>NC_069789.1:1149555-11149555 GCF_027406575.1 Nycticebus coucang
TTCTGATAAATCTTCTTTATTGAAACTATCTAAATAAAAATATTTAAGGGAATTGTGCTTTTATTTTTAGTGACATGAACCAGCTCATCATTCTACAGTAACAACACTAGAGGTTGTTTCCCATTTATTTTATTAGGATTTCAACTGTTCATCTTTGTTACTGGTTCCAGAAACAAAGGCAATAATCTTAGTAAATTTGCTTATCACTATCACAACGGCTACTTCCTCTCTTGAAATATTTGCGCTGGATTGAAACTTCAGAGTTACTTAACGATCTTCGATTAATTCTATTTCTAGCAAATTTTATTTGTCTTTAGTTCTCTTTATTGTCAGAAAGCACAAAGCATTTCCCTAAGAGAAAACCTAACGGAGATGATTCATGCTACTTTTCTTAAAATAAATTTGCCTTTATTCTCTTTAAATTAACCAGGGATATTTATGATACCCGTATGGCAAGATCACTTACAGAACATGAGAGTGGGTTGTACGTTCAGGGGCGCCGGCAGCCCAGCTCATTTTGAATAATTGTAAATAGTAATACCCATAGTTTTGTTTTTTTTTTTGGCTAATGCTCTAAGGTGGCATCTGTCATCAGCACCCTCACATAAACTCACCACCACTCCAGCATCTGTGTCATCACACAATGTTCTATTTCTGCGTCACCCACATTTAACTAGAAAGGAACAAATAGACGGTTTGAAAATAAGTTTTCAGTCTCTCTAAATGAGAATACAAAATGTCTTTGCCAGAAATAGATGTGACAGACCAGGAATGGATTATGCCTTTTGACTTTAAGGAAAATAAAATAGTGAGTTAATTATTTAATTTATATTTAAATATTAAAATTATACAACTACGTAATTGAAAGACGATTATTGAAATAAAATTTTCTCCCTTAGAAATCATTTTTTTCTTACATGAGTAACATAGTTTGCTTTCTGGACTTGACATTTGTTAAGACACAGAATAAAAATATGATAAATATTTTTGATAGTTATAGATTAAGTGCAGTCAATTTTCTGTGACTAATAATTCTCCTTGTTTGATATGAATTAGCCATCAATCCCTTCATCTATTCATTCAAGAAATATTGATTAATTATACTATGTGCCAGGACACAGGTACACAATTTAAAGCAGTGGCAAAAGTGTCCTGGTTTCATGGAGCTGATCACTCTAGAAGAGATGGGCAGAGAGGAAGAATATAAACATTTAAAATAAAGAGATGGTATCAATTTTGTAGAGAGAAACAAACAGAATGTGGGGGAAGCGTTACTTAAGAGGGTGTTGCTCTGGAGTACATGATTTCGTATTAGTTTCTGATCAAGAATACCTCGAGCGGGGCGGCGCCTATGGCTCAAGGAGTAGGGCGCCGGTCCCATATGCCGGAGGTGGCGGGTTCAAACCCAGCCCTGGCCAAAAAACCACAAAAAAAAAAAAAAAAAAAAGAATACCTCGAGTGAAGTTAATAACGGAAATTAAAGATTCAAAAATATATAAATAGTCACTTTACCTTTAACAGAAGGTAATTAGGAGACATCTCGAATGGCTAAAATAAAGCAATGCAAGTGTGGCAAAGTCTAGCTAGAAAAGCCATTTCAAGGAAAGATTCAGAAAGAGCATCATTCTATGCTCACATCCCAGCTACGTCTGCCGTCTAAAGACGTGGGGTGAAGGTGTGCAAGGAAATCTCAGGAGGCCAGGCCCTGAAGGGGCTTATGTGTGCAAACCCTGTATATTTGGGGTTATATATGTAAACCGTATATATTTATTTGGATGAAGCCTCTATATATAGGTGACATGATTTACTGGAGGAAAGACTGATTTTTATGTTTGCTTAAGAAGAAATCCAGCACAAATTAATATTGTGATGTTAAATTATTCTTTTTACTGCTTTGAGAACGTTTTGCATGAGAAAAAATATTTCAAATACAAGGAAGGCTACCCAAGCTGTGAGAGGAGCAGCATTTAGAGGCATATGGTCTGCCACTCCACAAAAGAAAAGACGTGACAAAATTCTCTTTAGTCACTTATTTGTCCAATTCAGGTATTACAGCAGTCTGCACTTCAGTCTAAGGAGATGTGTCAAAAAAGAGCCAGGAACGTTATGATTTCACTGCCGCTCACTGAGCATAAATCACTCCTATTATTTAATCCTGTGTGTATTGTAATTAAGCAAAGCCTAGAAAACAGTGCTTGGTGTATAGGAAAGTGACTGTACACAGGCAGAGAATTATGTTAAATGTAAAGCAACGTTTTAAATGGGCTGCATTGAACTATGCATCATTTATTTTCAGAACAAATAAATCAATGGGTGAGTAAATCAATGAACCTATCTGAGCCAATACAACTCTTTAATAGAGTGTTAAGCTATGATCTTTCCTTTCAAATGTTTACAATCTAGTAACAATACCAAATAGTAAATGTTGGGGAAATAATAAAGAGGTAATTAATTTGTTATTATATTTAAGGCTGGTTATGCAAACTATTTGATGGTATACAATGGTGTTTTTTTTTTTGAGACAAAATCTCACTCTGTCGCCCTAGGTAGAGTGCTGTGGCATCACAGCTCACAGTAACCTCAAACTCTTGGGCCCAAGCGATCCTCCTGCCTCAGCCTTCCAAGTAGCTGGGACTACCAGCACCTGCCACAACATCTGGCTAATTTTTCTACTTTTAGTAGAGATGGGGTCTCACTCTTGCTCAGGTTGGTCTCAAACTCATTAGCTCAGGGGATCCTCTTGCCTCAGCTTCCCAGGGTGCTGGGGCTATGGGCGTGAGCCACCAGGCCTGGCCAATTGGTGAATGTATAGGAATAAAACTCATGTATTCCTGCTCTGCTGTAGCAATTTTATAATAGGGTAGGGTAATGTTGAGGCTTTTTGTGTATGTTTTTAAAATAATGTGTGAAAAAGAGCTAGAGAAAGAGAGTCTCAGACAAAGAAATGTATGTGAAAAGAATCTATGACTCACTTGGTTTTAGTTTTAATCATTAACAGGGGATTTCAGAAGGGTTGGATTTATTAATTCATCCCTTTATTGAACAGCTGTTTACTGAGCCCTAACTCCAAAGCAGTAGCTGTTTGGGGTCACAGAGACAGAACAGACCAATTCCCTGCCCAGGCAAGCTGACATTCTAAGCCAGGGAACAGAAAATCAACAAACAAGCAGACACTTCTGATGTCAGGAAGGTGTAAGTACCAGGAAAGAAATGAAGCGAAATGAGGAGACTTGGAATGACAACATGAGGGAGAACTATTTTAAACAGGGCAATTAGAGAAATCCTTTCTAAAAAAATAACACTTAGACGGGATCTGAAGGACATGAGGTTGCAAGCTTTGAAGTGTGGTAGGGTTGGAGAGTTAAGGGGAAGGCAGACATAAACACCACACTGTAGGGCAGCGAGCTTGGTGTGTTGGAAATGGAGCAGGAAGGATGAGGGGAGAGCGGCCTGATAGGATGAGGTGGGGGCACCTGTAGGAAGGCCTAACATGTGAGGAAGGCTGGTATGCTCAGAAGAGGCTCAGGGAGACGGGAGAACTTCAGCAGGATCTGGGAGGGCAGAGAGGACAGGCAGGGCTCCATCACAAGGGAAATGCAAGGAGGAAGTGAATAAAAAAAACCTATTAAAATATTAAGGAGATTGGGGTCATAATAGGAACAATGTAGAGACAGTGATGGAAAGAAGTAACTTAGAAATACGCAGACATTAGGCTCAGTGCCTGTAGCTCAGCGGCCTAGGGCGCCAGCCACACAAACCAGAGCTGGCGGGTTCTAATCCAACTCAGGCCCGCCAAACAATGACAACTACAACAACAACAACAAAAAAATAGCCTAGCCGGGCGTTGTGGTGGGCGCCTGTAGTCCCAGCTACTTGGGAGGCTCAGGCAAGAGAATCACTTGAGCCCAAGCGTTTGAGGTTACTATAAGCTGTGACACCACAGCACTCTACTGACAGTGACATAGTGAGACAGTCTCAAAAAAAAAAAAAAAAAAGAAATATACGGACATTAGACAGCAGTTTGACACAGAATACTCTTGGTCATGATAAGAAAGATGATTTGGAAGGATGAAAGCCCTAGATGAGATCATCTTAACCCAGCTATGGGTCCAAAGCACCCACAGGGATGGATCAGCCAGGCAGGTTAACTGACTTAACATGCGCACTTCTAAATCTCACCGGATCCACATCATTAGTTTTTGTTCTGCTCACATCCCAGAGACACCCTCCTGAGGGGCTGTTCCTGGAAGTTGTCTGCACCTCCAGGATTCTTCCTGATGGCGGCTTCACCCACGTCCAGTCCGTGAACCCCTCTCCACTCGGCCGCCTGATGGGAAGAGCGTGGCTTGCACGGTGGAGTGTTTGCCGTGAAGGGAAACAGGTTATTTAATATTCTGATGCAAGTGACGTGGTCGAACCTTCCTAAGAAGGAAAAGACAGACAAAATACGGTCAGAGATAGGACCACATTCCACAGAGTAGGCGGCATGAATAAAATGCAGTAACAGTACATTTTCTTATTTTAATATTTCTATTATGAGAAATACGAAAATTTTGTGATCATTACCAAAATAAAAAGCTTTTGAGTAAACATCATTGGGGCGAAGTATAGCACAATGTTCCGGCTTTTCTTAAAACATGAACTTCTGAGTTGGGTTTCATCTGTTCTGCCTCCTTCCCCTCATCAAGCCCATCAGCGTAGATCACAGCATTTGGATAATGCGACTATTTTTAATCATTTCTTTTCCCCATGTTCCCTAAGCGCATAACGTGTTTTGTCCTCCTTCTAAAATGCAATGTGTGTATACATCTGTGTGATTTTTATTTATTGAAAAACTTTTTTTCTTAGCAATTAGAAGAAAGGAGAACTTCAGTGGGGAAGGTTTTCCTCTTAACTTAAGGCATAGTTTTTAAACATAAAATATTCTCTGCAGATGATATTATAATTTTCAGACTAGAAAGATGTTAAAATCACAGATGGCCTTACAAATTTGACCAGGAGCCTGTAATGACCAACGAAAAACTGGTGATGTTCACTGTGTCCTGAACATAATTCATCTGTGTCCTAGTGGAGGGAGCTGCATGGTAGCGATTTTATATTAAAACGATTATGGTTAACAACAACAAAAACCCCTCACTCTGACATAGAGGATTATCCTTAAACACACGATTCCTTACCCAGCAATTCTTCTAATATCAGAGGCACAACAGAGAATTATTATTACTGTGTTCAGGAATACCAGTAATTAAACCTCCTTCAGTTGGACACCTCTTGGTTTGACCTCAGCCTGAAACAATTCTTTTGTCCTAATTCATTCTCTTTAATTCTCTTTCTCTCTATGTCCCTCCTTCCTGCACTTGCAATTTGGATCCTGTCATCATTAATTTCAAGATTAATGACAATCTTCACCTACAGGACAGTGTTTTTTTTTTTTTTTGTTTGTTTGTTTGTTTTTGTGTTTTTCTTTTGCAGTTTTATTTTAGCCAGGGCCAGGCTTGAACCCACCACCCCTGGTATATGGGGCTGGTGCCCTACTCCGTGAGCCACAGGGGCTGCCCTACAGTTTTAATGATCTTTAAATTGTCTGTATTTTGTGATGGTTTACAATCTATATAATGCGTTAGTAAAGAGTTAGGAGTACATGATTTATAAATAAGTATTCATGTTTTGGGATATTTGTCCAAAACTGTTTTAATGACAGGGTGTTATTAAAAACTTCAGGGACTTGGCTCGGCACCTGCAGCTCAAGCAGCTAAGGTGCCAGCCACATACAGCAGAGCTGGCAGGTTCGAATCCGGCCTGGGCATGTTTGGGCTTTCGTCTAGGGGTTTATAAACTTTATACACTGCTTTTCTTACCCTGTGTGTGGGGGGGAAGTTTATAAATTCAACAAAATTCAACCAAGAGGAAACATAAAGGAAAAGGTGTTATTCCAGAGACTGGCTAGAGGCAGAAGTAGGAAAACTCCTTACAGATTTTTTGAGTTGCGATTGTCAAGGATCTGTGGGCAGAGCTGCCCTGAGGGAGACTGGACAAGGAAAGCGTTTACGGAAGAAAATGATATGGAAATATTCTTCTGATGAGAGTTTAGATGCTTGAAGAAGAGAAAGACAGAGAATGGACTTCAACAAGGAAAGAAAGCCAGGAAGATGGACTCCATAAAATAGTGAGATGAAAAATCGATTTTCTGTGCTAGCTCATCTCATAAAACTTTACACATATGCATAAAACTTTAGGGAGTCAAATATCAATTTTTACTTATTCTGGGATTAGCTATTCCTAACGTCCATAGGTGACAACAGAGGGAGAATGATGTTGTCAGCTAGGACTTAAGACGGTGCAGGAAAGAAAACAGGAGCAGACATGCGGTCAGTGAAGTGGGGGCCTCTGGAAAACTCAGCAAGAAAATGCACCAGGTCAGGAGACAGGCAGCAGAAACCGGGCCTCCCAGAATTTTCAGCATACTTGGAAATGTTGTGAATATACCACTGAAAATGATTAAGTCAAAGAAATAATTGCTGTTACTGTTTTCAGAATAAGGGCAAAGGATAATGGAAATAATTTTTATTTTACTAATTTATGGTAATATAAATAATACCCTTAAATTCCTCCTCTTTCTTTCTCTATCTTTCTTCCCCTGCTCACTGTGTAAGTATGTGTGTGCACATGAGCTCACATACAATTTTTCTTCTCTATAATTTTTTTTACTTATATTTTTCTACTGTTATATACATTTAAAAGGTTAGTTGTATAAGATGCAAATGTAAAAGGTAGACAAATCAAAATGGTCTCATGAACCATTCATTTGCACATACCTATATGTGTTAGTTCATCTTTATCAATTTGCTTACAATTTTAAAATTGTAATTGTTGAAGGTAAAACTAGCTACATGTTCAAAGAACTTGACGACATCATGAAACTATCTTGTAAAAGATGCTCCAAACTAACATATCACCAATGAGAGATGTGAGTCCATGAGGTTATCATTGCTAACGTTTGTCTAGAAGCCTGTTCCAGCCACAACCAACAATGGTATCAAAAGCCTGGTTACATATCTGTGGGTGCCACCTTTTTACTTAGGCTGTTGAGAAAATTTATCAGTTTTCCTCTTAGTAAACTGTAGCTACTTGTTAGAATGTATGTTCCTGTACGAGTCAGTTATATTTTTCATGTATATACCCTCAGTTTAATAAACAGCACTCTTCAATGGGAAACAATAAAGCTTGTATTTCACAGATTAGCAAATACTTCTGGGGTCCAGGATTTGGGTTAGAAGAAGTGGCATTTTTACACTTCACAACAGCATCATGTCAATTTTTTGACCCTTGTGTGTACACTCTTCCCATTTCCTCAACTCCAAGAGTCCTTGTGATTTTATTTGTCCACATCTTCATCTGATGTCAGTTGTCCAAGATGCCGGATGCAAATAACCTCCAAACAACTCTCTGGCAGGTCCATTTGGCTTATCATAACTGACAGTAGAGTTGGCCTGAAACTATCTTGTGGCACCTGTAATCCTAGCACGATGACATAAGAATTACAGACACCACCATCAAACACCACTGTGTTCTTTGGATCACTGATTTATCTGAACATCTTATTCCTTCTTCTCTGCTATAGAACTTCCAATTAACAATCACAGACACTGTGGAGACTCTACCCTCAATATTGATTAACAGAAAAAAATAGAGGTGGTGGGCTCAAGCCCAGCCCTGGACAAAAACGGCAACAAAACAAAACGAAAACCCAGTTTCATTTCACCCTCTGGGATAGGTCCTGAATTCCTTTTTTTTTTTTTAATTATAAAGTATCTTATTAACAAAAACTTCGAGAAGCATGGTGTATTTTAAAAGTTAATGAGATGCGTTCACAAAGCACAGTATGTGTTAGGTCCTGAATTCTTTCTTGAGCTTCAAATTATTCCCACCATTGGAGGTTACTTCCCATGTCATTAGGAATTCAGGAAAAAATGTTTAAGAAACCAAATAACCCTGAAAAAAAGTTAAAATATTTTACGTTTGTTAAATTAAAATGCCACATGTGAAATAATGGAAATGTTACAATATTGTCTTAGTTGTGACTTCAAGAGCTATTGATCAGCTAACTGCAGTAGCGCCTTGGTAAGTTGGACAGTTGACCATCGGGGACTGTAACACGCTGGTAGACACACAGAGGTGGTCAACTGGAGGAACTAAGCCTCATGTGTGAACAGTACAAGTGGTCATGTCTGGTCTATGAAAATTAGGTCAACTTAAGAGGTGGTTAACTATGAAGGTTCTACCGTACATCAGTTAATACTGACCTTTGAGATCCAAATAATCAACATTACCTTATATAGACATCTGCTCTCATCATCAAATTTCGTTCATTAAGACATCTTACAATTTCACTGGAGTATCTTATATAATTTCTCATTTGAAATCTATCGTGGGTTAAAATTTTGCCTTACTTGTGTGTGTGTGTGTGTGTGTGTTTACCCAGTTCCCCAAAGAGAAAATGTAGCTAATTGACAAAAGCATTTACAATAAGTACATACAAAATTTCTAAGATTATATGCTATTTTAGGGGAACAAGTCTATTATGGAGCTTAATTTAGTATTTTTTATTTTTGGGGGCCGGGGTTGGGTTTGAACCCACCACCTCCTGAATATGGGGCCAGTGCCCTATTCCTTTGAACCACAGGCACCACCCTCATTTATTTATTTATTTTGTAAGATTATTGCTTATGGGGAGGCCCCTGTGGCTCAAAGGAGTAGGGCGCTGGCCCCACATGCCAGAGGTGGCAGGTTCAAACCCAAACCTGGTCAAACACTGCAAAAAAAAAAAAGATTATTGTTTATGTTTCCAGACTCATGGGCCATCTGTTTGTGCCAAGATTATCTGACCATATACTTCAATCTTGTTATTTTCTTGATTTGGTCCTTTGCCTCCACCATTGTACACAAACCATGTACATGAAATAGTCTTTTTCACCAAGTAATGTTTGTTTATGAGTCTTAGCTTCATTTTTGCTCCTGTTAATTTATCTGGCCTGTACTATATTCTTTGTTTAATTGCTTTTGGATTCAAATACACCTAAAAATTTAAGTGTTTGTACCTATGGACTTCCCCCACTCATGCACAATTTTTGGGTGGTCCACTTCTGACCAACTTGGTTATCAAATTTATTCTTTTTTTCTGTTATATGAGAATTTTCTTGAATGGAGTTTGTACCCTGGGTTAAAGTTCCCTGGTCTTCCCAACTGTGAGACTACTGAGGTCACCTATTTCTGGTCATTAACTTGGGGGTTATAATTACAACATTATCCAGGTTGAAGTGTTAGTATTAAGTAAAATAGTTAATGTAAAAAAAAATCACAAAATGCTTCACACAGGCATGTGTGAATGCCTCTTCAGTAAAAATTAGAAAGTTTTTCTATGAAGATTGCTTTTGTTGTTCTACTTTGAATCTAGAGAAGATATATTTAGGGTTATTAAAACACTGAATTTAATTATAATGTTAACACTTTTTATAAAGGTAGTAAATGTTCAAGGTGCCTTATCAAGGCTACTCTGAGCATCCTTCCTTCTTGGAAGCTTAACAGTACAGCCACATACAAGCCAAGATCTCCCGGATACTAGTTACCTTCATCTTTTGAAGCTGCAGCAGCCGTGTCCCTACATGAGAAACACAAACAGCCAAGTCAGTACTGATGCTGGAACCTTTTGTTGTGCAAAGCAGTAAGTATGGAAAAAATCCAGTTTTATGTAGCATCGTGGTTCAGTGTAAGTGTGGTAAGGTTATTAACAGGCCAAGAAATCAACATGTGAGGAAATGTCAGTTCTACTTTGAGACTGACATCCAGCCCAACCACCATCACTGCCATCTCTGATTAACCCTCCCCACACCAAAAACAACTTTCATTGCTATCACTGGGGCTTTATTTATAACTGTGCATTCTTTTACAGATAGTTAATAACATTGCCAAACAACTAAGACAAAAATGGCTGCTATTTAAGGCAGGAAATAAAAAAAAAATTGCGTTCTGAATTCTCAATCACTTAGTAAGTTAGGCTTGGAAGATTTCACTACTCTGACCACAGTGAACAGTGTTCCAGGCTTTCTTTAATATATTTGGTTTAAAGTCTCTCTGTCCCTATATCTGTGGATAATTAGATCACCTTTCCAGTTTTGGATTCAGAAAATACTGGCATTGTGTTGATTTACTTAAGTCACAAGCTACATGTGCTTTGAGGAATAGAATCAAGTCACTTTTTGGGAAAAGGTGACTCTCCTTGGACTCTGAGAAAGATTTAGACCAGAGCAATGTGTATGCGGGGTGGGTGGGGGCTGGGGGATTTTAATATTTGGGGGGTTGGGCAGGGGGCTGGGGATTTTAATATTTTTGTGTATGGGATTTCTGCAGAACAAAGGAACAGGGATAAAAATGAGGGCAGCATGAGGCAATTTAGAGCAACATTGAATTTAAAACTTTAGTGTGAAATAAAACAGAAAATTTGTTTAAACACTTTGCAGTAGAAGGCTATAAATTCCAGGCTAAAGAAATTAAGTTATTTGTAGTCCATAGTCAATAACTGGAGACAGATAAGCCGGGTACTAAGGCAGAAATCCAGACTGTGAAGGGGAAGGGAGCTGGAAAATCATCTTCTCCAAATCCTACATTTTACTGATTAAAATACGAGGCCTACAGATGATGTGAAGGAACTAGGACAAGCCCTGTTAAAGGTTTAAGTCTCTCCTGAGCTGTATTATGTATTCTTAAGCTCCAGGTATCTTAGCTGATACTGTGTTTAAACATTTTTAAGTAGAGCAACTACGAATGGGGGGGGGGGAAGCTTACACTTTGAAGCTTGGTCTTAAATGGAAACATAAATTTTAACTTTCCATCTCATTGTAAAGCTTTTTGCCAAACCGAAAGACTGATTCCCTTCCATTCCCCTAAATTTGCTTCATCCATTTGGAACATTTTATAATGAAGGCTGCAGCTTCCAGACTTCTGGTGCCAAAACATCAGGGGGTGGGGGGAAATCAAAGATGAGCTTTCACTTCTTTACAAGATCACACCACTGTTCCTTCATCTTCCTTGCAGATATTTAAACAACAACAAAATAAAGTCATCAGCCAAAGATTGTGAAAAATTTATTCTGAAGACAAATAGGGCTCCAGTTACGTCAAAACCGGGAGCTGACTCACCTGTGCCAGGTGTGACTAGAGACCTAAACGGGGTGCCTTTGTTTCAAAATCACACTTTTTCGTACGTGTTTTTTTGTAGTCTTTTTTTTTTTGTAATTGATGACAGTCAAGTACAATCGCCTTTCACATATCTCTTAATTTTAAAGAAGGAAGGAGTAAACAGGGGGGAAAGATTAAAGGGAGGAAAACAGGACAGAGGCAAAGAATAGAAAGTTAATCCTTACTCTGTTTTTTAGGACACGATCCTGTAAAATAATTAATGTTTAGAGCCTTGAAATGACTTGCCTTGTGGTCATCGTGTGTCTGCAAACAGCACGATTTCTAAAAAAGGAAATTATCAATGAAATAAATGAATTAAATTATCGCCTCTTCAACCGCCTGACGCGTCTCCATCTCCACAGCCAAATTCTTTGGCTTCCGAAATCAGGGCTAGCGCCCCGGTATTGAGGAATCCTCCAGCGTCGGAGGGAAAGTGGAGCGATGTCCCCATTCCAGGCACCCGAGCTGGAGAACCGAACGGGTAAGGGGCGGAGACCAAACGGGTTTTTCAGAGACTGGCCCCGGACGCGCAGACCCGCGGACACCGGTGCCACCAGCGGGGAGGGCGGCGCGCTAGGGGCCGAGGTGGGTGCCAGGGTCCCAGAGCTCTGCTGACCAGGGCTGGACCCGCCTCGGTCCCCCGGGACCCGCGTCCTCGCCAGCGCGTCTGGAGGCCCCTTCGCCCTCATCGTCCCGGGAGGAGGACGCGCCCCTCCCGGGGACCGCGGGCGACACTCCGCCTCCCCACTGCGCGCTGCGCTCCCTCCCGCGGCTGCCGGGCGGCGGGGACTGGGGGTGCGGCGGGGGCGGGGCGCGGGGCGGGGACGCGGCTTGGACGCGGCGGCGGCGGCGGTGGCGGCGCAGTTGCGACCTCGCCCGCCCAGCCGCGCGCGCCGCCGCCTCCCCGGCCCCGCGACACCGAGCCGGCCCCGCGCCCCGCGCCCGCGTCCCCGGCCGCCCCTCGCTGGGCCGCGCGCTCTCTGCGTCCTCCGCGCCACGTTCCCTCAACTCCGCGCCCTGCGTCCTCGGACACCCCGCTCTCCTCCCCTTTTTGATGGGGATTTCGTCTCAGGATGACTGGTCTTCCTTACCTGCGTCCACGCCAGCGCTGAAAACGGAGCGAATCTTTACCTTCCGCCAGCGGCATTTACACCGTCTCCAGCCTTAGGAAGTCTCCGGGGCTTTAAGTCTTCAGAGGGGCCGGACGCGAGACCCTCCGGACACGGCGAGCCCGCGGTGCCACTAACTCCGCGCACCTGCCCTGGCGGCCGGGACCAGCGTTCCGGGGAGGGCGACGCAGCCAGCAGCAAACTTCGGCTGCCTCAGCGGATCCCGGGTTCCCGATTTGCAGGACCCGTGTGCCAGAAGGCGTGGGACCCCACGGGGGACGACGAGGAGCCCACAGTCTTCCCTGCCCTCCCCGCGAGGCCAGCCGGAGCCGCGGACCGAGCCGCGCGGGACGCAGCGGCAGAGGCGGCTCGAGGAAGATGCGGGGCTCGGGGCCCCGGGGTGCGGGACGGCGGCGGCCCCCGGGGGGCGGCAGCGAGGGCGACACCCCCAGCACCCCCGCGTCCCTGGCCAGCTGCCACTGCGCCCACCGCAGGGCCCCGCTCTGGACGTGCCTTCTCCTCTGCGCCGCGCTCCGGACTCTCCTGGCCAGCCCCAGCAACGAAGGTAGGGATTTGGGGAATGGGGGTGGGGGGCGCGGAGACCCGGGCGCTGGGGCGAGGCGGGGCCTGGGAGCGCGGTCTGGAGCCGCTGCCCTGGACTGGACTCTCTCCTCCTCTGGAATCAGCCTTGTGGCCGCTCGCGCCGTCCTCTCCGCTCCGGCTCTGCTGGCCCCGGGGCATTGTTTGACATTAGCTGCGCGAGGGACGTGGGAGTGGACTGAGGCCGGCTGCGGGGCTGGGGAGTTGCAGAGCCGCGGGGAGAGGGGCTCCGACCCGCGCCGGGGGGCTGGGTGCGGCCGGCTCTCACTTCAGGCGCGTGAGGAAGTGGCAATTGAGATCGAAGGAGTGGAAACCGTTGCAAGCTGGCGCAGAGGATCTGGAGAGAGCCGTGGGGCTTTTAGAAACCGTTATCTGAGGCCGGTGATGGGAAACGTTGTGGGGGTGGCTGGAGGCTTTCATTTTGGGGGCAGCGCCTGCTGGGAGCTGTTATTCAGGGCATCACCAACTGCAGTTCTGGGGTGGGTGGGAAGACATTCTGTTTCCCGTGGGAGGGGGGTGGCTAAGGTCAGAAGGCGCCCCACACTGACGGGTGCCCTTCTTTTTGGGGAGTTCATTGTCACACTCAGGCTGAGGGGTAAGGACCGAGGTGGGGACTGCGGGAGGAGGGGCGGGGGAGTGGCGCTGCCGGGAAGTTGCTGCTCGAACCAGCCGGGCTCCCACCAGATGCTGGAGGAACCAGCTCCCCTCGCTACCCCCAGTCAGTGGGCTCCGGACTCAGGGGACTGTACCCGCCCCTTTGGGGGAGCGGGGCCGGCGCGGGAGCAGCTCTGGAGCCTCTGTCCGCGCCCGGCCGGTGCTCGGCCCTCCGCCGCCGGTCCCTGGGCCCTGAGTCCTCGGCCCGCTCTGTTCCAGCCGCGCTCACTCCTCTCCCGCCCGCGGACAGCGCTGGGATCTCGGCTCTAGGGCGCATTCGCCGCGGGAGAGGAGAGTAGCAGCATTTCAGATTCCAATCGGGGCTAGTGGGAGCTGTCAGCTCCCCACGAAAACCTGAACCCCGTGGCTGCAACGCGTGAGGCACAGAACCTTAAAGAAATTCCTTCGCCTCCTGTGGCGCGAGGCTCTGGCCCGGAGCGAGGAGGCGGCGGCGCTGGGGTCCGGGGTCCTGTGACTTGCGCGGGCTCAGCCTGGCTGGAGGCCACGGCGCTGGCGGGTGTCCCGGGCGGCCGGCTCGGAGGACCCCGCGGAAGCGGCCACTGGGCGATCCCTCCATCCCGGGAACTTCCTCTCTCTGTAACCCCTGACTCTAATGAAAGGGTTTCGCGTCTCCATCCATCTGTCTGAAGATACGTATATATGTGATTGTCCAAGGCTGAGCCAAGCAATTTGCATTTCCCTTTTCCAGTAAAGTTGCAAAATGTTTTCTGGAGTAGTAGGCCTTTCATTAACCTTTTACGCTAAATTTATTCTGTTAGAAGCCTGGGGGATGATAGCGAGGGTAGAGGTCCTTTTATTAACTCTCTGATTCCCCCGAAAGGGGCGTCCTGGTTTCAAATGTAAGGGGGTCTCACCCTGTATCACCCATCATTTCCTGTTTCCCTTACATAAATCTCTTTTTCTCCAGGGGTAATGGGGCCGGAGGACTTAGAGACGAAAGGGAGTCGCCCTTGGTGGGAAATGGGAAGAGGTGACTTCTGGGGTGGGCGACGTTAAGCGGGAACCAGGGCCAAGACTGAGGAAGGAAGAAGAGGCCGGAGGACATAGCGCGGGGGTCCCCTGAGGTGTCCAGAGCAGACTTGGGGTCTCCGGGAGCAGCCTGGCTCTGCTGCAGATTTAAGGCCCCAGCTTGTCCTCTTACTCACCTGGTCTTCTCCCCGCCAAACTTGGGGTGTAGTAAGATGGGGGTTGGAGGGGAGCTGACCAAAAATGAGTCCCTGAATAAGAGCGTGCGTGCTGTACGACGCATTCTGTCACATGTAATTAGAAATAAAATCTTCCTAACATCGATGGCATTATCCCATCATTGTGTCTCTGCTCAGCTCCTTTTCCCATATTTTTCACTTGGTGTTATCCCCAACCTTTATTTCTGTTTTTCTCTGAAATTTTCATTCTTTTTTTCTGTTTCTCCATGGGATTGCTATAAATCGAACAGCAAAATATATATGTCTAGCAGCAGCTTATTTTAAAATATTTATTTAGGGATTAAGATTAGAATGTCAGCTTTTGTTTATTTACTGTTTTTTTTTTTTTTTTTTTTCTGGAGAGATGTTGGAAGGTCAGGAACAGATGTGAGGTAGATGCTGAATTAATTCATAACTTGCTGTCAAATATAATTTGCTTTCTGCAAATTATATATGCTTAGTGGTTTCCCAAACTGTACGATGCACATACATTAAATATGTGTAGAACATGAATACTCTCAGGACATGGGTGGGGTATGTGTGGAGGCAGACAAATAATCATGGGGGGACTTCCATAGTTGGTATTCTAGATATTTTTAAATTTAACTTTGTGCAGAAAAAACAAACCTATATCTAGCATCTCAAATAAATGTGAAATTTATTTATTCCAAATGTTAGAATATATTGAATATTATATAAAAGGACCTAATAAAAGAAAAACTTAATCTCTAGCCTGAATTGTAAGTGATTTATAAGATACACATGTCTTTAGTTTATTATTTTTTTAGTTTATTAGGCATAAGCTGCATGTGGAAGAAATCGTTGATCTACAGTGTAATACACAAAACTTTTCTTACAAAAGAATTCAGGAGAATATCTAGCCACCGCCATCTCATTGATCCCAGAGGCCAAACGTTAGCAAGTGTTTCAACAAGTGGAAACTTTAATACATTTAATGAGTGAGGAGTGCATGTCCACTGTTAGGAATTTTGGAGGTGGCCCTGAACTTATCCAGTAACTGCCACTTTTTGCTGTCTGGAGATATATTTGTAAACAAGCATTATTTGACAAGTGCTTTTCACAGCAGGGATTCTTGGCCAATTACTGCTGAACAGCTCTGCATTGAAAATGATTCACCCGCAGTGAATCAAGCTTAATTCATTGAGACTACAGTCAGTAATGTCCTGGTAAAGAGCTTCTGATAATTGTCAGCACTCTGTGTTTGAAAAACTGAAAGAAAAAGAAAGGAAGAAAAAGAAAAGAAAAGTCCTGTTGTTCCTCATGTTCTTTATGTTTGAGAAAGTGAGATGGAAAGGCAGAGGAGAAAAAACACACAAGAGAAAAAAAAAACACGAGAGAAAAAAGCAGAATTGCCTAAAAAAAAATTCATAAAATTGTAGGTCTTTCACTGGACAGGAAGAAGAGGGAAAGAAGTTTGTTTTAGGGCTTTTCTTGGTTTATAATAGGACCAGGCCCATAAAACACATTGGAGGACATAAGGGATTTGTAAAACTAAATGACTTTATTTTGTGGCCTTGTCTCCTGTTGTAATTCATTTCCTTTTAGATAAGTCAGCAGGAACCCACAGAAAAAGGACAGTAAAGTCACTTCCTCACCAGGACGCTACAGAGCAAGAAAAGAGAGCCATTGCTCCTATTTAAATCCCAGATCCTGGGCAGGGCAGGAGGACAGGAAGTGTTTGGCTTTTTGCTCAATAAACCATGAAAAGGAGGGTACAGGGTCTTGACCTGTTAAGCTTTTGTGAGGTAGACAAAGATCTTGGGTGTCAGTATGACACATAAGATTTTATGTACTTCTGTAAGACGGAGAGGAGGGTGGGCGATTACTTCCTGCATTTACAGTGGGGAGTTCTCTTTGATTGGAAATATTCTGGTCATATCATCATCTGGAAATACTGTTAACCCTTTATTCAAGTCCACATAGGATACAATTGGGCAAAGGGCTTCCTTTTTATACTGAGAAAAGCATTAATTACCATTACCTACATTATTATTTTGCTCTGCAAAATGTGACCATTTAAAGTAAGCGGGTTTTGTAAGTTTACACAGAATGTCAAGATGAAGCAATATAGCTATTTATACACAAACGTTCCCGAAGTATTAAATATGTTGTTCAGTGTTGGTTGTTGCCGTTGGGAAAATGACTGTGCTTTAGTTATTTCCAGGACACTTTTGTTGAGTGACCCCACCACTTGCCTCTCCTTTGTTTGGAGTGCTTTTTTATTTATTTTCCTGAATGGCCAATTTATTGCTCTTTCTTTTGGAAGAAACTTTTCTACTTTTGACTGTAAAATTAGAGTATAATGTATATGATTATATTAACCAATTATAGCTATTTTTCCTTTTATACGTCAAATTAAATGTTCTTTATAAAAAAAATTGTAGTATTCATATTTTGAAGAAATAAACACCGTAAAAAATGTCGACAGCATCTTATACATTTTTCCATTTAAGTTAGCAGATAGAGTCCCGGTACCTAATGATCCGAAAATTGCTACATTTTTAATAAATCTGAAATGGTTTTGCAGTGGTTTTCATAAAACATCTAAATTAATCGACATTTTAAACATCTAGCTTTGCTTACTAATTATTAAAAGGTGATTTTAAAAGGTGTCTTTTTATTTTTCTTTTAAGAAAGTGTGGATTGTGATTATGAAAGCAGTTGGGAGCTGGAAATGTAAATTGTTACCTTGCAGTCTTGGAGTGGCTCTTATTCTAGTTTCTTCTGGTCTCTATAGCTCAGGGAACCTGTGCACTACTGAGTAAATACCTATTTAGTCCTTTTCTCAAAATTTATGTGATCAGTAGGATAAACAGGGATTTTTTTCAAAAGGGGTACATCCAGTTCATTGTACACATAGACAAACCTAATGGGGTAGTTATTCAACTTCAAAAATTGGTACCCCTGTGTTTCTATGGGTGTATGTAAAAGTAGATAGAAAACAAAATGAGTTGAGGACAGGAACTGTGGAGCCTGTGGCTCAGGGAGTAGAGTGCCTGCCCCATGTATCAGAGGTGGTAGGTTCAGCCCCAGCCAAAAACTGCAAAAAAATGAAAATATAATAATTTTTAAAAAGCAAAATGAGTTGTAAAGACTTTATAAGCACATTCTGAAATGGTTCATAGTGTTTAGAAATAATCCTAAAGTAATTATTAATAGTAGACATTGTTCAGATAATCAACAAAATCTGTCTATTCAGTGAGGTGCACTTGATACAGGAAAATGATAACAAGAGTTTTTCGATGTACTAATAACAATGTTTAAAGTACTGTATAGACATTGGGTAAATGGAAGATTTGACAGTTACTCTGAAAATCTTGTCTGAAACCATTGGTTCCATTTAAAATACTCATTTCAAAATACATATGCTCCATTTTGAAGTATTTGATTTTGAGCATCTGAAACAATTAGCATGAATATTTAGAAGGGCCACCCTTTATGTTTACCTTTAGTTTCTGACTTTTCAGACATTTATTTATTTAGCATTAATTAAATAGATTTTAAAAATGTTTGAACAAAGCTGCGATGTAAGAATTTTAAATATATATTTTGAACAATATATTATTTTTGATGATCAATTTGTTAACGTATGCGAGATGTTCTTGCAGTGAAGAATTTCACATACGTTGGTAGGGTCACTGATTGTAAGTTGTCTTGTGAAATAGCTATTTGCAGGTCAAGTTACAAATAGTGACAGAGGTATTCTTGAGTATTAAAACTGGATTGGAATTTGCAACTTTCTTTGGACACAGTAGATTTCACGTATAGAGCAATGATTCATGGCTATTGTTATCACATAAAATATGATGTCAGTAATTTAAAATTTATATTATAACAATAGAAAACATTGAATTGAATAGTTTAAACATATTTCTTAAAGAGTATCCAAAGAAGTAGAGACGTTAAAATTTTCATCTGAGTTCTTTCCTTACCATCTTAACAAATACTTACCTGATATAATCTGTTAGTGGAAAGCAAAATGAATAAGAAAAAAAATAAGAAAATCTGCTGTATAATACATAAGAATTTGAATTATGTCTGGTGAAATGTATGGCAATTGAAGGTCTTGATCTTTTTCTTTTCTTAAGAGCTCAAATTTGTATCTAACCTCCCCAGTGAGAATCCAGATGTTACAGTCATAAAATAAAATTGCAATTTAGAAGTGCCACACTTAGAGTTTTCCAAAACTTCATGGTTCAGTATGATGACATTTATTAACTGCCTCTTTAAGGTTAGTATAATGTTTTATTTTTTTTTATTATTTTTAGTGGTTTAAAGAAAACATAAGGAGTTATTTCTACTATGATTTTGTTTCATGCCCTTAATTTTTTCCTTCTGTTTCTCTGTAAGATCCTCTGTTTTGTTGAGTCATGCCAAACACTTGTGGTGTTAGATACCCCACAGATTAAATAATTGGGATTAAAGTGTGTGTGATAATTCTAATTAGGTTTCAGTTTCTGGACTATTGCCCAGACCAACTTATCCATCCATCAAGCGTCTCCTAAGTTCTAAATAAACTTAGCTCATAACTCCGTTAAATAAAACAAGTAATTCCAGTAAAAAAAAATTAAATAAAATAAAAGAGCCAAAACTTGACATTCATGCTGAGGGTTGAATATTTTGCATATGCTTTGTAAGAAAATGTTCATCCTTGGAAACATGTTTCAGGCTAAGTATTGGAAGATTTAGAGAAAATACAGTCTGTTCTTTTGCTGAGAGATGTGTAATTCTTTTTTCTCTTGCAATCCTTTCATGTCATTATTTTACTTTGTCAGGTCTCCCTCCCTCCCCCACTTTCTCTCTCTTCCTTCTTTCTTCCATGGCTCACAAGGTCAGAGTAAGTTAGGAGGGTCAGAGCCCCTCCTGTTAGGGTCCACCCTCCCAAAGGATGTCATGATTTTGAATTATCCAATTAAGACAAGGTTAGCCTTCTTGTAAATAAACCGTGGGGCCTAGTCCTTAAAGGTAAAGCATAGATTGTGTTCAACCCAGGCATACATTTCTACTTAAAAATCAGAAGTGTGAGAATTGAAGATGGCTCTGTAAGATTTGCCTTCCTGTAAGATGGCTCACATTTCTCTGCACTGGCAATACCTTTCCTTTGCAGGATGCTGGTTAATGTATTTTCTTTTTTTTTTTTTTTTTTTTTTTTTGTGGTTTTTGGCCGGGGCTGGGTTTGAACCTGCCACCTCTGGCATATGGGACCGGCGCCCTACTCCTTGAGCCACAGGCGCCGCCCTGGTTAATGTATTTTCTAAGACAAATTCAGCAGGCAGATCTGGCTGGCACCAGTTTAGCCCAGCAGTCCGTGGCAGGAGCTTGCTCAGAAAGCAAAGTTCTAGATCTCCCCCAAAGCCCTGGCCTGTGTGCTGGCAGCAGAGGTGAGGCCAGGCGTTTTGCAGAAGAGGGCCTGGTTTCTGCTGTCACTCAGGGGCTATTCTGGGCAGTGGGTTGATGCTGTCATGAGGTGCCAGAAAGCGGAGAGAACAGGCCTCTCCTGAAGTATTCGACTGCTGTGTCTGAAGGATTTTCACCTTGCCCAGTTTCAAACATGGTATTTGACTTCTGTAGAAGGCAAGGGGAATAAAAACACAGCCACAAAACTGCCTTGACCTTACAGATTTCACGTCACTGCTTTTGATTTGAAAAAACAGTGAAATAAAGTAGGGAATGAATTAAATGCTAAGGAATTACAGAAAAACCAGCCAGGAGAACAAAAACTATTTTTTAATCCAATTGGATTCAAAAGCAAACTTAGTCTCCAACACTTATTAGCTCTAACTCCTGTGGCTACTCATGACATTTTTAAAACTCAGTTTATGTATCCATAACGTGGTAATGATGGCTCTGCCTACTTCATATATTTGTGGTGGAGAGCGATTGAAACACTTTTCTAATTGGTAGAGAGCTGCAGAAGTATAAATTGTAAAGCTGTAAGTTGAAGCCTGGGAGTAAAAGTGCTTAAATTCTCCCCACACTCCACATTGTTATTTGCTTGGTAAGGGTCAGAATAAAAGCCTATATTATTTGAGGGAAATTCCCTAAGAACAGGCATATATAAATATCTCAGTTTTGTAATTTTATCATAAACATGGGTCATACGGACACTTGGCTGATGCTTCAGTGGCATGGCAGTGGCCCATGCCATTGAGGCCCCTATCACTTAATTTTAATTATCGTCCCAGTAATTGTGTCTCCATGGGGAGTTCAGAAGGGGCAGAGGTAATGACCATGAACTTGGCTCTACCATGTACTCGTGGTATGGTCTTGAACCGTCCACCTCAGATTTTACATAGTTAAAATGCAGATATGAAGATATAGGTCTAGGTTTCTGTGAAAATAAAACAATAATGCACATATGTGGCCTAGTAAAACTCCTAGAGTCAGGGAAGTGGTCACACAACGAAGGTCAGTCTGTCTTCTCCCGTGACTATGGAGGGAGTATCTGACATGTGATTTCACAGTCCCAGCTCAGGCCTTCCTTGAACAGGATGATTCATGGGAATCCAGACTGGGAAAACCATCTAAGAAAAGAAATTGTATATTTAAATTTGCATAGAACTATCTAGGAGAAACATCGAGGGCGTGACATTGTCCTAACTTTCTCCTGGATTTTCCCATTACTTAATATCGAATATTAAAATTTGGTTAGGGTCCCATCAGTGCTAGGGTCCTAGGTTGTACGTGTTGCATTTTACCTCATTTTTCCACAGGTGGGGAAGATGTCTTTTATTAGCCAGAACACATATTAAGAAATATCTTCTTGTATTCTGGATATTTCATCTTACACAAATATTATAAGTTTCATCCTTAAGAATATATATAGATTTTTTTTTTTAATTTCTGCAGATTTTGGCTGGGGCCGGGTTTGAACCCGCCACCTCCGGTATATGGGGCTGGGGCCCTACTCTTTGAGCCACAGGTGCCCCCCAAGATTTTCTTATATATATTGTACATACATATACCTGTATGTAAAATGTCTATGGAAAAGGCATTAAAAGGAACTGAAAGATGCTGCTGAGAGGAGAATTGTGAGAATCACATCTTCAGAAGTTTCCTAAAACAGAAAGATGATCCTATAATAGCTTCACACCTCTAGTTTTTGTTTCCCATAGACAATTTTCTGATCTGTTCAATTATATGCAAAATTTAAAATATTGCTTGTAGATACACTTGGGTTTTGTATATTCAGAAAGGATTTTACATCGTTCTTCAAGACGGTGTCCTTTTAGATAGGTGAAGTCAAACAGTTTCAGGGAAGCTTGGCCTGTGTCATGTTTAAACCTGCTCCTAAAATACATGTGTGTGTTTTGCCCACTCGTGAACACATATCTGTGTGCTGTGATCAGGACTACAGCTCATTATTGATTTGCTATGTGTGTGACGTTATTCTAAGTATGACAAGCCTTACGGAAGTCCCTGTGGAGTCCTGGAGATCCTTCTTTCATGCCTACTCAGAGCTCCATCCTTCCCCCTCTCAATACATGGTGGGCGGGCTGGCTGTGCTCTTGTGTTAACTCACCCTGGCCCACTTCGCCTCGCCCCCCCACGCACTTCCCCCTTCCTATTTTAGGGCAGGTGTGTTTTAACTTCTCCGTTTGTGTCTGTAACTCTAGTCTGCTCCATAAACAATTCAGCTCCCAATGTCTAGCAAGAGCAGACTCTAGATGGAACTTTGCACACCCAACATTGCGCTAAGAAATTCACCTTTACACTATGATCTATCGCTGATCCCTGCTTTCTGCTCTATTGAAAACTGAAGTGAGCTTTGAGAATAAAAGTTTGTCCTAATTTGTGGCGTATTTTTTTAGGCAGCCGTTCTTCTAATAAGAGAAGGGACTGCAAGATTTTGTGGAAAATGTATTCACCTTTGGGCTGGGCCTGTGGCTCAAGGAGTAGGGCACCAGCCCCATATACTGGGGGTGGAGGGTTCAAGCCCGGCCCAGCAAAATTTTCAAAAAAAAAAAAAAAAAAGAAAGAAAAAGAAAATGTATTCACCTTTCATCTCCTATCCAAGCCAATCTCTCAGATGTTTTTTCCCCACCTTTACATATAAGGTTATAGTAAATATTTTATAATTATTTTCATATAGTTTATATTATGAAAGTGTATTATTACACATGGATCTCTATAAAAATATCTGTATGATAAGTTAGAAAACGTAATTTATTGGTGAGGAATAAAATTAAATGAGGAAAGTGAAATGGGAAAGTTTGATCTATTAAAAACCAAAACTCATATCAAAGCTAAAGTCTTATGACTGCAGAATCAGCACTGCCTTCTGCGGGTGGGAGAGCAGCCTGGCCAAGCCATCTAGAGCTGTGTGGCCTTGGGCAGGCTAGAAAACCTCTCTGTGCCTATGTTTTCTTATCTGTAAAGTAGGATTATTATGACAATATGCTTTAGAGTTGAAAGATCGAGTTCACATCAATAATGTACTTCTTGAAACTTCTGTCTGTAGTTAAGTATATGTATTAAGTATCGCAGGTGCTAAAAAAGTACCCTGGTTAACATTGCAACGTTTAGCAAGGCCTGATTGTCCCTGTTAGTTAGTGAGCACTAACATTTACTGTAAATGGAGAAAATAGAAGGAAAATACTTGACTTCTGTTCAGCAACTCAACAGCCCTCATGTGCTTCCTGGGAAAAACCCTTCAGTGGCCCCCCAGTGCCCTCAGGATAAGGCCTAACCCCTGAGCTGGACACTGAGTTCCTGGTGAACGGCTCCTGGCTGCCCATCCACCCCCGGTTCTCCTCCCCTGCTGCCCAGGCTCCTGTGGGGAGGAACTGATGGGGCTCTGAAGTGCTGAGCTCAGTCAGATGCACCCAACCTCCGTCCTTCCCCAGATGATCTGATGTTTGTGCCTGAGCCAGGGCACACTCATTCCCCGAGGCTGAGGCTGTGTGCCCGTTTTTACTCCAGGTGTGGCCTCTCACACTGACATGGAATTGTATTTTATTCATCAGTACGTTTCTGTTCTTGATGAAGTCCCTGCAAAAGGTAAAGGTTAACCAAGGAAAACCATTCCTTCTGCGCTGAGAATTCACCACAGACAGAGATAGCGTGACTTGCCCACCAAAGCAAGTTCAGTCAAAACTCCTGGCAGTAAAATACCATTTTTTTTTTTTTTTTTGCATATGTAGGAAAAGCACCCATGTAAAGCAAGCTTTGCTTCTCTTAAGCTAGGTCTCCATATGGCGTTTCAGTACACACAGTCGTGTTAAAGGATCAAGGTTATAAAGTAACTTGGTTTTTTTAAGTTGTTGCTTTTAACCACGCCCAGTCTCATCTCCTCACGGAATTGCTGGTGGAGCCAACATGGCTCTTTTCCTAAATCCATAACTAATAGAGTTAAAATCTCTGGTATTACAGAGCCTCTTCTAAACTGAGAAGTTGCCAACTAAAAGATTTTATGATTTGCCAGCCAAAGTAAGTTAACACCAAGAAATTTGTCTGTAGAACATGTTATTTTAGATTTTCCAAAAGAAAATATCAATGGGAAGAAAGTTCTACAGAAACCAGCCAGCTGCTGGAGGATGCTTAGCCGCTGTTCTGTGGTCACTGTCTCTTCGTAATTTAATCAAACCCTGCTCCTCTTCCTCCCCAACTTGTTTTTGATAAATTCTCAGAATTCACATGACTTGAGCCACTATCAGCCAACATTAAATAAAATTATTTACATGAAGGCTGACTTAATTTGACCTCCAGAAAAACAATGTAAAACATCTGTTTCTAGATGGTTTAAGTTTCTTGGGAGTGGATAGATTTACTCTTTCATTTGTTCTAGATTTCCTGGATTATTTGCAGGGTCATTTACTTTATGAAGTATTTTAGGTTTAGAATTCTTAATATTACAGAGAAAATAGCATGAAGATGGTTGCCATCAACCCTGTGACTAGAATAGCTCTAAAACATATATTTATATGGGAGCCAGTTTAAATTGAAAATGATAAGTAATTTTTAAAGGATAGTTTAGTTAGGGTTTAGTTAGTGTGTTTAATTAACTATCTCTCCAGAAATAATCTATTTACTCTAGAATAATAACAAATATAGGAAAAATGTCAGAGAGTTAATACTGGATTTCAGTGAGCTATAAGAATTCCTTGTAATGAATCTTTCTTTAGATGGGAAGGATAAAAATGATAATGGCTATGGGAACTACATATTAGCACATAACTTCCTTTAATTCTCCCAATGCAGTCACATCGATATAATTATTCCAGTTAATTTCCAGAGGGAAATCGAGTTTAGTAAAATTTCAGTAATTTGCTCTATTTCACGAAACACATAAATTGCCAGTATGAGAATCAAAGTGTGTTTGATGATGGGTGGCGCCAGTGGCTCAAAGGAGTAAGGCACCAGCCCGGTGTTCTGGAGGTGGCTGGTTCAAACCCAGCCCCAGTCAAAAACTGCAAAAACAATAACAACAAAAGTGTGTTTGATGCTGGACTTCTTGGTTTTAACCACTCTGCTGGAAAACACGTTTATCTAAATGTACTTAGTATTGTGATGTGGATATTATTTATTTATATCATCTTTCAAACAAGGGATGGTGTTTTATAGAAACTGTATAAGAAATTTTATAAGAAAATCATTTGACGAAAATCATGTAAATATCTGTAGGAAGAAATGTGGAAAACACATATCAAGAAATTCTATCATCAACGCTAAAGCAATTGGGTAGAAAACTCGAGGATAAGCTTTCAGTTACGCAACACTCATTTTCTTCTGGAAAACCTGTCAGCTCATCAGGAAATTGGCTTTTTTGTCTTCTGACTCTGGAGCCTGGTTGAACCTGGTCATGGTAGTGTTTTTGTTTAAATGATGCCATGAACAATATTCTTCGTTTTCAAAGGATAAGAAACTGATTTTCATCTGATAGGCTCTTACATAAGTCACCATAGAAAACCAAGTATGTTATGTTAGCAAAGCTTTCAAACTTGTTTTTTTAATTTCTTTTCAGCAGCAGCAGAAACTCATTCAAATGAAATCACAGTGGAAGCCCCAGTACATGAAAGGCAAATAGCAACAGTTACTCAGTTTCTCAGCTGTGTTTTTCCTCCTTTCTTTTATTTTCGGTGTCACTGAGACATCACTTGTAGAACCTCTGGGCCATTGTGAGCTCAGTTTGAAGCCCACTGGGTTAAAATGTAAAAGGGACGTTGTGCAGAAGACCAGTGTTCTGTAATCTGGTCTTGCAGCTTTACAAAACTCTACCAGAAAAACAAATTATAATATGTAGTAAACTTTAAACAAATGGTTCCCAACCCAGAGATACTCATCGGAGTCAACCTCAGAACACTGTTAAATGTACCAGGTCTGGATGTGAAAATCCAGTTTTAGATGATCCATAGATAATCTCCACCTTTATGCTTGTTGTAGAACCCTTGCTTAGAGCAGAGGCCCTTGAAGTGAGATGTGTGGGCTGGTGCTGGTGCCAGCCTGCGGTGATTCGGATACACAGATCCAGACTTAGCTTCCAGAAGCAGCTCTTGGCAGGCAGATTCTCCTCACTGAATTCTAATTGAGTGTGAGAATCGCTTAGGTGGGTGGGGCACGGGCACTTTCCAAAATGCAGTCTCCTAGGCTTCACTCAGTATCCTGATTTTGTTGGTTTTCGTAAGAGCCAGTGGGTTTACATTTTTCAAAAAGTACATCAGGTGGGCGGTGCCTGTGGCTCAAAGGAGTAGGGCGCCAGTCCCATATACCGGAGGTGGAGGGTTCAAACCCAGCCCCGGCCAAAAACTGCAAAAAAAAAAAAAAAAAAAAGTACATTAGTGATTCCAATGTGGGTGATAGAAACATCACATTAAAAAACAACTTGAATATTTATTTGCTCATATATATTATTTATAATTAACTGATTCAGAAAAATGCTATATAGATATTTTAAAGTATTTATCTCCACAGGGAAAATATTAAAATGTCCTAAGGCTAAAAGCAATATAGATGATCACTATTACAATAAAGAAATCCACGATATGTACAGTTGTAAAAGCCAATATCAAACTTCAAAAATGTTCTAATTACGGTTTTATGTATAACCGATAATATAGCCATCGGTTTTGAAATTAATTTTCAAAGGATATACTTTGATTAATAGTTTCTTTTACCATCCCTGACAATATTAAACTAATTTTGAAAATGTGTATAAATGTATATGTGTGTGTTGTGTGTGTATGTAAGTATCTCTAAATTCCAAATGTTAACTTAGATATCCTCAGAACATCTGACTCAGGAGATATAGATGGATTATTTCACAGATAATATAAAGTGGAACAAGTTTTTGTTCTCTGGGGTAAGCAGTTGGAAGGCTGAGAAGTCAGCAGGATACTTCCTGTATTATTCACTGATGTAACCCTGGGGATGAGAACAGTTCTTGGCACTTAAGTAGATACTCAATACGTATTTGTCGATTCAATGAACCCTCATGGCAGGGGTTATATTCCATAGGACTTGAACAAAAGCTAAGGCTGTAAGTTGGACTTTTCCCCTCAGTTTTTAATTATATTATCTGCATTATTAATATATAGGATTATATTAGGTTATAAATAACAAACAAGTGTCCAGTAGTAGTCAGAAAAAGTTTGTGCTTTTTTAATGTTAGAGAAGGAAGTTGGAGGGTAGTTGTCTGATGGCTGAATAGCATCAAGAGAGGAGTTTGTGATTCTCTTGGCCTCACCTTCATGCCCAGGGGCCATTAGTTACTGGAATCCTGATGCACCTGCCAGCATCACATCCAAACAAGACAAGAGACAGGGAAGGGGAGGAGCCGCGTTAGTTCTTTAGTTGGGACAATGAAACTTTCCCGGAAACCAGTTAGCAGATTTCTGCTTGTGTCTCAAATGGCCGGAGGAGACCATCAGATTCAGTGAGGGCTGAGACATTGTTTGCAAAGACCAGCCGTAATTCAATGTCTAGTAGGGGACATATTATTACTCCAAAGAAAAGCGAGATTCCGCTATCAAACCAAGGAGAAGGGATGTGAGTGATTATTAGACAAAATAGTAGCTGCCACAAACACAGAAAAATGAAAGCACTGTTAATTTATCTACTTTATTTTTTCTTTTCCTTTGTAGCCTTTGTTAAGGAGACAACTAGTATTTTGACCAAAATAGATCATAGGCACCAGCTTAATGAAGCAAAAATAATTACTACATCAGTCTTAAACCCTATTAATATAGACATATACATTTCTATATTTTAATACATTGATTTAAAAAATATTTTGCTGCTGTTACGAATGCTGTTATCCCTTTTGAGGTGGATAATTAGATCTGGGTACTAAAATGATTATACTCAGCCACCTATAATTATTTAGTGCAGTATTTGTTGTATTCTGTTAGCTCTGTGTCTATATTACCTTATATTTTGGCGAGCATTCAAAGACTTCTTGCAAAGTCATTTAAAAAAATTTAGATAACAAAAAAATCATCATGCAGGGTTTATATCAGAATTAAATTTCTTTGTTTTTCTTATTAATTTGGGGTTAATATGAGGGTACAAATGCATCATAATTAAACTGTAAGCTGCAATAGGTGAACATAAAAATAATAACTCAAAATGTCAACAAAAATCCAAATCACTTCTCATTTTGCAGAAGGAACTATTGGGTTTTCCCATTGTTGGTTTATTTTTGGCAAGTGCTGTAGGTGCCACTGTGAGTTTGTTTCCCTCCCCGAGTGTATGTTTCTTTCTAATCATCACTTGTCCGATCCTGAAATCTGGAAAACTAGAGATTATATAGATTCTTTTTGAAGTTTGATACATTTCCATCCGGCATTGGGGATGTGTAGGGGTAAGTATTCATTCAAAACAAAGACTCAGCTTTTCATACCTGTCACATTCTATGCTAATTCTGTAGCTTTAATGTACTTTTTGACTTGAAAGGACATAGTCTGAAATACATATAGTATCTCACCCCAGTTAGCAGATTAAAGCAGAATGAAGAACAAAATGAACAATTAAGAAGAGATCGTTTAATACTACTTTGTTGGTTACCTTTTTGCTTTCTGGAATCTTAGAACTTACTAATGGACATTGAATACCATATTGTGATTTCCCCAGGAAAAGCTATCGTCTGCTATGTTTGCAGGAATGTACCTGAGGATTTCCGTCTTACATACTACATGATGTGAGAGCATTGTGATCTCGGCTTCTGTAACAGACTATTCACTGTTCAATGATTTAATAAAATTCACTGATAGAACTTAGGAGTCTCAAAGGAGTGAAGCTTTATATTCAGCAAGCTGGACGGGGGGCAAGTGTAATATAGCAGCAAGAGAGAGGACCTCGGTGTTAGATAGACTCGGATTCAGATTCCAGCCGTGTGTTTATTAGCTCTGGGACCCTGGGCCAGTGCCTTACTTAGCTTCTCTCAACTTCAATTTCCTGATCTGCAAAGTGGAGAAAGTAGCATGTATATTACAAAGGCTACAAGGATCACTGTTAGGATTAAGTGATGATCTTGTATATTAAGGACAGACACATACAATTTTATCAGTGTTATTTAGTGATGTTACCGGTATGAGAATTGAGGCCCTCCAAGTAAAATTTTTCTCAACGTCACAGATCGGGAAACCAAAACCACAGCCCTGAAGAGTCTTAGAGTTTGATGGGGAGCGGGACATCTCAAAGTGAATTATGAATAAATATATTTATTTAAGTAGTATCTGTAGCCATGGCGGTGTGGAAAAAGAAGGGCGTTTGGTGATGTGAAGATGTCTTTTGTCATCTGGTGTTGACCTTTCTCTTTAGAATGAAAACGGTATGTAAGATTTGACAAGTTTGGTTGCTCCACCTGACAAGGTAGCTGCTGGAATCCAGCTGGAGGTGCTCTTTCCCTGGAATCCAGCTGGAGGTGCTCTTTCCCTCCAGCTGGAGGTGCTCTTTCCCTGGAATCCAGCTGGAGGTGCTCTTTCCCTGGAATCCAGCTGGAGTGCTCCTTCCCTGGAATCCAGCTGGAGGTGCTCTTTCCCTGGAATCCAGCTGGAGGTGCTCTTTCCCTGGAATCCAGCTGGAGTGCTCCTTCCCTGGAATCCAGCTGGAGGTGCTCTTTCCCTGGAATCCAGCTGGAGGTGCTCTTTCCCTGGAATCCAGCTGGAGGTGCTCTTTCCCTGGAATCCAGCTGGAGTGCTCCTTCCCTGGAATCCAGCTGGAGGTGCTCTTTCCCTGGAATCCAGCTGGAGTGCTCCTTCCCTGGAATCCAGCTGGAGGTGCTCTTTCCCTGGAATCCAGCTGGAGGTGCTCTTTCCCTGGAATCCAGCTGGAGTGCTCCTTCCCTGGAATCCAGCTGGAGGTGCTCTTTCCCTGGAATCCAGCTGGAGGTGCTCTTTCCCTGGAATCCAGCTGGAGGTGCTCTTTCCCTGGAATCCAGCTGGAGTGCTCCTTCCCTGGAATCCAGCTGGAGGTGCTCTTTCCCTGGAATCCAGCTGGAGGTGCTCTTTCCCTGGAATCCAGCTGGAGTGCTCCTTCCCTGGAATCCAGCTGGAGTGCTCTTTCCCTGGAATCCAGCTGGAGTGCTCCTTCCCTGGAATCCAGCTGGAGGTGCTCTTTCCCTGGAATCCAGCTGGAGTGCTCCTTCCCTGGAATCCAGCTGGAGGTGCTCTTTCCCTGGAATCCAGCTGGAGTGCTCCTTCCCTGGAATCCAGCTGGAGGTGCTCTTTCCCTGGAATCCAGCTGGAGGTGCTCTTTCCCTGGAAACCAGCTGGAGTGCTCCTTCCCTGGAATCCAGCTGGAGGTGCTCTTTCCCTGGAATCCAGCTGGAGGTGCTCTTTCCCTGGAATCCAGCTCGAGTGCTCCTTCCCTGGAATCCAGCTGGAGTGCTCTTTCCCTGGAATCCAGCTGGAGTGCTCCTTCCCTGGAATCCAGCTGGAGGTGCTCTTTCCCTGGAATCCAGCTGGAGGTGCTCTTTCCCTGGAATCCAGCTGGAGTGCTCCTTCCCTGGAATCCAGCTGGCGTGCTCTTTCCCTGGAATCCAGCTGGAGTGCTCCTTCCCTGGAATCCAGCTGGAGTGCTCTTTCCCTGGAATCCAGCTGGAGGTGCTCTTTCCCTGGAATCCAGCTGGAGGAGCTCCTTCCCTGGAATCCAGCTGGAGTGCTCCTTCCCTGGAATCCAGCTGGAGTGCTCTTTCCCTGGAATCCAGCTGGAGTGCTCTTTCCCTGGAATCCAGCTGGAGTGCTCCTTCCCTGGAATCCAGCTGGAGGTGCTCTTTCCCTGGAATCCAGCTGGAAGTGCTCTTTCCCTGGAATCCAGCTGGAGTGCTCTTTCCCTGAGCTCCGCCCTTGATGTAGCAGACTGTGGTTGAGTCATCATGTAGCCATCAGTGTTTTCAGGCATTAGCTTTGTTTAAGCACTTGGCACGGACTAACCAGTGGACTCTATTTATGAGTTTCTTTTTGCCATCTTTCTGGGTTTATACGTCTAGAGTACACTAACCACTAAAAATATTTAGTATACATTTCTGATTGATTTTGCTGTCCTCAGGGCTGTACGCCTCATGGTATAAAGTTCCACTGTGTAATTTTTGAAGGGCGGTGTCTAAAGCTTCTTTGATATGGTGATGAAAAATATTTGGAACAGAATGAACATAAAAGAACAGAATAGGCTTGGTGCCTGTGGATCAAGTGGCTAAGGCGCCAGCCACATACACCTGAGCTGGCGGGTTTGAATCCAGCCCGGCCTGCCAAACCACAATGACGGCTGCAAACAAAAAATCCGTTGTGCTGGGTGCCTGTAGTCCCAGCTACTTGGGAGGTGGACGCAGAAAAATCACTTGAGCCCAGGAGTTGGAGGTTGCTGTGAGCTGTGAGGCCACAGCACTCTACCCAGGGCAACAGCTTGAGGCTCTGTCTTAAAAAAAAAAAAAAAGAAAGAAAGAAAGAAAAAGAACAGAATAGACAAAGATGAAAGTATTTTGAAACACAATTAACAACAGGAGTGTTTGTTTTGCTGTCAACAATTCAGCATTATATATTAAGATAAAAAGGGATAATAAAAATCTCTTTTAGAAATAACTTCAGAGATGTACTATAATCTGAGAGCTGAAGTGAGTCGATTTTCAATATTATTGGAATTCTGTGAATAGAATTTCGGAGGGTTGAAAACACGGTAGGAGAGTAGGGTCTGGAATGGGATGGACGGGTTGCCAGAAGCTCTGCCCTGTATGGGCCGTCGTCCCTTCACTGTGCTCCTTATCAGGTGACAGAGCATCACTTCCCTGCTGGATTAAAAAAAAACAACAACAACACATTGATTTGACCCACACGAACGCAAGTCCTAAGAGAGGTGCGTTTCGAGTTGAGATGGGTTAGCAACTCTCTGACAGATCGGACCCAGATCCCTTCCCGTTACTCTCCAACCTTAGGTTATAGCTTTGCTCTCCTGCCGTTCTGCTTATTTTCATTAGGTGGCCGTGTCTGTTCTGGGAAATACATCCATACCCAGAAACTTTCAAGGCAGCCAGGAGTTTCCCTTGTTCATGTTTTCTATGAATCCTCTCCCTTTGCAGAGCCCCTTCGCAGCTTATTGGACAAAACGGAGTCAATACCGAGACCACGTAGTTGGAGGTGCAGTGAGTTCACTATTGCCAAAAGGTGAAAATCCAGGGCGGAAAAGGCTTGACGGAATTTTGAGGCCAAAATAGGGATTCCCCTGGGAGGAATGATATTAAACCCGTAAGATACAATTGCAAGGCTGAAGTTGGGGGGAACACAATCTCACTGGTGATTGAGAACGGCCTCTCTGGAAGCAGCATTTTAAATACATTGTCGGACAGGGATCCTGCCTCTTTGCTGAGAAACCAGCCAGGAGATTTTGCAAGTGAAAAATTATGGCAGGGTTTTGGCTGGACGGGTTATACTGTTGAATGACACGGCAGGCAGTTCACAGGGTTATAAACAAGATATACCATAATTAGAATAGCAATTTGGTCAGCGATTCAAGATAGGGGCAAGGGTGAAGGACGACAAGAGACACTCCCGCATCTGGGTAGAATTCTAGTCCTGAAACAGAACACGGTCCACACGCAGCAGGCTGGATTTGGGGGTGACTGCACACCACACCTGTGCTAATAACCAGCAGGCAGTTTTGTAAACTGATGAAAATTCAAAAAGAGAAAAATGAACAATTGAACAATATATATAAATGTGTGGGATCAAGAAGCTAAAGACTTGAACGTTCATGGGCTCCTTCAGAGGAGTCCTTCTATAAGGTTAGATGCTAATACTTAAAACCAAGGAACCAGCAAACAAAAAATAAATACAGAGGGTGCCAAAAAAATGGATGTACATTTTAAGAAAGGAAAACAAAAATCTATTACATTGTGTAATACTCAAGTTACATTTGACTTCTACAGTTATAAGATGTGCTCAGTGTGACTTGTATTTTTCTTTTGTTATCTTTGAGTATTACAATTTTAATGCAGTTATTTTTACCTTTCTTAAAATGTGTATACTTTTTTTTGGAACCCTCTATACACTGGCCACTATCCCTTCTTAATAGTCTGACTCCATCTGTACGGGCTGGCACGGAGACTTTAGTTATTTCAGAAAGCTCCTTTTTGATTTTATGTTCAATCCTAATCAGGCATCACTGGGGTAGTGTAAGAACTAGGGGCGACCTACAGAAATGAAGCATTGACCCAAACCAAAGTTTGCAGCTGATGGGGTTTGAGTGAAGGTTGGTGCAGGTTAGAAGTCTACCGGGGATTTAAGAAGAAGAAGCAAACTTCAGAAGTAAGTCGACACTGAAGACAGAAGGTGAACGGCTTTGTCCTTGGGATCAAGGTCAAATGCTGCAGGTAAATAGGGCAGATTGGGAGCTCAGGGCTCCGCGGTTATCACTGGTGCACAGTGAGGGCTGAGGACAGATTGTAAGGCGTTAGGTGAGGAATAAGGAGAACTGGGTATGAAGAAGGGTGTCAACACTGCGTTCAGTAAGTTGATTTATGAAAAGTGCAGAGTAAGACGTCCACTGCATGAAACATGAGGTTCGTTTTAAAATTTTGGCAAAATACTTTGTAGTGAAGTGTGCAAGAGAACTGTTAACAGAGAATGGAACCAGTCCCCTGGGCTGTGTGAATTTTTGCAAGCAGGGTTTAACAGCCATGGGTCATGTGCAAAGAAGGCAGAGTCCCCCAGGTTAGGGTTTAGCTCACGGCCTTGGCTGTCCAGGTGGCTGTAATAAAGTGATCTTATGTCTGGGTCCAAAGCGGGGCATTTTCTACAGGAAATCATAAGCAGGGCTCCGCCTGTCTCTGAGGCCTCTGTCATGGTTTAGTTCTAACTTCCTCTCCTGCTAGTTGCCCAGCCTATAGGCTGTTGAGGTGATTGACAGAAGGAACATGTATAAATTCCCTGGTAGACCACCTGATGCGAAGTGAGGGCTCATCCTGTTCTTCCCCCGTATTCTTTCTTTCTTCTTTTTCTTTTCTAAAATAGGCTGTGTGCACTGGTCACTCAGAATTGCAAAGGAAATGAATGTTCTCCCATCCATTGTCTGTGGAACTACAGTTGGGTCTGGCTTCTTGTAAAGAGAGGCTGGAGCTCTACACGGCACCCCTGAACCTGTCCTATAATTTTTACCAAATTTACAAATTCAGTTTTCCAATGAGAAACACCTGTTTTCTTTCTCCACTCTCATTTTATCAACAGTTCTTTGTTCCCCGCAGCAGTTGTCAAATTATGCAATTTAGCCCAAAAGCAAGAAAGTAGTGTCTGTGTTGAGTGGGGCCATAGAGAGAAGCTGGACCGCTGTGTGTCTGGGGTTTGTGCCCCCAGATGAATTAAATGACTGCTGTAACTGAGTCCAGTAGCCTTTCTGTTAAAGGGAAATCAATAAGCAGACACCCATCAGAAGTCTGTTGTGTGCAGTGGGACTGGGATTCAAGGCCTTCAGAGAAAGGGACAGCACCCTGTCTGCTGCTAATCCAAGTTCTCTTTTTATAGTGCCTGGAGGTTCACCCGACATTATAGTCGTGTTTGTTAATGTGAAGATCAAGGAGAAGACAGAAATAATAGAAAAGAGAAATGTGCCTTCTGACGATCTCCACCCATCAGGGATCCCATGTCCTCCCATGGCCTTGTCCATGGATGGTGGGTGGTGGGTGAAACGTCTTCCATCTGATCTATCTTTCGACTCTGCAAAGTCTGAAAACACATTTGTTTCCATGTGTTGTTTTCTTGGAGAACCTGATACTACATTTTCCTGCTGTAATGGTGTCAGTTTGTTCAGGGAAGAGCCGTGGAGTCAGAGGGATATGAACAAGTTGCAATTGTTTGAAAGTGACCATCGTTGACGAGCATATTTGTATTAAGTCAGACTAATCTCCAATGCTTAGAATGTGTGATGTCGAGGTGCTTATTCCACTTTATTCATTTATCCTCTCCTTGTTCCCCTTAAATTTCAACATAAATAATGAGGTAGCAATCCTCTGCGTTTTCTGAAAGTAAATTCCTTTTTTTTTTTTTTTTTTGCAGTTTTTGGCCAGGGCTGGGTTTGAACCCACCACCTCTGGCATATGGGGCCGACGCCCTTCTCCTTCGAGCCACAGTCACCACCCGAAAGTAAATTCTTTAAATGCTTTTCTCTTAAGAAAGTGTTGACGTTGTTAATGTGTGGTAATAAAATTTAAGCATAGTGGAGACAACTTTGAATTCGTTTCTGTCAGTCTGTAATTTGGTTGGGCAAACAGCTAAGTGACTTTACTTATTAGAAAGTTCCTGTGTTAGTGAAGCGCTTCCCTCCTATATATTAACTTTAGGAATTTGCAATAGAGCACATACTCACTGACCCCATTAGAATTATGTCTCCTGGATGTCAGTCTTCTTAATTACTGATTAGAATATCAAGCAATATGTCTGTCTTCATTGTAATTATACAATGGCTGAGGGAAAATGACCTTGAAGGCTGTCTCTCAGTTTAATCCTGTCTCTATCTTAAAATATAAGGGATTGAATAAAAAAATTATTTTTCTATAAATGTCTAATATCTAATTAATGTCTTTCAGAGTAAGTGTCGTATCAAATATTTCCTCTAATTATGTTCATTAGTAGCTTTTCCTGGACAAGTTTTAATCAAGTTGTACAATAAAGATCAATATCCCTGTATTCGTTGCAATTTACAACAAGCATCTATACTGTTCAGAACAATTTAATTACTGTAATTACAACACAGAAGCTACTGTGACTGTGCTTCATTCCTGCCAAGCCTTTCTTTAAAAAAAAATTTGGTAATGAAATTGGGAAATGAACTTCTGAAAGTTCACATTTATATATATTGTATGTCCACAGTTCTGTTTTCTACATGATGAACTTTTTATCTTTCTATTTTATTATGTAACTAGCAAGGGCAAGGGAGGCATTCAGAATATGGGTGTCTGAGTACTTCCTCACGTGTGTGCTGTTAAAGATGTTGAGAGACAGAATACAGGTGAGGACACCTGTAATAATGGTACTGGTGGTGCAAAAAATAATTTGAGTGTTGTGTTGTCTGAATAGTCTTTGTACATTCTTTTATTTATTTATTTATGTATTTGTTTATTTATTTACGACAGAGTCTCACTCTGTGCCCTACGTAGAGTGCCATGGCTTTATCATAGCTCACAGCAACCTTAAACTCGTGGGCTCAAGTGATCCTCCTGCCTCAGCCTCCAGAGTAGCTGGGACTATAGGTGCCTGGCTACAATGCTCAGCTAATTTTTCTATTTTTGGTAGAGATGTGATTTCGCACTTGCTCAGGCTAGTGTGGAACTCCTGAGTTCAAGCAGTCTGCCTACCTTGGCCTTACAGAGTGCTGGGATTACAAGGCACTTGACCTTTTTATTATTTTCTTTTATTTCCTCAAATAACAATGTTCTTTTAGTTCACCGTGAATGAGTTCACGTATGCTAACTTCTGTTAACGAACAGCTCTGGTTAATGACATACCGTATGGAGAACTCTCAAGGTGGAAGTTTACTGGTAGCATCCATAGCTGGATAACGGGACTTTGCAACGTTAGCACCCGTGAAATCTGGGCAAGGTGATTCTTTCCTGGGAGCTCTGCTGGGCAGTGCAGAATGTTTGGCTCCACGCTTGGCTTCCTTTCTCTAAATGCCAGGAGCACATTCTCCCCTGCCCCAGTTTTTACACTCAAAAATGTCCACAGACATTATCAGATGTTGGTGTTGAGAACCGCTGGGTGTTCTGATTAACCACACCTCTTGGCCTGTCCAATGACCAATGACTCACCCACAAAACAAACAGCTATCGAGCTGCTCTGTGCTCAGGTCAGGTTCACAGGCATGAGCCAAACATGCGTTCTTTCAAAAGAACAATACAATTCTGTGCATTCATTTTTTCAGCAGTAGCAATTTGGTCCTAATAGGATATTCAATCACAATACCTAATATTTAGGTAAGGGAGGATCAGAGAAGGTTCCTGAAGAAAGTAGTTCCTGAAATATGTTTCCGGATAAATGAAGACGTAGCAATTCGGAAGGGGAGAGGGGCATCGGAGACAGCTAATGTTTAAAGCTTAGCCGTAAAATTAAGATACATATTTAATAATTTATATATGCATTTTAGCTCTTTTCTCTGGGGCATCAAATCTTAATTTATCCTGTATTATATAAACAAAGTTACACTAGTCTGCAAGTGTTTGCTAAAACACCTGATTTTACTCCTTTTCTCCATTTCTAATTCACTAATGATAACGTAAATCACTTTTTTTGCATGTGAATTTTTTGAAATCATTTGTTCCGAGAGAGAGCAAGCTTGGACAGTAGCAGGAAGGGACACCCACGTATTTTCTGTAAACCTTCTAATCTGTTTATTTGAAGGAAAGCCTTTGGACATGGTCCCTGTAAGACTATATAGATTTCTACTGTAATTTTCTCCTGTATTATGGAGTCTCATTGCAAGAGTGAGGACACCCCGTAAGTGATATTCACAGTGGAGCTAGTTTTTTTAGGTCTAATTAATTTACCTCTACATAAATATGTTTTTAGAAAAATAAAGTTAAATAGCAAATTAGATCGAAGCTAATTCAAGTGAGGATCCCTACATTTTGAAAAGTCATCTATAATTTGTTGGAGGTAATGAGTGTGTGGAATCTACATGTTACTAAGAGATCTGTCTGCAAGGAATGCTGTGCTTCTCACGGCAGGCCGGCTGTGAATTCCTAGAATTCCTGTGCTCATCAGGCTGCGTGCGTGCGGCAGGGGTCCAGGTCATCTGGCCCCACAATGACACCCACAGTCTGCTGACCTGCTCCGGTTTATGTGATCCCCACGGTATGCTGCTCAGTATCAAAGGTGAATCAGATGACGCCTGCAGGTGGATAAACAGAACAATGTAGGTTCTGGACTCCCCTGATGTTTAGTCATGTCTAGACAGAGCCCTAGTGGCCCAGAAAAACTAAAAATGAGGACAAGGACGTTTAAGTTTAACATAGTCTTATTCCCATGGAAACCAGAAAAGGCAGCAATAGAGTAAAAAGGGAAACATGTAGATGTCACTGAACAACATCATGAAGGGACTGGAAGGATTTGCGAGGTCAGTGGCGCTGGAGCAATTTGGTTTTGTATTTGTTCTTTTAAACAATAGTTTCTAGGTTAGATCATCTTTCCTCTAAGAAATTACTAGTTTCACAAATGATTTATGTTATTATTCTTTAAAGCAGTGTGATGTGAGCAGGCTGAAAATTATCCAAATGTTATACGACATGCACTTTTACTGTTAAAAGATCTCAGGAAGTAGTGAGATAATCAACGACTGTATTTACCATCAAGGGCCTGTGTATGGCCACATAAAATGCGGCATATTTCTGCTTTTCTATACAGTTTAGGCTATTGGTTTATCTTAATGTTACTACTATTATTATAGACTTCATGTAGTTTATAAGGTATGTATGTTGACAGGTGTAATTTTATCTTATTAATTTGTGCTATAGAAAAATAAATTGATAGATAAGGGCTAAAGGCACATAATTCTGTAACATCTAGAAAATTTTCATTGTAGTTGTGATCCTAATTCCTCAGTCATAATAATTTTATCATATCCTCTTATAAAGTAGAACAGCATTGTCCCCAGCCTGTCAATGTTTATTCCTTTAATAGCCCAGACTTACACTTGGGGGTAGAATCTTTTTGTTTGTTTGTTTGTTTGATTGTTTTTTTAGACACTCACTCTGTTGCCCAGGCTATAGTGCTATGGCTTCAGCCTAGCTCACAGCAACCTCAGACTCCTGGGTTCAAGCGATCCTCCTGCCTCAGCCTCCTCAGGAGCTGGGACTGCAGGTTCCTGCCAGAAAACCTGGCTAATTTTTCTATTTTTAGAAGAGACAGGGTCTCACCCTTGCTCGGGCTGATCTTAAACTCCTGAGCTCAGGAGATCCTCTTGCCTCAGCTTCCTGGAGTGCTAGGTTGACAGGCGTGAGCCACTGTGCCTGCAAATGGAATCAGAATCTTTCTTTTAGAATTGGTGGCATTTCAAGGCACTGGCTCTTGAACATGGTTATTTCTAGTCACAAGTACTGAAATTTCCTTTAACTGAGGTGGGTTTTTTTGTTTGTTTGTTTTTGAGTTCATGTGCCAGGCACATTCAAAGTGGTTCAGCTCTGCAGTGGGCCTGGTGGATCCCTGTGGGTGAGGAATTGCAGATTGGAAAAATAATGGTCTGTGGTCCAGGTCTAAAGCCCTTTAGAGCAGAGAGTACCGTTAAGGTAGATTGATTTCCCAGCACAGATTATGGATACTACATGGATTGGTATGTGTGTATGTGTGTGTGTTTGAGTATGTGCCCGTGTGAATGTGTGTGAGTTCGTGTGTGTGCCCGTGTGAATGTGTGTGAGAATGTGTGTGCCCTTGTGAATGTGTAAGTGTGTGTGTGTTCCTGTGAATGCATGTGTGTGTGCCCGTGTGAATGTGTGTGGGTGTGTTTGAGTGTGTGTGTGTGCCCATGTGAGTATTTGTGAGTGTTGGTGTGTTTGAGTGTGTGTGTATATACACATGTGAATGTGTGTGGGTGTGGGTTGTTTGAGTGTGTGTGTGCCTGTGTGAATGTGTGTGAGTGTGGGTGTGTTTGTGTGTGTATATGCACTCATGTGAATGTGTGGATGTGGGTGTGTTTGAGTGTGTGTGTATGTGCTCATGTGAATGTGTGTGGGTGTGGATATATTTGTTGTATGTGTGCCCATGTTAATGTGTGTGTGTGGGTGTGTTTGAGTGTGAGTCTGTGTGTGCGCCCGTGTTAATGTGTATGAGTCTGAGTGTGTATATGCGGGTGTGTGATTGTGTGTGGGTGTGTTTTTGCATGTCCATTCATCTATTACTTCTTTCTGTAATGATATTCAAACTTCCATCACGGAGTTTCCAGTGTCTTAGGATTTCCAGACGGAATCCGTCTGACAGTTGTAGCTGCAACACGTTTTAGACTGTGGTCACATCTCAGTGGAATACGTCTTTGGCATTGCAGTGATCTCAACTATAGCAACAACCCCAAACTGCTGCAATCACCTTGTCTTGGTTAAGGGTGTGCAGATTTATTTCTTAATTAAACTTGCCATTTGGATTACAGATTTCTGTTAATATTACCAAAAAATGCTACAAGCTTAGGAATAGTGTATTGCTGTTTAATGTAAATTATTTGTTAATTGCTTCATAACAGCTTTCCAGAAGAAAATAAAATACATTTAGCTACACTGTTATGGCTGCAGCTTAATCCAAAAACTTAGATGCAGAGTCTTTTAAGAGGCAGCGTGATGAGTCTTTCATTCTGGGGTGCTTTCTTTTATTTTTCGTTTTTCTTTTTTGTGTTACTAGTTTCTTTTCATTATTCTTTGGCAAAACGCATGTGGGTAATGATTTTTGCTATAATTGTTCTCCAAACGTTTATCCAAAATTATTCCTTTTTTTGTGCCATCTCCATGTTGTTTTTGCGAAAAGTTACACCTATGGTGTTCCCCGTAATGAGAGCTTACTCTAATGGCAGTTCTCTGAGCACTGTGCCCTTTTGCTGACACAGTTGAACGAGGAGCACAGCGTCACACCTGCCACTCACGTCTGCATTCTCTCTTTTCAGTGAATCTGCTGGACTCACGCACTGTCATGGGGGACCTGGGATGGATTGCTTTTCCAAAAAATGGGGTATGTACTTATGAAATTTTCTCTAATATTAAGCTTCCCCTGATCAATGTAACACAGGGATGACATTTCACTGGGCGTACTTGTTTGTAAGAGGAAGGGGGACATGTGTCTTTTGGGGGATGAGGTGAGTGACCTCAGATTCACTCTGACAAGGAAAGGGAGAGAAAGGAACAGGTTTCAACGGCTGAGTACAAAATACACTTTCTGCTCAGTATTGTTGCACAGAGAGATTCGAAGCTTCCTTCAGCATCCAGGAAAATAGACTGAAGCAATGAAAAAACTCTCAGAATTAGTTTATATTAAAAAAATTATTTGATTTGGGGCTCATTTGCCATCATCATATTGTAGGAGGGATAAAAATTGAACATGTCTGTGCTCACTGTTAAAACTGGGACCAATTTATTATTATTCTTTTTATTTCATTTACACAATTAAGGAAATAGAAATATTATAAGAGATACCTTTGTGTTCCAGTGAGATTCAAAATTCCTAAAGATTACCAGTTTAGTCTCCTGATTCAAAGGTGGTTTTCTAATTCTTGAATTTTTCTTCACTGAAAACATTTAAAAAATGTTTTCATTGATATATATATATATATATATTTTTTTTGTGTGTGTGTGTGCTTTTTTGCCAAGGGCCGGGTTTGAACCCGCCTCCTCCAGTATATGGGGCCAGCACCCTACTCCTTGAGCCACAGGTACCGCCCTACATATTTTTACAATTTGTAAGTTTTAAACTAAATTATTTTACTGGTATACATCAAGACTAAAGTGTTTTGGGTGAAAATTTGGTAACTGTCTCTTATTTTTACAATGAGTGTCTCGGAGTATTTTTTGAGATAATTTATGTAGTAAGAGTGTCTGACTCTTACTACATAAATTATCTCAAAAAATACTCCCTTTCCTTCTGCTCAATTTAGAACAGATGGGAAATGAAAACATGAGTAAAATATTAGGACAATGTCATCATATTAAAATATTAAATGTGTTGCATGACTATTACATTAAAAACAATTTAGGCTTTGAGAGATTTTTATTACTTAATAGACATTTTAGTATTTTCTTATTTCTCTGGTGAAACTCATTATAGAACAACCTTATGATAAACAATATTGTCAATCCTCTCTCTTATGAAAAAATATTTAAACACTTTGGATGCTTACAACTACTATAATGTGTACATATGCAATTAATTTTGAAAATTATGCACACCAATGTTGTATATGACCTAGAACACTCAGGTTAATTTTGGTTTAAGTAATTAAATGCACTGTATAACAAATCTGGTGATAACTACCTAAATAGCCAAAGCTATTTTTTTTTTCACAAATTAATGAGAAAACCAGATGTGTTAATCAATCCTTTACTAAGAAAGTTGTTGTGGAAATAAAATATATAGTATTCATCGTCTAATATGTAATAATTTATATGTTAACCTTGTAGTATCAGTGAACCTACCTGCTTTTTTTTTTTTATCAATTTTGCTCTGGTTTTTGGTTAAAAATTATAGCTCATTTAAAGGTATAATGTATAAAAATAATACTAGTAGGTTGTTAAGACATTTGAACATAGAGGTAAGGCAGAAAGAAAACAAAAAAAAAACTAAAAAAAATATTGCATGGTCAAGACACACTCAGGGTCAAAATAATGGTATATTTTCTTTTAATTAATTTCTCTTTTATTTCCCTTATCTCATCCCTTCTCTTCTGTTTCTCTCCCCCTAACCCTGACCTGTCTGCTTTCTTTCTTTCATCTGTTTTTACCCCATAGAGATCAATGCCTGGCTGATATCAGTCTATAAGATTGTATGTTTATAGTTTATATTCTGAATTTTTTCCACATGCCAAAAATGATCTATTATATAAATATTTAAAAATTTTTCTTTCTGAGCAGATGGCTAATCTTGATTTGAAATTAAATTTTTAGAATTCTGAGAAAATACATACATGATATTCTCTTTGAATTTAGTTTTGTATTTTTCCTGTCTTGCCACTCAAAAGTTATTAAAAAAGAGTTTTGATAGTGTATATGTGAAAGTATAAAAGTATAATGTTGTAATTTATTTTGCAACTAGGAATTTGAGAGCATTACTCAATTTTCATGTGATTTCTACATAAAACGTGATTGATTGATTTCTTGATAAAGACATAATCCCTTTGTATAAGGAATGGTATTTCTCTCAGTTGTTCTAATGACTTGATGCTTTCTTTTTCTTTCTAAAATATTTGTTAGCACAGTGCTGCTTTTGTTGAGTTTTTTAAATAATGTGTATCCTTTTCAAGTTCTTGGATCCTTTTATGTGATGTTCCTTGATACAGGTGTACCCAATGTTGATATTGAATAAAGAGCAGTTAATTCAGAGGAGTTTAGTGAATGTGCCTTTGTTTAAATGTGAGAGGTGTGTGGTTTTCAGGTTGTATATTTCATGTCATTTAAACACAAAACAAAGGAAAAATTTTTATTACATCTTAAAGAAACTGAGGGTCTAAAGTATGTAAAATGACGAGAAGAAATATCTATATACGTACTTCTAATATATTTTCAGGAGGCTGTGCCATTTAGGATGAGAATTGTGACATTATCATAGGTGAAATACAGATGATCAGAATGATGTCTAAGAACAGTGTGGAATAAAGGCCTCCAAGAATATCTTGTCAATAAAATCCATGAGAAAACTGGAAAACATTGTCAGAATTGACTTTTGTGGAACCCTTCGAAAATAAGTCAAAGTCTTGGACCAATCTGTGGAACATTTACTCAAGAGTGAAAATTAAAAATAGCAAGGTCTGTGGCATTTTAATTTGCCCTGTATCCTTTCTGACACTTCCCTTCTGAGGTAGCCTTGAAAAAGCAAAAATATTTCATCGCAGTGAAGACCTCCTGGGAGCAGACAGTGTGGAGGATCCATACCAAAGGAGTCTGAGAGAACGGTCATCGTTTGACTGTCCCATGCTCCCTGGAAGATTGCCTGGTCACCACCATTGATTTGATCTGGTCTGGAGCTTCCTCTGTCCAAAAGCATTTTCCCAAGGGGGCATTTGTTAAAAAGAGATGCAATTACCTGGTTTTTCTTCTGTGTGATGGGATGGATAAAATTTGGGCAAACAATAGGCTAGCTAACCAAGGAACTTAAAAGGAGAAGCTGGAAAATGAGCTGTCCACAGGGGCTTTAAAAAACTCCAATGTACTCTTGGGAACCCGTGATAGAAGCCCACACACACGGGAGATGTGCAGGTGCCTACTGGTGCACGTGAGCTTGGCCAGGACTTGAGAAAGACTTACATTTTTACCTGACTTACCTTGAGCCTGTGCACCAGCAGGAAGTAAATACAAAGGCAGCATCTTTAACCACTTGGATGAATTTGGAGGGAATGAGGCAACACACTCAGAACCTCAGCAAAGATAACACACTTGTTGCCTTGAGGTTTAGTAAAAAGGTTATTCATCTGAGCAATAGTTGTCAACTAAGCTAACCAAAAACGCAGTGGCTTCACTGATTACCCATGGCCATTGAAGAATATAGAGTTTACAGCATTAGTTCAGAAAAGTCACTAAACAAATAAATAACAACAAACCCTGGAGAGTGGGGAGAATTTAATTTGCAGAATTGCCACATGACATTATACAGTATGCCTATTTTTCAACGAAAACTATACCATAGGCAAAGACAAGAAAAAATTGCTGATATGAAGAATAAAACCAATTAGTAGAAATTGTGCTGAGGATGTCCAGATGTTTGACTTATTACACAAAAATTTAATTACTATTTTAAATATGTTGAAAGAGTGAAAGGAAAACATGCCTCTAAAGAAGTAAAGGAAAGTATAAGAACAATGATAGATCAAATTCAAATGTCAGTACAGCGAAATTACAAAAAAGAAAGCAAATAGAACTTCTAGAGGTGAGAAGTATAGAAGAGACAAAAGTTCACTAGATTTAAGCAGATGGAAGAAAGAATCATCAAATGTAAATATAGGACAGCTGAGAGCATCTACACCAAGGAACAGAAAGAAAAATAGTGAAGAGAAAAAACAGCACCTCAGAGGCTGTGAGAACACCGTAGCTCCAGTGAGAGTCTCAGGAGCAGAGAGGCCAAAGAAGTCACAACAAATATTGGAAGAATTAATGGATCTAAACTTCGCAAATTTTAAGGAAATCATGGACATGTATGTTAAAGAATCTCAGCAAACGTTAAGTAGGGTAAACTAAAAAGACCCACAACTACACACTGTCATATTAAGCTGTCAAATCCTTTGAAAGCAGCAAGAGGGAAACTTTTCAGCCCTGTTAACAGCTGATTTGTCATTAAAAACCACGGGGGCAGTGGTATCACATACTCAAATGGATGCAAGAGAAAAGCTGTTGAGTGAGACTTCCCTATCCAGAAAATCTACCCTGCAAAAACAAAGAAAAAAATCAAGACATTTTCAGAGAAAATTAGAAAGAATAGAAATATAAATAACCATGAATATTTTTCCATGGGAAATATAATCTCAGAAATAGGTTGTACACATATGGAACCCAAGTATTTTTCAGAGAGAACATCTTTATTTTCCTTTTAAATTTAATTTTTTCGTATTCTAGTTTTAGAGAGAAACATATAAACTGATGAATTATTTGGTTTTTAAAGTAACAACAGTTAACTTTAGAATAGTTTATTTATGATATAATGTTATGATTTAATTGTTTTATTAAAAATGACAATGCTATTTGAATTTATGTTTTCATAGATATGGATTTTAAAATCATTTTAATTCAAAATCATATAGTATGAGTTGCTTTTTACTGTAGTTTAACTCTGATATTTATTCAACATGTGTCCATAAATATTGGTTGTATGCAAGACAATATGTATCAGCATCTGTGACTTATATATAAAATTGAACAAGTCAAGGCCCTGTTCTTTGGTAAGACTAATATAACAGTGCTATTGCTTTACTCATTCAAAAAATATTTACTGTGTGTGATCTAAGTGATTGTTCTGTTCTAGAGATTTATAGTTGATGCTCTTCTTACGTTAGTGGAAAACTTAGTTTTGTTATTTCTATATAGCCTCCTCTAAATAACATTCCTAGTTTAAATTGAAACAGTCTTATTCAAATTTTTATCCACAGTGGGGTGGACATTTCCTGGCATAAGACATATTATATATTTGATAAATATATATTAAACTTAAATTGAATTTGTCTTGTGGGAATTCAAAACAATTTATAAAAAAATAAAGAAGCAATTGTATGAATATTTGATTAAAGCTGCTACACTTTCTTCCCCTCTCCCAGAACATTCTCCTAAACTTCAGGCCTTAGGAATTAATATACTTGTTTGTCAGACTGTTAAGAAAGTCCTACCCCAAATTTAGACCCGTAAATTGGTCAAGAGTTTAAAGGAAATGTTATTCATCCTTCAAAGTTCGGCACATGTGTTGAACGTCTTAGAGGCAATCACTGGTTCTGCAATACACTGCGTTTTTTCTTTTTTGTTCTTTCTTTTTTTGAGACAGAGTTGCCAAGGCTAAAGTGCTGTGGTGTGATTCTAGCTCACAGCAGTCTCCAACTCCTGAGCTCGAGTGATCCTCCTGCCTCAGTCTCCCGAGTAGCTGGCACTACAGGCACCTGCCACAATCTGCCACAATACCTGGCTAGTTTTTCTATTTTTAGTAGGATGTGTCTCACTCTGGCTCAGGTTGGTCTCCAACTCCTGAGCTTAGGCGATCCACCTGTTTTGGCCTCCCAGAGTGCTGGGACTACAGCATGAGCCACCCGGCCGGCCATGTGTTTATTCCCTTTATTACCCCGTGAGCTCCCAGACTCACAGAGTAATAAAGGGACACTCTCTGCCGTGTTTCTAGAACATGCCTACTTCTGGCTTGTAATAGAACTTCAGTAAACATTTATTGGAAGGATACCATTTTTGAAATTACACAATGAAGAATGACTTACCATAGCATTTGCAACAAAGATTAAGTTCAGCCTAGAGAAATACTTGACCCGTATTGGCAGTCAACAGAGACCCTTCCTTTGAGCTTCCGTTGAATTTCTGTTTTCATGCTGAGAGATCTACTGGTCCATTGGGTTGTGGGGTTTTTGTTGTTTTGTTTTGTTTTCTGGTTTTTCTTTGCATATAAGTGTGTGTATATGAACTCATTGTTAGCACTCAAAGATCAGAAATTTTATATAAAATCCAAATGTCTAGTTTCTCTGTTTAATTGGCTTTTTCAGAAAGCCACACCCAGGAGCCTTTCATGGCCATGATAATCCAAAGCTGAGTAGAGCTGCTGTCTATTTTTTTTTTTTTTTTGAGACAGAGTCTCATTATGTCACTCTCTGTAGAGTGCTGTAGCATTACAGCTCACAGCAACCTCCAACTCTTGGGCTTACGTGATTCTCTTGCCTCAGCTTCCTAAGCTGAAGCAAGAAAGAGAAACAAAACCTTTAAGAATATAATTTTTCTTAAAGGAGTATGTAAAAGTTTATGTTTCATATAAATCTCATTTTAATTAACATTATAAAAGAATTTAGAATAGAATTCAAAACTTCATGTCAATACATTTGTCTCAATTTTCTGATTGAATGATTTTTCCGGATGACAGTAGACCTAATATACTCTTTCTGAAACAAATATTTTCTCACTTAAGGCTTTTTTGTTTTCTCTTTTTTGATCTGGACTTAACACTGTTAACCTGGAATTCACAGTCTTACCAGCCTCTTTGTACACACCCTGATGGGGCATTTTGCTTCCTTCTAAATGACATAAGAGTCATCTCAGTCACCTTCTGGAACATTTCATGTTGATGAATCTGAGTAGTCTAAGCAAACATCACTGTTTTTAGCAGGTGTTTTTAGGGCTTATCCTCATGAGAATAAAATTAATGGTGTGGTGCTTGTTTATAACAGGCTATGTTTTTACGTCTTAGAAATTCCACTATTGCTCTTTTTTTTTCCATTCTCTGTTTTATAAATGATCACAGTATACACCTGCCTCCCTTGCTACAGTGGAACCGGCCTCCCCTGCTGGGCGGTCTGTGCTTCTGGCAGCTCACCTGGGGAGCCTTTGGGCTCCCCTGAGCATCACCGCTGAGCCGTATTGCAACTCCTGCTTTTATTTTTTGCTAAATTTTCTTTCCTCAGTCAAATAAAGAGCATAAACGTTATTTTATAATCCTTTCTTGTGTTGATCTTAGAGGCTAGTAGGATCATTCATAATAAGGTACTCATTTGAGGGAGATTTCAGAATATCGACTTTCGTACTGAAATGGAGCAGAATAACTTGCTTTGTGTCTGGAGGAGAAAGAAAAAAAGCCACAGCGTCACACTGTAGACAGTTCAAAACAGGAGCGTGTGGCTTTTCTTGTTTTCTTATAACTTTGTTCTGTTCTCTTATTTCTCTGAGCCAGGGAGCCTGTGCTCTGCCTTGGACCTTGGTAATAACTTGTGCTCACATTACTCAGAAGGGACTGTGACTGCACCCTTAGTGTTTTTTGGGGTTTCCCCTGAATCAAGAACAACTTAAACCGGGTGTTTGATTGTGATTCTCAGGTTTTTGCAAAAGTGTGTGTGTGTTTTGTGTGTGATTCTCTGTCCTCAAAATTAAAGGCAAAGAATGAGCACAAATATTTGAGGACCCCTAATCTTTTAGGTGTTGATGAAGATCATGGAGAATTTTGCCAGAATGTTATTTTGGCTTTGCTTCCCACTGCAAGAGAGGAAAGACAGTGATAAGCCTTCAGGCCCACATGGAAAACAGAGAGGCTGATAAAGGTTAGAATGGTGCACAGCTATGATTTAATTAAAAAAATAAAATAAAGGGCGGCGCCTGTGGCTCAGTGAGCAGGGCGCCGGCCCCATATACCGAGGCTGGCGGGTTCAAACCTGGCCCCGGCCAAACTGCAACCAAAAAATAGCCGGGCGTTGTGGCGGGCGCCTGTAGTCCCAGCTACTCGGGAGGCTGAGGCAGGAGAATCACCTAGGCCCAGGAGTTGGAGGTTGCTGTGAGCTGTGTGACGCCACGGCACTCTACCGAGGGCCATAAAGTGAAACTCTGTCTCTACAAAAAAAAAAAAGAAAAGAAAAGAAAAAAACAAACAAACAAAAAAAAAATAAAAATAAAAATAAAGAAAAAAATATATTAGAATTGTTTGATGTGGGTAAAAAGAGCCCATTAGTGGATCCAGAAAAGCTCTCATTTGGACGGGGACAGAGGAGAGAATTCTAAAGGGAGTGGATATTATAATCTATAACAGAAAAGCCAGCATAAGAGCAATTCTGGTTCAAAGTAGCTTTATATTCATTTTTTTTCAGAAAAAGAAAAAGCACATCCAATCCATAAGATAATTAAGATAAATAATCTAAGGAACTCCAGATAGTCATTAGTATACACTGAAGGTTGGAAAACACAAAATTTTGCATTTAGATTTCCCACATGGAAACTTAACAATTATGAAGAATTTCTTTTTAAATGTCCATCTCTGCTTCTTCGTATAAGACCAATATTGCATTTCGTCTTGAATATATGAAAATACATGGAAAGAATTAGCGACAGCTGCAGGGTATTCCTGCAAAGCAGGGTTGAGGAACGCAGGTATCATCGGCTTATGAAGCATTGCTCTGTCTTTCTGATCATACCCTGTGCTAAAGTCCGTGTAAGATGATGGAAGTATTTTCCTCTTTCTCATGTTGTAGAGAGACTCATACGCTGGGAGCTGGCCTTCATCTCTAATATCTCTTGTAATGTCTCTCCCTCAGCCCGGCTACAGCTGGCTAGTTGAATGTTCCATCCTTTCCATTGTGACTTAAGTAACTTCCCCAAGAAAATACAAGTCCTGGACAAACCCTGCTCCTCCCTGTTAGCAGATCACACTGCACAACCCTTCTTCTCCCTCCGTCTCACCCCATCTGTTTCCCTGAAGATTGCCGTGCAGACTGCTGTGGCATTCTGCTCACCACTTTGTCAAGCTTCGTGTCTAACTCCTAATCCTTCTAACCCGTTCCTGTTTTGGGATTGCTTTTCCACCTGTCTGTAAAACAATCAGAGAGCCTAAACCTGAAAAGTTTCAGACCATTTCTAAAATGTCATCTGCAACTGGCTGTTACGGCTCCCGTGACATGAGGCACCTTTGTACAAACATGTCCCCAGTGGCCATGGCCCACTCCATTCTCACTGTGTCACATGGGGGCCTAATATTTTTCTTTTCTTCATTATGTCTAAGGAAACTTTTAGGTCTCAGACTAAATGTTTCTCTGCCAGGTGATATCATCCATGCAAAACCTGTCTTTTGAAAAAAACATTTCTGTGGTTGATACTTAAATTGGCTTCCCTATGCGAATAGAATGCTTTTTCTGTTTTGTTTTGTTTTTACTTCCATTTTTCCACTTATTAATGAAAATATTAAATACAACTGGGCCTTGCAGAGGTCCCTGGGTCCCAAACACCAGGTAGTTTTCCAAGTGGTTTGATTGCTGTTTATCGTGAGCCTTAAAAAAAAAAAAAAATCCTTCAGCTGTTTTCAATTCACGTGACAGTGCTCGCATGCAAGTCAATTTGAATTAATTTTGCAAGCAAATTCTGTATGGTTTGGAGTATATAATCTCCCTCTCCCACAGAGAAAAAATATACTGTAATCATCCCGCATTCCTGTTGATTATATCCATTAAAGGCAGCAGGAGCAGAGAGACAGGAAAGACTCCTCTTGTGTTTGAAGTTTTTGAAGCTTTGCCTTATTCATTCCCATTTTCATTCTGTCTCCCTCTCTCTCCCCCACTCCCTCTCTCTCTCTGTCCGTCCTTGGTGCTGTCCGGCACCACTGCAGAAAATGATGGTCCAACCTGCTCAGCCTGGAGTTCTGGTCCTTGGGCTGACCACTGCGGTCATTGTGATCTTATAAACCCCACTACAGGTTCCCCCAAAGGAACTTCTTACTTAACTCTCCAAAGGATTTATGTAACATTCTACGTAAAGTGTGTTGCACAAATTACTTGAAATGCTCCATCCCTGCCTACCACACGACCCAGCTTAATGATAATCCGTTGTTCAAGGTCCAGCTAAAGTTGAATCTTCTATTACCCTACAGAAGGGTGGCCACTTCCCAGCATTAATATGGCATTAATATGGCAATTATTGGGTACCGAACACATTGAAAATCAGACATTTCTACTTTACCTGTTCTGTGTGAATAACAAAGCAAGCTGCTCCCCCGTACAGACCTTCGCGTCTTCATCACCCGCACGCCACCCTCTGCCTTAAATATAAATTCACATTAATGGTATTTATTCTGATGGATACTCAAGTATATATTTAAAAGTTTAAGAAGTGGTGACTGGACCCCAAAAGCTGTGCATTTTAAGCTGAAAAATGAAATAGTAAAATAAAAATACCAAAATTGGGGCCGGGGCCAGATTTGACCTTGGAAGTTCCTGTTTATGGAGTGTATTCTTGGCTCAGCCTTTATTTAATTATTTAATTACACAATGCTTTAAACCAAAGGACTGTTACGTGCTGAGCACCGAGACGGCAGCTGTGGATGGGACTCAACTCACTTTCTCTCTTTAAGAATGAGTTTTTAGAGCTGTTCCCTGGGGTTGTGAACTATGCAAGCTGCACTAACACCTATGTTCAGCTTTGGGGCTCCCTTTCCACTGAACCCGATCCACGTTACCAATATGTGTAAATATTTCTTTTCTTAGAGGCAGTCAGGTTAACTTGGATATTTTTAAATAGGTTAATGCGGATTCCGAATCTGGCTCCAACATGATGTATAGCAAGTTTCTTAAATCCCGTGTCTCAGTTTCCTTGTCCGTAATTATGTATAATACTCCCCATTGCGTACGGTTGTCAGAGGGATCAGAATGCGCTCCCCGAGGGGGGTCAGCACTCTACCTGTCCCAGGTTAAGGCCCTGGTCCCATGTCACCAGCATTCCTGTTGTTGGTTCTTGTTTTTATTTTCCTCAAGAGGTAGAAGGGGGCTGTGATAAACTTATAAAGTCTTTATGTTTTGACAATTAATACATCTGTTTACTCTTTGATTTATATTTAAGTAAAAACTAAAAGATGAAACAGTATATTCACCTGTTCAATAAAGTGTCTTTATGAATGAAGCCTTGAGTGGTTTTCCCAAAAATCACCCCGACCATTTTACTTGGTAGTACATAACGTAACGTTCCTTAAAACATTTTATCCTTTTTCACAGATGAAAAATTTCAGTTTTGAAAATCAAAACAAGAACACACACTCCCTGCAGCTAGAAAGAAAACTCCATGGTGAAGGAAGAAGTGGTTCTCAAGTGCAGACTAAAGAAATACAATTTTGTGCATTCTTTGATGGTGAGATTACACAAATCTCTGAAAACTGAACACTTTCTGAAAACCTTTTGGTATACATCACTTTACCTCAACCAGCGGTTCTCAACCTCTGGGTCGTGACCCCTTTGTAACAATGAAAATACATCCTGCGTATCATATATTTACATTACGATTCATAACAGTAGCAAAATTACAGTCATGAGGTAGCAACAAAAGGAATTTCATGGTTCGGGGTCACCACAACATGAGGAACAGTATTAAAGGGTCGTGACCTAGACCAAGGGCAGGGCTACAATCACGAGATACCCCAAAATAAACTTGGTCTTTGAAATAATTCAAGTGCTATTTCTCTTACATAGTCAAAGCATGGGCGAGCTATTTTTTCCATAAATTATTGAAATAAAATCTACTAACAGTGCTAGTTTACCAGAGGCATTCTAACTTTGTAAGTTGTTCAGATAGGTAAGTAGAGTTTAGTTATTTAGTTATTCCGTTGGTCAAATTTGAACTGGTTTCAAGTGCCACAAACCAACTTCAGCTGGCTAAAGGAAAAGAAAGGAACTTATTGTTAATTCACAGGAACAACTAAATTCTTGACATATTGGTTTGAAGGGTTGAGAGAGCTCCCATGAACTGGCCAGGGGCTGCTTTCTCTCTCTGCTTTTTGCTTCTGATCTGTTTCTACCCTCTTCTCTCTGCACCAGATTCCTTTGCCTCGTTTGGCCCATGGCCTTCCTACAATTCCAAATTTGACCTCTTGTATTAAAGCGACCAGCTTACCCTGACTTGGAATGTTCCGAATTCCACATAGAAAGATTGTGATGGGTTCCACGTGGTTCAGCTGTCCATTACTGAAGCAGACAACTGTAGCTTGTCTGGGGGAGCAGGGCAGAATCTTTCAGTATAAATGTAGCCATTGGTGGCCATCCTTGCATTAAGGAAAGCAGCTTAAAAAAGAAAGCATCTGGGCTTCATCTCAATTAGGGTGTCTCTTAGGAATTATGATGGGGAAATGTATTCTTCAATGAAAAATTGTTGTTCCTTGTGACGTTGATTTAGTTACAAAAATAATTAGCAATGTGAAGTCTTTTGTTCTCAGAATTTGCAGAGAAATGGATTGTTATAGTGTGCGATACCCACCGTATCTCTGTAGCCTGGTCTGCGTCATACACGTGAGTTTTACCCAGTGCTCACTGAGTCTACCTGCTCTGTTTAAGCTCTCACAAGTAACCCTCGTCCCATTCTCTGTATATTGTGGCCTTCCTGGTAGTCCCTGATTGTGTGTCTTTTAGTTATTTTCCTTCTTTTTTTTATAACACAACGCCTCTCTTCCTCCATGCTACGGTAAGTGCATAAAAATCTTATGTGCCTGTGTCTATCCAGTTATTATGAGTAGGCATAAAACTAATGACATCCTATTAGCTCATTGCTTCCTTAGAGCCCAAGAAAATCACCCCTGTGATTTCTGACCTGGTTGTAGACGTCCCTCTGCTGCTTCTGAAGTCGGCTGTTGCATGGAAGCAAGTTGCAGACACAAAAATACTGAAACACAGGAGGCAGCCTTTCCTATCTGTATTGCTTTCCTTATGTAAAGTTTCAGCACCTCGGAAATGTTACCATGGATATTTAATGAGACAGTGCATGATTCTGAGCTCCTTGAGTACATGTATTCTAAATCTTTATTTCTTGACATTTGATCTAGAATACAGATCATGGAGGTGGTGTGTGTGTACCACAGGAAAGTCTGATTCAATCCCCATACAGCCCACTCTACGTTATATACAGCAAAGGGGTCAGCTGGCAGGACTGTTGGAGAAATTTTATTTTACGGAGAGTTTTGTATAGTTGGGCGTGCTGGCCATGAGTTGATTATAATATGCAAATGTGTGATGAATGTGCAAATAGACTACGGGTTCTGCTGTGATTGCAAATTATTCAGATAATTCACAGTTATTCATTCAGAAGTCCTTCCAGTCCTCACGATTAAAGGCATAATCACAAGTAGAACCCTGTGAGACAGAAACTTCATCAGACAAGCTCTCTAGTTCACTGTTTTGTTTTGATGCAAGATTGAATAATGAAATTTTTTAAGCCTATTAAGAGTAAAGACTATAAACTGCATTTAGCTGTCCTTATAATTTTTGAATTATTTGACACTTAAAATGCACAAGTTAAAGTTAGTATGATTAAAATGACATATCTAATGTCAAGGCTCATGTCAGGAAGCTTTTTGTGGTTGTAGAGAGCATTATTAGAATATTGTAACCTGGAAGGTTAAAGGTAGCTATCATATCAGATATTGATAGTGTTTCTAGGAGCCAGTCATCAATAATCTCCAAGGTAGCATTATTCATTAACGTACAGAAGTTAGATGTTGACATCTACAAATATTGTGCTGTCCCTTGAACATAGAAATGAAGATACGATATTGTATAATCGGTAAAATATTACAATGAGGATTCTTATATAGCCTCCTCACATTTTCAGATGGAAGGTTATGACATAGCTTTGAAAAATAAACAGCCCAGAGCATTTTTTAATTGAGAATCCCTTGTGATATTATCCAAGGATGGCCAATATGTTCCAATATCCATTAAAGAGTTTTCTTACTGAAGTTCTTACTGAATATACTTACTGAATACTGAAATTCAGAAAGTATAAAACTATGGGAACAACCATCACAAAAACAGCAGCAGCAATAACCCCAAATAATAATGACAGCTTGAGTCCATACGGGTTCAGTAAACGTGAGTTATTCCAAACTTTAATTGGGCAGTTTGCTAATCTATGCAGAGACAGTTGCTGATTATTAAGGTTCTTTCTAGTGGACAGTGTTGGTGCTTCTATTATTCTGAGGTCACTAGAATTATTTCATAGTTAACATTTGTGTGGCTCTCATGAAGAAATCATTTCTGTGGTCCTGGGCGGGTTGGTCAAGCTGGAGAATTCAGGTGTGGACTTGGTGAAGTTTGAGAATGGAGGTGAAAGTTTGTAATTTTTATTTTTCTAAAGGAGTGATAAAGGCATAATGTGGTCAGACTCAGAAAAAGCAATTGGTGACTTGGGGGGTTGCTCTGTCTCTTGGTCAAACTCCAGTTGAGCAAGTGGATGTGCATTTACTGAACAGGACAGGACAGTTAGGATGCTGGTCCTTATAGGGGAATAAATACAATTTCTGAATTGGCAACTAATATTTTATAAAGTGATGTTTCATTACAGATTGTCTGTAACAGGAAACGACTGTGTTAACTCAAAGGGGTTCTGTACTCAAGTCTTAAGTTTGGAAAATATTAAATTAAGTGATAGTAATTTGAGTTTAGAATATCAGAATGTAGAAGTTCGGAAAATAGTCACTTAAATGGTAGTAAGCAGCTTCCTCTGCCTGCAGTATGATACCACACATTTAAATAGATCCGTGGGTATGTAAGTCTGTCCCCTATTAATTATCAGGAAACATGTTACCCATTATATTTATGAACAACTTCATGAAAAATGTTTAGCAGAGTGCAGTTCAGGAAACATTTTAATATAAACAAATTGCTTCATTGTTTAAAACCCTATTGGAATGTGGAGATTCAGGGGAATAGGAGAAGTGATATTTTTTCTCCTTTATCTTGACATGTGGAGCCGTGCCTGATCGCTTTCCACACATTCTGGGAATTTGGTCTAAGGTACCATGTACCACCTTGCCAGTCTGCCCCTGGAAATTAGGTGTCCGTATGGCTGCATCTGGCTGTCTCCACATCAGTAACAGGGAAACAGAGCCATCTAGACAGGCACGCGGAGGTGGCAGAGGATGTCACATCGACTGTTTTCAAAGTGCTCAATGAAATTCCTTCTCTTTTAATTCACACACATGAGAAACTGATTAATTTATTTGGTGTATCTTTTAACTGGAAATCTATATAATTTGGTCTGTTGGTCCATGATGGACAGAGGATGCTGCAGCCATGTAAAATGCCACAGAAAGTTATATTAAATTAATGTCTTCTAAACAGAAATGTATCTTTTTCCTGAATCTCCTGCATCATATATGCGCAAGTCGTTTTTCTAAATACAGATTTGCTTTGAAACTCATGTGTTTCCATATGACCTTGGAATCGTGCCTTTGAACTTCGTGTTTTGATATAGTTGTGGATTCATTTGCTAGTTCATTCATCTCAAAAACGTGCATTTGGGAAAATGTGTGCTAGAAGTATGACAGGCATTCAAAATAAAACAAAGCAACAAACATTTGTCGACTGTTTTACAAGTTCTAGGACTGGTGATTATTTTATCCCACAATTAAATCTTAAAAGAAGTAAAGTCTCCTAAAAGTTTACCATGGAATGAAATTTGCACTCCAGATCCAAAAGAGTAACCTTTAAGTATTTGATCCAAATAATGAAATAATTAATAGTTATAGACTGTCTATGAACTTTTGGAGACATATACTGCATTTCTTATATTCTATAATACATTAGGCTTTCAGTCTAGTATTTATAAAACCCTAAAAGTTCAAAAGTAGTTTTGTTATTTCATTCCATTAATACACTTTGTTCTTTCATTGCCAGTGATAAATTTCAATGTCAAGTTCTGATTTTTACATAACGCCTCTTTTCTAAGTGGAAAATAGTTACCCAGGGTGCATCTCCGCTGTCTGTGAGATTCAGTTAATATGTTTTAAAACACATTCTTTTTTTTTTTTTTTTTTTGTAGAGACAGAGTCTCACTTTATCGCCCTTGGTAGAGTTCCGTGGCGTCACACGGCTCACAGCAACCTCCAACTCCTAGGCTTAGGCGATTCTCTTGCCTCAGCCTCCCAAGTAGCTGGGATTACAGGCGCCCGCCACAACGCCCGGCTATTTTTTTTGTTGTTGTTGTTGCAGTTTGGTGGGGGCCGGGTTTGAACCCGCCACCCTCGGCATGTGGGGCCGGCGCCCTACCCGCTGAGCCACAGGCGCCACCCAACACATTCTTAAATAAATATTAACATGATGTTAAGTGAGAGATACCAAAGACAGTTTCATTTATGTTCAGTGGTAGAGTGAATCAATTATGATCATGTGGGCTGTTTGTTTTCACGTGGATACACCCACCCAAGAGGGAGACTTTCAAGTTCAGCTCATCTTTACAGTGACTCCTTTTTGTGAATTAGGAAAAGTGGGTCCATTGCAGCATGTTTCTAAAGATGAGAATAGGGACTGACTTCACAGGAGAACGGGGGCGAAATAGTAAGCACTCTTTAAATGCTGGAGGATATCATCACACTCTGGAAAGTGACAGCCACATTATTTGATGACAGGAGAGCTGGTGGTTCACTGCTGGGTTGATTGTACCTGCTCCTGGAAGGTAGTGCAGATGTGACGTGCAGAAATCTCCTATGGAAGTATGCTTTCTGTACACTCATCTAAAAGGACAAGTAATTATTTTTATGTGTTTTTTGGTGGTTTTAGAGACATATCCATGAGAATTATTTATCTCAGTCTGTTGCTACCTTTGCTACCTTTGTCTTACCGGAAAGCTCTCTGTATTTCTATCATATTAAACTACGTTCTATAAAGTTTACTATGCTCTTTAATAAAAGGTAACTTATCCCTAAGGTATTTCAGTTAGCTAAGAGTTAGATACCATTAACCCAACAGTTAACAAGAACAATCACGAGTGATGAACGCTGAAATGGGAGGAGGTCATTTCTTCTATGCCAATGATAATTATTTCTATAGCAGTTATTTCTAAATATCAATTTTCCTCGTTGAATTGGTAGGTTCCTTAACACATGAAATGATTTCAATAGTCATTGCCCTTCACTAAATCAACCTACACATTTATTAAAATATTTGGAGAGTTTTAGCAGTGGTATTTGTTATGATTGCTACAGGACATTGACTCCTTCAGAACAGTAAATGGAAGTTCTTACTTTTTGTCTGTAAACACCATGTGGCAGAGTCCGTGGTGGATTTGTGAGCCAATAATGAGGAAGATTCCGAATGATGATGACAAAGCTCGAACGTGTGGGTGGCGCCTGTAGCTCAAAGGAGTTAGGGTGTCAGCCCCATATGCTGAAGGTGGTGGGTTCAAACCCAGCCCCTGCCAAAAGAAAAAAAAAAAGAAGCTTGAACGCGTTGAATTGTTTATTTTAAAGCATCATTCAAGTTGAGTTTGCATTTTAAAATGTTATTGTTTTAAAATTATTTTGTTATCTCCTAATCCTGGCAAGTCTTTCCCCTTAACTCTTATTGGTACTGTCCTCAAGCTCTAAATAAATGTCTTTTTTTATTGTTATTTATTTTTATTTTTGCAGTTTTTGGCCAGGGCTGGTTTTGAACCCACCACCTCTGGTATATGGGGCCGACACCCTACTCCTTTGAGCCACAGGCGCCGCCCAATAAATGTCTTTTTAAAATCAAAACCTTATTTTCCTTTTCTCTGACCCATATTATAATTGGTAATAGTGGAATGTCTAGGTAGCTATTATATCATGAATTTTATTTTGTTCTTTTGTTCATTATTTGTTAGTTACTGCTAGTATGAATACATGCATTTTTGGCATTTTGTAAAGTTTTGGTTAGAATGTATGCTAAAGCACTTAGTTCATTTATTTCTAAGAATGAGGTAACTGCCCTGCACCACTCACAGCCATGGATATGATGGTGTGAAGAAACCTGTTACAGTTTCATGACATAGTAATAGATGTGATGTTGCCAGGAGAATTACCGCCCCCCCCCCCCAGGTGGTCATTAGGAAGTCCTTGGAGCCCAAGGGTTCATGCCGTAGTCTCCACGCCATGTCTGTTGTGACTGGGCCTGGGATTCCAAAACCCTGGCGCTTCCTGCCTCATATAGGCAGCTGTCTTGTAAAGCTATCAGAGAGGTTTTACATTTCCTTTATATTATGGCACTTATCACACACCTGGTATTATTATATTACATCACCTGTTAGACTCCCACGGTTGTGTGCTTTTCCTGATGGGCATAAAACGTGAAGAGTGTGGTTTTCTTTCCTGTTCACTGTTGCATCTTCATAGCAGAGAAGGTAACCCATACCTTGTCAAGTGAAAGGACAAATAAATGAATATGGGGTGGAGACTGGAAGAGAAATTCCTCTTCATTTATAGGTATGTGGGTTCAGGTCCCTGAAACTGTGGCTCACGTGCCTGAGCTGTGAGAATCTGACCTGCCCAGTTATAACTGTGATTCCCGTGGAAAAAAAATGATATATGCATTAATTATATATTAAATAGATTGATAAGCTTTGTGAGGCTTATGGTCTAAGAACCAATCTTTTCCTCATACATGTAGAAGTGTTTTATTTTGAGAAAATGAATTCTGAGTTTCAAATAGGTTATTTGCAAGTAATATGGGACCATTTTCCAAGTTGTCTAAACACATATTATGGAAATCGGCTGATAAAACTTATTATGTAATGAATTTCATGGTTTTTAAAGTTAAATATTAATACAAGGGTTTTTTAATTAAATCATAGCTATGTACATTAATGTAATTATGGGGTACAATGTGCTGGTTTTATATACCATTTGAAATATTTTCATCCAACTGGTTAACACAGCCTTCAGGACATTTTCTTAGTTATTATGTTAAGACATTTATATTCTACACTTAGTAAATTTCACATGTACCCTTGTAAGATGCACCATAGATGTGGTCCTCCAATTACCCTCCCTCCCTCTCCTCTTTTCCCTTCTTCTTGGGCTATAGTTGGGTTATAGCTTTCATATGAAAGCTATAAATTGGTTTCATAGTAGGGCTGAGTACATTGGATCAATAAATTCTGGTATATGTACACCATGGAATATTATGCAGCCTTAAAAAAGATAGAGACTTACCTCTTTCATGTTTATACATGGATGGAGCTGGAACATATTCTTCTTAGCAAAGTATCTCAAGAATGGGGGGAAAAGTATCCAAAAAAAGCATCCAATGTAATACAAGGTTTTAACTGTTTGCTGAGTCTCTCCAGGGACACTGTTCTCATTAATAATTAAAGTTTCATGAGCTGGACGTTCTGCTGCTCTGCCCAGGTTACCTAAGAAGCCAGACCAAGTTCACTGTAGGAGACATCTTTTATTTATTTATTTTTTCACAAGCAACATCCAGTAAGAATCTCCAAGAATTACAGAACAGTTATGCTTATCATTAAACAGCAAGTTGAAAATTAAATTTGAAGGACCTCTAAAGCAAAACCCATAACCTGCCTCCTATTATCGATGTGATTCCAATAAAAAGGGGAATTCTAACACCGAAAGTACATGTATCATCCTGAAATGAAGAATAAGCCTTTAAATGGAACAAATTTGGCTTTATGAAAGATGTGCTAGTCTTTTCTCATTTCCTTGAGAGTTACTGAAAACTTGGTTGTACCATTGGCTGAGATTTGGGAATGATGTAAAACTTGGCGTTTTCATTCACTGATAAGAACACTTGACTTTTTGTCCTGGGGTTTTCCAAATGTGCCATGTTGCCTCTGCCTTGAAAACACTTTGGTAAACCTACCCAGGTACATATGTGAACAAATAAGGTGTAACTTTTTCTAGAAAAACCCTTGTAGTGTTACGATATTTGTCATTATTTTAGCCCAGACACTAGCTATTAGATTTACTCTTTGCAAACTGTTGTGCACGGGGCTGACCAAGGGACGGGGTGCAAGCGGTGTGAGTGATCTCAGGGCCAAGCCGCTGATGGGCTGACAGACTTCCCCTGTCGCTTCCCGAGCTCCACAACCCTCCAAAACCACACATTGAGGTCTGGCCCTGACCTAGGAAGGTTGGGGGCTTAGGGGAGAAATTGGAATGTTTGTTAAGCTCTGAATGTGCATGTATATTTTATCAAGTTCAAAATGTGGATAAAGAGTATAAGAGGCTTAAAGCCTAAGGCAAGAAAATAAAGGGTTCTCCACATATTACACAAGAAGAAAGGAGAGAAGAAGTGAGAGATGACAGGAGGGCGGGACGGATCCCTTTCTGCTGATCACTGATGGTCCCCGTCCTCTTGGGTAGGACCCTGCCCCATCTGCTGTTTCCTCATCTGCAGCGCAGTAACACCCTTATACGACTGCCTGACCGAGCGATTATAGTATCAGTACCACCCAGTGAAACCACTGCAAACCTCACCACAACACTGTGAACGAGATCTGAAAAACATAACCACGTGAAATTTGGTGTCATGTTTGCAAGATAAAAGAACCGCTTGAGGGAAGCTTGCTGCTGAGAACAGGATCTATTTATCATAGTATGTGAATTATATGATTATCACCATTAATGTTTGTGAGAGAAAAGCTGGTCTATGAAATATTATCTTCTAACGTCTTATTCTGGGATATATTTATTTAGAATAATTAAGCTATAGCATAATATCATACCATCTCCATGAAAATTGAACTCAACTCCAGTGAATTGCTTTGAATCAGCGACATTGATTGCGCACTTCATGAGGGACGGACACCATGCAAAAAATGTAAAGAAAGAGTAAGTTCATCTTTCAAGAGTACACTAAATAAATACGGTTTAGAGTTATCTTTAAAGAAAAGAAAATTAGGGCGGTGCCTATGGCTCAAAGGAGTAGGGCGCTGGCCCCATATGCTGGAGGTGGTGGGTTCAAGCCCCAGCCAAAAACTGCAAAAAAAAAAAAAAAAGAAAGAAAAAGAAAATTACTTTTCAGAAAAGAAGTAAAGCAAGCTGAAAAGAAGACAGGCAGGGTTACCATAGGGGATGCCCAGAGCAAGTGGGTCTGAATAATTTTAACCTTAAGACATTGAAAAGTTTAATCATACTTTTCTTCTTTACTTCAGCAAAATCGAATCTAAGTGAAATTTTAATCTGAGAACTTAATGTGAGCTTTTATTTTATTTATTTATTTATTTATTTATCTATTTTTTGAGACAAGAGTCTGAAGCTGTCGCCCTGGGTAGGTGCCATGGCATCACAGCTCACAGCAACCTCCAACTCTTGGGCTCAAACAATTCTCTTGCCTCAGCCTCCCAAGTAGCTGAGAGGCGCCTTCCACAATGCCCGGCTATTTTTTGGTTGTAGTTGTCATTGTTGTTTGGCAGGTCTGGGTTGGATTCAAACCCGCCAGCCCTGGTGTATGTGGCTGGCACCCTAGCCGCTGAGCTACAGGCGCTGAGCCTTAATGTGAACTTTAATCTGAGAACTTATGGACGCAGTGACATCTGCTGCTTCTGGACAGGGCATTCTCCAGGCTGGGGGATGTTGTTACGGAGGGAGATGCGAAGGATGAGGCGGTTTCTGTCAACAAGTGATGTGCCCCAGGCTTTTTATTTTGTTCACCCACACTGAGCATCCGTGCAGTATTCATTATTAAAATTAGGCTATATCCCAATTAAGGGAGAATCATCTATTCAAGACCATTATCTGAGGTTAGTAATTGCCCCATTTCTCATCTTCACGGAATTTTGTATCGTATGGAAAAAATGATGCCTCAGTTCACAGAAATACCTAAGAGTGTCTGATGGCGCACAGGGAGTTGCTGAAGCGTGCGTGTCCCCAGCTATTCAGCCTCGCTCCCTGCGCTGCTTCTTGGGTGTCTCCAGGGAGGAGAGGCTGCATCACCCGCATTTTTCCACTTTCTTCCATGTATTGGAAAGGCACATGGGAAACATTACATGAGTTTAGGCAAATACGTTATCTGATTCCCGAAGTCACCATGATGTCATCTGAGAGCATTTCTTTATGTTATCTTTGTTCCAGAAAATCTAACATCTTTTCTGTCTCAGCATAAAACAAAACAAAACATAAGGCAAGACCATGATCTGCTTTTATTTCACAGCAATAAACATAAAACCTTTCAAAAACAGAAATATCATTTCAAACTTCATTTCTTATAAAAGGAAAGGATTGCATACACCTACAGCAATATGATTTTTGAAAGATTTTCCAGGATGTGTAACTGGCATAGTGAAATGTAAGGAACACAGAGAAAAAAGATACAAAAACACACCAAAAACACGCCAAAAACACACCACGAAAGTGTAACCTGTGTTTCTGAGTCAGGCCAAATGCATGGAAGTTGTTTGCTCACAAATTTAAATGACATAATAGTAAATCTAAGAGTTTAAAGATGTGGAAAAACAATAAATTTAGAAAAAAAAGAAATAGCAAAGGTAAAGAAGATGAGGGTGGACTTGTTTCTCATCAAACACTGAGTTGAGACTCTTAGGAAATGCCCTTAGGTGTAGGAGAAAGTATTTAGTTGGAATGTTGAAGAATAGGCCATATGGACAGAGGAAGGTTTGGTCTATAATGCTTTTTTTATACAGGCAATTTTGGTAAATTTCTATTTGGAGATTTTTTTTTTATTAAGTCATTTGTACATAGATCATGGACACATTTATGCCTTTATGGGATTCAATGTGTCGATTATTTGTACAAATTGGAGTGCTTACATCCTACTAATCAACATAGCCTTCACCTCATTTACCCAATTACAGCATTAAAACATTTGTGTTCTACACCTGACAGATTCAACTTGTACTTGCAATGTGCTCCATAGGTGTGGTCCCCCTACTAACCCTCCCTCTATGAACCCAGCCCCCTCCTCTCCCCTGTCCCTCCCCTTCCCTCCTTCATCCTGGGCTATAGTTGTGTTTCATTCTTCATATGCAAGTGTGAGTGATTATAAATTGGTTTCACAGTAGTACTGAGTACATTGGATATATTTTTTTCCATTCCTGAGACACTTTACTAAGAAGAATATTTTCCAGCTCCATCCATGTAAACATAAAAGAGGTAAAGTCTCCATTTTTTTTTTAAGCTGCATAGTATTTGGAAAACTTTTAAAGACTCAATTCAACAAATATTTGCTGAATATTCAAGTAGTTTGCTAAAGGATTCAAAAGATGAATGTATATTCCCCCCTTTCTATTAAGGAATTTTTCATTTGTTTTGAGAAACTGTCATACTATAAATAACTTTGATCCAGGGTACTGGGTGCTGGTACACTTCCTGGATCTGTGTTCGTAAGAGATTTTTACAGAATTCTGGTTAGATGTTGGGCTCTGTCAAGAGAGACTGTGTGTGTGGCAGACAGTCCAGAGCCAGGACTCTGAAGGGTGTTGCAGAATTGCAGCTCCACAACTCATTAACTTTTTTAGGTTTCCCGTCTCAATAGTAATACCTCCCTTATTGTTTTGATATTCTGGGTTAAAACATGCAAAATGTTTTATTTCTCATATTACATTCTCCATACAGCTTAAACAATTATTAATATGTTATTAAGATGTATATTCTTGGTTCTCAGTACTCTGTAGGCATGATAAAAACTTGGTGTGAATCTGCATTTTAACTAACACTAGAGACGCTTATGATACCTCTAATAACCAAACCCATGTCCGGAAACCTGTTCTAGGTCATCCACATTGAGCATTGTGATAAAAAAGTAGAAATTTTATGATATTACAATTAAAACAGAAAAACATGAAAATATACTACTAGGAATAAATATTATAGAAAGAGATAAAGGGGAAAAAACCCACCTGAGCATGTTTTAACACGTAGATTACTAAGTTGATGTTTTCTGGATATGTGTGTGTGTGTTAGATAAATAGATAAATTAGATAAATAAATAATATTTGTTTATGTAAGCATGACCCCATTAAATGAGTGAAAATTCTCTGCACATAGATACTCTGGAAAAACTGGCCTACCTATGTGTGCGTGTGTACACACACAGATTCACACACTAATGAGAATTTCTCAGTATGTCTCATGCTGAAAGTTGAATTCTATCAGTTTTAAGGTATTTTAGCTGAAGAAAAAAATGCATAAAAATGGTTTAAAGCTAAAGAAAATTACCTTAGTCATCGCTCATTTTTCATTTAGAGATTTTTGGAGAACTGTTCTGCATAAATCAATTGTAGTTATTTAATGTTGCTGTACATACTTTGTAGTTATCTGTCCTATTGTTACAATTATAATTTGAATAAAATTATATATTCTGTTATTAAATACCAAGCCTCCTTATTTGATGTTTTTCTTTAATATACTTTAGAAAACATACTTAGATATATGTTTATATATCTTAGTTTTTTAAGTATGAAGACTGAACAGAGCTATTCTTGTATAGATCTCAGATTCTTTGTTAGAGTTTTTCGATTATGTAGAAAATAGTAAATTGTTTATAATAGATTCGTATAAATGCCTATAGAGTAATGTGTTATCAGTGAGCGTACAATGGCGAACATCCATCAGGTGTCAAGATTAGTTTTTTTTTCTTTTGTGAGCCTCCTTTGGGGCAAACCTCTGAGTCTGAGCGAAGGGTGTGTGTTGCTCATTCATCAGCTTGTGAATAGGATTTCTTGAATGGGAACTTACCAGAATTATAAATGCAATCATTTTCTAATGAATTGAAGTGTAGACTTTGTGAGCTAACATGAAAAGAACTTAAAAATTAGGGGCTTATTAGTTTATCTGTAAAAATCATTGCAGAAGTGAACTCTGTCAACACTACGTTTGTACAAACCATAAAGTGGCTACTTGCAGAGAAATCTTCAAGAAAATATCAATGCTTTTGTGATGCTGTGTCATGATTGGCTCTAAAACACGGCTTTCCATTCTTGGGAAAACTAATTAATTGAAAATATACTGAGGGGGCAGCACCTATGGCTCAAAGGAGTCGAGTGCCAGCCCCATATACCAGAGGTGGCGGGTTCAAACCTGGCCCCAGCCAAAATCTGCAAAAGAAAATACACTGAGATTTTCATTAAAGAAAAATTTAATTATGAATAGTGAGAGCTATAAAATTTTTCTTTGCTTTTTGAATTTTTCCAGGATGTATGTACTTCATTACATTTTCTAGTAATTAAATGTCTAGTCATTTTCTTTTGAGATAGTTTACTTTTAGGAGGATTGTACTTAACTATAATCAAAAAATTAATGTAACTCTGCTGCTTATAAGCTTCCCTGAACATAGCCTTCTGAATCACTTTCTTCTTCTGGGCCATGTGAGCTGGCGTGTGAACGGAAATCAGGGCTCCCACGTTCTTTACAGGGGTGAGTGGAAGAGGATCTGAGGCCCTGTGTTTGAACTTCACATTGAGCTCAATAAGGATCTTGTTTCAAGTCTAGATGGAAATTTCAGATGCTGTTATATGACTTTAATATCTTATTTTATATGGGGGGGAAGAAAAAAACTATTTAGAGCAAGGTCTCCCATCACATGATATAAACCCTGCTTTTATTTATATAAATTACTGAACCTTTTAAATGTTATTTTTTGGTGAGTTACTAATATTTTGGAATCTTCTAAGACAGCCATGGGCTAGCCGCCTGTGACTTCCCATTGATAATTAGATGAATGAATTTTATGATTAGATAAATGCAATTTATCTAAATTTCAGTTACATTACCCTTGCATTATGCACCATAGGTGCACCATTCACCCTCCCTCGATCCGACCTCCCCCCCATCAGATCTATTAGAATAGAGTATAAATGTCTTAACACAATAACTAAGTAAACGAGATGAGGTATATATTAACCAGTGTGATGTAAGTGTTCCTATTCTGTATGAAATCAGCACATTGTACCCCATAAATGCATTAATGTATACATGATCTATGGGTTCATGATTTAATAAAAAATAATTAATTAAAATAAATAAATAAAAATAACTTTCAGTTACACAGATAAATGAAATTCTCAGAGAATCAAGTGGTACCCTTTCTGCTAGATCCAATTCTCCTGACTATAAAACCTTTCCTGGTGCTGCTGACCCTTAATAACATGTCCAGAATTGAATTTACACTTCTCTTTCTTTGCTGTTCTTTTGGTGGTGGTTATTACTGAGAGGAAAAGAAAAAAGAAAAAGCAGTAGCTAGCATAAAAGGCTTGCAATGTTTAGAGTTGACATGCCAAGTGTTTCTTGGAATAAATTGCTTCTGGAAAAAGAAAGGAGAAAAACTGCCACTCAAAAGTTCTCTCTGTCCTCCTGCTGTAGACCCCAGCCCCTCGCTGAGCACAGCTCTGAGAGTAAGGAAACTGGTTCTTGGCCATTTCCTTCCTTCCTTCATTATTCTTATAAACTCACATATGTATATTCACCCCCTTTTCACTCTTACCATAATACCTTCAAACAATGGGTGTTGAATTCGCACCATTCCCCAGGCATAATTCTAAAAATTGGGAGGAGGTACCAAATGGACCAGATTTCTTTGTCATCAAAGCAAGAGAATGAATCCATTGGATTATTAGAAGGTACAGATGTGTCAGCTGATAGAGGAATATATATTAGATGCCATGAAGAATTTGTTCAAAGGGAGTAATTAGAATGTAAGGCGTTATGATACAGTGTCTCCCTGAGTGATCACAACCTGATCAATTGTCAGCCCATACCATAACTGAGAATTTCCCCAAACATGGTAATATTTAGGAGAATGCTTGGTGTGGTAGGAATAAAGAGTTATCTACAACTACAAGTATAGGAAAGACCATATAAAACCAAACTGTCCAGTTCACCGTGTGGCTTTCCTTGACATCTGTGCTTACTGCGAAGTTTCTCTGCACGCAGAATTCTGAAAGCCTTCAATCTAATGTCTCGGAGAAAGATAAACAAGGAAGTGCTCTGTGCTTGTTTTCCTGAAGAGCACTTTTGTGTTCCTTGAAATATTTAGTGGAATTTTAGTTGCATTCAAAAATACGTTGACTGATATTACTTTAATAACTACTTAAGTTTTAATTCAAAGTTAGAAACAAAAAATAAGATGCAGGATGGAATTCTGAAAATCATAAACAAATGTACTTTTGGAAGAATAGTGGAGAGAATTCATTGACCGCATTTGCTCGGTTGCCCAACAAGACTTCCTTGTCATCTGTGTTTATTCTATTTGTGTTTTCTATTATCAGAACGTATTGGTGAAAGGATTATGGTATTAAGCAGAGAAAAAGACTTTAATAGCTCATCTTACTGTTAAGGTTAAAATCACGCTGAAAAATTAATTTTGCTGCTCCCACCTGTGGCTGCTAACCCCAACAAATGGCTTCAAAATGATTAAGGGGCAAATGGGAAGACAGGGAAAAAATATTGGCAGAAGACTTAGGAAGAATAAATGTAAAGACTGCCGCCCTGTACTGTTAATAGCTTCACTAATACTATAAAGATTTTTGTATGTCAGGGCTGCGCCTGTGGCTCAAGGAGTAGGGCACCGGTCCCATATGCCAGAGGTGGCGGGTTCAAACCCAGCCCCGGCCGAAAACCACAAAAAAAAAAAAAATAAAAAAAAAAATTGTATGTGCCTAGAATTCTTCGGATTCTTAGAATCATGTTTTCAGAGTAATTCTCAAAAATTATTTAAGGTACAGTAAAATATATTGGCATTATTGATAAACATAAGAAAATGTCTGTAAACGTTAGTAAATCAAATGCCTTGTTATAAAATGCTACAGTTTGATGTTGGTCAAACTAAATTTGCATTTAAGTAACCATCAAAACATATAAACACTAAAAATCTGTAATTGTCCTTGTAAAAATATCTCTAAACATTTTCTACTTTTGGTAAGAAGGATATACAATTATTATTTTTTTTATTTTAATTTTTTTTTTTTTTTTTGTGATTTTTGGCCAGGGCTGGGTTTGAACCCGCCACCTCCGGCATATTGGACCGGCACCCTACTCCTTGAGCCACAGGCGCCGCCCAGGATATACAATTATTTAATGTTCTTTGCACTGTTAGTGGGATTGCAGACTAATATAGGCTCTTTGGAAAGTACGGAGAATCCTCAAAGAGCTAATAGTAGACCTTCCATTTGATTCCCCAATTCCATTACTAGGTGTCACCCAGAAGGTAAAATAAATATCTTTATTTTACCATAAAGATATTTGCCCTAAAATGTTTATTGCAGCTCAATTCACAATCACTAAGATGTCGAATCAACCCAAGTTCCCAAATGGATTAACCAGCGGTGGTATATGTAGACCACAGAATCCTATCCAGCCATAAAAAAAGACAGTGAATCTGCGTCTTTTGTATTTATCTGGATAGAGTTGAAGAACATTCTCCTTAGTAAAGGATCACAAGAATGGAAAAGAAGTTACCCAATATACTCAGTACTAAATGAAGCCAATAGAAAAACAACTGTATGGCCAAAGGAAAGAAAAACACAATTAAATTCAAGTAGGGGGAGTGTGGAGTGGGAACGGGATGGTGAGCTCTCAACTAATGGGCAAAATGTGAGGGTGCCCAGCACACCCCTTGGGTAAAGGGCTCAGCTACAGGTTGGACTTTGCCTGACAGGTGCAGACATTGTGACCCAATGGTTTGTATCTTCGTATTAATCTGAAATGAAAAAATAAAAGACAAAGACCAATAATGTTGAAAGCAGACACCACAGTGGGTAGCATGCAGGAAAAACAGCTTTGTTCTGAAGTTCCAGGAAGACCATTAATTAGAGCCACTGGCAAGAGAATTCTTTTTAACTAATTTTTGATTGGCAACATCGTGTTTCAAGTGACGTGCTCAATATGTTGTGAGTTTAGATACCTTAACATGGTAGTTTCTTGGCATTTCTGAAAAGAAAACAAAGAAATACAGTTATTCAAAGAGATATTTTTGGTTGAGATTAATCTTTTGACCAGACACGTGCTTGACAGATAGAGGAGGGGGGTTGACATGAGCCTGTCTTATTTCCACCTCTGAGAAGGAAAGAACCACTGGGATTCTGATTTCTTTTTTTTAAGTTGTTTTCAGGCAGCACCTGTGGCTCAAAGGAGTAGGTCGCCGGCCCCATATGCCGGAGGTGGTGGGTTCAAATCCAACCCCGGCCAAAAACTGCAAAAAAAAAAAAAAAAAAAAAAAAGTTGTTTTCTCATTCTCTTTGGTAGAGTATCACAAGAATGGAAAAGCATGGATCGAATGTATCCGATACTAATATGAAGCCAGTAGATGAACTAACACACATCTGCAGAAGGACAAAACTCAATTCAATGCCAGTGGGGGAGGGTAGGGGGAGAAGAGGAGGGAGGGGATGGTGAGCTCCCACCTAACGGGCTCAGTTGGGGGTACCTGGCCCACCTCCTGGGGGAGGGGCACCTGACAACAGGGACTCTACCTAACAAATGCAAACATTGCCATCTAATCATCAATACCCTCATACTCATCTGAAGTAAAAATATATGAAAAGTTGCTTTCTGTGGAAGGTCTCCCTACCCGCTGGACAGCACGCTGACTGTAGGCTGCCTCCATTGCTACAGAATTTCACTAATACCACTGTAACAAATAGATGAAAACTGGACCCTCGTCCACATATGGCAATATAATCACTTAAACTTTAATAAGCCCGTAGCTCTAATGTGCCTGTTTCCCAACAAAAAATGAGATGGAAATTTGTGTTGAATAGCCACTGATTACAAGAGCAAGATTAATGGGAGGGACGGAACTGATTTATGGGCACTTTGGTCCCGGCCTGCGCCACAAGCATAATATTATCTGCTGAAAAATGAGGGCAGAGTAAAGAAGAGAGAGAACAGGCCGTATTATACTTTCTAATACGCTTCATAGACTGGATATATAATCCAGACTGTATGAATAAATGGTTTACTGGAAACCCCCTCTTTTTGGCAAAGGTATAATTGTATTTATTTTGCCTGAAACATTAAGTGTACCAGACGTAAATCTACTTTGTTCTCGTTAAATGGAATCCCAAGTGAGATCTTTATGCTTTTTTTTTTTCTACTTTACTGAAACTTTCATACTGCTTGGAAAATACACCTTCCCCACAGAATTTAGAGCTGTTGGGACAGTATTTATGTTAAGGCGTGCAATAATTTCACTTTTAAATTTTACCTGTTTGGGGAATGTATATATTTACGTAACACGAAGAGGGTCATCTCTGATGCCTCACAGCGACTGTTAGGAAGGAAGTTTTTACAGCCTGTTTGTAAGCGCCTGTGTGTGCACGTGTCTGCCCGAAATCCTGGAGCTCGGGAGAAATATTTCACTGCTCTAGATTTTAAAATCTCTGTGGTAGATGCGTACACCCAAATAAGCAAATATATAATGGAGATCACAACCACTCCTTAGAAAGATACAAACTCACTAACTCTGTAAACTTTAGTAATAGTACCCAAAAGTTTATTTATATTACCACATTCTATGTCATATAAGGGTTGGTCTGACCATCACTTAGCATAATATGGTCAAAAAATATATAGTGGGCGCTGTTATGGCTTAGGCTGAGAGGTGTTCCAACATAGAGCAGTGTTACAGTGAAACTAAATGAGATTGGTGGTTTATAAATCTGTTTATTTTTAGTAGCTTTTAAAATTACAAGTCGTGAAGGTGGTGCCTGTGGCTCAGGGGAGTAGGGTGCTGGCCCCATATGCCGGAGGTGGCGGGTTTAAACCCAGCCCCGGCCAAAAACTGCAAAAAAAAAAAAAAAAAATTACAAGTCGTGGTTCAAAGTTACTGATGAATTATATAATATGCACCGTACGTGATGGGATTGCTCTTGATAAAGGAATAATGAAATCATTTATGATTTTATTAAGTTTATTAACTTGTTAATTTTAGGCATGCCTACATACCCCAGTCTGTCTTTTAAAATTATTATTGATTAGTTCATAAGGTTGAGTCTGTTTTTAGTAGTGAATTTTTCAAGGAAAAGTGCCAGATTTTAAAACTCAAAGTATTTATGACACCTTTTATCTTTTTATGTAATGTGAAACTATTTAATATATCTTTACTTAAAAGTAGAATGGCAGTATATATATACATATAGATGTGGAGTCTTAATATATATGTTTTCCTTTTTTTTTTTTGGCTTGTGTATTATAATAATCTTCCTGTTTAACAAAGAAATAATTTTCTTGATTCAATTTTAATCTTCTTTCTAAATATGAATATTTTATCTGATATTCTATTAGGATTTTCCCAACCTCTGATTTATTTTTACTGCCCTTAGGTAATTTATTTATTGAATAAGAGAAGAAAGGATCTACTTAAAAAAAAAAATATATATATATATATATACACACACTAACTGCAACGTGGAATGGGCAAAATGTCTATTTCCCCCTCCAGGGGGAAAATCTCTTTTACCTTTTTTTTGCAGTTTTTTTTTGGGGGGGCGGGGCTGGGTTTGAACCCACCACCTCTGGTATACGGGGACGATGCCCTACTCCTTTGAGCCACAGGTACCGCCCATCTCTTTAACCTTTGACTTCAGTGTTGTATCTCCATGTCCAGTTGTCTACGGATTTCCCTGGGAACATAGTCATCAAAACTTGAAAGTTTTATTCTCCGTCTTTCTCAAGTTATTTTATTTTATAGTGAATTGGGTTTGAGCTCGTAAATATTTGTGCTGTTCCACAGGCAATAAGGTAATCAACCTGTTTTATTTCAGACTCAGAAAATTAATTGAGCCATTTCTAGCAATATTGGTACATCATACTTATGAATTTTAAAGACATTTTAAAAATTAAACAACTCAAACTCCTACCTGATGTAAGTCGGTTTTTTCACTAACCTATTATTGAGGAAACATAACAAGACTTTGATTCAAATATTTTTTGCTGACGGTTGATACATTGCATATTTATTTTACTAAAGAGCTATTGCTATGTTAGAGATTGAATTCTTGAAACAAAAATTCTGTGCGACGTGTCTTATTCTTTTTCAAACACGTTTCCTTGTGGGGTGTCCATGGAAACGGAGATGCCCAGGGAATCCCTCGAGCAACCATCCAAAGTCGAGAAACAGCAGGAATGACGGAAGTGACAATTTTACAGGAAAGGTTTTGTCTGCCGAAAACGTAAACACCCAGAACTAGGTCGTTGCTGATTTCGGTGACCTCTCTTAGTCTCACATTTCATGAACTTTAATTTTAAAAAGGGGGAAACATTCATTACAATCAGACATATTGATTGGTGGTGATTAGTTTTTCCATCATTCTGGCCTCAGTTTACTCTCCTGCAAAGTGATGTATTTGTTTTCTGTGCTGCTCTGTAGCCTGTGTGTGTCTGTGTGACTGTGTGTGTGTACCTGTGTGTGTGTCTGTGTGACTGTGCCTGTGTGTGTGACTGTGTGTCTGTGTGTGTCCAACTGTGCGTGTGACTGTGTGGGTGACTGTGTAAGGTCGGAGGCAATGGATTCCTAACGGATTCCTAACAAGATTTTTACATCCCTCCGCCAAGGCAAATCCCCAAGATGGCTCTAATGTTATTTGACCACACACAGGCACATGCACACCCCCACACAGGCACACACATCCACATGCTGAGAATCATAATAGGTGGCATCTAAACGTGTTTTGAGTAAAATTTGAAGCCTAGACTTCATTTTCTTTTGGAGTATTTCAAAAGACATTATAATAAAAAAAAAGTGATATCAAAGGATAATGAACTATAATCCTTCTATTCAAAGAAACATTTAAGGGATAAAAAGGTCTTCCTAGAAAATTATGCTTTGGTCGTGTCTCCGTAAGGTCGGAGGCAATGGATTCTTCACAAGACGTTTACATCACCTTGCCAAGGGAATCCCCAGGACTGCTCTAATGTTCCTTGACTGACTGAAATGAGGTGGAGCTCCTCTGACTATTACGCTGTCCTCTAGGCTGTTAATTTGTGTGAATGGTGAGGAAGGTTCTTGAGTGACAAAACAAAAATAGCTATTTTGAAAACATATGCTCAAGAATAAAATATCTAAACTATGCTATGTTATTAATAAAATGTAATGCAACTGAAAGTATCCTGGGTTCATATGCAAAACTAAACTCATCATAAGTATATGGTTAATTGGAATGGGAAATTATTTTTACACAAATACCTAGACCTTTTTAATAATATTTATTGGATTTTTTAAAAAGTCTGCATTTTTAAACTTATCTAATTTGATTTTATAAAGTTTGGACAGTTTACAGAGAAAAATTTAGTTTTGTTGTTAATATTACACAAATTATATAATCATTTGCTTACCACGTTTGAATTATTTCAAATTTCAAATTAGCTCAGTCTATGGACGAGAGAGAGATGCGGGCATATTTGGTGAGAGTTCATTCATTATAAAATGGCCATCGAATGCCCATCTGTGTCCTGGAGCGTCAGATTCTGAGAAAAATGTATTTGTTTTTCTGAATATTAAAATAAAAATATTAAAATATTTTTCATTAAATATTAAATGAAGAAAGAATCATTTATATTTACATGATGGCTAAAAAGCCTGGTTTTAATTTCAACCAACTTGGGGAGCAGGTGACACAGAATATCAGAGAGCCCATCACAAATCTACGCGTTCAGGCAGAGACGTGCTGGCCAGATCCGGACAGAGCGGCCCAGAGGGTCCCTGTGGTCCTGTGTGCGCCTGAGCAAGGCTTGCCTATCATCTGGACTTGAGTTTCTTATTTTTAAGGTGAATAATAGGGCCAGATGTTTGAGGCTGTTTCCCCTTTTGATACTACATGTTAGGTAATTATGCTGAGAGAGTCCAGATTGGATCTCAGTTTAGATGTGAAGACATTTTAACCAGTAGGACTGAACCTGGGTCTTCAGGCTGGTACGTCTTTCCCTGTACAAGACCAAAGAGTCTTTCCATTCAGGAGTCTACAAAAAGCTTCTCACCACTGCTCCTTAACCTTGGTGGAATTATCTTGATGTAGAAACAAGATTAATTCAAACATAATAGTGAAAATGTCACTGGACAACGGGTACCCCCTGATATGGTGAAAGGTCAAAGTGGACTCTGTTCAGATGACGTTGCTTTCTGTAGCTTTGGGCACACAACGGAAGGAAGGGGAGGTTCTCATGTCCGTCACGTGTTCTGAGTCAGGCTTTTCAAGTTCTGAAGGAAAAAGAAGTAATTTTATAGGCCGGGAGCTTGGAAGTGAGAACGGTGATAACAAGACTGCAGGCAGCAGGTGGTTGGGACAAGAAGCCAACAGGCTCTGAGAGGCAGGCAGGAAGGAACAGCTCTGGGCAGCCTGGGGAGGAGAAGTTGCTTTCTCCATCACAGCCTGGGGACATGAAAGTAGGTTTCCTTTTTCACGTCTCTGATGTAGTCAGCTGTGAGTCTAGAAGGCAGCCAGCTTGGAATTTTCAGTGTTCTCAGAGAAGAGGAGTAAGCCCAAAAATCAGAAAGAAAAATCAAGCATGCTCATGCTGACTGTGTAACCAGGTCTCTTATTTTCAAGGAAAGGAATAGAAAATAGGGAAGAGGCAAGCTCAGAGCAAAGCCTGAGCTTCGAAGAAGGGTCTCGGGCAGGAACCAGGACGGGCGAGCAGCCAAGACACACTTCCAAAATGTCCACGTTCACCACCTGTATTCATCATGTACCAGCAAATCATTTGTAATAAGCCATGAATCATAATAAATCCAACAAAATTGAACAGAAAATGTTTTCTATTTGTGCCGTTCATTAAGTTCCTGTAATCTCCTGCCATGACATTTGGAAAATTATCTAGAAAGAAGCCTAAAAAAAAAAGAAAGAAGCCTGCCATGTTCTCAAGCTCTTGGTTACTTTCTCTTTTCCTTCCTTCCTTCCTTCCTTCCTTCCTTCCTTCCTTCCTTCCTTCCTTCCTTCCTTCCTTCCTTCCTTCCTTCCTTCCTTCCTTCCTTCCTTCCTTCCTTCCTTCCTTCCTTCCTTCCTTCCTTCCTTCCTTCCTTCCTTCCTTCCTTCCTTCCTTCCTTCCTTCCTTCCTTCCTTCCTTCCTTCCTTCCTTCCTTCCTTCCTTCCTTCCTTCCTTCCTTCCTTCCTTCCTTCCTTCCTTCCTTCCTTCCTTCCTTCCTTCCTTCCTTCCTTCCTTCCTTCCTTCCTTCCTTCCTTCCTTCCTTCCTTCCTTCCTTCCTTCCTTCCTTCCTTCCTTCCTTCCTTCCTTCCTTCCTTCCTTCCTTCCTTCCTTCCTTCCTTCCTTCCTTCCTTCCTTCCTTCCTTCCTTCCTTCCTTCCTTCCTTCCTTCCTTCCTTCCTTCCTTCCTTCCTTCCTTCCTTCCTTCCTTCCTTCCTTCCTTCCTTCCTTCCTTCCTTCCTTCCTTCCTTCCTTCCTTCCTTCCTTCCTTCCTTCCTTCCTTCCTTCCTTCCTGTTTTTGGCTGTGGTTGGGCTTGAACCCGCCACCTTCGGCATATGGGGCCGGTGCCCTACTCCTTTGAGCCACAGGCGCGGCCCCCTTACTTCTTTTTACACCTTCTTTTTGCAGAGACTATCAAGAAGTCCTGTTTGCATTAAAAAGGAAGGCACCTTGGAAGAATCCAAAGTTTTATTTCAGATAGTCATTCTAAAATAAATGAAATACTTTTGTTTCTTAGGATGTTTCTCCAAGTGAGAGCAGACATGGGCGAGGGAGGTATTATGCCTTTGATACTCTGAGCGGCTCATTGCTGTAATAATTTAAATTCTGTTTGTTCACTGAAAACGTAAAATGTGAACCTTCGTTTATACTTTGGGTCTTTGAGAAGAAAAATAAATAAAATCATAACATGACAGATTCTAAATTCAAAGAAAATTACAGTTTCTTTCTTCTTAATTGAGAATATTCAGAGAAGCCAGATGCTTATGCACATAGTTTGGAATTATCACCTGAAACAGAAACTATTAAGCTGTTTTGTCAAGTGCTGGGCGGCTTGCATTTTTAATAATATTTTTGGTGCCCTGGACTTTATGCAGATGAGAGTGTGAATTGCTTGGCTCATAAGAAGATGCTGTCTTCTGTCTGCCTTCTTCTTACCAGGATCTTGGTAGAATATACAAGTCAGCTTTCTAAAAGTAATTCAAGTAAAAAACATTAAAATCCATTTGTGTGTACTAGAAAACTGTAATAAAATATTTGAAACAAAAATATGGGCAGTGTCTCCATTTCTTTTGGAGAAGAGCTTTTTGATATTATTTTACCTTTTGCTATTTCAAATAATATACACTTAATCTCGTTACAGCAAGTTGGTAATTTTTGCCAATTTCATTTGGTTATTTGAAGTGTTCTTTTGTATCAAATATTAATCATGACATTTAGGGGTCATTTCTAATAAAGAGACTGATGACTAAACCACTTGGGGAAGAACATTTAAGTAGTTTAATGACAGAATGCAGAAGTCAACAGCTGGTTAGAAAATCAGGGGCTAAGTAGAGTTTGCGAGAGAACAAAAATAAAATTAAATGAAAGAACTGAGGCTTTGCATAATGTTATGATGCGAATGTTGTTAGGCAAGGTAACATCCCCATGTCTCTCTTGTGAATCTGAGGGGCTCAGCAGTTTTATCTCAACTAACACCTGTGACTTACGTCAGTCTGATGGCAGGAGGCTTTGGAGGGGGGCCACCAGGGGCCTAGGATTGATTTGCATTTCTTGTGGCTTCACAGTTTTCACATCTTTCCCAGCTGATGGAATCAATAAATAATGCTATATGTAGTTTCATGTCTAAATAAGTGATTTTTTAATGAAGTTTATTACCTATAACACTTAATGTCTGAAATCGCACGTTTATTGAAAAATTAGTATGTTTCTTCTATTGCTCTGTGAATTTCGGGGTCATTTTAAAGATTTAAAATGGAATTAAAATACGTAGCGCATAAAAATGTAGTTTTTGTACACAAATGTTCTACATATGGGCTGAAGAAATTTCTGAAATTATAATGACATCTTAATGAAGGATGAAAATTTGTTTCTATCCTGTTCTGGAGATGGTTATGGTACGCTGAGGTTCTCAAAACTGGAGTATTTTATGAGAAAAGAGATGGGTTTCATGTTGCTTCTTTGAGCAAATAATATTTCAGAAACTATATAAACTATATTAATTCTTTTACACATATCTATATATGTTCAGAATTCTTTTTTTTTTTTGTAGAGACAGAGTCTCACTTTATGGCCCTCGGTAGAGTGCCGTGGCCTCTCACAGCTCACAGCAACCTCCAACTCCTGGGCTTAAGTGATTCTCTTGTCTCAGCCTCCCAAGTAGCTGGGACTACAGGCCCCCGCACAACGCCCAGCTAGTTTTGGTTGCAGTTTGGCCGGGGCCGGGTTTGAACCCGCCACCCTCAGTATATGGGGCTGGCGCCCTGCTCACTGAGCCACAGGCACCACCCTATCTTCAGAATTCTTAAGACCATTATGCATAAAATAATGTATTTGTAAGAAAAAAATTGGTGTATTTCCAAGGACATTTATTTCCAGGAAATTAGTCAGTATTCAGAATGTCGAGATTTTCCATGTTACTAACTAAACTTTTTAATCTCTATTTTATAATTATTTCCATGTTTATATCTGTGGATAAATCTGTAAATAAATATTCAGTTATCCAAATTCTGAAAGCATCCTGAGATGGATTCAATGAAATAAATATCTTTTATTAATTTTAAATGATTTTCTTTCAACTTTTATTAGGTTGATGTGTTATTTGCAGCATGACAGAATTAAATAAATGACTGTTTTCATGTTTACATGTTTCTCGCTTCTGCTCCACACTTATTCTTCTCATTTTCTCTTTCGTAAGTAGTTCTTTTCCTCCCAAACTTTATGCTCTTGTTTACAGACACACCATTCTTACACATACACCTATACTCCTCTCTTCTCTGGTTCACCACATTCCCATTTAATTTTCCTTTAGTTTCACTCTGAAATACTAGCACGTATTTTTTCCCTGGGGCATGTTACTGTGTGTTTATCTTCAGTCATGTTGGAGATAATAATAAGTTCTTAATTTTCTTAATTAAAAATATAACAAATTGTGGTATATGTACACCATGGAATATTATGCAGCCATAAAAAGATGGAGACTTTACATCTTTTATGTTTATGTGGATGGAGCTGGAACATTTTTTTCTTAGTAAAGTATCTCAAGAATGGGAGAGAAAGTATCCAATGTACTCCGTACTATTATAAAACCAATATTTTATCACCCACACTTTCATAGGAAAGATAAAATATAAATATAGCCCAGGATGAAGGAGGGGAGAGGAGGGGGAGGGTGGGGAGGGGAGAGGCTGGGTGGAGGGAGGGTAAGTGGTGGGACCTCATCTATGGTGCATATTGCAAATCTATTAAGTGTGGAGTATAAATGTCTTAACACAATAGTTAAGTGAGGTGAAGGCTATGTGAACCATAGTTGATGTGAGCATTCCAAATTGTATATAAAATCAGCACATTGTACCCCATAAAATATTAACATTCCATATATATATAAAATTCTCTTGTCCAATACTTTATATCGAGTTCCTTTTCTCAATGCTATATATTGATCCCACAAACATGTCTGTATCTGAATTCCTTCTGTTTGATCATTTTTTGCTGTCTTTTCTGGTTCTAGTCTCTCTTTTTTTTGGAATTTCTTAATGTTTCTATTTTATTTTGTACAGTGGGAAGAGATTGGCGAAGTCGATGAAAATTACGCCCCTATCCATACGTACCAAGTCTGCCGCGTCATGGAGCAGAATCAGAACAACTGGCTTCTGACCAGTTGGATCTCCAACCAAGGTGCTTCCAGAATCTTCATAGAGCTCAAGTTCACGCTGCGGGACTGCAACAGCCTCCCCGGGGGCCTGGGGACCTGCAAGGAGACGTTTAACATGTATTACTTCGAGTCAGACGATGCGCAAGGGAGGAACCTCAAGGAAAACCAGTATGTCAAAATCGACACCATCGCGGCGGACGAGAGCTTCACGGAGCTGGACCTGGGCGACCGCGTCCTCAAGCTGAACACGGAGGTCCGGGATGTGGGGCCTCTGAGCAGGAGAGGCTTCTACCTGGCTTTCCAGGACCTGGGGGCGTGCATCGCGCTGGTCTCCGTGCGCGTCTACTACAAGAAGTGTCCCTCGGTGGTGCGCCACTTGGCCGTGTTCCCGGACACCATCACCGGGGCCGACTCCTCCCAGCTGCTGGAGGTGTCAGGCTCCTGTGTCAACCACTCAGTGACCGACGAGGCCCCGAAGATGCACTGCAGCGCGGAAGGGGAGTGGCTGGTGCCCATCGGCAGGTGCACCTGCGAGGCGGGTTATGAGGAGCGCAATGGCAGCTGCCGAGGTAAGGGCTGCGCGCGGCCAGCGGGGCCAGCGGGGTCAGCGGGGTCAGCCGGGCGAGCGCAGGACCTGCCCTTGGCTGATTGAGGGAGGTTATTCCTCTCTTTTCAGAATTTTGGTATTTCTGGCACCTGTAAAACACTACATGTGATTATTTTATCGGCTCTACATCGTGAATGCTCAGAGGTGCACCTGACTTACCCTGTGATATTTTATATTCATTTTGCTTTCAGGAGTTTTATTTTCAAACAACCCAAAGAAGGGGACTGCTCCCTTTTGTTGTAGGATTACTGTCTGTTCCTGCTGTTTTCTGTCCGTGGAATGGACGTTATTTTGCCCTCTTTCCTTGCTGTGTACACGTAAAGCAGCATTTTAGATGGGAATTGTTTTGGGCATGCTTTGAACTGCCCTTGAATAACTCTTCAGAAGTAAGTTCAGCCGTGTGAATTCACAGCAGAACATTTGCAAACCGGCAGGATTAGCTCCCTGTGCTGTTTACATATGGTTGCTGTTACATGCTTGTTGTTAAACATTTATAGATCAGTTTTAAATGCATAATAAGTGGTGCCCCACGAAAATAACTGTTTACAGATAAAGGCAACACAAAGGTCATCCCAAAGCCATTTGCAATTGGAGACTTTTTTTCTGGTTTAATTTTTCTTTTAAATTGAAACTTGATCATCCATGCTTTTCCCTTCATTTGAAATGCCCTTGTTTTGCCTGAAGTGTGGTGAATTGACCTTTTAAACTTGGATATTCATCAGTGTTTTTATGGGACAGTATGGTACTTTTTTGTCAAAAAGGATGGATTATGGGAAGAAAATATAACTTTTCCCCTTTAAGAAAGTTATTTGTTATTATGAACCTGAATTTGTTTTCACCACGAACTGGGTGCAATAAATAGGTGATGGGAATTGCGGAATATCAGCAGAGGGGATTTGGAATTCGGAGCTGCCCTTCAGCCCCACCTCATAGCTTCAGGGCCGTTATTTCTTCGCACTCCACTATATTATGTGATCAAACGCATGCATTTGTTCAGGCTTGTTTTTCCGATCCAGGGAAACAGAACTAGGAAAATTACCTATGAATTACAATGACTTTGGTTAATCAAGTCTCTCCAGAAACACGCTGTGTTTCACCTGCATTTATTTCTTCAGTATCAGCTCCTGTCTTGTGTCCTTACCATAAAATCTGTGATTAATTCTGTGGCTGTCTGTCCATGTAATATACAATTGTCTATACCTGATTATATACATACAGACTTACACACATGCGTGTCTATATACACACACATGCGTACCTGTGTATTCATATATGCACATGGGTAGCTAAAAGTTTTATTAAATTGAAATTATGTTCCTGAAATCTTGTAAGTTTGTCAGAGAAAAAAGTCACAATTAAGGAACGTTCTAACCAACATTACCTTACCTTTTATTTTTGAGCAGTCTTGCTAGTTGTAGGGGTGGTTAAATATGATTCATCAGATGCAGGAGTTAAAAACAACCTATTGAATACATTTTCATCTAAAATATTGTAAAGTACATCTTAATTATTTCTAAAAGTTTGTTCATTGATATTGTAAAGTCATATGAGCTAGTTGTTTTCACCATTTTCTTTTTTTTTTTTTTTTTTCCGGGGCTGGGTTCAAACCGCCAGCCCCGGCATATGAGACTGGCGCCCTACTCCTTTGAGACACAGGTGCCGCCCCACCATTTTCGTTAATATGTGGTTGTGTTAGTTCAGAACCACAATGATCTTTGTCTTCATTCCTAGGGATAGAGGGTATAAGAGCCCTCTCTATTTTTAGGGGTAAATTTGGATTATGCTGGTACTTATCATGAACATACCCCGGGGCGGGGGATGGTGTTCTGATGGGGGTTTTCCTGGTGGATGCTCTGAACACACCTCTCTCCTTTCCCTCTTTTCACTCTTCTCATCATAACTGAGGAGTAGGAGCCGGACAGATAGACAGTGGGATCAACTTGGGGAGACTGCACCTTAAAAAGCTTCTCTAACTGGATTCTGTCCTGATCCGCGTGTGTGTCACCCTGCCCCGGGTAGGGACAAGGAGCGCAGGGTCATGCGGCTGTTGAACGCCCAGGCTAGAGAGCTGGGTGCTTTGCCGTCCATGGAAATAACACTTCTGCATTTACAGTGCAGACATTAGGTGGTGGTTCTCCTCGTCCACAAATAACCCATCTCATCGAATGATTAAGTCACTGAATAAATAAAGGAATGTTGAAAGCTTGCTTTGGAGAATCAAAGCATCCCTGTCTATATACAGTGTGTAAAGGTAAACACATACGTGAGTGTGTGTGTGACGCTCTAACTCACTCTGCGATCAGCATGTGCTGCCCTCGCACCTTCAAGGGGGCAACCTCATGTTCTGGACCTGTCCTACCCACTGGCCAGAAGCCTAGGAATTAACCTCACACCCGTTTCCTACTCATTACCCTGTTCCAATACCTACAAAAGATTTATGGAAATCACCGCCCAGCTATCTGTTAAAATCAGCTACTTCTCTCCACTTTTTTTCCTTCTACAAGCAACCTTGCTATAACTTGATTTTTGAATATAAGGAATATAACTTGGTATAAAATTTTGCATTTTGAGCCATGAAGAATGTACACGTATCACCTATACAAAAATGCAAATCTTGTCTCGTACCCCAAGACCCCGTGCCACCACACGTACCACACACACACACACACACACACACACACAGGATTTATACACTTCAGTGGTTTCCTTCAAATTTTTAATAGTTGCTTAAGACCCTATGTGGTTTTGTTCCTGTTCTCTCAGCTGACTCACTGTATTTTATTTTTTTAAACTTTCCAGTATTTTATGAGGCAACATTTTAAATTGAAAGTTTTATTAAATTGAAATTACGTTGATAGACTCGATAGTACCATTGATAGAATTATGCAGTGATCACCCGGACATCCACCACGTACACTTCGTACGCTCTTTCTTCTTGTTCACGTGTGGGGAATTTGTTCGCAGGGAGGCCGCAAGTTTCGTACCCTTCATCCCCGGATTCCTGGTGGGTGTCATGGGCAGAGGAGCCCTTTCTCCCAACGCTTTTTAATCAAGCTTCTTCCCCTTCCCTGTGCACTCCCTGTGCTGGTGTTTTCACTTTCTCAGATGAGATTTACTCACTTTGGGTTTGTGAATATTCTTTTTCACACTTTGTGCCTGTTCAACCCTTGCTAATCCTTCAGACCTGGGCCCCAGAGTCTCTTAGAAAAGCTGCCCCTGACTCCATAAGACAAGGTCAAGACTCATTATTATTTTTACTTATGAATCTTTTCTTCACGAACCATTTGGAGTTAGTATTTTGCTTCTGTTTGTTGATTTGTATGCTGATTAATGATTTTCCCTCCCCCATAAGACCATACGCTTCTTAATGTTGTGGGGGGGTGTGTCTTAATGGAAGGAATTGGGAAGCAGTCAAAAGGCAAGAAAAGGGAAGGTGAATTCCAGAGAGAGGAAAGAAAATGTGCAAAGTCTTTAAAGTATTCTGTGTTTTTAAATATAGTGTTTCGTTGGTTTATTCACCTTTGTATTTATCTGCAGGAAATCTCCTTGGGCTGAAAATTGACTGATGTATCTTTTTATTTTTTTGAGACAGCTTGCTACGTTGCCCTGGGTAGAGTGCCGTGGCGTCACAGCTCAAGCACCCTCCAACTCTTGGGCTTAAGCGTTTCCTTTGCCTCAGCCTCCAAAGTAGCTGGGACTGCAGGCACCCACCACAACACCTGGCTATTTTGTTGTTGTTGTTGTTATTGTTGTCATTGTTTGGCAGGCCTGGGCTGGGTTTGAACCCGCCACTCCGGTGTATGGGGCTGGCTTTCTAGCTGTTGGGCTACAGGCGCCGAGCCTGATGTATCTTTTAAATTGATCCTTTCTTCATCCTAAGTCTCTCAGGGCAAGTTCTCAAGTCCCAAGTATTAAATCATAGGAGATTGGCACCTCATATAGTAACTGTTACAGAGGCCATCTTAGTGAATTCTGAAGAGTCCGAAGCAAACATATTGATATATATTTATAATGATGATCTCAGAATGTGATGACATTTTGTCAGTTTTTTGATAAATAAACTGTGTTAAGGTTTAATTAAGGAAATAATTATATTAGGAGGCTAAAGTGTTAATGCATGTGTGGTTATGATTTATTCCCTGAGTCTGTGCGGGAAAGTGACTGGGTAGTGACTGTCACACTGTGCTCACATGGCCTGTTGTATGTGTGGGGCGTCGGAGGGTCAACCCAGAGCCTTCTAGAGAGTGAACGGACCCAGGCAGCTCACTAACATACGCCCGACCCAGAATACCCATTCAGCAGTCCTGGTAAAATTTGTAATTTGTGATCAGTTATATTCATACAACTTCTTCTTATTTGACTTCTGTTAAGAAAAACAGATGACTTTACCTATGACAGTCTGGTTTCCATGAGGTAATAAAACAGTATGGTTTCTATGATGTTAACTTAAAATATAATGTGTATTTGTTTTTGTGAGGCGTGCTTACACACTTGGATTTTTTATAATAATCTGTCTTAATTGTACACATACGTTTCTGTGAAATGTTTTTTATTTTCAGGCACAAATAATGTCCCACATCTATTTATCCAAGTATGTTTCACTGTTTGTTATTTATTGTTACGTCTGACGAAATTCCTGCTATTTTTTCCACCTTAAGAGTCATGTGAGATTTTGTTTTGAGTACAAACATGGCTGGCAAAAACCCATCTTGGAAGTTTCTGCTTTTTACTGAAGTAAATGTGTTTGACAGAAGCAATTGAGTTCACATGAATCAAATGTTGCCTGCTGAGTGCTCCTGAGAGTCTGCCGCGGACTTGCTCAGACGCAAGGCAAGGCCACTAATCTCCCATCAGTTGCTGGTGGAATGAAGCAGTAATTTGAAATTAGCCCTAGATAATTATAGTTTCACTTATATCAAATGGAGGAAAGAGATTTAGATTGTGGGTCAGTGCCAAAACCAGTCAAGAGCGAGAAAGGTATATAGCGCAAGCTAAAATACAGGGCTGGTGGCGGTTAGACATCAAGGACCCTGCAGAAAAGACCTTAATTGTCCGACTGGGAGATGATTGCACAGCAAGGAGTATGTAGTGAAAATATCCTACTCAGGAAAGAGCCTTGATCAGAAGCAGCACAGACGCAGCCGGCAGTAGGTCAGCCATTCACATGCTTCTGGTGCATACTTACGACTGGAGCAAAGTTGGCTGGAAATAGAGTACATTAGGCGTTCATGTAATTGTGCATTGGAAAGCCTAGTTATTTTAAATTAGGCATATTATCAAAAAACATTAAAGAATGTAACTTTTGGTTCTATTTGGTATGCAACAAAAGGAAAGCATTTTAATTAGGGGGATGGGTGTCAGGGAGGGACCCCATTAATGTTCTTTTGTATTTGTTTTTTTTTTTTTTTTTTTTTTTTTTTGGTCTGGGGCTGGGTTTGAACCCACCACCTCTGGTATATGGGGCCAGGGCCCTAATCCTTTGATCCACATGTTCCACCCTTTTGTATTTGTTGAGTTGTTGAGTCAGTGGATCCATTTGCAGGATTACAGGTGAGAATCATAAAATCGGTGACTTTTTTTTCATCGTATTGTTCCCTGGCACGGTTGTAGTTTAGTTCCAATAAGATTTTAAACCATACTCGGCGTCTAGTTTTGTGCCCCTGAGCCCTCCCAGATCAGTTTCTCAGCACTGATGTTATTGAGATTTGGGGCCACGTGTTTTTGCTGTTGGGTGGGGGGTGTTGTCCTGTATTGTAGAATATTTAGCAGCTCCTCAGGCTCTCCGTGTAAGATACAGTAGGTCACACCTTACTCTGACCGTCAAAAACACCTGTGAAAATTGCCAAATGGAACGTGGGCAAAAGCACCCCCAGTTGAGACCTGTGAATCCAGATATTTTCCATCATGAGCAGACATGCTGCCGAAACGAAGTGTGTTTGTGGATATGTTTAGAGACTGCTGATCACCTTTGCAAAAGTCAGCATTTGTCCTAAATTTGGCAGAATGAAAGAGATGTACATTTTGAACTTGGCCTAATTTGACTGAGCATCGCGGGAAATTTGCTGCTTATGAGAAGCAGCATCCTGCAGTAGTTGATTCTGAGTCAGAATTCCTGGATTAAAATTCTGCTCCAGGACCCTCTGCCGGTTAGCGAATCTCTCCGTCTCCCACGACCTGTAGCGATCTTAGGAGACCTGGCTGTTACACGAGACCACTCCGCACAGCACCCAGCGAAGCTCATCTGCTTCCTGCGTCTCTCAGTAAAAATAAAATGTATTTACAGGAACATGTGTCTTTTATTAAAAAATAAAGGGTGGCTGCAGCTTAGAAAAACATCTAGTTTTCTCTAAGTAGATGGTATGTTCTTGAGCATTTACATTTATGAAATTCTATATTGTAGTCCATTGGTGGAATAGAGCTGGGTTCTTCCTAAAGAACCTGCTTTATGAAGACTTTGCCAGAGTCCAAAAATGGAAGTTTTGCAGGCAGCGCCTGTGGCTCAAAGCAGCAGGATACCAGAGGTGGAGGGTTCAAACCCAGCCCTGGGCAAAAACTGCAAAACAAAACAAAAAAAAAATGAAAGAAAGGTTAGATACTAAATCTCACTCTTTAAGTGATTGTTTGGGACACTGTCCTGCCTGAGCAGGGCTGTGTCCTAGAAACGCAGCGTGCATGTGGACAGACGGGAATCCCTACTCACATTCAGGTTAAAATTCATGAGAATGTCTCATGGCGATGTGACTTCCTTGGGGTAAAGTTGTGCTATTTTGGGTAGGGCAATATAAATTTTTTTTTTCTTGAGGTGATATTTAACATAGACATGGTAAAAAAAGAAAAAAAAACTGTGAAAAGTATGGAAATAAGCGTAGCAGAGGGAACTTCAGGTGCAAGTTGTATTTTAATACATTTATTTTATGTATGTCTCTTTTTTCTAATATTTTTATACTTTTTAAAAGGTATTTGCATAGTAAAAGCTGAGAATAAAAGACCTGTTGATTTCTGAACTTTCCAGCTAAAAGACACTGCTTTTCAAGGTAGAAGATTATTAATAAATATCTGTGGTCAAATATGTCCACGACAAACACGAAATAATCCAGGTCATTTCTGAGTGCTGTTGATGGATAATTATTTATAATTATTAACCCAGTTAAGGGATGAAGAAACTTTTTTTTTTTTGTTTGCAGAGACAGAGTCTTACTTTGTCACCCTCTGTAGAGTTCTGTAGCATCATAGCTCACAGCAACCTCCAGCTCTTGGGCTTAGGTGATTCTCTTGCCTCAGTCTCTCAAGTAGCTGGAACTACAGGCGCCCACCACAATGCCCAGCTATTTTTTTGTTGCAGTTTGGCCGGGGCTGGGTTTGAACCTGCCACTCTCAGTACATGGGCCCAGCACCCTACCCACTGAGCCACAGGTGCCGCCCTCAAGAATCTTTTTTAAAAAAGAATTTGTTTCATTGATTCAATAGTAGTTTATGCTGTTATCTGTGGATGGAAATATAGGAGAACTTTGAAATGTAGGGGAAAAATAGAACCAAATACATTGTAATCCTTTCTGGTCAAACTTTTTTTTTTTTTTTTTTTGCAGTTTTTGGCCAGGGCTAGGTTTGAACCCACCCACTCCGGCATGCGGGGCTGGGGCCCTACTCCTCTGAGCCACAGGTGCTGCCCTCAAACCTTTAAAATTGGTTTGCATTCAAACTCTTTCACTTAGAAAGTATACTCAGAATAAATGTAAATGCTAAACCCCTTGTCTACAATAATCATAATAATCTGTAGTGTTCCCCTTGGGCTGGTCTCTGAGATTTTTTTTTATTAATATTAAATCATAGCTGTGTACATTAATGCGATCATGGGCACCATACACTGGTTTTATGAACAGTTTGACACATTTTCATCACACTGGTTAACATAGCCTTCCTGGCATTTTCTTAGTTATTGTGTTAAGACATTTACATTCTACATTTACTGAGTTTCACATGTACCCTTGTGAGATGCACCGCAGGTGTAATCCCACCAGTCACCCTCCCTCCCCCCATTCTCTCCCCTCCCTCCCTCCCTCTCCCCCTTCCCCATATTCTTAGGTTATAACTGGGTTATAGCTTTCATATGAAAGCCATAAATTAGTTTCATAGTAGGGCTGGGTATTATGACGGTTGTGACACACTCAGTATTGTTACTGTGCAAAGGAATTTCAGGCTTCATGGACTTGAGTTCCGTCAAGATCGCATGGACGGGGCATTAATGACTACATTTCATGTTCCAATGACTCATACTTGTGTAAAACACCTCTGAATAATAAACATGTATTGAAATTAGATACACTGGATTAGCTCCTTTTATCAGGATAAATTATTATACAAGGGTAATAATCAGGAAAATATTTTAGTGATAAACATCTTACCAAGAGATTTACATAGCTTAATATATTCCATATCTTGACATAATCAGAACTTAGTTAAGATCCACATTTAAATGTGTCAGGAAACAAAAAACGTTGCCCGTTGTTTTATTACTTGCTCTTCTCCTTATTATTCAGAGACCAGCAAAAGACTTAGCTGAAGTCTGATATCGTAAAACTAGCTCTCACGGGAAAAATCATGGATATAAAACAGAGCAATGTTGAAAATGCACTCAGTGTGTTGTAGCAGAAATTTCAGTGTCAGTTCTCAGATTCTGGAGAACTAAATGTTCAAAAATGAACCCAGATGATAAAGAACAAAGTAGCCAACCCTTGCCTAAAATGTCTAAATAAACTCCACACATTAAAACCGATCAACAAACAGCATGAGGGAGCGTCTGCCTGGGCAGTGAATTGAGGGCGTTGGGCTGGAAGGGGAGGCCGGCCTCAGCTCGCCCTCACGCTCCCATTTGGTAGCGTGTAACTGTGGCCCAGTGACAGAACCAGCTGAGCCCTCCTGCCCTCCCCTGTGCAGTGTTAAATGTTACAACACGCACCTGTGAGGTGTTATGCTCACAGGTCAGGGCTGCCTGCTCAGCCGCCACGGTGGACCAGCCGCCTGGGCATCATGAGATTACACTGCCTGGACTCTGTGGTCAGCCAGAGCCCTCGGCATTTAATAGACACATTCAAGGGTGAGTAGAGCTGATATAAGGGACTCTTAAAGTGAATGCTCCCTTGTCCTTTATTTTGCAAATTAGGAAGCTAAGGTACAGTTAAATCAGGGGCCATTCAAATACGTAAGGGCAAGGAGGAGAATGTATTTATCTTAATCCCTTTGTATAAATCTCAGAATATTACACTATCCGTGTTGCATCAGAGCCATTATGCATTAACTGCATATTAATCTCTCTTCCTCAAGATGTTCCTTAATACAGTTTTGTCATAGAGATTGTAATTATATAACTTCTGACAGTATTATATCTAAAAATGCTGATTTTGTAAAAGTTTCTGATAATTGATACCCAGACTTGGCAACCGTATATTTACTATCAGCTCATTCTCCCTGTATTTGGTAAATGAGAGGTAATAGCAAAACACAGGAAAACAGAGAAAAGAGGATAGGTGTTCGTGTTCTAATCATTACAGTTTATAAATTACCCGTTTTCACTTATTTTGCCCCCTTGGGATGCTTGTCTGTTTATTAACACGCAGGAGTTCCCGACACCATTGTCCCTACTAATGTGTGTTACTGAGACTGTTAGTACATTTTTTCTACACTCAATATTTAACAGTGCAACACAGTCATTTTAAAGAATGTGGTTGCTGGTCACACTGTATAGAAATTCTGATTCTATCATATAAGGGTTTAGTATTTTCTTTCTTTTTTTTTGGCGGAGTCTGGGTTCGAACCCACCATCCCCAGTATTGGAGCCAGTTCCCTACCCACTGAGCCACAGGCGCCACCTGGGTTTACTATTTTCTAATTTCTAAAATTTCCCAGGTGATTGTAACGTGCACTAGGGTTGAAAACCGTTCTATAATATCTGAGATTAATGCTTTATGGCGTTTGATGGCTAGTTTGAATTTGCACTCCAAAAACCTTACCTAGGGAAAGCCACTGATTTTGCTTCTTAAAGATTTTTAAATTTAATTTTTATTAAATTGTTAACTGTATACATTTATGGGGTACAATGTGATGATTTGATATACAATGTGGAATGCTTAAATCAAACTGTTTAGCATAACCATGTTATTTTTTTGTAGTCTGACATTTATCATACAGTCTTAGTTGTTTTGAAATGTACCCTTGCAATGTGCACGTTAAGCGAGCCAACTACCCTCCCTCCACGCCCCCTTCCTCTCCCCCCCGTATCCCTCTTTCTTTCTGGACCAATTATTTGTGTTTTATACTTCATATGAATGTGGAAGTGATTATATATTGGTTTCATAATAGTATCGAGTATATTGAATACTTTTTTTTCTATTCTTGAGGTACTTTACTAAGAAGAATATGTTCCAGCTCCATCCAGATAAACATTAAAGACATAAAGCCTCCATCTTTTAATGGCTGCATAGTATTCCATGGTACACATGTACCACAGTTGAATCATTTTACAAAAAAGACATTTGCACCAGAATGTTTCTTGCAGCCTAATTCATAACTGCCAAGTCGTGGAAGCAGCCCAGATGCCCATCAACCCATGAATGGGTTAACAAATTGATTTTGCTTTTTGACGAATGTAATTCCTTCTCCCTCTCAAGAGGTCCTCAGATGCAGGAACCTGCTTCCCTGTGCATGTGGGCAGACATTTTCCAAGCGCCCTCCCGAGGAGGTAGACAGCTCTTTAAGGCTTCAGACTCTCTGCAGAGCTCCCCACTTGGTGCAAGGCTATGACCTTTTCTCTGCATCCCAGGGCACAAAATCCACAGCCCACCTTACCCGCCCTTTCCTGCACAGTAGCCAAGGACCAGCTTCTTTTTGCCTCGTATGGATTGCCCTCGCCAGAGATTTTTAATTTATTGGGGTTTTTTGGGTAAATTTTCTGCATTCAAATAAAATGTAACAACCCTCCAAACTATGTTCTGTTAATTCTAGACCATTTCTAGAGATTTTCTTACACATCCACAATTTTGCAACTGAAAGCCTTCTCTGAAGTCATACGTCCTAAACTTTATAGCTCCCTAAGTATACAATCTCCAAATTTAAAACTTTAAAGTTCTACAAATTACTGTGAACCTACAGGAAGATAAAAGTATTGAGAATTATAAATTTCTTTGTTTGGATGCCCCCAAAGCTAAATATAAAGGAATTTATTATGTCAAAAATCAAGAATGGTTTGTTTTCAAAGATACTTTTCATTTAAGTTTTATTTAACCCATTCTTTTACTAAATACCCAATGTCTGAAAAATACTAATTATGCTGTCTGAAACATTTACCAAATAAAGTAACTTTAACTGTTAATAAGCATTGTCATTTTTAACATTGTCTTTTTTTTTTTTTTTTTGCAGTTTTTGGCCAGGGCTGGGTTTGAACCCACCACCTCCACTGGCATATGGGGTTGGCGGCCTACTCTTTTGAGCCACAGGCACCGCCCACCGTTGTCATTTTTAACATCATAAGGAATAGGGAAAAAGTGTAATTTTTCTTCTGTAAGTAGTGTTAGAAGTAAATGATTTGCAAGACTTAGAAAAAAAAAAACTCTCTGCATTCTTTCCACATTCTCTGATCATAATCTTTAAAAGTTACCAAAAAAATAATATTTATACAAATTAAGGGAAAAAATTATCTGGGCTTTGAGAAAGGAGTGCTAAAGAAATAGATTCGTGAATCTGGGAAACAGAGAAGTGACATGTAGATTGTTTTGTTCTGAATAATTTTAGCAGAGAATCCTAAGTGATAACCCAAAATTAAATTTCGTTTCATTTGTCAACTCATAATTAAATTATGTCATCTGGGTAAGCAAAAGCGAAAGACATGAATTTGGAGGTATTATGTTAATACTGTTTCTGCAATAAGATAAACCATATTTCTTTGTAGCACCAAAATGGAGAAATAACATAGATGGAAATATTGATATATTCCATAAACTCTATTACAAAAGAAAGTAAATTACAATGATACTTCCATGTAAAAAATAAAACTCTTTAATTTTAGAAATAAAAAAAATTTAATTTTTTAAGCACCTCGTGTTTCATGACTTTGATGCAATTGTAAAATATGAATTAGAATTTGTGATTGGTGAACTACTAGAAAAAGTGAAGTATGGCGTTGGGGGTGAGGCTGTGGGATTAACCTAATACCAGCCACCAGCATACTTTAGATTTAGAATAATTTGTTTAACTCAAGACTCCTTGTTCTGCTTTTTTACTTTGTACCATATGTAACCACACCGAATGGTGATAATTGCTTTGTAGTTTGTAATCACATATAATAATATCGATGGTAAACCTAAACAAAAAGAACCTGCCCTATCTCAGGTCCGTATCAGGATTAATATGTCAGATGTTTTATGCCTCATCTGGACAGATTTCTTTAGTGTTCCTCCCATGCAGATTAACCTTGAAAAAACTACTTACCCACATTTTTGAGCATAGCCTACAAAACGATCTAACTTAGCTAATAAGATGTGTCCTTTAGCGTGTATCTAATAATCTGTCTAATTGATTTAATGCTGTATTTCGCTTATGCTCCTCACAGGACAGTAGGTATGACTTTTACTTAAATTGTATAATTTATTGCCTCTAACTTATACGTCTGTCCAGAAAGACGTGACAGTTACTATAAACCAGGAGGCACGGACTTAACTAACACTGGCATCATTCTGTTTAGAAAGGGTATCATTTGCAGCAACAATAAAAAAGTGAATTCTAAACTATCGGTGTTCTCACAACTGGCTCTTATTACATGAAAATGCTTTTATATCCTTCATTATTTCTGGTCATGCCTGCGGATCACAGGTTACCTTCTTCGAGTGTTTGATTCCCTTTGGTGTTTAAATGCTTTGTCTGAATTTATGGCTCACCAGTGGGGTTTCAGCCCTGAGAACTGAAGTGATTTGTTGATACGCTTTGATCTTTTCTGAGTTGGAGGGTGCCCTGCTCATTTGAGTGCCGTTAAGGTACGGTTTAAAGAAGAAACGAAAAAAGAAGAAGAAAGAAAGAGCCACTGTTTGGGGAAGTAACAATTAGAGCACATGGTAATTTGACTGATGGATAACTCCATTTCTTTGATGGAATTGTGAGTAGACACCAGACGCGGAGAATGAATGCTGGGAGGGCCCCGCGGTGTGGCTGTAAAGCAGAATGATAATCCACAGCTCCATACGCAAGAGCCTTTCCTCTGCTGAATTCAGCGTGCTTTGAAGAGATTGCATTGAGACATTTCTAAAATTTTTAAAAATGAGAGTATCAAAATTTTATTTTTCATTTTATGGATCGGAAAAGTCATGGGATGTCAGCCGAGCTTTGCTCTCTTTCCCTCACACTAAGGGTCTTTGGGCTCACCCTCTGAAAGCAGCGTAAGTACTTGGTTCGAGGAACAATTTTCCAATATTCACCTATCCCCAATATTTTCCAATGCTAAAAGCTTCTTTTTTTAGAACCAGACTGACGTGCGTTATTTATTTATTTAAGATGCTCTTCCGAAGGCCCCATGAGCTGTCTGTTTTTGCTCTCTTGCTTCAAGCATGATTTAATATGTCAACACAGGTTTGCTTAACTGCGTTTGATTGTCTCCCAGACTTTCTTGAGAGCTGGGCAAGTACTCTTTCAAGAGTGTTGCTGCCCAGATAAATGAAATGTCGCCACAGTGACGGCCACTTGTTTTGTGACAGCAGTACCTTTCTGTAACAAAGTCAGGGGCAGGGAGGGGCTTTAAACAGTAATGAAGGAGCCAACTTCAGTCACGCTGCTGCTCTCCAGGCCCACGGGACCCAGAGCGATAGAATTATGCACTTGAACTTGGGGAAACATCGCTCTTTATTCAGGTGAAAATGAATGTAAACCCAGAATAAGGACAAAATCCTTAACATCCGTTAGCAGTTTCACCAAAACCACACTCCAAGGCAGCCCCTGACATCTCTCGTCCGACTGTTTTGTGCTTTCTTTCCATTCCTGAGTTGTTCTGGCTCTTAGTACCTAGGCCAGAAACCAGCTCTTACTAAGAAATGCTCCCACTGTCTGCCACAGTAATACATGGTTTATAATTTCAAATCCTGGACTAGATTTTAAACATTGGAGGCTCCCGGAGCTTCCTTAGTCCTCGACACAAGGGAAATTTTCAGCACATGCTTGTGAGCTTTAAGTTTAAAGTCATTCTAATGAGAAGTAACCCTATTTAGTTTGCTGGGGATTTTGTTTGTTTGTTTCTGTTTTTATTATTTTAATGGACATTTGTTGGTTTTACTACAACCATCTTTGACAATGATCTGGTCCTTCCTCATCTGGGGCACCTGGGAGGTGGGGCCTTGTGGGCTGGTCCAGTCCACACGACTCCAGCCCCACATGCCAAGGCCTTCGAAGACTAAGAAGCTTCCTGGGTGTTGTTCCTTTGAGTGTGGGCACGAGAATTTTGATTTCATTTTAAGAGAAACATAAACTAGACCAACTAGAAATGTTGCAAGTGAGTAAATGTATATTACAGGAACGGAGAGAGCATAAAAAAGCCTTGCTTAGGATATGAAGGAAGAAGAAATTAAGCACTCAGGGAGCCCAGAGTTGGAAAAAAGTGATGAAGGTGAAAGTCTTAACCAAGGGCAACTGGTTATCCTCACGGGAACGACCGGCCCGGTGTCCTCGTGAGCAGACCGCACAGGGGTAAGACATTTCTGTCTGGAGGTATAAGGGAAGGGGATCAAAGCTGAGGAGGAAAGGACCATGTTCCTGGAATATACAAAAGTTGTGACTTTTGGGTGTCGTGTGAAAAGCAATCGTATCCTAGAAATAATGGAGACCCAAGAGATAAGGTCTAGATTCCTAACATCCAAAGTGTCAGGATATTTTATTTGGGATGGAGAAGGTTTGACCCATCCATGGAGAACTGCTGTGTGTTTGAGCAGCTAACTGTGTTATTCCTAGTCTGTCTTTTATTTGTTTTTGTTTGTTTGTTTGTTTGTTTTTTTTTAGAAATTGCATTATTTTATTTACTTATTTATTTATTTTTGCATTTTTTGGCTGGGGCCAGGTTTGAACCCACCACCTCCGGTATATGGGGCCGGCGCCCTACTCCTTTGAGACACAGGCACCGCCCCATAGTCTGTCTTTTAAGCTTGATGACATCCCGTGAGCCACAGTTTCAGCCACAGCCAAACACCGGAGGCTCTGCCTTAGTTTTCAGGCCTCGAATGGAGGAAGTGCAAAGGCAGTTTAAGTGTCTAGAAAGGATGAAAAATGAAGCAATTTAAAGAGAAACCAAGAAAGCAAAGTGCAGGACCCTGCAGCTCTTGCCCTGGACGGTCAAGGCCCTGTGATTAGGCCGTATGCACAGGCAGCCAGCCTAGACTGCATAACATCTTTCCTGGGACGATTCAGATGGAGAACTTTTGGCACCATCCCAGCATGTGTATTGTATTTGAGAGCGAGGTTTCATCAGGCTCAGAATTCCCCGTCCATTTCGGACCTTTTGCCTTTTACATTCTTAGGTACGTAAGCTTCCATACCTTACTGGTCTGCTCCCATCCGTGGTACTGGAGAACTTTCCTCTTAAATGTTTTGGCTTTTGGAATATTACACGGCACTTCAGGTCAGCCTGCTCTGCTTGTTTAGTTGTTTCTGTTTTGTTTGGGGCATGGTACAGAGGCAGTACAGCAAGACCAGCCTGGGCCACGTGAGTTAGATGACTGTCAGGACTCTAACTCGGGAACACGTCCTGCACCTGGCTGACCTGGTAGACACTTAGATATTTCATCTCCATGGTGAAGAAGTTAAAGGATTTGTCACCTCCCCACCAATTCTGAAATTACACGGGTAGCAGGTCTCAGACTGGAGGACACTCCCATTCTGAAGCATTTTTGCATCATTCTCCGTGGCGGGAAGTTGAAAAGAAACAGTACAGATTAAACCCAAGACAATATCAAAACAAACAAACAAAAAAAAAACCCAGAGGAAATATATTTCATAAACAAAATAGCACAATTGAAATAATTGCTACTGAAAATAAAGACATTCGTCTTTAAGTTCTAATGGTTGAACAGAGCTGTTACAGAAAAGAAGTTCATATTGAAGTGGTTTAGACCCAGATGCATGCCAGGCAAATAGAAACAATTTAATCCTCACAGCACCTCTCTGAGATAGGTAATGCTGTTTCTATTTTATAATTGAAAAAATTGAGGTTGATGTAGATTAAATATGATTTCCAAGAGCCCTGAGTTAGTAGTTAGCTTGAAAAACAGCTTTATTAGTTTTTAAAATATATATATTTAACTTTGAGGAAAACAAAATACTGACATTTCTAAATTTTAGACTGTATGTTTTATTTTTAATGTAAAAAGAGAAAAAAGTAAAGCTTCTTGCTAAAGTTACGTGGGGAGAAATTCATGTCTAAAGGGAAAGCACGGGCGGGATTTTAGCACCGACCAATGTGAAGGAAAATAGTTACTATTACTGACCTTAAAGACAGCAGATTAAAAGACCAATATTTGCTAATAATTGTAGGAAAAGATATGAACTCATTCCATTTACCTATGTATGTAGTCAGTAATGTGAAAAGAATCACAACTGAACTCAAGATTATAAAATTATTATATCACTTGAATATGTGACTTAGTGGAAAAAAATATTACATTGAGTCCAATTTTAAGGCATTCCTAATATATAAAAGGGATGATTTCATGTGATTCAAAACAATGTGTGTCTGATAAGACACTATAAATATTCAGTGATACTTTCTTATTATTTTATGTGTTGATTATGTGAAAATAATCCAGAAATTCAAGAAACTAAGACTGCAAACCCAACTCTGCTGAGAACAGTCTCTCCCAACCTCCTCCTCACTCCTTCCCTCACTTCACCACTTTGCCTTTTTCTTCTTTTCTTTCTTCTTTTTATTTTCAGGGGACATTATTTTTATTATTCCAAAGATGATAACATATATTTTTTAGAGTATCCACAGTAAAACAAAATAAAACCACAAAGAAGGCTGGAAGTCTCTTTTTTCTTCCAGATTTACAATTACAGGTATTTCTAATTTCATAGAATAAGCCAAAAAAGGAAGGGTCTGTCCCTGGGTGCTATAGGAAGATCTGTATTCCTTTTTTTCTATTTAGTCCAACCAGTTTATAATGTGTGGCATAGTTTTTAAAAGCTTACTGGGGCTTAGAGATGTATAAGGACTGATTGCAACAGGTATTTCACCTTTTCTGTGTAGAAAGGAAAGATATGCACTTGAATTTCCCAGTTGTGTTCAATATTCAGATTTATTTGTTTTGTTTTGTTTTTCCCAAAGAAAGTGTTACTTGCATTTGTCCTGGAGACAAAATGCATTTCTCTTTTTTGTTTGTATCCTGCTATTTAAGTTTGTCTGCTACTGGAAGTGAACACACAGTACTTAAATTCAGGAAAGCATCGACTTTTGAAGTTAATTCAAAAACACTTGGGAAATATTTCTCCTCACTGAAGTGGTATTTGATCTTGAAAAAGTCTGACGGTAATCTCCCACGTAAGATTTAAAACTAAATTTTTCTCCACTTTTTCTTTTCTTTCATTCTTAATTTTTTCTCAACCTTTTTTGCTTATATTATTTTGGTTATTTCTCCTTATATCCTCTCACAGTTTTCTGCTTTATTTTTTCCCCCATTATAGATTTTTCTCTAATAAAAATTTATTTCACTCATTTGAGTGCTTTTTCCCCTTCAGAGAACCTTAATTTAATTCCTTTAGAGGAAGTTGTTGGCTGTTGTTATTATGTTTACCTCTTTCTTCCAAACAAAGGCACTTGGTTCTGTTAATTCAGCACCAAAGGGCTGGTAAATGAAGATATAGCTTGGCTCATAAATATTGGTTAAATAGATGGAGGAAGCTTTGGGATAAGAAATTTGTCCTTTTTGCTCTGTTCTGAATGATAAAAATGATGGTATTCATTGAATGATACTTGCCCCATAATTTTATAGCAAACTCTGAGTGCCACACGCTGTTCTAAGCCTTGCAGACAGCAGAGCCTTTGTGAGCACAGACGTCAAGGGGCTGTGAGAAACTGGTCAACAAAGGAATGAGGCCTCTGTCCTGACCCTGACCTGTGGTGCGTGTCTGGTGTATGAAAATTAGGTCACCTTAAGGAGGGGTCTTTGTAGCGGGGTGGCCAACTGTGGAGGCTCTGCTGTAATTATTATATAAGATACCAACACACAACACTCATTGGTACCGGTACTCTTTTGAAGTTTTAGAGAAACACATAGAAAGGATTACAATATACTGCAGAGTGGACAAAAGCCTATACCGTTTGTCCCAGGGTCTCTTCTCTTAACATTTACATCATTTTGGTAATGGAGCGTCGTGTACGGTATTTTATAATCATTGATTTGTAACATTGATTTGTTACAACTCCTTTCTTCTAATGTTGCCTGAATTTCCCCACCAAGTCCTTTAAAACAAGTTAAAGGGGAAATATGATAATTCCATGAGTGATAAATAAATATTTAAATAGAAATATGTTTGTTACAGTATTCTCTTAAGATAGATGTTCATTGGATTAAAAATCTCAAGAATGCTTAGGCTTTCTTTTTTTTTTTTTTTTGTAGAGACAGAGTCTCACTTTATGGCCCTCGGTAGAGTGCCGTGGCCTCACACAGCTCACAGCAACCTCCAACTCCTGGGCTTAAGCGATTCTCTTGCCTCAGCCTCCCGAGTAGCTGGGACTACAGGCGCTCGCCACAATGCCTGGCTATTTTTTCGTTGCAGTTTGGCCGGGGCCAGGTTTGAACCCACCACCCTCGGTATATGGGGCCGGCGCCTTACCGACTGAGCCACAGGTGCCGCCCGAGAATGCTTAGGTTTTCAATACTTTGTTCTCATAGAGAGATAATTTAAATACAAAATATTGGGACGGCACCTGTGGCTCAAAGGACGGCACCTGTGCCGGCCCCATATGCAGGAAGCGGAGGGTTCAAACCCAGCCCTGGCCAAAACTGCAAAAAATAAAAAAACATAATTTGAATGTTAATAAAGATGATTCCAAATTTAAAATAAATAAATAAATACAAAAAATGTTTCCATCAAGAATTACATTTCCATACATGCAAGCTGTTGAAAAGAAACAAAAATTTTTATGAACCAAGATAGCAGTAGTTTCATGTACAAATATATTATTAATAAATGTAGTAAGAGACCTTTTTCTACTAGTAGTTCAGTTTTGTGCATAGCAGTTCATGTTTGCTCTGAGACTTTTTCATGTACAGTAGGGAAAGCTTTGTTACATCTAACTTTGGGAGGATAATGAGAAAGTTGTGTGTTATGCTACCCCAAAATATGAAACTATCTTTTCCATCAAACTCTTGCAAGACAATTTTTGAAATAAGAATATGAAATATTATTCATTTTTAATGTTTAAAATACACCTAAATAATAGTTTGAACCCTATTGTTAAAATATCAAACATTGGCATTTTCAGTTGAAGCTAAGTTGTCTTTTTTCAGCTATTTCTTTTCATCCAACAGTGACTTAGGAACAAATTAGAAAAGTGTCATATTTTAAGGAAGTTGATGAGCTTATATTTGAAGAAAAATTTACACTACAGGTTGTATTTGCATCTTTTTCATATAATTTATTTTATTATTTTAAGAGGATGGGAAATTCTTAGTTATGAATGGAAAGATAACATAAACTAGAGGAATTACTGAGTCTGGTTTGTCATGGGTCGGTATTTTACCTGGCTTCTTGCCAAATATTTCTATTAATTTATACGTAAGGGGTGTGTGTGTGTAGATATATGTTTCAAATTCTCCTTTTGGGAAAATGCATATTAAAATTTTTCTTTTTTCTCTTTTTTATGTGAATAAAAATCAAATTTTATATGTTCCGAAGGGCGATAACCGCAAGCCATAGGGAAAAGTGCTGGACCACATTCAAATTAGCCCTATTGTTCTACAAAATCTTCCTGGAGTACGAGGTTAATTAGTACCACAGGCGGTATGCATTATTCATCACTGCAATCAGGCTTTTATTCTGCTGGGCCTTTATCAACTGGAAATTGTTGTTCTTCTTGTAACAAAAACTTGATAAACTATTGTCATTTTTAATTTTACTGAATTATATTGGTGATACATACGTGAGTACATGTTCTTTAAATAGTCTCGAGATGCCATTCCAATCTGGAACAGAGACTAAAATTAAAGACCAATTTCTTCTTCAGGAGATCGTAAACTATCCAGATGTGAACATATATTGTTGCCTCTCTTAGATTTCTTTGTACTTTTAGTTCATTTTATCTCTGTTTTGTAGGGAATGCTTTAATGATATATGTGAGTTATTTGTTTCTTTTTAATTTATTTTTTAAATTTTAAGAATTTTTTAAATGTCAAAGTGTTAAGGAGGCGCAGATGTTTTTGTTCCATGGATACCTTCTCTAAGGCTTAGGTGGGGCCTTTGGGTGCCCATCACCAAAATAGTGTTACCTGCCAGGTAAGGTTTGGCCCTCTTCCCCTCCCACCCTGCCCCCTTCTTGGTTTCCAATTTCCTTAACATTTCATTGTTCTCTTTGCCCATCATTTAGCTCCCAATTATTAGGAAATACATGTTATGTTTGTGTTTTTTTTTTTTTTTTTTTTTTTTTTCTGGCTCTTAGTTTTTTTTTTTTATTGTTGGGGATTCATTCAGGGTACAATAAGCCAGGTTACACTGATTGCAATTGTTAGGTAAAGTCCCTCTTGCAATCATGTCTTGCCCCCATAAAGTGTTTGTGTTTTTAATCCTGAGATACTTAGGATAGAGGTCTCCAGATCCAAGTTGCTTCCTGGGACGTTACCTCCTTCCGTTCTACAGTTGAGTCTGTTCTATGTGCTCCGTGGGATATAAATATAGTGAAATGTTTTCTTCATAACTCATGATTGACGGTACTTAGGTTGACTTCACCTCTTTATAGCTGTGAATTTTCCTGCAGTAAACAGCCAAGTGCAGTTTCCTTTTCTTTTTTTTTTTTTTTTTTGGCCGGGGCTGGGTTTGAACCCGCCACCTCTGGCATATGGGACCGGCGCCCTACTCCTTGAGCCACAGGCGCCACCCGCAGTTTCCTTTTCATGCAGTGACTTCATTTCTCTTTGGGTAGATTCCCAGTAGGGGATTCTTGGGTTAACCGGCAGGTGTACATTTCTTTCTTTGAGGTATCTCCATATACAAGAGGTTCTAGAGAGGTTCTGTCAACTGTGTGTTGTAAAGGCAATTATTTCTCATTCAATATTGAGTTCATTTTTCTATATTATTAATTTCTCTTCCCTTCAGAATATAAATTGTCTGAGAACAGAGATTGTGTACATTTTGTTCATAGTTGACACGTATAAGATAGAACTGGCCTATAGCTTCCTTAAATGAATTCAGTGAACACGTGCACATTTGCGAACAAGAATTGTTATGTGCCTGTTGATCAACAATTTAGCAGGACTTTAATTGTAGGTAGGGGGGAAAGCAAAAAATAAAAAAATAAAAGAACATCCTGTCTTAATTCTGGTTTTTATATTTCTCATCCTCTCACATAGAGGAAAAAAAAGAAAAAAAGGACAAGTGGAGGTAAAGTTGAAAACAACCCAGAAACAGCTGTTTATTACATAACCAAAGCTGAGGGATCAGCCAATCGCCGCCCGCGGGAGTCCCAGTGTCATTTTTCTTTATTCGTCATCACTGCAGAATAATTAAGATTTCAAGCCGGTTGCAAGAAAGGCTGGAATTCAATTGTAGCTTTTCCTAGGGGCTACAAATATTATTTTCATAGATGTCTTTGTAACCTTCCCTCACCTGGAGACTAATTATCAGAAAATTTTAATGGTAGCAAAGCACTTTAGCTTACTGCTTTTGGATGGTTTTCCCATGAACGACTTTTTTTCCCGAGGGGAGCATCAGGAAAACTTTGAGGTTGTTTCTTCTTTTCTCTTTTTTTCAGTTGCCAAGTCACTTCTGATATTTGAAAAATAATGAGTGCGTCTTGGTTTCCCAGAGGAAGAGAAAATATTTTATGAGCAGGGAATAACAGATTTCACTTGTCTGATGCATAGTTTCCCTATAATTTAGTCCAAAGATAAAATGTACAGTGGAAAGCTTGCAGAAGGGGTGGTTAAAAATACTGACTTCTCTGCCTTTGCCCATGGATGGAATCATGACCTCTGCAAGATGAGTCATCAACTGTCTTATGAAAATTTTTACATGTACGTAAGGCATCACGTTGATCATTTTGGTTTCAATTTATTAAATTATGATATTTTCCTTGAGAACACCTGGAATGGTTCCTTTTAGTTACTTTTTCCTAAATTATTTCAGGAACTGTTTATTTATTTATTTATTTATTAGAGACATAGTCTCATTTGGTCGCCCTTGGTAGAGTGCCGTGGCATCACAGCTCTCAGCAGCCTCCAGCTCTTGGGCTTAGGAGATTCTCTTGCCTCAGCCTCCCAAGTAGCTGGGACTACAGGCGCCTGCCACAGCACAGGGCTATTTTGTTGTTGTTGTTGTTGTTGCAGTTTGGCCGGGGTAGGGTTCAAACCTGCCACCCTCAGTATAGGGGGCCAGTGCCCTACTCACTGAGCCATAGGCGCTGCCCAGGAACTGTTCATTATATTTATTTATTACATTAAATCATAACTGTGTACACTGATGCATTTATGGGGTTCAGTGTACTGATTTGATATACAATGTGAAATGCTTATATTGAACTGATTAACACATCCATCACAGTTACAGTCTTTTCTTCACACTTTCTTATGAAAGATAGATCACAACTATGCAAGGATGAAGGAGAGAATTAAGGGGGATAGGAGGGGAGGAGGGAGGTTTGATAGAGGGAGGATAAACGGTGGGACCACACCTATGGAGCATATTGTAAAGGCACAAGTCAAATCTACCAAGTATAGAACATAAACATCTTAACACAAAATTAAGTAAATGAGGTGAAAGCTATATTAATTAGTTTGATGTAAGCACCCCAATTTGTATTAAAAAATCAACACACTGTACCCCACAAAAGCACAAATGTATTCATGATCTATGTGTATATGACTTAATAAAAGGAGAAAAGCCAATTATACTAATTTCTTAATAGTTTTGAAATATACCATTGCACATTAGGTGAGGTCCCCCCAAATACCCTCCTTCTACCCACAACCCTCCTCTACTCTCTCTCCTCTTCCCTTCTACTTTCTGGACTATAGTTATGTTTTACCATTCATAAGAATGTGTAGGTGCTTATATATTGATTTTATAGTAGTTTTGAGTACATTGGATACCTTTTTTTCCAATTCTTGAGATACTTTGCTAAGAAGACTATGTTCCAGTTCCATACAGGTAAACATACAAAATGTGAAGTCACCATCTTTTTAATGGCTGCATAGTATTCCATGGTGTATGTAGACCACAATTCCAGGCCCCTAATAGCTGAGGGGGAAGACCCTTCCGTATGCCCCGTAGGGTCAACAGAGAAATCAACAGAGAAAAATCAGCAAAGATTTTGAAACTCACACAGAAAAAAAACTCTCACATTATCAAAAAATGAATACGTTTTAGCTTTTCCATTAAACTTTATTAACTTAAATGATTTGTTAGCATTTCAAACATCTATGTGTCTAGTTATCACGCATTGAAAAACCTTTAAACATTTACCTCCAGATTTTAGCGTATAGTTCAATTTGTTGTTTATTTAGAAACTTTCTATTAAATTGTCACTAAAATAGCTGTTATGTCAACAAATTAACTATTTCATGTCTATATTTCATTTAAGGAAGCAAAATGCAATGAAGACATTTCTAACTTTAAATATGATGATGAATTTCATTCTGCTGCCGTTAAGATAAACAAGAATTAAAAATGTTTCCATGGCTGATATAGCTCAACTCATTACTTTTCGTCAATGAAATCTATATAAAGCTGTGGAATAACAAACACGTTTTAGTTTCAAAGAGCCCAGATTGGTATGTGAGGACCTAGATAGCTAATGGTGTTTCACACACCATCTGTCAAAACAGCCTTCGTGAAGTCACTTGATTTGCTAAGATCTCTGTAGTTAGTCTTTGAAACGAGGGACAGACTTTGTAGGAGAGTAAAAATACTTCCCCCTCCTCTCTTCGGAGTTTTTATCTTGAACCACTTTAACAAAAGGCAGATTCATAAGAAGAAAAGGAATGGAAGTTTAGCATGTGACCCTCCTTTGGATATGGCAGACACTCAGGGAACGTGAGCTTTGGCAAAAATCAAGACCAGCTTAGAGAAGCAACAAAATAAGGGGAAAGGCTGACACTACTCAGGGTGGAAGTTGTGGGATGCCAACAACTTGGGAATCAAATGGTAAAGTCTGTAGAGTCAGATGTGTTGTGGGGATTCCTGCGATGGTGTCCCCAGGCTGGTAAGGGGACGTTGTCTCACGCTCCCCTACTGAGTGGCACTTGTTTTGGCGACGTGTTCTACAATCCCTCAACTTGGCCTGGTGTTTTCCACCATGGTTTCCTGGACACATTCTTCTTATCTCTAAAGATCTTTGCGGGGATATCTAGGTCTTAGGTTTTAATTTCCACAAAATTCTGAAAAAGAAATGTGTAACTATATTCTATCTGAATCTGAGTACTGGAAGCATCTGCATGTTCTTTTGGCCCTCCATCCAAGCAATGCTTCATTCTGATGAGATTACTTGAACATGGATTATTCCGGGTAAAAGAATGAAGTTAGGCAGTTGTAAATGATACGTGACCAAGTTAAACCCAAAAGAAATAATGTTTATTGCTTGACTAAAAGTTTCACAGCCTTTTAAATAAAGAATAGCTGCAAGATTATTGAATTATCACTTTTGTTGAACTAGAAAATTTCCCATGTAATGTGACTGGACTATCTTAAGTGGCATTGTAGTTTCAGCAAAATAACGTGAATTGCCACGTTAATAGGTATGGTTAATATGAATTTTTTTTGGTTCTGTTTTTTTTTGTGTGTGTTAGCTTTGTAAAATTATTTTGTTTTAGAAGTATAGCAGCTATAACCTAACTCAACAGGCCTTATTATTATTGGATTGAAATTACTCTGGTCATAAAATACAAAATTTATCTTAATTGACACCTGATTGGTTGGAGATCAACTCGTTACAAAATGAGAGTATTTGTATTTGAATCACGCTGACTGGAGCTACTAGACCAGGGTACGTTTGGCCAACAGACCTGAAGAGCAGATTCATCAAATGCAGCCACAACAAATACAAGAGTCATAATGAGGAATATGCTCCTAATTTTATAATTAGAAAATACTTTGAAAATGGTATGAAGCATGGATTAAATACAGCAACACATTCCAGATGTAACCAGACCACTTTTTTTTTTCGATTTTCATGCATCTTACATTGAAACTTGAAACTCCCCTGCCATAAACCTGGGATGGCAAATGGCCATTTAGAAAACCTACCTGTCTCCTCCATCACACCCAATCCTGTGGTTGTCGTGGAAATCACCTCTTTCCTGCCTTCCAGTCATCGGTGACACCAGGGAAGAACAGAGTGGTGACATAGTTAATGCATCACAGAGTAGAAATTCCAGCTTCTCACACCAAATGGCTTTTATTTTATAGCTGAAGGAAAAATCTTTCTGTTCATAAAAGCTTCCTTCGCATACATCTTTTACTGATTACCGCCCCGTTCCTGTGGTAAGGGCTCAGACCATCCACACCATGTCTCTATGAATTAGTGACAATTCCATAATAACTTGAATTGCCACATGAATTGGTATTGTTAATTTCTTTTTTTTTCTCCTCTTCCCCCACTTTATTTATTTATTTTTTATTGTTGGGGATTCATTGAGGGTACAATAAACCAGGTTACACTGATTGCAATTGTTAGGCAAAGTCCCTCTTGCAATCATGTCTTGCCCCCATAAAGTGTGACACACACCAAGGCCCCACCCCCCTCCCTCCGTCCCTCTTTCTGCTTCCCCCCCCATAACCTTAATTGTCATTAATTGTCCTCATATCAAAATTGAGTACATAGGATTCATGCTTCTCCATTCTTGTGATGCTTTACTAAGAATAATGTCTTCCACGTCCATCCAGGTTAATACGAAGGATGTCAAGTCTCCATTTTTTTTAATAGCTGAATAGTATTCCATGGGTGGTCTAGTGGTTAGGATTCGGTATTGTTAATTTCAATTTTTTTGGTTCTGTTGTTTTTTTTTGGTATTAGCTCTGTAAAATTATTTTGTTTTAGAGGTATGGCAGCTACAACCTAATTTATGTTTAGCTTTGTATGTGGATACTATGAAGGGTAATACAAAATTTAAAAAAATTAAGTAAATATTGAAAGATTGAAAAATTTCCTTTTACAAATGTGGTTGCAAAAGAAAATGAGCGCCGGCTGGCCTGTGGGTGTGCGTCTGTGACTGACCAGGCCAGCACACCCTGCCCCCCTGCAGTTTAACGGCGCCCAAGTTCCCAGGGTGTGTACCCTTCCCCTGCAGTTTAACGCCGCCCCAGTTCCCAGGGTGTGTACCCTTCCCATTCCCTGCTCTCGCACTGACCTCCTTGGGAAGACACGAGGAGGGAGAACCAGAACCTTTACTTGTCTGAGTATAAAACTATGGGAAGAAGTTTGGAGGTAGCAAAGCTGCCTCTATGTGAAGTGTGTATAAAAAAAAAAATAACTGCTGGATTGGAGGAGGGATTTTATTGGGGAAGGTGTTCTATGAGAGACTTTGTAAAGAATCTGCCGGTTTTTGACTGACATATTTGGAGACATATGTGAAGATTGGCTGGAGATAGAAAAGATTAGTTGTTGAGATACATGTACTAACATACAGAGACCCCCAGAACCATTTCCATGCATTTAAGTCACTTATGAGTAACTTGTATTTAATTGTTCAGAAAATATTAATTTGGGCCAGGTAAGTGCTGCATATACTACAAACTTCTGGTAGCAGAAAAGTGGACAAAGATAAAAAGATGGCTGATTTATTTTTCATTTTATTTTGTAAGACCGAGTCTTACTTTGTTGCCCTCGGTAGAGTTCCATGGCATCACAGCTCACAGCAACCTCTTGGGCTTAGGTGATTCTCTTGCCTCAGCCTCCTGAGCAGCTGGGACTATAGGCGCCCGCCACAACGCCTGGCTACTTTTTGTTTGCAGTTTGGCTGGGGCTGGGTTTGAACCGGCACCCTCGATATATGGGGCCGGCCCCTACTTACTGAGCCACAGGTGCCGCCCAAGATGGCTGATTTCATGGAGACTGTTTCTCCAGTGTCTGGTCCACTGTGAAGGAAGGGGGTCAGGGTTTGTAACAGAGCGTCAAGGTCCAGGCCAAGTACACACTTCCCACTCTTCATGTGTTCATTTTTCTGTTTAAAATTAAACCTGAGTTGTAAGTCATGCAGTCTCTTTCAAATTAAAGAATGAATAATGGTGTACATGCAAAATTTGCTTAAATTTTATTATAGACAGAGGAATAACAAGTAAATTAAGTTTAAATTATAATCACGTGAATTAATCAGAAATGCCATCAGAATGGCTTTTCATCTGTTAGTTTCTAAACATCACATCAGTCATTTACAAGCCTTGATAAATGCATAGCAACTCACCTCATATGCCCTTATATTATGTACAGCATAGTTTTCTAAATTTCACAAAAATTAAGGAATTGTCACTAATTCATAGATACATTTGAAATAAATGCCCTAATTAGCACATGAATGAACATAGCTAAAATTATTAATTAAAAAAGAAACTTTGCAAATACCGAGGTCCGATAGATAAAAAAGGTCATTTTAAAATGGGATTTTTCATATAAATTTTGAAATATTCTGTTGATATAAAATGTATTCGTAATTAAATAGATAAAAATTATAGCAACAGTAAAATAAACATAATTTTGTGTTTAGAGATGAAAATAATAATTAATAAAACTGTACCTTCAAAATGATGCGATTGGAAGTAAATTGCATATGCAAATACTCCGTTAGCAACAGCACTGGAGATTCATACCTGTTGAAGAATGGGGAGGTTTGTTTTCCCATTTCTATTGAGTGTGAAATTCATCTCTTCCTGTGGGAAGAGGGAATGTCCCTCAAACTGATGGACTTGGAGTGAGACGCCGAGGGACCCAGCATTTGCATCAGACGAAGTCGTTGTCTGGACTCCCCGTGGTGCCGCTGCCAACGCCTGCCTGGCCTAACTTCTTGAACTTTCCCTGTGTGTTGAGGGTGAGAGATTTCCCAAGAGAACAAAGTTATAAAATAAGTGATAATTCATGTAGTAAATGAGGAACATGCATCTGTGGGAACAGAAACTTCTGGATTCCCGTTTTTGTATTTTATCCTCAATTATGTGCATTACTGAAGGATGATGTTTAACCACCGTGGGACAAATTTGCTTTATTTGGGTAATTCATTGGGTGACCAATTAACAGATTCTACATGTTTTAAATTTCTATAGTACTTGTAAATACTAGCTTTTTGAGGCTTTAATGAATAGTTTTATCGTGTTTGGAGACTATACTGTGCCATGCTCTGCAGAAAATATTCTTTTATCTACCATTTATCTCCTAAGTGCCCCGCACATGCATCAGAGCAGCAAGAGCTGACCACAAAGGCAAAATTTGCCTCTTGGGGTGAATGATATTTGCACATTCCACCATACTGTATATCTTTTCCTTTATTTTTTGAGAGACAGGGACTCACTTTGTTGCCCAGGCTGACGTATAGTGGTGCAATCATAGATCACTGTAGCCTCCTGGGCTCAAGAGATCCACTTTCCTCATCCACCCACATAGCTGGGACTCTAGACATATGACACCACACCCAGCTAATTTTTCAATTTAAATTTTGCAGATGTGGGGTCTTGCTGTATTGCCCAGTCTGGTCTCAAACTTCAGGCCTCAAAAGATCCTCCTACCTATAGTTTTCCTGCTTGGCCACTATTCCCAGACTAATTATTATACTTCACCAGTTTCTCCAAATGGGTGGAGAATTCTGTACTGGAGACGTTCCTGGAAACCAAAGATTTAGGACAAAATTGGCAAATGCCACACCCTTGATTCATTTTCTATAGTTATTTCTAATGGAATTTTCACTACCTTAAGATTGGGGAAGTGAGATTGCTATTAAGATTTTAAAAGGTTTTTATAAAAGTGTTATTTAAGATGAAAGCTAATTATAAAGTTGATCCCTGTATAGGGTAAAAGGCAGGAGAAGTGGCAAAATTTATGTGAGGAAAGACACCCCTAAAACGCTTCCATCTCTTTGCAGAGTGTGAGGCGAAAATACTGAGACAGGAGTGGACAGCCTTCCCAGGAAGTGGATATCCAGAGGGGATTAGAACTGGGTTGGAGGAGCCCTACGTGGAGAGAAAAGATTATTTTGTGTTGTCAAGTTGCTGAGGGGTGGGGTTCCAGTGTTGAGAGCAGGTCATAGAGGGCTCGCAGCTTGCTGAGCGGCTGACCATCCAAGAAGGTACAAGGGCGATGCTGGCAAGTGGGGCTCCTCAGGTTTCCGTGGCAACCATGATGGCCATGACCCTTTTTGAACTTTACTTTCTGATCTGCTCACTTGATCCAAGTTGTCTGTTCTTTATTGAATTATGATGACTGTGTCCTAAGACTGCTCACAAATCTTAGATTGTTTTTGTGGATTTATTATTTCCTATGGCTAGCAAGATGTCTTTACCGAATTTAAAGCTTACTCCCCTGGGTCAGCCTCTTTACTTCTTGTTTATTTTTATTTTTATTTATTTGCACTTTTTGGCCAGGGCAGGTTTTGAACCCACCACCTCTGGTATATGGGGCCATTGCCCTACTCCTTTGAGCCACAGGCACAGCCCTACCTCATGTTTAGAAAGGTCCCTGGCCAGTAAAACCAGATATTTTGAGTATCACATTTCTCCAACTTGAGGTCCTTGAACTGAAGGTAAGATGTCCCTGGAAACTCACAAGGGACTTTCATAGGAAACATCAATTTGTGATGGGGGAGCAATTCTGAGTGGCATATTCAATAGTCTCCAAGAAAATGAATTTAAATAGCCACGTAATTTTCTACTATATGTATATTCTAGCAATTTATTTGACAATTTCCCCATTATTAGACATTCTGACTACTTTCTCATTTTTGTGAGATGGCATTTTAATGCATTTTTATTTACATACATATTTGACGGTATTCCTAGTTGCTCTTTTAATATAGAGTCTTAAGAATATGAATACAGGTACCTAGGTATTTTCAAACCTTTATGTAAATATACCTGCCAGAATTGTGTAAACTGGCACTCCACATTAATAAATGAGACTAAAAGACACACTTTCTTAGTTTAGTCTAGTTTCCTACACAACACATACTTGTCCAAGTCCTTATACATAATCTGAAACCATTGCCAGAGAAATAGGTTTACAGCCACAGTCACTATGCAGACTTTTCAGCTGGCATAAGGCTCATTATATGATGAAAGGTGACAGAAATTGGGAATCGCGTCTTTTGCACTAAGTAGCTAGATTCCTCCCATTTATTTTACATATTACTGGGAAGATTCATGCTTGGAAGCCTTTAGCTGTTATTGGGTCTTAAGTTTAAGTATCAAGCCTCAATTCTGTTTCTAAGCCGTAGGCTCATCTCTAGATGCCTGCACGGGGGCAGGGGGGATTGACAGTAAAGTGGTAAAATAACCAAATGTGAGGATGCCGCTGTAAATAATACTTGAAACCTAATTGCAGAGTGGTTTTGGAAGAAAACCTTCTGAAGATAAACCCAAGCCTGTACTTTGGGGTTGTGCCGGGGAAGCAACGTCATTATTTGGGGATGGATGTGAGACGTTCATAACCTGTTCTTAAGGGTTTCCAATCTGTAAAAACAGACAAGAAGCCTGCAGAGTACAGAACTAAGCCTCACAGGTTTCTTTGTTGCATAATTAAATTCTTCTCTTCCTAAGGGAAGACACTGCAGGGACCTTGAGGCAGCGTGAGGGTGCCTGGCGATCTGCATAAACACGGGTTGTGGGATGGAGGGTATCCCTGGGGGCTCTGGCGTGTGTGTTCCCTTCTCCCTGAGAGGGACTGGTCTGGACCCCACCTTTGGGTGCTAGCTACTGTTCAGCTCATTGTTGTTGCTAAACAACCTGGCATTTTGCTGTCTTTCTTTCTTTCTTTTTTTTTTTTTTTGAGACAGAGTCTCACTGTGTTGCCCTTACTAGAGTACTGTGGAGTCACAGCTCACAGTAACCTCAAACTCTTGGGCTTAAGCAATTCTCTTGCCTCAGCATCTGAAGTAGCTGGGACTACAGGCACCTGTCACAACACCCAGCTGTTTTTTTTTTGTTGTTGTTGTTTTTGTAGTTGTCATTGCTGTTTAGCTGGCCCAAGCTGGGTTTGAGCCTGCCATGTTTGGTGCATGTGGCCAGCGCCATAACCACTATGCTAAGGGCGCCGAGCCAATGTGTGTAATTCTAATACCATATTGATTTTCTTTTTTAGGATCTTCAGTTGTACTAACTACCCTACAATGTTACCATTTTTCCTCTTAAGTTTAAATTACTCTTTAAAGAACACTTAGAAAATAGTTGGGCTAACTCATATTTAACAAAATAGCTATTCAAATTTTTAGAACAATTAACTTCACATTTCCAAAACATTATTTACTGAACTTGGCTTTGTATTTATTTTATTTTGGGGTTAAATTCTTTAAAACATATTTATTTGAACAAAATGAGGCTTACCTAATTATTTTTCAATATTCTTTAATATTGTGATGCTATCGTGATAGCTTTACAAGCTATGAATGTATCTTCAAAGTAGATATTTGCAGTATAGAATTATGGAAATTACCATGTTTGCACAGGTAAGTGCATTGTTCTCTGAAATAAAATTGATCTGTCGAATATTGTTTCCAAACACGTAGACGTTTTTCTCTCTTATTGTGCTCAGAAAGCTTAAGAAAAATTATTTTTCAAAAACCTGTCATGATAAAGAGGATACTGGTCACATTTAGTATTAAAACATATACTGATTCTTAATGATTAAAAAATAGATTAAAGCATCAGTTAACAAGAGAAACACTTTTTATGCCTTTAACAGTAATACAATTGGTAAAGTCGGAAAATTCATTGAAGTAAATTCATTTTGTTTTATTTTTTGTAAGAAACTTTTTTCTTTAAGTCATCAATGGCTTTAAAAAAATGTGAATACATTATTTAGGATATTATTCCCATTGAAAAGGCATTTCGGCCTTTCAAGGCAACTACTTTTCTAAAAGAATTCTTCTGTGAAAACTGAATGATAGTCAATTTACAGCATTTCTTTTTTTTTCCTTAATGTAAAATAAAACACAGTATTATAGAATGAGGATTGCATATTTAAAAAAAATGGGTAGAATCAATCATTAATTAACAGGAAAATAATTTTTTGTTGTGCATTTTTTATAGTTATTTAAAGTAAAATTGTGGTTATTTATATGATTATTTGATATTTATTGACAAATTGTGAGTAACTCTGATCATTCATATTATAGAAAATTTTCATGATTTGGAATAATAAAATCAAATCCAACAATACTTGGGGAGATAGAATTGTGTTAGGTATCCAAAATGATCTGAATATTTAATTCTTATGCTTATTATCCAGTTTTCCCTTCAGCAATTGTTGTTGGATTCACATTTTAAGAGGTGGCTTTTACTTACACAATGAACTAATTCTACAAAAATTGAAGGTTGTTTGAAAGAGGCACTTGTCACTTGAGGTGAAAAGACATTTTGCTCTAGAGCAGATGAAATTATAGAGTCGTGACCACAAAATTCACCCAAGATGAAAGGAAGGGCTTTTCAATGAAGTAAAGCGGGTTTTTTGAGTAAAAATAGAAACATTTGTCAACATTAGCTATTCAACATTAGCTAATACAAATATGTCTCCATTATTCCTGCACCAAGATTTTGAAGGTGAAGACTAGACATAATTCTTCATGCTTGTAGAAAAGTTCAAAGAAGATCATTAGTTTGTCAGTGGGCAGAATTTAAACCAGAAGAAGGTAACTAAAGATAAATATGAATCTGGAGGTAGAAGACAGTGTCAATTAAAACGTATCATAAATTATAAATAACTTTCCCTTCTCCCATGTAGAAAAATCCACTGACCTATGTTGAAGGTTTCCATATGAGTAGAATGTGGTACTCAAGCCCTTTGTTTAAAAGCTGCAGTCGAGTTCTATGTTTAGAGCTCCCTGGAAAATATGCCTGTAGCTATAGACTTCAGATGCTGCTTGTTGAATTTTTGTGGCGATCATTGTAAAGACTGCTGCGTTTTATTCCATTCAGTAACAAAGCGTCAGACACTGGGAGTGTCCGGCTATGTTAATTTGCACTCGAACATTTATTTTTCCTGATTTTCGGAGCCCTTCCTTAGGCTGTCACCTTTCCTCAACAGGCAGAATACTCAGCCAGAATTCTAGTGCCGTTGATATTATATGCCACTTGTTCAAAATACAGTATATGTTTTTGCTATCTCACGGTGAGTGTCATTTTGTGACAGATGGCAATTTCAAGACCAAGTGTTAAGACTTAGAACAGATCAGTGTGGTGATACAAACTTGGTAAGTGACGGAAATGAGGGAGCTTAATGTTTGGTGGTGAATCCTCCACCAAGTTCATCCATTTCTAATTCGTATCATGAAATAATTTGACAGCCACAACTTTTCAAGAGACAAAAGTAAATGTTTCTTATAAGGATCTGTGAAAGTCAAGATTGTCTCCAGTATTTTTTTCTTTTTGTTCCTTTTTGCTTTCATAGAAGTTCAGAAGTAAGTATTTTCAAGCTTCTGTTAATTTGCCAGAGTTTTTGAAAGTGCCAATAGCAGGGCAGAGGTTTTGTATGTGACCATGGGTGGTCAGTGTGTGTTTTTTATATTACGTGACACCTGTAAGAGATTGTGCATAAACATACATTTCTAAACTTTCCACTCAAAAAAAGAAAGAAACATATATTATAAACAAATAAAATAACCACCAAAACGTAAATAAATTTGTAAAGAAATCGATTTTCTGACACAACCACTGTTTATCTTGTGGTCTTTAGTGATGTCACCGTTTTAGTACAAATAATAGTTTATTATAATTAGCATGCTATCGTGTTTCACTCTTGTCAGAGATGTGAGTGATGAAATAATGGAAGCCCTGCGCAGACAGGACCAGGCACTGCCAGTCAACAGGTGTTTCAGGAACCTTAAAACTCCAGGATCCCCAAGCTTAGTATTTTTTCTGTGAATTAAAATGGACTAGTGCTTTGCTGTGTCTCCAGATTTCCATCAAAAAATGAGGGAAAAAGAGAGAGAGAGAGAGAGAGAGGGAGGAAGAGAGGGCGGGTGGTTAGAATTGAAGAAAGAGCGTGACATTGATTTAGCAGATGGTTCACCATTGACACTGCAGTTTATTTTCTAAATTAATTTGTTATGGGAAAGTGTTTCAGAAGAATCTTAGTTTTTGGAGTGGATTTTAAGGGCTTTTAAGGCACTTTTTTAAGCACTTTGCATGCTGCCACCGGTATGCAGACTGTTAAGCGGTGCCTTACAAAATATCTGTATACATCTTTCAGAGAGAATTGTGTGTTTAGCACACACTGCAATTTAATCCATTTAGACCGTTATTATATTGTGACATGTACATTGAACTTCTTTGTTGCATGAATGGAATTGTTAAACAGAAAAAGGAGACCCCATTGTTTCCGGTTATACAGTCATAAGAAAACAGGGAAGGAAAGCTCTTAATTACCATATTTCTATGTGGTAAAACTAAGGCGCCCACTGAGATGTCTTTGTGATGCAAAGGACAGTGGATTTATGAAAGATGAATTTGAAAGGGTACTTGGAAGGAATTAGAGAACTCAAGGTTATAACCCAAGAGTTGGCTAAATGAAACATCACAGCATTTTAACATGCCAAATTTGAAGAAAACACCATCAGAGAGAAAAAAACGAGTTGGAAATCTTATCCTAGCTTTATGTCGTCAGAGTAGATGAGGGAATAAAAATAGTGCATCATTCATTTGAAATTTTAAACTTAAATATTTAAATTAATATTGTACTTACATTCTGTTTAATTTTTATTCCTAATATAAATCAGCCCTTTAAGAATATTTGGGTTGTTAAATAGATATTTCCTGTATAAGTGTAACCAATACACTTAGATAATCTGTAAAGTTAGGATTCTCTTGACCTTAGATTATCATATTCTTTTACTTTTACTTTTGTTTGTTTGTTTGTTTTTGAGATAGAGTCTCACTGTGTCACCCTTGGTAGAGTGCTGTACTATCACAGCTCACAGCAACCTCAAACTCTTGGGCTTAGGTGATTCTCTTGCCTTGGCCCCCCAAGTAGCTGGAGCTACAGGCGGCCACCACAACCCCCGGCTATTTTTGTTGTTGTTGTTGTAGTTGTCATTGTTGTCTGGCAAGCCCGGGCTGGATTCAGACCTGCCAGTTCCAGTGTATGTGGCTGGTGCCCTTAGCTGCTGAGCTACAGGCACCGATCCAAATTATCTTATTCTTTTAAAAGTTTTTGCTATCTGCTATTCTATTTCATTTGCATTATACATAATGCAAGTTTTCTAAATTTGCTGAAAGTAGCATTTTTTAATGTGTTGACTATAAAAATAAGGTAATATATGGAATCCTACATTTTTAGAAATAGAGAATGCCCTGGAAATATTGACATATAATAAAGTGGGTGAAGCAAGGTGAAAATTACTTAAAACCTTATTAGAAATTAACTTTTCTGAAAAATATTGATATGTCTTTCCTAAATATCTGTTTATGAGTGTCTTTCTTATACAAGAATAGAAGTTTCAACATTAAATGGTCTATGAAGGCTTAAAAAGAGTTGCGGAAGTGAACTGGGTTGAATGTATCAGACACAGGAATTGCTCATTCCACTCGATGGCAGAATGATGTAAAATTCCCCCCAAAGTTCTGTCAACTGGTTAGCAGATGGTTAGCAAATGGGTCACCATTACCACTGAAACTTATTTCTTTAGGAAGTTGGTTTAGGGAAGAGTCTGAATTTCTTGGAGTGAATTTTTAATCAACCCCGTGAGGTGTTGTTACATTGGAACTGGATACGAAGCATGTTAAGGGGCCCTGCGGAATTCTCTCTATACTTCTGCCAAGCCCCTAACATATATATATATATATATATATTTTTTTTTTTTTTTTTTTTCTTAGAGACAGATCTCACTTTATTGCCCTTCAAGGCACCCACCACAATGCCCAGCTATTTTTTTGTTGCAGTTTGGCTGGACGGGGTTTGAACCCACCATCCTCGGTATATGGGGCTGGCACCCTACCCACTGAGCCACAGGCGCCGCCCCCAGCTGGAGCATTTTAGTTAAATCTTTTCTCTTAGATTAAAGACCTTTGTATACTTTGTTTGATTGTGAAGCTAAGTCTGGTATCTTTGCTATGATTAGAAGCATGCTTTTAATTAATATGTATGGGAAACATTTCCCTTGGCTTATGTGTAATAGTGAAATCACCAAGTGAAATATATATGCAAAAGAAAAACCCGGGCCTGGGCACAGGGGCTCTCAGCCGTAATCCCAGCACTCTGGGAGGCCAGTTTGGGAGGATTGCTTGAGCTAATGAGGTCAAGACCATCTCTACTAAAAACAGAAAAACTAGCTTGGTGTTGTGGCAGGCATCTGTAGTCCCAGCTACTAGGAGGCTAAGGCATGAGGACAGCTTGAGTCCAAGAGTTTGAGGTTGCTGTGAGCTATGACACCACAGCCCTCTACATCCTGGTGACTAAGTAAAAATACTTAGTGACTGTCTTAAAAAATAAAATAAAATAAAATCTGAGTGAAAGAATTTTTTTTTTTGGCCAGGGCCACCTCCCTCAGGTATGTGGGGCTGGTGCCCTACTCCTTGGAGCCACAGGCACCGCCCCAAAGCTAACTGTGTTTTTATATGCTAATTTCTAAACATCTTCATCAAAAAAGAGCTGGCCTTAGTCTTGAGTTTCCATCCTGATTGAGAACAGGAAGTGGTTTGGTGTTTTTTGCTGCTCGTATTTTATGCTGAGTCTTCCTTCTCTTCCCATAAGAGTGACGATATCTTGAGAATTTTGCCAATGAATTTGCGACCTTACTGGTTGTTTTTTTGGTTCCAGCCTCGTTCCTAACCGTAATGTAACTTCTTCTGACTTGTTCCTTTAGATAAACACTTGCAGTCGTCTCTGTTAGAATAGGAAGTTACTTGTGTGCTGAGATACTTTTGTGTATCTCAATAGCAATTCTGAATGCTGTGTTCTACTTCTCACGTTTTCGAGTGAAGGAACAGAATACCAGTCTCAAAATGTAGCCGTTATCTGATAAGAGGAATCACCTTTGCTTTCATCAGACTTCGACTCATTAGCAGCACCCAAAGAATAGAATTCAGCGAGTTTTGAACCATGGACAGCTCTGCCCAAAGGGCACTAGCGTGTCAGCCCCGTGGTTCCTCAGACCCGTGGGACTAAAACCACAGTGACACAGGAGATCAGGAAAAGTAAAGAATGTTGATTAAACTGTATTTTCTTGAAAGTATATTTTACCATGATCACAATGCTTTAAACTACGAAAGCAGCATTTTTATGTAGTACATAGTATATTTACTATGTCTTTCATGTCCTGAAGACTTTTGAAATTTTCTTAAAAAAAACCCAGTTTTTAAAAAAAGTGTGAAAGAAGTCTATAAGCTTGCCTTTTGAGAATTTAGACATACCTTTGGCATGTCAGAAATGTTTTGATACTAATATTCTCAGCAACCCCCCTGGCATAATGAACCATGTGTCTTCCCTAGGCATGGATATATAATTGCAAAATTCTCTTATGAATTTTTTATAAGAACTCCCTCTGAAAACAACTTCTAAATGGTTTTTCCTAGGTTAATATGAAATTTAATGGAAAAGCCAAATGTATTTTTTTCCCTTCAAAATAGTGGGAATTCGGGGTTCCCCTGAACATTCACAACTATTCACAAATATTCAAGATTAGATTGGAAAACCCTAAAAGTCTCCACATGTGCAAGAAAAATTATTGAGAAGCATGGCTTTATTTATTTATTTATTGCAGTTTTTTGGCCGGGGCTGGGTTTGAACCTGCCACCTCTGGCATATGGGGCAAAGCATGGCTTTAAAGTTAGAATCTAAACTCTGGGTTTGGTGCCTGTAGCTCAGCGGCTAAGGCACCTGTAGCTCAGTGACTAGGGCGCCAGTCACATACACCGGAGCTGGCGGGTTTGAATCCAGCCCTGGCCCGCCAAACAACAATGACAACTACAACAAAATAATAGCTGGACATTGCGGTGGGCACCTGTAGTCCCAGATACTTGGGAGGCTGAGGCAGAAGAATCACTTGAGTCCAAGCGTCTGAGGTTGCTGTGAGCTGTGACACCACAGCACCCTACCCAGGGTGACAGAGTGAGGCTCTGTCTCAAAAAAAAAAAAATCTAAACTCAGATTACTTAATATAAGTAAGATCCTAAACTACAAATGCAGACAGGAGTGCTCCTCAGTGATAGAGAATTTAGACCTGAATCACACTAATTTTCTTAAATTATCATTAAAACCACGAAAAATGAAATTATGAATCCTCAATTTTATGTGGGTCACACTGGAGAAATACCATCTAATCGTGGCTGTAGAATAAATGTAATGCCAAGCAAGTTTAAATCTTTCAGGGAATGACAGCCAGTGACCTTCAAACTTGACTCAAAATCCCAAATAATCCAAAAAATCCAGAGCTGTGGCATTCAGTTTAGGGCAGCTCATTTTCTGAGAATCAGGGGTAGTGGACTGTACCTGTTGGTCAGACTAATTCTGAATTTCACCATGGTGGATGGTCACTTGAAATGTCTCATGATTTAACACACCTGTGGGACTCCAGAGACATCTATAGGGAACAGCAAAGCAATTCTTTCTAGGCACTTACGCTTATCTTCAATTTTCTGGTGTATCAATTTTCCTTAAAATTATTTCCTAGAATGGTTCCCCTGCAACCCTTTGTGGTTTAGTTCACCCTGTGGTTTCCACACCACGAATCAATATGTGTGTTTGGCTTTTAGTCTAATGGAGGTGCAGGGACTTGGTGGGAGGGTCAAGGCATTGGAAGAGTTTACATCAATAAACTGTTGTCTTAACTTGTTTTTTTTTGGTTTTTGGCGGGGGCTAGGTTTGAACCTGCCACCTCTGGCATATGGGACCGGCACCCTACTCCTTGAGCCACAGAATTGTGGTACATGTACACATGGAATATTATGCAGCCTTAAAGAAAGATGGAGACTTTACCTCTTTCATGTTTACATGGATGGAGCTGGAACATCTTCTTCTTAGTAAAGTATCTCAAGAATGGAAGAAAAAGTACCCAATGTACTCAGCCCTACTATGAAACTAATTTAGGGTTTTCACATGAAAGCTATAACCCAGTTATAACCTAAGAATAGGGGGAAGGGGGAGAGGGATGGGAGAGAGGGGGGCGGGGGGTAGAGGGAAGGGGATTGGTGGGATTACACCAGGGGTGCATCTAACAAGGGTATATGTGAAACTTGGTAAATGGTCTGTAAAGCTAGTGAATGATGCCCCATGATCATATCAATGGACACAGCTCTGATTTAATAAATAAATAAACTGTTGTCTTAATCTCAATGGGGTAAAGCTCCTGTTGCTCCCACATTTCTTCTTTCACTCAGTCAACGCCTTTCTATCCTTGTGAGGCACTAGAAAGTGACCATATGGTCAGCGGACTGCGTTGAATGGCTGAAATTCGGAAGCACATCTGCCAGCTGAGTCTTGCGTGTGTCTGGACAGAGGGACGAGGGCCCCTACACAGGACAGCCCGTGTAACTGTCCCTGAGAACAGCGCTGCGTTTTATGCTTCTTCTGACAGATCACCCAAGAAAGCCTTTGACATTCCAGCAGGGATGCTGTTGTGAGTAAGGGATTTGTGACGTCTTCCCCTGCCTAGATGAGGAATATTTTTAAAAACGTGCGTGTTTTTACTAACAGGGGAGCTATGCTGCTATTTTTTTTTTTTAATGTATGTGCTTTTTGTCCCTGGACAATGTCGCAGGAGGTGCTGAGGAAATGCTTTGTTCAGCCTTTCTAATATCATCTTGGAAAGAAACAGTTTGAATTCCTGTGTTTAAGGGGTACCAATAACGCCTTAGATTTACTAATGGAATTTATTTAGTATGAAATTCCCTTAATATAAGATTTTTATTCCTACAAGAGTTTATGGGTTAGGGATTTAAAGAGTCTCCCTCGGTGGACAGAAGACCCTCACGAGGTTGCTTGAACTCTCAATGTGAGGCCTGTTAACCAAAATCGAAGCACAGCTCTGGACTCAGAAATACTTTTTCTCGTCACTGGAAGGTTATCACCTATGTCCTGTGTGCCCAGAACGCACTCGGAGCCACGTGCCGATGGCAAGCATTGGTGTAGGAGACTTACATGAACATAAAGACTCAGGGCTAATCTAGGAATTGTTTTTACCTTTGCTATTTCTCAACTCCAGTGACTCAACATGCAAATCTGCTTTTAGAGATAAACATAGAAAACTGAAATGATTTGAGATCAGCAGAAAACCTTCTGAAGAAACCATGGGGGAAGGGGAGAGCAGACAGGGAAGGAGGGAGGGGTGAGGGAAAGGAAAAGAAGAAAAAAAATAAAATAAAAAAATAGTGACTAATTCTCACATAAATTGGATTTAATTTTGACCAAAGTGCATTAGTGAAACATTAATTTTTAATTCAAATTGTTAATACGTTGTTTAGGATATCGCATCCTCATTTATAAGTGAAATATGTTTGTAATTTCGCCTTTCTAATAATATATTTTCTCTAATTTTAATATCAGGTCTATCCAGATTAAGTAGAATGATTTTGAAGTATTTCTTCTTTTTCTATTGTCCACAAGATTTGGCGTGGTCTCTTTTTTGAAATTATCCTTTACTTTTATTTATAAATATGGTCTATTTTTTGAGACTTTGGAAAAAAAATAATAAGTTAACTGAAGACTCCATACTGAACCTCAGAGTCAAAGCATTCTATAATTGACATTCTCTTGTCTGACAATGTGAATGTTACTTTCTTTGCATTATTATTATTATTGCTTAATATATTTCGATGCAGCAATCTTCTGATTTATTTCCTGAATGTATTTATCTCTGTTCATTCTTTATGAGGTTTTTGTTTCTAGTCCTTATCTTAAATATTGTTATTGTTATTACATTTTAAGCCTTGTTAATTCTGTGAAGGCAAAAAAGTGGAAACCTAATAAACACATGTAGACGTAAAAAAAAAAAAAGAAAGAAAACCAATGGCTCCCTCTCTCCCTCCAAAAGTAAGCCAGGCAATTGGAAAGTGAGCAGAAGGGAACTTATGACAGTAATAAACATTTCCATGTAATGATTTCACTATTTGTGTCATCAGAGGAACACGTTAGAATTTTCAGAATAAAATTATTTGAAAACGTCTCAAAACAATACAGGTATGGACTAATATTCATCCTTTTCCTCTGTAATAAGATTAACCTGACATATAGAACAGTGGCTACGTATAGGGATCTTGGGTGTCAAAAAATAAACTATTAAAACTTCTACTAAACTATTTACAGAAAATAGTCCATAGTAATACAAAATGGGTATCTGGATAAACGTGTGAATTTTCCTTCAGAGATTCTTTGTTTGAAAAGACATATATGAACCTATTGCTATGATCAAGCAATCATTTTGCGTTCCCTGAAGGTTTCGGGAAGTACCTGATAGAAATAATCAATTTGATTCAAAAGTTCGAGCTGTAGGTTCTGGGATTTAATAAATTATAATACTTCATCCTTGCTCGGCATTTCACAGTCAGAGAAGTCAACCTTTCTCTTAACTGCCAGTATTTTTCTGTGAATGAGAAATTACATTTGGGTATCACCCCCTTCATCGTTCATGGAATTAGGTAAAAGGCATATTATGCACCTGGGCTGCAGCAGTCAGGACTTTTATTTTCGTAAATATACAAAAGAAATTTTAAAACCAATGTCCTCCCATCAACCTGTACCTTTTCAGGAATCAAGACATTTCATTTGGTCAAAAATCAGCCACGTAAAAGAAAACTGCTGGTGTTTGAAAAATAAGTAGAAAATTGTTGTTTTGCAGCTGTAAGAGTGAATGAATTCGGTCTAGAAGTCATGGACATTGCTGGCAGCATGGTTTTCTGGAAGATACTGTAATACAGGTGTCCCACGCACAGGACCCGTAAGGGTTTCCACCTGTTCCCCAGACTGGGAAAGCCGCCCAACGTGCCTGATGGCTAATATTTATGAAACAGGAAGAGCTTATAAAATCTCCATGAACATTCTGTTTTATGGAGGAAGTACAAAGAAAGTAGAGGTTGCTGTTGGGAAACGGAGTCACAGGAACTCTTCCTGAAACAAATGACTTCATGCCCACAGGGAGCTGACTGACCCTCCCAGGGACAGGGGAGAGTCTGCCATCCACTGGGGCTGTGAAAGCTGCGGAATTCACAGTTTGAAAGTACTTTTGTCCAAATTGTTATGGGTTTACTTTGAAATGATGTCCATGTGTGGAAAAGGTCTCTATATCTTGCATGTGCTTTAGACATCTTTATGAATGTTGGTGATAATTCAGCAGGATCGAAATTTAAGAATGACTGTCCGAAAAAAAAAAAAAAATGAATAAAGTGACTGAAGAAAAGTAAGTGAGAACTGGGTACAAAAAGCTTTATCGTAGGACACCTTTAAAAACAGAAAAATAAATTCACGTAAGATAATTATTATTACCTATTTAAAAGTAATTCTTTTCTTCTATATTTAAGAATTATTTGATTAGAAATTTGCTTTGGGCAAGCTTTAGCATCTTGAATAAAATGCTATCATTATTTCTCCTTTCTTATAAAATGAAACTAAGCATAGATTTCTTTAATGATTAAATTCGTTTACAATAAATTCTATCCCCTGTGCTTTGTTTATAAAGGTCTTCAGTAAATACTATACACACATGTGAGCTTATATACACCTACGTAAAATGAAAACCAGTGGAGTGATCAGCTGGGGGACATGATATAGATGAAATACCCGTGAAGCTCTATTTTATTTTACCTACATAACTCCCATGTGCGGGGCTGTGCCTGTGGCTCAGTGAGTAGGGCACCGGCCCCATATACCGAAGGTGGTGGGTTCAAACCCAGCCCCAGCTGAACTGCAACAAAAAATAGCCGGGCGTTGTGGTGGACACCTGTGGTCCCAGCTACTCGGGAGGCTGAGGCAAGAGAATCGCCTAAGCCCAGGAGTTGGAGGTTGCTGTGAGCTGTGATGCCACAGCACTCTACTAAGGACAATAAAGTGAGACTCTGTCTCTAAAATAAATAAATAAACAAAATAGCTCCAATGTGCGTTTTTGGTTTAATTTTTATCAACGACCTGTGAAAAATTTACACCTGAAATGTGGCTTGATATAGGTGTGATCTGTTACCATTATCAATAACAATTAATGCATATATATAACTCTGCCTACACACACCTATTGGAGAAATATTTAAGTAAGTTTTCTGACGACTGCAGAAGAAGTGTTTTTATTTTATTTTATTATTATTATTATTTTCAGTTTTTGGCTGTGGCTGGGTTTGAACCCACCACCTCTGGTATATGGGGCCAGTGCCCTACTCCCAGAAGAAGAGGTTTTGCTTGGAATGTACAGAATCATTTCAGTGATGAGTCAATGTGGGAATATCATCATTTTATTTATTTATTTATTTATTTACTTTTTGTTTTTTAATTCACATTGCCCCTGGCCGTGCAGCTCCTTCTCGGTTCATTCCCCTGAGTCCCCAGGTGGTTGGTAGAGTGTTGCTGCATCTGTGGCTTCTTGTTCCTTGAAATGCTAGCTCTGTCCTCCACTTCCCCATTAAATTTTTGTACTTAATGCAGATGTCTCTGGTTCTGACCCATCTCTAAATATCTATTGCTTCCTGTCTCTCAGCTGGGTCTCTGACTCAGTGAAATGGTCTCCAGGAACCTCGTTTAGTGATTTTATTTTATTTTTTCTGTCTTCTTTATTGGTGTAACCTCAGTGGTTACACATCGTAGGTACGCAGATGGGTGGCGATTCTGATAATCATTTGACTAACTTTAATTTTTCAATGCTTCAGATAACATGTTATCATTTCTGCTTCCTAACAATCCCCAAGGTATCTCTCCCCAGACTTTCATAGTTACGTTTATGAGATGCGTTGTGAATAGCTGTGTGGAAGAAACATGTGTACCCAACATAAATGATGTATGAGATAGGTTCAGTTGCAGCCACAATTACCATTTCCTTTCCTTAAATACGTTTTCATTTTTAGCACCAGTGGTCAAGCCTACAATGTTCCATGTAGATCTCAATGGCTCCATACATCATTCGTATTTTTAGAACCTATTTCTAAGCTTTCTTACGTCTCACCAAACAAGAAACTGCAGAACAAGTCCTTCCATTGCCCAAATAAAGGACAAACAACTCATATCAGTTAATCATCTTTGGAGAGAGGAAGTAGGAGAAAACTCACTCCCTGCGGAATGGAGCACAGGACTGAAGGTTTTGTAGATTACATACAGCTCACATGTTACCAAGCTTAGAGTTGGGACAGCTCCTAATAAAAATACATTCAGCTCTTAGCCAATGCAGGGGCTCCAGATGGAGCACATTCTTTTCCGGGGCCATAATGTAAGGCAGTTGTACACAGTCAGTATGAAATATAGTTAAATGCTGAAGGTAGGCGTCTGTTGGTTGAATGTTTCTGATATCCTGAAAATAGCATTAGAGATAAAACAATTAACAATGAATATTATTGTAGTAATCCTGAAAGTACTTAGAATCCTCTAAATTCTATGAAATTGTTCCCCATGTGACTTGGATGGTCATGAACATAATACCATAGATAAATTTTATTTACCAAACACAAATACATTGTTAGTGGGAGAAACAGCTTAATCCTTCCAATCTCACATATCACCTTGGCCCACACTTGTTAGGTGCTTATGTTCACGGAGAGGAGAAATCGCTGACCGTCGTGCTGGGGCTGTTTCTAACTCTACTGTCCGTTCTCCTCCATGTCCTCAGCGTTTGGCTGGACTCCCACAGGTGAGAGGGAAAACCATCCTTGGCTTAGTCCTGCCACTCATGGGACTACGGTTTACTGACACCACAATAATTCTTGTAGGCTCTCTCAACTGGTGGTCATGTAATATACCCACATTTGCCACCAAATTACCTTTATGCTTTTTTCAAAACTGATATGTCAGTAGAAACATGTGTTTTCCATAAGAAATTTGGCTTCTGCCTTTTGATCTAGGCTACAGCCTTCCTCATGTTAGAACATATCAGGACAATTTTGTGACGTCTTCACATGTCATCAGCTATCAGAATATTCTCTGAGCTCTGGCGTACTAGGAATTCGATTCATAACAGCTTTTATTTGAAAAATAGATTTCTGAACATTTGGAACACTGTTATACATTCTCTATAGATTTTTTTTTAGATTATTTTATAATGACTTGCAGGAATATAAAAAGAGTTTCTAAAAAAATGCAGATTGAAAGTACTAAATTAAAGTTATCATTTCCTGGGTGTTAGCCTAGCATTGCATGTTGACACTAAATACAGTAGGTATTCCTTTGCAGAATTGATTCGACCTAATGATTTTGAGCATAAAAGTTCATACTCAACAATGACTGCCATTTGTCTGAATACTACAATGATGTCTTAAGAACTTGATGAAGTAAGCCAGCTTTGAACAATAGATTAGAATATATAAAAAGTGAAATTCAAAAGAGAAGATGTAAATTTGTTTAAGAAAGCAGATGATAGGGCCTTACTTAATTTTTTGTTTTGAGCCTAAAAGCCACATTCAGATAGGTGAGAATTTGGCGGGGGGGTGGAATGGAGTGAATTTGGGATCTGGAACTGGGTGCATATATTTAACCACTACTTTCAAATCAATGTTTTGATTCATGGGAGTGTGTCCACAAGAAAGCCCGGGACATTTATGCCCCATGCATTCCAAACAGCCGTGGTTGTTTCTTGTTCACCCCTCGTCTGCCAAACCTGAGCCCCGCGTCCGGTGCTATTGAAGATCCTGGGCGCAGAGCAGCTGGGGACAGAATCTGTTCTGCATTTTAGAATGCCACTAAGGAAAAAAAAAAAAGATATCTTTGAGAAATGAGAGTAAATTCATGTCAAAACTTAAATATGTAGATCATAAAAAAACCTGTATAGAAACTATTACTTTCCCTGAACTGGCAAAAACAATATAAGAAATCAATTTTTTGTTGTATGGGGGGAGTGACAAAATTTTATGCCTAGACATGAATTCTCCACATGTCTAAAACATGACCTCTGTGGGAGCATTCAGAAATATCATGAATTATGAATGATGGCAGTCTAAAAACCAGGCATGCTTACTCTCAATTACATACACTGGTTTTCAAACATGGAAAGTATTCTGACTAGGTATTAACTACATGAAAAATAATTAACTAATTCATATAATTGTTTTCAGAAAGAGAGAACTTTTTATAGAGTAAAAAAGTGCAACATGAAATGATATGTATTGTTGGAGACATCTTTTGGCCACACAGAGAGGAATATTTTACTAATAAAATATACAGTACGCCTTAGCATCACCTGAAAAAAAAGAAAACTAGAAGAAAAGAGACCCAGGAAGTGATACAATCTAGGATGCACTTTTATTACAATTATTTATATATTTGCTTAATTACATATTTTTTTCCTGTTGAACAATCATATTTAAGTCAAGGAGTACTTATATCTGCTGGAGCACATTGTGAACTTTTCATAAAATTTAATTTTGTGCATACTTGATAGATAATTATTGATTGGTGAATCAAATAGAGCTGAGTTTTGTTGTTATCACAAATATATTAGCCAAAATTTTAGCCCAGGGCATAAAAAGCTCTCAGGAAATGAATGAAAGCGACGAAGAAAATGCAAACCCAATAGATGGTAAATTTTAATGGATGTATAAGAGTGTGCGTGTGTGTGTAAGTGTATATTTAGATATGCTTACACGTGAAAATGTGTATCTTTCAGATCTGCAGAAATGCAAATTTCTGCTATTTCCCCCCCACTTTAATTGTTTGGCCTCTTCAAATGGTGCATGAAATTAGAAGCTGAAGGATAAAAGAAGAGAGCTTTTCAATGAACATTACAATTTAAGGGTACATGGTTCTTTTTCTTTTGTACTAGAGACATCTTTTGCTAAAAGATGCTCTTCATGAAGTGTGATGAAATTCACGTAGACATTCTTTTCCTTCTTTTTTATTAAATCATACCTGTGCACGTTAATGCAATCATGGGGTACAATGTGCTGGTTTTATACACAATGTGACACATTTTCATCACACTGGTTAACATAGCCTTTCTGGCATTTTCTTAGTTATTGTGCTAAGACATTTATATTCTACACCTACTAAATTTCACATGTACCCTTGTAAGATGCACGCAGGTGTAATCCCACCAATCACCCTCCCCCGACCCATCCTTCTTTCACGCCTCCCCTCCCTCTCCCCTTTCCCCATATTCTTGGGCTATAATTGGGTTATAGCTTTCATATAGGTTTCATAGAAGGGCTGAGTACATTGGATACTTTTTCTTCCATTCTTGACATACTTTGCTAAGAAACATATTTTATTTGTATACATAAGTTTGTCTTGCTCAGCTGTGGAGAAGTAGACCTAATACACAAAATGGAATCAAACTTCACCAGAATTTTTTAGTAGGACACTGTACATTGCCATATACTGAAAGATTTCCAATTTTTTGAAGAATAAGTTATTTAAATTTTTTTTTTGTAGAGACAGAGTCTCATCGTACCACCCTCGGTAGAGTGCCGTGGCGTCACACGGCTCACAACAACCTCCAGCTCTTGGGCTTACGTGATTCTCTTGCCTCAGCCTCCCGAGCAGCTGGGGCTACGGGCGCCTGCCACAACGCCCGGCTATTTTTTTTTGGTTGCAGTTTGGCCGGGGCTGGGTTTGAACCCGCCACCCTCGGTATATGGGGCCGGCGCCCTACTCACTGAGCCACAGGTGCCGCCCAAGTTATTTAAATTTTTAAGCAGATGTGAATCTCTTCACATATAATTTATTTCAAAGTATTTGAGATCCTGCGTCTCAACCTCGTGGTATCTGCCCTACAGTCTTTACCCAGCCAGACGGATGAAGGGAAATGACCCAGCCTTTCACAAACACGAATCTGGCACTTTCTACAATCTACTGTGGTGCACAGCTCTTCCCACAGAACATTTTAGAAATGAATTTAAACTTACTCTTACCAGGTATTTTGCTTGAGCTGTGAATTGACTGGAAGCGAATCAGAAAGTAAATGTCTGAAAGGAGAAATTGAGAACAACTGAATGTTCTTATTCAGTGAACTAGAACTTCAGCATCGTAAATGTGACACCTAGATCATTTCTGGATGTGCCATTATTGAGAAAAAAAGTTTAGACAAAAACAGTAGTAGCTGAGAAGCTGGGCTTGAGGTAACAATTCCTTTAAACCATGTTATCCTTGAAATATGTAATTCTCCCAAGTTTTCATATTTATTTATTTATTTTTTTATTAAATCATAACTTTGTACATTGATGCATTTATAGGGTCAGGGTACTGCTTTGATATACAATGTGAAATGCTTACATTGAACTAAGTAACACCTTCATCACAATTATACTCATTTTTTAATAGTTTTGAAATGGACCATTGCTTCACACACAGTAAGTTTTCATACTTAAATCAAACAGCTTTCTGGTGCTGAGCCGATCTTTGAAGGAGAGGAGATGGCTTGGGTGACCCACTGGCTTACTTACTTGTTGTTCAAATTCGTGTGCTAACACACCCAGTTGATTTTCTTTTTTCCATGAGCCTAATGTAATTTTGTGTACAAGGAGATAGATCTCAAAGTGTTAACACACCCCTAGCCTTGAGATTTTAAACTTTCCATATTCAGAGAACAAAATGCTAATTTTTAGGCCTTTGCCAACTTTTACTCCCACTCTCTCTAACTATTGGTTTGTTTTCCCTCTCTAAAATAGATAAATATGCTCAAAGCAGGTAATATCAAAACTGTACAACCAGCAATTAAGCAGCCCAGTCCTGAATAATAAATCTGAATTTCATATGTCCTGGAACATGTATTTATTTGGATGTCATATTGGTTATTTCCTAAAGTAAGATAAAATCTTTTCCTATTATTTATGGAAGATATTTAATCAGATAAAAAATAATTTTAGTTTGTGCTTTACATTCGAACACAGCTTGAAATATAATTTGAAAGGCAAACAAAACATGCAGGGAAAAACCCTTGAAGATGATTGGTATTTTTGAAGATTCTTAAATAATGTTGTGACCTGACACTTAATACTTTTACAAGTATTTTTTTTTTTTTTGACACACAGTGTGAATTAAGCACTAATTGCTTTTATGTGATGAGTTGAAATTGGCCCTTTCTTCCTTGCTGCCGAGACTTCTCACCTCTCCCTTCTTAAAGAGGTCAGGCTCAGGCCTCTCCCTGAATCCTAAATGAGATTCATCAGCCAAGCGTAGCCAAATCTAATCTCATCCAAAGAAAAAGAAGAAAACAGACCAGAAAATGATCTGATTTTCCGATTTCATGGCCAAGGTTACCCTGGGAAGTGATGAAAGTGGCATTTAAAGCCTGTAGCTAAGGTGGGATGCCAAACGTAGCTGTAATAACGGGTAAACCGTGTGGAAAGATATCGCTTTAACAATTTTACAGTTGCTAAGTGTGAAAATTGTAATGTGGTCAAGCTCCAGGAATCCCTGGCAGGCGATTCAAAGAGCTGGAACAACGCTCAACTGGAAAACGTCCTCAGCTCCTGTAGCTCCTCAAGGCTGATGAAGTCAGCGTTGGTGCTGGCTGTCCTGACATGGGGCCACCAGGCAGAGAACAGCTTCATTAGGGCCGGCGATGTTTGTCCCTTTCTTCTCCGAATGGAAACGTGCTGCCTCTGGGGGGGCAGGCAAAACGTGCAGGGGCCTGAGTTACTGCATGGACTTCATAGATGCTGTTTGTCTTATAGCTCCAGCAGTTTTAGGAGGAAAATAAAATTACCAACCTATACTTGCAAATACAGGCTTTTATTTATATTGTCCAGATTTGTGGACCTGGTAATTTTTATGTTTTGTGTATTTTATTTGTAAAACTATGTAATTATTTGACTTAGAGGAATATTTTCCTTTGACCCAGGGTCTCTAGTAGTTTAATCTGAGATCATTTCAATGCAGGTTCAGGAATTACGAGACCACCAGAAGCTGAGCAGAATTCTGAATGTGATTGCAACCTGGTGTTATCTGGACAGCAACTTTGTGGGGTCACTTTCTGATGCAAGTAATATTTAACTGGGATCCTCCATCCCCTGCCTTGGGTGGCCTGATATTTCAACTTCTCGTTCCCCAGCCCCATGCGGAGGATTTCAAAAGGGCTACATAACCTTTCAGTTTGGGAATCAACAAACACTGCTGGGGAAACTGTTTTCAAAACATCAAGTGGATACTTTTAGATGATTCAGTCTGTTTGTCTAATTTCCCTTAGATGGAGAGAGAAATACCTATTTTGTCATAATCAAAAGAAGAAATATAGGACTGTTTTTAAAATCACCTTTTCTTTTTATAAAAGATACCGGAAACGGCTTAACCAGAACATCACATTTCACATCAAAGAAAACTTATGGTTATGAACTGTTTTAGACTGTGGACTGCGTCACATAGCCCAGACGATGTTTATTGACTGACTTTTCTGAAAACTGGAATCCTGTCTCCTTTGATCATTTTTATTACCTACTTACTTTTATTCTCATCACCAAAGTGATAACAGTGAAGTCGTTTTTGCTTTTTTTCTCTTTTTCCTCTTGCCTTTGAATCCACATTACCTTGTCTGTTTGATGCATGGACAACTCCAGGTAGCAGAAAAGCCTACGGGAAGTGACAATTAGAGACTCACCCCACGATGCCCCGTCCGGCTGTACGTTTGCACATTTGTGAAGCCATCTACACAACCACACAGGCCTCATTCTTTTCTGCGTTGGCCTGCATTGATTCATCACACCAGACTTTCGCGAGCACCTGTTATTACAGTTTTCACGGTGGTAAACACTATATTTAACGTTGCGATGACACTTCTATCACAGAAATTTTGCTTCTAGTCACATGGGGACTTATGAAGGATGATTCTGTTAAGAAAGAGGTTGACATTGTCAATGAATACACTATACAGGCAGGTGACTCTGCAAAGTGGGTCAGAAATGGTTTTTGCGTCTTAATTAGTGAAACATTAAAAATGTGTTGCCTCTCATTAAATAACATTTATTTCAGGGGTTGACACAAACTCATGGTAGTTTAAAATAATAATGCCAGTATGTGTTTTGTGTAGAATTAGGCTGTATGGATCTTGAAGTTCACAGAGTTGTAACTTCTTTTTTTTTTTTTGTGGTTTTTGGTTGGGGCTGGGTTTGAACCCTCCACCTCCCGCATATGGGGCCAGCGCCCTACCCCTTTGAGCCACAGGCACTGCCCAGACTTGTAACTTCTTCTTAATATCTTCAAAAAATGTAGAAAGTCATCTGCTATTCAGATGATTTTTATAGTACCTAGAGTTTAGTTGCTAACTTCGAACAAAGTTATAATGCTGACATTATAAATCATTTTTAAGAACCAAGAGACAAAACAATTGCAGATGTTTATTTGTTAAATGTCTGCAAATATGTCTCAAAACACACTGAACTACAGAGAAAAGTGTGTTTGAAAATAAGTCAGAACTATTAGGAAAACATACTGATCACTGTCATAAATCCAGGGAGAGGTTCTCAGGACGTGAAAGGGGCTGTCGCTTTATAAACACATCCCCCTGTAAGCCACATCTCTCAAACATCTTTTCCTCATGTCTATAGTATGCCTAGAAGTGAAGATAATATTCAGGACAAGTCACATATTTTTTTCTTTAAAATTAATATCCAGCATAGCTGCAACTTAAGTTTAAAATTTAAATGCTTTGTGCCTCTACCCTGAATGTGATGTGTGAAATGACCATCAGAGCCAGCGTCTCCATGTCATAGTGCCGCTGCTTTCCCAGCACTCATTAAATAAAAATTAAAACATACTAAATTAAAATGTTTCCCTTTTGCACAGGGGCATCAAATACCAGCACATGGTCTGAATCTAACCCAGGACCCATTTATTTACATATTATCTATTTCTAATCTCTGGGTTCCCCTCAGGGCTCCTTTGGGGGAGACCTCATGGCCTGGGAGGCTGTTTTTATATTTGTTACCTGGCCCTTGCAGACCCCTGCTTTTCATGGGGTGGCCAATGGGGTGAGCTTTCATCCTTTCTGCCTCTAACACTTGCTCGTACAAATGCGTCAAATCGCCCACCTGCCACTGGACCAATGACCTGCTGTTGCTACGAGAAGGTTTCTTTCCAGACTATATAAGTTGGTCCTAGTGAATGAAGGCATTGGTCCAAGGTAAGGTACTATGGGGTCTAAAGAGTGATAACTTACACGTGTTACACATATAATGTCTTTTGCTACTTCCCAACTCACCCAGTATTCAGACCGTTTCACTGTTTCCATTTCACCACCTGCTCTTCTGACATCATGTAGTCTGTTCCCTGGGACCCCTTGTCTCGTGTTTCACACTATTTCATCTGTGTTCTGCTGTGTCAATCTTCCGTGCTAATAGTTAAGTTGTATAAATCCGTTTTCTCTTCTGGACTTCTAGATATTTGAAAATGCCTGACAATAATTTACTTTCCCTTTTTTTTTTTGAGACAGTCTCAGTATGTCACACTGGGCAGAGTGCCGTGGCGTCACAGCTCACAGCAACCTCAAACTCTTGGACTTAAGGGATTCTCTTGCTTCAGCCTCCCAAGTAGCTGGGACCACAGGCACTGCCACAACACCCGGCTATACTTTACCTTTTATCGGCACTATACAAGCCTTGATGTCATGACTTACTCTCACCTATCAGTTTTCAGACGTGTTAGACGAGACGTGAACATCTGACCTTCTTGGTACCTGACGAGGGGTGATGGGTGACTTTGGATGATGCAGGGTCCATCAGTTTGAGGGTCACCAGGTCCATGGGGCCCACCTTCAATCATGAGTCATTGCATTCAGACTGTGACAGGAGAACGGAAATGAGACTATTAAATGAGGGGATGCAGGAATATACTTAAGAGGATCAGAGATGACGGATCCATTGACATAACTTCCCACTGATCACGTAACAGGTTCAAGAACATCCACAGTATTTGATGATCTCAAAGTTGTTCTTCCTTCATAAATTAACTTCCACCCTTGTCTGTGTGGAAGCACCGATTTGAGGCTTAGAAGGGGAAAAAAACGGACTGGATTTTTTTTTCCTTAAAAGTGGAAAAACACAGAGAAAAGAGGGAACAGGAAGGGAGGACAGAGGGGGAAAAAGAGAAAGACACTAGGGTTGAATTTTCAAGGTTGTCACAGACTCAAGTAAATTTTAGGGACTTTCCTTTGTCAAAAACTGTTCATTTCTTCTCATTAAACAGAAGTCAGCGGCAGACATGGCTGACACTGGGAAGAAGATTCCTTATAAAGAAGTAATTGCTGTGTGATGGGGAGATGCTTGGAAACTCGACCCTTAAAGAGAAGGGTGTGGAAAATTAAAAAGTTATCCAGGAGGGAAAACTGGGTGAAATACACTTGACTTTCTGTCCTACAAATTGACAGGCTAACAGACTAGGTAAAACCAGCCGCATGTTAAAAAATTACTACGGTATTTTAATCATTGTGCAATTAGCAGTGGATGGGAACCTGCCATCTTAAATTCGTGTTTTCAGGAATCTTTTGAAATGCTTCCTTCTTTCACGATAAAAAAATTCTTCTTTTTTGTTTTACTATAATTTTTCAGAGATATACGTATATAATTTTATAGATATGATTTTTATCTATGACATACAATTTATTTGTATAATGATATATATAATTTTTATATAGAATATGTAATTATATGTATAAAATTTTTCACAAAGCTTGGAGAGGGAAATGATGATTGCTTCTAATGCTGACCACTGAACCGCCACTGATAAAGTTAGGCTGCTGTCAGGTCCCACTGCTGATATAAGTGTGCTGTGCAGAGGACAGTTTGATTTTTTAAATTAGTTCATGCTGCTTTTTTTTTCCACTTGAAAAATATTACTCTCAAGGCATTAAGAATACCCGTATCTCCCTTAGTCTATTCAGTGCAATTTAATAATGACACATTTTTGTCGCCCCTGTTTCACTTATGACACCATGATAAGCTTTTGTAACTTGTTGGCGTTTGTTTCCGAGTGATTAATTTCGTGCCTGGTCTTGGCTTTGTCAGTATCTTCTTCCTGTCGATAGAACATCCTTGTAGAAGAAAAAGGTACCTAATGGCCTATTTTTTTTATACAATTTAATACAAAGGAATGCCTCAGAGGAGAACAGTTCTGCAGATTGGGTAAATACTATAGTAGACACATTCATCTTTTATTGTAAAATAAAGTTCAATGATATTTAGCTGATGGTGTGGTCTATGGTAGGATAATCAAACATTAAAATGTGATATCATCACTAACATGACTCACACTAACAGTAATATTGTGGCAAAGAAAGCTGCATTGGCTGACTTATTTTGGTCTTGAAAATAGCACCTTTTAAAGAAACTTACTTTTTACCTACTTTAAATCCTATTTCTTCAAAATCTCTTCACTGATTTAATTTGAACGTTGCTTTAAGTGAGATGATAACATCTCTATTGATGAGATTGCAACATTTTTCAACCTCTTGGCTCAGCGAGGGGAACACTCCATGCCCTTCATCTATTTGTGGTATAATTTTAACAAACTTGACCTTGAACATGATCATAGAAGCAAATGGAATCATGGCCATGTTTTGTATCTGCCTGAAAGCAACTGAAGGAGGGTTGCTTTTGTGATATTCAGACATTATTTGTGTCTTGTTTATGCCAGTGACCCATTCCCTAAATATTGCATTTGTACACATATGTTCTCACCTGTCCATCTTTTAGGAATTTTAATCATTTTTATAAAGAAACTTATTCTAGAATGGTTTCTTTGATCCATTCTTGGATCATGATGGGATAGGAGGAAACACATGACATTGTGCATAATTAATACCTGCACCCGTTTATTCTTCTCTGAGAGAAAAATGAGGTTTTTCATCTTTCTCTAGATCCGTGGACACTTCACCTAAGCTCTAAGAGTATGGTAGAAGTAACAAGAAATGCTCTACGCTGGGCGGCACCTGTGGCTCAGTGGGTAGGGCGCCGACCCCATACACCGAGGGTGGCAGGTTCAAACCCAGCCCTGGCCAAACTGCAACAAAAAAAATAGCCAGGTGTTGTGGTGGGGGCCTGTAGTCCCAGCTACTCAGGAGGCTGAGGCAAGAGAATCGCAAAAGCCCAGGAGTTGGAGGTTGCTGTGAGCTGTGTGAGGCCACGGCACTCTACCAAGGGTGATAAAGTGAGACTGTCTCTACAAAAAACAAAAAAGAAAGAAAGAAAGAAAGAAAAAAGAAATGTTCTATGTTGAAGCCAAGTGTGTGATTCATGTCTTCTGTTCAGTAGTATAAACTAGATTATTCTTGTTTCCACAATGTCATGGTTTATCTTTATAAAACTACCAGATTTTAGTCTGTACTACAAAGCCATAGTGCTCAAGACAGCATGGTACTGGCACAAATATAGGGACATAGACACTTGGAATAGAATAGAAAACCAGGATATGAAACTAACATCTTACAAACACCTAAACTTCAATAAACCAAACAAGAACATACCTTGGGAGAAAGACTCCCTATTCAATAAATGGTGTTGGGAGAACTGGATGTCTACATGTAAAAGACTGAAACTGGACCCACACCTTTCCCCACTCACAAAAATTGATTCAAGATGGATAAAGGACTTAAATTTAAGGCATCAAACAATAAAAGCATAGGAAAAACACTGGAAGATATTGGCCTGGGGAAAGACTTCATGAAGAAGACTGCCATGGCAATTGCAACAACAACAAAAATAAACAAATGGGACTTCCTTAAACTGAAAAGCTTCTGTACAGCTAGGGAGACAACAACCAAAGCAAAGAGACAACCTACACAATGGGAAAGGATATTTGCATATTTTGAATCAGACAAAAGCTTGATAACTAGGATCTATAGAGAACTCAAATTAATCCACATGAAAAAAAGCCAACAATCCCATATATCAATGGGCAAGAGACATGAATAGAACTTTCTCTAAAGACGACAGACGAATGGCTAACAAACACATGAAAAAATGTTCATCATCTCTATATATTAGAGAAATGCAAATCAAAACAACCCTGAGATATCATCTAACCCCAGTGAGAATGGCCCACATCACAAAATCTCAAAACTGCAGATGCTGGCGTGGATGTGGAGAGAAGGGAACACTTTTATACTGCTGGTGGGACTGCAAACTAGTACAACCTTTCTGGAAGGAAGTATGGAGAAACCTCAAAGCACTCAACCTAGACCTCCCATTCGATCCTGCAATCCCATTACTGGGCATCTACCCAGAAGGAAAGAAATCCTTTTATCATAAGGACACTTGTACTAGACTGTTTATTGCAGCTCAATTTACAATCGCCAAAATGTGGAAACAGCCTAAATGCCCACCAACCCAGGAATGTATTAACAAGCTGTGGTATATGTATACCATGGAATACTATTCAGCCATTAAAAAAAATGGAGACTTTACATCCTTCGTATTAACCTGGATGGACGTGGAAGACATTATTCTTAGTAAAGCATCACAAGAATGGAGAAGCATGAATCCTATGTACTCAATTTTTATATGAGGACAATTAATGACGATTATGGTTATGGGGGGGACCAGAAAGAGGGATGGAGGGAGGGGATGGGGCCTTGGTGTGTGTCACACTTTATGGGGGCAAGACATGATTGCAAGAGGGACTTTACCTAACAATTGCAATCAGTGTAACCTGGCTTATTGTACCCTCAATGAATCCTCAACAATAAAAAAAAGAAAGGTCAAAAAAAGAAAAAAAAAAAATCAATTATCCAGAAACAAGTTTGTCTCCTAGCTTGGGTGTCTTGCGATCACAAAAGACAGAATTCTTTCATCCTTGCTGATGTAAAAGAGGACTTAGGAGTGGATTTGACCCTTTAGATTTCAAGCAGAAAGGGAGGAGCCTGGCCTTAGAGAGTCAGAGACGGGAGCCAAGCCAGCAGTTGGGACACTTTACTGTTCTCGGTCTTGGAATTGATAGCCGGTCTTGGGCACCTGCTACATGTCAGCCCACCTTGTTTGCAAGCATTAGAACCTAAATCTCAGATCCTGTGGGAAAGATACAGTTCTATTTCTTTTAGAACTACAGAGTTTGAGGCAAGAAGAGATTAATTTGTTAGAGGTTTACCAGCTGAAAAATGGACAAGTGAGTTCCAAACCAGTCACTTTGCATCCTGAACTTCTTTATTCCCCAGGACGTCATAAGGCCTCTTCACCAATGTGGGTTCACTTTCTCTCTCTCTCTTTTTTTTTTATTAAATCATAGCTGTTTACATTAATGCAATTGTGGGGTACAATGTGCTGGTTTTATATACAATTTGAAATATTTTCATCACACTGGTCAACATAGTCTTCACAGCATTTTCTTAGTTCCTGTGTTAAGACATTTGTATTCTACATGTAGTAAATTTCACATGTAAGGTTCACTTTTAATGCTGCCACAAAGCTAATGCCACTTAAACCTTGTGTTCGATAGGGTGCAAGCTGCCTCTGTAACAGAGAGACGCAACGTGCAGTCGCTCTGACAGGAGGGAAGTTGGCTTTTCCTCAGCAGTGCAGAGGGGGTCCGGCAGCGGTGAGATCACAGCTGCAGAGACCGTGCTGGCCGGCTGTCTGTCTCCACAGTGACCCACAAGGGACACTGGTGGGGAGTAAGGGGTATACTTTTAACCGTCCTTTCACTCTGAAACCAGTAGATGGGAATCCAGAGCAGTGCCTTCAGCTCCGTGGAGATATCTGTGAAGTAACGCACAGCATTTACTCTTACTTCTGATTTGCCTGAATATTGTCAGGAGGCCACATCTACTTGAAAGTATTGCTGAGAAACACCGTCTGGAGCCCCGTATGTGTGTGCCCAGGACATCGGACTGTGCAGAGTGGAAAGCGTATCTGGTCAGTTGTCTGAGGCTGGACTGAGAGACCAATGGAGAGTCGGGAGATTCGTATTAAATGTGCATCTATAATCCAAATTGTGTTTTGCTAATAGGACTTTTTGTGTGACTTTCTTGTATTTAAAGATTTTTTTAAAATGCATTTATTGTGATGATTATTTTCAGCAGTTTACTCTGATGATTATTTTCAGCATCTAAATGTGTATTTTTTTTTCCTAAATGTGTATTATTGGAGACACAAGAGGAAGGAAAACCCCTTTCAGCATCTTAGTCATCCATTCCCAACATACACATTTAGTAGCATAAACCGTGCTAGAATAAGTTTTCTTTTTTTTTTCTTGGCTATTTTAGGAAATTTCCCTTCATTTTCTTAAGACCTGAATTCTATGTGTAAACGCATAAATGTTATGATTTAATAAAATACATAAAAGGTCACTGTTAAGAAACAAAGAACTTACATAGCCTTACAACTCATAAGGCAGAACTTCCCCCTACTTTTATATAAGACAAATTCAGAACTGTTCTTTACAATTTGAGCCTAAAATCACTTTTGGGCTTTTAGTTTCTATACCAAATAGATACAAATGTCCATGTTCAATAGGGTGCTAGTAGAAAATGGTTCTAAACTAAAAAAAGGAATTGACCCTACATTGTTAAAATGACCGCAGACCTAAACCTGTTTTGTGGCTATTTATTTGAGGCATATTTTGATTATTTGGGGATTATCCTACAGAGTAGATAACCATTTTATTTCAGGTATTGCAACAGTTGCAGGAGGACTGCCACAATAACAGTGTGTAATTTAATGCTTTTATCTGGAAAACCTGAGTTTTTCTATGTCTTATATTTTTATAAAATATCTGTCACTTATCCCACAGTTATGGAGTAACTTCAAGACTTCATGATACATATTAGTTTTGTTCCCTGACTTTAAAATGATAATGCTCCGGTTTAGAAGGGAAGGCATGCTCAGTTGAGTTAAAAAGAATCTATTGGAAAATAAGTGGCCCATATCTCATTTTCTTATAACTGAAAATGAATTTTGGTTCAGTTCCTTCTTTTATTTCCACCACAGGGAAAATACAGCTATTCACTTTTTCTCTCCTGTGAGAAATCTGTTCTAATTTTTCGATCCCAAGAGTTTTATGGAAAATTTGTCCCTGTAAGTCATAGTCTGACCCAATTAGAATATGAAAATGATTAATTCATCTACCATTTAAAGGCTGTGAAAGTGGGTTGTCATCATACCAACGCCAGTCTAAAATACGCACAAATGCCACAAATCAACTGTAGAATGCTTGAAATCAAACTCCATTAGTTTTAGTTTTAATTTCCCTTTGTGTATGCTTCACTTCTACACTGAGATGTTAATGTAAAAGTTTTCATAATTTTTACCCTTCCAAACCTCTCTTTTATGAACAACGAATTTAATTTTTTTGTATTTTAGATTTTCTTTTACTCGAAAGTGTACAACTGTCTCACTTTATGTGGAAGAAATTACTGAATTATTGTAATCTTATCTACCTCGTGAACATCTATAATTCAATTCAAAATCCGACTTAGTTATTTCAACAATACCTTTAAAAATATATTAAGGGTGGCGCCTGTAGCTCAAAGGGGTAGGGCGCTGGCCCCATATGCCGGAGGTGGCGGGTTCGAACACAGCCCTGGCCAAAAACTGCAAAAAATAAAAAGAAAGAAATATATATATATTTAGAACAGTTTGGTTATGCAAAGTTTTAAGAAAAAAATCCTATCTCAAGCAGTGCAGTAAAATTGTTTAAATCTCTGTGGATTGACATTTGAGAGGTGGTAAGAAAACTGTATGATGTTTCTTACAATTAATAAAATATGCACGGTTCCATTTATGGAATAGACCAGTAGCGATGTGATCTCTGTGATGGAAATGAGAATTTGTTTTCCTGTGAGTCGTTCTTAGATGCAATGATTTCCTGGTCGTTTGATAAACAGGCAGTTATCAGAGATGTTTGTCATACTTCCAGGAATTTAAGTGAACTGAGGACAGACTGATCACAATGATAAATTGCTTATCTTTTTGATTCACAGGAGGTTGGGCACTTATCTGCTCCAAGCACTGAGGGACAGACACAGATTCACCCTAAGTAATAGGAGGTCTATTATGTTACTAAACAGTCATAAAATGCAAATAAAAATTTGAGACTAATGCACTGATCAATATAAAGTATGTTAAAAGCCCCCAGACATGGTATTTTATTTCCATTAACAAATATTACCACGTGCTAGTATTTTTGGAAGTTTTTGTAAAACATATATCTCTATGAAGTTTCAATATACTTAAAAAATGAACAAAGACAAAACTGATTTCCTTTTGAGACGCTTTAATATAAAACCATCCTATTAAATAGGTAACTTTAGTCCCCAGATAAATAATAATATTAATTAGAATTATTACTAATTAGATTGTATCCCGGAGAGATGACCCAAGAAAGTCAGCTCTCTGCTCAGGATTCAATTTTTCTTAAACCAATACTACTGTTTTCCTTTTGCTTGGTGCATTTTCTTCTCTTTTGTACACAACGTACATTTTATTTATGTTTTTTTTTGTTTATTTTTAATTTTTATTTTGAGGCTGGAGTTCAGAGGCCGCGTCCCAGCTCCCTGCAACCTGAGACTCTTGAGCTGAAGCAGTCCTTCCCTGGTGGGCACCTGACCACTGGTGCCCACCACCACACCCGGCTAATTTTTCTATTTCTTGTAGAGACGGGGTCTTGTTCTGACTTAGATTGCTCTAATTCCTGACCTCAAGTGATCCTCCCACCTTGGCCATGGGCTCATGAAATGCTACGATTACCAGTGTGAACCATCCTGCCCAGCCTCAACATACTTTCTTTTATAATTTCAGGATATTTCAGGAGTACAAATATTTTGGTTTCATGGATTACTGATGGGCTTCTTGAATCAAAGTTCTGTGCATGTCCGTTACCCAGATGTGTGCGTCCTACCCACACTCACATACATCTTAATACTGGGACATTATTATCTAACACGTTTGATGCAACATTAAAAAATGAAGTCCTTAGCATTCTTCTTGGGTATTTTACATGGATTGATTTTTATGTACCTTTGAAAAGAAGCATTTTATTAATTTGAATAAACTATATAGTAACTAGGGTAATGAACGGGGTGGTGTGAGACAACATGTTCTCTAGCCTTTATGTCCAATTTGAGAAATGGGACAAGTACTAAGCTCCTAAATAGATAAGGTCAATCACCGGAAGTGTCTCCCTCTTCATCATCCAACACTGAATTTACTTGGAGACCCTGAGTCTGGGGCGTGCAGATCTCACGACTGCTCAACTGTGGAGAGCAGCTGCCCGGAGCTCTGCACACGCTGTCCCCTCCCAGCTTCACTTATTGGTGTCCCGTGATTCAGCGTGTCCCCTGTGTCTCCATCCCCTGCAGACACTGGGAGTTTTAATCAGGGCAGAAGAGCAGGACAAGGTCTGCAAGGTGGCAGGGACCTCATGAGCAAGTAACTGTATCCAGGGATTAAGAGAAGATCCCATTGTGAATTATTAAAACATAAATAAATAAATTCATTGTTTGATTACAGTGCACATGTAGAAATTCATGCTTACTAGTATGATTAACCACGGGACTCTGTGTGGCACATGGACTCTGCTCAAAGGCATAGATAAGTGATTTATTGGCACTCATCAAAGAATCGTAAGGGAGTAAATTCAGGATTTCAAAAATTTTCAAACTACCTCGCAAGAAATAGGTCACAGATTTTTCCTGGGTGGCCATTTCCACTGGAAAGCTGGAACTGAGGGCAGACTTTATTTCGCAACAATTAGAATCTGTTTTAGCTGGCTGTTCCCGTCATGACTGCGTTTCTAGGGAACAGATAACCCACGTGTGTGTGTGCTGTTGTGTCTGATGTGTTTCCCTCACCCAGAATAATCCCAACTAAGAGATGTGAACGGGGCCTCCGTGTGCAGACCTGCTGAGCTCCCAACTAAGAGATGTGAACGGGGCCTCCGTGTGCAAACCTGCTGAGCTCCCAACTAAGAGATGTGAACGGGGCCTCCGTGTGCAAACCTGCTGAGCTCCCAACTAAGAGATGTGAATGGGGCCTCCGTGTGCAAACCTGCTGAGCTCCCAACTAAGAGATGTGAATGGGGCCTCCGTGTGCAAACCTGCTGAGCTCCCCCTCTCTCTGGGGCTGAGTCAATGCGTGTGATTTGTCTGAGACCATGTTTCATAGCAAACTGTCCGTTCGGTAAATATTCTGTGTGAGCAAAGTACCGCTGTGTCTGCTTAGGACGGTATCTCCACGTGCCTGGTTACTTTGGGATTAGTGAATAATCTGAAAGTACTAGAAGGAAGATATTTTATAACTTTGGGGGTTTATTATTTTCTTTTTTTAATTAAATCATAGCTGTGTACATTAAGGCAATCATTGGGTACAATGTGCTGGTTTTATATACAATTTGAAATTTTTTCATCACACTGGTTAACATAGCCTTCATGATATTTTCTTAGTTATTGTGTTCAGATATTTATATTCTACATTTAGTACGTTTGACATGTACACTTGTAAGATGCACCGTAGGTGTGGTCCCACCAATCACCCTCTCTCCACCCGTCCTCCCCCCTTCCTTCCCCTCCCTTTCCCTATATTCTTGGGCTATAATTGGGTTATAGCTTTCATATGAAAGCTATAAATTAGTTTCATAGTAGGGCTGAGTATATATATATATATATTTTTTTTTTTTTTTGAGACAGAGCCTCAAGCTGTCCCCCTGGGTAGATACCGTATGTCCATCTTTTAGGTCCACTTTCATATTTCCAAACAAACTTGTGTGATTCAAAAGTTACGAATTATTGCCTCCCAGATTTGTTAAGCTGTGACATCCATTAGTCAATACAGGTGAACCTCTGTCAAGTTGATCACCCCGGGGACTGGAACGGATTAGTCCACCTGAGGACCGAGGCCTACTTTACTGATATGTACCCGCGTGAGGACGTAGACCTGTCCAGTCTATGAAAATTAGGTCAACTGAAGGAGGTGGTCAGTGTAGGGAGGTGGTCAACTGTGGAGGTGCTACTGCAATTGTGTAATTCATGATGTGTGTGTCTCATACGCACTATGAAGATTAAGTGATTATGAATGGTACAAAGAAAGACCAGGTGTTCTTACAATTTCTCTCTTTTTGTTCTTTCTTCCTCCCTTTGAGGAATGTGCATAACCTGGTGTGTTGTATTTGTATATGTGCATGTAATCCTGCAGAAATTCCCTACAGATTTTTTTAAACCATGCACGTATAACACATGGAATGTGTAATGTAATGATATAATCCATGCCCAGGTACACATTGTGTATAAAGGCATGCGCACATTGTGTATATGTTTATATGTTTATTTATAGATGTTTGTGAACTTCAAGAGAAACAAGAGATTTATTGGCTTGGACATTACTAGGCCTGCTGTACTGATACGTACGTGTGGGACCTGTCTGGTCTGTGAAAATTGAATTGACCCAAGGAGGTGGTCAAAGTAGGGAGGTGGCCAACTATGGAGGTCCTACTGTGACTGCATAATTTATTATGGGCGTTTCTACCCTATGCACTACCAGAATTATTCAGAGTTATTTCAGTATAGTTATTATGTCACATAATAATTCAAAAAATATGCTTTGAGAAACCATTGGACAACAGCTTGGGGATTAGGCAGTAGGTTTCCCCAGATGTGCTTACATTCTGTCCTTCCTTTCATGAACATTTCTTGAGTGCCTGTCATGTGTCAGAAATTCCTCTTGTTGCTTTTATGATGTCACACCTGATAGCTGTTTTGTAGAAAAAAATTATTCACTTTGAAACAAATTGTGGAAGTTGTGAGATGCTTCGATTGAAAAATACCTAACAAATGCAATCAGTGTAACCTGGCTTACTGTACCCTCAATGAATCCCCAACAATAAAAAAAAAAAGGAAAATAGTCTTTGAACTCACTAAGACCTCAAAATCACTTTTTTGTCAGCTCAGCGCTTTCCTGGACGCTTTACTTGCTCGCTGTTTACCACTCACACTGTGAGCGTTGGGTTAATTATAATTACTTGGTCACCTGGCTGTCCTATGATTTGAAATAGAGTCCATCTGCTGGGACGGGCTCGACAGTATGTTATTTCCAGGCATTCATACCCGATGCTCTTTAAATTGGCTGTGGAACTGGGAAGAAGTGATTTACGCACTTGATTCGGTGCATTGCTTTCGCTGTCCGCTCCAGGCCACTTCCTAGGAGTAGCAGAACGTGAGCAGAATTAAAATTCAGATATGGCCAAAAAGAACGTGAAACGAAAGGAGGTGGACATCTTCCCGTCCTGTTTGTTTGTTGACGTATAGTAGGATGCACACTGTTAAGTGTCCCGAACTACTGATTTCTCTTTTGGGGATTTCTGAACTAAACATTAAAAGGTATATTTTAATGAACGAGTTCCTGCACAGATGGAATTTCCTACAGATTTTTTTAAGAAACAGGGAAAGACTTTTTTTTCTTTTTACAGCTAAGAGGGGTATAATGGAAGAAGTGCTTTAACTACATTTCTTAGGAGTACACAAAATGTACTTCAACAGAAACATCTCAATCTGTAAGGATTTATTTTTAAAAAAAATAATACCAAAATTAAAGCACATGTTTTTCTCATTGATTTATGTAATTTTGGATTAATCAGGCTAAATTTGGACTGTTCTTTCCTTCCGTGGTGTTTTGGCTCAAAGCACCTAATATTTTATCAATGTGTGAGGCTGAGCTGTGTCCGGTTTGACGATTACGTTTGCAAACATGCGAGCTTATTACCTCTCATTGTGTGAGAAATGGCTTAAGAAATGTTTTATGCCTTGCCATTTGCTGTTCAAATGATTTCAAGATGACCATACCTCAAATTTCCATCACTGTAATAAAATAAGTGAGCCAGGAATATTAAGCTGTTAAATATTTGTTTATTGATCTAAAATATTTGAAAATAAAGGAATGCACAGAATTTTAATTTCTAGAAGAATTACTTACAATCAGATTATTACACCAAGCCATAGAGATTTTTTTTGAACACTTCATTTAAAAAATAATTATTGCTATACCTCCATTATTAAACATTTCGTTGAAAATACAGGTTTAAATTTACAAAGGAAACATTTAAGTGATGTTTTTGTTATTTTTTCATTATAAAAACAAGGACTCCACTTCTTGTCCTGAGTCCTAAACCTTCTCAAAGGTTAATTCTATCCTGAAGTTAGGCATTTTTATTCTTCATGGGTTTGCCCTTTGTGAGTATCCGTAGTCCATTGTATAATATTGTTTTGTTGGTTTCCAAAAAAATTATGTCATTGGCAAAAACACTTCATGTATAATTTGACAAGTCAGTGTTTGTCTTATGAATATAATTTTTCATGATTTATCCCTTTGGTAAATGTAGATCACTTTAATTTTAGTGTAGTATGCCGCTACAGAGTGGTTCAAATTTTTTATTATTACATTCAATACACAATGAGCACCTTAATTTATGGTTCTTGACATACAGGTAAGAGTTAGTCTAGAAAATATACAAGTGAAACTTGGGCAGATCAGCCGAATTTCCCTGCCAAGTGTGCTTGGCCTTAGCACTGTTTGTACAAACTCTCCTTTTTTTGCTACTTTACTCAGGTTTGGTGACACCAACATTTCTAATGGTTTGTAGTGTGGTATCTGTGACACGGTAGCGAAAATGTATACTTTCCCAACTCGAGGTAAGAGTGAGCATCTTTTATTTTATGTTTAGTAATAGGAGAGATTTTTTTTATTCTCTTCTGAAATTTCTGTTAATTTGGACATGGGTCATTTAGATCAACTGTCTTTTAGTGAAGAAAAAGAATCATAAGAAAAACGAGAGAGACCTTTCAGTTTTCTATGAAGGTGGATATGAGCAGCGGGAAATCTGCTCTTGCTGTTGGGATGTGGGTGGTGTTATCAACAGAGACACCAAGTGTGGCTTTTGTGGCATTTTGATGACCATAAATTGATATCAGATATCAGGCTAATTCCATCTATTAATTAAAATGATAATTAAAGGGCGGTGCCTGTGGCTCAAAGGAGTAGGGTGCCGGCCCCAGATGCCAGAGGTAGGAGGTTCAAACCCAGCCTTGGCCAAAAACTACAAAAAAAAAAATAAATAAATAAAATAAAATAAATGAATAAAATTAACGACATTGATTTTTCCAACTGATTTTGAGCTATTGTGCATATTTTTAAATGGTAATTTATTCATGAGGGAATTGCTGTGTCATTAGCTTATCTTATTGTAAGCTTTGTCTAATACTCTAAACCTATAGGGTAGAAATCTCTAATAGGACGCAGGAAATAAAATGATTGTGAGACCATTATAATTCTGTGAAATCCAATAATAATCACAGTAGATGTGATGCTGTAGGGTTTTTTGCTTCCCTTGCAGGTTAGTTACAGCCAATGTGAAGGACTCTAAATTCTGAACTATTTCATCTCGTTGTCTGTGCCCCGGCCCATGGCACAGTCATGTAACGTTAACCAGATGTCCAGCATATCAGAGGCAATTCCAGTCCTCTCTGCTTGTATTGGGGCACTGTTAATAGTGTACCTTTTCACTCTCAAAATAGTCTCAATTCTGACAACAATGTATCAGATTTGATAAATGAAACATTCATACTTGATAAATGAAAACTAGTAACACCTCTCAATATTACTATTGCCAAGCATGAGGCTAAATACCAATAGGATTAATTTTATATCTTACAATGAGATCGATCGTGTATGATAACCACTTCTAGAAGGGAGCTGAAATTCAGAGAGGGAGGGTGATTGGCCGGAGTAACTGGTAAAGTCAGCAACAGGCCGCCTTGCCCATCTCTTTATCATCAGGTCCTGCGGTAGTGACCAGCTACCAAGAGATTTCAGAACATCTTTGTTCGCTGTCTGAGAGAAAGAGATGGAAGCAGATATTCTGAAAAATCTCATGGTACTTGTTTGAAGGAGAGAAATGAAGAAACGTGATACGCTGTAATGTTGACTATTCTTAACCCGTTCCTAGGTCAGGGTATTCATGGATTATTCATGCTGTGGGACTTCTCTTGGAGAAAGTGATGAGTCTGTGTGTTTTCAGTAAGGTCCTGGTGTTTTTATTTCTTTATGTTTTTCATTTGAGAAAGTCTGTAGGTTTATATGTGAACACTTTAAGGCAGAAATCACTGCTCTTTAGAGGGCAGTAAATAGCCGTCCAATGGTTCCAACGGGTGCCGTAGGTCACTTAAATGGGCCGCAGACGTGTCTGTGTACAGTTTAAGGGCTGGAAGAGACTTGTAGCAAACAGATTGATAACCCCTGTGGACAGGAGAAAAAAAACACCTCTTATTAAAATGTTCCGGCCTAATAGATGAAAAGCTGTGTATTAGATTCATGATAAAGCTTAAACCTTGTTAAAATTATTATTTCATACTCCCAGGACAAAATAATTAAAGACTTGTGTATGAATGAATGAAATCACATTAAATTGTTTCTGTTTTATAGCCGGTCGTACAGGGAACTCTTTAAACAAATCATAGCTTTTCCTGCCAAATGTCACTCTATTAATATAGCACTTCTAAGACATATCTAGTTAATGGTCTTTTAGTAAATGGAAAATTGAAGAATTATGAGCCTTCAAATACTTTCTGCTAACTTCAAATATAAGGCTTTCCTTACGTCAGAGGATACATACTCTAGGACTGTACAGCAGAACCTGTCTAAGTTGAAGGGACCAAACTGGCCAACATACAGAGATGGTCAACATAAGGAACCAGCTCTCCTGTACCGGCACCCACCTGGGGTGCATGTCCAGTCTATGAAAATTAGGTCAACTTAAGGAAGTGGTCAGTAGTGAGTTTCCACTGGATATGAAACTTATTTGAAGATAGAATGTCAGATATTTCTAAGAAAGGAAAAAATACCAGACACTGACTCACAAAAAGATAGGGGTTTTGGGGAATGCATACCATTATGGAGTGGGGCAGATGTTTCTTTGAAGAATTAAGGACTTCTCCGCGTACAACCAGGAGCCCTGCTCTGGTGTGTAGGAACAGCAAGTGGACCTGACATATTTATTTATATACTTGGGGCTTCAGTGGCTATACAATCTGTTCTTTTCTCAGGAAAATACTGGTGTGAGTATGCTCAAACCTTCCTTATTGATGTAGAGAATTCTCAGGATTTTAGTTGAAATTTGAACATACTGAATGGCATTGCTTATGAAAACTCGTGAAGTGTGCTGTCCATGAAACTGCACACTTGACTTTTTTTTATTAGAGGGTATTTTACAATATCCCATTTGCATAATTAAAGGGATATTTCTCTGCTTCTGGGCAGGTATGTTGGAATTCATACAACACAGCTCTCACTCACTAGGAACTTGCTGTTTGCAGAGAGAAAACTTAGGCAGAGATTACCAATAAACACTGAGCAATGTGGTAAGTGGTTGGTAAGTGTATAGATCTCAAATAGCACAGGAGTGTATGTCTGCTAGAGAATAAAAGCATAAGGTAACAATAAAAGCTATTACATGTTCAAAATTTGCAGGAACCACATTTCCATGTACCAAGTCACGTCCATAAACTCCTCTTCCCTTTATTCACTCACTTGGAAATATTTTACATTTCTTAAAATATTATTTATATATGTTCATATTTCACTCCTCTAAATTCTCTGTAAAAATTTCTTTCCTATTGCTTGATTACTTTTGATTGCTGTGGCCAATCAAAAATGTGGTGAAATTAAAAATAGAGTGAAATACCGTGTCTGGTGCATGAACACGGATGTTAGTAAGATGTGCGCGGATTTCCTTGGAAGGACAGACCAAGATCGTCTCCTGGTCAACTATTCTTAATTATTTTTAGGTATTTCATAGTTTGATATTTACTTCTCAGCTTCCAAAGAGCTGCTGTCGACCTGGTTTAAAACCTTCGCTCTATTGTGGTGAAATTGGAACGGGACCATATCTCCCCTCTTTTTTTTTTTGTAGTTCTTGGCCAGGGCCAGATTTGAACCCACCACCTCCGTTATATTGTTGTACTCATTTGCTACCTGTAAAAAAGACTCGGACCCCACTTCAGGTATAAATCAGATGGTGATTTATTACACCTGCACAGGCCGGCCACCGCCCAAAGGCGAGTGGGCCCACAGAGAAAAGCAGATTGCCTTTCATACCTTTTTGTTGCCATGCAAGCAAGCAAAAACAAATGCGGAACATGGCAGTTAGCCCAGGGGTGGGGTTAGAAAGTTGGCTCAGGGGGGCTACCGCGTGGCGACTGCGTGGTGTACAACGTGGTGGTTGGCATGGGGATAAACTTAGGAGACTTCGTAGCTTGGGAACCTTTGCTTATGTAGCTATTGCTAGGGGGTTGGGTAAGTTTTCCTCTTGTTTTACCTGTTGCTAGGAGTTCTTGGGAACTCAAGGAACTTCCTTGTTCTATTCTGAAACTTGTTTGAGAAATTAACTGTGGGGGGAGGCATGTGGGGGACTAAGGCTGAAACAGGCTAAGACAAACCTGGGTCTTTTAGGGGGATGCTCTTTATCACAATATGGGGCTGGCACCCAACTCCTTGAGCCACAGGCGCCACCCCATGTCTTCCCTTTTTGTCCTAAGGTGGGAGAAGGAATCCTTGGAATCTGAAACCCTGCCTCTAAGCATCCTCTATGTTCAAATCTCTCAGTCAGTAGGATTCCCTTGCTCAGGAGGAGATAAAAACTAAAAAAAATTAAGAGAAAGCCTGTGTTCTTGGTTTTTGATATCTGAAAGATTTTTAGAGGATAACTCCCTAAGGCATCAGATTTGCAAACTTAGTTTTTAAAACTGTTCTTCATTTTACATGTTTGGTTATAAAATGTTTTTCATCAATGGCAAAGCAACGTCCTCTCAGAACCTGTCTTCTATTCCCACTAACCAGATATCTTGTCTTATTAAGTTTATCAAGGCTGACAGCTGAAGAACTATAGGAAAATTAACCAGCTCCCCATCATTATAGCAAAGAAAAATATAATATCAGTCAGGTGAAAAAGCCCTCGTAATTTTCATGGATGCACTTTGCTGTTGCAGAGCCCAGACCCTGCATGGGCATTATAAATTATTTTACGTGATGAACCACAGAACAAAGGAAAAATAGTCCAAGTTGTTTTCTGCGATATTCACCACTCTCCTAGCTTTCCAACAATATGCAGTAAGTTACGTTACATCTTAAATGTATAATACATGAGATTGAATGTTAAATACGTGTGTGTCTATAATTAATCCAGCCACAGAGCTGTGTGACTAAGTGTTAAGAATGGAGAAAACAGAGCGTGAAGAATATTAAATCCACTGACTGATCCTAAACTAGCAGCCGCCGGCAGATGCTTTTGCTTGATTCCCTTTTTCTCTTTTTTTGTGATCATGCTTTTAGAAGCCCTGGGTGCACGCACACTCTCAATTCCCAGGGCATCACTTATAGTGAGTGAGTGATTTAAAATCAAATGTGTAATATAAGACCATTGCATTTAGACTGTGGGTAAGTGATAGTGAGGCACTTAAACTGCAGAGAATTGGAAGAGCAGAAAGTACAGGTGAGCAACTAATGAAGGACGGCTCACGCGTGAACATCCAGCCTCTCGGAAGGGGATGGTGCTGGGATATGTACATCTATAAATCCATCATGAACCAGGTTGCAGCTGTGCTGCTGTTTCTGTCAAAATAACTAAAAATCTACGTTGCTCCTATATTTGCCTTAAGGAAACGTAAGTAGTCTCTATAATGTAAATATTAAATGAGCTAAGTGATGATTATTATTGTTATTATTATTTTTGGTTGCAGTTTTTGGCCAGGGCCAGGTTTGAACCCACCACCTCTGGGATTTGGGGCCGGTACCCTACTCCTTGAGCCATGGGCACCACCCAATGAGTGACACTTTAAAATCATTCTTTATTACCAACCACGGGGTTTGAGCTGTATGTTAATAGTCATCTGGGTAGTTAATTGTGATGGCAGAGTTGGTTTGGAGAAGGATCAGGATTACTTTTTTTATTAGATATGAATGCAGAGGAATCATTTCCTTGCCAGTATGAAAGATAGATGAGGATGGAAACGTCAGAGGAGTTGACTTCGAGTAAGTCAGGTACACCTATCGATCATATATATAAAGTCCATTTACAATGATCAGTTGCCCAGAAAAGTCGAGAAGACCAAGGAGGAAGCCCCAAATCCCCCTCGCGTGACAACCTCAAATAATTGGGGCACAAAGGTCCCAGAGCCTCCTTGGAAGATGTGGACCTTGAACAGGCAGTGCCAGGGCAGACCTCCATCCACCATGGCTGCACCACCTGCGCATTTTAATCAACTGGTGAGGTCTTTGTTTTTTTTCCTGTTGGTGTATGTTTTGAAGAGTGTTTTTGAGTATTATAAGTATTTATTAACTAAAAAGAATTCTGAAATTTAAAATGAAGGGCAAACTGAAGTTATTTGAGGATTTTTAAAATCAGAGCATCGCAGATCGAGCTCCGGTGGCCCCAATCTGAGGAGCTCACACAGCAGGCTGCACAGCGGCTATTGATCTTGCTGCAGCCTGGGACTTCACCAGCTGTGTAAGGCAGGCGATAGGAATGGATTTGCCAGGGTGGAAGTGGAAGCTGGATCACACAGAGCAGAGGAAGGGAAGTGCTTCCTCTTGCTTCCTTACTGGGAGAATTTCAGCAACATCGACTCCAAGCGATTCGGGCCTGGCATTTCTGTGATTCGTGCTTCCTAAGCTCAGCTTCCTTTAATTCTGATAGAAATTTAGACACTAAAAAATGTGGATGTAAATGCTGGAAGAAAATATACTCTAGACTAGAAACCTTTGCATATCAGGGTTCATCTTTTGCTTTTATTCTCAAAGATTCCTGACACATATCTCCTGTCCAGAAGCTTCTTCAGCCAATCCAGGAACAACTCCCTGTTCATCTTGCACCTGACACAGACACGTCTCAGGGGTGTCAGGAAAGCTAAGCTAGTGAAGACCAGATGTCGCCTTGTGCTCCTGTTATACCCAGACGTTGTTGGGCCTTTATTATAATGCCAAGTTAGGCTTTATTTAGTGGTTGGAAAGGGGGATTAAGAATAAAGTACTAAATCTGAGACATGAATAGGACCATAAAGAGGCGTGTGTGCATGCAAATAAACGCATTTGCAAACAAACTGAAATGTGACACAGTGACACATAAAAAGTAGTCAGTTTGCTAATTTATACATTATAAATAAATTCCACAAAACCTCTTAAAATAATCTGAATGGCATGGAAACAGGTAATAAGAAAAGGACAACAAAATTATGAAAGATTTACTTACATTCAAAATTTGCTGCGCTGAGGTGATGGTCCCCAAAGCCAGAGTTCAAGGTGAAGGTCAGCTTTTCAGAGGCAAACCAGCTTGCTCTTCACAGTTTTTAATGAAGTTGATGGAAGATGCCCTGTGTGTTCTTTCGTTTGATTTATAAGACTGGAAATTGACTAGGACTTAAACTTGTAACAGGATTTTGTTTTTAAAAAACTCCATGATTCATCTTTTAATATGAGTTTATTTGAGTCAAGTTGAGAGGTTAGCTGTTCTTAGTGTAAACTTCATGACAGAAGCAGAATCTGTAGTGCTGTCCCTACAGGACATAGACCTCGTCTATTTTGAAATACTACATTATTTTATTTTTTTTATTTTATTTTATTTATTTATTTTTTTTTTGTGGTTTTTGGCCGGGGCTAGGTTTGAACCTGCCACCTCTGGCATATGGGACTGGCACCCTACTCCTTGAGCCACAGGCGCCACTCCATTTTTTTAAATTTAAAACATCTTTTGGGAGAGATCTCCATTTTTGGCTTTTCTTAAGGACTAAATGACAACTGTATTTTGAGTAAATAATCACTCACACTAATCTTCCCAAAGTCAGTTAATCAAAGCACCTGTAGTCCAGCCTCCTGTGTACAAATCTGCGGTGTGGCCCAGGCATCATGGGAATGGCTGATTCTGCTCCGTGGGGTGTCCTCAGTGGCACCTGAATCCTGAAGGCTGGAATACTCTGAAGATTCACCACTCTGTGTAGGTCGATTCTACTTGGTGTTTGAGGCTTCAACTGGGGCTATAAAGTCGAATACGGACATGTAGCCTTTTCTTTCTTTTGTTTTGTAGTCTTTCCTTTTTAAAAAGTTGCGTCTATTTTTTATTTTGTTTTAGAGAGGTCTTTTTTTGTTGCCCAGTCTGGAGTTCAATGATATAATCATACTTACTGCAGCCTCCACCTCCTGGGCTCAAGTGATCCTCCAGCCTCAGCCTCCAGAGTAGCTGGGACCACAGGTGTTTCCAGCACACCTGTTTCTAGGATCAAGCTGTCCTGCAGCCTCCACCCTCCAACATCCTGGGAGTGTGAACCACCACACTAGGCGTTTCATAACCTTTCCATGAGGCCACTTGAATTTCTTTAAGAAGCTGGCTGGATTCCAAGGACAAGTGTCAGAAGCAGCTCAGGCAGAAGCTGTATGACTTTTTATACCTACATAGAAGTGATATATATACATTTCTGCTCTGCTGACAGGCCTGTCCAGATCCAAGAGGCAGGGACATGGATTCCACTTACTGATGAGAAGGATGTTGCCTTCACTCATAAAGAAAGAATGGGGAATGGAAGCTCTGTAGTAGCCACTGTGGAAAATAAAATCTGCCCCAGGGAGGATGGTCTGTAAAGTATGTACACTAAAGAAAAAGGGGACATTTCCCCTCTATAGAATCCCCCGGGCAGGCAGGGATGTGAGAGGGAAAACAGCTAAGAGAGGGTAGTGTCAGCAGGAGAAAGTCACGCATCCATTAGAGTCACAGCACTGGGTTTTCAGGAGCTACGGAAGGAAGGAAACAGTGTCGGATAGAAGGTTACGTACAGAGATAACTACAGAAGATGACTCAGAAGTTGAGGAATACACACATGTGATGACGTATGAAAACGTGTTTATGACAAGGCTGGCATGTAGAAGGCACTCATTAATGTCAAGTAATGATGTTTATCGAGTGCATAAACATCAAAAGTGGTGGAGCCTCAGATAACTTTAAAACCACAAAAGTGCGAATTATTTGGAAATACCTAGAAATCCTTTGAAATACACCATTATAAAAATATAATTAATCAGAATTAGGAATAATTCCATTTTAATCTTTAAACACTCAACAGAGCTGTGGCAGAGGAATAATACTATATATAAAAAAATAAAAACTTCCTATTAATTGTGTACTTCATAAATGAAAATATATCAAAAATATTTAGTTGCTGCGGTGCATCTTAGAATGGGTGCAGGCGAAACTTACTAAATGCGGAATACAAATGTCTACATACAGTAACTAAGAAAATGCCATGAAGGCTACGTTGAACAGTTTGATGAAAATATTTCAGACTGTATATGAAACCCGCACATTGTACCCCTTGATTGCACTAATGTACACAGCTATGATTTAATAATAAAAATAAATTAATTAAAAAAATAAAAGAAAAGAAAAAAAAATGAGCCACATATGTAACTTCTTATTACTTTAGACTAAGTCCTAAAATGTGGGTAGAGGAAAAACATTTGAAATAAATTATCAACATAAATTCTCCCAGATGTCATATTTCCTAACCACAAATTATTCCAATTGTCAAAACCACACAATAATTTGAGATTCTCTCTTTCACTGAAGGATGAGGGCCAACTCTGCGCAGCATAGGACTGCAGATTTTCGATTCTAACATGGCCATCGCACATCTGGCTTTTGAAATTCAGTTAATTTTTTTTCCTATTTTGCCAACAGATTAATTTTCAGTATTTGCACCTATGATTAATTTTTTAAAAGTCAAGAGTAGTCATTTATTATGTGCATGATATCTGGATTGATATTTAGGGATTCATTATAAGATCAGTATGAAACACTACAGCCTTTGTATTTAAAATGTTTAAAAACTAATACAGTTCTGAGCGGCGCCTGTGGCTCAGTGAGTAGAGACGCCGGCCCCATATACCGAGGATGGTGGGTTCAAATCCAAAGCTGGCAGAATTACAAAAAAAAAATACCCGGGGGTTGTGGCAGGCACCTGTAGTCCCAGCTACTCCGGAGGTTGAGGCAAGAGAATCACCTAAGCCCAGGAGTTGGAGGTTGCTGTGCAACGCCACAGCACTCTACGGAGGGTAATAAAGTGAGACTCTGTGTCTACAAAAAAGAAAAAAAAAACTAATACAGTTCCTAACACATTTATTTCTTTATTCTTATTTTATTCTGTCTGTTTACCTATCACAAGTGATGTCCTATTTAATGACATGTTAAATACTCAGTAATAACTAGTGTTGATGGTGGGTATGGTCATTTTTATCCAACCTATCCACTCTTCATCTGTAATTATAATTTCTCTCCTATTTACCCAAAGATATTACTTCATTCAGAGTATCCTGACCCCCTCTCTGCCTCACCACTGAGTATAACTCTTATTTCTTGTCCCAATAAATCCTTCTGTCTTTTTACCTATGCACATATGTTCAAATATTTGCACACAGAACACTCAATAAACGTTGGAGATTTCTCCAATTATACATGCTTTCATTTTACTGCTGGTTATTTATAGCATATTCTCATCTACTCTCCTGTGTGCATGGTACCCTAAATTTTTATTTTTTGTCTAGGATTGGGAAATAAATGACCTTACATAAACTATTTTTATAGCACAGCTGGCACTGCTTTGAAACAAGCACCATGCTGACACATTGAGTGATGTGATGGGAACAGAGTAATTCACAGCCTAAAAATATTATGCTAATTAACCACAGTTAATTATTTGCAAACAGTAACAAAACTTTTCTTATGGCATTTGAAATTAAGTTACTTATTTCTAAGATTATAAATTTCTATAGAATTGGAGGCACACATTGAACACATATGCATGGGTTCTTCTTCTTCTTTTTTTTTTTTGAGACAGAGCCTCAAGCTGTCGCCCTGGGTAGAGTTCTGTGGCATCACAGCTCACAGCAACCTCCAACTTCTGGGCTCAAGTGAATCTCATGCCTCCGCCTCCCAAGTAGTTGGGACTTCAAGCGCCCATCCACAGCACCCGGCTATTTTTTGGTTGCAGCCGTCATTGTTGTTTGGTGGGCCCAGGCTGGATTTGAACCCGCCAGCTCAGTTGCATGTGGCTGGTGCCTTGGCCTCTTGAGCCACAGGCGCCGAGCATGGATTCTAACTTTAGTATTGAGACAAACCCACACACATGCATTGTAGTTTGCAGCATAAGGTAAAATTTTTAGAAGTTAATGTTTCACAAAAATCATTTGGTGTAGTTCCACGGATGAAATTCTGCTACTACTATACAGATATTAAGGTGTAAAAATCAATCCCTACAGCTGGTTGTCACAGAGATAACATCTTTTATTTATTTTTTAATATTAATGATCTGTTCAATTATGCATAAGAGGTGTTCTTGCCATACTATTGAAAATTCAAAGACCTCTTGTAAAGATAATCCTTTAAAAAGCACAATTTAACCAATATTATTCTTCATTCCCTCAAAAAAACACCAGCCTTACAGCCTCTCCACCCGTCTCTTTGTGTAATGTTGCCTTAGGCGGGTCAGGCTGCCGTGTCTGTAGACTGGGGGGACTTATGTGGCTGATGTTAGTTTCTCTCGGTTCTGGAGGCTGTCGGTCAGTTCATTTCTGTGTGGGGGGCTACCTAGAAAGGCTAGCAGCCAGCTGTGTTCATGCCATCTGCTCACAGGATCTTTCCTCAGAGCATATACCTGGGTGTGGGAGGGAGGCTGGGAAAGAGAGAGAGAGAGAGAGATATGGGGAAAGAGATAAATGTCTCTTCCACTTCTTATAAGGGCACTAACCCCATCATAAGGGCCCCATCCTCATGGCCTAATCTAACCCTCATTACCTCCCTCATTATGGTTTCAATGTGAGAATTTTGGGAAGACACGAGAATTCTATGTCTGATCCATGACAGATAGTCTCCTTTTATTATCAATGTGACAAATTTCATGCTATAAAATGTTAGCCCAAATAGCAGGCTCATCCTGTAGAAATGTTTTTGAAAAAGAGAGAAACATAAAACTTGAGGTTTTGTAACTTACATGTACTTTTATTGGCTCTATCACCTGTAATTTTTAGATTTCTCATTTCTTATTTGAGTGAATAAATGGAAATTATTTCTTAAAAGGAAGGGTTTTGCAAAAATTGGGATATTATGCTAATAATTTATAAGAAAATTAATATGTCAGGCAGCTCCTGTGGCTCAAAGAAGTAGGGTGCAGGCCCCATATGCCGGAGGTGGTGGGTTCAAACCCAGCCCCAGCCAAAAACTGCAAAAAAAAAAAAAAAAAAAAAAGAAAGAAAATTAATATGTCTACGTCCATCTGACGCTTGCAAAGACAAAGAAAATCTAGCTTTTTCAATTTTTAAGATTTGAGGAAGGAAAAAATTGTCATGGGTTAAATTTTGGCTTTTGATGCTAGTGTGTAGTAATAAGATAAAACTTACATTTAGCAAGACAGTTGCTGAAAATTTTAAATTCTAATGACACAAGTAGTTTGAATTTATTTATATTATATGATAAAATAATAATAAATATAATATAATAATCCAGGCTTATTTTCAGATGTACCTACAGCGTGATGAGCACCTCAGTCTGGATTGGAAAACACTGGGAACAGCTATTGTGAGATATTTATGGTAACATTAACAGCAGAAGAGATAAAGGCTAACAAAAAAAAATGCTTTCAATGGAATCTGGTTCTAAGAGGTTTACTTTTTGACTTAAAAATGAATGATTTCCCTTTTAAAATAGTTTTATAGTGTATTTGAGAAAGCATAATATTGGACTTGTGGCTAAAATTCTTGTCTTGAATTTCTTTATGACCTCAGGCAGGTTAATTTCTCCATCTTTGTATCTTGATTAAATAACTAAAAGTCCTATAGTTTCTTCTTAATTTAGATTTTAGGTTATCTTTGTAAGACCTGGTCTTGTAATCTAATTTAAGTGTTGGTATGTTTCCTTCAATAGATGAACACAGGGAGGTTGGAGAAATTACAGCTGGGCGTTAAATAGAAGCCTGGTGTGTGTGTGTGGGTGACATCAGCCGGGGACAGTCACCTCGACCATCATTTCCAGTTCTAGGTCCTGTGATTGTGAAATACAAATCTATTTGAAATTGAAGACAGACACAGAGATAGTTAAAATACAAAGACTACCGGCACATTAATCTTAATAAGCGTTATAACAGTTTGAAAGAGATACCATCTTTTAAGTGCTTAATCTCTGAAGTCAGATATTACAGTAATGTGCATTAACTGATGACTCCACACTGAACCTCAGAGTCAAAGCATTCTATGATAGACATACCCTTATCTGACAAGGTGAATGTTGCTTTCTTTGCATTATTATTATTACTGCTTAATATTTTGATGCAGCAATTCTCTGACTCCTTTTCTGATTGTATTTATGTTCATTCGTTCTTTACGAGGTTTTTGTTTCTAGTCCTTATCTTAAACATTGTGATTAAATTTTAAGCCTTTTGAATTCTGTGAAGGCAAAAGCAGAAACCTAATAAACACACGTATAAGTAAAAAATACATAAATAAATAAATAAATAATGTGCATGGATGTGTGTTTGTGTGTGAGACAGTGAAGTTGGCAAACTCATCTTAGAAAAAGTGCTGCATACCTCAGGGTCCTCCCAAGTACTTCTCTAGGAAAGCCGTGCATTGACACCACGGCCTACTCTGCCCTTCAGAGCAGTTCTGGAACACTTTTCTGGAATGGCCATCAAAAGTGTCATCTTGTTACCCTGTATGTCCTGAATGCCATCAAAATATCTTTGTACACTTCTGTTTTCTTCATGGCCTTATCCCCATAAACTTGTACTAACATGTTTCTGATTTCATTTCCACTCTTGCCAAGTTTAACAAGAAATTTGATGTTTGTCCTTTGCTCTCCCTCAAGCTCCGACCTTCTCATGACAGCACATAAAACAATAAACACCACTCAGCAAGACACCACCACACGTTGACGCGACCATGGCTGTGAGACGCTGACACACTGGGTTATGACACCTCCCTGAGTCCTTCCTGCGGCGCTGCCAACGTGAGCAGATGATGTCACATTTGCAAACAGTTCCCAGACCTCATGCACGGGTGTCATCTGTGTGTCCAATTCCAATTAAATTCTTACAGATGTTCCACAAAAGAGGTGTTAGTTTATTCATATGTTTATTTCAAGCCTCATAGAGATACGATGTAAAATTTAAGATGTGAACTCAAGTGTAAGTGACCTGGAGGTCTGTTGTCCTCTAACCAAAGAGGAGATGGTTTGTGGCCATGTGGACTGCAACAGTTATGAACAGACATGGGGAGCACACAATCAGGAGGAGAAAAACTGAATACATGTCTTGTTAGGGGCAGCCCAGATCATCTGAAATTGCATCGCATGGACTTGGGGTCCTCGGGACTGAGAATGGTGACTGGAGAGAAGGCTTTGCTGAGCTTCCAGCTACCCCTGCATGAGCCCCCAGGGTCTCCACTTAATGCCTTGAAGAATTTAGGCCCGTTGCTCAGCCTTGTACCTACAAACTAGAAATATGAATACTGCTCACTCCCCATTATTACTGTGCTAATGGAATGATTGGAGTCTGTTTTACTCACCGACTGGCGCTGGTGGATGTACTGAATGAAAAAACCAGTTGTCTTAGTTGTGTGGCCACAGTTAAAATTACCTTCCTGTCACAAAAGGGGAACTTTTTGGGAAAGGGTGGCAGATAGTCTTATTAAAATAACAATAGAAAAGGCAGATCCTTTAGAAAATGATCTTATTTGGGTTAAGATATAACTTCATGGTGTAAGTTCTCACATTACAAAATCAGGAAACCGTTTTCTAACCATCCCTGAGATCAGTCTTTTAGAGTTAATTGTTTTTCTGGTTTTCTTTTCTTTCTGCTCTGGCTCTGAAAAAAAGCCAAGATCCGTTCTGGTTTTGAAATTGAGATTGCCAGATGGCTAGGACATAAATATAAATGCTGGGGATGGCTGAATAATTCTATAGCACTGATCGTATTGAGCAGAGATGAAAAATATGTTAACTAAATATAGACAAATACAATATTACAGGATGTGTTTGAGAGTTTACACGGGTGAAGCTTTCAGAGATGTGTTATAAAAGGAGCATCTTTAACAAAGTATTTTGAGTTTGAATTTCCCATTCTGTGAATAAAGAATTATGCCACTAAATGCTGACAGCTGAGATTGTTTAGACCCAGTTGGACACTTGCATGCTGAGAATTGGGACAAATAGAGGTTGGTTTCTACCCAATGAGCTGCATTAGCCAGTTGTTTTTACTATGAAGAGTTTAAAGATTTTCAAGTCAAAAGAGTAACGTTTCATAGATATGGATTGAACATTTGTAAAATGGCTTGATTCATTTTAATTCTCAGGGCAGAATCTGAAGAAAACCAGTTTAGAATGATTGTGCGGCCCGGCATTGCTCTCCGTATGCCCTGTGCTGTGTCTGCGAGCACAGACGCGGACCTTCTCCCCAAGTCGACTTTCTCACCAACAATCAGGGGACACAATTTTAACATTTATTTTTGTTGAGAAAATTAGTGTTCAAACACCTGTTACGGCTTATGTTTATCTATCTATGCTTTAAGAAAAACTGCATTGTTAATGCTTTAATTAAAATCAAATTGTAAACAATCTGGGAGGTCGTTCTCTTGAGTTGGCCGCAGAATTGGGTTTTCCTTTTGTTGCAGTTGTTGCTTGATTTTCAAGGAAAAAAGTAATCACGGTGCCTTCTTATTATACCTAATGGCATAAATATAATGTACACATGTGGTGGTTTATTCTTTATTTCACAGTCCAGATTTAATCTGCGCTTTTTCATCTTATTGAAGGGGACATAATTTTGTTACACAGGCATTATTTTATTCTGAGTCAATGAACTACAATTTTATGCCCAATGTTATAAGGAGAAAGATTCATGACAAAAAACACAGTTTCTCCATTAGCACCAAGGTTGAGACCCTGAGCCAGACCTCGCATATCCTTTTATAACAAATGCTGCTGGTTGTCTTTGTTTCTACATGAAACAAAGTTTCATTGCAATTTATAATGCAAAATTTTTATTGCATTATCCAGAACATATTTACTACGCAATTCATAACTGGACTTACTTTATGACCATATAGAGGTGAGTTAACTACACCAAGCTTCACTACCTTGTCTATAAATAATAGAGACCTCAAATTAAGAATACAGGCCATTAAGCTTTTCTTTCGAGTACAGGATAAATCATCCAGCTCACATTTAAACTCTGTATCGCTTTTATCAAAGTAATGAACATTCATGTTAACACAAATGTTCACAAAAGCGCATGGATCAAACCATCCAAGATGAGGGAAACAAGATGGGCGGTTACAGAATGATTTCATGCTATTTAATGAATATTTCATCTATTTTTTTAATTGTGTCCAATATGAAACAAACTGAAAAAGTGTAAATGTTATTGGAATGAGTCAATTTATACACAGAAATTAGCATAGCTTGTGATGAGAGAAAATGGTAAGTGGTTCCCATATGTATCTTCTCGTTTAGAGTAAATACTATGTGTTGAGGGTCAGTAAGCACATGTGACCTTGTGGAAGGTCCATTACCCTGTGAGCACAAATCATAAAAGTTCTTAAGGCATAAAGTGCTGAGTTTCAAGTGTTCTAAGAATTAAGAGTCTATTTTCTTAATATTTGATGATCCTGCCATACCTTGGTGTTTTCAGTCAGTGCTTTCACTGGTTGGCGGCATCGTGAAAGAAAGTACCAGAAACTTTATCATTTAAATTAAAAAGTTATTTAATTGGATTTACCTTCATTTCTATTATCTGCTTTTCCAAAGCATAAATTCATGGTAAATAGGATTTATTAAACATACTTGATAGCTAATGATTCCTTACTTATGAAGAATTTCAATTATGAAAGACTATTCAAAAGTACCATTTGTTCATAAGACCAAAACGCCAAAATAAAACAATTATGCATTTTTTTAAATTAAATCGTAGCTGTGTACTATGATGCAATCATGAGGTACAATGTGCTGGTTCCATATACAGTCTGAAATATTTTCACCAAACTGGTTAACATAGCCTTCATGGCTCTGAAGAAGACAGGCGCACGGCCTATAGACACATGAAAAAGTGCTCATCATCCTTAACCATCAGAGAAATGCAAATCAAAACTACTTTGAGATATCATCTAACTCCAGTAAGATTAGCCCACATCACAAAATCCCAAAACTAGAGATGTTGGCACGATGTGGAGAAAAGGGAACACTTCTGCACTGCTGGTGGGAATGCACACTAATACGGCCCTTTTGGAAAAATGTTTGGAGAATACTCAGAGATCTAAAAATAGATCTGCCATTCGATCCTGTAATTCCTCTACTAGGTATATATCCAGAAGACCAAAAATCTCACTATAAGAAAGATATTTATACCAGAATGTTTATTGCAGCCCAGTTCATAATTGCTAAGTCATGGAAAAAACCCAAGTGCCCATCCACTCATGAATGGATTAACAATTAAGCATTTTGTCTGGCTCATCCTGACACAGGTAGAAAGCTTTTATCTGCATCTGTGAACCAGAAAGCATAAGAGTTGGACAGTAGAAAACAATCCATGCCTAATCCAAACATTGTTAATATTACTTTTTCCTAGCCTTTCAATTTGTACTTTACAAATCTATTAATTTTAACAACAGAAATGCTTTTGTACAACTCCCAGCTCTTTACCTAATTAAAATTTTTGATGAAGTGGGAAATATGAAATCAAAAATTAAAAATGCTTCGCACATACACACATGTACACTTTCATAATACCCTACACGTGCTGTTACTGAAGCACTTTTATATCTGAATTAATTCACATTTATTCTTTTGGGACAGCAGAACCATTTGGCATCTTAAGTATCTATTGAAAGTAGAATGATGAAAAACATGCAATAAAATTAATAATGAAAGTTGAACACATTTGTATTTATGTAGTGGGGGGAAAAATATAATACAAATAGAAAAAGAAGTTTTAAAATTATCCATAGCAATTTTTACTATAGAAGAATGAATTACTAAGACTAAAATAAACCCTGCTTTGCTGTTGATTCTGTTGTTTCTATTACTGATGATAAATTTTCATAGCAACCCTTTGAAGCACTGGGACATTGTGTGGCTTTTATTTTAATGTTAAATCAGGTAAACATAAAATAGTAACATTGTTATGTATGTACAGTTGTCCACGGTCAACTAGCCACATATTAGTTCATTCTAAGCCAAAATGAGCTTCCCGTTAAGTTACTATTTCTCAACCATGTCCACGTTGCCAAGGTGGAAATTCACACCCTGATAGAATTTCACACCCCAGCAGAATTTCTCTGCATGAGGGCGGCACCTGTGGCTCAAAGGAGTAGGGCACTGGCCCTATAGACTGGAGGTGGCAGGTTCAAACAGAAACTGCAAAAAAAAAAAACAAACAAAAAAAATTCTCTCCTTGAATACTTGTCCACACCCTTGATTTCACTGAAATCAGTTTAACTTAACTATTTTGCCTTACTCAAGGAGCCACATCATTTTTCAAAGAATAAGGTAGAAATAAATGCTAATAAAACCAACATGCTTCTATTGAGCACAATAAACATTCTGTCCTACATTATTTGGTGATTATTTTCTAACTATGTATGTTCTGAATTGTAAGTATTTTATGACTCTGCTTGTTAAGAAATATAAAAATTCCCATCTTAGGACTAAAGAAGTATTATGATACATAATAAAGTTTTACTAAATCTGAGGATATTCTGTTTTTTTTGTAAACTCTGAAGATGATAATTTTTGAAATGTGGGAAGGAAGTTACTATTAGAACTGATAACTGTCAATACATGATAGCAACTTCATAAAGGATTTGAAAGACAGGTCAGTGCCTGTGGCTCAAAGGAGTAAGGTACCAGCCCCATATACTGAAGGTGGCAGGTTCAAAAAAAAATATATATATATGCATATATATATATATATATTTGAAAGACAAAAATATGAAGTGCTACAATCCTAAACAATTTTTAAAGTCACCCATCTTTACTTTTTTTTTACGATTGGGAGAAATTTTATTATATACACAGTAGAACCCCTACAATTAACAACTGCCCCTTAAGTTGACCTCATTTTCATAGGTTGGATGTGCATCCCATGTACTCGGTGGAAGACTGACTGACTTGTATGCAGGGCCCACCTCGGTAAGGGGAATCTTGAACACTTGGTGACACACAATATTACTTCAGCCTCCATAACTTTACCCCTCGAGTCCACTCTACATCAAAGGGTAAATAGTGTGGGTTTACTCCTTAGTTATATTATTTTTTCTTCAGTGTAAGTTTTTTTTTTAATGTTTTATTATTACATGTTGGATTAGGCCTAATGTCCTTTTGTTTATCACATGTTGTGGGAGAGTTTTCAACATGAAGGAATTGTAGGTCCATCCTACAATTACTGAAAAAAATTAGAGCTAATTGGGGCATGATGGCCCAAGGGCTAAGACTCAAGGAACAGTGCGATTGTTTGTCTACATTTTCTGTAAAGAATCCCCCAAATAAAGACAGTGGGATGTTTGGTGTCAGCAAAATCACAGTTAAAATATTCAAAATGTGAACCTGAGCGCTTGGAGAGAGATGTAAGGAAAGTAGAGTCCTCCAGTGGAAAAAGAGGAATCCTTCCCTCAACAAAGGCAGTGAAGCCACGTGGAGCTGGTTCAGTAAAGGAGGGCATTCTCTAAACCGAGAGTGTAAGAACTTTCTAAAAACGTCAGTCAGGAAGTCAGGGTGGCAGATTTCCAAGCGCCAAGTCGTTGGCTGGAGAAATTTAAATTGCAACACAAGATCTCCCAGAAGGTCTTGTGTGGTGAATCCAGTGAAGTTCCAGTAGAAGTCATGGAAGCATTCACCAAAAAGTTCCTGGCTTTTCAGAGTCTTCAAAGATCAAAGATGACATCTTTATCGCTGACGAGGGTGGACTCTTTTTTAGGATGGTGCCTGTCAGGAGGGCATGGTAAAGGGAGACAAAGGTAAGGGTGGAAAACTTTCTAAAGAACGTCTCACGGCTGGGCTTTGTGCTAGTTCAGCTGGAGAGAGCTAAAGGCCATGGTGGGTGGTAAATTGGCAGAGCCTGAAGACCTCCCTGTCACTTCGAGGTGGCATGGATGACTGGTGCCCCTTTGAGGAGTGGGTAAGGGGAATCTACCAAGAAATGAAGACGAGATAGTCTATCCTGCTGACAGTAGACGACTGTCCTGGCCACCCACCAGTGAATCATCTCACAAACGAGACATGGGAATTTCTGCCTCCACAAGTGACCTTAGAAATCCAGCCTCTTGACCAATGCATCACCAAAATATTTAAGATGCCTGACCAAGCCCAGCTCCTACAGTGGGTTGTTACTAAAACACACACCTGTGGTCCACCCGGGGAAGCAACTTCATTCTCTGCATCAGCCAATGCTCTGGACACCGTCCTCTGGGTCAGTTCTGCTGGGAATAAAGTTCAGTCAAAGATGATCCAGAAGTGGGTTTTTTTTATTATTTTTTTTATGCAGTTGGTGAATATTTATTTTTTTTCCTTGTTTTTATTATTAAATCATAGCTGTGTACATTAATGCAATCATGGGGCACCATACACTGGTTTTATAGACTGTTTGACACATTTTCATCACACTGGTTAACATAGCCTTCCTGGCATTTTCTTAGTTATTGTGTTAAGACATTTACATTCTACATCGATCCAGAAGTGTTTTGAGAAAGTTGGATTTGTCACAACCTGAGAGCACAATGTTTTGGACCCATCAGACGTCCATCTCCTGTGGAAGAATGAAAAAAAAATAGATTTCAAAGGTTTTGTTGCAATAGATGACAGATGGTAACCTGTCATGAACCTGACCCAGAAGCTACTTTCTAAGCGATATTGACTAAAGTACAGACCAGCGTCAAAGTGCACGAACGAACCAGCTGGTGAAGTGGAAGAAGCAAGTGAGGATGACGTGGGAGACCCCAAAAGAGGCTGTCAGGGTCGGACGGTGCAGGGGAAGTATTTGCTGTGGAAAAACGCCCAGCTGTGCTGAGTGGTGTAGCCAGCGTTGAGAGGGCCTCTCTCCACTTAAAGTTTGTAATAAGAATAAGAAACAGACCAAGATTGACTCTTTTCTTTGGGAAATAATGATTAAACCACGAAAAGACAGTAAGTGTATTGATTTTGTATGGTCCTGTATATTAATTTTACTGTGTTTTTATTTTATGTGATTTTGCATGATATATCCAATACAAGCTGCCCAGGAAAGTAAAGTACAGGTCCGCGTCAGTACAGTGGCCACAGTCCTTGTGCTGACCACCTCTGTATGTTGACCAGTTTGCTCCAGTCCCTTAGGTGGTCAACTTACAAAGATCCTGCAGTTTATTTCACCTGTTACTTGTCACACATAGTTCTGTTAAATCACCGTGTGTGGTGTATCCGTGTGTCACACGCAGTAAATACTATTTTTAAATTGTTGTTTTAAAGTGGGTATTCAATATTAAACATCATTAGCTAATTCATGTCTAAATATGTGCCAGACAACATATAAGCTGTGGCCACCCAGGACTGAGTTACTTAATGGCATAATAGCAATGGACTTATCTTAATTAATATGTGCGTGTCCTGTGACCAGTAGAGTTTATGATACAAAGTTCAGGTTTAATTACTTATTTTTGATGAATGAATATGTGTTAATATATAACCAAATTAATTTCACCTTCCATTTATAAATACATAGTATCAGGTCATTTTTTTTGGATTTCTGTCAATATTTGTATTATGTAAGAGATTTAGTGTCTTTATCAATAGTATTTTTTGCTCTGATGTCTACTCCAAAGTTATAATTAGCCCTATATTGCTTTTCGTTGTTTGAACTTGTATTCTAGGTAGCCATCAGTTCTAGATTCCTAAATAGGGACTTTCTTCTGTTTACAATTATTGAAGAGGTATTGGCAATTTTAGAATTCCTAGCTTCAATTTATTTTAATTGTATCTGTGTTTTAACACAATGCCTATTTTATACTAAGAAAACATCTTAAATGTAAGGGTAAAATGCAGTTACTGCTGAATTTTAGTGTAAATAATTATTTATAATGCTTACTTTGTTTAGAATTGTTATGTTTGTTATGCTGTTTTTCCTTTCCTTTTTTTTTTCTTCTTTTTTTGAGACAGAGTCTCAGTCACCCTGGGTAGAGTGCCGTGGCATCATAGCTCACAGAACCTCAAACTCTTGGGCTCAAAAAATCCTCTTGTCTCAGCTTCCTGAGTAGCTGGAACTACCGGCGCCCACCACAACACCCAGCTGTTTTTAGGGATCTCGCTCCTTCTCAGGCTGGTCTCAAACTTGTGAGCCCAAGCGATACGTCCCCTCCTCCACCTCTCAGAATGCTAGGATTACAGGCATGAGCCACCACGTCCAGCCCACTGATTTTTCTTAATAAACACATCTTTTAAGCTTGGGTTAATCTATCTTCTGAGGATTCCATTTTGAAGAATCTATTAAAACAGCAAATTTGACTTAGCATATACCCACTATGATTCAGATACTATAGAGTTATGATAAAAACCTTGTTCATAGTGGTTTTTTGTCATTCTCAATAATACACTAGTAAGTCCAGTAGTGTTTTTGAATGTTTATTATATCTTGAATACTTTCAGCAGTAACATTTTGTGCATTTTATATTTAATTATTTGATTTCCATTTATATATGAAATATATATAGGTTGTCCCAAAAGTTACCCCTAAATCCATCCTAAAGCTACAATGAGAAACCGTAGCTAAATATAGGTTTATTTATAAAGTATTGATTACAAAATTTTACAAAGCGTTGACCAACCAAATATTATAAAGAATATTTTATAAATATTTTTTAAATATCATAATGATATTTTGTAAATAAAAGTGCATTTAGCTGCAATTTCCCATGAGTGGTATCTTTAGGACTGACTTTATAAAAATGGTTATATATTTTATTCTAAAGAGGAGAATTATAATATTCTAAATTACTCTGGTGATTTATTCTAAATTACTAAATCAGTAATTATTTTCTACATTAATTTTTAAATTTCTTTTCTTGTGTTCCTGAAGTATTGGCTTTTGATTATAAAGAGAATATACTTATGTATCCCGAGGTTGATGGTTCTTCAAGGAATAGTGGTGATATTAAAAGTAATTTAATTAAAAGCAGTGTGGAAAATCAATAAAATTTGTCAGTTTAAAAATTTGTGGTCATTTTTGAGGACTTTAAGAAGTATTCTAAACAGAGTGTACTGCAAGTTTTCACAATTTTAACATGTGAAAATCTTTATTTAATTGAATTTTTTTTTCTTTTTTTTGGAGACAGAGTCTCACTTTGTTGCCCTGTAGAGTTCAGTGGCATCACAGCTCACAGCAATCTCCAGCTCCTGGGCTTAGGTGATTCTCTTGCTTCCGCCTCCCGAGTAGCTGGGACTACAGGCACCCACCACAATGCCCTGCTATATTTAATTGAATATTAATGACTGGATTTTCCTGTTTACTTTTAAAAAAATGAATTTTAATAGATGTACTTAGCATTCTTATTAGAGCAAAAAAGACTAGAGTGTAAATGGCTATGCAAAACTCCTAAAGTAGTGAGTATAAGCTGCAATATATATTAGTTTTATTTGCCAGGATTCAATACATTAATTCAGATTAATCAGCCTTTATCAAGTTTCTGGTATGTCGTTTACATCCCAAGTAGGAACAAAGGTACTATTTATGCTGATAAATACTGATGAATATTTCATTAATATAGAACTGTGCTACATGTTATGAAAATCACATGGACTGTTTCTATTCTGCAGAATGTTTATGTGAGTTTGGGGAAAATAAGAGTTCACATAAATAAGATGATGCAAAATTCATCTGGCACAAGAGAGACGCTGAATAAATGCTTCTGTTGATCATTACATGTTTATTAGTTGTTTATTACTTCACCTGCGAAGTACATAGTAGCTTTATGGGTGTGAAGAGTGATTTTTATTTCTCCCCACAGTCACGCCTTGTCACAATACTTGACAGAAAGTGTGCACTCAAAAAATAAGTAATACCCAAAATAGCTTCCAGATATTATTATGGAGCAGAAGTTTCTTTTTGCCGTTTTTGGCCGGGACTGGGTTTGAATCTGCCACCTCCGGTATATGGGGCTGGTGCCCTACTCCTTTGAGCCACAGGTGCGGCCCCAGAAGTTTGTTTTTAAGGGTAAATTATTTATGTTTCTTGTGTTTTTGTCTGGAATTTTTGCTGGGTTGAGACAGAGAATCCTAGTGTTGCTGGAGACTGCATTTGAAGAGTTTGGGTACATAGTGCGCAAACTTTTAGGCTATGCTGAAGTTTCATAATGAAAACAAGTGGAGATTCCACAAAGCAGGCATGGTCCCAGTGCTGCTGGGAAGTGAGCGTCACAGGTGACAGCTGTCTTCACACAGGTAGTTTCCACTGAGAGGTTTCAGTGGAGTGGGGTGTATCCTCGTGTGATTTAGAGCGAGAAAGTAGAGATGCTAGTATATAGAAATAATTTAAGACATTGCATTCTGAAGGTGGAACAACACTCTGGTAGCTCCTGGGAGAATTGGGATCGAGTGAGGTTGATAGCTTTCCTGTTGTTTGTTTTACTTGGTTTCTGAGTAAGTCAAAAGGCTTGTAGGCAGGACACTCAAACATTTCACCTCGGAGAGCAGAGGGAGGATTCCTAATTCAAATAAAGATATTTTTCTTTGACATGTTTTCATTTTAAAAGAATGAATGGTGAAGAGGATGGGTACAACCTTGAATGGATTTGGCGACAAGGCGGTGGGAGGTGAGGACGCTGCCCTTCTGTTTTCTGAACCACAGACATTAAATAAGTGCACCAGCTGGTGGGAGCAGAGGAAGGAGCCTGTAAGGAGGTGCTACAAGACCCTCGTGTTGATGTTGGGGAATGAGTTTAGCTACGGGAATAGTACGGAGTTTGTCTAGCAGGGCTGTGAATGGTATTGAGATTTACAGTCATGATTTCGAGGCATTAAGTCATTACAGGTTCTAATTTGGGGAGGGTAAGATTGAATCACGTTGTCTTTTTCTCTAAACTTCTCTTTCCATTTCTTTGGCCACCTCAACTTAAATAATGCCTCAAATATCACCCTTTGTCTTCCCCAACACATTCCATGGCTCATGCTCTCATTATCTGGGAGATTTAAACCAAACACCTTAAGAGTGAGTCATCCTTAACATTTCCGAGTCACTCATCTAAATACCTACAATGAATTGTACATGATTTTACCTTATTTCCACTGCTTGCGTTCACCTAGTCTTATCTATCTATTACCTCGGAATCACTCTTGTTAGGTAACTTTGTGTTTTTCAGAATTAATACAGTAGAAACAACAGTGCCCGTGGCCGCTGCCCTTTCTCTCCCATTTGTTACCCATGCTGCTGTGGACTGATTGCACAGACAGAGCTTTGATCTAGTTATTTCCCTGCTTAAAACTTCTCAGTCACTGCAAATGCTGGGGACCGGGGTCCTGGGTCCCTCACCCCCACTGACCTTCCCAGTCACTGCAAATGCTGGGGACAGGGGTTCTGGGTCCCTCACCCCCACTGACCTTCCCAGTCACTGTAAATGTTGGGGACAGGGGTTCTGGGTCCCTCACCCCCACTGACCTTCCCAGTCACTGTAAATGTTGGGGACGGGGTCCTGGGTCCCTCACCCCCACTGACCTTCCCAGTCACTGTAAATGTTGGGGACGGGATCCTGGGTCCCTCACCCCCACTGACCTTCCCAGTCACTGTAAATGCTGGGAACAGGGGTCCTGGGTCCCTCACCCCCACTGATCTTCCCAGTCATTGTAAATGCTGGGGACAGGGGTCCTGGGTCCCTCACCCCCACTGACCTTCCCAGTCACTGTAAATGTTGGGGACAGGGGTCCTGGGTCCCTCACCCCCACTGACCTTCCCAGTCACTGTAAATGCTGGGGACAGGGGTCCTGGGTCCCTCACCCCCACTGACCTTCCCAGTCACTGTAAATGCTGGGGACAGGGGTCCTGGGTCCCTCACCCCCACTGACCTTCCCAGTCACTGTAAATGCTGGGGACAGGGGTCCTGGGTCCCTCACCCCCACTGACCTTCCCAGTCACTGTAAATGCTGGGGACAGGGGTCCTGGGTCCCTCACCCCCACTGACCTTCCCAGTCACTGTAAATGCTGGGGACAGGGGTCCTGGGTCCCTCACCCCCACTGACCTTCCCAGTCACTGTAAATGCTGGGGACAGGGGTCCTGGGTCCCTCACCCGCACTGACCTTCCCAGTCACTGTAAATGTTGGGGACAGGGGTCCTGGGTCCCTCACCCCCACTGACCTTCCCAGTCACTGTAAATGCTGGGGACAGGGGTCCTGGGTCCCTCACCCCCACTGACCTTCCCGGTCACTGTAAATGCTGGGGACAGGGGTCCTGGGTCCCTCACCCCCACTGACCTTCCCGGTCACTGTAAATGCTGGGGACAGGGGTCCTGGGTCCCTCACCCCCACTGACCTTCCCGGTCACTGTAAATGCTGGAGACAGGGATCCTGGGTCCCTCACCCCCACTGACCTGGTTTGATCACTCTGCAGAACTAGGGCGTTCAACCAGGGCACGGTGGGAATAAAGCAGAGTGGGCAGATCCAGAGTAAAGCGGGAGCCGCACAGGCAGCGTGAACAGAACAAGGAACTCGTGCAGCGTTCGGTGTGGCAGAAAGAGTCTTACTTAAGATAAAGAGAACGCTTAGAGCGCTTGCAAACAGAGTTGGAAGTGGGCCCTTCTCCTGAGTGAGGAGAGAGAGAGGAAGAGAGGGACTCACCCCTCGTCTCTCCTTTGGAAGCCGTCTGTGGCTGTGTCCTTGGTCTGTCTGTGCCACCAGGTCACTGTCCTTTTCCACGGGTCCTCGATTATTCCTTTTCTATTGGTCACTGGTTACCTAGGTGGCCGCATACCTATGTTATTCCCCCTTTTTCTGGCCAGGACAGCTGCCGCTCTGAGGGTGGATGCTCCTTGCAGACTCCACTGGGCCTGTTCAGCCAGCCCAACTTTCTTCCCGTACCCTAGAAATCCTTTTCTGTCCTTTCTCAGTAAATATATAAAATTTTCTTTTCTCATTATACCTTAATAAAGCTGAGAAAAAAATTAACTTTGTGATGACCTCCTTTTGTTTATAAAATAATCTCCCAATTACTACATGCTAAAACGTGAAGGTTTGCTGGGAAGGTTAAACCCAACACCTTCCACGCTGGGTAAGTTCATCTCTTCCACTTTATTCTGAGTGTTCTCCTGAGGAGTCCCTTAGTTCCCCAGGCTGGCGGAGCTTCTGGCCCATCGTACCTGCTCAAAGCATTTTATTGAACCGAGCAGAACGATACCTTTATCTACGTTTTGCTCCCTATTGTACAGCAGCGTTCTGTATGGTATCATAGAAAGCATTTCACTTAAAAGGCACTTATTAGAAAGAAAAGAAATGACTTTTGTTTCATGAAGGATGAATGAATTCCAAATACTCCTCAGAACATGGGGATTGACACTTCAGGTCTTTGAAAGCAAATGGTGTTTAAAGTGAGAATGGTTTTACTAAAAGGGTGAAAAAAGAAAAATTGAGTGAGTGAGTTAAGTATGGTATTGGCTGCTGCAGCAATCCTATTATAAGAAAAATAATATTTTAAATCTTCTACTAATCATTTAACTACAGGAATGTCCCTAATACTATTAAAAAGCTCGTCTTATCTTTCAAATACCTTCACATTCTCTCAGAATTTATAAGCGCATTAAGGCTTTACTATCGCTATAATTAGATCTGCTGAAGAAAGTACCTTCTCATCTTTGCCAGTTCCTGATTATTCATGGTGATGGCGAGAGACTGAGCATGGATTACTGAAACCTGAGATCATTTATAGCATATGGAAATTGGCCCCAATTCATTATGTCCATCAAAAATGTCTATTGAAATACACGTTCACCTTTGAGCTTTCAGACAATGTGCAGGGATGGTTGAGTAAAGACCCTTCAGCATATATGGTGAGCTTCGAAAATAGAAAAAAGACAGTTGAGTAGTTTTATGTAAAGTCAGATGTAAAGAGTCTAAAAATGTCTGTTTCATGGCATGCTAACACTCACACTTGTTAGCCACTGAGAAGGAAGAATAGTTAGAGCATCTGGAGATCCACAGAATGAAGGGAGTCACGTCACGAGCTTTTCCTTCCCTGCCCACCAGCGCAGACATGTTAACAAAGACACCAGGGAACACGGCTCTCACCTGATTCTGAAGTTCAGTTACGGCTGCAGGCTCTGCCAGGCCTTCCACGACACCTTTGGACAGGTCTTGTGGGCAAACACCAGAATAACTTTTTTTTTAATGCAAGAATGAATAAGACATAATTTCTGCCCTTTATTGATCATTACAGATTCTATAGTATAACTATTCCAGATACTAGAAAAGATAAATGTCAAATCAGTTAGAATTTCAAAGAAATGTCCTAAAATGGAGGAAAATGCAAAACAAATGCCAAAAATTTGATTACTGAAATCAATAAAATATGGATTATATACCAGTTTGTTCATGCATTTTCCCAATCTACTGGCACTGTAAAGCTTTTAGCACCTACTAATTGCATTAGTTATTCAATTACAAAACTTGGAGCATCTACGGTGTACCACCCCGTTCAAGGAATATGTGGAATAATTTATATTTCTTCAACATAGTTGCAGTGTAAATTGTAGAAAAAGCACTTGCTTCAGTTTTAAATACATATAAATACTCACCACTTAAAATTTGTTATAAGCTCCAGTAGCATACAAATCATTAAAAATATGCATATTGCATACATATTTAAAAACTTTAAATAAATGTAATATTTGAAGATCTGAACGAATAGCCTGGTATTTGTGATTCAGAAGCTCATGAAAAATTCTTGAAATTGCTGCAAACGTTGTGTTACCTTTAATCTGCGTATGCTGGTCAAAATAATGGCTTTGTTCACAAAGCAAACACTGCCTGTGTTTCAGGGAAAAGCTTAGTCTCTTATTTCTCTTGACAGTGTGCAGACCTGGGTTCTTCAAAGCCTCACCTCACATCCAGAGCTGCAGCAAATGTCCACCTCACAGTTACACCCATGAGGAAGCTTCCGCCTCTTGTGTCTGTGAAAAGGATTATTTCAGGAGGGACTCTGATCCACCCACAGTGGCATGCACAAGTAAGGACCCCACGCATATTCGGTGACGCTAACCTTCACCAGCCCGAATAAACAGCAAGACGAAGCCTGTTACCTTCCATGAGCATTTACCCCTGAAACAGGCACCATGTTTAATCTTCCCTATATAATTTTCACCAAATTTCAGTCTTCTCTAGCAAGCATTGAAAAATGAGAGTCTCTTTTATCCCTCACCGTTGCAGGCATGAATTTACCCTAACTTCAAATTCAACGACTACCACGCAGTTCATTTTGTGGCTTATTTTAGGGTTCATGATAGACAAATAGGACTTTGATAAATCCACGTCCCTATTCATGATACTTTTTTTCCCTTTTTCTTCCTAGGCCAGTTTCTACATATGTAATTACACAGCAAATGGCACCTTCACCACCTTAGTGTTCTCACCTGCCACACTAAGTTGCAAAGGTCATTAAGGAAGGTCATTTATAAACAAGAAACACTTGAAGAACGTGGAAACTGGAGGCAGCAAATGAGACTTCAGAGTCATGCACAGATGACATTTTAGCTAGTGTTGTCACGCAAGTGTTAAGTGTCTGGCTAGTGAGCATCCTTGACTGTTATTGATGACGTGTTTGCCAATCATATAACTAGAGCAGATGAATAGTAAGCCCAAGTTCCAACATTTGCGTGATGCATCCACATCTCTCGATGCTTTTGGTGCATTTGTTTTTCTAGTTCTCCATATACTTTTGAGAATGTAATATTTTCGCATTTGTGACTTGATGAGAGCACTTTCAGAGTTCCACAAAGTCTCCACAGCAAATCAAAGGAAAACAGAAAGTGAAAGGGAAGGAAAGGGAATCCCTCCCCCCTCCTAATGTTCCATTTCCATTGCCTTGATGTCCTGTTCCAGGAAAGCGTAGGTCCCAGTAAATTGTAGTTTCTCTTTTGAAATTTTAGTATCCATCTCTAAATTTACAAAGAGAGTACAGACTTCTCATTATCAAGTAATTGCAGATTAAAATTTTATCTGAATTTCATAGTGTCAGTCTAGCATATTTTCAGAATTCCTCAAATCACTGTCATTAGTTAGCTTTACATTACCGAAGACTGTTCTTTTGATGGACAAAGTGATGATTTTATGGGGTAGATGATTACCCCATAAAACATTTCCCTTTTACATGAATGAATGTTGTCATTACATACTTCGGGGAGGATGTATTTGAGTGGAGAAAGTCAAACTATAATGGAATGTAACACATTTTATTTTCTGTGCATTTAAACAATTATTAACATTATTTTTGTTTGTTTGTTTGTTTTTTTATTTTTTTTTTATTTTTTATTAAACCATAGCTGTGTACATTAGTATGATCGTGGGGCACCATACACTTGGTTCATATATCGTTTGACACATTTTCATCACATTAGTTAACATAGCTTTTGTAGCATTTTCTTAGTTATTTTGCTAAGACCTTTACATTCCACATTTACTAGGATTCACATATACCCTTGTAAGATGCACCGCTGGTGTAATCCCATTAGTCCGCCTCCTTCCCCCTCCCTCCCCTCCCTTTCCCCTTTCTCCCTATTCTTAGGTTATAACTGGGATATAGCTTTTATGTGAAGGTCCTACATTAGTTTCATAATAAGGGTGATTACATTGGGTACTTTTTCTTCCATTCTTGAGACACTTTACTAAGAAGAATATGTTCCAGCTCGATCCATGTAAACATGAAAGAGGTAAAGTCCCCAAACCATAGGGAAAATACTGTGAAGACCTTGAGTGGCAAATTAAGGAAAGAAAATCATGTCTCAATTCTTTTACATTTTATTAATTTTCTAATTAGTATATTCTTTTTTTTTTAAGGAAATGATATTTATTTTTTACAACTCCTAAGTGCAGTATAATTTAAAATATGAAAACAATAATTTCATGGTACTAAAACCCAAATATTCTATAGCCAGAAGCGCTTGAAAATGGTGTTACTCTGGTTTAAACATTTTCTTATTACTGTTACAGCCCAGCCAGGTTCATTGCCCCCTGCTCAAGAAGAAGCCAGTACACTGAGATGACAGGTATTACAGCAGAAAGAGTTAAATATTGCAGGTGCCATGCCAAGAGATGGGACAAATTTTTCAAGTGTGTCTCCTCAAGAATTTTGGAGAAAAGGATTTCAAAGATACTTTGGTGGGCAAAGGGCTAGCCAATTGTGTCTGCTGATTGAGTTTGGGGTGGAGTCTAGGGGTATAGAAATTGTCTTCTCATGCTGAGTGAGTTCTTGTGTGGTGGTTACAAGACCAATTGAATCAGTTCCTTGGTATGGGCCCCTGATCTGGTTTCACAAAGATGTTGTTTTCTATGGGAGCAACAAAGAAAGCTAAGAATTTTTCTTTCTTTTTTTTTTTTAAGACAGAGTTTTACTTTGTCACCCTTGGTAGAGTGCTGTGGCGTCACAGCTCACAGCAACCTCAAACTCTTGGGCTTCAGTGCTTCTCTTGCCTCAGCCTCCCAAGTAGCTGGGACTACCGGTGTCTGCCACAAGCCTGGCCATTTTTATTTTTTGGTTGTAGTTGTCATTGTTGTTTGGCAGGCCTGGATTGGATTCAAACCTGCCAGCTCTGGTATTTGTTGCTGGTGCCCTAGCCGCTGAGCTACAGGTGCCGAGACAAAAGCTAAGAGTTTTTATGGCCGTCAGCTATGTGACTCCTCAGTAGTAAGCAGTTATAGGAAAGTAAGCTAGGGAACAATGGTTAGTTATATGTATATTTAAAATATATATATATATAAATATAATATATATTATATATAAATATATAATATAAATACATAAATATATATGTATTATCTATTTTTTATATATTTATGTTTATATATTTTATATATGTATAATATATAATATAAATATAAATTATATATTTTTATATAAATATACTATATATTTTTATATAAATATATATTATATATTTTTAAAAAATATACATATAACTCGCCATTGCTCCCTATAATATTATATTATATATTATATATATATATATATTTTTTTTTTTGTAAATATGCTTTAGCAGAGTTTAGGCCCCTACCATAGTTCCTACTTTGTGACCTTTATTAATTTTATAAAGAGTGGTTTCATTATCTGGAGTTAATTTATATCACTGACACATTCAGACTTTGCTGGAAAAGTTCTGTTGATTACATTTATTTTTATTTATTTATTTTTTTTTCACTTTTTAACTTTTTATTCTTTCAAACATCCATATCTCAAAAAGTTGTTCTTATTTTTTTATTTTTTATTAAACCATAGCTGTGTACATTAGTATGATCGTGGGGCACCATACACTTGGTTCATAGATCGTTTGACACATTTTCATCACATTAGTTAACATAGCTTTTGTAGCATTTTCTTAGTTATTTTGCTAAGACCTTTACATTCCACATTTACTAGGATTCACATATACCCTTGTAAGATGCACCGCTGGTGTAATCCCATTAATCCCCCTCCCTCCCCCCTCCCTCCCCTCCCTTTCCCCCTTCTCCCTATTCTTAGGTTGTAACTGGGTTATAGCTTTCATGTGAAGGTCCTACATTAGTTTCATAATAAGGGTGAGTACATTGGGTTCTTTTTCTTCCATTCTTGAGACACTTTACTAAGAAGAATATGTTCCAGCTCGATCCATGTAAACATGAAAGAGGTAAAGTCCCCAAACCATAGGGAAAATACTGTGAAGACCTTGAGTGGCAAATTAAGGAAAGAAAATCATGTCTCAATTCTTTTACATTTTATTAATTTTCTAATTAGTATATTCTTTAAATAGTCCAGCTGACATCTTTTTAGCATTAATGGAAGCCTCCCTTTCTGTAAAATTTGTTAGGTTTGGAAACTGGGGGGAGGGTGCCTTCATGACAAGGACTGCTTAGCACGATTTTAGGACCGAGCTCCCAGGAGGCCTCTCCTGTTGTCTGCAGATACATGAATTTCTAATATTATGTCTGAAATGAGCACTAATTTGTGTGTATCTCATGCAGAAATACTACTGGGACTCAGATATCAGATGTCTCTAGTATGTAATTGTGAGTGTTGTTGTGTGTCTGCTTTTAGTTGTGTTCACTGCTACACGAATGATGCAGGTGACCCCCTCCTGGCTTGGTTGATGTTCAGATGGAGATTTTCAACTTCACTTTGCCTTGGGCCCTTTGGAATTGAATTTATGGTCCCATCTCCTTTTAACTTTTTTTTGTTTATTTGTTTGTGAAACATACATACTTTTATTTTTTAATCTGAAAACAAAATTATATAAACCTACAAGAAAACAATCAAAATTAAAACCCAAGATTCTAATGAGTCCGTCTAAATGAAGGCTTCTTCTCACAGTTCTGTCTTGGGTTACATATTATTTCTGCTACCAGGGCAGTGGAATTTCGTTACTTGATTTTTGGGGTGCGTTTTCACCTGAGCCTCTCATCTGTATGTCCCCTGTAGGTCTCCACTTGAGTTTGAGCTTCATTTTGACCGGTAGTGGTCAGAGTCAGTGGAAGAGTCAGAAAAAGAGGAAAAGTGTGGCTAGTGGAATCTGTGTGTACAGATTTACAGGAAAAGGGCCGAATGCAAACATATTTCAGTTGCAGGGAAAAAAACAAAGAAGGTGACATTGTTCTAAACTAGACCTTTTTTAGCTAAGTTTCATCTTTTCCTCAGAAGTGACACCTATAACTTTCCATCTCCAATTTCATCTTCTTCATAACTGTTCACTATTAAATTAGCTACAGTTTATAATAAACAATAATATTTGTATTTCCATGCTAAGTAATTATTTCAAATTAAAACGAGATGGCTGTAAATTGAAGTGTGTGAGGTTGTACTTGTAAAAATATTGGTAGTGTTCAACCATGAATATGATGAAGGTGGGATTTTTTTTTTCTGGCAAAATGTCAACTTTTTGGTTACAGGGTTGATTCATTTAAATGATATTTGTTACAGCAAAATTTTAAATCCTAGGTAGCTTTGTTATCACTTTACAAATTATTACTCAATAGTCCTGGCTGTTCTATACATATTAGGTAGAAATTAATGTTGATTTTTATATTTAGAACAAAAATTCATATTAATATGACAAGTTAGATCATCATAAGTAGCCTAATTTGTGCTTATAAACCATTCAACTACCATCATATTTCATTTCACTCCCTGTAGAGAGAGATGTACAAGTTATCTCTAAAACAAATAATAATTTATTTTCTCATTGAGAACATTTCATCATATCTTAACGGTGACTGAAGTTTTAACTCTATCTAGGAATAGAATAGAGGTACACATTTTGTGATCAATTTGTTTCTCTTTGTTATGCTAACTATTTGGGTCAGGAATAGGTAAAATAATATATAAATATGCTATTGTTACCTTTTATCTCAGAAATTTTTCTTTTTTTTTTCTTGGCCGGGGCTGGGTTTGAACCCGCCACCTCCGGCATATGGGACTGGAGCCCTACTCCTTGAGCCACAGGCGCCACCCTTATTTCAGAAATTTTTAAAGCAATTAAAAGTGTGGTTTCTATAACTCACATTTTAGTGGAAAATTCCATCTTATGGAAAGCAGATTATTCTGACTATAAAATATATTTTTAAAAATACATCCAATTTCCATTCACATGTGTACAGAAAAAAAAGGGTCTAAGACATACTTCATGAAGTTAGGAAAGTTACACTAGTAATATTTGAAGATATTATGATTCTATGATTAGATTCATTTATTGTGGTAGGTTATTGGGGATTAAAATTTGTTCTGCTGATCCTTCAAAATCTGAACATTTTCATTCATCCCTATTATAATGCCTTTGAGGGTTTTGTTTTATTGTTTGGGATTCATTAAGGGTGCAAAGAATTAGATTACATTGATTGCAGTTGTTAGGGAAAGTCCTTTTTGTAATTGCATCCCCCCAAGTCATGACCCCATCCCTGACTCCCTACAACCTCAATCCCCTAACCCCCACCTTGTATTAGGTCATCTACTGCCTTCACTTTCAGAGATATTTTAAAAATAAATTTATATTTTCAGTTAAGTAAAATTCACAACTTACAAAATCCTCATATAAAAGAAGTCAAAGTTTTACTACAGTAATGTTGACCATCTACTCAAACCCTGGTGCTTTCTCAACCTACAAGAGAGAATTTCAGATCCTGTAGATGGTTTATCCAGAAGCTATGGAGTCTGTTTTGAAGTAAACTAAAGATCCTTTGTTATTTGCTGTACAATTTGAAGTCAAAAGTCACACCGAAAAGTCCTATTTTTACCTGTATTCACTTGTTAGTAGCTGCTTTTATATTTATTTCACAGACATCAATGAGGAAATATCCACTTCATGCCTCCCAAATTTTAATAGATAATTTTATCAAATATTTTGTACACAATAGGTTAACTGCACAGTTATTTGCACACACACTGTGCAAAACATCTGCTTTTACTAAACTAGTCTTATCACCTTGCTGAGAGAAGCCGTTTCTATAGGATGTGAATCTCACTATTGTCCGCATAAAATGATAACAGAATTTTTCAAAGATAATGAGAAATTAGGACTTAAAAGATTGCTTGGAAATGTGGTTTCTTTTCCTTCAGAGTAGGGATTGGTGTGGTAAATGATGCCTACTTCATAGTATCTTAAAATGTGTTTTTCTCACTTTACTTTGCAAACCAGGACCCCCCTCTGCTCCTCGGAATGCCATCTCCAATGTTAATGAAACTAGTGTCTTTCTGGAATGGATTCCGCCTGCTGACACTGGTGGAAGGAAAGACGTGTCCTATTATATTGCATGCAAGAAGTGCCGCTCCCACGCAGGGGGGTGTGAGGCGTGTGGCGCTCAAGTCAGGTACCTCCCCCAGCAAAGCGGCCTGAGAAACACCTCTGTCATGATGGTGGACCTGCTCGCTCACACAAACTATACCTTTGAGATTGAGGCAGTGAACGGAGTGTCCGACTTGAGCCCGGGACCCCGGCAGTCTGTGTCTGTAAATGTAACCACAAATCAAGCAGGTAAGTGACCTGCCCGACCACCTGTGTACCTGCGTCTCTCTCTCCCAGGGGTCTTCACAGCTGAGGGCTGTGCAGTTGGTCTCTAACTTGGCGGAGACCCGTTAGAGAACTTCCCCAAAACCACAGCGCAGGCCTGAAGGGCCTCACACACCTCAAAATTCCTTTGTGGTTTTACACAAACAAAAGCTAAAACTCTCTTAGCAGACGTATCCACAAAGAAAACTAACAAAAGAGATATGTTTTCATTGAATTTTTCATGAAATTACGTTTCCAGATCAAATCCATTTGTAGCAATAATTTTTATCACAAATAATTTCACATTGTTTATTTTTATAGCTCAAATCTACATTTTCTTGCTGTTTTGTGCCCTTTGAATTTCTTTTTATTATTCATTCTTTAGCATGGAATCAGGCAGGTTTTTATTCACTTGTTTTCTTGCTTTTATCATGGCTGAATTTTCTTTACACATTGCAATAGTGTGGTTTTGATTATTTCTATTATTATTATAACAAAATGCATAAGTGAATTTCTCTTTGGTAATTCCATCTATCAAAATTAGAATAACTATGAACTATTATATAAATGCATTATAACACATCAGTATTTCATGTAGAAATCTCAAGAGTCTTTAGGGAGTGATTATTAGGGAGGAGGGAATAAAGTCTTGTTTCCACTACTAAAGTCAAATATTAACTTTAAAGCAATTCAACAGAGAATATTTATTTTTCTGGTAAAATTAAAACCAAAAATAAACTATGGTTGATTTGATAATTCACCCTGCTCCATGGCAACAATCATTCCAAGCCTAAGAGGAATCGATAACTTGTTTTTGTTTAATAGCAAGTATTCATCAGGGGACAATAAAGGTATTAAAAGCCAAAAAAGTTATAACTTTGTTCTATCATGAGGCCACAACTCTCATCATTACCTCAGGTGGGCTATGGTCAGTGGGCACAGTCTTGCCACCAATACTCACAAGGAAATAAAATATGTTTGAATTAAATCACACATAGTGTATACAAGATAAAGGTTTATAGCTTGTGCCGTGATGAGCCCAACAAGTCAGAACTATAGGTTATCAAATCCTAGCCCAAATAATTCATTTGAATTGATACATCAGGTAAACCAAGTGAACGTCTCTTTTTTTTTTTTTTTTTTTTTGAGACAGAGTCTCAAGCTGTCACCCTGGGTAGAGTGCTGTGGTGTCCCAGCTCAAAGCAACCTCAAAATCTTGGGCTTAAGTGATTCTCTTGCCTCAGCCTCCCGAGTAGCTGGGACTACAGGTGCCTGCCACAACGCCCAGCTATTTTTAGAGATGAGATCTCACTCTGACTCAGGCTGGCCTCAAACCTGTGAGCTCAGGCAATCCACCCGCCTAGGCCTCCAGAGTGCTGGGATTACAGGCCTGAGCCACCGCGCCTGGCTATGGTTCTTATAAAATGGAGTTAGAGTACTAAGGTTGACAGAAAAGAATACTAAAATTATGAGAATTGTCTTGGTTAAGAAAAATAAGCACCTATGAAAGAAAGAAAAGCAAGAAAAAGATGTTACATGAAGGTAAAGGAACACTGGCTATCGTGAAGGAGAAAAGGATGGAAAAAAAAGACACGTTTATTATATAAAGAATAGTTGAATTGTGAAAGGGGAAAAATCGTGCATATGGACAGTGTGCGTAAGTAATCTCTTAAACTCACGGAAGGAATATGCTTCATTGAGTTCCTCAGGTTTTCTAGAGAATTTGTCTTTCATATACAAAACATTCTTTCGCAAAATTAACTGACACAAGATAATCTTTCTTTGCCAAGAAAGAATTTACACTTGTTTACATGACAGTATTCCTGTTAATCTTCTAATTTTGTAGAGCTTCCAAAGTATCTGTTTAGATAGCTGGGCAGGTGGAGATATAACATTTATTATGTGTCATATTGAACGCAGTTACTTCGAGTGTTTAAAATTCTCACAAAATAAAGTGCATGGATCATATAGTCTATAGATTTTTAAAGGTTTCTTTGAAAAGTGGTTTCATAGTAGGCATATTTGAACTAAAGTTTAAAGATCTTTGGATAAACATACGTGTATATTTTATCCCCAGGGAAAATGAGCTCATTCTAACTTCAAAACAAAAGTGACAAATAATTAACATGCAAAGGTCCAGGATCCTAATTCTGGGCTGAAATAGAGCAAAATCTTCATTGTTCTGAAGACAGTCTCACACTCCTAGCCCTTTCCCCCCGGAGTTGCTATGGAACAGGTGACACAGTGTCACCTCTTACTTTGCAGGGACTGTCCCAACCTCTCCCAGATTATCAGAAATTTCACGAAGTTGCGTGGTTCCCATATTTTGATGGATTTTACTTTGTGAGTCTTGCTGAAGAGTCTGGAGGACCCGGCTGCCAGAGCTCACCACATTACCAGTTCACTGCCATTTTGGTGGCCGTAGTTTGCCAGCTGGGTGTCCCCGAGGGTCTCGAGATCCTCAGTGCTCCTGAAGGAGGAGTTGGGCTGGAGAGCTGCCAACTTGACAGGATGATGAGACAGAATAGAAAAAGCACAATGCTGTTTCTGGAAAGGAACAGCAGATGGTTTTTGCTGGTCTTTATCAAGACGTTAAAAAAACCTATTGTCACTTGTTAGACCATTGCTGTAGCAGCAGACACCAGGGTCTCGTTGATGTCCTTCAGGGGAGAGAGTTCATTTGGCTGTATTGTTAATCAGCACCTGATTAAACCTTTTTTTTTTTTTTTTCCGTGCAGCCCAGGCCCGTCGTTTCTAGCTCCTCATGTGTCTGCAGTCCACTCTCTTTCCTCTTCCCCAGTCTTTGTGATGGTTCTGTTGCAACATTAGCCCAAGGATGTGTGTTCACTATTTTGGTGAAGGGAAACGCTCAGAGGTCTTTAGTGTGACCTTTACTAGAATTTTACGGCTTTCACTTCATGGGTCACGAAGTAAAGATTGATGACTCACAGAATAAATCTTCCAAGTATGCAGGAGAGATCTGGCTAAAAAAAATGGAAAAGCTGGAATGGAAGTGTCATTGTACCAGCAGTCACACAGGCTGAGGCCCAAACCCCACTCGTCACGTGACCCTCCCACCCTCCACTGAGACGCGTCTCTTATCTGCGTTCTAAATCGACAGGGATAAGTGTCAGCTGGAACGGCAAGCACTCATCCTCCCCCCTGTCCCCCAGTGTGTTTATACACGGTCAGAGATGTCTCTCAGGGAAGCTGGAAGGAAGAGGTACAGTCTCATGGCTGAACAGTTCTCCATGGTGCACATGTGGCACAGTTTGTTAATCCACTGATGGGCACTTGGGCTGCTTCCACATCACAGGAATGGTGAACTGAGTGCCATAAACATTCCAGTGCAAATGTGATATATTGATTTTTTTTTTTCTTCTGGGTAGGTACCTAGAATAGGATTGTAGGATCAAAGGAAAGGTCTGCTTTTGTCTCTTCAAGGAGTCTCCATACTTCTTTCCATAGAGGTTATATTAGTTTGCAATCCTACCAACAGTGCAAAAGTGTTCCCTTCTCTCCAAATCCACACCAGCATCTGAAAATTCAGGACTTTGTGATATGGGCTAATCTCACCGCAGTTATGTGATAAATTGATAGCACTTTCAAGCTTTGGTGAGTTTAAAAATTCTGTGTATGTTTGTTAAAATGCATTCTTATGGCCTTCAGACCCTGAATTTATTTTTCAGTCTATCCCAGGTAGGAGCCAATAATCTGCATATTTTAACACACACACACACACACACATAAAACTGGTAGTTCTGGCACAGGGAATGTTTGGCCCAAATTTTGAGAAAAATTAACTTGCAAAATGTTCTGAAATTTATTTGTTTATATTTTCTCTGTAGAGGAATAGTGACAGCCTTAAGTTAAATTTGTTTGATGTTACTTTGCCCATAAACTCCCTGAAAAGTACTTGATGACTGTCTGTTTCCAAACCAGCAGTGACTTTGTTAGACGCAGCCTCTTTCTCCCTAATCTGGGTACTCTGTTCTGATCAGTGCTCACTAGGAAATGAGTTTTACACTCTGTGCTTTTTGGATGAGTTTAAGTTGGAAGCTGATTCCTATTCCACATAAATATGCTCCATGATCCATTTCCTGTGTGAGCCATCGAACATCGTGTGGCTCAGCTCAGGATCAGAGCAACCCAGTTACTGACCATCCAGTCATTCATCTCATTGGCGTGTGTGCGGTGGACTCCTTTGCATAAAGATGTGTATTATAAATTGATATTCCCAGACCATCAGTCTGGTGAAGGCCTCCCTCTGAAGTGTCATGGCCCTTTATTACCTGTCCTAGGAAAGTTCTTACAGCCTTCACAGAGGCCTGGCGGTGTGTAAATCTTCCCAGCGTGCTGGGTAAATGCAGTAAAACACTGAACCCACAGATGCAAAATCGTGTTTAAATCGAGAATATGCATGAGTCCACTATTAGATTCTAAATAAAGTTTCCTCAGAAGGCAGAAACTTATTTTTTGCACAGCATATTGAAATAACGTGTTCAAAACGTTTTCCTCAAATTGATGGTCATACGTTTAAACACCACCTATTTATTCAACACCTGCACTCATTATACTCAGATTAACATTTTGAAAGAAAAAGTAGTCTCAGGCATGCTCTATGCTTGGAGGATTTTATTTTTCCACTGATGAGTAAAATAGTTGAATAATAAAATCATTAGAAAATAATTAGTGGGAGTGGGGCATTAAGCTCATAGCAACAGCGTCAAACTCATTACCTTTGGGTGACAATATGGGTTGACTTGTTGGTTTACAAAGTCTTTTCTCCATTTTCCTCCTTTACTAATACACACACATCTGTGGAGACATCCACTCAAACCTACTTAGCTTTGGTGTACAGTTTCATGTCCTGAAATAGACGATAAACGATTTTGCGGCTGTTCTTGTGTTTATTTGTGCAGTTACGCCTCCTTTGGGGAGCCCAGGGCAGCATAATACGCCTTTTCTGATCAAAGGTTCTCTCTTCCGTAGCTTCTTCAGTCTGACTTGGGGGCACTGCCTCTGCCTGTGGTGGTAGGAGTGTAAGTCTCTGGATGGTGAAGTAGGAGGCCCAAGGGTGGGACGTGTTTATTTTCTGGGCTGGAAGGCAGGATGGGTGGTTGGAAGCTCTTGTTCCAGCATCATTTCTATGTCGAATTGTTGAAATGTAGAAGACGCAACCTTACTAAGGAGATTAAATAAGTACCCAAGACTAGCAGGAATAAATTGACACCAAAGGTCCTAACAGGTACAGAAACCAGATAATAGACGGTAAAAACTCTTTCATTGAGTCTGAGATAGTTTTTGTCCAGGTGGCAGCTCCACCAAAATTGGGTAGTCATTTTACCAACTTGTATATTTTTTACATCTTATTCTATTTGTCCTCTGGTGCTGACAATGATTACAAACACAATCTTCTTTACCCAATAAATAAGGCAATTCAGTTATTTATTATTTTATTGGCTGAAGAATCTACAGAGGTCTTAGGCTAAACGTGTCTCCAGTCATCTGAGCTGGAGCTTTCAGTTGGATAGACAAGTTTCTCACGGTGATTTTAATAATAAAATCTCTCCAAGGGAGGAGATTCTCACAGCAGCTTCTGTTCCAGTGAAGGGAAGACTGACAGCCCTTTCCTTTGGGAGCGCAAAGGTGGATTTTCATTTCTTAGAATATTAGGGGGTACATGTGTTTGATTTACATCGTTTGTTTTTTGCATCTTTTATCTTTGTGTGAAGCAAACCTCTCAGGAGCTGTGCCACCATCATTTGCCATCAGTCACCCCATGTTAGGGACATTATAATTTCCTGTTAGACAGTGACTTTAAAATGACAATTAGTTATGACAAGCACAGCAGCTCTGATGCTCTCAGGACCTGTGTCCATTTTAAGGCAAGGTGTTGAGGGGCCCAGGAAAGTGCCAGGCACTTTTTCTAGACAGGTAGGATCTTGGTTCTTATCTGGCTTTTTTTGCAACCTTCTTACAGAACACTCTAGGCTAGCCTAGGTTTCTATTCTATAGTGGGAAATTTGCATTTTCCCCTTAACCTACCCCATTTCCCAGCTCCTGCAATCTTTTAGCCCATATTCTTGGGATATTTTCTGGTCAGTAAATGAGGGTCATTACATCTACGGTACTTAATATTTTATGGCAGTAATTCATATATGTAACTCACAGCCATGATATAGGCAACAATTGTTAATTATGATCGTTATGTCAACTAATAACACACAGCTGTAATGTGTAGGCAAAGAACACCAAAGAATGCAGCTATTCAGAAAAAGAATCAAAGATTCCTAGTTTGTTTTGTTGTTGCTAATCTGGGCACCTCAGTGATGTAAAGCATAGTGACATTGTTTTATTTTGTTTGGGAGTTTAAAGAAATCTGGAGTAAGTGTGCAACAGTTGGTTTCCTGAGCTCCCACCTGCACTGCTCTGAGTACAACAGGGTCACTTTATTTTGGGACATGTCTTGGCAGTTTCCTTGGCTAACGAGGTGCTCAGCAGCGTCGTGGGGTTTCCGGGCTTTCCCTGTGAAGTGACCAGTGCAGTCACCTAAGTGACAGTGTCCAACGTGCCTGCCCAGGGGCTGGAATAGTTTGGGGCCATCTCACCCAGCCAGACCTGGGAAACGAGCTCCACAGGCCTTGGTGTCATTGGGTACCACGGGCAGAGTTTTATGTGTGACTCCGGCAGGAAAGGCCATCCGCTGTCTGCCCTGCTTGTTGGGGCTGGGGGGTGGGGGGTGGGGCAGCACAGGGACGATCCGCCTGGAGCCAGGACCCCTGCACAGGCGCAGCTGTCCGCGTCCAGCTCTGACGACCAGACCTGCGGGAGGCGACCCAGTCTGCAGAAGACGAGGTCCCTGGACCTGCAGCTTTCATATGAAAGCTATAACCCAATTATAGCCCAAGAATATGGGGAAAGGGGAAAGGGAAGGGAGAGGAGGGGGTAGGCTGGGCGGAGGGAGGGTGATTGGTGGGACCACACCTACAGTGCATCTTACAAGTGTACATGTGAAATTTACTAAGTGTGGAATATAAATGTCTTAACACAATAACTAAGAAAATGCTGAGAAGGCTATGTTACCCAGTGTGATGAAAATAATTCAAATTGCATATAAAACCAGCACATTGTACCCCATGATTGCATTAATGTACACAGCTATGATTTAATTAAAAAAAAAAAAAAGTAACTTCCTGTGGGAGTAAACACGGGGGTTTAGAAGGAATGCTTGGGGGCAGAGCCATTGTCCGTGAGATTCTTGCCAACTTCATCCAGGCGCTGTCCAGGCGTGGAGCCGGCACCACACAGTCCCAGCACTGCAGTCCCCCAGGAGTGGCCGCCAGTGGGGTCCAGTCCGGTCACTCTGGCAGCATTGAGTATCTCTGCCCAGCGGAGGCACGAGGCTTTCGGGGTCGAGGAATTGATTTCTCATAACCGTTTCCCTTTGTCTAGACTTTATTCCTGATGTTTAATAATTAATCATTGAATACTGGTTTTAAATTTATAAAATTATTAGTAATGCAGGCATATCAAGATCGACTCCTCCGTTAAGTCTTCCCACACGCACCCTTCAATTGAGTATCTTGTTATATGAAATATAACTCATTACACTGAAGGATTTAGAGACTTTTGGATCGAAATTTTTTGTGGTCTCTTTAAAGAATTGACCATGCTTTAAACAACAACAACAAAAACACTTTAAAATCCTAAGCAGATAATGACAAGAACAGAAAGCTTACATGTAGCTAAATGTTTAAATTATCCAGTAATATATTTGAACTAATTTAGATAGACTCAAAATTATTAAATGAGTCTAAATGTTTCTGAATATAGGACTGGTCTTTTTTTAAATTTCAGGTTAACATGGGGGTACATATGATCAGGTCACATATACCAGTGTCATGTCCTGTTGGGTGGAAATTATCCAACCCCACCCCTTCCCCATCTGAATGTAATTTAGTTTCTCTCTCCTGTGAGCTTGTCCACTAGTTTCAAATTGGTACTGGCACATGTCACGCTCATTTTGTCATTCAGGCTTTCCTGATATGAAGGAGAACACTGTTCATAGCAGTCTTGGTGTTACAAAAGATTCAAAGCCTGTTTGTTTTGTTTATAGCTGAATAGTATTCCACGGTACACACGGACCACAATTTATTAATCCACTCATGTGTTGAAAGGCCCTGCTTAGGATTGGTCCTGTCAATCATGGAAGAAGTTTATGTCAATGGCTGTCTTTGTCCAGGCCTGAAAATGAGGTTTTGTTTAACCTGAGTTTGATGTTAGACACCCAGGAGCGAAGTCCCTGTCACTTAAGAGCACAAGGGTTAGTAATGATATTTGATAGAGCTTTGATTTTATTCTGAGGACCTTTTTCAAAAATGTCAAAAAGTTTAACATACTGATGAAAGTAGGAAGATACACAGAATTACATTTCTTTTCTGGCCGTAATTTTCAAATTTCCCACCTAAGTATCCAAATGCATACTCAAAAATGTAAATCAATGCAAGACTCCCAAAACTCTTGTTAATACTTGGTTCCATCAGATTTGAAAAATTGGAAAAACAAGTATCCAATATGCTGAACACTAATATGAAACCAGTATATAAACAACTATAAACCCACATTAAAGAAAAACACTTTATCCGAGTGAGCAGGGGGGTGGTGGGGTTGGTAGGGGGATTGGCAAGTTCTCACCTAATGGGCACACGCCAGGGTGGACGGCCTGCCCTGAGTGGAGGGCTCAGCTACAATTTGAACTTTACCTTGGAAACGAAAACAATGTGACCTAAACGTTTGTACCCTCATATTAATTTGAAATTAAAAATAAAAGATTTAAAACTTGGGTTATTAAAAACATGTCATTTTATTTTTATTGACATTTTCCTGATTTTAAAAAAGTTGTAATGTTTTTCATCTAATTCTGGGCATCTGAGTTTATTCTACCAATTGCCTGTTTATTAAATACTATTTTACATGGGAATAATTTTTTTAAAAAGTGTACATTTGCTAGGTGGCATTTTTCATTGTTTTTAATCAATGTAAATTTTTATGAATCTGTGGATTTTTTAAAAACAGTTTTACACATTATTTTTCATTTTAATATGGTCAAAATTGGCAACCTGTTCTGTGTAATTTGTACATTCTGTGCCAATTTTAAAAATTATTTCATGGATTGTGCTATAAAAATATTTTTATATTTTGTCCTCTAAAATTTATATTTGGATTTCCTGTAGACGTCTTTGTGTCATCTATAATTTATTTTCTTGTGTATTTTGATTTGGGGATAACTTTAATATAAATAATTTGCTTTGTCGATGACTCTTGTTAAATTGTTTATCATTTCAGTCTGGAAGTTGACAACACTGCTACAATATACATATAGCGAACTTGTACCTCCATGGTTCTTCCCCTGAGACTTTCCACAGTGCGGTTTTATTTATTTGTAATAATCTATTATAATTATAATGTAATAATCATGCTAATGTTGTAATTTGTCAACGATCTTTGTGTCTTCTTGGTACTTTTGGTAAGAGCGGATGTGACTGTTCTTTGCTTTTATTGTACATTAACGGTAATGTGTTTTCATCATAATTGGCGTACTTTGTAATATTTGTGTGCTAGCATAGCCTGTCATCAGTGTAAACATTTAGCCCTCTTCTTATTTGTTCTCTGCTGTCTCTTAAATTATTTTTATCTTTGTAATTTATATAGTTTTTTATAGAACAAAAATTTACGTTGGGATTATTTTCTTTGTAGTTTCTGAAAAATAAGATTATCGAATATGAAGATATTTCACTTTTCACCTATTTTGGAAATTGGTTATTATTATACCTCCAAATAGTGTCTTCTCTTGGTTCTTTCTACTTTATTTCTTGGAACTTCTATTAGATGAATGCTGGTTTTTCTAATAATACCTCCCATGTTTCTTCACTCTTATGAGGAATATATAAAGATATTTGTTGTCTTGTTGTAATTTCTTACATTCTGTATTCTAGATATTTCTTTCCCTTTCTTTATCAGATGAGGGTGCATAGTTTCAAGAAATACCACGAATTCTCAATTACTTTTTAGTTCAATTCCTGTCTAGTAAATGAATTTCATAATTAAACAGGGTCATCTGAGGCATGTAATTCAACACATTAGTTGATGTCATCCATGTGGTCAAGGAATGGATCTGAATGCATAAGCCTGATTTAAACTGCTCTAAGGAAAGTAATATTCAGCAACATTGAGACGTCTTCTAATTTTTGTCTATTTTTGCTTAAAGACAATTTTTTTTTGCTTCATTATTCTCAACTCGAGGCCTTACAATTAGTAGAAAAAATTATATATGCACTGTTCAAAAGTATCCAGCCAGGTAATATGAACAAGAGGTTCTATAAGGCTGGACACATTCCAGACAGATAATCTCATCTAATAAATAAAGTCTATCAAAGATATCTCGTCCAAAAACCTCCTTGAGATAGTCCTAGGGGCAAAAAGATCTATAATTCCATTTGACTTAAATCCCGATGGGAATTGCAGCACATTTAACAGAGCAGCCTGAATTCACACAGGTGTGTAGAGTGTGTAAGTGACCGTGCTGGTCTCCACTAGACAGCTGCCATATGCATGGAAACTCCTGTCACAGCCCGTTTTATTTAAGCCTCACATGGGTGACACCTGTGGCTCAGTGAGTAGGGCACAGGCCTCATATACCAAGGGTGGTGGGTGCGAACCTGACCCCGGCCAAACGGCAACAGCAACAACAACAACAAAAGCCCCATCACCTCTCCAGTCTGTGCTTTCAAATATAGACAAAGTACTTTGCATTGATGTAGACTTGTGGGGTATACCCAGGTGATCTGAGAATACATTTAAACTCTTTACCTTGGTTGATGGGCTACGATTTTTCTCTGTGTACATCATCACCTAACAGCTTACTCTGTGTCTTCACAACCTGTGAGCCCCGCCCGCCACCCCATGCTGTAACCCCTTTCATACCTCAAGTGTCACGCAGGGACTCCCCTCACCACAAACAACACACACACGTGATGTGCTCTCTGCCACAACACGCTTCTTCACGTGCCTTAAAATGGCCAGTTTCTGTCCATCATTCACATTTGGATGCGCAAGTTATCTCTCAAATAGGCAATTTTTGACCGTATTATAGTAGACAGTATATAAAGTTATTCAGACAGTCATAGGATGATGATAAAGCTAAAATATTAATACTACATTAGCTATATGATACTAAAGTAAGCTATAGAGCTGTATTATACTATATTCCAGTATATTTAAAAAATAAAAAGCAAAGGGCAGCCCCTGGGGCTCAAGGAGTAGGGCGCCAGCCCCATATACCAGAGGTGGTGGGTTCAAACCTGTCCCTGGCCAAAAACTATAAAAAAAAAAAAAGTAAACAGCAAACATTTGATAGAATTTAATTAACCTTTTGTACATGTTCAAGTATTTATTTTATTAAAAATAGCATAAAGAGTGCATAAGCAGAGGGTCTACATAATCTAAATTTGTTTAACACAGGTCACTTTGACAGCTGTGCGGCTAAAAGCTGGCTTGGCCGGTATTGTGCCTGGAGTAGATGAAGGCCATGGATTAGGATATTATTTTAGATTCCAGGAGATACCATGGTGGCCTGGATGGCAGTGTGGCCATGGAGGTGGTATATTTTGAATGTTAAATTTCAGAATGAGATCAGTCTTCCACAGGCCTTGTGGACTCCAAAGACCACAGCAGCCCTAATTAATAGCATTTCCACTTTGTGAGCTGCTAGAGATTTAAAAAAGAAATCGCCAGCCTCACTCATTGTGGCCATTTGCACACGTGGGTTTAGTCATTCATTTGAGACATACTTTGAGTCACAGAATCAAGCTTAATACTTTTGAACAAAAACATTAAACCTTTTGTCAGTTTGAATGAGGAATGCGGGAAGTGTAAGCTGTCAAGGGGAAGAGAGTTCCTGGACCACCAGGCTAAGAAAAGGAAAATGCTTAAATTTTAGATGCATATTACAGGGGTATTTGCGAAACTTGGTAAATGTAGAATATAAATGTTTTGGCACAGTAACTGAGATAACGCCGGAAAGGCAATGTTAACCACTGTGATAAAAATGTGTCAAATGGTTTATGAAGTGAGTGTATGATGCCCCATAATCATATCATTGTATACAGTTATGATTTAATAAAAAAAAAAGTCAAAAAGTGAAAAAAAAAAAAATTTTAGATGGAAACTAACTTCTTCCAAGCTTGCGAGCTAAAACAGGAGTACATGGATATTCTACTTAATGTGGTGAAGTGAAAACTGCTTGTGATAAAACACGATGAAACTCTACGTCTGTTATATTAATGCTTCATTTTTTTATGGCTAGCCATAAAAAACGTCTACATGCTGTCCACGATGTTGGTTGACAAAGCAGCATTTTCAGATGTCATTACTTTCTGCGGGATAAATTTGTGTTGGCATTTTCATTATCTGGGAGGCTATATTATCTCTTGTATTTTCTCGTAAAGCAGCGGTATTTGAAGGCTTCTTGTATTTGTTTTAAACTAACACCTTCCATCTGTGATTATAAACATGCTTATGGAGAGTTATTTCAGTCAATTAACATTCAGTGATTAAAAATTTAATATTTTTGTTCATTTATTTATAAACTTCACAGCCACATCCTCTATTAAAAATGAGAAATGTATTCTGATTCGAGCAATTTGGATGAAAATTTAAAATGTACCTATAGCAAATTTAAATCATACATCAAAATACTAAACTCCAAAGTGTTTAAAATAGAGAATGATTTAAAGTCACAATATGTCTTGGTTTATTGATAGCCTATAAAATATGTATATCTTAATCATGGATAAAGAAAATAAGAAACATTTGTGAATTAGAAAAAGAATCTAAAGAAATATTTTATTTATTAGAAGTACAGTGTAAAGGATAAAACATAATAAAATTACCAAATGAAACTCTTCTAAAACCTGGCTCCCTTTTTTGCTTTCCTGTGCTGGTCCAACAAAATAAAATATGTTAAATGGCTAATTTAAACAAAAACTGAAAAAAATGATCTATCTTTATAGGTATTCATACACATAGGAAATGTCTACGGACAGAATAATTTTAAGTTTTTGAGAAAAAAAATTGCCAACTCTTCTAAAAATAAGCAAAATGTATCAATATTTGGAGTTGCTATTTTTTATTCAATAAGTAGTGACGTGGTAATACAATATACTAGAAATACAAAAAAGAAGGTAAATATTGTCTATGGTGACAAAAAAAAAATACAGCAAATGAAATGTATTCCTAATGCAGAATAAGAAAGTAAATCTGTAGGTTGTCCACTATGGTAGCTGAACTTACGAGAATTAAACAGACATAGTTAATATTTCTGTAACTGTGACTAAAACAATAAATAAAATAAATTAAATCATAAAAAAATCATAATGACAAAAACAGCAAAAGCACATTGGTTTTAAATGGTTCCTGTGCAGAATGGAGCTGATCCCTTCACCTGCCTAAACTCCATTTCACCCATTTGGAAAAGCAAATAATATGTAAATAAAGGTACTGTCTGTGCAAGTTTTTATCAGTGTGCTACACACGGAGAGCATTCAATAGACAGCTTTGATTTCCTCTTTTTTTTACTGAGATTTTATAAAAATTAAATGGCCTTATTCAAAGGCAAGTGTGTCACATCAGCGGTGATATCAGTGCGTTATGGGGGCAGCTCTATAAAACAGGCACTGGCTAGAATGTGAGTGTATGTGTAAGTGGGTAGCTTTCATTTCTGTGATGACTTATAAATAGGCATTATCTTCATTTTATAGACTTGAAAAGAGGTTCTGAATGTGTCAGTAATTTTTCCTAAATCACTCCACTAGAAAGTAGCAAAACTGGAATTTAAGTTCAAGTTGGCACTCTTTTCAACTTTAAATGTTCACACTTCCACGTTTTAATGGAAAAGCACAACTCTTATTAAAATATACAGCCTCATTACCTGGTAGCAACATTAGTAGAATTATCATTTAAGTACACAGGTCAACCATGTAAGCCTTTCCCGTAACAGCCACAGCCCCTCACTAATAGACATTCAGTGTGAGAAAAAAGCCAACCGGGGACTCCTCAGGCAGCACCTCCCCCTGCCAAAAAAAGCTTCCCCTTTGTTAAAGGGAAAATAGGCTATTCTATGATGGTTCTTTCACTGGAAAGTCATCCTAGGGCAGGCTGCTTTGCCATTCCTAGGGCTGGGACCCACATGTTTCTGTTCCACCCTGAGGCTCTCTCTGTTCCAGCCCCAGCGGGAGGCCGTTGAGGGAGGCTGGGAAGCAGCTGAGGGTGGAAAGGATGTCTCACTCCTCTGTGCTTGCCGCCCTTCAGCCACCACTGCTGGAGCAATTGCGTCTGTCTCCACAGCAGCAGGTAGCTGCAGCCCCACCCTCTCCCAGCTCCCTACACAGCCTCATTTTACCCCTCCACAGACAGCCTCGGGTTCATGGGGAACCAGCTGCAGCAGGTTCTTTGACCTGAAACCCCCCAATTTTATCTTCTTTTGACCTGGACATGGTGGTTTCCTCTTGCCGTTCCTGTTGTGGGGCTACCTCAACATCTCTGACTAATCTAATTCAGTATTGCAGCATCGTATAAACCGTTCCCTGCGTTAAATATCCTCTGGTTGAATCTCTAGTACGGACACTGTTTTTTCTAACTAGAAGCCCTCATAAAGTTTACAGCATTTGTGCAATAAAATCCATTTACTTTTTAGAAAGACTTTGTATTAAAAGACTATAATTCAGATCGTGAAAATGGTTATCTAAACACATTTTAAACGGTAATGGAAAGCAGAAACACCCATGAAGTACCATGCCTCAGTCCAGAAAAGCCTAATAATCGGAGCAAACCCCCGGACGTTGACACCTATAGCTTCTCACTCACTCAGCTGACATTTTAGATCTGTTCCTCCAAAAGGCCGGTGTCTGAGGCATTTGAGGTTCCTAGCATTGGTCTTTGAAAAGAACTGCTGGACGATATAGTATTTTTTCAAGCAGAGGCTTTAAAAGGTTTCTAACTTCTGAAGTTCACCGTACAAATGATGGTGATCTGGGGGACTTAGTAGAGATCTGAGACTTCATGCCGAGGGCTGGGCAGTGACTGTGACGCAGCAAGTCTCCTCCCTCCTTTGCAATTCAGCTGCCCCTCCCCTTAGAGGGGTGCTCAGCCCATGAAGACTAGTGCACCTTACCATAGGCAGTGCAAGGTGGCTGCAAACTTTGATGCTGTCTCTAAGAAAATACACGGTTGTGGTGTGCATGTTCACTTTCATTCTGCTTGACTGTGTAAAGAAATTCAGGACTTTAAAAGTGCGGCATATTTACATGCGGTGTTAAAAACTATTATTCAAACACTTTCAGGTTTATATCTCCGGCTCCTACACACACACACACAATTTCACAGGGCAGTGCTGGCGTAAAGATTGGCCATGTTATTATAGCATCGAGGTAAAGAGCAAATCTTTTTTTTTTTTTTTGCAGTTTTTGGCTGGGGCTGGGTTTGAACCCGCCACCTCTCACATATGGGGCCGGTGCCCTACTCCTTTGAGCCACAGCCACCACCCAAGAGCAAATCTTGGTAGTCAGTCTGCATTTCAGTTGCCTTGTACTAGTATAATTAAATACCACGGACTGGATGGCATAAAGGACAGAAATTAGTTTTCTCACAGTTGGGGGTTGGGAATTCCAAGATCAAGGTGCTGGTCTGCTTGACTGTAGAACATGTTTAGATACAAATTGTCGCTATCTGAATTGCGTGAAGTCTTTCTAAAAAGTAACGTTTAATATATAACATACTGCTTGGCGTCTCTTTTTACAATCTGAATGACATTGAATATTTTACTTAGGAAATTTTACTTAGCCTGTTTGCCTACATATTAGACAGGATAATAACAGTATCTAATTCTTGGTTATCTGGAAGATCTCTTGAATTAATTACACCATACTATTAATTTTTTAAAGGGCATTAAAACTGACGGTAGAAATAATATTATAACTTGGAGTTATCAGAAAATCAAAACCCAAACATATTGACGAGCATGACTCACTTTATAACAGTTAACTTTTTGTCTATTAGCAAATTTATTTTCTGATAGTTGATTCATGGAGAAATAAGTTTGGGACAACGAATTACTTTTTGTGTGTGTGTGTGGTTTTTGGCTGGGGCTGGGTTTGAACCCATCACTTCCGACATATGGGACGGTCACCCTACTCCTTTGAGCCACAGGCGCTGCCCAACGAGTTACTTAAAGTGGCATTAGGCTGAACAGTCAGCAAAGGCCTGGCATTAATTTGTTTTTCTGCTTGGTAAGTGGCACCTGAGACCGTGATCTCTACTCCACTGGTCCCCCTCCCAAACTGTCACCCCCTGAGCATACCCACCAGGGACGGGCCACCAGAAGTGGCCTTCATCCTTTCTTTCCCTCGTTCTCTCTCCCTCCTCCTAGACATCCCCTTAAAGACCCCCCTGTATATGCCTGAGTCAGTGACAAGCCTTGAATCACTTGTGATGACAGATCTGGTGCCGTCTGTTTGATATGAAACCCCTTTGAAAAGGAGGAGTCCAGGACCTGGCAGTGGGGAGGGTTGGCTGTTAACATGAATGTAACTGAAAAATAATATGCAGCATATATACTGAAGTATCGTGGAATAAATGTGTTTTAACTGAAGTTTATTTTTATTATAAACTAATAGACTTTCTTATCTGTCTTCACAAGAAGAGAGAATTCCTTGTGCTTTTTGTGAAAATTTAGGAAAAATGTGGTACGTTGAATAAAAATAATGCATTTATATATTTTCCATAATTTCATGCTCTGATATGATTGTTACTAAAATTCCATAGATATATTAAAGTTGAGTTTGCATCCAGGTCTCCAACTCTGTTCCAGGATCTCCTTTTTTTGTTACAATGTTCCCTTGAGGGTGTGTCACTGAAATATTTATTGAAGAGACTTTTTTTTTTTTTTTTGATAGAGACAGAGTCTCACTTTACTGCCCTCGGTAGAGTGCCGTGGCGTCACACGGCTCACAGCAACCTCTAACTCTTGGGCTTACGTGATTCTCTTGCCTCAGCCTCCCAAGCAGCTGGGACTACAGGCGCCCGCCACAATGCCCGGCTATTTTTCTGTTGCAGTTTGGCCGGGGCCGGCGCCCTACTTACTGAGCCACAGGAGCTGCCCTGAAGAGACTTTTTTTAATCAATGAATTAGTAACAGCCATAGAGTACCTTTATTGATTTTGTTTAGTCATAGCTGTGTAAAAGTTTTAATAATTATATTCATTTTTATTATAGCTAAAAGCTTCCTGAGGTTAATGGTTAATATTTCTGAAGATAGAAATATTTTATTTTCAAATAATTATTTGAAGAATTAGTAAGAGATCAAGAAGTTGATTTGATTTTTATATTTTTATGTAAATAAATATTTATAGTAACATTCACAAAGTCCCCATGTCAGAACACCTTGCCATTAATATCTTATTAGTGGCAAGTATTTCTGAAGGGAGATATTTATTTTTTAATAATTAGGATATAAGGGTGGCACCTGTGGCTCAGTGAGTAGGGCCCCGGCCCCGTATACCGAGAGTGGCGGGTTCAAACCCGTCCCCGGCCAAACTGCAACAAAAAAATAGCCGGGCGTTGTGGCAGGTGCCTGTAGTCCCAGCTACTCAGGAGGCTGAGGCAAGAGAATCGCTTAAGCCCAGAAGCTGGAGGTTGCTGTGAGCTGCGTGATGCCACGGCACTCTACTGAGGGCCATAAAGTGAGACTCTGTCTCTAAAAAAATAATAATAATAAAATAAATAAATAGGATATAAGTAACTAGTGCAACTGTAACCATTACAAAAAAGAAAAGAAACACAACATAATTAATATCATAGCTACAAGCATGAAAGAAACTTCCATTAATTTAAAGCTTTTTCTTTACTTTTTAAAAACATCAAAGGCATTGTTTTGCATAAATCAATTAAATATAATTGATCCTAACCATTTGACTTTCCTTTTGGTAAATGCAAACATGAAAGAGAATGGATAGATATTGGCATATTATATACAGAATAAAATATACTGCTGCAATTACTAAAATAAATCAGAGTAGTTTTTGAAAGAGGTCATGAATTCTCAGTCCAGACTACTAAGGAGATTAGATAAAGTATCTTGTTATCTGTCTTTAACGTAACTTAGTCATTGATTTGTGCACATTTGCTGCTGACACCAAATGCTTTTATGCCAGCATCTCATAACGCCGCTCAGATTTAGGAGGGAAGGTTCACTCAGCACATGAAGATATGAACTTTTGGACTAGTAAGAGTTGTAAAGAGTGATTGTTTCTGATACTCAGTATCCCATAGCTAAAGCAGAAAAAAAAAAAAGCACTAAACTTTTCTCAGTTGAACAAAGATTGTGTACCTTTTGTCTTAGAAATTAGACATGAATTAAATATACATTAACAACCTAACTTGTTCAGTAAATCCAGGCAGGACTGCAGTGCTAAACATCTAGATTTCCTTTGCAAAATGTAAAGTGGTTTTTACATGTATTAATGTACTCAAGCATTCTGTGTTTTCCTGCCTCTTCTACAACAGAACTCCTAATATTCAGTATCATGCTATCAAAGGCTATATGTGTGGAGTCTGAGCCCAATTCCCCTGGGTTTGACCAGGCCAGCTCTGCCTCAGTAGTTCTCCACCTCAGTATTCCCATCTGTAAAATGGCCTGATAACGGAGATGGCTTCATAGGATTCCTGGGATTTTTATGTGAATTGGCATATGTTAAGGCGTATGTAAATGTTAGGTATATTTTAGATATTGCCACGTGTAGAGTTATGTAAGCTATCTATGAGTGTCAGCGATTACAGTGATCTCCAAATACTAACTGCCTCAATCCTTCTGCCGTACTGGCCTCCTCCCCTACAAATGTAGCTCTGATTTCTCTCACCCGATTCATCATTATACTTTATAATCTCTTACAGTTACAACTTAACTTATTTTTTTTAATTCTTTGCTCCATTTGAGCTGGTATTCTTCCCTTAAATATTCCCACATGCACTCTTCATTTTTTTTTTTTTTTTTTTACCTTTTCAAAAAACCCCACTAGCCATCTTGTAAGTAATTCCAAAAATGAGTTTTCCGTTTGGGTGTGCTTGGTATCCATATGGAATTGCCTCTACATTTGGCATCCACACTTTCACTCTTATTTTTTGCATTGCATTTTTTTTTTCAAAATTGCTCAGGGGCACATATGTTTTTGGTTTGGCCTCATAGATTGCTTTTTTAATGCTTGAATCAAGGCTGTAAGTGCACCAGCACCCAGACAGTGTTCACTGTACCTCGGCAGGCTGTGCCCTGATGCTGGAACCTAGTCCACCTTCAGAGTGATTTTGGAACTCTTTTTTTTTTTTTTTTTGGAATGGCCATCAGAGCTGTTGCCCTACAAGGTCTGATAATCTGATAATTAAGTTCATGAACTTGTCCTAGAAAAAGTGCTCCCTACTGCGTTGCTGAATAGCCCTCCGATCGCCTATATGGAGAGCTCCCTTGACTGGGTGACTCTACACAACTGGTGTCTGCTGAGCCGGTCTGTGTATAATACACTTCCGTGTATTTCCTGCAGGGCAGGTCTGGTTTGAAAGTCCTTTAGTGTTTTTACTAAAACTTTTCAGGAAAAGTCTTTATGTCTCCCTCATATAAGATTCACCAGGACCCATCGGCCCATGTGGTCTCCACAGCCTGGGCAAGATTTTGGAAATGTTTGTATAGGAATGAGCCAGATGAAAACTGAGGGGCTGGGGCCCTTTGGGGAGGACATGGGGTACAGCATCACGGCCCTACCATCTTGGCTTGGGTTTTGGTGACAGGAAGCAACCCCAAGGGGGCTGGCCGCCCAGGGGTTTAAGCTTTAAGAAGCTCTTAGTCCTCTGGCTGCAGACCCTCTTGGGTTTGTGAGAGTACAAGGCTCGGTAGCCTGCTCACTGCCAGAGATGTGGGGACAGGGATGGAGACCAGCCCATATCCCCGTCCACTGGGCTTCCAGCCCCTGGGGGCTCATCGTCACTGTCTGTCTCTCTCTTTTTTGTTCTGTTCTGCAACTTATTCCTGTGGTCTCCCTGGTAGACTCTGGCATGTGTCCCTCAGAATTACAACTGATCTGTGCTTGTTTCTTCATTCTTTACCTTTTCTTCTAAAACTTCTCCATCAGGCGGCGCCTGTGGCTCAAGGAGTTGGGCGCCGGTCCCATATGCTGGAGGTGGCGGGTTCAAACCCAGCCCCGGCCTAAATAAATAAATAAATAAATAAAAAATAAATAAATAAAACTTCTCCATCTTTCTGAAACAATGTGGCATCTGGCGTCTCTGACAGTCACCCCGCTGCCTCTTCCTTCTGTGCAGACAAGGCTGTTCCCAGGCTGGGGCTGGACAGGACGAGCTGAGGTGTGAAATCATCTGGCAGCGAGAGAAAGGAGGTGGGACCAGAAGCAGGAGCTTAGGGAGGTGGGTGCAGGCAGCCAGGCAGGGGGCTTGAAATTTCTTTTTTTTTTTTTTTAATTAAATCATAGCTGTGTACATTAATGCGATCATGGGGCACCATACACTGGTTTTATAGACCATTTGACCTATTTTCATCACACTGGTTAACATAGCCTTCCTGGCATTTTCTTAGTTATTGTGTTAAGATATTTATATTCTACATTTATGGCAGCAACTCTCCGTGAGAGGGTGTTGAACTGTTGAGTAAGATTTCAAGACCCTGAGAAATGCAGGCGTCATAACACAGGCGAGGAAAGATGAAAAACAGCTCGCTAGAAATTACCTGGTGGGCATGCATGATCAATTTAGTTTGGGATTAATTTAATATTTTACTGTAGAGGGCATGATGACCTTGAGGCTTTCCACTGGGTAGGCTCTAATTTATCACAAGAAAATGAGAGATGTTCTGGTGCAGTCTGAGCAGCATCACATTGGGTTGTGTTAAAAAAGGCAAAGCAGCCATGATCAAGGCCCATGTTATTTTTCTTTGGTCTTTTAAAATTTAACAATGTTCTGGTTTCTGAACATCTTAATTTGGTCTGCTGAACTCCTTTCATCCCAGATATGCGGCAGACTTTTAAAGAGGTATCTTTTTGCTTTACTATTTTCTTGGTGGTAATGAATGTAGACGAGATAGCAGGTCTGCACTAGACAAGCCACACACACACACTTCTATATATATCTGTCTGTCGTGGCCTGGGTCTAATCTCATCCTCATTTACAAAGCCCGTCCTACATTGATCTTATCGTAATGTTTATCTTCAATGCCTTCAATACAAAGAGGACAGCCCTTGAAACATTATTTTTTATTTATTTGTTTTTTGAGATAGAGCCTCAAGCTGTCACCCTAGGCAGAGTGCTGTGGCATCACAGCTCACAGCAACCTCCAACTCCTGGGCTGAAGCAAATCTCCTGCCTCCATCTCCCAATGAGCTGGGACTACAGGTGCCTGCCACAACGCCCAGCTATTTTTGGGTTGTAGTTGTCATTGTTGTATGGTGGGCCCAGGCTGGATTCGAACCCACCAGCTCAGGTGTATGTGGCTGGCGCTTTAGCTGCTTGAGCCACAGGTGCCGAGCCACCTTTAAACATCTTTACAGGTTACCACTTTTTGTGATTTTACTAATTTTCCTTGGTGAAAGGCCCTCTCTTTCTTTTTCTGTCTCCTTGTGCTCTCCTTGGTTTGCCAGCTGAAACCCTGTCTCCAGCAGCCCACTCTGATCTCATTTCCTTTGGATTTCTGCAGATATTCTCATTGGTATTTAGCAGGTTTGCCTTTACCGTCCTGCCCCCAGAACCAACAGGCCGCTCAGCACTGGGGATCACAACCCTTTACCACGTGGGGCCCATGTGTCCATGCACAACTGTTTGCGTTAGGATCTGGGATGTAAAATTGTAGAAGTCTGGTCACTGTCTTCAAAAGTTTATAATCTCTTTAGAGATACTTATATACACCAAAAAAAAAAAAGTCACCAGGACAGCGATGACACGATGCCAACTAACCGGATGGTAGAGTCAGTTATCCCACCTTGCCTGGTTCCCGCCACTGGATGAACGGAGTCCAGAGTCACACGCCGATATCCTGGCCAACATAAATGCACCAGGGTACACTCTAAGGGATATCAAAGATATTACTGTGATCTTAGAACTATTGTTTCGCAAAATAGAGTTCTAATAATTAGACTGGGCCTTAGAATATTTTGCTGGGTATTTGTGTATATTTTAAAATTAATCCTGGACTTTACCTAGATGATATTTAGATTCTACCTTTATTAAATAGGGAAACTGTTTATGTCATTGAAGTCATTTTTAGGTAAACAAAATGTTACAGATGTAGAGCATGTGTTAACAATAAATACCACACCATGTTTTATTATTTTTTTACATATGCATGTGTTTATTAAGTTTCCATTTTTTGCCTTCACAAAATTAAAAAAGGCTTAAAATGTAATAACAATAACAATGTTTAAGATAAGGACTAGAAACAAAAATCTTGTAAAGAATGAATGGATATAAATACATTCTGAAAACAGACGATTGCTGCATCGAAATACTAAGCAATAGTAATAATAATAATAATGCGAAGAAAGTAACATTCACATTGTCAAATAAGAGTATGTCTATTATAGAATGCTTTGGCTCTGAGGTTCAGTATGGAGTCTTCAGTTAACTTCTTATTATTTTTTTTTAGTCTCAAAAAATAGAGTGTTTTTTGAGACTAAAACACTCACGATGTTTTGAGAGTCTCAGAAACACTGTGTTTTTAATGAACTAGAAGAATCTGCTTCTTTACTCAATAGCACCTGATATTTCTTTATTTTGCGTAAGTTTAGATACTTAACAATCTATATGTGATGCTTTGAGTTGGTGAAAGTTATATACGTATGTAAGTGTCACCACACTCCATCTCCCCGGGCAGTAACTTGACTAGACACCACGTTACATCACTATGTGTGGAGTCATTGAGTGAACAGCCTTGAGCATCAGACATTCCTGAGTTTAAATCTCAACTCCTCCGTTCATGAACTGTAGGTATATAAAACAGATTGGCACAAAATAACCGTGTATATTTACACATGTATTTATGCGTCATACCTGAATGTATATGTTAGTTCATTTACTTTCTTTATATAAAAATAAGGTACAATTTACACCAGGCAATAGGAGGAAATGATGACTGATAGATTAATGTCAAAAGAAAAAAAGGAAAAATAAGTGGATTAATTGAAAAAGGGAACATAACACAGCAATCTAGGCTGGTGCGATGGTTCTCAGCTAGCGTTTCACAGGTAATCGTGAAGGCTTTTTCAATTTACCCCCTTTTGGTTTTTTAAATACAAGATTATCTACAAGTAAAGTAGCATTTGTCAGTTTTATCTATCGATTTTGAAAAAGCAGGATTCCATTATGCTTTTAATGATGATATTACATCTTCACTCCTGGTGAGAAATCTTGCCCCTGCCCTGTTTCACTGGCTTCTCAATGCAGCGGGTGGTTTTGTCCTGGGCACATCACTGCTCCCCGCCGTGGTTACAAGGTAGAATAGATCTCTCTTGTACTCAAGAGTGGTATAGTCTAAAGTGTCAAAAAATAGACAACTAATATTCATAAATAGAAGTAAAAGACAACTTAAAAATTTTTTTTTCAAAAAAAAAGAACTTAACTGATGACTCCATACTGAACCTCAGAGTCAAAGCATTCTATGATACACATACTCTTATTTGATAATGTGAATGTTACTTTCTTTTGCATCATTATTATTATTGCTTAATATTTTTATGAAGCAATCGTCTGATTTCTTTTCTGAATATATTTATCTTCATTCTTTACAAGGTTTTTGTTTCTAGTCCTTATCTTAAACATTGTTATTGTTGTTAAATTTTAAGCCTTTTTAATTTTGTGAAGGCAAAAAGTGGAAACCTAATTATCACATGTATATGTAAAAAAAAAAAAAGAAAGTAAAGGAATGGTATAGTCTGGGTGCAGCAGATAGATTTTTCAGAGGAATAGTCCAATTTTCTATATTTGTGGTATACAATACCTGTCCCAAACAATTAAATCTTAATATGCCTAGTTTTACAGCAATCGGCTTGGACGTGGGGAGTGGCTGATTTCAATAGCACAACTCACTGTCCCCTGATACAAGATAATTTTTCAGTAATCTTAGGAAAGGAGGGAGGGAGGGAGAGGGGTAAAAAAAGAGTTATTAGTAACACTGTTTCTTTTTTCTTCTCTCTGTGAGCCTCTTACACTTCAGGACAAGAGATAGTTTGCATTGGGGGGAACAGAATGTAATGGTAGAAATGAGAAAAAAGTTCACACCTGAGTGTTCAGATTCCTGCTGTGTCCTGCCAGAACACAATTGGTTAATCATTAATTGTGCAGTATCTACGTTCGTAAAATATACATAAAGTATAGAATATTTATGGCTATCTGTAACAAAATACTTGCCACAAATTGTTTAAATATGCATTTTTGAGGAGTAGAGAACAATGACTGTACATGTAAGAGCAGAGAATCCTTCTGAATCCCTCATTCTCTGACTGTTCTGTATGGCAGGAAGGTCATGCATTACACAGGTGCCGTGAGTGATTGTGAGTGATTGTGAGGGCGATTTAACTTAGGGCATTTCAGAAGATAAGTTTCAAGTTCTACAGTGCAGAAGTGTACAAGGGATCTCTCCTATATTCTAAATCTATCATCTAGATGTATTATGGTAGATGAAGTGGCCGTGAATGTTTCAAGTAACAGCTCAGTGTACGCACAATTATGTGTCATATGATGAGTACATTATAACAAAAAGTTGCCTAATATTTATTAAAGACTGTTGTTTACCTTTATTTCTTTATTTATTCAGTTTTATAAATGTAGGGCATATAAACGTTTCCTGTTACATAGATGAATTGTATGGTTGTGAAGTTAGGTTTTTTTTTGTTGTTGTTGTTGTTGTTTTGTTTTTTTGTGCCCATCACCCGAGCAGTGTACATTATATCCAACAAAGATTTTTTTTAAATCACTTATCCTCCAACCTTCCCTATTCTTCATTCCAGTGTTCTTTGTATGATCATATATACTCACGTCTTTTATCTCCCTTTTATAAATAGAACATATTTATTTATCCTTTCTTGAGATACTTCTCTTAGGATAACAGGTCTCCAATTCCATATAAGTTGCTACAAAAGATATCATTTAATTCCTTTTTATGGCCATGGAATACCACACACACACTGCTTTGAGGAATTTCCATCCTGGTTTTAGAGAGATTACACTGATTTAAACTCCCGCCAGCAGTGAATAAGCCTTCCCTTTTCACTGTAACAGCACCAGCATCTGTTGTTTTTGGAATTTTTTGTAGAGACAGAGTATCTGGGACTACAGGCGCCTGCCACAATGCCTGGCTATTTTTTGTTGCAGTTTGGCGGGGCCGGGATTGAACCCATCACCCTCAGTATATGGGACCAGCATCTTAGCGACTGAGCCACAGGTACCGCCCTGTTTTTGGAATTTTTAATATTATGTGGCCATTCTAACTGTGGTAATGTGGCATCTCATTATGATTTTAATTTGCATTTTCCTAAAAATTCATGAACTTTTTCATGTGTTTATCTTTTGAGAAAAAAATCTGTTTATGTATTTTGCCCATTTTTGAATGGGCTTTTTTATTGTTTACATTTTTTTTCCTGTGCCCAGATTTTATCAAAACACTAAGGAAATTGAACAATACCATGCTATTAAATAGTTAAAGGAAAAATGAGATAATCTGAATAATCTTTAGCATCATCTGATGAGAAATTACACATTAAGTATAACACATCTATTAGCAGCTATTCTTTCATTATTCTACGGAGTAATATATAAGGATTCAAAGTCTGAAGCAAGATTGTAATGGCTGTTAATTCCTGGTGGGCAAAACTTGGACAAATTACTTTGCTATACCTCAAAAAGGGATGATAATCATTTCTACTTCCTAGGACTATAAAGAAAATTGAATGAGGGAGGCACCTGTGGCTCCAGGAATAGGGTGCCGGCCCCGTATACTAGGGGTGGCAGGTTTAAGCCCAATCCCGGCCAAAATGGCAAAAAATAAAAATAATTTAAAAAAAAAGAAAATTGAATGAGTTTACGTATATAAAGTGCTTAGAATATAAAGTACTGGGCGCCTAATATTTAATATAAATATATACTGTTATAGTAGGCCAATTAAAATAACCCCTTTCTCCCCCTGTTCAAGCATGCGTGTGTTTGTTCATTCATTTAGCCAACACTTGTGAAGCTATTCTGTCGGTAAAATTTAGCCTTCACTCTTTCTAATCACCGATTTTTACAAAATGTATCACCTTAGGCATTTGACCCCCAGGATTACGCCATTTTATTTACATTTTCTGCAAATATGAACACAAACCACTGTTCCAATGGAGTAAAAAATGTGGAGCTTCTCCCATTTAAACTTCCAATGACAAACAGTGCTGTATTTTTTTGGCTTTTAAATTCACTCTGTGGAATTTCAAAATTATCTTTTACTTTTATTTATAAATAGTAGTTGTCTATTTTTTGAGACTTAAAAAAATAATAACAAGACGTTAACTGATGACTCCATACTGAATCTCAGAGTCAAAGCATTCTATAGTAGACATACTCTTATTTGCCAATGTGAATGTTACTTTCTTTGCATTATTATTATTATTATTATTGTTGCTTAATATTTCGGTGTAGCAATTGTCTGATTCCTTTTCTGAATGTATTTATGTTCGTTCGTTCTTTATGAGGTTTTTGTTTCTAGTTCTTATCGTAAACATTGTTATTGTTATTAAATTTTGTTTTTAATTTTGTGAAGGCAAAAGAATGGAAATAAATACATGTATATGTAAAAATAAAAATAAAAATTCAAATTCACTCTGTGGGATCCTCTGAGTAGTAAATAGATTTAAATGCAATTTAAATATGCGATATTTCCCACAACTTGGAGATAATATGGTTTGGTTCCCTAAAAATAGTCCCATGGTAACAGCTGAGGAATTAAATATCTGATAACACCACTAATTTGGAAGAGAATGCTCTAATTTGGCTTTCTTCTGGACTTCAAAGGTTGTAATCATTAATCCTATATTTTCTTTACTTCCAGGCTGCCATTTTGCCACTAGGAATTATGCTATTTATAGTTTTGTGATTGGGATACTTACGATAGCAGCTGAAAGCTCCGGGGTTATTCTCTAGTTATAAAGTTTAATTTTGTGTGTCTACTGCCCAAACTTCAGACTTTATAGGAATCTTGGCAGATGGCTTCAGAGAGAATATATTTAGGGAAAGAAGATGGAATAACTCTGAATTTTAATAGTGTGATAGGAATCCAGTCTTGTCCTTTACAGAATGAATGGATAAGCATTAACTTATTATTATCACAATTCCTGGTCAATCAAGGGATTCCTCTTTGTAGGTAGCTATGTAAGATGAAGACCAGTGGGAAATGGGAGCAAAAAACAAGTAGTTGTCCGTATTTATGATGTATTTGTTTTGTTTTCAAAATGCTGGATTAGATTAATTTGGGTGAAAATTTTGAAGTAATTAAGAATTGAATTGGTTCCTACTTTATGGCTTAGTTGCTTTTAGAGGCTTATCATGCAATTAATAAGATCTTATATGATGTGGATTTGTAGGAGGATTTAAAAAATTAAAGTTTTAATTATTTAAAAAAAAGAACATAAGCTATGAAAATGTGTTTTTAGACCTAATTGCTGCTTGTCCTTCTATAAAATAATTGTCATAGTCCATAACCATAACTGAGTTTTAATATTGATAAGACAATATTAAAAATTGTGTATGGGACTGTATTCCCTTGACTACAGTGTAACTGAATATACTATGTTGACTAATGTTTCCAATTATTTGTTACATAGACTCATTTTCATTATTTGTTAGATAGACTCATTTTAAAGGTTACTTTGAAAATTACTAACATTTTGTTTCTCATAAAATGGTTATTGTGGTTAAGATGAAATAATTGTTGAGACTAAGTCCACTGTGTCTATTAAAAATTCTATGATAGGGAAATAAGTAATAAATGGAAAACAAATTCTAGCCTAATTTATTTGTTGTAGGATTAATTTTGCTCTTCAGAAAGAGGCGTGTTGTCATTTTATACCTCGTTATGTTTAATATTTGGTATTGTAATTTCACTGTTGTTTTGCCGAATGGTGTGGTGAGTGTAAAAGTCAGTGATACAGTTCTGTATTTTTATTATTATCATTTTTTTCTCCTAAGTAGCATCATCATATATGTGACTTTACAATAATATTTGAAAAATATGGCTTAATACTAGTAAGCAAAACATCAAAAATTACTTCTTTGCAATTAAGTTCCTTTTATTTCCTGCTGAATCCATTACTTTTCAATATTTTATAATTTTCGAGTCTTTGAAATAAACTATACCTATTGAGACACTTCCGTTCATAGGTTCTTTCTGTTAAAAAAAGGCATCTCTCCAGAGCTACTGACCGTTTAGGCCAAGTTTTTATGAAATGGCCATTTTAAAACTTCACTGGGATCATATATCAAAAGACCCAGCTGCAGGGGTCTAAGGTGGTGTGGTTGTAGGTTTTTGTCTGAATGAGAAGATAGAAGTTTTATTTGACAACAAAACCTCCAAAGTGCCTTATTTTCTTTTGTGACAGGTCCCAGGTGTGTTGAGAATGAACAGCAGTTTTGTCCTGGCTCTGGTTATACCAAATGGCAACAGAGTCAGAAGGATACATTGATTATATAATAAGCATATATTTGTATTCTATTTCTATCTTATGTAAATACAGGTGGCCATAAAGTCTGTGTGCTATTTAAAATAGTTAAATTGCACACAAAATGTATGGCCACCCTGTATACAAAATATGATCTATTTATTTAGGGAGACGTATATATAATAAAATATCTGCCTCATTTAACATGTATATAATTTTAAACATGTTTATATGATAATTCAGCAATTGCAATTCTCATTTACTTTAGGAAATCTACTTTCTCATTTTCTTACTTTGAATTGATAGATGTGTACTCTAAAATAAATAAAGCAAAGTAATTAGATATTTCCATTGAACTAGCTCTAAAAGGTGAACCTGGCTGTTTCTCTCTGTTGATGTTCTATGTAGATAACACGAGTGACGATAAATGGATTGAATTTAAGTTTTATATTCTCCCATAATGCAATTTCTCTGAATTTTCTACAGCTATATCTCAGTGTTATAGATTAGTTAGAGCTTTTCTTTTTTTTTTCTTCCTTCTCTCTTTCCCGCCTTTGTTTAGAGGCTCATCAGAGCTGTTAGATCTATACCCACACTTTCTGTGTCACCATTTCAAATGTCTATTGTTTAGTGAGAGAATATATCAAAAAAGTTTTCATGATTAGTTAACTTATTTATATATAATTCTGTTCTATATATGTACATATACATACATAATATTTAAAAGATTTTCAGTTACAGATAATTACGGCTATAGAGTATGAACTTAGCTAAAAGTCACTTAACTCCCAATTCCTTGTTTACTCTTTACCCCAGAAATCTCTAGATTTCGTTCAAATGCTTCGATAACATTGTTTATTTTTTCTAATATCCCCATCATTTTAATATGTATATTATAGGTGTATCCAACATAGACTGAATTTCCATATAGTTACACCTACTTCTTTCTTTCCATTTTTTTTTTTTTAAGAGACAGTCTCATTCTCTTGTAGACTGTCATAAGTAGACTACACTGGTGTCATCACAGCTCACAGCAACCTCAAACAACTTCTGGGCTCCAGTGAATCCTCCTGCTTCAGCCTCCCAAGTAGCTGGGACGGCAGGCGCCCCGTGACGCCCAACTAGTTCTTTTTATTTTTAGTAGAGATGAGGGTTTCAGTCTTGCTCAGGCTGGTCTCCAACTCCTGAGTTACACCTTTATTGTGCCAAAAATAAGTGGAAGGTTGTCCTTTTGAGGACAAATTATATCCTGGAATTAAACAAGTATTTAGATGGAGATGTTGAGCACCACTGTTGAAGTGGAAAGTTACAGGTACGTAAGGTGAAGAGGGTAGAATGGTTCACGTGATCACTGATGTGAGTTGAAAATTATAAAGATCATACACTCTACATCCTTTCTAAGCTGGAAAAATAATTTGTGCAAATTAGAAAAATTAATTCTGTGTATCAGGAATTTTCGGGGCTCCTGAGCTATAGCAGTGGATGGAGAGGGGAAGGACTTCCACACAGAGGCCATGCTCCTGGAGGGAATATAAACAGCTGAGCAAAGAAATGAACATGTAATTTTTTTTTCTTCAGTTTTTGGCCGGGGCTGGGTTTGAACCCGCCACCTCTGGCCTATGGGGCCGGCGCCCTACTCCTTTGAGCCACAGGCACTGCCCTAAATGAACATGTAATTTTAACAGTGTTGTTAGGAAGAAAAATAAGGGATGGTAGATAGCCACAGTGTCCATTCTAAAAAAGACAACTTGATTTTATTTCACTTTACTTTTTGCAGTTTTTATTTATTTATTTTTTTGGCCGGGGTCAGGGCCGGGTTTGAACCCGCCGCCTCTGGTTTATGGGGCCAGTGCCCTACTCCTTTGAGCCACAGGCACTGCCTAATACAACCTGCTTTTTTTTTTTTTATTGTTGGGGATTCATTGAGGGTACAATAAGCCAGTTACACTGATTACAATTGTTAGGTAAAGTCCCTCTTGCAATCATGTCTTGCCCCCATAAAGTGTGACACACACTAAGGCCCCACCCCCCTCCCTCCATCCCTCTTTCTGCTTCCCCCCCATAACCTTAATTGTCATTAATTGTCCTCATATCAAGATTGAGTACATAGGATTCATGCTTCTCCATTCTTGTGATGCTTTACTAAGAATAATGTCTTCCACTTCCATCCAGGTTAATACGAAGGATGTAAAGTCTCCATTTTTTTTAATGGCTGAATAGTATTCCATGGTATACATATACCACAGCTTGTTAATCCATTCCTGGGTTGGTGGGCATTTAGGCTGTTTCCACATTTTGGCGATTGTAAATTGAGCTGCAATAAACAGTCTAGTACAAGTGTCCTTATGATAAAAGGATTTTTTTCCTTCTGGGTAGATGCCCAGCAATGGGATTGCAGGATCAAATGGGAGGTCTAGCTTGAGTGCTTTGAGGTTTCTCCATACTTCCTTCCAGAAAGGTTGTACTAGTTTAATACAACCTGCTTTTAAAGGCCTGAGTAGAGTGAGCAGGGATTCATGTGAAGATCTCGGAGAACATTCTGCACATAGAAACTGAAGTGTAAGGGTCCCACGGCCGGAAAATTTAGAGTGTTGAAGAAACAGAAGGTGACGCCTATGAAAGGGAAAATGACAGGGGAGGAGATGAGTCAGAAGGTTTAAACAGAGGCAAAGTACGCGTGGCTGCTACACCACGGGGCGTTTTTTTGAGCAGAACAGTGATGTGACCACATTATGGTATGGACAATAATACAGTGGGTGCTTTTAGAACAAATCCCTAAAAATCTAGGAGGTTTAAAGGAAATATTCTAATTAAAAGAAAAATCACAGTGTCTTCAATGAGGATGCAAGTTAAGTTAAGCAAGTACATGAAGAAATTTTCAGAAAACCCCACTAAAGACTAAACAAGCAGTAAGAGACTAAGCCAGACCTAAGAGTTTTCTAATTATATAGAGATTATAATCTGTCAGATTAAACAAGGTTACGAAAGAAATGAGCAAACAAAGAATTTTACCGGAAAGTAGTGGAGAATCAAGACACACCGAATATAAGCAGAAATCATTTCGAATGGAGAAAAGCAAACGTAGTCACAAGCACCCGGTGACGGGCAAAAAGTGAGTCAATTGTTCAAGACAGCGGCAGTTCAGGAAACCTCCACGCTCAACACTTCCAGTCTCAGGCTTCTACGTTTGTATTATTTCTTTTTAGAGAAAAATGCACCCTGGTATGATTTTCCTTTATGTATTTCCTCAATTACTGATAAAATGATTCCATAATAGTCATTCTTTAAAAATCCAGAAGCCTTGGTCATGTTCTGACCTGTTGAGTCTGAGATTCAAGTTGAAGTTTTTGGAATAATGTTCTGGCCTCAACCCACCTGGATAACAAGGAATGCTTTTGTGTGACAAATTGTGCATGGCTGTGAGCAGCGGCTTTTTGCTGGCAGGTATTGACTGTCCAGTTGGCCAAACTTTCTTGTATGGAATCAAGTTAAAGATACATGTATTTTTAAAAGTTATGTTTAAGTGGACGAATGCCTTACTCACGTGTAAGGACTCTTGAAGGAAGGTAAAAAGAAGTGATGGAGTTCTGAGTGGCGCCTGTGGCTCAAAGGAGTAGGGTGCCGGCCCCATATTCTGGAGGTAGTGGGTTCAAACCCAGCCCCGGCCAAAAACTGAAAAAAAAAAAAAAAAAAAGAAGAAGAAGAAGTGACCAAGTTCTAAACATTGAAGAACTGTCACAGAGTACCATATTATCTTCTCAGTGTTTCGAGAGTTAAAATATGAGTACATAAATCAAATGTACAGAGATATGGTTATCTGTCTTTTAAATGCAAGTAACCATATATAATTCATTTGATTATGATTCAAATATAATTGAATCATGATCTATATAATTTATTTTTGTCTACAGAAGCAGCATTGGCTACAGAAATGAATAAATGTTATTTTATTTTATTTAATTTTTCAATAAATGATATTTTCTTATTCCATATACTCCAATCAAAGTTCATATTTTCATCGTGTTCACTTTCTTTCTTTCTTTCGTTTTTTTAAGAGATAGAGTTTTAATTTATCGCCCCTGGTAGAGTGCCATGGCATCACAGTTCACAGCAACCTCCAGCTCTTGGGCTTAAGCGATTCTCCTGCCTCAGCCTCCTGAGTAGCTGGGACTACAGGCACCCACTACAATACCCGGCTATTTTTGTTGTTGTTGTTGCAGTTTGGCAGGGGCTGGGTTCGAACCTACCACCTTTGGTAGATGGGGCTAGTGCCCCACCCTCTGAGCCACAGGCGCCGTCCAATGTTCACTCTCTTTTAAAGAATAAGGAAGACATTATTCTATGCCAAGTTTATCTATTTGTCCTTTAATTCACATTGAAAAGCTCAACACTATTTGCTTATTACCAAAATCAAAAAAGCTTACCCGTGACCATTTATAAATGTAGAGTTGTGAAGTCCATTGGAGGGAGTAAATATTTTGCCAAGTTCACAAAAGAGGCTAAAAGATTATTTTGACTAATGAAGGATGAAATGGTTTAGGACATATGGAGAAGCCATTATTGAACTCTTTTAAATAATTTTCTAACATTTTATAATCGATATTACAAATAGCATTTTTTGGTATTATCCTCGTACTTCAAATGGTACATATGAATCAGATGTCAATGTCAGAAGAAAATAGTACATTTATATATTTTATCTATTCCAAGATTCCAAAATATATTCATAAAAGTTCAGTCACTTAAACAGGGTCACACAGAAATGCCTGGCTGCTAAAATATTTGAAGCCAATTTTGTCTGACTTCAAAGTTATATGTGCCGTGGCATTCCTTTACATTTTGAGATACCATCATTTCTATACTTGAAAACTGGCGGTGCATGGGGCTCAAGTAGGGTACTTGAGTAGGGTACTTTCCCCATATACCAGAGGTGGCAGGTTCAAACCCGGCCCCAGCCAAAAACTGCAAAAAAAAAAAAAAAGAGTAAGGAGGACATTTCATTTTATACATCAGAGAGCAAGATTTTGTATAACATTGTTTCTCCCATTAGGTTGTTAAAGATTTCTACATTATATAAGTCTCAATAATCCAAACAGGCATAGATTAACAATTCTGAAACCATTAGAGACAAGTACTGGAATTGAACAGTTATGTAACTGGATGGCATGATGGGAGCCACTGCTGGAGACGGGAAGTCACAGACCAGTAAGAAGAAGAGTCTGGAAGGGTCCACGTGATAACTGACCAGAACTGGAAACATTCATGTCTATTCATGTCTATGAATAGGTGTAAATGGTTGTATAATACAGGTACAGAGGTGCACAAGTTAAAATGCTCACATTCATTTACTTGTTCTATTAGCTGAGAGGCCCTAGAAGCACTGTCCTCTCAGTGGCGGGGAACATGCCCAACATCCAGGTCTTCTCTGTAATGTCATCCTCCAATAAAAGAAACAAGTGCATCTTGGAGAAATGCCTGAGTCTAGGGCTGGTGTGGTGGGTAAACAAGATGAGCCTGGAGTGTCTGGTCTCCTGATGTCAAGAAGTAAGAAAGTGATGTAGAAAACAGCAGACCCACCTCCTGTGATGGGGGTTGTGGACCTCTGAAAGAGTTTTCAGTGGCCAAAGAATTAATAATCTGAGTAGCAGAATAAAGTATTACATTATAAACGAAAGTATTAAGAAATCCCCGAGCCTATGCTGACATAGATAAATTATTAAATAAATTTTAAAATGAGGAAGAATAGACAAATTCTCCATGAAGAAGAATGTCCAATAATTTAATGTCTGTGTTGATATTTATTTGATATCTTCACTTTTAAATGGTTGATTGTGTTATTAAATAACTAAGTTCTAAGATAAAGCACAAATCCAAAAGCAATGTAATTTGTGTACCCATGATGAGTCAAACTCAATTTTGAAGGGTGTGTGATGATGCTGATGTGTGTATTTGTCATCTGCTCATTCAGTTATGCATCATTCAACAACTTTTTATACACAAAGTAATGTTATCAGGGTGGCGCCTGTGGCTCAAAAGAGTAGGGTGCCGGCCCCATAGACCAGAGGTGGTGGGTTCAAACTCGGCCCGGGCCAAAAAGCTGCCAAAAAAAAAAAAGTGATGTTGTCATCCTGGAAAATAGAGCAGTGACCTAAGGCTGTTCAGTTTCTCCCTTCATGGGTCTTACATGTTAAATATAGTTTGTGAAAAGAAAATTACCATACCATCATTTCATGAGATGAAAACGGACAACTGTATCAGAAATACATTGACCTAAAAAAGAATGATTTCACTGTAGGAAAAGTGAGTAAAAAACTTTAAAGACCTGGTCTTTATCTGGATTTTTATAATGTATAGAAGCATTTTTATAAATGCATAGAAGTAATGAGAAAGAAAGTATGATGTATGATTCAAGATTCAGCAGAACTTCCATAGCTGACCACCTCCCTACACTGACCACTTCCTTAAGTTGACTTATTTCTTATGGATAACACAGGCCCCACATGTATGTGTCAGCACAGCAGGCCTGGTTCCTTATGCTGACCACCTGTCTATGTTGGCCAGTTTGTTCAAGTATGGTGGGTGATCAAGTTATAGAGATTCTACTGTAATTGATAGAAATATTCACTACTTAAAATCGGTCTCATTTATTTTTGTTGCTGTGCTGTGACTGCCTTTGGGGTCTTCATAAATTCTTTTCCTAAGTTGGTATCTATAAGAGTTTTTCCAGTCTATCCTTCTAGAGGTCTTACAATTTCTTGCCTTAGGTTTGAGTCTGTTATCCACTCTGAGTTAACTTTTGTGAGTGTTGAGAGGTAAAGATCCTATTTCTGACTTTTATATGTGCTCATCAAGTTTCCCAGCACCATTTGTTGAATAAGGATTATTTTTCCCAGTGTAAAATAATCTTTGCTTCGTCAAAGATCAGAGGGCGATATGGGGATGGTTTCGTACCTGGATTTTCTATTTATATCTACTGGTCTATGTTTCTGTTTTTGTTCATGCTGTTTTGGTGATGATAGCCTTGTAGTATAGCTTGCAGTCTGGAATAGTCATGCCTCCAAATTTGTCCTTTTTTGCTTAAGGTTGCTTTGGCTATTCAGGGTCTTTTCTGGTTCTATACAAAGCATAAAAATCATTTTTTCTAGCATTGATATTTTAATGGGGAGTGCATTGAATCTGTCATTGCTTTGGATAATATAGATACTTTAACAATGTTGATTTTGCCAATCCACAAGCGTGATGTTTTCCCATTTGTTTAGATCCTTGGTGATTTCCTTCCTCAGCACTTCCTAGTTCTCCCCATACAGATCTTTTGCCTCCCTCATCAGATATGTTCCTGGGTATTTTATTTTCTTTGTTGCTATTGGGAAAGGCATTGAGTCTCTGATTTGATTTTCAGCTTGACTGTTGTTGGTGTATAGGAATGCTACTGATTTGTGTACATGGATTTTGTAACCTGAGACGCTATTGAATTATTCATCAATTCCAGGAGTTCCTGGTGGAGTCTTTGGGGTTTTCTAGACATAAGATCATATTGTCAGCAAAGAGTGATATTTGACTTTTTCCCCCCTATTTGAATTCCTGTTGATTTCCTTCTCTGGTTAGGACTTCCAGCACTATGTTGAACAGAAATTAAAAGGCTTCTGTGCAGCTAAGGAAACAGTCAATAGATTTAATAGACAATCAGCAAAATGGGAGAAAATATCCAGTCAAGGGCTAATAACCAGAATCTACGAAGAACTTGAGCAAATTAGCAAGAAGACATCAAACAATTCCATTACAAAAAATGGGCAAAAGACACCAGCAAACGTTTTTCAAAAGTAGATAATGTCCAATAAACATATTAAACATACTTAGTGTCTCTAAATATCAGTGAATGTAAATCAAAACCACAATGAGATATCACCTAACCCCAGTGAAAATGACTTTTATCACAGTGTCCAAACACCAGATCCTGGCATTGATGCTTAGAGAAAGGGGCACTTATACTCTGCTGGTGGGACAGCAAATTAGTACAGCCCCCAGGGACAGCGGTGTGGAGCTGCCTCAAAGAACTCCAAGAAGACCTATCATTTGATCCAGAAATCCTATAACTGGACATTTATCCCAGGGGAAAAAAATTATTGCATAAAAAAGACACTTGCTTTTGAATGTTTATAGCGACAAAATTCACAATCACAAAGATGGGGAAACAAGCCAAGTGCCCATCCACATGTGATTAATAGAATGTGGTGTGTTTCCACCACGGAGTAACTGCTCAGCTGTAAGAAAATGGGGAACTAAGAATGCCTTTTGTAACAACCTGGGTGGGAAGGGAGACCATCCTCCTAAGGGAAGTATCACAAGAACGGAAAAACAAACACCGCATGGGCTCACTTTTAAATGAGAAGCAAAGGATCATCATACCTGTGCACATATGGTGGTAAAATTCCGTGGAGACAGAGCAGGTGGAAGGGGCGGGAGACAATGGGTGAATTCACGCCTAACAGGTCAATGTTCACCGTCTGGGGATGGCTACGGTGATAACCTCAACTCAAACTGTACAAAAGGAACGCACGGAGCCAAATGTGTGCACTGCTCCAGCATTCTGAGAAAAGTAAAGTAAAAGAAAAAATGACATTCATTACTGAACAAAATACATTACAAAAATCCACTGATTTCCTGAATTGTCTATTACTGTTTCTTCTTGTAAATTTCCTCTTTTGCTGCAACCATACAATGAATTAGGGGTCCCATAGCTCACATCTGTATGTTGCCTCATTTTCTGAACATTTTTCCTAACTCAGACCATCTCAACAGATTGATAACATGACTTTGACTCAAGTAGCCAAATGCTTTGTGCACTAAAATATCCGAACAGATACGTAATATTTCAATTTTTATTGAAATAGTTTAATAGACACTATGCCAAATAGAAATGAAGACCCAAGTGTTTATGATTTTGAATGAAATAACTGGGCAAAATGGAAATGAAGGAAATGTTTCTTCTAGCTGTTATGAAGATATACCACCTATTTAATGAGGTTTTTTTTTTTTTTTTTTTTGTAGAGACAGAGTCTCACTGTACCGCCCTCGGGTAGAGTGCCGTGGTGTCACACGGCTCACAGCAACCTCCAGCTCTTGGGCTTACGCGATTCTCTTGCCTCAGCCTCCCGAGCAGCTGGGACTACAGGCGCCCGCCACAACGCCCGGCTATTTTTTTGTTGCAGTTTGGCCGGGGCTGGGTTTGAACCTGCCACCCTCGGTATATGGGGCTGGCGCCCTACTCAGTGAGCCACAGGCGCCCCCCTTTAATGAGGTTTTTTAAAGAAAGCCCCTACTATATTTAATATATGATTAGTGAATGTTGCACCTGTGTAATCTAAAAAATAATGAATTATTGAAGAGTCTTAATTTTGTGGAGCTAGAATAATGTTATGTCTTCATGGTCTGTCAGTATAAGGGAATATACAATGCAGAGTCCATGTGTTTTAGGAACATAGAAGAAAATAAGGTCACCAAGGATACTTTTATTCTATAAAATACAAAATCATTTGTACTTCTAAGCTATACGGACAAAATGTGGACTCCATCTTATCATGAGAAATGATGCCCCATGAATATATCAATGTACACAGCTATGATTTAATAAAAAAAATTTATATTTGAAATAATTAAAAAAATAAATAAATAAATAAAAATAGAAAAAAAAGATAATCCTCAGGATATTTAGCTGATTTATATTTGTAAAAACTCTACACTCTTTATCATATTATAGAGAGAAAGTAAAATTGCTACAAGTTAAAAGAAAATATAATTGTTTGGTATTTTTGTCATGATGCAACAATACATTCTAAGAATGTGAATATATATGTGAAAATATATAAATAAAAATACACAGAGAAGGGTCTAATTTCCAGTCCTTGTGATTCATGCTACTTTTACATTTATATTATTTTTCAGCCCCTTCGCCAGTCACCAATGTGAAAAAGGGGAAGATTGGAAAAAACAGCATCTCTTTGTCTTGGCAAGAACCCGATCGCCCCAATGGGATCATCCTGGAGTATGAAATCAAATACTTTGAAAAGGTAAGATGAACAGAATAAAGATACCCTTCCCTTCCTTTTTGTTCCATTTTAGCAACTGCAATTATCCAATTTGTTGAAGAGGATGCTGCAATTTTATGTGTGAATCAATGAGAATTGATTCTACGGTCGTGACTGTGGAGGCCGGAGTGTGCGGGGAGCTCTCTGTGCTTTACCAGCCTGGAGATTGCCCTGAAGTCTAAGTTGGTTTAACTGTGTTCACAACATTAAAAGATGAAGTCATAGGATGTTTGAAAGTGTTTGCAATGTGCTAGAGGAAACCACGTGAGCTGATGCCCATTAACTCAGTATAACACTTACAAGGGAGATGCCAGAATCAAAATTCATGTATACCATGTAATTTGTAAAGATGTTTAAGGATCTAACACTGTGGCATAAACTTCATGTTCAAATTTGAGAGTGCAAAATCAGAAATGCATGTCCCTATTTCTTTTTATTTATTTCTTTTTTTACATATACATGTGTTATTGGGTTTCCACTTTTTGCCTTCACAGAATTAAAAAGGCTTAAAATTTAATAACAATAACAATGTTTAAGGTAAGGGCTAGAAACAAAAACCTCGTAAACAACAAATGAAGATAAATACGTTCAGAAAAGAAATCAGACCATTGCTGCATTGAAATATTAAGCAATAATAATAATAATAATGCAAAGAAAGTAACATTCACATTGTCAGATAAGAGTATGTCTATTATAGAATGCTTTGACTCTGAGGTTCAGTGTGGAGTCATCAGTTAACTTCTTCTTATTATTATTTTTTTCCAAAGTCTCAAAAAATAGACAACTAGTATTTATAACATGCCCCTGTTTCTTGTATTTTCTTGACTGACTTGGTTCCCTGAGCTGTCTCTTAAAACCATTTTCACGTATGTATATTTACCTTAATGGCTGTTGAGATCTAATGGTAATACACGTCTCTTTAACTCTCTCAAAGCCACAACCAAGTGAGTTTTGATGAAGGAATCAAACAGATGGAAGTTAAAGAAGAGCTTATAGGCTGGTGCAACGGCTCATGCCTGTAATCCCAGCACTCTGGGAGGCCGAGGCAGGTGGATCTCTTGAGCTCGGGAGTTTGAAAGCAGCCTGAGCAAGAACAAGGCCCTGTCTCTCCTATAAATAGAAAAACTATCCAGATATGATGGCAGGGGCCCTATAGTCCCAGCTACTCAGGAGGCTGAGGCAGGAGGATCCTTGAAGCTCAAGAGTTGGAGGTTTCTGTGAGCTATGACACCACAGCACTCTACCCAGGGGGACAGAGGTGAGACACTTGTCTCCAAAAAAAAAAAAAAAAAAGAGCTTAAAATTTCTGAAGCTGGGCTGGAGTATGGGAAAACAAAGAGACATGGGTGCCCCAACCAGCCTGCAATTCAGGGGTAGGAGACCCCAAGCCAGAAGCCCTGGCCTCGGGTTGTAGAAAAGGAAGACAGCTGTAGTGGAAGCAAGCAGACCCCAAAGGAGAGAGGAGGGCCAGCCGATTCACACAGTTGCTTCCCCACACTCACAGAGGCATCACTCCTCTTCTTTAAGGTTCCCTGTTCTCAGGGAAGCAGGAAGCGATAAGGGCAAAATCTCACTTTATAACAACTCAAAGATTGCCCAGGCTGGGACACTGGGAAAGAAAAAAGGAGAAAAACGGGTTTGTCTAATCATCATCAGTAAAAAATGCTAATGACTTACTCATGGCAATTACTTCAAAATCAAAGACTCTATCTATGTGTATAGATTTATAAAAAGTTTAGGGAAAGAAATTGAACATTAATTTGCCGTTTATTACAGGTATTTTTTTAAATTTGCTTTTCTGTTTCTTGATTCAACTTTTTCCTGTACAAGGATTAAACAGCAGAAAGAAAAGGAATTGAAGGTTATCTATTTCTAATTTGTGGCTTTGGGATGTTTCTACAATGTTCATGTATTGATTTTATAAATAAGCAATTTGCACTTTCAAAATAGTTATCTTTCGGGGAATGATGTGCTGATAGCCTTACAAACAGCTGTTGACTCTTTTGGGAACACAAATGATGATACTTAATGAGATATTTCGTATAAAATATGTTGTCAAATACATTAGTTGTGAAGAAGGTTCTAGAACACCTCTGAGGCAAAGTTATGTTGGGATACGGGTTAAAGAATTTATTGTCAACAAAAAAGCAGTTACTCACGTGGTCTGTTGTGACATTAATATTCCTCGCTGATTCCTGTTTCTCTGAGATCAGTAATCAAAAACAGCACTGCACATTCCAGATGTCTACAATTTAAACACATGCTATATCCAAAAGTAATTTCTACCATTAAAGTTCACATTCTTCATTCAAGTTTCGTAAACCTTTATTACTCTATACTAATGCAAAGTTGTGTAGACTTATATAAATATATACAAACACATGCCAAATTCTGTTGTACACATTCTAAGTCTCCAAATTTTCTTTGCGAGTAATATTGACTTTAAAAGATGTTGAGGGCAGTGCCTGTGGCTCAGCGACTAGGGTGCCAGCCCCATACACCGAAGGTGGTGGGTTCAAACCCAGCCCTGGCCAAAAACTGCAAACAAAATTAAAAAAAAAAAAAAAAAAAAAGGACGGTGAGCTTTTATTCCATGTGTGGAGGATGCATTGTGATAGGCCCAGAGCTCCTTTTGAACCGTCAGAGTGACACCACCCTCTTGCTGGGTGGCTTTTGGCCAAACAGGTGGCAGAGCTGTCCAGGGCACAGGCACGCACCCGCTGGCATGTTGGCCTGCGATTGCCCTGCTCTGATAGAGGTCACCAGGCTCCTCTGCTCCCGCATGACGATGGGCCCACTGCCATCTCTTAATTAGAGGCAGAGCCTGCGCCAGCTGGCGCCTTCTGCCCAGGCCCCCTCGCCGCGTGTGAGCAGGGTTTGCTTGTGAGCAGGGTTTGCTAAGCAGCTGGGGAATGCAGCTCATTTGCTCAGCTGGAGCAGGAAGGCAGCGAGAGCCACTACCCTGACCCAAAGCTTGGCAGCCAGGCGGTCGTGGGCATCGGAGAGGTGGACTAGGGTTTGCCATCTGAAATTGTGATGTGAGAGCAATTTAAAGGGATAGAGCAGAAAAATTTTGGAAAATACCTTAGATCACTTACAGTGTCTATTGTTATGTATTGGTTTTGATCTGTAGTTAAAGGCTTTACTAAATTATCTTCAATTATGCAGTATTAGCTAACTCAGAGAGACGATGTGTAATGAAACCCCAGATAAGAAGCAGCTGAGACACGGCAATGTTAATTATTCATTGGACGTGAGGCTGCGGAAGGTGACGGCCCCAACACTAGGCCACACGTCATCTCAGGGACCAGCATTTCGGTTCTGTTGTGTATTGTTTTTTTCCTTTTTGGCAAAAATATCAATTTTTAATATTTTTCAAAATGTATTTGTTGTACCCGTGATAGAATGAATCTACAAACACGTAAGCTTTTAAAAATTGTTTTGTATCTTACTTTTCAAGAGAAGAATTGACCACCATGTTATAGCATTGAGTGCACCAAATACAGCTAGAATCTGTTCTACAGATACTGTGCTCGGTACTGTGTGTATGACTCCACCTCTTCCCAATAGTATTGATAAATAACTTTATCTTCGTAACTACATTTGTGTACCCACATTTACTCACTTATTTAACGACACGATAGAATTCTAACTCTGTTGTTTTATGTGCTTTAAAAACATTCTCCGTTTACATTGTAAATGTTAACATTTTATGTAAAAATCCTGATTATATTAAGTACATCAGAATCTCGTACTTTAATTTTGGTTATATTTTTTCTCTAAGTTAAGCCCCCTTTACTTTTTTTTGCTTCTTTTTTTTTTTTTTTTATTAAATCATAGCTGTGTCCATTAATGCAATTACGGGGTACAATGTGCTGCTTTTATATACAATTTGAAATACTTTCATCAAAATGGTAACATAGCCTTTACTGCATTTTCATCTTTTTTTTTCTTTTTTTTTAATAGAGAGAAAGTCTCACTTTATTTCCCTGAATAGAGTGCTGTGGCATCACAGCTCACAGCAACCTCCAACTCCTGGGCTTAGGCGATTCTCTTGCCTCAGCCTCCCGAGCCTTTACCGCATTTTCTTAGTTATACTGTGTTAAGACAGCTTTAAACAAACAAAAATAATATCAGCAAAGACACTTAATCATTTCTTATTGAAAGTCACAGCTGCAATCATAGCCAAACCGGAAAATATAATATTATTGGTAAACAATGTTACTTACTCTCAACAATATTGAGAAATAACAGTATCATTGGGTTTATTTAGTAACAAACAGCCACTATCAGAACAATCAGTAACTGTCATAGTTATAGAAGATATTTATAATTTCTAAAGGGAAACATGAAGTAATTACTTGTTATTCCTGGAAAATCGATCATATAGAAGGTGTAATAGGGTAAATAAAAGAATAAACACTTGGGAAGCTGAGGCCTAAGCCCAAGAGCTGGAAATTGCTGTGAGCTCTGATGCTACGGCACTCTACCAAGGGTGACAAAGTGAGACTCTGTCTCTAAAAAATAAAAAATAAAAAAAAAGAATAAATGCTTGTGAATGAAGAAAGTGCCTGGTATTACTTGGCAAACTTTTATAGGATTTACTTACCTACTTTGAATGCTTCACAAAACTCTGATAAAATTTCATAGATCTTTTAAAGATTAGTCACTTTGGCTTGGCGCCCGTAGCACAGTGATTACGGTGCCAGCCACATACACGGAGGGTGGTGGGTTTGAACCCATCCTGTACCAGCTAAACAATGACAACTGCAAACAAAAAATAGCCAGGTGTTGTGGTGGGCATCATAGTCCCAGCTACTTGGGAGGCTGAGGCAAGAGAATCGCTTAAGCCCAAGAGTTTGAGGTCGCTGTGAGCTGTAACGCCACAGCACTCTACCAAGGTACGACAGCTTATGACTCTGTCTCAAAAAAAAAAAAAAAAGGATAGTCACTTAAATTAATCTGCACGTTAAAAAACTAAAGATCAATCATTCTCCTATAATGAGTCAGAAAACCTGATATTTGGTTTAGAAATTGGACCACACCCATATAGAAACAAATGTGTTTCCCCTTCATGCCGAGGTAATGATATATGTTTAGACATCAACGTGTGAGCGGTGAGTTGCTCTGTAAGAAGAATGTGGGTAGGTCGTATATTGTAGGAAATCTAGAAGGTGGTGAAAAGTCAATTTGACATGGCAAATAATAAAGAGTTGAGAATATTTAAAATAATAATCATGAAAATTAAACATGCATTGTAGTCTGTTGGGTGTTTCCGTAATGCATTAAGGGTTCCCTTGCTGCTTCTCTGAGGAAGCTCATGCTAAAGCTCATGGTTTCCTCAGGCTAAAGAAAGTTCCCTGTGGAATTTTCTACTCCAATTTTACCGATCTGGAAACTGAATGTGGAAGGAAATGTGGACATGCTGTGTTTTAGCACAGGATTGCAGTGTCCGTCCCAAGTCAACACGCTGCCTTCCAGGAGACGATGGGAAGACGCGGGGTGAAGATGGACTTCTGCTAGCAGACTAGGTGGGGACAGCGTCTCCTCTGCTCAGTTTCCAAGTTTATCCTTCCTAAACCATCTCCGTCCACTGCTTACCTAGCTCCCCCTAACATAGGAAATTCTAAGAAGAAAAGCTCTTCTCACAGCATTTTTGTTTTTAATGCTTCCTGTTTAACTTTATTTAATTAGAATTAAAGTTCTCCAGGGAAGGAGGAATGTCTTCTCCCAAGACTTTTATTAACTACCATTAGAAGTCGAATTCACCAAAGATTTAAAGCGTAAGTCTTCCCTCACCTTCTGTGTGAGATGGCCCACTTTCCTTATGTATAGTCAGGTTGTTAAAACTTACCTGAGGAAAGCCAATAGCAGCAGCACAAGTCTGTAAAATAATCAATCTCTTGCCAAACTGTCTTATAAAAGTCTTACAAATTCATTTTTGCCAAAGGCAAATAGGGTGGGTGGGTAGACAGCTATGCCACCACCTGAGTTCTAGAAAAATCTTTAAGCTTTTGTACAAATAGCACAGAGGATACATAGGATTTTTTTCTGAATTTCACTGTATTTGTCTTAACAGAGCATCCACTGCCCTCTGGGTTCTTATCTGATCTATGCTTCTGAGTTTTGCTGTCATTAGTAACATATATATGTTGACTTTTTTTATTATATGTACACGTGCACTTGAAGGACCAAGAGACCAGCTACACAATTATCAAATCGAAGGAGACCAGCATCACTGCAGAGGGCTTGAAGCCGGCCTCCGTGTACATCTTCCAAATTCGAGCTCGAACCGCAGCCGGCTATGGTGTCTTCAGTCGAAGATTTGAGTTTGAAACCACCCCTGTGTGTAAGTCATTTTAATTACTGTCAACTCAGGTCTCTGTAATGGTTACCAGGAGAGGGTCAGTGGATCAGTACCCAGTCTGGACCCTCCGTCCATCTCTGTCTCCCTCGGTCTCCCAGGCAGGACCCCTCCTGGGTAGGATGCACCTGTCACCTGTCAGGCTGTCACAGAGCCAGGGGGTTAACACATTGGTCCCTGCTCCTCACTGTGTTTAGGCTTACTAGGAGACCGCGCAAGGGGTGGGGGTCCTTCAGGAATGTTTAAACTTGTTTTAAACACTTTCTTCCCAATGCTGCTATACTTTATGGAGTTATTACCATTTACTTTTTACTTCTTTTGTTGAACTCTGCTACCAGAAAACTCCACAGGGAACTTTCTTTAGCATTAAGTTTGTCAAGGTAATGGTGCTCTCAAGAACCAGTCTGATTTCTTAAAAAAATAAAATAAAATAAATCTCTGGCACTATCTCCGAGTACAGAATCTGGAAATATTTCTGGAACATCATTTTTGCACAATTATTCCCCTTAAAATATATAACTTTAGCTTCCATAAAATACTAAAATTACATACTTGTTCCAAAGTAAGCACTTTGAAAGCAGAATTAGAAGACAGAAGTTTGCCTTGTTTGTGGAGGGAAGAATCAAAATTATTCATCTTTTACGAAAAAATAGACATGAAATGTGTGTTTGTTTCCTCTTTAAATCAAGTTACATAAGAATTTGTGATTTTAAAATTAAGAAAATAAAATGCTCATTTTTTTGAAAGACAACAAAATGAGAGCTTAGTTATCAGATTTACTTTGTTATAGTTAGAATTATTAAATTAAAATTTCAGTGAAACTACATAATATGGCCCTTTAGAAAACCAGCATATATTTTTGTTATAGCCTGCTTAACTGAATTATTTAGGAAGTAATTTTTATTACTTAGATATATCTAAGTGTCACTTCATGGATTTTTTATAAAGACACCATTGTAAAAAAATGATAAATTATTTTCTTTCTCAGCAAAGGAAAATTCTACAACTGCAGTTAAAGCTACTTGAATTTGAACCTCTAAGAAAATTTTCTTAATATGCTTCATAACAACATATGTAATTAGTCATAAAATTCTCATAGTATTTACATAGTCTCGTAAGAAGTTTACAAAGATACAATAATTAAAATAATCCTTTCTTTTCAGAATTTCTGTAGCTTCCGTCATATGCCTTTCATTGGATAATTAGTTATGTAGTCATTTCTAAAATTACATTAATTATTTTGTTGGTCAATTCTTTATATACATGGATGATTTCCTCAACAAGGCCTCCAAATACTTGACTGCGGGAATGATGGTTCCTTAAATGCATCTGTACTTTCCCTTATAAAGTTATGGGTGGTGTTTATTTGGTGGGTAATAGTTAAAAAAATAGTTAAGTATTTATGCTGTAATGACTCATTGCTCTGAAAGAAAGGCTATTTTATCTCCCAGATATGTAAGAAGAGAAAATTACATTAAAATTACCTTCAGCACACTTTTTAAAAACAGTTTTCTAAAATTGCCTGTTCAACTCCTATAATGTACACATGTATGATAATGACACGTTGACACAGTTTGTTATTTATTTGCTCAATTTCCAAAATTTATTACTTATTAATTTATATTATACTTCAGTCATTTGTTGATAAGGAGATAAAATTCTTCTGAGGGGCTTTTCTTTTTCATCTACATTGTATTATAGTTCAAAAATACAGGCTTAAAACTAAACGCCAATAGTAGTAAAAACAGGAATGTAAAAATATTTATTTTAGAAAGACTAATTAATGTGAAGACTTGGGTTGAAAAACCTCCAACCATTTGTGCTCTGCCAGGCTTTAGTTTACGTTTTATAACCCACTCTTAGCCTCTTTATTTTAATTTTATTGTGCATAAAAATGACATATTTTAAAATTGACTCTGTATTACCTCTATTCTTAAACATAGTGACAAAAAAACACATCGATGAATAAACCTTCCGTGCATTCATGAAAGCATTCAGTCAACTACTTAGCTCTTCTTCTGATTTCTTTTAACACAATTTGTCTTGAAATTTCAGGACCATCACTGACTTTTTCCCAACCCTATTAAGGGTGTGTATTAAGTCAGGTCACTTGCGTAGGGTCATGTTGCAGACAAGACACCAGACGGTGCCAGCCCCACGGAGATCCCTGCAGGGCCTTCTCACAGCCACGCCCACTCCCTGGGGAGCAGGAGCAGCTGGCTGCCATTGCTAATTTCTGGGAACCATTTATATACCCTCCATTTCTAACCTTTCTGTTTTAAAATTGAAAAAAAAAATTAATATTTTTGTTTATTGTTTGGGATTCATTGAGGGTACAAAGAATTAGGTTGCTTTTGTTAGGGAAAGACCCTCTTATAATTGTGTCCCACCCCCAGGAGGTGTGTTATCCACTCTGACCCCCATCTCCCTCCCTCCTCCCCTCTCCCTGATCCCTCATACCCCTGTTCCCACCCCACCTTGTATTAGCTCATCTGCCACCTTCATTCTTGAAATGAGTACGTTAGATTCTTGCTTCTTCATTCTTGTGATGTTTTACTAAGAAGAATGTGTTCCAGCTCCATCCAGGTTAATGCAAAAGATGTATAATCTCCATCTTTTTTAATGGCTGAATACTATTCCATGGTGTACATATACCACAGTTTGTTAATCCATTCCTGGATTGGTGGGCATTTCGGTTGCTTCCATATTTTAGGAATTGTAAATTCAATTGTGATAAACAGTCTAGTGCAAGTGTCCTTATGATAAAAGGATTTTTTTCCTTCTGGGTAGATGCCCAGTAATGGGATTGCAGGATCAAATGGGAGGTCTAGCTTGAGTGCTTTGAGGTTTCTCCATACTTCCTTCCAAAAAGGTTGTACTAGTTTGCAGTCCCACCAGCAGTGTAAAAGTGTTCCCTTCTCTCCACATCCACGCCAGCATCTGCAGTTTTGAGATGTTATGATGTGGGCCATTCTCACTGGGGTTAGGTGATATCTTAGGGTGGCATTTCTCTGATGATTAGGGACAAAGAGCATTTTTTCATATGTTTGTTAGCCATTTTTCTGTCTTCTTTAGAGAAGGTTCTGTTCATGTCTCTTGCCCCGTGATATATGGGATTGTTGGGTCTTTTTTTGTTGATTAATTTGAGTTCTCTATAGATCCACTAGGATCTATCAAGCTTTTGTCCAATTCATAATATGCAAATATCCTTTCCCACTCTGAAGGTTGTCTATTTGCTTTGGTTGTTGTCTCCTTAGCTGTACAGAAGCATTTTTGTTTAATTAAGTCCTATTTGTTTATTTTTCTTGCAATTGAAAGATTTTCTTCATAAAATCTTTCACCAGGCCAATATCTTAAAGTGTTTTCCCCACACATTCTTTGAAGATTTTTATTGTACATGCCTTATATTTAAATCCTTTATCCATCTTGAATCAATTTTTTAAGTGGTGAGAAGTGCGAGTCCAGTTTCAGTCTCTTCCATGTGGTTATCCAGTTCTTCCTACACCGTTTATTGAATAGGGATTCTTTTCCCCAGTGTATGTTCTTATTTGGTTTATCAAAAGCAGGTGGCCATAAGATGTTAGTTTCATCTCTTGGTTTTCTATTTTATTACCAAATGTCAAGAGTCTATTTTTGTGCCAATACCTTGCTGTTTTGATCACTATGGCCTTGTAGTATAGCCCAATAAATATAGATGCAAAAATTCTCAATAAAATCCTGGCCAATAGATTACAGCTAAACTTTATTTTTTTTATTTATTTATTTATTTATTTTTTAATTTGGCCGGGGCTGGGTTTGAACCCGCCACCTCCAGCATATGGGACCGGCGCCCTACCTGCTGAGCCACAGGCGCCGCCCTACAGCTAAACTTTAAAAAAAACATTCATCACAATCAAATAGGTTTCATCCCAGGGATGCAAGACTGGTTTAACATCCACAAGTCTATAAATGTAACTCACCATGTCAACAGAAGCAGAAACAAAGACCATGTGACGCTCTGAACAGATGCAGGAACACTTAAGAATACAGGCATAGATGACACATTTATTAAAATGACAGAAGCCATGTACAACAAACCCAGAGCTAATATTGTACTGAATGGAGTAAAACTGAAATCTTTCCCGCTCAGATCTGGAATCAGACAAGGATGTCCTCTATCAGCACTACTATTCAACATCGTGCTGGAAGTTCTAGCCAGTACAGTCAGGCAACAGAAGGAAATAAAGGGCATCCAAATGGGGGCAGAGGAGGTCAAACTCTCACTCACTGGTGACGATATGATCTGATACTTAGAGAACCCCAAAGACTCAACCACGAGACTCCTGAAATAATAAAAAATATATTAATGTCTCAGGATATAAAATCAATGTCCACAAATCAGTAGCTTTTGTGTATGCCAGTAACAGCCAAGATGAGAAGCTCATCAAGGACACAATTTCACATTATCTTCAAAAAAAATGAAATACCTAGGAATATACCTAACAAAAGAGGTGAAGGACCTCTACAAAGAAAACTACCAGGGTGGTGCCTATGACTCAGTGAGTATAGTGCAGGCCCCATATACCAAGAGTGGCAGGTTCAAACCCAGCCCTGGCCGAACTGCAAAAAAATAGCCGGGCATTGTGGCAGGAACCTGTAGTCCCAGTGACTTGGGAGGCTGAGGCGAGAGAATCACCTAAGCCCAAGAGCTGGAGGTTGCTGTGAGCTAAGGCACTCTACCAAGGGCGATAAAGTGTGACTCTATCTCTAAAAAAAAAAAAAAAAGAAGAAGAAAACTACCAAGTTCTAAGAAAATAGATAGCAGAAGATATTAACAAATGGAAGAACATACCATGTTCATGGCTGGGGAGAATCAACATTGTCAAAATGTCTATACTTCTCAAAGCAATCTATAGATTCAGTGCAATCCCCATTAAAATGCTAACATCATACTTTCAAGATTTGGAAAAAAACAATGCTTCCCTTTGTATGGAACCAGAAAAAACCCCATATAGCCAAGGCAATTCTTAATAATAAAAACAAAGCTGGGGCATCACCCTACCAAACTTCAGGTGGTAATTCAAGGGCGTTCTAACCTTTTGGCATTTAAAAAATGTCAAAAATAGAATCATACATTGTGTGACTTTGTACTTTGTACTTTGCATTGGCTTGTTTTTCAATTTAGCATAGTTCCCTGGAGATTTAGCTGAATTATTTTGTATACCAGGTTTGTTTATTTTTATTATATGCCGCAGTCCACGGTAGGTAGATACTACCACTTGTTTAACCATTCCTCCGTGGAAGCACATTTGAGCTGATTCCACTTTTGCTATTATAAGTAAAGTTGTTCTGAACATTTTTGTGTATCAGCACAAGTTTTCATTTCTTTGGGATAAACTACCAAGAGTATAATTACTGGGTCATATGACAAGTACATACTTAGTTTTTTTTTTGTTTGTTTTTTTTTGTAGAGACAGAGTCTCACTGTACCACCCTCGGTATAGTGCCGTGGCATCACAGCTCACAGCAACCTCTAACTCTTGGGCTTATGCGATTCTCTTGCCTCAGCCTCCCGAGTAGCTACAGGTGCCCGCCACAACGCCTGGCTATTTTTTTGTTGCAGTTTGGCTGGCGCTGGGTTTGAACCCGCCACCCTCGGCATATGGGGCCGGCGCCCTGCTCACTGAGCCACAGGCGCCGCCCTGTACATATTTAGTTTTGTGAGAAACTGCCAAACTGTTTTCCAGAGTGGCTATGTCATTTTCCATTCCCATCAGCCGTGGGTGACCAAGCGAGTCTTTTCACTTCCTCATCAGCATTTAGTGGGGTCATTATTTATTTATGTATTTGTAAATTAGTTATTCTGGATAGGTGGGTAACAATATCTCCCTGTGGCTTTAATCTGAATGTCCCAGAGACCTAGTCATGTTTTCACATGTTTATTTGCCTGCCTTACTGTTTTAAATGTTCCCAATAATTCTTCAAATTATTTATTAAAAATTGTAACTTTGATCAGGTTCTCTGAATAAGAAAGTTGATAGATAACTATTGCTATCAGAAAAATATCCAAACTTCTCAGTCTGGCCTTTGGGCTTATAACCTGGCCCTCAGGTACCTTTTGAGCTTTAATGATTTAACTATTCAAATACGTGGCTAAGTATGATGACACCATAGCACTCAATCCTGGGGCAACAGAGTGAGACTCTGTCTTAAAAAAATAAAATAAATAAATAAATAAAGTAAATAATTGAAAAAAAAATTAAAATCCAAATACGTATCTAAGGCAATAAAAATCTAGAGACTACACAGGTGATCTGTATTTGAGATCAGGAGTGTGGGAAGCAAGGCCAGGAACAAAACGTGGTTTCTTAACAGATTCTAACCTTAAAGTTTCCAGGGAAGGTATATATAATAATATTATATTTATATATATTATAATATATAATATATTTTTAACAGACACCTTATTTACTATCAAATATCAATTTTTATAATTGTGGTCTTTTCAGTGTTGTGTTAAACTGCTTCAATATTGTCTTTTAAGTATTTGCAAAGCATTCCTCAGCTATTCTCCCAAATTTTTGTCATCAGTTAACTCAATTTTTTTTTACTTTTTTTTATTAATATTAAATCATAGCTGTGTACATTAATGCAATCATGGGGCACCATACACTGGTTTTATAAACAGTTTGACACATTTTCATCACACTGGTTAATATAGCCTTCTTGGCATTTTCTTGGTTATTGTGTTAAGACAATTATATTCTACATTTACTAAGTTTCACATGTACCTTTGTTAAGATGCACTGCAGGTTTTAATAAACACACCTAAGAAAATGGAAAACTAGAGTGACTAGAGGTTTCTATCTTTAAATATTGCACATTTAAAAATATGTTAAAATGATAATCATGGCTCATACTGGGCCTGAGATTTGTTTTTCTCACTCCTAAAACATGAACAAGTAGGAAGGCCTTGGCAGTGTCTATTAAATCTTAATTCTGTCTGAGCTAATATGTATAATTAAGGGCTATATTGATAATGTTAAGCTCTTGATTAGTTATTTCCTATTAGAAATAGCTCAGAGATTAATCAGCACATGTGATCTAGTCAATATTTAAAATGTACCTAGGACATTAGAAAATGTTGCAAATTAAAAATATAATAAAGCTTGGGAGAAAAGATGGCAGACTGAAGCCAGCTTTCAACAGAGGCTCCCGTCCAGAAGGAGAGTTAAGGGGTAGGAATTTAGTAAGTATCCTGGTGGATTTGAGCTGCACCAAGAGAGAAGGTTGAGGAACGCACACCAACACTGCTGAGGCAAGCTGTGATCACAAGGACACAAACAAAAGCAAAACGGCTACCTTCTGGATATTCTGAAGCCACAGCCCCTGTCTCCCTGGGCAACCAGAGGAGGCCACCAGTGAGCAAAGGATTTGCCTGATGCTGCTCACACACCCGGGAAGCTTCCAGGGCAGGGTCAACACAGAGAGGTAATCGGACACAAACCTCCAGCAGCAAAGACGTTTGAACTCAGAACAGCCCATCTTCTGTAGGCGATTTTAGCAGAAACAGAGACAGAACCCCGCAAAGTTGTCTGTTCTGTTAGCAACATCAATCAGGGATAGGGCTAAGCCTGAGTGAACACCTCCCTCCCACCACCTGCACCAAGCACTCAAAGATGTCAGGCCCCATCTCCTCCTGCTAGATAGCGGCAGACTGCAGGGGCCTGGCAGACTTCCTTGCAATTCAGGCAGGTGCAAACCCCTGGAGTATCTGTTCCCTACAGGCAACTGGGCTAGCCATCTGCAGAGATACCAGTGACTGGGTCCGACGGAGGGGCAAAGTGGGGAAGGAGACATCAACTTTCCCAGACTGATCTATTTGCTAGGTGGCTCCTCCTGACTCCACACAGCACTGGAGTAAGCCATATCAGAGGAGTCACTAGACCCCTGTGATCCAGTTCCCAGAGACCTCTTGAACTCTCCCACCCGAGACAGGTGCCAATTGAGACAATCGATTTGGACCTTTTGAACTGAACTAATAGACTGAGGACATTTAGGGCGGTGCCCTGGGTACGCGGTTGTAGGAAGGTTTGATTTTCCTTTTCCTTTTCAAATTGGTGCCAGAGGTGGGCGGGCGGGGTGACTTAATTGCTGGTTTTTCCACACAGCTGAGACTTCAAGCCAGAGTAAATGTTACAATAGGATCAAACAGAAACCAACTGAAAACAAGACAGAACCACTTCACCCCACCGCACAAGACAGGGCCCCAGTTTCTCAGGCCACAACACTGTATGGGCCCTCGATAAAGCCCTAGGGGAAAAAACAAAGGGAGTAAAATAACCATGGGGCGTAATCAGTGGAAAAACTCTGGTAACATGAATAACCAGAATAGATCAACCCCCCCAAGGAAAGATACGGCAGATGCGATTGAAGATCCCATTCATAAACAACTGGCTGAGATGTCAGAAATCGAATTCAGAATTTGGATTGCAGACAAGATTAATAAAATGGAATTAGGAATTCAAGGAGAAATTCAAAAGTTGTCTCAAGAATTTAATGAATTTAAAGACAAAACCACCAAAGACTTAGACACATTGAAGCAAGAATTTACAGCCCTCAAAGATATGAAAAATACAGTAGAATCCCTCAGCAACAGAATGGAGCAAGCAGAAGAAAGGATTTCTGACATTGAAGATAAAGTCTTCGACCGCTCCCAATCTCTCAAAGAGGAAGAGAAATGGAGAGCAAAAACGGATCATTTACTCAGAGAATTCTCGGATAATTCGAACAAAAGCAATATATGAATAATTGGGATTTCTGAGAAGGATGAAGTGGCCTTGAAGGGCACAGAGGCCCTTCTGCATGAAATTATGAAAGAAAATTTTCCAGACATGCCTAGAGAATCTGAAATTCAGATAGCAGACAGCTTCAGAACCCCAGCACGATTCAACCCCAATAAGTCATCCCCCAGACATATCATAATTAGCTTCATTAAAGTTAATATGAAAAAGAAGATTCTCAAAGCAGCCCGGCGAAAGAAAATCATTACGTACAAAGGAAAGAATATTAGAATAACTGCAGATCTCTCTGCTGAAACTTTTCAAGCCAGAAGAGGGTGGTCATCGACTTTTAATCTCCTAAAGCAAAATAACTTTCAACCCAGGATCTTGTATCCAGCTAAACTGAGTTTCATTTATGATAGAGAAATTAAATACTTCAATGACATTCATATGTTGAAAAAATTTGCCATAAGTAAACCAGCCCTTCAGGATATTCTCAGACCTATCCTCCACAATGACCAACCCAATCCTATACCACAAAAGTAAACTCACTCAGAAACTTCGGATCAAACTCCAATTTCCACACTGGCTAAAGGATTAAAAATGTCCACTGGACCTTTGAAAAACTCAATACCCAAAATTCCACCAGACTTATCAATACTCTCCATCAATGTGAATGGCTTAAACTGTCCTCTAAAGAGGCATAGATTAGCTGACTGGATACAAAAACTCAAGCCAGATATTTGTTGCATACAAGAGTCACATCTTAACTTAAAAGACAAATACAGACTCAGGGTGAAAGGATGGTCTTCCATATTTCAGGCAAATGGTAATCAGAAAAAAGCAGGTGTTGCAATTTTATTTGCAGATACAGTAGGCTTTAAACCATCAAAAGTAAGGAAGGACAAGAATGGTCGCTTCATATTTGTTAAGGGTAATACTTAATATGATGATATCTCAATTATTACTATCTATGCACCCAACCAGAATGCACCTCAATTTATAAGAGAAACTCTAACAGACATGAGTAACTTGATTTCCTCCAGCTCCATAATCGTCGGAGATTTCAACACTCCCTTGGCAGTGTTGGATCGATCCTCCAGAAAGAAGCTGAGCAAAGAAATCTTAGATTTAAACCTAACCATCCAATATTCAGATTTAGCAGACATCTACAGAACATTTCATCCCAACAAAACTGAATACACATACTTCTCATCAGCCCACGGAACTTACTCCAAAATTGACCACATTTTAGGTCACAAGTCTAACCTCAGTAAATTTCAAGGAATAGAAATTATTCCTTGCATCTTCTCAGACCATCATGGAATAAAACTTGAATTGAGTAACAACAGGAATCTGCATATTCATACAAAAACATAGAAGTTAAATAACCTTATGCTGAATGATAGCTGGGTCAGAGATGAGATTAAGAAAGAAATCGCCAATTTTTTGGAACAAAACAACAATGAAGACACGAACTATCAGAACCTCTGGGACACCACAAAGGCAGTTCTAAGAGGGAAATTTATAGCACTGCAAGCCTTCCTCAAGAGAACGGAAAGAGAGGAAGTTAACAACTTAATGGGACATCTCAAGCAACTGGAAAAGGAAGAACATTCCAACCCCAAACCCAGTAGAAGAAAAGAAATAACCAAAATTAGAGCAGAATTAAATGAAATTGAAAATAAAAGAATAATACAACAGATCAATAAATCAAAAAGCTGGTTTTCAATAAAATAGATAAACCTCTGGCCAACCTAATCAGAAAAAAAAGAGTAAAATCTCTAATATCATCAATCAGAAACAACAAAGGCGAAATAACAACAGACTTGTCAGAAATCCAAAAAATCCTTAATGAATATTACAAGAAACTTTATTCTCAGAAATATGAAAATCTGAAGGAAATTGACCGATACTTGGAAGCACGTCACCTTCCAAGACTTAACCAGAATCAAGTGGAAATGTTGAACAGACCAATATCAAGTTCAGAAATAACATCAACCATACAAAATCCCCCCCAAAAGAAAAGCCCAGGACCAGATGGTTTTACGTCAGAATTCTACCAAACCTTTAAAGAGGAATTAGTACCTATATTACTCAACCTGTTCCAAAAGGTAGAAAAAGAAGGAAGACTACCCAACACGTTCTATGAAGCAAACATCACCCTGATCCCCAAACCAGGAAAAGACCCAACAAGAAAAGAAAATTATAGACCAATATCACTAATAAATATAGTTGCAAAAATATTCAACAAGATCCTAACAAGCAGAATCCAGCAACACATCAAACAAATTATATTTTATGACCAAGTCGGTTTTATCCCAGGGTCTCAAGGCTGGTTCATTATACGTAAATCCATAAATGTAATTCAGCACATAAACAAATTAAAAAACAAAGACCATATAATTCTCTCAATCAATGCAGAAAAAGCTTTTGATAATATCCAGCATCCCTTCATGATCAGAACACTCAAGAAAATTGGTCTAGAAGGGACTTTTCTTAAACTGATAGAGGCCATCTACAGCAAACCCACAGCCAATATCATATTGAATGGAGTTAAATTGGAATCATTTCCACTCAGATCAGGAACCAGACAAGGCTGCCCATTGTCTCCATTGCTTTTCAACATTGTAATGGAAGTTTTAGCCACTGCAATTAGGGAAGAAAAGGCGATCATGGATATCCATATAGGGTCCGAAGAGATCAAACTTTCACTCTTCGCAGATGATATGATTGTGTATCTGGAAAACACTAGGGACTCTACTACAAAACTCCTAGAAGTGATCAAGGAATACAGCAGCGTCTCAGGTTATAAAATCAACATCCATAAATCAGTAGCCTTTATATACACCAACAACAGTCAAGTTGAAAAAGCAGTTAAGGACTCTATCCCATTCACAGTAGTGCCAAAGAAGATGAAATATTTGGGAATTTACCTAACAAAAGATGTGAAAGATCTCTATAAAGAGAACTATGAGACTCTAAGAAAAGAAATAGCTGAAAATGTTAACAAATGGAAAAACATACCATGCTCATGGCTGGGAAGAATCAACATTGTTAAAATGTCCATACTACCCAAAGCAATATATAATTTCAACGCACTCCCTATTAAAGCTCCGCTGTCATATTTTAAAGATCTTGAAAAAACATTACTTCGTTTTATATGGAATCAGAAAAAACCTCGAATAGCCAAGACATTACTCAGAAATAAAAACAAAACAGGAGGAATCACACTACCAGACCTCAGACTTTACTACAAATCGATAGTGATCAAAACAGCATAGTATTGGCACAAAAACAGAGAAGTAGATGTCTGGAACAGAATAGAGAACCAAGAGATGAATCCAGCTACTTACCGTTATTTGATCTTTGACAAGCCAATTAAAAACATTCAGTGGGGGGCGGCACCTGTGGCTCAGTCGGTAAGGCTCCGGCCCCATATACCGAGGGTGACGGGTTCAAACCCGGCCCCGGCCAAACTGCAACCAAAAAATAGCCGGGCGTTGTGGCGGGCGCCTGTAGTCCCAGCTACTCGGGAGGCTGAGGCAAGAGAATCGCTTAAGCCCAGGAGTTGGAGGTTGCTGTGAGCTGTGTGAAGCCACGGCACTCTACCAAGGGCCATAAAGTGAGACTCTGTCTCTACAAAAAAAAAAAAACATTCAGTGGGGAAAAGATTCCCTATTTAACTAATGGTGTTGGGTGAACTGGCTGGCAACCTGCAGAAGACTGAAACTGGACCCACACCTTTCACCATTAACTAAGATAGACTCTCATTGGATTAAAGATTTAAACTTAAGGCATGAAACTATAAAAATACTAGAGGAGAGTGCAGGGAAAACCCTTAAAGAAATTGGTCTGGGCGAGTATTTTATGAGGAGGACCCCCCGGGCAATTGAAGCAGCTTCAAAAATACACTACTGGGACTTGATCTAACTAAAAAGTTTCTGCACAGCCAAGAACACAGTAAGTAAAGCAAGCAAACAGCCTTCAGAATGGGAGAAGATATTTGCAGGGTACATCTCTGACAAAGGTTTAATAACCAGAATCCACAGAGAACTCAAACGCATCAGCAAGAAATAAACAAGGGATCCCATCGCAGGCTGGGCAAGGGATTTGAAGAGAAACTTCTCTGAAGAATACAGGTGCACGGCCTTTAGACATATGAAAAAATGCTCATCATCTTTAATCATCAGAGAAATGCAAATCAAAACTACTTTGAGATATCATCTAACTCCAGTCTGACTACCCTATATCACAAAATCTCAAAACCAGAGATGTTGGCGTGGATGCGGAGAAAAGGGAACACTTCTGCACTGCTGGTGGGAATGCAAATTAATACATTCCTTTTGGAAAGATATATGGAGAACACTTAGAGATCTAAAAATAGATCTGCCAATCCTGTAATTGAATCCTGTAATTCCTCTGCTGGGCATATGCCCAGAAGACCAAAAATCACAACATAACAAAGATATTTGTACCAGAATGTTTATTGCAGCCCAATTCATAATTGCTAAGTCATGGAAAAAGCCCAAGTGCCCATCGATTCACAAATGGATTAATAAATTGTGGGATATGTACACCATGGAATATTATGCAGCCTTAAAGAAAGATGGAGACTTTACCTCTTTCATGTTTACATGGATGGAGCTGGAACATATTCTTCTTAGTCAAGTATCTCAAGAATGGAAGAATGGAAGAAAAAGTACCCAATGTACTCAGCCCTACTATGAAACTAATTTGGGGCTCTCACATGAAAGCCATAACCCAGGTACAACCTAACAATAGGGGGAAGTGGGAAAGCGGGGGAGGGAGGGGGTGGTGGATAGAGGGAGGGGGATTGGTGGGGTCACACCTGTGGTGCATCTTACAGGGGTATTTGCAAAACTTGGTAAATGTAGAATGTAAATGTTTTGGCACAGTAACTGAGATAATGCCAGGATGGCTATGTTAACCATTGTGATGAAAATGTGTCAAATGGTCTATGAAGCGAGTGTATGATGCCCCATGATCATATCAATGTATACGGTTATGATTTAATAAAAAAATAAAACAAACCAAAAAAATAAATAAAATAAAAATATAATAAAGGGCTTGGTGCCCTTAGCTCAGTGGTTAGGGCACCAGCCACATGCACGCAGGCTGGTGGGTTCAAATCCCACTGGGCCTGCTAAACAACAATGACAACAACAACAACAAAAAACATAGCCACGTGCTGTGGTGGGCGCCTTTAGTTCCAGCTACTTGGGAGGCTGAGAATCACTTCAGCCCAAGAGTTTGAGGTTGCTGTGAGCTGTGACACCATAGCACTCTACTGAGGGCAACATAGTGAGACTCTGTCTCAAAAATAAAATGAAATAAAATAAAATAAAATATCATAAAGGAAAACATGTTCTCTAAATTCTTCTTCATATCCCCTTGATTTGATTGCTTATTATACAAAAAATATCTGATTTCAATGAACATTACATAAAAACAGAAATAATACATGTCGGTGATTTGGTAGCACTTAGAAAATACTGTCATCAAATGTATTAAGCTATAATTGGACTTTTTGGAATATCATTAACAATTATTTTATTGCAACATAATGTCTCATACCTACATCCATTATTTTAGCACATTATCAAATTATTGAAAATGAAGGCAATTATTAAAAATGAAGAATTTGACTCTATAGAGAATCCATACTTTTTCTCAAATTTAACACTTGCTCTGTTGTGACCCCCGTGTCTGACCAGTCATGGTCCATCCTCCAAACCATAGCTGGGGGAGCTCCCAAGAGGGAGATGGGGAGCAGAGAGGTTGGTTAGAGTCAGGTCAGAAGGTTTGAATGCTACACCGAGTGTCTGGGAGTTTCTTTCATGGGTATTGGGACTCTCTCAACTCTTAATCAGAGAAAGATGATCAAAGTGAAATTTTGGGATATTTACTGTCAGCACAGCAGAGGCAGAGGGAAGACTTCAAAGGCTTCAACACTTAAAGTAGTTTCTTGATTATACAGATTTGAATCAAGTAGGTGAGTGTTGAATAAAAAGAAGAGAAGCATGAAAGAAAACACAAAATAAACACAAAAATAAGTGGTAATTACTAAGCAAGGAGAGGAAAAGAAACCTTCAGTGATAGTTAAAAGGAAGCGAGAGACAAGGGCAGCTTGGTTTGTTGACTTGACTTGTTTATTTGTTGATGGGGCAGACGAGGGATAAGGGTCAATTGGAAACATGGTTTTCATATGACAATAAAATACAAATAAAGGGGAACAGTCTGTAATGAAAATGGAGTGATGCTTTGGAGAGAAACGGAGAGTGGACACACAGATACCTTTCACGTGATGGCTGTTAGCGGATACCACCTGCACAGGAGTGTCTATCAGGGCAGCAGAGAAAAACAAGAGAGAAGTTGGAGACCAGGAGTGAGGACACGTCAGGAGCCGTGCAGGGAAGAACAGAAAGCCAGCAGAACAGGGAAGAACAGAAAGCCAGCAGAAACGCCCGGAAGTGCGTAGGAGAGAGACAGAGAAATCCCTCTGATGCCTTAGAAACCAGGAAAAGAGTTTCTCAGGGAAAGTGTGTTCAACAAGGTCAAATCCCTTATCGTGGTGCAGGGCGAGGTAAACAGATCAGTACTCGGTACAGCAGCAAAAACACAGCACAATATCCAGCCTGAAATTCAAAGGCAGAAGGAGACACGTTTCAGAGATAATTTAATAATATCGGCTCTTAGAAAATAAGACGAGGTCTGGATATCCCTGTCAAGACACGGACAGATAGGAAATAATTAGATTGGTAAGAGTAGAGCTAATGTTTATGGTTTATTTAAGTCATTGAAGCTCTATGGAAGACTGAAATCTCCAGTCTTAACAGAAATATAATGATCCAGGGAAATTATCTCTACTTGGAGATTGAAGAAATGAACATTAAAAGGTTAAGTAATGGCTCAAAGGAGTAGGGCGCCAGCCCTATATGCCAGAGGTGGCGGGTTCAGACCCAGCCCCGGCGAAAAACTGTAAAAAAAAAAAAAGGTTAAGTAATTTTCTCAACCTATGTGTGTGGTAGGTGTTGGAACTGTTTTCAAATTTGGGTTTAGATACAAGAATATATTTCTCTCTAAAAGTGAGAATTGGTCAGGCTTGTAAGTAGCAGAGAAATAGTCTATAATGAAACAGAAGTGCCTCCTGGAGGGAGCTCTTTGAGGGAGCTAGGTCTTGGGAGAGACAGGAGGGGCTGCCACAAGGGAGTTAGGTAAAGCAAAAGAAAGTAATGCAGTTATATTTAACCCTGGAGTTCAGACTCGATCACACTCTTTGATCTATAAAGTTTAAGCGTCTCTAAAACATAGGAAGTAGGAATGATTAGTGTCTGGAGAAAATGAACAGCATTCATTACTGGACAATTTCCTTAGGAAATTAGTAAGAGAGAATCATGGGTGTTTAAGCAGCAGTGACCCCCTCAAAATAACGCCGAATTTAAATGGGCCACGTTGTTTTCTCTACTAGAAATAGTGCCTTCTGCCAAAAAGAAAGAGAACTGTGGCTCAGTGGGTAGGGCACCGGCCCCGTATACCGAGGGTGGCGGGTTCAAACCCGGCCCCGGCCAAACTGCAACAAAAAATAGCCGGGCGTTATGGCAGGCGCCTGTAGTCCCAGCTACTCAGGAGGCTGAGGCAAGAGAATCACTTAAGCCCAGGAGCTGGAGGTTGCTGTGAATGGTGACACCACAGCACCCTACTGAGGGTGATAAAGTGAGACTCTATCTCTGAAGAAAGTAAATGAAATGAAATAAAAATAAATAAATAAAAGGGATAGGTGAAATGCAAAAAAAAAAAAAAAAAAAAGAGAACAACAAACTCAAGTGGAAGGAATCTGAGTGTAGAGCCTGAAACTCCAAAATGGGCATAGTTTTTCCTTCTCCATTTATATTTGGTGCTGGTGACTACAATTTTAGCCACAAACCTCAGCATCAGAGGATAGGATGAAACAGGATAAAAAGCTATTGAATTGCAACTACTATCACTCAAAAAACAGACAAATAAGAGCATACACATTTATTGTAAATAATAGTTTTATTCGAACCAACTATTAATAGTATTAAAATCTGAATCCTGGTTTGTAATGGCTGGGAAGTGTAGGTCAGTGCTGGATGGGCAGCTTGGAGAGCCAGTCTGTTCTGCTAAGAAAGAATCAGGGATGAGTTGAGTAGAATGGAAAGGGAAATGTTTGGAGACCCCCATCTCTCTGGAGGCCACGATCTGATGAGGGCTTGTAAAAGGCAAAACACAGAAAGTACAGTTGCTGCGACTTTTGGTGACTTTATATTTGATATCACGGAGGTGAACTAGTGCTGTTTTAAAGTTGTCAAAATGATTATGCCTTCAAACAAGAACATGATAGTTACTCTATTGAGAGATTATTAAAAACATTAGTACAATTTGCTCTCTACTTTTTTTTAAATATATATTAATCAGGATTAGTTATCAGCACAGAAGAAAAATCCCTTTGCTTATTTAGGTACAACTGCTTTTTTTTTTATTAAGTCATTTGTACATAGATTATGAATCCATTTATGCTATTATGGGATTCAATGTGTTGATTATTTGTACAAATTGGAGTGCTTACAACTTCTAACCTTGTCTGTATTCTTCTTATTATGACACTATATGCTAAAGTGTAAACTATTTTATTAAATCCATGCATTTTGAATAAGGTGATGTCAGTAAATCTAATCTTAATGCAGGCTCCTCAAAGTTCAAAATGCATGCCTTCATATTTTCCAAAAGTGATCTGACTTACAAAAAGGGTATGCTTACTGATTATGTTCAGCTTGAAATTATGTTTTAAAATCGTATTTAGAATGGTGATAGTATATTTAACTTCACTAAAGTCAGAGTCACGTTATTTTGGAATTTAGGTATATGGTAAAACATCCTATCTGAATTAATCAGATTATTCTGGAGAACAGGAGTGTGCGGATTCCAAAATTGTCAAATTCTATGTATTGAACACCTTCTATGTAAATTAAGGTGTTTGAAGTAAGAGAGGAAATTCCATTTTATCTTGCACAGCTCCGGCCCCCAGATGAGTATTATGCAAACAATACACATTCGTTTTTTATGATGACAAGGAAATGATCAGTGACTTGGTGTGACTTTCACATTTCTGTTTGGAGAGTCAATATTTTCTACTAAAGATGGCTTTTCAGTTACACACTTTTTTTTTTGCAGTTTTTGGCCAGGGCCAGGTTTGAACCCGCCACCCCCAGCATATGGGGCCGATGCCCTACTCCTTGAGCCACAGGTGCTGCCCTCAGTTACACACTTTTAATAAGAGGTATTAGGGGGATAGCTCAGCTTAGTGTGTGTGAATTGCTTAAACTTTGAATTGATTACTGACTATTAAGCAGCTTCTATTGAGTGCACGTGAACACTTTACCCACAAGCCCCACTCTCTGTGTCTCCCTCAGCCGTGGAAGCGTCCAGCGATCAGAGCCAGATCCCCATAATCGCCGTGTCCGTGACCGTGGGAGTCATTCTGTTGGCCGTGGTCATGGGCTTCCTGCTCAGTGGAAGGTAAGAGGGGAGCTGGGATTCCTGACGGCGGACCCAGTCCTCACCTTGACCATTTGATGTTAGCCACATCCCAAACAAACCAGGCAACCCGTGTTATCAGTGGGTGCCCTTGATACATGGTGTATTTTTAAACTTCATTCTTATATTATTGCCAATGTAAGCATAAGACTTCCCTTTATACATATCCTTTCTTCACGACATCATTATAACATGTTGTTGTTATTCAGTTGTTAATATAACCATACCTGTTTTTCTGATATATTTTTAACTTGGATATTTCCCCCTCTCTCAAAAGTATATATGTTTGTGTGCTCTAAGTTGAATTGCTGTATCTGTGCTTAGTGAATGTCTGGGGAATAGAACTGGTAAATTCTAGGTAGCCAGCATCATATATTAACAAGGGGATGAATAAGCAGTCATTCTGGCAAGACAAAGCTTCTTGGGAAATAAACAAACCTTTTCGAAGACAGCTTTTATTTTTCGCTTGTAAAGGATTTCAACCTGAATGCTTCAATGATGGTGTACACGGATTGAAAGCAGATTTTTCTGAATGTTCATATAAGTATTGTGTATGTACTTTTTTTCATCTTTAAACTAAGAGAGGGCAAGACCCCTACACACACACTCGCAAGGCTTTTGTAGATGGTATTTTTGGACGTTAAGCTGAGAATAATCAAAATGCCTAAAAATAAAAGAAATAATACATGAATATGCCCTATTCCTACAACAGACATCTTTTCATATTTTCCTATGTTTCTTTAATCTAGGTTATAGTTAGAAGGAATATTCAGAAATTTTAAACTTTATTTTGGTGTTAGACCATTATAGAAAAGAGTATTCATGGAAACATTTAAACCTGACAGAAATAGGATGTGCTGTAAGCCCCTCTCAAAAAAAGCCACAGAGTCAATATTCGTATTGATTTTTTTTAGTGTCTACTTATTGACAGTTGACTCTTCAGCACCTGTTCAACTCATAACTATACAGAATTAGGCACTTTTCAATACATTGCACATTATGTCCTGAGCAGATTTGTGACTAGATCCTTAGCTAACACTAATATTTTATTTTCATAAAATATTGCTAATTCCTTTGACCATCCTTTCTCTTTACATCTGAACATCCCTTTTCTTCCAGTTCCTGTTCATTTAAAAGTGTTTGAAATTTCCTTAGGAATATATGTAGACTATCACTGCTTACTTTTATTATTAGAATAATAATAGCTATGCATTTTTGGAATTCCTAGCGGGGGGCAGTGTGTGTTTTGGTGAGGACTTTGAAACCCAACCCACCAAAGGCCTGGCTTTGTCTACCCCACACGGCCCTCTCTTTTCTAGGCTACCTGGGGAGAAATCTCAGCCTACCACCCTGCTTTCTGGAAGATAAGCAGATTCTTACTATTCTCGTCATCAAAACTTTGCTCAGATTTTGATGCAATTAGATAATCAGGTTGTGTGAATTGTAACTACTAAGAAAACTGCCGTGAATAATGTCTTTTCCACAAAGTCTGGATAAAAGCAATACATTTGCAGAGCTAGTTTGTAATACCCTTTCTTTACTTCTGACGGAGAGAAAAATTGGTGTCTTCCTTTCTAATGAATTCAGTAAGCACTAGTTATGTTTAGGGACACAGGGATTATTAAGAGCCAAAGTGTAAAATGTAATATATTTATGTGTTTCCAAATTTATTAAATGATAAACTCTAATATAAGAAATTGTTTAGTATAGGTTTTTTTTTTTTTTTAATGGAGCTGGAGAACATTTAGTAAACTATCCCAAGAATGCAAAAGCAAGTATCCAAAGTAGTCAATACTAATATGAAATCAGCAGGCAATCAAATATGCTCCCATACAAGAGAAAAACACAACTAAACTGAAGTTGGGGTTGCGGGAGGAGGAGGTTAGATAGATGAGCTCTCACCTAACAGGGACATTATACAAGTAGATGGCGTTCCTCCTGGAGGGCACAACTACAAATCGAGCTTTCCCTAACAAATGCACACACTGTAATCTAATTACCTGTACCCTCATACTAAACTGAATTTTTATTTTTTTGTAATTTTATTTTTTGTAATTATTTTTCATTAAATCATGACTTTGTACATTGATGCATTTATGGGGTTCAGGCTACTGCTTTGAGATACAATGTGAAATTCTTACACTGAAGTAAGTAACACATCCATCACAATTATACTCATTTCTTACTAGTTTTGAAATGTACCATTGCATCATGCACATTAGGTGAGGTCCCCCCAAATACCCTCCCTCCTCCCATATCCCCCTCCCCTCCCCTCTCTCTCGTCTTCCCTTCTGCTTTCTGGACTATAGTTATGTTTTGCCATTCCTATGAATGTGTAGGTGATTATATATTGATTTCATAGTAGTATTGAGTACCTTGGATACTTTTCTTTCCGTTCTTGAGATACTAAGAAGAATATGTTCCAACTCCCTCCGGAATATTTAACCTAAAAATTCTTAATTTGTATTAATGTGAATTTATTACAGACATTTGACTATGGGTTCTTGCTTACCCTTATGTGACACCTACAACATTAAATAAAATGTTTGAGGCAACATTCAAACTACATGCTATTTAGTCACTGAAGGATGCTATAGTTTTAGCTTGTTCGATACTCCCTGAGTCCAACACACACATTCACCCACACACACACAAAATCCATGCCCTAAATTGCTGTTGAGAATACCTAAATTTTAATATAATGTCTCATTTATTCTGCAATCACATCTATGCCCAAGAGACAGTTTAATTTTCAGTGTAAGTGAATCCAAGGCTTGGTAAGAAAATTTATGATTGTATTGTCTTACTGAAGTGTACTGCTTTTAAGAATCGCAACGCCTTACCAATTAGTACATTGCTCATTCACATTAGAATTCTCTCTTAATCAGATATAATTTAATAACATCATGCATTTATGATGCTGATGCTAGCAATTTGAATTTGAAAAGATTATAAATTTCACCCAAAAGATTCTGAGAATTTTTTTACCAACATTTTTCTTTTTTGCATGAAATTTTCATACTTCATTTTGTTAAATGTACGTTCTTGAATTTCAGGGAGCATTTGTCATACGATAGAAACATCTTTAGCCATTATGTTAAGCTCTTCATGGACCAATTATTTCATATTTTGATTTATGTAACTATACATACACAAAATCAAACTAATATTATTCTTGGGAGACTTTTCCTAGGTCATTTTAGGCAATGAAGTCTGCGATTTTTTGTCTGGACTCAGAAAATCTTACCCAATCTGTAAAACCTAGATGTCTTGAATTAAATCAGTAAAGATTTGTCAAATAAATGGAAAATTAAATTAAGAAATATGGCCCAAACCGAACACAAATTTGGTAAGTTATATTTGAGTACTACCAAATTATTGCTGCTATTTTATTTATTTATTTATTTATTTAGACAGAGTCTTACTTTGTTGCCTTGGGTAGAGTGCCCTGGCATCATCATAGCTCACAGCAACCTCAAACTCTTGGACTTAAGCAATCCTCTTACCTTAGCCTCCCAAATTACCTGGGACTATAGATACCCGCCACTATGCCTGGCTAGTTTTTTCTATTTTTAGTAGAGTCGGGGTCTTGCTTTTGCTCTGGCTGTTCTTGAACTCCTGAGCTCAAGGGATCCACCCACCTTGGCCTCCCAAAGTGCTGGGATTACAGGTGTGAGCCACCACACCCAGTCTAGCAAATTACTTTGAAAAGTCTTTCCCAAGATTGGTCAGAGAATGTTTAATTACCTATGTTTCTCCCTCTTCTCTATGCCAAACTTTGATTACTAAACACACACACACATACACATGACATTTAGACGGCCTTCTCGTTTTTAATTTAATATTTTATTATTTTTTAATCCCTTGACTATGGCATGGTGTACAAAATACTTGCACCTAGGTAACATATCCTTTCATTGAAAATAATTTGACTCCTCAATTTTTAAACGATTTCATTATATTGTGAAATATTAATATCACTTATAGGTAATATTCATTGAAAATTCGTATCACAGTTTAAGCCCAGGAAAAAATATCCTTAAGATCCATATTCATGGACAATTTTTACTTTTGTTCAGACCAAAGAAAAAAATAATTTTCATATTCTGACACATTGAGTATTATGAGACTATTTCCAAAGGAAAAATCAACTTTTTAAATTCCGAAATCTACTCAAAGATGAAAAAGGAATCAAGTATGGAGTCTTTTTCATCTTTTCAGGCTTAAGCTAATTATGCGAAAACTTTGGGGGTCTTTCTGCTTAGACACAATTTAAACAATACAGTCAAGTGTCAGTCTTGAAGGAAAAAAAGTCTATTAAAAAAATGACATATTAGAAATCTTGATGATTTTTAAATGGGTGTGATCCTCCCTTTTAAAGGTGTTAACTATTCCAGAGGGCATTTTCTGCATGTTTCAAACTCTTTAAAATACTTTCCTATATATAAATTATTTTTCTCGCCATTGGATTAAAAACAGTTGACATGACCTCAGCAAGCTATGAGCTAATTGTCCTAGGACAGATATGAATTAAGCCTCTTGATATGCACAGAATATTGTAATTGTTCTTTACTTTTGCTCTTTTATCAGTAATGGCACTGAACATGGGTAACTTTTCACATCCTAATTCTGTGGGCTTTTTTCTCTGCTATGTCATAGATTTAAGCTGTTACCTGGCCAGTCTCTCCCCACAGATGCTCACAGATTCCAGTGTGATGCTGGAGAAAGTACTTCCCTGTGTCATTTTTACTCTTTTTCTTTCCTCGAAAGATTATCATTAATATTCAGTTGACATTTTTTTGCTTGTGTCCCTGTTTCAGAAATCGTGTCTAAATCCTGAAAATTGACTATTGGGTACTTCTTAGTCTGACGGAAGTTAATGTTACAGGATTTAGTGGTATAGAAAACATAAAGGAGAATTTATTTACTTTACAGAAAAAAAAAAAAAACAACGTTTTTTGAGTCTCTTTCAAAATAGCCCTTGTGGGATTAAACGAGGTATTTGTAATATTACGAATTTTGCGTTTCCGATCCCTCGTTTGTCTTGTGTTCTGGAACTTAATTAAATTTCAAGAAAATTTTGGGCCATTTTATTTATTTTATTTTATTTATTTATTTATTTATTTTTGTACTTAGTGTAATATTTTATGTTTTTATCGTATACTTGTGTTTATTAGGTTTCCAATTTTGCCTTCACAGAATTAAAAAAGCTTAAAATTTAATAACAATAATAATGTTTAAGATAAGGACTAGAAACAATAACCTCGTTTCAGAAAAGAAATCAGACGATTGCTGCATCGAAATGTTAAGCAATACTAATAATGCAAAGAAAGTAACATTGACATTGCCAGATAAGAGTATGTCTATTATAGAATGCTTTGACTCTGAGGTTCAGTATGGAGCCATCAGTTAACTTCTTCTCATTTTTTTTTCCAAACTCTCAAAAATAGAAAACTAATATTTCTAAATAAAAGTAAAAGATAATTTCAATTTGCTTTTTATTTTAAATTAATGTGGCCCGTGCAGGTAGACGTAACACAAACACACACAAGTAAATACATCTGTAGTCCCAGTCATGTTGGTCACATTCTTGCACAGAAACACAAAATGCAAAGTTTTTTGTTAGTTTTTGAATCACAAAACAAAAACCAGAAAATAAGGCCCTCCAGAGAAAGAGGAGGAGATCTTTATGCTGCTTAGCCTTAAATATGGTTTAAAGGTTATTCATAAATTAATTCCAAGCTTTGATGTTCCTGAGATGGTAAATGGAGTTTGAGGGGCAACTTAATGCCTATTAGAAAGATTATTTTCTGGGAAAAAAGATTTTTCTTTCTTTTTTTCTTTTTTTTTTTTTTCTTTTTTCTGGTATGTTCAAATCCTATGCCTGGACAGAAAACTGCTAAACTCCATTTCCCTCTGTTTTTAAACAATTGGAACTGAATCCACTTGAGCTATCTCTATTTTCTGAGACAAAAAAATCTTCAAAAGTCAGGTGATATTCTAGAGAATAGCATCTCAGAGCTAAGGTGCTGAAACTATGTCAGAAACGTAGAAAACAAGCAGATTTATCGATGACACACTGCGTCAAGATTTTTTTGATACTTGCAAATAGTACTAAAATTTAGCATGTTGTACTTATTTTTAGATTGTGAATGGCATATTCTTCGCCATCAGCTCTTACAAATATTCCTTAACCTCTTACTGCACATAAGTGAGCATCCTGTTTTATGAAATTTTGCCTACGTTTCACCACTACTGAAACCTTGTGAGAAAACAATGTAAGGATTTTGTATTTATTTTCAGGCTGTAAATAATATATTATTCACAATCACATGTTGAAAATACTCTCGAGCACTTCTTATACCCATGTCCCACCCACATGATTTCAAAAGGTGATATTGTTTTCTCAGAAGGTTTCAGTAGTGTGATAAGTGGACAAATTTCCATAAAACAGCATCACAACAATTAGGGTAAAAAAAAAATAAAACAAAATTGGAGTTCTTCCCACCATAGTAACTTCTCCATTTGCTCTGATTATTACTGCAAGAAATTATTTGCTCTTTGCTTGCCTGGCACAATTCTTATGTTAGCAAAAACAATGGCTTGAAGGTAAAATCCACTGGACTTAGAAACGTTTCCTCAAGCTCATTTGGAGTTGGGTAAAATAACTTCAGGAATTCTGAGTGCACCTGTGAGTTTAAACGAGTGCAGAGCTCTGCTTACACCTTATCCAGGCATCAGATACCTTTATGTGAGTATTGCTAAAGGGCATGGAATATTCTAAAACTTTCAGAGAAGACCCTTTGCCTAATGCAAGTGACATGATGATAATGTTGATAATAGTGTAATATCGTGTGTCACGGATGGCATTTTCATCTACCACGGGGCACCGTACTGAAGGCTTCACCTGCAGTATCTCAGGGCAACACTGGGTCTCAGCAGTGAACCTGCACCCAGTTGACACCTGACAAAATCATTTTCCTGCTGGGTCTTGGACACTGGAAAGACGTCCTGTCTTACGTCCTTTGCTCTGGCTCTTCTCGATGCATAGAGCTCCCTGGCCCCAGACCCTCCTTGTTCCCCTCCTGTTTCTTCCAAGCTGTCATTCAATCTTGTTGTCTCAGGTGAGCTTACAAAAACGCTGACTCAGGCTTCCATCCTCTGCAAAGCAGGTCTTCTCCCCCACCCCCCAGGACAGTTATTGACATTCTAGACCACGCACATCCTTCTCCTGCTGGACGTTTGTTTATCTCACCTACTAAAGTAGGATTTTCTTTCCCTCTGGGACAGTGTCTAGAATAGAAGTTATTGTGCATCTGGGTAGTGAGGGCCTGGCACCTGAACCCACCACCTCAACATTAAAGCCTTTTCTCTTTCTTCATGACATAACTTCCTTATGACTTGTGATCATGCGACTTTGGAACTCTTGTGTGCGAAGCTTCTAATTCTCTGTTGCCAAAAAGAATGGAATTAACATTTAAACTCTTTTCGAACGGATCAATAACATGAATAAAATATCTTGTAGAAATTCATGTCAATGGTTTATTGACACTCAAGTAAATAGAAATGCATTGGATTTTAGTAAATTCTCTCTCTCTCTCTTTCATGGGGAAATTGTACCTGGCAAATTGTACTTATTATAAAAGTACGCACGTCAAACGTCACCAGCACCATGGCCAGCGCCGATTTTGTGAAACTCGGTTAATTTCACTTCTGTGTACTCCTAAGACTTTCTTTTCTCCCCACTGAAGTAGTCATGATTCATCGTTTCATGTATATGCCTCCTGGGTAGTAGATAGTGTCTGGTAAATGTCCCCAGATAGTGTGACGGGAGGATGAACCTGAAATTCTAGACTCTTAAAAATGTGCTCCCAACTACCTTTCCAAATTATCATTCTGCCTTTTTGTCTTGAACATCTTGGTTGCAAGTGACAGAAGCCAAATTTAAAGTGGCTTCATCTAAAAGAACATTGTTGATCTAACAGTGGAAAAGTGCCAGACTGAAAAAGGAAACGAGAAATTCCAAAAGGTAGGTACTGATAGATCCAGGAGTTAAAATGATGTCTGTTGTGCAACTTGAGACACATCATTCAAGAATGTGTTGCAGAAATATGTTACTTAAAGATGCTTAAATATGTTACTTAAAGCATCTTACAAGGGTACATGTGAAACTTACTGAATGTAGAATATAAATGTCTTAACACAATAACTAGGAAAATGCCGTGAAGGCTGTGTGAACCAGTGTGATGAAAATAGTTCAAATTGTATATAAAACCAGCACATTGTACCCCATTACAGCTGCATTAATGTATACAGCTATGATTTAATAATAATAACAATAAAAAGGAAGATAAGGACTTCTGTGATGTTGACGGGTGGGACCCAGCCAACGGAGTGGCCGGCCATGGGGACAGGTGACCAGGCACTCGGCAGCTGGTCTCCCCAGATGGGCAGGGTCCCCGTCCTGATCCGGCTCTGACAGAACTGTGACACCCAGCTCCACAGGCTAAATCAGTTAGCAGCCCAGCGACCTACCAGTTAGGACACTGGGGAAGTCACACTGCAAGGCCCAGAGTGACAAATGCTCACTCCTGACCTGAAAATAGACTCAGTTCCATAAAAAGCTCATGGACTGAGGTGGTGAAAGAGGGGCTCCCTCTGCACCCTCCATGTGGTTGGAACAAGTGTCTCACCATCTCTCAATATTTAAATGTTAACACGTGTCAAGACCCACATCAACCATGATGTTGATGAGAAACCCTTTCCAATTCCTTCAGCCAAAGAATTCTCTGCTTTGAAAGATATATCAGAACAGTCCATCAGTCTTGCTCAAGAACTTAACACTATCAAGCGTCTGTTACAGGGCAGTGTGTGAATAGCCTGTCCTGCCTGCTAGTAAGTGTTTGGAGGATGAAGACTTCCATGGCTCTCCCACAGAATCTGATTGAATGAATGCCTCCTAAAACATTGAATTCAAGATGAACTGGACACCACTCTCCCTAGTCAAGGCTCTTTGTCCATTTTTTTCCTATTAATGTCGATAGTTTAGAACATGAAAAATGTTAGTGTCTCTAAAATGAACATAATAGAATGCCCAGCCCATAAATGTTTACTTTTTCTAAATTAAACCTTTCATGACATCACAATATAAGTACAACAATTTCAAGAAGTATTTATTACACAACAATGAAGAAGTCTTTACTTGTTAGTTATTTTATTTGACATCTGGGCATGCTAAGCCGGTGCTCTGGTGCATCTGGTGACGCCAGGTAGGTAGCGCAGATAACAGGTTTGTGTTTCTCTGATTCTCCTCAGACTTGGACCACATTGGTGCACAGGTGTTTGGCATCTGCAGCATAACTGGGTTTATACAGTTTAAGAACTTGTTAAGTTTTAATAAGAAAAACGAATCATCCCCAAATATTTTAACTGAATACAATTTTATTTTAAAATAATGATAAATAGACTAATCTTTGTAATCACACGTGCAATCACTGATTTTAAGAAAGAGCTCATTAAAAAGTTAATCCCCGTAGTTTATGAATTAGCAATACATGTGACTTTATAGAATTGTAATACATCCAGACTTGTCTATCGACTTAGTAGCTGAGAGTTGTTACCCCTCCTATTTTCTCGCGATTACATGATTTTTTTCTTCAAAGGCCTTGAGTCGGAATAATTAGAAAGCAGATCCTAATTTATTAATAACTGACAAACGGGGATTAGGGCAGAGGAATGTCAGGAAGATGCAAACCGAGCAAAAACTCATTGCCCAGTGCGGGAAGTAACCCCCAGGAAGCTGAACCTGGGGGGCTCGCTGGCTGAATCGCTCAGCTGGGTTGAGTACCCCACCTGCTATTTCTGAGAGATCAAAGACGTAAGCATCACTGGGACTCTCAAGTTATACCGAGGCAAGCGTTTAAAAGGGCAAATTCTGCTGATGGGACTGGAAACAGCAGGTAAATATCACTGATGGGCCATGATGCAAATAGGTTGGTAAAGAATCTGGTGATTTTTAGTTTTCCTCTAGAATGAAGCAAAGGGAAGCCAAAAAGCCAAGCAAAACAGATATTTTGTTAAAAGCTGCATTTCTTTTCTTTTTTTTTTTTTATATCGAAATACTCTTGGTTTATTTTGTCAGTATTTGATTTGCAAGATTGTGTTTGTTCCAGTTACTCACATTTCTTTGAATAACATTCTAATCAAAATAATTTTAAGGGTCTTTCATGGTAATATTTCATTCTGTCAAGATTTGAAGGACTTTTTGCTTAATCTTGATAAGAGCTATTCTTTTTTTATTTAATTTTTTTTATTAAGTAATTTGTACATAGATCATGAATACATTCATGCCATTATGGGATTCAATGTGTTGATTATTTATACAAAACAGAGTGCTTACATCCTACTAATTAACATAGCCTTCCCCATGGAGAGAGGGTTCATAGGGGGACCACACCTATGGAGCATATTGCAAGTACAAGTTGGATCTAGCAGGTGTAGAACACAAATGTCTTAACAACTGTAATTGAATAAAAGCTGCATTTCTATGAGAATATGATCCCCATGTGAAAGGAGAGCAGGCTGTCACAACAAAAGGTGCTAGGTGGCGGGAAGGCCCTGCCCACTTCCTGGGGGTTCTGCTGTGTCTCTCGGAACCCACAGTGAACAAGCTCTCACGGGAACCTGACACCCATCTGCCCCATGAGCTGCAGGAGCACCGCCCTGCCCCGGAGGAGAACATCTAGTCCACAGAGGAGCCCATGGAGTTCCTGGGCCGTGTCTGGGAGTATATTCATTGCTGAAAAATGAAGCAGTGTCCCAAATGATTTTAAACACCAGCTAAAAGCAGTATTTGCTCAAGATCTGTGTCTAAAAGGCCTTGCATGGACCAATAAAGAAACAACTCTTTCTAATAGGTTAGCAGCTCGGTCTCGACACGACTGGATTCTTTTTGTACATGGGAAGGGGCTGACTTCCAGTGCACCTGCCAGCCGTGATCATTACAGGGCAACCAGGGTGTGATATCCCGGTGGCCCACTCAACACCACTGTCGCACTGTCACTCACTCCTGGCTCCACTTGTTGGTCCATAGGTGTGCAATTTTAAAATATGGAGAACTATTATACAGACAAATGTAAAATGTGGTCATAAGAATAACAGAGAACAAGGAGTTGAGCAAACATCTTTTAAAACGTGTAAGAATATAAGACTGTGTCAACTACGTTCTATGTTAATATTAATTGCCCCTGGAATTTGCAAGTCCTGAAGGCTAATGTTGTTTGTGAGACCTTCAGAAATGCCGGTTTCACAGTGTTACTTTTTCAAGGATACAGAGTTCAGTGTAACTATTTAACAAGTATAAACATTAAACCTGGACAGGTATTTCAATGTTCTTAATTTGTTGCATGTAAAATTATCAGGGAACACCAAACTGTAGGTCCAGTCTCTCTCAGAAAGATATTGAGATTAAATCCCCCTGAAATGACTTATTTTTATCCATGCCAAAGATGACCCAAAATCTAACAAGGCATCCTCAGATGAGTACAAGTTTGATATTTACAAGGTGAGTGACTTCACCTGATGTTGCCATGTAAGTGATGATGGAAAACGCTTGATAAACCAGGGTTCTACGTCCCTAACAGTAGTCCCTTGGTGATTTATTTGGATGCCATATCTGACTTCTTCTGACCTTGTTTTATTCCACTTGTTTCAAAGGCACGTCTTGTGAGGCCTTTTGGGGAGTGTTGACCATCTATAATTAATTATTCCAAACCTGTGTTAGTGTTATTGTCACCTTTTGGGCACCATAGAAACTCAGTTCCTTTAAATTTTTAGTAGGTGTCTCTTTTACAACTCACGTTACATTTTACCACATAGTCTATAAATCTTCAGCCAAAATAATGGAAAGGAGGAGGAAGTTCTTCTGGGGGTATCATAACGATCGTAAGGGAGCCTGTGAGGTTTAGCACGCTTGCTCCCATCGGTTGCACAGTGAGGGGGCCTGGGTCCTGTTCTGCTCCCTCTAAGACTCTGAAAATCCCCCGTGCTAAGAGGACTCTCACATAGCAAAGCTTGGAAACCTCTCAGGGGCCGGCTCAGGCCACCACGTGCTCAAAAGTGAGGTCACCATCAGTCCCCTCCCTGTGCCCACCCACCGCGTGTGTCTCCCTGGACCTCAAATACTCAGAGAGCATCTGAACGGCTCCAGCCACGTTCCAGCGTCTTCGTGGAGGTTAGATTGATGACCATTTCCTTAGGTGAATGTCCTGGTACCAAGATCTGTTACTACCCCCTTTCTATAAGTTTCAGTATTTTCTTTTACCTTGTACATTATAAACTTGGCCCAATTAAGGTGATTGCCTTAATTTCTCACTAGCTACTATTTTATTTCAGTATGCCTTACTCAATTTTCTTAAAAATTACAAAGACCATATCTACAAGACAAAATGTAGAGAGAAAACAAATCATACTTTTGCCTCGAGAAGCAATCGCTATTAATATTTTGTTATGTATATTTGAGATATTTTTATGTTTGCAGAGAGGTTCACAATTTATGGTTTTGTTTTCTGTTTTTCTTTAACATAGCATGTTAGTATAAAATCTATTTGAGTTATTGAAATTGTTTTATAAACAAAACTGTAATGCCTCTCAGGTAGTCTAATGTCTAACCACCTCACATTTCCTTTATTTCATTTTTATATGTGTGGGTTTTGGTTGGGAGGAGGGCTCTAATTTGTACATGTTTTGCTTCATTTGTAACTATCTGTCTTTAATATCCTTAGATCCCATTAATATACTTAATAGGAAGGGTCACTAAATATTAATTATTTTTAGGATGTGAAAATATAAGTTTATTTTACGTTAGGGAGAAGAAAGAGATGGAGCAGAGAGGGGAGAGACCAGAGAGCAGGAGTCAAATCTCAATATTTGTAAGGCTGTTGATATATACTAGCAAATGTTCCTTCCAAATCTTTGTACTAAATTAGCATTCGCCTAAATAGGGCGTGAAGTAGACTGATATCCACAGTCTAATCTGTCTTTGCTGATTGGATAGGAAAAAAAATAGTTCTGCATTTTTAATTTAATGTTTTTTGTTTGTTTTTAAGACATAAAAGATCCATTTCTATGTGAGCAAAAGGTAGTCATTAACTATTTTAATACCGGTTTTAGGAATTGCACGTCCAGGCTCTTGAACCGTCAGAGCTGGCAGGGTGGCAGTGCCTCACGTGGGAGAGAAATATTGTTGGAAATTTCAGGTTTTATTTGCTTTTTAGTAGTGGTTATTTTGCATGGCATTTCCACAGATCTATGAGAACATCTCACTGTTTACCAGTATAACCTGTTCCCACAGGTTTCCATCCATAGCACATAATAAATGAGTGTCCATATAGATTTTATTTTATTTCTATTGGCTCTGGGCCATCACAGCCATTCTACTAATCTGTCTGATTTGTATCTGGATCACATGGCATAGATATTATAATTTCTCCCTCTCAAAAAAATAAATTAAAGCTGAAAATAGCTGAGCACATACAAATGCGTCACCATAGTCATATGCTATTCTGGAAGAAGCCTTCGAGACAGACCTGATTCAGCTGCGAGATGACTGGGGAGGAGAGAGAAGTTCCATGGGAGAAGCTTGCAGTCGTTTTGGGCTTCTAGCAATGGAGGTAATTGATGTCTGCTCCGCTGAGCTGCACCCTGCAGGCGCAAACAACCCACGTGACTCTGTGTGTTGTGTGTCAACACTGTTATTGCGCTAGCATGGAAATGAGATGGTGGTTGATTGCAAAGAAGAAGCTGCGTATCTTCCCTTTATTGAACTAGTAAAGATTATCTCTTCTGCAGAAATAAACCAAAACCACCCAACTGGGAACACACACAGACTGTTTTTTCAGAGTTTGCTGTAGAAGGGAGCAGCCAGCATCGCTTGCATGGGACAGAGAGACTGAGGGCAGCAGATGAGGAGGGTGGCCATGGGCTGCCTACAAGCAGGGCATCCTAGACCCATGTGGCTTCCTCTGGCTGGCTCCAGATTGGAAATGAGGACAAAAATTAGGGACGCTGGCAACTGATAAGTTCCAACCCATTTATCTGATTGCTCCGAAGGTGGTAGTTTGCCTTTCTGGACTGGGTGCTACAGATTGTGAGTATTTAGAACAAATTGAGAAGAAATTGATGTGAGAATAGAGGGTATGATTATCTCTGGTTGAATGCGTACAATTATAGTGTTAAAAGAATGGTGGGTTTGTGCAGCACCTCCAGGATGAAGAGGAATTGTACCCAAGTTGGTCAAGAAGGTGTGATGGAAAAGCTGCTTAGGGAGAGATTCACGTGGTGTGTGCAGCCCTGTCTGCTCAGCCTCTCACAGCCTACTCCTGGGACCTCCCAGACCCCTTCCCACCTTCCTTCCTATCCATGGCCGCTTCTCTGTATGCAAACCGAGGTTTGAAAAATCGGGGGCATACTGGGCTGGACACACCAGGTGAATCTATCTAATATTCACACACACTTATCCACACATGGATAAGATTTTCTTCCTAGAAAATTGCAACTTTACAGGACATGATAGTGCTTCACTTTGTCTGTTGTTCCTAGAAGTCCAGATGGAAATATGGTTTGTCCGATGTATGTTCTTTTTTGATGACATGAGTCACTGGTACGGTCTTTGAAAATTTCAAAACTCAATTTCTGCCCTCCTTTCCCCAACTCCTTTTCCTACTTTTATGCAAATATTAGAGGATAATTTCAAGTGTCCAAATCACTGATATGTCATAAGTTATGAAAAAGTCACATGACTTCTTCAGATTGGCAGTCACACATAGCAGGACATAATTCCAAAATAGGATACGTACTCGACACCAAGCTTCACGAGTCCATTCTCTCAAACATCGGGGGCCTCCTCAGGGGGCCAAAGATTTTATGCTGGTTTCTTTCCCCACATAGTACTCCTGCCAAGGGAAAACTGAGTAAGATTTTCTTACTATTTTTCCTTTTCTAGCTGTAATTCTACTGCTACTAGTGGGAGTGGGAGTGATGGTGGTTTTGCTTTTTTTTTTTAATATTTAATTTTTGGTGATTTTTCTTTTCAGGAGACAAAGGTAAAGATTCTTATGTATAGAAATATTTCTTTCCAACCTGCTGTTGCTACTAAAATATCATATACAAGCCTTCCATAAGAAAAACATCAAGTATTTCTTTAATTTTCTTATTGTAATTGACCCTGATTCATTCTTTTATTTATTTATATGCATATATAACATGTAGTTTACATTGGCATACTATAATTTATATATACATATCTTATAAATATATATTACTCATATATATTTAATAATTATATATTACTTATATATGTTTAATAATTATATATATAATATGGGTAATATAATTACGCATATATATAACAATAGTATACATATATATATGCGTAATTACCAAAGAATTTTTTTTTGGCAGTTTTGCCTGGGGCTGGGCTTTAACCTGCCACCCCTGGTATATGGGGCTGGAGCCCTATTCCTTGAGTCACAGGTGTCTTCCCCAAAGAATATTTTTAAGCCCCTGCAGGCATTTTAGAAACTTTTATTATCATACTGACCATTAATATGGTAATTATCAACCTTTCCCTTTTTATTCATTAAATAAATTCCCACAAGAATCTTACATTATTCAATACAGGCAGTATCTCTTAAGTACCTATTGGATAAGTGATTCTGAACTTGGAGCAGAGTCAAAATCAGCCAACAGCTGCTGAAAATAACAGTGTCGGCGGAGGGGGGTTCCACAAGCCCCACGTTCTGATTTAATTATCGTAAGGTAAGACTTGGGGTTTTTCTTTAAAGTATCTTACCGATTAATCTGTAGCCAGGTTTGAAACACCATATTATGTGTGGGTAGAAACTGTGGTTACATAATTTCTTTATTCTTAAAGTGTAGCACACGGATTCTCAGTAAATGTCTGATGAAACTTGTTTCGATTTCAGTATATACTAAAGGAACCCGTTGCGCCTAATGTGCTCAACAACATTTGCTAGTTACGTCAGTGCCTTTATAGAAGAGAATGTTTAGTAATGATCTCTGCCTACTAGGGTCATGAAATGGAGTGCAGAGGAGACTCATCATTAAAAGTGTAGCTTGTGAAAAAAAGCATTTGAAGTAGGATGGCGCCCGTGGCTCAAAGGAGTAGGGTGCCGGCCCCATATGCTGGAGGTGGCAGGGTCAAATTCAGCCCCGGCCAAAAACTGCAAAAAGACAAAAAAGCATTTGGAGTGTGGTCTAAATATATCTCACCTCCAGTGTTCTTTTTGCTTTGATTTAGTTTAATATTCCTAAAGTCCAATTAGTAGTTGATTTTAGCATAAGAAATGAGGAAAGGTTCTGATGCTGATGTTGGAATTAGTTTGCATTTGTGACTTTGTCCTGAGGCAGAGCCGTTGCTGCCCAGGGATCTTCCATCTGTGGGGCTGGTTTGTTTTAAATTTTTGAAATGTGCATCATTTAAGATTTGCCTCCATCGTTTATGTGATGCAATTTTTATTTCAAACATGCATTGGAATAATGTAGAATCTGGATATCAGATGATATCAAAGGTATATATATTTTCATGCATTAAAACAAAATTGGATGTGTTTGGGGCGGCACCGGTGGCTCAAGGAGTAGGGCGCTGGCCCCATATGCTGGAGGTTGTGGGTTCAAACCCAGCCCTAGCCCAAAACTGCAACAACAACAACAAAAAATTGGATGTGTTTTGCTACACGGAGGCCTAGACTTACATAAAGGCGTTCTAGTGTCGTGTGTGATTTATAGTGGGATAATTTATCGGATTCTTTTTAAGTCAGTAATGTGCATTGACTGAAGGAAGAAACAAAACATGCTTAGCAGGGTTCCCTGTGAAAACTTGCTAAGTTTTCAGTGGGGTGAGGGAAGGGGGAGGTGCAGCTGAGAGAAGTGGGGGCTGAATGGAGCTGAGCTGGGAATGAGGGAGGATGAACTTCCGCTGGGCGCCCGCACTCACCTCCACAGACTCCATCAGGGCCCTGCAGGGAAGCTGCCTCCCCTCTAGAGTCCCAGGGTTCTCAGCGCAGTGCTGAAAACTATAACAGGAGTTTCAGGCTTGAAATAGGAAGCACAAGGGCCACACAAGATCAAGAGGTCCAGGCTCTAAGTCAGGTAGAATGAGGCATCTATCTGCTGGGCAGCTAGACACCCAGCCACCAAGTGTGAAGACCGTTCAGGAGGGCAATAAGAAGACCCCAATAATCCCTGTTGAGTGTACTGTGCTCAGTGGAAAGAAGGAAGCAGAGAACTGGAAAAGAAGATGAAATTAGTGAATTCAACTGTGTCTTGACCCACCTGCTATCCCGGGGCCAGGGTGCAGTCACCAGCTCACAGACATAACGTCCTACCTGTGTTGGAGGTATCCCCCTCTGAGTGACTGAAAACACATCTTACATATCAAAAGAAACAGCTTTTTTTTGGTCCCCCTCCTGTTCGCTTTACCTTCTCTTGTAAATGAATAGTGTGCCTTTGTATTGGGAGATGCTAAAGGAATAGTCACTCTTAGCACTTCATGACTTTGACAGGTCCCCCTTTCCCAGATGTTTTTTGCTTGTTTGTAAGACAGAGTCTCCCTCTGTCACCTTGTTGCCCCAGGCTAGAGTGCCGGGGTACCAGCCCAGCTCACAGCAACCTTAAACTGCTGGGTTCAAGTGATCCTCCTGCCTCAGCCTCCCATCGAGCTGGGATGCAGGTTCTTACCACCACGGCCAGCGCATGTTTTCTAGTTTTAGTAGAGATGGGTTTCATTCTTGCTCAGGCAGCTCTCAAACTCCTGCGGTGAAGGAATCTTCCCGCTGTGGCCTCCCGTAATGCTGGGATTATAGATGTGAGCCACCGTGCTTGGCCCCCTTTCCCAGTTTTCTTAAAAAAAGAGTTCTATGGAGTTTTAGCCTGGCTTCATGGGGAAATCAGTTCTAAATCTTAAAACTATGGCGGTGGATTGAAAAACATTCAAAAGGTATTTGTCTCAGTCTGTTCAGGCTGCTATAACGAAGCCACAGACTGGGTGTCCTGTAAACAGCACAGATTTATTTCTAACAGCTCTGGAGTCTGGGAAGTCCAAATGCGAGGTGCAGGTCTGTGTGGTTTCTGGCGAGAGCTCATCTGGCATACGGGAAGCTGCCTTCTTGGTATGTCCTCTTATGAACAAAGGGCTAAAGAAGGAATTGGTCTCAGCCACGAGGGCTCTGAACTCCCGACCTAATCAGTTCCCAGATATCTTACCATCCATGATCCCACTGTACAGGATTTTATGGGAATTTGAGGGAAACATATATATTCAGTAGGCTGCAGCATCACATCAGAAGATACTTTCAGAAATGCACAAAATGATTTACATAGCAGTGTTAATTGAAAGTGAACCATTTCCCCATTTTTGGCTAAAGATTACTTTTTTTTTTTTTTTGCAGTTTTTGGCCAAGGCCGGGTTTGAACCCACCACCTCCAGTATATGGGGCCAGTGCCCTACTCCTTTGAGCCACAGACACCACCTGCTAAAGATTACATTTTTATCATTTTTAAAGCTGATAGGTGTGAATAACGATATGTTGAAATCAGCATCATGAATAATTGAAATTGTTTAAATTGTTTAATTTTCTTAAGGTTATAAAGTAATATAAACAAACAAAAAGAAAAATTAGCATAAACTAAAAATCTTCCCGCAATGCTAAACTCCTGAGTGCTCTATCTTAGTTTGTTTACATACTTATAACACTATTTTATTCAGCTTAACATTAATTTTTACCTAATTAAAATTTTAATACACTGTATTTATTTTTATTTCTTTATAGAGACTACAAATATATTTTGTTTAGTAAAAACAATTATTTTTATGAATTTCTATATAATCTGTGACCACACCCATGTACATTATTTTTATCAGATTTTTTTGCCTTAAGACAAAGTGCTGACTGTGAGTCTAGAATGGTGCAGAGCTTTGCTTGTATTATCACATTTATTCTTCAAAGCAATCCTATGCGGTATAGTTTTATTATTACTACATCACTGACAGGTTTACCCCAAACTATACATTTAGTAAGGGAGACCTCCAAGACTGCTCCTAATTTGATGACAAACTCCATAATTCTGACTGTGTCACAACACAACAAAATATGAGATCAAGTTTGATTGATCTTTGGCAGGTTTTAAAGTATTGTTTTCTGAAGGATTCGTGTCCGTCTCAGAAACACTTACCATGTGTAAGGGCACCAGCCTTTCCTTCTCCAGCACTGGACCCCACCATTTGTTATTGTTTTAATTTAAAATGAGTAAACATTTTAGCCATTTTGTTTTGTTCCTCTTTTAAAACCAAGTACGGTGAAAATATGTTCTGTGCAATTAAAGCACTTCTTTTGTGAAATTGCTCTGCTTACTTTCCTCTCCTCTAATTCCTGGCATCTTAGGAGTCTTTCTTAGACATCTGTGGGGTCTCTTGTTGAGGATTTAAGTCATCACTGACCCACTGCGGCAGTCTGACTTCTGTAACCTAGTATCTTTGAGAATTTCTTCCCTAGAGGTACAGTCACCTTGCCGCTGTGGGAGGGAGGTTATCTTACTTACCTGGACGCCCTTCCTACATAACATCAATCAACTCCATGGAAGACCCAGCTCACGTAAATTCATCTGAATCTTCTTCGGGTCTGGAAGATTCTGTTATCATACTTTGATCTGCTAAAGGACAAATTGAATATCATGTTAAAACAAAGACCAACAGTTTTTTTTTTAATTATTATTATAAGCCTAACCGAGCTAAACTATTTTAAACTTGTATAATAATGATCTTCTTGTAGCTGTGTACACTTAGTCACAGAGTTCCAGGTGCTAAAAACTGATGGGAAACAGCTGTAGGCTGCACTGAGCCCAGGCTCACAGACAAGACTGGCTCCTATGTCTAGCACATTTTAGTTTCTATTTATAAATTATTCTTGAGGCTTGTAAGCATTTTCAACATATGCTCATCTGATTATTTATTGATTAAGGCAAAAACACAGTTTTTAATACTATCTGGTGCTGTGATAGAATCTATACAGTTTTATTTAAAATAAGCTATTTGGGGAGCCTCATTTCACTTCATATATACATATATATAGAAAAGGATCTTCGGTTTTAATTTTCTTAATAACAGTGATACACAGCACGCTCTGATGACTAAAATGTATTTTGTGGAAATTACTTTTAATTTCATTGGTCATGATGTCTCTTCTAAATGAATAAAAATGTAGTAAGTTATTTAGTTATATTACAAACAAAAATATCTAGGATGGTAATATATGGGAATGAGCAATATTTGTTCTTTTGAGATAATGAGAATTTAGTCTGTCACATTGATAATGTGATTACTCAGAGGAATAGCTGTCACTTTCCCCCCCAAATATATGACATATCAGACACAGATCAAAGTGAAAGGTATACATTCTCTCACTTTATTTTCACAAAACTATGAGATAAGATATATTATTATCACTATTTTATAGCTGCTAGCCTAGACACAGAAAGGTTAACTAAGTTACTCCAGGTAATTTATTTATTCCATCTTTTCAAAAGTCACAGAAAGTATCATTATAAAATTTAAAACAATGATTCAGAAAAAAACAGTGTTTGATTGTACAGTTGCAGACATTTTAAATAAATTTGATTATCACTATAAAGCTACATTCCAATGATATCTAAGATGATTTAGATTTTTCAGGAATGAAATTTGTGAATTTCATGTTAGTATATGTAGTAGATACTGATTTATAAGACAGAGCTTACCATTATTTTTTTTTAATTAAGAGAACTTTATAAAATGTTCTTAATGTATTTGGAATCACTAATATGTTTCTTGAGCATTAGAATATCAACCAGTTATTAAAAGTGTGCTGTTAGGTAATAATCACAGCGGAGGTAGTGCTTTTCTGTGCACCATTCCATAGGAGTTTATAGACCATGCGGTCTTCAAGAGGAGGAACACTTGTACTTTATCAGGAAATGGCATCATCTTTTCCCCCTCACTAAAAAACAATTAGATACCCTCGTCTATAACCAGAAATTAATTCTTTTTATTGCATTGAAACTGAGCTGTTTAAAATGAACACATATGTGAAAACTTCTATTTTAGGCAGTATCAGTAAAATGAAGCAATCATGCTAACAATTAACATCAATTACAGTAGAACATTGATGACTTACAAGTGTCACTCATGAAAATTAAACTGAAAGAAAAAAAGATCAAAGAATCATCTTCATCTCCAGACACCAGCAGTCAAAGTAAAAAGAGCAAACTCTCTTTAAAGGGCCATTTATTTACTAGCAAGTATATTAAGCTTTGCAAGGCATACTTTGCTGCAGGACTCACTGTAGCACCTGCTGAGGAAACCACAGACAGCAAGAATCAGGTGAAGCTGTGTCCCGGGAACCTGTGTCGGCAGAAGCAAGTGTGGGCTGGACTTGGGCCTCCGCCTTCAGTGGCCAGCCCTTACCGTGAGTGCAGAGACAAGGCAGAAACAGTCGGAAAGTCAATTTGTAGCGTGTCAGTAATTGTTTCAAAGACACAAAATAGATGCATTACAAAGAAACATGTCAAGATATTTCAGAATATTTTATATTTTGCCTACTCTTAGAGTATTTTAATATTGTGATATACTGTAAATCAAACTTCCAATATCTCTGCAGTGAAAATAATTGCTCAGCGTATTTTTCAAAACACAATGAATAGATGAATTGGAAATACATGTCGTTAGTCATTGCCAAATTTCTAGACATTCAGTTTTACTAAAAGTGAAAACATCATCGGTGCTACAAAGAAAATTATGAAACTGTGTCCACTTTTTCTTTGTAAATGATCCATTGGAATTGGGTTTGGAAATATTGTCTGCCTCATGGCTTGGTGCCTGTAGCTCAAGCAGCTAAGGTGCCAGCCACATACACCAGAGCTGGCAGGTTTGAATTCAGCCCGGGCCTGCCAAACAACAATGACAACAACAACCAAAAAAAAACTGGGCGTTGTGGCGGGCGCCTGTAGTCCCAGCTACTTGGGAGGCAGAGGCAAGAGAATCACTTAAGCCCAGGAGTTGGAGGTTGCTGTGAGCTGTGAAGCCATAGCACTCTACCCAAGGCAGCAGCTTGAGGCTCTCGAAAAAAAAGAAATAATAAATAAATATATATATATATAGTCTGTCTCCACTAGTCTGTGAAAATTTATTGGATGTTTATATTTTATTTTATTCTTATTTGACATAAAATAGAATAGATACATTTCAAATAGCAAAAGTTCAAAGTAGACAGATTTTAAACAAAAAACAAGACCTGCTGATAAGTGTGTTGTTACAGACCTCACATTACAGACCTCATGTTTCAGTTCTACTCAAGGCACTATAAATCCCTTTCTTTAGAAAAAATAATAAGAGTGAATGCATTGAAGCACTAAATAACTTCTACGCTATATTCTGCTGTCGGTTTACATGGATTTCATCAATAAAGTCCATTAAAAAATAATTTACTTTGCATTTTCTGCATTTTGACCTGTAAATAAGTAGAAAATTTCTAAAAGTCTTGAATGCTGCAGTATCCATAAAAATGCATGTATTATATACAGTTTGCTTTTTCTATATAGAAATCATTCTTAAAATATATATTTGGAGATGCATTTTTATAAAATCTGAAAATGTAAATTGAAATTGGCTGCCTTCCATAGATAATTGAAGAAGTCACATAAGCAGAATGTTTTCAATAGACTTTGATAATTGATACCCTTGGCATGAGAAATCGGTGAGTCAACTTAGCAAGACCTCGCTCTCCCTCCAAATGGACGTGGAGGCTGTGTGCAGAGCGTGTGTTTAAAGGGCTCTTTAGAATATCTTCCAAAGGTAAATTTTGAGGGAATTTCTGAGGAAAGATCTATTTAAATGAGCATACATCTTTGTATGTCTATATTAATTGCATGCAATTCATTCAAATAAATTGGCTTGCTCTATTTCCTACTGAAACGTCCTTTTAAGCAAACTAAAAAATATCCACATGGGACTTCCCTCCATAAAACCCTTCCTCATTTGAAAGTCTTTGTGGAAAAGTTCGATTGTGTGTGTTCAGGGCTATTGGTTTGGAAAGGGAAGGCAGACGTGTGTGGACTGAGAGTGTCTTTATGCTGCGTCTGCGGGAGTTGATCTGTCCTCACCCTGGGCTCTCTCGTTTGCCTTTCAGCTGCTGCTCATGTGGCTGTGGGAGGGCTCCTGCCCTGTGTGCTGTTGCCCATCCAGGCCTAACATGGTCAGTGTCCCTCCCTCCCACGTTCACTTCTGTGTGGTGTCCGCCTGCGTCCCTTCCCTTTCTCATTTGTACGCATCTGAACAGTCAGTACACCAGTTACACCTCGTCAGGGAGAATCATGGAATGCAACTGGCTCCCCAAAGTAGATCCAGAGCAGTGATTTCACGATGGATTATTTTAAATAAAACAGAACATGTAGCACACCATCCTGTGTTGGTCATTCATACGCTGTGCTGAGGCTTTCACGGGGGTTCCGAATTAAATCGGGGAGTTCTAAGATGATAGCCTCTGCCCTGCATTCAGCATGTCGCTGTTTTTGTTGTTCCATTAAGTGAAAACCATATCACACGTGGAGGCAGAGTGTCCTCTGTCAAGGTGAAGTCACCTGTTCTGTCTCACAGCACCATGGAATGACCATGATGTAACTGGATTATTATCATCTCATCGTGGGTACATGTGTCATTGGAAAGTAAAATCACACCTACTTTTAAATGGTTTACCTAACTTTATTAAGTGTTAATTATGCTGGATATTAGAAATGACATTCCTACTTTGATACGGATGAAGTAAAAAAATGTGCTCTTTCTTTGGAATTTGTCCAAATGGGAGGGTCTTATTTATAAATACAAATCTAAAAATATGTATTTGTGGTATAACTATAATGCTGTTGGCTAGAGTATAAGACCAGGGCACTCTATTCCCAGATTTATGGGGGACTTTCCCTTAATCAGAGCTACCTCATAATTACACCAATTTCTTTCTAGATTACAGAATCTAAATGCAATTTATTGCTAAATTAAAGAGACTAAATCTTGGCACTATTATACTGAATTGTTATTTGTACTGAAAATTAGCCAAAAAAAAAAAGAAGATAAAATATATTTTGGAGAATTATGGAATTTCCTAGGGGCGTTTGAAATTGTTACATGTATTCTCTAGATATAAATTAATGTTTGTTGCTTAAAAATTTATGTCTGTGAATGAGTGTGCACAGGTGTGCATGCGTGAAGTGGTGGAAGGTCCACCAGCCATCTGGGAACAGGAAACAGACTCATGTAATTCAGAAAACTTGCACTCAGCCTTTTAGTTTTGTGTTTGGAAAAAGTTTTGAAGTTAATGTGAAGGTAAAGATTTGTTCCAAATCATTTAACCTACACAGGAAATTCTTACAAGCCTGGGGCTTTAGTGACAAGTCAAAGAAAACCTGAAATCTAGAAATAAGCAAAGTATAAATTAAATGGCATCACAGCGTGATCTCTTTTAATGTGCTATGAAAAACTAAAATATGGTCACTGAATTACCTAGTCTACTTCAGTGCTTGAGATAATCCTAAATTTGATATTAATTAAGAAATATAGGGGTGGCGCCTGTGGCTCAAAGGAATAGGGCTCTGGCCCCATGTGCCGGAGGTGGTGGGTTCAATCCCAGCCCCGGCCAAAAACTGCAAAAAAAAAAAAAAAAAAAGAAAGAAAGAAAGAAAAATTATCATTGAAGCAAACTAGACAGCATTTACATCTCAGAAAAAAAAGATTGAGGTCTATTCCTACATTGGACTAAATCACAAAGACTCATCAATGGATGTATGAGCATTTATGAGCCCATGACTTACTACTGGTAAAGACAAGCTTTAGCTAAATTGAAACTCTTGATTTTTAAAAATAATACCTTTTTCTACTGTGTAGTTGGCTTCAAGAGGTTTATAAAATAAATAAAAGTAGGAAAGTAGGAGGCAGAGCTTTTCCTTCACAAAGAACACGTCAGAAAAGTAAAGATAGATCACACTGTCCTTTCTACGAATAATGTTAAGAATTATTCATTGTGGAGACAATGAATGTGTTTGTGTGTGCTTATATATTTGTATTTATACGTGTGTGTTTGTGCAAAAGTCATTTAACCACAAATGTACTGACCTGCTCGATAAAATACTAACAGTTTTCATGGGAAGGTTAATGGAAGAGCTGGAATTTTTTTTTAAACTGTATTTTTAGTAAAACAAAGCAAAAGAGACGAACTTTAGTGGCGCTCATATAAATTAGACAGTGATAAAGTCGTTCAGGAGGAGAACTGGAAAGGATAAAAGACAAAAACGTTTTTATTGCTGTGTGTTCTGAAGTTCCATTTTATATTTTCATGTCACTACAAGGTTTCAATGAAGGATTTGTTTAGATTAAAGCAGTGAAGAGAAAACAGCCTTAGAAAATGGGAATTAAGGGCAGAAAAGAATCATTTTTTCTAGTGGAATCAGGGTAAAGCTAAGAAATCTGAAATCTCGTCATCTAAGGTTGTCTAATTGTACCAGCATTTTCAACTGCCATGTCAGTGATTTTCCAGGCACACTCTGTCATTATCATTTGTGAGCAGAAACATTTGCAATTATAGAATAGAGATGGGTAGACCTTTGGATCTTGGAATCTTGTTGTTTTTCCTTTCTGGAAACATTGTTCATGAATATATACGTGATTGGTTTTGACCTTAATCTATCGCGATCCATATACTTTAAAATTTCTCATCGTCAACTGACTTTTAGAAATACCCTGAGATACCTGGTGGGAATTTAGGGTTGAAGAGCGTGATTTCAGAACTGTTGATCAAGAAAACCTTTGGTTTCAAAATTCAGATGCATTAAAGCTTCTGTGCGGCTCTGAGCTTCTGAATTTAACTCTGTCATATTTCCCACCAGGAAGCCACGTTCCATTGCGTTTCAAGTGCACGCTACGCCATGTATCAGATGACATTTGTGATTACACGTTGCCATTTTTAAATCCTTTCATCTCAAATTATTTCTCATCACTGTGGTTGCTTTCTTTGTTGTGACATGGATAAATGTAAGTTAGGATTCCAACCATTGCTTTCATGAAATCTACCCAGTGCTAGAAGCTATTTCTGAACTATTTTGAACACAGCTGAGATGCCTAGATTTCAGCGTCCTGTCCCTGGGAATGCCCATGTTTTTCACAGAGATGTCTTTTAGTATTTGTCTTTGTTTTTAGTGCTATCACAACCAGCTGGAAATGTTCATCATAATTTCGCTTCTCAAAAAATTATTTTTACAAACCACCAATGTTGAATTGACTCTTTAATGTTACACTACTAACGTGTGCACTTTCTAAAATAAGGTTACTATTTATCTCTGAATATTCATTTGTGTTGTAGTTACAGAAACCAATATGTATCAGTAACATAATACATAGTAATCATTATAAATCCATCTGAAGATCTCACAGCCCCAAAGCACCCATTTCTTGCATGTCTCAAATCAAATGTATGTCAGATTTTTTTTGCATTCATTCACTCAAACTTCCCAGTGTTTTCATATCATTCACTGCATCTTCTGAGGGGTTCAAGGGGCAAGGGTAAAAATGTCACTACATGGGCAATAGAGATGTGAAATTATTTTTATTCATTTACCTAATCTCTGATCTCCAGATTATCCTCCTTTTTTAACAAAATTCATTTTTTTTAATTTTTAAAATACTTTTAATCAGACACCTAGGAGATGAACTCTAGCTCCTTTTATGAAGCAGTTATTTAAATTTCTCAGACACGTAGCACAGATATTCAAAATAAAACACAACACATTTCTCTGGCCAAAAGGATTATGAATCTTTTTGAAATGTTAATCTTAACTTTTTAGTAAACCATGTTTTCTTATCTATATTAGCTGTAAATTTCTTGAAATTGGAAGCAAGAGAAATTTTTTTTGCACACACTATAGCAAGATTATTTCACTCGTCTTAACATGATATCTTCCAGGGAAGTATGTAGAAGTAGTCTTCTCTTAAATATAGTAGAAAAGTGGAAAAAATAAAACTTTGTCTCTGTAATTCTAGACTTTCATTTAAAGTGCCCTGTGGCAGGTAGAAGGAAGGGTTGCTTGAGATTTGTATAGAGTGTACTAAATTTTAGTTGAAGGCTTGCTGTGTAAAATACAACCATAAACTGTTGCAAAACCTTATTATTATTAAATTATCATCAACCCTCACCCTATAGGAGTTATTAAATGGATCTACTCTCACTGACAAACCCAATGGTGGCACCAGTGAACTAGTTTTAAATTAATAGTAAATAGCTACTCTAGCATTTGAACAAAACTTGCTAAAAACAGGGAAATGTAATCCTATGTGCTGATGCTTTATGAGATGCATTGTTATATCAAAATTCTAAGTCAATTAAAATTTAATTCAACATTGAGACCAGTTGATAATTTATCTTGAGTGATTTTAAGTATTTGAAATTGTTCTGATCTCCCTATTAAAGCTAATTTTAAAAATACTTTAAAAGTTCATTAATGGAAGAGTTATAAATTTATATGCACTACACTATTATGGTGTTTTTAAAATGTTGTATTTTTAGAATATAAAAATATAAAATAACATGTAAGACGTCAAATAAGAAATAATCTAGCTTCTCACATAAGTATCCTTGATCTTGGATGAGATGGTAAGCCACAAAATGGCCCTCATTTTTTAGCATAATCATTATCTCCTTCCCATGTCCAACGAGGGGTGTGTTTTTCAACATGAACACATTTCTCTTAAAAAAATACTTGAGAAATTTCAGCAAGTCAAAATAGATTAGTTGCATTTTTCTGTCTAACTTAAACCTACCAAGGAAACATTCAAAATCCCAGTATCCTAGTATTTTAAACAAGGAAAACATGGATAAAGATTTATAACGTTCTGTTAGCAAGACAGCCTCCATCTTTACTGTCTGATTGTGTACTTAGATTATTTTTGAAGAATGCTGTCCCATTAAACAAAACTTAATCTATCTCCAGTATTTATTAGCTGTATTAATAACCTAATATTAATATGCATCTTTATTTTATGAGGCTGAGTTAGCTGATCTTTTGCTTAAACTACCTTTGTTTAGTTGGAGAAAATCTTGAAGTAAAAGAATCAAAAAGGTGTAATTTATTCAAGATTCCAGCTATAAAATTCTTTCAATACAATATGAGGCAGTGGTTGAGGTCCTATGTTAGAACAAGGAAATGTGCCATTATGAAGAAAAGTAGTTTTGAAAAAGCTAAATTAAACGTTTTTTTCTGTCATCTCATAAGAATGTTAATATTTGCTATAATTTCTTTTCTTTTGAATCTTTTTACTTTTAAGTACAGGAAAAACATTTTTTAAAATTAATACGGACCACAGAGGAACAGTATGGGAGCGCCCGTCTCTGAGCTACGAACTGCATTTACTCACTTAAAAAACAAAAAATCAAAACACAAACCCCTCCTTCTTCCATCTGGCGTGTCCCCCCCCCACGTTATTTAAATTAAGGCAATAAATGGGCGGCACCTGTGGCTCAAAGGAGTAGGGAGGTGGTGGGTTCAAACGCAGCCCCGACCAAAAAAAAAAAAATTAAGGCAATGTAAGTACTCAGTTTTTATTTCTGTAGGCTGAAGTGATAGAAAAATCTGATCATGCTGAGACTCTTGTTGAGCAAGAATTTACCATCTTTTTGGAAATCCTGTTCATGCATCTTTCTTCATTGGCCACCGGAGTGCCATCTAGTAAATTACTAATTCCATGCATGGCTTGGTACTCTGGAGAGTTTGACAGTCTCCTCCCAAATTTATTATCACATCAGAAATTTATGTCCAAGAACTGAATTATTCATTTGTACCTCCATCCCTACATACAGATTATTGTTTATTATTTCATGTACGTGGAAATTTCAAATATCCAAATTTTGATGATATGACCACAACTAAGATTTTAAGATCTGCATTGATGTTATAAGGGATATTTTACCCAAATACTTAAGATAGTCACGAAAGAAAAATCAATTTCAAACATACTCGTAAGATCATTGACGTATTTATATATCAAGCACATCTCCACAACTTTTTAAGTAAATATTAATTAATAAATAGAACTTATGCCCAGGTACAATTTCTTTTTCTTTTCTTTCTTTCTTTTTTTTTTTTTTTTTTTGAGAGAGAGAGAGCGTCTCACTCTGTCGCCCTCAGTGGCATCACAGCTCACAGCAACCTACAACTCTTTGGCTTACATGATTCTCTTGCCTCAGCCTCCTGAGTAGCTGGGACTACAGGCCCAGGTACAATTTCTTATGCCTAGCTTTAGTACTAAAAAATAAAGCCACATTGTTTTCCACAAGAGCCTGAGTCCAAATGATTAGAAGAAGATCATGCCTCTGAATACTAACACTACAGATATTTTTTAATACAATCATTTCAGAGCTCATTAACATCGTGATAGGAAGCAAAATGGGAGGGGAAAGACTATATCTTTTTCATTAAGAAAAAAAGGAATCCTTTCCAGAAGGTTGGAAGCATAGTTGATGTACAGATGACTTATTTGTTGAGTGTACTCTGATTGGTTAAAGTCACGCACCTGCAGCAGGTGCGGCAGCCGGTCCTGGGTGAGTGAGCTTCCTGCAGTGCTGTCAGAGGCTGGATTGTTGCCTGGCCTCAGTCTCTGCCAGCTCCTCTCTCACTGCTGTGTCTTGTTAAGACGTGTTTTAATGATGCTTTGGGGGGGATTCCAGAACTTAATTTTACATGTTAATGTGGCATGTAGCCGTGTATGTTCCAGAGCTCCAGAGATGCCCACGGTCAAAAATAACTCTTTTCTGTGGGCCTCCTGACTCTCACCCTAGGTGATAAAATGTTAACCGCTCCGCACCAGTGTACTCCCAAATCATTTTTTAGATGAGATCTAGTTTGATTTCCATTTTCATATGTGGAATTTGCATGCAATTTAAAATATCCACAAGGGTTCTTTAATGATAAAAGCTATCTGAGGACACAGTTTTGAAAGCTCATTATTATTATTATTTTGAAGGTGGCAGAGTTAAAGGTAGATGTTTGTTTCCTAACATAAAGTGCGGAGTGTGTATAGCTTTTAGGTCTCTATAGAGGTCTTCTAATGAAAAGAACCTTTTTTGTCAGTATTATTTAAATAACATCAATCTTAGTATAATTTTACACAATCCTACTTAGAACATGGTTAAAAAGAAATATTAACAACTGCTCTCTCTGGAGGAACATATGAAAAGATAATGTAATATCTAGAAAAAATGATGAACAATGTATGAAAATAACTAAAGTGTTAGCTGAAATAGACCAAATGCCACGTATAATTTCGGCCTGATGTCGTGTGTTAGTTTTTTCCTCCCCATTTCCCCGGTGGCTCAACTTGAGATGTCTCAGGAGCCCTTGAAGGACAACTCCATCTCACTGTTATAAATAAACTTTGAAAAGCCACCAGCTTCCTGCTGTGTATTTTCTTCACCCAAGAACATTGTTTGTATCATGTATATTACTTCATGATTACTCATAATTTACAAGCTGTACTTTACTAAAAGATTGTGTTACTTCACATTATAAATATAATCATATTTTTTTCCAAGATGGTACTAACCATTTTGGGGTAATATGTATGTAATGACACACCAGAAAATGACAGAATAAAATTAGTTTTATTTGTATATGAAATACAAAACTATTTTGAAATATCCCTCATCAGGGCACAGTCTCTGTACTCGTCTCTTAGAAACTTCGTCTTCATCACACAGATGTTTTCAGTGTACGTGGGAATGAAAATATCATGCCAGTTGATTATTTTGGCTGTTTTTCCTTAATGCGAAAGTAAATGGAATTTTTGTTTGTTTGTTTGTTTGTTTTGTTTTATTTTTTCGAGACAGAGTTTTACTTTGTCACCCTCTGTAGAGTGCTGTGGTGTCACAGCTCACAGCAACCTCCAGCTCTTGGGCTTAGGTGATTCTCTTGCCTCAGCCTCCTGAGTAGCTGGGGCTACAATGCCACAACATCCGGCTACTTTTTTGTTGCAGTTTGGCCAGGGTTGGGTTGGAACCTGCTACCCTTGGTGTATAGGGCCGGTGCCCTACTCACTGAGCCACAGGTGCTGCCCCGAATTTTTGTTTTTAATGAACTCAGTTTTATGGTGGAAGCTTGTGAATAGGAAAATCCCCTCTGTGGGTCTCCCTTCAAAATGATTTAAATATTTTCACTGCAGCCAGCTGTTTTGTGTCATGTGATTAATCATCCACTTGGTGTCCATGGCTTGTTTTCTCTCTAAGCACCTGCCATTGTGTAGACACAACGAAATATCACCCACTCATCCATTCATCCACGTGGCAGATATTTTAAGGACCGAGTCTGAGTCAGGGGCTGAGTGACCACCAGGAATTACAGGGGAACGCTGGCTGCTGCCATCCAGGAACTAATGAATCATGAGGAAAAACACATCAGCGTGACTCTGATGTCCCTGTAACGGGCATTGCACCCTGAGAGGGCACAGAGGGCTGTGGGGCTCAGAGAGAACCATGTTAGAACATCACAGGGGAAAAGTGAAGAAGTAAAAATTAAACTTGACTTTTAACAGTTGGAAATGTTTAGGAAGAACATCACTGATGAATGAACCAATGTGTGCCTTATGTATGGAGTCAGGGAGAAATATCGTGGAGATTTTAGGCAAAAGCTTAGCACAAGTGAAGTTGAACAGTTGGGGGGGAGTCAGAACTCAGACTAGTAAGCAAGCAGAACGTCTAACGTGTGAGACTTGGCTGAGGTTATGTGAGTTTTAGAAAAGGAGAGTTAAAGGAACGAGCATCTTTTGGAGGCATTTACAGTAACGCAGAGGAAAGATAACACGGCCTCAACCGAGAGCATGACAGAGCTAAGGGAAGCAAAGATGGGTTTTAATTTGTTTGCATCATTTCACGCGAGGGATCTGGCAACTAATTTATTGTGAAGGGCACAGGAGCACAACCTGCATGTTAAGGGATTAAGGCCTTGGCGGTGTCATTAGCAGGAAAAGAGGACGGTTAAAAGAAGCAAAGGAGAACACACTGATTTCATTTCAAGGTCCATTGAGTTTGAGTATCAGTTGAATATCCCTATAAAATCAATCTACCAGCAATAAGAATATAGTTCTCAAAAGAAATTAAACCAGAGGGATAGATGTGGGTGGACAGACATGGGTGGATTGAGAGGGCAGAGGCAGAGAAGTTCATGCTGAGGACCTAGGAAAATGTCAGTTTATAAATGCGGAAGGGGCAAGAAGCCTGAGGAAAGCAGTTAGCCGTCTCAGGGCATCATGAATAATTAAGATAAAGCATTGGATTTAGAGGCTAGGGTGTCATTTGCAAACCTCGAAAGGACAGATTTTTCATCAGCTGGAAGAGTGGTCTGTGAGGACTTGGAGATCCGTAGGTGGTCGTGAGAAAGAGGGAGTGTGAGGTGGAAGAGGGGACCGGAGAGGCGGATTGACTTTCATAGGGAAGTGAAGTGAGCGGAAAACAAGGGGGCCAAGACTCCAGAAAAACAGACAAACAGTGAACCAAATTTGTGGGGTGCCGAAGCTGGGAGAAGAGTGTGTATCAGAGACACGTGTTGGTGATTCATTCTTAGAAAGATGGTGGCCTCTGAGGGAGCAAAACAGGAAAAGACCTGCAGAGCCCGAGCCGGATGGGAGGAGTGTGGAAAGGAGATCAGATGTAGGTTTCGGTGGCCCTGACTTCCCAAGATCTAGGCAAGATTACTTGCTGAGAGTGAGGAATGCTGGCTCGGGAAATAGGTCTTATCAAAGGAACGCTGATGTTGTTTGAAACTGCTCAGATGATAATCAGTTTAGGATTATAATAATCTCAACTGGCCATCGGAGGGCAGTTCCAGATGTGGCTGACCGAGTCTCACTTTGTTCCAGGCGGTGCGGCTACAGCAAAGCAAAGCAAGATCCCGAAGAGGAAAAGATGCATTTCCATAACGGGCACAGTAAGCAAACCGTGAAAAGTAAAACAGAGCAAAGCAGCAGACGTTCTTGCTGGTTTTGTCTCACTTTAGGGTAGAGGATTTGTAATGACTCACCAAAAGTATCATATTGGAAAAGTGTTCTGTTAAATTCCTGTAAACCAGACGGGTGTGGACATTGCCGGCTTGTTCTAGACAGTAGCTGGACGGTTTATTCATTTCTTTTACTTCCTTCTCTCTCTTTTTTCTCTTCTCTTTTCCCCTTCCTTCCTCCCTCCTCCCTCCCTCCCTCCTTCCTTCCTTCCTCCCTCCCTCCCTCCCTCCCTCCCTCCTTCCTTCCTCCCTCCCTCCCTCCTTCCTTCCTTCCTCCCTCCCTCCCTCCTTCCTTCCTCCCTCCCTCCCTCCTTCCTTCCTTCCTCCCTCCCTCCCTCCTTCCTTCCTCCCTCTCTCCCTCCCTCCTTCCTTCCTCCCTCCCTCCCTCCCTCCCTCCCTCCTTCCTTCCTTCTTTCCTCCCTCCCTCCTTCCTTCCTTCCTTCCCTCCTTCCTTCCTCTCTTTCTTTCTTGAATAGAGTCTATTGACAGGGAAAAAGATTGATAATCATTATAAACAAAAGAGGGGGGGACCAAGAAAATGGGGACAGCACCTCCAGTGTGATGCGACCAGCAGGCCACTTCCAGATGTGGCCGACCGAGACTCACTTTGACAGAATCTCCAGCAGTAGAGAGGGAATCCCTTATTCAGTTCTTTAAAGAATACTTTCATTGTAACTATACAATAAAAAAACTCTTCATATAAAAAGCTATTATATTTGAAATCAAATTCCCAGGCTAATTCTAATTCCTAGCAACACAATGAATAGAAATCAATCATTAAATAATACTGCCAGGTTAAATGAATGAAGTTTCTAAGTTTTTTCTGTCTTTTAAGATTAATAGTGAGAATTTACCTGAATAGATTTTGTAGCAGCAAATGAGCTTTAAAAAAATAGCCTAGGCTGGGTGTGGTGGCACCCGTCTATAATCCCAGCACTTGGGAGGTTGAGGCCGGTGGATTGACTGAACTCACAGGTTCGAGACCAGCCTGAGCCAAAGCAAGACTCCATCTCTAAAACATAGCTGGGTGTTGTGGCAGGTGCCTGTAGTCCCAGCTACTAGGGAGGTTGAGGCAATAGAATTGCTTGAGCCCAAAACATTGAGGTTGCTGTGAGCTATGATGCCACAGCACTCTACTGAGGGTGACAAAGTGAAACTTCGTCTCAAAAATTTTTTTTTAAATAGGCTAAGTGAATTTTAATCATGGCATTTTAATATGTTCACCACTTTTTCTTAAGTGGTACAGTATGAGTTAATTTACCAAGTAAATGACAAGGAGAGTTTCTTTTGTTTTTATCACTTTGCCAACATCAACATCATTAAATCTACAACTAACATTGCAAAGCATTGAGTCCATCTGTTCCGGAGTCCCCTGGTGTTTTATAGTAAAATAACCCTAAGAGGGCGGCATTTCTATCCGTAGTGTCTAACGGTGATAAAACTGAGACTCCTGCAGCACCGGGGCCCTGCACAGCGTCACACCCGGACAGAGGCGGCACACAGAATGGGTTCCTCGTTTTCTTTCAACTCGTGTATCAGCCTTATTGCATCACTCCCCTGACGGTGGTGTGAAATAACTGGGAAGTTACTGCGGATTGTTTTTGTTAAATTGAAAATCTAGGATCATATTTCTGAGAGGAACAGAATGCACACACACGAATGACCCACTTATTTATCGTCAAGTTGTCTCCCTTCCAATCTGTCATCCTTTGTGCATTTCTCGTGTGGTGCAGGTGTCTAAGTTAGAGAAGTGCTGTTGCTGAAACACCTGCCTCTCCCACCTCGGAAGGGGGCCTATCCTTGTAGCTCAGCTACTTCCAGGAATTAGAGATTTAAGGCATGCTAGCATGTCAATAACATTTCTAACTTTACTGATCCATCACGAGCACTGCTATTTTAAAGCACATTTATTTTTGCAGTTAAGCTACCAGGAGTAAGGACTTACATTGATCCCCACACCTACGAAGATCCCAACCAAGCTGTCCACGAGTTCGCCAAGGAGATAGAAGCTTCCTGCATTACCATCGAGAGAGTCATCGGAGCAGGTGGGCAGCGCGCGGGACTCTGACTTCTAACTTCTGCCGTAGCATCACCCGTGATGTATCTCGGGGCTGATCTAAGGCAGAATCCCTTCTATCTCTTTTAATTGACGAGCTTTCCAAGTGGGATGGAATTGATCACATTTTAATGCAACTTTCCCTGTGGCTCGTGCTTAAACCAGCAAACGTCTGGTTTACGGAATAAGAAACTGGCAAAAATTCTGTTTTCAAATAGATAATATGTCACCATTTACTACAGGTATAGAGAGAATTTGTAATACCCTGAATATTTACATAATTCATCTGTGCTTTAATTTTTTTATTTTTTCTAGCTATAACCTTTGTTCTTTTTTCTTCTTATTAATTATACTACTAGAGTAGAAAGAGAAACAAGAAAATGTATTTTTTAGTCTGTTGCTTTTCTTTTATTTCTTATGCTTTCATTAAACTTTTTGTAGGTGAGATGGATGGAGCTAATAACCCCCAAAATGTTTTAGGATCCCCTGCAGATGGTTTTCCCAAATGTACCATTTATTTTTACGAACATTGATAATGAAGTTTAAACTCTCCTTTTTGGCTCTTTTTTTTTTTTTTGTCTGCTTTCATATTCTAAGAGAGCATTAGAACATTATTAGAGTAAGAATTGCAAATGAGTTTGTACATTTTCCCCATCTTTATCACAAGGTGAATTCGGTGAAGTTTGTAGTGGACGTTTGAAGTTACCGGGAAAAAGAGAATTACCTGTGGCCATCAAAACCCTAAAAGTGGGTTATACAGAGAAGCAGCGCAGAGACTTCTTAGGCGAAGCGAGTATCATGGGACAGTTTGATCATCCCAACATCATTCACTTAGAAGGTGTCGTGACCAAAAGTGAGTACACGGGCAGACTGTGTGTGTATGTGCACAGCGTGAGCATGTGTCTGGGTGATGCCTAACTTTAGAGAGAAATTAACCATTGTGATAAATTAATGTCTTTATTTTTTTTATTAAATCATAGCTGTGTACATTAATGCAATCATGGGGTACAATGTGCTGGTTTTATAGACCATTTGAAATATTTTCATCACACAGGTTAACAGAGCCTTCACGGCATTTTCTTAGTTATTGTGTTAAGACATTTATATTCTACATTTAGTAAATTTCACGTGTATTCTTGTAAGATGCACCGCAGGTGTAATCCCACCAATCACCCTCCCTCCGCCCACCTCCCCCCTCCCTCCCTCTCCCCTTTCCCCATATTCTTGGGCTATATTTGAGTTACAGCTTTCATGTGAAAGCCATAAATTAGTTTCATAGTAGGGCTGAGTACATTGGGTACTTTTTCTTCCATTCTTGAGATACTTTGCTAAGAAGAATATGTTCCAGCTCCGTCCATGTAAACATGAAAGAGGTGAAGTCTCCGTTGTCTTTTGGAGGATGTTGCCCACCGTGAGGCTGCAGGTGTAGGTAAAGGAGAGCGTGAACACTTCTTAGGAAAGTATTTCTTCACCTTCACTTTTCATTCTACACGAGCCAAAACCGTGTTTTCCCTTCGCTCTTGTAGCTTCTGTTGGTCACCTTAGGAAGGCTCCGACTTGTTTTTAGTTGACCAGGTTGCAACTCACTTCCTATTTGTCCTTCATCTCACACTCTCTGATCCGATGCTAATTTATTCAGCAATTATCCTCAACCTGAAGCACACAGATAATGAGACATCAGTGCGACTAGATCTCGTGATTTTTCTGATTGGAGCTGAGGTTGGGAGTTTGACGCAGCCCCCCGAGGGTTGGTGCCATCCCCGAGCCGCCTTCTTTCCATCACTGCCTCAATGCCAGAAGCTTCAGTCCCCACCCAGATCCCTTCTGTGATTTACTGTGAAACAGGACCCGTATCTCTCACACGCACAAATGCGTATCTATACACGGAGAGAGATGTAGGGCACTGATGAGCAGAACCAACCATCGTGTGTACATTGATTCTGGGGCTCTTTCATGACAGATGACGTAAAAACCTGCAGGTCTCCGCTAATTGACTCATTTGCAAGGCACAAGACAGCTTGGTGTAACAGACACAGTGCCAGCTTCAATTATTTAAAGAGACTCAGGAAGAAAGATTAAAAAGAGGAAAAGGTTGTAATTTTCCCATTGCAGCATCCTTAGCTCTAAGATTCCTTTTTATACCAGTGAAACGTTGTCATCTAAACTGAGTCGCAGAGGATTTCTATCAAGTCTTAGACTTGTGTATAGCAATGTTGCTTAATCGAGAATATGTGTGAATAAACTTAGTTCTCTGGTAAAATTAATAAATGTAAACAAAATATTGGGAGAGCAGAGAAATATCTTTTTTTCTATATTTAAGGAGATGGCACATTCGATGAGAATTCAATGATCACTAGACAACTATGACTTGTTTATATAAATTTATAACTGACTTTCACACACATTGCTGGTCCCACCGTGGACGGGTAAGCTCCCTCCCTCTTCAGGCTGCACCCCGACTGTCTTCAACTCGTCCTCCCACTTGGCATTTTCCCACCTTGATGTCCACACTGGCTCCGGCAGATGTTGCTAAATTGTTGCTTTCCCGTTTTATTGCCACATAGCAAACAAAAAGCCCAGCATGCACGTGCTTTGATACTTACCCTGAAAGTCTGGACACATTTCCATCTTCCATTCTGGAAACCTCTGCTGTATTCTTGCCCTGCCCTGGTGAGATTTTCCCTTTTCCCTAGAACACCCTCTCTCCTTTCTACTTGACCTTCAAGTTTAATTCAGATGCGACCTTCAGATCAGCCTCATTTATCTTTATCTTTCCTTCATCCTGAGTGCCCATCTGGCATGGGGTTGGCCCTCAGTACCATGAACAGCAGAGCGAAGGGAAACTTCCCTGCTGTAAATTAGGATTCAAGCTTCAGAACACAAGCTTCCAAGGGCAAACATTTTTGTTCTCCTCTCTGGTGTTTTAACAGGTCCACATGCATCATGTGTAGGAATTCAGGGATGTGTGGATTTTCAGCCACGGGCAGCTGTCTAAATGTCATTAGCCCGTCATGTGACACGTCGTATCATAGTTTATATCTGCACGTGTTTAACTCCCCTTTAAACTAATACAGGTTTGTAAGTCTCTTGTGTCTGCTACAGAGGAGACACATTAGGTAAATTTTTAAAGAGACATAAATGAAAATAAAATAGTGAATGAATAAATTGCAGTTACTTAAATATTTTAAACTAGTTAGAATCATATAGGTTGTATTTTCTTTCTTTTTTATTTGCAACTTTTTTTTTTTTTTTTTGTAGAGACAGAACCTCACTTTATCGCCCTCAGTAGAGTGCTGTAACATCACAGCTCACAGCAACCTCCAACTCCTGCCTCAGCTTCCCAAGTAGCTGGGACTACAGGCACCTGCCACAATGCCCGGCTATTTTTTTGTTGCAGTTTGGCCGGGGCCGGGTTTGAACCCGCCACCCTCGGTATATGGGGCCGGTGTCCTACTCACTGAGCCACAGGCGCCGCCCAGGTTGTATTTTCATTTTGGAAAGTTTATAATGTCATAGTCTTTTAGTAAAAAAATTAAAACTCGTGGGAAAGAAGTTGCCTAAAAACCTTCTCATAGGGGAACTTGAGTCTATCAGGCATTGCCACTACCGGTCACTAATCTTTCTTTAAGGACTCACTGGGCTTAGGGCTTTCATGTATTATTTTCATCAGTTTGCACAATGATGCTGCACCATGTACACTGGTATTTGTTCTTTCATAGATGGTAAAATTAACACCTAAGATGTTCAATATCTCTTTCAATATCATAAAACTAACTTGGGACCATGGCAGATTTTGAAACAGCTCTAACACCAAAACCCACGATTTTAAACAGTGTGTATAACCAACCCACATTTTGTCATCCCATATCCACTTGAAAACATTTATCCAAAAATAGAAATTAACCATCACCTGATGCATGTTTATTCCATTAAATGGGGAGGGCAGATCAGAGATTAAACTGAGTTTCAGCCTTTACATTTGGGTGGTACAGACAGAGATGGAAGGAGTGAATGCACTTATCACAGGTGAAAATAAGTGGAGAAACTTGTGCTAAGAGCATACACACTGCTCCTGCGGGTGGTTGGGGTGACTGTCGTACTTAGACAATTCAGAAGAAAGTGAAAGTGTGGGCCTTACCGCCAACTGGGCAGCGTGGTGCAGGAGGAGGGCCCGGCCACGCTCTAAGCAAACCTGCCAGGAACATTCAAGAAACCACAGGAAGGCCACTGTTAGTGCTGTGGGGCGAGTGAGACGCGTGTCCCGTGAGAGCTCAGCTTAAGGACTCGAGGGAGACAGCTGGTGAGAGACTCTGGTTCCCGCAAAGACCACAGCTCACGATCTGAGCTTCAAAGACATGAGAGCCAAGATTTGACAGCATCTGGTTTCTACATGGACAGGATCAGTCAATGGGCGGAGGTGAGACAGGCGAGGAAGCTACTGCATTTTTAAACCTTTATAATATCATGGGCTTTTAAGAAAAAGTTAAAATCATAAACATTAGAGAGTCGCCAACCATTCTGGATTAGATCACGGCGATGAGCTACATGCCAGAGAGTGGCGGTGGATTCTGTGGACGTTCTGAAGGTGATCCCAGGACGGCTTCCTGAGGATCAGACGTGGATGGTGAGAAAAGGGCGGGGCCAGAGGTGATTAGGAATCACTTTTCCTGAGTATTTAGGAATTTGCAGGAATGAGTTTGGGAGGAACAAGATCAGGCTTGGGCATCAGTAGTTCGATAATGGACGTGTTATTCGAGATGCCTATGAACCATGACAGCTGTTGTGTATAAAGTTAGATTATTTATCTTTCTTTAGACCTGAGAAGTGCAAATAGTGTTTGAAGTACAAATGTGTTTGAATTTTATGTTTTGTATTTCACAAAAAGAAATCAAATTCTATGAACTGGTGGTAAGAGCCATGATAGAAGTGAACAACACTAAAACTGCAGTAGAAATAGAAGCCAGCTCCTTAATTTGGTACTTGTTTTTCTTTGTTAGGTTATATATAGGGGTTTAATAACTACAAATAAAACATAGTCATTATAAGATATTTAAAGAGCTTCTCCTGAAAGAATCTACATTGCAGTCATCCTAAAGAAATACAGATCTACAGAAATGGGGATTTACTGACACGTAGACTGGTTGTTAGTAAATGAAACATTGTATTTTAAAGTTATTATTGGTAATAAAACCAAGTTGTAAGGTTGATCGTCTTGAGAGTCTCCACCCCCTCTGAAAAGGCAATAATTTCTGATTCCATAATTACTTATTGTATGAGCTACCTTCGCTAATGTCAGAAAACTTTGAATTTGTTTTCAACTTGAGAAAGGAACATTGAATAAGAAAGATGGTAAGCAATCTGAAGTGAAGGAAGATATTTTGGAAAGCTTGGAATTTCCACCTGTAAAGACATCTTGCATTCTTAGGCTCTTGTCTCAGGTGAAGTTATATGGGCTTTTGACATTATCATATTTTTCTAACTTAAAATTATATAATTTAATAAATGATTTGCTCTCCTGTGTCGGCAGCAAACAGGAACCATGACAGAATTAAAATGTCTGAGTACCCTTCTAAATTCTGTCTCATAGTTTTTTGTTTGTTTTTGTTGTTTATTGTTGTTTTCTCTTTGTAATAAGCATGGATATCCTATTTTCCGGTTGACCATGAACCATGGATAATTGATGCACATATTTGTGTTATGCCAACCTTCCCATGGGGTAAAAACAGAAATAATTCCACATACTCCAAGTGTTAGCATAATAAATAGAGTACAATCCAAGCAGGGTGGCATAATGAGATAAAACTACAGATACTTAAATGTGAACAGAAGGTCACATTTCGCCATTTACAAGTCTTACAGACTGTTCCTAAGAGAAACTGAAGGACACTTGTTTTCCCATGAATTAGGATGCTTCTAATGAAATGCTCCATGATAGCCCTAAGTGGAAGGAGCCTGTTGAAAATCTCATGGTTTCAGAAAGGCAGATGGTATGAATGCAAATAAAATAATTCGTCCAGATTTAGCTGCAACTCTTGTGATGCGGCCTAGTTTAGTGTGCCTCTGGGGATATTGCTAAAATGCAGGATCTGTTTTAGGAGATCCAACCGGAGACTGAGATTCGATATTTCTAATAAGCTTCCAGTCCAGGACACAGCTGACATTTGTCCCACCTAACTTTGGTATGCCTTATGGAAATTATGTGTATTACCAGGAGGGAATAGTCTTTTCTTTCTTAGAGATCTGTGATGGATATTAGCACCAAAAAATCCTGTAGTAAGGAAAAAAACTCTCTCTTTCTTTTTAATTGGGATAAATACACACACACACACACACACACACACACACACACACACACTATGAGATCTAGCCCCTTGAAATTATTTTAAGTCTCCAGTGCAGTTTTGTAACTCTGAGTGCCATGTTGCACGGATGTCCAGAACGTCTTCATCTTGCAAGACTATAATTTTTTACTCATTAAACAGCAAGTCCTCACCTCCCTCTCCTCATCACAGACTTCTGAGAACATTTGTGTCAGTATTGACCTTCTGCAAATAGTATGTCTGTGGAGAAGGTTAATTCCTAACAGTTCGCTGTCAAGGTTGAATATGGGTTCAGACATAATCATGATTGCCAAATAGTTTGTATTAACGCAAAAGGGAATATTTATGAGATTTTAAAATGAAATTAAAACTCAGAGTAAGTATTTGAGATTATACATAGCCGATACAGTGTGGAAGGATGGAAGGATCAGCCTTTATATCCAGGCTGATATAAATTTGATTCCCAACTTTGGTTCTGATGTGACTTGCTCTCGTCAACCCAAGTAAAGTATTGAACCTGTCAAAGGCTCATTTTCTGTAGCTGAAAAATGTTTATTTTGCTATCATGGTTGTGCATTTTTAATAAAAATTAATTATAACAGTGCCTTGTCAAGAGGAGGTGTTCAATACATTAGTACATGTAGAGCTCTTTTATGATTGATTATCAGTGATACAGGTGAATCCCACAAACAATGTGCTTCTGTTCCTACTTAGACTCTGCCTGGCTAAGCCCTAAATAAATAATATCAATTAATATAAAAACTACTCTGTAATTAAAATCAGATTCGACATGCTTTATGAGCTCTTTTTACATGGATTTTTCATAATACGCTTTCGAAATTATTGGCAGATTTACTCTGTGTCTGTACTTCAAGCAGGATAATGGAAAATGATTTATACAGTTTTATTGAATTTACAAGGGCTAAAGTAAGCCACGTTAATTATTGCCATGTCATTCCTGCAGGCTCCCAGGAAGTGAGGCAAAACATAAGCCAAACTAAATGTCATTAGCATTAAAATGACTTTAACATGAAAAATAATCAAATGGTTCCCAACGTGTCTATTCTTGTCAACACAAGAAGATCATACTTGTTTGCAGACATTCGTGGTGATTGTTTTTCCCCATCATGTGAAGTATGAGAGATGTTTTTGGTCCTTATTGTATTTCTCAAACAACTTTTTTATTTTTGACCATCACAACCTCGACTGTCATAAATAATCAATCTGACTTTCAAAACGAGGTGACGCTGGCTGCAGATCTTACAGGATGAACGCCAGCTGCCCATCTCCCTAACAAGTAATCACTTTTCCCTTCCCGGTGGGTATCAGTTCATGTGAACACGTTGCCTGGCCGTGCGTTCTCTTTAGAATGGAAATGGCAACTTCAGTGACTTGAGGATGAATTTAATACACAAATTTTCCCAAGAAAGAGATATTTTACATGGAATGTCATCCAAATTACATTCACTAGACACAGGTGAGCAGAAAGAGTGTTTATCACTAACCCAAAACAGAAAGAAACGAACCTAAAATATGAGAAAGGAGAAATTCTAGGAAAAGAGAGAGGAATGAAACTGCAGGTGTTATAAGCGGAAATTCAGAGAGAGCCCCATGCAGGGAAATATGAGGCGTGGGCAAGCATCTTGGTTTGAGGGAGCTGCTCGTGGTGGGAGGTGCCAAGGAGGGAGGCTGAGCCTAAAAGTCTGTAATCTTTTTTCTCTCTTTTGTTGTTGGAGCCATTCACAAAGACAGTTTAAATCTTTTTTTTTTTTTTTTTTACTACTGAAGAATCTCATTTCTAAGTAGTTTAAAATCAGTGTTCCTCACCTCAGTTCCTATCTGGTTTAATAAATAAAAAAATTCAAGACTTAGGCCCTGATTGGCCTCAACGGGTTCCCTCTCGAAAACACCCCTGGGCGGTGCTGCTCCTGCCCAGTCTCGTTTTATCACACCAGCTCCTGCGCCCAGGGTTCAAGTCGGAGGTCATGACCTGACTCTGCACAGGTGAATTCTCACTTAAGGCAGTTGTCAAACATGTGTCCTGTGAACTATTTTAGACAGACTTTGAATTGACTTTTATAAACTATGAAGAAGACAGAGGAAATTGTAATGTACTTGTCATATTACTTTAAAAGAAATGTGGAGCAGAGAGAGGGAAGGAGGGAGGTGGTGGGATCTTGGTGTGTGACACGCCTTTTGGGGGCAAGACACAATTGTAAAAGGGACTTTACCTAACAAATGCAATCAGTGTAACCTGGTTTCTTGTACCCTCAATGAATCCCCAACGATTAAAAAAAAAAAAAAAAGAAAGAAATGTGGCCTCCAAGTGAGAAATTAGACCTTCCTACTTTAGTATTCTAAACGCTGAGATTTAAGAGAGCTTGGAATGGAAAATCTTATTTCATCACCATTGTTTCTTTTTCATGTGGAATTGTCAAACATTCTCTCTCTCTCTCTCTCTCTATATATATATATGTATTCATAATATATAGATGTATATATAGTTTGTGAATATATATAGAAAGTTTATATATATAAAGCTTCTATTTATATATAAACTTTCTATATATTTGTATATTTGTACTTCTGGACAATATGATAAGTCTAAGTAATCAAGCTCTAATTCTATGACCTGAGTTAATCAACTTTCAAGTAAAATACAGATGCCCCTCTGGAGAAAACCGTAAATTAATCGTGATTGAACAAAGCCTAGACATCTTACAATTGTGTGAGCCTTGTTTCTCTTAATATTATAAAAACTTAATGGGTTTATGAGATAGTAACTTTGAAGTCCTAGGTCTCCTTTTTCTTAACTCAAAATGTTTTAAATTGACACTTAAATTTTATGTAGTGTATTTTTTAAGAGAATAGAGGGACATGTTTTCATATATATTAGTTAATGTGGAATGATAACCCTAGTAGCTATGTTTTAGATATTTTCCTGTATAGAAAAGATTTTTTTATCTTCTACTTTTATCTCATATCACAGGAAACTATCTAAAACACAGCTACTAGAGTTATCATTCCACATTAACTAATACATATGAAAACATGTCCCTCTATTCTTTTAAAAAATACATGAATCGATTAAAATAGAATTCACCTTTAAACGCATTTTCTACATTAATTAGTTCCAATACTAGCAATCCTGTGAGTCTGTTTATCTTTAATGTCAATCTATTATTAACCTCGTGATTAATTTTTCTCACAACCTCCACCAATTATAATAGGATCTTATCATGTCAGGAATTTTCTTGCTACTCAAAGAAGATACTTTTTTAAGGACTATGTATAATTTGGACACAATATATACCTGTGTGTGAATTTCCTAGGGAAGAATGAAAACTCAAAAGGCAGCAGTGAGTATGACTCTGTTTTCTTTTCCAGGTAAACCAGTGATGATCGTGACGGGGTACATGGAGAACGGCTCATTAGACACATTTTTAAAGGTAGGATTTGGGATGACTTTAATTACTCAAAATGACATTCAGAGATTACCTGTGATGGAGTAATTGAAAAGTTCAAAACTTTAGTTCTAAACAGAATAGAAATCTATAGAGTCAATAATTATACTCCGAAACTGATGTTGCTGTGAAAATTGTCCTTTTCAGAAAACTTACACGAATTATACACCCTACAGTTGTAATTACATGTTCATTTGCAAAAAAAAAAAAAATAGTTAAAAAGGCATAAAAGAAGGGAAGAAGGAAAAAGAGAAGAAAAGAAAAAAGAAGAGGAAAGGAGACAAAAAATTCTCAAAGGACACAGTATCAGGCAGAGGGAGAAAAGTGTCTGAAGGATTCGTACAGATCATCCTGCAGGTGTCCCGTGGGCATCTATAAAAGCTCATGGACCAGGGGCCAGTCATTTAATAATCAATAGCCCATATTGTCAGATAACCTGGATTTCAGGAAAATGTTTTTAATGTGCAAATCTCCAAATTTTAAATGTCGGAAACTCACTGCCTTAAGAAATAGCTTGTGTTAGACCATGTACTCCCCTGCAGGCCTGACTAAACATGAAGGCTGGCTTTTCGTAACTTCATTATATGGACGACTGCTGATTGATCGATTGATTACCCCCAGGGGTGGAGTGGTGGCATTGATGGGGCGTATAAGAAAGGCGTGTGCGGTGAACACGCTCGTGGTCCACTCAGGAGCCAACGTTGCTTTCTTACCTCCAGCCTCGACCAGATGCTGTCGCCCAATATTGCATCCATTCCCTCAAGTTCTTTAGTCTCTTTTTTATTGATTGATTGATTTCTTTTTTTTTTTATTTTTGTAGAGACAGAGTCTCACTGTACCGCCCTCGGGTAGAGTGCCGTGGTGTCACACGGCTCACAGCAACCTCTAACTCTTGGGCTTACGCGATTCTCTTGCCTCAGCCTCCGGAGCAGCTGGGACTACAGGCGCCCGCCACAACGCCCGGCTATTTTTTTGTTGCAGTTTGGCTGGGGCTGGGTTTGAACCCGCCACCCTTGGCATATGGGGCCAGCGCCCTACTCACGATTTCAGAATAGTTACTAGTTGAACCTTCTGGGTCTGTGTGACCACGTTGAGCTCAGTGCCCTGACAAACACTAAACGTCTAAGCACTGCTGACATTGTCCTCACCCCTGGTCAGTCGTCCCCTGTCTTCTGCTGCTGCAGAAGTCCCTGCGCCCTCTGTGGCCACTGCACATTTACCTGAATACGCCCAGCCAGGCGGTATCATTCAAGTCACCTCACCACAAGTACAGTATTGACCCACAGCAGGTCACAGGCTGGAGTGATGAAGGGACTCCCGGTGTGACTCAGAATAAAGGAGTCACAGGAAAGAGCAACAGAGAGGGTCTGACAAGAGCTCTCACCAGAGGACAGAGAATCACTCCCACGTTAGCTGTGCCTTTCCAACAGTTTCCGTCCTCCCTCAGGTAGACATCACATACGAATTTTAATGAGGGATGTTATTAATTTGGGAATTGAAGGAAGATCCTTTCGTATTTCCCCCAGCGACTGCGGTTGCTGGGCTGATATTTCCACATTGTCTCTGCAGAAGAATGACGGGCAGTTCACGGTGATCCAGCTGGTCGGCATGCTGAGGGGCATTGCAGCGGGGATGCAGCACCTGTCGGACATGGGCTACGTGCACAGAGACCTGGCCGCCAGGAACATCTTAATCAACAGCAACCTCGTGTGCAAAGTGTCTGACTTCGGCCTTTCCCGGGTGCTGGAAGATGACCCTGAGGCCGCCTATACCACCAGGGTAAGAGATAGAGGGATGCATTTCTGAAACACTGCGCTGAGGCCTTTAAGGTTTAACGATTTTAAAGGAAATGGCAAAAGGGCTTTGCTACAGCAAAAGCAGGAAGAGGGAGTGAGAGAATTAAAAGTCCAAGTGATTCATCTATGGCTCAGAAAATTTTAAACTCAGAAAAAATGTACTTGGCTCTAAGTCTTAAATTCATTTTTCCTAGAGATACTAAAAAAAGTATTTCACCCTGAAGGAGGTAGGGTTTAAAGGTCCTTATCATGTACTCTAAGAAATAACATACCAAATAATTCTTTTTTTCTTTTTGAGACAGAGACTCACTTGGTCGCCCTTGGTAGCCATATGTCATGTCTCACAGCAACCTCAAACTCTTGGACTTAAGGGATTCTCTTGGCTCAGTCTCCCAAGTAGTTGGGACTACAGGCACCTGCCACAACACCTGGCTATGTTTTAGAGACAGGGTCTCACTCTTGCTCAAGCCGGTCTCGAACTCCGGAGTTGAAGCAGTCTACTGCCATGGCCGCCCAAGTATTGGGATCATAGGCGTGAGCCACCACACCGGCCAATTTTTTCCTTTTCTTTCTTTCTTTTTTTCTTTTTTTTTTTTTTTTTTTTTGAGATAAGGTCTCACTCTGTCACCCAGTCCAGTGTACCGTGGCTTCATTATAGCTCACTGCAGCCTTGAGTTCTTGGGCTCATGTGGTCCTCCCATCTCAGGCTCCTAAGTAGCTGGTCTACGGACATGACCCACTACATCTATTTTTTTTTTTTAATTGTTTTTAGAAATAGGGTCTGACTGTGTGGCCCCATTTGGTCTCAAACTCCTAACCTCAAGCATTCTCAGGCCACATCAGTTTTATACAATGTGAAAAAAAAAAAAAAAACACTCTAAACATGAAAATGTTTTTCCCATATGTATTTAATAATTTTTAATTTCACTAAATTACACAAATACTCACCTCTTAAATAGTATAAACAAATAAATATATGCCAACAGAAAAAAAAAAAGAGAGAAAAGCCAAGTCTAAAAGAAATAACATAATATTGAGGGAAGTATGACTTTTAAGCTGTTAATGTGTCTGGAACGGGGTTTGAACCCACCACCTCCAGTCTGTGGGGCCGGCACCCTACTCCTTTGAGCCACAAGTGCTGCCCAATATATCCGATTTTCATGCTTGCCTCATTAACTGCTAAGCTTCTCAGGGTTTCATTCAGAAACCTAGAACGTCCATGTACATTTTGTGTATTAAAAGGAAAAAAGCCCTCAGGGGACCCAAGTCTTCCCTCTCTGTCGGCGGGTCCTGAGAGCACCAGGCCTTCCTCTCTGAGTGGCTGCCCTTCCTGAGAGCTGCCATCCTGAGCTTCACAGTTGACCTGTGGGTTCACATGTCCCTGTAGCCTGAGTTTAAACTAGAACCTTTCTGGACAGCCAATTAGTAGTCAGTCTCCAAGTGCTTAGGGGCCGAGAATTGAGGAAAGAAGTTGTGTGCTGTCAAACAGAGTCACTTAAAAATGATTTCTCCTTCTAGATCTTTCCAGCATGGCCAGAGTGTTGTCAGATAGATTAGAGACACATGGGGATATTTTTAATTCTGTGTGTGTGTGTGCGTGTGTGTGTGTGTGTGTGTGTGTTTGCAGTTTTTGGCCAGGGCCGGGTTTGAACCCGCCACCTCCAGTATATGGGGCTGGCGCCCTACTCTTTGAGCTACAGGTGCCGCCAGATCTTTTAAATTCTTTTTCTGTTTCAGGGAGGCAAGATTCCAATCAGATGGACTGCCCCAGAAGCAATAGCTTTTCGAAAGTTTACCTCTGCCAGTGATGTCTGGAGTTACGGAATAGTGATGTGGGAGGTAGTGTCCTACGGAGAGAGACCCTACTGGGAGATGACCAACCAAGACGTAAGTAGGCAACTCTTCTTTCTCACGTTGAAAATGAAGCTCTTTGTTCTTGGCGTCAAGCCACTCACGATGTTGTTCATCTCTGAAAGTGACAGTTGCTTACAAAAAAATAAGAAATAACTGTGCTTTGTTGTTGAAATACCCTTTATTCAGAAGCTGGAGAAGAGTTAGTACAAAGGAAAGAAGTTACAGTTATATAAAATCTCAGTTCCTCGTCAGAGAGGGATGACTGTACTGTAGTGATGTTTCACTCAATTTATGTCAGTATCATTTTCAAAGATAAAAAAAGACCCATCAGAGAATGAGTAATGGCAGATACATTTCTGCAATTTGCGTCTGAGAGAGGCCGCTAATACTCCAAACCAAAAGCATGAACGGTATTGACTGAACAGCAGGTGCTCCTGAGGATAAAATGGAATAATCTATGTTTCTTTAAATTAAAAAATATAAGACTTGTGTCTATTTAATTTGGGGGTAGGAAAAACAGGAAGGATTACTCAGGCTTAAAATAGCAGAATTCTAGAATTAAAGGAGCCCATAGGATCTTCTATTCAAATGCAGAGTGTTTACTATTCGATGCCTGCCTGATGTGTGGTGCTTACATCTCTGCCTGTGTGATTTTCCATCATCATTATTCAACACAGCCCTTTCCATTTTGGAATGTATGGAAATTTGATATTTTCTTTCAGGAAACATTAATTATAAAAGCAGCTAACATGTCCCAAAGTCTATCTTCCCCACTTAACTACTATCTCATACCTTCTTTGTAAAACCAGCATATTGAACACTCTTAATTTCATAAGGTACGTATTTGAAGCATTTATTTTTTTCCCCAGTAATCTTCCATCCATGCCCTGTAAAATCTCCCTCTCCTCTGCCTTCAGGGTTGGTGGGCAATCGTTACACATCTCCAGCTGAATTTTGTTGGAATGAGAATGCCAGGAAGTAATGTTCTCTTTCCAATATAAAAAATTCAAATCCATCTAAAAGTCAACCGCATATTCATTGAGAAGTGTTTTCCACAACTATAGAGCCAGCCTGGCCCTAGGTATCTACACAGGGAAAGAATGGTCAGATTTTTGTTCTCCTTGCTCTGCCAACATCTATATCTGGATTCTCCAAGACTGGTCTGTGTAGAGAGGTCGAAAAGAAGAGGCAAAAGAATTTTCTTTTTTTTTTTTTAGAGATAGAGTCTCACTGTACCGCCCTCGGGTAGAGTGCCGTGGCGTCACACGGCTCACAGCAACCTCTAACTCTTGGGCTTACGCGATTCTCCTGCCTCAGCCTCCCGAGCAGCTGGGACTACAGGCGCCCGCCACAACGCCCGGCTATTTTTTTGTTGCAGTTTGGCCGGGGCTGGGTTTGAACCTGCCACTCTCGGTATATGGGGCCGGCGCCCTGCTCACTGAGCCACAAGCGCCACCCAGCAAAATCATTTTCATAATGGGGGGGGCTACTGATAGGTCCTGTGGGACAGGTGAACAGATATTAGTAGCTGAGCTTTTACAGAAGCCCTAGATGGAGGCTTCCTCTCTGCAAGCACACCGGGGGAGGAGGATGCACTTGAACTTGCCATAGCTCTTGTCACTTCTCACTGTCCCCCCAACCGTCTCCCACACCACCACACCCATGCCCAATGCACCCCAGAGGAACATGCTCCTGCTGGGTGCTCTTGCAGTGACCCTCTTTGGGGCTTACTGTTGTCACCTCTGCTAGCCAGCCTTCTTCTAATTCCCCAAGTGAGAAGCTGGGGTCACACATCAGCTTCCCTAAGAATCATTTCATAGCATTTTTCTCCGACTGCAGCAGCAAACTGGCTTCATGCTTTCCTGCCTCTCAGCAAAGACGCTGCCAGGCAGAGAGCCCGTCTCCCTTGCTGCAGTCACCTGAAATTGCTGCAGTTGGTTTCCCTTGATCTCCACTCCCTCGCCTTGAGGAGTAAAGCGCTGACTTGTTTTTCTAAATCTGGGAAAACAGTATTTATTGTCCTCAGCTTTATGATATTGGCAGTAGGACTGCTGCAAAACTGTCATTCAATTCCTGTTGTATAAACAGTTATTAATATATTCCACAAAGCATCAGAGAAATGCCATTACTATTCCTGTTTCACAGTTAAGAAACTGAGACTAAGAAAAGTTGAATGACTTTCTTAAGGTTACGAAAATAATAAAATTATACCGGAAATTACCACCTTGTTCTTTAAAACTTCTGTATGGAACGATCACACAGTCTCCGGCTGACCAAACTCTACGTCCCTTTCCCTTCTAGTCTGTGGTTCTAAATCAGCCTTCTAATTGACTATAAAACATAAATCATTACTTGGACATACAATAAGTACCTGTTTACAATTTTCTATTCTTCAGACGATGCCAAATTCTAACACGTTCCCCTATGAGCACTGTGTGGTTTGGCTGCTAAGTTATTAGTCTCAGGGCTCATTTCAAGGCCATCCTTCCCTTTAATTTTTGCAGAGGATTTTTATTCTGTCCTGCTGGCAAGCTTCCAAATATGCTGGTCCCTACCAAGTGTCTACTTCACTGAAGGGAAACTTTTGTCCTTTGCCTAGGTAACTCCTACTCCAACCTGAGGTGTTCTGAATTCTGTTACTTAGAATTATTGGCTTTCCCAGCTGCGTGGCTCATTATCCTCATTATTAGCAGTCGAGGCTAAGATAGTTGTATTGGCTATGGATAAAATTATAAACCACAGTAGACTGTGGTGCCAGGTGAATGTTTGTACATGTGTGTGCTGGTCCTGATGAGGCTTGGCGATGCTTCTGGGAGTCAGCTGGTCTATCCTGGCACACCTTAGCTCTTCTGGACAAACCACTCACCTTCCCCCTGACACCAGCAGGCTGGCCTACATGTGACTTCATTTATCAAGGGGCTAAAGGGCCAAAAAGAGCCCATTTGCATCTCAGCCTAAAGCATGTCTGCTCAAATCCCATTGGTCAGCCCCATTAAGGAGACAGCTGGGCCAACGCCCTGCCCTTTGTGGGTGGACCCTGCAAAGCTCCAGAGATAAATGAATCAAAGATCATTTCTTTGATGCTTTATAGATTCCTTGACACCATCTATTTTTGAATTCATAGCTGCTGGTTTGTTATTTTTTATCATTTTTCATCTTAAGTCTTATGTATTTGGGGTTTTACTAGGTATTTCAAGAATCTAAATGAGGTTTACAGAAAATGACCATATAATTGCAGGTTGTAGCATCTTTAATGGGGGGTCCAGTACAGGCTTATTATTTCCTCAATGAGTTCACGATCATCAACGGCTTCAGTTCCTAGACAACATCACGTTTGATGTAAACCAATTTCTGTCCGAATTTTATCTGCAAGAAACATAACAAATAGGCTGTATTTGAAGATCATGATGCCCGAATATTTCTTTGGGGAACAAAATCTCAGAGAACAAAGTAGAAATACTAATTTGGCAATTTCAAGTGATATATCCCATAATCTCTACGTTCCAGATGCTATCTGATTCTAAAAGGTTTTTGCCACCATGAAAATGTTGGATTACCAAGACATGCAGAGTGATCTAATCCCACAGGGAGGACTTTTCTCTGTGTCAGGAGGACAGAAGGTAGCAGGAGGTTTCTTGTGATTTAAGATTAAGCTGCCAGCACAGAGAAACGCTGCAACAACACAAAATAAAAATAAACTAGAACACTAAGATGATTTCAGGTAAATACCAGACCATGAACTGATTCAAACTCAGAAAGTTCAGATAAGATCCTTTCGTCAGTAGAAACCTATTTATCTACAGGAAGTATTCTAAATGTCAACAATTTTAAGAACTTAAAATAAACCCGAACTAAAGATTTCCTTTTTTGCATTTAGATGATGACTGTGTCTTTTTCTTGCATTTATGGTGGAACGTGTGAATATAGAGATTCTACCAAGCCTAGTTTTCTAAATGTTTTAAAGAAATTTGTTTTTTCACTTGTCTTCTGTTACAATGATTTTTTTTTAACACATTTTCTGTTCTCTGCATTTTCTTTTCCTGCATGTTTAATCCAGTAGTTTTATTGCTACTTCAGTTGTCCAAGAACTTTATATAAAGCAGCAAGAATATGTGATTCCAAAAACACATAGCTGTGTCCTAGGAGTTCCTCCCTTCCTATTTCTACCCTTTATTTCAATTTCTGCCGTACTATATTTACGGGCGCGCACACACACACATATATCCCTAAATATTCAAACATAAGCATTCACATACTGTGTATATTAGTGGAGCATTTTGCGGCAAAATGAGTAGTGTGTTGTCATGAATCAGTGGAAGAATATGAAGAATTGAGTTTGCTCCTAGATACTGAAAATTGCTAAGATTTGACAGTGAGTTGAACCAAAGAATATTGGTCCTCTGAGATAACACTGGGCTTCTAATGATAATGCTGACCCTGGATATCAGTAATTATTTTAAGAATTGGTATCCACATGAAAATTACCCTTTTGAAAAAGTGATACATAAAGAATTATCAGTACTTCAACTCAATATTCCTGTATCCTGCAGTTTAACAACAAGAATGACAACAGTGACACCTGAACCGGGGCGGAGGCGGTCATTCAGGGACCCCCCACTCCCACCCCCACATGCCATCAGCTTCAGGGATCATGAAGGGTAAGGATTGGAAGAGCCCATTTCTAAGATCATTTTAATCTCTGGAACTCTGTTGCTCTAAGACCAATGTACTAGGAAAAAGAGACACATACCATGGTAACATTCACGCTGCTCTCTCGTTATTTACTTGAGGGTCAGGAGGTTGTTCCTGGTTGTGATAGTGTGACTCAGTACGTAGACGGAAGACCTAGGCTCATGTGTCCAAAACATGTAAATGTGAACCAACCAGTCCCCTTTCTTTTTATAAATTATGTTTTATTTCTAAATATTAAGGGGATACAAATTGTTTCATCACATGGAGTTTCGTAATGCTTTGGTCAGGGCTGTAAGTGTAGGGTAACCTGAATATTGTTCATTGCACCTGTTGGCTGGGTTTTTACCCCACCCCCACCCCCTGCTTCTTGACTTCCAATGATTTTGATGTTTACTTCTCTGGAACTCTGTTGCTCTAAGACCAATGTACTAGGAAAAAGAGACACATACCATGGTAACATTCACGCTGCTCTCTCGTTATTTACTTGAGGGTCAGGAGGTTGTTCCTGGTTGTGATAGTGTGACTCAGTACGTAGACGGAAGACCTAGGCTCGTGTGTCCAAAACATGTAAATGTGAACCAACCAGCCCCCTTTCTTTTTATAAATTATGTTTTATTTCTAAATATTAAGGGGATACAAATTGTTTCATCACATGGAGTTTCGTAATGCTTTGGTCAGGGCTGTAAGCGTAGGGTAACCTGAATATTGTTCATTGCACCTGTTGGCTGGGTTTTTACCCCACCCCCACCTCCTGCTTCTTGACTTCCAATGATTTTGATGTTTACTTCTTTCCGTGCCCGTGTGTGCTTGTCAGTTAGTTCCAAATTATTAGGAAATATGTGGATATTTTTACTCCATTCTTTTTTTTTTTTTTTTTGGGCCAGGGATGGGTTTGAACCCGCCACCTCCGGCATATGGGACCGGCGCCCTACTCCTTGAGCCACAGGTGCCGCCCATACTCCATTCTTGAGATACTCCACTTGTGACCATACTCTCTAGTTCCCTCCAGATTGCTGCAAAAGATGGCAATTCATTCCTGGTTATGGCTGAGCTGTACTCCACAGTATGTGTGTCTGAAACATACATTTCACATTCTGTTAATTCACTCACGAATTGACAGGCATGTGGGTTGACTCCACATCTTTGCAACTGTGAATTGTGCTGCAATAAACATTTGAGTGCAAGTGTCTTTTTGATAAAAAAAAAAAAAAGAAAGAAAAAGTCTTCTTTCCCTTTGGGTAGACAGTAGTAGGATTGCTGGATCAAATGGCTGGTCTAGTTTTAGTTCTTTGAGAAATCTCCATGTGGTTTTATGGAGAGGTTGTATAATTAGCAATCTCATCAACAGTGTATAAGCTTTCCTTTCTCTCTGCATCCACACCAGCACCTACTGTTTTTGGACTTTTTAATAATTGTCGTTTTAATTTTCATTTCCCTGCTGATGAGTAACATTGAGCATTTTTCCATACGTTTGTTTTCTATTTTTCTATCTTCCTTTGAAAAGCTTCTGTTCATGTCTTTTGCTCACTTTCTAATAGGTTGTTTATTTTTTTCTTGCAGCTTTGTTTGAGTTATTTATAGATTCCAGATATTCACCCTTTATTAGATATAAAGTTCGCTAATGTTTTCTACTGTTCTGTGAGCTGTCTGTTTGCTCTGTTGATTATTTCCTTAGCTGGGCAGAAGCTTTTGAATTTAATTAAGTGACATTTGTTCATTTATACTGTGCTATCATTGCCTTTGAGATCTTAGTCATAAATTCTTTGCCTAAGCTGACATCTAGAAGGCGTTTTTCTCCATTTTCTTTTATAATTTGTATGATTCCATGACTTGCATTTTAAGTCTTTTATTCATCTTGAATTATTTTTTTTAATGGTGAGAGAGGGGGTTCTTGTTTCATCCTTCTGTGTGTGGCTGTCCAGTTTTCCCAGCATCATTTATTGAGATGGCTTCTTTTTCTTTCTTTCTTTCTTTCTTTCTTTCTTTTTTTTTGTAGTTTTTGGCCAGGGGCTGGGTTTGAACCCACCACCTCCCCACCTCCAGCATATGGGGCCAGCGCCCTACTCCTTTGAGTCACAGGTGCCGCCCTGTTTACAGGGCTTCTTTCCCCGTGTATGAAGTTGTCTGCTTTGTCAAAGATCAGTTCGTTTTAGGTAGATGGTTTACATCTGGGTTCTGTGTTCTGTTCTATTGGCCTGTGTCTATTTTTGCACTGTTGCTAGAGCCTTGTAGTACAGTTGACATCTGATAGCGTGATGCCTCCAGATTTGTTCTTTTTTGGTTAAAATTGCTTTGGTATTACACTCCCACTTCTTAGGTGTCAAAGATGGGCAATTACTTAACCTTCCAACTTTTTGAAACCTCAAGTATTTCTTCTATAAAACTGTGTATAGCAGTTCTTATCTTGCAGACATATTGTAGGGAGGAATTTAGATAATGTACATATGGTCCTCAGAATCATGGCACAATCTGTGGGCTACGTAGGTCCTCAGGAGAAGGTTATAAGACATATGAGAGTGTTATTAGGGGAAAATGTTGTGTGAAAAATCACAGAGGGATGAAGGGAAGCCAGGAGAGATAGTCTACTGTGACACAGGTGTGTTCCTGGGTTCAGGTGAGGTGAAGGAACGGAAGTTTGGTTGGGTGCAGGGAATTGAGAGGAAATTCAGTTGTAAGAGTGTTTAGAACTTTCAGCAAGTCCCCGTCTAATATTATCTTTCTCAAGAGGTGTCCCATATCTCAGGAAAGTGGGCCTGTCTTATCCCCTGCCTTACTCAATACTTGCCTGGGAAGAGTCTTCATAGAACATGGCCTTGGGGAAAATTCAATGCAGGTTAGAGAACACAGCAGTCAGGGCTGTTGGCTGACCGGCAGGTGGGGTCTGAGAGACCAGTTTCATAGTGCCATGCTCTAGCCCCTTTTACCACAGATGACTTCTCCACGTAGTTCGCAGAGCATCTGCTCCATGGTCTGTGGGCTTCTGTTCCTGAGGGAGAACTCAGAGAAGAAGGTGACTGCATGAACCACAGCATCTGAAACTTCAGTCTCGGGGTCTCCGGATCCCACCTCGTCCCTACCCTCTGTCTCCTTCCCCATCGGTTCTGCAGCCCCCTCTCCTGTGATCCTGGCAGGCAGTGGTGGCTTCTCCCGGGGTCTGATGCAGTTCCTTATTCTTAGGGTCTCACAAGGTATTCTTCCCGCCCCAGCTGTGAGGACACAGCCTAACTGCCCCTTCCACTCAGTGCCAGTCGCCCTCGCCACCCTGGTGACTCCTCTTCTGCTGATCCTTTTGCACAAGTGAACTCGTAACTGTCAGTTCAGTGGAACCCTTGCCGAGTTTTCTGGCGAGAGTCACCGGCAATGGCGCACAGCTTAGAAGTCTGATTTGACACATGTACTACAACGTGAATAGGCACCCAGGACTTTCAGAGCGCTGCTTCCTGCTGGTGTCAGAGCCGCACCTGTGAGGCACCATTCCAGCATCCGTGATGCTGCTGCTTCCTGGTGCTGAGCCCAGTGCCCTGGTGTGCTGACTCCAGCTCAAGGCACCTAGCGTGTTTCAGAACATTTCTGCCTGGATGAGACCATGTTGTAGCTGAAGACTGGCATGGAGAGAGTATTTGTGCCACAGAAATTTGCAAATGTTACCAATCTGTCTCTCCTCTAAGCAAAGCCAGTTATGACATATATTTATCAGACTCCGTGAAGCCCAGCAGGTCCCGAGTAACAGAATTGTGCTCAACACCACTTTGTTCTGATGTTGAGAAAATACAAGTTTGTAGACTTTGCGCATTCTCCTCATGTCTGCCTGGGTTTTCTTTGGGAACTTTTATTTCCTCACACATCTCAAAGACGAGAGAGGGAGGTTACTATCCAAATGTGTCAGGCTGAGAGGCTGTGGTCTGCCCTGGGATCCTGAGACCCTAAGACTGAAGTTTCAGACGGTGTCCTGCCCAGGGATGGCTCCTGCCTTGTGCCCTGAGCTGCTGGGAGAGGCTCTGGTCCCCTGGGACCTCGAATTGGAAGAAGCAGGTAAATTATTATCTGATTTATTTTTACTAATCCATCTTAAATGTGGATAGAGCTCATATTGTTTCAGTGTTTAATGGTAGATGTGTTTTGGTCTGTATTTAGAAGTTTGGTAATCTCTTTGTATCCAGAAGTGAGCAATAGGAACGTGACTCTTGTTTATATCAATTAGACAATGGTAAAATTGGTTTTGTTATACTTAAAGCACAACAATGTGTAACAAAAACAATTTTACCATTGGGTAATTCATAGGAACCTATTGAGGGTGTGAAGTGGTTCTCCCAAATATCCTTCACTTTGAGGGCCACACCCTTGTTGGGGGACATGCTATGTAGGACCCCCCAAAGCAGTGGATCAACTTTCCAAGAATCCTGCTGTTAGCTGAGTTTCTGTGAACAGTAGAAGCAAAGCATACCCCAAAGTAGGTATCTACACATGAACCCAGCGGCTGTTACATGATGGGAGGAGCCTGGCAGAGCTCACACTCTACCAAATGAATAACGCTATGTGGGCAGCTCGGTGTGGGGTGTTAGGAACTGGAAGGAGAGGTGGTAGACTTTAGATGCTGCTCAGACTATTGATTTATAGGCCAATGCTAGGAAAATGCACGGCCCATAATAAGATTGTGGGTATAGCACTTCTGAACTGGTGCCAGATCGTCTGCAAAACTTCCCATCACCTTTTTCTTTCCTTCGTCCGTTCAGTGTGAGAGGGACGAGCAGGTCAGTTGGGTCATGACTCACATGGTTGCATGTTATAACCAGCAGGGGAAATTGAACAGCCTAAATTTCACTTTGGTAGATTTTGGTAGATTTTCATCATTTTTACAAACCGTTAAGAGTACTCACATCATTCATTTATTCATAAAACTGGAAACAAGTTAAAAATGACAAAAAATTCAAAATTTCTACCTATGATATCTAAAGTTATAGCTCAAAGTCTGTTCTAAAAATAAATTCTAAAGATGAATTAGAAGTTATATCTGGACCAAGTTCTAAGTTAACACAGAGACAGAGTGTTATATTTCCAAATATAAATGTACTGGAACACAAAACTAATTAAATAATAGATTCTGGAAATAACATCATAGATGAAATAACAATTTAAGTTGCTTCAAAACTGATGAATTCATTCAATTTTTTCATTTTGTAGTCGCCTGTAAAGACTAGCTATTTAGTGGAGCAATTTTTTCAATAGGTGCTAAAGAAAAAAATGACTTAATTGGTAGCAGCTTTGTGGAAAAAAGTACATTATGAAATAAATCGTGTTTTAGGTAAGTAAGAATTAACCATTCACACGGTACAGTGGAAATATTTGGTAAACTATTTTCAGTAGGACTTTTTAACATTTTGGAACATACCCACTATTAAAGAAAATAACAACTGTTCTTGCCAGCAACAGAAAGTTTTATAAGCAAACTAGTAAATAAATACATTTCCCTTATCCTGTGAGTGCAAATGTTAATTATGTTAATTTTTATTTCCTAACTATTCATTTATTTGATCACCAGTGAGAAAATGATTCAACAAACTTTTTTTAGCATTTTTTTTCTTTTGTAAACCTTTGGTTGGTATCTGTTTTATTGTTTTACGTCACACCGTGCATAAGTTTTCAATACATTATATATTGAAATTATCAAATTACATTATATATCGTGTCTGAAGCAACCCGTTAGATGTGTGAGTCCCATGTTATAGTTGCTGGAAGTATCTTCCTCTGTGGGTCACCTTTTTTATTGCTTATGTTGTTTTTGACGCAAGTTAAGGGTGTGTGAGATCTTTTGCCAATAGTTATCCTATGATTTGACCATTTCTTCTCAGAGTCCTTGAGTAATTTTTATTTCTCGGTCTGCACTTCACTATTGGCGCTTCTCAGGACCTTTATTATATGCTTTCCCAGGGGGACGTGAATCACACCGACTTCAAGCTGTGACCAAGTCCGCTGACCCTCACGTTTATGTGATCAGTGCAAACGTCTCCCGCGGTCTAGCCAGAATGCCCTCTGGGTGTCCCCATGCACCTTAAATAATAGAAGTCCCAAATTATACCTAACAGTATTTTCTACTCTAACGAATGTGCTATCTCATGTTCACAGAAACAGACCCTCAGTGTGAAGGGCTTGAACCTGTCTGACCTCAGCCACTCCTGTCTCCTCTCTGCTCATTCCTGTGTCATAAATGTCTCAAAAATCTGCCATTTCATCCTCTGCGCATCTGCGTCCGCATTTGTTCAGATGACATCCCTTTATCCTAGTGAGACTGGTTTCTTGCCCTACTTTTAAAGTTATTCACAGGGGAAAAAAGAAATCTTTTTTTTTTTTTTTTTTACATATACACGTGTTTATTAAGGTTTCCATTTTTTTTTTTTGGCTTCACAAAATTAAAAAGGCTTTAAATTTAATAACAAGAACAATGTTTAAGATAAGGACTAGAAACAAAAACCTTGTAAAGAACGAACAAACATAAATACATTCAGAAAAGGAATCAGACAGTTGCTACATGGAAATATAAAGCAATAATAATAATGCAGAGGAAGTAACATTCACCTTGTCAAATAAGAGTATGTCTATTAGAGAAGGCCTTGACTCTGAGATTCAGTATGGACTCATCAGTTAACTTCTTATTATTGTTTTTAAGTCTCAGAAAATAGACAACTAATATTTATGAATAAAATTAAAAACATAACAAAGATATTTGTACCAGAATGTTTATTGCAGCCCAATTCATAATTGCTAAGTCATGGAAAAAGCCGAAGTGCCCATCGATCCACGAATGGATTAATAAATTGTGGTATATGTATACCATGGAATACTATGCAGCCTTAAAGAAAGATGGAGACTTTACCTCTTTCATGTTTACATGGATGGAGCTGGAACATATTCTTCTTAGTAAAGTATCCCAAGAATGGAAGAAAAAATACCCAATGTACACAGCCCTACTATGAAACTAATTTGGGACTCTCACATGAAAGCTATAACCCAGCTACAACTTAACAATAGGGGGAAGTGGGAAAGGGGGGGTGGGTAGAGGGAGGGGAATCGGTGGGATCACACCTGTGGTGCATATTACAGGGGTATTTGCGAAACTTGGTAAATGTAGAATATAAATGTTTTGGCACAGTAACTGAGATAACGCCGGAAAGGCTATGTTAACCACTGGGATAAAAATGTGTCAAATGGTTTATGAAGTGAGTGTATGATGCCCCATAATCATATCATTGTATACACTTATGATTTAATAAAAAAATTAAAAAAAAAAAATAAAAATAAAATTAAAAGATAATTTCAAAAAACAGATCATGCCAAATCTTATAGTCAATAGAGAAAGAAATACTTCAAAATCATTCTACTTGATCTGGGTACACCTGATATTCAAATTGGAGAAAATATATTATTATAAGGGGGAAACTACAAACATATTTCACTTATTAATGAGGATGCAATATCCTAAACAATGTATTAACAAGTTGAATTAAAAATTAATGTTTAAGTAATGTACTTTGGTCAAACTTAAATCCAATTTATGTGAGAATTAGTCACTTCTTTCTTTTTTTTTTTTTTTTCTTTTTCTTAAAATAAATCTTTTGAGCTTTTGGAAGCAGAAGGTGGAATTGTGGGAATTAGGGGTTAGGAAGAAGGGTGAGAGGATGGGAAATGTTGGTTAAGGGATGCAAAATTCCTTCTAGATGGGTGGAATGGATGCTGTTGTTCTACAGCACTGGGGAGCAAATGTTGTGAACTATTATTTATTGCCTATTTTCACAAAGCTAGAAAGGAGGATTTAGAGCAAATAAATGATAAAAGATTGAAGTGATGGATATGTCAGTTCCCCTCATGTGGTCATTGCATTCTGTACGTGTGTTGAAATTTCATTCTGTAGCCCATAAATATATACAGTTATGACATCAAGCAAAAATAAAAAGAAATCATAACAATAAAATCTCTTCTTCATAAATGTCCTATTCTAATTATTTCCACCATGTTTCAAGTCATCTGATTTTTTTCGTGGGAGATATAATTAAGTCTAATTGTTCACTATTCATAGTAGGATTTTTGGAACTGTGTTCAATAATACTGGGTTGGGAACCAATCAATATTCAAATTTTAATAATTTATTAAAACCTGTATTGTTATATTCAGTAGCACAAACAAATATCATCAGGAATTAGATAGTTTGATGGCAGTAGCAACATTAAAATTGTTCTCGATGAGAAAGACTTCACAATTAGACTGATCCTCTGTATCTGTGGTAACATTTAAAAATCAATGGTGTTTCTAATTCCTGTGCTACTAGACAGTGATTCAAGATTCCTGACAGAAATCAGCAGATAATAAACAGCCAGACCTTCACATTATTCATGGTACATAGAGAGCTATGCTAATTTAGCCTTTGACTTATCCATCATTTACCATCCAAAAGTCTCTTTTGAAGTAAAATTGCAGTTCTTTTACTTTTAAAAATGTGGCTGTGCCCTTTTTTTTTTCATTAAAAAGACATTAACTTTTCAGAGAAATAGGTAGAAAATTGCATCTCTATTTGATTCCAGAATGCGAGGATAAATAAAACATGAACTATATATTTTTGTATCAATTCATTTTACAATCACCCTTCATCAAGATTTTAGGTAACAATAATCATCATTTATTTTATTTGTAGCATGCGAAGAAAGCCTATCTTTGTCCACTGTGATAGGATTTTTCTTTAATATTGTTTTATTTCTCAGGGAATAGAAGTAATCATGGACTTTAAGGATAGTGATGCTGGGTGTTATTGCAAGAGTAAAAATAAGAGAAGATGAACGTTGGACGGGGGACATTTCTGGAGCTGTACTAAGTTCATGGTGTGGGGACGGGCTCTGTTTTGTTTTACACAGGTGATTAAAGCAGTTGAGGAAGGCTACCGTCTGCCAAGCCCCATGGACTGCCCTGCCGCTCTTTACCAGTTAATGCTGGATTGTTGGCAGAAAGACCGGAATAGCAGGCCCAAATTCGACGACATCGTCAACATGTTGGACAAGCTGATTCGTAACCCAAGCAGCCTGAAGACTCTGGTTAACGCTTCCTGCAGGTATGAGGCCGGATCTGAGCAAATTTTCAGAATACGGCTAATTCAGATCCATGTCACAAACACATAATTTCATAATGAAATCTTTCTCCCGTGCATGTTAACCCATGAATTTATGTGACGTGTTCATTGGAGGATAGAATTTGCATGTCCCTCTCTTAAAATGAATGGAGCACGTGGCTGAATTAACCTGTGCCTGCTCGAATAACACAGCACGCCAGTCTCAGAGGAACACAAACTCTCACATGGTCAGGTGGTTGTAAAAAATATGCTCAGATCTGTGTATTTTTGTACATTTTGGAGAGTATATTTGGGTGGGGAAAATAGGATTTTATCATCATCAGGGAAAGCCAACTAAGCACTTATGTATTTTAAACCAGAAATACCTAACAATAATTACTCCTTGATTTCTTTAGAATATATGTAGTGTCTGTCATTTAAATATGAATATATTTTCATGTTCATACTTATGAGCATAAGACAACCTCAGGGACCTGTTGCTCTTCTCCAGATGTGTATAGGTATTTGGTTAGTCATTTAGTGTGCAGTTTGAACAAGACTTAACACCGATAAATGAGTAATCGCAGGGAGAAATTTTATGGTAGTTAATGAGCTCATCTTTTACTTCTCTGAATAGCCCATGAATGCATTTAAATAATGTCACATATTTGTAAAGTGTGCTTTTCTTTTTACGTGAAAAGCAGAATTATCCTCTTAAAAATCAGTGTGATTTTGTGCTAGAAAATTTAGTGCATATTTTAATTTTCACCGTATTTGAGGAAATTGTCTATTTTTATGAAAAAGTATGATGTTGGTACCTAAATGAGAAACAATTTGTTGATAAAGTTACAGAAGTGTTGTGATCCCGACAGAACATGTGTTTACTGGATGAAAAGTCATTTTAATACAAATGAGGAGTGAATCTTTAACCTCTGTTCAGGCATCATTAATTTTCTGTGTTAACAACGGAAGAACGTGTCTTTTTGGAAATTATTGTTGCTCCCTAAATATCTGTTTTTAAATCGGTTGTTGTCCTGTGACACACCAAGGCTTTCTCTCCTCTGCTTTCTTGAAGGATGTTACGTTGTCACAAATGGACCTAAGGAAAGGAAAGTTAAAAAAAAAAAAAAAAAAGAAAAACTCTTAATGTTCTTGATCACATTAATTTACTTTGTAGCTTGAGGGTAATTAAAATTTTCTAGATAATTTTTACATTTCCTTGCAGGCAGTATGTAGATTCTGCTTGCTGGTTTTGTTTAAACAGATTTAGCTTGAAGACCAGCTGTAACTCCCTCCCTATCTTTCCTGCACTTAGTCATCTGCAAAGCCTGATCTTAGAAGGCCTTAGCTCCTTGAGGAACCATGCAGATGACACTCAGATGCTTCCCAGTAACTTGGATGGTTCTTCTTCAAAGGTTTTCTTCTCAAACCTACTAGGAACTCATCTTCCCATGGTTACATTCTGATCCTTGCTGTTACCAAAAATTGCAACTCTTATGTAATTTCAACGTTGAGGTCCCATTCTCCAGCTGTCCCCTCTTCATTTCCCCTACGAGCAATTCTTCCTCCATGGTCACGTATCACACTGGCACATGTATTTATTCCTCTGACAAATATTAACCCTTCTACTGTGTCAGACTGTAGGCCAGATGCTAAGGACAGGGCATTAAGCAAATGGACCGTGGTATTTGCCTCTGTGGCGTTCACACGGTATTAGGGATAAAGAGATGTCGAACAAAATAAAAACTTGCACAAAATGTGTTTGAATCTGGCATGAAGAGTGAGTGTGGAAATTGAGAGGATGACTCGAAGGTTAGAGTGGTTGTGTGGGTGAGACACCAGGGTGTCTTCAAATAAGATGGGGATGGGTGAGGGAGCAGTGGTCAGATGCACACGACAGTCCAAGCAGCCTGGGCAGCGTGCACAGCGGCAGATAGTGAGAGAAGGTGGGTGAACAGGAGGGGCTGGGGGCTCATCAGCTGTGGTTGGGGGGGCGTCTTTAGCAGGACTGGGAGGTAGAGAAGATGAGCATCCTTTGGGGCACGTTGGGTGACATCATCATGAGAAATACAGGCGCATGAAGTTGGCCCATAGAGACACAAGGGACAGGCCGCAGATAAAAATTGGAGAAAAACAGATGCTATTGGAAGACATCAAAGCAAGTGAAATTGCTAGAATGCAGTTATAACTTGAGCAGAAAAGATGGAAGAGCACGGCCTGCCTCCCTCCTAACACGGGGAAGTGAAAGGGTGGTGAGCCAAGGAGATTGGAGGCGCACACAATGGAAGCCAAAACAGAGATAATAGTGATCTTTAAATGCAGATATAAAGGGCGGTGCATTGAGTTTTTAGAACAGTTTGTAGATTTACAACAAAATTGAGGGGAAAGTACAAAGATGATCTCCCCAGCCTCCAAACGAGGATAGCCCTCCCCTCCATTATCAAAATCAAACCCCAGGGGGACATTTTAATCCCGCCAAAGAACCGACTTTGACCACGTCATTATCGCTCAGGTTCAAAGCTTACGTAAATTAGGCTGCACTCTTGCTATTGTACATTTTATGGGCTTGGACAAATGTGTAATAACATGTTCCCACCACTATAATAGCATACAGAATAGTTTTATTGCCCTAAAAATTCTGTTTTTTACTAATACTACATGAAGCTTTTACCTATTGTTTTGTCTTATAATTTATTTATTAACATATCATCAGTCCTGATTAATTACACATAAAAAGTCAATGGACTGATTTTATATTTTGTATTTTGAACTACTTTCTTTCCTATTAGTATTTTTGCATTTTTCTACAAATACCAAGATCCACTGAATTGAATATGAGTTAGCACGCAACAAGCTTTGTTATAAAAATGTTTAAGTATTACTTCTAACATCTCCATTTTATGTGTTTTAGAGTTTCAAATTTATTGTCAGAACACGGCTCGCTAGGATCTGGGGCCTACAGATCAGTAGGTGAATGGCTAGAAGCAATCAAGATGGGCCGGTATACAGAGATTTTCATGGAAAATGGATACAGTTCAATGGACGCTGTGGCTCAGGTGACCTTGGAGTGAGTAATTTTTCTGATAATTTTTACATAATTGCTGGGGCGAGAAAAATTATTCAGAAATCAACCTTGATGAGGTCAAAGGAATTCAGTTAACCTTTGCCCGTGTGTGGCAGCTCTCAAAGAACCCTCTCCTTTTTTTTTTTTTTTTTTTTTTTTTTGCAGTTTTGGCTGGGGCTGGGTTTGAACCCACCACCTCCAGGCATATGGGGCCGGCGCCCTACTCTTTTGAGCCACAGGTGCCGCCCCAAGCACCCTCTTCTTTTTAGGCTATATTGTTAACAACTGCATGGTTCATGTAGCTGGTATCTTCACTTCTTTGCCTCCAACAAACAGCGTTTGAGGGTTTGAGTAATTGGAATAACAGCTCCTTGGCAAAATACTGGTATTTTGTGTTGTGGAAAAGATGTTTTCTCGACAAGTTTTTTATACTGGTACCTAGGTTCTATGAATGTAAATACAAAACAAACTGTGAGCACAATTGGTGTGTCTCCTTCTAATGAGGACAAAACACATTCACAAATTTCAGCTCTCTGTGCTGAATACCAAGGTTACAACAGCTTCAACCAAGCTTCCCTGGCAGGAATTTAATTCCCAGAGGTGCACCTTATACTCCTGTGGTGTAAGGATGTGGTAGATCCTGTCTCCTCCAATATATTGGGAACAATCTCAGCGGAACCAATTGTGGCCATTTCTGTTTGCACGTTTAAGATAAACGTTATCAAAGTCTTAATAAATAAAAATCACTAGAGATAAATACCAAGTTCTTTAAGGTTGTAAGATGTTTGTACTTTATTATATATTCTGTACGTGTGGTCCTTTCAGCCTAATTGTTATCTGTGGAGATTAATCGTCGTTAGTGGTGATTCCATCTAGATTACGTTGACATTTATAATGTTTTGACCTGTGAATATAACGATAACTCCCTTCAACTTGCCTACACATTCAAAGGTTACAATACTGCTGTAGTAAGGATCATAAAATGATAGGCTACTCTAAAGCCCTCAACCACAGTCCTTATTCCATTACACCATGAGACCTGGGCTCTGAGCAGCTCTCTCTCAACATCACTGTCTAATTCATCGCTCATCCCCACAGAAGGTTACAGGGTACCACTATCTGTCACCAAGTAAAGTCACGTATGGGCATTCTCTTCATGCTGAAATCACAATCACTCATTTCACTTTCTTACTTGACCAAGTTCCATTCCATGGTCACCGCCAAATCATAGTGACTTAATGACACACACGCTTTGCCCACTATTTCTTTGGACACTCAAGAAACTCATTTTTGCTGTATTCAAAATAGTATACTGAAAAATTTAGTGATAATTTTAAACTATTTTTACATGACTTCTATTTAATTTTTCAGTAAAAATGGTCATTTTAATTTATGAAAGTCATTTGTCATTTTATATTAAAATGATATTGTAGGTATTTCTTCTACCCGATGTCAGATTACTTGTACATCTATAATAAAATTATTTGCATTATATGGTGTCTCTTTTTGATTAAAATGCCACCTATTCATATAGAGTCATATCTGCTACATTTTTTATTCTGCCTTCACAGAATAGTTACAATCACCTAACGTAACGACCTGTGTTCCTTCCCTGACCTACCTGTGTTCTGACGCGTATCGCTGGGACTCCAATACAAATATGTGGAGTGTTCCAGCATCGTGGGTTCTCTTTTTATTATTTTTGAAAAGCTTTTTCTATTTACTTTCCTATCTGCTCCGCGCTCTCCAAACTCTCTGTATTTTGCGTGTTTTCCTCCTGGCCCTTCAAGCCTCTGGCACGTCCCCAGCTCACGGTACTTGCTGTGTTCTGTCAGATACTCTGCTTTTAATGCGTTTCCTCTGAGCTCAAGAGTCAGGTAAAATTTGGAGACCTACCAGCATCTTTCCACTCAGAGAATATTGGTTTCCTTTTGTCAGTTGCTTCAAATTCCCGGGGCCCATCGCCATTCATACGCAGCATTCCTTACTAGGAGTTGGGCCAGCAAACCCTAACTCTACTAAAGCTGATTTCTTGAGAGAAATCTAGTAACTCTAAATACATGTCCTCTGCTTTACTGTGTTTTTAACCATATATTTTTTCTAGTTTGCGGGAACATGTCTATCCAAACATTATGTAATAACTCATAAAATGAAGAGTCATGAGTTTATTTTGGTTAAAAATAAAGATCGTCTATGCATTTTGCTTGCCCTTCACCCTAGAGAAATAAATAAATAGAAGTTATCACCAAAGACTAATAGTAAAGGAGACACAGATTCTCAGCAAGAGGCAAAGACAAACTCTCAAACACCTGGAAGATTTTTCACACATAGTCTTTATCCAGTGTCTGAGTATTGATTTTCTGAAACCTATAATGCAATGTTATTCCTGGAGTTACTCCCAGAGAATAATGGTGGCTGAGAATGAAGGAATACATTGATAACTGTTATAAATGCTTCAAAGAACTGTTATAATCAACTCAAAGCAAATGTTCAAATATGCAAAAGAATGTGTGGTAATTTATGACATCAAATTTGTTTTCAATAGTGGGTTTAGAAAAAGAAGAGTAGAGAATGCATATTTCAAAACTTATTTTGGTTAAGAATTCCTTCATAAAGGTTTAACTTTGTTTTTGTTGTGAACTGTTTGCCAATACATGTACGGATGGCTAAATATGCAAAGGGAATGAAGGGGCGGGGAGGAGGGTTACAGGCAGCTTGTTAGTCCAGGCTCCTTTCCACTCGCAAGTTTCTGTCTGCTGTTGTCTGTGCCTGAAGCTTGCTGGTCTGTGTGTGGTGCTGATGGAAGAACCATGGACTGGGCCGTGCTGGTGCCAACCACGTGGGGAGTGTGGGGAGCTGCTGCCAGCAGAGCGTCGGGTGGAGACTGAATGCCCAGACTTTGGCTAAGGACCAAGTTACGGCGACTCTTCAGCTTCTGGTCAGACTGTTGCTGTCAATTCTTGATTACTGAGAAAATGAACAAAATCCAGGGAATTTACATGTGTTATTACCCCAACTGTGTGTATGCTGAAGAGGTCCCTGTGAGTACCAATTAATAGAATGGAGTCTTAAACGCCTAAAATGAGAGTTTTTGTTAAACCTAGAGCCAAAATCTATAAAGGCTGATTTAAATAGATTCACTAAGTCACCAACAAAGTCATTACCCATGGTCTATTGTACACGCCAAGTACATGTGAGAGCTTTTAAAATCCTCTCTGTTTCTTAATGAAGCTAAAACTCCAAGTCCAGACCTCACAACGTCTCCTGTGTTGAAACCTTTAACAGACCCCTGTGAAATCTCCTCTGGCCAAACGTAAATGTTTGTCTTGTGCAATATCTATATAAATGATTGTTAGGATTCTCCTAGGTTAACCAAAAATGACAAACCTACAACCACAAGATACAACGATGAAAAAAGCATTCAGTCCTGAAGTTTAGTGAGTTTTCATTGGTCGCTCTGCTCCCTTCTGTCCAGCTGGCGTTGGGGCTTAGGACCAAGGAGGTGACTAAAGGGCTTATGAGGCGGAAAGGAAACGGGACAAGGGAATGAGTCTTCTCCAGACGGCTGAATCTGAGCCTGGATAATCAGGAGTTGGCTCCAGCATCCACTAAATGCCTCTCATTACGGTCTGTTCTTCATTCTACCATTTTAGTGTCATAATATCAGTGTTGTCCCATTGTTTAATATCACATAATAATATTTGAAAAAATACTGGGATGCAACCCAATAATGGCCATGCATTATATTAGCAGCTTTTGCAAAATGAATCACTTTTGTAAACAAAATCAAACTGTTTTTTATGTAGCAATCCTAGTCTCATGTTTTTATTCATAAACCTACGCTGACAGATAGTTTATCACTGTTAGAATTGGCCTTGGGTATTGCTTATGAGTACACAGGTCGTGATAAAGTTAGTATAATATTTATATAGGGAACACAGTTAAAACTTTGTCAATAACATGTCCGGCTTATAAAAATAAAGTGAAAAAAATAGCCTATCTTTTACCATTTCCCTTTTTTTTTTCAAAAGTCTTTGTAAATAGAGTAACCATTTCTTCATAAAATGTAAAATATTTTGTTTTATTTCTATCAATTTTGTGTAATTATTACTGCTTTTTAGACCATGTAATACATGTTTCAGGTAGTCAAATAGCAATTGTTGGAAATAGTAAATGTATCAGACTAAACTACTTAAAAGAATATCCTTTAATGCTTTATCAATATTGAAACAAAGTCATTTAACCTTTGCTAATTGGAAATTTAAATACCACTTTAATTTCCTTTTGCGGCACCATTGAGCAAATTGAAAGCTATTTTTAAAGAACCTACTTTGCTCCTGAGAACAATTTAAACTTAATATAAATAATTTTATTTCTCGTTTCCTTTTTCACCTGAACTTCCACTATATAAAGGTATAGGTACATTGGAGGGATTATAATCTTGCTATTTCTTATCTCTGCATTGATTTGACAGGTTAAGAACTGACAGGTGAGATTGAAAGAAAATCAACATTATTCTATTAAAGACACACGTCATATCTGGCAGTGTGTAAAATGCAATGCTATGTCGTTATAACTCCATGAAAGAGAGAGACAGGGGAGGAAGGGAGCTCGCCTGGTCTTACCTTACGAAGGCATCTCAGGAGATAATCAGATAGTAAATTGATCTTGAAATAAAATGTTATACTTAGTTCACTGGCAAAACTCAAGCACATTTTGATTTAAAATCTACATGTAAGGTATGTTCTGAAGAAGTACAGGTTTGATTTTCCCACAAACACAAACTCTGTACTCACATTCTAAACCAAATGTAATTCCTCAAAACTTTCACTCTTTAGCATGACAGAGATATCACCAACAATTGAAATTTCCAAGCTCAGTGGTTTTAGGGCTCAGGTTACATGTACCAGGGCTGGTGTGTTTGAACACGGCCCTGGCCTGCTAAACAACGACAACTACAAAAAAAAAAAAAAATAGCAAGACATTGTTGCAGGCATCTGTAGTTCCAGCTACTTGGGAGCCTGAGACAAGAGAATCACTTAAGCCCAAGAGTTTGAGGTTGCTGTGAGCTGTGATGCCACAGCACTCTACCGAGGGCAACATAGTAAGACTCTGTCTTAAAATAAATGAATGAATACATAAATAAATAAATGTACTTCTAAAGCACTGAGGTAGAGTTTTTGGGGGCGTCAAGTCATTTCAAGAGAATTAAATTATATTTGCATTTACGATAATGGGGTAGTAAAAATAAAGATCCGTCAGATTACTTATTTGATATTTTTTAGGCAAAACAGCCAAGAAATGGAGTACAGTAAACACACGCTTCAAATTCAATTTGTAGATCGAAGTCCATGTTGTTTGAGGGGAAATCTATGAATTCTTTTTCAGTTCGCTTGGAATAGACTGTAATGATTATTCTCAAGAACTCATTCCTAGTTAGTATAGCCATCGTGAATTTTCTGATGAAACTGTACAATCCCAACCCCACAGGTTGAAAGCTTCATTTCTCATTCAAACTAAATTCTGTCCTAGAGATTTATTGTTTTCAGGTTAAGAAATTTAACGTTTTAGCTTTATTTTTTTTTCTCCTGCATATGGGCCAAAGTTTGCTAATGAAAATCCACACATACCCACTTCTATACAATTCTTAATGATTGGTAAGTTGTATGTGGACATAGGGAATATTAATTAGCCTGTATCTGAAACAGCTGTGAAATAGAGATCTGGCCAGGGTAGCCTCAAGGAAGTCGGTTTCATCCTTTCCTTACTTACGTTCTTTCTTTTAAATTTTCCTAAGTTTTGTGACACCCTTAACAGAGTTTTCCTTCCACGGGTGAATAATTGTGCCCTGTAGTTTGAAGCACTTTTATAAAAATTATAACTCAGAATAATGAGAAAATCAAGAACATGGACTTCAGTGTAATTTACTTCATTTTAGTCTGTTCTGTTTCCTCATCTATAAAAGGAAATGTTTTAAATCTATATGACAGGGTTATCTATTTTCCCAGAAGAGAGGAAGGAGATGTCTATTAAGTGACACCTGTAACTTTTTATGTTTAGTGCAACGGTTCTCAAGAAAAATATTTCACTTTTAGCATAATGTGTTCAATAAAGTCTTTGTCTAAAGAAATCTAACATTGTCAGTATCTTTGTCATTTAGAATCTTGAAGGTTAATGCTCATCTTTTTCCTGTAATTAATGTTTATCATTGCCAAACGTATCTGACAAATATATATATATTAGGGGAACTGCATTCTTAAATATTCTATAAAGGAACATTTCAAAAGCTTGGGGACTTGTTTAAGCTCTGTTTAAGCTAGTTTAGAAATCAAAATGTTTGTATTTTTTTGAATGAGTTTGTTTTTTAAAAAGGCACAAAATGTTGAAAAAACTTTGCACCAGCGTGTCATCCTCAGAATGCTCTAAATAAACGCCAACGGTGTCTTAGATATTACTTAGTAAAGGATAAAAGCTCTGATACTTTGGATCCAAAGTAAAACATGACAAAATTTTGTTATAAGAACAATGAAGAGATGATTACTTCCTAAAGCAATTGTTTTATAAAATGATTCTTTAGAATGAGTCATGTTGAGACTTTGGTTTTAAACTGCACAGCTGTGCAATTTTAAAGGTATAGTTTATGCTTACATCTTTTAGCAAAAAAAAATAAAAATGCTCGTGAATATTATAGGTCCACATTTTCAAAACTTTTCCATGAAATTGTACCTTTCTGCTCGAATGTGGGTAAGCAGGTGCATAACTGTGTTTTCACTACTAAACTACTGATGTTCACAGCCAGAGACAAATACGTATAATATCACTCTGTGTTATAAATATTTCTTTGCCAATAGATATTCAGGTTCAATTCTAAAGCCTGTCTTGAAAATTGGACCCTGTGAATTTAAATTGGGACTGTCATCTGACTAGTCTGTGCAAGATACGTGTTCCTTTGCCAGCGTGAAATAGTGAGGTGTGCTGCTCCGTGAATCAATACAGACATCCAACGTGTGCTTTCTTCACGCAGGGACTTGAGGCGGCTGGGAGTGACTCTTGTTGGTCACCAGAAGAAGATCATCAACAGCCTTCAGGAGATGAAGGCGCAGCTGGTAACTGGGGTGGTGCCCTTGTAACTTTACCTTAATGTCATTTCTTCAAGTGAACCAGTCTGCACCTTGTAACAGCCCTGAGATTTCTTTTAACCAAAAGGGGGAAAAGGGGAACAGTGATTTCTAAACCTTAGGAGAGCATCTGTCTCAGCCACAGAATTTGTGATCATTGTTTTACTAAAATCTCCATAGCTTCTTCCCCATGTCTTCATTTTTCATGAAGCAAATATAACTTGCTTAAAAAAAGAAAAAAGAACACAGGGTAAAACATCATCTTACAAAGACAAAATGCTTCCCACTATGCCGACAGAATTTTGTACATGAAATACATAGATACATAGCACCTGTATAGACTGAATTAAGAAGCCACTTTCAAAACTTCCAGGGGTCTCCTTGAAGGAAAAGTTTTATAGCCATTTGTGGGCTAACAAAAGCTGCAGTTTACTGAAGTTTACTTCAAGTCTTAATTGTCTACGTAAGTGTATGGAAGGGCAATGTGATGAGATTATTTCTTCAGAGCTATCTTCTTTTGTAATTTTAAAATGCTGTTACACAGAGTTAAGTTATAGAAACCAGTGTATAAACATGTTGCTTGACGAAGAAAAAGGACCGTGCAGGGTGTATATTTATTTTTCTGTGTTATAACATTTATGTTTAGTTGCTCTTCGAGAGTTTATTAGGTAATAAATGTGTATATATTGTATCATTTGCAGTATCCCCAGGAACTGATTTGAGCCGGAGTTGTGCGTGTGTTTGCACACGTATTACCGTTCTGATTGTAGTTTTAATCGTGTTTTAGCAACATATAGGAGTGAATGGTTCCGAGGGTAACAGTATGCGTAGGACAAATGGGGAAGCAGTAAAACAAGATGGAACACAAAGTTGCGTCCCTTTTCCTCTCTGGTGTCCAAAAGCTGCTAACTCATTGTTCACTAACAGGGAATGTGAGACATTAAATCCCCTTGGACTTTTTAAAAAACACTTTGTGATGTCCGTGACAGTGCAGTTCATCCAGCCATTAATCTTACACCCCAGTAGCAATTTTCGCCTTTCTGAGTCTCAGAAAATATCTTGTCAAGGGAAGTTGACACTAAAGGGCCCACTCTCAGCAGGTGCAGGAGGATCAGCTGCGCAGGTGCTGCTAATGTCCTTAAACCCAGGCACGTGGTACTAAGCATCCCTCCTAACTAGAATCCTTTGACTCCGTTCTAGAAATTTTGATGTTAGGAAGTAAAATCAATTTTGACCCCGTTCTAGAAATTTTGATGTTAGGAAGCAATGAATGAGGCAGATACCTTTTCCTCTTGAATTTTCTGTATTTCAAGACTTGACCAGTTTGGTTACTTCATTTGATAATTTCATTTTATATTCATTTAAATTTGCATTGAATTAATTTTGGTGAGCAAATCTCACATATTATTTCCTTGAATTCATGAAGGAATATAAGCTATGTCCTAAGCATGCTTTACATACCACACAGGGGGAAGATTGATATTTATAGTACAAAGTATACCATTGGTTAGAAATTATACCAAATTGAGCTCCTGGGATAACCACCATTTTTGGATTATTACACTTCATAAAAATCATGGAACATTATGTAATTATTCAAAAAGCTGAGTATGAAGATAAGATACAGCCTACTCATGGTTAGCAAAGACTATAGTGCTGGGGTCAGAGCAGCCTGGTTGAATGAGAGCCCAGGAAAGCACAGCTGTGCTGGGTCAGAGATCCTGGTTTGTTCCCAAGCACTTGCTTTACTACAACGTTAGCACAGCCAAGAATAACCTTTTGGGAGATAACTGCTTTCCATTCTGCCCACCCTTTTACTTAAGCAGCAAAGTAGATCTTTGCAAAAGAATAAGGAAAATCCAAAGTAACAACAAAAAAGGTCGAAAAATATTCAGATGATATACTGAATTGTGTCTCCTATAAGGGGGTACAAAGTACTGTGGGTTTACCACACAAGACGGGTTTTGAGCGTTTTCTACTAGTTTAGTGAAATTTCCAGAGAAAGGTGAGGGAGGCAGATTTAGTATCATCTTGATAAAATCACAAGTAAATAGGCATCACCAGTAGTAAAGGAGCATTTGTCATTTCAATAAACAGAATATTCATGAAACAACTGTTGTACCAAGTAATTAGAGCCCGCATTACACTTTTTATTGAGTTTTGTAGAAGTATTTGAATTTCAGTGATAAAATAACAATCGAGAAACTTCAAAATAAAAATAGGCTGACTGATTTGAAAGGAAAACGGCAATGCTGTATATTTTAGAGCTGGTAGACTAGCCATAGTTGCTTAGATAAAACAAACATAGTTTCCAAATTGTTTATTGACTTTTACATTTTGAATGATAATCGGGAGGTAGGCTGGAGTATACCTAAGTCACTAGTATTTTAAGTCAAAATGTAGATTTACTTGCCTTCTTTTTAATCTTAGTGCTTGTTTTGGAAAATAAATCAAAAGGAAAGTTAAATAGCCACATAGCATCCCTTGAGATTTCCACTTGATTGAGAATTTCTAAGGTATATCAGCATGATGTTAGAATAAATAGACTTTCAAATAAATGCACTCCTTGTGGAAAAGAAAAAAAAGAGGGAAAATGCCACCGGCTATGTCACCAGCTGGAAAGTGTTCATCTCACCTACAGATGTGAAAAAAGGAGAGGAAAGAGCTTTTAGGAAATGCAGGGGGCTGCAATCTGGGGCAAGTTTTGACAAATCTGCATGGTGTGACTTTATCTCCCATTGGTTCATTCTGTCATCCACCAGATTACCAAAAATAAAGCATAGACTGGGTAATTGTATCACATATAATAGATTTGTCAAATGACACACACATCCTTGTAATGTCCATCCATTAAGTATAGGACATTAAAAAGTAGACACAGGGAGTAATTGTCAACTTACTGACACCTGCGTAAATCCCTCACTTCCTCCTTTTACCAATTTTGTTTCTAATCTTACCATTTGCTCACATATACAATTGTATATAATCAGTTGCTCTTTTGGAGATGGATTCATTGAATGTAAAAATGTAAAGATTCTGATTTTCCCATGTTTAAACATTGTGATGCTCATGGTCTTTTATGCCTTGTATTTTAATCACCACATCAGTGTTCTGAAGTTGTAAGATTGCTGTAAAAAATTGTATTCCAGTATTTTATTTAAGCTTGAGCGTGGCCAGCACTGTTAGTTACAGAGTTGCCTAACCCCTCCAGAAGATCTCTAACCCAGACTGTGGGAGTTTTGACCATCGTGCAATGTTGAAAACACAGGTTAAAGTCTAAGTTAATATCAGCTGAGCCCTGATGGGTTTCCATGTCTACTATTTCATCTCTACGGGAAAGTCAGAGATGTTTTGGCACCATTCTTTGTCCCACGTAAGTGGGTTTTGGAAGCACAATCAGAGATATTTACCTTTGGAAGATGTGTTTGTACATAATGGTACACTGGTGGGAAACACTATTTATTAGAAATTTAGTAGATGTATGATGTCGTGTAGCAGAACAAGATCCTTTTTTTCATTTTGTTTTTTTTTCTGAAAAAAAGAAGGAAAAGAAAGTTAAGTGTGACAACAAACTGTCTTTGCTTCTTTCTGCCAGATGATTAACTTTAAAGTAAAAGTAGCCACAATATGATGATACTGCTGGGAATAACAGAATGAAATGTTAGCTTTATCTGAAATGGACACCTAAACCACATCACCATTTTTTTGGCTCTGTCGCACAGCTGGTTACATTGAACATTTTTCTCTACGACGCCTACGACGCTGTTAATTGTACAGTAATGTATCAAAAGAGAAATGAATAAGAACCACTCTTTTCCTTATTGTTCATTTATGAAAAAAATCTTTTCACCCATAAATGGTTGAATGTTCTTATTTAGAAGGACCACATAATTATTGCTTAGAAGACACCAATTATTTAACCAGAACAAAATATGTGATAATAAACTAAGTCAAATCTTTGCTGCTTCTTCATGTTACTGAAAAAGGTGGAAGGTGGTGACTGAAGGTCACGTTTCTTCGGGCTCTATTAACCCGTGAAGTGTCAGTGGTCACCGTAGTTGGGACTGTAGACTGCTGGTGTTTTACAGTTGATTATTTAAAAGTTTGTAAATTACATTTATGCTCACTAAGAATACTCAGACTTAGTCATTTCTTAATGTGTTTCTCAAAATCTTTTCACTTCAGTCAGATCAGAAGCAGCTGTATATACAATTCGGCATATCGTATCCTACAATAGGCATCAGAGATCTGAATGTCCTGCCTCCGAGTTAACTAAAGAAGGATGAATATTTCTGATTCTCTTTCCTTTTTTTCAGCTCTGTGTGTGTTTGGTTTGTGTACATGTTTTTGTAGTGTAAGATACCAAATTTTATTTTTTCAGAAAATAAAAAACCTTTGAATACAGTTAAATTGTCATGCTTGCCTCTCCTCCAAGACTTTGAATAGTGATGTCAGCCAGTTCTAATAAAAAATGTTTGTATTTTTAACACTACCTATTTTAAAGGTCATTGACAGCCATTTTCTTCAAAGACTCAGGAGTCTACACTGGAGTAATTTTTACAGAGAGCGGTGGACAGAACATAAGCCTTCCTGGGGCAAAGCCTTGTGCCAAAATCTGAGTAGAAGTCGACTAGTGACCATGGAATAGAACGTCACTTGGAAAAGAGCAAACACACAGAAAATGCTCACAGCATCTGCGGGGAGCCGCTGAGTGGCCAGCACAGAAGAGTTCATCATCCTAGGAAGGGATGTCGCCCAGTACAAACTCTCTTTTTCTATAAGAATTGTATCGTATTGCTTTTTTTTTTTGTAAACAGCATAGCAACCAATCTTCTATATTCAAGGAAATGAATTATATCTGTCATTTTTGCATTTATAGCATAAACAGTGATATGGCACCATCCTACATATGGAAATAATCTGTAAATCCTTTGCATATGCATAAAATAGCCAGTGCGGGGTTATTTAATATTTTAGTAGACATTCTCACGTAAGTAATTAAGTTCTTTGTCACTAAGTAAATGATTTTTGTCCCTGCTTTGCTACACAAGTAAAGATCCCATGAAAATGAGTTTTCCAACCCTGCAGTTACTCTTAAACAGGCAGGAGAGACTGGGTATGCTTAGGGTAAAAGGTAGTTTCGTGAAAATGCACGTCGCTGCGTTAGAATCTCTCACCCTTAACTTAACCTACTTACTGTTGCCTCCATTTTATGGATGAGGAAACAATGGCTGTTCAGTGATCGCCCAAGTCCTGAATGTCTCCAAGGCTGGGTGAAAGCCGTGTTTATTTGAGACCAAACTCATGAACTTTCTGTCACCCTGCTCTGTTGACTAGCTATTAAGATAACAGAATCATTTACGCCAATCTGCTCATTTAATTGACACAAGAACTGAGAGGGTCATCAGGAAAAAATGACTTGCACATTTTCACTAAGCACAGTGTAAACGTTGGGTGAAAATTGGGGTCTGTCTTGTGTTCAGCTTTGAGAATGAGGGAAACTTTGATAATCAAAGCAACAGTTTGTCTTCTGTGCTGTTCTCCCACTGAGTAGCAGTCTGATCCACATGAGGATGGTCTACGATACAGCATATTTTTGCAACTACTACTCGAAGAATTGTAACAAGCAGGGTTTCCAGCTATAATATATGAACTTCACTGACAGAATTGTAAAATCTACAGCCAATTCACTATCTAGCATAACAGAACCCAAGTAAAATGAAAAAGGAGATATTGGTAAAAACACCTGGTAGTCAGCTGTTCAAATCAGGCAGAATTGTATATAAAATAGTCAGTGTAGTTTAACTTGAATTTAGCAGATTAAAAATCAATGAACTAGATAAAGCTGACAGAAGTGCTAAAATATGGACAAATGTTTTAAATCACAGGAAGAGTTCTTTGTTTTTAAATTATCCCTCTAATTGTTCAAAAAAGAAGTTGATTATAAAAACTATAAAGATATTGCCATGATGGTTTTCAATCTGACTTGCCTAGTTACCTTAAATTTCCAGAGAGTGAAAGTCAAGGCCGGCTGTGGAAGCTCACACCTGTGATTTTACTACATGACACATCGTGAGGCCCAGGTGGGAAGATTGCTGAAGCTTAGGAGTTTTGTGTTCTTTTTTTGTTTGTTTGTTTTAACTAATTGCCAATAGCAACCCAAGTGCCTATCAACCCATGAATGGATTAATAAACCATGGTATGTGTATACAAGGGAATACTATTTAGCCATACAAAGATGAAGACTTTACATCTGTTGTATTTACCTGGATGGGATTAAAACACATTCTTCTTAGTAAAGTATCACAAAAATGGAAAATCAAGTAGTCAATGCACTCAATACTAATAGGAAGCCAGGAGAAAGACAAACCCAGTGAGCTATGATGAAGCCGCCACACGCCAGCCTGGTCTCACTCCAGAGTGAGACCTTGTCTCTAAAAAATAAGTAAGTAATTTTTAAAAAATAGTTCAGAATTATATACAATGTTGTGATAATTGGATTTCTAAACAAAAGGGAAAAATTCCCCATTTATTAGCATTATGGCAATAACAAAATTCAACACCAAATCTCAAGTTAAAGATGTCTCTCTGAAATGTTATGAGAAAAAGACTTTTTAAATTAAATATTTTAATATGTGACAAGTTCCTTCCATGAAATAAAATATATTCACCGTGAATGAACAATTTGAATTACTATTGCTCATGTAAAGTCATTTGCAAGTGTTTAAACTTCGGTCTGTACCGGTGTTCTCAATTAGCTAGCAAGTAGAAATTTAGCTGTGTTTTTTTTTAAATTATAGCTTCTTATTCTGCTATCTTGCTAAGAATTATTTAGCATTTTAGCCCACTTCATGTTTGAATTTGAAAAATGCATTGGAGTTAAAGTTTGAGTCCTTGCTTGCTCAGATTTGCTTTCTGTGTGATCACATCTGAATGCTGGCTGGAATTGGAAGTTCTTATTTTTTTGTCCCCAGCGTTGAGGACATAGCCTCTTGTTTTTATCATCCATTGTCTCATGACACCTCTCCTTTCTATTTCAATGACAGTTTCTTTTTCTGGAAGTTTTGGTCTATCTCACCCAAATATGTTTCTCCCCTCACCCCATCCTGTTTTCTCTGCTGCTTATTTCATAGACTCTCAATGTAAAAACAGGTGGTGAGATCCCTTGAGCTCAGAAGTTTGAGACCAGCCTGAGCAAGGGTGCACCCCCATCTCTACTGACAATCGAAAAACTAGCCAGGCGTTGTGGTGGGCACCTGCAGTCCCAGCTTCTTGGGAGGCTGAGGCAAGAGGATCATTTAAGCCCAAAAGTTTAAGGTTGCTATGAGCTGTGATGTCACAACACTCTACCTAGGGCGACAGCTTGAGACTATCTCAAAAAACAAAACCAACAAACAAAAAATACCATATATCTGTTATCTTTGCATATCTATTATTTTAAGCCACTATCACCACTTGCTAGTGGCCCCCCCTACTTACAAGTTGCCCCCTTCAATTTGTATTTTACATATCTGATGGTGCCATTCTCATGCCTAAAATATGTGGACCCCAAACCAGTTCAATGTGGTTGAAGTTCTTCCTCGGGAAATGAATACCCGTCTCAGCAGAACACTGTCAGTGTTGATGACATTGGCCTTGTCTCCAGGCTCTTGTGCATATGATTCCTGGTCCTTTTTCCTCCAGTCTTCGATTCACTCTTTTATGTCGCAAACATTAGTTTACTTTCCAGAATGTCATTCTCAGTATTGACAGTGAATAGAATAGCACACTCCAACGAGGCTACTTGAGGCAAGTTTGACGAAAGAACCATTTACAATGGAGGGGGCAGCCTTAAGGAATCAATAAGAAACAGTGGAGGGCCCTGGGGTTAGGGAAAGTCATGCCCTTCCCTCGTCCTGAATGGAAAAAGGAGAGGAGCCGTTATAGATAAGGTTTGGAAGGGACACCGTGAAAGGGTGTGTGACTTTACTGGAACAAAACAAGTCAAAAGGAGGGAAAAACAGGAATAAAGATCTCACTTTCATTTGACAAGGAGAAATGGAAGCACATACCATGCTTACGGCTGGGAAGACTCAATACCGTTAAAACGTCTGTACGACCCAAAGCAATCTAAGATTTAATGCAATCCCCATTAGAACACCAGCATCAGAACTTGAAAAAAATAGTAGTTTGATTCATATGGAACCAGAAACAACAACAAAAAAAACCCGAATAGCAAATACTGTTCTCAGAAATAAAAACAAATCTGGAGACATCATGTTGCCAGATTTCAGGCTATACAACAAGGCTAATGTGATCAAAACAGCATGGTCCATGTATAAAAATAGAGACATAGACCTGTGGGACAGAATCAAGAATATAGAGATGAAACCAGCTTCCTATCACCACCTGATTTTTGACAAACCAGACAAAAGCTTTCATTGAGGAAAATCACAACAGTTGGTGGGTTTTTTGTGTGTACTGTTCTCATTTAAAATGATCACCTAAGGTGGTGCCTGTGGCTCAAGGAGTAAGGCACTGGCCCCATAAACCAGGGGTGGTGGGTTCAAGCCCAGACCCAGCCAAAACTGCAAAAAATTAAATAAATAAATACTAAAATGATCACCTGCTAGAAGAGCCCCTCAGTGGCTGTTTGTCTTGATGTTATATGAATATCCCTAATTCCATCATTCTCAGATTTATTAATTTTTTAATAGAAGAAGACTTTTTTTGATAGTACACCCATCTTGAATATTCCCCTTTTCGTGGCATCTAGTAACCTAATTGCCTACATTTCTGCCCATTTATTCTTAGTCATTTCCACTGTCTTCTCTTATTCTTCTTTCCTTTTAAATGCTGACATGATAAAGATTGTATTTTTTATATATTCTTCCCATCCCATGCCATATACTTTCCCTAGGAAATTGTGTTCACTCATGAGTCTTTGATTCAATATATGACATTCAGTGTAGTACCCCATGCTAAATCTCCAATGCTGGTCCTTTTCCCCAAATATTGCTTTGTGAATATAACTTTTCACTGAATATTTCTATTTGACTGTCCTGTGGGCATTTGAAAATCAGCAGACCCTTACCTTCAACACAACTGGTATCTCCACCCATCCTTCCAGCCAGTGAAAGGTATCAACTGATAGGTAGCCGAGTTAGACAAACAAAATTTATCTGTTAATTTTTCTTTGCCCTCAATGTCATTAAAACTTGTTGTAAGATTGTGTTCATTTCATGTTGAATATGTTTCTCCAATATATTACTGGTAAATGCAGAAAAGTAAGGAAAATCTAACAGTAGAAATGAGTGGGAAACATAACCCAGAAAATTAAATGTCATTCTCAGACCCAAAGAGACACTCTTGCTTAGTAATAATTTATTTCATGTATTTCAATGATAAGAATTTAACATAAATCTTACAACATTAAGTTGTCTACTATACACATTCAACAACACATTTTGATGAAAAGCTTAATCGTGCAGGTAGAAACCAGGAAGCAAATGGCTGAGTCTTGCCCAGACAGATAGACCGACCCCACGGGGAAAGTGCTCTCAGCTATTTCAGCAAATACATTGCTACAGGTTATACTGAAAACTTTAAAAATAAATACAATTTTAGTTACAGCCATTTTAAAAGGTAAGGCTTGCATGGTTTCCGTTTTGACATAAGAATAAGAGGAAATGATTTACGGTGTGCCCTCTAGGATAATAACAGCACTTACTGTATCAGGTCTGGACGTTAGACAAAACAGTATGTGCCTGGGTTTCCATCATCCTCCATCCTCTACAGATATGTGTAATGTAATTGTAACAAGTATTAATAGCAAGGAAAATACAGTAGAAATGTGAATCCTAAGGTCTTTTTCAGGACAAATGGGTTGTAAACTTCTTGGTCCTTTGCTTGGCTAATGCTAAGAGAAAGGAATTTAGTTTTTTATGTGGTGAATCCTGGGTTTTTCTCAGGACTTATGGAACGTCACTCCTGTTTAATCATGACCCCTACTTCAAGTAAGTATTCTTCATCTTTATAGATAATTTTGTTAAAATATAAGTATTTCTTATTTTTTTAAAGAAAAGTGGTTCCAAGGTCCAAGTGAAAGTGGTTTTGAAAATCCACTTGTTTCATCATCACAAAACATCCTGGAGCTACAAAAGCTCAACTAAGTTTAATTCAATGATTCCCTGAATTTTTGACAACAGGACCCTTTTGGGAAGTAGCAGTTACTACTAAGATGATTCTAAGACTGGAGTGTCATCGTATGAACATTTTTAAAGTTAACCATATGAATATTAGATTTACTCAACGATTGCCACTCTGGGGAAAATGATAAAAATCAATACACTCTGAATTGCATCAGTGTCCATACCATCTATTTGCATAATGGTCCACCCATACGTACGCCTAATTCTGCTGGGAACTAACGGAACAACACAGTTATGATGAATTGGATGGAGTTGAGTGGGCTGTTAAAAATGAAAAACCTAGTTACTTAAATTTACCCTCCTTGAAACATGTATTCCATGTCACTAGTTTCAGACAGTTAAACTATAACCTCAGGAGAAAAACTCACTGAATAAAATGTTAAAAAATAATGTAACCATGATTCCAGACTTACTGCCCTTATTACTCTGGTGTATGTGTCATTTGATATGAAAGTAATCCAAATATGCAACTATTTTAACCCAATAGGCTTGGGGAAAGGAAAAACATGGAGAATGGCGTTTGAGAGGGAGAAAAGTGTAACCAGCAGTTACTGATAAAAAATGTATCTTAGTAGAAATGAGTATACCAGTAGACTGCATCAAACCCAAAGAACTGAGAAAATACACTTGGAGCTAGAAAAAAGACTGAGAATTAAAAAAAAACACTTTGGATATGCGTCCTTAACACATACGTATAATCACGTAGAAATAAGGGCATATGTACACACACACCAGTAGACTTTCAAATAATATCTACATAAAAAGGAGGTATAAAATTAAAATACGTATGTGTGTGTATGTCTCTATATAGACACATATAGTGGACTCAGAAAAGCAGAAAATAAATGAAATAGGAATACACGTGACGGTTTTACACAGGTATTTCTGCAGAAAGGAAATAACACTAAAAGTTTTGAAGCAGGCGCTGTTAACCGTATATAACATTATTTAGTATCCATGAATGACAGCCTTAGAGAACTGTGAAATCCTGGGAAACCTCCAATTTGATGGTTTATATTTTGGAGGGAAAAGACCCAGGGCTTTCATCAAATTCACAAATGGCTAACTGCCAATAAGATGCTAAAAATCATTGACTTAACGTAATCTTTAGATATCCTTTAGCCAGGGGCATACTGCACCTGCAAGCAGACAGTCTATAAAAGGATCATCCTGTTATTTATTTTTCCAAACTTTAATCCAAGTCCTAGGGAGTCTCCCTAAGTTATAACTCCTACAAGATTAACTTCATTGTAGCTCCTGTCCAGTAGGCAAAAGATTGTGATAGTAATAGCTATGGGTGGTAAAATATGTTGATAATAATAATATAATGAGTTCTAAGGATAACAATGTGACATACATTTTTTCACAAAATGAATAGAAAATTATATTAAATATTAAACAAATTCTATTACATCTCTACATCAATGGTATTATCATAGAAAATAAACTTTTAAAGAAAAGTAATAAATTGTTCAACTACTAGATTGTATGGGTGTTAGAATCGAATGATGTCAAATCTACATGGCCTCAAACTCACCCTCAGGTGATACACCTGTATTTCTTCAAAAGCCTTTATTAATAAGACTTTTACCTTAAATAAAATGACTATTTTTAGACTATTGATTTCGCTGACATTTGGCTGACCAGACCAGTTTTAATGTCTCCATATTCATTTCCTTTCCAGCACTCATTTTTTTCACCTTTTCGGTTATTTAAGCACCTGTTGTGTTTGGTACTCAGGATCTACACCAGAGGCTCTGAGTCTTGCAGATATCATGGAACTTCTGGCTCTGCCACTGACCAGCAGTGACTTTGGGCAAATTAGCTTACATCTCCACACCTCAGTCTTCTCATCTGCAACTTGGACAAGAATGAATTTTCCTTGAGCGTGTCCCTCGGCCCAGACTCTCTGTGTCCCTGTCACATGCACCTGTCCACTGCTGTCTCCCCGGGGATCATACTGTGCTTTTCCCCTCACCCGGGAGAGCATCTTCTGCAGAACATTGCACGACTGGTTATTCCAGATGTCTGAGTCAAGGTCTGCTAGAATTTCTCACTCTGTCTAAAAGTAGCATACCGGGTCCCGTCTTTTTTTCTCCATGGTGCCTGGCTTATTTCCTTGAAAGCACCTTACAAATATATAATCTTCTTTATCTATTTTATTGTCTACTTATTATCTTTTCCCTCTGGAATATAAGCTCCATGAAAGCAGATACCAAGTTTATTTTGCTGACTGGTCCATCCCTGTTACTGAGGTGTAGACATTCATTACTCACCATGGGACATCATGGCCCAGAGTTAACTGCCAAATAAATGTAGCAGTTATTAGTCTTGGGAGAACATAAATTAATAAATTATGAATTCTTCCCTCTAGATTTTGACCAAGGGATGCAAGATGTAAGAAACCACTGGGAGTAAAGTCCTTATTAAACGAAGCTCTTGTAGGTCCCGCACCACAGGGCTCTGTAGTTCTGAACTGAGAAAAGGAGCTTGAATTTGGAACCAATGGGATTCTTGTCTTTTCTCGCCTCCCCATCAGCCAAGACTTTGGAAGCCACCTGTTGATAAATTTAAGTCTTCATAGCTTACTTCAAATGCACTTGCTATTCACACAGAAAATTTTGGCTTACCTTACAAACTTATTTTCTGCCATAATAATATATGATTGGCACGTCTCTGATTCCCCAAGGCTTCCCTAGACTGCCCCTAAGTCCAACCTGGATGTGTTTCTTAGTTACCAATATTTGAGGCAAAGTAATTCTGCCAGTACATATGACACGGCTCAATGAAGGTTGGCCTCTCTACAGCCCAATTCTCCCCATAAAGAAGAGCAAGTGAGGGAAAGGGTAGCTTTTCCAATGATTTTCCAGCATGGCAGAATTATTGGTGCAAATTTTTCTGTGACTAAAGGAGAGAGGGAGGTAGACGGAGGAGGTAAATGGTAATTCTAGCCATTTCTTTTAGATGTTATTGTTATTAAAATTTTCAGGACAACGTTCCTGCCCTCGAGAAGGTACAGTCTAGCAGGATGGGGCATATGTGTAAAGCAGTTAAGTCAGTGAAGCCACGTATGTGGAGTCTCAGGAGCAGATAAAACAGAGCATTTCATCGCTGATGCCAAAGGAACCGTCTCTGCTGGAGCCTTTATTCTGCAGTTGTTCTGCCCAGTACGGTGGCCCTCACAGACGTGTGTCTATTTAACTTCAAATAAAAATTAAAAATAAATTCAAATTCAAATTATTCACTCTCACTAGCCACATTTGAAGTGCCCAGGAGTCACCTGTACCTGGTCGCTCTCTTGTGGACGTGGCGGACAGAGAATATTCTCTTCATTGTGAGGAATTTATCAGACAGCCCTGATGGGAGAACTGACATCATTCTGCATCATTCTGTGTCATTCTGCGTCACTCTGCGTCATTCCACGTCATGCCGGGGTATTTTGCATCATTCTGCGTCATTCTGTGTTCTTTTGAGTCATTTCACTCATTCTGCGTTATTCAGCGTGCCAGGTGAGTCAGAAGGATGAAGACCAGGAAAAAAACTGGGATAGAAGTGTCATTAATGTGGAAGATGAGAGACACTGAAATCAAAAAAAATAGTGGTGGAGGGTTGTACGTGAAGGATGGAGAGAGAAAACTATCTTTTGATGACATTGAATTAGGAAAAAAGATGAGGCCAGAGCATCTGGCCTGGGTGTCTAACAAGCAGATTACGGTGATTAAAATATAAAGGGGATGACCTGGAGTGACAATTGCACTTCAGCAGATGTAGCGTCCTTCTGTCCAGAGTTATTTCTCTGGCCAAAGACAAATAACTGAGCCTCGCGTCTCGTCTGCCGTCCCCTGGATCTCAGCTCTGGCCCCAGTGACTGTTCAGATGTGAAAACGTTCGTGTCCACACAAATAACATCTCCATGCAGCAGGAGTTGGAGTCTGTACCCGGGAAAGAAACGTTTCTTCCGAGGAGAGCAGCACGATTTTTATTGACAAAGCTCTGACTCAGAAGAGTCATAAACATCCATCTTCATTACCCAAAGAACCTGAGCTTAGAAGTTTAAATCTCCTGGTACTTTCGGGCCTAGGAACAAATCAGATTAGCTGATAACCATTTTACCAACATTTACATCCCTCGATTTTAAAAAGTTATTCAGATAGCAATTTTAATAGACAGCACTCAAAGTCTGTAGGAGTTTCGTAATTTCCGGAATAGGTATCTATCTGTCTAAGCAACAGCTCGGAGAAAAAACATGTAGGAAGTCTGCATATTAGTTGCAGAGAGCTGGTCTTCAAAGTCCCTGCTGTGACCTTCTTGGAGCTTTGCAGATTGGCTGCCACTGGAACCCCTGCACTCATGGGGCACTTCCATTCAGAATAAATAAACAAATAAGTCACATCTTAAGATGTCCTTCCCAATGTGACTTCTGGTGTACGCATTTAGGGGATACTTTGTTTTTTGGTTGTGATTTGGAAAATTTTGTCACTTGGAGATAAGACAGAGAGGGGGAAAATTGTAGAGCGTTTCAGCACAACTATTGAATTCTATTTTTCATGAGGACTGTAGCCTCCTTCACGTTATATAACTAAAGTATACTCAAATGTAAGGGACATTGAGCATTTATTTGTATCCTGGGTTTTTGAATTTATTTTACATGGCCAAAGAATCTAAGCAATCAAGATCTAAGAAAAGATAACATACATTTCTCTCGGACAGATGGAAATGAATTCTTTTTTTTTTTTTTTTTCCACTCAAACACACTATTAAGTAAATGACATCAATTCAATAAGACATTTTCTTGGGAATAATTCTTTTATGAAGATCTTAAAAGCATATCAGTTTTAGTTCAGCTTTAATCATGCTTATGTTTATATGTAAGTTTTTATTTATTTTCAAAGATGAAATAAGACATCATATGCTATTGGCAGAAAACCCCTACAGATTAAGTCAGACTCAATATTAGTTGCATTTATTATATCCAATTTTACAAAACTTTTATTTGTTTATAATACTGACTTGAGAATCTATGAACTATGTTGCTTCACCTCTTTCAATGTCACATACGAGTGTTTAGCCACACAATGGGGTGGCGTATGCTCATCTCAAACATAATAGACTCCCTAGTGACATGATTATAATTTAGCCGATATCATTTATTAACTTCAAATTTCAGTAATTTGACATAAAGGAGTTGTATTCCCACCACATACCAAGAGTACACTGGGACAGTTTCACTAGGAAGGACCAGCAGAGATCTCCTTTCTGTAAATCCAGAGGCTATTTTGGGTCCTCAGTTTATTGATTGGTTAAACACTTTTGGACAGCTTGAAATATTACTTCCCTCTCGAAACACCGTCTTTTACACTGTGTAGGTTTTTCTATTTTAGTTTTTTTTTTTTTTTATGACTCCTTATGGCTTTATTGTCTTTTCAGCTAAAAAATGTTACAGCTTCTTAAATGTGATCTCAAAATACGATGCTCCAGCAGCATCGACCTCAACTTGAAACTTGTTACAAGCACAAACTCTGGGGTCCTACCCAGATGTACGGAATCACAAACGTGGTTGGAGTGATGGCCAGAAATCTGTAACTTTTCTCCCTATTTTTTTTTTTTTTTTTTTTGAGAGAGTATCATTCTGTCGCCCAGGCTAGAGTGCCGTGGCATTACAGCTCACAGCAACCTCAAACTCTTGGGATTGAGTGATCCTCCTGCCTCAGCCTTCCGAGTAGCTGGGACTAGAGGCGCCCGGCACCACGCCCTGCTAATTTTTCTATTTTTAGTAGAGACGGGACTCACTCTCACTCAGGCTGGTCTAGAACTCCTGAGCTCAAGGGATCCAGCACTAGGATTCCAGGCTGGGCCAGCACAGAAATCTGCATTTTAACAATCTAAATTATTCTGATAAACACAAACCTTGGAGAAGCTCTTTCCTGCTTTACTGTTTCTTCGTACTCTGTATTCTTATCTCAGTTCTACTCCGATAAAATCATGTTCTTCCCTTGAAAACAAGAGTCAGTAAACTTTTCCTGTAAAGGATGAGATAGCACTTATTGGATGATTTGTGGACCGTACAGGCTCTGTCTTGACTGCTCATTGCCACATCCAGGAAACCAACCCCAGACAGGCAGACGTGAGTGAGTGTGACTGTGTCCCAGGATAACTTTGTTTAGCCACGTGGAAATTTGAATTTCATATAATTTTACTTGGCATGGAATATTCTTCTTCTTTTAACTTTTCTAATCATTTACAACTGTCACTGGGCTTGTGGGATACATAGAGGCAGGCCGGTGTCTGGCCATATCTGGCCTGGAGGCCACGGTTTGCACGCCCATGCTTTGGAGCCCTGCTACTTGTGGGTGTTAATCTTGTTATGTGTCAATTCGGGTAGGCTGTGGTATCTAGTTGTTTGGACAAACATTTCCAGTCTAGATACCGCTGTGCAGTTACTTTTTAGATGGAATGGACATTAAAATTAATAGACTTTCAGTAAAATTGATTACTCTTCATTATGTGGGCAGGCCTTGTCAGTCAGCTGAGGGATCTAAGGAAAAGATTAAGGTTGCAAAAAAGAGGGGGGATTCTGCCTCCAGACGGCTTTTGAACTTAGGAAGGCAGCACTGACTCCTGCTGGAACTTCCAGCCTGCCTTACGAACGTCTCACTAGCTCCTGTAGCTGCAGGAGCCAAATCCTTCCGTCCTCTCTGTCTCCTCTAGAGAGAGGTATTGAAAGATGGAGAACTGACTGGCTTTATTTCCCTGGAGGACATTGACTAGTACACTTCTCAAGGATTGTCCTCACTCCAGTGTTGTCCTCAGCGACTGTGGTTCTCAACCTGTGGGTCGCGACCCCTTTGGATTGTATTAGGAAGGTTGAGAACCACTGGAGAAGCCCCCGTGTCAACAAAGAGCTTAATAAAAAACGTAGAATTTTGGGTGGTGGCCTGGACCTATTAGCCCAGAATTCACTTTTTTTTTTTTTTTTTTTTTGAGACAGAGTCTCACTATGTCGTCATTGTCACTGCTCACAGCAACCTCCACCTCCTGGGCCCAAGCCATTCTCTTGCCTCAGCCTCGCAAGTAGCTGGGACTATAGGCGCCCACCACAATGCCCAGCATTTTTTTTTCTTGCAGTTGTCATTGTTGTTTAGCTGGCCCGGGCCAGGTTTGAACCCACCAGCTTGGTGCTTGTGGCTGTTGCCGTAACCACTGTGCTATGGCCACCGAGCCCAGAATTCACATTTTAACAAGTTTGATGGTGATGTATGTGCACATCACACTTTCAGGAAGACCACACGACTTCCCTGAGTTTAAAAGTTCACGTTTCTCAGTGGGATCTTTTTGGGTGAATAGTTACCTCTTCTAGGTTCTAATTCCATGAGCAGAGACTTGTTTCTGAGATGACGAGCCTCATTTCATGCCTACGCTAATTGGACACTCCAGCCCTAGAACCTGAAGCCAAAATGAAAACAACAGTTACTATTAAATGGTTGAGAGCATGGGATCAATTCAAACTCCCATCACACATACTTTGCCACACCTGTGTTATATTTCCCATTCCCGTAGCTCTGCTTTCTGTAGGAGGTCAAATTTTACTTACCTGGGAAACTAGCAAATCACTAAAACAACCAAAACTGAGATATAAACAAGAACTATCATTCCGATGAAGTTTACATGTTTTGCAAACCATTGCAAAAAACACACTGGTGACGGCCAACCATTTCTGTTGGAGAGCGACTTCTGAGACCAAACGCTGTTAAGCCCGAGGGACGTCGCTGCTTTTCTCTATACTCCACCTTCTCAAAACGTCCTATAGAAAACGGTACAAAATTATTGTTTTGTGTCATCTCCATTTCCTGCTGTAACATTTTTTCATAATGAAGATCACATCTACCGTCTTTTCTTTGCTGTATTAACCATGATGCTCTCATCCTTTATTTGCTGAAGTATTTGCTTTTGATTTTCAGGGACTCCAGTGAGACGGTGGGTGCATTTGGGCCAGTGGCCAGTCTTCCTTCTATAGGTTGACCTGTATCCTCAGATTTCTTTTCTAAGCTGATATAGATCAAGACAAAAAGACAATTCTTTTCCCCTAACATTTTACAACTTCATACAACAAATGAATAAGAGATCCAGAAACATTGTACTATTTCTGGGTATTATAGACTAATATCTTTGTATATATTTTAATAATAGGGTCCTTCAGACAAATGCATAGTTATAACTCAGAAACGAATAATCAGGGTGGTGCCTGTAGCTCAAGGAGTAGGGCACTGGTCCCATATGCCAGAGGTGGTGGGTTCAAACCTAGCCCCGGCCAAAATCCAAAAAAAAAAAAAAAAAAAGAAACGATATAATCAAATTGCTTTAGCACTTTGTTATGCTAAGATTTTCCATCATAAAAAAGAGAAAAACATGAGTAACTCATGTAATCTTTCAATATATTTTTTAGTTTATTAACCCACATTGGTCTAATTACTAGGATCCTTTTGTCTAACTAATAAGAGAAAACTCAATCAAAAAGAACATTCTTTGGAGGGTGATCTGTAATAAAATCTTATTTTTCTGTTTGTACATTTAAAAAACACAGAGGAGAAGGGGTACTTGGGTCTACTTACTGGAACTGAGTAATAGAATAAGCATGAAACCAAATTACAGAAGCTTTTAAAGCTCTGCTCATTTTTCTTCATCATTTAAAACGTAGTACTAAGGAACATATTTAGTCTTCGCAATGGTGAACTGTGGACTGAAGGCGTTAACATTCTCCCCTCGGTAGCGGGTGGGTCTTCTCTTTTCAGCAAAGAGAATCAGCCTGTGTTGTGATTTGTTCTGTGATCACACCAGCGATGAGATGGGGACGGCTGGATGTTTTCCTCAGGTTTCTTTGGTCCCCCCCTGGGTTTGTGTTTATTTGTTTGTTGTTGGTTTTTGGTGTATGGGAAGTAGAAATTCAACAAAGCTTGTGCCTGAAGGGAAAGCAGCTGGTCACCTTATTCACATTATCCTTTATGTTTATATAAAAAGGAGAAGGAAATGAACAGGTCCTAAAATCTCACTGTTCTTGAACAAACTAGGGAAAAACATGTAATCAAAGAAAAAGGAATGAATGTCCCAGGCACCCCTCAAGGCCTGGAGGGAGGATCCTGCAGGTGCCCCAGCTCTGGGGACCACCCCACCCACCCACTCCAGGGCATTCCCGTGGAATGGCCCAGCAAAGGCCTGAATTGCACCCTCTCTTTAACTCTGCCCTTGATATCATTCTTACCGATAGATGGAATAAATCTAGTGGCCTTTTGTTTTTATTTTTTATTTATTTTTTTCTGAGTAAGATTTCAATTTTATTTAAATACATATATGAAAGAGAGAAATAACATTTCCCTAATAACACTAATATTGATAAGTACGGCAAGTAACGTATACTGATTTAGTATTTGCTAGGTACTTTTGTTTTTTTTTTCTGCTTTATTTCTTTTTTTTATTATTAAATCATAGCTGTGTACATTGATATGATGTTTTGTTTTTATTGAGTCTATCTATCTTCCATACAATATATTTTGCTTTAAATCCTTACAAAAAAGGTGGAGCCCACTTCTTGTTTTTATTTATACTCAACATTTTTCTTCTGGCATATATTGAAAGATCAAAAACTCCTGAAAAAAAAAAAATGTTTATGAAAAGTAAAACCTTGAACACCAGGTATCTTACTGAAGCCTAATTCGTAAATGTTTAGGTGAGTTATAAACATGGTTTTCAAAGAAACCTGCATTAATTTTAGTTGCTTACATAGTTATGGGTCCTATCTTAAAACATCTCCATGTTTTTATGTGGCGAATAAAGCTGTCAGCAGCCTGTGTCTCCCCATCACAACAGTTGATTCCCGCAGGACCATGTAAGAACAACAAAAATGTCACCTCAGGGCTGTAGCACTGGGGACAATTAAGATGTCTCAAAAACATCTCTCAGAGCACCTGCATTGGAGTATATTACAGGGATGTCACAGAGCTTTGAGAAAATAACTCTGGCGAAGTGTCTATGCATTTATAGAGAAAGGTTTTCTGCTACACACCAGTACAGAAAACCAGTCCTCAAGAGCAATCTAGCCATCCTGAGTGAGGTGACGTTTCATTAAACTATGAATCTCAAAGGCCTCCACGTGAAAACCCAAGACTGTTAGAAAAACAGCTTCGTCACCCTGGGTAACCCTACACAAGTTCCTTTTGCATATTTAGTTGTTAGTACGTGTGTGTGTATATATATATTTTTTGTTTGTTTGTTTTTTGGGTTTTTTTTTGAGACAGTCTTACTATGTTGCCCTCAGTAGAGTGCTGTGGCATCTCAGCTCACAGCAACTTCAAACTCTTGCACTTAAGCGATTGATTATCTTGCCTTAGTCTCCCAAGTAGCTGGGAAAACAGGCACCCACCACAACACCTGGTTATTTTTTATTGCAGTTGTCATTGTTGTTTAGTTGGCCCAGGTCAGGTTCAAACCCATCAGCCTCAGGTGCATGTGGCTGGCACCATAACCCCTGTGCACAGGCACCGAGCCAGTTGTTAGTATATTTTGTTTCATTTTCTTTACATACAAAGTGGAGATGAGGCTAAGGTTCTTACCACTTAAAAAAATGTGACTCTGTGAGTTCTAAGTGTCAAATACAGAGCAACACGTGTTTCCTTTGTATAATTTACATTTCATTTATAACACACTTAAACTTTTACTTCCAAAGCATAATTTCTTTGTTTCAGAAATACTTTCATTATTTGAGCATACGTTTACAGAACACATTGGAAATAATATGGTACCTATGAAAGATGGAGATTAGGTAGAATGAGTGAAATGAGATCGGTGATAAGGGTAAAGACGCTTTTTGTTTACCATGCTATAGGTGAAAACTTACTCAGCAATATGTATGAATTTTGGAGAAAAACAGCCATCCAGAGGTTTTATGCTTCTTTTGAGGACCTTAAAAAATTTTCCTCAGGTTCTGCAATTTTTTTCTCCCCTTTTTCATCTTTCTTTTCTACGACTACTATTTTAATTTAGACTTTGATGCCTGGAGTAGGTACTATTACAAAAGATTTTAACCAATGTATTTGCCTTTAATCTCTTTTATTTCCAGTTACGTTTGTGAGAGCAATGTTTAAAGATTTATTCAGTTACCTTTTACTCCATGACTGAATAAATCTTTAAACATTGCTCTCACAATGTTGGTAAACCAATCAACAAGTTTAACAATTCTTCACTACCTACAAATACACTATGAACCTAGAAAAAACATTGAGACCCTTGCTGTCTGGATTCAGGTAAGCATTATTTCCTCTTTTTTCAAATTTCTAATATGTATTTTTAGCTGTTTGATTACCCCCAAAGAACTCATATTTTCCTGAAGAATGCTGCCTGTATTTTTTCCCGTTCAAATCATTCCCTTTGTTTCTGAGTATCACCTTCTCTTTCCTAAAGTGGGGATAATAATGCCTCAACCTCAACCCATGGCCTTACCTCAGACCTTAGGAAGAAAACGGATGGAATTGTTTAAGAAATAGATACTACAATATTTGCCGATCTATGTTTTTTTGTTTTTTGGTTTTTGTTTTTGCAGTTTTTGGCCGGGCTGGTTTGAACCTGCCACCTCCGGCATATGGGGCTGGCACCCTACTCCTTTGAGCCACAGGTGCCACCCAGATCTATGTTGTTTTTAAACTGTGTCCAATAAATTTGATATTCATGCTTTTCTCCAAATCCAACCCCTTCCCTCTGCCCTAGAATCCATCTGTTTTTACTTTCTCAAGGTCTTTGTATTGAAGTTGTCCTTTTTCAGATCTGAATCCTAAATTTCTCCCTCCCTAATGCATCATGACATCAGCTTTAAAAATGTAACCCATTTATAGCAAACAGGTTGCAAAGCTCTGCAGCTCGTCTGGCTCAGGAGTCTCAGCTTCCTGAGTAATTACATTATCTGAGTGGTGTACATAAGTGATTCCTGGGACAATGCCTGGACCTGCAAAGAAAACTGAAGGGGCATGGAGTGTATTTTAAAACACTAAAGGAAGAGGCTACTCGTCCCACAGCACAGGAGAAAGCTCGTGTGGGATGGTACACAAAAACAAATGCTGGCATAGAATTAAACCTAAATATTGGTGTAGGATTTTCTGAAGATAATAATAGCATATGTGGTGCTTGAGTGAAAAATGAGGTGATCACAATTTGCCACATTGACTTTCCCATGTAATTTAAGAACTATTTTACTTAATAATCCAACAGTTTTTCATGGCAAAAAAACTTCTTCCCTTGTATAAAAGTCTCTTTTCACCTTGAAAACATTAATAGTTGCTTTGACTATTTTAAAAGTGCAAAATAGTCTCATCCAAACCTCCACATTCTAAACATCTGGATTGTGTACTATGTCTAAGGATGAAATTCTACCTTGATATCAACAAATATTAAATATATATATAAATATATATACACACACACACTGTGAACCTATGATCACTTGGGCTCAAGCCATCCTCTTGTCTCAGCCTCCTGAGTACCTGACACTACAGATACCCAACAGAATGCCTGGTTATTTTTTTCTATTTTTAGTAGAGATGGAGTCTCACTCTTCCTCAGGCTGGTCTTGAACTCCTGAACCCAAGTAATCCATCTGCCTCAGGCTCCCAGAATGTTAGGATTACAGGTGTGAGCCACTCCACCCAAAGATATATTTTTTCAAAAAGTAAAATTATGACTTTCATATAAATACAAATAATCATGTGCCAATGATGCTATTTTACCCCGTAACTAATAAGGGAATTGGTAAAGTGCTAAAACTGTTTCAAGAGATTCCAAAGTATTTTTCATGCGTAGGCAATGCTATTCTTCAGAAATAGACAATCAACAGTGCTGAAATATGTCTAATAATATATACAAAACTGGTCAACATAAAAATAAAATGAAATCTCATGTTTGGAATCATTTATTCTACCCTGGTGGATTTGGATGTGAGAACTCAATTACATCTCCCTGAAATATAATTAATTTTCATCTCTGTGAACAAGAAGAGTTTGCATCACCATGAGGCTTGTACAAGCTAATGTCTATATAGAGTTCCATAACAGACCTGTAGTATAATGAAAATCAATACCCTATATAATCAGGCAGCCCCGCTGTTGACGAGCAGCACAGCCGTTCCCAAACCTCATGCTCAGCCACTATTTACTCATTTCAAAATCTTTCAGAAAAAAAAAGTTGTTGTTTGTTTTTTTCTTTTTTTCTGATACAGTCATGTTCAATGGAAGTGGAGCTTATAAATACTCACTCATGCAAGGTGACATGGAAATAAAAAAAGCTGATCCTCGATTTTTAATGTTCACATAAACATATAATTATCAAAACAAAATTCCCTCTAATCTGTTCTAAATTTGCTCTAAACAGAAGACTATTGAATGGTAATTTTCTTGGAAGATTCTTCTTTCCACCTCTGATTATAGACAGAAGGAATAAAATAAAATACAAAATATGTTTCTAGAATGAAAATAAATTACTGATACTATAATTGAAATATAAACTAATACATCTCTTGATTTTAATGGTTATATCCATAACTTTCCGTGTAAAACGCCAATATTCCATTTATTAAACAACATTATTAAAGGAAAAACTCATGATCGCCTTACCACATTTATTCTGATAGCCCCAAATTTGAACACACTAATTTAAGTCTCAAACTATTAATAAGTACAGAGAATAAGATCTGACTTGATGTGACAGTTTTTCATTTAATTCCTCTCGCTCTTTTCCGATCAGAATCCAGTGGAAACGGTCTGCAATGATCTCATAATTTAAGAAATAAGTAAAAGAATAGATTTATTACAGTACTTTTTAAAAAACTTACATTACGAGTTGCTAACTTTCAGGTAGGTCCCAACTGAGAATTCTATATTGTTTTCCATGAATTTTTTTTTTTTTCCTGAAGTCAAAGAGAAACCTTTCATTCTTTTCACCTTTTCCTTTTTGCTGTTTCTAGGAAAACGAACCCTTTCAACGGGCATTAACCTTCCTGAAACCATTAAGCCCATCGCATTAATTCACACAGCTGAAAAAGTCTTAGATGGTTCTTTGCTGAAAAGGCCCATATCTGCGTTCTATTGTTTTTCCATCAGGATTATTAATACTATAAGAAAATTGCTCACAAAGGTATTCTCCTCCTTCCTGCATTTTAATAAGCTGTTTATGCAAAGCAGGTGTCTGCAAGGGGCTCTTAAGAGGGGCACACTCATCTGTCCAGGAGTAGACAGGTGAACCTGCTGGGGCTGAGTCATTTACATCTCTATAAATATGTATGAAAAATTTACATATCAATGTAAATAGCCCGCGTTAGATGTTCCTTTTGACTTGCTTGAGAGATAAAAGCAGAAAAGATACTAGGGATTTAGAAAGATTATACTGAAATTCTCATTAAAGCTGTACAATACAGGGGAGAATGTAAAAAAAAGTTCTCAGCACTTTGAACTCTAAAACTACGGCACATTTTTCTCTGTACTACACATTCAATGTGTCTGAGTACTAGAACATCATTTTGGAAAAAAAAATTCAGGAAGGAGTTAGCTTGAAAATTCTGAGATTTACATAAAATCGGTAGTGACGATGTTAGATGCTGGTCTATCAGATGTAGGATTTAGCATTTTTTTAATTTTTATTGTAAAGGATGTCTGCTATGCTTTTAGTCTGAGAAATACTAAAAACTCTCTCCAAAATTGGAGAAGAGTAATTACAAGTAGTGACGGGATTTTTTCACTTGGATATACACAGAGTGATATAGTCTTTTTATAATATGCTCAGCGGGAACTTGGACTATGCATAAATTTTACAAACATGCCATTTAACAAGATGCCTGCATTATCTATACACACGTTCAACTTGGAGAGGCACTATTTCAGACCTTCAGCTCAACTTTGAAAAACTACACTTTCCCAACTCTGAAACTCCAAACATTATAACAATATATTTTAACATAAAAATAATTTTCAGATCAAAAAAAATTGGAAAAACATATCAATTTTTTTGTATGTTGAAGAAGTTGCAATTCTCAGTGAAAATTTCTTGGTATGATGGATGAAGTTGCATTCTCACTACTCAAGGTGCTCACCTCTACCACACTGATTTTACTAAAAGATAAACTAGATGATATCGCAGTTTGAACACATATAATAGTCTTCACTGTCTCTCTCAAATACAATCCAAATTCCTGGCATACAAGCCTAATATGAACTGGTATAGCCCAGTCATGTCACAAACATACAAATGTTGTTCTGTGGACATACTAAGTGCGTGTAATTTTTGGAGCTCCTATAATTATTGCTGTGTCTGCCTCCTCTGACCCTCTTTTTTTTTTTTTTTTTTTTTTCAGTTATTGGCTGGGGATGGGTTTGAACCCACCACTTGGGGCATATGGAGCTGGTGCCCTACCCCTTTGAGCCACAGGCACTGCCCTGTCTGCCCTTTTTATAAGGTCATTCTTCTGGCTGGAGTATAACATCCTCCTCAGCCCCCCCACCTTTAATTTTTTTTGTTCTTTTCCTTTCCCTCACCCCCTCCCTCCTTCTCTGTCTGCTCTCCCCTTCCCTCATGCCCCACTGTGTCATTAATTGTCCTCATATCAAAATTGAGTACATAGGATTCATACTTCTCCATTCCTGTGATGCTTCACTAAGAATAATGTGTTCCACCTCCATTCAGGTTAATACAAATGCTGCAAAATCTCCATTTTTGATGGCTGACTAATTTTCCATGGTATACATATACCACGGCTTACCAATCCATTCCTGGGTTGAAGGACATTTAGGCTGTTTCCACCTTTTAGCGATTGGAACTCCTCAGCCCCTCTTCGTCGGTCAGTATATCCACCATGATGCTTACTGCAGGACTTGTGTGTCTGTGAGATCGCACTTTGCAACCCAACGCACATGCTCATATGTGTGTTAAAATCTCATTCACACACTAGACAAGGGTGGTCTAAGCTCTCGGCTTCTCTAGACCACACTGGAATAAGAATTGCCTGAACACATACTAAATACACAAACACTAATAAAAGCTGATGCACACACACACACACAAAGATCCATGCATAATTTTTACAGTGTCTGCCACCACAGAGAGGCAAAAAAGTCCTCACATGATAATCCCAATTCTGCATCAGTCCGTTCGGAGAGTCTTTTGAAATTGTCAAGCAGGTCACTACATTAGGACGGTTGAGAACCACTGGCTTAAAACAACGATGTGGTGCTTTAAGTCACAATTATTTAAAAATACTTAAAATGAAGATTAGTAAGAAATTTGTACTTCAGTACTGTTCTAAAATATTCCTAGAAACCATCAAAATGTTGGTATTGGGTGTGAGGAAGAGTTTAGAGATAGGTTAGTAAGGCTGAGGTATGAGTTGGTTCAGAGCACTCTACTCTCCACAGTGACTACTGGATAATAGGGTTTAATCTAAAGCCCTTATACTGCTATGCTTGGATGGCTCAATCAACAAATCTTATTTATGGAGCAAAATTTTAAGTTCAGTAACCACAAAAGACAGTAGCTCATATTAAAGAGATGTTTCATGGACCCCACTACCTGTGCTCAGATGCCTCAGAATCACCAACTTGTGAAGGAATCAAGGTGACCTTGTTGTCACCCTGACCCAGGCTGTGTTGTCTGCATTGTGACAAGATTAGCAACCAGAGATGACCTTTACACCTGATCCACATCCTACCTTTCTTTAAATGTACTGACTCAATTTTAGTTGATTTTTAATTTGTACAGTATTAGCTCCCTTACCTTTATATTTACCTCTAATAATTTAGAATTTTTTTTTGCACCTTCACAAAATCTAAAACTTTTAATATCTTGATTTCCAACTGCCATTGGCAAAGCCCCATTATATTTCATACCTCCAAACACTATGGGTTTTTGTTTCCTTTCAGAAAGAATACCACACATTTGTTCTATTCTGCTCATTTTTGACAAATGGGACATCCCATTACCTTGTAAAATAAAAATGCTGTTTTCATATTAACACGTTCCAACAGTACAAATAAAAAGAAAATAACATGAATTAATTTTAATTTTTCAACAGTAACAGGGTAACAGGTCTAAGTCCAGTTGTAAACACAACTCTTTAGTGGAAAGGCTTCCTGGGGTTGTAGAGAGGTGCTGTTTGTAAACATTCTGCTATAAGGTGTGATATAGCTAGGGAAAGCTCCTTGAATTTGATTAATTCAGTCTTAAAGGAAAAAGTTAGAAACAGTCAAAACAGGACAAAAAGATAATAATAGCTTGTGGAGCTAAAGAAATCAGGGCTGGCTTGGTGACATGGGCTCTGTGTAGCGTCTCTTTGAAACCACGCCATCTCTCCATAATTAGTTTTTCTAGAAGCTTAAAATCACATTACCTTCAAAACTGCCTTAAGATAAAAATGATGGGGGAAAAATGAACTAATAAACTGCCAGTTATGGGAATTGGAGTTTTAAAGGTTGACATAAAAAAGTCAGAAAATATTAATTTTCTACATAATACTTGTGTTAACCAATTTCACACGTTCATGGAATGTTTTCTCACAAGTACACACAGCGTTAAAATAGTCAAACAGCAGCAAACTTTATGTATTGAGGTAATGTTTCTCTGGAGAAATTATTTTAAATTAATTGTTATCAAGATAATACATAACGTGAGATTTTTAAAAATCAGATGCCACAGGAAGCTTCATAAAAGCAGAGAGTTGTGCTCTGACCCATTCTTCTCATCACTGGTAACTGTTTTCATTTCTTCCAGATGTTTCTTGTGTTGAGTATCTTGTGTCCCAAAATACTGTGGTCTAGTGCTATCGTTCACTTACCATCTGTAGACCTTTCTATTCATCAGTCCTTGTGATGGCGAGGACTTACCCTGGCCCCCCACCCCGACTTCCTCTCACTGGAGTAATCACCTGTCCTTCAAACTAAACCACAAATTAGGGTTTTTCTAATAATCAGTAAAAAATGTTCACGGAAGGACCAAGTAGTACATGATATTCAATTATGTTTCCTTTTCATACCTCTGTATTTTTCCAGAAGTTATTGGTTGTTTTCTTTTCTTACTTGTTCAAATGTTTTTTATGCTTGCCATTTTTTTCCCCACCTCTCCTGGTTATGTTGTGTTTCTCTGCCAGCTGGTTTATCAAATTCACCTTTTTTTCTAGCTTCCTCCCACTCCTCTCCCACTCCCTGTGCTGCAGACCGTGTCAGCATCTCACCCCCACCCCCCCAGTCATTCCTCTCTGCTCCTTACTTCACGTGATTTTCTCTGAGCTGGGTTATTCTCTCCCTCCCAGAAGAACATTCATCATAGGATTTCTGGGAAATGACATAGGTGAGATGTTTTTTTCTCAGTCTTGACATGTCTAACACTTTCTTCTATTCTAACTTCACACTGGACTGACAATGGTTAGGTACACATGCCTTATTGTCACTGATTGAATCCCAGGGGTGTGCGTTTTCTTATTTGCTATTGAAAATATCAGAAATATGAGAATTATGATTTTAACTAAATTGCATCAGAACTATTTGGTCTTCTCTGCTGGAGCACTATTCATATAAAGTCAGTACTTACCTTTCTGGAGAAATCTCTGTTTCTCAGTTCAGTTCTTTTGAAATTTCTCATTTAAAAATTACTTTTTAATTGTTATGCTTTCAAAAATATTTACTAAAATGTTTAAAATAATGGCTATTAATAAAAATAAATCTTGTTCTTAGACCATAACTGTACTTTATACACAGGAAATGCCTCAGTTTTCAATTTATATCATTAAAAGCTTAGATATAAATACACAAAAAATATTATAGTTGCTTAATTACCTCTTTTTAAGAAAGATTATAATAAAACATTCTTAGAATCAAAAGCTTAATAGTTGCTTAAAGCTATCATAGTTGCTTAATTAGCTCTTTCTAAGAAAGGATATAATAAAACATTCTTAGAAGCAAAAGTTCAACAATTTGTCAATAGATACTAGCAGAATAATTTTCAAGAAAATATTGTGTCATAACAAATGTAAAAAATATATATGAAGTATAAGTGGGTTGGAGCTATGTGTGGCAACCCCTACTCATGTCCAAGATATCCTGAGAATGGAAAAAGAGGAAAAGGTTGTTTAGAGTATAAAGTACATGTCCAGCCCTGAAGAGCTAATGATGGAGAAATTGAAGTACCTTATTTTTCCCTGTAATTATCTTACAGACAGATGAATGTATTCTTCTTTGTTTTAGAGAATAGACTCTGAAAATATAAGGATTTTATATATTTTTGGAGAAGAAGGATCCTTTGCGTTCTGAATGTAAGTGAAAGTAGAAAATAAAAGAAGAAAATTATTTACTCCAATATTCATTTGTAATTCAATATTTAGAAATTAATTTAACTAGCAGTTGGTAAAAAAATAAAAGCATTCAAGCAATAACAACACTTACTACCACAAACCATATTGAAAGAAACAGGGAAAGATGGCCATGTATGTAACAAATAAATACAATTTTTAAGAGTCTTATAAAGTGTCTATCCATCTGAACAGATGCCTGAAATCAATCAGTGATTTTTTTCTTTTAAGGCAAGTTAGAGATACCATTTCCCCAGATTTGCACTTTAACCCACTTTAATTAGGGCAGGCATGTGGAATTAACCACCATCATATCCTTCTGACCAGTGTGGAAATTGTTTGACCTTACATGAAGACAATATGCATAAAAGTTAAAAATGTGTGGAAACTTTGACCTAGCAATTTCACCTCCAATGATTTATGAAAAGAAAAATAATTGGAAAAAATGAAAAGATGCACAAAAAATATTTTTCACAGTATTGTTCATGGCATCAAAACCCCATATCAACTAAAATGTCACTTGGGATGGCTTGGTTAAATAAATCATGATACCCCAACCAAACATAAAGCTGTGTAGTCATTACAAAGGTAATAACAATTCTTTATTATCATATGAAATATTCACCATGTATTGTTAGCATGAAACAACCAGGTAAAAAAATATTATAGGAGTGTGATTCTTCTTTTTTGTGTGTGGGGGGTTATATATGCACACAGAGCCATATACAGAGGAAAGTCTGTGAGATTCAATAAAAAGATCAAAAATACCACCTTTAGGATTTTGGTATGTGATAAACATTGCCTTAAAATTTATACTTCTGTATTTTCTGTTTTCTAGCTGAGAATATGTTATATTTTTATTAGAAAAAGACATAATTTGATTATGCTTTTTAAACTATTATACACACAAGTTCAAATGTAAGAGTGATTACAATGAACTGAATTATTTGTTCACATTTGTTCTGTTTATTGGATCAGAAGAGAGGCAGAAAAAGTCTAAATGTTTAAGCATCTGTTTAAACAGCTCATAAATGGTTATTAATAATACATCATCAACTTTAAAAGTAGTTCACTCTATCGAAGTCATTAAATCCTCCCATTTTTTCCTCAAAAACACAATACATAATCTATAAATGCTGAAGAAATTCCAATTTGCTAATATTTAATCTGTCAAAGTATAAAATTAAATAAACAATAGTTTTCCATGTAGGTCTCAAAAGTTTAAAAATTGCATTTAAAAAAATAATTTAAAAGCAAAAATCAACTCAAAATCAATCAGAATTAGAAACTCCTAAAGAATGACCTCATGAGATCTACTCTGTAAATTAATTTCCATTGATGTTATTGATAAATATGAAATTGAAGCCTTCCACACAGCACTAACAAAAAATGTCTGAGTTCTCCTACATATAACCTCTAGTGGCAAAACATCCTATTTTAAATTTATGTTACATTTATTGAGCTCAGAATCATTTAGCTTCACTGAATAATATTTCAGTAACTTTCTTTGGCAAATTTTTTTTTAAATATTATATATAAAATTGTGTAGAATTCGATTTAACAAATAATGTTTTAAAATTTCAGCACAGCAAGATGGGGTTCAACGTAACTCCCACAAGCACTGGGCTTCCCTGTTCCCACAAGGTCTCTGAGTGGTTCTAATTAAGTAAATCATATGCTTACAAGCAGGTGTTTTTAATAACACACTGAGGGTCAGAGGTCAACCTTTATTTACATAAACATGGGGTCTGAGGTGGATATGCAAAATCAGATGTTAATACAAAAGGCAAAATGTTAATAAGAGAGACTCCTGGAACAAAAAGCTTTATCTTAGTCCATGGAGTTCCTTTGACTGTTCACTTGGACACTCGTAAGAAAATTTGAATTACACTAAAATAAACAAGCTATCCCATTTGAAATATCCGGGACCAAGGATGCTCAGGCCTTGGAGACGTTACCATGGAAGGTATGAAGCTAAAGAAATTAAGGACTCACCTAGAAGATATTCTGGATGTGTGATACTGTGTTAAGGAGCCAAGTTAGAGGCTCCACACATGATAGAAAGTTCAATATGCAATATATTTAACTAAAAGTTTCATATATTATTTCCTATTAAATAGCAGGTTTAAGAAAATTAACATTCTCCTAGAATATCCATTTTAATTTTTTTTTGGCAATTGTGCTGTTGTAGAAGACTTTTCTTTTTTCTATCTAAGGGTCTAGCTTTGAAACACGTAGACACAGATACTCATGTATAATAGACATATTTACATGTAATGTAAAGTGAGCAACTCTGAGCCACTTGTTAAATGAACCAGTCATAACTCTTTCTCCTTGAAGTTTCTGCGATGATATATATATATATATATTTTTTTTTTTTTTTTTTTTTTGGCAGTTTTTGGCTGGAGCCAGGTTTGAACCCACCACCTCTGGCATATGGGGCCGGCGCCCTACTCCTTTAAGCCACAGGCACCGGCCATCTGCAATGATATTCTTTGATCGTTGTTTTGTTTCCCCCACCGTTCCTCCAAAGATTTTGATCTAATTTAAGTATATGTGATAAGTTAAACTGATTACACAAAATCTTCATTAACAGAGACCCTCCCCCAATTTGGATAATGATACACTTCATATTCATTAAAATTCTGTTTAGTGCTAACAGTAATTCAATGTTCAAACTGGTGGGTTTAACAAATAATTATTAAGGCCCGAATATACTTGGGATATTATTTATTTTTTATTTACTTTTTGAGGCAGAGTCTACTTTGGCCCTGGGTAAAGTGCTGTGGCGTCATAGCTCACAGCAACCTCCAAACTCCTGGGCTTGAGCAATCCTCTTGCCTCAGCCTCCCGAGTAGCTGGGACTATAACACCTGGCTAGTTTTTCTGTTTTTAGTAGAGATGGGTCTTGCTCTTGCTGAGGGTGGTTTCAAACTCCTGAGCTCAAGCAATCCACCTGTCTCAGCTTGGCAGAGTGCTTGGATTACAGGCGTGAGCCACTGCCACTGGCCTATGCTTGTGATATTATTACTATAAAGTTTTCCCCTCAGTGCTTGAAGACATGAACCCCTGACTCTCATTTTCTCCAGCACTTCTCCAGTCCAGACTCTTAATGGTTTCAAGTAATAATGACGGTCTGTATGGAGCAGTGACTATGGACCAGTGTGTCACTCTCCATTTCTTACACCTCCTAGCGACACTATAGGTAATATTAACACTTCTGTGTTACCCTGTCAAACAAGAAGCCTGGAACTTATAGAAGCCTGTCCGAGGCCTCGGAGGCATGTTGGAGACTTAATTAATCCCAGGTATCCATTTCTACCTTACACACATAACCACACTGGTTTGTAACTTATACCTGGGTACATGGAGATTTAACCTTTCCATAAATTTTTTCATTAAATTACATACATTTATGCATGTTCAGATGATTCATGTATTACTTTAAAATATAATTTTTGAAAGTACATTTTAGAAACACGTTGTAATTCAAACTTTTTCTCAACTCATACCCTTTCCATATTTGAGTGTTAATATGACGATGCGTTGTGCTTTTGCCCGAATCGGTTTGTCTCGGTGTATGTAAGGTGGGTTTGCAGTCTGGCTGGCTGTTCACAGCTTACCTTTCATCTCTTTTGCAACAGTTTCATTGACTAGAAATAGAAATGATAGCGTCACACGCTTCATATGGCTTTGTGTGAATATCAACGTATTAATTCACAGAAAGTACAGGAATAAAATCCAACTCATGAAAAGTGCTAAATACAGATTTTATATTTTATTATTAACATGTTCTTTAAGTATTAAATGCAATTTTTGCATTTGGAATTTGCCAGAAATCATATGAAACGAAGTATATTTAAAGTATATGCAAATCATAACATTCTGAGATGAGGCCCCAGGGCTTCGTATGCGCCTTGGAGAGTCTGCTATTCTGTCCCTGACTCCATCATCCAGGCCCCTCATCCAGCTTACCAGGAAGCCCATTAAGCCTGAGTCCAGAGGATTCTTCTTCCTTTTCAGGCAGGTAAAGTGCCTCTCACATCCCAAACCTGTACTCTATGCACTGAACACCATGCTGCCTTCCTTCTCCAGACGGTTCTCCAACAACTGGCCTCTGTTCTCTCAAAATTGTCTAGATAATTCCTCAAACCATATTAAAAAAAAGGCTATAACATCTCCCATAAGAATACAAATTTCCTTTGAGCATTTCTGGCTTGTAGCACATTTCTTTGGTATACTTGGCAGCAAAATTTCAAAATAATTTTGTAATGATGAACTGTTTCTGGAACCTGCCGTCCTTTCCTTGTCTTGCCCTAGGGACCTCACCCAGATCCCTGAGACCTTGTGATCGTGATTATGATCTATGTCGGTGCTTCTGACTTCAGCCCTCCAGCCTTTGCCCTGACCTGAAACCCTGCTCTCCAACTTAGAATTCAGTATCTTCACGTGAAGTAAACTACTGGCCTCAAATATGTCCAAGTCTTAACTTTTAATTTATTCCTCACTTATCTCAATCAATTACGAATTTGCCCTGCACTGTTCAGACCCAGAACTCACGGGTCACTCCTGGCCTCTCCATTCCTCTCCCCCGCTACACTGGGATTTTCCGTTGGTAGAGTCTGCTGTAGACTGAATGTTTGTATCTTCCCAAACTTCGTACACTGAGACTTATCCCGGATATGAGGGCTGTCAAAGAGGGGCCTCTGGGAGGCCATTAGGTCATGAGCTCGGAACTGTCACACTGGGGTAAGTGTTTTTGTCTGAGAGAGACACGTGCGGACAGAGAGGTGCTGTCTAGGAAGGGCAAACGCGTCTTTCCCAGACACTGAATCCTGCCTGCACCTGAATCTTGAACTTTCCAGACTCCAGAACTATATGAAATAAACTTCTATTATTTATAAGGTACCAGTTTTTGATATTTAGTTATAGCATCTTAAATAGACTAAGGCAGACTGAAGAGAAATCTTTGAAATCTGTGTTCAGAATGCCTCATAAATCCAACCACTTTTTACTACCTACGCCCTTCCTTTCCTAAGCAAGCCACACTTCATTAAAAGCCCCCAACCAATCCATCTCTTCCAGGCATTCATCCTCTGTTCAAGTTCTCTCTCCTTGGCAGTATCTGTTCACCTAAACGAAATATAGCAGGTGCTTACTATGCACAAAACACTGAGCTAAGCAGTCAAGATAACGAAAAGGAAGGAAAACAAGTGATGTTAAGACATTTCCCTGAGGTTAACAATGGGTGAGTCATATGAAAAAAGATCTTCTATGGAATCCTAATTTTTGAATTCCAGACTTCTAACTAATCTTCCTCTTGTCTACTTTTTACTCAGCAGAGAGATTGAGCTTTTGAAAATGTGATCTAGATCTGGTCATCCCTTAATCCTCCCACTCACTAATACAGAGTTTCATAATTGTCAACGGCGTCTTCCAGGCCCGTCTCCACTGTCTCTGCTGCTGCCTCTCCCGTCCATGCTCAGGCCCGGTGCCCTTTGAGACCTCCTGTCCACACACCGGGCACGGCCTCCTGCCTTCACTGTCTGCTAGGTCTCCCCCGCCTAGTCCCGGAGCCTGTCTTTATGATTTGGGGCATATCCCTTTTCTAACGAGCCATTCCCCAACAACCCTAAATAAAAAAAAAAAAAAACCTCCCCCTTTCCAGAAACTCTCTTTAATCCCTCAATTTCATTTTTTTTTTTCTACTGTTCTCGCCATCATTTGACAGTTTGTGTGTTTACTTTTATATCCGTTCATCAGTCCCTTCATCCTTTGGAATGGAAGTTGCATTTGGGTGGGGTCTGCTCCTGGCATAAAAGGTTTAATAAATATTTTTTGAGTAAAAGAACTACTGACCTATACTAGATGTCACCTTTACAGTGTGAAACCTCTCCCTGTGGTTGAACGTATTCCTTTAACCTGTTCATTAGCCACCACATCTCGCTTTCCAATTCTTACACTGATAACAGATGATTTTTTTTTTAAGTCCTTGAAAGGAATGTCTGAATTGAGAAAATCTCAGTAAAATTTTCTTTCGGATCTTCTCAGACTTCTCATTTTTTTTTTTTTTTTCTTTTTTTTTTTATTGTTGGGGATTCATTGAGGGTACAATAAGCCAGTTACACTGATTGCAATTGCTAGGTAAAGTCCCTCTTGCAATCATGTCCTGCCCCCATAAAGTGTGACACACACTAAGGCCCCACCCCACTCCCTCCCTCTCTCTTTCTGCTTCCCCCCCCCATAACCTTAATTGTCATTAATTGTCCTCATATCAAGATTGAGTACATAGGATTCATGCTTCTCCATTCTTGTGATGCTTTACTAAGAATAATGTCTTCCACTTCCATCCAGGTTAATACGAAGGATGTAAAGTCTCCATTTTTTTTAATGGCTGAATAGTATTCCATGGTATACATATACCACAGCTTGTTAATCCATTCCTGGGTTGGTGGGCATTTAGGCTGTTTCCACATTTTGGCGATTGTAAATTGAGCTGCAATAAACAGTCTAGTACAAGTGTCCTTATGATAAAAGGATTTTTTTCCTTCTGGGTAGATGCCCAGTAATGGGATTGCAGGATCGAATGGGAGGTCTAGGTTGAGTGCTTTGAGGTTTCTCCATACTTCCTTCCAGAAAGGTTGTACTAGTTTGCAGTCCCACCAGCAGTGTAAAAGTGTTCCCTTCTCTCCACATCCACGCCAGCATCTGCAGTTTTGAGATTTTGTGATGTGGGCCATTCTCTCTGGGGTTAGATGATATCTCAGGGATGTTTTGATTTGCATTTCTCTAATATATAGAGATGATGAACATTTTTTCATGTGTTTGTTAGCCATTCGTCTGTCGTCTTTAGAGAAAGTTCTATTCATGTCTCTTGCCCATTGATATAAGGGATTGTTGGCTTTTTTCATGTGGATTAATTTGAGTTCTCTATAGATCCTGGTTATCAAGCTTTTGTCTGATTGAAAATATGCAAATATCCTTTCCCATTGTGTGGGTTGTCTCTTTGCTTTGGTTATCGTCACCTTAGCTGTACAGAAGCTTTTCAGTTTAATGAAGTCCCATTTGTTTATTTTTGTTGTTGTTGCAATTGCCATGGCAGTCTTCTTCATGAAGTCTTCCCCCAGGCCAATATCTTCCAGTGTTTTTCCTATGCTTTCTTTGAGGATTTTTATTGTTTCATGCCTTAAATTTAAGTCCTTTATCCATCTTGAATCAATTTTTGTGAGTGGGGAAAGGTGTGGGTCCAGTTTCAGTCTTTTACACGCAGACATCCAATTCTCCCAACACCATTTATTGAATAGTGAGTCTTTCCCCCAAGGTAAGTTCTTGTTTGGTTTATCGAAGATTAGGTGGTTGTAAGATGTTAGTTTCATTTCTTGGTGTTCAATTCGATTCCAAGTGTCTATGTCTCTGTTTTTGTGCCAGTACCAAGCTGTCTTGAGCACTATGGCTTTGTAGTACAGACTAAAATCTGGTATGCTGATGCCCCCAGCTTTATTTTTGTTACTAAGAACTGCCTTAGCTATACGGGGTTTTTTCCGGTTCCATACAAAACGCAGAATCATTTTTTCCAAATCTTGAAAATACGATGTAGGTACTTTGATAGGAATGGCATTGAATAGGTAGATAGCTTTGGGAAGTATAGACATTTTAACAATGTTGATTCTTCCCATCCATGAGCATGGTATGTTCTTCCATTTGTTAATATCCTCTGCTATTTCCTTTCTGAGGATTTCATAGTTTTCTTTATAGAGGTCCTTCACCTCCTTCGTTAGGTATATTCCTAGGTATTTCATTTTCTTTGAAACTATGGTGAAGGGAGTTGTGTCCTTAATTAGCTTCTCCTCTTGACTGTTATTGGTGTATACAAAGGCTACTGACTTGTGGACATTGATTTTATATCCTGAAACATTACTGTATTTTTTGATGACTTCTAGGAGTCTTGTGGTTGAGTCTTTGGGGTTCTCTAAGTATAAGATCATGTCGTCAGCAAAGAGGGAGAGTTTGACCTCCTCTGCTCCCATTTGGATTCCCTTTATTTCCTTGTCTTGCCTAATTGTATTGGCTAGAACTTCCAGCACTATGTTGAATAGTAAAGGTGACAGAGGACAACCTTGTCTGGTTCCAGTTCTAAGAGGAAAAGCTTTCAGTTTTACTCCATTCAGTAAAATATTGGCTGTGGGTTTGTCATAGATAGCTTCAATCAGTTTTAGAAATGTGCCACCTATGCCTATACTCTTCAGTGTTCTAATTAGAAAAGGATGCTGGATTTTATCAAATGCTTTTTCTGCATCTATTGAGAGGATCATGTGATCTTTATTTTTGCCTCTGTTAATATGGTGGATAACGTTTATGGACTTGCGTATGTTGAACCAGCCTTGCATCCCTGGGATGAAGCCTGCTTGATCATGATGAATGACTTTTTTGATGATAAGCTGTAATCTATTGGCTAGGATTTTGTTGAGAATTTTTCCATCTATATTCATGAGTGAGATTGGTCTGAAATTCTCCTTTTTGTTTGGGTCTTTTCCTGGTTTTGGTATCAGGGTGATGTTTGCTTCATAGAATGTGTTGGGGAAGATTCCTTCTTCCTCAATTTTTTGGAATAATTTCTGCAGTACAGGAATAAGCTCTTCCTTGAAGGTTTGATAGAATTCTGGAGTGAAGCCATCTGGACCAGGGCATTTTTTAGTTGGAAGCTTTTTTATTGTTTCTTTGATCTCAGTGCTTGAAATTGGTCTGTTCAGGAGGTCTATTTCTTCCTGGCCAAGTCTAGGGAGAGGGTGTGATTCCAAATATTGATCCATTTCCTTCACATTGTCAAATTTCTGGGCATACAGTTTCTGGTAGTATTCAGAGATGATCTCTTGTATCTCTGTGGGATCAGTTGTTATTTCCCCTTTATCATTTCTGATTGAGGTTACTAGAGATTTTACTTTTCTATTTCTAGTTAGTCTGGCCAATGGTTTATCTATTTTATTTATTTTTTCAAAAAACCAACTCCTTGTTTCATTAATTTTCTGAATGATTCTTTTGTTTTCAATTTCATTGATCTCTGATTTGATTTTGGAGATTTCTTTTCTTCTACTGAGTTTAGGCTTAGATTGTTCTTCTTTTTCCAATTCCATAAGGTCTCTTGTGAGATTGTTGATGTGCTCTCTGTCTGTTTTTCGAATGTAGGCATCTAAAGCGATGAATTTTCCTCTCAAAACTGCTTTTGCAGTATCCCACAGGTTTTGGTAGCTTGTGTCTTCATTGTTGTTATGCTTAAGGAAGTTAGTGATTTCCTGTTTGATTTCTTCCTTCACCCATCTGTTATTCAACAGAAGATTGTTTAATTTCCATGCCTTTGGATGGGGTCGAGCATTTTTGTTAGAGTTGAGTTCCACCTTTAGTGCCTTATGGTCTGAAAAGATACAAGGTAAAATTTCAATTCTTTTGATTCTGTTGATATTTGTTTTGTGTCCCAGGATATGATCAATTTTGGAGAATGTTCCATGGGGTGATGAGAAGAATGTATATTCTTTATCTTTGGGGTGGAGTGTTCTATATGCGTCTATCAAGCATAATTGTTCTAGGGTCTCATTTAAATCTCTTATATCTTTGTTTAATTTCTGATTAGAGGATCTGTCCAGCTCTGTAAGAGGTGTGTTAAAGTCCCCTGTTATGATGGTATTATCAGATATCATATTGCTCAGACTGAGTAAGGTCTGTTTCAAGAATCTGGGAGCATTTAAATTTGGTGCATAGATATTTAGAATTGAAATGTCTTCTTGTTGTAGTTTTCCCTTGACCAATATAAAGTGACCATCTTTGTCTTTTTTGACTTTAGTTGCTTTAAATCCACATGTATCTGAAAATAAGATTGCAACTCCTCTTTTCTTCTGAATTCCATTTGCCTGAAAAATTGTCTTCCAACCCTTGACTCGGAGCTTTAATTTGTCTTTTGAAGCCAGGTGTGTTTCTTGCAGACAGCAAATGGATGGCTTGTGTTTTTTAATCCAGTCAGCCAATCTATGTCTCTTCAGTGGGGAATTCAAGCCATTAACATTTATGGAGATAATTGATAAGTGTGGTAGTATTCTATTCGTCTTATTTGGTGAGAGTCCATTGCTTAGTTTTATCTTTTGCATCAGTGTGGAGGTTAGGTTCTGTCCTTTGATTTCTGAGTTCTTACTTTGCTGCTGATCCATTGTGGTGGTCAGTGTGCAGAACAGGTTGAAGTATTCCCTGTAGAGCTGGTCTTGTTGTGGTGAATTTCCTCAATGTTTGTATATCCGTAAATGATTTGATTTCTCCATCAATTTTGAAGCTTAGCTTAGCAGGGTACAGAATTCTGGGCTGAAAATTGTTCTGTTTAAGTAGATTAAAGGTAGATGACCATTGTCTTCTTGCTTGGAAACTTTCATTAGAGAAGTCTGAGGTCACTCTGATGGATTTGCCCCTGTAGGTCAACTGGCGCTTACTCCTGGCAGCTTGCAGAATCTTTTCTTTTGTCTTGACTTTGGACAGGTTCATCACAATGTGTCTTGGAGAAGCTCGGTTAGAGTTGAGGCGACCTGGGGTCCGATATCCCTCTGAAAGCAGTGTGTCAGAATCTTTGGTGATGTTTGGGAAATTTTCTTTTATAATATTCTCTAGTATGGCTTCCATTCCTCTGGGGCATTCTTCTTCCCCTTCTGGAATTCCTATAACTCGTATGTTGGAACGTTTCATAAAGTCCCATAATTCTGACAGTGAACGTTCTGCTTTCTCTCTCTTCTTTTCTGCCTCTTTTACTATCTGAGTTATTTCAAAAACTTTGTCTTCTACCTCTGAAATTCTTTCTTCTGCATGGTCTAACCTGTTGCTGATACTTTCCATTGCATCTTTAAGTTCCCTGATTGACTGTTTCATTTCCTTCAGCTCTGCTATATCCTTTTTATATTCTTCATATCGTTCATCTCTGATTTGATTCTGTTTTTGGATTTCCTTTTGGTTATTTTCCACTTTATTAGCAGTTTCCTTCATTGTTTCCATCATTTCTTTCATTGTTTTCAACATGTGTATTCTAAATTCCCTTTCTGTCATTCCTAACATTTCTGTATAGGTGGAATCCTCTGCAGTAGCTACCTCATGGTCCCTTGGCGGGGTTGTTCTGGACTGGTTCTTCATGTTGCCTGGAGTTTTCTGCTGATTCTTCCTCATGAGTGATTTCTTTTATCTGTTTCCTTGCCCTAATTTTCCTTTCACTTCCTCTTGCTCTTTAAGTTCTTGTGCCTGTGGACTAAGGGTTACAGGACCAGAAAGGTGAGAAGGTTGAAGAGCAAAAAAGGGATGAAAGAAAGGATGACCGAGTGATAAGAAAAAAAAGAAAGATAGAGAAAGGAGAGGGGGTAGGGATAAGGAATATTGACAAAAAGAAGAGAGGCACAGAAAGAGGGAGACAGGGCAATATAGGTGTACAGTAGGGTACTTTGACACAACCTTAAAAAACCCCACCTTCTGGGGGTTGGGTGCCCAGTTGGGTGGTTCCCTTGAGGTCAGCAGCTCTTTGCTAACCTGGTCAGACACAGTACCCCACCTCCACCAAGTAGAGAGGAAAGACAAAAATGCTATAAATCAAACCAAAACAAGCAAACAGAAAACTTTATGGCGATAAAATTGGGTGAAAAACCAAGTGATAGCGGTAGAAACACTAGCAAAAATGAAGTTGTAGTTATTAAAAAAGGCAGCAATGGGAAATTATAATTAAACTAGAAAAATTGAGAAAGAAAAAGGGATCTGTATGGAAAAGATTGAAATTAAGAGAGAAAAGAACATCAACAACGTCAAAATAAACAAACAAAAAAACCCAACCAAACAAAAAAAAAAAAAAGAAAAAAAAATACACAACCAAAAACAAAGCAGTTTGTATATGTTGTTGAATATTGTCTGGGCAACACGTGGTCTTTTGGGGTATGAGATGTTAGTCAGAGTTCTGATACGACTGGAGGCTGCTGATTTCTCAAACCCCAGCAGGTAGACACCCTAAATCTCTCTTCAGCCCACTTAAAAGGCACTTTGAACTTGTAAACTTGCTGAGCAGAAGCTTTCCCAGCTTTCTCGCTGGAATCACTGCTGAAGTGGCTATCCACTTACTCAGTGTGCCAAAACCGGTCTCACTCTGCCCCTGAGGGTTAGGGCTGCAAGGCGGCTCAGACCCCACCCTTAGGCTACTTGGTTGCTGGGTTACCAGCTCCCACCCGTTTCTAGCTCTGCTACCCTGAGGGCGGAGCTTGCCGGGGCAGATCACTGACAATGGATCCGTGTGACCCACCGCCAAACACTATTAGCTCCGTCTGGCTCAGCGGCTCAGACTGGGGCCCTAGACAACGGCCAAAGTTCTCCGCACTCCCACTCAGGCCTTCCCCAAGGCAGTTCAACTCAGTGCCAAGTCCAAGGACATCAAAAGAGTTCACAGGTAAGGCCTTTCTGGTTTGTAGTCTCGCTGCTACTGAACTTACAGTTGTGGGCGGGTTTAGACGGGTTGAACACACGCGACCACTTGCCGGTTTTCCACTGTTTTAGTCCTCCTCTTGGGGTCCAGAAGTCTCTCGCTGACTCCCTGTATCCTCATAGGAGTGATGATAGGCAGTTCCCACCAGCCAGAGATGCCTGGAGTCCTATCTCCCCAGACTCACGGTGCCCAGATGCAAGGAAGCTGTTACTCGGCTGCCATCTTGCTCCGCCCCCCAATGGTAATCCAGACTTCTCATTTTTTGATATTTTTTAATCTCAGGCTTGCCTACATGGATAATGAGTACTTACCTGGGTTTCAAAGTTCGTTAGAACTAGCAGAGACTGAGGGGTAATCCTGGGGCTCCTGGATAGTACCCTCGGCCGAGAATGGTTACAGGCTGGGATGAAGGACACGCTGTCCAGTGGTGGAGTGTCTGCTGAAGGCGATTGTTTTTTGGCATGTTCTATGCTTACAACTTCAAGAACTACGTAAACTGCTAATAAGTGAATTCAAGGAGCTCTGGAAATGCACTGAACAGTTGAAGAACGCTCATGATGATGGCATGCAATGTCCTTTATGCTACCTGAGAGGCATTTTAAGACCTGAAAGTTAAAATGCATTTCAAGCACCTACTTATATATGACTTTGGGCAAGTTACTTAAAATTATTGAGACCTCTTTTCCTCATTGGCGGGATAGAGATAATTGCAAGCCTCCCTCATGTGGTTATCCTGAGGAATAAATCACTTAATACAGGTGAAGTGCCTAACACAGGGTCTGTACAAAAGTGAGCAATGCATATTTGCTTTTTGAAAGATTACCTCAGCTTGCAATTCTTCAAGATTTTTAAAATTTATTTTAAATATTTTTAAAGATTAAAAGTGAATGTTAAAATTATCTGAAACTCCCCCGAGAGTTTTCCTTTCAATTTGAAAGAAAATTAAAATGTGCAAGTTTTACATATAAACAAATCAAATGTTTTATTTCTAGAACTGTTTAATATGTTGGGGAAACCTAAATATCTGGATTTTGTTAAAGATTATTTTTTTCTAGAAATAAAATACTAAGTGTAAGACCACAAATTAGTACTACCTTAAAAATTGTGGTTGTCAATATAATAATCAAAGATTATTCCTTCAAACAGGCTATGTTTTGTTTTTCTGTGCTGGTGGCCATTGTAGTTAGCTTTTAAAAATATAAGTAAATCATTAAACAGAATACTTCACTGTTATTTGAAATCCCCTTCCTAGAGGTGGAGCCTAACATTCACACTGTCTGATAAATGAAAGATTTCAGACATGAAGGGCCCGGCTCCGATGGAACCCGATCATAAACACGGATCCTGTCAGTCAGCCCCAGACAGCGTTCATTGGTACTTGGGCAATTTTTGATATCATTAAGCTTTATACTTGGCATAGGAGATGTATTTAATCAGCCACATGACTCATGTTACATGTCAAATGATCAAAAGTTAACACAGTGCTGAGGAAATGTTTCTTTTCGTTCTGAAGATCGTGATTGTTTTTATATGGCTTAAAGCAACACAAAGATAATTTATAATGTACTTTATCAACTCATCTCTTCCTAGGTTCTCCTTGCTTTCACATTCCATATCTCTACATATTCTAGCACAAATGACTTCTTGCTGTGAAAATTTCCCATGGGGGTTAAATAACAAATTAACACTAGTTTGGATAAAGGTTTCCTAATTAGCTGATCAAGGCTGTCAGGCCACGGGAGGAAGCAAACCACGGTGAAATTCTCAGCACTTTGCACACCCCTCCCTCACCCTCACCCTCTTCCACACTAATTCTGTCTTATTAGTTCAGAGGCCTTGAAATCAGTTAGCTTTTGTAATAAAGCTTTTGTGAGTTGCAGCCTTTCTTTCCTAAATATGTTTGTTGTCAGCGAGCCAAAAGTACATTTACAATCTTCTGTAAGCTTCATTTGAGGGAGATCGAGGTTTATAATAAGAAGGCCATTTGCATATAAATTATGCCTAGAAAATAAGTGGAGTGGAGGCTAAGAAATGCTATTATTTGGAAAGAAAATAGAGGGCAATCTCTGATATAAAACCATTTGAAAAAGTTTTGTGGGACTGTCTGGCTTGTATTTCTTACAGCCTGACCAAGCTGCAAGTTCTGGGAAGTACATTTTGGCAAAAAGCTTGTGCACCATCTAATTGGAAATCAACATTCTTCAAAAGTATATGAAAAGGGATTGGTGTGATATTGTTATAAAGTAAAGTTTTTTGACAATTCTGAATAATTGAACAAATTCAGAATATTACGTGGCTATCATTGTGTCTCTGGAACTTTACATAGAATTAAAAATAATAAAGCTTGTACTAAAATAACAAATACTCTATTCACTTAAAACACACATTCTATTTATGACTACACTGACTCTGCAACATATTAATTTGCAAGAGTACAGAATATTTCTGATTATAAATTTGGATTTAGATAATCAGCAGTAGTTGATTTCCAAGTTCATGTTTGAAATGAATTACATACCTACTGTCGCGACCTGCCATAAAATGCTTCATGTTTAACATCAGCCTTACGACTACAGGACTGAACTTGGCTCCTCTAGGATTACTGAGTTACTGGGTGGCTTGCCTTCCAGGTCACAAGAGATTTCCGGGCTTGCCAGGAAAATGTCTTATTCTCAGTAATTCCTCAGATGAGTTATGATATTGGTGGCTGTTGTAGTAAGTATGATGTTTAATCCTCTATAACCTACCATTTTAGAATTATTTTGATGAAAAATTACAGCTGAAAAGAGAAAAATCTCAAACTGTGCACTATTGAGAGGTCAACATTTCTAGAAATATTAATACAGCCACGTCATCTCCATGGGACGCTATTCGTGATGGGGTTGACTAGTCCTTGGGTTCCGCTGTCCTCATGTCACAAGCCATGAGAAATCTGTGATGCAGATGTGTCCTAAGAGATCTGGGGAGTAATTTTGTTCTAATGAACCCTAATCCTTCAGGGCATAAAGACATGGTCCTAAGAAGATGATACCTGGCTGAATTAAAACCCTCAGCTAACCTCTCTCCATTTAGAAATGTTCTTTCTCCGATTTCTCTGTTCTCCCCTCCCCCTTCTGTCCCACCTTCTGGTGACTTATTCTGATATGATGAAAACTTTATTTTAGCATAATGGTGAGTCTTTATACATCAGACTGTATAAATTAAAAAAAAATCAACACATTGTACCCCACAGATGCATGAATGTATTCATGATCTATGTGTATTTGACTTAATAAAAATAAATATATATAAAGCAAACTTTTGAAAATAGGTCGAGGGTTGGATTTCTGGAGGGGCTGGTTCTTCTCATGAACATCTCTGATTCCACAGCAACAGCCTGACGGACACCAACATAGTGGTGTTGGTTTCTCACTTTGCATTTTAGTTAATGAGAACAGGATAGCCATGCACCAGAGTGAGCCAAAGACAGAGGACATTTGTATAACGGTGAATTTAATAATTAATAAAAGTTAGATCAACAGGGGGAGAGAAGATGATGTGGATAATTTTAGGATTCACTTCGAAAAGAGAAGCAGTTCTTTCATTGGCATTAATGATTGCAGAATTTGTGGGTTTCACACAAATTCTCTCCCCTGAAAAGAGATTATTTTATTATGTGTGAGTATTTGAGAGCTAAAGAGTGGTTTACAAAATAGTGAGTTATAGCACTTACTCCATGCTAATTTTAAGTGGTAAGCCCTCAGATTTCCTGAGTATAATTTGTCTCTTTGAGGCATTAGGCCTGTGTCCGAGTTCGCTTTCCTTTATAGAGCATCCTCTCCTAAATGAAATACAGCAATGGTTCACTGTACAGAAAGCACTGAGCTATGTACTCAAGATAACAAAATGTAAGGAAAACATGTGTTAAGACACTTCCTTAAGGTAAAAAATTGGCGTGTTTTATGAAGTTCTAATTATTGAAATCCATACTCTAAGAATGTCCTGAATAAACATTTCTGGTTGAAGTTAAAATGAAATACGTGGTGCTCACTTTTTTATCGTTTCTCACCACAGTGCGTTGGTGAATTAAATAACCAACAAGAGTTCTCATATCGTCACACAAACTGGTCAGAGGGCTCGAAACGGCTGCTTCTCAACAGTTCTTTCTATTCTTATCCTATGCCTGGTGAATTCATACAGTTTTGGGGAACAATCTAAGATATATGATATCTGTGTGAACTTATACCTGTGTTAGCATGTACCTGTGTTAGGGTATTCTCTGCACAGAAAATACTACTAAGAAATTTATTTTGATTTACAATTAGATTTCATCATATTAATTCAAATTATTAAACTCAAACTATATTTTTCTTACACATCCCTTATAAAAATGACTCCTTTAAAAAACTATAAAATGTTAACAATTATTATAAGTAGTCTTTTGATTAATATTCATTCTAATATACATACTGTGATAATTTTTTTAAAATGTGAAATGCATTTACATATTAATACATTTGATTTTTTTTAGTAAGTACTCCGATAACTCTTCTCCAGTACTTCAATAATACTTGTGAATCTAATAAATTAAACTTATGAATACTTTTACTACTAAGTTCACATAAGTGCTCCAGGAAAGTTTATAACTTGAGTAAAACTTCAACTTATAATAATAATTACACATAATATATTGGCATAAAATATTTTGGGTAAAACTGTTACTCAATTAAGCCGAGTTCTCTCAAGAATTATAAATATAAATAACACAAAATATGCACAGAATATTCCTTACTCTAAGGGAGGCTTCTATGTGTTTAATTAGATTCGTCATTTCTACACCAAAATCTATATCTTCCTGTAAGTAACATTCACCAACCCAGCAGCAAACAGTTACGTCATTGTGTGCAGCGAGGATAACACTCACTTTCCTATCTGTCCACACTGTAATCTGGAACCTGTGGATAATTATCCTACACGGAAATGGAGATTTTTCACATATGATAAAGATTACAGAGAACTTGGGGGTAAGGGAGATCTTCCTGGACAGCCTCTGGCTTAACCCAGTCGAATCCCATCAATGCTAAAGGAGGATGCTCTCCCGGCTGGGACAGAGAGAGATCCGAGGAGTGAAGGGGAGAGAGCTGGACGGGACAGGACAGGAGGACCCACACCACCTTCACGGACTCTGAAGATGGGGAAGGGCGACCTGAGAATGGCGGTGTTGGACCATCCTTCCGCCGGCATCTCCTCTTACAATCACAGAGGCAGAATCCCACCAGCAACCTCAGCAAGTGAGGACATGGATTCTCCCCAAAAGTCTCCAGAAAGAGACGCAGCCTGGCTGACAACCCGCTTTGCACTTAGTAAGTCTGCAAGGAAGTTGAAAGATAATAGATTCTTCTTGTTTAAGCCACTGAATTTGTGGTAAGATGCTGTATAAAGCAAATCCACGTTCCATGGCAACTGGCAATTTTGAAGATGGCATCTTAATGGATTTGTGCTGCCTATTTTCCAGAAAGTTAAGCCACCTTGTGAAGGCTGAGGAACAAATTCGTGGTGTGTTGCTTCCACGCCCAAACTGCCAGGCTGAGACAGCCTCTATCACATCTACAACAGGGAGCGACTTCAAGTGTAAGAGGAGCAGTTTGGAGTATTTACCACGTCAATCCTAGGCCAAGTCAGCCTAACTCTGGGACGTCCTGATGCTGTTTCCTGATTGGATTCAAATGATGTGGTTGTTACTCTAGTATATAAAGAGTTATCTTAATATTCTTCTCATTTTTCTACCCTTTGAAATGACAGCTGATGTCTCTAGAGATTCTGGTGTTACAATATCTATAATTTTGTGAGGGCGGTTGGGAAGCCTTCTCTGATTGACACCTCTCCACATCTGCTGGTCCTCACATGTAATTCTGGAACAGACACTGTCTAAGCTTCTGACACAACACCCTGTGTCTTAGACCATTCATGCTGCAACAGAGCCTCAGACTGGGTGGTTTATAAAGGATGGATATTTATTTCTCACAGTTTTGAAAGCTGCGAGGTCAATGCCAAAGTACCAGCAGGCCTGGGGTCAAGGATCTGGTCTCTGCCTCCATGACAGTGCGTTGTTTCTGTATCCCCCAGAAAGGATCTGTGCTGTGTCCTCCTGTGGTTAAAAGGATGGAAAGGAAAGAGGACCTGTCTAGTGTCCCCCACGGCCCTTTTATAAGTCACTAATACAATACATGGGGGCAGAGCTTGGGGGACGAGTCAACCACCTCCTAAAAGCCCCACCTCTTACTACTATTGCCTCGGCATTACAGTGCGGGAGCTGTGCAGGGGACATGGCCTTCAAACAACAGCACCTGGATGGAATTGAGAAACACGTGTCTGCACCCTGCACACAGCAGGAAACGGACTGAAGATAGTATGATGCTCGTATATAAGCGAGGACTAAATTCAGTAAGATTGGGGCAGCGCCTGTGGCTCAAAAGAGTAGGGCACTGGCCCCATACGCTGGAGGTGACAGGTTCAAACCCAACCCTGGCCAAAAACTGCAAAATAAATAAATAAATAAATAAATTCAGTAAGATTAATATGAACACAACTGGTAAATCTAACAGACGTGATTTGTATTTTAGAAAAAAAATACATCCCAACGCGTGAAAAAAATGGAAAAACCCAGCCAGGTGCAGGGGCTAGCGCCTGTAATCCCAGTGGCCCCGGAGGCTGAGGCAGCAGGGTGCCCACAGCCCGAGTCTGAGGTAGCCATGAGTTACCACGCCACTGCCCTCTGCTCAGGGCATAGGGTAGAACTCTGCCTCGACAAAAAAAAAAAAGTTACATATTTATTAAAAAAAGATGAAGCCATCTTTTTTTTAATAAATATGCATTTTTTTTTTTTAAAGATGGCTTCAGGGTGGCACCTGTGGCTCAAAGGAGTAAGGCGCCATCCCCATATACGGGAGTTGGTGGGTTCAAACCCAGCCCTGGCCAAAAAAAACTGCAAAAAAAATCTTGGGCGGAGCCTGTGGTTCAATGAGTAGGGCACCGGCCCCATATGCCGAGGGTGGCAGGTTCAAACCCAGCCCCGGCCAAAATGCAACAAAAAAATAGCCGGATGTTGTGGCTGGTGCCTGTAGTCCTAGCTGCCTGGGAGGCTGAGGCAAGAGAATCGCGTAAGCCTAAGAGTTAGAGGTTGCTGTGAGCCCTGTGATATCACGGCACTCTACCGAGGGCGCTACAATGAGACTCTGTCTCTACAAAAAAAAAAAAAAAAAAAAAATATATATATATATATATGGCTTCAGTTTTCAATTACTTTGTCTTGGTAACTATTTCTTAGTGGTACAGAAGATGCAAACAATGAGGGTCACCCTGTTTAGTTGTTGTACAGCAAGAAGAGTGAAGAGTCTGAGGGTCCCAAGTGGTCCCCAATTTGCTCTCACCCAACTTATGTATAAGACTACTTTGTTCTGGGCAGCGCCTGTGGTTCAAAGGAGTAAGGCACTGGCCCTGTATACTGGAAGTGGTGGTTTCAAACCTGGTCCCAGCCAAAAACTGCAAACAAACAACAACAACAAAAGGCTACTTTGTTTTGCAAATATTCTTGAAAATATTGTCAAAACAAAAGCCGTCAAGGCCTCTCCCTGTAAGAAGTCCCCGAGTCATGACAGACTCATGGGGAATCAGCCACTTGTTCCTTCCCCATCTTGAATCTTCCCCTGAGCACAACATTCTGTGGGCCGCTGTGATTCAGCTGAACGACAGAGACAAGGACCAAATCTCTGCAAGTTTTCCATTCACTATTTAAGAGAAGTTGTTGTCCATAAGATTCCAGGCTGCGTGAAGAGCCCAGACTCCCATATGCGTTTAGGATCTTAAATCCACCCACGAACAAACCCGGAAACCACCACCATCCACCCTAGAAAGCCCAGAGTCTTTCTTCTCAGGTTTATGGACTGACCTCTCCACTTAGCAGAAGGCCTGCTGCTGGGGGTGGTGGACTGTGTTAGCCATGTTTGAACCACAGCCTTGGTTCATAAGAAGGATACGTGCCACACCTCCTAGGGGCAAGACATGATGGCAAGAGGGACTTTACCTAACAAATGTAATCAGTGTAACCTGGCTTATTATACCCTCGATGAATCCCCAACAATAAAAAAATAAATAAATAAAAATAAAAAGGAGGATATAAGAGTAAATCATTTATAACAGTCCTGCTGGAGAGTTGAGGGTGACTTGAACGCCTCCAAGGGCCAAGGTTGTGCCGAGTCTAACGTTCATATGATCTTTTCTAATTAAATTACTTTCTTATTTCAGATGATTGTTAGAGAGGCACAGTGGCTCAAGGTGGCTGTTGACATGATTGAAGAGAAAAGGAAAGTTTTAGCAAGAAAGGAAAAGTGTATTACGGACTTGTGCAGGGAGCCAGGTCTGTTCCTGGTTCCTGCAGGTTCCATGGAAAACATAGTTTGGGGTTTTATGCACAACTTTGAGGCATATCCACTGCTTCTTAGAGGTCTCCCAGAGTCTTAATTAACTGTTCTCAAAACAACCCACCTGCAGGGTCTTCATCAGCCTCATTCCCAGAATAGCCCTGGTCAGCCTGACCCAGACCAGTACAAAATAGACTAACCACATCCGTCATCCCCCCCGCCCCAATAACTAGCTAACTGCCTAACACAACTGTGTGTAAGAAACACAAAATTCATGAATCATTTATTTTTATTAGAAGGTTTCTCCAGTATATTGGCTTTCTACGAATACCATAACAAATCGCCACCAATATGGGGGCTTAAAACAGCAAATGTTTTTTCTGAGATCTAAAATCGAGATGTTGAGAGGGTAATGTTTCCTTCACCTGCTGCAGGGGAGAATCTGCTCCTCCCTCACCCAGCTTCCCATGGCTCCAGGCTTCCCCTCGTTTGCAGTGACAGCACTCCAGGCTCTGCTTCTGGGTTCATTTGGCCTTTTCTCTCATCTAAAGACCCTTTTTATTAGAGTTACGGCTCCCCTGGATAACACAAGATAAGCTCCTTATCTCAAGATCCGTCACTAAGTTAATTACACTACCAGGACCCTTTTGCAAAAGTAGGTGGTATTCCCACATTTTCAGGGTTAGAATATGAATTCATGTTTTCCATTCAGCCACGTGCACCAAGTAACCAAGTGTCGCCTCATTTTTGAGATATTTAAGCAATTATTTGAAGGCCATATAATCTACCATAATGTTTCTTTAAACAATTGAAAGTCTCTTCTGATAACCCCTTACATGTAATCCCCATGTTTCTGGGAGAGAGGCACGTTCTGCCTGGCTTCACACAGGAAAGTACCAGCACAGAGACGTGTGTGTCTCTCTAAAGGGAAAGTGTTGGTAACGGTTGGTGACCTGCAGAGGGGACCCACATCACTCACGGAGTGCAAGTTGATAACACTTCCAACATGACCTTGTTAGTTTTCAATTCAGTTAGAATAATTACATTTGGGTGGCGCCTGTGGCTTCAAGGAGTAGGACACCGGCCCCATATACCAGGGGCGGCGTGAACCCGGCCCTGGCCAAAACTGCAACAACAACAAAAGAATAATTGCATTTAGTGTTTGCTTTAACAATATGTAAGGCAGTGAGTCCTGCTGTGTCACTGTGTTGTCTGGTCACCGACTGGAGAGTATTTGTTCATCTTGCAAATGAATGAGTGAACATGAGGTTCAAGTGGGGTCGATACCCAGAGATTCTGCCAGGTATTTTGTATGGAAGATGCAGCAAATAGAATCTTGGCCTGCAGTTTCCAATAGATTTCTAGGTAAGGATAGGTGGAAATGTCTATTAAATTATGACCAGAGGCAAACAGAAAAATGGCAGTCAGCAGTCAGTTACATTTAATGCATTAGTTACAACAGTTCAGTATGGTCAAGCCAGGGTATTTTCCTTGAGGAAGCCTTTAGTTGTTGTTCTGAAATAAAAACATCATAAATGTCACACCCCCTCATTCATGTGAGAGTCTACTGTTTTTCTGCCCAGGTTTCATGATTGCTCAACACAAAATCAGTGCATCTGATTCCAAAAGTTATGAATCAACCTTTTGTTGGTTCATCTTCTCCTGATGATGAACTTTTTGTCCAGTAGAGTCAGGTGCAAAGGAAATTTTCGTTAAATGAACAGAAATCTGTCTCATTTCCTACTTTGACTCATGCTGGCCACTTTAGGGAGCCTCAGTGACCAGTGTGCCTAATCAAGTGCTTGTCATCTTTATGATAGAAAAATACATTAGTCCAATTAACATATGAGTTAGTGTGGATGACACCTCAGGATTTAGGATAAACAGAGACTGCAGGATTGCAAACCAGGCCAGACTTATTTGCATTTAAGGGAGAGAAAAATGTCCACGGTGATCAGAGCATGAGCCTGTTTTAAAAGAAGCTTGTGCGATCTCCTCCCCTTCACACGGATCATTATTGAGAGTAAAAAGAGAAGAAAAGGTCTACTGTAGAATAGTCTTAGAATTATTTATTAATTACTAAGTAAAGATCCTTCTTGAAGGTTTTTTTCAATATTTACCTCACATAGTTTTTTCACATTTCTGTAAATCAAGTGTGTCACGGGGAATTAGTTGAAGTAAAATTCCAAGTTTCAATGAATGCAATAGGATTCATTTGACTAGAACAAGGACTTGTCATTTATATGAACACAATATTTTCAATTTTTCTGAGGCATTTTCCTCTATGATCCCTTTTGATCATCTTATCAGAAATAAGTGTAGGAGGCATTATTTCCTTCTGTTGTGACCTCTAAAAAATAAGTCAGCAGGAAGTAATTGAACAACATAAGATAAAAATCCAGGAATTTCTTCCTTCTTACCAGCGTTTTTGTCACCACATTGAACACACTCCTCACAGTAGGGCTTCTTATGAATTAATATGCCTGCAGTGTCTGTGAGGGTGGAAGTGGGGGCCTGTGGTCCTGAACCTGGGAGTAGCTCCCTGAGACTAGCTCCTGTAACCACAGTGAGAGGGAGAGTCCCACATGAAACTCCACTTCTCACACTTGGCTTTCAGTAAGATTCATATACCTGTCTGTATATTAGTAGAGGTTTCCCAAAGAGACAGAATTGAGGGAATTTATTAAGATGATGCACAGACAGAGATATAGGTGAATGGGAAGGATCTGCCAGGATCTATCAGTCCCACCTTCTTACGGAGGCTAAGGAGTTCTGCACCAGACTGCCTGCAAGCCAGCAACCCTAGAGGCCAGTAGTACAGGTCAGTTCAAGTCCAAAGTTCTCAGAACCAGGGAGGCTGAAGGTGTAACTCCTAGTTTGCGCCCTAAGGCCTGAGAACTCAGGAAGCTGCTTGTGTAAGGCCTGGTGTCTTAAGGATGGGAGCTGGGACTACTGTTCAAGGAAGGGAGTGCAGAGTGTACCCCAGTTTCATCAAGTGGACAAATCCTCCTTTGCTCTGTTTTGTGTTCAGTCTGAACCCTGCGGATTAGAATGCACCTGCCCACAGTGAAGGCGCACTTTCTCCAACTGCTCACTCCATTCAGACTCACCTGCTCATCTCTGGAAACAATGTTGGAGACACATCACAAAATAATCTTTTGTCAGATATTCCTTAATACAGTCAAATGGCACCCAGACTTAATCATCACAATACACATTTGTCACCATTTTGAAATTTGTGGGGTAATCAACTACTGCAATTTGTTTTATTTTATCCCAAATCATGCCTATTTTTCACACTTACAAGGTGAGAAGTGAAATATCAGTCCCTAACAAGGCTGTTCTGTAAATGTAACATTTCCCACTGGGAGTGTATTTTCCCTCCAAAATTTTTATAATCATATATGATCATTGATTGTGACAGCAGACTCTTGAGCAATTCTTGGACAGCCTGAGTCTCCTGGTTCATTTCGTAATGCATTGTAGTCTTTGCTAGAATTGTAATGAGTTTTTTTGTTAATATGAGAGCTCACATCAATTGTATAGCCAGCTAATACATGCCAGTATATCACCGACCCGTAATGATGTTATAGACACAACTTTTCCCCCACTAGACATCTTATCATAAGAATTTATATCAAGTTAATCTTTGTGAATACTTTTTAAAAACAATCGCATCATCTGCCACTCAGCAGATTTTCCATAGTCCATTTAATCCCTGTTATTAGAAATTACGGTTATTTCTACAGGGTCAGTGTAATAAATAACGGTGATGACACCGTTTGTACAGAGCTGATTTGGAAATGCAAGGCCCCTTTCATGCAGCTTGAGACTCACCATCCCGCCCCTGAGCTTCTGCCAGACAGAAACTATTATAGACACACTTTGCCCACACAATGTCAATCTACAATTTTTTTTTAAAGAACTTGGAAAGTTGGGATAATTCATATATGAATTTTGCGTGTGATTTTAGAGCTTTTTTTGAAGACCCAGGGCCCACAGTCCTGCAGGTCACTGGCTGCTGAAACCCTGTGAAGGGGGCCTGGGCCTCCCTTTTGCTTGAGACGAGGAGACCAAACCTTGTTCTTCATCCTCCATGACAAAACTCCACGTGAAGACAAGGAGGACGTTCATGCCACTAAATGAACTGCAGATATACTTCCTCTTCCTTAAGATTTTTTGAAAGACATTTTTCTTATTTCTAGTTACTTTATTGCAAGCAGACATAGTAACACGTGTGACAGGCAAAATAGGTGTGAATTGTTTGTTTACATCTTTAGTAAGGCTTCTAATCAATAGCAGACTAATAGTAGTTAAGTTTCGGGGAAATCAAAAGCAATTCTCAGATTTCGGACTATGTGGGGGTCAGTCCTGAGTTGTTCAAGGGTCAAGTGTATATTGAACAGGATAAAACTAGAAAAGACTCCATTTTCTCAAGCTTTACTCGGCTTTCTTGCACACCCAGCCTCATATTTACTCTTTTTTTTTTTTAATTAGATCATAACTGTGTACATTACTGCATTTATGGGATACAATGTGCTGATTTTACATACATTTGGTTCATGTATTGTTATGCTTTGAACCATAGTTTAGGCATTGACTGCTCAAGAGTTTGTAGACCTTGTTTCAATTCAAAAAGTTCACCACGTAGGTTATTTTAGATTAGGTATTAATGGAAATAGAAGATCTTTTAAATATGGTTGGAAATACAATAAGTCGGACACCAATGTAATATAATGTTTTAATTTTAAAACAATGTTTTTTAGATGACATTCCATATTAAGTTTGTCTATTTTTCAATTAATGTGTACTTATGCTCATATAATATGTCATCAGTCTTCACAACAAAAATGGACATCTATTTTAAATCGCACATGAACTTTATCGCCACCCTGTGTATTCTGTGTAGAGAGCTATGATGGTGCGGTGGCAGTTACGTGGAGTTGCTGGAGAATCACTAGCTCTAAGAAATTATTTTTAGATAGTGTAATAGTGTTGCCTAACAAAAGGTTCAGGCTGAATCCCCCGATATAAGCTAGTGAAGAAAATAGATGTTTCTGTTTGGAGCAAAGGTCTAGGCAGATTCTGTTTCCTCTCCACATCTTCAGTGGTGCCCAAGGCTCTTCATTGAAAACCAGGATTAACAATTATCACATGCAGTTAACACACAACACGTACGTGCTATGTCACTGTGCTATTTACATTCCCCTCTCACATTTTGAGAGGACTGCAGGGGTTAAAGAAGTGGCATAACAAATGAGCATGATTTAGTTTAGTAATTTCTCATGATCATTTCAGTTAAGAAATTGGCACACACACTTTTTATATCTCTTTCTCTGAACTTAAAGCATTCAAGACCCATCAGTCTATTTCTGGCAAGGATGAAGGCACTGGTGACCTTATGATTGTGCCGGCATTGCTCTCGGCTCTAAGCTTCTGGAGCATTTCAAGTTTACAAACTGCAGAAGACAAACAAAAATGACATTTCACCAGCCTGACCCACTCACTCCAGATAGACCATGAAAGTCAACTGCAGGTTTATTAGAGAAATGATTCCCTGAACTCTGTATCTCTCCAGCTGTCAATTGACATTTCTTGGCTGTTGAAAAAAATACTGAAGTCAGACAATCGTACTGTTTATCTAAAAGGAAAAATAAAAAAAGAACAAATCTTGCTAGGAACATAAAATGTTACCCTTCTGTACACACACACACACACACAGGTATTACACAAAAAGGAAAAATTGTTATATATTTTTCAGGTGATAAAATAATCGGAAAAGAAAATGTTGTAAGTGTAAGCGATAAATCGTTTCAATTCAGAATATGTGATTTTGTGTGGAATAAATAAACACACCACGGCCCAACAAACTAGTATTAAGAAAAAGCAGATTGGAATGCATTGATTTTCAAGAATTTATGAACACTCACATGCACAAAATTCCTAACAAGGACACTGACATGAGCATGTGTTTTTTTCCTTAAGTTCCTACGTCACTTAAAGGAAATACTGCATTAGTAACGCCGTAAGACAGTGTCTTATTTTTCTTCCAATAAAAATGTATTTGCGAAAAGTAAATTGAAAGGATTGATTTTTTAAAAGGCAATACATTTCAAGGTCAACATTAAACTCAAGGTTTAATCATGTTCTTTAACCAAAATATCGTTCTTTCACAAAGAGAAATCACTGCAGCATTAGAATAAAGAGATCTTCTGTAAGTGAATTGACTCACTGCAAAGCCTTTCTAACTGTGGATTAGAAGGAAAGATTTGTGTGATGGTGAATTTTATGTTTCAACTTGGCTGGGCCCTGGGTGCCCAGACATTTGATCAGAATGACTGTGAGAGTGTTTTGGGATGAGATTAATATTTGAATCAGAATCGGTAGACTGAATAAAATGGACTTCCCCCCCTAAGGTGAGGACTGGAAAGAAAAAAAGATGCTGAATCAGGGGGAGCTCTTCCTGCTATTGTGCCCAGGAGTGTCTCAGAGACCACACCACAGACACGTCGAATTTAAAGAGGAGTCCTTTTATGGAAGAGCCGGCTAAGCAACTGCCTCAGTGTCCCAACATGGGGTTTCTGAGAACAACCCCCAGAGGTCTGTGGCTCTGGGCTTTTTTTTTTTTTTTAATTAATGATAGCTGTGTACATTAATGCAATCATGGGGTACAATGTGCTGGTTTCATACACAATTTGAAATATTTTCATCAAACTGATTAGCATAGCCTTCCTGGCATTTTCTTAGTTTTTGTGTTAAGACATTTGTATTCTACATTTACTAAGTTTCACATGTACCCTTGTAAGATGCACCGCAGGTGTAATCCCACCAATCACCCTCCCTCCGCCCATCCTCCCCCCCCCTCCCTCCCTTCCCCATATTCTTAGGTTATAATTGGGTTATAACTTTCATATGAAAGCCATAAATTAGTTTCATAGTAGGGCTGAGTACATTGGATACTTTTTCTTCCATTCTTAAAATACTTTGCTAAGAAGTATTTGTTACAGCTCCATCCATGAAAGAGTAAAAACTATCCTGAGTTCTGGAAACGAGGCAGAGAACACACAGCTCTCTCCTCCCACACAGAACTCACATCCCAGAAGGGAGCTGTGGACCAGTTGAGTGATCAACGTACCCTCTGGTCAAAGGGCCTAGACTCCTGAGTCAGATTCCGTTAGAAATCCAAGTCTGCCTACTTGGCAGCTGGGGGATCGTGGCCAGGTTCTTCAATCCCTCAAAGTCATTAATTCTGTCTCCAGGGTCAGGATGAAAATATTGTTTCAGGGGAATTTTAGACAATTCAGGAAGGACATCTTTGACTGTGTTGAGGTTTGTATTAACTGCTGCCTTCTGTCAGCTGGATTCCGGAACCTCAGGAAGCTGAGGCAGGTCAATCAGAAGCAACTTTTTTACCAAGGTTTTTCTTTATTCCCCTCCCTCAGCTAAAATGTGATGATAGAACAACCACTGACAGTTTTCTTCAAGTCTGCGGCTGAGGAAGTCTTTTTCCTTAGCAGCTTAAGTTACTGATCTTCGGTTCCGAATGCCATATGTGAGACCCTGGAGACAGAGCTGGTTCCCCAGACACAGTCTGGACGTGTCCCTGTCCTCCTGAGGTCACCTTCCTGCTCCTCCAGGCAGGCGATGATTGACTCCTCATGACAGCTCCTGCATTCTCATTTGCATCCCTGAGGAGCTGGCACCTCCACTCACCACCACTTACATCGCAAGGTCAAAGCAAGAATTTCTCATGACATAATGTGGGAAGCAAAGATAAAGGAACTTTGTATTTTATTCTATTTCCTTCTTATAACCGACTTATGCCTCATGAGAATGGAACGGCTTGGGGCTGCTCTAACAGTCTCTCCTAGTGACAATTTACCAATTTCAAATAGTCACAGGTGATAAATAATTGTCGCGTGAAAAAGGCCTGAAATCCCTCAGACCACTGGACGCAAGCACAAAAATGTGTCTGTAGATACAGGCCCGTCATCTGTGTCTGTATCTGCCCCACACACAAACATATACACACACGTATGTGCACTGTCTACACTGTAACACATATAACCCACAAATACTCTGTACATAGACACACGTGTACATATGTATATATACTGTACATAATAAAAGCTTAGAATGTGTGCTAATGAGACAGCTCGTGTGTTAGAATCCTCCAGAGCATCAGCCGTTTGGATGCGTGTGTACACATAATGCCATTTTTTGAGTCTTTTAGGCTTATTGTAAGAACAGATGTGTATCACCTATAAGGAGTTTTGCAAGATGCAAAGTTCAATCTACATGTGAGGTGGAATAGCTCTTGTTATAAAAGGTTTTGAGTCATCATCATATTGAGCACAACTTTTAGTTATACAGAGTAAAAGAGAGACGGAGACTCAAAGAGCAAGGTTAATTTTACCCATAATTTTCCCATCATCACTGTCATCTTTGGCTGCACTACTGGAATTTAAAAATACGTATGTAGAATGCTTTCCTATTTTAATCTTTTAAAATTTTCAATGTGAAAATTGCCCTGCCTAAACTACTTCATATAAACACAGTTACTATACATCCATGTAATCCCCACTGGTTGTCACAATCCCTCAGACTCATGGACTATTTTGTGCCAAATATATAATATTATTTTTGAACACACTCACATATCTTTTATCCAAATTTTGAAACACAGAACAAAATTCAGAATTTACCAAATTAAATAATATTCACTGGATGGCACGAGAATGTTAGCTATGCACTTGAGATTTAATGTTGAAAACCAGACACTAAAATATTACAACTTGCTCTGTGATAACAGGCTTTGCATGATTTCTTGAGTCAAGTTGAGTCTCAGCTTTCTGATGGGTGTGGATGAGGCTCCTACTAGGTTGACAGTTCTGGGAACATAAAAAGGGAAGCTATAAGGCCAGGAAGGGCAGCATTATTGATTACCTTTGGAAACTAGGCAAGTAAATATTGAATGTGTTTTTACATTCTGTTAATAAAATGGAGGAGATTATTTGGCACCTGGCAAGCACTCAGTAACTGTGCAATTAATTACCTGTAACCTTTCCTAGATCTTGCTGACTGGCATAGTTTAGAGGAAGAAGGATATAAACAAAAGAAATTTATTTCATCCTTTCATGTTAAAATGGATAGAAGCACCCTCTTTGGTCACACTTACATTTTTTTTTGCTGAGGCCAGGTTTGAACCCGCCACCTCTGGTATATGGAGCCAGTGCCCTACTCCTTTGAGCCATACAGGTGCTGCCCTGGTCACACTTTCATTATAAAAACATATTACATTTGGGCTGGGAGCAGTGGCTCACTCCTATAATCCCAGCACTCAGGGAAACGGTGTTGGGTGTATTGTTTGAGATCAGGAGTTGGAGATCAGCTTGAGCAGGAACTACACCCCCTCTCTAGTAAAAAAATAATAAATTAGCAGGTGCTGTGGGGGGCATCTGTAGTCCCAGCTACTTCAGAGGCTGAGGCAGGAGGTCTGCTTGAGCCCAGGAGTTTGAGTTTGCTGTGAGCTATGGTGACACCAGAGCACTCTATCCAGGGCAACAGAATGAGACTTTATCTAAAAAAAAAAAAAAAAATTCCATTTGGACACTGTGAAAAAATCACTTCCCTGGTAACACTAATGAAAAAGAAGAAACCAGCAACCTGTGTGTATGTGTGTGTGTGTGGGGGGGGATTATTTTAGGGCACATAGATATCAGTGGGCTACACATATATTTTTATGGTTAAATATATTTCTTGTGTTAGAAAATTCAATAATACATATTCTGTTTTATTGATTTGCAATTAGTTTAAAAGCTAAACATCAGACAAGTCAAAGATTTCTAAGCATTTGCTGTCAGGATAATTTTTAGGTCTTATTCTTCTTCCAAATTTCTAGAAATAAAAATCTTTACAAAAGGTTTCCAATTAACTAGCCACATCTGTAGTGGAAACTGAAGAAATCGGTTACTGATCCAGAAAAAGGCCTTAGTAAACATCTGGTTCAGAGCCTTCCTTCTCTCTCCCGTGTCACACAGGTATTACCATGCTCAAGATCTTTTTTTTTTTTTTTTTTTGTAGAGACAGAGTCTCACTTTATGGCCCTCGGTAGAGTGCCGTGGCATCACACAGCTCACAGCAACCTCCAACTCATGGGCTTAAGCGATTCTCTTGCCTCAGCCTCCCGAGCAGCTGGGACTGCCTCCCGAGCAGTCTCCCGAGCGGCGCCGGCCACAATGCCCGGCTATTTTTTTGTTGTTGTTGCAGTTTGGCCGGGGCTGGGTTTGATCCCGCCACCCTCGGCATATGGGCCGGCGCCCTACTCACTGAGCCACAGGTGCTGGCCCCCTCAAGATCTTTTTTGACTACAACTTCCTATAAGTCATGTAGGTATCACCAATATTCTACACGGAAAAAGTAGGTTAATCAAAAAGCTCCAGAAGTCTTCTTTACAATTATTTAACATGAAGAATCCAAAGGAGATAATTTCACATCCCTTTGATTAGAATAGATGTTAAGAATTGACTTAAAATTTAAAACTCTCTTTTATGGAACACATAAAGCCTTCCCTCTGGGCATATGTCACAAAATAAGTTGTCAGCCAATTTCCAAAGTCATCGCAAATTGACACTATCGTATCCTATGGATGATATTTTTACAATTGGCATTCGCACCATCTGCACATTTGATTTTCTATATACAAACCAAATGATTTGATTCACAAGCCAACAAGTGATCATTCCAAACCATAATTTCATACATAAACAGGTTTGCTGCAATCCAGAAGTTAATCACACTCAGATGAATTCATTAGCTAACGAACGTATTTGTGATAAAATCCCAATCTGTTAGGCACACAAAATTGTCTGGAATTGGATTTTGTTGTTGTTACAGCCATACGGTAATTTTTTTTTTTTTTTTTTTCCCCTGACAGCACATTTGGAAGACCTCTTGCTGGGACTTTTCATTTGATAATTTTGATTTTTTATGAAAAATATTCCCAAATATTCATTTGGCTGTCTGTTCCAAATCAGTGCATTTTAAGAATGCTTACAAAATGAATTAAGTATTGTCAAATGTTCTTAGTAGTGAATAAATTAGTGATATACCAGCACTGTGCTTATGCAAATGATAGTTATTAGGCGTCATCTGAAGCATCTTATGAATCACCCAGAGGTTATACAAATATCAGGATAGGAACCTTCACAAATTCTTTGAAAGAGCTTCCTCTGAAGAGAACATAAAGCCATGTATATTTAAGTAATCTAATACATAATGAAGATATATTTTATAGGATCATTGATATGACTGGTGGATTTTGGCAAAACATGCTAAAGAAAGTAGGAACTGAGTTTGTCCTTGAGAAAATATACTGCCTTAACATAGATCATGGAAGATAAAAGGAACCTCAAACCCAGCAAATATATTCTTACAGGCCAGGGCTGGTGGGGAAGGAGAGAGCAGGGGCCAGGTAAGCTCCAGAAACAGGTCTGCCTTGGGAAAAGCAGGAGGTGTCCTTGTCATCTTAGAGTCAGATGGGATTTTGGAAAAGGTTATAAAGGAGTTGAAAGTGTCAGACATTGGGCGGTGCCTGTGGCTCTGTGAGTAGGGTGCCAGCCCCATATATGGAGGGTGATGGGTTTGAAATCCGGCCCTGGCCAAACTGCAACAAAAAAATAGCTGGGCGTTGTGGCCGGCATCTGTAGTCCCAGATACTGGGGAGGGTGAAGCAAGAGAATCGCCTAAGCCCAAGAGCTGGAAGTTGCTGTGAGCTGTGATGTCACTGCACTCTACAGAGGGCAACAGAGTGAGATTGTCTCAAAAAAAAAAAGTGTCAGACATTTTATAGTGGATAAAACTGGAACATCAAAAGTTTAAAAATAGGAAGCAAACCTTCTGTTTTAAGAATTAATCTTGTAGCAGTGCGTGTGTGTATACCCACTAAGCAAGCATGGAAGGACCCATTTAAAACATTAAGGGCTTTAAAATGGAGAAAACTAGCATTTTAGAAAGAAAAGTCCTGGAATAAGAGACTAAGTATGTAAATCTTTCTTTGTTAAAGTAAACAATAGCAAATTGATGTAAAAATAGAGGTACCCAAAGGTACAGTATTTAGATGGTGGGCTGGATAACAGATAATCAAGAGAATAATTAGGATAACAATTTTAAAAGAATAGAGTCGTGTTCTCTAGGAGAAGAAACCCCTATGGATGGTGTCAGATGAGGGTGATGTGGGGAAGAAGAGGAAGTTCAGTGCAGAGCTAATTCAGGCTGAAGTGGTGAGAAAGATTTGTTCACCGGAGCGGGTTGGAAGGCCGGAAAAGCTGTCATTTTAGTGAGGTCCGATGCATCTTCTCACCAGTGACAAGGCTAAGCAGAACTCTACCAATTTCTGATGTGACTGGACCCACCTCATTATTTCCTTTGTGTTACTTAGGAAACGGGCACCTTAGTATATTTATTTATCTATGAAATTATTTCCAGAAAGATTTACTGCAGAAAGCACTCAATACACAACTGTATAAATCAAAGCAGATGCAGATAGAAAACTAAAGGGTAGTAAACCAAATAATATTGGGACCGAAGCTTATTTAGAGACCTGTACAGGCCATTGTCCCCTAATCATGTACTGATATTGAACCATGTGACTTTAGACTTCCTAAAGAATTCCCATAAAGAATAAATATGTCTTTCAGTTGCAGTTTTTGAGGTTAACCATCCTGGCTTTAGCCTGGTTTGTGTGTGTGTGTGTGTGTGTGTGTGTCTTTAATAATATATTTTTAAATTTTTACTTAATGTTTATAATCATTAGCTAAAAGTAGTTAGTCCAACCATTCTACTCCTGTGCCATTACTGGAACTCTTTCAACATTAATTCTTTTTTTTCTTTTCTTTTTTCTTTCTTCTTTTTTTTTTTTTTTTTTTTGCAGTTTTTGGTCGGGGCCAGGTTTGAACCCACCACCTCTGGTATATGGGGCTGGCACCTTACTCCTCCAGCCACAGGTGCTGCCCTTAACATTAATTTTTCATTATCACAGGCAGAGCCAAGTTTTCCATTCAATTAACCACGGTTTTTTGTTTGCAGTTGCTCTTGGTGTCTGAAAATATATTCTATATGGGGGCAGTGCCTGTGGCTCAACAGAGTAGGGCGCGGGCCCCATATACCAAGGTGGTGGGTTCAAACCTGGCCCCGGCCAAAAACTGCAAAAAAAAAAGAAAAGAAAGAAAGAAAATACGTTCTTTATGACCAGATGTAAGTTGGCACCAATTATGTCTTTGATGCTAATGAAACTCTAGCACCTGTCTTTAATTATGATAGCATCTTATGCATTTTGGTTATTTATAACATGTAATGCTATTTCATTGCCTATTTCTCATTGTATCTTATGGAATAACACAGATGTTGATTTGATTTATAACGATGGGCAACGTTCTAGTTTTCATTATTATACTACTTCTTTTAGAATTTATCTAGTTTTAAAAAATTCAACTCACGTACAGATAACTTAGAAGATTTTTCTTCTTTTTGCTTTGTTTTCTAATAGCTCTCCAAATCACCTTATTCATAGAATTAATTTACATTTTTGTATCAAAAATTTTCAAGAAACAAAATATCTTAAAACGGGCTCCCTTTATTTTGTTTCAAGAAACAAAATATCTTAAAACGGGCTCCCTTTATTTTCTTCGAACTATTTCATGTGAACAAAGGATAACTTGCAGAGAATTTCACAACAATTAATATTCACTTCCAAATTAAGTATTCAATATAATATTTCTGATTTAAAATCTTTTTTTTTCCTTATTTTTAAATAGAAATCTTATATTTCTCTACTTCTTTTCTACCAAGAAGTGGTTTCTTCAGGAAGTGGAAAAGCTTTGATGAGTAACAGAACATAAAATATATCACATATCAAAATATTAAGGTTCCATACAAAATATAAGATAAGTTGAACTTTACTATTGTACAAGCAATAAGACATGTTGGTTTCAATATTCCTATTTTTAGGCCAGGTATTTCAATAGGTAGTTAGTATAGAAAATTTTTAACTATAATTTGAAGGCTGTGTGAACCAGAAAAAAAAAAAAAAACAGAAATAACCAAGCGATTAAAACTCCAGCAAACAGATGAGATCCCAGAATCTCCCCGGAAGGGCAGCACAGATGTGGAAATTCAATCCTAGAGAAAGAAATGTAATCTCTTTACCGTTGGCTCCACTGAGGAAGAATAATGAGATTCATTCTAAGAGTATTAAATAAAGTTTGTGAAACTATCTGCTACTGCTTGGAGGAAAGAGCCACCCCTGGACAATGACGCTAAGGACGGCACAGGGACCGTCTGCGGAGTGTCCTGCCCTCCACACACCGCAGGCTCCTTCAACTCACATGCATTTAGAGCTGAGATAAGATTGGTAAATACCGTATTTTTCCACATATATGGAAGCACTCCCATGTATAATACACACCCATGTTTTGGGCCCAGACTTTCAGGAAAGAAATCTTCTGTTTTAATTTTTTAAGAGAGGGTGGACATGGCCATGCAGTGGTGTTTCTTTCATTCTTGATAGATGTGAGGCGCAAAGCAGCTGCTGCAGAGAAGCTGAGAGCAAGGGCAGAGCAGGTGAGGGCGGGGCAGGTGAGAGCTGGATGGGGCAGGTCAGGGAGGGATGGGGCAGGTGAGGGTCAGATGGGGCAGGTGAGGGAGGGATGGGGCAGGTGAGGGAGGGATGGGGCAGGTGAGGGTCGGATGGGGCAGATGAGAGCTGGATGGGGCAGGTGAGGGAGGGATGGGGCAGGTGAGGGAGGGATGGGGCAGGTGAGGGTCAGATGGGGCAGGTGAGGGAGGGATGGGGCAGGTGAGGGTCGGATGGGGCAGGTGAGGGAGGGATGGGGCAGGTGAGGGAGGGATGGGGCAGGTGAGGGTCAGATGGGGCAGGTGAGGGAGGGATGGGGCAGGTGAGGGAGGGATGGGGCAGGTGAGGGTCAGATGGGGCAGGTGAGGGAGGGATGGGGCAGGTGAGGGTCGAATGGGGCAGATGAGAGCTGGATGGGGCAGGTGAGGGAGGGATGGGGCAGGTGAGGGAAGGATGGGGCAGGTGAGGGTCGGATGGGGCAGGTGAGGGTCAGATGGGGCAGGTGAGGGAGGGATGGGGCAGGTGAGAGCTGGATGGGGCAGGTGAGGGTCGGATGGGGCAGGTGAGAGCTGGATGGGGCAGGTGAGGGAGGGATGGGCCAGGTGAGGGTTGGATGGGGCAGGTGAGGGTCAGATGGGGCAGGTGAGGGAGAGATGGGGCAGGTGAGGGTTGGATGGGGCAGGTGACGGTCAGATGGGGCAGGTGAGCATCAGATGGGGCAGGTGAGGGCCAGATGGGGCAAGTGAGGGAGGGATGGGGCAGGTTAGGGTCAGATGGGGCAGGTGAGGGCCAGATGGGGCAGGTGAGGGAGGGATGGGGCAGGTGAGGACTGGGCAGATGAGACCCCGGTGGGGTGGGTCAGGTGAGAGCCAGGGAGATGAGTGCTGGGCAGTTGAGGGTGGGGAAGGTGAGGGCAGGGCAGATGACCTGCGCTGCCATCCCTGGATGGCCCCTCCCAGCCCATCCTTGTCCCCACATCCTCCCATTTCATAACAAATTCAAATCCATATGGTTCTGCCTAACAAAATGTAACTCTCCCTGATACAAAATTAAGTCTCTTTCTCCCAAGTTAGATGCAAATTCCCACTGTCTGCAGTATCTGTCTTTAGCCTTGGTCACAATTGCTCACATCAATCCTCTTCTTGTTCAGCTGAATACCATGAAACCTGAACGCGTCATTAGAAAGTTACCAATCACCCTTGTCTAGGATGATAAAGGAAATAAGGAAGGGATCTGTGGGAAAATAATAAACAATTGGTTTATTGTTTCATTTCATTTGGGCCAATATTGATGAAAAATAATTCCCATAAAAGAACATGACTGAAACATTAAGTACCTGAAAGTAAAAAAATTCTATTTTGGTCTTTCACTTCTAACGTGATGAGAAGTTTTCACCATTGCAAAATAAAGACATAAATTTGCTATCTGAATTCTCATGATGTTGTTATTTTATTATATTTCTTACATATGTACAATTTCTGCTGCAAAATTTCATAGGAGATACATGTACTCTCCCACTCATCTAAGGCATGATGATTTTTTTTTTTTTTTTTTATTGTTGGGGATTCATTGAGGGTACAATAAGCCAGGTTACACTGATTGCAATTGTTAGGTAAAGTCCCTCTTGCAATCATGTCTTGCCCCCTTAAAGTGTGACACACACCAAGGCCCCACCCCCCTCCCTCCGTCCCTCTTTCTGCTTCCCCCCCATAACCTTAATTGTCATTAATTGTCCTCATATCAAAATTGAGTACATAGGATTCATGCTTCTCCATTCTTGTGATACTTTACTAAGAATAATGTCTTCCACTTCCATCCAGGTTAATACGAAGGATGTAAAGTCTCCATTTTTTCTAATGGCTGAATAGTATTCCATGGTATACATATACCACAGCTTGTTAATCCATTCCTGGGTTGGTGGGCATTTAGGCTGTTTCCACATTTTGGCGATTGTAAATTGAGCTGCAATAAACAGTCTAGTACAAGTGTCCTTATGATAAAAGGATTTCTTTCCTTCTGGGTAGATGCCCAGTAATGGGATTGCAGGATCAAATGGGAGGTCTAGCTTGAGTGCTTTGAGGTTTCTCCATACTTCCTTCCAGAAAGGTTGTACTAGTTTGCAGTCCCACCAGCAGTGTAAAAGTGTTCCCTTCTCTGCACATCCACGCCAGCATCTGCAGTTTTGAGATTTTGTGATGTGGGCCATTCTCCCTGGGGTTAGATGATATCTCAGGGTTGTTTTGATTTGCATTTCTCTAATATATAGAGATGGTGAACATTTTTTCATGTGTTTGTTAGCCATTCGTCTGTCATCTTTAGAGAAAGTTCTATTCATGTCTCTTGCCCATTGATATATGGGATTGTTGGCTTTTTTCATGTGGATTAATTTGAGTTCTCTATAGATCCTAGTTATCAAGCTTTTGTCTGATTGAAAATATGCGAATATCCTTTCCCATTCTGTAGGTTGTCTCTTTGCTTTGGTTATTGTCTCCTTAGCTGTACAGAAGCTTTTCAGTTTAATGAAGTCCCACTTGTTTATTTTTGTTGTTGTTGCAATTGCCATGGCAGTCTTCTTCATGAAGTCTTTCCCCAGGCCAATATCTTCCAGTGTTTTTCCTATGCTTTCTTGGAGGATTTTTATTGTTTCATGCCTTAAATTTAAGTCCTTTATCCATCTTGAATCAATTTTTGTGAGTGGGGAAAGGTGTGGGTCCAGTTTCAGTCTTTTACATGTAGACATCCAGTTCTCCCAACACCATTATTGAATAAGGAGTCTTTCCCCCAAGGTATGTTCTTGTTTGGTTTATCAAAGATTAGGTGGTTGTAAGATGTTAGTTTCATTTCTTGGTTTTCAATTCGATTCCAAGTGTCTATGTCTCTGTTTTGGTGCCAGTACCATGCTGTCTTGAGCACTATGGCTTTGTAGTACAGACTAAAATCTGGTATGCTGATGCCCCCAGCTTTATTTTTGTTACGAAGAACTGCCTTAGCTATACGGGTTTTTTTCTGGTTCCATACAAAACGCAGAATCATTTTTTCCAAATCTTGAAAGTACGATGTTGGTATTTTGATAGGAATGGCATTGAATAGGTAGATTGCTTTGGGAAGTATAGACATTTTAACAATGTTGATTCTTCCCATCCATGAGCATGGTATGTTCTTCCACTTGTTAATATCCTCTGCTATTTCCTTTCTGAGGATTTCATAGTTTTCTTTATAGAGGTCCTTCACCTCCTTCGTTAGGTATATTCCTAGGTATTTCATTTTCTTTGAAACTATGGTGAAGGGAGTTGTGTCCTTAATTAGCTTCTTGTCTTGATTTGATTTTGGATATTTCTTTTCTTCTACTGAGTTTAGGCTTAGATTGTTCTTCTTTTTCCAATTCCATAAGATGGCTTGTGAGTTTGTTGATGCACTCTCTTTCTGTTTTTAGAATGTAGGCATCTAAAGCGATGACTTTTCCTCTCAAAACTGCTTTTGCATTATCCCACAGGTTTTGGTAGCTTGTGTCTTCATTTGTTATGCTCAAGGAAGTTAATGATTTCCTGTTTTATTTCTTCCTGCACCCATCTGTTATTCAACAGAAGATTGTTTAATTTCCATGCCTTTGGGTGGAGTTGAGCATTTTTGTTAGAGTTGAGTTCCACCTTTAGTGCCTCTTGGTCTGAGAAGACACAAGGTAAAATTTCAATTTTTTTGATTCTGTTGATATTAGTTTTGTGACCCAGGATATGATCAATTTTGGAGAATGTTCCATGGGGTGATGAGAAGAATGTATATTCTTTTTTTTTTTTTTTTTTTTTTTATTTTTGGCCGGGGCTGGGCTTGAACCCGCCACCTCCGGCATATGGGACCGGCGCCCTACCCGTTGAGCCACAAGCGCCGCCCAGAATGTATATTCTTTATCTTTGGGATGGAGTGTTCTATATGTGTCTATCAAGCACAGTTGTTCTAGGGTCTCATTTAAATCTCTTATATCTTTGTTTAATTTCTGTTTAGAGGATCTGTCCAGCTCTGTAAGAGGAGTGTTAAAATCCCCTGTTATTATGGTATTATCAGATATCATATTGCTCAGACTGAGTAAGGTCTGTTTCAAGAATCTGGGAGCAGTTAAATTGGGTGCATAAATATTTAGAATTGAAATGTCTTCTTGTTGTATTTTTCCCTTGACCAATATAAAGTGACCATCTTTGTCTTTTTTCACTTTAGTTGCTTTAAATCCACATGTATCTGAAAATAAGATTGCAACTCCTCTTTTCTTCTGAATTCATTTGCCTGAAAAATTGTCTTCTAACCCTTGACTCGGAGCTTTAATTTGTCCTTTGAAGCCAGGTGTGTTTCTTGCAGACAGCAAATGGATGGCTTGTGTTTTTTAATCCAGTCAACCAATCTATGTCTCTTCAGTGGGGAATTCAAGCCATTAACATTTATTGAGATAATTGATAAGGGTGGTAGTATTCTATTCATCTTATTTGGTGAGAGTCCATTGCTTAGTTTTATCTTTTGCATCAGTGTGGAGGTTAGGTTCTGTCCTTTAATTTCCGAGTTCTTACTTTGCTGCTGATCCATTCTGGTGGTCAGTGTGCAGAACAGGTTGAAGTATTTCCTGTAGAGCTGGTCTTGTTGTGGTGAATTTCCTCAATGTTTGTATATCCGTAAATGATTTGATTTCTCTGTCAATTTTGAAGCTTAGCTTGGCAGGGTACAGAATTCTGGGCTGGAAATTGTTCTGTTTAAGTAGATTAAAGGTAGATGACCATTGTCTTCTTGCTTGGAAAGTTTCATTAGAGAAGTCTGCGGTCAATCTGATGGATTTGCCCCTGTAGGTTAACTGGCGCTTACTCCTGGCAGCTTGTAGAATCTTTTCTTTTGTCTTGACTTTGGACAGGTTCATCACAATGTGTCTTGGAGAAGCTCGGTTAGAGTTGAGGCGACCTGGGGTCCGATAGCCCTCTGAAAGCAGTGTGTCAGAATCTTTGGTGATATTTGGGAAATTTTCTTTTATAATATTCTCTAGTATGGCTTCCATTCCTCTGGGGCATTCTTCTTCCCCTTCTGGAATTCCTATAACTCGTATGTTGGAACGCTTCATAAAGTCCCATAATTCTGACAGTGAACGTTCTGCTTTCTCTCTCTTCTTTTCTGCCTCTTTTACTATCTGAGTTATCTCAAGAACTTTGTCTTCTACCTCTGAAATTCTTTCTTCTGCATGGTCTAACCTGTTGCTGATACTTTCCATTGCATCTTTAAGTTCCCTGATTGACTGTTTCAGTTCCTTCAGCTCTGCTATATCCTTTTTATATTCTTCATATCGTTCATCTCTGATTTGATTCTGTTTTTGTATTTCCTTTTTGTTATTTTCCACTTTATTAGCAGTTTCCTTCATTGTTTCCATCATTTATTTCATTGTTTTCAACATGTGTATTCTAAATTCCCTTTCTGTCATTCCTAATGTTTCTTTATAGGTGGAATCCTCTGCAGTAGCTACCTCATGGTCCCTTGGCGGGGTTGTTCTGGACTGGTTCTTCATGTTGCCTGGAGTTTTCTGCTGATTCTTCCTCATGGGTGATTTCTTTTATCTGTTTCCTTGCCCTAATTTTCCTTTCACTTCCTCTTGCTCTTTAAGTTCTCGTGCCTGTGGACTAAGGGTTACAGGACCAGAAGGGTGAGAAGGTTGAAGAGCAAAAAAGGGATGAAAGAAAGGAGGACCGAGTGATAAGAAAAAAAAAAAAGAAAAATAGAGAAAGGAGAGGGGGTGGGTAAAAGGAATATTGACAAAAAGAAGAGAGGCACAGAAAGAGGGAGACAGAGCAATATATGTGTACAGTAGGGTACTTTGCAAAACCTTAAAAAAAACCCACCTTCTGGGGGTGCCCAGTTGGGTGGTTCCCTTGAGGTCGGCAGCTCTTTTCTAACCTGATCAGACATAGTACCCCACCTCCACCAAGTAGAGAGGAAAGACAAAAATGGTGTAAATCAAACCAAAACAAGCAAACAGAAAACTTTACAGGGATAAAATTGGGTGGAAAACCAAATAATAGTTGTAGAAACACTAGCAAAAATGAAGTTCTAATTATTGAAAAAGGAAGCAATGGGAAATTATTATTGAACTTGAAAAATCGAGAAAGAAAAAGGATCTGTATGGAAAAGGTTGAACTTAAAAAACAGAACAACATCAACAACATCAAAATAAACAAAAAAAACAACCAAACCAAAAAAAAAAAAAAAAAACACAACCAAATACAAAGCAGTATGTATATGTTATTGAATATTGTCTGGGCAACACGTGGTCTTCTCGGGTATGAGATGTTAATCACAGTTCTGATACGACTGGAGGCTGCTGATTTCTCAAACCCCAGCAGGTAGACACCCTAAATCTCTCTTTAGCCCACTTAATAGGCACCTTGATTTTGTTCACTTGCTGAGCAGAAGCTTTCCCAGGAAAGTGCTTGTTGCTGGAATCACTGCTGAAGTGGCTATCCACTTACCCAGTGTGCCAAAACTGGTCTCACTCTGTCCCTGAGGGTTAGGGCTGCAAGGCGGCTCAGACCCCGCCCTTAGGCTACTTGGTGGCTGGGTTACCAGCTCCCACCCAATTCTAGCTCTGCGACCCTGAGGGCGGAGCTTGCCGGGGCAGATCGCTCACAATGGCTCCCTGTGACCCACAGCCAAACATTATTAGCTCCGTCTGGCTCAGCGTCTCAGACTGGGGCCCTAGACAATGGCCAAAATTCTCCACACTCCCGCTCAGGCTCTCCCCAAGGCAGCTCAACTGAGTGCCAAGTCCAAAGACACCAAAACAGTTCACAGGTAAGGCCTTTCTGGCTTGCAGTCTCGCTGCTACTGAACTTACAGTTGTGGGCAGGTTTAGATGGATTGAACACACGTGACCTCTTGCCGGTTTTCCACTGTTTTAGTCTTGCTCTTGGGGTCCAGAAGTCTCTCACTGACTCCCTGTATCCTCGCAGGGGTGATGATAGGCAGATCTCACTAGCCAGAGATGCCTGGAGTCCTATCTCCCCAGACTCATGGTGCCCAGATGCAAGGAAGCTGTTACTCGGCCGCCATCTTGGGGCACTCGGCATGATGATTTTTGATAAATATCTGTTTTTCCATTTTAAAATGAATACATTCCTAAGTTTCCTAAAATATAGATTCTTTTAAAACTGGCATTTAATTTACTGCAAGTATATTCCGTGCTATTTGGTATTTTTTGACTAAGGTTTTACATAAGCTATCCATAATTGCCCACCGCTGTAATCTCAAATAATGCAACTGGCAAATTTCAGATAACAATGACGCAACAAATAACTAAAGATCAAAACATCCAGGCAAAAAATCAGGATGATTTCCCTGCTTTAATTTTGTGGACATCCCAGTAATATAATGGTAGAACAAGTTATTAACAACCATTGTCATCCACTTACTTAATCTATTAATAGTGAGTTACACTGCATAGCAATCCCAAAATCCCACTGGTATGTGAACTTCTCAAAATTTTTTTTTTCCCTAGGAGATAAATGGAAAAAAATCTTTCCCACTGTCGAACCCAGTATAATTTCAAACCACACAACCATGAATTCTTCAGTCGTGGGGAGTGATGATCCCAGGGCTCATCCTTTCATCAGTGTTGAAGCCTCATTCTGTGTGGTACAGTTCTGCTGGACACACTGTGACAGACCTTCAATGTCCATTACAGACCTTCAATGTCCATTACAGACCTTCAATGTCCATTACTTTATATTCAGAAAGAGTCTCTTCCTGGGTGGTGGTACTAGACTATGTAATTGAGGAAGAATCAACAGACTCAATGGGTTCAAAGTATATATTTGAATTATCAATTCCTTCTAAATTATGCTGAAAAATTGAAATCAAACTGAATTTATCTATTAGCAGAGTCAAAGCCATTGACATGGAAAAAAGAATGTAGTGGCTGCCAGGCTTCTGTGTTGAAGTGTGGAAGGTTCAGTTGCTCCCAGCAGTGTTTACGGGCAGGACCAGCACGTCTCTGGGGTACAGGGGATGTGAAAGGAGAGGAGAAGAAATGGAAAGTGAAAAGAAATAAAATATGAACACAAACAAAAATTTTTTAAAAAATCAGAAGTAAAGAAAGATTTTCATTGAATGAGAAGTAATCTACTCTAAATTCAAGATGTCAAATGTAGTTCGTAGCTGAGGTTGTCCCACATCTCAGAATAGTTTTTCCTTTTTTATTTTTATTTTTTTTCCATATGGTAGACTTCACAGTATGAAAGGCCGTGCGCTGGTTACCCTTCTTATCCCCGTGTGTTTTCCTCACTTCACTTTTTCCAGTGATGACAACAGCAGATACTGAGGTCTTACTAGTCATGTCGAAGTAAATTACAGGGATAATTCAGTGGGAACCTCGCAGTGCTATCGCCTGCTGTTATAATCTCCACTGCGGATATCGGAGAGCTAAAGGGGCTAAGTAATGAATCCAGGGTCCTGGGCTGTCTTTCGTCCCAGCTGTGCCTGTGAATTGGAAAAATGTGTGCCCTCTGAGGAGCCTGAAGGTTGGCAAGCAGAGCTCCAGGTGGGTTCTGCCTTTCTTGTTCCTTTGGCCACAGACACTGGTACTGAAAACATCCTGCCCCTGCCAAGGTCACACACCTGCTGTTAGGGGAACCAAGTCCCCATGACTCCAAAACTCGTGTTATGTGTTTTCCACTATTACACTTCGGACCAGGGGTCCTCAAACTCCACATGAGGCGGTATAATTGTATTTGTTCCCATTTTGTTTTTTTACTTCAAAATAAGGTATGTGCAGTGTGCATAGGAATTTGTTCTTTTTTTTAAACTATAGTCTGGCCCTCCAAAGGTCTGAGGGACAGTGAATTAGCCCCCTGTTTAAAAAGCTTGAGGACCTCTGCTTCAGGCTCTCCACCATTTCCAGTGAACACCTAAATCTTAGAACGGTTCTCTCTTCCTCCCGGAGATTCCTTCCCTAAGTGCCCCTTCGAAACTGGGTGATTCTCTGTGAACTTCAGTGGGTCTTATTTCTGACATGAACTTTTCATGTTGCTTGGGACTGTGAAGTTATTTGTACATTTTCTTGGGTGACCGGTAAACCTCTCTATAGTGGGAATTGCCTCAGAATGCAGCACCAAAGCAGTCGCACATTAAGATTTTAATAAACTCACATGCCAGGAATAAAGGAAGTCCCATTACTCAGTTGGAATCTAGTAAATGTGTGTCAGGAGCTACCAAAACCTGAATACGGAAGCCTGGAAGGACATTAAAAAAAAACTAGACATTTGAAAGGACAATTCCTCATACCTGTCTGTCCCAGCTGACTGTCCATGGAAGAGTCCCCATGGGAGCCACAGTGTCACCCCAGGAACCCACGGCATTAAACTCTCTCCTCCTGTGTACTGGCCCCTCTGCAGGTTTTCTCTTTTGTACCATTTCAACTTCTGTTTTACTGAATGGAGGTGTTACATTATCACATGAATGAAGGCAAAGTACATATTGACTTCGATATATAAAAACTTTTAGTCCGAGTGGCGCCTGTGGCTCTAAGGGCTAGAACACCGGCCTCATATGCCAGAGGTGGCAGGTTCAAACCCAGCCCTGGGCAAAAACTGCAAAAAAAAAAAAAAAAAAAAGTTTTAGTCTGAAAACAGCTCACAATGCCTTCTGGCCTGTGAGCATTTCCGTCTTCAGTGTGACATTTGAAAGAAAGATAAGAAAATGGAGTGTCAATTTTTAAAGTCACTGTTTGGTTGACATTTCTAAATAGCACAGGATTATAACAATATTTGATATAACTTGACTAATCATCTTACATTTGACCTCAGTTCATGAGCATATTTGTAATCACATGTGATCAAATGCCATTACTTTATATGAGCTTTAAAATGCCATTCAATAACTACATCTCTGTGAGAGATTAAATGTTCCACACCTTTATTTATATATGCTTTGTAAAATAATAAATGCATATAGATTAATCTATGCATCTCTACAGGCGTAGATTATTTTATCTGTTGTTTCAAAAGTCAATCTATTATGCATTAAGTGGCTCAAATGTATATCAATGGGTCATTATGTGTTTGTTACGGTATCGAAATCTCTTTGATTCTCAATCTTTGTGGACATTAGCCAGAAGGTTAAAAAATCCACCCACATTTACAATGTCACACTGTTTTTTACCATTGGACATACTCGTATTTGGGGGGAGATGTTTCCTATATAACAGAAGAAAGTCTAACGTCTCAGTGTGATTGCCCAGCATCAGGATTATCAGAAACCAAAGTAAATTTGTGCTATAAGCCTGGTTTTTGAATCTTTACCTTTGAACTGGTTTCTTCTTAACATATGGGATAAATGGGTTTGACGTGTATTTCTTCTTTGAATATAGTAATGAGACTTAAGAATCAAAATAATAGAACTGGGCGGTGCTTGTGGCTCAGTTGGTAAGGCGCCGGCCCCATGTACCAAGGGTGGCGGGTTCAAACCCAGTCCCCGCTGAACTGCAACCAAAAAATAGCCGGGCGTTGTGGCGGGTGCCTGTAGTCCCAGCTACTCGGGAGGCTGAGGCAGGAGAATCGCCTAAGCCCAGGAGTTGGAGGTTGCTGTGAGCTGTGTGAGGCCACGGCACTCTACCGAGGGCCATAAAGTGAGACTCTGTCTCTACAAAAAAAAAAAAAAATAATAATAGTAATAGACCTTACTGGGTGGGGTTGATAAAGTAATTAAACCAGCTCCAGTGTATAAAGCATGCAAACAGTGCCCAGCATGTGGCAAGCACTGTGGGTGGATACAATTTGTACAATACGCTACCCTTTATACCTGCCATCGGTTTGGGCTTGACTTATTGTTGATTGCAACAATTGTACAAATTGTACAAATCATATCCAACTATACATTGATTCAGTGCTTGCCACATGCTGGGCACTTTGCATGCTTTATACACTGGAGCTGATTTAATTACTTTATCAACCCCACCCAGTAAGGTCTATTATTATCCCCGTTTCACCCAGGAGGAAACTGACCGACGCTGAGGGTAGGCGATTTCCTGAGGGTCGTGCAGTACCTGCTAGTGGGTTTTTATAGGGCCATCTAGCTGCAGAATGTATACCCTTCACTTCTATTCTAGGACCCCTGCTTGGATTGCACACAAACAAGACACCATGATTAGATGTGCAAAGCTACGTTTACAGGCAGAGTGTTTAGGAACAGAAGGAGCCGGGATGCATGTGCATCTGAGCGATTCCTTCAGCGCTGGAACGGAAGATGGTCTGGAGCCCATTGCTGGGGACTGAGGCCAACTCAGAGGCAGGATGACTGCGCGGTGGGCGGAGCTCTCAGACACATCTGGAATGGAAAGTGAACTGGTAGGTCAGGTTCAGTGGGTTTATTGCACGACATAGACAGGTGTGTTTCCTGAGGAAAGAGAGACCCAGTCAACAAAGCACTTAAAAGCTCAGAATAGGCGGTGCCTGTGGCTCAAAGAAGTAGGATGCCGGCCCCATAATGGGTGGTGGTGGGTTCAAACTCGGCCCTGGCCAAAAACTGCAAAAAAAAAAAAAAGCTCAGAATGCCTGGGCTGGAAGTTGGAGCCTTCCTCTATTGTGTGACCTGGAGCGAGTTGCTTAACCTCTGTGGGCCACATTGTCCTGCCTGTGGACAGGGATTAATACAGCACCCCATTCTGTATTGTAGTGAGAATTGAGGGAGTTAATATCCAGGGAGTATTTAGAATAATACTTGATGCAAATTGAATGTGCTGTAATTGCTTTAAGTAAAGATGAAGCGAGGGCTGTCAGGCTTGACTGCATAGGACAGTGTCAGGGTCAGTTTCGGAGGGAAGGAATCACCCAGGATTCAGCATTGACTGTCACTCAGGCCGTCACCAAGACTCAGAGAAAGCCTTCTAAAACCTAAATCTACAGTGGTAGATTGTGCCAGAAATTTAGTAGAATCAGAATGGGGGTAAAGCAAGCTCGACCAAGCAAACTATAAAAGTAAAAGAAGAGATAACACATCAGGGAGGAGAAAGGGCAGAGAAAGAGTCAGTCTTCCACCCAGAAGACCGACCTAGAGCTCATGGAAGAGTGGGGCAGGTGAGGAGGTGGAGCAGAGGGGCTGCAGGCTGTGGTGTTGCAGTGTTGGTGGTGGGTGTTGTGGTGTTATTGGTGTTGTGGGTGTTGTGGTGTTGTGTGTGCTGTGCTGGTGTGGGTGTTATGGATACTGCAGTGTTGTGGGAGTTGTGGTGTTGTGGGTGTTATGGGTGTTGTGGGAGTTGTAGGTGTTGTGGGAGTTGTGGTGTTGTGGGTGTTGCAGTGTTGAGGGTGTTGTGGGTATTGTGGGAGTTGTGGTGTTATGAGTGTTGCGGTGTTGTGGTAGTTGTGGTGTTGTGGGTGTTGTGGGAGTTGCGGTGTTGTGGGTGTTGCAGTGTTGAGGGTGTTGTGGGTATTGTGGGAGTTGTGGTGTTATGAGTGTTGTGGTGTTGTGGTAGTTGTGGTGTTGTGGGTGTTGTGGTAGTTGCAGTGTTGTGGGAGTTGTGGTGTTGTGGGTGCTGCGGTCTGTGGGTGCACATGGGAGGAGAGAGACAGCCTTGCACAGTTAGCATCAGCAGCACAGCACCAGGCGTTGGGGGTGTGGGCACGAAGCAGCCTCGCTCCCAGTACCAGAGAGGCAGGCCGTGGGTCCAGGGAGTAGTAATGCTAAAGTGTGGGCCACGGGGCAGAACTTTTACTACCAATGTCTCTTATAAAAAAGTCCAAGGAACAAACCCTCAAATGCTTGAGAACTTTAAACACGGACTAGAAATGGTTTCTCCCTCTGTGAAGCTTGCTTTCACCTCCTTGGGCAAACTGTTCAGTAAAATTTTTATCAAAGGTCATTGTCAACATTCTCATGATCAAATTTGTGTAAATGGCAATTATCCCTTTTTAAATTTAATTTTTCAAACATATTTTTACCTTATTTTAGTCTTATCACTCCCAAACTAGACACTGATACACACATATTAAAAGCCCACCTTTGTAGTTCAGCTATATGGTATGATAGAATCTACTTCATCTATTTCCTAATATTTAAACTGGGAAACATTCCAAGAGGGCAATGGGGAGGGAGCAAAAGGGACTTTCTTAAGAATATGAATTAGTGTCTTTGAAATCTTAACATAAAACAAGATGAAAAGAGTAAAATGAACAAATGTGAGTTGTTACAAAGAATTTAGACAGTGAAGACAAACAGTTCACAAAAACCCTGGTCCAGAAAATAATCATTAAGTGCTGTTTGGAAAGTATACCTTTGAATTTTCTGAGTTAAAGCTAACTCACTCTGAATTATAAAATATTTTTATGTGTATGCTTAGAATACTTTTTCTCATATATTAAGTTTTCTAGTTTGAACACTCATGGTCTTAACTAAAATAATAATCATTCTTTTCTGGGTTTGACAAGAACTCTTTTTTTCACTATTTCTGGGTATTTTAAATGCCTGTCTGGCTGACACATCAGGATCATTCTTCATTTTCTTTCTTTTTTTTTTTTTTTGGTTTTTGGCCGGGGCTGGGTTTGAACCCACCACCTCCGGCATATGGGACCGGTGCCCTACCCCTTGAGCCACAGGCACCGCCCCATTCTTCATTTTCAAATCTATTTCATCTGATATGTTTTACGTTCGATTGGAAAAATAGAAAAAAACAACACACTTAAACAGAAACATTCCCTATGGTCCTACCGTTCAAAGGCAAAAATATTTCCCATTGTATATTTCCCTTCAGCTTATTATTTTTAAGATGATATATAATGGTACAGTTTTCTCACTTAAAAAAATAAAATGTTGGGTGGTGCCTGTGGCTCAAAGGGGTAGGGCGTTGGCCCCATATGCCGGAGGTGGCGGAGGTGGCGGCTGGTTCAAACCCAGCCCCGGCCAAAAACTGCAAAAAAAAAAAAAATAATAAATTGGAATTCAGGTGCTGTAATCTGAAGCCAAAAGGCCGACTGTGATAGCACCTGCTTAAATCCGGGGTCAAAAGGCTGGCAGAGACATGCACTGAGCAACCCAGGCGCTCTCGGGACCACAGGGCAGCCTGTCGAGATGGGGGCTGGTGGTTCCAACCTCTTTCTCTGGCTACTTTATCATCCACATTCAGTGATCTTTATGGAAATGACCAATAAGATTAACTGACACAAATGAGTCCACCCAGGTGGTTCTTAATACCCATTCTTATCAAATGGAATCACCACGGAGCTAATCTCCTACAAATTATTTCAGAGACTTGACATTTTATGTGCACAGAAAGGCTTCCTGGAAAGGGCCCATCTGTCTGGAGGGGGCACAGCTGATTTCCGCCAGGTTCCAGCGTGTTTATTAAGTTGAGTCTGTCTATTTTTTAGCACCAAAGGAAACGTGTCATCCTTAACCAACTCAAGGTGGTGGCAGCTAGAGAAATAAAGGAGCTAGGGAAGAAGAGAAAATAACAAGAGTGTTTTTAAAAGAGCTAGATCAAATGAATGCATTTAGTGACCACAGGCACGTTGACTTCAGTGAAACGTGCAGGTCACACTGATTCATCAGGGTGTGATGGATGCAACCTCCAATATTGTCTCATTTACTTTATAACAATTTACTTCAATTAAAAGCCAGAGGAAGAAGTAATTATCATGTGACCAAAATGAGCCATGGTTGTACTGAGATGAAATCTTTCTAGGTGTGTGTGAACATGTTATAAACAGCAAATTTATTTATCACATTTTGGGGGGAATTTGAATAACACATTTTTGTACTATGTGAAAAGTTTTATCAGGGTATTCCAGAAGGATTTAAAGTTATATAAGAAATAAACTCTTCATTTAGTACTTAAATTTCAAAGTGGAGGAGAGTGGGGGAAGGGCAGAGGCCTGGGGGTAGAGTCCTCGTAACACCAGACATAATTATCACATGTAAACAAATTAATCCATCCTTTAATTCATTTACCTGAAATACCATAGGTTAAAAAACAGTATTCTTTATATGTCCTAACTTTTCTCATTTCTGAATCTTTAAAACAGCCCTGAGATTTATGTTCTTTAGTTATTACCATTAAATCTAAATTACTCAAGAAGATTTTGAAGTTCACAGAAGATGCACATTTTCGTGAAGTTTAGCCCTGAGTCACTGTGCTATAACTTCAGTGTCTGGAGTCCGACCATCAGGCCAACAGTATACTCTTCCTCCTAGCATAAAATTATGGGATACGTGAGAATTATTGATTTTATTGTTATTATTACTATTACTCTATCATCCTGGGTAGAGTGCTGTAGTGTCATAGCTCACAGCAACCTCAAACTCCTGGGCTCAAATGATCCTCTTGCACCAGCTTCCCGAAGCTGGGGGACTACAGGGGCCCACCACAATGCCCAGTGTTTTTTTTTTTTTGGTTTGTTTTTTTAAATGGAGATGTGGTCTTGTTCTTTCTCAGGTTGGTCTTGAACTCCTGAGTTCCATCAATCCATACGCTTCTGTCTCCCAGAGTGCTGGCATTACAGGTGTGACTACCACGCCCAGCCAGATTATTGATTTTAAATAATAAACATTAGATAGAAGAATCTATTTCTGCCTGATGAGATGGAATTTTTTTTGCTCTACATTATTCTTCGTATTGTACAGTAAATGAATTAATTCTCTGAACCTGGTAGAGAGAAAGAAAGAGAGAGAAAACTCTCTTTCTTTTAGTTTCACTAAAACTCCGTGCAAAAAGTTTCCTCCCCATTTCTCTAAGGCTTCAGAGCCCCTAAACTATGAGGTCTGTATCATTAAATCCTAAAGATAATTTTCTTTTATTTATTTATTTATTATTAAATCATAGCTGTGTACATTAATGTGATCATGGGGCACCATACACTAGTTTTATAGACTGTTTGACACATTTTCATCACACTGGTTAACATAGCCTTCCTGGCATTTTCTTAGTTATTATGTTAAGACATCTATATTCTACATTTACTAAGTTTCACATGTACCCTTGTAAGATGCACCACAGGTGTAATCCCACCAATCACCCTCCCTCTGCCAATCCTCCCCCCTCCCTCCCGTCCCTCTCCCCCTTCCCCATATTCTTGGGCTATAATTGGGTTATAGTTTTCATGTGAAAGCCATAAATTAGTTTCATAGTAGGGCTGAGTACATTGGATACTTTTTCTTCCATTCTTGAAATACTTTACTAAGAAGAATATGTTCCAGCTCCATCCATGTAAACATGAAAGAGGTAAAGTCTCCATCTTTCTTTAAGGCTGCATAATAGATATTTTTCATGCCTCATTCTAATGCCAACAAACACTAACCTCTTCACCAACTCATCTCTTTCTGAGAAACCCTTTTCAGTTTTATTTCCATTTGTCTTTATTTTTATACCCTCTGAGAACGGTTACACACGCACACTCACGCACATGCACACTTTTCATGTTCAAATTAGCAAATTGGATTTAGAACTCCTCTCCCTAAAGGTTCACAAAGTGAACAACTATTAAAGGATTTTTATGAGACAATTCTACACATGACTGTTCCATCTCTGAATGTCCTATACGTGGAGACAGAGAATGTCTTTTCATCTGAACAGATTTGGAGAATAGAGATACTATCTCCCTCTGAAGAAAGTGTAAGACACGCTTATTATTCAGTATAATAAGAATAACGATTACCTCAGGAGCAAAGCAGAGGCATCCTCTCTGTTCCTTATAACAAATTTGGGTTTCCTAAACTCAGATCTCCTCTGCTGTTCTTAATTCGTGTATCTGGGCCCATTTTCACAGCATCCCTGGAATACAAGAGTGAAAAGAAACAACGTGGAGATGCCCGTGCCCTGCCCGCCGTGCCATGAGCACTGAAATGATCGGTCTCCAGCTGGGGTTGCATGGCTTCTGTCAGCACCATGAGGCTGCGGCTGGTTCAGCTGTCAGCCTGCAAGTGGGCAAAATCCCAAATCTTCCCTGTTCTTAAATATGTACTCTCAAGGTCTTTAGTCAGTGATGTTTTTCCATAATTTAAATAAGAATTCTCAAATGCATTCATCTATGCAAATGCAAATGCAGTATAATTTTACCCCTAAGATTAGAATATCTTCAACTCTTTTTACTTCAAATTTTTTAAACATGAATGAAAAAAAAGATAAAATTCCAGCTTATAAACATTACATTACTTTTACCTCCCCACCGCCCCATTAAACCAGCCAGTATACTATAAAAACACTTTAACCAGTGTTTGAATGCCAGCAAATGTTACGTTGGGGAAGAAGATATGCTTATATCTCAACAGAGTCATCAAACTTTTAAATTCTTAACAAGACTTTGAAACTGAGGGATGGCTTAGAAAAGACCATACCCCCAAACTCAGAATAAACAACCCCTGACCACATCCACTTTGTTCTTGATTATGATCTCACTCCTTACTACCCAGGTAAGTGCTCAGTCATATAAATATTAGACATATATCCCAAATCCTCCTCTATTGAGGAAAGTCAGTTGGTTTAAACCTAGTGTACCAATTTATGTTAATAAATCCAACTGATACCCTAGACCTTATGACACTGGTAGTCCTTTAAAATGTAATGATTTTTAAAAGCATAGTTCTTTTTTTTTATTTTTAAAGTTTTAAAGAATTTTGAGAGTGTGTGAAACCCTTGGGGCTTTAATCTATGACATTTTATAGGAAGTATTAATAATTAAAGGAATCATAGAACCTAAAGAATCTACGAAGCCTTTTCATGGAATGTTTATTAATATCCCACAGACTCACTGTCTGATAAATGCTGGGATTGTCCTAATCTAACAGTTCAACATAGTAGTATACTTTTTGACTGAATGATCTCTCAAAATGCAATTTGGCTTGATTAAGGACCCAGTTAAATGTATGAAAAGTTCTGTGGTTTTCACTAAACTCAGGTTTTCCATTGTCATGTGGTATAAGATACCTTCCCGTGTCTGTCTCAACCAGGGCTGATAGTTTTAGTCTGGCTAGGCATTTAGCGTAAAGAAAAGATTCCTTTTTTTTTTCCCCCATGCCTGATTACTGGCAGAACAAAGCAGTGTTGCCATGGCAATGTAGACTGCGATATATATTTATAGGAAGAAAGGTGAAATAACAGGTAACAGAAACCTGTAGTTGAAAAACCACCATGATAATTCAAATAAAAATGTTATTGGAGGCTATTTAATGTGCTAAATTCAGGTTTTGGATTTCATAATTATATTATGAATTTTATTTGTGAAATATTACTGACTATGATCTTTATTGGAGATCCTTGTTCATTTATAAATGCTAATAATATTATGAATTTATAAACTATACATAAGAAAAGAACACATGACCAAAAATTTAGTGGTAAAGTGTTTTGCTACAAACCTCTGTTCATTACGTTTTCTTAATTATTACTGTGAAATTGTTCCTATCACATAAGGTAAATATTTTTGTCAGGTGAAACAAAACAAAGTGAAAGAATCTGGGAAAACCCTTAAAAATTTAGGGTCTTCTCTGAAAATGTGACAATTCTCTTGTGGTGAAGCTATGACAGTTATGTGATAAGATATAATTACTTTGGTTTCGAAATTGCCTTTCATTCACTGCTCTTGTTTTTTATTAGAAAAACTTTTATTCTTTTCTTTTCTTTTTCTTTTTTTTTTTTTTGTAGAGACAGAGTCTCACTGTACCACCCTCAGGTAAAGTGCCGTGGCGTCACACGGCTCACAGCAACCTCTAACTCTCGGGCTTACGCGATTCTCTTGCCTCAGCCTCCCAAGCAGCTGGGACTACAGGCGCCCACCACAACACCCAGCTGGCTATTTTTTTGTTGCAGTTTGGCCGGGGCTGAGCTTGAACCCGCCACCCTCGGCATATGGGGCCGGAGCCCTACTCACTGAGCCACAGGCGCCGCCCTATTCTTTTCTTATTTTTAATGCTCCAAGATATTATAATCCTATTTTATTACACTTTTAGACCACAAATTTAAAAAAGATAAGTCAACAAAACTGTATGGAAAAAAGAAATTTATGTTCTTAAAATTTAAAACGGTGCTAGCTCTCAGATGGTTTGTGAGCATAAAGACAGCCCTTGTTACCCAAGCCCTCCCTTTATAGCACAAGGTTCCTGGGTTCTGGAAATCCTCTCACCCACCCAATACATATCACTAATGAGATTACAATGTCCCAAATTTGGAACACCAGTGAGCTCAAATTTAACTGTAGTTTTAATTTAAAGTTTTTATGAGTTGACTTTTCTCAAAATACTTTCCTAAACATATCTGTGAATAGAAAAGCAATTTATGTGAATAGTTGAAAATTTACAAAAGAAAGAAATATTAAAGACACAAAGTTGCACATCAACCCCACTAAGATGTAACGATTTCTACTATTACGTATGAATAAACTAACCACTGGGAAAATAAAGGACATGGTTGTTTCCTTTGTGTGTTTTTATTTTTTTTATATCAGATTAATATGAGGGTACAAACAACTAGGTTGCAATGTTTGCATTTGTGAGGTAGAGTCCCTCTGGTAGCTGGGTCCTGCACCCAGGAGGTGGCCACACACCCTTACATTGTAGTTTCTCCTTACCCATGGGGGATAAATTCCAAAACCCCCAGTAAATCCCTGAAAAATGGATACTACCAAACCCTATATATGCTATTTTTCTCCTATACATGCACAGGTATGATAAAGTTTAATTTATAAATCAGTCACAGTAGGAGATTAACAGGGAATAATAAAATAGAAAAAATAATAAAAATACACTTCGGATTACATGAATGTTTTCTTGTGCTCTCTCTCAAAATATCCCATTGCTTTATACTCACCTGTGTTTGCACCATGGTTAACAGTGCATAACTGAAAGTGCAGACATGGAAACGGCAGATAAAAGCAGGTTACTGCAAATGCACGCACTTGAACATACGTATACGTTAGTGCCCACGTGTATGTTTTCTATGCGTGTGTATTTACATATAGATACATATCTGTGTGTATAGAGACAGAAAATCTGCATGCTTTGATGTATCTGTGCATTCATTTATTTACTCAGTTACCCAGTGAGCATTTACCCCCCGAGTCCCCTATGGACAGAGCACTGAGGCAGGTTCTGAGAATCACACGATGATGAACAGACCTCATCTCTCACTAACATCCTCGTCACTCAGAAGCTCATTCATCTGACCTGCTCCCCCACTACTCTTCACAGCCAGTTCTTTTCACTTCCAGCGTTTTACCATTTCACACTTTAGCTTCAAGTGAGAACACTTGTTTCAAATGTGTTCGAGACCAGCTAATTTCTGAAACTGAGGTTCTGCTCACTTCCAGAGAAAAGTACATGTTTTTAAAAGTCTTTCAAACATAACTCCTGAATACACATGCATATTTGTAATAATTTTATTATAGGGCTATTGAAATAGTCTCAGTTTCTGTGAAACTATTTAGAAAACATACCAGACAGCTTGGAAGGAAATAAATCTGCAGAAAATAATAAAACCAACCAAGAGTGTGGCACAGGTTATAAAACCGAACATATGTTCTATTTCAGAAAGACTTGGTAGAAATATCTCAGAAGGAGTTGGCTGGAATAAAAGTTGTACTTCCTGAAAAGCATACATTTTAGTGACTCAACCATTTCTCAAGGAGCTGTGTCAATTAAAAATAGAAGTGATGATGTGTCTTTTACTCTGATATAAAAGATTTTACAGATTAGAATTCTAGGGGAAATACTGACTTAGGGGGCGGCTCCTGTGGCTCAGTGAGTAGGGCACTGGCTCCATATACTGGAGGTGGTGGGTTCAAGCTTGGCCCCAGACAAAATACTGACTTATGTAAATCTTTAAGTAGTAGAAAGAAAAAGTCATCTAAGGAACGCCTAAGTATCAGTATTTTTCATCATTATTCTTCTTCATCAGAATATATTAGTTCAAAATAGCATTAAAGAATATGCATACATTCACAAATTTGGTAAAATATCACATATTTTGGGAGAAATTGGTTACTAATAGGTGCTGATGGATTTAAATAAGAAGCCAATTGAAGTGATAGATTTCAAGCAGCTTTATTAACTCAGGAAACATAGTGACACAAATTAGTCAAATTTCTGAACTGAATATTGATAAGGAAATGTGGAAATCTATTTATAGCCAAGTATGTAACAATAGATCAGATAACAACATTAAGGAAAATATGGTATCACCACTTAGCTTTTAACTTATATTTCCAAAATATGATATCACCATATTAAGTTAGAAGCCTTAAGTTTGCTTTTAACTTATATTTCCAGATTTCAAGCACTATCAGATGATCTGGTTAGATTCAATTTGGTATTAAAAATATGTTAACTATATGGTTTTATTGTCAATGTTATTAAAGATAATATGTCCTTTTCAAAGTGATGCTTAATAAAAAATTTTAATACCAAAATTATTTTTGGTAATTCTCATGATTATACTTGGTATCATATTTCAAAATTTTGTTGATTTCACACATAATCAAAGGAGATTTGACATGTTACTGGGAGAATATTTTGCAACTAACTTAACAAGATAGAGCATCATGTGTTTAGAGCCACCACCCCATTGGGATTTTGCCACTGCTCATGGTGAAGCCCCATAAATGTTTCCTGGGATTGAATTTCTTCACTGCTGATTTCTGAACCAGCCCCAAACAACACCATAGTTCCTTCCCAGTGCTTGGTGGTGATGTAAGGATGAAAAAAATAAAGAGAGAGAAAGAAAATTTAGATTCAAAAAGAGTAGGGCCCAGGGGGCTGATGGGGATACAGCTCTGGGGATGCAAAACTATTTGATAATATACTTTACTTAACTGGGATGGTTTCAAAAGAAATTCTGACTTTGACTATGGACCAAATTCATGTAGAAGTTGGTTATCCTTTCCTACTTTTTTCTTTTTATGAATTAATATTTATTTTATTGTGGGTTGATAAAAATACATGGAGAGCATATTTTTACAACTTTAACCTGCAACTCAAAATACTAACGAGATCACATTTTTTTTTTATATATAAAATATTTTCCACATTTACCAAGTGTCTTGGCACAGTAACTGAGAGAATGCCAGGAAGGCTATGTTAACCAGTGTGATGAAAGTGTGTCAAACGGTCTGTGAAGCTAGTGAATGATGACCCCTGATCATATCAATGTACACAGCTATGATTTAATAAAAAAAGAAACAAAAAAATAATAAATAAAATATTTTCTTTCAAGTTCTAATCAAAAGCTCACCTGGGAACACAGAAGGTAGGAGAAATTTCTGCAACACATGCTGTCTTTACACGCTTCTCACTTGCCTCAAATAAACCTAACAATTAGAAATCCCCAAATATTTTCCAGGATAATATTTCAGCTTTATAGAAGATCCCTCCAGTATGTGGCATTTCAATATTTCATCTTTGACTTTCATCAAGGAATATAATTATAACCATATTTGAACTTTTTTGTTAAAGGAATGGTGTTGAGTGTGTTGGTCCTTACAGTAATATTTAACAAACTAAAGAATTGAAGCATCTCTTTTAGATATTGGTCCTTAGAAAAGTTTGAATATTCCCCCAAAACAGACAAACTTCTTACTTTCTGAAATTGCTACTATAGAATTGAACATATTTTTTCTCTCTTGGCTTCAAAATTGGAAGCAACATTTTTACCACTCAAGTTTTTAAAGTCTGCTTATTTGATTTCTTCACTCCAGTTTTTTTACTACTTAGTCTTTTTTTTTTTTTGCCTATTTTTATTTCTTTTTTTTTGTGCAGTAAATACCCTGCTCTCTTTCAAAACAAGAAGCCCAGAATAATATTACAAATTTCTCATATGGTGAAGAGTTTGAAAATCCCAAAGGATACTATTTTCTTTACTATTTGATAGAAAATAACCTCTAACTTAAACCAGATCTACAAAAATAAAGTTTACACTCTCTAGGCTGAGTTGTTTTTGATCCCCCAGGAATCGCTCACATTTTGTTATAATTGCTTGACTCCTGAAAAACGTACATTTCATGTCCACCCTTTTCCTGGCTCCTATTTTCTTCTGTTTTCCTTCCTTTAACTTTCCTAGGTATTATAAGTTCCGTTAAACTCAGTTTTGAGTTTATGCTACGTGGGGGCCTCTTGGTTTCATTCTTTCTATAGCCCCTGTGAGTGTATTTTATTTTTCCTCCTTAGAAGCCACGATGATGGGAAAAGGCAAAACAGAAAGATCTGTGAGAAATGCATTTCAAACAAAGGGAAAGAGCAACCACCCAATTACTCAGATTCACAGAGACCCAAGTTGAAACTCTAGTGATGCCTGTGGCTTCACTGAAATGGAACATTGAAATCTCAAACTGGAGACATTTACCTGTTTGATTCATACAGAAATATTGTTAAATATTTGCCAAGTACCACAGGCTTTAGATGCAGCCATGGCTTCTAAGGAGGAATATTTCTGGCTCATCACAGGGGAGCTCGGCTCTGGGCAGGACTCAGGGACTGGACAGGAATCTGGTTGTTTTCTTGGAAAATCTGAGAATATTTTCTGCATGTAAAAAGAAAAAAGGAAAGGAGTATTTGGTGACAATTTCCACAAGTTGTGGAAGGCTGCAGAAGCAGGTTAAAAAAATCCAGTCTCCAGGTCATTCTGCATTTGGTTTCATTGAGGAATTTTATAAGAAACAAAGTTAAGAAAAATATCATATTCTAGATAGAACTGTTAGCAAGAAATTTGTGAAGGATGTTTCAATCTCTTTTGAGGATCCATGGTTGACTTTTTCTTGCACTCCCACAGTGTGATGCGGGGATGACAAAGGAGCAAGCTTTTATTATAAGGTAGAGGGCATGAGTCACGGAATTGGTGTGTCTTTTGAATTTACTTGATAAGAAGACTTCTGAATTTATTTTTAAATTTTAATAACAAATTAAGTAGCCAAATTTTAAATGAAGCTTACATTTGTGTAGGTTTTTTTTCAGGGAATAAAATTCACTTAAATATTCAATAGATATTTTTGCTTGGCTTAGCATTGATTTTTTAAATTAATTAATTAATTTTTTAATTGAGGCAGAGTCTCACTTTGTGGCCCTGGGTAGAGTGCTGTGGCATCATAGTTCACAGCAACCTCCGACTCCTGGGCTTAAGTGATTCTCTTGGCCAGCCTCCCAAGTAGCTGGGACTACAGGTCACCACAATGCCTGGCTTTTTTTTTTTTTTTTTTAGAGAGAGAGTTTCACTCTGGCTCAGGCTGGTCTTGAACCTCTGAGCTTAGGGCAATCCACCTGCCTCAGCCTCCCAAAGTGCTGGATTACAGACGTGAGCAGCCACACCTGGCCTTAGCATTGCCTTTTAAATATCATATGGTACCACAAGCATTAGAACAAGTTGACTCAAATTCCTTTTGTAATGACAGGAACTATGAGTAAATAGATACCAAAAAAATCCAGGTTACATAAGTGAGAGAAATATAACCTGCCCAAAGAAAGAATACAATCCCCTTTCTAAAAAGGAGTACAATGTACACCATGGAATATTATGCAGCCTTAAAGAAAGATGGAGACTTTACCTCTTTCATGTTTACATGGATGGAGCTGGAACATATTCTTCTTAGCAAAGTATCTCAAGAATGGAAGAAAAAGTATCCGATGTACTCAGCCCTACTATGAAGCTAATTTATAACTTTCACATGAAGGCTATAACCCAACTGTAGCACAAGAATATGGGGAAAGGGCCAAGGGAAGGGATGGGAAGGAAGAAGTCAGGGTGGAGGGAGGGTAAGGGGTGGGGCCACACCTACCGTGCATCTTAGAATGGGTACAGGTGAAACCTACTAAATGCAGAATACAAATGTCTACATACGGTAACTAAGAAAATGCCATGAAGGCTACGTTGAACAGTTTGATGAGAATATTTCAGATTGTATATGAAACCAGCACATTGTACCCCTTGATTGCACTAATGTACACAGTTATGATTTAACAATAAATAAATAAATTAAATAAATTAAAAAAAAGTAAAAAGGAGTACAAAGAAAGCCTTGGTCCCAGAAAAAAGAAAATACTTTCTCTGTGTGAAGCTACTAAAATTTAAAAATAAGATTTGTTTCATTTTACAATCATTTCCTGTTTTTAAAAGGATAATAAACATTTAAAAATTGTAAAACATTCATTCCCTTACTAATTTTAACTTTATTAAATACAGAGATTTATGAGTTTAAACTCCACAATTGTACAATTATTGGTTGTGATATTTGTATGGAATATTCCAAAGCGTGTTTTCACATCCTTAGTCTAACAGGCCTTTTAGACACATGTTTATTGTACAAAAGGTGGCACCGGTCTGGCATAAGGTGTCACTTTCAGAATTTATGTCTTCGGACAATTGGCAAGATTCTTATTAAGTTGGATCCGCTGCTCAGAAGAGCCAACCTTTTGAGTCATATATCATGGTGGTGTCTTTGCACCAAAGATCTGTTACAGGAATGAGCCGGCAGCCTGACAGTTCTCATGATGTAAGGGATTATCCATCATGGGTGTTAAATTTTGTTGCATGTCTCGAAGAGCTGTGCACCTGCTGAAGAAGTTTGAGACTTAGGAAATAAAGTAGGTGCAGCTCCATGGGAGGAACTTGTCAGTCTTTAAGAAGTCTATTGTGCATTTATATTCTTGACGAGAAAGCTAAAATAGGAACCTAAAAACTCTGTGAAGCAAATAAAGCATTGTCCTTTTCCCCTACGGTGTTGCTAAACAACCCGAGCATTGAAGTGTTTCTATTGAGTAAAAGAAACTTCAGTCAAGGCACAACATTTTTTAAATTGCTTTTTATTCAGATTAATAGGAGGGTGCAAACGTTTAGGTTACACTGTTTGTGTTTCTAAGGTAAAGTTCAAGTTGCAGTTGAGCCCTGTGCCCAGGAGGTGTGCTGTACCCACCAGGCGGGAGCTCACCAATCCCCCTCTCTCTTCCCTTTTCCCTTTTCCCTCCTCCCTCTCTCCTTCCACCTTGAATATACTGTGTTTTTCTCTAGTGTGGATACTTAGTTTTGGTTTTTCTATTGGTTTCATATCAGTAGTGAAAACATGGGATATGTCCTTTTCCATTCTTAGGATGCTTTGCTAAGAAGAATGTGCTTCCGCTCCATCCAGGTTAAAACAAAAGCTGTAAAGTCTCCGTTTTTTTATGGCTGACTAGTATTCCATGGTATACATATGCCACAGTTTATTAATCCATTCATGGGTTGATGAGCGTTTGGGTTGATTCCACGACTTGGTGATTGTACATACAACATTTTTAACATCTCCTCGTGTGCAGACTATTCTGAAAGCTCGTATCTGAGGAGAAAAGAAAACATCAAAACTTAGCTCTATCTACGCGAAGCATTCAGTTAAATCAAGGACGTTACCTTGATTTAAATTACAGGCATAAAGCACCTGTAAAAAATTCCATTTTCACCACTGATTCCTAAATTACCTTTTCTACTATTTTGCAGTCAAAATAACAGAATATGCTTACACAGGACCAGTCAGTCACTAATGATTTTTCTCAATGGGTAGCTATAGGAAAATGGTTTTGAGGATACCAACTCTTAAAATAACTTTATGGCATGGACAGGAATAAGCTATTGGTCTCTAGAAATTTCAGTCCTAGGATAAGCTAATGCATTGGAAAATCCCTAGTGAAATATTAAGTACACATTATATTTCCGTGGCTTGTCTACATAAGTATAAATATACCTACTTAATCAGACAAATGGAAAAAGAATATTAAACAATAGAAGTGGGCATAAATTCCTCCCTCAGTCTCCACAGGAGATGAGTTCCAGGATCCTCCACAGATGTCGAAATGCGCAAATGCTCAAGCGCCCTACACAGAACAGCGAGGTATTCTCTTATACCCTATAGGCATTCTTCTATATACTTTAAATTACCTCTTTGTCACTTTTAATACTCAATACAATGTAAATGTTATGTTAATAGTTGTTCCATGCTATGGATTTCTTTTAATTTTATTATTTTTATAGTCATATACTTACTTTTTGTTATTTTTTTGAATTTTTTTAATATGTAGTTGATGGAATCCATGGTTGTAGAAAACTTAAGTATGGAGGGCTGGCGGTATATTGTCTCACTAAGAAAAATGTGACCACATCGCTTTTCTGCCTAAATGTCTTCCAATTTCCCCCGAAGCTCTGAGAATAAAACTCAGTTGGCACAACAGCAAGACTGGGGGTGACCTTCCCACCTAGCGACACCGTCCTATCCCAGCCTCTGCCTCCACGTGAGCCCACTGGCCATCTTTTAGTCTCCCTTAGCATATGATGTGTTTCCTACTTCTTGCTCTCTTCAGAATCTTTTTATTTCAAAATACTAAGGGGTTACAAATATTTGTATTACATATATACCTTGTGTAATGCTTCAGTGAACACACGTAAGATGCCCATCTCCAGGGTAAAGTTCATTGTACAAGCTCTTGTACCTTTCCCTGAGTCTAAGATTATATTTTAGCTCTCTGATAAAATTTTATGAAGGTAAGTTGTTGTTAATTATTATGCTATCAAATTTATGAACATTTTGCTTTAAAGTTTGTTTTTTTACACCTCGTTTAAGAATTATTTTATAAAGTTAATGTCTTATGTTTTCTTCCTACATTTAAAATTACTCTTTAAAATCAAGTCTTTTAACGTATATAATATCACATACGAATCTACTTTTCCCCATAAAAATAATCATTTTTTTTCAGGGCATGGGGTATGCAGTCCATCTCTACACACTAATCTATAATGCTTAGTATATTTTTTACTTCCTTATAAGAATAGTGTGAACTATTAGAACATTTTCATTGTTCTAATTTACTCCGCATTTGCTAATACCTTATTATTAACACTTATTCCTTGATATGTGGTAGGGCGATTTCCCCCAACTCACTGATCTTCTATTTTAAAATCAGCATGGCTTCTCTTACACTTTTAGTTTTCCATATAATGTATAGGAACTGCTTATCAAACTTTATTAAAAATAATAATAAGGTTTTTATTGTAATTACAAAACTTAAGCTAATCAACGCATAATCATCTTTTTCATTTTGTTTAATTCTTCCATTTAGAAATCTTTTTATTGGGTGGTGCCTATGGCTCAGTGAGTAGGGCAACGGTCCCATATTCAGAGGGTGGCAGGTTCAAACCCGGCCCCACCCAAACTGTAACAAAAAAATAGCCAGGCGTTGTGGCGGGCGCCTGTAGTCCCAGCTACTGGGAGGCTGAGGCAAGAGAATCGCCTAAGCCCAAGAGCTGGAGGTTGCTGTTAGCTGTGACGCTATGGCACTCCCCCGAGCAGACAAAGTGAAACTCTGTCTCTAAAAAAAATATATATATATATATATAAAATATATATTCTATTATTTCTATGAGAGTATTATTCTTTTATTACATTTTCTTACTGAAATCCACCTCTGTTTGATGAACTTAGCATTACATTTTTGCATCTGTCTCTGGATTATTTGTTCACATCTTTTCCTCCATCAATGATAATAGCAATTATAATAATAAAATAATAATTAAAAAAATAAGTACTGGTCAACCAACACGTACACACCAACTGGGGTAAATTCTGAAGTAGACCAGGGCAGTGTCACAACTTATGTCAGAGTCTTAGTACTCAAATGACCAGAGAGGACTTATGTCTTTCAAAGACAACCTAGAAGCCTCAGATGTTAAATAGTGTAATTGTCTTTTTAAGTATGTATCAGTCCATAAAAGAAGTCAAGTATAAAAGGAATCACGCCCATGGACTTTATGCTGAATTCGTTCTTGAGGGCTAGACCTCTGTCATTCATCTGCCTGATATATACATCTTAAACATGGAAATGGGTGGTGCCTGTGGCTCAAAGGAGTAGGGCACTGGCCCCATATGCCGGCGGTGGTGGGTTCAAACCCAGCCCTGCCTAAAAACTGCAAACAAACAAACAAACAAAAAAATGGAAATGCATACTAATTAGGAGAAATATATAAGGATATTCCAAAGGAAGTTTTTGTCCAAAAAAGAGAACTACAATTAGAATATTCCTTTACTCCGTAGAGCAGCTGTTAAGTTTGCTTACTGTAAGCAGCTGTTGAAAGAACCTAAACGATAGTGAAAAGATTGTAGGAACCTCTATACTTAAATTTCCAGAATAAGGCTTTTCACTTTTACTTATTTTGAACCGTTTGTTTTCCTTGTATTTCATGTTTTGTCTTCTCAGCTAATCAAATCTTATCTCTTTTGAAATGTAGAACAAAGATCTATGTCTAGAAATTAACATTTATCAACAACATAGAACAAAGATCTATGTCTAGAAATGAACATTTATATTTTTCCAGACTATCTCTCTCAAGGAAAAGAAAGAGGGACGGAGGGAGGGGGGTGGGGCCTTGGTGTGTGTCACACTTTATGGGGGCAAGACATGATTGCAAGAGGGACTTTACCTAACAATTGCAATCAGTGTAACCTGGCTTATTGTACCCTCAATGAATCCCCAACAATAAAAAAAAAAAGAAAATGTAATTTTTCCATGAGCTACTTTTTCATATTTGCCCCCACCAAAAAATCTTTAAGGAACTTCCATGGTGCGGACACTGCACTCACTAGTGATTTCTTTCTGGGCCACTTTTTCTAAATGACCAAATAAAGAAATTCAAAGAACAACATTAATATACAATGAAATGCAATAAGGATGGGGATTTTTCTAAGAAGCAAAAAAGCACGTAGAGCTGCCAAACCCACTTACACTAAAAACAAGTGAGAAAAATGTAGACTGCCTTCCGCGCTTTCAAAAACCATCAGACAGTCAATGCCAGTAATGACGGAACATAGTCACTGTACTTAAAGCCTATATAAAAAGAAGTGTCTGGAGAAATTTGAATTAAAGAAGATTTTGTGAAATTTGCCTAAGTACAGAATGCACATCTATTTTGAATTTTCTTGCCTTTTTTTAAGACAAGTGGCAGATAATTTCACAGCTGTCAGTTAATGCACATAATGAAGGCCTTGTAAAAGGATAAAAGCATGAAGTCGTATTCATGCTTCCCAAGTATGTAAAATAAATTCAAAAGGATGTCAAGATCTGATACGAAATGCAAAACGCAAGAACATTTCAGTTTAGCGTGGACGGCCGTGGGGTGAGGTGGGGGTGGGGGTGAATATTTACCTCTTTTCTCCCTATAAATTAAATCAAGAGGAGAAGAGGCAAAGTATCAACTACTTTAAAACACATAGTTTTGGGGGTTTCTTTAATCAGTTTTTCAGGACTTTATTACATAACACTTTTATTTGGCATGGAGGCAACTTTAATTCATTGCTTTGAAATACTTTGTGTTTTCAGTTTAAAGCTAAATTCTGGCATTCTTTCACATTTGGAATCTGTGGGCATTTCTTATCTGGATAAGATGGGAAAGGATATTCTCTGATTGTGGAAAAGAAGATGTAAAGATGTTAATCAAAAAGAGTCGTACGGGGTTAACACTGGGTAAAGGTAAAAGTGTAACCTGGCTCTTTGTATCCTCAATGATTCCCCAACAATTAATAAAAAGTCTACATTTCACTCCATCTAATCTCTTATAATCATATTTCATGAAATTGTACCAGAATCACTTCTCTATTTCAGAAAATGAAATGCTTAATACTATTCTTCAGTAGTATTTGATCATTCTTGTGCTGATTTTTAAAAGTGAGTTAAAAGAGAAGCCTATGACCTTGTTTCAACTTAAAACAACATACATTTTTTATATTTTGAAACAGTATATAATCACACATTTAAAACACAGGATTATATTTCATTTGAAGGCAGAATGACCTATTCCTTTCTGAGTCCTTTTTGTTTGTCTATGAACCTCTCTAAAAATCACTATGGCTTTGTAGTCTTGAACGTCACCTCTGGCCCGATGTTACAATCCAGCCTAATAAGAAAAGGAAACATCAGTCCATAAAATAGTTTCAGAGTTTCAATTGATTCTACTGGACAGTGAAAAAGAAGTCATTCTAAATTTAACCTATTTCAGAAAATAGAGATCCATTTCTATCGCATTTGGGGAGGCCAGCACCACTCTCATAACAAAAGAAATGACTGTATTTGGGGGTCAGGACCTCATTTTTAATAATAATAGAAGTATACAAACCACTGATACATTTATGTCGGCCCCCCGCGTGCAAGTTCCACCATGCGATGTGTGTGCACAGAGAGGGCCAGGTGAGCAGGCACATCAGACACAATCCTGACCTTACAGAACCTGAATCTTATATGACAGACAATGAGCCTCCTGCCCTCTGATCCAGGGATAGGGACCATCTCTACCTTCGAAGAATACAAGCTGAGTAGTTTGTCTTTGCTTTGGAGAAAAGCATCACCTCATCTCCTATCTGCTTTACAAATACCCTTGAAAAGTTAAAATGCAGCAACCAAAGTTCACTTCTCTGCTTTCCAAACTTGCAGAAATGTGACAGGTAAGTGGAGATTTTCCTTTCAATAATACCAAGAGTTGTCACCAAGCACAGTGAATGACATAGTCTGATATTGGCTAAAGAACAGTCAAATGAGCTGAAGAACCAGGCAAGCAACAAATCTGCATATATAATTACAGATTAGTGGGAACATGCTCAGGAAAGGCAGCCTTGTCAGTAAATTGTTGTGTTAACTGAATATCTACATGGAAAATATGTGCAAATGTGATGGGCTGTGTGCATATACACTAGCATGTATGTGCTATGTATACACAGGTGTTATATAAGCATATAAATATTTAAATTTATGTATATACTCAGTTATTGCTGCTTTATATACACATATACATGCAACACACATATTTATATTTATAGCATATGTGTACTTATGTATTTCTGTACATATGTATATATACACACATTGACCTCTATGCTGTACACACACACACACAAACACGCACGCACGCACATACATAATCAATTTGAGACACATTGTAGACTTAAATATGTGAAATGTTTTTTAGAAAACACTTCTAGGAGATAATAGAAAGGAATATTCCATGAATAGATTTTTAAATACCCCTGAAGAGAGACAGATTCGGGTCGTAGTGGTCAATGGTTTCTGTCCTCTGATAGCTTGTCAGATACCTGGACCAGCAGAACTAAGTTAGCTCAAAGACAGGAGAGTTTGAGACTCTATCGCCCAGCCTATCAAAGCCACTTCCCAAGCTCCCATTGTTGGAAGTGTCTCATAGTTTTACGTAGGCTCATGTTTTCCCTGCTCCCAAGGCCTCGCACCTCACTAGGGTGTTACTGAGGCAAATGTGCTCTCCTCTCCAATGCTGGCCAGGGGGTGTGCAAGACATCTGCATCCAGCAGAGGTTGCGTGACGGGGTCACAGGAGAACTATCTCTTCTCTGCTTGCAAGGTGTTCCCAAGATACCCTGTTATTTATTCACTTCTGTTTTTCATCTGCAACCCCTTTCATGAAGGCAGTTGCTGAGCACAAAAGGACATACCTCGCCCTTTTAGATGCTAAGAGTTTTTGGATAAGCATTTAAGTGGTCCATCCCTGGGTGGATACAATTTCTTCCTGCTTTTGGGATAGGTTATCCTCTGCTAGCCTTGAAGCGAATGGGCTTTCTGTGGAGTCAGGTAAGCCCCCTCCATTGAAGTTGCTGCTGAGATATCTCTTCCAAGCCTTAAAGACTCAGTTTGCAAGACAGCACATCAGGTGGCCCATCCCTGCTAGCCCAGTACCTGTCATATTCTCAGAGATACCTGCTTTATCTCTTGAGGCCCTTGCAGTCTCCAGTTGGCCACAGATACCAATTGCAGAGTCCCCAAACAAATGATTTATTCAGAAGGCAGCAGATGTTCTGTGAGGAAACGTTCTGGATGTATCCTGCCTCATCTGAGCGTGGAGAGCTAGGTATAAAGGGCTGAAGTTGAGCTGGCAGGGGACAGTATTTATGACTGTGATCATTGATAGTTTGGATATGATGTTTTATCCTGAGAAACACTGGTGACATTAGGCAGCTGTCTTCTGGCTCATGTTGACCATGGACAACTCTCCCAGATGACTTATATCTAATAATGGAACCATCTCTTGTTATCTGGCAGGAAAAAAACTTGGTGTGGTGATACCAAAATGTATACAGAAGCACAAAGGGCCAGTAACAGCAGAGACATCAAAATAAGGCTGTGCACTGAATTACACGAATAGCATAGAAAATAAGTAGTTGGAAAAGATCACTGCATAATGTCCTGTTCCTTGTGCAAAAGAGTCAGCTGTCCAGGTGAGATGGAGGTGTAGACCCCTACCTGGCCTGAGGGCAGGAAGAGCGCAGCCCTCTCTGCTCCGTTAAGGAGGAGTGCCTCCTGGATTTGATAAGCTCTCAGGGTATGTGGGTTTTGCCTCAGACTATAAACAGTGCTTAATATTTGTGATAATGCATCACTGCTAGATAGGATGGAGGGAGTCTACCACAGATACGAGAAGTTCCGTGACGAGTCTGGGTCCAGCACACCTATCCAGTTTTTAGTGAAGGTAAGAAATACCCTTTGATGGTAGAACTAAAATTCACTCTGCAGTGGCCTATTCTCTCCGCAGACGTATTTGAGAACACACTAATGCACTCACAAGACTCTTGTTACCTCTAAAGTCTTAGAAGAAAGAGCAGAGAGTGGGAGAGACTACATCACAAGTGAACTCAATGTCTGAGCTAGGATAATGGGCGTCTGACTGGCATGATGGCTTGGATGACACAGAGGATTCCCATTCGGCTTCTCTCCAGGCATGGAAAGGTGGCTCAGTGGATGCCTGTGGATTAGCATGGAGCACGTTGACAAAATCTACACGAAAAAAAATTAGCAACAAAAACAAAGTTCTTTTCAAAACCTTTGAGAGTATTAGTTGATGTATAAAGGCTAAAAACGATATGAAGCTTGATCCAGCAAAAGGAAAGAAACTTGTATTTGTAATGCTGCTCCTGGAAAGCTGGTGGACCCCACATGAGGGTGGAAGTGATAGCCCTACCTTGCAAGGCGGCAGCACCTCCACTCGCATTAGTACTCGCTTTCTCCCTCTGCCTGTGGAGATTAATTCTATATTGCTGAAGAAATGGAGGTGTCCTCTCTGAGGCACTCACCAAGCAAGGCCTAGCTGGCTTTTCTCAGGATCCACACCCAGTCCCCCTCTTTCCTCCTAGACCTGTACATCGACTCGAGTCCCAGCCAGCCCCTCCGGATGAGGTGCAAGCGTGAATCACGAGGGCATGTGCCACCCTCAGACAGAACTACTGGAGCCTGCTAATTTATAGGGATAGAAATCTGGGAAATGTGGGGGGGAATAGATGCAAAGGCTGAGAATAGAGAAAGAATCATAAGGCTGGACCTGGCCATCAGAGAGGCCCACCTCAGAGGGTCTTCATTTCTGGCTGCCGTGTGGGATTAGGAAATGCACTAAGAGTCGGGTTGGTTGACTGAACATGGATCCAAAGATGACCCACGTGAATGAGCTGGAGTTGACAGACCCCCGCCCTGGGTAACACAGAAGAAGGGATTCAAAGGCTCAGGGAGCTTGGGTTGCCAGAAATAATTTGTCATGTAAAGCCTGCTCAGTCACACTGGAATGGGCCAGAAGACATGCCTTTCACTGGTACTTTGGGAGCCCTGGTGAAGGGAGTCTCACATCCCCGAAGAGCTCTGTGACTGCTCCATCTCTGTGGCCCAGACTTTACAGGGAGAACTTCTGTCCAAAACTGGAAAACCTAAATGCAGTGAGAAGGACTGGATCCCAGGGCAGCAGAGGACACCAGGGGCACTGGATCATCAAAGGCAAGGTGGACGCAGGCATGATAGTAGAAAACAGAGCAAAGCAACTATTAGAATTGGTTACCAGATGCGGGCATGATAGTAGAAAACAGAGCAGAGTGACCACCAGAAGGGTTTGACTTGAGCACAGGTCATCCTGGCATTGGTTAATCACTGTGTCACTGTGTTGCTAGAAATAAAATAGGTAGGGAAGCTTCTAAATTCTTATTTGATCTGTATAAGCAAAAAAACTTTTAGATCAATTTAAAGTCTAACTTGAATCAGAAAAAGCAAAGAATCACAAACTCTCAATTAATTCCCAAACTTGAGTCAATTGATAGAATCTCTTGAATGAAACAGAGGCCTCGTCTTCCAGAAGGAGGGAATATAATGCTATTACTCTGTCTTCCATACTTCCCCAAAGGGACCTGCAGACTTTTACTGGGGTTACCTGCACATTTGAAAAAAGGAGGTAATCAGATGTTTCCGGGACTACCAGACACCAGCTATAAACTGGCATTGATTCCAGGAAACCTGGAAGTCCACTGTGGCTCTGCAGCCAGGGTTATGCAGGTCAGTTGATTAATGGAATTTTAGCTCAGTTTCAACTCACTGTGGATCCATTCCCTGACCCTTTTTCCAGTTCCAGGATCCATGATCAGAACAGACACTCTCAGCGCCTGGCAGAATTCCCACATCGGTTCCTTAATAATCGCAGGGACAAACGCTTGAAAATGCTAGGTTTAAAATGTTTTTCACCTATTTATTTGTTTTTATTTTGGTAGATATGAAGGGTATGAGTGTTTTCTATGTGGCGGAATTGTATTATGCTGAAGTCAGGGCTTTTAGGGTACCTTTCACCAGAACAGTGCACGTTGTACCCAATAGGTAATTTTTTTAATCCCTCACTCCCCTTCCACCCTCCCCCGTTCATAGTTTCCAATGTCCATTATGCCACTTTATGACTATAGATACCCATCCTTTAGCCCTCACTTATAAGTGAGAAAAGGTGTGTGTTTTTTTTTTTTTTTCTCCTTTCCTGAATTAATATCATTTAGTATAATGGTCTCCAGTTCCATCCAAGTGGCTGCAAGAGACATTGATTCATTCCATTTTGCTTGAATAGTTCACCGTAGTGTATACACTGCATTTTCTTAATCTGATCGTCAGTGGATGGACACTCAGGTCGATGCCACATGGAACTGTGCTCCAATTCAGATATACGTGTTATTTTGACTTAGGGATTTCTTTTCTTTTCCAGCAATTTCACTAATGAGTAGGGGGACTTCTGAATCCGATGGTACTTTTAGTTTTTTGAACAATCTCCGTGATATTTTGCATAATGGTTATACTAATTTACATTGCTGCCAATAGCGTATGAACATCCCCCTTTCTGTGCCCTTGTACCAACATCTAGTACCTGTTGTCTTACTAACAACGGTCATTGCAACAGAGAACAATGGTACCTTCTAGCTCACATGTCTCTGATGATACTGATGTTGGATATTTTCTCGTATCGTTGTTGGCCATTTGTCTATCTTCTTTTGAAAAACATTTGTTCATGTCTTTGTCCATGTTGTTATGAGGTCTTCTGTTTATTCTTTTCCCTATTGTTGTTGCTGATTTGTCTGAGTTCATTGAGGAGTCTGGAGATTAGTCCTTTGTCAAATAGTTTTTAAACATTTTCTCCTATTCTAGAGGGATATACTCAGTTATTTTCTTTGCTGTGCATAAACTTTTTAATGTAGTTGCCTTCCATTTGTTTATATTTATTGTAGCTGTGTTTGCCTTTGGGATGTTAGTCATAGATTTTTCACCTAGGCCAATGTCCACAAGAGTATTTTTGATGTTTTCTTCTAGAAATTTTTATGGTTGCAGATATTACATTTAAGGCTTTCATCCATCCTGAGTTAGGTTTTATGATGGACACAGTTTTATCCTTCCACGCGTGACTATCCCATCTCTGAGCACCATTCGTTGAATAGGGCTTCCTTTCCTGGGTTTGTTTTTGTCTTCTTAGTCAAAAATCGGATGGTTGTAGGTTTATGGTTTTATTTCTGGGCTCTCTGTTTTGTTTACTGATTTGTGTGTCTACTTTTATACCAGTCTCAGCCTGTGTTGCAACCAGTGGTATAACTTGAAGTCAGGCCGTGTAATGCTTACAGATTTGATCTTTTTTGCTTACACTTGTTTTGGCTATTTAGGCTTTTTAAACTTTCGTATGACATTTAAGATTTTTTTTCTAGTTCTGTAAAAAGTGACATTAATATTTTTGGGAGAATTGCATTGAATCTGTAAATCACTTTGGGTAGAAAGAATAAAATCATATCATGTGCTTCTCAGGGCACAGTGAAATGAAACTAGAAATTAATTCAAAGAGGAACTTTCAAAACTACACAAATATGTGGAAATTAAACAACCTGCTGCTGAAGGATCTTTGGGTCAAAGAGAAATCAAGATGGGAAAGAAAAGATTTTTCTAATTGAATAACAAAAGTGACATGTGCTACCAGAATCTTTCAGATCCATAAAATGCAGTGCTAAGAGGATGGTTTATGGTAATAATCGTCTACTTCCAAAAGACAGAAAGATCACAGTTAACAAGCCAATGTCACACAGCAAGCAACAAGAGAAAAGAGCAAACCAAACCCAAGAAAGCAGAAGAAAAGAAATGATAGAAATCAGAATATAATTAAACAAAACTGAAGCCAAAAAAATTACAAAGGATATAAAGTGCTTAAATGTAAGGCATAAAACTAAAAATTCTAGAAGAAAATATAGAAAACAACAAAGATAATTGGGTCTTGATTAAATTAAAAATTCTGAACAGCAAAGGAAATCATAATAGACCAAATAGACAACCTACCGAATGGGAGAAAATAATTGAAAATTACATATCTGATAAAGGACTAATATCTACAAAGAATCAAATCAGCAAGGAAAAAACAAACATCTCCATTAAGAAGAGGGCAAAAGTCACAGATTGAAGTTTCTCAAAAGAAGGTAGATAATGGTCAGCAAATATCTGATAAAATGCTCACGCTCACTGCCGTCAGGGAAGTACATGCAAATTAAGACAACAGTGAGGTGTGATCTTACCGTGTCAGAGTGGCTATCATTAAAAAGTCAAAAGCTACAGATGCTGGTGTAGATGTAGGGAGAAAGGGATGCCTGTATAGTTTGGGTGGCAATGGAAATCAGCACAGCTGTTATGGAAAACAGCAGTGGTGGTGCTGGTGATGTTGTTGTTGTTGTTGGTGATAGTGGTGGCAGTGACTGTGGTGGTGGTGGTGCTTGTGATGTTGTTGGTGGTGATGGTGGTGGTGATGGTGGTAGTGATGTTGTTGTTGTTGGTGGTGCTGGTGATGTTGTTGTTGGTGGTGGTGATAGTGGTGGAAGTGACTGTGATGTTGTTGTTGGTGATGGTGGTGGTGATGGTGGTAGTGATGTTTTTGTTGGTGGTGATGGTGGTGGTGATGGTGGTGCTGGTGGTAGTGATAGTGATGTTGTTGTTGTTGGTGGTGGTGGTGGCAGTGATTGTAGTGGTGGTGATGGTGGTAGTGATAGTGATGGTGGTGGTGGTGATGGTGGCAGTGATGTTGTTGTTGATGGTGATGGTGGTAGTGATAGTGATGTGGTTGTTGTTGTTGGTGGTGGTGGCAGTGATTGTAGTGGTTGTGATGGTGGTAGTGGTTGTGATGGTGGTGGTGATAGTGATGTTGGTGGTGGTGGTGATGGTGGTAGTGATAGTGATGTGGTTGTTGGTGGTGATGGTGGTGGCAGTGATTGTGGTGCTGGCGATGGTGGTGATGGTGGTGGCAATGATTGTGGTGGTGGTGATGGTGGTGGTGATAGTGATGATGTCGGTGATGCTGCTGCTGGTGGTGATGGTGGTAGTGATAGTGATGTTGGTGCTGGTGCTGATGGTGGTAGTGATGTTGTTATTGGTGGTGGTGATGGTGGCAGTGATAGTGATGTTAGTGGTGGTGTTGGTGATGCTGCTGCTGGTGGTGATGGTGGTAGTGATAGTGAGTGGTTGGTGGCAGTGATTGTGGTGGTGGTGGTGGTAGTGATAGTGATGGTGGTGGTGGTGGTGGGGTAGTGATAGTGATGTGGTTGTTGTTGGTGGTGGTGATGATGTTGGTAGTGATAGTGATGTTGGTGGTGGTGGTGGTGGGGTAGTGATAGTGATGTGGTTGTTGTTGGTGGTGGTGATGTTGGTAGTGATGTTGTTGGTTGTTGATGGTGACAGTGGTGGTGGCCTGTAATGTTACTGAACTTGCCTCTCTTTCCTCTTCTGAGTGGAGGTTAAAGGAAACATATTCCTGAATACCTTCCCATACTGATTTGTTTTCAGTTTAACCTGTGTATGATGGGTCACGGTATCTGGCTAAAGAGTAAGAAGCTCATGAATTTCATCAAAAATTCTATACCTATCTAAATGCAATGAATATCATCATTCTATGCTGTTTCACCTTTCTTAAGCCATCCTTAGCAATTTGTCCATAATGAGTCACACTGTCGCATCTGACGAGATGAAGAGGGTCTCATTACTTCTAGGTAGCCCTGGTCTGTTTCCGTGATTTGTGTCCAATTTTAATATTTAACTTCCTTTTGGAAAAATCATTATTATATTACCAGAAGCCGTTTTAATTGTGCTAAGGCTAACAAAATAATGATTATTATTTAGAGAAAGAACTGGACGAATGAATGAAATAGAAGTAATCTGGTCGAAATAACTTTGTGGTCCTGCACCCTGTTACCTTCCTATAAAGCATCTGGTACTATGTGGTGGGAAAGAAACAGTTCACCAGATGAACTGGGCCTGTTTCAGTTATGATATTGTTATGTTTTCATGGAACCATTTTTATGGAAAATGACTTCATTTATTTAATAAGAAGGACACTGTTGGAAAAGATGTAACAATATGCTATTTCCCCTCTAACAAACAGCAAACGGGATTTCCACAGCAAAATTGCTAGAGTGGATGCTTTCCATCTGGTTGAAGGTCAAGGAAAATGACTGTGATGTAATGTTGCCAAATAGCTGAATTTTGTGAGATGCACCCAGGTTTAGATGAGAAAGATTTCTCTATATATCTCACTACAGAGATTTGGAAAAGGCCTAAAATTTGCAATTATTTCACACGTCCCTCTGAACTATTTGCAAAAAAAAAAAAAAATCTAGACAGTATTTCAGGCAAGGTTGTCTTTGTCCCTGATGTCTTATAAAAACAAATGAGATTTTTCTTATTATATGGAATATTTTTGTCTTTTTACTTTTGTTAGAGATGTAACAGTGATAATGTCAAAATACTAGGAAATAATTAATTTCTTCAGGGGTATAGCAGTAGCTATTGGCTCACCATGATTGAAAATTAGTGTAAACTGGAAGAATAAATTTTGAATCTGTGGACAATGTAAAAGCAGCCCTGAACTTAAAGTAAATTTCTTCCTCTGTTACCTGTGGAGTTAATTCACAGTGTTATGTTTTAAAAGTATTGTACCCATTTTGCCTTTAAAATTGGATGTGTGCAATTTTTAATTGTTCCCTTAAAATAATTTAGAAACATGTTAAATCTAAAGGTTCCATAACCATACTGACTGAGGTCATATCTATACTGAGCGACCTATTTGCCGTGGAACCTTGGACTAGATACTCAACATCCCTGCTTTCCTGCTTCCTCATCTCATTCCAGTGAATGGTTATGATAATTAAGTGATTTAGTTCATGTATAACATTTAGCCACTGATTAATATGTACTTGAAAGTTAAGAATATAGATACTTTTGACATTATTAAAATTATTTCATCACAATTCAATTAATAATGTAAACATTTTGTGTGTCTTAGCTGGAGATTTAATTATTCCCTTTCTATGAAAAAGAATGAACTCAGGAGTTCGAGACCAACCTGAGCAGAAGGGAGATACCCCTCTCTACTTAAAATGGAAAAACTAGCCAGGTGTTGTGGTGGGCGCCTGTAGGCCCAGCTACTTGGGAGACAGAGGCAAGAGCATTGAAGGAATTTCTTTCCACAATAGGCCCTTGGTCTCAATCAAGACTGCAGGGATCAGTGATAAGATGGGATTTATTACACAGAAAGAATAAAAGGAAGGAAAGGCATCAGAGCCTGGATAGGGGAAGGAGACCCAAGTGGGAAGACACCCTGGGTCTTTTAATCTAGGGATCATATACTGTTTTGTAAATAGGGAGATCTTGGGAATTACATTTGACCAGGACTTGGCCAACTTCAATGTTGATTAGCGCATGAATGAGTATATTAACAAGTGAATGTAGCCCTATCAGTTCTGGGCAGAAGTGGCCTGAGGACACTCCAGAAGCCCAGCTTACATAAAATACTGGAAAAACTGCTTTCTCCAGCCTTGCTTATATTAAAAGAGTGCAGTTTGGAGAGGAAAAGCCTCTGCTTAGGCCTGGAAAACAGGGGCCCTTATCCACCCCTGATTTGGGAGAAAACCCTGTATTTAGAGGAATTCTTTTGTATCTTAAAGTATTTCTTCTTCATTATTTATTTGGAATGTTTGAAGTTGCAGGCCCTTAAATTATTAAAATGGAAGTAATAAGATATAATGTAAGATTTCTGACTCCAGGAATTCAAGTAATAATGTGAATAATTTGCTCTTAAATATCAGTACAAAATAATATATGCCAAATTGTAAAAGAGTTGTATATTTTATGAACCAATTCAATGGAAAATAAAAAGTCAAGAAATATAGAGTATTGGGTGGCACCTGTGGCTCAGCGAGCAGGGCACCCACCCTGTATACTGAGTCTGGCTGGTTCAAGCCCAGCCCCGGCCAAACTGCAACAAAAAGTAGCCAGGTGTTGTGGTGGGTGCCTGTGGTTCCAGCTACTTGGGAGGCTAAGACAAGAGAATCACCTAAGCCCAAGAGGTGGAGGTTGCTGTGAGCTGTGACGTCATAGCACTCTACCGAGGGCAGCAAAGTGAGACTCTGTCTCTAAAAATAAAAAAAAAGAAAAGAAATATAGAGTATTTAACAGTGTTATAAATAAGTTCTGATCAAAATAAGTCTAATGTTTGTTATGTTCTCAAATATTTTTTAAAAAACCTCCTAATTTATGAGTAGTAAAATAAGTGTGAAGAGACAGGCAACAATTATCTGCTTTTTTTAAAATCCTAAAAATCATTTCTTTGGTGAATTGTCATTAAAAATATCAAAATGCATTTAAATTAGTGTCCCAACTTCTGACCAATCAATAGGCTAAGGAAAAATTTGAAAGGAAAATAACAATATTTCAAATAAATAAAATGATATATAAAAGAGAAAACATTACAAATGATACCTCAATAATGCGATTGATGGTAAGAGATTTGTATGGACAATTGTATGTCAACAAACTTTATAACCACCCCCCCCAAAATAGATAAGTTCCTGGAATCCAAGACTGACTCATGAGGAAAGAAAAAATCTAAACAGATGAAAAACAAGTAAGAAGATTAAATGAGTAACTATATATCTCAAATTGGAGTAGCCCAGGACCAGATGGCTTCACTGGTGAATTCTACCAAACATTGAAAGAATAAGTAATATTGATCTTACTCAAACTCTTCTTAAAAAACTGAAGGGGAGGGAATATTCCAAATTCATTTCATGAGGCCAATGTTACCCTGATACCAATGCCAGATAAGATAGTACAAGAGAAAACTACAGGCCAATATCCCTAATAAACATAGATGCTGAATTCTTCAATAAAATACTATGAAACCAAATTCAGCAGCATATTTAAAAGAGCATTCATCATGATCAAGTAAATCATGGTCATATTTCATGATGTATGATCATCTGCAATGCAAACCAACATACACAAATCAACATATGCAAACCAGCATACAAATCAACATATGCAAATAAAAATATGCAAATCAATAAATACCACGTTAAGAGAATGAAGGATAAAAATTATAGGATCATCTTCAGAGATTTAGAAAAACCAGTTGTCAAAATTCAACGTATTTTAATGATGAAATGTTCAATACATTACTCATGGAAGGAATGCACCTTAAAATGATAAAGGCTACATATAACAAGCTCATAGCTAGCATTATATTCAATGGTGTAAAGCTGAAAGATTTTTCTCTAAGATCAGGCCCAAGACAAGAATGCCCATTCTCAATGTCAGCTTAGTGTTGGACGTTCCTGGCCAGAGAAATTGAGCAAGGGAATGAAATAAAGGCATCCAATTGGAAAAGTAGAAACAAAATTGTCTCTGTTTCCAATGACATATAGGAAACTAAAGAATCTACAAAAACAATATCCTAGAACAGATACATTTGGTAAAGTTGCAGGAACTTTTTGTAAGGGAAATGAATTCAACCCTCTTTATAACAGCAAGAGAAACTTAAAATATTTAGAAATAAACTTAACTCAGGAGGTGAATGATCTGTACACTGAAAATTATGGAGGTTGATGAAAAGTTGGAATAAGACACAAATAAACGAAAAGACAGGTTCATGAATCAGAAGAATTAATATTGTAAAAAAATGTCTATACGATCCAAGCCCCATATATAGATTCTATAATCCCTATCAAAATTCCAATGCCATTCTTTGTAGAAATGGAAAAAAATTAATCCCATATGGAACCAAAAAGGACTCCAAATATTGAAAGCAATCTTGAGAAACAAGACCATAGATAGAAGCTTTGCACTACCTGGCTTCAAAAATTACTATGTGGTATAAGCTAAGGCCATCACAACAGCATAACACTGGTATAAAAATACTCACAGGCCAATGGAATGGAACCAAGAGCACAGAAACAAACCCACACATAAATATGGTCAACTAATACTTCACAAAAGTGCCAAGAACACACAATGTGTAAAAGGTGTTTATTTCAGTAAGTGGTTCTGGGAAAACTAGATATTGAAATGCAAAAGAATGAAGTTTGATCTTATACCACCCTCAAAACTTTAAATGGATTAAAGACTTAAATTAAAAAACCCGAAACCATAAACTTCTAAAACACAGGATAAAAACTGTTTGATGTTGATCTTGTCAATGACTTTTTGGATACTAAATGCAAAACAGCAAATAGAGAAGTGGGACTACATCAACTAAAAATCTTCTGCACAGAAAAGTAAACCAAAAAAATAAAAAAAAAAACAACTTACAGAATGAGAGAAAATATTTGCAAACCACATGTTTAATCGGACAGCTGTCCCCAATTTTTGGCACCAGGAACTGGTTTCATGGAAGACAACTTCTCCAAGGACAGAGGGAGGGAGGAGGGGAGAAGCAGACAGGAGGTGGAGCCCGGGCAGGGAGGCTGTGCAAACGGATTCCTAACAGGTCACACACCAGTCGCTACCCGTTCACTACCCAGGGGATGGGGACCTGAGTGAAAAGGGGTTAATATCCAAAATATACAAAAAAACTCATACAACCCAATAGCAAAAAAAAAAAAAAAAAAGGGAAAGAAAAGAAAAATAATGCACAGCAGATCAGATAGACGACACAGTTTTATAAAGAATCTATGGATGGGGCAGTGCCTGTGGCTCAAAGGAGTAGGGTGCTGGCCCCATATGCCAGAGGTGGTGGGTTCAAACCCAGCCCTGGCCAAAAATAAATAAATAAATAAAAATTAATTAATTAATAAAAATAAGTAAATATATATATGGAAATGGTTAAGAGGCATATGCAAATGTATTCAACATCATGAATAACCAGGGAAATGCAAATTAAAATGACAAAAAACATATTACCTCACATCTGTTAGGATGTGTTTTATCAAAAAGACCAGTGATAACAAGCGTTCACAGGATTTAAAGAAAAACCAGTGGTGAGGAATACGGTCCTGTTTCATCCTGCTGTAGGTGGGGCTGTCCCACCTCCCAGCGCCACTCACTGAACAGGGATTCCCTTCTTTTCCCCAGTGTGTATCATAGTCAGCTTTGTCAGAGATCAGTGGGCTGCATGTGGATGATTTTATAACTGAGTTTTCTGTTCTGAAACAGAAGAGAATTAACAATCTGGTGTCCGTACACCAGTCACGCTCAGCCACGAAGGAAGATGACTTAATGCTTTTTGTAACAATTTAGATGGAACTGGAGACCCTTACTCTATGTGAAGTACCTAAAGAATAGCAAAGCTGTGCTGTGATTCCATTTATTAGAGTATTCCATCGTTTTCTGTACAATTTATGTCTACTTATGAGTGCAATGAAAAGCAGTCGTTGAAAGCACGTTACTCTACAGGATGAGAACTGCCCCTCGTCCGTGGAAATGATTAGAGAGAATCCAATCTGTCTCAGGTTTCCCTATAATATCTGGTCTTGTTGTTATTAAAATATTAATAGTAACTATATGTGAAAAACAGAAGAGTAGGACAAAATTTCCATTTTATTCAGATTAGTTGAATTTTTTTTTCTGGCTCAAAAATCTAATTTTGCAGTTGAATGCATTAACCATTGTTCATCTATTATATATAATAAGATAACTAAACGTACCTTATAGTATATTCATGAACTTTAGACAACTAGATTTGGTATTGTTCCTTTCTCCCAATTAAGCTTTTTGCCTTTGCTTCTATAAACAACATGAATCTATGTGCTGTCTACACACGTTTCTGGGTAATAAAACCCGAACTTCAACATGGGAATGCACTGGTTAACACTGGCATTGCAACAGTGGTTGTATCACAGATAAAATGATCTCAGAATAATTCAAACTTAGTGATTGGCACTTTTCTCAAGACTATAAACCAGGGGTCCTCAAACTGCGGCCCGCAGGCCACATGAAATGGTGTGAATTGTATTTGTTCCCATTTTGATTTTTACTTCAAAATAAGATATGTACAGTGTGCATAGGAATTTGTTCATAGTTTTTTTTTTTTTTTTAAACTATAGTCCAGCCCTCCTCGGTCTGAGGGACAGTGAATTGGCCCCCTGTTGAAAGTTTGAGGACGCCTGCTATAAATAGTTGTCATAGTTGCCAGAACTTTTTTTTTTTTTTTTTTTAGACAGAGTCTCACTGTGTCGCCCTCAGTAAAGTACTGTAACATCACAGCTCACAGCAACCTCAAACATTGGGCTTAAATGATTCTCTTGCCTCAGCCTCCCAAGTAGCTGGGACTACAGGTGCCCACCACAACGCCCGGCTATTTTTTGTTGCAGTTGTCATTGTCGTTTAACAAGCCAGGGCCAGGTTTGAACCCACCGCCCTTGGTGTATGTGGCTGGCGCCATAACCACTGCACTATGGGCGCCGAGCCTAGTTGTCAGAACTTTAATTGCAGCTTTATCATCTTGAATTGTGTCCATCCACGTAATTCTTGTTACGTATCCAGAATATATGAAGTTCTATCTCTGTCAAAAGCTGTAGTAATCATAATTTCTTCTTCATGCTTCACATATTACTATACAAGAATTTAATCTAAATAATTGGTTTGAAATTAGGTTCCTATTTGACAAAGATTTTAATTGACAAAGATAGCTTAAACTATTTTTCTCTCTTGTATTCTAAAATTTTTTCCTGTAATTAATCAAAATGTATTTAGGGTTTGCATTTCGGGGTCACAGGAATGTTATACCTACTTGTCATCTTTGGCTTTTAACATTTTGTATATCTCTTATTAATATGCATTTAATAATTCACACTGCAATTTCATAATCCAGTTACTTTATAAAAAATCAGTTTAAGGAATATTCATAGGGTGGCGAATGAAGAAACAAAGGAATCTCACACATACCGCCAATCCAAGTGGGAACTGCATCGCTGGGCAAGTTATATCAGGTCATCCACATCTTCATTCACAGTTACCCTGCTGAGGTTACATCTAGGCAAATAAGCACGGTGATAATAATGGCTCATGTATCACTATGTTTGAAAAGCGCTTTAAAACAATATTCTTAAATCTTATAGCTATCTATGGTAGTATCATTCTTCTTTCACAGATGGAGAAATTGAAGAGTTTTAATTAAATTTGACCAGAGTCACACAATTAATCATCTCCAGAGCGTGCTGTGACCCATGTCCACCTGACACCTGAGCAGGTGCTATTTTCATGTAACATGATTCTTCTTACAAATACAAGCGTTGAATAAGGAGAAACAGAAACACCAGATCCATGGGAGTCTCTAGGAACTAAAAATGCTCTGGAAAGAGGAGGAATCACTTGATTTTGCTATACTAAGGACAGGGAGCTTCTGAGGCTATTTTAGGAAAATAAGTTATAGGGCTTTGTTTGCATACCCTTTAGAACACCACACACATGTGTACCCCTCTGTGCACATACATTATTTTCTTAACTTGTGTAACTTCATGTATTTTGCAAAAATAGCGAGAATTCTAGGTATGAGGTTTACAGTATTTTATTAAGAACTCTGCTATAAAAATGAAAATAAAAATATTTTTATTTAGCTACTAATATATATTTCTTTTTTGAGGTATATTTAAATGTTTTTTTCCTTGAAACAATATAAGGACATACCTTTTCCTGAGCATTTTCAAATGGAAATATATTGTTTCAAATAATTTTTAAACTCCTAACTGACATAATAATTGTACATATTTATGGGATCCACCGTGATGTTTCAAAGCATGTATATAATGCGTAAGGATCAAATTTGTGCAATCACCATGTGTATCATGTAAAACATTTAGAAGAGATTTTGAATTTGTTGACATTCAAAATCTCTTCTAAATGTCTTGAAATACGCACTATATGAATATTTCTTTAGTCACCCCATGGATAGAAGAACATGATAATTTATTCTTCTTGTCTAACTGAGACTTTGCTCCCATCGCCCCACCTCTCCTGGCTACTTCCCCTCTTCTGTGCTCCTCCCCAGCTTCTGGAGACTTCTGCTCTCCTCCACACAGCTGGGAAATCAGCCTCTGTAGGGTTCTCATACAGAGGAGAGCATGGTCTGTTTGCCTTTCTGGGCCTGGATTATCTCACTTAGCATAATACCTTCTAGGTTCATCCTTTTTGCTGCAAATCACAAGATTTCCTTTTTAGGGCTGAATAGTATTCTATTTTGTATGTTTGCACGTACAATGGTGTATGTACCACCCACACATGCTGTCCGCATTTTCTTTATCCACTAATCCATAGATGGGCACTGGTTGATTCCACCACTTAGCTATCTTAAACAACTCTGCAGTACGCACAGGAACGCAGGTGAGTCTCTGACAGACTGACGTCATTTTCTTTGCATACTCACCCAGTGATGGGACTGCTGGGCCATATGCCAGCTGTGCTTTTAGTGTGTCTTGTTGAGGATTTTAATGTCTGTAAGGTTGGATAAATAAGTTCGTGAACTCATCCTACAAAAAGTCCTGTATGCCTCCTTGCTGAATACCACTAGGTTACCTTCAGAGTTCTCCCTTCAAGGTAATTTTGGAACTCTTTTTCTATAATGGCCATCAGAGCTGTCATCATATGAAGATGGACAATTAAATTTGCCAACTCATCTCAGAAATGTGCTCTGAAGGGGGAACGAGGGCTGGTGTCAGTGTACAGCCTCCCGAGGGGGAGTAACCTGAAAGTGGCCGTGGTGACATCAACAGTGAGGGGTGCAGCATTTTTCCTGAGACATGTTTGTGAAGTTAGCTGTCTGACCTAGTGTGCTCTTCAGGGACACTGGCCTGTAGTTTGTTGTCAATTTGTTGCATCCTTGTCCATTTTCTGTATTAGAGTGATGCTGCCCAGTAAGCTTAGACGTACTCTCTTCTTCAATTTTCTGGAATAGTCCGAGTAAGATTGTTGCGAGTTCTGCGAATGTCTGCTTCTTGGAATATCCTGGGCTGTCCTTTGATTGGAGACTTTTTATTCCTCCTTTGATCCCATTCCTCATTATTCTGCTCAGGCTTTCTATTTCTTCCTTAGGCAGTTTTGGAATGTTTGATATGTCTGGGAATTATTCATTCCTTTTAGGTTTTCCAGTTCACTGGTGTATAGAAGTTTGCAGTAATTTCTCATGACCCTCTGTATTTGCTTGGCCTCATTTTGTGATGTTTCCTTTTTCGTCTCTGGTTTGATTTGCTAGGAACAGACTATCCCTGAGTCTTTGCACGTGCGGTTTCTCATAACAAGACTTCATCTTTCCCAATCTTGGACCTTCAGCTGACAAACTCTCACTGCACTTTACCATGGATTAATGTAGCTTGGAAATACATACTTCTCTGTAGTCCCTGCGGAGTTGAACATCTCTAAAGAGCATGGTTTTATCTCCAGAGCCTGATACAATCCCTACTATCATGTTTCATGCTTATTAGCTGGATGAAAGGCTATTGAATAAATAATATTAACTAATGAAGCTTTGGTCCCCCAACTAACATCTGTGGATTTGTTGCCACTGATTTTCAAGGAGTCATGAATATACTGTTTAGGAACAACACAAGGAACATCAAATGAGAAAATTCTAGTTTTGTGAGCAGGAATAATAAGAAAGGAAATATTCAGTGATAATTAGAGAAATGGTTTTCTCATTTTCACTGAGCCCACAGAAGCAGCAACAAAGTAAAAGTTGTGCTTGTCCCATGAGATTGAGAAATGTCTGTGTCCCTTTTAGAACTACTTCAAAGCCAAATAAATACAGTAAAAATAATACTTGATATGTAATACAAAAATAATATGTTCAAATTATTTTATTTAAAATTAGGTAAGAACGTGTAACATCCCATTACTGTCTGTAAATATCCTCACGGGATCATGAGACTGTGTCTATGACAGGTGTGGTGTGATTCACAGTTGGGGTCTGTGCTATTTGTTACTCCAGCTTTAGCTCCTGGTGGGGAGGGTTCTTAGCATTTTATACATTAAATTGACATGTCCCTATCTCCATCATTCACAGAACTATGAAAACATCATGGTAAACAGGACTTAATATAAATAAGAAATTTATCTGAAACCTAATTTCTGATCTTAAGAACACCTCAGTAGCACCATTTGTGTTAATGATTCAATACATTTCAAAATAGATGAAAGTTCTTTTTTCTCTCATTCTCTTTGAACTTTTAAATAAACTTACTACTACTAATTTTTTTTGTTGACATTTCTGGGTTCTTATGACTCAATGACTTTGTCATCTTTTCCCCATAATTTTTACTAATTCAACCTGACAGCATCTACAGCTAATAGGTAAATGATGATAACCCTTAGGGTACAAGGAAGGGAAAGTGAAGAGTCTAAGTCAGGTCCTCATTTCTATGGAAATGAAGAGTTAGAGGAGGTTTTTTTCGCCTTCTGCCTCAGGATGGATGTTGGATCCACGGCAGTAATGCAGCAAAGATCTGTTAAGAGACTTCGAGATTTCGGCTGGTGCCTTCTTTATGCTCAGCCGCACAGCTGGTACAGGTGTATTTTCAGCCATAATAACTAATAACATTCCCAGTGGAAACATTCAACTGCGGTAAAACAGACAGAAATCTATTATAAATGTGAGTGCAATGTCAATGTTTACAGAAAGAGGTCAAATAACAGAATTCTATTTGGTAAATGTCAGCACTGTAGGAGTGGAAAGCATTTATAATATTTGCATTCTTATTAGACGGAGACGTGCAAAACCTATAAATATTTCATGGATTTTTTAACTTCTACTTTTCCTCCCGCCCCCAAAATTACTTTTCTTGCCAGTTCTCTGAGTCTCAAAGTTCAGTCTGTTGCTTCTATGCTTTTCAGCCTTTATCCAAGACTGGAGGAACCTTCATGTCGACTGTGACTTACTGTGACATACAGGCTGTTCACACTCACCCGTGAACCCTGGAACTGAAGGCTGCTTCTCATGGGGCTCACACAAAGGCATAAGCAAATCTTCACTCAGTCGCCTTAAATCAACCATTTATGTCTTGCGCCAATGCATGCATCTCTGTTGCCTTTAGCGTAGTGAGATTTGCCATGACAACATCAAGAAAGGCCTCATAAATCCAGACATTTCTGCAGCTGTGAGGCAGTTCCTAAAATTACACTACTTGATACATACTGTGCTTTTCCATTTATACAGGTAAGGGGGTCACTTAGAAAAATGATACTGGTTTAATTTGTTTCATATAAAGAAACAAGAAGAATGGTAGACATTGATTATAAAACATATCCTGATTTCAAAAACCTGAAAACACAAAAATAGCACAGTTTTGAAGGAATGTAGTATTTATTAAAGGTTAAAAATTAAATTTCCTATGTTTCTCAGAAATTCGTATAATAACTTAAAGCCACTTACAACTGGTTTTGCTGTTGTGGTGAGATACTCTGGTCTTCTTTTAGGGGTAAGACCCTTGTTACTCCAGCCCTTAAGAGAATTGATGGCTCTCGGCTCTCAGCTCTCAATTTAGTCCCTGACAGAGACCTCTGTTATTGAAACCTTTATTCCTACGGAATTAGAGTTCAAATGCTCCCACTGTCTCTTGCCCGCATGGAAATGAAGTTGTTGAACGGAAACTTCTCTGAAGATGACAGACAAATGCCCAACAAACACATGAAAAAATGCTCATCATCCTCAACCATCAGAGAAATGCAAAACAAAACCACTCTGATTTGTCACCCAACCCCAGTAAGATGAGCCCATGTCACAAAGTTCCAAATCTGCTGATGCTGGAGTGGATCTGGAGAGCAGGGAACACTTCTGCCGGTGGGATTGCAAACTAATACAGTCTCTATGGAAAGAAGTATGGAGAATCCTCAGAGAACTAAAAGTTGACCTTTTATGTGATCTTGCAAGCCCATCACTGGGTATCTACCCAGAAGAACAAAACACATTTTATCACCAAGACATTTTCACCAGAATGTTTATTGTAGCTCACTTTGTAATTGCCAAGTCATGGAATCAGCCCAAGTGCCCATCAACCCATGAATGGATTAACACACTGTGGCATGTGATACCTTGGAGTACTATTCAACCATAAGAAATGACGGAGACTTTATAACTTTTATGTTTACCTGATGGAGTTGGAACACATTCTTCTTAGTGAAGTATCTTAAGAATGGAAAAATAAAAGATGCCATGTTCTCACTACTATCATAAAACTAATTATAAACAGTTGCATGCTAATGCAAACAATAAAACACAAAAATCATCTAGCAAGGGGGAGGGCTGAGGAGAGGGAGGGCGATTAGAGGGAGGAGGGAGAGCAGGTGGCAGGTTCTCACCAAATGTGCACAATGTGAGGACGTTCACACGCCCCCTGGGTTGACAGGCTTTTCTACAACTTGAGCTTTACCTTGGATGTGAGAATGCCATAACCTAAAAATTCGTACCCTCATATTAATTCAAATTTTTAAAAAAGTTAAAAAAGAACAACAACAAAGAAACCCAAATACTTCCTCTGCTTAAATAATAATTAGTAATAATTTATATCCTACAGGTTTAAATCTATTGCACATGAATGAAAGAACTGAAATCTTGAAAATAAGTCAAAACTTTCAATGCTCCAAGCTTGCTGGGTGGCTGAGAGAGAAAGTGTTAAATACATAAGGCTCATGTACATTGAACAAGTGATTTTTATTAAGCAATGGGAACACGACGCATTAATATTTAACTACTGGTGTTTCTTTAAAGTAGGAAAGTCTAAACACTTTTGTAACCTGATAGAAAAGCACCACATACCTAGGTAGATTACTAAAGCAATCTACGTAAACATGACATGTTTATAGGTGTTTTTAGATGCACGAATAAACACTATTTTTATAAATAAGATTTGTATAAACAAGATTTAAACACAATGTCCTGAACCCCATAAGTGATGAAATCTTCTAAATCCAGAGCTCAACAATGAATAAATGACAAAAATTATAAGAATTATATTTTAAAGTCATAAATGTAGTTTAGAAGAAATAAATGTTTGAAGAACTAAAATTCCAGAAATGTAAAAAAAAAAAAAAATTGTCAAGAATGCAAGTTTCCCCCCCACCCCCAAGAGCTTTTGCTGATTTTGGTGCTACGTTGGCAGTTGTCAAATTAGGCTTAAAACTAGAACTTCATGCTTTTTTAAAAAAATTGACAATATGAAATAAAATCTTCCTCAGTCTCATTGTGCTAACGAAAAAAAGAACTGCTATCATGGTATCATGCCTTAGCTCCAGATGATTACCAAATTTGATACTATGTGGGATGGCTTTCTGGTGTATGAGACTGGAGAGAAGGTCTGGAGACTGGACACGCAGGTGTGAGGATCAGAGGTGGATTATCCCACAGATTTTCATTCCTGAGGAGACAGAGACCCCATGGGTTTCCAATCAGAAGCCTGAGATGGCCATACACCAAGAACGGCTGTATACTCTACAAAGACTTAATTTTACTAAAATTGCAACCTACTCTCAGTTTAGGATAATTTATGACAGTATTGAAGTTATCCCTTACCTAAATAAAGGAGAAACCTTCTCTGACAATAAGTATCATTTGGGGCCTCTGCAATTCATTGTCCTTTTGTTTTTGTTCATTTGTTTGGCTTTCATTTTTGCAAATTGCCAAAATATGGTCTGAAATCACAAGATATGAAAAAAGGCAGTAGAATGTGGTCTACAATCCATAGAAAAGCCAGACTATAGAAATAGACCCCCATTGATCAGAAACACGTATTGGACTTAGCACACAGTTACTTCAAAAGAACAATTATAAATGTTTAAGAAAATATGGGGGAAAAAGTAAATCAGCAAAAAAAAAAAAAGGATAATTTTAGAAAATAATTGAAAGAAAGTCAAAGGGACCTAATAGATCTAAAAAATATAGTAACTGAAAAAATGAAAATGTTTAACAGTAGATCAGAAATAGCATGATATTGGATTTTTGAATTTAAAATACTCTAAGTAAACCCTAGAGTGTAAATATAATGGAAATGTAGAACGGGTTATAAAGGATATTCAATGAATGTAAAAGAAACGTCAGAGAAAAAAGAAACACTACGTTCAAATAATAATGATAAGACTGGCAGCTGGCTTTCCACACAAAATAATAAAAGCCTAAAGGTGGTGAAATGATGTCTTTAAATTGCCTCAAAATAGAACTCTATATAGTAGCAAAAAATAGTTTCAAAAATAGAGACTCCATTTTTTTAAAATTTAGACACACGGAGAATTTGTTGAGAAGCATATATGAACTAGAAAACGAAACAAATAAAAACATAATTAAAAATAATTCTCCTAGAAGAAAATAACACAAACAAAAATAGGAAAATTCATGAGGAGATGAGGAACATCAGAAAGGGTTAAATGAGCTGGTGAATATAATTGACTACGGAGTATACAAAACAGTGTTTGATGTTCTGTGGAATGTCGAGGACCCAAAGGTGACCTCCAGAGCTCTCTTCTCTGTTGGTATTTTTTTTTTTTTTTTTGCCTTTTTTGACCAGGGCTGGGTTTGAACCTGCCACCTCTGGCATATGGGGCCAGTGCCCTACTCCTTTGAGCCACAGACACCACCCTCTCTCTGTTGGTATTTAGGCCCTGGTAGAATCTCCTCCCCTTGGGTGTGAACAGAATCTGTCACTTGCTTTAAACAAAGGGATGGCAAATGGCTAGGATGTCATTCCCGTGCTCACACAGGGACTGCATGCTCCCAGCACACTGGCGCTGGAGCCTCACTCACCCTGCAACTGGGACAGAGAAGGCCAGTGACAATGGCGGAAACAACAGCCAGTCTCTGCAAACTGCAGTCAGGCCCCAGGAAGTGAAAGGTCTCTGAGGAGCTGACAGTGGCCTCCAGCCCCCGCCACCAAGAAGTCTGGGGCCCCAGTTCTTCAGTCAAAAGCAAGGGATACTGCAAACAACCTAAGTGGGCTTAGAAGTAGATTCTTCTCTAATTGAACCTGCAGATGAGGACACAGCCGTCTGATGCTTGACTTCTGTGAACAGAGGACTCAGTTGAGCTCTACTGAACACCTAGCCCTGAGAAAGTTTAAAGGCTTTAAACTTGAGAGCTCATAATAAATATGTGTTGTTTTAAGCCATTAAAGGTAAGGAAATGTGTGGGCGGCGCCTGTGGCTCAGTGAGTAGGGCGCCGGCCCCATATGCCGAGGGTGGCAGGTTCAAACCCAGCCCTGGCCAAACTGCAACAACAACAACAACAACAAAAAATAGCCGGGCGTTGTGGCGGGCGCCTGTAGTCCCAGCTGCAGGGGAGGCTGAGGCAAGAGAATCGCGTAAGCCCAAGAGTTAGAGGTTGCTGTGAGCCATGTGACACCATGGCACTCTACCCGAGGGCGGTACAGTGAGACTCTGTCTCTACAAAAAAAAAAAAAAAAAGGTAAGGAAATGTGATCATATCCTCAAAAGTTAACACATGCAGTTTAGACACTATGTAGAACAATTACACATGGTAATAATGTGAAATGTGAGAACTGGGGGAGTCTAAAGATATAAAACTTTAGTGGTATCGAATAAGTGGTGAAAGTAATGTATATTCTGTTTCAATAATTCCAGAATACATGTAGTAAATTCTAAGCTACATTCATTTTATAAGATGTGCGGCCTTGTCTGTTAATGATGAATACATGTACAATGCCCCAACAATTCCTTGTTTAAATCTATATCCAACAGAGTTAATACGTAGATACTAAAAGTTATCTACCGAAATGTTTATACCTCCACTATTCTTTCTTGCCCCAAAGCAGAAAATGCTTAAATGTCCACCAACAGTTAATTAGGTAAATATTTATGCTATATTAATACACAGATGGTTTATAACTATGAGTAACGGTTGGGTACTTGTAATCCCAGGACTCTGGGAGGCCAAGGCAGGAGGATCACTTGAGCTTCCGTGTTCGAGACCAGCCTGAGCAAGTGCAAGACCCCATCTCTAATGAAAATAGGAGAAGTTACCAGACACGGTGGTGGGCACCTATAGTCTCAGCTAATAGGGAGGCCGGGGCCGGAGGATTACTTGGGTCCAGGAGTTTGAGGTTGCTGTGAGCTAAGCTGAGGCCCCAGCACTCCAGCTCAAATGACAGACTGAGAATTTGTTTAAAGTAAATAAACAATACAGCAATCAATAAAAATGTGTGTGGTGTGTAACAATATGAATGAAGCCTAAAAAATGTTGAGTACAAAAAGTCAAATGCAAAGTAATACAAACAATATAGGGGAGCAGGGGGCACTAAATTGCACATGAACTTTAGGACCACCCTGTATTTCCATTTTTATAAGTTACAGAAATGTTAAAACTATAATAATTTTTTATAAAATCTTTTTTCTTTATAAGTATTTAGTTGGTATTCACCTTGTAGGTGGACCAGGCTAGAGGCTGGGTGCAGAGTATATTAATAGGAAGGAGGGTCCTTACTGTTTAGAATTTTAAAATCAGGTGGCAGAGATAGGAAAACAGGAAAATGCTAAATCAGAGAGCTCCTTCCATGTGACATGGAAGTGCAGACTCTTACTTGGAAGAAAAAGAAAAAGCCAGTGAAGTAAGGAGGTGGTAGCAGAGTCTGTACTCTCTGCACCATCCCCGCCTCAGGGGACCAGCTGTGAGGAGGACAGAGAGGTGGAAACTGGAAAGCAGTGAACGGGAAAGACTGAGGCTCAGAAATCTGGAACTTCCAAGCTATATGGGAGTATGTGCCTCCAAACCTGCCTAATTTAAATTAGGCCTATAAAAACACATCCTGTGGGATTTGATGATTAACTTAAATCAATTTCATCGATGAGAATAATCAGAACTCTAATTTATACCATAGAACAAATTAGTCCTGTGAAACTTACAGATTAAAAATGTAGTGCCAAGAAAATATTTGTTCTTCTGATTAAAATGTTGTTATGCCAGTTAGAAATTGAAATTGAGGCTTACACTTATTTGCAATAGCTTTGCTCTGCTTACGTTATCCCATTAGAATCCATCTCCTTCAGTATATCTCTGCTTTTTGCATGTACATGTAAAGTTTTCAAAGTTTTATTTCTTCCGTGTTTTGACCTAAGTCCTTGTAGCTAAATTAGTCTTCCAAGTAGAGAAAGCAAATTCCCAAGAATCCAAAATAGTTTTAATTATGTGGTTTGAATTTGTTGTGTAGTCTAAATCCTTGCCCCTCCAAACGTACCCCATGGACCAGGGGTGCCAGCCTCAGCATCTGATGGGAGGTGCTTGTTAATAGGAACACCCTGCTTCAGATTCGTCCATTTAGTATCTTCATTTTCTCCCGCTTCTCTTTCAAATGATGTTGGATGTCTATTGCTATTAACAGAGCTGCACAAACTTAATGCATTAAAACAACATATGTGGATTATTTCACCATTTTCATGCCTATAGGTAAACGTAGCCGGGTTCTCTGTTGCTAGCGCTACTGTCTGGGCATCAGTGACTCTGTGGTCCTTTCCAGACCTCTAGATTCTCTCAGCTGCTCACGTGGCCTTTGGCCCAGTTCATTTCCTGGGAGCTCACAGTGGCTACTTCTCCAAGGCCTGCAGGAGAATTTCTGTAACATTGGCGGAAAGAGTAAGCCCTTTTTAAAAGATCTGATTAGATTTGGCCACTCCCCAAACTCCCTTTGGGATTAAATGAAAGTGAAACTAGTTAAAGACCTTAACTGGGTCTGTAAGTTCCCTTCCCATAGACTGTAACCTACCAGGGAAGAGACACTTCTCACACCCACAGGTCCCCTCGCAGGCAAGAGGAGCTTGCAAAGGCTGTTTTCCAAAGTGAGAGAAAATTGGGGGGGGGGGCAGGGGGCAACTTAGAGCTGTCTGCCAAGGATACAGACGTGGAAAAACATAAGCGAACACATGAAAAAAAAAGTCCAATTTATTTCCCAAGAGCCTGTGCACACCCCATGCTAAATAAATATACCAAAGAGGTGCAATTATGAACAGATACACATCTTGATAATCACTGGGTGGGTGTGTTTCTGTGGTTTCCCGTGACAGGTGTAGCTCCCTTTATCCTCTTATGGCTGTAGGATGAGCGGTCAGATTCAGCTCCCCTTGGTTTGACGGCTTGTCTCGTCTTGTCTCTGCTCCGGCCTCACATCACACTGACACCCGGCGACCCCCTGAGCCACTCTCACCGCAGTCCCTGTGTTCTGACTCAGTCTCCTGTTGGTCTATACCGCCTGCTCAGTACTCACCTCCCTACCCCGGCTAACAGGAGACTTGGGTTTAGTGTCTGTGGTGATGTACAGCAGCCTTTGATTTATGGTAAAGTTAGGGCTGATTCTGCCGCAGTGTTGACTTATACAGAGAAGGGTGATGGATTCCTTGGAGTGGAATCGTAAAATACAGAATGTGGGCATTGGGATTGGTTCAAGTGGAAACTGAAAAGGGAATAAGGAAACTGCTGATGGAGACTAGAAACGGTAATTGGAGGAACAATTGGCAAGCCTGTTGGCTCAGCACCCGTGGCTCAAGCAGCTAAGGCGCCAGCCACATACACCTTAGCTGGTGGGTTCAAATCCAGCCTGGGCCTGCCAAACAACAACGACGGCTGCAACCAAAAAATAGCTGGGCATTGTGGCAGGCACCCGTAGTCCCAGCTACTTGGGAGGTGGAGGCAAGAGAGTCACTTGAGCCCAGGAGTTGGAGGTTGCTGTGACCTGTGATCACACAGCACTCTACCCAGGGCGACAGCTTGAGGCTCTGTCTCAAAAAAAAAAAAAAAAAAAAAAAATTGGAAAGCCCATTGCTGGCTGTCTTGAAAAACAGAAAAAAGAATTTACTTAAATCGTGTATCTGACTAAAAAGGTTTCCAGGCAGAGTATTAAAATGTCCATTGGTTTTATTTTCCACCCATTATAAGGTGTTAGGAAAGAATAACCATCTAAAATCAGAAAATATTTACATTTCAAACATTACTTAGAAGAAATATTTTCAACTCAGAGTTTTATAGGCTAGCACATAAAACTATTACTAGTGATCATTCTCAACTTTTCCATATGGTAAATGATTCTGAACTTAAGATCATAACATAATGATTCTTAACACTGCCATTCTCTTTTTTATTTTTTAAATTTTTACATATACATGTGTTTATTAGGTTTCCACTTTTTGCTTTCACAGAATTAAAAAGGCTTAAAATCTAATAGCAGTAACAATGTTTAAGCTAAGGACTAGAAACAAAAACCCCATAAAGAACAAAAGAAGATAAATACATTCAGAAAATAAATCAGACAACACTGCCGTTCTTAACTTCAGGGCAGGGTTTAAATCCAGTCAGTTGCCAGCAATAATGCCCTCTCAGGTTAAAGATCATCCCAAGATGATGGCTGTATAGGAGACCTTGTTAAAGATTCAAGGCAGGACCTCTCAGGGCCTCCTAGGTAAATGAAACAAAACACAGTGTTAAGAGATATACAGATGTTTTCCAACATCATCTGACTTACAGTCTGAAATAAAGAGACGTTCACCTCAAAGAGATTTATGTGGTGTTGTTTACCAAAACAAATAGGTTATAATTTTTTATATGAAAATACCTCAAAGAATTTAAAGAAGTTGTATAGTTTGAACTAAAAGGACTGGGAGAGATTCAAATGAATACAGGCCTCTCCGAACCCCGATCTCTACTTGTAAAAAGTCAATTAGAAAAAGCTCTCGGAGTACAAACATGAGGTATTTATTAATGATAAAAGGGGATGGCTCATTTTAAAAACAAACAAACAAAAAAGCCAAGAGCCTGATGGAGCAGAACTGGGTTTCCATCCAGGGACCCTGATGATGTGGGTCCTCCTGTGGGCCCCATCCTCATATTTCTTCCTTTCTGAATGATCATATCCAGTATGTTGATCATCAATCCTCCCTACCATCAATGGATGTGGGTGTTTGGGGGCAGGACCACGTCTTTTGAGTGGAGAGGCCTTTGCATGAGGAAGGGTCACTCCTGAGAGAGCTCATTTGTATTCGGCCTTGATGCAAATGATGAAATCCTGGACTTGAAGTTGGTGACAGGATGGGAACTTGGGGGAAGAAATGAATGTGTTTCATGCAGGTGGGTCATGAATTGCTGTGACCACAGGGTGGATTACACAGGGTGCCCCACAACTTCAGCCAGGACAATGTCGCCCATTCCTATATGTGCACATCAATTCACACATTTGAAGCGTAGTCTCATCTCCCCTTGAATTTTTTTTTTTTTTTTGCAGTTTTTGGCTGGGGCTGGGTTTGCACTCTCCACCTCTGGTATATGGGGCCAGTGCCCTACTCCTTTGAGCCACAGCTCCCCTTGAATTTTTTACTGTTACAAATCCATGGCAATGATGTTACTGTTGGACTGAAGTGGCCCAACAGCCTAAGGCCACATAGCGGTAATAGATAGTTAGGGACCTGTGGGAAAGTGACATAAGTTCAAGATTTCTCTTTCTTCAGACTAAAGTTAGTTCAAAATATGTAAAAGCAAGGGGTTTATACAGCTTTATAAAACATTGCATGCCCGTTAACAATTTAACGGTTAAACCTTGCTAATACTCTGCAGCAATTATTAAACTAAGGTCACACAACAGCCTCAAGTCCCGGGCTGTGGGCCTGTCTGAAAAATGAACTATAGTTACAAAATGGTTCTGCAGGCCAAGATTCCCAGCAGCTGATCCTGATTGCAGTCTCCTGAAACACCCGACTTCTACCCAATGCCTCCATATTTCAAGGTCAGGCTACACTAACCCTCACACAACCAGTCATCCTGTAAGGCCAATAAGTCCCAAATCCATTTTATAAGGTCAGTGCTTGTGACCTTTCCATTTTAAAAAGCTCTGCTGTATAAAATACCTGTCACCTGTGTGAAGGAAGTTCCAATTAGCTTCTCGAATTTGGCAAGGTCAAAAGTGCCTGCTTATTAAAATCTGAAGCCCTAAAGCTATTTGTCCAGGCTTCGCAAGTTAAAAAACAAACCTTCTCCTCCTCCCCCAAATTGCACAGTTCAATTGTGCCACTACAAACTGCCAAGAAGATGTGACATGCAGACTTTGCTTGCTGAAGTCATTGCCTAAGGATGAACATCTTGGATGTACTAATTATGTTGTTTTTGATTAAACTCCATGCATTTTTTAAAAAGCATACTTATGAAAGACTTTAAATGGACAGTTGCTAGCATTACATTTCTGAATTAAGCAAGCCTGCCTGTGGGGTCATAGCCAGTATTGAAAACTTCATCGGTGAGTTAGAATGAGCAGACACAAACCAGACCGTGTTCTTTATTCTTTATCCATGTGCATCTCAAAGGAAAATGGTAAGGGCCTGGATAACACTGGCCCAGGGCCACTGTCAAACTCACCCATCAGTGAGATTTTTATTTTATTTTCTACTTAAAATCTGTAGTTATTCTGGAAAACAATGTCCCAGTCTCACAGGATAGTGCCTTTGTGTGGACACTACCCCTGTGCCTTCGACAGTCTGCTCTGTCACTCTACCTGGACAATTTCTGTGTCCTACGGAATGTGAACCTGGACAGCAGAGCCCATGACCTTGTACCCACTGCCACACAAATGTTGCTCTAAATCCCTGTGTCAGAAATGACAGCATGCGAGATCATATACAAGTGGGTCAAAAAAGTGTAAATCCTGAGATAATGATGTAAAGATTTCCTACGAGTTAGAAAATTAGATCCAACAGTTGAGGGCTGAAAGCAAGAGTGAACCCTTGCTAGTCTCTGCTGTGTGAGTTTAGACCTCCTGGTTCCCAAAGTTGGTCAGTTCTGGGTGCTGGGTCCCTCCTGCAAAGGACCCAGCAGGTGAGGAAGGACTCACCGACCCAGCTGGGATAAATGGCCATTACCTAACGCGTTCTATTTTGGTTCCTCTTCTGATAGTTTTTGATAGTAAATGGAAAAATGATCCAGTAACAGTCTGAAAAGAGGGTGAAGACCAGAGGCTAGGATCTTTCACTGAGGAAGACCTGCGTCCTCACACCTGACTACCCTGAAACCCAGCAGGGTGCTAAGTAAGAGGACAGGGGAATTCAGGAGGAAGGAAGAGGAGGGAGCTGGGTGTGGGCTGTGGTCCACCGGCCGGGTAGCACAGCACCTGCTCAGGTCTGCTCAGTCTCCAATCAAGGGGAGAGTCCTGGTGGCTCCCTGAGGGGTGAGCTGGAAACACTGTATCTGGGTGGGAAACATTGTATCTGGGCAGGAAACATTATATCCCAGTGGGAAACATTGTGTCTCAGTGGGAAACATTGAGGAAAACACAATATCTGGGTGGGAAACATTGTATCTGGGTGGACAGGCGGTGGGCTGAGGTGGCTGCTGGTTTCCCTGAGCCCCCCACTTACCGTGAAAACACAACCCCAGGTGCGGGGGGCGCTTCCAGCAGGCGGCACTGAGCTGTCACACTCCCTTCAAAATGCTCAGCGGAAGAGAGTCACCTTGCTAAAAGTGATCCCCCTTTTTCAGAGCAGCCCACATTCAACAACCATTAGACTCAGGTTACAACAATCCCATCATCAGCTCAGTTACCATACCTCACAAGAGCCCCAGTGTCCCACTCATGGTGCTGCCAGCAGCCTCCACCCCTGACTTTCTCCTAGCCCCCTCCTCCTTCTTTCTGCAGCTGTTGATCTGACAGCTCTCCCCCATAAATACATCTCTTACTTCGTAACATTTGTCTCAGATGACATGCCTGGCAAATAAGATGTGACAAGTGGCAAAAGGTCCATTGCTTTAAATTATTTTATAGTTGATGTAAACTATCTTACTTCTACTGAATAAGAAGTTAATTAAATTAAAATTATAGGATACATTTTATGACCCTTGATCTGTATAATTTCAAAAATATCATTTTAAAAGTATTTTCCCTATGCATTATTCTTTTCATTTCTAGTTCAAATAAATGTTTAATTCCTCACCATTTTATAATTATCACCATTATTATTAAGGTTAATTATCTTAATCATAAGAGGAAAAAGGCACCTGTTTTTTTTTTTTCCTCTGTTGCCCAAAGACTCCATATTTTTTCTGTTCTATCAATATACCATAAGAATTTACCACACTGCTCCTTTGCGTGAGATGCCGTTAAAGCCCTCAGGGTGATGTCAAGATTTCAGTTGGGAACATTTTATTAGTTGACCTTGAACATGGCTAGGTCAAGTAAAAGGCAGAAATAAACCCAAATCCAGAAAGAGCTGGGATTTTCAAATTTTTGTTACTGTCATTGTTGATTGTTTTTTAACAACAAAAGTTGGTTTTTCCACATTTGAAACCTAATTTAAAAAGTGGATGTGAGAGCCAAGGTAAGAAAAAAACATAGAGAAAAACACACCAGTATTCATTTCAGATTGCCCCAGTTTAATTTGGATAAACCTTGTACTTGGTTATGACAAGATGTGTTCTTTTGATAATCGTGTCAGAATGCTTGATGGGCTGTTCAATGAGCTTTGTTTGACCATGGTTTGAATCGTAATTTTATAGCTCACAGTGTTCATTATCTAAGAACCCCAGGCTGTTGATTTTTCTCTGTGATGTATTAAATTGATTTGATTTGTTCAATTGTATCCTGACTATCTTTGATCCTTTCCTGCTACACCTCATGGTAGCAATGAGACAGAACAGCCTAGAAATTTCCACATTCCTGTCATTAAAACTTGGCAGTTTTGCTGGTAGGATTTTTAGAGTTTGACAAACTATAAAAAGCATCATGGAAGATACAGGAATTGGGGACCTGACACGGCCATGACCAGAGAGAAAAGAGTAATTTCACAGGCAGAAGTGTGAAGAGTCATCAGGAGAGAGCTGCAGGGGTGCAGAGCCTCCTTGGTGAGGGGCTGCCTGCAACTCCGTCCTGGTTAACACCCTGGGTGGAATGTTGTTTTCTCAAGCTTCACCTTTCTCTTGCCTTAGGATCTGCTTAATATTTACTTGGAAGTGTTCTGCTCTTTCAACTTCAATTTTCTAAAACAATTAACAATCACCGGACGTCTTCCTCTCATCTCAAAATATCTTCACCTTTCTCAGTGACTTATACCAAATAGAAATCGGGTAATAATATTTGTTTTAATCAACCCATAAATACACACATATACATATATATCCATAGATATATGTAAATCAATATGAAAATAGTACATACATTTTTTCCTGTCTGTATTTCACATATGTATTGTACTTATGAATACAACGGTTATTAACCATTCACCAGTTGTCAACCAGGATCATTGCAATGCCTATTTCATTTTTATTCTATATTCTGATATTTTACCTTATCAATCCTCCAGAATTGTCTGATGGATTTATTATTCTTTTTTTTATATACATTTAAGGGGTGGGAGGGCAATTTTGTTGCCTGGATATATTGAATAGCAGTGAAGTCTGGAGTTCGACTGTATCCATCACCCAAATAACATCCCTGGTGCCCATTAAGAAATTTCTCTTTATTTGCCCGCCTCCCACCCTGTATTCCCCTTCTGAGTCTCCCCTGTTCCTCATTTCACTGACCATGTTCGTGTGTGCACATTATTTAGCTCCCCCTGATAAGTTAGAACATGAGGTCTTTGACTTTCTTTTTCTGAGTTATTTTGCTTAAGATAATGGTGTTCAATGCCACCCACGTTGTTTCCAACCAGAAGATTCCATTTGAATTTATGGCTGAATAGTATTCCCCTGTGTGTCTGCAGCACATTTTCTATCTAATTACCTACGAATAGATACTGAAGTTGATTCCAAAGCTTTGCTGTTGGGAGCAGAGCTGCAATAAACATGACCAGAACAGGTGTATGTTTGGTATAAAGATCTCATTTCCTCAGGGCAGACACCCAGCAGTAAAATGGCTGGATCCAAGGGTAGGTGTGTTTTTAGTTCCTGGAGAAACCTCCATAGTGTTTTCCACAGTGCGGAAAACTATACTAATTTGTTTGTATAGCTGTACTGATTTGCATTCCTACCAACAGTGTGTAAGTGTTCCCTGACAAAAAATAACAGACGTTGGCAACGGTGTGGATTAATTATTCTTAAATGATAATAAAAGCATTTTGTTTAAGACATATTTTCATTTTTTTTTAAAGAGGAGCAACTTTATGATATAGTCACAGTCTGAACTGGTTAAATCTAGTCCATACCAACCTTTTCATTTTATGTCATAATTCTGTATAGTTATTTTTATAGGTAGGAATGTTACTTTTTGGTAATATTAAAATTGTTTTTACCTTCACAGCTCATAGTTTGTATTTCATAGATTTTTATTAATTCTTCATATTAGATATATTGTGTAGACTTGTGTTGATTCTTCCCATTAGATATATTGTATTACATAGATTTCTATTGATTCTTCACCTTAGATATATAAATTATGTATTAAAAACCACTACTTGCCAACCTTATCTACTGACTCTCTGGTTGAACCACTCAATGGAGTTGACTCAACTTGCAGAGCAAGGATAAGATTCCAGTTTTCCTGACACTATCACTTCTTTTTTTAAACATATACACGTGTTTATTAGGCTTCCATTTTTTACCTTCCCCAAATTAAAGAGGCTTAAAATTTAATAACAATAGACACTATCACTTTTTTAAAATGACTACCTTTTACATTTACCTGGATGGAGTTGAATTACATTCTTTTTGGTAAAGTATCACAAGAATGGAAAGATAAATAACCAATGTGATGCAGAGATCAAGAATTTGTGTGTGCACGTGTGTGTGTGTGTTTGTGTGCACGAGTGCACATGTGTGTGATTTTGAAATGTTTATTGCACATTCCACATGGAGTTATCCTCAGATTCGATTCGGGGAAAAGGTCTAGCACAGAGACATCAATATCGGAGTTACTGGCCCACAGATACTACAGTATGCACTTGTTAAATGAAGATATAAAAACCCAGTCTTTAAATCCTGGAAAAAAGGAGAATTATCAAAATATAAGAACCACAGCAACCCTTGAGGTATTGTGTTGCATTTTGAAAGTCAAATGAAGAAAAATGTTTCAAGGATGAGGTACAGATCAGCTGTATCAAATCCTGCTGATAGGTGACATAAAATAAGATATGAGAATTGGGCGTTAAATTTAAGAAAGTGATGATCATTGACAACTATGATAAGAGCAATGTTAAAGGAGTGAGGGGTTTAAACTTCAGTGGAAATGGACTCAAGACAGAATGGGAAGAGAAACACTGGCTACAGTAACTAGTGGAAATTCATTTTAAGAGTTTTGGTAAAGAAGAAAGGAAAAAAATGTAGCAGTCGTTCAAGAGGAAGTGGCATCGGTGTGGTACCTGCGGGATTGCTGATGAGCTTGAGCCTGCTGCTCCCACATAAGATCTTGTGCTGATCTAATCAACCCCATGGTGGGGGAAACAGGATAACTCTGACACGGACAACTGAAGTTGGGAGATGATGCTGTGGGGAGAAAAGAAGTAAGTGTGGAATTAAACCTCTCTGTGTCTCCTAGCAAATCCTCCTTTTTTACATTTTTATTTAACAGTAACGTTAATCATGCGAATATCTGGTACATGGAAAGGAGTCCTGGTAATATGGAAAATGGAGCTCTGTACAGATAATAAACGAATATAATGTATTATCAGAATCACCCTTAGAACAAGGGCTTTATCCACAGAGCCGTCTAACATCCACCAACAAAAGCAATCTCACTGGGCAACGTCAGGAAACTGAGGAGAGGCGTGTAACAAACAGTGTAGAGACACACAGCCATCCGTCAGCATCGCAGGACAGAGCTGGCCTGCAGGGTCGTTACCCCCCACCCTGGCTTTACTGGGCTCCCGGGCCTGTCTCTCACTCTTCTTTCTGGAGGTGAGGAGTGGCCATTGTCACTTGTTTTGGCGTCCACTGAAACTATGAGCAAGTCTTAGAACAAGCCCTAAATGAACACTTTTTGAATTTAACATAATCCTCCCTCAAACATATGCATAATATATCCACATAATGAGCCCTGTGTCACCATAGTATCGAATTGTGTAAGGGCGTCACTAGAGATTAAGGCAGCAGCCAAATAAGAAACAGCCCCGTCCTGGAAGATCTTACTGAAGTCAGGAACTTTCACTTCTTTGCTTCCGTCCCCTTGGTGGACTTGTCTGGTTCTTCCTGCTGTCATTCCCCACGGTGTCCCGGTCTCCTGGATACAGTCCCACTTCATCTCACGTCCATCACCAGCAGCCGTGCCGTGCACCGGCCACTCACACAGATTCCCAAGCATCTTGTACCCAGACCTTTTCTCTCACCAGACAAATCTTTCCAATTCTAAGATTCAGAGATAAAGCCGCACATGTTAGTATTATAAATTTTTATTAGAAACAAAAACCTTGTAAAGGATGAACAAACATAAATACATTCAGAAAAGGAATCAGACAATTGCTACTTCAAAATATTAAGCAATGATAATAATAATAAGGCAAAGAAAGTAACATTCACATTGTCAAATAAATAGACTGCTTTGACTCTGAGATTCAGTATAGAGTTAGTCTAACACATTTTGAAGCATAAGAATGAGAAAACCATGGGCTGAATAACAGGTGAAGCAGAAAGGCTAAGGGGGTACAGTGGGCAGAATGAGGTCTGTGTTCTGACCCTCAGAACCCGTGAACAGCTTAGGTCACACGGGAAAAGGGGATAAGGTTTCAGAGGAAACTAATCAGCTGAGTGTGAAATGTGGACACTACCCTGGATTGCCCAGGGAGCCCAATCTAATCACGAAGGTTCTAACAATAGAAGAGAGGAGTTAGGTGGGTAGGTCGGGGTGACAAAGTCTGAGGGATACTTGACCCCTTCCCCCGAGGATGGCCGAGAAGGGCACAGGAGACGGACAGGGGACGGCCTCTAGAAACGGCCAAGAAATAGCTTCTGTCGAGCCCCTAGAAGTGAAGCCAGTCCTGCTGAAACCCCGGGTTCAATGCAGTATGGCCTACTTTGGACTTCTGAACTATAAAACTGCAAGATAATAAATGTCATTTTGATTAACTAATTCTGAAATAATTGTTTCAGCAGCAGAGAAGGGGACAAGAGAACCGAAAATCGCCTGAACAAGGTCTGACAATGGAGTTGGCGAACTCATTCTAGAAAAAGGGCTACACGCCTCACTGCTAAGTGTCCCCGTAGTCACCTCTGACGGACCCCCTTTGGAATTCTATTTCTGGAATGGCCCTCAGAGCTGTTGTTCTGAGCGGACAAACCCACACAGCAACACTAATAATGCCACTCAGCTGTGAGACATTAACGCACCAAGATTATGAGACCTTACCCAGTGTGGTCTCACCGCACAGTGTGGGCAGCCTCAGCACACGGTGGCAAGTTCACAAACTGAATCGGCAGACCTTTGTATGATGACAGCTCTGATGGCTGTTCCAGAAAAGGAGTTCAAAAACAGCTCTGCAGGGTGGGCTGGGCTTCCCAAGGGGAAGGGGAGTCCTCCACCGCTGGCCACAGTGACATTCAGCAGTGAGGTGTGTAGCACTTTTTCTAGAATGTGTTTGTGAACCTGTCAGACCTAATATGTCAAAGTAGTGTACAAAGTTATTTTTTAAGCAATGAGGAAGCCACCATGCATATACCATACGGCATATTTTGTAGATTGTTCATCATTACCTGGGCTAATAGGTTTAAGGACTGGAGACAAATCACGCAGCGGGTAATCCTGTGACAAGGGTAAGTAAAATATAAGAATAGGTAAAATGGAGAAATATGGAGAAAGACATTGAAAAATGCCCACCTGTAAGTGTGAAGTGGAAGACAGGAGCCAGGAGACTCAACCAAGAAAGACTTGGACAGTAGGGCAAAAGCTCGCTGTCGGAAGTGTCAAGAGTCTAAGGGAGAAACTCTTGTTTCCCAAAAGAGGCTGCGATCCAGTGTGGTGAGTGGTTCAGAACCAGATGGGTGGGGGCTGATGGAAAGTCATTGCTCACCTTTAATAGAGAAATTTTAGTAAAGAGGAGATAACGGCTATGGGGGTGGATGTGGGGGAGCAGTGGAGAGAGATTTCGGATAGACAGCGTTGAGGTATACGGGTACGTCCAAGGTGTCCCAAAAGACGCCCACAAACTCTCCATTCTGAGGAAATTAGAAATTGTAGCTAAATGTCCCTTTATGGGGAAAAGATTCATTACAAAACTTCACCCAGGTGACCAGCATGTAAAAAATATTTTGTAAATATTTTGTAAAATTTCGTAATGAATATTTTATAAATAAAGGTGCATTTAGCTACAATTTCCGCGTGTATGATGATTTTAGGGGTGACCTTTGGGACACCCTGTATTTATGTAGAGTTTGGTATGTTTTCTTTCTTTAAATATTTCTAAACTTTTGCAAAATGGCCTAGTGGTTCAAGTCTCAAGAATTTCTACCTGATACTACACAGTGAAATTTGTAAACAGTTGTATAAAATGAGTGCAATGACATGCTGTTTAAATAATTAATATAGTTGTGATGGGCGGTGCCTGTGGCTCAAAGGAGTAGGGTGCTGGCCCCATATGCCAGAGGTGGCGGCTTCAAACCCAGCCCTGGCCAAACACTGCAAAAAAAAAAAATAATAAAAATAAATAAATAAATATATATATATATGTGCATATATGTATGTATATAGTGAAGATTGAATACTTAAATATCACTAAATTGGGTAACCAAGGGAATTTTTCAGTATGAATAGATTTTACAAAAAAATCACTGCTAAAAATCTACCCCATAAGATCTTACAATATATCCAATTTGTGAGGCATACTTTCAAAGCTAAAGTGCTTCTTAGAAACACAGGGAAGCAGCCTTTTCTTGGAGAACTCCATCCTGACTGAATGGTCTGTGGAAGTTGACAAAACAAATCTGCAATCTGTCATGTTGATGTGGGGACAGGGGCCAAGTTGGTCCAGATGTCTAATGCAGCACAGATGGGCAGGCAAGGCATTTGGCTGTGATTTTCTTGTAAACATAAGATAAAGCGGTACCCAAAGCTAAGTTTTGAAAGCAGTAGCCTTCCAGCAGGGACATGCAGGGAGCTGGCCGGCTGGCGCAGTGCTCACTGCTGTCAGCGCCCTGTGGCTCTGGCTCTCCTGGGCAGCGTCCAGAGTCATAGCCTCCTAGGCACACAGCAGAGCTGTGGCCAAAACAGCTGTCCAGATCTGCCACAGCTCACCGATGAGGTGCCATGACCTAGTTACAGACCTGGACAATGTTTTCTGTTACACTTTGTAAAAGCTGATATGTACTTAGCATGTACGTTGTCAGACAGAAGCATTAACTTCCATGGAGCACAGCACCACAGAGGAGGGGCCGAGAGGGGGCAGAGAGGAAGAGGTGTTGGCATGGTGTGTTACTCATGAATTTCTGACTCATTCAGATATAAAGACAGAACAAACCCCTGGAGGGTACAGAAATGTAAAAATTTCCAAACTTTGAAGTGGGGATGAGTGGGGGTGAGCGTGCACACATGTAATTTCTGTCCTCAAATCTCTTTCCTACTAAGGGGAATATAAACCTTTTAGCACTCTTTCAATACCCTAGGCTATTTCATTGAGGGAAGCAAAACATATTAAGTGTCTAAAAGTGCTTTCTCTGGCTATTTGCCAGGATTTGCCTTAAAGGAAAGTAGCTTTATTCACAAAATAGCAGTATCTTTGCTAACCGAAGTTCTACATTTTACCCGTTAAAAGAAGAGTTTTAGCTCCTGAGGAGTTCACATTCATGTTTTTTACCCGTTTATTAGAAGATCAAAAAACACCCTTTAGATAGCAAGAAAATTCCGTGTACTCTGCTAGTGCAGTAGACAGTTCCATGTTGCCAACTCTGAGTGCCCTTCCCAACGTCAAGGAGGTAATAGAATTAGGTACTAACATTTTCAGAAAAGCAGGCTGAGGGGAAAGGAAGACAAAATCATGATTGAAACCATTCTCTGCAATATACAACTTTGTCTAATCAGGCCCCTTTTTCCCCCTGTGCTTTGAGAATTATCAGACTTTCTCTGCAAGCATCTTACTTTTGTTGCACACACTATGGAAATTCAAAGCTTGCCATAGATCATCGGGCATGTTTCTTTGTTCCATATCAGATAGTTAGAAAAATTAGAAATTAGGTCGTTTTTATTTATTTATTTATTTGAGACCGAGTCTCACTATGTCACCTTGATAGAGCGCTGTGGCGTCACAGCTCACAGCAACCTCAAACTCTTGGGCTTAAGCGATTCTCTTGCCTCAGCCTCCCAAGTAGCCAGGACTACAGATGCCTGCCACAATGCCCAGCTATTTTTTTGTTGCTGTTGTCATGGTTGTTTAGCTGGCCTGGGCCTGGTTCAAACCCGCCAGCCTCCGTGTATGCGGCTGGCGCCCTACCCACTGAGCTACAGGTGCTGAGCCTGAAACTAGATAGTTTTTTGATTCTGTGTTTCCATCTATGTGATCTTAACTTTTATTATAGAGGATGAGTTTTGTAAACCAGGCGGGAGACATTGTACAACAGAGACGTCACTCTGCAGAGAACACCTCGTGAACCTGTGACAGTGGTGGCCGTGAACTCTGAACTCCTGGACATGACCCAGTGGTTCAGCATCTAAAGCTTTCCTTCCCAGTTAAATACAGGCATATTATTTTCTTTTTATTTTATGGCTAGGAGACATTATTGTTTGTCAATAATAATTTTCAATATTGTTAAAATGGGATTCACATATGTATGGGTTTTAGAATATACAGGAATTATGTATATCTTTTAGATAATTTGATATTAAAACATGACTCTAAGAACTTATCTGGGGTTATAAAATCTGGGTATAATATTACTACTGGCTTTATGTAAGTTATTTGATCATCATGCTTAATTTACATTCTTTTTTTTTATTTATTTTTATTAAACCATAGCTGTGTACATTAGTATGATCGTGGGGCACCATACACTTGGTTCATAGATCGTTTGGCACATTTTCATCACGTTAGTTAACATAGCTTATTCTCAAGTTGCTTTGTACTTAGTTTAGAATAATGTATATAAGAGAGACAGAGACCATGCACTTTATATACTTAAAATAAACCAACCAGTTAAAAAAGAAAAGGAAACAAAACTAAGAAGTCTTTACAGTTTTCATTTTTCCCTAGTTTTTCACTATTCTAGAAAGGTCAAATACACCTTCCTAGGAATAGATTTCCATAAATTATCCATATTAGCGAGCTATGATTATGTTTTATGAGGTTGACGTTAATAACATAATGCTTAAAGCTGGCATTTTTACCAGGTTTTTGAAAATACACTCAATGATGACCTAGTTGACGTGACTAGAAAAATAATTAAGCTGGTGAAAAAAAAATACAAGCCTGTGTTTTATTTCCTCAATTCTGTGTTCAAGTTCCAAAGTAGGCAACTATTTTCTGTTATTGGAGAATATTAGGAGGTAATGGATTTATTTTAGTTTGTTTCTAAAAATACATGATCCATATCATAATTATGAAAGAATCATGACTGACGATGATGAGTTAAAAATTTTAAAGAGAGAACTAGACTATGTGTTCCTAATTATCTAAAATATACATATTACCTCAGATTATATTTGTGTATTTCTCATTTTAAAATTACATGCTGATTACTTGCTTAAATTTACTGTAGGTGAAATGGTCACATTTATAATTAATTTGAATAGAGGCATCAAAAATGCTGATTAGTTAAGAATTTTATAAAATCTTATATTTTAAGAAATATATTCTAATTAAAGACTTTCTACCGTCTAATCCTCCTGAGAAACCATTTCCAAAATGTGTAAGTATTAATAATGGTGATGAATAGACATGGAACAATAAATGTGTAATCTGTCAAATTTTATTTAAAAGATAATTTTTCAACAGTTATATATAAAATATAAATACTGATCACTAACAAGAAAAGCCTGATAATGGTGGTTTCAAAGCAAGAAGTGGTGCTGACACTTTATTCTTCAAAAATTTGGCTTAAAGAAAAAACATATATAACTAAGATGTTTACAAAAATAAAACATACGAGGTAGTAAATAAAATACCAAGATGAATTTATATAAATGAACCAATTAATGGATAAGAAAGACAGGCCTAAGAAATAGGAATACTTGGAAAATAAACTAGAGGTAGGTACATATGTACAAGAAAAGGAGGCTTGACCTTCAAGGGAGCTAAGTGTAGTCTTCGAGGTTATTTTTTGTTTTTCTAGAGGCCGTTTCTTTCTATCGGGGAGTCATGCACTGGGCTGGGGTGTGCCCCTGGACATCTAGGATCTCAATTTCTGTCCTCCATGAAAATATGTGTACAAAAGAGCAGATCTCAATTTGAGTACATTTTAGATTATAGACAAATATCAGATTTTAAGTGAGTGGAACAGTTAGAAAATTGATAAACAAGAAAAATTGTAAAAACTTAAGAGAAGCAGAATCAGAAGTGATCTAAAATATACCTTGGCTTTTCCAACTGATGACATATTGGGAAGGGGTTTTGTTAATTTCAGCCTTTTTTAACTTCTAAAATGCATATGTTGACCTCATTTTTTTTTTCTCTCCTACCTTACAGAATATTTAAATCTGTGGCCAACATTGAAATTGTCAGCAGGTCTGTGAAAACGAAACAGAAGAGAGAGTGACTTTCAGTTCCCATGAGCTGTGTTACCCGTGCTGCAGTCACGGGGCCCAGAACGCCCAGGTCATCTAGAGGAAGCAGGAATCTGTGCCAAATCTGAGCTTCAAATATTTACAGACATTTCACAAGTGCTTTTGGATCTGCAGTGCTGATTTACTGCATATTACCAGACAGTGTTTTTGCTTGCTCCCTCTTGAGGATTATTTTCAAAAACTCTATGCTCCTATAAAATATTTTGGATTATTATTGTTTTAGAAAGCAATGTCTCAGAGACTGAAACCGAGTCCTTGGTCTGCTTCCCACACAATGGTTTGATTATACCGAGTATGTTTGCTGAGGATTTTCGTGGTTGACATTTATGAGAAGATTGATCCTTTGATCTCCCAAAGCCACACGATATAGCTCCTTCCATAAGAAACGGAATCTTCATATGATATTACGGCTCCTTCATTCCCGCCTGGTATTAGGCAACATTTATGAATTTGATATTAAATATTATAGAAGTGAGTCTACACATGTAGCATTTTAAATATGAAAAATTCACTGGGAAATTACTGGATGTGCACATGGATTATATATATTGATTTACTATAGTGAACATATTAAAATAAATTCTATGGGATGATTTTTAATAGCACATTAAAACACAGCTTCAGTGGCTGTTATCTACCTGTTATTAAAATATTTATGAATGGCTAACTTAGTGTGGTTATAGACTAAGGTAACTAGACATTCAAGGATACTAGTTAGAAATATTGAGCGAGAAACAGGGATTTTCAGCAAAGCACCATCCCTCCACCAGTTATTCATTTGACAAATATTTAATGAGCTCCTTTTACCTTTTTATTCTGAAGTACATCTGGTCTTGCAGTAGAGTTTCTAGACTAGACAAAAGAAAACTATTTTTATCATCCTACATAATCATAGCACAGTCAGCATAACTAAGAAATTAGCACCAATACTATTAACTCTATATACTGTATTCAGATTTCACCAATTTTTCCACTAGTACCTGTTTGCATTTTTTTGTCCCTAGATCTCATCCAGGAATCCACATTGTACATAGATTTTTTTTTTTCTTTTTTGTCTCCTCCAGTCTGGAATGATACTTCAGTCTTCCCTGATTTTGTTTTGTACGACCTTGACACTTTTGAAGATAAGTTATTTTGTAAAATTCATTTCCACTGGGTTTTCCCAGTGCTTTTTATGATTAGATAAGTGATGGGTTTTTCTGCAATCACATCCAATCAGTGATGCTCTCTCAGCGCGCCCTGTTGGGGCTCACCATCCACGTGATGGGACCAGTGTGGGTCCTGTCAGCCTTGGAGATTGGCTTAAGGTGACAGCTGAGGTTTCTCAATGGTAGGAGAAATTTCAATACCACTCGTGGTCCTTGTCCTGAACTCTCCTGTTGTCTGAAAGAAGAAGCATAAATTCAGGTATAATACTTCACCGATCTGGGAGAGATGTGACTGTTGTTAAAACTTGAGAAAAGGGAACAGAATGCTAGAATCAGGCAACCTTTCCTGGATGGGGTGAAGTGCAAGCCAAGGCCTGAAGAGAGGGTAGGAATCAGCCACTTCAGGCAGGGTGGGAGAAAGATAAGAAAATATGTTCCAACCATAATAATCCAGATATGTAAAGTCACAGCAGTGTTGGAGAGCAGTCAGCAGTACGAGGTGCCTAAAATTGGAACTGCTTTTTGGTAGACCTAGGTTTTGAGGCTGAAGAAGTTACCAGGAGCCAGAGGCCAAGTGTACTGTATGTTTTCTGGAGAATTGCAACAGTATTCTATTGACTTTTTCTTTTCAGGAAAATGAAAATCTAAACTTTTAGTGTATGATTGCCAGTTCCTTGAACAATGTTATGTTAAGCTTCTTATCCTCCTTAACCTCTACTAAAACCCTCTGTGTATGGTATTTCATTCTTCTGGGTGCCAGTTCCTACGGTGTTCAGACCCGCTATTGCTACTTTGGTATAGGGTATGTTACTCTTTTCTGTCTGTCCAAATTCTACTGATTTAAGAAAGCCTTAAGCAAATATCAACTTCTTCCAGGATAACACTTTTTCTTTTCTTTCCTTTTCTTTTCTTTCTTTTTTTTGAGAAAGAGCCTCAAGCTGTCGCCTTGGGTAGAGTGTTGTGGCATCACAGCTCAGAGCAACCTCCAACTCCTGGACTTAAGCAATTCTCTTGCCTCAGTCTCCCAAGTAGCTGGGACTACAGGTGCCTACCACAATGCCTGCTATTTTTTGGTTGTAGTTGTCATTGTTGTTTGGCAGCCCTGGGCTGGTTTGGAACCCGCCAGGTCTGGTGTGTGTGGCTGGTGCCTTAGCCACTTGAGCTACAGGTGCCAAGCCTGATAACACTTTTTCTTTGGAATATCCTAAAATGTTTATTTTCTTTCTTTCTTTCATTTTTTTTTTTTTTGACCAGGAGGAGCCATTTTAATTTTCAATTAAACATTCTTCTAAAAGCATTATTTTTTCCTCTATGTTACTGAATTATAAGAAATAACATTAGCATTAGAAAATTAGGAAAAAAGATAAATGCAGATACTTAAACACACATGAAAATTACAACAAAAGACTGAGAGCTTTATATATTTGAATAGATTATAATTTTAAAACTGTGAATCTCAAAGCAAACTTTGTTTTTAACAGTGTTTTATGACTCTAATACACATATTTTTCAAGAAGGAAGCCCAATTTTAAAAAATTTTTATTTTAAAAATAAGCCTGTGTTCAGCTACACATCCCCCTTCCAAGAAGTGATCACATTTCTTTTATTTTAAGTTGGAAAGAAAATAATGTTTCTGATGGCATGAAGTGCAGTGAGTGTTTTTTTGTTTTGTTTTGTTTTGTTTTGTTTTGAGATAGACTCTCACTATGTCATCCTGGGTAGAGTGCTGTGATGTCACAGCTCACAGCAACCTCAAACTCTTGGGCTTAAGTGATTCTCTTGCCTCTGCCTCCCAAGTAGCTGGGACTACTGGGCACTCACCACAACGCCCAGCTATTTTTTGGTTGTAGTTGCCATTGTTGTTTGGCAGGCCCAGGCTGGATTCGAACCTGCCAGCTCCGGGGTATGTGGCTGGCGCCCTAGCTGCTGAGCTATAGGCCCTGAACCAGAATATGAGTGTTTTAAGTGTGAAAATGACATCTATATTCTTCCTATTTTCATTTTCTATCTCAACGTTTGACCGATGGTCCAGACTCCAATAAGAGGTGAAAGAATGAATGAATTTATAAAAACAAAAATAAAAAGCTCCAATTGAACGAGTTGTTTTTGTCATTATTCTAAGAGCTAATAAATGAATCCAGTTCAAGAGCCTTATTGATGTTATTACTATGGTAAGAATCAGCGTAAGGAAATTAATATGTCTTCTAATTTCCTGTCATAAATATTCAGTGACATTTGGAGAGATTGCAAATGCGTTTCGTTGCCTTCATAGTTTACACATTAAAATCAAACTTTATAATTGCAATAAAATAAATACGCCGAAAGTTATTACTGAGGTTGTTATGTAATTAAAGGCAAAGAAATGCAAAATTATTTTTTATATATCTTCTTAACTTTTTCTGTATTTTAACATAATAAATATCATTAAAATTAACAACCTACACTCTTCTCAATTTCTGAATAAGATGATTCATCCAATATCATCCCTGAGCAGAAACAAATGTTACTTGGAGTGTACACGGATAAGGCTATCTGTATAAGCAGAGGTTCATTAATGTTAAAAAAATAATAATCGAATTAGAGGTTTCTGTGAAATGTTTACTTTGGTCAGTTTCTAGAAATTTCTCTTCAAATCAAAGAGACCAATAGCTCATTTTGTCACTGAACTGTCTCATTTTTTTCAAAATCCAATTTGAATTAATCTCCGAGTCTCTCAAGCAGCCTTATATTATCCCCAGTGGGAGACATGACATCAGACAGAAACTGAGCCGGTTGTTCAAAGTCACTGCAAGGTCAATGTTGCTTCCTTCATAAAATACAGATTCCCGGGCGGCGCCAGTAGCTCAGTGAGTAGGGCGCCGGCCCCATATGCCGAGGGTGGCGGGTTCAAACCCAGCCCCGGCCAAACTGCAACAAAAAAATAGCCGGGCGTTGTGGCGGGCGCCTGTAGTCCCAGCTGCTCGGGAGGCTGAGGCAAGAGAATTGCGTAAGCCCAAGAGTTAGAGGTTGCTGTGAGCTGTGTGACGCCACAGCACTCTACCCGAGGGCGGTACAGTGAGACTCTGTCTCTACAAAAAAAAAAAAAAAAAAAAAAATACAGATTCCCATGTTTCACATACACAGAGGTGGGAAGCTGAGAAATTAGGAAGATACTCAGAAAATTATTAGAACCATCATCTTCTTCTACTAAATTGATTCCAACAGTATTTCTTAGAAATGTTTCTTCCTGTGGCTTATTCTTTGAAGGAAAGTTGAAGTAGTCATAATGATATTGAGAAAATCAGGGCAGCACCTGTGGCTTAAAGGAGTAGGGCGCCAGCCCCATATGCCAGAGGTGGTGGGTTCAAGCCCAGCCTCCGTCAAAAACTGCGAGAAAATCAAGGGCAAGAATGAAATATTTCCAGTGGCATCATTGCTTATATTAGCACAACCAGAATAAGCAAAACATGGTGGGGGGGGTGGTGAGGAGGGACAGATGAGAGAAACGGAGAGAATCATGACGCTAACGGATAACAATAGGTCGTCATGTCAAAGGGGCACAAAGGAAAGATTTTTAGATTGGCAGAATCAAAGGAAGGTTAGTGGAATAAGATATTTATGCCAGAGAAAAAGACTCAAAAGTGAAAGTGAAATCATGTGCCATAAAATATGAAATCCTGGACAGATTATGTAGAAGACAGCTGAGGGGAACGTCTTGGAGGCCTTACACAGGACAGAGATGTCCACATTTACCCTCTAGGGTAAGAAAAATTCTACCCACATGCTTCTTACATCGAAGTCTTGGTAGCCAAGTTCTAAATAATAGAAAAGAAAACAGAATAAAAGTGATAAGGGATGATAGATCCTTAGGGGGAGAAATAAAAAACCTGAGTTGAAGGCAGTGCAGAAAGAAAAAGCTGCTTTCTAAGGTTGCCACTTCTAGACTGTGTATTTTGATGGGCGTGAATGAAGTGCTTTAGGATGGGTTTGACATTTTATGTATAGTGTTCAAGGAGTGTTCAAGGAGCACAGCTAGAGCGAGAGACGAGGAAATAATTCAAGCTTTTGTAATGAGAATTTAGTTGCAGAAGATAAAGGTTTTATAGCACCTTCCCCTAGAAAATGGAACTGCATGAGGATTTTGCTGGAGGCATTTGAACCAACCGTGAACAGCCCAGGAGGGGAACCAGAGTATAATGACGGTGACAGAAGACTTCAGGTGTTAAGTTGCAGGTGTAGAAGAGCATAAAGTTTCCCCGTGCTGGAGTCCTTCTAGAATGGGTCGGTGTCTGCCGAAGGATTTATTCCAGCCTCATTGTATAAATCATTTCTTTAGAGCACATATTTTTGATGAGAAAGGCTACATGGAACTATTTTTTAGACAAGTTATACCCAAGTATGTCAAAGGGACATTTAAAAAGTGTTTTTTTCAAACTATTTTTGTCCTTGGAATTGTACACTGGAATTATCAATGTCTTACAGAGGAAACTATGCCTATAAGATGTACTAAAACACAACCCTTTTGTCTAAAAATAGAAACAACCGGGAATAGTTGTCTAATTTAATTTTAAAGCACTTCACCTCAGGACTTGAGATTAGACTAAAGATGTCAAAGCATAAACAGAATATTGAATTTTTTCCTTTTTCAAATAATGGTAATAGGGCAGATGTCTAGAAAAGAAATATATTAGCATAAAATCCTCATATTAACACATATGAATAATGAGGTATTTAAAAGTATAATTATATCAGTTTGCTATCTCAGGTTTCAAAGAGCTAGTTTCGTGACATAATTGACCGTTTTCATCCTTCAGGGGAAATGTTATAACACAGACTATCCCAAATGTGACTAATTTTATTTTTTGTTTGTTTTGTTTTTTTTTTTTAGAGACAGAGTCTCACTTTATCACCCTCAGTAGAGTGCTGTGGCATCACACAGCTCACAGAAACCTCCAACTCCTGGGCTTGGGTGATTCTCTTGCCTCAGCCTCCAGAGCAGCTGGAAAAACAGGCGTCCGCCACAACGCCTAGCTATTTTTTTTTTGCAGTTTGGCTGGGGCCGGGTTTGAACCTGCCATCCTCGGTATATGGGGCCGGCACCCTACTCCCTGAGCCACAGGCGCCACCTGTGCTAATTTTCAATAAAAGAAAATGACTACTTTTGCAGCTTATGTATTTTTACATATTTACGCATTTTCCTGGCTCCTATCCCTTGTTTATAGATTTTTTTTCCTTTTTCCCTTGACCGAGAGTCTCACTATGCCATCTATGATAGAGTCCACGTAGTGTATTGTGAAAATAGAAGATAAAAGCAAAATAGGAAGCTGTTAACAATGGTAGTTAATACCTATTTAGTGCTTTTTATGTGCCAAGATTTTGGCTGATTTGATTCAAACTTCACTATACCCTTTTGATATTTTTCTTCCCATTTTAAAGATTACAAAACTGAACCTTCCTCAAACTAATTCTATTAATGGTTGGGAAAATCAATTCAACCTAAGCCAATCTAACTACAGGAGCTGAGGTTTCCATGACAGTGAAGGGGAGTGTAAGTTTCGAATAGCTTGCATTTGGAAATATGAAAGTGAGTGAAGTCTTTTCCAAATATGCCAGATATGTTTGGCCATACACAAAAAGCAACTCAAATGTAGATTTTCTGCATTGCAACATATTAATTAGTCTGAAGATTATTTCTGATAGGCTAAATTAATTACCTCAAATCTTTCTCAGGATTATGTGAATTTAAATAGGCGGCTTTAGTACACAGACTACAGTCCTGACTAATATTCAAGATAGTCCTACGTTTCCACTGGCCCTTAGAAATACTGCTTAATTGCATCAATTTCCTGCCTCCAATTCCTCAGAAATTGTTCTAATCTTCTTTGAAAGTCCAAAGAGTACTAATGTAACCAAAATAACTGGATGATTTGAAGTATTCCAAAAAATTTTGTGGGGGATTTTATTTTGTTATTTTTGGGGCCAAACTCTTTAAGTTTCATGTGCCTGCTAATAGCAGTCTTTGCAGCTTACCCCATAGGTAAGTTCTGAGTCTCCATCCCTAGGATTATTTGTATTGGGTCTCATCTCTAGTTTGAGACTTTCATCTTATGCTAATCTAATTTTAGGGAACTGCCTATTGTGGGAAGGTTTTTTTCTGTACCTTGGGTATCAGACCTATAATAGGCCAGTCTAGGTACTGAGTATTCTATAAAATCACCAAAAGACAAACTAGAGATTAAGCATAGCAAGCCATGTGTGATGTGACTGCTGGGCTGGGGAGGTCGGGCGTTCAATAAATATGGAAAGAGACAGAGAGAGAGCTCACAATACCTGGTTTCCACCACATTTCCCTTTGAAATGGGGGAAACTTCCCAGATCTAGACTTTGGTCTTCATCCATTTTTCTGCTGCTATAATATGATATCACACACTGGGTAATTTATAATAGATAAAAGTTTATTCTACTCATGCTGCTGGAGGCTGGGAAGTCCAAGGGTATGGCACAGCACCTGGTTACCGCCATCCCTTGTGGAAGGTAGAAGGTGGATGTGAACACATCAGGCAGAGAGAGAAAATGGGGGGCAGAGTCCTGTGATAATTCATCTGCTCCTAGGATAAAGGCCTTCATCAGTAATGAAGGAGGAGCCATCACGATCCAGTCACCTCCTGAAGTCCCACCTCATGGCACCGTCACGATGGCAAGGGAACTCCAACAGTTGGAGTTGGCAGTTGGGCTCAGGCAGATCCAAGTCAAAGCAACTTCCAAGAAATCACTGAAACTTTGATTTCCAGGGACCCAGAAATGACTCCTAAGATCTGTTTGAAAGTGTTGCTATACTTGAACATCGCTAAAATACGCAGAGGACTCAAAACTTGCTAGTAAGAAAAAAATACAACTTAGTTAAAAAATGGGCAAAAAGTATTAATAGATACATTAGCAAAGATGATATGTGGAATGTTAAATAGCATATGAAGATACGTGCCATGTTGAATATAATCTGGCAAATAAAAGCTAAAACAACAGTAAAATCCCACTATCCACCTGTCAGAATGGCCACGATTCATAGCATGGAGAGTGGCAAATTCTCATGGGGACACACAGTAACGAGAACTCCTCTGATCTCCAACCCAGAGGCGTCTTCCTCTGTTATCAGGGTACACAAGCTCTCCTGCCCATATTTCAGGGCTCGAGCTGTTCCCTTGATCTCTGCTCTGACCATGATACAAATCCCCACAGTGGGTATTTGCTCTGACTGTAGACTGGGCACTGGACGGCCTGGTTAACATCCCCCCCAGGGCTTGCATGTAGCTCCCTCTGTAGCCGTTACTTCTTTAGAGTATTTACAGACCCAGGTGGGGTGTTTGCAAGCTGTATCCCTTACAGGCCAGGCCTCTAGGAAAAGCAGGAAACTACTCAGATAAGTAATTTAGCTGCTAGTTTAAAAGTAAACTAGCTAAACTGTTGTTATTCTGCCTTGCTCAGCTTATTTTTTTGTTTTTACCTTTTTCTGGGGGTGTTTTTCCTTACCAAAAATGGGGTTTGGGGTCCCCATTCTGCCTGCCATCATAAAGACATTTGCAATAGATTGTTTATTGCAGCTCAATTTACAATCACCAAGATGTGGAATCAGCCCAAGTGCCAGTCAACCTGTGAATGAATTAATAAAACTGTGGTATATGGGTACCACCGGGTTACTATTCAGCTGTAAAAAAGATGGAGACTTTACATCTTTTGTATTAACCTGGATGGAGTTGAAACACATTCTTCTTAGTAAACAATCACAAGAATTAAAAAGCAAGAATCCAAAGGACTCAATACTAATATGAAGCCAGTTTAGGAACAAGAGAAAAACATGATTCAATTCAAGTTGGGCAGAGGGAGGAGGGAAGGCTTGGGGAGGGGGATGGTGCTTGGTGAACTCCCCGCTAAGGGGCACAATGTAAGCATTCCTGGCCCACCTCCTGGGTGAGGGGCACAGCTACAACAGGCCTAACAACAAAAACATTATAACCTAACCATTTGCACCTTCATATTCATCTGAAATTTAAAAAAAATTAAAAAAAAACATGTTATAATGGCTATTACTTCTATACACAAATATAAAAAGCTAGAAAAAATTACCACAGTCAAATGTTTGAGGGTTTTTTTCCCCTTTCTGAATGTTGGAAATAGGAAATTTGAAAAAAGAGAACCACAAAGTGGCAAATGACTCTTAAAAAATGGAACCCCACTTAACAGTCATGATGTCATCAATGTCCTCTAAACATAAGCCTTCCTCTTCCCTGGGACAGGTGTACAGAGATAAAGAGAAGGGAACCAACATTTTCTTTTTTTATAATACGAAACTGGTAATACAATAGAAAGTAATTAATAAAGCACACAAGTGATTTTTTAAAGCTTGAGTTTGGGGAGTATAGATTCAGTGGTAGAAATTTATAGTATGTGAATAGGAGGTTGCTTTAATTCTTGCTATTGTTTAGTTGTTGGCTAATATCCAGAGTAAATTTTAACTAATGACAATTAATTTTTACCCAGTGTTTTTTTGCTTTTTCTTTCTAGGTATTGTGCCTGGATGTCCTCAAAAGAACTGAGATTTAAGTATTATTTTCTGCATGTTATAGAAAAAGATATTGAGCTAGGGCAAGATTAGGTAATTTATCTGGTGATCAGAGCTGTGCTTTGAAAAAAGAGAATAGGTGAATGTTACTAACCAGCACTTACCATACTGATTGGCTCCACAGTATTGAAAATTAGACGTTCAAAATACACCTGCTCCCAGTAGCTATGGTTTGGGGTAGCCGAGAGGTTGGGAGTGTCAGAAGGATTTTCTGAGACTAAGAATTGTGAATGGATATTGTTGTTTGCACGAGAATCCAAGACATGGCTTAAGTGTTTTAAGATTGAAGAAACATTGCATTATGCGATTTTCTTAGCTTATTTATATGAATTTCTACATCTAGCCTCTTTATAAAACTTATGTTCTTATGTATACTTGCTTCATTTTTACACACAACTAGAGTCTTGAAGAACCAGAAAAAAAAGAAAATCCCACTTTCTTCATAAAAGAAGGATCGATTCAAAGGTAGAATTAATTTGAAGCACTTTGTACTTTTCTGATTAAGTGGTAACTTTGAAAATAATGGTGTTTGGACTTTCTATTTCTACCTACCTCTTACTTAGTTAGAAAATCTAGTCTCCAAAAAAAAAAGAAACTAGCAATACATTTTTTGAGACTGGGGTATATTGGGTTGGCAAATGTGCCCCTGTGTTTCTAGAGGGGCAAGAAGCATTGAAAGAGAAAATGGAATTCAGATAAGGAATCAAAAAGAAAAGCATGAGGAATTATCTTTGTTCTTGTCATTATTTGCAAAACATTATACACAAATAGATTTAGATTGGAAAGTCTAAGAGTTCTCTCGGAGCTCTCTTAGGCCATGTCTAATGCACGGATGCAACCAGGAAGATTAGAAATACCTTCAGAAAGAACCTTTCTCCTGACCTTTCTTCAGTTCCTACACCGGATAGGCCCAGGGCAGCTTCTCCGCCAAATATTACATCATACACTTAAAGTGATATTGGCCTGGGGAAAGACTTCATGAAGAAGACTGCCATGGCAATTGCAACAACAACAAAAATAAAACAAATGGGTTTTCATTAAACTGAAAAGCTTCTGTACAGCTAAGGAGACAACAACCAAAGCAAAGCAAGGCCATTCTTAACAACGTATCAAGTAGAGCCTGTCAATGTAAAAAAGTGAGAGCTTTTTATATATAAGAGAAAATCTGCAATCTTTTTCAGACTCCTAACCACAGAGATGGTGAAACGGGCTGCCATAGTTTTTCTTTGTATGCATAGCAAGTATCTGATACATCATTTCTGTTTCCTTTGAGGTCATGGATCACTGAGAAATCAATGACCATAGTGAGAAAATTGCCACTTGTTCAACACACTTAGCTGAGTAAAAATGACTTCAAGTTTCAGGGTCTGATGCAACAGCTGTTGGTTAAGACATTGTTTTCTCTTAGAGTATAAGGAGCTATTGTTTCTTACGAAGTGGGTCAGGCAGTGACTACAGGTTTTTGACAGGTCATAATTTTACATGATTAATGTTGGGAGAAAAAGCTGCTATTACATACTCAATGTACGATGATTGGAGCTTTGAAACCACAGAAGATATAACGTGTCTCATATCAAGTATCTTATAATCTCATCATTTGAAGCAAAGTAGGATAATAATTAAACATGCAATGCTGGTATTTCTGCTATATCACATTTTGCCTCCTAACCATTTATAAGGGAATCATTTCTCTGCGGATATTTGCTAATGATACGAAAGCAAACAATTTGGAAAATGGTATTGTTTTAATTAATTAATTACTCAATTAATCTTACCCTTTACCCAAGCTGATTTGATTATGTAGACAGGGCCATACGTCATTTTGAAGCCAGAGATATTTACAACATTTGAGAAGACCGGAGCGATAGGACGTACAATAATTAAATTATTTTTTAAAAAAAGACACATTTATTTATTTATTTGTGAGTTGATGAATTTTATCAGCAATTATGGGATGTTTAAGGAAGGGATAAAAGAGGTCCCAATCGAAGTAATATAAAGAAATTCAGAAAGAAATTCTTGTGATTGAAACACGTGGTCCTTCAGGTGCTAGAGACTTTCCCTGGGGCCCTTGATCCCAACTTGCGTCAGCCTCACCTCCTGGCCCTGGTGGCAAGTTCCTCTCTTTCGCTCTTTGCTTTCCTGATTTGTCTTTTGCTTTTTATTTCAGATTAATATGAGGGTACAGAGGATTAGGTTTCTTGTTTGTGTTTATTGGGTAGAGTCCAAATTGTAGATGAGCCCTTCACCCAGGGGTGTGCCCGTCAGGTGGGAGCACACAAGTCTCCCTCCTCCTCTGCTCCTTCACTTCCTCTTCCCCATCCCCCAATTTGAACTGAGTTTTCCTCGAACATGGGCATTTATTAGTTCATCAATTGGCTTCATATTTGTATTGATTACATCAGACAGTTTCCTTTTCCATTCTCGTTGATACTTTACTAAGAAGAACGTGTTTCGACTCCATCCAGGTTAATACGTAACAGGTAAAGCCTCTATCATTTTTATGGCTGAATAGTATTCCATGGTAGACATAGGCTGCAGTGTGTCAATCCTTTTCATGGGTTAATTTACCATCTTGGTGATGGTAAATTGAGCTGTGATAAACATTCTAGCCATATACAAAGACACACTTTTTAAGCAAAATATGTATTTCAGGATGTGGCATGAGGGATTTAGAGGATATTGTGGGTGGCCAACCAAGCTCATCTGAGCGTCATGCCCTAACAGCTTACAGATGACTCCTTTTCTGGAGACTTGCTCTTGTTTTAACGCTGAATGGGAGTCAGGTGATCAGGTAAGTTGCACCCCTTCCGGCCCAACCTCAGACACAGCTGCAAGCCAACAACTGGCTCAGCAGGGTGACAGTGAACCAGACCCTGCACCAGGAAAGACCAACTCTGAGACTCATTTATGCTCCAGAGCTCCCTGTGAGATTGGGCCAGAGCAGCATGCTCATTTAGCTCTTTCTTCTGCTGTTTTCTTCCATCAGCAGTCTCCTCTTCTTGAGAGAACACCCTCAAAAACCCTTGCACAAGAAATTCAAGTTGCACACCTTACCCCTCAGGAACACAAACTGAAATGATGGGGCTTACCAATGATTATGCAAATAAAAATACATATGTTCCAAGAGGCTGATTCTGAATGCATTCAATATTTGTTTCTTAAGAAGCATTAGTGAATCCAGGTGCAGATGCTCACACCTGTGATCCCAGCCCTCTGGGAGACCCAGGTGGGAAGTTCCCTTGAACTCAAGAGTTGGAGACCAGCCTGAGCAAGAGCAAGAAAAATTAGCTGGGTGTTGCGGCAGGTGCCTGTCGTCCCAGCTACTCGGAAGGCGGAGGCTGGAGGATTGCTTGAGCCCAAGAGTTTGAAGTTACTTGTGAGCTATGATGCCACAGCACTCTGGCCTGGGGCAAGGGAGTGATACTCTGTCTCGAAAAAAAAAAAAAAAGAATAGTGAATCTAAAAATACTCAGGTTAGGTCTATGTACAAAGCTGGCTTATTTTCCCTGGATTGGTTCTCACTAACCCCGTCATGTCAGACACGTATTCTGTGTTCTGACATTGTTCTCACTTTCCACAGAGCAGAGAATGCAGTGTGTGCGCACCTATTCAAGGTATGTGTGTGATGCGTCTTTACAGAGGCCAAGAACCAAGAGGAGGGACATGTCAGGTGCAGTCTGGCTCACAGCCTTTATTGCTGATAAGTGCTGAAGCAGTCAACTTTACACAATTATGATAATGGCATCAAATACAGATTTTCCTCATCTTAAACCTTGATCCTTACCTCATATTAATCATAAATACTTCTCTCGACAGCCAGACATCTATAAGCCATGATATAAGGAATCTCATGAATATAAAAGAATGATGTCTAACACCCTGGACACTTCTCCCACATCTTCCATTTGATATGGAAGGGGTCTCACTACTGCTCCATTAGGAAATTCATGATTAGGATTACAGGACGGAGCCAGCATGGTGCACGCTGAGATCCCAGCTACTGTACAGGCTTAGGCATTGGAGAACAGCCTGGGCAACATAATAAGATTCTGCCAAAAAAAAAAGAGTCAAGACAGTAAGTATCTTAGGGAAAAATAAAAGAACATAGGAGGCCAGGCACAGTGGCTTAGTCACCTATAATCCCTGTCTGGGAGGCTGAGGCAGGTGGATGACCTGAGCTCAGGAGTTCGAGTCCAGCCTGAGCAAGAGTGAAATCGCATCTCTACTGAAAAAAAAAAAAAAGAAAAAGAAAGAAAGAAAAGAAAAAGAAAAACTAGTGGGACACAGTGACTGGCGCCTGTCATCCAGCTTACTCAGCAGGCTGAAACAAGAGGATCATGTAAGCCCAGGAGGGTGAGGTTGTTGTGAGCTATGATGCCACAGCACTCTACCCAGAGTGACAGAGGGAGACTCTGTCTCTATACATACATAAAATAACATAGGTATGAAATCAGATTGAAATTGGGTTCTGGGCTCGGTGCCTGTAGCTCAGCAGCTAGGGCACCGGCCACATACACCTGGGTGGGCAGGTTTGAATCTGGCCCTGGCCTGCCAAACAACAACAACTACTACAACAACAACAACAAAGAAATAGCTGGGCGTTGTGATGGGTGGCTGTAGTTCCAGCTACTTGGGAGGCTGAGGCAAGAGAATTGCTTAAGACCAAGAGTTGAAGGTTGCTGGGTTGCTGTGAGCTGTGATATTACAGCACTCCGCAGAGGGTGACATAGTGAGATTCTGTCTCAAAAAAAAAAAAGGAAATTAAGTTCTGATTTTGTACCTTTATTTTACATGAGACTTTACACAAGTTAATCATGTGTTCTCTATCTTTGGGGAAAATAATAGTATTTCTATTTGGTTGAGAGGTAGGATTGGATTTAGAGATGCTAAGTCCCATTCCAGAGGTGCAAATGTTCCCTTTTATGGCAAAAGGGGCTTTGCGAGTGTGATTACGTTAATAAATCGGAGAGATAAAATAAGTAATAACCTTGAGGCTATATCCCTGTGATCACACGTTTGTAGCACAGATGTAAGTGTCATCACACGTGTCCTTATGAGAAACAGACGGAAGTCATGTGAGCACAGGAGCTGAGAAGAGGACGTGGTTGGCAAAGCCGAGGTGGAAAGGGACGGACTTTGAAGGAGGAGGGGGGTCTCCATGCCAGAGGACATGGGCAGCCAAGAGACACTGAAAACATAAATAAGCAGATTGCCCCTCAGGCCCCTGCACAGAGACAGGCTGCCGACAACTTGATTTTAGCCTAAGCGACACTGATTTCAGACTGCTGACTTCCAGGACTGTATGAGAGTAAAGCTGAGCTGTTTTAAGGCATCAAGTTTGGGGTAATTATTTACAGTGGTAATAGGAAACTAGTACAGCACCCACCTTCACTTCTTTCTAAGTTAGGGTTAAGTAACATAACACCCGTATCTCCCCAAATTCCACCTGGGAGAGCAATCACTCTTTCAGCCTCGGGGGAAAGTGCACACCTAATGCTGTGTGAATTTTGGGAAGTTGGTACCTTCTAAATCCCTTGCCCTTTAGGACTAGAACCCCTGTCAGCAACATAAAACAGTAACTCAAAGACAAAGTGACAGGCTGAACTGTCAGGACCGACAAAAAAGTACAAAAATGCTTTATTCTTTGTGTGTGTGTGTGTGTGTATGTGTGTGTGAAGACAGTTATATTCTACATTTACTGAGTTTCACGTGTACCCTTGTAAGATGCTCCGCAGGTATAATCCCACCAATCACCCTCCCTCCTCCCATCCTCCCCGCTCCCTTTCCGCTTTCCCCTTTCTCCATATTCTTAGGTTATAGTTGGGTTATAGCTTTCATATGAAAGCCAATGTCTTTGTTCTTTATGTTTCTAAACACATGCACGATATCATAAAGGAAGAAAAAGTAAAAGCGTTGAGAAAGTGTACAAGTGGTTAGTACCATTATTCTGGGCCTTATGTAAACTCTTCCTACCAGTCAGGTCTCAGTTAAATCGCACTGTTCTCCCATGAGGGCCAGAGGGGCTGCATTTTTCAAAATTGATAAATATATATGCATGAACACGGGTAAATGTTCAAAGAACCAGGGCTGTTGCCAGTTTGGTGGGCAAACTAGAGAAAAGTCAGAGTTGTTTTTGTCTTTCCTTCACGCTTCCTTTTTTATTTGAACAACATTCTAACAATTGCCTAAAGAGAGTGGTTTATTTTCATACGGGTAAAATAAACAAAACCTCCCGTCATTTTGTCTGGGGTACACTTACGTCATTTCCCTGAAGAATTAGGCAAATAGCAGGAATTCGCTTTTTAGTTCTTCGTCTGTTTAGAAACATCACACCTCCCGATTCAGCGCATATAAAGATACGATGACATGAGAATTTAAAATCTTACACTTTATAGTAAAAACACCTTAGCAATGATGTTTCTGTTCATAAGTTGCAAAACAGTCTAATGATCTAGACAGAGAAAGAGGAGAGACAAAAAGAAGAGGCAGAAACCCACTTTTCTGCCTAAAATAAATCTAATATCTATCCCATGACATGTATGAGCTTTGAAATCCTTAAAAAAAAAAAAATCACACATTAAAGCTGGAAAGTGTTATTGTTCCTGGTTTTAAATATTCATAAGTGTACAGATTCTTCAGGAAACATTAAGTAGGAAATGTCCTTCTGAGTGAGTCTCATGTACCACTAAATTCCTCCTTGACAAGCAGCGGAGGCGGAGTAATTTGAATTGTCTGTCAACCCAGCTCAGCGAGCGGCGCCCTGTCCCAGCAGTGGCAGTCCTGTGAGCAGAGCCATTTAGACGCACACTGACTTTGGCAGCGGTTTGCAGACACACTGCGCTTTTCCTCCAGATGGATTATCTCCACGTGCACAGAGATGCCTCTTAATTCAGCTACTGAAATTAGGGACAGTGTTTGCAAAAGCGCTCGGGCAGTGAGAGACCCAGCAGGGTCAGTGAGCCTTGTTCTCTCCCTTGCTGGCTTCCTGGTACCTGAACTCTTTGCAAAGAACCTGCCTTATTTTGCAACTGAGTCCTGACAACTGCAGCTTCAGAATAAATTAAATCTGCACCTGGTTGTTGTATCAGCACCGATCAGGGTTGCTAAGAGTTCCTAATGAGCCCCTAAGCAAGGGAAGGAATTGTTAAGAAGCATCAATCTGCAGAGTTTCCTAAGGTTTGCTGCTTCAGTTCATTACAGTTAATGTCTTTATTTTAGGCTTCTTGAAAAGGAGTTCTCAGAAAGAAAATGAAAGTATTCTTGCATGCGGCTGCTGCACTGGCCCCTCCGCGTTTGGAGCCCTGAAAAAATCTGGAGAACTCTCCCACATTTAGCCTGGTATTCAGAAGTCTAAGATAAACAAATGCTGACGTGAACAGAACTATAAAACAATCCATGGTTAGATAAGAAGCAATCGCTACAGGATATGAAATTGCTGCAGAAACTGCTCCTGAGTTTGGAGTTATGAGAGATTACCTTGGATTGGGGTCTGTCGCCCCCAAAATGTCCAATTCCTAATCTTGGTGAGCTGTGAATGTGTTATCTGGCAGAGGAGAATTAAGCTTGGTAATCGGATAATCTTAAGGAAGGAGAACATTCTGGATCATCTCAGCAGACACAATGTAATCACTAAAGTCATTTAACTGGAATTGAGAGAGAGATTGAGAATATTGCAGGGCTGGGCTGGCAGGTGAAGCAGCCCCAGCCGCAGGAACGCAAGTCCTGCGTTTACCAGGAGCCCCAAAAGCCCAGACAAGGAAGGACTCTTCCCCAGCTTTGGGAAGAAGCACAGCCTTGCAGACACCTTGATTTTAGCTCAGTAAGTCCCACTTCAGATTTCTGACATACAAACTTGTAAGAAAAAAAATGGAGTAGCGTAAGCCACTGAATTTCTGGTATCTGTGGGAAACCCGAGTGGGGCTGTGGAATAAGCAGAGAACAAAGAGGGGCAAATGTTCAGGGAATATTTGGTTACAAGGAGAACTTTAGCTGATTATCAGTGTTGTGTAAGGGATAGCCTGAGAAATGAGATACTAAAGTATAAATTACATCACTTGAAATTGTAGGTAAGTGGATACCTCTCGCATGCAGAGGAGAAGCAGGAGGGCTATCTAATTTTCTGTACTATCCACCATGAATTTTGTTAGTTTGTTTGTTTCTTTTTTTTTTTTTTTTTTGTGAGACACGGTTTATTGCTGCGATGCCCAGGCTGGAGTGCTGTGCTGCCATCACAGACCACTGTAGCCTTGAACTTCAGCTCCAGGGCTGCGGGATCCTCGCTCTGGGCCTCCCACAGAGCTGGGATTTCAGGCATGAACCACTGCACCTGGCCCCAGGTCTGTTTTGTCATATGTTTTCTTTTTTTCATAATGTAATCCATTATGTATTCCACCTTCTCTTTCTTTTAAAATTATTTTTAATAATTGCACTCTTTTTGTATAAAACAATGTTGGGTCTGTATTAGTTGTTCACTAACAAACTTTTGAATGAATCATTGACAAACAGGCTTCCCTCTTATCTCATGATCTTACAAACTCTTTGTACTGTTCTGTAATTTGGAAGTCAGAGAATATTTTTGGTTAAAATAACTTTGAGCCTAACTCCCCCTCTATTGACTATAGAGGGAGATAAACTTTTTCTTGAGAAGTTAAATTTATTGTAAAGTGTTTAAAATAATGAGCTCATCTTCCAATTGAGTTGTTTTCCTTCATAGCGGGTCATGGATCAGTCACTATGGAGTTCATGTTTGGGGTTGAGAGAACAATTTTTTAATTCTATAAATCTGTAAGATAAAAATTTATGTTCATAAGCTATTTTTATGTAATCGTTCTGCATGTTTCTTTCAGATAGTTAGAGATATTATTCATCACAAATATATTTAGAAGTAATATTTCCCTTGGTTGTAAGTTTTGCTAAGACCACTTTACAGGTAATTGAGATAGCTGTATATTGAACTTGTAAAAAAAAAATTTTTTTTTTTAAGCAGAGAAAAAGGAAAAAAGGAAAGAAAGAAGAATTTGGCTCTATAATAGAATGAGGACAATAATTTTCTAAGTAATTTTTAATTACTTTATTATGAAATCTCTGATTGATTCACTATTTTGTAAGCCCTCAGTGAAAAGTACGTAAAACTTTCCTCCAACAATATCCCTAATACGCTTTAAGCCTTAAAATGTTGCACCTTATACTTAATCATTTCTTGATTTATGTATTTAATATAGCATATTTAATATAGCATATTTATACTTTAGCATGCAGGGTTATGATGAGTGAACCTAACTGAGGTGAGATTTATGAGAAAACTTTCTATTCTGTTTCAAGTACCAAAGACTAATTTTATGGAGTAGGAAGTTAATCATGACTTAGAAATAAAGATATAGGAAAAAACATATTATCAACGTATAAATAATGTACAAAAAGCTAAAATTACATTCTGCTGCAGGAGGAACGTTAGAATAGTCTGTAACACTAAAATAATGGAATTCTTACTTCTTAGAATAATAATCATTATGATTCAACTGGAAAAGTAATAGGTGATTATAGCTTATTCTTTTGATTTGATTAGTCTTTTTTATTTTCTCCTATTATTATTTTTTTCATTTTACCATTAAAATTGTATTTTGGAAACTTGGATTACACACTTGTCACTAGTTTGGGGAATAAAGTAGGCTATAAATCACTGCTATGCAAAACAGTTTTTCTTAATTTGATTTCCTTCTACTTAGAACCCATTCAGTAATTAGATTAGCAACCTCTCGTGCCCTGGAGTAAGTGTATGACTATAATGCTTAGCCTAAATTGTTTTGATAACAAATTTGTAGAACTAGGACACAGTTAAATTGTTTTTTTTTTCCCTCCAAATACCAGATGCTTGAGTCTAGTATCAACTACCTCCTAGTCACTTTCTAAGTCATTTGAGTGTGATCACAAAATATTTATCATCATTTGTCAATAAGAGACCGTGTAAGCCTTTCAGCCACACACATCCCTGTGACAGGGTTGCTTTCTCTGGTTATTCCTAGTAACAACTCTCAGGACCTGCAACATGATGTTTAGTGGCCAAAATAGTTGTGGTCATCACACTCTCTGGCTCTCTCTGAAATCATAGGACTGAAATGAAGTTCCATGTCTTTGTAAATCGATGAACTTGCTTTTGAAAGACGTGCCCAGCGTTGGCTCACTGTAAGTGCCCTGGGCTCCACCTTACGCGGTTTTGGCAGGTATGTGCCCATTAAAACACTGAGATCTTTAATGAATAGTTTTTAAGAGGCCATATAAAAGAAATTCACATAGATGTGCTCTTGAATATATAAATATGTCAATTTTCTAATGCACAGACAAATTTTAAAAATCTGTTATTATTATGTTTTTCTTTTAGATTCTCTGACGTGGTACCAGAATAAATATTGTTAATATCAATTTCAGTATTTTCTAATCTATGACAATGTAATCATATAGTAACCTAGTATTAAACTTTGCCGCATAACTAAAGCAAGATCTTAAAAGCTATGACACTTAACAAAGTCATATAAAAAATTGACAAAGAAAATATTTAATCTCAAATAAAAATGCCAACATTAAGCTCTTGACAATCATCCGTTTCCTAGTTTATCTGAATCATTATGTATTGCATAGTAACCATCGATTACATCTATCCTTTTAAATGAAAAAAATCTCATGGACTTCTAATGAAAGCATTTTGTTGTTACTTAAGCCATTTAAAATAAACTATTCTTTTAGAGCAATTTCACAGGTAGAGCTGGCAATTTCCTAAGAGTTTCATTTAATAAAGTTTATTTTGATTAGCAGTAAACTAAAACTATCTTTAAGTATTTACAAAATGTACTATCCCATTGAACTTACTATGTTTATTGGATCTACTAAATTTAGAGACTTTTTAAATAATGTCTGAATAGAAGTTTTAACTAAGTGTAGCTTTACAATGACATAATTAGTTGAGAAAAACATAGTTTTGGGAAAGAACTCACTACCCATCCTTTCCTAGGTAACGATTCCATTTAATTTACAACGGTCATATCATAGTGTTGCATGTATATATTAGAAAACTAAATTAAGAAGCATGTATTTATAATTATTATATACTTATGTGACCCCATGATATTTAATGGGGATAGTATGTAAATTCACAAGTGGAAGTCTTTAGAGGAAGGCCCAGTTTAACTTTCCCTCTATCTCATCATTAACACTGGCAAATTATCACATTAGTAAAATAAAACAAGACCAACATTTGCTTTTCTTTTGTTTCTAACTTTTCCAGATCAAATATATATATATGTTTTTTTTTCTTTTGGCCGGGGCTGGGTTTGAACCCGCCACCTCCGGCATATGGGACCGGCACCCTACTCCTTGAGCCACAGGCGCCACCCTTTCCAGATCAAATATTAACCAAGTCTATGCTATGGCATCAGGAGACTTTATTATCATTCATACTAATTAAAGAGGATATAAAGAAGGGAAAGATTATGGTAATGGTATGAATCGAAAGTGGAAAAGTCCTACCCATACAGAATTGAGGTTTTCTGAGTAATTATAAGTACAATTCATCATGTATGAATTCATGTTTGTTGATTTCAATCAGAAATCAACTAGGTTTTCTAACTCACGAAGTTTGTTTAATGAAAATATGAAGAATAAATTGGGGGGAACAGTTCAAGAATTGTTTCACTTCATTATAAATGCCCATCAATACTAAAAATTTTTATCTTTCACACAGGTGACAACATGCATCTACCATAGTGTGATGGAATTTTTATCTCATGAGTTTTTATTAATCGTCAGTGAGCACTGATAGTGCAGAGTTGAACAGCCCTTTGATGAAGTTTTTGGCCTTTTCCTCTGACATTTTTCTGAACCAAAGTTTCCATTCAAAAATCAATAACTACAGCATGAACATTGATTTTTTTTTTGTTTCTTATCAACTTTCTAAGTCAAAACATACAATTGTCCTTCATTGCTCTCATGCTCTTCATTGCTCTCCATGCTTGAACGTTTTCATTTAATTGCTTTTACCAACTTCTTTAATACAATTTGCTTTAGACTCCCTTGACACAGGGTGACCAGAAGTTCAAATGTAAGAGACATTGTGTTGTTACCTTGTTCCACAAAATCACCAAGTTCTCAAGATTATTTTCTGACTCTTTTTTTTTTTAATTTACGTGCTCATGTAGTTGGTGGCACTGCAAGAGAATCTTCAAACATTATCAGGTAGGTGAACCTGACCTTCAATATGAGTTAGAAGACATGCTCTTTCTGTCTCAGATTTCATCCACCTAAGGAAAGAATTTATGAAAAAGACCCCCCTTGCAATTGCAGCCGCAAAAACACATAAATAAATGGGACCTGATTGAGTTAACAAGTTGCAGGTAAGGACACAGCAAAGCAAAGAGACAACCTTCAGAATCAGAGAAGATAATCGCTTGCTGCACATTCAGCAATGGCCTAATAGCCACACCCTACAGAGAACGCAAGTCCGCAAGAAAAGATCGACAACCCAGTTAAAATCTGGGAAAGAAACATGAACAGAACGTCTCTCATAAAGACCGACAAATGGTCAACAAACACCTGATAAAATGCTCAGCATCCTTAATCATCAGAGAAATGCAAATCAAAACCATCCTGATATATCACTTACCCCCAGTGAGAATGCCCCACATCACAAAGTCATCACAAAGGGAGCCCTCATGCACTGCTGGGGGGACTGCCAACTGTACAGCCTCTTTTGAAAGATGTGCAGAGAGGCCTCAAAGAGCTCAAAGTAGATCTTCTGTTTGGCCCTATAATCCCATCACTAGGTATCTACACCAAAGAAAAAATACATCTCAGCACAAGGACATTTGCACTCCAGTGTTTATAGCAGCCTACTTCACAGTCTCAAAGATGTGGGAAAACCCATTGCCCTTCAACACCAACATGTGAATAGATTAATAAACATGGTACATGTACAACGTGGAATACTATTCAGCCACGTAAGAGATGACTTTGCAGCTTTCGTAACAACCTGGATGGACTTGGAGAAGATTCTCCTCAACGAAGTATCACGGGAATGGAAAGGCAACCATCACATGTACACAGTTCTGAATGGAAACTAGCAGATTAACAACTACAGGTTCACATGTGAGAAAAACTCAGTTGTATTCAAATCTGGGCAAGGGGTTGGGTGGGCTCCCACCCAGCAGGTGCAATGCGTGAGTATATTACAGGCTCCCTGGGTGAGGGACTCAGCCACAATGCAGACTTTAGCCTTACAATGGCAAACTATGTAACCTGATCATGTGTACAACCATATTAATCTGAAATTTCAAAAAAGAAATTACCAAAAAAAAAAAAAAAGTTAGAACAAACAAAGGAATGTGACAAAGTGAAAACAAAACTGAGGAATGAAAAACCAAAATTTTCTTTAGCCAAAGAAGACATCAGCCAGGATGAAGCAATAACACTGAAATGTTTTATTAAACCACTACATGTCCATAATTTGTTTATTTCTAGTGGTTCATACCTTTCAGTTCTGTCTATAATGCAATTTCCTGTGTTCTTCTGCTAATTCTTAATGCATTTTCTTCTGAACCCTGGACGTTGACTTGATGACTCTCCTCAACTTGAATCTCCTCAATTTTCTTTATCAGAATCTGACATCCCCTTGATGATTTTGTGGTGATTTTCTCCACCAGACCTCTGATTTTTATTTTAAAAGCCCACACCTTTGAACATCCTTCTTCCTTTTGATCCCTTTTCTGCTTCACTCACTAATTTTCTTTTAAATGTATGTTTGTTGAGGGGAGCATTGGGTTTGGGAGAGGTCAATGTGGTATTGAAAATTAATTGCAAATTAAAATTGTATTTAAATTGCAACTCAACATATTTATTCTACAATATGTTGTTCTTTGAGTTATAATTTTTCTCAATCTCAAATTTATAAAGGGCCTAAAACATAATCATTGGTTGACTCACCTGTATTTCTCTGGATAACCAAGAAAAAAAATATATATATATATATATAATATATATATATATACACATATGTATGTGTAATTGGGACAGAGTATTATTCTGTTGTCCTGGGTAGAGTGTCATGTTATCATCTCACAGCAACCTCAAACTCCAAGGTTCATACAATCCTCCAGCCTCAGCCCCAAGAGTAAGTGGAACTATGGGTACCCTTCATAAGGCCTTGGCTATTTTTTCTATTTTAAATGGGATCTTGGTCTTGCTACGAATGGTTTGAACTCCTGAGCGCAATTGATCCTCACACCTTGGCCTCCCAGAATGCTAAGATTACAGAAGTGGGCCACTGCACCCAGCCTCAAGGAAAAATATATATTTTAAATGTCATTTGCACATATTTGTAAGATTTTTTGGGTGATCAGTTAATTTATTATTCCTCAAAACTTGGAAATTGAGGAGCTAAATAATCACATTCCCCCTTCCCATCTCTGGGTGGTACCATCATTTTAATAATCAATTGCTTGGATAACAGAATATCACTTTTGTCATGGGGACGCCCTCGTACAACAGAAGTACAAACAGCTCATGGAGTGAGTAGGCTAGCTCAAACTAAAAACAGGCTTTGCTTTGTTGTATTACTTCATTACAAATACATGGGCTTCTGGGACTAAGTTGTTATTAGTTTCCAATTTTTTTGTAATTGAATACCACAATTCACAAAAAATAATAAGCTAAAGCAACATTCCCAAGTGTTTGAAAGATTTTATGTTAATGAAGTAGTTTGCAAAATAGCTGTCCAGTCAAAATTCTTTTGGTTGCAAGTGACAGAAACCCAAAGAAATAGTTTGTTGAAAATGTAATGGAAAGATCTTGCTCTGATTCAGAGAATTAATGGAAGATGAGCAGGAATCATCCAAACTCCGGAGACTTCAATGACTGGAGCTGCAGATTAAGTATTGTCCTAGCTCCCTAATTTTTCCTTTCTTTTCTCTACTTAGCAAAATCCTTCCCTACTGCAATTAAACCTTTTCTGTTTTTCTTTCTCAGCTCTATTATATCAGCTTCCAGGGGAAGGTTATGATGGGCTTTGATGGAGTCATATATGTCTACCCTTAAATTAATTGTTCTCATTACAGGAATTTGGTCGACCAGGGCTGGTTATAGGCCCAGCACTTATAGCTAGATTATCAGAGCATTATGATTGACAATCTTTCAGAAAAATCTGGTCTGAATGAGAAAGAAACAATTTTTTGAAAGACTGGAGCGGTACCTATAACCACAAAAAGTAAAAATAGTGCTGGTAAGATAAAATCAAATTTAGGAGACCACACTATTTCACATTTTATAAACTTGTTTTTTCTTTTAGTAGGCAGCAACATGATTAAAACGGAAAGTGAGATTTATAAAAATAAGCAAAGAAGGAAGATTCTTAAAAGAATCGCTCTTGTGATGGTATGTATGCACAAGACTGGAGATTACTCTATGAAGGTACGTTGATGGTTTGCAGACACTTTCTTGCCCCTAGCACCCATGGCTGCAACCACATTTCCACTTTCTCTTCCAAAATCACAACTTTCTGTATGGAAACCCTCACGGAGTGCCTCTTTCTGTATCCCCATCTTTACCTACTGGAGAATCCCTTGAATATCATGGGTTCCGTGGCACCTGTGCTGTTACTTCACTACCACCAATCACAAGAGTTTCTGTGCGACACACTTTGGATACTTTTTCTTTTCTTTTTTTTTTTTTTTTTTTGTAGAGACAGAGTCTCACTTTATGGCCCTCGGTAGAGTGCCATGGCCTCACACAGCTCACAGCAACCTCCAACTCCTGGGCTTAAGCGATTCTCTTGCCTCAGCCTCCCGAGTAGCTGGGACTACAGGCGCCCGCCACAACGCCCAGCTATTTTTTTTTTTTTTTGGTTGCAGTTCAGCCGGGGCTGGGTTTGAACCCGCCACCCTCGGTATATGGGGCTGGCGCCTTACTGACTGAGCCACAGGCACCGCCCTGGATACTTTTTCAAATGTGGCTTCTCACCTTGAATTTTATTTGAGACTTAGTTTGGTTGAATCATATAAATGAAAATTATGCTTGCAAAAGCAAATAAACGAAACAAACAAAAACGTTTCACTTACTGATTTTGTATAATTCTAGTGATCCTTATTAAAAAAAAAAACAAAAAACTATAGGCCAAGGCATGATATCAATTTATAGTTGCGGTCAATATAAGTGACTCTTTCTCTTTATAATTAAAAAAACATGTAAGTGAATCCAAAACTATGATTTTTATATTCGGAGCATTGCCTTTATTAGGCTCACTATAGACGGTGGTAAATCATCACTTTCTCTACCATGGGCTTTTTTTTTTTTTTTTTTTACTTTTTTTTTTAATTTTTACATATACATGTGTTTATGAGGTTTCCATTTTTTGCCTTCACAAAATTAAAGAGGCTTAAAATTTAATAACAATAACAATGTTTAAGATAAGAACTAGAAACAAAAACCTCGCAAAGAATGAACGAACATAAATACACTCAGAAAAGAAATCAGAGAATTGCTGCATCGAAATATTAAGCAATAATAATAATAATGCAAAGAAAGTAACATTCACATTGTCAGATAAGAATGTGTCTGTCATGTACGGAGTCATCAGTTAACTTCTTATTTTTTTTAAAGTCTCAAAAAATAGACAACTAATATTTATAAATAAAAGCAAAAGATAATTTCAAAAAACACCATGGGCTTTTGTATGACAATAAGAAATGATCACCCATTATGGAATTCCCTTCTTATTTCAGAAAATTTAGATTTACCTTCTAATAATGTTTGGATAACCTGTATCGTTCAGACATCTAATACAAGCTCATTGTGTCTTGTTTGTACAATTTATGAAGTCTAATTTTCACTCAGAATTTGTTTAACCTCAAGATCTATCATACGGAAAAAAAAAGCAAAATAATTCTCCAGTGTGTGGGAGAATTTTTTTTTTAAAAATATGCTTGAGGGGGTTATTATTGTAATACTACTACACTGCCACCTGCTGGAGTGACTGGGTGAAAACCTGCTAAGTAAACAACAGTGACCCATTTCCACTCCTAGAAGCTCAAACCAGTCTCTCCAGGACTCAGCTCAGAGCTGTGATGTGAGTAATTTATAACTGCATGCATGGGTAAGTTGTGACAACGGAGTACATTGCTTATGAATCCACTCACTACTAAGAATTAGCCAACTGTCGTTAGTTTCTTTAGAGAGAGACTGATTTTTTAAAGATTCTTATATGCTCTGAAGTTCATTTTAGTTGGAACACACAAAATATCAGAATTCAAGTCCTGTATCTGTTTATACCAATCTCTTTTGGCCTCAATTTTTCAAACTTTGAAACAGGAAAGTTACACTTATATATATTTTTTATCAACATCTCATTTAATTCTTTGAGACATTCTTTGAAATTTTTTTTATATACAAATTATTTGTCAGGTAGTGTACTTGATGCTTGAAAATGAATGAAGGGAAAAAAAAAACATGACATGGTCTTATCTGCTTATGATTCTTAGTAAAAAGTTAGATTTAATTACGGTAGAATTTTCCAATTCTAAACCATGAGACAATTATTTAGCATATTAATGGAGAATCTATTTTAACACATTTTGTAAGTGTTTTGTTTGCTTTCATAAAAGGAACTATTTCTAAAGCATTGAAGTTATGTAACCCTTGGAAATAGAACAGGTTTTATAAAATCAAATTCTAGTATTCTCAGCAATCAAATTCTACTCTAATGCAAATATGCCACTATATTTACTTTGGAAATGAAAATATTTCGCTAAATTTATACTCAAAATTCTCAGTTACTTAATTGTAATTAAGTGGATATTTGTACAGAAATTCATTGAAATATTTCTATTTGTGCTTAGATGTGGAATATATTTCTAAAATGTATAATGATTATATTTTTCACTCATTTATAAACATTGGATGAGGAAAAATCACTAACATTTTTTACATTGACTCTTAATAAGAGTACTGCTAAATTATCAATCTGTCATAGGTTACTAATCACTTATTATGTGTGTATATATGAGTGTGTTTACCGTACAGGTATTTCAAAGTATCATTACGTTGAGTTTTTGTCCCCCTCTGTTTTAGCCTACCAGAGTCTTTGGCTTTTCCACCTCCTGGGCAACATCAGTAATTCTCAGGGTGTTTTTTTTTTTTGCTAATTATATCACATTATCTTCCTCTCATCCCAACAGTGTATATATACAAAACAGGCTCTAGTAACTGACCAGAAATGCATGCAAATTGAAACTCATTGGCCATCTCTAATAATTGTGTTCAATATTTATAGGTCAGGTCTATTAGTCCATATTACTTATACATGATTACTACACGTTAAATCATTATTTTTGTCACTCTATATGACTTACCTAAGTGTGTTTTTGTACTTCAGAGCGGCACTGGTTTACCAAATGAAATCTAGTTAAGCGGAAGAAGCTATCAAATATACAAATAAAAAAGAATTAAGCCAACCCCCCTCCACCCACAGAAGCTTAGTTCCAAATTCTAGATTTTGGGGGCACCATGGGGGAAAAATTCTCATTTATTGACCAATACATGTATGAAAAAATATTTCAACAGTGAAACATGAATGTATATAATCAACTGTTTTGATGGATTCATGATATTTCACACTGATGTTGTTTTGCTATTGCCTGGACATCTAGAAGCCAATGCCTTTGTGTGTTTTCATAACAGCAGATTTCTAGATGGCCTTGGTGGAATCAGTTCTTGTCTCATGAATATTGTTAGGCAAAATATACCAATAATATAACACGTGGGAGAGGGAGGAAGTGTCTGAAATAGCCCATACTGTTGGAAATAAGAATATCTAATCCCAAACTTGATTTCTATGATGGCATCTGATTTTTATGGTATAATAAGTTAATTAGGAAGATAGCAGCAGGACAGAAGCCTGTGTAAGTCTAACTAAAACTTGCGTTGTAGAGCAGGTGTGCAGGTGTGTGGGCCCATGGAATGCATGTGTGGCCGTGTGTGTGTGAGTCAGAATAAACTGCTTAGTCACTGGAGTAATTGGCTATTTGCAATTGATCAGGGAGAACATACAGAAACAGGGTCAGCCAAAACCCTGGTGATCCCAGGACCTAATCTGTCAGTCTGAAGTTTGTTGTTGACTCTGCTGTCAGTGTACACACATGGCTGCATGCCATCTCAAAAACTTACAAGAATGAAATCTTATTAGAGTAAAAAAAAAGAATTTTTCCCAATATTTTATGTCTAGTTAAAAATAAATACCTTTAATTTTCTTTGGCTTGTGCCTTTGCGTATAGACTGTAGGGATAGAGACAGGTCTGTAGGGATAGAGACAGGAACTCGTCAGCATTTTTTTCCACAAATGCCCACGCACACATCAAGGCAGTGGAGCTTGTGTCAGCTGCCTTCTCACTCCTCCGCTGCTTCTGTCCAGGGACATTTACCTTGTGTGTTCTTGTTTGTTTACTGTTTAGCCACTAAATCCAGATTCCTTGCCTCTCACAAAGTCAAGATCTTACTTCATAGAAGAATTGAGTGGCCCGTGGGCGGCACCTGTGGCTCAGTGGGTAGGGCGTGGACCCCATATACCGAGGGTGGGGGATTCAAACCTAGCCCTGGAAAAACTGTAACAACAACAAAAAAATAGCTGGGCATTGTGGAGGGTGCCTGAGGTCCCAGCTACTCGGGAGGCAGAGGCAAGAGAATTGCCTAAGCCCAGGATTTAGAGGTTGCTGTGAGCTGTGATGCCACGGCACTCTACCAAGGGCAACAAAGTAAAACTCTGTCTCTGAAGAAAAGGAATTGAGTGGCCCCTTAAATAAGCCAGGCTTTGAATAAAGCAACGTAGTGAGGAAGGTTAGATGAAGCCTCCTGACAGTAGAGTAGATAGGTTTGTTTTAATACCAGGCACAGTGGCTCACTTTTCTCGTATTCTACTTGCAAAATTCCTTTTTAAAGTCTTCCATTGACTTATGAGGTGGTTTGCTTGTTTCTCTTAATACTAGGATTCTAGTTATTACTGAACTTTTAATGAACTACACGTGTGTTTTCCCAGTTCGTTGTATTGATTCATTTTTCTTTGTTTATTATTTGTTACTTAGAATTATATTCATCTCATGACCCTATCAATTACTGTTCTATCAATGACATCTGTTAAAATAAATGTTATCCATAAATGTCAATGCATTACATAAAATTTACGTAGATTAGGAAAAAAGTTATCATAGTATTTGAGAGAGAAAAACATTAGGTTTGATAACATTCGGGTCATCCATCCGTCAAGGGCTCCTATAATATATCTAGTCCAAACCTTATAAAAATGTATAATAAAAAGGCTGATGCTTTCTCTCCCTATAGAGTAAATGTTGGGTATTTTTTTTCAATTTTTTTAGCACTAAAATGGATATAACATAAAATCTGCCATCAAAGCCATTGTAAGTGTGCAGTTCAGTGCTGAAACACATTCACAGTATTGTGTCCTTCTACCCACCATCTGTCTGCACAACACGTTTCGTCCTGTAAGCTGAAACTGTGTGCTTATTAAACAGTAGTTCCCCATTAAGAGCTACTGGGCCCTGGGACCCACCATTCTCCTTTCTGTCTTTATGTCCACTCTCACAGCCTTGTACAAGTGGAATCGTACAATATTTGCCTTTTTTTGTACTGTCTCTAATTTCATTTAGCACAATCTCCTCCGAGTACATCCCGGTTGCGGTGTGTCTGAATTTGTCCCTATTGTCCGCAAGCACAAAATTTCACCTGTCCATTCAACTATCGGTGGGCACTTGTGTTGCTTTGTGTTTTAGCTACTGTGAATAACATCGCCATGAAAACAGGTGTACAGATATCTCTTTGAGATTTTACTTTCAGTCCCTTTGGGTCAATAACCACAATACTATCCAATGTGCAAAGGACAATCTCTTTAACAATGGCGTTGAGGAAAATTGCAAAAGAATAAAGTTAAACCCTTACCAGACATTAGGCACAAAAATTCACTCAAAATGGATCACAGACTTATACGTAAGAACTAAAACTACGGAACTCACGGAAGAAAATACAGAGCAAATGCTTCACAACGTCACATTTGGCAGTGATTCCTTAGACATGACACCAAAGGCTCAGGGAACAAAGAAAAAAATAGACAAATTGTATTTTATGAAAATTAAAAAAATTATGCATCAACAGATAATATCGCAAAGTAAAACAACTCACAGAAGGGAAGAAAATATTGGTATGTTATGGATTTTATAAGGGATTAGTATCCAGAATATGTGGGTAGATGTTTTTGGTAGTTTTTTTCATTCTTTTACTATTTCCGTATCGACACACAAGCAAATATGAATATATTATATGTTTTCTTTTGTTGTTTTTTTTTGCAGTTTTTGGCTGGGGCTGGGTTTGAACTTACCACCTCTGGCATATGGGGCCGGTGCCCTACTCCTTTGAGCCACAGGTTCTGCCCTTATATTGTATGTTTTTCTATTCCCCTTCTCACACAAAATTATAAGGGTACATTTTTAATGCTTATTACATGAAATATCCTTAGCAAGTCTGACCTCAAGTCTATGAGGTAGATACTGTATATTTCCATTTATTAGGGAAGAAATGGAAGAAAAGAACATTGTAGTAATTTGCCTAAAATAACACTACTAAGTACAGGAGCTGGATTTGATTCAGGAGGTCCGTGTCCCAAGCTCAAAATCTCAATCAATACACTCTACTGGATACAATAGAGGAATTCCCAGGCTGAAGCGTTTAAAATTAACGTTGATCTAATGATCTAAATTCCACCGAATCAGTGCTCTTTGATTAAAAAAAAAAAAAGAAAAGGCAGCAGTCAGTAGTAATCAAACCTGAACTACAACCTTGGTCCCTTATTTAGAGAACAAGAACAAAGGTCCCGGCAGGTGTCATGCCCTCACCCCACCCTCTGCTATGGCCTTTGTGATGAAGTGTGGCCCCGTAGCTTAACCAGGGGCCCTCCTGTCATGTGAATATTTTCTTTTTTTTTTTTGTAGAGACAGAGTCTCACTTTACCACCTTCAGTAGAGTGCTATGATGTCACAGGACTCACAGCAACCTCCTGCTCTTGGGCTTCCGCGATTCTCTTGCCTCAGCCTCCCGAGCAGCTGGGACTACAGGCGCCTGCCACAACGCCCGGCTATGTCATGTGAATATTTGTATATGTGATTCTGGGGCAAAGGGGTGGGAGAAAGCATAAAACATTTTGACTTGTACGTAAGTTTCATCCATCTACTTCATGAGACTGTTTCCCTATGGTCAGAAAAAACACACAACCCTTTCGTTGTCTGGGAAGGCACAGTGGCTGGCGACCTTGGGATCTGTGAGAGTGCATTGGGTTAAAGCAGTTAGAGAAATGACAACAGCAACCGGCTGATAGTAATTATTTAATGCGCATAACCTCAGTTACAGGTGTTATCTCACGGCACACTTGAACCTATAAGCACACTTAAATTATGTGGATGAAAAAGAAGGAGTGAAAAAAAGCATACGCTGACTATGCTTTGAACATCTTTCAAAAATATTTTAATTAATTATCTTTAAAACTTTCTGGGGCACACTGGTTGGAAATAACGGCCAGTGAATTGCCTCCAAAATCCAAAGTGGCCCCCGCAGGACTATGCCTCTCTTTTGTCTGTAGGGGGGACAAAATATAACACCTTATCTTTCCTCCTTAGGGAAATATCAGCGTACACTATGTAATCCTAAAAAAGGCCCCTCAGGTTTGTTAGATGTATTTCCCACCGTCTGCTAAGCAAAATTCCTACCAATAAGTCTGAGGAGTGGTTACTTCTTGCTTACGAGGTTCTATTAACATATTGTCAACAACATGATGAAATCCTGTGATATTGTGCAGAAAAGAAAGGCCCGTTCCTTTAGTGACACCTGGCTGGAGAGGTGATACATCCCTGATGTAGGGCAGTGGGAGTGTAGTTCTGGCTTTGCTATCTGAAAGTAAATGGATTCTAGAGGTTTATACTCATAGGTATCAAGGAAAAAATATTTTCCAAATCTAAAGTTGCATACCAGTTCTCAGGGAATGCATTAATTTCCTCAAGCAATAGAAATGTGTCTGGAACAGCAGCTGCGGTAGGAGTCAGCACCTGGTGAAGTTCACTGTAATGCATTGTCATTCCCTGAGATCTATTGGTTTGGTGCACAAGGAAAAGAGGTGAGTGCGGTAGGGCTGAGACAGGAATCATCAGCCTGCATCCTTCAAACCTCGCTGGTGCTCTGTGGCACACGCCCTCTGGGACTGCAATACTGCATGTGCTCTGCTGGGCTCCTTGGTGGAGGAAGCTCAGCTGGCTTCCGCTCAAACTTCCCTATCATAATAGCCTGACTCCACAGGTCCTGGAACCAAGGTGAGGATTCTGCCAGTGGCTAATGTCTATTCCAATTATTCATTTCACAAATGGAGAAACAGCCACAGGGTGGATCCTGGAACCACGGTACCCAGGCTGAGCTGAACTGAAGAAAACAGAGGTGGATCCTGGAACCACGGTACCCACGCTGGGATGAATGGAAGCTAACATTTCGTACTGATCACTTGACTTCTGTGAGCCCCGCTCTGACTGTTGGATGGCAGTTATAATTTAGGCCCCTGGCTAAGTTTTAGTTCAGAACTGGTGTCCAGTAATTCCTGAAAAACATGATTATTTTCTTTTATTCAATGCACCTTATTTTATTTATTCACCTGGGTGAAAAGCTGCAGATCCCTTTGGGGAAGGCAAAGAGAAAGATGAACAAGATAAGTTTTGGTTGTGCTCTGGGTGGTTTTTTTCCTTGTTCAGGCAATTCTAGGTCTGTAAATGGGTTAAGTCTGAGAATTGGTTGAGGCCCCACAACTGTTCTATAATTCAAGTGAGACTTCTATTCACTTGACTTGGACTCTCCTGCTCATACAGCCTGAGAATCCCTTATCCAAAATGCCTGGGACTGAGAGTGCTCAGGATTGGTCTTTTTTCAAATTTTCTAATATGATTAACCATCGGACAATGCAGGAGCTAGAGGCACTGACCCCCACGCAGCCAAAAAGCCAGAAATCATTTTAATCCCCCCACAGCTGAACTACGAGTCACCCGCTGCTGACTGGAAGTCTTGCTGATAACATAAACACTCACATGTGTTTTGTATGCCATGATGTTTTATATTGTATTTTATAAAAAGTAAGCTAGAGAAGAGGAAATTCTATTTAGAAAATCACAAAGAGAAATATATTGATTATTTATTAAGTAAAAAACAGGTCATCATAAATGCCTTCACCCTCCTTTGAGAAGAGGAGGGAGTGGCGGGGCTGGTCTTGCTGGAGAGGTGGGAGGAAATCTGAGTATAAGTGGAGCCTGTAGCTCACGCCTGCATTATTCCTGGGTCAACTGTATTTGTATCTACATAACATGATAGCTTGAGGATGAAACCCAACTTTAAACACGGAATTCCCCCCTGGTCATTATACATTACACACAGACTAAAGGAAATTTTATACAACACAGCAGAACCTCCATAACTGACCATCTCCCCACACTGACCACTTCCTTAAGCTGATCTAATTTTTATAGGCTGAACATGCACCATCTGTCCTTATCAGGACACTAAGACAAGTCCCTGTATGTGGAACAGTTTGTTATAGTCCCTTGGGTGGTCAACGCACAGAGGTTCAACTGCATCTTAAATAATTTTGTACTTGACACAACACTTGTGTATATTCACCTATCGGAAAGCAGACATGTCACTATCTCAGCCCATCTCTGGTGGGTGCCATCACCATGATTTCTGATGCTGAATTTACTTGCTACCAATAAACAACCACTTTCTTAGACTTATTTAAATCTAAATACTTAACAGTAAAAAAATATAGCATTCCATTAATACTGTGAAAAAGTGTGTTTAGAGTAATGAGGCAACACAGGAGTGTCCCCCAGAACACCTTCCCTGGCTGGTAAACAGCGGAAGCCAGAGCAGGCTTCACCATCTTCGTGTGACGTGAGTTTTCATTAGAAGTTTACTGCACAGTGACTCCGCTGAGTAAAGGGTACACACTGCGTGCCTGTATTTTGACAGTGACCTGTCACCCGAGGTCAGGTACAGAATTTGCCAATTGTAGCGTCATATTGGCACTCACAAAGTTTTGTGTTTGGGAACATTTTGGATTTCAGATTTTCAGATTAGGAATGTTCAATTTGTGTAGAACATACATGGATGGAGCTGGAAAATATTCTTCTTAGTAAAGTGTCTCAGGAATGGCAAAAAAAAATATCCAATGTACTCCGTACTACTGTGAAACCAATTTATAATCACTCACACTTGCATATGAAAAATGAAACACACCTATAGCCCAGGATGAAGGAGGGAAGGGGAGGGAGAGGGGACGGGAGTGGGGTGGGTCAATAGAGGGAGGGATAGTAGGGGGACCACACCTATGGAGCACATTGCAAGTACAAGCTGGATCCATCAGGTGTAGAACACAAATGTCTTAACGCTGTAATTGGGTAAATGAGGTGAAGTCTAGGTTGATGAGTAGGATGTGAGCACTCCAATTTGTACAAATAATCAACACATTGAATCCCACAATGGCATAAATGTATTTATGATCCATGTACAAATTAATAAAAAAAAAAAAGAATTAAATGGCCTTCTAAGCTAGTTCACTGCTAGGGATACTGTGAGAGTCGGATGGTTCTGATCACTGCTCTGATCTTGGTTCCTATAATCATGCCCAGCTCCCCTTTGTGGATAAGTACCAGGATCAAGGATTTAAGGATTTCAGTGCAGTGGCACAAGTTCCTGCTGACATTTCTACCCTACAGAGATACTGACCAGGTCTGATGTGGTAAACCCGCTCTCCTGTTCCGATCTCCAAACCTTTGGATTACTTCTTTTACTGCCGTGCAATAAGGATGTTGTGAAATTTCATTTGAATTTAGTTTAGACTATTTCTTGGTCCATGTTTCAGCCAAAAAAAATGAAGAACTGTGAGAGCCCTTTCTAACTCGGTAGACAGAGCCTCGATCCAGAACCTGTGCTTAATGCCCACCAATCATTTTGACCCAATCCAACTTTCTACCATTACCCCACACACCTTCCATTCCCACATGAATTCTCCATCTTCTGTCTGTGTAAATCAAGAACATGCACGGTTCTGCTGGAGCCTGGCATACCCTCCGAAGGACACACGTGCATCTCAGCTTTCTGGGCTTAGGGGGATGTGAGTGCAGAAGCAAACAGGGTGGCTCTGAGGAGAGGCCAAGTCGGGTTAACACAGATGGGGGTGGAGGGCTTCTTCCGCTGTCAAAAAAGGCATCCGAAGTTAGAAGTTCAAGTCCCCGGCTTCATTAGGGTCTTCGGATGTCTTCCAATTCCAGTTTACAGGATTCATGTCTTCCCAGTCAAGGCCCTCGGTTTAACAGGTGACACCCTGAAAGGTAATTCAATTTGTGTTGCAATTTGACCACTCTGGGGATGAGATTCTGGGCTGGGTTTTTAACAACCTCAGCTCTGTGATTACAGGAGACAAAGATTTCTTTCAGGAAATGTATAGAAATGTCCATTTTTTTTTTTTTTTTTGTGTGTGTGTGTGTGTGTGTGGAGCTTGAGTAGGGTATTTGAAGCCCTGAGTTAATCATTTCCTTTCCTCACTTTGTCAGGAAACAAGAAGGAACAAGCAGCCAATTTCATTATACTTGTTTGGCAAAAATGTTCTAAGTTATCAAATAAATGGTGACTTATAACCTTGCTTTTTAAAGGTGTTTGATTGGATTTTTTCACAGTGATACCTTACGCATTTCTACCCCACTTTACATCATGAACTATCCAGCGTCGTCTCTGCTGCTGGAAATAGGGTGTTAGTGCCTTTAAATCTAATTTAGATTAAATACAAAATTTAATCTAAAATTAATTCCAAAAAATACCAGAGCCCATTTGGAAAACTCATCCTTAAGATTCTGTTCTTCTAAAACGATGCTGGGTACCAGAATTGTTCTCCAGATAAACAAATGTGTCTGTATGTACAGGCTGGTATAAGCTTCACATGTGGATAAAATTACTAGAATAATGTTTTCTTCCATATCGCGTCCCAGACATATTTTGCCTACAGGTTCTCGTCTTCCTTGTTGGAAATGTAACATCAGATCAGACCAAACAGTCCCAGTTTACTGTGTTGCGATCACAGTGACTCCAGCTGAATTGATCCATGTCTAGGATTCAGATTTTTACTATCACTTCAAAAGAGCAGGAATTTGATAATTCCCAAAATATTCCCAGAAGAACAATGTAATAACAAATCAGTGGCTATCCATTCTGCTTTCTTTGAAAGGGAAATGCAAACTTTAACTAAATCTTCTTTCTGAGGTTATCAAAGATACTAGTGAGTTCCCAGAAAATACCGTAACAGAATTCCCCACACGTGTGCATGGGTATTCTGGATCAGATCAATAAATTGTGGTACATCAATAAAATGTACACCATGGAATATTATGCAGCCTTAAAGAAAGATGGAGACTTTACCTCTTTCATGTTTACATGGATGGAGCTGGAACATATTCTTCTTAGCAAAGTATCTCAAGAATGGAAGAAAAAGTATCCAATGTACTCAGCCCTACTATGAAGCTAATTTAGGGTTTTCATATGAAAACTATAACCCAGTTACAACCTAAGAATAGGGGGAAGGGGGAAAGGGAGAGGAGAGGATGGGTGGAGGGAGGGTGATTGGTGGGATTACACCTACGGTGCATCTTACAAGGGTGTATGTGAAACTTACTAAATGTAGAATATAAACGTCTTAACACGATAACTAAGAAAATGCCGGGAAGGCTATGTTAACAAGTGTGATGAAAATATTTCAAATTGTACATAAACCAGCACATTATACCCCATGATTGCATTAATGTACACAGCTATGATTTAATAAAAAGAAAAAATCTCAAAAAAAAAGTTTTGCGAATATATATGGCTTGGGGCTGCATTTTAAGTGGAAAACATAGTTTTACTCATCATGGTAAACTGGGCCCATATATCAGCTGAGGTGACACTGTAAACCATCAGCTTAATTTGGGATTGAAAAGCAAATCAACCTTATTGTTGATGCTGGGGGATTAATGATTCTACATTTTAATTTTGATTCAGTTATTTTGATCTTAAATTGGGAGACTCAATTACTAGAGATAAATCCCAACCAGTCTCATGGCATAATTGGTTTTTGTAGAGTCCATTATCCTAATAATTATACTCTAATTGGCGTAAAAATGAAATATTCTGATAAGCAACATCAGGAAATAATAACAGTAATTAATAGTAATTAAATTCTATGCAGCCCACCATAAAACAGAGGGTGAAGGTGATTTAAAAAGTAATTTTGCTAGGACTAAAGCAGAAATAATAAATACTTACCATGCATTGTTTTATTTTTTAATTCATTACACTTGCTAAAATTCATTAAAATTTTCTCCATGCTTAAAATAATTCTGGGTGAATTCATGAGTTTATTTATGTTAACTTTCCCATCCAATTTGTCTGCCGCCCACATACTCCCCAGTTCTTATTTCATTGGGGTGAGAAAGGGGTTGGTGGATTACTTGTCATTATTCTACAGTTTAAAAAGAGAAAATCATACTATGAACTCACTGGAATATTTTATTATCTATTTTAGGTTATATAAAGTAATTAAACTGTTATTGTTTTGGCAAGATGCCAAGATTGAACCTGCCAGCCTTGGTATAGGTGGCTGGCGACCTACCCACCAAACTACGGGCACCCCAGTGATTTTTTTAATTCATTTAGCAAGGTCCCTAAATCTCAGTAAATTATCCTATGTCCATTTTTGTCAATAGTTGGCTTTAAAATAAGCATCTTACTTATAGTTGCATGGATCTTCTTTGCTATTTTTTTTTTATTAAAGATAAACTTAACTGATGAGTTCAGTACTCCTGCAGCTTTAAACTCATCATTAATTTAATGTCACTCACTCTTCATTTATTAGTGGTCCTGATTTTTTATCAACCCTGGGATATGTGGAGAAGCTGACCTATGCAATTCGATCCCAGTTTCAAGCGTTCATTAATCAAGCTCCCTAAGTATCCATGGGCTTTCTCGACAGCTTTAATATTGAAACAATCTTTGCTGGAAATTTTTATCTCCTTAATGTACATGTCTTCTTAGGTTGGCAAAAATTGGAAAGAGAAGTTTGGAGAAGTGATATGCAAGCCATATCAGAATGCAAAGATAAAACATTTCAGGTTGTTTAATTAATATTTATTTAAACCAGATTTTATTTTATTTTCTAACTGAGCTATCGAGCAACTTGAGAACGTGTACCAGAGGCCACTCCTGACTATGTATTATCCAGGTGAATTCTGTCTGGGTATAGAGTCCTGTATATAGGATTTTGCTACTAAATTCTTTAATAACCTGTAAGATAATAGATCTTCAGGCCAGATTCTTTTTTCTTAATGCAAAAGTTCAACATCTAAAGATTCTTTAGTAGTTTATACTCTAACAGTAAGCATGCCTTGTTATGAAATATTGTTTTACTAACTCAGTTTCATCAAATTTTACTATCCAGTTTCACAGAAGCACATGACTATCATTTCTGGTAAATATTTGCTTTCCTATGAGCATTTAACGGGTCTGGGCTGTGAACACTGTCCATTTTTCCCACTGGTATAAAAACAGCAAAGTAGATTGAACCTCCTCTGAGGCTTTCGGGAGACCCACGGACATGTTGGCAATCTCCACTGAGATTCGGCTAGCGGTTTTCTCTCTTTTTCTTTTTCTCTTATAAAATACGTAAATAGACTCAAGAGAAGTGTTTGAAGTGAAGTACTATCTTCTCAACAAGAAGCGGTCAAGGAGCTTTGATGGTACACGAGATAAGAGCCTTCGAGAGTTACATGATGAGGGTGAGACTTAGGTTTAAAAATCTACTTACAAAAGCACTATGTAATATACATTTTACAGGGTTAGTAATACATACAGAAGCGGATCCAACAGATTGACTAGAGATAAACAAATCATCTTAACCACATTTTACACAAGAAATGTTTTTGGTTATTATAAAAACTAGTATTGGACCACCTAAAATTTTAGATCTAGAATCTAACTTAAAAGACAAGCTGAAGATCCTCACTTAACTAGGGATATTCGATCATCTATTGCTTAGGGAATAAATTTAGAAAAGCAACTGGAATTAAAGAACGGCTCCATAGATATATTATATGTAATATTACTATATATTTATATAATATAATACTGTTATATTTATAGTTATACTATAATACTATAATATATACACTTTACAATTGAAGTAAACATTTAATTTGGAAGATATGCAATAATGATTATTCCTATTAATGTTCCTATCATTATAGAATTTAAGTAATGGGATTAACAGATTTAATAAAGTTCCTTTTATGTCCTTCTGTCTGGTGCCTAGAAACTTTTTGAGTGTTTAATTTTTGTAACAGGTGTCAATCTAAAAATAAAGGCACTAGGGGAGATTATCTCCAAATATGTGATGAGGATTATAATCTGGAATGCACAGAATGACAAGCCAGCATTGCATCTGACAGAAAGTAAAGGGAGGTTTTCATTAGTGAGAAGCGGAGGGTTCACATGACCTGCTTAGATGGAGCTCTTTGGTCCCAGATTCTCAAAGCCAGTTCGTGAGAGAGGCGCTATCATTGAACTAGGAATCTTCTGTCTTATCTGAATTACCACAGTCCTAAAGAATGTCTAGTGGAAAAGCTGAAAATAGAACGTACTTGAAGGACACAGAAGGGTTTCTTGTGGGTTTCCTGACAGTCCTGGGAAACAGTTCTCATCTCAGATGTGTAGGCATGAACTGCTCTTGGGTGTCCCCTTGGGCCTGTTCTGTCTGGTGTGGGACAGCGCTGTCCTCAACAGAAACACAGGGCGACGATATTCTCTCAACTAGCTGCATGTGTAAAAAATAAAAATGAATACACACACCCAAGGAACAGGTCAACAGAGGAGGTCTCTTGGTTAGAACCATAAAAGGATATATATAAACAAAGAAACAGGAGCCCTCTGGGCCTTTTCTATGCGGTGTTACGTGGGGTGGCGTCGCTGGACACAGCCATCAGGTTTCTGATTCATATTTCACTGTTTCTATTGATTCAAAGTTTTCTCCCTTACATAGTTGTTGGTGTGAATCCCACAATAAAAGCTGTGGTTAGCAGTCTGACATAATCTAATTTTACAAGAACACACACATTAATTTTTTTTAAAAGCATGCAAAATAGGAATAAAGAGTCTACCTTACTCTGCCACTATATTCCAAGCCTTAATTCTCACGGTTGATTACAATTAAGCCTTTATTATCTAAACTTGACTATTCATACTCCAGCAGTGGGGAATGAAGCCTCCTCTCTAAGACTATCTATTCCTCTCTAAATCAAAATAGAAAGCAAATTGTGGTACATGTATACCATGGAATACTATGCAGCCTTAAAGAAAGATGGAGACTTTACCTCTTTCATGTTTACATGGATGGAGCTGGAACATATTCTTCTTAGCAAAGTATCTCAGGAATGGAAGAAAAAGTATCCAATGTACTCAGCCCTACTATGAAGCTAAATTATAGCTTTCACATGAGGACTATAACTCAACTATAGCACAAAACTATGGGGAAAGGGCCAAGGAAGGGGAAGGGAGGGGGGAGGTTTTGGTGGAGGGAGGGTAATGGGTGGGGCCACATCGATGGTGCATCTTAGAATGGGTACAGGCGATTGCACTAATGTACACAGTTATGATTTAACAATAAAAAAAAATAGAAAGCAGCAGGGAGTCTCCTGTGGCTCAAAGGAGTAGGGCGCTGGTCCCCTATGTGGGAGGTGGTGGGTTCAAACCCAGCCCCAGGCAAAAGATGCAAAAAAAAAAATCAAAGTAGAAAGCAGGACTGGGCTAACTTGCACAGCTGACACCTGCTAGAACCCTCACAGCCTCTGCTCTTACCTACATGTTCGCATTCTAGTCGGTTGGTTGGTGCTTGTTGTCTTATAGCTTTATTTATTATGTAATAACACCTTGTTTGTAAATTTCTTCACCTTCTTCAGAACTATCTAGCAAGACCCATATTAGAAAAATAATTTCAAGCGTTGTCTGTAAAATACTCCTGAATGCATATAATTTTAAAGACCATATTAAACAATCTAAGTGCAAAACAACGTTTTTGCATGTTCTCTTAATAAATATAGCTTGCAACGGCCCTAACAATTTGACATCACTATTTCATAACGTAACCAGAATTTTTTTTCAATTTTATTCATATAATCCTTACAATTTTGCTCTAGGTGTTAACTGACAGATCTTCCATTGAAGGGGAAGATTTAGGACATTTACAAAATCCTAAAGAGTTTTATTATTGCATTCAATATGTTTAAATCATTTCTAAAGTCTAAATTTAATTAGAAAATAAATACTGGAATTCTTGCTAGAAGTAAAATTGCTACAGAAGGAGAAATCTATTAAGAAATGCATGGAAATGTAATATTGATGAGACGGGCATAGCTTTCATCTCATATTTTCAAGCAGTAGAAACTTTTTCATTGTCGTTCCAAGGAAATTAAAATAGCACTGAACCCTTCAGAGGTGCCCTACATAATATCATAATACCATGACTTACAACATGGCTCCTTGGCCTGATTTAGTTGGTATTTAACTACTTACTATAACATTTTGTAAGCAATGGCATGGCTAGAAATACAGAGTTTATGTGAAACTGCACTGGATTTTCTTGTTTTCTCTAAAGATCTTATTAATACAGAGTATTGTCACAGCATGAATCACTCCTAATATTATAATATTTGGCGCTTGAAACAATTGCTGGCCATCATTAGCTGTTTCAGTATCAGCAGGGATTTTCGTGGCCTTTCAATGAAAAAGAATCATTCTAATAGCTATATTTTGATACTTTCCTTCTTCACATATTTCTAAAAAAAGATTTGAATGTTATTGAGATTAATGGTAATGGTTTCCTTTTAAATTGCCTAAGTTATTTATGAGAGGGGTTGGTTAGAACACCTATTTGGTAACTGGTTTTAATTCAATATTATTAGAACTATACTGAACTTTGAATTCATTTGGGTCAAATGTTCAGAAAACCCTAGATGCAATTAATGAGTAATCTGAGTAGCAAAAAAAATATATTTATACTTTCTTACAAACATTAAGTAATCATGGTTTGGGGGGAGATGAAATTTAATTTATGAACACTTACTGTTTATAGAGGTTTTTTTTCTGATTATTTTTTTAAACTTTTTTTCTATTGTATTATTTCTTTAGAATTGGAGACAGTTCTGTCTTTGAAAAATACACTCTAAGAAAGGGTTTAAATGATTATAAGTCTCATCCTATCACCATGATTCTATCAGAAATCCAATAAGAATTTATGTGAAAAAAAAGTTTTTTCACAACATAATGTCTATTTTCCAAGGATAGAAATTTAGAGACAGAGAGGACATAAGAACGTAGGAACCCACCTATGGTCTGGGGAACACACAGCACCCCGAAAATCACATATTGTTACTGAACACAGGTCAGTGTGAGGGGGGCTGGTTAAGGCCCCACCTTTTTAAGTAAAACAGTTTTCTGAGAGTGCAGGTGGGAGGGTGTACATTGTGACAATTTTGGAAAAGTAGAATCTGCCACATGTAGCAACTGGACCAGAAAACAAAAAAACAGAAAAGTTAAGAAGGTCACCTCAGTGCAGCCACCGACAGCCGGTCCCCAGGGCCAGCAGGAGCAGGTGTCAGCGCCCTGGAACCCGCGGCCCCCTGTGCGGGGAGTAGAGGGCAGCCCATCCTGACCAGCCCCGCACTAGGGCAAAGTCAAGAACTCCGGTTTCCTCTGTATATAACCACCTGCACACTCATATGAATAGCAAAACATAACTATAGTCCAGAAAGTGGAAGGGAAGAGGAGAGAGAGGGAGGGGGGATAGAGGAGGAGGGAGGGTATTTGGGGGGACCTCACCTAATGTGCATGATGCAATGGTACATTTCAAAACTAGTAAGAAATGAGTATAATTGTGATGGATGTGTTACTTAGTTCAATGTAAGAATTTCACATCGTGTATTGAAGCAGTACCCTGAACCCCATGAATGCATCAATGTATAAAGTTATGATTTAATACAAAATAATAATTATATCATTATATTATATTATAAAATATAAATAATATATAACATATAATATAAAATATTATATATTTTAAATATTGTGAGAGTAGGGCTGGGGTTAAAATGTCTAAAATATTTCAAGCATTTTAGAGTCATCTGTCTTCAAAGGCAATTGTAACCATCAGAGCTTTTCCTAGTCTACTGATTGAAACATTTATTAGATAATTAATTAGGTTAGATTACTAATCATCTGAGAGAGACATTTTTACATTCCTTTGATTAAGACTCATAACCAATTCAAATCACCAATTTTACCAAGTAGATCCATGCTTCCTTTTTTTTTTTCTATTTTGAGAACTTAATTTGAATATGGCTCATTTTTACCTTTCTATATATCAAATCTTGCCCCCTGAAATGTGTCTTTAGGTTAAAACTCATTGTCACCATGGTTTTCCTATATTAAAAATGAGTATTAAAAAGGGCTTTGTCAGTTCAGATTATTTATTCTCATGTACTTTTCAAACGTCTGCATTTTCAGTCTACAAAAGGCTGCCAGGATATAGAAGGTGTCTATTGAAATGTCGTCGTAATTCCCCGAGTAAAGAGGTTGGTATTGTTTATAGTTACTCACTCACCATTTAGGGAAATTAATTTTAACCTTTGATAACCTCTTTATCCAACAAGAGACTGTTAATTAGGCCTCATTTAAAGGAACTTGACCTTTTGTACTTTTCCTGGCCAGTGGAAAGTTAAATTGATTTAGAAAAATGCAGAGGTACATGTTTGTTTACTTCAGGGAAAAAAGGGAAACACAAATGTTTATATATTCTACCAACCAGTAACTTCATTATCAATAAGGTCCTGGGGGCAGAGGGTCAGTTAGAGAGGGGAGCAGAAGGGGAAGACAGCTTAGCAACGCCAGGAGGCTGCGAGCTGGTGTCTCAGCAGGGGACAGGGTTTGCCATTCTGATAATCTGAAGGGGGTGGGGAAAATGAGCGATGGTTGTGATTTTTGTGATGTGGGCCATTCTCACTGGGGTTAGATGATATCTCAGGGTTGTTTTGATTTGCATTTCTCTAATATATAGAGATGATGAACATTTTTTCATGTGTTTGTTAGCCATTCGTCGTCTTTAGAGAAAGTTCTATTCATGTCTCTTGCCCATTGATATAAGGGATTGTTGGCTTTTTTCATGCGGATTAATTTGAGTTCTCTATAGATCCTGGTTATCAAGCTTTTGTCTGATTGAAAATATGCAAATATCCTTTCCCATTGTGTAGGTTGTCTCTTTGCTTTGGTTATTGTCTCCTTGGCTGTATAGAAGCTTTTCAGTTTAATGAAGTCCCATTTGTTTATTTTTGTTGTTGCAATTGCCATGGCAGTCTTCTTCATGAAGTCTTTCCCCAGGCCAATATCTTCCAGTGTTTTTCCTATGCTTTCTTGGAGGATTTTTATTGTTTCATGCCTTAAATTTAAGTCCTTTATCCATCTTGAATCAATTTTTGTGAGTGGGGAAAGGTGTGGGTCCAGTTTCAGTCTTTTACATGTAGACATCCAGTTCTCCCAACACCATTTATTGAACAGGGAGTCTTTCCCCCAAGGTATGTTCTTGTTTGGTTTATCAAAGATTAGGTGCACTCAAGCTAGACCTCCCATTTGATCCTGCAATCCCATTACTGGGCATCTACCCAGAAGGAAAAAAATCCTTTTATCATAAGGACACTTGTACTAGACTGTTTATTGCAGCTCAATTTACAATCGCCAAAATGTGGAAACAGCCTAAATGCCCACCAACCCAGGAATGGATTAACAAGCTGTGGTATATGTATACCATGGAATACTATTCAGCCATTAAAAAAATGGAGACTTTACATCCTTCATATTAACCTGGATAGACGTGGAAGACATTATTCTTAGTAAAGCATCACAAGAATAGAGACGCATGAATCCTATGTACTCAATTTTGATATGAGGACAATTAATGACAATTATGGTTATGGGGGGTGGAAGCAGAAAGAGGGATGGAGGGGGGTGGGGCCTTAGTGTGTGTCACACTTTATGGGGGCAAGACATGACTGCAAGAGGGACTTTACCTAACAATTGCAATCAGTGTAACCTGGCTTATTGTACCCTCAATGAATCCCCAACAATAAAAAAAAAGAAAAAAATGGTTGTGCAGGTGGTGACCTGCATCTTACCTACCTTTGGGTTTTCTCAACATATATTCTTATTTCAAATGAAAGAACCACATGTGCAGAAACTCATGTGCCTTATCCGAGTATTGGGTATAAATATGGAGATCACGGAATTTTTTTTTTTTTAGGTAATGTTGTCAAGATCAAATGAAAGAACCGGTTTCATTTATTTATTTATTTATTTGTTTATTTATTGCAGTTTTTGGCCAGGCCTGAGTTTGAACCTGCCACCCCCTGGCATATGGGGCTGGTGACCTATGCCTTTGAGCCACAGGCGCCACCCAAGAGGTTGCATTTACTAGTATCTGATTGATATGATTGATGATCTCCTTCATTATTTCTTACATATTGTATTTTCAACTATATCCAGTAAAAAATAAGTTTTGTGTCCTGGTGAGTTATGAGCAACACTGAGTAATCATGTTGGTATTGTGTTACAGGCACGAATATTAATGGACTGGGAAATCAAGTGAGGACTGTCGCTCTTGCTTTAATGAGACGGAGACATTGGAAACATGTGTTTCTTCATTCTTCTTGTCTTCCCTCCCTTTTCCTGGTCCCTCTGAGGACAGCACGTGTGTCCCACCCTCCATTCTGCAGCGAGCGTGAGGTGGGCCTGTGGGCTGCACGCTGGTCCCGTTCCCACCTCTGCTCAGGGAAGGGCTGTGCGTCACGGCAGGAGCAGAGGGACCGCTAGTCTCTTCCTTTACAACCGGAGAGTTGCCCACACGCGAGGTAAAAATAGGCTTTCTTTACTTATTTTCTCTGTTAATTCTGAAGCTGGGTCATTCCTGCAAGAAGATGGTAGGGTTTGTCTCAGATGCACTATCTTAGGTTTATATTTTCTTCACTTTTGGAAAACGATGTGGTTTTCCAAGCCACGTAATATGATGTGTTCATAATAATGTGGCTCATCTGGTAACAAGTGCATGATGGATTGGTTTCCATCAATTTAACGGGCTGGTAAAGTGCAGGTCTGAGCTCCACGTAATGTTTATTTTAGGTTAAAGAAAATATATTGCCACTGAAGTAATCTCTCGTGTCATATGCTGGGATCTTACCATTATGTCCCGAACACTTTGAGCAGCTAGTGTTGTAAGGACATACTAAAAAAATGTAAACTTGTTTTTGTTTTGTTTTAGTTTACCAAATTTTTTTTTTTTGTATTTTTAAAATTAATTACTATGTGGCTCAAGAAGTCGGGTGCCAGCCCACGGGAGGTGGTGGGTTCAAACCTGGCCCCAGCCAAAAACTGAAAAAAAAAAAAAATAAATAAAATAAATGAAATTAATTACTATAGATAAATAGTTGTATATCTTACAGTGAACATGGGATGTTTTGATACAGACATGCAGCATGAATTACTCAAACCAGGATAATTTGAATACCCGTCACCTCGGCATTTATTATCTCTTTGTGTTAGAAACATTCCAACTTCACTCATTTAGTTATTTTGTCACCTGGCCTATTTTTTTTTTTAATTAAATCATAGCTGTGTACATTGATATGATCACGGGGCATCATACACTCGATTCATAGACCGTTTGACACATTTTCATCACACTGGTCAACTCAGCCCTACTATGAAACTAATTGAGGGTTTTCACATGAAAGCTATAACCCAGTTACAACCTAAGAATAGGGGGAAGGGGGAAAGGGAGGGGAGGGGAGGGGGGAGTGGGTGGAGGGAAGGGGATGGGTGGGATTACACCTGTGGTGCATCTTACAAGGGTATATGTGAAACTTGGTAAATGTGGAATGTAGATGTCTTGGCCTATTGTGGATTATAATGACTTTGCACAAGAAAGAATAGGTATTTATCTTCAAAGCACCATCAGGGTGGACAGACTAGGTCAATATCTATAAAACAGCAGTGAATCCCGCAAGAAATGTAAATACTTCTCATGGCGGAGGAGTGAGATGGGGCCTCCGAGAGCTGCCGGGAGCTGGAGGGCTGCCCAGGCCCCTCCTTCCCAACTCACAGCCTCAACTCTCAACCCTTACCCAGAGACCCTCAGGATAAATCCCACCAAACCCGACTTTTCTTTATCTCTTAGTCTTTACAAAAGACTTGGGCCATCTCCTCAGTCAGCCCTCACCAGCTGGGATGTCCGCTGTCCACCTGTCTCTGGACGTGGCTCAGTCTAATGCTATTTCTCACCCATCTCTAAGTCCACATGCCTTCCACTCTGGGAAGCCATGTTCTCACCTAAACAAAATTCCCTATATTTTTAGCTTCGTTTCCAAATGTTTTCTTCCATTTCTGCTTCCAACTATCGCTACTGTCCCATGCCCTTCACATCACTAGGCTGGGAGATGACGCAGGAGGCTCCGGTATGATTCCTGTTGCTTCTAATACACTGTCTTCCCCTCATGCATAAAACTCTAGCTTTGCAGCACAGCTCATCAGGCCGTATCGCCCAATATTGTCACTCACAGTAACAGCCACGGACACCCAGTCTCGTCTTTGGCGATTTCAAACACTCATGATCTCTTTGTCGCTCTAATACTGTTCCTGTCAAAATCAATAATTTTGATTGCAACATAGATTATAGCTGTGTCATAAGAAAGAACGACACCCTTTATCATCACATTTACGAGCATTTTATTCTAGAAACACCCGTGTTAAGCCATCTATTTCTTGAATCTCCATGTCAGCTTTCTCTGACTTTAGTGGGACTTTTCGTACTTTGAGCTTTCAACATCAAGGAGCTTTCGGCATCCTTGAGTTCCTCCTGTCTCCCACTTCTGTGCTCACCTGGCTGAGGTTTTATGGCTTATTAATATAATTGCCTCCTTGCAGATCATTTTAATGTTGTTTTCCATTTTATTTACTTCTACTCACCAGGCAAATCTCTGACTACGGTCAAAACATCTCTTCACATGCTTTTCTCTGAACTTGAAAGATAAATGCGGGTGGGGAAGAACTTGCCATGACGCCGACTCATCTCACTTGATCCCTTATCCATCAGGGTACATGGACTGTTTGCATCGCTCAACAACCTAAGCTCGTTTACCCTGCTTCTAAATGTCCGTCTCTGTAGCTGACTCTTCCACACCCTTCCTCACACCACACTCCCAGCACTGTATCCATCGTTTGCTCTCGGATAATGACATTGCTTCTTATTTTTCTTCCAGAAAATAGGAATTTCTAGGAAAAAATTTCCAAAAACCTAGTAGAACTACCATCTTCTGCATCTGAACTCCTGGCTTCCCTTTTACTGTAACAGATGGATTGTCCTTGTTGCCTGAGGTCCATCCTCCCGGCCTTCCTGGGATCTATTCCCTCTTCCCTCTACAAGGAGACTCCATCCTCAACCCTCAGCTTTATTCCTGAATCACAATTTGGTTTTCTACTGAATCATTCCCCAAGAGTGTACAAAATTGGTAGTTTCTGGTATCTCCTGCTTTAAGAAAGAAAATAAAAAATGTTCTTTAACCTCAACCACTGCTCTTTTATTGCCCTCACCTTAACGGCTCAGTCCTTAAATTATTTTCTTTTATCACAATGCCCCGCAGGAAATCAACCAGTCATCTCGCTGGCTTCAGTGTGTAAGCACTGTACCTAGAGGATTGCTGAAATGGCCCTGTGATGGGTTTTCCAGAATCTAGTCCTTCTCTTTACAGCTTCTGCTATGAAATAGCTCAGGTGAATCTTCTAAATTGTAAATCTGTACATATCAGTCACTTATAAAACCTACTTCAGAGAAAGAGCCAAATCCTTCCCTGGCATACAACTCCCATACTATGCAAACATCATCACTCCTTCCAATCCTTTCTCTTCTCTGGTTCCAGACATTTGGCCTCTAATCTTAGGGCATCTTTGTCCAAAATAATTTTCCTCTAAGTTCCCATACAATGTTCCCCATATTTCTTTCAAAATTCTTCTCAAATATTACCTTGTCATCAGGACCTTCACTGATCAGTAGCCCTTTAGCTCTTCTGGGCCTTGCTTTTCTCTGTAGGAACTTTACTCCCTGATATATTTTATAATTATCAGTTTATTTGTTTATTGCTAAGAGACATTCGTTAGCTTTATCATATCTAAATCCCTATTAAAATGCTTGAAATATTGAATGCCCTCATTAAATATCTTTTGAATAAAGTAATTTTTGAGAACGCATTATAGTAAAAACACCATATGATAAAATGATTGACATATTTTTCCCCACTGGGTGATGAATATGGTGTTGCAAACATATAATAAGTTCTACTCTAGAGTGATTTGTATTTGGGTGGGGTTTTTGGTTTATTGCAGTTTTCGATCTATAATCTCTGGAAGTTTACATCAATGTATTTTCTGAGACTGGTCACTTGTATTAATGTATAAATGTTAGTACATTGATAAAGCTTGCAAATGACGATTGTGCTTAAAAATGATGAAACATTACTGTTTAATCAATTGTGAATCTAAAATGAGTATCTGTATTAAAATGTAAATAATTAAAAGACTAGGGAGCATATTTGATAGGAAATTTTCCAAAATTCATTTCTAATCCCAATTCACAGAATGACAGATCAAATTCAACAGATACATTAAATAATATTTTTATTCCTGCCTATGTTACAATGGTTATGGAAACCACTGCCCTTCGTAAAACTAGCTGCAGACACCATAATAGCATGAAAACATCCTTGTATATTCCATCTGGATGACCCAGGGTTAGAGGTTGAGTTCTTCGCAAGTTAAAGCCATTTGCAATGGACTTCTCTTATTTTTCTATTTTTATTGCATAGTTACAGATTTATCTCTAGTTCAAAATAACATAAAAGTAATTTCTTAATTTTTAAGCCAACAAAGAGCTAAATACACTTTTCCATAAATTTTCTATTTGATTTTAAACAGTGAGTCAAAAGTTATAGTTCTCTGACAAATGTCATAAAATAATGTCTTTAGTAAAAAAAGGAAAGACTAGTGTATTAGAAGTTGAATATAATACTAAATGAGAGTTGTAAATCAATAAAAATTGAGTGTAACACATTTATAACAGTACAGGTATTTTTATGACTCAAAGAAATCAAAACAAGTATTTATAATAATTGAAAGGAGCACATATTTGTCAAAGTATCAAAAAATATAATTACTATTGTGATAGCTTGGTGGGGTTGTGGGTGATTTTAATCCTTATTTTCTCAAATTTTTCATTATCCTGTAGTTTAATAAAGCAACAGTGGAGAAATCATAGATTTTGTATATCAGAGAGAAATGAGCTTGAACTCAATTCTGAGTGTTATTAGCTTGAGAATACTTGGAAAGTAATTTATGCTCTTAGAAGTTCAGTTTTCCCATCTGTAAAATGGGCATTAAGAAAATTTACTTCATAGGATTATCATGAAGACCAATGGAACTTCCCGAATTGACTAGGAAAAAAAAAGTTAACTTCCAAAAAACGCAAATGACAAAATTATGTCAATGTATCTTTAACATTAACCAATTTGCAAATGATTATTTATTATGTTGTATTATAATTTTCTACATTTAAATTCAGGACCACTTTGGGCAGCAGTCCCAATAAACACTGATTAGGTTTTCTTAGTCTAACAGCTAGAGGTTTTTTCTGTTTCTACTTTTGCATTCTGGAAAACTATCTTGTGCTTTTTCTCAGCACTATAGATGCAATTTTGGGAGGAATGACTTCCAGGCAGAAGGCCGACAAGACTGCCCAATTGAGTATATCATAGTCTTATAGGATACTAAGTTTTTGTGGCTTTTTCCAGTTCCCATCCTTACAGAGCATACACGAAAAATAATAATTAATTCCTAAAGCTGCATCGCATATCCCAATTGCTCGCCCGCATTTAACTATTTAACTGTTCTATTGTATATTGGTCACACCATGCTTTTTAACTGTGGGCATCATATTTTTCAGAACACAATATGAAAATGAATCAGTTCAGTCAGTGAAGCACTCACTTATTTTCAGCTGCCTGACATTCATCATTATGCTCCCAGATGCTCAATTTTATTTATTTTTATCTCCTGCATTCATTTTCAATATAATGAATACAGGCCATAATAATTTCAGGCAATTAGCATCTCTCAGCAGCTTCAAACAAATCACCCCTCACTGTAGCCTCCACAGTACCACTGGTGTTTATTTTCCAATAATTAGGACAAATTCTGGAATATTCATAAATCTTTGTTTTAAACTTTGGCAAAACATTAAAATTGGACAAAATATGGGTAGGTTCTCTGGTGTAGAAACTAAGTGACCTGAGTCTTTTTTCAGATTTCTACTGATATTCTGACAGTCATCACAAAAACTTGGAAAGAAGGTCCATAAACCTTTTTCCTCCTTATGGTTAAGAGATTGAAAGATGTAATCTTTAAATCCTTTCTAGCTCTATAATTTCAAAGATCTTTCTATTATAATTATTTCTCCAAATATTTAAATGTATTATTGTAAACAAAGTTTTATGTAAACTTACATGTAATTCACTGACCTGTTATTCAGTGAACATCTGTTGAGCACCCAGTATGTTTTTTTTATTTTTTTATGTTTTTTATTTTTACATATACATGTGTTTATTAGGTTTCCATTTTTTTGCCTTTACAAAATTAAAAAGGCTTAAAATTTAATAACAATAACAGTGTTTAAGATAAGACTAGAAACAAAAACTTCATAAAGAACAAATGAACATAGATACATTCAGAAAAGGAATCAGACCATTGCTACATCAAAATATTAAGCAATAATAGTAACAATAATGATGCAAAGAAAGTAACATTCACATTGTCAAATAAGAGTATGTCTATTATAGAATGGAGCACCCTGTATGTTAAAGGCAGATATGAACCCACATACAGAGTAAAGTGAATCCCATGAGGTTCTTGTTATGAAGAATTCTGTGTATGTGTCGGTGATTCAACTAGAGAACATTTTTTGTACTAGACCAGAACTAATCACCAAATTAACTTTAAATTGAGTTTTAAATGGGCTAAGAAAATGACATCTTGTGATTTGGTTTGACTGATGGACTTATTTATTCATTCGACAATTGGGTACAGAGCAACAGACGCCATACTGAATATTGGTAAACAATCCGTCAAAGGAAGAATTACTGACTATGCGTTTGCTGGTCTCTTTTCCTGGAAGGCCCTTTCTGAAACTGTCAGCCTCACTCACTGCACAAAGAAGCTTCCCGTAGATGGATGGAATGAGTGAGGGAGAGAGGAAGGTCCAGGGTGATGCCTAGAATTTTAGCAAATGGGTAATGATAGTGTCAATTCTTGAAGTTCTAAAACCTGACGAAAATTCAGAGTTGCAGGGTGAAAACCCAGATTGCTGTTTTATGTCTCACATTGGAGAAGCCTGTCATATATATTAGCCGTTGAGTGTGTGAATCCGAAATCCTGGAAACCAGCTGGAGCTAAGGATATAAATTGGAGATTACACTGTGTTCGGATAATATATAAAGTCTTGATGTTTTAATAGAATCACTCAGAGAGGTAAATTGACAAAAAAAGAGGAAAATTTTTGGATAGTCTGTGAATTGAGACACAGAGATTATGTTATAAATTTATAAAGATAATACATTTAATGAAAATAATTGATTTGTTTATACACTTGAGTCTGAAATGAAAGCTAAGATGGATTTTATTTCACATAGCTTTTTTGTGGCCAAGCTTTAAGGCACAGAGTGAAAATTTTGTACAAAGAGCTGGCAAATAAAAATGGGTATAAAAATAAGAATTAGTGCAGGGTACGTACTAAAGCTTGAGAAAAGAAAATTTATAAGACCAGAATTATCTTTTATTTGCTTGTTCATTTGCATGTAAGTGAATACTTAATGCTCTCAGTTTCTCTCAGGACATAGTTCTCTTTATTATTTTTCTTTTATCAATAACTCAGGATATGTTTTGATGAAGAATTTAGAGTGTTCTCATTTACACCTGACAGGGATGAAAACCTTCCTTGGAAATGAATTGTGTTTTACAGAAGAAATTAGAAATATGCTCTGACTGGTTGGTTGATGAAATATCTGCTTCCAGATCTACACTATTGAACTGTACAGGAAGCAGAAAAACAAAAATTAATTCAGCCATCTTTGAAAATAGTCACATTTTCCTTTCCAAATTGAGGCATGGCCAGTTGAGTTAAATATTGCTTGTAGGAAGATGAGAAGGCCAAGAGAGGTCAGAAGGCATAGGAGCCGGTGGGACAGTGAAAACGTTGACCTGGTCATGTTTTAGAGCTCAGGGCACTGGACGTCTTCACACTCTACCCACCACTGCAGGCACCTCATCAGCGTTGAACTATAGCAGCAGTTCTCAACCTGTGGGTTGCGACCCCTTTGGACTGTATTAAAGGGCTGCGGCATTATGAGAACCCCTGAACTAGAGGCACACACTCAAATTTTTTCCCCATCAAATTCAAGCTTAGTAAAGAAGGGCATAGAAAATGACAGTGAAAATAAAAAAAATAAATAAATAAAATAGGAAATAGAAGAAAGGTCAGTAGAGGTTATGACAGTTGGGGATCTCAAACAGCAGACTAAGCCGTGAGGCCCGTAGGTGGCAGACAAGACCAGAGAGAACCTGAAGAGAAGGGGCTGGTAAGGGAGCTCAGTTGCCTTTGACTTTGTTATTTATTTATTTATTTATTTTTATGAAACCATAGCTGCGTGCATTAGTATGATCGTGGGGCACCATACACTTGGTTCATAGACCGTTTGACACATTTTCATCACACTAGTCAACATAGCTTTCATGGCATTTTCTTAGTTATTTTGCTAAGACCTTTACATTCCACATTTACTAGGATTCACATATCCCCTTGTAAGATGCACCGCAGGTGTAATCCCATTAATCCCCCTCCCTCCACCTACCTCCCCCCTCCCTCCCCTCCCTTTCCCCCTTCTCCCTATTCTTAGGTTGTAATGGGGTTATAGCTTTCATGTGAAGGTCCTACATTAGTTTCATAATAAGGGTGAGTACATTGGGTACTTTTTCTTCCATTCTTGAGACACTTTACTAAGAAGAATATGTTCCAGCTCCATCCATGTAAACATGAAAGAGGTAAAGTCTCCATCTTTTTTAAGGCTGCATAATATTCCATGGTGTACATATACCACAATTTATTAAGAACGAAATGAGAAGCGGAGCCCACAGCCGCTTAATATGCCCCAAAGACATGGCAGCACACTACCGAGTGATAATACTGAAAGTTACTGCTCTTGACTTTCAGTTATCAGAGTTAAGATTATTTTTGGTAAACTTTGCAAGAGATTGTATGAAATATTCTATCTAAAATCAAGGAGAATGACCCCCCCCCCAAAATTGGCTGGGACTATCACATATTTAGAACACAGCACTTCACTGAAATCAGGCTGGATAATGAAGATGTCATCGTGAGTAATGATCCATTTCCATGATATCCTCTAGAAAGAATATTGCTTCTGTATGCCTGGTGTGGAGTTCTTCAGTGTCCATAAATCTTCATTCAAGACAGTCTTGATTGAAGCCTAAAAAATGAAAATATATTATGGCACTTATTTAATATATAGTGGGACATAATGTATCCATAAATTTATAAAATAAACGTACAGAGACATACCATAAGGGGAAAGATTCATGATCTATACGTGAGCCTGAATGTGCATAGGTAGGTTAGTTTTAAACGTGTTTGCCAAATGATCTGTCCCATCTAACTTAGGTTCTATTGCTAAAAGGAGTGTGGCAGTTTAAAAATAAATGTCATACTTTAAATGCAAGCTTAGCAGTATAAAGAAAAACAAGGGACATCCATTAATTGAAGCTTTGGTTAGGAAAAATACAAATTAGTAAATTAATAATTTAGTTAATCTTCTGATTGAGAACAAGTAAAGGTTACCTATAGAAAATTTGTGGGCACAGCTAGAAACACGATAATGATTTGGATCTTTGCAGACAGGAAATAATTCACAGAGGAGAGACATCCTTGTTGTCAGTGGGAATATGTACCGAAGAGTAAGTAGGGAACTCATTGATTCTGGAGCCACGGCGCTTGGCTCTGAGTCACAGCTCTGCAATTCCTTATCAACACAACAATGTTGATTTCTTCAACCTTCTGTGCCTGCATTTTATTTTCTGTAAATTCAGAATAGTAGCACTTGCCTTGTAAGATTATTGTAAACACTGAAATACTTTGTGTGGAGCCCACAGAATAGAAGCCGGTGTATAACTGTCATCACGGGATGTGCATCAGATGAGGAATGTCATTGAAATGTGCACTCAGGCCATTGTATTTGCCATTGGGATGGTTTACATTACACATGCTGCAAAACAGCACATAATGACTTTTCATTTATTGAAAAGTATTAATACCAAAACTTAAATACACACCTGTAACAGGGTGTATTTAAAAAATCCAGGGATCCTGAAAAATTGGGCAGGTTACAAAAGGGAAAAAGTCAAACATAAAATAACTAGTTTCCATACAGACTAGTGACGTAGAAAAAGGCATGGTCAGACCCCAAACGCAGAATTCAATGCAAACTGTACACAAGGGCATATGGTGTGAGAGGTACCACTTTTAAAAGTGTCATTTTCAGTCTCAGAATGTTGGGCATTGCTAAATCCCTTCTGCAAAAGATTGAATTGGTCATGAAGAGGATGACCGGGATATAGCTTATATTATCCCATAGATGACAGGGAAAGAGCAAAGGGAAGGATATGGGAAAACAGCACCTGGGCCCTTTCCCCTCCCCTCCCCTCCTCTCCCCTGCCCTCCCCTCCTGTCCCCTCCCCTCCCCTTTTCTTCTCTTCTCTTTCAGAAGAGTCCCATTCTGTTGCAAAGAGAAAAAAAGAAATAAAAGAAAACAACACCTAGTCTCAGTGAGAATAGCTATGCCATTCATTAATTAATCTCTACATAGAATGACAGTGTCATCAAATAGATTTCATTATAGATGTCAAACTTCAAAACATTTTTTTCCTTGCCAATGTCAATGACATAGAATATCCAAAAGACTCCATTATTTCAAATGTTTTAGTGGCTGTAAATATACCAAAGGAGATACCTAGAAAATCTCAGGAGACCAGAAAAAGGGATCTTAATTGTGGTTGTTACCTATCCAGGTTTTAATGGGAAATTTCGGCCAGCGTGATAAAATTATCCATCACAGGTGCAAAAGCTGTAGTGTAGGTGTTAGACATTTGGAAAACTTCCTCCATTTAACTGTTAGGGAACAGTGAGAAAGTATTAAGTCACCAAACATGAAATGTTCAATTTCAAAGCAAAAGCTTATTTTATCCTATCTCAAACAAGAAACGGTCCAGTATGAGCCTAAACTATTGACTCGGCTCTGCCATGTCACTGGCCGCCTGTTTATCCCACACCAAAAAAGTCTGGAGGGCATATGGCAGTGAGATCACAAAAGGTGCTTCCCACAACCTGCTGAGAATCAAATATTTTTCCTTGCGAGAAGTGGTCCAAAGCCTGGAAGAAGTGGTGGTTAGCTGGAGCAAAGTGCAGGGAATATGGTCCATGAAAGAGCGTTCTAAGTCCTGCTTCTGTAGTGTTAGCAACATGGTCTGTGTGGCATGTGGTCAGGCTCTGTCCTGCAAGAGCACTGGCCTGATAAACACCAGCATCCTCGACATTCCATCCAGCTGGCTGCAGTACGCATCCAGTGCAATCCACTGACCTGCTTCATTACCGGGGCTGGACCACTTGATAGACACCATCAGCTTTTTTTGATGAATATTTAGTTTTGGACCATATTTCAGTGCTTCTTTTTTATCCAACTATGTGCTGAATGTTTGTAATTGTCAAAAAGAATCCATTTTTCATCACACATGTCAATGCAATGTAGAAATGATTCTCCTTTATGTTGTGACAGCAAAGAAAAGCAAACCTCAAGCTGATTTCTCTTGCGACGCTTGTTTAATTCACAGGGGATCCAGCCAGCCATCTTCTTTACCTTGCGTATTTGTTTCAAATGGTCCAATACTGTTGGAACAGTAACGACAGATCTTACTGCTAATTCCTGTGTAGGGGGAGATGGATTCGCTCCCTCTACAGCTTTCAGCGCATCATTATCCAGCTGGGTCTCAGATTGCCCACGGGGCTCATTTTCAAGATTAAAATCATCAGAATAGAATGTCTCAATCCACTGATGTTTTGTGCATTCGTTAGCCAAGTCCTTCCAAAACACTTTGTTGATAATTTGAGCTGCATTGGTTTCACAATGGAACTCATGTTCAAAAATAACATGAATTTTTGACTCATCCATGGTTTCACAAAAATTGCTCTAAAATACTTATAAGATAATAACACACCAAAATGTGCTATCTTAAAGAATAAGGATGCACCTTCACAATCAAAGAAGTAAACAAATAAAAAAACAAACAAAAAATATAAAAAAAACCAAGAAGTGTCGAAGTGAATCACCAGAGAGACATCAACTGTCAAACTTTTCACTTGACATATATTTCACTGAACAGATAAAGACATCCCATATTTCATACTTACAACCTAATCTGTGTTATAAAGACATAGTTATGGGGCGGCACCTGTGGCTGAAGGAGTAGGGTGCTGGTCCCATATACCACAGGTGGCAGGTTCAAACCTGACCCTGGCCAAAAACCGCAAAAAAAAAAAAAAAAAAAAAAAGACACAGGCAATAAATTAGGGAAAGAAAGACATAAGTTAAAATCCAGCACGAGGCTGGCCTTGACAAGTTCGTTTAAACTCCTCAATTTCCATTCTGTGAATGAAGAGGAACCAGTCACTGTCCTCTGCAGGGTGGTGAGGCCGCAAGCAGATTGCAGATAAAGTGTGTGAACAACTTGAACGCCCTATGGATGCAAGTTATTGTTATATAAGGTAGCCGACCTCCATCTAATTCTGGGATAGTCTGTTGTAATCATACATGCCTGAAAGAAACATTGGCTGATCAGCTTTTGTTGCTTTTTTCGAATTGGGTGAATCAAAAAGAATAAAATACTTTTAAGGTACACTATCCAACAATTAGTTTACATATAAACATTTTTGTTAAACACATTAGCATAAAAACTATCACAGTTCCTTAAACATACAAATGTTCATTGTGGACCTCTGGCATCACTTCGTAGACACAAACCCTGAAGTCTAATTCATCCCAGAGGGACAGGAGCACATCACTGCTATTAGGTGAAATATGATATATACCTTTTAATTAATTAATCATACAAAAGAGGATAGTTTTTTTTTTTTTCAAAAGAGGATAGTTTTGATAGTAAAAGGAATTATGAAAAATAATGGATATAAGCCTGGCATGGTGGTTCACACCTGTAATCCCAGCAATTTGGGAGTCCAGGAGCTTGAGACCAGCCTAGGTAATATAATGAGATGCTGTTCACAGAAAAAATAAGAAAAATTAGTCAGGTGTTGTGATAGGTACTTATAGTATTCAGGAGGCTGAGGCAGGAGGATCATTTCAGCCTGAGAGTTTGAGGTTATAAGGAGCTATGATTGCACCATTGCACGCCAGACTGGGTAACAGAGAGAGATTTAGACTATAAAAAATAAATAAATGAATAGTATATACATATATATTGAAATACTTATTATAATTTTCAAAGATTATTTGATCATTCTCATCTCCTTCTAAAATATTTCTACCCAAATAATAATTTTATTTTCAAAAAATAAAATTATTAAAAAAATATAGTATGTATATATATTCATACATTTTTGTGAAAGAAAAATGTCTGAACCTTCAAATTTATTTTGTGATCATGAAAAACTACCAGCAAAATAATTCCTTTTGGCACCCAGTCATGCCAAAAGTGATCATTCTCTCACCCATAAATTTCTCCAAGACCACGACACATGGATTTTTCTGAAAAAAAAAAAAAAAATGAATAATTATAATTGGTGTATTACATTGATTTTCTTAATAAAATTGGAAGACATATTCTTTTTTTTTTTTTTTTTTGTAGAGACAGAGTCTCCACCTTATCGCCCTTGGTAGAGTGCCGTGGCCTCACGCAGCTCACAGCAACCTCCAAATCCTTGGGCTTAGGTGATTCTCTTGCCTCAGCCTCCCGAGTAGCTGGGACTAGGAAGACATATTCTTTAAGCTTTTATTTTGTGTCTGCTTGATTCTTCCCTGAAAATTTTGATATATTAATTGATAAATATTATTGTTTAATTGATAAAGCACTTGGGAAACTCAGGGAAGATTCTGCTAAAAGGATATCCCAGGTCTCAATTTTCCATGTTAAAAACACGTATTTCTGTTCTATGTTTTGTGGGTAGACAGGCTTCAAACACAATCTCTTACTTTGACAAATATTTTAAGTGTTATGAGTATATCTTTAGCCCATTTTCTCCTGTGCATACAAATTAGACTCTTGAAAGTTAGTATACAAACCAGAAATTGTAAATACAAAGGAATGTTTTCCTCATATACGATATTAAGTCAAAATGAGGTTTAAATTTGTGTGTGTGTGTTTATCACCTGGGTATGTGAAAAAAATAGAAACTTATTTTTAAATGTTTGACTTTTGAATTATTTTGCGAAGATCAAAGTATATCGGTTAGGTGAATTTTTATAAATTATAGTATTAAGTATTAGTAATGATAGTAATACCAAGAATGGTACTCCAGTATTAAAATAGAGCTATTCTGAGGAATAGATGAAAACAATTCAGGTCAAGTGTTTTGTATATTTCAAAACAATCAATATATTTTTTGCTGTAATTCTGATAGTAAGAAATCAATATATTTTTTGCTGTAATTCTTATTTCTCTACAGAACTTTCTCTTTAATCCATTTTTTTCCAGTTTTCACCTAGGATATTTTCTCTTTTGTCATTAGTTTATGATTTCTGCAAATATTTTCAGGTCATCAATCTTTGTCACATATGAAGCATGTTTTTCCAACTTATTTTTTTTAACTTCTTACATATTTTTTCTTATCAAGCTCTGATTTTAAATTTGTTTTTTATTAAACAGGCCTGGTCTGGGTTCAAACCCATCACCTCTGGGGCACAGGGCCAGTGCTCTAACCACTGAACACAGGTGCCCAGGCCTAATTTATTTATTTATTTACTTATTATTATTTTGCAGTTTTTTTTTTTGTTGTTGTTTGTTTTTTTTGCCAGGGCTGGGTTTGAACCTGCCACCTCTGGTATATGGGGCCTGTGCCCTACTCCTTTGAGCCACAGGTGCCACCCGATTTTTTAAGAGGCTATTTTAATAGTACATTTATATGTGTGTGTACATTCACATGCATTAATATCTTCTTTTATGGTTTTTACGTCTGTTTTTCTGTTTTCAAAGTAAAAAAATCCTTTTAAATAACAATCATTTGCTGATATTTTTATGTACTGTTTTGGACATTTTACAGTAAATAATTTACCTGAAATTTTCGTGTAGTGTGTAAGGTGTGAATTTTACATTTTTTTTTTTTTATCAGATTTTCAGCTAAAATGTTTGGCTGTAGATTGATATCCATCTTTAACATGCAGTTTGATATACAGGGTGGCAATTGCACACAAACTTTATGGCCACCCCATACATTCATTTTATAAGCCTATTTATATTTCCACTATATTTTATTAATTTGATTACTGTGATAATAACACAGCTTTTAGCATTTTGTGTTCTCAGACTGTGATTGTGGCACATCTGAAGGAATAAGGAGATTTTCAGGAGGAGATATGAGTATAGTTAATCTCCAAATATGTGAGTTGAAACAGTTGGGGAACCCTCTAGTGCCGCAGAATTAATAGATGGCTGTTAACATGAGTGAGACCAGCTGAGCTTGTGGAGGCGACAGGTATTAAAGGGTGGTGGGACTGGATGCATACTTTATGTAGCTACTAGATAAATTTGCACTTCTGCAATCATCATCCTGAATGAAGAACCAAATAGGACGGTAAGAAAGGTGAAAGGAATCCACTTATAGCCTGAGAAACTTCATAGCTAAGTCTGCTTCATAGTTAGACAACAAACAGTTGAATAAACAAACAAAAAAATCAAAAAAGAAAAAGAAAAGCGTTCATTTTCAACTTTATTTAAGTAAAATTTTAAAAATTAAAAATTGTCCATGGTAAGATTTGGTTTTAAAAAGAAACTTGCCTTGAGCTCAGAATGACATGTTAAAAAGAAGGATTTTTTCCCACAGACACGAATCTCACGTTTCTTTTATATAAAGGCAAATCCAAAATCAATTCTGCTTTAACAGAATTGATTGGGGATCAGGATTACACACAAATGCTGAATCAACATTTGAGATAACAAACTGTATTGGAGATTTTCTTAATGCAGATTGACAATCGCTAGATGAATGTGACATAATTGATCCTAGTTCTTGGTCTAATAATTATTCATTTATATCCAAATGATTTCTAAAGAAACACCCTCACTCTCCTCTCTTTTATTTTTAAATTATCTCCATTGTCCTAAATTTTAAGTTTCCTAATATTTCCAATGTCATTATTCTAAGTTCAATTCCTAGAAACCTAAAAGTTCTGAGAAATTTGGCAATTTAATTATCTGGAAAAACCATCTGGCAAACCAGCCATTTAAAAGTAATCAATATTAGAGAATATTACACTGGAAACAATCTCTTAATGATTTTGTAGGTGAATATGAAAAAGTTTTTGTTTAAAATTTGAAAGATTCATATAGTTTTGTATCTGTTTAATTTTGTTTTTCTTTCTATGTCTTAAAGCTACATTTTTGGGTCTTAGTCATAAATTCTTTGCCTAGGCTGATGACTACAAGAGTATTTCTAATCTTGTCTATTTTTAGTGAAGATCCTGTCTAAAGTCTTAGTTATATTTGAGTCCTTCACCCAGGAGGTGTTCCATATGCCTGAACATTGTACCTGGTAGGTGGGAGCTTACTGAACCGCCCCCTTCCTTTTAAATTTAACTGTGTTTTTCTTTCATGTAGGCCTATAAATGTTACCCTACTAGTTTTAGCTTATTATTGAGGACATGGAATACTTGATTTTCTGTTTTTGAGATACTTTACTTAGGAGAATGTTCTCTACATCCATCTAGGTAAATACAAAATATTCAAAGTCGCCATCTTTTTATGGCTGAATAATATTCCATGGTATTCTCATATATTAGTTTATCAATACATTCATGAGTTGATGAGCAGTGGGCTGTTTCCACATCTTTCTAATTGTGGTGGAGCTGCTATAACATTTAAGTGCAAATGTCCTTGTGGTAAAATATTTTTTTTTTCTTCTGGGGAAATACCTAATAATTTGTCTCGAAATATTTGATAGTATTTACCAGTAAAGCCACCTAGTTCTGGACTTTTCTTAGTGGAAATGTTTTTGATTACTGATTCACTCTCTCTACTAGTTATTAATCTATTCTTATTTTATATTTTTCTTTCTTTATAATTCAGTCTTGGTAGGGTGTATGTTTCTAGGAGTTTACTTCTAGGTTATCTGGTTTGTTGGTGAATAGTTGGTCATAATAGCATTCTCTGATCCTTTTTATTTCTGTGGCTCTGGTTCTAATGTTTCTTGTTTCATCCCTGAGCTCATTTATTTTAATATTCTCTTTTTTCTTAACCTAACTGAAAGCTTGTGAATTTTGTTGACCTTCTACGAAACCAACTTTTATTATAGTTTAATTATTTATTTTACTGTCTATTGTTTAATTTCTACTGTGGTCTTTATTATGTCCTTCCTTCTGCTAATTTTGGGTTTTTTGAAGAGTAAAGTTAACTTGTTTATTTGAGACTTTTAATGCAGATGTTTACCGTTATCAACTTCCCTCTTAGTGCTGCTTTTACTGCATCTCATGTGATTTAGTATTTTGAGCTCTCGTTTTTATTGGTCTTTAAATGTTTTCCAATTTTCCTTTTGATTTCTTCTTTGATTCAAGTACATTATTTCTCTTCCACAGATTTGTGTATTTTCCAATTGTTTTCTAATTTTAATTCATTCTGATTAGAAAAGATAGTTAGTATTATCTTTTTTAATTTAAGACTATTTTCTGACCTGACTTGTAATTTATCCTGGAAAATGTTCTGAGTATTCTTGAGAGGAAAGTGCATTCCGCTCCTATTGGTGGACAGTTTTTCATAAATATCTGTGTGGTCTATTGGGTTTATGGAATTATTTTTATTTTCTTCCTGGATATTTTATCTTTATTGATAGTTGGGCATTAAAGTCTCCCACTATTATTGTACAACTATTTATTTCTCCCTTTAGTTCTGTGTTTGATTTTTATGCAGGATGCCCATAAGTACATGGACAGCCTGTATTTAGGTATAACATGATTGCATGCAGAGGATGCCAAAATAGTGTATACACATTTTAAGAAAAAAAAAACATTACAATTGTAATACCCAATATATACTGATAACATTTGTGATCTTGTATCTTATATCTCTTGTATTTGCAGAAACCAAATGTGACTTGAGTATTCCAATTTTAATGCATTTTTACCCCCTTTCTTAGAATGTGTATACATTTTTGGGCACCCTCTGTGTTTCTAATCCTTATGCCTTACTGATAACTGGGCCTTTCTATTATTATATATGATGTTCTATATATGATATGTTTTGCCCGTGTATCCTTGTGTCTTCATTTTCCTTGACTTTGTGTGTTGGTACAGGCACATTAGAATAAAATAGCTCCTTCCCAGTCTTAATGGCCTGGTCTAATGCAGGAGAAAACCAGTCAGGCAGACGGAACTTCTGATACCTCTGAAACCTCTTTGTGTGCATCTTCTGTGGAATTATGTGTGTAAATTCTCTATCAGGGAAGTTTGCAGTATCATTTCTCAGGAGCTCATCATCTCTTCCCTGTCTGGCTCCCAACTGCTGTACTGTGGGTGTTCTGGACAAGCAGCAGGCCCCTGGCTGGTGTGTTTGATCTGACAATTCTTCACCTTTGTTCTCAGTGTTCATCTAGCATCTGAGTATGCTGGGATTTGTGGAGCAGTGCCCAGATGTATGAGACAGAAGCTGATTTATTGAGACGTTCTCAATTTGAAATGTGTGTGGTCTGACATGTTGGCACCCCAAGGAGAAGCTGAGGCTGGTGGGGAATTTCTCACTCATGCTGTGGAGCTGTGGAGGTTTTCTGGTGGGCGCTGCAGGTCAGTTCAAACCATCACCTTGTCATCACCAATTCCAACCTGGAGTCCTTTCTTGTCAGCACTTAGATCCAAGGAAGGAAGAAACCAGTGGCCTGAGAAACCTCAGAAAATGTTAGGGTGTTACACATACAGTCCATTTTCTCACCTTCTCACGGAGAAGTTGGGAGTTGGGAGTTTCCTTTGACTCCTACAGAGCTGTGCCATGGAAGGGTTATGGTGAGGAGAGTGGAGGGTTTCAAACTTTTTACCAGCTTTGACAAGCGTGATTTCACTTTTCTGGCATGAGGGAGCCTCTGTATGGAATTCTAGACCCCTTACGAAGGGCATCAATTCATTTAGATGTTGCAATGGGTGTTCCCATTGGTGGTGGAGAGGGTGTCCTATTCTGCTATCTTGGCGACGTCACCTCTTCATAAATGTTTTGCTTTCCTCATAATAATGCATGAAACTGTAGAATAGTACAGTGACCATTAAGACAGTTTTACAGAAATTCACCCAGGCCTGCCTTAGCCTGACTTACCTGTTTAATTTGTGCTAGTAGATTCCCCCATTATATTTTCCATTAGTGAGAAGAAAGCTTATGAGCATGACATCTGAATAACTGCTATGTTGATTCAATCACTCATAGTATTCAGAAATGTTTCCTGTCCAAATTGTTGGCAATGTTAAGAGTAAACATTAAAAGTGTGCTAATCTACAGAGCACTGAGCCTTCCTCCCACACTGTACCTTCCTTAGCACTGAGATTAATGAACTTGGTCTTCAGAACATGTCCAGGAAAGACTTAAATCTGAACTGTTGTGGCACGGTGTTCACATCAGGGTCATGATTTTTACCCTAAGGTGTATGTTTTTAAAATTGTGAAGAAATTGTTGACTGCCACAACTGGAAGTACAGTGTGTTCATAGAATACAGCGGTTAGAAGTCAGATAGATTGCTAAACATCCTCTAATGTACAAAACAGCCTCCAAGAAAAGAATTATCTGCTCCAAAGTGTCAATAGCATTGAGGTAGAGAAATTATGCATTAGCCAGATAAATATAAGTCTTAAAATGAAGATAGACAAGTAGGGTTACAGAAGTTCTAATGTGACTTCCACTTAGATTCATCATTTGCAGGTCTGAACCCAGACAGTTGGTAAAATTAATTGCTGTTACTGGCTAATGCTGTTAACCTCTCTGCTGTGTAACTTTCCAGTAGGAGCTACTTTTGCACCTTTTAGATAAGTGAACCTCATTCAATTTACACAGATTTTGTCTGTGTCTAGTCATCACGTCAATCGGAAGTGAGCACTATCATGTTTCAAAATGGTGAAAATATAAATTGGTGGAGATTGTAAGACCTAGACAATGTCCTCAAACCAAATATGACAAAATATATTTGGGAAAATTGGCAGACTAATGAATGTGATAGGAAAAATGTGTTGAAGTCGGTCTTGTTTCTTAGCCATTAATAATCTAAGATGGCAAAGGTCTTGGAATACACAATGTTAGCAGGATGTCATGATTAAAACACAAAGACAATAAAATAAAAACTATAGTATAATAAAAATAAAGAAAGAAACAACAATTTTACAATATCCTGACTAATTTTATCTGCTACAAGGAAAAACGGTGAGCTGAGAAGGGGCCCTGATATAGCACAGATAAAATTATGGGTTTTGGAGCTCAGCGCATGGTAATTCCTGGACAATGTGGTAAGAGACAAGATTGTGAGTGTGAGTGTGCTGTGGATGGAAGCATATGACGTCTCACTGACAAAGGGGGAAAAGGTGGTACTCAGTATAAAATTTTGAACATGAATTCACTTGTAAGGGACACAGTTATTACTCAAATATCTAAGTTCATTAAGGATATTATGATCAGAATAACCTGACGTCTCCCCAAAAGTAGAGTCGAGAATCTGTATTTTACAGTATTATGAAACCTACTATTTTCCAAAGCCAAGAACTATGGCAAACTGAAGCAATTCAAGCTCCCTGAACAGTAAGATGATATTGACTTTTTATGTTAATTTAAGGGTCCTTGATACCTACTAATTCTTCAATTATGATCTGGGTTTATAGATGTAATGGTGGATATGAATTGCCAACCTAAGGCTTTTTCTATTATTGATGCTGCCTTCTTTGACACAGAATCAAGACAAGGTCATTTCCGTGAGCCGCAGAAAGAATCTCGCAGTAATTAACTCTTTTGGGCCTGTCACTGAGGATGGCTGTGTGGGAGGGAAAGAAAAAGGCTCTTTTGAATGGAAAGAAGGAGGTGTCTTGCCCCGGCAGAAACTCAGAGAATACAGCTCAGGTGTTATCACCACTCCTCACATCTTCCAACTTGTGTGATGTCACATTGATCAGCTACAGCACCATGTCCTGATTGGGACCCTGGCACCAATAAGAGGGTGGGGCTCAGGGCAGATTATGTCTTTGAAACTAACTGATATCTCAGAAAGCTGCTCAGGACTCCACTTTATGGTAATGTTCTTCTGGAGGCCTCGTTAGAGGCACAGTCTTTACTGAAGAGCATCAGATCTCTTCAATATCTGGGATTCCAGATCTTGGAATCCCTGACTTGGAATATTCTGACTAATGACATCAACACGTTCAGATATTAAGCTAAGTAAATTCATTGATTAAATAAAACTTGTGCTGTGAATCTGAGCCAGATATGAAGAATTCATAGTATTCATAAAAATATCACAGATTTATTCTTTAACTGATTTTACCCCAACAAAATGATTTATCTCTGGCCAAAGATATTCACTCATTATGAGAGAGAGTTTCTTACATTTGTTTTTTCTTTGCAGATTCTTTCTATCTCTCTATCTGTGCACGCACACACACACACAGAGTGTGACAATTAAATTCATGAATTCGCCCTAGGAAAAGTACTACATACCTCACTGCTCAATATCACTATGGTCACGTTCAAAGTGCTCCCTTTCAGAAGCTATGCACAAATGCAAGTGCTTAGTCACCATTCAAAGCCATTTTGGAACTCTTTTTTCTGGAATGGCCATCAGAGGTGTGATTATATTAAACTCATTGTCCTGGATGCCATCAAAATTTCTTCCTTTCAATATTTCCTTTATCTTTGGGTAAAATAAAGAAGCCACTGGGGGACAGATCAGGTGAGTAGGGAGGGTGTTCCAATACAGTTACTTGTTTACTGCTAAAGATTCCATCCCAGACATTGCTGTGTGAGCTGGTTCATTGTTGTGATGCAAGAGCCACACGTTTCTCATGCCAAGATTTTCAGGTAAGATTTTCCAATTTTCTCTGATATATACTGGGTCTGCTATGCTTCTCACAGTCATATGATGATTTTGGAATACAAATCAATGAATTCTTTCATTTTTTTCATCAGTTATGCTCTTTAGTGGATGCCCTGACCGCTCTTAATCTCTGATGCTTTCTCTACCCTCCTAAAAATGTTTAATCCATTCATACACTTGACAATGTAAGCACACAGTGGTACATTTACAAACTTAATTGTCTGGAAAGTATTCAGCCACATAATATAAAATGTAGAGACATGCATGGCTGGATACATTTCAGTCATAATATATTTTAAAGTTATTCATCTCACTCTTTATATACATATATATCATTGACCCTCTATTAATGTATAGTCTTACAACAAAGTTTGCAAACTCACCAGTGTTAGCTTATGTTGACATCACTACCCAAAGAGCATGGTAAGATTTCATAACCTTGGCATGTCAGAGTCTCACAGGTGTGTTCATGTCAATGGGTTAGGGTGTCTTGCTGAGTGGTGTTCATTATTGTTGCATGTTTTGTGTGTTGTGAGAATGTCAAAGCTTGAATTAGAACAAAAAAAACAAACATTTAATTTATTGTTAAACTTGCTAAGAGTGGAAGTAAAATCAGGGACATGTTAGTCCAAGTTTATGGGGATAATGCCATGAAGAAAATAGCAGTGTACAAATAGATTAAATGTTTTTCCAAGGAGAGAGAAAGAGTCACTGATGAAGACTGGTCAGGATGGCCCGTAACAAGCAGAGCTGATGAAAACACTGCCAAAATTTGTTCAATGTGCATCAACATTGTTGGCTGACTATAAGACACAGCAGACCAACTGAGCATTGACAGAGAAGAAGTTAGGCTAATATTAATAAACATCTTGGCATGTGAAATGTGCCAAAAAAATAGCCCCAAAGGAGTTTGCTGATGAACAAAAGCAAAAGAGTTGGGGCGATGCCTGTGGCTCAGTGAGTAGGGCATCGGCCCCATATACCAAGGGTGGCAGGTTCAAACCTGGCCCCAGCCAAATTGCAACAAAAAAATAGCTGGGCGTTGTGGTGGGGACCTGTAGTCCCAGCTACGTAGGAGGCTGAGGCAAGAGAATCGCCTAAGCCCAGGAGCTGGAGGTTGCTGTGAGCTGTGACGCCATGGCACTCTACCGAGGGCAACAGAATGAGACTCTGTCTCTAAAAAAAAAAGCAAAATAGAATTGAAGTTTGCCAAAACCTTTTCAAGAGGCAAGATGATATTTTGGGATGCTTTACCACTGGTGATGAAACATGGGTGGACCAATATGTCCCTGAAATAAAGTGTCAAAGTGCACGATGGACGTCAGTCAATTCTCCACAACCTGAAAAGTTCCATCAGTCCAAAGAAAGAGTCAAAATGATGTTGCTAATATTTTTTGATATCAGAGGGATTGTTCTTTATGAATTTATACCAACTGGACAATTAACCAAGTTTGCTATTTGGAAGTGCTGAAAAGTCTGTGGGAAAAATTTAGATGGAAACAACCTGAACTTCTCATGAAACTCATGGCTCTTGCAACACAACAGTGCACCTGCTCACCCAAAACTGTCTATGAGGGAGATTTTAGCCAGTAAAAAAATAACTGCATTAAGACACCCTCCCTACTTACCTGATCTGGCCCCTGCTGACTTTTTTCTTTGCCCAAAGATAAAGGAAATATTGAAAGAAAGATAGTTTGATGACATCCAGGACATCAGGTAATACAATGAAAGCTCTGATGGCCATTCCAGAAAAAGAGTTCCAAAATTGCACTGAAGGGTGGGCTAGGCACTGGAATCTGTGCACAGCTTCCCAAGGGCGGTGATATTTAGCAATGAGGTATGTAGCACTTTTTCTAGGATGAGTTCCTGAACTTAATTGTCAGACCATGTGTATTTTTAACAGATCATATAAAATTGACCTTCTACATATGTATTTTATATATATTTTGTACATATATATTTAATTTATCTATATATTATAGTATTTTATATATGTTTTATATATGTATGCATATGGTTGCCCTTCTGGGTTGTTCTATATACATAAGTGTGTGCATAGAATATGGGATACACATATGTGTACACAGTATATTATGTATATAAATATTTTTTTGAATGATAAGATATTAAATTCATTATTATATTCTAATAATTGTAGGATATTTTGTTTGGAAGCATGGCCAAAATAACAGAGAGAACACACAAAAGAGGAAGCTGTTCTGATGGGCAAGAATTGATGTAATTAAAAGTTAAGGTAGCTTTTTGTACAGTATGAATCATTACATATTTTTCACAAGCAAAATGATATTCCTTTGTGTGTGGTCCCTAAATAGTGGACAGACAGTAGCTGTTTCATTGTGATCCATGTATAAAACAAACAAAAAAACATTGCAAAGAAACTTGAAGAACATATATGGGCAAAAACTATTTTCATCTAGGTAACCCAAAGACATACTCTGCTTTTGTGAGTATGTGACCTGTCTCCAGTGCACCTGTGCCTTACACAGCCAGCTATACGAGCACATGTGGTCAATTAACAAGCCTCTGGCTCAGAAGAATCTAATTGATCTCTATGATGGTATCTGCCCTAGGAGTATTGAGCCAATTAGAACTGGCTTTTGTTAGTCTGGGATATGACAAACAAAATGTATTTTAAGAGAACTTGACTTTTTTTTTTTTTTTTTTTTTTTTTTTGTGTGGTTTTTGGCCAGGGCTGGGTTTGAACCCGCCACCTCCGGCATGTGATGTGGGACCGGTGCCCTACTCCTTGAGCCACAGGCGCCACCCGACATGTTTTTCTTTCAAGAATACGTCCAAGGGTGGAAGTCTGCACCACGTCCTGCAGAGCACTTGCCAAGTGGGCAACTCAAGCCATGAATGCTCCCCCGGGCAAGAGCATGCAGGGCTGGAAAGGGCTTACGTGTTAATTCAGGAACCATTCCCCGCTACCTGATTTTAGAATTACATGTAACTGAAGGTGACAGTGTTGAAGAATTGTTTAAGCTCATGACAAGGGGGTCCTTCAGATGCAACAGGGTGCCACTATTATTATAGAAGCTAAGCGGGAATAGTTCTAGCAACAAAACATTAGCACAGTCTCTAATGAAAGACTAGTGAGGTAAGAAGATGCCTCTTGTCTGCCGTTCTTGAGTGCTCTTTGCTTTCGATCACAAAGGACCACGGTCATGGCATCTACTTGCTCTCTACACCACACGGTGTTTTCTATTTGGGTACTTCTTATTAACATCGTTTTATAAGTCTAGACACTCACTGCATCTCTCAGCACAGATTAGACTACGTTCACTGCCACAACTATTGTTCATTATCACACAGATGTACACAGACAATTCTATGCTATAGGTTGCTTTTTTCTAAGATGTTAAACTTTTAGACCAGACATCTTAGAAATGATGAATTAATATTGGATCTAACCATTAACACGTGTTAGATGACTTGTTAAATACACAGGGAAAAATACTATGAGTTTGGTATTGATCTATGTTAACAGTATTAAAAAATCCTCTATAAAGGAGCGTTAAAGCATCATTAGTCCAACAGTCTCCCCTCTATAACTGTGTGGACTATTTCCTAGAATTTATGTTCCCAGGGGAAATTACTTGTTAATAATCACTTGCCGTGTGACAAAGGATAGCAGTGTGCGTTCTTATGTGCTATTTTGAAATTCTTACAAACTCTGATTTCAAGATAACCTCTATAAGGTATGGTAGGTTTCACAGAGCTGATCAAAAGATAAATTTGTAATTTGACACTACCATTAGGAAAATTCTGGTGCTAGGAGGATAACGATTTTAGGACTACGGCTTAAATCACTGTCACTGGGACTCATGTTTAATTAGTTTTAGATACCTTCTCTACTTAAGAATGATATATTAACTTGCTGGAGCTTTATTTTTCATTACCAAAGTCCCAGACTGATTACCTTGTTCTGTGATCTGTGTAATCAATTGTTTATTGTGAATTGAACCCACAGCTGCGCAACACAGTTGGAAATCACCCAGGAGCAAAGGCAGAGATAATTTCAGCAAGAGAAAAACAAAATATAAAGAATCAAGTCAACTAAAATATAACTTAGGCAAACATGGGTTTAAAGGTGTCTCCAGTGTGCTATTTCTAAAGTATTAACAAGAAACAGTCACAGCCCTCAGGTCCTAAAGTAAAAACACTCACACAAGGTAGGAAGTGAATTATCTGAGCGCAATTGAAAGGCTAGCAATCTTGTTTTTACACTAAGAAGTTTAATTACATCCCCTCCCCAAAGCACACAGTTGTATTCTTTAGACTTTTCATTGCTGTTCTAATTACATATACCCATCAAATGGAAATGACTTGGTTATGTTTCTACATGAAGTAAAAATCTGTTTCACTTTCTATACATATATTTTAAAAAGTCTATTTGAAATAGATTTACAATTTATTAATCCTCGGTAAATTCTTAGTAATTATAATGACTAAAGATATGTTGGTACTAGATGGTTGTGAGCAGAATAAAAGTGCATTCTATAGCAGGGAATATTTTCTTTTCATTAATTGATTTTTAGTTAATTTATTGATATTTAATACTTGGATCAAAATTTTCAAGAATCATTTGGACACTGAATTTGAAAACCAGACGTTTTCAGAGAGAACATAAAAGGAAATTAATAAAATGGGTTCAATTTAATTTTTTGGTCACAACTTATCAATTTAAAATTTTTAAATATTTCATCATTTATTTTGTAAGTAATTTGCTCTGGATTTCTTATATAAGATTTTACTCAGGGGAAACATTTGGCACATCACTTTTCTCCTCAGTGGCTGCGTCTGGAGAACCCAATTTGAGACAATACCTTCTATGTAAATCAGATAGAATTCATTTTGTATTGTGTTCTTCTAAACAGTATTAGTTTTATTAATCGAGTCTATTCCATTTGGTCTTGACACAATTTTAATGACTTAGAGAAAGTATAAAGTTACTGTATATAAAATGATTGATCTTATTAGCTTTAGAGGCTTCATTTGAGAAAATTAATACTATGTCTTCTTGAACAGCTCATTGACTGTCTGTGCTGTAACAATTCATTTTCTCAGTAAAAATGAGAGATTGAGAATGGAATGTGGACATATTGCAATAGCTAGAGCCAGGGAGCCAAAGCGAGAGGCAAAATGCATTTTTCTCAAATTTCCTCTCTTATTAGTCTTTTATTCTACCACACATGACGTCAGTTCCTGAGCTCTTCCTAGAAAAAGTGCTACATTCTTCGTTGCTGAATATCACTAAGGTTACCAGATGGCTGAGCAGAGCCCTTCAAAAGTGACTGTACCCTGACACTCAGCGGTAAGGGACACAGCACTTTTCCTAGGAAGAGTTCGGGGGCAAGACATGATTGCAAGAGGGACTTTACCTAACAATTGCAATCAGTGTAACCTGGCTTATTGTACCCTCGATGAATCCCCAACAATAAAAAAAAAAAGAGTTCATGACCTTAATTGTCCAGCCTTGTATATATGTGGTATAAAGTAGAAATATGTATATATATATTTCTATGGAGGAATATTACATTAGACAGAATATTTTTGAAAAGAAATATTGCTGAAATATGTTTAATTTTAAAGTCAGTTTTATTCAGGATTTTTTTAAGTGCCTGAGTCATCCTTTTTTTAAGCATGTATAAATTCAGGGGCGGCGCCTGTAGCACAAAGAGGTAGGGTGCCGGCCCCATATGCCGGAGGTGGCAGGTTCAAACCCAGGTTCAAAAACCGCAAAAAAAAAAAAAAAAGTAGAAATCCACCACTGTATTCAGAAGTGACTATTAATTGCATATATTTTATTGTGGATCTATTTTAAACTTCAGAATAAAATTCCACTTTTATTTTGAACCAACAAGTTAGAAATAAGCATAATTAAAAGCATTAATGTGTTAACTCATTCGCACAGCCATGAGTGTTTGTTGAGCTCCAGAGTAAGAAACATCCGCTGCTCTACGTGGACCATGGAAAGATAATTGGCAACTCATGGTTTTCAAAGGTTCTGCAGCTTATCAAGGAAGTGAGGCGTGCCAATGTGTAAATATAATATGGTGTGATAGATTCAAACTTGAATGGGGGGAGATGGAAGGAGATCAGGGAACCCATACACACACAGGATATACACAAATACACTATACTTACACACACACACGATACTTACACTACACACACACACTCCTTCCAACCACAATTTTCAAATGATGTCTCCACTTCGGTTTCATAGACGTGACCAATGCCATCATTAATTTAGATACAGCTGCACAGGGTATGGTGCTTTCATTTTATTATTTTAACACTTTTTATTCCTCCTGAAGTCAGTTGATGTTTCGCTGTCTGCTATTGTATTCCTTCACCTGCCCCTCATTCTGTGCAGGTTCATTTCCTAAGTAATCCCCTGGCCCTTCGGAGACGTCACCATCTTACCCCGGTCTGCTCTAGGAGCTGACTGCTCATTTTCATCCTTCCTGTGTAGAACTTCCTTCACTATCACTTTTGGAATTCCCTTATCACTGTCATGGTTGGATACAAAATTTCTGGATTTCAGAAGGAAGTGGTAAACAAATCACAAGAAACGTAAACAGAAATATGATAAAAGCATGCTTCGATTTTCCAGTCTGAACTTTCTGCCACCTGCCTGCTCCTCAGCTCTTACTTATTTGGGGCAAGGAAGACTTTGGTGGATTATTTGTAATTACCCTTAATTTTAGAAGGGAAAAACAAATATGAACTCACCTGATGATTTTATTTTCTATTTTAGGTTACATAAAATAAAGTGTTTCTGTTTATTTTTGCTTATAATTTCTTTGAGGGTGACACTTCTTGAAACAATCTCCAGGAGGGACTCTGGCCTTCCTCTTTCACATCTCATGGTAGAAAATGGTTTCTCTCCTTTAACCTTTCTCGCATCCGCAGCCCTTTGTTGATTTCTTGTCATTTTTCATTATAAAATGCACCTTCCCATTTAGCATTTATAAATGCTTCCTCGGGGGTCAGAAGTTGATGGTCTTCCCCTCTTTCTTGAACATCTGTTCCTCATGTTGCTCACATGTTGGGTGACAAGATTTCTCCTGGGAGGGAGGTGGGTCTGCACTTTGTCTCCACTCTCCTTAACTAATGAGTAAAGATTGTCGTTGGTCACAAATGCAACTTCCACTAGCCAGAAGCATAATTCCTTCCACCATAAATAGGGCCTCCTTGTAAATCTGTAACATCCACAGTACTGATTACCTCTGTTCACTCTTCTGTTTATTCTAAAATAACTGTTGTTTTTTCAAACTGAATGGGATGATTCTTCCTATAAGCAGCGATCTGCTGCGTTTATCCAAAGAATGAATGCAGCATTGTCATTAACTTCTTGTCACAGCATGAGAGGCACATCATTTTCAAATCACATTGATAGGGAACTAATTCAAATTTCTAAAGTCTTTTTTTTTTTTTTCCAGGTCACTTGGACAACCCTTTCTATAAGCCATAATGTGCATGTTATATGTATTTTCATTTTATGCAATTCCTGAACAAGTTGAGGGCTTGTGTAGAACCTATGGGTGCAGATGTGATGGCCTGAACCACTCGTGTGCACCTGCAAATGTTGTCAAAATCACGATTCGAGATTTAAGTGGAAAATCAGGACAAATAAGACTTTCTGTTGTTTTGCTGTAGTAGGAATGTGAGAAAACACGTCACCATTTCTGAATCACATGTGCAAAAATGGTGTTGGAGCTCTTCCAACATCAGAGCAGAATGGGAAAGTCATCATGTCGGATGAGATCCAGCATGGGATCGGAAAGGGGTTAAAGTCAAACTTGCCACAATATTTTTGATGATATAAAGCAATACATTCCTATGTGATAAAAATCAGCTGGAGTTGGGTTTAAGTTTTCTATGACCGAGACCCCCCCTGACAGAAGCACATGGTCAGGACGTGGCAGGCTTACTTCTCGGACGCCTTCTCCCCAATCCATCCTGAACTCCTGGAAAGGAACAGCAGGTCTCCATAACTCAGCATAGGTCTGACTCATATAATAAACCAGCAAATATTTTTTAACAAAGATTGGTACAAACGGTCATACAGATTTTTTAAAACTGAATATCCATTTTTGATTATAAAATCAGATACAAATGCAGTCAGTTATTGTTTGTGAATTTCATGTTTTTGAATTTGCCCTACTCTTTAAAATAGATTCATAACCCCCAAGTCCATGATCACTGGTCTTTTGCAGGAGGAATGTGATGGCCCCACGTGCCTGGTCCTAACAGGTTCTTCCGTCTGTGTCAGCTCCCCACGGAGCTCCCACAGGACAGCAGGACACGGCTCAGTGTAGCCCCAGAATCCTTCATGCTGGGCCAACTGGAATGTCAGTCAACGTCTGTCAGCTGGTATCTGATAGACTCAGGAAAATTACTTAAGAATTGTCCGTTTTCTTTTCTCTTTTATAACACACAAAAATAGAAGCTATTAGGATGACTTGCTTTTCAGAATTTAAGATTATAATCTCTGACACACACACACACTCTTCCCCTAAGAAGAGTAGTTCACTATTTACTAATTCAGTGTTTGTGGGTGACACTACAGAACATTAGCACCACAGATAATGAAAAATCAACTGTATATACAAAATCACATTTTAATAAATAAGCACATTAATGTATTTGGTTAGCACAGGCTAAAATAGGATAGATCAGAATAGTCTCTGAAGACCGAGTGATCTGAATCTGAATAGATGTTTATTTCTCATTCACCCAAGGCTGATGCTGATCAGCTGGACTTCCTCAGCTTGCCCCCTGTCTAGAACAGTTGGACTTGAAGGTAGCTGGCCCCCCCCGCACCCGTCTAGAACAGTTGGATTTGAAGTTTGCTGCCTCCAGTCTAGAACAGTTGGATTTGAAGGCTGCTGCCTCCAGTCTAGAACAGTTGGACTTAAAGTTTGCTGCCTCCCATCTAGAACAGTTGGACTTGAAGTTTGCTGCCCCCTGTCTAGAACAGTTGGACTTGAAGGTTACTGAAGTCAGTGAACAGTAGAGGCATTCCTGACATTAATGGCATTTGAAGTTGTATGATTCATTCTGATTTATACCTTATTAATCATGCTCAAAAGGGCCAAACCTAATAGAATAAGGGACTGGGGAATGTAGGAGAACACATGGATTTTTAAAACATAAACTTTCATAGCCATATATATATATAATATTTGATTGCATAATGATATTTTCCCCAATAAAACTATGCAAGTTTAAGAAATGACCTAAACTCTAACACTCCCAATAAATTTCTAATATTTAAATGTGTAGTCAGAGAATTAATAATGTTATACCCCTTGCTGGAGTTCTGAAATATTTCTAAAATAAAATGGTAAGTTGGGTAACACTCACTGTCAGTGTAGAGTAAGTTCTCTACCAATGACTTGACTGTAATTTTTTATCGATCTCATTATAATGGATTTGAAAATATAAGTTTATATTACATACAGAGTATCTGAAAAGCAGAGAAGTAGGAAAACGTATTTTAAAACATTATACTTTTCACTTTTTATGATATATCCAATATGCTTTTCTTCAATCTCAGATACATTTTCAGTTAAAGCCATTCTAACTGTGAAGCAATAGGCTTAGTTCTTAACATGATAAAAGCTGTTTAGTAAGCAGGGAAACTCAGAGAATATCATGCATTTATTGTCTTTTTAAAAATTAACAATTGAACACTTTTTTGTTTTGCTTTGATTTTCAGAAATAGCGTCTCACTCTGTCACTCAGGCTGGAGTGCAGTGGCAAGTCACAGCTCACTGAGGTCTTGAAGTCAGGGCTCCCAAAGTGCTGGGATTACAAATCTGAGCCAAGTATATCCACCCTACAGTTGGATACATTTCTTTACTTTCTTTTTTTTTTTTTTAGTTGAAAATGACTTCACCTAAAAAGGTGTCTCTCTAGAAGTCAAAGTACAAAAATACAGCATAAAGAGGAATTGGAGTAGAAACCAAACAAAAATGAAGAATCTGGGAAAATGTATTTTTTTTTTAGAATATTAAAATAAAGTTATCACCACCCCTAAAATAAAGTATCAGGCACAAATGGATTCACATATGAACTCTTCTAAACATATGAGGAAGAAATAATACAAAGTATTCACAACTTCTTCAAGAAAATGAAAACACAGAAACAGCAGAGTGATTCCGAAATCATTCTATAAATCCAGAGTTATCCTAATGCCAAAGCCAGATAGAAACATCAACGAAAATTACAGAACAACACCTCCCATGAGCATAGATGCAAACATCTGCAAAAAAATTAGCCAATTGAACTTGACAAGGCATGAAACGAATTCTACACCATAACCAAGTGGGATTTATTCCAGGAACATAGGGAAGAGCCACAATTTGAAAATCATTCAGTATAAAACACATATTTGCAGGTTAAAGAAGAAAATTTATGTAAGTAAATGCAAGAAATGCAGAAAAATAAAACATTTCATGAAACCCAACATCCATTTATGATAAAATATCTTGGAAAAATAGGAATAGAGGAAAATTTCATCAACCTGATGAAGAAAAGCTAAAAAAAAACAAACAAATGTAAACAGTTAATATCATACTTACAGGTGAGAAACCAGACAGTTTGCTCCTAAAATCAGGAATAAGGCAAGTAGACCCATGATTACTAATCACATTTAACATCATGCAGTACTAGCCATCCCAGCATGGCTTAAAGTTATAAAGGCTGGGATGGGAGGAATAAAATTGTCTTTGTATATTTTTCAATATAGAAACCAAAAAAATTACCAAAAAACTATCCTGGAAGTAAGAAGTGAACATCACTTTAGAAAATGGGAAATAAGAACAAGACACCACTAAACCCCTGTTAGAATGGCTGAAACCCACAACAAAAAACTCCAGTGACACCAATTGCGGGAAAGAAAGCAAAGCAAGAACTCTTAGTAATAGTGGTGGGAATGGTACCTCTAATTTGGAATGTAGTTTGGCCTTTTTTTAGAAAGCTGAACATGGTGTCACCACATAACCTGGAAGTTATGCATTTATGTATTTAACCAATTAATTTGGAAACGTACACACACACACACACATAACCACTGCATGAATATGTCCAGCAGCTTTAGTCACCGTAGCGACACTGGAAGCCGTAAAGACAGGCTTCTGTGTGTGAATGCTTAAACAAGACATGGTACATTCCCAAAATGAAGTATTATCTAAAGATAAGATGTGGATGAATATTAAGTGCAGGTTGCCCCATGGAAAAAGTCAGTCTAGAAAGCTGCACAGTGCATGATTCCAGTTGTACGACATTATAAAAGGAAAAAGCACCAGGACAATGGACCCCTCAAATGGTTGCCTATGGTTTTGGGGGAGGGTCAGAAGCTGAACCACTGGAGATATTTTTAAGGCAGTGACACTACCCTGTATGCTAATGCTACGAAAGATACTCCACACTAAGCATTTGTCAAAATCTGTAGAACTTTGTAGAACAAAGAGTGAGCCTCAATGAATGCAATTGTTTAAAAAAAATTACTTAGGTATAATCATCTTACAAGGGTACATGTGAAACTTAGTAAATGTGGAATGTAAATGTCTTAGCACAATAACTAAGAAAATGCCAGGAAGGCTATGTGAACCAGTGTGATGAAAATGTGTCAACCAGTCCATGAAACCAGTTTGTGGTGCCCCATGATCACATGAATGTACACAGCTATGATTTAATAATAAAAAAAATTTACTTGGAAGATGGGAGATCCCAGGGTGGAGACAGACTGTGATGAAACGAATATACGGAGTGACAAACGTAGGAAATGGCCTCACTCAGGGGATGGGGGAAGGTGTTGACCTAATTTTGGAAATGAATGGGATCTGTAAGACCAAAGGCACAAACCAAATGCAAACAAGCAAAAATTCTTCATACAAGCCCAGGGCTCTGGTGAACAAGGTTGGTTCCCACTCGGCACTAGTTACAGATTCACGTAGGGCTACGATGCATGTGTGTTGTAGTTGAATAATTAAGTCAATTGATTGTGGATGGTCGAGGCCAGTTTTCTGGCTATTGGTGGGAAAGCCTGTGAATAAACCAGGTTGGAAGGCTAAATGGAGCATTTAATAATGAATTCACTGTGGAGGCATCCACATAAGCTCACGGTTACGGTGACATAGTGTGCATTATTTTCATTGCCAAACATTTAGAGATCTTTATACCCAGCATATATATGACAGTTGCAACCAACATACTTAGCACCTATATTCTGGTGTCCAATGCCCTCCTTCCGGTAAAATAAAGACGTCCTTAGAGAAATGCCTGCTTTTAGGTTGGGGTAGGAAATAGACTACTCGAATGTAGGGCCTCCTGTGAGTGCTGGGAAGGGAAGGTGCACTCCAAAAATGAATAAATAAGCACCTCATAATGATGTCAGTGTGTCAAAGAGACACTATTGCCTGTTTAATAAGCTCCCAATGGCTAACACAGGAATGATTTGGGAACAAAATAAAGTAGTATTTTATGAAGACCCAAAGTATAAAATAAATACCCATGAATCCTACTGATTTAAATAATTGAACAAATAAATGGGCAGGGGATAAAACTCCAGTAGGAAAATTTCTGAATAATTTATAAAGATACACCACCATCATTCAGAGCGCACACTTCAAGTCTGGGCAGTGCGTAGTTACTTCCTTCCAGAAAGTACAGTGCATAAACGTAGAGAAAGAGAAATGGTGGAGACACCCAGCAAATAGCATCTCAGCCGGGTGGTCCAAGTCCACATCAACATGAAGAGTCTTATTGGTGCTGTGTGCCTTGAAACAGAGTGTGACGGGGGTGAGACGGCCCTTTGTTTCCTCTGTGGACTTTCTTTCAAAAACTCTGTGACACAATGAGTATTGAGAAAATCCTTAGACAAATCCCCGTGGAAGGACATTCTACAGAACCCCAGCAGTGCGCTTCAGAACTGCCAAGGTCAAGAAGAGCCTTGTCCTGGAGACAGTGACAACAGCTAAATGCAAGATGATGTCTTGACAGGGGTCCTTGAAAAGAAAAAGGAGACCAGGAAAAATGTATGAAATCTGAGTACAGTATGGTCTTCCGTTAAAGATTATTTGGCAATATTGATTGATCAGTCATAACAAACAACCGTGCTGACGTAAGATGCTAATAACGGGAGAAACCAGGTACAAGAAACCTGAGAACACTTTGTTCCAGCTTTGTATTTTTCTGCAAATCTAAAACTAGTCCAAGATTAAACGTTTATTTAAAAATAAAACAATGAGAACAGGAGTAGACGAACTGCAGGTTGTAGGAAAATATAAAATATGGACCTGATAAAAAAGCTTATATTTTACACATGTACAAAAACCCTTATAACTAAATTATGAAAAGACAACTTTTTTTTTTAATGGGAGTAAAAGGTATTTTATTGAGTTACTTTTAGGGGAATGGTTTCAATGGATTAATTTTATGGGTGAACAAATTGGCGGGAATATCAGAGCAGTTACTCTGTCCCCTAATGAACATGTTAATATATTAAGAGAAACTCAACTTGAACTAGCGAAGCAGAGCGTGTCATTGTGGAAGGTACCATTTGTGAAATGACGTGGCTTCACTTTGTAGACTAAATACTTGAGGAGATGAAATGGAGAAACCGAGCAAACTCATAACTCACGAGGCCCCTCGAAGAATTTAAATCACATGGTCTGATTCACTGAGAAAGCAAATTGCATAATCTGCAAACACCCACCATTAAGGCATTTGTCAATGTTTTTAGTGATTAAACTTTTTTCATAAATCAAAGGAAAGTGGATGTTTTGTATATACTGGACTCAGACACTGTACCATTTATAAACATTTGCTTTATTCTATCTCTCGTTGTGCTCAAGGAAGACATTTATGCTCCACTAATAAGCTTTCCCTTTAGTAACATCTATGGTTTGAGTAATGGGTGAGTACAGCCAGGAAGAACTAAATCGAATTTCACCTATACCTTATTACAGTGTAAAATAGGAGGTAAGACTTGAGGCTCGTGGACAGAGCGCTTTGTTTCTGATATAAACTGCTACATTTTTAGTTCACGGCAGGATCCTCTTCATTTAAAAGTTAAATTAAATGAACCAGATACCACAATTGTTCCTTACTTGGAAATTAGCCTTTCAATTAATGAGAAATGTTGGCAAGGGTTAAGGATCAAGGACGGTGCATGATTCATCTGTGTATTTATTGGGTATTTCATGCCACAATACATTACCCTGAATCCATGTCTTATAAATAAGAGCTGGGAACCTTGTCACACCCTGAATAGCAATGTGTCTTGGCTGTGTAGAAATGTACCACAGCACATGCATTAAAATCACAGCATATTAGATCTAGGACCTTACAGGTCATTTAGTACAATTTTGTCATTTTTCAAATGGTTTGGGGTGGGCATGGGAGTTGTTTTGCAGAAGCGAGAGAAATGGTGGGTTAAATAGCATCTCAAAAGTCACATGCTTGCTTAGTTTCTGAGCGAGAGCTGGCATCCAGGCCTCCTTATTTTTCAGGCCAACATATTCTCCACTTCATTAAGTTAACAATTTTTAAGAGGTGACAAAAAGTATCATGTCAAATGTATTTCAAAATGTGTAAATTCTAATAAAAATAAGTAAAATATAAACTGTGCATATATTTTAAACAATGATTTGCGAACGTACTCAGTTGTATTATTTTTAAGTATATTTTTTCTAAACATAATTAATTTGGATAATACATGATGGTTTTCTGTTTTCTATATTCTATGCTGTCAATTCTGCACGATCAATATGTAGTCCTATTCTTCCCAAACGTGAAAATACAGGTGATTAAATACTGGCGTTTTTCTATCTGAAATTAATTTCAATGAACTCTAAATAGGTGGTAAAATTTAAGAAAAGGATAGAACATGGCCGGAACATTTTATGTGGGGCTGGTTGAAATATTATCTCAATGTACTTCTGTTCATTCCTTTTAAATCTTTTGTCTTACTGATAGACATAAATAATCTAAAAGCGAATTTAAATAAAAGAAAATCTAACTATAAATAAAGCTGAAGATTAGCAGAAGCTTGACAGGGTAGGAAGAACCATGGGAGGGGGTGACAAAGCCAAAGTAATGCCTGTGATTGCCAGTGTCCTAATTTTGTGGAACAAGAGGACCATAGCCACCTTTGTTGTTGTTCTGTTTACTTCATAACTTCTATGTTTAAGTTTTGTTTTGTTTTTTTTTCAGTTTTTGGCCGGGGCCGGGTTTGAACCCACCACCTCCGGCATACGGGGCCGGTGCCCTACTCCTTTGAGCCACAGGCGTCTCCCTATGTTTAAGATTTTTTACTATAAAAAATGTCAGCTCTTATAGTTTATCTTACGTCACATAAAGTGAAATTAAAAAATAATGACAACTATATATAAAATAAAACACAGTGTTCATTAAAAATAAAAAAATAACTCATCATACTTGCTGGCATTTAAATAAATATAGATTAAAAATATCAGTGATTTAGGTCCTTACTATTCAATTAAAGACTATCGAAAATGCAATTTAGTAATTGTTCTTCAACTTTTCAAGGTAATGATAGCTATTTTTTGTACGTTTTTCAAACCGGGTCTTCAAAACTCTAGCAGTTCTGAAATTGAATTTGATATTTAGAAAAAAAGATGAAAGACAAGCTTTTTTAAAAAACAGATACTCTTATTAGAGTGAATAATAAAAGTTTTAAAAGGGTATGCTTAATTAGCTTAGCTCAAGCAGCTAAGGCACCAGCCACATACATCTGAGCTGGTGGGTTTGAATCCAGCCCAGGCCCACCAAACAATGACGGCTGCAACCAAAAAATGGCTGGGGGGCGGCACCTGTGGCTCAAAGTGGTAGGGTGCCGATCCCATATGCTGAAGGTGGCAGGTTCAAACCCAGCCCCGGCCAAAACCCACAAAAAAAAAAAAAAAAAAATGGCTGGGCATTGTGGCAGGCGCCTGTAGTCCCAGCTACTTGGGAGGCTGAGGCAAGAGAATTGCTTGAGTCCAGGAGTTGGAGGTTGCTGTGAGCTGTGATGCCACAGCACTCTACCCAGGGCAACAGCTTGAGGCTCTGTCTCAAAAAAAACCCAACAACAACAAAAATAATAATAATTATAAATTATAAATTGGGTTTGGGGGTTCTTTTTAACCATAAACCATGGACTTGTTTTTATATTCCACTTAACTGTAAAGGATCAATATAGAGGTTTCTATTTCCAGCACCGTGGCAGACCCCTTGACCCTAATGACCTTTGAAAAATATAATTGAGGTTACAGGAAAATAAGTGTAGTCCCTACTGGCCAGATAAGAAGAAACTGAGAATTAAAACAGTGAGAGTGAAGGCTCACATACAGCAGTCCTGGGTTGTGTGGTGGGCTCCATCTCCATCAACAATACTTTTCATTATAGGGCCAGCCCTGTAAATGAAGGGTGAGACCCCAGAGCACAAAAAGGCATTGGTGAGAGCCGTGTCCTCCACACAATCCCCGAGACTCAAATAGGCCATATTATCAGAGAAAGAGAAGAAGAACAGAAAAACAAATCTGAGAGAAAAAACCTGACGTCAACATTTTGTAACTTTCCGGTTAAAATCATGTTAAATCAGGACCCTTTTTAATGTAAGCACTTTCTGAAAATATATTCATTTATTTGCAGATTTCTGTCAAAATATACCAGGCTCCTCAGTCCCAAATATCCTTTGATAAGAAAGGAACGAGAAAGAGCACACAAAGCAGAGTTTGTTTAATAAAGGTAAGACTAAATACGAGATTGCAAACCTTTCAGTATATTTATGCCATTTTTTTCATATGATAATTATACTTGAAGAATAGCCATTCAGGGTGTTTTTATTGTCCTTGGAGGGAGGACTCTCTTTTTGCATATGATGAGAATAAGCCATACTTTGATTGAAAGAATAGCTATTGTACACAATGCATCTGGAGCTTTTTACTTAGAAGTCAGATGTTTCATTCATGAATATTACAGTCAGTGAATAGTAACAGAAGACAGGAATTCTAGATTGATAAGGCTGCGCTAGCATCCTATTTTGTAGGGCATCTGTAATAGCTCTATAATTATAGGAGAATTACATGTTCCTACAAATTGCTTGATAATTATACTTGATATTACCAAGTAATTCAAAGATTAGTTACTGTATAACTTGCAATTTTGAGATCCCATCGAAACATATTTCTTCCCTCTTTCTAAGGGTTTGCTTATACCTAAAATAGTGTATATTCAGAATAGAATTCAAATTATATTTAGTTTATTTTTATGCATATATTTTGTTAGAAAAAGCAAGTACTTAGCAGAGAGAACAAATAAAACATGAAAGTGTAGAAATCATTTATCTTAATACTTAATTTCTGTTCATGATGCATATCGTTATTACATTTCCTTTAACCCAGATGGTGCTGGAGGACCAGCCAGAGGATTCTAACAAAAGGGAATTTTAAATACAAATAATTAATTAAGAAATTAATATATAGTGACTTGTTACAATCAAACTGTTTTCTTTTACCAAAGCTCTTATAATTATAGGTTGATAACAAATCTTAAAGGTCAAATAGTAAATCAGGTTAAATCAGAGACTCAATATCATTTATATTGTAATGTTATGTGTTATGTAACATTAATTGGCATAGGAAAATTATAAGATCTTAGAAAAATGTAAGTAATACATGGGCAAATAGAAAAAAATTGGAATATGTGTTTGAATATTTGTGTGTTTAAACAAAAACTGAGAAAAAAAGAATTAGGGGATAGAATGTTTCTTAATATCACTGTGTGAGTTAATTGTTAATGTTCTATGCTGTAATGACGGGCTGCATAGATGTTGCTTTACAAGGACCTGACCCACTGAGGAAGCAGGGCCTGGGGGCAGACGCTACACCTCCCTCAAATATTGAACAAGAACCATTTAGTTCAGAGAACAAGAAGAATTTACCAAGTGGACATATTTCTAATTAAAGCTAAGGTAGTAGGCCTCCCAAATGAAAATTGGTGCCCTTTTCCCATAATTATTAAGAATTTCAGGGCAATAACAACTGAGCATTAAATCAAGCATGAGGCTTTTCTGGTCACGAATTTTTTGCAGCAGCCTAAATTACATGCCCATGTAGCTGGCTCGGGTATGAAGGTGCAAAATATTTATTTTGTGGCCAGCGTTGGTCATGGGCACAAGAAAAAGAAATCTGGGATGGAGGATGCTCAGAAATCCATGCTAGTCACTTAAAAGTTAGAAACAAAAAAGATATAAAATTGAAATGATCAACTAGGTAGAAAATAGTGAAATGATTTCACTCTAAGATGCTTGGAACACTTCAAACTCTTATCCTGGAAAATACCAATAGATACCGTATTGCTAAAAATGAACATACTGAAAATGAAAGATCTGGATACTCATCACAAGACATCAAAGACTAAACTGTACACCAAACTATAAGCCATATTGTAGATACATAAAAGAACTATTTTATCTAATAAGACAACATAAGAATCATGAGTTTTTCTCATGGCAAAAGAGGTGCGGGCGCTGTTTGGGTTGCTTCTATTAGGAATCTGCACACATGACCTCTCCCAGGCCCTATACCTGCGTATTATCACGCTGAGGTTAGTCTTTAATATACAATTGTAGGAGGACACTACCTTTATGCTATAGCACCTCATGAATGGAAGTCGAAGCGGGTGTGGGGGGTCTCGGTTACCTGTTGATACATCACGGAGCACATCCACTCTTAAGAATTGTACCAAACGTGGAAGAAGCCCAAGTGTCCATGAACTCACAAATGGATCAGTAATTGTGGTACATGTACACCATGGAATATTATGCAGCCTTAGAAAAGATGGAGACTTTACCTCTTTCATGTTTACATGGATGGAGCTGGAACATATTCTTCTTAGCAAAGTATCTCAAGAATGGAAGAAAAAGTATCCAATGTACTCAGTCCTACTGTGAAACTAATTTATGGTTTTCACATGAAAGCTTTAACCCAGTTATAACCTAAGAATATGGGGAAGGGGGAGGGGAAGGGGGAGGGGAAGGGGAGGGAGGGGGGAGGCTGGGCAGAGGGAGGGTGATTGGTGGGATTACACCTGCGGTGCATCTTACAAGGGTACATGTGAAACTTAGTAAATGTAGAATATAAATGTCTTAACATAATAACTAAGAAAATGCCAGGAAGGCTATGTTAACCAGTGTGATGAAAATGTGTCAAATGGTCTATAAAACCAGTGTATGGTGCCCCATGATTGCATTAATGTACACAGCTATGATTTAATATAAATAAATAAATACATACCTAAAAAGAATTGTACCAAACCTAAAGAATCTGCCCTTTGCTTTGACATGGACGGTCAACAGAGGCCTGAGAGTAGCCAGGACAGTGTCACTAGGGGGCTTAACAGGCAGTGAGAACTTGGTTAGGAATGCCGAGAAAAGGTGACAGGTGCTATTAACAAGTCAGGCTCCTCTGAACACTTCTGCCGCTGGTAATGGGCACAGTTGTAATGGATGTCTGATGAGCTTGTGCAAATGACGACGGAGATTTTTAGGAAGAGTGTAGCAAGTGCCAAATTCCACGTTGTACCGTCCATGATCAAATTCAGGAGGAGAGAAATGTTTCAATGAAGGAACTGTCCAGTTTTGAGAAAAATGTAGAGAACTATTCTACCCAAGGACTTGCTGTGTTGGAAAATAAATCTTAGTTCTCCTTTCGTCTTCTCTACATGGCAAAATGCTCTCAAAGTAAGCAATTGCCTTCAGGAGAAAAAATGGAGGGTAAAGATTTGACTTGTGGTGGAGCTGGAAGGCTCGGTTAATACATCAGGAAGTTGCAAGACTGTGCCTTCTAGAACCTCTCTTGTAAACAAGAGAGCATCTTTCTGGAAACCCTGAACCCCGGGAGATTGGCTGACAGTCGGAGCAAGGCGGCGAGCAGCATGCCGTGAAGTCCACTGTGCAAGCAGCTTTTGTCTAGGAGAGCGAATCTGAGTAAGATTCAGGAACACTCAAAGTTTTAAAGAGTTTATGCTGTCAGGACCATCATCAGCTTGGAATTAAAAATGAAGGTGTTAAAATTAAAAGAAACTTCCAGGTTTTTAAACTTACATGGCCAGGAAGCATTGTAAGAATGTTATTCACCTGCAAACACAGGCCATTTCTTTTTCTTTTTTCTTTCTTTCTTTTCTTTTTTTTTTTTTCTTTTGTTGTTGTTGCCATTTGGCCAGAATAAGTAAAAATTACTTCAGAGGGTGGGGCTAAGACCTCAGAGAGGAAAGTGAAGCTGGGAGTGTGAATCCTTGGGAACGAAGCTAGTGTTGCTGGACAAAGCATGCAATCCAAGCTCCTGAGCAGATGGAGTTGGTCAGGTGTGTCCGACATCTCTTGGACGTGCTATGGGGTAGAACCTGCTATGGGTATTTCATTTTCCCTTTCCGAATGACTGTTCTTGGTGTCACATCACCACCATGACTACCATCCCTATTACTATACAACAATAACTTTTATTGTGAACATTTCTCTCTTTAGACTCAGACCCCAGTCTTTGTAGGAACGTGCACCAATAAACCAGTTTTATTTTTGACAATGGGTTATTGCTCTTTTGCTGGAAATGTATTTCCCTTGGTAGGTCTTCCTTGTGACCTTAATATGTCATTCAATTATTCACAAATATTATTGGTGAATAATTTTTGAAGGAAGTGGAATTATAGTGTCTACATAAAATGGAGTTGATTTGTGGCCTGAACACAATCCTTAAAAATCTGTGAAATTTGCCTTGTACGTGGTGATTACCCACTTTCTTGTCTTGTCTCCATCCAGGACAAAATTAAATTGGCACCAGGAGCACTTGAAGTAGCCATAACGTCTGTGGTCAGAAGTTGAAATTGGGAAATTATCTTTCCTTGGCACTTCTAGATACTTGAGAAAATGTTTTTCCTGAAAGCCAAATGTTAACATACCTATCTTTAAGGAAGGAAAATTCTGATATAGTTGACAAGCTATAAATCAAGTAGACTTTCCACAGTTCAAGAGAAAGAAATGGACCAGTGTAAGGACCCTGATTAAAACAGTAGGTACATTATAATTTTTTAGTACTGGGGTACATGATGTTGGAAATATCATTTCTAGAGGTTAAGAAGAGAAACTTCTAGGGCGGCGCCTGTGGCTCAGTCAGTGGGGCGCCGGCCCCATATACCGAGGGTGGCGGGTTCGGACCCGGCCCCGGCCAAACTGCAACCAAAAAATAGCCGGGCGTTGTGGCGGGCGCCTGTGGTCCCAGCTGCTCGGGAGGCTGAGGCAAGAGAATCGCTTGAGCCCAGGAGTTGGAGGTTGCTGTGAGCTGTGTGAGGCCACGGCACTCTACTGAGGGCCATGAAGTGAGACTCTGTCTCTACAAAAAAAAAAAAAGAAGAGAAACTTCTAAAATTGATAATTTCATTGCAGTCATATTATTATTGAAAATAATACAAATTGGTCAGCTTTATTTTAAGTTTAATCCATTCTGCTTGACTCCTAATATACATAAATTTTTATAAATTTCAACATAGAAATATATTATGCCAAATAAATCATTTCCAAAATCCAAAAATATTGTTCAAACACTAATGTCAGGCTGGTAAGTTATCATATAATAGACCTTTTGAGGGAAAAGGGACATGTTTACCTGAAACAATGTAGCTCTGTATGATGAGTGCTATGCAATCATGCAATTCAACATTTGTCTATATTTTTGCAATAGAAATTTCAGGGGATTTTAGGAAATTTGTGTTTATTTCTGAAACTAAACTATTTTTACAGTAAATTTTAACACAACATTAAAGGAAAAAGAAGGCTGTTAAAAATTTGCTTCGGTCTCAAGTATATCAACTATTAATAATTCAAAAGAGCAAATTGCTGCACCTTCTAAAATAGCACTCATGACAGTTTGCAAAGACTTCTAACCTTCTGTTAAGGATCTCTGTTGTCAAGCTGATAGGTGAATCATTTCACCTATTTCTCCTCTGCACTTGAGTAGAATGATTGAAAGACTTTCGAAAACACTTAAAAAAAAAAAAAAGAAAGAAAAAAAGCCTCATAGACTTTCAGGTAGTGACAAGAGGAAGGACTTAGCTAGAACCAGGTACCACGTCTGACATCCTTCTAAAGACTTGTCAAATCTGTGTGTAATGGAGACATTGTTTCCGCATTATAGGCATAAAATGGTTGTAATTAACTTCTCAAGCCCAACAGCATGGGGAAAGAGATAATTATGGAAGTTTAATTGTTCTTCACAGAGACAGGGTGGGGGCATTCCTAGGAGCCTCCTGTTGTGCTATTGAAACCAAGCAAGCTCGATTAGTACCGATTAGGTCAGGTTTCTCTCCAACCAAATGTTATATTTATGCTCCAAGGAAACTACAAGTGGTAACCTTTCTCAACGAGCAGAACTATGGCAGAGAATTTAGTTTAAAGGTCTTCAAAAGAGAAAGGTGAGTTGAGGTTATTTACCTTGGAGAAGAAAGTTACTCAGACAAGGATTCCAATCTGATTGGACAACAATGGCAACAAATTAGAACGTGTCACTGCTTTTGACAGGTTTGAAACTAAAAGGCCTCTTTTATTTGATTTGTGCCATTAGAGTTGTCAGTGCAACAGAGGGAAGCCCCACAACCTCTATTAACAAAGACACTATGCAAATGCTGTTCTTGTTATTATTATTAACCTGAATATCGGCAGGCTTCAGATGCTTATGCTTTTGAGTTACATATCTTTAAATATTAGTAAAAACTTCCTTTTCCTTCCTTCTTTTAAGTTTAAAGAGGACAGAACGACAGCACAGTTATTTTGCTAATGTATTCAAATGATAATTTAAAAAGAACATGGTACAAAATGATACGAATTGAAGAGAAAGTTGATCATAAGCTGGTTAACATGAGCGCTTCTCATGAAATGCCCAGTCTTCACCATCCGAGAGCCGTGGCGTAAATGCTGTCCACAAATATGGACACTATGTCATACGAGGTTTAACAATTAAGTTCACAAACTCGTCGTAGAAAAAAGTGCTACACCCCTCATTCCCGATGTTGCTACGGTCACCTTCCACGCATTCCCCTGGGAAAGGGGCGCACACACCGGTGCGGAGTCCACCCTTCAAAGCAATTTTGGAACTCTTTTCTGGAAAGACCATCAGAGTTGTCTGGAACACAAAAACCACAGAACGATGCACAATGAATCAAGAGACACCCCCCGCCCCCCAACACGTCAACAGCAACACAGCTGTGAGATCAGGATCCACCAACCTCATGAAAGCTGATGGAATTGTTTGTACAGAGCTGCCAGCATACGGGCCTGGGTCACATTCCCAAACTTAATTGTCAGACCTTGTATGAGGACAGCACTGATGGTCATTCCAGAAGGAAAAGTGCCTGGCCTCGTATCATTTTTTGTTTAATGTACATGAATATTAACTTTTATTTGATTTAAACATTGTTCCATAGGTAATCAAATATCCTTGGGGATCTCATGTTATGCAGACCAGGGTATAATTTCAATACATTTTATTTTCATCTATTGTATGTTTTTATGTAGCTTTATGTTTTCTTTCTTCCTTTTTTCCTTTTCCCCTTCCTTCCTTCCTTTCTTCCTTCTTTTCTCCCTCCCCTCCCCTCCTCTGCCCTTTCTTCCTTTGCTTTGACAGAGTCACTCTGTTGCCCTGGCAGCAACCTCAAACTCCTGGGCTCAAACAATCCTCCTGTCTTAGCCTCCTAAGTAGTTGCGTTTGCAGGTGCCCACCACAACTCCCAGCTAGATGTTTTTCTATTTTTAGTAGACACAGGGTCTTGCTCTTGCTCAGGCTTGTCTGGAACTCCTGAGCGCAGGTGATCCACCTACTTTGGCCTCCCAGACTGCTGGGGTTACAAGCATGAGCCACCATGTCCAGCTCCTCTTCACGTGTTCAGACCCACTTTCATATTTTTTTTACTTCATTTGCTGTTTATTACTTCAGAGTTAGTGACATGAAGTGTGCACTGAAATTACACGTGGCTCCAGTGCACTTCTCCTCTGGGCCATGTCCCTTAACAAGTCTTCTGAGGGTCACGGGCAAAAGGTAAACATGTGCACAGCTGGGGGAGGAGACAGCAGGTCTGTCCCTTTCTCTCTGCATTAGAGGCAGCCGGCATCAGCCACAGTCTCTTCCCCTCCAGGTTCACTGGGGTCTCTCTCTCTCTCGGTGTCCCCACCCCGGGCTCTGGTCTCTCTCTCTCTGGGGTCTCTCTCTCTCGGTGTCCCCACCCCGGGCTCTGGTCTCTCTCTCTCTGGAGTCTCTCTCTCTCGGTGTCCCCACCCCGGGCTCTGGTCTCTCTCTCTCTGGAGTCTCTCTCTCTCGGTCCCCACCCCGGGCTCTGGTCTCTCTCTCTCTGGGGTCTCTCTCTCTCGGTGTCCCCACCCTGGGCTCTGGTCTCTCTCTCTCTGGAGTCTCTCTCTCTCGGTGTCCCCACCCCGGGCTCTGGTCTCTCTCTCTCTGGGGTCTCTCTCTCTCAGTGTCCCCACCCCGGGGTCTGGTCTCTCTCTCTCTGGGGTCTCTCTCTCTCGGTGTCCCCACCCCGGGGTCTGGTCTCTCTCTCTCTGGGGTCTCTCTCTCTCGGTGTCCCCACCCCGGGGTCTGGTCTCTCTCTCTCTGGGGTCTCTCTCTCTCGGTGTCCCCACCCCGGGGTCTGGTCTCTCTCTCTCTGGGGTCTCTCTCTCTCGGTGTCCCCACCCCGGGGTCTGGTCTCTCTCTCTCTGGGGTCTCTCTCTCTCGGTGTCCCCACCCCGGGGTCTGGTCTCTCTCTCTCTGGGGTCTCTCTCTCTCGGTGTCCCCACCCCGGGTTCTGGTCTCTCTCTCTCTGGGGTCTCTCTCTCTCGGTGTCCCCACCCCGGGCTCTGGTCTCTCTCTCTCTGGGGTCTCTCTCTCTCGGTGTCCCCACCCCGGGCTCTGGTCTCTCTCTTTCTGGGGTCTCTCTCTCTCGGTGTCCCCACCCCGGGGTCTGGTCTCTCTCTCTCTGGGGTCTCTCTCTCTCTCTTGGTGTCCCCACCCCGGGCTCTGGTCTCTCTCTCTCTGGGGTCTCTCTCTCTCGGTGTCCCCACCCCGGGCTCTGGTCTCTCTCTTTCTGGGGTCTCTCTCTCTCAGTGTCCCCACCCCGGGCTCTGGTCTCTCTCTCTCTGGGGTCTCTCTCTCTCGGTGTCCCCACCCCGGGCTCTGGTCTCTCTCGGTGTCCCCACCCCGGGCTCTGGTCTCTCTCTCTCTGGGGTCTCTCTCTCTTGGTGTCCCCACCCCGGGCTCTGGTCTCTCTCTCTCTGGGGTCTCTCTCTCTCTCGGTGTCCCCACCCCGGGCTCTGGTCTCTCTCGGTGTCCCCACCCCGGGCTCTGGTTACTCTGTCCTGTTTCTTTTTCCTTCCATCCTTCAGTACGGCAGCTGCTTCTTGCTCCGGCTACTTTCTGTATCTCTTCACTCTCCATTGTTTGCACTTTTAGCATTTCTGGTCATATTTGTACTTAAATCCCTTCCTTACATTTTCTTTATTGAAATATGTGTCATACCTTGGAACCTGACATAGCCACTAAAATTATTTGGTATTGGACAAATAGAGGAACAAGTGCATTATATCAATATCATTGTCTCCAACAAGTTATGCAGAACAAATAAATTATCAAGAATATGTAATAATAAAAATAAATCTGTCAATAATGCCTCTAAGTTTCACCCTAGGCTTACAGTACAGGGACAGAGGATCTTGACTGATAAAGTCCTACTTTCTTCAGTGGTAACTTGAAGGTTGAAAAACTTACAATACAATTTTAGTTCCTAACTGGTTTTTAAATGTAATCTTATTTTACTGTTTTTTGGGACAGAGTCTTACTATGTCACTCTCGGTAGAGTGCTGTGGTGTCACAGCTCACAGCAACCTCATACTCTCTGGCTTAAGTGATTCTCTTGCCTTAGGCTCCCAAGTAGCTGGGACCACAGGTGTCCACCAGAACACCCGGCTATTTTTTGGTTGTAGTAGTTGTGATTGTTTGGCAGGCTCAGGCTGAATTTGTACCTGCCAGCTCCGGTGTATGTGGCTGGCACCTTAGCCGCTGAGCTACAGGCACTGAGCTAATGTTTCACATTTTATTAATAAGTAGTAAAATGTAACCCAAAGTTCATATTCAATTCAGCTAAAATTTCCTGAAACTCCTAAAAGAAAACCAACCCATAATAGCCATTCATTAACCAACATTCATAAGCTTAACTCAAATAGGTAATATTATATTGCATTAAAAAATGTAATAAATTCAGGCTTTTCTGTCATGGACACAATTTCTTGGCCCTGTCTGATGTAAATGTCTAGTGCATTTTTCTTTGTTATGAAATGCAACTTACTGCAAATAGCAGATTTTGGTATTTTGATTTCATGGGATATCTCTCTTAAATAGTAATTTGCAAAAAATGAAACACGTAATACTTCTTTTCAAGGCAGTTTATCATTTAATCTATTCTCTCTCACAGTATTTTCATTTTCTTTACTTTGTGGCAAGAAAAAGTAAGATGAAATATATTCTTTTCCCATATCCGTGTGGCCCAGAAGTGGTTCATATTTAAAGTTTATTCCTTTCACCTTGAATAATCTGACAAGGACAAATGGTTCATATATCAGGAAATACTCTGAACTGGGAGGTGAGGCCCTCACGCTTTGTGTGCGCCGTGTCCTACAGAGGTGACTGTAATGACTCCAATACATCATCTGGAAATGGGGCTGCGGAAACAGGGTGAATCCGCGTCCCAGGAACAAAGGTTATTTATTTCTGCTGTTTTGATAGGAGCTGCTAGAAGCACTTTTCTAATGGTCCTAATGAGTCTCTGAAGATTTTGCTTTTTGTCTTATTTCTTATAGTTCCTAAAAATAGAAGTCGGTATTTGGCAGCAATAGAACTAGATAAATAGATTCAGGAGCATTCAGCAGACCATTCTAAAACATTTATTTTTTTCCCAGGATGGACTGTAGGAGAGTTTAAGCTTATGTTCTATGGCAGTTGATGTAAAACCTCTATAACAGATGTTGAAAGAGTGCCTGGAATATTTTGGCTTTAAAAGCACGGCAGTCTTTACTCATGCCCAGAATCATTCAAGTGTGTTTTAATCCTATTTTCTGATTATGTACTAAATACATCAACTATCGTGATCTCTGGATATCAAATATATGCACTGCTACTTGAGAAAATGTTTTTTTTTTTAATTAAATCATAGCTGTGTACATTAATGCAATCGTAGTGTACAATGTGCTGGTTTTATATACAATTTGAAATATTTTCATCACACTGGTTAACATAGCCTTCATGGCATTTTCTTAGTTATTCTGTTAAAACATGTATACTCTACACTTAGTAAATTTCACACGTACCCTTGTAAGATGCACCGTAGGTGACAAAATGGTTTTGTTTACTATAGGAGTATTACCCTGACGGCATTCATGGCAATTTTACAATTTCTGGATTTTAGAGAAGTACTTTGGCTGCACAATTATTTTCAGAATGCTGCTATTAGCTGGAAATTATGCTTTATATTACTTTTTTTTTTTTTAATTAGGAATGAGGGCCTCAGATTTATGTAAGAATGGGGTAATGCGGATGGGAGGCTTGATAAACAGATGTCAGCAATGCGGCAGCCTGGTGGGTGAGCAGGAGTCCCCGGCCAGTCACTTATCCCCATGGTCTGAGACCAGGACAGACCATCCCAGGAGGAATCAGACTCAGAAAAATGTGCTCAGATCTCTAAATTTGCACACAATTTCAAACAGAGACCATGTAAAGAAGATTTTTGAAAGAACACATTACTAAAATAGTCTTACATTTGTATTTAGTATTGGTTTGCTTTCTATAATAAAGAAAAAAGTATGTGTGTATGCTTTTTTTAACTTAATTTTCATTAACTCATAACTGTACACATTTCTGGGGTATAATGGGATGGTTTGATACACACTGTGGAAAGCTAATTAACACAACCATCTCCTCACTCATTTTTTTTTTTTTTTTGTGGTAAGACATTTAAATAAACCTTGGAGGCTCGAGGACTGTCCTTGAGCCACTTGTCGTTTCATGAGTCCTAGTTCACCTTCTTCAAGGACATATCACAAGTCACACTTCCTTCCTTCTTTCTTTGTTTTTCCCCCCATCCAATCGCTCACCTCTTCCTTTCCTTTTCTTAACTTAGCACCTACCTTCAAATCTTCTGTAGTTTCACTTTCTGTTAAACTGTGCATTGAGATTCCTAGACAAACTGGAATGGCAGTAAGATCGTAAAGGCAATTTTGTAAATGTCCATTGCATCCTTTAAATACTTAAAGGAAAAAAAAAAAGCACTAAATCTCTCATAGTACAAAATGAACAGTGCCTACGATGGGAGAGGGTTGCTTTAGTATTTTTCTCTCTTATTGGTGAGAGTCTACATAGATTTGTTTACTTTTTAACTACATAAAATAGGTTCATGCTTCTCTCTATGAATATTCTACAGGTTTTACTTTGGTTTAGTTTGGCCTGGTCTTGACATAATACTTTAAATGAGATAAATAAAGCTTATTCTCAAAGAACCAAAAGCCAAAACTAAAATCGTTTTGAAATCAGTTGTGAAAAGTACAGACTTTTCCACTTCAAAAATACGGAACTAAGAGACACTATAAGAATTCTTACCTCTGTATGAAATTGCTTATTTTAAAATTTATTTTAGCAGTCGAAGAGAGATGTTCTGATTGACCCTCACCTAAAGTCATTGAAATTTATAAAAATACACATGAAGTGAAAGACAGTTAAACAAGAAAAGGCTATATGGAAAGACGTTAAAAAGGAAGAAAGATTGTCTTAACTCTGAATTAATTAGATGATTAGATCTAGTCTCAAAGAATCAAAAGGACATCTCACTGCAGTTTGAAATTAAAAGGTAGGAGAAAAGTGTTTATCTGCAGAAGATTCAGAAATTTGCATACCTTAAGAAATCTTGAATTTTTACCATGGGCATGTAATTTGAGAATAGTCATCAACAAGGTATTGTATATTTTAAAATACCTAAAAGAATAGAATTGCAATGTTCCCAATACAAAGCAATGATAAATGCTTGGTGTGATGACTCCCCCATTACCCAGATGTGAGTAATACATGTTGTATGCCTGTATCAAAACATCACATGTACTCCAGAAATAAATACAATTATTATGCGCCCATAAGAATGTAAAATAAAAGTAAAAGAGAATAGAAGTTGCATATCGCATGTACTCCAGAAATAAATACAATTATTTATGTGCCCATAAGAATGTAAAATAAAAGTAAAAGAGAATAGAAGTTGCATATGAATTTTTTAAAAAAATTCTTTAAAATTTTATGTATCATTGAAATATATTTCAACTCTTTAAGCTGAATTAATATGAGACCTCTGCTTGTAATAAATCAATTTTATTGCCTCATTTTGGACAGCAGGATCATTTATTTTACTTAACATGGGTAGATTAGTCTCCTGAACTATATTATCTGAAATAAGTTCACTTGCAAAAATAACAATGATTATTATTCTTATTGCTTATTACAATGTACATAGTACGTGACTATTCGTAATTCTTCAATTTAGAGTCAGTTCCATGTAAAATACACGTCCAAATAATCTGTTGCCAGGATTTCAAAACATGTTTGTTTCCAAATGCCAGAAATCTATCAAGTCTGCTGATAAATTGCAATAACAGCATCAATATTTTCCTTTTATTACACATCATTTATAGTCACAATGCTTTCTTCTCATCATCCACCCTTTATAAATAGAGATGGAAGATTTATCCTCAGTGAAAAATCTAAATGATATGATACATTATTGGCTACTTTATCATTTTATAATATAATATCAGATGTATCCTCATTTAAATAACACCATAAGAAATCAATTTAAAGATTAAAGAAATAGGATCTAGTACAGGGATTCTCAACCTCCTAATGCCACAATGTATTTCCATTGTTACAAAGGGGTCGCGACCCACAGGTTGAGAACCGCTGATATAGTATATCTAAATGAATAAATTAAAAAAAAAAAAAGAAAACAGGTTTACATTTAGAGACCAAATGAACATTGTGATGGAGGAGAAACCGATTTTATGGTCCAGATTTTAGGAAGTGGATAATCTGAATAGAAGTGATATATTTAAATATCAGAGAACATATCTTGAAAGAGTTTTACCTTTAATGTGCACAGATATAACACAAATGGCCATATTCTTAGCGTCTATTGTATCATATTTTATTATTTTATTTATTTATTTATTTATTTATTTTTGCAGTTTTTGGCCAGGGCTGGTGCCCTACTCCTTTGAGCCACAGGTGCCGCCCTATATTTTATTCTTTTAAAGCCTTCACTTTCCTACTTTCAGACAGTTCGGTTCGTGAAATAATGACTGCTGTATTTTGCCTCACCGCTCAGCAAGACCATATTCATTTCCATAAATGTAAATATAACCATCGTGGAGATGTTGACTATGGTAGCCAGGAAACTTGCATTGAATGAGGAAGACAAATGAATTGTGGAAGGTGACCCAAGGGTGTAAACCTGGAAGTTATGCCATGAGACAAAGTAATAAGATGACAAGGCTAAGTTTCACATCAGTGTCCTAAGTGACGTTTATTAGGCTACACGATTCTTTCCCAGGGGAAAATGTGAAAGCCCCATTATTTTGGTCACTTAAAATTCACCAGGGAGAATACGTTAGCAAATAATGCAAAATGAAATCCTATATTGTCAGAATCCCACGGAAGAGAGATGACCTAACGGGCCTTTTCCATCATTAATTTTCCTGGTCTATGAACTAGTGATTGTAGCTGCAATTAGCACTGTTTAAAGGAAGGTGCAAGTTCCATAGCACAGCTGGCTTCCCTGGAGCTAGAAAGCCTGGATCCAATTCAAAGTAAAAACAAGAAAAGGGGGACCTGAGCCAAACCAGGACAATAAATACACTTAGAAAAGACCAAAGAAGGAAATTCTAATGTTGTTGGTACCTCTATACATGACTGTTTAGTCCCTTTTATTTTATTTATTTTTTTGTCTACAAAGGAAACTTCAGCAGAGTCCCGGTATTATTCTTTTTCACTCACGAGTCATCTTGCTTCACGGATTCATTCTCCAGTTCAAGAATAACGAGTGTTTGGAGAATTTAAGGCTTGGCTCTCTAGTGAGGCACTTAAAATTTGTCTGTGCCTTCTTTCATCACATTTGCATGTTATTTTATCAAGAAAATTCTAAAGGAGTCAAAAAACACAAATAGATTCCTGGTCACATCTGTAAAACAAGAGGCCCAGATCAATGAAATGCTGAATGTCCAACACCCGGAGCAGCTGTCCCTGGGATGATTTTTTTAATTTATTACTTTTCTTCAGATATCTATGAATGATTTATTTTCTTTTTTATGGGGTTAAAAATAAGTAGTTCTTTCCTTTGACGTTAGTTCTCAACAACAACTTTAAAAATAGGAATGAGGAGAAGAATTGACTGTCATACTTTTGGGAAGTAAACATTTCAAAAGGGCAAAAAAAACACTAATTTGCAGGGCGGCGCCTGTGGCTCAAGGAGTAGGGCGCTGGGCCCATACACTGAAGGTGGCAGGTTCAAACCCAGCCTGCCAAAAAAATGCAAAAAAAAAAAGAAAAAAACCCCACCAATTTGCAAATGAGGTTTCGCAGGAAAAGTAAAACTATCATCAGTAACTGTGATCATCAAAGTTTCAGCTGTTTGTGGGAAGGAAGAATAAGTATAGCTGATTTAGATGATTGCACTGTTAGTAAAAAATAAATATATAGATAGATAAATAAATAAAATAGATTGACCATAGGTTTTCCTAATTATTCAAATAAAAAAATGTTTTTAATTTCCGATGAATATAAGTGTTACTGGATGAAGGGGGTCTGGACCCTGTCACTGTCAGCCAATATACAGAGACTGGGATAGGCCCACCAACCTTTGTCAGGAGACCAGTAATTCTGGAGAACCGTGAGAGTAGCCTCTCAATTCTGTTCTTCCATTTCTAAAATCACAGTTTTATGTGTTCAGTTTACAGCAAAGACCACATTAACTCTTACTTTAAATAACCAACAGGACAACTTAGTGACAATCTATTACAAACATTGCTAATTTAAATGTCAATTTCCAAAAGTACTCAAGATGGACATCTTTAGGGCTGGAGGTAAACTTACTAAACCATAAGAATAGGGTTCAGGAGGTGAAGGCCACTTGGGGCCCAAAAAGGACCCGACCAGCTGTGCCTTCTCTGCCCCAGCCTGACAGACTCCCTCCGCTTCTCACTACCCGGCTTTCTGAGGGCTCAGGTGATTGGGGTACATTGTTTGCATTTGTTAGGTAAGATTTGAGTTGTGGTTGAGTCCTTCACCCAGGAGGTGCCCTATCCCCTACTTTATAACTGTTAGGGGAGCTTCCTGAAACCCTTCTCTCTTCCCCTGCCCCCTCCTCAAATTTACTTGTGTTTTTCTGTCCTGCGGGCCTGTACTTGGTCATCTTTGTTTCAAATTAGTATTGAGAAACCTTTTGTGAAAAAGTCAATCCATGTGACCAATTTCTGTGTTTTCTTACTTTAAGAAATTGCCCCAGCCATCCAGGCTTCAGCAGCCTGTGCCCCACGTCAGCAGCCGTCAACACCAGGGCACGACCCATCACCAGCAAAGCGTTACAATGTGCTCAAGTTTCAGACGACAATTAGCAATTTTTATCCATGAGGTATTTTTTTTTCCTTTTTTTTTTTTTTTATTGTTGGGGATTCATTGAGGGTACAATAAGCTAGGTTATACTGATTGTAATTGTTAGGTAAAGTCCCTCTTGCAATCATGTCTTGCCCCCATAAAGTGTGACACACACCAAGGCCCCACCTCCCTCCCTCCGTCCCTCTTTCTGCTTCCCCCCCATAACCTTAATTGTCATTAATTGTCCTCATATCAAAATTGAGTACATAGGATTCATGCTTCTCCATTCTTGTGACGTTTTACTAAGAATAATGTCTTCCACTTCCATCCAGGTTAATACGAAGGATGTAAAGTCTCCATTTTTTTTAATAGCTGAATAGTATTCCATGGTGTACATATACCACAGCTTGTTAATCCATTCCTGGGTTGGTGGGCATTTAGGCTGTTTCCACATTTTGGCGATTGTAAATTGAGCTGCAATAAACAGTCTAGTACAAGTGTCCTTATGATAAAAGGATTTTTAATTAAAGTACACACACTATTTGTTGGACATGATGCTATTGTACGCCTAATAAAGTTTGTTTTAGTATAAGCATGACTTTTATATTCACTGGGCGACGGAAAGAATGATCTGAGTCACTTTACGGCCATAGTAGCTTCATACTTGCCGTGACGGAACCCAAACTCCACTCACTGGTCATAGAGAGCCATAAAACTTCTTGTTTGTTTGTTCATTTACTTGTTTAGCCAGGAACAACTGTGGTAAAATATGTAAACTACACAGATTATTTTGATGGACAGACTGAAAGAGGTTGCTGAAAGCCTGGAAGTTGGTCAAAATGCTCATGCAATGATGTGAACAGAAAGATGAACATTTTTCTTTGCCAAATCTTTTTTCGAACTGAATTTCTCCCTCACCAGCGCAACCCCTCCAAAAAAAAAAAAAAAAAAATCAGAAAAGATTTTCAGATCTTAATAAGTGTGAGTCTTTTTACATTATAACACAGAGGGAGCTCCAATGTAATTAAGTTGAAAGAGATAAGAGTTTATCCAGCTCACTCGAGGTGGGACTGCTCAGCGAGCCTGCAGGTCTCGGTACAGGTCACAGTGATTTGAATGTTGAAAGGGAGCAGTGGATGCAGAAAGAAACCGCCATGTAATCTCAGATACTAAGGACTGGCCTGAGGAATCAGAGCTGCTCTGTGAACTTATTTAACAGGGAGCTGGTGTAGCCACCTGCCCCTGTCACGTGGGAGAACCCTCCAGGCAAAGTCCCCAAAGCCACAGGGAGCAGGGGGCTGAAAACAGCATCATTCTCTCCCCAAAAGGAGCGCTCCCCCCAAATAAAATTCTTCTGACGGAAGAATCGTGTGTTTTTCTATGGTTACTTTTAGAAATCGATTTCTCCGTGGCATTTTCTGTGATGGCAGGAACAGGGGCTAACAGCAGCATGAGCCCTCACTGGTCAGAGATCACACAGCTGTGGCACTTTTAATGGAACATCTTTTAATCATTTCTGAAACAACCTCTTTTACTGAGTACTACCTAGGTATAAACATTTCTTTTTTTTACCAGTTGCTCTACACATTGATGATTTATTTCAAACTTTTCAGCTCACCTTTCTTAGAAATGCTGGAGCTCTCCTGACGCTAATTACAACAGAATCAACTTTACTTTGGGGGAAGCTTAGACCTTACCATGGGAGGTGTTTTCACGCATTTGATGTTTCTGCAGAAATGGTTTCTCTTGTTTATTATCCAGCAAGCTCCAGAGCGTTTAATGCTACAGTTGTTTTATGTAGCCTATCTCTGTATATCCAGGGGTGAACATATGTTATCTTAAAAGCTTCTCTGTAATCTTTTAAGATTCTCATTCACCGTAGTGACCTTATATTCTACGGTCATCAGAGAACACAGAAAAGATAAGACATAATAACCCTTACAAATTTCTCAGAGTCTACACATAAATGTCCCTTTGTTTACAAGTCATCTTTCTCTCCTGTGATCATGTTCGTTAGAAGATATGGCTTTCTGTGTGTGTGTGTGGAGGGGAGTGAATATTGCAAGGTCAGTAGAGCTAAAAGTGAGGAGGATGAAGGGACTTTCCAAGGATAAATATTTCCAAAACCTGGGACAAAGTTGACACCTCATAGGTTTCCTACTAATATTCCTCACCCTTCTCTCTTGATGCATGAATTTTACAGTATTAAAGACAAGTGAACTTAGAACAAGACTATTAAAGATTGTGCAGGAGATAGGTATTTCTTAAATCAAGTTTGTATATTGATCTAGGACATTTCCATTTGGAGTGGATTCCATTGGAGCACAATGCCTTTCTTCCTTGTAATCTTAGGCTCTCAGAGGAACGTAAGATCTCACAAGCGAGGTAGCCATGGAAATCTTTATCTTCATTAAGTAATTTTCACTTATTCAGGGACCTGATTACTATAAGTAGGACTAATGCAATCCTTACTCTGCAAAGCATTAATTGATTTTTGACCTTTTTATAGCTAAATAAAATGACCATTGGGTATTAGGTAACTCCGTTAAGGTCACAGTTGTCTTTTACTGACTCATAAAAATTTTATAAGACATTTTTTCTGAAAGTACTTCATGTATTTGCTTTATACTATCTGTTTTGGGGACACTCTCTCTACTTCTCCTGCAAGGACCTTGGACAAGTGTGAGCCTTTTTCCATTATAACACAGATGAGTTCAATGTAATTAAGCTTCAAGAGATAAAAGGAAGTTTATCTATCTTGTTTACCATAAAACAAACAGCACAGTAACCTTGGGTGAATCAGAAAGCCCAGCAGCAGGCAGAATGCTGATAGAACAGTGGATGCAGAAACCACCATGTCATCGAAGGTCCCAAGTACAGAATTACAGGTCATGAAACATGGTTGAATCTGATTGATTCTGGAAGCACAGGGTGAACCCGGGAAAGCCCTGAGCAAATCTCCACCCCTGGCACCATCAGCATCAGCATGAAGGGCAGCAGCTGTCATAACCGTGGGTCTTGGTCATCATGTTGACCCGGCAGTGAAGAAGGGATTCGGGGCCACTCACCATAGGTCTCCCTCAATCTCAGAAAACTGAGCCAGGTGCCCCAGGAAGAAGTGAGGTGCAGAGGAAGCCACAGCTCCTTTCGACCTCAAATGCACAACATCGTCTAGCAGGGTCCCCTGTAAGAAGTATTTGAGACGGACATGGCAGAGAAGCAGAAGGGAAGGCATCCAAGTGCAGCAGGCTGCTGTAAAGAAGACAAACCAGGAAGTGGCGCTGTGGCAGAGCAGGTGGAAGCGCAGCGGAGTTCAGGTCGCTGATGGGAACAGGGGAGTTCAGGTCGCTGATGGGAACAGGGGAGTTCAGGTCGCTGATGGGAACGGGGGAGTTCAGGTCGCTGATGGGAACAGGGGAGTTCAGGTCGCTGATGGGAACAGGGGAGTTCAGGTCGCTGATGGGAACAGGGGAGTTCAGGTCGCTGATGGGAACAGGGGAGTTCAGGTCGCTGATGGGAACAGGGGAGTTCAGGTCGCTGATGGGAACAGGGGAGTTCAGGTCGCTGATGGGAACAGGTGAGTTCAGGTCGCTGATGGGAACAGGGGAGTTCAGGTCGCTGATGGGAACAGGGGAGTTCAGGTCGCTGATGGGAACAGGGGAGTTCAGGTCGCTGATGGGAACAGGGGAGTTCAGGTCGCTGATGGGAACAGGGGAGTTCAGGTCGCTGATGGGAACAGGGGAGTTCAGGTCGCTGATGGGAACAGGGGAGTTCAGGTCGCTGATGGGAACAGGGGAGTTCAGGTCGCTGATGGGAACAGGGGAGTTCAGGTCGCTGATGGGAACAGGGGAGTTCAGGTCGCTGATGGGAACAGGGGAGTTCAGGTCGCTGATGGGAACAGGGGAGTTCAGGTCGCTGATGGGAACGGGGGAGTTCAGGTCGCTGATGGGAACGGGTGAGTTCAGGTCGCTGATGGGAACGGGGGAGTTCAGGTCGCTGATGGGAACGGGGGAGTTCAGGTCGCTGATGGGAACGGGGGAGTTCAGGTCGCTGATGGGAACGGGGGAGTTCAGGTCGCTGATGGGAACGGGGGAGTTCAGGTCGCTGATGGGAACGGGGGAGTTCAGGTCGCTGATGGGAACGGGGGAGTTCAGGTCGCTGATGGGAACGGGGGAGTTCAGGTCGCTGATGGGAACGGGGGAGTTCAGGTCGCTGATGGGAACGGGGGAGTTCAGGTCGCTGATGGGAACAGGGGAGTTCAGGTCGCTGATGGGAACGGGGGAGTTCAGGTCGCTGATGGGAACGGGGGAGTTCAGGTCGCTGATGGGAACAGGGGAGTTCAGGTCGCTGATGGGAACAGGGGAGTTCAGGTCGCTGATGGGAACAGGGGAGTTCAGGTCGCTGATGGGAACGGGGGAGTTCAGGTCGCTGATGGGAACAGGGGAGTTCAGGTCGCTGATGGGAACAGGTGAGTTCAGGTCGCTGATGGGAACAGGGGAGTTCAGGTCGCTGATGGGAACGGGGGAGTTCAGGTCGCTGATGGGAACAGGGGAGTTCAGGTCGCTGATGGGAACAGGGGAGTTCAGGTCGCTGATGGGAACAGGGGAGTTCAGGTCGCTGATGGGAACGGGGGAGTTCAGGTCGCTGATGGGAACAGGGGAGTTCAGGTCGCTGATGGGAACAGGGGAGTTCAGGTCGCTGATGGGAACGGGGGAGTTCAGGTCGCTGATGGGAACAGGGGAGTTCAGGTCGCTGATGGGAACAGGGGAGTTCAGGTCGCTGATGGGAACAGGGGAGTTCAGGTCGCTGATGGGAACAGGGGAGTTCAGGTCGCTGATGGGAACAGGGGAGTTCAGGTCGCTGATGGGAACAGGGGAGTTCAGGTCGCTGATGGGAACAGGGGAGTTCAGGTCGCTGATGGGAACAGGTGAGTTCAGGTCGCTGATGGGAACAGGGGAGTTCAGGTCGCTGATGGGAACAGGGGAGTTCAGGTCGCTGATGGGAACAGGGGAGTTCAGGTCGCTGATGGGAACAGGGGAGTTCAGGTCGCTGATGGGAACAGGGGAGTTCAGGTCGCTGATGGGAACAGGGGAGTTCAGGTCGCTGATGGGAACAGGGGAGTTCAGGTCGCTGATGGGAACAGGGGAGTTCAGGTCGCTGATGGGAACAGGTGAGTTCAGGTCGCTGATGGGAACAGGTGAGTTCAGGTCGCTGATGGGAACAGGGGAGTTCAGGTCGCTGATGGGAACAGGGGAGTTCAGGTCGCTGATGGGAACAGGGGAGTTCAGGTCGCTGATGGGAACAGGGGAGTTCAGGTCGCTGATGGGAACAGGGGAGTTCAGGTCGCTGATGGGAACAGGGGAGTTCAGGTCGCTGATGGGAACAGGTGAGTTCAGGTCGCTGATGGGAACAGGGGAGTTCAGGTCGCTGATGGGAACAGGGGAGTTCAGGTCGCTGATGGGAACGGGGGAGTTCAGGTCGCTGATGGGAACGGGGGAGTTCAGGTCGCTGATGGGAACGGGGGAGTTCAGGTCGCTGATGGGAACGGGGGAGTTCAGGTCGCTGATGGGAACGGGGGAGTTCAGGTCGCTGATGGGAACGGGGGAGTTCAGGTCGCTGATGGGAACAGGGGAGTTCAGGTCGCTGATGGGAACAGGGGAGTTCAGGTCGCTGATGGGAACAGGGGAGTTCAGGTCGCTGATGGGAACAGGGGAGTTCAGGTCGCTGATGGGAACGGGGGAGTTCAGGTCGCTGATGGGAACAGGGGAGTTCAGGTCGCTGATGGGAACGGGGGAGTTCAGGTCGCTGATGGGAACGGGGGAGTTCAGGTCGCTGATGGGAACAGGGGAGTTCAGGTCGCTGATGGGAACGGGGGAGTTCAGGTCGCTGATGGGAACGGGGGAGTTCAGGTCGCTGATGGGAACAGGGGAGTTCAGGTCGCTGATGGGAACAGGGGAGTTCAGGTCGCTGATGGGAACGGGGGAGTTCAGGTCGCTGATGGGAACGGGGGAGTTCAGGTCGCTGATGGGAACGGGGGAGTTCAGGTCGCTGATGGGAACGGGGGAGTTCAGGTCGCTGATGGGAACAGGGGAGTTCAGGTCGCTGATGGGAACAGGGGAGTTCAGGTCGCTGATGGGAACAGGGGAGTTCAGGTCGCTGATGGGAACAGGGGAGTTCAGGTCGCTGATGGGAACAGGGGAGTTCAGGTCGCTGATGGGAACAGGGGAGTTCAGGTCGCTGATGGGAACAGGGGAGTTCAGGTCGCTGATGGGAACAGGGGAGTTCAGGTCGCTGATGGGAACAGGGGAGTTCAGGTCGCTGATGGGAACAGGGGAGTTCAGGTCGCTGATGGGAACAGGGGAGTTCAGGTCGCTGATGGGAACAGGGGAGTTCAGGTCGCTGATGGGAACAGGGGAGTTCAGGTCGCTGATGGGAACAGGGGAGTTCAGGTCGCTGATGGGAACAGGGGAGTTCAGGTCGCTGATGGGAACAGGGGAGTTCAGGTCGCTGATGGGAACAGGGGAGTTCAGGTCGCTGATGGGAACAGGGGAGTTCAGGTCGCTGATGGGAACAGGGGAGTTCAGGTCGCTGATGGGAACAGGTGAGTTCAGGTCGCTGATGGGAACAGGGGAGTTCAGGTCGCTGATGGGAACAGGGGAGTTCAGGTCGCTGATGGGAACAGGGGAGTTCAGGTCGCTGATGGGAACAGGGGAGTTCAGGTCGCTGATGGCAACAGGTGCGGAAGCCCCAGAAGTCGCATTTTGATCTTGAACTTCTGAGTCTCCAGAGCTGTAAGAAATGAACTTCTGTTGTTCATAGCCATCTAGTCTACGGCACTCTGTTATGGAAGTCCGGGTTGCCTGAGAGGAGGGTAAGGGGCACCAGCAGCAGGCTAACCAGATGAGCGTGACACCTGCCCCCAAGCCGTGCGAGGGACGCGCAGCTCCAACCTCATCCGCTTTAGTCCTTCCAAAGAGGCAACTGACATGGAGTTACAGCGTGAAGATTAGAACTGAAGGAGGCAGAAAGACCTCGGATGTTAGGAAGTGTCAACATGCCTACATTTGTGAAGTTTACTACCTTCGAAATTTTCAGTGGTTTTGAAATATTTTATAATAATCAGTAAAATAATGATAATAAACTATGGAAATAATATCGCCTGCCATCAAAAGAAAAAAAGGCAGTACAAATGATGAATCCTCTTGCTATCCTTTTGATGTGGTCCACTCAGCCTCCTAAAAGAAAATACCTTCAATTGGATAGTTTAGACACAAGTTTACTGCTCACAGGTGGAAAAGTTGACAAGTCCAAGATTGAGGCTCCAGCAGATGAAGTTGGCGAGGTCTCTCTGCTTCCTAGGTGGTGTTTTCTTGTTTTGTCCTCACACAGTAGAGGGCAAAGGGTGGACACACTTCCCCAGGAGTCTTTCATAAGGGCAGGAATCCCATTCATGAGGGCACCACCCCCCATGACCTGGTCACCTTCTGAAGTTCCTGTCTCTTAATACCAACATATTAGGGATTAGATTTCAGCATATGAATTATGAAAACAAAAAGCCAGACATTCACACCATTACATTCTTCCACTCAGAAACTTTCCTTCAAACATGCGAAATACATAAATTTCCTCCCAATCAGCCTCAACTTACTAATTTGTTCCATAACCAACTTTAAAGCCTCATCTGAGTCTCAACCAAATCACACGTTTGTGAAATTCAAGATATGGTTCATACTTAGGCAGACTTCTCCTCATCTGTCAGACGAGTCCTGTGTTTCCAGAAGATGATCCGTAAACAAGCATAGGATGAATGTTTCTATTCCAGAGGATGAAACTGGAAAGTAGAGAACAGTAGCTGGGCCCAAATAAGTTCAAAGCCAACAGAGAAAACAATATGTATCTTTAAGTCTTGAGAATACTCTTCTTTGACTGAACATCTCACCTTCCAGACAACTGGGCTGTAGAATCAGCCCCATAAAATATTTTCTCTTGTTCTCTTGTACAAAACTGAACAAGTGGGTATTTGGGGGCAACTTCACTTTTAATTCACTGTAAAACTTTACAAACTATAGTCCCTTGTTAATTAATAAGGTAAACAATAGCAAAAGCAATGGTAGACGTGTAAGGAAGGTAACCCTTAAAAGTTAGTCATTGCACTGAACAAGAAACGGTGAGGCTGGCCTTCAGAAAGAAGTGTTACCAAGAAGTGGTGAGGAATTCAGAATATTATCAAAGACGTAGGCAAAGCTTGGATGCTCAATCCGGATTAAATGTAACCCACCTAAAATATTTAACTGAAATCTTACATTAGAGAAATAGTACAAGTGATAATTCTGCACTTTCATGAATTCTCACCAATGTGACTAATACCCAGATAAAGAGACAGAAGATCGGCAGCACCCAGGATGCCCCTTCCCAGTGATGACTAAAGGAAGAATTCAGAATGGAAAAGAAGAGTTGGGGGTGGGACACAATTATTAGAGGGACTTTAGCTAACAAATGTCACCAGTGTCACCTGGTTCTTTGTAACCTCAATGAATCTGCACCAATAAAAAAAGGACTGGAAAAAGGGGTATGATGATGATATCTTTAGTACAAGAGAAAAAGACAAAAAAGACAAAAAAGGGAGAAGAAAAGGAGAGAAAGATGGAAGGAAAGGGGAAGGAGTGGAGGGAGAGAGGAGACCCAAGTGCATCCACAAGGTTTAAGAGCAATGAAGGAAGAAGCTTCATACAGGGGAAGAAAAACACATGAAGTCACATTTAGAGTAACCTTTTAGTGTACATCTGATTTCAACTCCAGGAGAATGAAACTCAAGGGAGATTATTTATGTTTCACAGTCTCCTGGAACTAACAATGAACTACCCCTCCTTCACTAAGGGATGTCAAATAAAGAATAATGAACTTGCTGGAAACTAAAACTAACAACATTTCCTTTCCGCTCTGAAGAAGGGTTGATCCACAGGGCTTTATGGCAGGAAGATCAACAGACTTTCCAGAAGGATCTCCATGAACAAATATTGCTATGATGTACTTTACAATTCTGTAAACTCATCTGCAGGCATGAACTGCAAAGCATTTAAAATAAGTCTCTAAATGTTTCAGGATGTTAGATTCAACAATCCAGGCGGCGTCTGTCACTCAGCGGGTAGGGCACCAGCCCCATATACCGAGGGTGGTGGGTTCAAACCCAGCCCCAGCCAAACTGCAACAAAAAATAGCCGGGCATTGTGGTGGGCGTCTGCAGTCCCAGCTGCTCAGGAGGCTGAGGCAAGAGAATCTCCTAAGCCCAGGGGTTGGAGGTTGCTGTGAGCTGTGATGCCACAGTACTCTAGCAAGGGTGATAAAGTGAGACTGTGTGAAGAAGAAGAAGAAGAAGGAGAAGAAGGAGAAGGAGAAGGAGAAGAAAAAGAGAAAGAAAGAAAGAAAGAAAGAAAGGAAGGAAGGAAGGAAGGAAGGAAGGAAGGAAGGAAGGAAGGAAGGAAGGAAGGAAGGAAGGAAGGAAGGAAGGAAGGAAGGAAGGAAGGAAGGAAGGAAGGAAGGAAGGAAGGAAGGAAAGGAAAGAAAGAAAGGAAAGAAAGAAAGGAAAGAAAGAAAGGAAAGAAAGAAAGGAAAGAAAGGAAGGAAGAAAGGAAGGAAGAAAGAAAGGAAGAAAGAAAGAAAGAAAGAAAGAAAGAAAGAAAGAAAGAAAGAAAGAAAGAAAGAAAGAAAGAAAGAAAGAAAGAAAGAAAGAAAGAAAGAAAGAAAGAAAGAAAGAAAGAAAGAAAGAAAGAAAGAAAGAAAGAAAGAAAGAAAGAAAAGATTCAACAATCAAAACAATCGCTACGCTTCCACAGTCTGTCCCCCTCTGCCTTCTCTAACTCCTGGTAGCACATTCTGGAGCTGCCTGACACTCAATATGTTTCTGTATCAGATTTTCCCTAATACTTCTAAAACCTTTGCTGGTTCAAACATAGACGTGCATTCTTCAATGCCAGCAGACATCTTTTAATTCAAGTGTACTTCAAAAATACTGAATTATCACAGCTCCTTTATAGTTCATCAAGGCAACTGCGATTTAAAAAACAGATCATACAGAATTCAGGTTTTCAGGATGAATAATCCAGCAGAATGTTCTTATCTACACAGGAGATAACCTTGAAGTAAACTAGACATATATCCTGACAAATTGTTCTCAACTGAGAAAATGTCATTGGTTCACTGATTTGGAATCAATTCTCTATGGGATGATGCTACATAAATTGTGAATATCTGCACATCTGCTTAATAAACTGGGAAGGAAAACTTCGCTCTTTTTATTTCTGATTTGGGAATCATTCAAAAGTTTTATTAAAAACTAGTAATTTTAACTCTTTAATTTCATGCCGCTTTCTATGAAGCTAAAATTTAACTTTATGTATCTTTCAACTAATACTTTTTTTTTTTTTGTAGAGACAGAGTCTCACTTTATGGCCCTTGGTAGAGTGCCGTGGCCTCACACAGCTCACAGCAACCTCCAACTCCTGGGCTTAAGTGATTCTCTTGCCTCAGCCTCCCGAGTAGCTGGGACTACAGGCGCCCGCCACAACGCCCTCAACTAATACTTTTAAACGTGAGAATCACTTTCAAAAATCCATATCACACATATTGTTAGTCCGTACAGTAGTTCATTATTTTTAGGAATTGCTCACGTGTATCATTTTACTACAATTTGCCTTATTGTGCCTCCCAGATATTGTGGTTTTTTTAATGCCATAGCTGCCACAGTTCATGATCTCTCTGATGAATCTGGGCAAAGTCAACTGAAATTTTTTTAGAAAAGATTCAGTACTTTCATTGCTATTCAGAACATTTGCACTTCTTAGGAGGAGTACAGCCATAATGGGAGTTTGGAAGAAGATGGTTTCAGTTCTTATGGATAACTTTGACGGGTTCAAGAATTGAGTGGCGAAAGTAACTGCAGATGTGATCGTAGCAGGATGTGGCGTGAGAACTAGAATTAGGAGTGGACTTTAAAGATGTGACTTCATTGCTACAATTTCCTAATAAATCTTGAACGCACAAGGAGGAGCTTCTTACAGATGAGCAGAGAGTGGTGTCTTGAAATGCAATTGATTCTCGGTGAAGATGATGAGAAAACTGTTGAAATGACAACAAAGAATTTATAATATTTTGTAAGCTTGGATGACAAAGCTGTGGCAGGGTTTGACAGGATTGACGCCAAATCTTAAAATGCTATCAACCATCATTCTGTGTTACAGACAAAGGAAACGTCCATCGCTGCAGTAGATTTCACTGTTGTCTTAGGTTAAGAAATTGCCACGGTCGGGCGGCGCCTGTGGCTCAGTGAGTAGGGCGCCGGTCCCATATGCCGGAGGTGGCGGGTTCAAACCCAGCCCCGGCCAAAAAAACCACACACACACACAAAAAAAAAGAAATTGCCACGGCCACCACAGCCGTCAGCAGCCACTGCCCTCACCAGTTAACAGCCATTAACATCAACCCTCCATAAGCAAAAACAAAAACTAAATGAATGCTCAGATGATCAATGGAATTTTTTAGAAATTATTTTTTAATTAATGCAGGTATATTTTCATACCTAATGCTACTGAACAGAGTACAGTACAATGTTGCTGTAGCTTTTATATGCACCAGGAAACAAAAAAATTGTGTGACTTGCCTTAATGTGATATTTGCTTCACTGTGTCCTGTAGAAGCAAATCTTCAGGGAACACCTGTATGTAATAAAATTTCCTAAGGATTAATTCCGTGACCATTCATTACACCCGGTTATTGTGAATAAAATAATATTGCTTTTATTTTCCTGATTGATCTTTATTAACAATAAACAAATTGTATGCTATAAGTTTCCCATAAATGCATGGTTCTTTTCTTTCTTTTTTTTTGGGGGGGGGACAGATTCTTACTTTGTCACCCTCAGTAGAGTTCTGTGGTGTCACAGCTTACAGCAACCTTAAACTCTTGGGCTTAAGTGATTCTTTTGCCTCAGCCTCCCGAGTAGCTGGGACTATAGGCACCCACCATGATGCCTGGCTATTTTTAGAGATGGCGTTTTGCTCTTGCTTAGGCGGGTCTCAAACCTGTGAGGTCTGGCGATCCACCTGCCTCGGCCTTCAAGAATGCTGGGATCACAGGCATGATCCCTCTGGCTGCACCTGGCCCATTTTCTTTTCAATATATATTTTTAAAATGATGCACTGGGAACAACATGTATCTTGATAATTTGACAATACTTTTACTTCTAATTACTGCTAAGTTGTTTCTACTGTATTACAAGGTATTGGTTTGTGACATTTTGAAAAAGAAAACGTGTCCTTCATGACAGATTGTTTGAGGAGCACATGTATGTTCTATTGCAGACTTTGGTTTTGAAGCAAGTTTAAAGATTCCCATCTTTTGGTGCTGAACTTTCTTTCCCTTTACATATTAGTATACACAAGGATTTCCAAGTTCTCTCAACTTCTATCCCATTGGCTCTGAGAATTCTTTGAATCATTAAATGCCCTAAAAATCTCCTAGATACAGTGAGACGTTTATTATGCCGAGATGAGCCATCACAAAATGGTTACAAAATGTGCACATTGGGCCTTAGCTTCCAGAGGGTTCCCAGTCCTTTGGTCTCGACTCACCTTGCTCCCCAAAGATGAACATCTCATTTTTCCTTTTCCAAGAACTTGAATTTCCACGAATGTTTCTTCTTTGTCATAACTTCCTCAAAGAGATATTTGCCCAGTTTCTTCCACTCGAAAAATTCTCTTTAAGAACATAATGTGTATCTTTTGACTAGGGCAGTAGTCAAGATTTGGGGTTTGTCTTGAATACAGGGTTCAAATCCAACTGTGTGGGACAAAAAAAAAATAAAAGAGAGAAGGCGTATGTGGTTAATTGAAATAAAATGAAATGAGAAAAGCACACAGATAAAAACTCTGATACATCTTACTACCAACTTCCCACACATTTTTAAGGATTACTGCTACAAAACTATCCACCCACCTATTAGAGAATTTGACCTTGACTGAGGAAGAATTAACTTGTGAAGGCAGAGCCCAGTCACTAGGTGGTAGATCCTGTCACCAACTCAGTCTTTCCAGCTCCTTGTAGTGGACTCATGGTATTTTCATGGAATCACAGTAGAATTCTTTTCACTCATACCACAAAAATAGAGTATCTAAATAGTTAACGTTTTCATACCTTTTATTATTATTATTATTATTATTTTTTTTTTGAGACAGAGTCTCACTTTGTCACCCCTGGTAGAGTTGCTGTGGCGTCACAGCTCACAGCAACCTCCAACACCTGGGCTTAGGCAATTCCTTTGTCTCAGCCTCCCGAGTAGCTGGGACTACAGGTGCCCGCCACAAGGCCTGGCTATTTTTTTGTTGCAGTTTGGCTGGGGCTGGGTTTGAACCCCGACCCTCAGTATATGGGGTGGGCGCCATGCCCCCTAAGCCACAGGGGTACCGCTCATCATACCATTTATTCTTTTTTGTATTTGGCAACAAACTGGATGGCTGGAAGTTGTAAAATGACATATTCAAAATTGAAAATAATGTACTTTAATTATTAAGATGAAGACTAAATCTTGGAAAATCTCCTAAATCAGTGAAATCTACAAATAAATAAAAATGTTATGTGGCCTATTTAGATAAAAAAAAGTGCAGACTTTAGACTTAAAAATAATATTAGTCTGTTAGTGACACTCATTTAAAGACATGAATGAATGTAGAGCATTTGAAAAATAAGATTCAGGACTAGAACACTGAGATAACACTGTAAACATTTGCTTTTCTAGTATTTTTAAAAGAAAGTGAATATAAAAACAACGCAATTTAAAATAGCTGCCGGTTTTTCCCCTATTTTCCACATTTACTTTTTTTTCTTCTTTGCAGCAAGAACTGTATTGGAGGGAAGAGTAAATTTTCATTCCGTGACTTAACCATGGCTGAATGCAAATGACTCCAAACGGTGTTTATCTTTTTAATCTAAATAGCATTAGGGAGGGGAGCAAAATGAACAGAAGTTCAATCCTGACTTCTGAGTCTGAGAATGGAAATACTTATCAAAAAATATAGTGAAACTGTGTGATCCTCGGAATGGAAATAAAGGGACGATATGTGTGATTTATTAACTAGGTTTATCCTACGAAGTGTAGTGATCAAATCGCTGCATCAGACAGAAGTAGATGGATTCCTTCACTTATTTAATTACAACCTGTAAACTGTCCTAATTCTGTGTTGTTGTATTTTATTTTAATGACAAAAGTTCATACTCCAGAGGAAGAGAAATGAAAAAGGAGCATACTCTATTTTTTTACAAATGATTTAAAAATTCCAATTTGGACCCCAAAATTTTGCTTATAAAAATCTGATTCCAATAAGGAACTATTAAATTGTTTCTAAGGGCGTGTCCATTCTCAACAACATGACAAATAAACAGCGATAATGCAACATGATATTTAGGGTTAGGCATACATACAGATTAAGCACTACCACTCAGCCTGTGCTATGTGTTCTAATCGCCACTGCGGGTGGGGGGTGGTATCGCGCAATGAGCCTGTCCAGCTCTTGACCGCCCTAAACTCCATGTGGGCAGAACGTCCATCTGGTTCCAGAGCTGCCCAGCAAGAGGGGTTCAGACACAGAGTGAAGCAATTAATGAGGATTTAACCCCAGTTTCTCATATGTGAAATGAGAAACTTAAATTAACCAGGTTTAGATATTAAAAGTGAGATATGGATTTTTTTTTTTTTTCTTTTTGGCCAAACAAATGTGGCGAATACATTATACCACACCTGCTGAAATTCACGATGCCTGTGTTCAGGTCTCACAGAAAAATCTAGAAACAAACAGGCAAAACCCCTTCCTGACTCTGTTTAAAACAGCAGTTCCAATATTTGAATCTAAACCTGTCTTCCTTACAAATGCAATCTATGGAATCTCACGGGTTGTCCCTCCCCTACGTTAATCTGAAATTAAAAAAAAAAAAGCAACTTTCCTCCCTTGGCAACTCTCACAGTTCCCACAGACATTCCTATTAATTTCCCAGTGAGTATTTCCACAAAAGACACATAGATTCTCTAGGTTTCTAAGACAAATTTAAACTTGAACACAACTTGCGAACTCTACTTCAGGCCATCAAGGTCAGGGTCAAATGTGACATGTCACCTTGACAGTGTGTGTCTGGGGATGGCATAGTGAGATTGGGGCTTTACATTTGTGGCCTCCACTTCCAATCCCACAACCAGGCTAATAAAGGAATATTTTATGAAACGCTCTATTAGCGCGCTTCAAATCTGTCAGGGTCATTAAAACCAAGAAAAGACTGAGACACAGTTAAGAAGAATCTTACTTTTGAGTCATAAGGATTGAATGCTATTTCAGATCCTGGATGGCATCTTCACACAGAAAAATAATATCAGGTAAAAGCTAAAAAAGCCTGAACAAATCATGAACTTCAGTAAGTAACAATGCACGTATCAACACTGGTCCATTAATTGTAACAAACGTACTTTGCTAACATAAGAAGTAAATAATACGTGAAAATTGATGTGGGTAATATTCCGTAAATCTAAAGCTATTCTAAAATCATTTTTTAAAGCAATTTCGTAGTCCAATGATAAATTATATATATATGCTTATTAATTTCATTCATTAAAACAAATGAATACATATTGCTTTGAATTACATTCATGGAAATGTAATTTAGTAGTTATTCCTGTTATGGTTTGAAAATTTGTCACCCACAGATTCGTATATTAGAACCTAAGTCTGAACACAGTGGTATTAAGAGGTGGGGTATTTTGAGTGGTTAAGGTATGAGGGCTCTGGCCTTCTGGATGTGATCTGTACTCTTATGAAAGAGGTCACAGGGTGTACCTGGTCCCTTTTTTTCCTTCCACCCTTTCTGCCAGGTGAGAATCTTAAGAGATGCCATCTGGGTAGGGGTGAACTAGCCTCTACCAGTTGCCAGATCTGCTGATGCCTTAATTTTGGAATTCTCTGCCTCCAGATCTAAAAGAAATCAATTGTTATTGCTTACAAATATATCAGCCTAAGGTATTTTTTGTAACAGCCCAAAGATAATTTCTTATTCAGATTATTTAAATATTTATTAAAATTAAAATTTATGTAGGTTTACCTGTTATTTGTAATATTCCGCCATATATTTTGTGTCAATGTGCAAGTATATAAATCAAAAAATGCCAGATGAGATTGTATATGGGAGATTATCAAAATATACTTTATTCTCAAACTATCTGCATGGGGTAGGGAGAGCACACAGAACAATGATTGTATTCAATGCAGTGAATTTTAATTGACATCCACTATGTACCTATGTCCCACAGATTGTGCTAAGCCTCATGGATACCCCAGAGAAAATAATGCAATATTTACTCAAGGTGCTTACAGTTTAATAGATAAAAATGTAAGAAGGAATTACACCACAGTGCCATTCTATGATGGCTGGGATCCATCAGGGTCATCATGGGAAGACATCCCCTCCAACTAAACCAGTCTCAAAGGAGTCAAGGAAAAAAAAACGGAAGAAAAATACACTGAAATGCAAAAATTACATAGGAATTATGCACGCTGACTGAAATGATCCAGGCAAAGAAAATAACAATACACCGTCCTAGCAAGGAAAGAAGGGCTGACTCAGGAACTATTAAGATTTCAGTAAATCTAGAACACAGAATATAGAAGAAAAACGGTGAGGAAAGGTGAATTTGGAGAAAAGATATTTTAACACTTCTTGAAGGATCTGGATTTTACCCTCAGGGCAATAAACGGCAACTAAAGAATTTTATCTTTCTTATTTTTATTTTTATTTTTTTTAGAGTCTTATTTTGTTACCCTCAGTAGAGTGCTATGGAGTCACAGCTCACAGCAACCTCCAACTCCTGGGCTTAGGTGATTCTCTTGTCTCAGCCTCCCGAGTAGCTGGGACCACAGGTGCCGGCCACAACGCCTGGATCAGGAATTTTATCTTTCTTTTGATTTCCTTCCTTTGTTCTTCTTCCTTTCCTTTCCTTTCTTTTCCTTTCCGTTTCTTTCCTTCCCTTCTTTCTTTCTGTTTCTCTCTCTCCCTCCCTCCCTCCCTTCCTTCTCTCTCTTTTCTTCTTTCTTTTTCTTCAACTATCAAAGAGTTTTCATTGAGGAAGTGACATCAGCAAGTTGCCTTAAAAATCTGACTTTATTGTGGGAAATAAAAGCCGGGAGCTGGTCTTAAGGACAGTTTAGATTGACTGAATTAATCATGGACTGAGCTGAAGGAACAGCTAGCCACGAGATTGAAATGGGAAACATATATTTAAAACTTACTGAGTTATATGACATTTTCAATGTTTTATCTTCACAGTGGGTATAAAAGCTGAATATGAACATAATTTGCAAAACCTTTATTTCAGAGGTCTTTGATTATCAGGCTTAATCTAAACACCTTCTTCGTCGCTCACAGCCACTCCATCAACACCTGTTTTCTTTCTCTTCTCTAAACCAAGTCCAGACATTAGTATGTCCATTAGTTCCTCCCTTCTGTTTGAACAGCACCTGGCCTCTGAGTTTTGCATGGCTGCCTGCAGCTCACAATGGTCATTTCACGTTAGATGCCATGTTCTCAGAGAGACCTTTCTCTGGGGGCTTTTCTCTGACCCTCAGCTCAGACGCTAGCCCAGATCTTTGATCTGTGTCTTTGGAGGAATTATATGTCAATGAACGTTTTACTTAAAGTGAATGTGAGTTGCGTGAGGAGTAACATTTTCTACATCACAGGTTCTAGGAGGTTCTCCAGAAAAATTTGCTGAGGGAAGGATGAATTGACGCAAGAGGTTCAGCTGGCAAAAGGAGAGGTAAAGATCACTCAGATGTGGCTTTTGCAACTGTTTGAATAGCGTTTAGCAGCTCAAATAATAAATAAGGATGAGTGAGTTTCTGGGAGAGGACAGATAAAACCTCAGAGTGATGTCTGTTTGTGATCAGAGATTTGTCTGGTTCACACACACAGACAGAAGATTTTGACAGGGGCTATGTTTGAATAAAAGAATAAAATATTTCTTTATCAAAACTCAAGCTTGATTGCATTTGTCTATCAGGAAAGTTTCAAATCATTAAGGAAGAGAAAGCACCTATTTGGCCAGATTGAGATTTGAATTTGCATCCCGAAAGCCACAAAATGGTCAAAATAGGAAAAACACAAAACCAAAAACAGCCTCAGAATCTTTCCAGGCAATGTCATCAGAAGTCTAATTTCTAATTCCTCAATCTTTCCTCTTTTATGTCTTGGAAACTGAATGTGTTAGTCTGCCCATAATCTCGCACGTTCCCCATAATCTCACAAGTTCTTTCCTACCACGTGACTTTCTATGGAAGATAAGCTACCCACTTTTGACAAGGAACTCCAGTGAGCGTTTCCTAGCATAGCTCCTTTTTTTGCTAAAGGAACTCCTGTGGTGATAAATGTTTTCTATAAAGTGTCCCAAGATGACATACCGTGTGAAGACCAGCAGAATGAGGACGGAGGCTGAGAAGTGGCAATTGATACAGCATTTTTGATTATATTACTTGTACATTAACCATAAGACTTGCCTTTAGATTTAGCATAATATGCATAGCATACCTACATACCGTTACCAAATGTAACATAAGGCCCTGTGATATTTATAGAGATATATACACACAAATGTATATACACATACGTTTAGGTATAAATGAGGCATCCTATGATTTCACATTAGTTCTGAAACGTACTCAAAGCATTAGGTGGTATTAGCCTTATATTAGAAATTACAGAGACTAAAATTTAGCAATTTGGGTGTTTAGGCCCCCAAGGGGAGGAGGACAGGAAGAGGACTGAGCGATACGGTAGATGTGGGGGGAAGTGAGTTTGCAATTGGTAGTTGGGCCCCTGTGTGCATGTAGCTATCAAATTATTTTACAAAAGCTTCAAACTTTATTTTACACAAAAAACCTACTTGCATTTGAATTTCCAGAATTTAGTAGCTCTTTGAATAGAAAGAAAGCCAGAAATTCTTGGGGCGGCACCTGTGGCTCAAAGGGGTAGGGTGCCGGCCCCATATGCCAGAGGTGGTGGGTTCAAACCCAGCCCCAGCCAAAAACTGAAAAAAAAAAAAAAACAACAGAAATTCTCTATGTTGGGAGGCCTTACTCAGCCACATATTAATTCTTTCTCTCTCCTGACCCCAAGATAAAGACACCTCGGCACTGCCCGACCGGGTCACCTTTCCCTGGGAGTAAATGTGGCCTGAACGTGTCTGCTGCAGCCTCCCTCTCTGGGCACTGCCAATTACACCTTCCCTCCAAAAAGGAAAACACACAAATTAGCATTACAGATCAGTGTTCCTCCCTGATTAAGACTCTGGGTCCCATCAAGAGCTGATTTATATAGAAGTTTCTACTTTCATATTGTGTGCATTAGGCAATTAATGAAACTTTTCTAAGCACTGATTTTTTATCATCCCCAAACTAAGGAGAGTAGTAACACATTCCTTGTAATGTGGCTGTAGACATGTGAATTAATTAATATAAATGTATACATTATACATGTGCTGACACATTCTGGCATTTTATATATATGTACAAATGTATAATATATGTACGATTAATATAAATGCGTATATATTATATATCATGCTAACACATTCTGGTATTTGCTTTAGAAGTTTAAAATACTTCATCTGTTTGTATGTTAAAATCCTTCAGCTCCCTCCAGAGCTCTGTCTAGTCCCTTTCAGTAATAGCATGTGGTAAGGTTCGAAATTGATACCTGTCTAGCTCAGTAATGGAACACCTTGGTGAAAGGGCACGGAGAGGGATTCAGCTCTCCTAACAAGCATGAGAGCTCACGAATGAGAGCAGTGGTGAACTGGCAGTCTCTACACCTGTGCTGTTGAGAGGCCCGAGATCAGCCTTATGTGAGGCTGGAGGAGCAGGCAGTCAGGAGCATGTGCATTCTATCACGGACCCGCTTACTCTGACTCTGTCTCCTCTCCTGCCTGGGGAACACCAGCACGGCGTCTCTCTGCTGAAGATTACCAAGCTCTGCTAAAGACTAAGATCTATCTATTCTAAGACTGCTTTACTCTCTCTCTCTCTCCTGCTGAAGTAGATAGCCCTCAGGCCCCTAAGAGAAATGATTCCTGAGCAAGGTAGCTTAGTGGTCCACGTCCGGAACCTAGTTAAGCCGGGCCCAAGACCTGGCCAGTCCTGGGCCCTGACAAGTGGTGTCAGCTGTGGGATGTGAGACCATACTGTTGGAGTACAATGACAGCTGGAAGGAAACACAAGTCATTTGAATAAGATTCAGTTTCATTAACACTGGGTGGTAATTAAAACAAATCACACAGAGGCAAGGTCAGTATAACATGTGCCCTGAGGGATGCTGAGGTCCAACCCAAATCTTGCCTATCATTTAGGATTTTTCTCTATCCAAATATAAAGTTATTATTGTATAGAACGAAGTGTTGGAAATGCTATGTAAATAGGGCGATTCAACTTTGAATTGTCTTTCTGTTTTATTGTTTTGTCAATTAAGAGCCTGAGAGTCTTTGAAGAAATCCCCGCTGACAAGTCGTTTTGACACAGAGCTGCCAGGCAGCTTCTGTCCCAGTAAGAAGTGACGCTAAAATTAAACTATCACTTCCTCATGAAGATGGCACATTTCATGAAGAAGGTGCATTTCCTTATAATTAGTATGCATACTTTGATGGACCAGACATTTGCAACACTCTTTCAAATAAAAAGTCTAATTAACTACAAATTAATATTTATAAGGCAATCTAGTACCTGAATTTGACTTTATGTATAGAAAGATGATTTTCAAAAAGAAAAACAATAAACTAGGGTTGTCAGTCTTTGGGGGGAGGGGAGGGGAAAGGGTAGTTTAAATTAAGATCTGAGCTGTTCTTTCTTTCCTAGTTTGAAGTACTTTATTTTCAGCTTTTAAATTTTTATTTAGGAAACGCTGCTTGGGACAACACAGATTTTTCTGTGTACACCGATGGTTGTATTTGCTCATCCTTCCAGCCTTAGCTAAAAAGCATGGTCCAGAGTGAGCTGCTGAATAGATTCCATGAGTAAAGGGAAGATGTGTTTGAATTTTCTCCTGCTTTTAAATAGATATAATACAGGGCTGGACAGGGGACCCCGATTTTACATAAGCCCAGCGGGGTCTCTTCTGAAAGGAAAGCATGGCCTTTTGGGGAATGGAGGAATGGTATCTGTTCATTTGTTAATATGTCATAACACTGAGGAGCTGTCGCCCGTCTACCAAGTCCTGAAATATAATTCTCAATACCTTGTACCCCTAGACAAAAGACACACGGGGAGATGGCCCACTTGGGTCTTCCTCTCTGCCAGAAGCTCTGGTGCTTTTTTATTCCTTCTGTATTTCTTTCTGTCTAATCAATCCTATCTCGCCACTGATCTGTGGTCTGTGAGTTCATTCTTGGAATCCCTGAGACCAAGGACCTACTGCAGAAAGAAATTCTAATGATAGATAGATAGATATAGGTAATAAGAAACATCAATTACAAAGCCCTTCCAAAGGCTGCTGAGCCCCTAACCACGGCACAGTAAAACCTGCAGAACAGGATATTGGCATAATAGTTTTAATGATTCTGGAGCAGAGAATGATTTACACGCTGTTCCTTTCTTCGTTGTTTTGCACGGTTATGCAATATTGCAATTTCAAAGCATATTTTCAGTGTCAACATGGCCCGGTGTCACCTATGTAGTATGGAAATCCATGTCCCTACTGTGGGCCCCCAGAAACGCCCCACTCCTTCCAAAGCAGCATTAGAAACAGCCACACAATTCACCACGGTGGGTCTGTTGATGCTGTTGCTTGTTTATTGTCTTCTCTGCTAAACTCAAAGCACCTTAAAAGATAATTTCCTAAACTGATATTTTCCAAGCTCACAGTGTGTGCTAAACAAATATTTATTAAATAAATCAATGAATAAATTTGAAGACCCTCAAGGTTTACTGAGATGTTGCTTTGTTCCAAATTGTGCTGTGTCTGGCAGAAAAGAGTGTACATAGAAAAGAAAGAAGAAAGATGAAGTGATTTTAGATACTATTTTTTTTTTTTTTTTTGGCCAGGGCCGGGTTTGAGCCCACCACCTCTGGTATATGGGGCTGGCACCCTACTCCTTTGAGCCACAGGTGCCACCTCGATACTATTTTTGTCTTTAAGGTATTCTAGAGTCTACAGCATAAAAACATGTCTGTCATCTTGGACAAAAGGCATGGTGGAAAGAGTGCGCTTTAAAATCACATACGGGTGAAACAATTCTTTTTTTTTTTTTGTAGAGACAGAGTCTCACTTTATGGCCCTCGGTAGAGTGCCGTGGCCTCACACAGCTCACAGCAACCTCCAACTCCTGGGCTTAAGCAATTCTCTTGCCTCAGCCTCCCGAGTAGCTGGGACTACAGGCGCCTGCCACAACGCCCAGCTATTTTTTGGTTGCAGTTTGGCCGGGGCTGGGTTTGAACCCACCACCCTCGGTATATGGGGCCAGCGCCTTACCGACTGAGCCACAGGCGCCGCCCAACAATTCTTAAATGTCTCTTGACCTGTTGTCTTTTAAGTTAAAAAAATGATTTTTTTGTTTTTGTTTCTGTATTAAATCATAACTGTGTATATTAATGCATTTATGGGGTATAATGTGCCGATTTGATGTGCAATGTGGGATGTTTACACCTAACCGATCAACATAACTCTCTCCTTATTTGCTTATTTGTTGTGGCAAAATCATTCATACTCTATTCATAATAGTTTGGAAATGTATCATTGCTTTCTGCACATTAGGTTGGATCCCCCCAAAACCCTCCCTCCTCCTTTTCTCCCTCCCGCCTTCCCCTCCCCTCCCTTTCCTCTTCCCCCCTTCTTTCTGGACTATAGTTACGTTTTGCCATTCCTATGAATGTGTAGGTGACTATATACTTGTGTATGTGATTTCATAGTAGTATTGAATACATTGGATATCTTTTTCCATTCTCGAGATACTTTATAAAATTAAATATCAAGTTATAGTTATACTTGATATTATACATAATTATAATTATACTTAATTATAACTATAATTTGATATTATATAAATATAATAATATATTTATATATTAATACATTAATAAATATAATATATAACATAATAAATATAATAATAATATATAGTTAAATACCAGTTATAATCTGATTTTAAGAAAGCACTTTAACTTTATTTAATTGAAAAAAAAATAAAGGACAAAATTTTCAACACTAATGAGCGTATTAACAAGTGAATCCATCAGTCATTCGAGCTTGGGGCAAAAATGGCAGGCGTTCCCTTCATGAAATTACCCCAACCTAGGAAACTGGGACCCCCTGTCAAGCTTGAAGTGGGGAACCCAGCATCTCTGAGATCTTTATTTTTCCTTTACAGATGTAAAGGAGACACAGAAACCACAGCCCACATTAAAGAGAGTGGATTACATTAAACATGAAGGGACTCATTATGCAAAGCCTGGAGAAGTTGGAGAAGATGGTTCTGTGATCTATTTCTGAGGTTTTTAAGTCAATAATGTCTTGTCTGTGTTCAGCAGAGCCCCGGCAATACCCTGGAAAGGAAAATTAGAAGCTCTGTGGTCAGGTCTCCTGGCTCTGTCTCTGCTTTAACCTGTCTGGCAGCTCCACGGTGCTGCTGGGTAGGCTGTGATGCCAAGAGAGACAAGTTCTGAAAAGTCAGCTCCCCCCTTACACACACACACACACACACACACACACACACACAAGTATAAACATACCCACATATATGAATATGTAATCACACAGCCAACACGTCTAATCCAGCTTGGATATTTGGAAACTGAAGTAAAAGAAATCTTTACTCCTTCTGGAATTATTCCAGAGCGTGAATTGTTTTTTACCCTAGTATTTTTCCCAACTTTTCCCTCTTGTTGTCCCCCAACCACTGACCTCCTCCTTTTGACCCCACTGTCTAGTCTTTCTAGTATAGAATTTATAAATAATACTAAATAATAATGATAAATGATAATTGAGTGCAACAATAGTCACAGCGCATAGCACTAACAACGAGAATACATCAAGCCATTTAAATGTACCACTGTTTTCTTGAACATTTTCATTTCCATCACAGCTAAGACATAGATTTCTTTTCAAGGCCTATCGGACATAACAGTAATGTACAGAAGATGGCTGGGGGGATAAAGTGAGAGAGGTTTTGGGGGGCGCCTGTGGCTCAAAGGTGTAGGGCCCCGGCCCCATATACCGGAGGTGGTGGGTTCAAACCCAGCCCCGGCCAAAAACTGCAAAAAAAAAAAGGCAGAGTGGTTTTCTATGCAAGGGTGTATTGAAAGCAGAGAAGAAGGATGCTGATTTTTGCCCACCACTTTTACTCCATGCATGCCCCATTCTGTATTCACAAAGTGTCGAGAACTAACACATCTTGGGAGATTCACCTGTCTGTACACATCAGCTAGGTGACTGGTTCAAGTAGCCACCTCTGTGGTGCTACCAATGTAAACTCACGCCAGGTAAGTGCACCCCAAGGCCATCTGGATTATAACACCAGGCTGGTGGAAGGGAAGCCATTTCTCTTTGAGTGTGCTTCCGTCTTGCTTTGGCTAAAAACGTTTAGACTTAACCTGCCTCTTGCTTATATAGCTGCTGGGCACAAGATTAGAAAGAGACCTTGAGGAAAAACAAATCAAGAGTCTGAATAAGCCAACTGCATTCTGCTGATAACAAGATATGCTGGATGACTTGTTTGCTGATAGCCACGGAGCAAGTCCTATGACTACGGCACCAAGCTCGCCCCTCCCACCCATTGCTTCTTCCCTCTGTAAGTCGCTCAGTTATCAGAGGATAGGAGATGGTGTTTGAAGACAGCAGTTGGCCATCTCTTCATGGTGGAAAGTAAACCACCATTCCTGGCCAACAGTAGCCCACACTTGTTCTGTTTCTCAGAACACTTGGGTCTGAAGGCGGGAAGCCAAGCTCGGGTACCAACACCTGTTGCTTCAAGGACGCCTCACAACAACAGTCCAATTCCTGAGCATCAGACCGCGAGCTAATGCATGTGACATACCCATGGGTGTGACAATGTGTATTTTTATGTTCAGCTTCATTTAGACATAGTCCTATGGAAACAATATATTGAAATAAGCTGTCAGGATAAAGGAAAAGAAACAACACACATTCCCAGATGTGTTTTCATTCCAAACTCAGCTGTTGAAAAGAGGAATTGAACTTCACTGATCATAAATGTGAGTTCAAGAAAACGCCTTCAACAGCGTATTCAATCCTTGTACAGACACGTGTTGAGGGGAATCCAGCCCATCTTTAATTAATTTAATTACAAACAATTTTATTGATTAACCTGCTAGAACAGGGCTATCCATGGGCTGTTCATGTGTGTGCTCAAGAGCCCCACTGGCTGGTCCCTGCTTTTTAAAAAGCCAGATGTTAACTCTTTGCCAGATTTGCAGGCAGCACTTCTGTTAGGGCTATTATGTTTATTGAAGCTTTAACATGTTTTCGCTGACATCCTGCTTCCAAGCATTTCCTGCCACGCTGGTTTTTTGTGTCTTATAACCCCTGTGTGCCTCCATTTTCACTCGCCCCTGTAAAGCGTTACACTTGATAGTGCTCATCTGAAATATTTTCTACAGATAATTAGATCTAATAAATATCAGCTCTGCCACGTCAGAAAAAAAATTGTTGCTCTGCCAGCTCAAAGGAAGAGACAGGCTCACAGCACCGGCTGCACCAGCCACGTCATTTGATGTCACTGCATGTAAAAACGTTACTCATCTATTTCACATTGCTGGTAAATTATTAGAAACACAAATATTTAACGATAGACAAAGGCCACATGATGCAACTTTTGGCTACATGACTTATCCAGCAGAATGAAGAGGAGGAACTTAAAGAAATCCAAGGCACCAATGTAGCTGACGTATTTATTGTTATTGGTACTTACCTGAGTATTTATGTAGTGGCTTGAGGCAAGAGATGACTAGAACCACTGACAATCATCTAACTGATAAAAAGAAAAAAAAACAAAATGCAAAAGTTTCCAAATAAAGCATCTCTCTCCAGAAGACACTGTACTGAGGTTAGTTGGGTCTTATGAAAACTAGAGCGCTATGAGTTGAGAAAAACAGCAACAATCCAAGTTAAGCTACATATTGTGGAAAGCAGTGTTCCAATTATATACGTAATACCTTTTCTAACAGACCCTAAGGTCTTTGGTTTAGAAATAATACATGTTGTATTTACCTCCCAATATCCCTCAGTATTTTTAATATTAAATTACAAAATGGAGAGTTGAAGATGATAAAGAAAGAACTTGGTATTTTGAAATGTCTAGGAACGCATTCAAAATTCCCTTACACTTTCTAAAATGTTGAGTGACATGAACTGAAATCCTTGATTTTATATTTTATTATAAATATTTATGCACAGGTATATACACATATTTACGTGTACCTACATATACGTTTCCAAATATAATTATCCTCTTTTTGTAATACTGGTGGTTGAAAACTGTTAATTCCTTGAAGAAAAGAGCTCCAATTTGATTCAAGTAGGCATAGTGCCTAAGACTGTTTTAAAAGAGCCATTGTAGGATAAAATATAAAGATACTGAGGCACGAGAAGCAGGGATCTGCTAGAAATGAGGGGAAAAAAGAAGGAAAAGGATACAGCAATGAAAGGCGGGCTGGGACAGCTGTTTTACCAGATGCTTTGAACAAAAGTATTGAGATGGGCAGAAACGGAGATCAGCTTTTCTAGGAAATTATGCTAATCCGGTACATTGGAACAAAAGCTTTTATGCTGGGCAAACAATAAATTTCTTCAATTATTTTTAAGTCTGAAAGCGTAATATGCTGAAGATCCCAAAGCTAAAGAAGACACAAACTATAAATAACAAAAAAGAATAAGAAATGTGTTGTCAAAAATGAGGCCACATGAAAAGGAAGCCACAGCCCCACTGTCTCCGTCAATTACTATCGATTCTTAGACGATTTATAAACTGTTCACCGCCTAAGGAAATCAGAAGGATCACTTAGGAAAATAAAAGAAACAATGAAAGGTGAAAATTGCCAAGCCTAACATAAAAGAACACTTAAATGCATTTTTAAAGATCTTGCCAGCCAACAGTGACGGAATCTCTACATCCGCATTAAAGATGTTTATACAGAGAACGGTCCATCACAAAATCAAAGAATTCTATGATTAAGAACAACTAATCTAAAGCCTCCATTATAACACATCTAAAGAAATGATAAGTAATGGGTTGTTAACACAAGGCTACTAGGGTTGGTTTACGTCACCAAGATATTCGCTGCCCTTTTTTCTTTTCTTTGCATTATAAACGTTCCACTTGAAATAAATATATTTGAGGCACATCGTTGCCTTTCACAGTAAGAACCCACCAGTTTTACTTCTTAATGTTTGTTAACAACTTAATTAATTATATTAATTTATTAATTTCTTTCCCTACTATAGCTTTTCCAGCATGGAAATTTAAATTTTAGAATATGAATTCTCAAAATATGTTCTGTACTGTAGAGTGCCTGTGGCTCAGCAAGTAGGGCGCCGGCCCCATATGCCGAGGGTGGCGGGTTCAAACCCAGCCCCGGCCAAACTGCAACAACAACAACAAAAAAATAGCCGGGCGTTGTGGCGGGCACCTGTAGTCCCAGCTACTCGGGAGGCTGAGGCAGGAGAATCACTGAAGCCCAGGAGTTGGAGGTTGCTGTGAGCCGTGTGACCCCACGGCACTCTACCGAGGGCAATAAAGTGAAACTCTGTCTCTACAAAAAAAAAAAATATATATATATATATAATTTACTTGGCTCGGCACTCGTAGCACAGTGGTTACAGTGCCAGCCACATACACTGAGGCTGGTGGGTTCAAACCCAGCCTGGGCCAGCTAAACAACAATGACAACTACAACAAAAAAATAGTCGGGTGTTGTGGCGGGCGCCTGTAGTCCCAGCTATTTGGGAGGCTGAGGCAGGAGAGAATCGCTTAAGCCCAAGAGTTGGAAGTTGTCAACTGTGACGCCACAGCACTCTATTGAGGACAACGTAGCAAGTCTCCGTCTCAAAAAAAAAAATTATATATATATATATATTTATTTATTTGTAATTTTCTTATCTCACCCAATGATTCCACAAGTCTGGAGTTGGTCCCTAGAACTTCAAATTTTTAAAATTTCCTGGGGATTTGTATGAGTGTTTTCCATTGTTCCTCCTTCGTTAAATAAATGAGTTTAATTACATTGTCCCCATCTGAAGGCTTCATTTTCCTTCGGATCTTGGGGTTTGAAGGACACGCTATGATACAAAAATCCATCCCTGGACTAAAATAGGTGTAGAATGAAAGCTTCACTTAAAGGTCTCCACTTGTCCGTTGCTTTTATTTACCTTTCTATTCTTTTTTTTTTTTTTTTTTTTTTGGCAGGGGCTGTGTTTGAACCCGCCACCTCCGGCATATGGGACCGGCGCCCTACTCCTTGAGCCACAGGCACCGCCCTATCTTTCTATTCTTAACATCCTAAGAAAAAGCAAATCTGTGGTTGCTCTGAGTAAATACATTCTTTTCATGTGAGACCAGTTAATGGCCCTGACTTCTCTTGTCTTTAAAGTGTTTATAGTAGAAAACTTGTAATTGTAAGTTCTGCTCTGCCTTTCTGATAGGTAAGTCTTTTCAAAAGCATCTTCCAGTTTTATAATCCAAGAATGCCTTTCTGAAGGACCAGGTGCCATCTCTTTGCATTGCAAACATCAAGGAAAATAATAATTCTTTTTTGGTTTTTGGCCGGGGCTAGGTTTGAACCTGCCACCTCTGGCATATGGGACCGGCACCCTACTCCTTGAGCCACAGGTGCCGCCCATGGAAAATAATAATTCTGTCTCTGTTTCCAGCAGAAGATGGGGGCCTGGAGGCCCTGGTAATAAAAGTGTGAAATTCATGCAGATCTGGAAAAGCTCACCTGTCCTTCTGGGGAGCCAGTTAGCAAACACGGATGGCCAATGACCTCCCCCCATCGCTTTTAAAAGCTGTTCAGCCTTTTGTTTCAAATGAATTGTGCTCAGAGTACTGGCCTCTGCCCTCCTTCCCCATGTCACTTTGCACTGTGCACCCTGGACAGAGCTGAAGAGCGCTCTGCCCCAGGTCCCCTGATCACACAGCATGTCACTTACTCTGTCTCTGCACAGACAGGCGTCCCTTAGCACTGCCCCTCCCTTCTGGCCTGTTGTGTTTGTGTTTTCTGCAGAGATATTCCAACTCCTTCTAAAGCCAGAAAACAAGACACACTGGAAACACGAAGGTTATTCCTTGTGCAACCAGAATTTCTCTCTCTGTCAGGTCCTTTCGTTTAAAGAACGAAATCACAGAGCTCATGAGTTAGCGAAAGGACAGAGTTTCCAAAGATGAAAGGGGAAGAAAGAGCCTTCATGGAGCTGAAGGGGACCCCCGTGGGCAGCCCCAGGGGCTGCTATCTTGGGGTTAGATACGGCTTTCCCTTCTCTGGGGGAGATGTACGGCTGGAACTTGTTGCAATTGTCCAGAGGCCTGCAGGGAGGAAACAATCCTAAAATTAGCAAAGGAACATGCTCCTCTTAGTCTCTGCCCCAGACGAGGCGGCAGAGTGTGAGCTCCCTACTCCACCAGGACCGTCCACATGAGGTACCAGTCAGGCTGCCTTTTCTCATGACTGTGAAAGGGTCTGTTTGCGTCTGATATGGGGTCTATGATGAAATTGATGTATGAGCTCAGCCAGGCCTAGAAAATGGGGGCCCCTGTCCAGCCCTTAATATGGAAGCCCTGTGCCCCTGGAAGAGGGTAATACTTTATTTAATCTCCCAACAAGCTCCCGATGCTTTTCATGAAATAAAGAATAAAAACACCATGAGACATGAAACACATCCACTAAAAATGAAAAATAGAGAATAAAAACACCATGAGACATGAAACACATCCACTAAAAATGAATAAAATGAAAGATTAACCACATCACATGTTAAAAAGAATCTGAAAACTCCCATGGAGTGATAAGAAGCGTGGAAAATGGTACAATCACTTTAAAAAATGGTTTGGGGGTTACTCCAACAGTTAAATACATGTTTTCTCTACTGCTCAGCAATTTCACTGATACTTTCCCAAAGGAAAGAAAAGCGTGCCAGCACAGAAAGGCTGCCGGGGCAGGATTCTTCACAGCAGGGGTTTTATTTCTCGTGTTTCTTTTTTAAAGGTTTTTTCTTTTTAAATTTCAGAATAGTACAGGGGTACAAATGCTTTGACTACATGACTGCTTTTTTTTTTACCAGTGGAGTCAACGTTGTAAGTATGACCAGCACCCAGAGCAGGTGCACTGTACCCGTTATGCCTGACTTTACTGATCCCCTCGGCCCACCTCCCCCTTGCTTCACTTCTGCTGAGACTGCCATCTGGGCACAGAAGCGTTGATCCTTTCGTTACGATTTAATAGTGAGAACATGTGGTGGCTCTTTTTCCATTCTTGCTGTACTTTAATTAAAAGACTGGTCTCCAGTTCCAACTAGGTTGCTACAAAAGGTATTAATTCACCGTATGTTTTTATGACCCAGTAGCATTTCATAGTAAACATGTGCCACATTTTATTAATCTACTCACGTACCGATGGGCAGTGGGTTGATTCCACATCTCTGTTTTTGTGAATTTTGCTGCAATAAACATGTGTGCGCAGGTGTCTTTTTGACCAAATAGCCATCCCCCACCTCTTTGGGCAAATACGTAAAGTAGGATTGCAGGATTGCATGGTATGTCTACTTCAGGTCTTTGACGGAGCTCCACGCTAACTTACCTAGCGGGATGTTAGTTTGCCGTCCCACTGACAGCGTATCAGAGTTCCTTTCTCTTCTGATGTCAGCGTGTACTGCTTTGGGGCTTTCTGAGAAAGCCTTTCTCACCATGCTTAGGTGATGTCTCATCATGGTTTTGATTTGCATTTCCATAACGGTTAGAAATACTGAGCCATTTTTCATGTATGTCAGCCAGGAGTCCCTCTTCTTTTGAGAAGCTTCTCTTCATGTCTTTTACCCACATTTTAAAATGGGTTTGTTGGTGGAGGGAGGGTAATGGGTGGGGCCACATCTATGGTGCATCTTAGAATGGGTACAGGCGATTGCACTAATGTACACAGCTATGATGTAACAATAAAAAAAAATAATAAAATGGGTTTGTTTGATTTTTCTTTTTCTGGCTTGCTTCAGTTCTTTGTAGATTCTTGTTTTTGCTCTTTATCAAATGTACAGTATCCATATATCTTCTCCCATTCTTTAGAATGTCTGTCTGCTCTAGGGATTGGCTGTACAGAAGCTTTTTAATGAAATCATGGCCCTTCTACTGATTTTGTGGTGGTTGTGATTGCCAAGCTTCATACATTCTTTTTTTTTTTCTTTTTTTTTTTTTTGCAGTTTTGGCCAGGTGGCTGGGTTTGAACCCACCGCCTCCGATATATGGGGCCAGTGCCCCACTCATTGGAGCCACAGGCACCTCCCCCTCTTCATCATTTCTTTATGTCTACAAGAGTTTGTCCAATATTTCATAGTTTCATGCCTTAGATTTAAGTCTGTTATCTATCTTGAATTAATTTTTGTGCATGGTGAGAGGTAAGGATCCTGTTTCAATCTTCTGCACGTGGCTGTATAATTTTCCCAGTACCATTTATTCAATATGGATTCTTTTACCAAGTATTTTTTGTTGTCAGTTTCGTCAAAGATCAGATGGCAATAGCAGGATGGTTTTATGTCTGGGTTCTCTGTTGTGATCTCTTGGTCCATGTAGCTGTTTGTGTGACAGTACCATGCTGTTTTGTATACTATAGCTCTGTAGGGTAGTTTGAAGTTTGGTAACGTGATGCTGACAGATTTGTTCACTTTGTTTAAGGTTTCTTTGGCCATTTGGGCTCTTATCTAGTTCCATATGAAGTATGGAGTTAATTTTTCTAGATCTGCAAACAATGGCAGATTTGTATTTTAATGGGGATTGCATTGAATGTGTAAGTAACTCCAGGTAGTATAGACAGTTTCACAAAGTTGATTTTCCAGAAACACAATATATTCTCCCATTGGTTTGAACCATCCTTGCATCCCTGGGATAAGTCCACTTGGTTGTGGTAGATTATTATTATTATTTTTTTTGATGTGCTGTTAAATTTGGTTTCATTGAGAATTTTTTGCATCTATATTCATAAAGAATATTGACCTGTACTTTTTTTTGATGTTGTCTAATTTCCTGGGTACACTTCATATCTATTAAATGTAGAGTTTAAATGTCTTAACACAATAATTAAGAAAGTGTGGTGAAGGCTATGTTAACCAGTTTGTCATAAGTATTTCAAATTGTATATAAAACCAGTACATTGTTCCCCATAAATGCATTAATGTACACAGCTATAATTTAATAAAAAAAAGAAAAATATGTATAGGATATGTCTTAAAACGGAAATTACATCAAACACTATGTTCTTTCATTAGGAATGTCCAAAATATTCTATCAAAAAATAATTCCTAACGGGGCGGTGCCTGTGGCTCAAAGGAGTAGGGTTCCAGTCCCATGTGCCGGAGATGGCAGGTTCAAACCCAGCCCTGGGCAAAAACTGCAATAATAATAATTCCTAACTTCCATGTGTGAGCATCCTTTTCTCACATGCCTGGAGCTGCAATAAGGCCTTTTATAATCAGCCCTTTTATCTACTGGATTGGTGAAAACATGTGACATCCTTTATCATTTAAATATTTTTCTTCCAATTATGGCAAATTGTGTGCCATACAAATACAGCTGTGATTATTTTGTGTTCCTATTTCTTGAGAAGATTTTGACCTGTTTGTCTGTTTATGAATTCTAAGCATGCTTTATGCCAGGGCTTTAGCATCTTGGTCTTTCGTGTTTTAGGATCTTTTACAATGTGAAGCTCCATCAGCAAGTTCAGAGCAAAGATGCTGTGAGCATCAAATCCTGAGGTTCTTCCAGACTAGAGAAAAAGGGGGCTGATGTTTGGGGGTGAATGTATTTTATAAAAACAAAAGTGAGGACGTAAAGGACCATGCCAAAAATTGGCCTTGATTTAACTGAAGTTAAACGCCTAGAAGTATTTTTCTTGCTGACTTGCTTGAGTTCCTTATGGGTTCTGGTGCTGTGTCTGCCCTTTATTGAATGTATAACATGCAAATATTTTCTCCCATTCTGGAGGTTGTCTTTTTGCTCTGTTGATCATTTCCTTGGCTGGGTAGACACTTTTTGGTTTAATCAAGTCTCATATATTTATTATTGTTTTTGCTGTGATAGCCCCCGGGGTCTTCTTCACAAATTCTTTGCTTACACTGATCTCTAGAACAACGTTTAAAACATTTTATTGTAGAATTTGTATGCCTTAGATTTAAGTCTGTTATCTATCTTGAGTTAATTTTTGGGAATGGTGAAAGCTGTGAATCCTGTTTCTGAATAGGGATCTTTTCTCCTAGAATATTTTGCTGTTTGCTTTGTCAAAATTCAGTTGGTAATATGTGGATGGTTTTTATCTGGGTTCTCTGTTCTGGTCCATTGGTCTATGTCTCTGAAGATGGTTCTGTGCACCCCTAAATGTCCAGCTGGAATCGTGTCAGAAATTTTGCTCCCAGATAGCTCAAATGGCTACCTAGAAAAGAAACAATTTCACTCCTTAATTTTTATTTTCTGCTAGTTCATTTGATTTTTATATCCATACCACTATTATTTTCCTATTTTCTTCATCAGTGTAATCCTCCAACACTGATATTTAGAACCATTGCGTTTGAAATACATTGCTTTATTGCTAATTGGAATTGATAACAGGACTAATTCTTACTAACCTGTGTTTGGCTTCATTCTGGGCACCTTATATTTTAATTCCTTTGAGTGTCACAGTGAGTCTCTGTGGTGACACAGGAGCTGATGGCTTATACACAAGCACGCAGTCCTGTGTTACATAGTTGGGGTGAAGTAGTGGGTCTCATCCATCCGGGCTACTGTAACAGAATACTGTAAACTGTAGGGTGTAAACAACAGAAATCTATTGATAACAGTTCTGGAGCCTAAAATTTGAGATCAGGGTGCCAGCAACTTCAGGTTCTCAGTGCAAACCCTCTTCCCGGCTCTCTGCTCCTAGACCTCCCTGGATGCAAGCACTCAGAGAAGAGACTCCTGTGTCCTTCTCCCCTTACAAGGGCATTAACACCATCATGGGGCCATCATCCATATAGTCTTTTCCATCCCTAATTACCTTCTAAAGGTGCCACCCACCTCCAAATGCCGTCATATTGGGGATTAAGACTTCAACATAAGGCGGCGCCTGTGGCTCAGTGAGTAAGGCGCCGGCCCCTGGTACCATGGGTGGCGGGTTCAAACCCGGCTCCGGCCAAACTGCAACAAAAAAATAGCCGGTGTTGTAGAGTGAACCTGTGGTCCCAGCTACTCGGGAGGCTGAGGCAAGAGAATCGCTTGAGCCCAAGAGCAGGAGGTTGCTGTGAGGTGTGGCACCACAGCACTCTACCCTGGGCAACCAAGGGAGACTCTGTCTCTAAAACTAACAAGCAAACAAACAAGCAAAAGGCTTCAACATAAGCATTTTGGGGGATGCAGGTGGAGACACAAATTCAGTCCATAGTACTAGACAATTCTTGGGCCAACAGTTTACTCTTATTCCCAGACTTCTACAACTAAATATCAGCTTTGATACATTTGTAACTAGTGTCTAAGCACATATGCTAACAATCCCTTATTAAATACTTTGTCTGCAGATACTCAACATTTATGAACTGAATGTAATGTTCATCCAGCCAAATTTGACTTGAGGAATCTTTAAATAAGAAATGTGGTCTGATGCACGTGTTAGCCACGGTAATCAACACAGAGTGAGACTAACCCAAGTGTAACAATAGCAAAAGTGTGTCCCACTATCCAATCTTAGATGCTGGAGCCTTTCCACCCCCTAATCTCTCCAGGTTTGTAGGTGCCAGACTTTCATTTTCAGATACCTGCCAGCGTCTTAGATTGTGTATCTAAAGTGTGATATCGAAAAAGCAGCCAACCGAGTAACATGCTGGTTGCTGCTGACCGCTAATTCTTAATCTAGAAAGAGAGGCAGTGATGACTCTGGGTCCAGGGAATTCTCTGGTGCTGGCCACAGACGGCATTTGATCCTGGAGATTCCTGCGTTTTCTTGAAACCATTCACCTCCTTCATTTCTCATCTCCTATAGCCAACAGGGTCTGTCCAGAGTAGAAAAATTACCGAGCAAGTGCAGAAACCAACCTTTAAATCCAGTACTTAAAGTGCACACCTTTTAAATTTTAATTATCAAGAAATTATTTTCTCTTTTTTCTGTTTCGCAATTGTCCTTTTCCCCAGAGCAATGCATAATTCATGGCTGGCTATTTAGTTGGGGAATCTTTTGGTGAACTATTGAAAGCATCTGACCTATATAGGGATGGAAGAAGGTAGGCTGTTGTTTGTATTTTGAAATATTTCGCATCACAAATAGAAGGCGGCAAATAAAATGTTTTACTGAAGTTACAGCTAAATACATGTAAGGAGGGCTACGGAATCAAGAAAAGACTCACATATGGTGAGAGATGAACACAGTGGGCCCAGGGTGAAAATTCTCTTACATTTTAATAGTGGAAGTGAAACTTGATACAACTTTTTGGAGAGTTGGAAATAACATAGGTAAAATATGGCTCTCATTTCAAGTTCAGTAATTCTGAAAATAGCTGAAATTTTCCCAGATTCTTCTAAAAGCTTGTCTTGAAAGCTGTTGCAAGATTTTCCTTCTCAGTACCCTAGTCTTCAGAAAACTTCTATTATGTTAAATTTTTAAAAAAAAATAAATTTTTGATAGGGAGTTTAAAAATCTTTCAAACTGGTCAAAGGCTACATTCAAGGTCATTTTGGCTTATTATAAGATAAATGTATAATAGTTTTATAGACATAAAAGATATATTAATTTTAGGAAGCAATATTTTACCTTTTAGATACCTATGGCAAAAATCTTGATTTATGTATATACAAACACAATTCAGTCATACTATTTACATGATGTAAACATTCTGTACTTGGTAAATTTTCATCTACTTTGTTAGATGTATGACTAGTGACTTAAAAACAATTCAGAGTAGTGTGACGCTTGTGGCTCAAAGGAGTAGGGCGCCAGCCCTGGCCAAAAGCTGCAAAAAAAAATAGTTCAGAGTAAAATATTTTATATTCCACATTGATAACTAGCCTATAATGGCATGTAATTTCCCATAAAAAAGTTTATGAAAACCTATTTTTGCTTTGTCACTTTTATGATAAATTTTTTCATATAACCACCACATTTTTATTTTGAAATCTACTATGAGATTGCTGTCGTCCCTTTATTTTTGTTTGTTTTTGCGTGATTGTGTTTTCTCACCTACGATGAAATACAGATTCAGGTGTGGTCCTGTGATACTCACATCACTAGGATTTTATTTTTTTGTTTTTATTCTTCTTTTAGACAGAGTCTCACTCTGTTGCTCCTGGTAAGGACTTCCCTGGTGTCAGTCTAGCTCATAGCAGCCTCCAACTCCTGGATTTAAGGGATGTTCCTGCCTCCGCCTCCCAAGTAACTGGGACTACAAGCACCCACCACAACACCCAGGTAGTTTTTTTGATTTTTAGTAGAGACAAGGTCTGGCTCTTGCTCAGGCTGGTCTCCAACTCTTGAGCTCAAGGGATCCTCCCTCCTCAGCCTCCCAGAGTGCTATGATCACAGGTGGGACCCACTGAGCCCTGTCACTAGGCTTTATTTTTTATTTTAAACGCAAGTATTTTTATGTTACTGAGAGAAGGCTAGCTCATATATACTTGTCGAAAGAGATTTTTTTACTGTTTTAATTTACCTTTAAAAGAAGTGTTCATATCTTAATTTTTTTTTAATATTATATTTCTGAGTAGCCAAAAAAGAAAATTCTTAAGAGATTAAAGCTAACTTTCCTTTAGGAGTCACTGTCCAGAGGCAATTTCTTCGCTGCACTCTCACCTGTGTCTAAGGGAGTCTTCGGTCTGGCTCAGAATGTCTGTGTTCTTAGCCTCATGTCTCTAAGATCTGTGCTCTAAGTTCTAAAATATAAAATTTGGTAAGTCAGTTAATTTTCAGAAATAGATAGTAGACACTAAAAGTTCATGCTTCTTGCCTTCTTATTACCTAAATGTTTAAGAAAGGACTTCCCCCATCTTTAGAATTTGTCTCTTCATTCAGTTAATTCTGAACAGGAGACTTTGGTTCCCTGGGAACAAACAGCAGTGTCATGAGACATTTGTCACAACAGGGCTCTATGGGAGCGTCCTCTGAGGGGAGGCTGGGGTCCTGCAGACTTGCTGCAGTGCTCAGGTCAGCCCCCACAACAAGGAACTGTTCTGCTAAAGTATCCATCATGCTGAAGTTGAATCCCTGCCATCACCTCAAATTTACTCTCTAACATCAAAAGTATCTGCTACTAAAGACGGATTAAAGACAGAATTTTAATTCAGAAGCTTGGGATGCCCACAGGTAGAAGCTTGTGCTACTATGCACTTTCCTGGATCTATTACTGAGAGAGCAAAGGAAACATAAGCCTCAGTCAAGGGCTGAACTGTGTCCCCCCCCAACTTCCTGTGTTAATGTCCTAATCCTCAGGACCTCAGAATGTCTGTTTGGAGAAAGGGCCTTATTGTATAGATTAATAAGATTAAATGAAGTCAGATGGGTAGTTTCTAATCTAATCTAATTTCTGTCCTTATAGGAAGGAGATCAGGACCCAGACAGACACAGAAAGGATAAAATGTACAGGTGCTAGAACAGGACGGCCACCTGCAGGGCAATGGGAGAGGCCCTCAGGAAGGGACAATAACCTGCTGAGACTCTGATCTTGGGTTTCTAGACTCTAGGAACTGTGAGGAAATGATGTTTTGCATTTTAAGCCACCCACGTTCTGGAAGGCTCCCAGAGCCTTCCCACGACTTGTGCTGGCCAACAGCATATTAACGAGCTGGATGAAGCAGATTACAAACCACCTTGTGTACGAGGCCTGACCTTGCTCGCTGCCCTGGAAGCCCCACTCCAGTTCCCCCAGGGGCTGCGCTGAGCACCCTGACAGGTGTATATTGGGTGAGATTCCACCAATGTCCTCTCTCCTCCCTCCCGTCGGCCTCTCCCTAGACTAGATTTATGTTTTATCCTCCATGTGGACGTGCAATTGTTTATATACTGGTTTCACATTTGTATTGAGTACATTGGTTTTTTTTTTCCATTCTTGAGATATTTTACTAAGAAGCATGTGTTTCAACTCCATCCAGGTAAACATAAAAGATTTAGTAAAGTCTCCACCTTTTCATATGGCTGAATAGTACTCCATGGTATACACACACCACAGTTTGTTCATCTATTTAAGGGATGATGAAAATTTAGCTTGTTTCCATGATTTAGCAATTGTGAATTGGGCTGCAGTAAATATTCCGGTGCAAATGTTTTTGTGTTAAAATGATTTTTGTTCTTCTGGGTAAATACCTCGTAATGGAATTGCGGGATCAAATTGAATGTCTACTTTAGTAGACATTAAGTTCTTTAAGGATTACCCACACTTCTTTCCAAAAGGGTTGTATTAAAGAAAGAACCCCCTGGCAATTATAGCAACACCAAAAATAAATAATTGTGATTTGATCAAGCTAAAAAGCTTCTGCACAGCCAGGAGTACCACAACCAAGGCAAACAGACAGCCTTCAGAAGAGGAGAAGATTTCTGCGGGTTAAGACTCTGACAAAGGCCTGATAACAAGAATCTATAGAGAATTCAAATTCATCAACAAGAAAAGAGCAAACAACCCCATTTGTAAACGGGCAAGAGACCTGAACAGAAAGTTCTCTGAAGATGACAGGAAAATGGCCAACAAACACATGAAAAAATGGTCATCCTTAATGATCAGAGAAATGCAAATCAAAACCAGCCTGAGATATCACCTACGCCCAGTAAGAATGGCCACATCCCAAAGTCTCAGAGCTGCAGAAGCTGGCGTGGATGTGCAGAGAAGCAATCGCTTCTAAGGGTAGAAGTGTTGGCATGATTGCAAACTAAGACACTATACTCTTGACAACTCAGGAAGTTTCAGTGGAAACAAAGATGGTTAAGGAGGAAAACAAAAGCCAGGAGAGAGGAACAGAGCCAACGTGAGAGATGGGGGTGGGAAACACGAACACCAGAGGCTTTCCTAGAGTAATGCTTCATAGTCAAAGGAAATTATATCCCCAGTACTTAGCATAGAACTTAGCCATAAAATTATTTGTGAAAAGAATTGCTAATTTAATAAAGAAGGAAAAATAAAGGAATTTATAATAACAATAATAAAAGCAGCTTAGAGTGTCGTAGTCCTTTAAATCTTTATAAATGTTTTCATTTACACAGATATCTTACGTTCTAGCCTTCATGACAGCGCTATTAGCCACTGTTTTCCAGGGAAAAAACATACTTACATGTGAGATAAATGACTTGTTGGTGTCATCAAATTTGCTGAAACTGAAAATAACGTGCCTGATCCCGAGTCACGGTCCTATGTTCCTTCTGAAACGCGACATGAGAAACTGCCATGAAAGATGGTAAATGTCCTTGAAAAATGAAAAGTATCTGTGCGATTACAATTCCATTTAAAAATAGTTCTGCTGTGGAAATTGTCGTGCTAATAATGAGGTTTTGTACACCTACTGGGATCAGGACATGCAATTGTTTTGAAATTTATAACAATTGTGCAACTCTTTGTTATTAGTAGTTATGGTTTATAACTATTTGGATTAAATAAAGACTGATCAATGTCCCCCAGACCCTTCTCTCTTGGGTGCCCTGAGTCTTGTGTTTGCATATATGAAGACAAAATAAGTATATTTTAAATATTCTTATTATCTTGGTTTAGATATGTCTGAAAGAAAAGAAGACTATCTATCTGTCTGTCTATCTATCATCTTTTTCTTTATTTATTTCAAGAACCTATTTAAGGCGAGGTAATGTGAAGGGACCTATGGTGCTCCTCTGAACACGCCTTAAAACGGCGAGCTACAAGCAGAGTTTTCGTTCTTTTTCTTCCTTCCTTTTTTCCTTCCTTCTTTTCTTTCTTTCTTTCTTTTTTTTTTTTTTGAGGTTGTACCAGCTTGTCTTAAGTAAACAATTTCTAACACTGATCTTAGTAAGAACATGCTCTGTCTTCTCATGGTTAGTAAAGTTAAAACCCTAATAATTGGCATTGATACAGAGCATAGGACATTCCCAGGACAGCATGCTTTGTGGGTGCTAATCATTCCCACGGCTCTACAAGGTAAATGCTGTTACTCTGCCCCAGGTTTCTGTGTCTAGTAAGTGACAGTTTTCAAAATGACAATTTAAACCTTTGTCCTCTCATCCCCACCTATCGTCGTATCTGGTCACTGTTTCCAGCTTGTATTTCCTGTGCCCAGCACAGTGCCTGACAGATGGGATCTGAGGAACTCTGTCCCAGCGGGGTGCACAGTACAGCTCCTGTCACCAGATGTCTCAGCAACATTCCCACTGTGACAGAGGTACTTAGAAGTATTATGTTCAACAGCTAAAGGACTTCAGAACTATTGAGTAAGCAAGAAACAACCAATAATGTTATAATTAATAATATCTATGAAAGATATCATCTCTGTGAACTTCTATTACTGCCATGAGACTTTCCATTCATCAAAACAGCATTTCCAAATTACAGAGACTCCGGATGCTAGAAAAGAGGCTAGCACTGCCCACATCAGGGACATTTGCTGGAGACACCAACTGTCTGGAAGTTACGTGGAGAAACAACAGCTCCTCGAGGTCACGGCTGCCAGTGGAAAAAAGTTGTCCATTTATCCTAGTAAGAGAGTGGTTGTGATGCAAAACAGATTCAGACAAATGCAGACGCTACTATTTGCTCTGACGCTGACAGCACAGTCTCGAAATAACCACACTACCTCTCTGAGACTCCATTTCCTCACAGATTAAGTGGGGATTATAATCCGAATTTTGCTAACTGTTAATAATGGTTAGAGATAACAATGATAAGAGCTCAGAAATATGTTATTTCTATTATTATATTCATGGTCATTGTAATGACCCATAAGAAATATGTGAAATTCTAACCCCTGGTACCTCTGAATGTGACTTTTTTTTTGGAAAGAGGGTCTTCGTAAAGAAATTGAGATATAGTCAATGGAGTGGGCCCTAACCAGAGGGATAGACAGGCAGAGGACGGATTTAGGTGTCTGCAAACTGTGTAAAGCCAGGGCTGCCGAGAGCCTTCCGAAGCTGGGAGAAGGCCAGGGAGTTATAGGGAATGGCCTGGCCCTCTTGCCATTTTGATTTTGAACTTCTAGCCTCCAAGACTGTAAGACAATAGATTTCTATTGTTTTAAGCTGCCTAGTTTGTGATACTTTGTTACAGCAACCCCAGGAAACAGGTGCGGCCATTATCCCTGTCATCTCCAGGGCGGCTTCATAGATAAGACTCTCCTGTCACCTGACGCTGTTTGAACTGCTTCCAAAGACTCCCATGGGGAAAACCCTTAATACATCAGATTTGAGGAATACCAGTTATTGCAAAAGAAGTTGGAACTTTTTTCACAAGAATACAAAGAAAAGAGAATTTGTACAGGAGCACAGAGATTTGGAGACCTCCAAACTGCATATAACAGTTGTGGGGAGCTGTGGATCTTTGACAGGTGTGCAGATCACTAGTGAAAGTGTCTTGTTTTGGAAGAGAGGAAAGAAACTCCTCAGCTAATTGTCAGGGTTAAGAAATACTATTTCAGGGGCAGCACCTGTGGCTCAAAGGAGTAGGGCACCAGCGCCATATACTGGAGGTGGCGGGTTCAAACCCAGCCCCGGCCAAAAAAAAAAAAAAAAACTGCAAAAAAAAGAAATAGCTTCAAATATCAAGTTGATTGACCATACTGAGATTAAAAACCATCTCAATTGTTAAAATATTAAACTCGTAAGTTGCTATTTTTTTAATATGGGCACGGGCATCAATCATTTGTGATTATCATGACACTAAGATTTAGAATCAAGGCCATGAGCAGTCCCAGAAACTGCAATTAGTACATGTGAAAAGTAATGTAAAGTCAAAATGTTGAGAAATATCTTCTCTGGTTATCCACGTGGTAACACTCCAGTCTTGATTTAACTTTAGTTGACTGTAAGGTGGCTCATAAAAAGCTTTTAAATGGCACCGATTTAAAATGACATACCAATGAAACATGGCAAAATGAATCTCAGGGGGAGGCAACTTAATAAGACTATAAATTTCTCAATATAAATTTAAATGAAATGCCTTATGAGATTGTGAAGGATTGGTGGTTAGCCCCTAGCTATCAGGGAAGTGGTGGAAGGGTCCCAGGAGAACAAGAGCTTCTGAGAAACAAAGGGTTTTTTTGAAAGGGGGTACGTTGTGTTGGGAAATTAATCTCAGCAGGAAAACCTAAAAGGGTCAAATTTAATGGGTTTTTGATAACCCTTATGTACATCTATGGGATTACCTAGCTTTGAAGAACATTCTTTTTGTGCAATGGGCTTTGATATAATTTACGACCGCCACTCCTTTTTTGAGTTATAAGTGGTGTATTTTCCTAACCACCCCTGAACGGACATGCTGAGTGTCAAATCAGAAAATGTGTCATTTCACATAAAAAAGAAAATGCTTTCATCAAGAACTCTTTCCTTCCAGAGAAATACTCGGAACACACATTTTTTGACATACAGTTGGGGGAAAAAAATCCATTTTTATTATCACAAAAAGTCACTTTGGGCTGTGCTGAGGTTCTGATTAATGCCTGCCTGGGCCACAGTGAAGGCGGTTTGACCGCGCTCTCCACCAGGCATTCATCGCCTCCAACACTCCACGTTCCGTCATTTTCCTCCCACATTGGAAGCACTTAAAAAAAAATAAAAAAGCTTCAAATATGGAGCAAGAAAGACAATCCATAAGAAAAAACACAAAGACCAGTGAAAGCTGAAACAAATGTCCTCGTTACCGAATTTCTATTATGTAATTTGTTTAAATTGTTACTGAATTACGAGACTAAGTTGAGACAACAGGAAAGAAAACTGTTTTCAATCTTCCATCTTCAAATCCTAGTAATAGAGGTAAAATAAATTGGAAGATAAATGTAAATTTGCTAGAATTTGTAGGGAAAATAAGGCTTACTGGTATAGTTTTCCTTAATTATAATTTGTAGCGAAAACACTGTGATTGCTGTTTCTTTGATATTCCACTGATACGCAGTGACAAATATTTGTAAACAAAAATAGGTCTCCGTGGGCGTGACCCGAGTCAGGTGTTTGATGAGGCTCTTGGGCGTGGGTGAGCCACGTGCAAGTGCTAATTCTGGTTGAAAAGCCAAAGGCAGCTCAGGCATTTCTCTACCGTATGCCCCTAAATCAGCTGCTAAATATCCTTCTTAGCAACCTGCAAAAATGAACAATAATAGTTTTAGTAAAGAGTGCATAAAAAATAATAATAACCAAGACCAATGGACTATTTCTTTTGTCCCAGACGTTATAATAAGTATCTTACACCTATCAACTTATTTAATTCTTAGAACAATCACGGAGTGCATTATAATACAGTCTCCATTGACCAGACTTTTACTAACTAAGATTTGCAAAAATTAGATTCTTTTGCAAAACCACTAGTTAATAAGCAAAAGAGCCAGAATTTATACTGTTTGCTATGATCTCAGCCAGTAGATACCTAAGATACCTCACCGATAGCATTTTGAGTCTGTTAAGTTCTCCCTAGAAGGAATAGAGGATTATTATATGAAGTTTACAAATCTACGTATATTGAATTTAAACAATCAATTAACTATGACATTTAGGAAAACATTTTATATGCATGGTACTTTGGAATTAAGGTCACAATTATTGAGAGAAAGTAATTCTTAAAACAGAGTTTTGTTATATGAAAAGTAATTTCCACTCAGTTTCTTATAAACAGTGCTTGGTCATTCCTTAAATCTACTATGATAAGATTGAACAAAGATTGACTACTACTGCCAAATTAGCCAATAAAAATTTGAACAAAAATGATAACAGGATGACCTTTTTTTTTTTTTTTGAGACAGAGCCTCAAACTGTTGCCCTGGGTAGGGTACCATGTCATCACAGCTCACAGAAACCTCTAACTCCTGGGCTCAAGTGATTCTCCTGCCTCTGCCTCCCAAGTAGCTGGGACTACAGGCGCCCGCCACAACCCGGGCTATTTTTTGGTTGCAGCCATCATTGTTGTTTGGCGGGGCCAGGCTGGATTTGAACCCGCCAGCTCAGGTGTATGTGGCTGGTGTCCCAGCCCCTTGAGCTACAGGTGCTGAGCCAGTATGGCCTTTCTGATAACAATTATCACTGAGCTTCTTTGCTTTCACAGCCTAATACTGGAAGGGATATGTTTTGGCCAAACCCAGCACAATGCTCAAGAACATGCTGGAAGTATAAAGAGAGAAAAAGTGAGGACAGAGGATGAGAGGGAGAAGGGCTGCCCTGACTTTTTTAAAGACCAGCCAAATTACTGTAACAACACAATTATTACTTCTATAACTCATTCTGGTCTTTCTGCATAACACTAATTTTTCAATTTTTTGGCATTTACATTGAAGTTGACACGTCACCAAGAGAGCGTTAATTTTGAGTGATCGTGTTGAAATAGAAAACTGTAATATGGAAATATACACGTCATCTATAATGTTTATTCATTACACTGGTAATTTTAGGTGTATGGACAATACTATGAAGTATATATTACTTACATGTTGCATAGTACATATTATATAATCGCGTGTAATAAATATATACACACATACATATATATAATAAAAATGGTAAATTCTCTCTAATGAAAAATCGTGAGATGTTTTGGGCCGTTGAGGGGATCAGATGAGGTCTTTCCCTACATAAGAGGCTCTTCTTTTATTCCCTTACATGGAAACCAATTTTTTAGAAGTCTGAAAATTAGTTTTCATGATTCATAAGAATTTCTAGAATATATATTAAATTTCATAAGAATGGCCTATAGAGAATTTAAATACAAAAATAATAGAACATAAAGGTTTCTCCATTTTTCTTTTTTTTTTTTTTTGTAGAGACAGAGTCTCACTGTACCGCCCTTGGTAGAGTGCCGTGGTGTCACACGGCTCACAGCAACCTCCAACTCTTGGGCTTACGCGATTCTCTTGCCTCAGCCTCCCGAGCAGCTGGGACTACAGGCGCCCGCCACAACGCCCAGCTATTTTTTTTGTTGTTGTTGTTGCAGTTTGGCCGGGGCTGGGTTTGAACCCGCCACCCTCGGCATATGGGGCCGGCGCCCTACTCACTGAGCCACAGGCGCTGCCGGTTTCTCCATTTTTCATGGATACCATACATTGGTCTTTCTAAATGATGCCAATATATAAATACTTCTTGAAACATTGCATTTTTTTCTTTCCACTGGTACACTATGACAGATATTTATAAACACAAGTAAGAGTTATCGCTAGTGATATGGGACAATTACCTAATTTCTTGCATATCCAGATTCTCTGAATCCAAAGCTTCATCCACAGCAAGGTCTTAACTCACCTCAATTCTGTGGAGCTGAGAGACACAAAGAAGGTGCAGAAGGAAAGACGGAAGCTCGTACAGCTCAACTAACGAGGTTTAGGAAGAGAAGCCGTCTCCATCACATGAAAGTGTCAGGTAAAGCAGAAGGGCTGACGTAGAATCTGCAGCAAATTATCCAGAGCCTCTAGCTGAGGTAACTGATGAAGGTAGTTACGCTAATCAATAGACTTCCGATTTAAACTAAATATTTTGCTATTGGAAGATATCACCTAGGACTTTCATAGAGAGAGAGAACCAGTCGACGCCTGGCCTCAAAAGTTCCAAGGCAAGGCTAATTCACTTTTTAGGGGTAAAGCCGGGTGACTTTAAGTTGAAGGCAATGCTCAGTTATCATTCTGAAAATCAGAGAGTCCTTAGAATTATTTCAAATCTACTCTTCCCTTGCTGGATGAAAGGAACAACAAAACCTGGATGATAGGCTGACTTTGATTGTTAGTGACAGGATTTACTTTTTTTTTTTTTTTCTGTGCAGTTTTTGGCTGGGGCCAGATTTGAACCTACCACCTCTGGTATATGAGGTCAGCGCCCTACTCCTTTGAGCCATAAGTGCTGCCCATGATTTACTAACTTTTTAACTGCTATTGCTCAGGAAAAAAAAATACTCTTTTCAAAATATTTATTCTCACTAGCAATTCATCTGGTCACTCAAGACCTCTGATAGAGACATACAAGGAGATGAATGTTGTTTTCATCTGGGCAGGAGCAATTTTTGAAACTTCAAAGTCTTATAATTTAAGAAATGCATTTTGTAAGGCTATAGCTCTCATATTAAGTGATTCTTCTTATGGATCTTGGCAAAGTAAATTGAAAAACTTCTGCAAAGTTCTCACCATTCTACATGGTGTATGTTATGAAGAATGAGCTCAAAATATCAACATTTACAGAAGTTTGGCATATGTTGTTTCTAACCCACATGGATGACCGACAGGGGCTCCAGACTTCAGAGCAGGAAGCGATTGCAGATGTGATGGAAATATCAAGAGAACTAGATTTAGAAGTAGAACCTAAAGATGTGACTGAAATACTACAATGCCAAAATCAAACATGAATTAAAAAAGTAGTTGCTTGGCCCAGAGCAGTGGCTCACATCTGTAATCATGGCAGCCTGTGAGGCCGAGGCAGGTGGATTGCTTGTGCTCAGGAATTTCAGACCAGCCTGAGCAAGACTGAGACCCCATCTTTACTAAAAAGAGAAAAAAATAGCCAGGCGGTGTGTCAGCACCTGTAGTTGCAGCTCTGTGGGAGGGTGAGGTAGGAGGATCACATGAGCCCAGGAGTCTGAGGTTGCTGTGAACCTGGCTGATGCTACAGCACTCTACCAGGGCCACAGAGTGAGACTCAGATGCTTTCCTGAGATGGAATCTGCTCCTGGTGAAGATTCTGTAAGTGTTGCTGAAATGACAACAGAGGGTTTAGAACGTTACCTACACTTAGCTGACAAAGCAGTGGTAGGCTCTGACGTGACTGACTCGGTTTGGAAAGAGTTTCTTCAAAGAAAAACATGCTGTAAAGCAGCGTCTGAGGCTACACAAAAGTCTTTCGTGAGAGGCAGAGTCAATCAATGTGACAAATGTCAGGGTTGTCTTCTTTTAAGAAACTGCCACACTTGCCGTAACCTACAGCAACCACCACCCAGATCAACAGGCAGCCCTCAACATCAAGGCCAGACTGTCAGCAAGCAAAAGATTATGACTTTCTGAAGGGCTGAATGATTGTTAACATTTTCAGAGCCTGGCGCAGTGGCTCACACCTGCAATCCTAGCATCTGGGAGTCCAAGGCGGGCAGATTGCCTGAGCTGAGAAGTTCAAGACCAGCCTGATCAAGAGTGAGACGGTCTGTACTAAACCTAGCCAGGCCTTATGGCATCTGTAGTTCCAGCTACTTGGGAGGCTGAGGCAAGGGGCTTGCTTGAGCCCAAGAGTTTGAAGTTGCTGTGAGCTGTGATGCCAGGACACTCTGCTCAGGGCACAGAGTGAGACTGTGTCTCAAAAAACAAAACAAAACAGTAAAAACAATTTTCAGCAATAAGCATTTTATTACTTAAATGATATACATTTTGTTAGACATAATGCTATTGTATTGTACAAAGAATACATGCCCTGCAGTATGATATAAACAACTTTAATATGCGCTGGGAAATAAAAAAAAAATATATATGTATATATATGTGACTTGCTTTATTGCAATATTCACTTTATTATGGTGATCTGGGAGTGAGTCCCAGATGTGTCTGTATAACATCATGCTAACTTTATTAATTATAAAATTTTGCATTCTTATGTTAAGTTTTCTATTGTGTATTTTTTAAAATTTTGAAAATTAGTTTGCTTGATTCACAAAAATTCTAGAATGCATTTAAATGTTTATAGAAATAAGCCATGGAATACATTACATTTGTCTGGTTTCTTAAGAAAAAGAACAAAAATACTTTCAAAACATGGTAAAAAGAAAACAATTTATCTAAGTGAAATGTGAACATATATTTTTATGTATTTGAAATAATGCTGATTAAGGACTTCAAAGTGGTGATACCTCATTTGCTCTTTATAATCCTTATAAAAGGTCCTAGCAAGAGTTGTACAGTTTCATATAAAAATTATAAAATTTCTCTTTGAGAACTGAAAGGTAAATTTTGCATTTCAGTGCTTAGCGTTTATGCTGACATTGAAGACAATGTCAGTGTGTCGACGGTTGTATGTTACTGCAACCTACACACTGATGTCATCAGTGTATCTACTCTTTCTTTGGCTATTAGAAGAAATGAGACAAATTCCAGAAAAGCAGACCTGGAAAACTACACACACTTCATAATACCCGTCACAATCTAACCTGACGTGTGTGCAGACGCTTTAGAACTATTGTGTTAATGCTCTGTGCACAAGAGTTCAGTGATCCTCTTCAGAAAATAAACATTTCTTAAAGTAAAGCTTTGACTTAATTGTATAGAGGGAAGGAAAGGAAACAGTTATTAAATTGGATAAAATTTTGTAGAAACAAGAAAGTTCTGTTAACACATAATAACATCTAATAAATTATGAACATAATTTTGATTTACAGTAAAATTTCATAAAACTGATATGATTTCTTCTTTACAAGGGTAATTGTAACTGTACAAAGAGGAAAGGTGTTTGTTAAAAATTAAAATTTTTTCATGTTTTTAAAATCTCTACCTTTTTCTGCTGTTGAATCTCAATTTTTAAAATTAAGTCTGACTACAGACATTGGTTAACAAGAGACAAATTGTGAATATCCTAAAACTTCCCAAAAGTTTTGCATAAATAACCAAATAAACATAATATATGCATTATATATTGGTCATTTGCATAAGAAAGAATGAGAGAGAAGGAAAAAAGAAGGAAGGAAGGAAAGACGGAAGGAAGACAAAATAAAGGGATTAAGTGGAACGCGTGAAGGAAGAGAAAAAAAGACAATAAAATGCTGTAGCAAAAATAAGTAGGATTTGGGAGCAGTTCACACGGTTTCTGCACCCATCCCTACAGATGCAACAGGTGTGGGTGACACGGGGCTCCCCCATTCAAGGCTGGACAAAGGGCCCCAGTTTCCTAGGCCTGAGCAATTTCATGAAGGGAATATCTTGACATTTTGCCCCAATTGTATCCATTCACGTGTTAATATGCTCATTAACTTTGAGAACGTTTTTTTCCACCTACCAAGTCCTGGACAAATGTAATTCTCAGAACTATACACACTCATGAACTATACCAGTGACCCATGTGGAGACTTCTGACTTGGTCTTTCCCTCTGGTGCTTTTTACTCCTTCTATATCCCTTTCTGTATAATAAATCCTATCTTACCACTGATCTGTGGTCCGTGGGTTCAGTCTTCAAATTCCTGAGACCAAGGACCTCCTGAAGAAAGAAATTCTGGTACCCTGAGTAGAGGCTATGAAACAGCCTTTCTTACAACCTCTTCAGTTCCTTGGGTCCCACTGGTGTGGGCGATCAAGTCCTCTATGGAACCACAACATCAGAACCCCTGAAATGTAAAACACAGCATCTCAGGTCAGACCAGACTTACTAAGCCCTACTTAGCAAGATCCCCTGGTGATCTGCACGTACATTACATTTGTACTTTACATCTTGAGAAAAATGGCACTAGAGCATAAGAATATGAACATTTCCTCTGTGAAGAATATAAATATGAAATATAATAAAATTAACTGTGCAGATCTGCTACAGCCCTATACATTCTGATATTGGGTGTACAGTGACATGAAATGAGGGAAAACAATCAGAATAGTCTACTTTATACGACACCGCGTAAAATGCAAAAATAGAAATAAAAAGATAATGACAATTAGTAAAAATACCAAGGACGATTTATTACATAGCTGAATATGTGATTACTTGATGGATGAAGTATTGAGAGACTTCTACGCTGCCTATTTTTATCTCTAATTTGAAAAGTTACAGTCTTAGTTTAAACACAACTAAGATAGATATTAACTCTACTGGTGATTTTAAAGATAGGGTTTTAGAGATAGAACACTAGAGGTGCCTAAATTCTGCTAAAAATAGTTTCTACTAAGTCTGTCAGGAAAAATCAGGATAACCCCTGACACTTTCATTCAATGTAAAGTACAGCGTTTTCTGTTTCTTTTCCCATTTCATTATTCTTCCGCTAATGGGGTCATTTCTAACTTGTCAATTCGGGAGCCTCGTGCCTGCGAGCATATTTTCGAACGTGTCACTGAGGTGGTAATGCATCTGTCTTTTTCTCTTATCACTAAGTATGAAATATTTAATAATTGACATTTTACACAGTCTGTATTAAATCATTTTGTCAGCAGACTTCATTTACCCGGCTCCACACAGTCATAGCTCTTGCTCTCTGTGGTTTTAAAAGGAGCAAATCGAAACCGTCATGAGAAACATCACCGTCTTCCGTGGGGGAATTGTTGAGTAATCACTGTGCTCTCTAGTGAGCTTCAAATAACTTGAAAGGGGAGCAACAGTTGCAAAATGTCCCGCTTTTCTGAAAATAGCAAAAGTTTATAGTTTGCATTTCTGAAAAAAGACCAAGTGTGGAAAAGGGAAGTACAGTGATTAGAAGAAAAATGGTTGTTCATTTACAAGAGTAAAACCCTTCTCCAAGTCTGTATTTTTTTTCTTCCCACTGTCCTCCTTTTTAAAAATTTTCAGATTAATATGAGGGTACAAACGATTAGGTTACGATGTTCCCGTGTGTCAGGTAACGTCCGTGTTGCATTTGTACCACACCTGGGAGGGGCCCCACGTACCCTTACCTGGTGCCTGTTAGCAGGGAGCTCACCAATAATTCTATAATTCTGAGCAAGACGTTACTTCTTATTTCTCCTCTATAAAGTGAGCAAATGCTGAACATTAGCCTCTGTGCTAGCTCTAACATTATATATAATTCTATATAATTAACTCATATGACCTCTCAGAGAATAAAAAAGTTGTGAAATCTGCTTTATAAATGATATAAAAACTAAATGTGCATTTAATTTGAATTGACTCACGAAATGTGAATTTTAAACTACACGTGAATTTTAATTGTCCACCTCTTACTTTATTCGGTCTGAAGCGATGAGTTCAGGGATGACCTTGCAAACATCATATGCCCTTAATGACCTAGAATACCCAAACCAATGACATGTTTGACATCCTTGTCGTGTCACCACAATAGTAACAACACGGACAGTTTCTGCATAGTTTCTGATGGACATACTCACAGTAACACACAAAAAACAACTGGCTACAATCTCTATATATGACTAATAAATCATGGGAAGCAAGGAGAGAAAAGACAACTCAGGAAACAAAAAGGAACTTGGATGGCGGCATAAGCCTTCTTCCTGGACACGGCAGAACCTCTGTGAGTTGACTGCCCAAGAGGACAGCAGCAACTGCTTACTACACGGACATGGCCACCATAGGGAACGAGCCCTTAGGGGCTGATACAGGCATGGGGGGGGTGTCCAGTCTATGAAAATTAGGTCAGCTTAGGAAGGGGTTAGTTCAGAGAAGGGGTCAGCTTAGGGACGGGTCATTGAAGGCAGGGGGTCAGCTCAGTGCAAGGACGGCGGTAGTGCAGAGAGGGGGTCAGCTTAGGGAGGGGTTAGTGCATGGAGGGGGTTAGTGCGGTGGGGGAATCTTAGGGAGGGGTTAGTGCAGGCAGGGGGTCAGCTTAGGGAGAGGTCAGCTTAGGGAGGGGTCAGTGTAGGGAGGGGTCAGTGCAGGGAGGGGGTTAGTGCAGGCAGGGGGTCAGCTTAGGGAGAGGTCAGCTTAGGGAGGGGTCAGTGTAGGGAGGCGTCAGTGCAGGGAGGGGGTTAGTGCAGGCAGGGGGTCAGCTTAGGGAGGGGTCAGCTTAGGGAGGGGTCAGTGTAGGGAGGCGTCAGTGCAGGGAGGGGGTTAGTGCAGGCAGGGGGTCAGCTTAGGGAGGGGTCAGCTTAGGGAGGGGTCAGTGCAGGGAGGGGGTTAGTGCAGGCAGGGGGTCAGCTTAGGGAGGTGGTCAGTATAGGAAGGTCCTCAGCTATGGAGCTGCTAATCTGTTTATGTTCACATGTTGAAGGGAGGGAATAAAACATGGAATTTGGAAATAATTTTTAAAAATAATTTGATTAACATAGCCTTCATGGCATTTTCTTAGCTATTGTGTTAAGAAAGTTGCATTCTATACTCAGACCAGTTTGATGAAAATATTTCAAATTGTATATAAAACTAGTACATTGTACCCCATGATTGCATTAATGTATACAGCTGTGATTTAATGAAATAAAATAAAATAAAAACCAGTGAAGAAAATTAAAAACAAATCTTGATTAAATAACAAACTTCAAAATAGCATACGGGTAAAAGAAATCCTAAAAGAAATATTGATCATACTTTGGAGGAAATAAAATTAAAAACATATCAAAATTTGTAGGGTGCAAGAAAAGCAGTGCTCGGAGGGAAATCTATACTTGAATGTATATATTAGACAAGGAAAAAGATTAAATAGCAGTCATTAAAGCTCCGTCTTAAGAAACCAGAAGATTAAATTAAATCTAAGTATGCAGAAGAAAATAAATTATATTAATGAAACAGAAATCAATAGAGAAAATTCGATGAAACCAAAATATGGTTCCTTGAAAAGATCAGTAAAATTAATACGCCTTTATCCTCGATAACTAAGGAAAAAGAAGACACAAGTTAGTAATATCAAAATGAAAGAGGGGCTATCATCAGAGACCCCAAGGATATTAAAAAGATTGGCAAGAAATACTATCAACATCTCCACGCCTACAAATTTGATAACATAAGTGAAATAGACTAATTTTTTTCAAAGACATAATTTGCCAATATTCTTTCAAAAAGAAATAGACAACCTGAACTAGCCCATATTTACTAAAGAAATTAAATCAATAATTAATAAACTTCCAAAATAAGGAACACCAGGTTCAGATATATTCACTGGTGAATTCTGCCAAGAATTTAGGGGAGAAGTTATACCATTTTTCCACAATCCCCCTCACGAGATGGAAACAAAGGGACAATTTCCCAGCACACACTCTGAGGCCAATATTACCCCAACAGCAAAACCAGACAAAAATACCGACAGAAAATAGAGACGAAGATCTGCCATGAATATAGATCTAAATATTCCCAACATTTCATTAGCAACTTAAATCTAACAATGTATGTAAAGAATTACACACCATGAACAATTGGAATTTATTCTAGGCACACGGAATGGCTCAACATTTGAAAGTCTATTCATATACCCCATCACCTCAACAGGCTGAAGCAGACTATCACAAGGCCATTCTAGACATAGAAGGGGATTTTCTTTTTTTTTTTTTTTGTAGAGACAGAGCCTCACTTTATGGCCCTCGGTAGAGTGCCGTGGCATCACACAGCTCACAGCAACCTCCAGCTCCTGGGCTTAAGCGATTCTCCTGCCTCAGCCTCCCAAGTAGCTGGGACGACAGGCGCCTGGCTATTTTTTTTTGGTTGCAGTTCAGCCGAGGCCGGGCTTGAACCCGCCACCCTCGGTATATGGGGCCAGCGCCCTACCGACTGAGCCACAGGTGCCGCCCAGAAGGGGATTTTCTTAACTTGGTAAAGAGTATCTACGTAAAACCTACAGCTAACATCATTTTTTTTTTTTTAATTTTCTCTATACGTGTACATGTGTTTATTTGGTCTCCACTTTTTGCCTTCACAAAATTAAAGAGGCTTAAAATTTAATAACAATAACTATATTTAAGATAAGGACTAGAAACAAAAACCTCATAAAGAACGAACAAAGATAAGTACATTCGGAAAAGAAATCAGATGATTGCTGCAAAGAAATAATGAGCAATAATAATAATAATGCAAAAAAGTAACATTCACATTGTCAGATAAAAGTATGTCTATCATAGAAGGCTTTGACTCTGAGGTTCAGTATGGAGTCATCAGTTAACTTCTCATTTTTTCCCAAAGTCTCAAAAAATGACAACTAATATTTATAAATAAAAATAAAACATAATTTCAAAAAACAGATCATGCCAAATCTTACAGACAATAGAAGAAGAATAAATACTTCAAAATCATTCTACTTCATCTGGATACACCTGTTATTAAAATTGGAAAAAATATATTATTATAAAGGGAAGTTACAAACATATTTCACTTATAAATGAGGATGTAATATCCTAAACAACATATCAACAAGCAAACATCGAAACATTGTAAATAACAGTGAGAAAGTTGAAGCTTTCCACAAAGATCAGGAAGAAGGTGTGGATGGATGGATGTTCCCTTCATGACTGTCTGCAATATTGTGCTGTATCCCAGGTAATGTGATAGGACACGAAACGGGGGGAAATCCACAGATTGTGACAGAGGAAATGAAATTTTGTTAGTGAATGACACAGCATCAGTGTGGAAAGTGTAAAAGAATCGACCACAGCTACAAAACCTCTGGGAACAAACAAGGAATTCTACCAGGGCCTTCAAATATAAGGTTAATATACACAAAGCCATTGCTTTTAAACCAGCAAAGAATAAATGGAATTTGAAATGCAAAACCTGCCATCATTTACATTAGTAAACACCCAAAAAGAAATAATTAGGTATAAATATAAGGAAATACATTTAAGACCTATATGAAGCAAAGCACACAACCCTGTCAAAATAAAGAACAAAATAAACGGACAGTTAACCCACGTTCACAAAGAGAAAGACTCAATTGTCAAAACTCTGACAAAATGGTCGATATGTTTTACCTTTTCCCAATTTTATCTGTAGATTCAATGCAGTCCCAATCAGAACCCCAGTAAGTAATTTTTGTGAACATTTAAAAATTAATTCTAAGGTTATATAGAAAAAGAATTAGAATAGCCAACACCACATTGAAAGAGAAGAACAGAATTGAATGACTGGCGTTATCCAGCCTCAAGACGGTCTATAAAACTACAATAGGTGTTAACGAAAGAACATTTCGTTAGTAGAGCAAAATAGGGAGCCTCATCTAGACATGCAGATAGCAGTCGACTCATCTCTGAGCATTACAGGAGAGAAAAGATAATCATTTTTGTTTCAAGAAACAGAGCTGTAACAACTGGACCTTGACATGTAAAAAAAAAAAAAAAAAGTTAGCTGCAGACCTTACCACCTTCAGAAAATAAACTCAAAATGGGTCGCATTTTGTAAAACACAAATCTATGGAAGTCCCAGAGGACGGCATATAATAAAAACTAAATAACGTTGGATGTAGCAGTGACTTTTTAGGTACAATAAAAGTATGATTCATAAAATAAATATTGATAAACTTGACTTTAGGAAAATTAAAAAGCTCTGATCTGTAAAAGAAACTGTTAGTAAAAGGAAAAGACAAGCCACAGACTGGGAGAAAATGTTTGCAAAAGATGCGTAATAAAGGAATGTCACCCCAAATGCAAAAGGGCACTTCCCTTACAACCCAACAAGTGAGAACGTCTTCACAGGCTCCTACCAGCTACAGATAGATAGCAAATAATCATGTGAAAAGATGCTCACATCACATTCACCAGGGACACACAAACTACAGCAGCGACAAGAAAGAGCAATACACCCAGCAGAATGGCCCAAATCCAGAATCCTGGCCACAGCAAATGCCAGCGAGGAGGTGGGATTCTCATGAACACTGGTGGGAGGGAGGTAAGTACGAAGCCACGTGGAAACTCAGTTAAATGCGCTTTTTCTAGGCCATCTGGTGATCACATCCCCAAAGATATTTACCCCAAGGAGTCGGAAACTCACATCCACACAAAACCTGCCCACACATTTTTATAGAAGTATTATTTATATTGGTCAAAATCTGGAAACAACGGCCACATTCTCCAGTAGGTGAAGGGACCAACTACTGTACGCACAGGCAATGAAATCTTATTAAGTGTAAAAGGAAATGAGCCATCCAGTCGTGAAAAAATGAGGAGCTTCATATGGGTGTCACGAAGTAAGAGGAGCTGGACAGAAGGGGTGACGTACTATATGATTCAACTAGAGAACATTCTGGTAAAGATAAAAGGGTCAAAAAAAAAAATCAGTGGTTACTAGTGGTTAGGTGAGAGGGACCAAGTAGACAGAGCACAGGTGATTTTTAAGACAGGGAAATTATATTTTATGACACTATAATGGTGAGATGCTATTTTTTGACGTAAGATTTCTATTACAGAGGATATAAGATAGATGACGCTCTTTGACACATACAATTACTGATTAAAACCTGATACATCACAGCTGCTGCCTAAGACAAAGGCCATTCAATAATTTACCTAAGTAAAACTGGATTTTGAAAACAAGCTTTGGAAAAAATTTAGCACTTTTTAATAACATATCATTAATGAAATATTCCTTATCTTTATGTTTGATCTATCTAAAATGTCTGTCTCTCCGAAGTAAAGAAAAGCTACATGGGGAAATATCTTTTTTTTTTTCTTGCAGTTTATGGTCGGGGCTGGGTTTGAATCTGCCACCTCCAGCCTATGGGGCCGGTTCCCTCCTCCTTCGAGCCACAGGCCCTGCCTGGGGAAATAACTTTTAAAAAGCAAAACTACTTTTATTTCTTTGCGGTGCATGGTGTATTCTGGCTCAGCTTGGGAACACTGTCACCTGAGTTTACATCTGACAGCTCTCCAAAGTACAAAAAATTATTATTTTTTCTTCTTTCTGACAAATTTGTCATGGAAGAATCAACTTAAAATTTTATTTCTGGTTGTGAATTAACATGAAATACACCACCTGGAAGAGGCCTCAGACATGATTGTCTTTTTTAGCCTAATACAAGTTTTAAGTTTGATATTACGAAGTTCCAGCACAGAGCAGAGAAACTGAGACTTTATTCAAACAGTAAGCTATTGATTGTTATTATTTTTTAATTTTCATATTCTTTTTCTACTGAGAAGTTTTCTATTCAAGTCCACAACCTTCCTGTTGTAATGGAAATTGATACACGGTATGGTGACTATTTCATCACGCCTTACTTATGATTACAGGTGGCCCTCAGTATCCCTTGGAGTTTGGTTTCAGGACCCCTGAGGATACCAAAATCCAATGTAAAGTGGGATTGTCTGTAAGGACTTGCTGTAGTCTGTGCACAATATCCTTTAAATCATTTCCAGATTACTTATAATACCTATTAAAATAGAAACGCTATGTAAACATTGGTTATTCTGTATTTTTATCTGTGTTATTTTTTGTTGCTTTCTTGTTATTGTTTTTTCCTTAATATTTTTGATCCAAACTTGATTGAACACGCTCATGCGGAACCTTCAGATATGGAGGGTTGGCTGTACATAAAATTTGTGATTTATTTGAAAAAAGCAACATCAAATCAGGATTCAGAGGTTTACTGGGGATTTTTCTCTTGCAGCATATAATAATCCACGTTCTGTGTGCCCTGCCCCCTGGAGGGGGGGTAAATCTTGATAAGTGAACAAATCATATTATTGTTTATTGTTCTAGTAATATGTAAGATTGGTTAATGTTGTACACTAGATGGGAGGTGATTTTAAATCGGTCAGCTATGATTGGACAGAGACTTGTACTTACTAATTTCCAGAACGTTAAAAAGCAACTGGTATTTATTTTCTAGTAAGAAAAAGTAAAGAAAAAGTACTCTCTATTGAAATTAAATCTTGATATCTCATTAGAAAATAATGCATATTTGTCATAGAAATGTGAAAAATGAGGAAAGTATGAAGAAATAAATAAAAATTGTCTATAATGATGAGATCCACAAATAATAGTGTGTCTTTCCAGATCTACTTAGTAATAGTTTTCATTTTATCTGTTTTTAATTAAAAAGTAACATACAAATGAATGATCCATAAAATAAATTAAAATCTTACAGGTAGCACTAAAATTTCCAATAATAAAAAATATACAATCTGAAAATCAGGTCTGTTAATTATTTTTATTTATTGATGCAAATATTTTCTTTGCTTTTTATTTTTATTTATTTATTTTTTTGAGACAGAGTCTCACTTTGTTGACCTTGGTAGAGTGCTGTGGCATCACAGCTCACAGTAACCTCAAACTCTTGGGCTCAGGTGATTCTCTTGTCTCAGACTCTCGAGTAGCTGGGACTATAGGCGCCCGCCACAACACCAGACTATTTTTATTTTCCTGCAGTTTTTGGCCAGGACTCAGTTTGAACCTACCACCTCCAGTATATGGGACCAGCACCCTACTTCTTTGAACCACAGGCCCTGCCCAACACCAGGCTATTTTTAGAGATGAGGTCTCACTCTGGCTCAGGCTGGTCTTGAACCCGTGAGCTTAGGCAGTCTACCCGCCTCAGCCTCCCAGAGTGCTAGGATTACAGGTGTGAGTCACTGCACCTAGCTGATGCAATTATTTTCCTTTGCATTAATACATGTTTTGTATAAATAAATATGTAGCTTATTTAAAAAATTAGAGTGTAATATAATCACATATATCAATTTTCTGCCTTGGAATTTTGTTTCTGTGGCTTCTTTAAAAAATCCTTTTCTATTTCAAAATCAAAAATTATTTTTTTTCCTTCTTAGTTTATAGTTCTTCTTGGTTGGGTCTTTAATTTAATATGAAGTGAGTTAGGGTTGAATTTTATTTTTAACCCTATACTAATTTATGCAACATCATTTATTTAAAATCCCATAATTTCCAATTGATTTGATAACACTTATACATTTCTTTCTATGTTGTGTAAGTTTCATATTTTGTTTTTTTGTTTGTTTTTGGCAGGGGCCGGGTTTGAACCCGCCACCTCCGGTATATGGTGCCTGCACACTACTCCTGGAGTCACAGGCACCACCCCTAGTTTCATAGATTTTAATTAATCAACTTTCACCAGTAGATTACCATTTTGATTATCATGATTTGCAATATTATCTTAAAAGCTACATAGAAGCATTCCCTCAACTGTGAATTTTTGTCTATATACATTTTTTTCCTGTAAAATAATTTAAGGAGGTTTATTCTGAGCCAAATCTGAGGGCCATGACATTTCCAATTAGTTTGAACAATTCCAAAAATAAAATCCATACTACGTTTTGAATTCAGTTGCAGAAGTGGTTTAGATTAACTCAAGTAAAACTGACTTTTATAATACATAGTTATGTCATCCACTCCATGTAATATTCCTATTTATCTGGGATGTCTAATATTTAGGTGACTCTTTTAAAAGCTATCTGACTAGCTAGAATAATAACCCTCAACATGTTCATATTTTACTCCTGGAAACTGTGAATGTCACTTTATGTGGATGAGGAGAATATCTGGGGTTATTCCAGTGGACCCCAAATATAATTACAAAAGTCCTCACTGGAGAAAAGCAAAGGGGGAACTGACATGGAAGAGGAATTGACAATGTGACCACCAGGCAGATTGGAACGCTGTGACACCTGTCAAGGAATCCCAGCAGCCACCCACAGCTGGGAGAGTCCCTGACATATTGGCCCTTCGGTCTGGAGAGGAAGCGTCTTGAAGATACCCTTATATCAGCTGGGTCAAACTAATTCTGGACTTCTGACCTCCCAAATGTAAGAGAACGAATGTTCTTTAAAGCCATCACATTTGTGGTAATCGTTTATAGTAATCGATGTATACTTGGGTTAGGTTCATGTCTAAATTATTTATGGTTCCATGTTGCATAAACAAAATATATGGATTTTTATTATGTTTTAATTGTCTACTATTGTGATAAAATATTTTGTGATTTATATATTTTCATCTAGCTTTCATTAAGTGCACTCATGCCTTATGGGTCTCTAAGGCTTTCTGTGTAAATGGTCATTTTGTAAAGTCGCCTTGTCTCATCCTGATTACTGTTTACATTTTCATTTATGTTGTATGAATTTTTTGGAGATTGAAGAAGTTGCCTTCCGTGGTGGTTTCTTTGTATCATCCTAGGCTGGAACTCCTCCTCTGAATGAGTTTTTCCACCTTGTTTCAAGTCAGAGAAGGCTGGGGGAGGAACTTGTTCAAATGTTGGACTTCATGGCCAAACGGCAGCGATTCCTCTCCGAACGTCTGCGCGGTGAGACGTGGAGACAGAGAGACACGGAGGGGTTGGCACTTTCTGAGTTATCAGACAGAGACACCCCGAGGGGTTCGCACTTTCTGGGTTTTCAGACAGAGAGACACCGAGGTGTTGGCACTTTCTGGGTTTCCTCCCTTCGTCCGCTTCACACCCAGCTGTTCCCCTGGTGTCTGAGGCTAAGGGCCCTATTCTCATCATGGAAATCTGGACTAGCCACCAACTGCTATGCTATACATTCTCCAAAAACCTAAAGTCTAAAATAACTATAAACATTTATCTTACAGTTTCTGTGGACAATAAATACGGGAGCAGCATAGTAATCTCTCGTGAAAGTGCAGTCAAGGCCGAAACCCTTCCCGCGCACTTGAAGTCCAGACCCGGGCTGGAGCACCTGCTCCCCAGACCGCAGAATCTCGCGGCGCTGCAGCAGCTGGGCGAAATCTCGCGAGGTCGGCGCTGCAGCAGCTGGGCGAAATCTCGCGAGGTCGGCGCTGCGCAGTCCCGTGAAACTTACAGAGCCGCTCACGTTCCCGGAACTCCCGGCTTTGGCCTCCGCCAGAATGGGTGATGCAAGTGCGGATAAGCTGTGTACCTGAGTGTCTTCATGACTTAACATGTGAAGTTCCACACTATTTTCTCAAATTCCTGTAAATTGCTATTTTTACTTACTTTTCTGGGCATTGCAGACAGGACTGGAGGGTCCTGGGTCAGTATTTGCTTGGGCCCATTTCTGGACTGTTTCTGCCGCTCCACTGTCTGATAGTCCCCCTGGACCAATGCAAAGCTACTTTAATTAACATAGACTGAGATGAGATAAAAATCCTGTCACTCTACCCACCTCCCTCTGTTGCCTTCCTTTTTTCTTCACCCTTAAATTCTTGCTAAATCATCAAGACACAATAGCGGGAGAGGGGAGGGAGCCTGCTTAACAGTAGTTTAGGGAAGATCCTGAAGCTTAAATAAGTGTGTAAGAAATCATAATAAACTGTTAACTGTTTAATGAAATGTTAAAGGAAACAGAAGAAAAACAAAAGGGAAGCAGCACTACTTCTCAGGTAGTGGTGCTTAGAAATCTGAGCTGCAGAAACTAGTCCGCACTTCCGCAATTTGCAAGGCCCCCACCATACTGAGAGGCCCAACCAGTCCTGGTGGCTAGAAAGATATTGTTAAAAGGGATGACTAAAGGGCGGTGCCTGTGGCTCAAAGGTGTAGGGCACCGGCCCCATATGCCAGAGGTGGCAGTTTCAAACCCAGCCTCAGTCAAAAACTGCAAAAAAAAAAAAAAATAATAAGAATGACTAAAACCAATGTGACTGGATGTCTGTGATTATTTTTATTGTATACCCTGTAAGCATTTAAACAATACCTGCCTCTGCAATTTCCTAAACACACAAACTCACCCCAGATTGCATCAGCCCACGTTATATAAGCTGAACTCCACCGGTGGTCTGGGCTGCTCTCCATATTGGGGGGACAGCCGACCGTTCGATCTTTCCTTTAATAAAGACTTCCTAATTGACACTATGTTAAGTGACTTTGGGTCTTGATATCTCGTGTCCGTATTATAACAAAATAAAGAATAAATATTTCTATCTATACGGGCAAATATTCCTACTCGTTTCTTTTTAAAGGTGCATTTATTTTTTCCTATGAGTTTTAACCCCCATAATAATTTTCCTTTAAAAAGCCATATTTATATTTTGATAGGATATCATTGAATCCACAGATTAAGGCATGGAAAATAATCATCTTTTCAATGTTGAACCTTCCCGTCTCTGATTACATGTTTCTTTTGTCTCAGTTACTTTAACCACTTTGACTCAAGTTGATTTTTAAGGCATGATATCAAATACTACTTGTGGTGTTGATTGTTAATGTACTTTATGGTGGTGCCTGTGGCTCAAGGAGTAGGGCACCGGTCCCATATGCCAGAGGTGGTGGGCTCAAACCCAGCCCCGGCCAAAAAAAAAAAAAAACAAAAAAACATCAAGTTAATGTACTTTATAAGTTTGTTGCAATTCCGAGTAGGACGATTTGATTAAAAGTTAAAAATGTTTTATTGTTGTAAAGCTTCTTTTTATAATAGCATATCTCATACCCACCCATATTCTGGAGACTTAAATTATTTCTAAGACTAAATTGATGCCATTTTTATGATTTTCTTTTGATACATCTAAAAGTGAGCCATATTTCCCATATGGAGTGTCTACTAATAAAGACTTTTTTTTTTGGCAGTTTTTGACCGGAGCTGGGTTTGAAACCGCCACCTCCAGCATATGGGGCTGGCACTCTACTCTTTTGAGCCACAGGCACCACCCAATAAAGACTTCTAAATTAAGTTTAAGTATGCTGGGAGCCTGGGGAGATAGAAAACAAATGGCCTATGAGAATGTTGGTCACAAAGCATAAAAGACATAATCAGAGAGGTAATTTACCATCAGTTTCTTCATCTCCCCTTTCCATTACTTTTTAACTTCTTATTTTAAATGTGAGCGTAGCCAAGTATTTGGTTCAGGATGGGTATTTTTATTGTTTCATCTTCTGAAATTTGATGTAGTGACTGATAAATTAATATTAATAAAGAATTTGTTATCTAAGATGGTTTTAATCTATTTTTCCAAATTGAAAAAATATATAATTTATAGTAAAAATAATAATCAAAATTTCAGTATTTATCTCTTTGAGTGGACATTCCTATACAAAGTTCATTTGAGAAAATTGATCATGAATTATAAAATTATGATTTGTAAGTTACACAATTTATATTCACAAACCCATAGAGAAATCTACTTTAAGAACTTATAACTGTATGCTTCCAAACTTTTGGACATATGGTGAAAAAAATCAATTGAATTAGGTTAACATAAGATTGTGACAAACTTGTAATTTTCTGATGCAATCAGTGTTGGCCAGCTTCTTGAATGGATTTATCTATTTGAACAAGGTGATTTTCACCAGTTAAGACAACCCATTTGACTCAGCAGATTTTGTTTCGCTTCTTTCATGACATACACTTGGCTTATTTCAATCAGACATATGGCACACAGCTGGGTGGCTACATTTTTGGGAGATGGCGTAGCTCTTCTTTTATTTTGTTCCTTTGATTCAGTCCTAGCACTCTTCATGTGAATGCCCAGTTTCTGCCTTAAAAAAGTACCCAATGTACTCAGCCCTACTATGAAACTAATTTAGGGTTTTCACAGGAAAGCTATAACCCAGTTACAACCTAAGAATAGGGGGAAGGGGGAAAGGGAGGGGAGGGAGGGGGGCGGTGGGTGGAGGGAAGGGGATTGGTGGGATTACACCAGCGGTGCATCTTACAAGGGTATATGTGAAACTTGGTAAATGGTCTGTGAAGCTAGTGAATGATGCCCCATGATCATCTCAATGTACACAGCTATGATTTAATAAAAAAAAGAAAAAAGAAAAAAATGATAAAAATATAAAGGTGTTTTTGCATACATTTGATGTGTAGCTAATAAAAGTGTTCCATTAAACGTGAATATATACTCACATATATGTGTATATAGGTGTGTCCTCCTATACGCATCATGAAACATCAAACGTATGCACACAGTTCAATTTTAATCTACAGTTTTCAGATCAGAAATACTAAATTTTCTCAATCTAAGTGAACTTGGAAAACTGCTTGGACATGAAGATAAAAGTTAAAGGACCACAAACTTGGATAGTTATGGAGACTTGCAAAAAAAATTTAAAATAATTGGTATAACTGAGAGGAGCAGAATTTCAAGTTGTGGATAATGAACAGCTGGAGAGACTGATGGACTCTGTCCTCATGCCCATCTGGCTGCCAACATGAAGTCATTTCTACTTAGAGAAATTTTTTTTTTTTTTAAGCACACCACGAATTCTAGCTTGCAATTTAGACACAGGTCAGCGTCTTAAAATGTACCAGAAGAAAATAAATTCTTCCAGAAAAAGATTAAGAAAATTTAGATGTGAAAGTCTTAGAACCAAAATTGTATCTTTTTTGGAGAACTGAACCTTTAAGAAACTTTACAGCTAATTTTAATTCTTGTCCTAGGAGAGTAACAATCCACTTTCGGGTGAGTAGTATTTCCATAAAACTTGTGTAGTCACTTTCAGAGAAAATAAGAAAAAGGGCATTTAGGGTATCTAACCTTTTGATAAGACAAGGCTTACACATAAACAAATAGACCAGCATTTTTTACTTTTAAAGTTATTACAGAAGGCGGCATATTAACCTTCTTCTCTCTCTGATTATTTCTTGATGCTGCGTTGCTCACTTGGGTAATTAGACATGACGTCTTCACACAGCAGAACAGGGAGGCCTCTGAATGAATGCAAGGCTGCATCACAGAGCTAAATGTTAGACTTTGCATTTCAAATCCTTGAAATTTATAGCAAAAACCGCACGCTAAACATTTCTAAACACCTGTTGGTTCCATATTTGGGGCTTTAAAAATATTTTTCTGAGTACATGAAGAGTGAGCCTTCAGTAGCTAAATAGTGCCCCACTCAGAGACTGGCAAATTTTCCTGGCCGAGGGGAACGAGGAGCAGAGGGAAAGCCACAGGTGCTCAGTGGCCTCTCATGCTGTGCACGTTGCTTAGATTCGAGGATTTGAGAAACCTGAAAGATGTGGCCTTTGTGACGGGACAGGCCTGATGACTAGAAGATTCCTACGATTTCTCTACAAATAAGTAGTAAGAAGAGAGATTGGAAGAAACATCAACCAGGGGCATAAAGAGAGGGGTCACATTTACGGCCACCGCCCATGTGCAGAGAACAGTGGGAACCTCCTCTGGTGTCCCCGCCAAGGATAAGGGGGAGTGGTCAAGGTATGTTCTTTAACTCAGATGACGCTTGACAATAACTCAAATGGAGCCCACTCTGGAGAGGGCCCGTGAAGAAGAGAGAGAAAAATGCGACTGTCACCTCATATACCGACAGCCAGAAGCCAGCTGGGGAGTGGACAGCACCAGACGGGATATCATCCTGCTCAGACAGAGGATCCTTGCATGAGCAAACAGCAAGAAAGCCTTCAAACTCGAGAACATCACAAACACATCTTAGCATTGACTTTGGCTCTAGAGAAAAAAGAAAAAAAATGAGATTAAGTTTTTCTCATAGGCAGAATTGGGTCTTAAAACTATGTTCAATCAAAGAGGAAATAAAATCAGTTCTCACACAGTTACTTTAGGTAGTGAAATATGTGCTCTTCCGAGTACAGTTTTGGTGTTTTGGTTGAGTGCTTTATCCACCTATGTGGATAAACTCTAATAGAAGTTATATTGGCTGGACACATTAGCTCACTGCCTGTAATCCCAGAACTCTGGGAGGCTGAGGCGCGTAGATTGCTTGAGCCCAGGAATCAGATCAGCCTGAGCAAGAGACCCCTTCTGTACTAAAACTAGAGTAACTAGCCAGGCACGGTGGCAGGTGCCTATAGTCTGAGCACCTGAGGGTGCTGAGGCAAGAGGATCACATGAACCCAGGGTTGAGGTTGCTGTGGGGTACAATGACATCAAGGCAACGGAGTGAGATGTGGTCTCAAACAAACAAATAAGTAGCAATACTTAAGTTAATATTTGTACCTCTTAGCTAAGTTCCAAGTAACCATGTTTTTAGAATATTGAATGATGTAATCATCAGAAGATGGGAAATGTGGTCTTTGGAGTTTTCATTTGCAAATTATCCAATTATTTTTTAAATGCTTTTAACTAATATTTTTAAATGACCATAAAGATCCAGAGGATGAAACACCAAACTTTGATATTAAAAATCTCACATACCTATGTATTTATATTTTCAATTAGTGAAATGTGTAGATTGCAGCACTTACCTGATAGGGCTAGAGTGATGAATGGCAGAACATTGTTTTTGCTATTTCAGATCTTGTAATTTAATGAGCCAAACCACAAAATACATTTGTCAAAAATTAAACAAAACAACTCTTGTTTAGGTTTAGTTCTATGAAGATGTAAGAAGAAAATGTCAAAGGAAGAATTATTTCTTCTGGAGAGGAATGTACTGAGGGGTGACAGAATGAAAAATCTGAATATGGGAGGTTTTGTTAAAGCTTACACAACTTAGGAAGGCTAATTTTAAAAAAGGATACTAAATTATAACTATAAAATCAGGCCCCAATGGCTACTGCAGTTCCCAGATCTTAAAGCATACGTTCCGTTAATACCAAACAATATGAAATGTAGTTGTGGTGGAAGGCAGGGCCCATACCATGCTGTTTCTTGATTGAGTAAATAAATGTAGATTTCTGTCAAAAATTCAGTGGGAAATGGTCAGTGGGATCAATTATATACCTGGTTAACAAATGAGTTAGACGAAACACAAGAATTCCAGTGCACTTCGAAGGCCATTGCAGTAATACACGTAAGGGGTGATGGCAGCTTATCCTGCAACAGAATGGCCAGAACCAAAAGGGGACAGACAGCCCTGTGGAGAGCGTGGTGCTGCACCTGCCAGCAGATCAAACGCAAGGAGTAAAGCACATGAGGAAGTGACAAAGACTTCCAGGTGCAGTGGACTTTCTAAGTTGGAAAGACCAAGGGAGACAGAGTTTCGAGAGCTTATTGTACAGTCTCTTGAACACCCCAGGTGGTGGCTTCCACAAAAAGTCAAGATTTTGAAGTAAGAAGTGAAGGCTGGAGATAAAAGGGTAGGCAGTTGAAAAGGAAGACTTTGAAATCATTGTGTAACCCCTACCTTACCCACTCCACAACCTTTATACGTAGATACAATATTTACAATAAAAATTTGTTGCTGAATAAAAACTAAATTTTCAGGAAAAAAGGAGGAAAATTTCCACCACCCAAGAATGGGTGAACTCCCTTCCCTACATAGCCTCCTCTCTGCTTCAACATTCCAGGTGTTCACTTAAGTATAACATTAATGTTTAATTGAGGATGATGTTGTGATGCTTGGGGAGGAAAAGCTGTGTTATCAACCGAAGGAGGGCAGTGTCATTCAGCAAAGATGAACGTATTCCCAAAGGCTATTAGAGGGGGTGTGGATGTTTGAAAGGGGTCAGTGTTGGGTGACGCCTGTGGCTCAAAGGGGTAGGGCGCCGGCCACATATGCCGGAGGTGGTGAGTTCAAGCCCAGCCTTGGCCAAAAACTGCAAAAAAAAAAAAAAAAAGGGCTCAGTGTCTTCCCAGAACGCTTTAAGGATCAGTAACTTTGCTGAAACTGTAGTAATGGATTCGTGGAGTCTATCACTTTCTTCTCTTTCCATGTGAGAAGATCTGTTCATCAGAGCCATCTATAGGAGAGAGTGCCATGTACCATCCACTGGCAAGACCACAGGCGAGAGAGTGCTATTATCAACACAGACTTTGTGAGACCCCAAAAGAAGCTACTCCCAGCTGACATACCAGAGGGCTCATCGCAGAACCCCAGTAATTACTTGACATGCTCATGGAGATGTGAAGTTTACAATCATTTCAGTGATTGTTCCTTCATAACCACTGTTATGGTAGATGCTCACTCATATTAGAGTCGCTCTATTTACAGAACTGTGGATCAGTGTGTGTGGGGGGGATGTGTAAACAGTGTATTAGCCATTTGATCCTACAATGCCTCTACTGGCTATATATCCAGAAGACCAAAAATCACATCATAACAAAGATATTTGTACCAGAATGTTTATTGCAGCCCAATTCATAATTGCTAAGTCATGGAAGAAGCCCAAGTGCCCATCGACCCATGAATGGATTAATAAATTGTGGTATCTGTACACCATGGAATATTATGCAGCCTTAAAGAAAGATGGAGACTTTACCTCTTGCATGTTTACATGGATGGAGCTGGAACATATTCTTCATAGCAAAGTATCTCAAGAATGGAAGAAAAAGTATCCAATGTACTCAGTCCTACTATGAAACCAAGTTATAGCTTTCACATGAAAGCTATAACCCAATTATAGCCCAAGAACATGGGGAAAGGGAAGAGGGAGGGGAGGGGAGGGGGAAGGAAGAGTGGAGGGAGGGTGATTAGCGGGACCACACCTACCGTGCATCTTACAAGGGTACATGTGAAACTTACTAAATGTAGAGTATAAATTTCTTAACACAGTAACTAAGAAAATGCCATGAAGACTAGGTTGAAGAGTTTGATGAGAATATTTCACATTGTGTATAGAACCACCACATTGTGCCCTACGATTGCATTAATGTACACAGCTATGATTTAATTAAAAAAAAAAAAAAAGCATGCAAACACTGTCACAACTGAGTGCTGAAGAGAATGATCCTTCCAGAATGGGAGACGAGATCAGGCAAGATTCTTTGGAGAAAAGAACATTTACTTTGTATCTGCAGGACAGGAATTAATTTGGGAAGCAAAAAAATATATATTAATCATCAACTGTGCTTGACCATTCCCCCTGGCAGCACTTACCTACTCTATTTATTTCTGGAAGTTTCAAATTGAAAAAGGCAGACTATACTGAGGTTAAAAACAGAACAAATGAAACAAAACGATTTTCACTTAATTTTCATGCATGGACAGGATGTCTGTCTTCTGAAGCTATACTAAGCGTTTTTACTGACTCTTACATGACAGGAATTTAAGTTTTCTTTCTGAGGAGTATTGACCCAGTCTCTTTGGCTATTTTTAAATAATGTGGTTTCAGAGTATTCACTATCATAATCACCATCAGCTGGGCACGTTTAGTTTATAAAATGTAAAAATGTGACACACAGGATTAAACCTGTAATTCAAACAATATTTAAAATGCAAGGAGATTTAAGACACAACTATTTTGTTCTTGGGGTATTGAGAACAGCTAGTCTAGTAACTTTAATAAGATGGTGTCCGCATCATCCACAACCTGTGCAATTGGACACATTTGGGTTTCATCAAAGATTTCCATAGTTGGGCAGTGTATGAGACACAGTTAGAAGGTAGATTAATAGATTTTGCGGTTCCTTCGAAGCCATTAATCCCATTGTGGAAATATGTGCTTTGGCCAATTGTATCACCATGATAATTAGGTCAGACATGTTATCAAGGTCTTCATGAAATGTCATAAAAAAATAATTATGTGTGTCTAACAACAGCCATATCAACACAAGAAAAGAAGTTATGTGTGTTACTTAATAGTAAAACCAGTGTCATAATATAATTGGCCTTTAAAACATTTTAAATTTTGAATAATAACTTCTTTTATTTTATCTTATTTTATTTTATTTTTCTGAAAGAGTCTCACTCTGTTGCCCTGGGTAGAGTGCCGTAGCCTCTTAGCTCACAGCAACCTCAAACTGTTGGGCTCAAGTGATCCTCTTGCTTTGCACCCCGTGAGCAGCTGGGTCTACAGGCATGGACCACATGCCTAACTCATTTTTATATACTTAGTAGAGATGGTATCTCCCTCTTACTCAGGCTGGTCTCCAACTCCTGAGCTCAGGCAACCTGCCCTCCTAGGCCTTCTAGATTGCTAGGATTACAGGTGTGAGTCTCCGCAGCTGTCTAGGACAGTAACTATTGAGGGAAGGTGAGGCAAGAGCCTGAGCAGAGAGAAGGGACAAAGTCATCTAATTTGTGGGGTATTTTCAAGCTCCCTACACGTTTAAATCCTGTGATTTTGGCCATGACTGACATTGTGAAATTTGATGAGAGAATAACGTAGGTACTATTTAAACAGATTCTTTTCCTGTCAAATCACTGATTGTTGAAATAGTGAGAGAAGATTAAATTGTAATTGATTTTTATCAGTTTTATGCTTCTCTCCCAAATTATTTGGCAAAGGAGTTTTGCTTGTTTATTATGGTTTCTTTTGTCTTAATTTACATATTACATGCTGTGTAGAGAGAAGTAGGAATGATCACAAAATACAGAGGAAATAAAGAAAGCTACCAAATGAGTATAAAGTCAGAACTCTGTCACATACCTGCCAAAATGGCTGTCAAATAATTTATATGTGTGTGTATGTGTACGCGCATGTGTGCATGTGTGTGTGTGTGTGTACGTGTATGTTTATATATATATCTCTCAAGACTTTCTGGGAACTTCTATTAAAGTGTGCGTTTGGAAAATACACCTTTGAAAGCTGATTTGAGGGGGAAACATTTTCTCAGGCCCTCTTAGGATTATGTACTTTGGGCAGGTCACACCCATTCAGCTCAGAATAAACCTCTTTAATTTATTTTACAGAGTTTAAGGTTTTATTCCTATTAACAAGATGGTGCCCAACATGGGGCTCATAAAGGACAGAGGATCTCCCAAAGGAGCAGCCTGGACTCAGAGCTGGGCAGTGGCCGGGGTCACCCTGGGCCACCCTGGGCCCCTTGGCTTCAGCTGCTCCTTGGGTAGAACTTGTGGGTTCTCCTGAGCCCTGGACCTCCCAATCTTGGGCAACAGTCCAGATCTACTGTGACTGTCACTTACTTCCCTAGAAAGTTGTTGTTTGGAATTGGGATTTTAATTTGGAGGTACATTCTGAAGGGTCATTTTGTTGCCTCTTCCTCCTAAAATTAAAGTCAATTGGTTTTTCAGTGCACTTGGAAAAGAAGTGTCTGAGCTGTCCTTTTTGTAGACTAATGAGAGACTGAGTTCCTTAGCTCCAAAGCGAGGGCATTTTACTCCTTGCAGGAGGAGAACACTGGTGACTGGGGGCTGAGTCAGACTATCTGGGGTGACTCCCCTCGATGCCAAGGAGCCCTACAGGGACCCCCACAACATTAATTAAAAGATAGCACATCCAATAAATGACTATACAAGCAGATTATTTGGCATTTAGAGCCTTCTTCATGGGCCCCTAAAGAGAGAATCTGAGGCACACAGTGGCAGGAATGACTCAGGGGTTAAATGCTGTGGGTTTCTGCCCACAGTCACCACACTCCAACCCACCATGTCAAGCCTTGGACCGAAGTTCAGTTGATTCCATTAAAGGAAAAAGAGGAACGCATCCTCTAAAATTGAGTAAAAGCAAGGAGAACCCCTCCCCAGGAACCTCAGTAGGTTCACAGCTCCCCACAGTGCAAGTCCTTATGTAGATGGCAAGGTTCAAAGGCAGGCCAGGTTGTCTGGGACTCCAGCCTGTTAAGGCCAATTATTTGTACATCTTTTAACCAAAGGAAAAATTATCTCAAAGAAAATTCAGAGCTTAAGTGGTCAACTTGCCACTATAAAGTGAAAACATCAAGTCTTTTCACCTCTCTCTATTTTCTTTTCTGCCTGCTTGGAACCTTTGACTTTTCCTACTGGTGTTGAGAAAACTTGGAGTGAAGTGGAACACAGGGCCCCACATCTTGTTAGGAAGACTGGAGGAGGTGGGAAATACTGCAGCCGCCCTCTGAATTATTATTATCCATTTTGCCTTAAACGAGGATGATGTCTCTCACTTCTCAGAGAAACCTCAAACTGTCAAGTGGAAAATTTCTAGGCTTGTTCTTGGCAAACTCATAAAAGCTCATGCACCACCAACCTTCACCTGGTTTCCTATTACAAAATAAAAATGTATTTTCTATTTAAGTTTGATTTTTCCACTTGCTCTTCTGAGTTTATCAGCACCTGTGCTCTATAGACAGCCCCATTTTCTATAGGACATGAAATTATTAAATGAATAAATCAGGACAGCCCATATAGAAGATGTTCATGCTCAAGTTCACATACCTAAAAAGGTCTGCTTTCAGCTCCTACAGCCCTTCTCTTTACTCTTTATTCAAATTAAGTATTTAAATTTTAGAAGAGAAAACATATTTGCATTTGCTACTTGGATAGATTATTTTTTATGCAAATAGATTAAAGTTCTTCCCTGTCACACTATCCTCAATTTTCTGAGAAGATGCTTTTGATAGAATCAAGTCTCTATTGCCTCTTTTGAATGAGAAAAGGATTCCTTTAAATCTCCAACTTTCCACTGACTTTTCCTTTCTGTTTTACTGATTGGATAATGACTCAGAAAAGACCAGCTCAGATCCTTGGACCTCAAGGCTGCTGGGGAAGAATAACAGTGGTCATCACAAAATGACTCACCTGTGTCAGGGGATCTGGATGCAGGAAACAAAAAAGCAAGAAAGTCCACTCGGTCTCACCTGATTCTGCTAATTCATGGAAAGAGAGCAGATCTCTCAGAAGGGCTGTGTAGATGAGGGTGTGCTTACCCAGAGTCCCATAGCAGGTGTCTGCCAGCAAAAAAGAAAAGCAAGACTCTTATTTGTTTCTGGACTATCCAGGCAATAAGGACAATGACAGAAACAACAGAAAACAAACACTGAGGACGCGAGCTGTTAATTAACACAAGTGATGTTTTTGGTTGTGTCGTATGTATTATTATTTCAGTTCAAACATGAATGGAAAGGGGGCTATATTTAGGAAAAAAACTGTCTTTGAAACCTCATAAAAGCAAAAATTTTTAAAAAAAATGGCGGTATATATTGTCTTTTGCAAATGGACGGTTAAAATCTCAACTTGATGAATTCTAATTAAGTTTTTCTAAAAAGTCCCTTATGTATATACACTTAGCATTGCTGAGGAGTTTAATTAAAGCTAGGAAGTATGTACTTACCCCAGGGATAAGCTGACTCCACGTGGACAAATTCTCAAGCATACTTAGATAAAATTTATTAATGTAATAGATAGTTCCATCTTAAGTGTTTATTTTAAAATTGCCCCCCTTCTTTTAATTCTACTCTGTATTATTTTGGGGTCTTCAGTTGCTGTTGGAATTTGACTTTATGAAAAAGACAAAAATACTTTTGTAAAGTGTGTTCAGGCAACATTGTGGAAGAAGACAAAGGAGACTGTGGGGGCTGTTTCTAGCAAACTGCAGGGATGTGCATTTGCGATCATCTTTTAGCTATGTTGTTGTTTTGTTTTGTTTGGGATTCACTGAGGGCACAAATAATTAGCTTACACTGAATTTGTTAAGTAAAGACCCTCTTAGATTTTTCCAAGGTCTCAAAAAAATAGACAACTAATATTTATAAATAAAAATAAAAGATAATTTCAAAAAACAGATCATGCCAAATCTTATAGACAATAGAAAAAGAAGAAATACTTCAAAATCATTCTACTTCATCTGGATACACTTGATATTAAAACTGGAAAAAATATATTATTATAAAGAGGAAATTACAAACATATTTCACTTATAAATGAGGATGCAGTATCCTAAACAACATATTAACAAGTTGAATTAAAAGTTAATGTTTAAGTAATGTACTTCGGTCAAAATGAAATCCAATTTATGTGAGAATTAGTCACTGAAAAGAAGTTAACTGATGACTCTGTACTGAACCTCAGAGTCAAAGCATTCTGTCATAGACATACTCTTATTTGACAATGTGATGTTACTTTTTTGCCTTATTATTATTTTATTGCTCAATATTTCGTTGCAGCAATTGTCTGATTTCTTTTCTGAATGTATTTATCTTCATTCGTTCTTAAGAGGTTTTTGTTTCGAGTCCTTATCTTAAACATTGTTATTGTTATTAAAAAAAAAAAAGACCCTCTTATAATTGTGTCCTGCTCCCATGGGATGCATCATGCACTGTGACCCCCCATCTTTCCTCCCTCCTCTCCTCCCCGGCTCCCTCACTCTCCTACAGCCCCCCTTTGTATTAGCTCATCTGCTGCCTTCATATTAGAATTAAGTACATTGGGTTCTTGCTTCTCCGTTCTTGTGATGCTTTACTGAGAAGAATGTGTTCCAACTCAATCCAGGTTAATACAAAAGATGTAAAGTCTCCCTCTTTTATAATGGCTGGATAGCATTCCATAGTGTACATATACCACAGCTTGTGAATCCATTTCTGGGTTGGTGAGCATTTAGGTTGTTTCCACATTTTGACAATTATAAATTGAGCTGCGATAAACAGTTTAGTGCAAATATCCTTAAGATAAAATAATTTTTTTCTTCTTCTGGGTAGATGCCTAGTAATGGAATTGCAGGATCAAATGAGAGGTCTAGTTTGAGTTCTTTGAGGAGTCTCCATACTTCCTCCCAAAAAGCTTGTATTAGTTTGTAGTCCCACCAGCAGTGTAAAAGTGTTCCCTTCTTTGCACATTCATGCCAGCATCTTTGGCTTTGAGACTCTGTGATGTGGGCCATTCTCACTGGGGTTAGATGATATCTCAGGGTGGTTTTGATTTCCATTTCTCTGACAATTAGGGATGATGGACATTTTTTCAAATGTTTGTTAGCCATTCGTCTGTCTTGATCAGAGAAGGTTCTGTTCATGTCTCTTGACCAGTGGTAGATGGGATTGTTTACTTTTTTTGTTGATTAATTTGAGTTCCCTGTAGATTCTAGTTATCGACCCTGAGTCAGATGGATACCCATCAAATATCTATTGCCATTTTGAAATTTGTCTTTTTGCTACTTGTTGTGTCCTTAGCAGTGCAGAAGCTTTTCAGCTTAATAAAGTCCCATTTGTTGATTGTTGTTGTTGTTGTCACAATGGCTGCTGAAGTCTTTGTCACGAAATCTTTCCCCATTCCAACATCGTCAAGAGTTTTCCCCCACACTTTCTTCTAAGATTTTTATTGTTTCTTATCTTAGATATAAGTCTCTTATCCATCTTGAGTCATTTTTTTTAAAGGGTGAAAGGTGTGGGTCAAGTTTCAGTCTTTTACATGTGGCTATCCAGTTGTCTCAGCATCATTTATTGAATAAGAATTCCTTTCCTCGCTGTATACTTCGGTTTGGTTTATCAAAGATCGGATGGCAAGTAGAGACTGGTTTCATCTATGGGTTTTCTATTCTGTTCCTTACGTCTATGTCTCTATTTTTGTGCGAATACCATGCTGTTTTGGTTACTGTGTAGTGTAATGTAGTGTGAAGTCTGGTAGAGTGATGCCTCTGTCTTTGTCTTTATTACTAAGAATTGCCTTAGTTTTTTTTTCTGGTTCCATACAAAATGAAGTACCATTTTTTCCAGTTCTTGAAAATATGATTTGTTATTTTAATTGGGATTGCATTGAATCTGTAGATTGCTTTTGGTAGAATAGACATTTTTACAATGTTGATTCTTCCCAGCCACAAGCATGATATGTTCTTGCATTTGTTAGCGCCTTCTGCAATTTCTTTTCCGAGGGTTTCATAATTTTTTTAGAAAAAATCTTTCACCTCTTTTGTTAGGTATATTCTAAAGTATTTCATCTTCTCTGAAGCTACTGGGAAGGGAATTATGTCCTTGATTTGCTTCTCAACTTGGCTGTTACTGATGTATACAAGGGCAACTGACAGGTGGACATTGGTTTTATACTCTGAGAAGTTACTGTATTTCCTGATCACTTCCAGGAGTTTCGTGGTTGAGTCTCTGGGGTTCTCTAGGTATAAGGTCATGTAGTCAGCAAAGAGGGAGAGTTTGACCTCCACCCCCATTTAGATGCCCTTTATTTCCTTCTCTTGCCTGACTGCATTGGCAAGAACTTTCAGAACTTTGTTGAGTAGTAGTGGTGGTAGAGGACAACCTTGTCTGGTTCTAGTTCTGAATGGAAAAACTTTCACTTTTAGTCCATTCAATATGATGTTAGCTGAGGGTTCATCATACATGGCTTCAGTCAGCTTAAGAAATGGGCCACCTATGCCTATTTTCTTAAGTGTTCTTGTTAGTAAAGGATGCTGGATTTTGTTGAATGCTTTTTATGCATGTATTGAGAAGATAGCATGGCCTTTGTTTTTGCTCGTGTAGATATAATGTGTTACATTTATGGATTTGTGTTTGTTAAACCAGCCTTCCACCCCTTGGATGAAGCCTACTTGATTGGGATGTATAATTTTTTTAATGTGTAACTGCAATCTGTTAGCTAAAATTTTTTTATTTTCGCATCACTATTCATTAGTGAAATTGGTCTGTAGTTCTCTGTTTTAGTTGGGTCCTTTCCTGGTTTTGGACTCAGTGTGATATTTGCTTCATAGAACGTGTTGGAGAAGATTCCTCCCTTCTTAGTGTTCTGGAAAAGGTTCTGCTTAGCAGTTAATTTTGTAACTCCATAAGTTACTTATGGAAATGCCAAGCATACTTTCCAGTCCATATAATATAAACAGACTTTGTCTGAGAGAGATGTAGTTTACTTTAGCCCTCTAATAAGGTTATTCCAAATATTATATTTTACTACCCTATAGACTATAAACCAGTTTTTCATGTGTTAACAACATTACGTCAACGTTGGTAACTGCCTCTATGCAGATATACAGAGGGGCCAAAAAATGTAGGCACATTTTAAGAAATAAAAGAAATTATTAAATTTGTAATACTCAAGTCATGTTTGACTTCTGCAATCACAAGAGATGCTCAAATTTGATTTGTATTCATTTTTTTGTTATTCATATATATTGAGTATTACAATTTAATACAACATTTTTCTTTCTTAAGATGTGTATTTTTTTTGCACCCTCTATACATTTGACAAGTTTTACGCTCAGCCTGCTGTCTGCTCTTATTTCTTTCCTTAATTATTTAGCTAAAGAAATTCCCATTTGCATGAGCACCATGACTTTACTTTTTCAGAAATTGTACATTACCATGGTGCAAATCAAAATTTTAAAAACATAAACATTTTATTGTGCTTTTTTTTTCTTTTTGCAGTTTTTGGCCGGGGCTGGGCTTGAACCCACCACCTCCGGCATATGGGGCCGGAGCCCTACTCCTTTGAGCCACAGGCGCCACCCAATTGTACATTTTTTTGGTACTCTTTTTTTACTCCTTTTTTCTTTTTGATCAACATAATTTAAGTGTGCCTCAGAAGTTTAACTATAGGTTCAAGTGTGCTGTGAGATAAAAGGATTGAAGAATCAGTGCCTTCAAAGAAAGTCTTCCTCCGTGGAGGGGGAAGCCCTCTCTTCTGTAGACCCATCAGCCCGTAAGCTTTTCCTTCAGTAACCACTCAGGCCTACGGTGGGGGGCTCCACTCAATTTTCATTTACTGGCTCACCACATTAGGGTGACATAACAAGATATCTTTCTCCTCCTGTTGGTGTGAAGCTCTAATAGTTAAGATCTGGAAACTCTTCTGTAAAATCCAGAATCCCTGCTCTGGAGTTTTTCTACATTAAGTAGGTATCAACTGTGACCCTAAAGATTACTGAAAAGGCAGTTTTTTTCTTTTATTTTTGTAACATATTTTAACCAATAAAATGCCAGCACTGTGATGTATTAAGCATAGTGAAGGAAAATGACCACAATATGATAAATGATTCATTTTTATTCATAACTTTCGGTAAGAAAGTATGTTTCATAGACCAGCAAATCAGCACCCCCTTGTAATCCTGTTAAATGTGCAAATTCCTGGCCCCTCACATCCAAATTCAATATTCTTCAGACCTATTGAATCCACGTGTCTGGAGCTGGGCCACCTTGGTCTCAGCAGGCACCGGTGAGGTATTTGTCACATTAGGGTTTGAGAAGCATTGCTTTCGCCCACCTGAGAACTTTGTCAAAATGCAGGTTCTAATTCAGCAAATCTGAGGCTGAGCCCCAAGGTGGTATCTAACTAGCTCCTGGGTGAGTGGATGTGGACATGCCTCAGTGACCAAAATGCTATTAAATCGCAGAGAATATTAAATGTTAATCTGATCATGAATACGGCCTTTACTTTAACCTGCTTAATTTCTATCTGTTTATTTGCATGTTGAAACCCAGAAAATCCAGAAAACTCATTGTTTCTTTTTGGTTAAAAAAAAAAAAAAGGTAAAAAATTTCGTTGGAAAATGGTTGAAAATCTGTAAGAATAAGAGTTTGCTTAAAATATAAAAGCTTGCACATTGAACAGTGATTGGATGCTCTCCTTATCAGTAAGAACACCAACAGCATTTCCACATGAATGAAATTGAAATGTGCATTTTAGGAAGGACAGTGACTCTCCACCCTATTTCAAAGCACAACCTGCGTTTTGACGCGCACACGTCCCGGCTGTGGTCCCTGGTGTCCAGAGCCCGCCTGGACCCCGCGGCCACCAGTGACCATCCTGCGCCATCTCCAAGGAGTCTGCGCTCCCTTCACCCGGGCTGTGGGGGGTTTAGACTTTCGCTTCTCCTTTCTGTTTTGTTAATTCAAACCATGCCTGGGCCGGCTGTCAGGGCGCCTGTTTGCCTCCACTGTCCTGTAACGTTGTGGCTCCTGTAACAGCTCCCCTCTATTTGGGGGTCCTCACCTCCCACTGGCACCACGCGCGGGGGACCCCCCAGCTTCATTGCTATTCTGCCGACATCAGAGACACACTCGCCTCAGCTGCCTGGGCCCCAGTGAGCAGGTGGAAAAATGACCAGCTGAAAATGAGTTGTGAAGACCACTACACTGGAAAGATTGCTCTAATTAATTTTTCATTATGCACAGTGTCTGTGGATTCTAACCAGTTTGGACTGTGCCTCCTTTGAAGCACAAATAAAATGCAAATGGATTTGGAATGAAAGGGAACATTCTTTATGGTATAGACTTTCCAAAGCTGTAAAACGGCTCAGACTAATCTGCGGGGTTAGAAATATTTTATGAATTAGGGCCCGCCAGGCTAATGTAAAGTTCTGTCTGGAAAATCTAAGCTGTAGCAACGGCACCAGGGAGCTCAAGAGGTAAATTTCAAGGGCGCAGGAAACAAACAGGAATAGACCTCCAGGTAAACGTGATTGAAAAGGGAGGGGAAAGGAGCAGGAAATTCTTCTTTTTTAAGATAATTGTGTAAATTAATGTGATGTAAACAATCCAAAATTAAGCATTGTATATGTAGGTTTAACAGTCCATGTGATTAACTTGCTAAAACAGGAATATAGCTTTAATTATTTTTTATTCTGTGATAAATTGTTTTCCCCTTTGTTACACAATCTAATAACATTTACTATTGTAAATACAGAAATGATGCATCATGAATTATCATGGACAGTTCACATTTAATATGTAAGTGTGTAGTATGCTTAAAATAATACTATATATATTCTATTGTAAATAAAGGTCATTCTCGGTATGAAACAAATACATGATAATCTTTTATTGTTAAGAATGATTCATATTTTCTCTTACTTCAGTATATAAATATTGCCTCAAGTTACATACACGGCACCCATAAAGTTTGTGAGTAATATTTTATTGCCTACATGATATATTTCCAAATATAGAGATATACTTTAAAAAATAATCTCGAATAAACATTTCTACCATGAACAACAGAAAAGTCCTCTTTCGTCTCTGTGCACATTTGTCTTCTGAAATTGAAGCCTTGTTTCTGTTTAAGGATGTTTAGTTCATGCAGCAAAATTACACATTGGAAAACATGCCTGGAGTAGTTATCTCTTGAAAGGTGATCTAAATTGGAGATAGTGTTTTCATATGACTTTTAAAAGGTGTTTTCAACATTATTTTTTAACATGCATAGGAACAAGTGGTTAACATGACCCATGACCATCTTCCAACGTAGAGTGCATCTTTTTTTTTTTTTGGTGGTTTTTGGCCGGGGCTGGGTTTGAACCCTCCACCTCCGGCATATGGGACCAGCGCCCTACTCCTTGAGCCACAGGTGCCGCCCTAATAGAGTGCATCTTAACAGGAGGAACTCAGACAACGTTATTTATGATATCTTCTGTAGAGAAGGTAATATTTATAACTGTGCTTCACAATGCTGTTATGCAGAATTGACTAGCCTTGGTTAGGAAATGTGCTGGTAGTTATAGAGGTTCAATACCTGCAGGTTTAAATTGTTAAAAAAAAAAAATCGTATATGTATACATAAATGTATACATAAATCATAAATGTATACATTTTAAATCCTTCTCAATTCCATCTCTAACGTCAGATTAATCTATGACAAATCTTTACGGGGTGCACTCAGGGTCCGTGAAATATAAACAGCAGGAACATGGCCTGGTTCAATTGTTTTCACTCACATTTCCTTCTAGGCCTTAGCATTTTTGCCTAAACTCTCCCTGTAAAGTCGGATAATACCTTTCTTTTCTTTCCTTCCATTTTTCCTGATGCTATTCAATTCTCACCCCACTTTATATACTCAGTTAAGCAAAGCAAAACAACATAAAGATGAGATCGCAATAATTAAAAATCAGTTACAACCCCCCTCTCCTTTTTATTTGTATTAAACATTTTTGGTAATTCAAGTCCACAAGACTTCCTAATTTGTAAGCAATGCGGATAGGTGGAATTCCTGTAGACCTTCTGTCTACTTTAAATATTACCTCTTTATAACTATTTCTCTATCCTTCAAACGAATGAAGAACATGTTTCAGAAAATATTCACCCGGCTTCTGAAATTACATATTTCTATCCTAAACCTTCAAAATCATTCACTACACTTAATTCTACTATAATCCAAACACCATGCCAAGATTCTATAAGCAAAAACCTGATATTCCCCTTTGTGAACTTAAATTGTGTATGAAAAGACGTATTCTATGTAAATCGCAAAATATGCCGTGTCTTATAAAATAGAAATATACGAAGTGTTATAGACACGGGGAGAAAGGAATTTTGTCTACTTGAAGAATATTCTATGTAAGTAGAGAGTAGGGAAATGAAAAGGCAAGGAAATAAATTCAGGTTAAAGACGGAGAGTTACTGGGGGAGACAACTGATGGAGCTGAGGCTCAGGTGGCTTTAAAGTGACCTCAGTCGGGGAATAAAATCCAGGGGCATAGATGGGTTGGGTGTGAGAGGTCAAGGTAAGGAATGAGGCAGTGGAATTAGAAGGGTAATTTGACCAAATTGTACAGTATTTAGCTTGTTCTCAAAATACCTTTATATACGTGTGTGTGTGTGAGAGAGATCCATAAAGTTTGTATACAATTTAAAATAGTTTACTATTAGCCGGGCGTTGTGGCGGGCACCTGTAGTCCCCGCTGCTCGGGAGGCTGAGGCAAGAGAATCGCTTAAGCCCAGGAGTTGGAGGTTGCTGTGAGCTGTGTGAGGCCATGGCACTCTACTGAGGGCCATAAAGTGAGACTCTGTCTCTACAAAAAAAAAAAAATAATAATAATAAAATAAAATAGTTTACTATTTCAGTGGTGCCTGTGGCTCAGTGAGTAGGGCACCAGCCCCACATACTGAGGATGGTGGGTTTGAACCTGGCTCTGGCCAAACTGCAACAACAACAAAAAAAATAGCCAGGGGTGGTGCCTGTGGCTCAAAGGAGTAGGGCGCCAGCCCCAATACTAGAGGTGGTGGGTTCAAACCCGACCCCAGCCAAAAATTGCAAAAAGAAAAAATAGCTGGGTATTGTGGCAGACGCCTATAGTCCCAGCTACTTGGGAGGCTGAGGCAAGAGAATTGGCTAAGCCCAAGAGCTGGAGATTGCTGTGAGCTGTGACACCACAGCACTCTATTGAGGGTGACAAAGTGAGCCTCTGTCTCAAAAAAAAAAATAAAAATAAAAATAAATAAATAAAATAGTTTACTATTTTAATATACTCATGTGCAATTCACTATTTTAAACTCTTAAATTGCACACAACCTTTGTGGCCACCCTGTGTATGTATCTGTGTACTTATATATATATGACTTTATTTTATTTGTATTTTTGGTGAGCAGAAAGTTGTAAATAAAAAATACTTCCAAAGGTATAGGTTGACCCCAAAGAAGAAAGTAGTTTTAAGAGGGGACTTTATCAAACTGCGGAGTGCCCACTGCATGAGGGAACCTGGAATCACTCTACTTTGGAGAATTGTTACTGTTAGGTTTGGAATGTGCGATGACAGATCCCTTGTTCTCAGAATAGTGGAATGTTGGATTTCCAAGGACTTCCAGTCCAAGACGGATTTAAGAATGTTTTGACTTAGATTTGGAAATTAGGAATGCCTTAAAAAATTGTCTGATTTCCTTAGGTGAGGCTAGCTTTTGAAAACTAGTAAACAGAGAATGAAATAGCCTGACCACGCTGGTGCTTTAAGCAACAGAAATGGTTGAGTGAATGAGTTATGTTCTATCATCTCAGCAGTGATCTGGACAGTCGTTTGAAGGAAAAAGATTACAGAGATAGGAATTCTATAGAAATGTTTTAGAGATAGCAGGACAATAAAAAAATGGAGAAATATTTAAGGCAGAACAAATGAAAATGGAGGGAATGTTTTTAGGGATCAACATGTTTTACCACTACTGACAAACTCGAATAAACCACGATGCTGGAGTGTCAGGCGGAGCTCACACTTGGCACTCTATTGAATCAAAATTTTATTACCCATCAGTTAAAAAAATTCAGATGAATATGTAAAGTATGTGGTTTTTAAAAATCAGTAAAATTGCGGTAGTTATAGTAAGATGAAACAGATACTTGAAATTAAGATGAACATGATCCCATCTTAAAGTGCAAGTAAAATTTGACAAAAGAATGGGGACTTTTAAAAGAAGGAAAGCTGAGAGATTCAAAAGTGACTCACTGTGGTAGTAAGGAGCTGTCTAACACTTAACGGTCTGAAAGAGGGAAAATGAAACAGTCACACATCCCAGGGAATGCAAAGCCCTACAACATTAGAGTCCCGTCTGAACCAAAATGGGTTCTGTCTGGCCTGGCTGCAGCCGCCTCTGATTGGAGGCTAATTCAAAAAACCTTCTCTGCAGAACATCAATTCTTTGGCCTTCTCTATAATTCTTTCTTTCTTTTTTTTTTTTAGAATTTTTTTTTGGCCAGGACTGGGTTTGAACCCGCCACCTCCTGCATATGGGACCCGTGCCCTACTCCTTGAGCCACAGGTGCCGCCCTCTACAATGATTTCTTCTCCCTTTCTTTCTGCAACCTATTTTGGCCTTCAGAGTCTTATTGTTTTATGCACAGATTTTTAAATTTTGGATTTTTCATTTCTGTACTTTTAAAACGGATGTTTAAGAAAAACTCAATTCAATTCTAGATGGGGGGAAAGAAGGAGGGAGGAGGATTGGTGTGTTCCTGTTTAATGGGCATAATGTGGGGGTCTATGGCACACCACCTGGACGTGGGGCACAACTACACTGAAACAGTGTAACCTAATTCTTTGTACCCTTGCATTGATCTGAAATTAAGGAAATCGAAACTTAAAAAAGTAAGACTAAAGGGGTATTTATTGCTACTACTTTTTCAGAGCTCTGGGGGCTGAGGCCTTCAGTATCTGAACTGTGTCTTTAAAACAAACAGCTGAGTAAACAAACAAAAAGATCAAACAAACCCTCCTGGTATTAAAATGGAGACTTGTTTTATCCAACTAATGAACAACGCCTGTAGAACTGGAGATTTCTTTATTAGCAGTCACAACAAAATCATTTTCAAATGATCTCCGACCCTGATAACAATGAAAGTTCTGCTTGCAATGAATATTAAGAGCACCGACTTGGAACAGAGCACATTAATGTATCAGAAGAACTCTTCTCTGACGCACACCTTCGGTTCTATTTTTTTTTTTTTTTGATCTTTCTCTTCCCAAAGCAATATATAATTTCAACGCAATCCCCATTAAAGCTCCACTGTCATACTTTAAAGATCTTGAAAAAACAATACTTCGTTTTATACGGTTCTATTTTGATAAAGAAACCAGCAAGGTAATTTCCATGGCCACCCCACGCTGCCCTCAGGGCTTCACAGGATGACCAGATAGGGTCTGTGAAGTCTTTATACCCGTGATTGGTTAATTTTCTCCATGTAAAATGGTATTGCTCTCCTGTTCTCCTCTTTGGAGAAATAGCAGAGTGTGTTAGAAAGAAAAGCAAGCAACCAGACATTAAAATCATATTCTGTTTTTTAATATGGCTACAGAATCTGTATTGATCTCAATCCACCACCAGTGCTGACCTGGGAAGAGCTGGGACTGTGAGGTTTTGCGTATCAGACGCACGTGTATTTGTGTGTGTGTGTGTGTGTGTGTGTGTGTGTGTGTGTGAATGTATCCACCAGGCTTGATTCAGCTGGACGCCTGGTAGGGTCAATGTTGTTATAGGGTACCAAGCTAGCAGGTAATCAGGAAAGACAGAACAGATCCAGAAAGTTATACGGAATTTTATCAAAATCTGACTACATTTTGATCAACAGGTTAAAAAATAGGCTTTTCATGTTTCTTGAAAACGTAATTTTTTGAAAGGTTATTTTTCTTTCTTTTTTTTGGCTGGGGCTGGGTTTGAACCCATCACCTCTGGTATATAGGGCTGGCACCCTACTCCTTGAGCCCCAGGCGCCACCCTAAAAGGTTATTTTTCTACGCATAAACGTTGCACAATTTTTGAGGTTCAGGCTCTGGATTTTGAAAGAACAGCTTGGCTGTGTGTACTGACATTAGTCATTGCACTCTAGAAATTCACTCCCTGCCCCACACACTTGCCGCCTGGCGGGGTCTGTGAACGGCACCGACAGGAATTGCTGTCAGGGACGGGCAGAGTGGGCAGTGGGCAGGCTGGAGACGCATCCTGCTCTATTTTGTCACTCTGTGCTGTATTTTGCATATAAACATTCTACATTAAATTGTGTATCAAATGTTCAGATCACGGAGTTCTAGGGTGAAGGTCGTGGACGTGGACTAGAGTGACCCCAAAACAGAACCTGACACAAAGAGCCGGGAAATGCTCGAGGCGGTGGGGGCTCCAGGCACACTGATTTGATTAACAAACCCTGCAGGTCTGTATCAAAGCTTTATGCTCACCCTCTAAATATATACAACTATTTCGTGCCTATAATAATTTAAAAAAAAATTAGAAAACGTTATGGACATGTGCCGTAAGTAGATTTTCCTAAGGATGCTGCCACTGGTGGTTTTCCCCTAAACCGACCTACGTGTTTGCTGAAAAGCAGAGGAGATATTTTCTGCAAGGACATTCACTTCTATGTAACCTGAAGTACAAATTTACACCAGCTGTATCACTTCATAGCTACTACATATGTGCATTTGTCTTCTTTCGTTACTGATGACAGAATAAACCACACTTTTCAAACAATCTATATCGTATTTATATATTTTTCCACTTATAAAATAATTTTTTTTTTATCCCAAAACTATTTAACTTTTGCTAGAAAATGTGTTTTGGGTAGTACCTCCATCATGCCGTGTGTTCCATTACCAGTTTCCATGGCTGTTTACCTGTAAATACTTTCTTTTCCCCATTAAGAGGAGCAAATAGTCATACAGGTTTGCAAAAGCAACACTTCAGAAAAACCCACTGGCTGGCTGTGGTGGTCCCACCTGTAATCCCAGCACTCTAGAAGGCCAAGACAGGTGGATCGCTTGAGCTCAGGACTTTGAGATCGGCCTGAGCAAGAGAGAGACCCCCTCTCTACCAAAAATAGAAAAACTAGCTGGGCTTTGTGGTATGAACCTATAGTACCAGCAACTCGGGAGACAGAGGCAAGAAGATCCCTGAGTCCAAGTGCTGTGAGCTATGACACCACAGCACTCCACTTAGGGTGACAGGGTGAGAGTGACAGAAAAAAAGAGAAAGAGAAAGAGAGAGAAAAAGAAAGAAAAGAAAGAAGGAAGGAAGGAAAGAAAGAAAGGGCAAAGAAAACAAGAGAAAAAGGAAAGGACGGGAAGGGGAGGGACACATGTATCTTTCTAAGAAGTCGTGGGCCCATACACAGTAGCATTGGCAGAAGCCAAAGCTTTTCCATAGGACAAAGAGACTCCCTAACACCCCTAATTTTGCATTTCCCTAAAATGAACAAAATCCATATCAAGATAATAGATACACAACAAAATAAATACTTCACGAGAATTTAAACTATTTTCTTATTTGTGAATATTCCTTTGTACAGACAAAATCAAGCCTAAAATAATTCTGTCGGGACTTTCTTCCAGAGAGTAGGCTATATTGATTAGTACCTAGTAAAAATGTATAGACTTCCATTGTCTGGCACTGAAGGATTTGAGATACTTTATTGATAAAATATATTTTGAGTCATTCTTTTTTACAACTTTAAAGAAAGGGACTGTGATATTCTGCAATGAGATGATGATTGGAATTCTGAATAACTATTGTACCTCTTCTTGTTAGCTAAGTGACGTGAAACAGCACGTATTTGAGTATTATTTTTTATTAATTTTTAATTAAAATCATAACTGTGTACATTTATGGGGTACCATGTGATGATTGGATATACAGTGTGGAATGCTTAAATCAAACTAGGTAACATAGCCATCATCTTGATTACGTATTTTTTGTGGTAAGACATTTAAAATTTACTATTTTGTTATTTTGAAATACACCCTTACATTGTGCACGTTAGATGAGGTCCCACCAGATGTCCTCCGAGCTCCCACCAAGCGCCCTTCCCCTCTCCCTCATCCCTCCCCTTTGCTGGACTATATTTGTGTTTTATTATTCGTATGAGTGTATAAATCATTATAAATTGGTTTCCTACTAGTATTGAGTACAGTGGATACTTTATTTCCATTCTTGAGATACTTTACTAAGAAGAATGTGTTCCAACTCCATCCCGGTAAACATAAAAGATGTAAAGTCTCCGTCTTTTTTATGGCGTTGAAGTATTCTAAACACAGTTTCCCCATTTGTATAAATGAATAAAACATATAAAATTTGTGAAAATATCTGGTATATTAGATTCTATTTTGATATAGATGTATAATACACATAAATCACACAAAACAAAATGATTTATATGCATTAATAAGTTCACACACTGACCCTCACACGTATATACAGTCTCATACAAGGGACCCACACCACCAGCTTCTTAGTAATGTAGAGTTCTGAAAATTCTGTCCCTATAAATTGTTTTATTAAACATAATAAAGTCATAGTTCTTGTGATTTGAAATCCCCAGGAAACATCCATAACAATCGAGTTTGAAGCCGTGGGAGTGTCTACTGAGGATCCTCAGCCTGCCCTCCCGCTCCCTGGGGAGATGCTGAGGCTTCAGGGATCTTACTGTACCCTTGCTGTTTGACCTGTAGGACTGATTCTTCCTTTTCATGAATTTTCCTAAAGCAAAAGTGATAGCCTTTACCAGCTGCTGTTTAAGTCAGAGCACTTTAAAGGACATGTATTAAATTTATAACACAATCCCCCAGACCCTGTGAGGTGGGCTGAGGTCTCCTGGTGGGAGCAGCAGGTACCACCAGGCCCTTCTGGACTGGCTCCTCCTTCCAGCGCTGAGAGGCTTCCGTTTCCACAGTGTAACAGGAGATGAGAAGCTCATGGTCTCCTGTGCCACTGTCTCCTCCTTCACAACTCTGTCATGTGTTATTATTTCTGCAAACAAAATATCCTTACTGGGGGCTTGCTTTGTGCCTGGAGATGTGCTGAGGCTATAGGAACTGAAAGAAAAACGGTCTTGTCTTCACAGATGACATCGTTATTGGGCGAGAGCAGCAATAACAGAGGAAGAACAGGGCTGGAGGTTCTGTGAATTTCACAATAGAAACTGGTCTAATTCTGACACAGAAGATTCAAGGGATGGCAGGTGCGAGGGGAACATGGGCTGGGAAACCGGATATTTTGGATCTTTCCATGTTTCTGTGAGAATAAAAGTGCCAACTCTAAGAGCCTTGCCAGGCCATCGGTTGGCCAGTCCAAGCATGAGACAGAATTATTTACTGTATGGTCACAGGTGGGGAAGGTGGTGACTTCCCAGCTACTGATGGGACTTTAGGGAGTGTCTTGGGCTCAGCTGCAACCCCTTGAACTCATGAGCACAGTGCCCTGGAGCCCACAGAAAATTGATTGTGGAAGAAGGTAAGGGTTAGATGGTGGCAGTCAACACTGTTTGGATATTAGAATCATCTAAGAAGACTTTCAAACTCCCAGGACGCAAAACAAAAGGGCTTAAAAATCTCCACTTCCTGGGCAACACCTGTGGCTCAAAGGAGTAGGGCGCTGGCCCCATATACCCAATGGGGTGGTTCAAACTCTGCCCCAGCCAAAAACTACAAAAAAAAAAACCCTCTACATTCTCAGGCTGAAGGTAGGTCTGATGTCCAGCCTTCAAAATGTTAAATGCCAAAACCAAGCCCATGTGTTTGTGTGTGTGTGTGTGTGTGTAAAAACTTTAGTGACACCTTCTAATTTATTGAGTGTATTTTGAATAGTCAGGACAAAGGTTTTAAAAACCAGGCCGATTTAAGAAGGTGAGGTAATGCTTTTATTTATGAATATGAATGGAGAAATTATTTCCAAACATTTAGGAAAAAAGTAATGTTCTTTGAGGAAGCACTGAATGGTCTAATATTCAACTCTGTAGGTAATATGCTCAGAATTGAGAACAATGGTTTCCTAGTCTATTCTACCTACATTCTTTTTTCCTCAAAGGCACTACATTCAATAAATTTTCTTAAATTATAAATGTCAATGTTTTCCACAAATGCCCACGCAGAGTTCAGACCGTCATTGAGAGGAGTGCCCTACTGATACGCCACAGAGAATACAGAGATCTAGGTTTATGGATGGTCATTCTCTACCCTCTGATGTACATTCATTTACCCCTTCCTTCAAATCTTATGAATGACATCATTTTTGTTATAAATAACTTTATTCGTCTAGAAAGATAATGGTGTCACATGAATTTGGGAAATGTCCAGAATTTTGCTAACACATCTAGAACCACCTTTAAAGATTACTAAAATATTTTTGATGAAGATACATTTTATAAATGAGTATTTTAATGTGTTGATTTGTAATATGATATTCTATGTCTATGAGGATTCAAACAAAGGTCTGCAGGCATTCTGAATACCAACATAATATACTATGTATTTTTTGAATTTCAGTGTCACAGTATCAGGTGTTTTCAGAATGTGGCAAGACAGTTCTTAACTTCATTCAATATTGCATTATGTGTGAGTGATAGTAGCTATCAGACCATCTTTCTTTCTGAATATTCATGAAGCATTCTTTACTTTTCCTGGCAAGAAGAAAAAAGGGAAATATTATTGAGAAAGCTGCCTCCCAGAAACTGCAGTGAAGTGATTCAGGAATAGTCTCCGCAGACAAAGAATCTGCTATTTTCTCCAGTAACAAATTACATGGTGTGGAAAAAAACAAGAAAACAATCAGCGAGGCTTGGTTGGCCCTTTATTTTTGAGAAGTAACTGAGAATTCTTGAAAACACTATTTTAAATACTTGATTTTTAAATTACACGTACTTACATTGAAATGCATGCCCTGGTACTAATGAGATATATGAAGTTTTCAAATTATTCAATTTCTCTGAGACCTCATTTCCCCATTGGAACAATGGAGATAATGGCACCAGCCTTTCAGCCTTGTTTTGAGGCTCTGACAACAACGAAAATTAACATATAGTTAGGAAAAAGTAAATATTAGCTCCCCTCCTGCATGCTTTATTTACTTCTCTGCCTGTTGGGGAGGGAAGAAGCTGAAAGCTACTCCAACAGTTTCCTTCCACACGATGATGCTGTTACTGAGGGAGCTATGTAAACCCCTGTCACGAGCGTCTTTCCCTTGTTCTGGGAATTCACAGAGTGCTGTAGAAATGCTTTAGCCACCTGCTCCGTGTGTTCTGTTCCCTACATTCCTTCTGGTAACTGTCTTTTTCCTCTGCCTGCTTACGCTTCAGCAGAAAGAGGAATGGGAAGGATAGGGAAGCGAAATCTGTCTTGTAAAGCAATGCATATTCTACCCATTTTTATGCTCACATTCACCTTGTTCTACCTTCACAGGGAATGAGAGATTCTGTTCAGTTGGGTGTTCAGGGAAATTTAGAAGGCAGGAATGATCTAATGAATAAAGCAAAGACATGTACCAAAATGATAGCAACCCAAACTTCTGCAGAAGGTAGTTAACATTTTGAAAACAATTTATTTGGCAGCATTATGGCGTATGATCGTAAACCAAGTCAAACAAGATGAACATATGCTCATTGTTGAGCTGAGTGGCTGAATGGATCATCCAGAGGCAGCACACCTGTGCAACGGCATAATTGCAAGATAAACACCCACATATCTCTTTTATAGCTAATTAGACTTGAGTACGAGACACTGTTTTGAAGTGCCAATAGGAAGCATAGCTATTTGCACATCCTTGACGGAAAAATCACGTCCCTTAGAGTTGGAAAGGTCATTGTTGAATTGTCCTTTGCTGTCATCACACCTGCTGGTAAGGAGAATAGTCACAGAAATATTTGCCATGACTCTTAGCAAACATGGGGGATTGGAATTTACTACTAAATGTTCCCCCCATGCAATCTCTGATGCAGCATTCCATGGTGGAATGTGTCACTTAGTGTATGAATGGTAGACTTGGAGCAGGTCAGAGGACAACGTAATTTGTTTTGCTTTTCCTCCTACATACAATTCTTAGGATAACTTCTGAGATAAGAAGGGAGCAGTTAACGAGTGCTCATTTTACCTTTGACCTACAGTCCTGATTCCTGGGTAATTCCTGCGTAATTCCATGGTTTGAGAGCAATTTAATGGGCAGTGAAAAAAGAAGATAAACCAAAGGGACTTTTCAGCACTAGGCTTTGAAATAAACTGGCATTTAAATCTGTTCCATAAAGAGACATCATCCTTATCAAAGCAATACTAAAATAGAGCCAACTCAGGTGCAGCAGGAATTAACTCCTCCTCATTATGTTTTTCTTTACTATGCAAACCGACATCCTGATGTTAGAGGAAAGGAAACACCTCCAAGTGAAGATAATCAAACTTCTTAGTTTGTAGTTGAAACAACAGAGGGAGTCAGAATAGTTTAGTTTTAGTAAATTATAGACTGCTCCATTAATTAGTAAGAGATCTGGATGAGAGTCCATGTCTCCTATTTTATATTGCAAAAGGTCTTTCACACACTGGACTGCTCAACTTTTAAAGACTACAGAAGAATAAAAATTTTCTCTTGGCACATAGCTTGGCAAATAGCAGAAAAATGAAAGAAATGTGAAGGTTTATTCTAAGGAGAGAACATTCTATTACCTCAAATAGCAGAATCCATGATTCAAGAGTATCTTCTTTTCCCTCAGAAATACCACAAATACACCATTCTTTGCAAAATGGTTGTACCTGAAAAATGTTACTTATTCAGACAAAATCCTAACTACAAGTGTATCATGGTTAATCTCCACTTATTAGCCCAGAAAAACAGCTCTAAATACCTGTGGTTATAAAATCATATGTCGCAAATTCTAACTTCAATCGACATAATCTCTAAATTTGAATTTTAATAATATAATGCTGTAACACAAGGAAATCAAAAACGTATTACACTTTTCTCGTGGGAAGACTACCCTCTTGTGGCAGAAGTTGGTACTACAACTGCCTATTTTTTTACAAATCTGGATTCCTACAAAGGGACTTGAAATAAGTAGTCTTGAAAGCTAAAAATAACCTTCACGACACAGTCTTAGAAATCACCTACTAATATAACTTTGCATTCCAGATATTGAAGCTTATTTCTTGGTAATAAATAACACGTTACAACTCCATCGAGATTTGTAGCCTTAAAAACTCAAACACTCACGCATCATGAAAATTTGGAGTTGTACGTCATATTCATAATATATGAGACATAACTATATCTCAGATCACAAGGTCATAAGCTTATTTGGAGCGAGACTTTACAACTGTGTGATACCCTAGAAGCCTGACAATGGCAAAACTATTCATATTAGCAATGACTTATTCCACACCTGTTCAAAATATCCCAAAAGAAATTACAGATTCTATGTAATGTGAAAATAGACATAAAATAAGCTATTGCTCTGTTCAGACGGAGCGATCCTTTAGGGCATTGGGATGAAAGTTACTTTCTTTTCATTAAACAGAGTAATAACAAAGCCAGAATAAGCAGGTGTGTCCTTTTATAAGTGGTAACACATTTAAAATTTCAAGGCTATTAGAAAGCCTAATTTGGAAAAAGCCAATTATCTAAAGGAAAAAAAAACCCAATGTGGTATCCAGTCTGCTCAGGACTGTGGACAAGGGCCAGTCCCAGCGTGGCCGACCTGGGCAGCTCCAGGGGCCCCCAGGTCCCCTCCCCGCTCCTCTGGTGGCGGCTGGGTGTGCTCATACTGGGCAGAAAAATAGAAGAAATCGTGACAGCAGCATAAAAGGTACCTACGATCTGCCTCTGAACGTTAAAGGTTGCTCTAAAATAGTATTTTTGTTTTAGTTTTATGTGGTGGGTGAATTATTGCTCAGAAATATGAGCAATATCGCTCCGCCCCCGCCCCCCCCCCAGAGAGGTGCACTTGCATAGCCTTGGAGGTTCCCAGGGCCAGTGACTTGGGTGACAGGGTGTTGCCAGACGCCACAGGGCATAATCCAGGAATGTGCTTGTGAGTTTTCACGTTCTCAGCTGCTTTTCTCTTAAACCATCACAGTCCAGCGCGCTGGTGTGAGGAGGGTAAAGATACTGCCGCAGAGTCCAGGCCTCCAGACCAAGCCCAGCCCAGATCCCTTAACTTCCAGCTGCTGCAGATGGCTGAGCTCAGGAAATGTTTATTATGGAGAACTAATGAGGGTGTGTGTGTTGTTTTGCTGCATGACGAGGGTATCGTTAATACAGACAGTTTTCCATCTTCACATGAAAAATGTCTAACTGAGTCCACTAGATAGAGGTAGTCAACATAATCATTCAATAGCTTCTCTTCTTCAACATCTTCCTCAAGTTCACTCTATTGATCTTTGAGACCGAATAAATTTCACTTTGGCAGCTCTTTCTGACTGCTTCGGTTACAATATCTGTCACCAACTAAGCCTTTCTATAATGGCTTGTTTATTGCCTTCATAACAATTAATGCTACTTTTCATTTCAATTATTGTGTTCATTAATTTGTCTGGAAACCCCAATTATTTATAAATTATATGAGAATTAAAACCCCCTGTTTTTGTTCTTCAATACATCTCCAGTGGCTAGCTTATAGAATTATTAAATATTTGTGAATGAACAAATGGATGCCTCATTTAGCCTATTAATTCATCAATCAATTTCATTACCTGATTTTGTTTTCGCCTACTTGAAACACCACCCTTTAAAAAGGCAAGCAATCCACCTGCCTCCGCCTCCCAGAGTGCTAGGATTATAGGGATGAGTCACTGCACCCAGACTATTGTCATGGCTTAAATTTGTAAATTTAAAAGCATGTGCTGGGAACTTAATTGGCAATGTGACAACATTGGGGGGTGTGGCCAGATGGGAGGTGTGGCCTGGTGGGAGGTGTGGCCAGATGGGAGGTGTGGCCTGGTGGGAGGTGTGGCCAGATGGGAGGTGTGGCCTGGTGGGAGGTGTGGCCAGATGGGAGGTGTGGCCTGATGGGGAGGGTGTCCTAATGGGAGGTGTGGCCTAAGGCAGGTTGTCCAAGGTTGCACACTCTGGGGCTTCACGCTCAATCTCTGGCTTGTTCTCTGTTGTCTCTTGACATCTGCCCTTCTCCAGGCTACAAGGTCCCTCAGTGTTGCCAGGTCCCTGTGTGTGGACTTCCAACCCCCACAACTGTGAGCCAAAGACATTTTTCTTCATTATAAATTATCCAGGCTATGGTATTCCCTTTAGTAACATAAAACAGACTAAGACATCCAAATTGAAGCCAGGAATGTATCACGTATTTTCACGTATGATTCTGCCTAGAACCATATTGCCTGGTATTGTGACTGGAACTCACGTGTGGTGACTCCCCACTGCTACACACTGTGAGTGGAAAATACATCACATTTTGAACAGTTGGCAGAGAGCAATGTCAAGTATCTTAATAATTTTTATATTAACCAGATGTTAAAATGATACAAGTATGCATATATACATATGTAGATAAAGTATATTACGACACTTGTTCTTACCTATTTCATTTTATTTTTAATGTGTCTAATAAAGACATGTTAAGTTATAAAGGTGGCTCCTCATTTGTGGCTTTCTTTGTAGGTCTACTGTACACCCTGGCCTAGAATAATAGCTGGCCTTGAAGGAATACTCAATATTTGATCAAAGCGTGCTAGTTAAGGGCAGCTACTGCTCGTAACATGTCCTCACAACTTTGTGATGACAGTAACTTTTTTTTTAATTTTTATCTTTTTAATTTCAGATTATTGTGAGATACAAACAACCAACTTTCAGTATTAGAATTTGTTAGGTACAGTCTCCCTTGTAGCTATGTCCTGCATCCAAAAGGTGTGCCATACACCCCTACCTTGTGCCCATCCAGCGGGAGGACCCCAAATCACTCTCCCAGCTCTTCCGCCCTCATTTTCCTCCCCCTAACTTGAATTGAAGTGAGTTTTTCTCCTATGTGGGAGTGAATTAGATAGTCTACTGGCTTCATGTTAGTATTTAGTACATTGGATATTTTCTTTTTGATTCTTGTGATGCTTTACTAAAAACAATGTCTTGCACTTCAATCCAGGTTAATGCAAAAGATGTGAAGTCTCCATCTTTTTTAGTGGCTGAACAGTATTCCATGGTGTACATATGCCACGGCGGGTTAGTCCATTCCTGGGTAGGTGGGCATTTAGGCTGTTTCCACATTTTGGTGACTGTAATTTGAGCTGTGATAAATAGTCTAATGCAAATGTCCTTATGATAAAAGGATTTTTTTTTTTTCCTTCTGGGTAGATGCCTAGTAATGGGATTTTGGGGTCAAATCGGAGGTCTAGCTTGAGTTCTTTAAGAATTCTACATACTTCCTTCCAAAGAAACCATTTTTTCACTCTACTTTGCAGGAAGAGAAGAAGAAACAGGGAAGGAATAAGTGACTTACGCAAAATGATGGAGCTTATGTGTGATGGGGGAAGAGCTCCCACCTGAGTCTGACCCTGGGTCTGTGCTCCTGGCACTTTGCACCTGGCCTTGTCAGGAGTGCAGAGGTTAAAGGGCAATTTCCCTGTTGTGGTCAATAAAGGAACTAATGAACCTGACTAGAAAGAAAGAAAAGAAGTTGATTCAAGTTTCTAAACCAACGAAAATGTATGATTTTATTGTACTTAGCAAATTTCTCTTGAAGCAAAATGAAACTGAAATGAAGGAAAAGCAAAGCTGATTTTAAATAGAGTTTGAAAAGTAGCTGGGATAGTCTTGGAGTTGGAAATACTACCCTGGAGCTGTGGCTAAAGAGAACGTTTCCATATAAATATAAAGCATGATGACAGTCTATGGGCTTTAGTTTTCCTAAAGAGGCAGAAAATATTTTCCATAATAATATATTTACTCAGTTTTCTCAAAGTATTCATTTTCTAGGTAGACACACAGAAAACTTGGGCATTTTAACTTTGTAAATGAACACACACAGATTAGTAGACAGAAAGATTAAACATAGAAATATAGATGCTTCCACCCAATCAAGTTTCATAGGTAGATAAAACAATGGTTATAATAATCTATGCATCTTGTTCAGAAAAGAATAGAGAAGAAAATATGTTTAATCAGTGACAAAGAGAATAAAGCAGAATGTTCAGAAATTTTAAACTTGACAAAAAGATTCTGAAGTTTACATGGGCAAATAATTTATGTCACCAAATTTACTTCTCCATACAGCTCAATATGAAATCATTTTCTAATTTTCCAGTAAGCCTAATAGCATAGGGCAAAGCTGACATAGGAATAAACATAGAATAATCAAATCCAATTAAACAAAGAAAATGTATCTATGCAAATTTAATTAAATTATGACAAAATGGCTCTTGAAATATTAAAGAAAGGAGATTATTCACCATGCAAATTAAGAATTATTGCTTATGTGGGGAAAAATTAGAAATAATACAACACCCTTTATCACTGATATCTCTAGTTAAAGGGTAATAGCATTTTAGAAAATTTGTCCTTTGGGGCATTGCCCTAAGTTTTCTGCAAAGAGCATGTATTATTTTATGTTTTTAAACATAAAGATGGGGCGGCACCTGTGGCTCAAAGGAGTAAGGCACCGGCCCCATATGCCAGAGGTGGCGAGTTCAAACCCAGCCCCAGCCAAAAAATAAATAAAGAAAGAAAGAATGAAAACTATCTTATGTCCATAAAATTTAATAAAGACCTACAAATAACCTCTTTTAGTCCAGTCTCCATATTTTAATCACTAGACTAATAACAATAATAAATAATATTTGTGGAACTCAAATGTGTCTGCTCCATTTTTTTCTATCTCTGCCAAAATTGTCTTTTTTCCTGCCCTCCTACATACGGGTTAAAATTTTAGTTGTCTTGTAAACAGAGTGTCTCTCTTTGCTCCATAATCCTGTCATAATCTATATCATATACTAAATTGATGCAATTCTATTAGGTTAACACTGACACTGCTTTTATTCTCTTACCTCATTCATTTTTTTTAAGAGACAAAATCTCACCGTCTTTCCCAGTATGGGCTTGAACTGCTGGGCTCATATGATCCTTCCCCCTCAGCCACCTGGGACTCCTGGCTCACACCACCAGACCAGGTTTTGCTTTCTTATTTTAAATGAAAAGATCCAGGATCAGAAACAACAGCAACAACAGCACCGGGGCTTTCCATGACACAGGGGGGAGCAGCTTTAATTTCTTTCTTTCTTCTTAAGTAACAACATGTAGTCCGTTTTATAAAGCGTTCTAAACCTTGATAGAATCATCCCTGCTTCTTTAGACAAAGATTCCTCTTAGTAATAAACTGAATGGAGATCACTGGGTAAGGGACATTAGGCTGCACAGTGGAGAATGCACTTGACAACTCCTTTGACATAAGATGAAATTTTCCTGGAATATTTTCTTTTTATGTTAGACTTTTATCAAATCTGAGAGTATATCAATCTCCATTATTTTTAAGCATTGATGATTTAAGTTGTCAGAGCCAGTTCGTACAGAATTCTCTATATGCTACCTCTCACAGATTTACATGTTTACAGGTGTGTAAATAGGTCTTGGAATGTCCGTAAAGTAGAATGTATATTAAATCAAAAATAACATTAGTACGATTATCAGGCCAATATAATCTCAATGACCATCTTTTTTTTTTTTTATTGTTGGGGATTCATTGAGGGTACAATAAGCCAGGTTACACTGATTGCAATTGTTAGGCAAAGTCCCTCTTGCAATCATGTCTTGCCCCCATAAAGTGTGACACACACCAAGGCCCCACCCCCCTCCCTCCTTCCCTCTTTCTGCTTCCCCCCCATAACCTTAATTGTCATTAATTGTCCTCATTCATGGAGAAGCATGAATTCAATGACCATCTTTATCTGAGTTCTACTCAGTCCTTCCTTTCTTCCCTCCTTCCTTCCTTCCATCCTTCCTTTAAATACACACACCAATATGTATAATATATGCATATACATCAATATCTAAAAACATATGAAGTTATTTATACATATACAAATATATTGTAGAAGACATTTTCTGGAACCAAAACTTTTACAGTTTCTGTTTAAGAGTAAATACAACTTTAACAAAATAACTTATTTCTACCTATGTCTTCCCAGTATCAATACCTGTATTTTTTCTTTCTTGGGTAAAAGAATATCCTGCGACAGCTTGCCACTCATCAGGTTCCTAAACTGAAACTTATTAGCCTAAGAAGATGGTGCCTGTTCTCATCTCTGTATGTCCAATCAGCCCGTTCATTGCCTGAGAAAGTGCAGTTGACTTGAAGACGCTACTCAGGTCTCTATAGGTTTTCCAGTAGCCTCTGCTTTAACCCAGCTGCTGCTTTGCCTGTGAAAACTAAATCATCCTCAATATTTAGTGGTCTTTTTTGATCTTGGGTTTTATGATAATGAGATTTTGGCTACAAAATTCTCCATTCAGAGAATTCAAACAGATTTTAGCACCTGTTAGCAGGTGTTAAAAAATAAGTGCCTTATTTAATTTCTTCTATTCTTTTGATTTCACTCATCTATAATTAAAACCATTCTGTTCAAGAAAAATGCTCTAGAAAATGACGGGACTCCTGATGGATGCATTTTTATTTACATTTTAGTGTAATGTCTTCCTCCTAATACCTTCCTTCTCTAGAAATCTCTGAAATGGGGAGGGAGAATGGGGAAATCAGTGTTTTGCTGAGTCATTCCGTGAACATTTCTGGAGCAAGCAGTGACAAGTACATCTAGCACATTAACTTAACCCACGCGGTGAAAATTAGAGAGCTTGCAGTCCAAGAAGCCCCAGTTTCTTGGGGTACCACTTCTGTGGGGTATGAAGCACTGTGTAGGTGGTCATTCAGGGTCTTGTTTTTCTTATCTATAAAATGAAGTGATTATTATTCTTTTCCCATTTTTTTTTTTGCAGTTTTTGACAGGGGCAGGTTTTGAACCCACCACCTCCAGTATGTGGGGCCAGTACCCTACTCCTTTGAGCCACACGTGCCACCCCAGTGATTCTTAATCTTAATGATCTCCAAGGCAGCTTTCGAAGATAAAGTTCTATATGTCAAGGTGAGAGTCTTGTTTTGAAAAGTTGTTGAGCTAGACAGATACATAAGCATTCAGAGCCATTCAGTTTTCAGAGCCATGTTATTAATGTTATTTTCATGTTATTAATTATGAAAGGTCCCAACATATAAAGTTTTGATGAAGTAATTAATTCTGGGAAAAAGCAAGAATTTTACTTTGTGTCCTTTGTAATATTGAGTGAATATGTATTCACTAGAATTGTAATTACAAAATTATTTGTATATTAGGTTAAAAATTACAGACATATAAATATATTTAATAGATTTTTCCATGAATAAAGTAATAAAATATTCACTCCTTGGGTCTTTGTTTTCTCACTAATTGTTGAAATAAATAATCACGCCACATGAATCATTAGTTGCAAACTTTGACTACCATTTTTATATTAGCAAAAGAAAAAAGGAAATCTCCATCTATAGCAGTCCCTGGTTACTTTGGTAGCTGGGACTGGTTTCATGGAAGACAATTTTCCCTGGACTGAGGAGGAAGGGTGGAGACAGGGGTGTGGGGATCTGACAGGAGGCAGAGCTTAGGTGGTGATAGCAGGTGACTGTCAATACAAGTGGACTTCGCTGGCTCACCCAGCCCACCGCTCACTTCTGCTGTGCGGCCTGGTTCCCACCAGAACACTGACCAGTCCATGGCCCAGGAGTTGAGAACCACAGTGTAATAATATTTAAAAATGGGAGGAGGAGCACAAGATTTGAATAAGGGGTAAAGACCTGACAGTAAGTATAAATAAATATACCCTGGGCTAGGGGTGAACCGGGGGTTGACATGTGCCAGAAATGGAAAGAGATGGATACATATTATCTTTCCAATTTTTGTTTTCCTTTCTTTTCTTTTCTTCTTTTCATTTCCTCTCTTCTCTCCATTTCTTTTGTTCTCTTTTCTTTCTTTATTTCTCTCTTTTTTCATCTTTTCTCTCATTAATTTTCTTCTTTTCCTTCTTTATTTCTTCTTTTTCATTTTTGTTTTTGATGCATTATTTATTGGTAACTTGCAAACAAACACCAACTTTACAAGGTATCGAAAGATGCATAGCTAAGTTCTGACTTAAGAAATCATCTTCAAATTGGAAATCTATTTGTGTCTGCATAAAATGTCACTGGCTGTGTACATCTCCTGTTCAAATGTTTCCTACCTGGACATTTACACAATATGCTGCTGTTTCACTTTGCCCTTCAGATATCTCCAACTCCAACTTCTTTATCAAGACTTCAGGGTCCTTGGGTCAACTTTTTTTTCTCTTTCTCTGCATTCTCTAAAAGATGGTGCATTCATTCATGTAACTGAGATTGTTATTACTTATAGAAGAGCCTGAATCTTGCATCCCACTCAGGATTCTGAAGGATGGCACAATAAACTCCCCCAAAATATGCCACTTTGGCAAAAAGATTATTTGAGCTAAAGGCACTTAAGAAACAGGAGATGTGAGAAAGGCATACTGATCTCTCCATTTTTTCCTACAAAGTGGAGAAAAAGAATTTTTCTTTTTCTGTGAAGGACAGGGAGGACTGAATCATTCTTCTGTGGGGAGCCATAGCTGTGAGCAGAAAGATCATGTTACAGTAATTCTTGTCTTCTTTTAGCCTCCTCCCATAGCTCAGTTATGGTTCCAAAATCGCCTTTCTTTGACCAAACTAATGTAAAACTAGTCTTTGGACCCTGGACAGAAGGCCACCAGGGCTTCCCACCTGGGTTCTCTCCTCTGTTGCTGGAGTTTCTGCTTGATCTCTTTCACCTTTTAATAAAATCCATCCTTTTGCCAAAACAAACAAACAAACAAAAAAAGAACATCTAACCTAAAAGCATTTGAATGTCTATGTCTTCAAGTCTTCATTTTCTTATGAGAGCTTCTGTATCATCTAAAACTTTTATGGAAGTGTGATGCTTTCTTCCTGTTCATTTGTCTTATGCAGGCCCAGCCAGGGGCCTGGAAAGGGGATAGGTAAAGTTTTGCCTCTCTCTACTTTAAGTTTTCATATTTCACTAAAATCTCTCTGGCTGATTTCAGAGAACAAATGATATGTCATTTCCCTTTGTCACAGAACAGGGAAAAGAGCATATTTGCAGAATATATTTAAGTATTAGGACAAAAATGATACTTATGACATTTGAGAATAGTTAAGAGAACAGCAGATATTATCTTTAGGAAGAAAAATTCTGAAGATATGACAGGAATGTTCAAACATTTTAAATCAATGATTCTACGAGGTAGAAGGTAAAGCATACATTCCCCTTAAAAGTGTTTTTAAAGTATGAAAACAGAGCAATAATTTCAAATTGATGATTTTTGTCATATTAATTTATTGTGAGATTCAAGATTATAATAAAATGACTCAGATTGTTTATTTTTGATCATTGAAAGTGGGCATATGTTATGGGAAGGACTTCAATTTTCTACGTGTCTGCAGAGGGAACTTGGCCTACTGTGCTCAAACGTCCATGTGGTGCATGTCCAGTCTATGAAAATTAAGTCAACTTAAGGAGGTGTTCAGTGTAGGGAGGCGGTCAACTCTGTAGGTTCTACTGTGTTTAAAATATTCACAGCACTATTCACAACAGCCAAGAGTTTGTCAAGGCATAAGCTAATAAAGAAAATGTAGTACATGATAAAATGGAATATTATTCAGCCATAAAAAGAGTGAAATCCTGCCATTTCCAACAACATTGATGAAATTGGAAAGCATCAAGTAAAGGAAGATAATCCATGCCCAGAATACTGCATGTTCTCACTAATATGTGGGAGCTAAAAACAATTAAACACGTGAAAATAAGGAGTAGAGCGATGGTTACCAAAAGGTGGGAATGGGTGTGATAGGTGGAAGGAATAAGATCTAGCGTTGAGGAGCACCAAGGGTGACTATGGTTAATGTTAGTTCATTGTATATTTCAAAATTACTAAAAGAGTGAATTTGGAATATTCCTAATCCAAACAAATGATAAATGTCGAGTTTATATATATCTCAATGACCTTACATTGACCATTATACATTATATGTGTATATCAACACATATAATGAAGTATCACATGTATGCTACAACATAATTTATCCATAAAAATTAAGGAAAAAAAGTCAGGCAGAAAGTTATAACACAACTAAAGGCCAACGTTCCTCATGAACATGTATATCAAAACTCCAAACACAATTACTGTAAAACAAATCCACTAATTTATAGTAAGAACATCAAAGTAAATTCAGAGTTACCATAGCAATTTATGGATGTTTTACATTTGAAAATAATTGAAGTAAATCACCATAATAAGAGTCAAATTGAGAGAAAATCTTCTGGGTATAACAAACAAATTCAAGAAAATGCATTTGACAAAAATCAGTGTCCATTCAACACAAAACAATAAAATAGTAGGAGAAATCAACTTTTTCTATCTAATTCAAGATGTTGACACACAAAAAATTGTTTATAACTTTCTATTGAATTGGGAAAAATTCAATAATCTCCCTCTAAGTTTAGAAATAAGGTAAGTATAGCTTCTCTCACTGCTTTTATTGAACAGTGTACTTTAGTTCCTAGACAGTGGAATAAATCAGAAAGAAAAATAAAATGTATTCAGAATGGAATATAAGAAGTTAAACTGGGGCCAGGTGCGGTGGCTGACACCTGTAATCTCAGCACTCTGGGAGGGCAAGGTGGGTGGATTGCCTGAGCTCACAGGTTTGAGACCAGCCTGAGCCAGACCGAGACTTCATCTCTAAAAATAAGCAGGCATTGTGGTGGGAGTCTGTAGTCCCAGCTGCTCGGGAGGGTGAGGCAAGAGAATTGCTTGAGCCCAAAATTTTGAGGTTGCTGTGAACTATGGAGCCACAGCACTCCACCTAGGGAGACACAATATGACAATCTCAAAATAAATAAATAAATAAAAAGTTAAACTGGCTTCATTCTTAAATAATGTAATATTTGAAAAAAAATCCTTAGTGACATTTAAGAGAAATAGTAACTTAATTTTGAAAGTCACAAGATGTTCAGTCAATATCTAAGTTGACTGTATATTTACACAACATTAAAACAATTGAGAACTGAATTAATTTAAAAGTTAAAATGAATATCACTCACAGTAGCATAAAGAAACATGGAATACTTCATTCTAATGTTACTGAAATATTTTTAACATCATTACATTGAAAACTAGAAAACATTGTGGAGAAAAAATGCAAATAAGCTAAGCGAATTAATATGCCATATTCATAAATCTAAAGACTCAAAAAGTTTCCCAAGTTGGGCCAGATGCAGGGGCTCATGCCTATAATCCTGGCACTCTGGGAGGCCGAAGCAGGTGGATTGCTCATAACGCTCAGCAACCTCAAACTCTTGGGCTTGAACAATCCTCTTGCCTCAGCCTCCTGAGTAGCTGGGACTACAGGAGTGCATCACAATGCCCAGCTAATTTTTACTATTTTTAGTAGAGATGTGGTCTCCCTCTTTCTCAGACTATTCTGGAATTCCTGAGCTCAAACAATTCACCCTTCTCAGCCTCCCAGAGTGCTAGGATAAAGGTGTGAGCCATGGAGCCTGGCCAGAATAGTTGTTTTTTTTTTTTTTTTTTTTGATGAAGAATGTTGAGAATCTTTACTACCAGATCTCATGATTTACTACAAATCTTCAGTAATGAGGGTCTTGTGGTACCAACATATCCACATTTCATAGATCAATGGAACAAAGCAGAATATCGAGAGATAGACACATATGATCAATTGATTTTTATTAAATATGCCAAGATAATTCAATGAGGATGTCTCAAAAGAAACCTTCTAAGATAGCCACGAGCAAACTCAAATTCTTACATTCACTACCCTGAGTAATTTCCTCTTCTTGAAGAGAAGGTAGACTGAGAGACTTTCTTCTAACCAATAAAACACATGACAAAGGCAATGGGTGTCACAATGAAGAGTAGGTTATGAAAGGTTTCAGCTCGTCTTATCTGGTTCCTCCTCCATTAGCTTTGATGAGGAAAGCTTCATGTCCTGGGATGCCCTATGGAGAGACCTACTTGGCATATTTTTGAAAATAACTCTAGCCAACATCTGTTAAGAAAATGAATCTCTAAGAATCTCTCAGTTTAATCTTTGGACTCAAATTAATTTCCAATTATATATTCCAAGGTCCTTAAAAGAAATATAACAGAATCATTAACTCCCACATTATTACATTCATAATGTCTAACTATAAATACAAATTTCTCAGCACAAGGAGAACCAGGGAAATGTAACCCATTCTCAGTAAGAAAGACAATTAGCAGAGACCAGCTGCCATGTGACCAGATGTTGACATCACAAGAAAATGGCTTTTAAGCACCTACGATAATATTAATTTTAAGAAAAATATTTTTGTAATGAATGAAAAAATACGTAACATCAGAAAAGAGTTAGAAACCTCAAGACATAGGCAAGTGCCTTAGGTTTAAGTCTTTTATCCATCATGAGTTAATTTTTGTGAGTGCTGAGAGGTGTGGATCCTGTTTTCATCTTTTACACGTGGCTTTCCAATTTTCTCAGCACCATTAATTGAATAGGGATTCTTTCACCTAGTGTATGTTTTATCTGTTTTGTCAAAAATAAGATAAGAATTTGAGGATGATTTCACCTCTGGTTTCTCTATTCCGATCCTCATGTCTATGTGTCTGTTCTTGTGCCAGTTCCATGCTGTTTGGTTACTATAGCTTTGTAGTATAGTTTGAAGCCTGGTAAAGTGATGCCTCCCACTTTGTTCTTATTACATAAGGTTGTACTGGCTATTCAGGGTCTTTTTTGATTCCAAACAAAGCATACAACTATTTTTTTCTAGATCTTACAAAAATGGCATTCATATTTTAACCAGAATTGCATTGAATCTGTAAATCAGTTTGGGTAGTAGAGCCCTTTCAATAATGTTGATTCTGCTGATCCATGAGAGTGGTCTATTTTTCTGTTTATATCTTCTGCATTTTTTTTCCCTCAGTGTTATATAACTTTCCCTGAAGAGGTCTTTCACCTTCTTTGTTAAGTATATCCAAGGTATTTTCTTTTCTTTATTGCTACTGCAAAAAGATATTGTGTCTTTGATTTGGTTCTCAGATTGAGTGTTGTTACATATAAAAGCTACTGATTTGTATACATTCAGTTTTTAACCTGAGACTTTGCTGAATTGATTTATCAACTCCAAGAATCTCTCAGTTTAATCTTCAGAGTTTTCTAGACATAAGATCATATCAGCATAGAGTGATAGTTTAATATCTTCTTTCCCAGTTGGACGGACCCTCTTCATTTCTTTCTCTTGCTTAATTGCTGAGGTGAGAACCTTCAACATTGTGTTGAATATAAGTGGGCAAACTTGTGTAGTTGCGGTTCTAAATGGGAATGGTTTCAATTTTTCCCCCATTCAATATGATGTTGGCTGTAGATTTATCATCTATGGCTTTTATTATTTTGAAGAATGTCTCATCTACAGCAATTTTATTGAGCATTCTTATTATGAAAAATAAATTTTCTTATATGATGTGTCTACACTGATGAAAAGGTGATAGGGTCTTTTTGTGTGTGTTTGTGTGAGTGTGTGTGTGTCTATGTGGTGAATTGCATTTATAGATTTCCATATCTTGAGCCATACTTGCATTTCTGGGATGAAGTCCACTTGGTCGTAGTGAATTTGTTTTTTGATGTGCTGCTGAGTCTGATTTGCTAAAATGTTATTGAGTATTTTTACATCTATATTTATAAATGATATTGGACAGTTGCCTTTCTGTTTAGTTGTATCCTTTTATGCCTTTAATATCAAGAGGATATTGGCTTCATAGAACCTAGTAAGGAAGGTTCCTTCCTTCTCAGACGTTATGGAATCATGTCTTCAGTTCTGGTACAAGTTCCTCTTTGTTGGTTTGGCAAAATTCAGGTATAAAACCATCTGGTCCAGAACTTTTTTAGTTGGAAGACTTTTTTATTGCTGCTTCCACTTTGGTGTTTGATATTGATTTGTTTATCAATGTTCTATTTATTCCCTACTGAGCCTTGAGAGAGTATGTGTTTCTAAGAATTTGTCCAGTTCTCCCATGTTTTCAAGTTTATGGGCATAGAGATTTTTCTATTCCTATTCTGAGATGATGTTTGGTATTTCTGTGATATTGGCTGTGATCTCTACTTTTTAATTTTTAATTGAGCTTATTAGGTGATAGGGTATTTCTGTGTCCTTTCTTTTCTATTTTGAGTTAATCTAGATAGAAGTTTGTCAATTTTGTTTATCTTTCCAAAGAACCAACTTTTTTTTTTTTTTAATCTTCTGTATAGTTCTCTTACTCTCAGTTTCATTTTGCCTTTTTCTGTTCATGGTTCTGCCTTCTGGGATTATTTTTTCCTTCCTTTTCCTGTTCCTTGAGATGCATCATCAGATTGCTGATTCGTGAACTTTATGTCTTTGCATGTGGAAATTTAAGGCTATCAGTGTTCCTTTCATGACTGCTTTCGATATTACACAGATTTTGATAACTTGCATCCCCACTGTCATTTATTCAAAGAATCTTTTAATTTCCATCTCTATCTCTTCATTGACACAACATTATTCATCATCAGATGGTTTAACTTCCAGGACTTCGTGTGGGGATAAGTGTAACTGTTGGAATTGATTTCTGGTTTTATTCCACTGCAGTCTGAGAGAATACAAGGTATAATTTTTATTATTTTTTATATTTGTTGAGACATGTTTTGTGGCCCAGGATATGATCAATCTTAGAGAATGTTCCATGTCCTGACAAGAAGAAAATATATTCAGTTGTTTTGTGGTAAATATTCTATAAATGTCTGGTCCGTTTGATCTAGAGTTCTGTTTAGGTCCATTGTTTCTTTGTTTTCTGCTTGAAGGCAGGAAACTAAGACACCAGTTTCTGGTACAAGTCCCTCTTTGTTGGTTTGGCAAAATTCAGGTATAAAACCATTTAGTCTGTTTGTGCCTAGAGGTGGGGGTCTGATTGCTGAGCTCACCCAGGCCTAGGGAACGAGGGGTTCCTATCCAACCCTGAGTGGGACAAATAAAAAACTGTTTCTAATAAATGTTTTTGATAGGGCCACCCACAAAGAGCTATCTATTCATGGACAGAACTGCCAGGATGACAAGTAAAGTTAGCCAGGAAATCTGTGTTAAATACCTGGGCCTCAGGGTACCAAATATAAAGATGTCATGATATATCATCAAAGTAAAAGAAACCAATGAGGTAACCTTACTTCTCGGATATCGAATGAGAATATTAATGTCTAGTTCACGGACATTCTTGAATCAGTAAAACTAAAGACCCATGTAAATGGCAAAGCTTGAAACATTTTATGTTCTGCCCACTTTCTACTAAGAAATTGATATGCTAAGAGCATATCAATCCACAACTAAATTATACAATTAGATATAAACCTTTGTGAATAATAGATATACGGATGCTTCTAATGATCACAGAATAGAAACTTACTGACATTTATAAATATACAAATGTGTGTTTATTTACTGTGTATGCAATAGTCACATAAAAACAATAGCATGTATACTATTAATTTAATATATAACAATCTATATGCAATGTTATATATTATATATATTACCATTACTTATGTATGCACCATTAACTGTATATATTTGTACTTAGCAGTGTGTCTGTGGAGGGGCAAGTATTATAACCACATCACATTCATATTTAAATGAGGCTGATGTTGCAGATGCTAAGGTTAGGAGGCCACACCAATCAACACAGCTGCCATGTTTTACTCTAATTTTCATCTCTGTTGCTCTTTTATAAGGAGCCCACATGAAATAAATGATTTCAAATCTACTAATTATTATCATGATGTTATTAATTTAAACCACGAAAATAATAAGATGGTGTCTGTGAAGAAAGACTTCATTATGGAATTAATTGCTTTGATTAGGGTCAACACAGCAGAAAAGATTTGCATAACATTTAAAAAACAATTGCTCTGATGGCTATTCAGGAGCCAAAGATATGCAAATTTAGAGAAAGCATTTTACAATTTCCCTTTTTTACATTCAGATGCTAAGTTCTCTGATAAACCCCACTTGTTCAACAGAAAATTAAAATCACTGCATTGAAGAAGATCGGGGTAATGATGTAGTATTGATGTGTTCTGTAAATGTTCAAATTATTCTTGGCTTCAATTTTGAATTTAGTTCACAGAAACAAAAAATGGCATTAGAAAGTTAATTTTAATCTTAGTGTTGATGTTGTGGTTGTTTTCCCTTAATGGATGTCGACAGAAGTAGATTATACTTATCTTTATACAGTTACTGTTACTTTTTTTATTCCATAGTTGTTGAATTGATGCCACATACAGAATAAGAAACTTCTCTGTGTTCAACACCTGCTTCCGAGTCATTGACAGAAAATGCAACTTAATTCTTTTGTGCTGCTGTTACTCAGTATTTTTATTTCATTTTTCCCTTTAATGTAATTGTAAACTTCATTTGTGAGAAAGCATGTCTCAGATATATCTGTCATAGTAGAATACCTCCTTCACAAAGAAAGACAAACTGACAATGGATTTGGCATGTATAAGTAATTTAATTTTGTTATTTTCTCTTTCTTATTTGATTTACTGTTTGGCTTTCATTGCAGAATTTGGTTTTCAAGAATATGGGTGCAGCAATATACTGATTCAGGCTGGTGAAATAGACACAATTTAAATGAGGCTGAGGTTGTAAATCTATACTCTGTCTTCATCACCTATCCTTTACCTCTAGGATTCATCCAGCCAATCAAAATTGTTAAAAATTTTTATGAACTTTTAATTTGGTATGTTAGGGCCCACAAAATCTCCAAAATCCTCATCCCATGTGAGCATCTCATTCCAGACAACCATAGGCAATAAATAAATCAGTTCATTCCTTAAGTGGCTCACAGCTGGCAACATTAGCAATTTCTGTGATGTTAGTCACAGAATTTGCAACAACTCTGTGTCCTAAGTAGAATGTATAACCAGGTCCAGATTCCTCACATTTTAATAAGGGTGTGTTGACCACATCCCTATCTTTGGAATGATTCTTTACTAGTCTAAGGTACTTGTTGTAATCAATGGAGAACAACTCTGCCCAACGTAAGCAGATAATGAATTTGTTGTAATCTGATATTATTTAAGGGAGTCAAAGAAGTTAAGGAAAAGATGAACAAGCAGGGCAAAAAGGGACAAGAATCAAGAAATAACAACCTCCACCTCTTTGCCAGGCAGACTAGGAGCTATTGTTGGTTTGGCCATGGTCAATGCTGCAGGACATGGCTAACCCTGAGTATCTTGGCAACACTAGCAATGGATAACACTGGTTTAAGTTTTCCTGCCTCAACCTTGCTGATTCATGCTGTTAATAAATTTCGACCCTTCTTCTCTTTTTTTCGCTAGATACCACAATCTTGGTAACACATTCAATTAACAAAGTCTCATCCACACATGTGCATTCCTGCTGCTGGGCACACAGGGGAGAAGACATTAAATATATTCGGTTTTAGAGTGAAAACCAGTGATTTGTTTCTGATAAGAGAATCGCTCAGTGAGAAAGTTCATTAAAAGAGGAAGGGGGTTGGATGCTGGGCTGTTAAAAATAGCAAATGACCACTCATAATTGCACCGAAGTAAAAACATATTCATTAAAATGCCCTAGCTGTGTATCTCAACCATCCATATATCTTAAAAAGCCAACATAGGAGAATGCATTTGTGTATAGAAGCAGTTATCCTAAAGTAGAAATGGTATCGATGCTGCAGTCAGAAAATCAGTCTTTAGTTCCCAATTTCTTCCAAATCACAGCCTTTTGTATCTATAACGGAATAGCAAAGATTATAGGAAATGATGGAAAATAAGGTACCTTATAAGCATAAGCTATTAACCTTTAATTATTACTAAAGATTTTTTTTTTTACTAAAGATATTTTTAATCCAGTAGATTTAGAGGGGGTAAGTGAACTTTGGACGCTGGATGAACTGTGTTGTGGTAAAGTCCAGGTATTCAGTGCACTCGCCACTTGAATACTGTGCCCTACTCAGATCTTCCTTTCATATCCCAGGCTTGCCTCCATGCAGCCCAAGGCAACTCCCAAACATTTCCTCTCCTTTGATCAAAACTGACCATTAACCACAACTGAATGGTAGAGAATCTTTCCGTCCCTAATGCGTTGTGAAATCACATACATGGCAATGAAAATGAGCACCAGAAGCCAAAAGTAAGCCTGAAGGGATGATAGGCTTATTAGAGTACTTAAACATTAAATCGAGAGACCTTAGCTAAGTAAAATAATTAGTATTTGAATGATGGTTCTACTAAAAAATACTAATTTTCTCTACCTAAAAGAATATAGGAGCGTGACTCAGAAAACCTCTTGCCTTGGAGTCCAAGCGCATTGTCAACTTGCCAGCTGATCCTATAAACAACTTCCCTGTCTCATGTTGCTGGTTTTCGTGGCAGTAAATAATAATTCTGTCCTTCTCCGTTTGTATGTGTGGCGTCTCAGAAAATGTTAGAGTTTATAGAGGAAGTGATTAGATACAGAATACTGACCACATAGGATGCAGCATAGCCCGTGTCAGAGTAATCCTGCTATTATCCCAGGGAGACTAATCCTGTCACACCTATTATCTATATGATGCTGGGCTTTTTTTTTTTTTTTTTGGAGCCAAAATGTGAGCTGCATATTCAAAATGGAGAAAATAATAGAAAGGGCATGTGCACGTATGTACATATGTGAAATATATACATAATATTAATTTATACATATACAAATAATATAGAATATATAAATAATAACAATATAAACAAATAATATTAAATTAAATAACACATGGAATATATTGGAAGACGATTCTAACACATAATTGTACCTAAAATTTTACATGTGTACAGTTAAATTTATTGTGCCCACAAAGAAATTCATGTGATATGAATGGGTCACACAAATTTGATATCAGATCATATAGTAACAAGAAAGGGTTATAGGATTTATAGGAAAAGAAGGTCAGATGCAAAAATAAAATATGGGTTCATTAAGTGGAAGTTAAAATGTATACTCTGTGCTGGGGGTGGTGGTTCATGCCTGTAATCCTAGAACTCTGGAAGGTGGATTACTTGAGCTCAGGAGTTGGAGACCAGCCTGAGCAAGAGTGAGACGCCATCACTACTAAAAACAGAAAAACTAGACAGGTGTTGTGGTGGGTGCCTGTAGTCTCAGCTATTGGAGAGGCTGAGGCAAGAGGATCGCTTGAGCCAAAGAGTTTGAGGCTGCTGTGAGCTATGATGACATCATAGCACTGACTGCCGCAAGCGAACAAAAAAACCTCTGTGTGTGCATATATATACACACACACATATATAAACACACATATGTGTGTTTGAAGTTTTATATTTTGAAGAAAGACATACAATGTCTAAAAGGTTAATGAACTTAAACCATCCAGTCTTCAGAATGTTGGATGGTGAAATGCAATGCCACGTGTGGGGTGACAAAAACATCTACACATGAAGGTTTGGACAAGGATAAATTGCATTGAATAAGTAATAACAAGGGGGAAACTTAATGATTTGAAGCTAGATAAAAAGTAAAATATGGCACATAGGTGACCAGAGAGTGTTCACAGAAGACTTAGCAAATAGGCACATGCCACACTTCCTCAGGGTCTCAAAGCAGAAATGTCACACCAAAAATATGTGATGCTTTTGAACAGACCACTTTTAGACAGAATTATAGTCATAAATGGGCAGGTTATAGAGATTCAGGTGAACTATATGTGATTTGTTAAAAGAAGAATGAAAAAAATTGTATTCTTTTGTCAGTCTGTCAAAGAAATGGTTCCAGCAGGCTAATTGGTAATGAGACGCTAGTTATGAAGAGCAGCTATTAGCGGCTTCCAATATGTTCCCATCAGAGGCCCTCTGGCCCTCTGTGTGTTGTCTAATTGTGTTCTGTTGTCTCAGTGGCTACTATTTAGGTTGTATAATCTTCAGCGTCTTGTGGGATTGTATTGTATAGAGTCCCAAGGAATCATTGTAAAGATCCCAACACAATGGATTGTTGAATAAGAGCAACTACAAATATCGAAAATCTACAAAAATCAAAACTTAAACTGGAAACACTCATAAAATGCAGTACAACCTGATGATAAAATTAACAATAACACAATCTCTTTTCAATCAGAGAAATTATAATTAAATAATAATGAGATACTTGTATAACCTGTAATATTACAAGTGCTACATTTATAATTTAGGAAAGGTATAAATGGTAGGAATGGGAGGCAGATTACCAAGCTAATCATCTTGAATTAAATTATATTTAATAAAAATGGACCACATATTAAACTGTTAGTGAAACAATTAATACTTGATTTCCCCAATAAACTCTAAACAAATAATAAATTCCAAAGAGAGGATACGTTTCTTTAGAACATCACAAACCAGAATCAAGGGAGTTATGAAATAGTTTTCAAACTCCTAATACCCCCAGAATATTTATTAAATAAATAAATGAGTAATAAATGCCAATTATTTTCCTTTTGATTCAAATATTGAAAAAAATAATAGCAGTAGTTTACCTTAAAATGTTCTTTCAGGAATCTGATGCAAATGCTTATTTCACTTTAATATTTAAATTTAAAATTTTAACATTTTACAAGTACAGGAATAAAAAGTAGAAATTAATAAATTATATGTAGGGATAAAATTTAAAATTAAAATTTAATGCCATAAATAATATAATGTACATTTAAAATAAAAGAAAACAATAATATGATACCAAAATATTGAATATTACGTTGGGGGGTAAGAGGTAGAAATTCCTTTGCTTAAGAACAACTGCAAAGTTCAGACTCTATGTGCTGCCTGTGCTATGACATAAGCTGTGATGTAATTGTAACTCGGATATTTCCAGGATCAAGAAGATAACGTCTTTACTTCTTTATACCTTAGTAGTAAAGTTTCGGAAGATAAAGCGGTTTTTTTTGGTGTGTGTGTGCTTTTTTTTTTTTTTGTAATGAGGATTCATATTTTTGGTTAATAGATATTATCCTTTTAAGTTCTCTAAGAGAGTTCAATTATTTTCCAGGATTTAAGTCTTCATTTTATTTTACCCATATGAATGAAACTATAAATTGTTCAAAATATCAAAATTAATGAGGAAATTAACATGTTTAATTTTTGTTAGGTTATTGAGGAATTACATGTATAAAATAATATTCTACCTGGGATACTGCGTTTCATGGATTCTAATCCATGTGCCTGGTATTTAAATATTTTAAAAATAAGTCCCACCTGAGGTGTCTTTTCTGCTTCCTGTCCACTAATTCTACTTGGAAGACACTGAAACCCCGTTGGCTGGGAGTTTGCCTCTCTGTTTCACCAGGTTCTGGTTGATGTAGTTCATTAATTTCCTTTTAAAATGAAAAAGAGATGTGAGCACAGCAGGACAGTCCACTGCCTGAAAGCCACTACAGTGCATCTGCGGGTTCTTTATTTTGATCATTCAATTTAGATTTCTCTTCTGTGGCTTGAGGAAGAAAACCCAGCGGCAGTTGCCATAAAAACAACCATTGCAGATGGTTATCAGGTCCAATTACAGTTTCACAGGTATGATGCACATTGCTAAGGAGTTGGAAAATAGTCCTGAGAACATGTTAATGGATATTTAGCTTAAAGAAGAGAATTGCGTAGAATATAAAATTTTTGTCATATAGGAATATCTGTATGATAGAAACCCTAATGATTAAACTTCTCCAAGTCCATTTGGAACACAACCAAAAACCAATATTTTAAAGCTAATCTGTTAAGTTAAAAAAGCATGTAAGGACAGTTCTGAACAGTATTTAATTACAATAATATAATGAAATTTAAAATTTCCACTTAAAAGTTCAATAATTATTCTTATATCCTGATGGTGGGCACACTGAACGTTGAACTAAAGTTCATTTGCAACAGTTTCTGAAAGGCCGATTAATGGTACAAGTTGCTCTAGCAATTTTTATTTATAAGAGAGTTTGGTTATGTTCCTTTCCTTCCAGACAAAGAATGACTTCCAGAAGTCATTTTCCTGTTACATGAGGCATTTCTTATGAAGTACAACCTCCATGGTCCACCACCTCCCTACACTGACCACCTCCTTAAAGTTGACCTAATTTTCATAGACCAGACAAGCACCCTGAGTACAGCAAGCCCAGTTCCGCATGTTTACTCCTATGTTGACCTCTTTGTTACGGTCCCTTGGGTAAGTCAACTTACAGAGGTTCTACTGTATTTGAAATAACTCCATCACTCCCTTCAAATATACAGTTTTAAGCGAAGGTCATACTCCATAGTTGACATCAAAAAAAGGCAGAGGGAGAAAAAAACCCCAAGAAACAGTTAAACAAAAATAAAAATTCCAAAGAACTAAGAAAAATTATAAAAGCTGTCTATTATGTGTTTTAATACTATTCTTCTTACTAAATTTCATGTACATTTTTATCTCTTTGTAGGAATGTATGAAAATACATTATTTAGCATCACGCATTCAGATAAGCATATGCCTCGAAATCGTACATGAAATTATGAACTGGCTTTTCCTGACAACCACTAACACTGTGCTATGTGGAATTATGTTCTTAAGGAAAAGATAAGCAGCTGGAGGGATCTTTAGTTCCTGATCGTGTAATTCTCAGAGCTGTTCATAGCTGTGATTTTAGCCTAAAAATCTCAAGAGACGCACGGACATTACACTTACCGTGTTGTTCAGATGATTTAATTGGCACATACAGGCTAAGTTGACATAAACGTGCAAATTCTTGAGATAAGTTAAGACTATATAGAGGATGAAGAAAATAGTTTTCAAATGGTATTAAATAAACTGATGGTTTCTTGATGGTTGAGAAAAGTGATAGTGAGGGACCTGGGTTACACAGGTGTATTTATTTAAATTAAAATTGCTCTCCCTTTTCCTTCTTCAGCAATCTACGTCAGGGAGAGGTGAACAGAGAAATGATCAAAAATTCATGAAAAGTTGGTGAAGCTTTAGGCACTATACTGATAACTCAGGAGACAAAAGTTTGGTGGCGGGGTAGTTGGTCGCGAACTGTATCTGTCAGTTGGCATGACGTGATGGCAGTTAGGAAATCACTTATTTGCTGAATCTTTACAGACAAGAGGAAATGATCTTGGTAATTACAGAAAATTGATAAAAATCAAGATGAAATATGAACATATTATAGTAATTTCATAAGAAGTTTTACACAGAGAGAAATACAGAATACAAACAATTAGATAATCATGGTAACCCTGTTCTTTAATAGCAGGATTTCTTTGCATGACATTGCACTTAACCAAATCTCTACCGTGTTGAGTGTAGAATTTTTCAGACAAGATACATGGTTAATACTTCTTCTAAAATGTCAATACTATCTTTGAGTAGTATCTCATCTTGACATGATAAAATTATAATGTGAACCAAATGTTGATTATTCTAAAAGTATTCAAGTTCTACCTTTTTAATAGAAACATGTTATTTGTGGGTAAAATTAATTAGAACAGTAACGTGCTTCTCTTTTGCTCAAAGACCATAAGGAAAATCTCTAAATAACGCAAATTTAGTAATGAAATTATTTTTGTTTTATTACTGCCTAAACTCTCCATATTATGTCCCTTAGGTATCGGGTAGTCCTAATTACCTAAGACTTTTACCCTGTAAGAGACAAAATGGAATTATGCATTATTGTCTATATTTTATACTTCATTAAAAATGTGAAGCAATGTAGAAAATAATTTCTTAGTATGGCTCTAAAGTTTGTAATAGTTCACACACTTGGAGAGAGAAGGGAGAATTATACAAAATTCATTACTTCTATTATACAAAAGTGGGTTGACACGGCTCTGGCCACAGCTGATAACCCTGAGCTTCTGGATGTATTTGACTTATCCTCAATTGCATATATAAACAAAGTTAGGTCAAATGCTCTCTGAAAGGATTTCAATAAAATAGAAATGTAGTGTCCTTGGTAGGATGCATGCTAATATCAGAATACGGAAGGAAGTTCTAAGTATGTTCGCTTTTGTGTTTTTCCCCTTATGTTTGTAGTATATACGATACTATATTCTTTCAATTATTTTTTCATGTCTATTAAGTTGGTCATATTTTGTTTCTATTACTTAGAATCCTTATCATAACTTGCATTTCTATTACTTGAATTACTTCGAAAATAAATCTCGACTAAGTCATGGAAATTTCTTCCTGCATCTCTTTTTTTTCCCTTAGAATTTACTGTTTCTGATAAGCAATGAATTCTCTGTGTACTCAACTCATTAGAAAGGCCTAGTATAAAACAAAGAGAAAATGAAAAATAACCTAGCCTCCCAGGAGCAGGTAAAAACTTAAGTACAAAATAATATAGATAAGCCAGAATACCATCATCAATGAAATTTCAGGTAGATTTTATGCTATTAGGAGAAGTGCAGTGAGATAACTTCAAAGGCAAGTGAAGTTATTTTTCCACAGGTCAGAATACAGAAAGAAGTTCTGTCTGTTCATTTTTGTGTTTCGGAAAAATACCAACTTCTTCCTTATGCCCTTTGGTATTCAATGAGTTTGAAAGTTTTTGTTTTTTTTTTAACTGCTAGATCCAAGATTGTTTCTCTTAAAAAATCCAAGCAAACAGACAAAACAAATAATGCCTAAACATTAAAACATCAAGGTTTTTAGAAAACTGTAGCTAATTAGGTTTTTATTTTCCAATATAAAGTCTGTTTCCTCAAAACATGAAATAGTACTCATTTTCAAGTGGCAATTAATTGTTTCTGATTTGTATGAAGACAGAGGGGTGAGTGGCATAATTAGCTAGAACAGGTCAAGGTGGCATGGAAGGCTCCTTTTGTCCACTGAGGAGAGTTGATTAACTGAGAGATCCAGGCTCAGTGAACGGTGATTCCACCTAAGATTTTAAAATTGTAACCAGAATTTAAAGAAATTGCAAAGGAAGTGACAGTGTCCTGGTTATTTATTAACTTTGAAGAATTGAGAACTTTCTGAATCCTGAGATCAAGTTTTCTTTTAAGATTTTTAAAAGAAAAAAAATAATTTTTAATTTAAAAATGTAGTCTCCGAATTTAATGATGGAATTTCCCATCATTCCTCTGCTTGCTCCTTAGTGGTTCACTCGCCAAATTCTTAGCCTGTTTACTCAGTTGGCTACAAATCACGTTTAAAGACCAGAGGTCAATGTTATCTTAAAAGATCTACCAAACACGAAATTATTAGTTCCATCCTGTGTTTGCTTTTTCCAGCCATCCTGACAGATTTTCTTAATCAAAAACTACCCAGGTGTACATTCTAGAATAAAAGAAACTCAACTAATATTTACAACTATGGCACTGAGACATACTTACAGATACTGGTTACAGAAGAAAGTTCTGTGTAGTATTAAACAGCAGGATTGGACAAGGCTAATCAATTACTTAGTTTATAAGAATACACACACATAGCACTCTAATCCTAGGTAATAAAAAATCAATAAGCTGATCGATAGGCAAATCTATGAGCTTCTGAAATGCTTCCTTCAGATTTTGTGCTATAATTATTTCTTGATGAACTTAACATGTTTAATGACTGTGAAATTGCATTTCTACAGAGACAAGGCCCATCTGGAGGAACAGCTGCACTTGAGCGGCCTCTAGGGTCCCACATCATCGACTTCAAAAGTAGTCCTCGGAGGGAAATGAGGCTGATCCTCGGACACGCTAATGCCTGCCGTGGCCATGTCTTGTTTTAGCCTTGCCAGTGCAACAGCTAAACTTCACAATGTCCAGGGGCGCTTTGAAGCTGCTGCAGTATTTGCTTACTTTGAGGAATGCACCATCTTCCCATCAGATGAGCGCTTTGGACCTTCCCCATCTCACTTCCACTCATCATCCTTAATTAGCACAGAACCCGTATGCACCAACCCACGAGAGCAAACGCCTGTGTGATGATCCAAATGCCTTCAGAGGCAAATGGAGGAGCAGCTGTTTTGTTTAAAATGAAGCCAAACAGAAGGTAGCCTAGAAGAAATGTGTGTGAAGGTGTGAAGACTTAATCATCTCCGAATGCTAAACGGCCTTGTCAAGGGTGCACGAAGGGCGATAACCACAGAGGCTTTCTGCAACGACCTCTCGGCGCTGGTGCTGGAGGCTCCAGGCAGGGAAACCGTCCTGGCATTTGGCACCGTCAGCCTGGGAAGAGCCTCTGAACTTGCAGCTTCACAGCTTGAACTTGAGTCCCGCCCACAGAGGACAGACCACCAAGTCTGCAAGAGCGAGCTGGGAGAGTCTCGAAGTCTGAAGTTTGTGCCATGGAAATGAGAGCGGATTCTCATGGTTTTATCTCATAGTTAAATAAATCCACTTATTAATATATAAATAAATAACTTTATTTATATATATAACTCATAGTTATCTATATGGGTTTATCTCATAGTTATATATATGGGTTTTATATATATAGCTGATTCTCATGGTTTTATCTCATAGTCATATATATGTGTTTATATATGTAAAACTATAAATATAAAATACATAATTTTATATATATAAAAAGTTTCATATGTTATTTTAAATATATATTATATGTACTTTATACTTATGCCATTTACATTACAAAACATAATGGTGTATCCATTAGCCTCATAAAAATTCTAGAAATAACATACAGAATACAAAGTTGGATTTGAGGGGTTATACTTTACATTGAATTTTATTTTATTTATTTATTTATTTATTTATTTTATTTTTTTTTGTAGAGACAGAGTCTCACTTTATTGCCCTCAGTAGAGTGCTGTGGCATCACACGGCTCACAGCAACCTTCAGCTCTTGGGCTTAAGTGATTCTCTTGCCTCAGCCTCCCGAGCAGCTGGGACTACAGGCGCCAGCCACAACCCCCGGCTATTTTTTTGTTGCAGTTTGGCCGGGGCTGGGTTTGAACCCGCCACCCTCGGTATATGGGGCCGGCGCCCTACTCACTGAGCCACAGGTGCCGCCCCTACATTGAATTTTAAAAAATGTTAATATTTGCTTTTAGCCGTAGAACATGTGCAAAAATAAGAATTCTTGTAAACACAGATAATCAATTTTATATTTGTATTTTTTTTAAGAAAAAATATCAAAGTAAGGTGAAATTAATGAAAACGAATCAATTTAACAAAGTTGTTCCAGTTGCGACCATAGCTAGAGTTCTGGATTTAAGACTATAATTTCTATTACCTGTCACTGATTGGCCCAATTCAATATTAACATTCTCAGTGTATGGCGACAGGCGACGTAACAGTCACAGCACAGCGTCCTCTTGCTAAGTTAAATCAAATCAATTCTGCAGCAGGAATGGGACGCTGCAGTTGGAAACGTCTCTGCGGGCAGGAGCTTAATTTCCAATACGGCTTTGATAGTGATGATGCTATTTCGCCCTCCCTGGCCCCAGAGATAGGCATTTCTAGAATTACTTCATATTCTTTTAGAAGCAGAGAAGCAGATCATGCACTGTTTCTGTGAAGACTATGGATTTTCATGTGCTTAAAGCAGGGCTATTGGTTTTCGTGCTCCGGAGCAACGGATTAAGCGCAACCATCGCGCCCTCTGAGAACAGGGAGCACGGAGACCCCGGTGCTGCCCAGGCACGTTGCAAGGAGCAGGTGTTTTCCTCCCAGCTCCCTGCAAGGCAGTGCGAGGGCATCTTCGGAGAGCGCGGTCCATTAAACAGGGACAACCCAATTCACAGCTCAGAAACTGGGTCAGGAACCAAAAACTTTTTACATAATTATTAAATTTTGGATAGGAAAGCGCTGAAAATGCCACTCCGTAGGGGCACACACAAGCGCACCCCCTACCCCGACGTTAGTGATGCCCCCCGGGGCAAAATGTTTTAAAACACAAAAGAAAGGCTGCATCAGGCCGCATCGCCAGTCTCAACCATCAGGAACGGCAGAAAATTTCCCACATGTCCTGTCCGAGTCCCGGGATTTATACCTGAGAAAAAACAAAGCTCGGGAAAGAAGGAGGAGGGTGTGGTCCCATCGGAGAAGGGTTCCTAGAAAAGGCTTCGAGTCGTTAACGTCAAAGACCCCGGAACTGAATTGTGACGGTTCCACTCCTGCCTCAGCGGCTGGGTGAGTCTGTGACTCTCAAAAGGCGAATTCGGGTTTGCGGCCTTTGTTTTCTTGTTTGTGAAATGTGAATGGCGGTATAGTCCTACCTAGTAAGACTGGGCTGGAGATGAAAGGAGTTGACGCAGGTGCGGCGCGGAGAGCAGAGACAGTCCATGGCGGGCGCTCTGCGTCCTGTGCGTGTGTGCGTGCATACGTGCGTGCGTGTGCGTGAGTGCATACGTGAGCAGCGCGTAGAGCAGGACAACCCACAGCCTGAGCTCAGTGTCCTGTGCGTGTGTGCGTGCATACGTGCGTGCGTGTGTGTGAGTGCATACGTGAGCAGCGCGTAGAGCAGGACAACCCACAGCCTGAGCTCAGTGTCCTGTGCGTGTGTGCGTGCATACGTGCGTGCGTGTGCGTGAGTGCATACGTGAGCAGCGCGTAGAGCAGGACAACCCACAGCCTGAGCTCAGTGTCCTGTGCGTGTGTGCGTGCATACGTGCGTGCGTGTGCGTGAGTGCATACGTGAGCAGCGCGTAGAGCAGGACAACCCACAGCCTGAGCTCAGTGTCCTGTGCGTGTGTGCGTGCATACGTGCGTGCGTGTGTGTGAGTGCATACGTGACCGGCTCGTAGAGCAGGACAACCCACAGCCTGAGCTCAGTGTCCTGTGCGTGTGTGCGTGCATACGTCCCTGCGTGTGCGTGAGTGCATACGTGAGCAGCGCGTAGAGCAGGACAACCCACAGCCTGAGCTCAGTGTCCTGTGCGTGTGTGCGTGCATATGTGCGTGCGTGTGCGTGAGGGCATACGTGACCGGCTCGTAGAGCAGGACAACCCACAGCCCGAGCTCAGTGTCCTGTGCGTGTGTGCGTGCATACGTGCGTGCGTGTGCGTGAGTGCATACGTGAGCAGCGCGTAGAGCAGGACAACCCACAGCCCGAGCTCAGTGTCCTGTGCGTGTGTGCGTGCATACGTGCGTGCGTGTGCGTGAGTGCATATGTGACCGGCTCGTAGAGCAGGACAACCCACAGCCCGAGCTCAGTGTCCTGTGCGTGTGTGCGTGCATACGTCCCTGCGTGTGCGTGAGTGCATACGTGAGCAGCGCGTAGAGCAGGACAACCCACAGCCTGAGCTCAGTGTCCTGTGCGTGTGTGCGTGCATACGTGCGTGCGTGTGTGTGAGTGCATACGTGACCGGCTCGTAGAGCAGGACAACCCACAGCCTGAGCTCAGTGTCCTGTGCGTGTGTGCGTGCATACGTCCCTGCGTGTGCGTGAGTGCATACGTGAGCAGCGCGTAGAGCAGGACAACCCACAGCCCGAGCTCAGTGTCCTGTGCGTGTGTGCGTGCATACGTGCGTGCGTGTGCGTGAGTGCATATGTGACCGGCTCGTAGAGCAGGACAACCCACAGCCCGAGCTCAGTGTCCTGTGCGTGTGTGCGTGCATACGTCCCTGCGTGTGCGTGAGTGCATACGTGAGCAGCGCGTAGAGCAGGACAACCCACAGCCTGAGCTCAGTGTCCTGTGCGTGTGTGCGTGCATACGTGCGTGCGTGTGTGTGAGTGCATACGTGACCGGCTCGTAGAGCAGGACAACCCACAGCCTGAGCTCAGTGTCCTGTGCGTGTGTGCGTGCATACGTCCCTGCGTGTGCGTGAGTGCATACGTGAGCAGCGCGTAGAGCAGGACAACCCACAGCCCGAGCTCAGTGTCCTGTGTGTGTGTGCGTGCATACGTGCGTGCGTGTGCGTGAGTGCATACGTGAGCAGCGCGTAGAGCAGGACAACCCAGAGCCCGAGCTCAGTGTCCTGTGCGTGTGTGCGTGCATACGTGCGTGCGTGTGCGTGAGTGCATACGTGACCGGCTCGTAGAGCAGGACAACCCAGAGCCTGAGCTCAGTGTCCTGTGCGTGTGTGCGTGCATATGTGCGTGCGTGTGCGTGAGTGCATACGTGACCGGCTCGTAGAGCAGGACAACCCACAGCCTGAGCTCAGTGTCCTGTGCGTGTGTGCGTGCATACGTGCGTGCGTGTGCGTGAGTGCATACGTGAGCAGCGCGTAAAGCAGGACAACCCAGAGCCCGAGCTCAGTGTCCTGTGCGTGTGTGCGTGCATACGTGCGTGCGTGTGCGTGAGTGCATACATGAGCAGCACATAGAGCAGGACAACCCACAGCCAGAGCTCAGTGTCCTGTGCGTGCATACGTGCGTGCGTGTGTGTGAGTGCATACGTGAGCAGCACGTAGAGCAGGACAACCCACAGCCTGAGCTCAGTGTCCTGTGCGTGTGTGCGTGCATACGTGCGTGCGTGTGCGTGAGTGCATACGTGAGCAGCGCGTAGAGCAGGACAACCCAGAGCCCGAGCTCAGTGTCCTGTGCGTGTGTGCGTGCATACGTGCGTGCGTGTGCGTGAGTGCATACGTGAGCAGCGCGTAGAGCAGGACAACCCACAGCCTGAGCTCAGTGTCCTGTGCGTGTGTGCGTGCATACGTGCGTGCGTGTGTGTGAGTGCATACGTGACCGGCTCGTAGAGCAGGACAACCCACAGCCTGAGCTCAGTGTCCTGTGCGTGTGTGCGTGCATACGTCCCTGCGTGTGCGTGAGTGCATACGTGAGCAGCGCGTAGAGCAGGACAACCCACAGCCCGAGCTCAGTGTCCTGTGCGTGTGTGCGTGCATACGTGCGTGCGTGTGCGTGAGTGCATACGTGAGCAGCGCGTAGAGCAGGACAACCCAGAGCCCGAGCTCAGTGTCCTGTGCGTGTGTGCGTGCATACGTGCGTGCGTGTGCGTGAGTGCATACGTGACCGGCTCGTAGAGCAGGACAACCCACAGCCTGAGCTCAGTGTCCTGTGCGTGTGTGCGTGCATATGTGCGTGCGTGTGCGTGAGTGCATACGTGACCGGCTCGTAGAGCAGGACAACCCACAGCCTGAGCTCAGTGTCCTGTGCGTGTGTGCGTGCATACGTGCGTGCGTGTGCGTGAGTGCATACGTGAGCAGCGCGTAAAGCAGGACAACCCAGAGCCCGAGCTCAGTGTCCTGTGCGTGTGTGCGTGCATACGTGCGTGCGTGTGCGTGAGTGCATACATGAGAAGCACATAGAGCAGGACAACCCACAGCCAGAGCTCAGTGTCCTGTGCGTGCATACGTGCGTGCGTGTGTGTGAGTGCATACGTGAGCAGCACGTAGAGCAGGACAACCCACAGCCTGAGCTCAGTGTCCTGTGCGTGTGTGCGTGCATACGTGTGTGCGTGTGCGTGAGTGCATACGTGAGCAGCACGTAGAGCAGGACAACCCAGAGCCCGAGCTCAGTGTCCTGTGCGTGTGTGCGTGCATACGTGCGTGCGTGTGCGTGAGTGCATACGTGAGCAGCGCGTAAAGCAGGACAACCCAGAGCCCGAGCTCAGTGTCCTGTGCGTGTGTGCGTGCATACGTGCGTGCGTGTGCGTGAGTGCATACATGAGCAGCACATAGAGCAGGACAACCCACAGCCAGAGCTCAGTGTCCTGTGCGTGCATACGTGCGTGCGTGTGTGTGAGTGCATACGTGAGCAGCACGTAGAGCAGGACAACCCACAGCCCGAGCTCAGTGTCCTGTGCGTGTGTGCGTGCGTGCGTGCATGTGCGTGAGTGCATACGTGAGCAGCGCGTAGAGCAGGACAACCCACAGCCGGAGCTCAGTGTCCTGTGTGTGCGTGCGTGCGTGTGTGCATACGCGCGTGCGTGTGCGTGGGTGCATACGTGTGCGGCGCATAGAGCAGGACAACTAACAGCCCGAGCTCCATGTCCTGTGCGTGTGTGCGTGCGCGTCCCTGCATACGTGCCTGCACGTGCCTGCATGCATGCGTGCGCACACCCCACACAAACTATCTGCAAATCTACATACAAACTTTTTGAGGGGCTGAATCACGGGTAAATATTCCGTAGACTGTGTCTTTGATGCTATAGCAGATTTAAGTCCTTGTGCACGGAGCACACACAATTGTAAATATCTACTGTTGGGTCATTATAGAAAAGCTGAAAGACACCTGCCCAGATAAAAGGCATTTTCCTGCGCAGTGACAGTAACATCGCACAGCAAAGGAATGAACACTGCTGCAGTATGGACTAACAGGCAGCTCATTTTCAAATGACCCCAATTTTGTGCAGTATGTTCCTGCTGCTATTTCCCCACCATCTTTCAAATCCTGTTCTTTCTATTCCTCAGTAGCCAGTGCTCTGATCCAAACATTTCACACCCTCCCAGTACGTTCTCACTTAGAACGGGCCTTCATTTGCTAGCAGGCGTTTTGGTCCGTCTCTTCCAAGACCCTGCTAGGTTTCTTTTTTTTCACACACTCTCCACATGACACCTTCTGCTCTTTAACAGCCACAACACCTGCTTGTTTACATGCAAATTTAAGTTTGCAGTTTGCCCTGGTTTGAATGCTTGTGTCCCTCCAAAATTCATCTTAATCCTCACTGTGGTGATGTGAAGAGATGGGCTTGGGGGGTGTGGAACTAATGGTTTTGTAAAAGAAGCTTCAGAGAGCTTCCTTTCTTCTCTTCTGCCCAGTGACAAAACTGTCCTTATTCTATTTTACCCACCACGTACAATCACGTGGGTGAACCGTTTGTTTAGGACGAGCCCTCGCAAGATGCTGAATCCGCTAGTGCTATGGCTGGGACTTGTTAGCCTGCAGCTCTGAGGAATACGTTTTGGCTCCTTATAATTTATCCAGTCTAAGGTATTTTGTTATATCATCCCGGAATGGACTAAGATATAGTTTCTCCCATTTATGTTAGAGACATGCTGATGTGTGATGGAAGACATGGGTTTTAGCAGCTGGCACTATCTTATGAAAAATGCAAAGATTCCCTTTTTCTCCGATTCTTTTTCCATATTCTTTTTTGTATCATTGCCGTCACCATCAATACCTTCCTCCCCACCATTTCCAGCCATTTTTTTTTAATGCATTCAACACTTACGAGTACAGAAAAGGCTGGAATGTATGGGTAAGGGGTTTGAAAACAGAACTGTGGAAATAAAATTATGCTAAACTTACTTATTTTGATCTCACCACTTAATCAGCTTGCATTTTCCTTGGTCTTTGTTTTCCTATAATTTTGCGACCCTTTATATCCGTGCCTAGTGGCATCTATTGCTCCTTATTTTATTTATCATTACTATTGCTATTATTATTATTTTGCAGTTTTTGGCTGGGGCCGGGTATGAACCCGCCACCTCCTGTATATGGGGCCAGTGCCCTAATCCTTGAGCCACAGGAGCAGCCCTGTTGATTTATTTATTTTTCTTGAGATAGGGTCTCACTCTGTCTTCCAGGCTGGGTCCACTGTTGTCAGTTTAGCTTCCTGCGTCCTCAAACACCTGGCTCCTTCCTTCTTTTCCCATAGCGAGAAGCTGGGACTACAGATGTGCACCACCATCATGTGCTATTTTATATATTTTTGATATATATTGTAGAGATGAAGTCTTTCCTCTACATTGCTTGGGCTGGTCTCGAACTCCTGGCTTCACATGATCCTTCCCCTTTGGCCTCCCCAAATTCTAGGATTGTAGATATAAGCCACTGTGCCCAGCCCCTCCTTCATATTTTTTAACTTACTTTTCATGGATTCAGCAACTCCTACGTCAGTAACATCACACATGCCTCATATTTTAGACCATCTTAAGTACTTATGAAAAGTTCATGTGAGAGTGTGTATGGGTGATTGTGTGTGCATGTTATTGGAGTTTCTGTTCCTAGTTGCCTTTTTGGATAGGGAGGGGAATCATTGTGTATTTTAGCCCTGGAGAGAACCTCAGAGACAATCTGAACAATCTCCTAAGGTGTTCATAAAATGGGATTTGCATATTGAAGCTCATAGCAGCTGGGCAGAGGGCACCGTTAGTAAAGTGTAATGTGGAATAACTGAAGATGGTAGGCACCCATCTTACCCAAGGACGTCATCTGAATATTAAAAATCTTGCACATCTGAATATTAAAATAATTTAAATAACATCCTTAGAACCTTATAAAAATGTATTACTCAGTGTTCATTCTTTAGCTTATTTAATTTGCTTTATATAAGGTTTAATCTTCAAAAACTCCCATTAGAGAGCCTACATGCTAGGTAAAGGTTAGATATATGTATTTTTCCCCCAGTTTTGCTAGTTTATTGCAAACTCAAATAGTACTAATCCCAAAGCTGCTTTTGTAGAACTTGGAAGCTCAATTGAATAAAAAGCCTTCCAGATGATGTGCATGCCTCACACTCCTTGTACTGTTGTGAAGGTAAAAAGTGTGGGGTTTAAATCTAAGGGCACCCTACAGGGGAAAATGATCTCAACTCTAATAATAGTGACCTATTTTAATACAAAATTTGATAATAAATTCTAATTTCCTCGCCCAAGTTCCAGAAAGGCTAGATAAAGAGAAATCACCTAGAGAAGGATGATTCCTCAGTGTAACCTCCTCCCAAGTTTTCCCTGTGTTACACACACACAAACATGAGGGTTACTAGTAGGTCCAGAGAATTAATGCAAAATACCCCAGCTGGTCTAATCATGGGAAATTCACTTCTGTGGCTGCTGCTGATTGATCTGAGCAGCCAGGAATTCCCGAGTGAGTGTCTCGTGATTGTTCTGCAAACATGTCCTCTTGGGTGGCACTTGCCTCAAACCTGCTTCCTTATTTTCTCCACAGGTTTTCTTGGTGATGTCTCCTGTTGCTTTGCATTTACAATCGGGCTTCCGTCTGGCTGATTCCAAGGAAATGTGTCTGTAGGTGCTAAAATACCGATTTTTTTCTATCTGTGCCCTCCAGTATCCACATTTAGATCTCTTACTTCCTTTAAAAGAAATAATCATTATCCTCAGTTTTCTGATAGCAGTGCTGATGTCTTTTCAATAGAAATAGTAATGAAAGAGGTCTTACAATTTCAGCTTGCTTTTTGATTACAGTCTGTACGCTCTTGGTCTCAGACACAAGTTCATGGATGTGCTTTCATGTTCCAGAGGTATGAGAGAGACAGAAAAAATTACAATAGGAAAGAAACAAAAGGAAAAATTCCATAAAAGTGACTATTACTGAGGTTAGAAATTAAATAAGTAATTAAAATAAAATATGATGAATGTTGTAATACAGAAACCACAGAATGCAATTGTAATAGGTAGTGAAAGGGCTCTGCTAGGATAGAGGCCGTTGACATCCCATAGAGACACCCGCAGTGCATCTTACAAGGGTATATGTGAATCTTAGTAAATGTGGAATGTAAAGGTCTTAGCAAAATAACTAAGAAAATGCCAGGAAGGCTATGTTAACTAGTGTGATGAAAATGTGTCAAACGGTCTATGAACCAAGTGTATGGTGCCCCATGATCACACTAATGTACACAGCTATGATTTAATAAAAAAAAAATAAATTAAAAAAAAGAAATTTAGACACGGAGGATAAATGATATTTAGGAAGTCAAACAAGTATAGCAAAAAGGGGGTGTTCCAGAAAGAGCAAATGTGTTCAAAATCTCAGAGAAGAAACTGAAGACAGGAAGAATTCCTCAAAGCTCTCTCTTTTTTTAAAAAAAATTTCTCTACACATACACATGTGTTTATTTGGTTTCCACTTTTTGCCTTCACAAAATTAAAAAGGCTTAAAATTTAATAACAATAACAATGTTTAAGATAAGGACTAGAAACAAAAACCTCATAAATAATGAACGAAGAGAAATACATTTGGAGAAGAAATCAGACGATTGCTGCAATGAAATATTGAGCAATAATAATAATGCATAAAAGTAATATTCACGTTGACGGGTATGTCAAAGCTCTGTTTTTAGAAGTTTGTAGGGAAATGTGGAAGAAGTGATTGCAGGGTCAAATTTTGAAAGATCCAACGAGCCATATTAAAGACTTTATGTTTTCCCTCCAAAGAAATAAATTACTAAATGATTTAGGTTTTCTCAGTAGCATGAACTTATGTTTAAAAATAAATTGGCAACTACCTGGGGAGCTGAGGCAGGAGGATTGCTTGAACCCAACGGTTTGAGGCTGTTGTGAGCTACGCCGCCACAAAACTGTGTTCAGGGCAACAGAGTGAGACCCTATCTCAAAATAAATAAATAAATTATTCTGGCTCTCAGATGAAGAATGAACTGTAGAGGAAGGTATGTGGGAGCAGAAACACCACGCAATGGTTTTTACTGTGCTCTGGGAGAGAGAGGAGCTTGCCCTGCAACAGAAATACTGAGATCGTGGTGGGATGCGTAAGAGGGAACCAGTGAAGTTCATGAATGTTTAATTGTCTGAAAACAAGATTGTATAGGAATAAGGTATTTTTTTTAAGTTTCTGGTTGGGATACTAGATTGGTTTTCATTCCTACTTCACCTGGGGATCCTAGAGGGAAAGGTCCCAGGGGTGGGACTCGTCTGGGGATCCACAGTGAAGGAGCATGATGATCTCTATGTAGGAGGCCTTGACAGAGAAACGAGCATTGCTGAAGCTGTGCTCTGAAATACGACACCATCAAAGACCAGGTAAAGCAAGAGAAACCTCGAAAAGAGAAAGAGGAAGAGGGCGCCTACAGATGGGAAGAAGCTGAAGGGATGACTTGGCCACGAAAACCCTCTTCCGATAATGAGGGAAAAGTGGAATTATGGTACTTTATACGGATGGTGTAATTTGGAAGGGCAAAGGGCAACAAACTAAGTTTTTCAAGTCGAGTTGAAGGCACAGTGCAGGCACTGGGAATTCTAAATTAAATGTGCAATCAACTAACCTGTTTCTCCAAAAGGACTTGGATGAGGCAGATTGCCACCTGAACCCGTATAAGCAAAGTGGTTGAAAAACAGCCAGGTAGAAAGTGAAAGAGCCCCTGACAGGATCAAATCCGAGACTCCAAGAACTGTTCCTTACTATGTTGATTTTGGGGGCAAATTTTATGACTTTCATAAACCTCATTTTCCTACGATTACTATATTTCATGAAATTACATCAGTGTGACATGAAATCCTATTTTTATTTTTTAATTTCAGATTAATATGAGGGCACAAATGATTGGGTTAAATGTGTGCATTTATTAGTGTGTTTGTATTTATTTATATCGTGCCCATTAGGTGGGAGGGCACCCCTCCCCCTCCCTGCCCCCCTCCCTCTTGCCGCCCCCCTCCTGTCAACTTGAACTTCATGAATGCAGTTTTTTTCCTGGGTGGGCATGTATTAGATCGTCTACTGGCTTCATATTAGTATTGAGTACATTGGATTGGGTCCTAATTATAGACGGAGGAGCACTCCCTAGATATTTGCTTTTTCTTTATGCTCTAACTATAAGACTGGGACCCTTGTTACTTAAACTGCGTGTGGTCTTACATTTCAAGAACACCACTCAACAATACAAATACATTTTAAAAGAACGGGAATACTTTCATCTGCCTTATACATTTTCTTATGTCACCTACTACACTATTTTTAAAGTATCTTTTAATAATTAATTTTTGTCAATGTTCTTTCACCCTCACTCTGCTCTGAAGGTCTCCTATTTTATGGTAAAACACCCATGTTGTCTCCAACTGCCTTGATCAGCACTGGAACTTCTCTAGAACCTCCAGGCGTTACTTTCCTCACTCACACACCATCCTGGTTTCTTTCCTCTTCTCTCTATAGACCTGATCCATGCGTCTTTTCATTCTAGGACTCAGGCTGATGGGCAGTTTCAACCTGCAGAATGCTGTTCTTTGGCAGAATTACAGAACAAGCTTGGAACTTGTCCCACACTGAGCAACACGCGTGGTAATTCCGATGATGGGGAGGGAAGCCAGTGTCTCTCAGGGAAGACTACAAATCACAGCATTGGGTAGAGACTCATAATCTTACAGGAGCAAAGAAATGAATCATTGAACACAGTCACATAATCCACCTCAATGGGAAACAAAGGTTTGAAAATAAAGTTTGGCAAACATTACACTCAGAGTCCTTACCGATCTTCAGGCATGGATCAAGCTCAAGCTTGCAAAAGTAAGCAATTATCTGATGAAGGAGAGTTGTAAATTGGGCAGGGAAGAACTTGTGGGTGCTCACATGTTAATATATCACATTTCTGATACAACTATTATTATGAATATAAGAATCAAAGATTCAACAGATAATAGAGGAAGAAATATTTGGAAATAGTATTGGCCTACATTTTCGTTTATGAATGGCTCATGTCTTTCAAAAGTTGGATGAAATGCTTGAAATTGGCATAAATCTTCATACCGAACCTCAGAGTCAAAGCATTCTATGATAGACATACTTTTATCTGACAGTGTGAATGTTACTATTTTTGCATCATTATTATTATTATTATTATGATTGCCCAATCTTTCGTTGTAGCAATCGTCTGATTTCTTTTCTGAATGTATTTATCTTCGTTCGTTCTTTATGAGGTTTTTGTTTCTAGTCCTTATCCTAAACATTATTGTTATTAAATTTTAAGCATTTTTAATTTTGTGAAGGCAAAAAATGGAAAACAAATAAATACATGTATATGTATAGATAAAATAAAAAAAATTAAAAAAAGAACTTTTTTAGATTTTGGTGAGGAGGCTGCTATAAGGTCCTACTATCTTTGGAAAGACAGGAAGGAAGGAAGGAAGGAAGGAGGGAGGGAGAGAGGGAGGGAGGGAGGGAAGGAAGGTTTTTTAAAAAGAGAAAACGTTAAAAAGCAATATGAATTCAAAGTAAAAATTTTAAAAATTGAATGGCATTAGATTCACGTTGATGACTTTTTTCTATGGTGCTATGGAGAATCACATAAGAATTGCGGAAAAAATGATGCAGATTTAAAAAAGAATCAAAGAAACCAACATTAATATCTGTAATATTTATCTTACTTACCTTCATGTTTTCCTGTCTCAATTTTAGGGAAATATGAAGGAATACCTGTTTTTATTGCAGGGGAATAGACATTAATATTAATGGAAAAATAAGCATACTTTATGCAAAAGGAATACGTAGAAAAAATTTCTTATGGGATTTTATATTTTATGCAGTAATTACACGAATTTATAACTTTGAATTCACATGTACAAGTGAGAATGTCAAAACATAGTTACTTGGCAAAATAAAAAGGTAAGCAGCTTTGCAGATCCGAAGAGAAGTTTTTTAGGTAGTCACTAGACCTATGTGACTAAATGGTCTTTGTCCTGATCCAATATCAGCTTTGTTTTTATAAATCATTACAATACTATATACAAATTAGAGAACTAATCATGCCTTAACATTGAAGACAGATTTTAAAAAAGTCAAAATTTTGTATTTCTAGAGCTGGTTACATTTAGTCTTCAAATACAAGGTGCATATTTGAAAAATATTTTGATAGGCTTTTGAAATTTTTGACGATTTCACTAACATTTCTCTCAATTAAGGAGACCCTAATATCATTTTCTTGAGGTGACGATCTGGATTACTGTACCTTATGCAACCCAATATTGTCCAAACACTAACTTTAAATCATAGATATTTTAAAAAATAAAACATGATTTTCATGGTATTTTTATAAAACACATGTTCTATACAAATCTGTCTTTTCTTTCATTCTTTGTTTCCAGTTGTTCAGCCCTCCGTTTTACTGATATACAATGGAAAAATGTCCCTCCGATTGGCAAAGAATATACACTGATGAACTTCACTCTGCCATATTTCTTGCAAGAGCCGGCTGCCTGAGATATCCCCGTAACCTCTCATTGTTCTCTTCAACAAAGAACAAAAACTAACGGCGAGTGCAGCTTGATTTTCACAATATTTAGCAAGGTCATGGGATTTGCTTTTTTCTGTTCCTGATTTTAGATTTTCTTTGTCAACACATGAGTTTTACTGAATAACCAGGTAAACAGTTTTAATTTGTATTTGATTTTATTTTTCCTACCACTGTTCATATGCAACCTTTGGGGAAGAACTACTTCTTTGTTCTCTATGCCATAGGTATGATTTGGTTCTTTAAAAAAAATTATATATACATATATAAATGCGTAATTATGATGTTTCATGCAAGCCAGGCACAGTGGGTCACTATAATCTTTGCATTCTGTGAGGCTGAAGTAGGAGGATCTCTTGAGCTTCTGGGTTCGAGACCAGCCTGAGCCAGAGCAAGACCCGTCTCTCCTGAAAATAGAAAAATCACTGAGGTATAGTAGGCTATGCTTATGGTCCTCGCTACTTGGGAGGCTGACAGAGGGGGATTGCTTGAGCCCAACAGTTTGCGTTTGCTGTTAGCTATGATGCTATGACTCTTTAGACTGTGCAACAGCGTGAGACTCAGTCTCCAAAAAAAAGAAAAGAAAAAAGTTTCATCCATCTGCTTATTTGATAAATACGCAGATGACCCTGAAGCCAGTAATTAATGTTAATGATAAAGGATTTTTTAAATTTCTAGATTCCTCAAATATTTCATGAACATTAATTCCATGAAATTACTCTCGCCACCCTCCAAATAATTTTAGACGTTTTGTTTGTTGAGGAACTTTGATGTATGTGGAGTAGGCATGTTTGTTTTTATTCTGTAGAGAATGTTGCTGAGAAGCTGGGAAACGTTATTTTATCAGACAGACTAAGACAAGGGTTGCTTTTCTGTCCTTTTGTGAATCATAAGAATTATACTTCTTTATTCTTTTTGTTAATTAACATTACTGTTGTAATTCAGATTTCAATAGATTACTCAATGTCTACAAATAGTAATAGAAAGAAATGCACTATTAAATAAATACTAGACTATTTTTTCCCATTTAACTTTATCTCTGAGGCATAATATACGTATTTCTTAGTTAATTTATTCTACATAATCACCCTGCGTGAATAAGTCTATTTTTTCTAGTTGAAAACTGATTTCAGACTTAAGAACATCAAAGTCCTGAATATTATTGACAATGCTTGAAAACCATACTGTTTATAAAGTACATTCTTTAGTATTTTAAATGCCAGGACCTGACTATAGATTGATACAAATTTAAATTTAATATTTAGGACGAGTGTCACAATTCAAGAAATGAATATTTTTTTAAGAAAAAAATAATAGTTCAACTTTACACAACCCTAGATTTTTATTTCTTTGGCCTACAAGAAATGTAGGAATAACGGTGGCGCCTGTGGCTCAAAGGAGTGGGGCGCTAAACCCATATACCAGAGGTGGCGGGTTCAAACTCAGCCCCAGCCAAAAACTGCAAAAAATAAATAAATAAATAAATAAATAAAGTAGGAATAATTTTGGGGGGATAACTTTAACTATAGAAGTGTTGAGGCAAATTTTATAAATGTTTTTTAATGCTTAAATGAAATAATAAATGTGTATGTTGATTTCATTAACTTAAAAATAAAAATCCAGGGGATAGGAGCTATTTTAGAATTGAATTTTTTACAAATCCGGAGACAAACGACCTTTATTTTTATGCTTTGTTCTCTTGGCAGGTTGTTTGTAACCTCAGGCAATAAGAGTAATAATTTGTTTTCTTTGAATAAACTAAAAATAATGCAGATATTTAGAACTAATCTTCAGATCTTTCTGGTTCCAATATTCACACATTTGTGATTGGCTCCCTGATCACGCAGAGCTGCAGTTAGGGTGATTTTTGTTGTTGTTGTTACAGTTTTTGGCTGGGACCGTGTTTGAACCCGCCACCTCTGGTATATGGGGCCGGCACCCTACTCCTTGAGCCACAGGCGCCATCCAGGTGATGTATTTTTTTTTTCACACAAGATCATATCTAAATCTAAAAGGACCTTTACATGAAAATTATTAAGTATTGTTCACCTTTACATTGTAGATTTCATATACATTCAGAGAACATTAAGTTATAATTCTATGAAGTACTTGTTAGATTTGTTTCTGGTGTGTGATGGAAAAAAGAGTCACACCAGGTAAAACAAATTTACTAGTAGACTCATCCTAATGACTGCACACTAACATTTTAATGTTTACAAACCACAAAGCAGAACACTGTAATTTCCTTGTTTCCAGTAGGGAGCCCGATTTTCTGAATCAGGTATATAATGTGCTTAGGTAATAAAGTAGCTTTGCTCGCTAAAGCCCAGCACATGTCACTGTGGCTGTGTGAGAATAATGAGGACAAGTGATTGAGGAAAAAAGGTGATTTAAAATACGTTAGTATTCATGTTTATCATTCAATTTTTTCACCTTATTTATAGTAATGTTTCTATTTTATCTGAGAATTCTCTTGTCCATCTCTGTATGTTTTCTGGTCATTGAAATTGTGAGCTCTGACAGTTGCCCAAATGAAAAACAGCTCTTAAGAAAAAGATTAAACACTTAAAAATAGATTGAATTATTAAAAATTCTTCCCTATTTTGACTGAAATAGCAATAAGATTGCTTCATTCAACAAAGACTTTGTAAACCTATAGAGGCATAATAGTTGACTGTTAAAAGTCATAAACTTAATGATGAACTAGTAAACATAGTCTGCTGAGCTCACATGCCTCCCACATACCCTTTCCCAAGCTTGAGTAGTTAAAGTTTCACCATGAGAATGAGGGTGTTTGATATAGGAGCAGAAATTCACTCTATAAAGAGGATTTTATGACATAACCTTCTAAAGGATTTGCAAAATGTCATTCTTTAAGAATATTTTCAAATTTTAAACATGAAAAATGAGGAAATAGATACTAGAGCCTCATTAGGATGATAAAAAGTTTGGAGTAGGTGTTTCTTTGCCATGAAAAGAGAGACCCATACAATCTATCTTTAATAGTACATTTTTTGTGTATTCTATTCACTCGATAACATAAAGAAGCTATAGAAAGATCAGTGGATTGACAGGAAAATAGGAATTGAGAAAATGGATATTTTATAACAGATAATTTAAACATATAGTTTAAATTTTAATTCATAAACTACAGACATCAGAATTACTATTGGTGTACTTTAAGTACGTGCATTTAAAACATTGACTTATTAAATTTGTTTTTGTATATTCTAGACTGATAGAATAGAAATAGAGTATTAACCTATTTTTGAATAAAATACTTCATACAGTAGAGTAATATTTATTTCTTAATAAAAGTTATTATACATATTTACAGATAAGTTAGTAGCACAGCTTTGCAATGTCTGTTGTATTTGTTAGTGATGTTTAATTGTCAGGTCTTTAAGATGTTAATGATTCTTTTTGGTACTTAGCCTACTATCCTCTCATCCCCATCATGGTAATTATCCCCTGGGAAAACAAAGTGGAAAAAAACACGCTGACCAAATGCCAGTCTTAATTGTTGGGGTATGGCTCTACCATATAATTTTTCTAATTTATCAGGAAGATGCAAATGAATTCCAGAATTGATTTTATTTTTGATTAAACTCTTTATGCACATTATAATGCAAATCAATGCCCTTGGGTTAAAGGCAATTTGCCAATATTGTACCACTGAAGCAGGCAAGAGAAGGGCAGCATATTAAAAGCTGTTTATTCAGGTATGATGGATACGTTTCTGGGCACTTGTCTGCTACATTTGCCTTACATATAGAGTCGATCAGAACTTTAAAGACCAAAAATAAGAGAAACATAAAGAGTAAGTCAATTATTCACATTATCTCACTTGAGTAAAACCACAATTATTTTTGGAAGTTTTTGTTTGTTTTTCTTTTCTAAATTTGACTTAGCTGGCTGGCAATTTGATTTATTGAGCATAAATGGTCCATCCATATCAATTTGAATTTTATACACACACACACACACACACACACACACACATGAAAGATATATAAAGAATATAGCTCTCATCAGCCCCTGGTCCACTTGGAAGCTACTTTAAAAACACACACCATCTAGAAGACAGCTACTCCATTGCCCAGGGCTCTCTGTTTGTGGCTATCACTGTTTGAGTCACCTCTATGTCCTCCTACTGTTCCCTGATGGAGCAACCTGTACATCCAGCTGGCACTTAGAAAATGAAATATTAGGGCCAGGCACGGTGGCTGAGGTCTGAATCCTAGCACTTCCGGAGGCCAGAAGTTGGAAACCACCCTCAACAAGAAACATTTCTTTAAAAAAATAGGAAAATGGACCTGGTGTGGTAGCAGCTGCCTTGCAGAGGCTGAGGTGGGAAGACCTCTTGTTAGGAGGACAAAGTTGCAGTGAGCGATGATGAGACCACTGCACTACAGTCTGGGCATGAGAGACTTTCTCTTGAAGGGAAAGGAAAGGAAAGAAGAGGAAAGGGAAGGGAAGGGGGAGGGGAGAGGGAAGGGGAGGAGAAGGGGGAGGGGAGGGGAAAGGGAAGGGGGAGGGGAGGGGAAAGGGAAGGGGGAGGGGAGGGAAGGGGGAGGGGAGAGGGAAGGGGAGGGGAAGGGGGAGGGGAGGGGAAAGGGAAGGGGGAGGGGAGGGGAAAGGGAAGGGGGAGGGGAGGGAAGGGGGAGGGGAGAGGGAAGGGGAGGGGAGGGGGAGGGGAGGGAAGGGGGAGGGGAAAGGGAAGGGGAGGGGAGGGGGAGGGGAGGGGGAGGGAGGGGGAGATTATCTGAGAAATTTGATTCATCACATAGACAACAGAAATGATTAACTTTATTTATTCTTAAAAATGAATTTTTACTCTATTTGTAATAGAGTAAAAAGATTGTAAGGATCTCACTTGTAATGCAAATGGAGCTCACATGTACTGAATGCCCACTTTTATGCTAGGAGTTTTCATTTCAGAATTTTCTTTCATCTTCACAAAACACTGAGAGTCAGAGTCTGATGATGACCCTGGTGGGGAAACCCAGTTTCAGAGATGTCCAGTGACACACAAATGTCCTGCAGGGTGTTGGTGATCTGGGAGACTTTGCCCCACTCACCTGAGTCCAGACTTCTCCCCAGAGCCCTGCCAAGGAGCCAGAAGGAACAGACCAGGGTACACTGACTGTGGAATAAGGTAGTCACGGGTCCACATTTGTTAAAAGAAAACACCCACTAGCCATGAGACCATCCTGAGCAACATGTTCCCTTCATTAAACAGGAAAAATGAAGCCCATCTTGAAGAGTTATCGGAAGGACTTTCTGACTCTATTTGGCATAAAAGAAAGCCTCAGCCTACCATTTTCAGTCTAGCAGCTGGAAACCGTTTGAAACAGTTCCCCCAAAAGGTAGCTCCTCTGAATCTCCTTACTTTTTTAAGTCAGATAATCTGGTGAGAGAAGGGTAAATTTGTGATTAAGGAAAATGGAAAGAGTTTTAGGAATCACCCCAAAATAATTCAGGTTAAAGTATTTTATATAAACTCAGCAATAAAACTCTTAGTTTTGACATAGACCATCTTAGCTTCAAGTTTCACTAAGGTGCATGGTTCTTATGTAGAAATGAAAAAGATGGTAACTTGGAAATATGAATTATACATATTTTTCACAAATTCCTTCCATGTATGTATTTGTTAATCTGAGTTGTATTCTTTCTCAGATCTCTGTATTGTGAAAGGATCACATGTAATGTCAGTTTCTAAATATTTTTAACATCCCAGGGAATGTTCTAAAATTCCACATAATTTGAGGTCACTTACCTTTAATAACTGTGCAAGGACTATTTAGTGTGACAAATTTAAGGAAAATGGAAAGGTTTTCTAATTTTGAAATATTTGAGACTCACTGGTCTTTATTTTGATGCTAGCATAAGATATTTTTCTAAAAAATTTTTCATATGTGTATAAAAGTTCTCATTTGTAACCTAAACTTAGGCTTTTACAAAACTGGTATTCTTTAAACATTATAAGCAGTTCATAAGATCATATTTTAAACTTATAAATTTGAAATCATGTTTTTCTTTCATAAAGTCTTTGTCAATTAAACTTCCACTAATATAAACAATCTCAAAACAAATATTTAGCAGAATTCAAAATGTGCCATATAAATCCTTGATACATCCATCTTTGTATGCTTTTTTCACAGAGATTTTACTCCAAGCTCATATGAGTAGTGCTATTAGGCTGAATAAACTTTATTTAATCTATAAATATGGTCTGTGAACAAAACTTGATATGAATTACTTAGATTCAGTGTAGTGATTTGAGCCATAAGCACAAAAGATTTTTAAAAATCTATCTAAATGAAATAGACACAGGTTTTTATAATTCTGCATTTCTTCCAAATCGTGCTTAAAATACAAACTCAACAGTAAAAGCACAACAAAAACACACAATTTTATTTATTGAATTTTTGAGACTTCTTGAGTTCTATCTAATTTGCTTTTAAAAACGAGGCTTTTACTATTTCCTACAAGGACATAAGGTATGATTTTCTGTCATTTGTACATGGTAATTACAGATTAATCCTGTTGAAAAATCTATGTATTATATTATTTCTATAGACATGGTGGCTTTGCGACTGTTTGTCTTACATAAAAATGTGTATTTAGGCTGTTTCTACCAGCATCTGTATGCTTACTGTTACTTTTTTGGTTTGATACTTGGATTGCCTTTAGTATTTCTGGTTTCAGCAAAATACTTGGATTGGGAATCAGACTGCACTCTGCCAAGAAAAATGCAAATAGAGAAAAGGGCGCCAGTATGTAAGGGCTACCCTCAGTTTTCTATTAGAGATTTTGCAGTTTTTTATTTTATTTTATTTTATTTTATTTTTTACCGGGGCTGGGTTTGAACCCACCACCTCTGGTACATGGGGCCGGCGCCCCACTCCTTTGAGCCACTCTTTTAGGGATTTCGCAAGTTCATTATGTCCATCATCAAGCATCTCTCTCCTATAAGCAGCACCGGGTCTGTTTTCCTTGTGTTGTGTTCATCTGAACCAGAAAAACAGAGTCCATTCTACACCCTAGTCTTTCCTGTCCTGGTGTGGTCAGCCAATTATAAAATTATTTTATTTTGACCTCTTAAGTATATCTAAACTTCATCATCTTTTTTCTATTTCCACTGAAAAATGCTCCTATTCAGAAAACGGGTGAGCCAAGGGCATCCTATTTCTAGGTGTCATTTATATTGTTACAAACTTTTCCCGACTTTAAGCATCCTGGCTACCCCAGTGCCAGTGGTCCCTCACTCTCCTTGCCCTGTGTCAGTCACGCACACGGCGGCAAAATGCATAGCCAGACACGCATACCAAACACACTATGCACGCATGCTGTTCAGTTCTTGAATGCTCTGTTTCTCTTATGCCTATATACCTCTTAACTTCTTTGCCTAATTCTGGAAGATCTAAAGTCTTCATCAAGAATCACCTCCTCTTGCATTGAGTGCCTAATTGTGGTTAGAAGTCACACACATGTGTGTTTTCAGAAATCGAAGTCATATAAGCACTGTTACCTAAATCACTGGGCAGGCTGAGAGCAGTAAAAAGGGAAAAGCAATGATTAATCTTCAGGTAGGAATTAGAAGGCCAACATCAGCGATAATCAAGGGTCATTATAGAAGTATCATGGGAATGGATGCACAAGAAATCCAGGTAGAGTTAGACAGACGGCCAGCTACAGACCAAAGAAAGACCAGCGCCTAGACATTATAAAAGATAAAACAACCTATTCATTATGAGTTCAAATGGAAATGTAACTCTTTTTCTGAGTTAATTCCCAACAAGTATAACACATTTACTTTTAACAGCATACTAATTCTGATCAACACTTTGGGAGAAATGTAATAGATGCCTTTCTAAATTCATCTGTCTTTGTCTTTCTTTAGTTTTGTTGATTTGAAGTCCATGTTATTTGCTACAAGAAATGCTACATTAACTTTCTTTGGGTTTCCATTTGCATGTAGTGTTGTTTTCCATAAAAGACATTTAATAAGAAAGACACCTGTATTCAAATATTGGTAGTAGCACAATTTACAATCGGAAAGATGTGGAAACAACCCAAGTGCCCATTTACACATGACTGGATTAATAAAATATGGCCTATGTATATCATGGATTACTGCATATCCATAAAATAATGGTGAACTAGTATCTCTTGTATTAACCTGGATGGAACCAGAGACCATTCTTCTAAGTGAAGTATCACAAGACATAGAAAAACAAACACCACACGTCCTCATTATTAAACTGGAACTAATCAGTCAACATTTATATGCACATACAGAAATATTTTCACCAAAAACCAAGCAGGTGGGATAGGGAGAAAAGGATGAGTAAATTCACCCCTAAGAGGTACAACGCATGCTACCTGGATGATGGGCACACTTTGAGGCAAACAAAGCAAGGTATATAACCAAAACATATGTACCCCCATTGTATTCTGAGGTTAAAAAAATCAATAGTCTGAAATAAAAATATATTTCATGGAAGAAGCCCAAGTGCCCATTGACCCATGAATGGCTTAACAAATTGTGGTAAATGTATACTCTGGAATACTATGCAGCCTTAAAAAAAGATGGAGCCTTAACCTCTTTTATGTTGACATGGATGGAGCTGGAAAATATTCTCCTGAGTAAAGTGTCTCAAGAGTGGAGGAAAAAGTATCCAATGTACTCAGTACTTCTATGAAACCAACTTATATTTACTCACACTTTCTTATGAAAGATAGAACACAACTATATCCCAGGATGAAGGAGAGAAATGGATGGGAAAGGAGGGGAGGGGGGAGATTTGACAGAGGGAGGGTAAAAGGCGGGACCACACCTATGGAGCATGTTGCAAGGGTACAAGTCAAATCTGTCAAGTGTAGAACATAAATGTCTTAGCACAATAATCAAGTAAATGAGGTGAAAGGAAAGCTATGTTCATTGGTTTGATGTATCCACATCAGATTGTATAAAAAAAAAAAAAAACACGTTGTACCCCACATATGCATATGTATAAGTGTATTTGTGATCTAAGCGTATTTGACTTAATAAAAAAAAGAGAAAAAAATACTCAAAAATCATGCCAAAAAAATATTTAAAAGCTAGGAAAAGAAAATAAAATGTGTGAGATCTCATATGTACACACACACACACACACACTACTGGGCAAGTTAGCAAGGGTGTGCGTGAACACCACTGGTGGGAAAGTAAACTCATGCAGACAATATGGAAAACGGTGTGGATGTTCTTAACCAATTAAATAGACTGCTTTTAGTTTTTCTCTTTCTGGGGGATACTTCTCCACTCTTTCATGTTGATATTTCTTCCTGGATTATTTTATTCCCAAATGTATCTTCAACATAGACCATAGCAGTATCCATAAATTAGATTTTTCTTACCAATGTATTTTGGAAGCCCATTTTTGAAACTAAATAGACAGACTGGCTATACTAAAACAAGTAAATTAATGAAACAAACGCATCCTAGAAAAAGTGCCACATACCTCCCTGCTGAATATCATTATAGTCACTTCCAAGTGCTTCCCTTGGCCATCTGGTGCCCAAAGCGATTTTCAGCGATGAGCTACGTACGTAGCCCTTTTTCTAGGATGAGTTCACAAACTCAATTGTCAGATGCTGACAACTCTGATGGTCACTCCAGTTCCGAAATCACTATGAAAGGTGGACTAGGTGCTGGTGTCAGTGCAGTTTCTCCAGGGGAGTAGCTGCAACATGACCTCAGTGATATTCAGCAACGAGATGTGTGACACATTTTCTAGGACGACTTCGCCAACTCCATTGCCCAATCTCACAAATAATCAACACAGCAGAAAAATTGTGAAAAGACTTGCATAAAATTTTTATGAAATAGAAAATCCAAATGAGTAAAAAAAAAAAATAAGAAAAATGCTTAATATCATTCACAATGAAAAGATATAAACCTAAACCAAAACGGAAAAAAATGTGTCATAAGTATTCACGAAATATCTTAATGTTAAATGAAGTCACGATACCAAGAATGGATGGGATATGGAATTTTGGAAATACTCAGCGTTCAAGCTGAGCTTCTACACCTCAGCATGTAATCTGGAAAGGTTGGCACTATATTATAAATTTAAAGGCAAGCCAACCCTTCTAACACCGCATTTCGCTTTCAGAAAAACACAGCAATCTATGTCTGTGCATATTACAATTGCTTTTATAGCGTCAGTATAGAAATAGACCAAATATTCATCCAGGGAAAGATTTTTTTTCCTTTAAAGGGAATATATTCACATGATGATACTACATAACAATAACTATATATATATTATTATTTTTTATTTATTTATTTTTTTGGCAGTTTTGGCTGAAGCTGGGCTTGAACCCGCCACCCCTAGTATATGGAGCCAGCGCCCTACTCCTTGAGCCACAGGTGCCGCCCCACAATGAAATTTTTTTAAAAAAGAAAAACAGTTGAAAGATCAACACAAGTATCTTGAAAACATTCAGTGTTGAAGAAGCAGGACGCAAAAAGATACGCATTGTATGAGTCCATTTTATAAAGTTTCAAATTGACAGAACCAAACCTACCTTGTCGGAGGATGCAGCTGGTTAAAAGGAGTGTGGACCAAGCAGAGGCGCTATGATTGTGCCTTCCAGGTGCAGAAAATGTTGTGATCTGTGACTTGCCTTTGGCGGAATCTGGACTCATGCTAATATTTTATATCCTTAATCCAGGAGGTTAATAAATGAGTGTTTATTGTAATATGTATTACACAATGTATGACATGTGTTTTTGTATTTATAGTTTTTTTCTTTATGCCTTTTCTTTGTCACCATAGAAGGGTTAGAAAAAAAATGGAATGAGAAATTGGAAATGTACAATCTCTGTAAAAATAAGACACGTGATAGAATCCAAATATTTTACCCTGATCTTAACCAGTGAGGTAATTCTACCAGACTGTCAACTTCAGATGTAAAATTATTAGGTAAAATAATTCTGGGCTTAGTTCTCTTTCAACTTACATTTGTTGGATAAAGGACTTTTAAATGTCAATGAATTTATGGAAGTGAATGTAATTAGGTTTTACTAATAAAGTACAGCTAGCATTTAAGTGACATATTAACTTTTATTAAGTAAGCTGTTTAAAAATAGAAATTCAAAATATGCAAATTTAATAGGGCAAATTATGTTCATTTTTAACCATCTGCTTTTCCGTTTGCCAAAGTGGAAAAAAAAAAAAAGTAAAAAGGAAATAGTAAGAGATGACAGATTTCCAATGGAAAATAATTGTATTGTAAAATATTTATTAACTTTATTTTTCATTTGGTTGGAGAACAGACACTAAACTTAATTTGACCTAGAAACTAAATATTCTAAGAATCCCAGCAGCCCTAATTAGCTGGAGAAACTGAGCTTTTACCGCATAACCTTCAAATCATCTCTTTGAATTCGCTCTTTGCTTCTAACTTGGTGTTATTCCAAGTGTTTTAAGCGTCTCATTTCATATCATTAATGAAACAACTCAATCAACAAGCCAGGTTCGTTCGTGAGTAGATTTAGGCTGAGGCAGAATTAAAAGGCAAGCACTTTTCTATTTATTTTTATTTTCATTAAAACTAAAACATTTCATTACTTCTAATAGTCCATTCACAATTTGCCTTTTGAATGATAATATGTGAATTTCACGTTTCTTCTCCAAAAACATAGGTATGCAGGAAAATAATGTTAATAAGACACATTCACCTTTCTTGTTTGATAATATAACCGTTGTAACATTGTGCATGCCTGAAACCATAACTCTTTGAAATTATATAATGGCTCATTTTTATTTTGTTTATTTACATTTATCTTTACCGTTACTCAATATACTGAGACGCAAACAAAAGCACGCCCATATTGCTGAAAGTTTAAACTGATAAAATGTCAGTTGTTTTTATTTATTTTATTTCCTAAGGTCTAAAAAAGAGCATATGAACTAAAAAGATCTTAAAAAGACCCCACTATAAACAAAGAATGTTAGGGAAACTTTTAATCTAGGATTTCTTTATTTTTATCAAAGTTCATAACATCCGCAGTAAACAAAATACCAACCTAATGCATCCCAAACTGATAAATTTCTCAATGTTCTGAATTCATTTATTCATACCTTCATCCTTCCAAGTTTCATATATTCTGTTATTAATTAATTAATACATTCATATATTCATGTGTTCATTCACCCAGCGCATATTTGCTTCTATGAGCCACTTTTAATAGTCTCTGATAGAAATGAAATTTTATCACTGGCCCACTGAGTTCACAGTCTAGAGAGAGATCCAGATATGAAAAACAAATAACTACAGAATAAATCATATTTTCAATTGCTAATTTTTATTGTACAATGACTTTTCATAAAATGATAGCACAGGTAGACAAGTTAACTTTGTTATTTGAACTGGGTCTTTAAGGTTAAATAAACATTTCCCACTCAAAGAAAGGTAATAAAGATACTATATATAGAAAAAAACAAGATACAAGTTGTTGATGGTATAGGGGTCTGAAGAGCAGTTTCAGAAACTAGTATAGAAAGAAGTATGGGGTGGGGCACGCAGAAACCCTTAAGCACCTCCTATCGTTGGAAAATACATCAATCCCCAACCATGTAATTCAAAGTAAAATCACACAGTGAATAAAACTCTAAGATGGTCATATATTGCTCAGTTTTGCTCTGTAACGACCACAGGAATATTTTCTGGAGGTATCAAATATGAAATATTTTCCAAATAAATTCTGGTTTCCTTGATTTAATGGTGTTTTACACATATATCCAGTATCCACAATACGTGAGCTCTGGGTAATAATCTGTGAAAATACAGATTCTACTGAATCTGAACAAATTCTGGTCCTAGAAACTGTGTTTACAATCAGTGAAACAAGGACTTCAACAGTGAAAATATTCATGGAGTGTTGCAAGGATACAGTTATTTTAACCTTAACTTAAATTGAGTTGAGAACCACTACTAGCTTTCTTTAAAAGACTATTTTCAAGTTATATGTTATTTTGTAACCTCTCTTTTGATGTCCTATCAGTCAAATAAAATGTAAAATTTCTGATAACATTCAGATATTTTGGGGCATAATTGTGGACAGATTTTTTTCTATAACATTAAGTCATTTTATTCATCTGTCATTAAATGATAATTTTTAATTACAGCAACTTGTATAGATCTACATCATTGTGAATTTATATGAAACTGCATACTTGATTCCAGTTACCTTATAATTGGAAAAATACGTCATATAACCCTCTCATTCAATTGCCTGGAGAAAATGTTCTGTCATTTGTGTATCAGAGACTTAAAGGACTCTGTCTAACCAAATGAAGTTCCTTCTAGTCACAACCACTGGTGTTTTTGTTGCTGTGTCTTTCCCCCCCTTATTTGAAAGGGAAATCACTAAATTATTTTACATTTTTTAATTTCAAAGTATAAATAAGTATACGGGGTACAAATACTTTTGGTTGCATGGATCACTTTTGTAATACTTGAGTCGTGATTCTAAGGGTGCCCGTCATCAAGATTGTGTTTGTTATGTTCATTAGGTAAGTTTTTGTGCACACCACTTGATACCCCTTGAGATTTACTTCCACTAAGCATGTCTGTTCTGAGTTAATTTCAATTTGACAGCATACATATATATATATATATATACATATATATATATATATACATATATATATAGTGTTTGTTTTTCAATTATTGAGATACTTCACTTAGAATAATCTCAAGTTCCATCCAAATTGTTGAAAAAGACATTATTAATTCATCCTTTTGTGGCTGAATATTATTTCAAGGTATACATACACTACATTTTCTGGAGCCACTCGTGAACTCATGAGCATTTAAGTTCAATAAACTGAAATCGATCAATAAACTTGCAACCAACATCCTAGAGCAGGTAGACGTCTCTTCGATAAAATGACTTCTTTTAGGGGGAGGCAGAGTATGAGATTGCTGGATCAAATGGTAGGTCTACTTTTAGTTGTTTGAGGAATCTCCACACTGCTTTCCACAGCGGTTGTAGTCATTTTAAGTCCCACCAGCAGTGGGGAAGCTTTCCTTTCTCTCCACATTTGTACTGGGATCTACTGTTTTTAGACTTTTTGGTAACAGCCGTTCTCAACTGGAGTTAGGTGATATCTCATTGTGGCTTTAATTCCCATTTCTCTGATTTTTAGTGACTTTGAGCCTTTTCTTGTACTCTTTTTGGCTATTCATCTATCTTCTTTTGAAGAGGTTCTGTTTGTGTGTTTTGCCTAAATTTTAAAGAGGTTGTTTCTCTTTTTCCGGCTGATTTGCTTGAGTTCTTTGTAGATGAGAGTCGTGAGCCCTTTATGGGATATGGTTGGCAAATATTTTCACCGATCTTTTAGGTTGCCTGTTTCCTCTGTTCTTTATTTCCTTGGCTGTGGAGAAGCTTTTTTTTTTTTTTGAGACAGAGTCTCACTATATGGCCCTGGGTAGAGTACTATGGTGTCACAGCTCACAGCAACTTCAAACTCTTGGGCTTAAGTGATTCTCTTGCCTCAGCCTCCAAGTAGCTGGGACTACAGGTGCCCACCACAATGCCCAGCTATTTTTTATGGCAGTTGTCATTGTTGTTTAGCAAGCCCAGACCGGATTCCAACCCGCCAGCCTTGGTGTATGTGGTTGCACCGTAACCACTGTGCTACGGGTGCCCAGCCTGTGCAGAATCTGTTTTACATAATCCAGTCCCTTTTATTTGTTTTTATCATTGCTTTGATTGCCACTGGGGTTGTCTTCATAAATTCTTTGGCTAGGCCAACATCTACAAGAGATTTTTCAATAGTTTCCTCTAGAATTTTTAAGGTTTCATCCTAACATTTAATTATTTTATCCCTCTTGAATTATTTTTTCTCAATGGTAAGTGGTATGGATCCTGATTCATTCTTCTGCTATCCAGTTTTCCTAATACACTCTGAGGAATTCTTTCCACCATCAGTGTAAACACATTCAACACGGATTCTTTCCCTCCGAGGATATTGTTGCTTGCTACATCAAACATCCGTTGGCTGTATTTGGATAGTTTTAAATATGAATTTTCTCTTCTGTTCCATTGGTCTATGTCTCTATTTTGTGACAATATCATTCTAGTCTGTTCCTACAGCCTCGAGGTACAATTTGAAGTCAGGAACATGGTGCCTTCAGATTTATTGCTTTTAAGATTGCTTTGGCTATTCAGGCCTTTTACTGGTTCCAAAGAAAACTTAGAATTATTATTATTTATTTTTAGATGTTTAGATATGAGACATACGAAATTATTATCTGTCAGGGCATGCACGGAATCTGTCAATCACTTTGGGTAGAATGGCCATTTTAGCAGTGGCTCTTCCACTGATCCACGAACACGATTTGTGTTTTTGTTTCTCTGTATTTTCTGTAATTTCTTTCCGCAGCGTATTGTAGTTCTGTGTTCTATTTGTAGAGCTCTTTCACCTCTTGGCTGAGTTTATTTATCAATTTCAAGAGTGTCTTAGTGGAATCTTTGGCATTTTTGAGCAACAAGATCATATCATCAGCCAAAAGCAATAGTTTGGCCTTCCTCCCTCCCCATCAGTTCACAGATACGACCAAAGACGTGAGCTCTGCCGCTTTCGTGCCAGGAAGCTTGCCTACGTAGCTTTCTAAATAATCACTTACCAAGAGAAATTAGGATTTGTAGACACTGATATTTATAAAATTACAATGATATCTTCTTTTATTCTCTATATTTTTAAAATTTAATTCCTCAACAGAATTTGTCTTGTAGTCCTACAGTTCCTGTGTACTGAGGAGAGATGCCAGCCTCCTGAGTCTGTTCCCCCCTTTTATCATTTTTTCTTGTAATGTCAGTTCATTATGACCTGGAAAATAGCTGTCCTTTAGTTTTTTCTTTATTTTTTTCACATGACTGTGATTTTCTATACTTATATCTGGTTATTACAAAATACTTTTTGAGCATGCTTTTATATTACTATTTTGGTGTAGTATACTGATAAGTAAATAGCATTACTAACAGCCAAGTAGCCTATTATTCACATAAAAATTTTGAAAGAGAACAGTGGAAAGATTTGGGATGAACATGGTATTTTTTTTTTCTTTTTTGAGACAGAGTCTCACCATGTCACCCTTGGCAGAGTGCCGTGGCATCACAGCTCACAGCAACCTCAAACTCTTGGGCTTAAGTGATTCTCTTGCTTCAGCCTCCCAAGTAGTTGAGACAACAGGTGCCTGCCACAATGAATTACTATTTTTAAGTCACTGGAGTTAAGGTGAGAATGATTAACAGGAGTTGTTGTGTGTTAAGCTGAGTATGTTTAAAGAAAAACTAGAGGCTAAGACTCATACCTTGACAAATAAATTAGGAAGACAGACGAAAGGCACAGATATTTATATAAAAGGTGGTAATAGATGAAAGGACCAGCAACCTGTCATAGACTCAGGATCAGTAGCGACAGAATTAAGGGGAGACTAGAAGAATGTGATGAGAAATAAATAAACGGGATGCACCATTTCATAAAGACAAATTATTCAGTGCAGTAAAAAAAATGTGATTAGGAAGTCGAGATGAGTTAAATTTAATTAAATGAAAGGGAGACATCATTAGATAATGAAAGTGGTATTTATTTTTATAGAATGTGAATTTGAGTGTGTACTATAGAAAAACACAAAAGAAAAAAGGAGAGGTTGAAAAAAGTGGAATCACACATTCTGCACATAGATGGAACAGTAGATGTCTGGGGTAGTCATGCTTAGGCCTGTCTATAAGAAAAGATGAATGTTCGCTTCTTAAAAGTGGAACAAAAGTAGGTTTCAGTGGATGAACCTCAATTATTTTTAACTTCAGGGACATTTTATAAATGATTGCAAAAATGACCACAAAACATATCTTATATGCAGGCCTTTTTGGGTCCTCCGACACTGACTCTGTGCAGGTCAGGGGGCTCCCTTGGCCAATCGACATTCGCAAATGTAAAGTTCTATAAGCAGAGAGTTCACTAAAGCTGACGCTGGGTCTTGATGCCGTTTCAATCCTGAGAATGAAGCAGAAAGTATGTGGGAAGATGAGAAGCCAACCAGAGAATATCTGATTGTCTCAATATAAAGTTAGCCAGGTCCCGCCTGACCTGGTCGCTGAGGACAGATGTGTGAGTCCATTCTCAGTTGAGACCAGCTGAACTTGGATTAGGCCAAAAAGACTGCCTATGAGAGCCAAATTTCCAGATTGAAAAATTGTGATCTACATAAGTGATGGTTGATTAAAGTGTTGGTTATGTAGCAAAAGCGAATTTATGTAAACATTAAAATGAATTCTGCTGGATGTGATTGGAAAAATAAATGATCTATAATTCCTTATCCTAGTTTCGTATTTCCTAGGCATGCTTATAAGGTGGGTGGAGATGGACATTGATAGGAAGGTCCTGGCACTTTGTCCATTATTAAGTGCAATAAGGCCTGTAAACAGTTTAAGGGCACAGAGTTGCTTCTCAAATGAAAGCTCTGGAGCCTGCTATGCAAATCAAAACTACCATCAGCATATACCTGCTGGCTTCTCTCCATCTGGAAGTCATTCAGAAAAAGTGTTCTTTTGTTCATAGAAAGGGAATCTCTTCCACATCTGAGTTTGGAACAAAGACAAGCATGTCACAGAACATCTTGCTGCCAACTTTCTCCAGAAGCTCCAGGTAGAGAAGCCAAATTGTAATTGTTAAGGGCTTTATCATCTTTGAAAACAGACCACACTTTAATAAGTGTCATGATACTGGAAAGAAAGCTCACTTTTCTTTTCTTTTCTTTCTTTCTTTTTTTTTCAGTTTTTGGCAGGGGCTAAATTTGAACCCACCACCTCTGGCATATGGGGCTGGTGTCTTACTCCTTTGAGACACAGGCGCTGCCCCCTCTTTTCTTTCTTTTTTGCCAAGTGGTTAGGGCTATTAATGGTAGCCCTTATGGTAACTTAATTCCTTTAGAAGAGTTAGGGAAGGCAAGAAAGAAATTGAGAACAATTTTTTTTGTAGTGCACAATAGTGTGTGATCGCAAAAGACATTTTAGAGATGAGGAAACAAAAAGCGAAGGACCAAAATATTGAATAATTTTGATGGCATTTTAGAAATTCCTGTATATGGTTAAATTTTTCTCTCATATAGAAGTATTTGCTTCCTAAGATTCTTAAAGGAGTTGACATGGGGCATGTAAATGTCTCAGCATAGTTCACAGTGTAAGGACAACATTCAGCTAATGTTTTCTGTCTTAGGGAAACACTATTGATAATTATACTCTTAATCTAAAAACTTAAGTGATTTAAGATGCATATTTATTATTTTTACCTATATTAATTTATATAGTATGTATAAAATTCTTTTTTTTTTTTTTTGCAGGTTTTTTTTTTTTTTTTTTTTTTGGCCAGGGCCGGGTTTGAACCCACCACCTCTGGTATATGGGGCTGGTGCTCTACTCCTTCAAGCCACAGGTGCCACCATGTATAAAATTCTTTAAAGTAGGCATTAATAACTATTCAAAAATAAATTTTATTCATAAATTATTTTCCTCTAATTTTATGTTTGATCATATTTGAAATCAGAATAAGCAGCCCTATTTTCTCACCAGTAATTTGCTGTTTCTTATGATCAAGAAATAAAATGGAATAGTTGTAATGCCCTGAGGCTTTGGACATACAGTGGGAACTGGTGTCACCCTGTCTGATATTTGTACAAGACTGTTGGTCAGGGTTAGATAAGCTACAACTCCTAGCCAGCTGTGTGCCTTTTCATTTGCATTAAGGGAAGAAATCTATTCGAATATTTTTACATGCCTACAATTTCACTTCTTGAAATTCAGAAGAATTTGGAACATAGCGGAACCTGAGAAATGAACTCTAACTGGTGATTAGGTGGTGACAGTTGGGTACTGGAGCTGACTGACACTGGGTCACAAAACCCGGTCACACTCATCCCTTCCCATCGCAGGTTCTGTGGCATCAACTCAGGAGCTTCAAATTCTCCCTAAAATTCTCCTATCCATGCTATGAAGAATTCCTATCCTATGCACACACACAAACATATGCCCACATAGTCACACATAAGACAAAATAGTTTCTTTTTAGCACCATCTCTGTAGTAGCTAATATATTTTATAAGATGAATTAATATAAGTTTATAGATCTAAGTAATGATTTCAAGTAAGTATATCTTATTACTGCAATTTGTATTGTAGTGAAAGAGCTGAAATGTGGAATATTGTTGTATGTGCTAAAATTTTTTAACTTTAAAAGATTAAAGGGGTAAGTGTGGCTTATTATCTGTTAGGAAATAAGAGGCAGATGGTTAGTACTAAACGTTTCCTCTTGAGTGCTCAATGTGATGTCAAGGAGAACGCAAGCAAAAGACTGTGTCTCTCAAAGAAAACTTGAGATCATCCTGAGAAGATTGAGATCAGCTGACTAAAGGGACCTCTAACGAGACATATGTGCTGAATGTGACTTTAAGATCTTTGGGTACCTCCTAGCTGGAAAAGAACATGTAACAAATTTGTTTGAAAAGAAGAAATGGACAGAAAATATGCAGGTAGCCAAGATTAACACTGTTTTCAAAAATAGATTAACTCATCCCTTTGAAAAGAAAATAATTCAATTTTTCCTCTTCCACATCTGAATTCTAAAATACTCTGTTGAAATCTGTTTTCACCACTAAAAGTGGTATTTTGCTCAAGTTAAGATGTTAGTATACCACTTACATATGGGGCCACCACCTAAATTTGTGCCTTGATATTTACATACCAGTTTTATCTGGTATTTTGTGAAAGGCAGCCATTTGTGGTATTTTAACTGAAAATCTTGGCTTGAGAGAGGTGTGTATCCAGGATATTGCAAAAGATGTGATGCCTCCATCTTTTTCATGGCTGAATAGTATTCCCTAGTATACATATACCACAATTTGTTAATACATCCATGGATTGATGGGCACTTGGGTTACTTTCAAATTACTGTGTTTATTCTTATGATACAAAAGTGAAATGTCATCATTTACTTAAAGGGTGCCCCACTTATGCTTAACTGACACATAATGAATCTACCTGCAATAAATATAAGCTCTGCCATACGACCATTGCTGTATATTCTCCCTCAATTCAATTCCATAGTCTATTAATAAGCACCTCTGTCTCTTACACAACTCCTTAAATATTTACCATAGTTATTTTCCCGTATGTGTGTATATTCTCCAAATTAAAGAGAAAATATAGGAACTTAATTTACAGTAGCTTAATGCAATAAAAGTGCCATGGCAGATAAAATATTTCAAGAGCTAATGTACATTTTAATTAACACATTCAAATATCAGATATAGATTAAAACATCCACATTGTAGCCTCTTGAACAGCTTCTAAGATTCAGTCCTAGGAACCCATCCCAGGCAAAATTGAAAGCAACTGTTCTGAAGTTAAGACCACCACTCGTTTCATAGTTCACAGTAATGTCTCTTTGGAACAAAGCAATTAACCGCTACTTCCAATGAAAACTGCCGTGGGACTGTAGGTAGGTAAATTGTAATTAACTAAATTAGAAGTAATGGAAATGCTATACTTAAACAGCGGTAACGTTGTACAGAGATTTGATATACTATGGTGGTTTGTGGTCCACTTGAACTCCTACATACAATTAAAAGACATTTCCTCTAAAGAGATCAAGGGAATTTTATCAGAGAAAATCACTGCGGCTCGCCAGCTCCTCGCCTAATGAGCTCTAAATGTCTATATTGTACATGTGCCAATTGGCCCCATTTTGTCCTCAGGCAGGTGGCGAATGCCACACTTGTCACCCCTATCTAGATGATGACAGTGTTGGAGTGGAAAGTCACACTGTCCTTTCAATCTCGTTTCAGATCCAAACTCTTGCAGTTAGTAAATCTCCAGTAGCTACAAAGAAAATGACATTCAGGATCTAGTTAGGCAGCAAAAAACACAACATTAAATAATTTCCATCCTTATGTTCCAATGAATATTTAGAAAGATCAACATTTATTGTCTAGTTATTTTTGAGGCTAACAATTGCAAAATTATTACTTTTGACTCATGACTTTGAATTTTATCTTTATGTAATCCATAATAAATATATATATATACACAGACAGAAGCCATATTATGAAAGCTAGACTGACATTTTTGCTGCATTTACTATATCTATATGGACAATAATTTTACTTAAGTTTTTATTCATTGGGTGATCTGCCAAAAGTGTAGGACCTGAAATCAGTGTATGCAGGGCCTTTTTAGCCATTTATCACCCTCTCCTCACAATGTTATGAAAAACGCTGATGAAGGGTAAGCTTGGAAAAATTGTTAGTTTTGAGCTAGTTCCCAAAATCTCTGCTGCACACTGAAATCATTCTCACACCTGTAACCAGAGTGGATTTTTAATGGAGCCTGTTAGTCTTTAAACAAACTAAAAAAAGGAGTAAGATGGTTGTATTATAGAAGGAACTTTAGTCTCCTCCTTTATTTTTAATTAATAGAATTTTTATTGCTCAAAATATGTGACATATTTATGGATGCTACATGGGATCTCAGACAAAAGCCCAAGAAGTAATGATGTATGTAGGGCAAATAAAATAAAAGAACAAATCAATATATTATTGTTTTATCCACAAAACATGTGTTTGTTTGCATTTTTATTTTAAATGATAGTTCATTTATCTTTTAATAGACATTCAGCAAACCCCTATTATACTTCAACTCTGTCAGAAATCAAATAAATCCCACATCTTGCCTGTGTTGAAATATTATAAAACTGCTCTTCAAGGAGAATTTACAGCCACTCGAAGTTTTTGCAATTTTTATCTGAAAGTATTATTTGGTTGTTGTCATTGTTAGTTTGTTCATTGTCCATATCTTCCCAATTGGGTTTTTTTTATTAAGTCAAATACACATAAATCATGAATACATTTATGCATCTGTGGGGTACAACGTGTTGATTTTTTTTTATACAATGTGACATGGTTACATCAAACCAATCAACACAGCTTTCACCTCATTTACTTGATTATTGTGTTAACACGTTTATGTTCTACACTTGACAGATTTGACTTGTACCCTTGCAATATGCTCCACAGGTGTGGTCCCGCCTTTTACCCTCCCTCTGTCAAATCTCCCCCCTCCCCTCCTTTCCCATCCATTTCTCTCCTTCATCCTGGGCTATAGTTGTGTTCTATCTTTCATAAGAAAGTGTGGGTAAATGTAAGTTGGTTTCATAGAAGTACTGAGTACCTTGAATACTTTTTCCTCCATTCTTGAGATATTTTACTCAGGAGAATATGTTCCAGATCCCTCCATGTAAACATAAAAGTGGTAAAGTCTCCATCTTTTTTAAGGCTGCATAGTATTCCATGGTATACATATACCACAATTTATTAATCCATTCATGGGTCTATAGATACTTGGGCTTCTTCCAATTTCAAGGCCAATTGGATGTTAAACCCTGAGATCACACATTTTGTTTTAGTCACTGCTATGTTGCATAACAAATAGAGCCTGGAATGCAAGGGCATTCATCATTCAGAATTCTACCCTAATGTGTTAAAGATTAAGGGATTTATTCATCTTCCATTTCCTAATTGCATTTTAGTTTTATTCTTTCTCTTCTGAGTGTGCTAATACTAGAAATATGAATTATAAATTGTATTTTTTGGCTAAAAGTTTATTAACAGAGGGAACAAAATATTAATTATATTCTAAAATTTGAAATGAACCCGTATTCAAAGTAGCTTTCACAGGATTATTTTAAAGCCCCTACTTTTAATGGAAAACAATATTTAAAGTTGTATATCTATTTGTAAGAATTTTTGTGAGTTAGGCATACAACTTTTAGATAAAGAGAACTTGTTTTCACCTGCAAAAGGCACAGTAAAAGATGTTAGCAGACTTTTTATCTGTAATATTAAAGGTAAAAAGAATATAGAAATATTTATGGAAGTCTAAGGAAAACAAACAGTGACCCTAGAACTTCTTATTTGGCTAAATTTGAAGAAAGATGTTATTTTTTGAATGGCAAAGTCACCTAGAATGTTTTCTCAAAAGGATAAATATACTTACCCATTAAAGTACTGAAATTAAAAAATGTGTTTCGTTCTAAACGAATGTTATTAATTTAATTATGTACCAAAACCTTGTGTGTGTAACTTCTCCTGTGCATGATGCCATGGTACATTTCAAAACTATTAAGAAATGAGTATAACCTAGATTGATGTGTCACTTAGTTCAATGAAATAATTTCACACTGTATCTCAAAGCAGTACCCTGAACCCCATACATGCATCAATGTACAAAGTTATGATTTAACAAAAAATAAAAAAAAAAGTAAAAAGAAATACGAAAATGGCTGAGAAGTAAAAACTGAATGAACCATTTGGTTCTAAGTACTGAGTAATTCATAAGCAGCAAAAAATGAAAAACCACAGGATTATTTATAATTTCACTCTGAAAATAATTCTTTAGCACATAAATTCTGGCTTCTGAAGTCAATGCCTACAACTCTGAAAGACACGTTGGCAATTAACTAAGTGTATTTCACTTCATTGTGTTTACCTAACTTTGAAAATTGCATCTATAATATTAAGGACAAGAAAAAAATCCTGCAGATTTACTAGGACTTGAGATAAATCATCTCTTCACCCACTCAAAATTGTTCCCTGTACTCTACAGTTAAGTACAAAGGCATAATTTTGCTGTAGTTCATTTTACGTTCTAACATTTGTTACTCTTTAATTTCAAGGAGATTTTTTTTACATAACAGATCCTGAGTGTGGTGAAATTTCGTTTATTCCTCATGCGTATTCACCCTACAATTTCTACCTCTTTTACCATGTAGTGAAAATGCAAAGGAACAAAAGAAACTGCTGTTAAAATAAATTAATTCAATAATCATACATATATGCTGTTGATGCTAGAACCATGTATTAAAGACACAGATAATGGTGTGCCTGTAGCTCAGTCAGTGAGGCGCCGGCCCCATATACCGAGGGTGGAGGGTTTAAACCCGGCCCTGGCCAAACTGCAACCAAAAAATAGCTGGGCGTTGTGGCGGGCGCCTGTAGTCCCAGCTACTCGGGAGGCTGAGGCAAGAGAATCGCTTAAACCCAGGAGTTGGAAGTTGCTGTGAGCTGTGTGAGGCCACAGCACTCTACCGAGGGCCATAAAGTAAGACTCTGTCTCTACAAAAAAAAAAAAATAATAATAATAATAAAAATACAGCATTTATAACAACATTAAATACTAACTTCTAGGAATAAACCAAAAAAAAAAAAAAAAAAGAAAGAAAAAATGAAAAGAGCTGTGATGCTGAAAGCTACAAAACTGTCATAGGAAAATTAAGGAAGACCAGAAAGGGAGAGAGGTATACTATGTTAATGGATCAGAAGGCTCAATAGTATTCATATAATTCTCAAGAATTCATTCTCTAAATTTATTGCAATCACAATTAAAATTTGACCTGGCTTATATATATATTTTTTTTATTTTGGGGTGGAAACAGGTAAGATGATTCTGAAATTGACATGAACAGTCAAAAAATTTAGAATCACTAACCTCTTTTCCAAAATGAAGAGAAAATACTAATGATTTATACTACTTGGCTTTCTGTTTATTCACTGTAAAGCAACAGTCATGAGGTAGTGGCATTGAGCATCAAAATAGACAAATAGACCAGAGGTGCAGAATAGAATATCAGAGAAAACATTTAATGAGCAATTGATTTTGACAAAAATGTAAGGACAATTTAGTGGAGAAATAAGCGTCTCTTAACAAATGGTATGGGAATAATTAAATATTCATAAGCAAAAAAAATGAGCTTCAATCTACATCTCAAACCACACATGAAATTTAATGCAAAATAGATCCATAATTACAATATAAAATTTAAAACTATAAAACTTCTACAAAATGGGAGAAAATATTTGTGGGCAAAAGACCATTCCCAGACTAGGATAAAATATTTACCAATAATGCATTTGAATATAGAATTTTTTTTTTAAATTTTAGAATTTAACAAAAAATAAAAACTTAGTGTGAGAAAAGTAAACAAAAGATGCAAGAAATGGGCCAGCCATTTAATTAGACATTTAAAAGAAGCTATACGTATGGCAGACCAACACACAGAAATATGCTCCATGCTTCTAGCCTACAGCAAAATTAAATTAAAACACAATAAGCTATTATGACACATTTATTCTGACACATTCCATTATTAAAGACTGAAATTAAAGAGTGACAATATCAAGTGTTGGTCAGGTGGTGGAATAATTAGAAACTCATACAATGCTGGCTGAAATTAAAATGCTGTGTCTCTTTGGAAAATAGTTTGGCAGGTTCTTATTTTAAACATATATCTAACAAAAGACTCAGCTCTCTCTCTCATCTATTATTTATCCAAGAGATGTGAAAGCATATGTTTATCTAATAATTTGTATAAAATGTTCAGGGAAACTTTATGTGTAGTAGACAAAAAGTCGTTATGAGTGAAAGAAGGCAGACCAAAAAAAGAATATATGCTCCATGATCCCATTTTCATAAAATTCTAGATGGAGTTTTGGGAGAGACAAAAGGCAGGGTTAGCCAAGGGGTGCTGAGATACCCCACAATTCATCACGTTATGTACTCTAAATGTGTGCAGCTTTTTTTATGCCAGTTAACGTCAGTAAAGCTGTTACAAATAATTTGATGAGGTAAACAAACCTTATGGGAAAAAAAGCATACTAAGTGTGGTTTTATTTATTAGAATTTCAAATGATTGCCCCTTCGTGGAAGGGATGTATAGGGCTGGTAATTAATGGGAAGGGATATAGGAAATTTTCTGAATTTTTTTATTTCTTTACAGGATTTTGACTTACACAATGCCTGTGTTGGTCAAAACTCATCAATAAAGTTAAGAATTTGGGATTTTATTTGCTTATAATTTTCTATTAAAACAAACATAGACTAATAGTAAACTCAAGTTTATGGGAAGCAGCATGTTATCTGAAACTTTGAGTTGCATTAAAAATTTAAGATGGGCTGACGGATGACTACAGTGACTCATTGGTAGAGAGTTATGTTTTGAAGAAAATATTTCAGGGTGGCACCTGTGGCTCAGTGGGTAAGGCACCGGCCCCATATACCTGAGGGTGGCAGGTTCAAACCCAGCCCTGGCCAAAATGCAACAAAAAAATAGCTGGGTGCTGTGGTAGGTGCCTGTAATCCCAGCTATTTGGGGGGCTGAGGCAAGAGAATTGCTTAAGCCTAGGAGTTGGAGGTTGCTGTGATCTGCTGTGATCTGTGACTCCGTGGCACTCCACCGAGGTTCATAAAGTGAGATTGTCTCTAAAAAAAAAAGAAAATATTTCAAAATGTTAATTTTACATTCTATGTGGTATGTGGGAGTAAACCGTGTAGTTCATTCTAGATTTTTGAATGTTTAAACATTTCATAATAAAAGTTTTAAAGCTTCTTATACTGGGATGAGCCCCACACTCGCCAGAATGTCCAAAATAAAAACTACACACAACCTGGGGGTCAGTGAGAAGTCTCCTAGACTTCTTACTGAGGGCAAAGGGAGATACTATGACATTAAAAGACTCCTGCATTTTCTGACAAAACTGAACATAAGTAGTATGCTATAATATAGCAATTACACTGTAAGTATTTATACCGCAAAAATTTGTAAAATAATTATAAGGCATTTCATAGCATCGTTATTCATAATAGCCCGAAACTTAAAACAGTCTAAGTTTCCATCTATTTCAGATAGAAACTGAAACTTTTTCAGTATTTAAAGATATTTTCACTGTTGAGAGCTCAACATTTTTGTTTCATTTTTTTTGAATGACATTACTAACATTGATGTTATGATGCTGCCACCTTGTGAGGACGGAGATTTCTGCCACTTCTTTGAAAGCACCTTTCCCAAATTGCATACACGGATAGATTGTAGGGCTGGGTGAATACCTTTTGATGATATAGTATAGAATTTATTATTTAATAGTACTTTGCAATCAAAAATCATGTTTAAATAGGAAGGGGTTTAAATAATTTCAACATGAATTTTACTTGGAACTACTCTTAGCTAATTAGTAATATATATATATATTTACTTATTTTTACTTATTATATATAATATAAATATAGAAATTAGCCTAAATTACTACAGGCAGAAGAAGATGGGCGGTGCCTGTGGCTCAAAGGAGTAGGGTGTTGGCCCCATATAACAGAGGTGGTGAGTTCAAACCCAGCCTCAGCCAAAAACTGCAAAAAATAAAAAAAGAAGAAGAAGAAAAAGGGAAATGAGGAGAAATTAAAAATAGAAAGGCTTTAAAATCATTAACACTAAGAAAGTCATTTATTTTTTGTCACTTGCGTTTAGATTGAATTTACATATAATAGTCTAATTAATTTTCTTTTTTTTTGTTTTCAAAGTTTTTATCATATATGAGTGATGACATTTTAGATAGATTTTGTCTCCATTGATAGTATTATGTAATTGTTCTTCTTTATCTGTTAATATAATGAGTTACATTATTGGTTTTCTTTTTTTTTTTTTCTTTATTGTTGGGGATTAATTGAGGGTACAATAAGCCAGGTTACACTGATTGCAATTGTTAGGCAAAGTCCCTCTTGCAATCATGTCTTGCCCCCATAAAGTGTGACACACACTAAGGCCCCACCCCCCTCCCTCCATCCCTCTTTCTGCTTCACCCCCATAACCTTAATTGTCATTAATTGTCCTCATATCAAAATTGAGTACATAGGATTCATGCTTCTCCATTCTTGTGATGCTTTACTAAGAATAATGTCTCCCACTTCCATCCAGGTTAATACGAAGGATGTAAAGTCTCCATTTTTTTTTTAATGGCTGAATAGTATTCCATGGTATACATATACCACAGCTTGTTAATCCATTCCTGGGTTGGTGGGCATTTAGGCTGTTTCCAAATTTTGGCGATTGTAAATTGAGCTGCAATAAACAGTCTAGTACAAGTGTCCTTATGATAAAAGGATTTTTTTCCTTCTGGGTAGATGCCCAGTAATGGGATTGCAGGATCAAATGGGAGGTCTAGCTTGAGTGCTTTGAGGTTTCTCCATACTTCCTTCCAGAAAGGTTGTACTAGTTTGCAGTCCCACCAGCAGTGTAAAAGTGTTCCCTTCTCTCCACATCCACGCCAGCATCTGCAGTTTTGAGATTTTGTGATGTGGGCCATTCTCACTGGGGTTAGATGATATCTCAGGGTTGTTTTGATTTGCATTTCTCTAATATATAGAGATTATGAACATTTTTTTCATGTGTTTGTCAGCCATTTGTCTGCCATCTTTAGAGAAAGTTCTATTCATGTCTCTTGCCCATTGATATATGGGATTGTTGGCTTTTTTCATGTGGATTAATTTGAGTTCTCTATAGATCCTAGTTATCAAGCTTTTGTCTGATTGAAAATATGCAAATATCCTTTCCCATTGTGTAGGTTGTCTCTTTGCTTTGGTTATTGTCTCCTTAGCTGTACACAAGCTTTTCGGTTTAAGGAAGTCCCCTTTGTTTATTTTTGTTGTTGTTGCAATTGCCATGGCAATCTTCTTCATGAAGTGTTTCCCCAGGCCAATATCTTCCAGTGTTTTTGCTGTGCTTTCTTGGAGGATTTTTATTGTTTCATGCCTTAAATTTAAGTCCTTTATCCATCTTGAATCAATTTTTGTGAGTGGGGAAAGGTGTGGGTCCAGTTTCAGTCTTTTACATGTAGACATCCAGTTCTCCCAACACCATTTATTGAATAGGGAGTCTTTCCCCCAAGGTAGGTTCTTGTTTGGTTTATCGAAGATTAAGTGATTGTAAGATGTTAGTTTCGTTTCCTGGTTTCCAATTCGATTCCAAGTGTCTATGTCTCTGTTTTGTGCCAGTACCATGCTGTCTTGACCGCTATGGCTTTGTAGTACAGACTAAAATCCGTATGGTGATGCCCCCAGCTTTATTTTTATTACTAAGAAGTGCCTTAGCTATACGGGGTTTTTTCTGGTTCCATACAAAACGCAGAATCATTTTTTCCAAATCTTGAAAGTACGATGTTGGTATTTTGATAGGAATGGCATTGAATAGGTAGATTGCTTTGGGAAGTATAGACATTTTAACAATGTTGATTCTTCCTGTCCGTGAGCATGGTACGTTCTTCCATTTGTTAATATCCTCTGCTATTTCCTTTCTGAGGATTTCATAGTTTTCTTTATAGAGGTCCTTCACCTCCTTCGTTAGGTATATTCCTAGGTATTTGATTTTCTTTGAAACTATGGTGAAGGGAGTTGTGTCCTTAATTAGCTTCTCATCTTGACTGTTATTGGCGTATACAAAGGCTACAGACTTGTGGACATTGATTTTATATCCTGAAACATTACTGTATTTTTTGATGACTTCCAGGAGTCTTGCGGTTGAGTCTTTGGGGTTCTCTAAGTATAAGATCATGTCATCAGCAAAGAGGGAGAGTTTGACCTCCTCTGCTCCCATTTGGATTCCCTTTATTTCCTTGTCTTGCCTAATTGTATTGGCTAGAACTTCCAGCACTACATTGAATAGTAAAGGTGACAGAGGACAACCTTGTCTGGTTCCAGTTCTAAGAGGAAAAGCTTTCAGTTTTACTCCATTCAGTAAAATATTGGCTGTGGGTTTGTCATAGATAGCTTCAATCAGTTTTAGAAATGTGCCACCTATGCCTATACTCTTCAGTGTTCTAATTAGAAAAGGATGCTGATTTTATCAAATGCTTTTTCTGCATCTATTGAGAGGATCATGTGATCTTTATATTTGCCTCTGTGAATATGGTGGATAACGTTTATGGACTTGCATAAGTTAAACCAGCCTTGCATCCCTGGGATGAAGCCTACTTGATCATGATGAATGACTTTTTTGATGATAAGCTGTAATCTATTGGCTAGGATTTTGTTGAGAATTTTTGCATCTATATTCATGAGTGAGATTGGTCTGAAATTCTCCTTTTTGTTTGGGTCTTTTCCTGGTTTTTCTATCAGGTTGATGTTTGCTTCATAGAATGTGCTGGGGAAGATTCCTTCTTCCTCAATTTTTTGGAATAATTTCTGCAGTACAGGAATAAGCTCTTTCTTGAAGGTTTGATAGAATTTTGGAGTGAAGCCATCTGGATCAGGGCATTTTTTGGTTGGAAGATTTTTTATTGTTTCTTTGATCTCAGTGCTTGAAATTGGTCTGTTCAGGAGCTCTATTTCTTCCTGGCTGAGTCTAGGGAGAGGGTGTGATTCCAAATATTGATCCATTTCCTTCACATTGTCAAATTTCTGGGCATAGAGTTCTGGTAGTATTCAGAGATGATCTCTTGTATCTCTGTGGATCAGTTGTTATTTCCCCTTTATCATTTCTGATGGAGGTTACTAGAGATTTTACTTTTCTATTCCTCGTTAGTCTGGCCAATGTTTTACCTATTTTATTTATTTTTTCAAAAAACCAACTCCTTGTTTCATTAATTTTCTGAATGATTCTTTTGTTTTCAATTTCATTGATCTCTGATTTGATTTTGGATATTTCTTTTCTTCTACTGAGTTTAGGCTTAGACTGTTCTTTTTCCAATTCCATAAGATCTCTTGTTAGATTGTTGATGCGCTCTCTTTCTGTTTTTCGAATATAGGCATCTAAAGCGATGAATTTTCCTCTCGAAACTGCTTTTGCAGTATCCCACAGGTTTTGGTAGCTTGTGTCTTCATTGTCGTTATGCTCAAGGAAGTTAATGATTTCCTGTTTTATTTCTTCCTGCACCCATCTGGTATTCAACAGAAGATTGTTTAATTTCCATGCCTTTGGAGCATTTTTGTTAGAGTTGAGTTCCACCTTTAGTGCCTTATGGTCTGAGAAGATACAAGGTAAAATTTCAATTCTTTTGATTCTGTTGATATTTGTTTTGTGTCCCAGGATATGATCAATTTTGGAGAATGTTCCATGGGGTGATGAGAAGAATGTATATTCTTTATCTTTGGGATGGAGTGTTCTATATGCGTCTATCAAGCAGAGTTGTTCTAGGGTCTCATTTAAATCTCTTATATCTTTGTTTAATTTCTGTTTAGAGGATCTGTCCAGCTCTGTAAGAGGAGTGTTAAAGTCCCCTGTTATGATGGTATTATCAGATATCGTATTGCTCAGACTGAGTAAGGTCTGTTTCAAGAATCTGGGAGCATTTAAATTGGGTGCATAAATATTTAGAATTGAAATGTCTTCTTGTTGTGTTTTTCCCTTGACCAATATAAAGTGACCATGTTTGTCTTTTTTTACTTTAGTTGCTTTAAATCCACATGTATCTGAAAATAAGATTGCAACTCCTCTTTTCTTCTGAATTCCATTTGCCTGAAAAATTGTCTTCTAACCCTTGACTCGGAGCTTTAATTTGTCTTTTGAAGCCAGTTGTGTTTCTTGTAGACAGGAAATGGATGACTTGTGTTTTTTAATCCAGTCAGCCAATCTATGTCTCTTCAGTGGGGAATTCAAGCCATTAACATTTATTGAGATAATTGATAAGTGTGGTAGTATTCTATTCGTCTTATTTTGTGAGAGTGCATTGCTTAGTTTTATCTTTTGCATCAGTGTGGAGGATAGGTTCTGTCCTTTAATTTCTGAGTTCTTACTTTGCTGCTGATCCATTGTGGTGGTCAGTGTGCAGAACAGGTTGAAGTATTTCCTGTAGAGCTGGTCTTGTTGTGGCGAATTTCCTCAATGTTTGTATATCCGTAAATGATTTGATTTCTCCGTCAATTTTGAAGCTTAGCTTAGCAGGGTACAGAATTCTGCACTGGAAATTGTTCTGTTTAAGTAGATTAAAGGTAGATGACCATTGTCTTCTTGCTTGAAAAGTTTCATTAGGGTCACTCTGATGGATTTGCCCCTGTAGGTCAACTGGCGCTTACTCCTGGCAGCTTGCAGAATCTTTTCTTTTGTCTTGACTTTGGACAGGTTCATCACAATGTGTCTTGGAGCAGCTCGGTTAGATATCCCTCTGAAAGCAGTGTGTCAGAATCTTTGGTGATATTTGGGAAATGTTCTTTTATAATATTCTCTAGTATGGCTTCCATTCCTCTGGGGCATTCTTCTTCCCTTTCTGGGATTCCTATAACTCATACGTTGGAGCGCTTCATAAAGTCCCATAATTCTGACAGTGAACGTTCTGCTTTCTCTCTCTTCTTTTCTGCCTCTTTTACCATCTGAGTTATCTCAAGATCTTTGTCTTCTACCTCTGAAATTCTTTCTTCTGCATCGTCTAACCTGTTGCTGATACTTTCCATTGCATCTTTAAGTTCCCTAATTGACTGTTTCAGTTCCTTCAGCTCTGCTATATCCTTGTTATATTCTTCATATCGTTCGTCTCTTATTTGATTCTGTTTTTGGATTTCCTTTTGGTTATTTTCCACTTTATTAGCAGTTTCCTTCATTGTTTTCATCATTTCCTTTATTGTTTTCAACATGTGTATTCTAAATTCCCTTTCTGTCATTTGTAACATTTCTTTATAGGTGGAATCATCTGCAGTAGCTACCTCATGGTCCCTTGGTGGGGTTGTTCTGGACTGGTTCTTCATGTTGCCTGGAGTTTTCTGCTGATTCTTCCTCCTGAGTGATTTCTTTTATCTGTTTCCTTGCCCTAATTTTCCTTTCACTTCCTCTTGCTCTTTAAGTTCTCGTTCCTGTGGACTAAGGGTTACAGGACCAGAAGGGTGAGATGGTTGAAGAGCAAAAAAGGGATGAAAGAAAGGAGGACCAAGTGATAACAAAAAAAAAGAAAAATAGTGAAAGGAGAGGGGGTGGGTAAAAGGAATATTGACAAAAAGAAAAGAGGCACAGAAAGAGGGAGACAGAGCAATGTAGGTGTACAGTAGGATACTTTGACACAACCTTAAAAAAACCCCACCTTCTGTTGGTGCCCAGTTGGGTGGTTCCCTTGAGGTCAGCAGGTCTTTGCTAACCTGATCAGACACAATACCTCACCTCCAGCAAGTAGAGAGCTAAGACAAAAATGCTATAAATCAAACCAAAACAAGCAAATAGAAAACTTTACGGGATAAAATTGGGTGAAAAAACAATTAATAGCAGTAGAAACACTAGAAAAATGAAGTTCTAGTTATTGAAAAAGGCAGCAATGGAAAATTATGATTAAACTAGAATAATTGAGAAAGAAAAAGGATCTGTATGGAAAAGGTTGAAATTGAAAAACAAAACAACATCAAAATAAACAAAAAAACAACCAAACCAAAAAAAAAAAAAAAAAACACAACCAAAAACAAAGCAGTATGTATATGTTATTGAATATTGTCTGGGCAACATGTGGTCTTCTGGGGCATGAGTTGTTAATCACAGTTCTGATATGACTGGAGGCTGCTAGTTTCTCAAACCCCAGCAGGTAGACACCCTAAATCTCTCTTCAGCCCACTTAAAAGGCACTTTGAACTTGTAAACTTGCTGAGCAGAAGCTTTCCCAGGAAAGTGCTTGTCGCTGGAATCACTGCTGAAGTGGCTATCCACTTACCCAGTGTGCCAAAACTGGTCTCAGTCTGCCCCTGAGATTTAGGGCTGCAAGGTGGCTCAGACCCCACCCTTAGGCTACTTGGTCACTGGGTTACTAGCTCCCACCCGATTCTAGCTCTGCGACCCTGAGGGCGGAGCTTGCCGGGGCAGATCGCTCCCAATGGCTCCCTGTGACCCACAGCCAAACACTATTAGCTCCGTCTGGCTCAGTGGCTCAGACTGGGGCCCTAGACAATGGCCAAAGTTCTCTGCACTCCCGCTCAGGCTCTCCCCAAGGCAGTTCAACTGAGTGCCAAGTCCAAAGACACCAAAACAGTTCACAAGGCCTTTCTGGTTTGCAGTCTCGCTGCTACTGAACTTACAGTTGCGGGCGGGTTTAGACGGATTGAACACATGCAACCACTTGCCATTTTTCCATTGTTTTAGTCCTCCTCTTGGGGTCCAGAAGTCTCTCGCTGACTCCCTGTATCCTCACAGGGGTGATGATAGGCAGATCCCACCAGCCAGAGATGCCTGGAGTCCTATGTCCCCAGACTCACGGTGCCCAGATGCAAGGAAGCTGTTACTCGGCCGCCATCTTGCTCCTCCTCAATAGTCTAATTAATTTTCAAAACTATTATGAAAGTAAACTAGACATCAAAAATGTACTTTTGTTTATAAGGCAATTTGTTTTGTTTTGTTTGTTTGTTTATTTGTTTTTCTTTCCTTTTTCTTAGAAGAACAAATAAGGGACGGGAATCAGAGTGAAATGCTTTTCCTGGTCAGATTACCGGCAATCATTGAACCAAAAGACTTTATAGAGAAAGGCAAAACTGAGTCAGTGGCTTGCTATTTTATTTATTTTTTATTTTTCATGAATTTTTTTGTATTGAATTATTTTTAGTGTTCATTTGAAGTTTTTCTTGAATATTTATTTACTTTTTGAGACAGAGTCTCACTTTGCCACCCTTGGTAAAGTGCTGTAGCATCACAACTCACAACAACTTCAAATTCTAGGGCTTAAGCAATTCTTTTGCCTCAGCCTCCCAGGTACCTGGGACTACAGGCGCCTGCCACCACACCGACAATTTTTTTTAGAGACAGGATCTTGCTGTGGCTCAGGCTTGTCTTAAACTCCTGAGCTCAGGCGGTCTACCCACCTTGGCCTCCCAGAGTTCTAGGATTATAGGCCTGAGCAACTACGCCTGGCCTGGCTGGCTGTTTTAGATAAGTGATTTAGAAAAGAGTGAACATGAGGTTTAAACCATTGTTAATGTTAGAGAAATTAAGAAAAATTAATGGCATATAATTTTCTCTATGAGGGAGTTGCACCAAAGTAGTTATCAATGCAGGCCTGGGTGCAAAATTACTAAAATGCATCTTCCTTGTCTCTGCATACATTTCTTTCTCCTTGAGTTCAATTAGCTAAAATTTATTTCAGTTTTTCTTTCTTTTAAATTAGGCTGTGAGAAATAATGTGTGTGGACGTCTGACTCTTACTGAACTGTCTTACAATGCAGAGCTCCTAGAAAGAGATTAGAATGTCATAGTTTTGAAGAAAGTTATAATTTCTTTTACTTTCAAACAGAAATGCATAAAATTGATTATTATATAACCAGGAACACAATGCAACCTAAAGCTACAGAGATTTCACCTTACAACACTCAAGAAACAATACTTGAAAAGAAGCATCACTGTATTTGCATACTGTTAAAACCCATTTTATTTGTTTTTTGGGAGATTTTTGATGCTGATTTTAAATTCAGCATCAACATTATTTAAAACATTGCATTTTCCACTCACAATACAGTGCTTTTAAAACATAATATTATTTCCTTCCCCTGTACGCATGTTTCATTTTCAAGCATTGAGGTTGCATTCTCAATACCAGTAATTCGCTATAGCAGCCCAACTTCAAATCTGCCACATAATTTGCTACAAATCTGGATCTTTCTATGTGTTGCTGTGTGGAACAATGCGACATCTACACTTTGGTTGGTTTAATCAACCTCTTCGATGGTGGGGCTGGAGGAAGCACCACCAGAAGGAGGACGCCACCACCAGGGAGGCCCCCAGGCGTTTCTCCCACACTCTGGCACAACTTGGTAATGATGGGGCTGCAGACTTTTTCCAGCTCTGTATGCTGATGTTCAGTTTCTTCCTTCTCCGCTGTCTGGTTCTTATCAAGCCAGTTGCTAATCTCATTACACAGGTCAGGAATCTTCTCTTTGTCCTTATTGTTGATCTTGCCTTGAACTTCCTCATCTTCAACAGTTGCTTTCATGCTGCAAGCGAGCACAGGACTCATGAATTCTTGATGAAACCTTGTCCCTCTGCTTCTCATGTTCAGCCTTGTACTTCTCAGCTCCCTGCACCAGACATTCAATGTCTTCCTTGCTCAAACGTCCCTTGTCCTTAGTGATGGTCATCTTATTCTCTTGTCCTGTACTCCTCTCCACAGCAGAGACATTGAGAATGCCGTTGGCATCAGTCTGAGGAACGCCACAGGGGCAGGAGGTACAAACTTGCCAAGCAAGTAGTCATCCTCAGTAATGGCCCACTCACCTTCATAAACCTGGATGCTGGTTCTACCCATATTTTTGGATGGGTAAAATGTCCTATCTGTGAAGGTCTGTGTCTGCTTAGTAAGCATGGGAGTAGTGGGCTCACTGAGCACAGTCATAACTCCACCAGCAGTTTCAAGACCGAGAGAAAGAGGAGTGACATCCAATAGTAGCAAATCTTGAACATTCTCAGATTTGTTACCAGACAGGATGGCCGCCTGGACAGCTGCACCGCAAGCCACAGCCTCATCAGGGTGGATGCTCTTATTCAGTTATTTTGCACTGATGAAGTCTTGGAGAAGCTTCTGAGTCTTTGGAATATGGGTAGAACCAGCAGCCAGGATAATGCCACGAATCTGTGGCTTGTCAAGTTTTGCATCTTGAAGGGTTTTCACTACAGGGTCCAGGGTGCCACGGAACAGATCCGCATTCAGTTCTTCAAATCAGACAGGGGTAATGGAAGTAGAGAAGTTGATTCCTTCATAAAGGGAATGAATCTCAATACTGGCCTGGGTGCTGGAAGACAGAGTACGCTCAGCACGTTGGCAAGCAGTACGGAGGCGCAGGACAGCTGTCTTATCCTCACGGACACCCTTGTTTGCACTCAAACTTAGCAATAAAAGGTAAAATGGTTGACCATTTGGTTGCCAAAGTCTTCTCCACCCAAGTGAGTGTCTCCAACTGTAGATTTGACCTCAAAGACTCCATCCTCAACAGGGATGACTGACACCTCCAGGGTGTCAGTCAAGGTCAAAGTTCAGCACATTTCTTTCGGCTCCAACCTTTTTGTCTGAGCCATAAGCAAAGACAGCAGCAGTTGGCCTGTTTACCATCCTGAGAACTCTGAGACCAGCAGTGGTTCCAGCGTCTTTGGTGGCCTGACGCTGAGAATCGCTGATGTCAGCCGGAACTGTGACCACAGCACTGGTAACAGTCTTTTCAAGGCAGGCTTCTGCAGTTTCCCTCATCTTTGTCAGAACCATGGGCAACGCTTCCTCTGAGCAGAAATCTTTGTATTCTGCTTGGAACTTGGGCCTGCCAGCGTCGTTCACCACCTGGCAGGGCCAACGCTTCCTATCAGACTGGACACCATCCTCATCAAACCTGCATCCGATCAGACACTTGGCATCTGAACATCTAAAACTGTGTGCATGGGGTTCATTGCAACTTGATTTTTTGCAGCATCCCCAATCATTTGTTTGGCATCAGCAAAGGCAACCTAGCTTGGAGTGGTTCAGTTTCCTTGATTATTGCAATTATCTTGACTTCTGGAGACACCCCCACAAGAGTAAGTGGTACCAAGATCAACACCAACTGCAGGTTCCTGAGACTCTGTTACTCACAGAGCTGGCTCAGGCTGTGAAGGACGCACAGAAGACGCAGGAGCCGCCAGACCTCAGTGAGGCATTTTATTTATTCATCAGGGAGAAAAGCTTGCCTTTTAAAGCTCGTTTTCATTTATAGTTGACAATCAAATGGACCATTCTGGTTCTGTAAGTTATATCAAGTTATTTCCCATTGTATTTCAAATATATCCCTTTAGCTAAAATCTGCCGAAATTGAGTTTGTCATTTGCAACTAAGGGAGTTGAAGGGTTTCTGTGCATGACATACTTTTACCTTTAAAATTAATATTCCCGTTTTACCTATTTCTTATACTTTCATAATTAACAGATCATTTGTAAGAGAGTCATTTAAACGCATAGTTTTTTGTTTTCCATAGATTCAGCCTAACCTAATCACTACTCCCCAATTTCCTACTGGTTCATTTTCACTAATTTAAACCATTTTCAAGGAATCCCATTTACTGTGGAAATCACTTCAAGTAAATAACCCACTTTCTTCAGCCACTGGATCTGTTTCTCACTGTCTGAAAACCCCAACTTGGTAATTTGACCTAAAAAATTACACTAAGGGAGCAGAAAAAAAATATTTGGAAGGGATAATTTATCCAAGATGGGGTTTGACTCTCATTAGAGCCCTTGAAACTATCTGGAAACATGTGAATTCAGCAAAAATCCTTCTTAGAGTAAATTAAGGAACGTATTACGATGCCTATGATTGAACAGGCTGATGAGTTTTAACTATGCCCTGCTGCCTGATAACTTCCTTGAAAGAAATTTCATCTTATTTTTGCAAAGGCTTGGAATTGCTTCCAGTAATATGTGAAACTCATCAGTTTCTATTTATACTTCTTTAATATTTAGGCCTCGATGGGCATCAGTGCACTCAGCACCCTACAGAGACTCATGGTCTTGTTTACATATTGACTCGACCTGGACTGGCATTTGTGATAATGATCCGAAGACATTTATATTCTTTACAAAACTGCCTAATAAAACGTTGACATTTGTTTGTTTGGAAGGCTGCACTTTATGGTGTTTTAATTACAGCCTTACATTATTACCTTTTTAATTACTTGAGGGCATATAAGTTAGACATGTTATGGTTCTTTATTAAAAAAAGAAGAAAAGAAACAAGAAGAATATCAAACGGCAATTATCATTGTTGCTCAAACATTGCGAACGTGAACTTGTAATATAATGTACTACCTCCATTACTGAAATGTTCCTTGATAATTATTCATAGACACAGCAACTACTGCGATCTTATTTTTTACCAATGCTTTTTATTGAAAATACTTGTCCCTGAACAGATAATAAATTTTCTGCATGCTTTTTGTACTGAGTGTACTGTGGGGAAATATCACAGTGATCAAAAAGCTCATTTTCTAAAATGGCAGTAAGTAAAAATAGATGTTTATGCATGAAGCAACCTGACTTTTAAAATATTTTCAGTAGTATGATTTTAGTGCTGATCACATAGGTCAATGCAGATTGAGGCTTACATTTTGGATTTAATTAGCACAGCAGTGCTAAAAAGCTAGGGAAAATAACAAACAGGTTTCAAATACAGGCAAATTAAGTGATTGAGTAGCAGCCGTGATTAGAGCATCAATATCGCATTACTGCTCGAGTTTCACCACAGGAATAGAAAACAGAAAGAAAAGCGTGTTGGTTTGTTTAGGTCATTTCACTAATAGTTTTTGCTTATAGCACTTCATGTGAATTTATAAGATTATCACAAAAATGAAAAAATAGATTGACTATCTAGTAGCAATAGTGTTGTACACTTTGTAGAACCCTGAGATTTTTTGTGCTTAACCCAAGGCTGTAATTCACTGCAAAAAAAAAAAAAAACCTCTGGAGACATCAAATTCTACCAGAACTATTTCCATGAAGCACTTAAAATTGTCAATACTAACTTATGGCAGCCGTCACACATCCTGCCAGCCACGTCCTGAAATCTCAGTGGTGTTTATACTTCGACTCAGAATATCAAACAGCATTATACCAAAACGTGTGTTATCCAAAGCTTCAGATTCCCTTTCTGTCTAGACACTGAGTGTTCCTACCTAAAGCTGCAATCTTTGAGTGTCGTGCTTCCTGCAAAATTGGTGCCGTTCTGGGGGGATTTGGGATGTCTATTTTTGTTTGCCGTTAATACAGTCACTTAAGGTGCCACACAATTAGTGTTTGCATGATACAATTTTTTTATCCTTTTCTTCTGACTTCCCTGTGTCCTTGTATTGAAAGCAGATCCGTAATACGGCCCACACACCAGTCTACAAAAGCCGGTGTTACTGTGAGTCCTGGAGCACAGTTGTACTTGTTGAAACATCCCTTATGTGAAAGTGGGAAGATGAGGAGGCAGAGACTTGGACCTGGGAATTTTCTACCCATACTCTGCCAAGGAGGAGAGGCCAGAACAGGAGAAATTCCTCTTCCTAAAACTGACTTGAGTTTCTAGCTTCTCAGCATGAGAGCCTGTGTGGGTATTGCCATTGAAATAATATTAAACTCATGAATGATTCTTTTCTAGAGAACAAAATTTTCAATCTGCCATTTTATAAATAATACAGTCCCAAAATATCTGACTTTATTTTTATTTATTTATTTTTATTATTATTAAATCATAGCTGTGTACATTAATGCGACCATGGGGCACCATACACTGGTGTTATAGACTGACACATTTTCATCACACTGGTTAACATAGCCTTCCTGGCATTTTCTTAGTTATTGTGTTAAGACATTTACATTCCACATTTACTAACTTTCACCTATACCCTTGTAAGATGCACCGCAGGTGCAGCCGAGTAACAGCTTCCTTGCATCTGGGCACCGTGAGTCTGGGGATATAGGACTCCAGGCATCTCTGGCTGCTGGGATCTGCCTATCATCACCCCTGAGAGGATACAGGGAGTCAGCGAGAGACTTCTGGACCCCAAGAGGAGGACTAAAACAGTGGAAAACCGGCAAGTGGTCACGTGTGTTCAATCCGTCTAAACCCGCCCGCACCGGTAAGTTCAGTAGCAGCGAGACTGCAAACCAGAAAGGCCTTACCTGTGAACTGTTTTGGTGTCTTTGGACTTGGCACTCAGCTGAACTGCCTTGGGGAGAGCCTGAGTGGGAGTGTGGAGAACTTTGGCCTTTGTCTAGGGCCCCACTCTGAGCCGCTGAGCCAGACGGAGCTAATAGTGTTGGGCTCTGGGTCACAGGCAGACATTGTGAGGGATCTGCCCCGGCAAGCTCCGCCCTCAGGGTCACAGAGCTGGAATTGGGTGGGAGCTGGTAACCCAGTGACCAAGTAGCCTAAGGGTGGGGTCTGAGCCGCCTTGCAGCCCTAACCCTCGGGGGCAGAGGGAGACCAGTTTTGACACACAGGGTAAGTGGATAGCCACTTCAGCAGTGATTCCAGCAACAAGCACTTCCCTGAGAAAGCTTCTGCTCAGTAAGTGAACAAGTTCAAAGTGCCTTTTAAGTGGTCTGAAGAGAGATTTAGGGTGTCTACCTGCTGGGGTTTGAGAAACTAGCAGCCTCCAGTGGTATCAGAACTGTGATTAACATCTCATACCCCAGAAGACCACGTGTTGCCCAGACAATATTCAATAACATATACATACTGCTTTGTTTTTGGTTGTGTTTTTTTTTTTTTTTTTTTTTTTTGGTTTGGTTGTTTTTTTTGTTTATTTTGATGTTGTGGATTGTTGTTTTGTTTTTTAAGTTCAACCTTTTCCATACAGATCCTTTTTCTTTCTCAATTTCTCTAGTTTAATTATAATTTCCCATTGCTGCCTATTTCAATAATTAGAACTTCATTTTTATTAGTGTTTCTACCGCTATTTTTTTTTTTTCCAGCCAATTTTATCCCGTAAAGTTTTCTGTTTGATTGTTTTGGTTTGATTTACAGCATTTTTGTCTTTCCCCTCTACTTGGTGGAGGTGGGGTACTGTGTCTGATCAGGTTAGCAAAGACCTGCTGACCTCAAGGGAACCACCCCACTGGGCACCCCCAGAAGGTGTTTTTTTTTTTTAAGGTTGTATCAAACTACCCTACTGTACACATATATTGCTCTGTCTCCCTCTTTCTGTGCCTCTCTTCTTTTTGTCAATATTCCTTTTACCCACCCCCTCTCCTTTCTCTATTTTTCTTATCACTCGGTCCTCCTTTCTTTCATCCCTTTTTTGCTCTTCTCATCCCTTCTCACCCTTCTGGTCCTGTAACCCTTAGTCCACAGGCACGAGAACTTGAAGAGCAATAGGAAGAGAAAGGAAAATTAGGGCAAGAAAACAGATAAAAGAAATAACCCATGAGGAAGAATCAGCAGAAAACTCCAGGCAACATGAAGAACTAGTCCAGAACAACCCCACCAAGGGACCATGAGGTAGCTACTGCAGAGGATTCCACCTATACAGAAATGTTAGGAAAGACAGAAAGAGAATTTAGAATACACATGTTGAAAACAATGAAAGAAATAATGGAAACAATGAAGGAAATTGCTAATAAAGTGGAAAATAATCAAAAGGAAATCCAAAAACAGAATCAAATAAGAGATGAACGATATGAAGAATATAAAAAGGATATAGCAGAGCTGAAGGAACTGAAACAGTCAATCAGGGAACTTAAAGATGCAATGGAAAGTATCAGCAACAGGTTAGATCATGCAGAAGAAAGAATTTCAGAGGTAGAAGACAAAGTTTTTGAGATAACTCAGATATTAAAAGAGGCAGAAAAGAAGAGAGAGAAAGCAGAACGTTCACTGTCAGAATTATGGGACTTTATGAAGCATTCCAACATATGAGTTATAAGAATCCCAGAAGGGGAAGAAGAATGCTCCAGAGGAATGGAAGCCATACTAGAGAATATTATAAAAGAAAATTTCCCAAATATCACCAAAGATTCTGACACACTGCTTTCAGAGGGCTATCGGACCCCAGGTCGCCTCAACTCTAACCGAGCTTCTCCAAGACACATTGTGATGAACCTATCCAAAGTCAAGACAAAAGAAAAGATTCTGCAAGCTGCTAGGAGTAAGCGCCAGTTGACCTACAGGGGAAAATCCATCAGATTGACCGCAGACTTCTCTAATGAAACTTTCCAAGCAAGAAGACAATGGTCATCTACCTTTAATCTACTTAAACAGAACAATTTCCAGGGCAGAATTCTGTACCCTGCTAAGCTAAGCTTCAAAATTGATGGAGAAATCAAATCATTTACGTATATACAAACATTGAGGAAATTCGCCACAACAAGGCCAGCTCTACAGGAAATACTTCAACCTGTTCTGCACACTGACCACCACAATGGATCAGCAGCAAAGTAAGAACTCAGAAATTAAAGAACAGAACCAAACCTCCACACTGATGCAAAAGATAAAACTAAGCAATGGACTCTCACAAAATAAGATGAATAGAATACTACCACACTTATCAATTATCTCAATAAATGTTAATGGCTTGAATTCCCCACTGAAGAGACATACATTGGTTGACTGGATTAAAAAACACAAGCCATCCATTTGCTGTCTGCAAGAAACACACCTGGCTTCAAAAGACAAATTAAAGCTCCCAGTCAAGGATTGGAAGACAATTTTTCAGGCAAATGGAATTCAGAAGAAAAGAGGAGTTGCAATCTTATTTTCAGATACCTGTGGATTTAAAGCAACTAAAGTCAAAAAAGACAAAGATGGTCACTTTATATTGGTCACGGGAAAAATACAACAAGAAGACATTTCAATTCTAAATATCTATGCACCCAATTTAAATGCTCCCAGATTCTTGAAACAGACCTTACTCAGTCTGAGCAATATGATATCTGATAATACCATAATAACAGGGGACCTTAACACTCCTCTTACAGAGCTGGACAGATCCTCTAAACAGAAATTAAACAAGGATATAAGAGACTTAAATGAGACCCTAGAACAACTGTGCTTGATAGACGCATATAGAACACTCCATCCCAAAGATAAAGAATATACATTCTTCTCATCACCCCATGGAACATTCTCCAAAATTGATCATATCCTGGGACACAAAACAAATATCAACAGAATCAAAAGAATTGAAATTTTACCTTGTATCTTCTCAGACCATAAGGCACTAAAGGTGGAACTCAACTCTAACAAAAATGCTCCAAAGGCATGGAAATTAAACCATCTTCTGTTGAATACCAGATGGGTGCAGGAAGAAATAAAACAGGAAATCATTAACTTCCTTGAGCATAACGACAATGAAGACACAAGCTACCAAAACCTGTGGGATACTGCAAAAGCAGTTTTGAGAGGAAAATTCATCGCTTTAGATGCCTACATTCGAAAAACAGAAAGAGAGCTCATCAAAAATCTCACAAGAGATCTTATGGAATTGGAAAAAGAACAATCTAAGCCTAAACTCAGTAGAAAAAAAGAAATATCCAAAATCAAATCAGAGATCAATGAAATTGAAAACAAAAGAATCATTCAGAAAATTAATGAAACAAGGAGTTGGTTTTTTGAAAAAATAAATAAAATAGATAAAACATTGGCCAGACTAACGAGGAATAGAAAAGTAAAATCTCTAGTAACCTCCATCAGAAATGATAAAGGGGAAATAACAACTGATCCACAGAGATACAAGAGATCATCTCTGAATACTACCAGAACTCTATGCCCAGAAATTTGACAATGTGAAGGAAATGGATCAATATTTGGAATGACACCCTCTCCCTAGACTTAGCCAGGAAGAAATAGAGCTCCTGAACAGACCAATTTCAAGCACTGAGATCAAGGAAACAATAAAAAATCTTCCAACCAAAAAATGCCCTGGTCCAGATGGCTTCACTCCAGAATTCTATCAAACCTTCAAGGAAGAGCTTATTCCTGTACTGCAGAAATTATTCCAAAAAATTGAGGAAGAAGGAATCTTCCCCAGCACATTCTATGAAGCAAACATCACCCTGATACCAAAACCAGGAAAAGACCCAAACAGAATTTCAGACCAATCTCACTCATGAACATAGATGCAAAAATTCTCAACAAAATCCTAGCCAATAGATTACAGCTTATTATCAAAAAAGTCATTCATCATGATCAAGTAGGCTTCATCCCAGGGATGCAAGGCTGGTTTAACATACGCAAGTCCATAAACGTTATCCACCATATTAACAGAGGCAAAAATAAAGATCACATGATCCTCTCAATAGATGCAGAAAAAGCATTTGATAAAATCCAGCATCCTTTTCTAATTAGAAAACTGAAGAGTATAGGCATAGGTGGCATGTTTCTAAAACTGATTGAAGCTATCTATGACAAACCCACAGCCAATATTTTACTGAATGGAGTAAAACTCAAAGCTTTTCCTCTTAGAACTGGAACCAGACAAGGTTGTCCTCTGTCACCTTTACTATTCAACATAGTGCTGGAAGTTCTAGCCAATACAATTAGGCAAGACAAGGAAATAAAGGGAATCCAAATGGGAGCAGAGGAGGTCAAACTCTCCCTCTTTGCTGACGACATGATCTTATTCTTAGAGAACCCCAAAGACTCAACCACAAGACTCCTATAAGTCATCAAAAAATACAGTAATGTTTCAGGATATAAAATCAATGTCCACAAGTCAGTAGCCTTTGTGTACACCAATAACAGTCAAGATGAGAAGCTAATTAAGGTCACAACTCCCTTCACCATAGTTTCAAAGAAAATGAAATACCTAGGAATATACCTAACGAAGGAGGTGAAGGACCTCTATAAAGAAAACTATGAAATCCTCAGAAAGGAATTAGCAGAGGATATTAACAAATGGAAGAACATATCATGCTCATGGATGGGAAGAATCAACATTGTTAAAATGTCTATACTTCCCAAAGCAATCTACCTATTCAATGCCACTATCAAAATACCAACATCGTACTTTCAAGATTTGGAAAAAATGATTCTGCGTTTTGTATGGAACCGGAAAAAAACCCGTATAGCTAAGGCAGTTCTCTGTAACAAAAATAAAGCTGGGGGCATCAGCATACGGATTTTAGTCTGTACTACAAAGCCATAGTGCTCAAGACAGCATGGTACTGGCACAAAAACAGAGACATAGACACTTGGAATCGAATTGAAAACCAAGAAATGAAACTAACATTTTACAACCACCTAATCTTTAATAAACCAAACAAGAACATACCTTGGGGGAAAGACTCCCTATTCAATAAATGGTGTTGGGAGAACTGGATGTCTACATGTAAAAGACTGAAACTGGACCCACACCTTTCCCCACTCACAAAAATTGATTCAAGATGGATAAAGGACTTAAATTTAAGGCATGAAACAATAAAAATCCTCCAAGAAAGCATAGGAATAACACTGGAAGATATTGGCCTAGGGAAAGACTTCATGAAGAAGACTGCCATGGCAATTGCAACAACAACAAAAATAAACAAATGGGACTTCATTAAACTGAAAAGCTTCTGTACAGCTAAGGAGACAATAACCAAAGCAAAGAGACAACCTACACAATGGGAAAGGATATTTGCATATTTTCAATCAGACAAAAGCTTGATAACTAGGATCTATAGAGAACTCAAATTAATCCACATGAAAAAAGCCAACAATCCCTTATATCAATGGGCAAGAGACATGAATAGAACTTTCTCCAAAGACGACAGACGAATGGCTAACAAACACATGAAAAAATGTTCATCATCTCTATATATTAGAGAAATGCAAATCAAAACAACCCTGAGATATCATCTAACCCCAGTGAGAATGGCCCACATCACAAAATCTCAAAACTGTAGATGCTGGCGTGGATGTGGAGAGAAGGGAACACTTTTACACTGCTGGTGGGACTGCCAACTAGTACAACCTTTCTGGAAGGAAGTATGGAGAAACCTCAAAGCACTCAAGCTAGACCTCCCATTTGATCCTGCAATCCCATTACTGGGCATCTACCCAGAAGGAAAGAAATCCTTTTATCATAAGGACACTTGTACTAGACTGTTTATTGCAGCTCAATTTACAATCGCCAAAATGTGGAAATAGCCTAAATGCCCACCAACCCAGGAATGGATTAACAAGCTGTGTTATATGTATACCATGGAATACTATTCAGCCATTAAAAAAAAAAATGGAGACTTTACATCCTTTGTATTAACCTGGATGGACGTGGAAGACATTATTCTTAGTAAAGCATCACAAGAATGGAGAAGCATGAATCCTATGTACTCAATTTTGATATGAGGACAATTAATGACAATTATGGTTATGGGGGGGGAAACAGAAAGAGGGAAGGATGGAGGGGGGTGGGGCCTTGGTGTGTGTCACACTTTATGGGGGCAAAACATGATTGCAAGAGGGACTTTACCTAACAATTGCAATCAGTGTAACCTGGCTTATTGTACCCTCAATGAATCTCCAACAATTAAAAAAAAAAAAAAACACATTGTACCCCACATATGCATAAATGTATTCATGATCTGTGTGTATATGACTTAATAAAAGGAAAAATTAAATAAAAAATTAGCTGGGCATTGTGGTGGGGGCCTGTAGACCCAGCCACTTGGGAGTCTGAGGGAAGGGGATTTCTGGAGCCCAAGAGTTTGAGGTTGCCGTGATCTGTGACACCAAGCACTCTACCGAGTGTGACGAAGTGAGACTCTGTCTCAAAAAGATTTTTTTTTTTAATAAATGTTATTTTTATATTTTCCCACAAGTTGTATTTCCCATTTATGGTGCTTTTTACTCTTTATATCTATCCAACTGTCTGTCTATATTTATCATTTCCGTTCAGCTTGAAATTTTTTCTTTACATATCTGGGAGTGCAAATTTGCTACTGATGAACTGTCTCAGCTTTATTCGGCTGCAATATTTTTATTTCACCATCAGTTTTGAAGGCTAACGATTTGCATTGTAGGTTGACAACTTTTTATCTTTCTTTTTAATATATTATTCCATTTTTTTTTCCTAATGAGAAAATAGCAGACATTCCTTTCATGGTAATTCTGGCTACTTTTTAGATCACCTGTCCATTCGCAGTATCCCCCAATGTAACTAAAACAAACGTTGGCATGATCTCATTTGTATTTATTTTGATCAGTTCTTATCTGTATTAATCAATTTTTATATTGATCAATTTTTATCTGTGAGTTATTATTTTTCAGTAAAACAAATCTGGAAAATAATTTATTCATGCATTTTTTTCTGCAACTTCTCTCACACTTCCTTTATGGAGATGCTTTGATATTTGAAATATTTGGATCTAGGTGAAGTAGCCCTAATTCAAAAACTAAAAATCTGAAATGCTCCAAAATTCAAAACTTTTGAGCACTGATGGGATGTGACAAGTGGAAAATTCCCTACTTGATCTTACGCCACACCCACAGTTGAAATGTGTTTTGTGCACAAAATTATTTAAATTATTACATAAAATTACTTTCTGGCTGTGTGTGTAAAGTGTCTGTGAAACATTAAAAAATGTCATGCCCTGACAAGGGTCCTATCCCCAACTTATTTCTTACGTATATGCAAATATTTCAAAATCTGAAAAAAATCACAAAATCTAAAGCAGTTCTGGTACCGAGAATTTTGGATTAACTATACTCAATCTGTATGATCTCTCAGCTCATTTTTGTTGTTGTTGTTTTTGCTTTTTTTATTTAAATCATTTGTTTTTTTCTCTGCATTCAAATTTTTATAATTTCTCTCGCCAACTCAGGTTTACTTAGATTTTCTACACAGGGTTAATTTTCAGTATGTCAACTCAGTGAATTTTCATTACAGATATTTTATTTTCAGGATATGAATTTTAGTTCAGTCTCTTTTAGTTTCCATTTTTAATTTAACTTGCTCATATTTTTTCTCATTTATGTGAATTATTTTTACTTTGAACACTTTAGCACATTTATAATAGATTTTTTACAAACCTTGTCTGCTAATTCTAATATTTCTGTTATCTCTGTAGTTCCCCATTTTTTAATCTAGATTTATTTCCTGCTGTTTATGGTTAAGAGTTTTATGCTTTTATGTAATGTCTAGTTTATTGTGGTTATAGTGCTGTCAAATTTTGAGCATCTGGATTGAATTACCTTTCTCCGAAGAGTTTTGAGTAAAATCTGGCAGTTAGCTGATTTACTAGAGGCTCAGTGTGGTATCACTATAGTTGATTTACTAGAGGCTCAGGGTGGTACCCCTGGAGCTTACTTTCAGGTTTTGAAAGTCATTACTTCTATATTATTGTGTTAATATGAGTGTATAATATTACTTCTAAATAGTCTACTTCAAATACGTGACCATTCTAGTTTCTCAACTGAATATTCAGGAATTTAAGTAAAGTGTTTAGGGGATTAAATTTGAAATGTTGTTTTCTATTTAAAAGCTTAATTTATCACATCTCAAACAAGAAACAGTACAATTAATCGAAGTATGCACCCAAAACTATCAACACAGTTTCACCATATTTTTTGTTTCTATTTTATTTATTTATTTATTTATTTATTTATTTATTGGATTAAGGTTCAATATACAAATACCCCTTGTGTACCCTTCACAATTAGAGAGTGAAAGTTAACATGACAACACAAAATATGAAATACGTAGACATAATTCTTCAGAAATATATAGTATTTCCACATGGAAAACCTCTAACTATTATGGAAGATATAAAAAGACACATGCCTGCATATATTGCAAAATTGTTATTGATGATAGTTTTTAATTTTTTTTATTTTTTGCAGTTTTTGGGCCAGGTTTGAACCCACCACCTTCGGCATATGGGGCTGCACCCTACCCTTTTGAGTCACAGGCTCCGCCCTTATTGATGATTTTTTTTTTACCTGTTTAGGGTTCAGAAGGATTGTAGCAAACAGCTGGCCCACGGTGGGGCACACATGTGTGGTATTGGGTGTTATTATATGTTAAGTACCTTCAGGCTTCTGTACGTTCATGATAAGGGTCAACAATTTTGTCATCTTAATGGGAGCTTGTTTGTGCCAGCAGTGAAGAATCTTGGAGGGTGAGTGCTGATGAAATCATGAGAGATGTTTTCCACAACTTATTAAGTATTGAATATTTTTTCTCGCAAGAAGTGACCCAAAGTCTAGAAGAAGTGGTAGTGAGTTGGTGCAAGATCTGGTTGAGTAGGGTGGGTGACAGTTTCCAGGTCCAGCCCTGGTAGTCTGAGCAGTGTTGCTCATGAGACATGTTTTCTTGCAAGAAGCTTGGCCTGTCTCTACCGACCAATCTTGGCTGCTTAATCGCAAGCAACCTCCTCATGTTATCCAGATGGATGCGGTAGCCATCTGCTATAGTTAGCTGACCAGGTTTCACGGAACTATAGTGATTTTTACTGGTGCTGGACCACCAAACACACACCATTAGCTTTTTCTGATGAATAGTCGGTTTTAAACCATGTTTAACTTTATCTTTAACAACACTTCATCTTTAAACAACCATTGTGTCAAATGCTTGCAGTTGCCAAAAAGAACCCATTTTTCATCACATGTAACAATACGGTGTAGAAATGGTGTGGCTTTATGTCGTGACAGCCATGAGAGGCAAACTTACAATTTGTCTTTTGACACTTGTTTAATTTATGTGGAACCCATCTCTTTAGCTCTGTTACTTTGCCAGTTTGTTTCAAATGATCCAATATTATTGGCGTAGTAATGTTATATTTTGCTGCTAATTCACACATAGAATGAGATGGATTTGCTGTGACTATAGCTTTCAGCTCATCCTTACCTTCCTTGGTCTCAGGTCACCCACATGCCTCATTTTCAAGATTAAAATCACCAGAATGCAACTTCCCAAACCACAGAGAAGTCCTATGTCTTCATTAGTCACATCCTCCCCAACACTTCACTGATATTTGAAGCTGTCTGTGCTAGGTTGCTCCCACCACAGAACTCATACTCAAAACCTACGTGAATTTCTGACTGACCCATCATTTTACCAAAACTGTTCTCAAAAACTTTTGAAAGATGAGGATGCACCTTCAGAACAAAAGTGAAACGTCAGAGATATTAGCTGCAAACTTAGTCCTTAATGAAATAGGACATACTTTTTTCTTTTTTTTTTTGTAGAGACAGAGTCTCACTCTATGGCCCTTGGTAGAGTGCCGTGGCCTCACACAGCTCACAGCAACCTCCAACTCCTGGGCTTAAGCGATTCTCTTGCCTCAGCCTCCTGAGTAGCTGGGACTACAGGCGCCCGCCACAACACCCGGCTATTTTTTGGTTGCCCTTTGGCCGGGGCTGGGTTTGAACCCGTCACCCTCGGTATATGGGGCCGGCGCCTTACCGACTGAGCCACAGGTGCCGCCCGAAATCGGACATACTTAATGGTGTCTGTACTGTGGCTGAGTAGAAATCCTCAGTGTTCTAGAACTATGTGGGTTCTGGAATTTCCACCCAGTTCAGGATCCTCTCCAAGGCTCCCAGCACATGCCCAGTAGAATATGGCCAAAGACCCAAGAGCAAACTCCTGCATCTTTCTCAGAAACCTTATCTGGGCACTTTCCACCTTTGTTACCCTGCGGTACAAATTCCAATCGCTTCAGCAGACCTAAAATCCAGTGTCTGTTTTATCTGTTTAGCAAGTCTGCTTTTTTCTATTTGTATGGTATCTCTCCATCAATTGGTGTGGAAAGTACTTCTAGGCAGAAAATAGGGTGCAAGTGGGGTCTATCGAAGACCTCAGCTTTGCATTGCTTTTTGTGCGATGTTAGAAAACATTTTCTTTGAAACTTACCTCCAATTTTAAGCATTATGCTATTTATTCTTATACCTAAAACATACTTTCAAATCATATCAACTAGCAAACAGTAATTCGTAGTCTCATTAAGCTTTGTAAAGGAATCTTGAGGCAAGGAATGTATATCATCAGAAAAACCTACCTGTGATCCAGTCAACACAGGTCTTTTTTTATGACTGAGGCTTTTAAAACAATAAGTAAGGGGTTCTAGCAATTAAGTTCATGAACTCATCCTAGAAAAAGTGCTACATACCTCCTTGCTGAATATCACTTTGGTCACCTTTGAAGTACTCCACTTGGGAAGATAGGCACCTAGTCCACCCTTAAAAGGAATTTTGGAACACTTTCTCTGAAAAGGCCATCAAAGCCATCATTTATTACCTTCGATGTCCTGAGTGCCATTAAAATATCTTCCTTTCAATATTTCCCTTATGCTTGGCTAAAGAAAAAAGCCACCGGGGGACATGTCGGGTGGATAGGGAGGGTGTTCCAAACAGTTACTTGTTTACTGGCTAAAAACTCCCTCACCGTGTCAGCTGGTGCACTGTTGTGATCCAAGAACCATGAGTGAGGCTTGGTGCCCATAGCACAGTGATTACAGCATGGACCATGTTCACCGAGGCTGGTGGGTTTGAACCCAGCCCAGGCCTGTTAAACAACGATGACAACTGCAAGAAAAAGAAAGAGAAAGAAAGAATTACTGAGAACATGTAGAAAACCCCCAATATCACCAGTCTTAGCTCCCACCGTTAACATTTCTGCTCATTGTTCAGATCCTCCTTTTTGTCCCCACCTGAGCTAAGTTCCCCAGTCCTGGTCTCAGAGCTTTCCCCAGGCATGTTAGGAAGACAGTGGGGATTATTATCTAGAATTGCTGCTCCTACAGTGTACAGGCGTACAGGTTTCAGAAGAAAAAAAAGTCCTCTTTAATAGAATAAATGAGCTTTTCACAGCTCAGCGTAGGGCTCTGTGAGCTCACTGGGCCTGTTGTGTGTCACTCTGTCACCTTCCATACTCCCCTTGGCCACCATACAGCTCAGCGTGGGGCTATGTGAGCTCACTGGGCCTGTTGTGTGTCACTCTGTCACCTTCCATACTCCCCTTGGCCACCATACAGCTCAGCGTGGGGCTATGTGAGCTCACTGGGCCTGTTGTGTGTCACTCTGTCACCTTCCATACTCCCCTTGGCCACCTGGCACTGGTGGTGATTTTCAGCAAAGCGCTACATAGCAATTTTTCTAGGATGAGTTCATGAACTTAGTTGTCAGACCTCTTACTCTGCTATTGAAATTTCGTGACGGTTCCCTGTTACTTTTGTAACAGGTTACCGGAGGCTGCCTGCATTCCTTACCTTAGGACACCCCCGTCACTCCAATCTCTGGTTCTGAAGTCACACTTTCTCTGACATTTCTGCTTCCCTGGGAACACGTTAGGCTCAAACAGCTCATCTTGAGTGACCCCCCCATTCTAAGATCCTTAATCACATTTTTGAAGTCCCTTAGGATTGAGGAATCAAAATGTGGATTTTTTTTTTTTTTTTGAGGGTGGGAATTAATTTTCCTGCTTACCTCAGATTCGGAAAAGCAGAAGATGCTGTAAACAATTTATACTTGGAGATTCGTTTGAAATGGTCTGTCTGTGTTTCTATCTGATCCAGTGATGATCAGCTGATAGGCCCAGGACACTGGTGTGCCATGAGAGGATCTTAAGTGTGCTGCAAACATTTTTAAAGATCATTAATTAAATTATTTTCTAGGCCAGGATCAGTGGCTCACACCTGTAATCCTATCACTCTGGAAGGCTGAGGTGGGTGGGATTGCTTGAGCTTAGGAATTTGAGAGCTCAGTTCTGAACAAGGGCCAGACCCTGTCTTTAATAAAAACAAAAACAATTAGCCTGGTATTGTAACAGCACCTGTAGTCCCAGCCACTTGGGAGGCTGAGGCAAGAGGATCACTTGAGCCCAAGTGTTTGAGGTTGCTGTGAGCTCTCACACCACAGCACTCTACCCAGGGTGACAGAGCGAGACTTTCTAAATAAATAAATAAACAATTTTTGAAGGAAGTTCAAAGCACAGTGAGTATATTCTACTTTTTGCTCTTTTTCTTGATCAATATAATTTAAATGTGCCACATGGACCTTTAACTATGGGTTCAAGTGTGCCACGAGACTGAACAGGTTGAAAAACTCTGGGATCTGATCAATTTTAGTTATAAGTCACTAAGCCAGACCTTCATATAGATCTGAAATGTTTAAGAATTGTCATATATAAGTAACCTCAAAATACAAATGTTGCTCAGTTAACAAAGACTATTTTACTTCTATGGATATAGTACTAATTGAATGTTTATTTTTAAAACCCATTATATTAATATTGATAAGACCCATCAAATACATAATTTTATTGTCCTGAAATGACTCATTTTCTTCTAGGAGATTTGTAAAGCCCCATTGCCCAGTAATAGGTATTGAATGGCAGAATACCTCAATTAAAGAGCCATTATCCCAGGAATGTTCTTATCTTACCTTTCAATTGTTATAACCTGCAGATGTGGTTATGGGTTTAAGATTATTTTAAGAGTGAGAAGAGCTTCATTATGAAACCACAGGTTAAGGGAATAGCCATCAACCTGCTACTAAAATAATTTAAAGTAAGTGATTTTGCATCCATGGGTATTACCTTTAATGATGCCATACACTGAAGCAGTTTGGTCTTCAGACTTTTATTAGTATCTTGTTTTCTTGCTGAAAATGAGTTTTATACTTTCTGTAATTTTGTCTTGTATATTTTGCAGGCGGTAAGCCATGCTTTGGATCATTAGTGCTATTTTTTTGCATATTTAGCAAGAAAGCATCCTTTCCTTAGTATTGGGGAAGTCTCAGACAGGAATATAATTTGCCACTAAGGCAGAAGGGAGACTCTAGGCAGCTCAGCTAACCACTTCCAGCCTGGAAATGTTGCAACACGCCACACTAAAAGAAAGGAATTGAATGTCCTTTCAGAGAGAAGAAATGAAATGTCAGAGGCAATACAATTTTTTATCAGAAAGAACATTCAGCACATGAAAACTTTTCTTTTTTTTATTGTTTCTTTTTTCTTTTCTTTTTTTTTTTTATTAAATCATAGCTGTGTACATTGATATGATCATGGGGCATTATTCACTAGCTTCACAGACCGTTTGACACACTTTCATCACACTGGTTAACATGGCCTTCCTGGCATTCTCTCAGTTACTGTGCCAAGACACTTACATTCCACATTTACCAAGTTTCACATATACCCTTGTAAGATGCACCGCTGGTGTAATCCCACCAATCCCCTTGCCTCTACCCACCTCCTCCCTCCCTTCCCTCCCTTTCCCCCTTCCCCCTATGTTTTCAATTTTTTTTCCCAGAAACATATAAGTATAAATTCCACATTCTAGTACAGTAAGTCGACCACTCAAGGGAGTGTCACAAACTGGTCAACATATGGAGGTGGTCAACACCGGAATGAAGCCTGTTGGACTGATACGTACATGTGGTGCATGTCCAGTCTGTGAAAATTAGGTCAGCTTAAGGTGGTGGTCAATGTAGGGAGGTGCTCAGCAATGGAGGTTGTACTCATAATCTGAGTGAACAGATTTTGAGGTTCACATATGTAATTGGAAAAAAGACATAATCCTAAGATCTTATATACCTTGTTTATTTTTTTGTTTCAAAATATGATTGAAATATTTTGTGTACAAATATTTTTGGTGTACAAATATTTTTGGTGACCTGTTATCAATTTTGTTGCAATTGAGTCAGGGTTACGAGTGTGTCCATGCAGATAAGCTTCTCTGTACCTTTCAGGTAGGATTTTGCCCTCCCCCCCACCCCCTTCCCTCTTTTGATTTCCACCAAGTTTTACTTTGCCCTGTCTCACGTGGGCTGACGGGTTAGCTCCAGTTTAACAGTGAGTCCACGGGGAGTTTGGTTTTCATTCTCTAGATACTTCACTTAGAATAATGGTCTCCAGTTCCATCAAAATTGTTGCCCAAAGTCTTACTCTATCTTTTTTCTTGGGTGAGCAGGACTCCATAGGATACATGTATCACATTTTATTAACCCACTCATGAATGGATGGGCACTTGGGCTGATTCCTCCACAACTTTGCAATTGTGAATTGTGCTGCAGGATCATTCACATGGAGGTGTCTGACTGATAAAAATGATTTCTTTTCCTTTGAGTAGATATGCACGACATTTATGAATGTTTATTTGTGGTCCTAATTCAAGCTCCGTGATTCTCGTGATTGACCCCAAGCATATCAATGGTTTTAGCAGTTCACAGTTATGACTACCTGAAATCTAGTTATTTGTTACCAAAAAATATACTCCCAAGTCAGGTTTCATCTATTTACATAAACGCAGGTAGTGATTTTTTACGTAGGATCTCAAAATATAGAGGAAGTCTCAGGCTAAAAGCTTCTGCTTATTTAACATGATAACACAGGATTTTATACATCAATTGTGTAGTAACAACAGAGTGTCTTTCTTTCCATTCTCCTCGACTGTACTAAATGTTAGTAAATTACTGTAAAATAAAAGAGTGAACAGATTTTGACAAAGTTGAAATCCCTAGGAATGTCCCATGAATATAAGACCAAGGGACAGAAGAAGTGAGAGCCAGTTGCAAAGACGTGGACTATGTCCTTCAGCTCAGGAGCGATAGAGAAGATGTAGTATGAGGTGGAGAATTACTCAGCCATTAAAAAGGAATAAAATAATGTCTTTTGCAGCAACTAGGATGGGATTGGAGATCTTTATCCGAAGTGAAGCATCTCAGGACTGGAAAACTAAACACCACATGTTCCCATTGATAAGTGGGAGTTAATAGATGGGTCACAGGGGCACAAAGCCAGTAAAGAAGGAGGGTGAGGTGGGTGTGGGATGAAATATTTTAGGTACAGTAACACTGTTCTGGTGAGCGGCATGCTAAAAGCCCAGACTTTACAGCATTACACAAGATCTCTACACAACGAAAACACTCGTATCTTCTTAATATTTTGAGATTTCAAACATTGTTAAAAAAAAGAAGTGAGAGTTGATTGATTTGACATGCCATATAAATAGTTGGCATTCAGTGACTGGAACATATTGGGAGAACTTTTATTTTTGATAATTAAAAAAAGATCCTTCCCTGACTTCCTTCTCATCCTGTCCCGCTAGGTGTTTATCTCCACCTTAGCAGTGAAATATCCCTGTTACTACTTTATTTGATTGGAAGCAGTTGTCTGTCTCCCCTTTCTTGTTCTTGTGGCTGTTCAGTCTTACAAACTTCTAGGTAACAGAAGGAATGACATCTTTAGGAATTACCACCCTAGGAGTTATTTAGCTGAGGCTCATTATGGTGGCTCTTTTGAAAAACTAGCCGGGCCTTGTGGTGGGTGTTTATAGTCCCAGCTAGTCTGGAGGCTGAGGCAAGAGATGGCTGATCCCAAGAACTTGAGCTTGCTGTGAGTTATGACGCATGACACTCTACCCATAGAGTGAAAGAAAGAAAGAAAGAAAGAAAGAAAGAAAGAAAGAAAGAAAGAAAGAAAGAAAGAAAGAAAGAAAGAAAGAAAGAAAGAAAGAAAGAAAGAAAGAAAAAAAGGAAGGAAGGAAGGAAGGAAGGAAGGAAGGAAGGAAGGAAGGAAGGAAGGAAGGAAGGAAGGAAGGAAGAAAGAAAGAGAGGGAGAGAGGGAGGGAAAGGGAAGGAAGAAAGAGAGAAAGAGAAGCCCTCTCTTCTTTAGTTTTCTGGAATTTTGGAAGTCAGCTGAGCATTCTCTTCCTATCTGTCTAAATATATTTGATATAATTGTGCCCATCCCTGGATAAAGAAACTGTGGTATATATACACATTAGAACATTATCCAGGCATAAAAATAAATGGCATCCTCTCCTTCTCAGCAACATGGATGAACCGATGGTGCATGTTCTCACTCAGACGTGGGAGCTAAGGAGGGGATTTCATGAAGATAGAGAGTCAACTGGTGGTTATCAGAGTCTGGGAAGTGGGGCTGGGGAAGGGAGAATAAAGTGGGGATGGTTAATGGATACAAATATATAGTTAGACAGGAAAATTAGACCTAGTGTTCCATAGACCAGTAGGGTCATGATAGTTAACAATAATCATGAAAGAGGGAGGAAGAAAAAGAAGGAAGGAAATTAGGCGAGTCTTTAATAATAGAGAAAAACATCTATACCAAAAAAAAAATGATGGCTCTTTTCACTATCTGTTTGAACGTTTGAGTATTCGTAACTGTTTTTGCTTTCGTCAAATATTTGTTCTATACCATAAAAATCAATTATTTTTAGTATGGTAAGGTGCATTATTAGTCTCACCATAGTCTTAGGTTTTGTTGGGAAAATTTTGTATGATAATGAAATTGAGTATTGATGGGTCATTTTTCTAATCATTTTCAGTAAGTTAATTAGTAAATGTTATGTATAGCATTAGCAGATTAATCTGGTAAGCAATAGTTACAATAAACAGAGCCAGAAATAGCACAGGAATAGTACAAGAATGTGTGTGTCGAAATGTCTCACATTAAAAGGAATATCAAATTGCTGCTTTACTGTTAATACATACTAGTACGTGGAGAGTTTAAAATGATTTAAATTTAATTAGAAAAATGCATAGATACTCCATATCTCAATGAAAACAGAAATTTTTCTGTCCTAGAAATCAAACTGCTTGATTCAATTACACTGGACACTACAAAATTATTTTAAAACGTTTGCTGTTCTATATCCCTCTATGCACTAGAATCTTCTAAACCCAATATAGCAAATTAGTATTTCATGCTCTATTAGGTAATTATTTTATCTTTTTATAGAGTTACAGAAAATACTTTGTTAGGAGATACCTCTCCCTTTTTCTCAGTGAATGTGTCTGAGAATATTAGAAAAAAATTTAAAAACTCTTAGGAATTTTTCCAAGAAAATCTTGCTAAAAATATGGTTTCCAAAATGAATAGCACTTGAGAGAATGGGGAGAAATATTTCCTTTACAAAGCCTGTCCTCCAAGGCAAGCCCTCTCTTCTTCAGTTTTCTGGAATTTTGGAAGTCAGCTGACATTCTCTTCTTATCTGTCTAAATATATTTGATAGAATTGTGCCCATCCCTGGATAAAGAAACTGTGGTATATGTACACATTAGAACGTTATCCAGGCATAAAAATAATGGCATTCTCTCCTCAGCAACATGGATGAACCGATGGTGCATGTTCTCACTCAGACGTGGGAGCTAAGGAGGGGATTTCATGAAGATAGAGAGTCAACTGGTGGTTATCAGAGTCTGGAGAGTGGGGCTGGGGAAGGGAGAATAAAGTGGGGATGGTTAATGGATACAAATATATAGTTAGACAGGAAAATTAGACCTAGTGTTCCATAGACCAGTAGGGTGGTGATAGTTAACAATAATCTATTTCACATTACAAAATTGGTAGAAAACAAGAGTTTGAATGTCCTACTATAAACAAAGGATACATAATTAAGGTGGTGGCTCTCCCAATTTCCCAGATTTTTTTTTTTTTTGTGGAGACAGAGTCTCACTTTGTCGCCCTGGGTAGGGTGCCGTGGTCTCACACAGCTCACAGCAACCTCCAACTCCTGGGCTTAGGCGATTCTCTTGCCTCAGCCTCCAAGTAGCTAGGACTACAGACGCCCGCCACAACGCCCTGCTATTTTTTTTTTGTTGCAGTTTGGCCGGGGCCAAGTTTGAACCCACCACCCTCAGTATATGGGGCCGGCGCCCTTCTCACTGAGCCACAGGTGCCGCCCCTCAGATTTGATCTTTATACCTTATATCATAGTATCAAAATATTCCATGTACCCCCCCATTCTACATCTAATATATATCAGTAAGAAAAAAAGTAAATAAATATGCAGTAAATAAATAAAATACAGATAGTTACATCCACTCTCTAACATGTGTGTGTTTTGCTCGATTTTAAAACTAAAAATTTGGCACCTTCATCTTAGAAAATATTTGTAAAAAGACTTCTGATAACTATTTTTCTTTTGTATCATATAAACTTATGATTTTCATTCTAGCCTCGATCTTTTGGCAAACATACAGTTCATATATATATATATATATATATATATTTACTTATTTATTTATGGAATTGTCCTGGGAGATTTGAAATGTAACATAATCCCTGTCTCCCTAGCGTTGGTCTTTGCTATGTCCTTTGACACCCTCATCTTACCCACACTGCCTTCCCATCCTGGTCCTAACACATGCATTTTGTCATGTCTGATGTTTATTAGATCTACAAAATAGCTTTCCAGTTGTATTAAACATTCCTTAAGGTTATCACAAATTTAGACATTGCTTCATAGAAAGGTAAACAGATCTCCATTACTTATCCGACAGCTTTGTTTTTTTTTTTTTTTTGTATGTGATTCTGTGCCTATGTACGTGTGTGCATGTGTGTTACATGGAATGTTCATGTGATTTCTGGATGAAATTATTAAGTGAAGATATAGCATAGCAGTTTATTAAGTTGTATAAATACAGTTTTACTTTGTTTATAATAAACTAGGCCTTATTTGGTATTTAATAGACTCATACATTTGAAGCAAACACGCTGATTCTTAAAACATTTTTTATTAAATTCCTTCAAATTAGAAGGCAAATGTAAAAGCCTTTTAGTATTTGTACATAACTCAACAGCATCAATAAATAATAAGTGAGCAATAGTCTTATAACCAATAATAATAAGTGATCAATATTCTTATAACCAATTCAGATCAAATATATATTTGTGCCTTTCAGTAAATAAGCAAAAAGTGTATTTCTTACTATGTTTTTATTTCTATTCAATAGAAACTAGATTCACAAATTGACTCTATACCTTTTTACCCTACTCAATTTCTCTTTTTCTATTGGTGATGAATGGTTTCACTCAAAACCTGTTACGTTTTATTCAATCTGTATGCACACACTCAGATTTTCCTAACTTTTTCAAAGCCCAATCTTCAAGGCATGGAATGTGTGTGTATCAAAATCCAATATGCATTTAACATTTTTAATACATTTTGACTATATAAGCTGCATTCTCTAATTAAAATCATCTTTTTTCAGATTTTCAGTTAGTGTATTTATAGTGGCACCAAAAATCCAACACCAAAAGGCTTGCAAGTGAAGTAAAAGTATAAGCTGACCAACAAGAGGCTCAGAGATGGAATCAGTGTCTCAAAGACACGCCCTATCCCCAGAGCCCCTCTCCACTCTGCCAGACACAGTGCAGAATCCTTATTATGACTATTAAGTGTCCTGATCAATCATCACGGTGATTATATAAGCAGTTCTTGGGGTCAGTCGGAAAAATTTCAAGGACATGCATAAAAGGAGAAGCCATTTCCAAGTCTGTCTTGTAAGTATGGAAGATGTGTCTCAGCAACTCCATGCTCTCAAGTTTCCACTCTTATCTTGCAACAAGAACTGTGTCCCAGGTCACGTGTCACTGACAAAGGCTGGCGGTTCACAACCAGTCAAAATTCACTGCCTGCTTGAGAAGGGGCTCGGGGTTCCCTCAGTCACGTGGCCTTCTGATAATAAAATTAAGTCAGGACTTAACAAAAGAAAATGGAAAGAAAAGTGTGTGTGGGGTAGACCATAATCACCCTCTCCCAACACATCTTGTCCTTAGCCACCACTGTGCTTCACCTGAAGTCACTTTTATCCATCCACGTGGGCATTACTGAGTCCGGTCTCTATCCGTCATCTTTCAGGATATAACCACAGTGACCACGTTTGCTTATAAAAGGCCTCTCTGGAACATTCTCACACAGCACTAACTTGGACTTAACCCTAAGAGCTGACATACTGTTTTGCTTGTCTCTACATATTTCAGTACCAAACCTAACCAATTGTCTTTTCTTTGGAATGATTTTTTTTTTTTTTTGTCTTTTTTCCCTATTTCCTTGCTTGTAACCACCATACTAGTTCTGACATTGACTGCTTTAGAATTTTATTACACTAACATATTTCTAAATATGTTTCTTAGGCCAGGCGCAGTGGCTCACGCCTATAATCCTAGCATTCTGGGAGGCCGAGGCAGGTGGATTACCTGAGCTCATGGGTTCAAGACCTGCCTGAGCAAGAGTGAGACGCTGTCTCTAAAAATAGCCGGGCATTGTGGTGGAGGCCTGTAGTTTCAGCTATTCGGGAGGCTGAGGCAAAAGAATCTCTTAAGCCCCAGAGTTTGAGGTTGCTGTGAGCCACGACACTACAGCACTCTCCCGAGGGTGACCTAATGAGACTCTGTCTTAAAATAAATAAATAAACTTCCTATTCCTGTGTTGGTCCCCTCTACACCATAATGTTTACTTGAATTTGTCTGTTAGCTCTACTTTAAACACTGTGCATGCCTAATCATAGTCCTAATAGATTTCACACAGGACGTTTCCTTACTCTGTACCAAGGGGAATGGCAGATTCTAATAACTGTGCAGAGAAGTAGACATGCCCAGTCCCTTTATTCAAGGAGTCTACATTCTCACATGAAACCAAGGGGCTTATAATATTTTTCACATGAAGCCAGATAATTAAACAGATAATCACAATAAAGTATAATGACCACTTTAAGAAAGAAATAATTTAAAAAATATTCTCACCATAAGCCATCTAAATTATTTCACTAATATTCTGAAAAGTGCTTGTTATGCAACCATATCGTCAAAATATCAATGTTCAGCTCTTCGGTTAAGTTGACTATCTGATTCTACCACACACATTTAGTAAGAAGTTCGGTTCTGTCTTCTTGGCTTCTAACTTTTCATCGTTTACTTGGAATATAGTCTTACCCCAATTCCACCTTTCTGAAGATAAATCTTTCCTCTCTTAACCATTCCTCTGATAACTATTCTATTTCTCCAAACTCTTTTGTCACTTATAGCCAGTACTATTCAACTTACATAAAGTGATAATATTTTATCTATTCCATTCTTTACACATCTAAATCGACAATAAGTTTGTATGCTTCTTAACCCAGCCTTGTATTTCATATTTATTATTTTTTATTCGACTGCATAGCTAAGTCAGTGTTGAACTCACAGAACAGAGATATTCAAATTTTGAATAAACTATTTTACTTTTGCTTTATTAGCAGAATTAGCATTACTAGAAATAAGTGGTATTAATAAAATTCACCTGATGCGAGGGTATTTTGCTTCAAAAGTCATTTACTTCTAAATATCATTTTATATAAGTTTGGCAGGAAAACATGAAATTTTCATATAACTTTCCCTATCAAAAATGAAGGCTTTAAAAATTATTTTGTAAATAGAGAGACCCAGCTGTTTTGTGAACTTTCTGGATTCCTGGGTTCTTGAATAACTGTTGTGACAGTGTACATAAGCTTTATTTTTCCAATTACTAGTTAACAAGATGAAGCTAATTTTAATTTTAGAAAAAGAAAGATTGCTTGATAATTTTGAAGGTTTGGAATATACATTTCCTTAGCTAAAAAACACATTTTATTTCAGTCCAGATTTAAAAGAATACTCCTATTGTTACAAAATATTTATTGTATAAAACAAATAGAGGGTTTATTTTTGTCTCAGGCTGGAATAAAGGAAACATGTTCCTTACTGAATATGCTGTATTATGTTTCATTTGAAGAAATTATAGCTGAGTTCTTCGGTAAAACAGTTCAATAGTATTCAGACCTAATTTATTTTTTCAGTTGTCTTCAATATGATTCTGTTACCTCTCCGAACATCTTTGAAATATAAATGACCAGTGAGGACATGTTGATACCTGAACGGTGACAGATTCCCCATAATGGTTCATTATACTGTATACCGTGATAAATAGGACTTAGTGGCAGTCATTTCTTACAAGTACCTTTTTATAAATTTTAAAATAAAATTTCCAAACCCCCGTCTAACATTCTTCAATCTACCTATGAATTGTGAAGCTCCAATTTTGTCAAGTGCTCCTTCCTTTCCTGCTGCTTACAACAGGTGAGGATTTTCTGAAGTTGCCCATGGGACCATTAAAGGAGGCTCTTTAATAGTTTTATTGAACGACATTACAAAACGTGGTGCCCTGCTTATCTGTTTCTTAATAGCTTTTCTGTACAGGTCCAAAAGAGTGATGACTAACAGTTCATGTTTCGAACAGTAAATTTGTTTAACTATCATCAAGCCTACTAATCACTCTTAGATAACGTACATCACTCTTTTCTCAAATTATTTTACACCTTTTCCAGAAGACAGGGCCACTGTCATTATGTCTTACCCTTATCATTTGGTAACTAGTGGTACCTAAAGAGAATTTTTTTTTTTTTTTACATATGGGAAAGATTTTCAGTCTGTGCAATTTACCTAACATAAAAAGCTGTTTTTGTTTTTTGGTTGTTTTGGTGTTTGTTAATCAAGCCAATGTATTATCTATGCACTTTCTGAGCTATGATTTTTTTTTTAAAGTTTAAAGTCATTTCTCATTTGTCTGTTTTTTGATGTGTGTAGATTCGTTTTCTGCAGTTATATTCAACTCTCTCTGACTTGGAGTTTGGGCGATCATTACCTCATATAAATTATTTTTTCCTGCTTTACATAAAATGCCCTTGTTAACTATAATAACTACTACTTGAATTAATGCCTCCCGCAGTGTTCTGGAGGACCAGCTTCCCTGGAGTGTCTTGCCCTCCTAGTTGTGTCTTTCTGATTTTTCCTCTGTCGGTGACTATGAACTCAGTTACACACCTAACGTGGCTCCTGGAGCACTCATCTATTTACAATAGGTTCAATATTTTTTTTCTCATTTCAGGTTAGTATCTTTTTCTCTTTAATATTGGGATTCATATTTTTCAAAAGATGTTCAAAATATAAATAATTCAAGTTTAAGAAAAGTATTCACCTACAATTCATCAAGTCTCTTTATAGGCAGCTGGTGGCAAAGCGTATTCTGTTGGTTGAAAAACTATTTCCAGCCACTCTTTGGCAGCACTGCACTGGCCCCTGCTGAGCTTGCCCTGTGAGGGACAGGGCGCGGTGGCTGTGAGTGCAGAGGGGGCCCAGGGCATGGTGGGTCTCAGTGCGGAGGTGGCCTGGGGCACAGTGTCTGTGATCGCAGAGGGGTCCCAGGGCATGGTGGGTCTCAGTGCGGAGGTGGCCTGGGGCACAGTGGCTGTGATGGCAGAGGGGGCCCAGGGCATGGTGGGTCTCAGTGCGGAGGTGGCCTGGGGCACAGTGGCTGTGAACGCAGAGGGGGCCCAGGGCATGGTGGGTCTCAGTGCGGAGGTGGCCTGGGGCACAGTGGCTGTGATGGCAGAGGGGGCCCAGGGCATGGTGGGTCTCAGTGCGGAGGTGGCCTGGGGCACAGTGGCTGTGAACGCAGAGGGGGCCCAGGGCATGGTGGGTCTCAGTGCGGAGGTGGCCTGGGGCACAGTGGCTGTGATCGCAGAGGGGTCCCAGGGCATGGTGGGTCTCAGTGCGGAGGTGGCCTGGGGCACAGTGGCTGTGATGGCAGAGGGGGCCCAGGGCACGGTGGGTCTCAGTGCGGAGGTGGCCTGGGGCACAGTGGCTGTGAGCCCAGAGGGGGCCCAGGGCATGGTGGGTCTCAGTGCAGAGGGGGCTGGTGCACAGTGGCTGTGAGCGCATAGGGTGCTGGGGTGCTTCCTCAGGGAGCAGGTGCACTCGCAGTGCACCCTGGGACCCGCAGTGCACCTGCTGCCCCAGGCTCCGCGCAGAATCTGTGTGCAGCTCGGAACCTCAGCGCTGAGCTGATTGGGGGATGTTCTTTCCTCCTGTACCTGAGGCAGGGACGGAGCTGTGGGCGTGCTGGATGAGCCTGGGCCTAAACCCTCTCAGGATCTGCTCCATAGGAGGAATGGAAATCTACGGAGATACCCCGAGACTTGGGGAAGGAGATTACAACCCGAGAAAGCCTGGTGGGGCCAGCAAGCCCCGGGATCCGGCAGGAAGCGTCGCATCCCGGAGCTCCAGCCCTGACACCGCTGTACCTGCGGGGCTGCGCTTTGAACTGTGACAGTCACCTCCAGCGCTTTAAGACGTCGTGTTATCCGCAGTTTGGTGGGAACGCCCGAAGCCCCCACGGCCGCCTCCCGAGGTTTGCGGACACAGATTCAGTGAGAGGGAAAAGTGTCACTGCGTTTTCTCCACAACATGGAGTGGCCTTACGCACGGAGGGGAGTGTTAACTGCGGGAAAGAAACAGCTGAGTAACAGTAACAATAATAACCGCGCCACACGGGGGAGAAACTGAGTTTTCCTTCAGTCTGAAGGGGAACCTCTTCCCCTTCACTTCCCCTCTCCCCTCAGGCCCCCACCCTGTCACCTGCAGTGTCCCCCCGCTCTGTCCTCCACACCTCCTCCTCCTGAGCCTCCTTTCCCTGCTGACTTCTGAATTTTCACTGTTTTCTTCCAACATCCGCGGCTGTCACTGCTCTGGGTGGTGGCGACGTCTACACTGGACGGGACCGTTCATTCTCTTGACCCGGTCACAGCGTCTTCATAGTTATATTCCTGGTCTGTCATTGGCAGAACGAGGCCCGTGCTCCTTACAGAAGCCAAGTTCAAGTTCCCTGGTCTCTGGCCCTGCCCTTCACGCCCCCTGCTGTCAGCACCCAGCATGGCTCTGACTCTGTTAGAACCTCCAACGCATGGAACTCCATCACCTTTTTTTTTTTTTTTGTTGGGGATTCATTGAGGGTACAAGAAACCAGGTTACACTGATTGCATTTGTTAGGTAAAGTCCCTCTTACAATCTTTTCTTGCCCCCAAAAGGCGTGTCACACACCAAGGCCCCACCCCCTCCCTCCTTCCCTCTCTCTGCTCTTCCTCCCCACCCCTCCCTCCATCACCTTTTTTTATATCTTGAAGAATCTACTTCTATGCTGTCCGCCTTGATTAGATTCAGTTACAGAAGAATTCCAGCGATTTATGTAAATACTCCCTTCTCAAAAACCTGGAGCTGGATTCTTCATTTCTTTTTTTTTTTTTTTTTCTTTTTTCTTTTTTGAGACAGAGTCTCACTATGCTGCCCTTGGTGGAGTATGGTGGTGTCACAGCTCACAGCAACCTCAAACCCTTGGGCTCAAGGGATTCTCCTGCCTCAGCCTTGCAAGTAGCTGGGACTACAGGCACCAACACCCGGCTTGTGTTTTTAGAGACAGGGGTCTCCCTCTGGCTCAGGCTGGTCTATCCATCTGCTCAGCCTCCCAAAGTGCTAGGATGACAGGTGTGAGCCACTGTGCCCGGCTGAATTCTTCACTTCCTACATGTGGGCTGTGTATAAGGGCTGTCTTTCAAACAGTGAAGAGTAAACAGTGACTTTCCTTTGGCAATCTGTCTGGCATGGGGTGGGAGTAAGGCATCAGAGTGACTGTCTACCTTACTTACCTCGTCCTCTGGGTAAGTCCACACTTTGGTCTTGACTTTAGAAAGGCTGCTGGTGGGGGAGCCTTGCCTTTCTCCTGTCTGCAACTTCCTCTCTTCTAATCCACATGCCTCTTAGTTTCTCTGGTACTTAGAGACTTCACTCCCACTTCCTCCTCTCTACAAGATTCCACTCTGTTCTCAGTCATTCTTCTCCTTTTCTGGTTCCACACAGTAGAAGCTGAGGGGAAGAACTACCCCGATTCCCTCTGAGTAGAAGCATTTATTTCCTAAACTTCCACCTCCCAAGAGGAGCTGGCAGTGGTAGCTGAGAGGTAAATCTCTCTCGAGGCATCACGTTACAAGAACAGACACTTAGGTACAGACAGAGAGGCTAAAATTGCTGAGAAAACTTTCAGGTTTCACCAGTGAATTGAGTCAAGATTTTAATACACTTTTCTTTCTAAAAGAACATATTTTTCATTGAGAAACAGAGTTCTTTATCTGTTGCTGGAAGCCCATTCCCACTGGCCAATTTCTCAGCACTGAATCAAGCCCAGCGACACTCTCCTAATTTTTCTTTGTTAATTCTGATCCTTCTTTTGTTTCCTCAGCCAGCATATACCAAATGTCTTCTTGGTAGAATTTCTCAGAAATTAGTCTAGGGCCTCTGCTTTTCTTCTTCCAGCTCCAGATATTTCTACCTGGATATACATTAGCACCTGACACCTGATATGTCCGCCATCTAATCTTACCCTTGTTTTTCTTTCTGCCTCATTCCAACCCCCCCTCCCAATATTATTTTATACACAGACTGTTGAGCTCAAGGGTTATGCTCCAGCTTTATGATATTTGGAAAGTTATTTGGTAGATAATGAGGGACGCCTGGGTCTCCCTGGGAAGAAGGTGAGTGTCCTGCCTTGGTGCCGCTGGAACAATTGCCACACCTCAGTGAAAAAGAAGGAAAGCCTGCCAGTCGGCACTTAGTGTCTGTCTGCACAAGAATGCAGAGGGTTCCCCAGCCGTGGGCCAGCGGCATCCACAGCAGGGTCTGGAAGGTGACCTGGAGTTCCTAAGACTAATTATCATGGCTTTGTAAGATTAACATTGTCAACATAAATGAAAAAGTGAAAGTTCAGTGGAGAAGTAATTTGCCCAAGGCTGTTCACCTAGAAAGTAGGAAAACTCACCTTCATACCTCTAAGCCCCTGGCTATGTGTACATGTGCTCTGCATTATTTATGCTGAAGACATTGCACTTCATATGTACACACATATGTATTTAATTTGCACACATAACTCATACTGTGATCTATTTATCTGGTCAAGCTGGAGGACTGACTTTTTGTAAGCCCACTTCAGACATAATTATTACAATGGGAATATCCCTCCTGAGAAATGGCACCCATTAAATCCTTTAAATAATGGCTTTATTTTTACCCTCTTATGTAGCAGAGCTCTGAAAATACACGTATGAGGCATAGATAAATCAGTGTTGCTTCATGGAGAGAATTACTTTAAGGTTCTCTGTCAGCAATCATATTGCTCATAGGGTAAGCGGAGTGATTCATGCCATGACGTTTTTGGGAGTTCAAATGGCACGTTTGTGAACTAAAGGAAAAACCAAGGGAGAAGGCTCAACAACAAAGTGGAGAAGTTAGGTGAAAACTGCAGACAATCCCTTATTACACTCATATAAATTAATTTATTCAATGGTTTAAACACTTATATGTACACATCATACTACTTAAGATGTAACATTAATTATAATGAGAAATAATATGTGTTTTGTGGAATTCAAAAAGATTCAACGGGAAAAAAATGACTTCAAAGACAAATTACTTTTTCAATTACAAAGTGGTTAGATAAAATAAAAATTCTAGTTACGTTCACTGGAGGGCAGTGTTGTGACACTAATACCTCAAATGAGCCTTTTATCAGAAACACTTTCTGAACAGAGGAAGATGGATGCCTGTAATAAAATTCTTACTAAAAACTGAAGAATATAATACTTTAATTTTGTATAATTGATTAATTTTACCTCATATTTCATAATTTCTGTAAAGGGTACCCCATGGTATTCTTGATGGAACTAATAAAAATTAAAAATCAGCAAACAAGTGCAAGTTTACATACAAACAAGTTTTACCCTCCTACAGATACTTATTTCTAGAAATTTTAAATCATCCTTTCAGAAGAGACAATTAAGATGCCAAATCAAATATTAAAATCTTAAATACATGTAGAGCTGATGTCATAGTAAGGATTTTACTTTGGCTAAAAATTAAAGGGAAAAATTGAATAGGTAATTGCAGTTGCAGTCTGAAGATTCATTATAAATTCCAGAAAACCTAAAGTTTCCTTTCCTTGCTTTGTGAGGTTGGCTGAAAAGAGATAATGCCTATAGCAGTTCAATTTCGTAATGTTATCTTTTGAAACACAAAGGTTTTTAATTTTGATGAAATCCAGTTTGTCAATTTTTATTTTATTTTTCATGCATTAATACTCTAAGAAATGTTTGCCAGTCCCAAGATCAGGAAGATCCTATCCATGGATTCTTCTGTTTTTACAGTTTTAGCTCTTCCCTGCAGATCAAGGATATACCTTTAATTTGTGAATTTTGTTTCTCTAATTTATCTGTTTAGTTTTACTTGATGAATAAATATTACATGTTTTTATTGTATACCATGTGATGGTTTGAAATATTATACATTGTGGAATGGATAATGCAAACTAATTAACATGGCATTATGTCACATAATAACTATTTTTTTGCAGTGAAAACACTTTTATTTCTAAATACACTATTTACAGCCAATGTGTAATTATTGCTTGGTAAGGACGTAGTATTGTCATTTTCTTAATGGTTTTTAAGGATTCTTTCTTCCTTCTTGCTGTCTTCCTCTGTGATTAGATATTTTCTCTGGTCCTGTGCTTCAGTTTCTTACTTCTGGTCATTTGTGTCTTTACTATAGGTTTTTGCTTTTGTTTGCCTGGGGCTGTGGAGGGCCGGCCTGGTGCTGGGGGCAGTGCCCACCAGTGGGTGTTGTGGGCAGGGACTTGTCACCAGATTTCCCTGGAATGAGCCCAGCTGGGGTCTGAGACAATATCCCCTGCTCACGTCCCTCTTTTCCCCCCAAGCTGAGGACTGGCACAGTGCCATGTGGGGGGTACAGGTGTTGTCAACCATCCAGGCCCAGCGGTTCTCAGCCTGTGGGTCATGACCCCTTTGTTCAATTTGCAACAACGCAGCCATTAGGAAGGTTGAGAACCACTGATCCAGTCTACGCTCCTCCACCTGCTTTTTCTTGTTTCCGGGCTGCACCTGCTGCTGTAATCTCTCACCTGCTTTCCTTAGCCTGTCTAAACGTATTTCCACCTGTGGATAATTATTCAGATTGATGCTTCACAGAGAGACAAGCACTGGGAAGTTCTGTTCTCCTTTGCTGCTGACAGCTGACTCCAAATTACTTTTTTAATGTATAGTGCAAGGTGTGTATCCAAGTTCACCCTCTGTATGTGTGTATCAGATTATCCCAGTATAATTAGTAAAAAACAAACAAACAAACAAACAAAAACTATCCTTTACCTGTTGATTGCTTTGTGAAAAGTAATTTGACTTTGCTGCTGGACCTTGAATTCATTTCTGTTAATCTGTATGTCTATCCTCACGCCACATTGCCTTGATTTATTTAGAGTTATAATAAGTTTTGAAATACAGAGTGAAAGTTTTTCAATTATGTTCTTTTTTTTTTTTTTTTGCTTATGAGAAACAAAGGCAGATTTAATTTAGGAAGGAGAAATGGAAAGTTTAGAGCACTTCCTAAGAGACTTGGCAGTGGGTCCCTCTGGTGAAGGAGAAGGTGACAACTTCAGTTCTGAGCCTTTTCAAGATTGTTTTAGTTATACCGAGGCCTAACTGCCATATAAAATTCACAATTATTTTGTCAAATTTTACGTTTTTAAAGCCTAACCAAATACTAGTAGAAACTGTTTGCATTGTATTTCCTGAATAATTTGGGGGCGATTACCATCTTAATAATATGGAATCTTCCAGTTCATAAATGTGGACCATGCCTCTGTTTATTAAGTTTTCTTTTTCTTTCTCTCCACAGTGTTTTAAATTTCTTAGTGACAATTCTTGAACTTCTTTTATTAAATTTATTCCCAAATATTTTACACATTTTCATGTTATCATGAATAAAATTATTTTCTGAATTATATTTTTAAAGTTTTTCATTGTACGAAAAAGAAATTGAATTGCTTGTTATGTGTTGGGCTTGTATTCCATAACCCTGCTTAATTAATTCTAACAGAGTTTTGTTTGTTTTTTGTTTTTGTTTTTTATTTTTATTTCTGTAATGACAGAGTCTTGCTCTGTCACCAAGGCTAGAGTCCAGTCCTCATCATAACTCACTGCAACCTCAAGCTCTTGGGCTCAAACTATCCTCCTGCCTCTGCCTCCAATGTGAAGGGATACAATCTTTTCCCCTGGGGTAAAGTGAAAGAGCACATTAATGAATGGATACAGTCCCTTCCCCTGGGGTAAGGTGAATGAGGACATTAATGAAGGGATACAGTCCCTTCCCCTGGGGTAAGGTGAATGAGGACATTAATGAAGGGATACAGTCCCTTCCCCTGGGGTAAGGTGAATGAGGACATTAATGAAGGGATACAGTCCCTTCCCCTGGGGTAAGGTGAATGAGGACATTAATGAAGGGATACAGTCCCTTCCCCTGGGGTAAGGTGAATGAGGACATTAATGAACAGGTGCTGTCCCTCCCTCTAGGGACGTGGCGAATGAGCCATTAGAGAATGGACACAGTCCATTCATGAAATTGGCCAGGCTTAGGAAATTTACATGAAATGGACCAGGACAAGGAAATGAGGGGGTCTCCTGAATGGGGGATCCCTGTATCTACCATGGGCCTGTGAAATGCTCACAGTGGAGTAGCAGAGACAGAGCCGGGCTCTGGGTCCAAGGATGGTTCTGGAGGTGGCACCGGCAGGAGCGTGGGCTGTTCCCTGGTCTCCCTCCACTAACCAGGGACCCCTGGGCTTCTGCTGTGCTGTCTCTGCCGCATTCGGTTCTCCAGCGCTGCCTCCCCTCTCTCAGTGCCAACACCTGGCCGGGATGCAGAAGGCGGCCGGCAGGTCCTCCCAGGTTATGGGCGCTGACCAACCGGGGTTCACCGCCCAGTATCACCAGCAGCGCCTGCCAGATGCAGAGCCCGGGCCGCACGGCGTGGCTGCCTGGCGGCAGGTGACAGCGGGGCTCTAGAAGCACGATCTCTGGTGCAGCATCTTTCGAGAAAGTGTGGGGCGTGGAGGCCGTGACACCTGCCATGGCAAGAAGAGCCTGAGCAGAGCCCTGCAGGGACTTCCTGCCGCCACCCATCTGTCACTGGGCACCAGGGCACTCCCCGGGGACACAAGCTACCTCGAGCCACGTTCTCGAGAAGGGCCTCACGTGCGTTTCGGTCCTGAACCAAGGTCACCCCTGCCAAGAAGAGGGTGTATGTGGGGAGGCCTGGAGCTGTTTCCCAGACCTTAGTCAGCCACATGGAGTCCAACTGGGGGCACTGGCACGTGACAAGGGGAGGTGGCGGGAACACACCTGCCTTGTGAGCTGTCAGCAGGTTGTGGGAAGGAAGGAATCCCTGTGCAGAGAACCCACCTCGCTCAGCACCAGAGAACCTGCACTGGCGCCAACACGGGAGCGCGAGGCCCAAGTGTGTGGGCTGCGTGGACACCTGCCGGAGTCAGGTCAGGGGATCCATCAGCTGAGCCCGAGGGACTGAGGCTGCCTTGAGCCATGAGGCCATAGCACTCAACCAAGGGCCACAGAGTGAGAGTCTGTCTCAAAAAACAAACAAAGAAACAAAACAAAGGAAAGGAAAGGGAAAAGAAAAGAAAATAATGATAGAGACATTTTACAGGAAAATATACTTTACCCATATGAACCCACCAGGGATGCTAAAAGTCTAAAGAGCAAAGTAACCTAAAAGGAAAGAGAAATGTTTTAAAAAGCATCCCTCAAATAAAGCACCAAGATAGTTTAATTTGGAATAAAAATATATATATATTTTTAAAGAAAACGTGATGTTTCTTTTGTAGCTAATAGACTAAACGTGTACACTTTCCTCAGAACATACATAAAAGGGCCAGCCCATAAGTTTGTTTCTGTGAAACTTAAATGTAGTTAAAACATTTATCTACATAATTTTATAAGGACTCCCTTTATCACTACATAGTATACTTACTGTATACAGTATTAAACAGCAAGGTTTGTTGGCATCAATACCGAGCTTTAAATATCTTTGGCTCTTGACTTAGCTAACGATATCTGGTGAATTTGATATAGCTATAATTCAGCCCTAACTATTTTTGAAAAACACACCCGAGCTTGTGTACAGTGTATGTGCTGACCCACCATTTCTCTGCTGTATGACTCTCTGTATTGTTCAGCTTATGATATATAGAGCAAAAACTTGGAATTTTCACTCTCCTATTTGGCTTTCATATCAAAATTACTTTTCCTGGCACATAAAATGTCTTATAACCTTTTCCAGCTTTGCTTTTGTTGAAAACTTATCACTGCTCTTCCGGAACGTATTTTACGCTCACCTTCTCAGATCACTTGAACGCTTGCTCCCTGCACACTTTATCCTCTAATATCGGAGTCATCCCTTCTCTGCTTAATGACGATGGAATAATTTTAAGCCCATATTTTATAATCCTTGATTTGCTCATCATCTTGATCTTATGTGAATCCTAAAAATCTGAAAATCTGCTTATGTGAAAGAAAATACTTGCACAAACAGCCTTGTAGGGACACAAAACCATTTTTAAAAACAATAAAAACTAGTTGTATTCCCTTCAATCTGACAAGAAAAATGATTTTAATTTAGAATCCATTCTTTTTCTAGTTCTTCTCCATATCCATAACTGAATTTTATATAATGATCAAACGATACTTATTTAGAAAGAGGTAAAATACAATGTTAAATAATTTTAAGTTATATTTTATGGGATTTTTATATGAAATCATTTTCATATATTAATTCAGTCAATACTAATATAAAAGAAAACAGATGTCTGATCATCCATTCTCTGTGTAATGTGTTTATAGGAAGAAAATCGAAGTTAAAAAGTAACATGAGATAACAGGAAAGAGCCAATGTATTTCACTAGACAACTGAGGTTATGATTATTCTTGGACAAATAACAAAATCACCCTGAGACAAAACCATAAAGAAATTATAAATTATAAATGGATAGAAAATTCTTCTTCCTGTCTCTTGGTTTTCCAAAGAAGATATTTTTTTCCCCTAAATTCACACCTTCTATTTATTGTATGCTTTTATTCATTATATTTCTGGAAAAGATAATAGTTTGTGCCTTGGGAAACCTGGGAAGAAGGCACACATGATTCCATTTCTAGCTTCTAATCTTCCAATGGAATGAAATTTGGAAGGGAGCAGGAGAATCAGCTTTTTGTATTTGCCCTTAATTCTGTTGTTCATTTATTGTGCAAATCTCTTTCTCATTAATCCCGAGCACGGTAACTGTGTCAGGCACTCTGTTACTGCTGTCGGAATAGTAGCTTATCATGGCTTACCCCTAAAAGCAATATTTCATAAGGTGCCAAAGATAGATTAGCTTACTAAAAAATATCTCACCAGGTTTTGTAAAAAATGGCAAATATATTCCAATATCTATATAGTAATTCAAAGGACCTAAATAATTTTGAAAAAGAATGAAGTTGGAAGACTTAAAGTCCCTGAATTATGGTTTCTGCCTGCAGTTGATGCGAGTTTAGAAATACAGATCAATGGAATATTAGAAAGGGCAGAAACGGATCCTTACATGTTGAAAGTGTTTGATAAAATTACCAGGTTTATTCAATTCATAAAGGGTAGCCACTCTAATAAACGGTGCAGTAAAAATGGAAAACAACAACAAAAAACCCCTGAGGCAGCTGTTTTTTAAAATTTGTATTATCATCCTCCCCACCAAATAGTTTTTTCAGACTTGTTTTCCTAATTATCCTCCAAACTGTGAGAAATGCAGTGTTAGTCTGACCCTGCCATTAAACAGCAGGCCCAAGATCTGGTAGGATTGTATGGTTTAAAGAAACTCAGTCCCCTATTTAGAAATATTACCGGTCCCTATCCAAAGTCTCAAAAAAGATATTTTATTTTAAAAGAATCCAATGCAGAGCCTGTAAAAGATTTTTAAAAGGTTGTGGCTTAAGCTGAGTAATTTAGCCAGGCTTATAATCTGTGCGCTCAAGTGATTTCAAACCTTTTTAGTCTAGAACACAAGCGTTTGATCTAAGGAAAACAAATACTGTTTCTCAGTGGAGATGGCTGGGGCTGCAGCTGCTTTATACTTACTTAGTGAAAAAACAATTGCGAGATTATTACTAAGTGTGGAGATAAGAGACTGGTTTTACCAAGGAAGTGAATCTGATGATGCTGAGTAATGTAGAAAAAAAAAAAAAATAAAACAGAAATAACCAGCTGCGTCCTGATGGAGCAGCTCAGCAGAATTTATTACTAAATTAGAAATGGCATATTCTGGAGTGTTTGGCAGGGCAGGCGGGATTTCAGGAGCAGTTCATTCCCCAGGGGGCCTCGCTGACTGGGTGGCCGGGGATAGAGCCTTCTGATGGTCAGTCCATCCACTGTGCTATTTGCTCTGTGAATTTGCCCCTGGCAAGCCAAAACGTGCTTATTTGTTCATGGATAGGAGTTCCTAATTCAAAGTTATGAATGGTAATAAAACTGTACTGGAAACAAAACAAAACAAAACAAACAAACAAACAAAAACTGAGTGACTCTACATAATGGCCAGACATGAATGTCTTAAATATACTTAGACATTAGGTTGCTGCCAAAGAAATATATGTGGACATTGACGTAGCCCTGGGCAGAAGTCAGCAGTCTTGTGGTGTGTTCAGACAAATGGGTTGTAGATGACTGAAAAAACAATCTTCTCGTAGGCTCCTTGGTTACAGAAGTTCCTGCAGAAATCAAGGTGGGTCAATTATATTCCCACCATAAAGGTTTAGTTACTAGCTCAGAAGAGGATTGGAATGCCAGCGAAAGTGCTTTATTCATATCTGAAAAGCTAATCAACTCGGTGTTATTTCATTCAGAGAGTAATATTTTGGGTGTTTACACATACATAACAGCTCTGCAAGCTTTTCTGTGGTTTCTATGGATATCATAGCTCCATCCTTAAAGCATACCTGAATATACTCAGATAATATTATGTTTCTTAAGTAAAAAAAGCATATCTGAGCATTTGACGTTAATTTTATTAACTCTTATCATTCGTATTCTTACTGGAACATATTTTATTTACAAATACAGAATGTATAATATGTAATTATTATTTTAGATTAAAAGGAGCATAATTATGTGGGCATGTTGGAAGTGATGCCTAGAAATCTCCATCTTTTATATTTATCCACTTATTTACTCTTTTTTTTAGAGACAGGGTCTCACTTTGTCACCCTCAGTAGAGTGTTGTGGCGTCACAGCTCACAGCAACCTCCAGCTCCTAGGCTTAGGCGATTCTCTTGCCTCAGCCTCCCAAGTAGCTGGAACTACAGGCACCCACCACAACACCTGGCTATTTTTTTTGTTGCAGTTTGGCAGGGGCCGGGTTTGAACCCACCACCCTCAGTATATGGGGCCAGCGCCCTACTTACTGTGCCACAGGCGCCGCCCCCCCTTTTTTAAATTTATTTTTGCAGTTTTTGGCCAGGGCTGGGTTTGAACCCGCCACCTCCGGTATATGGGGCCAGCACCCTACTCCTTGAGCCACAGGCACCACCCATCAGTTATTTACTGTTTCTCGTGCACTTGATTTCTTTCTGAAGATCCTGGCTTCTCTTGGGCATCAATTTTCTGTAACTCAAAATGATTCCTTTATTATTTCTTATAGTTTGACTTTTCTAAACACATATTTATTGCATTTTTTAAAGCATTTGCACCGATTACAGCATTCTATTTTTTTGTTGTTTTCTTTATTTCAGCACTTTAAAGCTTCCTTTCATTGTCTTCTGGTTTCATTTATCCTCACATCAGCATAACTGATATTATTCTCTGCTATCCAATGGATATATTTTTTCTTATGTTGCTTTTAATTTTCTTTTTTAACTGATTGTTAACATCTTTCTGCTAACAAAAGTAAGAAATACAACAATCTGGGGATTTCTTAGGTGATAAAATCAATAAAATTTGATCATGATTAGAATGTGTGTATGTGTGTGAAGGCTGTTGGATTTAAAAAAGAAATTAACAATGAATGGATGTTTTATATTCTTGGGTAAAAATGATTAAAGTAACAATTACTCCAGTTAGGAATATAAGATCATTTTTATACTGATGAAAATAGGGAATAATTTACACTAAAAATATTCTTGAGGATAGAGGCAAAATTTATTCTCATGTGAATTGAGTCAATCCCTAGTTCAGAGTGTAAGTGAGTGATGCACAGTGACCCCACGGTCAATCATTTTATAGCTTTGATTGTGTATTTCTGATGCATTTGCATGTGCAATGGATTTAGCTATTGAATTTAAAACTCATTCCTTACCAGAAAATTTGCTGAGCTGAATTTAATGCCAGCTAAATTCTGAAGAATTTTTTTTTTGTTATTGTTGTTTTTTTATAGTGAAAGAATGGTAAATGTGAAAGGTTTTGGTACAGCAGGTAATTTGATGTCAAATTTATAGCACAAAACTATTCTTTTATGTTACCCCAAAAAGCCCACAAGGAAAACAAAAAAAATTAGTTTTAGCATCTAATAATTTTATTATATTATTTATATTTGTTTTTTCCTTTTTTTATTGTTTGGGATTCACTGAGGGTAAAAGAATTAGGTTACATTGATTGCGGTTGTCAGGTAGAGGCCCTCTTGTAATTACGTCCCATCCCCTTTAGATTTGATTTTTAAAAACCGATTTAATATATACAGGGTGGTCATAAGGTTTGTGTGCAATTTAAATAGTTGTCTAAACTGCACATAAACTTTATGGACACCTGTTATATATATTACATCATATATATTTATAATATATGCATGTATATGATATATGTTATAATTACATATATTGTAAATATATTGAATATAGAGATTATAACTATATATAACATATAATTATAATGCCCAATTATATACTATATACCTTATACATATGCATATACATATGGGTTTTTGCAATTGTAATGAAATAAAATTTCAACTAGTATAATTTGACTTATTTAGTAACGTCTATAATTGTTACAAGACTATGTGCCAATCAAGAATAAATAGAAAATATTTTGTTTTTTTCATTCTGTTTATTTATAAGCCTTCTGATTCGAAAATTATTTAAGTTGTTTGTTATCAAACTACCTATATCCTTAATTAACATCAAAGATAATAGAATTCTATGCTACAGCCCATCAGTACTATTTATTACTGTCTTCCAACTAGTGTCTTCAATCCATATGCTGAAATGAAAATTGTGCTATCTTGCTTTTAAATACTAAGGGTATTGGGTGGCGCCTAGGGCTCAAAGGACTAGGGCACCGCCAGCTCCATGTGCCAGAGGTGGTGGGTTCAAACCCAGCCCTGGCCAAAAACTGCAAAAAAAAAAAAAAAAAACTAAGGATATTGTTATTCATCCTATTTTGTCCTAATCTGCTTATATCTAATATCTATAAATTCCTTAATAATAAACATTCTGGTATAAATATCTTTGTTATGATGTGCTTTTTGGTCTTCTGGGTATATGCCCAGTAGAGGGATTACAGCCCTACTATGAAACTAATTCAGGGTTTTCACATGAAAGCTATAACCCAGTTACAACCTAAGAATAGGGGGAAAGGGAGGGGAGGGAGGGGGGAGGTGGATAGAGGGAAGGGGATTGGTGGGATTACACCAGCGGTGCATCTTACAAGGGTATATGTGAAACTTGGTAAACAGTCTGTGAAGCTAGTGAATGATGCCCCATGATTATATCAATGTACACAGCTATGATTTAATAAAAAAAAATAAAAAAATTCCTTAATAATATGCTTATAATTCTTTCTTCTCTCATATCATGGAAGCTGTGATTCAACAGCAAATTCCTTCCATGATAGAGTTAAATTCCTTTCCGGTTTGGGAAACCATAGGTGAGATGGTCACTATGCAGCCATCACTTGGAAGGTCATTGAGCAAATAATTATTGAACACTTACTATAAACTTGACTTTGCAGTTATCATGTAAATAGTTTCATCTCTTTTCTACCATATTCATTAATTAATTCAGTGAACCATTAACATTCTATGTTCAGGAACTCTTCTTTGGACTGGGTTTGTAAGCAGAGGAATGTACGAACTGGAAATTCTGTGCTCATGGAGTGTAATCTCTGCTGGAGTATTTAGTTACACACAGATGATGGGTTAGTATTCAGGTAGATAAGTAGAGGCATAGTTCAAGACAGCGGTAAGATCTATGAAGAAAGATCAAACAGGCAAGTGACTGGAAAGTGACTTTGTGTTTACTGAGAGAGTGTTATAAGGAAAGGGTTTTTAAAGGAGCTTCAAACACGTTGGACTAACAGCCGCAGGACAGTGAAAGACATTTCTGCGGAACAATATCCAGAAGGACACATGGTCTAAGATGGGAGCGAGACTTGTGGCTGGAAGACTGAGTGAGACAGAAAGTTCCACCCAAATCACACAGTTTCATTCCTTACCCTCTAGTCAAACCCTGTTAAAATTCCATTATAACTCTTCCTGGATATTAAAGTTTCAAAATGCCTAGACAAGTTGTAAGTGACTGTTTTCTTTATTTAAATGAACGTTTTTTCACTGTATTTGCACAACTCTGTGGAGAATTATTAACTGGAGCAGCTGAGATCACTGGTGAGATGGTTACAGCAGCCTGGCTCTGCTCTCCTGGCCAAACACCCACCAGGGGCTTGTTCACCTACTTTGGTTGTAGGAATGTGAACATTTCTGCTCCTTCCTCAGGATCCTTAGTTTTTCTCCTAATATCTCGCTGATTGTATACCTGTTGTCTGATTATATTGACTTAACATATTCTACTGCTATAACCTGACACAGAATTGTCCCAAATATATGTAGCCACGTAATTACACTTTTATATAATAATTCATCTCAATCTCTAACACAGCCACACACGAGGCCGTTAGGCCAGTCTAATTTTTTAGATTCTTGACTTAATTTCTTCTTTTCCACATCAAAGACCTACAATAACTGCTTATGAAATAAGGTCAATTCGAACTATTTGTTAAAGAAATAAAATCTCTTTTCATTATTTTAGACTGGTTTGAAAATTAGACACTCATCTGAACGCTGATGCTAGTGCGATTTTCTAAAAATGGCCAGTAAATAGAACGATAAAATCTTGTGAAGTTTAGTTCAACTGCTCAGCGACGTAATATAAATAGAGTCGGACATCCTTGACCCCTGCTTTCTCTGCAGTTACTTTTTGAGAATTGACTAAATTAATAATGGGACAGAGGACAATTTTGTTCCTTTTGTTGCTGATAAGATCTGTACATCTTACATCTATTAAAACTGGAAAGTGATAAAAACAATGTAGTGGAATGGAAAACAAAATTCTCACTGTCTGACCCCCCACCATTCAGTGTGGAACATCCAGCAGCTGCTTTTGGGAAAGCCTCCTGAGCTCAAGTTCCCACCCTTTCCTCAAAATTCAAACTTTATACTTTACCCTGCTTCCAATTGCCTTGCTTTACACATTCAAATTTCATTTGCTTCTCCTCTTTGATTATGGAGTTTCTATATGGGGGAATACGTGTATAATGTCCAGTAGTATTGTATCAATACAAATGTGAGGTTAAATGGAAAATACTCACCTGTTATTTTCTTTATATACTCATGGGGCAAAAGGAAGGATCCAGGAGATACTTGGTATTTTTTTTTTTTTTTAGCAGAGTTAAGCAATGTGCCAAGTATTCAGTAATAATATCCTTCCTTAAAACTTTAGAGTGGCCGGGCGGCGCCTGTGGCTCAGTGAGTAGGGCGCCGGCCCCATATGCCGAGGGTGGCGGGTTCAAACCCAGCCCCAGCCAAACTGCAACAAAAAAATAGCCGGGCGTTGTGGCGGGCGCCTGTAGTCCCAGCTACTCGGGAGGCTGAGGCAAGAGAATTGCTTAAGCCCAGGAGTTGGAGGTTGCTGTGAGCTGTGTGAGGCCACGGCACTCTACCGAGGGCCATAAAGTGAGACTCTGTCTCTACAAAAAAAAAAAAAAAAACTTTAGAGTGGCCATGGAAAATGTTTGTTTCTGTAAGTAATTTATTTGATGGTAACTTAAAGAGAAAAAATGATATCTAGGGCTTGCCTGGAGATAAGTCTATTGTATGTGATTTTTTTATTGCCCAATTTTATTCATGCTTCATTGTAGAAGGGTATGTGCGTAGGAAGACTTAAAGAGAGTCTCCTTGTCTTCACATGTCTGGATTATAGAAGTGTAAAATGTACATAATGTATAATTACTCTCATACACTAGAGTAAGTTGGAAACCCCACAAGAGAAAAGATACTATAATAAAAGAAGGCTCATGCGGCCTTTACTGTGTAGCACACACTGTTCTATGTTGTCATGTATACATTAAGTAATTTAACCTTACAACAATCCTTTGTGGTAAGCAGAGTTCTCATTCACATATCTGAAATGAGAAAATCAAGCCACAGGAAGTGGCTTGCCCAGGGTCACAGAGCAAACAGCTGATAGGACCCTGATTCTAGTGTATGCTAAGTGAGAACAAGTCCTGTCTACTCAGCCCGTACTGTGTCAGCACAGATGATCACGGGGAATAAAAGAAAAAGTGCCTGCCTCGTGGGTCACCTGAGATAGGGTCAGATTACAACACTTTACACCCAAGGCAATTGGTTGCAGATTAGCCACAAGGTAAAGAAGCATTATTTGGTTTTTAAAATTCATACAAAGGAAATTCAGACTACTGAGCCAAGAATTTCCAAAAGCCTAACTGACTAATACAAAGCTGTTCAATCTACCTTCAAGTTTTAAATCTCCTTTGCTGTATGTCCTGTGGTTTTCCATGGGATTTGCCGTACATGATCTGGGATTTAAAATATTCTCCTTGCCTGGCCCTGTGGAAGGTGTAAATGGCATGAAGATGTTACCTGTATTGATTAAAATGGGATCATTTGGGGGTCATCATTATTTATTCTACTTCTATATTTGAGATCTTCAAGGAATATTCAAAATACATACAATTCAATAAACAGGAAAATTTAAATAAAATCTTTTCTGTTTGCATCTAAGATCAAGACAGCAACATGAGCAATGAGACATGATTGATCCTTCACATTTTTTTCTATGTAGGTTTTGATCATTTGTTCAAAGTTTTCATTTTATAAATGAATAAATTTTCATTGAATATTTTGAATTCAAAGTATTTTGTGGGAAATTATTCTTAAGTTGCATCCACGGTCATTATGGAAGTTGTAATTATTGGTTATTATTTTTCATATTTGAAAATTGAGTTTAATAATACTTCAAAATAACATCAAGCTGGGTGATTTCTTCTGGGATGAGATGAAGAGGTTTTGAAATCACAGATATTTGGGAATCATTTTTCCCAGGGGAGGTTGTTGAAAAGTCCATCATTGCTGTCTCTGTTCCAGACTGACGGACTGACAGAGAAAAATGTAACCGATAGCCCAAGGATTTTGAAATAACTATTAGATCTACTATCCGTGGTTTGGTCATTTTAAGTAAAGATTCCTTTGCAACTTATTTTAAATTGATAATTTCTTGGATGCTTGGAAAATCTAATAATTAAAATTATCTTTCAGCAAAGGTTCGTTAACTCAGACAAGAAGAGATAAGGGGAATGTGCTTGCGATAGCTGGTTCAATTTCATCACTGAAACAGTTCAATTTGCTTCTGAATTTTTGGAGCTAATGTTTAGTGCAGTACATTATTTCTGATAATAACACATTGATTTTTTATGATGCAACCAAAGCCATTAGCCTGATTTAGCATGAAGATTTACAAAGACTGGATAAAGGGAAAGTGAATTAAGGAAAGGACACTCAGAAAAAGAAATACTTCTAAAAAGGACAAAAGAAATTTAGGGCACTATAGAAATTGAGAAAATGAGAACTAAGAAGCAGAAGTCACTGTGAACAAGAGGAAAAGGGAAATTGAATCGAAACAGAGACAAAAGAGACAGCAGATTAGTTGGTAGATCTATTTTCCTTCTCAATTCTCAAGATTCTGATTTCTGAAAAGCTCTAATTACCTGTCGTTGAAGGTCTCACTCCTCACTTTACTGAGGATTATAAAAAGACAAACAATAAAGCAGTGTGCTATATAGTTTATAGTTTTTTGTTACGATTGCCTTTTCATGATATGGGGAAAAATACTCAAGATACATGATGTAAGCAGTTAGCTTAATTTCTAAACAAAATAATGAAGGAAAAATTTGATTACATTTATTTTTTGACCTTAGATGTTCCATGAATTTATCAGATGTATACATCAAAGATTTCAAATTTCTTATCCTCCAATTTTAACTAGCTAGAGATTTTCTTAAGTGTAATACATCTTTATGAGAAATAAGTGATATTTATTTACTATTTTCATAACTCTTCAAAGGTGTAATTTTTCTATACTTAAACCTAACATTCCTTTCACCATAATATAAAGTAGAAGAGTGGTATGGGTAAGCGAAACTCTAAAAATAGCAGATTACTATTATTATTTAACATAAATGTGCACTCACTTTTTCCAGCAGCCCATCTGAAGTTTCCAAAAGGAATAGACAGAAAAAACACCCACAGCACAACGAGCCAACAATAGCTGCTTTTGCCATTATCCAAGGTGAAAATCCTCATAATTCTTGGGGGCATCTGGTAGAGTTCTTAGAACTCTTTTGCTTCAGTATTGGGGAAATTTTGTCCCAGAGCAAAAACATCTGCACCCCAATAGCTATTTTTTTTTTTTTTTTGAGACAGAGCCTCAAGCTCTGTCTGGGTAGAGTGCTGCGGCATCACAGCTCAAAGTAACCTCCAAGTCCTGGGCTCAAGTGATTCTCCTGCCTCTGCTTCCCAAGTAGCTGGGATTACAGGCACATGCCACAATGCCCAGCTATTTTTTGTTGTTGTTGTTGTTGTTGTTGTAGCCATCATTATTGTTTGGCGGAGCTGGGCTGGATTAGAACCCCCCAGCTCAGGTGCATGTGGCTGGTGCCTTAGCTGCTTGAGCCACAGGTGCCGAGCCACCAATAGCTAATTGTAAAGAAAATATCTAAAAAAAGTTTCAACTGGGTCTGTGAACTAAGTCCAATAATATTTTGGGGAATACAAAAGTATATAGTGCCCAGGAAGCTGTAATTCAAAATATTTAGAATCCCATTAAAAAATAAAAAGTATCCAAAAACCAGATCCATGATTAGGATAAAAATCAACCAGATGAAAAGAGCTTAGAAATAATAGGAATTATAGAAATAGTGGAGAAAGACATTAAAATAAGTGTTATGACTGTTAAATTAATTGAGCAGAAGGCCATTACCCTGATGCTATGCATGTATGTTGTGTTCCTACATAACAAACCACAATCTAACTTATTATTTAAACAAACTAAAACTTAACTTAGGAGTATAATAAACAGTGGAGTTTCAGCCGATAACCAGTAGCCAGGTTTCAGCCAATTAGCAGGCAGCCTCCTCTTCAGGCCCTGGCCAAATAAGGCAGGTGCCCAGGTGTAGCCACAAGATTGTTTCTCTTCTTTGCTTCACTTTCTAGTCTACAAAACTCACTACTGACCCCGCGGGGCAGAACTCTCAACCTTTACTTTGGTTTGAGTGCTGCCCGACTCATGAATTGCCCTTGGTTTACATAAACTCTGACAAATTTAATTTGTCTAAAGTGTTTTCTTTTTTATTTTTGTGGTATAAAAATTAAAAAAAAGCTAGGTATTTGTTAAGTAGATATTTTTTAAAAGATCGAAATAGAATGACAACAAAAGAAAACTATAACAACTGAGAATACACCAGGCAGGATGATTTGCAGACATTGCTAAAGGATAGATTGCACATTGAGGAATTAGTGAGTTTGAAGACATAAATAGTGAGGAAAACTATGAAAAATAAACACAGAAAATTAAAAGGATTGAAAAACATGAGGAGAGCGGCAAGTGGCCCAATACATTTATGTTTGGAGAGTTCAAATGAGAAGGGAAGAAACAGGCAGTAGCAAGCCTGCTGAAGGAAATAAAGCCGTAATTCTTCCTGTGTTTAAACGAACATGATGCAGCATATCAAAAAGGATAATTAACTCATGTCAACACACCCCCAGTGTCAGGAGGGGAAAAGGAAAGTATATGATCTTATGGTTCTCATACTGTATAAAACTACTATTATGTAACTTGGAAATAGTTTATGAAGAGAGACAAATATAATGAACTCTAAAGCAACCACTAAAATGAACAAAAACAGTTATAGCTAAAAAAACCCAACAAAGTAAATATAAGGTAACATAAAATACAAGTATATTCAACCCAACAAAGGTATAAAAATAAAGGTCAAGGCAAATAAAAGTTATCCATGTTATGTCCCTTGAGCTCGGAAGTTCAAGACCAGCCTGAGCAGGATTGAGATCCCATCTCTACAGAGAAAAGAAAAATTGAGCAGGTGTGGTGGCAGGTGCCTGTGGTCCCAGCTGCTCCGGAGGCTTGGAAAGGAGGATTTCTTGGGCTTAAGGGTTTGTGGTTTCTGTGAGGTATGATGATGCCAGGGCGCTTTACCCAGGGCGACAGAGTGAGACTCATTCTCAAAAGAGGAAAAAAAAATGTAGGTGTAGCAATGTAATATATAAAAATCAAAACATATCAATAACATTGAAAGTAAATAGTTGAAATTCCCCAGTTAAAACTTGAGATTGCACAATTGATAAAATTTTCAAGAATCAATTATTTTCTGTCTACAAGAAGCCTACTTTAAATATAAACTACAAATAGGTTAAAATTAAAACAATGGGAAAAGATATCCCTTGGTTGCACCAGTGATATACTTATATTGATGATGTTAATACAGAAAACACTTTTCAGAATAAAGAAGATAGTGGATGATAGAGAAGACCATTTTATAATGAAAAAAATCAATTTATCAAGAAGATATCTTGATTCTAAATATTAAGCATCTAATAACAAAACTTCAAAATCTGTGAAGTATAACTTTATACCTGCAAGAAGAAATAATAAAAATTCTCAAATACATTCAGAGTGTTAAAAATACATCACTAAGGGTGGTGCCTGTGGCTCAAAGGAGTAGGGCGCTGGCCCCATATACCAGAGGCGGTGGGTTCAAACCTGGGCCCTGCCAAAAACTGCAAAAAAAAAAAAAAAAAAAAAAGGAATGCTGTAATTTATCATAGCACATGTTAAAAGCAGAGGACAGGAATATTAAACATAAATTTATGCTTATAATTCAGCAATTTGTATTTAAAAAAAACGGTTTCTAGAAACCACCAAAGCCCATTTAAAAAGTAGAAAATATGAATATAATATGAATATTTTATTTCTTTTTTCTTTTTTATTTCTATTTATAATTAAACAGTTCACAGTTAAAAATATTTTCACAAACAAAAGTTAATCTAGGTATCTTTATTGGCAAATTTTACCAAACATTCAAAGAAAAAATAAGACCAATTTGCTTGATACTGACTGATAGCAAAAGCAAAGACTTGCAAACAACGATTAAAAAAAAAAAAAGGAAAAGCACTGGCTGATGAAAATAAATGCAAAAATTTTTACAAAGGAAAAACAAATCCAGCAATTTGTAAAAAAGGTAATGAAACATGACCAAGCCGGGGGCTTCTGAGAAATGCTAGATCAATTAGAAAGAGCATGTCTGTTACAGGGGAATCGATGAACTGTGTTATATTCAACAATGAAATATGACTAAGTAATAAGGTAGAAAGAATTATTTATACATGCAACAACATGAGCGAATCTTGAAATAATTATGCCGAATTTTTTTCGTCTTAGTAAAGTATCCCAAGAATGGAAGAAAAAGTATCCAATGTACTCAGGACTATTATGAAACCAATTTATAATCACCCACACTTTCATATGAAAGATAAAACACAACTATAGCCCAGGATGAAGGAGGGAGGAGGAGGGGAGGGAGGAGAGGAGGGAGGTTGGATGGAGGGAGGGTAAACGGTGGGACCTCCCCTACGGTGCATATTGCAAGGATACATGTCAAATCTAGTAAAAGTAGAGTATAAATGTCTTAATACAATAATTAAGTAAATGAGGTAAAAGCTATATTAACCGTTTGATGTAAGCATTCCAAATTGTATATAAAATCAGCACATTGTAGCCCATAAACGCATGAATGCATAAAAAAGTAAACAAGTATCACATAAAAAATAAATAAAAATCCAGACAAAATATGTACATATACTATGATTACATTGGTAAGAAATTCTAGAAAGCACAAAAAAATGTGGGATGAAGCCAGCAGGTGGATGTCTCCCAGGCTTGTGTGTGATGGGGCAGGCAGAGCCTGGAGGAGAGTAAGGGGCTGTTCCTAAGAAGCAAGAGGGAACTTCTGGTGACGAGGGATGTGACCATTAACCTGATTGGGGTCACAGTGCATGAGCATCTCCATAGATCAAAACATACCAAATTGCTTACATCAAATATTTGCGATGTGTTTTTGTCAACTACATATTAATAACACTATATACAGAAGAACATGGTACTTTGTGACCGGTATTTAGTAAAAAGTAATCATCGGTAGAGCACAGAGGAAATGGGCCGCTAATTCAGTTTTGTGGTACTTAAAAAAATAAGAGATTCTCAGGTCATTTTGAAGTAATTATTCTTTTTTAACTAATGGCAACAATTTTGCCATTGAAAGATTTTTAAAAAGGCCAGTGGCTGGGACTCGTAAGCTGCTTATTCCTCCTTTTATTCAGACCATCAATGATTCCTATGTGCTAACTGGATGTTTCTTGCTGATGTGAAAATATCAGAGAACAACAAAAATGTGTCCTAGTTCAAGGAAGATTTTCTTGCTAATACATGGAACAGAAAATAGAAAACAGGCGATGATAATGATGGTGATAACAGAGAGCCAGAAGGTAGATAGCAGGAAAAGCCTCCTTGAGAACTTAAATTACTGGAAAGTCACAGAGAAGCTCACCTGGAAATTTCCTCCTTCTGTTCACAATTTTTATGCTATAGATCACCTGGGTAATTACTTAAAATGTCAAGAAGACTTGTGTTCCTGGATTCAGGTTATTTTTTTTTGAAATAACAGATTCAGTAGTGTTAGAAGTAACACTGTCATCAAACATAAAGTTATACACTAAAACAAAATAGCATTTCACCTGAAGTGAAATAAATAAAGTACCTTGATAGCTTTATATCCGTTCAGGCCAGATTTTGCTGCCACGTGAGTTCGGCGTTAGACCTCATAGTTCACCTGCAATGTCGTGGCGTTAACGTGTATCTATTCCACCTTATTGAACCGATTTTGGGAACATGTTGCTGATGAGGGCGTAATACAGGATAGCCACAGTACTGGGGAGGAAAAAATAATAAGTAGAAAGGATAGAATAAAATAAAGCGCACAAAAAATTAGTTCTGCTAATCCATAAAATGAGTGCAATAAGTAAGGGTAAGGTTTTCGAGCAAGAAAGCCTTTGTTTTACAGCTGGCTTCCAATTTACCAGACATGAGACCTTGAACAAAATCATCTAAAAAATCAGTTTAACTATCTAGAAGATGAGTATGAAAATAGTGTCAAGAGAGATTGTTGACATCAGGCACCGTGACTTATGCCTGTAATCCCAACACTCTGGGAGGCTGAAAGGGGAGGATTGCTTGACTCAGCAGTTTGAGACAAGCCTGAGAAACAGGGAGATTCCATCTCTGCTAAATATAGAGAAAATTATCTTGGGGTTGTGGTGGACACCGGTAATCCTGGCTAATTGGAAGGCAGAGGCAGCAGGATTTCTTGAGCGCAGAGTTTGAGGTTGCTATGTGCTGGGCTGAGGTTTCAACACTCTATTTAGCTTGGGCAACAGAGAAAGACTCTGTCTCAATTAAAGAGAAAAGAATGACTGTTAAAACCTGGTCGAAGTGTGAGTGGTTAAACAGGTGCACAGATTTATATCTAAATAATTATTTATTTATATATTATTTATACCTAAACAATTCAGAAATGTCCTTTATTCATTCACTGCTTACTGGATAACAAGTATTAACTTGCAGAGTGTATTTGGTAGATATGTGAATTGTTTTGTTCCAGTGAAAAGATAATCTCAAAGTTTGTGATTTATACACTTCTAGGATGTTAACCACATCGAGCGGTTTTATACCTATGCTACTAATCCTATTCTAACATTATTTTTAAATGTATAAATGCACAGATCTTCAAATGTCTTTAAGCCAGTCTTACCATATTGTGGATTCTAGTAAGAGTGAGTTGAATAAAATATTTTATATACTTTAACTTTATATTTGTATGTACATTTTATGATAGGAACCTTGTCAGATTATTAACATTCTGAAAATTACATTTTAATGATATTAACATCATAGGCCTGGTTTGACAATTAAATATGATGAGTTATGAGACAGCTAAGTGCCCAGTAACTTAGTACAGGTTAGTTTTACTGTTGTTATTGGATGCTTCCCAGCCTTGAGAGAAAAAAATTAGTGGTCTTCCTTTCGAAGAAAAGAAACTCAGGAACTGTATGTGAGCCATGTCCATTTAGAATTTCATATGACTTCAACCATTAAGAATGTTGTTGAGTTTCGTCAATAACTAGGAAGTATTTTGCCAACTTTTTATATCCAGACAACTCAACTCTTAGAATAGGAAGCAGAAAAAAAAAAATACTGATATTTTACTATGTAGGCCTTTTTATAACTATTCATAACATTGATTCTTATTTAATCTATACAACAGCACTATGTAGAAGTTAATCTGTTCTCTGTTTTATGAAGATACTGAAGCTTAGTGAGTTTGAATTATTTTATCAGTATCATAAAACTCATTTCTTACAAAACTTTGCATTTGAGACATTTTTCACTCTACCAAGATTTTGTTCTTTCACTACTATTGTACAGCCTGTTAGAAGGGATAAAACACACCCATGAGGTGTCTTTATTTCTTTGGTCTCAATTTCTGTATTTGAAAATCAAGAATAATGATATAAATGAACTGGTAGAACAATTCTCTTGGGTTAAGACGAGAATCTCTATGCCTTTTGATATAAAATATCATTCCCACCCAGCAGACTAATATCTCACACATCACACAAACAGGTGATAATTATGGCACATAAGATCTATTTCATCTTCATATAAAATGTGTTCTTTCCTTTTCTTTTTATTGATTTTGCCTGAATTTAAGTTAAAAATTAAGACAAATGCTTATAGATTATATAGATAGAGCTATGGCTTTCCTGGTTATGCCGGTAAATATTAGGTGTACAGGAAACAGGAAACATTTAAATATGTATTTCTATGAAACCAATTTATAGCTTTCTTTTTTTTTATTAAATCATAACTGTATACAATGATATGATTATGGGGCATCATACACTCACTTCATAAACCATTTGACACATTTTTATCACAGTGGTTAACATAGCCTTTCCAGCGTTATCTCAGTTACTGTGGAATACTATGCAGCCTTAAAGAAAGATGGAGACTTTACCTCTTTCATGTTTACATGGATGGAGCTGGAACATATTCTTCTTAGTAAAGTATCCCAAGAATGGAAGAAAAAATACCCAATGTACAATTTATAGCTTTCTTATGAAAGCTATAACCCAATTATAGCCCAAGAAGAAAGGAAAGGAGAGAGGGAGGGGAAGGGAGAGGAGGGGGGAGGCTGGGTGAAGGGAGGGTCATTGGTGGGATTACACCTGCAGTGCATCTTACAAGGGTACATGTGAAACTTACTAAATGTAGAATATAAATGTCTTAACACAATAACTAAGAAAATGTGGTGAAGGTTATGTTAACCAATTTGATGAAAACATTTCAAATGGTATATAAAACCAGCACATTGTACCCCATGATTGCATTAATGTACACAGCTGTGATTTAATAAAATATATACATATTTTTTTAAATAACTCACAAGTCGGTTTTTGTTTAAGAGATGGATTCTAAATAGGAAACTACATGAACACAGTATTCTTTTCCATGCTTTCCGTCATGTAGACCTAGATGCTCTCTCTCCCTCTCTCTCTCTCTCTATATATATATATATATACATACACATATATATATTTCCACAAAAACTTATATATGCTACCAATTTGTTAAACCTGAAATTCTAACTGCATTATGTATTTTCCCCTTACAATATTTTGATTGACAAAACACGATATAATCGTCAACAATGGAAAATGACCGATAAACAAATTCAAAATAATTATTTCAAAGTTTTGTTGAACTTATATTCAGGTAAAGTGTGAAATTTTTAGGCCAAAGTACCCTCGATGCTGCCATCTCACTTCATTCACTTTTGGTTGACTTCTGCATGTCTCTGTTGGGAATTTCAGAGGCATTTTTGAGTTGACAAGCAGGGCTCTGACAAGGAAGGGGCCCTCCCTGCAGGGAAACTTCAGTTTGGAGCTGACATTTGTTACTCACCAGCTGATCGTCCCTATATTTGTTGTTATTTATTTTGCTATTGGTTAAACTGTGTTATTCTATTAGTGAGAGTTTCTTTTCTAGAAAACAGTGATAATAACCATCCATTGGGTGGTTCTGAGAATGAAGTAAAATTCTTCATACAGAACACATATGACTCTCAAAATGTGAACTAAAAAATATGATTAATATACACATTTTTATAGGGATTTAGCAACTGTCTTTGTGTGTTTTCTGTTAGTCACAATGAATAATATGAGTGGGGGCTAGCACATGAAGGACTGTTTTCATTCCTATCCGATTTGTACGGAAAGAATACTTCCCTGAATTGCATCGAACTCTAAATGGTATTCATTTTATTTAAAGAATGGCCTTGGTTCACAGAGCAGCATTTGTATCTTTTCTTTACCAGACAACAAAACATGCAGGGACCTCCGAGTATTCATTCCATTCTTTGTTTCTTAATTCGATGTATAACTAGAGATACATGTTCACGGTTTTGTAGCCGTGAGATAACCCAGCAGTTGCATTAGAATCACTGTTGACTATTGTAGATAATAATTGTCACTGTGTACATGCAGATAATATTTATCTACTTTCAAATAAAGACTTGTATTCAAGCCTACCACAGCTCTGGAAATTGGAAATTCTCAAATGGGGGTCGTAATCATCACATCACAGTTTGGGCATGCAATTTAAGAGAGCTTATCACTTATTATCACTGCTTTGTTGTGGTTGTGGTAGATTGCCAATGATTCAATGTTGTGATTTTACTCCTATTATTTAAATTTTAATTTTAAATAATACTGGCATGGGAAATAAAGTTTTTGTGGATTTACAATAAGCAGTGAAACTTAATGACTTGGAAGTTCAGCTCTACAGTTAGATTATGTGGCTCAAATCTCCTATGTTTTTCCCAGTGGCTCTCTGACCAGGGACAAGCTTCTTAATCTATGGCGAACGTCAACTCTCAAAGGGGGAGAATAAAACTGTTACTTTGTTAAGTTAAATTAATAAAAATAAGTGAGTTAACATATTGAAATTATAGGTATAGAGAACAGGGACCGAAGAAATAAATGTTCAGTAAATTTGACTTTATTCATCAAAAAGAAGGTATGTATTAAAAGAAAAAAATATATAGTTTTAAAACCTAATAACTTGGATTACTAGGTTATAGATAATTTACATGCTAGCCTTGATCTGTGATTTAGTATGGGATATATAGGCTTTAAAACATTTTTTTCTCTTTGTTTTAAATCATGTTAAAATATTCTGTGAGTTGGTTATTAAGGTAGAGTAGCTTAATATACTTCTATTAGTGAAATCTATTAACTACTTATATTACTATCTATTAAATATTAAAAAATGAAGTAGTAGAAATAGTCTTCAAAGATTTTTAAAAACATATTTTCAACATATGTAACATTTTTCTATACAAAAATTAAGTGAAATTGAACTCAGGTAAATTTAAACAATAAATGTATCAAACTTTAATTATTCTAGTAAGTTAGAGTAGTATACTATATTGTAGTAAATTGTATAATACACTATGTACTTTACATGATTTTTTTATCATTTAATTCTAACAGTAACATTAAAATATAGTCTATCAATATTTATATCTTATCAATGAGAAAACTGAGCCTTAAGGAAATTAAACAATCTGCCTAAGTCACATAGCTAGTAATTTTCCTATCTGGAATTAAAATTCTGCTGTGTTTGATGCCAGAGCTAAAACATTAGTGACACCAATGTGCTGTTTTCTCCCCTCTGACTTTATCTTCCTGGACTGTTCTTCATCAAAAGAGACTTATTAACAATTAACATGTTTGTTGCTGCTTCACACTGGCCCCTGGAATGACAAACTTGTGTATGGATAAATGTATAATGTCAAGGTAACAAAATTCTGTGCAGCAAAGAGAGCAATACACAAAGTGAAAAGGCAGCCCACAACCTGGGGGGAAACATTTTCAAAGTACCCCTCTGATAAGGGATTAATAACTAATCATCAATAATTAATTTTGTAGAAAATACAAAAATCTCAAACCACTCAACAGGAAAAAAGAATCAAATAACCTTATTAAAAATTGGAGAAAGGAGCTGAATAGACATTTTGCAAAACAAGATGAACAGATGGCCTGCAGGTATGCGGAAACAAAAATTTTAACATCATTAATTGTAGGAGAAATGCAAATGAAAACTATAACAAGATAGCGTCTTACCCCGGTGAAAGTTATCTTTATTCAAAATATAGGTAATAACAAATCTGTTGAGGATTTGCAGGAAGGGGGAACCTCATACATGGTGGGAATGTGAATTAGTGCAACCATCACGGACAACATTATAAGGGCTCTTCAAAAACTAAAAATACAACTTGATATGACCCCCCAGTGCCAGTGCTTGGTGCATATTGAAAAGAATGGAAATCAGAATATTGAAAAGGTATCTGCAGTCCTATGTTTATTGCACCACTAGTCCCAATAGCCAAGAGCTGTAATTAACCTAAGTGTCCATCAATGGATGATTGGGTAAAGAAACTGTGCTTTGTACACACAATGAAATATCATTCAGTCCCCAAAAGAATGAAATCCTGTCATCTGCAGCAACATGGAACTGGAGAACATTGGGTGAAGTGGGATGAGCTGAGCACAGAAAGATAAGTCTTGCACGTCCTTACTCACATGTGGGAGCTGAATATTAAAACAATTGATGTTATGGAGACAGAGTATGACGATTATCAAAGGCTGGGAAAGGTAGCTGGCAGGGAGACATAAAGTGAGGCTGGTTAGTGGGCACAAATATATAGTTAGCTAATTAGATAGAATGACTAATATTTGATAGCACCACAAAGTGGCTATAGTAAAAATAATTTATCATGTATTTCAAAATAGTTAAAAGAGTGTAATTGAATGTTTCATTTCAAAGAAATGAGGAATCCATTGATGCCGTAATAACTCTGTTTTAATTATTATACATTACTATCTGGATTTGTATTAAAACATCATGTGTATCCTACAAATACATACAACTATTTTGTATACATAATAATTAAAAATAATTGATGGGCACACCTATAACTTTGACTCATACTGTACAAAAGCAACTCGTATAACCAAAACGTCTGTAACCCTGTAATATTCTAGAAATTAAAAAAGTAGAATAAAAGATAATACAATTAATTCTTCTCTCCTCCTAGGGATTTAATAAGGTCAAATAAGATAAAATTGGCATAAGGATAAGCTTTCTTCAAAAGAGGGGATAAATCAATACGAACAAAGTTATTTCAATGAATAAATTAAGAAAATATAAAGATAGACCATCTTCCCTAAACAAGTGGTAAGTGCCATAGTCACTGTTTTCATATGGCAGATGGTCAAAGGATATTGTGTAGAGGCGGCGTTGTGACCAGAGCACCTGTTTGGCTGCTTAGAGTAGGGGGTTAGAGCACAAAGTCAGGTGGACCCAGATTTGAAATTCTGACTTGCCGCTTGCTGGTTGGGTGACTTTGGGCAGATTGTTTTATCTCACTAAGGTTTCAGTTTCCTCCCGTATTAAATGAGTATAATTGTACTGATACTATCCGGCTGTTGGGAGGATTAAATAAGATAGGAAAGGTGCTTAACAGAGCATGTGGAATGTGGAACATTTTCACGCATGGTGGTAATTTCCTTATTGCAAGTACAGTAGCATTTCCTGTCCGTATGTAACTGGGAATGATTAAAAAAAATAACACCTCCCCACAAACCAAATAAAATTGCAAGCACTGTTATAAGATTTACTACATACACCAATATTACAAAAATTGTGATCCTGGGTCAATACCTCATTATGTATAACATACCACAGTTATGTAACATTTATGCAATTATGCAGTTAAAATATCCAGAAATCTACTATTTTTTGAAGGAATGAAAAAAAAAAAGCCTTATGTTTACCCTCTTTATACGTATCACAGAAACAGGTAACATAATTCATATATGCTTAAAATGTACAAATACTGTGAAATGTTACAATTCATATATTTTATAAAGCATCTTAGGGCAAGAATTTTAAACAAGTGTACACCCTAACATGTACACCAATGATTTGCTGAACACCTTAAATAATTTTCAGTTTCTATGTACTGGGAATATAGATGACTTAACTGTTTATTACACTTGAGCAAGTATCCCATTTGGGCAGTTATATTCAGACTCTGCCTAAAACATCTTCATTCTATAACAAGATTCCTTTTAGGGCATAGAGAGGGAAGTTTAATCATTTAGATAGGCAGGCAGAGGTTCTTTCATGTGAGGTTCTTTCATGTTTTCTACATTGGACGTAATTTGTTTTTGAAAGCCTTAAAATAATTCCACTCCTTGACAAAGATAGAAAAATACCTAGTGAAAAATAAAGGTGTTATATTTTTATTTGGTGACAGATTACTCATCACAAGTTATTTTGAATCTTTAAGGGTGGAATGAATGACCGTTATCCTCATATGTCTGCCTGTCAAATACCTCCAAGAACAAACTGACTAAAAAAAGTCAAGGTACATCAGTGATAGTACTTTGAATTATTATAAGCTTGTTTTCATAAATTACATCATTTGAGGTTCTTTTATATATATATACACACACACACACATATATATACACATATATATATTTTTTATTAAGTCATATACACATAGATCATGAATATGGGAATGAGACCTGAACAGAAGCTCGGAGGAAGACAGGTGCATGGTCTACAGACGCTTGAGGTTCTTTTTTTTTATTATTTACTATTTATTTATTTATTTATTATTAAATCATAACTGTGTACATTGATATGATCATGGGGCATCATACACTAGCTTCATATACTGTTTGACACATTTTCATCACACTGGTCATTAACTAACCAGGTAAATTTCTAATGCAAAACACATGAACTGGAACAGATGTGGACGTTTGCTTTGTTGGAAAAGTGCTAGGGCAAGGATGCCACCTTGTGAAAGAACAGCAACATGATAAAATAAAAGACGATTTGGTTAAGGACATGCACCTGTTTTAAAAGAACCTCATCATCATAAATGAAACATCAGTGTAAAACAGGTGCATGTCCTTAACGAAATCGTCTTTTATTTTATCATGTTGCTGTTCTCCACAAGGTGGCATCCTTGCCCTAGCACTTTTCCAACAAAGCAAACGTCCACATCTGTTCCAGTTCATGTGTTTTGCATTAGAAATTTACCTGGTTAGTTCATGAGTAGAATAAAGGTGTGGTTTTCTAATGAAAGGAACACGATTAACTGGAATAAGAAGAGTATTCAAAATGAAAACTTCCCCAATTGATGTACCAAGGCAGTGTCTCCAAATAACATTCCAATATTCAGTCCTTTCTTTGTTACCACAGCTAATGTGTGATAGAAATGTTTGCATACTTTCTGCATTGGATGCCGCAGGTACTGAAAAATCTTATCCCTTTGATAATAACAATGAAATGCCATCTTTCTGTGAGGACTCAAAGGACATTGAGTTGTCTTCCTTTTCCCCGGTTTCCAAAATGCTACGAAAAGCCAGTCCCATATATCATTGCATTGCAGTCTTGCCTGAAATCGATTTGGAATTATTCAGAATGGATATAAGCTTTCCTCAAACAAAAGTCATTGCAAGCTGTGGAGGCAGATCCACAAAGGCTTAGAAGCTTTATTTACCATTTGCCTTTAATTACTTTTCTGGCTTTGAGAAAGGTTGGAAATGCCCGAAGCAACATTTCAATAACTGCAGTTTTTCTGCCAGGTAAGACAGAAGACTGGCAGAGAGCCGCAGGAAGAATGAAGTATTCCAGGAAGAGCTGTAAGGTTGTCATGTTTGTTTTCCAGTTGAAAAGGGAATAGGATTCAAAGGAGTAAGAGGCAGACAGAGGCTGGAACAGTACGACAGAGCTGCAAGACAGGGATTCAGAGAGGGTGTTAGACTAATTTTGGCCTTTGCCCTGAAGAGTAATTTTCCACTTAGATTTTCCTTCTTCTAAAGCAGCAGTTCTCAATCTGTGGGTTGTGACCCACAGGAACTATATCTAAGGGTTGCGGCATTAGGAAGGATGAGAACTACTGTTCTAGAGCAAGTTGGTCCAAGTGGCACAGAGGGGACGAAATCTGGGTAGCTGGAAGGCCAAATACACAATAGAGAAAAGTACATTTCTCTAGTCCTGCTAAAAGTGCTTTGACGGTCGGCCATCTTCATCAGTTTACTAACTTACCTCTCTTTCATTTTTCTTTACTTTGTTTCTCTCTTCCTTCTTTTTTATTGTTAGATTTCCTGACTTCTCCTTGCATGAGAAATATTTTCCTCTAATTTCTTTAGATACAGATAGATACCTACTCACACCTGCGTTTCTAAAACATTGGTGTATAATGGAGAACCATTCAAGGAAGAACACCCAATATGCATTCATTAGCTCAAAGCTGAACATTTCTCTGGCTTATCTGGCCTGGCCTGAGAGAAAGCCAGGCGCTCTAGGGAGCTATTAATGGTTTTCTGCCTGTTGTGACAAATTTCTTATCCCTAATGTTGGAATTACTTTAAAATGTACAACACATAACCATCAAGATAGGATCAACTTAAATTTTGGCTTCATATAAAAAAGCATTAACTTTTTTCACTGACAAAATACATAATTATAATCAGAAATGTGTCTTCTTCTTTTTTAAATTTTTTTTCCTGCTTGGTGGGGATTCCAGAAGCATGGATGTTTGTATAATAGTGCACAATGTAAATCTATGCCTAACAAGACGCATTGAAATGCCATAAAGCCCAGGACATACACACAATTGTATTTTAGTCCTAAACTGATATGCTGCTGCTGCTGTGTGAGGCCGGCGACACCACATCCTGCAGCAGCTGGGCGCTATGCCTTTGTCACTCAGATGCTCATCATTTATATCACTTGATTCCACTGTACTTCTTACCGAATTATTAAAAGGCCATTTCACTTCCCTAGGACTAGGGATTTTTTCAAGTATCCAAATTTTCCTGTGGCTACAAGATTTAGGCCACTTACAGATGTCATATTCATATTTTTGAAGCAAAAAAAAAGTTATGGTTTTGAGAGTTTTCAAGGAAAGTGCAGTGGAATCGTCACTTACAGAGCAATAGTTGGACGTCATAAACCGCAGGAAGAAAGAGCTGGTTAGCTTAGAGTTCCTAAAAAAGCCCACACAAATATCGTAGAGTCAGGTAGTCAGTATCTTAAGTGAATCGTTTTGAAGAAAAAGTTACGTGCAGACAAAAAATCCAAGAGGAAAACAGGTAACAAAATTAGACCCATGTCAAGTGCAACCATGGGAATCACATAATGCCAGAAACAGCATGGAATGAAACAGCTTATGGCCTGATTCTCTGAAATTCTACTTAATTGGCTTGGCACCCATAGCTCAGTGGTTAGAGCGCCAGCCACAAAGCCCAGGGCTGGTGGGTTCAACCCAGCCCAGGCCTGCTAAACAACGACAACTACAATAAAAAAAATAGCTGGGCATTGTGGTAAGAGCCTGTAGTCCCTGCTTCTTGGGACGGTGAGGCAGGTGGAAAACTTGAGCCCAAGAGTTTGAGGTTGCTGTGAGCTATGACACCACAGCACTCTAACCAGGGCAGCACAGTAAGACCCTGCCTCAAAAGAAAAAAAAAAAAGTTTCATATGCGGAGACACTGTAACAGAGTCAGAAACCAAGAGGCTTGGTTCCAGTTCATTATACGGCAGATGGCAGAAAACATTACAGTATGTAAGTTAATATATTGAGTAAGAATGGAAAACTTTGAATTATAATAACAGCTATGCAGAGAAGACAGAAACTTCAGTGAAGATTTCTTTATTTTTGTTTGTTTCTTTTTTTTGACACTTTTTTATTGTTAGATTTCCTGACTTCTCCTTGCATGAGAAATATTTTCCTCTAATTTCTTTAGATAAAGATAGATACCTACTCACACCTGCGTTTCTAAAACATTGGGAGGTTGAGGGGGTGGGCATTTGGGGATATGTCACAAGTGGCCAGGTGCCTGTGGCCAGAAGTTAATTTTCAAACTTCCCCTGTGCAGGAATGTGATGTTTGTTGAGAGTGCACTCCCTGCTCCAGCAGTGGCCCCTTAGGACTGGCTGCTCAGACTGGCTTTTAGGAGCCTGTTTTGGGCTCAGAGAATGCGGTCTGTGTTCAAGCTGGTGCATGGTTTTGCTTAAGCCTGGAAAATGATGTCCCTGCTCAGCCCTGAATGGGGGAAACCCTCTTATCAATCATCCCTGAATCTTCTTAGTTGAGGAAGTACGTGTCACACTTCACTATTTTATCTTGGAAACATGTCTTTGCTCCCAAAATCACATTCTCCTTTCTTCCTCCCTCCCTAGTCACTTATTTTCAAATTTCCTTTGCATGTTTATCTTTGTAAACAGGACTCTTTACTGTTGGAATACTCCCATACTTAGTTCTTAAGATGACTTTTATTCTTTTTTTTTTTTTATTAAATCATAGCTGTGTACATTAGTATGATCATGGGGCACCATACACTTGGTTCATAGACCGTTTGACACATTTCATCACACTAGTTAACACAGCTTTCGTGGTATTTTCTTAGTTATTTTGCTAAGACCTTTACATTAACAGAGAAGTAGATGTCTGGAACAGAATAGAGAACCAAGAGATGAATCCAGCTAATTACCGTTATTTAATCTTTGACAGGCCAATTAAAAACATTCAATGGGGAAAAGACTCCCTATTTAACAAACGGTGCTGGGTGAACTGGCTGGCAACCTGTAGAAGATTTTTATTCTTTAAAGCTGATTCTCCCTTGTGTGATCTCAAAGCAGTTCTACGACTTCAGGTAGAATAAACTATGGTCCCAGATGGACACCTCTTCTGGACCTCTCTTCTAAGCACTGGATTTCTATTTCAAACTGCTTCTCCATCTCTATTCTGAGTATCTAATAGATCTTAGATACTCAGAATAGAGATGGAGTATCTTGGGACAGCCCTGCCCCAAACTGAATCTAAATCTCTCTCCTCACCCCGCACCACCTCCAACCTCTTCTCACGATCATATTCATTTCAGTTGGCGTAGTTCCATCTTTTCAATTGTTTGATCAAAAATCTCAGAATCATTTCCCACTCCTCTCTTATCTATTTCACATGTTGCGTTATCATCAAATTCTGACAATTCTGCGTTGAAAATACATTCTCTCTCTGATTGCTTTCCACTTCTTAAACTGTTATCCTGCTGGTTCAGGCCACTGCTTTTTATAGCCTATATTGTTCTAAGAGCACAATAACCCATCTCCCTGTTTTCATCCATCCTTCCCTCCAATATATGCTGAAAGAAGAAAACTAAGCAATCTTGTTAAACAGAAAGTCATATCATGTTCCTTTCTGCCCTGCACTCCGAGATGACCCTCCATCTCATTTGGATTAAAAGCGGAAGGCTGGTGTATATTTTGGTTACCCATTTACATTGTTGACATCTTCTATTACTTTCTTTCTCACTTTGCTCAAGCCTCGACCTCCTGATTTTCTTAAAAACACACAGTGACAGTCCTTCTCAGAGCTCTTTCCTTCTTTTCTTCTCCTTTCTGGTGAATTGTGAGGCCGTAGCTGTGTGACCTGCTTACTCACCCTTAGGTTTTCATGAGACATCCACTTCTCAGGATGGTTTTTACCTTGTCACTTTATTTTTATTTTGATAGTTCTCACTCCTCATTTCCCTTTTCCTTTACTGCTCTATTTTTCTCTGTGAAAATTATGACCACCTGGGACATATTATTTATTAAATACAACATTTATTGTGTTCCTCCTTCCGGTTCTTCTGGAACAAAAGTTGCATGATTGAGGTGACGTTGTCTGTATCTCTGGGACCTAGAATATTAACTGGAGGTAATAGGCATTCAATATTTTTTAATTAATGAGAAATCAGTAAACAAACGAATAAATGAAATTTCACCACTTATTTCCTCATTTGTATATTTTAATTACCTGCTCTGAGATACAGAATGACTAATTGTAATAGCTCCATAAATACATTAAGAGTGAATAAGCATATTGTTTGTTCAAAAGTGATAAATTTGCTTCTTAAAAGACTATCATAAATACTTCAGTCCCTATTAACAGTAAGCATGGAATATGTCATGCCACTGTTTAGATAAGTTTCAAAAACAATTGAAAACATAAATTTTAATATAAAAAGAATAAAAACAAACCAAGGTATTTTCTAAGTATTGATCGCATCATAGTTTTAAGATAAGACATGAAGTCATATTTTGAATTCCTTTCGTGGCTCTGATGATTTGTATTCTCGTTTATATTATTTGATTAGTTGCAGTAACAATTTGAAATATTCATTCATCATTACTTTTCATTTTGTTGAAGATAGAAATCTTATTTAATCCCATTGGACTAAATTTACCACAGTTTAGAGGAACACTATCTACTTTAAACCAAGATACTTGTACAATTAACTAAATGTTATTTTTAAAAATGCCAACATTATATTCTACTGGTCTATAAACATGACATTCACAAATTAGCGAATTTTATCAAACTGCCATTTTACCTAAGTAGCTTTAAAAATATAATTTTAATAAATTTAGACAGTATTTGAAAAAAAATATAATTTCATTTTAGATGATTTTAAAAGTCCTTCAGGACTACAAAAATATTGTTCTTTGTCATTTATTGACTAGCTGTTTCATTTCTGTCCAAATAGCCCATTTTTGAAAACAAATAATGTTTCCTGTAGCTCATTACTACTCTGATGAAAAGTACATATTAACTGCAGACTTGTTTTGACCTTTTGTATCATTTTATAGTATAATTCCTCAGAAAAACATTCAATGACATCTAGCAAATTGCCCCATCTATTCAGTTGAACAGATTGAAAATGTCAGCACTTGTTTCTAGCATTCAACATGAAATGATAATAATTCTCTTTTAGATTTCTCTGATTATCAAATTTGAACTGTATTGTTGATAGATATCTTAATTTATATTAAACTAGTAAATGTTTGAAATATGTTATTTTTAAATAAAATATTTCAAATATGTTAAAAGTAAAATTTTATTTTTATAAATGTTTATTTATTATAGTACATTGTATAATGTGGGAAATCTCTCAGGGATATGATTCATATATATATATATATATATATATATATATATATATATATATATCCCCCCAAATCTGGAAAGTGTCATAAAAGCTAAATTTGAAAATTCTCCAATTCTATTAGATCTGGATAGCCTGCTAGCCATCATCCTTCTCACATTAAGGTTTCTCTTCAAAACAAATGCTCCCGAGACACTCAGAACAGGTTGCAGACAATTTATTGTAAAGGTCTCCCCTACCAGTAACAACTTGGAAAAAGTTACCTCAAGAGTTTGCGCAGCGTGAAAATTCTCACCACCACTCTTGGTGGCTTTTACACAGAAGAATGTATATACATCCCAAGGTCATGATTGATAATGAAAATTCCTGATTAAAATAATTGTTTAACTCCCACCTTCAGAGAAGTTTTAAAATAAGAGATTTTCTAATAAAAAGAAACAAATCTTCGTTTTGAGTATATATGAATCTATAATCTTATTTTAAGATGATTACTATTGCTTTTAAAATCATTTTTTATTATCTGTTAGAATTTTTCTATAAAATCAACGTCAAGATCACTCTCTTCAGAATTGTTTGAACCCCAAGTGCTGCAATCACTTGGTGTAGTATTTCAGTATGTTCACTCCTTAAAGAGAAGAGGATCAGAAAGCGTTTCTTTGGACCAACTCTGCATGAGATTCTGAGATGGTGGTGCAGCCACCATCACAGGTGCAGCTCCATCCTGTGTACTGGAGCTAAAGTCCCAGCTCCGTGTCTAGTGCCCCCTCCACTGTACAAACTTCATAGTCATTTAAAAATTGTCTGAAGCTACTAGTGTTTAACATCTCCTTCAAAAGAATTTATATGCACATAAACTAATCAAGAAAAATCAAAATAAGGTACAGCATGGTCTTAAAGATTCATTGATAAAGAAAAATATGAAAATTGAGCAAACTTGTGAACTATGCAGTAAGAACAGAAGTTGTTAAAAATAAACTCCCAAAGGATGACCTATTCTCTGTAGATTTTGTTAATCAGATAGAATGTAGAATTGGCATTGAATATATAAAATCATAAAGTTGGAAGCAGCAATAGGGGTTTCTATTTAATGTTTGGGAGATCATCAAAAGACCTGTTTACTTGTAGTATCCAGTACTATACAGAAAAGTAGTATCATCCTTCTATAAATGAAAAACCTTGGAAAAGAAAATTTAAAGTATTTTTCATATCATACAGCAGGGAAACAAGAAGGCTGAGATTTAAGCAGACACATATTGTCTTCAAAACTTGTGCTCTTTCCTATATTATACTGCCTAAAGACTTACTCTTTAAAGTTGGAAGTACTTAGGAAAAAAACAATTGATGCATGCTAACCAGTCTTAAGAATTACTAGTATTATGACTCTATTTTGCACAACTATCTAAAAGTTTTTAGGAATATTTTGGGTGCCAGAAACCATTCTGATTTCATTATTCTTAAAACTGACATGGAACTAAATTAAAAAGCATTAAATCAAAGGAATTTAATTATAAAGGGGCTAATTATAATAAATGCATTTGAAGTCTAAGGTAAAATGTATCTTCTGGAATCTCTTTACTTTTCTCCCTTTGAGATTGTCATTTTTTAAAAAAAGATTACGTATATGACTCTATGTTTTTAATTAAAATGGGATATGCGATGGTCAAATTTTATTTTAGAATAGACTGTTCATATAATTATTGGCAACGTAATTGAGATGGTAGCATATATTTTTCCTGGAAATAAGAAAATGTGATTAAAATAGCTGTGATGAGTAAAATTAGGAGTAATGAGGGGCCCAGAAAGGTGACAGAGTATGGTTCTCTAGCCATTGTCCCTGGACATAAATAGCAATTAGAACAACTACTCATACATGGAATTATTAATATCTAAACAAGAAATAAGAAAATCTGAGCATATGAGTAGGGTTGTGAATGATTTCTCCCTCATCTTACCAAGCCCACCAAAAGTGCGATGTCTCTAGAGTTGGCAAAAATTACTGGGCTTAGGGTGCACCTAATGCTGCCACAATGGCAATGACCACAGGCTTAGATCACAACATTCATTCCTCTTTGGATATGAGGAAAGGCTTCTCAAAAAGAATGGGTACAAAAAAAGCCCAGATTGCTAATACTTGGAAAAAATACCTACCTCTTCAATACCCAGATATTGACAGACAATTGCAATTAGGAAAACGTGTCATTACCAAGTAAACGAAATAAGGCACCAGGGAACAGTGCCAGAGTGACAAGAGAAGTCAAACCAGCTGTCATGATGAAGCTCAATGGAGTTCAAGATAACACAGAGAAGAAATTCAGAATTCTATCAGAGAAATTAAACAAAAAGATAGAAATCATAATACAAAATCGGTAGAAATGCTAGAGCTAAAAATTCAATTGGACAGGCTCAAAAATGCAATAGAGTCTCTCAACTGCATAAATGATCAAGCAGAAGAAAAAAATCATGACCTTGAACATACACTTTATGAAAATAGGCAGAAGAGGGAAAAAAATGAAAAAAAAAAACCTAAATAATAATCACACCTAACCACAAGATCTAGAAAATAGTCTTGAAAGGTAATATCTAAGTGGTATTGGCTGTCAAGAAGATGAAGACAGAGGAAGAAATCAGAGAAGTCTGTTTATTTAATGAAACAATAGCAGAGTATTTCACAAACCTAGAGAAGGTTGTGGTGTGAGATGTACAAATTTTATATCCAGGTGAAAGAAGGTCATAGAACTGAAAGCAAATTCAACTTAAATAAGATGATCATAGGACATGTAATAATCAAACTCCTACAGGTCAAAGATAAAGAAATAAAAAAGATGGACAAAGGAAAGTTGATCTTTTGAAAGTAAACTCGACAGAACTTTAGCCAGAATAACTAAAAAAATAGGACTAAAGACCAAAATAAATAAAATCAGAAATGAAGCAAACAGCGTTGTAGCAGATACCACAGAAACTCAAAGTCTCATTAAAGATGATCATTACACAATGGGCACATGTTTCAAAACATCACCTTGTAACCCAGAAATATGTGCACTTATGTGTCAATGAACAAAAAACAAAAATGAAATGAGAAGTAATGAATGCCTGCTGTATGCACTGATTTAGCATGGCTTTTTACATATATTTGCTTAACTAATTTTCATATTACCATACAATATATTTGTATTGTTTTACATATCAGAAAACTTTGACTCAGAGAGGCTCATTAGCTTTCTCAAAATGGCCTGGCTAGCAATTGGCAAATTCTACAATTGAACACAGGGTACTTTTTAAAATTTCAAAATCAATAGTTTAATCAACTCGATGACCTGAAAATACTCTTTGTGTTAAAGGGAAATCCAGTTATAGCTTAACTCTCTAATTATACTTTCAGATATAATTGCTACGTTCATAAACAAAGTTGATGAGTTAAGAATCACATTTAAATCAAAGATTTAAAAATCTTATGTACATTCTTTTAATACAGTTTCCCCTCGAGTTCCTAGTTCATGTGGCTGACATAGTAAATCCCACAGTTTCAGGGCCTGTCTATACATGAAGTCTTCCCCTGGCAATACCAATACGTGTGTTTGTTGCATTTGCATAATATTAGTCTGATACAAGTCTGCTCTTGTACCTGCAGTTTCATAGAAAGTTCATTTAACATTTACTTTATATATTTAGTGCTCTTTTTAGATGTCTAACATTTGTTCTTTTTTTTTTTTTTGTAGAGACAGAGTCTCACTTTATGGCCCTCGGTAGAGTGACATGGCCTCACACAGCTCACAGCAACCTCCAACTCCTGGGCTTAAGCGATTCTCTTGCCTCAGCCTCCCGAGTAGCTGGGACTACCGGCGCCCGCCACAATTCCCAGCTATTTTTTGGTTGCAGTTTGGCCGGGGCTGGGTTTGAACCCACCACCCTCGGTATATGGGGCCGGTGCCTTACTGACTGAGCCACAGGCGCCGCCCAACATTTGTTCTTTTAAGAGGGATTTTCTTAGATGTTTTACTTGGTTAGTTAAATCAATTTCAAGACATTCAGACATGTTCCAGCTGAAAACTGGCTTTCATTTATAACCCGAGATTTATTTCTCTTAATGATATAGCTTTATCCTAAATACAAAACAGAAATTTCCTATACTTGATTCAGATTTTTGTAAAACCTCTCAAAAATGGACTTAAAAAAATAAATTCAGAGGCAATTGGTCTCAAAATCCCATCTGATTCCAAGAAATTAAGTTGCAAGAAATGGAAGGCATGGTCACTACCTCTTCTATTTAAGGGGTAGCCGTTAAGCTAAATGCTTAAAGAAATGGGCAGTGTCCACACTCACGGCCAATACTCACTTCTACACATGAATGACTATATATTTTTTCATAAGGGCATTTAAGCTCTCTTTCTGTGGGTCATCCATCTGTAAAAGAGAAATACAGTTATCTTCCACTTTCCAAAAATGCTCTGGAGAGTCCAGGCAATTAGTATTTTCAAACAGATTTAGAAATTTCTAATTAAATGCAGGTATGAAAAGTATTGTGACTTTTCAATCATTTAAAGAAAACATACCCAAAGAAATATCTCAAACCTAACAGAAACAAAATATTCAAAGCAAATAAAATTACTTCCCATTTTAACACATGCAACAAACATATGCGGAAAGTGTTTGGAAAAGCGGAAAGTAATTTTTCATAACACATGGTTCAATGTTAGTCTGATTCCCAAGTCTGCTCAGGTAGCAATAATTGCAGAGAGAGTTCATTTATCATTTATGTTCCTGTAGTATATTTAATGAAATGTTGAAAGTGTTTACTATCTAATAACATAAATAACTAAATATTGTGAGTTCCAGTTTAGGCCCATTTTGTTTACATCTTTTCTTTTAATTTTATAGGTTCCCACCAAGAGCTCCTGAAGTCCCCAACTTCTGTGAGTTTGTCCATATTTTTCCTTCATTTCAGGCAACCACCTGTTTTTGGACTGATGATTTGTTCATCTAATTGTCCAGCAACCTAGGACCCAGAAACAGCATGACAGCTGTAGTAACAATCACTCCGTCTATGGAAACTTCTCCTTCTGTTCTTTTCTTGTGTGTATCAGATGGAGGCTGCTGTTCTCCTAGATGACCTCACTTGGTCTTCATCCCATGACCGGGTATAGTTTGTCAGCACTTGACCTAAGCCAAGAAAATGGCGCTGTCCAACATCTACAACCGGTGAATCAAGGCCTTATGTCAGGATTATTCTGAGTGGATCTTGGAGTCCTAACCCTTTCAGTTTCCATAATTAAATGGTAGGATTATAATAGTTAATTTTCACTGCCCAAGTTCCTTCTCACTACTGACACATGTTGACTGTATCTTTTTTTTTAAATGGAGATGCAATAGAGAAAGGACAAAAAGATATAGAAAGAAGCAAGATCAAGTGACAAAAAGAATCCTAATGGTATTCAAGTCTCTGACTGTAAAAACACTGCATTTCCTGCAATTTCTTTATTTTTTATTTATTTATTTTTTTGGAGACAGAGTCTCACTATGTCGCCCTTGGTAGAGTGCAGTGGCGTCACAGCTCACAGCAACCTCAAACCCTTGAGCTTAAATGATTCTCTTGACTCAGCCTCCCAAGTAGCTGGGACCACAGGCGCTTACCACAATGCCTGGTGTTTTTTGCTGCAGTTTTCATTGTTGTTTATCTGGCCTGGGCTGGGTTTGAACCCACCAGCCTCAGTGTATGTGGCTGGCACCGTAACCCCTGTGCTATGGGTGCTGAGCCCCTGCAATTTCTTTATGTGAGTCAACAAATCTCAACCACTTTTGCATTTTTATACTTAATGCATTTTGGCTTCTGCCAGTGAGTGCTGGCTTTTTTGTTGCTTATGATCAGAAAACATACGCTTACATGCTTCTGAGACATAAACCAGTAAAACTGACCAAACAAATGTGTGAAGGGAAAGGGAGCTATCCTTTCTAGTTTACTATATGTTTTATTTTATTTTATTATTTTTAAGAACATTGTATCCTGGGCTCAGCACCTGTAGCTCAAGCAGCTCAGGCACCAGCCACATACACCAGAGCTGGTGGGTTTGAATCCAGCCTGGGCCTGACAAACAACCATGACAACTACAACCAAAAAATAGCCAGGTGTTGGGGCAGGCACCTATAGTCCCAGCTACTTGGGAGACTGAGGCAGGAGAATTACTTAAGCCCAGGAATTGGAGGTTGCTGTGATGCCACAGCACTCTACCCAGGGCAACAGCTTGAGGCCCTGTCTCAAAAAAAAAAAAAAAGAAAAGAAAAAAAGAAAAGAAAGAAAGAAAGAAAAGAAAAAGAATTTTGTACCCTGAACAAACTCAGATAAATCCTGGAATGTCTGTAGTATTCACAATGGGTAAAGTTACTAAGAAAAAATAGAGAACTACCGTGAAAACATCAAGTAAATTGTACAATGGTGACCTGGGTAACAGCAGTTCTGAATCAATCCACAGAGCAGAGCCAGCGGGTGCACAGTAGCAGAAGGCTTCATGCGTGATTTCCTCACTCATTCTGAATATTCTGTACTCCATGACACAGCTACTACGGAATTAACTCTAAACCTCGTGTCTGATTAATTCTCTCCCTTTCAGATAATACTTGCTGTCCTATCTCTCAGGGGATTGACAAAAAAGAAGACAAGCGATCTTGAAGAAAGTGATTAATGTCAACAAAATATTTATTGCCACAAGCATATTTCCTACAGATAGGGAGATGCATCTTCCGGTTTATGGCGGCTCTAGCAGGCTCACAGTATAAAAAGTGACCAAGACTATACGGCTCTTATTCCAGTGACAGCAATGATCTTTGTTGCTTATACGGAGCACATTAGCATCAATAAAATTTATGCAAGTAGGGAGAAGGGTATAAATAAAGTAAGCACAGCTTGTCCTGATGTGGGCACTCTGACAACTTGGTTCTTACATTTGAATATTATATGATATTTGAATTCATATTCTATTTGAATGCAATATAGTAATTGTCATATTCGCTGGTATCACAGGTGGGCATTGAAGGAAAAGGATTAAGATCGCCAAAAAAAAAAAAAAAAAAAGAAAAGAAAGGTTGAGGAAAATCAGTACATTCCTGCCCCTGATCATTCACTGGGTTATTTCTGCAATAGCACTCTGCACAGAAAACTGATCCAAATGCTTTAACATTTACTAGTCACAGAATTAGAGTCTGCACACCAGCCTGGCTGCCACTTATCTCTTGTTTAAGTATTGTTTATGCTAAGCATTTAAACAGGACTTGCTGAATATTATGGACTCGGAAATAAAATTATCTTTAAAGTTTGTTTTGGGTAAGATGTGGTTAGTTGGAAAGATTTCCAATAATTTTTGGAAGGAAATTCTAGGCTAACACATTTCTATCAAGGTCATGTATCAGTCAGCTTCCAAGATCAAGGTCATGTATCAGTCAGCTTCCAATGTCAAGGTCATCTATCAGTCAGCTTCCAATTTGGATTTCTCTCAGGCTTTTGACTAAAAGATTTTTTTTTTTTTTGTAGAAGATAATCGCCTTCCTTACTCAAACAGTAAGTGTTTTCCTTTCTGTGACTAAGTAAATAGCACCACTAATCATTGCATCCTCATAAAAAGTATAATAGATTACTTTAAGTAAAAGATCCAATTAATATAAATTGAGGTCGACAAGAATTCTTCCCTTTCCGCAACCTCTTATTGGCCACTACCTTCAGAAACCCCATCGTCTCTGCCTCCAAAATAACTTCCACGTCCGCCCTCACGGTGACCTTGCTGTCACCACCACCACCGTTCAAGGAAACGTCGTCTTCTGTCACTATTTCATAACCTTCTTTCCTTACCTCTGAGCTTCTTCTGTTTTCCTCATCTTAACTATTCACAAATTACAGATAAGGCAATCTTCCCCTCTGTCTAAAACCTGCAAATGTTTTCTCGCACAATTTCACAGAAGAAGATGTAAATTCCCAGCCAGGTACAGGGCACTGTGTGGTGTGCCTGTTCCCCTGGCAGTTTCTGCCCCTAAGTCTCTGCTCCAGTAAACTCCCCCGTGTTCACCTGTCTTTCCAAGTTCATGGGCAGCTACCTATTTGCCTTTATTGCTATTATCACTTAAGGATCCAAGAAAATGTTGATTTCTTTCATCTCTTCAGTTTTTTTTTTTTTTTTACCTGTTTTTAATACAAAGCAATAATTTTCAAGTTCCTTGAAACCAGACATTGGAAGTCCCTCTATGGGGACTTTTAAACCTTATTTATCTCACAACACACTTGAACCAATAGTTAAACTTCTGTGGCACACTTAAATGATGTTGATTAAAAAAAAAAGAATTAAAAAAGGAATATACTCCCTGTGGTTTGAACTTCTCTTGAAAATCATTTAATTAATGATCTTGAAAAATTTTCACAGCACACTGATTGAAAATTACTGCTCTATGGTAATATAGAATGAATAAGATATCCTTAGAGACATTCCTGAAAGATCATTATATAATTTAGAATGGTTTATGACAAGAAGCAGAGATATAAGTAAAAAGTTATGTGCTATAATTTACAGATATCTGAGGCATTTAATGGAAATCTATTTGGTATAATAAGTCACTTAAAATGAAGTTTTCTTCCTTCCTTCATTATTAGATAAATGCCGTCAACTAATCTGAAGATGTCAGTGCATTTCTCTTTCTTGGTATCGTCTGCTCATAAAATATACCATTTAAAGCATTTAATTGCCTCTCAGTAGTGCAGGGAAATTATTTGCTGTCATTTTATGGACACTGATATGTTTATCTAAAACCACTTTTTCTTCTTTAGAGTATCTTGGGTACTGCACGCTTACTAACACTTGGTGACAATTTCTTTTTGTTGTATCAACTCGTGGAGGGAAGATAAGACACCAGGCTCTGTTGAGAGACACCTGTCTCAACGCTGGGGTCGGATACACCATTAACTCCACAGGGACGGTGTCTTGCCCTTTATCACTCTGATAAGTTTCAGAGTGTCCGTGACAAACATCATCCTTTTTCATTAGAGAGATTGAAAGAAAGAAAGGCTACACATTAGAAACTTCAATTTTACTCCCATGGATTCTTGAAAGTGCTTGAATATCTTCAAAACGGCATCTATCATATATGTTGTCTTGGAAAATGCTTAAGACCTCATTAATAAAATTGAATACAGTGTATTAAATTAAAAAATAATTAAAATTTCACTTATATAAGATATAGATTTCTGTGATCATTTTTTTTTATTCCAAATGTGTTCAGTTTGAATTCCTTCTGAATAAACACTGAACATTGTCTACAGCTTTCCATCAAGACTTCCCACAATGAATGCTTTAATTTTGGAGAAGATGAAGTATAATTAATAAAGAAATCTGTACATTTAGTTTTATAACCTGAGAAAGTAGCAGCAACATCAACCATCGTCACCACGGGAATTTAGGACTACCTTAAGGAAATCACTAAATATTTTATAATGACTAATACTTTCACAAAAACGTAGCTCAGTTATACTTTTCAAAAACAGAATTATATGCCCAAATTATATGTAGGCAATGCATTAGCCTATACGCACACTGCTTTCAAGAGTTTGTTAGGGTGAAAAGTAACTACAGGAGCATTTATTTTACTCACATCCTCTTTTTCTACTGGTTTCTTTCACCTTTTTCTGGATCCTTCTTATTATGAGCAGACTGGGCAGTTAACAAGCACTGAAATTCCTTGCAGTTTTCAGTTCAATCCCAAACTACTATTATTAACCTAAATTGCACTAGAGTGAAGTTCTTTCAAAAGTCCATCAACAACCATCTAATTGATCATTTTTGCAGATTCCACTATTTATCTCTTTCACCTACTCATAAATCCCACAGTTTCTCATGGTCCTTGCTTTAGAATTCAATGTTTTACTTTGTTGTTTGTTTGCTTTAGACAGAGTCTCACTCTTTTGCCCTCAGTAGAGTGCTGTGGTGTCACAGCTCACAGCAACCTCAAACTCTTGGGCTCAAGCGATCCTCTTGCCTCAGCCTTCAAGTAGCTGGGACTTTGCTTGTTTTTCTATTTTTAGTAGAGACAAATTTCCCTCTTGCTCAGGCTGGTTTTGAACACCTGAACTCAAGCAATCCCACCTCAGCCTCCCCAAGTGCTGGGAGTACAAGTGTGAGGGGCCACATCTGGATCTCAGTGTTTACTTTATGGATTATGTTTGAAAAATCTCTTTACTCTTAGTTCCCATTCTATAAAAAAGAAATTAAAGGGTGGCGCCTGTGGCTCAAGGAGTAGGGTGTCAGTCCTATATACGGGGGGTGGCAGGTTCAAGCTCGGCCCTGGCCAAAACTGCAGAAAAAAAAAAAGAAATTAAAAAGCAAAGAAACAAAAATATTTAGGCAACCCCAAAATATTCAACAATTCAATAAGTCACACAGAATTTTATAATAGAGCTTTATTTTGTTATACATTGCATAAGTGTTAATTTATAAGATGTGTGATAGGGCAGTGCCTGTGGCTCAGTGAGTAGGGCGCCGGCCCCATATACGGAGGGTGGCGGGTTCAAACCCAGCCCCGGCCAAACTGCAACAAAAAAATAGCCGGGCGCTGTGGCCGGCGCCTGTAGTCCCAGCTACTCGGGAGGCTGAGGCAGGAGAATGGCCTAAGCCCAGGAGTTGGAGGTTGCTGTGAGCTGTGTGAGGCCACGGCACTCTACCGAGGGCCATAAAGTGAAACTCTGTCTCTACAAAAAAAAAAAAATAAATAAATAAAAATATAAGATGTGTGATTAAAAAAAGTCAAACCCACGTCTAACCCCATCCCTCAGGGAACACCAGGGGTAATCATTTTTATTATCTGGTGTGTCATTTACTACTGTGTCTATTTAGTATTTATCAGCCTGTGTTTTAATTTTTAAATTACTTTTATTTTAGTAATGTAAGTGAGATCCCCCATGTTGGAGGGTCTTTTGTTTTTAAATTTTGAATCTCTGGTATTTATTAGCCTACTTGGAGCACCGTCCTAACTATGTATTTGATGAATGAATAAATGGAAAACAGAATAAGCAGACTGTGTCAATTAATCAGGTTTTAACTAATGTTTATATGCCTTTAACCCACAATTTAAAAATCTTTACTTCATTTGTCTTCATAATTTTGAAATTACAGATCCACCGTCAATTCATGATGATGACAGTTTGTAGGAAATTGTAATCCAACAGGTATAAACTGAAGTTTGTCTGTGTAAAGATGAGATGTGTTTTACATATTGCCACAGCAAGCTATTTACCTGTCCACCGAGAGAGAAATCAGAGAATATATCTCTGATCCCCTTACATAATTTTTCATTCAGTCTTCTACTAAAACAACTATTCTTTAATGATACCTCTGGAGGGTGGTGCCTGTGGCTCAAGGAGTAGGATGCCGGCCCCATATACCGGAGGTGGTGGGTTCAAACCCAGCCAGAGCATTAGAAAAAAACGACGACAACAACAACAACAAAAAAATGATATATTTGAAATTTACTACCCATGTCTCTTATTATGTCATAAATTTCAAATTTATTTCACTTTTGTCTGGGCACTTATAAAGACACAAACAAATGTACTCATTTTTCTTTTCTTTCATCTGAAGTTCCCCGTCTACAATGTACTGATTTTTGCTTTTTTTCTTTAACATTTCTTTTTTTTTTGTTTATTTATTTATTTATTTTGCAGTTTTTGGCCAGGGCTGGGTTTGAACCCACCACCTCCAGCATATGGGGCCGGCGCCCTACTCTATTGAACCACAGACACTGCCCCTGATTTTTGCTTTTATACTATGAAGATTGTAAAGAACATTTTCCCTTACTTTATGTGACTAAGACAGTGATAACTGGTCACCCAATAGTTTTCCCTTCCCTCTAGATGTCCCAAGCCTCTATTCTCCGAGTCTTTCACTGTGTCTTTGTGTTGTGAGTGGTTCTGCCCAGTGGTGTGTGAAGGGGATGGTGTAGCCCAGTCCCCCCACAAGGCTCCCCAGGGTCCTGGCAAGCTTCTGCGTCTTCTCTCTCTGCTTGTTCATACTGAAATGGAAGAAATTATAGATCTTAGAAAAGCACGGGGTTATCCAGATACCTGTGTCGACTCTTTTAGGAAAGATGTCGCAGCGAGTGGTAGAGACCAACTAACTCTCCTTTGGGCAGTGTTATAAGTGAGCATTACATTTTATTAAGTTAAGCCATTGAAAATTGTGAGTTTGTCTCTTACGGGAACATAGCTTAGAATATCATGACTGAAACAGAGGTTAGTAACAGATCAGAGTGCTATTTTGACCAAAAACTAAAGTATATAGCAATGGCTTAGCATGTAGGCAGCAGGGAGCTAGGAAAAGTAGTACTCCAGGCCAGAAATTCCACATTCTATGCCATGCAGAGGCATAACTTTTGTTAAATTTGTCATCTGCAATAGTGTCAAAGTGGAAAAATGAACTTACTGGCCTGGCAGCTCTAAGAGAAGAGTTAGGAAATGGAACGTTCAGTAGTGTATGCCAGCTACGAATGACTTTTGCGGGCAAGATGTTGCAAAAAATGGATTTTCTCAGAAAAAAAAAAACCTGACTATTTAGAAAGAATTCAGAACTTTAATAATTTACAGGACTAGAAAAGTTTCTAATCTTTATAGTAGATAATCTATATAATAGAACTGAAGACATTGTTTTTGGTAGCAAAGACCAAGTTAATGTAAATAGTTGAATAAATGACTTGGGGTAAAATTTGAATTCAGCTTTTCCTTTCCTTAACAAAAACTACAAACACTCTGAAACATCTGGTCTCCTGGAATCTGTCATAGGAGTTCATGTCTTTATGACTTTTTATTGTAAAGTATCTTCATTCTACAATGACTTATCTCTTTTTGTTATCCTTCACAAATAAATTTGTGTCACTTCAAATATAAGACATTTTATTCTTTGATTATCAACTGGTTTATGTTGAGGCCACACATTTCTTATTATTCATTCCGCCCACTTTCCCTCCCAACCTAGAATTGTGCTACATACTTCCTGTTTCCCAGAGTGGTTTCTTTCTTGAAGACTAAATACTAGACTAGCCAGTCCTTTGTAATTCAGCAACTACTCTAAGTTGGCCTGATGTTAGCATCTTAACAGGTGGAAGTCTTCCTAATAATTGAGCTAATAGTGCTAACATAGCCAAACTAAGGGAAATTCTACAGTAACTGGCCTGTGATCTTAAAAAAAAATTTTCACGAGACAAAAAATAGTGGCTGGTGCCTATGGCTCAAGGAGTAGGACACCGGCCCATGTGCCAGAGGTGGTGGGTTCAAACCCAGCCCCGAAAAAAAACTGCAAAAAAAAAAAAAAAAAAAAAAGGCAAACAATGGCTGATAATTCTATTTAGATAAAAAAAGATAAAAATAGGGAAAGTAAATGACCTTCAAATGCACAACAGGTGAGGTCCCACCGATTACCCTCATAAAATCTGCTTTATAAACAACATCTATACCCTTTATATACTGTGGTTTTATTCTACTTCATGTAATAGAATCAAATAGTCTTTTGCTAAAATATTTTCTACATTGCCTTATTTTTGGAAAGAAAAGCAAAAAACAAGTTAGTATAGGTATGATACTGAAACCACAAACACAATGTAAAAGATAAAAGTAATCACATGTTTTAGTAAAAACAGTATTATTTACCAATCTGTCTCTTTTTCTCTCTCTTTCAAGCCTCCATCTTCATGATTCAGAAATCAGTGTTCACTGAGCTATTAATTGCCCACATAAAACAATAAAAGAAGATGGAAAGTTGACGATCGTCATGGCAACTGTTATCAATGAACTTGGATATCTCCATATTCTCTCCTCATTCACATGGAAGAGTATCTGAATTATTCAACTGATTGTCAGCGTTAATCAAGGCATTGGTTTTGACAGCCTAACTCAAACTGTCCCATATGTGGTGTGGGCATACTCTATTTTGCTCGATGAAAACACTCTGTTCTATTTCTGATACAATGGTAGGTACAGAACCCAGTCAGCATTTGGTTGAACATTGCAAAGTTGAACTCACTGTACTTTTTGGCACATGAGTGATGGGGAATGCCTAACACCAGCTGTCTTTTCAGCTGTGACCTGCCATCCAGCTTGTCAAAGGCTCAATCAAAAAATGAGTCTGATGTGCTGTTCCCTTCACTGAGAGGCTTGCCTCGAGTCACAAAGTTCTGGAATCCCGCCTGGCGACTCACATAAAGCTGTTCCTGTATTTTGCTCTCATACTCATCTCAGACAATGAAGATTTAGAGAAAGCTCATTTTGGTCATCATTCCACTTGCTCCAAGTCTTTCTTTCCTTACACATTAGCAGACCCAGTCTATTATGTTAAACATGGGACTACATTATCAAAGGACTCTACTTAGGATGGAACCGACCTATTTTGGTCGGTCTCTTTAGTTTTAGCATTTGTGTTTAAAAGATTTGCAAAGAAAACAAACAAACAAAAAATATATATATATAGTTTCAATTGTGGCGCCTGAGACAACTCTGGAAACATAAATGTAAAAGTCACAAAATGGATGACTCCAAGTTCAAAAAGATTACCTTGGTAAATACCGCACGGTGCGAATGGCTCGCTCTCTCTGGAACTTCACCATCAAGGTTGTATTTCTTTCCTCGGCCACTTCCTTTTCCACTTCATCTTTGTAAGCAGTCAGTCCATCATCAGGGTTAAACACTAATGAGTGTCATGTTTTCATGATGCTGTGTACAAAACACTGGGGACCAGGGTGGTGCCCGTGGCTCAAAGGAGTAGGGTGCTGGCCCCATATGCCAGAGGTGGCGGGTTCAAACCCAACCCCGGCCAGAAACTGCAAGAAAAAAAAAAAAACAACCAAACAAAAACACTCTGGAGCAGGAAAGAGACATATGTTTTCCTGACATATGATAGGAACATTAAAAATTAGGAGACTATTCATATTATTCATATGACAAATTGAAACAGAACGGAATACTTTAAATTAAATAAATAAAGGGATGAAGTCTAATACTTCAGTCAAGTCAAATTTCTCCAGCACTTTTAGGGTTGAAGCTGATTCAGATAAGTGGTTATCAATTTCCTCGTGCTTATGGAATTGATTGAAAATATTTAAAAGATTTTTACCCCCTTTACTCAGAGATCTGGATTTTGTATGGTATTCACCAACATTTTTTGCCTTCTATTTCAAGTACATTGGAGATTATACTTTTCTACCTAAACTTTGAGTTATTTCAGACCATCTGATGGCTTCTTACCAACCGATTGTGGACAACTGTGACACCCTGGGCCACAGCATTTAGTTAAGAATGCTCCCTGGGGGCGGCACCTGTGACTCAGTGAGTAGGGTGCTGGCCCCATATACTGAGGGTGGAGGGTTCAAACCCAGCCCCTACCAAACTGCAACAAAAAATAGCTGGGTTTTGTGGTGGGTGCCTGTGATCCCAGTTATTCGGGAGGCTGAGGCAAGAGAATTGCCTAAGCCCAAGAGCTGGAAGTTGCTGTGAGCTGTGATGCCACAGCACTCTACCAAGGGCAACAGAGTGAGACACTGTCTCTAAAAAAAAGAATGCTCCTTTCTCTCCACACATTAATTTGATACAGATGCCTCCTCTCCCATTACAACTATATTAAACAGTAGGATGAATAAAAACAAAAATAACTTTTCCCATTTTCAAGCAACTGTGATTTGGGCATTGTGTGTTCAAACTGAAGAATAACTTTGTCCTGAAGCTGTGCTGGGTATGGGCTTGAACTAAAAGGCGGCCTTTAGAAATGTCTCCCCAGGCTCCGCACAGTGGTTATGGCACCAGCCACATACACCAAGGCTGGTGGGTTTGAACCCAGCCCGGGCCAGTTAAACAACAATGAAAACTTCAAAAAGAAAATAAAAAAAAAGAAGTCTCCCCAGGTACATGTTATACAGATGGTCCATGGACCACATTTTCTGAAACATTATTACTTCAGACCACCCTTTTGAAACTTTTAAATGTTTTCACTATGACACATGATCCTAGGGAGACATTGTTAACGTGAAATGTGAAATAAGCTTTTACTCGGGTTTTAATATAAAAGTATTAGAGAAATAGGAAGTGAAATATCAGGTCAGATTTCTGTATTTCTTTAAGCCAAGAAATGGAATTTGAGATATGTGGGTTTGTTTTAGTTCGTCACAAAAATATAATGTTCTTAATTTTCCTATTAATGCAACAGAAGTTAAAATACACCCCTTTTCTAGTGAGAGCACTCATTCAGGCAGTGACTTCTCCCCTTCAATCCACCCCTCAATGTGCTTTCAAAGTATAAAGTGTTCCTTTTTTTCTTTCTTTCTTTTTCTTCTCTTTTCTTTTCTTTCCTTTTTTTTGAGTCAGAGCCTCAAGCTGTTGCCCTGGTTAGTAGGGTGCTGTGACATCACAGCTCACAGCAATCTCCAACTGGATGCAAGCGATTCTCTTGCCTCAGCCTCCCAAGTAACTGGGACTACAGGCACCCACCACAATGCCCGGCTATTTTGGTTATAGTTGTCATTGCTGTTTGGCAGGCTTGGGCTGGATTCGAACCCACCAGCTCTGGTGTATGTGGCTGGCACCTTAGCCACTTGAGCTACAGGGGCCAAGCCCAAAGCATAAAGTGTTTAACAAACTCTGCTATAATCTTTGCAGAGTCAGTAAAAAATTTACATGTTGAATAGTTGACTTTAGGCACATGGGTAGATTAAATACCTGTTTCCTGTTGGTCCTAGAATATCGTACTGGTTAAGAACTCGTAGGCGAGGGTGATAAAATACTTTTGCACTTCGTTAAATGAAACCAATGATTTAGTGGCATGGTCTAGAGCATAGTGTCTCTTTTTCTTTTAGTGATTTTATTTCATTCTTTTGAATACATGTTAATGGCCTGAAGAAGAAAATTTAATTCCCCATGTGTCTTCTATATTTTGGGAGAAAATCTGCGCTGCTACAGTTGGGGAAATATTAAGACTAGGTTTGGTCTTATTTTCCTGAAAACAATGCTTTTTTTTTTTTTTTTTGAAGTTTTTGGCTGGGGCTGGGTTTGAACCCACCACCTCTGGCATATGGGGCCGGTGCCCTACTCCTTTGAGCCACAGGCACCACCTGAAAACAATGCTTTGAACACACTTGGAAAGTGGCAAAGGTAGTGGAGAATTAACTTTGCCCTGGTTTATCCATAGAGGTTTCAAAATAGTTTGGGATGATCTAGACATCATTGCTTTTCAAATCCATATTTGCAAAGGTCTCAGAGTGTATCTTTTGTTTATATGAAGCCAACACAAAGCCATAGGCCTGAACTGTGTTATACAGTTTCTAATGTGGAAAATTTCACTAAATTCCTTTATAGTATATTGATGTCACTGTGTTTTACATGAGGCAGAATTTCACCCTGTTGCCCTGGGTAGAGTGCCACAGTGTCATCACAGCTCACAGCAACCTCAACTTCCAACCTCGGGCTCAATCGATCCTCCTGCCTCCGCCTCCCCAGTGTCTGGGACTACAGGAGCTCGTCATAATGCCTGGCTAGTTTTTCCAGGTTTAGGAGAGACGGGGGTCTCGCTTTTGCTCAGGCTGGTATCAAACTTCGAAACTCGAGCAATCTCCCCGCTTGGGCCTGGGATTACAGGTGTGCAATACTGCACCTGGCCCTACAAACATCCTTTTAGTAAGAAGTACCTAAAATTCTCAAGGTCTGTTCTTTTCACTTCACTAACAAAAGAATATAAATATCCTCTAAGATGTTTTTTTTTCTGTTTTCTTAGAGTAACTGATTAGTGATTACCATGGAGACAGGTGAGCTGTTGTTACTCTTAGAATTCCAGTAAATGTTTCACATTGTGGCAACCAATCCCCAGCTTTTTCCTCCCCCTGGAAAAATTGTTTTCCATGAAACCAGTCCCTGTGCTGAAAAGGTTCCAGTTGGCAGCCTGTTAGGACCTGAGCAGCTCAGCAGGAGGTGAGCGCTGGTGATTAGGGAAGTAAAGTTCACTTCCTATCCACTGCAGCCCCCTGACTTGCATCCCCGCCTAGCTCCGCCTCCTGTGCACCCCAACTCCACCCCAGGCCTCAGACATCTTGGTGGAAGAGCTGTCTTCCAAGAAAGACAATGGTCTTTGGTGCCAGAAAGGTCGGGGGTATATTCCTAAGAGATGTCCAACTTCGTATGGACGAAAGTATATTTCATGCTAAAGGTTCTGTAGGAAGGAAAGGAGATTTGTTCACTTATTCAGCAAATATTTATTAAGATCCTTCCAAAGTTAGGATGTGGGTACAAAACCAACTCCATGCTCTGGTGGAGAAGACAGACATTTCTATGGGGGAAGGCAGACAATTGCAATAAACAAGGAAGGGTAAGTGTCATATTACTGACAAGTGCTAATCACTAATGCTATGAAATGAGGCAGAGAAAGGCCATTCAAAGTTTTTTTTGAGACAGAGTGCCACTATGTCACCCTCGGTAGAGTGCTGTGGCATCACAGCTCACAGCAACCTCCAACTCTTGGGCTTAAGTGATTCTCCTGCCTCCGCCTCCCAGCCATTCAAAGTTTTAAAGAGTGAAGCGAGTTGTTTTTTTCTTGATAGTTTGAGCTCCAAAATAGAATAACAAAATTCCATGTAAAATGGCCTGGCCTTTTCATGAGGTTTCTTTGGTTTGATTAATCTGTGTTTTGTCTGATTTACTCCATTTTCCTCCAGATCTTACCCTATAGAACCCTCCAAATCCCATCTACTGTCTCCAGAAATTCCATGATATTTTTAGCTTCTATTTCCCACCCACACAATAAAAGCCCAGAACTGTGACGGAGGCATTATTTTGTTTTGAAAAAAAAAAAAACTGTGTTTGGTTCACTGAACCTTCTCCCTCTTTCCAAGCATTTTATTGCATTGTTTACTTTCTAAAACAAAACGCAAAACAAAACAAACTATTTATAACTGGTATTTTGCTGTAAGGGCAGGATATTTTTTGCTTCAGAGAATAAGATTCTTTCTATATTTTTATGTTTCTCTCTGACCCATTTTCTTAGGAAACTTTTGTGTGCATACTTGCAGCTTAATAGTTTTATTGGTCTTACACAAAGTTCTTAGCTGTTTTGTAACTGTGGGTGAGTAAATGAAAAGATTATTGAACTAGGATCAGTACTTACTGCAATGATTTAGTTTTGAGGCTGCCAAAAATATGACTGGTCAAAGTTTTAATTAAGCTTTGTTGGTCCCGTTGATCTTAATCTACATCAGACAGAGAGGATTGACCTGTGATTTTATTCTGCTATGGCTATGCCTTACTTTCTTTGTCTCAATTACATAGTGGAAATGATTAGAGGTATATTTCTGTTTATCTTCCAAAATATCATCACCTGTCAAAATATTTGCTCAATAATAAAATGCTAGAATAACATTCTCTGTAATTTTGAGAGACAGAGTTTCATGAATAAATAGTAGCTGGTGTATTTGCCTTGTCTGCGGACGAGTGACAGAAGCAAGGTGTGTGTCAATCAATATGAAAATGTAACTTAATCCAATGAGGCAAAAATCAATTTTCTTTTTTGAAGTTTCAAAGTAGTTAAATATCACCTGTTCTGCTTAATTAGTTTTTGATATTTGGACAAACTCACCTTTAAACTTCATAACAGTACAGCCTTTTGTGTGAGATCGGATTTCCATTTTGTGTCCTAATTACATTCTGTTTTAGCTGCTGCAGGGAGGAAGGTGAAATCTTTTTCCACAGGGAGGAGCTATGTTGTTTTAACAGTGGTGCATCCGATTTTCAAGCTCCAATGATCACAACAGCTTTCTGTTTCATTCTCAACTTCGGTACTGTGTAAATGAAGTTTTGTCTGAAAAATTACAAATTTACTACAAACCTACTTGCACATTGAAAAGTTTATATATATGTGTGTGTGTGTGTATTTACAAATTGGAAAGGAAAGAAGAATATTTGCAATTGTCAACATATTTGAATAATTTAAACAAAGACTGATTTTAATTTGCCTGAGTGAATAGTGTCTCTCTCTCTCTCCATATATATACTCTCTCTCTCTCTGTCTCTATAAATATATATATAGACTCTTTCTCTATAATTAGGACACAAAGTCTGTCTGTCTCTCTCTCTATATATACATATATATATATATAAACCTACATATAGACCATAAAATACAAACCATATATATTGTATATACATATGGTTTGTATTTTATGGTCTATATGTAGGTTTATATATATATATATATAAAATGAATTTGGTCGAGCTAGAAAGAAGACATCTTTTATAAGCCCATGGACTTACAAAAAATATGCAGACACATTGTGTGATCTGCTGCTTCTAGGACAAAATATGTTCAAGTTTAAGAAGAAGGAAAAAGAAGGTTAATAATTGCTGCCGTGGTTAGTTTGCACCTCTCCAGAGAAAACTCATCTGTGAAGGAAATGAGGAGGTGCGCCCCAGCCTCTCCTTCAGGAGAGAATGTGTAGCCCTATCAGCTGACAAGCGGTCTGTTGACAGCCTTCAGCCCTCGGAACTTTCCCAATGGCCTCCCCTGCAAGATGGACCTTGATGAAGGTCCTGCCCCTGCTGGGGTGGCCCATAACTAAGGACCGAGGGTTGACAGAGGGTGGAGAGAGGAGGAGTGTAATCAGGGCTAGTCATTCCTGCTAAATGTAGAGAAATGTAGATGGGTTATTTCAATTTCAGAGCCCCTGGGGGGTTGCTGAGGCTAACGTGCCTGCTCCTGGAAGTTCGAGAATTGGCAGGTGTGTACAGGTGATGGTTGGCATCACAAAAAAGAGAAGTGTTTTCTTAAAATATTTTTTAACATTCTTGTAATTAGAATGAAAGTTTTTGCTCTTTTGGTTTGTTTTATTTTTTTGTCTTCTTTCCCCTCTGATCACAGCATCTCTGGCAATCCCTACATCTTTCCCAGACTGTAGTTCCTTCTCTCCAATTCCAGTTCTCAGCAGCCTCCAGTAACCTCATCACTTTCCTTGGTCTTCTTAGTCCTCCAGTGGCTCTTGGACACTGCGAATTACTGCGAATTTCTGATCACCTCACAACCCCTTCCTTGGTTCCTTATGCCTGACTATCTCTGAAAGTTATTTCTTTATTGGAGTCTTTTTGTTTGAATCATCTGGAGTGAATTCTGGTTTCTCCTGCAACCCTGATGCATCGAATACCTTATCTTGTTTATACACATGAAGGTCTATGGAGTTTTTAGGGCTGTCATATAAACTTCAAGTATGGTAATTAGAGTAATTTTTTTTAGTTCCACTCCCTGGACTTAACAATGATATTTATTCCTAATGCTCAGTAACTTTAACAAACATTCTTTTTCAATGCATTTTAGTGTGATATCCTTTTAATATTAGAATGATACAGAAGCCATGTGTACCCAGCTCTATGCTATATGCCTATGATCTGTTTCTCTCAAACTAATTATTTTCTCTAAGAAAACTTTTTTCAAAGACTCACTTAAGTTGAAAATTATATATAGCTTCAAATCTATTTGCAAAGACAATAAGCAAATACAACCCATGCAAAAACTAAAAAAAATTAGAATTTATACTTAGTGTCAAAGTGATGTTTTATTTGCATGAGAAATATTGTAACAGCAGCTTAGTTAAATGGTTTAAACAAGGTTGACTAGTCACTATTATCCTTTTTTTTTTTTTCTTCTAGCATTCTAATCTGCTCTGCATTTTGAAATCTAGACACTTGTAAGAATTGCTCCGTTTCCATGGTGGTAATAAAGTGGTTACATGTTAAACTTTCTTGTGGAAAAATGTTATAACATTTTTATGTTAAGATTCATGAGAAAAAAAATCACTAAGGTAACTTGCTGGAAAAACAAATACTAAGTATTAAAATGTCTAATGTCTCACAGCATTTAAAATTATAAACAAAGCCAAAGAAATCCATTTGTAGAGTCTCACATTCTAAGTTGGTTCAATATTATTTATGGGGAAGCCTTAAAATCAAACTCAATGAAAAATATGCACCTAATTAGATATTTCCACTGAGTGGAAATCCTACAGCATCTCGTTGATAATCAGCAGGAATACACAAGAAACCGTTCTTTGTGTATTTTCTGTTTTGATAACAATATTGTAATATATTGGGAAAGTGGAAGATAGGAAAGAGGATGAATGAACTCTTTCAGGGTGTCCAACCCTCAGCCCACAGCTGCATGCTCATCATGTGAGGACTTTTTGCTTACGCGAGGTGTGGGTATCACAAAAATAATGCACAGACCCTTTTTTTCCTTCTCATCAGCTTTGCTGAGTGTTTGCGTATTTAATGTGTAGCCCATCCGCTGTGCCACACAGAAGCCAAAAGTTGGACACCCAACACTTAGGACAGAAAAATCAGCTACAGATAGTCAAGCATGGATTATTTTTAAAGGAGATAAGAATTAAAGTATTCAAGAGTGAAGTGTAATATTATATATTGGGCACTAGCCAGAAAGCAAAATCAAATTCCAATAATGAAACAAACAAACAAAATTTTAATAAAAGGACTGCTTGAGGGGTTTGATTTTGCTCCCCAAGGGGATAAGTGTCGATGACCGAAGGCATTTTTGGTTATCATGACAAGGGTGCTACTGGCATCCTGTGAGACACAGGTGTGTGGGCAAACACCTTACAACACACGGTGCAGCCCCACAAAACCATCGTCTGGCTCAACAGGCCAGGGGATGATGTTGAGATATCTTGGGTCAGGTGACCGACCAAGAGATGTTGACTCACACCAAGAAAAACAGCTGTGAGATGTGGCAACCACCCAGGAAAGGCAAAGGGGAGAAACAGCACTGCCAGATGCCAGGGAGAACAGTCCGGATCTGAAGGGCAGAGGCGGATAATGAGGGCAGGCAACGTGGCTGTCATTGGTAGGCGATGGTATTGCTCTCCAGCCTTCAATCGTTGTGTCCCATCGTCAAGCCCAAGCACAGGCCGAGTGGCAAAGAAGAGTGTAGTCCTGGACAGTCAGTCTCCCAGCACACACAGGACAATGACGGCAGAGGGTGGATTAGGGGTGGAATGGGGGCAAACAGAAATAATCAGAACAATTTGGGGAAATATCGTGTAAGGGTAAAGCTACTTTCTTTTTTTTTTTTTTAGACAGTCTCACTTTATTGCCCTCAGTAGAGTGCAATGGCATCATAGCTCACAGCAACTTCAAACTCCCGGGCTCAAGCAATCCTCCTGCCTCAGCCTCCGGAGTAGCTGGGACCTCACATACCTGCCACAGTGCCCAGCTATTTTATAGAGACGGGTTCTCACTCTTGCTCAGGCTGGTCCTGAACTTCTCAGCTCAGGGGATCCATAGTCCTCGGCCTCCCAGAGTGCGAGGATACAGGTGAGAGCCTGTGCCCGGCCCTGAAGCTGCTTTCTATAGCTGTATTTTAAGAACACAAGAGTTGATGGCTCAAAGTAAAAACAGAAAACATAATAGGCTATTTCTTTTTTCTTTTTTTTTTTTTTTTGGTAGAGACAGAGTCTCACTGTGTCACCCTCAGGTAGAGTGCCGTGGCATCACATCACATCACATGTGATGGCTGAGGTAGAGTCCAGTAACCTCTAACTCTTGGACTTACGCGATTCTCTTGCCTCAGCCTCCAGAGCAGCTGGGACTACAGGTGCCCGCCACAACGCCCGGCTATTTTTTTGTTGCAGTTTGGCCGGGGCTGGGTTTGAACCGGCCACCCTCGGCATATGGGGCCGGGGCCCTACTCACTGAGCCACAGGCACCGCCCCATAATAGGCTATTTCTGACTGAAGTTTCCACTACTGGACACTGCCCAGCTTAGATGTACACCGTCCATTGTCCCTGGCATTTCACAGCTTTTAATTTCATCTTTTCCGAACTGTATTTTAGGGCCCTTTACATGTGAGTAAAGGTCTGCGATTCTGACTCTTCCATAGCTCTTCATTCACTGTTTCTAAGTAGATGAGTATTTGTGACAAAATGATAATTATTATCTAAAAGCAGCTGTCACCAAGAGATGAACTGTTTTACTTTTCTACATGATGATACATTATAAATTGGTCATGTAACTTTATAGATGACAGTAAACTTGACTTCTTGTTCCCAAGGAGGGAAATTCCTCGGCATCGCTTTTATATAAAACAACTGATGAGGTCAGGAAATTCCCTCACGCTGTCAGTTTGGGTAGAAACTGAATCCCAGGAGCCCCTGAATTTGGCCATCGCAGCCCCAGGAGAGAAGATGGAGATGAGGGTGGCGACCAGCCCGAGCAAGAGGGAGAACCCGTTTCTATAAAATAGCCAGGCCTTGTGGCAGGTGCCTGTAATCCCGGCTACTCCAGAGGCTGAGGCACGCATGGCTGCCCTTCCGCCCTGTCTCTGTTTTTTGCTTTAAAGTATGAAAGTAAAAGAGTAGATAATTGGCAGATTGAAGAGAAGGCAAGACTGATTAAAATGAACAGACAGTGGATGCAGAGAGAAATGGTGAAGACTCATTATTGGACACGCTTTTATCCCAGTGGGTCGCTCTATACCGAAGTGGCATCTTCCTTCCAGCAGAGAAAATGACGGAGATCAGCCCTGTAAGTTTTCACTCCTTGAATAGAACCTATGGATAAAATGAAGAAACACATCAGCAAAATTAGTTAAAAATAATATCTGCATGTGTTTTTAGATACCTTTATAGTATTATTCTCAAATTACTTTTCTTCCTTAAAATCCAGTCCTTTTTAAAATTTCCAATTATAATCACAAAAAGAAAAAAGTTTGTGTTCTAATTGATCAGAAATTCAAGCACCTAAGCTCCTAGTCTCCCTTTTCAATGTATCCTGTGAAGGCTTAATCAATATTGACTGAAAGGCGACAATCACAATGATCTTTTTCATGCAGAAAACAAGCAATTACTTTAAAAATTATAAGTGTTAAATTCTACTTCTATTTAACATAAAGTTACAAATTGGCATGTGACCATATTGTCAGAGCCGGAAAGAATCAGAAACTGACAAGGAATAACCTGAATTTAATTGTTTCTTTTTCTGTGACATTCCTCCATAAAAATCTACCCACATGGAAACTTCTGAAACTCTGTGTACAAAACCAAGCACAAACTAGATAAGATTATGAAAATAATTAAAAGTATTATTGATATGTAAAAGAGATTACTTTATTGAAAAGGCTTTTGAAGATTTTGTTTTGCACAGCCTGGGGCTGTACTATATTTCCACAGGTGAATGCAGGCTGAAATTCCTCTATCTGGAAATTTGTATCAAGGACAATTAAAACACAGATGTGTTTTGTGTGAATGTGTATCTTACAATGTTAACTTAATGTGACAGTTGAATTTAACACTAATTATTCCATTATTTGATCACTTGTTTTAAAATTATTTATGAAATATGTGATTACTGATTTTAAGTGGCAGCTTGCTAGGCCATTGCGCCCAGATAGATAGATAAACATTAGTCTATATGCTGTGTGAATATATATAAATAGTTTTATACATATATGTACATATGTATTTTTAATACAGATATATGTATTTTTTTTGACATTTCAATTAGCAGATTTGAGTAAAGCAGGTTGCCCTACATACTGTGGGTATGTTTCATCTAATCGGTTGAAGCCTTAAAAGGAAAAAGACTACCACCCCCGACCCCGCCAAAAGAAGAGTTCTTCAGACCAGAACTGCAGCATCAATTACTCCCCGGGTCTGCAACCTGCCCACTGACCCTGCAGAATTTGGACTTGCCTTCACAATCACCAGAGCCCATACTTCCTAAGAATTATCTTTCTGTCCATATTGCTATATTAATGTCTGAATCTACATCTGTATTTATATTATTTTGTTTTTGCTTCTCTGGAGAACCCTAATACACAGGGTTTGTTTTATGCCAAGTCTTGGGTATTAACATTTGTCTGTTACCAACTTAAGGTCTGCTATATCCTCTTCCATATTCACTTCTCTTTCACAATGGTGGTGTCTGGAATTATTTCTCAGAATGCTCTTTACAGCATGTAATAGATTCGTGTTATCAATATCATATGGCGGATGCTAGCAGATCTGCAACGCAGGAGAACTAGGAAAGCCTTGTCTAGAGATCACTGGAATCAGACATTCAGCAGGCCCCAGCTTTAGCACCACGGCTGCTCTCAGAGGGACGTCTTGGGACTCCTTTGGTTTGCAGTGGCCCCTATTCAGCGCTGGGTCCTCCCCAACTCCAGGAGACTCCCAGGGTCTCTGGGGTGAAACGTGCACTTCTCGCAATTACTTTGAGACCTTTAATCCAGAAGTTGTGTGACCTGGACTCCCTGCCTTGAAACCCTCCCAGCATGTAATGTAGAGCGGATTAATTTTTTGAGGTCACTTGAAGTGATGCTGTATGCTGGAGACACAAAGGTTGGAAAAATGACTCCAGACCATGCGGGACACACCTACATACCAGGTCACGCGGGGTCGCAGACCTGCAACCTGCAACCGGACGCGGGCGGGCGGGGAGGCACCTGCAACGTGAGGCCTCGTGGGGTGCGCACCTGCAACCCAAGCGCACTGGGAGGCCGAGGCCGTGGGCTGGAGCTGCAATCCAGCCTGCGCCAAGAGTGAAATACCGTCTCTACTAAAAAGGGAAAAATTAGCTGGCAAAGTGGCGGACGCCTGTAGTTTTAGCCACTCGGGAACTTGAGACTAAAGAATCACTTGAACCCAGGAGTTTGAGGTTGCTATGAGCTGTGATGTACTCAGGGCAGCAGAGTGAGACTTGGTGTCAAAAAAAAAAAAAAAAAATGACTTTTGCTCCGAAGTCTTAGTCTTACCATCTTCCTATGCTTAATGTTACCAAGATACACATTTCATAAAAATGTAAATACCATGCAACATGTTAACGTGTTTATCAGGCAATGGGTACAGTAGTTAAGTCCACGGAGTCTGGAGCCCTAATACCAAGAGTCAGAACTGGTTCTTCTACTAACAGCTCTGTCACTGTGGGAAAATTACTTAACCTCTCTGGACCTGGATGGTTTTTTCCTATAAATGGCAATCCTAAGCTAATATATATAAATTTTTTCGAATAGGTCACAGCACATTGAATTTATTCTATCAATATTAATTATATATTATTATTTTATCACCATTGCAGTTTATTATTTTTCAGTTTTATGAATTGGGGGCTAGTGTTTTCAAAAAACATTTCGGGAACAGAGCAGTCCATGGAAAATTTATACTACTTAATATAAAATAATATTTTTTAAAGAATTTATAAATGGTTGCAAATTTTGTAAATAAATAACAATTTTTTAAATAATCAGTACTTATATAACTAATGAATTATATTTTAATTGAGTATAAGAAATACATAATTGGAAAGTATAATTCTTTAAGTAAATTTTACTGAAATATAAAAATAACTTCCTTAAAATATGAAGTAATTAGGAAAATTGCATCAAATTTCAAACCTGATGAATAAAGAATTTGAAATTTTACATTGTATAAGGTTCTGAATGAAATCACTAATTCCAATACTGTTGATTTTGTATCAACTTTTCCCAGCAAATTACATATGTTAATAAAAATGTACTATACTGAAAATTTTTTTTTCTGTAATATAACTGGCATTTGCTGAGTAATTTACATGTATTTACATCAATTAATGCATTCTATGAAAAACTTCATGGGAAGCTCTGAACCTGATTAAAGTCCTTATAAGAAGGGCTGCTTGGTCCCAAGACATTGGAGACCACATCTCGAGAGTGTCTCTGGTGGAGGTCAGCAGAGGACATCAGTACCTTGACCCAGGACACAGAGCCGTGGGTGGAGGGCCAGTGTTGACAGGAAATCTCAGGCCCAGAGGTCAGGGATGAGGTGAAGTGGTAAAAATAGAAGCAACTGAGTCCAGCAATTACTCAGCCAGAAACCAAGTTCGCTTTCTGAGCTCACATTAGGCTCTGTTTCGAGATTCCCGTTTTGCATTGGGGAATTATCAGTCTGGATTAATATTGGAGATTTTAACTGGCATATTCAAATCATATCATTTGATCTTAGTTTTATTCACACACCCAAAAATTTTGGAGAGATTCAATATTGATATGTTTAATTAGATAACATTCTAATCTGGTTGCCCAAAATATCAGAATGGCAATATTTGGCTTCTTATTAATAAGCTCAAAAATGTTTCCAATTAAGGAGAATTTATGAACATGAAGCAATTTTTTAATAGTGTGGGGACACAAAACCTTGGGACATTGTAAGCTGTTGTTTCATTAGTAACTTTCTAAAATGCTTATTAAGTACTTTACATATAGTGGGTACTAAGTTAACAATAAACATTCCTTTCGTGACACTTTTTGAAACCAGAAAATCCTGATATTTATTCAATTATCTGAAAATGAAAGTTTTATGGAAAATAAGGTAAATGTTATGTTCTATTTTTGATAGAGGGCACGTGAGAAAGGGTAAGTGATTAATTATGATATACATGAAGTAGAGAGTGTTATGTATTTAAGAAGCATGATTCTATTTTACAGCTCTTTTAAGATATGCGTAATAAAGTTTCTGCCACATTATTTTTAGCTTCTCATATTCTCTTTTATTTAAACTTGCTCCTTGTAGCAGAAAGGAGATTTTTTTTTAACTCTTCTCTCCAATCAATGAAAACTGTGATTACCTTTTTTTCCATGCTTATTTAAACATTGGATGTTCCTTCTTTACCTCATTAATATAAGTAAAGCTATTCTCCATCATTTCAGAGCTAAAAAGAAATCATCTGTACATATCACAGAGAATAACTGCCACAAGTGTTAGTGAACGAATTTCTTCTTCAATCAAATAGGAAACTTAATGAGATTAATAAAATGGATGGTTTGGAGATCAGAATCCAGAGACCTAAGAGTAGGATGGCATTAGTTGCGGTGACGTTGTAACCTCCACTTGGCTTTGCTGGTCTACATTTCCCAGATTTCCTGTGTCTGGATGTTTCCATTTAAGACCAGCTATTGAGAGGGTTGTGTGTGAGATGTGGAGTGCCGACAGGAAGCAGCCAGCTGCTGTAGTTCACACGTGTTCTTGCTTTCCACTGGTTCACCTCCTGGCATCAGGCAGCAGCTGGGTCTGTAACTGCACCGCTCTCCAAGTTTTCAAGTCTGGGCCAGATATTCAGCAGCATGGGGAACGGGGCAAGCTTCTCCTGCAAGACGTACATTCTTACCACTGACTCAGAGGGTTTCAGTCTGTGCACTGGGTTTCTGCCTTTTCTTCCTGTCCTATATGATCTCTTCTTCCAGCCTAGCGCAGATTTCGGGGGCAGACCCGGGCAGAACAGCCTTACAGTGACTGCTTGGCCTGCGTCCCCGGTGCTGTTAGGTCAAGTCCTTGTGGCAGACCCCACATTATATCTCTGTGTACATGGCTCATTCCTCTTACTGAATGCTGACACTTTCAGGAGTGTCCGGCCTTTTTTGTTTTTCTGCTGCACATTCAAAGAATAGTGTGTCATACATTCAATGCACAAATACCAACAAGAGCTGATTAGCAAGCAAAAGGTTCATGCGTATTTTTACAAAAAAGTATGACACTCAAAGAAAGCTTTCCCAAAGTCAGCATGCAGTCTGCAGGCCACAGGTTGGGCACTCCTGAATTTAGACTTTTTTTCTTTTTTCAGTTTTGGCCGGGGTTTGAATCCACCACCTCTGGCACATGGGGCCAGCCTCCCACTTCCTTTGAGCCACAGGTGCGGCCCCTGAATTTAGGTTTTAATATAAAATCTCCAGACATTTAGATATTCTAAAGATTCAGTGATAATGCATTTATTATCTGTGAATAATTCCAAATTAAATTATTTGAACTGGAATTGCCAATTCCAATTTAATATATTGGAATATATTTACTTGTCAATTAATTAGAATTTACAGATGAATGGATGATAAAGGCCATTATAGAGTCAGTTGTCACATGTAAAAGTGCATGAAAATAGCATGGCCTTCATGTGATCATGTCTTCAGGTCCATTCATAATACATATAGTGTAAGAACTCAAGTTTAATATAAATGTGTAATGTAGAAATAGATCTAAAATTATATTCCCTGATTATAAAAGGTCTTTAAATTTGTTTTAGTTACAGGTGTGTCTTATTCCACGAGAACTCTGAAAACAGAGGGCTGAGCTAAAGCAGGGAAGTGATGCCATGGGTTTCTGATAAAGAAAGATACATCAAGTAAAATAGGATAAATGATATAACCACAGGGGGGAAAAAAACGAATAAATTTAATTAGATTTCTTCATCAATATTAAACCTACCAAAATTTTATTTTATTTAAAAAAATTTTATTAAGTCATAAATACATACATCATGTATACATTAATGCATTTATGGGGTACAATGTGCTGATCTTATACACAATTTGGAATGCTTACATCAAACTGATTAACAGCCTTCACCTCACTTACTTATTGTGTTAAGACATTTATACTCTGCACTTAATAGATTTGACATGTACCCTTGCAATATGCATTCTAAGCTGTCCTTGAAGGTCCACGTGGGGTCACCTAAAAAATAATCACGTGTCTCTTTGATTCCTTTAAAACAACGTGGCTCGCCTATCACCACTAGGTGGCGCTGCACTTGTGGATTTGAAAATCCATCAATGTCTTAGAAAAATATTGGTGACAGTTACGGAAACAAATTTCATGAAGCAACATTAATCACTTATTGTTTTACTCTAGATGAAAACTTCATGCCTCAAATGATAATTGGAAAATGTGGGAGGAAAATGTTCTTGTTTTGTTGTGATCATGATAATTTCTGAGAGAAGCAAACTCATTTTGCCAGTGTTAAGAATTTGCATTAGAATCACGGATTAGCAATGTATTTCTGTACTGTTAAACTAAATTCAGCAGTATAAACACGCATTTTGTTTTTATTATTTTTTTTGCAGTTTTTGGCCAGGGCTGGGTTTGAACCCATCACCTCCGATCCAGCATAAGGGGCCAGCTCCCCATTCCTTAGAGCCACGGGCACAGCCCTAAACACGCATCTTATACAACATCTCTCTTCCAGGTGGTTCTTTTTTGAGCCTACTGGCCAGGTGAACTTCCATTGTCCTCCAGAGCCGTCACCGTCCACCCACTTACTCTCATCCTCACACACGTTTTTATATTATTTATTCCCCATGAAAAAATATAAAGAATATTCTATTACCTACTTTCATTCATTAATTATTCCAACTCTCCTCTGTCCCTTTTTAGAACTCAGTACATAAAGGGATAAGATTCCTGTGATTAAGTAAACACTATAAAACAATGGAAAAATTAATTTCAAACAATATGAAAGTCTTCCAAAAAGGCACATTACTAACCACGTTTTTGGCAATACACTCTTGTTCTTAGATAATTGTCTGTGAGTAAAAGACTTTTTATCTTGTCAAAGAATTTTCATACAGGTACCTTTTGAAGAGCCCCTGAGTAACTCAGAGAAACTCTCTGTATACAAGAACTCAGCACCATACGTTGAAATTTGGTGGAAAAGATAAATATGGGGGCAATGTTTTGGAAAACAGATTAAATAGAATGGGATAAAGCAAAGGAATATGATTGTTGCAAAGGTAATGTTTTGACACAAAATAATCCTACGTATGGTTTTCTTGAATGTAATACAGTACTCAGAGATAGGGCCTAGTAAATGTTTCAGTAATTAGGAAGAAAGTTGTCACGTCTTCAGATGTCTAAGAAATCGTAACACATTGCTGATGCCTGCACGCCTATCAATTGTTTTCTTTTAAATTATCTTTTATCAATAGAAATGACAACCTTGTCACAGGAGGACAACCCAAAACGTTCTCACTTGGCATTTAAATCACAATATTAGTGCTCAAGCATTTCTCTTATTTTCTCAACTTTAATGCACTCTGTGCCATAATTTACATCTTCCCCACACTTTGTGCAGGGAGCAGCACATTGATTTGAGAAAATGTATATGAAGAATTACTAAAATATTTTATTAACTTTTACTGACCAGTGTCTCATTTGGACGTCCTTCCTGGAGTGGAAAGCCTGCACCCTGCTGCCTCACCTGGGACAGACATGGCAAGTACCACATTCATTTGCTAATTTAGGATTATTTTCTACCTGAGGGCCCTGGAAAGTTGTGACATATTCAGGTCATTTCTTTGTCCCCCGCTTGCAGGCAGTATATGAGCCCTTAGGCAAAAGGCCTTACAGGGGATTCTCACCTGGGCTCCCCGCTCTGCTGCTGGATGCTCTGGTCCCCTTCTGTTCCTTTCTCTGTCAACAAACTCTGTCCTTTTGCTTATCTGCATGGTCCGTGTTTTCATTTTCCCAACTCTGAAATCAAAGACTTGTCATAGAAATTGTGTCTACAAACATGTACCCTATAAAGATACACAACTATTACATTTCCATAATAATTAAAAAGAAAAAATTAAAAGCATATGTATCCCATAAATATGTACCCCTATTGTGTACTCATACTAATTAAAAGTAAAAAAATTTTGAAAAGAACACCTTGCTCATTTGAATACTTGGTAATTTTTTTTATTATTATTAAATCATAGCTGTGTACATTAATGCGATCATGGGGCACCATACACTGGTTTTATACACAGTTTGACACATTTTCATCACAATGGTGGACAAAGCCTTCCTGACATTTCCTTAGTTATTGTGTTAAGACATTTATATTCTACATTTACTAAGTTTCACATGTATCCTTGAAAGATGCACTGCAGGTGTAATCCCACCAATCACCCTCCCTCCGCCCATCCTCCCCCCTCCCTCCCCTCCCTCTCCCTCTTCCCCATATTCTTAGGTTATAACTGGGTTATAGCTTTCATGTGAAAACCATAAATTAGTTTCATAGCAGGGCTGAGTACATTGAAAACTTTTTCTTCCATTCTTGAGATATTTTGCTAAGATAATATGTTACAGCTCCATCCATGTAAACATGAAAGAGGTAAAGTCTCCATCTTTCTTTAAGGCTGCATAATATTCCATGGTGTACATATACCACAATTTATTAATCCATTCGTGGATCAATGGACACTTGGGCTTGGTAATTTTAATAATTTCTGAGTACAGTATTCCACTTATATGGCTACTATATTTAATTTCTATACTGACTATATTGAGATATCATCTTGGTATTTCATTTTTAAATATTTGTAAACCACCCTTTTCCTGTAGAATGTCTTACATTTTACCTAACTTCAAAAACCTACCTTTTGAAGAGCCCCTGAGTAACTCTGCCCACTAGTTCTTTCCTTATGAAACTCTACTTGAAAAAAAAATCTACCTCCTTTATCTCCATGTTTTCAGTCAAACTTGATTAAAAAATCTTTTGTAGCACTACTTTGAAGAAAAACAATTGTGTAAAATATCTTCCCAGAGTCTCAAAATACCATGTTTTTAAGCTAATGCAATATTCTTAGTGAATATTCAGAGAATTCAGAACTAGACAAACTCTTTCTAAATCACCTGTTATGTTCTTTCATGATATTTTTATAAGTCATATTCTCATGTTTATAGAGATGGATACTTGATAATGAATTAAATGATTGATCATAAGCATTATAGAATAAGCTCGGGAAGCTTGAGCTTTTGTGTGAAAGGGTTCTTTTCGCAGAATCTTCTAAGACAAATTGCTGAAGAGGAGTTGTCAGAGAACCAGACGTATCTAAAGTTCTCATGTCCCAGACAGGTGTAAGTGGGCAGCAACATGACTTCGAGCCTCACACTGAAGACGGGGTCTTGGTGACAAGAAAGGAAGACAGTGTGGCTGGCACATAGATATGAAGGTAAGTATGGTCCAAGATCAGACTACTGAGGATGCAAAGACCAGACTTGAGGACTTTTAATTCATTTAAAGATTTTGGCCATTAATTTCAGAAAAGGATTTTAAGAAGACAGTGATTTAATTTAATATAACTGCACCCTGAGCACTAACAAGTTTTATACGCAGTGTATTTTTATTATCTTGCTTTCCTTATTCTACTAATGTTACTCATTAAATAAGATTCTTTCCTTCATTTCGTATGAAAACATGTGCAGTCATATGAAATTTCTGATTACCATTAGGTAAAAAAAAAAAAAAAAAAAAGGCTACTGCTAATTCCTCAATTCAGAAATATGTATTTTTATGCCCTGTTAAATAATAATACTTTAATCTTTGTGCAAAGGTCAATTTCTCCACCTTTTTAAACTTGAATGTAAAGTGCGGAGCTGCCTTAACTAAAGCAGACAGCCCAGGGTGTCTAAGCTTCTGTTTACTTGACCCCGGCTTATACCCAGAGGTGACATAGAGAAATCACAGAGAAAGTCATGTGATAAAGAGTTTGGAAACCACTTATGTGAAAGGCAGTCTAAGGGGAAATATTTAGATAAGAGAGAGAGTAAATAATTGTAATTTAATTATTAATTAAATTATTGTAAATAATACAATGTAATTACATAATTGTAAATAATACAATGCAAGATGAAAATGTCTGTTGGTATAGCTAAATTTGGGAAAATGAAATAGGAGGAAATATTCCGAAAAATGGGCATGACTGAGATCCTGCTATTGTTTATCATGGGTTTAACATTCTGGATGAAGCTCTCTTTGGCATATTTTTGGGCTGATGACTTCCTCTCTCACTGAAAGTCGGTACCTTTCTTGTATAGCTATTTTTTCTAAAAAGCCATTTTCTAAAAGTGCCATTTTATAATAATTTCCTTAATACTTAATAGGACAAACCCATTTTAATTTTTGTTCTATTAAATATATAAAAACAATTTTTTCATCACGTGATTAATGTTTCAAAGGAATTTTTCCAATGTCAAAAACTCCAGAATTTTACTTAGAATTTATGTCAACAAATATATTATATATATGTATGTATGTGTATATATAAAGTATATTTGACAGTATTTGATGTAATTTTGATGATGTCACTCCATCCTAGAAAAATGCCATCTTGCCTCATTTACTCTGTTACACTGATTCTAAGACACGTTTTTTGAGTAACTTTTTGACATTTAAAATTGGTGATGTCACAGTTCCATCAGGTGTAGGGTTCTCAAATTTTATCAGTATAATGAATAATAATGCCTCTCAAATCAATCCCACTATTGGGTGTCTACCCAAAGGAAAATAAGTCATTTTCTCAAAAAGACGCCTGCCTTTGAATGTTTGTTGCAGCACAATTCACAACCCCAATGATGTGGAGTGAACTAAAGGCCTATCCATTCATGATGGATTAATAAATGTGGCACACACACACACACACACACACACAGAGAATGGAGGGCTACTCAGCCACAGAAAGAAATGAAGTAATATCTTTTGCAATAATTTGGATGGAACTGGAGACCATTATCCTAAGTGGAGCATCACAAGAATATAAAACAAACAAACAAAAAAACCAATGCATTCACTCTGTGATAATCGGGAACTAATTGACGGGCACATGGGACACAGAGATGTGACAGTCATTAGAAATCCAGAAGTGTTGAGGGACCAGAGGGAGGTGGAACCCAACCTCCCAGGTACAATGAATAACTTCCTGGTGATGTCACACTAAGAGGTGTGACTTAAGCATTATAAAAGCTATCCATGGGACAAAAACTTTTTCAAAATATATTTTTACTATTTAATAAAAATATTAAAATATTTTAAAATTAAAACATTCAACTTCGTTCAATCATCCCACACTCCTAAAACAGCTGGACTCAGACGGGGCGTGTGTTAGGAGCTGTGTTCTAGTTGTGTCCTCAGATTCTGATTTGGAGATGGCTTTAGTCTCTGTGTGGCAAACGTGGTGTTTCCTGTGCTGGTGGTGACCCACGGAGGTCAGAGGCCAGCAGCCTGACGTGGGGTCCTGACCACACGCTGACGGAGTCATCTCATTCCGTGTCACTTCATAGTCCTTCCCACCGGAGCCTCGCCCTGAACCCCAGCCTTCCTGGGTCCTGCTGTTTTTTTCCACACGCCCCCTTGTCCCGAATTACGTTAACTTGTAACTTGAGGCTGGAGCATCTTTTCACATGTTTTTTAATTTACCATGATTAATTAATTCCCCTGCCTCTCATCTTATAGTATTGCCTATAGATCATAATGTCTGTTTTTCTCTTCTGTTAGATATTACTCAACCGCAAAAAATCAGTCGAAAGTAAAAAAGTGTAAATATGAAAAGTGAAAGTTAAAAAATGAAACTATTGCTTTTACAATTTCAAGTCCATCCCAAGAGCTAGTCCAGTTCTGAACATTTCATATCTATTTCTGAATTTTTCATTTTGCTGCCTTATATAAATGAGAAATTGAAGCTTCTTGGTCACGTAACAGCTAATCTTCTTTTATTGTTTGCTTGTATTTGAGAATATTAATCCCACAGTCTCTACCCACAGTTGTAGTTTTCACTTTAAGTGAATTCACATGCTATATGTGACAAAAATAATTTTTGTATTATTTCTTTTTATATTCTTATATAAGCCAACTGGGGTAGAATGCAACTTTCCTGGTAAGTCTTCTGCAGATAACAACTTGAACATGTTCACGAGAAAGAAGATTTGGATTTTTGCTCTTGTTTTTGTTTTCACAAATAATAGAAATGAATTTGGGGGTAAAATATTATTTCTAACAATGATAAATGTATCTGATACATATATTATATTTGATCTCACAACAATTAATAGAAAAATTAATAGGAGATGCAATGATTTTGGAACTTTATATCTGAAGAAATAAATCTGCAACTTTATCCATTCACGTATGCATACTTTTGAAATACGTTTATTTAAGGCCTATTATTTGATAATGTGGGGCAGACAAATCCAGAGCTTCAGTGTCCCAGTTATTAATCTAGAGTCCAGGCCGGGCACTTATATCTGTAAACCCAGCACTCTGGGAGGTCGAGGTGGGTGAATCCCTTGAGTTCAGGAGTTGGAGATCAGCCTAACCAACAGCAGACCCATATCTACTAAAAGTAGAAAAGTTAGGCAGGTGTGGTGGCAGGTGCCTGTAGTCCCAGCTACTTGGGAGGATCACTGGAGCCCAGGAGTTTGAGGTTGCTGTGAGCTGTGATGCCACAGCACTCTACCCAGGGAGATAGAGGGAGACTCTGTCTCAAAAAAAAAAAAAAAAAGAAAGAAAGAAAAGAAAAGAAAATTTAAATACAAAATCTAGAGTACCAATTACAGAACATCTACTACTGTATTTTTAGCCATCATCGGATCATTGGTTCTGATCTTTTATCCAGAGTTGTGTTTGTTTGTTTTTGCAATTAGTTGTGGTTACAAATAAATATTCACCTGCTAAATATGACTCACTGTTATTTCACGATTTCTGCACATAGCCCTGCATCAATCTCATGTAACTTGGAGATATTTAAAAATAGAAAAGATGTGTTCATCTCATCCTCAGGAACATTAAAGACTACCAATTTTGGTTTTGACTGTTGAGGATGCCAGGAATATTTATTATGAATATGCCTTGGTGTTGGTAATGCCAAAAGAGGAAAGAAATTTAAAGTTTCTGTTTAAAGAGTCACCTTAATTTTGAGAGCTGGTTTTCAACTTTGTCTAGTTGAGCAAGTGAGAAAACTGAAAATTATAATGTGGATACATTATATTATATTTTATATACATATAATAAGAAAGACTAACAGAGTATTTATAAAAAACACACACAAACATGCTCAAAATATATTAAGCATAAAGGATTAACCATTGGAAATGATTAAGTAATTTATAAGTAATTTGCTATGTAGCCTCCTCAAGAAGTATTTTTTAATTATATTTTAAAAATTAATTCAGTAAATGTTTTATTTTATTGTCATTATTTTTTTAGAGACAGAGTCTCACTTTATTACCCTCAGTAGAGTGCTGTAGTGTCACAGCTCACAGCAACCTCCAGCTCTTGGGCTTAGGCAATTCTCTTGCCTCAGCCTCCCGAGTAGCCGGGACTACAGATGCCCGCCACAACGCCCGGCTATTTTTTTTTTTGTTGTAGTTTGGCCGGGGTGGGATTCAAACCCGCTGCCCTTGGTGTACAGGGCCAGCGCCCTCTTCACTGAGCCTCAGGCGCCACCCAGTATTTTATTTTTTATATTACAGCAGAACATCAATAATTTTTTTCAGGAAAATATTTTAGATTAAAATGCTCTATATTAGTCTACTGAATGAAAGATAACAGTCAGAATGTTTTGTGGTTATAACATTTCTAAATTAATCTCACATATGCCAGCTTTCTTGATCTGTTAGTAAGTATCTAATTATTAAACTAAAGAATACATACTATCACCTTTATTTTCCCTGAGTTGTAAAAATGACTTATTTCTTATGCACAGCAGAAAGGTACCAAGTCCCTTTCTCTTTGGTTAGGAAATCCATTTGGGAGTGCTAGGGAAACTACTTTCGTTTGCATGTTAATTGAAAAGAAAATAGGGAAATGTTAGCAAGAGGATAAAAGAAACTTAAGTATCATTTATTTATTCCTGTCAGAAAGGAAAATAACCACACTACCCAATTGATTACTCACATAGATTACAATTTTGTTGCTCTCTCCTGGCAAAAATGAGAAATCTATCAGTCAATGAAAATAAGATGAATCATATGTTTCCCTGTCCTTTGCACACAGTTTTAATTTTTGTCGAATACAAGTTGGGAGTTTTGTATAGATTTGAAGTTGAAGCAGCTTGGATATCATTTATCAAAATGTTCCATCTATCTCTGCTCTTATGAGATCAAACTACTCTGGACACAGTCTTTCTTGGCTCAAGATGGCAGGCTTATTATCCATGAAGAATAGTTATTATGTTAAAAACCCAAAGATGAAACCTTTATACCTCCTTTTTTTAGTATAATTAGGAGAATACTACTTATAAAACACGGGAGTCTATGTTTTAATATTGTAACAGACAGCAATCTATTAACAATATTGAAGTGTAGCTGGTAAAAAATTACACTAATGTTTATTTATCCAATAAACATTTTTTACAACAGTAAACTAGCCTTAGTAATTATTTTGCTAAATAAAACTACGTATCAATTTTTTTTTTTTTTGCCAGGGCTGGGTTTGAATCCGCCGCTTCTGGCATATGGGGCCGGCACCCTAGTCCTTTGAGCCACAGGCACCGCCCTACCTATCAATCTTTTTGATAGGGAAATATAATATTTGAAAGGACGCACTCATATCTGGTGGTTCATCTTCTAAATGTTTGAATATTCTTTTTCTTTATCTTTGGGAAAATCTGATACAATGCCTCCCATTCAGATCAATAGATTTGTAAGCATAATTTCCTTTCAATGTCCCACCAGAATAATGAATGGGCATATGTATAAGACTTATTCTAAATTATTACAGATTGTGTTCTGATTCAAAAAAGAGACTAACAGCAAAATACCCCACATTTCCACAGCAGCCTTGAAGGTAATGCTATTAACTTAAGCAAACTGTATCAGAAGTCATGTTGAAAGGATAAGGCAAAATACTAGCTGCCATGGGATAAACAGTAGAATTAAATTATTATCTTTGTAATTTCATAAAATTTATTAACATTAAATCGGTAGATAGATTCTGGAGGTTTTCATCAAGCCAATTAAAATCATTCCCTTAAAACGGGCCTCTGGGAAGAGTTCTGAAATTTAATAGCTAGAAAAATGGAAAGACAATCGACAGTCATTTCAATCTGTACCTTGGAAAATATGGTTTTACTATGCCCATGTTTGCAGGAAAATTTCCTCTACTGTACTTAACATTAATCAACGCCTTAAAAGATTCTCTGGGAAATCCATCGCCTCCCACTCCCTACTCCCTCACTTACATCGTTAATTTTTGCAAATCTCAGGGAATTTACCTGATAGCCACCTTGCCACCACCACTTGGGCTCTGCTGGCTCTCCTGTTATTTGTGTGTGTTACTTTTAGGCTTATTATAACTTTCCTTCTGCTTCAGCACTCGTAATCCTGTGAGTTAATATCTCTCTTCATAAATGCAAACCGACTTTTCTCTAGAATCTTGCCTATTCTTCAGGCTTTCACATGTACGTGGAATAATCTCTCTGTTTCAAATCCCATAAATGTTTCTAAAAGTTTTACTTAGTTCTTCGTGTCTAAACTCTGGAGCAATTTAAAGATAACATAGTACAGCACTCATATCTCCATCTGTCCATCCATTATTTTAACAATATTTCAACATTTCATGTTTTTTATTTTTTTGAGATAAAGTCCCCTGTCGCCCTAGGTAGAGTACTGTGGTGTCATCATAGGACACAGCAACCTCAAAGTCTTGGGCTCAAAAGATCCTCTTGTTTCAGCCTCCCGAGGAGCTGGGACTGCAGGTGGGTTTTCCTGTGGGGACTGGGCCGCAGGGGACACTGGAGTAATTGCACCTGTTGGATTCCTCCTCCTCGTGGTATTGGCTCTTGTTGTCCTTTTCAAACAAGGGGATTTTATTATTTCTCCTCATGAAATAGAGACAGAAATGAAAGTGAGAAATATTTCTTTCTCAGTTCCAATTACCTCAAGTGTTTAACTAGATTTTCTGTTTCCCCGAGACCCTTGCTCCTCTGAGCTGATTTAATCAATGTGAAAAAGTCCAACCACTTCAAGGCCAACAGAGGATAAAAGTTCATCTATGACCTATAAAAATCTTATTTTCGTGACAGCATTTTCCGATAGCTTGCAACATGCACATTGTTTGAAGCTGATCGAATTATTGAACAGTATTATTCCTAAAACACTTCCATTATCATTGTTGAAGTGCCAATGTTTGTTTCAGAGATGAAGGGTGGCTGAAATTTATAAGGCAGCTCAATTAATTTAGGAGATAGATACTCCCTCTCTCCTTAGTGATGGTGAAGAGTGCTCTGCGTCCAGCCACAACCCTTTCCCTGCACAGTCAAATGGGCACTGATGGCTTCCAAACAACAGTTATTTAGGCCAAAGTAAATACAGTTTGATATTTTAATATTATTTTTTATGTTTAAACTGAATATGAGATTATTTTTTCTAGTGAAGATAGAATTTCCCTTTCCTAAATTTGGATCCATAATAGCTTTTGGAAAGAGACATACAGAGAGAGAGAAGGGGAGATGGAGAGAAAGTGGGAGAGAACTTCCTCCTCTCTTTACTTCTGTTCTTACATACTATCGAAGAGTTTTTTTTTTTTTTTGGCTGGGGCTGAGTTTGAACCTGCCACCTCCAGCATATGGGGCCAGCGCCCCACTCCTTTGAGCCACAGGCGCCGCCCCTTACTTACTATTATTTTAGCATTTGATTAAAACATGCACAGTAAGTCCTCTCTTAACCTCATCTATAGATTTTTGGAAATTTTGATTTTAAGGGAGAGAACATATAATAAAAGCAATTTTACTATAGGTTCATGGTTATAAATAAGTACTAAGTTCTTATGACATTATTTCTGGTTACAAAAGCATCATCAAATGTCTCAAAAAGACTCCAAACATTTCTAATATTACACTATAGGTAAATGGGATCTATAATACATTTAAGTTAAAGAACATAAGAAAAAAAAAAGTAAAATAATTATTTCCTTTTTATAATTCAAGGTCATTTGAATTTATAATTCAAGGTCTTGGGGGACCTTAGATATCCCGGGAGTTCAGGGCACGAGGCAGGAGCCAGCTTTGAACAGGACACTTGCCCATCACAGGGTCTGTTCCCACCCACCCTCTCACTCATCAGACTGGGACCACTTAGATCCCCTGATGAACCTACGGAAGCATCTTTGATATGTGGAATGACGTCAGAGTGACCTAAGAAACCACAGATACAGGGAGCAAGTGCAACTTCCACACAGATAATGGCCCAGCCGGGAATCAGTGTTTTATTTTTCATCAATATTATTCCCAGACCTGACCCATGGGGATAATATTTTCCTAATTTCATGGATGCAACTTAAAAGGAATCCCGCAAGTTTACCTTTTACTTTTTTGCAGTAACATTCTCAGAATCATATTTATTTTTTCATATATAATTTTTATCCAGTACAAAGAAATACAGAATGAATATCTGTTGGAATCTAACGTGTGCATTTCTCTTTTGGAGTGCCAATGGGTATTTTTCCTTATTTAGAAACTTTCACAAAAATTTGAATGGGCTTTGTTAAAGGGACTTTCCTGGCAATTTCTTATAATTTTCTCTCTCTCTATCTATCTCTCTCTATATACACACACACACATATACACACATATATGTACATATACATACATATGTGTATACATATATAGAGAGAATTATAAGAAATATATACATATATTTCTATAACATGTGTAAACGTACAGTATAATACAGAATAACCACCATAGATGGCCACCTCCTCCACTGACACCTCCTGGAGTTGACCTAATTTTCATAGACGGGACGTGCACCACATATCACTATCAGTACGGGGGGCCTAGTTCATGATGTTCACCACCTCCAGATGTTGACCTGTTTGTTACAGTCCCTGGGTAGTCAGCTTCCACCTGTTCTATGCATACACACCCATATATACATCTATTGGCTCTATTTTTCTAAACGTATCATAGACGCCCTCTGAACTTTATTTCAAGTTAAATTCATACACGTGCCCTCTGTCTGCTCCAGCCCACCCCATTCTGTACACCAGAAGCAGGTGGACTTGGCTTCCTCCCCTCCAGTCTCATACTTCTTTTCCCCACGACTCCTCGGCTTGTTAAATCCAGTTACGACCCCTCCACTGTTAGGACACTGAGCAAGCTGGGTGTTTGCTGATCCATCAATGGTGTTCTCCACCTTCAGGGATAATTGGACCTTATTTCTTGTTGAATGGTCTATGGGTTTTTCAGAATCCGTCCTCTTGGAGGGATCTCTCACCTTTATTTCACTCAGGAGGAGTCATCCTTCCAGCAGATGACCACTCACAATAGGTCCTTAACTCTCTCACAGAGACCTTGACCCCACAGGGCAGTCACATGATGATCCTTTATGTGAACTTCTCTGCTCCAAACACTAATGCTGACGAGAAGGCATTAGTCACTGTGTTTTGTTCTCTGCAGAAGTCTGTTATCATGTTTACATTTGCTCTTTCCTGGTATAAGGTTACTCTTTCTTAATCCTTTAGGATTTAATTATGTACATCCAGTCATCAGTTGGAAGAAATTTATGTTAATAAATAATGAATAAACTTACCTTGCAGAAGCTGTTTTTGTTGATGATGTGAAACATGGATGAACTCAGATGGGGACCTCTGTGGCCACTTGAATTGAGAGAATGGAACTGGGATTTGAGTGGGGGAAAGTTTGCATCTGGAATGAATTTTTCCATAATAACAAGACATGCAGAATGAATAGCTGTTGCAATCTAAAATACACATTTCTCTCTTTGAGCGCTGGAAGATATTTTTCCTTATGCAGTATCTTTTCATAAAAATTTGAAGTGGATTTTTTTAGAAGACTTTTTGGTACCAATATTCACTGATGCATATATTTCGTATTTCTGTACTGATACTTTGATGGAAAAAAAAATCACTACCATATGGATCATGCACATGGGGGTCTTTTTGTAAACTTACCGTTAGTTCCTTTCACATCCTGCATTTTTAGGAGAGTAGACAGATGACTGATCTTCTGAGTTTCCCTTGAAAATATTCTCTTTGTCAAGAAGTAGAGGCAGGACAATGAATTAAACTTTTATTAGTACAAGTGTACAAGCTTGCCTGAAAATGCAAAATGCCTCATATATCTTCCTTAAATTTTAAGCAGAATTAGATATTTAAAAACAAAGAAATTAGGACATGTACTACCATAAATAATACACGGTTAACATCAGAGATTTGAAGAAGGTGTGTATGAAATGTGTTTTGAGAGTTAAAAATTTTAGCTAAAATCATGATTAATTTCAAGCTACTTTATTTAAGAGTTCTTTATACAAGTACCTATTTTTGATAATAATTAGTATGCACATGTAAGTGTTTGTCAATTGTTATGTACATATCATTAAAACTGCAAAAGAGATAGAGTGCTTCAATTTGGAAGAAATAAAGACAACACGATAATATATACTTTTTATTTATTTATTTATTATTTTTTTTGAGACAGAATCTGACTGTGTTGCCCAGGCTAGAGGGCTGTGGCATCAGTCTAGCTCCCTGCAGCCTCCAGCTCCTGGGGGCTCATGAGATACTCCTGTCTCAGCCTCCCAAGTAGCTGGGACAAAAAGCACCCACCACAACCACCAGCTAAATTTTCTAATTTTAGTAGAGACAGATCTAGCTCAGTCTGGGGTCCAACTCCTGAGTTCAAGGCATCCTCTCTCCTTGGCCTCCCAGAGTGCATTGATTATAGGAGTGAACAACCAAGCCTGGCCACAGTGATAAATTCTTTTTTTTTTTTTGGCAGTTTTTTGGCCGGGGCTGGGTTTGAATTCACCACCTCCCACATAAGGGGCCAGTGCCTTACTCCTTTGAGCCACAGCCCACAGTGATAAATTCTTCAAGCACTCCTTAGCCCTAATTCAAGTTGTCAGATTCCCAGCTAAACATCAACTTATCCAGAGGCTTCTTCCTCAGCTCCCTATTTACATTTTATAAAATACTTTAGTATGCAAACTATAAATGACTCCTACCTCATTTTTTTTTTAATTTCTTAGTTAAAATTGTTCTTTTCAATCACTTGCAATTGAAATAGTCCTTACCGATACTAGAAAGAAATATTCTGCGGAAATAATGACATATTCTACTCGGACCCACGGAAACCATAGCATCTACATCCACCCAGTTCTACTCAGATGTTTCATAGCCATGTGCCATATATCTCAAAGTAAGAAATTACGAATAAGTAAACTGTAACCAAAAAGATGTGGCATCCACCAACATCATCTACATAACACAGCCTCCGAAAAGAAAAGACTTCATTCTGATGTGCCTTGGTTATTTTTTGTGATAGCTAAAAAATAAGTGATAATGACAAAAGTCTTAAAAGGTCATCTATAAGCAAATATCTGAAGGGTTCTTAGTTGCTTTAGTTTACCGTGTAGGTATCAGTTACTTATTATTCTACCTTTAAATCATCATTTTGATGCATTACATATTCTATTCCTGCTTCAACAGATACGTCTTCTTTCCCCATCTTGCCAATTTTGACAGAAAAATCAAATTTCAATTTAATAGGAAAACATTGCATTGTACAGCTCACAGCCCTGTGACTTCTGATTAGCTGAGTTCTCTTTCCCTGTCAGAAGGGAAACCCAATTTTCTATTGTCTTATAATTATTTAGTAAATATCTTATCCTTCATTCTAGTGGCTGAACAGAATATTTCTTCCTTGTATACACGATGCTCCCATCAAGATGGATTCTAATGACTAGAAATATTCCTGCCTTCTAAAGCGCTAAGCTACGACAATGTGCAGTCATCACTCTGAGCCTAATGGAGTGTGGCCGTCAGCCTCAGAGTTTCTGCTTTACAAGCAATAGAATTCAACTCTGGCTGAAGTAAGCAAAAAGTGGAATTATCTGACGGAGAATCAGAAAGATCATTAAAGGCAGGAGAAGTAGTTTTTAATCTGTTTCTCTTTCATTTTTTATATAAGTAAAAATAGAAGGTAAAAGTCGTTTTCTATTATGCAGTTGAGTTGCATAGTACAAAAGTCTAGGCTTTTCATTTACCTGTCACCTGAATAGTGTTCACTATACTCAGTAGTAATTTTTCATTCCACACCCACCTCCCAACCTTTCTGTTCCAAGTGTTTAGTGTCTGTAAGTCCAGGGCTCAGCTCACACTGTTGCAGGGAACACACAGTATTTAGTCTTTTAAGCAGAGGTTGGAGACTTGGCCCCTCTAGTCTCAAGTTGGAATTTGGTCCCCAGTATTAGATGTGGGTCCTGGGAGAAGCCTATGAAGACGGAACCCCCTGTGAACATGCTGGTGTCCTCCCTGCTAGAAGAAGAGAGTCTTTCTTCTGTTACTTCACAGGACATCTGGTTGTTTATCAGAGCTGGGGACCCCTCCTTTTCTGTCTTGTCCCTTCTCTCACTAAGCGTCAAGGCTTCAGCTCCTGGACACTTCTACACATACAGTACAAGAAAAACGTCTCTATTTTGCCTAGAAACATTTTTATTTACATCCCTATCTTCCAGCGTTTAGCATATGGGTTGAACTATTAGAGCATTAAATATAAAATGTCCAATTTCAAATCAAAACTTTACTATATCTCAAACAAGGAGCAGTGCAATTGATCAAAGTATAAAAGTATGCATTTAATTATTGTCACAGTTTTGCCATCATAATGGCAGCTGGTGTATGCCTGGAGACCAAGTAGCAATGAAATCGTGAAAGGTGTTTCCCACCGCTTGTTGAGAATTGAATATTTTTCTTTGCAAGGAGTGGTCCAAAGCCTGGAGGAAGTGGTATCTGTTGGTGCAAGGTCTGGTGGATGTGGTGGATGATAGAGAGTTTCCACGTTCATCTTCTATAATCTGAGCAGCGTTGTTTTGTGTGACGTGTTGTCTTAAGAGAGAAGAGGCCTTTCTTTAGTGATCAGCCTCAGCTGCGTAATCACAAGCATCCTCATCTCTTGGTTTCAGCTGACATCTGCTGTCATTAGCTGGCCAGATGTCATTAGTTGACCATCTGCTATCATTAGCTGGTCTACGCTGTAGCAGATGATACCAGCACTGGACCACCAAACAGACACCGTTAGTTTTTTTAAAGAATATAGTTTTGGACCATGTTTTGGCATTTCATCGTTATCCAACCACTGTGCCAACAGCTTACAATTGTCAAAAATAATCCATTTCTTATCCCGTCTCACCACATGGTATAGAAATTATTCACCTTTATGTCATGACAGTAAAGAAAGACAAGCTTCAAGACCTTTTATCTTCCGAAATGCATTTAATGCATGTGGAACTTATCTATCAGCTTCTTTACCTTGCCAATTTGTTTCAAATAGTCTAATATTGTTGGAATCGTAACAACAAAACTTACTGCAAACTCACTTCCCCTACAGCTTTCAGGTTATCATCATCCACCCGGGTCTCAGGTCACCCACGTGACTCATATTCAGAATTACAATCATCAGAATGGCATTTCTCAAACCATCAACATGCGGTGTGTCTATAGCCACCTCCCTCCCAAGCCCTTCATGGAGGTATTGATATTCCTAGCTGTCTGGACGGCCTTGGTTCCATAATGAAACCCATGTTCAACAATAACACGAATTTTTGACTCACCCCTGGATTCACACAAATTGCTCTACAGAAAAGAATTTGAAAGAGAATCACAATCTGAACATGTGTTTCAAAGAATGAGGATGCACCTTCACTAGAAAAGAAACAAAAACAAGCCCTACCAATGTGAAATGTGAGTATCAGAGTGAAATGATACAGACATCAAATTCCAAACTCATTACTTACGGAAATTGGACAATCCCTTCTTGATAACCTAATACTTTTTGTCCTGTTGTCATTAAATTGTCCTCAGAAGATCTGAGGCCAAGCTCAATGTCATCAACTGCCTTGTGCTGCCATCAATTCCTAATTAATGAAAATTACAACCAATTACAACCATGATTATTTTCAGAAGCAACTAAGATTATGGGAAAGTACATGAAATACATAGTATTCCGAAAAAATAGAGCTGTTTGTTTGCTCTTGTTTTCTAGCATATAGTATGTCTCCAAACTCTGGGGGAGTCTCCAAACTCTGCAACATGCATACAGACCCATATGCTTTATAAAATACATTTTGAAATCCATTAGCAGAATTTGAATCAAGAGTGTAACTCTTGATGAACTATCCTTGTGTATTAAATGCAAGTATTATCTCATAGCACATGACTTAGGTATTTGCTATAATGGTGACATAACCGAAATAATCCAGTCGCTGGGACATTTTCTTGACAACGGTGCACGGAAGCACAGCTTGACCTGCCGGAGGCAGGGTAACAGTATAACTAATTACAGCAACAAAGAACTTCTGGTAAATGTCAATTTATTTGTTTCATGCTGACACTGAGTCTCCAATTAAAGTCTATGTGATTATTAAATAGAAAATGAGAAAAGCATATTATTCCAGTTTCTCAAAAATGCATTCGGTAAAATAGAATTCATGACCATGTCACAATGATCAAGCAACATTGTTGGGGGCAAGTTTAGTTTTTGTTAAGTATGAACCCACGGAATAATATCCAATGACTTTGAAGAGTCTCTTCTGAAAGCTCTTCAGACACAGAATTTATAATAAGCAATAGAAATGGCCATTAACTGTTCTAGTAATGGGAAGAGTATCTGGAAAATTAGCCAGACTTCATGAAGTCGAATGCAAAGCAGCGTAGAACTGATGTGGGGGTCTGAGCGGCGTGCTTGTGGGATGGAGAGTCTGTGTTTTACTGATCTAAAGTTACATCATATAATACGATGACATTGTGTATCATAAAAACAGTATGGGCAGAATATGCAAGGAAAAGCAATTTTACAGTGAAAACAGAATCTCCGTCTTCTGAAGCAGGCCTCATTATTAGTTTTTACTCTAAAAATATAATGTCACTCAGGCAGTGCCTGTGGCTCAAAGTAATGAGGAGGTGGTGGGTGCAAGCCCAGCCCTGGCCAAGAACTGCAAAAAAAACAAAAAAAACCCATATATATATATGTGTGTGTATGTGTGTGTATATATATATATATATATATATATATATATATATATTTTTGTGTGTGTGTGTTGGGGGAAGCATTTCAATATTTTTGTGTGTCAATATTCTATTCAGGTTTATTCTTCCTGACAGTAACAGTGTGAGTAAATCATTTAGTTTGTTTTCAACCCAGGAAGCATCAATGAGGAAGAGGTGAAATACAAAAGACAGGGTAATTTTAGAGAAGAAAGTGTATATGTTAATATTTGAACAAAGTGCTGCTATATAATTATTAATATAAGGTGGATTGGTAAAAAATGAGTATTACAGGCTCAGCGCCTGTGGCTCAAGCGGCTGAGGCACCAGCCACATACACCTGAGCTGCCGGGTTTGAATCCAGCTGGGGCCTACCAAACAACGACAACTGCAACCAAAAAATAGCCGCGCGTTGTGGCAAGCACCTGTAGTCCCAGCTACTTGGGAGGCAGAGGCAGGAGAATGGCTTGAGCCCAGGAGTTGGAGGTTGCTGTGAGCTGTGACACCACAGCACTCTACCCAGGGCAACAGCTTGAGGCTCTGCCTCAAAAAAAAAAAAAAAAAAAAATGAGTAGTACAATGAATGTGTCTAAATTTTAAGACAAGGTTGATTTCTTCTTCCCTAAGTTATAAAACTGCTGTCTACCTACCCTGATCTCACAGAGTGTCATCTTTTATTCCCTATATGGAGGGAATGTTCATCATTCTCTAGTGTGTAACAGCTGTCTTAAGTTTCTTGGATTTATAGTTAGCACTGAAGTAAATAAATTCCACATCTTAGAATGCTCACTTAGACATACAGATAGCTTCACCTTAGTGGCATTTAAAAGTGGTTTACATTGTTTGCGTTTATAGGGTCAAGTTCAAGTTGTAGTCGACCCTTCATGGAGACGGGGTGTGCTGTAAATCCTGACCTTGTGCACTGTAACCTAATCATTTTTACCTTATATTAATCTGTAATTAGAAAATAGTATATAATAACATGCTAGATTTTTTAAAAAATAATTTAAGTATAAAAATACCAGTATGCTAGTGTTAAATACAAATAAATGTGAATGTGAATGTCACAGCAAGCATGTGTGTGTGTGTGTGTGTGGGGAGACAGGTGCATCCAACAGTTCAGAGATAATAAAAACACTCAGTCTATTCTTGCTTTGGAATTTGAGATAAGAGTGGTCATATTAAGAAGCAGAGATAAAAGAAGAAAGCAAGAAATAATTCAAATGTTGGTAAAGTAATACTCTACAGCGCAACCCTTCACAATAGTGTGTTATATATAGAAACAAGATCAGACATTGTGTTCAAGCCTGCTAAATAAAACTGAACTCTTGGAATGGAATGCCATTTGACCTTTGGGGGGGGTCTGTGAACTGTATTTAACTGGTGCAAAAGGGACGCCCTTGCCTGTGCGTACTGTTGACATGACAGATTCTACTGGGAATTCACACCATGTTCAGAAGGCAGAAGCTCCTGGCTTCAGAACGCAAGAGGGAATTATTTCCCCAGAGAGGTACCCAGTCCCTATTGAAGAATGATATGAGAAATTTTCACTCTTTGTCGCGATTTGTCCTCTCCGTGGGCCCTCTACGTCCAACGACAGCCGTCAAACGCTCAAAATCTTCCCACTTTGAGATTGAAGTACTTGATGCACACACCAGAAAACAGATCTGCATCGTGGATAAAGTGAGTCACATTTATTTACTTATTTAAATGTTGCTGATCGGCATCCAAGATTATTGATCACTTTATTAAATGCTACCAGGATGGTACATGAAGGCTCTTCTCACTTTTAACCTTACGGTGAACAGGACAGATACTTTTCACACTCTTCCACCAGAAGACATTCCCTGCACTTTTCATACTCACTTTAAAGGAATTAAATGGTAGCTAATAATTAACTTCTGATTCTCTTGGTTTTCCCAAATTATTGTGCAGAAGTAAAATTTTCAAGCTGAACTTCCTAGCCTGCATGAAATATGTCTCCAGAATTGTCATTCACTTTACTGAGTATCCAAATTCTCGGAGAGTTTTAATAGTATTTGTAGTAAAAGCTGCAGAAACTGCTAATCGCAATATTGAATAACACATGATACAATCTAGTCATTTAAAAAACTGTTTTGAATTTGTTGAATTACTTGTCTTAAGAATTACCATCTCACTTTTTTATGTGTGAAAGTTTATATGCTTCAAAAGTGCAGTCTTAAAGGTCCTGAAAATAATGTCATGTTTAATATGCTCTTAATTAATATTCATATGCACGGATATTTTACTAAGGAAATAAAAAATATATACTTCTTACGTTAGAAAATTAAAACAGTGTGTGCATTTTAGATGTACAGATGCATATACCATATTACAAATATGTTCAGTTTTTCTTACATTTCACAGATATTATGAATTTAACTTATGACAAAGACTGATATTTGTACAGTGAATAAAATGCACCTTTAATTTGTTTTACAGATGTATTAAGGCTCATGTTGTTCTAAAAATAAAATTCCTATATTTAGTTATACATTGACGTGATTTGATAGATACAATCACGTTATATCTGAGTTCTTTTGTTAGATATAATCTTTGCATTTTTTCTTTCCCATTTCTTATAATTTTAATAAATATCGTATGAATACATTTAAATTTCAGATTAGTGTGAGGGTACAAACATTTAAGGCTCATTGTTTTCTTTCCTAAAGTTCAAGTTGTAGTTGAGCCCTTCTTGACAGAGATGTGTGCATCTTAGTAATAATGCTGCACTCAAAATTGTGTATTATGTCTATAACTCAAACTTTAGACACATTTATTTTAAACTGCCTACTGCATCTAGGTAACAGATAATGTATTTGGGAATTGATCTTACTCTTAAGGCATGCCGTACTTCTGCCTTCTTATAATTAATTATTACCTGTCTTTTTGGGTTGTTGCCTTTTAAGTCTTCCATTAAACATTTTTACTGTTTTTCAAATAATCATTTAATATTACTTTGCATTTGGGTGTTTCTGACTTTGTACTTACTGATTATTGGAACTTGAAAATCAAAATCTAATTTAATTAATAATTGCTTTTAGCAAAACACAATGAATCACTGGCTGTCTAATTGAGTCGTTTATTTGTCAATATGAGTCCATGTGCCGTTGAAACCAAATTCATTCTCTGCTACTCATAAAATTCGTTCAATAAAAACTGTTATAACGTGAACTGGAGTCCTTCGGGACTCTAACATAGAATCCCGAGACATTAATACGGATAATGTGCTGCTCCTGTTTTGCAGAACATTTCAAAAATCTGTCACTCTAACATTGTTGATAAGGTAACTACCTTTATCTCAAGAGCTATTTTTAAGCAGAGTTCTTTTAACTCTTGACATGGTCAGAAGGATGTGAACAGCAGAAATAGCAACAGACCCTGAGCTCTCGATTGGTGAAATTAAATATGGTTCATTTCAAAATGGAAAGAAAAATCGGATACTTTTTGTAATTGTAAAAAAATAGAGCCTTAAATTAACTTACTTGCTTTTATCTTTGAAGCAAAGTGTTTCTGGGAATGTGTAGATGATCTTTGCTTTGGTCTTTGTCATTAAAAAAAAAAAAAAGAAAGAAAGAAAGAAAAGACAACAACTTCCATAACTTCATAATTTAGGCGAATGGTCCAGGTTACAGTTCAAGTATTTAAATGAAATTTAGCATAGATACATAGTTTATAAGTTTTTTTAAAAAATAATGTTAGGTGGTGCCTGTGGCTCAGTGAATAGGGTGTTGGCCTCGTATACGGAGGGTGGCGGGTTCAAACCCGGCCCCAGCCAAACTGCAACAAAAAAAATAGTCAGGCATTGTGGCGGGCGCCTGTAGTCCCAGCTACTCGGGAGGCCGAGGCAAGAGAATCGCCTAAGCCCAGGAGCTGGAGGTTGCTGTGAGCTGTGATGCCACAGCACTCTACTGAGGGTGATGGAGTGAGACTCTGTCTCTAAACAAAAAAAAGAAAGAAAGAAAAACAAATAATAATAATGTTAGGCGGCACCTGTGGCTCAAGGAGTAGGGCCCCAGCCCCGTATACCAGGGGTGGCATCTTCAAGCCCAGCCCTGGCCAAAATTTCAAAAAATAAAGTAAAATAAAATAAAATAAAAAACATAATGTTAGTTAACAGCTGTGTGACTTTTGGAAGATATTTGTGCTTCACAATCTCAGTTTTCTCTTCTTGTGAGAGACTCAGCGTCACGTGCTTCCTGAGAAGTGCCCCTCCGTATTGATCTTAACATAACACGTGTTCAGCAGCAAATAGTAATTAATTTTTCTTCACTTTTTGGTCTGTTTCACTCTCACCCTCCACCAGAGTGCAGCATAGTGTCTAAGAACTAGGTTTGGATAGTCCATTTGTACTTAAATTCTGCCTGTAGCTTGTTAGCTACATGAGCTTGATAAATGAATTAACTGCTTTACGTCACAGTTTTCCCATCTGTAAAATGGAAATCAAGTATATCTTCAGCCATAGCAATGTCATGTGAATTAAATGACATTTAAATGATATATAAATGTTATATATATATCATATATAAATGATATATATGTTATAAATGACATATAAATGACATTAAATGATATTTAATGAAGGTAAAACTCTTGGAACAGTCCCAAATGCTTATTAAGCACTCAATACTATGTATAATTTTAGTTAATACTGATAGCATTGTTATCAATCACCCAGTGTTCTTTCTCTATACTGTATTAATTAAAAAGAATAACGCAAACAAATATGAGAAAAATTGTTTTGAAAAATGGCAAAGTGCTTACTTTACAATTCTTAAAAAAAATATTCCATATATCGGGCAGTGCCTGTGGCTCAAAGGAGTAGGTTGCTGGCCCCATATACTAAAGGTGGTGGGTTCAAACCCAGCCCCGGCCAAAAACTGCTGAAAAAAAAAATATATTTCATATAAGTGAATTGATCAATTGTGTAACAAAACTAGCAAGGACACTCACAACTGTGATGAAAAATTCCAATCCCTATCAGTGTAATAGAAAATAACATATAGTATACGTCAACCACTGAAACTGATCAAACTTATAGGATTTAATAATATTCATTTCTTTAAAAGTCAATAATAGTCATTTTAGAATATTTTTTGTCCAGAACAGCAAAACGTAAACCCCTTAACAGTGTGATTATTTGCATCCCTCATTTCTGTCACATTTACTGACAATTCATTTTCTTTCAATGCTGTCTTGCTTTGAACCATGAATTCTATCATTACTCATGGCTGTGGGGTGAATACACTCTGGACGCCTATGTCCTCCACCACTTTACTGATGATTAATTTTTCTACTTTCAAAAGAGACTGATAAAAATTATTTTGTAAAAACCCAGCTACACGTACCTGTGGAGGGCAGTAACGTGAAGCACAGCGAGGCAAGGAATGGGTGTGTCTCTAAAAGGGAGTCAGCGACTCACCTCCCAAAGAAGGTAGATGGTTGCACCCTGTCATTTCTGTCCTTGACAATTACAGATCACTTTGAGGCATCTTTTAGTGTTTTCTGAGCTGTCTTCTGACTCTTTTTTAATAATTTATATTTTATTTTCATATTTTTTCTCAATCACACCGGAAATACAAATACATTATTTCATAGAGCCTTCCATTTTTATGTACCTAATAGGTACTCAGTAAATATTTAAATGAAAATAAAAACAAACAAAAATAAGCTTGCGACACAACAATGAGGAGGATGGCGTGAAGGATGGCGTGACATCTGCCACTTCTACACCATGAGGCTAAGCTGGCTGCCATGTTGCATGGCTGGGGAATTTTTATTCTTTTTTTTTTTTTTTTTTGCTTGTACAAAAGGTTTTTATTGGTGAGGGGGGGATGTTGCAGGACAACACCAAGGAGGAGTGAGGAAAGAAAGAGAGAGGGGGAGAAAAGAGAGAGAGAGGAAAGGGGGGGAGAGACAGGGGAGAGAAGGAGACGGAGAGAGACAGAGACAGAGAGGAGAGGGAGAGAGCTTTATTCTTTTTTTATTATACTGTGTACATTACTGCATTCCGTGTACATTACTGCATTCATGGGATGCAATGTGCTGACTAAATATTCAATCTAGAATGTTCACATCAAACTGGTCAACATATTCTTCACCTCACTTATTCAATTGTTGTGTCTAGACATTTATACTCAACTGGTCATATGTTTGACATGTACACTGTGCAATATACCCAGTAGGCGAGGTCCCAGTCATCATTGCAAATATGCATATGTGTATTTACATTTGCAAATACATATACAATACAGTTACATATACATTTTCAAATATGTATATTTGCAATGATGACTGTATGATCATTATACATAGCAAGTCATGTTGGTGGTACAAATAACATTATAATTCTTATAACCAAATAGTTGACTTCATATTTTAACATCAAAGGTGCTGACCATTCTCAATTCTTTCTTTGATATTTTGCCCAAGAAAAGAATATCTTGGTCAATTATAAAGAACACACATTTTTTTTTTTTTGAAGGAGGGAAAACTGAATTATATTTCTTATCCAATCTCCTCATTACAGAGGAGCCTGAATGCTGTAACTACAGCATTATACAGATCTACATACAATGTTTGAACTGTGTGATGTTTGTAATATTATACATTTAGCTAGTTAGCTACCCAGAAAGCAAAATAATATGCAAGATGGACTCTTACTTAAGACACAGAGAAAGCAGGGAATCATCTCGTTGTACGGTCTTGTTGAATGTAATATTATAATTATATTAGAATTACGTATCACAATATGTTGTCTATTGTAATTATATGATAATAATTTACATAGTGACATCAAAAAATTAGCCTCAAAATATAAATCAAGCCTCATATAAGTCAGTTGTTTCTCTACAAGGAATTTTAATAATTCTTCTTTTGGCCCCTAATTCCCAGATATATTCATAATAGGTTACACAAACATTGCTTATATTAGATTGACTATAGTAATATGTTTTTTCTTTCAGAAAGTGTATGCATTCAACACAGAAGAAAAATGAGAAAACTATGGATACTAAGTCTGATCTCACATATTTTAATAAGTGAAAATATCCTCTTTTTTTCCAATTTTCAGTGTCCTTAGGAATGTTGTATAACTAGAGTAAATTAATCCATTCTACAAATAAGATGTTATAGAATTAGTATCTTATTATTTCCACAGAATTTTCCACCTAAAAAATTCTGTGATTGCAGATTTGTAACGGGTAAATCAGGAGCAATATTTTTCTTCCTATATAGGGGGACGGTCTTTGCAGTCCTAAATCACATTTCTCTATCCTTTTGGAATTAGGTGTGAACATGAGTGTGCTTTTGCAAAGAAGGAAATATAAATTGTGATATATATCATTTTTATACCAAAGATTTATATTGGGTGGATTTTGAAAACTTTCCAATTGCCTCTAGTTTAAATGTCAATAGTCCTCTGGGTGTTGGGTGTACCAGCAGCTTGTGTCCCAAATTTGGATAATGGGAAAAGAATGAGGCCATGAGGGACAGGCAGTGTGTTTATCAAGGAGACTCTAGGATGTGAGGATCTGCTCCTTCACCAAGTATAACGTATACTTTCCTGACTAGCATGCACCTTGGTACTAAAAATGAGATGCTGCTGCAAGAAATAGTTAAATAATGTGCCAATGTATTAATGATTCATTGGTGGGTAGTGACGTAAACAGTAGAGGGAAATATGAAAATTCACCATGAAAAGGTATTTTATGAAAGTGTAGCCTAGAGTGAGTTATTGAGTATAGCATGGGCCTAAAGAAGTTGGTGATCTAGAAGAGGAGGATGTAAACATCTGTCCATAGTACCAGAGTTTTCAATTCTTTGTTTTTTTTGGTTTTTTTTTGCAGTTTTTAGCTGGGGCCAGGTTTGAACCCACCACCTCCGGCATATGGGGCTGGCACCCTGCTCCTTTGAGCCACAAGTGCAGCCCTTTCAAAATACAAAGGTTTGAATATTTGTATTCAAACCTTTTTTATCTTGCAGCACATGGGAACCTATAGTTTAAACTACTTTGGCACATTTAAATTATGTCAATTTCAAAAAAAAAAGAGTAATTATATATATATAATATATAATAAATATAATTGCTGTGCTTTGGACTTCTTTGGAAAGTAATTTAATTAATAGTCTTTAAAGACTTTAGCGGCACACCTAAGCTCCATGGCACACTGGTTGGAAATCACTGATAGTACCTTTGTGTTGCTATCGGAGACTTTAGCAATGGATTTTAGGAGAAATGGGCAGGTGGAGCTGACAGAAAAAACACACAGTCTTATTATCAAAGTATCTCTCTGTTTAAGTCTGGACTAAAAAAATACTATGTCTTTATGAGTTTTAAAATAGTTGTTGTCTTCATGATACCTTGGGGAGGAAGTGGGCTCTGGGAGAGCAGAGAGCAACTTAAACTCTTTTAACTTGCTCTCTGCTCTCCCAGTCTGTTAACCAGGTTAAACAGGTGTACCTTACATCACCCGGGGCCTCTGGGCTTTGAGTACCACACATGGTTAGAAAGAGCTTTGAGGTGCTTCCGTGAAGACGGAGCGTGTGTATTCTGAAATATAAAGGATATTGGGCCAAATGTTTGAATGTCTGAAGAGTAGACTCTGGGAAATTTAATGTTTGTATTAAGATCTTTTATTTGGGTCTCACACCAGAGCATGGTGGGATTCCCCGGACCCCCCTCCCGTTTCGTGCTGGGAGCTAGAAGTGAAGGCATGCATTTATTACTAGTTGGAAGCTTAAGAATCTAACTTAATTTACACATTTTTATTTTATTTTTTCCTCTGCACTGAGTCTTGCTGTGTTGCAGACGTCTGTTTGTCAGTGTTGATCTGCAGTGAGGCTAATGCAGAGCAGAGACACCTGCCAGTCTGGGAGGTCTGCAGATACGTGGAGGTCGTGTGGAAAATCAACATGGGCTATTTCAGAACACTGAATTTTGTGGCACTACCTAGACTCTGCTAGCACATGCATTCAATTACACTGGAATTAAGGACAGCTTTTGTGATTTTGTCAGCTCATTATTAGAACTCTTTCAATCCTTGCTGGTCCGAAGATAGTGAGTGATCTCCCTTGACTGTTCACAGTCCGTTACAGATTGAGCTTCTTGTTCAACTCTTTCCCCCCTTCTCACTACTGCACTTGACTAGTCTAAAAAAAAAAAATTAAAAATCTTTCAATCCTTACAAAAAACATACAACAAAGGGAAACAGTTATTCTTCTATGAATATATCATTGTAAAATATTTCTCATTAAATATATGCCTGTGTATTAAAAGCCCAAACCTTTCTTTAAAAATGTATGTCTTATTTACAAACTATTTAAGTATTTGTAGAAGGCAATTCAACAAATGGACTCTGTGAAGCTCACCATCTCTCTTCACTGTGTGTTATTTTCTTCCATAGATGTTGAGTGCCTGATTTATACTAGAACTTCTAAGGAATGACATTGAATATAAACTGCAGCCAAAGGGAGTTGATTCTAAAAATATGAGGTTGAATAATAGAACTCTGAGATTTCCTGGAAAATAAAACTGAATTGTCATAGTTGATATAAAAATTCTAATTTGTAAAACAGAGTTCAGTGTGATCAGAGGAGTTGTGGCAGCTCGTGGCTCAGCACGCACAGTGTTCAGTTGTGGCTGCGGTGGCGTGTGTAAGATGCAACCACGAAAACAAGTCGGTATTGGAGATGTATGTTTGGGAGGATGAAAATACGTAGCATTTGAAATCATGGGTGTGAATCAGATCAGCACTCTTGTTAAATAGTAAGTTGTTTTTACATAGGACTACCAGGTGTAATAAGTGAAACTTGTAACAGGCAAAATATAAGAACCAGCTGGGAGAACATGTGCCCGTCCTGTAGAGGTTTGGTTCCTGGACAGGTGTGAACTGCCTTTTAAGCCCTTGGACTAAAACAGATACACTTTCTTTCCTGTCCATGTTCCATTGGCTAAAACATGCTAAGAATCCAAGTACAACATCAATCCGCATCACTTTCTAAAGAAATAAAGATGAAGAATAGACTATTTACTAAAGTAACCTTATTTTCTATGAACAAGTTGTAGTGGAGCAGGGTATATAAAGTATTTAATGGGGAAGAGTATTCAGATTGAAAAGATTAAAATACTCGATGCTTAAAGAAGCTGATACAATCCTTCTATTTTAGAAAACTAGTTATCTATGATAACTTATTTCCTTAGAATATGGGATATCTTGGGTAATCCAGGGAACAAATCACACATTTAAGATTTTATATATAATAACTATGCCTATAAGCAGAGCTGAAATTCAGTTTAATTGCATTATGCATCTTTTAAAAGCAAATAGTGGGTATCACGAATATTAAGGTTAAATATGTGTGGGAATTACAATTAGTTTCAGTTTTATTTTTATAAAGTATTTGAAACGAGTTTATTTTTTAAAATAAAACATTAAAGTTTCAGATATACTGAAAGTTTTATTTTTATAAAGTATTTGAAACTTGAGTTTATTTTTTCAAATAAAAAATTAAAGCTGATACATATTTTACTTCAATATAAGTAGAAATAAAAAGGTAAATGAATGGACGACAGACCAAGGTTTCTCTCCAAGGAGATTTACAAACAAAATGAAACTTCAAAAATAAGTACTACCTGGGCAATGAAACACACTTAAACAAATTTGAAAGAATAGAAATCCTGGGACATCTCTGACTACAGTGGAATTAAAGTAAGAATAGATAATCAAAGGATAGTTAGAAAATAGCAAAATACTTAGAGATTAAGCAACACACTTCTAAAAAGCACAACAGAGGAATCGGAAATTTCAAGGAAAGTTAAAACATGAAGTGATTAAAAAAACCCCTCAGTTTATCAAAATTTGTGATATACAGCAAAAGCTGTGTTTGCAGGGAACGTTATTACATTAAATGCATGTATCAGAAAAAAAGAAAGATCTAAAATAGCCATGCAAGTTTCTACATTAAGAAACAAACAGAGTGGCTCCTGTGGCTCAGTGAGTAGGGCGCCGGCCCCATATACCGAGGGTGGCAGGTTCAAACCCAGCCCTGGCCAAACTGCAACAAAAAGCAGCCGGGGGTTGTGGCGGGCACCTGTAGTCCCAGCTGCTTGGGAGGCTGAGGCAAGAGAATCGCGTAAGCCCAAGAGTTAGAGGTTGCTGTGAGCTGTGTGATGTCATGGCACTCTATACCAGAGGGCGGGGTCTGTCTCTACAAAAAAAAAGAAAGAAACAAACAAACAAACAAAAAGCAAATTAACCACAAAGTAAGTAGAAGAAAAATAAGAATTAGAGCAGTGATCATTGAAATCAAAAATAAAAACAAAAACAGATTCTTTGAAGAGATCAGTATAATTGATAACCCAGCAAGACAACTAAGGATTAAAAAGAGAAAAAATACAAATTTCTAATATCAGAAATAAAAGAAGGGGCATCACTACAGTTCCCACAGATATTGAAAGGAAAAAGAATAATAACTATATGTTCCTAAGTGTTTACATTTCATTGAAAGGTACCAATCAATTCCTTGAAGAACACAACCTGTCAAATTCACACAAGAAGAAATAGATATTTTGGATGGTCATTTAAAAATGACTGGTGTTTTGGGTGGTGCCTGTGGCTCAAGGAGTAGGCGCCAGCCCCATAGAGCAGAGGTGGCAGGTTCAAATCCAGCCGTGGACAAAAACTGCAAAAAAAGAAAAAAAAAATGACTGGGTGTTTTAAAGAAATTGAATCCATAATTAATAATCTGTCAAACAGTAGCAGCACACTCAGATGGAAGAATTGGGAAGAAATTACACCAAATCTCTACAGTATTTTTCTGGAGACAATAGCGAGGGAGTATCCACAAGGCCAGTATAGGCATAACATCAAACACAGTCAGCACCTCACAAGAAAAGGGACTGAAGAGGGCGGCGCCTGTGGCTCAAAGGGGTAGGGCGCCGCCCCGTATACCAGAGGTGGCAGGTTCAAACCCGGCCCCGGCCAAAGAAAAAAGAAACTGCAAAAAAAGAAAAGTGAATGAAGACCTCTAAGAAATGTATAAGCCCAAATACTCAGAAATAAAATGCAGATGCAAAAATGCTCAAAAATATTAGCTTATAAATTCAACAACATATCAAAACTCTCATCCTGTCCTGGGGCCCAATAACCCCTGTGTCACCACACCCCTGGGCCCCTGCTGACACCTCCCACTCCCACCCCCTGGAAAGCTGAGGTCCCTGAGCAGGCTGGATGGACAGAGCCAGCCTGTCTCCTAGGGCCCTCCAGCCGGAAGGGGCAGCACAGCACAGCAGGCGTGCTGGCCCAGAACAAAGGCAGCCGAGCTGGAGGGCAAGCTCTCCTGAGCCGGAAAGCCTGCCTGGGACCCTGCCGCTGACTGCAACCCTGCTGCCCTCAGCAGAAAGGCCCCTGAACTTTTATGCTCCTTACAAGGGTTGAAAACAGGACCCCCAGCCCACCTGCACACCATCCCAGGCCCCCCTGCCTTTGCCCCCGCTGCCCAAGTGTGCCTGGGGATTGATGCATCCTGCCTGCCACAGCTGGTCCCCACACACACCTCTGGAGGGGTCTGAGGGCAGGACCACGTGGCCACCAAGCCACCTGCTTATGTGCACACCATCTGAAAGTAGAGGGCTGACCCATTCTTCCTGCTCTGCCCCTCTTACCTCTAATGCCCACTCTACCCTCCACCCACCACCAACATCGTGTGCTATCAATATGCCCAAGGATAGGTGGACCCCACTTGCCACCACTGCTGGAATGTGAGCCCACTCTCCAGGGGCCTGGGGGTACAATTAACCCAAAAGGAAATCTCTGAGCTGTCTGAAAAAGTAATTCATAATAATGAATTAAAGAAGCTCAGTGAGATGCAAAAGAAGGCAGATAAACAATAAAAGAAATCAAACAGCTCACCATCTGAGTGAGAAATTTTACCTCTTTCATGTTTACATGGATGGAGCTGGAACATATTCTTCTTAGTAAAGTATCTCAAGAATGGAAGAAAAGTATTCAATGTACTCAGCCCTACTATGAAACTAATTTATGGCTTTCACATGAAAGCTATAACCCAGTTATAACCTAAGAATATAGGGAAGGGGGAAAGGGAGGGGAGGGAGGAGGAGGGGGGCGGAGGGAGGGGGATTGGTGGGATTACACCAGCGGTGCATCTTACAAGGGTACATGTGAAACTTGGTAAATGTGGAATGTAAATGTCTTAGCACAGTAACTAAGAAAATGCCAGGAAGGCTATGTTAACCAGTGTGATGAAAATGTGTCAAACAGTCTATGAAACCAGTGTGTGGTGCCCCATGATCGCATGAATGTACACAGCTATGATTTAATAATAATAATAAAAAAAGAACTAGGTATAATCAACAAACTCCTGGAACTGAAGAATATAGTGTACAATGAATGAAACAAAAATATAAGCAAGAGCTTCAATAATAGACTAGGGCAAGCAGAAGAATTTCTGGATTAAAATTATTTTTGGATCCACATAATAACACCATTACTTCTACATGCAAATATAATTTTTTAAAAAGCTATACTGTTAATGACTGTACTATTTCAAGTTAATGAAAATAATATTTGCTAGTATGAGAACATCGTATATTCTCCCAAAATGTATACAATTGTCATTTAAACCGAATAATTACAAATGAAATATAAAACAAAAAGCTAAACAAAATACAAAATGACTCTTTTGTAGGAATTTTATAATTGAAATATATTAACTTTTTTTATTAAATTGTAGAAAAGAAATTTATACTTTTTCCTTATAATTCTATTTTCTTTCCCTTTTCAGGTGACACAAACATCCACCATTCATGATGTTAAACAGAAATTTCACAAAGCATGTAAGTTTTACGTATCATTTAGCATGTATAATATGGTGTTTTTTCAAAATAATTAGATTTTATCTGGAATATGTTGGTGTAAAGAGTATATGGAAACCATATTTTTACATAGAACTCATAGGTAAAATTATGGTTAATCTTGACCATATATAATATCACATCTAACTTTATAATAAATTCTTTAATCTCCATTTTGTTTGATTTCTCACAAAGTTATTTTTAGTTCATATTTGAGGTTTCTTCTATTCTAACTGTAAACTACCTATATGTCAAAAGTATTAATTGATATAAATACTTCTATTTGAACAAAATACTAAGTGTATTCTTACTTATAGTATTTACAGTGGTCAAATTTCATTCCTATAGAAATTCTTAATACATTTAAATTATAAAGTTTAATTTTATTGGTAGCTAAATTTACCATAGTAAAATATCCTATGATGATTTATTTACACATGTTTAGACTTAGCATATTTCAATTCAATTTTTATTTATACACTTTTTCAATACCGTTTACCCCGATGTTAAATATATTAACAATGTTTATAATTTCTGGAGGATATGCAGTTTTTAGTTTACAGAAATAACAGAAGTACAGAGGTTTTCTGATATACCGTGCGCCCCGACACTTGCATAGCCTTTCCTATGATGATGATGAACATCCCTCGCAGAGTGACACATGTGTTACAGTTAACGCGTATCTGCTGGAGCATCAGAATAACCTAAATTCCATACTTTACACTAAGATTCACTCTTGGTATAGTATATTTTAAAGGTATAGCTAGGAGGCATTTTTAATACTTTTTTATTTGGTTGAACAGTGTTTATTTTGTAAAAATAATCTTAAAAATCAAAACTTAATGCATTAAATGAGTTATTAGTCCCTGAGCGTAAAAAAAGTACTACTTTTGCATTATTTTCTTTTAGGAAGAACATAGAATGTTAACTAACTACTTTCTGAAATGCTGTATTATGCTGGAGTAGGGACTAATTCAGTAAAGGAAGATCATGTGCTATCAACCATCCAAAAGCAGTGTCAAACTAGACATCGGAAGAATATAGAAATAAATTTCAAATGTTTGAAATGTACCAAAAACTTGTGAACATTTTGGGAGCCATCTATTTAGAATTTATAATACAATAGCATGTACAGGAGGTAATTGAATCGTCTGAAATATGCTTGCCCAGTAAAATTCTTAAGGAGGATAAGTTCTGATATTTTACCATAAAGTACCCCTCAGGTATCCTGATATGATCATTACACATTGCATTTCTATTTCAAAACATCACATGTACCTCATAACAGTATACAATTATATGTACATATAATAATTAAAAATGTTAATTAAAAAAAACAAAGCCATGTAGGATTTGGGTATGCTGGAAAGGCATCATACTAGGAGAAAAAGAGAAATAAGCCAAGTGTACGCATCTCTCATGGATGGATATTCTAGCTTTAGGCATAATTATTAAATTTCCTGTATTTTAACCACACAATCTTTGTGAGCCATGTTACCCTGATGATTCCTTTCCAGTTGACTTCAATTTTATTTTACTTTTTTTGCATTTTTTTTGCCGGGGCCGGGTTTGAACCCACCATCTCCGGTATATGGGGACGGCGCCCTACTCCTTAGAGCCACAGGTGCTGCCTGAGTTTACTTCTATTTTAAATGCATTTCTTCTGAGTTATTTTTATCTTAGCATAAGCATGGATCTTATTAAACAAGTGCTTCAAATGCCATCTTTGAAAATGCATGGACCAACTCCATGTAATCAAGTGGCTTCAGATCATTTATATTGTAGCAATAAGTAAGAAGACATGTGAAAATTATTTTTTTTACTATGAAATAGAAGGACACAACAAAAAATATATTCTAAACAGTATTGACATCATAAATATATTATTTCTAGTATTGGAAAATGACTACATGCATGAAAGCTCCTCTCTGTTCAAAAGAATGTGCAGTCACCTTGCTAAAGAGTATAATTATTTTTGCAATAATTTGTGTCCAACATAGACATGTCACAATTATAGGGAAACTTAAAACTTAAAAGCTAGAATTTCTTGATTTCTATGTTATGTGATTCAGAGCCCGCTAGAATGGTGAAATTAGTAGACTTATAAAAAATTCTAGAAATTACCCTTGGCAGATATGGAAAATTAGAAAATTGGCCATTTCAAAATACTACAGATCGTTTTAATTGCTAGATCAAGGCTTATAGCTTTATCGACAAGTATTATTTCACTCTCCTTTGTAAGCACAGTTGTAAGTGTTTAACAGCTTTGCATAAATTGTGATCTTATCCATTTTCTCAAAATTACTCCCACTTTCAGAAGTCAGTTCAGTGGAATATTATATTTAATGTGTTTGCTCAATTGTAAAAATATTGCTAACGCTGAAAACTTGTGACCATTTGACAGTGCTAAAAAAAAAAAAAGGTATGTTTAGTTCCTTAAAATCTCTTTCTAGCATATTTAAAAGTAGATAACATTGAATACATATTCAAATACATAAATACGTACTGAAGGGATTAATCACATTCCTATAAAGCTACAATTGTCAAACATTCACAAACTATGTTACAACACCACATTAAGTTTTTATGCCATTTCTGAGCTTTTTTTCAGGTTCCTGTGTTGTAACAGGGATTTAATCTCAGAAAGCAAAGAAAAAAAACAAACCTCTTTATCAGGAGATTGTGTTTCCTCGAGGCAGCAATGTCCTCACATGCCCCGTCTTTTATCTCTGTCCCGAGTTTTCTCAGGGGTCCTGACTACTGATGTTGATAAGCACCCTTCCCAATTGGTCTCTGACTTGTGTCCGCTTTCCATTTTTCTTGGTTCTATTTTCGTGTCTTCTTCACTGCTATTTTTCTTTCTGTGTAATAACGACCTTCATGTTCTTCCAAGGTTCTTAATTTTTTAGTTCTGCTTGTTTTGAGAGTCATCTTTTACATTAGCCTAGTGACATCAAAGCAAATCAGAGAAGTAAAACTATAGAAAGACGAGGAGACCACAGTAAATACACTGGCTGCTAAGGGCAAAGACAGAGAGAGAAATGGTTTTCATAAAGAAGAAATACTGACGGTACCATAAATTACGTACCTGTCTGCGCACACAGCTACAAGTCTTCCACGTGTCTTTTTTTTTTTTTTATTGTTTGGGATTCATTGAGGGTACAATAAGCCAGGTTACACTGATTACAATTGTTAGATCATGCAATTGCATGATCCCTCTTGCAATCATGTCTTGCCCCCATAAAGTGTGACACACACCAAGGCCCCACACACCTCCCTCCGTCCCTCTTTCTACTCCCCCCCCATAACCTTAATTGTCATTAATTGTCCTCATATCAAAATTGAGTACATAGGATTCATGCTTCTCCATTCTTGTGATGCTTTACTAAGAATAATGTCTTCCACATCCATCCAGGTTAATACGAAGGATGTAAAGTCTCCATTTTTTTTAATGGCTGAATAGTATTCCATGGTACACATATACCATGGCTTGTTAATCCATTCCTGGGTTGGTGGGCATTTAGGCTGTTTCCACATTTTGGCAATTGTAAATTGAGCTGCAGTAAACAGTCTAGCACAAGAGTCCTTATGATAAAAGGATTTCTTTCCTTCTGGGTAGATGCCCAGTAATGGGATTGCAGGATCAAATGGGAGGTCTAGCTTGAGTGCTTTGAGGTTTCTCCATACTTCCTTCCAGAAAGGTTGTACTAGTTTGCAGTCCCACCAGCAGTGTAAAAGTGTTCCCTTCTCTCCACATCCACGCCAGCATCTGCAGTTTTGAGATTTTGTAATGTGGGCCATTCTCACTGGGGTTAGATGATATCTCAGGGCTGTTTTGATCTGCATTTCTCTAATATATAGAGATGATGAACATTTTTTCATATGTTTGTTAGCCATTCGTCTACCGTCTTTAGAGAAAGTTCTATTCATGTCTCTTGCCCATTGATATATGGGATTGTTGGCTTTTTTCACGTGGATTAATTTGAGTTCTCTATAGGTCCTAGTTATCAAGCTTTTGTCTGATTGAAAATATGCAAATATCCTTTCTCATTGTGTAGGTTGTCTCTTTGCTTTGGTTATTGTCTCCTTAGCTGTACAGAAGCTTTTCAGTTTAATGAAGTCCCATTTGTTTATTTTTGTTGTTGTTGCAATTGCCATGGCAGTCTTCTTCATGAAGTCTTTCCCCAGGCCAATATCTTCCAGTGTTTTTCCTATGCTTTCTTGGAGGATTTTTATTGTTTCATGCCTTAAATTTAAGTCCTTTATCCATCTTGAATCAATTTTTGTGAGTGGGGAAAGGTGTGTGTCCAGTTTCAGTCTTTTACATGTAGACATCCAGTTCTCCCAACATCATTTATTGAATAGGGAGTCTTTCCCCCAAGGTATGTTCTTGTTTGGTTTATCAAAGATTAGGTGGTTGTAAGATGTTAGTTTCATTTCTTGGTTTTCAATTTGATTCCAAGTGTCTATGTCTCTGTTTTTGTGCCAGTACCATGCTGTCTTGAGCACTATGGCTTTGTAGTACAGACTAAAATCTGGTATGCTGATGCCCCCAGCTTTATTTTTGTTACAAAGAACTGCCTTAGCTATACGGGTTTTTTTCCGGTTCCATACAAAACACAGAATCATTTTTTCCAAATCTTGAAAGTACGATGTTGGTATTTTGATGTTGGCATTGAATAGGTAGATTGCTTTGGGAAGTATAGACATTTTAACAATGTTGATTCTTCCCATCCATGAGCACGGTATGTTCTTCCATTTGTTAATATCCTCTGCTATTTCCTTTCTGAGGATTTCATAGTTTTCTTTATAGAGGTCCTTCACCTCCTTCATTAGGTATATTCCTAGATATTTCATTTTCTTTGAAACTATGGTGAAGGGAGTTGTGTCCTTAATTAGCTTCTCATCTTGACTGTTATTGGTGTATACAAAGGCTACGGACTTGTGGACATTGATTTTATATCCTGAAATATTACTGTATTTTTTGATGACTTGTAGGAGTCTTGTGGTTGAGTCTTTGGGGGTTCTCTAAGTATAAGATCATGTCATCAGCAAAGAGGGAGAGTTTGACCTCCTCTGCTCCCATTTGGATTACCTTTATTTCCTTGTCTTGCCTTATTGTATTGGCTAGAACTTCCAGCACTACATTGAATAGTAAAGGTGACAGAGGACAACCTTGTCTGGTTCCAGTTCTAAGAGGAAAAGCTTTGAGTTTTACTCCATTCAGTAAAATATTGGCTGTGGGTTTGTCATAGATAGCTTCAATCAGTTTTAGAAATGTGCCAACTATGCCTATACTCTTCAGTGTTCTAATTAGAAAAGGATGCTGGATTTTATCAAATGCTTTTTCTGCATCTAGAGAGGATCATGTGATCTTTATTTTTGCCTCTGTTAATATGGTGGATAACGTTTATGGACTTGCGTATGTTAAACCAGCCTTGCATCCCTGGGATGAAGCCTACTTGATCATGATGAATGACTTTTTTCATGATAAGCTGTAATCTATTGGCTAGGATTTTGTTGAGAATTTTTGCGTCTATATTCATGAGTGAGATTGGTCTGAAATTCTCCTTTTTGTTTGGGTCTTTTCCTGGTTTTGGTATCAGGGTGATGTTTGCTTCGTAGAATGTGTTGAGGAAGATTCCTTCTTCCTCAATTTTTTGGAATAATTTCTGCAGTACAGGAATAAGCTCTTCCTTGAAGGTTTGATAGAATTCTGGAATGAGGCCATCTGGTCCAGGGCATTTTTTGGTTGGAAGATTTTTTATTGTTTCTTTGATCTCAGTGCTTGAAATTGGTCTGTTCAGGAGCTCTATTTCTTCCTGGCTGAGTCTAGGGGGAGGGTGTGATTCCAAATATTGATCCATTTGCTTCACATTGTCAAATTTCTGGGCATAGCTGGTAGTACTCAGAGATGATCTCTTGTATCTCTGTGGGATCTCTTGTATCTCTGTGGGATTAGTTGTTATTTCCCCTTTATCATTTCTGATTGAGGTTACTAGGGATTTTACTTTTCTATTCCTCGTTAGTCTGGCCAATGGTTTATCTATTTTATTTATTTTTTCAAAAAACAAACTCCTTTTTTCATTAATTTTCTGAATGATTCTTTTGTTTTCAATTTCATTGATCTCTGATTTGATTTTGGATATATCTTTTCTTCTACTGAGTTTAGGCTTAGATTGTTCTTCTTTTTCCAATTCCATAAGATCTCTTGTGAGATTGTTGATGTGCTCTCTTTCTGTTTTTTTGAATGTAGGCATCTAAAGCGATGAATTTTCCTCTCAAAACTGCTTTTGCAGTATCCCACAGGTTTTGGTAGCTTGTGTCTTCATTGTTGTTATGCTCAAGGAAGTTAATGATTTCCTGTTTTATTTCTTCCTGCACCCATCTGTTATTCAACAGAAGATTGTTTAATTTCCATGCCTTTGGGTGGGGTCGAGCATTTTTGTTAGAGTTGAGTTCCATCTTTAGTGCCTTATGGTCTGAGAAGATACAAGGTAAAATTTCAATTCTTTTGATTCTGTTGATATTTGTTTTGTGTCCCAGGATATGATCAATTTTGGAGAATGTTCCATGGGGTGATGAGAAGAATGTATATTCTTTATCTTTGGGGTGGAGTGTTCTATATGCATCTATCAAGCACAGTTGTTCTAGGGTCTCATTTAAATCTCTTATATCTTTGTTTAATTTCTGTTTAGAGGATCTTTCCAGCTCTGTAAGAGGAGTGTTAAAATCCCCTGTTATTATGGTATTATCAGATATCATATTGCTCAGATTGAGTAAGGTCTGTTTCAAGAATCTGGGAGCATTAAAATTGGGTGCATAAATATTTAGAATTGAAATGTCTTCTTGTTGTAGTTTTCCCTTGACCAATATAAAGTGACCATCTTTGTCTTTTTTGACTTTAGTTGCTTTAAATGCACATGTATCTGAAAATAAGATTGCAACTCCTCTTTTCTTCTGAATTCCATTTGCCTGAAAAATTGTCTTCCAACCCTTGACTCGAACCTTTAATTTCTCTTTTGAAGCCAGGCGTGTTTCTTGCAGACAGCAAATGGATGGCTTGTGTTTTTTAATCCAGTCAGCCAATCTATGTCTCTTCAGTGGGGAATTCAAGCCATTAACATTTATTGAGATAATTGATAAGTGTGGTAGTATTCTATTCGTCTTATTTTGTGAGAGTCCATTGCTTAGTTTTATCTTTTGCATCAGTGTGGAGGTTAGGTTCTGTCCTTTAATTTCTGAGTTCTTACTTTGCTGCTGATCCATTGTGGTGGTCAGTGTGCAGAACAGGTTGAAGTATTTCCTGTAGAGCTGGTCTTGTTATGGCAAATTTCCTCAATGTTTGTATATCCATAAATGATTTGATTTCTCCGTCAATTTTGAAGCTTAGCTTAGCAGGGTACAGAATTCTGAGCTGGAAATTGTTCTGTTTAAGTAGATTAAAGGTAGATGACCATTGTCTTCTTGCTTGGAAAGTTTCATTAGAGAAGTCTGTGGTCACTTTGATGGATTTGCCCCTGTAGGTCAACTGGCGCTTACTCCTGGCAGCTTGTAGAATCTTTTCTTTTGTCTTGACTTTGGACAGGTTCATCCCAATGTGTCTTGGAGAAGCTCGGTTAGAGTTGAGGCGACCTGGGGTCCGATAGCCCTCTGAAAACAGTGTGTCAGAATCTGTGATGATATTTGGGAAGTTTTCTTTTATAATATTCTCTAGTATGGCTTCCATTCCTCTGGGGCATTCTTCTTCCCCTTCTGGAATTCCTATAACTCATATGTTGGAATGCTTCATAAAATCCCATAATTCTGACAGTGAACGTTCTGCTTTCTCTCTCTTCTTTTCTGCCCCTTTTACTATCTGAGTTATCTCAAGAACTTTGTCTTCTACCTCTGAAGTTCTTTCTTCTGCATGGTCTAACCTGTTGCTGATACTTTCCATTGCATCTTTAAGTTCTCTAATTGACTGTTTCAGTTCCTTCAGCTCTGCTATATTCTTTTTATATTCTTCATATCATTCATCTCTGATTCTGTTTTTGGATTTCCTTTTGGTTATTTTCCACTTTATTAGCAGTTTCCTTCATTGTTTCCATCATTTCTTTCATTGTTTTCAACATGTATACTCTAAATTCCCTTTCTGTCATTCCTAACAATTCTTTATAGGTGAAATCATCTGCAGTAGCTACCTCATGGTCCCTTGGTGGGATTGTTCTGGGCTGGTTCTTCATGTTGCCTGGAGTTTTCTGCTGATTCTTCCTCATGAGTGATTTCTTTTATCTGTTTCCTTGCCCTAATTTTCCTTTCACTTCCTGTTGCTCTTTAAGTTCTTGTGACTGTGGACTAAGGGTTACAGGACCAGAATTGTGAGAAGGTTGAAGAGCAAAAAAGGGATGAAAGAAAGGAGGACCGAGTGATAAGAAAAACAAAGAAAAATAGAGAAAAGTTAGGGGGTGGATAAAAGGAATATTGACAAAAAGAAGAGAGGCACAGAATGAGGGAGACAGAGCAATATAGGTGTACAATAGGATACTTTGACACAACCTTAAAAAAAAACCCACCTTCTGGGGGTGCCCAGTTGGGTTGTTCCCTTGAGGTCAGCAGCTCTTTGCTAACCTGAACAGACACAGTACCCCACCTCCACCAAGTAGAGAGGAAAGACAAAAATGCTATAAATCAAACCAAAACAAGTAAACAGAAAACTTTACAGGATAAAATTCAGTGGAAAACCAAATGATAGCGGTAGAAACACTAGCAAAAATGAAGTTCTAATTATTGAAAAAGGTAGCAATGGGAAATTATAATTAAACTATTAAAATTGAGAAAGAAAAAGGATCTGTATGGAAAAGGTTGAACTTCAAAAACAAAACAGCATCAACAAGATCAAAATAAACTAAAAAAACAACCAAACCAAAAAAATAAAAAATAAAAAAAAAACACAACCCAAAACAAAGCAGTATGTATATATTATTGAATATTGTCTGGGCAACACGTGGTCTTCTGGGGTATGAGATGTTAATCACAGTTTTGATACGACTGGAGGTTGCTGATTTCTCAAACCCCAGCAGGTAGACACCCTAAATCTCTCTTTAGTCCACTTAAAAGGCACTTTGAACTTGTTCACTTGCTGAGCAGCAGCTTTCCCAGGAAAGTGCTTGTTGCTGGAATCACTGCTGAAGTGGCTATCCACTTACCCAGTGTGCCAAAGCCGGTCTCACTCTGCCCCTGAGGGTTAGGGCTACAAGGCGTCTCAGACCCCGCCCTTAGGCTACTTGGTCACTGCGTTACCAGCTCCCACCCAATTCCAGCTCTGCTACCCTGAAGGCGGAGCTTGCCGGGGCAGATCACTCACAATGGCTCCCTGTGACCCAGAGCCAAACACTATTAGCTCCGTCTGGCTCAGCGGCTCAGACTGGGGCCCTAGACAATGGCCAAAGTTCTCCGCACTCCTGCTCAGGCTCTCCCCAAGGCAGTTCAGCTGAGTGCCACATCCAAAGACACCAAAACAGTTCACAGGTAAGGCCTTTCTGGTTTGCAGTCTCGCTGCTACTGAACTTACAGTTGTGGGCGGGTTTAGATGGATTGAACACACGCGACCACTTGCCAGTTTTCCACTATTTTAGTCCTCCTCTTGGGGTCCAGAAGTCTCTCGCTGACTCCCTGTATCCTCGCAGGGGTGATGATAGGCAGATCCCACCAGCCAGAGATGCCTGGAGTCCTATCTCCCCAGACTCATGGTGCCCAGATGCAAGGAAGCTGTTACTCAGCCGCCATCTTGCTCCACCTCCATCTTCCACATGTCTTAATATCCACCCCTGCTCTTTACCACTTGGAATTATTGTGGGTTTTTTTGTTTGTTTGTTTTTTTGCATAGTCAAGTCTTTTCCGGAGAACTTCAGCAATTTTTACACTCATATTTCTTTATATTATGCTCTATTCATTTGCATCTTACAACGTTTGCATAGAGCAAATGAACATTATGGTGACAATCTAGCTGCAAAATAAAAAATTACAGCTGACGCTCTGACTAAAACTATGTGGACAGTTTCTAAAGTTTCAAGATACAGTAGAATTTCTGTTTTTAACCTGTCACTGGATTGTAACTGGTCAGCATACAGAGGTGGTTAACATTAAGGAGCTAAGTGTACTGTACTCAAAAGCAAAAGTGGGTGATGTCTAGTCTTTGAAAATTAGGGCAACTTAAGAAGGTGATCAATGCAGAGAGATGTTCAACTCTGGAGATTCTCCTGTGTTTTTACAAACACTGTGTGTGTTTATTACATAGTCTAACTGAGTCGCATTATCCCAGTTCATTGTTACCCAATTCAATAATATCTCATTATTATTTTTTAATTTTAAATGCAATTTATTTTTCTCTTATGATACGATGTGTCTTTATCGGAACATGTTAAAAAAAATCCCAATACATTTAACATAAAGTAATTGGCTCTGTTAGCTCCTCATGAATTGGACAGTATCTCATCTGAAGAATAGGTAACCACTCCAATGGGCACGGCAGAACAGTCATTTTTTTATGAAGTGCCAGGTCAGAGCAGGGACAAGCAAAATGAAAGTAGACTTGTCAGCATCAGGTCGTCACATGTCACACGTCTTGTAAGGGTTAAGCAGAAGTGGGGATTCCTTACTGCTGGTTCAAGTTCACAGGTCTCCTCGTTGGCCTGCTTTCAGAAAAGAATGATCTATTTGGGGGTGGCGCCTGTGGATCAAAGGAGTAGGGCGCTGGTGCCGTGTGCCAGAGGTGGTGGGTACAAACCCAGCCCCAGCCAAAAACTGCAAAAAAAAGAAGAATGCTCTATTTGAGGGTTTCTCTGCTTCCTGAAAGTTTAATTCATGGCACTTAGCACAAGGGCCTCCATGTTGGTTTGGTCTCTTGGGGCCTGGTGCAGGAGCTCAGTCCACAACAATAACCTCCTAAAAATCTCATTCAGTGAATAACAATTAATATTGTAATATTTTACAATATTAGTAAAATAATAGAGGAACTTACAAAGAGTAAATTTGCAGTCAACTGACTCTATGCTAATTAGAATCTGTAATGATGTACTGCGTTTGGTGATTTTAATTTATAAACAATTAAAATATTTACCAAAGTTAACAAATATGTTGCAAGGGACAGATTCTATCTACATGTTAAAACTTATTTAGTTATGATTTACATGCTCAAAATTATTTAAGGTTTCTACGATGAGCTCAGATAAGAGAAAAATAGAAACTAAAAGATAGATTCATTATTGGTTAAAAATTGTCTGGCAACCATGAAAAAATTGTTAGATATTTTCTATTTGGTGATATGCAAGACACAAGTTCAGCTTTCTGCACTGAGTAAAAAAAATTCAGAAAAATTTTTTTCTTGAAGTTACTCCGTCAAAGAAAGAAAAATAATCATCTAAATATGTACAGTTAGAGGAACACTCTTCTGCCTACAAAGAAAAATAGAAAAGTACTTAAGTCTAGGCCTCTATAGAAGATGAAATGAGTGTAATATTTTTCATTGACAAAATAAAATATATGTGAATATAAATAATAATTTGAAAAAGTCAATTGGCCGTTTAAGGAAAACTATGGAATTAAAAACCACAGTTAATCTATGTATAAAAGAAGAATGCAAATGTGCAGTGAATTTGCTGGTGAAATATTCTTTCTTGTGAAATTGATCTGAGAACCAGTAACAGTTGGATATGAACTGAAGGAAAAATTGATGAGCGAGAAATGTCTGAAATGTAATTTGTACACTGATTCTGTGTCATAAAAGAAATTTCTGTAAAAGTGGGGGGATCATTTGATCATTTTACCCAGGACTCTGTGTTATCTGTTAGATGACAGAAACATCAAAAGTTTCCATGATATTTATCATCTGTTGGGGTAATTGTCTTCCAGTTCCCAGAAAGAGCCACAGGAAAGAGAGGAAGAACAGAATTAGCAGGACTGCTGCAGTTTCAGTTACATGAAGGAAAAAATAATTTATTGTTGCAGTTGCAATGCATATAAATCTTTGCAAAAGGCTGGGGACGTATAAATAATTCTAAGCTTTGAAAGATTCAAGGAGAGTAACTCAGGACAAAGATAACGGAGCAGAAGGATTTATTGCATAAAGCTGAGAATAATGGGGTCTCTTCAGGCAGTGGGGAAGGCGCCTCCCAGACGAGGCTGTAGAATTCCCTGAGCTCTCAACAAAGGAAGCTCGAAAAATGATAAATGCAACTAATGAAAGAAGTGACAGAATGCTTGGATTTCTCCCAGAAAAGTCCAGTGCTTCCTACTCCAGAAATAGCAAGTGTTTCTTTCTATAATGGTGGATTCAGTAAGAAAAATAGAGCTTTGTCAACAATTTAGATGAAGAAATGGGATCACTTGGCAGGTTATTCATATTATTCTTTGGTAAAAGGTATGGTTACATTTTGCAAAAGCTATGGCGACTGACTGGTCATTCTATGAGTCTTGTAGGAACTTAGGATGTCTGATAAGACCCTTTTACTAGTGAACAGAAATACTGTCATTTTTTTTATCATAGTACATATGAAATCTTTGAAATCTTTAGATTTCAAGATTTAGATATGTTAACAACACCTGGTAGTGTTGACGCTGGTTATTGAAGAAATTCTTACAAATATGTCCAGTGGAGACAGAGAAACTGAGCTATATGACTTCCTCTCCTGAACTGTCAGCTGAAATCTGTCAGCTGCATCTCGAATGAAGGCCAAATCAATGTTTCAGGAAAAATTAAAGCATTTTCAAAAAAATTACATTTCACACATTTAAAATATAATTAGATTTTCAGAATTTATATTCTCTTTTATGCTACTGTGTACATTCTATAGTAATCAGGGGTCACATTATTATTTTTCTTCAATTTTAAAGAAAAGATTACTATAATTTTGAAAGTCAGTAATGTCTGATAATTTACAAAATTTTATTCTATTATTTGGGATTGAAAATGGAACTTTTCTCATTGTGACTACTTTAAAACACTTATCCATTTATATTGCTATATATTCAAATGTCAGCAGCTAGTCAAGATTTGAGAATGCCATTTACCTTTGTATTTTTTGGTGTGTGTACATTTTATTGACTTTTTCTTTTTTGCATATACACACACAAGGTGAATGAGATTCTGGAACGTAATCATGAATGCATTAAGTTAAAATTTATGAACATTTTACTTTATGAGGTATTAAGTTTGCAATATTATCCTAGAAAAGGTGCTGCATACCTCACTGCTGAATATCACTATAGTCACCTTCAAATTATTCCCCTTGGGAACCTATACACGCATGCGGATGCCTAGTTCACCAAATTCAAAGCAATTTCGGAATTCTTTCTGGAAAAGCCATCAGAGTTGTCATCATATTACCCTTAATATCCTGAATGTCACCAAAATGTCTTCCTTTCAATATTTCTTTTATTTTAGGTTAAAGAAAAAAATCACTGGGAACTAGATCAGGTGAGCAGGGAGGGTGTCCCAATACTGTTATCTATTTCCCAGCTGAACCCTTTCTCATCAGTGAGCTCCTTCAGGACCACGTTTGCACACATCTTTCTCAAGCAAAGATTGAGATTAAGATTTTCCTGTTACTCCATCCGTGTTTACTTGGCCTGCTATGCTTCTCACAGTCAGCCAATGATTTTAACACATAATTTGATGATTTTTTGCCATGTTTTCCTTAGTTCTGCTCATTACTGGGTGCCATGACCACTCCTCATCCATGACACTTTCTCTTTCCTCAGAAAAACATCTAATCCAGTTGCCATTTTCTTCATGGCATTATCCTCATGAGCTTGGACTAACATAACCCTGATTTCACTTCTGCTCTTGCCAAGTTTAAAATGGACATTTAATGTTTATTCACTGCTCTAATTCAGGCTCCGGCATTCTCATGATGGCCGCACAAAAAATACACAATAAACTGTGGTATATGTACACCATGGAATTTTATGCAGCCTTAAAGAAAGATGGAGACTTTATCCCTTTCATGTTTACATGGATGGAGCTGGAACATATTCTTCTTCACAAAGTATCTCAGGAGTGGAAGAAAAAGTATCCAATGTACTCAGCCCTACTATGAAACCAAGTTGTAGCTTTCATATGAAAGCTATAACCCAATTATAGCTCAAGAATATGGGGAAAGGGGAAAGGGAGGGGAGGAGGGGGGACAGGTAGGGTGCAGCGAGGGTAATCGGTGGGACCAGACCTACGGTGCATCTTACAAGGGTACATGTGAAATTTACTAAATGTAGAATATAAATGTCTTTACATGCTGTGACGGCTATGTTAACCAGTTTGATGAAAATATTTCAAATTGTATATAAATCCAGCACATTGTACCCCATGATTACATGAATGTACACAGCTATGATTTAATAAAGACACACACACAATGAAAATGAACGCCACCCAGCAAGACACTGCCATAGTTGGACATGCACACAGCTGTGAGAAACTGATGAACCAAAGTTAGGAAACCTTACAAAGTTGTTTGCACTGCGCTGCCCACATAAGCTCACAGCGGCGAGTTTGTGAACTTAATTGTCAGATACTATTCAGTCATAAAAAAGATGGAGACTTCACATCTTTTATATTAAACTGGATGGAGTTGAAACACATTCTGCTCCATAAAGTATCACAAGAATGGAAAAGCAAATATCCAATGTACCCAATACTAATATGAAGTCAGTAGATGATCCAATTTACACTGCCCTTCATTAGATACAATATTCACAGTATTCCAGAATCATTGCACAGTAAGCCACATTTTAAGACAAACCTTCATATCTAACAACTATAAATGGCCTCTTGTTTGTTATCTTTCTCTTAAAGTGCTGTCTCTTGCAGTATATGCAAAACTCAAACCTGCTTTCATTAAATTTAAGCACAAGAAGATTATTACCTTATCTTTTCTGGAAAATCAATTTATTTTACCTCATGCTTATAATTCCTTTAATTCATCCATGTTATTACACTCTTCGTTTATTTGCTTACCTTACGAGATGATCTTGAAATGGTATATCAATTAAAATACACCTGTCAGGCTCATAATTGATTTTCAACTAAACTGGCAATTATTTTGAAATGTCACTTCAGGAAATTATTTTAGATTTAATCATGTTCATTTTATAAGCTGAAGAAAGTTTTAAAGAATATTTATCTTCTCATAACTTTGTTTATTTTAGCATTTATATTATTAATGGTATTATTACTGGTAAGAGAAAAAACCCACTGAAGTTGAGATGCAGTTCTATTCAAGCATTTACCCTCAAAATCTGTTCATTTATCCTCATTTTTTCATTCTTTTTCATACAATCAATGTCATTCTAACTCTTTCTGTATGCATTTTGTGTTATGCTTCATTATTCCTGATAAAATTCTAAAGTATTAACGACTTTTTCATATTAATGTCTGCACATGTGTTCATCTGTACACCCTTTTAAACGTTCTTTGCTTTTTAAAATGAAACTACAATATAATGATACATGTATGTCTCTGTGTGTGTATCAAATTTTCAAATAGGTTTTTGAAGTTAACTTATTGAAATGAACATTGTTGAATTACTGCAAAGTATTACTTATTTAGAATGTTATTATTTGGTAATATGGATATCCTCGATTATTAAGTAAGAATATGATAGAAATTACAAAAATTAAATTCAATATTTTCAGTGATGTAAGATAATGTTATTATCTCTGGAGCTCCTACATGGTCCTGATTCAGTTGGGAGCCAATTTTCCAGCTTCAGTGCACTCAACATCATCTAGTAACCCCGTAGGCTATTCAGAGATGTAAGGATCCCTGTGTAATAGCTGTCCTTTATGACTTAGAAACGTTTTCTGCCATTGTTTCCAGTCTAATCCACCTACCTCCATAAGCAACTGAAGATGCCAGTGTTCACCTACCTAGTTGACAGGCCTTTTCATTTGTTTAGAATCACAGTTTTACTTTTGCATTTTCACGGTAAAAGGAATCCATGAAGTGCTATTTAAAATGATGTCTTAGTTCTCTGGAAGGCCGAGGCCAGTGGATTGCTTGAGCTCAGGAGTTGCAGACCAGCCTGAGCCAGAAAAAAATAAATAAATAAATAAAAATAAAATGATGTCTTACATAAATATTATGTAAATGGACAGAATTCAAGAGCTTTATATATATATGTACATATATACACATTTGAGAATTTAAGAGCATATCTATCTATATAAATATATATACACACACATATATACCCATCATAGGTACTCAATTACTTTTTGTAAAATATAAATGGATTCTCAAAGTTTGTATTTCACCCAATACCTATAGTTTGTTCATGAACTGAATTAATACTGTAGAATTCCTGTTGCATCCCTTTATGTTATATGATTGTATGTTTTTGACAGATTTTCACTGTGAGTGAAAAGATAGTTATTTTCAAGTATTTTTCAACAAATAATGTTAGCATACATTTCAGAACAGCAAATAGCTTTACTAATAGTAGCGGTTATATTAGTAAATAGCAATACAAAAATAAAATGCAAACATATTGTCTTTATCTGCATACTTCTCCCGCAGAATTTTTAAAAGTCAAAGGTCAATCTTTGTGTCTTTCTCAGTCGGCATACTATTAAGTTTGTGTAGAAATAATCCTTAAAAGCCTTTAGTTTTTGCTGAGTTATTTTTTCATGATAACATCCACATGTAAGTTGACTTTTTGTGATAGATTCAAGGTGGATCGATTCTAATAGTTTAGTTGTATCATATTATCATCACTTTTGTCAACATTTTAAAATGTAATGTTTTGGAAACAAAAAAGATAATTATAGAACATTTGCTTGAAAGATACTCTTTTTAAAATTATTTTGTACCACATACACATTTATTTAACATTAGATCTCAAAGATATAAAGTACATTTTCAGTAGATGTTTTAAAATAACGATATAGAAATTAATGCTTTCCAATCCAATTTTTCTGCCACCCACATACTCCCCAGCTCTTATTTATTTGGGGTGGGAAAGAAGTTGGTGTGTTACTTGTAATTATCCTACAGTTTTAAAAGAGAAGAAATGTAAATATGAACTCATCAGATGCTTTTATTATCTATATTGCATTACAAAAAATAATAAAAGATTTATTATTAGTAGTAGTACTATTTTTAATTTATTGTTGGGGATTCATTGAGGGTACAAGAAACCAGTTTACACTGATTGCACTTGTTAGGTAAAGTCCCTCTTACAATCGTGTCTTGCCCCCAAAAGGTGTGGGACACACCAAGGTCCTACACCCCTCCCCAAAGATTTTTTTATAAACAAAAAAATCATATTTGGAAGTCCAACGTAAGATTGGAAAAGGTTAGGAGGAAAGAATTATATTCTGGTAATTATGAATCAACTCCTCAGGATGGCAGCTTTCAATACAGGTGATTTAGTTTTCCTATACAGACAGGATTATTTAGTATCGTTTTTTTCTGGTGGTACTATAAAGAGACAAACCGAAGTGATGTTCCTGCCATGATAAATACACTCAGAATATTAGAAGTCAAGGGCACATATCTTGCAGATAGAGTGCTTTACTCCCAGTAGAGAAAATAACCCACTTTTAGGTGCTAATATCAGATAAATTTTACATAAGACCAAAAGTCTCCAGTTTTATTGGACTATGTTGAATCTTATTGTTGAAGAATAACTCACACCAAGTAAAGTGCAGAGGTTGTAGGTCACATAGTTTGGTAAATGTCCGGTAACCCGAAAACCCCTTTGAAGCAGTGCAAGGTCACAAGGTAGGACGAAACGCCCAACCGTCACGTCCCCTCAGGACTGTCCACCACTGCGGGTCAGCCCCCTGCGAAGGGCGTCCCTGTTAGTGTTTCTGAACACTGAATAGCCATTTGGTTCGCTTCCCAAGATCTAATCTGTCTTCCTAAGGTGACTATTCACTTTATCAACTATACTTATAATTGCTCTGACAATTTTTTTTTTTCATCAAATAGGTCCGAAGTGGTGCCCTTCCCAAATTGGTCTGCAGCTGGAATGCGGTAAGAAGCGGTTTTCACCTGTTTATGTGACTTAGCTTCCCTTCTCTGTGATCCCGAGCTGACGTTTATTCATCAGTTAGCCAATGTACAAATTTGATTTACCCAACCATCTAGGGCTCTGCTTTTACAGGTGAAGAATTTTGGTCTCAAAGGATATTTTTCACAGATTCCCCATCCAGATGTTTTGGAGGCAGGATCTGAACTAACACCTTTCTGTTTACAAACCTTTAGCAACAGTTTAAAACCCCTATTAGCATCAGTTTAAATCCCCTATTCTACAACACATTAGTCTAGTCTCAGGAATACTGCCTAGCTCTATTTATTTTTTGATTTATGCATTTATTTATTTATTGAGACAGAGCCTCACTCATACCCTGGGGAGGGTGCCCTGGCATCATCATAGCTCACAGCAACTGCAAACTCCTGGGCTCAAGCCATCTCCCTGTCTCAGCGTCCTGTGTGTACCTGGCACTACACGTGCTTGTCACTACGCCCAGCTCATTTTTCTATTTTTTGTTGTTGTTGTTGTTGTTGTTGTTGTCGGTGTTTATTTATTTATTTATTTATTTTGCAGTTTCTGGCTGGGGCTGGGTTTGAACTCACCACTTCTAGCATATGGGGCCAGTGTCCTACTCCTTTGAGCCACAGGCGCCGCCCTAATTTTTCTATTTTTAATAGAGACCATGTCTCATGCTTGCGCAGGCTGATCTTGAACTCTTGAGCTCAAGCAAGTTGCTAGAAACATTTTACACAATGGGTTTGTTCACATTTTATTTTACTTGGAAGATATATTGTGCCTTACAATTTCTATATAAAATTAATCTTTAGGTTTGCCTGATTTTGCATTAAGGCTTGAAATTACATTCCATTAGTATTTTCCTTCTCATCCTTATTTCAGGTGGGCCTTTTCTGAGGGACTCCGTCACCATCCACAGTGTCGCAAGCTCCTCCATTGTCACCCTCTATTTCACAGACCTGGGCCAGCAGGTCCGCTGGGTCACGGTAGGTGTCCCCTTGAAATGCAACGTACACATCCCACATTTCTTTTGAAACAATGTGTTGACAGTTTCTTTCAAGTAAATTCATGGTGGAATAAAGTACCACACTGAACAATGTTTTTAATTTTCAGAGCTCACTGTGATTAGTGAGCAAAATTCTATGCAAGAATTGAAGCAATAGACATCCTCAGTGAGAAAAAGCAAGACAAATTTCTTTTTTTATCTCATCCACCCTGGGAATGAAGAATTCATCTCTGCTTTTCCTAATCTTTTTTATTAAATGGTATCTGTTTACATTTTTCTTCAAGTATGCTAGGGACCTCAAAGAACCTTCCCTCTTGACACGTGAAAGAAGCAGGCTGGAATAAATCCACAGTAAAAAGCATCCTCAGGCAGAAGAGGGAAGTTTTGGAAATTCTGACTGTTAAAAAGCAAGACTTTCAGTTTCTGAAGATGTCCTTTGGACTCTTTTCGGAGGGAAATTAGAGATCTCTATTTTGAGTACATTTTTAAAACATCTGAATGCCACCGTATTATAAGAATGAGAATCACCATTAAAAAATACAGAGGTATAAGAGGTGGTGAAAACACTTGGTACTGGTTCACAAGTAATGGATCACTCAATAAATCAATGGGATAGGCTTCCGCAGCAAGTTGAATATGATATTTATTAACCGATGCAATGAAATCATTAATCTAAATAAATAAATTTAACTGAAAGAATTAGAATGTATAGTACATTCTAATTCTTTCAGTTAAATTTAACTCTTTTTTTCTGTGCATTGTTTAAACCATGCATTTTTTTCCAATCACATTTCACTTCATATCTGTGATGACTAATTTTAATATTTTAAATTCGTAATGGCTTTTCTTTCTGCCAGCATTGTCAACATCACCGTTTACAGAGCTTTGAGCTTTTCCTTGGCACTTAAACAACCAATGTTAAAAATTATTACAGAGGTTGGCTAATGTATACATTAGCACTTAATTCTCTAAAAGAGAAATTCAGCTTTATATTTATTAATTAACATATGGCCACATACATTACTTTTTAAAAATAATCATTCCTTTTGAGGCGTATTTACTTTAGTATTCACCTCTTTGTCTTTTTGAGGTGTTTTCTAGTTAAATAGTTGATTTCGTTTTACGAGTTCTTCAGTGCTTAAGTACTAACTTATCGTTCTAAACTGAGTTTAGAAACTTCTGCATTACCCTGAAGCATATTATAATGCTTTGAAAACAACCTATTGATACTTGCATTGTGTAAACAAAGTTTTTAATACTGTATTTAAATGCGATGTCTGCACACTTTTGCTTGAAGATATTTCAGACAGGTAAATTTGGTCTTCAGAGGTTAAAATAGTCAGAGGATTTCTGTCCACATTTGTAATGACAAGGAAATTCTGCTTACAGAAATGTTGTCAGAATGAGCAGCATTAACTGTGAGTCATTGGAAATTCCAGCAGCATCATTTGGGTCAGCCCTGAAAAGAAAAAGCCTACAGGTGGAATTCTGTAACAATTGCACAAGGAAATTACAGCATATTTTAGAGGACGGTCATGTGTGTGACAAAGAAAATACTGGAAACAGGGGAGATATTTTTAAATCAACTTCACATGTCCTTTTGCTCCAAATGAGTCTGTTCTATTAAATGCTAAAAATACACACATTATGTGACAATCACCTACTTTCCACCAACTAAATAGTACAGCAAAGGCAATATTTTAACACACATGATATCCTGTGCATTTATAAAATAGTAAGAGGTGTTCCTGTAATAAAACCTCATGTGGATTACTTTGGGAAACCATCCATTTAACTTAAAAAGGTCAAAATATAAATTATAATTTTTTTCACTATTGTGTGTCTAAACATATTGAGAAAATTCTTGCCTTATTTAACATATGAAAATCTTAGGACAAATGGTGAATAGGATGATATAATATTCCTCTTTATATAAATATTATATATTAAATATTATAACATTCCTCTTTAATATCTGTTAAATACTACTAACAAAAGATCTTACTTTTACAGCCATACGTGTGTGTATGTGAAGGGAAACGTCTCTGTAATTCATTCACCCCTTGTAAGTTTTCAAACATCTGCCACCCAGATCAATAGAACACTTTCATCCATGTTTCCTTCAGATATTTGCACACTTTTTTCACACTTGTCTCCTGTCCTTGCACTAGCACCAATCTGTTCTTCATCTTCATAGTTTAGTCCTGTGGGGAATTACAGAAATGTAATCAAACCGTTTTTTTGAGCCAGATCATTATTTTTCTCTAAGCTTAGTGAACTTTAACTCTATCCCATGAAGTATAGTTATCATTATTTTGTTCTGTACATTGGTGAGCAGTATTTAGTTACATAGATGTAATGGAATTTGTTTGGCCATTTACTCTTTGAAATGTATCTGGGTGTTTTTCAGTATATTACTATTAAAAATAAAGCTTTCGTGAACACCTGTGTACAGGTCTTTGTGCAAATATTTTATTTTACTTTTCTGGGGTATGCTAAATTTTAAAAGTGCATTATATATTCTATAATAGATACAAGTCCTTGTGTATGTACTTGGCACATATTTTCTTCCAGTCTTTAACATGTATTTTCTTCCACCGAATAGGATTTTTCACTATGAAAAAAGATTTTCAATTGAAGGTCAATCCAATTTATTAATGTTTTCTTTTAAGAATCCTGTTTTTGCTGTGATCTATAAAGACCTGTCACCTGGTCCCAGGTTCTGGAAGTTCTCTCCTATGTTTCCTTCTAATAGTTTAATGGTTTTAAGTTTTAAATTTTAATAAATATCTGTTTGTTATTATTGTAAAGAGTTATGCACTTTTCACCTCCAGACTTCATATTTTCTTTCAATTATTGTTGTGTGCGCTATAATTCTTTTCTTTTTTTTCCCTGCTTCATTTTGGATTAAAACCCCAAATTTCTTTATTGTTATCCCTCTATTATTTGTTATATTTTCTTTTTTATTCAATTTAGTGGTTAGTGAAGAGATCCAAAGTGATTATACTGCACATCTTGGAATATCAAATACCAATATAAATTTTTATTTAGGAATACTAATTTTATTTTAGGAATATAAAAATATTTCATAAGTAGTCGGATGACTACCTATCTGTACTCTTCCTGACGCATTTTTTTTCCCAGTGGTGCTGTATTTTACATTTTAAAGCAAAAAGACAGTACTGTAATTTTATCTGAGTAATGTTTATTTAGATTTTTCCCTTTTTCCTGCAATTCGGTCCTTTCCTCTAACGCTAAGCTTACATCTCATATCCTCCTGCCTGAAGAACATCTTTAGTCCTTTATTCTAGGTCTGCCATTCATAAAGTGTTTCAATTCTTGTCTGTCTTCAAATGTGCTAATTTATTTGCATATTTATTTATATATTTATACACTGAGAAAGCTCAAGTGCAATTGATCACAATTGCATATATTACACAGAGGTGAAGTCTGGGCGTTTGGTGTATAGGTCACCTGAATAACGGGGCCTGGACCCACTGGGCAACTCCACATCACCCCCACCCATCCCACTCTGCCAGGTCTTTACTGTCCCCCATTCCACACGCCGAGTCCATATGCACACATTTTTTAGCTTCCACTTATAAATGAGAGCATGTAGTATCTGACTTTCTATTTCTGAATCATAGTCACTTAAGAGAGCGGCTTCCAATTCTCTCCACTTTGCTCCAAAGGCACGATTTCATCCTTCTTTGTGGCTGAATAGTATTCCCCTGTGTAAATAGGTAACCTTTTCTTTATCCAGCCATCCAAAGACGGGCACCCACCTAATTTGCCTCAGTATCTTTGCTGTTGTGAATAGGGGTGTGAGTGTGATAAACATACAATTGCAGATGTCTTTTAACGTAACAATTTCTTTTATTTGGGGTGAAGACCCAGTAGTTGAACTGCCAGATTGAATGAAAAGGAAAAAATGACAGATGTTGCCAAGGATCGTACAGAAAAGGGAATGCTTATGCACTGCTGGTGAAAACGTAAATTAGTAAAATTCTGCAAAAAGCAATATGAAGATTTCTCAAAAAAACAAATAAAAAAATCCTTATTTGACTTTTATTCTTTGGGATTATGTTTATATAAAAAATTCATACTGGGAGTTATTTGATCTTCATATCACAAAATGTTAGTATTTTAATGTGTGATGCCCATTGTTTATGTTGAAAAGCCAGTTAAAAGTAATGTCTTCTCTTTGACATTTAATTTTAAGGGCAGTTATCAGTAATTTGGCTGTGATATGTACAATTACGATCACATTTCTCCTTTTCCTGCTTTGAGTGTATAATGTTATCTGAGACTGTGTTTGGGATATATACATATATATGCATTTAATTTGAAAAATTAGTTACAAATATCTTTTCAACTATTGCTTCTCCATTATTCTCTTGGATTCTCCTTAAGTTCATTTTAAATTTCTATATTTTCTTTTTAAAGTTTTCACATTTTGTCAACCCTGTCTTATATTTATTTGAACATATCAATTATATATTTTCAAAATTTTACATTTGCTAATCCTGTTATATGACTCCCTCATTTATTTGTTTTGAATTTACACTATTTCTCTTGATTTTGGTCACAATATCTTCAGTCCTGGCACACTGGATATTTGTAAATAGATGCAGGGAATTTTATGTGAAAAATGCTAAAGATTAACTGAGACCTGGGATATCGTCTTCCTTCAAAGGTAATGTTTCACCTTCTAAAATGACTCACTGCATTATCGGGCTCAGCCCGTCTTGATCCAATCAGTGACTGAACTGATTTCAGGTTGAGCTTTCACACCTGTGAAGACAGTTTTCCAAAGGCCACCTTCTTCCTCTGGAGATGACCAGCAATAATATTAGTTCTTTCTACACCTGGTCCAAAGATCTGCTCTTCTTCTTAGGATCTTGTCAGGTTCTAAGTTCAATCACTTCTTTATAGCCTCCACTGAACAATGTCGACCTTCTAATCTTCACCAGCAGAAATGCTCCAAATGCTGAAAATATTTGGTAAAAGAGAGTTTGACCAGTTTTTCTCACTGGACCCATTGGTACATTGTATTGGAATTACCTAGAATAGAGTTCTTCATTATATTTATTTATTAGTAAACTATGAAAAAAATAAAACACAGTCTTCATCTCGTAGATGCTAACTTCCATACAGGTGTCCCAAATTGTCCCCTAAAGAGGCCGTATATATGGAAAATGAGAGATTGTAGCTGTATGTACTTTTATTTACAAAACATTCAGTATACAATTTTAAAAATAATTTAAAATTATTCTCTACATGTTGGCCACCTACTTGTAAAATTTTGTAATGAATATTTTGTACATAAAGGTACATGTAGCTATAATTTTCCATTTTTCCCTATGTATTTTTCCCACTTTAGGGAGTACTTTTGGGACCAAAGTGATGTTAATATATTACTACGGGAAATACTCTCAGAGTGTTATTTTTATAGTTCTTTTACGTTTAGGAAATTAAAATTAGAATTACTTAATTTTTGTTGTTAATTTTCAACAACTCAGAAGTACGTAATTTATTTGATTGTCAAATACCAATTGTAATTTTAGAGAACAAGAGGGCAAATCCAAAAACACCTTAATAATTATCACCTTCATAAGGTTTTTTTTTTTTTTTTTCAGAACAGAATGAGCTGTATGAAGTACACTAAGCACTTGGTCCTCAGCAATTCATATTTTTAAACGGATTATTGCTTTCTTCCCTTTTTAATTTAGACATATACAAAGTTGAGGGTTTCATGAAGATTCCAAATACACCCAAGAACTTTCCTTGCCTCATAGAAGTAATAAATTGGTTATTGAAAGCAACTGATTAGTTTAATAGAGAGAAATTTTCAGGAAGGAGACATGTGAATGTAATTTGATAATGGAAATAAATTAGAACTTAAATATAGGCTCTATCTTCAAAATAAGAAAAAGTTGTTTCCACCTTTTTAGAATCTAAATTCTCTACTAGAATTTTGGATTAAAATGGAGCTCCTATTCTTTGCAGTTCTTATGATTTTCTTGGGCTGCCTGTATCTATATTATCTATTTGTTTATTCAGTTTTGTTTTTGTATTTACTTTTTCTTTCCTGGTAGAAGAGCAATTTCATTTTCAGAAGGCTGTCTTAATATTTATCTATCTAGCCTGTGTATTTCTTACTCTGAAACTACTTTCTGATTGCTTTCTAAGTTTAATAAAATATCTTTCATTCTTCTGTTTGAACTTAAATGGATTTTTTCTTAAAGATGCATTGTCCAAGTTTCTCATTATCGTCCTCCAGCGCTTTCGGGATACGTTCTTCATAGCTTGGTACCGTTTTAACCTCCGTGTTTCAGCCCAAGCAATATTTGTAATAAAATATTGGGCCTCCTAAAATATATTTCTATGTGCTGTAGCCTCTCCTGGATTATTTTTAAGAGATGATTGAGATAAGGTCGTAGTTTAATTTCCTCTGATCCAAAGAACTTTTATATCTGTAATAGAATTTTTATTAACTTAATAAAGAGTGATATTTGGTCCAAGTTAACTATTGTTCATAGCATTTTTCATTCCTGATATATTCCTAGGGAATTTGCTCACATTTGACTTTACTAGATTAAGAGTTGTTGAAATAAATACTTTAAACATTGTTCTAAAAAGAAAAATTCTCCTTCTCCATTATTCCAGAGTATTGACATTCTGCCATTACACGTTCACAAGCGGTAAACATATGGTTCATGCCAGAATAATCAGGCGTGCTCTGAACCATAAGTTAGGGCAGTTTCTCATAGGAGGTTGCCTTTATAATTAATTGATCAGATGTCTGGTTTTATTCTCACATACAAATCTTTCTTGGCTCACAAGATAATATATATTTCTAAAAGGCAGGATTATAACTGGAGAATCTCCCTATATAGATAACTTCTTATACAGATATATTTTATGGTGCCCATAAAATCCATGTTCAATTGTAAACCACACACTGTTTTAATTGCACACAAACTTTTTGCCCACCCTATGTATGTGTGTGTAATTATACATATGCATAAGCGCATGTATGGGCTAAAAATCTACAAAGACACATGCGTGTTCACATACATGTTTGTAAAACCATGCCCAAGTATCACAAATTCTCACTATCTTCTGTGCAAAATTCAGACCAGAAATGTAGATGTTAATTCCCAGTCAACATGCACAACTGTATATTTGAGCAAAAAGTGGATGTTCAAGTTCTCTACCTCCACAAGTGCTGACTACAGATGAAAGCAAGCAAAGTTGGTTAAAAGTAGTCACGTTCATTACTGTTAGGTATGTATTTTTTATCTTCTCTTGGAACACTAAGAAGTAAATTACTTTCTCTTCTCTGCATTTTAGAAGAAGTATTTTTAACCTGGTTTTAGCATCAAAACACAACCAACATTGGTCAGTCATCAGATTCTAAAGCTCGTCTTCTAAGTAATCTTTCTGTAGTCACACAGCTTTGCTTTAAATTATCTTTTTGATTTTTTTTTTTTTTTGAGACATGGTCTCACTCTATGGGCCTTAGTAGAGTGCTATGGCATCACAGCTCACAGCAACCTCAAACTCTTGGGCTCACGTGATCCTCTTGCTTCAGCCTCCTGAGTAGCTTGGACTATAGGCATTTGCCACAACGCTCAGCTAGTTTTCCTTTCTCTTTTTAGTAGAGACAGGGCCTTGCTCTTGCTAAAGCTGGTCTCTGACTCTTGAGCTCTAGTTATCCACCCACCTCCACCATCCAGCGTGCTGGGATTACAGGCGTGAGCTGCTGAGCCCGGCCTATCATTCTGAATCAGTTCAGACATCTCGATCCACACATATGGTTACCACCAGCTCTAGTAATCATAAGTAATTCTTTTAACTACACAAATGAATTCCTTAGAATTAAAGTATAAAATTTCATATAGAGAGGACTAATTTAAATTTGAATCATGGTCAATACAATTGATTTCAAGATGACTGGGCTATGGAAAGAAAAAAGAAAATGAAAATATATGTGGCATGTGAATGTTACTTTCTTTGCATTATTATTATTATTTCTTAATATTTTGATGTAGCAATTGTCTGATTCCTTTTCTGAATGTATTTATGTTCATTCGTTCTTTACGAGGTTTTTGTTTCAAGTCCTTATCTTAAACATTGTTATTGTTATTAAATTTTAAGCCTTTTTAATTTTGTGAAGGCAAAAAAAATGGAAACCTAATAAACACATGTATATGTACAAATAAAAAAATAATAATAAAATAAAGGTAGTATAGCCCATTTTATTCACTGATTAGGACAGTTCATATGGAAAATGAGGTGTGTACAGGGTTAGGGAAATGTAAATCATATATTCATAATATTTTTTTAACAAAAATAAACTTTTCTTTGTACGGTATATAAAGAAATTTATTTATTAGCTTAAATATTTCTTTTCATTTTTAATTATTTATGTATTATTTTTTCTCTCTCTCTCTCTTTTTTTATCTTGTCTCTTTAACTCTGGCTGGCAGTTTCAGGGAAAACATTATTTGCATTGGCCCCTAGGCTAATTCTTTTAAAAGAAAAGAGATTCTCACCAGTCTATTTCACCACCTTATGTGGTGCATTAAAGTTCATGGTTATAAGCAAGCTTCAAAAAATCTATAAAAATGCAATATCTGGGTGTTGTGGCGGGCGCCTGTAGTCCCAGCTACTCGGGAGGCTGAGGCAAGAGAATCGCTTAAGCCCAGGAGTTGGAGGTTGCTGTGAGCTGTGTGAGGCCACAGCACTCTACCGAGGGCCATAAAGTGAGACTCTGTCTCTACAAAAAAAAAAAAAAAAAAAAAAATCTATAAAAATGCATTGCTTAATCTAAATCACCCTCTTATTTTTAGGTATTTTTGGCTGAGTACACAGGACCTCTGCTTATCTACTTCCTCTTTTATTTGAGGATCCCGTATATATATGATGTGAAGGAGAGCGCTGGAAATTCACGCCACCCAGTGGTGCAGTAAGTGATGCATAAGGAGGAGATGAACCAGGAGGCAAATACTGTGTTAATGAAGATGGCCTTTAGATCCAATGAAAATAGATTCAATTTTGTGGAAATGTCCTTGAGATGACCATGAATAGTCTATACAAACTAGCGTGCAAATTCATAACCAAGGCAGCAGTAGGTGTGGCTGAAGTAGAGGTCATGTAAGTGGATAATGATCACAGTTTACAAGTGAAATTGGGAAATTCAGAAATACCATTAAAACAATCTTAATATAACAAAGTTAAAGTGGGTAGAATTCAAGATTTAAATACTTCTCTGAATCACATCAGCAGTTATTAACCAGTAAATAAGGGGAAAGTTATATAGATTACCCTCAGTAAGTCAAATTCCAAAATAAATAGCACTTAAAAAAAAATAAAATAGGGCAGTTATCATAGAATGTTCTGTAACTGTGGGAGCTAGAGGATTGGAAACCTCATCTCTTTGCCTCTCCCCTCCGCAACTCTGTCTCAGAAAAGCTGCCAAATTAAAGAGAAAAAGAATAACTATTCAATATGTTATTTTTTTTCCTGTCTCTGTTCTTTTTTTTTTTCTTTTTCTCATGTTTGTTTTTTTTTTATTAAATCATAACTGTATACATTGATATGATCATGGGGCATCATACACTCGCTTCATAGACCATTTGACACATTTTCATCACAATGGTTAACATAGCCTTCCTGGCATTATCTCAGTTACTGTGCCAAAACATTTACATTCTACATTTACCAAGTTTCGCAAATACCCCTGTGTTAGATTACAATGTAGGGCCGGAAGTTTGTCAAAAAGAAAAATAATCTGGACATCAATTATGAAGCAAAATGTATGTGTTTTGGTCATGTGGAAGCTAGAAGACAGAGAATAAATTTGACCTTAACTTTCTTATCTCAGGGTGGTGCCTGTGGCTCAGTGAGTAGTGCGCCAGTCCCATATGCCAGAGGTGGCGGGTTCAAAACCCAGCCCAGGCCAAAAACCACACACACACACACAAAAAAACTTTCTTATCTCAGATCAACCTTCCCCACCCTTAACCAGACCACCTTTGCTCTTGTCCGTGGATTCCATACCAGGTCCCTCTCACTCAGGGGCATGGACATGACGTTCCTCAGGACCCTCCATCCTCTCTTCCCTTCCTCGCCTACAAATCTCACATACAAGTTCAATGTCTCTTACTCAGCAGTAGCCGTTCCTAATTCTTCCATAACAAAACATCCTACTAAATGATTTTGTTATAGACTCACGTGACATCAGTTTGAAGGCTTCCTTCAACAGAGTATAAATTTTATAATGAATGTTCTTTGATATCCAGTCGGTTTCCTTGCTTCACACATTAGCCGTGTATAGCAGACTTAAAAAAAGACACAGAAATATTTGTAATGAATAGTTCAGTGAACAAACTACCTATACGGGGGGTCCATAAAGTTCATGTGCAATTTAAAATAGTTGTAAGTTTTTGTGAATAATCGTTTATAAATTATTGTAAATAATATTTAAAATTGTAAATAATAATGGTAAATTTTAAATTGCACATGAACTTTATGGACCTCTGGTATTGAGGGTGCCAAAAAATATATACACATTTTAAGAAAAGAAAAACACGTATTAAAATGGTAATACTCAAGTCACATTTGGCTTCTGCCCTTTCAAGAGGTGCTCAAACATGACTTGAATCCATATTTTATTATCAGTACATATTGAGTATGTCAAATTTTTTTTTTTGAGACAGAGCTTCAAGCTGTTGCCCTGAGTAGAGTACTGTGGCATCACAGCTCACAGCAACCTCCAACTCCTAGGCTCAAGTGATTCTCTTGCCTCAGCCTCCCGAGCAGCTGGGACTACAGGTGCCTACCACAACGCCCAGCTATTTTTTTGGTTGCAGCCATCATTGTTGTTTGGCAGGCCCGGATTGGATTCAAACCTGCCAGCTCTGGTGTATGTGGCTGGTGCCTTAGCTGCTTGAGCCACAGGCGCTGAGCCTGAGTATGTCAATTTTAATACAGTTGTTTTCTTTGTTGAAATGTGTATACCTATTTTTGGCACCTCTGCATTTTTCTTTTAAGTTGGATGCTTTGCGAACATAAAAGAGGGTAATCTGACATGGATGGGAGTTCTGAGATGGCTTGTCTAGGAAAGTGACATTAGAAATGTTTTCTTTGCTTCCTGTAGGGGTATGTTAGATTTCAATTAAGAAATAAGGCATTTTTATAAGGAAATGATCCATGGTACAAAGCGGTTTGGTACGTTGTAAGAGAAGACGGTCAGCTGGGGTAGCCAAGGCATGGAGAGGTGAGGGGAGTTTGGCCCTCAGTGATAACAGGCTCATCAGTAGAGGTCAAGTTGTCTAGGGCCTTTTAGAACATTCACATGTTGGGCAGTGCCTGTAGCTCAAAGGAGTAGGGCACCGGCCCCATATGTTGGAGGTGGTGGGTTCAAACCCAGCCCCAGATAAAAACTGCAAAAAAGAAAAAAAAAAAGAATATTCACATGTTTCTTTTTCTTAAGTGAAGGAAATGTCCACTTCATTTATAAAGGTCTATTTCTTTCTTTATAAATGAAGCAGACATTTCCCAGGGTGGAAAGATTGGAAGGAGAATGTAGCAGCACTCATTTCTTAGATTAAATATGTAATTTTTACCAGATAGATAGTGCTAGCATGAAAAGAGAACATTGTTTTCCAGTGGCATTCCCAAAGGAATTGACTGACAGGTAGTTATTATTCTTAAATACAAACACAGCATATTTTAAACATCTCAGTGATAAATGTATTTGTGCCACATTTTTTCTAAATAGCAAATATGTTAAGTTTATAAGAAATAGTTTCAGAACAGATACAAACACACAGCTTTTGGAATTTCGGCATCTAGTAGGCATTTATGAACTAATCCCAAGGCCAGAAAAGCTCCCCAGTTCTAGGACGGTTGTTTCTCGTGATTAAGAAGGCTGATTTTCTATTGCTACATCCGATTGCCATACAGGCAAATGTCAGCTCTTCAAAATCCCTTTCCATTACATTGCAGAGTCTGAACTACAGGCTGAGTTCATATGGTAGGCAGATTTCTATATGTGACTCAACCATGCACAGTTCCCTGGCTCTTTTAGAGGAGACTCAGGACCTGTCTCCTGCAGGATCTTAAAACAAGAACACAACAAAACAAAAGGCTGTGTGATGAGACTGCACAGAAAATGGAATTTAAACTTTCTCCATCTTGGTACTTGCTAAAGGACAACCAAACAATTACAAAGTCGTTCTGAATATTAAAAAATGTCAAATGCATTCTCAGTAGGTTTTGGATATTTTTAAAACTTGTAAATTGCTTCAGGGGAGGCATTTTGATATGACACATTGTTAATTATCATATTCATCCCTGCTCCTGGGGCAGGTGTGAGTGTAGCAGTTTATGACTGGTATTATAAAATATTTCTAGTGTCACGAGAAGGAAATGTACAGAGACTCTTATAACAGTTACTTCTTAAAAAAGTTAGACCATTTCTAGAATAAAACGTTAAACACTTTTATTTTGGTTACAAGAAACAATACCTTCTAATAAATAGGAAATCCTAGTACGTTAAAAAGACACGAAGTGTCCACGCAGAAGGCAAGCCAGGATTTTGAAAGGGAATTTAAATGTCGTGTTTTATTTTCTTTCCAGCTTGGCTTGTGTCTGTCACTGCGCGCACTACCTCCGATGCCTTTTGGAAACTTTATTTGTTCACAAAGTTTCTGCAGGGCATACACCTTTGAAAAATCTGATGAAGGTAAGGATCAACATGTTCTCTATTTTTAGTTGTTAATAAGGCATCTTGTATATTAGACCCTTTGCAAAATAAGTAAACATTTTTTCCCCTGACGTCTAGATTTTCCTGCTCAATTGCATCAGCCTACCTTAAAGGTTCTGGTGCTGTAAATGCCATTTCCGAAGTGATCTGCTGCATTCGAACTTAACCGACAGAAAGATTTTTCTGTAACCTTATGTTTCAAGATGAGCTAGATACTCCCAAGGGCCTTTTAATTTTGGAAATACATAGCATTGAATTCAGATTCTTTAAGTGTCACGTGCAAAGGAAGCATCTCACAAATGAACAATACAACAAATATATTATACATGTGTGTGAAATGATTAAGTGATAACCCATGTTTCTGACAGTTGTCTGTGATGCTGTGGTCTTTGCTCTTCCTGGGTATGTTGAATGCAACAGTTATCAACCATCAAAGAACGGTCACAAAAATGGGAAACTTGTGAAACATCAAAGTGGAAAAATACACTAGAAAACATGTTGCATTTACATTTCTTAATTAAAATTAAAATTTATTTTAATGCACTTTCGATTTAAAATCTATTTTCAAAAGGAATTACCGTCTTTAAAGTTTTCTCATTCTTTGAAAATATCTGCTTTCTAATACAATTCAACAAGGCAGTTATCCTATTGTTACCATTGTAGTAAAACAGAAAGCTCTAGAATTCTGAGATCTAAGAAATTATTTAGACCCACTTCTCTTTTGACAGAAGATATTGAAGTGTCTCACATCTGGGCAAGGCCAGCCTTACAGCCTAAGACCCCTGAACCCGTGCCCGTCAGTCAGGATTTGTTACTACCAACGATTAAATAATTCGTTCTTTTGTCCAGTTAGTCCTAGAAAAATATTAGTATATCTTTTATAAAATATAACTTATTTACTTCTGTATTACTTGATTGACAAAATGATTTCTTGACAAATCTTTCTAAAGTATATGATTACATTTGACTTATATTCCAAATGCCCTTAACATTAATAAGAAGGTGTCAGCCACATACACCTGAGCTGGTGGGTTCGAACCCAGCCCGGACCTGCCAAACAATGAGGGCTGAAACCAAAAAATAGCCGGGCGTTGTGGCAAGTGCCTGTAGTCCCAGCTACTTGGGAGGTGGAGGCAGGAGAATCGCTTGAACCCAGGAGTTGGAGGTTGCTGTGAGCTGTGATGCCATGACACTCTACCCAGGGCAACAGCTGGAGGCTCTGTCTCAAAATAAATAAATAAATAAATAAGAGTGGTGCAAAGGATTGCATTTCCTTGGTGAGAACAAAATGGTCCTTTTAAAATGCTACTTTACTGGGCAAAGAAACATTCCATTTACTCAGCATAGACAATTTATATTATTATTCATAGAAAAGGTGCAGTGTGTGACTACAGAGGGGGTGGTTTCCTATGATGTCATATACACACAAATCTTCCTAACCTTTATTTTGTTTTGTTTTGTTTGTAGAGTTGTGCCTTTTACTGGGGATTTACTTCTTGGATGGCCTACTACATCAACCACCCCCAGTACACACCACCATGTATGTGGGGTTTCTTCTTAACTATCACTATTAAATAAAGGACCAAAATCAAAACCTTGCTCTAAGCCAGTAGAAATGGGAAACAACATAGTGCAATTAAAGAATAAGGAAATAATAAAAAGTGTCAATTCAGTTACTTTCATATCTATCTGTTAAATGTTGATGTAGACTTAAAAGACCAATTTGACTCATATATTTCGATTTATTTTCTTTGTATAAGTACTATAAGAAATATTAGTTTATTGTAAATACCTAAAACTCTAGATAATAAAATGAAAAAGGCAAAGAGGAAGAGGAGAAATTTTATATAATTTTAGAATCACGTACTAATCAGCTATCAGATGTTTTAAAAGTAATAAGAGTTAAGTAATAAGTACAGGAACAAATCATGCTCTTTTAAATATCATTCAAGGAACAAAATGAAGCAATATTTTTCTGTGACATATTGGTTTCTACTTATAATTTAATTTATTAAATATGTTGGACTTTGACTCAGGTGAGCAATTTGGTTGGAAGAAAAGGCCTGCTATGACCCATGAATTCCATTTTTTTCTTCCATGTGGAATTTTTTTTCTCCTCAACCTTTTCTGTATCCCATAAGGCACACAAAACACAGTCCAATAATTAAATGGTTCCTCATTTAAGTGACAATTATTTTGTAGTCTGTTTTCTGGCATTCACAAAGTTTAATATAAATGAAGATAAAATGTATTTAAGATTATTTCAATTTTCAGACTTTCATAGAGTACTGATTTCCCTTTGAAAGTCTTTGGTCAGAATTCTCACAGTCATTTTTAAATTAAAATGGACTACATAAAATTCAATGCTGTGCTCACAAAGCAAAAACAGTACAATCTGCATTCTTTTTAAGTGAGTAGAAATAACCTTCAATGTACATATTTCCATGCAAAAACACTTATATAACTTTAAAAAAAAATTTAAATATCTATCCCCCCAAAACAGAACATCAGTAAAAGATTTGTACATATGTGATAAACAATATTATTAATGATCTATAGAATTAAAGTGACCCTAATTGTGCATATCTTGATAATATTTAGTTTTTTAAAGAGTTTGCCATCAGACATTTCTATGCAAATTCTATCACAGTTATGATAACGGAAGTTTAATGCACATTAATATTGGGAAAGTCTTCAAATAGATTCTTATTCAAACGAACAGGTAAATAACATCAATCTTTATCTGTAAATGTGTTTGTGTAAATAAACACAGGTCACCTGCATGTACATACTAAGCAAGAAGAAAGATGTGCAAACACATGATGAGCTTACCAAATAGTTGTAGTTTTAATATTTTTGTGTATTTCAGCTTCATCTTCTAGGTGACTTTAGGAACATTGCATTTTGTTGTTGTTGTTGAGACCTAGTCTTTCTCTGCCGCCCTGGCTGCAGCTCAGAGGCATCATGACAGCTCACTGTAACCTCAGACTTCTGGGCTCAGCGATCCTCCTGGCTCAGCTTCCTGAGTAGCTGGGCTTCCTGCACCTGCGGTCGCACCAGTTCATTTTTCTATTTTTAGCAGAGACACATCTCTCTGTTATTTAGGCTGGTCTGAACTCCTGAGCTCAGGCAAGCCACCCGCCTCGGCCATCCAGAGCGCTAGGATTACAGGCATGAGCCACTGCGCCCGGCCAGAGACATTGTTTTAAACACAGCTTGTGCATTACATTTTATGCCATCTTGGAAAAATACACAACCCATTTTTTTATTTTAATGTAAGAAAAATAGTACTTGCCTCACATATTTGTTATTGAAGTAAAAATATAAAATACTTAAAATTCTGCCTTTTTGAACTCATTCATGCAAAAGTACAAATTATTATTATTGATGTTTTTTAATTATTAGAAAGAATAGATATTTAGGGTGCTGTTATATCTTAGGCCATACTAAGCGTACTTTTAAAATGAGAGAGAGATATTACATGTGCTTCAAAGAGCTTAATCATGCAAATTAACAATAGATTCCATTTGTATGTTAAATAATTAGGTTACTAGAAGAAAAGTGCATGCAGAAGGCAAAAATATTTTTTGTACTTTAGATTGCAAAAGTATTATCCCAAAAGGTCAATTACATGTCACATGGTACTGCCGATTATAAGATATTTGCATTCAATAAATACTGCGTGAATTATGTCTACATAGTTGACGATCCAAAACACGAGTATTTGGGCGGCCCCTGTGGCTCAAAAGAGTAGGGCTCCGGCCCATATACGGAAGGTGGCGGGTTCAAACCCGGCCCCAGCCAAAAAGAAATACTGGAAAAAAAAAACAAAAAACAAAAACATGAGTATTTACATGACATCTTCCTTTCCTGCCCTCTAGCATTTGGAAACAGGCAAATCCTGGTATCTGCTATCAGTTTTCTGGTAAGTATCACATTTATTATTTGCTATTCCTCCTTTAACTTGATAGTAGTAAGAATATAAAACATTTCACTTGAGGATCTGTCATGTAGAAAATATGACCTATCTTTATATCATATACACAATAGAAAATGAGGTAAATCAAATAATTTCTGATAGTCAAATCTTTTGTTCTATACATCTTTTAGTCAAAATGCAATCATCTATAAAAGATCATTAGGGTTATTTGAAATGTACTGAATATTGAAAAAAATATGCTCAGTAATTATTCTTCTTGTCTACAGTACACATTTACCTATTTACCATCTTTAAAGGCAAAAAATTTTTACATGTCTAACAGGTAAACATCCAAAAACACTTTGACATTTTCTTCTAGTAACCTAATTATTTAACATACAAATGGAATCTATTGTTAATTTGCATGATTAAGCTCTTCAATTCACTTTGTGAATTGAATGTAGGATGAACACAAAGGTTGCTTATGTTAGAGAACATAGCTCTTTCCAAATTATTCTCATTCCAGTCCTTATATCATCTATGTAAGTAAACATGATACACTTACTAACTGTATAAAATCAGTCTGGGTGTATCAGATCTTTATTATTTCTGAAATGCATCAATTCCATCAGACACATATGTATTTATTTAGCTGTGCTATGCAGTATAATGCCAACTTTCACCCTTCACTCATGTTTTTAATCTCTCTTTTGTTAAATTCATAAAGTCCCACAATTCACATACAAGTCTATATCCTTGTGAAATTTGTATCCAACTACTTAACTCTGATCATTTTATGTAACACGTAAATCACTCACTACATGTTCTGAGCTCTCACTTGACCCTGTCTGTGTGTGTGTGTGTGTAAGCTAACAGCGTGGGTAATAACAGAATCAATGACAGAAATCATTTATTTATTTAGTATGCTGTAAATATACCACAGCCTTTTAATTTTCCATGTGTGTAAATTATTCATGGAGGGTAATCCTGCAGTTCATTTGTTATAACGACTTTATTGCTAATCCATATTTTAGCAAAGTGAATGTTCTCTTCCTATTAACTGCTCAGTAAATCTGACCAAATGGAAGAATGAATTCATGGACAAAGAAAATAATAACTGCAGATTTGGTCCTTACTTATGCATGTTTTAGATTAATATCCAGTTATTCCTTTGATTTCCTCCTTATGATGTTGCTCTCTTTCTTTTTTACAATTTATTTACCATAATTTTTTCCGGGTATTTATTAAGGATATTCCATTTTGCATTTAATGTTCTTGATGTCTTCTCTTTTCTCAAATACGGTATGCTATGAATTTCCTCCTGTGTCTCAAATGTATTTGGCATCAGCATAAGACAAAAACCTTAGTAAAAGTAATAGTTCTTCTCTAAAAGTTTTCTCACAAGAGATGTTAAAATATTTTCTTAAAAGGTTAAAAGAGGCATAATAAGAAATAACAAAATTCGGGCGGCACCTGTGGCTCTAAGGAGTAGGGCGCTGGCCCCATATGCTGGAGGTAGCAGGTTCAAACCCAGCCCTGGTCAAAAACTGCAAAAAAAAAAAAGAAAAGAAAAGAGAAGAAATAACAAAATTCTCATAGCTTACAATTATATGTTTTTTTCCACCCAGGGACTTTTCCAAACCCTGCCTCACTGTTAAGCTACTGGTTTTCCCTTCACACACACCTCCCCTAGTCAATAGTATTATATACATCCCCATCAAATCCCCAATTTATCAAAAATTGATAAAGCCCAAGTTGATAAATTACACAAATATCGATAAATAATAGAATGGACCACATCCAGTACAGACAGCAGATAAGTCTGATGACATTAATGCCACGTTCCTAAGCACCTAATGAACACTGATTTTAACTGTAAGTAGCACTAAGTATATGTGAAAATCTTACCTTAAAATAAAAATACTGAATGTAATTTTATTCCACATAAAATTGAAATTTAGAGATGAGACAGAAGGATCATTGCGACTCTCTCACAGACGCAAATTTTGATAAGGAATCAAGAAGGCCTGGTAGTTTTCAAATTCCTTACTACTGATCAGCGTAAGCAAGCCACATTTAACTTTCACAAATAATACATGATATTAAGTTATAGGTTTTAGGAAATTGATTCTAATACAAGGCATAGTAACTAATGAGTTGACCGAGTTTGCATATAAGCGCCTAAATCAAATAACCCTACTATTCATTGTACATATTAACATTCTGTAATTCAAAATTGATTTATTGTTTATAACAACTGAGCGTGTTTATGTATGTTTGAACTGTATTATAAATAACCATGTGCAAATGATTTAGAAATTCCACACAATCTATTTCAAGTCCAATGCATTTCAAATTATTTTATATTAAAAATAACAATCAATTATTATACAGAAGGAACAAAGGAAAAATTAATGGCTTAATCTTATACAATATGGAATTCAACCAAAAAATATCTGTCTTAATGGCGAGTTATAAATTTCTTACTGGTAACATGATATGTTAACAAACATCCTAGTCTTATTTTTTATCTAGACCAGTGTATTCAACCCTTTTTATCTCACAGCGCACTGGCACCTATAGCTAAACTTCCACGGCACTCTTAAAGTTATGTTGATCCAAATAAAGAGTAAAAAAAAACACTCTTCTTGGAACTTCTTTCAGAAATAGTTTAATGATTGGTCTTTATAATTTTCACAGCTCACTTAAGATCCTTTCACAGCACACCAGTGTGTGTCACATACCTGTTAAAAACCAATGATCTATACACTCTTAGAATAGAAGAAGAAAAAATTATTATTCACATGAAGTTGGTGTTGCTTCTGTGGTTGTGTAGAACCACATTATCACCCATTAAGATGATGTGTTGTGTAGTAAATCGGAGGTGGAGCAAGATGGCAGCCGAGTAACAGCTTCCTTGCATCTGGGAACCGTGAGTCTGGGGAGATAGGACTCCGGGCATCTCTGGCTGGTGGGAACTGTTTATCATCACTCCTATGAGGATACAGGGAGTCAGCGAGAGACTTCTGGACCCCAAGAGGAGGACTAAAACAGTGGAAAACCGGCAAGTGGTCGCGTGTGTTCAATCCGTCTAAACCCGCCTGCAACTGTAAGTTCATTAGCAGCGAGACTGCAAACCAGAAAGGCCTTACCTGTGAACTGTTTTGATGTCCTTGGACTTGGCACTGAGTTGAACTGCCTTGGGGAAGGCCTGAGCGGGAGTGCGGAGAACTTTGGCCGTTGTCTAGGGCCCCAGTCTGAGCCGCTGAGCCAGACGGAGCTAATAGTGTTTGGAGGTGGGTCACACGGAACCATTGTCAGTGATCTGCCCCGGCAAGCTCCGCCCTCAGGGTCGCAGAGCTAGAAACGGGTGGGAGCTGGTAACCCAGCGACCAAGTAGCCTAAGGGCGGGGTCTGAGCGGCCTTACAGCCCTAACCCTCAGGGGCAGAGTGAGACCGGTTTTGGCACACTGGGTAAGTGGATAGCCACTTCAGCAGTGATTCCAGCGAGAAAGCTGGAAAAGCTTCTGCTCAGCAAGTTTACAAGTGCAAAGTGCCTTTTAAGTGGGCTGAAGAGAGATTTAGGGTGTCTACCTGCTGGGGTTTGAGAAATCAGCAGCCTCCAGTCGTATCAGAACTGTGACTAACATCTCATACCCCAGAAGACCACGTGTTGCCCAGATAATATTCAATAACATATACAAACTGCTTTGTTATTGGTTGTGTATTTTTTCTTTTTTTTGTTTGTTTTTTTTTTGTTTTTGTTTGTTTATTTTGATGTTGTTGATGTTCTTTCGTTTTTTAATTTCAATCTTTTCCATACAGGTCCCTTTTTCTTTCTCAATTTTTCTAGTTTAATTATAATTTCCCATTGCTGCCTTTTTTAACAACTACAACTTCATTTTTGCTAGTGTTTCTACCGCTATCATTTGGTTTTTCACCCAATTTTATCCCCGTAAAGTTTTCTGTTTGCTTGTTTTGGTTTGATTTATACCATTTTTGTCTTTCCTCTCTACTTGGTGGAGGTGGGGTACTGTGTCTGATCAGGTTAGCAAAGAGCTGCTGACCTCAAGGGAACCACCCAACTGGGCACTCCCAGAAGGTGGGGTTTTTTAAGGTTGTGTCAAAGTACCGTACTGTACACCTATATTGCCCTGTCTCCCTCTTTCTGTGCCTCTCTTCTTTTTGTCAATATTCCTTATCCCCACCCCCTCTCCTTTCTCTATCTTTCCTTTTTTTCTTATCACTCGGTCCTCCTTTCTTTCATCCCCCTTTTTTGCTCTTCAACCATTTCACCCTTCTGGTCCTGTAACCCTTAGTCCACAGGCACAAGAACTTAAAGAGCAAGAGGAAGTGAAAGGAAAATTAGGGCAAGGAAACAGATAAAAGAAATCACTCATGAGGAAGAATCAGCAGAAAACTCCAGGCAACATGAAGAACCAGTCCAGAACAACCCCGCCAAGGGACCATGAGGTAGCTACTGCAGAGGATTCCACCTATACAGAAATGTTAGGAATGACAGAAAGGGAATTTAGAATACACATGTTGAAAACAATGAAAGAAATGATGGAAACAATGAAGGAAACTGCTAATAAAGTGGAAAATAACCAAAAGGAAATCCAAAAACAGAATCAAATCAGAGATGAACGATATGAAGAATATAAAAAGGATATACCAGAGCTGAAAGAAATGAAACAGTCAATCAGGAAACTTAAAGATGCAATGGAAAGTATCAGCAACAGGTTAGACCATGCAGAAGAAAGAATTTCAGAGGTAGAAGACAAAGTTTTTGAGATAACTCAGATAGTAAAAGAGGCAGAAAAGAAGAGAGAGAAAGCAGAACGTTCACTGTCAGAATATGGGACTTTATGAAGCGTTCCAACATACGAGTTCTAGGAATTCCAGAAGGGGAAGAAGAATGCCCCAGAGGAATGGAAGCCATACTAGAGAATATTATAAAAGAAAATTTCCCAAACATTACCAAAGATTCTGACACACTGCTTTCAGAGGGCTATCGGACCCCAGGTTGCCTCAATTCTAACCGAGCTTCTCCAAGACACATTGTGATGAACCTGTCCAAAGTCAAGACAAAAGAAAAGATTCTGCAAGCTGCCAGGAGTAAGCGCCAGTTGACCTACAGGGGCAAATCCATCAGAGTGACCGCAGACTTCTCTAATGAAACTTTCCAAGCAAGAAGACAATGGTCATCTACCTTTAATCTACTTAAACAGAACAATTTTAAGCCCAGAATTCTGTACCCTGCTAAGCTAAGCTTCAAAATTGACGGAGAAATCAAATCATTTACGTATATACAAACATTGAGGAAATTCGCCACAACAAGACCAGCTCTACAGGAAATACTTCAACCTGTTCTGCACACTGACCACCACAATGGATCGGCAACAAAGTAAGAACTCAGAAATCAAAGGATAGAACCTAACCTCCATACTGATGCAAAAGATAAAACTAAGCAATGGACTCTCACCAAATAAGATGAACAGAATACTACCACACTTATCAATTATCTCCATAAATGTTAATGGCTTGAATTCCCCACTGAAGAGACATAGATTGGCTGACTGGATTAAAAAACACAAGCCATCCATTTGCTGTCTGCAAGAAACACACCTGGCTTCAAAAGACAAATTAAAGCTCCGAGTCAGGGTTAGAAGACAATTTTTCAGGCAAATGGAATTCAGAAGAAAAGAGGAGTTGCAATCTTATTTTCAGATACATGTGGATTTAAAGCAACTAAAGTCAAAAAAAGACAAAGATGGTCACTTTATATTGGTCAAGGGAAAACTACAACAAGAAGACATTTCAATTCTAAATATTTATGCACCCAATTTAAATGCTCCCAGATTCTTGAAGCAGACCTTACTCAGTCTGAGCAATATGATATCTGATAATACCATCATAACAGGGGACTTTAACACACCTCTTACAGAGCTGGACAGATCCCCTAAACAGAAATTAAACAAAGATATAAGAGATTTAAATGAGACCCTAGAACAACTATGCTTGATAGACGCATATAGAACACTCCACCCCAAAGATAAAGAATATACATTCTTCTCATCACCCCATGGAACATTCTCCAAAATTGATCATATCCTGGGACACAAAACAAATATCAACAGAATCAAAAGAATTGAAATTTTACCTTGTATCTTTTCAGACCATAAGGCACTAAAGGTGGAACTCAACTCTAACAAAAATGCTCGACCCTACCCAAAGGCATGGAAATTAAACAATCTTCTGTTGAATAACAGATGGGTGCAGGAAGAAATAAAACAGGAAATCATTAACTTCCTTGAGCATGACAACAATGAAGACACAAGCTACCAAAACCTGTGGGATACTGCAAAAGCAGTTTTGAGAGGAAAATTCATCGCTTTAGATGCCTACATTCGAAAAACAGAAAGAGAGCACATCAACAATCTCACAAGAGATCTTATGGAATTGGAAAAAGAAGAACAATCTAAGCCTAAACTCAGTAGAAGAAAAGAAATATCCAAAATTAAATTAGAGATCAATGAAATTGAAAACAAAAGAATCATTCAGAAAATTAATGAAACAAGGAGTTGGTTTTTTGAAAAAATAAATAAAATAGATAAACCATTGGCCAGACTAACTAGAAATAGAAAAGTAAAATCTCTAGTAAGCTCAATCAGAAACAATAAAGGGGAAATAACAACTGATCCCACAGAGATACAAGAGATCATCTCTGAATACTACGAGAAACTCTATACCCAGAAATTTGACAAAGTGAAGGAAATGGATCAATATTTGGAATCACACCCTCTCCCTAGACTTAGCCAGGAAGAAATAGACCTCCTGAACAAACCAATTTCAAGCACTGAGATCAAAGAAACAATAAATAAGCTTCCAACTAAAAAATGCCCTGATCCAGATGGCTTCACTCCAGAATTCTATCAAACCTTCAAGGAAGAGCTTATTCCTGTACTGCAGAAACTATTCCAAAAAACTGAGGAAGAAGGATTCTTCCCCAACACATTCTATGAAGCAAACATCACCCTGATACCAAAACCAGGAAAAGACCCAAACAAAAAGGAGAATTTCAGACCAATCTCACTCATGAATATAGATGGAAAAATCCTCAACAAAATCCTAGCCAATAGATTACAGCTTATCATCAAAAAAGTCATTCATCATGATCAAGTAGGGTTCATCCCAGGGATGCAAGGCTGGTTTAACATACGCAAGTCCATAAACGTTATCCACCATATTAACAGAGGCAAAAAGAAAGATCACATGATCCTCTCAATAGATGCAGAAAAAGCATTTGATAAAATCCAGCATCCTTTTCTAATTAGAACACTGAAGAGTATAGGCATAGGTGGCACCTTTCTAAAACTGATTGAAGCTATCTATGACAAACCCACAGCCAATATTTTACTGAATGGAGTAAAACTGAAAGCTTTTCCTCTTAGAACTGGAACCAGACAAGGTTGTCCTCTGTCACCTTTACTATTCAACGTAGTGCTGGAAGTTCTAGCCAATACAATTAGGCAAGACAAGGAAATAAAGGGAATCCAAATGGGAGCAGAGGAGGTCAAACTCTCCCTCTTTGCTGACGACATGATCTTATACTTAGAGAACACCAAAGACTCAACCACAAGACTCCTACAAGTCATCAAAAAATACAGTAATGTTTCAGGATATAAAATCAATGTCCACAGGTCCGTAGCCTTTGTATACACCAATAACAGTCAAGATGAGAAGCTATTAAGGACACAACTCCCTTCACCATAGTTTCAAAGAAAATGAAATATCTAGGAATGTACCTAACGAAGGAGGTGAAGGACATCTATAAAGAGTACTATGAACTCCTCAGAAAGGAAATAGCAGAGGATATTAACAAATGGAAGAACATACCATGCTCATGGATGGGAAGAATCAACATTGTTAAAATGTCTATACTTCCCAAAGCAATCTACCTATTCAATGCCATTCCTATCAAAGTACCTACATTGTACTTTCAAGATTTGGAAAAAATGATTCTGTGTTTTGTATGGAACCGGAAAAAAACCCGTATACCTAAGGCAGTTCTTAGTAACAAAAATAAAGCTGGGGGCATCAGCATACCAGATTTTAGTCTGTACTACAAAGCCATAGTGGTCAAGACAGGATGGTACTGGCACAAAAACAGAGACATAGACACTTGGAATCAAATTGAACACCGAGAAATGAAACTATCATCTTACAACCACCTAATCTTCGATAAACCAAACAAGAACTTACCTTTGGGGAAAACTCCCTATTCAATAAATGGTGTTGGGAGAATTGGATGTCTACATGTAAAAGACTGAAACTGGACCCACACCTTTCCCCACTCACAAAAATTGATTCAAGATGGATAAAGGACTTAAATTTAAGGCATGAAACAATAAAAATCCTCAAAGAAAGCATAGGAAAAACACTGGAAGATATTGGCCTGGGGGAAGACTTCATGAAGAAGACTGCCATGGCAATTGCAACAACAACAAAAATAAACAAATGGGACTTCATTAAACTGAAAAGCTTTTGTACAGCTAAGGAGACAATAACCAAAGCAAAGAGACAACCCACACAATGGGAAAGGATATTTGCATATTTTCAATCAGACAAAAGCTTGAGAACCAGGATCTATAGAGAACTCAAATTAATCCACATGAAAAAGCCAACAATCCCATATATCAATGGGCAAGAGACATGAATAGAACTTTCTCTAAAGATGACAGACGAATGGCTAACATACACATGAAAAAATGTTCATCATCTCTATATATTAGAGAAATGCAAATCAAAACATCCCTGAGATATCATCTAACCCCAGTGAGAATGGCCCACATCACAAAATCTCAAGACTGCAGATGCTGGTGTGGATGTGGAAAGAAGGGAACACTTTTACACTGCTGGTGGGACTGCAAACTAGTACAACCTTTCTGGAAAGAAGTATGGAGAAACCTCAAAGCACTCAAGCTAGACCTCCCATTTGATCCTGCAATCCCATTACTGGGCATCTACCCAGAAGGAAAAAAATCCTTTTATCATAAGGACACTTGTACTAGACTGTTTATTGCAGCTCAATTTACAATCGCCAAAATGTGCAAACAGCCTAAATGCCCACCAACCCAGGAATGGATTAACAAGCTGTGGTATATGTATACCATGGAATACTATTCAGCCATTAAAAAAAATGGAGACTTTACATCCTTCGTATTAACCTGGATGGAAGTGGAAGACATTATTCTTAGTAAAGCATCACAAGAATGGAGAAGCATGAATCCTATGTACTCAATCTTGATATGAGGACAATTAATGACAATTAAGGTTATGGGGGGGAAGCAGAAACAGGGATGGAGGGAGGGGGGTGGGGCCTTGGTGTGTGTCACACTTTATGGGGGTAGGACATGATTGCAAGAGGGACTTTACCTAACAATTGCAATCAGTGTAACTGGCTTATTGTACCCTCAATGAATCCCCAACAATAAAAAAAAAAAGAAAAGAAAAAAATAATAATAATAAAACAATAATAATAATAATAATTTCTCCTACTTTCCAGAACTATACAGGGTCAAGATTATCAATATCTGTCTTTCACCTCCACATCTTACCCCACTGGAAGGTCCTCAGGGGCAGTAACTGTCATTGCCTATGAGAACAATGCCTTCTGGATACCTCCTGAAGGACCTGCCTGAGGCTGTTTTATATGTTACCTTTTTTTTTCTTTTTTGGTAAATAAAAGAAGTAACTCGAAAATAACAAAAAGTATAGTATAGTAAATATATAAACCAGGAATCTGGCCATTTATTATCATCATCAAGTGTTACGCACTGTACATAATTATATGTACTGTTCTTTATATAGCTGACCGTGTACTGTTTGTCTACACCAGCAACAGCAGAAAACAGTGAGCAATGCATTGTTCTATGACATCATGATAAACATCACTCAGCGATAGAGATTTTTCAGCTCCATTATAATCATTTGGGATCATAAGATTGACCAAAATGTCATTATGCAGTGTATACTGTATTTGTAAATTGTGTACTATGTGTTCTTTCTATTGGTAAAATTTAAAACAAATGTATGTATATATACTGTATGTATCTATGTGTATGAATGTGTATGTTATCCATGTCATTTCCCTTTTCATCTATACAATACACACACCTTTTTTGGAAAAAAAAAAAAAGATGACGTGTTAGAACTATGCTGAGTGCAATTATAGTTAATTCTCAATTGCTAATACATGATTTATCTGTTTTGTGGGCTATTAATACTTATAATTTTCTCTTCACCTTCCTATGATTTTCTTTTTCTACTGCTATTCTGATTTTCCTAATATGTTGAGCAAAATATACCATTAGCAAAAAAATACTTCATAATGTATACACAGTATATTTCAAAATCACGTTTCCCATTTTGGGTGGAAAATGCTTTGTTTTGTTGAGTTTTGCCATATGAGTATTCTTTTCTTAGAAGTATTTCATCGTTTCTCCCTTTGCTTGAATTCTTTCTGGCTTTCAACATAAGTTTAGTCCTTTTTTTTTTTTTGTGGTTTTTGGCCGGGGCTGGGTTTGAACCCGCCACCTCCAGCATATGGGACCGGCGCCCTACTCACTGAGCCACAGGCACCGCCACAAGTTTAGTCCTTTAGGTATGTTCAGGCATCACAAATCCACAGGAAAAATTAGATTCAAATATAGGTGCACTCATAAAGACATAAGAATACTTTCCCTACAAATTTTATTTAGAACTGTTTTCCTGATGTAAATATCACGAACACACTTTGTAATTTAACCTCTTTATATTTCCATGATCTGTCTTCATTCTCTGAATCCATCCTAACCTAAAAAACAACAAAGATACTAACATCACAATTGCAAAACAAAACACATTTTACATAAATAACAATCCTATTTCCTTCTTCTACTTTACCTCTCAATTTTACTTTCACAGAAACAATTATGGTTTGCCAATTCTTTGCAAAATGGCAATTTTATGAAAACAGCATGGTACTGGCGCAAAAACAGAGAAGTAGATGTCTGGAACAGAATAGAGAACCAAAAGATGAACCCAGCTACTTACTGTTATTTGATCTTTGACAAGCCAATTAAAAACATTCAGTGGGGACAAGATTCCCTATTTAACAAATGGTGCTGGGTGAACTGGCTGGCAACCTGTTGAAGACTGAAACTGGACCCACACCTTTCACCATTAACTAAGATAGACTCTCACTGGATTAAAGATTTAAACTTAAGACATGAAACTATAAAAATACTAGAAGAGAATGCAGGGAAAACCCTTGAAGAAATTGGTCTGGGCAAGTACTTTATGAGGAGGACCCCCCGGGCAATTGAAGCAGCTTCAAAAATACACTACTGGGACTTGATCAAACTAAAAAGCTTCTGCACAGCTAAGAACACAGTAAGTAAAGCAAGCAAACAGCCTTCAGAATGGGAGAAGATATTTGCAGGGTATATCTCTGACAAAGGTTTAATAACCAGAATCCGCAGAAAACTCAAACGCATAAGCAAGAAAAAAACAAGGGATCCCATCGCAGGCTGGGCAAGGGATTTGAAGAGAAATTTCTCTGAAGAAGACAGGCGCATGGCCTTCAGACATATGAAAAAAGGCTCATCATCTTTAATCATCAGAGAAATGCAAATCAAAACTACTTTGAGATATCATCTAACTCCAGTAATATTAGCCCATATCACAAAATCCCAAGACCAGAGATGTTGGCGTGGATGTGGAGAAAAGGGAACACTTCTGCACTGCTGGTGGGAATCCAAATTAATACATTCCTTTTGGAAAGATGTTTGGAGAACATTAGAGATCTAAAAATAGATGAGTCATTCAATCCTATAATTCCTCTACTAGGTATATACCCAGAAGACCAAAAATCACATCATAACAAAGATATTTGCACCAGAATGTTTATTGTAGCCCAATGCATAATTGCTAAGTCATGGAAAAAGCCCAAATGCCCATTGATCCACGAATGAATTAATAAATTGTGGTATATGTACACCATGGAATATTATGCAGCCTTAAAGAAAGATAGAGACTTCACCTCTTTCGTGTTTACATAGATGAAGCTGGAACATATTCTTCTTAGTAAAGTATCTCAAGAATGGAAGAAAAAGTATCCAATGTACTCAGCCCTACTATGAAACTAATGTATGGCCTTCATATGAAAGCTATAACCCAGTTGTAACTTAAGAATATGGGGAAGGGGGGAAAAGGAGGGGAGGGAGGGGGGAGGATTGGCTTAGGGAGGGTGATTGGTGGGATTACACCTGCTGTGCATCTTACAAGGGTACATGTGAAACTTAGTAAATGTAGAATATAAATGTCTTAACACAACAACTAACAAAATGCCAGGAAGGCTATGTTAACCAGTGTGATGAAAATGTGTCATATGGTCTATAAAACCAGTGTAGGGTGCCCCATGATCGCATTAATGTACACAGCTATGATTTAATAATAAAATAAATAAATAAAGGTTACTGCTAGTGGTAAGGCCATGGTCAAAGGTTCATGTTTATTCAGGCAGCAAGTGTACTGCTTACAACAGGTTTTCTAAACTGAGTTGAAACTTACTGTCTGTCCAACTATCACCCCTGTACTAAAAAGGTAGTTACAGGGTTAATGACCTGAGTATGTAATGACCTGAGGCGGCATCTGTCTGGACCAGCACACATGTCAGTACATGGTCTTAAACCTAACTGGGGTCAGAAGTACAAAGCAGATAATCTGTACTATCCGGTTCACAGGGAAATTTGACCTGGTAATCAAAAGCAGCCAAGAATATCTTCAACATTTTCAAACTCATTGTCACTAATTATTTTGATTCAATACATGACAACAAACAGCTTCTTTCATAGTCATAATATGAAATTTCCTGTTTGAATGAAAATAAAAATGTCTCTTGAATCATTGGAATTAATGTTCTATGTGATTTTATGTACCTGTAGAATACATATTTTAAAAAATACAGGAAGGGGTATGTCACACTGAAAAGATTTAAAATGTTTTGCAGATTTGTGAAGCTGGAAACCATTTCATCAATGTGATGCTGTCTCATCCCAGTCACACAGGTTGGTTGCTTGTTCCTTTTCATTATTCTAGAATGGATTATGTTACGAATTGTTATAAAAAGCCTTACATCATAAACTTTTTTAAAAAAGGAAAATAGCAATAGTTGGAAACCGAGTATGCCATAATTTTTGCCCTTTTATGTCTAATTTTCCCAAATATTTGAATTACTTCAAATTCTTTGATAAAGATTTTGTGTTAAATAAGTGTGCATTCACATACCTCCCCAAGCTAAACAACTATCTCTCTTAAATATATGAAAAAATATGGCTGGGAATGGTGGCTCATGTCCAGCCCAGTAGTTTGGAAGGCCAGGGCAGGATGATAACTTTAGGCCAGGACGTTAAGACCCACTTGGATTTGCCATATAAAATACACTCCTATGTAGAATGTGCACCCATGTCCTTAGCCCAAACTTTCAGGAAAATGACCCTTGAGCAAGTGGCTAGCTCTCAGCAGGGACAGACACATTTGGGGAGCACAAATGATCCCCTGGTAAACTTGGAGATTGAGGCACCCTTCCCCAGCTGCTCCACTGTGGAATCTGCCCCCTCTGAGGAGCCTTTCTCTCCCTGTCATGTTGGGGACCTTGGCCAAGATGGCCACACACATGGCTGGTGGGTGGAAGCTTTGAATATTGAAGGAATTTCATTTTGCAATAGGTCCTTGGTCTCAGAGATTAGAAGAATAAACCCATGGACCACATAGATCAGTGACAAAGCAGGATTTATCAGGTAGAAAGGAACAGAAGAAAGGAAAGTCACCTTTCCTTTGGCCTCTGGCAAAGGGGGGAAATCCACATGGGAAGTCCCCTGGGTGTGTCTTTTGTCTAGGGGTCATATACTGTTTTGTAAATAGGGCGATCTCTAGAATTACATTTAGCCAGGACTCCACAGACTTCCATGTTGATGACTGAAGTAATGAGTATATTAACAAGTGAATGTAGTTCTTCCTGCTTCAGGCAAAACAGAAGGGAGTCCATTCCAGAAAAAAATCCCAGAAAAATTGCTTTTCTCCTCTCTTGCCGTTATTCAGAGAGTACAGTTTGGAGAGAAAAAGTCTGTTTGTTTAGGCCTAGAAAATGGGGCCATTGTCCAGCTCCTAATTCGGGGGGAACCCTGTATCACTAAGGTTGTTTGCCCTGTAGACAGTCAGGTAGGTCTCCAGAGCCTGCAGGGGGCTCCTGGTCCCCTTTGTGTGGCTGGAACTTGGGCCTCAGCACTCACCCCACATGGCCATGTTCCACCTGGCCAGCTCTGCCACCACCCCCATCCCTGATACTGAGGCTGCTCTTGCTGCCTCCCCCAGTCCAAAATCCTCCGGAGTGTAACCCCTTGCACCCAGGCTGGAAGACAGCAGCACTAGGAAATCCACTGGGCTGGCCACTCCCAAGTTGTAGTAAACATACATAATTTACATTCATGTCTTTCTTTCAAAAAATTGGGAAAAAATATGTACATTATTCATGGCAAAATATGATAGTAGATTCTGTCTCTACAAAGAAAAAGGAAAAGCTCACCCGGTGTTGTGGTGCATGTCTATAGTCCTAGGTATTGCAGGAGGCTGAGGCCAGAGGGTATCTTGAGTTTGAGGTTAAAATAACGTGTGGTTGCACCACTGCCCTCCATACTGACACCAAGAGAGCAAGTTGGTGTCTTTACAAAAAAAAAAAAAAAAAAAAATTATTATTAATCGATTTGGCAGGTGCCTGTAGTCCCAGACACTTGGGAGGCTAAGTCAAGAGGATCGATCCCTTGAGCACAGTAGTTTGAGGTTGCTGTGAACTATGATACCATGGCAGTGTACTGAGGGTGATAGAGTGTGGCTCTGTCTCAAAAACACAAAAAAAAAACTAGTTATTAAGTAGTAATCTAAGCAGAATGAAATCAATTAACAAACATTCAAATTATGTAATTCTCAATATTGATTTGGTTTGCTCAATATTTGATAAAATGCCACTATTTCAAATGACTTAACTATTTTCTTAATAAGAGTGATCTACTTTTCACTGAAAAACTCAGTGCCACTGAAGTAACAATATCTGAGAAAGGACGTGAGTTTAATAGTATAAGCTGAATATACAGAGGGTGCCGAAAAATCTATGCATATTTTGATAAAGAAAAAACACTGTATTAAAATTATAAGACTTATATCCTTCACCAAGGTGATGGGCCCACATCGAAAATTGCTCAAAAAGACTGTCTTTTTAAAAATTTCAAAAAATTATAATATTTAATGTATACCAATAATAATTATCATCCTGTATATTGTATCTTCGATCTCTTATAATTGCAGAAGTCAAATGTGGCTTGAGTATTACAATTTTAAAACAGTTTTTTCGTTTATAATAAAAACTTTTATGTAGAAATTTTCCTTTATAATAAAAATTGCATTAAAATTATAATATTCAATACATACTTACTGATAGTAAAGATGAATAAAAGTCACGTCTGAACACCTCTTGTCATTGCAAAAGTCAGGCATGACTTGGGTATTACAATTTTAATATTGTTCTTTTTTCCTTTCTTTAAATGTATATACTTTTTGGTACCTGCTGTATTTGGAAAATTTTGCAGTGTCTATCATTTAATGATATTTGGGTAAATCAGTCACTTCCTTTAGGTTCAATTATAGGTCAGGGTTCCCACCTGTTCATTGTATTAATACATATTTTAATTGTAATTATCAAATAGAAATGTTCAGCATTTGGACTTCATGTTATTATCAATCTCGTTGAAAACCCAAAAGCATGTTTATCTCTCTAGTATGTTTTAACTTCTACCAGACTATGTTAACATTTTATTGCTTGTCACATTTCTGGCAGGTTGGTGAATCATATTAAATGCATTTCAGAATAATTGATGTATGTAATAAAAATACATAGAATTACAAAGGTCAAGTATTGCATTATAGCATCTGGGAATAGATGAAGAAAGCCGTATATAAGATTACGTTTCTTATTCCATCATTGCATGACACTGTGATGTCTATCCCACTTTTTGAGGAGTGATGATCATTTATATACATACATATATTTAGAAAAACTGTATTATGATCTGAAAATATCTGTGTCTTGGTGAACAGAAATTACACATGGTGCCATTGCCATTATGTCTTGTGGACTTCATTTGTAATTGTACACCCTACATAATATTGAGAGGTTAAGTACTATTTTCCTCTAATCCAAATTTATAGATGTGTTGAATTCTCGTTGAAGGTGTGCAAACCCAAATTAAAAATTACTAATAACTGATGTTCATTTTGGTTCTTTTAGCAAAGAAGCAAAACAGAATGGAATCTAATAATCATGCAACATTGCCCGTGTTACATATATCACAAATTTTAGTCTTAACTCTGGCTGGCTAACGATGTAACTTTGTTCAAGGTTCTTCATCTCTCTGGAATATGGAGTCATCTTTGGAAAGTGAAAATTTTTAAATAATGTAGTAAATCTGGCTGGTGCCTGTGGCTCAAAGGAGTAGGGCGCTGGCCCCACATGCCGGAGGTGGTGGGTTCAAACCCAGCCCCGGCCAAAAACTGCAAAAAAAGAAAAAATAATAATAATAATAATGTAGTAAATCTGAAATTGATTAAAATTACTTTTTCTTATCTTTCAAAGACAAAAAGAGGGAGGAGAAGGCTTTCTCTTTTAATGCTTACCCCACACTTTATCTGGCTTTGTTTATAGCTCTTGAGAAATCAGAGACAAGCTAATTTTGTCTGCTTTGTTAAATGACTTGGCCTTTTTGTATTGAGGCACAGCAAATTTTTATTTATCATAACAGCCTATAAATTTGTAATTCTAGAACAATCTTCCCAGCACATCAGGCATTGTTCTAGTAGGTTGGTTCATGTATTTTTTTACTTCTAGAAAGTTCTCTCAAGTTATAATTTTAAAATTAGTTTTGTTACATCATGGATTGTAAAGGGAGTTAAATTGTGGCCATGGTACTTCTGTGCCTTTAGCTTCTTTGCCCATTCTAAGTCTACTTAATTTGGCTATTTTTTAAGTCTACTGAATATTCTATATTCTATTGAATGTTCTTCCCTTAGGCAAAGTGACATACTATGAAATATACTTTTTCCTTTTCCTACAATTTTGTTCGTGAGTACAATCAACCCTGATTTTCTGCCTTCCTATTTGGTCCATAGTTATTTTGAGTTTTGGACTTTCTTATTAAATATGTTCTTTAGTCTTTCCACATATGGGTGTGTATATGTCTTGTTAATTTGATCTATAGATAAAAATACCTTCTACTAAATTCACCCAGAAGCTCCATATGAATGCTGATTAATTTATGTTTTGTTGTTATTGTTGTTGTTGTTTGTTTTTTTGGCTGGGGCTGGGTTTGAACCCATCACCTCTGGTATATGGGGCCAGTTCCCTACTCCTTGAGCCACAGCACTGCCCAATTTATGTTTGTCTTTAAGCATTCATATTGACCTTGAAGAGAAATAAAACATCTTTTTTTTTTTTTATAGATGGGGTAAATGAAGTCTTTTAAAAAACTAAGTTTGCTCTGAAAAGGCCGTTTCACTGTGTCTTTTAATTCTCTAACACTCTTCTCTTTTTTAAACCCTTGTTTCCCAGAACTCCTTTTCTTCTCTTTCCCTTCCCTTCCAAGCCTCTAATAGCTTCCCTATCTGAGATAACTTTGCATATACGTTTCTTGTCCTGGAAACAAGGCCTTCTATTTACTAACAAATAATTTCACTTTACTAACTCACTTTACTAACCTCTCACTTTGCTAACAAATAATTTCATTTCAGTTCTTTATACCCAGTGTTCATCAGATTTCAGACCATTCTGTCTTTAGATCATGAATTCTAAGATATCTGTACACCAAAGGAATGCTTTTTCCTTATATAAAATCTTTATCCAAAACTATCAGTTTCTGGGTCTGCTCTAAATGAGTCTCTGTCATGCTTGGCTTTTTATTTCCTGAGTTGCATATTAATTGAAGTTTGTTGCAATATCTGTTAAATATGCTTTGGCTTGGGTTCTAGATTTAAAATTAATAGTCCAAACAAGGTGTTACAAGTCATGTTCTCCAGGTGACAGAGTTTGATATGAAAAGTAGTTTAAAAGAAGCTTATTAGAGGGCAGCGCCTGTGGCTCAGTGAGTGGGGTGCTGTCCCCATATGCCGAGGGTGGCGGGTTCAAACCCAGCCCCGGCCAAACTGCAATAAAAAAAAAAATAGCCGGGTGTTGTGGCGGGCGCCTGTAGTCCCAGCTGCTCGGGAGGCTGAGGCAAGAGAATCGCGGAAGCCCAGGAGCTGGAGGTTGCTGTGAGTCCTGTGACGTCATGGCACTCTACCAAGGGCGGTACAGTGAGACTCTGTCTCTACAAAAAAAAAAAAAAAAAAGAAGCTTATTAGAAAATGTGAGAGATTGGTGGGATTACACCTGCAGTGCATCTTACAAGGGTATACGTGAAAATTAATAAATGTGGAATGTAAATGTTTTAGCACAATAACTAAGAAAATGCCAGGAAGGCTATACTAACCAGTGTGATGAAAATGTGTCAAATGGTCTATAAAACCAGGGTATGGTGCCCCATGATCACATTAATGTACACAGCTATGATTTAATAAAAAAAAAATCTTATGAATTAAAGTATAAAGATAAAAAAAAAAAAAGAAAATGTGAACTGAACCCATATACTGGAGTATATGGGTTCAAAACCCAGGAAAGAAAGAAAGAAAGAAAGAAGGAAGGAAGGAAGGAAGGAAGGAAGGAAGGAAGGAAGGAAGGAAGGAAGGAAGGAAGGAAGAAAGGAAGGAGGGAGGGAGGGAGGGAGAGAAGGAAGGGAAGGGAAGGGAAGGGAAGAAAATGTGGCTAAGAGGGAGGAGAGAACATTGTACCAAGTGGGGCGTTGAGCTATGAGGCAGTCAGAAGAGTGGCCTCAGTAGACGCTGTAGGGTACCCAAAACTAGAATAAAACCTTCAGGGTAGTCATAAGTTGGAATGTCTGGGGACAAAGTAAATTGTTTGGGGTCCCTTGGGAGGAAGAATGACCTTGGATAACGCAGCTGACTTTAGTCAGGGCCACCCCCTCAAAGGGCCTTACAGTTGAAAGGTTTCTGCTACTGGCACTCCCAGAAGTTGTGGAGGAAGGCCGTCCTTCTTATAATTTACATTTGTCATATTGATTCAGCCGTAGCATCAGCGCCATGTTCTAGCCTCCAGGAACACTGTATAGCCAGATAAAAATTTCTGTGGATTAAGCCTCTTCCAAATTTGCCACCCATTGTGGTTCATAGCAATTAAGTAATGTAATCCCATCTGGCTTTGATTTGGAGGAGAGGGAGTGATCCTTTAATTCTGGTCAATAGTAGTTATAACAGTTCTCAGATGCCTTCATAGCAAACCTGATACAGCAAAGAGCCGGCACTTTTCATAGTGGTGGTGTCTCTTTAACTAACATATTTCCTTGTGTTTTTTGAAAATGATATATCCTATTGGCCTTTCCATAGAAGTTAGGGGAAAAAAAAACATAGGAACCGAGAATATGGGGAAAAATTCCTTGTGTAGACAGGCGGTGTACATTTTTAGCCTCATGTAAACCTTCTATTCTAGGGCACCTATTTCTCTAAGCCACCTGTCAGCGATTTATAATATGAAAAATTCTGACTTTATCATAACCACAGGTTGTGAAAACACGTCATGGGGAATATAAGTATTAAGTCAGTAACCATAAACTAATATGGTATTACAATAAGCAGTTAATATGTACACTTGAAAACATATTATGCATTATATTTCTCTGTCATAAGACATTTTTTATTATTTAATCTCCAAACTACATCTGGAATAAATATGGATTTGTGGACCATTGATCAGTTCACCTTTCCCAGGTACTTAATACTCATAAATTGGAAACCTTAATTCAGATTATTTTTTATGCCTCTTCCACCTCTGAAATTCAATATATGTATACTTGGGTAGATTCCTTAATTATCTTTCTTTTGAATAACATATCGACATAACATAAAGATATTCACAAAATACTTTCAAAAGATAGTAATGTTAAAAGGCATACATGTTTATCTTAAAATGAGTAGTGCATAGACTGTGCCTAATACTTAGGCAAATATTTGTCCTTGGATATTTCAATAATAATTACAATTTCAGAAACCACATGCTGACATTTTATTATGATTTTAGAATTATAACTAAAAGGGATTAGTTGATTTGTTATCTGATTTAATCTGGCTGTGGAAAATAAAACAACAATTTTATAATTCATATATCCTTCTACAAATGTCACAGTTCAAGGTTTAACTTCATATTATTATAAATTTGTCATCCAAAATATTTCCAGAGAAAATTTAAAGGGGACAACTAAGTAACAAAAATCAAGTGATAGTAAGCTAAGTATGTTGAGTGATATAAATACTAATTCTGATTGCTGAGCAGAAATAATTTATATTCTGGTATTTCAGAATATTAACTATGTGGATATTCGATGTAATCCTCTTACAAGAGATTTTCTTACTTTTCTGATATAAATGACATCCTTATAAATTCCCTATTATTTTCACTAATTGAATACAAAGGGAGATTTGAGGTATTTAATAATCTCAACCAAATTATCTTCTTAGACATGAAGGGAGAATTGAAGAAGCAAGTAATTATTAAAACATATTTTACAATTTCCATATGAAATACTGCTGCAAATATTGTAATATACCAAACAATGTTTACATGTTATTTTATTTAAAACTTTAAAAAATTGATTATACTTGTGTATTCTGTATTATTGTGCAAAAATAGCTATAGTTATGGTGAGCAAATGACAGTTATTCTATTTGAGTAAAAAGTTCATAGCATTTGAAACGTTTCTTCTGAGTAATTTGTGAAATAGATAGCTATAAATATGTGATGGAATTTCATGTGGTATATGATAGTTCTTGGGAATTTAATATAAGTATATGATCAATTTACCATATGCAGTATCATTAACATTTTACTTTCCCTTTGAAAAGGAAATAATGCCTGTTTCCCAAGTCCAAACTACAACCCCTTCACATGGATATTTTTCCTAGTTTCATGTCCTAACTACACCTATGAGGTATGCTATTTATGTAAGTAAATAATTAAACTTCATTTGTCAACATACTAAATACAGCTTATGGGTTTACATGTGTTGTAAATTAATATATGTGATAGATATTATCTATAGATATGAGCACAGAGATAGATTTCAGTTCAAGTTATTAATAAAGGAAATAGAACATTTCAACCACCATTTCTCGCACATAAAGGAATATTTGTACAAAAATGTGTCTATATTTAGTTGTTATTTTGTAACCTTATCAAATGTCTTGGGAGATATCAGGATTATAATTTTTATAAAAAGCCTTACAATTACATAATTTTCTCATAAATATAATACTTTTTATGAGATTGCTTATGAATTGTAAATGTAATTTAAATTTCTTTTGGAAATTATTCTTTCCCAAAGCTGTTCTAACATTTTAAGCCTTAAAATTACCCATTTAAGGCCACAACTGCACAAATTAATAGATTAACCATAGATACTTGTTAATTTATGTTTTAATATAACAGCTTGGAGCCTGGATTAGTTTCACAGTCATGACACAAACATTACCAGGTAAGACCACGGTTTGTTGGCAATTAATCAAGTTAAATGTACCTCTCATATGAGCGGTTTCTGAGAATAAGTTACTATAGCACTAAAGTTTGGCAAGTTTGCAAGAGGATTTTGTGCTTTTGCATTGATTTTGATTTTTTTGTTGTTGTTTTTGAATAGTAGTAAACTGTATTGGACCATTGTTAGCTGTTTTTTGTGACTAATGGCTCCTAAATCCAAATTATGAAAAGTTGATCCAAATTTATGACTATTCCCTGGTGGTCTAGTGGTTAGGATTCATCGCTCTCTCTCTCCCAAATTTATTACTAAGCAATGAGATTTTGTTGAAAAGAAATAATGATGGGGTGGCGCCTGTGGCTCAATGGAGTAGGGCTCCAGCCTCATATGCCAGAGGTGGCGAGTTCAAACCCAGTCCCGGCCAAAAACTGCAAAAAAAAAAGAAAGAAAGAATGGTAAACACACTTCACTTGAAACACTTGTGCATGTCCACAGGAATGTGGCTGTGTTGTCTTCAAATGTTCTTGAGTATCTGTGAAGGGAAGGTGATGAAGTACAATTTTGGATACTGGGCATCTGACCACACAGAGTTCTGAAACTCTGAATCCATGAGTTTCCTGTAGTGGAGGGAACGTATGTAACATCCATCTCATACATTCTTTGTTCTACTACACGAAATTTTCAAATTACAATCAAGTTGCTTATTATATTATAAATGTGGTGGGGTGTATAGACCACTAACATGACTGAAAAATTCAAACACAAAAAAATCCTATTTGACAATACTCTGTGGCAGTCGGATATGAAACATGGCTTTATTTTGAAATTTGCTATTTATTTTCTATGTTTACTCATCCATGCAGTATAGATAAATATATGCCCTGCAATGAGTATAAGTAAGGAAATTAATAAGAAAATATTCCACATTGGAGAAGTATGTTAAAAACTATACAGGGTAATGATTCTTCTTCTAATATAACTTACTCATAAATTATAAGTCATAAAAATAAGAAAAATTGTAATAATTATTTCTTTTTTCTTCTAGTTGGGATTTTTACACTTTTGATGAGTATCCAGATGTCTTTATGGGCACAAAAGAAACATAAGATCTATCTGAAGAAATTCAACTCATATATGCATAGAAAATCAGCGATAATTCCACTCATCTTGTGAAGAAATAAATAATCTTATCTCCTTTAGAAAAATTCACTGTCTCTGACTTAGTCAAGATGGTTAACTTTGTGTTTCAGTAATTAATGAACAACAGTATTTTTACTGGATAAAAATATAAATTCTACCATTTATATTTTATATTTTACCCAGTAAAAATACAAAATGGTAGGATTTAGCTGAATTGAGAGGTAATTAAACCCAATGGGATGAAAAGTAGAAATTTTAAAAGAATGAAGAACATGTTGACTCTATTTGCACAGGATTGGTCCTTGAAAAAAATTTCAGTGCTATTTCACAATATTGTTTGCATAAGACAACTAAAATACCAACAGAAAAATAAATTTGATTAAAAATGAGCAAAGCATTTGAACTGTCCTTTCTTTATTTCTTCTTTTTTTTTTTCAGTTTTTGGCTGGGGCTGGGTTTCAACCTGCCACCTCTGGTATATGGGTCCAGCACCCTACTCCTTTGAGCCACAAAACCATCCTTTCTAAAAAAATGACACATAAAAAATGATCAACATTCATAACCATCAGGGGAAACGTAAATCAAAATCAAAATGAGATAAAAATCTCATCTCAGTGTCTTTTACTGTGGCATTAAAGAGTACTTCTGATTATAATATTTAACAAGCATTGTTGTCAAGTCAATTTGATATGCCTAGAGGAAAACATTGGCTGTCCACCTCATTAGCATGAGATTCTATGCCTGGGTGTGTTCAGGACACAACATTATTGATTCGAGTACACACAATTACCTGGTGGCTGACGTGGAAATATCTATGAGTAGCTGATGGCTGAAATGGATCTTAAGTGTTTAATAGCTTGGTTTCCCTGAGACAGTATCGCTGATGCTATTATAGCCTATTCAATCCGCTATCCCGATCAATACAGTATTGCTTTTCTGGTTCATTTGCTGGAGTTTTCTTGAAACTGAAATCATAGCATTTTCAAGTTACAAGAAATTTTACAAACCATAAAACTAGAGATCTAGGAAGGTTAAGTGTGTCTTGTCCTTTATTCACTCTTCTGAAAGTGCGTTCTATTTCATTTTTAACCTGAATATTTATAGCGATACTTCGAAATATGCCGTATTAGTTCTCTTCAGTCTAGCCCAGACCTATTTGTTATTTGAACATCCTCCAAAGACTTTATTTTTGGGTTTAAAGATACTTTTGAGGAAAAAGTCATCTAAACAACAAAATCAATCAAGCAACCGGAGAAAACTTATGTGGGGCTTTCGCAAATGGCACAGAGTGGGGACTTTTGCTTCCTCAAAACATACTTCTCAAAAACTTGATGACAGCACAACCCTGAAAAGTTTCTGCAGCTGTTCTACACGAGTACTGCAAGATCAAGGTCATTTTTTTTTTTTTTTTTGGCCGGGGCTAGGTTTGAACTTACCACCTCTGGATATGGGACTGGCGCCCTACTCCTTGAGCCACAGGCGCCGCCCAAGATCAAGGTCATTTTAAGTATAATGAAAAAAGTCTGGTTTACAATATTTCTATTCATCATACTAGGTTACTTATTTGTTCATGTCAACAAAAATCATGCTTCTTCTGTTATTTCTTCTGATTTCTATTTAATATCTTTTTTGCATATACAATAAAAATTGTCTATGTAATAGCTAAACCTTTCAAAATCCAGAGACAATAATTTTTAGAGTCCAAGTTATAAAAATAGAATTAAAACTCCTTATATTGTGGTTGCTTTGATATTATTTTATAAAGTAAGAAAAATTGAAAGTTATATTTTTAATCCTAATATCACAGAAACCTTTTTCCTGTTAATGATTAATTTGGTTCGTGGTTCTATCTTTAAATCCTTTCATAGCTGTATACCTCTTTATAACATGAAATAAAAAATAACATGCACAGTAAGGCATAAAATTTAAGGGTATTTGAGGATAATAAAATGCATTCATGTATCTCCCTGGGACTTAAATTTAAAATATTTGCCTGAATTAAATCAAAGTGGAAAACATCTTTAATTAGTTAGAAAGAAGGCTGACCTTCACTTTGTGTAAAAATCATGTTCTAAGTATACTTACACAACAGCTGTAGTTGATAGTGCTTTAAAATGTTTAATAATGTTGTGTCATGAAGAGAAAAAAAAAAAGACGGAATTCTCGTAACCAGTTTCTGCTCCAAGTCAAATAACATAGCAGTACAAAAATTAAATAATATGTGTATATAACTCTTGAGTGAGAATGGATTTTGTAAGGGAAAATGTAACCTATCTAACAGAATAGTATTATGACACCATTCACAATTCAATTAGGAATATTTATAGATTAATATTTTAATTGAGTGACAAAAATAATGTGTGGATTTATGCCAACTAATGATTTCCTTTAAGGACTTTGGAGATGGTGTAAGAAACAGCTGGCTGTCCACGATCTTTACTGTGACTTTAACAGACAGAGTCAGCTACAGAATGCAAAACCATAATGAAAGGGAGGCTCTAAATCTGCCCGTGGATAGAATTACAAATGTCTTAAGCATATCACAGTGATTTGTCGTCTTTTAAGAGCAACCAAATAAATCTGAGATTCCACTGCCTTTAAGAGTCCAAGTCTGTAAGAGACAAATGTAAACAAGTTCTCCTGGCTCTTTGAACACCAGATTCATTTCTTTTTTTATTTCTCAGTCCTTTATTGTTATATCATTGACATGGAATGAAGGGAATAAATAAATCCTTCCATTTGCACAACAAGCTAAACTTCAGGACTGTGGGTGCCATCAGGCTGTATTACTTGGCCACCGTTTCCACTGGTGTTTTACCATAGGGGGAATCTCACACACTCTCCAGATTTCTAGAATGAATATAGAACAACACAGAGTATGGGGAGCTGAGATTGAGAGTGTAAGTCAAGGTAATTTGTCAGCAAACATGTGGAATTAGATCTTAATTGGAAATGAATGAGTATTTCAAAAGTTGATGTGCGCTAAGTAATTTATTTCAGAAGGAACAGGTGTGTGATTGAAATGACAATGTCATGAATGGTAGGGAAAAAAGCAAGAAAGCATAAATAAAATGTTTTTTTTTTTTATATACAGGGTGGGTTCATATGTTGAAATTGAATATAAGCCAAAGCAGAATATTTCTTGATATTCTTCATTTTTTAAATGCATCAGGGTGGCTCTGTAGACCATGGTTGAGCAGACAATAGCCCACAAACCAGTTTTGACCTACAGACTGTTTTTACATATTATCTGTGGCTGATTTTGCACTGTATTTTCCAAGATGAATGATTGTAAGAGAGACTATATGTTCTTTTATTTAAATATTATATGATACTATTATTAAATATTTACTATTACATCTTTCACAAAAGAAAGGTTTGCCAACCCCCCATTCTAGAAGTATGAAAATCACTGAATGTTAAATCTATATTGCTTGTTTATAGATTATATTTGAAATCTATTATATAATGAAGTAGCTTCTAAGGTAAGCTAAAGAGTTAAAAACAGATCTATATTTACTACAGATATTTTATTATAAGATATAAGAAGAATAAAAACATTACAAAGCCAAATGGCAAAAAGAAAAATAAACATTTTTTAAAAGTGATAAAATCTTTTTTCATATGCCGGTGTGAGTTATTATAAATTGGTTTCACAGTAGTACTGAGTACATTGGATATTTTTTTTCCATTCCTGAGATACTTTACTAAGAAGAATATTTTCCAGTTTCGTCCATGTAAACATGTAAAATAAAAGTCAGAAAGATAAGGTTAACAACTATATTTATTTATTGGAAGATAAATGCCAACAATTGCCCCCAAAAGTAGCTAGGCCAACTTAAGGTTTAAGGAATAGCCGAGAAGCTGTGCGCATCTCTTTGTCAAAGTGAGACCACGAACAGAAAATTGCTGGACCGATCTGTGCAAGACGCTGTCCCTGACACTGCCTGAGTGCAGGGCTTGGCCGTCAATTGGGGTTCTTCACTAGGGGCCAGGACCAGTCATCCGGATGATCATTTGACATCCTTTGATAATTTTTTTTCTTTAATCAATTGGCATGGCATCTGAGATCTTTGAAAGTGGTGGCCTTCTTTATCGTTTTGATTTTCAATTCCTATCCACTATTTTAGTCAAGTCATAAAAGAGCAATCTGGGAAAGTGTAGTTTCCAGTTTTAACAAAGTTGAAAAGTATTTCTTACGCTCACAGATTCTGTGAGGCATATTTTGTCCAGGGCACTGCAGGGAAAATTTGTGTCTTCCCTACTTGGCATCTGAACTTGTGGCTTGAAAGCCACCGGGGAAGGAATCCTCCCCTCAACACACATTCACTTTCAAGTCCGGTGGGAAGCATCAGGGAGCTGAGGGTTGGGGTAGTTGAGGCTCTTGGCTGTCTCTTGCTCAGGGTCCCTTCAGGTGGTGTCTGCAACAGGGAGACTTCACAATATCTGGACTGTTTTCCTGCAGCTCTGAGTTCACAGAGCAACTCACCTGTGACAGTGAGAACCCAGGTAGACGCTCTACCTTCAGAGATGACTGAACATCCTTATGAAACATGAGGATGAAAATTATTATTTATTTCATGATAAATCCTCATTATTCAAGCCTTGAAGTTGAAAGAATTATACAGTGAGCACATATGTAGTTACCCCCTTAGATTTATAAGGAGCATTTAGCTATATGAATTTGTTTCACGTAAATGTATCATCAGAAACTTCATATAAATGGAAACATTTGGTATTTGCTTTATGTAAAAGTCTTTTTTCACTCAGAATACAATCTCCATGGTCATTTAGTTTCCTCTGAATCTCTGCTTCACTGATATAATAAATTTTCTCTTCCCTCTTCATGGAGACCCAGGTTTTTTTTTTTTTTTTTTTTTTTTTTTCCCCTAGTTTTTGGTCGTTAAAACAAATTTATAAGAAGATTCTTGTATAATATATTGTGGAGTGTATTTTCATTTTCTTGGGTCACTATCTGAGAGGGTATTTGCTGGGGTCATGGTTAAGTGCATATTTGCCTTCATAAGAAATGACTATAATTCTTCCACGAAATGTGATTTTTATACCTCTACCGACAAAGTGTGGAAATTCTAGTTGCTGAACATCTTTGCAACTTCAGTAATTTTGGTAAGTGTTAGGAAGGATTTATTGTCTTAATTTGTCATTCTTGGCATCTGGTTTTGCTGGGTGATTTAACGTGTGCTTAATGGTCATTTCTTTCTTCCTTGATCAAATATCTATTAAAATTTTGCTTATTTTTTAATTGAGGTTCTTTCTATATTATTGACTTTTAAGTGTTCTATAATGCTGTACATCAGTCCTTTATCAAATATATTTATTATATTCTGGTATGTGACTTTTTTTTTTTTGTCTGGGGATGGATTTGAACCCGCCACCTCCAGTATATGGGGCCGGCGCCCTACTCCTTTGAGCCACAGGTGCCACCTATGACTTGGTTTTTAAAAATGTTTAACAGAGTTGTTTGGTGAGCCAGAAGGTTATAATTTGTATGAGGTCTAATTTACTATTTATAATAATATGATGATTCTTTTTGTCATTTCTCTAGAAAAAAGACCAAGTCACAAAGATCTTATATTTCCTTTTAAAAGCTTTATCATTATTCCGTGTTTAATCTAATTTCAATTTTTTTTTTCTTATATAGTACAAAAGAGTCTCTGGCTCTCCTTTCATGAATGCACGTACTCACATTGCATGGTTTGTGGTTACCTAAATTCTGTCTTCTGTTCCGAGGGAAGAATGTGAAATGTTAGTTCTATCTGCCTTAGATAGTGCTGAAGCCAAGGCCTGATTTCAGGCTAAAAGGAAAAGAAAACAGAAATTCACCCAATGTTGAGGCCATCTTTGCATATGATTATTACATAATATATAAAACTTTTACTGGGATAAACTCACAATATATAACGTTGACTCTTAAAGTATACTGTTCAGTGGTTTCCAGCGTACTCGTGGGGTTGGCCCACCATTACTAGCACTTAATTGCAGACTGTTTCGTCTCTCCAATAAGAAAGTCGCGTACAGAACAGCAGTCCTTCTTCTCCACTCTCAGTTGAAGTTTTGAAAGCTTTCCAGAAATCCAGCACTTCTTGGTAGTCAAATTATTTTTGACTTTGAGTTAACTCTGTGAGTTCACAGAGCAGAATAACTTAGCATTTACTCAGCCAAACTAGAGGTCAAATTGCCGTCTACATCTTTTTTCTTTCTTTTTTTGCTGATAAATAGTTAAGACAATCATGTTCGCAGACAAGTTTACACCATCCTATCTTCCCCCTGTGTTGTTCTTCATCTGGTGATTTTATTTATGTTAATATTCATTGGTATGTTAACAGTAAAATAATAACAAAACAAAATAATAATGATAACAGTAAAATAGGCAACGTGTCATACTTTGTTACTCACTTTTTAACAGTATTTTGTGTATAGAAGAAAATATAATATTTATAATATTGCTATAGCCATAGAAGTGATATTTTAATTTATATTTGCGTAGCATATCTGTTGAAATCATTTTACTTTCAACTTTTCAGGATTCTTCTAAGCATGCTCATTCATGACAACTAGAACAGAACTAGATTTTTTTTTTTTTAGCAACACATGTATAATGACCAATGTCTTCAGTTTTCTGCATTTTTTGGCATTTAACCCGTTTGAAATTTTATGCTCTTTAATAAATTTAGACTAGCGATCTGACAATCCACTAAGTTTATTATTCCCCTTTCAGCCACTCGCTCATTTTCTCCGGGACGTAAATTCTTTCTTTTGAGCTTCCAAATTGCACAAACTCAACACTCTGATTTTATGCAATCTGTCATATGTACATGCGACTCACATTTTAAAATTCCTTCTTACCTCTTCAATTATTCTTCAGGCATTAATCTGCTCTCACTTGGAAGTGTCTTTAAAAGGTGCCTCAGTCAATGCTTATGTTCTGTGTGCTTACATTGGGCTGTGATTACACATTATATGTTTTTCCTGTGTGTGGTAAGATAAGTAATATTTTATTTATTTTTTATAAGTGATATTTCATTGTCAAATTTCCCTGATTACGAAATCATTTAAGCAGACCTTGGTACTTGTAGCTTATTGGCTTTCGGGTAAACGTTTCTGTCCTCTCTGTCTTTGCTGGCATTCTGAGGCTTTGACATCCTTTGCCTCTTTTCAGAGATGTTTCCACAATGCTCACGTGTCACGACATACCTTTCAATTATTTCACAATGAGTCCTAAGGGCGTTAGGTCTGTCCACTGTGTCCATCAATAAATGTAAATCACTACACTTGCTGAACGAAATCGTTCATTAGTTCAATCTACTTTATTAATGTTTTCGTGTTCTTGCCATGATCATTTTATATAGTATGATTTACGCAGCCATTTTTATGCAGCATGTTGCAAAGCTGTTCTCCAACATTTCATTTTATTGATTTTCACACTTAGGTCATGCTTGTAATTCTTCTGTATTTCACTTGTTACATGATGTTCCATCGGGACTGTTTTTATCTGGTGGCTTTTCTCTTTATTTCTCTCCAGCATCATATAGGAATACATATTTTTTAATTTTCCCATTGATTAGTAGTGCAAATGTTAAACACATTTTTTTGTCCATGTTTATTTTATTAGACCATGCTAAGACTCTGCCAATATTACTCATCTTTTCAAAGACCTGAATTTTGTTTTATTACATTTTTTATTGGCTTAATTATTGCTTTCTCTCTTTTTATAATTTGTTCTGCCTAATTCTTTAACAGGGCCTTCCTCTCCTTTCGGATTTTCTGATATACTCTCTTTCCAGGTTGTATAAATTGACTGCTTGGCTTATTAATTTATAAACTCATCTGACTTTTGTTAAGTCTACATGAAGTTACTTTATCTAAATACACGCATAGCTCTGAGATACTGCAGGTTAGATTCCAGGCCATCAATAAGGCAAGTCACCTACATTTTGGAGTGTCCTAGTGCATAGAAAACATATGTGTACATTATACTGTCTACTAAGTGTGCAATAACATCATGTATAAAAATAATGTATATACCTTAACTAAAAATATTTCATGGCTAAAAATGCTATCAGTCACCTGATAACTCAATAATACCTCTTGTTAGCCCTGCCTATCAACAGTCTTGCATCTGAGGATTAAGTTCCCAACCTATGAACTTTGAGAAACATACTTAGCCCCAAGCATTCCATTTATAGTTAATGTCATTATTAATACATTTTGATATACATTCCAAATGTATATTTACTATTCATTTCTGGATTAGAAAGAAGTTATTCTCTGAAGAATAAATTCTAACATATTAGCAAATTTGAATAGTTACAATTGTAGCCAGTTGTCATAAAAAGGATCAACATTTTGCATACAATTTACATAGATGAAATTATTTGTAAATTATGAAATTGTTTCTCAATTTTTAGTGTGAAACACACTTATTTGAGAAGTTTGCTAAAGCTATATGTCATGGTGGCCCAATTTGATCTTAATTTACAGTAAGAGAATACAGTGAGCACTCAATGTTTATCTTCTTAAGAGCATGAGCTGATAGGCGTTAAGAGCTCCAGAAATTAATTTTCATGATGCTAATAGATTGTTTTGTTTTGTCTTTTAGAATTTTGTTAGGGTTTTGGACAGTCAAACATATAAATAGTCCAGATTTCCAAAGCTTCAACTTCCATTTACATGTGCAATGTCTAGTTCACCTCACTAGTAATGAGTTATTTCCCAACCTAGTCACAGTATTCATTTGAAGTATCAAGATGGCTTATAACCTTAAAAACTTTATTATTTTTAATTTTTGTAATCAATATTTGTGGAGTGTATAAAAGCATTAGGAAAGCACTGAAAACAATTTTAAGGTGACATTATGTGAAACATACCATTATACACACACACATAAAAAAAAAACAACCCTGGATACCATCTTTTAAGTGAAATATCCTAAGAATGGTGAAAGCAAAGACAATATGTGCTCAATATTAAATTGGAACTAGTCTGTCCGCTCTTATGTGTATAAAGTGAAGGGCAAACTTAGAACTTTGACTTCAAATATATAAACACAAATTATTTAACTAAAACATGTGTACCCAGTAATATTCTGAAATAGCAGAAGTCTTTTTATCCATCACTGCTTATCAATCTATCATCTTTTTACCTATCTTGCCCTTTACGGGCTTGGTGGAAAATGGATTCTAATAAGAATGAGAGTCCTGTGTGAACACCAATACTTAGTATAGTGGAGGTTGGTTTATCCTAGATCACCCCCAAGATTAGACTGAATGAGAGCAGAATCACTGCAAGCTATTTCTGTGTCTGTTACTGTTAAAATTATGAAATCACTATTGTTATGTTAATATAACGTGCTCAATGTTGACCTTTTTTCCTCCTGACAATTTCAATCACAAATTGAAATCGAATTGTGTGAATACAGTTAAGATGTAAAAATAATAGACAGATCCACATTGTATATATAAATGTCATGAAAATAAGTTATATTTATAATGTAATTACATTGTTTTTTTTTTTTTTTTTGTAGAGACAGAGTCTCACTTTATGGCCCTCAGTAGAGTGCCGTGGCGTCACACGGCTCACAGCAACCTCTACTCTTGGGCTTATGCGATTCTCTTGCCTCAGCCTCCCGAGCAGCTGGGACTACAGGCGCCCGCCACAACGCCCGGCTATTTTTTGTTGTTGTTGCAGTTTGGCCGGGGCTGGGTTTGAACCCGCCACCCTCGGCAATCTTACCTACCTGGATAATTCTTTTGATAAGAATTAACAGCTTTTAAATAATAAATGTGTGTATTTTAAAAGCAACATGTAAGTAGAAATTTAATGGGCATTCTCTCATTTTTGTATTATAAGCTAGGACAACACTGCATTTTATTTTTAGAGCTTTAAACCGATTTTTTCCTTTAGGTTTGTTTGTGAGTGGAGAAGGGTATAGGAGGAAGAGGAAAGAAAGGTCAGGAAAGAAAGCAAATGTGGCCGTCAGGGCTAAGTTGCATCACTGGAGAAAGGCCATGGGACTTTATTCAACTAATCAGGGATAACAGGACTGGCCTCATTCTGTCAGAAAATATGTATACAAATGACCTCTCCTGTTATCAGAAACAGTCGGATATGATAGTCCGGCCATGATTTATGTAGATAAGGAGTTTTCTCTTTACTGTCTCTATTTCTTAACCATGCATCCTTACAGCTTTTTCTTATCATCCATTATTTCTCGTGTCTGAACATTTTGAATGAAATAGTAATAAAAATGGTCAAAACAACTATTTTATTGTACACTTTCTTCCACAGGTAGGTTTTTATGTATTTGGAGCAACTGAAATGCACAAATCCCACAAAGTTACTATTCTCATGAGTTTTAAAAGGAAAATTAAATGTATACAATCACAAAACCTTTAGAGTAAATCATGTTTCTTGGAGAACGTTTAAATAATAGTAACCAGCTTATGGTAACACATTCAGTGGTTCACATAGTTAAAAAAAATACATTAAGAAATAAGGTCTAGGGCAGTGCTTGTGGCTCAGAGGAGCAGGGCGCGGGCCCCATACGCTGGAGGTGGCGGGTTCAAACCCAGCCCTGGCCAAACACTGCCAAAAAAAATAAAAAAGAAAAAGAAAAGAAAGAAGGTCTAAATTCTTACATTAGTTTACATTAAATGATGTAAAATATCAAATTATGAAGTACAGTGGTCCACCTGTCTATGGGGGTTACATCCCAAAACCCCTAGTGGCCTCCTATAATTGCAAGTTATACTGAACTCTGTCTATGCTGTTTTTCCTATACACACATAACAATGATTTATAAATTAGGCCTGGTAAGACACTAACAATAACTGATAATAAATAAAATAGTAATGTATTCTCTTAAAGTTTGTGTGGCTGGGGGCCACAATGGCAGAATAGAAGCTGCCCGCAGCGCCTTTCTTAAGGAGAGGATGGCAAGTTGCAACAGATGCTCAAGTACAGACGGATGGACCCTCTTAGAGAGAAACCTCTTAACCAGAGGGGGAGGGGCCAGGGAGATACACTCACCAAGATCAGAAGGTACCTGAGGGAGATTCCCACACAGGGTGAAGGGACTCAGGAGAGACCCCAGGGCTCCAACCGTCCCGCTGTGGAAACTGACACCTGAGCTGTGAGGGGCCCAACCTCACATCTGAGCATCCTGGCTGGTCAGGCAACCAACTGGAAGCTGGGAGGAGATGTTGCCCTGGAAAGCAGGTGTGGCAGTGACCTGCTTGCCTCTGTTCCCAAGTGGGGTCACTACAACTGACTCCATTCTCAGCTTTGGGGTCCAGAGCTCAGCTTGTCTGCAGCAGCCTTCACGTTTTCCTAGCTGAGCTGGGGAAGCAGCAGCTGTGGAGGCCCTTGTATGCCCCGTGACTGAGGCCTGAGTGTGCCCCCCACCCCCTGGGGAATTCAGAGCAGGTGGCAAGGGCACTCAAGGGGCTCCATGCTAACAGTCCTGGGGGACCTGCCCAGGGAAAGAAGTCCAGGTGTCCAGCCGTCCAGTCTCCTGGCCCTCTACTTGCCAAATGTTAACAAGGCCCTAGCCTTGTGCACTACGTGGGGGGCCACACTCCTGTGGGCCTCCACTGGCCTGCGACACCTCTGTGGACCCAGTCGCTGTGTGGAGACCTTCTCTGACCCTACACCTGCCACCCAGAACCCAGCCACAGACCTACCAGCCGTGTGTTGCCACCATCGCTCCTGGACCTGTACCAAGCAGATGCCACAGCTGTGACACCTGCAGCCACTGTCCACACAGTTTCACCCAGCTGCTCCTGCCACAGAGAAACGTGAGCAGGGTAGTCTTCCTTCCACAGTCCTCACCTCGGTAGAGAAGGGCTTCCCTCACACCCAACAGCCACCTGGGGAAAACTCAGCACTGCACAGGGAGATGCTCCAGCCCAGGCTCCAATGGCGGTGGCCACAGGGAAGGGCAATGCAGAATAGCTAAACCACCAGGTCTTTTGGGGGGAGGGGACAGAATCTCTCTTTCCCAAGCTAGAGTGCCATGGTGTTGGCCTAGCTCACAGCAACCTCAAACTCCTGGGTGCAAGCCATCCTCCTGCCACAATGCCCAGCTAATTTTTGTATTTTTTTATCTATCATCTATCTAATGTATTTATTTTTCTCAAAGAGAAAGGATTTATTGGAGAAGATGTGTCAACTGGGAGAGATTTTTCTATTTTTTAGTAGAGACAAGGTCTTACTGTTGCTCAGGCTGGTCTCAAACTCCTGAGCTTGAGTGATCCTCCTGCCTTGGCCTCCCAGAGTATTGGGATTATGGTGTCTGGCAATGTTTTTTTTAATCTTAGTACCATATTTTTAAAATGAAATTATGTGTGATAGAATTGAATAATCTATGTACTTTTCATTTAAATATAAGATTAGGGTTTTAGGGCGGCCCCTGTGGCTCAGTCGGTAGGGCGCCGGCCCCATATACCGAGGGTGGCGGGTTCAAACCCAGCCCCGGCTGAACTGCAACCAAAAAAAAAAAAAAAAAGATTAGGGTTTTATTTTATTTACATGCTTTACAATTACAAACTCTGTAATGCCATAAATATAGATACAAGTTAGGAATGTGCTAAAAGTAAAATGGAAAGCCCCAGTTGGAAAACATGTGTTCTCTTTATTAATTATACAAGTAAATCATCTTTATATAAATAGTTTAACTTATTGGCATTTACCAACAAAAAAAGTCAATGCATATGTTTTCTATAATTTACACCCTTTCCATCCATTGTCTGTGTCAATAATTAAATTAAAAACCCTTGCAAACTAGCTAGAATCACATTTTTAACTCCACAATATCAGTGTGTTTCATTTTGTTTGCATAATTTTCTAGCTAATTTTCTAACTTTAGAAAACATTGTTGATTGTGTTTATCTCTGCTTGGCATCTGTTGACAACAATAATACCAAAATACAATCTTATAAATATTTAACATAGTCGTTCACCCAGAAATTTACTCATTTTTAAGGCTTCCAATAATAACTTCTCTCAGGTTATCGAATGGTTTCTTAAATAGTCTTATCTCTTTTTCTCGATCTTTTTCCTTTATTAAATCATAATTGTGTACACTGATGCATTTGTGGAGTTCAGTGTGCTGATTTGATATACAATGAGAAATGCTTACGTCACACCGATTAACATAACCATCGCCTTGTTTATTTATTTCTTGTGGTAAGACATTATACTCTTAATAGATTTGAAAGGTACCATTGCATTATGCACATTAGGTGAGGTCCCACCAAATACCCTCCCTCCCTCCATCCTCCTGGCCTCCCCCTCCCTTCTACTCTCTCTCTTCTCCCCGCCTTCTTTTTTTTTTTGTAGAGACAGAGTCTCAGTTTATGGCCCTCGGTAGAGTGCCGTGGCCTCACACAGCTCACAGCAACCTCCAACTCCTGGGCTTAAGCGATTCTCTTGCCTCAGCCTCCTGAGCAGCTGGGATTACAGGCGCCCGCCACAGCGCCCGGCTATTTTTTGGTTGCAGTTTGGCCGGGGCCGGGTTTGAACCCACCACCCTCGGTATGTGGGGCCGGCGCCTTACCAACTGAGCCACAGGCACTGCCCTCTCTCCCCTCCTTCTTTTGGACTATAGTTATATCTTACATTGGTATGAATTTGTAGGTCATTGTATATTGATTTCATAGAGGTAGTGAGTACATTGAATACTTTTTTTCCATTCATGAGGTACTTTACTAAGACGAGTATGTTCCAGCTCCATCCTAGTAAACATAAAAGATGTGAAGTCTCTGTCTTTTTTATGGCTGCATAGTATTCCATGGTATACATATACCGCGCTTTGGTAATCTGTTCATGGGTCGATGGGCATTTGGGCTGTTTCCATGTCTTGGCAGTTATGAACTGGGCTGCAATAAACATTCTGGTGCTAATGTTTTTGTTGTTAAATTATTTTTGATCATCTGGGTCTATACCTAGTAGAGGAATTGCAGGATTGAATGGTAGGTCTGCCTCTCGTTCCTTGAGTATTCTCCAAACTTCTTTCCCCAAAAAGGCCATATTAGTTTGCATTCTGGCCAGCAGTGTAGAAGTGTTCCCTTCTCTCCACATCCACAACAATATCTGTAGTTTGGGATTTTGTGAGGTGCACTAATCTTACTGGAATTAGATGATATCTCAAAGCAGTTTTGATTTGCATTTCTCTGATGATTAAAGATGATGAGCATTTTGTCATGTGTTTGTAGGCCATGCACCTGTCTTCATCAGAGAAGTTTCCGCCAATATCACCCTGATCCCCACACCAGGAAAGGACCCAACAAATAAAGAAAACTATAGACCAACATCATTAATGAATGCCAATGAAAAAATATTCAATAAGGTCCTAGCAAAAAGAGTTCAACAACACATCAAAAAATTATACACCATGATCAAATTGGTTTTATCCCAGTGTTACGCGGTTGGTTCAACATATGTAAATCTATAATTATAATACATCACATAAATAAAATAAGAAACAAAGACCATATGATTCTCTCAATTGATGCACTATTATCTCTTGGTAGGTATTTTCCTAACTTTTACTCTTTTATCTTCCAAACTATCCAGTACACAAGATACACACCAAAGTGAAAAAGTCAAAACAGAGTTTCAGCCTTTGCTTCTCAAATCAGAGGCATAAACCTTACGCCTTAGATTTCTCATCCTCAACATGAACTAATAACTCTTATTTTTTAAGGTTTTATTAAAATTAAATAAGATGATGGGCATTTGTACTTAATAAAATGTTTGATTGTAACTCTTGGTTTCTTATATGATTTCAAAGAGAAATACATTAAAAATTATAAATGAATGTTAACGGGAAGAAAAAAATAAATAAATAAAATATTTGAGATACATATTAACCCATCATTTGGTGGAGTTATTGTCAGAATCTTTCTACAGGATTACAGGCTTTTTTTTTTTAGTACTCAAGTATTAAATTGAAATCAAATGCTAAGGGCTTTCATTATTTTAACTATGTCTATGTAATTAAATAATAATAATTTTGTTGAAGCACCTATATTCAGATATGTTAAACCGTGTGTTATTTTTGGAGCAGATCAAAATTATTGGTATTTTAAGTATAGCCATCATCCAAGATTATTAAAATCTTAGTTTAGCTTCAGGCAATTTAAAATAACTTTCATTAAACTTTAGCAACCATGATGATCAAATTCCATTTTTTAATTTGTGTTCCATTACAGTCTATCTCCCCCAGTTGTATTTATTATAGACAGATACTATTAGGTATCATATCACTGAACAGAAAAATTTTTCTTTTTCCATATTCATGTATTATTGAATTATATTTTCTGATTCAGAAGATATATTCAGGTAGTAAAGGGCTGCTTTACAGCATTAACCAACTCAGCTCAGTTAAATTGACTGCTCTGTGGAGCAACATATGCCTAAATCCATCACGTCCTACTATTTTAAATTTTATTAGAAATAAAATACCTGGGCGGCACCTGTGGCTCAGTGAGTAGGGCGCTGACCCCATATACTGAGGGTGGTGGGTTCAAACCTGGCCCTGGACAAATTGCAATGACAACAACCAAAAAATAGCCCAGTCTTGCGGTGGGCACCTGTAGTTCCAGCTACTTGGGAGGCTGAGGCAAGAGAATCGCCTAAGCCCAAGAGCTGGAGGTTGCTCTGAGCTGTGATGCTACAGCACTCTACTGAGGGTGACAAAATAAGCCTGTCTCTAAAAAAAAGGAAAAGAAATAAAATACCTCCCTGTATATGTCTTCCATTCTCCATTATTATAAACTGTGTAGGAGCAGAAGCACGCTCTTATGTATTCTACACATTTCCTGCTGTCTCCCAGAATGCTTGGACTCTTTAAAAAATTTTATCATTAAAGACTAAGTAAGAAAAATAAATTTAAACATAAATTCAAACACTAATAAAGTCTTATTTAATATAACAGTAAAAAGTATGAGTTATCTGGATAGTACATCTCAGAAAAGATTTTCATAACATAAATGAGAAAATTTCCAAAGATACAGAGAGTAGAACAAATTAATAATAAATATGTCCTTGAATAGGAAGACTCAGAAAAGTTGATTTTACCCAAATCAATTTATAAATGTATAACATATTCCTTGTGCTCTCTGGAAAGGCCTCCATATAATCCAACCATTGCCGTGTGACCTGTCCTATCTCACTGAGGGTGGGCCAGACCTTCACACCTTACTGAGTGAGACACAGGTGTCTTCGGCCACTTGCTTTGGGAAACAAAAAGTTAGAAGTGTTAAGCTGTGCTACTTTACAGCCAAAGAGTAAAGAGCTTTCTCATGGTGATGCCACACTCTTCTCCAAACTCTACTTCAAAACTGAGATAGAAACTGTCTCCCTCACCCGTTGTTCAGAATGAATAACGCAGAAAGTGTCAAACCTTATACTAGCTGATGAAACTGGGGGTTCATTTGTTTCTATAGCAGAAAGCTAACTAACAAAGATAAAGGATTAGTCTGTGCAAAGTCATTGTCATCTGTACTTACGTGTATACTTGAGTATTTTAAAAAGAAGTGTTTCCAAAATATGAAAAATGAATCAGTTCGCTGCACTTTCCTTAGACAGACATCATCGATGATTAAGTCTAAAATTGTATTCTATCACAAAAACTGTGTTTCATTTAATGTGAGAAAACTATTTTATTTTCACATTAAACTTGAATATGTTTTCATACAAGATAGATATGACTTCACGTGAAGATTCATATTTGGGGAAGAATATTACAAATGCACATTTTAAGCAAGCCACACATATGTCTTATTATTTTTGAAAGTTGTATAAATTATATATAACTTACCCCATTTTCAAAGTTCTCACATCCCTTATACAGTAGGGTTAGATTTAAAAAGTTATACTTGTCTATTTGCATTTGACTAAAAATGCTTACTATTATTCAAGAACAATCCAGCGTTATAAGGGATTATAGGTTATTAGAGTTTTATTATTACTGTTGTTTATCTTACTTTTTTGTCCCCATTTTTAATGTGGTTCGTAATCCTGTAAACTTCTTTCAGAAAAGCATCTCCCATCTTTAAGGTTTAAATTATTTTCTGAAAATAAATAAAAGCCATAAAGTTTCTTTCTAAAATAGAATCTTCATGAAATATTATGTTTTTGGATAAGTATTATGTCAAGAACACATTTGTTTCGGAATGAAAAACAAAGATTTGCAGAGACACGATTTCAGAGTCGACATTTTCCATAATTCGTTTTTATGTGTAATATTTCATACCAGTGCGTGTTACTGGATTAGCTGCTCAATAGATTAAATTTACATTTTGCAAACTAGAAGTTAAACAAAAGCAGGGACTGCTTCTTCCTGGAACACTATTGAGCCTTTTTGTATAATGAGTTTTACAGACACATAAATCTTCAATTCACCCTGAGTATTCTACCAAACGTACCTGCTAAGAAAACCTTCCAGAGAACTACGGATTTTAAATGTGTCCATAATTTGAAGGCCTTTGAATAATCACATTCTAAAGAGGCATGGAATTTCTGTGGAAGCATCAGTGTCATTCAAATATTTTGATTAGCAGTGGAAAAAAGTCACTAGATTATATAACGGTTTATTTCAATCATAAACCTTGAAGACGTTAGGGATCTTCATCGAGATTTCTCATTCAGAAGACTTGTTGACAGGTACAACTATTGCAGAAAATTGTCATCAAGCATCTTAAGCTCTGATTACCTGTTCTGCATTTAAGATTTTGTGCTCAGAGTAAATTATAATAGCATTTGATATTGCTTGAGTTATTCCATTACTAGCATGTTACAGTATCAACAGAGGTATAATTATTATTTTCTACATTATTTTAACAGTCATAACTCTGGACCACTTACCTGTGAAGTGTCATAGTTCTTAATTTTTTTCACCTCTTAAAGATATTTTAATGGAAGATAAAGAAGAACAACTTCCCACCTCCAGGACATATGACAGGGAGTCCGTCACAAAAATAACCAGTACTGGGCAGTGCCTGTGGCTCAGAGGATTAGGGCGCCGGCCCAATATGCTGGAGGTGGCAGGTTCAAACCCAGCCCCGGCCAGAAACTGCAAAAAAGTAAATAAATAAATAAATAAAAAATAACCAGTATCTGGTAGAGCTGAAGGGGAAGGAGCGCCCTTCTATAAGCAGCAAGCCACGAGGAAGTCCTGACCTGGTTAGCCGGCTCTTAAATCTGGAGGGGATTTATCTAATTTCTATTATAAAATTCATTGTTTCTCTTTTTATGGGTCTCCTTCCTAAGAGAGACCCATAAAAAGCATTTTGTTCATAGCAAAATGCTTCTCATCTCCCTCCAGTATTTGTGCCATGCCCTTCAGCGTCCTGCTGTTTTATGAAACGTAGGGGGTTGGCTAAAAGTAATATCAGGTACAGCAGTAAAAATTAAAAAAAAAAAAATGGTTGGTGTGCATCACACACACTTAGTGCAAGTTATTGCAATCTTAGGGTCCCCACCCCCTGGGCTTTGGCCTGGGGTCAGACCCAGGCTGGGTCCCAGCATCGCTGCCTGGCCCCATCCATGAAAAACCATTTTCATTGAAACCGGTTCCCAATGCCAGAAAGTCTGGGGTACACCTGTTGCAACCTCGTTCTCCTGAGGGGTGAGGGTTTTGATTAAACCTCTCTCTTGTCTGAACTTCATCATATAAAACCAGAAGGACATTTGTCTTGGAATGAGCATAACTGACACGGGACACGCAGAGGGTCAGGAGTGAAGGAGTTGGGCAACATCTGCATGTGGCCAACAGCTGGAATGAAAGGAAGGTGAACAGGTGGATAACTGAACCGTCACCAGAGGTGACAGAGAGAAACATTGACCCTAGATTATGTACAGGGATGTTTTATACTATGTTCATATCTTTTTTATTATTATTTTAGCAAAAGTATTCAGAAATTGGATAGAAATAAAGGCTAAATCACAATACGAAGAATTTTGAATAAAAGATTTTTATTTAAAGAGAGGTTTAAATTTTATTCAAAGCCTAAAGAGAGGTTTGGCTTTTTTTATTGGGGTTTTTGAAACAGGAGGGGAAGGCAAAACGATTCCTAGGTGTAGCAGGGCTGTGGTGCTTACCGCACTGTAGTACTGGGACAATGGGAAGCATTGAGACCTTTCAGATGGTGGTAAAATTCCAAGAGAAGGTGGGCGCCACTGTAGAGACAAGAACGCGGTAGGCTAAAAGAAGAACAGATTATTTCAGTGACCAGAGAGCCAAGAGGAGGGAGGGCTTGCTAATTACAGGTTTGAAAACACAGAAAAATGTCCATGAATTAAAAAAAAATAAAACAGGAAAACACATCAGAAAAAAGTTGAATCTAGAAGTAAGATGAGATGCTTATATTTGCAGGCTTGTTTTGGAAGTTCCAAACTTTCTAAGGGAAAGTTCGGTGCAAAAAATTACACAGAAGTTGATCACACTTAAGAATGGGCATTTGGGAATTGAAATGATGGGTGAGATAGGAAAACATTGACAGCTGAAAGGGGGAAATATAAACTATAAACATCGAATTTGAAAGAAGTTTCAATAAGAAGTAAATATTTTATATTCAAATTAAATAATGAGTCGTAGTAAGTGATGGAGTGCCAGTGTTCATTTTTACTGTAGAAAGTAGATAAAATAGTTACAATAAGTAAAAAAAATCACAAAAAGAAACGAACAACAACAACAACAAAAAAAAAAAGCCCTTGATTTTTCTTGCTTTTGTGCCAACAATATTAACAATGCAGGTGTTTGTTAATTTGGCCACGCCTGTATGTAACATTATGTCTAGAAATGTTGGTCTGCACTAACCCTATACCTAATCTCTTTGGAGCTATGTCTTTGCAAAACAAATGTGACAGCAGATGGTATTAAACAATCCACTTTTTAAATAACTGATTAACAACTTTTGCCAAATGCCAGAGGTAGTAATGAAATCTACTTTATCTTGTACTAAAAGGAATTAAATATTCAGTGATAATAAAAGAAACCATTTTGGCTTATCTAGCACGATTTCGGCTCTTTGAGTGATGTCACACAGTAGCAACTTAGTCTACCTAGGTCTTTGCTTTTACAGGAAGGCAGCTATTGTATTCCATGAAGGCAGGATAAATCTTTAATCCATTTTGTCATGTCCTGATTATTTGCAAAGCAGGATGACCAATAGACAGAAAAGAAAAAGGAAAATCTGTCCAGCATAGGTGAAATTTATTGCTGAAATTTTACAGAAGGGTCCCTTTGATGTCATAAACTACAAGAATAAAACATGAACAGTTTATTAAAAAACATAAGAGTATTGAGATGAGATTTCAGCCATTACCGTGCGGCACACTTCGTATTGGATAATTCATTTGTTCCCCATTGTGGAAAATAGTAAATTGATTTTGATTTCATATGTAGCTGTCCCATTAATTTTCAAGACAGAACTTTACGAAGATCAAAGTAGTACAGTTTGCTGACATCAGCTTCACAACTGAGAACTTATCTCTCCCTGAAGGAGAGAAAAGCAGTGTCAGAAACACATCTCCAAGTCCAGCTATTGTCAAAGGATCAGGACATATAAATTGTTGATGTGGCAACGTTCATGTGTCCATTTCACTAAAACCGCTAACAAAATAGTTTTAAAACTCAGAAAATGAGACTCAGACCTTTCATGGTATCATCATTAGGGTTTTTTTTTTTTAATGGAGGGGAAGTTTTATTTTTAGTGCATTTTCACAAGCTCTGTGAGAGCTTTCTAATGACCAGCTAATTTAGAGGAATGAGTAAAGATTGGAATGATTAATTGAACAAGTCATTTATTTTGCAATGGAGCCATTTTCTATTTGGTTGTGATACTTTTGTTTGGGTCAGAAAATATACCGGTGTCTGAGAAATCTAATAATATTATCAACATGTTTTGCTCTTAAGATACATATCATAGCAATTGTGTATTGAGTTGCAATAAACATTTTAGTGCAAATGTCCTTAGGGTAAATAATGTTTTTTTCTTTTGGGTAGATGTGTAGTAATGGGACTGTGGCATCAAATGGAAGGTCTCCTTTTTGTTCTTTGAGAGTTCTCCATACTTACCAACCCATGACTGGATTAATAAACTGTGGCATACTGTAGAGTATTATTCAGCCATAAGATGGAGACTTTACATCTGTTGATTACAACATGAACTTTACCTTAGGAATGAAAACAGTGTAACCTAAATATTTTTACTCTCATATCAATCTGAAATTTTAAAAAAGGAAGAAGAAAGGGATATATCATTTAACATTAAAGAGCAGGAGGATATTTGCTTTCCCTGAAAGTGTTGGAAGAGGGAGTCAAGAATTGTTGAATAGTAATTTAATCTAGCACATTCTTTACAACATTCATAATATTCCCTTTTTTTCTCACCCCTAAGTACATATTTCCTTCTATCTCCAGTGTCTAGTCATCACATTGGACTGAAATATCAAGAATAATCTACATCATGAAAACATACGGTTCCACTTTATTTAAAATCCTGTGAATGAAAAAGACAAGTTACCTGATCCTTCCCACGCCCCGCAATGATATGCATTCCACCCAGTGGGTACAGAACAGTTCATCCTTCTCCCGTGTGAGAGATGGTTCTTTTTTTCCATCCTCCTCATTAGTAAATTCTCAAGCGAGCAGTGCTCTTTGACATGGAATGATATACCACTTTTTTGTTTTTGTTGAGTTATATGTAAGAAAGATATTAACAGCCTGCCTTTTGTCTCAAGAAAGTTGGATGTCCCAAAATATTTTTCTATGTCAAACAAATGGTCTGTCTTATGCCAGATAGCACTTCTGCCAATATTGGTTTGAAACTTTGATGGGTTTTCTGTGGATTTGTTTCTGTCGCCATTATTTGATGAAAATCACAACTAGAGCAACATTTCTGTCTAAGAGCTGTCCCTTCCTATAGGTTAATGAAAGTGAATTTTGGGCTCTACAGGTTGCAACAGACAACATCCTAATGTTGCAAGAGTTCTTTTATCCAGTTGTAGGACTCTAGAGGCCGTCATACATGTTAAACGGGTGCTAATTAAAGGTCTGATGACCATGCTTTTAATTGGTCTTCATCATGAAGTGGTGCTTTAATAGCACCAGGTGTCAGGACACCAGGTGTCTTGAGATTCACATTTTAATGATTGCACCTTTGATCTGTTGAAATACTTTCACTTTTTAAACTTTCCTCTTAAGTCTGGCAAACTAGTGATTAGTTTTTTGAGTGCATCTCTGTTTTGTAGTATTTTCAAAATTCCTGTTAATTGCAATAAACGATTACTAGTTACAACTCGGGATTTCAGAATCTCCTATACCAGTGTTACAAGTTCATCGAACAAATATTCTGCCTTTCAAATTAGTTCAGGTGACAGTCAAATGCTTTTTTACAATGTAATAATCACGGGTGGTCATTTGGCGGCCCCAGTAAGAATTTCCTTTCTATTCAATACCTGTTGCTAATATCCAGGTCACCTGTTCAGAATGGATTATTGCTATTCTACACTTTTTGGTATGGAATTCTGTATCAGAGTTGGCTTTGTGACAGTGACCCAACTAGAATGGCATTTAGAAAGAATAAAGAATGCAGACAAATACTTTTTTTCCTTCCTCGCTCCTTTGAACGTCTTTCTCTGGCACTAGGCTGATCTAGGCTGAGAATTTCAGACTTATTTCCTTGTAGTTAAAAATTCTGCAGGGGGGAGTTTCTACAATTGTTGTTACAACACCTGTATTCTTTTAAACCAAGTCATGTATAGAAATCCTATGATCCAGGCATTTTACATATAAGCACACAGGACTGTTACACTGTGGGTAAAATTCCTTGCTTTAGCAGACAAGAATTTTATACGGAGATTTAGTTACAGGATTGAAGAAATAAAGGACGCATTCTCTGCTGTGTAGATCCCCATATTAATGTCTTCTACTTGAAGACGCTCTGGATCTAATGAATCTCCTGCACGTACCTAATCTGGTTGCATTACTTGAGTCTGAATCTTTGTGGAAACTTAGAGATACCAACATTTATTTTGATAATATAGTTATCCCTATAAAATTGCTTATAGTATTACTTCTATTTTTTGTTAAATTCTTGTTGTGTGCTTATGTGAAAAACAGAGTGCTACTTTTTCCAGACATTTATCATGTTTCACTGGCAGTAAAATTATAATAGGGCAGTATTTAATAAATAACTCATTTGATACCCAGTATCTGCTAGGTCCAACACAGGTTCTCAGTAAAGAGTTTTGGTTTTTAACTGTGCTTAAATGTATCTAGTTTAAAATGCATATCCATCTACAATAAATTTCCCTATAATCTTTCTGGAATGTTATTTTAATTATTGGTAAGTGGATTTTAAATATATATTATGTATATTATATTCTGATCATATATATAATATATAATATTCTGATAATTTTTCTGTTTATAAAAGTTACTTATTTTATGCCATTTACTTACAACAACATTTGAGAGTTACCTTTTTGGATCCCGAGAAACTTCTCTGTCAAGATCTTGTTCAGTGGGTCCAAAGTCAAGTCTGACCTAAAGCATTGGCTAAAAGCTGAAAGCCACTGTATCAAAAGTGGAACTTGTCCTTCATGCTGTCTTAAGTATGAGGGAATTGCTGAGTATAAGCAAGGTGACTTGGCTACTGTGGTGAAAATTATAGTCTTTAAGCAGCAATTAGAGTAATGTATGATTCCTGGCCTAGATCAAGTATTAAGTTTTCTGAATAGGATGTAAATTTCAATAGGTGATGATAAATACCGTACACCAACTGAATGTGTTCTTATAATTAGGAATTATTTATTTTAATATTATGATTTTTTTTATTTTTTGGAGTTCTGAAAAAAACTCAGTTTTTACATTTTACATGCTCTATAGGAAGCTTAATTATATGAAAAATAGACTGTGTGGACATTGGTATCAAAAACACTTTGAATTAAGTATCAACTCTGACCCTGTTCTTGCAATCATGAAAGTATATTCTTATCCTATGCAAACCTCCCTCTGTACATTGAAAAATTGACATAATAATGTAAACTCGCTTACAGGAAGCTTTTCAGAGAAATCTACTGCCTATTGTGTACAAAAAGTCCCCCTGTGGTACTTGGTACAAAATAGTTCTTTTAAAAATGGGCCATTACATTTTACGTTCTATCTGAGGATAAAAGTGAAACATTACAAGGAAGCATCAGAATCTGTCATGGCTCAGAAAAGTTTCAAGATGAATTTCTTTCTTTATTCTGCTTAGAAATTCACTAATTCTTTCTGTTTTCTAAAACATTTCATGTATTCTGGTCCTAATCTGAACAAGCGTCAACTAACAAGGTTTCATTTCAACCACACTAATATCAAAAGACACTCAGGACAAGTCAGCTTAATGATAACATAATACGCTTTCCTAGACAGTTCCAAATAATGGGTGCAATGATATCCCTGAGAATTTCCTCATTATTTTTTATTCCCAGACTGATAACATAAAACACTACTTTAAACTCTTTAAGACTTGTAGAAATAGGAATGAATGAAATGCTAGTATTCTTTCTTATCCTCCAGAACTATTTTTATTTATTTATTTATTTTTGCAGTTTTTTGGCCAGGGCCGGGTTTGAACCTGCCACCCCCAGCATACGGGGCCAGGGCCCTACTCCTTGAGCCACAGGCACTGCCCTATAGAACTGTTTCATATACTAACCCTTCCCACTAAGAAATATATGAAAGAGTATCTTTCTTAGGAAAACCAGCGATACCTTCCCTTCATAGCAGGGACGTGAGGGATGGTTGCTAACTTATTTTCAGGAGCAGGGTCATTATGGTCCTACCATGTTTCCACCTTTGGGCAAAAATGAATATAAATCTTCTTTTAACAGTTCAGTTTTGAGCAGAACTCTTGAGACATCCCAAATATTTCTTCTTACATTAATATTTAAATCTGCTAAATGAATACTCTGTTTGCTAAAATCTTTGGAAAAAGTTCTTCAAATCTCATCACATTTTTGATGTTTCAGACTTGTATAATTGCTAAAGCCAAATAAATGAAAATTGACTTGTTATTTAGCATCCAACAGCCTTGCTCAAATAACATTGTCACTGGCAATGATTTCAAACTACTTCAATATCTCTCTTTTTAATTTCATCCGCAATAAGTGATGCCCATCTCTATCCACACGTAATTATGCTTCTCCTCCCATAAAGTATACAATCACACCACCAGCTGGCTATAACCCACCAACTCTTTCCCCTCAAGACTAGGAATAATGTAGAACTATTAAAGTTCTTATTACAAATTAGTGCTTTCCAACTTTAGCAATATCATCAAAGGAGCCAAAGATGGAAGCATGATATTTTCAGATATAATTGCCTAATTTTCAAAATGTTTAGAATCCTCATAACAATATATTGGAAGGAGAGAAGTTAATCTCTTTGTGAAGTATGCAAAAGAAATGAATAGTACTTGATTCTTGTTTGAATACTCAAAACCCTTCACTATAAGTGGCAGTTGTGACCACTCGCTGGGTATTTTTTTAAGTTCTTCAACAGGAATCGAAAAGATCTTGCATTTCAGCTGTATCTATAACACGTTTGATTTATGAATTATACATCTCCTTTATGATAATTGATATAGAGTTGGTTGTTTAGTCTTTGTGGTTATACACGAGTCACTATGAAAGTTTTTCTTTTTTTTTCCAGTGGTAAGATAGGACTTTTTTGAGAAGTTAGAAAGGGATACAGAAGAAGTAAAAGGACCAGAGCTTCTGGGAGGGGGAAAGAACGGAAGAACTCACTCAGGAGTCTCTACGTGGACTCTTTTATCTAGGGGACTATGAAAGTTTTGAGGCAGACTGCATAATGGTCCAATAGTTCACTTCCAAGAAAAACAGTGGACAGCGTTCTTTCTGATTCACCTGTATAAGTTTCAATTTGCCTGGTATTGGTGTTGCCAGGAAGGCTTTTTTCCATCCATGTGGATTCAGTTTCTTGATTTTTGTTCATCTCAAAACTTTCACAATGACCATGTGTCTTTTCATTATGAAATCCATTTTGTTTTACATTTTTGGCCATGAATTTGACCAGGCCTTGTCCTAACATTGTTATTCCTCATTTTTCTTCTATTTCCTTCGATTGATGTCTGTATATGTTCTTGCCCTCTCAAAATTACCTGATACTTAAAAATGGTATTAAATTTAAAATGCATAACAGCTAATTAGTCCTATAAATAATGGTTGAGAACAGGAGATTCAAATCAGAATATCAACAAGACTGACTTTGCTATTCTCTGACAGTGTTATATTGTATAAAATATACAGGCTGGTTATTTTTTTTTTTTAATCAAATGAGAATGATTAGTCCCTTGCTCATTGGGTAATTGTGAGGATTCAATGAGATAATAAATATTAATCATTCAGAACAGCTCATATAAGGTTTTGCTTTTGTAAACATCTCTTCCTTTACATAAGTAAGTTTGCACATTTGCATTTATCAATTTCATTTCCACTTGACAGGTGTAATAGTTATCACGTATCTTATGTCAGGAAATTTTTTAGGCATTGATACATTGTCAGATATATCGCCTCATCTATGCTTATGATCTTGCAAATATTACAATATTTAAATGAAAAAATACAATGAGAAATGAACACCTCCGGTGTGTGGGGCCGGCGCCCCATTCCTTAAGCCACAGGTGCTGCCTGAAAAATTTTCTAAGATTTGTTACATCCTGGGCCACAAAACAGGTCTCAAAAAATACAAAAATTAAAAAAATAACAGAAATTGTAACCTGTATTTTGCAGACCATGGTGGACTAAAATTAGAAATCAATTCCAGCAGAAACATTCAATTCTACATAAAGTCAGAAAAATTAAACAACCTGCTGCTGAACAATTATTGGGTCAAGGATGAAACTAAGATAAAAACCAAGATGCCTCAAACTGAATGACAAAGGGGAAGCATGTTATCAAAATAATGAGATTCATCAAAAGCAGTTCTAAGGAGAAAATTCACAGCCATAATTGCCTACATAAAAAACACAGACAGATTAAAAATCAATAATCTAATGAATTATCTCAAGGAACTAAAAAGGAAACCCAAACCAAACCCAAACTCAGCAGAAGAAATGAAATAATTAAGGTCAGAGTAGAAAAAAATGAAATTTGAAATAAGACAATAATGGAGAAGATTAATGAAACAAAAAGCTATTTCTCTGAAAAGATAAAATTGATACACATCTCATTAGATTAACCATAAGTAGGAAAAACCCTAATAAGCTTAATCGGTAATGACAAAGGATATATTACAACTGATACTGTAAGAATACAAAATATCATCTATAAATATGATAAAAAATCTCCAGGTATATAAACTTGACAATTTTGACAACATGCACAAGTTTCTAGGAATACACAACCCCCCAAGGCTCAGTCAAAAACAAATCATGATCAAGGATTGGCAGAATCAGCATTGTTAAAATGTCCATACTACACAAAAGGACTTACATATTCAATGCTTCCTCATTAAAATTCCAATGTCATTTCTCTCAGATGTGCAAAAAATAATTCTAGCTTAGTTTGGAACCAGAAAAGAGTTGAATATCCAAAGCAAATTTAAGCAAAATGAAAAAATCTGGCAACATCACTTTCCCAGACTTTAGACTATACTACACGTCTATAGTAACCAAAACAGCATGGTACTGACACAAAAATAGAGACATAGCCCAATGGAACAGAACAGAGGACCTACATATAAAACCATTCATATATTGACAATTAATCCTTCATAAATCAGATAACAATAGATACTGGGTGTAAAAATCCTTATTTAGTATATGGTGCTGGGAAAATTGGATAGCACACAAGATGTAAAGACATGATTGCAAGAGGGACTTTACCTAACAAATGCGATCAGTGTAACCTGGCTTATTGTACCCTCAATGAATCCCCAACAATAAAAATAAATAAATAAATAAATAATAATAATAATAATAAAAATAAAAAACCAACAAAACTTAGTTCAAGTATAAATAGAAGACTTAAATGGAAAGTTAAAACCACAAAAATTATAGAAGAAAATATTGAGAAAACACTTCTAGATATTGATATAGGCAAAGCATTTATGAAGAAGGCCTCAAAGTCAATCACAGCAATAATAAAAATAAATAAATGGAACTCTATTAGCAAGGACGGCTAAGGACGTGAGTGTGCACACTGAACTAGGTTTACATGGTTGTCGGCAACATTTTGGATTTTTTTCCTACTCACAAACAAAACCAAAAAAATATATACTAAAACAGCGATAAAATAAAAATTAAAAATGTAAAATAGCAAAATGTATAGTTACAAGATATAAAATGCATTTTCTAGTAGTAACCAGCATCATATTTTTTGTTACTTTCTGGTATGCAAAGAGAAACCAGGTCCAAATATTTTTTCTTTCTTTTTTTTTTTTTTTTTCAGGTTCTGGCCATGGCTGGGTTTGAACCTGCCACCTCTGGCATATGGGGCCGGTGCCCTACCCCTTTGAGCCACAGGCGCCACCCCAAATATTTTTCTTTAGTTTAAAAGACATCTCCTATTCTGATTCTATTAAATAATGCCAGTGAAGACATTATTAATATAATAAAATTTTATACTACATTGTTATATAATACAGTGGTTCTCAACCTTCCTAATGCTGCGACCCTTTAATACAGTTCTTCATGTTGTGGTGACCCCAAACCATAATATTAATTTTGTTGCTACTTCATAACTGCAATTTTGTTACTGTTATGAATCATAATGTAAATATATGATATGCAGGATATATTTTCATTGTTACAAAGGGGTTGCGACCCACAGGTTGAGAAACGCTGATATAATACAAGAAATGTAAACATGCGTCCCAAGAAAAAATTAATTATTTTGACTGGCCTATAAACATTAAATAGTCTAAAGAAAGGTAAATGTTTAAGATGTTACCTCATCCAAGGTCTGCATATGCTATTTGAATAAATTTTTGTATGGCATATCAAAAATTCGCTGCAATTTTAGTTAAAAATTGTAAGTTGGGGTTGACAGTTGTGTTTATATGCTTAAATCTGATGAAATGGGATTTTCTGCCTGCTGTTCAAATTAAATCAAATTGAATCTGATTGTGAAATAAAATACGAGTGCATTACGTATATTTATATTCTACTCAGTTGCAGTAAACTTAGAACTATTGAATTATCTGGGAACACAATTGTCTAATCAGCAAAATGTCTCATTAACTATAGTGGTGATTCAAGAACACATTATTCACTCAAAAAAGTCTGATGACAGGACTGGAGAAACATGCCGTGGAATATTTAGCATTTTTTTTTTCTGCCTATGTCTGATATTAATTTGCTCTGATCGCTCAGGTATCCTGAAGAAGACGTTAGAATTTTCCTTTTTTAATTTGGTTCCATTGCATGGTAACACTCTGCAGTGCAAATTTTTAATGCCAAAAATGGATCTATTGAGTATTCTAATTTTGACTAAACTAACCTTCAATAATGAACAAAACCCAAAATATTCTTATGTAGAGAGAGGGTGCCCCAAAATGCATGCATTACTATTTCCAATAGAAAAGAACTATTAGATTTATAAAACTTAAGTCACACGACTTCTGCAATTACAAGAGGTGCTCAACGCAAATTGTATTCATCCTTAATTACCAGTATACACTGAGTGTTGTAATTTTAATACATTTTTTCTTCATTAAAATGTGTGTACTATTTTTGACACCCTTTGTATAACATAGGTTCAAAATAATAATAATATAAGGATTAGTGGAAAAATTAACAGTTTGGCTGGTTTACTACTTTTTCAAAATATTTTTCATTACTTAGACTATATTTTTAAAGTGATAAACTCCATTAGAGTTTATGAAAATAGGAAATTAAGACTTTCTGAAATATAAACTTTAAAACAAATGCTCATCAATAGTCGTATATATGATGCCTTGCAGAATTAAGCAACAATTTTATCAGACATCATTATTTACGTAACTTAAAAACTAAGGTAATTAAGCTGGGCATAGTGGCTCATGCCTGTAAACCTAGCACTCCGGGAGGTTGAGGTGGATGGATTCTTGAGCTCAGGAATTCCACATCAGCCTGAGCAGGAGTTAGGCCCCTTCTGTACTAAAAATAGAAAACCTAGCTCAACACTGCGGTGGGAGTCTGTAGTCCCAGCGACCTGGGAGTCTGAGGCAAGAGGGTCACTTGAGCCCAGGAGTTTTAAGTTGCTGTGAGCTATAACATCATGCCACTCTACCCAGGGTGACAGAGTGAGACTTCATCTCAAAAACATAAACAAGCAAACAAATAACAACAACAACAACAAAAATCCCAAGGTAATTAAGGAAAACTAAAAAAAAAAAAAAAAAACTAGCCATGCTTCAAGTGATGGAATAAACTTGTACCACATAGCATTTATAGATAAATATCAGGAATATGTATATTGAATTTTTATAGATATGTATTTAACTAATATAATTATTATTTAAATGTATTATTACGTAGTATTTAAAATCAGTATCAGTGAGTTTTTATCCACCACAATATATTTCATTATTTTAAATTTTGTATATTAAAAGTGTTGGTACATAATACCACCATCATTTTTTAAAATATATGACATTTTATATCAAACATTTATTGTTTACTCTTTTGGAGTCAACCTTCTTCTTAATTCTGTCCTCAAAAGTGGGTAGATACAATCAAAAATAACATTGATTGTTTAAAATTGCAATAATAGGCTCAGTGCCTGTGGCTCAAGCGGCTAAGGCGCCAGCCACATACACCTGAGCTGGCGGGTTCCAATCCAGCCTGGGCCTGCCAAACAACAATGACAGCTACAACCAAAAAATAGCCGGGCGTTGTGGTGGGGGCCTGTAATCCCAGCTACTTGGGAGGCGGAGACTTGCTTGAGCCCAGGAGTTGGAGGTTGCTGTGAGCTATGATGCCACAGCACTCTACCCAGGGCAACAGCTTGAGGCTCTGTCTCAAAAAAAAAAAAAATTGCAATAATAATAATGTCTTCTGGGATTAATAAATATGTGAAAGTGAGATGTATGAATGTCATAGCACAAGGCGTGGAAAGGAGCTAAATTACACTGAACTATTACAATGTTCTTGCATCTCCAACCAGGTAGTAAAAGTACTATTTTTTGTTGAATTTTAATAGATCAGTGAATCGTAGGGAAATCTTCTGTGATATTTAAAATTCAGCTCCAAAGTTATACCAGGTAGAAAAGCCTTCGCTAGTAAATTCTTCTGTTATGTGTGGAAGAAATTACGTTACTTAAAATATCTCAAATAAAGTACGCCATCAGAAGAGAAACAAGAACTACTTCCAAACACAAGAACAACAAGGTGGATGCGTTTCTGTATTTCAGTAATGGAAATATATTTATCATTCGATAATCCATAGAAGAAAAAAATATTTGATCATCTCGATGTATACAGAAAAATTGAGACAAAATTCAACACTCATGTATAGTAAATAACCTCTTCAATGTGACATTAAGAACTTAAAAACTACAGAAAATGTCATATTAATAATAAAACATCAATGAAATAAAATATTCGTATAAAACTCTAAATTTCTGTTTTCATAAGATTAGAAATAAATCCATTATTAATATATCTGATTTTACCATAAAAGCTGGTGCAATATTTCAAGAAAACAAGTAGCATCCCCTCCCCATAAACTTAATTGTCATTAATTGTCCTCATATCAAGATTGAGTACATAGGATTCATGCTTCTCCATTCTTGTGATGCTTTACTAAGAATAATGTCTTCCACTTCCATCCAGGTTAATACGAAGGATGTAAAGTCTCCATTTTTTTTAATAGCTGAATAGTATTCCATGGTATACATATACCACAGCTTGTTAATCCATTCCTGGGTTGGTGGGCATTTAGGCTGTTTCCACATTTTGGCAATGGTAAATTGAGCTGCAATAAACAGTCTAGTACAAATGTCCTTATGATAAAAGGATTTTTTTCCTTCTGGGTAGATGCCCAGTAATGGGATTGCAGGATCGAATGGGAGGTCTAGGTTGAGTGCTTTGAGGTTTCTCCATACTTCCTTCCAGAAAGGTGTGGGGGGGGAAGCAGAAAGAGGGATGGAGGGAGGAGGGTGGGGCCTTAGTGTGTGTCACACTTTATGGGGGCAAGACATGATTGCAAGAGGGACTTTACCTAACAATTGCAATCAGTGTAACTGGCTTATTGTACCCTCAATGAATCCCCAACAATAAAAAAAAAAAAAAGAAAAGAAAACAAGTAGCAGATATACATATTAGAAAAAAAGTAAAAATGTCATTATTTCCGGATAATCTATGTAGAAAATTATTAGGTCAGGGGAAAAAAAAAAAAACTACTAAATGTAATAACTTAATTGGAAAAGATTGCAGGCTACAGAGATAATATCCAAAAAAGTTTTCTTTTTCTTTGTTTTTTTGTTTTGAGGTAGAGTCTCATTATGGCGCCCTCAGTAGAGTGCTGCGGCGTCGCAGCTCACAGCAACCTCAAACTCTTGGGCTCAAGAGATTCTCTTGCCTCAGCCTCCCTTGTAGCTGTGAGATTAGGCACCTGCCACAATGCCTGGCTATTTTTTTGTCTGTTTGTTTGGCAGGCTCTGTCCAGGTTCGAATCCGCCAGCCCAGGTGCATGTGGCCGGCACCCTAACTGCTGAGCTATGGGTGCCAAGCCAACAATTTCTTTTTCTATCTATCAGGAACACTTAGAAATTAATTTAATTTATCCATATTTTAAAAAGTATTCAGTAAAAGTAGACTAAACAGCATTAAAATACATTATAAAAGTCTCAAGATAAAGGGATAGAGTAAAATGAAAATGTATAATTTCCTAAAATACCTCAAGATATCTAAAAAAGGAAGACAAATCAAATAGACAATGAAGAATACTAGCATTGCAAATACGTTATTCATCATTAATTAAACATGAAATTGTATCACATGGTTGTGACTCTTTATTTTCATCAGATCCATAAATGTTTATAAAATGAATCAGTCAACACTGAATTTTAAGTTGGTTTACAAAGCAGAGCTCAGTTCAATGTTGTGTACAAGAGAGATACAGCTATGTGCAAAAAAATGAAATAGGACCCTTATCTCTCACCACATACAAAAATTAACTCAGGACAGATTAAAAAAGGGGATGTAAGACCTGCCACTATAAAAATTCTAGAAGAAAGCGTATGGGAAAAAAAGTCTTCTAGAAATTATGAATGACATCCCAAAGCAAATATATCAAAAACAAAAATAAGTGAATGAAACTTAATTAAATGAAAAGGTTTCTGCATGGCAAGGAAATAATCGGTAAAGTCAACAGAGCCTACAGAATGGAAGAAAATGTTCTCCCGCTCTGGATCCAACAAAGAAGTAAATGTACAAAGAGCTCAAACGAATCAGCGATAAATAAATAAATGAATACATAAATAACCGCAGCAAAAGACAAAAGGCAGAAACAGTCCTTTTTCAAAAGAAGATAAAAAACATATGAAAATATGCTCAACATCACTAATCATCTGGGAAATGCAAATTAACACCAGGAGATACCACCTTGTCCCTGGCAGAGTGGCTGTTACATAAAATTCAAAGATGTTGGCACAGTTGTGGTGATAAGGCAATGCTTGACATGTGGTGAGATTGCAAATGAGAACAACCTCTGTAGGAAACAGTGTGGAGATTCTTCAAAGAACCAGAAGGAGACGTTCCACTAAATCCAGCAATCCCCAAACATGTCTCCCTAAAGGAAAAATAAGTCATTTTCTGATGTTTACCTAGCACAATTCACAACTGCAGGGATAAGGAATCACCCTAAGTGCCTACCAACCCATGAGCAGATAAACAACATGCAGTGACTGCATGCATGTGTGTGTGTGTGTGCGCGCATGTGTGACTACTCCCACCATCACAAAGGTGGTTTTCCCAGGGCAAGGCTTATCTATTGCACTCCAGATGTGCTGACCCCTGTGATTTCCCCAAATGTGGGAAACTCGACTGCATAATTTGTGGTAGTGGGGGACTGTGTTCGCGCTTTCCCCTGTAAAAAAAAAAAAAAAAAAAAGAAATGAAATTGTGTGTTTTGTCAGCAGCTTGAATAGAACTGGAGACTATTATCCCAAGTGAAATATCTTGGGAATAGAGAAACCAAGGCCTGGTCTAGTTTTAAGTGGGAGCTACAGGTGGGTGTCATAAGTGGTGTAATGGACATTGAACACTAAGAATTTGGGAGATTGGGAGATGCCATAGGGATAGAATTCACCTACCAGAGACAGGGTATTCTGGTGACTGGTACGTTAAAACATTATATAATTCATCCATGTAACAAAAACAGTGGTACCCCCTAAATCTGTTTGGAATTAAAAAAAAAAAGGATAAAGCTGAAGTCAGAAGTAATAAACAAATCCAATGAGCAATATTGTTATCAGAAAAAGTATAGTTAGGTCATAAGTCGTTTTATGTTACAAAAAAAAAAAACACTTTATATTACTAAAAGACAGACGTTCAAATAAAAAGTAAAATTCTATTTTTATGCATGTAAACAAAAAACACGGCTACTATTTTTACAAGAAAATAAATATAGAAACGTGTAGAACATTTATATCTTTAAATATTTTTATTAGTAAGCACAATCAAAACATAATTTCAACCCCCCAAAGTTAAAATCTATAACACAATTTCTGAAATCACAGAAAAATAATAAAAAGGCATTAGAAAATAGAAAAAAACAACGAAGATAATAGATACATTTTCAATATTTCGATACTAAAATTTCAATATTTTATTTTTAAGTGTATAATTATACATTTTTGGAAAATATAAGACATAGGGGACTGTGTTTTGCTGTTTTTGCTCAGTATCTGCACAGCATTGTACTACTGCAGGAGGTTTGGGAGTAATTTTTCATGTTAATACTATTATTTGTCATTAGATTCGGCTTTTCTTTGCTTTTAATTACTAAAAGCCACTTAATCTAAAATAAACAAAATACAATTTAGCTCCTAAAAACATATTATATGAAAAGGCCTATCTCAAGTGACTCTGAATGCTTTAATTTACTTCTTTTGATCAACTTGGAATGTTCTCACTGAGTTGCCTTAAAGATTGTCAGGAAAAGAAGTGTTATTAGTTTCGTTTTTGATTGTGTTAATTGTATGTCACCCAGAATAAAGAGTAAGAACATCAGACTGGAAAAAGAAACTCAAATTAATTCGTTAATTAAAAAATTCTCATTTAGTTTATTTCCCCTCCCAAATCCACAAAATGGAAACTTACCACTCAAAGCTTAGTACTTACACAAAATCATTTCCTTCCTGTCAGAATAATGAGTAAGACTAGAAGCTTAATTGCACACTGAGTACATTAACATTCATTAACATAATAAATGAATCATTAATAAATTATAGACAAATGTTTATTTTATCTTGCTGGGCATCATCAATTTGAATAAAGTTTCCTATAATTTACTCAGTAGACATTTCTCATTTCCAACTCTTTGCCTTTGGCTTAAATGGTTTGATTTATCATTAATCATAGTTCTTACATTTATAGCATGATCATTAAAGTTAGATTTAATTAGAATTCAAATTGATTTTGAGGTTTCTGATTTAGAAACTTCAACGATATTCAACTCCTCATCTTTGGAAGTAAAAAATAAATAAATAAATAAAGCAATTCCTTAAATTCCTTTTAGATTTTATATTATTGAGAAAATAAATAAAACTCATTAATCCCTGGTGCTCCTTACCATGTGAATGTACTAACCAGTCTTAAATTCAGCCACTTGCTAATCAGGAATACAGACTCGTTGCTTGTATGTAAAATCTTTATTTTTTTTTATTTTATTATTATTTTTTTTTTTTGTAGAGACAGAGTCTCACTTTATGGCCCTCGGTAGAGTGCCGTGGCCTCACACAGCTAACAGCAACCTCCAACTCCTGGGCTTAAGCTATTCTCTTGCCTCAGCCTCCCGAGTAGCTGGGACTACAGGCGCCCACCACAACGCCCGGCTATTTTTTGGTTGCAGTTTGGCAGAGGCAGGGTTTGAACCCGCCACCCTCCGTATATGGGGCCGGCACCTTAACAACTGAGCCATTAAAACACATGTTTGCTTATGAATTTCAAAGTGAAAGGAAAGATTTTACATAAGGTAATTCTGGTTATCCATCAAAATATTCAATATTGAGTGAAACATTTGGAAAAATACATCCATCTTTATATTGAGATAATTTTTCTTCACTTCAAGCAGCTCAAACAGAAGATGCAGGAGGTTTTGGGGGGTCAGAAATTCATCTGACTTTTCCCACTGAATTTTCACTCAGAAAAAGCAAAGCTTGCGTACTTAAGGGAATTGTGTGTTTCCGACCATTTATACCAGGCGGACATTGTTGCTGTTTTGCATTAAGTTACAATTATGTTTGCTCTGTTTATATCTACATATTAACTCTGTTATTAAAACCTCTTTTTAACTTCAATTTCAGGAAAGGTTAAAAAATGCAGGAAATGGATGGCAGGTGAGCTGAGTGGTAGGACAACGTCTTCCAAAAACATCAGTGACAAAAATTACGGGAAGCTAGAAAAAGAGTCTGAAGGCATGACGGACCTGTTTTTACTGCACACTGAGCATTATGGAATTCTGTATTTTTCAATAATCGCAGCCCTGAAAGCAGAGACTAAAATCCAGCAGTCAAATTAGACCCTGGGTTAGCCTTCCAGGTCAGTAGTGGCTGTCCACTCTCACTGCTCATTTAAGGAATGTGGTAATTGAACTAATACTGAATAAATAGCATTTTAAGCTAAGTTGTTCTAATGCATAACCAGATTTAAGATTCAATATTTTATCCATGGCAGGAAGTACTTTAACTTTGCGTACATAAAGCACCTGTCCAGATTCACATATCAGATGGAGTGTGAGGAGGATCTAATTGAGCTGTTAACTTATATAATAAGTCTTGCCGCCTATAACACAAAAAAGTATAAACAATAAGTAAATCACTGGTAATCACTGACATTAAGATGAGCAAAAACAGTTTGTAATATTAAATATGCGTATGTGTTAAAATATGTCCCAAGTGCATTTGATCTAATTTGAAAATTATGACCATTCTTCAAAAGACCACTAACTAAAGTATAGTAATAATATTCCACCTATAAAACTCTTGCTATCTTTAAAAGTAATACTTTTGCTGGCTCTGTATAACGACAGAGGTATTTTTGTTGGTGGTGATATCAATCAATACAATTCTATCTGCAGAACAATGATTAACAATTATGAAACACTTCAATATTCTTTTTACATCAATAATCATAATGATATACACACAAACACCTCGACCCAGGTGAAATCTTTAACACTGATGCTGGTTTTATTTTGAGACTACTGATTCCAGAACATGCTATGAAGTGTACATTTACAGTAGTAATTTTCATTTCTAATTTTCCTTTTGGAGAAGGATATTAGAAGTGGTGTAATTTAATAGCTCACTAGTGATACACTATATAACTGAAAATTTGCACAGCACACACATTTTCCGCAGATAGGAAAGCGCCTGACATGTCTGCTAGTCACTGAGAAACCAAGTCATTTTGGTCAAGATGACAAACTTGACTTCAGAAACAAAATCTTCTAACAAAAGCACCAGTCATAGGAAAGGAAGGTTATGGTTAGTTTATAACGACTTTATTATTTCTCTGTCTCTAAAATGTACGTCAAAGCAATGATTCCAAGAAGACAGTCTGGAGCGAACATTAAACCAAGAAAAGATTCTCTGAGGCAGACAGACTGGGTTAATGTCCCACTCTTGTCGTTTATAAGAAATGATCTTGGGGAGATTACTTCACTCGGCAGAAGGTTATTGTAAAAACAAATCGAGTTAGTGTATGTTTTTAGAAATTTACCAGACTCATTGTAAGCACTATGGCATTATTGCAATATCACATAGTTAGGCTTAGATCTAACACAGCCTCATTTTATTTGCATTATCTTGTAGTGAGGCAAAAGATAATGAAATTTGTCTCTGTAAACATGAAAAAGATAGAACCAGATACGTGAGTAGATCGGGAGACTGAATGCTGCAATGGGACCTCAAAGTGGCCTGTGGCCTCAGGACACCGGTAGAATAAGCTATTCAATGTCACACTTGTCAGCCTTACGTTACTGCTTTTTAATTCTAGATGTAACAGCCCCAAGTTAGCAGTATTTGTTTACGGAAGTGAGTGCATTTTCGTGTTGAACTGCACACACAATAAGGGCTAAGCAGCCATACTGTATTTTCCCTCGTTAGGTGAAAACTAATTAATGTTAGTAATTTTGTTTGCAAGTGAAATTTCGAATCGTCTTTTGGTTCCATAAAGCATTCCTGGAACATAATCACACATTACGAATCAAAAATACGTGTGGCACGTGTGCTTTTGACTGGACTAGGAAGGTCTTTTGCTTGCAGCGAAGTACTATGCTAACGAAAGCTCCGCTATGGAGAAAGGAAAATGCCTGTTCAAATATTACAATTGTTGAAGCCAACCTTAAGTAATATAAGTAAGTCCTGAAATTAGAAAATAAACTAAGTACTCTATTTTTATTTGTTAAATATTGGTAGAAAATCTGAAATAATCAAAAAGTGCAAATAACGAGCAGTTCTTGCCACATTTCAAAGTTTGTTTTGGTGTCCGCACCTTACTCTAATACAGGTAAATATCTGGGTTCTCGGCTAAATACCAAAAAAAAGCCTTTGTTGATTTTTGAATGAGTTATCAAAATGTTGATTCTAATAGCACATGGCTTTCATTGCTTGTTAATATACAAATATGGTACCAAATAATGAAAATAGTTTCCAAATTAATTTTCTAATTTTTAAATTTCAGAATATGCATACCATAGACTACTAGTCAACCATAAAAAAAAAAAAAAAAAAAAAACAAATGTAGTGAACTGATACCTCTTGTAACCATCTGGATGGAACTGGAGACCATTCTTTGAAGTGAAGTATCACAAGCATGGGAAAAACAAATTAACTTTCTTATGAGAAGCTCTTGATATGGAAGGTATTCTCTAGCAAATTCTGTAACAGGTGCGAATCAAAATAACTCTTCCGTTTGTCAATATTGCAAACAAACCACAAAATATGATAAAATATTTCTATTAAACCTTTATTTTACCAAATCGGTGACTTGGCAAATGACGATATTAAAATCATTTAATCCAATATTTTTATATAGATACCAGCATTTTATGCACCAATTTTGTGGGTGAAAGCTACTGTATAACAGTCTAATAACAAAGTGCAATGGAGTGACTGAATAAATTCATTTTTAAGAGGATTGTTAGTTAACCTGTCCTCATGCTTTTCTGTCAAGTCATTGCAAGGCACGTATTAGTTGCCAATTTAAAGACAAAAGAAGTGATTCCTCTTCTAAAGCAACTAAGAAGTAAATACACATATAAATTCATAAGATATCTTTTATTTTACAAAACCTTTTTTTTTTGAGACAGAGTCTCACTATGTCACCCTGGGTAGAGTGCTGTGGCGTCACAGCTCACAGCAACCTCAAACTCTTGAGCATAAGCAATTCTCTTTCTTCAGCCTCCCAAGTAGCTGAGATAACAGGCATCTGCCACAACGCCCAGCTATTTTTTAGCTGTAGTTGTCGTTGTTTGGCAGGTCCGGGCTGGGTTTGAACCTGCCTGCCTCAGTGTATGTGGCCAGCACTCTAACCGCTGAGCTACAGGTGCTGTGCCATGCAAAAACTATTTTTCTTTAATAAACAACTAAATTCATTTGAACGGTACAGTGAACATTCAAGTGACTTCTCTGCAGAGTGAAAAGAGGGCAGGTGGAAAGATCATTTATTTGATCAGGTAGGAGCTTGCAAATATCTCATCCTTGGCACCAAAGAATGTGGATTCCAGTAGCGTGGTAGCTGTAATAGAATATTGAGTCTCTGTGAGCAAACTGGGAGCAACATAAACCATGATTCTTCCTCAACAGTCACAGGCAAGTTACGCTTTTAGTGGTGAAGGCAGAGCTGCTTCTGTATTATGCTTACATTATATCAGGAAAGATCGAGAGGGAACCAAAGAATAAATACATAATTTGATTTGCAGAAAGTGTAAATACTCAGTAGAGATAACTTAAAAGTTAAAAATATCGTGAGTAACTGAGTCTGCCTTTTTTACATGCAGTAGTGTAAGATAGAATCTCAAGGAAGGTGATAATTGAACAGAATGGAAACAGGTGCCCAAGTTTGCTAGTGGGAGAAATCTGCGAAAGAAGGTTCCAGTCAGGAGGGGCACCAGGATGTACCCTGACATGTCACCCCCTAAGCATCTTCAAAGAGCAGCAAGAGTTGAGTGACTATTTGTAAGAACCAGGCTTTTCTCTGAAAACCAACACAGTAGCCAGGGAGGCATGAGACTTCTCCTTCGTGAAGGGCAGAGAAAGAGCCGGACTGTTTGGCAGCATCTGAATAGTCACTGTGCCTGGAGCACGTCCATTTGTAGCAAGCCTTGTCTTTGCAACAAAAGTTATTTGCACTCATTTGAACTGCCAGTCAGTACAAAGAATAGCTCTGAGCATCATTAGGAAAAATATGGATTTCCCAGAATATGGACTCTATCATTAGTGAATTTTGTTTTCAAGTATAATCTTTTGTAACAGAGAATTTTATGTCGTGTTTGAGTCAGGGGACACTTGAGGTCTGATTACCCGGATTGTCTTTGTCGTGCTAACAACTTTCTTTTCTAAAGAACCAGGATGAGTTGGGCTTCTATGATTTGAAATATCAGATCCTTATAAATTTACATTATAGTGAAATATGCCCATCTTATTCAGCTGATTTGTGCCTTCAGTCTAATTTGTTATTATGTTCACTGACTTTTATTTTTCAATTTTTATGACATTTATCTTCCATGAAGACGGAGAGTTGAGTGACAAGGATTCAAGATCAAGTTGCTGTCACCCTGTTATAAATCTTCTTTAAGCCGCAATTTCATTCTTTTTTTTTAAATAGAGTATCGGTTATCTGCCTTTGTACAGAGTTATTTAGAAAAACAGAAGGAATACTGTATGAAAGTGGTCTTTGAAATTGTAAAGCACTGCTCAAATGAAGGCTATTATTACTCCAACAAAGAGATGATTTAACACTGCTATTTTCACATGATGATAGGAAGCCACTCTATTACGGAAATATGCCAATATGTCATTCCACTGGTATAGAATTTTTAAACTATCATTTTTCAGAAAAATAAAAGAATGTCTTTTATAATAATGCCATATTTTCAATTTGAATTCTGTATGTTTCTAGTTTTGATGGATAGATTATCCACATTCTTAGGCCTGGTATCTCAAGGTTTTTTTTTTGGTTTTTTTTTTAAAAAGATATATAGGTATATAATTGTAAAATTATGTATGTATGTTTAATATGTTTCCAATTAAAAAGAAAAGCAAGATGCAGATTCATGGAAATATCTAAGTAGATAAATTTACTAGTTTCTGCACATCTGTCAAATTCAGAAACAGAGAGACCAGTGACTATGGTGGTTATTACCTACCAAAGTAGTAACAGTGTATCAGTCACTAAAGCATAATTAAAGTTAGTTAATATAACACATATACCTATCAGTAGGAATGTGCTATTAAAAATAATTATGTGGATTTAGTCACAAGAACCTATTTTCATCACCCATTTTTGTTATCACTGTTTTTGTCACCAACTCACCAAGATAGCACTTGTCACAAACATGTTTGTATGTACAGCTCATTTTTCCCAAGTAGGTAATTTTGTAAATAAATCTGATGATGAACTGTTCTGATTATAGTAACGAAAATGTGAGCTTTTCATTTTTTGTTAGAGGGAATGTTTGAGATATGATTGTCACAGAAAAATGTGTGTGTTTTGGAAATTATTAGATAAATCATTTTTCTGTACTTGAAAGAATATAGGGACTAATAATATAATTTTACTCCCCCACAGAAGATGCAGGCTGTCGTGACCCCTATGGCCCTGGTCTTGGTCGCTGCAGAAAGGAACCAGGCGCGACACACTTTATGGGGGCAGGACATGATTGCAAGAGGGACTTTACCTAGCAATTGCAATCAGTGTAACTGGCTTATTGTACCCTCAATGAATCCCCAACAATAAAAAAAAAAAGAAAAAAAAAAAAAGAAATACAAGCTTGCAGGACGTGGGCTAACCTTATTTGCAGGATAGCCCCGAGCCCCCTCCACAACAGCCGTTTTTTTAAGGTTATACACAACAGGTGTGGAGAGTTAAGGTGATTACATCTGAGGGCTGATGCCTAAGGATTGCCATGTGCTCTTTCCCCACAACTCCCATGAAGACGTACTAAGCATCAGTGTTTAACACCTGCTTACTAGTGAGTGACCGATCTAATCTCATTCCAGAACACTGAGTGACTTGGGGGATTGCCTCCAAGTCACAAAACGTCTCTAGGCTTGCCAGGACACTGTCCTGTTCTCAGCGTGTCCTTTTCATGTGATAAGAATCAGTCACTGTCCTTTGCAAGCATGGCATCCATTCCTTTACAACAGGAAGCAGAAAAAAAGAAAGTCAGCTTCATCGGTCGTCTCTGAAGTCATGCGTGTCTCTAACCACACACAGGCGAGGGCAGCAGCATCTACACAATGCTAAGTATAAAGACGACCTTACAAAAATGAATGAAGCCCATGCATGGTGTTTGGCATGATGGAAGCATACAGTAATGCAAGTAGCATTCACCCTGTTTTACAGCTGTAGCAAACGGTCAGTATTTCAGCCATACAGCTCCAGAGTCACTGTGGGTCACTCTCTCCCTACTTCTGACACCTGTGCTTCTAATAACCTGTGTCTGGGACTTTCTTCAGAGGATAGCTGGAAGGCTACTGGAGCTCTTCTGGCCAAAGTGGCTGAGAGTTCACACCTCATCCAAGATCTAAGGGACTTACAGGTAGACACAGTCGGAAAGTGACCTCCCTTTCCTTCAAGGAAGAGGGAGTTTAGCATGTTCACTGCCATACTGGGAAATTATTTTCCCCTTGGGGCCACTGTCAAGGTCACAGACCTTATTAGGTCATGATTGGTCAGGCAGCGCCTGTGGCTCAAAGGTGTTGGGTGCCAGCCCCATATGTTGGAGGTGACAGGTTCAAAACTAGCCCCAGCCAAAAACTGCAAAAAATAAATAAATAAATAAATAATAAAAAAGTTAACAAACTATAGGTCAAGAGTTATGTGAGTTATATACGCTTCATGAGGCTCTAGGCTCAAAACTAGCATAAGTTCAGTACAGCTTGAGGATCCCTTAATGTATTAAAGTCTAATTCACCCTCCAGGGCTCCAGATCAATTTCTGGTTGGCTCCTCACCTCACTGAACACCCTTCCTTGTGTTTTTCTCATTTTTTTCTTTTATTTTTTTATCCAACTCTCTTGTAATTTCTTCTGGATATGCTTTCTTTATAAATCACCTGTGCTCAAGTTCTCATCAGAAGCTGCTTCTGGAGAACCTAAACTCAGGAGACCCTCAAGGGCGCTGAGCATGGAAAGCCTCTCTGGTTATCAGTCACACAGGAGTGGGCAGCGGGGACAGGTCCAGGCCCCTCACGGTGGAGCCTGTGTCCTTTTGCCATTTCATTAGCAATTAATTACATATTGCAAGATTTTACAAAAAGAAATGAGATGTAATAAATTAGGACCAAGGACTGAAAAATAAGCAGTTAATTTCTTAAGAAGCAAAACATAGTCATTGTGACTTGAATAAAACTTACTTATTTTTTTTGTCAAGTTAGTTGAATTTTTATTACATGAAGATAACTGCCTTATTTAATCTAAATTATTTTATTTGTTTTTTAAATTTGTTTATTAAATCATAACTATACATCAATGCATTTATGGGGTACAATGTGCTGATCTTATATACAATTTGGAATGCTTACGTCAAACTGGTTAACATAGCCTTCACCTCGATAAATGGAAGATAAAGTAACCAATGTATGCAGTACTATTATGCAACCAATTTATAATCACCCACACTCTTATAAGAAAGATAAAACAGAACTATAGCCCAGGATGAAGGTGGGAAGAGGAGGAGGAGAGGAGGAGTGAGGGGAGGTTGGATGGGGGAGGGTAATTGGTGGGACTATACCTATGGTGCATATTGCAAGGGTACACGTCAAATCTCTTAAGTGTACAGTATAAATGTCTTAAAACTTACTTATATTAATATACACAATGATTACCTTATGTGACACCAGATCAAATATTATTTATCATTGGTTCCTGACAACTATCTTATGATTTGAAGTAGTACATATGTATCCAAAGTTAATCTTTGATTTTTTGTTGTTGTTGTTATCAAAGGGGTGCTAAAACATGTGTTTATTAATGTGTAATGACAGTGGTCACTGTAACCCTCGTGACACTATCCTCAAAACATTGCAAAGCAACTGTCAGAGAAACTAGAGAATTTAACAAGAAACATTTTACCTGTGAATAAAAACTGTGAATAAAAAACTTAAAAAATGAAAATGAGTCTAAAACCGTTAGTCTCTAAAAGGCTCATTTTTGGCTAAGCCAGGGGAGTTGTTGGTGATGCTGAGTTCATGAAATGGTTTTTCATGGCAGTAACCAGAGACCAGTAACCAGATAAAATAAACTTACTCAAGGCAATTAACCTTTGGCAAGAACAGTTACTTGAAAAGCTGGGACATTAGGAGTAACATCAATGTATACTAAAAAAGTAAGGAAAATGACTCAAGAGATGCGTTTCATTTCTTGGTGAGTCCACAGGTGCTATTAATACTGCAAAGTTGTTTATTAGAAGAGTCAGTGCAAGTTGAAGGTGAAAGAGGGTAAGTCACTACATTTTTAAAGAAATTGAGAAAGTGAAAATGGGTGCAGTTTTTTTTTTTTTTTCTGAGTCTTTTTTTTTTTGTTGCTGTTGGAGATTCATTGAGGGTACAATAAGCCAGGTTACACTGATTGCAATTGTTAGGTAAAGTCCCTCTTGCAATCATGTCTTGCCCCCATAAAGTGTGACACACACCAAGGCCCCACCCCCCTCCCTCCTTCCCTCTTTCTGTTTCCCCCCCATAACCATAATTGTCATTAATTGTCCTCATATCAAAATTGAGTACATAGGATTCATGCTTCTCCATTCTTGTGATGCTTTACTAAGAATAATGTCTTCCACTTCAATCCAGGTTAATACGAAGGATATAAAGTCTCCATTATTTTTAATGGCTGAATAGTATTCCATGGTATACATATACCACAGCTTGTTAATCCATTCCTGGGTTGGTGGGCATTTAGGCTGTTTCCACATTTTGGCGATTGTAAATTGAGCTGCAATAAACAGTCTAGTACAAGTGTCCTTATGATAAAAGGATTTTTTTCCTTCTGGGTAGATGCCCAGTAATGGGATTGCAGGATCAAATGGGAGGTCCAGCTTGAGTGCTTTGAGGTTTCTCCAGACTTCCTTCCAGAAAGGTTGTACTAGTTTGCAGTCCCACCAGCAGTGCAAAAGTGTTCCCTTCTCTCCACATCCACGCCAGCATCTGCAGTTTTGAGATTTTGTGATGCGGGCCATTCTCACTGGGGTTAGATGATATCTCAGGGTTGTTTTGATTTGCATTTCTCTAATATATAGAGATGATGAACATTTTTTCATCTGTTTGTTAGCCATTCGTCTGTCGTCTTTAGAGAAAGTTCTATTCAGGTCTCTTGCCCATTGATATATGGGATTGTTGGCTTTTTTCATGTGGATTAATTTGAGTTCTCTATAGATCCTGGTTATCAAGCTTTTGTCTGATTGAAAATATGCAAATATCCTTTCCCATTGTGTAGGTTGTCTCTTTGCTTTGGTTATTGTCTCCTCAGCTGTACAGAAGCTTTTCAGTTTAATGAAATCCCATTTGTTTATTTTTGTTGTTGTTGCAATTGCCATGGCAGTCTTCTTCATGAAGTCTTTCCCCAGGCCAATATCTTCCAGTGTTTTTCCTATGCTTTCTTGGAGGATTTTTATTGTTTCATGCCTTAAATTTAAGTCCTTTATCCATCTTGAATCAATTCTTGTGAGTGGGGAAAGGTGTGTGTCCAGTTTCAGTCTTATACATGTAGAAATCCAGTTCTCCCAACACCATTTATTGAATAGGGAGTCTTTCCCCCAAGGTATGTTCTTCTTTGGTTTATTGAAAATTAGGTGGCTGTAAAATGTTAGTTTCATTTCTTGGTGTTCAATTCGATTCCAAGTGTCTATGTCTCTGTTTTTGTACCAGTACCATGCTGTCTTGAGCACTATGGCTTTGGAGTACAGACTAAAATCTGGTATGCTGATGCCCCTAGCTTTATTTTTGTTACAGAGAACTGCCTTAGCTATACGGGGTTTTTTCCAGTTCCATACAAAAGGCAGAATCATTTTTTCCAAATCTTGAAAGTACGATGTTGGTATTTTGATAGGAATGGCATTGAATAGGTAGATTGCTTTGGGAAGTATAGACATTTTAACAATGTTGATTCTTCCCATCCGTGAGCATTGTATGTTCTTCCATTTGTTAATATCCTCTGCTATTTCCTTTCTGAGGATTTCATAGTTTTCTTTATAGAGGTCCTTCACCTCCTTCGTTAGGTATATTCCTAGGTATTTCATTTTCTTTGAAACTATGGTGAAGGGAGTTGTGTCCTTAATTTGCTTCTCATCTTGACTGTTATTGGTGTACACAAAGGCTACTGACTTGTGGACATTGATTTTATATCCTGAAACATTACTGTATTTTTTGATGACTTCTAGGAGTCTTGTGGTTGAGTCTTTGTGGTTCTCTAAGTATAAGATCATGTCGTCAGCAAAGAGGGAGAGTTTGACCTCCTCTGCTCCCATTTGGATTCCCTTTATTTCCTTGTCTTGCCTAATTGTATTGGCTAGAACTTCCAGCACTACATTGAATAGTAAAGGTGACAGAAGACAACCTTGTCTGGTTCCAGTTCTAAGAGGAAAAGCTTTGAGTTTTACTCCATTCAGTAAAATATTGGCTGTGGGTTTGTCATAGATAGCTTCAATCAGTTTTAGAAATGTGCCACCTATGCCTATACTCTTCAGTGTTCTAATTAGAAAAGGATGCTGGATTTTATCAAATGCTTTTTCTGCATCTATTGAGAGGATCATGTGATCTTTATTTTTGCCTCTGTTAATATGGTGGATAACATTTATCCACCATATTAACTTGCATATGTTAAAAGCAGCCTTGCATCCCTGGGATGAAGCCTACTTGATCATGATGAATGACTTTTTTGATGATAAGCTGTAATCTATTGGCTAGGATTTTGTTGAGGATTTTTCCATCTATATTCATGAGTGAGATTGGTCTGAAATTCTCCTTTTTGTTTGGGTCTTTTCCTGGTTTTGGTATCAGGGTGATGTTTGCTTCATAGAATGTGTTGGGGAAGATTCCTTCTTCCTCAATTTTTTGGAATAATTTCTGCAGTACAGGAATAAGCTCTTCCTTGAAGGTTTGATAGAATTCTGGAGTGAAGCCATCTGGACCAGGGCATTTTTTGGTTGGAAGACTTTTTATTGTTTCTTTGATCTCAGTGCTTGAAATTGGTCTGTTCAGGAGCTCTATTTCTTCCTGGCTGAGTCTAAGGAGAGGGTGTGATTCCAAATATTGATCCATTTCCTTCACATTGTCAAATTTCTGGGCATAGAGTTTCTGGTAGTATTCAGAGATGATCTCTTGTGTCTCTGTGGGATTAGTTGTTATTTCCCCTTTATCATTTCTGATGGAGGTTACTAGAGATTTTACTTTTCTATTTCTCGTTAGTCTGGCCAATGGTTTATCTATTTTATTTATTTTTTCAAAAAACCATCTCCTTGTTTCATTAATTTTCTGAATGATTCTTTTGTTTTCAATTTCATTGATCTCTGATTTGATTTTGGATGTTTCTTTTCTTCTACTGAGTTTAGGCTTACATTGTTCTTCTTTTTCCAATTCCATAAGATCTCTTGTGAGATTGTTGATGTGCTCTCTTTCTGTTTTTCGAATGTAGGCATCTAAAGTGATGAATTTTCCTCTCAAAACTGCTTTTGCAGTATCCCACAGGTTTTGGTAGCTTGTGTCTTCATTGTTGTTATGCTCAAGGAAGTTAATGATTTCCTGTTTTATTTCTTCCTGCACCTTTATTCAACAGAACATTGTTTAATTTCCATGCCTTGGTGTGGGGTCAAGCATTTTTGTTAGAGTTGAGTTCCACCTTTAGTGCCTTATGGTCTGAGAAGATACAAGGTAAAATTTCAATTCTTTTGATTCTGTTTATATTTGTTTTGTGTCCCAGGATATGATCAATTTTGGAGAATGTTCCATGGCGTGATGAGAAGAATGTGTATTCTTTATCTTTGGGGTGGAGTGTTCTATATGTGTCTATCGAGCACAGTTGTTCTAGGGTCTCATTTAAATCTCTTGTATCTTGTTTAATTTCTGTTTAGAGGATCTGTCCAGCTCTGTAAGAGGAATGTTAAAGTCCCCTGTTATTATGGTATTATCTGATATCATATTGCTCAGACTGAGTAAGGTCTGCTTCAAGAATCTGGGAGCATTAAAATTGGGTGCATAAATATTTAGAATTGAAATGTCTTCTTGTTGTATTTTTCCCTTGACCAATATAAAGTGACCATCTTTGTCTTTTTTGACTTTAGTTGCTTTAAATCCACATGTATCTGAAAATAAGATTGCAACTCCTCTTTTCTTCTGAATTCCGTTTGCCTGAAAAATTATCTTCCAACCCTTGACTCGGAGCTTTAATTTGTCTTTTGAGGCCAGGTGTGTTTCTTGCAGACAGCAAATGGATGGCTTGTGTTTTTTAATCCAGTCAGCCAATCTATGTCTCTTCAGTGGGGAATTCAAGCCATTAACATTTATTGAGATAATTGATAAGTGTGGTAGTATTCTATTCGTCTTATTTGGTGAGAGTCCATTGCTTAGTTTTATCTTTTGCATCAGCGTGGAGGTTAGGTTCTGTCCTTTAATTTCTGAGTTCTTACTTTGCTGCTGATCCATTGTGGTGGTCAGTGTGCAGGTTGAAGTATTTCCTGTAGAGCTGGTCTTGTTGTGGCGAATTTCCTCAATGTTTGTATATCCATAAATGATTTGATTTCTCCGTCAATTTTTAAGCTTAGCTTAGCAGGGTACAGAATTCTGGGCTGGAAATTGTTCTGTTTAAGTAGATTAAAGGTAGATGACCATTGTTTTCTCTCTTGGAAAGTTTCATTAGAGAAGTCTGTGGTCACTCTGATGGATTTGCCCCTGTAAGTCAACTGCCGCTTACTCCTGGCAGCTTGCAGAATCTTTTCTTTTATTTTGACTTTGGACAGGTTTATCACAATGTGTCTTGGAGAAGCTCGGTTAGAATTGAGGCGACCTGGGGTCCGATATCCCTCTGAAAGCAGTGTGTCAGAATCTTCGGTGATATTTGGGAAAGTTTCTTTTATAATATTCTCTAGTATGGCTTCCATTCATCTGGGGCATTCTTCTTCCCCTTCTGGAATTCCTATAACTCATATGTTGGAACGCTTCATAAAGTCCCATAATTCTGACAGTGAACATTCTGCTTTCTCTCTCTTCTTTTCTGCCTCTTTTACTATCTGAGTTATCTCAAGAACTTTGTCTTCTACCTCTGAAATTCTTTCTTCTGCATGGTCTAACCTGTTGCTGATACTTTCCATTGCATCTTTAAGTTCCCTAATTGACTGTTTCAGTTCCTTCAGCTCTGCTATATCCTTTTTATATTCTTCATATCGTTCATCTCTTATTTGATTCTGTTTTTGGATTTCCTTTTGGTTATTTTCCACTTTATTAGCAGTTTCCTTCATTGTTTCCATCATTTCTTTCATTGTTTTCAACATGTGTATTCTAAATTCCCTTTCTGTCACTCCTATCATTTCTTTATAGGTGGAATCCTCTGCAGTAGCTTCCTCATGGTCCCTTGACGGGGTTGTTCTGGACTGGTTCTTCATGTTGCCTGGAGTTTTCTGCTGATTCTTCCTCATGAGTGATTTCTTTTATCTGTTTCCTTGCCCTAATTTTCCTTTCACTTCCTCTTGCTCTTTAAGTTTTCATGCCTGTGGACGTTTTTCCACTGTTTTAGTCCTCCTCTTGGGGTCCAGAAGTCTCTTGCTGACTCCCTGTATCCTCACAGGGGTGATGATAGGCAGATCCCACCAGCCAGAGATTCCTGGAGTCCTATATCCCCAGACTCACGGTGCCCAGATGCAAGGAAGCTGTTACTTGGCCGCCATCTTGCTCCTCCTCCGGTGCAGTGCAGTTTAACACAGACTCTCAGATGGGTGGCTGTGACTTTCCCTTCCCCTGTCCTTGCCTGATTGTACCACTTCTCTCTGCTCTCCCCTTGTTTTTCCCACCAAAAAGCTTCCATAAAGTCCCCTCAATTGATCCCTTCCCTTAGGTATATCATTGTTATGTGGATTTAGGGATTATATCTAAAATTCCATGGGAGCAACATGAACTTTGTCCTTTGAGTTTTTTTAAACATCCCCAAATCCAATATCAGTACACATGCACACACACACAAAAATCAAAGCAAATAAACAACCCCCAAATCTCCAAAAACCCTTTCAATGGCCTTTTGATGAAAAACTGGCTTAAACTATTCACTTTCTATTTTTTATGTATTATAAATCTTTTCTCCTCAACTCCGAGATTCATAATATGTGTTAATTTATACCTTTCTTCTCTTTCTTTCTAACATCTGACATCATTTCATAGAAATTATTCCTTCGATATTTGAAAGGCCTCACAATCCTTTTCCTATCCTTTAAATCCAGAATTAGTACCGGGAGTTTAAACTTAGATCGATTCTTGTAGATTATCTATTATAGTATAATCTGGGCTTGAAGACATGAGTCAAAGTTATGAAATGACATTTGGACATCGGTGCATACACTTGTGATAATTAAGCTTTCTTTAAAAATGTATTTATGTATTTTTCTCTTCTTTAATGTTGAAAACAAAATGTGTAAAGTATATGTAACTTTCACTGAGCTTACCTTAAATAACAATCACCATTCAAACATAGTTTGTTAACTTTATTTATTTACTTATTTTGTTTTTGGAGGCTCGGACGGGGTACAAATGGACAACTTTATTTAGAATAGAAATTAAACACAGTGGTAATATGTGTGTGTACATATCTATAAACATCTAAAATTTATGTAATTAATCTATTGATTCATTTAAAGCAAAAACATATACGCCAGTCATACAGAGCTGATTGGCCTATTTTATTTAACTTTGAACTACGTTTTATTTAGCCTCTTCTGTGTCAAATGAGTCTGGAAAGCACTCAGCAAATGCACAATAGTAATAAAGAGGAAAAATACTTTTTTATGAGCATATTTACCCTGTATCATAGCACTGAAATATACCTTGAAATGCTGTCATTGCTTTTGCAGTTATAAAATTTTCTGTAAGAAAATGACAGTAAGGCAGTGACAAGCACCAAGACATTTTCCATACAACCATGCCTGCATTTTGTTATGATTCATAAATTCACGGACTTACTTGTAAATCTCTTTTCCTTAGCATGAATAAAACCTATATTTATGTACATGACTCACCAAGGACATGCAATGATGCCAGCCTTAAACAAATCTCCTTGGACACAACAGGAGACACCCACACCTTGCCTTTTGCTCTGTAGTCAGAGCCCTTGTGTCGCTTTCCATGAACTGCATATTGAGTAATCACCCAGTCAAGGAGCTAATTATATCTATACTAAGAAGCTCATACTTATTCTTTAAACTTGGGCATTGCTGTTTGTGTGTTATTGAGCCACAAGACCCCTAAAGAAATTAACATTGGGTGCATTCTGTACTAACTTAGTTGATTTTACAAAAATTATGTTCAGCTATTATGCAAAAAGTTATATATACACAGATAGCAATTAGTTTACCAGGCTACTATAGAAAGAAAAACAGACAAAAAAATGTTTTGCTGCAATTGTAGATGTAACTGTTCAATGTAAATAATCCTGTACCAATGAGGCACTTGCATAAAATGAAGAACAACTGACTAAAAACGTATTATTTCTAAGTTTAATTTCACATATTTATTTAACGTCTGTTCATATTCAATGTTTGTTCATTAAAAACAAATTTCCTTATTATGTGTTCATACACAAAAATGTATAAAACCAATATTGAAGTTTTGAATATTAATTTTAAAATGGTCTCCAATGGAATTTTATATTTTTTGATATTAAAAATATATACATTGGGCACAATCTCTAGACAGCTCATATTTTTTTTTCAGGAACATTAAAAACTGACTTCCCTGGAAAATTTTGACTGTCCTTTTGACAAGTGAAAAAAATATCAATTGAAGTAAATTATTTCTTTTTCTAAACTCTGTTAGTGTTACAGAGTTTCTTTCTTCATTACATTATCTACCTTTTGTCAATAGTTTCCACACAATAAACTTTTTTTTTTCTTAGAAAGGGCAGTATTTATTAAATGGTTTTCATAAAGGTTGTCTGTTGTTATGTTGGGAATAGATAGTTATTTGTAATCCCAAAACTCAGCAGTAACATTAATTCTACAGTAAAGGTTGAAACCATAAATTTTTCCAGTATCTCCTGCAGGAAGATGAACTTTGCAGTCAACAGAAAGAAAATAATCATGCTGTTTCATGACTTTTTAATTTTATTATTGAAACGTGTTAAGGGAATACGTGGCTTAGACAGGGAAATACACTGTTGGCTTTTCATGTGCCTTTATAACCCAAACTGTAATTTTTATTGTAAAGGCATAACCCTTAATTTTTATACACACACTCCAAAAATATATACAGCAGAACCTTTGTAAGTTGACCACTCAAGGAACTGTAACAAATTAGTTAACATGCAAGGTGGTCAACGTAAGGAGCCAGGCCCACTGCCCTGATATGTCCATGTGGTGCGTGTCCAGTCTGTGAAAATTAGATCAGGTTGAAGAGGTGGGCAGTGTAGGAAGGTGGTCAACCATGGAGGTTCTACTTTGTTTCAGAATTGATTAAATTATTTCACATGGTGTTTATAATCAATAGATTTAAATCCAGCATCCCCTTTGATCTAAGTTGGATTTGAAAAAAACATACATAAGACACAAATATAATCAATTTATAGTCAGTACTATCATCTGACCTGATAGGATTACCTTTGTGGTCTCCAGAATATCACCTTATAGTTGTTTTCTGGTACTGAGAAATACCTAAGTCAGAAGAAAACTCTTAAAACTTTTACACTGCTGGTGGGACTGCAAACTAGTACAACCTTTCTGGAAGGAAGTATGGAGAAACCTCAAAGCACTCAAGCTAGACCTCCCATTTGATCCTGCAATCCCATTACTGGGCATCTACCCAGAAGGAAAAAAATCCTTTTATCATAAGGACTTGTACTAGACTGTTTATTGCAGCTCAATTTACAATCGCCAAAATGTGGAAACAGCCTAAATGCCCACCAACCCAGGAATGGATTAACAAGCTGTGGTATATGTGTACCATGGAATACTATTCAGCCATTAAAAAAATGGAGACTTTACATCCTTCGTATTAACCTGGATGGAAGTGGAAGACATTATTCTTAGTAAAGCATCACAAGAATGGAGAAGCATGAATCCTATGTACTCAATTTTGATATGAGGACAATTAATGACAATTAAGGTTATGGGGGGGAGCAGAAAGAGGGACGGAGGGAGGGGGGTGGGGCCTTGGTGTGTGTCACACTTTATGGGGGCAAGACATGATTGCAAGAGGGACTTTACCTAACAATTGCAATCAGTGTAACCTGGCTTATTGTACCCTCGAGGAATCCCCAACAATGAAAAAAAAAAAACAACAACTCTGAGACTTCATGACTTTTGCCAATTTTGCCAGTATTAAGAGAGGATATAAACAAAGGAAAATTTAGGAATACGACATATACCAACTATTACAATATCCCCGTGATGACTATACTTATAATTCTCCACCGTATTTATAATCGTCCTCCATATTTATAATTCTCCACCATATTTAGAACCACGTGTCATTAGAGTTTTCCAAAGCTGAGGTGCAGAATTTAACTGAATCTTCCCTCTAAATGCATCACACAGTCAGATGCTGGAGGCTCCCTTTTGCTTGTGTAATGTCTTTAGCTAACACATTGAGTGTGTGACTGACATGCTTTTAAGTATATGACTGTTATGTGATTTTTAACACATATTGAACATTCTTTGACCCTTCCCCAATCAAGAAGTTAGGTCTAGGACTGGGCATGGTGGCTCACGCCTGTAATCCTAGCACTCTGGGAAGCTGAGGTGGGTGGATTTCCTGAGCTCTTTAGTTGGAGAATAGCCAGAGCCAGCATGAGACCTCCTCTGGAAAACATAGCCGGTGTTGTGGTGGGCACCTGTAGTCCCATACTTGGGAGGCTGAAACAAGAGAATCACTTAAACCCAAGAGTTTGAAGTTGCTGTGAGCTGTGATGTTGGGCAAAAAGTGAGACTTTATCTCAAAAAAAAAAAAAAAAAAAGAAAGAAAGAAAGAAAAGAAAAGGAAAGAAAAAAGAAAGAAAGAAAAAAGAAAAAAGAAGAAGAAGAAGTTAGGTCTATATCCTCTCTCCTTTCTATGATTGCTTTCACCTATAGCATTCAGTGAAAAATCATACTTTGTGACTGGGTTAGAAGAGGTGGTGCAATTTCGCTGTTGTTTACTTTGATCCTGGAGCCATCGGCCTGGAGTCCACTACTCTGAAGCTCAGTCACATGAACTTACAGAAAGTCGGTGCAGTAGCTCTGCAGAGAGCTCCCGTTGTGCCCAGCCTATGTGTCATTGTAGCTCAGCCACCAAACCTATGGAAGAAGATGCTGCCCAGTTGTTTCCCCTCCCAGCCATTCTAGTTATGCTCATAAGTAAGTCTTCCCAGCTGAGGCCCCAAGAGGAGAAGAATAGTCATTTTCAATCAAGAACAAAATGCATATATGGTTAATAAGAATAGTCTTTTTGAAGAATAATACAAAGTTGGGCAAGGAATGAGCAGAAGACTTGTATTTTTTGGTCAACTTTTCTGCATAATATTTGCATTTTTAATAATATGTATGCATTTTTTTTTTGAGACAGAGTCCCTCTGCTACCCAGGCTACAGTGCTGTGGCATTGTCGTAGCTCACGGCAACCTCAATTTCGTGGGCTCAGGCAATCCTCTTGCCTCAGCCTCCTAAGTAGTGGGACTATAGGCACCTGCTGGGACACCCAGCTTGTTTTTCCATTTTTAGTAGAGACGGGGTCTTGCTCTTGCTCAAGCTGGTGTCAAACGACTGAGTTAAGAAATCCACCCAAGTTGGCCTCCCAGAGTGCTCTGGTTACAGGCATGACCTGCCTTGGACATAGACATTTCTGCACAGAAAAGTATTATTTTAGTTTCTTGCATTCACTTCATAAATATATATGAAATATATACCCCAATACATGCAAATATGCATGCATTTTCTGACTTATAGACAGAAAAAATATGTTGAGTTCATTGATGCTGAGGTAGGAAGTGGAGATCCACTTAAGGTATAACGGTAAAAAAGAAAGAGTTTGCAAGAAAAGCAACAGGGATGTGATTAGTGGAAATGGCAAATAATTACACGAAGTTTGAGGCAAAGGAAAGGCGGTTTACCTAAATCCAGTAATGGCAAGAAAGAGCTAGGAAATGGTAGAGTCAGCTGTGGAAGGGGAGGAGGAAGGTAAGCACAGGAGATCCACCATTATGAGAGTCTTTAGGAAGAATAAGCAACATGAGCCTTGCTATGGTGGTCAGCCGTCTTGTAGTGATTGCTAACAAACAAGGTGCATTTTTCAAACAGAAGAAGAAAAAAAAAATTTCTAAGACAGTATGATTTGATTCCACCCAAATATAATAGGAAAAAAAATGAGAACTTATTAAAACTAGGAAAAAGTTTTGTAAATTGACAAGCTGAAAAAGAATAGGAAAAATATAATAATTTCTATTTCCATGATTTTCCAGTAAAATAATCTTTAAAATAACATATTAAAAAAGAATATTGACTCTACATTAGAAATTATTTATACTAACCGTTTTGGTGTATTAGAAGTAATTATAATAGTAAAATAATATTTCATCTGTAAATAGAAATTTATTAAAAAATTATGGCTCGGCACCTGTAGCTCCGTGGCTAAGGTGCCAGCCATATTCACCAGAGCTGGTGGGTTCGAACCCAGCCTGGACCTGCCAAACAACAATGACAACTACAACCAAAAAATAGCTGGGCGTTGTGGCAGGTGCCTATAGTCCCAGTTACTCAGGAAACTGAGGCAAAAGAATCGCTTGAGTCCAGGAGTTGGAGGTTGCTGTGAGCCTTGACACCACGGCACTCTACCAAGGGTGATAAAGTGAGACTCTGTCTCTAAAAAAAAAAAAAAAAAAAAGTCTGTGCTCATATTGCTGATTGAAATATCATCTCTAACAATAGGAAATACCTCCTATTGTTAGAGACGATATTTCAACTAAATTAACTAAAACAGTTAATTTTAAATGTCAAATTTTACAGTTCATGTTGTTACTACATGTACCATATATAAACATTTTCCTAAAGAAAATGTTGTTATTTTCCTGGACAATTTAGCCTCGTTTATTACTCTCAACCATAATAGTAGGGGAAATATTCAATAGCAGCCTTGCAATTAGGTCAAATACCACATTGGGACACTAGAGAAGAGAATTAAATGATTCTAAAATAATTAATTTCCGGATCTGAATTCTTTATTTCCTAATATTTATCTTCCTGACTGTGCCTACATCATTTTGGTTTGAGGTCTCCATTTCTAATTCCCTGTTTGTTTACATCCTTCTCCTAATTTGCAGAATAAATGCAAACATTTACTCTGTCAGCACCTGACAGCCCAGAAGCACTAAACCTCCAGAATAAGCAAGAGTGATGGGTGTGTTTGTTGAGAAAGTAGCTGACTCTAAATATTGCTCAAAAATTATATTTGAATGAGGCACCTATAATTATCTATCTTCGATAAAAGATGTCACAGAGTTAAATTGATTTTTTTAATGAGTAGATGATTCACATTAATTCTCATGATGCAGACATATAATATTGAGTTGTATACTTTTCAAGGAATTTTTAGAAACTGAATTTTATTGATATAATAAAATTTCTTATTCCTAGCTACATAGTTATGTGGAAAGGTTTCCTCAGCAGTTATATCCATAAAAAGGGAAGAACCAAAAATGAATACAGTTTTCCTCCTTCCACCATATAAGTGACACTTAACTAGGAGCAAAGAAACTCTTTTGAAAAAAGTCACAGTAACCCCATTCAGAGATGTTTATCTAATTAAATACTGTTTACAACATATTTATAAAAGTTTTGATGTATCTTTGTATTTTATTGATTAAATTTCTACTAATAATAAACTGGATAATAATTTAGGCCTTAAGGTTTAACACAGAATATTTTTAAAGTACAAACATATGCGTGTGCATCTGTGACAAAATGCCACTGACTGGGTGGCTTCTAAACACAGACATTTGTTCTCACATAGTTCTGGAGATTGAAAAGTCCAAGACACAGGTACAGGCAGGTTTTGTGTCTGGTTAGTTCAGGTGCCTGATTCCTGATTCACAAGCAACACGTCTCACCTGGTCCTCACCTGGTGGAAGAGGCTGGGCCAGGGGTCCTCAAACTGCGGCCCACGGGCCACGTGAAACGGTGTGAATTGTATTTGTTCCCATTTTGTTTTTTACTTCAAAATAAGGTATGTGCCGTATGCATAGGAATTTGTTCATAGTTTTTTTTTTTTTTTAACTATAGTCCGGCCCTCTACTGACTGAGGGACAGTGAATTGGCCCCCTGTTTAAAAAGTTTGAGGACCCCTGGGCTGGGCTCTCTGAGGGCACTAATCCCATTTACTTAACGAGCACCCCTAGGCCCCGCATCTTCACACCACCACCTTCAGGGTTAGGTTCTGGTATATGAATTTGGGGCGAGGAGCACATTCAGACCATAGAAATATATATTTAGAATTTTCACAGATAATAGTAACAAATATGAAAGAACGTACAATAAAAGACTCAATATTTAGATATGCTATCTTGATATATTTTATCAGTAAAGCGTAATTACAATGAATTAAGGTAGAGCTTGTTTGCGAAGTTAGTTTATACCAGATGGAAGTGGGTATCAAAGTACCATGGTGTCCAGGCACCACTGGATTCATTGAAAAATGGTGCAAAGGATTATATTACAATTTTTATTAAAATATGCATTATTAAAATAATAAGTTATGGAAAGGCAAATTAAGTCCTTTATAATCTTTTAAAATTAACATATGAATTTTAGGAAAAAAAAGAACAGGATAACATTGTTTTAAGCAAAGATAAACTATATATAATCACACAGGGAGAGTAGGTTGTAGGTAGGGTGAGGTGAAATATGTTTTGCTTGGCCAAGTAAGCAATGTTTCTAAGCTCCAGTCAGACATTTGAATTTTTCAGTATTTTTGGAAAAAAATATGTACCTAATGTCCATCTGGGATAACTGAGTCAGAATCTCTGAACAGAGAGGCAAGTTGCCAGTGTTGTTTTTTTTTTTATTAAGTCTTTTGTACATAGATCATATATACATTTATGCCAATTTCAGTGTGTTGATTATTTGTACAAATTGGAGTGCTTACATCATACTAATCAATATAGCTTTCACCTCATTTACCCAATTATAGTATTAGGACATTTGTGTTCTACACCTGATAGATCCAACTTGTACTTGCAATGTGCTCCACAGGTGTGGTCTCCCTACTATCCCTCCTCCCACCTTCCCTCCTTCATCCTAAAATTGTGTTTCATTTTTCATATGCAAGTGTGAGTGATTATAAATTGGTTTCACAGTAGTACTGAGTACATTGGATACTTTTTTCCCCATTCCTGGGATACTTTATTAAGATGAATATTTTCCAGCTCCATCCATGTAAACATAAAGGAGGTAAAGTCTCCATCTTTTTTACTGCTGCATAGTATTCCACGGTATACATATACCACAATTTATTAATCCATTCATGGGTCAATGGGCACTTGGGCCAGTCGCCAGTGTTTTGTTTTGTGTTTATATTATTATTTAAAAACTCCTTAGGCTTTCCTCGTATTAAATACAAAACATCTCTATGATCAATCTATAAGAGATTGAGAAATAATATGGGTTCGCTATAGAGGAAGAATTTTTCTCCCTCATATTAATACTTGTGACTTTTCCAACTACTTCTTCTTTTCCTCTTCCACACATAATATAAATTAAAGAGTTAAAAAGATAATGAGTTTTGGTCACTGTAGCTCTTCTGATATGGGGAAGGAAAGAAAATAATTAGAATATAGCAAAGTCTGGATGAAAAGGAAATAGTCTCAAGTGGGATAAGATGAAAGGTTTGGGGACTTTCTTTTTCTTCATTTTTCTTGGTTATCTTTTTTGTATTTCTTTGCATACAGTTGACTCCCATCCTTAGAGAAGAGGAATTCTAGTGAAGAAAAGGATAATTTTTTCCTTAATGTATAAATCTTTGCTTAATGTATAAATCCTTCCTGGATTTATACAACAAACACAATGTAAAACTTACAGGTTGGCAAGTGGGAATTGCTCTTTGAGTCACCTGGGAATTTGCAGGTAGCAGTCAGTATGCCCAACTCTTTTGATATACAAGTACAATTGATATTTCTGGTAATTGAACTTTTTTTTTTTTTTTTTTTTTGCAGGTTTTGGCTGGGGCCGGTTTGAACCCACCACCTCCCTTATATGGGGCCAGTGCCCTACTCCTTGAGCACCACCTGGTAATCAAACTTTTTAGGATACCCTTTTTACTTCTGTTTATTGTGTACCTTAAATATTTTTTTTAAAAACTTAAAAAGGAAAATGTGACATTATGAAATGTGCTATAAAAAAAACAAAGACACCGTGAAAAAGTATAAGAAATATATTAGCTCATGTACTTATTTTAAGAAATTAAATCTATTTGAATTGTTTTTAGACAAACGTAATCCATTCATAAGATTAGTTCATATGCAGAATTATATTCTGACTCCAGAATTCAGTGTCAGTATATTCATCGTATTAAAATCAGGGTTTAAATCCAATTGCACACATTTAATTGCCCGAACACTGAGATTTGCTGCTTTATTGAAATGTTCCACCTTTTTTCATATCCAAAATTAGTATTTCTGTAATACTCATAAATTGGTTTCTGTGGACCGTCAACCACACCCTCGGGGCTCATTGGAAAGCAGAGATTCTGTCCGTGTAACATAATTGCTTATTTTAACGGGGTCCACAGACATTTACTTCTAATTGGTCACACGGAGAACATGAAAATCAAACTGAAAGGTTAGCGATCCCTAAAGAAAGAACAAAACATTTTCTTGGTATTTATCATAATTTGTCTCATTAAGGTCAACAACAAGTTGTGGCATTTTATACTTTTACAATGTTTATTAATTTGAAGCCAAACAATATAGAACTTCTAGCATATTCTATGATCCCATTTAAAAAACAACCACTTTAGTTTTCTCATTGCAATTTTATTTCTCAAATTAGACTGCTATGTGATAAGACATAAAAGCTTGTACCTCCTTATTTCATACCATTACTTGATAATATTTATGAAATCAAGCTAAGATCAGGTTATCAAAATATTCCTTTAGATTTTAAATAATTTCATATCTTACTATAAATTGCAATTACAATAAATATCAATATGATGACTTTTTATATTTAGCTGAAAATGTACTTAAAAACTTTTGAACAGTTTATATTAACCAGTTTGATGTAAACGTTCCTAATTCTATATGAAATCAGCACATTGTACCCCATACATGCATTAATGTATACATGATCTATGAGTTTATGATTTAATAAAAAAAAATTCATGGGCAGCCCCTGTGGCTCAAAGGATTAGGGCAGCAGCCCCATATACTGGAGGTGGTGGGTTCAAACCCAGCACTGGCAAAAAAAAAAAAAAAAAAAAAAAAAATTCATGTTTGCTGTTTGGAGATGAATCTTCTAATGTTTTCCAATTTTCTAACTAAAGGATTTAATGTAAGATGTAGACATCTTTTTTTGAAACAAAGTCTTACTTGGTTGCCAGGTTAGAGTGCCAGGGTGTCAGGCTAGCTCAATGCAACCTCAGACTCCCGGGTTCAAGTGATCCTCCTGCCTCAGTCCCAGGTAAATGGGACTACAGACTCCTGCCACGATGCCCAGCTAATTTCTCTATTTTAGTAGAGGATCTCGCTCTTGCTCAGGCTGGTCTGGAACTCCTGAGCTCAAGATATTCTCCCGCCTCAGCCTCCCCAGACTGCTGTGATTACAGGCATGAGCCACCATCCCTAGCCAAGATATAGATATATTTATGAACAGAAAATCATTATTTTAAATACTTGCACTCACTTCTTAAATATGTATGGAACATATATACACAAATACATCCAAATACGCAGTTGTGTGTATTCACATGCAATGTGTACTTGTAAATATGTGACCATATGTTTGTTTATTTTTGAATGAAGTTGGTTTATAAGTGCTTAAATTCTCCGTTGTATTATAAATGGTGGATTTTGCCATTTTGCCATGTAAACGTTCCTAATTCTATATGAAATCAGCACATTGTACCCCATACATGCATTAATGTATACATGATCTAATGATTTCATTAGATTGTCTTTCAGGATTTTTATCCCATTTAAATTCCCGTGATTCTTTTCAAGTCTTTTATTAAAGATCACATTTTAATCAAGGCTACTACTTAGGTCACTGAACTAACAAAAATAGATCACCTTCATTAAAAGGTTGTTTTCTAAGCATACATCAAAAGGCTTAGAAATAGAGCACATGAATAAAACTTAAATAGATAACATAAATCCTGTTTCTCTCATTATCTCTTAGGAACATTTTCATTTTATGACAGATGGAAAGATCAGAAAATTCATTTTAATCCATTGACTATTTGTTGAATTGTTGGCATTTTTTTCTTTGTCAACTAATGTCGGTAGGAAGAAAACGTTTTAGCTTTTCCAAAGGGCTACTTTCTACCTTAGGAAAAGGAATGGAAAAGATGATATTGAAGCCCACGGCTGCCACGCAGTGTTAATTTTTCTATTATTGATGAATCTGAAACTGAAAAGAAAGAGACAGAAGTATTCCTTAAGAGGCGGTCACAGGATGTCTGTGTCATCAGTCTTGAAGGATGAAAAAGAGCTCATCAAGTGGGCAAAATGGGCGAGGGAATAAAGAAAGGAACGTTTCCTGCATGATGTCAGTGTGTGGAAAGGGATGAATTTGGGAAGTAGGTCGTTATTTTTAGAGATCAAGGAAAAGCCACCTGAGAATAAAGCTTGAAGTTCTACTATGGATCATGGACGGTAATGTGCCTGGATTTAGATCTTATATACTCTTTATGGGCCAAGGTAAGTTACTTTGTACAATTCCTTTATTAAACAAGCGATGTGGAGGCAGAAGAAGATAAAACAACGGTGTTTTAAACCAGGCCAATCTCAACCAGATCGTGTTTAATTTGCTTATTTAATTGTGCATAAATTTGGGTCACCTTTTTATACCTTTTTAATTTTATTTTTTTGATTAAGTCATATACACATAGATCATGAATACATTTATGCATATGTGGGGTACAATGTGTTGATTTTTTTATACAATGTGACATGGTTACATCAAACCAATCACAGCTTTCACTTCATTTACTTGATTATTGTGTTAAGACATTTATGTTCTACACTTGACAGATTTGACTTGTACCCTTGCAATATGCTCCACAGGTGTGGTCCCGCAGTTGCCCTCCCTCTATTAACCTCACCTTTTTAAATAATAATCTGAAATTTATAGGAATTCCTTCATTCCTTTATTTATTCATTGACTTATTCATAAATGTCCTAGGCCTTTAAGATTTAATTAATAAGAAGAGCTTGCATTTTAGATAAATAAATAAATAAATTAATGATAAAAATGTCATACACAGGGCACTATGGTGCAGAGAATTAAGAAAGGATGTGGTTTAAAAGGCAATTTGCAGCATAATAACAAGATCCTTGGACTTTTGATGGAATTTTCAGAGGTATGCTCTTTGAGAAGGTGATAATTCCTTAAGATTTGATTAACAAAAAAAAACAACCAGGAAACTCTTCTTGAAACATCGTATGAAAAGAATTATGGGACTTGATCTGCATGTTTGAGAACAAATAAGGCAAGGATATTTGTGAAGATTAAATGAAAATGTACACACACATATATATGTATATGTAGATATTCCCTTTAGGATTATGGAGAACACAACTGACCAGGTGGCAGATGAAAAGCTCTGTTGTTTTGAATATTTCATTTTTTAAACACAAAATTTGATACATGAATTCTTTGAAATTTGGTTCAAAGAATTCTTGGGAAGCTGTCTTTGCTATTCTGTGGTGTGAATGGCTTAGAATAAAAGTAATATAAACAGAACCATAAAAGGCAACAAAAATTGTTTACTGCTATTTTTAAAAATTGAATTAGTGTATATATTTTTTATTCATATTTTAAATGCCTTAGAAAATTAGTTGGAATATGATTATTCCTAGAGAAATACTTTTTTTTTTTTTTTTAGACAGTCTCACTTCATCACCCTCAGTAGAGTGCTATGGCGTCACAGCTCACAGCAACCTCAAACTCTTGGGCTTAAGTGATTCTCTTGCCTCAGCCTCCCAAGTAGCTGGGACTACAGGCACCCACCACAACACCAGGCTATTTTTTTGTTGCAGTTGTCAGTGTTGTTTAGCTGACCAGCTGCCCACCTCCGGTGCCTGTGGTTGGTGCCATAACCACTGTGCTGCTGGCACCAAGCCAAGGAAGATTTAAAATTATATTTGTCAGCACAAAAACTTGAGAATCATGCCCAACTATGAGATTAATTTAAATTATTGCAATATTCTTTTTACTAATTTAAATAAACATTTTTCTCCTTCGCTTCTAAAACTACAAGTATTTACCTTAACCACATTTAGTGGGGAAAGTTATATAATTTTTTACATTTTACTTCTGAAAGTAGTTCCATAAACTTAAAAATATTAAGCATAATTATTAGCAATAAAAAGAAACCTAAAAACAATCTTTTCAATTGAGCACTTACTATGAACTAGACAATAAATCAAAGGCTTTATCTTTAGCCATAGCATGAAGGTAGTTTATCGATATTTTATAGATGGTAAAATAGTTTTAAAGAAAAATGAATTGTGCACATCTAGAGATCAGGCAATTGGTCTACCTAGAATTCCATCCCACATCTAATTTACTTAAAAATCTGCACTCTCCTGCTGCTTCTGTAATCCTGTGTGTTACATTATGATTCTAAGTCATGGTATCAATTTATAGAGGAGAAATCGGTTTCTTTCTTACTGGTGCTCAGAGAGAAAAGGAGAAGTTCATGGGCAAGAAAAGGCATACAGGTGTAGAGTCAAAACCTATGTGCTCCAGAATATGTTCTGACAAACAGTGGACATTCCACATCCTGCTGTACAAATTTTTATGGCATTATCAAGTCTAAAAATTCTGCTTTACAGTTTGATAAATGTCTTCTTTTTCTTTCTTTCTTTCTTTCTTTCTTTCTTTCTTTCTTTTTTTTTTTTTTTTGAGACAGAGCCTCACTTTGTCACCCTCGGTAGAGTACTGTGGCATCACAGCTCACAGCAAACTCCAGTTCTTGAGCTTAGGCAATTCTCTTGCCTCAGCCTCCCAAGCAGCTGGGACTACAGGCGACCACCACAATGCCTGGCTATTTTTTGGTTACAGTTTGGCCAGGGTCAGGTTTGAACCCACCACCCTCCCTACCCACTGAGCCACAGCGCCGCCTGATAAATGTCTTATTTTTAATGTATCTGAGTCCTTAATGTTTACGTTTAAATTTCTAATATTGTCTGTGTAAGAAATATAATGTATTACTTTCACAAGTGAGAACTTTGACAGAGTGACAACTACATTATTTTCTGAACCACCATGGACGCGCACACTCACACATCTGCACGTCAGGGTGTGTCCGCAGGCACCTGTGTGTGGAGGTACGAACGTCACACTGTGCTCCTGGGGGAGTGTGAGTCCACACGGAGACAGAGGTTTAACCCCAAATGATAAAATGTGAAAAAAAATGGAAAACTACAAATGCCTGTATATTACGAATACATTCATTGCATTTAAAAAATTATATTAATGACAGGTCAAGGAATGCTGCATTAGGAGTAATCCAGCTTTCTATTGAATAGGATGACTTTGGGTTTGAATAACTGAAATGCAATTTAAATTGGCACAAGCCAAAAGGGGTTATCACTGTGAAAATGCAAAAGGTTTCACATCAAATGCAAGTAAAGATACATGGCTGGATGTCATCAGCAATTAGAATTGGGGACTTGCCCGCTGGAAGTCTCATTCTGCTTTTTTACTCTTCCCAAGTACAGACGTCCTTCCTGTGCTACTCCCGTACACAATGCAAGAACTATGGATTCCAGGAACTCCGCAACTTTATAGTATTCTCTTTTAGCTATGACAGAAACCCAGCCCCTATATATGGGGCTTTTTTCTTCTTCTTCTTCTTATTTCAGGTCAATGGGAGGGTACTAACAATCAGGTTACAATACTGGGGTATGTTAGGCAGAGTCCTTTTTGTGGTTGTGTCCTGCACCCAAACGGTGTGCTGTGCACACCCACCTTGTGCCTATGAAGTGGGAGCACACTTGCCCCCCTCCTCTTATCCCCCTTTCCTCATTCCTCCTCCCCCCTAATTTGAATTGAATTCAGTTTTTCTACTACGTGGGTGTATTTTAGATTGTCTACTGGTTTCACATTAGTATTGAGTACATTGGGTATTTGCTTTTCCATTCTTGTGATACTTTACTGAGAAGAATGTGTCTCAGCTCCAGCCAGGTAAATACAAAAGATGTAAAGTCTCCATCAGTTTTTATGGCTGAATAGTGTTCAGACATGGTATAAATACACCACCATTTGTTAATCCATTCTTGAATTGGTGGGCATTTAGGTTGTTTCCACATGGTGGTAGTTGTAAATCGAGCTTCAAGAAACAGCCTAGTGCAAATGTCTTTATGATAAAATGATTTTGTTTTTCCTTCTGGATAGATCCCCAGTAGTGGGATTGCAGGGTCAAATGGGACGTCTAAATTGACATCTTTGAAGATTCTCCACACTTCCTTCCAAAAAGGCTGTGTTAGTTTGCAGTCCCACCAGCAGTGTAAAAGTGTTTTCCTTTCTTCATAGACACTCCAGTATCTGCAACTTGGGGACTTTGTGATGTGGACTAAACTTATTGAGAAGTCAGGGTGGTTTTGATTTGCATTTCCCTGATAATTACAGACGATGAGCGTTTTTTCATGTATTTGTTAGCCAGTGGTCTCTCTTCCTCAGAGAAGGTTTCGTTTGTGTCTCTTGCCAGGGATTGATGGGATTGTTTGCTCTTTTTTTGTTAACCGAAGCTGGACCCACGCCTTTCACCACTTATAAAAATTGAATCTAAATGGACAAAAGATTTAAATCTAAGACATGAAATGATAAAAATCCTAAAAGAAAGTGCAAGAAAAAATCCTTAAGGATGTTGGCCTAGGGAAAGATTTTATGAAAAAGATTTCATAAATGTCTTAACCAATAATCAAGTAAATGAGGCAAAAGCTATATTAATTAGTTTGATGTAAGTGTGTCAAATTATATAAAAAAAATCAACACATTGTACCCCACTTATGCACAAATGTATTCAGGATCTATGTGTATATGACTTAATAAAAAATAAATAAATAAAAATTTAAAAGTAAAGAAAAAGATTTCATTGGCAGTCACAACAAACAACCAATACAAACAAATGGTACTTATTTAAACTTAAAAGCTTCTGCACAGCTAAGGACATGACAATTAAAGCAAACAATCTTCTGAATGGGAAAAGATATTTGCATGTTATGCATCTGACAAAGGCTTGATGACTAGGATCTATAGAGAACTCAAATTATTCAGCCCATATTCTTCATTCCCATTCACAATAATAAGGAGACGCAGGATTATTGGGTTCAGTTTTTGAAGGTTTTTTTTTTATACGAGACCAATGGCATTCGATTGATGTATTACTGACTTTTTACCAAAGGCCATGAGAAGTGGAAATGGGGTGAGTCAAAGACCAGTTTCCAAAAGAAAATAAAATCCTGTTTATATTTATTATAATCGGTAGGCATTTTATTATGTTACTATACTTGAGATTTTTGAGGTTTTGAGACTCAAAATGTAAAGTGAATTTTATTTAACCAAAATATTTTTATTAAGTCACATACACACAGATCATGAATATATTTATGCATATGTGGGGTACAGTGTGTTGATTTTTTATACAATCTGACGTGGTTACATCAAACCGGTCAACATAAATTTCGCCTCATTTACTTGATTATTATGTTAAGACATTTATGCTCTCCACTTGATAGATTTGATTTGTACCCTTGCAATATGCTCCATAGGTGTGGTCCAGCCTTTTACCCCCCCCACTTCATTCAAACCTCCCCCTCCCTTCAAATTTGCCATAACTAAACCAGCTCTCCAGGATATTCTCAGACCCATCCTCCACAATGACCACCACAACGCTTTACCACCAAAGTAAACTCACTCTGGAAATTTTGATCAAAACCCAACTTCCACAGTGGCGAAAGGATTAACCAAAATATTTTATGCATCAGGATGCCTTTTCTCTGACAATGATATCTAAAAAAGAATTTATATAGGAAGAGTTAAAGGGCTTTCCAATATCTCATATATTTTGTTTTAAAACATTTCATAAGTTAATAATCTCATTGACTTATTATTATAAAAAAAGGACTTTCTTATTTTTACATCTATATGTATATATTTAAGTAGTAAAATCCGACACTGTTTGATAGTCAGATAACTGAATTTACCTTAAAATATATTCAGGAGAATATAAATCACCCTTCCTCTTTCACTCATATCTCAGATGTGATAAAGTTAGAAATGATTTATTGATGTACAAGAAATATTACATTATGTGTAACAAAAGCAGGACAAAGGGATAATAGATCTTAGATTATTTTAAAGTCTATCCTATACATGGACTATTTCCAATAAAGGAGACAACTTTTTGTGGATTCCTTCTTTCTGTCATACTCCATTTTTGGTTCTGACTGGTGTAGCCAGACTACATGACGATTTACATAAATTATCAAAACTAAATAAAAGCCTTGAGTGACTCGTATATTATATCCCCTAAATTTAAGAGTGTGTCAGCAGAATTGTTCTTGGGTTCTGATGGCCAGATTTTGCATCTTGACGAACTTGGTCAATTAAATTAGTGAAATAAAAAGATTAACATTCACATAAGCCATTTTAAGTTTTGTCATAAAATCATGACTTTTTTAACTTGACAACCCTGTAAATGTTAATAAATCAATATCCAGGGCAGGTGCGGTGACTCATGCCTGTCATCCTTGCACAATGGGAGGCTGAACTTGAGCTTGAGAGATCAAGACCAACCTGAGCAAAAGAGAGACCTCATCTCTACTAAAAATAGAAAAATCTGCTAAGCATTATTATGGGCACCTATAGTCCAGCTACTCTGGAGGTTGAGGCAGGAAGATCCCTTGAGCCCGGGAGTTTGAGGTTGCTGTGAGGTAGGCTGATGCCACAACATTCTAGCCTAGGCAACAGAGTGAGTCTCTGTTCAAAAAATAAATAAAAATAAGTAAGTATCCAAACTAGCTAAATTTTTACTTCCACATTTGGATTTTATATTAAAAATGTGATAATTGGACAATTACTTGGAGACTAATCTAGTTAGGAATAACTAATATTGCCGTCAGATTACTACACACCAATTAAGTTTATTTCATCACAGCAGACCAAAAAATAAAAAAAATAAAACAGACTATATTTTTAAAATGTAAGACTTTTTAATTTGCAGGTAATATAGACCCTTTAATGGATCAAGGATATATAATATATGTATTCAGATTCGGTAAATAAAAGAAAATAATTTGAAAGAATACTATTCGGACACTTTAAAAATAATAAATGTGTGCCACATGTTAATTAGGTATTTTGGGTGAAACTTCAAGGGAATTTATCATATTTATTAAGAAACATTATTGCTTGTTTTTCTTTTGTATGTACACAGACCATTTGCATAAAAAAATCAAAAATAGTTCCTGGTGAGACCTTGAAAAGTATATTTCATTTCACAGAGAAAAATGTATAGATCTTAGAAAATGGCACAAACCATTAAATATTCAATGAATGAAAAGATACAACAAGAGAAATAACAGTAGTCATATAAATGCATCATTTTAAGGAACAAATTTCAAACCACAAGATGGAGCCGGAATTACATTTTCTATAAAAAGTTGATGAAAATTGACTCAAGACATGTTTTCAAAATGCATATACTTTATGGAGTACGTATGATTTTTAGAACGCATATAAAATTATATATTATAAGTCTGGACACATTTTTTGGCAGTAGATATTGTCATTATTTTAGACCTGACTCTATTATATGAATGCAAGACCTATTGTAAAAAGAGAAAATTACAACATACTTAGTTGAAGGATCTGGTTGACTTTCATCGGTGATTCTGGAATCAGAGAACAGCTCATACCATAAAATTGGCATGAGTGTCTGTCCCTACTGCTGGACAGAGCAGGTTGGCTTTGTAATGCGGAAATAGCTAAGGAAAGCAGAAACAGAGAACAAAAAGTGTATTGGTTATCTTTATTTATTTATTTTTTTTTTTTTTTGCAGTTTTTGGCCAGGGCCAGGTTTGAACCTACCACCTCCGGTATATGGGGCTGGCGCCCTACTCCTTTGAGACACAGGTGCTTACTGCCCTGGATTGGTTATTCTTAAACAGAACTTCATTATGCTAACCTGGCTTGGATTGACTAAAATGTGTTTTTTTATGTGGGGGAGGGATATTTTTTAAAAACCTGGCCCACTCGGCGCCTGTGGCTCAAGGAGTAGGGCGCCGGTCCCATATGCCAGAGGTGGTGGGTTCAAACCTAGCCCTGGCCAAAAACCAAAATAAATAAATAAATAAATAAATAAAATAAAAACCTGGCCTACTATTAGGTTCAATTTGATTTCACGGCACTTACTACCAATGAGTCCATTCTGGGGTGGCCTGACCTGTTGGAACCCAGCCCAGGAGGCTTCTCCATACCAACAACATCTCACAAACCTCAGCACAGTGGACTCCATCCATACAGTTATGTAAACTTTTCATACACATATTTCTACTTTGTAATAAAATAGAAAATAGGAAGAGCCAGGATGAATGCCACTTGTAGAATGACTGATAACATGTTTCCTTTAATACATATTAGTTATCAAATAACAAAATGATATAATGTAGGAAAAACTGTTCCCTGACCTTGAATATAGGCTCGCTTTCTGCTTGAGAGACCTGAACAGTCATGAGAATGCGTATGGGTTGCGTCCATGCAGGAAGGCAGAAAACTGACCTCCAAGAGAGAATGTGTATGTGGGGTGTGGCAATGAAGATTCTCTGGATTCCAAAGGTCTCTTGATGCTGGAGGCAAAGATCTGGCTGAAGGTCGGTGGGTTTGCAAAAGCAAGGTGGAGACATTCTATCCAGTATTCTCCACACCCCTCACATCAGTGCTGGTGTCCAATAAACAGCATCTCCTTCTTCCTGTTTTATGACAATAAATACGGACCCGAGGTTTCCTGGAGGACACTCTTCCCTGAGCTCCTCAGTCCCCCAGCACAGACTCCGTGTCAAGGCTCTTCATCCCTCATACAACCTCCTTCAATATTCATAATGGAGCAAGGATTTGAGTCCTGACTCAGAGGCGATCCGTTAGAGACCTGTTCCTGTATATACACAATGTCATATGAGAAAACAGTGTTTAGTGATGACTGCTTACGTTCCTCTCTTTGTTTTTCTGTCTTTGGTAATTTTTTGAGCTAAGACAAAAATTGCTTTCTTCAGATTCCATTTGGGAAAATTCTCCCAGGCTCTTGGCTTGACCTCCGTCTTGGTGAAGGAGTCTGCAGCAGTCATCCGAACCACAGCAAAATCTCAAGACCACTGCTAACAACAGCAGCCCAGTTTTAAGCTATGGTCGGCGGTTTATGATACACCTTGTCTAATATTTTATTTCTAGGCTTTTCACGAGACACTGAATAGAAGTAGCAAGAGATTTCACCCCAAAACTAGTTAGCACTCATCAACAAATGCAGGGAGGGTTCGGGATACATTCAACAGGCAAAAATCAATGGCTTTTCTGTACAAAACTGTTTTCATTTCATCTTATTCAATTGAGCACAGATCATGTCTTCTGCTTCAAAGAAGATAATGGGCTAACAAGCACATTCTCTGTTGGAAGGATTATTCCTTCTTGAGAGAATCTTTCACCCCTGATATATGTAAGAAAATATGTTGTAATATGAAAATTAAAAAAAACCTCCAATTTGGTTTAAAGGTTGAATGTAGACTCAAGTTTTTTTTTTTCCCATTGTGTAGACTATTTAGAAAAATCACGTAAACTTTTTTTTTTTTTTTTTTTTAGAGACAGAGTCTTACTTTATAGCCCTCAGTAGAGTGCCATGGCATCACAGCTCACAGCAACCTCCAGCTCTTGGGCTTAGGCGGTTCTCTTGCCTCAGCCTCCCGAGTAGCTGGGACTACAGGTGCCCGCCATAATGCCCGACTATTTTTTTTGTTGTTGCAGTTTGGTGGGGACCAGGTTTGAACCCTCCACTCTCAGTATATGGGCCCAGTGCGCTACTCACTGAGCCACAGGTGCCACCACCACACAAAAATTCTTAAAGCAGTATAATTTAACTAGGGTTTGGGGCCATTCTGGACTACTGAGTAAGTTCTAAGAATTTCACAGTTCATATTTCTGTACTATATCATCTCAGTTGCGTGCTGTTTCCTATCTACAATAACTCATTTCAGTCTGACCCACTATGAGGAAATTACATTAGAAAAAAAGCTAGAAAATATACATATTATTTATAATTAAGAAAAATTCACATAGTGAAATGCTTAGCCTCTTAAGAAGAATCCCTGATAGAGACAGCCCTGGAAACAGTCAAGGGTGAGTTTGCTGCCTCTTGCATTGAATTTTGTCTTTATAGAACTAGATCTGGAGGGACTAGGAGACAGAACTAGGAGCTGAGATGCAGGTGAGACTAGTTCTACTGAGGAAGAGATGAAAGATCAGCATCTCAGCAGTTTCTTTTGAACGACAAGATAGTTTTTTTCAGGTGTGCAGTTTTGCCAAGAAACTAAAGCTCTGGTGGGATGCTGTCCCCGACCCGTCCTGGAGCTGTGGGCCACAGACAGGTGGTGAGTCCCAGGGCAGCAAGTGAAGCTTCATCTGTGTTCACAGCCTCGCTTTGCTTCCGTCACGACGACGCCACCTGAGCTCCACCAGCTCAGGGATGACAGCAGAATCTCAAGGGAGCACAGACCCTCTGTCATCTGTGCTCCTGATGGGAATCTCATGCCTGACAATCCCCAGTGGAGCTGGGGCAGCGATGCTGGTGCTGGACTGGCTAGTTTTAGAACAACAAGCTCAAGGCTCCCACTGATTCTGCATTAGAGTGAGTTGTATAATGATTTTATTATATATTGCAATGCAATAACAATGGAAAAAGTGCACAATAAATTGTGCTTGGATCATCCCAACTCCATCTCCCACTGCTCCCAGTCCATGGAAAAATTTTCTTCCATGGAAACAGTCCCCCCAAACTCTTTGGCACCACTGCAGATAACAGTAGGCTAGAACAGAGTATATTGACCTGAAACTTACAAATTCGTGCCAAGATTAATGTTCCACTCTCCCAAGCTGGAATGCACCCCAGAGGAGGGGAAAGGAGCTTAACCACCAAGCATCAGCCGAGACTTAGGATCCCCCAGGACATCACAGATGGGAAAGACTTTGAGAAAAATTTAACCCTAAATTGCAGGTTGATTTCCTTGCGCAAGACATTTCCAGTTACTTGGGTGTGACTGGTTGAAGCGCTGTGTAGCTTCAGGGAGATTTAACGCTGAGGAGTATTTCAGCTTATCCATGAGACCCATCAGGCAGGGGGATTCTACAGACCTGCAGTGCAATCGACATCATCTAAAAGCCTTCTCTAAATTTTAGGACATGTCTAACATTAAACAGCGCTGTTACCATTGAGGGGCAAAGCTGCCAAAGTACTGACTGGATGTTTAGTGCTCCATCCACTCTGCTATTCCAGACGTCAGAGGAACTTAATGTGCTGCCAACATGATGGTCCAGATACAGAAGTTTAGCGTGCGTTATCCATAAGACACCTGGAGAACTGTATTTATTTAAAAAATTGTATTCTTACAGTGTTTCTTAAAATCTATTAAGTTTACTTAAAAATTAATTAGTTAAATGAATAACTCTTACAGATTGAAATATTGAATCCTTTTTTTATTTTTTTTTGCAGTTTTTGGCCAGGGCCGAGTTTGAACCTGCCACCTCCGGTATATGGGGCCAGCTACCTGCTCCTTTGAGCCACAAGCCCCACCCTGAATCCATTATTTTCATTCAACACCTTTCCCTGGTTTCCTGGTAGATATGGTGTGCTCCGGAGCCCATTGACTTTGGTTTTTATCCAACTTACAGTCAATGCCTAGTACATTTTGAAAGATAATTATCAATCCTTGTGACTCGCATCGTAAGGTTTGTTAGTCTTCAATATAATGTAAAAGGCAAACTTCAGTGTGTCGTTTTCCAAACCATGCAAAACATCAGCATCTCTTAGCAGGGAAGATGATCGGTATCTACGTAGCAAAGAACATTTAGAATTTTTGCCTATATTAGTTATTCAAAAAGATAAAATGCTATTTTATTGCCCTAGATTTTTGTTTATTAATTTTATTAAGCTCACAGATCAAGTCATGACTGATTATAAAAATGGCTATTCTGAATGAGATTCTCTGTTATATCTGCAGAAAATTCAGTTTGATGGGTGGTACCTGTGGCTCAGTGGGTAGGACGCCAGCCCCATATACCAAGGGTGGCAGGTTCAAACCTGGCCCCGGCCAGCTAAAACAGCAATGAGAATTACAACAAAAAATAGCTGGGCACTGTGGCGGGCGCCTATAGTCCCAGCTACTCGGGAGGCTGAGGCAAGAGAATCACTTAAGCCCAAGAGTTAGAGGTTGCTGTGAGCTGTGATGCCACGGCACTCTACCAAGGGTGACAAAGTGAGACTCTGTCCCCTGCAAAAAAAAGTAAATAAAAATAAAAAAAATTCAGTTTGATAATAAGCATTCTGTATTTCTATATTTTTCCATGAATATCGTGTTAATTTAATTATTCATGGGTCAATGATATCTTTCACTGTGGTTTTTAACCTTGTTAGGGTATCAGATACATGTGGAACTTGGGAAATATATAGGCACTTGGCCCTGCCAATTAATTTGGGAATTTCTTGGACATTGAGAATATTTAGATTTGCTTATGAAAAACAAACCAAAGAACTATGTCAACTCTTCATTCTGGTGTGCCAGCAAAGTTGAAATCTGATGAAGTAAATAAAACGTATTAATTCAAAGAGCAACTAAAAACTAAAAATTGCAACAAGATATGTTGTTTTCTAGTACCATCAGAAATACTTTATTATATCTGAAAAACAAAATATTTTCCGCTTATTTGCCATATTTCCAAATGAATGTTTAAAGAATAGCCACTACTGTTTGCATATCATATTCAGAATAAAAATAATATTAACATCACAGTACAATCAACATATCAGGGAAAGATATTTAAAGACATCTATTAATTCACTGAGTTATACATACATCCATTTCCAGAAAGTTTGCCAAAGACGTAGCAAAAGAAATTGCTTGTATTGAGTTAGGGCATTTGGTCTAAATTTCCCTTTGTTGACAAAAGGTCTTGAGCTCAAGAGACAGACAGACGGGGTATCAAGAGTGGAAGATGCTCCTGGCCTGGTTTCTTTCAGGGTTTTAGCTTTTCACCCCTCCAGTTTTTTGGTGAAAACGATTTGCTAGTAGTCAGATCAGAGTCCTACAAATGAATAATGTTCTGAGTGTGAATCCCAAGATTCCCGTGGAACATCTCTTCTGATACAAACAGAGGAGATGGTGACTTACAGACCAGGGTTACTAAGTAATGAACGTCACTTTGATGTGTTCCAGGCCATTTTTTAACTTAGGTAAGCTCCCATTTTGTGTAGGTGAAACTGACAAAGAAAACTTTACCATAATTTAGAAATAACTAGCTTGTTAGATGAATTATGAAAGTCGGTAAGTCTGGAAACACAGTTGATCTCTGCGTGAGGCCAGTCCTCTGTCTGCTCAATGGCAGTGAATTCATTTCACTGCAAAATAAGTGCAGTGAAGAAGCTGCCCAGGCCTGTGAGCACAGGGCCTGGAGGATCAGACTTCAGAGAGAGACTGGCGCGTCATGCTGGAAGCATCCTGCATTTCTGAACCTCAGGGTTAAATGTATAATGTACATACTCAAATCAAAGGTGTTTGCATCTCTAAACACCCCCACGTATTGGCAGTTAAATACACTTTCTCCTGACCCCGTGACAGCCGCCAGGTGACTGCACAGGTGCCATACGCATTCACCTCAACGCCCCACTCCATAATGTGTTTTTTCTCTGCCCCGAAGGTGCAACCAGCAGAGTTTCAGCGTTAAATTTGCTATTTACAAACTAGTTTAATAGCATCATAAAAACATTCACAAAATATCATTGAAGGTCAGCAATAAACTGGCTAAATCTTCTTGCCTTTTAAATATATGGGTGGCTGGCATATCTTCCCCAAAAGCTATGAGTTTGAGAATTAGCTGCTGAGTGTGCATTGCATTGGGGTTAATTTTCATACCTGCTTAAATGTGATGCATCAGCAACATAATAAACCACATCTCTGCATACTAAACCCTTCTGTGATGCAAATCAGTTGGCTGTAATGCTGTGTAAAAGGAAGACATGTGCATGGCTGGAAACCGTGAGCCAGCTCCGAAAAGCCAGAGCATGCAAACATCACGAAGGTAGCCAGACCATTTCTGAGATGAATTGTAAGCAAAACAGTGATAGCCAACTGTATTAGAAAATCTAAAACAAATATAAGACAATCAAGTAAGACTCAGATTACCGAAGTCTGGCTCTCTCACACGGCTGTCTCCTAGGTAACCAGAGCAGGGAAATGCCGATTGCTCAAAACAATCAAAACTGCAAGTGCCTTACCATTAAAAACGTTTTCCTACTTATATCTTTTACTAATCTTCAAGAACAGAATTCATTTTTAATAAAACCCTGGGACGGTTTCAAATACAGAAAAGTGAGTTTGTACTAATACCATTAAGTTATTCCAGTCGTGACAATCACCGCCTGCCGGTGCTCGTGGGCTGGATAATCTGATGAATTTGCCTTAATGCACGATCTTCAGTTGAATTAAATTGGAAAGATAATGTCACGAAGGTAAAGCTATTGCTAACTCTTATTCCAGACTTTTATAATATTCAGTCTTCTCAGAAAATGTAATATTAAATTAAGTAATGTAATATTAAATTAAGTAATGACTGGAATGCTGGATGTAGCACAGAAATAACTGCTGCTTTGGACGTACATACCTTATTTTATTTTTTTGTGAAGAAAAAATTATGTAATTGAACAGAAAAATACATTTCTACAATAAATGTTAAGAGTTCAATATCTCACTTTCAATAATGGATAGATAAGTGATAAAACAAAGGACTTAAGTAATACAATAAACCAGCCAGATCTCACAGACGTATGCAGACAACTCCCCAAACAACAACAGCAAACACATTATCCTCGGTGCCCTGGACATTTTCCAGACTAGACCCTATGGTAGGCCATGAATTAAATCCTAATAGATTTTATTTTATTTTTTTCTTTTATTTTCCTTTCTTTCTATTTTTTTGAGATAGTCTATGTTGCCCTCTGTAGAGTGCTGTAGTGTCACAGCTCACAGCAACCTCCAACTCTTGGGCTTAAGCAATGCTCTTGCCTCAGCCTCCCAAGTAGCTGGGACTACAGGTGCCCACCACAATGCCCGGCTATTTTGTTGTTGTTGTTGTCGTCGTTGTTGTGCAGGCGTTCTGAGGGCAGGAGAAGTGAAAAAGTCAGAGTGAAAGGGTCCGTGAAAGAATGTACGAACGCTCCTGACTGCCTTCTCTTGCAGCCTCTTATAGATGTGATCCCGTGGCTCTTGCACCACAGGTGTAGAGACTGTAATCCTGGATGCTCTTGTCTCTTGAGCTCTCGTGTTCTCATATTGAGAGCCAAAACCCTTCCCCATGTCCTTATCACCAAGCTGTTTCTTATGATTACTGAATGCTCCAAGCTTAGCTCCGGTTTCTCTTTGTCATAAGCTATATGGTCTGCTACAGAATTCATGCAAAAATATAGTGAAAAAAAAACAAGGAAAGTAAAATGACAGATTAGAAAATGTGTATTAATGTAAGGCAGTAATGGAGAGATAATGTAACAGAATAGATTCGGCATATAGATCACAAGTAGTAAGATGAAGTCATGATTCTTCCTTAATCACTGCCTTCAACAGACGTGGAATACACACTCCAATCAAAAGGCAGGAATTTGAAGAAACAAACAAACGAACAAACAAAAAAATACAAGTATGTATTTTCTACCAAAGACAAATGTTATAGTCAAAGGCTTCAATGTGTCAAAAGTAAAAGGATTGATAAGTATTATACAATAGGCAACATGCAGAAAAATAACTGGAGTAGTGATTCTAATGCCAGAAAAAAATAGAATTTAGGAAAAAACATTATTCTAGAGACTAAGAAGGATATTTAAAAATGATAAAGGTATCCACCCATCAGGAATGTACAACAATGATTAACATATGTGCACTTCACAACCAAAGTCCAAAATACATGAAGCTGAAACTGTCAGAAGCGTTTGGAGAGGTAAACAATCTCCTACCCTGTTTCCCCGAAAATAAGACAGTGTCTTATTTTAAGGTGTGCTCCCAAAGATGTGCTACGTCTTATTTTCAGGGGACGTCTTATCTTTCCTGTAAGTAGGTCTTATTTTCGGAGGATGTATTATTTTCGGGGGAAACAGGGTAGTATCATTGGCGAATTCAGTAATCCATTTTTAAAAATAGATAGAATTCGTAGGTAGAAAATAAAAAAGAAATAGGAGGTTTGACAATAGTATGCTGCGGTTTGGATATTTTTTCTCTAATTTCATGTGGAAATGTGATCTTTACTGTTGGAGGTATTTCTGTCCTGGAGGTAGACACCTCAGGAACAGACCCAGACCCCCGTGGGTGGTGGGGGTGAGTGTGTCTCTCTCTATTTGCTGCCTTGAAGGCTGGCTGATGGAAAGACCTGGTGCAGCCTTGCTCTCTCGTGCTTCCTCTCTTGCTGTGCATTCTCTGCACACACCAGCTCCCTTTCACCGTGAGTGGAAAAAGCCTGGGGCTCTCACCAGATGTAGAAGGCACAGCCACGTTTCTTGCACAGCCTGCAGAACCATAAGCCAAATAAACCTCTTGTCTTTATAGCTTTCTTGCCTGGAGTATTTCTTCATAGCAACACAAATGAACTACAATCGAATGAAACTTAACTTATTATGTGATGTCAACCAGTAAAAGAAGAAAAATTCTCTTAAGGGCAGGGTACATTCTCCATAGAGCACAGAAATGCCAACCCTACCATTTTACCTGGGTGGCGCCTGTGGCTCAGTGAGTAGGGCACCGGCCCCATATGCCGAGGGTGGCCGGTTCAAACCCAGCCCCGGCCAAACTGCAACAACAAAACAAAAACAAACCATTTTACCTGGTGTTACTTGGATGAATGGATTTTTGTAATCCTATATCTAATAGCTTGGTTTGCAGAGCAGTAGTGTCCACGGGTTACTTTCTGTGAATCTTACAGAGCAAATTAGGGTGTAAATGTGCAAGGTATGCCAAAACCTTCTAAAAGCAGTTGGACTTATTCGATATTATGAGATAACCCATTACCTGATGTTCAAACGTTGATGTCCTACAATAAATCTTACATGGAACAAAATTCTTTAGGGTTTCGCAAATTATGTTCCAGGGAAATTAGCATATCTCAGTGCAGACGTGTAATTCTACTCCATGACACCAAATTAGAGTATGAACAGGAAGCACAGAAAAATAAAATTTAAAAACATGTAGTCCAAAAAGGCCATCTGAGGACACAGTGGTTAACCTCTGTGGGAGCAGACACAAAGCCCGCATAGCTAACAAAGTTGAAAAATCTTATTAAAATATTAAAATTCAATTTAATTATTTTACACAGTTCAGAAATTATAATTTCAGAATTGTAACACGTGTGGATTTGATCTTGTAGGAATCTTTTACTTGGACTTCATAATTTTTTATTCACCTGAAATAAATGCTTTTTAGTGGTTGTTGGTGTTTTAGAGAGCCAGTGATTAGTATGTCTCTAACTTGTAATTTTCAGAACCAGCAAGAAGTGAACAATCACAGGCGTCTCACCCTGGGACCTCCATGGGACTGGAAATCAGAGCAGGGACATCTTCCCTACTGGGAAATCCAGAAGGATGTGCCCAGAGGGACAGGTGGACATGAACACCAGCTCCTTCAAGGCTCATTCACGTGGCAAACTGCTACTTCTCTCGCAGTAAGGAGTGAATATCAGGGGCTGAGAGAGAAAAGGAACTTTCCAAATTCAACTTCTCTAGTTCCTGCCTCGCCAGGTTAACAATGAAAAGACAAAGATGACAAATATATTATAATTTGCTTCTTGAAACTTATGTGTAGCCACTTCTAGCTTTTTGCTTTTCTATCATAAGCAATTAGCTGACCACAGTGGACTTTGGACAGCTTCACTGAACATAATTCAGTCTAATGACTCTCTTGTCATGAATGGGTGAACCTATTTGCAGAAGATGCTTGCCTCCCCCTTAAACATGAAGGGGTAGAGCTTTCTTAATGTGTCATTTTTTCTTGGTGACTGAATAGTAGGGCCTCATTTCTCAGGGCATATTAGCAGGTTGCCTTGGAGGATGTAGAAGACTGTGGTCACCAAACATATTTTGGACAGTTTAACTTTATTTACTGTAGGATAATTTATATTTTCATGTCTAATGTGAACTGATAATGTGTAGAATTGTTGAAATACCAAAATTACTCAGTTGTATTGAATAATTCGAAGGATTTTGAAGAATTGTTTACTTTTGGATAGACGTTAGTATGTCCCGGACATAATGATCAAAATGCTTTCACTGGGAGTTAAATAGTTTTACAGTTCTTAAAAATAGACGTGGCTATGAAATTGTCGCATATTGGAATCAATAACAATTTTATGGCTGCTGATAATTGGAAGCAAGTATTTCTGGGTCAAGTTTTCATTTTGGTTGATTAGTAGATTAAAGCACTAATGGCGTGCAGCTGTGCCACAGCAATTGCTGAGAAAAACAGCAAGAAACTCCAGGAGGTTAAGTTTAAATAATGACTCAAAAATAAAATTGTAGGCTGTTATCTACAATAATATTAACTTAGCTATTAGTTCTGTACATAGAATCCAATATTATTCATGTTTGTTTGAAGATTATTTTCCCTTATTACTTAAGTAGTTTTTTTTTCCCTCAAATGATTGACTTTTAATACACACATATGTGTACATACAAGGTCAGACATTAAATTTGCTAATTCATCCTAGAGAAACTTATGCATATTTCCTCGCTGAATATCCCTATGGTCACCTTCGGAGTCCTCCCCTTGGAAGCTATGCAATGACCCCAGAGCCTCATCCACCTGTCAGAAATATACAGTCTGACCTTGTATATATATGAATGTATCTCCTACATAGGGAGATTTTCTATATCTGCATAAACAATTTTGGTGTCACCTATAGCAAAGCATGTACAATTAGTAACTGGAAGATACTGCTGAAAAATTTTCCATAAGCTTGTCCAAGGACTATTACATTGTTACATTTCAAATTTCACAAAAACAAGTTATAGACTTGTTACATAATGATAGCATCAATAAATACACATATGTGTATAATAGGGAATAATTCAATGCACATAGAATTTTTTTTTTTTTTTTAGGTGGATAGTGTGATTACCTGGATAGGTGAAATTCCATGCATATATGTTTAACAACATTTAGCTAATATATGCTGCTCTGACTTACACTGTGCACAGTAGGTGAGATCTAGTCAAATACTCTCCCTCCACTCTCCCTTCCCCTCCCCATTCTCTGTTCTCCCCTCTTTCCTTCTGGACTATCTTTGTGTTTTATCCTTCATATGAATACGTAGGTATTTATATATTGGTTTCATAACAGTATTGAGTACATTGGATACTTTTTTCCCCCATCCTTGAGATACTTTACTAAGAAGGATATGTTCCATCTCCATTCAGGTAAACATAAAGGATGTACAGTCTCCCTCTTTTTAATGGCTGCATACTATTCCATGCAATATCATTACTAGGTATCTGCCCAGATGAACAAAAATCATTTTACAACAAAGACATTTGTGCCAGAATGTTTACTGCAGCCCAATTCACAAGAGCCAATTTGTGGAAGCAGCCTAACTGTCCATCAGTCCATGAATGGATAAACAAATTGTGGTGTAGGTATACCATGGAGTACTATGTGGCCAACCCTCTTTATAAATACTGTGCTCACCCAGACTGGAGGGTGACTGAGGCTGGGCACTTTGTCACTCATCTTAACATGAGGACGCAGGTCCCTCAAGCTGTCACTGCCACAGACTGACAATTAACACCCTTTCCAACTTGTTTCTCTACCTACATTTTAATAATTTGCACAAGTATTTGTAATGCTTTATTAAATTATGGAACAGAAATGCAGGTCCACAGTCTCGTAAAGGGTATAGAACACTGTGTAAACATTTAATGGACAGGGGAAAAGGTGAGATAAAGTAAAATATATGAAGGACCTATGATTGGATCATGTTTACTTTTTTATCAGTACAAACCTACTTGTTTTGAGTCTATAGCTACCTACTGAGACAATAGCAAAGTGGTCAGCTTGTACAATGCTTGTCCTTTGGAGGCTCATGATTCACATCACCGTCTGCGTACTGGGGTATAGTATATAGATATACTTTCTTTACTAAGATAATGCTATAAAATGTACTTTAACCAGTTTACTTTAGCTCCAAAAAATCAAGAATATCTTTTCAGGCTGGGCGAGGTGGCTCATGCATGTAATCCCAGCACTCTAGGAGGCCCAGGTGGGTGCATGGCCTGAGCTGACGAGTTCAAGACCAGCCTGAGAAAGAGTGAGACTCCATCTCAACTAAAAATAACTGGGCATTGTGGTGGGCGCCTGTAGTCCCAGCTATTCTGGAGGTTGAGGCTAGAAGATTGCTTGAGCCCAAGAGTTTGAGGTTACTGTGAGCTATGATGCTAGGGCACTCTACCGAGGGTGACAAAATGAGATTCTGTCTCAAAAAAAAAAAAAAAAATACCTTTCCAGCGACACTTCTGTTAAATCTTTCAATAACGCACATGTGATATATACTCAACCACTGCAGAGAGAGTGGACTAAATTCAGGATAATTTAACTATACAGTGATTTCTAAATCAAAGTAGTACACTGACAATCTGGACCAAAATTAGCCAACACTGATTCCTTTGATATCGAGAACCAAATTTACAGAAATCAGAGCTCATTCATATGATACATGTGTTTCCACATTTAATGCATCAGCTTAATAAATTATACTACAGGTAGACTCATTATGAATAAAACAGTTATCATTAAACATATTTTCTGGTTAACAATGGCATTTTACATTTTCTCATTTCAATCTTTTGCCTCAGGAAAATATTTTGCACATTAAAATGGTTTGAAATTCCATCAGAGTTGGCATGTAATTTCTATTAAAAATTCACAGATATCCTGAAAAGATTCTGAAGAGTCATTTTTTTGTTTATTGTATAGAAGGTGAGGTTTCACCGGCTGATCAAAGTAGAAATTAAAGCATATTAAGATAAAATAACACAAACACAACAATAAGAACAAAAACCATGTAATCAAAGGAATTCTCTCAAAGTGGTCTCTATAGGGTGCAGAGGAGGGACCAAAGAACAGATGTATTTTTCTTCTAAATGTTTCCTATCCAATCTCATCACCACATCAGAGGTGAGGAGAGGAAAGAAGACGTACCTCACATTTAATTGGCTTTATAGATAGAAAAAGAATATAATTATACTCTTATTATCCTTGATTTTTATTTGTACATCACAGAAAACCACAGGATTAAAATAAAAATGTTGTTTGATGTGGATAAAGAGGATTTAATCAGTTGACTAGGTCGTGAATTTAAACAGATAAAACAAAAAAAAACATTAAACATAAAGCACTGGGATAAAAGAAACCATTGATAAATAAGTGGAATGGTTTATACAGTTTTGTGTTCACAGACTCCTCAAATGAATTAGAGAGACTTAAAATTATGTCCTTTTACAAATTAAAGAAAGTTTACTATGTGTTCAATACAATTTGTGATTAACTTGATATGAATTCTATTTTAGCTTTTAAAAGTAAATGGTTTGATTCTTTTTCATAATCAAATAAAAAAGAGATGAATAAAAAATTTCAGTTTAGTAAAATTATTCAACCTTAAGCTTACGTGGTATTAAAAGGATGGTGGTCATATAAAAAGAAGTCAGATAAAAATGATTATTTTTTTCATTGAAATGAAAGCATCGTAACTACTTGCTGATTATCTTTTAAATTAGAATGCATTCTTTATGATTTAGAGATCAAAACATAGTTACCTACTTAAGGGACAGCAATAGTTTTATAAAAAGAAGTAACATTCAGAAATTGAAAAGGAAAAATTAAACGTAAGCTGGAAAGTATCATCGAACAATTTGTTGAGTAAAATGTGAATAACATAGAGACAAATACCCTGAAAAGGTTCATAGGTCTGGATTGGAAGCGGAGGAGCGTGGATGGGGCAGTCCCCAGCCGTCCTGGGATCAAGGCAGCTCTCCAGCCTTTCCTTCCTGTAGTTCTTAGCAAAGTATCTCAAGAATAGAAGAAAAAGTATCCAATGTACGCAGCTCTACTATGAAACTAATTTATAGCTTTCATATGAAAGCTATAACCCAATTATAACTTAAGAATATGGAAAAGGGGAAAGGGGGGGATGGCTGGAGGGAGGGTGATTGGTGGGACCACACCTACGGTGCATCTTACAGGGGCACATGTGAAACTTACTGAATGTAGAATATAAATGTCTTAACACAACAACTAAGAAAACACCAGGAAGGATATGTTAACCAGTGTGATGAAAATATTTCAAATTGTATATAAAACCAGCGCATTGTACCCCATGATTGCATTAATGTACACAGCTATGATTTAATAATAATAAAAAAAGAGTAAATATAGAAGGTGCTGAAAATGCAAAACTTGGAGACAGGGAGGAATTGTTAGACAGGACCAGGCCCTGCTCCCGCCCCTCCTGGGTAATGCATCTTGAGACACACAAGTGTCTCTACAGCCCAGACGCCTTTCTTCTCTCCTCCTCAGGTGAGAAGTCCTTCTCAATTTTACCCAGGGAGTCTCATGGCCCCTGAGGCTATTCAGAGCGAGATGCCTTTCAGGGCACCTAAGCTGTGGCCCAAGGGAAGCAGACACAGTTGAAACTGCACCCATTGGGGCAACTTAACTGGGCCTTACACGAGTGGGGCACAGTGGACGCCAGGCTTCTTTGGTCTCCTCTGTCTGTCTGTAAGCAGCACATCTGTCCCATGTAACTCCTGGGGTATCCAGATGTTCTGCACCAGACTTGGCAAGGTGGGAATGGTGCAGAGCAAGCCGCTTCACAAAACGGATGCCTGAGCAGGGTCCAGTGGGACTGACTCAGGTGCAGACAGCCTGGGGGTGTGAGCGCCGCCTGCACTTGGGTGCTTCTGGGGCAAGGTGAGGAGTGAGATCTGTGTCAACTTCTGTGCTAGTGTGGTCGGCGTGGAACCTGCCACACACCCCACAAGGCTTTCTTGAGCCTTGAGAAACCAGCTTATGATATATTTGAGGCTTTGCTCCCCCTCGTAGCCAACCTGTGAGTAACAAACCTGCTTCCCATGACTGTGGGTGTATTCCGACGCCCTGAACCCAGATCACAGTAGGCCTGCTTCACAGAGAAACTTGTTACTTCCCTAAAATATAAAAACAAATAATGCAGGGTGATTATTTTCATCCATATAGGCTAGCTTTGGTCACATTTCAAAATTAACTTCAAAAAACGTAACCAGGGCAAAACTTTGGAATAGAACACGTCCAACTACAGCTGTAGATACGGTTATAGACTGGTAAACCCACAAACAGCTACATTCTCAGACTCTCTAATTCCCTAAAACAGGGAACTTTACGGCATCACATACATTTCCAAAGTACATGACAATACTTACAATTTTAAGATGTTATCTTGTTTTCATAACCTGGAAGAGTTCTATGCCTCAAGCTTTATTTCCTGAAAACAATATATTGTGTTTGTTACTCTCTTCCAACCATCTGTAATTTTTCAACTGAGAATCCATGGAAATCTGGCGTCTCCCAAATCATGTTGTGTCTTTCCACCAAAGCTCTGATTTATAGTAGTAGGAGAGAACGAAGTCTCCTGCTCCCCTCCCTGAAAACAAAATCACATGGATTTCTCAATCAGACTAGTTATAGCTACTAAGTCATGGCCTGCTCTGTATTAGATCTCAAATAAATTCAATTACACAGCGAGCTCCCTGCTGCCATGGGATGAATGGCAGGATGAAGATGAATGAGCACAGTTGCCAAAACTGATGGATCCTGACAGGCTGGCAGGTTGATGACAGTGTCCAGAAGCAAAATGAAGAGTCATATTCAGGGTGGTGCCTGTGGCTCAAAGGAATAAGGCACTGGCCCCATATGCCGGAGGTGGTGGGTTCAAACCCAGCCCTGGCCAAAAACTGCAAAAAAAAAAAGAATCATATTCACCTGTAACTACTGGTCAGTGTTTAAATTAATTTCAAATTTCATGAAATACCATGCATTCAGTTAAATTATTTTGATATTTTGAGAATGCTAAATAAATAATACATTACAAAAACTTTTTGGTTAGATATTTGAAATACAATATTTGTACTATGTACTCAAATCTCGAGTATGTATAATGTTCATTTAAAGTGTCTATAATAATATTGTGAATACAAACAAAATTCAGAGAAATAATGATAATGTATATACATAGAATCTTTTTAAAATTTATAACATTTGCTATCTAGTGAAAATAACAAGAAGTATCATATTAAGTATTTGGATGGTTTTTGCTAAAATTATTTATTATTAGCATTTTGTTATATGATTAGGACTTTAGGCATAGCGTGGCTGTAGTAAATATAATTCTTCAATATTCCCAGGATTATAATCTGCGTAGCTTTGGAATCCTGAAGATTTTCATGAAAATTGATATGAAGATCTATTCCATGACAAAGTTATAAGTGAATATTTAGAAATGTTAGAAATGTACTCCACAAAAAATAACCAAAAACAGATAATGAGTTCATTTATATCACGTGACAAGATGTTATGGGATAGGATAGTTTTGGACCTGGTATTTTAGCTCAACTTTGTCAGGAGGATACCCAGCCCTCCCTCTGTTATTAGCGTACGTATTACTGGTCACCGTGCGAGAGTCTGCTATGTTTCCAGGCTCTGCATTTACAATTCTGGCAGAAATAAATGAGAAAGGCCCAAGGTTTCTTTATTCTTTATTTCTTTTTATTATCTGGGAAGATAAACTGTCCCTAAGTTCTTCATAAGAAACAGAAGTTTCTGTTTATGGGCAGGAGACAGCAACATATTTTGGCATGTTTATAAGGGATTAATTATGAACATGAACAAGCCACATGGGTAATTTTACCTCTGGAGGAAGAGGGAATAAGGAGTTGTTTTATCTATTTTTTGCCTTTCAAAGTTCCCATTTCTAGTCCAGTGATTCTCCACCTATGTGTCGAGACTCAACAGGAACTGTGTTACAGGGCCACGGCATTAGGAAGGTTGAGAACCACTGGTGTAGTCGGTAGATGTTTGTGCAAAGAGAAAGTCATGGCTTTTGAATAGCCAATTCATCATGTCTGGTAGAATTTAAAAATGTGTGACCATATGGATGAAATCTAATTAACAATAAGTAAAAACCTTCATATGGAGTTGCAGATATTACTCACCATGTACTAAAATAATAATATATCATATGCTATACGCATTTATTCTTTTGGGTATACGTACACACAGCCCAAGTCCCATTGTGCAGTATAATTATGGTTTATCAACTAAAATAATATTAATTGAGAAATGTTGACTAAGGGCTCTGTGAGTACTCGTTTGCTCCTTATGCTAGATGGGTTACTCTAGAGAGATGTGTTCTGACATAGTAGAAATTTTGATGTTTTTGAAGTAATAGAAAACAAAGAAAGAGGTGTGCCATTAAAAGTACAGCAAATGCTACAAAGAAATCATCTAAAACAAGGTTAAAACTAGGTCAGAAGAAGAAAACGTCTGGAAGTTTCTTCAGGTAAGGCCTCTGGAAGGAGATGATCCTCAAATAAAATAAAATAAAATAAAATAAACGATGGGACACTGACCATTCCACCAAGCAAAGATTACTAGTAAGAGAAGAGGAAAGTCCTCTATTGCAAAAATAATTAGGCAGCTCTGAGATAGGTACAGTTAGACTGGAGTTTATGGAGGGAAGCCTGTTAGCTGTTAAATGCGATATTATTATTGCTAAGTGTACCATTGATTCTTTAGTAATTGTCGTCTCTCTTTTAAATTACAATTTGATATATCATTTGGCAAATGAGTCCCAGGGAATAAGAGGGAGATTGGTTACCTATTATTTCCTGGTTTAAGATTAATGTTTTCAAAAAAAATCAGCCAAAAAAATGAATTGATTTCTTGTTTATTCTTTGTTTTTGGTAGCCATCCTCTCAAGAATCTCATAATAGTTACATATTTCATTGCATGAATTAACTCATTCAAACACATTCCTTCAGGAAAATAAGAAAGCTGCAAGTTCCCTATCAATAATACATGTTTGATTTCAACTTCAATTGTTGAAACTTCAAAGCCTGTACCTATTTCAATACAGGTATATGATTCTTTATCATTTCATACATATTTATGCTATTTCACTGAACATCCGCTTTCTAAAATTTAATCAGTTCTTTTAATTAAGTAAATGAGTTGATGATGGACAAATTAATTTGTTAAGTTTTCATGAGCTTCATCTCCTAATGTAATGACCTTGATATAACAAAGTTTTCAAGTTGTGAGATCTCATTTTTATTCCTTTGCTTCTGTTATAGAAGTGGCTACAGCATCACTTACAGGCTGTGCAGCGAGCGAGCTTATAATTTATCTATATCTCTATTAGCTGAAGCAGGTCCCTCCAACGCCTCTGCTCAAGGCTATCCTGCATTATAATCAGATGGAACGCTGATCCAATTGACATTCTAGCTTCTTAGTCAAGAATTTATGTGACACATGACCATATCCAATTTGTAGATAAGAAATTATAATAGGAAAAAGGACTTCACATGCAGCAATTCAGCCTTTGGCTTTACGAATAAGCGTAGCGTGCACTGGAATTCTAATATCTTTGGGAAATATTTGCTACATAGCAGTCTGATTCTTCACCTTTTCTGACTTACCAAAGTTTTCCATCATCATATAGGGCATGTGTCAAGATCATTACGACTTCATTTCAAAGAATGCCTCCAAGGAACAGAAAATGCTAATAACTTTCTTATTAACCCACTAATAAATGGAAATTGATTCTAGAAAAGGGCTTTGCTGTGCAGTAAAGCAAGCTTTACATTAAAGGATTTCAACAGATAGGAGGTTTTGAGCAGTGGATTTCAAGATAGTAAAGTTACAATGCACTGTCCATAGTTAAGAAATGTACTTACAGGTTTTCATTTTATATTCTACTCTTGAACTTTACTTTTACTTTTGTGTCTTTCCCTCCCTCCCTTTTTCCTTCTTTCCCTGTTTTTTTAATATGTAAAAATTGTTTTCAGAAGTGAATTTTTGTCTTTATTATTTCACATTACATTCTTTGTGTGATTTCGTTTGAATACACTAAACTTTTTGTTAGATTAATATATGTGTAATTAAGTGAGTAATTTTTAAGTCATAATTTTATTGATTTTTGATGGAAAATCTTGAAATTTCTACAATTCTTACAGTTGAACGAGACTGTATTTATGCCTTTATCAAGGAAATAAGAAACTTTTACTTTACAAATAATAAAGGTGTTTTTATCTTTAAGAGTTACATGTTTATTATATAACTGGAAAACACAGATTAAGATCAGAGATTCATCCTTATATTATTAAATTAAAATACATTTTGCAGTTCACAGTTTAAAGATAATCCTTATTGAAATCCGTTAATGTAATTAAATGTTTTCTTGAATTAAGGCTATAGTAGCCAAGAATAGTACAACCAACATTTTTGTATCTCTAGACAAAGAGAGAAGCTGTTACTGTTTAGTTTTGAATTTTAAAAAATAATATACTTACTATATTTTAAAGGTAGAGGCTTTCCCATTAAATTATTCTTTCTTGTAAGTTATGCAAATAGAAATAAATAAATGTGCAAATAAAACTTTCTAGGACTTTTTGCTTTCTAGGACAATTTGTCATGTCAAAATAAATGTGAATACTTAAATCTTCTGTTTTCAAAGTACCAAATATTGAGGTATTAAACTCGATTTTTATTTTTTTACATAAACCAGCCATGTTGCAAGATGAACTTAGAAGCCAATAACAAAATTTAATTTTAAGTGTAAAAGAAAGCAAATTGTTTTCTGATGCAAATTATTTCTGAAAATCCTCCTGCAAATGAGTGTGTTCCCAGGAGCCCTTGAATAGTTTCTGCCCTGGATCATTTTTCATTTCCATAAAGTCTATGAATCATCTTCTCAGAATAATGTTTTAAAATGCACACAATGAACAAAAATTACAAAAATTAGATTGAAATATAGTCATCTATGGGGCTATTTATCTCTTCTTTATTTATATAGCAAATAAAAATTCTAGTGACTTAATATTCATTACCACTATGATAAAACAGGGACCTTAAATCATGCCTTGAGATCTCTAGAAAAATTGTAATTAGGTACAGACTGTCTTGTATTTATAGTGGAGTGAAAGTCATATATACCAGAGGCTGCTTAATGCTAATGTTATTTGTTGTTTTCATTTATAGTTAAGGAAAATGCTAAGTGTCTTTTACACTTTAGTAAAAATAAAAGTATCATTATTTTCTCACCCAAGATTAGGAACTGACTGTCCTCTATCTATAGATTATTTTTTTTAATTTCAGAATACGAGGGGGTACACTTGTTTACATACTTTGTTTTTGAACGGATTGAGTCAAAGCTGTGAGTGTGCCCTTCACCCAGACAGTGTGCACTGTACCCAGCAGGTGTGAATTTGCATCCCCTCGTCACCTCTCCTCCCAGTTTGATTTTCGTTGAGATTCACTTACACACTTGAACTTCAGCGCTGAGTAATCAGTTCCAACTTGGTGTTGAGTACATGCGTTTGCTTCTCCATACTTGATGAAAAACCCCAGGATGAAATTTGGTGTTTTCATTATTATTTCACATATAAAACTTGAACCATTTAATAAAAAATTTATATTATGATCATTGAAAATGATAGCACTGAATTAGTCCCAATTATAAAATATTGTATTACAAAAATCACATTTTAAAACATTTACAAGAATAAATTTGGGTAACTATTGTACAGATAGACTATAGTATTTACTGTATTGATTTATAATTTATTCTCTCTTTCTCTTATTTCCTTTATTCCTCTTTATTCTCTCTCTTTTCTCCCTCCTACTCTGCCATACATTCATAAACATACATATACAATACATCCACTCTACCGTAAATTCAATAGGAAATTAACATTAAATCAATATTATAATTTTATAGAGAGACTGTCTACATTTTTCTAGTTGTTTCCCTATTTATTTTTCTAGTCTAGGATCCAAAATAAGTTACTTTGTTTTCTTTTACAAAAGAGAGACATATGTTAAAAAAAAAAAACCTAGCTTAAAAGACAGAGTTTTCCATGGATCCTTTTATATTTCAGTAATAAATATTTTTGTGTTGCATGAAAAATACTTATAACTATGCAATATTTCCCCATAAATCCTAAATATATGAGTTCTACATTTGTATATGTAAACTAATCATGAAAATTTCTATACTATGTATAATAGATTATTTTAATAGTGCAAAATTGAGAAATACAACAGACTGTATAGCAAACAATATGTTTGTTCCAAATTTGGGTCACTGCTAGTAGATTTTGCGTCTATTGTTGTCATAAATCACTTCATAATATATATTTGTAGTATTAAAATATATGCACACACACGTTTAAAGTGTTACTCTTAGGGAATTAACTGGTCATTTTGCCATATAACCAAGAGAGAAACTAGGCTACGTGACTGGAGGGTTTAAAATACCTAATAAATAAAATAAAATAAAAAAAAGGAAAAAAAAATACCTAATAAAAATAGCTACTTTTGAAAATCATCTCAAGAATTTTAAATGCTACATACAATTCTTACACTGAATGTTGTTTATTCTGATGTGAATGTAGTTGATGTATAATAAATACACTGTCAACTTAGAAATAGCCTGTAAAGCAATAGCCTGTATAGCTTGTGACACTTTTGTCATCTAAAATGATGACACTGAATAAAGTAACAATTTTAATTTTATACTTGTGGCTTTATTCAGGATGACATTGTTATCTTTATGAGTTAAGTCTTTTATAGCAAAGCATAATCAACTATTAAAAATAGAAGGGACAAATTGAAAATGTAAATATTTAAATTCACCAAATGTATTCTGACAGAATATTACACTTTATTCCTTACATAAATTGTTAGTTGCTTTTAGTCAACAATTTGCTAGTATTACTCTGGTACTAATGACGGGACTATTTTCCTATATTACTGAATTGACCAATGATTTTTCTAGTACAAGCTTACTGTTGGCTAAAAGATTTATAACTACTGGCAATATCAAAGAGATCCTAGATTCAGAAATGTGTGTGAAAGAAAATAATACCAGCAACTTTCATAATGGTTGTTATACTTGATTATTAAGTTTGCATTTGTTTGCAGATTCTTCCTGGATCATTGGGCACTTCCTGTTTGTGATATTTTTATTTAAGCCATTTAGGAACATTAACACTTTTAAAAGATAATGTGCCCCGTGCCAATTATAAAGTAGACCCTCCTCTAAAAGCTTTAGAAATGCTAGCTCTTTCAAATTTATGGCTCACAGCTTTTTAAACAAAGTTATCATTCCCTAGAATTCTATTAACCAAATTCTATTAATTAAACTGTAAAGGTTTACAGATATATTGCATATGGGATAAATGTTATCTTTACAACGTAATAGTATGTGGCAAATTTGGGGGGTGGGAGGGCAGGATTCTGTGCACAATTTTTAAAACTTCTGGAAAAAGAAAACCAGGAAATAAATCTTGATGATCACGGACTAAGGATTTTCTAGATATAAAGGCTGAAACATAGTATGTCATTTGAATTAAACTACATATATATATATTCTCTTCTGAAGATATTGGTAGAAGAATGAAAAGTCTAAACACAGGCTGAAAGAAATTATTAACAAATCATCATCTGATGAAGGGTTTGCATAACGAGAAGGCAAAACAATCTCAAAACTCAGTCGTAAGGAGACAACCTGGTAAGGATAAGTAAAAGATTTGAACACTTTACAAAGAAAATGTGTGCACTGCCAATAAGCTCATAAAAAGAAGCTCAATATTATTTATCATCAGGGAAATTCAAATTACAACCACGATGACAGACACACAGATAGACACAAAGAAATAGGGACAAAGAATAAATGGATTAAAACAAGGCTCTTAGACTAGTCTCACATTGCTGCAAGTTTGAATTTGTACCAAAATAAAAGGTTACAAAAAGACTTTGTAGACAATTTATGAAATAATTCTACAATGATCAGATCACATAATTAGTAAAAAGGTGCTCTATAATAATTCTGCTTCTCAACAGTTTTACAACCTCTTTTGTCAGATAATCACTCATCTCATTGTTATGGCATCCACTTCATTTTTATCTTGAATTAATTGCCTTAAGAGCATTAATTTCCTTCACAGCATCCTATCACACTTCCTCTTGTTTTGATATTGCCAATTCATCACAATCACCATAATGGATCTTAATGTTCCATTGGGTTGAGTTGGGGAGTTAGCAAATACACTAAGTGCTATGATTTTCTCTCTCATCGATTCCACTTTGGATTCTAAGTGTTAGTGCACTGTACAGATCGGGAGCAACGTGAGAACTTAATATTTTATCATTGATTTTCCTTAATTCTTTTCTTATTATTGATTGATTGATTTTTATTATAGTAAATTATGGGCCAAGAAATGTTTTGGTTATGTGTATTATTTTAAGTAGAGTTTGGGCCAAGGTTATAACTGCACCCCTCACCTAGACGGTGTGATTTGTACCTGATAGATTTCAATATTGATTTCCATCCACTCACTGCATGTCTGAGAGAGTCCTTGAGAATTAGTTGCATTTCCTGAAGGCAAAAGACACTTACCTTGTTTTTTTGTTTTTTTTTTTTTATCCATCAGCCAAGCTATGTGTTTTGAGAGGCTGTTCACTTCATTCACATTTATTGAAACAATTGATCTGTGGGGGGATTTCTGTCTGTTCTGTTGGGTAGATCCTTCTACTCTTTTTTCTTTCTTGAGCCATTGTGGTACCTGGGCTTGGTACTTTAGAGTTTGGATGGTTTTACACTGGTCATGCCTACTGTGCTGACCAGTGTAACGCAGATGAGACGTTCCTGCAAGCCAGATCTGGTCTTGACAAATTCCCTCAGAGTTTGCTTGTCTGAGATAGTCTTTACTTCACTCTCATATAAGAAACTTAGTTTTGCAGGTTACAACATTCTAGGTTGACCGTCCTTCTGTTTGAGAAGACGGAGAGCATGCCCCAGTCCCTCTGGTTTGAGAAGTGGAGTTGACACGTCTGCAGTTGGTGTAATGGGCTTTCTTTTGTGAGTGACCCAATGCATTCACCTTCTGGATTGGAGGACTTTCTCTTTAGTGTGAACGTTGCTACTCTGATCACTGTATGTTGTTGTGATTACCACTTGGCAATGAATTTCCAAGGAATCCAGTTTTCTATCTGGGAAAGACTTGGGACCTGGGAAATTTTCCTCAGGATTCCCTCAAATAAGTTTATCATTGAAATATATGGAGAAAAAAAAATACACATTAAGAATATTTATAAGTAAAAGCATAATGTTAAATAAGTAATAGTTTTGCAACTAATTTTCACATTGTGGAAATGCTTCCTGTGTTATTCAGAATTATAGATAATTATTTTAACATAAGGCATCCAGTTAAATCTTAAAACCTATAATTAAATTTCTGAGCCATGCGCAGTAGCTCATGCCTCTAACCCTAGCACTCTGGGAGGCCGAGGCAGGAGGATCCCTTGATCTCAGGAGTTCCAGACCAGCCTGAGCAAGAGTGAGACCCCATATCCACTAAAAAGAGAAAAGCTAGATGTGGTGGCACCTGTCGCCCCAGCTACTTAGAAAGCTGAGGCATGAACTCAACTCTTGAGCCCAAGAGTTTGAGGTTGCTGTGAGCTACAATGGGGCCATGGTGCTCTACCGTGGTCAACACAGTGAGACTCTGTCTCAAAAAAAAAAAAAAAAAAATTCTGGTGATTTTTTGAAGGTGTCAGGTATACCTATTTCGAGGAAGAGGTAGACCTGTGGAGGCCAGACGCACAGGGTGATATACTACAACTTTTTTTGTCACTGTTTACTATTGCTTATGATTTCTATGTCATAGTAACTACGAACAGACCCTAAGATTTAATAAAAAGCCTATTATATGAATTAAGTAATTCATAAAAATTTCATAATCAAAAAAGAGGCAGAAACACAAAGAAACAAGTCAAAATTTAGAGTTAACCTTGTCAAAACTATAAAGACTTACAAATAAAGTTGAGATATTGCGATGGGGTCAGTAAATGAAATCAGCAGAATTAAACACAAAAGATTCACAGTGAAGTTATGAGAACTTAAACTTTATTTTCCAGGAACACTGATTATTTTCTCTGACTTAAAGTGAGAGTGTAAGTAGAATCAGTCCGGGATTAGACAGTCCAGGAGTTTGCACCGCACTGCAGAGTTGAGCTTTAGTTTGCATACTCCCAGAAATAACCCCTTAGACAAAAATTGGAGTATAATTCATTTAGTTAATAGTCCAAGGGCATAAAAAGATGGCAATCATAAACTCATATTGGAGGCAGCCTCCCCCCCATTCATGAGGTAAAGTAAATGTGTAAGCTGTCCTTCTTCCCTGCTCCAACTTTATCCCCTAGCTATTAAGTCTTTGCTACAATTTTTGCCTAGAGAAGGAATTAGGGTGTACGCTCCTTAATCAAGGTAAAGCCATCCAAAATATTTAAAATTATTTTGTTTATAACCTTGCTGAGACTCAGAGAGTTTATACCTGGAGATAGGAGTCTGGTACTTACCAATTATCAGCCCTTCCCAGTGACACAGATGAATCAAGGATTTCATTCCCCAGAAGACCAGTGGGGAATGTGATAAAGAGCAGATCCCTAAAAGACCCAGGTTTGTCTCAGCCTGTTTCAGCCTTAGTCCCCCGCATGCTCCCCCCATTAATTTCAAAGGCAAGGTTTCAGAATAGAACAGGGAAGTTTTCCGAGTTCCCCCAACTTCCTAGCAATGGCTAAACAATGGTGAAAAACTTACCCCACCCCCCTAGGAATGGGTAACCAATAATGGAAAAATGACCTACACAAAGTTCCCAGGCTACTGTACCTCCCGAGCTGTCTCCGTGCCAACCGTTAGGATGTACGCCACGCAGTTGCCACGCTGTAGCCCCCTGATTGTAACCCACCCCTGAGCTAACCAGCCACGTCCTGCTTTTGTTTCTGCTTGCTTGGATGGCAACAAAAATGGTATAAAAGTCCGCCTGCCCCTCACTTCGGGGTTGTTTGCCCTTTGGGCAGCGGTCCCCTGTGCAGGTGTAATAAATCACCATCTAATTTATACCTGAAGCGGGTCCGAGTCTTTCTTCCAGGTGGCCAATGTTTACAGCAAGGGGTATTTGAGGACCTCTTTTTCATCCTGCCAGTCCTATCACTTTGGATTTTATTAGAGGAAACTACTTTCCTGAAGTGCAATGTATCATCCTTACCCATTCTACTCTGCTAACGATTTTATTTTTGTACATGTCATTACACAATCTAGCAGTATCAGATCTTTTAGAATTACTTTTTCTAAAGTAATTCGTGTAAAAACTTCAAAATTATATTGATTTCTACTTTCTCAGTATTGATGATATCGAGTATATTTTCGTAAGCTAGCTTATTGAGTTTTCCTTCTGCCAAGTATTTGATCACTTAAACTCAGCTTCCTGTTTACTCAGCTCCCTTTTTGTTGCTGGGACAATCTTAGTTGAAGCTCTGGATTTGAAGTCACCTGTATCACCCAGGTGACATGGACCAGGGGAAAGGCCCCGGAAGGGCAGTCACATGAGATTCCAGACTAAAAACTACAAGAAAATTAAACACGCCTCTTTGGTCCACTCTGATAGTGTCATCTTATTTCTTAATATTACAAGATTGGAATCTTAATTTTTAGATGGTTTTCTTCTGAATTAAAAAATTCCAACAACACAATTAAGGTTTCAAGGACTAAATGTATACATATGGTTCCTTTTTCTCCTAGAGCTTGACCCAATAACACTTACTATGTGGTTAATCCTTTAATGTTTGCACTGCAATTATTATTTTATTAAGTTTTATTCAGATTTTTCATGGTGTCCTTGGTAGAGATTTGTCTTCATTATGAGCCAATTGTTAGCAGAATCAGAAGTCTAGAGATAGTTTCAAGTTCAGACAATCAGAAGTTTCAAGATAGTAATGAAATATTTTATGAAATGTTTCATTAAATGTTTTTATGAATGTTTCATTAAAATTAAATTTACTGAATAAATAATAAATGAATATAGAGCCCTTCTTTAATCATATAAAATCCCCTTTTCCTATGAAAGACATAAAAAAAGGCATTATTGGGCGGCACCTATGGCTCAAGGAGTAGGGCGCCGGTCCCATATGCCGGAGGTGGCAGGTTCAAACCTAGCCCTGGCCGAGAAAAAAAAAAAAAAGGCATTATTATTTTTTGTAACAGATAGTTACAAATTTATCTCTATTTTTAACCCACAGTTAACTTAGACATCAACAACTTAGCTCTACCCTAAATATACCAAGACTTAGGCTGATGAAAGAATGTCCACATATATTCTTCACATAGATCAAGTTGCTAATGGAACACACACTAGAAAAACACAGCTATACATTTAAGAAACCCTGTTAGTTATAATGTCGAATAAACGTAAATCAATTTTATGCATGGGAGCCATTAATTCTGTTTTAGTTGTTAATTTGCACAACAGTAAAATTTACAGATTAAAAACAAAAAGTAAGCCTTTTTGAGGTATGATGTCAGAGCTTTCCTCAGTTTTCTTAATCACAGAGAATGTCCTCTTCAAAGACATGTCCTGAACACACGGTCGGCAGTAGCGTTTGTTACCCTGCTCTGTATGTTCACAACTCAGAACAGAAAAAATGGCATCTTTTCTTTCTCAACTCCCATCATCCTGTCTGCATTTGCTAAATCATTCATCAATGAAATAACAGGGTTATGCATAAATAATGCATAGCTGCACTGTGAGACAATGTAAAATAAAATATAACTAGCAAAGGAATCAGAGTTTTGGCAGCTTTTATGATACCCATTCATGTAACGTTTCTGTCATTAATCACTGCCACCTCCGGTCGAATTCACTCCCAGGGACAGAAGCCCTCCCTGTTGTCAAGCAGGATCATTGCACTTTAATAACAAATACACTTTTCCTTACCGTATGATACTTTCCAAAGAACAAGATATCATTTTTTTTCCTACTTATTATTTAAGAAAATCTTTAATAAATGGAGGTATAGATTCTTGGGGGGGGTGTTTAGCTCTGTTTTTTTTCACCTTTATATTAATTATCTTACATGGTATAATGCTGTCAGCTTAGATGAATATGGATAATATTTCAGTGAAAAAATTTTCCCTGCAGAATCTTTTCTCTTCCCACATAGAACTAATTTTTATTCGGAGTGACGTAAAGAGATGTAAAAGATACCTCATATCCCTACATTGATTTTTTTCATAGCAATATAATATATAACTTTAAAGCTTACCAAAATAAATATTTTAATAATGTGAAACACACTACCTTTGCCAGAGATCCATACTTGATTAAAAAAAAATACACAAAAAATAAATAATTACCTTCAAGGAGATTGTTTCTTAGTTATTCTGAGTAGAAACCTTATCAATTGATTCTGATTGTTTTGCTAACATTCAATATTTAAGGTTTGAGAAATGATTTTTTGATGGTGTATTATTTTACCCTAGAACTTAGAAGTTGAATAAGTTGTACATTTCTTCTAATCCAACTCTTTCACTGTCAACTATGAAAAATGAATTCCCCCAAATAATTACATTCTCACTATCAGGCAAGGTATCTTGTTACAACTTATTTCCTGAGTTTCCATTATTTTGTGTTCACTGTCCCTGCACACTGTGTTGTTATTAGTAATGAGCACCACATTTAATCCATCAGTATTAAAGTTAGCATACTAATTAAGAAAATTTCTTCTATTACTATTATTTGCGATGGAAGCATATCATAACACAAAATAAATGTGGTCAACTTATTACATCACCAAATCAGATGTCACAAACAGCTTCTGTTGGACCAACAATATTTATTTCTCCTCCACTGGGTTTTAATAAGATTAATTTGTTAAAAAACTACAGTTTAAAAGAATTTAAATAAAATATATGATTTTGAATTTGTATGAGGTTGTAACTGCAAAGCTGTGTGTCCACATAGAACATTAGGTGAGTGTTCCACTCTGCCTAAGTCCTCATGGCCCGTAGGACGCTCAGCTGGCTTTGCTCATTTGCCTGCCTGCTCTCCGAAAAAGTTTATTATCCTGAGAATATCTAAAAGTAAAATTAAGACTTGAAAATGAAACCAAATACAGGTATCTCGCACACAGTGTGTGTCCATAAAGTGGCAAGCACGCTGCTGAGACGCACACTCGGTCCCTCTGCTAAATATGTTACTTAGTCAGAAATTCTGGGTACAGTCTCTACTTTCACACTTTGTGACTACGCTGTCTTGTCTCTGCTTCATGTTGTCTTTAAAAAAATAAAATGTAATCTATACTCTTTATATTTCTAAATTATGTAAAATACTAGGCAATTTTTTCCAGATGGCTGACAGATGTACTATTAAAAAATGTACAAATTGGGCGGCGCCTGTGGCTCACAGGGTGCTGGCCCCATATGCCGGAGGTGGTGGGTTCAAACGCAGCCCTGGCCAAAAACTGCAAAAAAAAAAGTATGGCATTAAGACATAGGACAAGGAAAATGTAATTATTCTATACTCAGTTTTGGGCGGCGCCTGTGGCTCAAGGAGTAGGGCGCCGGTCCCATATGCCAGAGGTGGCGGGTTCAAACCCAGCCCTGGCCAGAAAAAAAAAAAAAAAAAAAAAAAAGAATCATGTCTATACTCAGTTTTACATAAGCCTTGTGATGGCTTCTTTCTAATTGCTGCATATTTAATCACTATTTACTTGCCTTTCTTGTAATAACAGGTGACCCATGTAACACCAGCCGCTCAGAGCAGAGGGGTTGATTTGTGACAGGGAAACAGAGGCCGGTTTAGGTCTTTTCTCTAAGCACACTTTCTTAGTCATTTCTCCTCCTTCTTGGCTACGAGTTACAAAGCTACACTGTTTACATTAAGCCGTGTGCCCCTGTGTCTCAAGAAAAATACTGACTGTTCAGCTATTTGTCAGGGAGCATAAAGAGATCATTTTTACCGATTTAGCTAGCTCACAGACCAACCTTACATAGGTCACTCAGGCTTCATTCATTCAGCAAAACATGACAAATGCAGTTGTAGAACATGGTAATCCTCAGGGACTAGTGTACAATAAATTTAATGTAAGAGAACAGAATGAACAGAAATAACTGGCAGTATTCTATCATAATGTGTATTAATGCCCTGTTTATGGTACCATAAAAACAGATGTTTTATGTGAATTGTCAGGGCTCAGGACTGGCCAGGTCTCAGGCCAGCTTAGGTAGGTTCTGGACGTGGACCACTAAGCTACCTTGCTCAGGAACAATTTCTCTTAGGTACCTGAGGGCTATCTACTTTAGCTGGAGAGAGAAAGAGAGTGTGTCTTAGAGTAAGTAAAGCAGTCTTCTTAGAATAGATAGATCTTAAGACTTTAGAAGAGCTTAGTGATCTTCAGCAGAGAGACCCCGTGCTGGCGTTCTGCAGGCAGGAGAGGAGACAGAGTCAGAGTAAGCGGGTCCGTGATAGAATGTGCATGCTCCCGACCGCCTGCTCCTCCAGTCTCACATAAGGCTGATCTCCTGCCTCTCAACAGCACAGGGGTAGAGACTGCCAATTCACCACTGCTCTCATTCGTGAGCTCTCATGCTTGTTAGGAGAGCTGAATCCCTCTGCATGCCCTTTTCACCAAGGTGGTCCATTATTGAGCTGTACAGGTGTTTCTGTAACTCTCACTCCTCCTAGCCATAGGCTATATGGGCTGCTACAGTCAATCATATACATTACCAATTTAAATCAACCTTTAGTATAATTTAGTTATATCAATATTGTGGTTTATGTATAAAATACTATTGTAACAATCAGCTTTTAAAGAAGTTTGATGTAGTCTTATTTTTAAACGTCTTCATTACCCATTTGTTTATGCTTCTGGAAAGAGTCTGCAGAAGACCATATACGGTTCTGTTTTAATTTTATTTTTCATTTTACCTTTCTGTATTTATCTAGTTTACCCACATTGGAAAATATAGATTATATCTATATTAGTTACAAATTTTTTACTTTTATTCTGGCTTAATGTTTAATTTTGGTCATTTATAATATGTTATATTTTAATTTTATATTTCTTAAGCTATTTGCTTTTCAATCAATTTCTGATATATTGAAATTTATATATATTTCTAATATTATGAGAAATTATATATTAGAAGAATATAATATATATTATATATTATATATATAATATATTATATATATTATATTCTTCTAATATATAATTATTATATTAATATATTAGAATAATATTAATATTAATATATTAAGAATATTAATATTCTTCTAATAATATAATATATTAATAATATATATAATATATTATATTCTTCTAATATATTATATATAATATATTATAATATATATATTATATATTATTATAATATATAATATATATTATATTATATATTATATATATTATAATATATATAATATTATATATTAGAAGAATATAATATATATTCTTCTAATATAATATATTCTATATATATCTAATATAATATAATATATTCTTCTTAATATATTATTAATATATTAAAATAAATATTATTAATATTTAATATTAATAATAAAATATTATTAATATTTCTTAATATTAGAAATATATATTTCTATATATAGAGAAATTAAATTAATATATTATAATTATATTATATTAATAATTAATGATTGTATTAATAGTTAATGCTAAAAATCCAGCGCTATAGAATAAATGAGATCATATTGCAATGTATTTTATTACTTGATAAGTAAACAAATCAACATATATTGCATTATATTTTATAGTGTGATCTTAGGATTATCTAAAGAAATGTGTATGAACAACACAATGGGCTCATAACAAATGAAATTATATCATTTTTGGATAATAACATATGATTAATAAATTATAAGTAGGTACTCATAGACATACTTTGTTTTATTTATGTTTGCACGTTCTAGAACATTTTATCTTAAGTACTCTTTATAATTTAACTCTAATTCCTTGAATTACACTACTGATTCAAATACCCAGTTCGTACTATCCCCCAGCTATCATCAATTCTCGGTTTAGCTTCAAAAACAGCTTTCCTTGCTCTTAGTTTCCCCATGAAAAATAGAAGAAAATATTACATATTCATATGTAAATTAATTTGAAACACTACCTGTTAACTTGTAATTAATTATAATTAATTTGTAGATAATTTTGAAATGTCCTCTTACCAAATGGATATGTTGTCTACTTATCATGTGAATCCCCCAAGCAACTGTGTGGTTACCATACGCACTTTCATCAGGCTATGTCCATTTTCTGAGCTCTTTTTTCTTTTCCAATTTTTGTTTTCAATTTTTTTTTTTTTAATTTCAGATTGATACGGGGGTGAAAATTTTCACATCACATTGTTTTCATTTCTAAGGTCAAGTTCAAGCTGTAGTTAGTCCTTCATTCGGGGGCGTGCTCAGCACCTCCACGCTGTGCACACTGGGTGAGGTCCCACCAATCCCCTCCCCTCCCCCTCCATTTTTGGTACTTGAAAAATATTATGTGTTGTGTAGCATTTTGGGTAAATCAATTATGTGGAAATATTTAGTCAATTTAGCCTTTTTACATGGTAATAATTAACAAAAATCACACTCACACATATCGACACTTGTCTAAGCGTGCCTTTACCACTACCTACTACCTAGCCACCTGCGTACCTACCTACCATCTATTTACCCTGCCTTTTTACTGGATCCACAGCTGATGAATCACATCTTCTCAGTACTAATTCCTGAGATAACCATTTCAGAAACACTAATCAAAAAAATCCATCAGCAGTCTGCACTTGATAACGGGGCTTAACAGAGCAAAATGTTTACGGTCCGTATTTTGTCTGAGGGGCAAAACAAACATCTGAATTAGAACTTTGTAACATCTGCTTCCTCTGGGGGACTATTTGTACGGACTTTGACAGATGTTCAAACTGCACAGAATGGCTGTAACAAATGAGATAACTAATAGTGCTGTCTTTAAAAAAATGCAGTTAATCTCAATTTATTGAAATGAGCTCCAGGCAGAGACTGGGATGACGTGCACCTGTTCCTCCAAACTATTGTTCTGGAAAGAGATAATGACTTTAAAATTATTATTTTCCACCATGCGAAAAAAAATTGGAATAGCACAACACAGGCTATTGTAATATCAGAATGTATTTTTGTAAAGGTCTCTCAATGTGTGCAAATTCCTGGTGCATTTTATTGCTTGGTGAATTGGTGCGGGGATGAAAGTGACAGAAAAGGATTAGGCTTGTTTTCTACTTGTGTGTTCCCAAGATTGTTTCCAAATTGCGTAGACTAAGTTTTCACAATTACACGCGATAATTCTAGTTGGCATTCTTGATGCAATTTAATATTTCAGGTACAGAAAGCTTGCTGAAGCATTCTTTAAAGGAGACCATCACATATACCAGTGAATAGAAATGTAAAATGAGTCCCTCACCACTGTTTAAATGACAAATGGAGCAAGAGCTGATGAGTCAAGCCAGTCAATCCCCTTCCTGTGACAGAAGATCATAATAAGGGAAAGTTGGTTTTTTATGTACCTAGTAATGGTACATCAATAATTATCCAGAGCATTTATCATATTTAATGTTTTTGTGATAACACATGTATGGTCCTTAAAGAAAAGCACAGCCCATCTTGTACTGAGTAATTTTTTTTTTTTTGCAAATTTTAAAATGTTTTAACTTAAATGTAAAATAAAGAGTCAAAATCATACGCAGACCTAGTGCACGTGTCATGGTATGTGAATTGTTTATTCACAAATTCTTTTGTGCTGCTGTTGTGGAATTTGAAAATATTGAATCTGATCTTTTTAGTAAAGATGCCTCATAAAGCAATTACCCTGATTTTCCTCAACCTCAGTATGACCTATCTTGCATTGAAATGTGATTCCAATGAAATCACTGTTTTCATAAGTAGGAAAGGGATCTTAACAGCTGGTATTCCCTGAGCCCATGGCCACCTGACTCTCCTTTTTTCACTTGTGACTTAGCTAGTTTCCCTTCTGAGTTGACCTACCCTTCGTGTTTGGAGTCCCTCATGGGAATTTATTGCTTTGGTTAATTCATGTCGGGCAACCATATTATGAGTGTAATAAGAAGGTGAATCCCAGACAGAAGGTGAAGGAAAGAAGGGAATTTGATCTCCTATGAGACGGAAAGCTGTCATTGAAAGTTTAGAGTTATCTTTTTTAGGAGATGAGACACTTTTTTGCTTGGATAAAAATACTAGGACAGGCAATATGATTTTCAGGAAAAGAAAGAATACTTAAATGCTAATTTCCATAGAAACTTAGTTACTTGGGGTACAGCTTTCAAATATATGTTTTTGTCTAAAAAGGTCAAGTAATATCTAAACTGGCTGGGTCCCTTGTCTATTCACTTTCATCCATCAAATCAAATCAAAATCTGCTAAAGACTTAAATCTGGCCAGGCCTAGGGGCTTATGTTTTAAATTTTGAGCTCGGGAGCTAAAGACCAGACAAAGCAAAAGGTGTCTATAAATTTTCTTCTAAAAACAGAAAAATTAACTGGGAGTCAATAGCACATACCTGTGGTCCCAGCTACTTGGGAGACTGAGGAAGGGGGACAGCTTGGCCCTGGGAGTTTGAGATTAGGATGAGCTTCACTCTACTTGGGGTGACAGGGGGAACTCGTCCCCAGCAGTCCCCCCAAAAGACTCAAATATTAGACCTAAATCTACTAGGAGAAAATATTAGTAAATTCTCTAGTGTATTGGTTTGGGCAAAGATGTTTTTGTATAATTACATTTTTAAAGTCTGTTAGTATTGTGCACAGTGAATACTTGCTTGAAACCAATAAATAAACAACTGTACCTCACATAAGAGAAAACCACAGTTCAAGGGGCTGGTCGGGGAGGAGAAATAGGGAGAGGGGTATTGGTAAGCGCTTGTCTGGTGTGACAGTGTCATTTTATGTATATACTTTTATTTGGCATACAAACAGAATAAATCGATGAGATAACTGTTACTAGCACAAAATTAGATATGAGAAAATTTGGATGTGAGAAATGTTTATAAACTTAGCAAAATCTTAAGGACAAGATCTGGGTTTTCAAACCTGTTTTTAAATCCCATTTATGACGATAAGAAGGTATAGTAAAATACAAGCTTTACTTTTATAAAGGTAAAAGGAAATTAATGCTGCATACAGAGGTCTCAAAGTAATATATCCCAGAAAAATGTAATGAAATATAGACGAGCATCACGATATCAGGAAACAGAAATTCAGGGTCGTTAGGAAGTTAGTTTGTAATAAATAGACAAGTAGAATAAAGGGGAAAAAATCAGTGGTTATATATGTGGAGAGAACAATAAAGTGGAAGAGTAACAGGGTCTAAAAAAAGAATTACCTGATTGAAAATATTGAAGAAGATAATTTTAATTGGTTTGCTGAATGACCTTCCTGAAGGTAGCTGAACTTTGGTAAATCTTCTTGGCTTGATTAAATCACAGTTTAGTTTTTAACAACTAATGCATTTTTTTTTCATATGGATGAATAGAATGAAATTAACACTTGATCACTATTATCACATAGTAAATATATGACAGTAAATATTCACTAATTATACCCACTACCTCACTATATCTTTATATCTGATTATTTAATTACTATGCATGAGATATCAAAGGTACTGAAATTATTGGGAATACAATCTTCCAATTGCTGCACTTAAAAAAAAATATTGACTTCTCTGTAAGCTAATTTTCTTATCAATGATATGAGAATAATTTTATTTATGCATGTATTTATTTAATTTTGCAGTTTTTGGCCTGGGCTGGGCCTGAACCCACCACCTCCGGCATATGGGGCCGGCACCCTACACCGTTGAGACACAGGCGCCACCCAGGATAATTTTATTTTTTTTACATTTTATGTCAGGAGTAATTTTCTATCCGCCCAGTAGGATGTCCATTCTGTACAAATATTCTTAGGTTTTCTGCTGTGTGGCAGGTCTCTGCCACCCTCAGCACTGGCGCCGTTTACATCCTAATGTTTGTTTGCATTTCAATTCATGCTTGTTGCCCTTTCGTATTTGACTTTTCCTGAACTCAAGAGTCTGTAGACAGTTTAGCTGTGCAGCTTATTTCTCATCATAAGCTGCTTTACTATGGTAGGTAGAAGGTGCTCAAAATAATAACTGCAGTGAATTATTTCCTATTTGACATAAATGCATTTTGTACAGGAAGTTAAACTTGTTTTATCTACTTAAAAATTACATTGATTTAACGACACATGTATTTTTAAAAAGCAATTCTTTTGGTGCTTTGGGAGAACTACTATACTATTAAAATATAGCACATTAACCTATGTTATTGCAGTGACATCCTGTATTTTGTTTCCATGGAGACTGCCCTGTTAAGTGACTATTCCATTTGTAGCCATTAGGCACTTGGGAAGATACCCATCAAAAAGCCATGGTTCAAAACAATGAAATATAAAACATGCATCTTAAAACCTTTCTAAGATTTGTATCATAAAATTATATTTTCTGAAAGATGATTTCCACTAATAAAAGTCTTACCCTCCTTATGTTTTAACTACAATGTGACTATAGATTTTAAAACTGCAAGCTTAAAATGAGTATCTCTTTTCCCCTTGGTAGAGAAATAAAATAATTTCATTTCCATTTTATTTTAACCGGTAGGGAAATGCCTCACATTATGAACATCGTTCAATTCTATGCAGGTGGGTCCATCCATATCTCACTTGAAATAATATATAGACTTCTCAGAAAGAAACGTAATATTGTATCTCTCATGCCTAGTTTTACTTTTTACATATGTGTATATATGATATATTTCAAGCTATTGCTGGAATCTTTTCTCAGAGAGTAATATTTGCACGTGGTTGATGCACGCATATCCTGGCTTGGAAAACTGTTTAAAAGCAAAAAACTAAAACTATCAGTTTTTTTTTGGTTGTTTGTTTTGTTTTCTTTGTCTAGGCTTCTCATATAATTCTGAAGTTTCTAAAGCATTACAGAGGATAATATAATTAATTTGTGCATTCTTAACTTGAAGAGAAAAATTAGAACTTAATTTCTCCATGGCTATAAGTTATATATCTTATATCATGGGAAAAATATATTTTATTGATCTGATCATTTTTAATGGCTGAATAGATTCAACAATTATTTAGACAAGGCTGCATGACAGTGGAGCAGAGAGCCAGGATATGTGTTCTTAATAAAAACACAGCTTTTTATTGTACAGAATGAAAATTTGAGGTAGATCTGAGGTAGAAGGAGAGCTTAGGAGCTAATTTTAACTTAATCAGACTCAAATAAGGTATTTCTCAACTAAAGCTTCCAATAAAAATTAACCAAAGTGACAATGGAGGAATCATATCACAGGAGCTTTATGTAAGGCTGACATGGTTTGACAACGGAGAACGTACATAAGGAGATAAAGCACAAAAATAGAGGCTTGAATTTAGTACAAGCAGTTATTCAAATCTAGAATTAATCCAAATTTAACCTCTTTTCAAGTCCTATGGTACAAATATTTACTTGTACAAATACTCCTATGGTGTACAAATATTCATATACCATTCAAATACTTTGAAAGTATCATTTAATCCAATTTTGTCTAAATAGTATACTAGTGATCATCGCAAATTGGAGAATTTGAGGAACATTCAAGCTTATAGATATGTGTGTCTGAACATGTTTATGAGAAACCTTAAAATAAAATGTATTCTTGGGCGACAAATCCAGTCACAAATGATACTCAGGCTATTGTAAAATTCAAGTAAAAAAATTATCATTAAACAAATAATTATTTAATGCTTTGTACATTCTGAGCATTCCTTTTTTATTTTAGTAAAATATATGTATAGGATTGACTGTTTTAATCATATATATGTGCACCATTAAATGGAATTAAGTACGTTGGCAACGCTGCATGAAATCACCACTACTACTTATTGATAGAAAATTTTAATAATTCCAGCAGACTCCACAGTGTCACATCTCCCTTCTGGTATCACTTGTCAGGGCCCAGGACTGGCCAGGTCTCAGGCTCGGCTTACCTAGGTTCTGGACACGGACCGCTAAGTTACCTTGCTCAGGAACAATTTCTCTTAGTTGCCTGAGGGCTATCTACTTCAGCAGGAGAAAGAGAGAGTCTTAGAGAGAGTAAAGCAGTCTTCTTAGAATAGATAGATCTTAGTCTTTAGCAGAGCTTGGTGATCTTCAGCAGAGAGACGCCGTGCTGGTGTTCTGCAGGCAGGAGAGGAGACAGAGTCAGAGTAAGCGGGTCCGTGATAGAATGTGCACGCTCCCGACTGCCTTCTCCTCCAGCCTCACATAAGGCTGATCTCCTGCCTCTCAACACCCCAGGTGTAGAGACTGCCAGTTCACCACTGCTCTCATCTCGCGAGCTCTCATGCCTGTTAGAGAGCTAAATCCCTCTGCATGCCCTTTCCACCAAGGTGTTCCATTACTGAGCTAGACAGGTATTTTCTATAACTCTCTCTCCTCCCAGCCATAGGCTATAGGAGCTGCTACACCACAGTAACTTCCAATTTCCTCTAATTCCTTCCTTCCTATTTCCTATTAATCTGTCTAGTCCAAATGTCTCATGTAAGTGGAATCACATCATTTTTGTCTGGTTTATTGGATTTAGCATAAAGTCTTTATCCGTGATGCAGCAGGTGTCAGAATTTCACTCCCTTTGAAAGTTTAATACTTTTTTTCTTGCATGTATTCATCTATAACATTCGTTCATCCACTCAGTTGATGGACGTTAGGGTTTTCAACCTTTTACTATTGGGAAGAAGGCCTAGCAGAGAGGCTTGGATTAGTCGGGGGCACTGGGTCATGGTTGAGCAGGGGTGAGCAGAGCAACGCCCTGCAAAGACGTCCACCTCCTTATTCCTGAAACTGTGAATGTTCCCTAACAAGGCAAAAGAGAGACTATGCAGATGCAATTAAGACTGAGGACACGGAGATGTAGACGATCATCGGACCTTAGCGGATCAGGCCCTGTCTAATCACAGGACTGCTCAGTAGGGGGAAAAACGGCAGGAGTGCAGGTCAAAGACACGGGACATGAGAAACACTTGAGCCTCTTTTCCTGGCTGTGAAAATGGAGAAAGAAAAGGAGTGAAGGAAGGCTGACAACCTCTAGACCCTGAGAAAGGCAGGAACATAACCCTTCCCCGGAGCCTCCAGAAGAAGATGGAGTCCTGATGAATTCTTGATTTTACCCCAGTGACACTCAATAGAAGTTCTGGCCTGCAGACCCCTAAGGGAATAAATTTGTGTTGTTTTAATCCACCAAACTTGTGGCAATTTTTTACAACAACAAAAAATACAGGTTTCTATCTAGAGTTATCTGTGAGAGAAGAAATCAGGTGTATATCCAATTTTTAATAGGGTACCCAGGCATGGGACTGGGCATGGAATTCTTTACTTAATTCTTTCAAATTAATTTGGAGGGGATAGTTGTGAAGGTAAGATTATAGAGACACAAAAATGAGCGTGATCAAAAGCCTCCAGTTAAAATTGTCTCAAATGTTCAAATGGAATTTGGGCCTAAGGTCAGAGCTATTGTTAGTGCTGGAATTTAGAGTCATTCAGGTAATATCAGAGCTCGGTAAGTCTCTATGCTGGCGTAACATCATGTATTCTAGGACAACTTCAGGCATTTGAGTTATTTTTCTCTGAAAATAGAGTATATTCCTTTTAGTAGAAATAAAAAAAATAACAAATGTAGGAGAACAGCCATTTCTGTATTTGTACTTAGTGATTTTATGCCATTTATTCAGCGTCTGTTTTGATTTGCTCCTAACATGCACGAGGGTGTTGTCTCCCAGGAATCAAACAGGGAATAAGGCAGTCACTGTCTTTTCCATCCTGTTTGGTTAGAAATTTTGAATCAAATACTTATTTTTATAGAGTATTGTAAAAAGGACAGTTGTAATGAACGCAGTGAGAACCAGTAAGGTAAGTTAGCCTATTCTTAAACTTGAACCTTGTTTACTTTTATTGAGAGTAAACACCAAAACCCTTTTTATTTTCCTTCAAGAAAATACTTATTTTGTTTACCTCAGGATTTTGCTGCCACCAGATTATTACTAACTTCTTCCAGTCACAATGTTGTGTATAACTATACGTGCTTTCTTGAAGCAGTGGGTGCAAAAATAAACAAATAAAAATTCTCAGCATTTTCGTCCTCCCAGTATCTTTAGCGGGCAGCCTGGTGCTCAGAACCCTTCCCCATCTTGGGACATGGAGAGCAGCATTTCCTCTACAGTTCTGCTTAATAACATCTTAAGCTACTACAACTTATTTATCTAGGAAATAAGTTTAATTCCTATGATACAACTTTCTAATGACACAGATTTGTTAACGCGCTTTGAAAGCTGTGAAGTGTGGCATGAATTTGAAGAGCAATTACGATGACCTCCTCAGGGCTCTGTCCCCAGTTAGCTATTCAGAGGCAGTTATAAATGGATATTAAATATGAATACATAAAAATGTGGTCAGGGCTGATCACAAGCAAATGTGTTTTTTATTGGAGGCATTTACATAAAGAAAAGGCCTAAAATAAATGTTATTATCTGTCTCTTCAACAGGGGAGTAGTGGACACTGTGTGTTGAAAGAAGTTCAGGAACATATCTGTACTAATTGTTCAAAGGAGAATGGAATAAATTTTTTAATTCTTTTTCTGGTGAGATGATAGGTCTTTCCCTATGGCTTCTGCAAGAGACTTTGAATTGAATCATATGAATCAATTGAATTCAATTCAATCAATTGAATCTGAGTATGTGGGAAGAAACTGCCATATCATTTGTTGTGACTAGTCATTATAAGAATCTCACATTTTTCTTTTGTGATAATAATGTGTTTTTTGAAATATGAGGTCAATACACTAGTCAAAAAATAAAGACACACCACTTTTTAAATAGTAGCTTTGTGGATCCAAAGGTAAGACTGATTTTCAACTAAGTGGGAAGAAGATAAGCTCAGTTTCTCTTGCACCTGTCAGGAACACCTGCATTTCATCAATTATAAAAAGATTTAAGTGATAATCCAAAATTATTATTGTCAAACATATTTTCACTAATGCACGTATGTTCACCAGAAGTTCAAAGTAGTATATTTCATTGCAAGGAACAACCCATGTCCACCAAAATATGCCAAATTTCAGAAAAACCTCTTCTGAAACAATCGATAATGAAGAGAGAAAACAGAAGTGGCAGAAACAGAACTTTTAGCAGCCAGGGTATGAACGCGCTGCGTTCAGTGAGCTTTGTATTCTGAAGATTACGCCCTGGCTAAAATTGCCAGCACTCTCCTTCATTATACGGTGTACTGTCTTGAGTGATAGTAATTTATAAAAGGTTGTGTTTGCTGGTTTCGAAAATAAAGCTAGAATTGATTTATTTCTTGTCTATTTAGTCTGCAGTCTTCAGTATTGGCAGATCTTTTTCTATATGAAACTGCGAATTGCATTGAGAATACAGCTGTATTTTGGAAGGTTGAATTTACAAAAGAGCCAGTATTTAGAAGATAATAGCCAAATACAGAAAAGATGAAAAGTAATAGAGAAATATGGTGCATTTATTAATGTAACTGCAATGTGCAATATTTTTTCTCCATCTCAAATACATTGTTTTTGGTACAGTTTTTATATTGTTGTTTATCTGCCCAAACTATGAATTGCTGGGATGGATAACTAGCATGAAAAAAAAAGAAAAAGAGAAAACTAAGTTATATTTTCTTCTTAGAAATACCACAACTAAAAGAAAAATCACTCAGACTAACATATAATAAAAAGAAATATAGATCTCAGGTGCCTACAACCACATGGTAATGGCAAAAAGTTGAGAGATCAAACAAAATGGTTAAGTTTGAAACAGACTCTAGTATTTAGAATATATTAATATATAAAAGATATATCACATTTGATAAAATAATTCCCCAAACCACTGATTTCTTCCCCTTTAGGTATATTTTTCTTCCTGGATAAAAAGAAAAATGTTAGACAGAATCTTCTCTAAGTTCTGCTCCAGGATCAAAAGGACCATACAGTAGACAAAGGAAAAGCATTTCACTGATCTTCCCCGTGTTAGTTTAAATGATCCATTTTATTTAAGAGGGCAGACTGAGGAGCCACATTGCCTAGGTGGAATCTCAGATCTGCCATTTGCTGTTTATGTGACTTTGATCAAGTCATTAAACTTCTCTTTGCCTCAGTCTCTTCATCTATAAAATGGGAATAATAACAATACCAATTTCCATAACATCGTTAGGAAAATTAAATAAGTAAAAATTTGCAAAGCATTTAAAACAGGTCACTGGCACATAACAGATGTTCCATAAAAAAAGGTAACTTTGGGACCATTAATTAATTTCAAAGAAAAGTACGATTCTCACAGCAGAAGAACCATCAACAGTGAATAAATATATAAAATAATGAAATATATAAAATCATGCCAAACCTTGCTAGTAATTCAGGAGGGGTAAACTTAGGCCACATTGAGTTATAATGTAACATCCACTAGATTTGCAAATATTAGCAATCAGAACCTGAGCGTTGGGGAAGATGTGGAAAATCCTACATCTTGCTGGTGAACGTGTACATTGCTACGGTCATGCTGAAATCTGTTATCCTTTAAATGTGAAGACTCACATTTGCTACAACCCTGCCCTTTAAACCCTAGAAACAGATTTGGCAGGAATTCTTCAATGTAGGCAACAATAGACTTGTAAAAAAATGATCATAAGAGCTGCTGATGGTTTGAAAATGTTTGATCCACCAAGTCTCAGGTTTAAATTTGGTTCCCAGGGTTGGAGGTGGGGTCTGGTGGAAAGTGTTTGGGTCATGAGGACGCATCCTTCATAAATGCCGTGGTCCCCTTCTCACCAGAGCGAGTTCTCACTCTAGTTCTCATAAGAACTAATTGCTACAGAGAACTTGGAGCCTCCCTCCCCTCTGTCCATGTGACAGTCTGTGCCCATGGGCTTCCTTTCACCTCTGACGTGGGTGCAAGCAGCCTGAAGCTGTCTGTCTTTGTGTGTGTGTATAAATATGTGTGCATGTTAGAATACATAAACACGTGGAAAATCCTAATATGGTTTAATATGGTTACTGTCATAGTTTAATTAGCAATTAATAAAAATAAAATGCTAAGCTTATGATTTAATAAAGAATTTTAACCAGGAATGTATTAATTACATTAGATAATGTTTTTCATGTTGTGATTTTTCTTGAAGTTAGGGCTTTAAAAAGTGACAAAAAAAAAGCTTGATAAGATCTGTGGGTGTTTTAAAAATTAGTGTTTAACGCATTAGCAAGAATAGAACAAGGGATCCCATGGCAGGCTGGGCAAGGGACTTGAAGAGAAACTTCTCTGAAGAAGACAGGCGGGCAGCCTTCAGACATATGAAAAAATGCTCATCATCTTTAATCATCAGAGAAATGCAAATCAAAACTACTTTGAGATATCATCTAACTCCAGTCTGACTACTCTATATCACAAAATCTCAAGACCAGAGATGTTGGCGTGGATGTGGAGAAAAGGGAACACTTCTGCACTGCTGGTGGGAATGCAAATTAATACATTCCTTTTGGAAAGATATATGGAGAACACTCAGAGATCTAAAAATAGATCTGCCATTCAATCCTGTAATTCCTCTGCTGGGCATATACCCAGAAGAGCAAAAATCACAACGTAACAAAGATATTTGTACCAGAATGTTTATTGCAGCCCAATTCATAATTGCTAAGTCATAGAAGAAGCCCAGGTGTCCATCGATCCACGAATGGATTAATAAATTGTGGTATATGTACACCATGGAATATTATGCAGCCTTAAAGAAAGATGGAGACTTTACCTCTTTCATGTTTACATGGATGGAGCTGGAACATATTCTTCTTAGTAAAGTATCTCAAGAATGGAAGAGAAAGTACCCAATGTACACAGCCCTACTATGAAACTAATTTAGGGTTTTCACATGAAAGCTATAACCCAGTTACAGCCTAAGAATAGGGGGAAGGGGGAAAGCGAAGGGAGGGAGGGGGGAGGTGGGTAGAGGGAAGGGGATTGGTGGGATTACATCAGGGGTGCATCTTACAAGGGTATATGTGAAACTTGGTAAACGGTCTGTGAAGCTAGTGAATGATGCCCCATGATCATATCAATGTACACAGCTAGGATTTAATAAAAAAATAAAAAAATAAAAAATAAATAAATCATGACACCCACTGCATTTACTTGACAAATATGGAGTAGGCTCAACAGATTTTAAGACAAATGTTTAAATTTTTTAAAGATTGTACAATAGCAATGTTAAATAAAAATTGTTTAAGAACCAAAAAAAAAAATTAGTGTTTAAATTCTATCTCTATACAAAACATAAAAGAGGAGGAGAGAAGGGAGTAAAAACAGGTCAAGGCCTGTCTTTTCCTTCTGTGTGTTGTCATATAGACATTCTGGAAAGATACTGCAGTTATATTCTTTCTGTGCCTGCTCTAGGAAAGATGTAGGCTCAAAATGTCACAATAAATATTTAACATACAGAACAGTATTCCTAGCCTGCATCTTTCCCACAAATACCAGTTTTTACATATTTATCAACATGCACTGACATGTACACCATCAAATTTAGAAGCCTCCTCTGTTTTTTCTAATGAATTCCCCTTATCCCCACATCTAATTAAACACAGATGCTAGCCTTTCCTTCACACACCCATTAGCCTCCTTATTTTCTATGTATTCTCAGAGTTATCCAAATTTGATGCTTCATCTTTTGGCTACTTGTCTGCCTTAATAATCTGCTGTTAATAATAGTCTCCCTGGTTCAGCGCCTGTGGCTCAAGCGGCTAAGGCTCCAGACACATACACCTGAGCTGGCAGTTCGAATCCAGCCTGGCCCACCAAACAACAATGACAGCTACAACCAAAAACAACAACAACAACAAAAATAGCCAGGCATCGTGGTGGGCACCTGTGGTCCCAGCTACTTGGGAGGCTGAGGCAGGAGAATCAGTTGAGCTCAGGAGTTAGAGGTTGCTGTGAGCTGTGATGCCATAGCACTCTACCCAGGGTGACAGCTTGAGGCTCTGTCTCTAAAAAGAATAATAATAATAAAATAAAAATAAAAATATATAGTCCCCTGTCTTCAGCTTCTCCCCTCAAAAACCTATATTTCACAATACCTCCAAGCTATTCTTTGCAAAGCATCACTTTGGAAAATTTTCTGAGTGGAAACCACTGATGTCTTCCTGAGCACAAAGCACCTTTCTTTCTCCTCTCTCTTTCTGTTTTTTTTTTCTCTTTCTTTTTTCTTTGTTTATGGTTTTTCTTCTTTCCAGCCTTCTTGCCCTCCTTTTCTTTCCCTTTCTTTCTTTATGCTCTTTTTTCCCCACGCTCTCTTTTCCGTTTTCCTGCACTGACAAAAGCCACAAGTTCCATCATATCTGAAGTTAAGTTCATGCACTCACCCCTGTGTGCGTAGGTTGGCCGCGCTATACATCAGCTTGGTAGCGTGCATAACCTTGGTAAATGTGCAGCAGTGGCTTCATTATTCCTGTTGCATGTTTTTGTCTGCCGTGGTGAGAATCTCGAGAATGTCAGAGCTTGAATTAGAGCAGCAAACAAACATTCATAAATTTCTTGTTAAAGTTAGCAAGAGTGGAAGTGAAATCAGGCTTGGTTAGCCCAATTTATGCAGATAGTGCCATGAAGAAAATGGCAGTGTACAAAAGGATTAAACATTTTTCTTGGAGAGAAATTGTCACTGATGAAGAGAGGTCAGGGAGGCCAGGAATGAGCAGAGCTAACAAAAAGATTGAGTCAAATTGTGCATTAACAACCGGAGGCTGAGTGTGAGAAGCCTGGCAGACCAGGTAAACACAGAGAAACAGGGTTGAGTGTTTAGTGTTCCGTGTATAGTAGGAAAGTAGCATGGATTTCGGTGTGCACACGCCTTCCCTTTATAACTGTGAGAAATGTAACATGTAAGGAAACCTACATTTCCAAAACAAACCTTTAACAAATTGACTAGAACCTGTCTACAGGACAATAATGCTAAATGGTTTACCCTAACACTTTAACTGTAAATTTTCAACACCTCAGACAGACACTGAATTTTTATTCACCATTTTGCTATTGTCTTAAAAAATTAAGTGAAACACTAGCATAGCATCTGTTAAAAGAGTGACAGTTGAGGAAAGGGAGGGGAGGGGAGAGGAAGGATGGGTGGAAGGAGGGTGATTGGTGGGACCACACATACATCTTACAAGGGTACATGTGAAACTTAGTAAATGTAGAATATAAATGTCTTAACACAATAACTAAGAAAAATCCAGGAAGGCTATGTTAACCAGTGTGATAAAAATATGTCAAATGGTCTATAAAACCAGTGTATGGTGAAAAAAATAAATAAATAAAAAAGAATGACGGTTGAGCACAATTACATCCTTGGTTTATCGCATTCAGACAATCCAGAAAGTTTATTGAGTGTTACATGCCAGGTCCTGCATTATAACTTGAGATTCTGGTTCTCAATAAGTCAAAATATTTGACGTTTGAGGGCAACATTTTAGTGGCAGGAGATAATAAACAAACCAAAAATATCCATGTAAATTATTATATAGATAAGTATGTTATCATTTTTACTCTCAGACTTGCTTATTTTAAAGAAATATGAGAAATAAGAGTAAAAACAAGGGAAGTGTTATTGTGGTGCTTGCAGGGAAAATTAGATGCCCATCACCTTTCCTTGGTCTGTTCGTTTCTTAGTCTTTAATAAAGTCACTTTCCTCTGACTGCCTTCTGTAGTTACTTGTATAAATCAGCTGTCAGATGTCCCTTTTTGCGAGTCACCCAGACTCAGAGTGATTTCCACTGAGTGCTGTCGGCTGTCACCTTGTCAGAACCGCCATCGCCTCTGCTTTTCAACTTGGCAATGCAACTAGGTTGACACTCTTGAAATTCCGTAACAGAAAAGAAGATGCACTTTCTATCATTTCTGTTCATTATCTTGGTAAAACCATAGCTTCAGGGAGAAACAAATTCCAGTCTCATAAATCATGTGTTTTGTCAATAGAAGAATGAAGCAGTCCAATGAAGACGACAGACTCAGTTGTTCAAAGGATTTCTGGTCTAAAATTAGACACCTTTGGTTTGAAAATCTCCATATACCAATTAAAATTCCATAACATACTAAAAAATAAAATATTTAAAATAATAACTAATTTTCCTCACTGTATAAAAATGGACTTTATGTGTTTTAAGAAAGGTTTTTTAATCAAATTGCAGAACATAAATAATGTTGGATTCCAAAATCTGTGAACCAAAATAATCTGTAAGCCAAGCATATTTAATAAATTCTTTTGTTTTGCTCATTATTATATTGCAGAAAACACTACTTGTCCCAAAGATTATTGTTGTTCCTTTAGAAATCTCACTATAAAATAGATAAGCTAAGGTTAAATGTTATACTGACATAAGAAGTCCCATTCTGAAACTAAGAAAAAGGGAATCGGGCGGCACCTGTGGCTCAAGGAGTAGGGCGCCGGTCCCATATGCCAGAGGTGGCGGGTTCAAACCCAGCCCCGGCCAAAATAAATAAATAAACTTAAAAAAAAAAAAAGAAAAAAGAAAAAGGGAATCACCTGCTTACTATTATTCTAAATGAAAAAGAGAAACATGTATATAAACAGAATTAACTGAAGAATAGATACTTATGGTGAAAACCTATTGTAAGTTGTAATAGATTAATGACTGCCAATACTGAAATTTTTTCATAGTATATTCTGTCATAGATTTTCCAAAGTGGGTGTCATGGTAAAAATTTCTACTGAATAATTTTAGAGATATATTAATAGTTTATAATGGATGACACAGATTTAAGACATTTTACTTCAAATCTAAAATGAGCCACTTTAATAGCTGAGACATACACATAATTTTAAAATGAAGTTAAAACATTGAAAAAGTAAACCTACTAAAATGAGAGTATCAACAAGGAATGTTAATGTTTCACATCTCATAACATAATGTTTTCTTTATAGATAATACGATATATCGATACAGCATATAAAAGAGCATCTATTCTATATCATCAAATTTATCAATATAGTAGTAATGTGATAGCTGAAATTGTGGAATTTAAGTTCATGCTGGGGATACCATTTTCTTATTTGGGAGGAGACATAGTTATCAACTCAAAAATAGGAAAATGAGGGCGGCACCTGTGGATCAAAGGAGCGGGGGCCGGAGGTGGTGGGTTCAAACCCAGCTTTGGCCAAAAACTGCGATAAATAAATAAAAACAGGAAAATGAATGAAAAACAGAAAAATAGTGCAAGTAGAAATAAGCAAAGATTATATAGACACTTTTCTTGAATATATTTATGTAAAACCTCTCAGTGATTTATACATTTGTCAAAGTTTGCAAGTTGGCTACTACAGCTACTCTTGAGGAGATCTCAGGTGTGTGTGGGATGCTTTACGTGAGCTCTCACGGCCCGTGTCAGGATGACAAAGCATCTTCTATCTGGGAAGACACAACCCGGGACTGTTGCGAGCTACCATACTTAGCCATGCATAACGCACACATTCTTGCCCTAGTTTTTGAGCAATAAGGATGCAGATTACACACGGATAGTGCTAATTCTGTATCTAGGTTCATGTTGTTAATTTTTTTACTTATGCTTATGCATTAAAAGCGTAACTCTAGAAAGCAATAACAATATCTATATGAAAAATAATCCCCCCTGAGTATGGTAATCACGCCCCTTGAGGGCTTCCCCCACCTGCCACCCCTCACCAGGCAGGCACCGCAGGTGCAGGAGCCTCCATCCTGCCCAGCAGGCTGCACTGGACATGGCTGCTACCCACATCTTGGAAGTGGATGGAATGGCCAGCCACAGGGTCCAGAGCTTACTCTCATCATGAGAGAAATTTTGTTTCCTCAGTTAACATTGTTCTTTTACCTGTATGCAACTAATAAATTTCCTCAAAATATAGGGAAAATAAATTAATAAAATGGAATAAAGTAATAGGTGCACTCACCATCATAGTGTGAAATTTCAACATTGATATTACAACCAACGATGATCAACAAGAAAAACAAGATAAAAATAGCAAGAATAGTTTTCACAACTTTTTGATTGACTTTCTGAGAAATTCAGTCCAAAGTCATCATTTGAGAGAGAGAGAGGGGGGACTCTGTCTCCAGAATGGAGGAGCAACACATCATAGCCCAGAGCAGGTGTCCGATTTTGAGCAAGGTGAGTAAAATCTTGGTGTGTACAGTCCAGCTTGAGGTGCCAAAGTCCAGGGTGAAGAGGCATTTGCAAAAATATGTGCCTTAGTGCATAGGATCCGACTGGTGTGAGGGTGACATCCCTAGGGGGACAGCCTGGTATGACATGGAATATGACAAGTGCAGCGAAGAAGGTCTCGTTGTGGAAGGCTGTTTGAGCTGGGTTATTAAAGCCTGGGAAGGTCAAGAAGTGTATCTGCAAGAGATTCTGAAATTCAGATAGCAGACAGTTTCAGAACCCCAGCATGACTCAATCTGAATAACACATCCCCCAGGCACATCATAATTAGCTTCACTAAAGTTACTATGAAGGAGAAAATTCTGAAAGCAGCCAGATGCAAGAAATCCATCACCTACAAAGGGAAGAATATTAGAATGACTGCAGATCTCTCCGCTGAAACTTTTCAAGCCAGAAGAGGGTGGTCATCGACTTTTAATCTCCTAAAGCAAAATAACTTTCAACCCCAGATCCTGTATCCAGCTAAACTGAGTTTCATTTATGATGGAGAAATTAAATACTTTAATGACATTCATATGTTGAAGAAATTTGCCATAACCAAACCAGCTCTTCAGGATATTCTCAGACCTATCCTCCACAATGACCAGCCCAATTCTCTACCACAAAAGTAAACTCACTCAGAAACTTTTGATCAAACTCCAACTTCCACAGTGGTGAAAGGATTAAAAATGTCCACTGGACTTTCGAAAAACTCGATGCCCAAAATTTTACCAGACTCATCAATATTCTCCATTAATGTGAATGGCTTAAACTGTCCTCTAAAGAGGCACAGATTAGCTGACTGGATACAAAAACTCAGGCCAGATATTAGCTGCATACAAGAGTCACATCTTCCCTTAAAAGATAAATATAGACTCAGGGTGAAAGGATGATCATCCATATTTCAGGCAAATTGTAATCAGAAAAAAGCAGGTGTTGCAATTCTATTTGCAGACACAATAGGCTTTAACCCAACAAAAGTAAGGAAGGATAAGAATGGTCACTTCATATTTGTTAAGGGTAATACTCAATATCATGAGATTTCAATTATTAATATTTATGCACCCAACCAGAATGCACCTCAATTTATAAGGGAAACTCTAACAGATTGATTTCCTCCAGCTCCCCCAGCGGAAGGAGGGTGATTGGTGGGATTACACCTGCAGTGCATCTTACAAGGGTACATGTGAAACTTAGTAAACGTAGAATGTAAATGTCTTAACACAATAACTAAGAAAATGCCAGGAAGGCTATGCGAACCAGTGTGACGAAAATGTGTCAAACGGTCTATGATCCAAGTGTATGGTGCCCCATGATCGCATTAATGTACACAGCTATGATTTAATAATAAAAAAATAAATTAATTAAAAATTTTAAAAAATAAAAGAATAAAAAAAAAAGAAGTGTATCTCCTTGTGAAGACTTGTACATGTATCAGACTGGAGTCCAAATGGGGTGAAGAGGGTGAATCAGAACCCAGGTTCTGTTGAGAGGGAGGAGAGCATCTGGATGAGACAGCAGCTTCTATGACAGGGCAGAAGTGGGCAGCCCAGTGTAGGAGCCCCGGCACTGTCGCGGGCTGCGAGGGTACAAGAGGATCGATCAAGTTGGTAAATATATGAGAAAGTTGGGAGCAAGGGCATGCAGATGTGGAAGATCACTAGAATGAGCCCCATCGCATTGACTTGAACTGACAGATGTGGAAAGAAAGATCATTTTAAATTGGTATATTTGTGGCTGTGTGCAAATATACGTAAATAAGTATGTGTCTGTTTATCTCTCTATTCACAAACTATATGGTGTGGTAGCCACTAGTAACATGTGCTTATTTATATTAAAATAAAGTAAAATGAAATGTTTAGTGTTTCTACCATAGTAACCACATTTCAATTATTCAATGGAAACAGTGAGCTCTGGCACGCTGCAAATCAGGACCACACAGCAGACAGAACTCGCTTTCAAAATCTGACTCTCCACTCACAGAATGAGGACTTTTTGGTGAAGTATCTGATTTGAAACAAGGGAAGAGGAAATACACTCCCTCTCTGCACAAAAAATCAAGGCAGTGCTCAAAGAATGATTAGGAAATCAAAAAACGATACAGAAATTCAGAGATTCACACCTGCAAAATCAGAACACTTACATCAGGAAAATAAATAGTGTTACTATCAGATTATTAGCTATTACAGATCACAGGATGCCTTGAATCCATAAATGAACAAATTACATTTTGATGATGAACACGGCATATTACATAGTTTCGGTATTATCTATTAATGCCAAAGAGGAAAAGAATAACTACAATGAATAATACTGGCAGGGTTGCCTTAATCAGATAATCAAAGTTAACATCACTAATGATGTGTCTAGTAGAAACATTTTCCACTCAGTAAGATACAATGAGAAAAGAAAAAATTGCCCTTCTTGATGTTCATCCAGATACGTCCACCCTGACAGTCGTCACAGGAAACGTTTGACAAACCAAATACAAGAACTTTCTAAAATATCTGACCTATAATCTTTAAAACTGTCAAGGTGATAAAAGTTAAGTAAAATCAAGACATTTTTCCTAGGCCAGATGTGGTAACTCATACCTGTAATCCCAGCACTCTGGGACGCCGAGGTGGCTGTATTGCCTGAGCTCACAGGTTGGAGACCAGCCTGAGCAAGAGTGAGACCTTGTCTCTAAAAATAGCTGGGCGCTGTTGCAGGCACCTGTGGTCCCAAGCTACTTGGGAGGCTGAGGCAAGAGAATCGCTTCAGCCCAAGAGTTTGAGGTTGCTGTGAGCTATGATGTCACAGGACTCTACAGAGGGCAACAAAGTGAGACTCTGTCTCAAAAAAAAAGACATTTTTCGGGGCAGTGCCTGTGGCTCAGTGAGTAGGGTGCCGGCCCCATATAACGAGGGTGGTGGGTTCAAACCTGGCCTTGGCCAAACTGCAACAAAAAAATAGCTGGGTGTTGTGGCAGATGACTGTAGTCCCAGCTACTTGAGAGGCTGAGGCAAGAGAATTGCCTGAGCCCAGGAGCTGGAGGTTACTGTGACGCCACGGCACTCTACCAAGGGTGATAAAGTGAGACTCTGTCTCTAAAGAAAAAAAAAAAAAAAAAAAAAAAACATTTTTCCTTGATTGAAGAAGACTAAATAGAAATAAATAAAAGCAACATATGATTCTAGTCTGAACATTCTCCTTTAAAGACATTATTAGAAAACTTGGTAAAATATGACTTGCATCTGAGGACTACATGGTACTCATTCACTGACAAGTTTTTGATTTTGACAATTGAATTTTAGCTCCATAGGCAAGCAATCTTATTTGTAGAAAATGTATTTGGGGATAATGATGCGTGTTGTTGACATTGCAGACATGTAAGCACTCTATTATGGATTTGGGGGGCCCAGAATGTTTTCAGGTAAGTAGACATTGTGCAATCACGGGATTTTATTCTCCAGAAATACTCATGGACATCTGTTTTGAGATAATCTTTCTAAAAAAAAGATTTTGGAAGCACCAACAGATGTGGCTTTCTAAAGTCTGCATGAGACTTCCAGTAGATAGCTTGCCGATTTATCTCCAATCTTAGGATGAGCACTACTTTTACTGAATTTGGGCAAAATTCACATCAATAATGTGAAGATGCATTTAATAAAAGAAATGCTTTTTGCTGCTAATTGAACCATCTGTGCTCTTGCCTAGATATTTAGATCTTCATTGTCAAAAGAGTCATCTATATTTACTATCAAAGATTTTCTTATAATAAAAAATACACTGACTAACTTTTACAAATTAATAGAAAATCATTATACATTTGGAAGACATCTTTCTTTTTCTATATACAGCTAAGTAACAATAAACTTATTTGGATGAATAAAACTTTCACAAAGTCTGATCATACAGTTCAAATTTGAATCAATTTTTGACCTCACAAATTTCCTTATCGATTTGAAATCATAGTATTTGAGCTGGCAGTTAATCAGAACTATAAAATATAAATCCTTAAAATATGACAGTTTTCCAGTTTTTAGGGACTCATTTAACTGAAGCAATCCTGTAGACATAATAAATGCTGTAATGAACAGAAGAGCAGCCTCTGAGTGCAACTTGAACTTTTATTTTTTTTAAACCTTCTACCATGATATCAAGTTCCTTTTTCTGCTGGTTCTGGAATATATTTATGTATTAGTGACCAATGCAGAGAGAATGCATACCTGAGGTCTTTGTTTAGTTTACCCACTCAAGGGAGTTGGCAGAATGTGTGTGGGTGTACGCACCTCCCATGTAAGCACACACACGCTCACACACAGGCACAGAATACACAGCAGTCCTTTTTATTTTTTATTTTATTTTATTATATTATATTATATTTTATTTTTGCAGTTTCGGCAGGGGCTGGGTTTGAACCTGCCACCTCTGGCCTGTGGGGCCAGCACCCTACTCCTTTGAGCCACAGGCCCTGCCCCCCACCCCACCTCCTTTTTTAAGCATTCTTCCTAGTAGTGTTTTCTGTGAAGGAAATAAAAGAGGTCCTGGGGATTCTCCACTAAACACAGTGATCAGCAACGTTTTCCTTGAAGAAATGACTTTTGAGATGTATTGCTGAGAAGAAGCCAGGCCACGAGTCCGAGCGGTTAGACCAAGACAATTCAAAGATGTTTTGGCAAAAGGAGCTGAGTTCATCTGAGTAACTGAAAGAAGTTATGTGTGAGTGGACCAGTGTCAACACAAAGAAAAGTGGAGCAGAAACGAATGAAGAATTAGGGCCAGGCGCACTGGCTCGTGCCTGGAATCCCAGCACTCTGGGAGGCTGGGGCAGGTGGATCGCCTGAGCTCAGGAGTTTGAGACCAGCCTGAGCAAAAGTGAGATCCCGTCTCTACTAAAAATAGAAAAGCTAGTGGCGTGTTGTGGCGGGCACCTGTAGTCCCAGAAACTCAGAGGCTGAGGCAGGAGGGATAGCATGAGCCCAGGGATTTGAGTTGTCTGTGAGCTGAGTGTGATGTCCCAGCACTCTACCCAGGACCACAGACTGAGACTCTGTCTCAAACAAAGAAAAAAAAAAAACAGATGAAGAATTAGACAGAGGCTGAGGCATCTCAGGCATTTAACTTACAGCAAGAAGTTCACATTTTCTTTTCTGTGTGTATGGGAAAGCTTTTAAAGGATTCTAAATGAACTTTATTTAACTTTAATAACAAACAAACAAAAAACATCTTAGGATTCAAAGAGACAGGCTCATAGTGTGGAGTTCACTGAGCCCAGATCACATTGCGTAGGTCAAGCCAAGGTTAAGGGTCTTAGAGCGATTCTTAGAACCCCCAAATGTTCCATACAATGAAGTGAGCTTGTCAGATTTATATTTATTTTCAACACAGAAAATAGTGCATTGCAATATTTTACAAACTCCAAAAAGTGTGAGTTCTGGTAGGCGCTGATTCATGACTGAGTGTGAGTTCTGGTAGGCGCCGATTCATGACTAAGTGTGAGTTCTGGTAGGCGCAGATTCATGACTAAGTGTGAGTTCTGGTAGGTGCTGATTTATGACTGAGTGTGAGTTCTGGTAGGCGCTGATTCATAACTAAGTGTGAGTTCTGGTAGGTGCTGATTTATGACTGAGTGTGAGTTCTGGTAGGCGCTGATTCATAACTAAGTGTGAGTTCTGGTAGGTGCTGATTTATGACTGAGTGTGAGTTCTGGTAGGTGCTGATTTATGACTAAGTGTAACTCACTCATCGTCCACTTCTTCTAGGAGGCACATTCACTTCCCTTAAGAATTGGTTGATGAAATATGTGATACAGACACGATACTTTCTTTAGTGCTACAACATCAAGTTAATTATTATATATAAAATTACTTAAGAAATTAAAAAGTTCAATTCCCAAATGTTCTACAAGAGTAGAGATGTACCCTTCTCTCTTTTTACTTTTTAAAGAAGGAAAGTATATTCTTTTCAAATGCCCACAATGTAACAAATGCATGCAAATAATTCCTTGAATTTTTTTCTCCCATGCCTACATCACTTGCTGGAAGAACCATAATTTTATTTTTTAAATTTTATTTCTGTTCATATGTGGAAGAGCATGGAATATTATGCAGCCTTAAAGAAAGATGGAGACTTTACCTCTTTCATGTTTACATGGGTGGAGCTGGAACATATTCTTCTTAGTAAAGTATCTCAAGAATGGAAGAAAAAGTACCCAATGTTCTCAGCCCTACTATGAAACTAATTTAGGGTTTTCACATGAAAGCTATAACCCAGTTACAACCTAAGAATAGGGGGAGGGACAAAGGGAGGGGAGGGAGTGGGGAGGTGATAGAGGGAAGGGGATTGGTGGGATTACACCAGCGGTGCATCTTACAAGGGTATATGTGAAACTTAGTAAATGTGGAATGTAAATGTCTTAGCACAATAACTAAGAAAATGCCAGGAAGGCTATGTTAAGCAGTGTGATGAAAATATCTCAAATGGTCTATGAAGCTAGTGTATGATGCCCCATGATCATATCTATGTACACAGCTATGATTTAATAAAATAAAATAAAAGAAGATTTTAGGGGGCGGTGCCTGTGGCTCAGTCGGTAAGGCGCCGGCCCCATATACCGAGGGTGGCGGGTTCAAACCCGACCCCGGCTGAACTGCAACCAAAAAATAGCTGGGCGTTGTGGCGGGCGCCTGTAGTCCCAGCTGCTCGGGAGGCTGAGGCAGGAGAATCGCTGAAGCTCAGGAGTTGGAGGTTGCTGTAAGCTGTGTGAGGCCACGGCACTCTACCGAGGGCCATAAAGTGAGACTCTGCCTCTACAAAAAAAAAAAAAAGAAGATTTTAGAAGTGGGAGAGGACGAATAAGAAAAAGCGAGAGAGAAAAACAGGGCAGACAGCAGGAGGCCACGCGGAGGCCAAGTAGGAAAGAATTTCAGTACTAGAGAACTGGAAACATTGATCAAAGCATAATAATACACTGAATATAATTTTAAATAAATTATACAAGTGCATAGTATAAAAAGTTGTTCAAATTTATAGATATAACACACATTAAGAAATACAAGTACACACACGTGAACTGAATAATCTCAGTGTTTTCCGAATCAAGGCTGGATCTGATTAAACTAGAAACTATGAAAACCTTCTCATGCCACCTTCTACCTAAAATTCAAAACGAGGCTCTTTCTTGCAAGTTATTATAAAAGTGGCTGTACCACAGGGTAAATAGACTCTCTTAATATAAACTATTTTTTTTCTCCGTAGTATTAAGCCTTTACATGCATTCCCATTCAGCTGACCGTGCCGCATCTGATAAAGCTCAATAAAGCATGTAACAGTCTTCATGCAACAAAAAACAATAATTTAATTAGTATCATTGCTGATCTGGTTCTATGCTAAATGTACTAATAAAATAACTTAAAAATTCCAGTACTGCTTTACTAGAAATGCTGATTGTTATGTTTTATGTATAATTTATTTGACTCCAAAAGCAATGTAATACAATTCTCAGATTCCCTGTGGGATTAAAGCAATCAGCAACTACGATAGCTGGCTTAGTAATGATCTACATCACCTCTTCATATCCCTGGTAATTTATTTTTTATTTTGTATTTTGTATCTTCCAGATAAAGAGCCTGGACTTGACTATTTGATTTAGAGTCCATTTCTGGAGAAACCCAAACTAATTTCACACCAGAAATGAACCAAGAAAGCAGACACTGAACTATCTTCCAACAAAATGACAATAAAACCATCTTCAGATGGTGAGGGGATGGTTATCAGTGCTAACATTCTGCTGCATCATCAAGAAGGCCTAATGTGTGAGATTAGGAACAAATCTAGGTGGAAGAAGTTATGTTAGCATAATAGTTAATGTTTTTAGAACTGTTGAAAGCTTTATAGAAGTACTTTAAAAGGGGTTAAGCATAACTCCTTCTTACATTTGGAAAAAATGGTGAAAATGGTATCTATAACCATGCTAGTGTTGGTTGGTTGTTTTTTATTACATGTCATGAAGGAACTAAGAAAATAACCTATCAAGCCAGCCAACCACCAAATCAGTAAATTATATGCAATCCCGAAATTCTGTGAAAGCTGCATGTACTCTGTGAGACCATTTGAAGATGTCCCCATGTGCTATTGAACGGAACCAAGAGCAGGACCTCATTTTTTGAGAGCAGAATTACAGACGAGGCTTCAGTGAAGCTCTGACAATTCTTAAATTCTGCAACCTGGAATAGAGATGTCTGGTTGGATATGCTGGGGAACTTCGATCTCAAAACACTCTCCCATTAGCATAGAAGCCTTTTCATGCCTTGATAATATGGAGAAGCCTCAACTGAAATAAATGTCTTAAATAACGATACTTGTCCTTGTCAAAACTTGCCCTCACATTCTGTAAGTTGTTCTAGGGGAATAGACAGGGTACAATCTTTCTTAGCCTGTCTCTGCAATCATTGCACTACTAGGGAAGAAGGGAATTAGCCCCACCAGGCGGCAAGTCTAGAATAACATACTCAGATAGAAAGATAGAAAACATTGGGTGGCGCCTGTGGCTCAAGGAGTAGGGCGCTGGCCTCATATACCAGGGGTGGTGGGTTCAAGCCCGGCCCCAGCCAAAACTGCCAAAAAAAAAAAAAAAGAGATGGAAAACGTGACTGGGAATATATCTTGGGTACAGTAGAGTGAGGGTGTAATGCTGCTTTTAGTATGTCCATTGAAAGAAAGTTACTAATGTAAACCATCTTTTAATAATATAGGATTTAATATCCTGAAATTGTTCTTAATATGATGCTTAGGGGGCTCCTTGAATGAAAAACAAACCAAAAGAAAAAAAAACATAAACAAAAATAATGTCCTATAGAAAATGAGGAAAAAAATCAAAATACGATTGTGTCAAAATCTATCTACTCCCATGCTAAAAGAGATGTAGTACACAAAACTAGAGAACCTGTTGGCTATTTCCATTTTCTCAAAGGACCAACAGGACAGTTTTCTTCAAAGTCATAAGCAGTCTGATAATGAGAGCACCCCTAGTATTCTTAAATCATGGTATTTTCTGTCTTTTGTAGACCATGATCGGAAAAGTTGTAATGGAACTGATGCAACTGGTATAGGATCAAAAGCGACAATAAAATTTCAGAAATCCAAAGCTGGAAGCAGCATTTATCTGTCAGAGACAAGTTTTTTTTTTTTTTGGCCGGGGCCAGCTTTGAACCCACCACCGCTGGTATATGGCGCCGGTGCCCTTCTCCTTGAGCCACAGGCACCGCCCCCGAGACAAGTTTTGCACAGTTGCTGCAGTAAATAAAAATGTTGGAAGGGCTCAGAGGGCTATACCAGGAAAGTGACTAGATCGTGGGGTTCCTAGGAATAGTGGTGATGAGCCAATGAGGATATGGCTTAACTTATATAACAAAAAACATTCAAGAATTAAGAAACACAACTTTGCTTACAACTGCCTCGACTGAAATTCATGAGCTCCTGTTTAGTTTCCAGGTCTCAGTATGAGAGAAGTGACTTGGGGAGAAGGCTCAGTCACCTCGCGGGAGCTCACCAGTCCATCACAGCCAGTAGACAGGGTGACGTTTCTCGTATTATTCTTATGCAACCACAGCCTTTTATCAGAATAACTATTCACTAAGTTACAAAAAAAAAAAAGTGCCCAGAATTTTCTAGGGCTTTTGGGGAGAGGGTGAGCGACAAAGACCAGAGGAGATACTGTCCTGGCACCCAGGTGTGTCTACGCAGGTGATAAAGGGAGCCGGCCCAATCCATGGCTGTACTGTTGGTCTGTGACCCCACACTGTGGGCCTTCACTAGCCTAAGGTCTGGGCAGGACAGGTGAATTTAACAGTTGGACAAACCCTCTTATTAGTTTCCAGATGTGAGGAAAAGACTCATGGAGGAGGCATAAAATGCAAACTCCTGAAACCTCCCCATCCTTCCAAAATTGACAATCAGACACAATATTATATCAGGTGAAATGACATAGGTAAGTGTCATTCTAAAATTATTTATTTTTTTATTTTTTATTTTTTATTTTTTTTGGCCGGGGCTGAGTTTGAACCCGCCACCTCTGGCATATGGGACCGGCGCCCTACTCCTTGAGCCACAGGCGCCACCCTCACTCTAAAATTATTAAATAATTGCAGGATGATGACACTCTTCAACTTGCAGCAACTGGTCCCTGCAGCAACTGTATGGATTATAGCGACAGCCAAAGGACTACTGTGACTTTACACAGGTGCACTACTGACTATTAATATTGCCGCTTTTCCAGATAGGATATGTATCCTGCAGCAAAGTAATTCGGTATTTATGTTTATCACTCTTCTTCTTCTTCTTTTTTTTTTTTTACCTAAAAAAATGAATAGAACCGTTCACTAGATGTGGAAGCAATAAAGGGAAATGCTTTGGTCATCCTGGTTAGGCCTATAAAAGCCATAGGTGTGATATTGTAAAATACAAATATTTAGGGAACCACCACATTAGTAGAAATAAGTGTCTTTTGCATACATCTAAATATTTCCTACAAGTTAAATCATATATTGCATGTATTATACGTTGCCATTCTCTGCCTCTTTCTACCAAGAAAGAATTGAGACACTTTTTGAATTTTACATTTAACAAATATTTCTTCTACATACGTTTAAGTTGACTTGGGAAACTGCCAGTCTTGAGTAGGGTTAGGATGGGAAGGAATCCATAGCACACTCAGAACTCAATACAAGTGGGTTTGCTATTTGGACTATAAGATACCATAGGTCATAAGATAAATACATAGAAATAGAGGAAGAAATCATATTTCACTCTAGGATTACAAAGAATTTCTGGCAAACCCCTCTAGGAGAGACATAGCTCTTTCACCCAGGGCTCTGGAGAAAGATGGTGTTGGCTGCATTAGAGATTTCTCCATCATTTAGAAAGCAGCTGTTCCGTGCTCTCTCCATTGGTAGAGATTGAGTTCTCGACTTCAGAACACCGTGTTGATGGCAACTGGTGCTGTTCATCATGAGGTGGGATTGTCAACGCCTAGGACAGAACATCAGACAGTCACGGTCGCAGTCCATCATGGGAAGAAAACTCAGTCACCAAAAGACCCGCAGGGCCTGGGTAATGTGCCTCAATTAAAACAGGGAGCAGAGAAGTGAAAATAGATCATTTGATACTGGACCAGCTTTGAAGAGCACTTGTTACGGAAGTACATGACCCAAGCTCACATCTTCTGTCTCTATTTCCTTAGGCTTATCCATCACGTGTCACCATTACTGTGGTTTCCCTCCAGTCAGCTGTTGGTGAAAGAGCAAAACACCTGGGTTTCGTGCAGAGACCAGCTGACTTGATATCCATCTGGACTCCAGTTGTGCTGCTCCCATTATGCAGCAGCCCTCAGGCAGCGCTGGGAAAGGCTCTGTGTCAGAGGAATTCAGAATTCAGAGAAAGAACGTGTAGAGAGAACTGTGGTGGTCAGCCCCAAACTTACGGATCTTTGCTACATCAACGTCCATCGGACAGCAGTTCTGACAGAGGGAGGAAGTGGGCAACCTGGGAAAGGCTTTCAGCTGAGCTAGAAAGTCTCTGCCCTCTTTGTTTATTTTTGTTGTTGTTGCAATTGCCATGGCAGTCTTCTTCATGAAGTCTTTCCCCAGGCCAATATCTTCCAGTGTTTTTCCTATGCTTTCTTGGAGGATTTTTATTGTTTCATGCCTTAAATTTAAGTCCTTTATCCATCATGAATCAATTTTTGTGAGTGGGGAAAGGTGTGGGTCCAGTTTCAGTCTTTTACATGTAGACATCCAGTTCTCCCAACACCATTTATTGAATAGGGAGTCTTTCCCCCAAGGTATGTTCTTGTTTGGTTTATCAAAGATTAGGTGGTTGTAAGATGTTAGTTTCATTTCTTGGTTTTCAATTCAATTCCAAGTGTCTATGTCTCTGTTTTTATGCCAGTACCATGCTGTCTTGACCACTATGGCTTTGTAGTACAGACTAAAATCTGGTATGCTGATGCCCCCAGCTTTATTTTTGTTACAAAGAACTGCCTTAGCTATACAGGGTTTTTTCCGGTTCCATACAAAAGGCAGAATCATTTTTTCCAAATCTTGAAAGTACAATGTTGGTATTTTGATAGGAATGGCATTGAATATGTAGATTGCTTTGGGAAGTATAGACATTTTAACAATGTTGATTCTTCCCGTCCATGAGCATGGTATGTTCTTCCATTTGTTAATATCCTCTGCTATTTCCTTTCTGAGGATTTCATAGTTTTCTTTATAGAGGTCCTTCACCTCCTTCATTAGGTATATTCCTAGGTATTTCATTTTCTTTGAAACTATGGGATTTCGTTAAACTGAAAAGCTTCTGTACAGCTAAGGAGACAATAACCAAAGCAAAGAGACAGCCTACACAATGGGAAAGGATATTTGCATATTTTCAATCAGACAAAAGCTTGATAAGTAGGATCTATAGAGAACTCAAATTAATCCACATGAAAAAAGCCAACAATCCCATATATCAGTGGGCAAGAGACATGAATAGAACTTTCTCTAAAGATGGCAGACGAATGGCTAGCAAACACATGAAAAAATGTTCATCGTCTCTATATATTAGAGAAATGCAAATCAAAACAACCCTGAGATATCATCTAACCCCAGTGAAAATGGCCCACATCACAAAATCTCAAAACGACAGATGCTGGCGTGGGTGTGGAGAGAAGGGAACACTTTTACACTGATGGTGGGACTGCAAACTAGTACAACCTTTCTGGAAGGAAATATGGAGAAACCTCAAAGCACTCAAGCTAGACCTCCCATTTGATCCTGCAATCCCATTACTGGGCATCTACCCAGAAGGAAAAAAATCCTTTTATCATAAGGACACTTGTACTAGACTGTTTATTGCAGATCAGTTTACAATCGCCAAAATGTGGAAACAGCCTAAATGCCCACCAACCCAGGAATGGATTAACAAGCTGTGGTATATGTACACCATGGAATACTATTCAGCCATTAAAAAAAAATGGAGACTTTACATCCTTCATATTAACCTGGATGGAAGTGGAAGACATTATTCTTAGTAAAGCATCTCAAGAATGGAGAAGCATGAATCCTATATGAGGACAATTAATGACAATTAAGTTTATGGGGGGGAAGCAGAAAGAAGGATGGAGGGAGGGGGGTGGGGCCTTGGTGTGTGTCACACTTTATGGGGGCAAGACATGATTGCAAGCGGGACTTTACCTAACAATTGCAATCAGTGTAACCTGGCTTATTGTACCCTCAATGAACCCCCAACGATAAAAAAAAAAAAAGAAAGTCTCTGCCCTCCGTTTTCCCCGGGTCTGCACCAGGGATTCATGAGTTAGCAAACCTGCCTGACTCCTCCGTAGAGTGAACTGGGGAGCCCCGTCAGCCTGGCTGTGGCTGTCACAGGCCTGTGCTGGAATGGGAGGCGATTTTGCCCAACTCTCCCTTTATCTTACAGCAGTCAAGCCAGAATCCTGGTCTGAAGGCTTTTTTCATCTCCTCTGCCCTTTATCTCTTTTTTCTCACAGGTGTTTCACTACTATCTCTCTTGAATTTCTAATCTAATTTAACATCTGGCTCTTTAGGGGATCCAAACTCACTCACTTTTGGAAAATTCTTTCGAGTTTGAGACAGTAACTGTGTGAGCATTGAGTGGAGGCATTAAAAGTTTCTGGACTTATCATGGGGAGAGGAAAGCTGGAGGCAAATAATGTATTTATTTATTTTTTACATGAACTGCATTTATTTAATTTTTCAGAACACACATACTATTTGAGTTTACTTTAGGCATCATTGCTGATACTTTTTTTGAACATTTATAATATTTATTAAGCAACTATATGGTCTCTGTACAGAAATATTTCGAGTTTGAAGATAATTGGGGCATTTTTCCCCAAAGTCTCAAAAAATAGACAACTAATATTTATAAATAAAAATAGAAGATAATTACAAAAAACAGATCATGTCAAATCTTATACACAATAGAAAAAGAAGAAATGCTTCAAATTTATTCAAATTTTGACCAAAGTACATTATTTGAACAATAATTTTTAATTCAACTTGTTACTATGTTGTTTAGACTATTGCATTCTCATTTATAAATGAAATATGTTTGTAATTTTCCTTTATAATAATATATTTCTTCCAATTTTAAGATCAGGTATATCCAGATGAAGCAAATAGTGTATTTGAAATGTGTTTGAAGCAAATCGTAATGCTTGCTCTTCTTTTGTTTTTTTATTATTATTTTAATTAAGTCCTCTGTACATAGATCATGAACACATTTATGCCATTGTGGGATTCAATGTGTTGATTATTTGTACAAATTGGAGTGCTCACGTCCTACTAATCAACATAGCCTTCAGCTCATTTACTCAATTACAGCATTAAGACATTTGTGTTCTACACCTGATGGATCCAACTTGTACTTGCAATGTGCTCCATCGGTGTGATCCCCCTGCTGACCCTCCCTCACAATGTGCTCCATCGGTGTGGTCCCCCTGCTGACCCTCCCTCGCAATGTGCTCCATCGGTGTGGTCCCCCTGCTGACCCTCCCTCACAATGTGCTCCATCGGTGTGGTCCCCCTGCTGACCCTCCCTCGCAATGTGCTCCATCGATGTGGTCCCCCTGCTGACCCTCCCTCGCAATGTGCTCCATCGGTGTGGTCCCCCTGCTGACCCTCCCTCACAATGTGCTCCATCGGTGTGGTCCCCCTGCTGACCCTCCCTCTATCCACCCACCCCCTCCCTTCCCCTTTTCCCTCCTCTTCCTTCTTTCATCCTAAATTTTTAATTGATCACATTTTTTTTAAAAAATGCTTTATTTTAGTATATATTTAAGTTTTATAGAAAAGTTGAGAAGATAATATGGTTCCTATATACCCCATAAACAATTTCTTTTTTTCTTTCTTTTTTTTTTTTTTTTTTTTGCAGTTTAGCCAGGGCCGGGTTCAAACCCACCACCCTCGGTATATGGGGCTGGCACCCTACTCACTGAGCCACAGGAGCTGCCTGAATAAACAATTTCTAATATCAATCTGTACTTAACCCACGCCAATCAATGCTTCATTGTATATCCAGAGTGTGAGCTTTCTTTTTTTTGCAGTTTGTGGCTGGGGCTGGGTTTGAACCCACCACTTCCAGCATATGGAGCCGGCGCCCTACTCCTTTGAGCCACAGGTGCTGCCCAGAGTGTGATCTTTCTAAACGTGAGATATGAATACATCATTTTCTTGCTTAAAATATTTCAGTTACATCCATTGTTATAAGAAAATCCAAAATTTAGCATTCAAGAACCTGTCGAGTCTGGACAACCTTTGATTTTCTAATTTCAGTCGTAATTATGAGTCTCTTCGCTCTCTGTTTACACTGCCCGTTCTTCCCTTCCTCAGTCTGATTTGCCATTTCGATTTTCCATGGTCTAATTTCAGTTGTTGTTCTTTTTTTTTTTTTTTTAATTGTTGGGGATTCATTGAGGGTACAATAAGCCAGGTTACACTGATTGCAATTGTTAGGTAAAGTCCCGCTTGCAATCATGTCTTGCCCCCATAGAGTGTGACACACACCAAGGCCCCACCCCCCTCCCTCCATCCCTCTTTCTGCTTCCCTCCCATAACCTTAATTGTCATTAATCGTCCTCATATCAAAATTGAGTACATAGGATTCATGCTTCTCCATTCTTGTGATGCTTTACTAAGAAGTTGTTGTTGTTTTTGTCTGTTTTTATCTGTTTTTTGAAATTCTTCCTGGGCAGTTCCTTGGGATGGCTTCCTTCAAGCCTCCTCCTTGATTTACTTCAGTCATTCTTTACATACATAATTTCCAGTGTAATTTTAGATGGAAAAGAGGGACTATGTCCTCAAGGCATATTCCTTTATCTGCCCTACCATTGTTATGGGCCCTTCCTGTGTCTCCTGGGTTTTTTAATATCCCTTTCAGGATAGGACTCTAACGCTACAGACTGAGATACGTGGCATCACGTCTGTGTTGCTCCGGTTACATCTCCCAGCGCAGCACCTGGGGGGCATTTGTCAAGGCAGGAAAGAATACAAGGAGAAAGGGATGAGGCAGGGAAAGACGGGAGGAAGGCAGGAAAGAGGGATTCAAGCTATCAAACCAATAGAAAAAAGAATACGTACTGGTTGTATCACTGTCACTTTTTTTTATTTTGGAATCAAGTCTATAAATGATGACAAAATTTTTCACTCTTGCTTGCACTGGAAGGGCAGTTACTTGGCACATATCTTACTTCAAATATGTACAGAGCGTTTGGGTGAAAAACTTGGATATAATTTTTTCTCTTTCAGGTTGTTCAATAAGAGTAATTAAGTTTCCCAGAAGAACTCACACATATTTCTTGCTATAAATGGAGTAATAAATTTCTTTGACTCAAGGCCTAATCATTTTCTAAAATGTTGCTAGAATCCTGTATCAGCTCCATGTGTTTAAAGAAAGCTCGTCGCAAATGTACAAAGGTTTAACAATCATATTAATGTCTTTAAATGTTAAATATTCAGTTTATGAATCGGCTCTGAATATAGTGCTACTTTTTAAAACGTCCATGAGGTTATCTTAGTTTACGCAGATCATTAATAGTCTTTAAACCTAACAATTTAAGAAGAATTTCTACGGTGTTATTAGTTCTTGTTTTGGCTGGGGTCCTTTCTAACTCCAGCCAGGCCTTACGGGCCATCTCCCTGAAGTCGTCTCTGACTTCAGCCAGGCCTTTGCAGACCTTTTCCTGAGCTCCTTTGATGTTGGTGCCAAGCTGTCTCGTGAAGCCCCCAGGGTAGCACGTTCCTTTTGGAGTCTCATGTCCTCATTCATTCCTCTGCCTACCTGACCCTGATCACAAAACTTCACACAGTCATTTTATATCAATCTAACTCTATTGTAATAATCCTAACTTCCCTAATGGTCACCACACTTGATTAATTTAAAAAGGTTCCACACAGCCAAGGAAATAATCAACAGAGCAAACAGACAGCTGGAGAATGTGAGAAAATATCTGCATGGAACTGGGGACCACTCTCCTAAGTGAAGTAAGTACCCGAGAAAGCAAAAAAGAACAAGCCCCGCATCCTCTTCCTGTTAAATGCGAAGTCATCAATCAACACTAAGGTGCACACGGGAAAGTAAAACCCAGCGCAAATCCAACAGGTTGAAGGGGAAGGAGGGTTGGGTAAAATCACACCTGAGGGCTACAGCGCACATTGTCTGTTGGGTAGGCACACTTACAACTTGGACTCAAACTCCACAAAAGCAATTTATGTAGCCAAAACACGGGTGCCCCCATAATATTCTGAAATAAATAAGACAATAGAACAAGTCCCTTTCTCTGCTCAGTACACTTTTGATGGTGTGATCAGTCATGGAACAATAACTCTTCATCAGAGCTGGGTGCATTTATTAATAACTAAATTTGAGCTCTTCAATCATTTCAGAGCCAGTTTATATCAATGTATCTTTTTTGTTGTTGTTTTTTTGTTTCTTGCCCTTGATATTTCAATTTTATGAACCGATAAAAGCCCTATTTCACGGTCCTTGATGTAGACTTGGTTTGCTCAGTATCTTTCTCTCCTCTGAGCAACTCTTAATGATTTCATGCTTAGAAAGCACGACAAATATGCTGTCCCACATCAATTATTTAATTAATATCATACATAATTACTATAATAGATTTCAGCTAAGTAAAAGCAAGGGGATTGAAAATCATTTCAAAAATATGTGAGCTCTGCTATCCGATATGAACATCCCTGAAATCTTTCATTCTTTATACATCAAGTAGTCATTTAACAAATATCACTGGAGCCAGTAGTAGTTAAAAGCTCCAATAAATATTAGGATTAAAAGTAAGCAGTACTCCTAAAATATTTTCAGTCTAGAGAATAAACAAGTCTTTCTCCCATCTTCCATTTATATGTTTCTATGATCTTTCTCATTCCTTTATAACTAGAAATAATGTCTGTCTACAATCAAAGATTCTAAACAACATCTGCAAGAGCATATTGGAACACCATTGAACTGATCTATTCATTTTAAGATTCATTAAAATTAATGGTTTATTGTGAATCAAAAATGGCTTCTTGTGAATCAAAATTTCTGTTTTTATAAAATGTGTCCACATACATATAAATGATGTCAGAAAGCAAAAAAATAAAGCTTCAGATCATAAGAAAACTGCATGTTTTTAGTATGTCATGAAATCAGTAGTTCCAATATATGTACCTTATTCAGAAAACTTTGCATTTTTCAACATTGCATAGCTTTGTTCCAATATATGTACCTTATTCAGAAAACTTCGCATTTTTCAACATGATATAGCTTTGAGTGCCCATATGAATAAAAATACATTCAGTGGCAGGAAAGTGTATATAGCTGAAATGTTCTCACATATGTTGATTAACTAACACTCAGTATTTCTAAGAGCCAAAGTTTCACAGGTATGTAAAGTCATTTAGATTATTTATGACTACAATTAATGCTATATATTAAACAACCAGAAAACCGCCAGGGACTTCCACAACAAATAGTTTGGTTTTTATTTTTGCCTAGCAGTTTATGCATTTTCTGCAGGGTGCTTCTGACCCAGTTCAAGAGAAAATGATCTCAGTTTGGCTTTCTGGTGTTTTTGAAGTCTAGGAATTAAAGACGTTGGCTGCCTAAAGATTCAGTGAAAAAAATCACTGACAAAACACAGTTTAATTGGAGAAGAGGTATCTGAATGTATTTATGTGTTAACGAGGGAAGTTTCAGAAAGACAACTCACAGATAAGCGAGAAAGAGTCTAATTTTATGGTTGGGTTCAACTAAGTACATATGTCCGTGTAGACATATGATCGGAGGAAACTAAGAAATATGATCGGTGGGAACTAAGGCTATTGACTGGGTGGGGAAACCCGGCCTTTCTAGCCCCCATCCCTTCCTCCTGGGTGGGGCAGGGCTCTCTCTGAAAGGAGAATGTTGTGACCTATAGTAAAAAGATAGGTGAGGTAATTTGGGAAGCCAGTTTTCACATAGAACTATTTTAGGTTTCACGAATGGCTTTTGAGAAAAGGGGTCTGGCTTTTGCGGCTCTCCTTGGGGAAGAGGGATTCTATTACAGTTTCTATGACCAGCTTCAGGAAAAAATGGGACTGAGGGGCAGGAGGACAGGAGAATCTCGGAGAAAAGCTTTGGTTTCTGGGGCCTTCATTTTGGGGCATTGTTCTCTGGGCCCAGAGACTGGTGGGCTGGAGGGTCGGCCGTAAGCTGACTGGTCTAGCAAGGTCTTGGCTGGGATGCCTCACTCAGCAGCTTCTGCTGAGCTTGTTTTCATGCCTGAGCCAGATGGCTGACATGCGTGGAGCCCAAACTCCCAAGTTTCTTGTCTTGGCTTTTTTTGATTCTTAAATGGCAACGTGTTTATCATGATGCATTCGACTAACAAAGCAATTCAGAAGTCCAGCCCAGATTAAAGAGACAGAGAAATAGACTCTGCCCATTGGGATCCAGAGTTACAAAGCAAAGTGCACATACATAGGATGGCTGGAAACTGGGCTCCTTTTTGCAATTCTACCATTTTCTCCCAGGTAGTCAGAATCCCAGCTACATCATCGAATACACAAAAGCTCATACATTGATATAATGTGGTTCTGTAATAAACTCAAAGCATCTTTTTCTCTTGGAAAAATGTGTTCTTTTGAGAAATGCTCAAATTCTTCAATAACCAAATGTAATACAAAAAATATTTACAGGATGTAAAACTACTCAAAACTATCTGTCCAACAAAATAGGCAATAGAAAATTCACTTTAATTATAATTGTTTTGCAGCCTGCAAAGCTTATATTTTTGTCATCAAAGTCAATAAAGCAGTTTAGAAATTAATAAGCATTTGTCTGTGTGAATCTGGCTTCATGAATTTTAAGCAGGATGAGAAATTGCTACATTATATCTTTTGTCAAACAATAGTTTCTTGCTATTAGCAGTGACAAATTAAATTAGCAGTGACAAATTAAAACTAGCTATTTTTTATGAATACAAAAAAATTCATCACATGTAATTTCTTAGCAGTTAATATCTGTATGCTTAATGGAATGTCTAGATGTATTTTCTCAAGTGTAATTTTAAAAAGAAAAAATATCAATTAACATTTTAGTTTTATCAAATGCTCAAACAGGTGTAACTTATGTCCAGCAATATATGTCAGGAGTATTCAGAGAGAGACTCATAATAGGCAGTTTGTCTTTTTTTCCTGGCATTGAGTAGATACAGTATTTAATTAGCAAATGAGATGACAAAAAAGGAAAAGAAATGGAACAAAGAACAAATTTGGTGAACAGAAAATTGTAAAAATATGGTACATGTTAATGTAACTATTGATGTTTAATTCAACTAATGAAAATTGATTAATCACTTCAAATGTGAATGTTGTAAATCAATTAAAGGACAGAGGCTTTTTTTTTTAATGACAGTTTCATTATGTTGCCCTTGGTAGAGTGCAGTGGCATCACAGCTCACGGCAACCTCTAGCTCTTGGGCTTAAGCGATTCTCTTGCCTTAGCCTCCCAGGTAGCTGGGACTACCGGCACCCACCACAACGCCTGGCTATTTTTTTTTTTTTTTTTGTAGTTGTCATTGTTGTTTTTAGCTGACACAGGCTGATTTCGAACCTGCCAGCCTCAGTGTATGCGGCTAGTGCCCTAAACACATAGCTACGGGTTTCAAGGCAAAGACAGAGCTTTAAACAGTAAATTAAAATATAAATCTCTACTCTATTTTGTAGGCAAGAAACCCACCTTATGTATAAAGACACGGGTTGAAAGTTAACCCTCAGAATGAGTTATACACTCATTACTATAAAGAAATCTGGAGTTGGGGCGGTGCCTGTGGCTCAACGGGGTTGGGTACCGGCCCCATATGCCAGAGGTGGTGGGTTCAAACCCAGCCCCGGCCAAAGACTTAAAAAAAAAAAAAAGAAAGAAATCTGGAGTACTTATCTTAATTTCAACCAAAGCAGAATCCAGAGCAGGAAAAATAACCATAGATAAAGAAAGACACTAAATGAAGATTCTCATGTAAAAGGTCTTCTGGGAGAATCCAAGAAGGTGTAGCAATCTCTAATGTGGATGATTTAATAATGAAGCATCAACATCTGTGTAGTCAAAACCCAAAGAAACAAAGAAGGATAAATATATAAATATAAATTTATATAAATATAAATATATTTAAATATATGTAATATATATATGTAATATATGTAAATATATAAATTTTACCTACAAATTTCAACACTTTCCTCAGTAATTGATACTGATAAATTAAGCAGGCAGAAAATTTGTGAAAATAGTTTACTTGATCAGTCTTTTCAGTCAATTTATCATTTGACAGAAAACTCTGTTCAAACACAGTGAATGCAAACATACATCACTTCCAAATTCACATTCAAATTCTAGGTCATAAAATGCACATTAATAAATTCAAAAACTTTTACAAAATAAGTCCTCATACTCTAGTGAAATGAAGCAGGATAGTCATAAGAGAACTGGCCAATCTTTGAATATTTAAGGAATAAGCCAGACACTTTTAAACAACAGATGGGGCAAAGAAGCAGTTTAAAGGGAAATTTTAAAATATTTTAAACTAAGTGAAAATTAAAATAGAACTTATTCCATAAAATGGATTAATAAGCTGTACTATTTGCATAACTTAGAATATCATTCACTCATAAAAAGATAGCCTTGGAAGGATTTGGAGAACATTCTCTTAAGTATCACAAGAATGAAAAACAAGCACCCTATATACTCAGTATTATGTTGAAACTAGTAGATTAACCAGTATGGACCCACAGGACAGAAAAACACAGTTAAATTCAAGAAGGTATGAGGGGAATGGAGTTCATAAGTTCTGGCACAAGGTATAGGTCTAATGCACACTTCCTGGGCAAAGAACACAACTTAAACTTGTTGCAATGTAATTTAACCATATGTACTTCCACATTATTACAAAAAAAAAAATAGAACTTATCAAAATGCATGGGATGCAATGTAAACAGTTTAGACAGAAACAAATCTATAAGCTTACTGACTGTATTAGAAGGTTCAAGTCAGGGCGGCACTTGTGGCTCAAGGAGTAGGGCGCCAGCCCCATATACTGGAGGTGGTAGGTTCAAGCCCAGCCCTGGCCAAAAACTGCAAAAAAAAAAAAAAGAGGACTCAAGTCAGCGCTCCAACCTTCCGCCTTAAGAAACTAGGGGAAGAAGTTCCCACATTAAGGCTTCAATTTTGATATGAGGACAATTAATGACAATTAAGGTTTTGGGGGGGGAGGAAAAGCAGAAAGAGGGATGGAGGGAGGGGGGTGGGGCCTTGGTGTGTGTCACACTTTATGGGGGCAAGACATGATTGCAAGAGGGACTTTACCTAACAATTGCAATCAGTGTAACCTGGCTTATTGTACCCTCAATGAATCCCCAACAATAAAAAAAAAAGAAATGTCAAAAAAAAAAAAATAGAACAGATGTCAATGAAATTGAAGACATAAAATCAATAAATGCAAAAGAGCAATTATTTCTTGAAAAGCTTACTGAAAGAGATAAACTTTCAGCCAGAATAACCAGGGAAGAAAGCACAGAATAGTAATATCAGAAATAAATGAGCCTGCTACCTCCAAGGTTCATTTCCCGTATTATTTAACAGTAAAAGAACACAGGACTCCTTTGAGATACGTGTGCTCCCGGCTCCCTGAGCTTTCTGACCAAGGCAGGTGGAGTGTGGGTGGTGTGTGCTGCTGGTCTGGGGACCTGTGACGCAGTAACCCTTCAGAGTCTTTCGTCCTTTAATCTGTTAAACTCACACCGTTCCTCATTAATACTAAAACCTTCATTTTAAAATGCAAGCATTTCCTTCAAGAAAGAATTTTTATACAAAGTAGACATTTAATTTCAGCCCTAGTATTTTGTTTACAGCTACCAATTGTAAAGAAATCCTGTTTGAAAGAATGAATGCCTTTAGCTTTTCTCCATTAGCTTTGATTTTGCTGTAGTTGGAATAAGATATTTAAAATTTTTGAAATGTAAGAAACTGGGTGAATATCAGAAGGTTCTTCAGTGAACATAAAGTAAATAATCTATGAGGAATTTTGAGCGTTATGGGAACAAATGCTAATTTCTGCAGCTCTGAAACTATCCATCCTTGCTTGTCAGTATTCACAAAATATCTAAGACAAGAAAAATGAACTGTTTATTGTGTCTCTTAAAGATGGTTCAACTTGACTGTAATAGTCTATACTGACAAATAAATTCTGTAAGACTGTCAAGGTAAACAATCACGTAAAGTCTATGTACATAAAATGTTAAACAGCTGAAAAGTAATGTGGTTAATAATAAATTGTAAAAACATTGTATTAAGAACAACTCCAACCACTTATCATTTTGATATGAAATAAAAATGCTTTATTTTAATACATAAATATGACTAAATGACTGCCTCAGTATAACAAATGTAAATGAAATAAGTATTAAAATAAACCCCCACTTACCTTAGCAAGTTATAGATTTTATTATTTCTTAAATCTACATATTTATTGTATCTTTACAGATTTTGTCATAGTTTGGTCTTATTTTTAACATACCTTTTTTCCACAAAATTCTAATCATTATTCTTATGTTATCTTACAATGCCCATAATTTTGGGCCTTTCTAATTTGGGAGTGTTTACTAAACTTTTATTTAAATTGAAATTGCTATTTATTGGGCGGTGCCTTGGCTCAGTGGGTAGGGCGCCAGGCCCATATACCGAGGGTGGCGTGTTCCAACCTGGTTCCAGCCAAACTGCAACAAAATCTAGCCAGGCGTTGTGGCAGGTGCCTGTAGGCCCAGGTACTCGGGAAGCTGAGAGAAGAGAATCACCTAAGCCCAAGAGCTGGAGGTTGCTGTGAGCTGTGACACCACAGCACTTTGCTGAGGGCAACAAAGTGACTCTGTTGAAAGAAAGAAAGAAGGAAAGAAAGAAGGAAGGAAGGAAGGAAGGAAGGAAGGAAGGAAGGAAGGAAGGAAGGAAGGAAGGAAGGAAGGAAGGAAGGAAGGAACTGCTATTTATTTCAAGCTTATTCATTCAAAATTTTTTTGTTGCACAATTTCTTTTATATTTTACACCTATTTGTAGCATTAGGAGCATAAACCTTCTAAATTATGAGTCTCATCTGTTTCTGCCTGAAGAATAAATTGTATTCTAAGAGAAATTCACAGGATAAATTAATAATTAATTTTCCTTCATTTAAAATATTTAGCGGGTCTTAGTCATATTTATTTACTTTGTAGGGACAAGGTCTGTGCAATGATACTAATTTCAGCAGGTCACAGTAACTTTGAGAAAATCATTTTTCTGTAGAGTAATTACTTAATAAATGATTTAGGTGTATAAACACCCGTCCATCCTAATGCATATGTCCTTACCATTAAACCCCAAAGAAATTATGAGATGCAGTAGACACAAGCAAAATACAATTAGATACAGTCTTACCCGATGTAAAAAAAATATAAAAAATGATCAATCTCATCTAAAACATAATAAGACATAAAAAAACATTGAAAGTAGTGATTGTAAGATTTTTCTCCCCAGCAATTTAACAACATCCTCCACAATGTGTAGACTGTTTATATTTACGCTGCCATCTCCAGTGTGGCTCTGCTTATTCCTTCAGTGATTTTTAACATGAATTTGGAAGCTCTGAGCAACTCTTCACATGCTTTAAATAAGAAAAAATATATCTATTTAAGATGCTTTACTCAGTCTGATTTGAAAGGTCATCTCTTCCAGAAACACCCACTTAGACCTACCAGAAATAAAGTTGAATCAATCACATATCTGGGAACCCAGTATTCTAGTCAACTTGACACATATAGTTATCCATTTCAAATTATCTTCTTCTAAATTATATGTTGTAGTTCTAACTCACAAGATCTTAGCCTGTGATCTTATTTAGAAGTGGGGTAGTTGCAGCTACTTAAGGGGAGGTGACGCTGGAGTAAGGTAGGCCTCTAGGAAAACATTGCTGGCATCCTTAAAGAAGGTGAAATCTGGACAGAAAAACACACGTACAGGGGGGAACATAACGTAAATGGGAATTCAGAGATCAGCGAAAATATGAAGGCAGAGATAGGTGTAATGTATCCATAAGCCCCATAGGCCAAGAACACCAGCGACAGCCAGAAAAACAGAAGCCAAGAGAGAGGCAAGGCCGAATTCTCCCTCACAGCCTCAGAAGACAGTGACCCTGCTTACAGCTTGATCTCTGACTTTTAGCTGCGATAACTGTGAGGCAATACTTTTTTTATTGTAGTGTAAGCCATAAAGTACCAGTTTGTATTACTTTTTTAGGCAGCCTGATATCAGAAACTGATATAACTCACAGCAACCTCAAACTCCTAGGTTCAAACCATCCTCCTGCCATGGCCTCCTGAGAAGCTGGGGCTACAGGCACAGGCTGTTGCACCCAGCTGATTTTTCTATTTATAGTAGAGACAGGGTCTTGCCTTTGCTCAGGCTGACCTTGAACTGAGTTCAAGTGATCTTCTAGGCTCAGCCTCCCAGAGTGCTAAGATTACAGGTGTGAGCCACAATGTGGGGCCAGAAACTTAGATTCTAGAGAAACACTGTGGCTAGATTTGATAGGGTTTCCTGGTGTATTGGATGTAAGGAAGGATGACGATTATTACCAAAAAAGTAAAGGATAACAGAGGGTTTTTGAACTTTAAGAAAAAGAGATCCTCTTCCTTTACCTCTTTTATGTTTACATGGAGGGATCTGGAACATATTCTCCTGAGTAAAGAGTCTCAAGAATGAAGGAAAAAGTATCCAAATGTGCTCAGTACTTCTGTGGAAACTACTTCTATTTACTCACACTTTCTTATGAAAGATAGAACACAACTATAGCCCAGGATGAAGGAGAGAAATGGATGGGAAGGGAGGGGAGGGAGGAGGTTTGACAGAGGGCGGGTAAAGGGTGGGCAGGACCACACCTGTGGAGCATATTGCAAGGGTACAAGTCAAATCTGTCAAGTGTAGACCATAAATGTCTTAACACATAATCAAGTAAATGAGGTGAAAGCTGTGTTGATTGGTTTGAAGTAAGCACATCAGATTGTATAAAAAAAAACACATTGTACCCCACATATTCATAAATGTATTCATGATCTATGTGTATTTGACTTAATAAAAAATAAATAAAATGAAATAAAATGGATGAGAAAAAAGAAAAAGAGAAATGTATTCTCTAAAATGAGGAAGCATATGGGATTTGCAGAATATAGGGGTGGGTGGAAATATGGAGTTCATTTTTAGTTTGAGATGCAAATAAATAAAAAATATGCAAAGATTATATAAATAAAAAGTATGAATCAGAGTTTGCAAACAGCTCAACACACACACACACACACATAATATATGTACATATATGTACATAAAATCAATTTTGGATCCATCCACGTAAGATGATAAATAGAATCACGCAACCAGTGAGATGGCCTATAAATTGAGAGAAGACCAGGAAGATACATGTTTGGGAGGCTTCTCCTGAGATTTATCATTCTTTTAAGAAAGAATTGGCAAAAATCGCTGAAAGCAATGAGCTATGAAGAAGGTGAACAAGAAATGTTGCTGGAACACCAAGAAATAAGATTCCCAAAGGAGGGAATGATATACCGCGCCTGGTGCAGCTAAAATGTTGGGAAATTGTTCGTACAATGTTCTTCTGTGGAGGTCAAAGAGGGACATGTACAAAATCAGTGGATTGAAGGAAAATAAATGCTTCATCGGAAGAGAATAGAAAGCAGCAAATGTAGACAGCAAATATAATGACCCCATACATGATTCGGTAAAAGAGGGACTAGAACCAACCTTGCTTGAAATAAGTGTGGGGGCAAGGAAGTTTTTTTTTTTTTTTTTTTTTTAGAGACAGAGTCTTACTTTGTCGCCCTCAGTACAGTGCCATGGTGTCACAGCTCACAGCAACCTCAAATTCTTGGGCTCAAGTAATTCTCTTGCCTCAGCCTCCCGAGTAGTTGGGACTACAGGCGCCCACCACAACACCCGGCTATTTTTTTGGTTGCAGTTTGGCCCTCCGTATATTCACGGAGCCACAGGTGCCACCTCAAAGAAGATATTTTATTAGCTTATGAGAAATTACAGCAAGTGTCGTGGTACGGCAAAGGATCCCATACCAAGGGAGTGTCAGTGACCTTGGAGAGAACCGGTATAAATACATGTGTGTGTGTTCACCCTTATAACCCACATACATGTTTTCCTCTGCAATAGTAAACATTATCATGTCCTCACTTAAATATAAGAATTAAAAATGTATTCAGTTGCAGAAGAATTTTTGGAATAGATTTGCAGAAGTGAAAATATCTAAACAGTGTATTTATAATAACAAACCTTAATGCTGGTTGGAGGCAGAAACAGCACAGAGTGTGCATTTTTAAACAAGCTGCAAGATGAAAATGCATTAGAGTAACAGGTAACCCCGGATAGCAGTTTGTCAAGATGTGTTTCATTATATGGTGCCTTAAAATATACGCTTTGGATAGTTCCATGTAACATGTCTGGAATCAAACATTCTGATTCTCAAGTTGTACGTTCACATTTGAACACCTCAGCCTAAAATTATGTTGGCTAAGCTTCAAAGCACAATCTTTGTACATTCAGAAAGATACTGGGTATGTGATCATGAGTACTAAATTTAATTATTGATTCATTTTGAAATTCATAAGCAAACAGAACTAGCCTATTCAATTGGATATTTTGATAATTATTTTTCAGACTTCTCTCAACCAAAGAAAATTTGCATCTTAGAATGGGTAAAGGCAAAACTTACTAAATGCAGAATACAAATGTCTACATACAGTAACTAAGAAAATGCCATGAAGGCTACATTGAACAGTTTGATGAGAATATTTCAGATTGTATATGAAACCCGCACATTGTACCCCTTGTTGCACTAATGTACACAGCTATGATTTAACAATAAAAATAAATAAATTTTAAAAAAGATTAAATTGCATAAAAGACTGTTATACATCTATAGAAACCTTGCCTAAGTGCTTTCTGTTTTGTTTCAATTTTTGTTTGTTTGTTTTGTTTTGTTTTAAAATACTGTTTAAAGAATGCAGGGATTTGGTTGGAACCGGCCAGATGCTGAAATTTTAAGGTAGGCTTTCCCCATTCTCTTTAACAGACTGGTCTCAAGTCTGCACCGTGACTGAGGTCTGAGGCCTCTCCGTCATCCTGAACCTCTAAGGTCACGTTACTTCAAAAGTCCCCTCCATCCTTTCATCTCACTTCCTTTACCCAGTGTTTCCTGATCTCTGCTTTTCAATATTAAAGAAAAAAACAAAAACTTTTCTAATTAAGAAAGCTGAAATTGGGCGGCGCCTGTTGCTCATTCGGTAAGGCCCGGCCCCATATACTGAGGGTGGCGGGTTCAAACCCGGCCCCGGCTGAACTGCAACCAAAAAATAGCTGGGCATTGTGGTGGGCGCCTGTAGTCCCAGCTACTCGGGAGGCTGAGGCAAGAGAATGGCTTAAGCCCAGGAGTTGGAGGTTGCTGTGAGCTGTGTGATGCCACGGCACTCTACGGAGGGCCATAAAGTGAGACTCTGTCTCTACAAAAAAAGAAAGAAAGCTGAAATTTACATGAATGTTCATTAAAATTCCTTTCTCCCTGCATTTTATTTTTTCAAACATACAAGCATTCACTCATTTAATCGATAATGAAGACAGACTTGGTGACCACACGCTGGTGTTTAGCATCCATCCGTCTTAGGAATTCCTCTACTGTCTGGCCAGGACAATATTTCCATCCATCTAGACTGTGGTTCCAGTTCTAAAAGTGAAAGTTAACAATCACTTTCACATGATCTCTATTTCCTTAAACTCAAATAATATCCACATTATTGCTATTATTTTAATTCTTTGACTTAACTTGGAAATTGCGAATAGCCTGAATGATTCTGCTCCCAAACTTGGTGCTGTTTGCTTGGTGATACTGGAAGGAAGTGGAGCTGGTTTAGATCACAGACCTGCATTCTCCTGTAAGGCATGTGCAGCCAGCTGTCTCATTTAACGTCATAGGTCAATACGCACCTATTTTCATTTAAGCTAAAGAAAACTAACTCTGCTTTGCAAGAAAGTTTAAATTTTAAAATAGGCATTTGCCTGACCCTCCACCATAAAAGCCAAGTACCAATTAGGCTCAGGGATTAACGATTAAGATACAGTTCTTGGCAGCAATCTTTATAATTTAATAGCCTGAAAAGATGGAAATAGATAATTAACAACATGCTTTTGTGAGCCATACAACAGGAATAGGAATATATCTAAAATTAGAAATGTTGTTTTTACTTCACACATTTCTTGATAATTATGCTAGATTTGAAGGAATGGTCAGGATTCAGTAAAGCAAAGAATCATATTGTTACAACTTTAATTTATAAGGAAGTGCTTTAGCTTGTGCAGAAACCCCACAGAGAGTCCCGGCCAGGCCTGATGAATGTGAACACCAAGAAATAGAAGGCTGAGAACTTTGGTCGTGGTCTGTTTTGTAAGAGGAGCAGAAGATATCTGTGCATATTAATTAGGAGTATTTTAAGATGTTAGGAAAGTTACTATAAAGCTCAATTATAAACATCTTATTTAGTCTAAAATATAACACATATGAATAAAAGTCTAGAACATCAAGGCCTATAATATGCCAACTCAGTGACAGAGCATGTGTGAGTCCCTCACACAGCCAGATGATAAAACTTCACAGCAAAACCATGTGCTCCAGGATATCGTGACCTCTGCTCTCATCAAGAGACAACCAATACCCCAAATGCAATGGCGATCATATGCTTGTCTTTCTTTTTCATTTTATCGTTTAAGCATATTTCTTAAATATACTTTTTGGATTTTATGCAAATGGATTACACCTTTAATACATTTTGTCTTATTTTTGCAGTAAAAAAAATATATATATATATTCCTACTGGTTGTAGTTTACCCCCTCCCTTTGCTGTGTAACATTTTATTGTTTGAGTGCACTACAACTTAATTAGCCATTCCACTGCGGGTGAAGAGTTGGTTTCCAATTCCACGCTGTAATACTGCTTGGAATATCCTTTATGCATATCCAAGCACACATGTGCACAATTTATTTGTGGATATACATGTGAATGAGTATAATTAATACTAGGATCCAAAAGTTACAACTTTATTTTGCTAAAATGGAATTGTTTGCAAGTTTACCATTAGAATTAAATGACGGTTAACTTTTTATAATAGTATTGTCAGACACTACAATTTTTTGCCATCTGTTTTCTAATCATCTTACATTGCTATTTTTCATTGCATTTATTGTTACCAATGCAATTAGGATTTAGTGATCATTTATAATCTGTGAGATGAATATGGGAGTCCTTTGTCCACTTCTGTACTGGGTTTATAGGTCTTCATTAATCATTTGAATAATTCTTTATACATTCTGAATATGAATCTTTTAGTAAGCCCAAATTAATTGAGTATCTCTGTTATAAATAACAGTTTTTATTCAATCTTTTTGAAGGAAATAACCTTCACAATAGGTATTTTAGATCATGTACAAATGTGGAAGTCTACGAAAGATAAAATACGTCCAGATTGCATGTCTAGAGAGTGGGCATGAGTCTTCTTAGCTCTGGGGTGTACTGTGTACATATGTAATCCCATATATTTAGAGAATGATAAGGTAATCATTACTGAAGTATCAAGTTTCATAAGATGACATTATCTGGTATTATTTTAGTTTGTTCAGGTTGCTGTAAGAATATTTACTAAATTAGATGGATTCTAAATAGAAATTTATTTTTAAAATTGTAGAAGCTAGGAAGTTCAAAAGCAAGTCCTCCCAATTTTGGTGTCTGATGAAGACACATCTTTGCTTCCTAGATGGTGCTTTCTTTCTGTTTTCTCACATGGTAAAAGGGGTCCTCTGTTAATAAAAGAGCTGATCCCATTTGTGAAGAGTCCATCTTCACGCCCTAATCTCCTCCCCAAAGCCCCACCTCTTACTACGATAGCCTTGGGGATGACACCCCAACATACAAGTTTGCAGGGACACAACTGTTCAGACCATAGCAGTGATATTATAGAATTATAGAACACTAGTATGAGCGTGATTTAAACCCAGTTTTGTTAAGTGGGATTGGGTAGTCTAATCACAACAACTTAGATAAACCCAACTTTCTTGAGCCCCAAACAGTATGCTACTAACATGCTACTTGTGTGATGTATTACTTCTTTTTTTTTTTTTTGTAGAGACAGAGTCTCACTTTATGGCCCTCGGTAGAGTGCCGTGGCCTCACACAGCTCACAGCAATCTCCAACTCCTGGGCTTAAGCGATTCTCTTGCCTCAGCCTCCCAAGTAGCTGGGACTACAGGCACCCGCCACAACGCCCAACTATTTTTTGGTTTGCAGTTTGGCCGGGGCCGGGTTTGAACCCGCCACCCTCGGTATATGGGGCTGGCGCCTTACCCACTGAGCCACAGGTGCCTCCTGATGTATTACTTCTTTCAAATATGTTCCTGGACCTTCAAAAAATAAAGCAGGAAGGCAGATATTGTATCATCTGTCTTCCCAGAATAGTGATATTTGCATATATTTTATCTCATGTTTTAACCCAGTAGGTATTCTGTAAGCAGTTAGTGAATAAATACAGAAATAACTGCTTTATAGAAAGGAGCAGCACTGGATCAGACTGACAGGAGAAATGAGAATAATTCGCATTTCTTTAAACGACATACTGAATTACTTTTGGGTGAGTTTGCTCTTAGATTTTATTCATCTGTAAAACTGCAATATATTGTGGTCTCTTAAAGTAAATATCTGGAGATAATGCTTTTATAAATATAGTGGGATTTCACAAACATAGTGTATGTTTTTTCTGCTTTATTTTCTTATTTTTCAAATATGTTTGCATTATGCATATACTAGCATGGCACTAAAATAAATACCAAGGAAGAAACGATTAATTTGAATTTTATTTTTACTGAAAAGGTCCTATTTACACTAATTCAAACATTGAATATTCAAAAATAATAAGAATTTGGGTGGCGCCTGTGGCTCAAAAGAGTAGGGCACTGGACCCATATACAGGAGGTGGCGGATTCAAACGTGGCCCTAGTCAAAAAAAAAAAAAAAAAAAAACTGTAAAACAAATAATAATAAATACATAAATAATATAATTAATAAATAATAAGAACCTTATTCTTAGAACCAAAAATAATTGCCTATTTTTCAGAAAACTTCAAAGTTAAGGTTACTTTTAAAGATCCATAAAACAATATCCCTTAATTAGATTAATAAATTCATTTCGAAATATGCTATTGGCAAGCCAGTGAAAATCTTGTACAGAAAGCATATTTTATACATAAATTATGATATAATTTTAAGTCTGCATTACTTTCAGTATTTGATGAATGAAAGCATTTTAAAACACTCAGCAATATTAAGCATTTGTTTTATTCTAAATGCATATGTCCACTATAAGTGCCTACAGAACAGCTTGTCTTTGATATTGCAAAAACAAGTAATTAAAACTGTAATAAGCCTTTTCGATGTAGCTATTCTGTATCCATGGAAACCCAACACTAAGAGATGGTGTTATTTGGAGACTGACCTACAAGAAATACAATATAAGGAAAATAACTTGTATCTAAAAAGGTTTAAAGGATTATGAGCCAATGTACAAATTGTTACCGTTCATTTTAAAACAGTTTTAAATCTATATTAAAAGCATACCCTTCACTACAGAGAGAGTATTTAAAAATGTGCACTTATCCATTTTGTAGGTATTTATGGAGTGGTTCATATATGTAACATAAGCACTTTCCTGTATCCTGCTGATAAAACAGTGAACATCACTGATTATGCTGTGATGTTCTCAGCTTATATTCTGGGATTATAAACATGTTATATTTTATGTATATTTATATCATGTAAAACAGATAATTATTTATATCCTAGGGCCATTTATATTACCAGCTAAAGGTGGAATGATCTGAGTCAAAAAAGTAAAGTATTTATTTTGTTATATGTTAGTGTGTAAGAGGAGAAAACAACACAGGACATGTTATATGTGTTTGTGGGTCTATTTTTCCAACATAAATCTGTTGGATAAGGCAAAGTTCAAATGGTCATAGCACAATAAATATATTTAAAAGACATTAGTTTTCCCTGTAAAATCAATAACTAATTTCTCAAGTGTTGTTTTAAGGCTATGTGATCAACCTGCTGAAAATTCTCCCTTTAGTTTTGCCATCACTTGATAATTCTCCAACTCTGTTAATGTGTTACCTTTAGCAGTTAGCTTTTTATTAGACAAAATAACTTATCTTCTCCATTTGAATAATTAATGATTTATCTACCATGTTCTGAATTAGTAAATCTAATTTATGTACTACATTACATATTTTTTCCTTTACTGTTTCCATCCTGTGCGATTTGGCCCGTCCCTTCTGAGATGGCTGTTTGAGAGCACACACCAGCCCCAAACTACACCGTCAGTTGTTTACCAGTGAGTAGCAGAGACAAGAAGATGGGGAGAAATGAAGATTTGAAGACACAAGAGGAAAGAATTTTAAGAAGTTGGCCAGGGTCTGTCCACCTGCAAGCCTGAGGACCCGTGGAAGCCCCTAGCTCTGGGCCAGCTATATTTTTATTATGCACATCACTGTTTTAATCATCAGTCTACTGGGGGAAGGCTAAAGCCTTATGTCATGGTTCTTGCTGGGCTTGAATTTCCTAACAAAACTATTTTTTAAGACATTAATTAGACTGATTTTCCTCTTACTATTATTACTTTATTTGTGATCTTAACACAGACAGGTTATGGTTCAGGGAACACAGTCCAGGAACAGGATGTCAGAGTAGACCCCAGTCAGAGCACGCACACAAATCTCAGGACTGGGGATGGACTCGCACTCCTGGCGGTACCGAGATCACAGAAGAAAGGAGATAATTTCCTCCTTAATTTCCTGAGACTTCTTCTCTTTTAACAAGGTTCAGGCACCTACCCCATCTCTAGCATTCCATGAATAACTCCCCCAAAGCACTCACTCTCCCTGAGAGGGCAGCCCTGCCCCGTGGAACCTTGTCCCTCAGAGCTCAGTGACCATGAGCTGAGTCACACTGGGGCAGGAGTGAAGCCCCACAGTCTGCTTGAAAACGTCAGGCTTCAGGCTGTCACATTTTACAACAGATTTTGGGTTCCTCTGATCCACTTGTGTCCTGTCTCTGTTTCCTTTTGCTCATCATCTGTAATCATTTTCTTAATTCAATTCTTAACCTATGTATAATAAACAATTGAAAATTGGTTCAAAGCTTATTAAATCATTATTTCTAGCAATGCAAGCACACCACAATATGACTCTTCCCTTAAAACTCATGTCCACCAACAGCTATTTGTCCTTTGTGTATGTTTTTCCTGCCTGTGAGAACCTAGCTGTCTGTCACACACACAAAGTCAGAAATGCACTTACGCCTATCAAGACATACACATGTCTAAGTGTAAACATCAGGGGTCCTCAAACTACGACTCACGGGCCACATGAGGCGGTGTGAATTGTATTTGTTCCCGTTTTGTTTTTTACTTCAAAATAAGATATGTGCAGTGTGCATAGGAATTTGTACATATATATATATATATATTTTTTTTTTTTAACTATAGTCCGGCCCTCCAACAGTCTGAGGGACAGTGAACTGGCCCCCTATTTAAAAAGTTTGAGGACGCCTGACGTATATGCACACATAACCATATGTTTATATATATTCCCCAGAGTGTTTCTTTGGTTTCTTTGTGTGTTGGTATACCGATATCATATTTATATTCTATATTGATATTGTATGTTTATCTGTGTCAAAACTGAGAAGCCTAGAATTATGCCATGCGGTTCTCACACTTTTCTCAGGGTACATTCTGACCTCTATTATTTCCAATTCTGTTGCTCTTTTTTTCACAGTCAGACAGCTAACTCTCGTTTGCTTCTAAATTCTACGCACTCGCTCCTGTCTAAATACATGGACAAGAGTTTCGAAAGTGCTAACACACATAATTGTGAATTTTGGTGTAATTTCATAGATCGTTTTAAAAATAAAATGTACAGACCACAAGATACAGAAATCTGAAGTGCACAGTTGAGGAGAAACTTTGCTCCTGTCCCTCCCCAGAGAATTTCCAGGGTTTGCCCTCCTCACCATATATCCTTGAATATTTCATCCCTCACTTATTGTTTTTAATCATTTTATGTCCATGATATCATCTTACATGTGCTCTTTTGTGTTTAATTTCCTTAAAAAGTTAGTATCATATCTATGATAAATATGTTGATGAACTTTTCCATTGCACATTTTTATCTATGGCTAATGAACATACTTATTGCACAACTATGCCATGTATGTTTAGCCACTTTTCTGTTGGCGAGAATTTAGGTTTATTCTAGTTTTCTCTGTTGTGAATTAAGATGCAGAAACACTCTTGCACATTTAGGTAAATACGCGGGAGTTTAATTGCTACTTTGTAGGATGAGTGTAAATTTAATTTGGTAGGACATTGACAGACTACCATTTCTTCTACCAGCAACATATGAGCGCTCCAACTGGTTCATATCTTCACTGATACTTTATTCTCAACAAGTTTTTGTTTAAATTAATCATTCTAGTAACTAGATTCTAATATCCCAGGATGGTTTTAATTTGCATTTCCTAATAACTAACAGTGAACACTTTATATTGTCATTAATAGCACTTATGTGTATTTTCTTTTGGAAAGTGCGCTTGTTTTGGTTTTTTTTGTTGTTGTTGTTGTTTGCTTGTTTTATTTTTTATTTTTTGTTCCTAACTTTGATGGGACACTGTATCTTTATACAGTGTGGGGGATCTCTTTATATTCTTAAATAATTTTTTGATAGAAAAATATACTGTATGTGTTCAATGGCCACACATATACATTATACATATGTACATATATATATAAATATTTTGCAAAAAATATTCTTAGACTGTGGATTGCCTAAAAAAAACTTTTAATTATAATGAATGCTAATATGTCATTTTTTTGTTTTCTTCTTAATATATCCTATCTGAAAAACAATTTTTACCTTAGGCTGCAAAACTATTCTTCTAGATTACTTATAAATGTATTGAAATTTATAATTTAATTTCAAAATTTGTGTTTGATACCTTTATTATGAGATAAAGTGTGTCATTCAGTATTTCTTTTTTTTTTTTTTTTTTGGCTGGGGCCGGATTTGAACCCACCACCTCTGGTATTTGGGGCCAGCGCCCTACTCCTTTGCGCCACAGGCACCACCTAGTTATTCAGCATTTCCACATTATTTTATTTCTTCTGATGGTTCATGACCCTTACTTAGTCTTTCCTCTCTATTATGAATTACTTGGTAAGTCTTTGGAAAATTGATGGCTCAGTTGATCCGATCACCATAGTTATATTAATGAGCGATCTATTTTATTATGTCATACTGATCTGATTTCCATTATTTTCAAATACCATCATGTGAATCTATAGTTTTCTATAGAGAGAAGTCACGTGGCTTTGAACTTTGTACCTTTTCAAAATTATTTTGGTTATTCCAAGTTCAATGACTACTTATATATCCTTAGGGACCTTTGAATTATTTTAGTTCTAAATAACATAAGAAGTATTGATTAGCTTAGTATACTCTTAGGATATTTTTATTTTGTGTACTGCAATTATCTCAATTAAGACAGAGCTAATTTATTTACTCGCTACCCACAAAAGACACCATTAGATTAAAATGTACTTCCAATAATCTCTTTCTGAATTTTCTCCATGAAATACCCTGTCAACAGACTTTTACTCAGTTTGACATTTTTATTCTTCCAATATTTTAAAATACCTCAAATTATTCTACATAGTCACTTAATCTATAGCTTGAGTTGGATGATTTAGGAAGGAGATTTATTCTGATCTCCCCTTCAATTTCCATTTACAGTAAGAATGAATAATTTCTTTTTCTTCAGAATATCTTAGAAGCATTACGTAAATGCATTTCTTTAGGTTGTATGTTTTATGGAGGGCGCTCTTATGTTGATCAATAATATTTCATTTGTTCAATACATATTTTACAATATGTTTCATATTTAAAATGAATAATATTTAAGATAAGGAATTGTTCTGAAAGCCTCTTCTTACTCATTGTTAGTTTATTTGGAAGGTATCTGTACAAGTTTAAATTATTCTTTTTGAGTAGCTAAATAACTTTCCACCCATTATAACGAGCAAAATGAGCAAGGAAGCAGGCTTACTATAGAGAAAGTGATAGAGAAAATGAAATCTTAACTTTTTTAAAGATATAATGTGAGTATGAATAATAACAATTTTCCTGGAGTTTAGCTTGAATGATACAATATTTGAGGATTTATACTGAAATATTTAATCATGATGTAAATTATTGTTAGAATAGCTATTTACAGTATCCATAGATTGCTAATGAATTTCCAGGTGCTATATTATAGAGAACCTGTAATTACAGATAGAAACTGATGCTTAGCACAATGAGAAAGCTATTTTTCCTATCACGGACATCATCAAGCAAAATGAAATCTTATGCCAACCAGGACTTTCTGAGACTTTTTACTAGAAAAACCTAATCATAATAAATGGTAATATTAAAATATGAAAATATTGGGCGGCACCTGTGGCTCAAGGAGTAGGGCGCCGGTCCCATATGCCAGAGGTGGCGGGTTCAAACCCAGCCCTGGCCAAAAATCACAAAAAAAAAAAAAAAGAAAATATTAAATTTTATTTCTACATACTCTTTTTGAGTACTAATAATTACACTAAAGAAAAAAACAGCAGCTGAGGATACCTGTTTTCATGGGAATGTAAAAATTGCATTTTCTAATTTTTTTCTGCTTAATGAAAATTTACTACTCAGAAATACTTTTTCCTTTCTGATGTTTCAATCTGTTTGCAAAATGCACTCCCCTATTCAATTAAATTCAAATTCTAAAACTTTCCACCTTGTCCACAATCATTTGGAACTGTGTGAATTAGTCATAATTTTTTTGTTATAAAAAATAAGTAGCTTACTAAAATGGTCTTAGGAAAATAACCTGTCTGTCAAAGGCTATACAGAAACTAAAAGGGCTTCATAAGTTGGAACCAAGCAGTCAGTTTTTTCATGATTTATCTTCTATTCCCATCTGGATTCCTCGGTGTGTTTAAACCCTGTCACGTCAAGCTTATACCACACATAAGGTTCTCAAGTCAATGGAAGGATTCCAAGGATTTCACTGTGTTTCTTATGAGATAATCCTCAGTTGCTTCTTATAATGGCTAAGAGATTTCAGTGATTTCTCTAAAAAGTTCTGCTCCTCTCTCTGGTCTTGTACTCAGTGTGTGAGCTAAATAGCATTCTATCGAAATGAGCCAAGGAGGGAAATTGATGCTTTTCAAGACAGAAAAACAGATTCAAGTAACAGAAGAACCAATGGATGCTTACAAAAAATAGAACAAAAATCTTCTACACTGAATTTATAATCAGTATAATCTGAGTCCCTGTTCAGTGGAGGTTTGGCAATATATCTCAGGTTTTATGAGAATTTAATGGCTATTTTCTCCAACCAATAATTGATCTTGAAACATTCCTTTATGGGTCCCGGATTATTTCAGCTTATTGCAGTGATGAGATGCCCAGAGGATGGACAAGTGACCCATGTTCACTTTTAGCCTTTCCTACTCACTGACTCCAGGACTTAAAAAAGTCACTTATGCCTTTTAAACACCCTTTCTTTGTGGTAAAATGAATGCAAAGTACTCGTCCCACTGTGTGACAAATGGCAAGTGGATGTTTATGGCTATCAGTAAATGCTATTCATTTAAAAGTCAAATAAAAGTGAGCAGTGCCAGGAGACTGAATAAGAAAGACGTAGGCTCTGCTGGCTGAATTTACAGGGCAAAGAGATCAACGAACAGTAAATTCCACCATGTACTGAGAGTTACGGAATAGGACATTCTGAGCAAGGGGCTGTGGGCCTGAGGATAACCAGTCAGGGAGGACATGAGTGAGATCAACAAACAGTAAATTCCACCATGTACTGAGAGTTACGGAATAGGACATTCTGAGCAAGGGGCTGTGGGCTGAGGATAACCAGTCACGGAGGACATGAGTCAGAAACTCATGTCTCAGTTGATGGCAGGAAGTAGACAGGAGTGGTTTACAAGAAGCAGTGGGCAGAGAAAGGGTGGTGGTTCAGAAATTACTGCTTATGTGTTTGCTGAATACACACAAGATGATTCTAAAGGAAATGGAACTTAGGATGTCATTTGGGAAATGGAATGTAAACTCTATTGACAGACAAACAAATTGGCTCATAATTAGACATATACAATAGTTTGCACTTTATTCTTGAGTCAAAGCAAAACTGTAGAAGGGTTCCAAGCCAGTAGGTAAGTCGATTCTTAGTTTGATGCATAAGAGCAAGGAAACTCAGAGGCAAGGATTCTCATTACAATGTGCTTGCGGAAAAAAAAAATAATAATAAATGTGCTTGTGGTTATCTGGGCAGGAGGTGGTAATGCTCTGTGTGAGAGCCCTGTCTTGGAAAATTAGGAGAAATGTATGGATTGATATTACTTACAGAAGGAAGCGGAAACAAAGATCCTATCTGAACTTTCTGTCTTGGATCACGAGGGACACTGCCCTATATGTTATTATCTCAGGATTGACAGATATGCAAAATCAAAAATTACTTAACATCTCTGACTCTCTGACCATCAGTGAACTTATTAGAAAATTAGATAATAGAACCAACTGACAATATATGGCTCACTGTTTTTCTAAATCTCTATGATTTTTCAGTTCAACAAATCAATACATGTATACATATGTATCACCTACTATTCTCAGGCTCTTTGATAAATAACTACTGTGAAACATGATCCTTAGCCTTTAATAATTAAGTATAAGAGTTATATTAAATTTCTGAAAAAAGCAATTTAACATGAAGGTCCATGAGAAGAAATTTACTCAATTCGAAATTTGTAGGTTTCCAAGAAGCAATAGTCTTACCCAATTCTACAAAGGAAAAATGGGGGGAGAATTTCCCATGCATCCCTGAAAATTGAAATTTTGAAATTTTATAAATACATATCTCAAAGAATTTTTATTATAACACAGTTCAAACTGGGGATAATTTTGCACCAATCTCTGTGACTCAGGCCCTCAGGCAAACATTTGACAATGTTCAGGGGATCCCCACCTTGCCTTCTCTATTTAAATGTTAAAAGTGCTGAGGTTATTAATCCATTCATGGGTCGATGGCACTTGGGCTTCTTCCATGACTTGGCTATAATGAATTGAGCTGCAATGAACAATCTGGTGCAAATACCTTTGTTAAAAAGTGATTGTTGGTCTTTTGGATATACACCTAGTAGAGGAATTGCAGGATCAAATGGCAGGTCTACTTTTAGATCCCTGAGTATTCTCTGTACTTCTTTCCATAATAAATTGTGGTATATGTACACCATGGAATATTATGCAGCCTTAAAAAAGATGGAGACTTTACCTCTTTTAGGTTTACATGGATGGAGCTGGAACATATCCTACTTAGCAAAGTATCTCAAGAATGGAAGAAAAAATATCCAATGACTCAGTACTATTATGAAACCAATTTACACAACTATGGCCCAGGATGAAGGAGGGAGGAGGGGTGGGAGGATGGAAGGAGAGAGGGAAGGTCAGATCCAGGGAGGGTGAATGGTGCATAATGCAAGGGTACCTGTCAGATTTATTAAGTATAAAGTATAAATGTCTTAACACAATAATTAGGTAAATGAGATGAGATTTATATTAACCAGTGTGATATAAATGCTCCTAATTCTATATGAAATCAGCACATTGTGCCCCATACATGCATTAAAGTATACATGATCTATGTGTTTCTGACTTAATTAAATAATAATAATAATAATAGTGCAGAGGTTAAAAATACACTGCTGTAAAGTTGTTCAATGATGCTGAAAATGAAATTTCCCTTTTTTTTTTTGTGATTTTTTTTTTTGACCGGGGCTGAGTTTGAACCCGCCACCTCCGGCATATGGGACCGGCGCCCTACTCCTTGAGCCACAGGCGCCGCCCTGAAAATGAAATTTCAAGTATAGTAAAACAGCTAGCCTCAGTTCTTACTCTTCTACCTGTCCGGTTCTTCATATATAATGTTGCAAATATAATTTTTTCCAGCACTTTCTTAATGTTTTACATGTTTGTTCAAAGTCTTCAGTGACTATTGTAGACTAAGTCTAACATTTTAGCCTAACAATCAAAGCCTTTAAAATATGATCTAGTAAAATTCATTTTTCCTATTGATGTTTATGTTACATAAATTGATAGATAAATAGCAAATAAGTAAACACACACATAGATATGCATCTTTTGTTTGTCTGGTTAATCATTCCTTATGCTACCAAATACATAGTGAAACTCCATTTGAATTTAATACTTTTTCACTCCATCTGTATTAAGTTTTCTGAATCTAACAATTTAAATTTTGAACTTATAAAATGATACTATCTCCAATTTCAATAAAGTGCTATCACTGAAATGTAAATTACATATATGTTAAACATTTGAAACTCCAGTTTAATATATTTTATAATAAGATAATCTATACATATTATCTCTTCATAGTTATTAAACACAGTTATTTTCTCTTTAATTTGTTGTATTTTAAACAATTTGCCAGCTGTGTTTATTGGCAATATTTTGTATTAATTATCCTTTGGGGAACTCATTTACTTCTGAAAGAACAGATGTTGCTCCATTAATAAAAACCTCTCAGTCTCTTCAGAGAGAATAAATGATGTTTATAAACTTCAAGAAATGGATTAGGTGAATGTATCTATGTTACTAAATCACTTCGCCAAAAATTTCCAAGTACAGTTTCATATTTTGAATGATAGCTCCAGTAAACCCCAATATCGACACACCATGTTGAAATCACATGTTTAAGCTTAAAGTGGGAGATGCAAGTTTACAAATCATTTATTTGCACTACTTTGCAGTATTTGTTTTTATCATTATCAAGCAGGTTTACATCTCCACCTGCACGGGGCTAACTTCCAGGTATTTTGCCCCGTCAGACATACGAGTACATATTCATCTCATTGTTTTATTAATTTATTCATCCAACTAACAAGCTTGGACTCCTTTTTTAGTAACTATTTATTTTAATGAGAACCCTGAAGCAATTGAATATGCCCTCTCCCGAATCTACAGACTTCCCAGAATTATCGTCATCTAATTTGTCTTTGCTTCCATCATAATGGAGGAACTCTCTGACCCGATTTTCATTTATTTGTTCATCCAATAAATATTTATGGAGTACATACTATGTCAGGGTTGTTAATACCGTGAATATAGAGTGGGCCTAGAGATAAAAACTGACTCATTTAAGTATTTATTCTTAGGCTTAGACAATAAACAAATGGAAGATTATATTCATGTCTCAGTCAGAAGAAGACAGTTATATTAATGCTGCTAATACCAGTGACTTAACACACCACATGTTTATTTCCCGTCATAGCTATGCATTTAGTCTGGCTCTTCAGAGGAACTCTGCTGATCCTAGCCACTTCTATAAGCACTGCAAAACCATTTTAATATTTGCTTCAATGATCACCACTTCAAAGGGAAGGCAGTGCTCAGAATTCGGTTTGTCTCTGGAAGCTTCTACGCAGCAGTAACATACATCAATTCAGATCATTCAGATCATGTACCGTTAACCTATGCAAGTATTGTTAAGTAGAATCAGAAAGTAAAGTCTTATTTATTTATTTATTTATTTATTTATTTTTTTTCAGTTTTTGTCCGGGGCTGGGTTTGAACCCGCCACCTCCGGCATATGGGGCCAGCACCCACTCCTTTGAGCCACAAGTGCTGCCCATAAAGTCTTATTTTTTAAATGAAGCTATAATTGAATCAAAATTTTAATAGTTATAGTAATTACTGTAATCTACCACTCTACATCCTCAAACATTGCATTTTTTCTTATTTATGATAACGATATTCTTATGTGCTTCTCAGAGAAACAACTCACATTATGTCCATTTAAGACACTGAGTTGGAGGTGAGGATCTGAAAAACTTTTCCTTTTGTTCTTTATTTTTTAACTATATTGAGTGGTAATACGCGCTACATCCGCTCTAATTGTGGTTCCCTTGATTTAAAGATGAATGGATTTTAAATAGGAGTTGTCAAGAATGAAGTAGCCAGGGTCAATAACGGAGCAAGGGCACTGCAGGAAAAACACCACTTTAGGAGAGCAATGAAGAGAATTACAACAAACAGATCTCCGGTAAGTGGAGAATTTGGTTCAACTTATACTTTAATTCCCCCTATGCTGGGATTGAGAAATATTCGTTGGTTGTCATGCAGGTCCCTTTTTGTTTAGTGCATAGCACCACTCCTAATGCTACCGTTCATTTGGGCATATCAACTGAAACTTTGTTTTAGAGCATCTCTGTCAAAATTGAGAACTTTACTGGAATGAGATGAGAATGCAGACACAGATTTTTGAAGGTGATCTTAATAGTCTACATGACAGATGGTGGTGGTTATGAAAACTGTTCAGAGTTTGAATATATTTTGAAGGTAAAGTGAACAAGATTGCATTGGATATAGAAATACAAAAATTAAATGGGTTGAAGATGACTCCAGCATTTTTGTTTTGTTGATCTTGCTGCTTTTTGTTAATTTGTTTGCTTTGTGTTTGTTACCTTAAGAAAACAAAAGCATAGACTTACAATGAACTGAAAGTCACAAGGGCAGTCCTAGAGAAAGTTTGGCAACTAGAGAAAGCTAATCTGTGGATATATTGGGTTTGCTGTGCCTACTAAAATAGCAAGTGGAGTTCATAATTAGGCAACTGAATATATAAAAGTGGAGATTGGGGTGAAATATGAGCAAGGGGTGTGAGTTTGGAGGTCAGGAACTGGAAGTTGTATATAAACATGGGAAACTGGATGAGACGTCAAGTCCAAGTCCAATGTGGTGGGTCACCAAGACTCTAACCAACCTGGAACAGGAGGAACATTCAGCAAAAGAGACAGAAGAGACTTATACAGTCCATGATACGGAAAAGAAAAAAAAAACGTGGTCAGTGTTCTAAGATCTGAATAAAGAATATTTATCAAAGAAAGACCTTCTGTTTTAAATTATGATAAAATGTAAGGCAAAATAAGATTTGAGTAATGATCATTGGATTTGGCAAGTTAAATATTATTAAATGTCTTTAGTCCTAAATCTACGCTCATTGATTGGATGCCTCTGTGATAGTCAATAAATTATCTCAAGATCACCTAAATTGATGTAGAGAAAGCATTTTATAAAATTCAACGCCCTCTCAAAAAAAAAGGTCTCAAAAATTAGGAATAAAAAATGGACTTGAACACAACGAAGGCCGTCTATGACAAGCTAACGTCACAGGTGATATCATAATCCATGGCGACAAGCTGAAAGCTTTTCCTGTAAGATCATTAGACATTGACTAACACCCATTTCTTCCACATCTATTTCATATAGTATTGGAAGTCCTGGCCAAAGAAATTAGGCAAGAAAAACAAAAATGTATCTAAATAGGAAAGATAGAAGACAAATTATGTCTACTTGCTCATGACACCATCATATACATGTATATAAAATCCTAAAAATTCCACACAAAAAAAACCAAAACTATTAGAACAAATTCAACATACAAATATTAGGGGCATTTATAAACATTAACAATGAGCTATTTGAAGGAGAAACTCTATTAAAAAATCCTCATTTCCAAAAGCACAAAAAGAATACTTGGTGGTAAATTTAACCAAGGAGGTGAAAGATATCTATCTATCTATCTATCTATCTATCTATCTATATATATATATATACACATATATATACTGAAAACTGTAAAATATTGATGAAATAAATTAAAGAGATCAGAAATGATTAAAAGGATATCCTATGTTCATGCCCTGGAAGAATTAATATTGTTATGATACCAATATTACCCAAATCATTCTACAGATTCAATGCAATTCCTATCAAAATTCCAGTGATATTTTTCTCTTTTTTTCTTTTCTTTATTTAATAATAACATGGGGTCACACAAGTTTTGGTTACACAGTTTGCTTTGTATAGATTGGGCCAAAGCAACACATGTGCCCCTCTCAAGGTTGTAGGGTTGTACCTATTAGATGTGAGTTTACGCATCTCTTTTCACCCTTTCCAACTGCTATATTTGTGTTGATTTTTACTTCCAAATGTGCTTATAAACATTTATCAACTAATTACAATTTAGTACTCAGTGCATGTCGTACTTAGAAGAATGGTCTCCAGTTCCACCCGACCTGTTACAAAAGATACCACGTCACCATTTTATGGCTGAGTAGTACCCCACGGAATGCAAGTGCCACATTTTATTAATCCATTCATAGATCAGTGGGCACTTAGGTTGTTTGCACATCTTTGTGACTGTGAATTGCGCTGCCATATATATTTGAGTGCATGTGTTTTTTTGATAACATAACTTTGTTTTCATTTGGATAAATACCTAGTAGTCCATTAATCCTCTATATGTGAAAATACATCAATACAAACCACTGATTGATTCTGAATTGTTTACGGTTTATCTTTGATATCCTAATTTCAATGATTTCAAAGTCTTAGTTTTATAACCTTACAGTTATGGCCCTGTATATAACTTCAATTTGTCTGATATCTTTCTTTTAATCATACTTCTCTGTGAACAGCTTAATTTCTTTTAAATACGACGGACTAGTTTCAATTTAAATTTGATGGATTAAAAGAAAAGAATAAAGGGAGAAATGCAAAAATGGAAGGCATTATGGAACTTTGAGAGGCTCTGTTAATACCAAATAAACTTTTTAACAAGAAACATTTCTAGTAATTAAGGAGAGCCATTTCAAAATGATAAAGTGGTTAATTAACTTAGGACATCCCCAAAATTCTAAATTTCTAATAGAGTGATTCATATAACAAAATCTATAAAGAGAGAAAAATAGAAATTGGAAATGTTAACACTTCTCTCAATAATTGAGACAATAAGTAGAAAGAAATGAGAATACCAAAGTCTTAAATAATATTAGCAAGTTAGTTAACATAATTAACATTAAGAAACACTATGTCCCAAAAGAGCAGAATATGTTTCTGTTTCAAAGGCACATGGACCTTTGGTCAAAAAGAGCCATATTCTGTGCTAAAAAATAAGTCTTAATTAGTTTAAAAATGATGTAAATTATTTGAAATAACTTCTCTGACAAAAATGTGATTAACTTAAACATCAAGAGAAACATGTGTAAAGTCTGCAAATATTAGTTAATAAGCTACCCCAAATAACACATGAGTGAAAGAAAAAAGCGTGAGTAAAATTAGAAAAGAAATTTAAATAGTGTAAAAGAAGAACCCACCGGGATAAAATCTGGAGAATATAGCTCTGACAGTGCTTAGAGGAAAATTTATAGTTTAAAAACATATCATTTAACAGAAGCAAGGTTAAAAAGCAATTATCAAAGATTTCATGGTAAGTATTGGGGGCAAAAAGCATTTTTAAACTCAAAGGAAAGGCAGAAATGTAAAGGCAAGAGCTGAAATCAGTGAAATTTAAACCAGGTACATAACAGGGAAAAATCAATATAACCACCTACTAATTTGTTAAAATAGACCAAGAAATTAATGAAAATCTACTTAGATAAAACATAATCCTATTAAGCTAAACGTACAAAATCCCATACTTGTAATTATATGAAATTACAACGCCATGTACAACAAACAGAAAACATCTGTGTTTAAATTAGGAAAAGAATAAATTAGAAATTATTTGAATAACACTCAAGAGTATGAAGAAATTATAGGTTATATCCACATGACACTAACACAGACCAAAACATAAATGAGACAGAGAAGTAACAGTTTTGTGCAGAGCAACAATGATCAAATTTTGGAAACAGACCCTGATGCTTTTCTAAATATTTATTCTAGCAGGCGAAGACTGAGGCGGTCAGAACTCTCATTGGCTACTGTCTGGTAAGGCAGGCTGTGAAGAAAGAGAGGGAGAACATGGAAATAGCTTCCACTGCCCACCTTGTAGTCACAAGGACGTTTACAGAGCATATTATCACTACCTACAGAACTTTAAGGCATAGACAGGAGACAGTTAATGGAGTTGTCAGATCCGTGTGTGTTAGCACATCAGCAGGTGCAGATGGGTTCAGAAATTCACTGGACACTGGAGTGGGTGTTGTCTCTGCTTTGACCAAAAAAGGGACCTAAATGGAGACAAACCCTGAACTTGCTGAATTGGAAATAAACAAACAAACAAAAACTACAGGAAACTGATGCAGACTTTTACTTACCGTTGAATAGATAACTTGTTTTCACCAGCAGGTGAATTGGAAACTTGTGTAAACTATTATAGAAATTTCTTATGTATCAATATTTTACAGTTTAAAAATCATAGTTCCTACCTTATTGTCTAGAAATTTTTGATTGTTAAGCAATCTTATTATTATTTTATTATTAGTGATATTGTTAGTGACATTATGTACTCCAGTTAAATAGACAATCCTAAGAACTCTTATGATAAGCTGATGATTACCTAACTGGAATTAGTGGCTTCTCCGGCCTAATAGAAAATCACAGCCTGTTTAGTTGATCCCTAAATGTCCTCTAATTTTACCCGCCCCGAGATCTTTCCTTGTGCACACCGACCACCTGTAGCTTTTCCTTTGTTATTTCTGGACTTGTCAGAGCCATGTTCATATCATTCTGTAACACAATGTATTTTGTTATCCAACCAATGTGATCTTTCCAATGATGTCCCAGCTGTGACTGCTACCAACAGTTTTAAATTTTTACTTCCCCGAGGGAAATGTTCAAATTCTTTGCTGTGCTTCTTTTAATACAAAGATGAAGGCTAATCAGATTGTATTCACTTTAAGGGGAAAAAGATGGATATCTCTGTGCATATATGGAGTCTATGCATATATGGGTTAATATAAAGAAAGACAAACTGTGTTACGGTCTGTTATTTCACTTCCAAGTAACACTGTTGACAGCGTCCTTTCTGATTCACTGTGCAAGCGTCCCCTTGCTTGGCTTATCAGGATTGCTGGGAGGGCTTCATTTGTTTCCGCCCACATAGATTTTACAGTACTTGATTTTTGTGTAGCTCCAAACATTCATAATAACCCATATGTGTGTGTGTCTATCCTTATGTATCTATTTTTGTGTGTGTGTGTATATGTATAGGGAGAGACATACATATATAAATATTCTGTAAATATATACACATGTATATATGCGATGGTCCTTTGAACATAATATATGTACAGTAAACACTTGTTAAATTATTTTTTTATTTTAGAGATAGAGTCTCACTTTGTCACCCTTGGTAAAGTGCCGTGGCCTCACACAGCTCACAGCAACCTCCAACTCCTGGGCTTAAGCGATTCTCTTGCCTCAGCCTCCGGAGTAGCTGGGACTACAGGCGCCCACCACAACGCCCGGCTATTTTTTGGTTGCAGTTCAGTCGGGGCTGGGTCAGAACCTGCCACCCTCGGTATATGTGGCCGGCGCCCTACTCACTGAGCCACAGACACCGCCCTTTCTCATGCTTCTTGATAAATTAAGGGACCACGTCACTTTTATGCAAACTATAATTTAAACATTCATGTAAACAACCACTGACATTCTCAAATTCAGTTTCTTAAACACGCACTCTGTGCTTTATATTCCATTGTATTACAAAGAAGAATGAACCAATGAAAACATTAACTAAGACAATAAACGGACATGTTGCTTATTAAAATTTCAAATCAAGTAAAAATTAAATGTCTAATTAAGTAGCACTACAGAGACAGAATAAATTTTAACGATGCTAAAGCAGTTATAGTTTTATATGTATATTCTGTAACATTATTCTATAGGAAATAAAATTAAATAGAATGTAGACTCCATAATCCACCTGTTAGTCCTGTTTGCGAGAAATGTGATATTTTAAAGCATTCTCCACGTATATTGGTAACTTAGGAACCCCTCAAGATAGCTCGAGTCAATTAAAAGCCTAGAAGTCATTATAAATATTTCCTTTTTATCTACAATAAATTTCTCCAGCATCAGGAATGCTACTTTGAAGTTTTAGATACCTAATTCTACATTCTCCTGAACAAGAAATTATCCCTCGTGTGTGTGTGTGTTTGTGGTTTGTGTATGTAAATTCAAGAATTTGGTAGCACATGTTATTATTATAGGACGTGGTGCTTTCTTCCCGTTTTATATAGTTTTTTGCTATCCTTTTACATAATCTTTGTTCTTCAGATTTTCTTCTACTTACAGGCAAAGGCAAGTCCAATATATGTGAAATTCAAACTCACAAATAAATTACTGTAAACCTTCAGGAATTATGAGAGATGTTTTGGTAATTTAGCAGCATCCCAAAGTGGATGAGTAAATCCAGCAATAAATAGGAAAGTAAGTCTGTAAGATAAATGCCACAAATCCTATACAACCCTTGACCACAGAATGGCTACACCGTCCACAGAAATAATTCATTCAACTGTCTGCTCAGTAGACACATCTGTCAGCTAGAAAGTTAAAATTTCACACATATTAAAAAATAAAGCTAGTTTTTAGGCATCTCATTTTTAAAGCCCAACTAAGTTTAAAAATGGAAATTTGTGCTATGTTGATGTGTTAGAATATTTTCTCTACACTTAACTTTTATGTATTATGCTCATTATTATATACATTTGTGTTTATATATATGTTTATACTAACATTTATATTTAGAAGGTATACATTAATAAAAATGCACTAGATAAGAGTTTACAATAGATAGTATTTTCAATGATCTATAACTAAAGGATTTAATAGGTATATGAAAAAATGAGTTTGTCTGTGTCATATCACAAATTGAAAACCTATTTCATCTGGACTGGAAACTGAAATTCAAAAGGCAGAACTCTGCATTTCCCAGTAAATAATAAGGCTGTTTTTATGATTTGTGATGTGGAATAAAAAATGTTAAATAGAACACAATCACAATAAACACAACCACTTATGTTTATTATGCGAAGTTGTATATTTTACAACTTAAAAGTGAAGAACTATTTATCAAAGGGCACCCTTATAGAAGTGAGCAGGCAAGTCACAAAGTGGCAGAGTGGCAGGTGGTATTTTTAACTGACAAGACACAGCATGCAGAGTACAAAGAGAATCCACAAATCAATTAATAAGGGGAAAATGCAATATAAAAAGACACAAAACGTATAAATATGCATTCCATGAAGAATGATAAGAATTATCATACGATGCTAGTAGGTAGTAGAAGTGTAAATTATATACCCATCATGTGCATGTTTTATAACTTTAGCAATTCTACTTTAACTTTTTATTTATTTATACGCATGTCAAGAAATATATTAGAAAATTTTTTGTTTATAGTAGTGAAAACTAGACAGAGAACAAGAATCCATCTATGTAGAATAAGGGTAAAGTTTTGCAATTCACAAAATAAAGAGCAAAACTGCAGCTCCTTCGTACATACGTTTCACATGCCATAAGGCTGAATTTTTTTTAAAATAGATTAAAAAGAAGCCAGATAGAAAATAGTAATATTATACAATTACTCCTAACATTATAATGACAGTACCTGTGTATGAATTCTTGTGTTTGAAGGAAAGAAAGAAGTTCACTGTGATGTCTGGCATTAGTTATCTGGGGGAGATGGAGAAGGCAGTGTGTACATATCACCACGTGGGTGCTTTTCTTGGGTACCAGCTGGTCCCCTTCTGACTTGGATGAGGGTGCATGAATGGACTCTTTCTAAAAAAATTTTTTGTATGGAATAACTTATATACTGAATGCAGGGCAGCACCTGTGGCTCAGTGAGTATGGCGCTGGCCCCCCCATACCAAGTGTGGCAGGTTCAAACCCGGCCTCGGCCAAACTGCAACAAAAAATAGCTGGGCGTTGTGGTGGGTTCCTGTAGTCCCAGCTACTTGGGAGGCTGAGGCAAGAGAATCGCTTAAGCCCAAGAGCTGTAGGTTGCTGTGAGCTGTGACGCCATGGCATTCTACCAAGGGTGACAATGTGAGACTCTGTCTCAAAAAAAATATATATATATATGTATATACTGAATGCAATACATTAAAAATATACATTCACAGTTGAAGACTTGCATGTTTGTAAAAATACTTTTTAATATTTTTATTTATTTTTATTAAATCATAAATGCATAGATCATGTATACATTAATGCATTTATGGGGTACAATGTGCTGATTTCATATAGAATTAGGAATGCTTACCTCACACTGGTTGATATATACCTCATCTCGTTTACTTAGTTTTATTGTGTTAAGACATTTATACTCTACCCTAATAGATCCGATGTTCACCCTTGCATTATGCACCATAGGTGTGATCCCACCACTCACCCTCCCTCAATCTGACCTCCCATCCTCCCTCCTCCCTTCTTCCTCCCGGGCCATAGTTGTGATCTATTCTTCATATGAAAGTGTGAGTGATTGCAAATTGATTTCATAATAGTACTGAGTACATTGGATAAATTAGGGGAAAGATTCCCTACTTAACAAATGGTGGTGGGAGAATTGGCTGGTGACTTGTAGAATACTGAAACTGGACCACACCTTTCACCATTAATAAAAGTTGACTTTCACTGGTTAAGAGATTTAAACTTAAGACATGAAACTATAAAGATTCTTGGAGAGAGTGCAGGAGAAACACTTGAAGAAATTGGCCTGGGAGAATATTTTATGAGGAGGACCCCCCTGGGCAATTGAAACAACACCAAAAATGCATTACTTGGATCTGATCAAACTCAAAATCTTCTGCACAGCCAAGAACACAGTAAGTAAAGCAAGCAGACAGTCCTCAGAATAGGAGAGGATATTTACAGGTTATGCTTCTGACAAAGGTTTGATAACTAGAATCCACAGAGAACTCTAACTTATTAATAAGAAAAGAACAAGTAATCCCATTTTATTGTGGGCCAGGGACTTGAACAAGAAGCTTCTCTGAAGATGATAGGCTCATGGCCTATAGACACATGAAAAAATGCTCATCATCTTTAATCATCAGAGAAATGCAAATCAAAACCACTTTGAGATCTCATCTAACTCCCGTAAGAGTGGCTCACATAACAAAATCCCAAAACTGCAGATGTTGGCATGGATATGGAGAAAGGGGAACATTTGTGCACTGCTGGTTGGAGTGCAAGGTAATATGTCCCTTTTGGAAAGAAGTACAGAGAATACTCAGGGATCTAAAAGTAGACCTGCCATTTGATCCTTCAATTCTTTTACTAGGTGTATATCCAAAAGACCAACAATCACTTTATAACAAAGATATTTACACCAGATATTTCATTGCAGCCCAATTCATACTAGCCAAGTCATGGGAGAAGCCCAAGTGCCCATCGACCCATGAACAAGTTAATAAATTGTGGTATATGTATACCATACAATAGTATGCAGCCTTAAAAAAGATGGAGATTTTTATCTCTTTTATATTTACATAGATGGAGCTGCAACATATCCTACTTAGTAAAGTATCTCAGGAATGGAAAAAAAAAACATCCAATGTACTCAGTACTATTAAGAATCTTTGTAAAAATTAATTGAACTCCTTGATTTTGTTAAGTTTTCTGTGTGAGTACCATATGTCACAATGAAAATGGATTACAATTTAATTTCACAATAATTATCTATTCATAAACAAATGCATTTGCCTACCAAAGCTTTCTTATTCTATTTATTTAAAAATTTGTAAGTGTGTATGTAGCAGCCCATATGGCCTATGGCCAGGAGGAGTGAGAGTTATAAGAAATACCTGTACAGGGGCGGTGCCTGTGGCTCAGCGGGTAGGGCGCCGGTCCCATATGCCGGAGGTGGCGGGTTCAAACCCAGCCCCGGCCAAATTAAAAAAAAAAAAGAAATACCTGTACAGCTCAATAAGGGAACACCTTGGTGGAAAGGGCATGGAGAGGGATTTAGCGCTCCTAACAAACATGAAAGCTCGCGAGATGAGAGCAGTGGTGAATTGGCAGTCTCTACCCCTTTGCTGTTGAGAGGCAGGAGATCAGCCTTATATTAGGCTGGAGGAGCAGGCAGTCGGGAGCGTGCGCATTCTATCACGGAGCCGCTTACTCTAACTCTGACTCCTCTCCTGCCTGCAGAACGCCAGCACGGCGTCTCTCTGCTGAAGATCACTAAGCTCTGCTAAAGACTAAGATCTATCTATTCTAAGACTGTTTTACTCTAAGACTCTCTCTCTCTCTCTCTCTCTCCTGTTAAAGTAGATAGCCCTCAGACACCTAAGTGAAATTGTTCCTGAGCAAGGAAGCTTAGTGGTCTGTGTCTGGAACCTGGTTAAGTCAGACCGAGACCTGGCCTGTCCCGGGCCCTGAAAAGAGGTGGCAGTGGTGGGCTGTGACATGTGTACATTTTTAAAAATGTTAATAGTAACGCATCACAATGACCATGTAAATAGAGCAGAAGGCCCCTGTGAGAACACCTCTGCCTACATCCCATCCCTGACCCCCAGGAAGTCACAAAGGATCGTTCTCTCCTCCACCCACCCACGGCAATCACTGCTGACATCTTGGTTAACATTCTTTATCATATGTAAGATTTTGGGGTGATCGATGTGTTTGTGGTCCTGTAAGCGTATCATACTCTACACGTTGTTTATGTTTCTTCTGTGATGCTGCTTTCTGGTGTAACATCTTAGGGGAGTTAGATGAGATCTCAAAGTGGTTTTGATTTGCATTTCTCTGATGATTAATGATGATGAGCATTTTTTCATGTGTCTGTAGGCCACGCACCTATCATCTTCAGAGAAGCTTCTGTTCAAGTCCCTTGCCCACAAGGAAATGGGATTACTTCTTCTTTTCTTATTAATAACTTTGAATTCTCTGTGGATTCTGGTTATCACACCTTTGTCAGAAGCATAGCCTGCAAATATCCTCTCCCATTCTAAGGGCTGTCTGTTTGTTTTACTTACTGTGTTCTTGGCTGTGCAAAAGCTTTTGAGTTTGATCAAATCCCAGTAATGTATTTTTGGTGTTGCTTCAATTGCCCAGGGGATCTTCCTCATAAAGTATTACCCCAGGACAATTTCTTTCTGCTATTATAAAAAGATCTTCATACTTTATGTCACTTGCAGTAGGATGATCCACTTATCTTCTTCCCAAGGCACCTTGTCCTCAGTCTTTCAATTTGTCTCCTGTCAGGACTCTGGGCAATCAGCTCCACCACTTGCCACAACCCATGGCTCCATGTGTGGCTTTAATTCCTATTATTACCCTCTCCATAGTAAGTAACTGACTGCCCGAATGTCCAAGACACGGATAATGAAGGATTGCTCATCTGGGATATATTTTTTTCTTCAGCAATTCAAAGGAAATCCTCCAGAGGAGTGAGCTGTGTTTGGAGCTCGAGTGGAACCATGTTCAGTGAGACTAGGTTCTATGCCACCTGCTCATGTGAAACACAGATTAAGACACGTGTGATTTATCGACAGTGGTCTTAAGTGAAATCTTTTATGAGGTTGAGGAATAATGAAAGAAAAGGGATGGGGAAAAAAAAAAACTAGGCAAGAATGTTGTTTCAAGTAAATTTCAGACATGACTAGATGAAGAAGATATGGTTGATATGAAAATATATAAGCCATAAATTCCCCAGGTAACTTAATGACTCCAGTGACGGGCACTTCCAGGAAGGGGACACAGCTTTGAGCTCTTAGGTGTCAGAGACCATAATAATTGGTACACAGGTGCACAGGCCTGGCTTAGGGAATCTGAGCAAGACCATCATGCCCCCTACACACTTATGGTTTCAATGTCTACAGAGGTTAGTGAACAGAACATATCTTTTTCTTTTGAATCACAATTTATATATCCAATCACCTACTTGACATGTCTTCATAAATGCATCAATGGAACCTCAACCATGCTATTTGCAAGGTAGTTCTCTTAATTTCTCTTGATAGATGGTTTCTTTGTATTCCTTTTTCTTAGTAAACAATAACTATCTCTCTCCAGGCATTCAAAAGACAAGTTTTAAAGCCATCTTTGATACCTCCCTTGCCCACGAAATCTCTGTCTAATCAACTGTTGTCACAGATGTTGCTGCCTCCTGAGCCATCTCCCTGAAGCTCTTCTCAGCCCTGTTCATGCTCTTCACCTCCTATTAACGTGCATGTGACTTTGTATTAGGTGCCTTCCCTACACTCAGCGAGCACACAGGGGAGGCTAGAGGTGCTGCATACATGAATGGTCTGTAAGCAGCCTTCAACCAGTGATAGACGGGATATGGAAGGTGAATTCACCTCGTGTATTCCAGAAACGGTTCTTGGTACTAGGAACAAATGAATGAATATGAAAGATAAAGATTATTAAATTTTATTGTTAGAGTGGAAAAGATAGACATATATGATACATTAGTAAATTTTGAAGTAGTTTTTTAAGGATATAATTGGTCTGAAAAAAAGGACAGGGTACAAGGTGTAAGGATTGGTATGTGAAGCCCTGAGGGGCAGATTAACAATTGTAAATCAGGTGCTCAGTTTATGGAATCCAGTAGGGTAGGTAGCTATGGGAATGCCTGGAAAAAAGCTCACTTCAGTTAGAGAGGACAGCCGGTAACCAAGTTCAGTGTTGGAGCACGCCTGCCATTTGGAAGAAAAGGTAAGGGATCCAGCACGCAAGATTGGAGTACAGTGTTCCAAAGAGAATCACAGATGGTGAAATCCGAGATGCCAAGGTGCAGGTCACTTAGGGCCCCACAAAGCAACAAAGGCTTTGCTTTTACTCTGTGTGAAATAAAGAACCAATCAAGGGATTTAAACCTAGGAGGAACTTGATCCAACTTATGTTTTAAAATCTTACTTTGGCTGAAGTACTGAGAATAGATTATTGAAGGGATTACAGGTGATTTAATACATGGAGGCACTGGCTAGTTTAAAACAAAAATGTCATCCCAGCTGTCCATGTCTAAATGGGAAGATTCAGAGAATATTCTGTCCTCATTAAAAGACAGTGCCTAAGGCTGGTGACTTTCTTTAAAAAGCCCAGCTCCCTGCTGGTCGTGAGTTCTCAACAATGAGAGTGAGTTCTTAACAATGACACTTTGAGGGGCGCTGCCTCAAGAAATGAGGGATCTTCCGAAAGTGTCTTGTTGCTATAAAAAACTGCAGTATTTTCCTCTGATAAGACGTGTGTAGTTCCAACTATGTTGTAGGAGTCAAAAAGCAACTCTCCATCAAAAGTTCTTAGCTCAGGGTGGTGCCTGTGGCTCAAGGAGTAGAGCGCTGGTCCCGTATACCAAGGGTGACAGGTTCAAACCCAGCCCTGGCCAAAAAAAAAAGATCTTCAAAAAAAGAAAGAAAAGTTCTTCCCTTGGGAGGATAATCAACCTGCTTCACAGAAAGAGGGTGGGGCCACCAGATGACCTGGGACATTTAACCCTGTACTGCTGCTCCTTGTAGAATAAGCCAGTATTCCCCCAGAAATAATGAGAATGGGTCTAAAAGTAGCAATGATTTTTGTAGAATTTCTTTTTTATATTTTAGCTTCAATTTTTAGCAAGTTAAAAAAATTAAAAAAGAAAACATTGTCTAAATGATAAAGGTTATTAAAACAATAAGTGTGAAAGAAAATAAAGAAGTTAAAAATGAAAACTTATTACCATGACATATGCATAAATATTAATAATTTGTTGCTATAATTCCGAGTCTTGATTTTTTCCATAATAAATTAGTTATAGGTGCTTTATAGGCTGCTATATTATCTTACACGATAGTATCTTCGCAGCTGTACAATATCCAATTAAGTGGGTACAACATAGTTGGACTTTTATCATTATTGCAAATGAAAAGTCGAGATTCTACAGCATCATATATATATGTAGGTTATGGGTTTTATCATTAGCATATTCAACCCAAACTCTTTCCCTTCTCTTTCTTAATATTTATGTCTGACTTTTAATACTAAAAGAATAATATCCCTGAGTTCTAGAATTGCAGTTTTTCTTTTAATTAATTCATATTGTTTTCAAATCAGTGCTCCTTTTTCATTACAAATATTCACTGATTGATGTTCTCTAAGTAATGAATATAATTGGCCACCTAAAAACCCAGGAATATGTTTTGCGTCAGTTCAGTTGTAAAACATTTATCAGCCATCAACCCATTGTTTCAGCTACAAGGCATTAATTATTATTTCTTGTTATTACAAACCATTTTGATAATATACAATTAGGAAGGCTCTGAAGAATGTAGATGTGAATCCAGGAAATTGGCAAAGATAAAAATATGCTACGGCAGATGAATATTCATTTGCTTTGTGAAACAACTGCCAGTCAACGTGTTTCTAAGAGTTTCATAATATTAAGTCCAAATATGCATTGGTGTTTATGTACATATTAATGGATACATGCGGTTTGATTTAAAAAATGATAAAGTTAAACAGGATTTTCACAATATTTTTGTAAAGAAGACATTTTGGTAATTCAATAGAGAGACTTAACACATTTGGGCAATAGACTGGTTGTAAAATAGGAAGAACAGAAATTATGGGATTCCAATATGATGATTGTGGCTGTTTGCACATTATTTTATGCTGAGTGTATACTCAATGCACCTATGAATAAAACTATAATTTCCAAATTCATGGAAAAAGTAATTTCCTTATAGCTAAGATTCCAGTGTTTGTTTTAAATATTTAGGTAATTAGAACGTATGACATCTACTTCACCCACTGCCTCTATTTGCTATTTTAACTTAATCTCATGATAGGAAATATTTAATAATTTCAGAGTTACAGGGATTTACAAATGACTTACATTCATAAATTTTTAATTGAATATGTATTCAGTCATCTAATGTTTTTTATTGGAGAGTATGTATGGATAAATGTTTTATTATGTAATTCAACCAAATATCTGCATTTAAATATCTACCCTGGCATAATGAGTGATAATTTCTATCACTTTCTTATGGGACATGTAGTTCTCTCTCCAAGTAGTGTATGGTTGAGAAGGAAAGGAAAATGAAAGCTACAATAAGTGTGTCTCTTGCCTGTAATCCCAGCATTTTGACTTTGGGAGCCCAAGAAAGAAGGATTTCTTGAAGTCAGGAGTTTGAGACCAGACTCGGCAACATAGCAAGACCCAATTGCTTCCTAAACACACACACACACACACACACACACACACACAGGTGTTTATGTTCATATAAAAGGGAGATTTAAAAAGAGAGCTACAAATAAGTATGAGAAAATGTGTGTAATATAAGAATGTGAAACATGAGACAGGGATAAGTAAGTGATCAACACAGTCATTAGTAATATGGGTGTGTAATAGTGAAAAACATGATGGAATGATTCTTGGGTAATGAACAGAAATATTTTTAGATGAAAAAATCGAAACAGCCTACATACAATGAACCGACAGACAACATCATATTGATTGGGGAAAAACAGAAAGCTCCACTGAGAACTGGAACCAGACAAGGTTGCCCAATTTCATGACTTTTATTCAACATAGTGCTGGAAGTTCTCACCCAGAGAAATTAGGCAAGAGAAAGACATCAAGGAATTCCAAAGGGGAAAGAACAGGTCAGACTATCAGTCTTTGCTGATGATAATGATAATATCTAGAAAACACCAAAGATTCAGCCAAGAGACTCCTGGAATTGATAAGTAAATTCATCAAAGTCTCAGGTTACAAAATCCATGTACACAAATCTGTAATTTTCATACACACCAACAGTCAAGCTGAGAATCAAATCAAAGACACAATACTTTTCACAGTAGCAAAAAAGAAAATAAAATATTTTGGATTATACTTTAAAAAGGAGGTGAAAGACCTCAACAGGAATAATTATGAAACATTGAGTAAAGAAATTGCAGAGGATGTAAACAGATGGAAAAATATTTCATTTTCCTGGATTGACAAAAATCAACATTGTTGAAATGGCTGTACTATCTAAAGTAATTTACAGATTCAATGAATCCTATCAAAATACCAACATTATTTTTTGCAGCTATAGAAAAAATAGTTGTAGTCTTTGAATGGAATCAGAAAAGACCCAGAACAGCTAAATGCAACCTTACATAGTAAGAACCAAGGGGGAGGCCTCTCTTTACCAGGCTTCAAGCTGTGCTATGAGGCTATTGTAACAATAACAGCCTGGTTGGCACAAAAACAGAGGCATGGATTTCTGGATCAGAATGGAGAACTCAGAGATGAAACCATTCTCATATTCTCGTATGATTTTTGACAAAACAGATAAAACCATATACTGGGGAAAATAATCCATATTCAATAAAGGGTTCTGGGAAAACTGGAGACCACATGTAAAAGACTGAAACAGACTTGCACCTCTCACTGCTCACAAAAATTAATTCATGGATAAAAAACTTAAACCCAAGGGATGAAACTAAAAATTCTAGAAGAAAAATGTTGTAAAAATTCTTATAGATATCAGCCTACACCAGATTTCGTGCAGAAGACCTCAAAAGCAATCATAGCAGCAACAAAAATAAATAAATAGGACCTGATCAAATTAAAAACCTCCTGCATAGCCAAGCACGCAATTAAAAGAGCAATATTCCCTCCCACAGAACGGGGAAAAGTATTCACATGCTGTACATTGGGTAAAGGATTTATAACCAGAATCTCCAAAGAACTCAAGCAAATCAGCAAGAAACAATCAAACCACTACATTAAAAAGTGGGCAAAGGACATGAACAGAAACCTTTCAAATGAAGATAGACCCTGTTTCCCTGAAAATAATTTTAAGGTGTGCTCCCAAAGATGTGCTAGGTCTTATTTTCAGGGGACATCTTATCTTTCCTGTAAGTAGGTCTTATTTTCGGGGAAATGGGGTACTAATGCCCAACAAACTCATGAAAAAATGCTCAACATCTCTAACCATTAGGAAATGCGAATTGTAAAAACATTGAATATCACCTTAACTCCAGTGAGAAAGGCTAGTATTAAAAAGTCCCAAACAGGGAGGCGCCTGTGGCTGTAAGGAGTAGGGCACCGGCCCCGTATACTGGAGGTGGTGGGTTCAAACCCAGCCCGGCCAAAAACTGCAAAAAAAAAAAAAAAAGTCCCAAACAACAGATACTGATGTGGACAAGGAGATAAGAAACTCTCACACCCTGTTGGTAGGACTGACAATTAGTGCAACCTCTATGGAAAACTGTATGGAGATTTCTCAAGAACTACCATTTAAGCCAGCAATCTCACTCCTGGGTGTATACCCAAAGTGAAGAAAAGGTCATTTTATAAAAATAACACCAGGACTTGCATGTTCATAGGAGCACAATTCACAATTGGAAAGACGTGGGAACAACTCAAGTGTCCACAAGTACAGGAGTGGATTAACAAAATGTGTTGTAATCATACTGTGGAGTACCCCTCAGTACTATTCAGCAACACGAAAAGGCAATCTAATAAAAAATGGAGACTTTTGTGTTTACCTGGTTGGAATTGAAACACATCCTTCTTAGTAAAGTATCATAAGAATGAAAAAACAAGTATCCAAGGATCATAAGAAGGGAAAAACAAGTATCCAAGGGACTCAATACTAACATGAAATCAATATATAAACAAGTACAAACCTATAAGAAAGCAAATACAAGTATATTCTAGTGAGGGGTAGGAGAGAGAAGGGAAGGAGAGAGGGGAGGGAGGTGATCGATACATTCTCACCTAATGTGCACAGTGCGAGGGTGTTCAGCAGGTCTTCAGGTGAAGGCCTCAACTCCAACTTGAAGAGGGACGGAGGGAGGGGGGTGAGGCCTTGGTGTGTGTCACACTTTATGGGGGCAAGACATGATTGCAAGAGGGACTTTACCTAACAATTGCCATCAGTGTAACCTGGCTTATTGTACCCTCAAGGAATCCCCAACAATAAAAAAAAAAAAAAGAAAGTATAAAAATAAAAAAAGAAAAAGAAAAAGAAATTAAAACAATATAGCCTAACCATTTATACCTTCATATTACTATGAAATTTTTAGAAAATGGCAACCTAAGATCTTTGAGGCATCCGGGTGGAGCAGGCAACCTTTCTTGTCAGTGGAACATCTCTTGTAAAACGTCTCTTCTAGGTAACACATCTCCATTCTTGTACGGAGAATCAAACGTGCACTCCATATCCTGTTGGAACCAATCAATCCACACTTAAGGGCATGTATGGGGGTAAATCTCCATGAAAATGAAGCTTGGGGTATGGGGAGGATGGGATGGGTAAATTCGCACCTATGGGTACAGTGCCCACCATCTGGGTGACAGGTACAGATATAACTTTGACTCAATCTGTACAACATACACAATGTGGATCCCTCCTGATATTCTGAGATTTTTTTAAAAAGGAGAAAGAATAGAAACAGGACACATGATTCCTAGAAATTAGAACAGTGTCATGGTTTGATGTAATTTTACAGTGTATGTTCATGCACTTTGTACGAGGATGTGGCGGGGCTGGAAATATTAGACACAGCTTTTAATTAATGTAGATGAAAATAAGTTACCTGGAATGGTATCTCATATCTCCCAGCATCAGTGAGAAGGCTGAAAGCAAGCCAGGAACAAGAGTGTAGGAGCATCAGGGACTAAACCAGCTATGACACTCTTCCCAGCTGGACACCTCCGCGGCTGGCCTCCTACGCTGCCAGGGCAGCCAGGCTGCAGATGTTACATTGCTGCCATTTCTCAACTTTTTTGGTGGTTTTGCATAATTCCTGCAAGTTTCAAACTGTTGGTAGCTTCACATGATTACAGATTGTAGAAAACCAAATACCCATGGATGAAAGAAGGGAATTTCTGACTCTCTGTGTAAGGGTAATCAACATGAGGAAAATGTCTACCATTGAGTGTCAACCAGTCAGGATGAGTTTCAGTTAATAAACTGATAGAATATTGGGTAGAAAATTTTATGCTGTTACATGAAACTTAAACTTTTGTTCGTGGAATAAAAATTCATAACTCTATCATCAGCATAATAGTTAATATTATCAGAATTACCTCTTAGAAATAACCTTGTTAGGGCGGTGCCTGTGGCTCAAAGGAGTAGGGTGCTGGCCCCATAGGCAGGAGGAGGCAGGTTCAAACCCAGCCCTGGCCAAGACTTCAAAAAAAAAAAAAAAAAAGAAAGAAACTTGATAATAGTGCAGATGACAATACTGTAACTGTGAGGGTTTGCTTATACAGAATTCAGGAGTCTCATAGTATTCCTGAAAACAGTCTTAACAGCATAAGGATGGTGGGATCAAAGAGAATAAAAAATAAGGAATGGATGTCATAGCTATTCAGAAAGTAGAATTTAGGGAGTTACTGGATGTAAAGGACAAGGAAGCAAAATGAACCACAGATAACACACAGGGTCCTGATTGGACCCATCGTTGATGACAGATAATTAATTCAGTTTTAGAACCGCCATATTTGAAATACATTGAGCATTGAAGAATTGCAAAATATTGCTCTAGAGTTGGGGATGTAGCTTTGGGAATCTTTATGTCGGGAGCACTAATATTCCAGAGACACATACAGGAAGATAAACAGGTAAGAGATGTAGCTAAAAACAAGATGAGATGGACGCCAAAGAAACAGATTTCCAAGAATTAGCAGAAAGGCATCTGGGTTCTGCACTTTTGAAATCCAAGAGAAAAAGACATGAGAAAGGGCAGAGGTCCCTGACATCTTTCACACGGCAGTTTCTTCCAAGTCGTAGAGAGAAATTATGATTTCAAGGGTTAAAGATGAGTTTATGGTCACAGAGATTAAGAGGCAATGCTTAATATTATTTTTCAGAATAAGGAAAGATGAGTAGAAAGTAACTTGAAAAGAAGGCGAAGAAAAGGGGAGAGTTGTTTAAAACGTAACCTTACTACGCAGTGTTACACTAACGTAGGCAGTTGATTCACTCCTCGTCCTGGTTTAGTCCAGCATAGTTTTATGCCTGTTATTACATAGAGTAATTTAATGTGGTTTAAATTATGTCCGACATAAGAATTCATAAATGTATTGCTCACTCATTTAGTATAAGTTAATGTTAGTCATGATAAAAATATGAAATATTTATGTTTAACCACACTTAATATATAACAATGACTTAGGATACTAAATTATGTGGTAGTGCTGAATTTTATGCAAATGTTATAAACAAGCATAATATAAAATGAATGAATATATTTGAAAGATAATAATTTGAAATAGATTAGGTTTTGAAATTTCACTTTAATAGCTGCCGACAGCGTACGAAGATTTCTTTCAATAATCATCCTCGTTATTAAACATTGATTTATTTTGTTGAAAAACATATTTACATAATAAAGGAGAAAAGTAAGAAGAAAGTGCTAAGAAAAGGTATTATATTCAGGCTCTATAAAGAACAATGCGTACCTGTAATTTCCTACTTTTTTTAGTTGATTTTGGAAATGTATCAGGAACCAAGCTTAGAAGAAAATCAGTGATGGATGGACATGACCATCAAAATGTAGCTGCTGTACTCTGCAAAAGCATTGAAATATTTATATTAATACACAAATGCAACTTAAAATAACCCAAAGTATGGAAAACTGGTGTAGGGTTATGAGTGGGCATTTGAAATGCCAACTACCGGGCTGACCAGTGGGCATTTGAAATGCCAGACTACCGGGCTGACCACTCATAGCCTCCAGGAGCCTATTTAACCAAGAGTTTCCTAAAAATATTATTTTCTTTGCATATTATGATGCAAAAAGGTTGAAAATCATTACTTTAATCAACAAAGTTTTTGTTAAATCCTAACGTTCTTTCCCCCTTAAGGAGTTGGAAAAAAATGAAACATTTTTCTTACGGTGAAAACATGTGTGATTAGCCTGGTATCGTGGCTCATGCCTGTAATCCCAGCACTCTGAGAGGCCGAGGCAGGTGGACTGCTTGAACAATCGTCATCCAGTTTATGTATTTTCCTGTTTAAAACCTTCCAGTGCTCCCTATCCCACTCTGTGTGGGAAGTGACATAATTACCAAGGCCCCGTATTTTCCTCATTCTAGTTGCCCATCCCCAACCCCTGCCACGGCCAAGGAGCCCCTGATTATTCCCAAGTCTCAGCAGACACATCCCTGCTTCAGGATACGTGCACCTGCTGACCTCTCTACCTGAGACTCTGAGGTCCCCACCCCTGCAGGGGTCATGCTCTCCCGCCATTCCAGTATCCACTCAAATATCAACACCTCGGTTATCACTGTGTCTGCTCCATTTGAAACTGGAATAGGGCAGCACCTGTGGCTCAAAGGGGAGGGCGCCGGCCCCATATGCTAGAGGTGGAGGGGTTCAAACCAGCCCTGGCCAAAAATTGCAAAAAAAAAAGGAAATAAAGAAAAAAGAAACTGGAAGACACATCTCTACTATTTCTCTGCCTTGTTTTTCTCTAGAGCACATGTTTGTAATAAACTACATACTATTATTTGGTATATTAATCATGTATACTATCTCTTCACCCACACTAGAATCTGAATTCAACAACAATATATTTTGATTTTTTAATAAACTTTAACTTTTCCTTTATCACCAGAGTTTATAAAGGTAGCACTGTGAGTTAGCAATATGCATTTATTATGTGAGCAAATGAATGAGAATATTGAGCAATGACAAATGCGTATAAGTTTAAGATATTCTTTTAGATGGACAAGTGGCATTTGTATTTATATCTTGAGCATTAAACAAATTGATCAGTACCCTAACTAACAAGGAATGGACTAACAAACTGAAATAAAAGTAAATATTTTTAACAAATTGATCAGTAAACAAATCGATCAGTACTAATTGATCAGAACTAATTAACAAGGAATGGATTAACAAGCTGGAATAAAAGTAAGTATTTTTTTCTGACTGGTTTTTACATGAGAGGAGATAGATGGTGACCACTTGATTACAATTATTTTAAATTCTGAGCTTATGTTCCTACAAAGAGACTATTTTTTGATACTGAGTTGTCTGAAAATATTCTGCTAAAATATTTGTATAAATGCAAAATATTAATACTTCATCTTTTGGATTCTGAAGTGAATCTTACAAGTTGCATCAAACACTTGCCTAAAAAGGCATCACACAGTTGTGATTTGAGTGTTCTAATCCACCATGAAATTACTGAAAGCAAAGCGGAAGCCAACTTTTCTCTGACAAATGAACTCTTTTCAATTAATATTTTGAGTAAATGGTGTATGTCTCCAAAAGTCCCAAAATGCCATGAATGAATGCACAGGCTCATGGCCTAGATTCATTTGGCATTTCTCTTGGAAACCACATCTTATTTTCATAATCAAGGCCTCCCACAGAAGAGTCTCACCTTGGATACATGCCTGCTGCCTCTAGCGCAAGCCAACTAAGTGCTGGGATAGCAGATGGGTCTATTCAATCTTGTGCCTATCTGCAAATTAAAGCTAACCAAGTCTCAAACTAAAATAAAGTATCCCCCCAAATCAGCCCTTGATCAAATTAGACATAGAAATATATAGAATTTTCATTCTTCTCAATTATCATCTTTCTCAATTGTAGGAAATTAGAAAAGGAAAATTGCCTAAGTTGAGAAAATACTTCTGTGGGAAGACTAATACAAACCCACCTGATGAAAATAAATAAATCTAAACCATCAGTGCCTGCAGTAATTAAATATCTATCAGGCTAGGCAAAAATTATTTCTTTTTGTTTATAATTTAAACTGTTATGGGAATATGATAGCTAGTCAGTATATCATAGTGGTCCTAACAGTGTTTGATCCTAAGTAATGCTGTTGTTGCTTTTTTTTTAATTTTAGGAACTCTTTTTAACATCTTATAAAATATTTGGATAATTTTTCATAGCAAAGTGCTAGAGTCTCTCCAATTTATTAGTTTGTTCATGAAATCTTCAGTGAGTTAAGAGGTCTGTAAGACTCATCCAGTTCTCCTTGACTCAGTCAGGAATCATCAATTGCCTGCTACAAGCTGAAAGTTTATAAAGATGAATTCTGAATTATCGGCTTGAAGTTCAAGGTACATTTCTAGTCCTATCTCAACAGTGGGCTGCAGTGGGAGCCAACTCTAAATTTGTTCAAAGTCTTCATACTAGGAGACTGGGTTGGTAATGAGGAAAAAATATTAAAAGGATGGAGAAACTCATCTATGATTATTGTTTGAGTTACCTTGAGCCAGCTAGCTATCATAATTTATGTCTGTTATACGTGGATATCAATGAACCTCTTTCTAATATTCCCTTTGCAGAATAAAAGTGCCAATTTCTGTTAGTTCCCATGTAAGGTACAACCTATCCCAGTCCTACTAGGGACACAGTCTTACATTAATCACGGAATAATTATGTTAGGTAGCCATATCATGAGCTTCCTGAGTTATCTGTTCACTATTAGGTAACTACCTCCTAATTTATACCTCTATGGCTTATATAACTTGCCAATAACAAGCGTGTTTAATAACTTACAGTTGTATTGTAAATAACATTGATATTCGATGATGAATACTTTTAATTTTTTAATTGACACATAATAATTTTACTTATTTGTGGGCATAGAGTGATGCGTAACATATAATATGTAGTGGTGAGTTCAGGGTAATTAACATACCTGTCTTCTGAAACATGTATCACACGTTTGTGTGGGAAACATTTAATGTCCTACTTGTACCTACTTGGAAGTATATATCATTGCTATTGGCATGATCTTTTTTTTTTTTTTTTTTTTTGCAGTTTTTGGCTAGGGCTGGGTTTGAACCCGTCACCTCCAGTATACAGGGCCGGCACCCTACTCCTTTGAGTCGCAGGCATCACCCTGGCATGATCTTTATAAAAGTTCAGTGGTTGAATAAGAATTCTACAGTATTAGTCTACAGGCACTCCCAGGGTTATGAAGGAGATAGGTTTTGTAGGTTTGTCTCAAGCTGCATTTGGGTGAGTCAGAACAGGTGCATTTCCCTATTACCTGCAACTACCTCCATGCATAAAGTGTGAGTTGTGTGTAAGTTGGATGCTTGTGACTTGGGGACTACCTGTATTCTCTAACCCTAGTTCTGCTGATGCATAGATTTTACTAGAATACAACCTATAGATTCATAAAAATAGAAAAACAAATGCTAAGAAAACAATATTATGTTTTCAATACATTTTAAATGTAAAATGAAAATGAAGAAAATCTTGCCATTTGTTACAACATGGATAAATGAACCCGAAGCATATTAAGCTAAGTACAACAGCCAGACATAAAAAATAGACATTCTGCTAAGAAGCAGGTCAATTTAGAATAAAATAAAAATGGCTTATCCTGCATGGTTCTTCTGAGAACACTGTCTCTAGCAGCTGCTTTCTAAGATGACTAAGCTGTCATTTAGGCATTTTTGGGCCACATATATGTATACCATATATTGCAAAGACCATGTCTTGGCGTAGTGTTTCTGCAGTACACACGGGTCTTTACAGGTGATGTTGGTGCCCCTATAAACATCAATTTGCTCTCTGCCATGAGGCAATCTTTAGTACATTTCTGTGTGATCATGTGGGACATACGGAATACGGAATCTTGATGATTTATCTCACATTCTCCAAGTGCCAACTTTCTGCATCCGAAATCCTACCAGATGCAATGAGATAGCATTTTGCAATGTTGTATATTCCGCCTGATAACACCAGCACAAATACTGTTGAAGAGTCTCTATTTTTTACACTCTATGAACAAAACACCTCTAGGAAAATATTCTAGGAAATTCATATATTTTTTTTTTTATTTTGCTTTGCATTGTTTTGTTTTGTCACGGAGAAATCGAGGCCTAGGTATGTAAAGGGGGCTCCTGAAATATATCAAACTCAAAGTACTTAGCAAAGAGGCTGCTAGGAATAAAGTGTGTCCCAATTGTCTCCGATTGTTCTAGAGACACCAGACTACTCATCTTATGACAAAGGCTTTTCTGTATTACAGCTTTGTGAATTTAAAAAAATGATTTAAAAGTCCATGGCCCTATAGACTTGGAATCATCTTCTAAAATAATAATTCTCGGCAATCCAGAACAATTTTACAAATTACAGTCATAATCACTATAATAGGGGTGGGAAAAGAAAGATCTTGAAAATTCCTATTCTTAGGAAGAAGACATTTCTTCAGAGGAATGTTTCCAAGGGCCTGTGATTCAGAAAGGAATTTTTTGTGTTTGGTTTCTTTTAAATTGCTGTTATTTCTAGTATTCTTTCTACATTATTTCAAGTATCTCCCTGAGTATCCTTTGAAGGATATCACCACACACCTGCCCGTTGTCTCTCCTAGTAAAATGTAAGTATTTAGACATCTTGTTAACATGACAGATAATGTTACGATTTTAGCAAATGAGAACCAGTTTATTATTTAAACTTTGAAAACTGTATCAGCTGATTTATCGATTCACCATTAATATTGAAAAACAACTCTAGAAATTATTTGATTAGAATAGATTAGAATTATTATTACAAAGTGAAAAAATAACATAGTATGTAGTCCGCACGCTATGTATACATAGATTTTATACCTGTATAAATGGATATTTATACCCTTTATATAATATGCAGTTCCCCTGCCCTACATCTAAAATATTATATTCCTTCATCGCTAAAAATAAACTTCCTTTTCCCTAACCTGAAATAGCAGTAAACATAATTATCAATAGGCATCTTTATAGACATTTGAGAAATCTTACTGTAATTCAAAGATGCAAATAGTAAGACAAAATCTCCACACTGTTCCCTTCCCTCGCTGAATCATAGATGGCACCCTCACTGGATTTTTTTTTTTTTTTTCTTTTGGCCAGGGCTGGGTTTGAACCCACCACCTCCGGCAATATGGGACCGGCACCCTACTCCTTGAGCCACAGGCGCCCCCCCCCACCACTGGATTATTTAACAGTTTTCCTCTTTCTGCAGAAGAAAAAGGAGTATTGAGTTTTGCTTGTAACAATACGAGGTATTAGGTGACTACATTCCTGAGAAACTACAGAGAATTTGTCAAGAATGGAGAAATGTGGAGAGAGAGTGGGAAAAAGAGCCTCAGGACAACAGAAGTAAATCAAAGGAAATGGGGTGGAAGCCCTGGGACTTTTACCTTCCTGCAGAGGCAGAGGCTATGCACGCGCGCACACACACACACACACACACCCACGGCCAAAGAGAGAGCGTGGCTGGATCTAACCACGCTCTCCAAAACTCACGCTCACCAATCACTGTTGATGGAATGGCATTGGGAGGTGGATTTTGAAGAGGTTATGGGTCATGAATGCAGAAGGTCAATGCCCACATCATGGGACATGTCAGTTACCACGCCTTCCGCTCCTCTCCCCTGGGATGACCCTCTCCAGATGGCCAGTGCCATAGTGCCACGTTCTTGGACTTCACAGCCTATAGAACTGTAAGGCAAATAATTCTCTCTCTCTCTCTCTCTCTTTTTCTTTTTATAAATAAATTATTCAGTCTGTGGTATTCTGTGAAGGCATCAGAAAATGGACTATAATATCAGTTAAGATTATAATTTCAGAAAACATGTATACATTAATTGTTATTCCTAACCACAGACCATGCCTGGCCATGGCTCCTCGAAATGACACTTGGACTTGAGAAATGAATCCTGATGTTGGATTTCACAGAATGCTAAATTTCAAGATTGGCTGCCTTAAAACAACAGGCATGATATGTTGCTATGTTCTCCATTGTTAGAAAAGTAGTCTGGAAATAAAAGGGGAAACAGGAATGCATCTTATCACCATGATTGAGTAGCTACTTGGAGACATTATAGTTTTACAACTTCAGAAGTTCAATCCTGATGGCCAGCTTCTCATTACACATTGTCACCTGGAGTTCTTCTCACCGAGAACTCCATGGACCTGCTTTCATGAGAGCACCAATCCCTTCCATGTGGATTCCACCTCCCTGACCTAATTACCTCCCAGGGGCCCCACATCCTAATACCATCTTAACACCCATATCATAATACCATCACATTATGCTGGGGCTAGGATTTCAACATAGGAATGTGGGGGGAACACAAACGTTAATTTAATACAGACTACAAATTACATCTTTAGAATTTCACATTTCATCTTTAAGGAATGAAATCGAATTTCTGATATATTTGAAAGCATCAAGAAAAAGTAGCAGTAAATTACAATTTGAAGCCATTGCGAAGTATACCAAAGGCTAATTACATTTATAAAAAGTAGGTAATGATTTGATTCAGGAAAACAAAAGTCCTATAGATAAGGAAAATGATGACAACATGAGCTTAGTGGTACATGGCAATCAAACCTTTGTACTCTAAACTATCCATATTGATCTTTGAATCATGTTTAAGATTAAAAGACTTAAAAAGCAGTAACTCCAATATCTAACCTTCAATTTATATGCTTGTATTTTCTCATTTTTGACCTCTATATTTTAGCTCCCTTGCTTCGTTAGATGTTTTTGTATAGGGGTGCCCTTTCTTTGCTCTTTTTTTCATCAGGTCTCTGTGACCTGTTTCTTGGAGTAATACCCTCCATCTGAATAGTCCTTCAACAAAATTCTCATTTTTTAACCTAAGAGTTTAATCTAAGACCTTGTTTTTGTCAGTGACTAATAATTATTATTTTCTATATATTATTGATAGTTTTTTAGTTGTTTCACATTTTTTTCTTATTGTTTCTCTCACTGGCTACTAGATGCCCAGACACGACCCTTCTCTTATTTCTGTAGGTCTAGTCTCATCTGACCCCCCTCAGAGTGTTTGCATTGTTGTCTTTCCGTCAGGATTGTCAGCTAGTTTATCCCTGACAACTATCAATAAACTAAGTCTCAGTCTAACTATTACCTCATTTTTTAAGAGTGGTTTGACCATAGCACATAAATCTCGCTCCCACTCTCTTTCACGTTCATCTATTTATTCTATTCATGGAACTTCTCAAGAGTAGAACAGGGCCTGCCATATATTATATATTAAGTAAATATGTTTAATAAATTAAAGAAGCAGAGCACTGTCTCCAAAACTTTTAAGGCACTTTTCAAACAGGATAAACTATTGATTCTTGTAAAAACCTCTTTCCCTAAAACGCTTTTAAAGCTATCACCTGAGTAGTCTGGTAGGCAGCAGATGACACGGATAGATTTTTAAAACCATAGAGAATAGCATTCTCCAGTGACTACCTAACTGTGGATAATAAATCCTTACAGGGAATTCATTTTTATTGTCAAGGCCTGGAAGATTAACTGCTGTTAAGAACTAGAGAGAATAAAAGTAATCAAATGAGGAAGAGCAGCTGCTTGTTTTATAGCCTTTTGTCCTTTATAGAAGATATAAAACATGGAGGAAGGCACTATCTAAGAACAGAGTTAAAAGTCAGAAGTGTCATTGATTGATTTCTGAAGCCCATCTCACAACAGTTCAAGAGAACCAGAGTTCTTCCTGCAGCTCATAATAGCACTTGGACACTGTCAATTAAAATTCAGGAAGACAGTTGCACTCATGTTTTTTTAGAGCAACAGCACCTATTCTTTTACCTTTTGTCATTTCTTTCTTTCTTTTTTTTGTTTTTGCAGTTTTTGGCAAGAGCCGGGTTTGAACCTGCCACCTCCTGCATATGGGGCCAGTGCCCTACTTCTTTGAGCCACAGGCACTGCCCACCTTTTGTAATTTCTTAGTGGTACAACAAAGAATAGGGAATCTTATATTTTGTATACTCTCAACTACAACTTGAACTTTACCTTAGAAATCCAACCTAATAATTTGTACCCTCATATTAATCTGAAAAACATATGTGTATATATATATATACACATACACACAGCAATGAGCACCTGGTTTCCAGCTTCGAATATTTCTTTCTTTCCTAGCTATGTCTTGAATATAGTTTAGCTTTTTGTATGTCAGTAGCCTACTTCCAGGTGACAATAAATTAATTAAGGCATACGCTATACTTCTTTACCAATGAGACCCCAAGTTAAGTGGCTTAAATAAAATAGAAGTAAATTTATCTCTCCCTGACTTCAGCGGTTGTAGACAAGGTGTCATGACGGCAGAGTCAGCTCCAGTCCACGGAGTCAAATGGGTTTAATTTCCTTTCTTGGTATTTTCCCCTTGTAACTCCATCATTCCCGAGACCATTGCTGTGATCCACGTAGTTTAACCTGCCCAGATGACGAGCTCTGCCATATAACAAAGGGAAAAGTTAGAAAGTGACGTCAAGGGCTGTGGCTGTGCCTGTGGCTCAAAGGAGTAGGGCGCTGGCCCCATATGCTGGAGGTGGTGGGTTCAAACCCAGTCCCAACAAAAAACGGAAATAAAAAAAAAAAAGTGAAGTCAAGCTGTTTATAAAATAAAGACAAAATCTAAAATGTACACATATCCTTTCTACTGATACCCTATTTTCCAAAACTTAACCACATCGACGTGTCTAACCGTCAGGGAGGTGGAAAAGGCTCCAGGGAAAGCCACTGGGGATGCATCCTGTACAGCAGGGCGGGTGAAATGGATATTGAGGGGACAGCAATGACTTCTGCTAAAATGTATTTCTGAGGAAGTTAGAGTGAGAGGTTTGATGTATAACCGCTGATTTTTCTCCAGGTCTATCTTATATAGCTATGAGACAAAGCAAGCTGCCAACTGATTCTAACATGATCATATTTCAGTAAAATGAGCAGACAAAATAATTTTGTTTACATGACAACTTAGGGAAAGATACACATCAGACTTAATAATATTGTGGGTGAGGAGGTGCAGAACGGAAGGCGTGATTAACTTGGCTTTTATACATCTTTATTACTTGGCTTCTTATGTTATCATAATACCTGTAACAGTTCTAATTTGGAAAACAACCAAGATTTTGTGCTAAGGTCTTTTGAATTTAAAAATTTAGTCATTAGATCAATTATTTAAATAATTGACTATGTTTCTCTTTGTTCCCCAAAGAATTAATGAGACTCTCTTACTTGTTATAATAATCTCTATGTAATTAATTATATAAGAATTATTATGTAGAATGTTTTTGAAGTATTCCCATTAGCATATTAAATGCTTATATTCTCGACCTTAGGAAATTCATGCTTTAGAAGGAACCACAAATTTACTTGTGGAGGGATCTGTGACCCAGTAATTCAAGTCCTCACTTGAAAGAGTCTTGAAAGACTCACTTACACGAGACCTGGGGGCTACATGTTTTCCAGGAAAGAAGAAATGGTGTCATTCAAGGAATAACGGGTAAGGAAGATGGCAAGGTGAGAAAAACTGCGCAGTCCAGGTCATTCTGATAATTCAAGGTTATTTTCAGTAAAATTCATGTTAGTTTGCTTACCAAGATAGCTCTTAAAGTTTAAAAAACAGCTCTGGGAAGACAGCTTTGCACAGTTGCACCACCGTCTTATTCTCCCCTTAAGTTCCCTCTGCAGAAGGTGGAGGTTACACAGAACGGAGCATGGACCAGTGGGGAGGCGGACATGAGTGTGAGTCATTAGAAATATCCAGAAGAGCAGAAATATACCTGTGAAAAAACAAGGGGCAAGAATCAGAAAATAAATCTTGGCACTTAGTGAGGACTGGGACATTTGAGAGTGGATTTCAACCAAGATGCAAGTGAAGATGGTTTGTAGGAAATGCTCCTCCTTCCTGCTGGCTCTCTGTGTCCTTTGGAGCATTTAAATGAATTCTTTTATTCCACTAGAGTAGTGGCTATAAGCTGGACTACAATATTTTTTTCATCATTTGCAAAAAAAGACAGCTCTCCCTTGATTTTTCTCTAAGGGACAAAATCCTAGCAGGCCTCTAGAGCTACAGAAAATGAGCTGAAATACATTAGCATTTTTTTCCTGCATTTATTTACAAAATTAAAAAGAAATACTGTCTGTTTTATCCACACCAGCGTTCTACACAGAGAGAGACCACGATGGTCTTACTGTATAGATGCTAAAGTAAGAACAAGTCATAGAGTCAGAAAAACGGCAACCTGTATGAGGATACTCGTTAACAAGAAGGAAAAATATAGGCTGGGTGCCACGGCTCACTCCTGTAATCCCAGCACTCTGGGAGGCTGAGGCAGGAGGATTGCCTGAGCTCAGGAGTTCAAGACCAGCCTGAGCAAGCGGGAGACCCCCATCCCTACTAAAAATTTGAAAAAAAAAGTAGCCGGGCATACTGGCGGGCACCTGTAGTCCCAGGTGCTAGGGAGGCTGAGGCAAGAGGATAGCTTAAGCCCAAGTGTTTGAGGTTGCTGTGAGCTAAGATGATGCCAGGGCTCTCTACCCAGAGTGACAGTGAGACGCTGTCAAGAAGGAGAAGGAAGAAGAGGAAGAGGAAGAGGAAGATTAAGAGGAAGAGGAAGAAGAGGAAGAGGAAAAGGAAGAAGAGGAAGAGGAAGAAAGAAGAAGAGGAAGAAGAGGAAGAGGAAAAGGAAGAAGAGGAAGAGGAAGAAGAGGAAGAGGAAGAAGAGGAAGTGGAAGATGAGGAAGAAGAAGAAGAGGAAGAGGAAGAAGAGGAAGAAGAGGAAGAGGAAGATGAGGAAGAAAAAGAAGAGGAAGAGGAAAAGGAAGAAGAGGAAGAAGAGGAAGAGGAAGAGGAAAAGGAAGAAGAGGAAGAAGAGGAAGAGGAAGAAGAGGAAGAGGAAAAGGAAGAAGAGGAAGAAGAAGAAGAGGAAGAGGAAAAGGAAGAAGAGGAAGAGGAAGAAGAGGAAGAGGAAGATGAGGAAGAAAAAGAAGAGGAAGATGAAAAGGAAGAAGAGGAAGAAGAGGAAGAGGAAGAGGAAAAGGAAGAAGAGGAAGAAGAGGAAGAGGAAGAAGAGGAAGAGGAAAAGGAAGAAGAGGAAGAAGAGGAAGAGGAAGAAGAGGAAGAGGAAGATGATGAAGAAGAAGAGGAAGAGGAAAAGGAAGAAGAGGAAGAAGAGGAAGAGGAAGAAGAGGAAGAGAAAGAAGAGGAAGAAGAGGAAGAGGAAGATGAAGAAGAAGAAGAAGATGAAGAGGAAGAGGAAAAGGAAGAAGAGGAAGAGGAAGAAGAGGAAGAAGAGGAAGAGGAAGATGAGGAAGAAGAAGAAGAGGAAGATGAGGAAGAAGAAGAGGAAGAGGAAAAGGAAGAAGAGGAAGAAATGGAAGAGGAAGAAGAGGAAGAGGAAAAGGAAGAAGAGGAAGAGGAAGATGAGGAAGAAGAAGAAGAGGAAGAGGAAAAGGAAGAAGAGGAAGAGGAAGAAGAGGAAGAGGAAAAGGAAGAAGAGGAAGAGGAAGATGAGGAAGAAGAAGAAGAAGAAAAGGAGGAGGAGGAGAAGAGAGATAAGAAAGAGAAGAAAGATATATATTTGTGAACTAAAATAAATCTTTAGCCTCCCTCCTCAGCGACTGACTGACTTGAGCCCCTCTTGGCCACGTGCATTCCTAAAACTGAGTTTCTAGCCATGGTAAAGGAGATAAGACCTGCCTCCTCAAGCCCTCTCCCTTCCCAGGGACTTCCTTTGTGGCTCACTAATAGCCCCAAGGCTGTGCAGGACCCACCTGCAGGTCCTCAATATACATAACAAACCACTTGAGTCCCTCAGGTACCTCCTGTCTAATTAACAGACCCTTTATCTTAAGTTTCCTTTTCACTGACTCCTGGTCTTTTACACAGAGTCTGAGTCTTCCAGCTAATTGTAAGGTAAAGAATCTTTAAACCCACCTATAACCTGTTTCCTGCTTCCAGGATGTCCACCTTTTGGGGCCAAAGCAATGTATGTTTTCCACATAGTGATTTATGACCTCACTTGTTGCAGGAAGACCAGGCCCAATGGAGAGAAAGAGCACCCAAACACCATGTTTATAAGAGGACGGGCTTTCTTTACCATCAGGCAGCTTACGGCATAGAAGAATTCCAAATGGCCACGCTCCCCAACTGGCTTGGTTTTTCCCTTTTTATCAACAGTCAGAAAGTTCCACCCCATAGGTACCCTTCTCTTTGGCCAGTTTGAATCAAGTGGGAGATGCTATTGCAGCCCCTACAGAGCCCCTTGCAGGATTTCAAGGAACTTGGAAATTTCCAAGTTCCAGGAAGTTAAGTTTACAAATTCCCAAGAGCTGAGTCACCATGGAGAGGACCCTTGAGAAGACCCGTTCTCCTGGACCTCACCCTTCTCGGGTGTCCTCTCTCAGTATTATGGGAATATTTGTCCCCTCTTTAATTCACCTTGAAATTGAATTGCCGCTGTAACAGTGTAAGAGGTGCAGACGTCAGATGGTCAGGTGGTGAGAGCTCTGCCCTCATGAATGGACTAAAGGGCATCGTCAGGAGGGTAAGTTTGTTGTCTCTGGAGTAGTTCCTGAAAACGGTGGCAATTTCTCTCTGTTTCTGTCTTGTGCACTTGTTCTCCGGCCGTCATTCTGGCAAGATGGTGGTGCCATGCTCCTGCCAAATAAATTTCTATTCATATATTACCTGGTTTCAAGTATTCTCTTACAGTAGCATAAAGTAAACCAAGTAAAAATTGATACCAAGAGTGGAGTTGTTGCTCTAACAAACAGTAGAAAAGGTGGTATTCTGTTATAGCAGCAGAAACAGATGATGATAACCACAAAATATCCAAACATTCTAAGTGGATTGATGTGAAAATAGAAACTGAAAAAAAAAAAAAGTTACCATAACTGTATTTGGCCAAATATTCTGCAAAAGGAGTTAAATCCCCTTTGCCTTTTAGAATTACTGCCTGTTGGATGATGTTTTCATTTACTTTCCAAAGCATCAATAGCTATCCAATTGTAACTGGCATCAGTTTTCAATTGGACTTTTTATATCCCCTGAAGCTATTTCCAAAACAACCAGGAGTTCAAAATAAAAATGTCTTATGATAACAACCACAGATTAAAGCTTAAAACTTCTTTGCAAGGCAAAGTGAGATAGCATAAGTACATTTTCTTTATGGTTTGTTACACAAGAGGTTTAATACCGTATCATTTTAACCAAATGTAGTTGTTTCGATTCTGAATCACTAAAAATTAATATGTTAGTGAATTTGCTTGGTTTACCTTGCCAGAACCAGACAATTAAAATTATGATTAGGTTGCCAAAGTTAACTATGTGAAACCCTCAATAGTTAAGCAAAATTATAGATATGATGCAATGTAAATATTGTGGATTGTAAATGAAAGCCAATCCTTTAAACAAAAACAAAAACCAAATTCAAGTCAGGCGTGGTTGGCAAGCCTTAACAAACAGATCTGTGTTATCTAATGTTATTTATTTTTAGATGAAAATGCAGAAAGAAAGAGCAAATTTACTTTATATTATACACGTTATATTTAAAAAGTCATTGCCATTAAGGGTTTTGAATTTATTGATTATGTAATCTCATTTTTATCAAGCATTTCTTTCAGAAATATGTTTTTTCTGGGTTATTTTATTTCATCATTAATGCATTACATTTTAGATTTTTTATTCTATATTATAGGAGATGAGTCTGGGAATTACATACTCTAAACACAGTTATTTAGTATAACTGATAAAAAGAGTGAAATAAAAGATCACATAATTTAGATTTTTAGCCAAAAAAAAGAAAGAAAGCCTTCAAAAGTTTATTTGGATTTTTTTATTCCTATGAACTTGGGGAAAAAATTAGGTAGTAAACTGTAATTTAATTTACAAAGAGCAATAAGATTTTGAGATCATTATGATTTCTAAACAATCATCATGTTTTAAGAAAACATGACTATCTTTGAAGAATGAAATTCAATCAAATGCAGGTGCTGCTCAATTTATAATGGGGTTGTACCCTGGTAAACCTATCCTATGTTGAAAATATCTTAACTTGAAAGTGCCTTTCAACTTATTACATTTTCTACTTTTGATGGGTTTATCCGGTCATGTTATCCACTACCACAGGTAAGCAAGAAAAGTCCCCCAATAATAATCCTAGTTATGCAGCAGCCTGTTCAGAGAGTCTTTACAATCATCAAGCAGGTCCCCAGTTTGCAATCGCTAAAATAGAAAACGTACACAGTTAAGTAATAAAACAACTTTGGGTTTTTTTAAAAATATCTTTTATTATAAAAGTAAAAGAAAAGCGGGTAACGTGAGCAGTCAGCATGAAACAGGCAGGATGTTAGCCATTGTATGTGAGAAGCTAACGCATCAATCTTGGTGCCACAGAAGTAGCCCAATTCTTAGTGAGTTCTCAAGGTCTCATCAGGTATTTTGATTCTAACTTTGCACGCAATGTGCTTCATTCTTGGTAATAGCTGTTTGTAAATGTCGGCGCTGCCAAAAGGAATGACATGAACGAGGTGTGATGGTGGAGCAAGGGATATTTGTCTCTGGGAAGACTGGACCTACAAAAGTACGGTCAAGAGACATGACCCAATTTTTCTTAGAGTTCAAGGTCAGATCACAGCTCTGTGATTCCATTTGAAAATTGGCAGGTGCGATATTTATGTTGATTAAAAATGGAGTCACAGGCTCAGTGGGTAGAGCGCCGGCCCCATATACCAAGGGTGGCGAGTTCAAACCCAGCCTCAGCCAAACTGCAACAACAACAAAAAATAGCCAGGCGTTGCGGCAGGCGCCTGTAGTCCCAGCTACTCGGGAGGCTGAAGCAAGAGAATCGCCAAAGCCCAAGAGCTGGAGGGTGCTGTGAGCTGTGATGCCACAGCACCTTACCGAGGGCGATATAGTGAGACTCTGTCTCTAAAAAACAAAACAAAACAAACAAACAAAAATGGAGTCGCAAATGCACCAAAATATATAATTTTCTCAGAAATCTTACAATCTGCTTTAACATTCTTATATCAAATCAAAAGGAAGGCCTCATATTTTTCACAGTTCTCAGGACTGTGTTTTAACCAGTGTGTCCAAATGTATAAAATTGTTTGTCTTAATTTGAGCTTGCCATAATTCCAGTTTCATTTGGAAAGTCGTTACGGTGTGAAACATCGTATTGATGAGTTGATTGTCACCTTGAAGACACAAGTGTAACTGATTCAAATGAGCGGTTAAATCCACAAAAAAATGCTAAATCCGTAAGCCCATTTTTATTGTCAAATTCTGGCACATATTTGTTTTTTGATATCATAAATTACCTGATAACATTTTGTAAATCATAAAATCTTTTCAACCTCTAGCCTTGACTTACCCATCTTACTTCTGAAAAGTAAATGATGTTGCCATAGTCAGCAAGGATGCTTGTAGAACTGGTGATGATTCAATCCCTTAGCCCTTATGGAATTCAGTCTTGAGGGTGATTTGCATGATGTTATCCATTTTTAAAGTTTTTGTTCATGAATTTTCTTAATGTACTATGCAATAAAATTTCCTCAGACATAAGTTTGGGGTGGCAATTGAATCATCGTCTATCCATTTTGCAAGTCCATCTCTTTTACCAACATCACCAGGGCACCATCAGTAACGGCACCATCCGTGTTGGCAATGGACAAAATTAGTTTAACAGTTTTTACTGCCCCATATAAATCTCTTGATTTAGTTTTGTCTTTAATGGCACTGAAGAAGCCATTTCTTCAGTGACATTATATTCTTCATCAATATCTCCAATAAAAAATGGCAAGTTGAGCCGTATTTGTAGCATCAATGCTATGGCCCACCACCAAAGCATAAAATGTTAAATTAGCAGATTTATGGCTCTGCGCCTATAGCTCAGAAGCTAGGGCACCAGCCACATACACTGGAGCTGGCGGGTTCGAGCCCAACCCAGGCCTGCCAAACAATGACAACTACAAGCAAAAAATAGCCAGGCCATGTGGGAGGCACCTGTAGTCACAGCTACTTGGGAGGCTGAGACAAGAAAATCTCTTAAGCCCAAGAGTTGGCGGTTTCTGTGAGCTGTGACCCAGCTGAGACCACAGCACTCTACCGAGGGCAACAAAGCGGGACTCTGTCTCAAGAAAAAAAAAAAAAAATTAGCAGATTTACTCTCCAACCTCTTTTTTTTTTTTATTAAATCATAACTGTATACATTGATATGATCATGGGGCATCATACACTCGCTTCATAGACCATTTGACACATTTTTATCACAGTGGTTAACATAGCCTTCCCGGCGTTATCTCAGTTACTGTGCCAAAACCTTTACATTCTACATTTACCAAGTTTCGCAAATACCCCTGTAAGATGCACCACAGGTGTGATCCCACCGATTCCCCTCCCTCTATCCACCCCCCCCTTTCCCACTTCCCCCTATTGTTAAGTTGTAGCTGGGTTATAGCTTTCATGTGAGAGTCCCAAATTAGTTTCATAGTAGGGCTGAAAACTATCCAACCTCTTTTGATAGTGTTTTTCAGTTTCTTCAGTTCACCTAGCTATCATCTGCGGAGACAAACTGATTTCTAAAAATATGCCCCCCTTTTCTCAGAGTCAATTATATCTTCCATGCTTTCCATACATGGTTTGATAAAGTCACCATCAGTAAATGGTTTGGATTTTTTGTTTTTTTGCTGTTACATATGCTACCACGTAACTAGCTTTTACAATAGAATCTGCCCAAGTTCTAACTTTTAAAGAAAAATTGTTGTTGCTAAAACAGACTTTTTTCAGTTTCATTATTTTGTCTTTACAACACAATCCTTCCTACACATCAGATCTGGCAACATGTTTTTGTATATGATGCCTTTTCAAATGATAGTTTTTGAAAACTTACACAAATTCCCTCCACATTAAGCAGAATGCCTTACTGTTTGTCTCAACAAAACAATAGTTATCTTTCCATTTTTCATGGAATAATCTTCCTTCATCTGTAATTTTTCTTCTGGATTCTGTTTTCTTTTAAGATGTTAAGAAGTCATGCTGGGATTAAATAAATAATAGTAGTTAAGGCACTGCATTTACTTTTCTTATGAAAATTAATTGATAGGTAGTAGAAAGCAAGGTCTGGGCCCTTCCACATCCCAGCTGAGATGCAGGAGGAGGCGGAGGCTCATTGTCAAGGGCAGCAGGTGATGTGGGAGGCACCTCTGAGGTTGGGAAATGCCTTCATAATCAAAGAAGAATGCTCATTCAACTTCTAGATAACATTAAGTGATTAACATTACAATGGTGGGTTGAAATATTATGGATAATTGTTGCCTTGCTGTGGGGGTAGATAGACTGAGACCCCAGAGGCTCTTTACAAGTCAGGAGAAAGCCCAGAGGTGGGCCACCCTGTGCTCCTAATTGAGAAGAAGGATCCTGAAGGTGCCCAGTCAGGGGAAGGTCTGGGTGACTATCCCAGTGTAGGGGATACAGCAGTGCAGGCAGCTGAGACTGTCAACTGGTCGCTTAGGCCGGGAGGCTGAGATGGCTGCCCGCTTCTGGCCGCTGCAGATGTCCCATTCATTCCCCTATGTCCCTTTCACCGTTTACGGAGCCTTCCTGGGCGCTGAACTCTCCCCATCTCATTTTTTAACCCTGAGTGCTGGCGACAGACTGCTGTGCATCCTTACACACCTGCTCTGTTACCTCCCCCATAAAAAGCCTCCAGGAAACAGGACAGGGCTGCCCTGCTCCTATGCTGCCCGCCACCAGGCACGAGGAACGGTGGATCCCCATGCAGGCTTGGGGTTTTATGCCCTAAGTTTGCTGGAAGTTTCCCTCTTTCTTCAGCACCGTGCCCTTTGCCGGCACCGTCTCAGGTTGGGGTCAACCCAAGCCAAGTTGCCACTGCCACGTGTAACATCTGATGGGGTCGATTCGAGTGTCTGCACGTGGAAAATAACACACTGGAAACCACATTTCACATAAAACTGAAGCCACACATGCGTACAAACCACGAGAACATGTGTGTCTATTTACGTGACATCCAGACACAACATTGTCACCTAGATAGTTCATGCTTGAGAATGACGCCTTCAAGTCCACCAAAAGAAATCACAAAAAAGCTCACAATGTTTTAAGTGAGTTTAGGATTTTGTGTTGGGTCACATTCACAGCCGTCCTGGGCCACGTGCAGCCAGCAGGCCATGGGGTGGACATCCCTGGTTTACCTGGTAAACGGTTTAGCTGAGATTTGAACCCAGCAGGCAGGTCCCACGGTCTATACTTTAAGCACCATGACTTTCTGTAAATGAGGTTCAAATGTATGCAGTAAGTGAAGTAAAAGAGTCATAAATATACAAGTATATTGAGTAAAAGACGTAGAAGTGATAGCATGGCCTTACACCAGGTAGATTGGGAATAAAAACCCAAAAGATAACAAGCGTTGAGAAGAATGTGTAGAAGGGTGGTGCCTGTGGCTCAGTTGGTGAGGCGCCGGCCCCATATACCGAGGGTGGCGGGTTCAAACCCAGCCCCGGCCAAACTGCAACCAAAAAAAAAAAAAAAATAGCCGGGCGTTGTGGCGGGCGCCTGTAGTCCCAGCTACTCGGGAGGCTGAGGCAGGAGAATCATTTGAGCCCAGGAGTTGGAGGTTGCTGTGAGCTGTGTGAGGCCACAGCACTCTACCGAGGGCCATAAAGTGAGACTCTGTCTCTACAAAAAAAGAAAAAAAAGAATGAGTAGAAAAGGAAACATTTGTGCACTCTTGATAGAGATGCAATTTGATGCCGCTATGAGACTCCTCAAATAAAAGAAAACAGAATCGTCATATGTCACAGCAATCTCACTTCTGGGTATATGTCCAAGTTCAATGTCTGAAAATAGTCATTGATAGTGAGACATGAACCTCAAAGATGCTTGACTGAGGAAATATGTGAGTAAAATATGGCTCTGAAGATGACTTTTTTTTTTTTCAGGTAAGATGAAACTTTTATGAATTCTTTTACCAGTGTATTTTATTTTCCTGATAATATGTACCAGGAGTAAATGAAAGACTAAAATATGTGTCTACAATATATACCTTTTTTCTAGAGAAAAAATAAGGTTTTTTTTTTTTATTTATTTTTTTTTTTGTAGAGACAGAGTCTCACTGTACCGCCCTCGGGTAGAGTGCCGTGGCATCACACGGCTCACAGCAACCTCTAACTCTTGGGCTTACGCGATTCTCTTGCCTCAGCCTCCCGAGTGGCTGGGACTACAGGCGCCCGCCACAAAATAAGGTTTTTAAATGACAAAATGATGACATTACAGTTTAACTGTTTTCGTCATTCTCAGCTAACATATAAATCAGTAGGCTAATATATAGTTAAATGATGTCTTAAATTTAAGAAAATCGGGTAATGATATGTCAGATGATTAGCACTATGAACAAAAATAAGAGTAGTTTTATTTGTTTTTTTATTTCCCAAGAGCAGAGGATGGGAATTGCTATTTTATACAAAGCGATGTGAAAAATTTCTAATACCACAGCTTCTGAACATTTTTCACCTGAAATTTATTTCTTCCTAGAACTCTACCCCCAAATTGCAGGTCTCAGAAAGAACTATTTCAGGTAGAAGGATCAATAAAATTTAGGGAGCAACGTGGGTGGCCTGCTAGATGCAGAAAATGCATTTTTAAAAGAGAGAAATTGCAGGGAAACGTAGCAGATGGGGTCGGATAATTAGTGTTATAGAGAAAAGTCAACACATTTCAGAATTAGAACTGAAATATTTTACTAATAATTTAACGTAGAATATTTAAGGAAGAGAGGAAATAAGTTCAATCTAAGGTTCTGGTGGAAAAACTAGACCAAGATAAGTTGCCGTTTTTTGAAACTGGGAAGATTTCATAAAGGACATATGTGGAGGTGGAGTTCAGTTGTCACTTTCTTAATTAGGCACATTTTCTTCAGGGCAAATGAATTTCCTGGAATTTATGATATTATGTATATTTGTGAACTAGACACTCAAGATTTAAATCTTTCAACGAGTTGTGGAGAACTTGTACATGAGAGTGTTAACTCTAATTAAATATGCAGACTGATAAATACACACATACGTGTTACAGTAAATTTAAAGGCAATGATCTACGGTCGGCCACACCGATTGTCAGGTTAGCAGCTTCACTTGGGCACTTAACAACCACGGCTGCTCAGAATCTCACGGCTTTCTGGAAATCTATATGCACCAGATGGTCCTGGAACATGGCTCAGTGTGCGGCGTGCTCAGAGGGCAGGTTGGCACAATGTGTGAGCGCAGGACCCAAGGCCAAGGGGAGCGCTGGCCGCCCGCACACAGCCGCGTTCTCAGGGAAGAAACACACAGAATCATAAGCCCCCTCCTCTGCTACCGGCACACGGTTTCCTGTCCGGTTCCTCCATATGGCAAAACCAGTCACATTTCTAAACACAAATGGATTATTTAATTTCTCTTGTCACATGACAGAAAGCTGCTCGCCAAGACATCTAGCTCAGCAGTTCCACCTTAGAGATGAGATGGTTGATTCGAGACCCTGACAATGCTCAGAACTTACATGTGACCTATTTCTGTCAGTAATGCTAAAAATGATTCCATGAAGAAGGAATTCAAAACTTACTGGAACATTCCATGTGGAATATAATTTTATCTATAACATTTTTTTTTTTTTGAAATTCAGCAAATATTTCTTTCAGGACAGGAATTGTAATATCTGCAAGTGTTGCCGATAGTATATTAGAAAATACAGGTTGTGGTGTTACCTTTATTTTTCAACTTAACAATATGGCTTTCCTTTCTTCCTAGAATTTTTGGCTTTATTTGTAGGAACTATTATCAGAATGCTCATTAGGGTAAGAAAGCCAGTGCCTGCCATAGTATCTGTGACAAGAAAGGTTTAAATTTGTGAAGCTGAGTTCACTGAACAGAATATAGCTTTGAAATTATTGAACGTCTGTTGTTTGCTTTAAAAAATTAATTGTGCATTTTTTTTTTTTTTTGAGACGGAGTCTCACTTTGTCACCCTTGGTTGAGTGCTATGGTGTCACAGCTCATAGCAAACTCCAACTCTTGGGCTTAAGCGATTCTCTTGCCTCAGCCTTCCGAGTCACTGGGACTACAGGCGCCCGCCACAACACCTGGCTATTTTTTGGTTGCAGTTGTCATTGTTGTTTGGCAGGCCCGGGCCAGGCGCAAACTGCCAGCTTTGGTGAATGTGGCTGGAACCCTAGCTGCTGAGTGACAGGTGCTGAGCCTAATTGTGCATTTAGACTGTATTTTATTAACATCATATAAATATATATGCTATAAACTCTGGTGTAAAAATTACAACATTTGAATTGATGATTTTGGTGATCTTAGATTTAGCCTAATTTTTTCTGTGCTCTTTTTTTTTTTAAAAAGTTTTGATTTTTTATTAATAATTTAGTGGCTTTTCTTGCATGTATTTAAGACATACAATATGAGTTTTTGCTCATATAGACTGAAACGATAACTACAATCCAGAATATTGACATATCCATCATCTTCCATAGTCACCTTTTTAAATGTTTTAAGGTAAGATCTCCTAAAATGTATACTCTCAGCAAATTTTCACTCCTATTAACTATGTGTATCCTTTGACCTACATCTCCCGAGTTCTCTCCCATCCCTCCCTGGTAACCACTATTGTACACTCTGTTTATATACTCAACTTAAAAAATCGCATAGAAATGTAATTAGTGGCATTTCTGTAGCTGTGTTTGTCTCAGTTCACATAGAAAATGTCTTTACAGCTGGACCCCAAACAGGTCCTGGTCCCCGGACTGCTAGGAGCGACTCTCACAGCAGGAGGTGGGCAGAGCTGGTAGCCAAGCGCCATCAGTATGTTTGGTAACTCCCTCGCCCACATCACTCATATTAGCAGGGAGTTTGATGGCATGGGGACCATACTAAATCAATGGCTTACAGACTCATATCAAGCCCACCCCCACCTCCCATCCATGGGAAAGTTATCTTCCATGAAATCTGTCCCTGGTACCAAGACGTTTGGAGACCACCGCTCTAGATTTACCCATAACATGAAAAATGGCAAGGTCTCCTTCACTTTTAAGGGTGAATAATACTTCAGTGTGTGTATGTGTGTGTGTTTATCCATATCCTTCAGGGAACACCTAGATAAATTCCCTGTCTAGCTATTTTAAATAATGCTATAAGGAACATGGGAGCCTAGACCTTTCTCGATTTAAATTAGTTTCAGTAGACACTCAGGAGAAGGATTGCTAAGTCATTTGGTAGTGCTATTTTCAATTTTTTTAAAGGGAAAATCTATACTGTTTTCCAGAAGGACCGTACCAATTTACATTTCCACCAACAGTATAAAAGGGTTCCCCTTTTCAGCAAATTCGCCTTTGGAATACCAGGCATCCTGAAAGGACAGAGTCGATGTCTCATTACGGTTTTGATTTATTTGCAGTTTCCTGATGATTAGTGATGTTGAGCCCCTTATCATAAATCTCTTAGCAATTTTATGTCTTTTTCAAAGTAATGTATATTCAGGGCGGCGCCTGTGGCTCAAAGGAGAAGGGTGCCAGCCCCACATGCCAGAGGTGGCGGGTTCAAACCCAGTCTTAGCCAAAAAAAAAAAGTAAAATAATATTGAATGTATAGTAATCAGAACAAGTTTTCCGTAAGTTAATATTCATGTTAAAATAAGTATAACTCAAGTTATAAATGATAAATAAAATATAATTAAAAATCATTTTTATTAATTCTGACTTAATATAACTATCACAAAATGAAAATTAAAAACAAATAGTAGAGAAAAACTATACTATTTTCAAAAACTAAAGTTTACTCACTAGGCCTTTCTTTACATTCTTTTGTATCTGTAAAGCCCTACTCCATATTAGCAAGAGAGTTCCCGTTCGTAATAACACAGTCATTTCATCGTAAGCCTAAAATATGTTATTCTTAACACTTTACTTCTCATGGAGAAAAGTTAGTTCTGGGTTTAATTTAGTAGATATTGTTGAAATGCAAATACTGGTTACTTTATTTATTTATTTATTTATTTTTGCAGTTTTGAGCTGGGGCTGGGTTTGAACCCACCACTTCCAGCATCTGGGGCCAGCACCCTACTCATCTGAGCCACAGGCAACCACCCCAAATACTGGTTACATTAATAGTCCAAATGTTTAGAGATTAAAGTCCCTGGTGTCAAGTATGGACTCAATGACATAATTGAATCAAAATAAGATGTAGGCAAGTAGAGTTTAGATATCAGTACATTTTAGATATGTATCAACATAGTTTTCATGAACTTCATATAGTCAGAGTTTAGGAAATATTTTATTATGTATTATATATATGAGTATGCACCTTTTAAATATGCAAAAGCATTCTATAAATAAGCTATTCGAAATGGCTTACTGGTATTTTTTCATTGACACTTGAAAACTCAACCTAATTTTTTTTTCTTGATTCTTTCAGATTAAAACAGATAATAATGTGGAAAACATATCCATGGATAGAAAAAAAATTATCTTGGTCAAATTTCAATTTTAATTTGGGAATTGAAAGTCATGAACAAAATACTTCGCAAAAGCTAAGACTGTTTTAAATTTGCAAATTTGGAAGGTAGTGTTTATTTTTTACTGCCACCCAAAATAACCTCTTTTATAATAAAAGAAAGAGGGTTTATGTACCTCTGCCCGTGTGTGTGTGTTTGTGTGTGTGATTATGTGTATATCATAAATGAATGAGTTGCGCGCGTGTGTGTGTCTATGTGTGCAGAAAAAAGAATATAAAGCTGCCCCAAACCTTCCTTCTCTCTCTTTATTTGCCCAGAAATAAAACATTAAATCTATTTCAATTACCCAAGTCATTATTTCACTAGGCAATTATGCTTCAAATTATAGGAATAAAGGAAATTGGAAGAGAAAGTACCCATTAAAATAGTCTTTTAGATTTTCCATTTGAAATAAAGATTATATTTTTTCATTTAATATCATCTCTCAGGTGGCAAATACAGTAAAAGAAGAGGGAATAGTATCTCTATCTTCTTGAAAGGAGATGTTTCTGTCATTTAGAAAGGAACAATGTCAAACACGGGCAAGTTTTACAGGCCCACTTCTAGTGACTGCATAAGACGGGTTCTGGGGATTCATCACAGCTCAGCAGAGCTGGAAAAGTAGTCGGGCAGGTGGAGCTGCCGATGGCTGGAGCAGCGTCGCGCACACACCACCTCGCCGGTCAGGGAGATCTCAGAGCTGACTCATCTCAAGTCTCTTGTCGGTGGGCAACTATGTTAGTTTAACTACTAATTTGCAGTACTTGAATACTTAATGAAGATGGAACATGAATTCTTTTGTATTGTTTAGTCTTATTTGGTGCTTTTCTCTTAACAACAGGGAGATATAGTCAAGTAATTGGGGGCCTACTTATAAAATTGTCTAAGAAAATTCTGTTTAGATTTGTAACAGAAAATTGGAAAATGCTAACACTCTCCTAATACTCTTAGAATCTTAGTCACAGAAAGATCTTTGTTTTAATATTCTTTTGTAATTCTTGTTTTTTGTTTGTTGTTTATTTGTTTTTTGAGGCAGAGGCTCAGTCAGTGGCCCTGTGGGTAGAGTACTGTGGCATCATTATAGCTCACAGCAACCTCAAACGCTTGGACTCAAGCAATCCTCCTGCCTCAGCCTCCTGAGGGCTGGAACTACAGTCTCCGACCACTATGCCTGGCTAGTTTTCTATTTTTTCTATTATAGTAGAGACAGTGTCTTGCTCTTGCTCAGTTTGATCTTGAACTCCTAAACTCTAGTGATCCACCCGCCATGGCCCACCAGAGTGCTGGGATCACAGGCGTGAGCCACTGTGGCCTGGCTGACATTCTCGTGATGCTTTTAGATACTTGGCTGAGACACGAGCTGTCTAGAGAAGTAACAGTTCTCCAATCTGGCTCTTACAGGACTTATTTTACAGTGCATGTTTAAATTACATAATTAAAATCGTTGTTTGTCTATTCGTTGTGGTGTTCTAGTTAAGATTGTACGCTTCCCCTGCTATTCCCACTGCCTTATCTTTGGTATTTTTAAATTGAGTCTCTGAAATTAAAACAAGGGGGTACTTAGCATTTTATGAAATCTGTTGAAGGGCAAAACATTGCTGTGTGATATTTAGAGGTCAAATAACAGTGATATAGGCACTGCAATACTTTCTGAATTTATAAACTGCTTTAGTGAGGAATGAAGTTACTTAACTATTAGTGCAGTTATGAGTTTAACTCAGGGGTGGTGCCTGTGGCTCCAAGGAGTAGGGCACCCACCCCATATGCTGGAGGTGGTGGGTTCAAGCCTGGCCCCAGCCAAAAACTGCAAAAAAAAAAAAAAAAAGTTTAACTCAGAAAATTTGTAACTTCTTTCTATATCAATCTCCTCATTCTTTAGCTCTTGGGGGCATAGATTAGTTAAATGTTTTTTTTTCTATTTTTTTTTTTTTTTTTTTTTTTTTTTTGTAGAGACAGAGTCTCACTTTATCACCCTCGGTAGAGTGCCATGGCATCACACAGCTCACAGCAACCTCCAGCTCCTGGGCTTAAGCGATTCTCTTGCCTCAGCCTCCCGAGTAGCTGGGACTACAGGCGCCCGCCACAACGCCCACCTATTTTTTGGTTTGCAGTTCAGCCGGGGCCGGGTTTAGAACCCGCCACCCTCGGTATATGGGGCCGGCACCCTACCGACGGAGCCACAGGCACCGCCCATAGATTAGTTAAATGTAACTTACTAAATGAAAGATGGATTAAAAAACAAACATTGAAAAAAATAAAAAAATGTAAAAAACAAACATTGCTTTTATCTTTTGTGTTGTATAAATATATCATGCAAACTTGTCATGTAAATCAGTGAATTTAATTTAAAACAATAGACATTTGATTGCAAAACTGGTTTTATAGTAATACGTAGGTATAGACAGGGGTGGATAGGTATAGATATTTGAATATAATGCATTATTTGTTGCACATGCGTGTGTGTAAGTGCACACACGTGCAGCCAGATGTGTCATCACAAAGCTCAGAAAAGAGCCCCTGGAGCTGACGCTTCTCCAAGTTCGGATCCTTGTGGCTTTTCTGTTATCGGTGACATTACTCAGACCCCAGGGGATGGTCAATGTGGACAGAAAAATTATACAAATTGTATGTTCATCATTATCTTCTAAAAAATAAATTCATCATTAATTTACATTAAAAATGCACTTTATCCATACAGTTCATTGTCAGGAACGAGTTTTATTGCAAATTTTAGGAAAGGTTACTAATGGAACATTAAATAATTTAGATTTATGTTGTGTGCACATTCATGTGTATAAAACAAGAGTACTCATACTTTTTTAATTCTAAGCATCACTTATTAGTTTCTATTTCCAGCACAAGCTCCACATTTGCCAAGTCCATAACTGTTTATGTTTCCTTTTGGCGACAGCAGCGGAATTCCAGATGAGCTCCAAGTACCTCACAGTCTGTGGAACGGGAGGGGGCAGGTAGAGCAGGGTGGTCTTCCCAGTGGCACCAAGGACGGGGCATGGAGGACTTTTTGGACCATCTGAGAAGAGGAGTCAGCTTGTCTCTACCCACTTGTTTTAGATTCATTTCATGTGTTAGAAAGTGAAAGGGACAAAGAGAGAGATACAGAAAGAGAGAGGTCACCTAATGGCAATCTTTAGAATATACAAACATTTTTGAATGACTACCCTGCTTTCATCACATGCACACAATATTGGATGTGGTGATGAGAAAGTTTTAATAGCTATTAATTCTTTTTTTTTTTTTTTTTTTTTGAGACTCAAGCTGTCGATTTTAGTAGAGTGCTGTGGCATCACAGCTCACAGCAACCTCCAACTCCTGGGCTCAAGCAATTCTCCTGCCTCCGCCTCCCAAGTAGCTGGGACTACAGGCACCTACCACAATGCCCAGCTATTTTTTTGGTTGCAGCATCATTGTTTTTTTGCAGGCCCAGGTTGGATTCAAACCCACTAGCTCAGGTGTGTGTGGCTGGTGCCTTAGCCGCTTGAGCTACAGGTGCCCAGCCTGCTATTAATTCTTCATTAAAAAATAACATATCCAGGGCAGTGCCTGTGGCTCAAAGGAGTAGGGTGCCGGCCCCATATGCCAGAGGTGGTGGTTCAAACCCAGCCCTGGGCAAAAACTGAAAAAATAATAATAATAAAATATCCATATCAAATGTCATATCACACAACATGATAAAGTAGAAAGTAGCAGTTTCTTTAGCTGGAACAATGGTCACTCTGAGCATATTGAAGGGAAAAGAAGCAAAGGTGCCCATGATGGGAGAGAGGAGGAGAAAGCGACAGGAAGAGGAGCGAGGAAAGTAGATAATAAACACACCGAGGGGAAATGTGCAGGGCACCTGTTACTGTCATAGAATAGTCGGGAACCAGAGAATAAGTTCAATGTGGGATTAGATTAATTGTTGAGAACGCAAAGTTTCCTTCTATGCAAGAAAGAATTGGAATGAGGTCAGCTCATTCCAATGCTAGGAAAGCCCATTACAAAATTCTTTCTCTGTCCCCCTCCCGTAGACCATATGAATGTGTGTGTGTGTGTGTGTGTGTGTGTGTGTGTGTGTACAGGTATGTCTGTGGGTGTGTTCACTAATATACACATAAGGATATTGAAATTAAATATTAAAGGTCAGGTAGGTAAAAAAGTTGCCTTCTAATGATGGCAATGGCCTTATTATTTTAGATTGACAGCTTGAAATATAAGAAATAGTTCAAGCAGAGGCAGGTTGTTCCCTCTTTTTAGATGAAGTGCAAATGGAAACAGCAAAGAGGTCACGTTGGCCTGTTCGATGTCAGGACATCGTCCTCCAGGAGACAGGAGTCATTGTAAATAAGGACATAACAAGCTAGGGTCAAGTTTCAGAAAGAAATGCTTTGAAGTAACATTTGAATCAGAGCCATCATTTATAAACCTGCCGGGTTGGTCTGGAGAAGAGAGAGGCAACAGGCTGAGGTAGCGGTGAGTACAGAGCTGCCTTTTCTTCCTCATTACAGCTAACTAACAAGAAGAATGCGATTCCTCCGTGATCTCAGGGAAGAATACGTGTCCATTTCACTACTGCCAAAGTTTTATAATTTTCTATTATACCAAAGTTATAAATTCATAACACGTCAAAGCCCAGACTTTAATATGGGCATGTGATTACAATGGAAAAATAAAGTTGTTGTTGTTTTTTAATTTTACAAACAGGTTACAAACATGTTTCAGATGTACATGTTGAATATAATTTTAATTGTGTGGCTTAGGAAATTAATACTAGAACAAATACCTGTTTTTTATTATTATTTTTTATAAAGTCATATATATATAGATCATGAATACACTTATGCCTTTGTGGGAGTCAATGTGTTGATTATTTGTGCAAATTGGAGGGCTTACATCCTACTAATTAACATAGCTTTCACCACATTTACTTAATCACAGTGTTAAGACATTTGTGTTCAATACTTGATAGATTTGACTTGTACCCTTGAAATATGCTCCATAGGTGTGGTCCTATAGATTAACCTTCCCCCTCCCTTCCCATCCCCATGAATGAATATTCAGTTTATTCAATTAAATTTCAATTTCATTCAAGAGAAGCTTCTTGTCTTGCACTGTTGCAATATGCTCCATAGATGTGTTCTCGCCTCCCTCGGCTGAACCACCCACTTCCCTTCCCATCTCCCTCCCCTTCCCTCCTTCATCCTGGGCTATAGTTATGATTCATCTCTCATATGAAAGTGTGAGTGATTATAAATTGGTTTTATAGTAGTACTGAGTACATTGGGGTATTTTTTTTTACATTCCCGAGATACTTTACTAAGAATATTTTATCTGACCAAAAACGCAAACATGAGCTGAATGAAAGAGACATGGACCACACTTGCCTTTTTACCAGTGTAGACACTGAGAAGGGGATTATATTGGCAGGGCCAGTGACTTGGAGCATCTGCAACTAGCAGATGTACAATGCGCTGGGCAATTCTCCATGAGATGATTAAAAATTCAGTAGAGTAATGTGCCTGTCACATTTAATGGAAGGTGACATTTAAGATAAACAGATTCATGCACACATTTGTAATAGTTTCCTTCTCTTAAAGAAAGACCGGACCCAGAGAATCCCCACATAAAATAAATATGACTCAATGAAAGTTCACACGTAACGCTTATAAACCAGAGCTCTGACCCACACTCAATCTGCATAGACTTTTGGAAAGTCTATGATGCTTCCATAGGCAAAATATAATCAGAACATTGAAAAATATCCAATTTAATTAGTTAAAATTTTGGAACTGCTAACTTCAATTTGCTTTTTCAATATAATTTTATCCGATATGAAGAGTTCTGGGAATCACACTTTAATAGGGAAATAAACAAAGTTTAAAGTTTATCTTTCCTGATGAAAATTCAAAATGTGGTCATGTAATAAGGTGGAAAGACTTTACTTTGATAAAGAAAGGATTTAGAGTTGTTTTCAAATATACCAATATTATGTTAATAGCTATCAACTTAGAGAATTGTAAGCAACCGATGAAAGGTTTCGGGAGAATGTCACTTTAGAACAAGACAGAAAATTTTAATTCTCAATGATATCTCAGTATGAAGGTGTGATCAAGAGGAGAGGAAATTCCCTGCCTAGAAGTTCACCTACACAGCAATTAACATTATACAAAGAAATAATCAACTCTGTTAAAAAAAAAAAATTATTTTGAATACATACACACCAATGTGTGTGGAAATAAAGGCTTTTGCCTTTACTTACGCCTCAGCAATCCAGTCAAAGAAGACAAAGGATTCATCTCCCTGCAGGTGAAAGGCTAAGGATTAAAAATGTCATTTTTTTCAGGAATAAATAGTTTTTGTGGTCTGGGGGGGCTAGGGTTCTATTTAGAACTACGGATGCCTAGAACCCCATAGAACTTAGCATAGAACTACGGACACCTTTCCAGATTTAATGCAAATACATTGATAACAACAGGCATAAAAATAATTCTAGTTACCAAAAATTGACAAGGAATCGAATGTTTAGAATAAGTAATTATAGAGTTTACTCTTAAATAGTATGAATCTCCTTAGCAATCTTAAAATCAAAGATGTTTTTTCTCCTCTTAAGCTTTTGCTGTTTAGTGGACCCCTGGTCATTTGTGAAGGAGATGATGGGAGTCGGGAGGAGCGGGGATAGTTCCAAACCTTTCAATTTTATTTTTCTTGATTTTATTGATACAGACCAGAGATGTTTACCATTAACTCTAATAAAGAACAGTTTAATAATTTTCTTCAATTCTTAAGTCATACTGTGCTTTTGGACATTGAAAAAACACACAAAGCCAAAAAAAAGAAGAAGTTGGGCAGTGCCTGTGGCTCAAGGAGTAGGGCGCTGGTCCCATATGCCAGAGGTGGCGGGTTCAAACCCAGCCCCAGCCAAAACACACACACACACACACACACACACACAAAAAAAAAAAAAAAAAAAAAACGCTTTGAACTTGTAAACTTGCTGACCATGGAATACTATTCAGCTATTAAAAAAAAATGGAGACTTCATATCCTTCGTATTAGCCTGGATGGAAGTGGAAGACATTATTCTTAGTAAAGCATCACAAGAATGGAGAAGCATGAATCCTATTACTCAATCTTGATATGAGGACAATTAATGACAATTAAGGTTATGGGGGGGGAGGAAAAGCAGAAAGAGGGACGGAGGGAGGGGGGTGGGGCCTTGGTGTGTGTCACACTTTATGGGGGCAAGACATGATTGCAAGAGGGACTTTATCTAACAATTGCAATCAGTGTAACCTGGCTTATTGTACCCTCAATGAATCCCCAACAATAAAAAAAAAGACAAAAAAACACAAAGCAGTAAGTGTTCGTATTCACACAGAGATATACTCTTCCTTTAGTCTGATATACTGGAATTAATCAAATAAGCTTTTTTAGTAACGGTGTTCGATATGCCTATTAACAGGTATGTGCCTCAAAAATAATTGTTGAGTGGATGACTAATGCAGAGTGCTCAAAGTCTCTGTGATTTTTGTAACACAATATTAGATTTATTTTACACCTATGTAAGGAGAAAAAGGGCTTACTAGGACCAATAAGAAGTAGTCAAAAATATTCAATTTATAAACAATAAAACAAAATATAAACAATTAAAAAAATTAAAATCTTTGACATTAGATATTATAAACAATTAAAAAAATTAAAATCTTTGACATTAGATATTACCAGAAATGACTATTTGGAAAATTGTCAAAAACTTTCCAAATTTTATGCGAATATAATTATTATAGGGTGTGGCTTGTTTTTAGCTTTCTAGGCTGAGAAATTTTATTTTGTCATGACACAAAATGACTCATATTGACAAAGTTCACGGAAATAAATAAACAGTACATATATAATATGCATGTCTGTATCTGTGTATATAGTATTGGAGCAGGCAAAACACAGGTAAAACTTATAAATTGGTCTGTTATGTTTGTTTATAAGCTTGACCCTGGGTCAAAGATTCACTGACCTCTTTATGTTAAGAAAAGTACCTCAAAAATTCAACTGCTGTAATCCTTTTGAAGATTCTTTGGATCTCTTGGCCATTAGGAGAATGCTTAGAAAATAATGTACATAAAATGCTTAAAACAGAGTCTGTTATTCACCAGCCATTTAAAATATCAAGTCAGAATTTTAATAATTGGCCTTATACAATTTTCAGACTATCACTACTTCTTTGATTTTTAAGTATTTTTAAAAGGTATTTTATTTTTAAAGACGTTTTAGGTCCCCAGCAAAATTGAGCAGAAAGCAGAGAAGTTCTGCATACAACTCTCCTCTGCACAACCTTTCACACAGCCAGCGTCTGGCACCCCAGAGGCACATACGTTTGTTACAAGCAGCGAACCTACATCGTGAACCTACATTGAGTTGTCTCACCATCCCAAGCGCACAGTTAGCATGAGAGTTCCCTCTTGGAGGTCTGTGTTCTATGAGTCATAACAAAAGAAGTATAATGGAATTCATCCACCATTATAGTTTCATAAGAAATGGTTTCATGGCCCTTTAAAATGGTTTCCCTGGCAGGCTGCTCATATATCCACTCCTCCCCTCTGTCTCTGTGGACCATCTCTCTCTTTTATTTATTTATTTATTTATTTATTTATTATTTTTGCATTTTTTGGCCAGGGCTGGATTTGAACCCGCCACCTCCGGCATATGGGGCCGGCGCCCTTCTCCTTTAAGCCACAGGCGCCACCCTGGACGTCTCTTTACTCCATCATGGTTTTGTCCTCCCCAGGGCATCCTATAGTTGGAACCACACAGCAGGAAGCCTTTTCAGATTGGCTTTTTCACGTAGTAGTGTGCAGTGAAGTTCCATCCCTGTTCTCTCAAGGCTGATAGCTAATATCTTTTCAATACTGAAAAATTACTCCCTTATCTGGTTGATCACTAGTTTCTATAACATTCACCTGCTGAAAAACAACTTGATTGCTTATAAGTTTTCACAATTATGAATGAAGCTGCTACAAGCCGCCTTGTGCATGATGTGGAGCGTCTTTTCACAGGCTTATTTGGCATCTGGGTGACTTGTCTCTAAGGTCTTAGGGCCATAGTTTTTCAATCTGACTTCCTTTTTTTTTTTTTTTGCAGTTTAGGCCAGGGCCGGGCTTGAACCTGCCACCCTAGGTACATGGGGCCAGCACCCTACTCCTTGAGCCACAGGCACCGCCCCTTTTTACCTTTCTTATTGTTGTAAGAGATCTTTGTATACTTTAGACAACAGTCTGTTAACAGATGTGTATTTTGCCAATATTTTCTTCCTGTCTCACTTGCCTTCTCATTTTCTTGCCTTTCCTATACTAAATGGTCTCTGTGATATCCAGGTAGAAGTTCAGATACGCTTATTCTAATCACCAAATATTTACTTGCCCAGCTGTGTGAAGAACTCTTTTAGCCCTGCACAAAAAGATGTGGAAAATAGGAACTCAGATAAAAATGTTTTATTATGTATGGAGCATATTTTTCTTGAACCATTGGTATTTCTTGAATTCTATTCTAAATTTTTATTGCTATTAAAATAAATAATTATTAAATCTTTGTGGATTCTCGTGGAATGCTTTATTCCCTTTCTTTTAGGAAATGTGAATTATTTTTGAGGTGTTGAAATAGTTAGAGGTTATGATTGAAGTTCTAACTGTCCTTTTTCCTTAACTTGGGGGCTTCGTATGATTAAATGATAACATGTTTTCATCATGCTCAGATTAATCTTCTTTTGTTGTTGTTGAAAGAGTTGAAGAAGACAGAAGAAAAAGATGTAACAACTGAGAGCCGTGATATTTTGGGAAAATACAGCTCAGCGGCCAATAGTCACAAAAACTTCAGAGGCTCCCTGTCATGTTCTCCACAGAGTCCTGAACCCACCACACACTATTTTACTCAAATCAAACTTTATCTGCTTTAGTAATTCTACTGTAAATGCCTTGCTTAAATCATGCAAGGGACTACATTTTCAATATATTAGATTTTGGAATATCCGGGTGACCATATTTGATATGAATCTTTTTTTTTTTTTTTTTTCATAGAGACAGTCTCACTTTATGGCCCTCGGTAGAGTGCCGTGGCCTCACACAGCTCACAGCAACCTCCAACTCCCCGGCTTAGGCGATTCTCCTGCCTCAGCCTCCCAAGTAGCTGGGACTACAGGTGCCTGCCACAACACCCGGCTATTTTTTTGTTGCCGTTTGGCCGGGGTTGGGTTTGAACCCGCCACCCTTGGTATATGGGGCCGGCGCCCTGCTCACTGAGCCACAGGCGCCGCCCTTGATATGAATCTTAAAAAGGATTAGGGGAGAATTAGAATTTTCCAGAATAGTGAAGTTAGTATTGTAATGAAATGAGAAATAGAGAGAAAAAAATATCTTTACAATATAAAAAGAGGTACATAAAAATCCTGGCTAAAAGTATACAACGGGGAAAAAGAGCATGTTAATATCACACAGTACAGCCCTGACGTGCAAGATATATTGGACCATGAAGCCTGGAAGATTGTGTGAGCTTGGAACTTGGAAGACAATTATTTAGAATTTATAGCTCAGCCTTTAATAGTGATAGAGTCAAAATAAAACTTTAAAGGATTCTTTCTGCCTGGTGAGTATGATAAAAAATACCAATTCTGAAATAAATTTATGATCGTGCAGCATTTCTGATATATCTTTCTATTTGCTGTTGCCTTGGATGCAATGTTATTTTGCATCCATAGGTCTCAACCAGAGACCTATATACCTTGATCAACATGTCAAATAATGTTTTTCTGAACCAATATTTTTAAAAAGAAAATTTATATTCAGGATGTAGTCATTTTCTTTTCAAAACTTACATTGTGACTCTGTTTAAATAGTATAAATCATCATGATTCTCTTGAGTCTCTCTTGCCTTCAAGTTACCATTTTTGTTACATCCACGTCTGTTTCTAAATAATATTCTTATAAAAAACTTAATTTAGTTTTCTTAGTTCAATACTCATTATCAAACACTTGTATTGTTCTAATACAATGTATTTTTAAATGAATGAATGAAAAAGTAAAGATATTTTGGAACAAATTAAGCTTTACGGAATATTTGTAAACTAAAAGAGAAATGTTAATTAGTGAAATAAATATTTTCTTGGCTTTTCAACATCATATCTGCTTAGGAATATTGTGATGCAAATGCAATTTAGTAAACAGAAGGCAATAGTGAAATATTTTCCATTTTATTAACAATATAAGTTTTATCTCATCCTGTGGAAAACATTCCATCAAAATGTTACTGATTATTTTTGGCAGAAGTTCTACAAATAGGAGGATGAGATTCTAAAAGCAATGTGCATTTTATTATTTTATTTTATTTTATCTTATATTTTATTTCATTTTCTTATTTTGAGACAGACTCTCACTCTGGGCCCTGGGTAGAGTGCCGTGGCATCATCACAGCTCACAGAAACCTCAAACTCTTGGTCTCAAGCAATCCTCTTGCCTCAGCTTCCCAAGTAACTGTGACTACAGGTGCCCACGAGAAGGCCTGGCTCATTTTTCTGTTATTAGCAGGGACAGGATCTCACTCTTTTCAGGCTGGTTTTGAACCCCAGAGCTCAAGTGATCCTCCTGCCTCAGTCTCCCAGAGTACTGGGATTATAGGCATGAGCCACAGAGTATTCTTCAGAACAGAAAGAGACATCCAGTGCTGTAGTATAGTCTGCATTGACTGGGATGATTTCTGATGTTTGACTATGTCAGCATCTTTTGCATGAAACGTAGGTACTAAGTGTGTATTTGGAGTTTGTTATGCAATTCTGTCAAAGTAACATTTATGTCAATATACTTAAGATGTAGGCTCTCAACTGGCATACACGGGCATTAAAAAAGTTAAACATTGCTTATAAAAAAGTTACATTTCATTAAACATGAGTGACAAAGCTATTTCATCAATCATTTTATGATCAGTAGTAGGTCTTAAGGTTGATAATAAGGGAAAGGCTTTTACACAAAGCTGCCTGAATCTTTTCTGTTCTATTTAGTATACTGACACCGTCTAGGTAAAAACAAAAGCTATGCCTTAAGGAACTACAGGAGGAAGACACGAGCCCGGGGGGCTTTCAGATACAATTATATGGATTTTAAAAATTTCTTATTTGATTATAAATTCATAAGCTATATTTTACTGTAATTTTTGTATTTCTGTAAATGTTGTGTCATGGTATTTCTCCTTCATTTTATGCTTGGGAGACCATTGTTAGATGAAGGGCAAATGGTTCAGTGGTTTAGACCAGAAGATGGACTTCAGCTCAGGACCCTGAGGCCGTGTGCCACTGCTGTGACACTCTTGGATAAATGCATTAATCATTCTGTTCATCAGTTTTGTCATCAGAAAAATAGGGTATAATGGGAGTCCGTTTTTCATCACATTCTTGCAAGGTTTAGATGTGCCCGTCACTGTGGAAGAGTGACATTTTCTGTTTGTAGTCATCCCCGGCATTGTCATCATCCATGTTGTTCTTCAAACTTGAAGAAGACACAGGGAGTGCCCAGAGGTTTTCTGACCTTTTGAAACGGCCACCCAGCATGTTGTTACTCTTTTTTTTTTTTTTTTAATTAAATCATAGCTGTGTACATTAATGTGATCATGGGGCACCACACACTGGTTTCGTAAACCGTTTGACACATTTTCATCACACTGGTTAACATAGCCTTCCTGGCATTTTCTTATTGTGCTAAGACATTTACATTCCACATTTACTAAGTTTCACATGTACCCTTGTAAGATGCACCGCAGGTGTAATCCCACCAATCCTCCTCCCTCTGCCCACCTCCCCCCTCCCTCCCCTCCCTTTCCCCCTTCTCCCTATTCTTAGGTTGTAACTGGGTTATAGCTTTCATGTGAAAACCCTAAATTAGTCTCATAGTAGGGCTGAGTACATTGGGTACTTTCTCTTCCATTCTTGAGATATTTTACTAAGAAGAATATGTTTCAGCAGAGAAATGCAAATCAAAACTACTTTGAGATATCATCTAATTCCAGTAAGATTAGCCTATATCACAAAATCTCAAGACCAGAGATGTTGGTGCGGATGTGGAGAAAAGGGAACACTTCTACACCGCTCGTGGGAATGCAAATTAGTGGCGTGTAGTTGTGCCTGTCTGGGTGACTTCATTGTAGAATTCTACCCAACTTTTAAGGAAGAATTAATATCAGCTTTCTTCAAAGGATTCCCCTCAAAATTGAAGGGGAAATATGTTTCCAAATTCGTTCTAGGAGGTCAGCCTAAACTTGAAAAGAAAATCAGATAAAGAAATAAAAAAAAAAGAAAACAAGTTAATAAACATGATACAGAATGAAGGCTATGTGGTCATCTCAACAGATGCACAAAAAGCATTTACCAAAAATTCATCATTCCTTCCTGATAGACCTTCTCAACAAACTGCATATGGAAGGAATGGAGCTTATCGTAATAAAGGTCACATATGATAAACTCACAGCTGACAGCGTATTGAACAGGAAGAAGTGAAAGCTTTTCCTTTCAAAACCTGAGCACACAAGGCTTGCTCATTCTTATTACTTTCATTCAACGTAGTACTGAAAGTCCCAGCCAGAGCAATTAGGCAAGAGGAGAAAAAGAGCATGCAAATTATCCTTGGACAGGAGGTGGTCAAATTATCCCTGTTTGCTGACAACATGATCTTGCCTACAGAAAAGCCCTAAGCAACAATCATGCCCCTAAACTAAAAATCTCGTAGACCTGATAAACTATTCAGTAAAGCTGCAGAACAAACAGAAAAAAAACCCATAAAATTTAGCAGCATTTCCATACATCCCCAGCGAATACCTCTGAATACTGATGATGGATCTATCGATTCGTATAGCCATCACGGAGAAAAGTATAGAGGTTCTTCAGGGAACCACAAATAGACCCCCATGACCCAGCAATTCCACCACTGGGGATGTGGGTGATGTCCAGATGAAATAGAATAAAGGCAATCGAGGGACATTGACACTCCCGGGGCTCAATGCAACTGTTTACAATGGCTAAGGTAGGGAAGCAACCTAAGTGTCAATGCTGAATGTATAAAGAAAATGTGGCCTGTATACAAAATGGAATGCTATTTGTCTATAAAAGTAACTAAATCATGCTATTCATGACCATATGAATGAGCCTATAGGACTTTAGGTTCAGCAAGATAAGTCAGAAACAGAAAGATAAATACAAAAAGGTGGATAAAAACTCATCAAGATAGCGTGGAACATTAGTCACTAGAGGCTGGGAAGGGCCATGGGGAGGAGAATGGGAAAGGTTAGTTAACAGATACAAAACCACAGCTGGAAAAGAGGAGTAAGTTTCAGAGTTCTGCAGTGCTCTGGAGTGACGAGAGATGGTGATAATTAGTTTTTTTTTTTTTTTTTAATAAGCCAGAAGAGGGAGTTCTAAATGTCCCCACATGAAAACTAAATATTGGAGGAGATGAATATGCTAATTATTGTGATTAGAACACTACAGATTGTATGTATTAAAATATGCACCCCATAAAGGCATATAATGATTTTATGTCAATTACTATATTAATAATAGTTTTTCAAAAGATCCAAAGACTGTATAAGACGGTATGAGTCTCCTAGGGAGTGACAAGCATGGAGAATAGGGCCAAGTGTGATGCCCCCAAAATTACAAAAAGGAAGGAGAGTCAACTGTGCTGAATATTGCTGATAGGTTGAATAGAGCCAAAATCGACCATAATATTTGCCAACATACTGATGATTACCATAAAAGAAAAAAATGAGTAGCAGCCCCTCTAACCAGCTATATACTAAAAATAAATTAAGTCTGTTCACAGACTGCATACTTAATTTCGTTTATATACGATGCTTAGGTTTAAAATGAGTTTTTAATACTGAAGTTTAATATACTCCCAATGATAAATATAAGTTTCATTAAGCGTAAGCTATCAATAATTTCAAGAGCATGAGCTTTTCATATTTAAAATTACAGTGGGTAATTAAATCTACCCAATAAAAATGTCTGATTAGATTATGTCACCCTTTCTTAGTTTTACATATTTCTTTATAAAAGTGGATAGTTAATAAAGACTCTGGAAGTACCAGGGCAATATGGATTTTATTTCAGTGGTCATCCTTCTAAGTCTAATGTTCAAAGATTTCCTCCTCTTTTCCTTTATGTTTTTATAAACCAGGCACTATTTTTCTGGTAAGGTTGAAGTAATGTGAATAAATCCTCAGGTCCCATGTAGAACCTAATCAAAGTAATAAAAAATCAAAATTAATATTTATTAAAAATGCTTCTAATCTCTCCATGACTGAAAATAAATAAAAATTATTATACCCATGGGTGGTGCCTGTGGTTAAAGGAGTAGGGCACCGGCCCCATATGCCAGAGGTGGCGGGTTCAAACCCAGCCATGGCCGAGAACTACAAAAAAAAAAAAAAAATTATACCCAAACATCTTACAAGCTTAAATATGCTTTTCTCTACAAATTCCTCAAAACTAAAAATTTTGATATTAAATCTTATTTTTAAACTCCTTCTTTTCTTTTTTCTTTTTTTTTTTTTATTGTTGGGGATTCATTGAGGGTACAATAAGCCAGGATACACTGATTGCAATTGTTAGGTAAAGTCCCTCTTGCAATCATGTCTTGCCCCCATAAAACTCCTTATTATCAAGGACCATCCTTAAACTTTCTTTAACTCACCCATTTTAAGATTGCATATTTTCCTTTTCCATTTTTCAAAATGAAGCATCTTCTGAGCCTCCTGGAGGCATTCCTCCAGACATCCCACCTCACTCCAAAACTGAATCCAGCTGCCATTACCAAGGACTCCTTTTGACTCCATTTCTGTTCTACTCAATTCTCCTTTTATTACACTCTGAGAATACACGGGATATTTAATCTGTGTATCATCTATCATTCCAACTGATTTCCCCACAATCTCATAACAATTTCTATTTTATTTAATACATTTAGGGAGTACAAGGGATTTTTGTTAGATGGTTGAACAGTGTAATGCTAAAGTAAAGGCTCTCAGTGTATTCTTTGCCCGAGAGGTATACATTGCACCCGACAGGGAGAATTTCATTCCTCACCACCTCAGACCCTTCCTCTTTTTCATTTTTAACATCATTACCCCACTTTATGATGACATATACACATCATTCAGCTCCCACTTACGCGTGAGAACATGTGGTATTTATTTCTACATTCAGAAGATACTTCACGTAGTAAAGTGGTCTTCACTTCCATCCAAATTGCTGAAAAAGCATTATTTCATTCATCTTTATGGCTGAGTAGCCCTCCATGGTTTATAGATACCGCATTTTTCTTTATCTATTCACCAGTTACTAAGCACTTAGGCTGATTCCATATCTTCACGGTTGTGAATTGTGCTGTGATAAACATTCTAGTGCAACTTGTCTTTTTTGGTAAAATGACTTCTTTTCCTTTGAATACGTATCTGGTAGTGAGATTGTTGGATGAAAGGTAAGTCTACCTTTAGTTCTTTGAGAAATCTCCATACTGTTTTCCATCCCATTAACAGTTATGAGCGTTCCATTTTCACGGCCTGCAGACCCACATCTATTGTTTCTTGACTACGCAATAATGGTCATCTGACTGGCATCTCCCGGGCTTTTAACTTGCATTTCCCTGGTGATTACTGATGCTGGGCAGATTTTCATATATTTTTTGGCCATTTGTCATTCTTCTTTTGAAAAAAAATCTTTTCATAAACAATTTGTTAAGAAGAGAAGCGTATCTGTCATATCTTTATGAGATATACGTCTTTTACAAGCAATAGACTCATCCAGAAAAACTAACTTCTAGAAAGATCTGTACATGTGGTCAACTACTTGAATTAATTTTTATTAATATTAAAATTTAAAAATATTTTGATTTATCTGTACCATCATCTTACATTTTAATTAAAAGTCAAGAATGATATTTGCCAAAAGCCTTACAGTGAAAACTTCCCCCTTAGTATTTAATTTTAGAGGCATTTTCCTACACCTTAGGGAGAGCTATTTTACCTATGAAGAAGAAACTTTTGTTTTAAAGGAATGCCTTCTTGTATTCATAAAACCACAATCTAAAATGACTGAATGAGGAGGCGCCTGTGGCTCAGTGAGTAGGGCGCCGGCCCCATATGCTGAGGGTGGCGGGTTCAAACCCAGTCTCAGCCAAACTGCAACAAAAAAATAGCCGGGTGTTGTGGCGGGCGCCTGTAGTCCCAGCTGCTCGGGAGGCTGAGGCAGGAGAATCGCGGAAGCCCAAGAGCTGGAGGTTGCTGTGAGTCCTGTGACATCATGGCAATCTACTGAAGGCAGTAAAGTGAGACTCTGTCTCTACAAAAAAAAAATAAATAAATAAATAAAATGACTGAATGATGATCTTTATAAAAATACTCTTCTATTTGTTCTCAAGTCAACATAGCAATCTAGGTTAAATTATCAGTTATTGTGTCTTTACTAGTTTCCTTTAAAAAAATACAAAAAAAAAACTGTTATAAGCATTAGTTCCAATTTTAACAAAATTTGTAGACTTATCCAGCATTGAAAAAAATGTTATATTTCTCTTAGAAATCTCTAGCTACATGTCCAGTAAGTCTCATCTCTGCATGAGCTATATTGTAAAAGTTGAAATGATTTATCATTGCTTAGTTTCTCAGATTTTTAGTCAGAAAGTTTAATAGTTTACACTGTCTCACACTGGCAGTTCTTCCAGAAAAAGGACACTAAATTCTATCAATTTGAATTATTAAGTTTCTTCATCTACTTTTCGATAGGACACCTGAAGATTTGCCCAGTAATTTTTCATACTAAACTGCATAGATTGGAATCAATGTGAAGCAATTTAATATGAATTACATAAAAGGAAATAACAAGCAAAAAAAGAATTTAGTTACTAAAACTAAGACTGGAGAATACACACTGTACGTCATTGAGTATATTTTGGATTTTTATTTGAATTAATTAGTAAGTCAAATATAATGCCAGCATTAAAAATCTCACTATTTTACTCTAATATAAAAATCAAATTTTGTCTTAAATAAGGAAGCTATCAGAATAGTTTTTTAAGCTTTCTAAAATACTTCCTATTGACTACAGATAACTTTGTTTATTAAATATTATTTTCTACATTTATTTCAAAACCTCAGCAAATTTTATAAATATGTGTCTTTAAACTGATGTATCTATTAGTTGGATGTTTGTAAGTCAGGAGCTGTCTGCATAACATATTTTCTTTACCCTAAGTTGATGGGCACTTAAGTCTATTCCATCTTTGCAAGTGTGAATTGTGTTACGATAAACATCCTGATGAAAGCGTCTTTCTTCCACACATCCAGGGAAAACCTTTACTAGGATATTAATCATAGCTTGCTGTAATTTTCATTGTTCCTTCTCATTTACTTTTAGTAAATTATTACCGTTAAATCTATTTCTGCATTCAGGTCTGACTTCCGAGTTTATTAAGTGAAATGAATCTTGAGATACCATCTAAGACAATAAAACCTCATCAACAAAAATAAACACATATGTCAACACAAGTAGCATTGAAGTGTATATTGATTAATTTGATATAATCATTTTATATACTTTTAAAATTTTATCTCTACATCTAAAAATTAAATCATTACATAATACTTGTATACCTAATCCTCTCACCAACATACACCCTCAGATTGGGGTGGTACATGACAATTTGTTTTAAATTGACTAAGAACTCTAGTTCCCTTGCATGTTTGTTTTTTCCTCATACATTTAATTATTTAATTATTATTTATTTAAGTATATTTAATTATTTGGGACATGTCAAGGACTTTGGCTGTAGTAGTTCCTTATTAATTCACAGCTAGAATAAAGTGTTATTAAATGAATTTTAAATAAGCCATTGAAAAAGCTTAATTATGTCATCTTATGGAAAAGTCCCTTTTGTGCACTGCACAGTTTAATCATTCTATAGTGGATGAGGATATAAGAGAAATCTCCCAGTCTTCTACCTCTAATATAGCATGAAAAAACCCTTTCCTGGATAATAATTGGAAAATCACATTTCAGTAGAGGTACAGGCCAGTCTAATTCACTTTCAAAGTGTCCCTTCATGCCCACAATATTCAGAAAAATAGCATATTTTAAAACTTGGCTCATGATGGCAGCTCTTCATGGAAAGCTAATTATTCTGGAATATTCTGATAGTAAAATGAATCACAACTGCTCCTCATCCACTTGAGTCTCATGAAACACTTTCAAGGCCGAGATGCAGTTTAGCTAAAATAACAGATGGAATAAATGTTTCCCCTGAACCCAATTTAACAAATATGTGGTTGCCATCGCGCTTATGATGCTGCTTTGCCCGGCAAAGCTTTTTAAAAATTTGCAGTGTCTGGAATCAAACATTGTCAGCATAATTAGACTAAAAATATGGAACCAAGAGTTGGGAGAGACTTGGTACCAAACATTGACTTTCAAATGACAATGCTGGAGAAAAGCTTTCACAAATTACCAAGTCAAACAGCATACACTTGTTCTTTTAGTTTTGTTTTATTTTTATCTTTCGCACCTCTTAAACTTTACACTGCAGTTTATGTTAATGACACTATTGTTTCATGACAGTTAAACTGTATTTGTTTCCCCGAGCTTTTAGAAATAGTGTTGACCTATTTTTTCATAATTATTCATGATAATTGTATGGGTATTATTATTTGATATTATTATACTTTTGACTTTAACATATTAAAATATATTTGTGGTGCATCTTACAAGGATACATGTAAATGTTTTAACACAAAAACGAAGAAAAAGACAGAAAGGTTATGTTAACCAGTGTGATGAAAACCAGTATGTTAACCAGTCCAATTGTATATAAAACCAGTTCATGGTACCCCTCCACCCCCCAAAAATAAATAAAATAAAATAAAATATATTTGCGAACAAATAATTTTCTCAGTTTTAGTCTTTTTAAACTAATTTTTAAAGAAATTCTGAGTCAAAAAGTTAAATTGTTATTTATTGATATTTTCCTTTATTTTAGATGATCTATAGACATCATTTTACCCTATTTTTAACATCAACAAGCTCCTTGTATTAGAAACAGAAAGTTCAATATCTTGACGTTTTCAGTTTGACTGAAGGAAAAAAAGAGTGAGGATTCAACTCCAACTCTGGATTCCTACTCATCTGAATAAATGCTCTTTAGAACAAGTGGGATTGTTATTAGTGAAATAAAATGAATGTGAAAGCCTCCATTTTAAAAACTGGAGACAAAAATAATGGTTGCTGGACTGAATTTGAGACATATTTTTTCAATGACTTCGATTAGAAAATTTTAACTGGAGGATGTTTCAGTACATTTTACAGTTCAAGCTTCTCTTGCAAAAGTAAACATAAGGCAAGTGATACACCGTAACAGCTGAGGCGTTAGCGCTCCGCTAACATGGGTGGTGTGGGATTTTCCTTATTCCAGCATACCCTTGTACAATTTATTTATTTCCCTGGATGTATCTAGTTACACATTTGAGTTTTCTACGCGTGTGTAAACATCCAACGCTTCTTCCAGAAATCATCTGCCTGACTTCCACCAGAGGGCAGACTCTGCTTACTTCCCTAATTAGAGCAAGGGAAAAAAATTAGATGAAGATTATTACTCCTAAATTTAAATTAAAAAAAAAAAAAAACGATTTGGCCACATCTTGGCATTATCTCCAGATTTCAGGGTGTGGTACGCAAATCTGAAAGACAAATAATTTTCATTTTGTTTCCTCTATGGTCATGATCCCAAAGTCTTTGGGACAGTCAGACAGAAAGAAAAGAAACTGATTAAAGAAAATTAAAAACCAGGAAAAAGTAACAAACACACGGGGTATCAGAGAGGACAGTATGTGAGGTCTTTCACATTTACAGTCCTATCACAGGCTACAGCTTCATTTTTCCTGGGGTTTGGTAATTTTGAACAATTTGAATTGAGGGTTTTTGGTTTTGTTTTTTCATTTGTAAATAAAAATATTGACAAGTATAGGGAAAAATGGAGCTGGGGAAAATAGTGTTTAGGGATTCAAGAGTGAGGACTGTTTAAGTTTTAATGACATAACCATTGCATCAGTACTGTAAGTCCAATTAGTTCCACATATTTTAGACATCACCGTTATTCATATAGTCAATTTCATATATTAATATTCCATTTATATGGAATATTACTATACTATAAAATAAAGTAGAAAATAATTCTCAATGCAATCAACATTTTCTGTATCTATTTAGTGAAAAACTGGTCACCACACAACAGACTAGTGGTCATGTTGGTTAATACGTACAGTTAAGGTAGAACCTCCACAGCTGACCACCTCCCTACATTGACCACCTCTTTATGTTGACCTAATTTTCGTGGCTCAGACATGCACCACAAGTAACTATCAGTGCAGTTGGCCTACCTGCTTATGTGGACCTCCTAGTTTGTTGACTAGTTTGTTACAGGTCCTTAGGTGGTCAATTTATGGAGGTTCTACTATATTTGTAAGGAAATTTTCTAAGTGTCTTACCTTTCTATGTTTTAACTCATTGACTCCTTACAAAATCCCAGGTGATTCATTTTGTTAGCTTTCCTTTCTCCAGGTAAGAAAAATAGGGTTCAAAGATGTTATGTAGGTACAAGTATTAAGTCCACAGGTCTCTAAACGGATAGAAATAAGGGCTCAGATTTACATACACCAAAATTTCAGGGTTGATATTCTCCAGTGTGGGGCTATAAATTATTTTATTGCATGTGTGATTATCTCTTTGAAATTTTCAAAATACGTAGAAATGTTGTTATTTTGTAAGTTAAAACATTTTTCCCCTCTTTCTTACATTTTTGCATTAAAATGAGGGTATAAGTGGTTAGGTTCCATTGTTTGAGTTTCTAAAGTAACGTTCAAGTTGTAGCTGAGCCTTTATCCAGGGGTGCATGTTGACTTTAGGGGAGCATTCACCAATCCTCCACCTCCTCCCCTTTGCCTTTTCTCTCCCACTCCCACACCCACTTGAATATACTTTGGTTTATCTCTTGTGTTCTTCTATTGGTTTCAAATGAGTGTTGAATATATTGGATACTTGATTTTCCATTCTTGTGATACTTTACTAACAAGAATGTGTTTCAACCCCAACCAGGTGGAGTGTATAGAACTTCCTGGAGTCTTAGATATTTTTTTAAAACCATAACTGTAGCTTTGATAAATGATAGCATCGCGTGTCTTGGTATTCAAATAATACCCACTGTGGGTTCTTTATAGCTTGGAAAACCAGTATTTTGGGAAGTGTATTGAAATTATAAAGAAAGTCTAAAATTTTCATTGAGTTCTAATTGGTGTGAAATGTCTCTGCTTTGTTTTGTATTATATGTGACTCTGTAAATCAAAGCCCTCTTTAAACTCTAGATTACCATTGACGTATAGAATAATATTACTACGAACATAAAACTGTGTTCATAAAAGACTTTGTATCGACTACCTTGAATTTATTCTTTTCTGATGCTGTTAAAGAGAGACAGAGTAGACATTATTTTATCTTGCATTATTCTGTTCCAGACTATTTTATCTTGCATTATTCTGGAACTATTTGCTTCTATTCCTTTATTCACAGAACATATAAAGGAAACCGATATTTTAGCAAAGTTATTTTAGTATTAAAATGTATAAATATATTTGAAGAAACTAATTTTATTCCTCTTAGCTTGCTCGTTATTAAATTGGATTTTTTAGAGTCAAATCTAAAATTTTCATATTTGATCCTGTTGTATTCCTACATTTAACAAAGAAAATATATCTTTTAAAGTTCTAAAATGTTTAAACACTAATGATTACACTACATTGTGACATATCACACTTGATTATTTCTATCAGTGATATAACTGATGATCAAACTATATACTAAATGATTGAATTAATGATTTAAATAAAATAGTATTTTTATACAAAGTCATTATTTAAATAAAACTGTATCAAAGTGATCTCACAAATTTATTGTGGAATAAATGCTTAGTGAATTGTCTTTCCAATTATAAATAATTGAATACTTTAAATTTTATTATTTCTATTAACTATACATATAGTGTGTCTATTATGCTCAAATGACAGTAATAATTCTTGATAATATTAGGAAATATAATTCATGCTATTAATCCTAGCTTCTCTGCTATTTAAAATGTTTAACTTACTTTTCTTCTTGGGAATACTTCTGCCAGACTGAGGCCATTCACCTAAATTAAATTCACTTGTTAATAGGCTTGCTTGTAAAAATTCATATTACTCAGATTTCTTCTACTTGAAGAAACTACAGATTTACTCTGATAAACTTAAACTTGAAATTGATATCACTGACCAGTCACATTTCAGATGGCCCAAATGAAAAGTTTAATATATAATTGAGAACCTTTAAGGTATCAGAAACATTGCAGTTCCGTGAACGAAGTTCAAAATTGCTGAAATATGAAAAGACGGTATGTATCTTTATTCTCTGTTTAAGCATATGGTGAACCACAGAAATAAATTTCCTCAAATATTTTGCATTCTTTTTCTTCTTCTAATGACACCCAGAACAATATTTTGTGAGAGAAAGAGTTGAGTAAGGTCTGAAATCATGAACGTCTTCAACTCCATTGCTTAGGCCACCGCAGGTCACTAATTATTTCCTAAATTATCAATGATTTTTTATGTCACTATAGCAGACATATCAAGTCCTCTATCTGAGAATAAAATTTATTTTTTTTCTTTATTTTTACCAAGAACTATAATGGGATTTATTTACTTGCTATCTTAACTCTAGAAACCCCACTATCGTAAAACCTTAAAAGGTTTTCATTATTAATTAGTTCTCCATAACTCATTTATTACACTGTGGCAAAAAGGTCACGATGTACGTATGTTACTTATTCTAAAGACAGACTGTGAGACAAGGGAAGTGCCTCCCTTTAAACATAAAAGCTTAATTTTATTAACTAATTCTATTTCTTGATGTTTGAAGTCCTTCACCTAGGTAAGAAGCTCATTTAATTCTTACAGCTTTATGGAATACTTGCTATTATTGTGTTCATTTTCCAGATGATAACACTCAGCCTAGGAATACCAGGTAAACTGAACAACTCGTAATTTTCTCATGGTTTTAAATCTATGGTTTTAAAGATAATGCCGCACCGCCTTGCAAAGTCCCTTTACATTACTGAAAACAAGCGTTCTTAATAGTACATGGGGATGGATGATGCAGTAAATCCCAGCCCCAAGCAAAAAAATCTCTGTAATCCTCCAACACTGATGAAAATATAAATAAAAGAAGAAAATTGTAAGTATAGGATTGTGGTTCAAGAAAGCAGCAAGGAAAAGCTCCCAGGGCAATGATGGACCTAACAATTACACATTCGATCCACACTCTCCAACAGCACACATTCGCTGGTGTGGATGCCAACATGAAATTCAAAGAAATCAGTGGCTGCTAAAAAGGTTGACTGATGCTTACTGTGTTAGTAACCTAAGGCTGACATCACAAAGTGTCAGTCACATAATTTGCTGCAAATGACTTAAAGTTATTTTATCACAGTTCTGAAGGTTAGAAGTCCAAAATCAAGGTGACATCAGGGCCATTCTTTACCTCCAAACAGCCACTGCCCACCATCCAGCACATCCATCCAACTCTAGTCGGGTTCTTCTGACCGATACATTTGGGCCATATACTTTTTCTCTACCTATGAGGAAAAGAGTGAATAAAGTTCAGAGAGAGGCAGAATTTTTGCAGCCAAATGAAGATGATGTTTCAAAACTTAAAATTTTCAAATACTAGAGGAAGAAATAATATACAAATTTTTGTTTTGAAGTATCTGCAAAAAAGAAGCAAAACTTTGTTTTCTTGGTGTTACTGTTGTTATCATTCCTGGTGTCACTGTGGTCACCTGTCCTAGTGTCACTGTTGTCATCACTACTAGTGTTACTGTTGTTACTGTTCACGGTTTCACTATTGTCACCGTCCCTAGGGTTACGGTTGTCAATGTCCCTGTTGTCACTGTTGTTACCGTTTTAGGTACCACTGTTGTCACTGTTCCTTGTGTCACTGTTGGCCCCATCTCTGGTGTCACTGTTGTCACCTTCCCTAGCATCACTGTTATCACCATCTGTGGTGTCACTGTTGTCACTGTTCTTGGCGTCACTATTGTCACCGTCCCTGGCATCACTGTTGTCACCATCCCTGGTGTCACTGTTGCTGCTGTTCCTGGTGTCAATGTTGTTGCTGTTCCTGGTATCACTGTTGTCACCATCCCTGGTGTCAAAGTTGTGGCCATCCCTGGTTTCACTGTTGTCACCGTCCCTGGTGTCAAAGTTGTGGCCATCCCTGGTGTTACTGTTGTCACTGTTCCTGGTGTCACTGTTATCACCATCCTTGGTGTCACTGCTGTCACCATCCCTGGTGTCACTGTTGTCATTGTTTGTGGTGGTTGTGCCTGTGGTAAAGGTGGTGTTTGGATTTGTTTCTACCTATTTTGTTTCCAGTTCACCAAGGCAGGACATGCAGGTTTCAGATGCCATATGAGGAAGTCAGTTTATAATAGGAAAATAACAAGTTATAAATATAATTGTTGAAATACTGTATTACTGAGTTTATGGCAACAGCTTCCATCCTTCTTTTGCCAGAATGTAGCTATTTTCATCATATTATTTGTGCTCATTTTGTGTAGATTTTACCTCAGATTTTATTCAACATAAAGCTTTGTTCCAACTCTGGTTATTAACTTATAGATATGGCATTTTCCCCAAATCCAGCTCAATATTTTCAATGCATACAGTAGACCCCATTCCTCCAAAAAAGATAAAAAAAAGTGCATGTAATTCCATGGTTCCACAATCTTTAAAAGTGGACAGCTTTCTAGAGGTCTCTGAACTCTGCTTTCCATTTATTGTTAAGTTGCTGTGTCTTCAAATAGTGCCCAGGAATAAAAAAGAACAAGAATACATTCCCAGGATGTTTTTATTCCCTCTGGTATTTCAAAGTAAGAGCTCAATAAACATCTGTTGAATAAAATTTGACGTCTCAGAGAAGACTAAAACAAACTAATAAAACCAAGAATTGTTATAAAATGATGAAACTAAAGGGTTAGCCTTCATGATGGTCTTTTTATTTCACAAATAAAGAAGTATTGTTGCTATCTACAGGCAAGCAATTTATAAAGAAGCATAAAGGATGGGAAAATAATATTGTCTGCGGTCAGATTCTATACATGATTTCACATGTTTGAGATGGAATAGATGGGATTGTATCAAACATGTTAAATACATGTAAATGAGAAACAAGGAGAGATTTTACTCATTTCTTGTGATTTTAAAAAACAGCACTTTGCAGCCAAAAATCTAGACATCAGTTATCAAGCTCACAGAGCTCTGAGTATCAAATGAGTTAATGCCTTTGCAAATACATTGTAAAATTTACAACACAAAAATAAATGCTTTGTTTTGCTGTTCTGAAAGATTTACGCCCATGACCTAGTGCAGCCAAACTACATCCAATTAAGAAATGCTGCCCACCAGCTTTAAAAGAAAATAAACCTCCCTCTTTCCTTGTTCCATTTTATTTTCACAATGCCAATTGTTTTATAAATTAATCACTACAGAAAGTGTGAATTCTCTAGACATTATTAAGCAAATATGATCAGCTCAAATTAATCAAAAGAGACAATGACATTTACAAAAGCAAAGTGAAATAAAGAATTGCATTCATGCCTACCACTTACAGGTCTTGTATAAAACATAACTCAATTTTATCTTCACTTTAATGTAAAGAAGAGAGTAGCAGCATTCCAAATAAATTTCTATAAACCCTGAAATATGTGTACCCAGGCCTTCTTAACGTGGAGTTAATTCTGAGAAATGTAGTATATTAAATATCCTATCATCTCTGAATTCCCCAATGGCAGGGAGAAGGGAGCAATGCCTACCAGCCACTTAATTATCTGCAATGTATATGCAAATATCCAGGGTTTGATGAGGTCTTTACATTTGGACTTTAAGTACCACATTAGTGATCGTAAATCTACTACTAATGTTTCTGTGGCACTTAGGCAACAGTGAAAAATTAAGCAATAATGACTTCAAAGGTGGAAGAAGCACAGAATAACTCTGTACCTTGGAGGTCATTTTTACCATTTGAACACAAATTATAAGTGTGCACTCCATTGCCTTCAGCATTTACCAAGCAGTGCTAATGAACAGGGAGGTGACTGAGGAAATGGAGTGAGGGAGCAGATACAGACAGAACCTGAAGCTTACCAGAATGGGTCCCTAATATTAAAGGAAACTCATTTATTGCTTTTAAATGGCCTCAAATGCAACTCACTAGTGAAACAGGCTTTCAGAAAATCCAGAGGCTGCAACAAGGTTGCAAGTTGCAAAGCAATCAGCACCAACAACCTCACCTACCTGCTTTCAGAGAATCTTTCTTGGCTTACTGGAACCCAACAGATACTGATATGTGAAAGTCTCGTTGCTTTATGCAGTAGTTGTTTTTGGAAATGCAGTGTTAGAAGGCAAAGTAATTCCCTCTTTGGAACCATTTAGAAGCAATTTTTCTCCAGCTGACTACATTTTGCATTGATGCATCATATCATTGTGGTACCAAATGTTAGAAACAGCAGAGCAAAGCAAGGCTCAGCCTTAAATAAAACATTTACGAATAATAGAAATGGTGAGAGAATGTTTTTAGGATAAAAACATCTTAAGTGTCCTTCTGTGGTATATATGCTACTAAGCATTATTTTTTTAAGTGGAAGGAGTTAAATATACATATGTGTGTTGCAAGAATCATACCACAACAATTTTTGAGAGATTCTGGTTAACATGATGCCTCATCATTCCTACATACGGTGGTTGGTACTGCCTACCAACCAGCCCCCTGTGACAGGAATATAACCATAAAAAGCAGAAAGCTAACAGTTGATACAGGACAGGTGGCATCCCAGCCAGCTGAGCTGAGCTGGGGGACTTGCCAGCCTTAGCCCTGGTGGTGGCAGTGGGGGGGGTCCCAGCCGGCAGTGGAACCAGCAGGCTAGAGGGTAGGCAGGGGGGGCCATAGGAGCGCCAAGTAGCCGGAGGGGTCAGACAACTGCTGGGGAGACACCAGCACCTTAGGTCTCCCTCCCTTTGCACATGAAGATGAATAGGGAACCTCCTTTTCCTAGGCCTGGTCAATTTTCTGTAAATTTCTTAGGCCTGGTCAATTTTCTATAAGTTTCTTAGGCCTGGTCAATTTTCTGTAAGTTTCTTAGGCCTGGGAGTGAAAGGGATTGTAGCTATTCATTTGCTACCCAGTCCTCCCTAAATGTAACTATTAAGTTCCAGCTAAATGTAACTGTAGAGGACCCATGTGACTGTATATACTATATATATACCCCCGGACAAAGAGCCAGGAGAGAGACAGAGGGAGCGAGAGCTCCCCCCGCCCCACCTGGGTTCTCTCTGCCACGAGCTTTGGTGTTTTTGTATTCTTTTATAAATCCTGTCTTCCTACTGATCTGTAGTCTTTGAATTACCTGAACAAGAACCTACTGAAGACCCCTGGTATCACAATGGTACACTAACGGCATGTAACCCAGGTGCTCATTCATGTTTGACAGTTATCTCCCTGATGTCCTTTATGGGAAGATGATCTAATCCAGGGTTACTCATTTAGTTTCACGTCATCTGTTTAGTCTCCTTCAACCTGGAACATTTTCTTAGTTTTTCTTTGACTTATATGTATTTGACACTTTAATTATAGGTGAGTTATTTTGTCTTTTTTTTTTTTTTTTTTGGTCTATTTTTGAAGAGTCTGACTCTATACTGTTGCCTAGGCTAGAGTGCTATGGCATCATCACAGCTCAATGCAACCTCGAACTCCTGGGCTCAAGTGATCCTGCACCACCACATGTGGCTAATTTTTTCTATTTCTTTGTAAAGACCGGGTCCCACTCCTACCCAGGCTGGCCTCAAACTCCTGACCTAAAGTAATCCTCCTACCTTGGCATCCCGAAGTGTTAGGATTAGAGGTGAGAACCACGCTGCCCTGCCAATATTTTCATGCAATTAAATTTAGGTAAATCTTTGCCAAGAATATCACAGAAGAATCTACTTTTCTCTTGCCATTCTATGAAGTAGTACCCAGTATGGCTTTGTTCTACCCCAGTGATATTAACTTTGACCACTTGAAAAACATGCTATTTCTATAATGCATTTATTCTTATTTTTCTTTTGTTTTAATAATATTTTGCAGGACCATACTTTGAGATGGTATAACTATTATCCTTCATTCGAATATGATACACTATTGTTAGCAACTGTTGAAGTCTTTTGCCTAAATTAAACATAACAATTGCAAAATGATGATGTTCTAATTTCCTCATTACTTCAGAATGTATTAGTTGGCATTATGCAAAAAAATGGTTTCCCCTTTAATTCATGTATTTCGTCAATTTATATCAGTAAGGACATTATATATCATTATAACCTGTTCAGTAGGTTATAATCTTTTACCATTATTACCTACAGTGACGCCCATGTTGTTCCAGTTTAAGCCAATGGGAATCTTATCTTTGTTCTTCTGGCGTTCTGCAATTATTCTTTGGAAATCTTCAAAATTTCTGTCACAAAAAGATGTACTTTCATCATCCTAGGAATCAGATATTTCTCTGAACCCGTTGGAGAACTTCTCCAAGCAGAACATTCTTCAATGATCAAAGTGAATCACATACGTCGTGGGAGAATTTTACATTAGGTAATAATTCAGGGGATGTAATTAGAAGAAACAGAAACAGAACATTCTTTTATGATAAAGTTTTTCAACCTTTTTTTTTTTTTTTCCCTCACAGCACACTTGAACCTTAAGTTAAACTTCCAGGGCATACTTAAATTATGTTGAACAAAAAGTGAAAAAAGAACATACTTGCTGTGCTTTGAACTTCTTTCAAAAATGATTTAATTAATTATCTTTAAAAATTTTGGCAGCACGCCTAAGAGTCTCTCAGGGACACCAGTGAGCCACTGCACGCAAGTTGATAATCATTGTTCTAGGATATATTTGCCGGTAATATGTAACTTGAAACTAATAAGGATATTTGTGAACTAAATTTGGGTGTTAAGAGTGCCCACTGCTATTGAGGATTGATGCTAGTAGGCCTTGTGTATGGATAGAGCTGAGGGTTTCAATTACATAAACATATTTAAATATGCATTATTCTATATTTCCCTGTATGCATTGAAAACCATAAGTATATATTGATAAACCAAAATTTAGTCTAACAGCAAACGTTTATTCTAGTGTTTTCCTTTACAAGATACGGTCACGAGTGAAATGATTGAACCTTTAGAGAGAGAATCGGCTTCTCTCCTATTTACTTATCTGATCAATCCTCCTGTTCATCTCCTCTGCTCTCAGAGCCACGGTCCTCTGTCTTAACCTACTTGGGCTGCTATGACAAAATATTATTTACTAGGAAGCTTACAGACAATTGAAGTTTATTTTTCATGGTTCTGGAGGCTGAGCAGCCCAAGATCAAGATGCAGCCGATTCAGCCTTTGTCTCTGACGTGAGTGTGACTTCTTATGTCTTTTGTCAGTATGTGTACGTGAACTTGAAGCAGGCTAACTTGTTGTCTTTGAATAAAGGAAAATCACAGCTGGTGCTTCCTCGCTCAGGATTTAACACCAAACTGATTGGAGCAGAATAATCCACTAAAAAAATCACTTTGACATTAAATTGGAAAGAAGTCTTTCTAAAAATTGAGAGTGAAAGGAAATTCCTTTATTATTTGCCGTAGTAGTTTTTATAGACCTAGCCCGGTCCATAGAAATGAACTGGGAATTTTGTTTCCAGCTCAATCTGGGAGTACTCCCCAATACCGTAATTCCCCCAAGCCCTCACTGACACATATTTCTACATCTAAGAAGTCCCTAAGTTATGCTGATTGTAAACCCTTTATTATTTAGGATAAAACATATAATGCAAAACAACAAAACAGAAATCCTAAAATAATAAGAAACCTACTTGGCCAAGGACGGCCCTATATGTGCTGATTGATTCAGAGCTTAAAGTCCTAAAAAAAGTTCTAACTTTTTTTCCACAAAAGCGGAGGCATCTTAAGTCTTCTACATCCATCCAGCAAGCAGTCTGCCATGGTACAAAAATAACTTTCATTCACGTTGCACTGCCTACCTGAATTTAAAGGGGTCTAAGAGATGTAGCCCATAGCGAACCCTTATGACCAAAAAGCTAGTCTACACAATAAAAGGGAGAAGAAAAACTTTTTGTTGGAAGCGTAAGCACCCAGTCACCCCTTAACGCTGCGTCCTTTACTATGATCCCATTTTGATCAGCCACAAATAAACCCTCACTGTAGCATGTAGGTGTTATTAAAAGAAACACCAAGTGATTCTATGCCTGAATCCATTATTTCCTCTTCCAGGGAAGCAATCTTTCTAATATTCAAATGAACCAGAGTATTTAACTTAATGTGCATTCAGTGATCTCTGTCACCCACAGAATAAACTTGAATTTCTAAGTTTCATTTATAAGGAGTCCCTAGTAACCAGCCTCTGCCAATGTTCTAATTCTCCACTTCGGATGCTTGACAGCTCACGTTTTACCACTCAGTGACATGAACTGGTAATTCCTCACATACTTTCCCCACTAAATTATTAGAGACGCAAGTCAGAAATTATCATATGTACACCTTTCATTATTCACATCAGTTCATTGCATTGTACCAGAATATTTTAGGCATAATTTGCTGCATTGTGAAATTGTGAGCCCCCAAATCACGTGCTATTTAAACTCTGGTAGAGTATGATATGAAATGGTGTTTCATTTATTACATTGTGCTGTCTCAAATGTCAGTATATGCAATGCCAAAAAGTTAAAACAAAGGCCATCTATTATATGAGACAGATAGGAGTGAGTTTCAAACGGTTTGAACCTATTTCTATGTTCCAGCGGCAACGTATAGATGATGCTGTCACTTAATACGCTGGCTCACCTTTTCTCTCTCTGTACCCCCATGAAGTCAAACAGTGTAGTTGCAGAATGCCGTCTTCAAATCATCTTTTATTTTCTGACAGAACAAATGATGAGCTCCCGGGTAATACACGTTTGCAAAGTTCTTCAGAATGAGATGTTTCAAAGAAGGTATTATTTTTAGAACTTGAGGGAGGAGAAGAAAATTAATTTGGGGTCTTTATTGGAATAGGTATTTTTGAAGGATGAATAAGATAATTGCATAAAGCATCGGGTTCTGTGGATGGCAGTGTTGGAATCACAACAAAGAAACCTCCGTAATCACCCCTGGACGTTCTTACCAATGCTTGCAGGTTATAGCATCTGCCTCTATGATTTCACTTTATAGAAATTATAATTCTGCACTCAAGTGAAAACCCCATTCTTTTTTTCCTTAAGTATTTTTTTTATTAAATCATAACTGTGGACATTAATGCATTTATGGGGTACCATGTGCTGATTTTATATACAATTTGCAGTGATGTGTTTTTTCTTTATAAAAGACTTCCAGCTTTCTACTTTTAAACAAACTTTATTTCTAAAATACTGTGATTCTTACTAAACTTTTGAAATCTTTCAAGTATTTTTTTTTAACTTACAGAAGTTATGGGGGAATTATAAAAGCTTTCACACTGATTTTTAACTAAGCTTGTCATTTGGGACAGTATTTTATTTTCTAAAGTTTTTAAAGCAAATGAGCACTGTGATACCATTGCCAAACTGAATAGCTTTTAAATCAGTGACTATGTAATATTGTATAATTTAAAAATATTAAGTAATGCATATATATATGTATATATATACTCTTGATATTTCTCTCTGACATTTTGACCTTATTTATTTATTTATTTATTTTGAGACAGAGTCTCATTATATTGCCCTTGGTAGAGTGCCGTGTCATCACAGCTCACAACAACCTCAAACTCTTGGGCTTAAGCGATTCCCTTGCCCCAGCCTCCCAAGCAACTGGGATTATAGGTTCCCGCCATAATGCTCAGATTTTTTTTGGGTTGCAGTTGTCATTGTTGTTTAGCAGGCCCAGGCCGGGCTTGAACCCACTAGCTTTGGTGTATGTGGCTGGCGACCTACTCACTGAGCTATGGACTCTGAGCCAGACATTTTGACTTTAAATAGAATTATATTGTGATTGGTAACCTGCTAAGTAAGAAATTCTTATTATTATGGTTCACGCCTTTGTGCTGTGTGCCCTCCCAGCATATACTACCAGCCAGTTACCTACTTAGTGAGTACTACTAACTAACTAAGTAGCTAACTAGTTACTTGGCCGTCTCTAGTAGTAATCTGGGACTTGTATTCGAGGTCACCAGTGGATTAACGCTGTTTCATCATCTCGGTACACCCCATTACAAAGGTATTTTACCATCTGACATCATTACAAGACACGGGGAGTAAGGTACAATATGGTATTTTGAAAGGAGACCGTATGGATGTGACTTTTATTACAGTAATTGCTGTATTTTATTATTGTCATTGTTTTCAATCTCTCAGTGTGCTTAATTTAAAGTAGACGTATGTCTGGTAAATGACAGTGTTTATAGGGCTTGGTGCTATCCATAGTTTCAGCTATACACAAAGGTCCTTAAAATTTTACCTCCTGTGGAGAAGCGGGGATTGCTGTAATATATAAGTGAATTCTCATCTACTGTCCTTTAATAGTCTGAGACTTACCCTCAAAGCAAATAAAAGGAGCTGTTAGTATTCATCTTGAGAAAATGTCTTTATTGAGTAGATTTATTACTTCATACTAACTTAACATCTTCATGTAACTGGCAGCAAAAATAATATTACTTCATTTACTGAAGTCGATGAGAAAATTCACTTCTTTTTCCCACTTGCAATCAGAACGTGCAGCTTTCTTAGCATTAAACTAATGCTTTAACTTAGCATTGTCCTAACGATTATTTTTTAAAGAATCTTCTGGTGGTGCCTGTGGCTCAGTGAGTAAGGCGCCGGCCCCATATACCGAGGGTGGCGGGTTCAAACCCAGCCCCAGCTGAACTGCAACCAAAAAATAGCAGGGCGTTGTGGCGGGCGCCTGTAATCCCAGCTGCTTGGGAGGCTGAGGCAGGAGAATCGCGGAAGCCCAAGAGCTAGAGGTTGCTGTGAGTCCTGTGACATCATGGCACTCTACTGAAGGCGGTAAGGTGAGACTCTGTCTCTGCAAAAAAAAAAAAAGAATCTTCTAAAACAATATCAAAAGGACTATTTTTAGAATTGTAACCAATTAATATTTAGAAGGCTGCAACTTCTTCACTGCATTAAATAGCTATATATATATATATATATATATATATATATATCTATCTCCTGGGGGTGCCAAAATACATATAAAAATTAAGCATTCTTGTTGGAAGTAAAATTGATCATTCCCCAAAGTGTAGGACTTGTGGGAAAATGGATGTGGGTAGCAGGTCTAGGCACACATGAGTAACAGTGGTACCTTCAATTCTACTTTGGAAAGTAATACATAAATAACATCCCTTAAAATGGGTATATATTTTTTGGTAGCCTCTGTATATTTGTATGTATATGTAGGAATATATCTTTACTTTTACATTTTTACATCCAGGCACAAAAGCAAAACAGTGAAACCAAAACCCCAATTCTGTACTTATATCAACTACTGGTATTGAAAGTGAATTCTTGCAATTCAACTTTTCCTCCTTAAAATGCAGTTAATCTAGAGACTTATCTTCTAGGCTTTAGTACCATGAGGGGTAATTGGAAGGTCTTTAGAGGATGATTCTGAGGCCAACTTGATTTTTAGTCTTCTTGTGTATGTATTTATTTAACTATTATTTTGGATTCTTCCAATAAAAATTTCATCTATCTACCAAAAAAAAAAAAAAATGATGGTCGTTGCTTTTCCCAATAATATGAAAAAAGTATCATGTATACTATATATACTTTTTCTCTTAACAAGATAATCCAAAAATCCTTATGTGATTCAATACAATTCTTAAGATTTCTCCGTTGGTTTTACAGTTGTAAATTATACAGTTTGTTATACAGTTGTATAATTCTACATTCCTTAATTTATTAAGCCATTTTGCTACTGATAGGAAATTTAAGTGTTTCTAATCTTTCTCTAAAAAAAAATATAATGTGCATTTAAATATGCACATATGTATATATGTGTATTACATGTACCTATATTTACATGTCTATGTGTTTACATTTATTCTTGTAATATTATTAACAGATTCCTTGAAGTGGGGTGGATGAGCATGAGTCCAATGTAATGTATACTTATATATAGAGAGAAATGTGTTTATATAAATACCTGTATATACAAAATTATATAACTTGCATGTATTTATCAGATATTGCCCATCTCCATATTTAGATATATTATTTTATTTTACTATCATAAATATATGTGTGGGTCTCTTTTCTTCTTGTTAATTGAGTCCCTGGTGTATTTCTTGAATATTTTCCAATTTCTGATTAAGTGTTCAACATTTAATGTTAGAATAGTCCAGGGGTACTATGTTTTGATGACATAAATTGTTTTTATATAGCTTGGGCCAACGTTATGAGTCTTCCCATCACCCAATAACTCTTTTACCCCAGAGTATGACAGACTATGAATACAGTGTAATGTCCCTGGTAAGTGTGAATTTACCCCTTCCTTCCTCCCCCCACCCCGACCTGCTTGCTTTCCATTCAATTTTATTATCATATCTGCATATGAGTGTTGATTGAATTAGTTTCAGTTTAATGGTGAGCACATGTGGTGTTAGTTTTCCCATTCTTGTGATACTTCACTTAGAAGCATGGTCTCCAATTCCATCCAAGTGGTAACCAAAGGCATTAGTAGTTCACCATTTTTATGGCTGAGTAAGACTCTATGACACACTTTTTTATTCCACTCATGTATTGATGGGCAACTGGGTTGATTCTATTATCTTTTGTGATTGTGAATTGTGCTGAAATAAAATTTGAGTGCATGTGTATTTTTGATAAAATTACTTTTTACTTCCTTTGGGTAAATATACCCAATAATGGGATTGCTGGACAAATGGCATGTCTACTTTTAGTGCTTTGAGGTATGTCCATATGATTTCCCATAGAGGACGTACTAGTTTGTAGTTTCACCAACAGAGCATACATCGCTCTGCATCCACACCCAGTTAAAATGCCTGTTCTACTATAGTGATCTACACATCAATGAAATCCCCACTAAAATACCAACAAACTTTCTCATAGACTGTGAAAAAATAATTCTATACCTTGTATGAAACCAGAAAAGAGTCCCAATAGCCAAAGTAACCTTATGGACAAAGAGCAAATCAGGAGACTTCACTTTACCAGACTTCAAGCTGCTCTTCAAGGCTTTCATAACCCAAACAGCAAGGTGCCGGAACAAGAATAGAGACACAGACCAATCGCTCAGATGACAAAACCCAAATAATATAAAAGCATCCTTATATTGTCATTTGATCTATGACAAAGCAGACAATATCATACACCGGGGAAAGAATCCCTATTCAATAAATGATTCCAAAAATTGGATAATCACTTGTAGAAGATTGAAACAGGATCCATTTCTCTCATCACTCACAAAAATTAATTTATGATGGATAATGGACTTAAACCTAAGGCATAAATCTATATGAATTCTAGTTAGAAAACCTCTAACAGACATTGGCTTTGGCAAAGAATTTATGAAGAAAGCCTTAAAGTCAATCACAACACAATAAAAATTAACAAATGAGACCTGATTCAGTTAAACTACTTCTGTACAGATACTGGAACAATCATATGGAGCAGAATGGCAGAAAAATATTTGTATGCAAGACATTGATAAAAGGCTGATAGCCAGAATCTATAGAGACTCCAACCAAATCAAAAAGAATAAAATCAGGGCAGCTTTTCAAAAGAAGGTGGACTCATGGCCAATGCATATTAAAAAAATGCGCAATGACTCTAATTAACAGGGAAAAGAAAATCAAAACTACAATAAGACATCTCCTAACTCCAGTAAGAACATTTTTTTAACATTGAACTTTGGGTAGCGTATTCCTATTTTCTTAAATGCATTGATTCACTGGACAATCGGAAGAAATTCCAAAATTTTCTTAGATGGAATCTACACATTGGATAACCTTCAAACTTTGACATTCTAGAAATTCTGACCATCAAACTAAATGAAGATTGTGGAGGGGAGGGAGGGGGGAGGTGGGTGGAGGGAGGGGGATTGGTGGGATTACACCTGCGGTGCATCTTACAAGGGTATATGTGAAACTTAGTAAATGTAGAATATAAATGTCTTAACACAATAACTAAGAAAATGCCAGGAAGGCTATGTTAATCAGTGTGATGCAAATGTGTCAAACGGTCTATAAAACCAGTGTATGGCACCCCAGGATCGCATTAATGTACACAGCTATGATTTCATAAAAAAATAAAAATAAAATAAAAATAAATAAAAATTTGTCTACCTCCTTTATGAGCCAACAACTTTGAATTGTTTTTCTAATGAAAGAACCACAATTTTTTAAAATTAGAAATGTTTAGGGATCTAGAAGACTAAGTATTTCTCATGCATGAAGGTTCTAACCAGTTCTGGGTAATCAATCTAATATTGCCTCCAAGGACATATTAAACTGTATTATGAAGAAGCTCACAAACAAGCTACGAAGAGGACTCACCTCCAGTGAATTTAGCTTACATAAACAGTAAAGTATGACAGTCAGTATATAAAATGTAAGATCAATGTAGCATCTATGATTTAATCTTTTGCACAAGATCAGATGCCACTGAGTTTCTACTTAACAGTTGTTTTGAAGGAAATATATTTGGCACATTCATAGCATTCGTCTGCTTAATATATTTGAAAAGCTTATGGATAAATGATTTTTTTATCTAAGGTGAAAGACCTAAGAAATATTTTTCATTAGGGAAACCATATAGCATTATAAAATGTTTATTTATCTAGAAGTTATGTTAATCCCCTCTCCTTGCAAATTTGAAGTGGGTGTGCATCTATTTGTGTGTGAATATCATCAGCAATTTTTCATGACTCTTTATAACTGTTACAGACGTTGAAGGTCAAACTCAGGTAAGAAAATGAATATGCACAAGTTCAAACCTTTTTTTAAGGCAATGATGCCTAATATTTTTAAAGTTAAATATATGAAAATTTCTATATTTCTTTATGCTATATTTGTTTCTTTCTACGTGTGGTCTCACAATAGCTACAACTTCAGAATACACTAGCAAATACTATTCGGTTTGGGTTCTAAAATTAATTCATTTATATTTTCATGTAACAGACAAAATAAAGGTAAAATCGACTTCTTAATTGGGTAAGTGCAATTTGTGTACTTTCCCATTTTTAATTTTGTATGTAATGCGTGGTATAATATAGAACAAGCACTATCAGCTTTGTTTTGCTTTTTGAGCCCCAATACATTTACTCTTATTCATTTGGAAACTACAGCTCAATTTCGAAAGTCCACTTTTCATAGCTAATAACACATATCCCATAAATATTAGATGCAAGGTCCTGGAAAAGCTATAGGCAGAAGCTTCCAAGCTTATTTTGAATGCTGAAATCTAAGACACAAAAGTTAAATAGACCTCCAATAACGGAAACAAGAAAGGTGGGGGGAAAAAAGACCAAAAATCTGCTTTTAGTCAAAGATAAAACTCAGTGAGATTTGCTTTAGATATGAATTGTCTTCATGTACCCTCGCCGTACATGTTTGTGTGTGAGGGAGAGAGAGAGAGAGAACGCGCGCGCAAAGTAAAAGAGTAAATTGGGTCTAAAGGTGTAATCAATCATCAAATTTAAGAAACTATCTTTCTATTTCCTCCACTCCTGTCACCCCCCCCCAAAAAAAAAAAAACTATCACTTATTGGTTCCCTGCAGTGTTAAGTTGGCAATACATTCATTGTAGCAACAGAGATTTAATTTCGATATTACTTACTGGAATAAAGTTCTAGTACATCCTCCACGCTGTCCTCTGTTTGTCAAAGGAGCCTCATCAGAGGCGGGGCAAGTCTCCATGACATCAATGCTTAAGTACGAGAAACAGAATGGAAATCAAGGCAGCAAAAAGCCAAAATCTGAAATACTGCTGAGAAAAAACTGATATAGCACCAGAAATCCATTGAAGGGCAGAGAACCCAGTGCCCGGCTGCTGCACTGCCCAGTGGAGGGAGCGGTGCAGCGAGACGGCCCCAGAACTAGGAAAATGTGATGCCGTGATTTCCAGGGAGATTTCAGAGAAGTTGACCTTCCACCCTGGTACAGATAGACCTGAGTAGGGTAGTTCAAGTGTTGGAGTCAGCAAAGAAAACTGTTTTAATTTTTTTGTTTTGTTCTATGTCTCATTTAAAACCTTGAATAGTTAGATTCCTAATGTAATCACTTCCTCAATATCTACATGCATATTGCCATTTGTATGTCACACACACACACACAATTATACAATCACTGCTGCCTCCACAACCACGGGGCATTTTCCTTCCGTTGTATTTGCCCTGCTGTTAATGTGTGAGTTGTTTAGAAGGCTAATAAAAAGGGAAGAAATTCTATAATATAATTCTATCATGGAATTTCTGTTAAGAATGCACTATAATTGAGTGGATGTATCTGTGGATGGGTGTGTCTCGAATACACATCGTACTGAGAGAAGTGTGCCAATGTCCAGAATTGCATACGCTGTTTCTCCAGCTTATTTAAATTACTGTCCTTTTCAGGTTAAGTGTGAAATTTCCTACAAGATATGTGAGTCGATGTTATCTGGTAGCATCTAACACCAACGTGCTCAGTCTTTATTTCTTGATTTATTTCTCTTCATTCCTATAAATATCTCTGTAGAGGAATGGACACCAGGCTTGCAAAGCACAGTTACTGATTCTTATCACATAAAAAGTAAACCCTGAGAGCAGGACAGTCTCCTGGCAAGCCTAGAGATGTTTTGTGACTTAGGGCAATCCCCCAAGTCACTCAGTATTCTGGAATGAGATAAGATCGGTCACTCACTAGTGAGCAGGTGTTAAACACTGATGCTTAGTACTTCTTCATGAGGGTTGTGGGGAAAGAACACGTGAGGAAAGAGCACATGGCAATCCTCACGCATGCAGCCCTCGTATGTAATCACCTTAACTCTCCACGCCTGTTGTGTATAACCTTAATAAATAGCCGTTGAGGAGGGGGCTCGGGGATACCCTGAACTTAAGGTTAGCCAACCTCCTGCAAGCTTGTACTCCCTTTTTTTGCAGTTTTTGGCCGGGGCTGGCTTTGAACCAGCAACCTGCAGCATACAGGGTTCCTTTGAGCCACAGGCATCGCCCACAAGCTTGTACTTCTAATCCATGTCACGCCTGGTTCCTTCCTATGGTGGCCGAGACCAGGGCCTTAGAGGTCTCAAAATATCTCTCTGTTCCTGGGACCCACCAACATCCTGCCACCTTCTACTAATAAGCAGAACTTCAAAGTAAGTAAGAAGTAAAAAAGAGGAAATGATTTACTCAATTTTTTTTAAACAAACTGGTGCCTTAGTGAATTTCATGTGTGATATATTTTACTATTTTTATGCTCCATGAAAGACAGTGAGACTTAGTAGACAGATCACAGCACTTAAAATCAAGAAACCTGAATCAAATGATTCCCACACTAACCAGAGATGTCCTGAAACATCAACCATCCATTTGCAACAAGTGTTAAGTTTTGGCTCCCCATGAACGGTGTCAAGAACACCACCTCAAACAAGCCCAGTAGATGCAAGAATCACTTAACCACTTTAGCTTTACTTTAAACATCTTTAAAATGAAGTTTGTCTTTGTTTTCTATCCTAATATACTATAAATACAAAAGTTGTCTATAATTCTTGTCTCAAATTATAAACACAAGTAAGTCATCTCTCTCATTCTAAATTTGAATAAATAGAAAAATAAGTTAAATTGCAAGGAAAGTTTTAAGGTAGAATTTAATTCCTGTTCTGGTAACATGAACTCATCCTGCGTTGTTTCCAAGTTGTTTTTAACGTATCATTGGCTAATGTGTGCACAGACTAACACTTACTGATTCACCTGCAGCTGGTCACACTCTCCTCTCTGTTTATGGCTAATTGCCTCATCTTCTCTCTTTGAAGTGACATGGTAAGTTAGAGTAATGGCCCCAAACACCATTATATCATTTGTTTAAAGGACCCTAGACAGACAATTAATACAATTCTCCACAGGTCGAAGTCTAGAGCTTATAATGAAGCCTTGAAATCTATAACTCTGCCCAAAGGCATCTCCAGGGAGCTCAACTCTGTCCACTGGGTAGATAAAAGGATCTCATAATTTTTATGGCACTACATTGAATATTTTCCCTGAAGTGAAAACAGCTTTTTGTTTCTGTGTGTTCCATTTTTATGTCGTCATATCATGTATGATTTCACTATAATTTACCTCGTGGCACATACATCATGTCCTAAAGTGAATGTATTAATAAATGATCATTCAATGCATTTTTAAAAACATTCATATTTTTAGAAAATATTAATATACTCTATCATTTTAACATGAAAACAGGAAGATGAAAAATATTTCAATGAAAAAATAAGTCTTACAAATAAAATTTTGTCAGAATTAAATTTAGGCATTTGTCTTTGGGTTGGTATTCAGTTACTCAATGCTCAGGAAAAAAATGTTAAAACATGTTGACATTGTAATCACAGTTCTTGATAAAATGGTAAGTAAGAGTTCTAAAGAATAATATAGGATGTCCCAAGAGTCACTCCTAAAGTTGCCACACATAGGGGAAAATGGGGAATTTTAGCTAAATGTACCTTTATTACAAAATATTCTCTACATTTTTAGTTACCTCTTTGTAAATTTTATAATGAATATTTTAAGGTATCCCAGATCATTCTGATACACGAGGCACACAGCAGCTTCTTTGAGTACTAACTGTAACATCCTATAACTAAACAGTTTCCATAGTTAGTTCCGCTGAACTAGCTTTGAAAAGATTGTCTTGAAACACCTACATTTAATGACAAGTGTCCCTTAGGAAATATCACTCAGACATAACCTATGTCCTTTCCAATGGACACATTTACATAACAGGAAATTCTGTACCACCCTGGAACTTCAGTCTCCATAAAAAGTAGGATAGCATAGTAAAGAAAAGGAAGAAAACAACGTTTTAGGTTCAAATAGTACGACACTTGGGCTTTAAAATTTTGGACGTCATACACATAAGTTTTTTTTTTTTTTTTTTTTTTCTCTCTCTCTCTTTCTGAATCTTTAGATATAGTAACTACAATTCCATATGGTTATTCTGGAACGAAATGAAGTGTTCACTTGATAGCAAAGAGATCCAAGAATATTAAGTATTAAAGCTACACATAATGACGGAAACACTAATTCAAAGACACACACTGCCCAAGGATGCTTACACCTCAGCACCGCATACGAAAACTCTGATTTTATTAAGTTACTTCTATTCCTTCTCAGTCATTATATCACAGGATAAAAAAGAGGCCGTAATTTTTTCTTTCCTTTGCATTTATTTTTTTTTTTCAGCTCTATGAAAATTAGTCCAGCCACCAATTTGAAGGCCTTTTATAAAATCCTCTTCTACTTTGTCTCTTTTTCTTTCAATTTCTTCCCACTTGAACGGGAACATGACACATAACCTTGAACATCACCAATCACATTTTGCAGGAGGATGAGAAATAACCAAGTAACAATGCTGAGTAGTAGCAGCAACGCTGAGCGGTAACAGAAATGCAAAGGCTGAAATAACTCATGTTGACCTCAACTGATTAACCCTAAACCGTTTCATAAGATTATGTAAAAATTTGATTCAATTACTTACTTTGATGAACCTATTGAGTGTAAAATTTGGTTCATAAGTCCCATATACTTGACTTCATTAATTTTTCTTTATTAATTTTGCTTTAACTCTCCAAGGATTAACAGACAGAAAAATCCTGACAAATGAAAGCGCTTACATCTATAAACATCGGATTTTCAAATGTTAGATGTTACTCTGGATCAGGTTTTGAAATATTCACACCCCAAATAAAAACCTGATGTGCTAAAATATTTGTATGTGATTGAATTTTAATGCATCTAAAATAAGACACAGTTCTTTTTAAACACAAAATAATCAGTTCTTTATACAAACTGATACTCTTTTTACAGAGAAAAGGAAAAACAAGCATGAAAGGTGTTACTGACACCTGCAAATAAACACGAATACTGGAAAAATCCTAAATTATTTATTCCTAAAGAACAAAGAGAATCTTGAAAGAAAAAAGTTTCTCGTAGTTTACTTTGTCAAATGCATGTTTTTCTATAGGAAAGCTACTAGAATAACAGACTTTTTTTTGTTTTTGGCATTCCTGTTAAATAATATATGTTCTTATAAGTACCATGAAATAGAAATGTGAAAAAAAAATACTGTTCTAAGTTTCTGAAACTCAACCTGAGATATAAAAATGTACATCATATAAAGGCATAGTATCATATATTTTTTAAGAAACAGCCAATGGGAATTGTAATAACATCTTATGGTTATTTTTATTTCTTATTCAATCCACTGGAATGCATAAAACCAATAAAAAGACAGAAAAGTAAATTGGTGAGCTATATAGTAACTAAATTCAATGAGGTGCTATATACTATAATTTGTGTGTATATATGTCCCTTTTTTCTTTACCTAATATGTTTATCAACACAAAAACTTTTGATATATCTGTGTACGCATACAGATACACACATGCCTGTTTGCACACATACACTTCTCACTGTGTGTATACACACACACACACACAGGCATACATGTTTGTGTATATATGTACATACCAAACACACACATGCATACATGCATACCTATACACAGATAAGTGTGTATATGTGTAGGAAACACATGTCAGCAAATGGAATAACAATAACACTTTTAAGCAATTTTTAAAAATTAAAAATGAGATTCCAACTCCATTGATGCTATATATATATATATATATTTTTTTTTTTTTTTTGCACAGTTTTGGGCTGGGGCTGGGTTTGAACCCACCATCTCTGGTATATGGGGCCGGTGTCCTACTCCTTGAGCCACAGGCGCCACCCGACACAGTATGTTCTGGATAGAAAACTTTCAACCCAAAGTACTGTAGTAGAAATAAATCAAGAATAAAATTTATAACTCAAAAGATATAACTTCTTTAATATTGTAGTGCATCCATTTTTTTACTTTAAAATGAGACATTGTGGTTCATAATAATGACATCAATTCGATACTTTGATACATGTACATTGCCTAATGATCACATTGAGGCATTTAGTATACCCATCCCCTCATCAACTTTTCATTTCTGGGTGGTGAGAACACTCAATAGCCCTTTTTATGGTTATTTCAAAATGTGGACTACCTTACTGTTAAATAGCTTCTCCCTGTTGTGTGATAGCACAGCCATGCTTACGTCTCCTGTCAAACTGGGACCTCCTGCCCCTGGCCAGCCTCTGCCCGTGAATGTTTTCTTCTCACTCCCTCTGTACACTCTCTGCTAACCACTGGTCTACTATTTACTTCTGGGATTATCAACCCTTTCTCTCTCTCTCTCTCTTTTTGGAGATTCCACAGATGAGTAAAATCATGTGGTACACAGGTCACTACCAAAGTTTTAAGACAGACTGTATAATGGTCCATCATTGCACTTCCAAGAAATGGGGAATATTAGAAATTTATATTTAAAACTAAAGATATAAATAGAAAATGAGATTTAGTAAGAGATGTCATCCTTTCTGATTCATCTGTGCAAGTTTCAACTTGCTCAGCTTATCAGTGTGGCTGGAGGGCTCATTCGTTTCCACACATGGCACTCAGATGGCGTCAGCTGTGGAGATGGGAAGAGAGCTCTTTCCTGCAATGATTTTCTATGATTTTAAAAGTGGGTTAAGTGAGGGTCTGAGCCTTGAGCATTTGCAACAGGCTTTCAGGGACATTACTCCTGCCCGTGTACAATTTGTCAGTGGTTTCAAGATTTAGAAGAGGCCAAAACCTCGCTAAAAGACAAGGAGAGGAGTGGCATTCAGTGACTACAGCAATTAAAAAAAACATCACCCCTGTGAAAGAAATGGTTTGCAAAAACAATCCGGTGGGCTGGGGAGCACAGTGGCTCACGCTTGCAATCCTAGCACTATGGGAGGCTGAGGAGGGTGGATTGCTTGAGCTCATGGTTTGAGACCAGTCTGAGCCAGAGCGAGGCCAGGTGTTGTGGCAGACACCTGTAGTCCCAGCTACTTGGGAGGCTGAGGCAAGAGAATCGCTTAAGCCCAAGAGTTTGAGGTTGCTGTGAGCTGTGATGACACAGCACTCTACCCAGGGTGACAAAATGGAAGTCTCAAATAATAATAATAATGTCATTGAAGTGGAACTATAGACTATATCCCCCACAATGTCCAAAATTCTGCACTGTTATCTCCGAGTCAGGAAAGTTTCATCCTGATGGGTGCCTCACACTTTGACAGATGAGCAAAAGTGCAAACGTGTTGAATGTGGTCAAGAAATGCTGGTCAGGGCCTGGCGTAGTGGCTCACGCCTGTAATCCCAGCACGCTGGGAGGCCAAGGCAGGTGGATTGCCTGATTTCGCAGGTTCCAGACCAGCCTGAGCCAGAGTGAGACCTCTTCTCTAAAAATAGCCAGGTGTTGTGGCGGAAGCCTATATATATTCACATATATTCACATGTGTACCCATGCATTATTCCAATTGAATTTTAAAATTATGCTCAGCAAAAGCACACTAAAAAAAAATGTAAAACCAAATAAGACTTGGAAGAGTATTCTGACAAAGGACTTCATCTAACAAATACAATTTGATAATGTAAGTACGACAGTTTAAAAGTGTTCATTTACCCGAATAGTTACTAAAGAATAGCAGCTATTTAAATTGTTAAAAATGTGCTCAAAGGTATGATAACCAGGGAAATGATACTCAATTCACTATGGGAAATCACTGTAGCATCTCGGAAGAGCGAACAATTGATAATTGTTACTCTACAGAGAGCCAGGAAAGATTTCAAGCAAAGAGAAATATTTCTTTTTCTAATAGGAACAGAAAGGCTCTTTCAAAAGTGGTTTTACAGTGTCTTATGAAGTTAAATGTACATCTTCCCTTTGACCCAGAAATTTCAATTTTAGGTATGTATCCAAAGAAAATTACTGTGTATGTCCCCAATACTATAGTAGAATGCACACAATAGCTTTATTCTAATTACTGAAAACTTAATAACAAGAGAACTACCTATAAACAGGAAAATGAATAAAATAGCTGTGTGAAATATGTGTGGAATACAACTCCATAATGAGGAATAAATAGGTACAATTCAAAATGGCACTGTGTCAATGGATCCAAAGATTCCTTAAGATATCATTTTCCCATGGGGCACCACCTGTTGCTCAAAGGAGTAGGGCACTGGCCCCATAAGCCGGAGGTGGTGGGTTCAAACTCAGCCCAGGCCAAAAAAAAAAAAGATATCATTTTCCCCTAAAATAAAGTTTGCATCTACTTCAACCTGACTATAAATCCAAGTTTTCTCTAAAGGTAGAAACCACAATCATATTCTAATATTTGTATTAAAATTCAAAGGGTAAGTTATATAAGACAAACTTCAAAATCAATAACAAATTTAGAAGAAGTACAGAAATCAAGGTTTACTGTAAAATCACTATCATCTACTGACGAAAATCTATTGACATAAAAAAGGTAAACTAACCCAATGATAAAATAGCGAATTTAGAAATAAATACACACATAAACCGTCACATTATTTCTATGCAATTCAATAAAGAATGTTTGGTTACTTCCATTAATGAAGCTAGGTTGATTTGTTATTCCTATAGGGACAAATTTTCATAACCTTTTAACATAGATTAAATGAAAACTTAATTCATTATAACTTGTAAATTTAAATGTAAAAGGTAAAACAATGAACCTTCTAAAAGATACTAAATATTTTAATAATTTTAGATTAGGTGAAGACTTTGTGAAAAGAAAATCACAAATTATGATGAGAGCATAAATTCACTTCACTGAAATTATATGTAAGTATAAAAACTCAAGCCAAGTAAGGACATGGCATGTGCACTTGACAAAGTCCTCACGATCATGAACACGTGTATTTTAGGGAATCTACAAGTCAAGGAGAGAAAAGATAACATCCCAATAAAAGACAACCCAAAATTCAAGTAGGCACAGCAAAGAATGAAATATTGAAATGGCCAATAAACACATGAAACAATGTTAATAAACTGATTATCACAGAAATTGAAATTAAACACACATAAAAAAAGAAATTAAACACACAAAGTGATGTAACTACACCTTAACCAGTTCAATAACCACGAGGGGAAATTCCAGTGTTATCTACCAAAGCTAAACGTACGTGTTTCCTCACCCAAATCGACTTCTAAAATGCATAATTGGTAACGTCATAAGAATGTCCATCATCAGTTAAATGTGTAAATTGTAGCATTTTGCACATTTGGATATTCATAACATTAAAAAATTGATATGTGAGACAATGTGGATTAATTCCATGAAACATTTAACAGAAGCAGCAAGACACAATAAAAACACACATGGTTAGATTTACGTCAGGTGCCACGGGCAGGTGCCTTCTGGGGTGGTAGAGATCTGCATTGTGTCTATTTGTGGGGATATTTTCTGAGAAGTATTATCAGGGAACTTTTGGGAGTAAAAATGTTCTTTTTCTTGATTTTGGAGAGGGTGTACATGAAAGTTAAATAAAGTATAAACTTGACATTCATAAGTATGAGGCATATCTACAAAAAAGGGCAGGGGGACTAAAAAGACCAAAAAATCTTTAAATGGGAACAAAAGGCCCAAACCTGGACTGTGTCAGTCAAACTGGGACACACATGTTACTTTCACCTAAGATAAATCATGCATTATTAAAATGAACAAAATAGCTGCCTTCAGTGTGTTTGTTATTCATACCTGACTTGTAAAAAAAATTATATATATATATATAATAGCTAGAACACTGGCTAGCTTTATGTCAAAAGCCACATAAACAATACAATAAGAACACATTTTAAAGTAATTTCAATGGAACAAAAAGGCCTGTTTATTAAAACTTACTGACACAACTAGCTAAATATGGTAAGCAATTAATTATAAGGTTACATCCTAGCATTTACATTAAGTAATTTTAATACCATCAAAAACTAAATGTAAAAAAGTAAAGCTTAAAAAAAAATAAAAAATAAATAAAAAAAGTTAAGCATCCAGGTGAAACCAACAGGATATGTTGACAGTTACATATATATGCATCTTTATCTCCAATGTTGAACTTGTATAATCTAGCTCTATATTTGTACTTGGGTTCATATTCACACATTAGCTAAATACCATATATTTTATATATTTTTATTAAAATGTCACAAATCTATTAAAGAGTTATGGAGAATACACAGTTTATTATCATATTTATTACATCCTATGGATTAAATCTTTTTTTTTTTGGCCGGGGCTGGGTTTGAACCCACCACCTCTGGCATATGGGACTGGTGCCCTACTCCTTGAGCCACAGGCGCCGCCCGGATTAAATCTTTTTGAACCTGGGTTGAGAAACCATTTCCTCGATATGAATAGAAAAGCACAAGTGTTAAAAAAATAAAGTAGACAAATTGGAGCTCAAAAATTTTTAAAAACAACCAAAAACCCAAACTTTGCTCTTTTCGTATGTGTGATTCTAATTTTATTTTCTTTTTATTTATTTATTTATTTATTTTTATTGTTAAATCATAGCTGTATACATTAGTGCAATTGGGTACAAATCTTAGAATGGGTACGGGCAAAACTTACTAAATGCAGAATACAAATGTCTACATACAATAACTAGAAAATGCCATGAAGGCTACGTGGAACAGTTTGATGAGAATATCCAAACTTTGCTTTTTAAAGGACATGTGAGAAAAAAATAAAAAAACCACTATCGCATATCTGATGAGACTTGTACCAAGAATATATGGAGAACTACAACAGTTCAACAATAAAAATATAAATCACCTAATGAAAAATTGGGAAGGGACGTGAACAGACATCTCTCCAAAGAAGATACATGGACTTCAAGCACCTAAAAGTTGCTCAATATCATTAGTCATTAGGGAAATGAAGATCATATTACAATGAAATACCACTTCACATTCTCTAAGATGGCTATAATTCACAAAGAAATCATGGACAATATAAAGTTTTGACAACCATGTGGAGAAATTAGACCCCACTTACATTATTGGTAGGTCTGCAGCATGGTCCAGCCACTTTGGAGAAGTTGGGCACCTTATCACAAAGGTAAATCATATGATTCGGTGATCCTGTTCCTAGCCGATGATACAAGAGATTTGAAATATATACGTAGGGTGACTGAAGCTATAGGTCCATGTTAAAACACTGTATGCTAATGTTCATAGAGCATTATATGAATAGCAAAAAGGTGAAAACATTACAAACATCCATCAACTGACAAATAAATAAATAAATAACAGCATATCCATATAATGCAATATTATTCAGCTATGAAAAGGAGCACATAACTCTAGTATATGTTATGACATGGATAAACATTGAACCCATTTTGCTACAGAACAGAAGACAGACAAAAAAGCCACATGTTATATAATTCCATTTGCATAAAATTTCCAGAATAGGCAAACCCATAGAGACAAAAAGTAGATTAGTGATTTTCAAGGACTTAGGGGAGAAATATGAGGGCCTGTTAGTGATTTTTTTTTAAGGGTGGTGAAAAGGTTCTGGAATTCAGTAGTGATTCTAGGTGCTCAATTCTTAGAATACATTAAAAACCATAGAATTATGCACCTTAAAAAGTTAATTTCACGGTCTGTGAATTATTTCTTAATAAAGTTCCGCAGTTTTGTTAATAGATAAAAAATGAAACCATAGTATTTTCTTAATAGATGGAAAATAATCGTACAAAACAATTCATATCTAGAAACATGATATGTCAATCTCATGACCATTAGGCATGAAAGCCTAGATAAGACATGATTTGCAAGAATATGACATTTATATGTTAGAATAACAGAGTTGGAAAAATACACAGAAGTGTGATTAGTGACTGACAATCAACGTGGTGCTAGAAGGTTTATAACTACAATATAGCAAATAAACAACCAATCCAACGAACCAAAATAGGAAGTTAGATAAGAGACCGGGGAAATGTTAATAATGAGGGAAATCAAATATAAAATACCTTAAATAAGATAATATTTTTAATTTAGGTAAGAATCTAGCGCAACAGATCACTTTCTGCCCATCTTCGGGCACCCTTCCATTTTGTTGATTCCCCCCATTTAGATCTGCATGCTTGGCTTTTAATCCATTAAAAGGATGCACTAAAGTTTCATCCTGCAATATTGACAAAAGGGAGAGAAACTATGGAGGGTGAACCATTTCATCGTGCTGAGCATGAAGTACAAGTTACACGCATTATTATTACCGTGGATCAAAAAGGGATCCATGACCCTATTTAAGTACAAAGGAAACTTGGAAATGTGGTCTCTAACCATATGTCAGAAAGTAGCTCGCAGGGGATTAGGGAATGTTTTAATTAAAAGGCGGAGTAGCGAGTGGATACTGTGGGGCAACAGAGGTCTCCACCACAATAATGAACTAGAAAATTGAAAGTCCAGTTTTGATAGAAAGCAGAGAAGGGTGCAAAGCATGTAGAGTCAGCAGATAGTGCCTAAAGCTTTTATTGAGGTATAATGTTCATATTAGAAACAGAAATAAAAGTTAAGTCTCTGACACAGGGTAATGTCAACTATTCCCTAAACAACAAGACCACATAAGCAAAAGTGACTATCAGGCAGAAATTCCTATATTTTTTTCTATTGTAAACAAGGGTAACTTGCATGAAGATTTTACTTTTCTTTAATAATTAGCATATATCTAAGGTAAAATACTGAAAAAGGTCCCTTTATGTCTTAATTTATTTATTATTATTTTTATAATTATTATTATTTTTTTTTTGCAGTTTTTGGCCAGGGCTGGGTTTGAACCCACTACCTCTGGTATATGGGTTCAGCACCCTACTCCTTGAGCCATAGGTGCTGCCCTCTTATTATTATTTTAATTGAAGGGAAAGGAAAAGGAAAAGTGAAGGACAAGCAATTCATTTTATGTAAATCATAAGTGAAACAATCTTATCTATTTTTTGCTTCTTTGGTCTTTGGACCACTGAAAATTATGATTTTTGCCCTAAAAGTACAGGAATCATAACTCAGTTTATAAACTGAGACTGTATGATCTAAGAGGATGGGAAAAATAATGACAATCTCCGAAAATTACATATATGTGTATATGAAATACACAGGACTCAACATATAAATTCAAAAAATGCCTGGATTTATTGGTGTTTGTTTCCTGTACCTCTTACCACTAGGTTCAGATGTTTTTACAGACAGCTAAAGAAAATAAAAAAACAAAGGTGAGCTTTTCGGAAATGAACAGCAGACAACCTGTTCAATAAAACTCTCCAGACTCCTTCTCTTCATCAGTTCTCTCACTTGGAAGATAAATGAGTCATACGATAGAAAGGAGAAATTTGGTGGAAATATTTATTTGAAAACTTCTTTTGGGATTCCTCCAACTAAAGTATTTGGTGAAGAGATTTGAAAGTGTGGTGGTATTAGCCTGGATGGTAAGGACCCTCATTTGAGAGTTACACTTGAAGTAAACAAGGCTTAGATGTTAGTTAGATTTCTCAAAAACATAAAATAAGCAGGTGATAACTAGTGCACAGACTTTGTTCTTACTCTGGAGCACTTGTTCATAACCACCTCAGTATGCTGCCCTTATTTGTGTAAATTAATGTATCTCAAGTTCAGTACATTAATATGCCTCTTCTTCCTAAAAGTAGCACATTCTTAAGGAGCTTGTGAGATACAACACTCTAAATAAAAATGGAAATTTCACATGAAGACCCACAGAGAGAAATCTTTGGATTAATGGCCGTGGCTGATCATAAAATACTTGGTATGTTTTTGTACAATAAAGAGAACAGATTCCTAGTAAATTATTAGCGGAAATACCAATTTATAAAGTTGAGCTACATTTATGTGGCAAGGCTACTATGTGAGGAATTTTTCATGACAGTAAATATATTTTACGTACATAACATTTCTTTCTGTAGACATCAGGACCATAAAAATAATTTTATGAATACTCAATAATGTTTTTACATATCTGGGAAATAATTATTGCACAATGGATAAAAAATAAATCACAAACAAATGATGATATAGAGAAACAGAAGAGATAGAGATGATATAGAGAAACACGCTGTAGTTTGCTCCATACATCATGGAAAACTTTTGTAGTTGTAGACAGAAATCTCAATTAGGTTTCATATGATAACCAAGAGACACACACACACAAAAAAATATATATAGTAGAATAGCTTTTATGGAAGAAGTATACAACCATTTTCTAGAGGAATAGATATCAAGATGCTGAAAATATAACACAAAAGGTAAAATTACTTCTGTGCATTTGCTAGCATTCTAGAGAATCGGCACAATAAACATTAGATATCTGCCTCTCTCTGTCTCTCTGAGATATAGATATATGTATGTTTGTATGTATGTCTGAACTTATCTATACATATACATGTGTATATATGCATACATCCTACATATATATATACACATATACACATATACATATATACACATATACTATATATACATGTACACTTATAAATATCATTGGTGTTGTTATATTAACATATATGTTAATTTCTTTGAATATCTATACATACACAGAGATTTAAATATACATGATGGATAGAGAGATTTATATATGTATTAAGAAATTTATATAAGAAATAAATATGATTGAGACCTTACAAATACAAAAGATCATCTGAGATTGCTATGCATTTTTAGAAATAGATCACCTCCCAAGTTTGAATCTTTGAAACAAACAGAAAACCTGAACAAGTAGTGAGATTGAATTAGTTAAGAGAAAAAATCACCCCCTACAGGGGGGAAAAAAAGCCAAAGGCTTCTCAATTTTATTAATCTTTTGAAAGAACCAACTTTTTGTTTCACTGATCTTCAAAATGATTCATTTATTTTCAATTTCATTTAATTCTGCTCTAATTTTGGTATTTCGTTTCTTCTGCTCGGTTTGGCATTGGATTGTTCTTCCTGTTCCAGTTGCTGAAGATGGCCCACTAGGTTGTTGACTTTCTCTCTTTCTGTTATCTTGATGAAGGCTGCTAATGTTATAAGTTTCCCTCTTAGGACCACCCTTGCAGTATCCCACAGGTTTTAAAAGCTTATGGCTTCATTATCATTTTGTTTAAAATCTAACTACTTTGCTTTTCTAATAATTGTTGACTCAGCTGTCATTCAGCATAAAGTTATTATTCAGTTTTCAGGACTTTATTTGGGTATGAAGATTTCTGTTGCTATTGAGTTCAGCTTTTATTCCATGATGGTCTTAGAAATTATATGGACTAATTTCTATTCCTCTGACTTTGTTGGGGTTAGATATGTGTCCTAAAATATGATCAATTTTGGAGGATGATTCATGGGCTGATGAAAAGAATGTGTATTCAGTTTTGTTAGGATGAATTGTTCCATATATGTCTGTTAAGTTCATTTGTTGGAGGGTCACGTGTAAGTCCATTATTCCTTTGTTTAGTTTCTGCGTGGAGGATCTGTCCAGTCCTTCCAAGGGGTGTTAAAATCTTCAACTATTATAGTGCAGGAAGATATCATATTGTTCAGATCAGTTAGGATTTGTTTTATAAATTGTGAATCATTCAGGTAGGGTGTGTAAATACTAATTATTGAAATCTTTTCATGCGTGTGCTTCCCTTGACAAGTACCTAGTGTTCATTCTCATCTTAGTTTTATTGATTTAAATCCAATTATATCTGCAAATAAGATTGCAACCCCTGATTTTTTTCTGATTTCTATTTGCTTATATTACTTTTTTCCATCCCTTCACCATGGGTCTTATTTCATCCTTTGAGACAAGGTGTGTTCCTTGACGTTAACAGATATCTGGCCTGAGTTTTGATATCAGGTCAGCCATCCTGTGCCTCTGTAGAAGAGAATTCAACCCATTCACATTAATTGATAGAATTGATAGGTATGGTGGCATTTTGTTCATCTTATTTTTCAGTGGTCCAGACCTTATTTTTGTCCCTTTCACCATTGTAGAAGCTAGGCATTGTTCTTCAATTTCTGGGTGAGTTTACTTTGCTGGTGGACCATCATGCTGGGCATTATGAAGTATGGGTGTGATTGCTTCCTGTAGAGCTCGAAGCATTTGATCAAAGCATTTGATTTCTCTGTCACAAATGAGACTCAGTTTAGTGGGATACAGGATACTGGGCAGCAAATTATTTTGTTTAAGAAGGTTAAAGGCCAATGACCATCTTCTTTTTTTTTTTTTTAATTTTTTTATTAAATCATAACTGTATACAATGATATGATTATGGGGCATCATACACTCACTTCATAAACCATTTGACACATTTTTATCACAGTGGTTAACATAGCCTTTCCGGCGTTATCTCAGTTACTGTGCCAAAACATTTACATTCTACATTTACCAAGTTTCGCAAATACCCCTGTAATATGCACCACAGGTGTGATCCCACCGATTCCCCTCCCTCTACCCACCCCCCCTTTCCCACTTCCCCCTATTGTTAAGTTGTAGCTGGGTTACAGCTTTCATGTGAGAGTCCCAAATTAGTTTCATAGTAGGGCTGTGTACATTGGGTATTTTTTCTTCCATTCTTGGGATACTTTACTAAGAAGAATATGTTCCAGCTCCATCCATGTAAACATGAAAGAGGTAAAGTCTCCATCTTTCTTTAAGGCTGCATAGTATTCCATGGTATACATATACCACAGTTTATTAATCCATTCGTGGATCGATGGGCACTTGGGCTTTTTCCATGACTTAGCTATTATGAATTGGGCTGCAATAAACATTCTGGTACAAATATCTTTATTATGTTGTGATTATTGGTCTTCTGGGTATATGCCCAGCAGAGGTATTACAGGATTGAATGGCAGATCTATTTTTAGATCTCTGAGTGTTCTCCATATATCTTTCCAAAAGGAATGTATTAATTTGCATTCCCACCAGCAGTGCAGAAGTGTTCCCTTTTCTCCGCATCCACGCCAACATCTCTGGTCTTGAGATTTTGTGATATAGGCTAGTCTCATTGGAGTTAGATGATATCTCAAAGTAGTTTTGATTTGCATTTCTCTGATGATTAAAGATGATGAGCATTTTTTCATATGTCTGAAGGCCGTGCGCCTGTCTTCTTCAGAGAAGTTTCTCTTCAAATCCCTTGCCCAGCCTGCGATGGGATCCCTTGTTTTTTTCTTGCTGATGCGTTTGAGTTCTCTGTGGATTCTGGTTATTAAACCTTTGTCAGAGTTATACCCTGCAAATATCTTCTCCCATTCTGAGGGCTGTCTGCTTGCTCTGCTTACTGTGTTCTTAGCTGTGCAGAAGCTTTTTAGTTTGATCAAGTCCCAGTAGTGTATTTTTGAAGCTGCTTCAATTGCCCGGGGGGTTCTCCTCATGAAATACTCACCCAGACCAATTTCTTCAAGGGTTTTCCCTGCATTCTCCTCTAGTATTTTTATAGTTTCATGTCTTAAGTTTAAATCTTTAATCCAATGAGAGTCTATCTTAGTTAATGGTGAAAGGTGTGGGTCCAATGTCAGTCTTCTGCAGGTTGCCAGCCAGTTCACCCAGCACCATTTGTTAAATAGGGAATCTTTTCCCCACTGAATGTTTTTAATTGGCTTGTCAAAAATCAAATAGCGGTAAGAAGCTGGATTCATCTCTTGGTTCTCTATTCTATTCCAGATATCTACTTCTCTGTTTTTGTGCCAATACCATGCTGTTTTGATCACTATCGATTTGTAGTAAAGTCTGAGGTCTGGTAGTGTGATTCCTCCTGTTTTGTTTTTATTTCTGAGTAATGTCTTGGCTATTCGAGGTTTTTTCTGATTCCATATAAAACGAAGTAATGTTTTTTGAAGATCTTTAAAATATGACAGTGGAGCTTTAATAGGGAGTGCGTTGAAATTATATATTGCTTTGGGTAGTATGGACATTTTAATAATGTTGATTCTTCCTAGCCATGAGCATGGTATGTTTTTCCATTTGTTAACATTTTCAGCTATTTCTTTTCTTAGAGTTTCATAGTTCTCTTTATAGAGATCTTTCACATCTTTTGTTAGGTAAATTCCCAAATATTTCATCTTCTTTGGCACTACTGTGAATGGGATAGAGTCCTTAACTGCTTTTTCAATTTGACTGTTGTTGGTGTATATAAAGGCTACCGATTTATGAATGTTGATTTTGTAACCTGAGACGCTGCTGTATTCCTTGATCACTTCTAGGAGTTTTGTAGTAGAGTCCCTAGTGTTTTCCAGATACACAATCATATCATCTGCGAAGAGCGAGAGTTTGATCTCTTCTGACCCTATATGGATACCCTTGATCGCCTTTTCTTCCCTAATTGCGGTGGCTAAAACTTCCATTACAATGTTGAAAAGCAATGGAGACAATGGGCAGCCTTGTCTGGTTCCTGATCTGAGTGGAAATGATTCCAATTTAACTCCATTCAATATGATATTGGCTGTGGGTTTGCTGTAGATAGCCTCTATCAGTTTAAGAAAAGTCCCTACTAGACCAATTTTCTTGAGTGTTCTGATCATGAAGGGATGCTGGATATTATCAAAAGCTTTTTCTGCATCAATTGAGAGAATCATATGGTCTTTGTTTTTTAATTTGTTTATGTGCTGAATTACATTTATAGATTTACGTATATTGAACCAGCCTTGAGACCCTGGGATAAAACCAACTTGGTCATGATGTATAATTTGTTTGATGTGTTGCTGGATTCTGTTTGTTAGGATCTTGTTGAATATTTTTGCATCTATATTCATTAGTGATATTGGTCTATAATTTTCTTTTCTTGTTGGGTCTTTTCCTGGTTTGGGGATCAGGGTGATGTTTGCTTCATAGAACGTGTTGGGTAGTATTCCTTCTTTTTCTACATTTTGGAACAGGTTGAGTAATATAGGTACTAATTCCTCTTTAAAGGTTTGGTAGAATTCTGACGTGAAACCATCTGGTCCCGGGCTTTTCTTTTTAGGGAGGTTTTGTATAGTTGATGCTATTTCTGAACTTGATATGGGTCTGTTCAACATTTCCACTTGATTCTGGTTAAGTCTTGGAAGGTGGCATGCTTCCAAGTACCGGTCTATTTCCTTCAGATTTTCATATTTCTGAGAATAAAGTTTCTTGTAATATTCATTAAGGATTTTTTGGATTTCTGATGAGTCTGTGGTTATTTCGTCTTTGTTGTTTCTGATTGATGATATTAGAGATTTTACTCTTTTTTTCCTGATTAGGTTGGCCAGAGGTTTATCTATTTTATTGACCTTTTCAAAAAACCAGCTTTTTGATTTATTGATCTGTTGTATTATTCTTTTGTTTTCAATTTCATTTAATTCTGCTCTAATTTTGGTTATTTCTTTTCTTCTACTGGGTTTGGGGTTGGAATGTTCTTCCTTTTCCAGTTGTGTGAGATGTCCCATTAAGTTGTTAACTTCCTCTCTTTCCGTTCTCTTGAGGAAGGCTTGCAGTGCTATAAATTTCCCTCTTAGAACTGCCTTTGCAGTGTCCCAGAGGTTCTGATAGTTTGTGTCTTCATTGTCATTTTGTTCCAAAAAATTGGTGATTTCTTTCTTAATCTCATCTCTGACCCAGCTATCATTCAGCATAAGGTTATTTAACTTCCATGTTTTTGTATGGGTATGCAGATTCCTGTTGTTACTCAATTCAAGTTTTATTCCATGATGGTCCGAGAAGATGCATGGAATAATTTCTATTCCTTTAAATTTACTGAGGTTAGACTTGTGACCTAAAATGTGATCAATTTTGGAGTAAGTTCCATGGGCTGATGAGAAGTATGTGTATTCAGTTTTGTTGGGATGAAATGTTCTGTAGATGTCTGCTAAATCTAAATATTGGATGGTTAGGTTTAAATCTAAGATTTCTTTGCTCAGCTTCTTTCTGGAGGATCGATCCAACACTGCCAAGGGAGTGTTGAAATCTCCAACGATTATGGAGCTGGAGGAAATCAAGTTACTCATGTCTGTTAGAGTTTCTCTTATAAATTGAGGTGCATTCTGGTTGGGTGCATAGATATTAATAATTGAGATCTCGTCATATTGATTATTACCCTTAACAAATATGAAGTGACCATTCTTGTCCTTCCTTACTTTTGATGGTTTAAAGCCTACTGTGTCTGCAAATAAAATTGCAACACCTGCTTTTTTCTGATTACCATTTGCCTGAAATATGGATGTCCATCCTTTCACCCTGAGTCTGTATTTGTCTTTTAAGTTGAGATGTGACTCTTGTATGCAACAAATATCTGGCTTGAGTTTTTGTATCCAGTCAGCTAACCTATGCCTCTTTAGAGGACAGTTTAAGCCATTAACATTGATGGAGAGTATTGATAAGTCTGGTGGAATTTTGGGTATCGAGTTTTTCAAAGGTCCAGTGGACATTTTTAATCCTTTCACCAGTGTGGAAGTTGGAGTTTGATCCGATGTTTCTGAGTGAGTTTACTTTTGTGGTATAGGATTGGGTTGGTCATTGTGGAGGATAGGTCTGAGAACATCCTGAAGAGCTGGTTTACTTATGGCAAATTTTTTCAACATATGAATGTCATTGAAGTATTTAATTTCTCCATCATAGATGAAACTCAGTTTAGCTGGATACAAGATCCTGGGTTGAAAGTTTTTTTGCTTTAGGAGATTAAAAGTTGATGACCAGCCTCTTCTTGCTTGAAAAGTTTCAGCAGAGAGATCTGCAGTTATTCTAATATTCTTACCTTTGTACGTTATAGTTTTCTTTCGCTGGGCTGCTTTGAGAATCTTCTCTTTCATGTTAACTTTAGTGAAGCTAATTATGATATGTCTGGGAGATGGCTTGTTGGGGTTGAATCGTGCTGGGGTTCTGAAGCTGTCTGCTATCTGAATTTCAGATTCTCTAGGCATGTCTGGAAAATTTTCTTTCATAATTTCATGTAGAAGGGCCTCTGTGCCCTTGGCAGCCACTTCATCATTCTCCGAAATTCCTATGACCCTTATGTTGTTTTTTTTCGAATTATCTGAGAGCTCTCTGAGTGAGTGATCCGTTTTTGCTCTCCATTTCTCTTCCTCTTTGAGAGATTGGGAGCGTTCGAAGACTTTATCTTCAATGTCAGAAATCCTTTCTTCTGCTTGCTCCATTCTGTTACTGAGGGATTCTACTGTATTTTTCATATCTTTGAGGGCTGTAAGTTCTTGTTTCAGTGTGTCTAAGTCTTTGGTGGTTTTGTCTTTAAATTCGTTAAATTCTTGAGACAGTTTTTGAATTTCTCCTCGAATTCCTAATTCCATTTTATTAATCTTGTCTGCAAACCAAATTCTGAATTCGACTTCTGACATCTCAGCCAGTTGTTTATGAATGGGATCTTCAATCACATCTGCCATATCTTTTCTTGGTGGGGTTGATCTATTCTGGTTATTCATGTTACCAGAGTTTTTCCGCTGATTCCGCCCCATGGTTTACTCCCTTTGGTTTTTCCCCTGGGGTTTTATCGAGGGCCCGTGCAGTGTTGTGGCCTGAGAAACTGGGGCCCTGTCTGGTGCGGTGGAGCAAAGTGGTTCTGTCTTGTTTTCAGTTGGTTTCTGTTCGATCCTATTGCAACTTCTACTCTGGCTTGAAGTCTCAGCTGTGTGGAAAAATCAGCAATTAATTCACCCCGCCTGCCCACCTCTGGCCCCAGTTGGAAAAGGAGAATCAAACCTTCCTACAATCGCACACCCAGGGCACCACCTGAAAAGTCCTCAGTCTATTAGCCCAGTTCAAAAGGTCCGAATCAACTGTCTCAATCGGCACTTGTCTCGGGTGGAAGGGTTCAAGGGTTCAAGAGGTCTCTGGGAACTGGATCACAGGGGCCTGGTGACTCCTCTGACACAGCTCACCCCAGTGCAGCGTGGAGTCAGGAGGAGCCACCCAGCAAACAGAGCAGTCTGGGAAGGTTGACGTCTCCTTCCCCACTTTGCCCCTCCATCGGACCCAGTCACTGGTATCTCTGCAGATGGCTAACCCAGTTGCCTGCAGTGAACAGACACTCCAGGGGTTTGCACCTGCCTGAATCGCAAGGAAGTCTGCCAGGCCCCCGCAGACTGCCGCTATCTAGCAGGAGGAGATGGGGCCTGACATCTTTGAGTGTTTGATGCAGGTGATGGGAAGGAGGTGTTCACTCAGGCTTAGACCCGTCCCTGATGGATGCTGCTAACAGAACAGAACAGAACAGACAACTTTGTGAGGTTCTGTCTCTGTTCCTGTCGTCGCCTACAGAAGACGGGCTGTTTTGAGTTCAAACGTCTTTGCTGCTGGAGAATTGCGTCTGAACACCTCTCTGGGTCGGCCCTGCCCTGGAAGCTTCCGGGTTTGTGAGCCGTGTCACCGGTGGCCTCCTCTGGTTGCCCAGGGAGACAGGGGGTGTGGCCTCAGAATATCTAGAAGTGAGCGTTCTTTTGTTTGCGTCCTTGTGATCACAACTTGCCTCAGCGGTGTTGATGTGCGTTCTTCAGCCTTCTCTCTTGGTGAGGCTCAAGTCCACCACTTACTAAATTCCTGTCCCTTAACTCTCCTTCTGGACGGGAGCCTTTGTTGAAAGCTGGCTTCAGTCCGCCATCTTGTCTCGACTCCCCGACCATCTTCTTCTGGCTTGAAAAGTTTTGGTGGAAAGAGCTGCAGTCATCCTAATATTTTTCTTTTGTAGGTAATACTTTTCTTATGTCTGACTGCTTGAAGGATTTTCTTCTTCATACAAACTTTGGCAAAGTTAATCACAATGTGTCTAGCAGATTATTTGTTTGGATTAAATCATGTTGAGATTCTGAAACTACTATCTGAATTTCTGTGTTTCTTGCAATACTTGGGAAATTCCCCACCATAATCTCTAAGAGTAGACCAAAATCAGTGCCTACAGTACCATCCTCTTCTCCTTCAGGAATCCCTGTAATTTGGATGTTTGATCTTTTGGAATGATATCATTGCTCTCTCAGAGGATATTCGATATTCTGTTCTTGTTCTTTTTTTTTTTTTTTTTTTTCTCCTCTTTGAATGCTTGGAATAGTTCAAAAGCCTTGTCCTCAATTTCTGCAATCCTTTCTCTCCATGTTCTACTCTATTACTGAAGGTGTCTACTGTGTTTTGAAGCTCCTGAAATGCCCTTTTCAATTTCTTAAGCTCCGCTATATCTTCTTCATGATGTCCATGTCCTTGGTGACTTTGTCTTTGAATTCATTAATTTTTTGAGACATCTTTTGAACTGTGTTTTGGATTTCTATTTCCATCATTTCCTTTGTTTCAATCATCTTATTTGCCATCTGTACTCTGAATTTTATTTCTGACATTTCAGCCATTTCTCTGTGGATGGCATTTTCTCTTGTATCTCCTTTTTAATCACTTGGGTGTGTTGATCTGCTCTGATTTTCATGTTGCCAGTGTTCCTCTGATTCCTCCCCATGAGTATTTTCAGCTTTTTGTTTAAATATATGAATTATACATTTTTGGTTGAAATGATATGTTGTACCTGAATAATTATTTAGAGATAATCCAATTGGGGACCCTTAGGAAACACTGTACTAACTTATTTGGCAAATAAAACTGGCAGAGTGAGACTGGCTCAGGAGGCCCCCAGAACTGGAGCTAACCACCCTTCTCCAAGGAGCCAGGTCTTGAGTGTCAGCTTAGTGAGACATTGCAACCTGGCTCAGTTTTGATATCAGCCTACCCTCTATCCAATCTTAAGTAGTCACAGTATTTTGCTAGAATGTCTGCTGGTCAAAGATACAAACACATGTGGCCCCACTCCCACCAAGGATAGCTCGAGGAGGGGATCCCCAGACAGATCTCCTGAATGTGCCCCTCACCATTTCAACACCACTGCCTCTCAAAGAAACACAAATGAATGATGAATGTACAGCCCCAGACAGTGGCTCCAGGAGAACAAGAATCAACAGATGGCTCTGGCCAACAGAGCCAACCAAACTCACCCAGGTAGCATTAGCAACACCCATCCAAATGGGTTCAGAGGGTTGTCAGGCATGCGTCTGTGTCTGAGAGCTCCAGTCACTACTCCTACAGAGAGCATAGCAATGCTGACCCAATGAGTTCAGAAGGTCACCAGGTAGAAAGTTCTGATCAAGAGCTCCAGTCAAAGTCACTCAGACATCAGGAGTAGCATCCACCCCAAAAAATTCAAAGCATCACCAGGCAGCCAGAGAACAGATATTCTCTATCAGATCTGTCTGAAAATCCCCCAGGGGTTGGATAAGGGTCTTTTCTAATAGGAAAGAGATTCAGGAAAGTTCACCCTTTTCCCTGCCAAACTTAGAACTGCAGTTCCATTGTTTCCGCACTGCAGCCCTGTTGCCCACACAATGCCTGGTCTCTCAGCAAGCTCTTCAGACACTGCATCCTCCTTTAGGCAAGTATGATAGGGGGAAGGGTGAGCTGTGTGCTCAGGATTGCAGAGAAGATATTTGTTCACTTTTGATGGGGCCTAGGTCCAGAGGTAGGGCCTCCCTGGTGTAAGAGAACTCCGGAAAGGTGAGAGGTCCTTTGTTCCCTGCTTGCTCAAAGAAAGCTCCCTGCTGACCTCCCATTAGGGGGAGGAATCTGCTCTTCTTTTGGCAAATGGGCTTCATACTTGATTTTTGTTGTCTTTCTTCCTCTTGTTGGCCCTGCCTTCAGTCTCAGCAGGGAGGATATGCACCTCACTTTCTTCTCTCTGTGCTCAGGTCCCCACTTTCACCTTCTCTGTGTCTATTACAGTTCAGCATCCTTCCCTCGGGATAAAGCTGCTTCTAGTAGGACATCTTGACTCCTCCCTCCTGAAATGTTTACATTTAAAAGTTATACCACTGTGTGTTGGCAAAGTGACTCAAAGTCATAGCACGATCAATACACACATTCTGAAGTGACAGTTTGGAGGTGCCAGAGTGAGACCCTCCATATTGTGTTAATGAATTGAATCATGATTTCCAAAACCCCCTTTTTCTTTTTTTTTCCATTTGAAAACAAACTTTTTATTGAAGTTACAGTACAAAATGTACAGAAATCTTTTTTTTTTTTTTTTTTTTTTTTTTATTGTTGGGGATTCATTGAGGGTACAATAAGCCAGGTTACACTGATTGCAATTGTTAGGTAAAGTCCCTCTTGCAATCTTACATTAGAGTCCTGACATTTTGGTCCTAAAGCCTTTTAGAAATCTAAGCATCAATCCCTCCTGCTGTCCAGCAAAGACTCCCATCCTTTCAAACGTGGGATATAGCACTACATACATGAGAGAAATGGACAAAGTCTTCACTTGCCTATAAAATGTCAAACAGAAAAGATCTCAAAGACAAAGAGTATATAAAGAAATTTTATAGTCTTGGGTGAAATTCTGTGTATCCCAAGTAATCCATATTCTTTAAAAATTGTCCAGACAGTGAGAGAGTGGGATATTTTTCTCTATAGTTAATAGCTGTAACAGTCAATACTCCTTTCGTAACTACCATCAGGAAAAAAAAAGAGAAAGATAATGATTACAATTTGACAGAAAATAAAGCTGATGAATAAGCCAATTTTAAAACCTCTCGGGCTAGTGGTAAATCTCTTGATCTAAATTAAATGGTAAGAGCTCCACACTGCCAAATGGCACAATATATTATATATCTCCTGCTTCTTTCTGTACATTTCACTTAGATTTTTAAAGAAAGATGTTATGAAAAAATTTAAAGAATGCGTAATCTATTTTTCTGACACAGGATATCACAATTTTAGATAAAAATGTAGATTCATACTCTAAATTATATTTCATGCATTTATTGTCTAAACATGGAAGTCAATGTTCATATATTTAAAGAATAAATAAGAAACTGCCATAACCTCAAGACTGAATCCTTTTGTATCACTGAATATTTCTTTGGATTATAGCTATGATAATAAAGAAGTAAAAATTCAAAAAGAAACAGATGAATGAAACTTTGGAAGGTGTTCTAAATTAAATTTCTAACACCTTATAAAGCACTTAGGAATGCCTCATGTGAAGAAAGAAAAATACTAATAAATGAATAAAAAGTAGAAAGGCAGTGCCTTTGATCTGAGTAAGTATATAACATTTTCAAGAAGATATAATATTTTGTGATAACCTCTAAAGATATACTCATATGCCGTAAGTTTAACTTGCTTCTCAGAATCTACCTGGAAAACCAATTTTTATATAATTAACATATATACGGTTGATTTTTAATGGAATTGGATGGAACAATAAAATATTCATTTTGATCACTTACCACAGAAAGCACATACATTCTAAATCTACAAGTTTATTTACCCATTACAGTAATTTTCTATTTTTGTATATTTCACATATGAAATTAGGATATTCAATAGTTATTTTTTCCTGCTAAACTAAATGTGTTCAACCTATGCAAAAAGAAAATTTTCTTCCTCACTGAAGAGGAATTCAAGACAAATTAACTTTATCTGGCAGAACCAGCTTCATAATGTCTCCCACACTTGATTAGTACATAAAAGACACTTGGGATATCAACTTACTCGATATTTCTCTCTAAATTATGTAGGGACAAATGGAGTATTTCAAAGTTTATTATGTTTTTTCTTTGTTTATAGCATATCATGTTTACCTGGGATAGTTTTTCTGGGAGTCTGCAAACTGAAAATGGTACAGAAATGGGGTTAAGGTTTTATAAAGCAAAACATGTTCTCACCTTAGTAAATTTGTTTTGGAGTGATTTTTCATGCCTATTTCCTCCGTTTTGGTTCTTCTGCTAGAAATTGTTCTGGCAATCTGAGAATGTGTGTGCAGGCGTGTATCATCTGATTATAATCAGCCACGTTTAGTACATACTTTAATTTACTCTACTCAAAACTTACATACAGCATGTATACGAGCCCTGATGACATTATCACCCTAGGATCAAGGATGAGTGATTATGTTGATGTGGACAGCACACTACATATTAAGGTGGTTATTTCATTTTTTTTTCTGCCTCACCAACAATAATCATGCAAAACACTTCAAATGTGCAAAGATCCTGATGGGGGCCGTGTTTTATGGACGCACACTCTAATTTGTGTTTAATTTGCATTCACAAAGTAAGCTTTGTTGGGATTAGAGGAAGCTCACTTTTTTGTTTGTCATTTCAGCACACTAAAAAGAGTTCATGCTAACATACAACAAATTATTCTTCTACTCATTGAATGAATAATTCATTGAGGCTTAACATAAGCATTACTGCTCTTACAATTATTTTTATGACAATCTTGGGACAATTTCTTCTTTGCTGGGCTCAAAATAATGTGCCAGAATTTTTCCCATTTATATTTACGGAGGTTTCTGGTACACAGGCTGAAAATCACAAAAGAAATCACATGCAAATGTTTGATAACTTGAAATAAATCATTCACAGACATTGTTCCACACAGTTTCATTTTTATTAATAAATCTTAACATATGTAAATCCCACATCCAGAATTTGATTATATAGAAAATCCATTAACTCTTCACAATAACATTACAATAAATAATACTTTAGAATTATGCGAGCATAATTAATCAATTACTCTTTAAGTAGATATTATTTTTAGAACAATTTTTAGATTCATAGAAAAATTGACAAGATATTAGAGCATTTCCATATACCCTTCACCCAGTTTCTACTATGTCCTATCTTACATTAGTATGATGTACTTTTTATAATTAATGAACAAATATTAATGCACTATTATTAAGTAAAGTCCATAGTTTGTTGAGTTCTTAAGTTTTCACCTGTTATCCTTTTCTAAAATTGTATGTTTAATGCAACATTACATTTAATTGTCATTTCTCTTCAGCCCCCTCATCTGTTAGGATTTTTCACATTTTCCTGGTTTTTGACAACTTTGATAGATTTGAGGGCAGGTAATTTTAAGATGCCCCCATATTGAAATGTGTGTGATGATTTTCTCATTGTAACAGTGTAGTTACAGGTTTGGGGGGAGAAAGATTAAAGAGCCAAAGTGTGGAGAGGGAAGAGGGGGAGATGGGAGGATGGGTGGAGGGAGGGTAATTGGTGGGACCACACTTACGGTGCATCTTACAGGGGTACATGTGAAATTTACTAGGTGTAGAACATAAATGTCTTAACACAATAACTAAGAAAATGCTGTGAAGGCTCTGTTAACCAGTGTGATGAAAATATTCCAAATTGTATATAAAACCAGCACATTATACCCCATGATTGAATGGACGTACACAGCTATGATTTAATTAAAAAAAAAAAAGAGCCGAAGTGTTCTTTTCATTATATTGTATACAAGTACGTATTACCCCTGATGGTGTCGGGCCTTGACCGCCTGGCTGAGTGGGTTCCCTGCAGAACAGTAAATACCTTTTTTCTCGTTCCCTCCCACAGTGGAGGACGCCGTGCACAGCCCACACTTTCCTACTTACACTCTTCACAGCTCACACGGTTGTGCTGCTCCTTGACGGAATAGCTACACAAATTATTTGAAACTCTTCGGTATAGATTTATGTCTTCTCTGTTTACCATGTATTCATTTATTCAATAATTTATTTATAACAATTGTTACAGTGGTTTTTTTTTTTTTTGGTGGGGAGGAATGTGAAGGGAGACAGGTTCTCTCTCCGTGGCCCAGTCTGGAGAGCAGCTCTCAGCAGCCTTGAACTCCTGGTCTGAAGGTAACCTCCAGCACCAGCCTCCTGAGCAGCTGGGACTGTAGGCCTGAGCTACTGAGCCCAGCTCACTAATTTATACTTTGTAATATCAATCAAAACCAATGTTTTATTTTGTTTCACGTTTTGTCCTGCCATTTTATTTTTTGCTCCAGATTTCCAGATTTAGTCACCCAGAGCTGTTTCGTTTGGATCAGGTATTCCTTAAAAATATCTCTATCATTCTTTTTTTTTTTTTTTTACATATACATGTGTTTATTTTGCCTTCACAAAATTAAAGAGGCTTAAAATTTAATAACAATAACAATGTTTAAGATAAGGACTAGAAACAAAAACCTCGTGAAGAATGAACATAAATGCATTCAGAAAAGAAATCAGACAATTGCTGCATCAAAATATTAAGCAATAATAATAATAATGCAAAGAAAGTAACATTCACATTGTCAAATAAGGATATGTCTATTACTCTATCAATTTTTTTTTAGTATTTTTTTTTTCCACTTTCTTGCCCTGCAAAATGTTCCAAGTTCATCTTGTATATTTCCGGCTCCAGTCTTAAAATTAGCCTTTTCTCCAAAGACCCTTGGCTTTTCTTGTTAGATAACAGTATAAGGAAGCGAGACCTGGGTACTCATGGCTGTTTCTTTTAGAAACCCTCAGATGCCGGAGCAGAAAGCAGATGTCTCAATTAATGTATGCTTACGTATATATCTATACATATTTCTGTACAAACGCATCTACACATCTGTGTCTTTTTAAACTAACTCTGAGTTAGTACAGATGTTCCCGATTCCAATTCATTTCCATATGGATCACTGTGTTTTCCTGATCAGGCTTATCTGTAAACACCCAGTGCCACAGCGACTCCCAGCAGGTGCCATCTTTTTCCGTAGTTGTTCACAAAGATGCACAGCATTATGATAATTATTGATCCAAGACTCTTTACTGTGTCATCCAGAGTGCACTGCTTTCATGCAGCTCCTTTTGTCTCTAGCATTACGCAGCCCGCCTCTCATTCCCAAAGTTACACGGTCATCATCCTTCCCTCCAGAACCTCCAGGGAGGCACTTTTTATAAAATCCATCTAGATTTTATTATCTTAGGTTGCAGAGTTTCCTAGAATTCCTTAATATTACAAGACGTTTTTGGATATTTGCACACATTAAAATTACACCTGCGGGGCATCTTACAAGGGTATATGTGAAACTTAGTAAATGTGGAATGTAAATATCTTAGCACAATAACTAAGAAAATGCCAGGTAGGCTATGTTAACCAGAGAGATGAAAACGTGTCAAACGGTCTATGAAACTAGTGTATGGTGCCCCATGATCACATTAATGTACACTGCTATGATTTAATAAAAAAAAGGAAAAAAAATAAAAATAAATAAATGGTACATTTATCAATCCTAAAAAAATAAATAAAAGTAAAATTCACTTTTTAAAAAGTACAGTGGGTTTTCACAAGCCCATAAAGTCTTGTGTCCACGACTACAATATCCCAGGAAACAAATTCCCTGCCCTAACATGTCGGTGCATTTCACTTATTCATCCCCAAACCCAAATGTTCAGCAACCACTACGCTTTTAAAGGTCCTAAAGTTGGACTCCTGTTGTACGTAGCCTTCTAAACTGACTTTTCTCACTTGCCGATGTGCATTTAAGCTTCCCTCTTACCTGTTTATTGCCTTGCAGTTGGTTTTCATTGCTGAATAATATTCCTTTGTACAAGCACACCCCAGTCTGCACATCTGTTCTCCTTTGAGTGACATCTTGGTTGTTCCAGTTTTGGAAATTGTGAAGAAAGCCACTGTACATGTAAGCACACACGCTTCTGCTTGAATAGAGTTCTCCGTCAACTGGTACGTGGTGGATCATGTGGTAAAACTACGTTTAGCTTAAAGACACTGAAGAACTGTCTTCCAGAGAGTTTGTGCCCTCTGCACTTCTGCAGGCGGGGAGGGTCCCCATGGCTCCGCCCTGGAGCCAGCATTTTGCATTGTCAGGTCTTGGGGACTTTAGCCATTCAACGTAGAATATGATGACGTCTCGTTGTTTAATTTGCAATCCTATGATTGCAAGTGATAATGAGTATCGCTCTTGTTTAATTAGCATTTGCCTTTCATCTTCAATGAGAAGCCTGTTAAAATATTTCACCAATTTTAATTGGTAAGTCTTAAAGTTAAGTAGTGTCAATCGTCCAACTTTGTTCTTCTTTAGTACGGTGTTGGCTCCTTTGAATATTTATTTTTCCTTTCAATGTAAACTTTAAAATTAATTTTTCAATATTTGTAGAATAACTTGCTGGGATTTTCATTGGGATTGTGTGTAACCTAGAGATCAAGTTGAGAAGAATGTTTATCGCAATATCGAGTCTTCCATTCCAGGCCCATGAATAATTCTCCATATTTTCAGATTTTTCAAATTTCTTGCAACACTTTTTGTTTTCCACGTAAAGATCCTGTGGGGTATGGGCGTGTGTGTATTTTGCTACATTTGTACCCCCAGATTCCATTTTATGATACTATTGTTAATGATAGTGTGTGTTTCATTTAAAATTCCTAATGTTAATTGCTGGTATACATAAATGAAATTGGCCAAGAATAGAAAATAAATATGCAGAACAGGAGTGAACGAAATCAGAGAGAATTCTTAGAGAGCATGAATGAACCCTAGTGGTCTACAAATGGGTTCAGAATTCCCAGTTTTGTGAGATGTAAAAGCAGAGGTAAATGTGTGCCCTCTTCCAGTCATAATATCACAGAGAAGCATCAGGTTCACCCAAAAAGAAAGAGGCTTATGGCACAGAAAGCATCTACAGGAAGCGTTAGATGGACGCGGATTTTCACTTTTGCATGGCGTTGCAGTATCAGAATGCTTCCCCTTACCTTTGAGAGATCCAGGAATGCAGGATAGGAAGGGGAAGCTTGTTTTAAAACTAGTCTCCAAAGCCATGAGAAATCAATAAGCTGTTATAAAAAGAAGAAAGGAAGAAAGAAAGAGAAAGAAAAGGGGGGGGGAGGAAAGGAAAGGAAAGGAAGAAGGAAAGGAGGGAGGGAAGAAGGGAGGGAAAGAAAAGGAAAGAGAATAGAAAAGGAGAAAAACAGGGAAAAAAAGATGTATAGATAAAACAGAGGTAAAGGTTACCTATTTACAATATAGCAGCTTCTAGGAATTTTACAGAACTCCAGAGAAAAATGAAAGATTGTTGATCCCAAACCTTATTTTTGGAATGTATATTACACGTGTTTCCTATTACAGTTTACTTTTGTGTCCAGGAAGAACTGTTGTCAAAAACCTCAGCATGAACATTTTGATTTTTGTTTTGCTCTCTGGAATCCACATGTAATGAAAGATTCTAAATTGACAACATGCTTGAAGGTAAAACCAGTCCCATGGCATACTTCAGAATAACTAACAACTCTCTGCGAGGTTTACTTTTGGGGCAGTTAGCAAAGACATTATTAATGTCTCTAAAAATGAAAATACTAGTATTACCAAGGTTTTCTTTTAAGAAGTTTATAACAATATTCCTTCACAGTTAATATCGTCCTGGTGTGACATGTTTATTATGTTCATGCCAACAAAATACCTCACATTCATTTTTTCACAACTATAGATACTAAGAAAATTGTATTCAAAAATAAGATACACATTTCACTTTACAAAATGGCTTTAAACGTACCCTTGAGTATGTGAGCCTCACTATATTACGCACTTGTCAAAGTTATGCAGGACGTGAATTATTTAAATAACCCTCACTTTCTAAATATGCAGCAAAGATAAATAAGTAATCTTACTACAGGCAACATTTTTATAGCCTTCCCCCTGCCCGACAGCTGGACCCCTTTAATAAACCAAACCATAACTGATTGGCTAATGCCACCTGTTCAGCAAAAATTCAAAAGCCATTCATTTGTATAAAATAAACAAGCACATAAAGTAAGCATACTCTTGCAGAATACATAAAAAATATGCTCTAATGAGAATTACAAGTACGAAGAGGAAGCCACAACTGTAGTATATAATTTTGTAAAAGCATCTAATGTGGTGTACCCACGGCAAAGTCGTCAAGTCCTGACAATGGCTGTCTTTTCTGAATACGCTGTAGTTTGAACACTAAAGGGCTTTCTATTACCTCCATCTGCCATTTGCCAGGTGTGCTAGCTTTGAAAAGATATTTATTCCCTCAAATATCCGTTTCTGCCTCACTAAATAACATGAGTAATTCATGTTTCTTGCAAATACTAAATAATAATGTTAATGACAAATAATTTAAGGACTGGGGCAATAAAACATTTCAACCAATGTTAGCTTTTTTGAAATAAATCTTATACACTGAAAACTTTGACATGTAAAAATAAAAATTTATTTCCATACCACAAATGGGTATTGTCATTGTAGTGAGTGATTTTTGATACTCTTGAGCAAAGAATTTAATCTCACACAAATTCCAGGTCAAGGGAACACTTAGAACTTTAACCTAAAATGTACAAAAGCAAATTATGTGCCCCAAACAGATGTGCCCCTGTCCTATTCTGGTATAAAAAATTAATTCAAAAAGCATGAATAATATATTTTAAAATAAATCTAGTAAAATTGTTGTTATACAACAAAAAGGTGTCATTATAAATACTATTAGTATTGAAATAAACTGTCTAAATTATGAGAACTGAGTACCCAACCATCCCAATTTAGCACAGATCAAGTTCATTCCTGGATTCTGTGGCTCATTCATTTGGAGAGGGCACTCCTGGACGGTCTCACTTGGAATGCCTTCTCCTGTTCAGTTAAATGTTCGCTGAGGCTGTAATAATGTGAAGTTTGAGTTGCCTGGGCACCCACTATGGCCAGCTCACATGGTTGGTGAATGACACTTTGCACCGGCCAGCACTCCTGACTGGACATCAGTAAATGGCTTCTCTAGCACAGCAGTCCCTGGGTGTGTGAGTTTCACCAGAGTGAATTTCCAAAGATAACCAAGTGGAAACTGCACAGCTTTTCCTCTTCATTTTAAAGCCCTGGAGATCATACTGTTGTCACAAGCCTGCCTGGTCTTTTTATTTTTTTTTTTGTAGTTTTTGGCCGGGGCTGGGTTTGAACCCTCTACCTCCGGCATATGGGGCCAGTGCCCTACTCCTTTGAGCCACAGGCGCCGCCCAGCCTGCGGGTTCTTTAGAGGAGGCAACACAGATGGTAAAAAGCTTGATGGGTTAACAGGTCGCTCTACGCGGTCAAATACAAACAGCTTGGGAAAGGAAATGAGCCAGTACTGTCCATCATGTCATCCTTCCGGGAAAAGTTACGCGGGTGGCTCTGTTCTGTGACTTGCCAAGGAAAGGCAGGAGTTCCAGCTGAGACAGGCCTGTGACTACGTGGCACCATTTACCTGGATGAGTAACTCAACTTAATTCAGGAGTGAAGCGTAGGGATTTTGCAGGAACAGAAATTTTAGAGGAGAGCAGACATACAGCATTTTCCAAACAGTGTTATTGATACTATTCTGTTAATAAAGAAATAAAATATAAATAGCCAGGCGTTGTGGCGGGCGCCTGTAGACCCAGCTACTTGGGAGGCTGAGGCAAGAGAATCGCTTAAGCCCAGGAGTTGAAGGTTGCTGTGAGCTGGGTGAGGCCACGGCACTCTACCGAGGGCAGTAAAGTGAGACGCTGTCTCTACAAAAAAAAAAAAAAAAAAAAGAAATAAAAGATAAGAATACTGTTCTGAGGAACATATTCCATTTCCCAAAAGAAGCAAAAGACAAAGTCAAGAAATAATGTTTAAAATAAATAAGTCAAGTAGCAGAAGAAATACTAACAAAAATAATGTAAAGCAGAAATGTATTTTTAAATGCTTTCTCACAGTGAAAAATGTGAAAATGTCAAACAAGTTTTGAAGTGAATTGCCTCCTTGATTTTATGTGCATATTTTAAGAGCTTATTAGCTGTTAGGAAAATAGACTATAATTTTTCACATTAAATTCTGGGCATTATCTCTTGTGAGGGTATTTTATTGTGAAAGTTTTCAAAACATAAACGTTATTCTAAACTACAAAACAGTATCTACCAGTCAGTGAAGGATGGACATCAGTGCTCATAAAAACAATTAGGTATTCGCACTGCATTCCCCTGCTTTAAAGAGAAACTTGATAGATAGATGTTCACATACTAATGAACATACATGGGTGAACACATGCGGATCTGCACAGCCTCATCTTATAATATTAATTGTAGATATAATTTGTAATTCAGAATTTTTTTTGCATTTTGAAAATGTAAGTAATATGTATTACTATGTACTTTAGGTTGTATAGCACCATTCTCAGGGGCTAGGAAATCATCCTTCTATCAAACATGTTCAGATTTCTCCAAGGAAGTTCATGAATATTCACAACAGGTAGAATAAAAATGCATTAAGTTAAAGTCAAATAACAATTTTTAACATCACTTTAAAAATTTTGTTTCAACTGGATGGTGCCTGTGGCTCAGTGAAGAGGACGCCGGCCCCATATACGGAGGGTGGCGGGTTCAAACCCAGCCCTGGGCAAACTGCAGCAACAACAAAAAAATTTTGTTTCAATCAGAACTTTTTTTTCAAGTTTTCAGATGAAGAATTATAGCCCTGCATGTCTGAAGTAGCCTATCTCTGTTTCTACCACCCAATCTTAAAAAAATAAATATATATACACACACACACATTATGTATGTGTATATATGTATGTATAAGTACACTCAGAAATATCCATTTTTATTTTTCCATTTACACTGATTTACCCTTGAATAGTTCATACTAGATAATTAATGTGTTATATGCTATATAGTTAGAACTCTAATAGAAGAAAAAAAATAAAATAAATTTAAAATATGTACATTTTAGGAATAATGTTGAGAAAAAATAGCGTTGGAATTAATCCTAGGCAAATATGATTTTTCTCATCATAGTAGTAGATCGTAGTACGGCAAGGTCCCCACATGGCCTTGGCCTACCCAGCTCTTGCCCCTCATGTTGGGAATTCTTGAAATGCTCATAGTTTTTAGAAGAACCACAAAATGTAGCAAAAATGCAACATCTCGAGAACATATGGAGAAAGTGTCTGGACCATCCTAGGATATGTCCTTGTTGTTCAGTGAACAGGGTAGTTGGACCCTTGAGATGGATGAGCCCAGGGGCCCCCCGAGGACAGAGCTGCGGGGCAGAGAGGTTTGACTTACTTTCTCAGGTTACAGCCGGGAGATTACATGTATTAGAGACCACAGGGACTGGCAATTGACTCTAATAAACAGCATCAAAAATAGTATTTCCAACCCCACTGAAGTTTAATTTTTTTCTAACGTAACAGTACACATGAACTTGGGGTATTCAGGGAAGAAATGGTTTCGCACCAGCATCAAAAATGGTGACAACAATCGGTTGTTACCTTTTCTCTCTGCTGTGTTCTAGAACGTCTTTCTGGTCTGAATGAAAAAATCTCATCAGGATCCTGCTCACATTCTACCCAGCAGGAAGGAGAAGGTAATGGAAGCTAAGAATGAACTGCTTCTTTTTAAGAGCGTGAGACAAAAGCTGATTACCCCAGTGTTGAGAACTCGTTCACACGACCACACTTTACTGCAAATAAGTACGGGAGTAAAACCAACCTGCCAAACACACGCTTTGCTAGAACCTCAGGGGTGGGGACCAGTTCTGTGAGGACAATGGTGATCCAAATTGAAGAAGGAAGAAGTGTTAAAGATGCAGATGAAGGAAAACTCTGGACTTGATCGCCTATAGATATTATGAACATTATTTCTGATTTCACTGTTGCTGTTGAGAGTTTGGCTATGGGTCCAACTGCCTTTCTCACACAGGTAATTTGAGATGGGTGATTTGGATTTGTCTTTACTAGGCAAAGATTGACTATGATAAATTCTTGATATGAATTCTTTCTAATTTTTTATTTGATTTTTTGTACTCTTTATTATGGAAATATATCAGATTTCTTATCAAGTTGCAGAGTTTTTACTCAACATCTTTTGAAATCTCTCACACTCCTCTGTTCTGTAAATTCCACTATACTTTCTACCCCTGTTAAATTTTTCATCTTGACTTTATGCTTTGCTAACACCTTATTGACTCAGATGGCACAAAATGCTCTCATTTTTTGCTCCTCTCAAATTTATTGTTATCTCATCTATAAAGGATAATTATCTTATTTCAGTTATTATTTAATAGATTGTAAATATTTTCATATCTAATTAAATTTTGATAGTATCTTTTATTCACATTTATTTACTAATGATCAAACTTTTCATATCTAGTGGTCTAATACTGATAATTTTTTATCTGATGTCCCAGATATACACTTTTTCACTTTGATTCTTTTGTGTCCCCCCATCATAATGATTTATCTCAGTATGTGTTTTGTAATTTTAGGCTATGAATTTATCCAGTGCGTGCAGGTGGAAATACTACATAGCTTGAGGTAAGAGTAAATCGTTTAAGAGGGATTTCTCATTTATTCATTTTTATGTACTAAATGTGCAAGATTTGGGGATTTGTTAGAAAGGTAGTGTGCTTGCACTCTCTGTCTCTCTCTTTTTTTTTTTTTGAGACAAGCTCTCCCTCTGTGTCCTGGGCTCAAGTGCAGTGGTGTCATCATAGCTCATGGCAGCTTCAAACTCCTGGCTCCAGTGGTCCTCCTGCCTCAGCCTTAGGAGTTGCTGAGACTCTATGCTTGCATCCCCAGGCTTAGCTAAATTTTCTACTTTCTATTTTTTTGTGGATACTGGGTCTCACTCTTGCTCAGACTGGTCTCCAACTTTAGGCCTCAAGAGATCCTCCTGTTTCAGCCTCCTAAAGAGCTACAATGATAAGCATGAGCCTCCACACCCCACCAGCTCATTAATGTTAATTTCTAAGTCACTATTAGTTAGTATTCCCTGGAAAAATCAGTGTATATGTACACTCAATTTAGAATTAGAAAAGGAAAGAATTAGAAGAAAAACAATAATTTGGTTTTCAATACATAGTGGTTTCTCAAGAGCTGAGAACAAGCAATTAATAATTTTATCTAAAAAATCAGAATGTTTCCTTCTCTCAGAACACTGTAAGTGGCAGACCCTTTGTGAATACTAAACTATTTCCTCACTTCCCATGAAATCAGACAGAAAAAGGATTTCATTTATAGGCAAGGAAAAAGTACAGATGACAGCATAAGTCTAGAACGGAAAGATTAAAAAAAACTCAATATGATATGTTATATATTATTTAATTATGTAAAGTATCTCTCCTAACTTGTGTAAGAAATGTATATCTCAATAATAAACATCTAAATAAATCCATTCTATATTAATCACGCTTGCTTTAAAAATGAGTAAAATACATATATAGGAAAGTGAGATTATTTGTTCATCATAGAAAAAATGTTTAAGCGAATTATAAAACCTATTGAGAGTAGTTTAAAGCTGACTCTCTAAATAACTATGAAATATTTAGACATTTCTTCTGTTAATTTTATTTCTTCCTTTCTTAAATTATAATTAACCACAACTTACCATGGTAATATAAACGGTTAATATAAATGAAAGGTGTTTGAATCCATGTATTTTTCAAAAAATGTGTCCTTTACACAAATGTTAGCCTTAGCATACAACTTAAAATAATTTGATTTATTTTCAGTTGATTTTTAATGCTATATTTGTTTTAAAATTTAAATGGCTTAGATACTATTTTAGATTGCTGGTTATAATGCCTAATGGAAATTACCATACACCTTGTTAGGAGGAATTTAAAAACTTTATTTACACTAAGATTTATCTCTGTAGGCATTTATAATAAATGAATGTTACAATGGACATATATCAAAACTAAGTCCCAAATTTGCAGGAACTAGTGAATTAATTTTTGCTTGTTCGGATTTATTTTATTTTTTATACAAACAAAAGTATGGATTAAACACCTTTTTAAAATTTCAGAATATTACAGGAGTACACACATTTTTGTTATGTAATTTGCTTGCATACGTTTTAAGTCAAATTGACACTTTTAAAAAGAAAAAAGATTCAGGTTTACTTAAGTATAAAGAGTGAACAACTGTATTAAAATTACTACCTTGCTTTCACCTTCAGTTATAGCTCATACAACCTTTGATTAAAATTTTATTTTTTTATTTAATTACATTTTATTAAATCTTTTAAATGTGTATTTCACACTGAATTTCTTTTTGATCTTTCAGGTAAAGCCGTCATTAACTAATGCAGGGCAAGAAAAACACCTGCAGAGTGTAGCTTACACTTGGCCTTCATAATGAGATTTGTAATTTACTTTGGGATTATTTTCAAACCTTTATTGGTTCAGTTATTTAAAAAGTATATATAAATACTTCAACAGATTTGGAAACTTCAGAAAATAAATTAGCAATCCAGTTTCCCCAAATAGTCCCCCGGATATTTCACCTCAGTTCTCAGTAAGAACTCTAAAAGGAATCTTTCTGTATTTATGGTGATTAAGTATATTAACATAGTTTTGACATTAATAGTCACTGTAATTTTTTGGTATAAAGTAACGTGATTTTTATACCTAATAAAAATATTCTTTAGATTGACTATCTGTATTTATATAATAAGTATTATATGAATAAAAGGATTTTATACAAAGATTTTATATTAAGATGTTAATTGGACCAAGATTCTACGATGAACAATTTACTTTTATCATGTCACACATTCTTAATATTGCCTCCACAAATAAGATCTTATACTTCACATTTAAATGTTAAATTTTTATAGATTACCTAATATTGGAAGAGTTGCATGTATAATAAATAAAAGACTGAAGTCCTAATCGTGTTATGTCCAAATATCCAACCATTTGTTTTCAATTCTAAGTGACAATATATTTATACAACAGGTATTAAAGAATTAAAAATGCAGATAAGAATATTTACAAAATTGATAGCAGTCGTTAATTATTTGGTCCAAATTTGATGTAATATTTGAAACCTTCCCCTTGGAGGATTCTTAAAAAAATATATGTAGACATAATCACAGTATAGTTACTGCTTTACTATCTTGAAATCATTTCATACTTTGCAACCCATGCTGTTTTTTAATATTTCCTAATAAATCCACCTTTAACAACTTCAGTGCCAGTTCTGTTGAAATGTAAGAAAATATTCAAATGGGCGCTCTCGTTCTGGTTTACACTTTATGCAAAACTGTTTCATTCCTAGTTAGCTATCAAAAGGGCAATTATAAAGTATATAAACCTATGAAGGATATATAATAATAGCATGATTTCATGTATTATACCTTCGTTTTTGACACAGTCGCATGAAAATGTATCTTATACTCACAGTTTGCATTGACAGCTATAATGCGGAAAGTGTCAACTCATTAACTTTTGATTTAAATACGATCAGTTTTACAACCCAGGAAACTATTGACAACTTAGTTTGTCTAACTTTACCAATTTTAAAAAATAGATCATGTATTAAAACTGTGATGTATTGTGATATCTTTATCAACGTGGATATTCAGGCTAAGAAAATGATTGATTTTAGGTCATTATAAGACGGCCTCAGTTTTATTATCTTTGATTTGCATATCAGGACCTCATTGATTTTAACACCATCCATTTCAAGTGTCAAATTCTTTTCTCTCTGATCACTTTCTAAACACGTATTTTACCTGTAGAACAATCGCTCCATACACTTCACATTTTATCCACATCACTGCCTGGATATTCTCAAAATCAAAAGTGCTAACACTGCTATTTGAGGCAGTTTGGTTCTTCTTTCCAATGTACTATATTCTTTCCAGCACTATGGAATAATCGCTTACTATTTATAGTTATAACTCTCGATATTATTAAATTAAGTCATAATGATATTTCAGTCATTTAAACGCAAGTCAGAAATTTTCAATAGAAACATTCAGGCCCTGAATTGTTTTTTATCATGTAAGATGTCAAAAATGTATAAATATTCTATGTTTTTCCATAATAGTAATAATCAACAGTATTGAAAACTTGACCACATATATGCTACTAAGTATTGTATATGAGGTTTCATTTCTATTTCCTGAATCAAGTTTCCTAACTCATACAATTAAAAGCCCTGAGATATTTGAGAAGGGAAAGAGATTGTAAAAATATTGAATACTATTTGTTCCTGATAAAAAAAGTTTAAGCATGAAGTAGAAAAGATTTTTTTTTTAAAGGAAATTGATAGGAAGGAATAGAATATTAAGTTTGGAAAAAGGAAACAAAGTAAAATGAACCATTATATAAGTAAGTGTGCAGAATTATAAAAAAAATTGTAACTATTTTAAAGGGAACATAATTTTCATGTTTGAAGAAAAGGAGAGCGATGATTAGTGCTCTAATCTGAGAGCATGTGGCAGGTGGACGGCCCCCGTGCTGAAAACCAGGTGAGACCCAACTCAGGCACGATTGTATCACGTCCTTTCAAAACTTCCACAGTTGTAATAATAATTTGCTTCCCCCTGAATCTGACCTCTTGAAACCCCCTGATAAATCTAGAAAATAAGGTGATATGAAAAACAATAAATGGATTTAGGAACTGGCTTACCTGAGATGTGGAATATTTCTGTTTTAAAACAATTGAATTGTAACAAACAAAAACAAGACCCTGTTTGAAACTCCTAAGAAGGAAGGGAGACTGGAGAGAACAGGCTGACTTTTAAATTTCATGTTCCACTTACCTCACATCAGAAACTCACTAACTATTTTCTCTTTACCTGGCCCAGGGGAACAGGGAGAGTGCGAGGTTTTAAGGCCATGTTAGATAATAATGTTTGTACAAAATTCTAGGTAACTTTTCTTAAAGAATTGAGCCTAAGTTCAAGATCCCAACTGGATAAGCCAACCATGTCCAGTTTTTACTTAAATTGCAAGGACAGCTACCAGAGAAGAAGTCAGGTAGAACTATTAAGATGTCACGTTGAAAGGATAGTCAAAACTTTGAGTACATGGGCTTCGGCAGCAAGCAGGATTCAGGCATTTATTGAAAAGATAAAAAGATTTAAAAGAATACAGGTAAACACTTTAGGCATTAAGCTTAGATTAAGAGACGCGGCAAGAACAGACTCGACACTCTTGTTTAGGAAGCTGTGACTCCCCCAGCGCAGCCAAGTTCCAGCAGGTCACACTGGGCGTGGGACTGAGCGAGGAGGTTGTGAGGAAGTTATACCTACCAGGCCTTGACATGTCACTTGAATCCACGCAGCCCCTTTGAAAGAAAATGATCATAACATTTTTGAGTTCTGAGATTATAGCTTCCCTAGATTCTGGGCAGTACATGTCCTATAAGACCTATAAATAGATGCTAAGCCTATTGAACAGTTGAAAAAATAAATAAGATAATTCCTAGTTCAGGGGTTAAAAACTCCGTAATAAACAGAATTCTGCAAGTCATAAGATTGCTGCCTATCACTACGACTGGATGAAATTCCCATAGATATTTTACCTTATATAGCAAAGACAAAGGGGTTTTGCAGATGTAATTCAGCCCTCTAATCAGACGATTTGAGTTAATCAAAGGAGACGTGCACTTGGGTAGACCTGACCTAATCAGTGGAGCGCTTGAAAGATATTAAAAGAATAGCCTATACTATCCCTGAGCACCTTGAGAGAGCAAACTGCCACGTCGTGGGAGGAAGCTACCAAGACCTAAGTGGTATTTTCTAACAGCTAAGAGGGCCTTTGGCTGATAGCTAGAAAATAGGGACTTAATTTAAACAACCTCCCAAAAGCAAGTTTCTCCAAGAATTAGAATTAGTCAAGTCCCCAGATGAGACTATATCCTAGTGGACAACTTGCTCTCAGCCTCGTGAAACACCCAAGTATGGTCAGATTTCTGATCTACAGAAAGTAGGCGTAATAAATAGCTGTTATTTAAAGCTGCTATACAGATAATTTTGAAAGCGACAATTCAATGACAAATAAGGCACATGTAAAATATCCTGAATCTATGTTTGGCTTATTATTAAACACCATTTCAACAATATGCATTATGGCCTTTTTTCTTAAATGAATTTAATATAAAAAAATCAGAAAAATGGGGCAATTTCATTCATTTATCTACTGTACGGAAGCCATAAACATGGTTCTTACAGTGTCATAATAATTCCCAACTTTGTAAAAGATATAGAAATCAGATGTAGATATTAAAATTAAGAATTTGCTGCAAGAAAATAGACAGCTCTGAAAATAACAAATGCTAGTTCTTATTTGAGAAGCACTCTTGCTGGGACTGAATATCAATGAGACATAATTGCTAGACGCTTTCATTTCAAGCTTAGCAAAATAAAACTGTCTAATTTTTGAAATGTTGAAAATGTCAATGTATGCAAATTTGAAGAAGGGTTGGAAATCATAGGGTGATAGAAGGGGGAAAGAAAAGAGATGAAATCCTGCAATTAGGTTTTCCCGATATTGAATATGAAATGTGAAACATGGTTGACAAAGTAGCAGCAATTTTTCACTTGCCCATGGCACCATGTTCATAAAATAAGTGGATATTCTGTGATGAAAGATTCCAAACTTAGAGTTTATAAATTGGAATCTGACGTTAATAAATGTGGTGTCTTCTATAAGACATTTTAGCTAATGAAATGAGTATAATGTACATTCTCTGGGAAACATTAGAATTCTTTTGTAAACCTCCTACTAGGATAAATATTCTTAATGACTGATCAGGTTACCAGCTCCTTGCATTCTCAATATGTAGGAATTTATAAGTCCTTAAATACAAATGCTACATACACTTCCTTTTTTTCTCTTTGTTGTAAATACTTTGTTGAATTTAACAAAAACGGCTACTATCCTCCAAACATACATAAAAGGTATTTGATTATAGCTTGGTAGACTATATTTTTAAATGGATTTTCTTTCTTTCTTTCTTTCTTTCTTTCTTTCTTTCTTTCTTTCTTTCTTTCTTTCTTTCTTTCTTTCTTTCTTTCTTTCTTTCTTTCCTTCCTTCCTTCCTTCCTTCCTTCCTTCCTTCCTTCCTTCCTTCCTTCCTTCCTTCCTTTCTTCCTTCCTTCCTTCCTCTCTCTGTCTCTCTCTGTCTCTCTCTCTCTCTCTCTCTCTCTCTCTCTCTCTCTCCCTCCCTCCCTCTTTCTTTTTTGTTGTTTCAGGTTAATTGAGAGTACAAAGAATTAGGTTACACTGTTAGCACTTTTAGGTAAAGTCTCTCCTATGGTCATATCCACCCCACCCCCACGCCCAGACATGTGCCATACACTCTTTACACACATTTTTACCACTTTTGAACCATTTCTCCAGCTCTCTTCCTTCCATATTCTCTGTGGTTGCAACTTTGCATTTCTCAAACATTCTTACACAGATGTTTTGCACCAACATAAGCAAGTGTGTATAGGTGTGTCCACCCATATTTTGTATTTTCATGAGTATTCATTGAAAAACTTCACTTTACCAATTAGTAGTATGAGTTTTAAAGCGCAAATCCTTTCATTAAACTCTTAACATTTCATTGTAATGGTTAATTCAGCTTTTTTATATAACACCTTGATACTCTCAGGTATTTTGTTAGTTTAAGAGAATATCTATTAACTACTTTAAATAGTAAACAAAGATTTAGCTGCCTTTACTAATGTTCTTTTTCTCTGGGTCTCACAATTATGTACCTTGTAATATTAGAAAATACACTTAACAATTGTATTTTTTATTTGATCAGATACTGAAACCTAGAAATTAAGAGTTGAAGCACCTTAGTGTAGACCTGGATGAAACCATAGTATAGACCTGGATGAAACCATAGTGTAGACCTGGATGAAACCATAATGTAGACCTGGATGAAACCATAGTATAGACCTAGATGAAACATTTTTCTGAGGGTGGTAAAGAGAGTTGGGGCATCCAGTAACAGGGAGAACTGATGAAAACATTGCAAAAATTCAACAAGCTTTACGTCATAATCATTGCCTGACTATAAGAAGTATAATAGACTGAGGAAACATCACTAGACCGTGAGGAAGATTTTAACCGAAAACCTTGGCATGAGGAAGGTGTGTGCAAACAGGGTCCCACTGCTTCAGAGATGAACAACAGCAAAGGAGAGTCCAAGATGGACAGTACCTTTTGGAGAGACAAGATGATGTTCTGGGCTGCGTTATCACTGGATGAAACGTTAAGTGTACCAATAGGACCTTGAGAGAAATTGTCAAAGTGCACCTTGGAGGTCAGCCAGTTCTCCATAACCAAAAATGTTTCTTCAGTTTAAAGCAAAGGTTGCTAACCTTTTTGGTGTTTTTTTTTTTTTTTTTTTTTGCCGGGGCTGGGATTGAACCCACCACCTCCAGCATATGGGACCAGCACCCTACTCCTTGAGCCACAGGTGCCGCCCTGCTAACCTTTTTTGATATGAGAGGGATTGCTCAGTATGAATGTGTACCAAATAGTTAATCAAGTTTACTATTTTGAAGTGGTGAAAAGTTAGATGAAATCGACCTGAGCTTTTCACCAACAATTCGTGACAATGTACTAGTTTACATGGCATTTTTATATTTATTGCATGGATTTTATTTTATATTTCTATCCTCTGACAGCTGATCTCATACATGCTGCCCTTGGTAGAGTGTCTCCCATAAACCAAGGCAGGCTTCTGAATGAAGCCACGAGCAAGAGTGCCACCAATTTGAACTATTCTTACCCAATTATAATAATTATTCAAAATGAAGCTCCAAATTTTCTGTAGCATTTTAGTCATTTTTAGATTGCTACAAGGGCATTTTTTTTTCCAGTTTTGTAATTGCTTTTAAGGAGTGTTGCCAAATGTCTCAAGCCATCATTCCACGATTTCTTCCTCCCTCATTTCTGCTGAATTCATTTTCTCCTTTACATCTTCTATTTTCTTTTAGCATACATTCTGTGATGACTAGTCATATATTTTTATATTGGTGTCAATTTTAATTTCAGTCTTTCTTTAAAAATTTTAGTCCTGTCTTTTCTGAGTTTAAGCATTATTCTTTTGCTTTTTTTTTTTTTGTCTGTTAAGACTTTATTACTTTTCTGACTTAAACTAATTCTAATTTATTATTCTATTATTTTTATTATTACTTCAAAATGTCATTTTCAGTTGGTTTTGATATACTAGTTACACATTTCATTTGACTGTGGACATGTATTGTCAACAGGCTTTCATTGTTTTTTCGATCCCTTCCTTTCCACTCTCTGAAACATCTTTTGCCTCATTGACCATGCCCAACTTTAACTGCATAATATTCTCAGTGATATTTATTAATTTTGGAAGTTTGGCAGGATGTTTTGGCCAGCTGGTTGGGTATTTTTAGGGCTCCAAACATACCAATGCTCTGATCTTTTCATATTTACTGGAACTCAAATATATTTCACTCAACACAAATTGGAACTAAAAAACTTATTTTATTTTGACTTTTTTCCTCAGATGGTTCTATGCAAACTTCCTTTCCCAGTGAGGACTCACTTAAGTAATGAAGCTTTGTTAGAGATTTCTGTATTCTGTGGTTCTTAGGATCATTTCATAGCCCTTGATTAGTTCCTTGCTTTCTTGTAAAGAAGGAAATTTTTCCTTGTAAAGAGAAAATTCTTGTATAGATATTATTATACTTGGTGACCACTTCTAGTCTGTTGTTTATAAGAATACTATAAGGATTGTTTTGAGAAACTAGTTTATACACCATGAATGGAGGATAGGGACTTGGAAAATATTTTTTGTCACAATCTTATTTGCTATAATCTGGTCTTCTGAATGTGTCTCTGCTGTAAGCTGGTGTTTTAAATGTTTTCCTTAACACAATTTGAAATAAATAGGAACAAAGAAGGAATTTTAAAATGTGTTGGAGAGGAGAAGATGGGGGAAAAGCAATGTAATATGAGAAATGGATGTGGAGAGCAGAAGTTTAATCCAATGAAAGTGAAAAAATCAAGAGATACATAAAATGTTTTTTGCATCTATTTATATTGATTTTGAGAGAATCTTTAGGAATCAAATGAGTCTCTTGAAGACAGCAGATATTTGGGTTATGGTTTTTTCATCCATTCTACCAGTCTATATCTTGTAAGTGGGTCTTTCAAACATTTACATTCAAAGCATTTAATAATTATTGGTATGCAAGATAGTGTTCTAGTCATTGTGCTGATTTTTACCTACTTGATTTTTATTTTCCATTGTGTTACCATTTTATACAAGCTGTTTTGTTTTGTTTTTTTTTTAGTTTAGGGTATGTATACTGGTGATTATTGATCTTTCATTTTATGTGTAAAATGTCTTTAAGGATTTCTTTTTGTGTCAGTGTAGTAGTGAAAAATTCCCTTAACACTTGCTCATCTGGAAAAGACTTTATCACTCATTAATTTATAGACTTTCTTTTTCTTTTCTTTCTTTCTTTTTTTTTTTTTTCCAGATCTGAAAATGTCTTTCTTTTTTCTAGAAAATGGATTCCAGGAAGGTTAAAAAGCAATACCAGAAAATATAGATGCAGAATTGGATGTAGTCATTCAAAGCATTCAAATAAGAATATGGCAATATAAATATCCAAAAAGCATCCCTTCGGTGTTCAAAACAAAATGTTTAAGTCGTTCTCAACTAATTTGAGCTTTATAGCATTTCCTAGACAGGAGAAGGTAAAACAGTTAACATTTGAAAAGTCCTGAAAGCTTTTTCCTTGGTTAATTAGACCGTTTGCCTTTGATCAAATTCCTTCTTTTTTAAAATGAATAAAAAGCATTATATAGGTCCACGGTTAAAACAGACAACATGTTGCAAATTAATTCTGGTATAATGTATTCCAATAAAGCTTAGAAAATAAAGATGTTGAGGTGGCTTTGGACTAAGTTTAATAGTCATCTACTCTGCTTACAACTTCTTTGCATGTTGGACGCAACGGTATGTTCAGACTGTGCTGTATATGATCCTTTAATGTCACATAATGGTGGATATGGATCTACAATGCCCAAGTCACACAGATTCTTCAGTTCTTATATAACAGTTATTCTATTTTAGAAGACTAAACCCTGGACACCAATTCTTTCTGTCTTGTATTTGATGATTTTATCTCATTGCCCTTAGGATCTTCTCCTTTGCGTTGACTTTGGCTCCTTTTGCCTGTATCCCTTGTGATATCCTTTGTGAAAGAATCTCCCAGATGTTCTTTGATCCTTTTTATATCTGATAGTAAGTTTTCTGAGATTGGGAACAGTGATACAAAAAAAAGAAAATAATTACTCCAAAATCAATGATTGAAACATTGTTAATATTAATTATTTCTAGCCTGTTAATGATTTGTTATAAAATCATATATGAAATCCAATCCAGATAGCTTAAAAAAAAAAAAAACAATTAGAACTAAGTAAAATGCATCACTGCAATGTTAAGATGGCATGAATCCTATGTACTCAATTTTGATATGAGGACAATTAATGACAATTATGGTTATGGGGGGGGAAGCAGAAAGAGGGACGGAGGGAGGGGGGTGGAGCCTTGGTGTGTGTCACACTTTATGGGGGCAAGACATGATTGCAAGAGGGACTTTACCTAACAATTGCAATCAGTGTAACCTGGCTTATTGTACCCTCAATGAATCCCCAACAATAAAAAAAAAATAAAAAATAAAAAAAAAAATAAATTAAAAAAAAACCCACTATTAATATCACTTAATCCTTTAAAATATGAAAGTGAACAAAAGCCACAGAAACATATAGAGTCTTTTAAGCCATTTCTAAAAATATGTACACAATTTTATGATTAAAATAAGTCTTACCAACTATAAATGTTGACACATTTGCGTATTTTCTTAACTTGATAATTTTTTAACCAGTGCCACAGAAAATATGAATATATATAGCTCTGACCATTGATGCAAAGTATAATCCACACATAACTGATAAAATTTGTACTGTGTGAAATTGTATTTATGTATTTATGCACTAAACATTGTTAAAAGGAAATAAGAGTTAATGGCCTATGTAGTGAATTAAAAAATAAGTGAAATATTTGCAAGTGGAAAACAAAATGCTTTTATTTTCAAACCATATTTATTTATTTAGATTACCAAAGAAAATGAGAATTGTAGTTTAAAAGCATCTACAAAAAAAAAAACAATAAAAAACAGCAGAATGATTTATGAAATATATCTGATATTGTGGTACCACAAAGCACACACACACACATGCACATATATTCATCCATATTTGTAGGATAATATTTAGAAATAAACTTATCCTACATCAAGCACACAAAGTAAATTCAGTGTGAGTTTAAAATGACATGCTTTTCTTCCAGAGGCTTAAGACTCTTGGACCCCCCTGGGTTACTCACAGAGTTAGGTTTTTTTGGAATTGTAAAAATTCCTTAGGCCTTTTCTCTGAAGCAGTACACCCCGTGAAGCCTGAGATCCAAGGGCATGCCTCATTTCCTCAGAGATACGGGCCAGAGGGTTGACATATGTTAACAACATATTGTCAGAGGTCTATAGGTGCTCTGCCCTGAAGGAAGGTCACAGTCGTTACTTCATACTGAGTAAACTGAGTGAATGCTTGAAGATTAACTCTGTTCCCCTATAGCTGTTTTCGTCTTTGTGCCCTGCTCGGAAAACTAGTCACTGTTTAGAGGAAGAGATTTACTACACAAGTGGTTACATTGATATGATAAATTTCCTTTCAAGTTCAAATTCAGCTAATAGATAATGGATTAGGTGTGTACGTGACTGGAAGAGTATAAAACTTAAACGTGGAATAAAGAACTTTGCTATATGCCATCAAACGGTGTATAGTCTGTTTCTTGACTTAATAATTACAGGAGCGAGTTTACACCTACAGCAAAGCTGCTGCTCGTTCGCGTCTCGGTTCACACAACACATATTAGACATGTATGCATATATGTACACAATACAAACATACATTATTAATATGTGTAGAATGGAAACCTCTGTGGAAAACTGTCATTGATAATGATGATCTAGTGAAGTGTCTAAAATCATCTTAAAATTGACTTGTTGAGGAAAATGGTTTGACTTCTAAAAACTGCCTAGGTCAGTCTTCCTCATTTCAGGTAAATTAAAGAGTAATCCATTCACTTAAGACAAAAACCCAGATTCATACTGGATTCCCTTACTCAGGTCCATAACTCATAAGATTTTCACAAGGCCATTTGGCTCTGGAGCAGATGGATTTGCTTTTCCGTTTTCTTCAAACTATTCTACCCTCAACTTTTCCAAGCATCTCCTTCGTAATAACATGCTCACTCAAGTCTTCTCCAGCTTCCATGTTTAAAATTGAAATAGCTTCTTCCCTAGAAACTTCCTCCCCCTCTCTGATTTATGCTCCTTCGTAGAGTTATCATAATCTGAGGAGTTATGTATTTTACCTATATTTTAGCTTATTATCTTTTTCTCCCTTCTGCAATGTAAACACTAGGAGACTAAAAAGGGCAGTGATTTCTTTTATATATATTTTGTGTGCTGATGTATTTTCTGTTACTAAACAGGGTTTAAGAATATTTAATCATGCATGGATTAAATTTTATATAAAATAATACAAATTTAGAAGTTCAATATACCATCCATGCACAAGAAAGCCAGTTTAAATATACAATGTTAGGATAACTCTAAGTAATAATTTATTTTTCTCACTGACTTTGATTCAGGCAATTATTTTCTATGAAATACATTTTAAAGTGACTTAAAAGCATATCTTTGTGTTATAGTTCTTACCATTGCAGTCATATTTTAGCGACAAAACTTGAATTGTTGTCTAAATGTTGGAAAATTACCATCACATATTCATAATCTGTGATGCTAACATCACCCCCCTAGAAAACTAGAAACAAGGTGTTTAAGTTAGAGAGGTTGTAAAACCATCATCTGACATTTTTCTTACTCAAGAGAAAAGTAAACCAGAAATTCCTAAAGCACATCAAAGGAGACCTAAGAGAGCCATATGAGTAAATCAGTAAAGGCAACCCTTGAAACCGTGATTTAAAGCATTGACTCACAGCAAATTGACTTATAAAAACACATATTTAAGCAGGCTTGTGATTGTTTAACTTCATCAGCTTAGTCAAGCCTAAAATAAGGTTTTTCAGTGAATTATCTTAAAGCAATCTGAACTGTTATAGTTCTGATCGAACGGTATTATAAGAAAATGAAAGGCAAAAGAAAATTTATGAGTTAGTTTGTGTGGTTATGTGAAGTTACAGGATGAGGAAGTTTGAGGGAGATGTCGTTCATTTTTTCCCCTTTTACTACCGACGTATCCTAGATGTCCCCTGTACATACAGAGGGTAAACTCAGGGCCAGGTGTAAATTATAGCTGCACTCATAGAGTCTTTTTATACCGGCTACTTCTTTATTATTCTGTTATGATGAGACAAACAGTGTGCCATACTTCTCGCGTCCATAACGTGTAATGTTCCTTACCTTTAGTATGCTCACACAGAGGTCCTCAGACTTTTTAAACAGGATGCCAGTTCACTGTCCCTCAGACCATCAGAGGGCCGGAATATAGTTAAAAACAAACAAACAACAACAACAAAAAAACTATGAACAAATTCCTATGTACACTACACATATCTCATTTTGCAGTAAAAAAAAAAAAAAGGGAACAAATACAATCACACCACCTCATGTGGCCCGCGGGCCATAGTTTGAGGACCAGAACCTCCTTTCCATGTTTAAGTAACTGCACTAAAACCTCTAAGTTTGAATAAACTTGGTTTTAAGGCTCTTTGCCATATTAGAAGTGGATAAATTTTCTTTCCATGGAGTATGTGAGCCAGTGAATAATTAACTAAGTTAATTTTCATCATCTGTCTTAATAGTTGGTAATTTCCATCGTGTCAGGTTTTCAGAAGGCAGCTATTATTAAACTGAGATAATTATGTAAAATAGGGGAAATACTGTACAATAATTACAGTCAACCGAAGCCTTACATGTGCCTAACAACATTACTCTGAATAAAGTGGAAAAGGCAACTTCCATGTGGATTTTTAATGAAAATATATTATTATTATTATTTGATGACATAGGTTTAGACAAACTATTTGGTAAGTATGATAATGAGAAGTACAAATATAATTATCATGAGGATTTTTGAAATTTCAGAGACAACTATTTTTTCAATTGTATTTTATTTTATACCATACCCATTATGTTGTTGTTACTACCCTGTAGCTCATAAGACTTGTAATATACTCCTGGCTGAATTGGAGATGGCTTCTAATGGGAGATTCTCAAGTTTGAATGAGAGACTACAAATAGTTCTTAGATTAACTCGGCTGCCCACCCTATCACACTAGGAATATTAAATTCAGGACTCCTGGTGTCAAACATGCTCTTTTAGTGTATTTTGGAAGAAGAGAAAAAGAGCAACTTTTGTGGTTCTTTTGTAAACCACTTCTTACCAAACTTAAAATTTATATTTCTACTTTATATTTTGATTATTTTTAATAATTATTTATAATAATTTTGATTATTGTATAAACTATATATAGTTAGCATTGTAGATTAAACTGTTGTCAACAAATTCACTTGGTTCAGTCAATGACCTTTGATGTTTTCCCTCTAAATTCTGCATTTCTGTATGAAGGTGGTTAAAAAGTTATATGCAATATTATGTATGTATTGTACTGATGGCCAATAAAATTTTAGGGAAGAAAAATTATTCTTTTTTAAAAATGATAGTTCTATTTTATTTTCAGGAACACAACCATCTCTGACAGTTAATAAAACATAGGGTTATTTAGAATAATTATTTCATAGTTTAAAAATTAATACTCAGATTTTCCCTGGTAATTTGTGTTACATAGTATTGATGCTAATTTATCAGAAAAGAAATTCATTCAATAATTATAATTTAAATTTATTTGATAGATTTATTTAATAGCTTGTTAACAAACACATTTTCAAATATGATTAATCCATAGACTACTATCATTAATTTCACATTTTCATATAGGTTTTATAGTTTATCACGTTTTAAATTCAAAATTTATTCTATAGGAGAGGGTAAATTACCATTCATTCTGAAAGAATATTTTTAGAATAGCCAAGAAAATTAGATACATGAGCATACGATACTGTAATCTTATCAAAAATTACAATAATGAAAATGAAATTTTCATCACTTGTATTTGATAGACATTAAAGAAACATGGTACCAGATTCTTTTTAAAACTGAGAAAGCTATTTCAATGTGAACAAATAATAGAAAATATATTTTACCTTTTTAGTTATAAAGGAGACAGGAAATTACTATTCAGACAAAGTATAGTTATCACTGTGATTAATTAAATTGGCATAATTGGTGGCATACCAATTTATGGTACATTCATAGTTCTCATGATTTAGAAATGCAATCCTTTAAATAATATAGTCACTATTCAGTATTTTCCCACTTATTCTATTTTTAGAAAGTATACTTTTTACAAAATGAAGTTAAAACTAGTGTCTTCGACTTTGTAATAAAGACAAAACTTTGTTTTTAGTTTATCTTCAGAAGGTAATCTGATGTGGAAAACATCTCTACATTTTAAATAATTTATTTTAAAATATTTTGAATGACTATCTCTATCCGTTACATTTTCTCTGGTAGTTTAGATTTCACCTCATTTTCTTACACTTTGTCACTTTGGCAAATCATAAGAAATTGGATTAAATGCCCTTACCGTATTTTACTATTACAATATTTTACTTCAGTATTGTTTCTTATACAAAGACGTCAATTCTGGTAGAATACTACGTAACAGCAGGAAATACTTCAAGTCGTCTCCAAATTCTGACATATTTACCTTTTAACAAAATTAAGGTCAGTAGGACATAACGGAAAATGTGCTTTTCCCTAGTGATCCGATTTGGATATCCATATATTTATTTTTTATTTTCACAGATGAATCTGTAGCACCTCTCAGAGCCAGAATTAGGTGGTGGTATCAGGGAGGGAAAATATAAAAAACCCAAAGCCAGAAGATGAATTCTAATATTGTACTCACACGACTGAGGTTCATTCGACTTGAGTGTTCTAAATGCTGATCACTATCCTATCTCAGGTCACGATGAGCATGACTCCAGAAGTTCTAGGACTGAGGGGCCATCGTATAACAGGCTTTTCATATTGACTCTTTCAGCATGGAATGGACAGTGGTTCACGTTGACTGTCAATGTCATGGATTTGACACCTTGGTTTACTTTGCTGCTTATAGTACCTCACACAGCCGCCCTCTAAGCAGTGAATTTCAACTGGTGTAACGTGAAAAATATTAAAGATCATTACTTAAATCATTTTCAAAAGAAGTTCAAAGCATAATAACTATATTCTTTTTGGTTTTTTTTTTTTGTTTGTTTGTTTGTTTTGAGACATAGTCTCAAGCTGTTGCCCTAGTAGCGTGCTGTGGTGTCACAGATCACAGCAACCTCAAACTCTTGGGCTTAAGCAATTTTCTTGCCTCAAACTCCCAAGTAGCTGGGACGACAGTTGCCCGCCACAACGTCTGGCTGTTTTGTTGTTGTTGTTGTTGCAGTTGTCATTGCTTTTTTAGCTGGCCCAGGCTGGGTTCGAACCCGCCAGCCTCAGTGTATGTGGCCAGAGCCCTATCCACTGAGTTACCAGCGCCACCAGTGTATTCTTCTTTTTTATTCTTTTTTTTTTTTAATTGAAACAGAGTCACCCTCTGTAGAGTGCTGTGCTGTCACAGTCACAGCAACCTCAAACTCTTGGGCTCAAGTGATTCTCTAACCTAACCACTGAGCAACGGGCACCCAGCGTACTCTTTTTTTTTTTTTTTTTAATCAAAATATTTTAAGTGTGCCATGGAATTTTAACTACAGGTTCAAGTGTGCCATGAGATAAGAAAGGTGGAAAAACACTGCTCCAAGGGCTTGGGTAATATTTGCTTCAGTAACACAGGATCCCATATAAATAACAAAAAAAGAAAGACCCCGATTTATAAGAGTTGCTTCAGGGCACTCATGAGACGAGGCTCACCCGACTTTATTATATCACTTACCTGAAGCCGCCGTTCTGGGAGAGGCACAGAATGAGCTTCAGAAGGTGTGGTTAAGAACAAACCAGTTTGTAGAAAGCATCCAAGGATGTAGAGCTCTGAGGTCATGTTCCATTTTCAGCTCTGCTATTAAGAGTTTCAAATATTCTGAGAGAGAGAGAGCTTCTCTCATTTTGTGTATGAGAAAGAAAAAAAATAAATTCATATGTTTTCTGTCATACTATTATGTATGCCTTTCTAGGAATATCATCACTGTCAGTCTTAATGCTTCTGAAGGGTCCCCTTGTCATGAATTCCTTTCCAGCCCCTCTTGAGCACTCTCCAGAATGTAAAGCACAGTGTCCCATCCCATTGTCATATTTGACTTTAAGTGGTACATTCAAATGATTTGCATTAAACATACAAATCAAAATATATAGACAAATTTGGAACAAAGACAATATATATTCTTAAATAACTGAAGTGCAGTCTTAAAACATATATTTGTAAATGGGTACGATATTTCTGTATTTTTAAAATTTTGTTACAAAAATATTATTCTCTAAGGGGAATGCTGTGTTGTCTTTGGAGCATTAAATTGTGGGCTGAATTCCCCAAAGAGATTATCTGGATCACTGGAGCTTTAAAATGTCGGCTAATCCCTTGAGAGGATTACTGGGTTCCTTGGGATTCTTAAAACATTTGGAATAAAGAATTTCGTGTAAATATTTTCTGAATATACACTGACAGTAATAATACTGTTTTTACTTTCACATAAAAATCAGCGTTGGGCAAAACTTCTGCATTATAATAAACAAATGGAAATAATTATACAAGTGGTTTTAGATCTGAAGTTCATGTCATAAATCAGTGGTAGATTATTAGTAATTATCTTCATTAGGAACAAAGATCAGCTCTTGACGTTTTGGATATTAGAATATCATTTCATATCCCTCCCTTCTGTCACAAGTAGGAACAACAAGATGATTGTCATTAGGTCAATTTCTTCTCCAGAGTAAGAACCCAAGTTATTGACTAGATGGACTTGTACTAGGGGGTTCCACCTGCTATGCTGAATACCTACCATAAGCAAACTGCTTACCATCTTAACATCTATAGTTTAAAGGGACAATAGAATGCATCATAAGCATTAAAGGTGACAACTTGTGTAAAATGCCTGGCGCACATATCCATGTCAAAGCCATCCTACATTTTGGTTGTAATCAAGTTTTTACAAAATATCTCACAGACAAGACAAGTGCGTCTTGATGAAGTGCTATGTTGACAATAGTTATGCAATTATTAATGTAAAAAAGGAATTCAGAATAGTGGAAAACATGTTTGTTTTTTCTGTATGGCAGAAACATATCTGAAAATATGTTTTTGGTAAAAAAACAAACAAACAAAAAAAACATTGAATACGTCCTTCCTAAGAGAAGTAATTTTATGTCAGAAAATCGTAACACACAGAGAGCTATGGAAAGAAAGAAGAAAATGATAAAAAACAAAACTGGGGTTACATTTTCAAACAACAGGGAATCAGAGCAAAATATTGAAAAGGCATACTGGCTGTGGAACACAACAAGCTCCTTTCTTTCTTTCCTTAATCAGTTTAAACATACTGTATACAGTTTAGGACTGCACGGCAGATAATACTTAACCTGACACTGATTCCTTCTGAACGTTTAAAATCTTAGAACATTATAGTATATTCAGAATGATTCATGATATTTATAGACACCCACCTTACATTAAAATACACCTTAGAGGTATAGAGTTTTCATTTATATGTATTTTCTAATTCTTAGTTCATGAATAAAGCTACTGGGCTACCTATTTTCAACGGAAGATGAGTGGGGCCACAAAATTTTCTTTGCCTCCACCAACTCTAACTGACTTGGGCAAGGGAAGTAAAAACATACTCCTAGTATGAAAACATCATTTTAACAATTTCTCTGAAGTCAGGTGGAATGAATCTGCCAAATGAAAGAAGGTGAGCCGCAGCTGCTGCCCCCAAATTGATCTATTTAGTAAAAGATATCTGTTTAATCTTTCATGATGGATCATGACACCAAAAGCATCTTGACATGAACCGAACTTGACATTTGCCAAATTAATTTCTCATTTTCTCTTCAGAAACAAGAAATGTTGTTAATTTCCAGCATATTCACAGCATACTCCAACATTTATGGAGTACATAACATATGGCAAATGATAAAATCGTCTATGGGACATTGTATTCCAAATGATCGCTGATCCAAATAGGACCTAAGTACCCAATTTGAGCCAAGAGCCTGTGTGTTATTCCAGTCAAATACTTGGTTTTGAATATACTTCTTGTTCTTATTCTTTACATTTCCCAACTCCTTGTCAGTGAAGACAGTTTAATTTTTGGCAATGTTCATATAAAATCCATGTGTTTTTATATCAAATGAAAGTAGAAAGGTAAATCATAAAAAATTATATAATAATTAAAAATAAGTTTGGGACCTTTTTATGTTGTAAAATCTACCCTGAAATTAATGATATTGTGTTTTCAACAGCAATAATTATGATGCAAATCTGAATTAAACTGATATTGAATTTGAGAAAAAAGTAAGCAGATTTCTGTATGGTTTTCTTAAGGATGCTAATATAATAGATTTATGGCTTAATTTTGAGCATTATGTGCAACAAAAATCAACAGGAAACAAGTGTAGGGACCGATGAACCAACAAGAAATCTATGTAATGAAGTCAGGTGGAATCTGATAATAGATTTTACCAGTGTGGCAGTAGTAAAAATAGGGAAAAAATGCTGAATAGTAGAATTTAGAAAAAGATCATGAGTTCAGGTTTAGACTTGTTGATCTTCAGATACCTACACTTGAATTTACAAACAACCAGAAGGGTCATCATCGTAGGTTGGTATGGATCGCAAAGGGAAAACAGTGTGAGAGCTCTAACCCTCCTGTGCTGTTTACAGTCACTGCAGGAAGATCACACAGGAGAACAGGATGGCTCTCTCTTTTATACGGGTGAATTCTTTTTCATTAGTACTTCAGCTTCTGTTCAAACTTACTTCCATGGACCAACAGGCATTCTGCTATCCTATTTTAGTGGATGCTTTAAACGCTGATCTAATTAAGCAAAATAATTGCTGTCCTTAAAATATTAGGCTTGCAAAAGGAACTACTTGAATATACCGTGTCTGGTAAACAGTGCATTGAGTCCCGAACTTTATCTTATGAATTTTATTAATGATGTGTAAACTACCTTGCTTTAAGATTACGCAAGGGAAAAGAATATTATTTGGATATATTAAAATATGCCATGGATTCTCTTTCTGATAATACATAAGTAGGTTTTACCAGACCATGTTTATGGATAAAATAAACTATGAGAAATATCTTAGGATATACATACGCATAGGACATTATAAGAAAAAAATAGGCAAAAACTAGAGGAGAAATATACTGTGAAAGACGGGAACCAATATTTGTATTTATGGCAATTTTCACTTGTGAGTATTCCCTAAACAAGAAGCATGAGAGGGATTTGGGAACTCAAGCAAAATAACATGGTTTTCTTCCCAAAATTGTAAAATAATGTAGTTGGGGATTTCTAAAGCAGCTGAAAAGTGAAGATGAAAATTACATAAAAGTAGGAGCTGAAGATGGAGAAGGCAAAATCTCTATGTAATATAATTCTATTAACTCCTTGACTGATCTCATAAGCTATGCATTTATAGAGAGAATGCTAGGAGCTGTTGAAAAGCAATGTCCTTGACTGAATGAGTATTTTACCTTTCTGCCACTGATCAGAAAACAGAGTTGGGAGTTTTAGTACAGCCAAGATAAACTCGTTGTGGGACAAAAATCAATACAAAGGTAATAATATATGTTATTATTTACAATATCTTGGCTAATATTAAAAAGAAAATACGAAGCTTGTAAAAAATATGAAGAGGCAACACGTCGTAATAGAATACCTAAAGATAACTCAGATGTTAAAATTACTAGGTAAAGATTTTAGGGTAACAACTAAATCCATAATCAACTTCTTCAAGGAAAAAAATGAACAAGTAGAATATTAGTAAAGAAAAAAACTATACATTACATCTAATTACATACATTTCTCAAGCTGAGAAGTGCAATAGCCAAAATAACAAATGTATTGAGTGGACTTACCAGTGGATTTGAGGTGGCCGATAGCAGGTGAAATACAGATTTTCCTCAGAGAATATGGAGACAGCTACAGTGACCTATGTCACTGTAGACAGCTACAGAGGCTGCTGTTCCTCTCCAGTGTGTGTGTGTGTGTGTGTGTGTGTATTTTAGATTTCCAGAAAATAAGAGAGAAGGGGAAGAAAAAAATATTTGAAGAAGTATTTATTATTTAACAAACTTGATTTTAAAATAGTTTGTCCATCCAAGAATTTGAGCACACTCTGAGGATTAAAACAAGGAAACAAACAAAAAACAATCTAAGCTCACCATTGTCAAACTGCTGGAAACAGAAAAAATAAACGCCCCAAAATTCACTTCTGTACCTTAACAGAAAGCAAAGGGAAAAAAATACTACTGTCAGGGAGCAATTACACTAATGAGGCTGACTTTTGTTGTTGTTTTTGCTGTTTTTGTTATTTCTAATTACTATGAAGGTGCAAATGATTAGGTTACACTGTTAGGATTTCTAAGGTAAAGTTCAAGTTGCAGTTGAGCCCTTCCCCTGGGGGTGCACTGTGCACCCTCACATTGTGCACATTACTTGAGAATTTAGCATTCTCCCCCACTTCCTCTTCCTCTTTCCCTTTCCTCTCCTCTCTCCTCCCCACAACTCTAATATACTTGTGTTTCTCTCTCGTGTAGGTGTGCGGTTGGTCTTATAGAAGACCTCCTTGGCAATTGCAGCAGCAACAAAAATAAGTAAATGAGACATGATCAAGCTAAACAGCTTTTACACAGCTGAAAGTACAACAACTTAAGCAAACATAAACTCTTTAGAATGGGAGAAGATATTTTTATGGGTATAAATCTTACAAGGCTGGTAAGTAGCATCCACAGAGAACTTGCATTAATCAACAAGAAGAAGGCAAATGATCCCATGTATAAGTGGGCAAGAGACTTGAACAGAAACTTGAAGACAAACAAATGGCCAACAAACACATGAAAAAAATTCTCATCATTCCCAATTCATATCAAAATCAGTCTGAGATATCACTTAAACCCAGTGAGAATGGCCCACATCACAAAATCCCAAAGTGCAGATGCTGGTGTGGATGTGGAGAGAAGGGAGTGCTTCTGCATTGCTGGTGGGATTGCAAACTAATACAGTCTTTATGGAAAGAAATATGGAGAATCCTCAAAGAGCTGAAAGTAGACCTTCCATTTGATCCTGCAATTCCATTAGTAGGTAACTGCTCAGATGAAAAAAGAAAGAAAGATCATTTTATAACAAGGACATTTGCACTAGACTATGTATTACAGCTCAATTCACAATCACCAAGACATGGAATTAACCCAAGTGGCCATCAACCCACGAATGAATTAATAAACTGTGGTGTATGCATGGAACCTATGGAATACTATTCAGGCACAAAAAATATTGGAGGCTGATCAGAATAATGGAAGCTAGAAGTCAAGGAATAAAATATTCGACATGTGAAATCAAAAGAAAAAAAATAAACCCAGTGTTCTATATCCAGCAAAAGCATCTTTCAATGATAAAGACAAAGTAAAATCATCATTATATAGCTCCAATGTAAGAATTCATCTCCAGCAGATTTGTATACTGTGGTATGTAAAGTTTTTCAATTGAAGGAAAATGCCAGGTGGAAGCTCATATCTTCAGGAAGGAATGGACCTGGGAAATTAAAAATCATTATACCATATGGCAAATTTTATTTTATATATGAATGAAACATATATGAGAGAAACTACACAAAAGGATGGTAAGTAGAATTATGCTCTTAAAATTTTCTTCATTTCATGCAAATTAGTGAAATATTAACTCTAAGTCAACTGGATGGTCTATTGGTGTATATTAGAATACCTAAATCAAGCAGTGAAATTAAAGCAAATACTTTAAAATTCAATGGCATAATTATAATGCAATACCATTTTTATTAACTTAGAAGAAAAAAAGGAAAGCATAACATAGGAAAAAATGAGAAAATGAAATACATTGAAAATGGTAAATCTATCTATCTATCTATCTATCTTTCATCTACCTAGTTGTTCTTACTTTTTGAGACAAGATCTCACTCTATCACCCAGTCCGGAGTGCAGTATTATAATCATAGCTCACAGCATCCTCACACTCTTGGGCTCAAGCAATCCTCTTGCCTCAGTCTCCTGAGTAGTGGCAACTATAGGTGTGCATCACCATACTTGCCCCTATATTTACAATTATATTACATATAAATGGACTAAATTATCTAAATAAAAATATAGAACCCATTTTGGGGAAAGACTGTTTCTCCATTCTGTGTAGTGTAGACTTAATGTCAGTTCTCAATATCAACCAAATTATCTTTCATTCTTCTTTTTATAGGTCCATTACTCTGTTTAATGATGGTTAGCATTGATAAGGTACTTAGTTAGAAATGGTTTAAAATCATGCACATTGAATTTTATAGCTCATGACAATTCCTCACAGATCAGGGGTCTTTGTCAATCTTAGAATGCTTTTACATTTGTATTAAGAGCTTTTATATTTGTCCATTATGTGGGAACAGCAAAGATGACACTCCTGGGTTTTTAAGAACATACTAAGTCAAATATCTCTTGAAAAATGTAGCAAATCCACATAAAATGAAATAAAAAAATAACACCGACAACACAAATCGTTACTAATCTTGTGTAGAACAGTGTTTTTCAACCTTTTTTATCTCACAGCACACTTAAACTTGTAGTTAACCTTATGTGGTATGCTTAAATTATGCTGATAAAAAAAAGAGAGAATAAGAAAAAGAATGTACTTATTGTACTTTGAACTCATTTCAAAAATAATTTTATTAACCATAGCCAAAAATTTGTATAGCAAACCTAAGATCCTCTCACAGCAGATGGTTGAAAAACATTAGCATAAATGCTTAGAATTTTTAAACATTATAAAATGCAGCAAATTTAACAGAGTTCCATGCTATTTTAATTAAGAAAAAACAGTGTAAATATGATAATTTATATTTTAATTTCTTATCTTAAAGTATGCCTTATATGTTTCTATTCTTTAATGAGAAAGTTAATAAGTACAACCTACCAGCTATAGAACATCTTGGAGTGCTATGATACTATGTTGTCAATTAAGTTTATAAATCCAGTGAAAATACCAATGGGAATAACTGCAGTTTTTCTCCTTCCCAGGTGTTTGGGTCAAAAACTATCACATTTTCATCAGGAGACTATTTGTAAATTTTTTTATTACATTTAAAACATGGACTTTTAGGTAAAACAAGCCATACTCTACTTAAATATAAAACTAGCTTTCCCAAATATGAAAGTGTAAACCAATTTCATATTCATTTTTATGTTCCTCAGAGTTTTGTGTTTGACTGGTTTTAATGAACTTTATATTTTTTCACCTTTGCTTAACAGACTTTGTTTTGAATCTTACTTAACAATATAGCCCGAAGTCATGTAACTTTAAAGCTTTATTGCAACAAGAAGTATTTCGTTTGCAGGATATGATGGACGACAACAAGCTGTTCGCTTGGAGGAAAAAAATTTCAATGGGCCTAATTAGTAGAACTGAAGCAGTTTTCTAGTTTCAAAACCAACAGAGCACTAAATTATTAGCTTTGAGTTGGCAAACTTCAAGTGAACTCTTGAACTCTTCTATGTTATTCAAATATGTTGAAGGATTAGTTATACACTCTATTTATAGCCACTGTATATGATATTTAATATTATATATAGAGAAAAAGAATCTTCCCATCGTTTATTGCATTTTTTAGCAACAGACTAAACATCAACCATGATAATTTGGACATTACCCCTATTGACATTTCATAACAACTGGGGCTGGCTTATTTGGACAAGCCACCAAAGAATACATAAAATTTTACAAATATTATTTGTATGGTAAACCACATTTCTTCATTTTAGATCATATTGGAGAATATTTATGCTGATCTTTTGTCAATCAGCAAGACTTTAAGGAGATGATGTTCCTTTGCTGGCTGCCCTCTGCCAGATGCAGTTACTGTGTAGTTTTCTACCGTTCCCCCCTCTGCACTCTCTGCTGCCAGCTAAAGAGGAGTTGTGTATTAATTGGCCGATGTGGGGAGCCTGGGCCTTGCTTACAGGGAAAGGCGGGAGTTCCCGTCTAACTTATATATCAGCACTCCTGTGTCAGATCTACCCGGTCCTCCTGTCCTCCTGACACCTTGCTTTTTCTTTAAGGAGGAATTTGCAAAGAAAACCAGGGAATTCAGACAGCTAAGCAAGAAGGCTTATACAGACGGGCATATTCCCAGCAGATGTGGATATAAGGGTTTATCCAAGATCACATTTTTGCTGCTCTGGAGGAATACTGTACAAGGTAGGACTCCCACTCTACTTCTGAGGTAGGCACCTGTTTTTATCTGAGGATGGTATTTTAAATATTGGAGGAGGCGAACCCAGCCATGACTGTCGCTATATTACCACACCTTTCAACCCTTGTGATTTCTGCACCTGTCGGCCTAGCTGCCAACTGCCGGCACTTGAGTTTCATCCCCAGGGGACTTGCTCTGAATACTGAAGTCCATTCTGTTTGTTGGTGCCACCAGTCCAAAACTAATGGGATTTTAATGTGCCTAGAGGCAGCTCTCAAATACTGGCAAAGATGAATTAGTACATTAGATATCCACGGTCTCTCATAGTCTCCCTATAAGACTAGTTACACATACAGGGGTAACTTGCTGGTAATGGACTTGTGGTTTCTTTTCATTTCCTGTCTTAGTGGCCATTTTCTCCTGACCTTTCCTTGTAACCTTTCCCAAATAAAGTACCCATCTTTTATTCTTCTTCTCAGGGTCTATTTCCGGGGAAGCCACATGAGGCCATGATTTCTTTCCTTTGACTTAATGAGGACTCTGGTGTTCTTCTCGGGATTTTTCTTCCCTATATCAGTAATGTGTGGCTAGCCAGGGCCCCATCACTAGAATAATTTTAATTTCAAAGTAGATTAATAGGAGTTGACTATTCTCAAGTGATAATAAGTAGAGAATTACTCGTCAGTAGAGCCTTATGTCATAAGCTCACTGTCTAAATGATGAATATATAATGAAATTAAACAGAATTGAGACAGATGGTTCTAGCTTTTGATAAATGTGCATATCTTTGTAATCAGATAAGTCTGCTGCCTGGAAGATCAATTGGGATATAATAACTTTGAAAACTAAATCATTTCATTGTTTGGCATCTCTGAGACATGGTAAAAAGCGAATTTCAATTTAATTTACTTAAAATATTGCTTATTGTCTTCCTAAGCACTTGCTTAAAAATGAAAAAGCAGATACTGTTCTTTGTTTTCTCCTATAAAATTATTTATTTTGCTATATAACTTCAGAAAAACATTTCAAGGCTTTTTGTGGATTGATGGCTTTTCTCAGATAAGAAAGAAGAAATAAAAACATGCAAAGTAATTAATGTCAAAATATCAGACGATAATGTTATAGAAAATGAGAATCCAACTGTAAAATGTATCTGAGATTTTTAATTTTCTTCATATAAATGTATGGACTAAAAGCAAATCTGTATGCATGTTTATTCTGGGAAGAGGCTTGAGTATTTGGCATGTTACTATTTGCATATTTACTTATGAAGTGTTTTCAAATAAAATTCACTTATAAAATTTTAGTAAGAAAATATTTGAAATATGCCGTGTGTATCTGATTAATAAATACAAGTAATAAGAATCAAGAAAAATTTGCTTTGCTTTTAGGCTAATTACTCATGACATATGATTTTAACCTTTTTATGCAAGCAGTAATGCTATAAATAACTTGCAAAGAGAAATTTATTGAATGAATCAATGTTATTGTCCAAGATACTTAATAAATAATGACTGACTGTAGTGGTGTTTTGAGAGAGTTGGGATAGCAGAATATTTATGTCAATCTTTTGTCAATCAACAAAACCTTAAAGGAGATGATGTTCAACTGCTCTTTTTGCCAGTAATTTATTAGAGAATCTCCACTTTATTATATTCAGTTTAAAGAAAAATAATATTTAGAAATGCTTGTTATTCAAATGAGCTGTAGCCACCAGATTGGCAATGGTGTAAATTAACTTCAACTTATTTCCAATGATGATCAAATTCACAAGATCGAAGTGCTAATTTCATTATTCTGAAATGCTTTGCTTTGTCATCGTCTTTCATTATTCTCAACCTCAATATTCTATTCTTGGTACTTCAAAACAAGTAAGAACAATGTGGGGGGGACCTCTGCGGAGATGGAAACGGCCCATGGGAGCAACTGCATTCAGCTGTGAACGTCCCATTGGATAACGTGGGTACAGGCGGGGCGCACGCAGGTAGCTGACCCCACCGGACACTTGGACCATAAATGGGCAGAGAAGCCACACCTCTGCTTCCGTGATACCCCAGGCTGTGCGGAGTGGCATCAAGGAAGGGGAAGCTCGTTAGAGAAAGAACTTAGTACAAGATATGATGATGAGTAGAAATGACTAGAATTAGTAGGCCTTATACATGAAAAAAATATTAAGTAGAAAAAGCAGAGAAAACCATTAGGGCTGAAGTCAAGAAGTAGACGAGAGCTAAAACACGAAAGGTCTAAGAATCATTCAAAGATTAAGTTTTTATTTAATATTTTAAAAATTAACCAGTCCTAAAAAATACTGGGAAGATGTCTATATCTTCTCAGATAGCTTCTTGGTATCTCTTAGGAGATAAATATATCTATATACACACACAGAGAGACACACATATATGTATATATAGGCACACACACATATATACACAATACGTACTGTGTATACATATAAAATATGTCCAAAAGAAAAGCCATGTTATCAAAATAGCCACTTACCCGACCCAAACCTCCCAAACCCACCGTCTGCTGATCTTTTATAACTCCATTTTTTTAAGTTTATATTTCCTTTTTTATATAAAAGGAGGTAGACAGGTCCATGTTGGTAAATGCTGACTGCTCTCTGAGACCAATATTCAGAGAAAGGAGGAAAGCTTGAGTTCTATGCACTGTTACCGCAGGGCCTAGCGCCCTCCAGCTTCCAGCTGGTGAAGGGAGTAAGTTTATCTTTCTTCTCACGAAGCTGAGTGGTGTTGATTCGATACAGTTTTTGCTGAAATAGGAAAAGATAAGAATGAATTTGGAACAGAAAGGGGTAGAAATTCTTTCCCCATATATTCTGCTCAACATATCTCCCCTCCCCCAAATAATGTGAGAACCGTGGTGTAGAGAAAAGAGACCTCAAGTTCAAGGTGACTGAGCACAAGAAGGAAAACAAAAAGATTGCAACTTGCTCGTAGGGCCTGGAGAAAGGTTTTTTTATTATTATTATTATTAAATCATAACTGTATACATTGATATGAAGCGAGTGTATGATGCCCCATGATCATATCAATGGAGAAAGGTTTTTAAGATTGGAATCTCGCAGTGACTGTCCCCCTTCCTCCTCTGCCCTCCCTCCCTCCCTCATCCTCTTCACCTTCACTTGGAAATCCTGGCAATTTAAGATGAAAACTTTTAAAATAAGTTGTCTCTGATGGCTTGAGCCTGGCCACTCAAAAAGAGAATCAGAAGAACAGGGAGGATTTTGTCTGGAATTGACATTTTCTATTGTAATTCTGTTCCTATTTAAATTCCCTTTTCCTTTTCCTGGACAGGAAAGGCGGGGCACAGTTTAAAACATTAAAAGTGCCAAGTTAGACAGTAAAATCATAAGTGTGCACTATGGATATGTATATATGTTGCTCTTTTAAATGAGATTTTACTATTCCAACAAGCTTTGTAACTCTATTATTTTTACTTAATGGACCGATTTTTTTCTGGATAACCACTTCACAGAAGAACTACTTCACAAATAGATATAATTACAGCACAGAAGTTCAGTCCCCCGGACGTATTTATTTGGAAAACGTTGCACACGCCAACATGAATTTTAAATAAAACGCTGCACACGTCAACTTGAAATTTAAATACACATGACCAGTGGATTACATTTCTATGGGTAATATCAGAACAGGGTTGGTATTAAAGCAAGGTCATAAGGAGAAAAAAGCAATTTAGTTAAGAAAACAGAAAATGCTCTCTGTGATATAAATGATAGAATGGAATTCTAAAACTTGCTCTTACACATTATATGGATTCTTGTTCTCAATGCTAAGTAAACAAGGTATTTCCACTAGATATTTTTCTACATTTTGTCACTCAGTGGCTGTTTTCATCTATTTGTAATTAAAATGACATTAAGCTGACCAATTTTCAGTAATACAATATTTCATAACAAAAATCCCATATAAAGCCCTTCATCAATTTTATAGACTCAATTATATAATAAGTGTTACTGTGCTGTGGTCCAAAAATGATAGTACGTTTTCTAAATTCTTTCAAAAGAAGATTTCCGTTTGTAACTTGATCATATACTACTTTTGTTGATTTTTTTTCTTTTTTTTTTTTATTGTTGGGGATTCATTGAGGGTACAATAAGCCAGGTTACACTGATTGCAATTGTTAGGTAAAGTCCCTCTTGCAATCATGTCTTGCCCCCATTCTCTGACCAACAACTCTGAAAACTTATGGAGTAAGATTACAGTAACTCTTCCGTTAGACATTCACCAACGACAGGGTTACGTAAGGTATTTGGAGAGTCTTACAGGGCGGCGACAAGTCTCTCTCCATGAATGCCCGCTCTCAGCTTTAAGTTTCTTGTTTGCTCATAAACTATTTATAAAATATGATTAATAATATCCACTTCCCACATGTGGACATCTTAGCCCCTTGCTAGGCTAAGATGCCTAGTAGAAATCAATTGCATTTCATTGTTCTATGATACTATGATTTCTAAGTCCTTTAGCCACAGTGTAAGTGATATATTTTTTTCGAGATATCTAATAGTAATTGCCTCAGCTAATAATCACTTTACATAAACTCTACATATATTTCCTAGGTCTCTAAGAACAGAGTACTATAAGCCGGGGCTTAAAACAACAGGAATGTACTGTCTTAGTTTCTGGAGGAAACTAGAAGTTGGAAATCGTGGTGGTGGCAAGGCTACCTCTGAAGACTCTAAAGGAAGTTTCTTCCTCCCCCACCTCAGCTTCTGCTGGCCTCATGCATTTTTTTCTTTTTCTTTTTTTTTTGGCGTGTGACAGCATAAGATCAATCCCTGCCTCCGTCTTCTCATGGCTGTCTTCTCTCTGTATTTAAATTTTCCTTTTCATTAAAGACAACAGTTATATTGCTTTGAGTGTCTGCCCTGCTTTAGTATCAGCTCATCTTAACTAAAAGCATTTGCAATGACCCCGCTCTTAGATGACGTCTTATTCACAGGTATTGGGACTAAGAGCTTCATCTTTTCTTTTGGGAAACACAATTCAAGGCATAAAATGCATCCAAAAACAAAATAATATAAACATCAGATACGGGCGGTGCCTGTGGCTCAAAGGAGTAGGGTGCCAGCCCCATTTTCTGGAGGTGACAGGTTCAAACCCGGCCCTGGCCAAAAACTGCAAATAAATAAATAAATAAATAAACATCAGATACGTTAGGATATGACTGTCAAAAAAACATAGTTTAAATAGAGTGGGATTTTTTTTTTCTTTTGAGACAGTCTCACTATGTGAGCCTCTGTTGAGTGCTGTAGCATCACAGCTCACAGCAACCTCTTGGGCTTAAGCAATTCTTTTGCCTCTGCCTTCCAAGTAGCTGGGACTATAGGCACCTGCCACAGGGCCTGGCTATTTTTTTGTTATAGCAGTCATTTTTTGGCAGGCCTGGGCTGGGTTTGAACCCGCCATCCCCGGTGTATGTGGCTGGTGCCCTAGCTGCTGAGCTACAGGTGCCAAGCCAGGAATGGAATTTTTATTACATGTAACATTGCTGCAATATTTATTACATACACCAGCTGAAATTTTCCCAGCTTAATGTTAATAGGAGAGAACTAATCTTAATGTAAAACAATGAAAAGTTTCTCAAATGTCATAGAAAGGCTCATGTATTCTTCAAATGGGAACTTTTGTGCCTCAGAATTGGCACTGCCAAGGGAAAGTGTTATGCACACCACAGACTTTACATGAGCAACCTGGAATTCATATAAAAGTTACTAAAATATCAAGGAAGTGTGTCTCTTGACACATCATTTTCTATCTATCTATCTCCTATCTACAATTTATGTGGGATGAACACATTTGTTAAAAGAGCACACTATTCTAAACTCCTTTTAAATTTTAGCAGATTTAGGGACTACAATGTATTCCTTGTTACATGCAATACTATAATGCTGAAGTTGGGGCTTTCAGGTACCTGTCACCTAAATGGTGTCTGATGCACCTGTTAGGTAGTTTTGACCCTCAGTTGCCTTGACACTCACCTTCATCGGAATGTCCAAAGTTCATTGTACCCCGGCATGGGACCATGCAGAGCCACTTTAGCTCCCACTTATAAGTGAGTATGTATTGTATTTGATTTTCTTAGCATAATAACCGCTAGATCCATCTAACTTGCTGCAAGTTATCATCCTTTCACTCATTTTTAATGGCTGAGTAGTACTCGATGGTGTGCATATAGGTGTATATATACCTCACATTTTCATTCTTCACCCATCAGTTGATGGGTTCCACATCTTTGCAATTATGGATTATGCAGTGATTGATAAACATAGGTGTACAAATGCCTTTTTGATATAGTGACTTCTGTCTTTTTAGGAGATTCCCAGGAGTGAGATGGCTGAATTGAATGGTAGATCTATTTTAAGTTCCTGGAAGAATTTCCATAGTGTTTTCCATCATGGTTAACCAATATACATTTTCACGCACCATATACGAGCATTCCAATTTCTCCACATCTGTGCCAATACCTATTATTATTTTTTTTTTACTCCTTCATAATGACCATTCTGATAGGAGTAAGTTAGTATCTATTGTGGTTTCAATTTGCATTTCAATGTTGATTCATAATGTTGAGCATTTTTTCATATGTTTTGGCCCATTTGTATCTTTTTTGTTGAAAAATGTATGTTCATATCTTTTGCCCACTGTTTAATGTTTGTTTTTTTTTTTTTCCTTGCTGATTTGTTTGGGTTCTATATAGATTCTGGATATTAGAGCTTTGTTAGATATATATTTATCTCTCATTCTATAGGTTGTCTTATTTGCTCTGTTGAGCACGTCTTGCTGTACAGGAGATATTTAGTTTAATTAAGTTCAACTTGTTTTTGGTTTTGTTGCCTTTGGTTTGGGGATTTTAGTCATACATTCTTTGCCTAAGCCAATGTCCAGAAGAATGTGTCCTAAGTTCTCTTCTAGAATTTTTATACTTTCAGGTGTGACATTTAAGTCACTTGTCCATCTTTATTTAATTTTTTGTTTTGTTTTTAAATAAAATATTGTCTAACTTTTTAATTCAGGTTGATTTAATTTTAGTACGGGGATGATAGTTTAAGAATGCTGTTTTACTCCTCCATAGGCGGCTTTCCATTTTTCTCAGCACTCCTTATTAAATAAATATGGTGTCCATCCCTCAATGCATAGCTTTGCTTGGTTTATCAAAGACCAGTTGATTTTACGTGTAGTTTTATTTCTGGCTTCTCTGTTCTGTTCTACTAATGTATGTGCCCATCATTACATTTTGGTTCATATTGCCTTGTAGTATAATTTGAAGTTAGGTAATGAGATGCCTCCATGTTTATTCTTTTCCCTTAGGATAGCATTGATTATTTGAACTCTTTTTTGGTTCCATATAAAATTTAGGATTAATGTTTCTTTCTTTCTTTCCTTCCTTCCTTCCTTCCTTCTTTCCTTCCTTCCTTCCTTCCTTCCTTCCTTCCTTCCTTCCTTCCTTCCTTCCTTCCTTCCTTCCTTCCTTCCTTCCTTCCTTCCTTCCTTCCTTCCTTCCTTCCTTCCTTCCCTCCCTCCCTCCCTCCCTCCCTCCCTCCCTCCCTCCCTCCTTCCTTCTTCCTTCCTTCCTTTTCTTTCTTCAGTTTTTGGCCAGGGCTGGGTTTTAACCTGCCACCTCCATCATATGGGGCCGACGCTCCACTCCTTGGAGCCACAGCACCGCCCAGGATTAATTTTTCTAATTCTGTAAAAGAGGACATGGTTATTTTGATAAGACTTGCATTCAATCTGTAAATAACTTCAGATTGTATGGACATTTTCAAGTATTGATCCTTCCAGTCTATGAGTATAGGGTGATCTTTCATTTATTTGTGTCATCAATGATTTCTTTTATCAGTGTTTTGTAGTTCTCCTCACAGAGACCTTCCATCTCCTTGGTCAGGAATATTTCTAGTATTTTTTTTTTTTTTTTGCAGCCATAGTAAATGATATTGAGTTATTGATTTACTTCTCATCTTGGCTGTTATTAGTGTATAGGAATGCTGCTGATTTGTGTACATCAATTTTGCAACCTGAGACATTACTGAATTTATTTATCAATTCTAGGATTATCTAGATACATGATCATATCATTGGCAAACAGGGATAGTTTGAACTCTTATTTGTTTCCTTTGGATATAGTTATTTTCTTTCTCTTACATGACTGCTGATTGCTTTGGCTAACACTTCCAGGACTACACTGAACAGAAGTAGAAAAAGTGTTCACCCTGGTCTTGTTTTACTTCTTACAGGAAATGATTTCAACTTTTTCCTATTAAGTATATTGTTAGCTGTGGGTTTGTCATTTACAGCTTTTATAATTTTGAGGCATATTCATTCTAAGCCCAGTTTATGGAGGGTTTTTATCATGAAGGAGTAATAGATTTTATTTAAGTTTTTTAATCGATTGAAATGATCATATGGTCTTTGGTGTTGGTGTATGTGGTGCATCACATTTATTGATCTGTATGTTGTGAATCATCCTTGGATCTGCAGGATGAGACCTACTTGGTCATGGTGAATTAATTTGATATCCCGTTGGGTTTAGTTTGCTAGTATTTTTCTTCTGGATTATTTAATCTATATTCATGAGGGATATTGTTCTATAGTTTTCTGGTGTCTTCCTTTGGCTTTGGAATCAGGGTAATGCTGGCTTCGTAGAATGAACTAGGAAGGATTCCTGTCTTCTCAATGTTATGGAAGAGTTTCAGAAGCATAGGTGTTAGTTCTTTGTTAAGTCTGGTAGAAGTCAGTCTTGAATCCATCTGATCCTGGATTTTGTTCTTATGGTTGTTGGGAATTTTTTTTTTTTGTTTGTTTATTATTGAAGCAATCTTACTACTCATTATTGTTCTGCTCAGAGTTTCTATTTCTTCCTGATTCAGGCTTGAGAGATAAAGTTTTACAAAACTTTCCCATTTCCTCTAGATTTTCTAGTTTGTGTGCCTAGAGGTGTTGGTAACACCTCTTTTGTGTTTGTATAGTATCAGTTATAATGTCTTCATTTTTTTAATTCCAGTTTTGTTTTTGTTTCAATTTCATTTAGCTCTGCTCAGATCTTTGTTATTACTTTTCTTTTGATAACTTTAACCTTGCTTTGCTCTTGTTTTTCTAGTTTTTGAAACATGCCATTAGTTTGTTAATTTGTGATCTTTCTGTCTTTTTGATGATGACATTTAGTGCTGCAAAGTTCCCATATTATCCTGCAGATGTTGATAATTAATGTCATTAATGTTATTCTATTCAACAAATTGATTTCTCTCTTGATTTCTTTGCTTACCCAATAACCATTCAACAGTAGGTTGTTTTATTTCCATGTATTTGTGTATGAATTTTGAATTCTTCATTGATTTATAGCTTTATTCCACTGTGGCCTAAGAAGCTACATTGTATGATTTTGATGTTTTAAATTTGCTGAAACTTTTTTTATGGTCCAACATATGGTTTATCTTGGAAAATGTTTCATGTGTTAATGAGAGAAATGTATATTATATAGTTTGGGGGTAGAATGTTCTGTAAATGTCTGTAAGTTTCATTTGTTCTTGAGTCCCCTTTAACTCCAGTGTTTCTTTGTTGATTCTCAGTAGAGTGTTGAGATCCCTCACTATTATGAGGGTCTAGTAACATTTGTTTTATGAGTCTGTGGCTCCAATGTTAGGTGCCTATATATTTAGAATTGTTATATCTTCTTGTTGAATTAATCCCTTTCTCATTGTATAGCTTTCCTTGCTCTCCCTTTTTTTGCAGCTGTAGAAAACATGTTATAACTAGACTTATAAAGACTTATTTTGTGACCCATGTAGATTCTCTTTTGTAGCATGCTTCATGTGCACTTGAAAAGAATATATATCCTACTGTTTGTTGATGGGATGCCTGTGTCTGTCTGTTAAATGTCATTGGTTTATAATATTATTCAAGTCTTCTGTTTCCTTATTGATCTCATGTATGGATGTACTACCTATTACTGAAAGTGGGGTACTGAAATCTCTAATTATTGTCGTAAGAGTGGTTATTCATCCCTTCAATGTAGTAAATGTTTGCTTCCTATTTAGTCTATTGTTTGGGGTATTTATATGTGTAACTGATAATCTCGTTGAATTAAGATTTTTATCAAAAACATAACAGTGCTTCTTATCTCAAGCAATTGAAAGAACAAGGCACTTATGCAAAAACAGATAAATCACAATGGAAGAGTTCACAAGTATACTATTAAACACATAATTACTTGATTTATGACATAAGTGCAACTGTATTACAATAAAGAGAAGATAATCTTCTCAGTAAGTGGTGCTAGTCAATGAGAAATCCATTGGGAAGAAATAATACCTTCTCCACCAACAGAAATAATAAGCAAAATTGTTCTGATGGAATATTCACATAATATAAATGACATGATAATCTCTTTCTAGAAGATTATATAGGAAAACATGTTTATTTGCTTAACATAAATTTTCAAGTAATTTTTTAAATTGTTTATGTCAAAGTATTATAGGGGAACCAATATTCTTTGATGACATGGATCACTTTTATACTGCCTGAGTCACGGTTGTAAGTATGTGTGTCATCCAGAAAGTGTTCATACACTCGTTGTGGAAGTTTATTCCTATCTTCTCCTTTTCCCTTTCACCTCGATTTCTGTTATATTTTACCTCTAAACTCGTATATGCTCTATCAGTTTGTTCCAATATAACAGTGCCTTCATGGGATGTTTACTTTTCCCTTCTTTAGATACTTCCCTGAGGATAACAATCTCCAGTTCTGCCCAGGTTGCTGCAAAAGACATAATATCTGGCTGAGTAGGATGGAGTATATGTGCCAGATTTTGTTCATCCAGTCATGAATTGATGGGCACTTACATTGATTTTTGCCTCATCCAATGTCTAAGAAAGTTTTTCCAACATTTTCTTCTAGAATTCTTATGGTTTTCTGCTTTGTATTTAGGTTATTTATCCATCTTGAATTAATTCCTGAACAGACCAATCATGAGCAATCACATTGAGGCAGCAATTAACAAAAAAAGCTTCCCAAAACAACAACAACAAAAAGATTGAACCAGATGAATTCACAGCTGAATTTTATCAAACCTATAAAGAACACTTGGTGCCCATACTTCAGAAATTATTCCATAAGATGGAAAAGGAGGGAATTTCCCCAGTTTATTCTACAAAGCCAGTATGGAAAGAACACTACAAAAAAAGGAGAGCTATAGACCAATATCCTTTACAAATATAGATGCAAAGATCCTCAGTAAAGTACCAGCAAACAGAATTCAACAGCACATCCACCATGATCATGTGGGCTTCATCCCAGGAATGTAAGGATGGTTCAACATACATAAATCAATAAATGAGATTCACTACATAAATGGAAAGAAAAATAAAGATCATACTATTATCTCAATAATTGCAGAAAATGTATCCAACAAAATTCAGCACCCTTTCATCATAAAAAACCTCTACAAACTAGCCATAGAAGAAACATATCTCAAATCATAAAAGCCACGTGTACCAAACCCCCAGCTGACATCATACTAAATGTGAAAACTGAAAACATTCCCAGTAAGAACTAAAACGTGATAAAAATGCCCATTTTCACCACTTGTATGAAACAGTGCTGGAACTCCTGGCCAGAACAATCAGGCAAGAGAAAGAAATTGAGGGCATTCAAATAGAAAAAGAAGAGCTTAAACTATTGCTTTTTCCTGATGATATGATCTTATACTTAGAAAATACCAAAGTTTCCACCATGAGACTCCTGGAATTGATAAAAAATTCAGAAAAGTCTCAAGGTACAAAATCAATGTATGTAAATCAGTAGCATTCCTATAAATCCCCCAATCAAAGAACACAGTCTCATTTTCTGAACGAACATGATCACCAAGAGCTTTAATCCACAGACTAGGATTCTGTGACTGAAGTTAAATCAATCACTAAACACATCACTTCTGAAAGTGTGCTAACCCCTGTCTTCCACAATTCTGAAAGTCCTGTATAAAATGCAAAGTTTGTAATATTTAGGGACCCTGAAATGTAAAGGCATAGCTTTCCTTTAACTATCACAACACATATTCTACTTTTGGTTTTAGATATTGAACAGTAGATTCTTTGAATAAGTGAATATGAGGAAGGATGATGCTCATATTATCCTTGGGATTTTCATTCATTTCTGGCAGGAGAATAAAGCATGAACAAGATTTTGGGAAACCACTGGGCAGTATCAACTAAAACTTCAAACATGCTTACTGTGACTAAATAATTCTAATATTATTTATTAAAAATAATAATTATTCTATGATAGTTTTTACCATCTTTACTCATCGTAAGCAAAATTTGAAATAAATGTGAGTTCCTGAAAATGATGGATAATTAAATTGTCTGAGATTTATGTAATGGGATACAATTCAGAAAAGAAAAAAAATTACACACTTCTGTTAGTAACAATTTGGATTAATATCAGAGATATAACGCCTACAAGGCACATGTGATATTGTTTCTTTTATGCAAAGTTCAAAAATCAATAGAACTAACAAGATTTATACATTTCACTATATGTATCCTGTACTTCAGAAATTATATCTGGCTAAGGTGAAAAAATAATTATGCATCTGAACCAAATTAAATGCAAACAAAAACCCCACACCAAGTCATTTTATGCTAGAATGTAAACCAAAGATAAAGAGATTTAATTTAAAAGACACTGAAAATATGTTCTACCTTTAAAATCAAACACAAAATTTATAGCTGCCTTTTATAAGATAAACTTGGGCAATTTCCCATTTATCTCTTTGCCGTCATAAGCACCTGCTTAAACAGAAGAGTCCCATGGAAGGGATTCATGTTCATATCTGCATCTAAAAAACTTTGAAATAGCTAGATATTCCCCCCCCGTACAGTTACCCTGAAAGATAACTACATGTACCCTTAAAGATTTAAAGAACTGAGTATTAAAATCACTTGCAGTATTTTTTTGCCCTATTCAATTTGACTTCGCCTCCAGCCATTGTGTTCATACACGAATTGGCTCAGATCTCAAAATTGAGCAAGAGATGAAAATTTTCCACTGGTGTGGTTGATGATAACTTTCTAAATTATTTCAATCGAGCAAAACTTTGGCTTTCTATCTGACCCCTGGAAATTGATCTGCTAACCCACGCCAGACTTCCTTTTAGGTCAGGATGCTCTGATTGCCAGTTCTGCATTGATTTAATTAAGACAGTTTGCATGAAACGATGATTGACTTTTCTGGATTGTGGAACCCTTAGGGTGGTGCAGTGACAGCTTGAGGTAGTCACTGAGGTAGTTAAAGAGAATAAGTGCAAGTAAAGCATTAGCCAGAAAGGAAAAGAATTTTTATCAGTTTAGACAGCAGACTGGGCTTCACCCCCTGCAAGCAGTGTGGAAACGCAGGAAGCAATTTCATACATAACTTTTCAGGGGTGCCGGCAGCTTCTGGGAAGCTCTCAAGGGCATGATCAACTCTCTTCCCCTAACAAGCTCCCATTTTAACTCATGTTTATCTGTCCACATCAGAAAGTCCCAAGGATGATAATCAGGTCCCCAGAACAACCCACCTGCAAAGTCTTATGCCTGGAAGGTCTTGATCCCACAGTAGCCCAGGTCAGCCTGATCGACCCCTGCCCAAAATAGTCTAAGCACATCTGAAATCCACCCTATTCCCGTCTAACTAACTGCCTGACCTCTCAGAGCCGTCTCTACATCCGTTGTTCCAGATCCCTACAGCTTTCTATCACTGTGGTCCACAAAGGACAGAAGTAGCTGGTTTCTCCGGGAAGCAGGGGCCAGGGGTCATCTCCACTTTCCTCAGTCTGTTAAGGTTGTTCTTCCAGCCCAACGTCCTTCCTTCCCTACATCTCAGCATACCTTCCTATTGATACGCAAATATGATTAGGACTTAAACTAATTCATGGTCAAACTGAGCAGTTTTTGCTTTTAACTTCAGAGGACAGTTAATGTTTCTACTACCAAGGGGTTATGACCAGATATTGAATGTGTTCCCTTCCAAAAAGTATTATCACTATTAGAATTTGTATATAACGTTGAATTTGATAGGTCTATTGTACTGCATTCAAGGATCATGCACATAAATAACACACAATGTATACATCACATACAACGCACAAATCTCTGGGAAGTATTTTCTGCTGAATTCAGAATTCTTTTCCTGACTATGTTGTTCAGTTTCACTTCATTTCATTTTGACAGATGCTGGTTGCATATCAACAAAAATAACTATTTCCACTGCTGTTCTTCAAGACTGATCTCAAATAAGCGTTCTTGGAAAGGTGTACGTTTTCCATCAACTACATTTTTCTCTTGCTTGCTCCAGAGACTTTCCACAAATGTATGTCTGTGGTAAATTGGATACTATGGCAGGATATTGTGGCCAACTGACCTTTCTTTTGAGACTTTTTTCCATGCACTTTTAAAGTATCTGCTACACAAATGAGTTAAGTAGCAAATTGGCTTCTTGTGTTCCTCTCTGCACAAATCAAATATTCCAGCTTCAAATCTTTTCCTGATTTTATGTGTTCGGATTAGGCTGGAAGGTAGTAATCGTACTTCTATCACGATATGCCCTTAGAGGAACAAACAAACATGAGGTTAACACAAATTGCATCATAGAAACAGTTACAAGGGAAAAGGCAATTTATTTATTTTTATTTTTTTTTATTAAATCATAGCTGTGTACATTGATATATTCATGGAGCATCATTCACCAGCTTCACAGACCGAAAAGGCAATTTAAACAAAGTCATTTTCAAGTTATTTAAGGTGCATTTGCTTAGTGCAAAACATAATTTTTTTTCCTAACTAAGATAATTACTATTTTGTTTGGGGTCGTTAGTAGTATTTCTCATATGTGGCTTCCACTGATGTTCTTTTTAAAATAACAGGTATGAGTTTCTTTTTTAAAAAGAATAAAACAATTCTAAAATCCAAATTACCTTAGTCTATGTAGTGTGTTTAAACAAATGTGAGGTATAAACTAATAAATGTTTTGTTTTCTTGCTTAAATATAACTTGGAAATATATGCAGAGCTCTTCAAATAGAAATTTAAAAAGAAATTTGATAAAAATAATTGCTGGTGCAAACTTTAAAATTTTTTTTAAGGGAAGAAGAAATTTAACTGGTTGCTTTAAATGAAATAATAATACATCATTCTACCACCTTTAGAGTTGAAACCATTGAAACATTTTACTATCGTCTTTGCAATTTTCCTGCTTATATACAAATATAGAAATTTGGATTTGTGTTCATAGATGCCCTTTTTTCTTAACACTTTGCGTATTATTGAAAATCTGCTTTTAAGACATTGTATTGGCAGCTTGAAACCAGCAGTACTAGAAATATGTAAAACACACAAATTGCTAAACTACAAATGGAGATCCCTCCCCAACCAAGAGCCAGTTTTTAGACATTTACCAGCATTTCACTATAGGTATGTATCATTCTGGATTACACATACTAAAATTAAACCATATAGCATTTACATTTTTTTCTGAGAAATATAAAAATATGTAGTAATAGAACTATTACAATAAATGTCATATTTTTATTAAATCATAGCTGTGTACATTAATGCAATCATGGGGTACAACGTGCTGGTTTTATATATAATTTGAAATATTTTCATCCAACTGGTTAACAGAGCCTTCACCACATTTTCTTAGTTATTGTGTTAAGACATTTATATTCCACACTTACTAAATTTCACATGTACCCTTGTAAGATGCAGCATGGGTGTGGTCCCACCAATCACCCTCTCCCCTCCCATCCTCCCCCTGCCCCTCTCTCCCTACCCTCTCCCCTTTCCCCTTCTTCTTGGGCTATAATTGGGTTATAGCTTTCATATGAAAGTTATAAATTGGTTTCATAGTAGGGCTGAGTACATTGGATGCTTTTTCTTTAATTCTTGAGATACTTTGCTAAGAAGAATATGTTCTAGCTCCATCCATGTAAACATGAAAGGGTAAGGTCTTCATGTTTCTTTAAGGCTGCATAATATTCCATGGTGTACATATACCACAATTTATTAATCCATTCATGGGTCAACAATTCCTCTACTAGGTATATACTCAGAAGAACAAAAATCACATTATAACAAAGATATTTGTACTATAATGTCTATTGCAGCCCAATTCATAATTGTTAAGTTATGGAAGAAGCCCAAGAAGACTAAATGTCATTTTTTTTTTTTTACCATTTTTTCCATTAAAGATATTTTTGACAAGGGAAAAAAGGATAAAGATACATGGTTTGGGGAACACTACCTTTGAAGTAGTATTTTTCTCAGCAAAACTAGTTGAGAATGTTAGTGTGCATCATAAGAAGAAAAAGAAAGAGAAAACTTGTCGTGAGAGTATTTCATATAAATTGCTCCTGAGGTCTTTCAAAGAAGCAAATTGCCAGAAATTTTTGTTGTGCAATTCAAGTTAACATGTTCACCAATTTTGTCAGCTGTATTTTATTAAGTAATTTTCCAACTTGTACTTATGTGCTTCAATATTCTTTGTCTTATTAGCAATTTTCTGTTCAATAAGTTGTTCTACCTCAATATATTTATCATGCTCTAAGTTCAGTGTACAGTTGGTAGATTTTTAGAGTTCCTAGTAAAGTTTGCTGTCATTCTTTTGGAGTTGAGGTTCTAAAATGTGAACTGATCTAACATAGTTAATAGTCCTTTGCCAAGAAACATTTGCCTAGGAAACCCCAAATGTTCTAAGAATATACAAGCCTATCAGATGAGCTTGTTCTTTAGAAACATTCTCACAAAGTGGAAGGATAAAAGGAGGCCATGCTAAAATGCTCAAGCATGGAATAGTGAGAAAGGACAGAAGGACCAGACATCAGGGAACAGAACCCTTTCTATCCTGTCCGTTGATCACAATTGAGTTGTCTTCATATACACTCATGGGCCTCTTCTGTCTTCAAACTCTAGAGTCAGTTTTAATCTAGAGCAGTTAACTCTTAATTCTTTCCAGACTAGCAGTCTTTGAGAACTAAGTCTTATACTAAATCTCTACCAAAAGAAAGATAATTGTGTGTCACGACCCCTGTGGCCCTGGTCTCGGTCGCTGCAGAAAGGAAGCCGGCGTGACACGGATTAGAAGTACAAGCTTGCAGGAGGCAGGCTAACCTTAGTTGCAGGGTAGCCCTTACTAGTGAGTGACCGATCTTATCTCATTCCGGAACACTGAGTTACTTGGGGGGTTGCCCCCATGTCACAAGATGTCTCTAGGCTTGTCAGGAGACTGTCCTGTTCTCATGTGTCCTTTTCATGTGATGAGAATCAGTAACTGTCCTTTGCAAGCATGGTGTCCATTCCTCTACATAAAGAGAAAGAATGAGAATTATTATTTTAGTTCTGAAAATTCTAAAACAGGGAGAATATAGCTGGTCAATAACTGTAACTTACAGATTGTCTTCCAAGCAACTATGGACATGTCTCGAGTAAAGGGAAAATGTGTCCTGAATGAACACCAGGAGTGAGTGGCTAATTTAAGACTTTGTGACTTGGGGAACCTCATGTGTTTTGTGAGTGCTGGATGCACTTTTAATCTTTTCATCCTCCCCCACGTGCAGCGTTCATAGTAATCTCTTACTTTGTCGTCTTTGTTTCTAACAGCTTTGATAAGCTACCTTATTACTTTCTATAATAGAATTGAATGGACTTCAGTAATGTAGCATGTGTACATAATGAATGTATTGGATTTATTCTATTTGACATAAATTACATATCAAAAGACATTATTTTCATCACAGAAGAAAAGACGTCTAAAAAACAAAAATATATTTAGTTCTTAGTAAAACTAAATGTTCAAGAGAATGCATTCGTTTAAAGATCATATTTAAAATGGGAAGGCAGGGAAGCATTTCCGGAATGGTGGAGAAAGGTCCTCTGTAAAGCCATTCTTACAAAAGAGAAATTAGAACACTGGAAATATTGTCCAAATCAATATTTTCGGAACTCTTCAAATTAATTAAAGGCTTGCAGCAATCTGAGAGTAATTCTTCAAGAAAAATAGCTGATTTCCAGTAAGAACAGTGAATTTGTAACTCGCTTTATTACCATCTCTTTTTGATCTGTGTAGCCTTGAAAAGTAGCACTCTTGTAACCCTGGCAACTGTGAATACCAGTAGCCTAACAAATGCTGGTGGGGGCAGGATGACTTTGGAGCTCTACAGCACCATCTCCAGAGAACTATTACCTTTGAACTACCCGGAATTACAATGGAAAAATTCCATTCATAGGGATTGTCTTTATTTACACTTGACTCAGTTTATTCAATGAAAGAGCCTATTCCTAGAGCATATGCTAAAAATAATGAACCACTAATCATGGAAGCTTCCCTAAACAGTGACAGTGTCAGGTAAGTAGATAGAAATCCCAGTCTCAGCCCTGTGGCTGTGGCTCACGCTTGAAATCCTAGCACCAGACTGGGATGCCGAGGTGGGTGGATTGCCAGAGCTACAGGTTCTAGACCAGCCTGAGCAAGAGTGAGACCCCCATCCTCCCCCCCAAAAAAAAATGCCAGGCTTTTTGGCAGGCATGTGTAATCCCAGGGACTCAGGAGGCTGAGGCAAGAGGATCACTTAAGCCTAAGAGTTCGAGATTGCTGTGAGTTGTGATGCCACAGTACTCTACCCAGGGTGACAAAGTGAGACTCTGTCTCAAAAAAAAAAAAAGGAAGGAAGGAGGGAGGGCGGGGAGGAAGGGTACCTAATACCAAATAGATATAAACATAAACTAAAACCCTGTCTCACAAATTAAAAAAAATTATTTGGGGGAAGGTTGCTTTGTAGATTCAATATGTATAATGATTTATTTATATTATGTCAAAGCAAAAATTATGCTGTGATAAATTGTACAGGCAAGGACTTAACTCAAGGTTGTCACCATAGGAGAAAGAGACTAGAACATAGTTTGAGCTTGACTCCACTGAAGTACAGGAAGGGAGAGTTTTTAAGAGCTGTTGTGGGAAATTCTGTCTTTACCCAGAGGAAAGGTACACTTTCTTTTACATTCATGAAGAGGTAGTTCTACAAATTGGAGTAAGGTGTCCACCCAAGTTAGGGCCCTGCTCTCTCATATCTGGGGGATAAGGACCTCAGTAGTTATGTTCAAAGTAGTGTGGCTTCCAGGTCTCCTTGAGAAAGACAGTCCTACTTTATGAAACTGGTGAAATGGTTTACATCTCAAAGGGGCAGAGAAAGAATTTACCATTACAAATATTTTTGTTTGTTTGTTTTGTTTGTTTTTTTTTTCAGTAAATGCTCTAAGTAAGAAAAGGCAGCTTTAGGGTTTCCTAATTAGCTAGGAGTTCGTCTAAATTTTAGTCAAACTGAGGGGAACCTTAAAGTCCTATTGGTTAATTAGCAATAAATCTAATCTCAATTATTATTAAGGAAGGAATCAAAACAGATCAACTTCCGTCATTTCTTTTCATATAACAACATTTCCCAAAACTTAAAAAAATACACACACAAAAAAAGCGAAGCAGTTTCGCTAAGTTGAGGCCTTGTCTGGCAACTTTTTTTATGGAAAGGAAAGAAAAATCAATGCACCTTGAATAATAATACCTATCAATAGCTTCTTCAAAATTCCATAACAAAATTGTCAAACATCCAATAAGTCCAATTGAAATAATATTTTTAATGTCTTATGAATATTTTGAAGATGACACGCTAATCCTTAAGATGTTTTTCTCAGGAAATTTAATAATGTAGGCTGGGATGGAAAAAAAGTAACATGCCTTAGGAAATTAGGGTTAATTAGAGCCACGTTTAAATCTCACATAAGATCCTTACAGACTGTTCTTTAGGACAGAGACAAGCACTGATCTTTGTGTTGCTTCTTTTGGGGGTGAATTCCTTAGATCTACAAACCTACAAAGCAGACTTACAATATATGCACTGTTTATACATAGGCCCTACCTTGGTAGAAAGAAATAATTTAGCTCCATCATTTACATCACTATCCCCTGTTCTTTTGTAGCACAGAGATCACTCTGTAACAGCTGTTTGCCTACTTTGCCAATTTGAGTAAAGACGTTGCAATAAAAGTGAGCACTGGACAGGGGTAGAAAGTATCTCACACGTGTCTTCAACGTTCTTAGTGGAATGAAGAGAGACAGCCCTCTTATTGCTCTTAAATTTCTTTTTTATGTCATCTGAACATTCCTCTGTGCACCTTTAAACTCAGCAGGGACTTGCAAAAAGAGGCCATAGAGAAGAGGCTTGATAAACCAATATTTCAATAATTTAGGAGGCACCAAGGAGAGCTGGGAATCATTAAAGAAGCGATAGCTAAGAGCAAAAGCTTCAAGTCGTAAGTACTATTAGTTAGAGGCCCACGTAAGGCAATCAGGGGATCTCGTAGGGACTGGAGATGGAAACCATGGAGCACGGCTTTTTAATAAAACTCTCCAGGTGGGATGACTGGAGCTAAACCTGTCTTTACAAATGCATCCACATTTATTCACAGACACCTCGAATCTAACTAGCTTCTTTTTCTTTTCTTTCCTTCCCTTCTTCCCTCCTCCCTCCCTTGACTCTATGTTTGGATTCAAGACAATGGCTTATCTTTGATACCTTTTAATTTTCTAAGTTGCTGGATTTTCCATCACCAATGTTTTTATCATCATCATCCTCTTCATGATCATCATGGCTCTGTGTAAGTCCTTAAAAATAAAGTAATATTCCATTGGTTATGACCTCAGAACATCAAGGATCTCTCAAAAATAACATTTCATTCCTTCTACTCATTTGTGGATAATTCCTTGCCCTAGGAATATTCAGGCTATCACATTGTAGGGAATATAAGACCTTTTCTCATGCTGAGGCTCCTATAGAAAAGATTAACAAGAGAAAAATCATACAATTTATTTAATATTAATTTTACATGACATGGGAGCCTTCATAAATAGCCAACGAAACAGATAAACATGTGTATAGAGGATTAAACATCATACTTACTACAACAGCCACCAATATCATAACTCATCCGAGGAATTACTGAGAACAAGATGCTCTCCTGGAAAGCCTGGAAATCTCTTGTGACTTGGAGGGGTGAGAGGGTGGCATTCCTCCTTATGCTGTTAGGCCCATGAAGAAGAAGCCATACATGGGGTAGTGTGCCCTGAATCCCAGTAATTACCCCCCTTGATGTCTATGTTTAACATTTAGCAAAGAAAGCCTCACTCTGAAAAATCAGTACATTTGGCAGCACGTGGCTCAGTGGTTAGGGCAGCAGCCACATACACTCAGGGTGGTGGGTTTGAACCAGGCCAGCTAAACAGCAATGACAACTGCAATGAAAAAGTAGCCAGGAGTTGGCTATTTGGGAGGCTGAGGTAAAAGAATCGCTTAAGCCCAGGAGTTAGAGGCTGCTGTGAGCTGTAATGTCATGGCACTCTACCGAGGGTGACATAGTGAGACTCTGTCCAAAAAAATAATAAAAAAATAAAACTCAGGAGGGGCGGTGCCTGTGGCTCAAAAGAGGAGGGCACCAGTCCCACATACCAGAGGTGATGGGCTCAAACCCGGCCCCAGCCAAAAACTGCAAAATGAATAAATAAATAAATAAATAAATAAATAAAAATAGAACTCAGTATATTGTCTTTTCTGTCTAAGGCACTAATTCCTTTTATGGCTAGCTATTTTCTACCCTCTTTTAAAGACAAAACTCGAATATAACAATTATAAATGAAATTTTTTTGCACTGTCCTGCAGTGATTAGGCACTTTTTGTAGAATCTTCTTGACTTAGTTTTTTAGAGCTGTTGAAACACATTGCCAGACACTTGTGGGTTAAAACCTAACAAATTTATTACTTCAGCTTCTCAATCAGGTTCACTAGATCAAGGTGGCTGCAGTCCTTTCTGGAGGCATTGGGGAATGATGCATTTTGTTGTCTTTTCCAGCTTTCAGAAGCTGCCGCTAGGCCTTGACTCAGGAACCGTTCCTTGAGCCTTCAAACCAGTCACATTGCCTCTCTTCAAGTCTTTCACAGTCACGTCTCCCTTTGTCATAGCTGGAAAAGAATCTCTGATTTTCAGTGTCCATGTGATCAGATTGTGATTAGATTAGTCAGGATAATATTGATGAAGGGTTCCCTCGTTCAGGGCTGGACAAGGACTCCCATTTCCTAGGCCTGGGCAATTTCATGTAAGTTTCCTGGGTGTGGACAGTTTCAGGTAAGTTGGGCCTCTTTTGAAATGGATGCCCAGCCTGTCTGCTCTGAGCTGGAGGGACTGCATTCATCTGTTAATATACTCAGCATCGAAAAGGTGTCTTCCATCTAGGAAGTCCTGGCCAAATGAAATTCTCAAGACCTTATACCCCTAGGCTAAAAGATCTACATAAAGACTTCCCACGTGGGTCTTTCCCTTTGCCGACACCTCTTATGCTTTTTATTCTTTTCTATCTAATAAATCCTATCTTACCACTAATCTGTGGTCTGTGGGTTTATTCTTGGAATCCCCAAGGCAAGGGCTTACTGCAGAAAAAAATTCCAACAACAATAGGCCTGTCTCAAAGTTGTAATCACATCTACAAAGCCTTTTCTTGTCATGTAAGGCAATATAACGTATTGAAAAGATAATGTATTCAAATATAATATATTCAATAGTTTCAGGCATTTGGGCATTGGGACTAAGACATTATGATATGGACACCTTGGAGGGGAGCCATTATTCTGCCTATCACAGTTCCCATTTTAACTTCAATTTTTCCTTCTATGCGTGTAAAAAAAATAAAATTACAATCTTAATTTAGTGACTATCTTCTTTATTAGATTTTTATAAGAAGTACAATATTTGAATTATTTGGTTTCTGTTCTCAAGAAAACTTGTTAACCATTGAAATATTAATTTCTTCCAACTTTTGCTAAAAACTCTTATTTTTCTTTAGTTTTCAGTGTCTAAAGAGAAACAACAATAATTGCAGGAAGACACTATTATTTGAGTTATTACTTACATAAGTTAATTATGCATTACATAATATAACAGCTTTCTATTTTGAAAATATTTATTCCACATACTTCTAAAAGATTCATTTAATCTTTAAGATTCTTTAATAAGTGTGTGGAATAAATGTTTCCAAAATACGACAGATTATTATGGTTGTATTTAAAACAGATTATTACGGTTGTATTTAAAAAACAAACAGTTTGGATTAAATTATAACTGATGTAGTGTTCACTAATTCATTACTATTTTTTTTCCTTGAATGATTTTATATAAATTTATGAAAACATTCTGATTTCCATTCCCAGTATCTGGAGACAGGATTTTATTTTTAAATGAAGGTTCAAAAACCTTGGTCTTTTGATGCTAACAGGGTGATAACTTGTTTTCTTGACCTGGTGATTTAATTTAATGAAACCCTCCTGCTGTTTGGAAACCATTGTTACAGAATTCTGTTTTCTACCAGAAAAAGAAAAGTTACTGTGACATTTAAGTCCTTCAGAGGATGGTCCACTGGAAAACTTGATCCCAATGTATCAGAAGCTATGAAGCATGAGAGAAACTTGGCACTGATTCACCTTAGCACAACTGCTGGAAAATTAGTTCACATTAAACTGGGTTAAGTAATTTACTATAGTAATAGCTTTCTCTAAAAAAAAATCCCTAAAATTATGCTGAATAGAAACATAATGTCCACATATCCAACTGGCCCTAGGAGATTTTTATTGTTCTTTTGATTCCATGAGAGTCATTAAACCACAAATGACAATTTAATTTTACTAATTGTAGCATATTATGTAGCTTGTTGATATTGTTGCTTGTTTTAACAATATTTACATGGTAGTTGACAAAACCATCAAGTTGGGAATCTCAACATGTTTGTTTTTACAGATGTCTTCTGATTATCAAAAGAGCACAATAATTTTTGAAGAATAGCTTCTTTTTAACCTTTTTTAACAGAGTTAATAATAATTAGTATGGGACATCAGATAAGCAGTTAGGTAGAAAATACTTTGAAAATTTAAAAATGTTATACTATTCACTTATCTGAGCATAATATTAATGAATGCTCTTTACATATTAACACTATATCCCAATCCTTGCCCATTAAATATTGATGGAAAAGGATACATTTTTATTATATCAAAGAAAATGTCATCGTACTTTTAAAAGTTACCATAATATTATTTTTCTTTTAATACTTTTTTTTTCTTACACAGAGTTTCATGCTCTGTCACCTGATCTAGAAGGCCATGGCTTCAGCCTAGCTCACAGCAACCTCAAACTCCTGGGCTCAAGTGATCCTCCAGCCTCAGCCTCCCGAGTAGCTGGAACTACAAGTGCACGCCACCACTCCCAGCTAATTTTTCTCTTTTTGGTAGAGATTGGGGTTTTTCTCTTGAGCAGGCTGGTGTCCAACTCCTGATCTCAAGCTATGCTCCTGCCCTGACCTCCCAGAGGGCTAGGATTACAGGCATGAGACACCAAACCTGGCCTTAATACTTTTTAAAAACAAATTTCTTCCAGAATTATTACCTATATAATCTATTCTCTTTAAATTTGACATAATTACAGTTTTTCTAAACAACATATTATCAAAAGTAGAGAGAGATTTTCAACTCCTGTAAGTGACATTAAACAACATGAAGTAATAAGTCTCCATCAATTTAAGTGTCCAATTTCTTAACGTTTCTCTGATGCCCACCACCTGTTTATACCTTTTCTGGGTTAAAGAAGGAGCTACAGAGATTATGTTCTCACATTTCCCAGACCCCTGCTTTCTCTTCTTATTCTGCTGAAGACGCATACAGATAATATAAAGGACTAATTGTAACATGGGTGGCATCAACAAATGAGACAATAAATGTGGCAATTTTAGTTATTGCAGAAGATAAGTGGCAGTTAAGTATTTTGTGCAGAAAGTTCTCCCCAGATTCTTCTCTAGCCATTTCTTAAAACAATAAAATAACTAAAGAAATGAATACCAGGCTTGGCAGAACTTTTCAATTCAATTTAGTGCATGGCCTAAAGAAGGGATGGAAGGAACCTATTTCCTTGAAGACTCTCTGCCTGGGGACTTTGGTGGAGTCAGTCTGAGCTGATCTATGCAAAAGCTGGCCAAGTATCTGGGCAGGTTGGAGAGTCTTTCTCCTTTCTAAAACTTTACCTCTTTTATGTTTACATGGATGGAGCTGGAATATGTTCTTCTTAGCAAAGTATCTCCAGAAGGGAAGAAAAAGTATCCAATGTACTCGTCCCTACTATGAAACCAATTTATAGTTTTCATATGAAAGCTATAACCCAATTATAGCCTAAGAATATGGGGAAAGAGGAGGGGGAGAATGGGTAGATGGAGGGTAATTGGTGGAACCACACCTACGGTGCATCTTACAAGGGTACATGTGAAATTTACTAAATGTAGAATATAAATATCTCAACACAATAACTAAGAAAATGCCATGAAGGCTATGTTAGCCAATTTGATGAAAACGTTTCAAATTGTATATAAAACCAGCACATTGTACCCATGGTTTCATTAATGTACACAGCTATGATTTAGTAAAAATAAATAAATAAAACTGGTAATAATGTTAGCAGCAATTCTTCAACAGCGTAGCTAGTAGAAGAATTCAATATGACACATTTTTAACAGAGTTTTGATAGGTGATTTACTTAAAGTAGGCCAGTTATGTATACTTTTCCACCTAACCAGAACTACCAAATCAAAAGGCACACAGGGCACCGCTGAGCTCCAGCCTCCCCTTCAGGCTGGTGTTCTATTGACTGGGTGCAGTGATAGCACAAGGCCACAGAGGGCACCGCTGAGCTCCAGCCTCCCCTTCAGGCTGGTGTTCTATTGACTGGGTGCAATGATAGCACAAGGCCACAGAGGGCACCGCTGAGCTCCAGCCTCCCCTTCAGGCTGGTGTTCTATTGACTGGGTGCAATGATAGCACAAGGCCACAGAGGGCACCGCTGAGCTCCAGCCTCCCCTTCAGGCTGGTGTTCTATTGACTGGGTGCAATGATAGCACAAGGCCACAGAGGGCACCGCTGAGCTCCAGCCTCCCCTTCAGGCTGGTGTTCTATTGACTGGGTGCAATGATAGCACAAGGCCACAGAGGGCACCGCTGAGCTCCAGCCTCCCCTTCAGGCTGGTGTTCTATTGACTGGGTGCAATGATAGCACAAGGCCACAGAGGGCACCGCTGAGCTCCAGCCTCCCCTTCAGGCTGGTGTTCTATTGACTGGGTGCAGTGATAGCACGAGGCCACAGAGGGCACCGCTGAGCTCCAGCCTCCCCTTCAGGCTGGTGTTCTATTGACTGGGTGCAGTGATAGCACGAGGCCACAGAGGGCACCGCTGAGCTCCAGCCTCCCCTTCAGGCTGATGTTCTATTGACTGGGTGCAGTGATAGCACAAGGCCACAGAGGGCACCGCTGAGCTCCAGCCTCCCCTTCAGGCTGGTGTTCTATTGACTGGGTGCAATGATAGCACAAGGCCACAGAGGGCACCGCTGAGCTCCAGCCTCCCCTTCAGGCTGGTGTTCTATTGACTGGGTGCAATGATAGCACCAGGCCACACAGGGCACCGCTGAGCTCCAGCCTCCCCTTCAGGCTGGTGTTCTATTGACTGGGTGCAATGGTAGCACGAGGCCACTGAGGGCACCGCTGAGCTCCAGCCTCCCCTTCAGGCTGATGTTCTATTGACTGGGTGCAATGATAGCACCAGGCCACACAGGGCACCGCTGAGCTCCAGCCTCCCCTTCAGGCTGGTGTTCTATTGACTGGGTGCAGTGATAGCACGAGGCCGCAGAGGGCACCGCTGAGCTCCAGCCTCCCCTTCAGGCTGGTGTTCTATTGACTGGGTGCAATGGTAGCACGAGGCCACAGAGGGCACCACTGAGCTCCAGCCTCCCCTTCAGGCTGGTGTTCTATTGACTGGGTGCAGTGATAGCACCAGGCCACACAGGGCACCGCTGAGCTCCAGCCTCCCCTTCAGGCTGATGTTCTATTGACTGGGTGCAATGATAGCACCAGGCCACACAGGGCACCGCTGATCTCCAGCTTCCCCTTCAGGCTGGTGTTCTATTGACTGGGTGCAATGGTAGCACGAGGCCGCAGAGGGCACCGCTGAGCTCCAGCCTCCCCTTCAGGCTGGTGTTCTATTGACTGGGTGCAATGATAGCACCAGGCCACACAGGGCACCGCTGAGCTCCAGCCTCCCCTGCAGGCTGGTGTTCTATTGACTGGGTGCAATGATAGCACCAGGCCACACAGGGCACCGCTGAGCTCCAGCCTCCCCTTCAGGCTGGTGTTCTATTGACTGGGTGCAATGATAGCACCAGGCCACACAGGGCACCGCTGAGCTCCAGCCTCCCCTTCAGGCTGATGTTCTATTGACTGGGTGCAATGATAGCACCAGGCCACACAGGGCACCGCTGAGCTCCAGCCTCCCCTTCAGGCTGGTGTTCTATTGACTGGGTGCAATGGTAGCACGAGGCCACTGAGGGCACCGCTGAGCTCCAGCCTCCCCTTCAGGCTGATGTTCTATTGACTGGGTGCAATGATAGCACCAGGCCACACAGGGCACCGCTGAGCTCCAGCTTCCCCTTCAGGCTGGTGTTCTATTGACTGGGTGCAATGATAGCACCAGGCCACAGAGGGCACCGCTGAGCTCCAGCCTCCCCTTCAGGCTGATGTTCTATTGACTGGGTGCAATGATAGCACCAGGCCACACAGGGCACCGCTGATCTCCAGCTTCCCCTTCAGGCTGGTGTTCTATTGACTGGGTGCAATGGTAGCACGAGGCCACAGAGGGCACCGCTGAGCTCCAGCCTCCCCTTCAGGCTGGTGTTCTATTGACTGGGTGCAATGATAGCACCAGGCCTCAGAGGGCACCGCTGAGCTCCAGCCTCCCCTTCAGGCTGGTGTTCTATTGACTGGGCAGCAATGATTTATTTTAAGCTAGAAGCTTGAAGTTATCCAGAGACCTTTAAGGAAGTATAACTTAAATATATATAGTTTAACAAGTAGCAATGAATCAATTTAGCTTAAAAGATATTTAATTTCATAGATTATTACATTAATATTTTTCAAAAATTGCTGAGAACCAAAAAAGACAGTATTCAAATTGTTTATCTGTAGATATTTATCATTCCAAAGTGTCAGACAAAGAAAAAAATATCCAGTGTTCCAAATTGAGAAAAAGCACTGTTAAAAAATAAAGCGCACCATTTTCTTACATTATTTTTTTAAATAGGAAATCAAAAATTTGCCTCTTTTAACTCTAAAATGAACAACATAATTATTTGATACTACATTAAACAATAGTTAACATGTAGGTCCTTGGTATTAAGAACCTAACCATCATAGCTCAAAATAACTATATATTTGCCTTGATAGATAGTACAAATTTTACATTGATAATTTGGATTTCTCGTTTTACTAAATGATGTGAAGGAAAATGAGCCATGGTGATAAGGAGACTATTTGGATTACATGAGGTAATGACACAATATATAGACATAATAGATATTCAAAAATGATTTAAATCTACTTTAAAATCACACTCACACCTTGCATGAGAATGGAATTGAACTAGATAGTATAGAATATTTAAAGAAGAGGATAAATTACTCGTTATGGGTGTATCCAAGCAGAGCGTAGGCATCTCATAAGTATGATGTGTTCTTTTCCAAGATTTCAGAGTAAATAGATGTCTTAGAGACTAAATGCAAAGTGCAAGTAGTTGAGAACTCCCTAACTAAGAAATTGCCTCTAGACAATTAGAGAGCAATTTGCCTTTGAACAGCAGTGGCCAATGGAGAAGAAAAGCAGACTGAGTAAAAATTGCTTCAATCTAGACTTAAAATCCATTACTGAGAGAACAATAGGCCTCATAATTGTTGAGATTTTCCACTTAGGTTACACATTTTGGTTCTCTTTTAAGCAGATTCTCTATTATTTCTTTTTTTCCACATTAAATATGGTTAATAAGAGTCTGTGACATATGGATAGGATAGCAAATTCTACCAAATGGTGGTGGCAATGATAAGCTTAACAAAATGTGCTGTGATTATCGAACAGTTTACTGAACAGTGTTAAATGTGATTTAGTATTTTGTTGTCCAGCTTCTAAAATAGGACAAAAAGGCACATTTATTTTTTTTTTTTTTTTACAAAACAAGGTTGGAATGCTTTCTATATTAATTTTTGATGGTTTCTTACTTCAGGACTGAGATAATAAAGATTCAGAATCAATGGAAATGTTGAGAACTCTCAACCGGGCCATAAACTATAGTATTTTAAAAACACTTTTACTTTAAATATAGTACATTAATATAAAATGCTATCACTCTTTATGTATTAAATGTTATTATTTTACATACTACTATCACTATTTTTTTTGCACTTATAACAAAATGTCTCTAATCACAGAGTCAATCTAAGTAAGTTTGCTACTTTCTTAAGAAAGAAAAAGATACTTCATTTGGACAACATTGCGAAAATTATCTGATGTTTAGAGCAGTTCAAAGAAAGACTCATAACACGGTGCATTTTAAAATGTGTTGACTTAAGCTTTACACTAATTTGCAGGTAGGAATTAGTTACTGTCACCAAGACTATCACTGGCATTGAAACATTCTTTCACTCCCCCAGGGGATATCAGACAGAGAAGGAGGGAGGGGGTGTGGTACGTTTGTAATTTCCCCTTTATAATAATATATTTTCTCCAGTTTTAATATCAGGTATATCTAGATGAAGTAGAATGATTTTGAAGTATTTCTTTTTTTCCTATGGTCTATAGGATTTGGCATGATCTGTTTTTTTGAAATTATTTTTTACTTTTATTTATAAATATTAGTTGTCTATTTTTTGAGACTTTGAGGAAAAAATAATAAGAAGTTAACTGATGACTCCATACTGAATCTCAGAGTCAAAGATTTCTATAATAGACATACTCTTATCTGACAATGTAAATGTTACTTTCTTTGCATGATTTTATTATTATTATTATTGCTTAATATTTTGATGCAGCAATTGTCTGATTTCTTTTCTGAATGTATTTATTGTCCGTGGTTCTTTATGAGGTTTTTTTCCTAGTCCTTATCTTAAACATTGTTATTGTTATTAAATTTTAAGCCTTTTTAATTTTGTGAAGAAAAAAATAAAATAACAGAAATTCACACAATAAAGCAATACAAAATGTGATATCAGGTATTCAGGTTTACTTATAAATAAAATTATATGGATATAATGTATAAAACTCTAAAATGTCTGTAAATATTTACATAATTGCTCAGTCCTCTCAGTGTTTGTTGGCTTTGACTACAAGCCTACACTTGATTACTTGCACTTATAGTCATTAATATGTATTTTTCGTTTGAGTGATTTACATTTTTAACTTTTTTGCTTTATATTCCCAATATATTGAAATACTAGAATATCATTTCAACTGTCAAATGTTCCTTATGTCAAGGTGATTAATGTTTTACATTATTTGGCAGGAAAATATTTCCATAACTTTTCAACAAGCCTTCCATATTTTTCTTAGCTTATTATTACTACATTGAATGTATCCTAAACTCACTGAAATTGTACAGCGCAAGGCTTCTTAAAAAATAAGTCAAGTTTTAAATTGTTTCTGTGAGAATTCAATGAGGCTATCAGTTAGGAATGAACATTTACAAATATTTAGCTGACTTTGATCATTTATTTGCTTTCAATAATTTTTGTTTTTAAACTAAAAAAAAAGCTTTAAACATTTTTTTGAAATAAGAGTGTACAGTAGGAAAAACTTGATCATTCAGACCTAGAAATCAGAGTTAAAACTTATATTTTTCTTGATATTGTAGATATTATTTTAATTTCATCATAATACTTTATGTAAAAGAAAATTTAACATGACACTAATGATAATAATAAATGTTTTTTGTTTTATTTTTCAACTTATTTAGGGCTCAAGAAGGAAAGATGAGCAACGTCCATTGAGTTTCTTTTAAGACACCAATCTCTAAGACAGAATATAAATTTCTTCCTATACATTTATTCCTTCAGAATTGGCTATTCTCATGAGATACACTCTAATATTCAACCGTCTGTGACTGGCATATCTGCTTGTTTCTTCATGGCTTCTAAAATTAATATTTTGAAATCAGGATTCTTTTCATTGCTGCCTAAATTTATTTCTCCCCCCATGTTTATCATCTCAGAAAGTAGCAATATTTAACCAACCTTCATTACTCCCATATTCTAATTATACATAAATAATTCATCATCAAATCTTATCTTCTTGCCAAATTATAAACCATTTAACTGTTTTCTATTTACAAACTGGTTTAAGACTAATCACGTCTTAACTAATAATGGAAACTGCTGTGAGTCCCTCCCACATTTACTCTTTCAAAAACCATTCTTCTCACAATAAGTAGGATGGATTCTTTAAATATTAATAGATAATAAGGCATGGATGACTCACCACTGATCTCATATGGAAGCCACAACGCTGACTCGGACCAAGGGTTTCCTTTAATGTAACATTCCTCTCCACCTCTACACTAATTTATTATCAATGCTTAGTTGAGCATAAATTGCAGCAAGTAATCGATAAAAATAAGAGATAAATAAGTGACTATGATGGGAGTCACTACTATGGAAGTGAATATGATAGAAGGGAGAGCTATGGTCACTTGGACTAAGCTGTCAACAGTGAGGGGAAAAAAGATGCCATGTTATATTTTTAAAGAAATGACAATGGGATTTCCTGATTGAAAATAAGAATTGAGTAAATGAATGACATCAAATGACCCATAAATTTTGTCCCCCCAAAATGAAAGAATGGGTTGGTAAATTGTCCATATACACAAAACTGCCTAAAAATCTGAATTGGAGATGGTATGTAGCACTTAGGCAATTCCATGAACATGTACTAATTTAGGGAATGATGGCTCATGCCTGTGGTCCCAACAGTTTGGGAAGATGAGGCAGAAGAATCCCTTCAGGGCAGGAACTCAAGACCAACCAGATCAACATAGAGAGATGTTGTCTCTATAAAAAATTTAAAAATTATGGCCAGGTGTGGTGGCTCATGCTTATAATTCTAGCACTTTGGGAGGTGAAAGCGGAAGGATAGCTTGAGACCAGGAGTGTAAGAATAGCCTGCGCAAAAGCAAGAGCCCATCTCCACTAAAAATAGAAAAATTAGTTGGGCATTGAGGCAAGTGCTTGTAGTCCCAGCTACTCAGGAGGCTGAGGCAGAAGGATCGCTGAACCCAGGAGTTTGAGGTTCTTGTGAGCGAGGCTGATGAGCACTCTAGCCTGGGGCAACAGACTGAGACTGGGTCTAAAAAAAGTGTTTTTTTAAGAAAAAAATGTGATTGAACGCTCAAGCTATTTCACTTGGTGGATATAATATTATATTCAAAGAAATATCATTTGCCATTAACACAAACTGCAAACCAAAGGCCAAGTAGTATATTCAATACTTTTTTTTTTTTTGGCCGGGGCTGGGTTTGAACCCGCCACCTCCGGCATATGGGACCGGTGCCCTACTCCTCGAGCTACAGGCGCCGCCCTCAATACTTTTTTTAAGTGTCTATTTTTGAAAATCCACATTCCTAGGGCATCATAAATCTTCCTCATGTGCTCTTTGTGACTTGGTTTCAAAAGCACTTTTGGAAATTTTTTGGAGTTGTTAACTGGGAATTAAGTTGCCCATAGCAGATCAAACCTAAAATACAATTTAGAAACACTTCAAATGAAGAATAGCCTTTTCATATTGGAACAAAATATCTGAAAACATTCAGGCCAAGGTATTTTTTATAATGCTATAGCACCACTCATTAATAAAGAATGTCATCCTTTTTAGAGACACATTACAATTTTATGCAGATAAATTCACTTTCCATCTCCAGTATCCACTTGTCAGAATCAACTTTTAAACAAAAGAAAGGTTGACTTGCTAAATCTCTTAAGAGAATATTGCAAAGTACACCAAAGGCTTTCATGCAAAAAAAGAATTGAAAAACAATAAGGTATTCTTTATTTTTTCATGTAAAAGTTTAGAGAATATATCTTCTAAAAAGTGCATAATACCGATACTATTTCAACGGAAGCATTTTACTTTTAAATTTTATGGTGAAAAAAATTTATAATAAGCATTATAACATTATAAGAAACATTTAAATTTTAATTTTGAATATTGCAAAAGTTTTAGAATAATTGAATAATTTAGAATAATAATTTAAATGTTCAATTAATATTGAACATTTACTTTTTTTTTTTTTATAAAATCCAGCAGATTGGCTAAATGGTTTCAACTTTACTGCTAGCAATATTATATGGTAGTATTTCAAAGAAAGGTCCATATAGAGGGGGGAATGAAAATTTTAAGATAATTTTGCTCTTTAATTTTTCATTAATTGTTAGTGAAAAAATGATATTTGAATTTTACTACTTAGAGGATCATAACAACTATCTCAGACATTGTTTTGAAAATAAAATTTTAAACAGAATGAAGTAGAAATGTTTACTTTGGAAAATCAGTAAGTTGGGGATGATAGGATACATTAAGTACATTATTTGTTGATTTTACCTATCCTAAAATAATGATATCAAGTAATGTTGGATTTGAATCTTCACATGATTCAAATGGTGATTCACCATATCATATTAATCTTCACAAATATCACCATACTTATTTATATTATTTTAAAATGATGACACGAACAGAACATTTACCTAAGGACCATTCTTTCCCTATTACTTCAGTAAATAATTTCTCTATCCGTTTATCAAATTCATTGTGTGTTAATCTACTAGAACTTTTGTCGATGTACTGATAACAAGTATAGTCATGTGGCCAACGTCAAGTGTATTTGGTTTCGTGTTTCTTGTTGAGCCACAAACTTAAAATCTTGACACAAGCTCATTATCTTATATTTCTGTGGGTCAGAAGTCCAAAATAGGTCTTCCTGGGTAAAAATCAAGATATTAGCAGGGGAGAATCCGTTTCCTGGGTTTGTGCACCTGCTAGAGTCCACTCATTCACAATCCTTGGTTCATGGGCTCCTTCCTCTCGCCTCAAAACCAAAGTAGTTGGAGCTAATTTGTTCTTTTACTGCTTTACTGAGATATAATTAAGAGTCCTTGCAATTCCCCTATTTAAAATATACAATGCAATATATTTCAGAATATTCAGACATGTGCAACATCATCACAATTTTACAACATTTTTCTCAACTCTAAAAAAACCTACCTTCAATCATTCGCAAGACTGCTAGACTGTTCTCAAAGCAACTGTACCACTTACACTTTCCCATCAGCGTATACGCGTTCTGATTTTTCTACATCCTTCTCAGTGCTTATTATGTCTCATTTTATTTCAGCCTTCCTAGTCAGTGTGACGTGAGTGGTGTGTGACTGTGGTTTTGATTTCTGCCTTTCCCTGAGGACTGATGGTTTTGAGAATTTGTTCATTTGTCCTTGGGAAAATGTCTAATGGAATCCTTTGATGATTTTTTAAAATTGTGTTATTTGCCTTTTTGTTATTGAGTTGTGAGAGTGTTTATCTATTCTGCTGTAGAAAGATGTCCCTTACAAATGTAGCGTAATTTTCAACTATTTTCTCCCATTTTGTGGGTTATCATTTCACTTTCTCCATGAGGCCCTTTTTAATACAGATGTTTTTGATTTTGATATAATTCAATGTACCTGTCTTTTTTTTTTTTTTTTTACTGTTTGTGCTTTCGCTGTTATATCTAAGAATGTGTTGCTAAATTCAAGGTCATGAAGATTCACCACTATGTTTTCTTTTAAGAGATTTAATATGTTAGCTCTTATGCTTAGGTCACTAAAGCATTTGGAGTTATATTTGTACAGGGTGTAAGGTAAGGGCCCAGTGTTTATGTCCTGCTTGAGGCAGCACCCTTTCTTGTAAATATGGTTTATTCCCCATTGAATGGTCTTCACAAACCTGTCAAAACTCATTTGACTGTTAATACACCCATTTCTTTATGAACTCTCAATTATTTAACATGGGTCTGCATCTCTTTTGTAATAAGTTATTAAACTGGGATTTGGGAATCATCCTACCCTGTTTGTCCTTTTCAGGTTGCTTTTGCCTTTCTAAATCTTCGGAAATTTCATATGCATTTTTAGAATCAGGTGTTTAATTTCTGTAGCCTTTGTATATTCCAACAATATCCAAGCTGAAGAAACAGTCAAGGACCCTATTCCTTTCACAGTAGTGCCAAAGAAGATGAAATATTTGGGAGTTTATCTAACAAAGGACATGAAAGATCTCTACAAAGAGAACTATGAAACTTTAAGAAAAGAAGTAGCTGAAGATGTTAACAGATGGAAAAATGTACCATGCTCATGGCTGGGAAGAATCAACATAGTTAAAATGTCTATACTGCCCAAAGTAATGTATAATTTTAATGCAATTCCTATTAAATCTCCATTGTCATATTTTAAAGATCTTAAAAAAAATACTTCATTTTATATGCAATCAGAAAAAACCTCGAATAGCCAAAACATTACTCAGAAATAAAAACGAAGCAGGAGGAATCACGCTACCAGACCTGAGACTGTACTATGAATCAATAGTGATCAAAACAGCATGGTACTGGCACAAAAACAGAGAAGTAGATGTCTGGAACAGAATAGAGAACCAAGAGATGAATCCAGCTACTTACCGTTATTTGATCTTTGACAAGCCAATTAAAAACTTTCAGTGGGGAAAAGATTCCCTATTTAACAAATGGTGCTGTGTAAACTGGCTGGCAACCTGTAGAAGATTGAAACTGGACCCACACCTTTCACCATTAACTAAGATAGACTCTCACTGGATTAAAGATTTAAACTTAAGACATGAAACTATAAAAATACTAGAAGAATATTCGGTCTGGGCGAATATTTTATGAGGAAGACCCCCCGGGCAATTGAAGCAATACCAAAAATAAATTTTAACTAAATATTATGCACACATCCTCACACAAATATATTCATATGTCTATGTCTACGTACTGAGCGAGTTTGAATTATAAGGACTTTTTAAAAATCATGAAATTAAAAAAACTAATAAATGAACAAACAGTATTTTAATTACTTACAATTATATTGGTTATCTTTTCTTAAAGAGAGAGCTATATACTTCAGATACATTCTTCCTATAAATTAATCATTGCATATGCTATTTTAATGTCAAACTCTCTGAATTAAAACAATAGATTGGCAAAGTATCCTGGTTTACATATCTGAAAAGCTGTAACTGTTTTTTCAATTTTTTTTTTTTAATTTTTTTGCAGTTTTTGGCTGGGGCTGGATTTGAACCTGCCACTCGTGACATCTGGGGCTGGTGCCCCATTCCTTGGAGTCACAGGCATAGCTTATTGTTTTGTTGCTTTGTAAGTTGCCTTGAGAAAGAGAAGATTGGAAATGTTCTATGTGAGGGGACATTTCAGTAATATTTAGGACCCAGCATAGGGACATACTATGCAGGTTTTAAACATTTATTTATGAACATATACTATACTGCGTTGGTGGGTTTAGGGCATGTTACCCCAGTACATGGCATTTGAGGAAACAGCAGACTTTCCTGGCAGGTAGGTTATAAGACCCTCATTTCAGAATTGCACTCCCTATAATCAGAAAAATGGAATGTCACTATTTCTGAAGACACAGAGACGTGGAAAAAATCTGGACAAACATGACTTGCTGGGCCCCTTCAGTTTTGTCTATCTAATTGGACCTCGGCATGACCGTCTGCTTCTTCACACCTAAGAAGACAAACACACGGGTCTCCTTGCTACTTGGAATCTCCACGTTTGAGGGCACCTGTGGTATGTGAAACTCGGACTAATCTGTATGTCTTTCTCTTTTTAAGGTGTGTTTTGTTATAGGTGCCTCAGCCATGAACTCTGCCAGAGGTGAGGAAAAGATATTACTTTTTCTCTCTTACAATGGAGAGGGAGGATATTGGATTGTGAGAACAGACTGTCTATCTTCACTCTCCACCTGTTCCAATTCTCTGCCTATCTCCATTTCTCCCTAGGAAGCATGCAGCTTATGTTCCTGTCTCAAAGTCATTCTGACCTTCTACATGTCTTTAAAGAATAGTTTATGGACAGTATATGGAAAGAGCTACGAAGTATTGAAAACCGCTGAGATTATCTCCTTAAATCTTGTGCCTTGGGCACTTTGAATGCCTTACACTAGTCCTGACCATGGTGCATTAAGTGTGGAGACTGGAATTGAGATAAGTTAAGCAAGAATTAATTAATTTGAGGGCATTTCCTTAGAAAACAAGTTAACCCTACATAGGATAGTGATAATTTATGATTTGACTGAAAGAGGTCTAATATTAAGTATGGGTATGTTTTGAAATATGAATTTTAATTTTGCCTACGATAAAGCTCTTGAGACTCAATAAATCTTCTGTAAAATTTGGAATTGTCCCTGGAATTCAGGGTGAGTTTGTTTACTGACTGTTATCAACTGGCGTAGCCAGTAAGACACTATGACTTATCCACAATACCCAGAAAGGTGTTTTTTTTTTTTTTTAAACTAAACTGTGAACTTTTGCATTGAGTTTTCTCAAAGCAAAGATTTGAGCTGAATCTGGACAAATATACTGTTTGGAGTTGAAGGTTAATCTTATTTTGTTTTCTTTTTTATTTATTTATTATTATTATTAATTTTATTTTATTTTTTGTAGAGACAGAGTCTCACATTATTGCTCTCAGTAGAGTGTCGTGGCGTCACAGAGCTCACAGTAAACGCCAGCTCCTGGGCTTAGGTGATTCTCTTGCCTCAGGCTCCCAAGTACCTGTTCTAAGGACTCTGGCAATTCCTTGGGTCCCCTCAGATAAGCCAAGATCACTTATTGTGAAGTCTGATGGTTACACAATCAGGCACCCACCACCACACCCATCTATTTTTTTTTTTTTTTTTTTTGGTTGTTGCAGTTTGGCTGGGGTGGGGCTTGAACCGGTCACCCTCAGATATGGGGCCGGTGCCCTACTCACTGAGCCACAGGCACCGCCCATTGAAGGTTAATTTTAAAAAAGAATAACTTAACTCCCTTCTCTCACAGCAAAGTCAGTGATGGACTCCCTGTCCATCACGTAGGTAGTGATAGGTCATAAATGGCCAACCTGAAATTGGGATTGCCTGCACAGCTTTAAGCATAATCAGTATTGAACTAGATACACTGTAGAACATAATTAATTACGTTTGTTGACATTTTTGCAAAGTATATGCTAATTGAAGTTCTTTTTTTTTTTTAACATAACTGGCCATATTATCCTAGTGATGCTATATAGTATATGTAAAATTTGAACATAAGCTATATGACTATATGTAAAATTTGAGCTATGGGAATAAATTTAAGAAGTTGCATGAAATAAAGTAAAATCAAATGCTTTCCCTATTTATAATACATGATTTTTAGTTTTGCCTATCTTATATTTCTAATTAAATCATAATATTAAAAAAATCAATATTACAAATTATATTATTAGTATAGATAAGCAAAACAACTTTCCCTTATAATTTTAATATAGAACTGGCCATGTTATAAATATCTGGCATTTAACTTATTTACAATTTTTTTCTTTAAAAAATAACTTACCATTAATGGGCGGCGCCTGTGGCTCAAGGAGTAGGGCACCAGTCCCATATGCCGGAGGTGGTGGGTTCAAACCCAGCCCCGGCCAAAAAAAAAAAAAAAAAAACTTACCATTAACTTTCATACAGTGATTTTGTCACTTTAAATTGAGAAATGTGCACTTTTTCTAGCATGAAAATGACAGAAATCTCTTTTACATATTTTAGGTCAATTGCACAAATAGGTTTCAATGCAAAACAGCTGGTGTCTGAATGAGAAATAATGCGCTCTGTGTTAACATATTCATTTAAAATGTACAGATTATGAAATCATCACTTATTCCATACAGAGTAAAAAATGATTACCAAGACAAAACTATTTAAAAACAAGTCATTTGGTGGCAAATGCAATTTGCACAGGAAGTTAGAGACTTCTTAGGGCACAGTGAGAAGTCGAAAATGTTGATTAATTTAAAAAAGATACAGATGACTTAAAACTCTGTGCTGGATATGAAGTACTTTAGACTTAGAATCACAGGTGTACCTTATCTGTTAGTTACCTTATATGATAAAGCTGTTAAGAGAGTCCATCATTTACATAAGGCTTTCTTTTAAAAATTTGTTTTAGGGCAGTGCCTGTGGCTCAAGGGGTAGGACACCAGTCCCATATGCTGGAGGTGGTGGGTTCAAGCCCAGCCCCGGCCAAAATGAAAAAAATAAAAATCTGTTTTAGTTACCTGAAACTGAAATATAAAATTAAATTCTTTGAACACAATACAAAGTTTTCCTCAAAAAAACCATAAACATTTATTGTAGCATTAAAAGAAAAACTTCAACACAATTTCGTTTAGCAAAGAGTGATTTCCAAAGGAGGCAGGCCCAGAACCAGGTGAGGGTCAGGGAGATACTAGCATCACCTCGGGGTTGGAGCGAATTTATGGACAGATAAAGGAAAACGATGTACAGAAAACAGAAGAGAGATACAGAGAGCTGACGGGCTGCAGCCTCTCGGTTGCCTTGTTTGAGCAGTTGGCTATTTTTGATTGGTGAGACAGTAGGTTACAATCTGTTTACACATCCAATTAGGTTACAGTTCTCTACGTATGGAGAAATCTTTAAGACAAACTTATAAGCATGTACCTTTAGGTTAAATTTAACAATGAGATTTTCCATTACCAATTTGCATTATGTAAAATTCCTAGTGTTTTCAGTGTGACACTGGGGAGAAAGGTACCTGCAGCCTGATTTTCATGTGTTGACAGCTGAGGAATTTAATAATGCTTATCTCTGCATATTAGAATAAAATTATTCCATCAGGGCTTAGGACTTCTGCCACCGCCAGCCAATGTGTTGTTCAGAATTAATAAATAGGACATATTTAGACAAAAGTACACAGACCAGAGATATTTCTGTCAATCCCATACATTCTTCTTTGTACGAATGTGGGATGAGCAGTGTACAGTAGTAAGATGAATGACGAGGATTCCATACACTGACACAGCATTGAGTGGCAGGTTCCCCTTGGCCAGGGACCTCTTGATAGAAACAAAACTGAGCTAAAGGTGTTCATGTTTATGTATAGTGTGGGTTAAGACACTGCACAGAAAGCTAATAAATCTCTTTATTCTGTGAAGCTTATCTAAGAAAAATAAAGAAATTGCTTTTACCCTTGGCTAAACATAAAAGACAATAATAAGAAGTAAAAATAGATTTTATGTTGAAGATGGCGGACTGAAGCCAGCTTTCAACAAAGGCTCCCGTCCAGAAGGAGAGTTAAGGGACAGGAATTTAGTAAGTATCCTGGTGGACTTGAGGCTCACCAAGAGAGAAGGCTGAAGAACGCACATCAACACCGCTGAGGCAAGTTGTGATCACAAGGACGCAAACAAAAGGTACAAAATCCACCACAAAGCGGACGGGAGTCCCCCTCCCCCATGAGACCAGCTCAAGAGCCCCACAATTGAACAAGCGGGCAGAAATTAAAGGCCCTCCCACTACACTCCATGGGAGAGACCTTCTAAAAACTGGACCTACCTCCCCTACTGGGGTGCCGTGGCGTTCTCCTGCCGGACATAGGGCTGAATAAAACTTTGGGAATCCTTTGCCGGCAACCCTGAATCCCCGGCGCTCCCCTCCCGCCCACTGAGGTCTGGAGGCCTGTCCCCCAGGACTTCGGATCCTTGGGTGATTTCTCAAGGGGAGTGGACAGTCCCTGAGTTGCGACTGGTCAGCATTGACTCTGAGGCGCGCAAGTGAGGAGAGGGCAACGGGCTGAGGGGGAGTCACACCTCGCGGCACTTCCCTGCGGTGCAGTGCACCAACCCTCCCCGGGCACAAGACTGAATCAGACTCTGGCCTTCCCGCTGAGAGCTGAGAACCCCTACTCTCACTCGGGGTCTGAGGGCCTATCCCCCAGGAGTTCGGCTCCTTGGGTGATTTCTCGAGGGGAGTGCACAGTGCCTGAGCTGCGTCAGGTCAGCGCTGACTCTGGGACACGTGAGCGAGGAGAGGGCACTCTGCTGAGGGGAAATCAAGCCTTGGCGGCACTTCCCTGCGGTGCAGTGCAGGAGCCCTCCCCAGACCGTAGTATTGCGAAAAACTGAATGAAACTCTAGCTTCCCCCCCACACTCCCAATCGGGGTCGGGGGCCCATCCCCCAAGAGTTCTGATTCTTGGGGGATCTCTTAAGGGGTGTGGACCCAGCACAAACTGCGGCTGCTCATTGCTGACTCTGGGGCGTGGGACAGAGGAGAAAAGGGTCGCCTGAGTGCCCACACCAGAGCAGCAGTTCCCTGGAGGTAGATCAACAGCCGTTTTTTCTTTAACGGCAGAACGCTCACTTCTGGATATTCTGAGGCCACACCCCCTGTCTCCCTGGGCAACCAGAGGAGGCCACCTGTGACGCGGCTCACAAACCCAGAAGCCTCCAGGGCGGGGCGACCCAGAGAGGTGTTCAGACGCAATTCTCCAGCAGCAAAGACGTTTGAACTCAAAACAGCCCGTCTCCTGTAGGCGACGACAGGAACAGAGACAGAACCTCACAAAGTTGTCTGTTCTGTTCTGTTCTGTTAGCAGCATCCATCAGGGACGGGGCTAAGCCTGAGTGAACACCTCCTTCCCATCACCTGCATCAAACACTCAAAGATGTCAGGCCCCATCTCCTCCTGCTAGATAGCGGCAGTCTGCGGGGGCCTGGCAGACTTCCTTGCGATTCAGGCAGGTGCAAACCCCTGGAGTGTCTGTTCACTGCAGGCAACTGGGTTAGCCATCTGCAGAGATACCAGTGACTGGGTCCGACGGAGGGGCAAAGTGAGGAAGGAGACGTCAACCTTCCCAGACTGCTCTGTTTGCTGGGTGGCTCCTCCTGACTCCACGCTGCACTGGGGTGAGCTGTGTCAGAGGAGTCACCAGGCCCCTGTGATCCAGTTCCCAGAGACCTCTTGAACCCTTCCACCCGAGACAAGTGCCGATTGAGACAGTTGATTCGGACCTTTTGAACTGGGCTAATAGACTGAGGACTTTTCAGGCGGTGCCCTGGGTGTGCGATTGTAGGAAGGTTTGATTCTCCTTTTCCAACTGGGGCCAGAGGTGGGCAGGCGGGGTGACTTAATTGCTGATTTTTCCACACAGCTGAGACTTCAAGCCAGAGTAGAAGTTGCAATAGGATCAAACAGAAACCAGCTGAAAACAAGACAGAACCACTTTGCTCCACCACACCAGACAGGGCCCCAGTTTCTCAGGCCACAACACTGTACGGGCCCTCGATAAAACCCCAGGGGAAAAACCAAAGGGAGTAAACCATGGGGCGGAATCAGCGGAAAAACTCTGGTAACATGAATAACCAGAATAGATCAACCCCCCCAAGAAAAGATACGGCAGATGTGATTGAAGATCCCATTCATAAACAACTGGCTGAGATGTCAGAAGTCGAATTCAGAATTTGGTTTGCAGACAAGATTAATAAAATGGAATTAGGAATTCGAGGAGAAATTCAAAAATTGTCTCAAGAATTTAACGAATTTAAAGACAAAACCACCAAAGACTTAGACACACTGAAACAAGAACTTACAGCCCTCAAAGATATGAAAAATACAGTAGAATCCCTCAGTAACAGAATGGAGCAAGCAGAAGAAAGGATTTCTGACATTGAAGATAAAGTCTTCGAATGCTCCCAATCTCTCAAAGAGGAAGACAAATGGAGAGCAAAAACGGATCACTCACTCAGAGAACTCTCAGATAATTCAAAAAAAAACAACATAAGGGTTATAGGAATTTCGGAGAACGATAAAGTGGCTGCCAAGGGCACAGAGGCCCTTCTACATGAAATTATGAAAGAAAATTTTCCAGACATGCCTAGAGAATCTGAAATTCAGATAGCAGACAGCTTCAGAACCCCAGCACGATTCAACCCCAATAAGCCATCTCCCAGACATATCATAATTAGCTTCACTAAAGTTAACATGAAAGAGAAGATTCTCAAAGCAGCCCGGCGAAAGAAAACTATAACGTACAAAGGTAAGAATATTAGAATAACTGCGGATCTCTCTGCTGAAACTTTTCAAGCAAGAAGAGGCTGGTCATCAACTTTTAATCTCCTAAAGCAAAAAAACTTTCAACCCAGGATCTTGTATCCAGCTAAACTGAGTTTCATCTATGATGGAGAAATTAAATACTTCAATGACATTCATATGTTGAAAAAATTTGCCATAAGTAAACCAGCTCTTCAGGATGTTCTCAGACCTATCCTCCACAATGACCAACCCAATCCTATACCACAAAAGTAAACTCACTCAGAAACTTCGGATCAAACTCCAACTTCTACACTGGCGAAAGGATTAAAAATGTCCACTGGACCTTTGAAAAACTCGATACCCAAAATTCCACCAGACTTATCAATACTCTCCATCAATGTGAATGGCTTAAACTGTCCTCTAAAGAGGCATAGGTTAGCTGACAGGATACAAAAACTCAAGCCAGATATTTGTTGCATACAAGAGTCACATCTCAACTTAAAAGACAAATACAGCCTCAGGGTGAAAGGATGGTCATCCATATTTCAGGCAAATGGTAATCAGAAAAAAGCAGGTGTTGCAATTTTATTTGCAGATACAGTAGGCTTTAAACCATCAAAAGTAAGGAAGGACAAGAATGGTCACTTCATATTTGTTAAGGGTAATACTCAATATGACGAGATCTCAATTATTAATATCTATGCACCCAACCAGAATGCACCTCAATTTATAAGAGAAACTCTAACAGACATGAGTAACTTGATTTCCTCCAGCTCCATAATCGTTGGAGATTTCAACACTCCCTTGGCAGTGTTGGATCGATCCTCCAGAAAGAAGCTGAGCAAAGAAATCTTAGCTTTAAACCTAACCATCCAATATTTAGATTTAGCAGACATCTACAGAACATTTCATCCCAACAAAACTGAATACACATACTTCTCATCAGCCCATGGAACTTACTCCAAAATTGATCACATTTTAGTTCACAAGTCTAACCTCAGTAAATTTAAAGGAATAGAAATTATTCCATGCATCTTCTCGGACCATCACGGAATAAAACTTGAATTGGATAACAACAGGAATCTGCATACCCATACAAAAACATGGAAGTTAAATAACCTTATGCTGAATGATGGCTGGGTCAGAGATGAGATTAAGAAAGAAATCACCAATTTTTTGGAACAAAACGACAATGAAGACACAAACTATCAGAACCTCTGGGACACTGCAAAGGCAGTTCTAAGAGGGAAATTTATAGCACTACAAGCCTTCCTCAAGGGAACGGAAAGACAGGCAGTTAACAACTTAATGGGACATCTCACGCAACTGGAAAAGGAAGAACATTCCAACCCCAAACCCAGTAGAAGAAAAGAAATAACCAAAATTAGAGCAGAATTAAATGAAATTGAAAACAAAAGAATAATACAACAGATCAATAAATCAAAAAGCTGGTTTTTTGAAAAGGTCAATAAAATAGATAAAACTCTGGCCAACCTAATCAGGAAAAAAAGAGTAAAATCTCTAATATCATCAATCAGAAACAACAAAGACGAAATAACCACAGACTCATCAGAAATCCAAAAAATCCTTAATGAATATTACAAGAAACTTTATTCTCAGAAATATGAAAATCTGAAGGAAATAGACCGATACTTGGAAGCACGCCACCTTCCAAGACTTAACCAGAATCAAGTGGAAATGTTGAACAGACCCATATCAAGTTCAGAAATAGCATCAACTATACAAAACCTCCCTAAAAAGAAAAGCCCGGGACCAGATGGTTTCACGTCAGAATTCTACCAAACCTTTAAAGAGGAATTAGTACCTATATTACTCAACCTGTTCCAAAGTGTAGAAAAAGAAGGAAGACTACCCAACACGTTCTATGAAGCAAACATCACCCTGATCCCCAAACCAGGAAAAGACCCAACAAGAAAAGAAAATTATAGACCAATATCACTAATGACTATAGATGCAAAAATATTCAACAAGATCCTAAAAAACAGAATCCAGCAACACATCAAACAAATTATACATCATGACCAAGTTGGTTTTATCCCAGGCTCTCAAGGCTGGTTCAATATACGTAAATCTATAAATGTAATTCAGCACATAAACAAATTAAAAAACAAAGACCATATGATTCTCTCAATTGATGCAGAAAAAGCTTTTGATAATATCCAGCATCCCTTCATGATCAGAACACTCAAGAAAATTGGTCTAGAAGGGACTTTTCTTAAACTGATAGAGGCTATCTACAGCAAACCCACAGCCAATATTATATTGAATGGAGTTAAATTGGAATCATTTCCACTCAGATCAGGAACCAGACAAGGCTGCCCATTGTCTCCATTGCTTTTCAACATTGTAATGGAAGTTTTAGCCACCGCAATTAGGGAAGAAAAGGCGATCAAGGGTATCCATATAGGGTCAGAAGAGATCAAACTCTCGCTCTTCGCAGATGATATGATTGTGTATCTGGAAAACACTAGGGACTCTACTACAAAACTCCTAGAAGTGATCAAGGAATACAGCAGCGTCTCAGGTTACAAAATCAACATTCATAAATCGGTAGCCTTTATATACACCAACAACAGTCAAATTGAAAAAGCAGTTAAGGACTCTATCCCATTCACAGTAGTGCCAAAGAAGATGAAATATTTGGGAATTTACCTAACAAAAGACGTGAAAGATCTCTATAAAGAGAACTATGAAACTCTAAGAAAAGAAATAGCTGAAAATGTTAACAAATGGAAAAACATACCATGCTCATGGCTAGGAAGAATCAACATTATCAAAATGTCCATACTACCCAAAGCAATATATAATTTCAACGCACTCCCTATTAAAGCTCCACTGTCATATTTTAAAGATCTTGAAAAAACATTACTTCGTTTTATATGGAATCAGAAAAAACCTCGAATAGCCAAGACATTACTCAGAAATAAAAACAAAACAGGAGGAATCACACTACCAGACCTCAGACTTTACTACAAATCGATAGTGATCAAAACAGCATGGTATTGGCACAAAAACAGAGAAGTAGATATCTGGAATAGAATAGAGAACCAAGAGATGAATCCAGCTACTTACCGCTATTTGATTTTTGACAAGCCAATTAAAAACATTCAGTGGGGAAAAGATTCCCTATTTAACAAATGGTGCTGGGTGAACTGGCTGGCAACCTGCAGAAGACTGAAATTGGACCCACACCTTTCACCATTAACTAAGATAGACTCTCATTGGATTAAAGATTTAAACTCAAGACATGAAACTATAAAATACTAGAGGCGAATGCAGGGAAAACCCTTGAAGAAATTGGTCTGGGTGAGTATTTCATGAGGAGAACCCCCCGGGCAATTGAAGCAGCTTGAAAAATACACTACTGGGACTTGATCAAACTAAAAAGCTTCTGCACAGCTAAGAACACAGTAAGCAGAGCAAGCAGACAGCCCTCAGAATGGGAGAAGATATTTGCAGGGTATATCTCTGACAAAGGTTTAATAACCAGAATCCACAGAGAACTCAAACGTATCAGCAAGAAAAAAACAAGGGATCCCATCGCAGGCTGGGCAAGGGATTTGAAGAGAAACTTCTCTGAAAAAGACAGGCGCACGGCCTTCAGACATATGAAAAAATGCTCATCATCTTTAATCATCAGAGAAATGCAAATCAAAACTACTTTGAGATATCATCTAACTCCAATGAGACTAGCCTATATCACAAAATCTCAAGACCAGAGATGTTGGCGTGGATGCGGAGAAAAGGGAACACTTCTGCACTGCTGGTGGGAATGCAAATTAATACATTCCTTTTGGAAAGATATATGGAGAACACTCAGAGATCTAAAAATAGATCTGCCATTCAATCCTGTAATTCCTCTCCTGGGCATATACCCAGAAGACCAAAAATCACAACATAACAAAGATATTTGTACCAGAATGTTTATTGCAGCCCAATTCATAATAGCTAAGTCATGGGAAAAGCCCAAGTGCCCATCGATCCACGAATGGATTAATAAATTGTGGCATATGTATACCATGGAATACTATGCAGCCTTAAAGAAAGATGGAGACTTTACCTCTTTCATGTTTACATGGATGGAGCTGGAACATATTCTTCTTAGTAAAGTATCCCAAGAATGGAAGAAAAAATACCCAATGTACACAGCCCTACTATGAAACTAATTTGGGACTCTCACATGAAAGCTATAACCCAGCTACAACTTAACAATAGGGGGAAGTGGGAAAGGGGGGGGTGGGTAGAGGGAGGGGAATCGGTGGGATCACACCTGTGGTGCATCTTACAGGGGTATTTGCGAAACTTGGTAAATGTAGAATGTAAATGTTTTGGCACAGTAACTGAGATAACGCCGGAAAGGCTATGTTAACCACTGTGATAAAAATGTGTCAAATGGTTTATGAAGTGAGTGTATGATGCCCCATAATCATATCATTGTATACAGTTATGATTTAATAAAAAAAAAATAAAAAAAATAAAGAAGTAAAAATAAGCAGGCTAGGGGCAGTGGCTGGTGCCTGTAAAGTATCTCAAGAATGGAAGAAAAAGTACCCATGTACTCAGCCCTACTATGAAACTAATGTATGGCTTTCACATGAAAGCTATAACCCAATCATAACCTAAGAATATGGGGAAGGGGGAGAAAGGGGGAGGGTGAACAGAGGGAGGGTAATTGCTGGGACCACACCTACGGTGCATCTTACAAGGGTACATGTGAAACTTATTAAATGTAGAATATATGTGTCTTAACACAATAAATAAGAAATGCCAGGAAGGCTATGTTAACCAATGTGATGAAAATATGTCAAATGGTCTATAAATCCAGTGGATGGTGCCCCTTGAGTTTGAGGTTGCTGTGAGCTATGATGCCATAGCACCCTACTGAGGGTGACATAATGAAACTCTGTCTCAAAAAAAATAAATAAATAAATGAAATGCACGCCATCTTTTTTTAAGGCTGAGTAATATTCCATGGTGTACATATACCACAATTTATTGATCCATTCGTGTTTACATGGATGGAGCTAGAACATATTCTTCTTAGCAAAGTATTTCAAGAATGGAAGAAAAAGTATCCAATGTACTCTGCCCTACTATGAAACCAATTTATAACTTTAATATGAAAGCTATAACCCAATTATAGTCCCAATTATAGAAGAAAGGGAAAGAGGAGAGTGAAGGAAGGGGAATGGCGGAGGACGGATGGAAGGAGGGTAATTGGTGGGAGCACAATTGTGGTGCATTTTACAAGGGTACATGTTAAATTTACCAAGTGTAGAGTGTAAATGTCTTAACACAATAACTAAGAAAATATGGTGAAGACGATGTTAACCAGTTTGATAAAAATATTTCAAATGGTATATAAAACCAGCACACTGTACTCCATGATTGCAGTAACGTACACAGCTATGATTTAATAAAAAAAAAATTTCCACCCTTGCTGAACTTCCTCTTTCTGCTTCCACAGTTTGTTTGAATTCACCTGAGAGCTCTTTGTTAATAAATCGCCTGCACCCAGACCTTTTGCTTACAGTGTGCAGCCCAGGGAACCTTGCACAAGACAAATATTTATTGGTAGTGGCTAAATAAATCAAATTATAGATTTAATACAGACATTAAAATATTTATTAATAATGTATGTAATCATGTCTTCTTATTTAATTATTGCATAATTTCTATGATTTCATGTCTCCCATGTTCTAAATAGGTGTTTTTCAATTTTTTTTTTAATCTCATAGCACGCTTGAGCCTACAGTTAAACTTCTCCAACTCAATTACATTGATCATCAAAAGAAAGAGTAAAAATAAAGAATATACTTACTGTGCTTTGAACTTTCAAAAATAACTTAATTATCTTTAAAAATGTTTGCAGTACACCAAAGATCCTTTCATGGCAAACCAGCTGAAAAATCACTATTCTACAGGCTATGTTAGGTATGGAGCATTGACACAGATCAATATAATATATAAATAGGTGAAATCTTTCCTAAATGTATTTTTTACAGAAGTAAAAAATAAAAATCAGATACGCAAAATAAATGCAAATAAAAATATTCATGACTAAGTTACACAAAGAATTACCAGATAATAAAGTTCATGAAAAGCATAACCTAAACATTTCTAAAGTCTGCATTCATGTAATCTTTAGGTGAAATGTATGTAATTATAGGAAACAATTATCTATATTGGTTATGCTATATTTCTCTATTTTTGAAGGCTAAACTTGGGCTATATGCTTAAAAGTGTGTATAACATGAATTCAAATTCCACTCTAATTATAAAGCCTGAGACGCTACTTTAGCACAGCCTGTCGCTAGATTTTGCCTGTAAGGAAATAATTTAGTTCAATACCAGTCATAACACAATAAGACATGGATTTAATTTCTTATATATCACAACATGGTGATTTATTTTAATTTTAGAAATATTAACACAATTTTATTTATTCAGTTACAGAGATGTGATCAGTTTGTTAAATCTAACTTGGTCTCTTGAATGATAAGTTTACCCATATAGGAATCACACAAAGAAGCTGAACAGTAGAGATGTTTGGTCTACAAAGGACGAGACATGGGGGTGGGGGTGCTGGACTCTTGGCTCTTCTCTCTCCAGGCAGCAACTGGGTAAGCAGATAATTGATCTCCATTTTGCACCATAATCACCTATAAACTGCAAATAGTATCCTTAACTCAGCGAAGTAGAGGGAAGGGTTCGATGAGGCACTCTGTGTAAAGCCCTTAGCACATTGGCAGGGAGGTACAGACTTTGCTTGTAGAGGTGATGTCATCTTGCAAATGACCATTATAAGAATAGGGAGTAGATTTTCACGCACGTAAATGATCATAATGCCTATGAAAACATCACTACGAAGTTTCTAATGAAGTAGCAATGGTTCCAATTTACCCTGCTTTACTATTCAGTAGGTGTGAATTTGCGAGTTTTCTTTCCCATAGGACTGCCTATCTAACAATTATTTTAGCGTGAGTTCATTTTTCGTTAATGTGGCCTGAACTGTGAACCTAACACATTAAAGTGAGTAACACATTTTAGTTTCATAGCCAATAATTCTTTTTTTTTTTTTTTTTCTTTTTGAGACAGTCTCTCACTATGTTGCCCTCAGTAGAGTGCTGTGGGGTCACAACTCACAACAACCTCAAACTCTCGGGCTTAAGTGATTCTCTTGCCTCAGCCTCCCACGTAGCTGGGACTACAGGCACCCACCACAACGCCTGGTCGTTTTTTGGTTGCAGTTGTCATTGTTGTTCAGCAGGCCCGGGCTGGGCTCGAACCCACCAGCTTTGGTGTATGTGCTGGCGCCCTATTCGCTGAGCTACAGGCACTGAGTCCATAATAATTCTAAGGAAATTCCCAAATTTGCTTGGCAATGGAGTGTGTCTCCATAAGGTAACAAATGAAACACTGTGATATAAAAAAAGGAAAGAAGTATATAATCATAAAATTTAAAATTATTCTAATAATTATAGGTGCTAACTTGTGATTTTTTAAAATTTTAAGTGTGGTTATTTAAACACTTTTTTATATCATATTTATATCTATATTGTATAGAAAATAATAGCAAACAACCCATGCATTAAAGAATAAGTGTATCTTATGTAAGTATATAAAAAATTAGCTGTTTACTTTTGCCTGGAAATTATTATTGCATGTCATATCATTATTAATATATTTTTATAAACAGGAATTAAGCTAAATATTTCTTTTTTCTTTAACAAAATGTGCAGGAACTTTCTGTACATATATACATATACACACATATATATACATTTCATTCTTTGAACAATATAAAGTGAATATAATCATTAGAATTTATTTAATTAATATGTCTATAATAAACTATAAGTTAGAAATGATAGATTTGTGGGAACAGCTTTGGTCAACTTTACTTAAGTTGTGGATCAGCCCTCAAAATATCCAAGCTTAAGTTCTCAGTAATTTAAGCTTAATCATATTTCTTATAGTAAGTACTTCACTTATATGACACCAAATTTTATTGATAGAAAGTGATTTTGAAACATTTGAGATGGAAATTATAATTTTATGTCAGAAAAGAAAAAAAAAAGCCTATCTATTTTCCTCTCTTTTTGTTTTAAATGTCCTTTAAATTGTCGACAAAGAAGATGACATCAGAACTGAATTTTTTATGTCCTATAAATAGTAAAAAATTGATGATTTGTGGCATTATTATTATTTTTCGCTACAAACCATTTTTGGTCTTTTGTAGACAGGGCCTCCATGGTAGTGGTGAAAGTATTTCATGAGTTCCTAGTAATAACCAGAAAAAAAGATAAATCTTCAAAGATTCTGTTGCTGTACCATGTTCTAAAATGGTAATGCCTTTTAAGTCCAGCTTTAAGAAACTTTTCAACTGATATTTCTATTTTGCGAGGCAGCATGAGTGGCACATAACCTTGCAAGCTGCAATCCAGCGCGGTGCGTTAGCTGAAACAGCTAAAAATAAGTGTTCTCAAACATCAAAGTGAAAGCTGACAATGAAAGAATCAACACTCGCTGAAGAAATCCTACTTATTTATAGAGCCTATAATTTTCAAAAGATTTCAGACAGTTCCTATTTCCACAAGTGCACCTTCAGAGAAATGCCCAAATAATGATAACATTGCATTTTTAAAACAAATTGGTAAATTTATATCAATTTAGTGAGCAATTGTCTCCCCTTGTGAACTTCTGGAAAAATGGCGGAGGTTAGAAGCATAGATTTTCTGAGCAGAATAACTCATTTTTTCTTGAAGATATTCTTTTTTATTAACAACTGGATTTGTATTATAAATTATACTGTATCTTATGGGCTTGTTAGGAATGTAATTAGCTCAGGTGTAATCACTATGGTTAAACAGAAGGTTAACTGTGACAATTACTGTAACATTTGTACCTAGAAACAGGGGTCTTAGCCTAGGCCACACATATTGGAGGGTTGCACATATATTAACACGGAAACACAAACATAAATATACTTTTTTATATTATATAAAATACAAATACTGCATGTAATTATGATTCTTTTCATTTTATTAGGAGTTTATTGAAAATTTGCAACTAGTAAAGTGAATTAAATACAAGATTTTTGTAAGGTCAAGATCTTTGGGGAAAACTCCGCGTCCAAACCACAGTTTTCAGTGAGACTAAAGCTGAGGGGAGTAAAGAACTCAGGTCACTTCACCTTCAACGGACGTCCAAGCACCGAGAGCCCAGGATCATTGGTGCTTCATCTCTCCCTCTACAAAAACAAAAGAATAAGAAAACTGAGTAGAACAAAAACTGGAAAAAAACAGTAATTATTAAAAGTTATTTATAAAGTTATAAGCATGTTCTGAAAGCCTCTGAAGCTAAGCTAATTCTTTAAGTAGATACATTAGGATCTCTCAGAGATACGTATCGAAAAGCAGGGCTAGAAAAACAAACATTTAAAAATGAATTGAATAAGCAGAAAACAATGCAAAGAATGCAAAGTGTCAAAATAAGGTTAAAAATAATTGAAATAGTTATTTGGAATAAAAGATTGAAATGTTTCAAAGTGTTATTAATTGTAAAAAAAAAAAGAGTAAATAAAATGCTAAGGCATTAGGGGGGAAATAGATATGAGTATGTGTGTATATGTGTTTGTAAAATACACACACATACATACACACACAATTTTTTGCTACACTGGGAAACATCAACAATCTTTTTCTACCACAATGTTATGAAACTTGAAATCAGTAATAGGATGTTCAGAAATTCACAAATATGCAGAAAACAAATAATCTGCACCTAAACAACTAGTGAGTCAGTAAAATTGAAAGGAAACTTTAAAAACATTTTGAAAACAAAAGTGGAAACACCACATATTGAAACCTGTGGGATGCATTAAAAGTCAGTCTAAGAAAGACATTTACAGCAATAAAGGAGTGTATGAAAGATTGCAAAGATAACAAATAATTAACTTAATGTTATACCTCAAAGAACTGGGAAAAGAAAAAGAAACTATACCCAAATCTAGCAGAAGAAGGAAATAATAAAGATCACAGCAAAAATAAAGGAAATCATGAAAGATGTAGATTAGAAAAGTAAAAGAAAAAAATCAATGACAATATGAATTGTTTTTTTAACAGATAAACAAAATTAACAAATCTTTACCTAGGCTAAGTAAGAAAATAAAAGAGAGAAAAGACTCAAGTAAAATCAGAAATGAAAAAGGAAATGTTATAACAGATAACTTCAACTACAAAGGATATTGGGAAACTGCTGTGCACAGTTACGTGCCAGCAAATTGAGTGATCAAGGAGAAATCAAGAGGCTCCCAGACACATAAAATGTGCAAAGACCAAATCGTGAAGAAATAGAAAAGCAGAATAGATCAGTAACAAGTAAGGAGACTAAATCAATAGCAAAACGTCTTCTACCCAAGAGAAGCTCAGGATGGCTCCATCGTCAAATTCCATCAAACACTGAAAGAACCATAGCAATATTTCTCTTCAAAAAAATTGAAGAGGAAAGAAAACTTTCACATTTATTTTAAAAAGCCAGCATTACCTTAATACCAACACTGAACAGCAATATTTCAAGAAAAGAGCATCATAGCACAATATCCCTGATGAACATGAATGCAAAAAGTCTTTATGACTAGCAAACCCAATTCAACATGGTGAAAAAAAATCATTCCCCATCATCAGGTGAGATTTATCTCTGGGATGCAAGGATGGTTCAACATACACCTGTCCATAAATGTGATACTCCACAGTAGCAGAGGGAAGAACAAAAAGTGTAATATCATTCCAATAGATACACAGAAGGCATTAATAAAACCTAACATCCTTTCATGATAAAAACACTTAATCAAATAGATACAAAAGTAATGTACCTCAACAGAATAAAGGCTTTCCACAGCTAACATCATAATATACAATGAACAGTTGACACTTGTCTTCAAAATTCCAATGACTTTTTATAACAGAAATAGAAAAGGAATTCTAAAATGCAGGGAGTCATAGAAGACCCTGAATAACCAAACTATTTTAAGCAAAAAGAACAAAGTTAAAGATATCACATTGCCTGAACAAATCTACTACAAAGCTATACTAATCAAAATGGCAAGATAAAAACAGACACGCAGAGAAACAGGGAAGAACAGGGACCCCGGTAATAAACTCACACGTTTACGGACAATTGGTTCCAGCAAAAATACCAAGGACACTCATGTGGGAGAGATCATGCCTTTAATAAATGCTGCCAGAGAAACTATATATACACATGCAGGGAATAAATCTAGACCTTTATCTCACACGGTACACCAAAATCAACCCAAAATAAAATCAAGGTAGAAGCAAAAGACTCAAGACTGCAAAACTAGAAGAAAATATCAGGGAAAAGCGCCCCTGTGGCTCATGGGGTAGAGTGCCAGCCTTATATGCCAGGGGTGGCAGGTTCAAACCCAGCCCCAGGCAAAAACTGCAAATAATAATAATAATAAAATAAAAAATAAAATAAATAAAAAGGAAGAAATGGGTGGGTTTTCAAAGACAGACAGATACACGGGACCCAAGATTATGTTGGAATAGACAGAGAAATCAGATAGCTAAACACAGGAGTGTTTAAGAGACAGGAGCCAGAGGTCTTTATTTTTTTTATTATTTATTATTATTATTTTTTATTAAATCCTAGCTGTGTACATTGATATGATCATGGGGCATCATTCACTAGCTTCACAGACTGTTTACCAAGTTTCACATATACCCTTGTAAGATGCACCGCAGGTGTAATCCCACCAATCCCCTTCCCTCTACCCACCTCCCCCTCCCTCCCCTCCCTTTCCCCCTTCCCCCTATTCTTAGGTTGTAACTGGGTTATAGCTTTCATGTGAAAACCCTAAATTAGTTTCATAGTAGGACTGAGTATATTGGGTACTTTTTCTTCCATTCTTGAGATACTTTACTAAGAAGAATATGTTCCAGCTCCATCCATGTAAAAGTGAAAGAGGTAAAGTCTCCATCTTTCTTTAAGGCTGCATAATATTCCATGGTGTACATATACCACAATTTATTAATCCATTTGTGGATCGATGGGCACTTGGGCTTCTTCCATGACTTAGCAATTATGAATTGGGCTGCAATAAACATTCTGAGTCACATCTTAACTTAAAAGACAAATATAGACTCAGCGTGAAAGGATGGTCACCCATATTTCAGGCAAATGGTAATCAGAAAAAAGCAGGTGTTGCAATTTTATTTGCAGAGGTCTTTAGAGTGAAGACAAGGTGTGAATTAAAGGATAACTTAGGGAGACTTAATGTTAGGTATATTTGCACATGTTTATGGCTTGGATTCTAAATTTAATATACTTATAATCTTTAAAGATGTCCTTTTGGCAAACTTTTAGGAACACTGGTGAAAGTAAACCCCTTTTAATACTAGGAAAATACTTTACCTCACTAATTTTAATAAAATATATTTACACTCTGTTGCATTTCTAAACAAGCGTGCAACAGTTGAATCTCTACTTCATTTTAAAATTTCACAAGCAGCTGAAACTTGTTTCTTCTTGTATATTAGAAAGTTATGGGCTAGCTATTAATATCCCTGAATACTTTCTCTTTCGGAAACTGAAACGTTAAACATCACATTTTGAAAAATTTGAGGAATAGAATTAAAGGTAAGAAGAAAGTGAATGTGGCTTTTGAACAAGCAAATTATTAATGAGTGGTGATCTCGACAGGCTGTGATGCCCTTGACAACAGTTCAGCTACTTCCAAGTGTGAATGGAGTAAGCCTTTAATGTAATATTTTAGTGAATAAAATTGCTCCATGTTTTGGGAAGAACGATTGTGGCATTTTTAAAAGCTCCAACAACGTACCAATTCCTTCATTAGGTGTTCTGTATTTTATATTTTATGTCATTCTGCCAACCAATCCGTGTAGCATTTTTTGGCACTGTCATTTTAAAAACTATAGTAACAAGGGAGTCAGATATGAGATGTCTTAGAAATACCCACTGTGAGAACAGATTTTTTGTATTAGGCTCTGACTGGCTTCAAAGGCTGTTTTAACTGAATAATACCATCTGTTTCCCAATCGTGGTATTTATATTTGGATTAGAATTAAATCTTGAACATTCAGTATCTAGTGTGGACTCTGAACAAAGAGACTCAGTTTCCCTCCTCATTAATCTTCACTTTCTTGGGATTTTTCTTTTTTCTTTTTTTTGCAGTTTTGGCGGAGGCTTTGCTCAAACCCACCACCCCTGGTGTATGGGGCCGGTGCCCTACTCTTTGAGCTATAGGTGCTGCAATTTCTTGGGATTTTTTTTTTAAGAATTAAGGAGTTATAGAGTTTAACCATATAACATAGTGCTTGGAATTGTTCTATCTCACGGACTTGATAATTCCGTTTTGCTGCATTCATAAGATTTTCAATAAGGGAAGATGTTTTAGGGTCTACTTTATTACAACTTTTTCTTATTTCTTGGGCAACACTCTGAATACTTTTCTAGGTTGTAAGTTTTTATTCTCTGACCATGTTTGAATTTTGAAAATTATAAAAATCCACTTATGCCTACATGAAGTTAAAATGAATATACTAAACTTGATGTAAGGGCGGCGCCTGTGGCTCAAGGGGTAGGGCGCCGGTCCCATATGCCGGAGGTGGCAGGTTCAGACCCAGCCCCGGCCAAAAAAAAAAAAAAAAAAAAAAAAGAAAAAAAAAAAAAAAAGTGTAAAAAAAAAAAAAAAAAAAAAAAAATAAACTTGATGTAAAAATATAATTATAAAATGATAAGATGTTCACGTGTGTGTTTTATAATCTTGCTCTGGAAATAATCCTAACATAGACACTTCAAATATTTCTAGAAATCTCAATATTATTTTAATATATTTATATATCTCTTTAACATGCTCATGATAGAAAAACCACACCCATTCAAAGGTATTTTTTTTTAGACACAGTCTTACTCTGTCACCTTGGGTAGAGTGCTGTGGCATCATAGCTCACAACAACCTCAAACTCTTGGGCTCAAGGGATCCTCTTACCTCAGCCTCCCAAATAGCTGGGACTACAGGTGCCCACCATAGTGCCAGGGTAGTTTTTCTATTTTTAGTAGAGATGAGGATCTCACTCTTGCCCAGGCTGGTCCTCAGCTCCTGAGCTCAAGAAACCCACCCGCCTTGGCCTCCCAGAGTGCTGGGATCAGAGCCGTTATTCATAATTCTAAAATCTATGAATGCTAAAAATGTAATATTGTGTAATTTATTTGGAAGCAAACCTGACTCAGTCTTAAGTAAAGCCATTTATGTCTTATTGTGTAGCATGAACATTTTTGTGTTTTTATACAGAAATATTGCTTAAATTATGAGATACTACCCTAGAATCTGATGAATCTTTGATTTAATATCTGATACATATGTGTGTGTGCATGTTATCTAGCATTCAACCTGTTGCAATATCACTCGTAGTTTGCAAAAAAAGTATATGCACTTGTGCGGAAATGTGAGTGAACAATATTTAACATGACAACAGTTTTTACCTATGGAGCTCCTGGCAACTGCTCAGAAATCTGGTTAGAGTTACATAAAATATACCATAACAATACTATTAAAAGGAACACTGACCCTCAGTAGATAGGTTAGCAGTTTTGTTGCAAACATAGAGACAGAAAGAATGACTGTTTTAAGGACAGTCAATGTCACTGACGTCTTGGACTACCCCTTGGTACTTAGCAGTATTTCTCAAACTCCCATCCTTGACGTTGACTAGTCTTCCCTCTTCTTGGCTGAAGTAAGGGTACAATATATTACCTCTTCCACAAATCCTCTTCAAGAACCTTCCCCACATGAATGGACACAGATTTAAGTTAGAACTATATTGTAGCCTATTTTCTTGTGACAGTTGTGGTTAAGGTGATAGTACCAGAATTCATGACTGTGCAAAATGACCAGCGGAGCCATAATTTTCGAAATCTTTCTTACAGCTCTGCATAACAAAGAATACAAATTTCTTAAAAGGCATTCTCTAAAGTAACTGCCACCAAAATAGATTTTTGTAATGAAACCCCAAAAGCTGAAAGATAAATTTACTTAATCTTGAAACTCTTCGTGTTCATTTACATAGAATTATTAGAAAAAATTATTCAGTCATCGTGAAACATAAAATATTATCATTCTGTTTCTTCTCAAGCATGCTAATAAATAGCTTTTCTTAATGATTTTAAGTTGGTATTTTATTGGCAGTCTTTGATGTTCTTTGTTGATGGTTGTGGTATTATATAGGCCTAGTAGTTCTTCTAGTAAGTATTTTTATTAATAATATCATTTCCTTGAAAATATTTGCTGATTAGGCTTGAATATATCAAGAATAAGGCATAATTAGATACTGTATGAATGGGAATAAATTAAAATATTTAGCTTATCCTTTTATCATAAGGACACTTGCACTAGACTGTTTATTGCAGCTCAATTTACAATCGCCAAAATGTGGAAACAGCTTAAGTGCCCACCAACCCAGGGATGGATTAACAAGCTGTGGTATATGTACACCATGGAATACAATTCTGCCATGAAAAAGATGGAGACTTTACATCCTTTCTATTAACCTGAATGGAAGTGGAAGACATTATTCACAGTAAAGCATCACAAGAATGGAGAAGCATGAATCCTATGTACTCAATTTTGATATCAGGACGATTAATGACAATTAAGGTCACGGTGGGGAAAGGAAGAGCAGAGAGAGGGAAGGAGAGAGAGGGGTAGGGCCTCGGTGTGTACCACACCTTTTGGGGGCAAGACACGATTGCAAGAGGGACTTTAACAAATGCAATCAGTGTAACATGGTTTCTTGTACCCTCGATGAATCCCCAACAATAAATTAAAAAAAAAAAAAATTAACTTACCAAGTACAATTACCGCTTACTTTTCATAAATGTGTTTTGTAATCACATGAATCAGAATGATTCACTTCTTGGGCTAGCAGAAGTTGAAAATTTTAGACAAATTATTCTTAGAAATAATGATATGAACAAAAACTCCTTACTGATTGTGGGGGCAATTAAGCCTATTATAAATAATTTCATTAATAATGTAAAACGACTTCTGTTCATTCCTGCCCCATTACATCATTAAATATTATGGAGTTAGGTCCTGACATTTTATTCAGAATTATGTTTCTGACATTTAAGCATTCCGCTCTAAATGTTAAGGATGTCAATTATGTGAGCATCCGTCTTCTCCACTATGGTCTCCCATCAAACTTCAATGGTGGAAGTGTTAATTCATTACAAGTAGTCTCAGGTCTCTGCCCTGAAGAAGGCTGACACTCTACAACTGCTCTGACAACCTCTGGTAAGTAATGACTCTTAAAAATATTTCAGTAAATCCAAGTCACTCCTAGAGGCATTTTAAATTACGTGTCATTAAAATGTAATGCTTTCTCAAATGACAAGGTCGTGTCAAAAAGCAAAACCACACTCTATTTTTATCTCAGACATACCCACTCCCATAAAAAATATTACAGCTCACACTTCAGACCAGAAAAGACAAGTTGTGCTAGACTGAGAGCCACGTAGTAACCAAGGTAAATTGATATTTAAACAATAATAAATCAGTATGAAGGTATTACTCCCCGGGAGAGAAGGCCTGTGTGTGTGAACAGTAGGACACATCTTTATATAATTTTGAACAATACTTGCTCATAAAGTTGTCTTTACCTGACTTTCCAACAATTGCCTTCTCCTTTGGATACATGGATACAAAGTTATATGGAATTTTGCCTTCCGATGTAAATGAATATGTAAATAAAGGCATGGCATATAAAGCAAACTGGTTATTTATTATATATTTTTGCTCCTCATGACACAAATACAGAATGCTGTGGAAAAATATAAAATACCAAAAGAGTTATGGAGAAAAGTGACCTAATTTCATTTTTACTCTACCTGGTAGAAAACTTCCTCTAATAAAACAATCCTGATAATCTGGGAGTAGATAAGGAATGAATATGTTTGGCAAATTGTGACAGTCAGGATATTGAATAAGTAAAATCTATTTTAATTATCTTTCTCAGTTCAATCCATTGGAACAACTAAATGTAATTGATCATACTTGTATAATAATATAACTTAAAACAATGATCGAGGCATACTTTCACTTAAATCTTTGCTTTTTAAGAAGTTGATTGTGAATTTTTTAAATATATAGATATGTAACAAGATATTGCTGTTCAGTTGTACATATTGAAAAAAGGTATATACAAATAATTTTTTAAGCTAGATTTTTTAAAGTGTATGTAACATCATCTTTAGTAAATCAGTTCTAATGTGTCTTTTGCAATTAACCATTCTTAACAGTATTAAATAAAGCAATAGCCAAATCACAAGAACTCCTCCAAAAAATAGAAAGAGGAAAAAATTCTGAAGATACTTGTAAAAAATTATTTTGATAGTAAAACATACAGGGACATTTAAAGCAAGAAAAATTATAGCTCAATTTCTCTTAAACTTAGATGGAAATATTAAGCAACATCTCATGAATTAAATTGGGGAAAATATAAAGCACCAATCAAATAAAGATTTTTTCTTTTTTTTCGCAGTTTTTGGCTTGGGCTGGGTTTGAACCTGCCACCTCTGGTATATGGGGCTGGCACTCTACTCCTTTAAGCAATAGGCACCACCCTCAAATAAAGATCATTTTAGGAGTGGAAGGTTTCTGGTTTTGATCCTAACATTCAAGTTAATCTGATTCACCAGATAACAAGACAGAAAAAATAATGATAATCTTTACACGTGCAAAAAAAATCATTTTATAAATGAAAACGCCAAGCCATAATAATCAAATATGTAAAAGTAAGATAAAAGCCTATTTTCTTAATACAGTAGGCATATCAAGCTAACCGACAGCACACAACTACTTAATATGAATTATTGACAGTTTTCTACCTGAAATTGGAACCAATACAAGAAGGCCCTGTAAGCACAGCTATTCAGCAATGCACAGGGAATCCTAAGTGGGACAGTGAAAAGTTACAAATAATGGGCCAAAGTGTTCAGAAAGAGGAAACAAATCCATCACATGTCCCAGCTGACAGGATCGTGTATTAAGAAAAGCCAAAACGATATATAAGAAACCCATGAGAATCAATTGGCAAACCTATTACTATCATGCTTATAAAAATGTTATAAATAAATCTGTTTTATTTCTATACACTGGCAATGAGCAAGTGAAAAAGAAAATAAAAGCTTACTTTACCGTAGCCTTGAAAAATAACAAACTCCCAGGAGTACCTGTAACAGCAAATGTGCAAAACTCCCATAATTAAAAATGCAAAACACTGCTTAAGAAAATGAAGAAATGTTTTAATAAATATGTTAATATGTGACTGGAAAACTAAGCCTTATAAAGCAAGATTCTGAACCTCGACGACGCGGAGAAGTTTTTCTGTCGGGTGGTGTCTGTGCATTGTCCATTTCAGGCTGTTTTGTCTATTCTTGGTCTTGGTGTCACTAGAGGCCAGTGACAGTTCTCATTTGTGACAACCAGTCAGGTCTCTGGACAGTGGCCCTTTGGGGTCAACGTTTCCTCCATTTTGAAAGTTGTATTATAAAAGTTTCAGTTTCCTTCAATTAGTTTATAGATTCAATACAATCTCTATCAAAATCATGTGTGTTTGTCGGTTCACGATAGGATTCTAAACTTTATCAAAAGATAGCAAGATAGATCAGGTATTCGCAATGAAGTGGTCTTCTGACTTTTGATGAACATGATACATATTGTTCAGTTAAATAGGATGAGCTGTCTGAAAAGTGGTCCTGGGTAATTGAATGTCCACAAGAAAAAAATTGAACAGTATGAGGTCCATTCTCTCATCCCCTTACCAACGGCAAGTAAATGAATAAAAAACACATGAAGAAAATATGGACTATTTTATGTCTTTGGATAGGTAAATATTTCTTAACAGGTACATCAAGGAGGGAAATAAATCTTGTTATGCTAAAATTATGAAACTTTTCAAGAGGATGAGAGGCCAGACAGGCAGTGGCTCAACCTATTTTCAATACTTAAATCCAACAAAGAATTTGCATCTCAAACATCAACAAGCAGAAAGATAATAGCGGCTAGATAGACAATGAATAGACAACTCACAAAAGTTCACCCAAATGTCCAAGAAACTTAAGAAATGGCACTCAGTAGGGCGGCGCCTGGGGCTCAAAGGAGTGGGGCGCCAACCCCATATACTGGAGGTGGCGGGTTCAAACCCAGCCCTGGCCAAAAACGGCAACAACAACAACAAAAGTGGCACTCAGTTATCAGAAGATGGCAAATCATCATTAAAATACAGTAGTATGACATGTCAGGAGAATGAGTAAAATTCAAGCTTATGGATTATTTAATATTAGTCATTCCTTTTTGGGAACTGGGTCTTGTGCAGTGGTGCTATTACAGCTCACTAGAACCTCAAACTCCTGGGCTCAAGTGATTCTCCCACCTCAGCTAGGCAATCCTCCCGAGTGGCTAGGACGACAGGTGCACCCCACCATATGCAGCTACCTTTGTTTTTTTGGTAAAGACAAGGCATCTCCCTGCTTCCCAAGCTTGTCCTCAACTCTCAGCCTAAAGTGATCCTCCTGCCTTAGCCTACCCAAGTCCCGGCATTATGACTGTAAGTCACCTGGCCTGTTTGGTCCTTTTTGTTCACTTGTTTTTAAAACTCCTGTTCAACTACCATTTGGTTCTTTTTATTGCTATCCATTCAATATCTTTGTTCAGTTTTTCATTCATATGGTGAGGATTTTTCCTAATTGTATTAAATTGTTTATCTGTATTCCATTGTTTCTTGCTGAATTTCATTAAGATCATTATTTTGAATTCCCTTCTTTTTGACACGTTGTAAATTTTCTTTCCTTCAGGGTCTTTCACTGGAGTCTTACTGCGTTCTTTTTGTGATAACATATTTACTTGCTTTGTCATGATGTTTGTGTCTCTGCCTTGATGTCTGTGGACCAGCTGGAACAATTGTCTCCTCCATCTGACTGGGTTTTCACAGGAATGACTTTTCCCTGCAGATGGGTCTTCGAGAACCAGCTGGGAAAGCTGTGGTCATGCCGGTCCCTGGCAGAGACAGTGGTGTAGGCTCCCTGCGTCCTCCTCAGATACAGTCAGCATCAGCATAACTACGTGTGCCTTACGACCTGGGATGCAGGGTCTGCGGCAGCAGTGGTGACGTAAGTTAGGTCCCCGGAAGCAAGGACTTTGTGGTCCTTACATTTTTGTTTCTCCACAATTGGGAGACTTATCCAAGGAAATCTCTCTTTGCCTCAGGTCTGGTGTGACCCACATGCAGCTGCAGTGGTGATGGGTCCTAGGTATTCATGTTAAAGTGGCTATGGAGTCACTGTCCCAGGCTTGGGGTCTCATGAAACTGTTGCTGCACCTGACACTTGGGGTGAAGAACCATTGTCTGTGGTGGGGTTGGATGTCGTTTGCCTGCACAGCCAGGAGCTATAACCCAGAGGCCCTTTCCATCAGGCTAAGCTCAACAGGCTGGGTTACAATAGTCTTTCTGACCCTTGGAGGAAAGGCACAGCGACAGTCTAGCTCCGGAATGAAGACATGCTCTGGCGACTGGGGCCTGGGGAACAGGTGCAACCACAGCTTAAGAACCAGGACCAGCAGGGCTCTAAGCATAACTCAGACCCCTGGGGATGAGCCACTGGACAGTGGTGACTCCAGACACCTCCACTCTTGCCAGCCACTTCTCCAGCTGAAGGGACTTCCAGAGGGTTTAGAATGCCAGTGCCCTTTCTCTTTTATTATCAGTCATTCTCATATTCATTCTATTTCTTGTGACCAGTTCCTTTTATCACTAGTGGAAAGAAGACTAAGTGTCAATATAACCCAAGATTGCCTGCGTGGAGCCTTCTTGGTAGGGGAGCTGTGCTTGTCACCACCAATTCATTCCTTAAATACTTATGATGCATCTACTGAACACACCAGCACTTGTTTAAGTGTTAAATCCAAGAGAACACAACTGGGACAAAATTCCAGTCACGCACACTTTATTTTCTAGTTGTTGGACTCCGTAATAGTTGTTCCTGAGCTGAATCGATTAGAGGCATTTTCTCCAGAGAGAATAAATTAATATCAGTTTGATAAGGTATGCACAAAAATTTGATAAACCAAGTGAATTAAACTAGTGATTTCTATCCAGTAAATGATGTTAGGAATGTTCCATGTGTTATAAATTATGCCAGCTTTGGAGAACACAGATACACATGGGAAAACAGACCAAACAGTCAGAATCTCCACGTCATGTGAAAAGCACTCCTTTGGAAATAAGCGGGGATAAAATACTCTGACATCACTGAGAAGAGGCTTCTTTTTCAGCATTAGGGAAAGAGGAATTTTCTTGGAGAAAGTGACAAATGAGGGGCAAGGTATCTGGGAACAAGTGAACACAAGCTACTCTAAACTATTGTTAATTAAATTTTATTTTCTAATATGGATGATTTTCTTCTGTCTTTTACGAGAGAAAACAATGGCTGCATTCCTGTGTGCTAGTCTAAAATTTTTTTCTGAACTTAGAAATTCATATTTAAACCTCCTAATGTAGGCATCTAATGCAATAAATTTCCCTCTTAGGACTGCTTTTGCAATATCCCACAGGTTTGGGTAACTTGTGGTTATGTTTGAGCATTTTAACAATTTCCTCCTTCACCTCTGAATGGAAAAACAAATATCCAAGGAATTCAATACTAATAGGAAGCCAGTCGATAATTTAATTCACACCAATATAGGAGAAATACTCATTCAATTTAACGTAGGGAGGGGGGAAGCGTACCAATCAAAAATGCAAATCTCTATTTAAAAATCAAACTGATAACGTGTATCTATAATACTAACCACCACTCCACGGTAAGGATTAGGACTTACCTTAGAACGTTTACCACTTATGTTCAGGATAAAAACCCAGAGATCATGTTCATATGTTGTAATAACAAATGAAACTTGTTATAAACAGGATGGAAATAGAAAAATGAATAACGTGGTATTCAGTGTTTGCATATAATATTACTGTCAGGTATGCGTTATTTCTTAACATAGTTTTATACACAGTTTGTCTTTGAGGATGCATTTTCTGTTTGCACATAGCCTGCACCCTTGGAGTTCACCTTGCCTGCAGTGTTTTGCCTAAATGGCTCAGGTGGTAGGAAGTCATCCAGCTTTTCTCTCCTCTGTTAAACTGTGTATTCCCTGTAACCACCAGGATCTTCATTCCTCCTTCAGTGGACAGATAGATCCTGGGCACGGCAGGGTTCTGTGCTACCGCATTGGAGCGGAGAAAACATCATTTGTACTTCCAGACAAGAGTTCTGCTTCCCTGAGGAATGCTTCAGGGAAAGGAAAAGTGTTTTCAAAACTTTTGAGAACCACGAAACAGGCTTCTATAGAGAATGGCTTAAAGCAAATACTCCTTGTATAATATCTCCCGTTAGATTCTGAAGGAAATCAAAAAGATCTTCAACATCTTTTTGTGATGCTTCCTGGAGAGTCAGCAAACCCTGGGAGTCCTGAAAAGCTGTGTATTTTAGGAAAATTTGCATCTGTAGAAAATCTACATGGATGCATCCAGGCCTTCCCTTGTCCAGATCAAGGAAAGATTAGCCGAAAAACTGACAGCTTTACCTGTCTGAAAGAAGCATTTACCATCTAGTCTCTCTGAGGGCTGATACCTGTGAGCTTTTGTTCATATAATGAGACTGCCTTTGCTAGCCAAGGTGGTCTTCTCTCCTTCCATAAGCTGTCCTGCTACAAAAACATAATTTACCTTTATAACCTCCTTTTTGCCAGTTTCCAAGCCTGTGTATATATATATATATATATATATATATATTTTTTTTTTTTTTTTTTTTTTTGCAGTTTTTGGCTGGGGCCGGGTTTGAACCTGCCACCTCTGGTATATGGGGCCGGCACCCTACTCCTTGAGCCACAGGCGCCGCCCCCATACTGTGTATGTCTTTGCACCTCTTTGGGGGATGGGTCTCCGTTCTGAAGGCCCTCATGAGCGTGTCTGTGATAAATCTGTAGACTTCTGTTCATGTAATCTGTCCTTCATGAGATGATTTTTTAGTGAACCTTCTGCAGGTGAAGGGGAAGCTTTCCCATAGCCCCCACACAAAATGTACACCTTTATAAAAAATCCAGGGTTCTAGAAAGCACAATTTAATTTCATTTTAAATTTAATTATTGAATGCTTATGTGGGCATCACTTCATATGTCATGAATCTTGTGCTTACATTAGATTCCTTAAAAACATTAATTGCAGTTCTGATATATTTCTGATCCCTTGGTATTATGTTTCTCCAAACAAAATTGAAATGGACTGATTTTATGTTATGATGCATTAGAAAAATGTTATGAATAAGTGCTTTTTATAACTTATATGGCCTATCTTATAACTATATTATTCAGAAACAGAAGAAAATAAACAATTATATTGCATGGTGATTTCCATTTATTCTTAAATTATTGGCTAATGGCTAAAATGTTGCAGATATTATGTTAGTGGTGTGAGATAAAATGATAAGATTCTTATGAAGTTTGCAGTTTAAAAGGATGACAGATATTAATCAAGTAATCATAAAAATAAAAGTATAAGTAAAAATAAATACTACAAAGAAGTTTTAAGGTATTACAAATACATTAATGGGCAATTTGACTTAAATTTCAGCATATTGAAAGAATTATGAGACAGAGGAATGTTTTTTAAATAGGATGGCTAAACCAGAACTAATTAAGTGAAGAATTGAGGGAGACAGATGGGGTGAATTTCAGGTATTGAGAGGAACACTTGGGAAGCCCGTGATACTGGAATAAGCACTGACATTTTAAAAGTTCAAATATTGCTATTATTGCATTTAATAATGGAACATGGAGTGTTCGGTAAAGAGGGGCATAGAATGAATGGAAACAGGACTGGAGTGAGGGCACCTGCCTGGAGGTAGGAGAGTGTGACCGAGGCCGGCGTTATTGAGAAGGCTTGTTCAGTATTCTGTCTTATCTTAAAGCAGTGGAAAGATCATTTAAAACTTATTGGAAATCATCACATGAACAGATCTGAAAATATCATATTGGCTCTAATGTGAAAAACTGCTTTGAGGGGAAATTGTTAATATAGTGAAGATATTTAGAAGATTATTATAGTAGTTTAGATAATCAATAACCTCACAGATTTTTATTAATCTGGTTGAAAAGACCAGAAATAACAAAGGCATATAGCATTCATACTCATATCGTCCTACTTTTGACTTGACGTTAGATATAAGGAGAAAATTTTGGCAAGACTGTCCAAAACTGCAAAACTATTAAACAAACGAGATTGTGTAGTGAGGACGGAAGACTTGTGATCTGTCATGAGAATCAAAAACGGACACAATTTTTTATCCCTTCTTGGTCTTTTTTCCTAAAATCAGCAAAAATTGATGCAATTTTATGGATCTTATTCCTATTTTTCATTAATAAAGTGGAGAACCTAAATTCTAAGAATTCAATAAGGATAATGGATTTATAAATGAAATTACATTATGACAATTATGACAAGTACATAAAGCCATACAAGAACGAATGCTTTGCAACCTGTAAGCAAGGAAGTGGCAGAAAAAAATTATTCTTTCACTGTAAAACAACTCTCAGTAGTCTTTAAACTATTATTTTTGTTACACAGCATTTATAGCAGAAAACTGAACCAAATGGTGAAATAATAGAAATTGTTTTCAATCAGCAAAATAACTAGTTTGTGGAGTTTAACAGTAGGCTAATATTTCCCAGAAGTGGCAAATATTTTTTATGTGTGTTATAGCTTTTTGCTAAAAAAAGTATATCTGGATATGCCTTTTATTTTACTTTGTTTTTAAAAGCTGGATCTTACTCTGACCATAGCTCACTGCACCATATACATGGCGTCAGAGTAAGATCCAGCTTTTAAAACTCAAACTCCTGAGCTCAGACAACCCTCCTGCCTCAGTGTCCCAAGTAGCTAAGACACCAAATGTAGATCACTGTCCCTGGCTGACGTACTTTTAATTACTGGCAAAAACTAACTGTGCAACTTCATAATATGATTGTTCTAAAGCAAAAGATTGAAATGAGAGATACATATAATGTAAAAAATATATATTCTTTAAATGCATTGGAGTTTAGCAACATTATGAAGAAGTTTTGTTGAAAAATATACACTACTTGTTCTAAACAAGAAGGACACATTTTAATCATAAAATAATTAAATTGCAATAAGCACAAGTCACTCTTCTCCACAATCCATTTCTAAAATATAGCTGTCGTACCTCAACATCAATGAGGCAGACTGTCTGCACCCCATACATAACTGTGTGAACGCAGATTTTGCAACACATGTGCAAAAGATTTAAAGATAAGTTGGTGATGTCTAACAAGGTTTTCTATATAAAAGAAAAAAAATTGGCCAGCCGTGCTGCGTTTGATAGTTTATCACAACAAATATAAGCATACTAACGCATAACTAGGCAAACAGGAAATTTAATTACCTGATGAATGTAAATTAATTAGCACCGTGCGTTAGAATACATGTGTTGCCAAACTTTAATTAGGAATGTTTTACCCCTTCTTTCCTATTGTATGTAAGCATTCATTCTGGAAAATAACTTCCTGAAGAGAATTTAAGGACTACCTGCCTAATGGTTACTGTTCTGGGTAAGAATTTATCCAACGGCTCTACCCCTTCCCTATCATTCACATATTAACAAAGCGTTGTATTTCCCTTCCCTGCTCCATGACAGCCCCCAAACAGGTGCTGGCCATTATCAAACGCGCCCACCCAGTCTTTCTCCTTTGTTCCATTTTTACCGATTCCTCCATATAAATCATCATAAACTACTACCTAGATTTCTACTAGAGATTCTCAGATTGGCTTCTCTATAATCCATTTTCCATAAAGTTTCCACTCTTTTTGCAAAAGTTAATTGAGATATAATACAGAAGGGTGCACAGATATTAAGGGTAAACCCACTATCCTGATAAGATACATAACATCCATCATCCCCCAAAGGGTTTCCTGTGTCATGGCTTTACCAAACATTCTCAGAAGTAACCATCGCTCTGATTCCCACTGCCATAAGTATGTCTTGCCTGTTTTTGTAGACTGTATAAATCACTGGTTCTCAACCTTCCTAATGCTGCAATGGGAGTCCTGTCACCACATATGGTGAACTGTATTAAAGGGTCGCGGCCTTATGAAGGTTGAGACCCACTGGAAATACAAATGCATTGCATGTATCCTTTTGTGTCTTGAATTTCATTGTGTGTAGTGGTTCTTAATTTTTGTACCTTTGTTGTCTTTCAATATATCGACACAATAAATTTATCCGTAACACTGTAAGCAGCCATTTGGTATTCTCCAGTGTGGTGCTATTATGAGTAAGATGCTATGATAATTCTTCTCCATATATTTTCATGGATCTGTTGTTACTAATTTTGGAAGAAGCCATATCTGGGAGTGGAATTACCAGATGACTGGATAGGAGTAGTTTTGACTGTAGGGGGTCCATGTACATAAAAGGTTTCCAGAATGTGTGCACATTTAAATCCCACTAGCAGGGTGAGAGAGTTCTGATTATATCCCATTCTTATTGCCACTTAATATTATTATATCCACTTTATACATTTTATTGAGAAATTTATTTATTTTTTGGGGGGGACAGAGGCTCATTTTGTCACTCTCTGTAGAGTGATGTAGAATCATAGCTCACAGCAACCTCCAACTCCTGGACTCAAGCAATTCTTTTGTCTCAGCCTCCAAAGTAGCTGGGACTACAAGTGACCGTCACAATGCCCGGCTATTTTTTAGAGATAGGGTCTCACTCTTGCTCAGGCTGGTCTTGAACTCCTGAACTCAGGCGATCACCTACCTTGGCCTCCCAGAATGCTGGGATTATAGGCGTGAGCCACTGCACCTGGCTGAGTAATTGAGTATCTTACTGTGGTTTTATTTAAGTGTTCTAATAACTCATAATGTTGAACAGCACTTCATATGCTTATTGATTTTTGGAAATATGTTTTTCTGACACATCTGTCCAATTTTTGTTTGTCCATTTTTTTGTTTTCTGTCTTCTTTTTTTTTTTTTGACCACAGTGGTCAAAAAAATCTTTAAAAAGGAGTACGAAATGAAATGGATCACTAAATAATCAAGACCACTTACTGCTGGCATGAGAACAAACATACAGATCAATGGACTAGAATGCAGATGTCAGAATTGAACCCTTTCATTTATGGTGAATTGATTTTCAACATGTATGCCAAAGCTATTGAATGGTGAAAGAACAGTCTTTGTAAACAAATTGTGTCGAGGCAATTGTATGCTTATATGCAAAGGAATAAAGTTTTATTTCTATCTTACACATTACATAAAAATTAACTTATAGTAGTTTATTGACACAAGCATAAGTTACAATAATACAATTCTTAGGAGAACATTTACAAGAAGGTTTTCGTGACATTGAATTAGATTCTGACTTCTTAAATAAGACATCAGAGGAATGAGACAAATGAATAAAAACAGATAAATTAGACTACATTGAAATAATAAAAATATTGTGCTGCAAACAATACTATCACCAAAGGTAACCAGCAGAGTGAGAGAGAATACTTGCAAATCATGAATGATAAAAGACTTGTATTCAGAATATATAAAGTACTCCCACAACTCCATAATAAAACATAATAAAATCACTGACAAATTATATGAATAGTCATAAGTCCAAAGAAGATAAATAAATGGTCTATAACCCCATGGAAGTATCCTGAACATCATTAGTCATCAACAAAATGTAAATCAAAATTACATCAAGGCAGCACTTCACACCGAAAATGGCTAAATAATAAAGCATAAATGAACTTTGACCATGCTATGGTACGTGAAAAATCTTGTCTCAAAAGATTATATATTCTATGATTCTGTTAAATTTATATGAAAGGTCCAGAAGAGATAGATTCTTAGAGGCACAAATTTGCTAAGTAGTTACTTAGAAATGGGAATAGGAAGCCCTGGGGGTTGGGAGGTTTTGACTACTAATTGGTCAGGGACTCTTTTAAGAGGTATGAAATTATCTAAAATCATTGGGGTGATGTTGTCATTCTGAATATACTAGTCTCCCTTGAATTAATATTTTAAAGGAGTGAACTATATAGCACATGGATTATATCTCAATAAAGTTGTTCAAGTAACAAAATAGATGTGCCACATAGTATATTTTTCTTTTAGGCGACACAGTTGATAATGATGGCATTTGCATGAACGCTGATAAATTAACCTCAGTCTGAAATTTATAACAAATGTACAGAGGTATTTGATTTCCTGTTTTGCACTTTTTTTTTTTTGCCTCATTCTTTCTCTCTCTTCCAAGATCTAATTCAGGATCCTCCATGGAAGTAGTTTCCTCTAATCAGTGACAATTCCTTGGTCTTTCTTTGTCCCTCATGACCTTGACAATTTTGGGTTAGATGAATTCTCCCGTAAAATGCCTTCTCTTTGGGTTTGCCTAATGTGTTCCTCTGAGTAGACTGATGCATGTCATCGGGGAGGATAAAACTGAGAAGATGTGCCCTTCTCAAAGAATCTTACTGGATAGTAGATTATGTCAACGTGACCAGCAATGTCGAATTTTACCCTGTGGATAATGTGGGTCTGCACATTTTTGAATTACCACTTTTCCACTTATCAATGTGATATAATTGGAGGGTATTTTTGATATGTATGTAATATCCAATTTCCATTTAAACTTTTGTACATTAATTCTAGGTTAATTCTGCTTCTGAAAATTATCGTAGTTTTTAGTGGTGATACTCTATTTCCCTCACTTCCTCTGTGTTGATTAATTAGAGTTATTTCTAAGGAAAAGTTTTCACTTCTTTTAAATTATCTTTTCAGTTATTTAGATATACACGGACTCCCAGTTATTTAGTATTTAGGGAGTTATTGTACAATATTATGGGTGTTTAGTTAATTAGTTCATGTTTTTCCAACTTTGGCTGTTGGGAGAAGGTTCATGCAGATTATGGGCCCTTTCTTTTTTATTTTTTCTCTTTCTTTGGTGACAGAGTCTCACTATGTCGCTCTTGGTAGAATGTCGTGGCATCACAGCTCACAGCAGCCTCAAACTCCTGGGCTCAAGCGATTCTCTTGTCTCAGCCTCCTGAGTAGCTGGGACTACAGGAGCCTGCCACAACACCCGGCTATTTTTTATTGCAGTTGTCATTGCTGTTTAGCAGGCCCCGGCAGGGTTCGAACCTGCCTGCCTCAGTGTATGTGGCCCGTGGTCTAACCTCTGAGTTAAGGGCACCGAGCCAATTATGGGCCCATGTGATATGCCATTATTATTATTTTTTTATTGTTAGCTCTTTACTATTTTCTAGCACCAAAGATACGATAAGTTCATCATTTAATTACTCTGTCTTAACCCTTTAATCAACTAGTTATCAAGAATTCCTGGTTCCTTATTTTGGAGCTTTTGGAGATCAGTTTCTTTCCCTGCATCCCAGCAGCACAGTTCTTCATTCTAGCCAGGATGCTACTTTACTCCCAGCAGCAAGAAATGCAGCTTTCATTTTCTATAACATACTAATTTATTATTCATATAACTTCACAATATGGTGTCTGGGTTTCTACCCTATCACGCATAAGAAACAAATTTGTACAAAAACAAGGTTCCAGTGTTTATGAATAGTTCTTTTTGTTTGTAAATTGACAGTCTCCAGTCAAAATGCAATTTAACAGTTATTGAGGTCTGCTCTTGTATTTCTGTATCTCATCAGTGTGAATAACTTATTTATCAGAAATACAGTTAGAGTCCTTTGTAACACTCTGATTTCTTTCTCTTCCTCTTACACGTTGGTTGATAGGTTTAGAAATGTACAGGAGTAAATCAGTTTTTTGTGGGTGTGATATGGTGAATACATAGGGTTACTACCACCAAAATCTCCTGGAATCGCATCACCTCAGTGGTCTCCCCACCCCAGACCTGCACAGACAACCTCCCCTCACTCTCAAGACCATGCAGGTTTGGTTGGTTTGCAGGACTGTGACTAAAGTTGCCATAAATATTTGAGAATAGGTCTTTATAGAGTAATTCTAATTCCCTAGGTGTCGTATCTATGGGTCATGTGGTAGCTGTATCTTTATCTTTATAAGAAAAACTATTTTCCAGACTGGCTGCACTGTTTACAAGAGTTACGCTCCTCTTCACTACTGTGAGCTCCTCCTTCTGAAATGTCTTTTTAGATACTGTAATGTACAATGTTTGCTTTTAATTCACATTGGCCTAATGATTAATATTGTTAAGCAAATATCCATATACTTACTTGTCATTTATCCTCTGCAGTGAGGTGTCTTTTCAGATATTTTGCTCACTTTTAATTGGATATGGATGAGTCTGAATTTTCTTTCTTTACAAGACAGTTTAGAACACCTGTTTGAGGGCTAACCTCATACCTTATTATTCAAAGTTTAGAAAAGTACATTCTGTAAAGTGGGATTCAGTACATCCAAGGAAACTATACATGAATTTACCTTATAAAACAATAATCTTCCTTCTACAAATTAACTCTATTAATACATTTTATCAAAACATACACACCCACAAACTTAGCTCAAAGTCATCAATGAAGGCATTATTTGTAACAACAGAATATTGATAATAGTCTTAATACATATCCATAGATGCCTTATTAATTAAACTATGGACTGCCTATATAATAGAGAAATATACAACTATAAAAAGAATGACAAATGTCACATATATAAAGTGTTATAAATGATATTTTGTAAGAAAGGAAGTAGGGTGGTTAAGTCTAAAGTGTATAGAGAGCACACAACACACAACTTGCGGTTTAATAAAAGTAGGAGAAATACAAGTATATTTGTTTATTTGGAAAGTAAACATAGGAAAAATAAATCAGGGCCAAATAAAAATACTTAGCTATGGAGGGTTAGGGAGAGGTGTGGCACAGATGTCTATAATTCTTAATGAGACTTTTAGTTTTACATAGTTTTGTCTTTGGATCCTTATAAAATAAGTAAAAATCATCAAAACAAACTCAAAACTGGATTCAACAAAAAACAAGTTTTGCGTTCTGGTTACCAAATGCACACACGTACAAACACACACACACACACACATGGTAATTCAAGTAAAAAAATTTAAACCCACTGATTTAACAGAATACCTGAAATGAATCTAAGGAATAAAGAAAAGCAATGTATCTTGAGTGTTAATCACTTTGGTTTTGGTCTTAGTATCGCTCTAATGATCTTGAAATTATTTTATGTGTTTTGTAGGGTAGAGCAGATAAGTAAATATATTAGTGTTCAGGGAACCAGAGTTCTTACTCTGAAAAATGAAATTATAGAAAAGGAAGTGGAAAAAACAAGGAAGAATACTTGTGTGTGTTTATTTTATTTGACTTGAAAGTAGTCATCTGAATTCATCTTATTTTGTGAATATACATGCCTTATCTTTTTTTTCCTCTGAAATGACTTAGAAGCTATGATACTCCAGTAGCAAAAAGTTCATGTATAATCTCTATAATATTTTCTATCTGTAACTTTTGCCTTAAAAAAAATAATACTGGATAAATTGCAAATTCCATCTCGTAGGCAGTAAAAACAGAAGATTGACCTGCAATGTGTTTTGCCAGAAAGCAGAGATGAATCAAAACACGAAAGAAAGAGTAGAGCTCTTACTAAAACTTAGAGACCCCGTGAACTCTTTAAACAGCTGCCATACTCAAAACCATTTCAGCATCCAAAAAACAAAAAAGGGATATGTGGATGATAATGTACTCAAAAAAAAATCCATACGTACTAAATACGTTCATTGTATTCACCGGGGTTATTTTTATTTTTTTAATTATTATTTTTTATTAAGTCTTTTCTACATATATCATAAATACATTTATGCCGTTTTCAATGTGTTGATTATTTGTACAAATTGGAGTGCTTACATCATACTAATCAACATAGTTTCACCTCATTTACCCAATTATAGCATTAGGACGTTTGTGTTCTACACCTGATAGATCCAACTTGTACTTGCAATGTGCTCCATAGGGGTGGTCTCCCTCCCATTCCCTACTATCCCTCCCACCCTCCAATAGTGGTTGGTACCAATTGATAAAAGGAATAATTCATTACAAACTATTTCCTTGGTTCAGAAATCACATATCATATTAAACCGTGCGGCATTGAGATTACTTCCACTTTTTTCTACAAAGTAAAACAAAACCAAGAGAATTTGCTTCTGGCTAACTCACTTAATATTAAATGAGAGCTCATCGGGTCTCTTAAGAATGATCTGAACTGAGTTGGGTTCTGTAAAACTGATGAGTTTTGAAAGCACATGGCGCTCTTCTTTTTTTTGCAGTTTTTGGCCGGGGCCGGGTTTGAACCCCTCACCTCCAGCATGTGGGGCTGGCCCCCTACTTCTTTAGCCACAGGCGCCACCTGTGGGGTGCGCTTCTTTACATTTAACCCATATGCTATTGTTTAATATTAGACTATGTGTTTTACTGCACACTGTTGAATTGGTGTCTTTTGCACAGTTAGCAGTAAATAAAAACTAGCATTTAAAATTGAAAAAAAAAATCCATACATCCTTAGCTTCACTTGAAGATTAGGAAGAGGAATAACTCTTTAAGGAAGAAGGGTAGCTATAGATAGAGGCAGCCACAGGAATAAAACTAGCCAATCATCACTGCCATTTCTCAAAATGATCACCCCTTGAATTATATCTAAATAACCAAGGAAAACAAAAAAGATACTTGGGCAATAGGGAGCTCTGGTGGGTATCACTTTAATCAGGCCATCAAATTTAGCATCACCTAGAATACAGTTCAACAATATGTTGTGCCTGCTTAGTGCAACATAATGGAAAGGGCATGATATCGCTTCAGTAGTTATGTTCAGAAAACACTGTTTAACTTAAATCAACAGCAAAGACTCACTCAGGCACAGATTGTGAAGACAGCTGGCTTGGACTCTTAAAATATTGATATTATTGAACAGAAACACACTGTCCTACACACACGTGCTCACAGAACAAGAGAGGGCAGGCTTCTCCGCATAGAAGAATGGGAAAGAGAGCTGAAAATTCAATGCAACGAGACATTAAGGTGAATTCCAGATGTGGAAAATAAAAAACAAGCATATTGAAATTTTAGGACCATTAAACTTAAATGAATATTTAGAACAATAGAAAATAATTGAGGTGTGCCAGGGCAGTGATTACAACATATTAGTGTACTATAGAATAGTTCCAAATATATAATTCAAGTACTTTTTAATCAAGTAAATGATGACGTTTCTAAAGGGGTTTAGGAGTTTAGTCTGTTGGTTTCAATGTATTTAGTCTTTTGTTAGCACACCTATGTTTATTGGCAGTGAAATAAAATATCTTTATTGAAGTTTTCATAACTGGTTGCTTTCGTTTCTAAATTGCTGATGAGTGTGCTTTTGAAATTTACTAACATAAGAATGAGACTTATCTGTACTTTTGTGAACTACTCAAGATGTGCAAATTTCTAGACTCAATGCCTTGTAGGAAAAATAAAAATGAAAATAAGTCTCTAGAGGAAAACAAATAAATAAATGGACATCAAAGAAGACAATTGCAATTTACTTTCATTCTATTGGAATGTGTGAAAATGGTCTAGGATATAAACATCTTTTTGCCTCTTAAATTAATATACTTTAATATAAAAAAAAACTGGTCTCTCCATCTTGAACAACCTTACACTCTGTAATGTTTACAAAAAAAATGAAGCCAATAGTGATAAAACAGATACTGGCAACAACATTAAAAGATTTTTCAGTTTTTCTTCACATTAATAAAAGAAAATGACATTTCTCAGAATTAATATAATTATTCATTATTCTCACTTCCAAGATATATGTTAGAAATAAAAGGCAAACCTTAGGGCCATGAATAGAAAAATAAGTTCTGATGGGGTTTAGCTATGTTGAATTACATACCAATAAAATAAGATGGGAAGCAAAGTTTGTATTTTCAAATATGCCATATTTTGTTTCTCAAAATCTTCTGTTTAATGTGAAATAGTGCCAAGAGCAACATAAATAAAAATTGCATCTAATATTCACACTGCCTCTAAATGCAATATCGTGCACCCATTTGTGTGCAAAGATTTTAAATCAGTTGAAGCATCAAGTAAAATATACTTCTCTCTTGAAAAATTGGAGACACATATTTTCAAATATATGTATTATTAAAGAAGAATGTATTGCATGTTTATCAGTGTGATTTTGAGAATGTGACATCCCATATTGGCAAATGGTGTGAGCTGCACCAAACTCTGGAAACTCTGGAAACGTTTATTCCTCTTTTCTACCTGGAGAACTGCACTCATGATGCTCTAATTTCAGCTTTTCTTCTTCTTTTTTCTATTAAGTCTTTTGTACCTAGATCATAAATACATTGATGCCCATTTCAGTGTGTTGATTATTTGTACAAATTGGAGTGCTTACATCATACTAATCAATATAGCTTTCATCTCATTTACCCAATTATAGCATTAGGACATTTGTGTTCTACACCTGATAGAACCAACTTGTATTTGCAATGTGCTCCATAGGTGTGGTCCCCCTACTAACCCCTACTCCCCCTCACTCCCTCCCTCCCCCCCTTCCCTCCTTCATCATAGACTAAAGTTGTGTTTCATTTTTCATATGCAAGTGTGAGTGATTATAAATTGATTTCACAGCAGCACTGAGTACATTGGATTCTTTTTTTTCCATTCCTGAGATACTTTACTAAGAAGAATATTTTCCAGCTCCTAATTTCAGCTTTTGTCTAATGATTTCTATGATACATTTAGAAAAACGTGAAGAACGGTCATTTTTGAAGGCTCATGATATTTGGCACATATTTTATAATATTTTTTAATATTATACTGGATTGTTTATTTCACGTAGGAGTCCGGAAGATAAATCTATGTCGGTAAACAAGGATAGTTTATTGAAAAGATGCACTCTCCTGATGAGATAACATGTGCAAACCAGCCTATGTCAAGAACTCTTACATCTGGGCATCACTAAGGTGTTCCCTCCATAGTCAGCCAGGCACGTAGTCTTTGGGTTCTAGTAACTTATTTCCTAGAGTTACAGACACATTTCATTATCCAGGTGAAGGCCAGTAACAGATGCAAAATGATTCTGAGCTGAATGAACTATTTATAGCATACCAGAAAGACAATTCAGCATATTGCTCTCAGCTCAATACTAGTTTCTAATACCTCGAACTCACTAAGAGTTACTAAAATGTTCTCACATATCCACAGCAGTTCTTCCTGGACCCTAGTCAACTAGCAAAGACGTTATGTAGGTGGAGATCACCATTGCTCAAACTCGACACTAAACCCCAGCACGGCAGTGAAGTAGGATTGTACAAGCCTGGGGTCTGTGCAGACACGGAGGCACGTCTGAAAGCACATGCATAAAGCAAGAATCAGGCCTCCGATAAAAATCAACAACATTATTTTACAATATTTTCTACATTTCTTGCCCATTATACTATGATTTTTTTTTAAAAATAGAAGCTACATATTCTTCCTTTTATATCCATTGCACTTAACAGTTACCAGAATAACAATTTGGTGAACGAATGACTATTTTTAAGCCTCATTAACTGTAATGTTAGTTGAGAATATTAAAGGAGTAGTGTTTCTAGATATACATGGCTCAACTAATATTGTATTAATATATTTTAATAAAGAGTACCACATGTGAACGTGTTAATTATTTCCTCAAACCCCTCCTCTAAGATCTGGAAATCTAATAGTAAGAAATATTCCTCGCTGATGAGAAGGTAGAGATCAATTACTTTAAAACCAATACCCTAATTTTCCAAGTGAAGATACTAAGACTCTAAGATACTAAGTATTTTACAAGATACTTAAAGATCACATGGTTAAGAAATTGCCAAATCAGATTTCTCATGTAAGTGTTATTTTTCTGCAGCTCCTAAAGTTCAAGAAAGAGCATATTCAGGCCACAGCTGGTTAAAATGGATGCATTAGAAAACAGCTGCTCAAAGGAGACACACTGCTGATGGGGATGAAACTTAATTAAATTTTTGGAAGTATAGCTAAAGTTCCCAAATACTTTATAAGAGTTTATCAGATATCTCTGATTTGGCTATGTCCAGTTTATATAGTTTTCAAAATATTGAACAGTGCATTATACAAGATTATGGGGGAAATCCTATATCTGGAGTACTCTACAAATTTGTGTGTATCTGTGAGTATGATTTTACCAGAGAACCACTAAAAACCAACTGCTTTTGAAATCTTGTTATGTAGTTCAAGTGTCTTGCCTTGACCAATCTAATAAGTTGATTAACTGGGCCTTTATACTTAACTAAATAAAAAACTAAACAGATAAGAGTTAAATAAAATAAAGAAAAAACTATCACAGAATTAAAAGTCAAATTTATACAGCAGGGACAAAAACCATCAAGACTGCAGTCTTAGTCAATGACTAACATTACAGTAAGATGTAATGAATTTATTAATCTTTATTAGTCTCTAAGAAGAAAAAACGTGATGCAGTGTGGGTGTGCATGTTATTCGTGATCAGAGAGAAATATACTGAATTTGAATCTCATTTTATACTTTAAAAAGAGTCTGCCTAGTTGATTTAACTTCACAGAATGGCGCTTTTATGAAAATGAAGGAAGACTCTCTTAGTAAATTATGCAGGGACCACAGGCATAAATCAGTCCCATTCCCAGCCATCCGGGACATGTGTTTACCCTAAGAATAGAGAAATAATTTTTATATACTTCAGAGAGGCATGCATTTTACACAAATATCTTTATATTGTAGAGAAATTGGGGAAAGGCAGATTTTTTTTCCTAATTAGAAGTTTCCTTTTAAGGTTTTACTTTTTTTTTGTTTGTTTGTTTGTTTGTTTATTTGTTTTTTGAGATAGAGATTAGCATCATCCTGGGAAAATCAATTCTTTTGTTTGGAAAAGCACATTTCAGTAAAACATTTAGTGATACACACACAAAGCCAAAATCCTGTCCCTCACTTTATATCCATCTGCACTTCACCATGAACCTTGGGGCTGTCCTAGCCTGAAAACCATTTCTTATTTTGAGAGTCTTCCCCAGCCTTCCCTTTAGTAATTAGGCAACTTCACTCAGGCAATTCCTTCATCTAAAGGACACGATGAGAACAGAAATGGAAGCTATTAAAAGAAAGAAACAGAATGCCTACAGTTTAAAATAAAATATCTAAGGAGAAATTTTTCTGTTTAGGGTTAACAACAGCTTAGATATTGCTTTAAAATTTTGGCATCTTTTTTTTTCTATGCCAATTTTTAATTTAATTTAATTTTATGATTAAATCATAGCTGTGTACATGAATGCGATCATGGGGCACCATACACTGGTTTTATAGACCGTTTGACACATTTTCATCATACTGGTTAACATAGCCTTCCTGGCATTTTCTTAGTTATTGTGTTAAGACATTTATATTCTACATTTACTAAGTTTCACATGTACCCTTGTAAGATGCACCGCAGGTAGCATCTTTATTACTTAGCGGAGGTAAAGATTTCCTAGGTGGAACAAGCCCATGCTACAAAATAAAAATTATACTTTATCAAATTTTAGAACTCACCTTTTTTGGAAAAACTTTGAGAAAATGAAAGGGCAAGTGAAACACTGAGAGAATATATCTATAATTCATGTAGCTGACAAAGGACGAGTTAATCAAATGCATAGCAGAGTCTTCGAACTTAACAATAGAAGGCAACGAAATAAAAAATGACTACTATAGACTTAAATTTTCTAAAAACATGAATTATGAATGTGCACATGAAAAGATTCATAGCACTATTGCTATCAAAGAACTTCAAATTAAAGCTACAATGAAATACCATGTATATCCATTATGATGGCAAAAATTAACATGGCTGCCAATACTGAATGCAGTCAAGGATGGAGGCCACTGAAAATCTCACCTATTGCTTGAGATAAGGTAAAAATTTGCACAAATGCTTTGAGAAATAGATGGGTAGTGGCTGATTTAGTTCGCATACACTTGCTATAATACCCAGAAGTTCCTCTCTGTTTTATCTGATGGAAAATGAAGACATCTACCCTTCTAGACTGCAGGGGTCCTCAAACGACGGCCCGCGGGCCACATGCGGTGGTGTGATTGTATTTGTTCCCGTTTCGTTGTTTTGTTTTTTTTTTTACTTCAAAATAAGATATGTGCAGTGTGCATAGGAATTTGTTCATAGTTATTTTTTTAAACGATAGTCCGGCCCTGCAATGGTTTGAGGGACAGTGAAGTGGCTCCCTGTTTAAAAGTTTGAGGACCTCTGTTAGAGTCTTGTGTACCTAAATTCATCACAGATTTATGTGCAAAAGACAAATTCAATACAAGTCAACTGTCCATCATTAGATAAATGGATAAACAATTGTGATATGGTAAAGAATGAGATGTTATCCTATCATTAAAAAGGGATAAAGTACTGCCACACCCCAAAGTAAGAATGAATCTCTAAAACACGAGAAGTCAGTTCCAAAGTGCTCAAATTCTCTGTTTCAGTTGTATGAAAATCTAGACAAACCTAAATTATAGTGAAGGACACTGTGGGTTACTGTGGCTGGGATCAGTAGCTCGTTCTTATCATTCTAGCACTATGGGAGGCCAAGGCAGGAGGATCACTGAAGGTCAGGAGTTTGAGGCCAACCTCAGCAAAATGAGACCCCATCTTTACTGAAAATAGAAGACACAGCCAGGCATGTTGGGGGTGCCTGTAGTCCCAGCACTCAGGTGGGCGAGGTAGGGGGATCACTAGAGCCAGGAGTTTGAGGTTGCTGTGAACAGGGCAAAGAAGAAAAAGGGTAAAAAGAAACTGGATGAGTTGTTCCCTGGAATCGTGTTTATTTGTTCAGTGTAAAAGGTACTGACACACGTTTTCAAAAGTTTGATCTTACCTTGGTATGAAGGTAAGAGTTCTCGTGAATGCATTTTTCTTTTGAGAGAGAAGAGGCCCCAGGACCTCCATCTCTACTCTGGCACTACCTGTACACTATCTTCTCATATCAATAAAGTTATGGACTTAAACACGGCCTCGTTCTCAAAGAGATTTATTGGTTTATGGACACATGTTTGATGCACTTGTGGGAGTATTTCCTTTCCTCCTATGAAGTAGAAAGAACTTAACTTTGCGGTGTATATTGAAAGAAAGAGATGTGTCTTTACCAGAAATCTCAGACTCTTGGAGAAAAGCTGTCGTGAGGTCAAGGTGATGTTAAATATTACTGCACCCTCCTGTTACCGTATTACATCAAAAATAGCATCTGTAATAAACATTCTGGAAATGTGTCGAACTGTTTATAAAACCAGTGCATGGTGCCCCATGATCGCATTAATGTACACAGCTATGATCTAATACTAATAAAAATAATAATAATAAAATAAACAGCATCTGGCAGCCCATCGTGACCCCGTTTTATGACATATCGTATAAAGGTACATTTTACAGATTTATTTATTATAAATGTTTACCTTCCAACAAGGTAAGAAGTAAAAAGTTAACTGTGATGCATGAATGCAATTACGGAACACAAAATAATTGTATGTGCTTTAATGAATTAGATTGATATCTTATAACGCTATTTTATTTGTAATACTTGGTTTAGTGGCAAAGAATCTCTAAATTCAAACTAAATTATTTTAGTTTGTAATATAATAATAAGTTGTAATATATACATTACAAGTTATGAGTGGATACTGTTTTCAAATATATTTTATTACTAAATAATGTTCTTGGGCGGCGCCTGTGGCTCAGTTGGTAAGGTGCTGGCCCCATATACCGAGGGTGGCAGGTTCAAACCCGGCCCTGGCCAAAACTGCAACCAAAAAATAGCCGGGCGTTGTGGCAGGCGCCTGTAGTCCCAGCTACTCGGGAGGCTGAGGCAAGAGAATTGCTGAAGCCCAGGAGTTGGAGGCTGCTGTGGGCTGTGTGAGGCCATGGCACTCTACCGAGGGCCATAAAGTGAGACTCTGTCTCTACAAAAAAAAAAAAAAAAAAACCTCCAGGAATCACTAAATAATGTTCTTAAGTAAATAGTTATATGATACAATGGAAAACAATATTCCATTTTTTTCTATAGTGAATTTATTTATGCTCCATCTCTAAAAAACAGCACTTTACATAGGTATCAGTTTAGGTTTAACAACTACTATTGAGAGTCCCACCTTTATATTTATGTTGATTAATATTTTTAAATGAAAGTACAGACTCTGGTGATTACGTTTGCCTAGTCACCCGAGAAAAAGTGCTACACTCTCATTTTTTAATATCACTCAGGTCACCTTCGAAGAACTCCCCTTGGGAAGCTGTGCTCACCTTCGAAGAACTCCCCTTGGGAAGCTGTGCTCAGATGCCAGTCCCTGGTCCAGCCCTCGCAGCAGTTTTGGAACGGCCATCAGAGGTGTCATGGTATTACCCATGATGCCCTGAATTTCATCAACATTTCTTTCTTTCAATATTTCCTTTAGCTTCAGGTAGAGAAAAAAGTAATTGGGGGAGAGATTGGGGGAATAGGGAGGGCATTCCAATATCGTCATTTGCTCACTGGATAAACGCCCCTCACAGATGGCACCCTGTGAGCACTTTGCTCTTGTTCATGGTGAGCTCCTTCAGGAACACTTTTGCACACACGTTCCCCTTGTCAAGATTTGCAGGTAAGATTTTCCTGTTTCCTGCTGATGTTTAGTCTGCTATGTGTCTCACAGTCAGCTGATGATTTTGACACACAATTCAATGAATTTTTGTAATGTTTTCATTTGGGCTCTGCTTGTTACTGGCTGCCCTGACCTTTCTTCATCAATGACACTTTTGCTCCCCTCAGAAAAAAAAAAAGTAAAATTCATTTGTACACTGCTGTTTTCTTCATGGCATTATCCCCATAAACTTGGACGAACATATTCCTAATTTCACTTCTATTCTTGTCAAATTTAACAAGAAATTTAATGTTTGTTCATTGCTCTAATTCAAGCTCTGACATTCTTACAACAACAACAACAACAATAATTACAATAAGAAGTACACAATAATAATAATGAGTGCCGCAACTCAACACAAACACAGCCGTGAGACCACAGGTTATGACACGCTACCAAATTACTTGTACACAGCTGCCAATATAAGCACACAGTGGCGCATTTGTGAACTTAATTGTCCAACCTTGTAAGATGTTTTATTTATGATTATTAAAACTTTGCTTTGCCACAATTTGCTATTACTGAATGAATATGCATGATCTTTCCTTAAATTATCTGTATGTGTAGTAAAATAGAAAGTATAACCCACACCATAGAAAGCTAACTTGGAAAATGGAAAATTCAGAATTCTGGAAGAGAATGAGAAAATGTTGGTAGTTGTACATACAACACATTTTTTAACTATGCAAAAATTTTCATCACAGAATTCTTCTCTCTAAAAGACGAAAAAAGAGCCTTGTCTCTGTCTGCTACAGAGATTGCCCAGAAAAAGGAGCATCAGAAGAGAACACATTTCTTTTACTGAGAGTGTTTTTTCAATGTCTCAGGAAATGCAGGATTCTCTACGTGCAAAATACAGTATATTCAGAATCTGACCACATCTCACCACCTCCATTGTTTATGATCTTGATTGAAACCATCCCTCACTGAACTGTAGCAATAGCTGCCTAATTGGCATTTTATTCCATCCTGGGTATCACTGATAAAAATCCCTACTCTCCCACACCGTCCAAGTGAGCTCTATAAAATGTATTAGCTTTTTAAGTAACAAATCTCCTATTCTGTTTACTGGTGCAGTGCTGGAACCTGGTCCATCGATGGCAGCAGCTGTGTACTGCAAGCAAGGGGACAAAATGATTAAGCAGCTGTGACTGATCACTGGAGAGGGGCCACTCCTCTCCCAAGACATGTCACACAAACAACGCCATTCAAACTACAGAAGCTGGACCTGGAAATGCTGCCATCCACCGTATTCACCAGACCTTGCATCGGGTGACATCACGTCTTTCAGGCTTTGCAATTCTTTCTTTCTTCCCTTCCTTCTTTCTTTCTTTCTTCCCTTCCCTTCCCTTCCATTTCCTTTCCTTTCTTTCTCCTTTTTGAAACAGAGCCTCAACCTGTCCCCCTGGGTAGAGTACTGTGGCATCACAGCTCACAGCAACCTCCAACTCTTGGACTCAAGCGATTCTCCCACCTCTGCCTCCCAAGTACCTGGGATTACAGGCACCTGCCACAACGCCCGGGTATTTTTCTTTTTTTGTTTTTTGGTTGCAGCCGTCATTGTTGTTTGGCAGGCCTGGGCTGGATTGGAACCCCCCAGCTCAGGTGTATGTGGCTGGCACTTTAGCCGCTTGAGCCACAGGCACCGAGCCAAGGACCACTTCTTTCTTGTAAGGAGAAATAGCCCATTCTCAACAAGCTGTGGGGAACACCTTTCTTGATTTCATCACCACTCACTGCCCTGGTTTTTCTGGCATCCTCGAGCTAGTTAAGATGGGAACACTGTCTCAACCGTTCCAGTGCATACTTTGATTAGTTGTACTGCTTTTAATTTGGAACATGATAGACTTTTGATCTGAAATCAGACATTTCATATTTAAAGGATTTTTTTTTCTTGCAGTTTTTGGCCGGGGACGGGTTTGAACCCACCACCTCCAGCATATGGAGCCTGCGCTCTACTCCTTAGAGCCACAGATGCCAACAGACATTTCATATTTAATGACCTAATAAATTGTGTCATGTCATTTTCTAGTTCAAATGCCTCTAACAGTTTTTCCTCCTTCTCAAATTAGCATCTGAAGTCTTACAACAGCCTTGAAAGCCCAGCGAGACCTGTTCTCTATTCTGAACCCACCTCCATCTACAGGTCCTATTATTGTCCCCGTTTCTCCTCCTATTACACTTCTTTGGCCTTGCTTTTCCGAAAACACATCAGTTCTCTGCTCTTCGCCTTTGTTTATGCTGTTTCATCTTCCATATAAACTTGTGACACCCAGTCCATTCTTATGCAAAACCCCACCATTTTGAACTGGTATTCCCAATTTGAGAACTTTGTGAAATTACAGTGACAATGGAGGTGTAAGTCTGGAGCAGAATCTCCCACATGCCTCACACCTGCACGCATTCCTCTAAGGGAGACACACCTTTTGTTATTGTTATATATTGAGTTTTCAAATTTTAATACAGTTTTTTCCTTTCTTAAAATGTGTACACAAAATACCCAGATCCAGTAGAATGATTTTGAAGTATTTCTTCTTTTCCTATTGTCTATAAGATTTGGCATGATCTGTTTTTTGAAATTATCTTTTACTTTTATTTATAAATATTAGCTGTCTATTTTTTGAGACTTAAAATAAGAAGTTAACTGATGACTCCACACTGAATCTCAGAGTCAAAGCATTCTATAATAGACATACCCTTATTTGTCAAGGTGAATGTGACTTTCTTTGCATCATTATTATCGTATTATTGCTTAGTATTTCGATGTAGCAATTGTCTGATTCCTTTTCTGATTGTATTTATGTTTGTTGGTTCTTTACAAAGTTTCGTTTTCTAGTCCTTATCTTAAACATTGTTATTGTTTTTAAATTAAAGCCTTTTTAATTTCGTGAAGGCAAAACAATGGAAACCTCATAAATACATGTATATGTAAAAATAAAAAAAAATGTACACATACTTCAGATATTGGCTGTATATTTGCATCTAATATCTGTATATGTAACTTTATAATCCTTTTAACAAAAGTTCTTTTACACTTTAAAAGTTTATTTATTTACTTGTTGTACCAAAAGCCTTCCTATACACTTTAATGTTCTGAGTGAGATTTATGTTGCTTTACTCTTGGTAACACACATTTAATTCAGTTTGTAAATTTCAGGATTCTTTGCCAATGCTGAGAACAATTAGGTTACTTAAACTAAGTGATAATTTTCTAATTAATTCAATTAAATACTCATTTAAGTGCCTTTGGCTTGTGAGGATAATGCTAAAAATCTATAGCTGGACTTGTAATCTGGCTGGGTGCCCAGGAAATGAACTGTTATCCTAAGTAGTCACATGAGTAACTGGGAACAAAGAGTAAGAAAAATTAAGCCATTTTGTCTAGGAGCAGAAAGCTTACACACTGAGGAGAAGGGTGTTATAAATTTCTCTTTAATTCACAGTCATTTAAAAGTGTAATAGATCTGTGAAAACTGGGACACGAGTATCAACATTTGGAACTGTTTTTGTAGAACGAAATTTGTTGTCTATCAGGTCTGCTAGGATTCGAACCTGGATTTGGAGATTTGCACATGAGAACAACAGCTGGGAAGGTATGATTGGGAAGAGAGAGCTTTGGACCTGTCGTGACCCTCAAGAGCTGCCTGGAGTGAGGCTGTGAGTCAAGGCGTTCTCATCACCACACCCACCAGTCGTTGGTACAGATTCTCTGGCCCAGAGTTATTTCTTTGAGATTGACTCAGCTGGGCACTAGTAGCAGCCAATATTTCCAGAAGCTGGAGGAATGATTGCTTCTGTCTTGAATAGGATACATGGGTGGGAATCTACGCAGTAGATCCATGTAGCCGCTGGCTAGTTTTCGAAAGTCCAAAAGTCTGTGAAAGATGTTAACCACAGTGATACTGTTAACTTGTATTTTAGATTAAGGTTATGGGGGGGGGAAGCAGAAAGAGGGACGGAGGGAGGGGGGTGGAGCTTTGGTGTGTGTCACACTTTATGGGGGCAAGACATGATTGCAAGAGGGACTTTACCGAACAATTGCAATCAGTGTAACCTGGCTTATTGTACCCTCAAGGAATCCCCAACAATAAAAAAAAAAAAGTCATTTTATTTTTCTAATTTAGAAGATAGTTTTTCCGATGCCAAAAGTTTGATCCATTTTTTAACATGTTTTATGACTCTAGTAAAATAAAAATATTTACATTTAAATTTGCTTTGCTTAAGCATTATAATTATTATTATTATTTTTTTGAGACAGATTCTCACTATGTCACCCTGGGTAGAGTGCTGTGGCGTCACAGCTCACGCAACCTCAAACTCTTGGGTTTAAGTGATTTTCTTACCTCAGCCTCCCAAGTAGCTGGAACTACAGGTGCCTGCCACAATGCCTGGATATTTTTTAATTTTAGTTGTCATTATTGTTTAACTGGCCCAAGCCAGGTTGGAACCTGCCAACCTCAGTGTATGTGGTTGGTGCCCTAATCATTGAGCTACAGGTGCCAAGCCTTAAAATTTGACAGTTGTGTGGTAAATAATTGGCCTACTAAGAGGGATATGTATGCATTTTTTAATCTATTCATTTGACTTATAAAGTCTATCCTCCTACTAATACTACAGCACTTGATTACTAAAGCCTTATTCCAAGTGCACAGACAGGTATATACATTTTCTGGACTTGTTTTTTCTTTTTCAAGGTAGTTCAGCTAGTTAGATGCTTTGTCTTTGCATACACAACTTAAAAACAGATTTTCTTTTTTTTTTCTTGAATCCTTCTAAAATTTTGAGTGGGATTACATGGACTATATTCATTAATTTTGGGAGAATTGTCATCTTAATAATATTGAGTCTTCCAAGCCATGAACATCTTTTCTCTCTCCATTTACTTCAGTATTTTTAAATTTTTCTTTGTAATGTTTCATAATTACAGTTTGCAAGTTCAATTGTTAAACACATACAATATTTAAATATGTAAGGAGTCAAATCCATCAATATGGAATATTGGTACCAAGAGTAGATAGATTTATTGATTTTAATGTTTCTATATTGACCTCTAAAAGGTCAGTTATTTTTTCATTTGTTATTGCACTAAAATGACATCATGTAGATGGCTGCATTCACGTATCTTGTACCTCAGATTGAATGTCTGCAATGGATAAGACTTTCAAGTTCTTTTCCCAGGTGGCCTCTCTTTCTATGGAAACATGTCCTCTAGGAGGATAAACCAGGTTTGTTTCAGAGAGTGGTTCTGAGGGTTAAAGCCTTGTCGAATACATCATGCTGGCTGATTCCCATTGGCCAAAGTAAGTCACATGACTATGCCCAAAGTAAATTGGGAGGGGTCCACACAAGGCTCGGACACCAGAAGACATTATTTATTGTAAGTCATTAATCTAACAATTTTATACAAGACTAATAAAAGTTGACCAAATCTCAAAGACTTAGAACAAACAGGGTTTATTTTCATTCAGATTATCTGTCCCTTATAGTATGACTGAGGCTCTGCTTCATCAAAGTATACGCTCAGGAATATTATTTGTGAAGTAAATATAGAAATATAATATTTTTATATATTACTTTATCTAGCAAAGTTGTTAATGTCACCCTTTAATTTTAAGAACTTCTTTATCTGTTTTATGTTTTCTATGTACACAATCATATAACTTGAAAATAATATATGTTCGCTTTAATTATTACAATTCTCATGATTTATAAAATTGCCTTTCTGAACTGTCACTGTGTAATAGTGAGAATATTACTTTAACTTAAAACATAAACGGAAGACTTTTAGCAGTTTATTATTAAATATGATAGTTTCTTTCATCATTTGTATATTTCTTTGGCAGATTAAAGGAGTTTCCTTCCATTCCTAGTTGTAAGAGTTTTCATTTTTTGTCATACATGTATATTTATTGTAAATGACTTGTACAATTTATTGAGGTGGTCAGGTAAATTTTCTCATTTAATCTAAGAATTTACATTGATTTTAAAATAACAGCCCAATTTAATGTAATCTAGAATCACCTGAACCATGTCATGATGTAATATGTTTTTCATATAATGGATATTTCATTTTGATAGTTTATTTAGTGTTTTAATTTTTATATATCGATGAAGTCAGCCTGTAATTTCCTTTATAATGCTTTTTAAAATTTTTTTATAAATGTAAGAGTTACCTGAATTAATTTTTAAATAGTGACTCAAAAAAACAAAGTGCTCTGTTAAAACAATGAAACAAATGAATTTAACTCTCTCTACAAATATACACACACACATATATATACATACATATTATATATTATTAATGGGATAGCCATTAACAATTGGGATAGCCAATTATTTTTTAGAGGAATTTGGAATATATACAAAACACCTGTAAATAACATTCTCACTGCATTCAAATGTCTTATTTTTAATAGTCATATTATTATGGATATTTTGAAACTATGTAGTTGAAAAAATAGTGTATAATGAAACAATTTATAATAAAATGCTGCCTCTTACCATAGAATGCATATACTAGTATAAATTTCTATATCCTTGTGTTTTTCCTAAAACCTACTTCTCAGTATCTCCAGTTTCTTAGAAATATTAATTATTAAGCAGACCTTCTAGCTCTTAGACTACAACCTCTAAATATCATTTCAAAACAGAAATCTCCTAAGGAGTGGTTCAATTCAGATACAGAGGTGGAATGATCCCATTGGGCATTTTCTTGAGCTGGAAAACAAAAATAAATCATCAAACCTATAAAGTTTCATGTTTAAAGGTTATAGGAGACACCACTCAAATCCCCAAGTTGAGACGATTGGAACTTAAGAAAAACTGCAATTAATTTTATGAAACTCACAAGTTGATAATGATATTAGTAGATACGGCATTAGAGGTTGTTAGGGTAGCAATGTACTACACTTAAAATTGGTAATAGAAGAATAGAATCAAGCATGTACTTATCCAATCTGATACTACTGATTTCATTTCTGTATACCCAGATTGTTAAGAAGGGCATTTTTTTAGAGAAGAATTTTGTCTAATAATTTCAGAAGGAAAATGGAATTGGAATACTATCATTTTGCAACCTATAATGAAACAATGAATCTAAACCATGATCAAAATTATGCTAAATAGTTAGGTGAAACTTCAGTGAGGAGTTTTGTGGTGACATGATCAGAGCGACATCTCTTTACCCAGTGGTTAATGTTCAGATTAATAAAAGTGGAAAAAACAGACATCCCATGTCTCTTAATTAATGCAATATGAATTGCAAAGAATCATAATTATTCCTGTTACCCCAAAGTTAAATACGACACTAATAAAACTTCTAATTACTGTTTTACAGAAAATATAGTAAATAGAAAAATAATGCAAATGAGACCACAAAAATACCATTTACACACATACCCAATGTGTGTAAATCTGTCAGAAAAATAACTTGATATTTTCAATTAGCTAATGGCAAAAAATGAAAGTATCTCCAGGAGAATAATTTTGGTTGCTTTTTATAACAGATTTAAACAATCCTTGTGGAAGTCTTCACTGCTTCAACTACCTTATCTGACAAACAAATCCATGCATTACCAAAAACTACCTGATATTTATGTGCTAAACCTATAAACACTTTCAGTAGCCATAGTCATAAATAAAAAGATAGGTGGGGAGGATGTCACTTACTCTAAAATCAGACAAAAGATAAACCCACATAGCTTATTTTTATGCATGCAATTTCTAGATTTCAATAAAATATTCTTGTTCATAGATCAACCACCACAAACTTATGTTCAAGACAGAGATGATATATAATGTGTTGATTTCAAAATCATCAGAAAAAAACAGAAAAAGATGCTGTTTACTGAGAGTCAATAAAGAAAATCAGAAAATAGAAGTTAATCTTTTTTTTGCTGACCTGTCTTTCAATGCATATTAGTAGGCTAAAACCAAGTTCTACTTCTTAACCTAACTTTAGGATACATAAAAATTGTAATATTTTCCAAAAGAAAGTTTTTAAAGGACTCACCCTAGTCTGATCAGTATATATGTATAATTAGTAGTAGTATAGTTATAGGCATAAATAAAATGAGTAAAGAGAGAAAGTGACTTAATCAAGATCACAAATGAATTGGTATATTTTTAGTATATTTATGATATGAAATATGTTTATTGTAGGGCGACGCATGTGGCTCAGTGGGTAGGGCGCTGGTGTCATATACCGAGGGTGGCAGGTTCGAACCCAGCCTCGGCCAAACTGCAGCAAGAAATAGCCGGGCATTGTGGCAGGCGCCTGTAGTCCCAGCTACTTGGGAGGCTGAGGCAGGAGAATCGCCTAAGCCCAGGAGTTGGAGGTTGCTGTGAGCTGTGACGCCACGACATTCTACCGAGGACGATAAAGTGAGACTCTGTCCCTAAAAAAAAAAAAAGAAAAGAAAAAAGAAAGAAATATATTGTATAAACATATTTACTTTTTTGGAATACATTCTATATCAATTCATGGAAAGAATGATCTTTCCATGTGATTGTCTGTTGTGGAAGGAGAATAGGGTTGACCTCTCTGAACTGAAACACAAACGGGTGCTACAGAAAAGTCAGAAATTGAGCTTACGTCGCAGAGATGCTGAATCACTGCTGAAGTGATATATGAAACTATTAATGGACCTCAGCACAACCATCTCTATTTCCTCATGCCAACAACCCATAGGAAGAAACGTAACTCACGGTGAAGGACAAAAATAAATGTGTCAGACATGATATGTTAATCCTAAAAATGAGTAGAAAGTGCACTTTTTTGAATATCATATTAATAAAAATGATTAATTCCTCTTTTCCCTTCCTTGCCATATCTAGACCAGCAATTTCAATGAATACAAATTCAGAGATTTTGGCTAGCGTCCATCATTTTTCTTTACATAATGAACCCATGGTAACTGAGTTATTCAGTTTTGGAGATACTAAGGATTCACTAAATGCATTTTGTTTGTAAAATGGTATTTACATTACTGAAAAGAATGGTGACAAACTCAATTTGGGTTCATCATACATACGGCATGCAACAAAATGGCAAAGAAATATCACTCATTTTGTAACCTTGGATAAAGCAGTGTTCCTTTTATAAAATAGATCTAATCTTCGTAATTTCCAAATTAAAGGAAAATATGTAGAGATGTCTGGAATTGATCAGAAGTGATCATTCAAATATCATGTCCTTTATGAATAGCAGTATAGTTACTTAATCACACTGTTATTCACTCCATTAATAACAGCAAAAAAGTAGCTTTAAACAGAATCTAAGACGCCATTCTGGGAAGAATATGACCTGAAATTATATGGTAAACAATCTGCCTCTTCTAAGTTAAATGACAATTTGAGCTCACAGACAAATGGAGTCTCATGTTCTGGGTAAGAAAAAACTACTTTTTGTTTTCTCCCCCAGTTTTTTGGGCAGGTGCTTCAGAACCAGATTAGAGAGTTTTATATACTGTCTGTTCCCAGTTGAAATTTTAATAATATTTCATAAAAATATTAAGTAGTCTAACACCAAAATGGGTTGATTAGGCTAGTTAACTCCCAAACAAGTTGACTAGGGGAGCTGAGGTCTCTCTGTGTAATTCCCTGGAGGATTCCTTTAAGTACCTTAATAGGGGGATATAGTCCACCTTCTCCTGATGGTTCACTTATGGAGGGCTTGGATTTCTACTACTGTAAGACCATCACAACTTTAACGAAAATTAAGCCCCTATATATAGTCAAATAACAGTAACAATAATAACAACAAAAACAACATTGACCAAACCCCCAAAGGAGAGATAGCAACAATTGCCAATATAAAAACTAATAATAAATATATGACAACAGAAAACATATTTGGAATTAAATGGTAAGCTAAGTGTCCTTATAGGTTGAAAACAATTGTGAAAAAACACAATTATCAAAAAAAAATGATGAATTGATATGAATAGAGAAATCACTAAAAAAAAGAAATCCAAAGTGTTAAACTTGCTCATATTCAGAAAAATGAAAAAGTAACAAAGAGTTGATATATGTGTTAGTCTGTTAAAAATTTCGAAAAGACACAGAGGTGCTATTGCTATTTGTAATTACTGGGAAAAGACACTTCTATATTGCTTGTAAAAAATTTTGAAATAATGTTAAGCAAAACAATTGAGCAACACAAAATAAAGCATATTAAAATAAGTTTTCCTCTCAATCTCATAATCGAATGCTGGGATATGTCTTCTTTAGAAATGAAACACCATTCTATAATGATATAAGGATTAAAACTTTTATTACAAGCATGCTCTTAGAAGACAAAAATAGAAATTTGAAATTAATATAATATAATGTCCATTTGAAGGATCACTGGATAAATGGTGGTATATCTCTGCTTTGAAGTTATCATGCAGCTATTAAAATTAAATTACATACATACCAGTTGATGTGAAAGAATTTACATAAAGTACTATTGACTGAAAATAGTAGAAAAATGATTTCACTTTAAACATTATGAGATAGAAAAAAAAAACCTATGTATTTCTTTAAGTAATTAAATTAGCTTAAATAAACCTGTAGAAGTGTCATACTAAATTGCTTATATGAGATTCGGTAGTATACTGGTTGGGTGGAAGGATACAAAATAAAATGAAAAATAAGACTACAAAAATCAGCATGTTGGGTATTTGCATTTGTGTAAAATATGTATGTTTACAAAGTGATCTGTACAGCAGATGGTTCTGAGATAATTCATGTTAAGTATTTGCTGATACTCACTTGAATAAGAAAGTATAGATAGTGTAGCCCCTTTAAATTCCTAGTAGAAATGAAGAATAAGCCAAAAATATATATTTTTGATAACCAGAGGGATAGTCAAGATAGAAGTCAAAATGTCAACTTGACTAGTTAGATGGAACTAACTGTGCTGGAATGCACTCCCATAGTATATACAAATATATCCACAATTCTGTAAGGAATCTTTGCGATTTACGTGAGCCCTCAGCTAATTACCAAGCTGTAAAATATTGAGAGCCTAGTGAGTATGAGTCCAGGATTCCCTCTGAGGCAGAATGAAAATTAAGGGTAAAATATAAGAGGGCCAGGAGAATAAAGAAAAAGAGGGCCATGGAAAAGACCTCTATATCACCTGCATCATATTGATTTTAATAAGGCCTTTCAACCACGGTTGCTGCTATTATTAGTGCCCAGCTTCATGATATTTAAATTTTAATTAATAAAATAACAATTGTATATATTTGTGGGATATAACATGATGTTTTGATATATCATAGAATGTAGAATAATTAAAACAAGCTAATTAACGTATCCTTTACTTCACTTCCTTAAAAGAGAAGGGGAAAAGACATAGCATGCTATGAATCTGAGGAAGGACTGAGAACTAGAATCCGCAGAGAACTTAATCAACAAGAAAAGAGGGAACAATTTCATTTATCAGTGGGCAAGGCCCATAAACAGAACCTTCTCCAAAGAAGACAGACAAGTGGCCAACAAACACGAAAAACTGCTTCTCGTCCCTCATCATCAGAGAAATGCAAATCAGGACTCACCTCACCCCCGTGAGATTAGCCCACCAGAAAGTCCCAATGCTGCAGGTGCTGGTATGGATGTGGAGAGCAGGAAAGGCTGCTACGCGGCTGGTGGGATTGCAAACTAATATCCGTCTACGGAAAGAAGCATGGAAATCTCCAAAAAGCTGAAAGTAGACCTTCCATTTGATCCTGAAATCTTATTACTAAGGATGAGGACCCAGAAGTAAAACTGAAATCCTTTCACTATAAAGTTGTTTACATGAGAGTGTTTGTTGCAGCTCAATTTGCAATCACCAAGATGGGGAATCAACCCAGCTGCCCATCAACTCACAAATGGATTAATAAGCTGTGGTGTGGCATGAGATTAGAGTTAGGAACTAACCCATGGTTTCTGCTACATTTAAACAAATGCAGCTGAAAAAGAGCTACCTGCTGTTAATTGTCTTACTGGATTTGAGGACGTTTTAATAATATAAGTGGATGAGTTTGAGGTAGCTAAATGTTGGGATTTTAGTTAGTTTAGAAAATGTAAGAGGAAGCCAAGGACACCAAGGGGTCCTTCAGAGGTGATGCCGTGATGTAAGTGGTCTTGTAATATCAGTGTGAATGACTAGTACTAATAATAAATGCTAAAATATATGAATGTTTTATGTGCAAGGTATCATTCTAAGACTTATGTTTACATGAACTCATTTCATCTTTAATATTCCTATGAACTAGGTAATATAATAGTCCATATTTTATAGAAATGAAAATTGAGGCACAGTTGGGTGACTTGACTAAGGTCATATATCAGATAAGTGATGGAGCTGGAATATAAACCTGGGCAAACTGCCTTAGACGTCTGTGTTCGTCATTGCTTTACCGAATTATGTCTGCTGTGTGGGAAGTTTGATTATATGGAGGGGAGGAGAATGCAGTATAGGGTAAGGACGGAGGAAAACTCGCTCTTTGTGACCTGCCTGGTGCAACGGACCGCTCAGTGTCTGTGGCCTTCAGTCCGAGGGAGTGCAGGGAGAAGGAACGAGGAAAGTTGAGAGGTCGGCGCAGGAAAAATGACAGACTGCCACACAGCATGTGATGAAGGAAGCAGCTGTAAATTTACTGGGTTCACACGTTGGTATTTATACATTTTTACAGAGCTTACATAATGCAATCTTTCCGCTTACGTGCGCGGGTTATCTTTGCGTTTACAAGTGTGATTTATCATGCATTGTTATGTTTTAAAGTTCCGCTTCCGGAGGGTGGTGGTTATTAGTCAACTCTGCCCGCTTCCTCCTATCTCAGTTTCTTATTATCTTTTTAGAACAGCTTAACATCTTCTTTACGTTAATGCTTGACTAATTCTACATTTACTATTTGATCTTATTGTTATTGATAATTATAATTTTGATTTAGAGTAAATTCCTTGACAAGTATTATTTTTCCTATTGATTTTTATTATGTGTGACAGTTGGTGAAACAAGATGTTCTGAACAGGACTTTATGGTGGGTGGATGTGTTTCAGTGACTTTGTAACTTATGTAGATAATTTGTATTTCATGTCCTTGGGCTTATCGTCTTAGCTCACTGGTGGGAAAACATCTTTAGCAGCTCACAAGGCTGTGCTTTATCTGGATTAGTAGTGCATTGTGCTCATTCTTAGGAAAGTACATATTGACAATTTATCAGAACAAACAGACTTCTGGTACAGGATGACAAACACATGAGTAGACGCCACAATCTTTAAACTTAAGCGGGTAACTGAGTATGCTAGGCAACATTTCTGATGCTGTGCATACTGGGGGCGCTGGGGGCAAAGCTCCGGGGAGCACGAACCACCTTCCCGTCGTTCTGTAACGCGGACAGCACTGCCTCACTACGGCTATATGCCGTGGGCGCGGCAGCCTGGTTTATGGGAGGAAGAGGCACAGAGATGTGGGAAGAGATCCGATTAGCCTGTTTTCTCTTCCTCAGCTGGGATTCCAGAACTATACACAGGGACCCCAACAATACTAGGATGGGTGAGATGAAGCTATAAGTGCTTGGCTCTTTACACAGGTCCTGTGGTGATGCCAAGCTGTCTGGACCCCTCCTTAAAGGGAACAACCAGCTTGAGATAGCGATAGTTGGTCAGAATGGTGAAGGAGGTAGGTGGATAAATAATACCAAGGTGTTAATTCTGGTTTACCAAAGAACTGTGTGAACTAAAAATAAGGCTTAGCAATCTTCAAAGCCCTGTGATGGTATCATGAGGCGTTATCAGAGTGAATATCCAGTTAAAACTTGCACAATGCACAGCGAATATGTGACCTGGAGGGAATTTCAGGTAGAGACACAGGGAGTCCAGGGATGGGGATTAACACAACGCTCCCAAAGACAATGACAGGTTATTCAGAATTCAGAGACCTCCGCTCTAAAAGGAAGATCAGAGCCACAACTGACCAGAGACCCAACCAGTTCAGGAGATAATGTAAGGATTTATGTCCCCTCCACTACTAGACACCAGGTAAACCTCACCTGTCTATTCAGAAAATATCATTACGAAGAGGAACAAGGACTCAATGTAAGTGACAGAGCCTTTACATAACAGCCAGTAATCTATCAAGAAGAAACTATGTATAGGGCGCTGGCCCCATATGCTGGAGGTGGCGGGTTCAAACCCAGCCCTGGCCAAAAACTGCAAAAGAAAAAAAGAAGAGGAAGAGGAAGAGGAAGAAACTATTTAGACTGGAAAAAAACTAAAATCCTGTATATGGCAAAGTCTGAAAGATTGCATGTATTTCTTCTTTTAAATAGCCAGGTGTTGACGTAGGAGAATATCAGCATGCTTATGGGACTAGAGAAGCAATATTTACTTTGTACACCTGAGTGCAGTGAGAATAACAGCTGCAGGATTACTGTACACATCCCAGCAAACTTAAATTCTAAAACAAACAGTTGACTAAATACATAATTTTGAGAAGGTACGCTTATCTTTTCTTCAAAAATTCTTTTCTTCTGAACCCCCAAAGTTGATCTCAGCATGCAGTATTATTGTGAGACTTCACATTTTGCAGTTTAAAATTCCTTAATCTGAAAAATTAATGGAAATTATTATTTTTTTAATCTTCATGTCTGGATACATCGGCAATCATGTAAAAGCATGATGTCTTGGGTGGCGCCTGTGGCTCAAAGGAGTAAGGCACCGGCCCCATATGCTAGAGGTGGTGGGTTCAAACCCAGCCCCAGCCAAAAACTACAAAAAAGAAAAAAAAAAGAATGATGGAATGATGGCTTGACATCATGATCAGACACAGCCTGGCAAGTGTGACGCCCTATTCTGTGCGCACATAGAAAAACATGTTGCTCATATTTGTCCAAAGCGGGTACAAAGCACTTCTGGTACTTTATGTTTAAATGGTCATTCCTTTCACCACATACCAAGCACACCAGCATTACTGAATAAGGGAGAACAACATCACAATGAACTTGAATGTGTTATGTCTGTATCTTTGCAAATAACTCGTTTATCTAGAAAGGGGAAAAGCAAACACAACCTCAGCCTAAGTGTGGGCACAAGGCAGCCTTATCATAAAACGGGGCTCAGGAATGACGAGGCATTCTACTGGTGAGGTTTCACCATCCCATAGAGATTTGGACTTATCGCTGGATATATTCCAAAAGAAGAGGTCCACGTCTCACAGTCCACCTATTTAAAGAACAAACATAAAAGCGACAGACAGAAGGGATTTACATATTTGCACAGGTTGCCTGGAGACCTGGTAGGAGTTTGGCAGGGTTTGCAGCCCATTCCCACTGGGAGAAGGGGAGTCACCTATCGCCCCAGAGTGGAGCAAACACCTAGTGTCATTCAGTGGAATTTACCCTCTCTACAAGTATCAAAAGTCTTTTTTCCCCCTTTCTAAATCTCACAATAATCCTGTATTTGTTACCCTGGACATGGACAGTAAAAATTGTATTACCATAATGTTCTCCAAACATCTTTCCAAAAGGACCGTATTAGTTTGCATTCCCACCAGCAATGTAAACAAATATTCCCTTTTCTCCACATCCATGCTAACATCTCTGGTTTGGGGATTTTGTGATATGGGCTAATCTTACTGGAGTTAGATGATATCTCAAAGTGGTTTTGATTTGCATTTCTCTGATGATTAAGGATGATGAGCATTTTTTTCATATGTCTAGGCCGTGCACCTGTCTTCTTCAGAGAAGTTTCTCTTCAAGTTCCTTGCTCACCCTGAGATGGGATCGCTTGTTCTTTTCTTGCTAATACATTTGAGTTCTCTGTGGATTCTGTTTATTAAACCTTTGTCAGAGAAATAACCTGCAAATATCTTTTCCCATTCTGAGGGCTGTCTGCTTGCTTTACTTACTCTGTTCTTGGCTGTGCCAAAGTTTTTTAGACCCAACAAGCAAAGAAAATTATAGACCAATATCACTAATGAATATTGATGTAAAAATATTCAACAAGATCATAACAAACAGAATCCAGCAACACATCAAACAAATTATACACCATGACCAGGTGGGTTTTATCCCAGGGTCTCAAGGCTGGTTCAATATACGTAAATCTATAAATATAAAGTAGCACATAAACAAATTAAAAAAACAAAGGTCATATGATTCTCTCAATTGATGCAGAAAAGCATTTGATAACATCCAGCATCCCTTCATGATCAGAACACTTAAGAAAACTGGTATAGAGAAATTTACTTTGAGGTCAACTATGTCTTCATATCATTTCATTCAGAATGTTACTGAAAGTAATACAAAAGGCACTCATTTTATCCTAGGATTCATTCTTTGATAGCTGCACGCTACTTCCTCCAAGGCTCACCAAATAGAGGGGAAAAATAACTAAATTTCACAATATAAACAATAATTTCAGGATGTTTTACTTATTAATACTTTCATTCAATCATTAACTACTTAACTAACAACTTTATGTCAAGTGCACTGTTAGGTCACATGTTTGTGGCAGAGAAGAAGATAGAATGATTCCTTCTTCAACGTAGCTCAAATTTGAGGGACAAAATACATTAATTATAAACAAATATAATAATGAATACTACAGGCTGCTATGATCCCAATAAACAGTGACTTTGATTTTCCCTGAAGAAATAAAAAAATGAAGAACATCTCACTGTAATCAATAATGACATCGTTTTTGATAAAGCCCAATGGACCAATCCCTGGTCATCCTTAACCTGATCTATCAGCAGTATTTTGCTATGTCAAGTGAATTTTAATTTGGCATTTGCTTTAAACCTTTCCTTATTTTACCACTGGCATACTACATATTTTCTTTCTGTCTCTGCATCCAAGTCCTCTTCATTGATTTTCTTAGTTAGGTCCCTAAATCTTTTAGACTTCTGAATATTTGTGTGCCATAAACATTTGTCACAGAATAGATTTTCTTTACATATAGTTTTCTGTTTGAACAAAGCATGAAAAGATCAATGCATTCATAAATAGGCAAACTCAGCAATAACTAGAATAGCCTACCATGTGCTGAGTGTTTTATAAAAGATATATTATTTAATTGCTATTATAACTTGGTACTTTTTTAGGACACATTTCAATGCCTGAAATCTGCCTTAACCCAGTTTTATACCCATTTTTTATTCTCTAGTTAGATATGTCCACAAAAACTAAGCATATGTGATATAATATATTATTTTACTAATAGGTGAGATTATTCTGCAAGTGCAGAGTTAAGGTGCACTGGGTCTTGTGTTAGAAGGTAGAATAATCTGTTGGGACTCTTACAGTTTAATCATGGCTGATAGATCAATGAAAACCAAAGAAATGTGTGACGGCATCATTCTTGTTCTCCACCACATGTAAAAATGAGATGATCAAAGAAGCAAGATGAGTTGGCCTCCACCTTGCACTAGAGGGAGATAAGTGGAAAGAAAAATCTCTCATTCAGGTTCTCAGTGATCCAATTCACAGTCATGGTCTAGTTATCTTAAAATCTGATCAATGCAGATTAGTTTTTAGCTGAGGAAAAAAAGTTCTTTCCCATATAAAAAGAACTTTTTTTTTTAACATAGGAGGCTAAGTGACTTGTCCCCAAACTTATTAATAATTGTACCTAAGTACAGTTTTTTGTATACCCTATCTCCTAAATCATTACCAGAAGATAATAACACCAAACAATTTTAAATTGAAAGTAGAGGATATTTACTGTGGAGACTTTGTAAAATGTGTGAAGAGGAGGATCTGGATTCTGATTCTAAGGTGCGTGCAGAAGTGGAGATGAAGAAAAAATAAGTGGTCTGAGATATGGGAGAAATACCAGAAGGGAGTAAAACTCAGGACAATGGGAATTGAAATTTTTGAGAAGAGTTACCAGCAATGTCAAATAACAAAAGGTCAAACAAGGTCAAAGCTTTACATATTCAGTGGTTTAGCACACCTGAGTTTTTGTTGTTTGTATTGGATTAGGCTATTTTATTTTTGTAAACATGAAAAAATATGGTTAGAATAAGTATTTTTTAGACAAAAAGTTTTAAGTTATAATTCCCAAATCTTTCAGAATTCAAGTTAATTTTTTGTTGTTGTTGTTCAAAACAATGCCAATAACTGATATTACTTAGAGTTATTAGCACTATTTACTGGGTTCAGCGTTGTTAGGATTTCAATGCACTTTACAGAAAAAGTTTGAGACTATCTTAAGATACAAACTCTAACTACCAACTATGCACTCTATTTCAAAGAGACCTGCCTTATGGTTTAGTTCTCTCTGAAATTCCAGCAAAGAACGATTTGTTTGCTTGCGGCACTGCAGTCTTAACTATGACAGCATAACATTACTGTCTCCCCCACCGATTCTGTCTTATTTGTTCTGGCTAAAATTGTCACCCTATTATTCTAGAGCTTTTCTTAACCTTTGAATACACTTTGGTTGTTTTTCTATTCCTCACAGTGTAGGCACTTCTCCAATATGTTCATTCGTCAAAACTCTATTCATCATACAGAAAAAGAAGCAATAGAAACACGTATAAGATTTATTTACAGCTCAAAATGAGAAAAAAAAAAGTCCCAAAATGGAAGTCAGGGGACACCAAAAAATGCAACCATCATCAATTATGGTGAGCACATGTAAAAATTCCTGTGGACGCTCTAGATGGAGTTATGTTACCTTCTGACTATGATTTTCGGTAAATTCCTATGTATGCTATCAGTAATAAAAAGTTTTCTTTCAAAAATTGATTACAAAAGAGCAAAGATTGCCATAAAGTCCTATGATCCCTGCGTCTTACTTTAGAGCTAAATCCAGAATTTTAATAAGTAGTCTAAATATTTAAAATTCAAAATTACTCCTACCCCTCTCAGAGAGGAAAATACCCAAATGTTTGAAGAAGAAATAGTTACTCGGCATCCTCATAATTGTAACTCTTATTTAAATTTTTAACAAACAAAATTTAACAAACAAAACAAAATTTAACAAACCCTCTCTGTTTGTTTTAAATAGCATCTGGATGACGAGCCCGCATAGTGAACCGACTGAAAAACTAGCTCCATAGCAGCCTCTAATTCTACCTGTGCTATTTTAAACAAGTTATAAAATCTCTCTGGGTTTCATCAGCTATATCTGTGAAATGAGAATAGCATTTCTAATTTATAGTATTGTTAGAAAACTTAAACTAGAGATGATATATGAAGTTGGGCCCTCAAGATAGTTGGTGAATCTTGTGTTAAATAAAAAATGAAAAGAAAATCATGAAAAGAATGAAAAAATAAATCTATATATTAGACCTTAAAGTCTTCACAATGATTAACTCAGAACAGTTCATAAATCTAAACATAAAGTGAAAAACTATAAAACTCTTAGAAAATAACACAGGAGGAAATCTTCATCCCCTTCGGCATGACTAACTATTTAGATTGAGTATTGAGAGACATGACTGACGAAAGGAATGATAAGCTGAAGTTCCTAAAAATTAAGAAAACATTATTTTCAAAAAGCATATCTGAAAAAGGATGGTTATCCAAAATATATAAAAAAATTATTACGACTCAGCAATAAGTAAATGAACAATCCTAATAAAAATGAGCAAAAGAGTTAAATGGACACCTTCCAAAGAAGACAGACAGGGTTTTTTAAGGCATATGAAAAGGTGTTCAGCATCAGACGTCATCAGGGGATTGAGAATTAAAACAATGAACTATCACGACAGCTGCTAGGATGGCCCAAATCACCGCCAAACGCCAGCCGGGATGTTGAACAATAGGAATGCTCAGTTTTGCTGGTCAAAATGCAGTACAGGATATTTGAAAAGTGGAAGGGTAGCCACTTTGAAGGACAGTTTGGCAGTTTCTTATAACACTATACACGCTCTTTCCATATGATCCAGCAATCACATTCCTTGGTATTTACTCAAATAAATTGAAAGCTTATATCCACACAAAAGCCTGCAGATGGATGTTTGTAGAAGCTTTGTTCATAATTGCTGAAACTTGGGAGCAACCCAAGATGTCCTTCAGCAGGTGAATGAATATATAAACTCCAGACAGTGAAATATGATTCAGTGCTAAAACGAGCTATCAAATCATAAAAAGAAACTTATATATGTTACTAAATGAACAAGGCCAATTTGAAAAGGCTAAATATTACATGATTCAAACTACAGGCTTACCTCTGAGTCACTGTGGGTTTAGTTTCAGAAACCACCACCGCAAAGTGAGTCGCACAATTTGTTTTGATTTTCCAGGGCAAAGTTATGTTTACAATATAGTAGACAGCAATTTACTAAATGTGCAATAGCATACATTTGAAAAACAATGCACATACCTTAATTGAAACATATTTCTTTTTTTATTTGCTATTGGAGTCGGATTTAAGTGTTGATGGTGGCTGACTAGCTAATGGCTACTGGTGGTAGCTGTGTTGGCTTCTTAAAATAAGACCACAGTGAAGTTTGCTGCGTCATGACTCTTTTGCATGACTTTGACTCTTCCTTGCATGAAAATGTTCTTTGTAGCATGTGGTGAGGCTTGACAGTGTCTTACCAGAGTAGAACTTTTGTAGAGATTGAAGTCGATTCTCTCAAACCCTGCTGCTACTTTATCAACTGCATTTACAGAATGTTCTAGACCCTGTATTATCATTTCAGCAGTATTCACAGCATTTTCACAGGAACAGGTTCCATCTCCAGAAACCACCTTTTTTGCTCATGGATAAGGGTTCAAACTGACCCCCAGCCCCTCAATTCTGTCATGACCTTGTAAGAAATTCAGTCACTCCTTCAGAATCCCTTCTAATTCTACTTCCTTGGCAATTCCCACCACATCTGCGATTACAATAACTTCAGAAATCAAAGATCGCTGATTGCAGATCACTCTAAGAGATAAAAGAAAATGAAAACATGTGAAATATTCCAAGAATTATTATCAAACTGTGACATAGAGAAATGAAGCAAGCACATGCTGTTGGAAAAATGGAGCCGATAGACTTAATTAATGCTTAATCACCACAGACTTTAATTTATGAAAATGAAGTGTCTGTGAAATACAGTATAGTGAAGTGCAAATACACAACCTGCGCCGTGTACGACGTTCCGTAAAAGGCCAAACTCTGGCAACAGGGGTATTGGCACATCGAGGGGAAGGGCTCAGCTACAACTTGAACTTTACCTAACAAACAAAAACAGTGTAATTTAATCGTATGTATCCTTATATTAATCTGAAATTAAAAACTATGGAGTTAGGAACAAGATGAGTAGTTGACAACCTCCTCTTGGGAGCACATGTAGTGAGAATGGAGTCAGTCAGGGTGACAGGACAAGGACACAGCTGGTCTGGTCGGTTTAGGTCCTAGGGGACTTTGACCGCCATCTCCCATTCTTACTGCTTTGTAAATTTAGCTCCCACCCCAAACATGCCTATCCTGAGTAGGAATATTAATTTAGGAAATTAACTTTTGAATTGGAAATGTTGTAATAGGTCACTGCCTTGTGCTGAGAGTTAATGTGGTCTTTGCTTTGAACCTTTATGCATAGCACTGTGATTCTGGAAATGGAAGAACACAACAGTCTTGGAGATGCTACTCCAGGATTGCTGGCCTCTGACAAAGTCTGGTGAACCTATCTCCATCTCTGCATATTGGCTGACAGTGACAGGCAGCCCCTTTCTCATCATTTGACACTGTTAGGGGAGAGAGGAGAGGTGAACAGGCAGAGCGAAGTGGATTCTTAGGATAGTGAAACTATTCTGTATCGTGCTACGACGGTGGGTGCCTGTCATCACACCGGATGTGTGTGAAACCAAGAGTAAACCCTAATGTAAAACTAACTGAAAAAATTTAAATATTTCATTATTTTATCAAAATAGAATGTGTGAAATAAAACGTATTATACTTAAGGATCAAAAGGTGTATACTTCAATTTTGAAATAAAAAAAAATTAAGGGAAATAATTAAAAGCCAATGAAAGGAAGGGTGCATCGGCTATCTTCCCATCTCATTTAGAAAATGTACTGAAACAGTGAATTCAGTCTGTCCATAATGAACTGCCCAATTAAAATCTGAGTTGTTTCCATAAGTACGGAGGGAAAAAAGCAAGAGGAGAAACTTAACTGTAGATGACATTTCCAAAGCTTTTCTTTGATTAAATTTGGCACATTCTGAAGAACAACAAAAAGAAGAAATTCTTGCCAGACAAAGAAAGCCCTTCACAGATGAGAAAATTCACTTCCGTAAATTTTTAACATCGGGCTGCCCTGAATCAGTCCTGAGAAGGAGTTACTGTTTACTTTGTTAATAAAAATAGGGTAAAAAAAAAAGAGCATTTTGATTAAGGGTTGGAAATAAAAAATGGTCTGGATAAATGGATGACAGTTAAGAACCTTACCTCATTTGAATTCTTTTAACAATTGCTGTCTGAACCGTATTTTGGCATGTATTTTTAACTGTGCTCTTTCACATTTCTTGGGTACGTATTCTATCCATTCTAGTGCATTGTAATTTTAAATAGCTGAGATTCAATCTCCATCCCTGCCTTTCCTATCTGTTCTTGACATAGAAGAGTTCCTAAATACAGGTTTTGATAAATGTCCTAGATGAATAAAGGATAAAATAGAACTATCATTTACAATTTTGGTCCCTTTAAATGCAAATCTTCATAACGTCTTTCTCTTTTGCTAATACCAACATGTTTTGTAAGAAAAAATATAACTAGAAAGTCATCCTAATAGCTTACAAATGTTATGCTATAAGTACACGCACAAATCACAAGTTAGTAAAAAGTCAATGTGTAGTAGTGCTTTACCCTATTTGGTGTATACTTTTGAGGAGAAGTATTTTTTTTTTTTTTTTGCCTTGCATGTAAGCCTTTATTTTTTTTTTTTTATTAAATCATAGCTGTGTACATTGATATGATCATGGGGCATCATTCACTAGCTTTACAGACCATTTACCAAGTTTCACATATACCCTTGTAAGATGCACCGCTGGTGTAATCCCACCAATCCCCTTCCCTCTACCCACCTCCTCCCTCCCTCCCCTCCCTTTCCCCCTTCCCCCTATTCTTAATTTTTAATGAGCTGAATTAGTACTCGAAAGCAGTGGGAAAATCATTTCCACTTCTACGAATGCTCCAAATCCAAAGTGAAAAATTATTTTAAACAAAATTGTGTTTTTATCCATTTTTGTGAATAATATAAAAGAATACAGTTGTTAAATAAACAGCACACACACACACACACATACACACACACACACACTAACAATCACATCTCTCAGTTGACATCAAGCCTTAGGAGTCATACAGAAATCAGAAAGAAACTTGAAAGATCATCCCAAGGGCAAAATTGGGCAATATCATTTCTGTTTCTTACAAAATGCATTCTGCACATAGAATTTCTTTCTTTATTCTTTCAATGAATGAATTATTAAATGCCAGAATGCTTTTTAATAAATAACTATTTCTAGTATTAAAATAAAAGAAAAGAAGAAATAGCACCAACGCATACAAGGTCTGACAATGAAATTCACAAACTCATCCTGGAAAAAGTGCTACATACCTGCCTCATTGCTAAATATCACAACAGTCACTGGATGGCCACTGTGACCGTTGAGATATTCAGTAATGAAGGAGGTAGCACTTTTGATAGGATGAGTTCTGGAAATTCATTGTCTGTCCTCACACATATAATTCTGATATCAAAGATTCTTTATTGATCATTGTCACGAAGACAAGAAAACTATCAAATGCTAGCAATTCAGCAAACAGAGTGTTCAAAAGGTTTATGTGCAATTTAGTGCAATCAAGTTGGACGTGAACTTTACGGACACCATGTATTAGTCCAGTGTTTACTTAATGGGATGTAAAGGTCATCAGGAGCAGCTAAGATTAACTTAGGACAGAGATTTTAGGTAAGCTGAAACATTTTAATAAACATCACAGTTGAAACAAGAAGGGGGAAAATTCTAAACAAATCAATTTGCAAGAAAAACAGGAAAGAAGGGATTTTTAAAAGCTGGTGCAAGTAAATTAGGCAACGTCTGGCCTTTAAGCAATATAACAAAATATGTTAGGTCCAAGAATATTCAGCAGCAATTCTAGCCATCATGCACAACTTTAACTTAGAGAAAGAAGTTCTTGTTCTCCTTCTCTGTTCTAAATTCTCTTCTGAGGGTGCACTATGCAAAAATGATAAATGTAGACTCCTGGGAAAGCCCTGATGTTGATTTAAGGACAAATTTTAACATCATATCACCCCTCCTCCCCCACACCAAAGGCAATGCTAATATTTATTACTGATGACATTTCATGACAAACAGTTTGCAGAATCTATCATGAGTCAATATCTTAGAATCAATATCAAAATGGAGAGCTGCTGGATTTAACGCCCAGCAACCTCTCTGATGGATTTGCAATAAGACCAGATGAAGTTTGTTGGCCATGAGACTGTTGTCTTCTTGACAGTGGGATGGAGACTCTCTGAGAAGATTGGTCCGCTTGGGTTACTATAGAGCCAGAAGTTTGTATCCTTGAAACAGAATGAGGTAGAGAGACAATAAATTGAGGAACCAAACAACAAATAAAATGAAAACTCACACTTATAGGGAAAATTCCCTGTGAAAAATTCTGTACTATACAGGTATGTACAAAAGGAATAATGACAAGCACAGCAAGATGAAAAATGGATTGCTAAAGGTTAGGCTAAAGAAACAAGGGCTGAACATCCAGGTCCAGAAGCAGAGCCCATTGGTGGGAAGTGTTAACCATCTGATATATAAAGTAAGACAAAGTTCCCTCCAGTCTAGGAAAGGCTGAATTTTCATCATTATCAAGTTTACTACAATAGAAAGCATTATAAGAGGATGCTATGAACAACTATATGCCAACAAACTAATTTAAAACCTACATAGAAATAAAAAGAAAAATTTTTAGACAAAAAAGTTTACTTTGCTAGTTTTGTGTTGCTGCTGTTAAAAGTTACCACTATGAAGCCCAGTGTGTTGGTTCGCACCTGTAATCCTAGCACTCTGGAATGCCAAGGTGGGAGGATTGCTTGTTTCAACCCAGGAACTGAGCTGGAGTTTACCCGACTGCCTGGGGTCTTGCACACAAAGAGAGGTGCTGAGAAATTCACACACACACATACAGAGCTATTTTTTTTTTTTTTTTTTTTTTGCAGTTTTTGGCCGGGGCTGGGTTTGAACCCACCACCTCTGGCATATGGGGCTGGCGCCCTACTTCTTTGAGCCACAGGTGCTGCCCACACATACAAAGCTTTTTGACCTGTGAGAGACAACCCCATCTCAGCCCTTAGTGAGGCTGACAGGTGCTGCCTCAAGCAGAATTTTCAAGACCCTTTATCCCAGGATTTGGGGGCATGCATACAGAGAGTCAAAAAGGGAGAAGATAATAGTTTCATGTTTCAATTGAACAGGTAGTCTTTGTTCAAGTAAGAAAGCCATCAGGCTGAAGGACAGAGGAGCGTTAACTACAGATCAAAGAATGCTTCAGGTGGCATTTAATGAGTGAAAGTTACAGCCCCTGGGTTAGATAGCTGCAGCTGGAGAGTAGTTGCTTTCTAGTCCTATTTATATCCTGTCCCTAAGCTGCTGATCTCTACCTACACATTTCCCAGACTAATTTCTCCTGTATTCTGCTGGACATTCCCACCCCCCACATCACAACCCTAGGGATGCATAGCAGCAGAGGGCTGAAGCCCTGGTGATTTTCCCTCATGAGTCGGTGGGGAAACCAGCCTCTTCTAGATTTCACTCACAATTGCTTGATCTCAAAGATATAACTATTGTATATAGTTGCACTGCTATTTCAGAAGAAATTGACCCAATCTGTCCTTTAAATTATGGCTTCTAGAAGTGAGAAATGGCTAGGTCTAAAATATTTATGCGGGAATCTGAGCTTCCTGTAACAACCTTCTTGTCACAAATATGTAATTTATCCAATTTTACTGAACTGTTTACCCAAAAATGGACAAAAAACTCTAGCCCCCTGGATTTAAAGCTTTCAATCAAAAGCACTATACCAATATTGCTTTTCAGTAGGAAAAGCAACAAGCAAACAAAATCAGGGAACGTGTAATAATATACTCACTAGGGCACTGGGAAATTATAATACCACAAATATGGTACTGTAATTATGTAGCCATTAAAAATAATAATACAGTTCTAAATTTACTGACTGGTAAAGATGTTCAAACAGGTATTTCACTGATAGAGTTGGGGCGAAAAGTTAAAGAACATTATAAGCTCATAATTACATGTATATGTGAAAATATGTGGACTCTGCAAAAATTGATAATCATACGTTATTTTATTTAAAAATTTTTGTGTACAGGGGAAAAAAGAGGCTGAGACATATCCTGGATCATTCATCAATAGAATATGGATCTTTTATAAGGAAGAGGAACACATAGTTAAGGAGAGGAGATAGAATGAACCCACATTAAGAAAGCTTTTAAAGGTGCAGTACTCACAGGGCGGCACCTGTGGCTCAACGGAATAGGGCGCTGGCCCAATATGCCGGAGGTGGTGGGTTCAAACCTAGCCCCAGCCAAAAACTGCAAAAAAAGAAAATAATAATAATAAAGTTCAGTACTCACAATAAAATATAATAAGGAGTCCATTACATGCAAAGAATGTTTTCTCAATATGGTTCATGTAATAGCTTACTTCTTAATCATAATAATCCATGAAAGACGATCCTATCTATATTTACTAGTTTGGAAACTAAGGATCAAAAAGAGTGAATAACATACTCAGGGCACTATCTGATGAGCCTGCGGTTTGGCTGTTTTTCCACTCTACCAGAGCACACTGCTTCCTCTACCTATAAGAGAAAGAAATTGAAAAAAAGACACTTACACTTGCACACTTCAGCAATGCCAATTCTTTACCCTCAAAATCCAAATATAGCGTGCATGTTGGCAACTTAATGCATCATTAACAAAATTATTGATCTTTCCAGTATTTTATTTAAAGGCTATCCTTGTAATTATTTAAAATAATTTAATGATATAATAATAATTATTTGATATAATGATAATAATAATACCTTGGACCATCTGACCTCACACCAAGGATATTCATAATAAAGATATTTTTACAGTGATGATAATTACAAACTGGTATTGATGCATGCCCTAAAAATAGTTTTAAATAAAACACTTCAGGTGGGTGATTTGAATGTGAACCATTGCTGGGAATCTCAAGCACGTAGCGTCACAGAAAAGAGTTCTAAAATTACCCAGTTTGGAAATCAATGTTGGATTTCACTTCGCTTCCTCGACTTCAGAACAGCAGTTCCTGTCTGTAGATTGCTGTAATTAGCACGAGCCTCAGATGCTCATTTACACCTTTGGCAGTCAAAGATGGGAAATTTGACTTTCACCGATGGTGTGTTATAATCACACCAGCTTGGAGCTTTGCTTCCCTCAGAGTTTTGTTGATAACATTCACAGCAACCTTCCTACAAGTCAAAGTACATTTCTTCTGAATTAAATGCTTTAACTGTGGGAACCTCAGGAGTGCATGGATAATTCATGCCATTTTGAATTGGTTTCCTTTTATTTCTTTATGTTTTGTTGGTCTCACCTAAACAAATACTAAGAAGCAAAGCAAAGCAAAAGAAAATAATACATGGCGGCAGAGTTTCTCGTATGTATATAACCTAAGAATTTACAATGCCTGGGGATTGTTGTGAAATTTAAAAATATTAAGACCTGCAGCCAAATTCAGAGAAACCTCAACACTATGGTAAATATAAAATTTAGAATTACTTATGTCAATATTATACCTTATATAATAGAATTTAGTTATCAAACTCGTTTTAGCTATGACCCACCCTATGTCGTGTTCATACTTTCAAAAGTTAAGGTAAAAATAAAATTAAACTGCACAATTAAATCTTAAAAAGAACCACTCGCTGAGAAAATGGATGTTTATCATTATATACAAATGTGCTTAATATTAAATATTAAATGCATGTTTAACTTGTGTTACCTTTCCCTTTTTAACCACCATAACCATCTTTTCTTAATTTTTGAATGTTGTTTTCTGTTTTTTAATGGAGTTATGAAGGGGTCTATTTATTTGATTCATACAAAAATAATTCTGTCTTCTGAAAAGCACGCCCTTCTTCCGTCTTGTATTGAACACATGGTGTAAATTCAAGGTGGCTATTGTAGAAGTAAATAACGGTAGATGCTTATTCTCAAAAATAAAAGACTGGTTACTTAAAATAGCAGTAGATTGTGGAGAGGACACAGGTTATAAAACTAGCAGAAAGAACAGAAGTGCTGTCTTGAGCTGACAGCACATTGATGGCTTATTTCCAGTTACAGGATGTGGACCATGTATTTCTGTCTTAGACCACAAAGTCCCTTAAACCTGAAATAGGAGCAAAATGTCATAATCATTTCCACTATCTGGACATTTTCTCTGACTCTTTCACCAAAAGATCATTTAAGTGATAAGCCTTTTATTTTCCTCTTTGATAAATGGATGTTTTGGTGGGGAAGAAGAGAAACTAAGACACTGCCCTCTGTTTTGATTCTGATTTTAGGCATTTTTCTACTTTGTCAGTTGAATAGAAGAAATCGTTCAGGTTTAATATCAGCCACTTGTTTTATTGTATTTTTTCATCTCTCCTTCAAGTGTCAAGATTCTTTGATATTATTAAAGTTCCTTTGTTATTACTATTATTTGGCCTGAAGAAAATCAAGTATCAGAATGAATATTTAGTTTCTGAAGGGGCTGAAAAGAACTGAAAAAGAGCTGAGACTGTTAAAAATGAAGTTGTCGTGATAAGTTATGGCACAGAGGGTTAAAGCCTAGGACAGGAAAGTGAAAAATACAATAAGATGTGTGACTATCAGACTTTAGAACAGCATTCTAAATATTAGAAAAAATGTTAGGGACCAGTTACATCAGGGGCTGAGCCTGTAAGGAGAAACAAGAAGCTGTGAGAATTCTGACTGTATTGGTGAATGATTTACAAGAGAAAAAAGGAAAGTTAAACAAAAACGTGGTGGTAAAAAGGGGGATTCTCTGTCAACCAAATACATGAATATTATGGTGCAGTATACAGGGCACAGGACCAAGAACAAAAGACTGACATCAGCCTTTGAGAAAAACATAAAGACGCATCACAAGACAGTATCTTGTTTTCTATTGCGTTCTTATTTTTAGCATTAATCCTTATTTTGCTCGTTTGTTTTGGTCACTGATTTAGCTTTGCACAGAGAAAGAAACTTATAGCACAAAAAGGTTTACTGCTCTAAGGTGGTCATTTAAATTTGAACGAATATAAAGTGAAAAGGAAATTCTATTTATATTTAACTTCTTTCTCCTTTATGAAGTAAACCACAGTTCACACTGGAAAGATTATTGGAGAAAAAGAAGCCGTACTAAAATGAACCCCATCCCTACTACTCATCAAGTGGACAAAGGCAAAAATATGTTGCCACTGAAAGTGTAAATCCCTTTGTTTAGATTTTTGATGAGGACCAACAAAGTAGCCACTAGTGTATATGGCTATTTAAATTTAATGTATAAATTAATTAAAGTAAGTAAGATTAAAGACCAAATTCCTCAGATACACTACTTGCATTACTTGGGTCCTCTTGAACTATCAAAGAAGACTGATTGGAATTTAGAAGGCCAATGTCCTCACCTCAAGTCCTCACACGTCCTCGTCACATTTACAGGATCCCGTTCCTTCTCAGTCAGCTCCTTCACCTCATTAATAGACACCCCGTGAGGCTGACAGTGAGCTGTGATGCCACGGCACATTACTGAGGGCAACATAGTGAGACTCTATCTCAAAATAATAATAATAAATAAATAGGGCCTATAAATCTTTTTTCAAATTTTGCAAAAGCCTTTATCAATCTTGATTTAAGTATTGTTGCTGGCAACATTTATTTATACAGTTATTTGTATACTCTACACCCTGTCTATTATAAATATAAAAATTATCTGGGTGTGGTGGTAGGCACCTGTAGTCCCAGCTACGTGGGAGGCTGAGGCAGGATGATTGCTTGGAACCAGGAGTTTGTGGTTGCTGTGAGGTAGGCTGATGCCACAGCACTCTAGCCTAGACAACAAAATAAGACTCTGTCTCAAAAAAAAAAAAAAAAAAAAAAAACACAAAATATCAATTTTATTTTAGTTTTAAATAAATTAATATATTTAAGGTAACGTTTTATAGTCAGACTACTGATTACCAAAGATAACCAATAGATTATTGATACTTTTCCAATCAAGTGCCCAAATTAGGGAAAGTTTATTTATATATTACGGAAAAGGCAAGTTGATTAATTTCCTCAAGGTTTTACATTTTGTAAATGAACTTAGGAGATCTAGATTGTTTTTTGTTTTTTTTTTTCCCAGCATCAAATCAACCCAATTTAAAAATACATATTCTATTTCCAGGTTCTATGTAACTGATCCCTAAAGGTGGACGTGTGGCTCAGACGTAGCCCAGGAGGGGGCGCTCTCTCTCTCTCTCTGTTGCAATGACTGGGTTGGGGGTGGGTGTAAGTCTCTGTCAGGGCTGAGCAGATTTGCCCCTGGTATTTCCACTGCTAAGGGGGGCAAAATGTCTTTCCTTTCTCAATATTCACCAATTTTTATTATGATATTTTTTTTGGATTTGAGTTTACATCTTTTTTTAATTATTAAATCATAGCTGCGTACATTAATGCAATCATGGAGTACAATGTGCTGGTTTTATATACAATTTGAAATGTTTTCATCACACTGGTTAACATAGCCGTCACGGCATTTTCTTAGTTATTCTGTTAAGACATTTACATTCCACACCTAGTAAATTTCACATGTACCACACCTATGATGCATCTTACAAGTATTCACCAATTTTAAAAGACCAGGAGCTCTGTATGAGAAGAAAGGGAAAATCTTATCACCACATGTACAAAGACTGAAAAGAATGAAATACAACAGAAGTGAGCAGAATAGCACTCTTCAGACAGAGAGAGGGTAAGAGATTTCAGGGCCCTTAAATCCAAGACAAGAGCCAAGCCTGAAACAATTCCACTTGCTAGAATCCCCAATTTTAGAGGCCAATTAGTTCCTTTTTTGTTATATGAATAGTTTTGGATAGTTATTGAAAGGAGTCCAAACCACAGTGGCCAATTAATTCCCTTTTTGTTATTGTATTAATAGTTTCTGATAGTTTCAAAAGAGTCCAGACTTACAAAACACTCTGTTCACTGAAGGACTCAAATAGCTTAAATATGATAATTCTAGCATGGTGAATAGTCATCTTCTACAAAAACAATCTAAAATTTGTATTTGCCCTGAATATTTTTGTAAAAAGTTACTTTATCCTAGTCCATGGTGTCAAATTGTAGTTTGTCATAGTCAAAGATTATACTTTTGCTAGTCCTAGTTATTCTCACAAGAAAGGAAATAAACCCTGATTTATTTGGTTTTAGAAAGCAACAAGATCATAAATGTGAGCAGAAAAACAGCCTTCCAGAATCCAGATAGATGACATTGCCATTCTAACCCACTCTGTTGATTCACTTCTATCTTCAGAGGAAGCTTTTCTTTGTCAACACTGGTTGGTTTGTTTGCTGGAAACGGATTACACCACAGCGTGAATATACACAACATTCCTGAACTGTACACTTAGAGATGGTCAAGATGATAATTTGGGCGGTCCAGAAAGTTAGTAAAAGGAATATTCTTTGTACTATGTAAAACATAGGCACACTAGCCTTCAGGCTGTGGGAGAGCATTGCTCCAAATACAACCTTTCACACCCTTACAGAGTCAAGTGTGCACTCAAAATATTCATTCTTCACACAGAAATGCCCACATGCCCTCATAGCAGCTTTATAAGGGACCTCACGCCTGCTCCAATGAATCATTCACCTGTACACCCCGTCTCTCATATTTCTGCTCGTAATATATAGATACATTCACACACTCCTTTTTGGTCTTTGCACTTTACCATGCACTAGTTTTTATTGTGCTCAGACTAAACTGCACTGCCCCATGCAGCATTTACACACACACACACACACACACACACAAGCTGCCAGTGGTACACCTAGATTTGTATATTCACATAGTATTTCCATACCTGTGCTTGCAGACAGCTCACTATTTTTTTTCCAGGCAGAGTCTCACTTTGTCGGCCTTGGTAGAGTGCTGTGGCATCACAGCTCACAGCAACGTCCAACTCTTGGGCTCAGGTGATTCTCTTCTCTCAGACTCCCAAGTAACTGGGACTACAGGCACCTGCCACAACGCCTAGCTATTTTTAGAGACAGGGTCTCACTCTAGCCCAGGCTGGTCTTGAACCTGTGAACTCAGGCAATCCACCCATCTCGGCCTCCCAGAGTGCTGGAATTACAGGTATGAGCCACCACACCCAGCCTAAAAAGCCAGTATCTTTGTTTTTTTTTTGCAGTTTTTGGCCAGGGCTGGCTTTGAACCCACCACCTCAGGCCTCTGGCATATGGGGCCGACGCCCTACTCCTTTGAGCCACAGGTGCTGCCCAAAAGCCAGTATCTTTTTAATACGGGTGCTGGGAAAACTATTATTAATCTGTTCATTCTCCTAGGCACCTTTCTAAACTCTCAGGTATTGTATTGACTCACAATTTTTCTTATAGTCCTACTCATATGATTATTCCTACAGCCCTTTCTTTGTGAGAGTGACCAAAGTAATCCTACCCTTCAGAGGCTTATGAGAGCTTTTCTGTTCTTTGCCCCATAGTCAATAAGGATCGAGGAGGCTGGAAGGCAATCACTTTTATGTTATGTGGAATTTTTTGAATAGAATTCATGGTTTTAAAAGTTCAGAAGTCTTAACTATTTAATATACATTCATAACGCCTCAAATATATTTGTAATCTTTTAAAAAAATTCCTTTTTCAGAATTCTGCAATGTCAATTTTTCAGAACCAATTATTATGTATTTCTTAATCAGTAATTCAGGCTTTGGAAGTTTTACTTCTCCAGTTCTATTTATTTTCCTCAGTATATATTAAGCTGAAAAGCTCCCTTAAACACTTCCTGCTGTAATGTGCTAAGATTTTTATTGAGAGTAATTAAAATCTCCCATAGTATTAAAAAGAGAATATTGGAAATGTGTTATTATTTTGATAAGAGGTAGTATTAAACCACAACAGAAGAAGCTTATTTGTCATGTTCATTTGAAATTCAAAAATGTTTGTTGTAGGCCAGTGTCAGGGCCCATGCCTATGATCCTAGCACTCTGGGAGGCCGAGGCGGGAGGACCCTTTGAGCTCAGGATATGATACCAGCTTGAGCAAGAGTGAGACCTGGGTGTTGTGGCAGGTACCTACAATCCCAGCTACTCATGACGCTGAGGCAGGAAGATCCTCTCAGCTCAGGAGTTCAAGACCAGACTGAGCAAGAGAAAGGCACCCCACCTCCAACCCCTCACCCCTGCCCCTGTCTGTACTAAAAATTAGTAAAAAAAAAAAAAAAAAAAAAAAAAATTAGCTAGGCTTGTGGAAGATCCCTGTAGTCCCAGCAACCCAGGAGGCTGAAGCTGGAAGATTGCTTAAAGCCAGGAGTTTAAGGCTGCTATGAGCTAGGCTGAAGCCATGGCAGTTTAGCTTGAACAACAGAGGGTTACTGCACCTCAAAAACATAGATAAATAATGCTTGTAATTGGAATTATGTAATATTATTCCCAATACAAGGAAAAGATAAATGTTTGAGTTATGGATATACCAATCACCCTAATTTACACATTGTATACATGTATTAAAATACGTATCTCCGAAACTTAAAAACTAATATGTATCAATAAAAATTAATGAATTAATTTTAAAATGATTGTTATAATAATTGATTTTACTGCACTTCTTTCTCAGCAAATGAAATAAAGAGATTACTTCCATTATATAATCTGAGACTTAATACCTAATCGTAAGGAATTAATGCAATGTGCTAAGCGTAATCTTTAAGATGCTTGAGGCAGACATCTGGACAACCCTTTCTTATGAATATGTATGAATAAAGCTGAATGAGTAACATGGACAATTTAGTTATTTAAAGTTGTACCAAACTTTTCCATATTAATAGCTGTGACTAAATAGGTCAAGCACCTTCATTCACCTGTCAATTAAATACATTTATTCAATTATAATGTAACTTTCATTGGAATTGAATGAATCATCAGGCAACGCTTTTGGAATATTTACCCGGCACCATGGACTCAAAACCACATGAATAATACAACACCACATAAATTAAAAAGTTAATAATAGTTTTAAATACTTGAAAAACAAATTCAATATATTTTTAAAATGAATTTGTGAAGTTTTATTTTGTAATTCCCATCTTCTTTTAGAAAGACAACTACAAATAATTGAGAAAAAAATTGAGTGCCTTCAATGTTTTAGCAATGTAATTATGTTTTCTACAATAAATGCTCCTATTATAATATGGCCTTTCTGTAAGAGGCAATTATTGGAATGAAAGATAAAGCCTAACAATAACGAATCACAGATTTTTGTACAACTCTATCATAACTGTTGCAGGAGCTATCTGACTCCTGGCAGGTGAAAAGAATGTTGTTAAAGGAGGAAAAGTAGTTGGGGGGTGCTCTCTGAGCACCTGCCAGGCTGTGGGGGACCCTGTTACCTCACAGCCTGTCCCTGACAAGGGAAGTTGCTGAAGAAATTCTTGTAGTCACCCTCCAAGGGCAGAGGTCTAGAAGCAGAGGGAAGAACGACCTTGGAAGAACACAGCAAAGGTTTGTGGTGTATAAGACAGAGGCAATGGTAAGTCTTACATCATCACAAAATACCCCACCTCCTAACATTCTTCTTACAGTAGCATCCACATTCTGTCCTATGAAGTTCTTCAGAAACAGCAGTCACAGAAAGCAGCAAAGGGGGTAGCATGGTTCTTTGCTACAAAGGGATGATTACATCTATTATCATCACATAATAAAGCCTAACATCATAATGACTTGACATCGAGCAATGAACTAAGGAATCGGCGAGAGACACCTGCCCAAGGTCATTTTCCAAACAGAGTTCTCGTTAAGGTATTGTTTATTCCTAATATTTGGGGGCTTTTTATTACTGATCTATTGCCCTATAATAAATTTTCCCAAAACACGGTAGCTTACTATCTCAGTTTCTGTGAGTCAAGTATTAGGCATGAAAACATAAAAATAGGACAAATAAGAAAAACAATCTTGTATCAGTTCTATAGTAAGTACAAATTCACTAAATTTTGCAATTAAAAGTCAAAGAGTACACATGGGTAACAGAGAAGATAGTTCCTTCAACTGACTGTTTATACTTGACCCATCTTAAGTCTGAATGGAAAGAAGGAAAAGATACAACAAAATGATAAAGGATTGAATTATGTATGCATCCACTGAAATAGATTAATATAAAAAGTGTAATCGTTACTAAAAAATTATAGATGAATCCATACAGTATATTTTCAGTTTACAAAGTCAAAGAGGTTTCTTTTTCTTTTCTTCTTTCATTCCTTTCTTCTTTCTTTTCTTTTCTTTCTTTTTTTCTTTTCTTTTTTCTTTTTTTTTTTGAGTATTTTGTTCTGTCATCCCTGCTAGAGCACAGTCTCATCAACGTAGCTCACTGCAAACTCAGACTCCTTGGCTTAAGGAATCCTCCTGCCTCAGCCTCCCAAACAGCTGGGACTGTAGGTGCTCACCACCATGCCCAACTAAATTTTCTATTTTTTCTAGAGATGGCATCTTGCTCTTGGTCAAACTGGTCTTGAATTCCTGGCATTAAGAGATCCTTCCGCCTCAGGCTCCCCAAATTCTAGGATTGCAGATCTGAGCCACTGCCCCCAGTCCCTAAGAAGTTTTGAAAGTAAATATTACATACTTCAGGGATATCTGGAATCATTGAAAAGGGCCAATAAAGCTCAGTGCCTGTGGTTAAAGTGGCTAAAGTGCCAGTCACATACACCAAAGCTGGAGGGTTGGAATCCAGCCCAGGCCCACCAAACAATGACAGCTGCAACCAAAAAAAAAAAAAAAAAAACCAACAAAAAAAAAATACTCAGCGTTGTGGCAGGCACCTGTAGTCCCAGCTACTTGGGAGGCAGAAACAGAGGAATCACTTGAGCCCAGGAGATGGAGGTTGCTGTGAGCTGTGATGCAACAACAATCTACCCAGGGTGACAGCTTGAGACTCTATCTCAAAAAAAAAAAAAAAAAAAAAGAAAGAAAGAAAAAAACTAAAAGGACCAATAAATAAAGACAAACCAAGATACAACCTCACTGAAGCAATTATTTTAAAATTGATCACGTGGAAACAATGCAATGTTAAATCATATGCACAGCCTTTAAAAATGCATTCAGAAGCAATAAAAGATTTTCACAGTTTAATACGGAACAAGAGGGGAGAGCTTTATCTGACAAATGCAAGCCGTTATACAGACACACACATACCTCTCTGGAGAACTAGAGTTGATTCAACAGAACCTGAAACACCCTGGCTTCTCGTTCTGATTTTAAGTCTGCAAAACAAAATTATAATCTAATATTAAAAAGAGGCCCTAAAGACTGGTATGAAATTGGACAAAGGCTAAAACAATTCAATTTGAGGGAAGAAATAAGTTTAAGAGCCATATTGTACCACATGGTAACTATACTTAACAATGTATTGTATACTTGAAAGTTGTTAAGAGAAGCGATGTTAACTGTTCTCACCACAAATAAATATGTAAAGCAAAGTACGTGTAGGTTTTATTTATCCATTTTCATTCCACATATATCCATATTTTAAAACATCCTGTTACATACCATAAATATATCATACCTGAATATTGTCATTTACTCACATTGGAACCGTTTATGAAGTTACTACCTATTAGTTTGGTTTCTTTGCATGTCTTTGCCCTTTTTTACCCATGACCTTGGTTTCTTTCTTTAGGCGGATTTTTACACTCTGCGTATTTCAGTTAGCGACACATAATATTTTAGTTTAGTTTTTTTTTTTTTTTTTGGTTTTTGGCCGGGGCTGGGTTTGAACCCGCCACCTCCGGCATATGGGACCGGCGCCCTACCCCTTGAGCCACAGGCGCCGCCCAGACACATAATATTTTAACATTTTGGTTTTGACTAAGCTCTAGTCTTAAATTGCCCCTTATGTAGTCCACATATATGATTAAGAGAGCAGTGTCTGATCACCACCATATGAGACCACGTCTCATAACCTACTGGGGTCCTGTCACCTCTTTGTCAGGACGTAAATTCAGAAATGCTCTTTCCACTAAGCAGTCCAAAACGTGCCACTTTTTTCTAAGGACACTGTTTAATTTATACTATGTTTTTATGAAGTTTAATATATGATTTATAATCTCACTGATGCACTTAACATTTACATTATCCATCATCATTATTACATGGAAAACATTTACAAATGTTTTATGAATATTCTTGTATCGATCTAAATAAAAACAGGTGAAATTTAAAATTGAATATACTACTCAAAATCAAGATAAATAATTTTCTTCTTAATATTTAAATGGAAATTATTTTTGTTTACTATTATCATTGTAAAAGTATTGTTAAGTCCATTATTTTAAAATGTCATCCTTAAAAACCTTTGATGTTTATTATCGTTCACCCCATGGGAAAATCAAAGACCATTGACTGGGAAGAGGTGTGACAATGTTGCCTAACAATTTTCTTCTGGGTAAGATTGGTTGGTTTAAATTTAGTCCAAATTCTATCCCTATAGGAATTCATACACGTAAATAAAGATGGTGTCTCTACCAAGAGCAGACACCAGCGTCTACCAAAATGACTACCTCCTCCTCACCCAAGAACCTGTCGAATCCTTCACTACAGTGTCAGAACAGCTCTCGCAGCATCTAAGACCACCACTCTTGGAAGACACTTTAGTTACTTGAGGTATTTCTGGCCCTCGCAGTTTCAGAGGCAAAACAACCTCTCCCAACACCATCTTGCCCCTCTCCTGGCTGTGGTTCCAGCACCACAAGCCAGACTGTTAATAAATAGAGGTGAAATTGAAGGATGGAGAAAAGTAAAGGATGAATGTATTTGAGTCATTCTCAGAAAAAAAATCTTCTACCATTTTTGTTGTTTATTTAGAAATGACTTAGGAGAATAGCTTTCAAATTTCCACGTCCATTCTTTCAAAACCTTTTCCTATATGCGATTTTCAACCTGCGTACCATAGCCCACCCCCACTGGTGTGTCATGGGAGGATCTTAGGTGTGCCGCAAAAGCTATGAAAAATCATTAATTAAATTATTTTTGGAAGAAGTCCAAAGCACAGTAAGCATGTTGTCTTTTTTATTATTATTATTTTTTTTTTTTGGTCAACATAATTTAAGTGTGCCATGGAAGTTTAACCACAGGTTCAAAGTGTGCCGTGAGATAAAAAAAGGCTGAGAAACTATATACCCTGATGTGCTCGTTAACAACTTTCATTCAGTTCTTCCCACCTTGTGCCCCCGTTACCTGCTCGCAGACTACTAGATCTGTGTTTCTGCAGTGAATTACGGCCAGGATCCTAAACAGCTCTGCATAGTCAAGGAGGAAAAAAAATAGCAGTCTTTTGAAAAGAGTATTATAACCTCACGTATGTGTCCTGAAAAGGTGGGATGTATTGGGGCGGGTGAGGGGGGTGTCTCAGGAAAAATAACCTGTTAATCAAAACTTACAATGTAAATGCGTGTGTTTTAATGTTGTTTGGAATAATTATCATACTGCAGACATTTAACATATCTGGGACAGAGGAGGGAGCAAGGTATGAATCACAGTTCAAAACTGAACTGTGTTAAGAGTGTAGAAAACCAAGCTCATTAAAGGTGAGAGTGTGTTGTTATCCCCGTGTGGTTTTTGCTCTTTTCTGGCTCATTCCAGTAATAATATCTTGTGGACTAAAAAGTTAAAGTTGGTCTTGAAAAATGCATCAGCTCTTTTTTATGCCAAATCTCACTCCAGTCACTCCACAGAGCTACTCAGACATCATGTCCCTTTCAAGGTAGAACTTGTGCTTAGAATCAGAAATGTTCATTTTTTATAAAGAAAACAATCTACTTCTCAAATGTTTTTTTTTTTTAAATTGGCTTGATTTCCTATCTGCATAGCCAATAAACACTTGACATGTTCAGCAGGGTTTTGAATTCTCCCCTTTCCATGGGTACGTGGTCACCTCGCACCTGCAACTCCACTCAGCTGAGCCTTGGTGTCCTCCGTGGTAAAAGCAGATTTTTAACAACATAAGGCAGGAGCTCTTCTCTCTAAGCAAAGGGGAGATCGGCAAGCAATCAATAATAGACATAAATATAAAAGAGCCTGTGGTGTCAGATAAAAGCCAAGAATCAATGAGCAGGTTAAGTTCATGTGTGTTCTCTCTGCTCTCGAAGGCCTCATGGGTTATATTCAGATCAAGATAAAAAATTATGAGATGGATTACAAAAAATAGTTAAGCATTGGAAACTTTGTGTTGATCATGTGATAGATGTATTGATAAAGTGACCTATAATAAAGTTTGGAATTGTGCTCTAGAAGTAATTAGGAATCGCTAACAATGCTCTCCAATGAAAACGGAATAATGTATTGGCCCAAGGCAGAATTTTTTAGTACCATAAAGGGACTCCCTCTCTCACAGTAGATCATCAAAGAGTGAATGTGAGTAATAAGCCTGCATTATCAATTCATAAAGCATCCGTCCTCCGAAAGCTTTTGAAGACTGGAGACAAGTGTGCGGAGAACTATCTGCTATTCCCGGAATGGGTCCAGATGGGAGGCAGCTCCTTTGGAAATCCTACATGGATGTTGTGTTTACAGAGCCTCTCTATCTTCCTTTTCTGGAATCATGCACTCATTAGTAGATGAAGGTATTTTTACCTTTAAAAATAAACTTTTACTCTCCCTTCTGCGAAGTTGTTGAGAAGGCTAGTCTTCATTAATAACTCTAAAACTCCGTTCACGTTTATTATCTGTGAGTAGGCTAGGTCGCCACCAGCTGTACCATATCCGGTCGTGAAAGCAGGATATCCTTAACTCTTACCGTCAACTCTCTGCTTCTATTCAGAATGTCCAGAATGAACCACCTGTCACTGTCCACACACTTCGTCCTACAATGTTGCGTCCTCTCCCACTGTGACTTGGTAATTAGTGTGCAGCTAGCTCCGTCAGTGAGGTGTGGGCAAATGTGATGCCAGCAGAGGCTTTAACAGGGCGTGTTTGCCTTTGACATGCCCAGCCTCCTCATCCTGTGACACCTCATGGCCTTGAGATCCGGTCTGAGCCTCCTTGGGGGACATAAGGGGAATGTGGAAGAAAACTGAGGCCACCCTAGGTCTGCAAGACCCCAGCCAGCAGCCAGCTGACACAGTGGCATGAACAAGAATGGGTGAAATGGCCCTGACCACGCAGGTCTGCAGAGGAACCCAGCCAACTAACCAATGGCTGCTCTTGCAAGACTGCCCTCTTTGGAGCAGGTTATTTTTTACATCATTGAGACAGAAAAATACTGAAACATACACACATACTACTATTACACAAATATTTGTGCCCCATCCCCCAAATGCATGCAGTGATATTCTTTCCTTTTTTTTTTTTTGTAGAGACAGAGTCTCACTTTGTTGCCCTTGGTAGAGTACTGTGGTGTCACAGCTCACAGCAACCTCCAGCTCTTGGGCTTAGGCGATTCTCTTGCCTCAGCCTCCTGAGTAGCCACAACACACAGCTATTTTTTGTTGCAGTTTTCCCAGGGCCGGGTTTGAACCCGCCACCCTCGGTATATGAAGCTAGCACCCTACCCACTGAGCCACAGGTGCCACCCCATATAGTGATATTCTAACTCCCAAGGTCATGACATTAAGGAGGTGGGACTTCTGAGAGATGATTAAGTGATGGGGAAAATCCTCAGGAACAGGATTGGTGCTTTTCTATGAGTCCCAGAGACAACCCTACTCCTTTCTTATGTGTGAGGTTACAGAGAGAAGACCGCTACTAAGGAGGAATCCGTCCCTCGCCAGACAGAAAACTGGCTAACACCTCCATCCCGGAGTTCTCAGCAGCCAAAACTGTGGTAAATAAATTTCTGTTGTATTTTGAGCCACCGAGTTAATGGAGATTTGTTGTAGCTGTCTAAATGGACAACAACACACATGTACACACGAGTACACCCCACAGCTGTGCATAACCCCAGTGAAGGTCGAGAAATCAGGATACGTCTTAGTAACTGATTCTGCACTGGCCTCAATAACCAGATGTAAAATGAGAGAGGTGTAAGACGTACACTCTAGGGGGACTTTTTTTTTTTTTTTTGCATTGCCTTAAAAAGCAGCGAACACCCCCTGGTGACGTTACTTTAGGAATCCAAGCTCTGAAAATACTTGGTTTGAGCCTGGAAACTGGAAGCCCATTGCTCAGCAAATAGGACATGATGGGACCACCTGCCATCTGCTCCCTCCCGGTGTTCCACACCTGCCTCTGTGCTGCTCAGTTTAACTTGATGGACTGTCCTGCACACCAGCGATTCCTAAAGGTCAAGGTTTCTCAATGGATACTAGTTTTCTCCTTTATGGCTCTGTGGTCTGTCATGAAATCCAGTTGAGGCCCTTTCTTTTCCTTTATAACAAGAAAGGTTAAAGGGTGTCTATTTACTGATCAAGTCCTGACAATGAGATGAGCGCCGAGGGTAAGGAAAGCGTTCGGGCTGCAGAAGGTATTTGCAGCTGAGAACGTGAGCTCCAGGGGCTGGATGACACATTTTGGCAAAGGGAAGAACAACGAAAGAAGGAGGGAAGAGGATGAGAGCAGAAAAGCCCACATGATATGGATATAATGAAAAATACTGCACGGTTTGCTTGGAAGAGTAATTGTTAGGTAGGTGACAGCTACTGCAAATCTGCATTAACTCGGTGGCTCACCGGCGGGGCAGTGTGACATCAGTCAGGCCTAAGAAATGCTGCCTGCGGAGCCCTGAACAGACACTCGGCAAACGTAAATATATTGTCACCTTCCGTGAAAAGGCTCATCTGAAAGGGCCGTGAGCCCTAAGATCCCAACTCTGTGATGCTCTGGCAAAGGCAGAAGGGCCGGTGTTGGCCGGAGATGGGGGTGGAAGTGACGGATGTGAACACCGCAGAGGCCGTGGGGGCGCGTGACTGGCAGGGGCGGCACAGGTCGCCACGCGTGGACCAGCGCACAGAGCCCTGGCTCCAGGGAGGAATTGTCTCCGTGAAGCCGGTACCTGTGCCCAAAAGGCCAGGGGTGATGGACAGAGGGCAGGCTGCGCTCAGGAGGTTCAGCGGCCACTCGCGCCCTCTGCTCGGTGGCCCAGTTCCTAGCAGGACACAGACCAGATTCTTTGGCACCAGAGACTCGTTTCTTGGAAGGAATGTTTTTCCAGGGACCAGGGCCTGGGGCGAATGGGGAAGCAGGTGGCGCTAAGGCAGTGACGCTGATCTGGGCCACCTGGGGTCAGGGACCTCAGCTGAGAGTGACTGATGTCAGCTATGGACGTAGAGGGAGGTGTCCAATTTGGTTAATGGGTCCCAACAAGTGTTCTGCTGGGGGACGCTGATGATGGGGGAGGGTTGGAGGCAGGGACAGGGGATATTCCTGCCTCTTACCCTCACCTTTTCTGTAAACTTAAAACTACTCAAAAATAATAATAATAATAATAAAGTTTTAAATAATATATTGGCATGGAAGCATTATCTCCCCATGGGTAGGAGAACTTTTTTTTTTTTTTTTACTTTTGTGTCTATTATAAATTTTTATTATCCCACTAGAGTTAATTCTCTATAGACAGAATTCAAATCAGAAAAAAATACCATAAAATAGGAAAGGACAGGGATTGAGATGTTCTTTTTTGTAGATCGTCTATTATCAGAAGGAAAAAAAATGTCTATTCTGTTCCAAGCCTAGTGTTGAATTTTGAATGGTGGAGAAAAACATAAAACCAAGACAAACGTTCCCCAGAAATAAATCCGAGGTGCTTCAATGTGGTAATTACCTCGATATAACAGACAACAAAACCCCTTGTAGCTAATCCCAGGAGCTTCAAGAGGAGGGAGCAATAATATATTATCGCAGAGCGATTCATTTCGTGTGAAATTCATTGAGTCTCATGAGCTGGGTGTTGAGATTTTGCTATCATTTTAATATAGTTTTTGAAAGAGTTGTTTTAAAGGCTTTGCTTTTTATACTAGGAACACAAAGGGAACATACCAAATGAGATAATTTAGCAAGAATAAAATAGCAATTAATTAAAGGCAGATCAGAGCCAGAGAAGATGTTGAAAAAACTTATTTTGAGCAGGAATAGTTTGCATGACAGATTCTTGATATGATTTTCTGGGTAACTGAGAAACTGGACAGAAGAGAACATGAATAGGGTTTAAGAGTAGAAGAAAAACATAAGCATATATATTTACTGGAGAAACAGCAGTCTGATTATGTCATTTATAACACTTAGTTCTAACACGTTAAATTGTATAAATTAATAATGGCTTACGTAATTAAGAATGTCTTCGTCATTCTTATAATGTGATATGTGAACAGAATAAAAAGATCATCAACTTTCCGTAACTTATTGTCTAATGCCCACTGGAATTATAGCTGGTGTCTTGGGCACTAAATCAAAACACTTCAGCTTTGATGTCTTTCTTCTGTAGAGTTAAATTATTTAGACTCTTTGATTTGATCTCAAAGGAAGGCCTCAAAGGATTTGCTTATTAAAAACACAGACTACGTCATAAAGAAGAGAAAGACCTGGCTTTGCAAATGAGCTAATAAAGTAAATGACTTAAAGTAAGTGTGCACCAATTGAGAAATAATAAAAGTAAAACACAAAAATTTGAGTCAGAGGATAAAATAGGGGTGAGGTCTATCCTATCTCCTATTGCAGTATGAGTGCTGGCATAAAAAAAATTATTTCTCAAACTAGATTTTCTTCAAGCCTTGTAAACCCGCAGATTCACAAAGTTGGAAGCACGTTTTAGGAAGCCTTATAGAAAGCAGGTGTCCACCCTACAACATCTACCCTCAAATTTCTGTTCTTGGGTATTTCTAGCTGATGAGACATCCGAGTGCCCTGTCACTTTCTCTCTGAGCCCTCTTACCAGCTCTGCCTTTTTCACTGAGATCACCTCTGTTCTGCTGGTGAAGCAATTTCAGCCCAATATCACTGCAGTCCTGAATGCTTCTACACGGAATCACTTACTTCTCCCCCATGTTCAGTTCTTTGAACACATGGCCGAGTTGCAACTCAAAAAAAATATAACCCAGAACAGTGACCTCAAGGATATGCTGTTTTAATTAACATTATTGTTGCATCACATTGGGTCAGTAAATTTCCATGTATGGCCAGAACTTCTATTTCAGGTATTTTGTTATAGAAGACAAGTTATTTTGATTTTTTTAAAGACAATATGTTTCCCCAAAGCATTTTCTTTACTTTGATACATTGTGTATCCAACTTTTCGGTGTCACACTGTAGGTGAAATAACCAATATTTTGGGGCCCTATCACACAGACAGCAATAGTGCCAGATTAAAATATACATCCAGGAGAAGCAAGAAATAGATGCCTTCTTATCTCAATTCCATTCGTAAAATACTAATTCTTTCCAAGGATAGAGGGAAAAAACCTTTAGATTAGATGTGTAAGAAAGTTTAAGTTTACATTGAGCTGAATTTCTTAAAACCAATATCTTTCTTAAGATATTGCCCTTATACTCCAAATTATTGGGGAAAGCTCTGAAATGTTCTAGAAATATTATCTAATAGTGGTGAAGAAAAAAAGTAAGAAGTCAGCTCCAGGTTGATGACTTGTAGAGGAAGAGCCGTGTGGTGACCACGCATTGGTGGTGGAGATAGAAAGACATTTCCTGATGAGAGTTATGACAGTAATCATTCTAAGAGAATGTACAATGAAGTTGTCAGAAGATCAACATTATACATCAACATAGCTACAAGATTAAGGGAAGAAAGGGTGTCTAGGAACAGATGAAAGTAGTATGGAACTTGAGAAGTTGAATTTCTATAAGCTATGGCAAAAATTTTGAACTTTAAGATACTTATAACTCATGAAGGTTAACATTTTAGATTTTCCTACCAAACCAGAGCAATGCTAACCTTTTCTGGCTACTGCTCTATAAATTGCAAGGAAATTTTTTCACAAGTGTATGTAGATGTAAACACAGTTAATAAACTGGTATAGGAGGTAGGGCATCCTTAAGAGCATTTAGAAAACAGTAACAGTTATTTTGCTACCTGATTTGTACCTTTAATTTGTTTTTCCTTGGAGGATAATCCAGTACTGTGCTTTTATTTATTTATTTATTTTGGTTTTTGGCCGGGGCTAGGTTTGAACCCGCCACCTTCGGCATATGGGACTGGCGCCCTACTCCTTGAGCCATAGGCAACACCTTTTTTTTTTTTTTTTTTTTTTTTTAGTACTGTGCTTTTAGATAGGACCTCTCAGTGGAAACTCATCATTCATGTCATTTTATTAATTACTCTCTATAGTGTTACTGGACTTTTATATCTTCAAGTGAAACTCATCTGGTATATTAATTGGTGATTAGAAAAAGGTTCATCAGACAATAATAATTTACCATAAGACCATACCTCTGTACCTTTGCAAATGAGATTGATTCCAGGACCTTGAGGGTATTAAAATCCAGGGATGCTCAGGTGCTTTATATACAATGGTATAGCATTTGCATATAATATGTGTAAATCTTCTCATATACCTTAAATCATCTATCTCTAAATTACTTATAACACCTCATATGATTCCAATACAGTTGGTTGAAACTGAAGCTATGGGACGGCTATTATGAAAGGCCTACTGTATTTTATTTCCTCTTTGAAAATAACTTCTTTGAGAATTGAATCTGTTTTTTCATTTATTTCTATACTTCCCAGGTTGGAAAGCAGGTTTGCACTAATTTATTGATTCCCCTTTTGGTAAATGTTATTGCAGTCACACTCATGTGCACACACATCAAATAATTAATATTATATGCTTAACACATTAGCAATTTGTTTAGTGTTTATTATATAGCTGAGGGTCAGAAATCAAGCAAATGTGAACTGGCATCAAAGGCCTGTCAACTGATTTAAGGAGGGAACAGCACTCTAAATAGGGGTCTGTCAGCAAGTCCTGCGTGTGGCTTTGTAATTGAATTTGAACTGGAATTTATTTGTTAACGTAGATAAAACTAAACCACACAGATGAGAAGGAAAACAGCATTAAAGTCACAGGAATATCAGTTATTTGTAGTAAGGATGTGCTATTTTTAAAGTGTAATTATGAAAACTTGGAAAAAGAAGGTAATATCAGAAAAGGAGACAGGTGCCATGCATAACCTACATGTAACCAAAGCGATTATATTTGCAAGTTGGTTATGTTTTTGATAGAAGTGCCATTATAAATACAGTATTTGAGTAGGTTGTTGAAGATTTCTAAAGAGAAATCTTAAGATCTATCAAAATATTTTTTGTATGTCATTTTTCCTTGAATTATGTGCTTTCCAAGTACCTGGATTATTTATCTGACTGTCTGTTTTTCTATTAACTTATATCTGTCAATCATCTGTCTTTCTGTCTGTCTATTTATCTATCTATCTATCTGCCTGTCGATGTAGTAATCTATCCATGCCAACTAATCAGAGACGTTTTCTCATTTTCGTTTACTTGTCTATGAAGTTTAAACAGTGACCTCCACTTTCATGGTGACGGATAAGACATTGTGCTTCTCTTTTGCTATAACATCTGACCCTTGGCCAAGGTGAGTGTTTGGAATGCAAATTTCTTCTATCGTTCTTTTTATTTCTTATTTTTGTATCATTTGTATTTCATTTTCCTTTCCCTTTCCCCCTTCTTTCCACAAAATGCTTCAAAGTTCTACTCCAGTCTTGTCTTAAACTTGTGTCTCCTGCTGAATCACCTCTAAGTGCCAGTCACACCAGCTGCAGTGCAGTGAGCTGCAGAGGATCTAAAGCTCAAGACTTGAGTCTGAGATGGAAAAGTTTAAAGAAAGTCAAGAATTCTTAGATGAAAGGGAGAGAAAAGAAACTTAAAGATGATTCATAATTTATGATTCATCAGTTATCCACTTCAAAAACATTGGAGAATGCATGGACTTTATTGAAATAAAATCTAAAGTCCTTCATGTGCATTCTTTGGGAACAAAGAGAAAATTGCCTTTGACAATTTTATATGATAAGGTCTCATTACAGAAAATATACAGCAGTTAGAGGTGTCAAATCTTTAAGAAATTCATTTTTGTGTTTTTCTGTTTGAAATTTCTCCTTGTTGACCTTCCAAAAAGCTATAGTCAATTCTGGAAGAGCCGCTTCCACTTTTATGTTGATTCTTCACACACCAGCAGTATATCACTGGGCAAGATTTTTTTTTAATGTATTAATTTCTTCACCTATAAAGTGGAAATAATTGTATCAAGCTACGTCATAGTGTTATACTGAAAATAAAAATGGGTTAATACATATAAATGGATGAGAAGCGTGTATGGCGTTTAATAATTACATCAGCAGTAACTATTATGGTTGTCATTATTTTTCAAAACTCTAAAGAAAGTTTATATCATTTATAAATTTGATAGATTGGTAGATTTCTATTGTATTCAGAAAATGCATAATTAATTATCCCTGATGCCAATGAAAATTAGATGTATAATCTAAAATTCAATAAAGTAGAACTGTTGTACGTTGACCACCCAAGGGACTGTACACTGAGGTGATCAACATAAAGAACTTCCATTGAGGAGAAGCATGAATCCGATGTACTCAATTTTGATACGAGGACAATTAATGACAATTAAGGTTATGGGGGGGAAGCAGAAAGAGGGATGGAGGGAGGAGGGTGGGGCCTTGGTGTGTGTCACACTTTATGGGGGCAAGACATGATTGCAAGAGGGACTTTACCTAACAATTGCAATCAGTGTAACCTGGCTTATTGTACCCTCAATGAATCCCCAACAATAAAAAAAAAAAAAAATTTGGAAAAAAAAGAAATATTAAATATAATATTATTTTAATTGAATAAAAAAATAGGAAAAAAAAAAAAAGAACTTCCATTGAGTAAATGTGGTGCACGGTCCAGTCTATGAAAATTAGGCCAACTTAAGGGGGTGGTCAGTGTTGGGAGATGGTCAGCTGTGGATGTCCTACTATAATCTAAGAAAATTAAACTTAAAAGGTTTACCTCCACTTAAGCCAAAAGTTTTTTGTATTGTGCTAAACCCAGAGGTTTATTGCAGGACAAGTGTTAACTGAAGGACAGCAGTGTTCAGGTGTGCTGGCTCACACCTATAATCCTAGCACTGTGGGAGGTTTGGTGGGTGGATTGCTTGAGCTCAGGAGTTTGAGACCAGCCTGAGCAAGACCATATCTCTACTAAAAATGGAAAAAATAGCTGGTTATTGTGGCAGGCACCTGTTAGTCCCAGCTACTCAGGAGACTGAGGAAAGAGGATCTCTTGAGCCCAAGAGTTTGAGATTTCTGTGAGCTATGATGCCATAGCACTCTACCCAGGGAGACAGAGTGAGATTCTGTCTCAAAAATAATAATAATAATAATAATAATTTTAAAAAAGAAGAAAATTGCTTCAGGCAAGGAGTTTAAGACCAGTCTAACCAAGCTAGCAAGACCTTGTCACTCCATAAAACACAAAAATTAGGCCGGCCTAGTGATGCTCCCCTGTAGTAGGAAGCCGCGGTGGGCAGATGCCTGCGCCCTGTAATCTGAGGCATCAGTGAGCTAGGATGACGCCACTGAACTCTAGCTTGGGCAGCAGAGTGAGACCCTGACTCAAAAAAAGAAGAAAGAAAAAAAAGAAAGTATACGTTTCATTCTGAGATTCTAAAAAGAAAAAATATTGTAATTTTCAGTCCATTTATATTGAAGAAAATTATTTTGGAGAGTAAACATATCTTCTGATTTTAAAATAAAAAAATTAATTTTGTGCTTCAAGTCAGTTGCAAAGTGTCACGTTTTCATGAAATAGTGAAATCCAAATGTTTTAATTCGATACAGACAGCATTTTTTTAGTGAGTGAAACATGCTCTATTGAAAAGGAAAATAAGGGCAGTGCCTGTGGCTCAAGGAGTAGGACACTGGTCCTATATGCCAGAGGTGGCAGGTTCAAACCCAGCCCCGGCCAAAAACCATAAAAAAAAAAAAAAAAAAAAGAAAAAGAAAATAAGAAAGATAAAACATCACCTTCAAGCTAAGTTTACCATCCAACATTAAATTAATATAACTTTTTTAGCAGTTTTAAATATTACGCACACCACGCATTCACATGTGAATTCCTTATAACTGGATGTTACAGCACATGCATACATATAAAATCTGTTCTTTGTTGTCCAAGTTGATGCCAAATATATTAGACATAAGGAAATCATATTGTAGCCAACTTATTAGAATATTACCGTGTTTAACATTAGACTATGAAATTTTGAATAGAATGGGAAGAATCTCCTAATTCATACAAAGAATTTTCTCTAGGAAGCTCTGGAGTCTCACTTAGCTATGGAACATCTTCCCTCTGGTCCCCAGGCACCATCAGGTAAAACTGAAATCTAGCCCTGACCTTACCAGAATATAATCTAGGAGACTTCCCTGACGCTCAGGAGCTACATGCTACCCTCAAAATAATACCACCTACTGTCTTCCCCCCATGTGCTAATTCCTTGCAGATCTCACTCGAGATTTCTACTTTGCATTCTCTTACTTAACGTCAAAGAATTAAACTTATTGCTACTGAATTTACACTTAACTATCCAAAGGTGAGGCTAAACCAAGCCACCCGTGGTGTATGACAGAACATACAGAAATACAAATACGGTGTTGGGGGAGCGGCTCTGCGTTCGCACATGAACTTTTTAGGTTACACATTTGTACTTGTACTGTGGAACAGTTCCATCACCCAGAAAAAAGATATCATCTGATTTATCTTCATCTCAAAGCGGTGTGGGAAACATTTTCCAGTTTAGAATGTGAAATACAACTATATTTTACATAAATACTAAGTATAGTTTCCTGTTTGTTCTTCTAAATGACTTCTTCATAGGATGTTTATTAAAAAATTTGCAGATGAGTTATTTTCTACTTGCGCATTCCAAAATATTTCATATTTAAGTAGCTATTTTCAAAAATGCTGATATTGTTTGCATTTAAATAGTATGATGGAATTGTACTTCTTGTTGTTAGTTTAAATACATGAAAGAAAGCTTTAAGAGAAATAACAAGGGCGATGCCTGTGGCTCAAGGAGTAGGGCACTGGCCCCATATACCAGAGGTGGTGGGTTCAAGTCTGGCCCTGGCTAAAACCACATACACACACACAAAAGAGAGAAATAACAACATCCTACATATACAACTAAAAGTGAAATGTGCTAAATGGTTATATGTAAGTATATTAAATCTAATAAAACAGTAGAATAATTTAAAGTGGAAAAAATAATGAATCTGTTTCTATGCAAACATAAACCTCTCCCTAAATCGTCTTGGAAATTTGTGTAGCATTGTTATCCCAGACCCTGAGATCCAGGTTTGATAAGATAAACAAAAATACATGGATTTACTAGTATAGAATCAACAGAAAAAATAGACAAATGCAAATGTAGAAATATAGAGGGAATGAATAAAAGCAAATTATGTAACCAAAGCATCTGTACCCCTGCAATATTCTGAAATTTAACAAAAGAAAATATCAAAAGTATTTTTTGTGTGTGTGATTTTTTTTTTTTTTTTTTTGGCCGGGGCTGGGTTTGAACCCGCCACCTCCGGCATATGGGATCGGTGCCCTACTCCTTGAGCTACAGGCGCCGCCCATCAAAAGTATTTTTAAATGAGTCCAACCAGGGTCATCTTCCCACTGCCCAAGAGGAAGCAAATACCCAGATATAGCAGGGTTTACAGCAGAAAAAAGGTTATTCTGCAGAGAAAAAGCTTATTCTGCAAAGAAAAAGCTTATTCTGCATACCACCAAGTGGGGAGATGGGAAGGATTTCTCAAATCTGCCTCCCTAAGAACTGAAGAAACAGGGTTTTAAGGATGGTTTGTCAGGCAGGGGATGAAGTAATCAGGTTTGCCAATTGGCTATGTTTGGGACGAAATTATAGGGATCTGGAAATCATTATCTTCTTTTACTTCAGCTCCTGGGGTCAGGACTCCAGTTGAGTTGGTTTCCTGGTATGGGCCGCGGGTCTGGGACAGGTCAGCGAATCCACCTGAATGCCGGGCCTAGAAGATATCTTAGAAGCTGCCTGAACAAAGGGTGATGTTTTCTATGGAGAAACGTTAAGTAATCTTTACAAGTACCAGCGGGAAGCAAACATGGGTCAGTGACTAACTGTCATTGAGCAATGAGGGGCTGGGGTGACTGTTTTTAGCTAAGCTCGGTCCCTCCCAGAGCCCTGGGGCCCTTGCTTTAAGTCTTCTTGTGCCCTTCATCCTGTAAGGGTGGTTTCAATAGTAAAAGAATATACAAATGGAAAAGCATAATAGAATGACTTCAAAAATGATAGAGTGTGAAAATCAGTAGGGACTAGAAAGCTTTTTAAAAGGGTGTTTGTGGGGGGGGAGGGGAGGGGAACTTGAAAGAGTGAAGGCTGGTTATTAAGAAGAAAATATCCAAATCAGTATTTCCAGATAAACACTGTATAGCCGAATTTTACCTGTGTTTATAAAAATCAGTCTACACAAACTTATTCTACCATGCAGTATCTGATATAATAAAATATATGCATGTTTATATTATTTCAAATATAAATGGACGCTGCAAGCAATACAAATTACTAACTTCATTTATACATATGTAGCTGCTGGGCGTAATTGTGGCAATTATGAATTGATGAATAAAACATGTATTTTCTTGAGGAACTGCATTTACATGTAGTAAGGTAACAAATCTGGATTTGTTAACATAAAAAGTAAGCAATTTTAGCTAAGGACTTCCAACAAAACAAGTTAGAATAAAAGATTTCTACCAAATGCCTGCAGTCATTAATCTCTGACAGCCGAAAGGGCAAAAAATTATCTTGCCTTGAAACACACTTAATTTATCAGCGAGCGTACCCATCCAGTTTGCAGAAACTGGGCTCAGCAGGGCCACTTAATCCTCTATTTGAATGCGATTTCTAGATGTCAGATTTAGAATATCTCAGGGATGCTAATTTTCTCTATTTAAATATCACCCTACATTCCAAACTCCTCCTACGATTCTGACTCCTGTGAGTGGAACAGTCTCTTTACTATGACTTTGAAAATAACTTCCTGGGACGGTGCCTGTGGCTCAGCGGGTAGGGCGCGGGCCCCATATACCGAGGGTGGCGGGTTCAAACCCAGCCCCGGCCAAACTGCAACAAAAAAATAGCCAGGTGTTGTGGCGGGCGCCTGTGGTCCCAGCTACTTGGGAGGCTGAGGCAAGAGACTCGCGTAAGCCCAGGAGTAGGAGGTTGCTGTGAGCTGTGTGAGGCCACGGCACTCTACCGAGGGCCATAAAGTGAGACTCTGTCTCTACAAAAAGAAAATAACTTCCTGAAATAAACATCTTCAAGCTGAACTTTAAAACTCAAATTTGAGGATTTACTGAGGTTTTATTTTTATTTTACAACGTCTTTGAAACTTAGATTCTGTTTATTTAAAAATGGTTTTCTACATAGTTCAATACGTTAATAATATTAACACAAAAATATTAATATAATTTTCTTTCCAATTGTATTTTGCAGCTAGGATTACAGATGGTAGCCATCTTTAAGTGCACTTTTTTTTTTTTTTTTCCTACTGTTGGGGATTCATTGAGGGTACAATAAGCCAGGTTACACTGATTACAATTGTTAGGTAAAGTCCCTCTTGCAATCATGTCTTGCCCCCATAAAGTGTGACACACACCAAGGCCCCACCCTTTAAGTGCACTTTTTAACTATATGAGGTGTAGTCTATGTGAAGACTACTCCTACTGTTGAAAAAGTATTTTCTTTTTCTACAGAACTAAATTCTGTGTCACTATACGCTCACTATACACCTAAATGTCTATTTACTGGGGTGTTAAAGGACTGAATTTAATTCTCTTTTCATGACACAGACTTTCAAATACTTGAAGACATCTCTTATTTTTCATTTTTTAAACATCACTCACATAATATTTTAATTTACCCTTTATTCTATTTATTTTCAAGTTTTATTTCAATTCTTATAAATGAAGACTGCAGAGTTGATTACAGTAATTTAATGACATGCTGTAAGTAACTCCTGTGTCCAGGAAATACTAATTAATTCTTCTTGCCTTGGAAAATATCTCCTGTAAAGGTAAATAGTAAGAAATAAATCTAGAAATTAGAATGTGGTAAGCTTCTTGAAGTCTTTTCATAATTTCTAAGTCATTTATATTTTATTTTGGGGTCTAATAGAAAATCAATTTTTTTTTTTTTTTTGCAAAGTTTATTTTATTGGGCAGTGCCTGTGGCTCAGTGAGTAGGGCGCCGGCCCCATATGCCGAGGGTGGCGGGTTCAAACCCAGCCCCGGCCAAACTGCAACAAAAATAGCCGGGTGTTGTGGCGGGCGCCTGTAGTCCCAGCTGCTTGGGAGGCTGAGGCAAGAGAATCGTGTAAGCCCAAGTGTTAGAGGTTGCTGTGAGCCGTGTGACGCCATGGCACTCTACCCGAGGGCAGTATAGTGAGACTCTGTCTCTACAAAAAAAAAAAAAAAAAAAAAGACAAAGTTTATTTTATTTTATTTTTTATTTTCATATATACATGTGTTCATTAGGCTTCCACTTTTTGCCTTCGCAAAATTAAAAAGGCTTAAAATTTAACAGCAATAAGAATTTTTAAGGTAGGGACCAGAAACAAGGAAATCCTTATTTTCTTTAAATAGTATTTCCTTCTGATTATAGCCATACTTTGAAATAATTACTTTAACATTAGTATGCAATTAGAATTAGAAGGTTTAGAGAAGGCACCTTGAAAATTATAAGTCATACATCTTAGGACAAAGAATAGTTCATTAGCTATAATCATTGCCGATCAATAATATTTGGATCTTATATTTTGGCATTAAGTTTATGTCTTTTCTAAACTCTGGGAAATGATCTGAAGAAGACCTCATGAGTTAAGAAAAAAATAACAATTCTTGTGGCTGGGAAGAATCAACTTCATTAAAATATCCGTCCTACCCAAAGTAATATACATATTAAATTCAATCCCCATCAAAGCACCAATGTTATATTTTGATAAATTTGAAAAAATGATACTTCATTTCATAGGGAACCAGAAAATGACCTAAATAGAAAATACAATTCTTAGAAATAAAAACTAATCTGGAGCCATCACATGACAAGACATCAGGTTATACTATAAGTCTATAGTGATCAAAACAGCATGGTAATGGCACAAAAATGTAGAGACATTGATCTATGGAATAGAATAGAGAATCTAGAGATGAACCCAGCCACATATCACCATTCTATCTTTGATAAGCCTAACAAAAGCATTCACTAGGGAAAAGAATCCTGTTTAATGGTGCTGGGAGAACTGGTTATCCACATGTAGAAGACTGAAACTGGACCCACACCTTTCACCACTAACAGAAATTGATTCTTGCTGGATAAAATATTTAAATTTAAGACACCAAACAACAAAAATTCTAGAAGAAAGTGTGGAGAAAACCCTTGAAGATATTGGCCTAAGAAAAAATTTTATGAAAAAAACCTGGCAATTGCAGCAACATCAAAAATAAATAACTGGATTTGATCAAGCTAAAAAAGCTTCAGCACATCTAAAGGTATCGCAACCAAAGCAAACAGACAGCCTTCAAAATGGGAGAAGATTTTTGCATGTTATGAATCTGACAAAGGCTTGATAATGAGCATCTACAGATAACTCAAATTAATCAACAAGGAAAGAGCAAAAAAGAGCAACCCCTTTTCTTTGTGGGCAAGAAACTTGAATAGAAACTTCTCTGAAGATGACAAACAAATGGCCAAAAAGCACATGAAAAATGTTCGTCAGCTTTGATCATCAGAGAAATGCAAATCACAACCACTCTCAGATATCATCTAACTCCAAAAAGATTAGCTCACATCACAAAGTCCCAAACCACCAGATGTTGGTGTGGATGTGGAGGGAAGGGAACACTTCTACACTGCTGGTGGAATTGCAAACTAATACAACCTTTATGGAAAGAAGTATGGAGAATTGTTAAGGAACTAAAAGTCAACCTTCCATTTGATAATAACAATTCCATTACTAGGTATCAAACCAGAAGAATAAAAATCATTTATCACAAGACCTTTGCCCCAGAGTGTTTATTGCAGTTCAATTCATAATTGCCAAATCGTGGACACAAGCCAAATGCTCATCAACACATGAATAGATTAAGAAATTATGGCATATGTATACCATGGAATACTGTTCAACCATAAGAAAAGGTGGAAATTTTATATCTTTCATGTTTACCTGGATGGAGTTGAAATACATTCTTCTTAGTAAAGTATCTCAAGAATGAAAAAAAGAAAAAAATCCAAAGTACTCAATACTAACATGAAACCAATATGTAAACAATTACACATGCACATAAACAATAAAACACAAATATCTAACAAGGGAGAGAAGTGAGTAAGGGGAGGGGAGGGGTAAGAGGGAGAATGATTGGCAGGTGCAACTCAAATGCACATCAACCTATGAATGGATTAACAAATTGTGGAATATGTATATTATGGAGTAATAAGAAAAGATGGAGGCTACATTTTTTATGTTTACCTGGATGCAGTTGAAATACATTCTTCTTTAGTAAAGTATCTCAAGAAGAGAATGGGGGAGGGTGAGTGGGAGGAGAAGAGAAGGTGACTTGCAGGGGTCTCACCCAATGTGCACAATATGTGGGTGTTCAGCTCATCTCCTGGGTGTAAGGCTCTACTACTACTTGAACTTTACCTTGGAAGTGACAATAGTGTAACCTAAAAATTTGTACCCCCATATTAATTTGAAATTAACCCCCCCAAATACATATACATCTGAACTTATACATTGACTATAAATCAAAGCCCTCACTGTTTTAGAATTGAAGGGAAGATAAGAAAGAGAAAGTTCACTATAAATAATGTTAATAATTCCTTACAAAAATATGAATATTTGACCACATTTAATCCATCTATTGATTTCTTCCTAAGCTACATTTTATCATTTAATTCAGTTTTAAGTTTTATGTTGTGACATCTCTTTGTTTTACTTTGCAGTGCAATAGTTGACTGAATACCTAATACCCATCACAATAAGCAAGAGTCACACATTATTAGCAGTATGTAATAGACACAGGATGTGAATGAAGTTATTGCATCCAGAGGAGACCCAGTAGCAAGCTAGCAGTATAATGCAATCTTTAAATCTTTTTCTTTTAACACTCTCTCCTTCCCCACTGGCTTATTGCACTGAACTTCACACATATGATCAATCACTTTTTTCTTCTTAAAGCAGGTACTCATACACCTGCAGGCATGAATATGCATACACACACAAAATACCTCCAATAATTTGGATTCCCTTAACATTTAACCTTCTGGAATCTGTCATCTAATCTTCATTTTACCCAGTTCTTTATCTCTGAAGATCCATTCATTCCTCAACTTGTTTTCTTTTCTTTCTTTTTTTTTTTTTTTGTAGAGACAGAGTCTCACTTTATGGCCCTCGGTAGAGTGCCGTGGCCTCACACAGCTCACAGCAACCTCCAACTCCTGGGCTTAAGCGATTCTCTTGCCTCAGCCTCCCGAGTAGCTGGGACTACAGGCGGCCGCCACAACGCCCGGCTATTTTTTGGTTGCAGTTTGGCCGGGGCCGGGTTTGAACCCGCCACCCTAGGTATATGGGGCCGGCGCCCTACCGACTGAGCCACAGGCGCCGCCCATCCTCAACTTGTTTTCATCAGGCTTCTTTGCAGTTGTGTTCTGGAGTGGGCTTCTATTGGCACTTACGTGCCAGTTGTTAAATTTTCAGCAGCAATTTGAGTATAACGGGGCATTATTAAAAATAAATTACCATATATAAATTTTCCATGAAATCAATGATATTAAAAACAGAAGCAGTGGTTATTCAAAACTTGTCACTTCCTAGTTATTTTACTCCATGTCCTAAGTGTCTGTGCTCCAGAAGTTGTTACTGCAGGCCTTCTGTGCCTGTGTGGTCAGGTTGACATATAATGATTTGGTTCTGTGTGACTCTTCCCAAAACAAACAGCTTAAAGTCAGCCACAGTGAGAGTGTCCACACCAAAAAAGGAGGCATATTCTACAAACCAGAGATTTGGGTTATGTTGGTTTCCCTCCACTTCTATCAACAGAGTCCTGCTGATTCATTAATGTGAAACTGAACAGTAATGACCTTGCAAATCCAAATGGATTCCTCATGTTTCTCAAACTCTTGGCAGAATATCACACGGTTGTTTATTCCCTCACCACATTTTCTTGGCTTCTAAGAACACATCTAACCTCTCAGAACAAGACTTCTCTGCTTTTCCACAGATCTGCTTTTGTTCTCTTGTTTGTCCCTTGAACATAGGCAAGTTCCAGGGTTCTGTCCTCCCTCCCTCTGCACATCCTCCTAGGATTCTATCACTGCCCTTGTTTCACATTTTACATTACATTTTACTACAATTTCCATTTTATGATTCAGGTTTTTATTTTCACATTCAAGAAGAATGTATCCGAAGCCTGACAACCTCAACTCCTCCCCTTCCATCTTCCCAGAGTTGTTTCTTTTTTTGCATTTATCTCATAACAGATAGAGGGTCCACCAAATAATTAATGGACCAGACCACACAGGCACAGAAGGCCTGCAGTAACAACTCCTGGAGCACAGACACTTAGGACATGGAGTGAAATAACTAGGAAGTGACAACTTTTGAATAGCCACTGCCTCTGTTTTAATATCATTGATTTAATTGAAAATTTATATATGGTAATTTATTTTTAATAATGCCATGTTAAATTGCTGCTGAAAATTTAACAAGTGGCACGTAAGTGCCAATATGAGCCCACTCCAGAACATGACTGCACAGTTCAGTATTGATAATTGGTCTCGTCCTAAATTTTCCAATTTTCTAAATAACTTATTTAACATACAATGAATCAAATACATTTGAAATATTAATATATATGTTTTTAATATATATTTTTCCTCTCTACCCCCATTTTACCTCTCTTATTAAACCCTTGTCACTTTATTAATTTGCTTATATCTCAAAATTAACAGATCTACAAAGATACAATATTTTGAATGTAGGAGGGGTCAGTCATACCTGTATTTAAAAGCCCCTTTACTAATTGAGCATAAGACTTCTAAAACCCTTAACTCCAAATATTCCTCAGTAGGCTACAAGTTTTCACAGGACAAGAATTATTTATTCACTATTATATTCTCAATGTTTAGCTTAAGTAGGTCAAAAAAATTTAATGTGTAAATAAAAATATTGACATATGGAATAGACAGGATTCCTGATATGATAAATAACACTAAAAAGTAAAGAAAGAAAGAATCATTATTTCCTGTTTATCTCCTAATAACGGCTGCAGCCACAATTCAAGTTAAACATTCGTCATCAGACTACAAAACTCATAGTATTATTTAATATTTATTTGCTTCTTAACATATTTGGGACAGAAAGCCTTTTTAGGTTTAAGGCATACTAATAAGTATAAATTTCAATAATATGTTGAAGTTATATGGATTGAAACTTAACTCCTTTTTTTGATAAATGAAGAAAAACATGTCACTTTTGTGAAGAAAAGAAAAGCAATACATCACTTTTACTCAAAAAGTAGAGAATTTCAGAATTAAAAGATCAGTTTGTGAGATGGGAGCCAGTTTATTATTAGGTAGCACAGCACTAAGCACTGGCATCATAGAATGTGACCCTGGATGCGTCCAGCTTTTCAGGAATGAAGTAAGGAGGTGATAATTGCATTATCTGGAGTTTTAAAGATTCTGTAAAGAAGCACAAAGCCTGCTCAGGTAGAAGGTGCTGCATAACTAAAGTAACCTGGAGGCGAAATCGCACATCCCTACAACCTCACAGGTATTTTTGTGGGAATGTTTCTTAGTTTGGTTTCTACTTTCTATGAGTTCCTCATTCTCAGTCTGGACTAGGTAAGAGAACTTTCCAGTCACACCTTCTTTTATGCTCGATTTTAACATCCAAAATTCATGCAGGCTATGGAATTCATTTCTATTTATTTTTCTATGAACATTTTTCTTCAATTTGAATTGTTTTAAAAAGGTCAATTTACATGATTAACTCATCAACTACAGCCGTAAGTGACTTCAAATTATACAGAATTAAAAAAAATTATTTTCTCAAAACCCCTGTTAGTCCATGTCCCCCCAAATCTGTTTTGCATGTATACTGTTTGTTCAATATCTATCTATCTATCATCTAAATCATCTATCTTCTAAGCAGACCCTTTGACTTGCATTCAGAGTAAGCAGCTCATGCCTGCATGGTGGTTCAGACTTGTAATCCAGGCACTTTGCAAGTAAGAGCATCACTTGAGCCAGGAGTTTTGAAGCCAGACTGGGCAAGACAGTGAGACCCCCTACTCTAAAAAAATAATAATAAAAAAACACCTGGGTGTGGAGGTCTCTGTCATTTCAGCTAATCAGGAAGCTGAAGCAAGGGGACCGCATTAGCCTAGGAGTTCAAGGCTGCAGTGAGGTATTAGGCCCAGGTGACAGAGCAAAGACCCTGTCACTCAAAAAGAAAAAAAAAAGAAAGAAAAACATGAATAGTTTGCAAAGCCATTATCTATGATCTTGTTTTTGCTGTTGAAAAAGTCTTGAATTTGGGAGGATAAAATTCATTCATTATGTCCTAGGAGCAGAATGGTTGAGTAAGGGAAGTTTTACAATCCTATATAATTTTTATTAATTTACATAATGATAAATAGAATTGACAGATATCTATTAAATTGTTAACTTTTTGTTGGAAGCTGACCTATCCAGATGTTACTTTCTTTTTCCTCCTCTGGTCCTGAGCCTGAGCATGAAGGCTGTACTTACAGCAGCTGTCTTGAAATTATAAACGAAAGTAATACTGACCAAAATGATAAAGTGGGAATATTAATTAATAGCAGATTTAAGCAAAATTATGTAATGCTATGAAGATGTGTAAATTGTGTGAGAATTGTTATTGACAAGGAAATAGTCATAGTATTTGCAAAAATTTTAAGTGGTGCTATTATATATGGAAGCATTTTGCAAATATATGGAAAGGAAAGAGAAGAGCGATGAATCAGACACATCACGGCAGAGGTGTAAGTAAGCGGGCGCTGTAGGCAGTGTACCCCACATGTAGCCCATTGTGGGACAGCATTCTCAGTTACAGGACTTATGAACCGTCAGAGGCCAAATGGAAGCTCAGAAGTGACATCAACATGTGCAAGCTTAGTTTTCTCTTTCTTTCCATAATTAATATCCTCTACATCAACAGGCAGAAAAATTTAAAAAAATGAAAAAAAAAATCAGAGAAGTGTGTCATTTATCATTATTTCACTAAATGTTTGCTCAAAATGAAGTGACCTCAAATAACGATGTATTATTTTATTTCACCATCCTGTGGTTCAGAAATCTGGGCAGGGCCCAGGAGATTATCTCAGCATCACAATGTCTGGGGCATCTTCTGGGATCATTTGAATTACTGAGGCTGGAACAGCTAGTACTCCTGGAGTTTCTCTCCCTGTCCTCCCCCACGACCCCCTCAGGGCTTCTCTATCTTGTTACCTTAGGTTTTCACAAGGTCTTGACGCAAAATGGTCAGACTTCTTACAGGAAATGTCAGGGCTCCAAAGAAAAGGAAAAGGAACTAAGGTAAAGCCAGGTCTCAAACTGGTAAGGAGAAGTTCTTCCATGCTCAAAGCCCAGATTCAAGGGCATGGAGAGTCCCTTGAATGGAAAGGGGATGTCTCCTCCTTTCAACGGGACGGCTGTCCAGGCATTTGCCAACACCTTCAATCCAGCAGAGCTCACGCATCTGGTTACATGCATATGTTTAGATGGTAGGATGTCTTCTGACTAAAACAGAACTCAGTATAGCCAAAGGAAAAACAAAAGACTTTAACTGAAAATTATGAAACCATACATTGTCAGCTTGACAGAACAGGTCAGAGGGGAAGGTAAATATTGGCTAATTTAACTGAAAAATCCGGTTGGTTTTGGAGCAAGGCCAGATGCAGGGCTCCAATCATATTCTCACTCCCTTGGACATTCTTCTGTTCTTTCACCTGCTTAAATGTCCATGCAATAACCTGAATGGATGTCCTTGGTCATAAGACAATATCTACACCAACATTGCCTCTGGGGAAAGGGGTGTGTGGTTAGCTGCACTGAACCACGTATCAATCTCAGGACGGAGACTTGGGACCATGTAATTTGATTGCCAGCCCCCTTAGATGTGAGGAAAATGTTTCTTAAAAGGAGGAGGACTACATATTAGTTATAATAAACATTTGTGCCCACGTACGATAAAGGAAATGCAAAGTAATATGATCATCAATAATGTAAGGAAATTTTCATCATCTACATGTGCTTTCTTTTTGAATTATTTGTGTTCTGAATTAATACCAGCTATTAGGCAGAACTATATTTTATTTTAAATATAGAACATTTAGTAGTACTTATCGTGCTTTAAATAACTAATAATAATTTTGCTTTGAATATATGCCAAGAAAATATCCCTAATGATTCTACATAATGATTTTCTAAATGCCATTATAACTTGTTAAAAATGCACAAAGAATTAAATCATAAAGGCAGAGTTCCACCTGAGGATTAGCCTAGGAGGACTGGACCAACGAGTGGCTTTTCTCTAACTTGGACTTGAAATAGTTTGCCACGGGAAAGTCAAGGTCATTCCCGGTCAACCATTACTCAGAGCCAACGTAGAGCCTGGGAAGGGTAATTTGAAATGGTGTCTTCTGATAGGTAGTCACTTGCTACCACAGGAATTATTCTGAATACCTCTGAATATGGGTTGAAAGAGTAGATCAAACTTCTGAACCCAGTCCAATCCATACTAGAAGACTCTTAGAAAGATCTTCCAAATGAAGAGAGGGCAGGAAAATGAATGTGGTGTGCCTGGATTATCTGCCTAATCCCTGTCCATGAGTTTTGTGTAAAGAATTTGACAGTTTTCATCAAACTCAAATTTAGAAATATCATGGAATGTTGAGAGGTAAGTTTTGTGGGTGACTGGCAGTATATAAGTGGGGTGTTCTGCTGTTAGGGTGTTGCTGGGAAGAGGAAGACTCAAAAAAACAAAAAAGCAGTTCTAGAAAAGGAAATAAAAAGTGGAAAAGGTGGGGACACATGGTACATGCTATTGGCAATCTTTTTTTTTTTTTTTTTTTTTGCAGTTTTTGGCCGGGGCTGGGTTTGAACCCCCCACCTCCGGTTTATGAGGCTGGCGCCCTACTCCTTTGAGCCACAGGCGCCACCCTTCTCAATAGTCTTTTATTGTTTTGTATTTATGTGTGTTAAATAAAAGATTTTAAAGGTAACTTACATGCCTTATTATGCCAATAAAATTAAATGATAATTGGCACAATTCCAAACACCTGTTTTTAAAATGGCACTGTTCGTACCACAAGTTTATTTTGAAAACAGTTAACTTTCTTATTCATCGTAAAAAGTACACCTTTCTGTTGACAGAACAGAACATTCACATTTATTTTCATTTTCTCACATCTTATCAGTAGGTTATTACTGACAGTCACTTGTAATTCAACGAAATTTCAATAAGCTCAGAACACCATTATTTTGTAAAATACAAATACATATTTTAGCTTTAAATTTGACAGTTCTTTTAAGGATTATATGTAAGTAACAAGTGAAATATTGGGCTGTACTGATTTTCATAATAATCACTTGAGTCAATAAAAAATATAGTAAGACTTTACAATTCAAATGTGTTTTCTTATGACAGTAATCATGTTTGGGATATCTGGGTACACGATTACGGTATATCAGGATAAGCCAAGAGCTAACACAACAGTGAGGAGACGCTAACAAAAGCCCTGCTTATGAAAATCAACCTCCCTAAAAATATTTGTTCTAGAAATGAGTGAGAGTCCCAGTGATGAGTCACATAGTAAGGTGTGAAAACTAAATGCTCTCATGATTTAGATAAAAGTTTAAATAGGTGCATCCTACTAATTCTTCCTTTATTTCTACAGAACACATGATAAACGCCTTCAGGCATATGTCGGCTGCTGTGTGGACAACCCAGCTGTGGACCACCAACAGCTGAGAATTATTTGATCTCTGTTCCAACTCAGTCATCACGACATTCCCAGAGCAGGAATAAGACTCATTAAACCAGAGCTCAGAAGGCTTCGTGTGCTCTCCAGGTAACTTACTTCGGCCGTCAGGACCTGCTCTTTCCATATCTAAAGTCGCCTTTCCACATGACCTTCCCCACAAAAAGGAATTAGATGCATTGATCACATAGAAAGATTGATTTTCTGAGGTTCAGTATGGAGTCAGAGTCAAAGCATTCTAGGATAGACATAGTTTTATTTGACAATGTGAATGTTACTTTTTTGCATTATTATTATTATTATTGCTCAATAAAAAAGAAAGATCGGTTTTCAGTGCACGTGGCTGGTGTTTTCCTGTCTCGGGGCTGTCCTGATTTATTACTATCTATTGCATTTCCTCGCTGCCTCAATAAACCCTACTCCTTTCACATCCATCTCCCCCAGGACTCAGTCTTTACACTCATCCCATGAACAGGGAACACATGTGTATTATCTCTCATTTCATCTGAATATGGGAAAACGTCTCTCTTCCACTCGGTCAAGGGAAGGATGGGGATTAGCTCAGGTTTACCTTCCTTTAAGCATACACACCAAGGTATATTATGGGCTTGAGAGATTTAGTCAATGTAAGTTTTTTGCATTAATGAGAACTTTTGCTCATTAGTACAAGAAAAACAGCTCAGAAAGTGTTCCACAAGCTCCCTAGGTCAGTAATAAGCAAGAACAACATCCAAGTTCCAGGCTTTCTGCCAGTCTGGCTTTAGGAACTACATTAATTTGGCTTCCTTGCTTATTTATTCCTTTATAAAATGTTTTATTTAGATTAACAATTATTTTTATATTGTACTAATATACAGTAATAATTTAAAATTCTGATCGTCTCTATTTTCCTAGATGAGGTAAATAAAAGAAACTGAAAAAAAATCATAAAGAAAAAATGTACAAAAACCTTTAATTGTTGGAAGAAATGCTCTGGTATTTCACACACAGTAAGAGAACATTCTGTACCATAAATAATTACTAAGCATTTATAAGTTCAGTGCACAATCGTCCGAGTTATTCAAGCACGTAAACTAAATAAACCCTAAACTTGACATTCCAGAAGCCTTAGAAAATTCTGAAAGATAATGATGTATTTTTAAAGCCATTTAATCAGCAGTCAGCCACATTTCTTTTTTTGCAATAAGCTTTTTCCAATTAAGCCAGAGAAGTGAAAACAGCTTATGCTTTTATTTGATGAGATAACCCCATATGTCAAAGTTATGGCTACAATTTCAGAAAACACAAACAAAGAAAGACTGGCTTTAGGGCATTTTCTTCTGTTATACAATTTTATGATTATAATAAATATTTCTTTATTAAAATCTTGTATTATCTGTCGAATGAATATGTGTTAGATTATTAGTGAGCATTGAAAGTTTTGTTGCAGTTTTATATTGTGTTGAAACTATTGCAAAGCTATGAGAACTGAATTCAGAGAATTACTTGAACCCTCAGAAAAAAGTTGTTTGTGTATGAGCACTGATGTTTGCGAAAGGACTAAATCACCTAACAATGCTTTCTCAGAACATATTTCTGTCATTAAGCAGCACAAAATTGTATCTGAAGTGAATACCTACATTTTCTTATTAAACCTCAGGATGAGTAAAAAAAAAAAATTCTAGAGTACTAATGCAGAAAAATAATTTTAGAAGACAAATTCTAAATTTTTTCTACTCTGTTTAGTAATAGAGTCATTCTTTTTTTTTTTTTTTTTGAGACAGAGTCTCACTTTGTCACCCTTGGTAGAGTGCTGTAGCATCACAGCTCACAGCAACCTCAAACTTTTGGGCTTAAGCGATTCTCTTGCCTCAGCCTCCCAAGTAGCTGGGACTACAGGCGCCTGCCACAACGCCTGGCTATTTTTGCTGTTGTTGTTGTTGTTGCCATTTTTGTTTAGCAGGCCCAGGCCAGGTTTGAACCCACCAGCCCTGTGCATGTGGCTGGTGCCCTAACTACTGAGCTATGGGTGCTGAACGAATTTTTTTATTCCATCTGTCAGAAACTGTGTGAATATGGGAAAATTAGTCTGTCTGGGCCTCAATGTTGTCATCTGTGGCACAATTATGAGAATTAGATACAAAATCACATAGAGAGCCTGTAGCTCAGACTCCAGTAGTAACGAGGGCTCAGTAACAGGTAAATATTATGCAGTTGCTGAAAGGTGAGCCACAATGAATAAAGAAGACAGTATATAACAATATTGATTTTTTTTCCAAAAGCAACTTGCAATTAAGCCAACAATAATACTTTTATATGTGGGCTTCACTTCCATAATGTTCTGTGAAGGTGTTTTTTTATTATTTCAGATTAATATGCAGGTACAAACAATTGGGTCACCTTGTTTGCATTGCTAGGTAAAGTCCAGTTGTAGTTGAGCCCTTCACCCAAAGGCTGTACTATGTACCTTTACTTTGTCCCTTAGGTTATTTTTTAAATATGTATTTTGTTTTCTGTTTAAATTTTTAGAGTGATGCAAAACTCATTAATTTTCTGTCTCTTTTCACCTGTTCTCTTTTCCTTTGTTTAGCCTCAGTTTATCCTATATATATTTGTTTTCTGTTTAGATTATAAACGGACGCTAAACAAGGAAAAAGTAAACAGGCGAAAAGAGAGAGAATTCATGAGTTTTGTATCACTCTAAAAATACTGTAATTTTCCTAGCAGATTGTGACTAAAATGAAAGCAAGGCCCTTAAATCAAATTATAATCAATTATTATAAAATCCATATATGAATTCTAGGGCCATTGTTTACAAAATCATTCAGAGAAGAAAGATTGAGTAGGCCTTGTGTTTGCAAAGCGTCATGGCAAGAGTAAGTATTGTTGCTTTGCGTTAGCAAATACAAAACTAATTTGTGGGAGTGAGCAGTAACATGCAAAGCTGTCAAAATGCAAAATGCAGTGCGAAACAAGATCGGAAGTGATTATTATAACCCAGAGTCCTCGTCACCAGCTCCACAATTGATCTCAAAGTTTAACACTCTGATAAATACTTTTGCTTCTGCCTCATGGCAGTTGATCACTCTTCTTTCAGGTGGTATAGCGCCATCACCTCCCTGTCGTCAACACTCCTGGGTCACGTCAGCGTCTGCAGGCAGCAGCAGCATCACTTCTTGGCCTTTTTTTCACACCAAAGCAAGGAACTGAGGGTGAAAGCTGAGCTGCTGTTGATAATTGACAAGATGTGTTCGAGCCTCAGAAATCTGCATTCTGAATAAAAACATCCGTCCATGTTGCAACCGTCTCCATCTGTCTCCTGCGTTTAAAATAAAACTGAAATAAAGTACTTGAGAGGCAAGAACTTGTTGAATCTTTGATATTTAGAACCTTACGGATAGAATTCAAAGAAACACTATTTGACTTTACTTTCCTTCAATTTTATTGCCATTGAAATTGTTTTTAAGTATGGTCTTGTGACCCTGAAATATTCACTCCGTCAAGTTTAAATTTACTACTTAATATTGTGCAGCCTACATAGGAGACAGAGCAAGGAAATCATAAAAATACTTGCATTTTTTTCCAGGTGTGCAAATCATGAAGCAAATGAACACAGATGGTGTGATACAGTCGTAATAAAGATACAGAAGAAATTCACAATTCTGCTCTATCATAGGAAAAACAACATACTTATGTACACAATCACACACACAGCCTTCTCTGTGACAACAAAGGAAAACCTCTCAAAAGTATTATAAGGCGTCAAATTTCTTTTCATACAAGGCATATATTTGAGTAACATTCTTATTATCATTTATATTACTGTGTTTATAGAGAAGGTAAAATAGATTTCAATATTTTCACTTAGTTTTAATGCATATTCTTTTTATTGAACTTTGCTGTGCACAAAGCTTCTTTGTAAATCGTGTAACCCGTGATCTTCACAGCAATCTGGAAGTAAACAGGGTCTGGCTATTCTTTCTATTCAACAAATAATGAATTTGAGACTGAGACAGGTGGGTGGAAGGGCGTAGTGCTGAAATAATAACGTAACACATCTAACTCCCTTATCATTTTGATTTGTTGAATGATTAATGAAGCTACAGTGACCTTTAAACGTGTTAAGTTAAAACATTAAAAAAAATGAAAAGAACAAGAAATTTTAACATCTGAAAACTAAAATATTTCAAGCACTGAATGAGAGACCTATGTTCAAAAGAGGTGGAATAAAATCAAGTCTCAATAACTTCAAGATTTAATAGAAAGTAAATCATATTTAAAATAATGAATGTCGTGAAGGCTATGTTAACCAGTTTGATGAAAATATTTCAAATTGTATATAAAACCAGCACATTGTACACCATGATTGCATTGATGTACACGGCTATGATTTAATAAAAAAATAAAATAAGATACTATACACAAGGCACTACCACCCTACCCAGAGAACAAAAAGTTGAATAAGAAACAATCCTGTTTTTAAGAAGCCGATTATTTTCTTGCAAACTGAAGCAAAAATTATGTGTATGGAGAATATAAAAGAGGGACTGTTCAATTTTGACTACGACCGGGGAGATGGAAGAGGCACCACTGAAGAGGTTGCACTTGGACGGGCATTGAAGAGCCTTTGTGATTTTGGTGACGAGGTAAAGGACTCTACCTAAAGGAAGTAACTTGGACGTTTCACGTATTACTTATTGTATGAATGTTGGCATCCTTCCCAAATTCATCCATTGGCATGTCTACATTGGTATTACCCAATGTGATAATATTACAAGGCAGGGCCCTTGGGAAGTGAGGGATGGGATTAGTCCCCTGTAAAGAAACTTGAGCAGCCCCCTGCCCTCCTGCCCTGTGAGGACACCATGGGGTCACCGTCTTAGGGGGTTGAGAATAAGTATTTACCAGACAGAATCTGCTGCAGCCTTGATCTGGGACTTCACAGCCTCCACCAGCAACAAGTTTCTATTCTTTATAAATTATTCACTGTAAAATACTTTGTTATAATAGCTGGCGACTAAGACAACATTTAAGTGTGAAATTTCTCTGATTTTTAAAGGATTTCATAGGTGTCTGTTACATGTCATCGGGAGATCTGTGGGTAAGAAGGAAGAAGATGGTGAAAGAAAATTCAAAGATTTGGTTCAAGTAATATGCTGTATTTTTACAAACTTAACCACCAAATTAAAAACAGTAGATGTTGCCATGTGTTTACCATGGACAGTTTCAAAGTATTTGACAGGTGCTGCTATTTAGAAAGATAATTACGCAATAATTAAGAAAGTGTGGTGAAGGCTATGTTAACCAGTCTGTAACCAGTCTGTTACATAGGAGACAGAGCAAGGAAATCATAAAAATACTTGCATTTTTTTTCCAGGTGTGCAAATCATAAAGCAAATGAACGCAGATGGTGTTGTTGTCTAAATGTTGTCTTTTAAATTGTATATAAAACCAGCACATTGTACCCCATAAATGAATGAATGAACACAGCTATGATTTAATAAAAGAAAAAAAAAGAAAAATAAATTATTGTAGAGAGAGTGTCATAACTGGGGGCCTGGAGCATCAGTTAAAATTTCCCGGGAGTGCTACCTACCTTGCAGTAAGAATAGCAGTGTTGATGTCCCATTTTTCATTACTTACATCTTTACTTATAATCTAATCATTAAATGTTAGACCTGGGATAGTATGCTTTTAGTACATAAATTTGTCCCTGATGTCCCTCTGAAGATACTACATCCTTCATTTCCAAAAACTAGAGCTGTAATCTGGTTAAACACTCATTCAAGACAAGGACATTGAGTCGTTAACCTAGTGTCAAAAAATACTAAATTACCCAAAGCTAGGTCAGGCAAAGCTATATGTAAGTAGACTGAAAATGGAGCTTTTTTCTGCTGGGAACACGGTGACCCTTAATGACGGTTTACAGACTTCCGGAATGAAGTCAGAGAATCAAAACTGCAATTTATAAAAACAAGCAAACAAAAATCCACCCCTTGCACAGTGGAATACAACAAAATGATCTCCTTAGTAATAAATCAAACAAAACATGATCTTTCTAGTGGCAACTAGAAAACTTTGCTCAGAAAAATTATAGAAAATTTTTAGAAAACTGAAAATGATACAAATAATTACGAAAAGAAAACAATGATTAGATCTCAACTGTGTAAAATATGAATTCTCCTGAAATTGATCTAGAGAGTCAATGTAATCCCAATCAAAATAACGACATAAATTTTTTTTGTAACTAAATAAATGTGTCTGTTCAAAAGCTAAGCTCAGGGAAAAATACTTCTAAGAAGAAAATGAGTAGAAAAACTGAGTTTAATGTTTCCATGGTCATTACTATATAAAATACATTGTATATTTATCTTTATTTATGGTGAATACTTTCAATGCTTCCAGGGTGAGAGTTTTGTGATCAATGTTGCTATCAATATTTTGCATGTACCCAGTTACACAGCGATGCAGACAGTCTGGTAGGTGAAATAATGGTCTCACCTGATATCTGCATGTTCTAAGACCATAAAGCTGTCATTTTTGGTGGAAAAAAATCGATTTTTAGATTTGATTAAGTTCAAAAATATTAAAATAGGGAGATTATCTCAGATTCAGTGGACTCAATCTAGCCATAAATCTATAAAAGTAGAAGAGAAAGGCAAAATAAATGAAGAGAAAGATGTTGGAAGAGACAAGACAGATTCAGAGCTTGAGAAAGATTCAACTCGAAACTGTTGGCTTTGAAGAAGGAGTGTAGAAATGCAGGTAGTCTCTGGAACTGAGAACATCCTGCAATCCTACAACACAAGAAACTGAATTCTGCCAACAACATACATAAGAAAATTGATTCTCTTCCAGAGGCCCCAGAAAGACAGACAGCCCTGCCAATACTTTGATTGAGGCCAATAAGACCTGTCCTAGACTGCTGAACTATAGAACTATAAGGTAATATTTTTCATATTTTAAACCACTAAGTTTTTGTGGTCTATAATGGCAGGAAAAGGAAATCAATATAAATGTTGTGATATTGGAGAAAATGAGATAGGTAAGAAAAAAAACAGGAAGTTCAGAAATAGGCCCACATATAGGAATATATATGAACACATCATGATTTAGAAAACTAAATAATGGGAAACAGTCATTTTTCAGTATACGATACTTGAATAAATGAGTGGCCCTAAAATAACTTAGATTTCTAAACATAAGAACAAAACAAGAATGTAAGAGCAGAGAGTATCTTTATGATATTTTTATCAAAGGATATCTTTAAAAGCATGAAATGAGCAAGGTTCAGAGTGAAACAATATATTTGCAAAAGACAAGATCACATAATATACAAAGAACTCTTAGCTGCCAAAAAAGGTCAGATAATAAACTTGAACTTTACTAAATAACAAATTCAACTGACAAGTAAATAGATGGAATACGAGTCAACCTCATTAATAATCAGAAAAACGCAAATTAAACTAAATGCCCCTCTCCAAAATGATTAAAAAAAGAAGAAGAAGATAGAGAGAAAAGAAAGAAGGAAGGAAGAAAGAGAGAGAAAAAGACTAATAATACCAAGTGTTGTTGAGGATATGGAATAATTGATTATGTCTCTCATTTAATGCTGGTGTTGGTAGGACCGTGAAACCACTTGAATAACAGTCTGTCAATATCTAATAAGGTGTTAGCACATGTCCCATGGGGCTTTGACTCCACTCACAAGTAATAATGAGCAGAAACGTGAACTACTTCATCCAGTATCGTATATGAAAAGCTTGATATTAGCATTGTTCATAACACCCTCAAGCTGGAAACAATAAAACATTCATTATAAATAAAGATAAATATAAAATGTATTTTATAGAGCAATGAAAATGAAAAAATTACATCTACCTGCTACTGTACGGGAGGGATGGGAAGTATAATTAAAAAAATTTTGGAGTTAAGGAATTTGGCACATAACTGTACAGAAAGTTTGATGCCCATTTATATAAATTTCAAAGCAAGCAAAATAAATTACTTAGAGGCACACACTTACTTGGTATAACTATAAAGAACGATGTGATTACCATAAAAGTGAAGACACTGGTTACTCTGGGAGGCTGAAGGAGATTTTAATTCAGAGGGCAATCAGTGACGGGGAGCTGGCAAAATTCTAAGGTATTTCCATTCCATAGGCATTTGTCTTATCACACTCACCTTTTAGGTGTTTTTTCTTTGGTATGTGTGTGTGTTCTAGATATCTGTGGGTATGTACAGTGCTGTCCACAATAAGACGTTTGAAACAAATAAGTTAAATCAGGGCTCTTCTCTGTGGAAAACCTGTCTTTAAGCCTCAGGTGAATTAAACTTGAAGTTCTTGCGATGGTGTCAGGGACTTACCTGATGTCCAGGGTCGTCCACCTGCCCGCATCACCTACTGGTCTCCTCTCGTCCATTCTCATCTCCACCTTCTTGATGTTTATTGAACACCATAATCCCACTTTTTTATTTGCTCTTTCTTTTGCTTGGAACATTATTTCCAAAGATATTCTCATTTTCCCTCACTTCTTCTAAGTTGTTGCTAAGCTTTACGTCATCTATGAACACCCTTTTAAAACTGTTAAGTCCATGGCCGTGATCTCTGCTGCTAAAGCTTTGTATTTCACCTTTCTTGCTTTATATTTCTTGTGACCTTTTGACACATCTTACTGATTTATCTTATCTTCTGCTTGCTTGTTTCCACCATCTAGGTAAAAATGAAAATTACACAAGAAAAGGGAATCCCCATTAAATCACCACACGAGTAATGGAGTGAATACTTAGGGTACATAACTTTATCATGACTTCAAATAATTTTGCCTATGACAAATATAAATTTGATGATCACTACATTTATTTTCAGGTGTTTACAATTTTGTGTGGTCGTACTTTTTATAGAACCATTTTAATAAGAAATTATTTCATAATTGAGACCCTATGCTACTTATTGAGTTAATTGTTAGCATTCTGAATCCATATGTTCATTAAAGTATGAAGTTTTATTGTGAATAGACTCTCCTCTTTTTAGAAAAATATTTGCCATAATATGATTGTGTTACTGTACCACAGAAATGCAACACCTCAGGGTCTGCCAGAGTAAGGATTCCAGTAGACTTCATCACAGGACCTGATATGCAAACAAAATGTGAATGCTATACTGCAAAGAGTAATTGTTAGTAATTTTGTGAATAGAAGAAAAACTGGCAGATTTTTCCTACTGAAGGAGACTAACTTTGACAACTTGACATATTTTAATTGGCTGATTATTCCAGGCATCAAAATGAGCAAAAGAAAATATAGGAATAAGAGAAAATTTGGAATAAGAAATAAAGATAAACAAAGAAAGACTGGGGAAAATTGTCTGGAATGATGTCTGGGTATCCACAAAAGTGTAAGTTAAATTATGAGAGCACTGGGAAATTTGAGAATGGTATAAAGTAGAAAGTGAAAGATTAGGAGAAAGGAAACAAATTGTGAACCAGAAAATATGAACATCAAAAACGGTGAGTGCATTTTGTTCATAAGTATGTTTAGATCCAAAGATTAGGGTTAGAAAGAAACTGATTGAATCCGAGAGTAAAGATTGTCCTGGCAGGAAAAATCAACCAGGATCTATCAAAATCCTTCTGAGGGAGTGAGTCAAAACAATAACAACAAACACCTTTAGACCCAAAGTTACAGAGAACAATGTAAAGTCTATGCTCTTGGGAAAGGTGAAACAAAAGTCACTGGGCCACACGTATGGTGGAAAGAAATAGTCTAAATGGTTTAAAAGTGCTATTTGGTTAACATCACTGGTTTGGGCAAAGTCCTAATAGAACATAAAGAAAGAAACTTTTGCCACTTAGAATGAGACTGGAAATGCTACTGGCTGATAGAAAAAAGAGAAGACCAAAATAGACAACACACATGCAAACAGAGGATTATCTAATTTACCTACTGAATCTTGAACTTTGAACGATGGCAAATATCCAGAAAGTCATGATAAAAAGAATACCAGATAACAGCCTAAAATATCAGAAAGCAATCCTCTTACTAATGGCACACGCTAAAGTGTTAATGATAGGAAAACAAAAGGGAAGACATTGACAAAAACCTACTAAGACACCATAGTTACTCCATTACTTGATGAGAGTCATGTTCCTCATCTGTAAGTCAGAAAGTAACAGAACAGAATACCCTAAGTAGCCCATGTTAAAAACTTTCAAAAGATTTAAAACTCTGAAATTTGGATGTCATTACAGGTTATAAAGAAGTGATGGTAAATCAGTATAAAATGGAAAAGGCAGAAAATAATTTTTGACTTACCCGTGATTTACTTCCCAAGTTACATTATATGTTTTACCCCATTACTCTGAAGAACAACTAATAGTAGTTCCTCCATATTCACCTTACTACAAATGTATTTTATAATAAATATTAATAAAATATCCTAATATGAAATATTGTGCATTACTGTAAGTACAAATGAATCCATCATTTTTTATGCCCTACTTATGGTTGTCGGAGACAGCGTGACAGGTGCCATGGAAGAGATACACTTCTGCACCCCGAAACTTGACACAGTAGCACAGCAGAAACACGCACACAGACACACACAAACACATGCCTTGTTTTTTAACGTACAATTCATCGAGTGCTTTATAAGTCTCATTAAACACGCTACTATTTCTCTCAAGCAACTCTGATAAAGTCCTATGTGCATAAAAGTGAGACTCAAAATAAAAGTCTGAACGTTCAGAAGTAAGAGATATTCCTACTGGAAGAAGGTTCCTCCCAAGAGGTGTCTTCTGATAAGTTGTTTTAAAGCCTGTTGAAGGGATAAGAGTTGGATGCGCAGAGTGGAAAGATACAGCATTCTGTTTACATGACATGCTATCAGCAAAGATGCAGAGATGGTCAAATTAATAGAGTTCAGCTGGAACGCAGCATGCGGCCTCTTGTTCCTAAGTTGTGTCTGGTGGTCCCTCTGTTTGCTTCTTTTCTTGCCGGCATGATTTTTGCTGAGAAAATGTAAGACTGAATCGACCTTTCTGGGAAGGTGAAGGGTGCCCTGCACTGGCTCCTTGGGAGCTCATTCTTCTATGGGCTTCTGTTGCTCATCCCTTTCCCCACATTTGTCAGCCCTTCCTTTCTCCATTGGTCTGTTGATGAGAGTTACGGATGGGGAATATCAGAGTTCTGATTAGCACATAAAGAGACTCAAAGAGATATATGGCGACTCTGGGATCAGACAGCTTTGGCACCACTGGCCCTGTTTGGGGTTTCCTGTCATCCTCACAGAGCCTCACAAGTTGTGACTGGCATTGGCTCTGTTTATTAATGAGCTCTGCCCTCAACTCAGGAATTAGGTGTATGTGATATTTGCATGTGACCTGAGATAATCACTGGTAAATAAAGCCAGTTTTTAAATTATAGATTTAAAAAATAGACTTTTCTTTAAAATTTAAATTAGAAATTTTGTGCCTGAGTCTACTCTGACAAACTTATGCTATCTTTGTGAGATATCTTAAGGTCATAAAATTACTGCTGTGATATTTTTGATAGGTGCTCAATTGATTGGTGAGCTAAGGCTATGGGGGGCTATCTCTTGTCCTCCCTCCACCAGAACCTGCACACATCTTACTTTCTTAAATGTTAAGCCTGAATTCTAGAATCTGGAAAAGTGGCCTTCTCATGGAGGAGAAAGAAGATGGGGAACATAGACAATTCTTTATTTTTCTTTATTATTGAAATTTATGTCAAGGGCTACATTAATAATATGAAACGTCAGGTACATAGTGAATCCTCAGTAAATCAGTTCAGTAAGCTAATCAGTGAATGAGAAAAATCTTTAGTTTTTAATGAGGTTCTACTATAATTTTGTATTTTTCTATTTCAGAATATTAGGAAATATACATTTTTTAAAAATACTTTGTTTTTTACAGATTGAATAAAAATTGTGTGACCTCTACCCATGTAACATGGACGATAGCCAATAGCTGTGAATTTGCCCATCCCCTCCTTCCTACTCTCCTCAGCTTGATTTCCATTGAGATTTACTTCCACGTGTGCCCTTATGTGTTGATCAATTAGTTCCAATTTGATATTGAGTACATAGGTTTGTTTCTTTGTTCTTGTGATGTTTCACTTAGAAGAATGGTTTCCAATTCCACCTAGCTTATCACAAAAAATATAAATGGCCACTTTTTTATAGCTGAGTAGTAAGTACACCATGATAAGCACATACCACATTCTATTAATCCATTTACACACTGGGTTGGCACTTGTGTTGTTTCCATGTCTTCATGATTGTGAATTGTGCTGTTATAAACATATGAGTGCAGGTGCCTTTTTATAAAATGATCTTTTTCTTGTTGATGTACCTGGTAGGGAGGATGCTGAATCAAATGGTAGGTCTACTTTAAGTTCTTTGAGGTATCTTCATACAACTTTTCATAAAGGTTTTACTCATTTGCTGTTCTACCAACAGTGTACAAGAGCTCCTTTCTCAGCTCAGCTCCTGTAGCACAGCCACACACACGGAGACTGACAGGTTCGGACCCAGCCCAGGCCAGCTAAACAACAATGACAACTGCAACAAAAAATAGCTGGGCATTGGGGAGGGAACCTGTAGTCCCACCTACATGGGAGGCTGAGGCAAGAGAAATGCTTAAGTCCAAGAGTTTGAGGTTGCTGTGAGCTGTGATGCCTTGGCAACTTTACCAATGGTGACGTAGTGAGACTCTGTCTCAAAAAAAAAAAAAAAAAAAGAGCTCCTGTCTCTCTGCATCCACACCAGCATCTGTTGCTTGGGACTTCATGATGTGAGCCATTCTCACTGGGGTTAGGTGATAAACCAATAAGGATTTTATATACATTCCCCTGATGATTAGAGATGTTCAGCATTTTGTCATGTGCTCATGGGTCTGTCTTAGTTAGAATTTTCTCTTTATGTCTTTAGTCAAATTTGTAATGGGCAAAAGACATATTTCTTATTAATTTGCTTTGGTTTTTGTAGATTCTGATTATCGGTTCTTTACCAGATAAATAGCATGAAAATATTTTATATCAATCTGTGTGTTGTCTATTTGCTCTTGGCTATGCAGAGGCTTTTAAATTTGATCAAGTCCCATTTATTTATTTTTGTTGTTGCTGTGATTGCTCCTCTAATCTTCATAAATCCTTTACCTAGGCTGATACCTATAAGAATTTTTTCAACACTTTCTTCTAGAATTTTTATAGAATTTTAATAGAATTTCTATGTGTATTAAAATAAATTTTATATGCCTTTTCTCCTTTTAATCTGCCTTTTGTCAGCTGGTTTTCAGTAAACCTTTAAAAGGTGAAGGGGACCTTTTCCCTTGGCCCCTGCAGTGTTTATAAAGTCAACATCTTTGCTTAGCTCATGAGAACACCCATTCTATTTCATACAATGAGGTGTTGCCTAATTCTAGAACAGTAAAAGAAAAAAAGAAAAGCCAATTTGATCTTTAAACTAGTGTTAATTCTGTCTTTTGACAGAATGAAAACCAAAAATCATACATGTGAACACAGACAACCTTACCTCACCCTTTATCCCCTCCCCAAATTAAAAACCTGCGTGTCAGGACAAAACACTGCTCTCCCAGACACGTACTTGTAGAATACCAACTTTGTCACATTTTTTGTGGAACATGGGGTTAGTAGGGTTTTCTTTCTTTTGTGCTTCCAGAATCCAGGCCAAGTATGTGTAAATAAAGAGTGAAGATTTACTAAAGATATTTTAACAATGTGAATCATCTGCTCATGAAAGTTCGAAAATTAACTATAAAGATGTCTCCATATAAATTGCAATGCCTTTTCAAAGTATACAGCATTTATTTATGAAACTTTTGCATAGTCACATTTTAATAAAAAGTATTTAAATGTATAAAAGCTCAAGAGTTTGTTTTTCCTGACTTATGTACATTGTCTGATTTGGTTTTCCCTGGAATGAACCTTGAGAGTTAAATATTTCATAGGGACGCATGTTAAGGCCAAGTGGCCAGGGACCCCAGGAGAGCCCTGAATAATAAATAACAGCAGCACGCCTGTGTCCACCCATCAGACCTGTTCTCACTGGGTGTCCTGCTGAGTATCCAAGGAAAGTGTGTTTGTGCGAAGAAGAGGCAGATACTACAGAGCCCATTTCAGAAGATCTCCCGCTGTGTCACACAGACAATTAAATCACCACATTGCCTGGCTGTGTTACGTGGAGAGCAGCAGTACCTGGGAAATGAATTTAAATTTATCTTCTTTTTACTGTTTTCTTAGGACTATTTCAGGTGAGATTTTACAGGTCTGATTTTCAACAATTGTCTGCTTACTCTGCTATTGTATTTCATGGACTTTTTAAATAATGGCACATGGCGTATTTTATGAACCTGAATAAACCTTCAATAGAAATATTATCAAATAACTGCATTGATAAAACACTGTAAAGAAAACAGAGGTTTTTTTTTGTTGTTGTTTTTGTTGTTTGTTTGTTTGTTTGCAGTTTTTGGCCAGGGCTGGGTTTGAACCCACCACCTTCGGTATACGGGGCCAGCACCCTACTCCTTGAGCCACAGGCACCACCCAGAAAACAGAGATTTAATGGACACATAAGAAATTAAATAGCCCAGTCATATTAATCAACTGTTGTGACTTCACAGAATGCTAATATCTCCTGCTCAGGGCTGGAGAGGGAACCCCCATTTTCTGGACCTGAACAGGCTCAGGTCCAGACTCCATCTCTAGGTGTGGGAGACCAGGTACAGAGCGAAGAAATACAAACAAAATAAACGATTAAGAGGACCATGTATCAGTGTAAAGTTTAATAAAATTGGTGCCCTGGTAACATGGAAAATGGAAAATGTTTTTAATGAACTGAAAGAACTGTAGGAGGCAATATTCAGAAAAACAATCGAAAGTGCCAACTGGTTTCTTGACGGTACGAAAAAATCCCAGACCCTGAAGGAAGAAGCTGTGGAAAAAGATCACGGCTATGAGCTGCCAGCAGCCGACATGGAAGTTAAACGCTATCTTGACCCCAGATTCAGACATAAATTATTGAATCCAGAACCCTGCCAATGTGTCTGCCCGACATTGTGAGCAAAACAAGTTGTTATTTTAAGCCACTTGTTTGAGATCCTATTAAGTATCAATAAATAACTGCAGCCTAATGCTTGCTTTCCCTATGTAACTATAATTTTAAATAGATCACTCCATTTATTTTTTTTAATTGCAGAAAATAAGTTAGAATGTCAATCCTCAAAGCACAATTCGAGATTATGGAAATTTTAAATTCGTAGATAGCATTTCGATTTAGCAGTTGGATAACTGGATTTTAGAGTTGTTGTGTATTGTCTAACTACTTTATTTCTTACATGCAAGACTGAGGGAGACGTCTGCTCAGATTCAATTTGAGCTTTCCTGCCTCCCGGAATTGGGGCAGGACCTCTCCCAACAGGAGTTTTCAACTGCGAAGGCAGAAGGGTGAGAATTTTCTAGGTTACACAACTTGCTTTGTGGAAGAGGAGTTCTAGTTCCTATGACTTGCTTTGGGGAAGGCAAATTCTGATTTCTAGGACTTGTTTCAGAGGACAAAGAAGGGCAGAAGCCAGGAGGATGGGAAACATCAGAAAGCCCTCGCCTCTGAGTCTGTTTTCTTCAGTTCAAAGTACTCAGCTGGCCAAGGCACCAAACTTGGGGTATCCTGTTCTGAGCATCCACATGTCGTCTGGAAAGCATGTCACGTAGGGGAGTTTCATTTTTTATAGTGCTTACTGTATTTTAACATCCAAGATAATGTAATTTGATTTTAATGTCCATCAAGTTCTTACATGACTCTGTTTTATAAGTTCATATTGTTTTAGGGATGTTTTTCCCCATTTCTCCTTTAAGATCTTAAATGTCCTTTAAATCCATTTCAAAATTACTTGAGTTTTGTTCAATTGCTCCTATGTTTTATTTATTAATTTTGCTGATCTCTCTCATTCTCCATCCCTCTCTTCCCCCATCCGCTGCCTTCCTTCTTTGTTCATGGTCTTGTTATTGTTTTCAGCAGGCTTCCCCGGCCCCATCTGAAACCAGAAATTACTCTGGCCCTCGTCCTGTAATGGTGCAGGGTATTCTAGATCAAGCCTCGGAGGTGACATATCTGAATCAGACAGGATTTCTTAACCTTCCTCCTCCTCTCCAGGTGAACAGATATACACAAGCCATAACTCCCCGAAACTGTCAGAGCATTCTCTGTCTCCTTTCTTCAGTGAACTGGGAATCTTAACTCAGCCCTTATTGTCCTCCAGACCCAGTGATTTGCAATTCAATGTATTTATCCCACAATAGTTAAAATGTGAGATGCCTCTGTCTACTTAGAATCCTACTGACCAGCATACTCACTGTGTTAGCAGTAATCCATGAAAATATCTTATTAAAAAAAAAAAATTCAGTCGGGTTTGGAAATAAGAGCAAAGGGAACCGTGGATTTATGAAGCCACCTTGACCAGATGTCCTGGAAGAGTCACTTGCACTTACCCTCCCCCACACTCTGGTCAAGACCCCAAAGCCTTGACTGTGAATAGCATGAAAGTTCCATTTTTTCCCCCAGATGCCTGTATGATACAAAGCATCCTTAGGGAATTTATAAGAAGAATAAAACTGTTCACTCAAAGGAAAGACTTTACATACAGTTATTAAAAGATGTCAAGTTCACTGTATAAAATGCTACAAAATTAATAATAGCAATAAAATGTCTTCTGATAGCAACTTCTATTTCCTCTTTACCAAGAAACAGTCACAAGATCTAAACTAGTTGAACCCAGAGTGTGCTGTGGGGTCTGTGTTCCACGCTATATTGTGACCCTGTTGTATCTTAGGCTGTGTCTTTCCTCATTAATCACGGATAGTCATTATTCTTTTTTATTCTTCAGCTGCATAAAGCTGTTCTCTCTTTCTCTCTAATAAGACCCCTGTCTGATTTCTCTCTCTTAGAGTCTGCAGTTCTGCTCTGCACTGGATAGGTGAACATTGAAACCATTTTGGTGGAAAATGCCGCTTCAGATGTGCACTTGAATCTTGAGTTATCGCCAATGGCAAAGCAATGCACAGACCAGGACTCTGCCCACCGACAGTTGGTCGTCTTCCCAGCATTAGTGTTCAGTTGTTCCATGGTCAGCATCAAAAAACACGCACAGTGCAAAATGCTAACAGGAGTATACAGTGAAAGACACAACTCTTATTTTTAAGGAGCTTACTGGGTATTTGTAAAGACAATGAGAAGCGTTTTCAGCCTTTTGTTCTTTACAGGTGTGATTCAAAGAAGATACTAGCAACAGACAGGTTGGAGAGAGAAAATCTTCCGTGATGAGATGAAATAACAAGGGCTTGAGTGAGAACGATGCCTGGGAACAAAAAGTGCAAACCAAAAAAACACAACACGAAGGAGTCACCACACCAGCGGACAGAAACTGAGAAATAAAAGAAGAAAAGGTTAAACATAATGACAGTCAAAAGGCAACAGCACCAGGAACGATGACAACAGTTACATTTGCTGAGTGCTGACTGAAATATGTCAAGCACAAGCCCCCAAAACGATGTCTGCAGCAGTGACAGACCCAGAAAGAGCTGTTTTAAAGAGGACAATTATTTTATTTCTATTTTTTTAATTTTTTTATTATATTTTTTTATTTTATTAAATCATAGCTGTGTACATTAATGTGATCATGAGGCAAGGAGGACAATTATTATTGGGTCATAGAAATTCCAAGTTTGATGTGATTGTGAGTCACACACAAGAATAGAAGCCCCGAGTCGTTAGAAAACAAGAGGTGTACGTTTTCAGGCACCCGTGGAGTCAAATTTAAAAGGGAGTACCTAAATGAAGAAAAATAAACAAAGACAATACAATAAAGTAACTCATTACCTTAGAAGACTGCATGATTTTTTTTTTAAATCAAATCTCCCTAAGTTCTGAGGATTTAGGAAGAGAAAATCTTACATGACACTTCATCAAAGAAGTACTGAGAAAATGTCTTCTTTATTTTGTATTTTCTACGTCTCCCTTAATATAAACATTTACACCTGAAGGGCCATCCAGCATCTCTCCAAAGCAGCCCAGGCAGTGGTAAGAGTCACCCCAGAGACGCAGACGTCCCCGCTTCTTTCTCTCGGTGCATTCTCAGGTTCACCTGTTATTTAATTAAAAAAAAAAAAGTTATCATTTTAGACTTGAGGACACATACGTTACATCTGAACCTACAATGGCCTCTGGAATTATCTATCTGTAATTTCTTAAAATACCCTGCAATACACAATGAATTAAAACTCTAACAATTTTTTTCCCCCCAAGCACCTAATACACAAAAACAGAAGAATTGCCGTTTTTGCAGATTGGAGTGACCCTTCCAGCTTGTTTTTATTGTTTTTTTACTTCCATTTAATAAGCTAAATGTGGAATATCCCTAAAGGCTTCACATGAACATATTTCAGGGGTGCTCACGGGCTCCCCTTTTGGGCCCCCTTTTCACCTGGGCACGGTAGCCGGCTGGGCCGAGCTCCAGGGAGAATTTCCTACCACTGGGTGGCGCTGTACACCAACAGAAACACATTTACTGTGCAGGTGTTTTTTCTTAGCATCAGTTCACTTTGGCAGACTTGGTATCAATTATCACTGGATATTATTTCGTGAGTCCTTCTGAGACCCACTCACACGCATGTCTACTGAGAACTGGCCTATTACCAAGGGAATGTCAACCAGGGTGCTCCAGCCAGGTAACGTGCTCGTGATAAAACATTATGACAAGGACTCTGATAGAGAAACATGTTCCCCTCATGTTGATGACTGAGGGTACCTGTCGGAGGGAAACAGTAAACAAATTACAAATTATCTTTTTTTGCATTTTTTTATTTTTATATATACATGTGTTTGTGAGGTTTCCATATTTTGCCTTCACGAAATTAAAAAGGCTTAAATTTAAGAACAGTGTTTATTTAAGGTGACGGATGTGAATCTCAATATAACTTTTAAAATGAAAAATGACATTCACACCGCTAATAATATTTCACTTTAATATTTCACTTTAACGACATTGACACTGATAATATTTCACTTTAAAGTGAAATCTTTTACATTTAAAATGATCAAAGTTATGTTAGAAAGACAAGTTGATTTTTAGTTCTACGTAAAGAGAAATCACGGTTTTCTAGACAAGAAAGGACCTGAACGCGTGGTTCCTTGTGACTTCTTTATTCACAAAAGTAGAAAGAAACACCGCAGTCCGTGTGCCCTTTCCTCACTCCCTTTCTCCTGATGTACTTGAAATAGCCCCGACTCGTGAGCAAGCACCACTGTGAACAACTGAGATAAAGTGTTAATAAGTGACACAATGCAAGTGAACGTAACCTGAGTCCCTTTCATAAGATGGAGCAAGGCCGGGTGACAGAGACTGGATGGACTTTAAGGTCAGGGGGATATTCAGGTGCAATTCCACTATTAGCTAAGAGACCTTGGTTGAATTATTTTTCTTTTCTTTTCTTTTTTATTAAGACAGAGTCTCATTACGTCACCCTTGGTAGAGTGCCCTGGCGTCACAGCTCACAGCAACCTCAAACTCTTGGGCTGAAGTGATTCTCTTGCCTCAGCCTCCCAGTAGCTGGGACCACAGGTGCCCACCACAATGTCCAGCTCCCAGAACTATAACAAAATAAATTTCTGTAGTTTAAACTCAGCTTGTGTTTTCTGATGGCACCTGAGTTGACTAATAAAAGGCCCAATTGCATTTTATATAATATCATGGGATTTACAGTCTTAATTCTTTGAGAATTAACCCTCTACTAAAATAACTGTTAGTGGAAGGTGTATAATCAGTTTACCAAAGAAAAGTGAATATTAATACATTGTGGGGAATTTGCATTTGGGACTTACCTAAATGAGGCACTGATGCAAATTTGCTCTATTAAAAATTCCATGGGCTTGGGCAGCTCCTGTGGCTCAAGGAGTAGGGTGCTGGCCCCATATACTGGAGGTGGTGGGTTCAAACCCAGCCCCAGCCAAAAAAAAAAAAAAAAAATTCCATGGGCTGCCAAGGATCCTATGTGAAGTTGAGCCACCTTCAGTTTTATACATTCATTATAAAATTCCCTTTGCTTAGAGTCTTGTAACCAACCAGTGCGTATTTGAAATCCAGATCATGTTTTTAAACAAAGCTTTGACCAATGAAAAAGATGTCCCCTGCTCCTGAAAAAAAACATAGTGAAAACAAAATGTAAAAAGATATTTCTTTCATGGAGATACTCTGAGATGGAATTCTCCTACCATTTTATTGACATAAAAATTTGTGCTCTAAAATTAAAAATAAAAACCCTAACAGCATGTAGCAGGACATCTTCCAGAAAAAAGAGATCTCCATTTTTTTTTTTTAATTTCAAATGAGTAGGAGAGTACAAAATCTTAGGATACATTGTTTTCGATCTAAGGTAATGTTCAAGTTGCAGTTGAGCCCTTCATGATACCCCTTCCCAGGTATGGGACAATATTTACAAAGTAAATTAAAAAGTACATTATTTAATTTGTACAAAATTTACTTTGTACAAAATTTACAAAGTACATTATTTAATGTACGATTATGTCAATGTCTTGCCGTTTATCTCTATATCGCTTGAAATAAGCAGGCCAAAACATTTTTAGTTTAATTTGCATTTTAATTTATTTATTCTAAGGAACATCTTTTTTTCATCACTTCTGGTTAATAACCTGAACCTTAAAGAAACTTGTAAAAAGTACATAGTGGAAGGAACCCTCATTTTAATGCAGGGGACAGTGGAGGGATTACACCAAGCACGTTTTCTATTTTACTCTCAAACCCTCGCTTTATAAAACCATTAAGTGGAACCAAGACTTGATAAGTAACTTGTTTAAAGTCATATCATCAGTGAGTAGTAGAGCCAAGATTTAAATTTAATTTCCTTTAGAAGTTCTGATGTTTTCACAGAACTGAGGAGTAGATAATAACAGCAACACTCATGAAAGCCCCAATCTCTCAAACTCTTACAATATTGATGGAGAGGTAGGAGTATTTCAGCTGAACATTTGAAAATATTCCAAAGATGTATATAAAAGATATAAGTGACATGTCCAAATACAACATCAAAAAGGAGAAGAAAAATAGACGCTACCAAAGTTCTGGAAGGATTTACAAATAAAACGATTGAGCCAGCATTGCTTATTTTGTATCTTAAGCGTAATAGTGACATGTCATACGTTTATGTAGGACGTGAATGTTTTCCCCAGCACGGAAACACACCTGCCAGGGTGTGTAACATGATTCTATTCCAGGATAACTTTAACCTTAATTTTAAAATGAAGTACCTGCCTTTAAAGAGATTAAGTTCTTCGAGGTCACTTAGCTAAAAAAATGTCAGGGCTGGGTGGAGAATTCATGTTTTCCACCTGTGTCCCAGAGAACTTTTCACAAAAGTCTTCAAAGCCAGAAAAAATAGGACTCCCTCTCCACAAACTGTGCCTAAAATCGCCCTCAAGCTATAAGTAATCCATATCTCTTACAATAAGAAATGCTAATATTCATTAATCAAAGTGCGAGTTTATTGGATTTGCTACCAAGGTAAAAAACATACATGGAATAAATATTTAATTTCCTCCTCAGGGAAGTAAGCAAATAATACCATTTATCTTTTGGGTCTTGTACATACAGGCAAAGAAAAGTTGCTAAGAAGTAAAGATATTACAGAGCTCAATATTAGACTGTTTAGATGTATAAATTCTTGACGGCAACCATGTTAGGAAACACAACCTATTTGTCACTTTTAGGTTTAAACTCAGACTAGAAATAATCTCTCTCACGTCTCCGAAAACACGCTGAGTTAGGAACCCAATATAACTCAGATCAAGTATTAAGGAAAATGACTGACCCAGGCAGGAGAATGGATCCAAATTGATATAAATTTACTAAAATTTCAATGTGGGACAAAAAGCAAAGAGAAAGGCATCTCTGAAGCTGTTTAACAGACTCGGAGTACAATCTCATTTCACTTCCTTCTCCAATTACAGGACTTGCATAAATACACAACATGAACGCGTTTGTAGTGGGTTTCAAAGGCATTTTAAAGGGACGTGAAAATCGTGTATGATGCAGGCAGCGTTCAGCTCTTTAAAAGGCTGCCAGTTTGCTTTTGGTGTGAAATTGTCAAACGTGGAAATGGCATCAAACATCGCACAAGCTAATGAATACTTGTCGTCCCTGTAAGTTGGAACTCTTTTACTCACTAGACAGATGCTGGAAATAATTAGTAATTAGGCTACCAATAAAGTTGTGCTGTTTCTAACTCTGTCTTTCAATAAATTCACATTTTGATTAATTGCCTTTTCTTTCTTTTATATTATTATTGCTCAGAAAAATGTCTTTTATTCTTATCTCTTCCTCAATAGCAGCAGACTGCGGGGAATGCACAAATGTCTTTCATAAGTTAATATTTGTACACTTGAATTACTTCATGACTACTGATGGTTCAACACATTGGGTTAATTATGAGAGACAGGAGGAGGGTTTAATTTTATCATTGTTCATTGAGTTAAGAAATATATTTAATAGGTAATCAGTGCGGCACCTGTGGCTCAAAGGAGTAGGGGCTGCCCCAGATGTGGGAGGTGGTGGGTTCAAACCTAGTACCGGCCAAACTACAAAAAAAAAAAAAGAAAAGAAATATATTTAATAGGTAATAATGCTTGTTGCTGGAAAGACAACAGTCTCAGAGTGCATACGATCTATGAGTAATTATTTTATTTCAAAATTTTCATAAAATTCTAATTATCTAAGGTATTTTTCTCTGTATTTGTCTCTCTAATCATATCTTTTGGTAACTATGATTATTGGATATTCCTTGACTAGCCAAAGTGAGTCTTTTATATTAAAATACAAAACATAATAAAAATTTGATGTCCTCATTTTCTTTTTCAATTTCTATAGAGCAGGATGTTATTATTTTAAATGAATTTTACACATTTGACCTGCAAAAATAAGAATATGTTAAGATACTGGCTTACTGTTAGTGAGTCACAAGTTCTGCTATGTTTTTATTATTGAGATTCATATCAAATCAGATTTCAGCTTCTCTCTGTGTAAAATGGTAAGAAAGAAAAAAAAGATGCTGAATAAAAAAAAATTCACCAGGAATAAATATTTAATAGTTAAACCCTCCCAGTATTTTCTATTCTCTTTCCTAGCCAGGGAGCAATTATTTTCTGTGTGAATTTTACCATAAAGATTTTATTAATCAATCTGTGTTGATTCAAAACTTTTAATAAGTTTTACTTTTGTCATTTTTAGACTATTATTTATTAAAGTCAAATTTTCTCCAGGTAGACTGAGCAGATTGAAATAGCATGAATTATTTCCCCTCCACTTACAGCCATCAATAACAATGTTACTTTTCAGAGTTATCTGTTTTATTTTGTGTTGATAGTGCTTGCTAAATGTATTTTCCAAATAATTGGTTTGTAATTTTCAACATTACCAGTTAGATGAAATTCTCCTGTCAGTTTTTATTCTATTAAAAAGTTTAGTGCTGTAGTTTTAAGTTTTATCAGGATTATATTGAATAGCTTATATTTTCAATTAAATGATTAATAGTTTTATGCATGAGGATCAAAGAATATTTTTAAGACAAAGTCTTAGAATCAAAATGTAGTCAAAATACAGAGCCCAAAATGCTGGAGTGTTGCTGTCTGTAAAATAACCTAAGAATAGATAAAGCGTTGGCTACCTTTATATTCAGATCGAATCCATCCCATTAGTTCAAATTGCTTTATGTACAAACTATAATTTCGCCCTCATTACTCATATTTTGCAGCTTTATCAAATTTTCTATTTATTTGAAGTGTCCTTGTGTGTGAAAGCTAGAGGAGGCTGACCTCCCAGGGGATGTGTGGGATGTATGCCCAGAGCCTCAGCCCCTCCGCTGCGATACATTCCCAAGGGGGCGAGGAGGGTTGTACTGTCCAGCAGAGTAGATGAGAAATGGCCCAGGAAATGTCCAGATAGAGATCAGTAGCTTAGAAACAAGATATAAATAAAACTAAAAAGCAACTGAAAATTCCCTTCCAATTGTAACTATCTAACCTACAGACTGTACTTTCCCCATTAAATCCCCCCAAAAGCATTCTTTGATCAGCAGTTTAGGGCTCCTTCAGCCTGATAACTCTCTTCTTCGGACAAACACTGCCTGTTCAATTGAAACAAGAAACTGTTACCTTCTGACTTTTTTGCTTTGTATATGCACGCCCCTAAATTCCTAATAAGAGGCCTTGAATATTCTGCTCAAGACAGCACCTGTTAGCCTTACTAGGGGCCGATGCGTTGTCACCTCCCATGGTCAGCTTGTGTGTGTGAATTTCTAATTGCCTTCTCAGCCTTTGTCTGCCAGACCCTGAGCTGCAGGGTACCGTCTCTGTGTGGAGGGACTCCCAGTCCACCATGCTCACAACATACTCTCTTTATGCACATGATCCATAGGTAACTCCAGGCTGACTACAGGCAGAATATTAAAATACAAAGCTTCGTTCTCAAACTACTTGGTTCCTCTACATGCAAATATTTAACAATTAAAATTCCATCACAATGACAAAACACTCTAATCTCCTTCTTCCATTGCATCGATGACTTTGTTGAAATCAAGTCAACTTAGCTATAAGGGTGTATTGATTTACTATGGATAGCATGACAAGTCCTAGGAGGCTGATGTTACTAGGATGCGTGTAAGAAAAGACGGTGCCCAAGGAGACACATCTGAAAATCAGCAAAGCAGACATTTGAACTCAGGTCTCTTGAATTCATTTAGCTTTGAACATTTGAATGCTTTTGATCTTTTGAAGGAATTTCTGAAATTATCAAACACGCAGTGTAAAGCATGACACATCCAACTCTCTCCTCTTTAGGAACCACACATTTTTACGACCAACTTGTCTACACACACACACACACCACACACAGCAGGAAGAAAAAGCATCCCTTTTCTTTTCCAACTACCCTGAGAACTGAATGGCAACAACTATGTCATCTCCATTTAATTAAAAAATTCAGTAGCTAATTTATTTATAAATAATAGCAGAAGCCTAAAAATCTGAGAAGAAATGGTGAATGAGTGGTTGAGAAACTGAACCAAAGCTTTTAGTTTCAGGCTAGAAAAACAAATAGAGTCTAGGGATAAAAAGGGATGAGAGTCCAGTCTTTTAATTTGGGACTAATAGCCGCAGTGTAACTACCCACTGGTCTTTGTGTTTAAATACCTTCATTTAATAAAAAGAACTAGAACTCTTTGTAGAAATGCCCAATTTGAGGGGTGAGGCAGGAAAGGACAAGATACCTCTTAAAACATCTTTTTTAATGTTTTTTTATTTTTTATTTTTTTGCTTTAAATTAAGGAAGTGCTTTAAAATGATGAAGACATTCAAAATGATTCCAACGTTAGCTAGGCGGTAATGCGACTGGTCAAGGTTGGGACAAATTTAGCTTCAAAATAGTTGAAAAAAGTAAAAGTGTTAGTGCATTAAATAAAATACGAAAATAGAAGTGCATGCTGATAAAAGTTAATAAATAGATAAAGAGAAAGTTTGAAGAAGATTTGGGATATTTTTAAAGATGATCATGGGCCTCATCGTGAAACAGAAAGCAGCTTCCCACATAGCTCCGCCACGCAGACCCCTCCTTCATCACTTGACCAAGGCAGGGACACTAAGCAAACAGGTCTGCTGGATGGCCTTTTGGGTCCCTCCCAAGGGACTGTGGAGTGGAGGCCAGTTAGAGAACGCACCGCCTCCCATTACTGTGAGTCTTTCTTTGCCTCATTTCCCCTTTTTTAATCACCCAGCACTCTGGCCTCACACCAGCTTAGCAAAGACTCAACACTTTAACCCCTGTATCAGGCCACTAGGACATTCAATTTCACCCTTAGAAATCAATGCAATCTTTACATCAACAAAATCACACAGAATTCATGTGACTGTTGTGATAGACACATGATAATGTGAATTCATAACAATTCATAAACTCATTATGATAGACACAGAAATAAAGCATTTCATAAAATTCAAAATTTATATACAACAGAGCTAATAATCTAGCAATAGAGGAAACTTCATTCACATAATAATGAATATCTACCATAGGTAATTTCTACAAATTGGCGGCATAGTTACTGAAGAAAGAATAAAAGATATTTTATATATATGATAAGAAGGCCTATCAGCACTTCCTTTTTTTTTTTGAGACAGAGCCTCAAGCTGTCTTCCTGGGTAGAGTGCTGTGGCATCACAGCTCAGAGCAACCTTCAACTCCTGGGCTCAAGCAATTCTCCTGCCTCGGCCTCCCAAGTAGGTGGGACCACAGGCGCCCCCCGCAACGCCTGGCTATTTTTTTTGGTTGCAGCCATCATTGTTATTTGAGGGGCCTGGGCTGGATTCGAACCTGCCAGCTCAGGTGTATGTGGCTGGTGCCTTAGCCACTTGAGCCACAGGTGCCAAGCCTTTTTTTTTTTTTTTTTTTTGAGACAGTGCTACTTTGTCTCTGTGGGTTGAGTGCCGTGGCATCATCACAGCTCGCAGCAACCTCAAACTCTTGGGCTCAGGCCATTCTCTTGCCTCAGCCTCTCCAATAGCCAGGACTACAGGCTCCCACCACCATGCCAGGCTAGGTTTTATATATATATATATTTTTTATTATTATTTTTTTTTTATTGTTGGGGATTCATTGAGGGTATAGGTTTTATATTTTTAATCAGTATTATTTTTGATGTGAAATGCAAGACAAAGAATTATAAAAATTGGAAAGAAAGAGATAGAAGTGTCGTTCTTTGTAGGTGGCATGATTATTTACAATAAAAAGGTATAATCTAAAAAATAAGGCCACAGGCAATAACAGGCAATGAGTAAGACCACGTCACGTAAATCAAGTCAATATAGTAAGATCACTTCACACAAATTCAATGTAAAAACAGCAACTCTGGAAAGGGGGCCAAGATGACAACTAGAAACAGCTCACCCTCACGGCTCTCTGGGAGGGGATCAAAGCCTATAAATTGGTGCTCACCTACAGGTGGCCCCTCTCGGAGAAAACATTCTCAATCATCATCAGAGAACCCACAGGGGACATTTGGGGTGAAGGAGATGGGGATGGGGTCATCAAGTGCCTGGGGAGATGCTTACACACGGGGCAGAGAGTCCCAGGGCCCATGCTCCCCGTGTGGGCACCACAACTGGCACAGCCCCTCCATCCCACCACTGCAGGCCTCCACGATGACCAGGGAGCAGGCTGGAGAGCAGACACCAGACAGCAGGCTCAGCAGGGTCTTGCTGGACTCAGCTCCCAGGTTACCACAGCGGATGCCACCCTGAGCTCTCAGGTTCACAGTTCCTGAATGCCACAGGGGTCAGTTTCAATGCAGCTGCCCCAACATCGCCCCTTGCCAGCCAGGGGCAGGGGTGTGAAGGGAGCAGTCACAAAACAAAAGAAGTTGTACAATACGGACACAGATAGCAGAGAGCGCTGCGGGCAGGAAAGTGGAAGAATTTGCACGGGCTGAGGAACGTCAGTTTTATCGTGGCCTAATTCAAACACGGTGAAAATCACCACTTACAGTTTTGAATTTGGACAAATGCAAAGGTTATTGTTTAAATCTCACATTATTTGATGTTTATAAGGAAAATAGTATAAGCCACGGGACTACAGAAAAATTATGAAATGCTGTTTATCAAAAGATATTCCTAAAAACGTTAAAAGGGAAGTCACAGAGTGAAAAGAAACATTGGCAATACACAAATCTAACTATTTGGGTACTGAAAATAGGGACACATGCGTCAGTCAAAAAGAAAAGTAAAACTTAATAGGCAGAATCGAAAGAAATAATATGAACAGGCACTTTCAAAGCAAAATAAATTCAAGGGACAGACTCTGCTGTAGCTCACCGGGACATACGTGACAGTGCCAATCTTGTGACTCGACCCTACTGTCACCAGCGCAAAAACAGTGCTGTAAGCAGGTGTTCAGAAGGTTGGAAAGTAACCAGAACCTTCCCCCATTGCTGGTGGGAGAATGAGCCAGTGGTAACATGCCAGGAAGCTAGCTGGTGGTCCACTGACGCTAAAAATACTCAAATTCTACAACCCAACAGAAAGACGTGTCGGAGAAGTATTCAGGGATGGGTATCATATCAGTCAAAACAACCCCAGATCTTAAACTACACAGTTATCCACTTTCAACAAAATGGGCCAATAAGCAAAATGTGTGGCAAGTTCACATAACAGCTTGTGCTCACCTCACAAACATGATGGGCAAGAGATCTCTTATAAAACAATAACACTTTCTCATTCTGTTTAAATAAAAGACAAAACAAGGAAAATTATCTGGGATGATCTGAGAAAGGGGGCTGTTTACCTGTGGAGAGCAGACCCCAGGGCTGCCTGCCGCGTAGAGGAGAGTTGCTTCATGGAGGTTCAAGAGCGGCTCAATCTCTACTATTCATCCAGCTTTGCACTGCGGTTTTGTTTGGACCCCTTTGTATGAGACACCGAGATAAAGTCTTTATTGAAATTGATTTGTACTCCACTCCTTTTTAATTTAAAAAGAACCATTTTAAATTACGTGGTGTGAAGGAAATGTCACATTCTTATGCTGGATGGCAGGTCTACCCTGTAGCTTTGGAAAGTCCCTGGAATATCACTTCTGCAGTCATGCTTTGCAAGCACAGCAGTTTAAGCCGATAATCGAGCTGGCTGCAGCTAGTCCGGACTGTTAGTGATAAGGTGACAACAGTCTCCGGGACGTGCGGCAGCCCCGTGTCAGCTCGGCCTGGCTTTTCTAAGAACTGCCTGCCCTTGATACGGGTTTGGTCTCTTGTACCAGTGTTTCTTTCTGTGGTTTTATTCCTTTTGGCTGCAGGTGACTCGATATATGGGGAAACATCACCCAAACTGGGACGTTTTTATTCTCCCACTTAAAAACTCAAGTTGGAAAATATCAAGCCAACCACTATCAGCCTATTAAGTAAAGGTGACCTAACCCTGAAAGCCTTGAGTGGACCAGTTGCTATCCCTTTGGACAAAGAAGCCAAAATGCTCATCTGCAGAGAAAGAAAATGCAGAAAGGAGAAAAATTAAAATTCTGGGAGAGAAATTTACTGATTTGCTAGTGTAGGATTCCAGTTCCTTATCAAGGTTCAATCTAATTTCTGCTTTAATTATACCTCATGTCTGCTATCCTTCTATTTTTCTTTTTCTCCTTTTGTTGGTAATCGCAAACTTGCATGCATTTTTATAATTTTAGGTAGGACAATGTATATTTCGCACTTGCACGGAAGTACATGAGAAGTAGTGGGGAAGAGGAGAATGCAAGTTTTTTTTTTTTTTTTTTTTTTCCAGAAAAGACACCTGTGACGGGCTAAGACATACTTTGATAATAAAGATTTAGATTTTAAAAATTAGTCTGGGCCCAGTGGCTCATGCCTATAATCCTAGCACTCTGGGAGGCTGAGGCAGGTGGATTGCTTGAGCTTAGGAGTTCCAGACCAGCCTGAGCAAGAGTGAGACCTGTATCTACTAAAAATAGAAAAATAGGCAGAGTGTCAGGGCAGACACGTGTAGTCCCACCTACTCAGGAGGCTGAGGCAGGAGGATCACTTGAGCCCAGGAGTTTAAGGTTGCTGTGAGTGAGGATATCAGGACACTTTGCCAAGTGCAACAGAATGAGACTGTCTTAAATAAATAAATAAATAAATATTAGAGTATTTTTAATTGATTATTTTTATAACAAATTAGACATACATACTGAAATTAAAGAAAAAAATGAGAGAAAGCAGAGGCTTACAATGAGAATAAAAAGAGATGAGGCAATAGCTATTTGTCCTCAGTGACCAATGACATCGTCTTAATTGCAGCTTTAGACTTCAGCAGAACATTACATTGTGATGAAACTTTGTACCAGCACTAAAGGTTTACAGCCAACAGAGCATCCATGAACTGTCTTCACAAGCCTTTCATTACTGTGTATAAAAACCATTGTTTGAAGTGACTTATAATTTAGCAGCAATTTTTAGTTCACAAGTAATTCTAATGACTATGTATAATGCCAACTACGAACACAGCACAAAGGTTATAGAAAAACCATTCTTTAGATATTTATCCACTTGAGAATTAAAACAATAGAAAACAAAAAATCGTCTGCTTTGAGGATAGGAATTAGGGAGGGTGTGTGTGTGTCTGTAAACAAACATACTTCAGGGAACATATGGATTAGACACAAAAATAAACACAAAATGAAAAGCATTTTATGTTAAACAATATTATTAGTTGAAGCAAGCCCTCTTTTTACTCTTGGAAAGGCTTGTGAAAGCACCATTGACCACCTACAAGGCTTACATTGGAATGCCCTTTGAACTGTGATGCCATAAACAGCTGAGTAAATAATACAAACTAATTTTCTGCATTTTGCATCCCTTGGAGAAAGTTTGCTAACACCCAGTGGTCATTAATGTTCAAATAAAAATCTTTCTCCCCTTCTGTTTGCCATCCCATGATAAAGACAGTATCATTTCCACGTGTAATAATTGGGGGCACAGGGTCCAGGTCAGTATGATTGAAAAAGTGCTTATTTTGTAGTTAAAAGAATTGGAGGTAGCCTTGGTGTGTGTCACACTTTATGGGGGCAAGACATGATTGCAAGAGGGACTTTACCTAACAATTGCAATCAGTGTAACCTGGCTTATTGTACCCTCAATGAATCCCCAACAATAAAAAAAAAAAAAAGAATTGGAGGTATATTGCTGCTCTGAGACGGTTTACCTGGACGATGAAGAGTAGTTTATCATTTCTCTGAATATCATTTTTTCTAATTTAAAAGCTGAAAGCTGCATGGGTGTGGTGGCTCATGCCTGTAATTCCATCACTTTTTGAGGTTGAGATGGGAGAATGATTTGAAGTCAGGAGTTAAAGACCATCCTGAGCAAGAGCAAATCTTCACCACTATATAAAACAGAAAATGTAGGCTGGATGCAGTGGCTCGTACCTGTAATCCTAGCACTCTGTGAGGCCGAGACAGGTGAATGGCTTGAGCTCAGGAGTTCGAGACCAGCCTGAACAAGAGCAAGACCCTGTCTCTAAGGATAGTCAGGAGTTGTTGTGGGTACCTCTTGTCCCAGCTACTTGGGAGGATGAGGCAAGAGGATCACTTCAGTCTAAGAGTTTGAGGTTGCTGTGAGCTGTAACTCCACAGCACTCTACCAAGGGTGTCAAAATGAGAATCTGTCTCAAAAAAAAAAAAAAATAGAGCTAAATTATAGCTTTCACATGAAGGCTATAACCCAACTATAGCACAAGACTATGGGGAAAGGGCCAAGGAAGGGGAAGGGGGGGGAGGTTAGGGTGGAGGGAGGGTAATGGGTGGGGCCACACCTACGGTGCATCTTAGAATGGGTACAGGTGAAACTTACTAAATGCAGAATACAAATGTGTACATACAGTAACTAAGAAAATGCCATGAAGGCTACGTTGAACAGTTTGATGAGAATATTTCAGATTGTATACGAAACCAGCACATTGTACCCCTTGATTGCACTAATGTACACAGCTATGATTTAACAATAAAAATAAATAAATTAAAAAAATAGAAAAATTATCCAGACGTGGTGGCATGCACCTGTACTCCCAGGTACCAGAGAGGTTGGGGCAGGAGGATCCCTTGAGTCCGGAAGTTTGAGTTTGTAGTGAACTATGATCACACCACTGCACCCTACTCAAGGCCACAGAGGAGGACTCTGTCTCAAAAAACAAAACAAAAAAACCCTAAAAATAAATGGAAGTCAATAGAAGTTTTCTTGGTAAACTATTATAAAAATTAACTAAAATGCTAAATATAGAGTTCCTGCCATAAAAAGTAAGACTGTACATAAACCTTAGCTCTTATTTGAAGAAATGCGATATGGGATCCTAATAAGGTCAGCCCTTATTCAATAGCTGACAAATTATTCATCAAATGTCTACTCTGATGTAGGTTTTGGAAATTTAGTGGTGAACAAAATTTTGTTTTCTCGAAATTCACATTACAGTGAAGTAAAGAATTAAACAAAATCATGAGGTACAATTAGTTGTGATGGATTTTGTAAAATCACATGACAGGATGAGATTGTAGAGAAAGAACTGGTTAAGATGGTCAGAGATGAGTTTATTGAGTAGGTGATACTTGAAAGGAAAAAGGCCAAAGATCTATAGGCATCTGTAGACTTTAGAAAGGAAGGAAAAGAAGAAAATGTTGCTGTATTGTAGTTAAGAAGGAAGATGATGGATGAGATGTTGAAAAGATACCAGAAGCCAATAGCTCAGGAAGGCCTTACAAGCCTGGCCAAAGAGAGTTCAATCATTTTATGTGAAATGAAAAATGTTTTGAAGATTTTTAAGCAGTAACAAGATGTCTACTGCAGTTAGGGTCACACAGCCTCGCACAATCTGTGTTTGCTGAGTTAAGGCATTAGAAAGAGATGGGATTGAACACCAGGCCAGTTACAGGGTTGTTCAAAAAACCTGCAGCTGAGTCATACCCTCCAGTGTTAGAAGCAGGGCCAGAAATACACGAGCTCCAAAGAACAGATTAAAAAATTGATTCCTCAAACTCAACATGGGTGTTCTTGTTGATACCAAGAAGCCTCATTTTCTTAGAAAAGTCACACACTACAAACAGTGAGAGTCCCCAACCCCATGTGGATCAGACCTGAGACATTTCACCACAGCAATCTGAAACTCAATCCACCATCCTAAAACACCGCTTAAAATTTGCAGAGAAAATAAAAGCAATGAAATGGGTATACACTCATCCTCCTGATAGCAAATGCTGTGTCTTCGTTTTGTGTTAAGAAAGATTATTTACTTCCCTTTCTGTGGAGCCAATCCTAGTTCCGGGTCCAAATTTTACCCCCTTTGGCAAGATGTTGTTATGTGCCCGAGTCATTATGAATAGTTTTGAGATATACGAAAATCAAAAAGCATAATATCTGCATGGCTGGAAACAAATGACACCCTCCCAGAAACTCTGCTAAGCCCAGCAGGGTGGAACTTGCACAAGTGAATCAGAAAGGATGCTGTTCACTCTGTTTCTTTGAAGTGAAGTAATGGACATACCAGTCTGTCTCGAAACTTTCTCCGTGACCTGCACGTTCATCTTCGTCCTTTGCGCTTATTCATATATTATTTAAATTACACATTTTAGGAAATGTAATGCCTGTGTGAGCTTTCTGTGCTAGTGACTTTGAAGTAATTGGAGAGGTAAAACCAGGTTGGTAGAAAATAATACTGAAATAGCAGTGGGAGTGGAAGGAAGTGTGTGTGGACACATCTGCGTCCACCAAACACACCAACAGACTTGCATATGAATGTGTGTACAAAGAGGGAGTATATTCACTAAGTATTCAGGAAGGAGAAAGGTCGAACTTAACAAACCAAGACGTGAGTGGTGGCTCAGGCCTCTCCCAGCCCTTCAGGAGGCTGAGACAGCTGCATGGCTTAGGGCCAGGAGTTCCAGACACTCTCTCCACAGCATGTGGTCAAAGTCCGCTGGGAATGGTGTTGCCATCCGCAGTTGTCTTCCAGTTACTTGGGAAGCTGAGGCTGGAGGACAGCTCGAGCCCAGGCATTTGGGGTTGCAGTGTGCTACAATCATGCCGCTGAATTCTAGCAACACTCTGTTTCAAGAAACAAACAGACAATGAAGAAACAGCAGAAAGAGGAAAATGGGGGGCAATGAAATCAGTCAATGTCCTAAGTGATTTTTGAAGAATAATTTCTAAGAAAACAGCAGGTGCAGAAGCTGAGTGCAATGAGACAAAGAATAATACAAAATAGAGGAGGGACTGACTGCAGAGAAATTTGACGACAAAGAGCAAGTGAAAGGAAGGCTGATGACAACAAGAAAAATGGTGACGGTCACTTGAGATGGGGGTCTCAAAGGGGATGACGCTTTGTATTTATTTTGTTGTCAATGTGGGGCCTTGGGATATCTGTGTGCTTATTGGAAGAAGTGGGTAGAGAAAGAGATATTTAATATCTGGGGTGGGGGAGAAGGATCTGAACCAGAGCCACGTGCGTGCAGGGGTGCAAGATTCACAGTAAGATGAGAGGGCTGGTGCCCTGCGGTGAGCGGGACATCTCAGGAGAGTATTAGGAGAGAAAAATGAGAACATGTGTGTGAAAGAGCAGTCATTGATTATGGATAGGGGTGGCAATGTGAAGGAATTTCAAAAGGATCATGTTGCAGCCACGAAAATACATCACTCGGATGTTTCACTATGAAAAAGCTGTGATGAACAGCGTGGCCCCTGCCTCGCCACTGCCCACTGGGGGCCTGGGGTCACTTGCCGTCCCCTGCCTGAACTGTTCCGGCTGCTCCAGAGACAGAGCCAGGACTGCCTGGGCTCAGAGGTTTGCACAGGAATGCAATTTTTTTCTTTGTTAGGGGATATTAGATGTTTTTGAAACTAACCATTCTTACTTTGTAATATTTTACAGCTATCGGTACAGTGGCATTAACCTGGGTGAACGGCGCACTTACGTGCATAACTTTGACTCAATCTGTACAAAAACAATGTCTGTGAACAAAATGTGTGTACCCCTACTAGTCTGAAATCTAAAAAAAAGTTAGAAATTCTGTTCACCGTCCTTAGCTACTTGGGAAATTTGTCTTTTAAACATGATCAAAATTGTAGTATTTTAATTTACCTTACCTTATTTTCTCGTAGCTATTTCTTAAATTGCCTCTTTAAATATTAAGTCTTCTTGAAAAGGTTCAGAGATAAAGATAATGAGGAAAAATGTTTAGTCTGGATAAAAAGAAAGGAAGAGTTTATAACTGAAAAGGGATGCAGTGGGGGGAGAAAATTACGGCATCTCATACATGAAATGAAAATATTAGACTTGCTTGCATTGTTTTTCTTTTTAAAAAATAATTTCTTTGTAGGAAGGTCTGGAGCATTACTTGGGGGAGGGTGCAATTCCCTCAACTATTTATCATAGAAGCTACTCATTTTAAATCACCCATATTTTGCTTATGAATCATTCTTTGGGGCACCATCAGAGGCTGGCACTCACATGATTTGGGGCATGTATGTGACAACTGTCATAAAAAAAATTATTGACTAAAATCTACATGTGTTGGTCTGACATGAATTCTGATGTCGAAAAGATTGTAATTACATGGTAAAGTGATGTGCGTATCTGTTTAATTTTTCAAATTTCAGCTAGAATCCATTTAATTTTGAATTCTTACAGGGAGGATATCTTGCTTAAGGTACAACAGTCGCCTGTTTTCCATATTCTCCCTCAAACTTCTGCTTCTATAATCCCAAATCTCCATCAGCCTTTTGAGAAACACAGATTTGCTGGCCAGAAATTACTGTTTCTGACAATGCTTCCTCGCTGGCCTGAGTTTATGGATGTGCAGGCAGAAATCTTTTCCAACATTTCACAGTTGCCTCTGGTGACCCTCCAGCAACAGCCATTCCGAGGGAACCGTGTTAGATAATGAGGATGTCCTGAAAGTGCTTTTTGAAATTCAGCTACCAACCATGTCACTGCTTCCTTCTTTTCAAACTTTGTCCCATGTTCAACAAGGGTAAAATGAGGTGGGTAAGAGAATTACATGTGGATATTTCGCTTGGTGACATTTGCCAAGGGGCTCAAATTGTTAAACTTCAATTTTCTCATTTGAAAAATTGGGGCAAAATTCCTACCTGATAGATAATATGAGGCCATTACTCATTGCTTTAGCTAGAATATTGTGGGTAAATTTTGGATTAAATATTTAACTGATGGGCAGCACATGTGTCTCAGCGGGTAGGTCGCCGGCCCCACATACCAAGGGTGGCGGGTTTGAACTGGCCCCAGTCAAACTGCAAAAAAAAAATACCCAGGCATTGTGGCGGGTGCCTGTAGTCCGGGCTACTTGGAAGGCTGAGGCAAGAGAATCGCCTAAGCCCAGGAGTTGGAGGTTGCTGTGAGCTGTGACACCACAGCACTCTACTGAGGGTGATAAAATGAGACTGTCTCTGAAAAAAAAAAAAAAATCAAAATTAAATAAATAAATAAATATTTAACTGATAATAGCTATTATGGCGGTGGCAGTGGTAGAATTTATTACTTCAAAAACGTATCACTATAACAGTGTTCTTAACCTTTTATCTCACAATGCACTTGTAACTGTAAGCTTCTGCTGCACCCTTAAATTATGTTGATCAAAACAAAAGATTAAAAGAAGGAATATACGTACTGTGCTTTGAACTTCTTTCAAAAACAATAGAATAATTATCTTCAAAAATTTTTGTGGCACACTTAAGATCCTCTCATGACACTCGTTGAAAATCCCCGCTCTCTCATATCTAAATGATGACAAATTGAACTAAAAATGGCACTTTCTGGACCCCACTTTGCATTGCCATTATCATAAGAGGAAAGTAAAATACAGAAATTTGATTAGTGGAGGCAGAGAATTAAAGCATTACGGAACCACTGGAACAGGTGCCCTGGGATCCATTGTTTCACGGAGAAAGGAGACACTGTCCAGTGGAATAACTACCATCGCAATAACAACTACTGCAGCCATGGCAGGAGCTAAAATTTATGTTCAATCCACTGAAGGAAACTTCAGTTTTCCCTACCCTGTGGTCATGAGTTTCTAATTGAAAAGCAGTGAGACTGGAGAAAGGATAAATTGTTCATCAAGAAGTGAATTGAGTCCAAACTAGGTAATACACATCTAATATAAACCTCAGGGGACGCCCAAGGCTGGGCAGCGGCTTCCAGAGTCAGAGAAGTCCACAAACCAGAAAGGTTAAGATCAAAACAGTTTTGCTTTTTTTTTTTTAATTGCACTTATCTCTTTGAAATTTGCATATAAGCCAGAAGGTATGTTCTAGAATTGAAAAGGGATCACTGTTGCTAAGTGACCTGTAAATAGTAACTAGATAAGTATCATTATCTTAATCAAAAGCATTCATTAAATTCACATCTCAACTGGCTGGGGGTGATGGTGGGAAGGGTATTGTGAGCCATGCAGATTAAAATGTAGAAAGCCTTGCCCTGCTAGAAAACAAAAACAAACAAACAAACAAACAAAACAACAACAACAACAAAAAGAACACTGTCTATCAGGCTTAAAAGACAAACTCAATAGCATTATTCAACTCATGGATAATAACAACATGTATATTTTGTGGTAAAACAAAAAGTATGACAAGAGCCTTCATTTTCCAGAATAATTCTATATAGGGAGATATTTCTTTCAGTGCATTCACCTCCCAAGAAGGTGGATTTAATCCCAGTTTGAAAGGTTGCAGTAATTAAATACATGTGGCATATTTAACACACATCGTCTAAGAACATTTGCAAAATCCAGAGGAAGTAGCTGGTGCAGGTATACTCAGCAATCAGGAATTGTCACCTTCAGAATTATCAAAATAGAAATCTCTCTCTCTATGTGTATATTTATAAAGATTTTTTGTGTGAGTGGTTATGTGTATTATGCTGCGGTGTAAGTGGGGTGTGCTGGCACGCGTGTGTATGTGTGTATGACAGTATGTGAGCGTGTTTTGCAGTCACAAAGTGTGTCTGCCAAGAGGAAACACATGTCCCGAACATCTAGAAGTGTGTGCCAAAAACTCTACACCCTTAAAAAAATCCATGCCTAGAAGAATTCCTCAGAATTCTTCATGAAATCCTAAATTCTTTAAAAAGAGGGGGGAAGGGGAGGGGAGGGAGGGGGAGGGAGGGGGATTGATGGGATTGTGCCTGCGGTGCATCTTACAAGGGTATATGTGAATCCTAGTAAATGTGGAGTGTAAAGGTCTTGGCAAAATAACTAAGAAAATGCTACAAAAGCTGTGTTGACTAGTGTGATGAAAGTGTGTCAAACGATCTATGAACCAAGTGTATGGTGCCCCACGATCATACTAATGTACACAGCTATGGTTTAATAAAAATAAATAAATAAATAAATAAGAAGATTCTAATTAGACATTAAGAACACATACTTTATTTTTCTATGCCGTACATTGGCAATATACAGAACCTGGGCAGATGTTCCGTAAATGGACACACATTGGGGTGCGTTGGTTCCTTTTATCCTCAGGTAAAGGAAAGATAACATCAGCTAATCAGAAGGGCAGCCAGAGCCATCCAAGGGGAGAGGGCTTTTTTATTGCTAATTTCCAGAGGGAATTAACCAATTTTCGGTATGATGATAGAATCAGCATATTGAGGATTGGACCTTCAGATAATGTCACAGGAGGAGAGGTGCTCTCTGCTCTGTGCACCTGCTGAATGTTAAACATGAGCCGCTGCAGAGCTGCTGTGTGCTCCGTGGTCTCCGGTCAGGTCTCATCAGATAGGAGCCTGCTGCTCCATCTGTGGTTAGGACATGACCCCAGCAGCAGCTCCACTGGACGGGTTGCTCCAAGGCAGTTGTTACTATGTCTATAATAACTAAGGAATTTGCAAGAGCTAAGAAAAGCACTTATTCCTATTGTATTCTATTGACTATTTTGGTAGATTTGAAGTCCAACTAAGTAAGAAATATATGAAAAATAAAAGTATGGTACTTGACACTAAAAATAACATTATATTACCATCTGCATGAGAAAAATACCATCTTACTATGCCACGGTAATAACAGTCTGTTTTTTAAATGCCCACCATTTAAAAAAGAGCTTGAAAGTTTTACTAAGTGTTATAGAGTTAAAAGCATATTCCCACACATAATTAATTTTTTAATAATATCTGGCAAAATGAAAAACATCAAGATATTTATTTGTATGTCAACTGTCTATAAGAATGAAAATGATATCTTACTCACCCATGTATTCCTGTAGGACACACCATATCAAGTCACCAATAAATGTTTTTAACATTGTCTCTTGACATCTGAAAATGTAAAATGAGAGCTTTGGAGAATGTCTAAAGAAATTTTAAAGCCACTAAAAACAACACATTATAATTTGAAAACTCCTGAATACTCAAATTAATTCAGTCTTGAATTTTTTGTGGAAAAGACTAAAAACAAAAATATGAGGCGATCATTGTTATTCTATTCCCAGTTCTCTAGATTAAGATTGAGAAGGAAAAGTAATGCCTATGTTCTTGCTAGGTCTTATAATATCCGTCTGGTCCAGAAAATAGAAGATGCAAAAAGACAGGTTACTTTCTCACAGGGCAAACAACGTGGATGCGTTCAAGACAGTCATTTGGCAAAAACATAAATATATACGTATAGCAAAAAAATACTTCTGTATCCATAAATATTGGCCACCAAATACTTATGCAGCTGGTTATCATCATCAGGATTCTTAAATAATTGGGGACGCATAACACATGCTAGAAAAGGTTGCTACGTATTTCCATGAAAGGTGATAAATAAGTTTGCTTTAAGGTAACAAACGTTTCCTAAACATTAAAATATTCGCAGAAGACCTCAGGAGAGATCATGGTATTAGAACCCAACGTGAAATTGAAACGCTGCAGAAATAAGGAGGATAAAGTGAAGAAATTTCATCAGCTCTGGAATTAGATGCCAATCACATAGTGCATTACAATACCGTGAAGTTGTCTTGTTTTTATCATTTTAAATGCGAAAAACCATAGAATTAAAAAATTGTTCTCTTTGCTCTTTCCCAAGATGTAAATGTAAATTTTCCTGACCTTGAAAGATATAGAAGAACTAGTTATATGGGATCGAGATTGTTTGGATGTGATCTCAGAGGGCAGAGAGATCCATTATACAGACAGTGTCACCTGGTTTGGGAGCTATAACTTCCCTCTGGAGAACTATACCATAGCACAAAGATTTATCTCCATAGGCATCTGGGGATGATTTTTTAAGTTGTATAAAGCTAATCTCACACTTAGTTTTACTAAGAAGATTCAGAAATGAACATTTTGTGTAGCTATGTAAATGTAAATAAATGCTTCGAGTGAAAGTACCTCTTTGTTGACCTGTCTCTATTCAGCACAGATTTAATGGAGTCGTTTTGCTTTCTCTTCATTCTTTCCTATTCATTCTGAATGTTTAATGCAATTGCAGGTCATTATATCGCAATTACTCAATAAGGAAATACTTTTAACTGGGAGTTTATGAAACACTTTGTAGTATTTCCTTTGGAGCCAAAAAAATAACTGCATATACAATTATTATTTTTAAAAAGGCAGCCTCGCAGTCAACAGAAAAGCGATTGAAGATATTTTTCTTCATGTAGATTGCTAAAGCTGAAATGTGGGCAGTTAAAGAATATAGTATTTTGTCCTTAGGTAAATTAAATGTGAGGAATTTGAATGCCAAAAAACTATGAATTCAAACTCATTTATTCTACTTTAGTTTCAGCACATCTATAGTAATGTGTCCACATTTGTACAGGTATTTTGATTGTATTAGAACTGTGTCGGGATAATGTGTTTTAAATTCAAATTTTTAAAAACATCGCTTTAAAAAGGAAAAGAAGCATAGCATTTATATTTAATAAAATATCAAGTGTATGTAAACAGTCAGAACCAAGATTTTGCAGATACTTAATGGATCTAGCTTCTAACCTTTAAATATATTAGAAGGATCTGAGTTTATAATTTTAGGTACTTCCACACATAGCTGCATAGCATTTGTAAACTCTTGCTAGTAAATAAAAGAATGAATAAATAGGGTAAGTAGTAAGAGTAAAAGGCATTACAGACTGTGTTAAAGAAGTGCTCAGTACTAAGAAGAAAACAAGTATGGACCTCAGTTTCTTTTCATTTATTTATTTATTTTTGTTGGGGATTCATTGAGGGTACAAGAAACCAGGTTACACTGATTGCATTTGTTAGGTAAAGTCCCTCTTACAATGGTGTCTTGCCTCCAAAAGGTGTGGCACACACCAAAGCCTCACCCCTTAGTACCTTTCTATATGATCTTTCAGAATTTGTACATAAATGAAAATATATCAAATTATGGATGTTGAACACTTAACTTTTGCAGCTTTTTTTTTTTTCTTTTTCAGTTTTTGACCGGGGCTGGGTTTGAACCTGCCACCTCCGGCATATGGGGCATATGGCCCTACTCCTTTGAGCCACAGGCACCACCCAACTTTTGCAACCTTTTAAAAGTGACTCCCCTATGATAAAGTCCATCGTGGAACCTGCCAGTTTGGAATCTGTATGTATCCTCTCCCTTCCTCTCTCCCCTGAATTTTTCTTTCTTTCTTTCTTTTTTTTTTGCAATTTTTGGCTGGGGTTGGGCTTGAACCCGCCACCTCCTGCATATGGGGCTGGCGCCCCTCTCCTTTGAGCCACAGGTGCCACTCTCCTCCCCTGAATTTATAGCCTGGCCCTATGGGTGGATTTCTGGGCTGCACTATTTGCCAATTTATCATAACAAAATTATAAGCAATTAAAATAAAAGAAAGCACTAAATGAAAAAGTATATGGCAGATAAAAGGAAATTGTGAGATCAGACCATTCACTTTTTTAGAATAGTGTACCAAGCTCCATTGAGATAACTTGAACTAGGAGTGAATATATGTTCAAACCCCATTAGAATCATTTATACATTTTTTTTTTTAAATAGGGTTTTACTCTATTGTTCTGGCTAGCAAGCAGTGGCATTCATTATAGCTCACTGCAATCTCAGCTCCCTAGGCTCAAAAGGTCCTCCTGGTTCAGCCTCCCTAGTAGCTAGGACTATAGGCATAAGCCATAATGCTGGTTAATTTTTTCTTCCTTTCTTTCTTTTTTTTTTTTTTTTTGTGGAGATGGAGTTCTACTATGTTGCCAGGCTGCTCTCAAACTCCTGGTCTCAAATGATCCTCCAGCCTTGGCCTCCAAAAATATTAGGATTATAGGCATGAGCCACTACTTTTGGGCCTTACCTTTAACAATGGATTTAAAGGTCAGTCAGCAACCAAGATCATGTAGGACTTATCCCTGAAACATAAGAACATTTCAACATACACAAATTAATAAATGTGATATAACACAATAAAATAAAAGATAAAAATCACATGATCATTTCATTAATGTGTAAAAAGCATTTGACAACACTTAACATCTTTTCATGATAAAACATTTCAGCAAATAAGGCATGGAAGTAATGTACTTGGATATAATAAATTCAGGTATAAGAAGGCCACAGCTAACAAACGTCATAGCATCATAGTCAATGGTGAGAAGCTGACAGCTTTTTCCCTAAGATCAAGGAAGAAAAACAAAACAAAGAAACAAACAACAACAACAACAAAAAGGCAAGAATGGCCACTCTTGCTGGTTCTGTTCAACAGGATATTAAAGTCCCCGCCAGAGCAATTAGGAAGAAAAAGGAATAAAAACGGCAAACAAATTGGAAAGAAAGGAGCAAAATTGTCTCCTTTGGCAGATGATGTAATCTTGCATCATCTTAAAACCTTAAAGACTCCACAAAAACAGGAACTATTAGAATTAATAAATGAGTTAAGTAAAATAGCAGGACACAAAATCAAGACGGAAAAACCAGGTGCATCTATATATACTAACAAAAAACTATCTGAAAAAGAAATTAAGAAAACAATCCATTGACAATAGCTTGAAAAAGAACAAAATATTCAGGAATAAATTCAACCATGGCAGTGAAATATTTATACACTGAAAAGCATAACACATAGATGAACGATATTGAGGAAGACATAAATAAATGAAAAGTATCCAGTGTTCATGGATTTAAGGAATTAATGCTGTTAAAATGTCAATATAACTAAAATTCCAATGGCCTGTTTTTTTTTTTGTTTGTTTGTTTTGTTGTTGTTGTTTGAGACAGAGTTTCACTTTGTCACCCTCGGTAGAGTGCTATGGCATTATAGCTCACAGCTACCTCCAAATCTTGGGCTCAAATGATTCTCTTCTCTCAGCCTCCCAAGTAGCTGGGACTACAAATACCCACCACAATGCCCAGCTATTTTTATTTATTTATTTTTTTTTTACAGACAGGGTCTTACTCTTGCTCAGGCTCATCTTGAACCTGTGAGCTCAGGCAATCCACCTGCCTCAGCCTCCCAGAATGCTGGGATTATAGTCATAAGCCCCATGCCCATACTCCAATGGCCTTTTTTATAGACATAAAAAAAAATTATAAAATTTGTGTGACACTGCAAAGGACTCTGAATAACCAAAGCACTCATCACCAAAATGAATGGAACTTGCAGCATCACACTACTTGATTTCAAACTATACTACAAATATATAGTAATCAAAACAGTATAGTACTTCCAGAAAACAGATATCAAACCAAGAGAATAGAATAAACAGTCCAGAAATAAATCTATGCATTTACACTCAACTGACCTAGGACAAGAGTGCAGCTTTGTGATCATATGATAAAAACCAGTTTAAAGATTTTTTTTTTAATTTTAAACCTTTTTAAGAATATTAAATAGTCAGGCTAGCAAAAAGGTATTCAATATGTACTTTCCTTACATAAGAGCTTCACATTTTATATACTAGTACCTGGCTATTAGTATTGTACAGGAACCGTAGTTCTTGGTCACCATATAGGTATATATTTTGTGCTTGTGACATTTTTTGTAAACTAAGTGATGTTTCAATGTTACAATCATTTTTAGAGTTACCAGCCTGGGCCAGCTACACAACAATGACAAATGCAACAAAAAAATAGCAGAGCGTTGTGGCTGGTGCCTGTAGTCCCAGCTACCTGGGAGGCCGAGGCAAGAGAATCGCTTAAGCCCAAGAGTTGGAGGTTGCTGTGAGCAGTGACGCCACAGCAGTTTACAGAGGGTGACAAAGTGAGACTCTGTCTCCAAAAAACAAAAAGCGGGGAAAAAAGCAGGTCAGATATACTTAGACAATTTGGAAACCTTGATAATCCCTTCAAATTCCATTATTATATTTTATTTTTTCCTCATCACGTTATTTTACTGGCAATATGCTAATGTATATTTAGTTCAAGATCAAATGCTGAAAAATATCAGAGCCACAAGTAGAACCTTAGTTATTTTAATTTCTGCTGTTACAGAGTTATTTTCTAGAATGGTACTCTAATATACCAAGCCAAGAAATATAACTAAATTAGAACCATCATCAAAAAAACTAGTGATTTCCAAACTGCTGCATACTAAATAGCCAAGGAGAATTCTGCAACAACTCTCCACATCTAACCAAATAGAATTGGAATTCTAAATTCCAATTAAAAAAAGGTCTCAGCAAAAAAAAAGAGGAAAAACTTCCTAGGACTGCATTTTTCTAACTTTTCTCTAAACTTGTTATTCGACATTATTCCCTGGCTCCACATTTCCCCTCAGCTAAGTTATGATTTTGTATTGTGGAGATGTAGTGTAACTATTTGCGCTTGGCTGGTCAGCTCAGCTAAGCAAGGCTGATATTTTTTGCTTCCTGAGAACATTTTAATATCCATGATAATATTCTGTAAACTGTATGAAGCCAAACAAGCAATCAAAAATTCCATAAGGAACACGGATCCCCAAGTTCTCATAGGACCTCGCTGCCGATTCTGCAGCCTCAGGATTCAGATCTGAGCTCAGATCCCAGCTGGAATTTGCAGCCAAGTGACCTAGGAAAGCTCAGAAACTCTCTCTTATTCCACATCGTTCACATGGATATAATGTCAATGTCAAACCTACAGTGTTGATTTTAAGGTTCAATGAAATAAAAACATATAAAGCTACTTGATACGTCACTTGCCCCATAGGAACGATCCTCTTGATGCTGAGATTGTTGTGACTGCAACTCTTTGTAACCTGGGGGCGAGGTAAGGAGTACAGTGGTCTGTAGGAAGGGCCAATGGTCTTGCCAGAGGCAGAAAATTAACTTGACAAAAAATCACAGGGACACCCGCCCTTATTAGTGAGATGCAAAGTCAGCTTCTAAGGAGCCAGATGCCCAGGCCGTTAAGGTCAGAGAGAGCATCTATTATAAAGACTATCTCACACGTGGATCCATTACAATGCTTAGCAACATGTCCTGGGGGACCCATCTCCCCTAAATCTCAGGATCTTCAAATACCATTTGAAGATGGTATTAAGATTACCAGTCTCTTTCCCCTTTCTCCCTATTCTTAGGTTGTAACTGGGTTATAGCTTTCATGTGAAGGTCCTACATTAGTTTCATAATAAGGGTGAGTACATTGGGTACTTTTTCTTCCATTCTTGAGACACTTTACTAAGAAGAATATGTTCCAGCTCCATCCATGTAAACATGAAAGAGGTAAAGTCTCCATCTTTCTTTAAGGCTGCATAATATTCCATGGTGTACATATACCACAATTTATTAATCCATTCGTGGATCGATGGGCACTTGGGCTTTTTCCATGACTTAGCAATTATGAATTGGGCTACAGGGGAGGGAGGGGGAGGGAGGTGGAGGGAGGGGATGCACCTGCGGTGCATCTTACAAGGGTATATGTGAATCCTAGTAAATGTGGAATGCAAAGGTCTTAGCAAAATAACTAAGAAAATGATACAAAAGCTATGTTAACTAATGTGATGAAAATGTGTCAAACGATCTATGAACCAAGTGTATGGTGCCCCATGATCATACTAATGTACACAGCTATGGTTTAATAAAAATAAATAAATTTAAAAAAAATAAAAAATAAAAAAAAAAGATTACCAGTCTCTGACAGCTACTATTCACATATGCAAAGTAGCCTCAAGAGTTATCTTTAGTTGTTATTTCTCTTTCGCAGATGAAGAAATGGGAGCCATAGAGGTGACAAAAATTGCCCCAAATCTCTCCAAAGGTAGGTGATAGGTTACAGTTAGGTAATTTGGCTCTGCAGTGAGCCATTTGCCAATTCTTGTTCAATCCGGCCAGTATGGAAACCATTTCCCTAAGGTTTGTCTGAAGATGAAGTCGGATGAAACATGTAAAATAATAAAAACCAAGCCTGCCACAGAGATAAAATAAATTTTATTTAGTACCACTGATAATACGTTGAAATGGAGCACATAAGAATTGGACAGCTTTTATCACGAAGAGAGAACTTAAATGAATGTTTTCCTACATAAATGAGAAAACAAATATAAGAGCCAAATTCATTATCAAAGAAATTTATGCTTAAGTGAGTAAATGTCTTAAGAGGCAACAAAGGTTTCATAGTTATGACATTAATTACTGCGTCTATATCTTTTATGTGTTTAAGAATTTTTGTTTTATATATAGCTTCCACTCCATTTTTTTGTCAAAGGATTTTTATGTTATAAGAATAATGAAACACTGTACCCTTTAAATATCATATCACTCAAGCATTTTGAACTACTTTCTTTAATCCTCCTTAGAGTTAATCAGCATGAACTTACGCACTTAGAACATTATGTAGCCTGTGGGCCTGGTTTCCAAATTCTATAAAATAGAATTCATAATAAATATCCACTTTAAGTTGGTTTGAGGCAACCGATATAATGGTGGATATGGGAAAGAAACTTACAAACTGTAAAATTCTTCCTAAAAGTAGAGAAATCTATCTTCCTTTTTACCAAGATGGCTTCAGTATATCCATTGCTAAGAAGAATTCTAGTCTATGTCTCCAATTTGAGAGTTTGTAGTTCAACACATCTCTTCCTCTGTCTCCTTATATTAAATACATCCCCAGCCAGATTCGTTATTTCTTTCGTACTAAACCAGCAGCTTCTTTCAATTTGTAGAAAAGTGTAGTAGTTTAAAAAATTATGACACTTCAAAGCAGAGTAGATCCAGGGAAACCAGCACCCAGATCTTCAGATTTCTAACCCAATGTGCTTCTTATTATTCTGAATGTAAATGTGTAACATCAGATAACGTTAAGGTGGCACCACGTACAATACGGTGTTTGCAAGTGGTGGTTCTGAACTCAAAATAACTGCCTACAAATCTTTGTGCTCTAATTGTGAGCCTATGACTTGGGAAAGTTAATTAACCTCCTTGTGTCTCCACATTCTCATCTGTTAAATGGAAAACCAATCCCACGTACTTCAGATGGCTACGGTAATGACCAAGCTCATTAATTCATGAAAAATGCTTTGAAGACTCTGACACGTATTATACATGAAATAAATGTGAGATAGTGTTAAACGAGGTTTGTAGCTGAACATGGTCATTAATCATCCCTTCACCCTTTCAAGTTCTAATTAAATGATAACAGAAACAATGATTCAAATGGAATTAACATACAGCATGCATATCCGTTTTCACTTTGAGAGGTAGATTAAAGGATATCCTGAGGTCTTTTACCATCCTGAGACTGATACCTCCAGACCCACACAATATATACATATATATATATTTTTTTTTTACAAATGAAAAATTTTAATCACAGTTGATGAGCAAGACAAAATGTATGACCGTGTAATATAAAGGGTGTACGTGCTATGGACATCTATGTACAATCATTCGTTTGAATACTTGTTGGATTATCCTGGTCCCGTTGAGTGAGAAGTGGTATTTCTTATAGCTTTGATTTGCATTTCCCTAATGATGAATGATGTTGATCATCTTTTATATGCTCTTTGTCCATTTATACAAATTCTTTGGGAAAAATGTCCACATCAATCATTTCCCCATTTTTAATGTGTTTGTTTAGTTTTTTTTATTGTTGTTGCTGAGTCAGAAAAGTTCTCTATGTATTGGGTAAACTAGACTATTATCAGACACATAGTGTGGAAATATTTTTATCTCATCCTGTGAGTGATCTTTTAACCTTTTTGGTAGTCAGACCCACACAATATTGATTCATCCAAGTGGAGAAGCCAGAGAAAAGGATGACACACTTCATCAGGACCCACCTCTCCGCCCAGCCTGGAAGTTCTCTCCAGAGAACAGGGAGCAAAGGAGAAAAGAACTTCGACAGTGGGAGGAGGAGCATAAGGACGCACGGGCAGAAATAAGCCACGGTGAAGAGAGGAACCAGCAGAAAAAAGCACATCAGATAAGCCATTCCGCATTCTAAAAAGAGGAGTTAGAGAAATGGTAGAAAGACACCCTCTCCGTGTCCACGAGTTTCTTCTCTTTAGGAAAACAAATCAAAACCAAACACGTCAAAAGAATGAGCATCCTCAGACCAAACATTTCAGGTGGAGTATCAGTGTTTAAATCAGATTATACATTATACATACCTGGCCTAGAACCTCAGAAGATAAGATTGTGTACTGCACAAAGTACAGGTCAGAATATTTCCACCAAACATACCACAAGGATTAGCACAAGTTGTTTTTTTCTTTAAATCTACCAGAACACGTACTTAAGCATTCTGTCAGTCTTTGATCTATTGGCGAGAGAACGGGACTAGATAAAGGTGCTCAAATCTTTTCTTACTATAGACTTCTTTAAGCAGATGAAATCTTATTTAAAACCCCAAAGTGTAAGCTCTCACCTCCAAAGGACATAGTTGACGCCCACTGGACCCAGGGGCAACAAAGATTCTTTCAGTTATTAAGGAGTTTAATTCTAAGAACTTTCATCCCCAATTCATAGACAGGGAATGTAAAGGAAAGGCCGTAGCTAGCAGAAATACCTTTTACAAAACCTGCTTTCTTTAAAATGTAGCAAAAATAGAAAAACAGTTACATATTTCTAAGAATGTTTGGGATTGACTTGTGCTTGTACAAATGATAGTCATTTCTTCATATCTGTGGGTTACGCATCAACCTTTGGTTGATAAAAAATATTTGGATAAGTAAATTGTATCTGTACTGATCATGAACAGAATTTTTTCCTTGTAATTATTCCCTTATGTAAATGGTTTTTACACTTAATAATACAGTGTAAAACTATTTTACAGTGTAAAACTTAATAATACAATGTAAAACTATTTACATGGCATTTACAATAAAGTAACCGTGAGATGATTTTAAGCATACAGGAGATGGGTTGGCACCTGTGGCTCAGTGGGTAGGGTGCTGGCCCCAAATACTGAGGGTGGTGGGTTTGAACCCGGCCCTGACCAAACTGTAACAAAAAATAGCTGGGCGTTGTGGCGGGCGCCTGTAGTTCCAGCTACTCAGGAGGCTGAGACAAGAGAATCACCTAAGCCCAACAGTTGGAAGTTGCTGTGAACTGTGATGCTACAGCACTCTACTAAAAGTGATAAAGTGAGACTCTGTCTCTAAAAAAAAAAAAAAGCTTACAGGAGGATGTGCTTAAGTTATATGCAAATGCATTTATCATTATTTTATATGGGAGAGTATATAAACTATTTTATATAGTTGCCTCTTGGGGGCCCTGGAGTCAATTTCCTAAGGATACGGAGGGACTGTACAATCAAAATTTACTCATTATAAAGATGATTCTATGTAAACAAATTAAAATACTTTTTTAATCTCTCATTTTGTTTCAGCATGTAGCAGTTTAATAACACGCACCCTATAAAAACGTTTTACAAGTTTTCCTTCTTTCAGAATTTTCATGTGTCGAGTTCTCTGAATGTTAACTACGATAGTCTCTATTATATTTCTACCTATTTCTAAGTCTATTATATTTCTACCTATTTCTAAGTCTATTATATTTCTACCTATTTCTAAGTCCTCATACAAAATGTATGATCAAAATCACATATATATGTTTACAGATACAGCTGTTCAAAGATACTTTGTCAAATATCACTTTGCCATCACACATGGCATAATACTACATATTAGTCCAGTGTTTCGTAACCACAGCTCTGGCTTTTTTTCTTTCTTTTCGTGTCTCTGTTCTTCCTCCTCCTTTCAAATACACACCATTGAGAATAAGCGAAGCTATCAGAATACCCACTTTATATTCACACTCATAATGCACAGTAAAGAGAAGTGAAGAAATTGGCCCAGGATGAGAGCTTGACAGGGTTTTTCTGTCCTTTGCTATTTTTCCCGGGCACATGCAGATGGCTGTTTGAGAAAGGGTGCAGTGTTCAGCCCGGGGTTTGCCCACAATGCAGACTTAGAAAGTGAAACAAAGGGAGTCATCAGGGATCACAGGAATGGCAGGAAGTGGCTCAGCAGAGAGCCCCGTGTTGCATACACAACCATACCACGCGCCTAAAGTAACTTGAGCAATCGTTAATCATGAAGTGTAGGTTTTGGCAGGGAATACACAGTTGATAAAAAATACATAAATCAGAGCTGAATAATATAGCTATCTGAAAGCTTTGGGAAGCTGATCTTCATAACCAGGATATTTTTAATCCATTTATTTTCATTTATAATATCAACAAATATTTGTAACACATTACTCGTGTGACAGACACTATATTAGAAGCGAGGGATAAAATATTAAGCAAGATGCTGTGGTGATGCTCTCACCAAACCCCCTCCCTCACAAAGTAGACCTACAGTGAGACAAATCCGTGTCATTCACAATGATGTTTCTCATCAAATATTTTCTTGAGGCAGCTGTGTGGTGTGTTGGAGAGACCACGAGCTTTGGAATCACAGATTATTGCTTGTAGGATTCTTCTTCAAAAAACACGCAAGTGTGGTTACCTTAGAAACGTCAGGGAACCTTCAAGCAACTGTCTCACTAGCCTGACTCTGTGGTTGTCTCAAGTATTAAATGAAACAGTGAATGGGAAAGACATCGTACCTAGCACAATGCAGATAGTTGATATTTTATATCTGTTCTCCTAAATTTTCAATAATGAGTCTTGGACATGTTACCTAATATTCTCAGAGAACTTCTCTGGGCCATTCCAAGCTCATGACGGTAGTGAGGGTGAATACTATCTGTGTGTTGCTATTCTGAGACAATGAATTTTGTTCTTTCTCTTTATAACATTTTGCTTTAATTTCTTGTATACCTAAGGAGAAATCAACTGCTGAGAAGGAATACTAAGAAAACAGAGTTGATCTTCAACAATGGCATGTCCTGTGATTTGGCCATTTGCCTAGTGGCTAAAATTTCTCTGTAATTGCCAAATCAATCCTTCCGCTGCTTTTAGGGCATTTGCAGGTGTAGAGGAGAAAAAGTATCTTATTTTTTCACTTATAAGGTTCATATCTGAAACCCCTAGAACAAAAGACAGATTAACAAGATTAAAGATTACATATTTAGTGAACTAAAGTTTTATGTGACATAGGCCTTCAGATGGTTTGACCCAAAGGCCCAGAGAAAACTGGGCACTTTTATGCTTTAATATCAGAAAGATTGGACAGATATGTGGAATTATGGTTGGACAAAAAGAAGTGTGGCTTAATGACCTTGGGGAATTAACAAGACCTATTTGTTCAGATTCTTTTTGCTCTCTGAATACAGAGCATGATCCCTCTGGAGCTACTTTCAGAATTCCTTTAGACTACGTCTCAGGGAAGCCAGGCAGGTGGAGGTCAGAGTGAGCTTGTTTTTGCAGTTTCCTCATTTGTCAAGGTGCTGTATCTTGGGAAGCATGTTCTAATGCTGACATATGCAGAGTGGAAAAAAAATTAAATTGTTCAACTCCAACATTTCCCCCTGTGTCAAATTAGACAATGCCCTGTTGTCCTGTTTCGTTCTTACACGGAGATGACCAGAAGATGGAGATTACAAGGGGCAGTCTCGGTGATGGGCACACTTATAACTTTGACTCAAACTGTAAAAATGCAATTCATGTAACCAAAATGTTTGTAACCCCTAATATTCTGGAATTTTTTTTTTTCATTTTTATTATCTACTTTGAAATACAGGGTGGGCAATTTAAAATAGATTACTGTTCTCAATTGCATATGAACTGTATGTTCATTTCTTTCTTTCTTTCTTTTTTTTTCCCTTTTTTTTTTTTTTTTTTATTGTTGGGGATTCATTGAGGGTACAATAAGCCAGGTTACACTGATTGCAATTGTTAGGTAAAGTCCCTCTTGCAATCATGTCTTGCCCCATAAAGTGTGACACATATTCTGGAATTTTTAAAAAACAGCTATAAGAGGGTGGTGCCTGTGGCTCAAAGGAGTAGGGTGCTGGTCCCATATACCGGAGGTGGCAGGTTCAAACCGGGTCCTGGCCCCAAACTGAAAATACAAAATAAGCCTGGCACAGTGGTTCATGATTGTAATCCTAGCACTCTTGGAGGCCAAGGTGAAAGGATCCCTTGAGCTCAGGAGTTTGAGACCAACCTGAGCAAGAGAAAGACCCTTTCTCTAGTAAAAATACAAAAACTTAGCTGGGCATTGTGTTAAGTGCATGTAGTTCCAGCTACTTGGAAGGCTGAGGCATGAGGATCACCTCAACCCAGGAGTTTGAGGTTGCTGTGGGCAACAGAGTGAGACTCTGTCTAAATAAAAATAAAAATAAATGAAAGATATAAATTAAAAATACAGTGTAACAAATTAAAAAAAATAAACATAATAACAGAGAGAGGTGCACTCTCTGCCAGGAGCTCTGGTTGTGGAGCAAACTGTAGAGTCTGAATCCCTAAAATGGCACCTGTGAGTTGGGCAGCCACACACAAGCCACTTTCCACTTCTGAACATTGTTTACCAGGATGAGTTATTTTCTCAATTTAAGATCATTATCGATGTGAAATATGTGTCTATGTGTGCCTATGTGTGTATAGAGATGAAAGATAGATGATTGATGGGTGACAGATAAGCTCAGTAGATAGGGAGCTGGGAAGATCACAGGTAAATGAGAGCAATATTTAGTATTTGCTATTTCATTTGTTGTTCAATGTTACAGAACATAATGACCATGAAAAATCAGAATGAACTGCATTCTAAAATTACTTTTCAAACATTATTTTCAACTTTGTGTGCATTAAGGCAACTACTGAATGATAAACTATTTTGGTTAATTTCCTTCTGGAACAGAAAAAAAGCATTAATTTTCCTGTTAGATGATAATGAGCTTTACCTAGAAGACAGAATAGTTTACCCTCCATTATCAGTGATTAAATGTCTCTCCACTCACGGCATAATAAAGGGATTGAGAACGCATGTGTTACATCTATAGATAATTTTTTTTAATTATGACATGGTGGGGAAATTTAATATTCCAATTTGCGAAAACAAATGTCACAATACAATTACTTAAGTTATCAAAATCGTAAATGAAATCCCAACGTATGTAATACATCCGCAATATCCTGTCTTAACACATTTAGTGGAGATAATTCACATTATCCACGTGGTAAGACTGATAATAAGATTGATAACAAATAACTACAACTATATAATTATATACGCATGTAAATAATTCATTTAAAAAAATCCCATGATTTGAAATCAAGACAGGCTATAAGATTTCCATGATGTAAAAGAATTAAACTTACTCTATCTGAAATTCAGTTGAACAACACACAACTCTTACCTTAGCCTTTATGAGAATCTTAAACTCTAAATTATTCCAGATAGCTTTTTCTCAAGCAACAGATTCTGAAAAATAAGACAAGATAATTTAAAAGTCTTTCAGTGTTAGGTATGAGGCTCTTTCACGGAAGTTTCCAATGATATCAGTCAAGAAATGCAAACTTTCATTATAATCTTAAAGCATCCAGAGATATGCTGAGCAAAATGGTATGCTCAGAACTAAGGTTCATATACGTTATCATCAATTTTAAACCAAGGTCACACTTAGGAAACTGATAGAAAAAAAGAAATTTTTTTTATTTTTGTCACATGCTTTATTCTTTTCAGTTTTTTCATTTCTGTCCTGTATAGAAGTATCACCAAGTCCTGGGCCCCAGGTCCTGGGCAGTTGGGAAGGTCTACCCAATCTGTCACTTTAGTTCATAAAAAGCTATCCTATTGGTAAGGAAACTAGATGTCATTTTCTTACTCATGTACTCTGGCTTTAGCACTGAGGAATTATGTTAGTTAAATTCCCTGGGAGCCAGATCAGAGTTTGCTTATCTGTAAGGTTCTACCGCACAGGGTCATTGAGAGCATCAAAAAGGAAATATACTTAGCTGGGTGTCTGGCACACAGGGAGCCCCTTCAGTCAAGGTTGGTCACCATTACCACTCAATTACACAAACTCTGTAATTTAAAATTTAAACTAAGGATTCCCAGCCCAAGAATTAAAACTCTTTTGGAACTAGATAAAAATTATAGCCCCAGAGCTAACAGAGCTCAGACCTCCGTGGACTCTTCTTGCTCGTTTATGACCAGGAAGGCATCCTCTGCAGCCTGCCGCTTGACGTCTGCTATGGTTTGCTCCATTCGAGCTCGCTCAGTTGCAATCACTTCAAAGGCTTTCTGTTCTGCCTCAGCGACTGCCTTCTGGACTTCTGACATGGCCTGAATTTTAACCTTATTCGCAGCTTCTTCCGTTTTTTCCCAAAACTCCACAGGTACGTATCCTGTACCTGGCCTACTGTTAAATTCCCTCTGAGAATCATTGCTGAGAGAATCTGTAGTCCCAGGGCTATGCTGCCTGGAGACCAAATCCGTCCCTGTTTTTCTCATCTCTGTGTTTTCATTACATTGTCTTTTCCAGTAGTTGAGCTCTTTGCGATCAGATTCTTGACAATGCCGCAGAACTGCCATGGAGCATCCTGTTTTCTCTACCATTTCCATAATGCAATTCAGGGCATGGTCAAGATGTTTCCATTCATCAGCCCATTCCCTTTCTGTCAAACGGTGGTCTAACAACTCATCTTGATAGGTTTCATTTAGACTAAGACTGTGGTGCCTATCAGGAACTTCTCCATGTTCTACCATCTTGTTGGTAGATGAGAGGCAGGTCACTGAGTTGCAATGAGATACAGGTGAGAAGTTCTCATACAGGTGAGAACTGTATGAGAACACCTTCTCATACAGGTGAGAAGTTGCAATATCTTCTAAGGTATAATGCTGAAGAGGTGGAGGAGTAGGATGGAACTGGCCTCCAGGATTCATGAGGGGTCTGCTAATTAGCAGGGCTAATGGTACACACTCTCTTGGCAGGAGGCTCACTAGCAATTGTGTCTCTTTCAAAATTGTTCTCTTCTCTTCTCTCTGGATTGGGCCTCTTCCCATTTCCATGCACCTCCATGAGCAGCTCAGAAGAGTCAGCAGGAGATGCGATGCTTGTGTTGAGAAGAAGGTGTTCATGCTGAGCCAGGTACTGGGACAGGGTCTGCTTGGCTGCCCCAGCACAGTGTAGCAGTTCTCGCTGCAGCAGGGGCAGGTTAGCCTTAAGAAATGGAATCACAAAAGGACGCAGAGGAAAGTTTATGGCCTCTTGGAGCTTACAATGGAATTCTTCAATTGTCACTGTTGAGTTCGCCAATGCTAGACCAAGAGTCCGCATCTTCTCCCCAATCTCAGGTGAGATGTCATTGTCAAACTGTTGCAGAGTAGTGAGAAAGCCTTTCAACTTGCTGAGCTGCCGAGCTCCACAAGTGGCTGGCAACTGCTGGTTTGTTAGTGCAGATGATGTGGACGAGGCAGGACCATTGCTGAATCTCTGTGGTGGTGATGGGGCACCATTCAGGGTAGGAGGAGAGTGGTTGATTCCATTGCTTAATGCTGTAGAGGTAAAGAACACTGGCCTCGGTCCTCCAGGATTTATTGGTGGGAGGGGTGGCATGGACTGTATTTCACTTCCACAGGTGACCCAGGCATTGCTGGCACCCTTTTCTCAGGACCAAGCTGGAAGGCGGCCGCTCCAGAGACGCCCACCATCGCCAAGCGCCCCGCTGCGTGCTGTCCGCCTCGGGCGATGACCCGGGTCCCTCGCAGGCGCCCAAAAAAAAGAAATTTTAATATTCAAAGTGACCTGCCAACCTAAGGCCTTGTTTTTCTATTTTTGTTTCAAATAAATAATTTACAAGGTTCATTCAAACATGTGTTGTATATATGAACACTTCTTTGAATATAAGGGAAAATATATTATTGTTATCCCATTATTGGGGGCATGCTTGCTTGAAATAAATTACCAATTTCTACAAAGAATAGTGTGTGACAGTGTCTGACCTTGAATTTACCAATATGCAATATTTACAGAGGCCTGAAAGTAGGTGCAAACAGGAAAAATGATCACATGGAAAGGGCTAAGAATAATAATTACACGGTTCTTACACATCAACAATGTGATTTCCAGACAGAAAACTGAAGTAAAGATAGAGCCCTGAACACAATTACATAAGTCTCTCAAAGGTCACGTAACCTGAGTACAACATCTGGGGTTCCTCTTCTTTCTTATGGATGTAAATTGTTTGGGGATCAAAGAGACTTATTTCTTTTCTGAACTCAACCACAAAAACAGAGCTCTGTGGCTACCAATGCAGACAGAACTTGACAAAGTTTCAAATAGCATGAGCAAAGTCTCTAGCTCTGTAGATTTCCCACACAATCGGACAAAATGAAAACAAGAAGAAAGTATCCTGGTATTAAATAAGGCTAAGACATTTTTCTTACTTTTTTATTTCAGAATATTATGGGGTGAAGAGCACACTTATAAATTTGATTGAATCTGTACAAAAGGCTAAGATATTTTTAAGGGGAAGTTCAGCATTAGAAATGCTAGTTAAAAATCAGCTCATTTGAACCCCACCCCAGGGTATTTTTACTATACTACTGGGTTTCTTTGAAATAGAGTTGAAGCACAATTACAAATTGCACAAATATATTAGCATTTCCTTATAGAAGAATTCATTATTATATGTATTGAAATACAGTTTGAGTCAAATCATGTCCCTTGAAACTCAACCTCCAACAAAAATGTCTTATACATAAGATGATAAACCTGTGAGGTTAGCATTTAATACTTTCTATCCTCAAAAAATGGAATTGCATCATTATTCCACTCTTAAGAATAATAAACCAGGAAAATATCAAAGAAGATTGCAAAAAAAATACTATACTTTCATAAAACCGGAGCATGTAAAGAATTCTGTGATCAGGAGACAAATGTCTCCCACTGAGAAGTTCATGGCCAAATCACAGGTTCACAATATGCAACCTTACTTGGTAAAAGGAATTTTGCAGATGGGATTATACTGAAGATCTTAAAATAGGGTAATTATTCTGGATTATCCAGGCAGGCTGAATGTAATCACTGGTTCCTTTAAAGAAGAAATCAGTGGAGCGTGCATATGAGTAAGGTGACTATAGCCCAAGTGACCTATTTCCATTAACATAGTAAAATTTGTTCAACAGTTTGTTACAGAGATATGGGACCAAGATAATTAGGATTATCACATGTTCCAAGATGTAGTAATACACTGAAGGGTTTTCTTGTGGAATCTTTTGGATAAAAAATGACAGTTGTGGTCAAAAAAAAAAAAAGAAGAAGAAGAACCCTGGCTCTGTGACAGGAGCTGGCAGTGTGGAGAGGACTTGACCCAACTTTGAAAGGTTGGAAAATGGTGGAATGGAACCAAGAGGCACAGTGATCTTGGAAACCTGAAAAACAGAAGACAGAGACTCCCTGGGAGGAAGTCAACTCTGCCAACATCTTGACTGTTAGCCACTTGAGATCTATTTCAGACTTTAGACTTTCACAGTTATAAAAGGAGTGTGTGCGCGCATGCTCGCGAGAAATGGGACTGTCTTATTTCCTGACTTTGCTATAATTAGATGTTAGCGTTTGTTGAATCTCACAGAAAGATACACAAAAGACACTGAATTTTAGTGTAAGTAAATAAAAATTGTTTCAGAAAGATTAAAGTTTTCTTTAATTTTTGATAAATGTTACACATTTGTATTTAAAATTTTTCGGATTTTCCTTTCCTGTTTCCCATGTATATTACTTTATTCAGAAATTAATTTCAAAAACAAATCAAGGCAATCTTTTGTCCTTAAAATACTTTTGAAATATTTGTATTGATTTGATCTAACTCCTTTGTGTGATGTTTAATACTTTCTCTTTTGAAAAATAAAACATAATTCAAATACATATTACTGGAAGACATTCTTAGTAAAGCATCACAAGAATGGAGAAGCATGAATCCTATGTACTCAATTTTGATATGAGGACAATTAATGACAATTATGGTTATGGGGGGGGACAGAAAGAGGGAAGGAGGGAGGTGGGTGGAGCCTTGGTGTGTGTCACACTTTATGGGGACAAGACATGATTGCAAGAGGGACTTTACCTAACAATTGCAATCAGTGTAACCTGGCTTATTGTACCCTCAATGAATCCCCAACAATAAAAAAAATAAATAAAAAAATACATATTACTTATATAAAATTTGATCATAGATGTACATATTATATTTGAGTTCTGGAAAGCATAAATAGGAAGACTGTCAAATTCTTAAAAATTTCCAATAGCTATCTCGGAATAATTACAAACAGATCTCTGCTATCAAAACAGAGCATAGACTTTAGACTTATCAAAGAAAAAACTCCTACTTTGAATTGTCTGGTGGCTTAGGGCATAGGTAAGTTTTGATAACCTCATTATGTTAAAAATAGAGAGTATAAATTGAGCTATGGATTTGCGTTCACAAACGTTCACAGTAATTCCCACCGCAACCACATGTATTCTTTTATCCCGTTTCTTACTCCAACTTCCACTTTTGTTTTCATAACAATAAAGTTCTTCCTGATTTATTTAAGTTAGCTTTCTTGATTTGGGTTATTCTTAAATACTCATGCCTCTTCCCTGAATATCAAACAAAACAAATGCCAGGCAAAATAGAAAAAGGAATAACAAACACTATCATTTCAGAATTCCGGAAATTCTCAGAATGCAGCTGATGGGTTAATATAGGCATTCAACCAGCAAATACTTATTGAGAGAGTCTACTATGGATTCAATATTTGAATACCTCTCTTAAGCATATATTTCTATGTAATTTACTAAACATTCAAAATTTTGTATTTCCCTCTTCCCCCCAACAATATCCGTTGTCTCCTTTGTTCTCCAGTAATTAATCTTCATTCTTCAATGTAACTCTGTGGTAAGATGCTTGTTTCTATAATCTAGAACAAGAAGCATATTCTATTATATCACAGGCAGGAACAATGCATAAGTAAATTTAACTGTTCTTAACGATCAAATCACTCCGATTTTTTGAAATATAGGGATTATAGATAATGCTAGCACGTGGTGATTATTTTTTCAACAAATTACTTAAAAAATAGCACAAAAACTCATTGCATAAGATTCAACTATCTTCAGAACTTGAAGTTCTCATCAGCTGCATTTGCAGCACCATGACAGATGGTATTTTCCCTTAAAGAGTTTTCTTTTAATATGAACTGTGTGCTAAATACGGATAACCTGCTTATTCTCTTTGAAGTTTTATGAGATTTCTGTCCAAAGTTTAATTAGCTCTTCTGCACTCTGCCCCCTTTTCAAAATTGAAGTTTTTTCCATTTTCATTTGGGTTAGGAAAAAGGTTGAGTTTTACGTTTAAAGCATCAGCTAGCCACCAAGAGTAGCATGCCTCCTGCGTCCTGCCAACGAGAGTAAATTGCTTGGAAAGATGACAACGCTGAAAAACAGTCAATAAATTTTTGGCCACTGTTATTCAAAACATTTTATTAGTCTTTGATTGGTGTTTTAAAACATATCCAGATACATTCAGGATTTATAAACTCTGAAAACAAATGATTAGATGGGGAGGCAAAATCCTTTCCTTTCTCATTATACTGTTTATATTCAAAAATATGAATCCATATTTGAACCTGTGCCATTACATTGTTTTGATATGAAGTATGTTCCATCTGGATCCCATCCAGAGAGTTTTTAATGATTAAAGTGGTAGCAAAGCACCTATAATGTTAAGGAAAATGCATGCAACAAAAATTTAGAGAACCTTGATCCCATCGTGATGGTAGTCAGACTCCTTGTTCATCACTTCTGAAAAATAAGAAGGGTAACAATTCTTGTTCTATGTATTTCAAGGAATTGTTGTGGATAAAAAGTCAAAGTCTAAATAACATTTTTAAAAATTCGATATATTTTATGTATGTACAGGTACTTTTGTTATAGACATATGCTATCAATAAAAATATACCAAAGATAAGTATGCAATTATATTTAAACCTATCAAAATGTATTAAGTATAGAAACCAGGACAGAAATTAATGCGTACAGTAGATATTTAATTATGTAAAAAATATGCATAGAAATAGGAGAAGGAAATAAAATGTTAATTATGTTCCTCTTCGGGTATTAGCGATTATGGATAAATAGTACTTTAACCTTTAATCTTATCTTTTTGTTCAAGTTTGCAATAGCAAACATACGCTCGTTTTGTAAAAGAAATGTAGATATAAACTGTGAGACATCTTTTTCCAGTTGTATTTTACTGATTTATTAATAGCAAATATAGAATTTAAAGTTTATTTCTACATTATTGACAATTGCTTGAAAAATTAATATTGGTTTATTCTTACTGAAGTTTTCATAATTCTTGTCCTGAATCTATCTTTCCATATTTAAACTGCTTCTCCATCTGTTATGAAATAGAAATGTTTTCTACCTCATATTGTTTTTAAAAAGTAGCTTTTAAGATTGTTCTTCTTCCTTTTATAATATTTTAAAATTTTCATTAACATCTCTTGGTTACTTTTCTACATGATCAGCCTTACTTATATAATTTTGTCTCCCAGAGTGTGTCGTGCTGCTTCAGCTGTCTGTAGCATCCTTCCCGAATGCTAGCCAGGAAGAGTGGCTGATGTCTCAACAAGCTCCTGGAATCCAGCGACCAGACAGGTTCCCGGGGTCTTTATTCTTGCATCTTATGGAGTAGATTGACCCTTGTCGCAAGGAACAACTGGAAGATATGAATTGTATGAATTGAAAACTTAGTTTTCATATCATACCCTCTTGAAAACTAGGCATAACAACTGTGAAATAGTTTTACCTAGTTCTGTGATACTAATCAGGTGAAAATTAAATCTGTCTGCTTTCTCGTATTATTTCCACCTTGTAAAGCCAAACCTAAAAAAATGTTAAAATTGAAGTGAAATACTACATAATTTAGGTCCATTTTTCTTATATGAGGAGTTAAAGGTTTCCAAAGCAAGAATGAAGATAGGAAAGGGCCTATTTGATGGTAATAAAGATAATTTTCCCATAGTATCTATCAGAAAACGATAGTTAAGAATAGTAGAAAAAAGTTGAAACTCAGATTGTGCACTCTTTTTTTTTTCACATATACATGTGTTCACTAGGCTTCCACTTTATGTGTGCTCTTTTTATCAATGTTCTTCTTTCCTCCCATCTACATTCCATGAAAGCAGTGGGATAACTCTCTCCGTGATACCTCTGCTGCCCATGCTAAGGTTAATTGAGCTCAAAAGACAAGTCCTCCTATGCTCTAATCTACTCAGAGGTTATAAAGTACGCTGAGTAATGAATAAATAAGGCACTCTGAAAACCATCTAAAATATAATATATAATTATCTACCATTAGTGGAACATCTTGGAAAGTTTTACTTTCATTTTTGAAATTGTTGACTTGGGGCCAGTTTCTCATTTTGTTTCATTTTCCCATCTTGCTTTGGCTTGTATTCAGAACCCCCATTGACTTCCAGAAGGATCTTTGCATTTGGCTCAGTTTCAATAGTAGAAAACAAGATATTGAACAGACCCTTACTTACTAGTACTGAATATTTCTAAAAGAACAATGCTCTACCCACCCACCGGCTATCACACAATGCATTCATTACCATCAATTTCAAGGTTCAAGTAACACGGTGCATAACATTTTATAAGATGAATTTAAAGACTGTAGGGAAGTTTGCTTACTTTTCATAAAATTTCGAAAGTTTCCTATATATTATGTCATGTAATCCTTTTATTATTTTGTGGAATTTATAGGATAGATACAAGTTTATTGTACAGAGAAGAAATCATGGCACAGAATTACTAGCTGTTTAATAACAATTCCTAGCTGTAGCCTTGTCCATCAGCATTTTCTATACTGCAGATTCCTGAAAGTTGTGGAAGTATTGAAGGGAATTTTACAAATCAGTATAGTACACAAAGTATTTTCTGTACAATAGAAGTTATTTCTCACACACATATGTAATATAATTTTAAAATGAGTTTAGCTACCATATTGATTCATAAGCTGTTACTTACACCAGCAATATAGTATTACTGTAATCATAATATCTTTGTCATTATGTAATATCTCATTCATTGAACATAAAAAAATTACTCACACATACGAGCTTACCAAATTAATCTTGTGATATTAAAGAGGTTTTTAAGGTGTAATGAGTTTGAAAAGCTCTGAACTAGCCCACATTGATAAAGAAATTTGCAGTCTAGAGTAGGACATTATTGACCCAATCAAATTTGTATCTAAGAAACTATAAGATATATATAGTTTTTTATATAGGGTGGTGCCTATGGCTCAGTGGGTAGGGCGCCAGCCCCATATACCAAGGGTGGCAGGTTGAAACCCATCCCCAGACAAACTGCAAAAAAAAAAAAAAAAAAAAAATAGCCGGGCGTTGTGGCAGGCACCTGTAGTCCCAGCTACTCGGGAGGCTGAGGCAAGAGAGTTGCCTAAGCCCAGGAGTTGGAGGTTGCTGTGAGCTGTGTGACGCCACGGCACTCTACTGAGAGTGATAAGATGAGACTCCCGTCTCTACAAAAGAAAAAAAAAAAAGAAAAATATATATGGTTATATATATATGAAATATATATACCATATGTCAGATATAGTCTAATTATTAAGGCAGGCAAGGGAAACTCTATATCCAAATACATTTTTTGTTGATTCCCATGTTTTCAATAAAAGATATGCTCTATAATAAATACATCATTTTCAGTTGATATTTTCCCAGGGACAAAAAGCCCCAAGCCCCAAATCAATGTAATGCAGTCCTAGGGAACTAACCCAAGCAGAGGGAGTAATAGGCCATCCCTTTCAGTGTGGTATTACAGAAATTGATCAGCAATGTTTTGAAAAGCGCTATTATAGGAGCCATTTTGCACTATCTCAGTCAAAGTCAGACTGCGATAATACAGAGGCTTTTCTCAGATAATAGCAGTAACTTCAGTGGCTATGGAGCCATGGCAGGAGCACAGATCAGAAGCCGTTGGCATGTGCGAGGAAAGGAATCACATTTGAAATAATGCACAAGTTGAATTTTCTTATTTATTAATAAAATATCATGTGGTGAAGTAATGCTAATTTCCACTTAGAATGTTAATAGTATTAACAGAATTATAGGGGAAAGATGATATAGTAAGTGGAGGCAGAGAAGAGGATAGGGAGAATCTGGAAAAAAATGTTTGATAAATAAATAAAATAAAAATGACATGAAAGAAGGAGTGAATTCAGGGCCCACAGATAACAACAGAAGAATATCTATGAATGAGAAGCAACAACGGGTATTGGTTAACAACTTCTCGTGGGAAGAACACCACTCCCCTTCTAATCGGTGTGTAATTCTGTCTTCCGGTTACACCACCTTCTCAGCATAAATGCGGCTCAGTCCCACCCCTCCTATGAGAAAAGACAGCATAATCAATTCTTCGGTTCAAATTCCATGCTGCTGACAAATATTTCTCAACTTTAAATCTTGTGGTCTTACAGATTATTTTTTTTGTTTTCTTCAAGTCTTGATAGAACAATCCAAAAATGTATCAGTCTTTGGAGTTCACTTTGAGTAAAGCTCTTTAATAAGTAAATGAGAATTAGAAGAAATGTATTTCACATGTAAGATATCTCAAAGAAAGGACTGCTTGCAGGGAGAGATAATGTCTCTTTTCATAAGGTAAAAATTTAAATTCATGGAAATATGATGAACATATTAAGTCTCAAAAGTGCTATGTAACATTTAATCAGTGCTGAAAAGATGTAGTGACTCTTATAATACCATATTAAAAACTGTATAATTATCACCATGACATATCTATAAGAAGATGTATTTAGAGATTACAGTTGAATAATGAGGTCCTAATGACTAATAATAATAATCATAGATAATATATAATTTCAGGATACACTCATGCATCATTTCACATTGTGGTGTTCATATGAAAAAGAAAGCCTGGAAATAATTTATAGATTATAAAGTGGACTTGTAGAAATGAGGAGACATGAATTATTTCATTGTGTGTGCATGTCTGTGTGTGTATACATACATGTAGTGTGTATATTATATGTATAATGTGGGTATCTATATATATTATATGCATGCACACACATCCTATTGGTCCTGTTTTTCTGCAGAACTCTGATACACTGGGTAAAAGGTATACAAGGCCCAAGGTCTCTCTGTGATATCTTTATAACTTTTCTTTAAATTTAAGATTGTTCCAAGATGAAAACATTATTTTAGAAATAACCTTAAAATTATATACTTAATCATACATCCAGAAGATCCACTTGGCTTAACAATTCTAATTGCCAAGGACTAGAAAAACAAGAACACAATTATTGTTAATTATACCATGAAATAACGTGAATCACTTAAGAGTGATCTAATCATCTTGAATGCATTTGGCTTTAGTAACAAGACTCCAATTAAGAGAGGTTTAAAATGCAGAGATTTATTTAAGACCTATGTGGTGAACATTAAAAGATGCCACACAGATTTCCAGCTCCAGGGAATATAATTTCCAAGAGACCCCAACTTCTGTACTTAGACTCAGGCTCAATTCCTTCACCAAGTTTATTTGATGGGAAGGAATGCAAGACAGGTTATTCCTGAGATTACTCTGGCAGATGAATTTGCTCTTCAGAACTGTGTCTGTTGTGGAAGTAGGCAATTGTAAGGGAATGTATGGATTCCATGAAGACATAGGATGAACTGTAGACTAGCTAGTTTTGGTGGGAAACTCCAAGAAGAAGACAACTGAGCAAAGCCTTTCTGGGGTCAGGAAAATATTCAACATTAATCTCAGAATTAAACTAATTCTTGAAGGGAGCCCAAATTGGAGCAATTTATCAGGAAATTTGTTTCCTAAGGCATCATTGAAAACTGTCGAGACCCCTATGGCCCTGGTCTCGGTCACCACATGAAGGAACCAAGTGTGACACAGATTAGAAGTACAAGCTTGCGGGAGGCAGGCTAACCTTAAGGGTAGGGTAACCCTGAGACCCCTCCGCAATGGCTATTTATTCAGGTTATACCCAACAGGTGTGGAGAGTTAAGGTGATTACATACGAGGGCTGCATGCCTAAGGATTGCCACATGCTCTTTCCTCATGTGCTCTTTCCCCACAACCCTCATGAAGAACTACTAAGCATCAATGTTTAACACCTACTTACTAGTGAGTGACCGATCTTATCTCCTTTGGGAACACTGAGTTACTTGGTGGATTACCCCTAAGTCACAAAACGTCTCTAGGCTTGCCAGGAGACTGTCCTGTTCTCTGCGTTTCCTTTTAATGTGATAAGAATCAGTAACTGTCCTTTGCAAGCATTGCGTCCATTCCCCTACAGAAAACAATAAAAAATCACGCAATGATTAGTAGGGACTCGTAAGAGAAGAGAGGATGAGAACTCTCACAAAGCCGCTAGGGTTCCAGGGTGACTGGGCTGTGCCTGCCTGAGGGCAACGTCAAAAGGTTAACACTCCAAGGGCGGGAGGGATGAAAATCATTTCTCTAAAATCATCCAGCCAGTTGCTTAATCAATAAACAATCAAATAACAATAAAATGTCCTGGAGTGGGGAACGCAATACCTAACAGTGCTACAATATGTTACCTAAAAAGTCCAGCTTTCAACAACAAAAAACAAGGCATGCAAAGCCACAAGAAAAGTGTGGCCTGAATACTAGATAAATGTTTTACAGCAGGCAACAAAAACTGCCAGCAATAGTGACCAAATATTAGACTGATCTAATTTAACATTTAAAACAAAAAGTCTTCAAATTTGCCATTATACATATGTTCAAAGAGGTAAAGGGAACCACGATTAACAAAGCAAAGACGGGTATGATGCTGCTGCTGTCATATCGAAGAGGTATTATCATAAAGAGATGATTACAAAAGATGGTAAATTATCAAATGGAAATGGCAGAGTGGAACAGCAGAACTAACATGAAGAAATCACGAGAAGGACTCAACAGTAGGTTGAACTGGCGGAAGGAAGTAAGGTATTTAAAGAGAGATCAACAGAGATTATGTAAGGTGGGATTAAAAAGAAAAAGAAAGGACAGAGCCTCAGAGAAATGTGAAATTATACTGAGTGCGTGACAATGAGAACACCAGAGAGCTGACAAAACTCACAGAAACATATGAAATAAAGAAGGGCCGAAGATTTGCCGAATTTATGAAAAGCACTACCTTGCATGTTTGAGACTCTCAACAAACTCCGAGTCTGACGAATGAAGAGAAACCACAAACACACAGAACTGTGAAAATGCTGAAAGTCAAAGACAGGGAGGAAATCCTTAAAATAGCAATAAAAATATTCATCACCACAGTATAATGGAACCCCAGTGAGGCTAATAACCTTTCTTCTTAGCAGAAACAATAAAGGCCAAAAGGCAGTGGAACGATATGTCTAAAGGGATGAAAAAAAAAAAAAAAACTGTGTACCAAAAGTCCTAAATCCAGTAAACGTGTCTCACGAAAAATGAAGATCACAAAGACATCTCAAGATGGATAAAACTGAAAGAATTTGTTAATAGCAGATTTAAACCATAAACAATATGAAAGGAAATTTATCCAGGCCAACGCAAGTAACATACCAGTCATTTACACCCACACACACAGACTATAAGGCAAGTGATAAAGATAATTATGCCATTATAAAAGGAAATATAAATTTATATGTCTGTCCTTTCTCCTCTTAGCTAATTTAGAAAACATTTATAAAAGTAATACGTATATAATGTATTATTATAAGTAAAGTAGTATGTATTATAACGTATTATTAGAGAATGAGTTATATAAAACATGCCTTTGTCAAATTTTTATCAGAAAAAACTAATAGGAGATACGTGAAAGCAAAGATGCGTTGATCTAAGGAAATAGCTACATATGGTATAGGTGGTAAAATAATAACTTTTAAACATATTATTGAACTTACAATATTTGTAAGTGGGATATATCTTAGGGTAATACACAATAATGAGTTAAAATACATGTCCATAATAGTAATGTTTCAATTTCTCATTAGAATTTAGTAGAAATCTGAATTTGATTCAGGTAAGTTACTATGTACATAGTAAACCCAAGAGTACTATATACTAAAAGTAACTACTAAAAAATATGGAAGAAAATTATTAGAGATATTTAAATGGTTAGTTAAAATGCGTGTGCATACTCCATGCCAAAAAAAAAAAAGTGGTAAAGAGAAATAGGCAAACAGTCATGAAAGATTTAACCAAGAGTAAAATGTCCAATATAAATCCAAATATATCAATAATGACATCATACATGAATGGATTAGATAATCCAATTAGAAGGCAGAGATTGTCAGTCCAAATTAAAAATACAGATTCAACCTGGTTTGTTACGAAAGGTAGACTAGCTGTAAGGATCTAAAGTAAGGAAGGGTACCAGGGAAAGTCTGGAAGAACAAAGGTTTTCTCACAGAAGTCCAAGGACATATCTGCAAGGTCTTCTCCATGGTAACTCAGCTCCTAAGAGTTTGTAACACTTAGCTTCCAGGGTCCTGTAACTAACATTTGCTGCCTGCTTCCTCTTCTCTAAACCCTGCTTTCTCTAGGCAACTTTTGCTCCATTATTTTCTTTATTCTGACATTAATCCCTCTGTGAAGAACCTTTCAGGGCATCTTGTTCACCCTATCTAACAGTTAACCAGTCAGCCAGGAGGCCAGATGGTGTAATCTCTAGTGGTCAGCCTCCTATAGCTGGGAACATGGAAATAGTGTAATAGAATTAGGGTTAGGGTTAGGGTGGTCAGCCTCCTATAGCTGGGAACATGGAAATATGGACAGGGATAGATGTGTTTTGTGGATGGCAAGGTGCTTTACAGAGAAAATAACCTGTAAATTCCTTTCTAGGGGCTTTTTTGGGTTTTTTTTTTGAGACAGAGTTTCATTTTGTCACCCTGGTAGAGTACTGTTCACAGTCCATGCTAATTAAAGGCAGAAGCATAAAAAGTATGAATTATGAATTAGTAATAGTGTAGAATACAATTATATACTTTGTGGTGGAAATTTCCATTTTTATCAGTAATTCTCAAGACTCAACATATCGTGTATGTTTATGATTTGCTTCTGACTCCTGCTCCACTTGAGACCCTTAGGTGCTCCTTCTTTTTTTTTTTTTTTTTTGAGACAGAGTCTTACTATGTCACCCTGCATAGAGTGCTGTGGCATCACAGCTCGCAGCAACCCCAAACTCTTGGGCTTAAGCAATTCTCTTGCCTCAGCCTCCCAAGTAGCTGGGACTACAGGCACCGCCACAATGCCTGGCTATTTTTTGGTTGCAGTTGTCATTGTTGTTTGGCAGGTCCAGACTCGATTCGAGCCCCGTGGCTCCAGTGTATCTAGCTGGTGCCCTAGCCACTGAGCTACAGGGGCTGAGCCATCTTGGAGACTTTTAAAATGATAAGCCCTAACTCTGTCTCCAAAACCATCATTTATCACTTACCCTTCCCCATGACACTTTAATCCTCCTCAGCTACACTGACGTGTTTCAATTTCTCTTAGATATCCTAGCTCTCGCCTTGACACTGCTCTTTTCTCTGCCTACAGAGCCCATAATCTTTACCCCAATTTTACAAGTTAATTTTTCTCAACCCTAATTGTTTTAACTTAGATGTGAACACTCTCTCACCCACTCTATTCAAAGAGGTGACACTCTAGATCAATGATTTCAACCAGTGTGCCACAAGAGACTCTTAAATGGGCTGCAAAAAATTTTAAAGATAATTAAATTAATTTTGAAAGACGTTAAAAGCACGGTAAGGATATTCCTCTTTTTGTTTTTATTTTTTACTATTTTTTTTGATTAACATAATTTCAGTGCGCTGAGGAAGTTTAACCATAAGCCTAAGTGTGCCATGAAATTAAAAGGTTGACAAACTTTGCTCTCTCCTGTGGCCCTTAATTAACTCTACCACTCCTACTAATGTTTTCATAAGCCTGGGTTTGTTCAGAGTGGGTTTTCGCTGGTGGACGTCTCCGTCAGTGCAGGGACGGTCCGTGCTGCTGACTCTCTTTTCTGCTGCTCTCTCTCTTGCCTTCTAAAAGCTCTGCTTGTTAACCCTGCCCTAATGGCAACCCAGCTTCCAACACAGGAACTTTTGGTTTTAGCTATTTCCAGTAAGAGGCCCAACTTCTAGCCTCATAACCTTGCAGCTGCAACAGGGTCAAAGAATCAAAAATATTTCAACCTATCTGTTGGAGCCATTGGTGGGGACGTGAAGGCTCTGTCCACATGCGTCAGTGGTGCTATCCTCACGCGAGTTCAGGGCCTTTTCTTCCCTGTCTCCATGTGTTTGCTTTCAACTTTGCACCACAGGTGACGTTTTCCAGATAACAGCGTTGTGCTTTTGGACTTCCCAGCACCCCAAACTGTGATCTAAATAGATTTCTTTATAAATTACCCAGTCTGTGGCATTCTAATATAACAGCAAAAATGGACAAAGACAGCCACAGACTAGATAGATTTTTTATATCCTAAGTAGCTACCGTATATTATTTGATTAGCAGACAAACTTAGAACCCACACCTCCTACCTCCTTCTTAGACTACCAACATTCTGTACCCACAAATACAATTTTGAAGAATACAAGCTATCCTGCATCACTTTTGTTTAACTTATACCTCATATCAAATATAAAGACATAATGAAATCAACATACCCGTCCCACATCCTATTTTATGCCTTTCTCTGAGCTACAGTCATTTATATCCCTGATGACTTGCTGTGGGGGTGGTGGGTGCTGAGCTCCCTCCTGATGGCACTGCAGGCCAGGAGCTTCCTAACCAGGGTCACCTGGGCTGAGAGCACTGACTTCCTGTGGTGGGGTGCGGGGCACCCCCTGAGTGCACTGGAACTGGGTCCTACACTGTGATCTCTTTCTAGTTCTGCTCAGGAGGGTTCCCTCACCCCCTGAGATTATTTCACAAATGTGCTTTTGTGCCCCTACACAACAGTCAGTTCTGGGGGTATGGGATCTGGCCTGAGCGCCTGTCCCTGGGTCCCCAAAGACCAATCCCTAACTGAAGCGGGGAGAAGCAAGCTGGTCCTGAGTTGCCTGTGATGTGCTCAGGCAGGTTCAATGTCCTCTGCTTTACAGCGTTCCCTACTCTGTCATCACAGGGTATCCCCACATGGCATTTTACACTTTTTTTTGATATTTTTAAGTGGTATATCATAGGTGGACATATTTGAGGGTTAGTGTGATATTTTGATATGTGAATACAATGCATAATGAAGAAGACACGATAATTGGCCCATTTACCACCTTAAATATTTATTTTTATCTCGAGATCATTACAAATTTTTTCTTCTAGCTGTTTTGAAATACATAATAAACTATTGTCAACTGTAATTCTCCTACTATACCATCACATTCTAGAACTTGTTCCTTCTAACTGCATGTCTGTTTCCATTAACCAACTTCTCCCTGTCTCGGTTTCCACCATTCTACTGTTCACCCCAGGAGATCCACTTCGTATAAGAACACTTGTCATATTGCATAAGAGCCCACCATCTTTTTACATCTAGAAGGACCTTATGTCTAAATAAGCCACATTCCCAGTTTCCTGGGATTAGAACTTCAACATGCCTCTTGGGGGAACACCAATATAGATATTTTGGAACTTGCAAACCTCAGCTCCCATGAGACTGCCAAATAACTATACTTCTCAACTCCTTTTATTATTTTGGATTAGAAGGGAGAATTTTAGATTCTTTATTTCCATGGAGTAAGAGTATAGATCCAATCTTTGTCATGTAATTTTTCAGTTCTATTCCAATACCATGTCCTATACTTTCCTGTCCCAATTAAGTGAGGTGACTTCCTTGAGCAGTGGAATTTAGCTAGCAGGTGCTTTACAAGCAGAAAACTAGACTGCACTTGCTTGATTTGGCTTAGCTTCTGGATTCCTGCTACAACCCCTGAGAAGAATATGTTCTAGGTAACACTGGTTAAAGAAGAATTAGAACGTCAAGACCAGAAACTCCATAGTTTAGTGACTCCCGATACTCTGAGCAAGAGAAATAATTTGTTTCTGTAGGCCATTGAACACTGTCTTTGTTCCATAGCATCGTGAAGCTGGCCAATATGCTGTGCTGCTCCAAGATATAGGTCCACTTCATCATTCCTTCTTTCCTAAAATTGTCCTGATTGATTTTGCACATGACTGAAAATCATGTAAGTTTTAATTTATTAAGAAAACTGCTCCATATTAAACAAAACGTGCCTGCTCCTGAGCCCTTTCTGCCAGAAACCAAAGTTCTTTTTTTTTTTTTCATTGCTTTGCTCAAAGGTTTTATTTTTATTTTTTTTTATTCTTGGGGATTCAGAAACCAAAGTTCTAATCTTATTTGATATTATCATTCTTGCCTGATCATAAATTCTATTGAAATGAATGTCTTACCTAATGGCAAGGGAAATGTCCCAAAGCCTTAGGCATGTGCAAAATAATATCAGGTATGTCTACAGGTAAGATGTCCATACAATTAATCAGGCATTCAGGAACAAGTTGGAGAATTAAAGACGATACTGTAAATAATTATGCCCGGATCAGCCATAAAGCAGACTTCCTGAGCTTACCGGCTCATGCAACCCCTTTCGTCAGAGTAAAATAACGTGAAAGCACATAAGTAAGATTTGGATTTTGTTTCCTTTTGTTTTGGTCCTTGCTTATTTAGCTACTTACTTTTTTTCATATATAATAATTCCCCTTTATCAATGGAGGAGAAGTTCCAAGGCCCACAGTGGATACCTGAAACCATGGATAGTACAGAATCCTATAGATGCTATGTTTTTTCCCAGACATGCATACTATGATGAAGTTTAATTTAAAAATTAGGTACAATAAGAGATGGACAACAATAATAACACAACAGAATAATTATAACAACATGGCGGCATCACTACTCATATGCTTTCAGGTCATTGATAAATAGAATAAGCGTCGCTGAAATGTAAACATTGTGTTCCCTCCACAGTGATCAGCTACCAGGCGGGCTACTCAGTTACTGCAGAGTTGACAGCACGTGCAGCCTGGATAGGCCGGACAAAGGGAGGCTTCCCGGCCCATGTGGAACGGAACAGGATGGTAACATTTTGTTATGCTACTTAGAACTAGGCACAATTTTAAACTTATGAAGTGTTTATTTCTGGAATTTTCCATTCATATTTTCAACCCATAGTTGACTGCAGGTAACTAAAACCATGAAGAATAAAACTTCAGATCCAAGGGATCTAATGTAAACACCCGTTGGGGTCTTCCTATCTAGATTTCCAGGGCATTTAGGAATTTAAAACGTTACTCCAAAGAGCTCCCAAGGGAAAAAGCAGCCATTTGTCTTTCTGAGAGCAGGATAGCAGAGTCTGGATGCACTGCTAGAGTAATTCTTTCTGAGGAAGACGCGTGAAAATAAAATGTTTCAAAAGGATATCATTCTGAGATGGGACAACAGAGTGGGAAACTGTACAAAAAAGAGAAAAAAGAAAGAAAAGAAAAGAAAGGAGGGAAGGAATGAGGATGGAAGGAAGGAAGGAAGGAAGGAAGGAAGGAAGGAAGGAAGGAAGGAAGGAAGGAAGGAAGGAAGGAAGGAAGGAAGGAAGGAAGGAAAAGAATTCAATGAAAATTAGTTATCCTGGCATGGTGGTGCATGCCTGGAGTCTGACTACTTGGGACACTGAGGCAAAAGAACCACTTGAGCCCAGGAGTTTGAGGTTACAGTGATCTAATTGCAACACTGACCTCCAGCCTGGGTGACAGAGTGAGGCACTGTCCCTAAAAACTTAAATTAAAAAATTTATAGAAGTGTTTAGCCTATCTAGGAAGCAGACTCATTTCCTGTTTGCATTTCCAATATCCAGGAGTAGGTGGAACTATTTTCTTGATTGGTTAGAAGACTAGAAAGTCTAAAACATATGCCTTTTGGCCTTAAATACCCCAATTGTTCTCAAAGGCTTCAGCACTTACTTTCAAAATAAAAAGACAATTGAGCTGTCCTTCCATTTCCCTGCTGCAGTGTATAATTTCCCAAAGTGTGGTTCAGAACTCCTACGGGGTTCCTGAGCTTTTCTTCGCAGATAGAAAAAGATAAAGCTATTTTTATAATCATACTAATTTGTCAAATAAAATTTATTTCTCCTTTTAATGTGTTAACATTATACTGATGATGGATAAGCAAAGATGGGTAAAACTCCTGGCAACTTAGCAAAAATTAAAACAGTGACTCAAAAGCATAAAAGTGGCCACTGCAGCCATCAATATCATCCCCCTGCAATTGAAACAAAATTCCAATTGAGAATGTATGGATTAGGGTGGCGCCTGTGGCTCAAGGAGTAGGGCGCTGGTCCCATATGCTGGAGGTGGTGGGTTCAAACCCAGCCCCGGCCAAAAAAAAACACAGAATCTATGGATTAAGCAGTAAATATACTGATTTTACTAAGTCTCAGTTCTTGAGCATACATCTTTTAAAATTTTTTGCATTGAAATGAGAAGAAAGCATTTCCACCATATAACGAAGTACAATAGTTATCTCTCAAGGAAAACATATAAAAATTTGAGTGTTTGTGTGATTGAGCCATAGCAAGGACATTTTATCATGGAGCACTATTATTGCTTGATAGAAGGAGTTATAGAAAAAATGTGGTTCTTTAAACTTGAGAGTTTGGCAGACATCGTCTCAAAATTGAATGAAGTGAGTTAATCAGGTCAAGGAAAACAAGGATGAGGATAATAGTTTCACAATAGTCAAAGATTATTCTGATGAGATAAGAGGCAATATTTATGGTGACATTTTGATGTTTAATTTATATAATGAAATGTACAAACCTAAGGAGGATTTTTATAACTAGTGACAAAATGTTTTCTAAATGACCAATGTGTACTATAACAAAATAATGCATTGGTAAACAATACAAGTAAAATGTAAGAACAACAGAGGTCTTTAAGACAACAGGCACAGAAAGTTCATCAATATTACATAATACACCAGACAGCAATTGGCATTTAAGGATTAACTGTTTTTGCAGTTTGAGGTAGAACCAAAGAAGAATATTCTAAAATAGATGAAAAGGTTATTGAAATAAATTTCCCCTTTCCAAATACATGTATGTGTAGGGCCAGATTTTGTTCATGTTTCTCAAAAAAATAATCTAGAGACAGACAAGAAAATCTATGTGTCATAGTCCGTTCAAGTTGCTGTAACAAACTACCATAATCTAAGTAGTTTATAAACAAAAAACCATTTACTTCTCACAGTTCTGGAAACCGGCAACTCCAAGATCAAGGCAGTGGCAGACTCAGTATTTGATGAGAGTCTATTACTCAGAAGACCGTCTTCTAAGTGTGCCCCGACGTGGTGGAAGAGGCAGGAGGTCTCTTTAGGATCTGTTGTAAGAACACCAATTCTTACTGATGCTCTTACTGGGAGCTCTCATTCCCAAATCACCTCTCAAACGCCCCCATCAATGGTATTTCCAGGGCGTTAACTTTCGACATATGAATTTGGAGGGGACGCAGATATTCAGACCACAGCACGGCCTCTCCTACCACACCATACATTAAAGAGGTATGCAAAAATATTTTGAAATGTATTTTATTACTAGTTTTTGTCTTACAAATAGCAATTTTATTTTAAATGTATATTTGCACTAGGACAAAACATTCATTATAAACAAGTACTTTCAAAATGTTATATATTTTGAAAATGTTATAATTCATGTGAATTACACGTTTGGGGGTATTCCACAATATTTTAGGACTGTATAGAGTACTCAAAGCAAAAGTTTTCAGCAAGACTGCTCGCGTCAAAGCTTGCTGTTTCTTGTATATTCTTTCTTATTTTTTTTTTTCAATGAAGATACCAAGCTGAAAATCACCGTTTATTTCCTAAAAACTCTGCTGTGCATAATCCCAATTCTGGCCAACCTCTATTTCATTTTGATTTTAAGATGAACATTAATAAAACCTACAGCGTACAGTTATCTGTTTGAAACTCAGCATTGACAGCAGGAAAATCAATTTGTTAAGGTTTATGTAAAGTACAGGCCAGAGGAGAGGGCAGTGATATGATTATGATTCTTCCGTTCTAGCTTTTCCATGAAGTATTATGCTAAATTACAAGAGTGATACTGTGGATTTCTTCTCTGGATGAGATTATCCACCATTTCCATCTCCTTATCTATTGCGAGCTGCTTTCAAATTGCTAAAGTAATGGGTTGCATAGCTAATGCATTTGTTCAGAAAGAAAAGGAATTGTTCTTGACACACATTAAGAGAAATAGTTCTGAGGTTTTCTTAAACTTATTTTTTGTCGTCTCCTTTTCATAATAGTGACTTGTGCATTTGGAGTTTGTCATTTGGTTTTGGTTTGGTTCTAGTTTTGTTTTGGAGTTTCCAGACTCAAAGATTTTTAATTACTTACTTATTTATTTTTAATTAACAAATAACCATGATATAGTTTTACGTGACTCTGAATTTTAAAACACCTCTCAGTTTCTTTGTGTTCTGATTTAAAGTTCAAGGATTTCATTGAGGGATTTACAGTTCCCTAATGACTTCAGTTTTAGGAGAAAATGAAATAACTTAAGTTCCCTAAATCTAGGCACGTTTTATTCACTATGTCCTTCACATTATGATTCACGGTATTGTAAATGTAAAAGATAAAAATGCTTTAAGAAACATCAGAAAAACTAGCAGGGGAAAAATTGATAGTTTAAAAATATATTAAATGTATCATAATATATATTATATATTCCTGTATTAAAAAACCTATCAAAACTCCCTTCTAGATTAGAAAAAATATCCTTCGAGAATGTTGGAAGGTTAAAAGCGGCTGGGACATATTCTGTGCATTCATATTCTGTGAAACTTCAGCTCTTCTAATAAAGGCAAGAGATCTTTGAGGAATGAAAAGAGTAACTGTAGTCAGAATAATATTAAAGAATGATATTTTACTCGACGTATCATTCTAGTCTCTAAATTATGTTAGTAATTAATATCTATCAAAAACTGAAGATAATTTCTAATATAACCATTGTTTTACAAATTATATTGTAATTGGCTCGGTGTCATAACACAATGGTTATGGCGCCGGTCACATACACCACAGCTGGGGGGTTCAAACCTGGCCAGGGCCAGCTGAACAACAATGACAACTGCAACAAATAATAGCCAGGCATTGTGGCAGGTGCTGGAGTCCCAGCTACTCAGGAGGCTGAGGCAAGAAAATCACTTAAGCCCAAGAGTCTGAGGTTGCTGTGAGCTGTGACGATGTTACAGCACTCTACCCAGGGTGACATAGTGATGCTCTGTCTCAAAAAAAAAAAAAAAAAATATATATATATATATATCAGTAATAAACATCTATAAAAATATTCAAGATAATGTTCTCTTGCAACTAATTTTTTACTCAAAACTTACCAGGGTTCCTGGAATACAGCAGACCTGTAATATGTTCGTTAAATAATTGCTTGAACTTAGTTTCATGTTAGTTTTATGTATGTGTGTGTGTATATATATATATATATATATATATATAAAGTTCATGGTACAAAAAAAAAAATTACCTAATAACCGAGCTCCTTAATTTTTCTTTGAGAAAGCATTGTGAATCCAAATCTTTACTAACTCTGACCCAAAATTATCCCCAATTTCTTCTTTTTTCTTCTGTTCCTATTCTCAATATTTTACCTAAAAATTAAAGGCACCTGTCATCTGGAAATACAACAAAAATGAACTTTGGCTGTTATACACAGACATGGGAGTATTTAAATAATAAAAGACCAATATGACACCAGATGGAGCCAGAACTCTTTTATTCCTCCTTGGAATGAAATAACAGCATGTGGTAAAGTCTAGCTCAGAAGAAAATGTGCACCAGAAGTTTACAAAATAAAACAGCGAAAGCTCCAGATGCACAAGCAAAGCTGCCTGGAGGGGAGGGGAGATACATTTTCTTCGAAATCTTTGAAATTCTGACTTTTAAGTCCTTTGTGGGACATTTGGCTGTCAAAATGGCAAGGTAGATATAATGTAGGAGAGAAGTGATGCAAGAGTTGTATTTTACACTTCCGACTTGGGGTGCCACAGCTTTGGGTAAAGCGTGAACTTTGCAGCAGTGCAGGGTAAACAGTGCTTGCTGTGAGGGGCTCCCATTGCCAAGCTCAGCTGGAGCAGACTGTTGATGTATCAGGCAGTGTTACAGACGTGGTGCGTAAAATTAGAGCAGCTCCTTCAATATCCCCGGTCAGCAACACTGCGAAGGTGTAGCTCTATGCCTCGCAACTCCCTGTTATAATTAAGAAAAATAGGGTAGCACCTACGGCTCAAAGGAGTAGGGCATGGGTCAAAAAAAAAAAAAAAAGAATAAAATAAGAAGAATAACATGATACAGCTGATCTTGCCAGTGGGGTTGGGAATTTACAGCAATCCATTCAGATCTCATGAAAAAAACTTTACTCTGGGTAGCCTGCAAATTAAATCAGAGAACAGACCAGACCCAGCAGTGTGGGACCCAGAAGGAGTTCTTAGAGCCCAGGATAAAGGTCAAAAAAGGTTGAAATTAAAAATCTGGAATATTCAGAAGATAAAGATAACGTATTGTAAACCTCTAGAGCTAAATTATTTAGATAAAAAATACATTTAAAAAAATTAAATTTAAAAATTATTTTTGAAAAATCACTTACTGTCGATTACCAGATGAATGACTAGGAAGGGTGCTTCGTACTAACAAATCTAGTCCACTGCAAAAAAAAATCTCACAATTCTAATTTTGAAATTTTCTTTTTGCAAAGATTTCTGAGCTGTTAGAACTTTGTTTTTGTTTATCAACATATCCTGCCAAGAACAGATTTTTTTTCTCTGCATCTAACTTTACTTATCAGAGACAACCCCTATTTCACATTTTATGAGGTCTCAGTCAAAGTTTATTTTGTATTGTAACTTGTAGTCTTATTTAAATAATTATAGTGGAAAACTGTTATTTGTTTTACAAATGAATACTAAAGGGAAATCAACACCATTTTAAATGATTTCCTCAGGCAACTATGCCTATGCCTTAAGAAACACCAAAAAAGCTAACAGAGAAGAAATGGATGGTTGAAAAATATAATGTTCCAATATGTAAGATCCAAGAACAGACTCTTGTCTAGATCAGCAAGCAAATCCTTTGAGAACACTGAAAACTTAAAAGTGGCTGGGACGTACTCTGTGCATTAGAAACTTCAGCTCTTATGCTCAGGGCAAGAGACCTTTGAGGAAGGAAGGGTCTCCTATGCCATTTTCCTAAAAGTAGAGTTGCCAGAGGGAAGTATTTATATCAGTAGACTAAATTTTGCTTAACTAAAGATTCTATTAATAGGCTAAATTTTATAATAACACTTCATTGCTCTTAATCAGCCTCAGCCTAGTACATTTAATATAATCCAGCATATCTAACTGTAGTCAAATAGCACCTTATTTAAAAAATATATCCTTTCCATAAACTACATACTCATTTATATATCCAATCTTTATAGTTTAGTTTGTGCTAGGAAATACTAATGCCAATATAGACCTTGCTAATCATTACTATAAAAATAAGGAAAGACCAGTCAATGGTGTCACAGCTTTTACTGGACTTACCCTTGTGAGGAAAGTGTAGCCTCTGGGCAAAGTGTAAAAGGCCTTGCAGAATGACCAATAATGGTCTTTTGACTCTTAAAAGAAAGGAACTGCATAGTATTAGATTCATATTTATAATTTATACAGATGTTCTCCTGAGGGCCTTTCCAAATCTAAATGGCATGCAATAGCTAAAATTTCAGAAAAAAAGCCGTAGACACACGAGGTTGAAGCGTCACAAGACAAAGCATGGGGGCTGCTGGACACCTGGAAAAACTGAGAAAGAGGGACATAGTATGTGAAACCTCAGAATCTGTGTGTACGATACCCCCAAAGTATGCACATGTGGGGAGACTTCGAGGACCCCAGCAGGAAGCAACACATTGCTTGCTCCCCACACCAGGAGGGACAGAAGAGGCACCTCCTGGGTGTTTAGGGAGCATGTTGGACTCTCCGCTGAAGTTCAAGAATGGCTGAGCTATTGGCAGGTCTAAGGAATCCACCCTGGGACCAGGGGCCTGGTAAACACAGGCTTCTCCCAGAACACGCACAACCAGGCGTCCAGACTTCAAGGTAATCAGCCAACTACTTAACCATGACAGAAACCAGCGCCTTCAAAGTAAACCACTGAAATGACATAACAAATAAATAAGCATGGGAAGGATGTGGATACTGATGAGAAGGACGGAGGCAAAATCTGACCCACGTCATGAGAAGCAGCAGAAAGAAATCCTTAGTGTTAGATTAATATGCAGGAAATTTAAAGCAGCTGTAATAAAATGTTCAAGGAAGTAAAACAAAATCTGGTTGTAATAATCAAACAGATGAGTAATTTCGACAGATACATGGAAACTGTAAAAAGAAACATCTGGAAATTCTAGAACAGGAAACATTTAAATTAAAAAATTCACAGGCTTAAAAAATGTTAAAGTTGGCAGAGAAAGAGGGAGAGAATACTAAAAGTTGAAGGGAACTCAGGTAACAGAAAAGAAAGAAAAAATTTTAAATATGTACAATTTTATGTGCGGAAGGAGAGGCAAGAAAATGGAAGTTTTTTTTTTTAAATAACACTTAGAGAAATGTAAACAAAATACGTAACTTACAGATCCTAAGAAGCTCAGAGAACTTCAAGCATTTTAAATTAAAAATAAATAAATAAATAAATAAATAAACCCATGTCTGGTCACATCACAAACTACAGAAAGCCAGATGTAAAAACTGTTAAAAGATGCTAAAGAAAAAAAAAAAAACATACTTTACATCAAGGGGAATACCGAAATAACCTGACTAAATTCTTATCAAAACATGAAGAAAAGAAGACAATAGTATGATTCCGTTTATGTGTTGTTATAAAAAACATACATGTAGGTGTATATATATCAACTTAGAATTATCTAGTTTAATATTTTGCAAAGTGACAAAAAAATTAAGATACATTCAGGAAAACAGGACCAAAGACATTCTTTTTTTTTTTTTTTTGTAGATACAGAGTCTCACTTTATGGCCCTCGGTAGAGTGCTGAGGCATCACACAGCTCACAGCAACCGCCAACTCCTGGGCTTAAGCGATTCTCTTGCCTCAGCCTCCCAAGTAACTGGGACTACAGGCGCCCGCCACAATGTCCAGCTATTTTTTTGGTTGCAGTTCAGCCGGGGCCGGGTTTGAACCTGCCACCCTCAGTATATGGGTCCGGCGCCTTACCAACTGAGCCACAGGCGCCGCCCAGGACCAAAGACATTCTAATCTCAAAAGGCCTGAAATGCGAAACTGAAGTTCTTAAGGCTAAAGGAAACAATAAAAATATAATCTCAGATATGCAAATAAGAATAAAAAACATAAAAATCGAAAATTGTAACAAATAAAATACTCTAAAACTATCTTTATCCTTTTCATTCCTATAAGAAACTAACAATTAAAACTATTAACATTGCAATGTGGAATTTTACATATACACATACACACACGTATATTAACATTATCACAAAAGTTGGAGCTATTCCATGAGATTTGCATTTGACATTTCACTTTAGCCAGGCTGTGATAAATTAAAAATATGTATTGCATGCTGGGCACTATGGCTCATTCCTGTAATCCTAGCACACTGGGAGGCCAAGGCAGGTAGATTGCTTGAGTTCAGGAGTTGAAGACCAGCCTGAGCAAGAGCGAGACCCCATCTCTAAAAACAAAAAAGAAAGAAAGAAAGAAAAAGCTAGCCGGCCTTTGTGGCAGGTGCCTTTAGTCCCAGCTACTCCAGACGCAGAGGCAAGAGGATTGCTATAGCTCAAGAGTCTGAGTTTGCTATGAGCTATGATGCGCAGGCACTCTATTGAGGGTGACAATGAGAGACTCCGTCTCAAAAGAAAAAAAAAGTATCACATGTATTGTAATCCCCAGATTGCCACTAAAAGTACAAAAACTAGAATTAAAAACATAGACAAAATCAAGTAAAAAACAATAGTTAATTACCAGATAAAAAGCAGCAAAGAACACAAAAGCAGAAACCTGACAAATATAAAACAAATATAGAATAGTACAGTTAAATGTAGCCTCCAAAATAATTATAATAAATTTAAATAAATCTAACAAAAGGCAGAGATTGTCACAGTGAATTGAACAAGGAAGATACAAATGTACGTGTGTTTAAAATACTTGCTTTGAATAGGGCATGGTTGGGAAAACATAAAAAGATAGAAATAGACATATGTTCCATGCAAACGCTAATCAAAACAAACCCTTAGAATGGTAACATTTATATAACATAAACTAGAATTTAGAATGATAAATATTAGTAGGGAAAAAGAGAGAAATTAATGCAAATAATGGTCCAGTTCATCAAAAGAACAGGACTCTGACGTCCTCAAAGCAAAAACAGGCAGAAATAAAAGAAGACAGAAACAAATCCACATTTAGAATTGGGAATTTTAATACCTTTCATTTGATAACTGATAAAACTTGACCAAGTATCAGTAAAGGCACATAATATTTAAACAACAGCTCCACACTGTTGGCATTAGTAAAATAGTACATCCAATAACAACAGAACAGTGTTCTCCGTTGCACGTGTAAATGCTTATCAGGACATGCAGTATGCTGAGCTACTAAACATCTCACTAAATTTAAATGATTGAATTTTAAGAAGTATGTCACATGAGCACAGGGAATTACATTTGAAATCAGTAACAAGAGACTTCACTATTTCCCAAGTATTTGAAAAATTAATAATATACTTCTAAATAATTCATGGGTGAAAGAATTCACAAAAGATGGGAACTACTTCAAAATGAATTATTTCTAAAATGCAACATGTCAAAATGTGTGGATTTGAGTTACAGCACTAATAAAAACGATTCTTATAGATTTTAATGAGTATTAGAACACCAGAAGTGGGTTTTTATGAACTAAATTCGTAACGTGAAAATGTAGTAAGAGTCAACACAAAATACGAAGAAAATAAGTGATAATGAAGATTTAAATTATCAAAACCAAAAAATCAGATATGTAAGAGAATATAGATTAGCCTGATTTTAGCCATTTGGAAAGAGTATTAGGATTGGTACACCCCCTAAAGTAAAAAAAGAGAAGACAGAAATCTCTAGCCTATATAATGAAAGGAGGGATCTTGTTACATGCCTTCAGATATTATAATAAAATTAAGAGAATACCATTGATCTTCTTGTGGATCTATATTTGTGAATTAACTCCATTGCTAAAATGTACTTGTAGCCCCCAAATGAACAGGTGCAGCCCTTTTGTGATCACTCACAGACATGGGCAAGGCAGTGAAAATCTGAGTCACCCAGTGCACAAACCCCATCTGAGCGTAAACAAGACAACACTGTGTTCTTAGTCCAGCTCTCACATTACAAACTACCAGTCCTTTGGGGGGATCAATTTGGTTTCGTATCTCTTGCATTTTTCTGCTCTTTGTTAGTGATTTAACTGCTTAAAATGGACGTTAAGCACAGAGCTGACGTGTTGGCTAGTGGCCTAAGCGCAAGGCTGTGATGTGCCTTATAGAGAAGATGCATGTGTTAGACAAGCTCATCCAGGCATGAGCTATAATGATACACCAGGGAGGCTAGGAGTTCAACACCAATACATCAACAATATATATAAAATAATGTGTCTTTAAGCCAAACACACATAAATCATATCTGGGTACTGACCAGTTAATGAAAATGTGACCACGGGCGGTGCCTATGGCTCAAAGGAGTAGGGCACCGGCCCCATATGCCGGAGGTGGTAGGGTCAAACGCAGCCCCGGCCAAAAGAAAAAAAGAAAAAGAAAACAAAAGAAAAGAAAATGTGACCAAAGGCTTGTAGGAATCTAACCCTACATGGCCCCTACAATCAAGGGTCTGTATTTACTAATTCAGTGTTTGTGGTAAATTTATACAATATAACCACCATGAATAACAAGAATCAACTGCATATATATATGCCCTGCGCCTGTGGCTCAAAGTTGTAGGGCACCGGCCCCATATACTGGAGGTGGTGGATTCAAACCCAATCCCAGCCAAAAACTGCAACAACAACAACAACAACAACAAATATATAATATATTATATAAATACATTTTACAACAAAACCAGAATAAGTTAAAACTCTGTATAAAAAGATCCTCCAAAAATTTCTAGGCTCAGATAATTTTTTGGAATTAAAATTAAAATTAAAAAATTTTAACTTAAATTAAAAATAAAATAAAGCAGTACTCAACAATTTCTTCCACTTCATGAAGGAATGGGAAACTCTTTAAGACTTGTTTGTTTCACACGTTCAGCATAACTGTGTTAGTAGAGGCTAAGAAAAACATTTTATGCAAACACATATCCCAGAGAAACAGACACAAAAGAGTTGAAATATCAAATCCATCAATATGTAAATGATCCTTTATTATGACCAAGTGGTATTTATCTCAAGACCAGAAGTTTGGTTTAGCATTCAACGGTTATATAAATATAACTGATCACATTAACAGAATGAAGGAAGAAAAATATATGATTTCCTGTATTGAGCAGAAAAATTATTTTGTAAAATTTAACAAGTGAAAACTCTCATAAAATGAAGGACAACAGGGAATTGTCTCAACTTGATAAAAGACAGTGACCAAAAAAGGTAACTTTTAAAAATTTTACTTATTTATGCATTTATTTTATTTTATTTTATTTATTTTTTGCTGAGACAGAGTCTCACTCTGTTGCCACAGCATCAGCCTAGCTTACAGCAACCTCATACTCCTGGGCTCAAGAGATCCTCTTACCTCAGCCTCCAGTGTAGTTTGGACTACAGGTGCCCACCACAATGCCCAGCTAGTTTTATATTTTTTTTTAGTAGAGATGGAGTCTTTCTCTTCCTCAGGCTAGTTATGAACTCCTGAGCTCAAGCAATCCATGCACCTTGGCCTCCCAGAGTGCTAGGATTACAGGTGTGAGAAGATAACATATTTATTGATGAAAGATAGTGAACACGTTCCCTTTGATACTCGAACAAGTTAATAAAGTCTACTCTTAGTTTTTCTATTCAAAATTACTCTGGAGGTCTCTGAATAAATGAAGAAAAAAGTAAAAGTTCTACATATCGAAACTATGTGCACAGACAACACATTTGAATACATAGAAAATACTAAGGAATCTGCAAAACGCAGTGACAAAAATAAGTAAGTAAATTTATCAAAATTGCAAACACCAATAAACAAATAACAATTATTGTGTATTTGCATAATGCCATAAAAATTGAAATTTTGAAATAATATAAATTATTAATTTTATAAATAAAAAATACAGAGGAATAAACTACAAGCATCAAAGAACTCTACTCAGAAACTGAAAAGTATGGAATATTGCTGACAGAAATTAAAAACTTAAGATACTGAAAAGATACACCACTTCATGAACTGGAAACCATAATATCACTACAATGTCATTTCTTCCCAAATATCTATAGATTCAATGTAATTCCAATAAGATTTTTTTCCTAGAAAATAACAGTACGAGAGGAAATCCTTTCTAAAAGGAATACCAACTTGTAGAGGACCCTAAAATAAGTTAAATACCCTCTTGAACAAAGGAAACCGAGTTGGAGTATCCACTTTACCTGATTTCTAGATTTAGTACAAAGGTACAGCAGTCAAGAGAGCCTGGCTCCAGCAATGACTGGTAAATCAGTGGAATAGAATAGAGTCCAGATGTAGACCTGCATATATGTAACCAATTATTTTCAACAAGATACCAAAGCAATTCAACTGAGAAAAGTCTATAGTTTAGGAAAAGTAGTTCTGGAAAAACAGGTTAAAGATGTAAAAGAATAAGTCCTCACACTACATATGAAAATTAATTTGAGATAAATCATAGTCATCAGTGTAAAGCTACAAGTCCCCCAGAAGTAAATGCAGAAGATATTTTGTGTGTGTGTGATGTTGGGAGTTTTAAGTCCAGCAGAGGGTAAACAAGTGGAAAGGAAGTGGCGAAGGGCAGATAGCAGAACCCAAATTGTAGCCAGGAGCCAAATTGCAACGGGGAACCAAATTGCAACCAGGAACATTCCCAGGTGGGGACAGGAAGGAGCTCCTAGGGACCTTGAACTGACTTGAAGCTCATTATCATCTAATTAGCACAGCATGGGTAAATTTTCATGAACAATTCCCTGAGGAATGCGTGCATAGTTAAGGAAACAGTTACATAACCTAACCTGCAGCAAACCTGTATGTAACCTGGGATGGAATCTGTTATGTAACCCAACCTGTCAATCACCCCAGGGCGGGAAATGGCAGCCAATCCTGGCAGGAGAGAGGCGGGACAAACCAGTGAGCACCTGAAAGACACTGAGCTCGGACTGCCGGGCTGTGTCCCCTGGCGGAGAAGGACTGGTGTCCAGGAGATGTCCTCTGCCTTCTCAGTGCGTGCTGTGTGGGTGACTGCTCTGGACCACTCTGGTCACCGTCATCTGCTCCACTCGGTTCCGGCACTCATTATTCACACTGGGAACCCGGCCCCAGGGAACATCCAGACAGACCCACCTGGGCGAGTGAACAGGTCACAGACAGGACCGAAATTAGAGTTTTTAACGGTTGCTATAGTGAAGCTGAAAACATTCAAAATCTTTGATCATCAAAAAAAGGAAGGAAGGATGAAAAGAAAGGAAGGAGGGAGGGATGGAGAGAAGGAGGGAGGAAAAAAGGGAGGAAGGGAGGAGACACATGTCACAGAGTGGAAACAACTATGAGTATTCCACTTTTCTAAAAAGAAATTTGTATCTAGAATATAGAAATATTTTCTACAATTCAATAATAAAAAGTAAAATTTAACAAATAACACCCAAATATTTGAATAGACACTTCCTAAAAGATGATAGACAAATGCTATATACAATGAGCATACAAAACGTCCTCAGCATCGTTGCACATCAAGGGAAGTAAAATTAAAGCCATATTTTAATAACATTCTACATTCCCCCAAATGACTAAAATGTTAAACATGGCAATGCCACATGTGCTCTGAGGACAAGTGATGATCTAGCACATGGTGGGAGAGGGGGTAGGGGGAACAGGGAGAGGGAAGGAGGGAGGGGGTGAGGGTTCAGTGTGTGACACACCTCTAGGAGGCAGGACACCATTGTTAGAGGGACTTTACCAAACAAATGCAATCCGTGTACCTGCTTCTGTGTACCCTCAATGAGTGCTCAACAATAATAAATAAATAAATATTGTAATTGGTGTTACATTTGGTGTAACATTTGGTGTTGTTAGGCAAAAACATAGAAAATAAGTTGGCAATAGCTTATAAAAGTCAGTATCTAGTCTTTACCTAAAAAAATTTATTTCTAGACATTTACCCAAGAGAACTGAGAACATTATCCACTAAATGAATGATTACAATTATCAGTGTGTCTCATAGAAAACTCAAATTCCCCATAATAGGATGGTGGATAAAAAATAGAGATTATTTAAATAGAATAGAACACCAATAAAAACAGAAAGGAATGAACTACTTACATGAACCCTAGTTGATATATTTGGCCCCTCCTGGTATATCTGCACAGAGACATACCCACACATACACATGTGTGTGATGTCAAAATAAGTAAAGCATAAAAAAAGAGTTCCTACTGTTTTATTCCATTAATATTGAAGTTATAAGACAGATAAAAAATAATCTATGATGATGAAAATTAAAACAGTATTTGAGTATAGTGGTGGGTATGGACAGGAAAAGAGCATTAGGAAAATTCCTAGAGTAATAGCAATATTCCATATTTAATTTGGATATTGCCTATAGTTTATAGAATTAGTTTACTAAGCTTTTTGGTGTCTGTACTTAAAATATAATCTTCTTCACTGCATGTAAATTCTCCCTCAATCAAGAAAAGTTAGGTCCTAAATGATGCCAGAAACAGTTACTTACCTGACAAAATTTCACATATTACCTGAATGCATATTATGAGACAGATAACATTACTTTTTTAATATGAAAGAACTTACTTTAAGAGATAAAATTATTGATTCAAGGACTCAGGATTAGTTAGTGATAGAATCAATATTTAAACATAGTTTGGTATTATTTCCACTATGCTATACTCTAATTAAAAGAATCTGTGGAACATAACAAATATAATCTCACTTATGATATCATATGTCATTCGTTTCTGGTTATGCTCTTATATTTTTGCCTTCTTTGTACATGATCATTGAGATGTATCTGGGATTACAGGTGTGAGCCACCATGCCTGACTTGTTTTAATGATCAGAAATTCCTTTTATCAAAGGATGTTATATTTTTAAATGTGATTCAAAATGATAATATAAATTCAATGAGTGGAGTTTGAAAATCAAAGTCCTTGCATTGTTTGAGACTCAATTCTCCTGAAGATCATGAGTCACTGAAATAATCCAGCCTTATTTCTGAAATCTAACTCTCCTAGGGTAACATTTTGTAGGTTTGAGTAGCAGAGAATTAATAGTCCCAGATTCACGAATTAAACCTGTGGCTCAGTCGGTAAGGCGCCAGCCCCATATACCGAGGGTGGCGGGTTCAAACCCGGCCCTGGCCAAAACTGCAACCAAAAAAAAAAAAAAAAATAGCCAGGCATTGTGGCGGGTGCCTGTAGTCCCAGCTACTTGGGAGGCTGAGGCAAGAGAATCACTTAAGCCCAGGAATTGGAGGTTGCTGTGAGCTGTGTGAGGCCATGGCACTCTACTGAGGGCCATAAAGTGAGACTCTGTCTCTACAAAAAAAAATTAAAAAAAAAAAATTGTAAAAAGAAATCCCCAACACTTAGGCTATACATAACACCCTGTTGACTCAGAAAGCCCTGTATGCCAGGGTCAATCACCATTATGAACATCACGATTTTTATTGTCTAGTAGTTTATTGTCTATTTTTATTTTCTATTGTCTAGACTAGTAAACTTAGTCATGTGAACTTTCAATTTGTTCAAATTCTACATTTACAAAGACTGTTATGTTTAAGAAAGCCTTACATGTTCATTCAATTGACAATATTCTTCTTCAGCATTCATCAGCTCTTTACATACAGCTCATGTTGCTATGTGTTATATTTCTGAATCTACTGCATTATTTTTAACACCCATCACTGATTTAGTATCTGTTCATTCAATCATGTTTTTCACTCACTTTATTCACTCTCAGATGGTGACATTATTTTTATTCCACTGGGGAAAAGAAAAGTATGCCATCAGAGATTTTCCCTCTCACGCCAAACATCCAATCAGCTAATGAACCTATATAATGCCCATCGGATCCTTCTGTGCTCCAGATGCAATAGCCAGTCTCCCCTGCATGGGTATTGGGTCCTACAACTTTGAGCTTTCTGGTTCATGATTCTCTTTGCTTCCACATCTGAATCATGGCTGAAAGATAAATCATGTTTTAACATTTCCCATCTTAAAACAAACCAAGAAACTTTCCCTCAATCCTATAGCCTGTGCAGAGAATGTGCAGGTTTTTTGCTATTTCTCCCACAATAGAATTTTCAAAGCTGTTGTTAATAGCTGCCATCTGTTTCCTGCTGTTCTATTTTCTCTTGAACTCTCTGCAGTCATCACTCACCATCACCACTTTGTGGACACCATTGTTGTCAATGTCACTGATAATCTCCAGTAGATTCTCAAGGCTCATTTAACCAGACATGTCAATAGCAATTCTTCCATGAAATATTTTCTGCTGGGATGCTAGTCATTCTTGGTTCTTCTCCTTTGATTCTTCTCTGCGTTGTTCTCAGCTGTACCTGCAACCCATTAGAACCCTGACTATAGTGATGTAAGCAGTCAGTAAGTTTTTAATAAGTGAATACTTGTATTCTAAAGGCCACTTTTGCTCTTCAACTAGAGGTAATCATAGAGGCAAATATACACAATAAGAATGAATGCCAATTAGGCATTGTGATTTATACCTATCATCCTAGCATTTGGGGAAGGCAAGGCAGGAAGATTGCAGGAGACCCACCTGTACAGAAAATAAAAGAAAAGTATCAGGACATGGTGGTTATCACCTGTAGTCTCAGCTATTTGAGAAGTTGAAGTAGGACGATCACATAAGCCCAGGAAGTGAAGGCTGCAGGGAGCTGTGATGACACCACTGCACTCTAGAATGGACAAAAGATTAAGAACCTGTCTCAAAAAAAAAAAAAAAAAAAGTAAATTGTCTCTTTAACAACAGTATTACAGGAAGAGAAAATGTTCCTATAAAAACTCAAATCAAAAATACTATGTAAAGACAACTGGCAAAAAATGTGTTTCTGTGACATTAAAAATAAGATATACATTCCTTTTGGAAAGATGTTTGGAGAACACTTAGAGAACACTTATAATTCCTCTACTAGGCATGTACCCAGAAGACCAAAAATCACATTATAACAAAGATATTTGTACCAGAATGTTTATTGCAGCCCAATTCATAATTGCTAAGTCATGGAATAAGCCCAAGTGCCCATCAATCCACGAATGGATTAATAAATTGTGGTATATGTACACCATTATGCAGCCTTAAAGAAAGATGGAGACTTTACCTCTTTTATGTTTACATGGATGGAGCTGGAACGTATTCTTCTTAGTAAAGTATCTCAAGAATGGAAGAAAAAATATCCAATGTACTCAGCCCTACTATGAAACTAATGTATAGCTTTCATATGAAAGCTATAACCCAGTTATAACCTAAGAATATGGGGAAGGGGGAGGGGGAAGGCGGGAGGGGAAAGATGGGCAGAGGGAGGGTAATTGGTGGGATTACACCTGCAGTGCATTTACAAGGGTACATGTGAAACTTAGTAAATGTAGAATATAAATGTCTTAACACAATAACTAATAAAATGCCAGGAAGGCTATGTTAACCAGTCAAACGGTCTATAAAACCAGTGTATGGTGCCCCATGATTGCATTAATGTACACAGCTATGGTTTAATAAAAATAAAAAATAAAAAATAAAATAAAATAAAAAATATTTTAAAATTTTAATGTTGTTGGGTTGAGAGAAAGATGGCGGCCAAGTAACAGCTTCCTTGCATCTGGGCAACGTGAGTCTGGGGAGCTAGGACTCCAGGCATCTCTGGCTGGTGGGATCTGCCTATCATCACCCCTGTGAGGATACAGAGAGTCAGCGAGAGACCCCAAGAGGAGGACTAAAACAGTGGAAAACCGGCAAGTGGTCGTGTGTGTTCAATCTGTCTAAACCTGCCCGCAACTGTAAGTTCAGTAGCAGGGAGACTGCAAACTGGAAAGGCCTTACCTGTGAACTGTTTTGGTGTCTTTGGACTTGGCACTCAGTTGAACTGCCTTGGGGAGAGCCTGATGGGGAGTGTGGATGGCTGTTGTCTAGGGCCCCAGTCTGAGCCGCTGAGCCAGACGGAGCTAATAGTGTTTGGTTGTGGGCCACAGGAAGCCATTGTGAGTGATCTGCCCAAGCAAGCTCCACCCTCAGGGTCTCAGAGCTAGAATCTGGATGGGAGCTGGTAACCTAGCAACTGAATAGCCTAAGGGTGGGGTCTGAGCTGCCTTGCAGCCCTAACCCTCAGGGGCAGAGTGAGACCAGTCTTGGCACACTGGGTAAGTGGATAGCCACTTCAGCAGTGATTCCAGTGACAAGCACTTTCCTGGGACAGCTTCTGCCCAGCAAGTTTACAAGTTCAAAGTGCCTTTTAAGTGGACTGAACAGAGATTTAGGGTGTCTACCTCCTGGGGTTTGAGAAATTAGCAGCCTCCAGTCATATCAGAACCGTGATTAACATCTCATACCCCAGAAGACCACATGTTCCCCAGACAATATTCAACAACATATATATACTGCTTTGTTTTGTTTCGTTTTTTTTTTTTGGTTTGGTTGTTTTTTTGTTTATTTTGATGTTGTTGATGTTGTTTTCTTTTTAATTTCAACCTTTTCCGTACAGATCTTTTTTCTTTCTCAATTTTTCTAGTTTAACTATAATATCCCATTGCTGCCTTTTTCAATAACTAGAACTTCATTTTTGCTAGTGTTTCTACTGCTATTATTTGGTTTTTCACGCAATTTTATCCTGTAAAGTTTTCTGTTTGCTTGTTTTGGTTTGATTAATAGCATTTTTGTCTTTCCTCTCTACTTGGTGGATGTGGGGTACTGTGTCTGATCAGGTTAGCAAAGAGCTGCTGACCTCAAGGGAACCACCCAACTGGGCACCCCCAGAAGGTGGGTTTTTTTTAAGGTTGTGTCAAAGTACCCTACTGTACACCACCTATATTGCTCTGTCTCACTCTTTCTGTGCCTCTCTTCTTTTTGTCAATATTCCTTTTACCCACCCCCTCTCCTTTCTCTATTTTTTTTTCTTATAACTCGGTCCTCCTTTCTTTCATCCCTTTCTTGATCTTCAACCTTCTCACCCTTCTGGTCCTGTACCAAAAGGACTAATCTAACCCTTATTCCACAGGCATGAGAACTTAAAGAGCAAGAGGAAGTGAAAGGAAAATTAGGGCAAGGAAACAAATAAAAGAAATTACTCATGTGATGAACCTGTCCAAAGTCAAGACAAAAGAAAAGATTCTGCAAGCTGCCAGGACTAAGCGCCAGTTAACCTACAGGGGCAAATCCATCAGAGTGACCGCACACTTCTCTAATGAAACTTTCCAATCAGCAGAAAACTCCAGGCAACATGAAGAACCAGTCCAGAAAAACCCCACCAAGGGACCATGAGGTAGCTACTGCAGAGGATTCCACCTATAAAGAAATGTTAGGAATGACAGGAAGGGAATTTAGAATACACATGTTGAAAACAATGAAACAAATGATGGAAACAATGAAGGAAAATGCTAATAAAGTGGAAAATAACCAAAAGGAAATCCAAAAACAGAATCAAATAAGAGATGAACAATATGAAGAATATAAAAAAGATATAGCAGAGCTGAAGGAATTCAAACAGTCAATTAGGGAACTTAAAGATGCAATGGAAAGTATCAGCAACAGGTTAGACCATGCAGAAGAAAGAATTTCAGAGGTAGAAGACAAAGTTCTTGAGATAACTCAGATAGTAAAAGAGGCAGAAAAGAAGGGAGAGAAAGCAGAACGTTCACTGTCAGAATTATGGGACTTTATGAACCGTTCCAACATACGAGTAATAGGAATTCCAGAAGGGGAAGAAGAATGCCCCAGAGGAATGGAAGCCATACTAGAGAATATTATAAAAGAAAATTTCCCAAATATCACCGAAGATTCTGACACACTGTTTTCAGAGGGATATCTGACCCCAGGTCACCTCAACTCTAACCGAGCTTCTCCGAGACACATTGTGATGAACCTGTCCAAAGTCAAGACAAAAGAAAAGATTCTGCAAGCTGCCAGGAATAACCGCCAGTTGACCTACAGGGGCAAATCCATAAGAGTGACCACAGACTTCTCTAATGAAACTTTCCAAGCAAGAAGACAATGGTCATCTACCTTTAATCCACTTAAACAGAACAATTTCCAGCCCAGAATTCTGTACCCTGCTAAGCTAAGCTTAAAAATTGATGGAGAAATCAAATCATTTACGGATATACAAACATTGAGGAAATTCGCCACAACAAGACCAGCTCATAAAAAAATATAAAAAAAAAAAAAAAAACAAGACCAGCTCTACAGGAAATACTTCAACCTGTTCTGCACACTGACCACCACAATGGATCAGCAGCAAAGTAAGAACTCAGAAATTAAAGGACAAAACCTAACCTCCACACTGATGCAAAAGACAAAACTAAGCAATGGACTCTCACAAAACAAGATGAATAGAATATTACCACACTTATCAATTATCTCAATAAATGTTAATGGCTTGAATTCCCCACTGAAGAGACATAGATTGGCTGACTGGATTAAAAAACACAAGCCATCCATTTGCTGTCTGAAAGAAACACACCTGGTATCAAAAGACAAATTAAAGCTCCGAGTCAAGGGTTGGAAGACAATTTTTCCAGCAAATAGAATTCAGAAGAAAAGAGGAGGTGCAATCTTATTTTCAGATACATGCGGAATTAAAGCAACTACAGTTAAAAAAGACAAAGATGGTCACTTTATATTGGTCAAGGGAAAACTACAACAAGAAGACATTTCAATTCTAAATATTTATGCACCCAATTTAAATGCTCCCAGATTCTTGAAACAGACCTAACTCAGTCTGAGCAATATGATATCTGATAATACCATAATAACAGGGGATTTTAACACTCCTCTTACAGAGCTAGACAGATTCTCTAAACAGAAATTAAAGATATAAGATATTTAAATGAGACCCTAGAACAACTGTGTTTGATAGATGCATATACAACGCTCCATCCCAAAGATAAAGAATATACATTCTTCTCATCGCCCCATGGAACATTCTCCAAAATTGATCATATCCTGGGACACAAAACAAATATCAACAGAATCAAAAGAATTGAAATTTTATCTTGTATCTTCTCAGACATAAGGCACTAAAGGTGAAACTCAACTCTAACAAAAATGCTCAACCCCACCCAAAGGCATGGAAATTAAACAATCTTCTGTTGAATAACAGATGGGTGCAGGAAGAAATAAAACAGGAAGTCATTAACTTCCTCGAGCATAACAACAATGAAGACACAAGCTACCAAAACCTGTGGGATACTGCAAAAACAGTTTTGAGAGGAAAATTCATCGCTTTAGATGCCTACATTCGAAAAACAGAAAGAGAGCGCATCAACAATCTCACAAGACATCTTATGGAATTGGAAAAAGAAGAACAATCTAAGCCTAAACTCAGCAGAAGAAAAGAAATATCCAAAATCAAATCAGAGATCAATGAAATTGAAAACAAAAGAATCATTCAGAAAATTAATGAAAGAAGGAGTTGGTTTTTTGAAAAAATAAATAAAATAGATAAACCATTGGCCAGACTAACGAGGAATAGAAAAGTAAAATCTCCAGTCACCTCAATCAGAAATGATAAAGGGGAAATAACAACTGATCCCACAGAGATACAAGAGATCATCTCTGAATACTACCAGAAACTCTATGCCCAGAAATTTGACAATGTGAAGGAAATGGATCAATATTTGGAATCACACCCTCTCCCTAGACTCAGCCAGGAAGAAATAGAGCTCCTGAACAGACCAATTTCAAGCACTGAGATCAAAGAAACAATAAAAAAGCTTCCAACCAAAAAATGCCCTGGTCCAGATGGCTTCACTCCAGAATTCTATCAAACCTTCAAGGAAGAGCTTATTCCTGTACTGCAGAAATTATTCCAAAAAACTGAGGAAGAAGGAATCTTCCCCAACACATTCTATGAAGCAAACATCACCATGATACCAAAACCAGGAAAAGACCCAAACAAAAAGGAGAATTTCAGACCAATCTCACTCATGAACATAGACGCAAAAATTCTCAACAAAATCCTAGCCAATAGATTACAGCTTATCATCAAAAAAGTCATTCACCATGATAAAGTAGGCTTCATCCCAGGGATGCAAGGCTGGTTTAACATACGCAAGTCCATAAACATTATCCACCATATTAACAGAGGCAAAAATAAAGATCACATGATCCTCTCAATAGATGCAGAAAAAGCATTTGATAAAATCCAGCATCCTTTTCTAATTAGAACACTGAAGAGTCTAGGCATAGGTGGCACATTTCTAAAACTGATTGAAGCTATCTATGACAAACCCACAGCCAATATTTTACTGAATGGAGTAAAACTGAAAGCTTTTCCTCTTAGAACTGGAACCAGACAAGGTTGTCCTCTGTCACCTTTACTATTCAACGTAGTGCTGGAAGTTCTAGCCAATACAATTAGGCAAGACAAGGAAATAAAGGGTATCCAAATGGGAGCAGAGGAGGTCAAACTCTCCCTCTTTGCTGACGACATGATCTTATACTTTGAGAACCCCAAAGACTCAACCACAAGACTCCTAGAAGTCATCAAAAAATACAGTAATGTTTCAGGATATAAAATCAATGTCCACAAGTCAGTAGCCTTTGTGTACACCAATAACAGTCAAGATCAGAAGCTAATTAAGGACACAACTCCCTTCACCATAGTCTCAAAGAAAATGAAATACCTAGGAATATACCTAACGAAGGAGGTGAAGGACCTCTATAAAGAAAACTATGAAATCCTCAGAAAGGAAATAGCAGAGGATATTAACAAATGGAAGAACATACCATGCTCATGGATGGGAAGAATCAACATTGTTAAAATGTCTATACTTCCCAAAGCAATCAACCTATTCAATGTCTTTCCTATCAAAATACCAACATCATACTTTCAAGATTTGGAAAAAATGATTCTGCGTTTTGTATGGAACCGGAAAAAACCCCGTATAGCTAAGGCAGTTCTCTGTAACAAAAATAAAGCTGGGGGCATCAGCATACCAGATTTTAGTCTGTACTACAAAGCCATAGTGGTCAAGACAGCATGGTACTGGCACAACAACAGAGACATAGACACTTGGAATTGAATTGAAAACCAAGAAATGAAACTAACATTTTACAACCACCTAATCTTTGATAAACTAAACAAGAACATACCTTGGTGGAAATACTCCCTATTCAATAAATGGTTTTGGGAGAACTGGATGTCTACATGTAAAAGACTGAAACTGGACCCACACCTTTCCCCACTCACAAAAAATGATTCAAGATGGATAAAGGAGTTAAACTTAAGGCATGAAACAATAAAAATCCTCCAAGAAAGCATAGGAAAAACACTGGAAGATATTGGCCTGGGGCAAGACTTCATGAAGAAGACTGCCATGGCAATTGCAACAACAACAAAAATAAACAAATGGGACTTCATTAAACTGAAAAGCTTCTGTACAGCTAAGGAGACAATAACCAAAGCAAAGAGACAACCTACACAATGGGAAAGGATATTTGCATATTTTCAATCAGACAAAAGCTTGATAACTAGCATCTATAGAGAACTCAAATTAATCCACATGAAAAAAGCCAACAATCCCTTATATCAATGGGCAAGAGACATGAATAGTACCTTCTCTAAAGATGAAAGACGAATGGCTAACAAACACATGAAAAAATGTTCAGCATCTCTATATATTAGAGAAATGCAAATCAAAACAACCCTCAGATATCATCTAACCCCAGTGAGAATGGCCCACATCACAAAATCTCAAAACTGCAGATGCTGGCGTGGATGTGGAGAGAAGGGAACACTTTTACACTGCTGGTGGGACTGCAAACTAGTACAACCTTTCTGGAAGGAAGTATGGAGAAACCTCAAAGCACTCAAGCTAGACCTCCCATTTGATCCTGCAATCCCATTACTGGGCATCTATCCAGAAGGAAAAAAATCCTTTTATCATAAGGACACTTGTACTAGACTGTTTATTGCAGCTCAATTTACAATCGCCAAAGTGTGGAAACAGCCTAAATGCCCACCAACCCAGGAATGGATTAACAAGCTGTGGTATATGTATACCATGGAATACTATTCAGCCATTAAAAAAAATGGAGACTTTACATCCTTCGTATTAACCTGGATGGAAGTGGAAGACATTATTCTTAGTAAAGCATCACAAGAATGGAGAAGCATGAATCCTATGTACTCAATTTTGATATGAGGACAATTAATGACAATTAAGGTTATGGGGGGAGGAAAAGCAGAAAGAGGGATGGAGGGAGGGGGGTGGGGCCTTGGTGTGTGTCACACTTTATGGGGGCAAGACATGATTGCAAGAGGGACTTTGCCTAACAATTGCAATCAGTGTAACCTGACTTATTGTACCCACAATGAATCCCCAACAATAAAATAAATAAATTAATAACATTTTAATGTTAGTATTTTCTTTCTTTCAAATCAAGGTATAATTAATATTGCTCAGCATTTGTGCAGAGTGTTAATAATAACACATTACACAGTCATTTATATTGTGTTCATAAATGCTGCAAATATTCTTTTCCTGCACACATAAGGTTTTATGTGCAAATCACGTGTTTTTCAAAAGTCTTCCAAAGTTAAATAATGAGGACATGTAGCTACATAGAAAATGTCTCTTTTCTTCACGCTGATTATCAGTGTACAATAAATTCTTTACAATCTTTAGTTTTTTACTTGTAAACCCACAAAAATAAAACTGTGTTTACGTCCAATAATTATGAGTTTCTTTAACTTGACCTCCAGGGACAGAGCAGAGTCTATCAAAGAGTAACAAGTAGAGCAGAAAAACAGGAATTACGACATAATTCGGAATGCATATTAAATTTTTTGATTACAAAATAGTTTATTATAATTGAGGGGATTATTCTAACAAAAATGTTTTAAAGGCATTGCCATCTACAAAGTCATAAGATTAAAACTGAGAAGCTCTTATTTCTTTAAGACAGACATACTTGAAGTCGGCTCAAGTAACATAATTATAACATTTAGAGATGACTCACTCTGTTACCCAGAAAACTTAGTGTCTTTTAGGTTGAAAAAAAAAAAAAACCATCATAGAATGATTATCAGACAGATGTGATTTAATAAATATTTGAGAATAAAAGCGCTGCAAAATTTTAATGGTTCTGTAATTGTAATTCCCAAGTATCTTTCCTTCCTCAACTAATTGGGTAATGACATTGCTAGAATTAATTCAAGGTCATCAGCCTGCACATAGTACAGATGGTTTCACCATTTTACGGGTATACAGGGGATTTGAGATTACTGTTGCCTGCTGCTTTTCAAACTAATTTTTATTCTTAAAAATCCACATTTTCACTGCAGCTGAACAGCTAAGCCATATGTTGCTTTGTGAATACTTTAAAATATCTGGTGCATGTAATTATTACATGCATACAATAGGACTTTTCAATTTTATTTTAAGAAAAGGACACTTTCAGTACTATGCCGTGTGTGCGTGCGTGGGTGTGCGTTTCCTCTAAATACTAAGCTTTAGTTAAATTATGATCCCAGTGAGAATTTCAAGCTAAAATACATTGGTTAGCTGATCTGTATGATATTCTCGTGTACTTCTAAATTGCCTAATGCTTCTTGAGATAGTCTGTTAATCCATCTCACAGCTATAAGGCCTGGCTTTGAAATACTCTCTCGCTTTGCTCTTGTGGGAGTCATGATAAATAGGAATGGGTTTTTTTTTGTGCTTTTGTTGAAATTCTGATACACCATTGGGATTTTGGACAATTAGGGACTTGAACAAGTTTTTTTAGGTAATGTGATGGCAGAAATGTCTTTATTAAAAACCATAATAGTAATGGTAATTTTTATTTGTTAATATTTAATAGTCATCAGGATGTATCTTTTTCACACAAACCAAACTGAGAGACCAAAAGCCAGGTGATATCCTCATTTTGCATGTGAAGAACTAAAATTCAAAAGTCTTAATTGACTCGTTCAAGGTGACACAGCCTATAAGTGACAAAATGAGGCTAAGAGTTAATGTTGCTTTGGTTTTTCTAGAGCCTATAATAACCCAAAAAGTAGGTCCAGCATTCTGTACTTTTCATGTTTCTCTTACTTAATTCACAGGACAGTAACTCAGCCACACGAGGCAAATAGAAGACAAATCAGTATCTCGGAGTTCTCCAAACAGAACCAAAAGATTTGGAAAAAGACATATTAGTTTTTTATAAGGAGGTGACTCACACTGTCTTGGTGGCTGACAAGTCCCAAGATCTGCAAGTGAGTCACCACGTCTGATAACTGGGAAAAGCCAATGTTTTGGTTCAAGTTCAAAGGCAGAACAAAGCTGACGTCCCAGCTAGAAGGAAGCCAGGGAGGAGACGTTCTCCCTTACTCAGGAAATGTCACCCTTTTGATTCCTTTCAGAGCCTGGACTGACTGGATGAGGCCCCCCAACACTGGGGAAGGCAACCTGCTTTCTTCATTTCTACCCATTCAAATGCAAATCGTCACAGGAATACCCAGAATCTTTGACAAAATATCTGGGCAGCTATGTGACCCAGTGAATTGACACATAATATTACCATCATAAAAACAAATTATGTTTTGTCTTTATATTCTTTCTCATGCCACTTTCTTAATACCTATACACTTCATAAAAATAAACTCATAAATCATTTTGTAAATAGATAGAATAGGTACATAAAAACTATATATGGATGTAAAAAAGCCATGACTATAGTGAAGCCAAAAAAAAAAAAAAGAAAGAACCTAAAAGTTTATTGCAGACTCTATTCACAGCATCAGAAAAGGGCCACACTAGTAAATGATCCTCAGAGTTCCAGGAAGGGACATTGTAGGACTTGCGCGTGGAGACAAATGATGTAATGAACTGGACTCTGTAAGATCGGTTATAATCAGTTAAATTAAGTGGACAAAGAAAGCCCAAATTAAGTGAAAAGTCATAATTTGGTGAGTAAAGTGTGAAGAGCTTGTCAAGGGCTCCCAAGGATCAAATAAGCAAGGTAAATTAGCAAAGTTACAGATATTATCAAATTCCTGTAATAGGCAGGATTTGATCCAGAAAATGAGACCAACTGATGATTTTGAACCAATAGGTAATATGATGAAAGCAGTCAGATATCAGAAAAAGTCACTTGAGGCAATGAGGGAAATGAATTCAGTATAGAGGCACGGAGAAAAAAAGTAAAAGAAAATTCAGATTTCCTGGCACAAATTTATGAATGCATTTAATGGGGAAGTTGCTGATGGATTAAAAAAAAAAAAAAAAGAGGACATAAAGGCATTATTAGGAGAAAACAAAAAGTAAATATTTATTTGAAAATGTAAACAAGGAAAATTGAAAGAATCAATAATACATCAAAAGTTTAAGATGAGAGTGTGTGTAGGGAATGATGGTATCACAGATGGAAATAGAAAAATCTGCAAATTTTCAAAGGGAAATGAAGAGCTTGGACAAGTTTCCATATACCTTAAACACTCAAATGGTTGTTGACCAAAGTGAGAGCAGAAGATAGAGATTTTCACATCATCGCTTAAGTCTCCTAAGAGGCTGCTTAGGAAAGTTTTGCCCCCAGTCTCAAGAGTATCTAGGAAAAAATACAAACCAGGGAAAGAATTAAAAATAAAGGATCCTCACGATAGAGGGCCAAACTGGAAAATTAATCTGGTGATCTAAAGAAGAGGATGTAGCAAAACAAAGTAAATAAAAAAGAATAGGAACGTATCCGCAAAAGACAGAGGCGTCTGGGGTTCCAAAAGGAACGTAATTGGTGGAACTGTGTCTAGCCTACCTACTAATCAATTGCAGGGAGAACATGGTGGCTGAGTTCTAATTGCTGACTTTCACCACTTAATCTCTCTGTGGAGATAAGAATTAGTTATGGAGTGTTTGTAGATGGCAGTCATCTTGTTTGCCACAAACTCATTTGCATGGAAAAGCACACATCAGTTAGATTCCTGTCAAAATAATTAGCTAAGCATGAGATAAAACCTTCTAGATGTTAGAATGTTCCCAGCACTGACTCTCTTCTTTATATGAGCCCACTCAAAATGTTTTACGGAAATAATAAGCATTGCATATTATTCTAAATGTTTCATGTTACCTCTCTTTTGTTTTGTTTTTCTCATCTATTTAATAAAATACTCAATTGAGTAGAATAAAACATTAGCAACTGGTAATCACCGAGATAATATGAAGTGGAATTTCTTCTCATTTTTCTCATCCTTCTCATTTTTTGTTCAGCATTATGAAATTGAGATAACATCCTTCAATTAAAGAGATCTGTTCTCTTACTATAGGGCTCTTAGACAGTGTTACTGAATTCAGCCTGTTCACAGTTTAATCAGCGTACAGCCAACACCTAACACAGCTATAGAAGAATACGTCCTTTTCTCTTCCTGGATAAAGTGCAGCATGTTTAAAAGCACCTTGCTACTTTCCTTCCCAGGAGCATGGAAAAGAGAAACGGAGATTAGTGTTTTCTTTCCCAGGAGCATGGAAAAGAGAAACGGAGATTAGTGTTAGTATTTCTGGGACATGTGATGTAATTTGTTGATTTCTGCAATGGGTTTACTTTACAAATACTTAACCTGATTCTTTCAGTAAATTTACTATTCCTGGTCAAAATTTTGAAAAATGTGAAATCAATATTAACCCTTTTCATTATTTGCCTTTTGGATTAGCGCATTAATGGAACTATAGTCTCATTAGTAAATGAACTCCCCTAACTTCCCATGTCAGGCTATTTTAAAAATCAAGCAAACTTTTCCAGTGCTTGGCTGCGGAGATGACTCAGAAGCAGTTCTTGTCCTTAAATGTGCTCCACAGAGGTTAAAGCATTTCTAGTTACTGCTTTATTAATTAAATGAAAAGTGATTTGAAGTTTACCTTATGCCTTTCCAACTTACACTGTAGGACGCACAAACACATTTGTGTGCTGAACACACAAACATTACGTTCTAATTCAAGGTGTCTCGACTTTCAGTTACTGACATCGTGAACCAGAGAATGGTTTGTTGTGGAAGCCTGTTCTGTGCACTGTAGTAAGGTCAGCAGCCCCTCTGTCTGCTGACTAGCTGCCACAGGACACCCCAAGACATGACAACCAAAAACTGCATCCAGACATTGCCACGTGGTTCTGTTAAAAACCACTGCTCTGACAGGCCAGGAGGATGTCAACACGCAGAAGACAATTAAAGCAAAGAGTCTACACAGGAAGCCACAAAGAAACAAAAGGGGAAAATCTGAGAAACCAAGAAAGGGAAAATTTCTTTATTTATTTTTATTTCAGATTAATGTGAAGGTACAAACAATTAAGTTACAATGTTTGCATTTGTTAGGTAGAGTCTCCCTTGTCTCACCAGAAAGGGAAAAATTTCAAGAAGGAATCTGGTCAGTGGTGTAGTAAGGCCATGTCCAGGGAGAAAGACAGGTCTGGGAATGGAGTTCAAACAGCACCTTTGGAAGTGACCTTTACATACTGACCTTGACCACACAGCATCCTGTTCCAGCCCAGTTGTTCTTGAGGTTGTATTTACCTCCAGAGACCCAGGTGCCTTCCGGTGTGTCTGGTTATATATGTGTGTGCATATCTATAATATATATATTTTAATTACCTCTAGGATCCTGGCATGCCTTCCTGATTAACACCTACTACTTCAATCCCATTTTCTATATCTTTTGTTCCCTCTGTAATTACCTTCTTGTCCTTAGTAGTGTGGGGTGGTATTAAAAATACTGAATTAAATTATTCTGCCCAGGGGTTCTGCTTTTCAATTTGACACTAAGTAAATGTGTTCACTGGACAAAATCCCTTAAATTCTCCATAGCAGTTGAATCACCTATAAAATTGGGTCAGACAGTCCCTTCAGTGTGAACCTTCTACATAGAATCTTATTTGTTTGTTTATTTTTAACCATGTATAAAATTCTTTATTTCAAAGCATTAAGTGGTACAAAGGATTTTTTTGTTTGTTTATTTATTTTTTGTAGAGACAGAATCTCACTTTATAGCCCTGGGTAGAGTGCCGTGGCGTCACACAGCTCACAGCAACCTCCAACTCCTAGGCTTAGGTGATTCTCTTGCCTCAGCTTCCTGAGTAGCTGGGACCACAGGCGCCCACCACAATGCACAGCTATTTTTTTGTTGCAGTTTGGCTGGGGCTGGGTTTGAACCCGCCACACTCTGTATATGGAGCCAGGGCCCTACCCACTGAGCCATAGGTGCTGCCCTACAAATGTTTTTGTTAAATAGATAACCTTGCATCATGCTTAAGTCAGGGTTTTTGAGGTATCTGTCACCAGAATAATGTTCATTGTATCTAATTGGTAAGGTTTTGGCCACCTCTCTTTCCTTCTCCCCACTTTTTGTTTCCTATGTTCATTATATCTCTTTGTGCCCAAGTATACCCATCATCACCTACCATTTCTTAATGAGGACGTGTGGTATTTGTTTTAAAGGATAAGTGTGCAGTGCATTGTAAATAACTGTCCATTTCCTTTCATTTCCACAATTGCACAAAAATTTGGACAATGTTGTCTCTATCTTAGACTTCATAAGAGCCCTCAGTGACAAATACAATATAGAAAAGCAAACAATGTGATATAACCCAAAGAGCATGAGTTCAGTTCTTGGGGCACATGGAAAAATATGCACATATTTCTCCCTTCCTTATGTGCATGCCCCTTCTTAGTGTGATTTGGTCTCTATTCCTTCTAAGGAGAGGATTTCTCCATCCCTCAAATTTGGGCTTGTTCATGTGACTCACTTTACCCAGTGGAACATTAAAGAATTAGTGCAGAGTCATAAGAAGTGTTTAAGCATTGGGAGGTCACCCAGGGTACTGCTGGAAACCTTCTGCTGGGTGAATGTGGAGGGGAAGAATTCTAGAATGATGAAAATGCACACGGAGGGAGGTTCCAGGCCTTTCAAGATTACATCCCATCCCTGTTCAAGACACGTGAGTGAAGCTGCCCCACAAGGTCATTTAATCTCTTTCCAACCAAACTTGATCGGACCAAATGAACTGTCCAGGTAACTTACACAATCATGAGGGGGAAAAACGGTGTTGTCTTAAGCCACTTACATTGCGGGCCATTTGCTGAACAAAGAAGGGAGGGAGGGAGGCCGGAAAGAAAGGGAGAGAGAGAGGGAGAAAGAGAGACAAGAGGGAAGGAGGGAGGAAGCTGCTCTAGCAAATTAAAGCAGGAATCAGAAACTTAGTAAATGTAGAATATAAATGTCTTAACACAATAACTAAGAAAATGCCAGGAAGGCTATGTTAACCAGTGTGATGAAAATATGTCAAATTGTATATAAAACCAGTGCATGGTACCCCATGATCGCATTAATGTACCCAGCTATGATTTAATAAAAAAAAAATAATAATAATTCCAAGCAATGAATCTTTGAACCTACCCGTAACATATAACCCTCTATTTCAGATGCCCCACTTCTCTGGGCCAAACCAACGCATTCTTTCTATATATTTTACATTATTTCACATGTAATTCTTGTCTCCGTGAATGCATAAAGTCAACCCTGCTGCCTTGGGCACATTTTCTCAGGACCTCTTGAAGCCTTGTGCTCAGGCAATCAGACACACATGTTTGGGTCAGAATACATCTCTTTTTCAGATTTGGGTTTTTTTATCCATTAACATGGATGCATAGACAGATTGTGGATTCTCTGAGTCTCTCATGGTGCCACCCCAGGCATCTGCCATCAGGGTAAAGGAGCAATCTGCCTATCAGCCAGGCCTTCCTGTGGCAGCAGCACCTTGAACAGGCTAAGCTGTTCCACGCAATCACACGAATGCTTCACTTTGATAATTGGTATGGCCATTCATATTTTCTTGCCCAAATTAAGCATCATGGCAAATTGTTTTATTGAATGAAAATATATATTTCTCCCATGGGGCAGTGGTGTAGAAGGATAGGAAGATGTGAGTATCAGAAAACAATAATCTATCAACACAACACACCATCTTGGAACAAATATTTATTTCTCTCACTTCCACACAGAAAACACACTCCAAAAAAGATATCCTAAATGTCTTATTCAATCATGGCATACGATGGCAAATCTGTTATTTTGTGATAATCCCACTTTAAGTTAGATGATGATACTGTTCTGGCTCCCACATCCATCACAAAATGGTGGGATGTCTACCAAGAAGCATTACTGCTGGAAAAAAAGAATAATGAGAGACACACAGCTATCAATTACAGAAATTCATAGAAATCTGAAATTCAGCTAGATAATATAGGGGAGACAAAGTAATATTTTTTTCATTACCCATTACAAGATTTATAGCTGACATCCCTATAACAAAAGACAGATTAATAAGAGGAAAAGTATAATGAATTTATTTAAGCCAACTTATATGTGACACAGGAGACTTCCACAATGAAGACAACCAAAGATCCAGGAAAAACTGTATTTTTATGCTTAGATTTGATGAAGAATAGACAGTTATATAGAAATGTCATGGGACAACCATGGGTATGATCTAATTATTATGAAGTGGGAAGAACTGAGAGGGCCCCCTTTGTTTGGTTCTCTTGGCACCTCTGTATTTTCGGTCCTTTCCTTGAGGGATAGAGCAGAACACTTGTCCCATAATAGATCCTACCTTCAGGGGAGTTCGTCAGAGAATTATTCTTAAGGCCTTGGGCGGGGGAGGGGGAAGGTGGGAGAGGTTAGAGTTTGCTTCTCTTGTTTTCTCAGTTTCCTTCAGTTTAACATACTTGGGTGTCATGACTGGAAATACGGTGTACTGTATGCCATCAATAAACATTGCATATCCCCCTCCTTGATGGGTCTCTGGTCCTGCCCACGGGGAGGAGCTCCTAGATTCCATGGTCCCCGAAGGTCTGGGCTTCCTCTTCTGTGAAGTTTTCTTTTGATTAGTTCTCTTGACAGGATGTGACAAGGGTTTATTCAGTCTTGTTTTCCCCCCCAGTGGAACGTTGAGAGCCAAACATCCATTTTAGAAATTGAATAGTCACAAACTCTTTTACTGCAAATATTTTTTTAATAGTTCCTGGGGGAGACGTTTTGTTGTTTACCTCATTGTATCTTCTATCTCATTATGGAGAACTTATTTTGTATCAGGGATTTTTATACATCTGTGTCAGTAATTTATATCAAACAGATAAGCAACAGAATTGTTGAGTTATTGAGTCATATAATGCCATATAATTGGCTCTTGACACTAACACGGTGTCTCTGTATCTTTTGAGGACTGATAAAAAGATTGTGTATGCATATGATTTGTGCAATTCCTTTATTAAGGGAAATTTTTACCCCTAATTTTTTTTTTTTTTTTTTTTTTTTTTGCTGTTTTTGGCTGGGGCTGGGTTTGAACCTGCCACCTCTGGTATATGGGGCCAGCACCCTACTCCTTTGAGCCACAGGTGCCGCTCCCCCCAATTATTTTTTAATTTTTTTCTGTTATCCCTTCAAATTTTTATTTTATTTTATTTTTTTATTTCAAATTAATATGATGGAACACATTTTTAGATTATATTGTTCTCAGTTCCAGGGTAAAGTTCCAGTTGTAAAAGAGCCCCTCATCCAGAGGCTATACACCCTCACCATGTGCAGAATAGGTGAGATTCCACCTCCTGCCCACCCTCCTCCTGCCAATCATCCTCCCTCCATTCCCCCATACTAGATTATATTGTTCATGTGACCATGTAATTATTTATATATTGTTTTCATATTAGCTTTGAGTACATTGGATATTTATTTTTCCATTCTTAAGATACTTTACTGAGAAAAATGTGTTTCAACTCCATCCAGGTAAATATAAAAATGTAAAGTCTCGGGCGGCGCCTGTGGCTCAGTCGGTAAGGCGCCGGCCCCATATACCGAGGGTGGCGGGTTCAAACCTGGCCCCAGCCAAACTGCAACCAAAAAAATAGCCGGGCGTTGTGGCGGGCGCCTGTAGTCCCAGCTACTCAGGAGGCTGAGGCAAGAGAATCGCTTAAGCCCAGGAGTTGGAGGTTGCTGTGAGCTGTGTGAGGCCACGGCACTCTACCGAGGGCCATAAAGTGAGACTCTGTCTCTACAAAAAAAAAAAAAAAAAAAATTAAAGTCTCGTCTTTTTTAATGGCTGAATCATATTCCATGGTGTACTTATACCACAGTTCATTAATCCTTTTTATGGGTTGATGGGCACTTAGGTTGCATCTATGACTTGGCAATTATGAATTGAGCTGCAATGATCATTTTATTGCAAATGTATTTGTGGTAAAGTGATTTTTGTTCTTCTGGGTAGACACCTAGTAATGGGATTGCGGGATCAAATGGAAGGTCTACTCTTAGTTCTTTGAGGATTCTCCATACTTCTTTCCAAAAAGGCTGTATTAGTTTCCAATCCCACCAGCAATGTAGAATTGTTCCCTTTGCTCCTAATTCACACCATCATCTGCAGTTTCAGGACTTTGTGATCTGGGCTGATCTCATTGGGCTTAGGTGATATCTGAGAGTGGTTTTAATTTGCATTTTTCTGATGATTAAATATGATGAGCATTTTTTCTTGTGTTTCTTGGCCATTCATGTCATCTTTGGAGAAATTTATGTTCAAGTTTTGTGCCCACTTACAGAGGGGATTGTTTGTTCTTTTCTTTTCTTTCTGTCTTTTGAGACAGAGCCTCAAGCTGTCACCATATTCCTGAGGTATATGTGGCTGGTGCCTTAGACACTTGAGCCACAGGCGCCAAGCCATTTGTTTTTTTCTTATTCTTTAGTTTGAGTTCTCTGTAAATTGTAGTTATCAGGCATTTGTCAGATTCATAACATGCAAAAATCTTATCCCATTCCAAAGCTGTCTGTTTGCTTTATTTGTGGTACACTTAGCTGTGCAAAAGCTTTTTAGCTTGATCAAATCTCTGTCATTTTTGGTGTTGCTGCAATTGCCTGGGGTCTTCCTCAGAAGTTTTTTCCCCAGGCCAATATCTTGTTTTCCCCACACTATCTTCTAGAATTTTTATTGTTTTATGTCTCAAATTTCAGTCTTTTATGTAGATAGTATAAATTTTTGTCAGTCATGAGAAGTGTGGGTCCAGTTTCAGTTTTCTACATGTGGGTAAGCAGTTCTCCCAGCACCATTTGTTAAATAAGGCTTATATTCCCCAGTGCATGCTTTTGTTAGGCTTGTTAAGGATCAAATGATGATATGTGGCTGCGTTCATCTCTAGATTCTCTATTCTATTCCTTACATCTACATCTCTATTTTTGTGCCAGTACCATGCTTGTGATACTGTTTAGATCACTATAGACTTGTAGTATAACCTGAAATCTGGCAACATGATGCCTCCAAATTTGTTTTTAGTTCTAAGACTGTATTTGCTATTTGGGATTTTTTTCTGTTTCCATATGAATCAAAGTACTATTTTTTCAAGTTCTTTAAAGTATGACATTGGTGCTTTGATGGGGATTGCATTAAATCTGTAGATTGCTTTGGGTAGTATGGACATTTTAACAGTGTGGATTCTTTTTTTTCCTTTTTCTTTTCTTTCTTTCTTTCTTTCTTTTTTTTTACTGTTGGGGATTCATTGAGGGTACAATAAGCCCGGTTACACTGATTGCATTTGTTAGGTAAAGTCCCTCTTGCAATCATGTCTTGCCCCCAGAAGGTGTGGCACACACCAAGGCCCCGCCCCCCTCCCTCCTTCCCTCTCTCTGCTTTTCCTTCCCCCCCATGACCTTAATTGTCATTAATTGTCCTCATATCAAAATTGAGTACATGGGATTCATGCTTCTCCATTCTTGTGATGCTTTACTAAGAATAATGTCTTCCACTTCCATCCAGGTTAATACGAAGGATGTAAATCAGCTCAATTTACAATCGCCAAAATGTGGAAACAGCCTAAATGCTCACCAACTCAGGAATGGATTAACAAGCTGTGGTATATGTACACCATGGAATACTATTCAACAGTGTGGATTCTTTCCAGACGTGAGCATTGTATGTTCTTCCATTTGTTAACATCTTCTGCTAATTACTTTCTCAAAGTTTCATAATTCTCTGTATAGAGCTCTTTCATGTCTTTTGTTAGATATATTCCCAGTCTTTTCATCTTCTTTGGCAATACCGTAAAAGGAATAGAGTCTAATTTTATTCTCAGCTTGACTATTGTTGGCATATACAAAGGCTAAAAAAAAAGTACAAACTTTATGAATGTGTGTGTCATCCTTACACAAAGGCCATGCTAATCTTCTCTGTATCATTCAAGTTTTAGTATATGTGTTGCCGAAGCAAGTACTACAGACTAACAATGATTTTAAAGATACAAATATTTCAAAAATAGCTTTGAATTTTTTTTACTTATTTGGTGTTAGTCAGATAAATATTCTAATAATAACCACGTAAGAAATTATTTTTGAGATGTGCTTTTGTCCTTAGATTAATTTTAAATATTTTCAGTGTATCTGACTTTTATTGAATCTTACCCTTTGCTCAACTAAAAATACCCACCAGAGGCCATGTAATAACAAATGAAATATATCAAGTCAACTATTCACAAGATTTAACAAAGGGTGGTCTTTTTCAGCCTTGCTTCTCACTTGTGCTTTCCCCAAGCATGTGTCTTAATGATTATACCTATGTCTTGGCCTTTGCCCTAAGCAGTCATCTTAATGAGAATTTGAGTTGCCACGGATTGCTCAATTTTATGTTTCTACTTAGAAGAAAGAACCCCAATATATTTCTCAACTCTGCAAAGTCTAAGATCTTAAAAATTATAATTTACTTTTCATCCTTTCTTTAAAAAAGGCAAGTTTCTGTTTCCCCTTAGGTTCAACTCTTACTTGTCACATCATAGCCAATGAAGCTCATTTTCTAAATATCATAATGATGCTGAGTTTCCAAAACTCACTGGTCTTACCCACAGTCTTATTAGATAGATTATCTGCCTGCCCAATTAGCACAGTCAATAGCTTTACTATTTTTGTTACCACTATATAATATGGGCCGCCATTTTTCCAGCCACTAATAATAGTTTGTTTGTTTGTTTCTTCCTTCCACTCAGCCCAATCCCAAAGTTACAATATTAATTTTTTTGTTTTAGGAGTACAACACTCCCAGGTGCCAATTTTTGTCATTGGTCTACCTTTGATAGTCTATGTTGTGCAACAAACAAAACCAGCATCTCATGGCCTACAGCAGCAGCAGCAGCTCACTTCTCACCCCTTTTCTTGCATGGCTGGGATTCTGAAGACACAGAGGCAGATTATGTGTCTTCCACACTTGTCCCTTTAATTCTATAGGCCAGAGTGAAGGGACATCCCCAGTCTAGGACGTGGCCTTTCTCATAGCAGAGGAGAAGGAGAGATGATTGGCCAAGTTATGCTGCTGTGTCTGCAGCTCTTGCTCAGATGTAGTATATGGCAGATGCTCACATTGAGTTGGAAAAAGTCACTTGACCAATGGGATGAAAAATTATAATCTTTCAGTAGAAGGTTAACGGCAAGGGAGAGACTGAAAAGGAATACTGGTCAACAATCATATAACTTGCCACAGACAGAATGTAGAATCTCAGAGTCAAGCTCTCAGAAACTATAATCTAATAATTAGAGTTAATTAAAGGAGAAAAAAAAGAAAAAGCGTTGACTAGTGGGACAACAAGAGGACCAGGGAAGGGGGAAATCCTGTAAACAAAGATTAAAACAGGGCGGCACCTGTGGTTCAAAGGGATAGGGTGCCGGCCCCATATGCTGGAGGTGGCAAGTTCAAACCTAGCCCCAACCAAAAACCGCAAAAAAAAAAAAAAAAAAAAAATTAAAACAAAGTAGTTGAATAGGTAATGAATAGCTAACTCTGTCAAGAACCATTGAAATGTTAGGCAAATTGAGGTTAAACAATATGCAAGGACTCAGGCAGAATGAGACCATCAGTATAGCAGGTATGAAAAGCTCCAGCAGAGCAAAGGACTCCTGCCAGCTTAAGGAGCCACATGAAAGAAGGAATACATTTTACTGTTCATGAAAATTGATAAATTATGCTCTTCTCTTCCCTAGAAAATCCAGAATCCATTGATAAATAGGCCCGGGAGTACGGTATATTGAATCAAAATAACAAATCTACAAATAGGCAAGCTGAACTGCAGTGAGGCCTATAGCCAATATGTGCTTCTTTATGCTTTTTATTTTATTATATAGCCTGGGATACATTCCACTGGATAAACTGATCTGCAGAAGAGATTTCATTTATTCAGCAATGTGCAAGAAAGGAAATAGTTGCCTCAGCCACTTCAAGCCATCAGTGTAGGCAGCAATTGGCTTTTAGGTGTTATTAAAGAGAGAGGTCCTCAGCCTCAGTTCAATATTTTCTTCACAGAGAGAATGAATAGCAAATGAACATGTGCATACTTTGCACAGTTGTAGCAGGCTATTAATTATCGCCCAAACTCATTTTTACCTTCCTAACTGTAGGATTATATCTTTTCACCACTGAGTTTTAGCTGGACAAATGGATAGCCAGCTAGAGGCCCAGCCTTTCTTGCCTCTAGTATAGTCCAGATGCAGTGAAATATAAAGTGATATGAACAGATTCCAGGTCACATCTTTAAAAGGAAAATTTATTGAAATCTACTTTATCTTCCTCTTTGTTTGGATTCTGCAACATGGCAACAAATTGTACATCAGGTGTGGTGACCACACGCTGGGATAGACTTGGTAACTGCATGCTAGAACAGCCCAGTCATCCACCAGCCTGGACCCCAGCATCTCCTTTCAGATGAATCGCCAAACCACCCTGGATCTTTCATGTTCCTCTGGACTATGGTGTCAAAAATAAATCTAATTCTCTCTTGTTTGATTGAATGTATTTTGGGGTCTAATAATTATAGTAATTCATGCTGTACCACAATTAATATATAATTTGGGACTCAGCAAGACAATGATACCATAATAAAAATCTCAAATGATGCTCTGGCTTCCCCAGTGGGCTGTGAGCTTCAAGGACAGAAAAGTTTTAGTTTAAAAAAATCTGGTAATCCTTATCTCATGAACAAAAAAAAAAATACATGATAAGTCAGCTGCCATCAGGTGCAAAGCAAAGCACATGCTCCCCAAACCTGCAGGAGTTTCTGAAAGGGAAGTGCAGTACCCTCTGTGTGACTCACCCTTGTCGCTTTAAGCAACATTCTAAAAGATACCTAGCAGGGTTGCACACAGGGATGAAGTGAAAAGTATTCTGTCAAAAATTCTTTTTGTTGTTGTTGTTGTCTCATTCTATTCATACTGCTATAGCAAAATACCTTGAACCTTGACACAGTATTTTAATTTTAAAACTGTGTGTACTTGGAAAGTAGAATAGTGAGTGACAGAGATTGACAGGAGGAGAAAATGGGGAGTTATTGTTTTAATGGGTATAGAATTTCAATTTACCAGACAAAAAGAGTTATGGAAATGTTTTGTGGTTATAGTTACACGGCATTATGAACATATCTAATACCACTGAATTGTAAACTTCAAAATAGTTAAGATGGTAAATTGTATGTTATGTGTGTTTTACCTCAATAGAAAAAATGAGGAAAAAGATAAATTTAATTTTTAATAAAATAAAAGTTTTTATTTTACTTTTCATTATTCGGTGATATTCCCCCTTTCTTTGTGTAGGTCTGAATGTTTGTGTATTCCTCAAGCTCCTATGTTGAAATCCTAATTCCCAAGAGTATTAGGATGTGGGGTCTTTTGGAAAGTGATTAGGTCATGAGGGCAGAAACCTCATGAACAAAGTTAGTTCCTTTGTGAAGAGGCTCCCAGGTGTCATTTGCCCCTTTGAGCATGAACTTGCCATCCATAGGGAGCCGCCCTCCCTAAACATCAGATCTACTATTGTCTTCATCTTGAACTGTTCACACTCCAAAACTGTCAGAGACAAAGTGCTGCTTGTAAGCCATCCAGTTGTGGTGTTTTTCCTCACAGCAGCCCAAGTGGATAGAGACAGGATCCAGCTATGTGACCTCAGGATGCAGCTATGTGAGCTGTACAGCATTCTTTCTCTCTGAAAGAAATGTATTTTGATATTTCCTGCAAGGCAGGTCTCCTGACAACAAATCCTTCAATTTCTGCTTGTCTGAGAAAGTCTATTTCTGCTTCACATTGAAGGGTAATTGTGCAGGGTATAAAATTCTAGCTGGGTGTTTTTGTCCTCTTAATACTGTAAATATTTCACCCTGCTCTTTTTGCTTGCATGGTTTCTGGGAAGACATTGGATGTAATTCCTATTTTGGCTTCTTTCAAAATTTTTTCCTTCTCTTTGATTTTCTGAAGTTAAAAAGTGACAGGCCTGTGTAGTTTAAGGACATTTATTCAGCTTGGTGCTTTGTAAACTTCTTAGAGCTGTGGTTTGACATCTGATAATAATTTGGGAAAATTCTGCCATGATTCCTTCAAATATTGCTTCTGTTCCTTTTTCCGTTCTTCTTCTTTGGGCATTATTATGCATATGTTACATTCTTAATAGTTGTCACACACGATTCTTAGATATGCTGTTCTATTTTTTTCATTTTGCTTTTCTTGTTTTTTTTTTTTGTTTGTTTGTTTGTTTTCGTTGTTGTTGTTGTTTGTTTGTTTGTTTTGGCCAGGACTGGGTTTGAACCTGCCACCTCCAGCATATAGGGCCAGCGCCCTGCTCCTTTTTGCTTTTCAATCTTATTTCTATTTCATATTCTCGAGCTCAGAGGTTCTTTCCTCAGCCATGCCTAGTCTACTGAGCCCATCAAATGCATTTGTCATTTCCATTAGCATTTTTGATCTTTAGCATTTCTTTTAGATTCTTTCTTAGAATCTCTCTGCTTACACTACCATCTGTTCTTACACAATGTCTATTTTATCCATTAGCTCCTTTAGCGTATTGGTTATAGTTGGGCTAAATTTCTAGTCTGATCATTCCAACATTCTTGTCATATCCAAGTCAGGTGCTAATGCTTATTCTGTCTCTTTAAACTGTTTCTTTTGCCCTAAAATAAGAATGCCTTGCAACTCTTTCTTGATAACTGCATATGAACTATTGGATAAAAGAACAGCTGTAAACAAGCTTTTAGTAATGTGAAGGTCAAGTGCAGGAAGGTGCTTTCTATTATCTTTTAAATTTTTATAAGCCTTTCTCTCTGAATTATAAACTTAACAAGTCCTTCTCAGTTTTTTTTTTTTTTTAATTTCCTTTGTCAGACTGGGTTAGCTAGAGTAGGCTGAACTTGTATATTTTCCTTTCTCATGTGCATGTACAAGGCTAAAGTAGCTATTTCCTTTCCTCCAAGTCAGGCAGGCTCTAGTAAAAGGTTAGGTTCTGATTAATTGGTTTCTCCTGAGGCCATGTTTTGTTAAGAAAAACAGAGTTCTCTGTTGTGTTTCACAATGGCTATTTTCCCCCTTTCCCTGCTAGAAACTAAAGTAAGTGTCCTCCAATATTTATGAGTATTGCAGGAAGATGAGGCCCAATGGGAGAACAAACACACAAACACTGTGTTTAAAAGAGGATGGGCTTTATTCCAGCTGGTGGAGCAGCAGACCCAGAGTCCCCAAATGGCCAGGCTCCCCGACTGGCTCCATCTTCTCCTTTTAATCTCCAGTCAAAAAGTTCTGGCCCCTGGGTACCTTTCTTATGGTCAGTTTGAATCAAGCTGTAGGAGTGGGGCTTTTGGCTTTTACAGAAGTAGATGGAAGCTTCCAGGTTTCAGGAAATTAAGTTTCTACAAATAACCTAAGAGCTGAGTCACTATGGAGAGGACCTCAAAGCTGTGTCCTTGAGGGTCTCCTTGAGAAGAGCTCTGTTGTCTTAGACCTCACTTTTCCCAAGTATTCTCACTCATGAGAGACTTTTGACTTACTAAAAGTAAAACTCAGAATAATATGGAGACCCCCTCCCCAATACTGGGTCCACCTGGGGTTTCTGCAGCTCCAGCAATTTATCAATTACAATTTGAGTTTCCTACCTTGGCACTGGTTCCTGTGGAAGTTTCTGCTTGCGGATTTCTGTTCCAATAACTTGTAAATCTCTGTAATCCCCTGTCTGCCTCTCTAATTTGGGGGACAGGGTTTTGCGCTGTGACCTCATTTCTTTTACAGATCTAAGATTTGTTGATTTTTTAGTTATTTCAGTTTTTTATCTGTTATCAGCATGGAGTGATGAATTCCTAACACCTTACATGGTAGAAACAGAAATGGGTTTTTTAAAATATAATTTAATTCTATAAAGGATAGTGAATAACCATGAAAATTATTGATATGCATTGCAGGTATTGTATTTTTCCTATATCCTTGAAACTTTTGAGGGAATCAAGCATGCTAACTCTATAATTTAATAAATTGAGTGCAAATTTAATTATAAGGAAGTTTCTTGCTTAACAAAAGAGAGTATGCTGCTGGAAGTGAAGGTGGAAGGAAGACATATAATACTCAGATGTATGGAAAATAGAGGAGACATGTATTTACAGAGATAGGAAAGAACAGGATCAGTTGCACATGTGTGAGAATTTGGCTTTGAGGAATACGACACATTCATCATTTTAATAAAAATGAAGAGAATATGATTGCAGCTGCAGACAGGTATGTAAATTTAGTGATGGAAAGACAATTGAGCACCATTTTACGTCTACCATTTTCCTTGTGAAGTGTGAGGTGGCAATTATTTAAAGAACAGAATAGTAAGAGACATGACTATGTTTTAAAAAGAGGAAAATTCTTGGGAGGCTGAAGAAGAGAATTACCTAAGCCTAAGAGCTGGAGGTTACTGTGAGCTGTGATGCTACGGCACTCTACCAAGGGTAACAAAGTGAGACTGTCTCTAAAATGAAAAAAAAAAAAATTTTTAAGAGAAAAATTATAGTGTTAGACAGTAAACAAGAACATTGGCTGGCTAGAAATAGTTGGGCTTCCACTAAGTATTTAACCAGTTGAGTTTATGTTGTAGGGATCATGATGAAACTTGCCTTTTTTCCCCCAGAAAGTTTGCTGAAGGATCAATTAATAGTTAATGAATATGAGAATATTAATATTAATAAGAGAAATGTTTATTTCCAAATACCATGTGTGGAGGGAACCCACAAGAGTGGTGACCTCAAGTCTCAGTGATGGTCAGAGACCTTTATAGATGCCTTATATAAGGCAGGTTTGGGGTGGAGGTGGGAGAATGTGGACTACAGGGACAGCACATGGTTGCTAAGGAGGATGAATAGAGGAGAGAAACAGATTGACTTGTAAATTAACCTGAGAGACAGGTATTGTGTTTTACATGATCTGGGCCAGGTCTTCTAGCATTCAGGGAGAGGAAAGGAAGTCAATTTTCTCCCTCTGATCCCCTGATCAGGTCAGGTCAATTTTATGCAGACAGAGGGAAAGCTCCTTCTACGGCCTTCCAATGCTTTCTGATTGTGAATGGCCCTTAATTCAAAGTAGAATTTATGTCAAGTAGTCATATTTGGGGGTAAAATTTCCTTAGCTCCTACAACGTTCTATGAATTTAACATGAAATGACGCAGCCTTGCCCACTATTGTTCTCCTGTGGCATTCAACAGCAGGAACGCACCATAAATCAAGATGGTGCATGCACCAAGCCAGTGTCTGCTTTCTCCCAGACACATGTGAGAGAAACTCCGGGCCTGGGGAGTTGGGAGCACCTGCCAAAAGTGATGTAAAAAGAAGACTGTGGGGAGAAAAAGAAAGGGGAGCAAATGTTAGAATTAGTGGGTTGGAGACCTTGTTGAGGTTGAAGAACTTGTGTTGCTATATATGATACTGAGCTCCTTGTGAGCACCCACTGCCGCCTTCACATCCTCTCACTCTGGTAATGATGCTCATTCATGTTTCTCGGAAGGAAAAAGAAAAAGAAAATATACAAGAATAAGAACAACTTCACAGGGCGGCCCCTGTGGCTCAAGGAGTAGGGCACCGGTCTCATATGCCGGAGGTGGCGGGTTCAAACCCAGCCCCAGCCAAACACACACACACACACACACACACACACACACACACACACACACACACAAAAGAACAACTTCACAAACTCTTCAACTTCCATAAGCGCTGTGTCTACCAACTGACCTGTCTTTGTATACATAACCTATGATTTCCCTCCTGTTAACAAGGATAGATTGTTAAATCCTATCCAAGGCCAGACTTTTCTATTCTGCACTGGACCTCATTCATATTTTTGCTTCCTTTCCTCTCTCTTTCTCTCTCTCTCTCTCTCTCACACACACACACTGTTAATTCTTCTCAACTAGAACATAACCATCACCTAGAAACGTGTTGTTATTTTTCATACCAAAAATATTTTTTAAAAATTTTGACCTCACATTCCATTCCATCCAACACATTTTTTTGCCTTTCTTTTATAATAAAACTCTTTGTGGTAATGTGATTTTTGGTCTTCTGGGTATATACCTAGTAGAGGAATTATAGGATTGAATGGCAGATCTATTTTTAGATCTCGAAGTGTTCTCCAAACATCTTTCCAAAAGGAATGTATTAATTTGCTCCATGAATGGATTAATACATTGTGGTATAAATACACCATGGAATATTACACAGCCTTAAAGAAAGATGGAGACTTTACCTCTTTTATGTTTACATGGATGGAGCTGGAACATATTCTTCTTAGCAAAGTATCTCAAGAATGGAAGAAAATGTATCCAATGTACTCAGCCCTACTATGAAACTAATTTATGGCTTTCATATGAAAGCTATAACCCAGTTATAATCCAAGAATAGGGGGAAGTGGAAGGGGGGGGAGAGAGGGTGGAAGATAGACGGAGGGAGGGTGATTGGTGGGATTACACCTATGGTGCATCTTACAAGGGTACATGTAGGATGTGTAATTTTCATGTTTCTTGTCAGTGGTCAGAGAGTGAGAGAAGCTGAGACTTCAAGCCAGAGTAGAAGTTGCAATAGGATCGAACAGAAACCAGCTGAAAACAAGACAGAACCACTTTGCTCCACCACACCAGACAGGGCCCCAGTTTCTCAGGCCACAACACTGTACGGGCCCTCGATAAAACCCCAGGGGAAAAACCAAAGGGAGTAAACCATGGGGCGGAATCAGCGGAAAAACTCTGGTAACATGAATAACCAGAATAGATCAACCCCCCCAAGAAAAGATACGGCAGATGTGATTGAAGATCCCATTCATAAACAACTGGCTGAGATGTCAGAAGTCGAATTCAGAATTTGGTTTGCAGACAAGATTAATAAAATGGAATTAGGAATTCGAGGAGAAATTCAAAAACTGTCTCAAGAATTTAACGAATTTAAAGACAAAACCACCAAAGACTTAGACACACTGAAACAAGAACTTACAGCCCTCAAAGATATGAAAAATACAGTAGAATCCCTCAGTAACAGAATGGAGCAAGCAGAAGAAAGGATTTCTGACATTGAAGATAAAATCTTCGAACGCTCCCAATCTCTCAAAGAGGAAGAGAAATGGAGAGCAAAAACGGATCACTCACTCAGAGAGCTCTCAGATAATTCGAAAAAAAATAACATAAGAGTTATAGGAATTTCGGAGACTGATGAAGTGGCAGCAAAGGGCACAGAGGCCCTTCTACATGAAATTATGAAAGAAAATTTTCCAGACATGCCTAGAGAATCTGAAATTCAGATAGCAGACAGCTTCAGAACCCCAGCACGATTCAACCCCAATAAGCCATCTCCCAGACATATCATAATTAGCTTCACTAAAGTTAACATGAAAGAGAAGATTCTCAAAGCAGCCCGGCGAAAGAAAACTATAACGTACAAAGGTAAGAATATTAGAATAACTGCAGATCTCTCTGCTGAAACTTTTCAAGCAAGAAGAGGCTGGTCATCAACTTTTAATCTCCTAAAGCAAAAAAACTTTCAACCCAGGATCTTGTATCCAGCTAAACTGAGTTTCATCTATGATGGAGAAATTAAATACTTCAATGACATTCATATGTTGAAAAAATTTGCCATAAGTAAACCAGCTCTTCAGGATGTTCTCAGACCTATCCTCCACAATGACCAACCCAATCCTATACCACAAAAGTAAACTCAATCAGAAACTTCAGATCAAACTCCAACTTCCACACTGGCGAAAGGATTAAAAATGTCCACTGGACCTTTGAAAAACTCGATACCCAAAATTCCACCAGACTTATCCTTACTCTCCATCAATGTGAATGGCTTAAACTGTCCTCTAAAGAGGCATAGGTTAGCTGACTGGATACAAAAACTTAAGCCAGATATTTGTTGCATACAAGAGTCACATCTCAACTTAAAAGACAAATACAGACTCAGGGTGAAAGGATGGTCATCCATATTTCAGGCAAATGGTAATCAGAAAAAAGCAGGTGTTGCAATTTTATTTGCAGATACAGTAGGCTTTAAACCATCAAAAGTAAGGAAGGACAAGAATGGTCACTTCATATTTGTTAAGGGTAATACTCAATATGACGAGATCTCAATTATTAATATCTATGCACCCAACCAGAATGCACCTCAATTTATAAGAGAAACTCTAACAGACATGAGTAACTTGATTTCCTCCAGCTCCATAATCGTTGGAGATTTCAACACTCCCTTGGCAGTGTTGGATCGATCCTCCAGCAAGAAGCTGAGCAAAGAAATCTTAGATTTAAACCTAACCATCCAATATTTAGATTTAGCAGACATCTACAGAACATTTCATCCCAACAAAACTGAACACACATACTTCTCATCAGCCCACGGAACTTACTCCAAAATTGATCACATTTTAGGTCACAAGTCTAACCTCAGTCAATTTAAAGGAATAGAAATTATTCCATGCATCTTCTCGGACCATCATGGAATAAAACTTGAATTGAGTAACAACAGGAATCTGCATACCCATACAAAAACATGGAAGTTAAATAACCTTATGCTGAATGATAGCTGGGTCAGAGATGAGATTAAGAAAGAAATCACCAATTTTTTGGAACAAAATGACAATGAAGACACAAGCTATCAGAACCTCTGGGACACTGCAAAGGCAGTTCTAAGAGGGAAATTTATAGCACTGCAAGCCTTCCTCAAGAGAACGGAAAGAGAGGAAGTTAACAACTTAATGGGACATCTCACGCAACTGGAAAAGGAAGAACATTCCAACCCCAAACCCAGTAGAAGAAAAGAAATAACCAAAATTAGAGCAGAATTAAATGAAATTGAAAACAAAAGAATAATACAACAGATCAATAAATCAAAAAGCTGGTTTTTTGAAAAGGTCAATAAAATAGATAAACCTCTGGCCAACCTAATCAGGAAAAAAAGAGTAAAATCTCTAATATCATCAATCAGAAACAACAAAGACAAAATAACCACAGACTCATCAGAAATCCAAAAAATCCTTAATGAATATTACAAGAAACTTTATTCTCAGAAATATGAAAATCTGAAGGAAATAGACCGATACTTGGAAGCACGCCACCTTCCAAGACTTAACCAGAATCAAGTGGAAATGTTGAACAGACCCATATCAAGTTCAGAAATAGCATCAACTATACAAAACCTCCCTAAAAAGAAAAGCCCGGGACCAGATGGTTTCACGTCAGAATTCTACCAAACCTTTAAAGAGGAATTAGTACCTATATTACTCAACCTGTTCCAAAATGTAGAAAAAGAAGGAAGACTACCCAACACGTTCTATGAAGCAAATATCACCCTGATCCCCAAACCAGGAAAAGACCCAACAAGAAAAGAAAATTATAGACCAATATCACTAATGAATATAGATGCAAAAATATTCAACAAGATCCTAACAAACAGAATCCAGCAACACATCAAACAAATTATACATCATGACCAAGTTGGTTTTATCCCAGGCTCTCAAGGCTGGTTCAATATACGTAAATCTATAAATGTAATTCAGCACATAAACAAATTAAAAAACAAAGACCATATGATTCTCTCAATTGATGCAGAAAAAGCTTTTGATAATATCCAGCATCCCTTCATGATCAGAACACTCAAGAAAATTGGTCTAGAAGGGACTTTTCTTAAACTGATAGAGGCTATCTACAGCAAACCCACAGCCAATATCATATTGAATGGAGTTAAATTGGAATCATTTCCACTCAGATCAGGAACCAGACAAGGCTGCCCATTGTCTCCATTGCTTTTCAACATTGTAATGGAAGTTTTAGCCACCGCAATTAGGGAAGAAAAGGCGATCAAGGGTATCCATATAGGGTCAGAAGAGATCAAACTCTCGCTCTTCGCAGATGATATGATTGTGTATCTGGAAAACACTAGGGACTCTACTACAAAACTCCTAGAAGTGATCAAGGAATACAGCAGCGTCTCAGGTTACAAAATCAACATTCATAAATCGGTAGCCTTTATATACACCAACAACAGTCAAACTGAAAAAGCAGTTAAGGACTCTATCCCATTCACAGTAGTGCCAAAGAAGATGAAATATTTGGGAATTTACCTAACAAAAGACGTGAAAGATCTCTATAAAGAGAACTATGAAACTCTAAGAAAAGAAATAGCTGAAAATGTTAACAAATGGAAAAACATACCATGCTCATGGCTAGGAAGAATCAACATTATCAAAATGTCCATACTACCCAAAGCAATATATAATTTCAACGCACTCCCTATTAAAGCTCCACTGTCATATTTTAAAGATCTTGAAAAAACATTACTTCGTTTTATATGGAATCAGAAAAAACCTCGAATAGCCAAGACATTACTCAGAAATAAAAACAAAACAGGAGGAATCACACTACCAGACCTCAGACTTTACTACAAATCGATAGTGATCAAAACAGCATGGTATTGGCACAAAAACAGAGAAGTAGATATCTGGAATAGAATAGAGAACCAAGAGATGAATCCAGCTACTTACCGCTATTTGATTTTTGACAAGCCAATTAAAAACATTCAGTGGGGAAAAGATTCCCTATTTAACAAATGGTGCTGGGTGAACTGGCTGGCAACCTGCAGAAGACTGAAATTGGACCCACACCTTTCACCATTAACTAAGATAGACTCTCATTGGATTAAAGATTTAAACTTAAGACATGAAACTATAAAAATACTAGAGGAGAATGCAGGGAAAACCCTTGAAGAAATTGGTCTGGGTGAGTATTTCATGAGGAGAACCCCCCGGGCAATTGAAGCAGCTTCAAAAATACACTACTGGGACTTGATCAAACTAAAAAGCTTCTGCACAGCTAAGAACACAGTAAGCAGAGCAAGCAGACAGCCCTCAGAATGGGAGAAGATATTTGCAGGGTATAACTCTGACAAAGGTTTAATAACCAGAATCCACAGAGAACTCAAACGCATCAGCAAGAAAAAAACAAGGGATCCCATCGCAGGCTGGGCAAGGGATTTGAAGAGAAACTTCTCTGAAGAAGACAGGCGCACGGCCTTCAGACATATGAAAAAATGCTCATCATCTTTAATCATCAGAGAAATGCAAATCAAAACTACTTTGAGATATCATCTAACTCCAATGAGACTAGCCTATATCACAAAATCTCTAGACCAGAGATGTTGGCGTGGATGAGGAGAAAAGGGAACACTTCTGCACTGCTGGTGGGAATGCAAATTAATACATTCCTTTTGGAGGGATATATGGAGAACACTCAGAGATCTAAAAATAGATCTGCCATTCAATCCTGTAATTCCTCTGCTGGGCATATACCCAGAAGACCAAAAATCACAACATAACAAAGATATTTGTACCAGAATGTTTATTGCAGCCCAATTCATAATTGCTAAGTCATGGAAAAAGCCGAAGTGCCCATCGATCCACGAATGGATTAATAAATTGTGGTATATGTATACCATGGAATACTATGCAGCCTTAAAGAAAGATGGAGACTTTACCTCTTTCATGTTTACATGGATGGAGCTGGAACATATTCTTCTTAGTAAAGTATCCCAAGAATGGAAGAAAAAATACCCAATGTACACAGCCCTACTATGAAACTAATTTGGGACTCTCACATGAAAGCTATAACCCAGCTACAACTTAACAACAGGGGGAAGTGGGAAAGGGGGGGGTGGGTAGAGGGAGGGGAATCGGTGGGATCACACCTGTGGTGCATATTACAGGGGTATTTGCGAAACTTGGTAAATGTAAGAATATAAATGTTTTGGCACAGTAACTGAGATAACGCCGGAAAGGCTATGTTAACCACTGTGATAAAAATGTGTCAAATGGTTTATGAAGTGAGTGTATGATGCCCCATAATCATATCATTGTATACAGTTATGATTTAATAAAAAAATTAAAAAAAAAAAAAAGGGTACATGTAAAACTTAGAAATGTAGAATATAAATGTCTTAACACAATAACTAAGAAAATACCAGGAAGGCTATGTTAACCAGTGTGATGAAAATATGTCAAATGGTCTATAAAACCAATGTATGGTGCCACATGATTGCATTAATGTACACAGCTATGATTTAATAATAAAAATAAAATAAAACCCTTGTTTTAAAAAAATAAAAAAAAATAAACTCTTTGAAAAGTAGTATCAATACCTATCATCTTCAAATTCGTCTCTCTTCCTTTCTTAAACACAATACAATTATATTTTTATCCAGGCTATTCCACATTAACTGTTATCCCCGATGACACCAATGACCTCCAAATTGCCAGAACCAATAGAAACTCTTAATCCTCTTCATCATCTATCAACACTCACTCACATATGAAATTATTTCTTTTTTTGGCTTCCCTGATGCATGCCAGTTTTGACTATTCTCCTTTCCTCACAATCTACATTTTCCTGGGTTTCTTCCTAGCTTTCCTTAACCTTCTGAGCTTGGAAACATAGGCCCACTATGAAGTGCTATCTGCAGACCCCATTTCTCCTTCATCTAACTGGCTTCCTTGGTTATCTAATCAAATTGCCTAACATTAAATGGCATTAGCATTGTATTTAGACCTACATCTGTCTATATCTCAAACTAGATATCCCTCAAACTCAGGCCTCATGCTTGCTATATGACAACTCCATTTAGATATGTATTAGGAATTTTAAACTTACTATGTCCCAAACCAAGTTACTAATTTTCTACCCCAAACTTTGTTGCGAACGCTACAGTAACAAATAAAAAATCAGAAGTTAATTCTGATGCCTTTATTTCTCCACATTCCACCAGCATCAAGATATCATCTTTCTTTTTTTTTGGCCAGGGTTGGGTTTGAACCTGTCACCTCCAGCATATGGGGCCAGTGCCCTACTCCTTTGAGCCACAGGCGCAACCCAATATTATCTTTCTTAACTTCTGAAATATGCACCTTATGCAAGCACATCTCTTGCAGTACTGCAACACTGGTTTAGTCTAACTGCACCTTTTTTGAATTACTGAAATAGAATTCTGTTTTCACTGCTCCCATCCTCAACCTGTATACTGTGGAGAACAGGTACATGTGCACACCTACGCCCAAAGGCAGATGGATCTGAAAAGCTGAAGGAAGAACCCAAAAGATCCAGTTACTCAGAAAGAAATATTTAATAGGGACTTATGAACAGAAGGGATGTCTCTGGTGGCTGTGAGATGGTGGGTTTTGCACTGACCTTCCAGAAAATACCCTTTTTATAACAGGATTTTTGTATAAAACATGTGCAGTTGGTCATGTCTCATTTCTTACCAAAGCTTGTGATCATTGGGAAGATTAGATAAGCATCTTTTGGGGGTGGTTATTATGCTATAGGCATAGTCTTAAGACCTTTCTGCAGAACTTCTTGGTACGGATGAGTCAAACATTGGCCATCAAGAATTTGCTTCAAGATAGCATCACTCTTACCATACGACATGCTGTTTTCCTACAACCTATATTGTCCAGTTTCTGCATAACACACAGAGTGACTATTTAAGAATATATTTTGCAGTTCCTATAAACTTATCAAGGATTTTCCATTTTAAAGTCCAAAATCCTTACAATAGATTACAGGGAAATATATAATAGAGCCCCCTGCCATCTTTTCTGGACACAGAGATACTCAACAGTGCAGGAATTTTGTTTTGTTTCATTTAAATACTTTAATGTCTTGCCCCTGGTCCTCACTGGCATTCTGGGAGCCATAAGGATTTTGAGGCTAGAATTTTCTTGGCCACATAAAAGAAGCATTTTTTTTTACTTCTAGTGGAAATGCTAATATACATCCGTGGGAAAAATAGCATCATCAAGAATGATCTACAACAACTATAATCTAGAGCTACAGGCATGATTCTACTGATAAACATGTTTTAACCAGCACATGACCGCCATCAGCTCAAGACATTTCTATTATTATTCTTGCGATTATGGCAATATTATTACTATTATTGTATCAAATATAAGTTTGTTATTGCTTATGTCAAAACAAATATTTTTTTCGAATGTTGACTTCTCATTCCCTTTCAGCTGCCAATACATGTCTTTGCATTACCTTTATGTACCCTTTACGTGTCCTCACTTATCCCTGAACTTGACTTTATCTCCTTACTTCCACTCTTTTATTTATTATTATTATTTTTTAAGACAGAGTCTCACTATGTCGCCCTCGGTAGAGTGCCGTAGGGTCACAGCTCACAGCAACCTCAAACTCTTGGGCTTAAGCGATTCTCTTGCTCAGCCTCCCAAGTAGCTGGGACTACAGGCGCCCACCACAATGCCTGGCTGTTTTTTGGTTGTAGTTGTCATTGTTGTTTGGCGGGCCAGGGTCAGGTTTGAACCTGCCAGCTCTGGTGTATGTGGCTGGCACCCCAGCTGCTGAGCTGTGGGCACCAAGCCCTTACTTCCACTCAAGAGAAGACAAGATGCTGTTTGAATGCTCTATTTCTATTCAAGGATAAGTCCTTCATCTGCCTTCTTGTCTCTTCACCTACGTTCTTCTATCAGTTAGGTCTTGTACATTTTGTGTTGGGTCTCTCTCATTGCATTTGTTCTTGTTTTCAACTTTCAAGTATCAACAAGACAAGTCCACTGTGAAAAACAAAAACAAAACGAAATTTCCTTGACTCTAGTTGCCCTACAGCCTTTCATTTTTTTTTTTTATTCTCATTAGCAAGAGAATATTCATTCTCTTCAATTAATATTGGGTCTTCTTTTTTTTATATCACATTCACTTCTCTATCAGTTGTTCATGGTCTTTCTTAACACACTACTAAAATTGCTTTAGGAAAGGTTATCAATAATAACATTACGGTTGGATGCAAAAGAAAACATTTCTTTTCTATTTTTTTTCCCTCTTTTCTGCAAGTAATACCTAACATTAAAGCCTATAGTTCCTGGTAATAGAGCATCACATCATCTGATTTCACATTGCTTCCAAAGCAAACCCACAAACTTTCGGAGGGTGTTTCCAAATTATGGAGGGATTCTGTCTAGACAAAGGGTCATCAGGGTCTTTGGCAAGTCATCAAAGGCTCTAAAGTTGAAGATCCTAGCCAATGTTAGATATTTTATCAGCAAACTTTGTAGCAAATACACCCTATTGGCCACAGGCCAAAGTTATTTGTTATTAGAAAATACATGCCAACAAACATAGGTGCTTCTGAGATGTCCGGGGCCATGAGAGGTGTCTTGGAGGGTGAGAAGTTGATCGTCATGGAAACACTTCAGGAACAGGGACAGCTATTTCCTCTTTTGAACAAAGCTTAAGAACTGCTTTCCTACTCACAGAAGGATAATAAAATGGACCAGGCTTCAATTTTTTTCTAGGTCTATGTTGGGGGAGGGGTCTATGTTTGTGGGTTTGCTTTGGAAGCAATGTTTCCTTATGGCTCAGGAAATTTTCATAGAAATAAGGCCTCAGGCAGAACTCAAAATGAGTTTTTAAAGAAGAAAATTAAAGACAGATAAACCGACTCTATAGAATTTAAATCCCATCCGGTGAATTTAAAAACAAAACAACATTAACAATAGTAAGTTTTCACACTGACCCACCAACTTCTCCAACAGACAGGCAGCTTAGGAAAGAAAGGAAGCAGTAAAAATTCTTTTAACAACCACCTGGGGGGAGGCCACACTTTCCCTTCTGGCTCCAGTCTGCCTGTCCCATCTTCTCACCAGCTGTTTGTCATTGGAAATCAGTGGCTTAAGCCAAACTCAGCTATTCACCACAAATCCCCAGCTCTGTGCCGTTCCTGGAAGGCTGCCCACCTCACAGTCTAGGAATTTTTTTCTCCATGCTTTAAGGACCCAATCAAGTCTTATAAATTTCTAGAAAATTCCCCAACTACATCTTTTATGGACATCTCTAAACCCTTAAAACTCTGATAGCCTCCACGTACCTCAGCAGAGACAGGCATGTCTTTATTTTTTTAACCTGTACCACTAGCCTCCACCACTAAAGTTAGCTCCTTTAAGGGGTTAAAACTGGATCAAAATCACCCTGGTCTTCACCTGAGCCCACAGCACAGAACAGGTTCACAGCCTATGCTCATTAAAGGCAGAAGCATGAAAAGAATGAATTATGAATTAGTAATAAATAGTATAAAATACAATTATATTCTTTGTGGTGGAAATTTCCATTTTTTAGCAGTAATTCTCAAGACTCAACATATCATGGATGTTTATGATTTTCTTCTGACTCCTGGTCCACTTGAGACCCTTATGTGCTACATTTTTTTTTTTTTTTGAGACAGAGTCTCACTATGTCACCCTACGTAGAGTGCTGTGGCATCACAGCTCACAGCAACCTCTAACTCTTGGCCTTAAGCAATTCTCTTGCCTCAGCCTCCCAAGTAGCTGGGACTATAGGCACCCACCACAACACCTGGCTATTTTATGATTGTAGTTGTCATTGTTGTTTTAGCCAGTCTGGGCTAGGTTCGAACCCGCCAGCCGTGGTCTATGTGGCTGGCGCCCTACCTACTGAGCTGCAGGCGCCACCTAAATGCTGCGTCTAACCTCCAGGTGAACATTTTCATCTGTATCCTCACTCTGTTCCTCTATATTAATCTGAAAGTGGCTGACCAAAAACCAAGTTGCAAAGGTGGGCCAGTTGGATTGGTATAGGTCCTGTTAAAAGGAAAAGCTTTTGACAAATCAAATTTAACAAAGTTTAATTAAACAAGGCAAAATTCACAAATCAGGCCACTCCTGAATCACAATAACTTCAGAGAGACGGCCTATCTTGTGGTCAATGATTTATAGACAGAAAAAGGTAAGTAACATTCAGAAAGTGGAAATGAGGCCCAGAAACAGTGAGATTGGTTACAGTGTGGTTTGAACAACTCGCTGCCTGTGATTGGCTGATACTCAGTGATGGGCACAGACTAAGTTACAGCCTGTTACACATCCTGTGAGGGGACAGCTCACCATGTACAGAAAAACCTTCTAGGCAGAACTTAAACTACATAAGGAAATAGTTTTAGACTAAACTTTATTTAGCAGTCCTAAAGAATTCGAGACTCTTAAATTACATGTGGAGAGAATTTAACAACATATATTTTGTTTCAATCATACATCTTCGTGGTGACTCTATGATAAATACAGAGGTGTTCACAGTGAGAATTCCACTTTTTTGGCTAAGATTTTCTGACTTCTGTGGTTTTATTACAAGGTAACTGTGAACCAGCAGGACCTCGATTACTTAGCACTTCAGTTCCTTCCCACTGTCACCTGAATGTGACCACCTAATGTTCTAGAATTTCCAGGGAGTTTCAAAATCCCTGAAGATTTTCTTGACCACACTAAGCAGGCCTCTTCCTTTCTTTATCATGTTCAGCCAATGTTTGGCACTATCTGGGTAGTGTTTGTTAAAAAGATGACTGTACTTATGGCTATATGTAGTAAAACTCCTTGAGTAAAGAAGATACAAATGGAAGAAAAAGCTAGCTTTGTACATTTGTGTATTAGTGGGACTTTGTTATTGTGCATGTAAGTTTTTCAGAAACAGCAAAAATGCAGCCAGTTTTCACAGCTAATATAGATGATTCCAAAAATATCTGCAATATTTTAAATGCCCAACAACTAATAGTATCTGTTTTCCTTGAAATGTCAGGATAGAAAATCCAAAATGTTATTCCATTATTTAAAAGGCTTTTGCATTACCCAGAGATAAAGGGAGGAAAACCATTGCAATTGATCTATAGATAAAAAGAAAGAGCATCGTGTTGCGTTCCTAATATTGGTGAGAAGGTAATATTATATGGGAAAAGAGGAAACATCGAGTGTGGTGACCAGATAAAAGGTAAGTTAGATTAGAAAATTTAGAAAAGAATGATAGCATCATTGTGACTTTTGTGTAGAAAAAAGGAAAATAGGGCAAAAAGGTATCATAGGTAGGCAAAGCTGTATCATAGTTTACTTTCTTTAAAATGCAGAAGAGTGGCTTGGCGCTTGTAGTTCAAGAGGGTAAGGCACCAGCCACATACACCAGAGCTGGCGGGTTCAAATCCAGCCTGGGCCTGCCAAACAACAAGACAACTACAATCAAAAAATAGCCGGGTGTTGTGGGTGGGCGCCTCTAGTCCCAACTACTTGGGAGGCTGAGGCAAGAGAATCGCTTGAGCCCAGGAGTTGGAGGCTGCTGCGAGCTGTGACACCACACACTCTACCCAGGGCAACCGCTTGAGGCTCTCTCTCAAAAAAATAAAATAAAACAAAACAAAACAAAATTCAGAAGAGGGGGAAGCCAAGAGCACATCCCCATGATAAAGAAGAACTAAGGTTTCCGGAAAAGTAGACCACACAGTCACAGCTCCTTAGTGAACTGGTAACAAAACTCTCCCTCTTTCCCTTCTTATGAGAATGATGTTCAATTAGAAATATTACATTTAAATTAAGTAAGTTTGACTCATGTGAAAAATGGGCCTAGTGAGTTCCACCTTTACAGAAAGTCTGTTTAGGAGAAAAAGTCTTTGAGACTTTTCCTCACCGTGCAAGATACAGAAAACGGATACATGGAAATATAGAAAATCATTGTCACCTGGTGTTATGGTTCAAATGTGACCTCTACAAAATTCATGTGTTAAAAACTCAATTCCTAGTGAAACAATGTTTGCAGACGGGGCCTTTTGGAGATGTTTAGGTCATGAATAAATTAATAACACTATAAAGGGGCGCGCAGGCATAGGTTTGCTCTCTTGGGTTCCTCTGCCCTGTCAGAGCCCAGGATCCCTTCATCCCTTTTTACCCTCTGCCTTCTGCCTCTGAGGACATGGCAAGAAGGCCCTCATTGATTCCAGAACCTTGATATTGGACTTTCCAGTCTCCAGAACTGTGTGAAATAATTTCAGACACTTGCAAATTACCAGGGCTAAAGTGGTGTTTAACAGCAGCAGAAATGAGCAAGGCCAGGCAGTGGCCCAGGCCCCCCAGCTGCCCAGCATCTTTGTAGGCTGAGGGAACCAGTATCTACTGAGGGGTGCCTTCCTCGCAAACCACTATGTCGGTGTCGCAGGGCCGCTGACCAGCAGGGATGAGGACACCAACAAAAGGATCAAGGGCACTTTATTATAGAAATGATACAGCTGGGAAAAAAGCAAGCTCTCCTCTTCCTTCCTCTTCTTTCTCCTGAAATGGAATCTGTACTGCCAGGGTTTGAGGCAGGAAGGTTCACACGGGATTCGGACAGACCCGTGGGGCGCCCTGCAGGCAGCTTCGGACAGACCCGTGGGGCACCCTGCAGGCAGCTTGCGGGGGACAGGTGAGCAAGCGCCCCCCCACCCCCCGCATCCCCCCGGGTGGGAAGCCTTAAGTAGTGGCCAGAACAACAGTGGCTCTGAATCACGCCTAATGATCATTACTTAAGAAAGCACAGACACCTGCCTGACTAATCATCTTTACTCAAAATAATCTGGCTCCTCGTGGCCCTCAGGCGAGAAAGCCTAATTGTCTCATCTTCCCTACAGAGTCTGAAACCCTCCTGGAGGGACGCCTCTGCACTGAGTCTCACCGGCTGAGGAGGGGGCCCCCGGGCTTAGGGAAGGGGCTCCGTTATAGGTTGCCTAATGTAGTACAAGCAGTTAGCGCGTCATCTGTTTCTGGGGAGCAGCTATCTCTACAGGTTAGGTTTTTCCCATCCCTCCGCCTTTTTAGGCCAGCGGCCTTCGTCCTCTTACAGGTCTCTCCACACCACTACACTCTGGCTCATCTTCTGACAGTGATGAATTTCAGTAATGAAAGAACCTGTGTTTTGAATAAAGGGGTTAGTTCAAAACACAGGTTCTCAGGTCTGTGTGTCCCAAGTGTCTGGATCACGCCTGTGGAGTTTCCTACTCGTTTAGTTACTAACTGTTTGAGTAAATTAAATAGTTGCACATCTATGTTTCCTGACTGATTCAAATTTGGTGTTACCTTTGGAAGGAGATTTGGATTGAAGAACAGAAGTCTTCGTTCTGTGTATTTTGGCTGGTTTTTGTAGACATTATAGCAACTTGTTTCTTGGATTGGTTTCCCTACACTATGCTGTCAGCCAAAAGGGTTTAGTTGGCTTAGAGCCCTGGAGGAAAAGTATAGCAAAAAGTCAAAATATAATAGCTAAATTCAAATATCGCTTTCCCAACTTTCCAAAATATTTTTCAATATCCTCCTGAAAATCAGGAGTCTATTAAATATTTGCAGTCACATTTTAAGCAAAACATTAATGATTATGCTTTGCAAATTAATAAAGCTAGGTAAATGCACCTTAATTCAAGAATAAAAGATATTAACACAGATCGTAAAATGGTAATCTGTTGCCAAAGTTAGCAATATACAGGAACCACAAATTGCTCTTTAGTTTTGGCAGTAAATGTTTTGAGATATTCTGCCCCAGGCTAAGCTCTCTGACTGACAGTATCTCAGAATGCTTATTACAGGGTAATTTCTTCTTTCCTTCTAAGATTACATAAAGATAGTCGGTTAATAAGCAATAAAATCACCTCACAAGACATCTTTAATTGTAATCAAATAAATATGGCAGATGAGATTAAATTAGTGAGTAGCCACCACTGTAGTTATTGTTAATTACACCCACAGTATACCGGTCTCCACCACACGGTGGTGTGACAGCTCATCCTTTTGATCATAAAAGCATAATCTGTAATTCAGACCCAGGATCTAGGGCATTTGGAGGTTCATAGTATAAACATGTATATTTTGAACATGGCAGTGGTTGAAATGCATAAAGTAGGTAATAGCTGGGTCATTCTCATCCTTGCATTGCTGTGCATTTTTTTTTTCCTGTACTGTATTTGTTTTTCTCTCTTTTCTCTAATTTTACATTTACCTTTAACCTCTTCAAATCCACCATTTCCCTCCTTTTTTAAGGGAATTATCAGGTTCAGAACATGCTGAGCCAAAATATTGGCATCTGAGAAAACAGAAGAAGCAAGAAAATCACTCACGCCCTCTCTACTCTTTCCCTGAAGGAGGGCATAAAATCTAGAAAGAATTTTCCACCCTTCTCCCCTAAAAAACAAGTCATAAGAGTTTCACTGAGAGGTGATCTCCTTATTCCCAGAGGAAGGAAACAGCCTTACCTCTGAAAGCACAAGGACAAAGAAAAGAATCTGAACAAATAGCATATATTTTATTTATTACCTTTAGAACATACCTTTTTATTCAAACATCTCCAGGACTATTTGCTTCTCCATCAAACCTAGAATAAAAAATGACACAGGTTTACTTGTTTCTTTAGCTCTTCATTTCCTTATGAAGGCTCCTGTGTCACTTAACACTTATATTAAATAAATTAGCATGCTTTACTTTTGTTAATTGTTTTTGTTATGGGGACTTCAGCCACTAGATGGATAAGATAAGGAAAAGCAATCTTTCCTCCCTTGCCTGAATAAATTAATTAGTACTCACTAATACGAAAGAAATCCTCAATGTTTTCTATAATTTATTTTCCTTGAGAATGGCAAGCTATTATTAAATTATTAACATTTAGGAAAAATTGAAATGAAAAAAATTAAGCCTTTTTTGTTTTTAACTAGCAATAGTAGAAAGTTGCTTTCTTTGTGATTTTATTACTAATTCTTATTCACAACTTTAGCCCAGTAATGTTTTCTTTATTAATATTAATTTAGTTGTCTAAGGTACACTAGAAATACTGAGAACATAAATATACTCGGCCAACCCTGTATGTGTTTTCTTCCCCTGTAAGCTAACAAAACAAAACCAAAGAAATGAATATCACTGGATTGTTTGATGTATCAATGTAGAGTGAAAATGGCCTATAGGACAACTAAAAAATATTCATTTTATTTTGTGTTTAAAAGTCCATCAGAAAAGATATCTGTTTAATACTATGTGAAAAATCTTTACTGCAAAGGAAATGCAGATTTTCATAAACTCGCAGTCATGCCAATAGAACCAGACATGCTGACAAATTTTTAGGTGACATTGTTCTCACGTCCAAGGTCAAGTTCAAGTGGTAGTTGAGCCCTTCACCCAGGGGCGTGCTGAACACCCTCACGCTGTGCACATCAGGTGAGATCCCACCAATTTCTCTTCCTCCTCCCACCAGTCACCTCCTCCAGCCCCCTCATCTACCCTGCCCCTTGCTAGACTATATTTGTGTTTTATTGTTCGTGTGGGCATACAGTTGTTTATATGTTGGTTTCATATAAGTATTGAGTACACTGGACATATATTTTTTTTCCATTCTTGAGATACTTTACTAAGAAGAACGTGTTTCAACTCCATCCAGATACATGTAAAAGATGTAAAGTCTCCATCGTTTCTTATGGCTGAACAGTATTCCATGGTCTACATACATGTACCACAATTTGTCTATCCATTCGTGGGTTAATGGGCATTTGGGTTGCTACCATGACTTGGCAATTATGAATTAAGCTGCAATAAACATTCTGGTGCAAATGTCTTTGTGGTAAAGTGATTTTTATTCTTCTGGGTAGATACCTAGTAATGGAATTAAGGAATCAAATGGAAGATCAGCTTATAGTTCTTGAGAACTTTTCATACTTCTTTCCATAAAGGTTGTATTAGTTTACAATCCACACCGGCATCTGCAGATTTGGGACTTTTTGAGGTGGGCTAATCTCGCTAGAGTTAGATGATATCTCAGAGTAACATGGTAGTGCTGAGTACAATGTATTGGTTATAAAAAGATGCTTAAAGGATGAAGACGAACGTGTTTATCTGAACTGTGATCAATATTTTGGATGCTGTTAAACCTGACATTAATTTGTTTCCCTTGTCAGACATTTTCAAAATCATTAATAACTGATCATACCGTTTTGAGTAATCATACTAAATGTTAATCATACTAAGTTCATGTATTTTTAAATAAACTATGTATATGAACAGGTGGGGGAAAAGTATAAAAAAAAATATTTAATAGATGTATAAACTTTAGTTTTTTCCAGTCCCATTTTAAAAGTAATCATGCCTTTACCAAATACTGACAAAATAAGCACGATTTGTTTCACAAAAGGCATAATTTTTTAAAAATTAAATATTTTATACATAATAACTTTCAATTGCCTTTCTACATGGAAATTACTTAATAATTAGATTTTCTGCTACTTCCTCTTACACTGGAAATTTTAACAAAATATAGTTTGGTTAATCTATTGTCCTAATGCCAGATCTTTTGCTAATATTTAAATAGTTCCAAGCATGAACAGAGTTTATCAAGAGTAAACAATATAGATTTTACTCCAAAGTTTTTCTTGTCCTTTACAACAAAAACAGACTAAAGTAACATTGAGCTTCTGACTTTTAAAAAATCTTTGCTGTCTCCAAAATATCCCTTAAATACAGGTTGTTCTCGAAGCCACCATATATAGGGAAAATAGGAAATCGTAGCTACATGTACCATTACTTAAAAAATATTTAATTGTGTGTCACCTTTTTCTACAATTTTGTAATAATATTTTGTAAATAAAGGTGCATTTAGCTACAATTTCCCTTATTCCCTACATTTGCGCTATGTTTGGTGATTTCTGTCATGCCTTGTATAACCCCAGAGGAGCAATATATTCTTTGGAGGTTTGTAAGAGACCTATCTCCATTCAGAAAACATAAATGCAACATGTGACTTCAGAAAAGAAATCAGATCTAATGAATTTGAGTCTTGATACTTTACATGTTCACGCTCACCAAAGCTCTCCAGTTTTTAAAGCAGACATAAAATCACTTGTCCTGGAGAAGTCTGTATCTGTTTTGGCACTGCTCCAGTATTTGGGATATTATTAATACCTCCAGGTCTCTTACTATTTATTCTTCTAAATGTATGCTACTAGTGCAATCTATTTATGCCAAATAAATTTTGTAGCTTAATCAGTTCATATTGTTACAAATATTTAAATACTATGCAGATGAGTACAAAATGCAACCCAAATATGAGTGTTTTGATGAATGTGACAACATAATTAACATAATAACATATTCCACCATTAATAAATGCATTAAGCTGGGTAGCTGAGTTTTGTTATATTATATTACAATGTACAATGTGTATATTACAAATTCAAAATTCTGTTTCTTGCATCATAGAAAATAGACTTTTGAAAATTCAAAAGGAATATACATAAAAAAAGAGAATTATTTTGTACTCTACTTCTTTGCTGCCATATCCTTTTTTGTGTTGTTGTTGTTTTTTGCAGTTTTTGGGCCAGGGCTAGTTTGAACCTACCACCTCTGGCATATGGGGCCGGCGCCCTGCCCCTTTGAGCCACAGGCACCGCCCAGCTGCATACCTGTGGTACTCAGGAGCATCTATGACTTCACAAGCCTTTAATTCACATGACAATACAAGCCCGTATCATTGCTTTGCAAAGAGTTATTTGCTTGGATATTAATGTCTGACACAGGAAGTTATGAAAAGTACTATTTTAATTATTAAATGTACTTTTACAAAATTACAACGTACAGTTTTCTCAGCAAATTTCTTCATTTATGAGGCCAGAGTTGTATGTGTTGTGTCCTCTGTCTTTCTTGTGCCAAAACATTGTCTCTCATATCCAATAGTATCTATACCACTCACATTGAAATCAGTCCTCTGTAATAAAACATGGGCTCTCCAAAAAGCCACTCATCTGATGGAAGGGTTCATTTATTATCTGATTAGTATCTAACACATATTTTAGGTTGGTGTGAAAGTAATTGAGGCTTTGGACCATGAATTTTAAATCATAAATAGGCTCCAACATGTCTTTATTAATCAGAATAGGAACCATTACAATCAACTTTACAATAAGAAATAAGTCTGTTTCTTCCGGGAGCATAAAAATCCTTACTGTAGCATAAAAATAAAGCATTTCCTGCACTCTGCTGATTGTGGAAGTGTTTTCCCTGCAAAAAGTTGTCAAGGTGCTTGAAGAAGTGGTCGTTGGTTGGCCAGAGGTCAGGTGAATGTGGTAGGTGAGGCAAAACTTTGTGGCCCAATTTGTTCAACTTTTGAAGTGTTGGTTGAGCAACATGAGGTCAGGCATTGTGGTGGAGAAGAACTGAGTCCTTTCTGGCTGCTGGAGTTGAAGTTTTCACTGCATCTCATTCATTTTATCAGCAGTCTGCTCAGATGTGATGGTCTCCCCAGGATTCAGAAAGCCATAGAGGACCAGACTGGCAGCAGACCACCAAACAGACCATCAAACACCATGACCTTTTGTGGTACAGTTTGGCTTTGGAAATTGCTTTGGAGGTTCCTCTTTGTCCATGCACTGAGCTGGTCATCACTGGTTATCATATGAAATCCACTGTTCATATCATAGTCCAATCCAGAAATGATTCAGTGTTGAGTGGGATAAGAGAAGATGACACTTAACAATGAGATTTGCTCTGATTTTTGTTCAGCTCATGTGGCTCCACTTACTGAGCTTTTTCACTTTTCCAGTTGGCTTCAAAGGCCGAACCACTCTGCAAGGTCAAGGTTGAGTTATTCAGCAACTTCTCATACAAAAGATCCTTATCAGAGGATCAACTTCGATGTTGCTCTCAGTGGGCTGTTGTCAACTTCGGGTGGCAGACACTATGCTCCTCATCATCAAGGATATATTCTCTGCAAAACTTCTCCAACCACCATTGTAGTGTATGTTCACTAGCAATTCCTGGACCAAATGCGTTGTTGATGTTGCCACTTGTCTCCACGGCTTTATGACTCATTTTGAACTCGAATAAGAAAATTGCTCAAATTTCCTTTTTGCACAATATCATTTCCATAGTCAAAAATAATTATAAAATAAACATCAAGTAATAAATCATTAGCAAAAAAACATAAAGTGAGAAATTCACATTAAAATGATGTAAAACATGACCATGTTTATTTAAGAATATATGCCAGTGTCATACAGCAAATTTCAACAGTGCAAAAACTACAATTACTTTTGCACCAACCTATAATAAACAGAGACCTAATGGGATTGGCTACAGGTCAGGCAAGGATTAATTTGAAAGAAAAGCATGATGAAATTTTAAGAATATGGAGCTGTCCAAGTTCAGGGTGCAAGATCTTGTACTGAAATAACTTAGTAAATCTAAAAAGGAACATCAATGTCAGTGTGTTTGCTGTATACAAGTATATAATATAGAAAGGAAAAAAGAAAGGTAAACTTTTTATAGTCTATTGAATACTGAAATGAAAGCAACACACTCCATCTTGTGCTCAGTTTCCCCTTGTTCTGTGTCCAGCTAATTCCTCCAGTTGCTGACCTCACAAGCCAAAATCAGCTGCACGCCCACCCTGAGGAGCTTAGAGCAGCTGGCATGGAGGTGGTGGTTTGCACAGACACCTCCATGACCACCTTCATCATGGTTTCACTGTCATGGGAGGATGCTCTCTTCTCCTCAGACATCACCACAATCTTTCATCATCTACTTTTCCACCCACATATGTAATTTAGGCTGATCCATTTACTATTTCTCTCTTCCTCTGGCTTCTCACATCCCTAGATCCTCCCACATTTGTATAACTTTAATTTCCTTATTAAGCCTCTTGTTTCCAAAATAATGCATAGTAATTTTTTCTCCCTCATTGAACACTGACAGACACACAGTACTTGAGGCAGACTTGTTTTGTAATTGACTCCACATATCCATGTGATGCTGTATCTACTTCTTACACAGCACAGGTGCTTGGCTCATTAGGACTCACTTTGCCCATTGAACAGAAGCAGTTTTGATGGAAGCAGAAGGTTGAGAAAGTCTGGAGTATCTCTTTTTTACTGATGGAGCCCTGCTCCTGCTTTGATACCTTCCTAGGCTATCCTTTTGGAGAACATGATGAAAACGAAGCTATTGAAGCTGAGAGACAATGGACCCATCAGCTGACCACAGCTGTAAAAAACAACCCAGCTTAGCAGAGATCTTCCTAACAGCAAGTCAGCCAAAAGAACCATGAGAAAGAATCAGTACTTGTTCCTTTAAGACACAAATTTGGAGGTAAATTTGTGAATAGAAATAAAAAATTGATGCAGTAAGAGAAGTAAAGAGAACAGAAATTTAGATAGGGAAGTCTAGAAATGAAGACTGCGTGCAGAATCATGTGCATTGCCAATGCCTTGTCTTGTTTGTTGGTACGTGAGGGGAAGAAAAAGATTGTAGATAAGGAAGTCCAGGGTGAAGGCATATGGAGGGACCTGTGAGAATAAGCATAAAGCATAACTATGGAGGTAGGCACGAAGTTGCAGTTGATGTCCACGAGTGAACACCCACACAGAGCACCAGCAAGCAAGTATATACACTGACCTCAACAGCTGCAATTGACCACCTTCAACGTCAGTTGACATAACCTCACTTATGCTACTGACCACCCCATTAGAGGCACCAGGGGCTTACAAAAGGCTGGCCATCATGACAATAATAGAGCCTCGGCATGGGCACTATGATATGGACTCCTGCTCACTAAGGTTGATTTAGCCACTGCTATTACTCTGTCCAACCTACCATGAGCAGAGACTGAAACACTAATAAACCACCATCCAGGGTGACCATAGTCTCAGTTTGCCTGGGACTGATGAGATTTTCAAGACAAGATAATCAGTGCTAAACCCAGTTTAGTGTCTAAAAACCATCCCTCAAGGAGACCAAATACCCAATTGGTGGCAAGTTAATGACATTGCATCCCTAGAATTCTGGAAATGGCAGTGATTGACCTTAATTGGAATGACAACCAATTTTAACACAAAGTTGCTATTCCTACACACAGAACCTCAATCAACTTGCAGAATGTTTAAGCCACTGGCACGTGATCGTGAGTAACATCAACTCAAACCGAAGGAGTTGCTCTGTAGGAAAGGAGGTGTGACGGTGAGTATGTGAACACAGGATCCCCTGGTCCAGTCACACATTGCACCACCCTGAAGCTGCTAGCCAAAAGAACAGCACTTTGAATGCACAGCTGAGGTGCTACCCTGGGGAGGTGACCCATGCAAGGATGGTGCACCAACTCCAGGATGTGGTTTCTACCCGAAATCAAGACCATTGACTGGAACTACATGCACAATAAATAGAATACACATATCTTGCTCATCATTGATCCCAGTAACCCACTCAATGAATTCATGCTTTCCATTCTGCAACCTCAGATTCTAAACCTCTTTGGGAATTCTTCCAAGAGGTAGTCTGCCAATAGTCTCAATAAAATTTGAGCTACAGTTGTTGCTTAATGACGTTTGGCTACTGATGTCAACCTGGTGGGGATTATTGATTCTGATCACCAAAAGGAGATGATGGAGCTGAGAAAAGTATGTTGACACCCACCTGATTGTATGTGGTGTCTATCCCCGGTTTTGAGAATAAATGATTAAGTGCATCAGACACTCAAAAATGTCTACAATGTGTGCTCCTATGCTCGGAAATTTCTTTAGTCACCTAATGAAATATTCATACTTGTGGGTTTGCCTGTTTGTTTTTAGAGATAGCATCTTTATGTTACTCTGTTTAGAGCACAGCTCAGTGACCATAGCTCACAACAGCCTTGAATGTTTGGGCTGAAGTGATTCTCCTGGCTGAGGATCCAGAACAGCTGGGATTGTAGGCACAAACCACTGTGGTTGGCTCAGATATTTATTTTTCCCATATCAGTTTTCCTTAGAACTTTTTCAGGAAAGGATTTCTTTCTCTGCTACCCTGCAATTGAAAACTCTACTACAGAATTAACAGGTTAGAGATTAAGAACTTGTACTATAAACTGTTATACATCCATTACTTGTTATTTGTATGTACAATGGTCTTCTCCTAAAAGTGTAGGCAATTTGAATTTAGAAAATATGCCTTACTCTCCTCGCATCCCCAGTATTTATAACAGTGTCTGACAAATTGTCAAGGGGATTATCAAATACTTGTTAAAAGGAAAAAAGAGAAACAAGGATTGTCACCTTTTCTCTGAAATGTTTCCTTTAGCCCACCCTATTCTTTATCAGGCATGCAGAGCTCTATTATTTTCTTTGATTGTGAATATATTGTCTACTGGCTTGTAAATAATTGGTATGCAAGAGATTTTTTGCCTTCCATCTCCTATGTCTAAGAGAGCGCATCCCTCAAAATAAATGCACAATATACATCGAATGAAGTAATAAAAAATATTAAATTTCCTACTGTTACTGCCTTAAAGTAAAACCAAAAACACAGTAATATGAAAAGAGAAGAACTTGTTAGAAACTTATTTCAATCTTGACTCTTTAAAAGTATCTGTTAAGATGGTTATTTGAAAAGAATCTGAAAATCTTAGAAATACTAAATAAAGGACATGCGTTTTAAACCACTGAGAGCTATGTTTGAATTTCAATTTTGACGCTAATCATGTAAATTTTGGAAGTCATTATATACTGTAAGCTTCAGTTTCCTCATTCTTAAAGTGAAGATAATGTCAACTTCATGGAACTTTTACGAAACTTAAATAAGAAGATGAATTTTAAAGTAGGCACTCAGTAACAATAGCTGCTATTATTTTTATTGTTTTTAATATTATCATTATTGTTATAAATGCAAACCTTCTGGGGTTTATACTTTACCATAGTTAACATTGTTTCTAAAAGTAAGATTTTGGAAAGAGAAGAGATAGCTGACCAGAGACATTAGCTGCCAGATCATCTCAGAAAGAAGGAAAAGTTTTAGATGAAAAAGGAAATTCAAATAAACAGTCATATATTGGGTGTAATTATGAGTGAAAAGTGCCAGAACCTACAATAGATTTCATGGAAAGAAGTTGTACAGCAAAATGACAAGAAAGGATATTAACAGAGGACAACTCCTGAGAAGCCCAAAGTCCAGTGAACAGGGTGGGTGGTGTGGTTTGTTTCTCCCTCCCTCACATCTCTGGCAATCATCAGGCTCCAGAGCTGCCAGAAAGCTTTTGTACCCTCTATAGTTCAAAAGCTGCTGCCACAGTAAACTGAAAGCTTCTTGAGGACAAAGCAGCAGCCAGCCAGCTGGTTGGGGTGCTCCCCATCATCACAGGCCTGAGCTGAGATGGCAGTGCCATGTTGCTTCTCCACCCACCACGTGTCTTTTCCAATCCAGGGGGCTTCAGCCACTCAGTATTCATCTTGCACATTTCTACAAAGACATTTCCCAACTCTGGCCTAGACTGAAGGAGCCACAGAGAGCCCACAAGATCTAAATGACCCCAGAGCCTGAACATTTTGGGCAGGCTTCCTTCTGAAGAGAGGGACAGAGTTGGCCAACGTTGCCAGCTTTACCCCATTCAGATTTTTCCTTCCCACCCCTCCCTCACCCATGGCTGCAAAGAGAGATGAGTGAGCCAGGTCTCTCAGGAACTGCAGCTCCCCTTGTTGAGGCATACACCACACCAGGGCTTCCAGACAGAGAGGCTCAAACTTGTTCTCTTAAAGACTTGAAGAAAACTAGGAGTTGCTTGGACTATGAGCTCCCTCCTCACCATCTCTCCTCAGTGCTGTTTGCCCAGCTACTCCATCAGAGCAAGACAGACCCAGAAGCAGAGGGACACCAAGCCTGCTTGAGTATCACATAGGAAACTCTGAATCGGCATGCTTCTTTCTAACACATTCAAGGATTTATCTTTGGATGACAGGCCCACAAGCCAGATCACAGATCCCTAAGATTCAATTTTGTTGCATGAAGGCAAGGAAAAGATACTTGTGAACTGATCTTAGGAGGTGAGGTGGGACAGAACCTAAAAAGAGAATAAAGCGTACGTCCCAGCTGCGTTGCACTCGCAGACCACCCCTCCCTTCCCAAGAAGGCTATGCTCTCCATCCAGTATAGAACCCTAGACAGAGGAGTTACCAGCCCATGGGACCATCATGAGGGGGCTCAAATTACCTGAGCTTCTTCCTGCTGGCAGATGCCAGAGGGAAATCACAAAGCAGGGGAGGAAGAAGAAAAGTGAAACTCAGGCCTGATAACCAGATTGTGAATCTCAGATGACCCCGTCACCACAGCAAAATTTCTTTCTGGTGGGGCCACTTTGGCTCCTTTATGGTGGCTTTCCTCAGAAACTGGGAGCAGAAATTTGACCCCTTCCAAAACAGCTTTTGTGGAGCCTGAGGGCAGACTCACAAAACCCAGCTCTGCCTGGCCTCCTCTACCACCCACCTCTGCTATGGTGGAGAATAAGGATTCATCTAGAAGTTCCAAGCCCCCACCCACCATCTGGAACATTCAACTGCTTCTCCTAAGGGACTAAAGCCCTTCACAGGTCCCCAAAACAACACTGCAGCATGTTCCTTCTGGCAAGCACCACTTAGTGACAGGGAGGTCAATTGCACAGCCCTTTACAGCATTTATTGATTTAATTATACAGGGTGTGGTTAATTCTTGCCCACAAGTACCACCTGCACTCTCAGAGATTAAACTGGGCATGCCCATATAATTCACACTGTTAGGAAGATCACAGAGCTGGGAAAGAAAAAGAATTGTAATGACTTTGATCCTCCATGATCAAAAAAAGACAGGAAATCTTCCCACACACATAGCTCACCACTGCTGCAGCCTATACACAACTGGCAAATGAGAAAGCCACTACACTAAGGATATCCACATCTAAGGCATCCATCCAGAGCCCAGATCACCATCCAAGTGTCCATAAACAAAGACAAAGATTCTTACCCAAAATATGCCACAGACATCTTTACAAGTGAGGAAAGATAAAAAGCCCCATAAAAACAAAAGAAACGAAAGGGCTGGATACTCCAGCAGCTGTGCCAGTTCCTAATTTATACAGGTATGGCAGAGAATATCTCTGTCTCTTGTCCCCTTTCCTCTCAATAACCTGGCTCTCAGGAAAGTATTTTGTCTGTGTGTGACAATAATACTGTAGGGTCAGTGGTGATACCATAAATTGTTGATAACTGATGAACTACGAACATAGTTACACAGAGCGTAGAAGAAATAAAAGGAGAAGACTTTTTGTTTGAGAAGGTCTTTTAACTCTCCAACCAAGACCGGAATATTATTTCTTCTCCAAGAACTTTAGATACAGAAATAATTTGGACTGTAACTTTATCTTCCTTCTCAGAGCTGTGTGTCCATAGTTCTGATCCTTAAACTGGGTTCTGTAAAATCTAAAACTAACTACTTTCAGACACAATAATTCCCTTGTCACAGGGAATAAAAGCAAAGCCTGTGAGTGATCTCCTTCTGCCACAGCAGTGGGGGCCAGCATTTCAAGCCTGGTTTGCATTCATCTCCACAGCGTCTGTGAAGCTCGCTCATGAGAGCAGTGCAGGATTTCCTGCCGATTTCCGTCTCATTGATTTATTAACTAATTTATATGCTGAATGTGTTATCTCATTCATCACTAGTGATGACACAGAGAAAAATGACTGTCTTATAATTGATCAGAAAAGTCATTTTAAATATGAAAATAATAATCTTTTATTGTTAAAAGTCCACATAAGTCAGTTCTCTCCTTTCTGAGATCTGCACTAACAGAAGTTGTAAAGCAGCATCTTAAATACTCTTATCAGGCGCTGAATATCACTTAAATGTTTGAAAGGTTCAAAGGTTAGCAAGCTTAAATATTAGGTTGAGTTTTTGCTCATATTTCCTTGTTCCAAAGAATTACTTGAAAGAATATTACTGGATCTTGCAACAATCTGACCAAAGTGTTTATTATAAATCAGTTCTAATAAATTAGATACATGTCTTTTTAAAAAATGCATCAGGCCGAAACAGGAACATATTGAGCTATGATTTTAAATAAATGATCTTAATTAGTACTATTACATAACAATATATTAATAAAAGAAATTATCTAAATAAATTTTTAATCCCTTTATGGGTATTATTCAAATAATCGATAATATTGGTATTGTATGCTTCATTGCTAAATAAAAGGAAAAAGACTGTTCTAAAAAATGTCCACATGATGATATTGCTCTGGTAGAGTTTTTGCCACTTAAGCAAATAACACTGGCTTTTTTGTTTGTGTGTTTGTCTGTTAATATCATTTGAAAAAATGATATTCCTTAATAACTATTTCATTATATAAAATTTTCTAATTTTCTAATAGTTTAAAATCTACATTTCCATGCTGAATTTTTCCCTGAATTAAGAATATCTCTGGAAATTAGTTACCTACAGCTAAGACTTTTCCCTTTTTATCTCTTGATTTACCTTTGTTACATCAGGACCACATTCTTTTTTTTCCTCCTGTTTTATAAGTAAGGGAGTGAGACCCAATAAATATTTGTGTTCTCCAATTCAGATTCCAAAGCAGTAAGCTGGCGAAGTGCATGAAACCAAAAGTGCTCACCATTCCTACCTCACCAAGAGCCTCTGTGATCCCCAGCTCTCTGTCCTGTTCCTGAATGTGGCTACTGTGACAGCGTGGACATGTTAGGGAGACACTGTAGCTCACACCGCCATGGGTCACCTTGAACCTTACAGGTAAGTTCTTTATTACTAGCACATCATTTTAATAGTTTTTACTTTTGTCAATCATTTAATTGTGAGATCTTGGTTTGGATATTTTAGGTATTTGAACTCTTTTTTTTTGAATCTCTCTGGATTTTATTTATTTATTTATTTTTATTGTTAAATCATACCTGTGTACATTAGCGCAATCAAGGGGTACACTGTGCGGGATTCATATACAATCTGAAATATTCTCATCAAACTGTTCAACGTAGCCTTCATGGCATTTTCTTCGTTACTGTATGTAGACATTTGTATTCTGCCTTTAGTAAGTTTCGCCTGTACCCATTCTAAGATGCACCATAGGTGTGGCCCCACCCATTACCCTCCCTCCAACAAAACCTTTCCCCTCCCTTTAATCTTCCTCTCCAAGAATGCAAAAGATCTACATTTACAAATGAAGTTAAAAGAATTTATAGGTTTCCTTTCCTTTCTTTGTTCCCTCCCTCCCTCTCTCCCTTCCTTCCTTTCGTCCTTCCTTCTTTTTATTCTTGGGTAAAATCCTCCGAGAAGCAACAAATCATTGCATTGCATCATAGCCCCATATCCTAGTTCACTGAATGACACAGATAATACTTTCTCCTTTTTATATATGCTTAACGAATCCTTTTACACTTAAGTCAATAAATTCATGTAAGTAAAATCTGCATGAACTGTAAATACAGAATAGTTATACTTTCATTTTACCCACATAGTTCTGTTTTAATTTGTTAGTATTGACATGTTGACCTTATAAAATTATAGAAAAATCTACACTTTATAATTCTGTTCTCCTCAAACTATGGCATGGATCTCATTTGCTTCCATTACACTTCTCATTGTTTTATATTCGAATTCAATCATCAGGTGTATTATAGGAATCTAAAAATGATTAAAAAAAGCATTCTAGTAAAATATAATTTACATACATGGTATATCAAAAAAGTTCATTTTGCCTTATAAATGTGAACTATAATTTTCGTAAATATATAAATGATAATAACTTACTATTTCAATTACACTTTTCTATTTTTTTAATTTTAATTTTTTTTTTTTTATTGTTGGGGATTCATTGAGGGCACAATAAGCCAGGTTACACTGATTGCATTTGTTAGGTAAAGTCCCTCTTGCAATCATGTCTTGCCACCATAAAGTGTGACACACAACAAGGCCCCACCACCCTCCCTCCATCCCTCTTTCTGCTTCCCCCCCATAACCTTAATTGTCATTAATTGTCCTTGTATCAAAATTGAGTACGTAGGATTCATGCTTCTCCATTCTTGTGATGCTTTACTAAGAATAATGTCTTCCACTTCCATCCAGGTTAATACGAAGGATGTAAAGTCTCCATTTTTTTTTAATGGCTGAATAGTATTCCATGGTATACATATACCACAGCTTGTTAATCCATTCCTGGGTTGGTGGGCATTGAGGCAGTCTCCACATTTTGGCGATTGCAAATTGAGCTGCAATAAGCAGTCTAGTACAAGGGTCCTTATGATAAAAGGATTTTTTTCCTTCTGGGTAGATGCCCAGTAATGGGATTGCAGGATCAAATGGGAGGTCTAGCTTGAGTGCTTTGAGGTTTCTCCAGACTTCCTTCCAGAAAGGTTGTACTAGTTTGCAGTCCCACCAGCAGTGTAAAAGTGTTCCCTTCTCTCCACATCCACGCCAGCATCTGCAGTTTTGAGATTTTGTGATGTGGGCCATTCTCACTGGGGTTAGATAATATCTCAGGGTTGTTTTGATTTGCATTTCTCTAATATATAGAGATGATAACCATTTTTTCATATGTTTGTTAGCCATTCGTCTGTCATCTTTAGAGAAAGTTCTAGTCATGCCTCTTGCCCATTGATATATGGGATTGTTGGCTTTTTTCATGTGGATTAATTTGAGTTCTCTATAGGTCCTAGTTATCAAGCTTTTGTCTGATTGAAAATATGCAAATATCCTTTCCCATTGTGTAGGTTGTCTCTTTGCTTTGGTTATTGTCTCCTTAGCTGTACAGAAGCTTTTCAGTTTAATGAAGTCCCATTTGTTTATTTTTGTTGTTGCAATTGCCATGGCAGTCTTCTTCATGAAGTCTTTCCCCAGGCCAATATCTTCCAGTGTTTTTCCTATGCTTTCTTGGAGGATTTTTATTGTTTCATGCCTTAAATTGAAGTCTGTTATCCATCTTGAATCAATTTTTGTGAGTGGGGAAAGGTGTGAGTCCAGTTTCAGTCTTTTACATGTAGACATCCAGTTCTCCCAACACTATTTATTGAATAGGGAGTCTTTCCCCCAAGGTATGTTCTTGTTTGGTTTATCGAAGATTAGGTGGTTGTAAGATGTTAGTTTCATTTCTTGGTTTTCAATTCGATTCCAAGTGTCTATGTCTCTGTAGTACCATGCTGTCTTGAGCACTATGGCTTTGTAGTACAGACTAAAATCTGGTATGCTGATGCCCCCAGCTTTACTTTTGTTACAGAGAACTGCCTTAGCTATACGGGTTTTTTTCTGGTTCCATACAAAACGCAGAATCATTTTTTCCAAATCTTGAAAGTATGATGTTGGTATTTTGATAGGAATGGCATTGAATAGGTAGATTGCTTTGGGAAGTATAGACATTTTAACAATGTTGATTCTTTCCATCCATGAGCATGATATGTTCTTCCATTTGTTAATATCCTCTGCTATTTCCTTTCTGAGGATTTCATAGTTTTCTTTGTAGAGGTCCTTCACCTCCTTCGTTAGGTATATTCCTAGGTATTTCATTTTCTTTGAAACTATGGTGAAGGGAGTTGTGTCCTTAATTAGCTTCTCATCTTGACTGTTATTGGTGTACACAAAGGCTACTGACTTGTGGACATTGATTTTATATCCTGAAACATTACTGTATTTTTTGATGACTTGTAGGAGTCTTGTGGTTGAGTCTTTGGGGTTCTCTAAGTATAAGATCATGTCGTCAGCAAAGAGGGAGAGTTTGACCTCCTCTGCTCCCATTTGGATTCCCTTTATTTCCTTGTCTTGCCTAATTGTATTGGCTAGAACTTCCAGCACTACGTTGAATAGTAAAGGTAACAGAGGACAACCTTGTCTGGTTCCAGTTCTAAGAGGAAAAGCTTTGAGTTTTACTCCATTCAGTAAAATATTGGCTGTGGGTTTGTCACAGATAGCTTCAATCAGTTTTAGAAATGTGCCACCTATGCCTATACTCTTCAGTGTTCTAATTAGAAAAGGATGCTGGATTTTATCAAATGCTTTTTCTGCATCTATTGAGAGGATCATGTGATCTTTATTTTTGCCTCTGTTAATATGGTGGATAATGTTTATGGACTTGCGTATGTTAAACCAGCCTTGCATCCCTGGGATGAAGCCTACTTGATCATGATGAATGACTTTTTTGATGATAAGCTGTAATCTATTGGCTAGGATTTTGTTGAGAATTTTTGCATCTATATTTATGAGTGACATTGGTCTGAAATTCTCCTTTTTGTTTGGGTCTTTTCCTGGTTTTGGTATCAGGTTGATGTTTGCTTCATAGAATGTGTTGGGGAAGATTCCTTCTTCCTCAATTTTTTGGAATAATTTCTGCAGTACAGGAATAAGCTCTTCCTTGAAGGTTTGATAGAATTCTGGAGTGAAGCCATCTGGACCAGGGCATTTTTTGGTTGGAAGCTTTTTTATTGTTTCTTTGATCTCAGTGCTTGAAATCGGTCTGTTCAGGAGCTCTATTTCTTCCTGGCTAAGTCTAGGGAGAGGGTGTGATTCCAAATATTGATCCATTTCCTTCACGTTGTCAAATTTCTGGGCATAGAGTTTCTGGTAGTATTCAGAGATGATCTCTTGTATCTCTGTGGGATCAGTTGTTATTTCCCCTTTATCATTTCTGATTGAGGTTACTAGAGATTTTACTTTTCTATTCCTCGTTAGTCTGGTCAATGGTTTATCTATTTTATTTATTTTTTCAAAAACCCAACTCCTTGTTTCATTAATTTTCTGAATGATTCTTTTGTTTTCAATTTCATTGATCTCTGATTTGATTTTGGACATTTCTTTTCTTCTACTGAGTTTAGGCTTAGATTGTTCTCCTTTTTCAAATTCTATAAGATCTCTTGTGAGATTGTTGATGTGCTCTCTTTCTGTTTTTCGAATGTAGGCTTCTAAAGCGATGAATTTTCTTCTCAAAACTGCTTTTGCAGTATCCCACAGGTTTTGGTAACTTGTGTCTTCATTGTTGTTATGCTCAAGGAAGTTAATGATTTCCTGTTTTATTTCTTCCTGCACCCATCTGTTATTCAACAGAAGATTGTTTAATTTCCATGCCTTTGGGTGGGGTCGAGCATTTTTGTTAGAGTTGAGTTCCACCTTTAGTGCCTTATGGTCTGAGAAGATACAAGGTAAAATTTCAATTCTTTTGATTCTGTTGATATTTGTGTCCCAGAATATGATCAATTTTGGAGAATGTTCCATGTGTGATGAGAAGAATGTATATTCTTTATCTTTGGGGTGGAGTGTTGTATATGCGTCTATCAAGCACAGTTGTTCTAGGGTCTCATTTAAATGTCTTATATCTTTGTTTAATTTCTGTTTAGAGGATCTGTCCAGCTCTGTAAGAGGAGTGTTAAAGTCCCCTGTTATGATGGTATTATCAGATATCATATTGCTCAGACTGAGTAAGGTCTGTTTCAAGAATGTGGGAGCATTTAAATTGGGTGCATAAATATTTAGAATTGAAATGTCTTCTTGTATTTTTCCCTTGACCAATATAAAGTGACCATCTTTGTCTTTTTTGACTTTAGTTGCTTTAAATGCACATGTATCTGAAAATAAGATTGCAACTCCTCTTTTCTTCTCAATTCCATTTGCCTGAAAAATTGTCTTCAAACCCTTGACTCGGAGCTTTAATTGGTCTTTTGAAGCCAGGTGTGTTTCTTGCAGACAGCAAATAGATGGCTTGTGTTTTTTAATCCAGTCAACCAATCTATGTCTCTTCAGTGGGGAATTCAAGCCATTAACATTTATTGAGATAATTGATAAGTGTGGTAATATTCTATTTGTCTTATTTGGTGAGAGTCCATTGCTTAGTTTTATCTTTTGCATCAGTGTGGATGTTAGGTTCTGTCCTTTAATTTCTGAGTTCTTACTTTGCTGCTGATCCATTGTGGTGGTCAGTGTGCAGAACAGGTTGAAGTATTCCCTGTAGAGCTGGTCTTGTTGTGGTGAATTTCCTCAATGTTTGTATATCCGTAAATGATTTGATTTCTCTGTCAATTTTGAAGCTTAGCTTAGCAGGGTACAGAATTCTGGGCTGGAAATTGTTCTGTTTAAGTAGATTAAAGGTAGATGACCATTGTCTTCTTGCTTGGAAAGTTTCATTAGAGAAGTCTGCGGTCAGTCTGATGGATTTGCCCCTGTAGTTCAACTGGTGCTTACTCCTGGCAGTTTGCAGAATCTTTTCTTTTGTCTTGACTTTGGACAGGTTCATCACAATGTGCCTTGGAGAAGCTTGGTTAGAGTTGAGGCCACCTGGGGTCTGATAGCCCTCTGAAAACAGTGTGTTAGAATCTTTGGTGATATTTGGGAAATTTTCTTTTATAATATTCTCTAGTATGGCTTCCATTCCTCTGGGGCATTCTTCTTCCCCTTCTGGAATTCCTATAACTCGTATGTTGGAACGCTTCATAAAGTCCCATAATTCTGACAGTGAACATTCTGCTTTCTCTCTCTTCTTTTCTGCCTCTTTTACTATCTGAGTTATCTCAAGAACTTTGTCTTCTACCTCTGAAATTCTTTCTTCTGCATGGGCTAACCTGTTGCTGATACTTTCCGTTGCATCTTTAAGTTCCCTAATTGACTGTTTCAGTTCCTTCACCTCTGCTATATCCTTTTTGTATTCTTCATATCGTTCATCTCTTATTTGATTCTTTTTTTGGATTTCCTTTTGGTTATTTTCCACTTTATTAGCAGTTTCCTTCATTGTTTCCATCATTTGTTTCATTGTTTTCAACATGTGTATTCTAAATTCCCTTTCTGTCATTCCTAACATTTCTTTATAGGTGGAATCATCTGCAGTAGCTACCTCATGGTCCCTTGGCAGCGTTGTTCTGGACTGGTTCTTCATGTTGCCTGGAGTTTTCTGCTGATTCTTCCTCATGAGTGATTTCTTTTATCTGTTTCCTTTCCCTAATTTTCCTTTCACTTCCTCTTGCTCTTTAAGTTCTCGTGCCTATGGGTGGGTTTAGACAGATTCAATACATGCGACCACTTGCCGTTTTCCTCTGTTTTAGTCCTCCTCTTGGGGTCCAGAAGTCTCTCACTGACTCCCTGTATCCTTGCAGGGGTGATGATAGGCAGATCCCACCAGCCAGAGATGCCTGGAGTCCTATCTCCCCAGACTCACGGTGCCCAGATGTAAGGAAACTGTTACTCGGCCACCATCTCGCTCTGCCTCCTCTCATTACTCTCAATTACACTTTTCAAAATGTTTAAAGTCTTACATGATGACACTTGTAATGCTAATACTGAGCATATATTTCTAATTACTAAACATTAAAAAATCATAACTTGCTCTCACATCAATTAATATTGGAACTCCACCTCCCCCTAAAATAATTTTCCTTTCGAAAAATGAGTTACATAATAGAATAATTATTTATTAAATTTTTCCTATGACTAATATTCTTCTTGATTTCACTAAGAAAAAAGCATAATTACCTAAATGTAGATGTTTGTTGATTTTTCCAGTTTAAGAAATGTTACTGTTTACGGATGAACCACCACACTATATATTTTTTATGTCAGGTATACAAAGATGACTCTCGTAAAACCACAACAATTTATAAAATTAACTTCTAATGATCATTACTCATTTAAAAATATTTCAGATGAATGATATTTGTCACTATCTTGACTTTGTTAAGACAGTCTTATTATTTGATGATATAATAAAATATGATTACATGTTTTATATAGTTATCATTATGTGATAAGTAAATTATATTTATATATAAACTTTATTGAGAATGGACAGAGAATGGGGCTTCAAGGGGATGGGAGGATAGCCTGGGTGGCTGAGCCAGGGAGGTGGAGGGCCCATGGGACCTGCAACCGTGAGATCAGCGCTCAGCAACTCTGCTATAAAGGGGAGTGTGGGAAGAGGTAATCCAGGTAAACAACCACAGGTAGAGAAGGACAAAGCTGCCTGGAGCACCAAGAGACCCATCAGAGCACTGCAATTTCAAACAGAGAGAAAGAGGTCTCCCGAGAAAGAGGTCTCCCGCTCTCGTCACTCATGAGAGGGACCCACTTCCAACTCTCTCTGAAAGTGCTCTAAGTTTTCTCTTTGTTCTTCAATAAATTTTCCCTTTGCTGCACTAACGCGTTTTAGTTTTGCTTTGGTTTCTAGTCACGCTGCCTCAGCTGCCCCCATTCACCTCCAGGTTTCCACCCTTCCTGCCTTTGATTCCTACCGGGCCTCCCCTGAACTTCCTAGTTCTGCTAGGTAATCGAAACCAGGTCAGCTGGGTGCAGGGACCTGGGACCCCCAATCCCCAACATTTACACAACATATGTAATTTCTATATAACGTTTTATTATTTATGATCTCTACATGTAAAATTCTCTCCAAACTTTAAAAGTTTAATCACTGCAAATCTTATATATGGTGCATGTATGCTTCTGATAAGTAGCTATCATTTTATAAAAAAAAATAAGTAAATAAAAAGTTAAACTAGAGCTAAGATTTTATTGCTCTGCTAAGGAACTGTGAAAGGCTTTGTTATTTTTCTGTAACATAGATGTTTATAAATCAGAAGAAAACTTTGACAACATAAATATTAATATCAGTTTCCTTCATTATACTGGCTAAGAAATGACAAAACAGTGAAAGCTTAGGCTGTTTCCAGAACGGACATAAAATCAGAGTAATGTCTAGGATATAAAGGAGGAAGGGTGTTTCATTTTCACCTGAAATCCAAGTAGCAAGTCAATTCAGATTCAAGATTTTAGGTATTCTGACCCTTGTTTCTGAAGAACAGAGTTAACTATGGCCAGAAAGAAGAGCCAAGAGCAGAAAAAAATAGACAACTCAGATATGGAAAGAACAGACCGATACTTCCTAAAATGAACGTATTTGACCATATTGACATTCCCAAGGCTGAATCAAGCATTGAGCTATGCAGAGTATCTTAGAGGGGTGGATGAAAGAACCCTACTTGAAGGAACTGTCCAGAAGTGCATCACAAGGGAGAGAATGGGCCGGCAGCAAGCGTATCAGTACAAGGCAACTGCTGATACTTGAAAGATATCCCAGAAAAAAAACATAGAACATCTTCACTGAATCAGAATAAAGACTTTTCCTTCCTTATTAAGAATTGTAAGTTAACTGTCAGAATAAAAAAGATGGTGACTCAAATTTAGTTTGGATATTTTATAACACTGCCAATTAAAATGCGTTTATTTCCCATCATGGACTATGATTTGGTTATTCCTCATAATTCTGTTTGTTATCTCTAAGACAATGAAGACTTACAATCCTTGCATGTATTTTATATGTCGAGAATTAAGTTGAATTTATGATAAGCTTTTTTTGTTTGTTTGCTTGTTTGTTTTTGCAGGTTGGCCGGGGCCGGGTTTGAACCTGCCACTCTTGGTATATGGGACTGGCACCCTACCCACCAAGCCACAGGCACTGCCCCAATTTATTATAAGTTTTAAAGTCAAGTGAGCAAACCACGTAAGAGGCACCACTTACAAAATCCTGCCACCACAGACTCATTTCTTTTCAAATCCCATATAGTTCCTATTTAAAGACTGGGATTGATTTAGGGAAAAGAAAACGGTGTGCAAATAATAAATTAAAGAGAAAATGTGTTTAGATACTGATAACAAAAAAGAATCATTGTACTCAAATCTCATTATTTCTTTGACTGCCCCCTGAAGTACTTGTGTTCTTCTTAGAGCCTTTACAAATTGATCCTGCCAGTGACACCACACTACACAAAACTGTCTGTCAAAAGAAGAAAAAGGTTAGAGAACCTGCCTTCTATGATTACGAATTAGCTGTTTTCAAATAACTTGACAAAGCCACCAAATACACAATGGCCAAATGAATTGCATTCTGTGATAGGAAGCAAGTAATTCACAGACAGCCCTACTAGACCGTCTTTTCATTCTTGCTGCAAAACCCTGATGCTTGGTGATCTGCATTTCTGAAACTTTCCTCGGAAGAAACAACTTTGCATCAAGAAGATGTGATGCCCACCTACCATTTACTTTGCCAATTTAATATTCTGTTCAAAAAAAAAAAAAAAAGAGAAAATGTGTTTTCCCTGGTTGTAGGGAAGAAAATCAGGCCTGAGGTTCAGCTCTGCCAGGCAACTCCCTACACATATTCTCACTGCAGTTAAGTTCTCAGTCAGGCAAAAGTAAATTAAGATCCTTTAATCATGTTTGCTTTCCTTTCTTGACAAAAAGACATGCAAAAACTGAGATCAGATCTCCTGGACTTTTGGGAAACAGAAATAGTCTTTTTATACACGAATTAGCAATCTCTCATGGAAATTTTAACAGAGACTATTGTACTATTATGGATATTATTAAATTTATTAAATAGAAATTATTCAAAATAAGGAATAATTACTGGATATATATATATATATATATATTTTTTTTTTTTTGGCCAGGGCTGGGTTTGAACCCACCACCTCTGGCACATGGGGCTGGCGCCCTACTCCTTTGAGCCACAGGCACCGCCCTACTGGATAAATTTGAAAACCATGGAAATACAAGTTTTGTGAATAGTCTGGAAAGAAATGATAAATGAGGTTTCAGAATACATGGTTGATTTGTAGCTAATGATCAGGAACATTAAGGTAGAAAAATAAGTTACATAGCAATGAAATTTGACAATGATATTCCACAGGCCTTGCAAGTCTCCACAACAAGGGGCTCGTGAGACTGGTGTGAAGTGCTTTGAAGAACTGATAAGCACATCCTGGGGAGAGAAGATGGACTTTAGAAAGATAGAAGGTAAAAGGATGATACAGAGAGAACAATGAACGTGCAAATAAATATGCTAAATATGCTGGATTTTTAGAGGAAAATGAAATTAGGGGGGCATTTCAGCAAAATTATCATTCCTTATATACTGTTCACTACATTAGACAATATCAATAAAATGTGGGTCACAGAGAACCAGCATTCTCCATTTATTGCCTAGTGAGAGTAGAAAGTAAATAAATAATCACAGAAATAGTCATGCTTAGAAATGGATACTGTCTGTGAAGTAAAGGAGCCATCACTCTGAGATCAAAGGGACTTACTTCAATTAAAGGATCATGGAAGAACTTTTTGAGGAATTGACTTGTAAGCCAAATGTTATTGATGAAGTATGAATTGGCTGGGCAAAATAATTGTAAGCATACAGTTACAATCAATCAAATGTTATTGATGAGTATGCATTGGCTGAGCAGTGGACAGGTGCACCTCCGGCAAAGACAGGTCGAAGTACAGAGGTCTACAATAATTTCCCAGGCCTTCACTGAAAGCCAGAATGACTAGTGCGTGAGAGTGAGACTGACATGGGATGGAGCTACAGGGACATCATGAGGACAGGTCAATGCTTTACATTCCATGCTGAAGGCAAGGGAAAGCCACTGAAACCACTCTATTCAGAGAAATAACATCACCTGAATTATATCATAAGATTATTTGGGCTTCAATGAGCAGATTGGATAGGTTGGGGGTGAGTATGGAAGAGTGATTATTATACAAGATGAGAAATTAAGATGAAGATAAAGTGGTGGGTGGAAATGGAAATAATTTGTTAAAATTGAGATATTATTTCTGAAACAAAATTGTCAGGATTTGATGTTAAATCGTAAGTGAGGGTTGCTCTACTTTCTTCTTTGAGCAACTAGTAGATGGCAGTGTCATTTACAGAAACGGAACGAAAAGAGGAATAGTTTTGCTTTCAGAGTTAAAACAAAATTAATTGTGATCATGGTAAAACCGAGATGCTTAAGGTAGATTGTTGTTTATGGGGCCTGGAATCCCCAAGTGAAACCAGGACTGGTGGTATACTTCTGGGAGATGTAAACATAGAAATGAATTATAAATCAAATCTTAATGATAAATCTGGTTAACACAAAGAATGAGAAATTCCCATGGGAATTCGCCGGTGGAGGTTGCTGGTGACCACAGCAAGGGCAGAGAGCACATGGACTTGGAGCCAGTAAAACTTGCTGCATTTTTCTATAAAAAGAGAGAGTTGTTTGAATAAATGAACATAACATCCCTGAATTACCTTATAAGGAACAAAAATGAAGGTCATTAATTTTTACTTAATGAATCAATTAAGGTTAGAATTCATATGGTTTACTTTTCTGAAACTTTGATGCTTAATACCATATCTTAAAAATATATCTTTGTATATTATAATTATCCTTGAAAAATAAAATTACTTGAAAAGTAAATGTAAGAGAAGAAAAGGGAGCTAATATAAATAGGACCAATTCTGATTTCAAAAGGTAAATAGAGTGAAAATCAATAAATATTTGAACATTAGGTATCTTATGCTTTTTGAAGTCTACCTCTTATTTTACAGATAAATAAACAACCAAAAAATATCAGCCTTTTATGAGCCCAGAATGTTGCAAAACCAAAATAATGTTTTCTGTGCTATTCTATAAACAAATCCTCTGAGTTCATCAAGTATTAATGACAATGCTACTGAGAAATTAGACTTCTACACTCTTCCGTGAGTAAACATAAAAATAACAACATGACAACTGCCTCAGTCTGTCAGGGCTGCTATGACAATATGATATATACTGGGTGGTTTATAAATAATAGAAGTTTATTGCTCACAGTTCTGGAGCTTGAGAATTCCAAGATCAAAGCACCAACAGATTCAGCCGTCTAGTAAAGACTCACTCTCTGCTTCAAAGACAGAACTTTCTTGCCAGTCCTCACCTGGGGAAGGGGAAGGATGCTCCCTCCCTAACCTCCTTCCTCTGGGCCTTCATCCCATTCACAAGAGCTCCGCCCTCATGATCCTATCACCTGCCAGAGGCCCCACCTCTCAACACCTTCACCTTGAAAGTCAGGTTTCAGCATACAAATTTTGGGTGTACACATACTTTCAGACTATAGCACCATTTACAAAGCATTTTTAGAATTCTGATTTTAGGAAGTTATTTCCTATTTTCTTATTTGCCTAGAAAGTAAAATATTACTTGGAATTTACGTTTGATAAGAACAAATACTCTAGTTTCCATTCATTGAGCACAGAAATGCTGGTCGTGAAACCTGATGACATTCTATGAACTGTGGCCTTAGAATAAATGGTGTTCATGTTTTAAATAAGATGTGGCTCTGTGTTTTATTTGTCCATTCTCACTATTCTCAGTCAGATTTATTTTTACATTTCGTGGCGTTCTTAGGTGAACTCTCAACAACCAAATGAGGTGGTTTATACAGCAGCACGTGTCTGCCTGCTGAAGCAGGGACCGTTGCTGTGTGTTGCCTCTCACTTTAATAATTTAGAGTAATGGAAGTCCTTGATGATATTCTTATTTTCTAGCTTACACTAGGTAGCTTTAAGAAAAGGGGCTCATGAAATATCTACTGGGTAATTGGTGGGACCACACCTACGGTGCATCTTACAAGGGTACATGTGAAACTTACTAAATGTAGAATATAAATGTCTTAACACAACAACTAAGAAAACACCACGAAGGCTATGTTAACCAGTGTGATGAAAATATTTCAAATTGTCTATAAAACCAGCACATTGTACTGCATTAATGTACATAGCTATGATTTAATAAAAAAAAAAAAATCTTATCAGTATTAACCGAATGAATATCGTTTCCACAAGAAGTAAACTTGTCACACATTTATAAATTTTCTATTTCTGACGTATGAGGGAAGAAAAGAAGGAAGGAAGGAAGGAAGGGGCAAAAGAAATACCATTGCACAAAAATGTATTTCTCACAAAACGCTTCCAGTATTCTCTTTCCTCCTTGTTGAGGGTCTGGGGTCCCTGGTCCCCAAACCCAGTTGACCTGGTTTGTCGGTGTCGCAGGGCCACTGACCAGCAGGGACGAGGACACCAACGGAAGGATCAAGGGCACTTTATTGTAGAAATGATACAGCTCGGAAAAAAGCAAGCTCTCCTCTTCCTTCCTCTTCTTTCTCCTGAAATGGAATCTGTACTGCCAGGGTTTGAGGCAGGAAGGTTCACACGGGACTCGGACAGACCTGTGGGGCGCCCTGCAGGCAGCTTGCGGGGGACAGGTGAGCAAGCGCCCCCACGTCCCCCCGGGTGGAAAGCCTTAAGTAGTGGCCAGAACAACAGTGGCTCTGAATCACGCCTAATGACCATTACTTAAGAAAGCACGGACACCTGCCTGACTAATCATCCTTACTCAAAATAATCTGGCTCCTCGTGGCCCTCAGGCGAGAAAGCCTAATTGTCTCATCTTCCCTACAGAGTCTAAAACCCTCCTGGAGGGACGCCTCTGTACTGAGTCTCACCGGCTGAGGAGGGGACCCCGGGCTTAGGGAAGGGGCTCCGTTATAGGTTGCCTAATGTAGTACAAGCAGTTAGCGCGTCATCTGTTTCTGGGGAGCAGCTATCTCTACAGGTTAGGTTTTTCCCATCCCTCCGCCTTTTTAGGCCAGCAGCCGTCGTCCTCTTATAGGTCTCTCCACACTGGTTCAATTATGTGGCTGAGTTAGAGTTCAACTGAGGTTTGCTGGTAATTGAAAGAAATAGTAGCAACTGAAAGTAAAACTGGAACAGCAAAGGCAGTGTGGCTAGAAAGTAGAAGTAACCTGCACGAGTTTCAGGGTAACAAAGACAAATTTTATTTAAGAACAAAGGGAAAGTTTAGAGCACCCCAGGGTCCCTCTCATGAGAGAGATGCGGGCGCACAGGTGGTACAGGGGTATAAATACCCTCTTTCTCTCCACCTGACGTTGGTTGCAACTCTTTCACTGGCCTCTTTGCTAATTCCTCTGGGAATTACTGACCTTTTCTATTCCTCATTGAATTATTGTCTTTTTCTGTTGGTCATTGGTCACCAAGGTCATCGCCTACCAACCTTCTTTTCCCTTTTTATTGGTTAGAGTTGTTGAGTCATCACATCCACCACCCTGTTCCTAGGGCCCTCCAGACTTCCTTCTTCACCAGGCCAGGCTTTCTTCCCAAGCCCCCTAAAGTCTTTGTATCCCTTCTCACTTCTCAACCATTTTCATGTCAAAAGAATACTATGAAGTAAGCAGGTCCTGTCGTTGGGAAACCTGGGTGAAAAGACCTGGCTTTGCCTTGGTAGCTAGCTAACTTTGAGCAAGTAGAAAATCGTTTCTAATTACAGTTTTTCTGACGGCAAACTGTACTTAATAATCCTACCTTCTTCACATGTGAAAAGAGTAAACATTTCAGAAACATAAAGTATTGCATTCATTCAAGTTATAGATTACTTTTTTTAATCCTTCATTGATTAGAAAGATGTAAACAACACCTTTTATAGCAAATCAGTTAACAATAAATTTGACTCATCTGAATACAGAATAATGTTATGAGGACTCTTGAGTAGTCTAAAGGTTTTTCACTAAATCTAAATTTTTCAGGCAAATTGAGTCAAAATTTTTGTATCAGGCAAATTTTGTACTTTGTATCATAATATGAATGTAGATTTTTAAAAGTCATTTTTATAAGTGGATACCATTATTTTTAGATATATTTATTTTCAAATTGTTGCATTCTTCCTATGTAGCTATGCGGGGCAGATTCTAAAATAGCCCTGATAATCTTCACTTTCTAGATTTTCTAGAATTCATGCCTTTGTGTAATTCCCTCCTCTTGACTACAACCTACTTGTAACAAATAGAACATGGCAAAAATAATGAGCTATCACATCTATGATTAGGTGACTGTGAGAAAATAAAACTTTCCTAGATTTCTCAATGTTCAGGTAAAAAGCTCTTAGCCTCCTGGGAACGTGTTCACATGCCGTAAGAATTTAATCTATAGCTATTTGTGTACTCAATTGCTCTCATTCAAAATCTAATTCAAAAGAATAATAGAACTTCTCTTATCTCCTGAATGGTTACAGCTAGGAGTGCTTTCTGGGTTAAGTCCTTAAGGTCCCAGGAAATATTGCAAGGGCCACTGTTGGAAGGATTAGGATTCGCATTTCAATGAGGAATGAAATCCAGCATCTTGGAGACTTCTATAGGTCGTAGACTAGATACAAGAGTGATTCGTCTCTTAAAGAGATTTTATCCAAAGAACATGAGGGAGGCTGAAGGAAGGAAGACCCCCTTCCAGGAATGGAAAGCAGAGAGGAAGGGAAGTTACCTCCTTGCCCTTTAGAGCATAGGACAATTATTATTCCTCTCATGTCTATATGGGGGTGGGGCAGGCTCAAGCTTTTCTTCCCTTAGAACAGTTGATGTGCCATCATCTTGTCGTCCTAGGAGTAAGGACAAGGATACATGGATGCCAGCATTGTTTTTTTGTTTGTTTGTTTGTTTTGTGAAATATTTAATAAGAAATCTATCACCTCATGTGCATTCTGGATGAAATCCAGAATGATGAGTATGAAAACCCTGCAGTTACATAAGATGGTGATGTCTTTATTATTTTCTTAGCTGCCTGCTTTGATGAAAAAAGTGCTACATTGGAGAGGCCTATGTAGAGAGCAAGAGAGGGAAATCTTAGGTCAAAGTCAGCTAGGACCGAGAACCACAGCCCAACAGATTGCAAGAAGTTGAATTTTGTCAAAACTCCAGAGCTGAGAAGCAGACATCCGACTCAAGCCTTTAGCTGAGACGTAGCCTTTACCAGCCCTGTGCAAGCCTCGTGAAGGAACCTGAAGTGGAGGGTGAGCTGTGACCAGACTCCAGCCCAGCAACCGGGAGAGATGGTGACCATGTGTTGTCTTAGACAGTTAAGTCTGTGATAGTTCATGACAAAGCAGTGGAGAACTAATACAGTTACCTCAAAATCTAAGGTACAGATTTGAATAATTGTATCAGTAAAGAATCTCACTCTGTCACCCGGAGTAAAATGCCCTTGGCATCATAACTCACAGCAACCTCAAATTCCTGGGCTCAAGCAATCCTCCAGCCTCAGCCTCCATAGTAGCTGGGACTATAGGCACCTGCCATAACACCCAGCTAGTTTTTATATTTTTAGTAGAGGGAGGTCTCCCTCTTGCTCGGCTAATCTTGAACTCCTAAGCTCAATCAATCTACCCACCTCAGCATCCCAGAGTGCTGGGATTATAGGCATGAGCCTCGGTGCCTGCCTGCTCATATACATTAGCATACAATGTGAATTATGTACTGTACATGGATGCTTTTTCAAAATAAATTAAGGAATCTCTCTCATAGGTGAATAATTTCTTACTTCAAAAATATGTTTCTATAAAATATAAGGTTTTCCCAAGATCATTTCTAAATGCGAACAAATTTGAAAAAGTAATGTTTCGAAGATAAGGTAATTTGTATAAACATTTTGAAAATTACCAACTGAAACAGACCTTTCTTTTCAAAAAAGCTCTATTTTTTAATGTACTCCTTCCCACTCAAAGTGAGGTCAGAGTACCTCCCCAAATATTGTTTATTTTATGAATAACATAAATATAAAATGTCTTCCATTAAATTAAAATGATATATGAATTCATGAAATAACTAAAGAATTATTAGAAGGATGCGGATTTAAAAAAAGGTAATATCCCACTAGTAAATTTAGAACATCTTTCAAGGTTTTGATCAAGCAAGACAGTCTACATACCGCTTAAGGCATACAAAGTGCACGCTAGTCCACAATTTAGAAGAAAAATAAAAACTGTCACTAGGAAGGCAGCCACTAGCAAAAGGAAAATCAAAGAAAAATAAGCCTTTATAAAATATAAATTACATGGTTTTCAAGGTCCTTGTGTGAATTTCATTACATAAAATATGAAACGGCTAGAGAAAAAAAATGTAACAACTTAGATTCTTGCCAATCAAATGTGCACACAAATAAGTATATATCTGTATCTATAGTATATACTTTATATTATAGATTGCAGATTATAAATTATCTTTGAAGAGATTATATTTTATCATGCAAATGTACTATTGAGGAAAAGGCAAGCAGGCAGAAAAAGCAAAGGATATTGAGAAATACACTTTAACTTACCTTTTAGATAGATAGTCATCTTCTCACTAAGATGACTGTCTTATGCAATTGTGTGCTGGAAGTATTTAATATACACAAAATCAAAGCTGTAGGATCCAATCCAAACAAGTGCTTAGAGAAAAAAAGAAAAATTTCTGGCCTTGATACTTAATTTATAGGAGAAAATAAAATAATAACATGCTCTTTAAGAAGCACCAATTTTAAAAAAGAAACAATTTTCTGAGCATTTAGAAAAACCCCATCTAATCTTTCCTTTATTCATATCATTTCCAGTCAGAAAGCAACTGAAAGTAGATTCTGCTTTAAAACATCTCAAGGTGGTTGAGATGCTTTTGTTACTGGTATGAAGGCACTTTTGTCCATTGTACACAAACAGTATCTTTCATACACCCATGTCACACTGATATATAAGAAAATTAGGAAAAATTCTTCCTGCTAATGTGGGGCTAAGTAGAAAAGTGACATTAGATGCTTTTTGTTATTAAAGGTACTTTGGTTTATGTGGAGAATGGCTTGAACAGGCACTAAAAAGTAGCAGGCTGTGTGTTAGGAATTTACTGGTGAGGTTCAGGAGAAAGGAAAGTCTGATGGAATTAGTAAGGGATAAAACAGAAGAAGAGAAGGAAAAGGAATCGGGATGTATCCTCCAGGTGATGAATCAGCTGCACTATTGATGAGGCGAGTGGTAAACAAGGATCAATGTGGGCGACTCTTGGTTTCTGGCTTGAGCACAGGGTGACAGCCATGTTTACTGAGACTGGAATCATCGGCAAAGGAATCGGATTTTGTTTCTTGGTTGGTGTGGCCAATTGTATTTTCCTTGTACACACCAAGGTTTCTGAGCCCACGTGCACTTCTGGAGTCGTGCAGCGCCCCAGCTGGAGGCAGAGTCTGATGCCTCTCATTAGGGAGACTGCACCTAGGAATGGAAGGGACTGTGTGCGGCGAGGGGCAGGAAGGCGGCTCGCAGGTAGGGGGCGCTCTGGAGCCCGCTGTCCCTGCGCGAAGGCCAAGACTGTGAAAAGGAGGGTGGCAGTGGCCAGCGCCTGTGTGCCTCAAAGCAGTAGGGCGCTGGCCCCATATACCGGAGGTGGCGGGTTCAAACCTGACCCCTGCCAAAAACTGCCAAAAAAAAAATGAATAAATAAAAAGGAGTGTGCAGGGTTCAAATTGACAGTCCAAGTTCAGGCTTCACCCCAAAGTCAACTTCAACTAAATGACGTGAGAGCGATGAGTGTTCAGATGGCTCCAGATTGGAAGGGATCGCAGGCAACAGTAAATGCCGCAGAGACGAGCCATCCCTCCCAAACAAACCGTCTGCGGAGATGCGCTAACCCCCAAGTTGGCGCTGAGCTGTGCGTTACTCCGCCGTGGTTGACCAGCTGGTTGCAGGGTCCTTCCCATTATCCCCGTGTGTGCACCTGTGTGCGTGCGCACGCGTGCATCCTTGCATAGCTTTTGAAGAAAAGGCTGTTCACACACGTTCCGTTTTGAACACAGGATTGAGAGAGATGCACGTTGTTTTATGTCAAATATCTACTAGCAGATAGGAGTTTGGAGTTTAAAGGAATACTCATTGATTGGTACAGAAAGATAATTAGTAAATACATTAGTACAGGTTATAAATAAAATCATGTAGAAATACAATGTAGATAAGTAATTTTTAAAAAATAAAAGTAGTTCAAAAAGTTATAAAGAGTAATTATGCTAAATCATCAAAGTCAAGGTTATGGTCTTCCAATTATTAGGCCTCAGTCTTGAGTGTATTGGCACTCAATATATTTCTGCATTGAGAAAAAAGTAATAATAACCACAGAAATCATTAACTTAGTTTACTATATGCTGAATATAGTGCTAAAAACTACACAAATATATGATCTGTTTTTGTCATTCAGATCACAACCAGGAAGGTTTTGATTTTTAATTTCCCTCCTTTAAGGAATGCAGAAATTAAGTGTCTAGCAGTATAATCACCAATCATTGTCACATAACCAGTGATGAGTAAAAATCTTGGTTTTACTCAATTCTGTGTGAGTCCAGCTAAACTCCGTTGTTTTTTCATTATAAATGTTTCTATATGTGGGTGGTGCCTGTGGGTCAGTGGGTAGGGCGGTGCCTGTGGGTCAGTGGGCAGGGCGCCCTATCCACTGAGTCACAGGCAACACCCTAACCTTATTCTTTATCATCAGAATTCTTCCATATGTATTTTTTAAAGAAGAACCCTTAGCTACCACCCTGTAGTAAACAATGGTACTTTACCCAGATACCCTTCAACATAAATAATAGCAATGGGGCAGCATCTGTGGTTCAGTGGGCAGGGCGCTGGCCCCATATACTGAGGGTGGCAGGTTTGAACCCGGCCCTGGCCAAACAGCAACAAAAAATACCTGGGTGTTGTGGCGGGCGCCTGTAGTCCCAGCTACTCAGGAGGCTGAAGCAAGAGAATCGCCTGAGCCCAGGAGTTGGAGGTTGCTGTGAGCTGTGATGCCACAGCACTCTACCGAGGGTGATAAAGTGAGACTCTGTCTCTAAAAAAAAAAAAGTTTCCATATGTCTATAGCTGAAATGGATTTACTAAGGCCAATGCATGTGTTTTACTCTATAATTTTCCACACATTTCATGTTATTACAAAATGTTAAAAACAAAAACAAAGTCATTTTAGAATATTTTATAGCTTGTAGCTTAATCAAACTACACTACGTTTTCATTTTCTCTTGATTTGGAACTTGAGTTCCCTTAATTGTCTTCTTTAATTTGGAAACAATCCCTTTAGGGAAGTTTGGAATCTGTAGGCACTTTTCAACAATAAATAAAGACAATACTACCACTTCTATCTTGACATTATACTACATTTTTATTACTCACTTAAAGGACAAAATGCAATCTTACGCTATAAACCTGAGGGTTTAACAATGATGGAAATAATTTTTAAAATGGAGAGAAATGTAATGCTCTGACATATGACCAACTTTTCATTTATGATGTGAAACACAGGTGAAAAATTTGATACTCAAACATATCAGTTTCGTATTTTCTATTGTGTCAGCTTATACTAACAAAGAGTTTAAAAAGCAAACAAAAAACCCCACAAGAAATAAAACATCTGTACTTTTCTCCTCCTTTCAAACCATTCAGCCACCAATCATACTTGAAGAATGACAACTCAGCAAACATGGGGACAGTTTATCTACCTTCCCTTCCACTGCTGATCCCCCAGAGCCACCAGGAAATCAAGAAACCACATGACTGCTGTTAAAACGCAGACTTTCCTTTTCTTTCTTTCTAAACTCCAGCGTCGGAGTCTGACCAGTGGTAAGTTCATATCATCGAGTTCTGTATTTTACTCCTCACAATTTTATTTGATGGCAATAATGCAAATACTGGCAAATATATTTACTTTTATTGTATTTTTCAAGGAAACTTTTTTGTCATTATTTTTATTACAATACATTACTTTTCATTGTATTGGTGGTTTATTGGTTTATTTAAACTTATCACATGTGTAACTTTCCTTAATATGAGAAAGAGTGATATTCTGGGAAGAAGCCATTATGTTTCTCCTTTGGTATTTTATTATATTTTAGTGATTGGAAAACAAAGTAATGGGTGTTTAATGGCCTTAGAAAGAGAAAAAAATACATACAGAAAAGTTTTTACTAAGTGCTAAACCATATCAATATAATGACAAACACATCTAAGAAGCCCATTGATTTCTCTACATGATGTCAAATGATACTGTTGATTTTTTTTATTAGATTATCTGAATTCTGGTTCATAGGCATAATAGCTTCTATATAACAAAAACTGATATAAATGTGCTTACTTAGCTGTTAATAATCACAAAAAATCTAATCAAAATTTAGTCATTCCATTTAGTGTTTCTTTTTTTTTTTTTTTTTTTATTGTTGGGGATTCATTGACGGTACAATAAGCCAGGTTACACTGATTGCAATTGTTAGGTAAAGTCCCTCTTGCAATCATGTCTTGCCCCCCATAAAGTGTGACACACACCAAGGCCCCGCCCACCTCCCTCCTTCCCACTTTCTGTTTCCCCCCCCATAACCATAATTGTCATTAATTGTCCTCGTATCAAAATTGAGTACATAGGATTCATGCTTCTCCATTCTTGTGATGCTTTACTAAGAATAATGTCTTCCACGTCCATCCAGGTTAATATGAAGGATGTAAAGTGTCCATTTTTTTTAATGGCTGAATAGTATTCCATGGTATACATATACCACAGCTTGTTAATCCATTCCTGGGTTGGTGGGCATTTAGGCTGTTTCCACATTTTGGCGATTGTAAATTGAGCTGCAATAAACAGTCTAGTACAAGTGTCCTTATGATAAAAGGATTTCTTTCCTTTTGAGTAGACGCCCAGGAATGGGATTGCAGGATCAAATGGGAGGTCTAGCTTGAGTGCTTTGAGGTTTCTCCATACTTCCTTCCAGAAAGGTTGTACTAGTTTGCAGTCCCACCAGCAGTGTAAAAGTGTTCCCTTCTCTCCACATCCACGCCAGCATCTGCAGTTTTGAGATTTTGTGATGTGGGCCATTCTCACTGGGGTTAGATGATATCTCAGGGTTGTTTTGATTTCCATTTCTCTAATATATAGAGATGATGAACATTTTTTCATGTGTTTGTTAGCCATTCATCTGTCGTCTTTAGAGAAAGTTCTATTCATGTCTCTTGCCCATTGATATAAGGGATTGTTGGCTTTTTTCATGTGGATTAATTTGAGTTCTCTATAGATCCTAGTTATCAAGCTTTTGTCTGATTGAAAATATGCAAATATTGGGCAGCGCCTGTGGCTCAGTCGGTAAGGCTCCGGCCCCATATACCGAGGGTGGCAGGTTCAAACCCGGCCCCGGCCAAACTGCAACCAAAAAATAGCCGGGCGTTGTGGCGGGCGCCTGTAGTCCCAGCTACTCAGGAGGCTGAGGCAAGAGAATCACTTAAACCCAGGAGTTGGAGGTTGCTGTGGGCTGTGTGAGGCCACGGCACTCTACCGAGGGCCATAAAGTGAGACTCTGTCTCTACAAAAAAAGAAAAAAAAAAAGAAAATATGCAAATATCCTTTCCCATTGTGTAGGTTGTCTCTTTGCTTTGGTTATTGTCTCCTTAGCTGTACAGAAGCTTTTCAGTTTAATGAAGTCCCATTTGTTTATTTTTGTTGTTGTTGCAATTGCCATGGCAGTCTTCTTCATGAAGTCTTCCCCCAGGCCAATATCTTCCAGTGTTTTCCTATGCTTCCTTGGAGGATTTTTATTGTTTCATGCCTTAAATTTAAGTCCTTTATCCATCTTGAATCAATTTTTGTGAGTGGGGAAAGGTGTGGGTCCAGTTTCAGTCTTTTACATGTAGACATCCAGTTCTCCCAACACCATTTATTGAATAGGGAGTCTTTCCCCCAAGGTAAGTTCTTGTTTGGTTTATCGAAGATTAGGTGGTTGTAAGATGTTAGTTTCATTTCTTGGTTTTCAATTCCATTCCAAGTGTCTATGTCTCTATTTTTGTGCCAGTACCATGCTGTCTTGACGACTATGGCTTTGTAATAGAGACTAAAATCTGGTATGCTGATGCCCCCAGCTTTATTTTTGTTGCAGAGAACTGCCTTAGCTGTTTTTTCCGGTTCCATACAAAACGCAGAATCATTTTTTCCAAATCTTGAAAGTACGATGTTTGTATTTTGATAGGAATGGCATTGAATAGGTAGATTGCTTTGGGAAGTATAGACATTTTAACAATGTTGATTCTTCCCATCCATGAGCAAGGTATGTTCTTCCATTTGTTAATATCCTCTGCTATTTCCTTTCTCAGGATTTCATAGTTTTCTTTATAGAGGTCCTTCACCTCCTTCGTTAGGTATATTCCTAGGTATTTCATTTTCTTTGAGACTATGGTGAAGGGAGTTGTGTCCTTAATTAGCTTCTCATCTTGACTGTTATTGGTGTACACAAAGGCTACTGACTTGTGGACATTGATTTTATATCCTGAAACATTACTGTATTTTTTGATGACTTCTAGGAGTCTTGTGGTTGAGTCTTTGGGGTTCTCTAAGTATAAGATCATGTCGTCAGCAAAGAGGGAGAGTTTGACCTCCTCTGCTCCCATTTGGATTCCCTTTATTTCCTTGTCTTGCCTAATTGTATTGGCTAGAACTTCCAGCACTATGTTGAATAGTAAAGGTGACAGAGGACAACCTTGTCTGGTTCCAGTTCTAAGAGGAAAAGCTTTCAGTTTTACTCCAGTCAGTAAAATATTGGCTGTGGGTTTGTCATAGATAGCTTCAATCAGTTTTAGAAATGTGCCACCTATGCCTATACTCTTCAGTGTTCTAATTAGAAAAGGATGCTGGATTTTATCAAATGCTTTTTCTGCATCTATTGAGAGGATCATTATTTTTGCCTCTGTTCATATGGTGGATAACGTTTATAGACTTGCATATGTTAAACCAGCCTTGCATCCCTGGGATGAAGCCTACTTGATCATGATGAATGACTTTTTTGATGATAAGCTGTAATCTATTGGCTAGGATTTTGTTGAGAATTTTTGCGTCTATATTCATGAGTGAGATTGGTCTGAAATTCTCCTTTTTGTTTGGGTCTTTTCCTGGTTTTGGTATCAGGTTGATGTTTGCTTCATAGAATGTGTTGGGGAAGATTCCTTCTTCCTCAATTTTTTGGAATAATTTCTGCAGTACAGGAATACGCTCTTCCTTGAAAGTTTGATAGAATTCTGGAGTGAAGCCATCTGGACCAGGGCATTTTTTGGTTGGAAGATTTTTTATTGTTTCTTTGATCTCAGTGCTTGAAATCGGTCTGTTCAGGAGCTCTATTTCTTCCTGGCTGAGTCTAGGGAGAGGGTGTGACTCCCAATATTGATCCATTTCTTTCACATTGTCAAATTTCTGGGCATAGAGTTTCTGGTAGTATTCAGAGATGATCTCTTGTATCTCTGTGGGATCAGTTATTATTTCCCCTTTATCATTTCTGATTGAGGTTACTAGAGATTTTACTTTTCTATTCCTCGTTAGTCTGGCCAATGGTTTATCTATTTTCTTTATTTTTTCAAAAAACCAACTCCTTGTTTCATTAATTTTCTGAATGATTCTTTTGTTTTCAATTTCATTGATCTCTGATTTGATTTTGGATATTTCTTTTCTTCTACTGAGTTTAGGCTTTGATTGTTCTTCTTTTTCCATTCCATAAGATCTCTTGTGAGATTGTTGATGTGCTCTCTTTCTGTTTTTCGAATGTAGGCATCTAAAGCGATGAATTTTCCTCTCAAAACTGCTTTTGCAGTATCCCACAGGTTTTGGTAGCTTGTGTCTTCATTGTTGTTATGCTCAAGGAAGTTAATGATTTCCTGTTTTATTTCTTCCTTCACCCATCTGTTATTCAACAGAAGATTGTTTAGTTTCCATGCCTTTGGGTTGGGTCGAGCATTTTTGTTAGAGTTGAGTTCCACCTTTAGTGCCTTATGGTCTAAGAAGATACAAGGTAAAATTTCAATTCTTTTGATTCTGTTGATATTTGTTTTGTGTCCCAGGATATGATCAATTTTGGAGAATGTTCCATGGGGTGATGAGAAGAATGTATATTCTTTATCTTTGGGATGGAGTGTTGTATATGCGTCTATCAAGCACAGTTGTTCTAGGGTCTCATTTAAGTCTCTTATATCCTTGTTTAATTTCTGTTTAGAGGATCTCTCCAGCTCATGTAAGAGGAGTGTTAAGGTCCCCTGTTATTATGGTATTATCAGATATCATATTGCTCAGACTGAGTTAGGTCTGTTTCAAGAATCTGGGAGCATTTAATTTGGGTGTATAGATATTTAGAATTGAAGTGTCTTCTTGTTGTATTTTTCCCTTGACCAATATAAAGTGACCATCTTTGTCTTTTTTGACTTTAGTTGCTTTAAATCCACATGTGTCTGAAAATAAGATTGCAACTTCTCTTTTCTTCTGAATTCCATTTGCCTGAAAAATTGTCTTCCAACCCTTGACTCGGAGCTTTAATTTGTCTTTTGAAGCCAGGTGTGTTTCTTGCAGACAGCAAATGGATGGCTTGTGTTTTTTAATCCAGTCAACCAATCAATGTCTCTTCAGTGGGGAATTCAAGCCATTAACATTTATTGAGATAATTGATAAGTGTGGTAGTATTCTATTCGTGTTATTTGGTGAGAGTCCATTGCTTAGTTTTATCTTTTGCATCAGTGTGGAGGTTAGGTTCTGTCCTTTAATTTGTGAGATCTTACTTTGCTGCTGATCCATTGTGGTGGTCAGTGTGCAGAACAGGTTGAAGTATTTCCTGTAGAGCTGGTCTTGTTGTGGCGAATTTCCTCAATGTTTGTATATCCGTAAATGATTTGATTTCTCCGTCAATTTTGAAGCTTAGCTTAGCAGGGTACAGAATTCTGGGCTGGAAATTGTTCTGTTTAAGTAGATTAAAGGTAGATGACCATTGTCTTCTTGCTTGGAAATTTTCATTAGAGAAGTCTGCGTCAATCTGATGGATTTGCCCCTGTAGGTCAACTGGCGCTTACTCCTGGCAGCTTGCAGAATCTTTTCTTTTGTCTTGACTTTGGACAGGTTCATCACAATGTGTCTTGGAGAAGCTCGGTTAGCGTTGAGGTGACCTGGGGTCCGATAGGCCTCTGAAAGCAGTGTGTCAGTATCTTTGGTGGTATTTGCGAAATTTTCTTTGATAATATTCTCTAGTATGGCTTCCATTCCTCTGGGACATTCTTCTTCCCCTTCTGGAATTCCTATAACTCGTATGTTGGAACGCTTCATAAAGTCCCATAATTCTGACAGTGAACGTTCTGCTTTCTCTCCCTTCTTTTCTGCCTCTTTTACTATCTGAGTTATCTCAAGAACTTTGTCTTCTACCTGTGAAATTCTTTCTTCTGCATGGTCTAACCTGTTGCTGATACTTTCCATTGCATCTTTAAGTTCCCTGATTGACTGTTTCATTTCCTTCAGCTCTGCTATATCCTTTTTATATTCTTCATATCGTTCATCTCTGATTTGATTCTGTTTTGGATTTCCTTTTGGTTATTTTCCACTTTATTAGCAGTTTCCTTCATTGTTTCCATCATTTGTTTCATTGTTTTCAACGTGTGTATTCTAAATTCCCTTTCTGTCATTCCTAACATTTCTGTATAGGTGGAATCCTCTGCAGTAGCTACCTCATGGTCCCTTGGCGGGGTTGTTCTGGACTGGTTCTTCATGTTGCCTGGAGTTTTCTGCTGATTCTTCCTCATGGGTGATTTCTTTTATCTGTTTCCTTGCCCTAATTTTCCTTTCACTTCCTCTTGCTCTTTAAGTTCTCGTGCCTATGGACTAAGGGTTACAGGACCAGAAGGGTGAGAAGGTTTAAGAGCAAAAAAGGGATGAAAGAAAGGAGGACCGAATGATAAGGAAAAAAAAAAGAAAAATAGAGAAAGGAGAGGGAGTGGGTAAAAGGAATATTGACAAAAAGAAGAGAGGCACAGAAAGAGGGAGACAGAGCAATATAGGTGTACAGTAGGGTACTTTGATACAACCTTAAAAAAAAAGCACCTTCTGGGGGTGCCCAGTTGGGTGGTTCCCTTGAGGTCAGCAACTCCTTGCTAACCTCATCAGACACAGTACCCCACCTCCACCAAGTAGACAGGAAAGACAAAAATGCTATAAATCAAACCAAAACAAGCAAACAGAAAACTTTACGGGATAAAATTGGGTGGAAAAGCAAATAATAGCGGTAGAAGCACTAACAAAAATGAAGTTCTAATTATTGAAATAGGCAGCAATGGGAAATTATAATTAAACTAGAAAATTGAGAAAGAAAAAGGATCTGTATGGAAAAGGTTGAACTTAAAAAACAAAACAACAATCAACAACATCAAAATAAACAAAAAAAAAACAACCAAACCAAAAAAAAAAAGCACAACCAAAAACAAAGCAGTATGTATATGTTATTGAATATTGTCTGGGAACACGTGGTCTTCTGGGGTATGAGATGTTCTGGTACCACTGGAGGCTGCTAGTTTCTCAAACCCCAGCAGGTAGACACCCTAAATCTCTCTTCAGCCCACTTAAAAGGCACTTTGAACTTGTTCACTTACTGAGCAGAAGCTTTCTCAGGGAAGTGCTTGTTGCTGGAATCACTTGTGAAGTGGCTATTCACTTACCCTATGTGCCAAAACCGGTCTCACTCTGCCCCTGAGGGTTAGGGCTGCAAGGCAGCTCAGACCCCGCCCTTAGGCTACTTGGTCGCTGGGTTACCAGCTCCCACCCAATTCCAGCTCCGTGACCCTGAGGGTGGAGCTTGCCGGGGCAGATCGCTCACAGTGTCTGCCTATGACCCAGAGCCAAACACTATTAGCTCCGTCTGGCTCAGCGGCTCAGACTGGGGCCCTAGATAAAGGCCAAAGTTCTCCGCACTCCCACTCAGGCTCTCCCCAAGGCAGTTCAGCTGAGTGCCAAGTCCAAAGACACCAAAACAGTTCACAGGTAAGGCCTTTCTGGTTTGCAGTCTCGCTGCTACTGAACTTACAGTTGCGGGCGGGTTTAGACGGATTGAACACACGCGACCACTTGCCGGTTTTCCACTGTTTTAGTCCTCCTCTTGGGGTCCAGATGTCTCTCGCTGACTCCCTGTATCCTCTCAGGGGTGATGATAGGCAGATCCCACCAGCCAGAGATGCCTGGAGTCCTATCTCCCCAGACTCACGGTGCCCAGATTCAAGGAAGCTGTTACTCGGCTGCCATCTTGCTCCGCCTCCCCCATTTAGTGTTTCTTGAAAAATTTCTCATACATTTATAAAGATCCATTTAATATTTATCAAAGTTTTCACTGCTTATTTTATATATTCATTATAATATATTCTCAAATCCATTTAAACTAAAATGATTATTCCTATGCTTACAATAGTCCTTTCAATAATTTTTCATACCATATCGATGATTACATTTTTATCTTTTTTACATTTATACACATTAATAAATTAGCTGGTTGTCATGAAAAAAATTGATACAGAGATCAGCAAATAAGGGAGGTGGAAAAACAGAATAGCGTACGTGACCAATAAATGGATTAAATTGTCTACTTCTAAATGAATTCCTTAGAATTGGGTCAAAATTAACTAAGCTAAAATTTTCCAGGGGAAGCTTTATGATCTCCAGCTGTTTTGCAGTGTCTCTGAAACCAGCCATTTCTGAAAGAGAATGTGTGAGTTTAGTTTTTAAATTTTTAGTTTGACATATTTAGCTCCCAATAGGTAGAGATGGGAACTGAACCAATAGATCCAGTTAAGAGCAATAAGGACTTGACCAGGTCCCCACATGTGTGACCCAAGGGCTTTTTTTTTTTTTTTTTTTCTGGCAATAATGACGGATTTTGGAGGTGGCCAGACTTGGCTTTCTGAGTCATTCCATCAACTTTCCAATTTCATTTCCTTAAGACAAATAACTTGTCCTCAGCCACCTACACTTGGAATTTCAGTATGTAAAATATATAATCTTCCAAAAAAGAATCTTGACTCAGTAGAGAATTCACCCATCACTTTAAACTACAGGTTCAAGTTGTTTAAGTCGCTGTTGTTGTTTGTTTTCTTTTCTTTTACAAGTGTGGAGAACTATTCTATTGCTGGAAAAAATAGGAGGTGTGGTTTGCCTGAGGGTTTGACACTGGAGAGAAAACCAACCAAGTCTCCTGATTATGAAAAAGAACCTCTATACGCTAACTTCTTTGTGATTACATATCTTAAATATCATTAAAAATTGGTAATTGATACATTAAAAGAAAAACTGAAATGCAAAAGAGGATTTTTAAAGAAGTCATTAAATGGGTATCAGTTTTAGTTTAAGATGAAGACTAAAAGAACAAAAGGAAATACGGTAGAATGAATAAAAACCAAAGAAAATTCCAACAAGGGTAAACGTAAGATAAAATGTCTCAGCAGCTAGGAAAAAAATAAAAATGAGGAGTGCAATGCAACTTCATAAAAGTCTCGTCTATTAAACTCTCAGCGACTTTCATCCCAGATGAAAACCTCATCTTAACAATGTTCTTACCTCTTGGTCGCCGTCACACTGCAGCCTCCAACTTCTTCTCTCTGCCCTTTGTTCTGCCTTCTTGTACAACGTTACCTGCTGAGATTGCTCAGCCTGTTCTTTCCCCACTACGTCCTCTCCCGGAGCAGTGTCCTGACTCCACTGCCTCCAAGTGCACTAGGTTTGGGGCCATGAACTGCGCGTGGATCCTCCTCAGTCCAGACCTCTCATCTCTGCTCATGGACTGTGAAAAGTTATTCTCTGCGGCATGTATCAAGGAAACCACACCCGTGTATCTACAACTAAGCCCAGGTTGACCCCCTCCCAATTTCCTCCTCTTCCAATTCGTCCCTCTCAGTTTACAGCTGCCACAGGTGTGTGCCAGGGTTTTACAGGAATCATGATGCTCAAGCTTGTTTGCTCACCTCCTACTCCAATCATTCACCAATTCTTTTCAATTTTTCCTCTGAAAAATGTCTTTAATCTCTCTCTGGACATCTTTGGAGGGGGGCATTATTCAGCCTCTCATAGTTCCCTATTACAGATGCTGATACATACCCTGTAAGTAGTTTCATGATCAAAATCATCTTTTAAGTCTTTCTATAGTTAATAACTTCAATGTTTACTTATCCATCTTCTTTTTTTTTTTTTTTTTGAGACAAAGTCTCACTATATTGCCCTTGGTAGAGTGCTGTGATGTCACAGCTCACAGCAACCTCAAACTCTTGGGCTTAAGCCATTCTCTTGCCTCGGCCTCCCAAGTGGCTGGGACTATACGCACCTGCCACAACAGCCGGCTATTTTTTTTGGTTGTAGTTACTTACCCTTCTTGATTTCATTCCTCATGAGTACATTGAAAAAAGAAAATGTGTGTGTGTGTGTGTGTATATATATATCTGGCATACAGGGATGGATCTTTTTGACAACTATTGATAGTTGTATTATTTTGAAGGCTTAAAAATATTTTCAGAGCTCATAAAATCCATATAACACACCTTTTTATGAACATTTTATTAAACCCATGTAGCAAGGTGACTTTTGTCAACTTTTAAGTTTGCAGATACGTGCCTGAATTTTTAGGCTCATCTCTGAAAGAAAAGAAGCAGGAAAACCTATGTCATGACTGAGTCTTATGAAGAGAGTGTGAAAGTTGCCAGAGGACAGTTTAAATTGGAAATCATTTACAGCTCACTGAAGAAAGACCAAAGGGGCCGCCGTAGTAGTGTTAGATAGCGGCCCTGAATTCATAAAAACTGATAGGAAGGATGAGCAAAAGGGACTTCTGTCTAGAATTAGGAGAGAATGTCGTGAATGCTTTATTACAGTCATTTTCAAACTAGACTTAATGAATGACCACTTTCCATATTTTTCAAAGTAATAATTTTTCATGGGTGGCGCCTGTGGCTCAAGGAGTAGGGCACTGGCCTCAAACACCGTGGGTAGCAGGTTCAAACTCAACCCCGCCCCCCCAAAATAAAACTGCAAAAAGAAAAGAGAAGGATTTAAAAAATAATAATAACAATTTTTTATGTTAGTGTGTTTTATAAAATAAAGCAGTAAGTTATAATTACACAATATATACGATTAAAGAAATCTCATAATAGAAGGAATACGGAAACAAATAAAAAAAAACACCATTCATAACAATTTTGCAATATATACAGACATATGTCTTCATATTTTCAATAATAATTAGAAGTTTTCCATGTAGAAATACTATATATTTCTGAAGAATTATTTCTACGGATTTCATATTTTGTGTTGTCATGCTAACTTTAATTCTCAAATTGAGAATGCTACACAAGGGATATTTGTATATCGAACTTTAATCCAGGGGTCTTGTTGACTCACTTTGAATTCTTTTCTATGCACAAAATGATGCTGCCTAGAAATAAAAATTAAAAAAGAAATCTTATATGAAAGATGTGAAATTTGATTTCTTTCACTCATAGGAAAGAAAGATCAAATTCACAGACATAGAGTAAAAGAATTACAAAATCTACACGTCATTTGTTGACTAAAGTAGGAATGTACAGGATCCTACTACACCTTCACCTTTCTGCCTGTCGAGCTATGTATTAATAAAACACATGAGTGTATTGATTTTCCACATTACATTCCTTTACAAATACTTCAGTGACAGCTAGGCATATCAGTGCTCAGAGTATTATCGTGATAAATGAGCCCGCTTCTGCTTGTTAGTTTAACTAATCTCGCTGAGATTGATGACAGTGGCATCTGCTTGGAATAACGCAGATTTACACTGGGTTTGTATCTTGTTTTAATAACACGGATGGAGAAGCTAGTCCAAGGCATTTGTTGAATTGAGTGGTAGATGAAATTTAAAGTGATTTTAGTCAGTCTCCGTATATTCCTCTTTAACGTTTATCCAGAATGAAACAAGTTACATTGATTTCCAAAATTTATTTTCAGTTCCTTACCAGCAGGGATGCCAACAATTCACCTTATCAAATTATAATTAAATTTAAATTATTTTATGATTAAGGAAAAAAAATGTCAGATTCAAGAATTTCCATTATGTGGTTTCTATTCTTTTGAAGAACTCAAAATAACTGCTAATGTAGGGCGGCACCTGTGGCTCAAAGGAGTAGGGCGCCAGCCCCATATACTGGAGGTGGTGGGTTCAAACCCAGCCCTGGCCAAAAACTGCAATAAATAAATAAATAAATAAATATAACTGATGATTTAGGGAACACATCATGGGATAGGCAGAAATGATTCTCCCAGACTTCTAACTTTTGTTTTCACTCTTTGATTTTATCTGCCATTGAAAGCTGTGTTACAGTCTTTCTTGGGATCAAAAATGTTAAATATTATATTGAAAATACTGAATATATTCAATGTGCAAACTAGCTGTCCAATGTCTAGCTTTTAGAAGTTAGAAATATTAAACATTTATTCAGTAATTCAAACATTTTATTTTTAATATTTTTTTACTCAGATTAATATAAAGGCACAAACAATTAGGTTACAATGTTTGCATTTGTTAGGGAAGGCCCCCGTTGTAGTTGTGTGCCTCACCCAGGAGGTGCGCTCCGTTTGCTTACATTGGGCCCTTTAAGGTGGAACACACCCATCCCCCTCTCCCTCCCCTCAATTTAAACATTTTAAATAGGGCATTTGATTCCTAGCATACATTAACAGACATTTATGATCAGCTTTCCATATTGCCACAAGTAATACACTCAACTTTTAATGTTTTAGAAGTTCTGAAATTAATAAATGTGACTCTATTATGAGACACATTCTTTTCACAGAAAATCTAACTCCATGAAAAATGTAATGTATTGATTTACATTCTAGCCCAAACTCACTCTTTAATCTACTTAACAACTTTAGAAGCCTTTCTGATATTGCAGCTGTGTCCTCAGAACACCCTCTTAAAAAATCTTAAGCTCCTAATCATATTTTAAAATGTTATCTTTTTATATATTTATAGATCAGAAATGTGTTTTCCAGCAATGAAGGTAAAAATAATGTTCCCCATCACTACTGAGTTTATATATGTATTTTAAACATTATAAAACCTTATATATATATATATAAAGAAGAAGTTAACTGATGACTCCATACTGAATCTCAGAGTCAAAGCCTTCTATAATAGACATACTCTTGACAAGGTGAATGTTACTTTCTTTGCATAATTATTATTATTATTGATTAATATTTCCATGCAGCAATTCTCTGATTTCTTTTCTGAATGTATTTATGTTCATTCATTCTTTACAAGGTTTTTGTTTCTAGTCCTTATCTTAAACATTGTTATTGTTATTAAATTTTAAACCTCTTTAATTTTGTGAAGGCAAAAAATGGAAACCTAATAAACACATGTATATGTAAAAATTAAAAAAAAATACCCTTTTCCCAAATTCCTGGGGAGACAGGCTTTTTCCCATGTCCTCACCTGGCACCTAAGATAATAAACTCTTCCTCTGCTATTAAAAAAAAAAAGAATTGTGATGTTAGCCACATCTAGGCATTTCCAAGTTGTTATAAAAAATACTTTGATAACTCTGTCCTGTGAGTCAGCCACTTGTATCATTAGCCTATTCTGAAACACCTGTCCATCATATAGCATCAGTGACAAGTGGTATGATCACTACCTTCTCTTCAGCAAATTCATCCAACATTACCAAGAAACCTCATGTCATGGCCATTGTGTATTTTTGGGATTAGCTAAGTACCAGTTTATTAGAAGCCAGCAATTTAGGGCATAAATGTTCATAGGTAAAATATTAAACATCTGCTTCTATCGACCTTTAATTTAATGCCCTACTTTAAGTGTTTTTGCTTTAAAATTATTTGTATGTTGTTCCCAGTTGTTACTTGGGTTTTTATGGTTTTGTTGATCCATCAGTCTCGTTATGACCCCACAAGTCACACAGTAGTTTTAGGAGTCTGCCATCAATTACAGCTACAAAACTGAATTCAGGACACATCAGATCATGTTTCTAAGTAAAATCAGTAGTGACGTTGTGAGAGTTTGTCAGAGTTACCTCCACTGACATCATTTAGTGTACTACCGACCATGTTTATAGTATTCGAGCTTGAGCGCTGTGCTCCTGGACAACAGGAAGGCTAAGGGAATCCTTTTATTCTTTTGTGTTCTAAAAGGAAATGCTTATTTCGAAGAACCCCCTCCCCCATGTGGCTTAGATAAGAATCATAAATACCCTCCTCACTTACCTATGGCAAAGCCAGGCTTTCCCCATTTCCAGTTACTGTCTCATGCTGGATTAGTGAAAGATTTATAGCCACCAGGCAATCTACACAAAATGCCTGCCCACCTGACTAGACCAAACCTGAGTTAACCTTCTCGCCTCTCAGAATGCCGAGCCTCATGAGTCGATAGAACATCCCTGCTCGGTGCACCTCCTGGCAAGAAAAGATGTTCCTCATCAACTGTCCAGTCACTCCACCGGCTCCCCCGCACCCCATACCTGATTGTATCTAGTCTTACTCCTCTCAAACAAAGAAAGTGTCTTATGTCTGACCCCCAGGACTCTCATAGACCTCGCTTACGCCTGACCCCCAGGACTCTCATAGACCTTGCTTGCAGTCAGAAAGTCTTTCTATTGCAACTATCTCATTTACCCTATTCCAATGCTCCTTTCCCCCATCATCAGCTGTCCTTGTGAATGACGCGTCTCTTTATCCAGCTCAGATTAAAAAAAAAAAACTAACGAAAACAAAAGACCCTACTATTTTGCAATATTTAGGAAAGTTTCATCTTTTCTTGAAAAGGTAGTTCAGGGAAGAATGTTCATCATCTATACATTAAGACTCAAAATAACACAAATGTCACTCCCTTACTTGACTTAATACTGTTAAAGTGTAAATTTTTAAAAAGATAAATCATTAAGGGAAGCTGAGGCAAGAGAACTGCTTAAGCCCAAGAGCTGGAGGTTGCTGTGAGTTGTGACACCACGGCAGTCTACTGAAGGTGACAAAGTGAGACTCTGTCTCTAAAAAAAAAAAAGCTTAATCGAAACAAAAAATAATGTAAAAATCCCAAAGTTTAAAAATAAATGAATGACTTTTTTTCCAGGTGGTTCATATTCTTGATCTATTCATATTCTTTTTTTATTTTTATTTGTTTTCCTTTTCTGAGACAGAATCTCAGTATATCACCCTTGGTAGAGTGCCACTACAGCAGTCTCAAACTCCTGGACTTCAGTGATTCTCTTGCCTCAACCTCCCAAGTAGCTGGGACTACAGGCGCCTGCTATAACACTTGGCTATTTTTTTTGTTGCAGTTGTCATTGTTATTTTAGCAGGCCTGGACCAGGTTTGAACCTGCCAGCCCTGGTTGGTGTATGTGGCCGGCACCCTACTCACTGAGCTATGGGCACCAAGCCAGTTTTCCATATTCTTTTGAACTGTACTTAACAAACCAAAATACTACATGTTGTATTGTGATCCTGCTATGCAAAGGTGCCTTACCCTAGAAAATAAACTACAGCTGTCCCTCAGTATCCATGGAAGATTGGGTAGAGTGTGTTAATATCAAGAATTTCAAAAAGTAATACAAACACTTACCCAGGGCAGAAAGCATGCACTCATTAACTTGGCAAATCAAATTCTTTTTTTTTTTTTAATTATTTTATTTTATTTATTTTTTTTTCATTGTTGGGGGTTCATTGAGGGTACAATAAGCCAGGTTACTCTGATTGCAATTGTTAGGTAAAGTCCCTCTTGCAATCATGTCTTGCCCACATAAAGTGTGACACACACCAAAGCCCAACCCACCTCCTTCCTTCCCTCTTTCTGTTTCCCCCCCCATAACCATAATTGTCATTAATTATCCTCATATCAAAATTGAGTCCATAGGATTCCTGCTTCTCCATTCTTGTGATGCTTTACTAAGAAGAACGTCTTCCACTTCCATCCAGGTTAATACGAAGGATGTAAAGTCTCCAAATTCTTAAATTTACTGCTCAGTTTTTCACAAAGTGACAGATTTGGTGGGCACAATAGGACTGAAATAACATTACTATTTCTTGATTCATAAAGTTGAAGTCACAAAACATATCAATATCCACAAAATATTCACTGTAGATAAAATGTAATGTAAACAAGTATCAAAGTGCTCTCAAAAGGATTCACACAGCAATCCCTTTCCTTCCTTTAGGCCTTCAAGACTAGAAACAAAATAAATAGGAACCAAATTTAAAAAATCTCTTACCTACAGCATGATTTCCACTCTTGTAAACAGAATAAAAAGTCATCAGGTATGACGTCCCCATATCTGGGTTGCAAAGAAGCCAAGCGTTTATTAGTTTGTACGTCACACACCTCACTCAACCATCAAGGAGATACCCAAGGGCACCTACAGAATGATAATTACCCTTCTTTAACACATAATATTCATTATCCTAAAACATCATTTGGTAAAACATTTTCATAATATCATCGTCTACGTTTTCTTTAACACAGTATTTATTATTTAAAAATAAAAATATTGTTCGTTATTGATACTGTGATTGGATTTAGTTTCTTCAGCTGCTTTTGCTATAAAGAATGAAACTATGAATGTTTCTCCTTCTTATGGTCTCCTTTGCACCATTAGCAACAAAATGAATCAATTCTACTATAAGGAAGAGATTTTGTGTGTGTTATTTAAAAAATAAAAATAAACCTCCCCTAGTTTACCAAAATAAAGTATCAAAGGATCCTATGTTCACAGATGCCCACATTCAAATGACAGTTTCCAACATGTTCTTCCCAGTCCCCCCTGCAGGGAGGGAGTCCCACTAACCCCTCCTCCTTCCCCCACCATCACCCACCACAATGACATGCTGACTTATCTTCTGTCACAGAGGTGTGTACAAGTTGTCCTAGCTCTTAAAATGGGGAGTCAGTTACAGATTATGAGTGGTCCCAAGTAGCAAAACTAGGACAACATCTGGGGTACTTTGGGATCAAAGGGTTGTGGTCTATCTGTTGTTGGACCTCACAATGAGAAACAAAAATAATAATGGCTCAGCAAGTGTCAGGGTTGATACAGGTTCTGGGTCCTGAAAGTACAGGTATTATCTGCTTACTCGTCAGACAAGATGGGGAATTTTGGAACCTTCCTTTTCCGCCTTCTTTCTCTCTCCCTTCTCCTTTCTAACATCTCCTTCATCGCCATTTCTTCCCTTCTTACTTTCCTGTGTGATCTAAGATTTCTATTCATAATTCTGAAGTGGGTGACATCCCTTACTCCATGGTCTCAGAGCACCAGCCAGAAACGTCAAGCAGAAAGAAGGAAGACACCAATTAATCTGCCAAGAAAGAATCCTGCCCGACATTTACATCCCTCTTTGACAGAGGCATGAAAATGAACCAGAGAATAGTGGTCAATGAATCCTCACTTACACATAATCCAATTTTTTGATATTCACATATGTGTATCGTAGTTGCACTTTTATTTTCTGTCACTTACGTGACATTATGACCCTTGCAGCTTTATTTATCCTTTATATACAATACTTGCATTCATATTCACCAAGTCACTCTTTGTTTTCAATGTTACTTTGGGTTGGACTATTTATGTTACTCTTTTCATCACTCTTATGCTCCAGTGAACCCCATTTTAATTACGAGTTCATTTTTGAGAATTGGCACTATAATGTAGCACCAGCATAAAAATAAAACTATAAATTTAATAATGTTAGCAGCACCTTGAAAATGGCATGACAATGTATTAGGTATTAGCCAAACATTTTCAGACAGAAGAACCAATGTCCTCCTTAAAAGGACATGTAGAACTTCAGAGAAGGCAATAAACATTAATTGTCTGAGTAATGGATTTTTATGCAAATAAAAAGTAATTTACATTTCAGATTCACTTAAGGCTATGAAAGAAATAGTTTATGAATGTTTCTTCCCACACTGACGCTGGATCCCTCCCACATGGCCACGAAACATCCGTTAATACTTCTCTGTCAAGCACCAAGTTCTTTCTCTCATTTTTTGTCTCTACGTTCACGAGACATTGTGTTTTTCTCCTTTTCCCTCTGAGACACGCACACGTACCCACACAGATATACACTCATATATAACAATGAGGAAACAAATGAGAAGGACCCCTGTGTTTTGACCTCTTATCATTATTTAAAGCAATTAATAAGGAGCACAGGACTATAAAAACTTATCTTGACCTTAGAGTGCTTATCAGTAAGATGCCAGATAAAAGACAGCAGCCTTCATTTGTCCCCAGCTGACATCTTCTGCACAGAATATGCATGTGCAATTTAAATTAATTGACTATTTTAAGTTGCACACAAACCTTATGGACACCCTGTGTGTGTGTGTGCATGTGTATACATATATATATTATATATCTATATCTATATATATTTTTTAGATTAATGTGAGGGTGCAAACAACTAGGTTGCCATGTTTGTATTCGTTAGCTAGAGTCCCTCTTGTAGTTGTGTCCCACACCCAAGAGGTTTGTCCTATCCTCTTACTTTGTACCCGTTAAGTGGGAGCTCACCAATCTCTCTCCTTCCTCCTCCTTCCCCCTCCCTGTTCCCTCTCTCCCCAACTTGAATTGAATTGAGTTTCCTCTTATGTGGGCATGTCCTAGATCATCTACTGGCTTTGTATTAGTATTGAGGGCACGGGATTCTTGCTTTTCCATTCTTGTGATACTTTACTAAGAAGAATGTGTTTCAACTCCATTCAGGTTAATATAAAAGATATAAAGTCTCCATCTTTTTATGGCTGAATAGCATTCCATGGTATACATATACCACAGCTTATTAATTCGCTCCTGGGTTGGTGGGTATTTAGCTTGTTTCCACATCTTAGCAACTGTAAATTGAGCTGGGATAAATAGTCTAGGGCAAATTTCCTTATTATAAAATGATTTTTTTACCTCTGGATATCTTAAAGGGAGTATATACAAGTATTTTCAGTAGAATTGGCAGAGTCGGGGGGTGGGGTGCCTGTGGCTCAGTGAGTAGGGTACTGGCCCCATATAGCAAGAGTGGTGGGTTCAAACCTGGCCCCAGCCAAACTGCAACAAAAAAATAGCTGGGCATTGTGGAGGGTGCCTGTATTCCCAGCTACTTGGGAGGCTGAGGCAAAAGAATTGCTGGAGGTTGCTGTGAGCTGTGACACCACGGCACTCTGCGAAGGGCGACAAAGTGAAACTCTATCTCAAAAAAAAAAATGGCAGAGTCATATATAGAGGTTTACATAAATGCCCATACATGAATGATGTGATATAACTAAGCATAGATTGACTGGGCACGTATTGTACACCATGAACAAGACCCCAAGACCCCATTCCATAGAACAAGGCTTGGTTCTCACACTCTGCCCTCCCTCTGCAGGGGCATTACCATGGAAGCGATGGAAACATTCATTGCCTTGAACTGTGTGGAAGGCACAGGGAGGGAAGTGCAGCATTACCGAGTCCTCAGAGTTTCAGCTCATATGTTTTAAATTAATTTTAGATGTCATAATGATCAAGATACACATAGCCTGAAAATAAACGGTAGAAAGAAGCAAGGATGCCTTTACAGAGGGACGTGAGCTGACCTTGGGTTCTCCCATAAGAGAGCCAAGCCTGCTGGTTTCCGTCCCCAATAGCAACCCATTCCTAACCATTTCACTCATGGTCAAGTACATTTCCACAAAGCATCACCACATAGGCAGAGAGATTACCCGCCTCACACAAAATCATCTGTCAAGATACTCTAAGGTCCCTTACAAGCTTCCTGTGTGTTTAGGTTTAGCCACACTGGGCCTGTTTCAAGTTACGAACTTTCAAACACCTCTTTCACATGGACAGAACTAAGAATTCTCTATTCCGCATCTTACAAGGGTATATGTGAATCCTAGTAAATGTGGAATGCAAAGGTCTTAGCAAAATAACTAAGAAAATGATACAAAAGCTATGTTAACTAATGTGATGAAAATGTGTCAAACGATCTATGAACCAAGTGTATGGTGCCCCATGATCATACTATTGTACACAGCTATGGTTTAATAAAAATAAATAAATAAATAAATAAATAAATAAATAAATAAAAGAATTCTCTATTCCATTATGATGTTAAAATGACATCATCTGTGGTGAAAGTTGGCCATTATGACAACCAAAATTCAAATATCTGAGAGAGGGCCCTGTTGAAAACTTCCTGGCTGTTATTTTGAGGAACTTGAGGATTCCTAAGGCCATTAGTCCAAAGAGCAGATGACCAGAAAAGGTGGACATATTTTGTATTTTTTTAAAGCATAAAAAATCTAAAAGGTGTGCTTTGGGGGGGACATCTGAAAAATGACAGATTCTGACAAATGTAGATTCTCTGATACAAAAGAAATTACTATGTGGTCTTAAAATAACCAGCATATGTCTTTGTAGGATGTACCTGAAGTGTTAGGTAATTAAGTATAAAATGTTCCATTTTCTAAGTAGTAACTGTGACAGTTGATGTCTCTGACATTTCACGCTGACACTTGGTTGTGAAGGTGCATCCTCATTCTCTCCAATGCACATTGCGGCATGTGATAATCTTTCAGATTTTTTTTAAGAGGAATTTTTGTGAAACTATGGATAAGGCAAAACCTGGTGTTATTTTTGAATATGACTTCTGCCATGGAAGCAGCGCAGATCAGACAGCTAGAAATATCAACAAAGTGAAAGAGGCGTGGCTCGTGAATGCAAGTACGTCAATGATTTGAGAAGTTCTGTTCCAGTGATGTTAATTTTGGGAATGAGCTAGGTGGGTGACCTGAGAGTAAAGTGGATAATGAGGTGAGGGAAACAGCAGAAGTGAATCCGTCCCAAGCTCTGCATGCATCAGCAGCAGCCTCTGACATGACTACTCCTATAACACTGGACCCCTGAAAACAAATCAGCAGGGTGAAGAAGCTGGATAGAAGCATCAGAGGAGAAATGGTCTGGAAGCTTGCCTTTCTTTGCTGTTAGGACATAAAGGCGAACAATTTCTACATCATATTGTTACATGTGATGAAAGATGGTTTATTTTTGAAAATTGTAAGCTTTCAGCATAATAATTGGAGGAAGATGAAGTGTCAAAACACAGCCCCAAGGAAAATAATTATTGTAAAGAGCTCATGGTGTCTGCATGGTGGTCCAGCACTGGTTTTATCCACATTAGCTGCATGAAACCTGGTCAGTCGATTACAGCAGGTGTTGACTGCAGCCATCTGGATGAAATGATGAGGATGCTTGCGAGTAAGCAGCTAAGACTGGTCTGTAGAAACAGGCCAGTTCTCTTGCAAGACAAACCACATGTCACACAAACAGCGCTGCTCAAACTCCTGAAGCTGGACTTGGAAACTCTCTGTCATCCACTATTATCACCAGACCTTGCATCAGCTGACTACCACATCTTACAGGCTTGGAAAAAGTCCAAGGAGAATTATTCAACACTCAACAAGCTGCACAAAACGCCCTTCATGATGTCATAGCCACTCACTCTCTAAGCTTCTTTGCTGCTGGCCTGTGATCCACTAAGATGCAAAGCTGGCCTATAATCCTAGCACTCTGGGAGACCAAGGGGAGTGGATCCCTTGAGCTCAGGAGTTTAAGACCAGCCTGAGCAAGAATGAGACCTCGTCTCAACTAAAAATAGAAAAACTAGACCGATGTGGTGGGAGCCTGTAGTTCTGAGGAGGCTGAAGCAAGAGGATCACTCAAGCCCAAGAGTCTGAGGTTGCTGTAAGCTGTGATGAGCCAGGGAACTCACTCTGCTCAGGACAACAGAGTGAGACTGTCTTGGAAAAAAAAAAAAAAAAAGGTAAAACTGTATTGGTAGGCACATACTTTGATTAAACTGCACTTCATCTTGTTAGAAATAGAATAAACTAAACTCTTGATTTGAAACCAGACATTTCATGTGTAATGATCTACTAGCTTTAGTGTGATTCTAGTAAGGCCATTTTCAGACATATGCAGCTGTGATCGCTTTTGTCATTTAATACTTGGCAGAATACTTCAAAACCGTGCCTTAGTGTCTGCACAGGGCAAGTCAGTGGAAGGGGAGGAAGACGCTGACTTGGGTGTTGGCAGCTGTCACACCAGCCGTCTCTTACTCATTTAAAGTCAGATCTAAAGATGTGTACATTCAAAAAATTGGTAAAATAGATACATGTAGTTATAAGAAAGCAATTAATTCAGATTTTTTTTAAAAAAGATTATGACACTAAAAGTTTGAAAGGACAAGTTTTGACTCTTCCTGTAACAAGTTAATTTTCTCAGGTCAAACTTATTCTAAAAGAAAAAAAATAAATTAGCATAAATTATCTCAAAGAAGGATTATTTCAAACATAGAAGGCAGTATGATGATAAAATAGAAAGATTTTCAAATTATTGTTTGCATGATTTTAATCTAAAATTCACCACTTGTTTACTAGTTGAGGATTGGCAAGTTACTTAAATCTTCATAAGCTGAAATTAATTCTTAAAAAACTAAGTAGCTACTTTTCAGGATTCAAGTGCGGGTTATATGAAAGAATGGAAATTAAAAGCCTGTAATAGACACCAAACTGATTTCCTTTCTCCCTGTTTACCCCATATTCATCTAAAATTCTATGATTAGGCTACAATGTAAAGATTTTCTTTAGACCTTCCTGGGTAAGTGTAAATGTGTAAAATTAAGGTTTAAATGTATGCTTTATTTTTCTCTTTGCTTGTTGTTATAAAAAAATTAAATAAGATGAAAACATAATCTCATAAAGAGTTAAATTCAGCTGGGTGTGGTGGCTTGCTCCTGTAATCCCAGCATTCTGGGAGAATGAGGTGAGTGGATTGCTTGAGTCCAGGAGTTCAAGACCGTCCTGAGCAAGAGCAAGACCCCATCTCTATTAAAAATGGGAAAGTTCGTTGGGAGCCATAGTGGGCACCTGTGGTCCCAGTCACATGGGAGGCTGAGGCAAGGGGATTGCTTGAGCCCAAGAGTTTGAAGTTGTTGTGAGCTGTGATGCCACAGCACTCTACCCAGGGCAACAGAGGGAGACTCTGTCTCGAAAAAAAGAAAAAAGAATTATACTCGCATCCTGGGAAGACACTTGAGTGTATTTGAAGTTTCTGCTGCTTTGCACACAGCATCATTTAATCTTTATCACAACATAGTTAGGTGTTTCTTTATTCTGAAAATAGAGAGAGCAGGTAACGTGGCCAACATCACCCAACTGTTAAGTCACAGAGCTGCAGTGTCAGTGCAGACAGGCTCAGCTCCCTCTACACACATGGCTTCTCAGGCACAAAGGTTGTTAGTAAGAGGAAAGGATTATCTGATCTGAAAACAGTAATTACAAAGAGAAGGACGCAGAACAGGCGGATAGATACTGTAAGCAACAATTTAGCATACTGAAATAAAACTCACTAAGCTGATAAGAAGAAGTAAAAGGTAATATGTAAACAAATCACAACCAAAAGAAAAAGAGTCGTGTTTAAATGCAGTTGGGCAAGTGGAAGGCATATGTCTAACTATATTTTCCCTATTTTTATGAAACAGGAAGGAAGAAAAGTCCATGTTAATTCATCAAATATTCTAATACGCTTCGGCTGCGGATTGAAGGAACCATGCCAGTCGTCACCCCTGACAGAGGACGGAGACTCCCCCTACGAGCCCCTCGGGTCTACAGAAGTCTCTCAATTTCTCTGTCAGTCTTCCGGATCATTATTCAAGTTACTGTCCCCAATTTTGCTGGATATATCAGATCTACTCCAGCTCCATAGGTCGTTTTTCTCCCTAATGGGTTTGGAATTTGTTCTTTATTATCTTTGGATAAATGTGCTGTTCAACATTTCTGAAGATGGTAGTAAAAATGTCCATCCTTAGTTCTGTGTGTCTGTGTGTGTGTATATATATATATATATATGCACAATTGAAGTGTATGTGTGTATGTATGTGTAGGTAAATATATTTCATTCACTATTATCTTTTTATTATATTTATTATTATTAAATGCCATGGAATTTGAAGGCATAGATGGAAAAGGTACTAATTGCTATTTATGTGAATTGTGAATATCTTGCTTTCTTAATATCATTGTTTTAGATATGCTTTTGTCTATTTCAAGGGTCTTTATGAACAAGTAAAAACATGTCTACATAGTTTCAAGTTGATACAGAAATCTGGCCGATGTTTAGGCATTTGATCAAGGAAGACCAACAGACCAGCTAATTTAGCTAAACATTTACCAAAATTCAATCATCAAATAGATAAATAAATAAAGCAAGGATGGCTCTTGGATATATTTGCAAAGGAAGTTTACTCTTTCATTCAACAAACCTATATTATGCAGGTGTGTAAGGCATTGGATTTGTCATGGAGACACATACCAGGAAGACCTAGTTCCTGCCGTGATATAAAAGAACTCACAAAGGTAATGAAGAAATACGTTGTGTATAATGTTAGAGCACATCCAATGCCTAAAATGTGAGGCCTCATCCAGACTGCCAGAATCAGGTAGAGTTGTTGAAAAATGTGAGTGGTGGTAAGTGTAGTGAGCTCAGTAAGCGACCCCCAGATAAAGAGGGAGGGAGGGAAGTTTCAGATAGATGGATCATGGGGGCAGATTCATGGTATTCAGTATTGCCAAGTACAATTTTGTTTTCATGGGGAGCAAGACATTTCCCCTTTCTTGGCTGTTGATGCACCCCAAGTTCCTGGAATGGTGTCTGACACGTCGTAACAATGTGTTGAATGAATGATTGAATTAACAATTAAATCAGACAGCACAGAAACGTGAGTTTGGACCAGGTCACAAAGCGTCTGTAAATGTTCCTTAGCAACATCTTTGCTGCTGCTTCCTCCCTGTGGTCTCTGCTCAGCGCTGGTGGTGATAACACAGTGGTCAGTTATGAGCACAGCTATTCACCCCTCCCTCCAGACTTATCCTCTCAATATGAAATTCTCCTGATGCACTTTCCCATCGTAATTTCTCCTGGGCCCATTTACCTTGGGATGCATCTTGGATAATAGGAGCTAATTTAATATGCTTTATACTCTTCATGAAAGAAAACCTTTCCAAATACCATTTTTAATCAGCCATAGCATGGTGAAAAGGCCACTGTTTATGCCCATTGATGTTAAAAGCCCTGGCTTCGTATTTCCGGTCTCATGGAACACGCTTACGGCCTTAAAATAATTACCTTCAGGATGCCTAGATCACAGGTCTGTGTAAAGATGAAAGCAAATAATAAATGCAAAAAAATTAGTCCTGTAAATTGTAAATTATGTAAAAAAGTCTTATAAATTATAAATTATGACACAAACTTATGGAATGATCAATTTATTAGAGTCTACGAGGTCTTGAAACCAAGAGATTAAATATTAGGAAAATTTCACACATTATCATTACTAATTTTATACACATGGATAAGCACTTTTGGCAGCTTTAAAATCACATCATGCAGGCAACTCCTTTTTCCATCTGTATTAAAAGTGACATTCAACTAAAATCATCGGGGTACTTAGAGATTATAATTTACTCTCAAATCATTCTTAGTATCTTTGGTCCTTATCCTCACATTCAGAAGGAATACCATCCTTTGATCCATATCTAAACATTTTTCCAATTATTCCCTACAATGACTTATGCTGTAAGGTAGCAATCATCACATTTAAACTGTATATAATGAAGCAATTACAAAACCTGCACAAGGTCGAATGCACTGCGTCTTTGAAACTGCTGGGCTTTCCAGTTACACCGATGCTACTGTCCCAACTTTGCCTAGATAATGAATCTGGGATAGAATTATTGAAAGGAGATACTCTTCATTGTAATAGGAACAAGATAAGCATATGATAAATACTCATTTTTAGTTTTTGCCTTTTCCAAAAAAAAAAATATATATATATATATATATATATTTGCTCTATGGGTAAGGTGGATAGTTAACCTCATACTATTAATTTATAGGTTTATTATTTTGTGTTTGTATTTGAACATGTCCAGCTTACATTGTATGTGTCTATGTTCTCACACACTTAACATCCATCCCCTTCCTCCAGTACACGTATTGAAATTTCTATTTTTTGCTTTGTGAAATAACTTGCCAAATCATTTTATTACATTTACAAGGTTTACTTCTTTCTGATCTTCCGTATGTTATTAAAATGAGAAAAAGTCTTTCAAATCAGATATATAGCAAATTAGATGCAATGAATATGTCATTGGAAATTAATGTGATTTTTGCGGAAGCACAGTCCATGAGGCAGGCGTTATTAAAAGGACGCTTGAGATTTACAGATAACCTGAGGTTTGTGACACTATCCGTACCTAAGTTACCATGGTTTCCTGTAGAAACAGAGTCACAAAATCATCATGTTCAATGGTTGATACATGTGAGATTTTGTGATTTTTTCTTATGTGTTTTGAGACCACTACTTATTACCCTATAGATATTTTACTGTTTGGGGACAGGTAACACCAGTAAAAATGATTGCATGTATTATCTTAAATTATATTTAACACCATCTTCTTTTCTTTTCTTTCCAGATGAACAGTCTGCTTTCTTCCTATTTTTAAAGACAGCAAAGTGGAAAATTGGTGAATATTATAAGGACATCCTGAAAACTACATTGTTACTATGGCAATAAAAAGGAGAGAAAAATGCCCAAAATCTTTTTGGTAAAATTCCATTTCTCAGTTTGAATTTTTTGGTTCACTGCATTAAATGCAAGCAAATAATCTTCTTATAACATTTTTAGTTGAATTAAATATTTTTATTTAACTTAACATGTATTGAGCAAACACCTACTGTGTTCTTGATAATTCAGGATACACACATGACTAAAATATCTATTCTGACCTCCATATATTGCAGCCTATTTTGGAAAATTGGCAAACCAATTAACTGAGCACTAAGTAACCAGTGGTGTGATAGAGATTTACACAGAGCGAAGCATCTAACACTTCCATTCCTTCTCCTCTTTTTCCTCTTCCTTTTCTTATTTTTGATGAATTGCAAGAGGGAGTGGATACATCAGAAAAAGAGGCCTGGGAAGAAATCGTGGATTTAAGGTTCCCAGAAATTCAAGTTAAAGACAGGAAGAAATATAGATGACTAGAATGGCATAAAATGAAGTAAATACTTCATGATTCTAAAGTTTCATGATCTTTCTTATAGGAGTTATAAGAAAAAATGTTATTTTGTTCGTTATTTCTTGCTGCATGACAATATTATCACAGACTTAGCAGTTTACAGCAACACACGTTTATTATCTCAGTTTCCTCGGGTCTGGAATCTGGGCATGCTATTTTAGTATCTGAGTCCCCTGCCATGTTGCCAACTGTCAGCCGGGACTGGCTTCTCATCTGCAGGCCCAACTGGGTAAAAATATGCTTTTCCACTCATGTGGTTGTTAATGGCATTCAGTTCCTTGTGGTTACATGACTCAAAGTTTCCATTTTTTGCTGGCTGTAGCCTGGGGTAGCCTTTTCTTCTTGGAGGACATCAGCAATTCTTTACCATATAGGATTCCCCAACATGGTTGCTTTTTCACAGCCACCAAGGGAGAAAGAGGGTCCAGCAAACAGGTACTACAGTCTTCTATGACATAATCACATACTAATAAGCACTTACATCTTATCTCCTTAGCTACATTCAAAAGATAAGAAGGAAGGCATAGTCCTACCCTTAGTCAAGAGGCAGCTATTGTACAAAAGCATAAGCCCCATGCATCAGGGATCATGGGCCACCTTAAGAGTTGCTTTGACCCAGTTATTATCAATAGAAAAATATGAGATAAGCCCCACCCCAATAGCTTGGAGACAGAGTCCAAACTAATAAAAATGAAGCTGTACTATATTTCATAGATGCTGAATCTCATATCATTGGCTACATTATATTTGCTAGGAAAGAAATGAAAAAACTTGTAGAAATATTAGTCAGTGTCTTCCAGAGACCCAAAACTAATAGACTAATAGAAAACATGTATGTGTGTGTGTGCGTGTGTGTACGTGTGTGATAGGTGTGTGTACATCTATCTTTATCTATCAAAAAACAGGCAGAGAGAAAGTTATTTGCTTTATTGAATTGTGGGATTACATCACATTATTTGGGGAGCTTTTAGGTTGCAAACCCAAAATATGCAGGATAAACCAGCAGGCTGGAGACTCAGGAAAGAACTGAAGTGCTGCAGTTATAGTCCAAACACAGTCGGCCTGCCCAGATGTCTCTTGCTTTACTCAGGGAAGTTCAATCTTTTCTGCTATTCAACTGTGTGAATTAAGTCCATCCAAGTTATGGAAGGAAATTTGCTTTACTCAGATTCCACTGATTTAAATGTAAATTTTACATTTAATAGCAGAATCATCCAGAATAATTATTGAGCAAATATCTGAGTGCCATGACCCAGCCAAGTTGATTACATAAAATTAACCATTACAACAACTTTTAAAATATTTTACCATACTTTGGCTCAGAGCCTGTAGCTCAGCAGCTAGGGTGCCAGCCACATACACTGGGGCTGGCAGGTTCAAATCCAGCCAGGGCCCACCAAACAACAATGACAACTATAACCAAAACCTAGTCAGGCATTGTGGCAGGTGCCTGTAGTCCCAGCTACTTAGGAGGCTGAGGTAAGAGAATTGCTTAAGCCCAAGAGTTTGAGCTTGCTGTGAGCTGTGATGCCACAGCATTCTACCTAGGGCAACATAGTGAGACTCTGTCTCAAAAAAAAAAAAAAAAGTATATATATATATATTTATTTACCATTCTTACCAATTCTGTCAATAAATGTGAATGACTTGAATTCCCCCTTAAGAGGCAAAGGCTGGCTGAGTGGATAAAAAGCATAAGTTAACTATATAAAAAGCATAAGCTGACTATATGGTGTCCTTAGGAACATCATCTAACTTCTAAGGACAAACAAAAACTCAGGGTGAAGGTTTTGAAAACAATATTTCAGGCAAGTGAAAATCAGAAGAAAGCAGGGGTCGCAACCTTATTTGCAAATACAATTGAATTTAAACTAGAATAAATAAAGACAAAGCTGGACACTCTGTACTGGTCAAGGGAGCAACAATAAGACATTTCAATCATAAATATGTTTAAATGCTCCCAGGTACCTATATAATGAACCCAACCCCAGCTGAACAATATGATGTCCTGTAACACCATAACAGCTGAGGACTTCAACATCCCTCTGACAGAACTGGACAAATTCTCCAAGAAAGAACTAAACAAAGAAGCAGTTGACTTAAACAGGCTTTAGAACAAATGAGCTTCACAGACACACACAGAACATCCAATCCCGATAAAATCGAGTTAATGTTCTACCCCTCAGCCGCATGCATCATCCTCCAAAATTGATCATATCTTAGGGCACAAATAAAATCTCAACAAATTTAAAAGAATGGAAATTATACATTGTATCTTTTTGGACCATCACAGAATAAAAGTAGAACGCAACTCCAACAAAAATCTTTATCCCGGGCGGCGCCTGTGGCTCAGTGAGCAGGGCGCCAGCCCCATATACCAAGGGTGGCGGGTTCAAACCCGGCCCCGGCCAAACTGCAACACAAAAAAAAATAGCCGGGCGTTGTGGCGGGCACCTGTAGTCCCAGCTACCAGGGAGGCTGAGGCAGGAGAATCGCCTAAGCCCAGGAGCTGGAGGTTTCTGTGAGCTGTGTGATGCCACGGCACTCTACTGAGGGCAATAAAGTGAAACTCTGTCTCTACAAAAAAAATAAAAAATAAAAATCTTTATCCCTGCATAAATTCACAGAAACTAAAAAACCTTTATGCTGAACAACAGCTGGCTCAAGGAGGAGATAAAGAAGGAAATCTTTAGATTTCTCAAAGAAAATGATGATGATGCCACAGCTATCAAAACCTCTGGGATTAGTATCCCAAGGCAGTCCTAAGAGGGAATTTCCTGCATTAAATACCCATACCTCCAAAAAAGACAAAGCACACATCAGTAACTAATGAACCATCTCAAGGAGCTGAAAACAGAAGAGACTTTTAAAAAATGTCTTTAAAATATTTTATATATGCTAAACAGTTATTTGTAAATATTAATTGACAATGCCCTGTGAAGAAGATATATTTATTATATATTCTATTTTATAGATAAAGACATTGAGGGATAACAAAGTTAATAATTTGCCTAATGAGTAAAACACAGTAGTCCTTGCCATTAAATCACAAACTCTTTAATATGAAAAAGCATGTTTAATAAACATGAAAATGCATGTTCATTAAAGCAGGCAGGGGGGTCATTCATTGATGAACGGGCAACCTGTGGTATGTAGAATATTATTCTGCAATAAAAGTAAATGATCTATTAAGCCACAAAGGCACGGAGGGAACTAAATGGATACCTCTCCGTGAAAAAAAAAAGCCAGTCTAAACGGGCTGCACACCATGTGATTCCAACCATAGGACAGGCTGGAAAACACAAAACTAATAGAAACGCTAAAACGTCAGCAGTTGTCACCAGTTGGGGAGGATAGACAGGACGGATAAATAAGGGCCCAAGACATTTCTAGGGCAGTGAAGCTATTCCGTCTCACACTTGACTGGTGGACACGTGACATCATGCATTTTTCAACAGATACTGAACTATAAAACACAGACGTGAGCCTTAAACTATTGAGTTTAGTTAATTACATCAGTATTGGCTCATCAGTTGCAACAATTATAGCTCCTGAATTCAAGATATTAACAATAGAGAAACGGTTGAGGAGAGAGGGTGTGGGCCCTGGGGAAGAGGCTATGGGAACTCTCAGGACTTGCTTTAACTTTTCTGCAAACCCCAAACTGCTGCAGAAATAAAGTTCACAAATTAAAATAAAAAGTCCTACTAAAGACTGCTTGAAAGAAACAAGACTTGCTGCCTGCTGTCCTATCGCCATGAAGCAAAAAGCACAAAAATAAAAAACGGCCAATGTTCTTTTTGTTTTGTTTTTATGTCTATTCTCGTGTGTTTCGCCAATTCAAAAATGTTCTCTAAAAATAAGTATTTTGGAACAGTTGTCAACTTATTAATAGAGGTAGCACTTCTGACATCAAGTGAGAATCAGTTCTCTATTTCAACAGTAGAACACAAAGAGGCTTGAATTCCTTACGGATTTCACAAACTGCTTATTAAACTTCCACAGGCTACATCAAAAAGCAGAAGCTGGAGTCATATATAATTTTAAAAAGCCTTAAAGGAAATAAAAAAAAAAAAAACACATAGAAGGCCTACTCCTGTCTTCTACACACAGCACAGCTCCTGCTGAAAATGATGTTTGTTTCTTTTATTCAATGGCCGGTCCCGAGCATCCTGTAAAAGAGCAAATCTATTCCCATAGCCTATGCAACAATATTGCCAAAGAAGTTACATCTCAAAGTGGAGGTTACCTCCTTATCATAAGAACAACTGTGGATAAGTGAAAATTCTTACATGTCGACACGTACAGAGCATCAGTGCAGAGTTTGTTGAGGTTGTAACTATCGATGATACTGCTATCAAAGCTTGACTGTAAACCTATCATCTGAGATGCTGAGGTGCGTTAGTTTGGTGCAATGGACAAATATTATTATTATGGGAGAGGATTGTCTATTAAGAGATTGAGCATAATTAAAACTGGGAATCCTTCTGTGTGATTATGAGTATATAGAAGATGTCCATAAAGTCATTTTAAATTGCACATGAAATTTATGGACACCCTATGTAATCTATATTCTTTCTCAGAAGAAGGTGTTTCCAGTAATAAAATTTCCCCAATGACTTAATCTATTCTAAACAATGCATTCCTTATAATTATAACATGTAGAGTTTGTTAAAGTTGTATGAAAATGTATATTACTGAATCAAAAATATAGAAAAGCACATAACATATAAGTGCCTTGCAATGTCAATGTATACTTTTTTTATCTAAATGATAAAGTACTGGTAATTTTATACAGGTACTGAAATAGAGGTGATATTCTCCATTGTTATAATTTGCTTATAGCGTGAGGCTATTTCATAGCTGCAATCTCTTATTAAAAAATTATATGCTTCAAATGAGTGGAAGCTCCAAATATAGCCTAGAAGAAAGGGCTGTTGTGCTGTGATTCAATGTATCTGTGAAAACTTTGCTAAAAAAGACTGCAGGAAATGATACTATAATACTAAATATGAACTCGTGAAAATTAAACTGATTATAAATGTTGAGAAATTCTATATGAAGAAGATACTCTTAACAGTTGGTGGGATTTTATACCCTGCTTCAATTAGAAGCTAACAAGGAAATATTTTCATATTACTAAGCTCCAACCCTATTTTCTTCTCCTCTCCTTCTAACAGCAGCTGAAAATTCATTTCAGTCAAAAAGTTTTGGTCAAGTAAGTCCCTCGATAATCAATTTTATCCCGCATGTTATGGTTTGAGTGAAGCCTCCAAAATTCATGTGGGAATTGTCATTGTGAGGGAATGAAAAGGTGAGACCTTCCCGAGGGAATTAGAACATAAGGGTTTTGCCCTCATGCATGGATTGATGCCGTTATCAGGAAAGGAGGTTTTCTGCAGAGTGGGCTGCAGAAGCAAACCCAGCCCTCTCTCACACCCGCCCTCACTGGTCCTTCATACTATAATATCTGCAGATAAACTAGTAATAGATCCAAATAGATTCATTATGGGATGACGCCACATGCTGCTGGCCCCTCGACCCTGTACTTCCCAACTGCCTGAACTGTAAGAAATAAATTTCATTTCTTAAAAAAATATCCAGTCTGTGGTATTCCATTATAGTCACCTGGATTTTTCTCATTACTTGTATAGTTGTAGGAGTTTAACACATCTTTGCGAATATGAAATCTTAATTCCATACACTGTTTAAGTGAGTTCTTATTTTGTCATTTTTTATATCTCATAGCACTATAGATAGGGCAAAATACACAGTGAGCATTTCGTGTTGAACAACTTGGAGGGGTCACCATCTCCTGTATATTTATAACCGACATTAGAAAAAAATTGGGGTAGTTATAAACTATTCATTAAAAATTAAATGATCATAAACTTTGACTCAATAGTTATAATTCTAGGACCCTCAACAAACCTAGCAAGACAGGACAAATATTGAATGTTTCGCTATAAAATAATAATTGAATAAAGTATGAATAAAAATTTGCAAAGCAATATGATAAAAAAATTCCATGATAAAAGAGAAAGCCTTTGACCTAGATAATTTGACTAATTACATCACTTTCTAGCTATTAGTCATTTAGCCTCCAATAACTTAGTTTCCTCATCTGCAAAACAGAGACCTTATTTGTCCTGAGTGAACCAAAGTGGGAATAATACATGAATATACTAGTGCAGGTTGAAAAAAATGATGCATGATATATTTTATGTATTTTATGCAATTATATACATTTTTACAATCGCATTAAATTATACAATGCAATTTTAAGTGAATGCAAAGTTATACACACTTAATGTATTCTTATTAAACATCATATTTAAAATACCCATGTAATAGTTCAAACATAAAAATTGAAAACAATGGTCTGTGTTATTATATCGAGCTCTTTTGCTTGACAAAATGCTTCTGGAGTGCTGGTGCTAGATGAACTTACAGCAGTGAGTCATCTGTGCCTCATTTTTCCTGGTGATTAATACAGATTTAAGAGTCTGATAACTCTCCCCCAGGAACATGGCCAGAATGCTTCTAACTGCTAAGGAATGCTTATTAATTATTATGATTATACACAGATAGAGGGAATAAAGAGAAAGGTAAATTTAAATGCAGATGTACATATGGATATAGATATAGAGATAGTTAATTATATGGAGAAATTAATGTGGATTGAAAAGTGCGTATGTGTATATATAGTAATCATACTATAGTGTCTGCAGATAAACTAGTAATAGATCCAAACTAGTTTATTTTAACTCGTGCAATATGGGAGAACATCATCTTGCAGATTCTTAAAGGTATCTGTGATGGAAAATGAAAAAGTGGGGCAGCTACAGGATTTTGTCACATAGTATCCAGTTGAGGATCTGATTGAGACAGGGCAAAATTTATAACATACTAGTCTAGGATGATGGGAAATAAAAAAATCAATTCATAACATACTTGTCTAGGGTTATGAGAAATAAAAGTATCAAGGGTCTTGAAGTGAGATTTATTAAGCAAATTGTTGATCCATTAGTTCTCTGCCTGAGCGCATTTGTAGAAAGATTTTCCGGAATTTTCCAAAACAAACAGTAAAATTGTTGAAAAATTCACAGATCTGTCTCTTTTGAACATTTCTTTTCCTGTAATAACTAAGTCAGGTTGATGTAGTAGTCGAGATGTCTCCATAAGCATGTATGTGCTTGCATAGCATTCTATTTTCTTAACTGCGACAGCTGGGACGGCCAGCAAGCGGTGACACCCCCAAAACAATGAGCAAAGTCAACAACCAGATTTTTATGTCTAGATACTCTCACCTACTAAAACGAAGCAGGGATTCGTAGAGAAATGGCTGGTTCTACAGCTAGCACAGGGAAAGACCGGGGTGAGATGATATGTCGCATGCTGCAAACAAAATGAACAATTGCTCAAAAAACTGTAAAAACACGAGAAAAGGACACAGAAGCTCAAATTGAAGGAACATTCAGAAGCCAGATATGAGTAATGTGAGTATCAAAATAGTGACGGTAATAAATTATAACTCTTAGAATAAGTTAGTGACCAAGTACTTCCTAAAAAATATATACCCTAACTGCAAAGGACAGAAGACTAATTTACAGTGAGAGCTTGGCAGATACCACCTAAATCAAGCCATCAAGGTTAGCACCACTTCCAGGATACATTAAAATTATTTGTTGCCCAAAAGGAGGCAATGAAAACACAGCATCATACATGTGGTTTTCCTGTCAAAGAAAGGTCACTGGATCCAACCATGAGGCAACATCGTAGAAGCCCAAATTACGGGACGTTCTGTAAGATGCCTGGCCTGTTCTCCTGCCTTGGTTCCTCATAAGGGTGGAGACTATGCCAGTTCAAGGCAAGATGAGGAATCCTCCAGACCGAGGGAGTACAAAGAGCACTGGGACCTTCTGGAATACATCCTTCTTACTAGAAAGAATATTATTAAGACAATTGCTGAAACTTGCCTGAGGAAGGTTGGGGTCTAATAAGTTAACAGTAGCATTTGTTTTTATTTTGACAGTAGCACTGTGGCTATGGATGAGGATGTGCTGGCTCATAGGAAACACATCATAAAGTACTCAGGAGTGATGCGGTATTGTCAACACGTGACTCTCAAAGGTTTCAGGAAAGTCGTGTGTAAAAAGAAAATAGAGAAGAAGGAAAGAGAGGCGGGGGGGGGGGGGAAGGGCAGAGGGGAGCCTGGGACTCATTTGTACTGTATTTGAAACTTTCCTGGGAACTTGTGATTGTTTTAAAGGTTTGGAAAATGTTTTTTTTTTTTTTCTTTTTTTTTTTTTAAGCAGTTAGGAAACAAATACAAGGCATCACTCTTTCACCCACACTTTGTTCCAGAAAAATGAGGATATACAAAAGAACGGGAAGACGGGGAATCAGAACACAACGTTTTCTTCTTAGGAGAGAATGGAAGGAAAAGAACCGAAGATTTACAGAACGCACCGTCCAAAGCGCAAGCAGCTGTGCGCAGGACAGGGCTCCAGGGAAGAGAACTTCAGGGAAAGGAACTGGCCAAATACTTGAGAAAGTATGTTTGAGACTAACACACACACGTACAGAAAATTAAAGATTACTAGAAAAAAAGTATTTTAGGTACAAAGACAGCTAGACATTTCTAGGTAGAAGAAAAGCTCTATGCAAGAGAAGCCTCTACCTGTCTCTGATATTCATTCTCACATTTTTTTAGAGGAGGCTTAGGAGGCTGCAAGGCAGGGCAAAGACCAGGGTAAGGGCTTCCAGTGTGGATGCACCTGTTGGCGTGTGGGGACTGCTAACCACAGACAGGTACCAGCTTGTCAGCCACCTGGGCCACTTTCCACGAGGTATGGCTGATGAGAATATCATTTACATTGTGGTTTTAAAACTTATCCGCCCTAGAAATCACCATGACAATTCGGATACAGCCAAAGTGTAAAAATGAGAGAGAACAGAAAGAGAGGAATTACGACCTGAATTCTTAGTGAAAATGATCCCCTTAACTTTGAATATTCCTCTGCTCAATTAACGGGGCAGACCGCAAACCCGTCTTCCTTTTGGCACAGCTGCCCTTTGCGAGGCGGCCCCATCCCTCACTCTCTCTCAGGGGAGGGCATTTTTTGTTTTCACCTTCTCCAAATGCTGCTTGCCTGGTTTACATGATGCATCCTGAAATCCTTTTATTTATTTTTTGGTATTGGGGGGCATATATGTTGTGATGTTTTTTAGAAATATACTGGAGAATCACGCGTGCTGGCAGCATTAGACACAGTCCCTGGCCACAAGTCTCCACACGCCTTTGCAACTGGTCTCCAGGATGGGGAACCTTTCATCTCTCCTTGGCTGTTTACTGTCATCTCTCATTATCTTCGAAATGAGGAAACAGGCCACTTTTCTCTGGTGTGTGTAACCTTGGCTGTGGAGCTACCACTGTCAATGTCACTTTTTTCTGAGCTCTCGTTTGCCGGTCTTAACTGTGCCTTCACCCTGTCACCCACACCAGCAGTGGGAAGTGTGCTGAATCTTCCCCGGATCCCCTTCAAGAGAGACATGCAGATTTTGGCTCCTATGTCATCAGCACAGTTTATCATGGCTCCCGCCAAAGATCCAGGGAAATTAGAATTTCACCCTAGAGGACCCACCATGTCCTCACTTCAACATCTCAAATGGTCAATAAAGGGCAGAAAGGTCATCCTGAACTTCTTTACTCTGACGATCACTGGGAAATTGAAACTACCTCCATTCCGAGGCTGGTAACAGTTTCACCTATATTGATCATGATGTAAGGATATGGGGAAGAGCAAGTCTGGGAAGGGGATGATGGTGATTTCCAGGGCAGGAAGCAATCAGCTAAGGGCCAAAACCAACACGTCAGGAAATAGAGAGTTAGAAATACGGAAGAAACAATTACAAGGAAAACAGTTCAGAAGGACTGCCTCTGTGAAGTCAAACTCGGAAGTGAGAGTGAGTGGGGAACAGGAGGGATGTTTTTATGATGAAATTCTGATTTTTAGAACATTTCTTCAGGCACGTGCATTGGTTTTATTTCTAGCGGATGATTTTTAATCTGAGTTAACTCCTCATTTTAAGATAGGTGATGTTTACTTAGACATTATGGGGAGAGATGGTGAAGCAGGAATGCCCTCAGGTCTGTCCTCTGAGTTTCTGGATCCTTCTGCCAGAGTTCTCTAGTGTATGATTCCTTAGTGGATCATGAATTCACTTCCGAGAGCCTAGATTTATGTTACTTTTGCCTGAAATAGAGTTTAATACAATGGCTTGAAATGGAATGCAATAGATCAGAGTGAACGATGTGTGTGTGTGTGAATTAATACTAGATCAGTTTATAAAAGATATTCCTACTGTGGGTCTAAGGAAAAAATTTAAAAGAAGCCTAACCAAAATCCTCAAAGAACTCAAATTAGACCTCCCCTTGGATCCTGCAATCCCAATACTAGGCATCTACTCAGAAGAAAAAAGAAAAACATTTTATCACAAGGACATTTGTACTAGACTATTTATTGCAGCTCAATCACCAAATTATGGGAACAAGCTAAGTGCCCACCAACCCAGGAATGGATGAACAAGCTGTGGTATACGTATACCATGGAATATTATTCAGCCATTAAAGAAGATGGAGACTTTACATCTTTTGATTAACCTGGATGGAGTTGGAACATATTCTTCTTAGTAAAGCATCACAAGAATGGAGAAGCAAGAGTTTGATGTACTTAATTCTAATATGAAGACAGTAGATGATCTAATACATGGTGGGGGGGGTGTGAGGGAGAGGGGAGGAGGAAAAGAGATGGGGGGTCATGGTGTATGACACCCCTCTTGGGGACAGGACACAATTATAGGAGGGACTTTACCTAACAACTGCAATCAGTGCAACCTAATTCTTTGTATCCTCAGTGAATCCCAAACAATAAAAAATAAAGTTAATACCCCATTTAGATTCTAAAAGACAAAGCACTGTATCTTACCATAAATTAACATGATTCTTGAAGCTTCAAAAACTAAAAATAAAAAAAATAAAAGCAGCCTACACTAGACAATGCTATTTTTTCTAACTTTTGCAGACTCTTCTCTTCCCTTATTCTGAATCCAGAAATAAGACTAAGAAAAAGAAAAAGGGACAAACAGAGACACAAGTGCGTGCGATAAATTAACTGTCTTTAAACAAATTAACATACATTCTATTTAAAAATGTTTCATTATGCATTGATACGAAATGATTACATATGCTAAATGATAGTACATAATCAACGATCACGTATGAGAAATTTATATCAGGGGTCAACCGACTGTGACTCACAGGCCAAGTGCACTCACAGCCTATTTTTGAAAATAAAATTTCCTTACACCACAGCGACAGCTTGTGTTAATATTATTATCTGTGACTACTTCTATGCTATAAGGGCAGAGGTGAGTAGTGACAGCTAACTGCATGGCTAACAAAGCCTAAAATGTTTACTCATATGGACTTCATGGAAAAAAATGTATCAATACCTGATTTAGACAAATACTATAATTCACAGGCTATTAGATGGGGGCCACTTGAGCAGTCTGGACAAATGAGATGGCAAGTTTGAGGAAATACAATATATTTTATGAGGGATAAATATATGTCTGAGGGATAAATATATGTATGAGGGAAATTAAATGTAACTTGGTCTTTGACAAAATCAGTAACACTTTTCAAACAATTTGTTAGAAATCATAACTATGATATCGTTTGTTACATGTGCACCTTTTGCTTTATATACAGAATCTCCTTTAACAAAACCTTTAATACTTGCCAAGGTATTACGATTCTGCTTTTATGTGTGAGGAAAATAAGCTTGATCAAGATTCAATGCTTAGCAAAATGTAGTAATTTACCTAGGAAGGGATGTGGCTGGTAATTGATTTCAGCCCTGCTGAATTCAAAAGCTACACTCTCAAGTACTAGAATAAATTTTTGCAATTTTGATCCTAAACAGTGAACTGTCTCGTCAGCACCCGTTACGATAGGTAGAAAATAAAGTTCAAATTAAATGTCCCGCTGAGAATGATCCCACAGTAGCTTCCTTCTTTAAAAAACGCATACATGCATATTTATTTATTTGCATTGAAAGCATTTTCTTTGATAGAGAGGGAAATGCCTGACGTAGCTCCTCTAAGAAGACCCATGAAATGGTTTCACACAACCAGTTATCCACTGTCACTAAGAAGAGAAAAAGAACATAAAATCGAGGTAACTCATTAACTGGGTAACTCTGCTTTGCCCTTCACCAGCTCTTCATCTTTAGACAAAACGGTTACACTGAGATTCAAAGTCCTCACCACAAAAACGAGACTCAGAAATTTACTCTCTCCTAGATCCTGGGAGGACTTCATGGAATTGTGATACAACATGCAGATCAGTAGTAGTTAATAAATAATAAAAAATTAGTTCATGAACTACATTGGTTATACGGGAAGACTGATTTCTTTGTGACGATGTTTATTAAAAATTTAATTCATTTTCTACCCTGTGTCTTGGGTAGAGTGCCCTGAGTACTCTGAAAATACACTGAAAAACAAAATATTTCGTTACTCTGAGATAATATAGGTCTGGTTTTCCTGTCTGAGTAGGTAGATTCTATGAAAGGGGATATTAATAATCACTCAGGGTATTGACCCTTCCTGTACCCAAGATTATCCATTTACTGGAGACACATCAAGGCCCAGGGATGACCTCAGACCCAGTGCATGTCACGGGGGTGTGACCCTGGCTCCCCCCATTCCAGCTGGCTGATACAGATACTGTCTACTTAAAATTCTCAGTGGCCTTTGTTGCTACCTCACACATTCCCAGAACCCCAGAAACTTATCTATTAAAAAATAAAATAAAATTTAGAAAATGGAGTTTTATGGCAAATATTGCCGTAGTTAAAATAAGATCTTGGATCTATTACAAACTGAGAATTTTCTGTTGCTAATAAATGTGTGCCACATACACACATGCACATATACAGCAAAATAAAACTTTCTTTGGGGTTATTCTTCTAAATCTATTTGAAATCCAAGAGAAAGGCCTTTTCCAAATGACTCTAATAGGTAACAAATACTACTATTAAAAGGCAAGCATTTCACTGTTTTATCCTTGGCAAGATTCTTCTTGACTGACACTTCCTAAGCATTTCTTGTGTGACATAATGGATCATATCATTTAATATGTATTAAAACTCTGTAAGTGGCCACTTAATGTATGTGAAAATAAGGCTTATCAATTATAAGCAAGTCACCCAAAGTCTCACAAGCAGTAAGAGATAGAAATGGGATTCAGAGGCCGGGCACGGTGGCTCCATCTACAATCCTAGTGCTCTGGGAGGCCAAGGCGGGTGGATCACCTGAGCTCAGGAGTTCAAGACCAGGCTGAGGAAGAGCCAGAGCCCATCTCTACTAAAAATAAGAAAACTACCTGGGCATTGGGACAGCCACATGTAATCCCAGCCACTTGGAAGGGGTTGAGACCAGGGGATCACTTGAGCCCAAGAGTTTGAGTTTGCTGTAAGCTACCTCTACCTGAGGCACAGAGTGAGACTGTCTCAAAAAAAAGGAAACGGATTCAGAGACAGCCTGTTCCACCACAACAGTGTCCACTCTTAGACATTAGAAAATTATATTTGCATTTCAGTTGTAGCCATTTAGGATCATATGCTCTTCGTTTGCAAATAACTATTATTAAATTCAATGTATGAGGGATTAGAAAATACAAAGAGAGGCCATTCTGCGGATGGGGGACCAATATACCAGGGTATTTATAGCTCCTTTCACTTCGTTAGATCAGCAAAACAAAACTTGGTTTCAGGATGAGATTTGTATAATACATTTTTTTGTTCATTGACAAATTCCTGGTAAGAAAAGTTCTATAATATGAAATGAGACAAGTTTAAAAGCAAACAACAACAACAAAATCCTGAATCTAATGAACACCTGCCTATTTTGCTTCTATCAGGCAAAAAGTACTTTCACATGGACCTGTTGAATTTCAGCAGGAGCCCTGGTACAACTGAGTATGGCTCTTGTCTTATGCAAAGCCGTATGCCAGTCATCCTGAATTTCATGAATCCAGTGCAAGTTCATCCTTCCATTTACCTTAAGCTCCAAAAGAAAAGCTAACCTTACGCATACCACTGCTTATTGTCACTGCCTCTGAGAGAACCGTGTTGTATAAAAGTGCTGTCTTTCCGAGACCTACCTGTGTTTTAAACTTGTCAATTCTCATTTACAACACAGGAGCCTTAACTCCTCTTCTGGTAGGGAATTTTTTGGCATTACAAGATAATAGGTCATATAAATCATTCAGTTAGCCATTTCAGAAGACTAGTGGCCTGGCTGGACCCTGTTCCCCGGGAGGTTTAAAGGAGGGATGTTGTATCTGCAGCTCCTGTCTCAGCTGTGAGGGGTGGAGACCCCTTCACTCCTGGATCTGGGCCCGCGTCTCCCAGCCTTCGCATCCATCCCTTCCTTCCAGACTTCTCTCTTTCTCTGAACCCACAGATCTTTAGGTATCCAGGAGCCCTTCCAGATCCACAGATCACGTATTTTTATTCAAATGACTATATTTTTATGATATTGTGAGACTTTTGTACTATCTTATAATTGACCTCTGTGCTGATTATTTACAATTGGTTATGATCATACAGTAAGTACGTCAGTAGCATACCCTGTGCCTATTGATGCTGCCATTATTGCTTTCTAATCTAATAGGCAATGCTGCTTCTGAGAATAATCATTTCAAAAATCAAATTGCTAGGATTTCCTGAATATGCATTCATATTAATATGTGGCAAAAGTGAAATTTCTATTTCCTGCTGAACTGTCACTTTGTACTTCTGACTTAGAAATGAGTTACGGAAAAAGTTAAAGGATTACTCTTCTTAAATTATAACTCAAAAATTGAGTTGTAAATATAATTCTTAAATTATACCCTCAAAAAGATTGGTCTGACCATACATAGGCTGTAGGACTGCAGGCTGAAAGCGACAATTACGTTGTTCTCTATCAAGTCACAGTGTAATTCCCCAAAGTTATTTTCCATTTTTTATTCTGAGGCAGCATAATTGATTTAATATATCTGGTAAACATTTGTTTTTTTCTGCTGTTCCTGACTGTGGATTTTTCCAGAGAATTTAGATTGCTGTTTAGTTCACAGTGCAAATCTTTGCCTAGCAAAGGAAAAGAAAAAAAAACATAGACAAGTTGAAAGATACAAAATTAATTTTACCAATTAAAGCTCAGAAATAAATTCTAAGTAAATTTTCATAAATATCTCTGTCTACTTACCTTTTAAACAATGAATCACCTTACACCTTTTACTTTTCTACTTGATTCCAATTTCTCATTCACTCCATGCCACATCCTTAGTTCCTTGTTCAAACAAACATCATTTCTCATTTTGCCATTTTTCTCCTTTGAAACCCTGACTGTTCACAACAGTTGCCATTCAAGTAGCTACAGACATTAAGAAAATAGACATTCTGTAAAAGTGTTCCCTTCTCTCCACATCCACGCCAGCATCTGCAGTTTTGAGATTTTGTGATGTGGGCCATTCTCACTGGGGTTAGATGATATCTCAGGGTTGTTTTGATTTGCATTTCTCTAATATATAGAGATGATGAACATTTTTTCATGTGTTTGTTAGCCATTTGTCTGCCGTCTTTAGAGAAAGTTCTATTCATGTCTCTTGCCCATTGATACATGGGATTGTTGGCTTTTTTCATGTGGATTACTTTGAGTTCTCTATAGATCCTAGTTATCAAGCTTTTGTCTGATTGAAAATATGTAAATATCCTTTCCCATTGTGTAGGTTGTCTCTTTGCTTTGGTTATTGTCTCCTTAGCTGTACAGACTGCAAACTAGTACAACCTTTCTGGAAGGAAGTATGGAGAAACCTCAAAGCACTCAACCTAGACCTCCCATTTGATCCTGCAATCCCATTACTGGGCATCTACCCAGAAGGAAAAAAATCCTTTTATCATAAGGACACTTGCACTAGACTGTTTATTGCAGCTCAATTTACAATCGCCAAAATGTGGAAACAGCCTAAATGCCCACCAACCCAGGAATGGATTAACAAGCTGTGGTATATGTATACCATGGAATACTATTCAGCTATTAAAAAAAATGGAGACTTTACATCCTTCGTATTAACCTGGATGGAAGTGGAAGAGATTATTCTTAGTAAAGCATCACAAGAATGGAGAAGCATGAATCCTATGTACTCAATTTTGATATGAGGACAATTAATGACAATTAAGGTTATGGGGGGGAGGAAAAGCAGAAAGAGGGATGGAGGGAGGTGGGTGGGGCCTTGGTGTGTGTCACACTTTATGGGGGCAAAACATGATTGCAAGAGGGACTTTACCTAACAATTGCAATCAGTGTAACCTGGCTTATTGTACCCTCAATGAATCCCCAACAATAAAAAAAAAAAAAAAAAGAACCTAGCAGCCTAGAGAAAGCACCAGATTAAGCTACATAACAAACTCCCATTTATTTCCCGTCCCTCAATTTGACTCCTCTAGGTCTTGTCACTACTCTAAGAATGTACTTTTCTTTGTTGACAATGCTATGTAAGCCTGGGTTCTAAGCCACCTTGTTGAAATTCCTTGCATTTTTATCTCTCATGTACATATAAAATATGCATGTTAATAGCTGTTTTTCTTTTAATTATAAGGGTTTGTCCCTATTAAGGAACTATAAGGGTGAGGGAAAATTATTTTTCCTTCTCTCTATATGTGTTTTATATTCTCCATAATAAAATCTTTTTAAAAATCCCTGTAAAAAAAAAAAAATAGACATTTCTGGGCAGTGTCTGTGGCTCAAAGGAGTAGGTCACTGGCCCCACATGCCGGAGGTGGTGGGTTCAAACCCAGGCCCAGCCAAAAAAACTACAAAAAAAAAGGAAATAGACATTCCTAACTTTTCCCCAATGTTCTTTCTTTCACTCTCATGTTTATTAAATGTTAGCTCCAAGTTTAACACCTCTACGTCTTTGCTTGACACACCCATCTCAATCCTAAGAAAATTTTATTTAAATACATCATCGTTAGAATGGATTCCCCACCAATTACATCTTAGCAGCCAAGTTCACTAGACGTTTTCTTCGGTTCATTTCTCTTGGACTTCAATGCCCTTCTTCCCCTTCTCCGTTTATAATACCTCCACCATTAACTCGCGTATAAAAGATTTTCTCCTTTCTTTTGCTACTTCTTTACCATTTCTCTACCAGTTTGTCAACCTCCAACTAGTCTCTGGGCTCATGACAGCTACATAAACGTGATTGCTTTTTCTTTGGAGCCCCAGGCAGACATATCCAAGTTGATACTTAAATATTCATTTGGATAAATAATAGACCGTTCAATCTCAGCATTGTCTCCCTGTACGTATAAAATCTATTCCTACTTTCAATATATACTTTGTGCAATAAGTGAGCTGCAAAGTGTCCTTCAGGCAGCCTTCCCCTGTCCCTCTCTTGGTGACGTCCTCTCTGGTCTTCACGCCACCCCTCTCTCCACTGCTGGATCTTACAACCTGTAGGCACAGCCCAGGCTCCGTCTGTCCATCAGAATATCCAGCTCTCTACCGTCTCATTTATTACAATTTTCTCCTCTTTTTTAATACTTACTAACCTTTTATTTATACCTCAATTTGATCCCCATTTTTAATGCCTCATTGTCTCTCCTCTTCCTACAAGATAGAATCCAAATTTCTCAACATGCTTAGGCCAACTACACTCCTCACCTCTCAATTCCAAATGGTAGGCTGTTTTCCAGCCACAAAAGGTCATCTCCAGTTTCTGAAATGAAGGTCACTTTATCAGGACTCTGCTTTTACACATTCTCTGCTGAAATAGCTCTTTCTATTGCTAATTACACTTCATTATTTGACTTGGGGGGGAATCACTTATAGGAACCTATCTCTGATCTATGTGGCTAGACTGATAAATCTCCAGGAATCTTATTAGACAGTGTTATAAGTGTTGATATTCTGAAGATTAATCTCCTCCATGAAATTTCTTTGGGACACAGAATGTGTCTTATTCTTCATGTTTACTGTGCCTCGTAACTTCATATTAAACCTTAAATATTTATGAGAAAAAACATATTTTAGTCTGCAATAAAAACAAATGGGAATACCCAATGAATCGCAAAATGATGCATTAAGAAAAAGATCACAGTGTTGCTTCTCATCCAGTGTGGGAAAATTAAATCATTATTGACAAATATTCAGTCTTCAAAGGGGCACTGTGAGATTCCAAATATTTCTGGGCAGGATATCATTTTGCCTTTGAAGAATGTATCTCCTTCAGCATTCTCTGCAGAGGAAGCCAAAAGGGATGACAGAAAAGTGAGGAGCTTACAGAGGTGGAGATAAAAGCTGTGGGGGGCAATGGAGGGACCCCACGGATGCAGAACTGACTCTGTCCAGCATGAGGAATGCTCCTGTCTCAAACACGGTGGCACAGCACTGCACTGATCCAGCAGGATTTGATGACTGCTGTCCTAGGCCACTCATTATCCTTGACAAATGGTAGTGTCCTTTACAAAATCTCTTAGGCTTTAATGTATAGTGACTAAAGATTTTCTGATATATATATATATATAATTTATTTATTTTAGGTTAACATGAAGGTACAAACAACCAGGATAAAAAAAAAAAATGATTTTGTTAGGTGGAGTCCCTCCTGTGGTTATGCCCCACACTCAAAAAGTCTTCCAAACACCCCACCCTGTGCCCAGTGAGAGCACCCCAACCTCCTTCCCCTCCCCTCAACTTGAATTGAAATGACTTTTTCTCCTACATGGGTGTGCATTAGATCATCCACTGGCTTCATGTTAGCATTGAGTACATTGAATAATTGCTTTTCCATTCTTGTGACACTTTACTCAGGAGAATGTGTTTCAACTCCATCCAGAATTTTACGAAAGATGTGGAGTCCCACCTTTCTTATGGCTGAATAGTATTCCGTGGTGTGCATGTACCACAATTTTTAATCCATTCCTGAGTTGGTGGGCATTGAGGATGTTTCCACATCTTGGCAATTGTAAATTGAGCTACAATAAACAATCTAGTGCAAATGTCCTTATGATAAAGTGATTTTTTTTTCTTCTGTGTAGATGCCTAGTAGTGGGATTGTGGGGTCAAATAGATATATATTTTTAATTTCAGGTTGATGTTAGGGTACAAACAAGAAAGTCACAATATTTGAATTTATTGGGTACAGTCCCTCTTGTAGTTAGTGTCCTGGAGGCTATACATCCCTACACTGTGCCCATTCAGTGGGAGCACTCCAAGCCCTGCTCCCTTATCCACCCTCCATCTCTGAGACTTTACATCCTTCGTATTAACCTGGATGGAAGTGGAAGACATTATTCTTAGTAAAGCATCACAAGAATGGAGAAGCATGAATCCTATGTACTCAATTTTGATATGAGGACAATTAATGACAATTAAGGTTATGGGGGGGGGAAGCAGAAAGAGGGACGGAGGGAGGGGGGTGGGGCCTTGGTGTGTGTCACACTTTATGGGGGCAAGACATGATTGCAAGAGGGACTTTACCTAACAATTGCAATCAGTGTAACCTGGCTTATTTACCCTCAATGAATCCCCAACAATAAAAAATAAATAAATAAATAAATAAATAAATAAAAATCAACTGATATGCCAAGAATAGAAAGTCAAAATTCTAGCCATTCTTTTGCATTTTCTGGCAAAATAAAGAACAACATATATAAAAATCACCCCTACCTCACAGAATTCGCAGTGACAGGGGCTCTCTGCCAGAATGTTCTTCTTCTAAGTATCCACATTATATATCCCCTTATCCTCTGACTTCTAGAGCGTGCTCCGATAGAATATCAGCGGCAATGTCTTCCTCAATCACTCGTATAAATCAGCAAGGTGCACTGCCACCATTTCAATTTCTATTCCATTCCTAGGCTTTCTACGTGGAGTAAAGCACATACCACCATCAATGTTCTGTGTTTATTTTTGAAGGCCTGGCCTCCCTTAATGGTGAGGTTTGTGAGATTTGGGATTTTGTTGTATTTATTCCTATTTCCTCCATGCTTAGAAGAATGCTTGGCTAAATGTAGGGACTCAATGTCAATAAATGATTGAATGAGTCTTAAACATTAGTAGAAAGATTGTCTTTCCCTTCCTTTACGTAGCAGTTAAACCAATCTTTGGAAAATACAAGTCATATTAAGCCACTTGCCACTATGCTTAGGGAAAAAAAAAATCTAAACTGTTTAAAAGTATCATATGCTTTGATTAGATACACACAACCTCACCTCTGCATACAGCTCTCCCAGGCAGGCAGCAAAGGGGCTTGTGATCAGGAAAGTGGGGGCCGTACGATCCCCTAAATCTCCACTTGTTTTCCCAAGGCTTCCCAAGCAAATTTGTAGTTGAATTAAAATAAGTGTATTTGCCAGCTTTAAGATAATCCCCCAACCTCTACTTAAAATATAACTTACTTTTAAATCCCCTTCGATGTAGAAATTTTTAAGCCCTCTATTAAGCACTTTTAATGTTGGCTTTAATTCTATTTCTTCAGGTTTTTTAGACCTAAGTTCCTTTGTATTTTTTGAAACATTCTGATGCCAGATTTTTCCATACTGGGCTTGTTGCTATTATTTGGATCTCAAATACCACCTTTACAGAGAAATCCTGGCTTATTTGTTCCAAAATGCATTTTTGTTCATTTGTTTTCTGGCTTGTGAATTGTTTTCTCTTCTTCTAAGCAGTAAGTCCCATAAGAGGAGGGACATTGCCTATTATATTCACCCCTAGATTACCAGTGCCTAGAACAACACATGACATGAGGGACCTTGTCTGTTATGCTCACCCCTGGGTTACCAACGCCTGAGACAACATCTGCATATGAAGACACCATAATTACTGAAGGGGAAAATACACCTTGCATTCAACCCTAATTTTAATGCATTGAGACACGGCCTCAGTCTTCTGCAGGAATATTGCTGAGGTCAATAAGACCTGTGTTCTTCTTCTAGATTTTCACATTGCCTGTAGGCCTTCATCTTGAGTCTGGACTAATTTCTGATGACGCTTCCACTTCTAAAGTTTGATAATGCTATGGAAAATTAAATAGAAAATGCCATTTCCATTATGTATTTTTAAAGTATTGGCTATAATTAGTGTGTATGCGTTCAATTTCCTACAGACTTACTCTTTAAAAGAGAATAAAGTATAATAATATCAATGTATCTTAAATAGATGGGGCGAAAATTTTGCCATTGCTGAGCAAAGCATTTAAGCTTTACTGCTGTCAGCAATATCCTAAGAAGAAGAAAATTCTGAGACAATGGAATATTTTTGTAGCAACAGCAATGCAAAATAGATTAAGAAATAGTAAGTCATCCGAGTTAATCTTTCCAAATGCAGGTGACCTCACTCTAGTTTGCATACGTTAGTTCTCTGGTTGAAACACCCTCACTGAAAGATGACAACCGTGTTTCTAGAAACACTGGGGGAAAAAGAGTCGGATAAATCTATATCACGTTTTAGCCACATTGAGGAGATTATCTAACCTACTCAGCTCTCAGTTTTATGACATCTGAAGTGATTATGATGCTTTTACTGTAAAGACTGGAAATTTGTTTAATATGCACAACACAATATACCATTTGCTACATGATGGGTAAAAAATGAATGTTATGTGCTATTATTTGAAACCATGTGTGATAATGGGGATATTTCCTATTTAAACTTTTTCCAATAGTCAGGATTATTCTTTTAAATATATTATTTGTGTATACATATTCATGTATGTGTATTTTACAGATTTTTAGAGACAGGGTCTAGGTCTGTTGGCCAGGTTTGGCTCAGTAGTAGCACTGGCTCTACTCACTGTAAGTTGAACTCCTGAGCTCAAGTGTTCTTCTGATCTCAGCCTACTGAGAAGCTGGGACTACAGGCATGTGCCACTATACCTGTTTTTTTTTTAACTTTTTTGTAGAGTTTCACACTATGTTGCCTAGACAGGTCTCAAACTTCTGGGGTTAAGGGATCCTCCCACGTTGGCCTCCAAAATGCTGGAATTATAGGTGTAAGTCATCATGCAAGGCCAGAAATCTATCTTGATGGCAATACAGTTATATAGAATTTTTCTTAAAATTTCAGCAAAATCTGAATCATACCAGTTGATCTATGCATGAGAATGCGTCCCAGTGCTCATGCAGCTAGTCATTGTTGATAAAGGAAATGTTTTTGCAAAACAAAGTGATATTTTCATATAAGAAATGTCATTAATTGACATATTAATGCAAAAACAAAACCAATTAGACAAATGTACCATTTACTGAGTTCCTGCAATTCCACTAGGACCTGTATGTTCTCTCTGTAGATGTGATATTCCTTAAGGCAGAAATAAGCTTTCATAGGCTTTATATTTTCTATGACATCAGAAGTGATGTGAACTATAAATAGAGTTGACAATGTACCTGAGACTGAGTAATTTATAAGGAACATAATTTGTTTCTCACAATTCTGAAGGCCAGAAATTCCAGGGTCAAGGTGCCAACATTTGCTATCTGGAGAGGCCCTTCTCCTGTGGCAGAAAGGGTGAACGTTATGTTCTCATGTGGCAACAGGGCAAAAATGACCGAAGCTGGTTTCTTCCAGCACTTTTATAAGGTACAAATCCACTTATGAGGGTGGAGCGCCCATGAATTAATCCATGTCCAAAAGGCTCAGCCTCTTAACATTATTAAAATGCAAGTTAAGTTTCAACATGAATTTTGACTCTGATCATCTAAAACAGCAGTCCCAACCCTATTTGGCACCAGGGAAAGATTTCATGGAAGACAAGTTTCCATGTATTGGGCAGGAGACAGGATGGAACAGGTCAGTGATGATATGAGCAGTGGGGGGCGGCTGTAAATACAGATGAAGCCTCACTCGCTTACCATCCGCTCACCTCCTGCTATGTGGCCCAGCTCCTAACAGATCACACATAGAACCCTTTTCAGGGACCAGTTTCAAGGACAACAATTTTCCATGGGCTGGTGTTGGGAGGGGCATTGGGCAGGAGGTGAAGCTCGGGCAATGGTGCTGTATGCCCCGTACCCAACAGGCCTCAGACCAGTGCCCGCCACAGCCCAAGGGCTGGGGACTGCTGACCTGAACCACAGCACTCTTTTCTTTTTTTTGTAATTGTCTAGGTTTGAAGGTAATTTTTATTTTTATTTTTTAAATTGTTTTTTTATTAAATCATAACTTTGTACATTGATGCATTTATGGGGTTCAGGGTACTGCTTCAATATACAATGTGAAATGCTTATATTGAACTAAGTAACACATCCATCACAGTTATACTCATTTCTTAATAGTTTTGAAATGTACCATTGCATCATGCACATTAGGTGAGGTCCCCCCTAATACCCTCCCTCCTGGCATGTCCCCCCTCCCTTCCCCTCTCTCTCCTCTTCCCTTCTGCTTTCTGGATTATAGTTTTGTTTTGCCATTCCTATGAGTGTGTAGGTGGTTATATATTGATTTCATAGTAGTATTGAGTACATTGGAGACTTGTTTTTCCATTCTTGAGGTACTTTACTAAGAAGAATATCTGAACCACAGCACTCTATGAGCAAGATTTATCGACTTGATTTACAGATGAAGAGCCTGAGGACCCCGTTCTGTGACATAACATTTCTTTCCAAACAGAACCATAAAATTAATATAAAACATAATCAAACCAAAATGGCTTGCACAGACTTTTCCCTTATAAATATGAAAGTGGATAGATAGGAGCTTGAAACTATATATGAGATTTCATAACTCATTCCAATCTATGCAGAGATTCAATGAAGTACCTGAGGTGGTATTGGTCAGTGAAATTTAAGTGATTTAATTATAAGTTTGTATTAAAAAGCAATTAGGAACATGGAATATGTGTGATTTACTGTCCTCTTTACTCCCTTGGGTGAATTTCAGGATGTAATCTTCAGGGCTGGCTTGCTTCCTCCCCAATCATCTCTATGTCATTCTGTTCTAAATCTCTGATTATAGCCTAGAAGTTCTAACCTCTCAAGGACAGGGAAAAGATTAGATGCCTGCTTGATTTAGAAACACAAGAACCTTAAAGAACTAACCTAAGGTCTCAGCACCTACAGGGAGGAGACTTGAAAACCTATCACACCCCCAAGAAATAGTTCAGAAAAGTGTATGTGTCAAGAGTGAAGCAAAGAGAAAAACAGACATTCTCATTTTGGAGATTACAGGAGCCTCTCTGGAAAACACGCTCTACTTATAACAGATGAACATCACTAAAATAACCAAATTAAATAAAGTGAACTTGTAAATGAAACGTAAGTGTAAACAATGTACACAGAAAATTGAGAGTTTTAGACCCTAGAACATAAAATCACGTACATCTTAATTTATAAGTTTATGGAAATCCACCATCACCAAATTTATTTTAACAAGAAATATTTTCACTAACTAAATACATCTTAATGCTCTTCAGATCATACATCTCTAAAAGTAGAAATTATGTGAACTCTATAGCAAATCCCTTTAGACTTTTACTAAAAACAAAATATATAGCAAATGGGCCCTTTGACAGGGCATTAATTGGTATTCTTATTTTACTTCAATTTCATAAATAACGAATAAGATGTGATATTCCTCAAGGCAGAAATAAGCTTTCATAGGCTTTATATTTTCTATGACATCAGAAGCGATGTGAACTTAAATAGAGTTGAACCAAGTGTTTCCCATTTGAAGCTGGCCACCACAAAGATTGCAGCTCTGTCCCGTGATCTATAAACCATACTATGGGCAAAAGCTCAACAAAAGCTTATAAAATAGGCACCTGTGGTTTTTAAATTAAGCCCATTTGCTGTAATTAGCCAGCTTTACTTTTCATGCGTCCACTCTTTTTTCATTGTTTTTTTAAATCATCCCTGTGGTGGTTATAATCACCATGCAGTTTTAATGGGGGAAGATTTTGGTTCTTAAAACCCCAGGTGACTTGAAATCAAATCAACTCAGGCCACTACTGAAGGGGAAAAAAAGAAATTGGAGGCTCTGCTGAACTCAATTCTAGTTATACACAATTCAGTCTGAATAAACCTGACTGGCATTAGCGTAGTGCTGTCTCTTACAGGCCCAGTAGATTTGCTTGGAGGCAAATAACTCTTGGAGGTTAATTCTCACCATGGTTATTCTTCATTTACAGATCTCTTTTCTACAGGATTAACCCTTTAAAAATAAACATGCATCTGAAAGGAGATATCATTTGGAACAAAATTTTTAAAATCTCATAGAAAAGATGTGGCTATAAAAATTTGTAAATATAAGTAAACATCTTCAATGACATTTCAAATCAATGCAAACAATGGCATCTTTGATATGTCTTAGAGAACCTTTTCAGAATTGTATTAGCTTTCACTTTTTTCCAGGTAACCATCCATGTTAGAAGCCCTTAAAATTCACCTAGAATGCTGTGATGACTTAGACAAACATATTTTACATCTATTGAAATGGAAAAATTTTATCTTTTGTGCAACAGAACAGGATTCTTAGAGTTGCAGTATGTACCCTTTTTTTGAAAAACAGAAAAAGATAATCTCATAAATTATGTGCATTTTTTTACAAAAGCGTTTTTGGATGAAGATCCTAATGAAAAGATTTTGAATAGAAAAAGCATGTTTGCTATTCAGGGAAAGCAGGAAACTTCGTGTTTACAATAAATAGTTGGTAGGGGTAAGAAAGAATGTAAACCGTATTCTTAACTCTGCCAAAGCTGTTTCTTCTGTAGTGTTATTGTCGGCTTTTAATGACAGCACTATCCTTCACAAGGTGCCAAAGAGATATCTGTCTGTACATGCAAATGGCCCCAAATACGAGGGTATTTAAGTGGGAAAATTACATGAAGAACGGCGGAAATGATCAAACTCTTGATCAAGATAATTTCAAATCTTGGGCGGCGCCTGTGGCTCAGTCGGTAAGGCGCCGGCCCTATATACCGAGGGTGGTGGGTTCAAACCCGGCCCCGGCCAAACTGCAACCAAAAAATAGCCGGGCGTTGTGGCGGGCGCCTGTAGTCCCAGCTACTCGGGAGGCTGAGGCAGGAGAATCGCGTAAGCCCAGGAGTTGGAGGTTGCTGTGAGCTGTGTGAGGCCACGGCACTCTACTGAGGGCGAAAAAGTGAGACTCTGTCTCTACAAAAAAAAAAAAAAAAGATAATTTCAAATCTAAGAGTTGACTGTAAGGATAGAGCTAGAAATTCTGACGTAGTGAATAAATGTCAAAAGTTTAGGATCATTCTTTCTCTTTGTACATATCTTTTCTATTAATCTACATATTTCCTCTGGGTAAAAAATGTCATGGGGCAACTAAGAGAAAGATCTAATGATAAGAAAGGGATAAAAAATACCAATTTCCTATTAAAATATTAGCCCATTATATGTGTATATATGTACGTATAATAAAAGTCTTAAAATATCATCTTCCAAAATAATAAAGATCATTTGTGATAGTTTGGTCAGAAGTGATTTTTATTACCTTCACAAAACTTTCCCTAATTTTTTTACACTGACAATATATTATAACTGGATTTTCTTTTCTTTTTCTTTTCTTTTCTTTTTTTTGAGACAGAGTCTCACTTGATCACCCTTGGTAGAGTGCTGTGGCATCTTAGCTCACAGCACCTGCAAACTCTTGGGCTCAAGCAATCCTCTGGCTTCAGCCCCCCAGGTAGCTGGGACTATAGGCACATGCCACAACACCTGGCTATTTTTTAGAGATAGGGTCTTGCTCTGGCTCAGGTTGGTCTCCAACTTGTGAGCTCAGGCAATCCACCCACCTCACCTCCCAGGTACTGGGACAGGTATGAGCAACCAGGCCCAGTTTATAACCAGATTTGTTAAAAAAAAAAAAAAAATTTTGAAAACATGAAAATATAAATCACAGCTATATTATATTTTGTTTTTTTGGGGGGGTGAAGTGCTTCATTTCTATTAGCCTGAAACATAGAATTAATTACAAGAAGAAAGTAAAATCTTGGAGAATTTAACAATTTGTCTTGACAATTAAACAATTTAACAGAACAATAAACTACTCAATTAAACATTTTCCCCTTAAATAATGAGAAAATCAATGATGTAAGTTCTAGAATCAACATGCAATAAAACATAACATTCAATATGAGAGTTATTTTCCAAAAAAATCAGTAAACATAATCAGAATCATTAGAATTCAGCTCAATCTAAAAATGCCTGTGATTTTATTTTCACTTAATGGACAAACATATAGAAATTAGATTCTAAATTCCTCACTGTTTTCAGGGTTAAGTTCCTCCAGAAGTTTGAAAATACAAACGAAGAGACATTTTTATTCGCCACAGTTTTAGTTACTTGAATGCAAAAATCCAAAAAATAGCTAATCAACAAAAATTATCTAAATTCATTCAGGGAAAAAAAAAATAGAGCCTCTGCTCTAAACTCAGTATTACTGGCTATTTTTCTAAATTTTTGATAAAAATTAGTCTGGAATGGAGTATTCTTTTCAGATAAGCTTAACATTTTTAGTGTTGACAGGTAATTATTTCAAAATTGAATGTTGCATTTTCATAAATGCAAAACTAAGCAGATTAATAGTAAAAAGAAGACCAGGTGAACTTACAAGTTTTTGATTAGGCAGTTGTTTTTAATTCTCACAAACAGATCCACATGAGGACAGTAGACTATGATAAAGCCTGAAATATTAAAAACAACACAAAAATAAACCAAGAGGAAAAACACATTCGGCTCTGGAATCCTTACCCCTGGAAAGAGACATAAATCTCGTTAGAAACCAGATAGCTACAACTAGTTAATGATACTAGTTAACGAGTATCTTTCTCATGACTAATAAGCAGAAAGCACATTCAAATGCTTTCTCTCTATAGTCTAACAGCCAGTGGGGGAAAACTGTTTTCTCTCTTCCATCCACATAAAAATCCATGAAAAACCTAATCTCATAGAATTCTCAGGGTAACTAAAATCTCAATTCCACCATTTTCCTTTAAGTGTTGGCCAAGAAAGAAATATCCCAAATGAAAACTCCTGCTGTGGAAAGAGGGGAAATCAAGTAGACTCTGTTCAATTCACCATTTTTAAAACACTTTGAGAAACAATGACACTTTTAGTTAAAAATCTAGACAACGTAGAAATATACAATTCTTAATACAATTTTTTTAACATGAGAAAAAAGTTTTTGCAAGTTATTTATGTATATGTCCATTATTACCAGAATTTAAAGTGGAAAAATAAAAATGTTACCATAGTTTGACCTCCCTGTAATCCATATATAATCTTCTACATACAATCCCTATGAGTTTTCTATTATTGCTGTAAAAAATTGCCATGAATTTGGTGGCTTAAAATAATACACATTGTCTCCCAGTTTCTGTAGGTCAAAACCCTGAGTTGGATCCCAGTGGACTGAACCCCAGGTGTCAACAAGCTTATTTATTGAAGGCTATGGAGAAAAATCCACCCTAGGCTCACCCAGGTTGTTGGCAGATCTCAGTTCCTTCGAGTTGTAGGACTCGTCCCCAGGGCTGCCAATTAAGGACCACCCTTAGCAATTAGAAGCCTCTCTCCGGTCCTCACACATGACTCTTACATCTCTGAACCAGCAACAGCACCTTGCATCTCTCTTGGACTTAGAGCCGCTCTGACTCCCCCCTGCCAATTTCTTCTTTTACTGCATTTGTCTAATTCCAGCCAGGCAAAGTTTTCTTCTCATAAAGTCCCCTATGACCAGACTGGGTCCACTCAGGTAACCCAGGAAAATCTGCCTATTTCAAAATCCAGAATCATTAAGATTGCAAAAGCCCTTTTGCCAACATAACAAAACCTATTGGACGTTTCCAGGGATTAGGAGGTGGACACCTTTGGAGATTCATCTTTAAGCCGATCATATTAGTAAATTAAGAGGAGGCTCTGAAGGGGATAGACAACCATGGAGACAACAAAGAAATATGAATTTTTCCCAAAGTTGTTTTCACCAACATCCTTAATTTCTCATACATAGTACAAGCTTTCTCCTGCACGGGCAACTTTACCCTGGTCCTTGCTCTGCCAGAATGTTCACTGTCCTTTATGTACTTTGTATCTGAGCCATAAACTGTTCTCGGATTCCTAGGGAATACCCTCTTCCTACAAACAACTACCAATATATCCTTAAAGCTTCGTTGAATTGTTTTTCTCTAAAACCCCAAGATTTTAAGATCTAAACCATTATCACTGACAGATGATGTACTAACGTAAATGTCCCCTTCTCCAAGTAAGGTGTGTGATAGTTAAGTGCATGGAATAGTTGAGTGCCTCCAATATACACCAGGTCACAGTCAGATCTCCGTCCACCAGCTGTGACCCATAAACAAGTTAATGAGCCTGTCTGAGCCTTAGGTTCCTCCTCTGTGAATGAGAATAATGATGACAACTTCCCGGGTTTCAGTGAGTAAATACATGCACACGTGTACTGCTTAGAACAGGGACTAACACATAGCAGCTCAGGAAATATTAACTACGATTACTATTGTTAATAAGTGTAAGTAATTTGACAGTATTATAAAGTACAATAAAGGTATTTTTGTTGTATTCAAGGCTCTAATTCATTTGCTATATATAATTCTCCCCTGTATAGTTTTTGGGTACATGCCAGTAAAATACATGTAAAAATTAACAAAGCTCACGCAAATAAATATTAGTTCTCACTTAGTAACCATGAGAAATTGGTTCCAGGAACCCCATAGATACCAAAATCTGCAGATGCTCAAAGTGGTATAAAATTTGCTCATAATCTACACACATTCTCCTCGAACAACATGGATTTGAACTATAGTGATCGACTTATTTTATATGAAGTCTTTTTTAATGTTTTATTTTGTTTTTCTTCTTCAATATTGACAATTTTTTTGGAGAAATGCAAAAATTTGAAAAAATTATGAGATGAATCTCGCAGCCTAGAAATATCAAAAAAAAAATACAAAGCCAAGCATGTCGTGAATACAAAAATATGTGAATTTTATTTTATTTGGGTATTTTATCATTTACAATCATATCTATTACAAAACATCAAAATTTATCAAAACTTCTACAGTTACCCACTTTCATTTAATGAACAGTAAACATTTTATCTTCCTTATTATTTTAATTTTTTTCTCTTACTTTATTATAAGGACACACTATACACTACATATAACACAAAATATGCGTTAATCAACTGTGTATGTTATCTGTAAGGCTTCCGGCCAGCAGTAGGCTAAGAGTACTGAAGGGTTTGGGAAGTCAAATTATACACAGATTTTTGACTAAGCAAGGGGGTCATTGCCCCCAAGTGCCACATTCCTCAGAAGGCCACTGTACTTTAAATCATTTCTAGGTTACTTGTAACACCTAATACACACAAGAGGTGCATGTTATGAGAATAGTTGCTATCATATATATAATACATATATATATTTTTTTACTTTGTGTTATCTCTTATTATATTTTTATTGGTATTTTTCCAAATAATTTCCATCCATGGCTTGTTGAATCTGCAGGTACAGAATTGGCAGCGCAGAAGATCAACTATATTGATGTTTTAATAGTCATTATTATATACCTTTAATTATATGTCTCTGAAATTTCCTCCATGCATTAATTATACCTCGTATGAGAGCCTATGCTTACCGGGCTCTTTTAAAGTGAGTAAATTTTATTGGATTATTCTAGACTGCTATTATCAAACTAAAGAAGTGAATATATGTAAGTTTGATGTTAGTGTAAATCTTTAAAGCAAAATACGGATGTAATTAGTGTTTCAAAATAATGTAGACAAGAAAAACCTCAAGAAGATGAGTGAGGCCTAAATTGCATCCTCCCCGCGGCATTAGGTTCGTAAATATTTCAACAACTTCAAGTTTCTAATACCTGGTTTTTAAGTGATATTTTCTGAAATAAATTTTGTGTCTTTTTTTGAGAAGTAAAGGTTAAGCCTAACAAACATACCATTGTTAGCGCCAGTCAGAAAATAACACCATTTGTTCATTCATCCAGCTACTATTTACTAAGGTTGGGGACAGTGCCTAAATAATCAATGAGAACGTTAATCACCAATCTTTGAAGCAGGTAGAAATTGCTACATACTCACTTCACCCAGATTCTGAGAAACTAAGAAATTGAAGGCCATAAAGCTTGCTGTTGGCAATGCCCAGACAGAATCCTGCTGTCCTTCCAGGCCCGTGGGATTGCAGGGTGAGGCGCTGTTGCCCGCAGGCCGCCCTGTCTCATTTGCTTAGCATTTATTTCCCCAGGACCTGCCAGGTACTCACGTCACTTTCCCACTTTGGTAAACTCATGTGGAATCCAAGAATAAATGAAACATGCCCATGACTAAATGTAAGTATTTGTAGTTGTTAGTCCTTTACTTTTTCATTTGGGACACCAAAGGAAAGAATTCAATTTAAAATGCATGATGAATAAAGAATCTGCATTTTAACAATAGCAGCAGCCTTAAAATGCTTTGGTTTCAAATAACAGCATCCTTACCGTCAGCAGCGTAAACATATTTTTGTATGAATAAATCCTGAATGACAAGAAGTTCAGAGGTTAATTCAGCAGCTCGACCACACCAGTCTTTTCAGTGATTTATGGTTGTCCTGAGCTTCTCTCATGATGGCCCGAGGCGGCTGCCTCTTCAAACGCCTCCATCAGAGAATCTGTGTTCACAGGCAAAGGTGGGGAGCAGATGAAGGGCCCGGTGAGCTCCTTTTTTAATTAGAGAGAAAACTTTCTCCGCAGTTTCTCAGAAGAGTTACTATTGTGTTTTGTTTTGTTTTTTAACCAGAACAGGGCCACAGAACCTGCGCAGAACCTGCTCAGCCCTACAACAGGTAAAAAGTACGGTGTTAATAACAGATTCATCGTAAGTCCTGCCCCATGCTGAGCACGTTGCTTCTCCTAAATCTGAATAAAATCAGAGTTCTCACTGCAAATGAATGGAGGAATGACTAATAAACACAGAGGCAGCCAGCCAGGGCAGGCGCTGTTCCCTTCATCCTGTCACATACTAAGCAAAATGCTTAGGTCCTTCCAGCGTTGTTGAGGTGAATACATTTTCAATAACATAATGGCTTGTTTGAACATCGTGAAACAAATATGTAACGGTGATGATAATTCACACAAGCCAAATGCAATAGGTATTCTCGTTTTTCCCATTATCAATGAGGAAAACAAGATTTATAGAACATAATCACCTTGCCCCATGTCAGCAAATCTCAGCAAAGGAGCTGTGAACAGCTGGGACTCAAGCTCATATTTCTCTGACTCCAAAGCTGGCATCCTTAAGAACTAAGACACAACCACCTAAACGTCAGGGGAGGACTCCCATTTAAAATATTTGAGATGAATTCTCGTTTCACGTATTTCTTTTCTTGACTTTGTAACAATTTTAATGTCAACGTCTCCTTCGGAGTCAAAATTAATTCCTATAAGAACATAATGCTGTGTGAAGTAACGCATGTCACATAAACGCCCAAACCTAATGTCTGTCTTCTTAGAGATAACGGGCTACCCTGGAAAATCATTGGCATGGTCACGAGCGGTTTTTATTCTCAAAATATTATTGGTACAATCTTAGCAGGGAGATCTTCACCATCCCTCTCTCTCTTCTTATGCACACACACACACACACACACACAGAGCTGACCTTGGCCAACCTTCGTGAAAACTAAACATAATACCTGAGCTATTGTGTTGGAAATGAACGCCTGTCTTTCCAGGCTACAACTATGAATTTACAAGTGTTATTAATGACCGCAAATGCCTAGAAAATGTCTAATAAAACCAAGGTATCTTTCAATCAATGATAGATTAATTGAATTTAGTATGGTAGAATTGCAAAAGTCACTGTAATTAATTGCCCTTACAGGCTGGGAATGCCTCTAAGTGTGATATATAGTACCACACTTCAATATTTTAGTTAAGGATCTTGTTATTAAATTACCTTGAAACATCAATGTTGGAAGTTACAGAGCTCATTTACTATTTATCTGTGTTCTAAAATGAAAGGTCACCTTTTCCTTATACGTTTAGTTTTTATATTTTGCATGTGCCTGCGGCTAATGGTATGGACCTTAAAATCATGCAATGGTATTACTTAATGGAACAATAGCAATCAATCCCTACAGATATCAGGAGAAATTAAAAACGTGCTGCAAAATTGATTGAGTGCCTAAACGACATCCTACCATCCTGTAGCTAGTAAGCGTAATTGAACTCTGGAATGAGTGCTACCGATAGTCCCTTTTATGAATTCATTGAATAGCCTGGGGGTCAGTTTATAGGCCCAGAGCTCTTCATTTGAGGAAGAGAGTTGGGTACTCTTATCAAAGAAATAAAATATGGTAAGTCCTAACTATCACCGTTCTTTCACACACACACACAAAATTACTTCAATTAAACAAAGTATCCGTGCATTGAGGAGACAAAAATATCTAGACTTTTCAAGATTTAATTGGCATAGGTTGTATGTTAGTTCTCTATTGCTGCTGTAATAAATTGCACAAACTTACTTATCTAGAAATCAGGAGTCGGAAATAGGCCTTACTGGGCTAAAATCAAAATGTTGGCCAGACTGCCTTCTTTTTTACACATCTATGAGAAAACCTACTTTCTTTCTTTGCCCAGTGTGTAGAAGCTGCTTCCCTGGTTCCTGGCCTGTTTCCCCTGTTCAAAGCCAGCAGTGACTGGTGGAGTCTCCCTCAACCTTGCCTCACTCTGACACTGAAAGAACGCCTGTGATTATATTGAGCCCACCCGGATCATCCAAACTCCTCTTCCCATTTGAAGGTCAGTTATTTGCAACCTGTATTTCATCTGCAATTTTTTTTTTTTTTGAGACAGAGCCTCAAGCTGTTGCTCTGGGTAGAGTGCTATGGCATGAAAGCTCACAGCAACCTCCAACTCCTGGGCTCAAGTGATTGTCCTGCCTCTGCCTCCCAAGTAGCTGGGACTACAGGCACCTGCCATAACGTCTGGCTATTTTTTGGTTAGAGCCATCATTGTTGTTTGGCGGGCCCAGGCTGGATTCGAACCCACCAGCTCAGGTGTATGTGGCTGGTGCCTTAGCCGCTTGATCCACAGGCATAGAGCCTTCATCTGCAATCTTTTTTTTTTTTTTTTTTTTGTAGAGACAGAGTCTCATTTTATGGCCCTCGGTAGAGTGCCGTGGCCTCACACAGCTCACAGCAACCTCCAACTCCTGGGCTTAAGCGATTCTCTTGCCTCAGCCTCCCGAGTAGCTGGGACTACAGGCGCCCGCCAGAACACCCGGCTATTTTTTGGTTGCAGTTTGGCCGGGGCCGGGTTTGAACCCGCCACCCTCGGTATATGGGGCCGGCACCTTACCGACTGAGCCACAGGCGCCGCCCCTTCATCTGCAATCTTAATTCCCTAATGTATCCACAAGTTCTGGAGAATGGGACGTGGGCACTTTTGCTGGGAGGCTCCACCCTATCTACACAGTCTCTAATAACTATGGCCACTTAGGTTATATTACAGGGCTCCTGTGGCAAAAGTAAACATTTATGAGGGTCAAATTGTATTTAGGTATTTATTTATTTGAGACAGAGTCTCGCTTTATCACCCTCCGTAGAGTGCCATGGCGTCACAGCTCACAGCAACCTCAAACTCTTGGGCTTAAGTGATTCTCTTATCTCAGCCTCCCAAGTAGCTGGGACTACAGGTGCCCGCCACAACACCTGGCTATTTGTTGCAGTTGTCATTGTTTAGCTGGCCCAGGTCGGATTCAAACCCGCCATCCTCGGTGTATGTGGCTGGCACCATAACCACTGTGCTACAGGTGCCGAGCCAGTGAGGGTCAAATTGTAAATGGAGTTTGGTCTGAGATGTTCTCCGAGTGATCTTAGTGGCGGCAGTATTATGATGTCAATTTTGTAACCCGTGATGTAAAGTAATTTTGAAAGAAAAGGCAATTGAAGGCGTCAGATAGGGTACCTCACGATAAGGGAATGAAGCAAAAGCTTCATCTCTCGGACAGCAGCAAAACCTCAGGCCACCAGCAAAGACTCAAACACACATAAGTTAAAATGTTTATTACATCCCTAATTTAAATGGCCTCTCTGGCTACAGAAAGAAGAGTCTTGCAGTTGTTCCAAATTAAGTGTCTTTACTGAAGCAAATTAACACATTCTTTAGTTCAATTAAACACACGCACGCATGTACACATGTATCTTAATTGTATTTATATATATTATAGTCAGCACAGATTACAGTAACACATAGAATACAGCCATATTTTTTCTCTCCCTTTTTTTTTTTTCCAGTGGTAGTAATTATTGTTTATTCCATCAGGTAGTAGATATCAAAATAAGATTTTGAAGATGGTACCTCCATGCTTTCTTTTTCTCCTATATATATCATTTATTTAAATTAGAAACTTGAATGAGAAATATTAAATCTAAAGCAGAGAAATTCCTTAGAATTCAGAGTATGCTGAGTATAACAGGCAGATTCAGCCTCTGTGCCAGCTGTGAGATGAAGATGGCTCGTATTCAGTTACTGACTCGTCCACCACTTGTTCCAAGAGACTTTCCAGGGTGGAGGCAGAGAGGGGATCCCCACCTTCACTTAGAGCTTGTAACACTCCCACCCTGCACGATTTTTATTAAACACTTTTACTGCTAACAGAAATTAATACTTTGATGCTTCACAGTTTGGGCTACTGAGATGAATAACTCATGAACAGCATAAGCATTTTCCTTGGAATTTTTATTAAATCTATAGCAGAGATGAAGTCGGGAACATTTGCCTGTGGTTTGCTTGAACATGTATGTGCAACAAATGGAAACAATAGTAAAACTGTAGGGCAATCCAAGTTGGATACAAAGTTTACCATAATCACATTTTTGGCCATTATCCATGTAACTCTTATGGAATATTATAAGCAAACCTTGATGCCAAAGAAAAGCAGACTGTTATAATAATTTAATATCTTCCTGGGACTAAAAAAAAAAAAAAATCAGACTGATTGGGTTTATTTTTTCATAAGCATTAGCTGCTGGAAGATGTTGACTAAAAAAGTTGAATCTTGATGTTGGAAAACAGAATCCCAGGTTGACAGAGTAAGATTGTTGCAGGCAGATAGTCTTCAGAGCTTTATGCCTGTGGCTCAGTGGGTAGGGTGCCGGCCCCATATGTTAAGGGTGGCGGGTTCGAACCTGGCCCCTGCCAAACTGCAACAGAAGAAGAAAAAAAGAGAGAGATCATTTAAAAAATAAAAAACTAAAAACTAAAAAATAGAAAAATAAAAAGTCTTCAGAGATTTATTTGTACAAAATTTAAATGTCTAAGATTAACATTCCAGTATTTCTCAGTTTAGATTGTTTTTCTTTTCCCATAAGTTTCCTCCCAGATGCTAGTATGATTGAGATGGAACCTTTAAAAAAAGTTTAAATTCACAGAGGCTGAATCATGAGAATCGTGACATAAGCCATGGTAATTACAAACAGCTGGGAGTGGGCGGCCCTCCACCATCGCCGCACCCTCCCACCTTGAGACGGACGCCGCAAGGCCTAGAGAAGTGTTTAGAACAATAATCTAATTTGACAAAGCCAAGTTGAAACTTTGCAAACTTATTTTCATGGCACTAAGAACGACAATTACATTTCTTTAAATCAAATATATGAAACTAGTAACGTAGTAACTTTGTCTTGGTTCAAGATATTTACCCCAGGCACTAAATCAACTTTTTGTAGGATAAGTAGTAGATAGCCTTGAGAAGCACATATTATGTTGTCAAAGAGGATTAAGACAGATGAGAACTCGTCCTGGCTGCTAAGATCCGCCTTTGTCACTTAGAGTAGCCAGAAGGATAAAATGTGAAGTTATTACCCAGGACTGTTCCCATTTTTATAGCATTTATCAGTACTTTCCCCACAGCCCCATTGTCACTATGAAGCCCCCAGCATTGGGCTGAGTAACAGCAGTTTTTAATCTGCCATGAACAAACTATAAAGGATCTGTTGGCATCAGCAGGATACATGACCCAGAAAAATCAATTCTGCTGCAGACATAGGTCAAAACAGGAATTGAAGGGAAATTTGGAAGTGTGGGGATGTCCACAGAAGTGGAACAAACAGCCCCTTTGCTCGGTGGTGGAGAGAATGCTCACACACTGGTCAAAAATGTAAATGACTCACTTCTTTTGTCATATTATTAGTGCAAATTAGCTGAGTCCCTCCTTCCCCTTGGGTTCTGTCCACATCACTACTAGATAATGGTAAAATACCTTCATCACTATCCCCAAACTGGACTTTTAGCCTGAGATAATATTCCAGTCTCCTCCATGAGATTCATTGGCCAAGTTCAGAAGTGAGAAATCCCTTTCTTAATTTGGACTTAGATAAGTGACTTAATCTTCTGAGCCTCTGGGTCTTCATCTGAACAAATAAGAAGAATCACCTAAAAATTCAAACAACGTGTACCATCTACTTAGCACAGTGCCTGCTATATTATCAACATTCCATACATGGTAACTATTTTTATCAGCCACACACACACCGAGAACTATCAAATCTGCCTATTTCTGCCGTCTGCCAGGACCCCTGCCTAGACTCACCTGGACGACTAAAGCTCTCCAGGCCTCCTGGGTACCTCTCTCTAATCCATTCTGCACAGCGAATCAAGCCACTCTTTCTAAAACCAAAGTATGGTCACTCCTTCTCTTCGGTAACTACTCATACTTCTCACTAATATCATCAGACTCAAGTGTCAGAGCATCGCCTATCAGTTCAGTTTCTCATCACGTTTATTCCCTCCCTTCTCAGGATTCTGTCAAGGCAAACTTCTTTGAATGACTTCAGCACATCATCCTCTTTACAGGCCTTTGCACATACTGTTAATTTTACCAGGAACTTTAAGCCCCTGCCTTTTCGTCTAACTCCCACCGTTCTTCCAGCTCTGGCAAGTATATCATGGCCCATAAGCCTTGATTATTCACGTTCCCAGAGCACCCTGTAATTCCCCTACATCGTTTTTACCCTGGAGGACCATAATTGGCAGTGGCATCATCTACCTTTTCTAATTCTAGATTCCTGCAGATTCAGGCGCTTGGAATATTTGATTAGCAGATAAATGAGGTCAAAACTTTCGTGAGTTTGCAACTGAGAACCATCAGTACAACAAAGGGAAATTATGAAACCACCTTATTTTTCTTCTAAAATGATTTTTAAAAACATGATTCTCAATTAAAATTTCTCTTGCCTTAACTAAGGCAATTTGGATTCAATTTTCCTCATATGCTTATCCAGAGCTTTTAGTACAGGACAGCATACAGATGTTAACGATATTCCAAGCATGGCCAAGTAGCAATATGGTAAAATTGTAAATGCTTTTATTAGCATTAATTGGCAACATTAATGCTAATACAAGTCTGTCCAAGATCTGATGTACAACTATTACTACCTTAGCCTTAATTCTGTAATTTAAAATATTTATCTATATCCAATTGCTAGATCCAAAATCTCTATTTTTGTCTTTAAGAGAGTGATTTATTGGCTAGCTCAATTGCAAACCCAATTTCTTCCCAGATTATACCATCCATTCGATTATTCCCTTTCTATTATCATGAGAATCCAAAACACAAACTGAAAACATGGAGTGCCAAATTCAGTGTAACTTTTAGAAATGAGGAATAACATTATTCAATCTTTTGATGATATTTTGACAATGTATCCCCTGTCTTTCCAATTCATTCCAACTGATGCTTAATTAATTAAAAAATGATGGTGAGAATCTGTCAATGAAATCACATGTAAATATGTATGTCAATACTTAAGATATGATACTTGAGGTTTTCTTGCAGTCTCAAAGCTTATTTTCTGAGTAATTTTCTATCATTAGTACAATTTTATGAAATGAATTTTTGATTTTTTTAGGGCTTAAGGACAATAGTCTAAATTCTCGTATAATCAAAGTATCCTGGGTCAGTTGGTTCTGTCTTAAGAGAGACCAAACTTTCTTTTTTTTTTTTTTTTTTTTTGTAGAGACAAAGTCTCACTTTATGGCCCTCAGTAGAGTGCCACGGCATCACACAGCTCACAGCAACCTCCAACTCCTGGGCTTAAGCGATTCTTTTGCCTCAGCCTCCCGAGTAGCTGAGACTACAGGCGCCCGCCACAATGCCCAGCTATTTTTTGGTTGCAGTTCAGCCGGGGCCGGGTTTGAACCCACCACCCTCGGTCTAGGGGCCGGCGCCTTACCAACTGAGCCACAGGCGCCGCCCAGAGAGACCAAACTTTCAGTGAGTAAGTAAGTCAAATATATAACTCGGTAAAACTTTCAATAAGTTTATGAAACTATTTGAAATTAGGCATTTTCAGCACACGAATCAGCAATTCACCTCGGTTTATATAGACCTCCCAATTTCACTTTACCAGTTCTATTCTGGGAGCCCACTTTTGCCTTCCACAGTATTCTTTCTTTATTCAGTACATTAAAAGCATATTCTCTACAAACAGTCTCTGAACTCATTGCTTTCCACAACGCTTTTGACCTTTTCCAAAACTCAATAGTGAATCAGCATTATCTTTTGTTCGCCTAACCATTTCCTAAATTTAATTTTTAATATACTGTCTTATGCCAATGACCATACAATTTATATAGCTAGCTTTCATTTGAGAATTGAAATAATAAGTACAAATTCCACAGTTCTCTCACCCCTGAAAACCAATGTGAAACTAATCTAGTAATATTGTGAAGGGAACACAAAATAGGCTATGTTTTAAAGATCACTGAAAAATTGGCCGGTTTAGCTTGCCAGATTTTATCCTGGGATGTTTACTGTCTGTATTCAATATTGAATTTCTAGTGCCAGACCATCAAGCTAGATATTATAGATCTAAATAAACACTGTAAATTAGTCTGGGATCTGACAATAATCAGATTTCCCAAGACTATTTAAGTATCAGGATCATTTAAGGCACAATATGTAATATTCCTGCTTCCAACCCCAAAACATTCTGAGTTAATGCACCAGGGAGATGTTCAGAAATCCATGTTTTTAAAATGCTTCATAAAGATATATATTGCAGTTTTGTAACTTTTATATAAATAGCATTAAAGTGTGGCTTGGTACCCTTAGTACAATGGTTATTGTGGAAACACCATACACTTAGGCTGGCAGGTTCAAATCAAGCCCAGGCCAGCTAAACAAAAATGGCAACAACAAAAAAAAAATAGCCAGGCATTGTGGCAGGCACCTGTAGTCCCAGCTACTTGGGAGGCTGAGGCAAGAAAATCACATAAGCCTAAGAGTCTGAGGTTGCTGTGAGCTTTAACACCACAGCACTCCACCAAGGGCAACATAGTGAGACTCTGTTTCAAAAAAAAAAAAAAGATATTAAACTGTAAATTATTACATTCTAAATCTTTAATACACACATAATCAAGATGCAAATGCATGAATAAGCAAGAAATTTTGTCAGTGTTTTGATGGTTACCTCTGCTTAGGGAGGGAAGATAATGTGATTGGTATAGAAAATTCATTAATTCTGATTGAAATGTTTTTTCTTAAAAAGAAATAGTCAACGAAAACATGGCAAATGTTACATTTTGATTGTGCACATACAAGCTTCCGTTATTTTATTTTCTATTTTCATATATATGTATGGGAAATATTTTATAATTTCAAAAATTCTGTAATTGGTCATTCAGACCACCATTCAGTTTAGGAGTTACGGTGGAATCTCTGTAAGTTGACCACTCAAGAGACTGTAACAAACTGGGCAACATACTGAGGTGGTCAGCATGAGGACGAGGCCTCCTGTACTGATGTGTACATGTGGTGCATGTCCACTCTGTGAAATTACGTCAACATCAGGTGGTCAATGTAGGGAGGAGACAACTATGGAGGTTCTACTGTATTTGAATAACTTCTGGGTAATGTAATTTGTCATCCAAAATGGAATATTGTTGAGAATTAAAAAGAGTACAATTAATAATTTTCCAGCCAAAGATGCAAAATACAATGTATGACCACCTAGGATCGAACTATTATAAGTTCCACTTCATGCATGAACTTCTTAACAGGAAAATTTATCTTCTATCATTTCCCTAATCTCTTTCTTTAGAAGGTATCACAGATTAAGGCTATTGATTTAATTTGCTTGATTTATTATACTTTTTTTCTTTTTTTACTGAAGCGCTTTAGGATAATATATAACTTTCAAAAAATTCATATAATAAATAAGGAAAATATAGGAAAACCTCTCCTCAAGATGCAGTATGATATATTTAGTCAGTCAACAACATTTATCACTCTCTCAATATTTCAAAGTAATAGACCAGGTGGTGTGAGGTTAAAAGACAAAACTGCATTCCAAACTGTATATAAAATCAGCACCTTGTACCCCATACATACATTAATGTACACAGTTATGATTTAAAAAAAAAATAAGAAAAAAATAAAAGAATGGAATGAAAGTAAAAGGCCACGTACTAGTGGACAGTAGTAAAACAGTGTAATTTCCCCTGGTTGCCAAGGTCAAGGCTTAGTTTCCACTTTAGTTTGGTTCTGCCTGGACCCCTCCTTCTCTAGTTTGTAGATTTATCTCACCAGCTCAGAACAAAGATCTTTGCTTTGATCTATTTTACCCAAGTTGTGAAGTTCATTCAGCTTCAGTTGGCAGTGTTAAATAACTAATGCAGAACAGCCCTCTCAAATATACTCAATGAAAACTGGCAATTTATTGTAGCTTAATCTAGGGGCCAAATAATACATGATTGGGGTCCAGTTTACTCTCCTATGGCCCTTTTTTGTGCTGATTTCATACTCAAGCTATCTTCTCTCTTAGCCACGAAATTGCAGTCCGCAATCCCCAAACTGTTACCCTGGTGACTCACATCCAGAGAAGTGATCAACTGTTTCCCAAGCCTTTCACATAAAAATCCTGTAATCTCTGGCAAAAGTTTCCAGCCCGACTTGAGACAAGTAATGTTTCCTCTGATTATCTGGGGATGAAGGTGGACCATGAAGGTGCACAGATTTGTTTGCTCTAAATTCTGCGCACCACTGAATCACCTGTGAAGAGCTGCAGGTACAAGTGGGTGTTTCTCAGAAGCCACAGAATAGGAGAATGAACTCAAGACGGACAGAAAGAAAAGAAAGAAGGAAATGATGGAGGAAGGAAGGAAGAGAAAAGAGGGAAGGCAGGGAAAAATCAGGGGAGGGAAGAAAGACAGAAAGTAATCCCCTAAGACACTGTGTGCTGGCAAATGTTTAACAACTGCTGCCAAAACAAAAAAACAAAACAAGAAAAATCCTAGTCTTTCTCTAGAATGCTTGACAGTCTTCATGGTGCAAATTCTCCAATAATGAAGATTTCAAGATACCCAGAGGTCCCTGGACCCAGAGTTGAAGAGACATGTACATTCAGATATGACAGACACCAGTCACCTCAACAGCAAAGCTGACAGTGCGTTGTGATGAAATGACCGGGTGGCGGTATGTTTTCGGTATTTGTGAACATTGTTAGTAATTCAGTTATTTGTGTTTCCCTCCATAAGCCAATTTCTAATAATAATGACAGGGTCCCCAAATCCCTGAAATGTAAACATTTGTCCTGTCTGTGCTGGTACAGGTTGGCTCTAGCACATGACTGATAGAGAATGTTTTTCAATTACTTAAAAAAATCGGTCACATACAGCAAACCGTGCTTTTGCAGTGGACTCTGCTGAAGCATTGATGGAGAAAAAGGGAATTTGTTTTAATTTCAGATTATTATGAGGGCACAAATGCTTAGGTTACATTGTTTTTAATTCTAAGGTAAAGTTCAAGTTGTAGTTGAGCCCTTCACCCCCGGGATGTGCTGAACACCCTGGCTTTGTGCACTTTAGGTGAGATCCCGCAAATCACCCTCCCTCCTACCCCGCCCCTTTCCCCTCCACTCCTCTCTCCCTTTCTAGACTATATCTGTGTTTTATTATTCATGTGGCTGTGTAGTTGTTTATATATTGGTTTCTTATTAGTGTCGAGTACATGGGATTCTCTTTTCCCATTCTTGAGATAGTTTACTAAGAATGTGTTTCAAATGCATCCGTGTAAACGCAAAAGATGTAAAGTCTCCATCTTTTCTTATGGCTGAACAGAACTCCCCAGAGTCCGTAGACCACAGTTTGTTCATCCATTCATGGGTTGATGGGCACCTGGGTGGATTCCAGGTCTTGGCAATTGTGAATTGAGCTGCAATAAACATTCTATTTCAAATGTCCTTGTGGTAATTTTTTTTTTTTTCCCTCTTGGATAGAAAAAAATGGGAATGAGGCATCAACTAAAGGTCAACTTTTAGATCTTTGAGGATTCTCCATACTTCTTTCCACAGAGCAGCAGTTCTCAACCTGTAAGTGGCGACCCACAGAAATGGTATTAAAGGGCCATGGCATTAGGAAGGTTGAGAACCACTGCCATCGAGGTTTTATTAGTTTACAATTCCACCAGTAGTATGCAAGTGTTCCCTTCTCTCCACATCCATGCCAGCATCTGCAGATTTGGGATTTTTGCAATGTGGTTTAATATAGCTGGAGTTAGGTGATGTCAGAGAGGTTTTGATTTGCATTTCTCTGATGATTAGGGATGAGGATGAGCATTTTTTCTTTTCTTTTTTTTTGGATTTTGGCCGGGGCTAGGTTTGAACCCACCACCTCCGGCATATGGGCCCAGCGCTCTACTCCTTGAGCCACAGGCGCCGCCCCGGATGAGCATTTTTTCATGTGTTTGCTGGCCATTTACTTGTCATCTTCAGAGAAGTTACCGTTCACATCTCTTGCCTACTTATAAATGGGGCTGTTTACTCTTTTCTTGCTGATTAATGTGCATTGGATTTTCTTTTTCCATTCTTGAGATACTTTGTATCTATATAGATTCTAGTTATCAGCCCTTTGTTAGATTCATGGGCGATTTTTTATTAAAACAAACAAAAACTACTTCAACTCGACCATTATAAATTGTCATGCTTAGAAGTCCTTCATCCCCTACACTAACACAGCTTTTCAATTTCCTGCTACCCATTTCGCTACAGAAAGCACCTCACTTCTGATATCCATTCAGATCCTCCCTCCTCCTAATTGTATTTTCATGAATATCTCCCACAGCTCCCACCCACTGAACTCTCAATGATTCTTCTCTCTTATTAAAAAAAAAAAGTTCAATCCCTACACCCAAATAAAACTGCAAACCTATCATTATATTTTCAAGCCAAATGTGCGGGTGTTTATAAAGCTGCAATCCTCAAACCACCTGCTTAAGAAACAATCAGGGCATTTATTTAAAATTCTGATAGTCAGTCCTGCTATAGATCTAATGAGAATCTTCAGGGAAAGAGTCTAGGTACTGGTTTGTTTATTAAACACTTCAGGTGTTTTTAATAGACTTGGAAGTCTGATACCATCAATAATAAGCTCAGCAGAATTTACTGACTGGCCATTTAAAAGGTAATTCCCTGCAAAATAAGATAATCCCCATTTATGCATGTGGTTTTTTGATCTGTATCGTATGATGCGATGCCATTCTCCCCTCTGTCTCCATGCACCTGACTACGTATCCTTAAAGCCTCGGCCTAGAAGACCTTCCTTGACTCTTCTCTAATCTCAAGTCTCCCTCTTCCCTTCTTTTAGCCCCTCCATTTCAATTCAGCACCTCTTTTCTAGGGCTTACACCCTCAGCCCCTCAGCTCCGTCCTTCACTGTATTTCTATCCACTTCCCTACTAGCCTGAAACCTCCTGGAAATTCAACTCTGCTTCTATGGCCTCTCCTGTCCCTGTACTTCGCATAACGCCTGACAAATTGTCCGCATCCCATTATCTTCCTTTAATGGTGAAGCAAACAGAACGAAGTCAGGTGGACAGGAAGAGAGAAAGGGTGAGGGGAGAGGCGGCAAAAAAGTGGAAAAGCAGAGAAGAAGGAAATGGGTATGTTTGTTTTAAATTTTCATTTGAGGTTGAGTGCTTGTTTCATCGGATAATGTATTCCTTTGCTCTCAGAAAATTCAGTTCTCTTAAGATCATGGTATCATTTTTTTTTTTTTTTTTTACAAAAAGGAAAATTCTCCTAGGAGATAGTAGGGGGACCAACCCTATGGAGCACATTGCAAGGACAAGTGGATCTATCGTGTGTAGAACACAAACGTCCTAATGCTATAATTGGGTAAATGAGGTGAAACTATGTTGATTAGTATGATGTAAGCACTCCAATTTGTACAAATAATCAACACATTGATAATGGTATAAATGTATTTATGATCTATGTAAAAAAAGACTTAATAAAAAAAAACCTCTCCCAATAATAAAGTAAAATAATCTCCTAGAACCAAAAAAAAAAAAAAGGAAAATTCAGATCTATGGAAATAAAAGACTGTGTTGAAAGGGGTTCGTTGGTGTACCCAGAGAGGAGACAAGGGAGGTTCAAGTCAAGTTTAATGAAAGGGACTGAGACCCACCTGGGTGAAGATGGTGGCTGCCCTGAGAGTGGTCGGGGAGAGGGAGATTCCACAAGTTCCTGCAAGGCTTTGGCCGGCGAGAGTCTTTCTGGGGGAAGTCTAGGGATGGGGCCACGTAGGCCTTTTGTTCTGGGAGGGGAGGTGGAGGGGTTAGGGACCTAGCACTATGGACTTTTATTAAACTAGAGATTTCTGCTCGTCCAAGTAGTCATCAAAATTTCAACTCTGGGGGTGGTGCCTGTGGCTCAGTGAGTAGGGTGCCGGCCCCATATACCAGAGGTTGTGGGTTCAAACCTGGCCCTGGCCAAAAACTGCAAAAAAAAAAAAAAAAAAAAAAAATTTCAACTCTGAGCATTGCTTATAATTTACAAATTTAACATGTGTACTCAAAAAACCTGATTTTTCATTTTTAAATGGTATTTCAGAAAATATTTTGTATCAAATAAGCATAAAGATGACAAGCCACTTATAATATTCACCAGGACATAACCCAGCCTGGCTGAGATTACACACAGCCTCCGGGGACCAAAGAACAGAGCTCTGGCCTTGTTCTTCTGTGGAGGCATCCATTATTTCTTTAAAGCAAAAAAAGTGAATACATTTCCTGACTTTTAAAGATGCTACCCTCTAAGGCCATGTCATTCAACCTTTTTTAGTTTCATGGCACACTTGAACCCATAGTTAAACAACCACAGCACACTTAAATGATGTTGATCAAAAAAACAAAAAAAGTTAAAAAAAAAAAAAGAGTAAAAAAACAAATATACTTACTATGCTTTGAACTTCTTTTGGAAATCATTTAATTAATAATCTTTAAATTTACTCAAGGCACACCAGTGTGCTGTGGCTCACCTGTTGAAAATCACTGCTGTAAGGAAGTTTGCATGCAAAGCCCAATGTGTGGTCCCAAACTGTTCTTGGAATGCTGGAAGTTCCACACTAAAGAGATACCCCCATTTATGAGTTCTCTTGGACAATTTTAAGGCCCGTTTGTATTTAAAATTGAGTTGACTCCAGGTGATTCTAGTTTAGATTCACAGGCAAATAAATGCAAGAGAGAGCCCAATTTAACTTGTAAATTCTGTGCTTCGCACAAGAGCCAAATGAAGGATGGATGATACCAGAAAATGCTACATGAACCCGTGTTTCCCACTTATTCAAATATTTTTAAAAAATACTTAGGAAAGTGGAAGCTACCATCACTTGAACCAGCAGTTGAATTGTGCCAAAATCAAAACAATTGCAGGACTTCAATCAAAATCATGGTCACAGTGGGAACTGCAATTCAGTTTCAGCAATATAATCTTATCTGTCACATGAAATTAACGTTAATGCGACTTGTATTAGTTTTGCATAGACGCTTATTTTGCATGCATAAATTAAATTTTAGCTTTAAAGTTGAAGAACAGTGAGATGCATCAGTTTATCCCATTTTTTAGGATAAATATATGGAAGTATAACGAAACCACACAAAAGACTGACCAGCTATAAGAATGCACACAAGGGCAGGGGTCAATGTTGACCTACCATCTGTTCCTTTAGAACAGCAGTTCTCAACCTGCGGGTCACGACCCCTTTGGGGGTCAAACGACCCTTTCACAGGGGTCGCCTAAGACCCTCCTGCATATCAGATATTTACATTATGATTTATAACACTAGCAAAATTACAGTTATAAAATAGCAATGAAAATAATTTTATGGTTGGGGGTCACCACAACATGAGGAACTGTATTAAAGGGTCACAGCATTAGGAGGAATTAGGCAGGTTGAGAACCACTGGTTTAGAAGGACCAATGCCAGACTTCATTGTGGCATATGGGATTTTATTTTATTTATTTTATTATTAAATCATAGCTGTGTACAAATATGGGATTTTAAAGAGGACTGACTCACTTTGAGTCATTCGGCCCTCTGCTGTTCATTTCTATTCTTCACTTTATTTACCACACTGCATTATAAATATTTCTTCATGAGAAGCAGTTAAGGGCAAGAGGATGGGCCCTGTAAGACTGTCTAGGTTTAAATTCTGCCTCTGCCATTCAATAACTACAGTGGAGACTTGTCAGAAGTTCAGCAATTTATTTCCCTTGTCAGGACATGGAAGAAATACACTTCCCAGATTCCTTTGTACGATGTTGGGACTATGCCACAGCCAATGGCTATGAGGGAAGCAATGTTTGATGTTTCCAAGGCCAGCTGCAGTCACCCTACTCTTCCCCAGCCCCACACGATGACCTTGACCCAGGTATTTTTAGTGCTCTGGCCACAGTATCGTAGCTAAGCAGTCTGGATCTCAAGTCCACCTGAGGGAGAACTTCTGAGCCCTATAACACCAGGACATGAGAAAGGGATAGACCTGACAAACCTTTTTATTCTGTTATAATTCTGAAATTGCTCTGATACAAAAGCATGGCTTCACCTCTCCTGGCTAATAGAAGAAACACATAACGTTGGACAAGGGAATGTCGTTGTTCATTGCTACACTTTCTTCATCTGTTACGCTGGAGTGAAGTGTCTACCTCATGGACACACATCTGCCTTACCTGTGTGAGAATCAAGTGAATGAGTCCACATAAACCTCTAAGCACAGTAGCTGGTGCTCAGTGAGCATCTCACGGCTGCCTCCCCTCCTGTTCTACTGCGGTTCATTGAAGTTGATGCCTTTGTCTTATTCGGCTTCTATTTCCAACACTTTCTATAGGTTTGAGACATAGTGGGTAGTAAATGTTAACATTATCAGTGTCTCTAATATCTGCATAAAATGTAAAGTCCTACAAAGGTCATCTCTTAGCTGGGTTCCATTTATAGTGATCATCTGGCTTCATAACGATTATTATTTTTTTTTTAAGTAAGAGAAATTTTATTTATTTATTTATTCAAATTCAAATTTAATTTTATTTTGAGAGCCTCACTCTGTTCCCCCGGTAGACTGCTGTGGCGTCATAGTTCACAGGAACCTCAAACTCTTAAGCTTGAGCAATCCTCTTGCTTGAGCCTCTCAAGTAGCTGGGACTACAGGTGTGGACCACTATGCCTGGCTAGTTTCTCTTTTTTTTTTTCCTTTTTTTTTTTTTTTATTGTTGAGGATTCATTGAGGGTACAATAAGCCAGGTTACACTGATTGCAATTGTTGGGTAAAGTCCCTCTTGCAATCATGTCTTGCCCCCATAAAGTGTGACACTTCATAACAATTATTAAGAATCCCCTAGAGTAAATACACAGGTACCGTTTTCTGTAGCCTCATCCTCCCTTCTTTTTCTCCAGACTTTTTTCTCCATTGTTCTCTCAAGCACATAAAGAACTGATCTATATCTGATAAAAGTCAAAAGAGATGACGATTTAAATTAAATACCTTAATTTAAAGTACCTTTGTGTAGAATAGGTCTCCCTGTGTCATCAATCATGGTTTTATACTCAAATAACAACGTAGAATAAATACGGAATTTAAATATCATATATATTCGTAAGCTAAAGAGTCCTAAGGAATTCTATTATTAATCAGTTTGTGTGGAGAAAGATGAGCCTGTGAGAAATAACGTTCCCTTCGCTTTATTCTCACAGACACATCACATGCTGAGCTGTCCTGGAGATAAAATGAGATGCGTCCAGCTCTTCGTTACAAATGAAGCCACCTCCTGTCAGCTGCTGCTGTCCTATGGGGACTGGTCTCGCTATGATACGCAGTCATGTTAGTATCTACTGTAGGTGCTTGAGGACAAAATTCACCCTCTATCAGCATCTCTAGCAAATGACTTGATCAAGAAAAAAACTAAATGCTTGCATAAATATATGAATTCATTTGTCAGGGAATTTCAAATGCCCATATCACACCCCCAGTTTCCACAGCAAATGGAACTGAGAATACAGATGGGTGATCTGGATTGTAAGGTGAGAAGGATGTTGAAATTAACAGGACAGCAAGATTTCGCTCCAGCGCTCAGAAAAGGATCACACACCCTGCAGCATGTTGTGTGGGAAAGAACAGAAAAATCAAAACGCCAAGCTGAACGTACCAATAAATGCATAAGTTTACTCAACTGCATTCAGCAAGCCATAAAGAGTACAGATCTTGAAAGTATCTTTTAATAAATAAGTAACTCTGTGTTTCATGGTAATAGAGGCAAGCAGACTGATTGAAAAGACGAATTTCTCCTTGTAACCATCATAGATGATTGTAAAAATCCACAGCAAATATAACTTTCTATTCTGCAGTGAATTTTAAAAACATAAAGCAATATTAACAATTAACCAAAAAGGAAGAGATGAAGGGCAGACTAGTAGATTTTGTTCTACATTAATTGTTCTCTTTAAATATGATCTCTTCTTAAAATGTGACTTCTTTCAAACCAATTCCATTGTTCTGATTGATTTATTTTTAGAGGAATTTTAGGTTCACAGCAAAATTAATTGAAAAAAGCAGAGATTCCCATGTACTCTCTTCCCCACATACTCACAGCTGCCCTCATTACCCACATCCTCTATTAGAGTGGTATGTTTGTTAAAACTGATGAACCCACATTGACACTCCAAATTCACAGTTTACATTCAAGGTTTTATGGGTTTGAGTAAATGTATCATGACATATATTCATCATAATAGCATCATACAGAGTATTTTCAATGCCCTAAAAAAAAACCTCTCTACCCTGCCTATAGATCTCCCACCCACAACTCCAACCCCTGGTAATAACTTATCTTGTTTTCTGTGTAATTTTGCTTTCCGCAGAATGTCATGTGGTTGGAATGACACAGTCCATAGCCTTTTCAGATTGGCTTCTCTGCTCAGTCACATGCATTTCAGGTTCCTCAACACCTTTTCATGGCTTGACAGGATGTCCACCACACACAATATGTTTACTAATTCACCCATGAAGGAACATATTTGTCACTTAGAAGTTTGACAATTGTGAATAAAGCTGCTATAAACATTCCCGTGTATGTTTTTATGCGATCATAAGTTTTCCTTCTTGCATAGATACTAAAGATCATGACTATTGTGTAGTGTGCTCAAAGGATGTTGAGTTTTGTAAGAAACTCCTGAACCGTCATCCAGAGCAACTGCGCCATGTGCGTTCCCACCAGCGATGAATGAGAGCTCCTGCAGCTCTACCCACTTGCTGGCATCTGCTGGTGTCAGTGTTCTGGATTTTGGTCCTTCTAATAGGACCAGACCATGTGACATCTTTCTATAAGTGTATTTGCCATTGGTGCCTCTTCTTTGGTGATACGTTTGTTAAGATTTTGGGCCTACGTTTTAATTATGTTGTGTATTTTCTTGTTGAGTTTTCAGAGTTCTTTTGATATTTTGGATAAGTTTTTCTTTTTTTTATCAAATACATCTTTGCAAATATTTTCTGTGGCATTGATCCCAGTCTTTTCGTTCTCTTTACCATATTTTTTACGAAATAGAAATGTTCATTTTTAAGGAAGTCCAGCTTATCAATTCTTTCTCTTACGGATTGTGGCTTTGGTGCTAGCTCTAAAAAGTCACCATCATACACAAAGTCATGTAGACCACAGTAACTTCAAAATGTTTTATGGTTTTGGATTTTATGTTTATATCTGTTTGTGAAGGATGTAAGGTCTGAGCCTGTATCTATGTTACTGCTCTGCAGGTGGATGTCCACTCATTTCAGTGTCATGAAAGACTGTCTTTGCCCTACTGGGTTGCCATTGCTCCCTTGTCAAAACCAGTTGTCTATTTTTACGTGGGCCTATTTCTAGGATTTATATTTTGTTTACTGACACATTGGTCTATTTCCTAGTACCACACGCTCTTAATTCCCGTTGTGGTAAGTCTTGAAGCTGGATAGTGTCAGTTCTCCTACTTGGTTCTCCAGTATTGTGTTGGCTATTTTGGGTCTTTTGCCTTTCCATGAAATGATTCATTGGAATCACTTCTTGATATTCACAAATACTGCGCTTGGCGCCTGTGGCTCTAGCGGCTAAGGTGCTTGTCTAAAATAAACTCAGGCAACTATATCAACCCTCCTCAAGAAAAAGAGGAATTTCTAAGTATCCACATAATACATAGAATCCAAGAGCCATTTGGGGGCACTATATATCTGCTCTTTGTCTGGCCGATGCACAAGTAATGCAGCCTCTGCCAGGGTACACTGAGAGCTGGTCTCTTCACAGATCCCCAAATAGAAGAAGAAATTTGACCCAAAGCAAAAAGATCATGACAAAAACATCTCAATGAGTGTTTCCCTCTTTCTACCAAATTTTTCTTTGCACAATTTTGGAAGGACCAAAAGCACAGGTTTACAGGTTTTCTATTTCATCTTTCCTCTGCTCAACGTTTCTTCTCCATACATCCTGGTTTTTTTCTTCTAGAAGTGGCATAGACCCACACTTCTCAAGGGCAATAAAGCCTGTTGTAGGTTACATTGCTTTCAATACACTTTTTAAGGAAAGAAAATGGCATACACTTTAAAAAATATTTCTAAAATATCCAACTTCTCATATCTCATGAATCAAGTTTTTTTTTGTTGTTGTTTTTTGTTTTTTCAACTGTACTTTCAGGTCCATTCTCTCCTCTCTCTTTCACTCCCTCTCTTCTCACAAATATTATTAAGTGTTCAAGTAGAGGTACATGTAAAAAATTAATAAAATAGTTTGTTTCACAAAACTGCCTAATTTCTAACACAATAGAAAAGTCAAATTAAAAAAAAAAAATTAACTGGAATGCACTGCCGTTAACAAATGTGTTAGATTGAAATGTAGCATCCTGTATAAATAAAACACTTTTACACACATTATCCATTTTGCTACTCATGCAAAACCATCTTAGAGGCTGATGCTTTCCTTTCCCTTGTTTTTATATGTGATAAAATGAGATAAAGTCTTACTTAAATTATAAAAGTGATCAAATGACAGATAAAAAGCACTGTGCCATATTTTATGAGGTTCTCTGTGAACAGCATTTGACTAACATTAAGAGGAGATTTATAAACATACAATTTGTGAGATTAACATTCAGCTGATAACAGAAGCAAGTCAGAACTCCAGCAGCCTTTACAATTGGGCACTTGCTAGGCAGGTTCACAGCATATTCTTCCAGCTCCAAAGGAAATACTCCAGCTCTGGAAGTTGGTAGACTTGTGGGGATGGGGAGAGGGTGGATTTCTCAAAACAGGTCAGAGAAGGAGAAATAACCTGAGTGGAAATGGTGAGAAATGAAAAAGAAAAGAGATTCAAGACAGGATGGGATCGGGAGGTCTGATGCAGCTGATGATTGCAGTCAGTGCCAAACTGTGGAAACAGCTTTGTTTATATAGTATCTTTAACAAGGTAAATCATAATACCTGAGCTAAAGAATAACTTTAAGGAGGAAAAGCCGTGTGCTTGCCAATAATAAGAAAAGGATGGATGGGCTACGTGACTTCTGGCAGGTGAAAAGAATGTTGTTGGCTTGGAGCCTGTAGCTCAAGTAGCTAAGGCGCCAGCCAGATACACCAGAGCTGGCAGGTCCCAGCCCAGGCTCGCCACACAACAATGACAGCTGCAATCAAGAAATAGCTAGGCATTGTGGTGGGTGCCTGTAGTCCCAGCTACTTGGGAGGCTGAGGCAAGAGAATCACTTGAGCCCAGGAGTTGGAGGTTGCTGTGAGCTGTGATGCCACTGCACTCTACTCAGGGCAACAGCTTGAGGGTCTATCTCAAAAACGAAAGAAAGAAAGAAAAAAGAAAAGAAAAGAGAATGTTGTTAAAAGAGAGGGGTCATTCCCTTAACATCTCCCCAGACTGTGTGGGGTCCTACCACCTCACAGCTCATGCCCCGCAGGGGGGAAAACTGTAGTTAAATAACTTCTATCAAGGTATCTAGAGGAGGAGATATTTTGCTATGAAGAGTAATTTCCCTCCATTCCTAGAATGTCTTACTGAGGCAATGCAACCCTTTCAAAGTGAAGATAAGAAGCATAAGATTTAATGCCGCCCACCACCATTCCCCCACTGTCCACACCTAACCCCACCATTGTGGTAACATTTTACTTACTGAAAGGTAAGAAGTAGAAATAAGATATCCCTCAAAGGTATAAAGAATCCAAAGACCCTATCCAGCACCAGCACCATGATTCTACGGTATTCTTAATGATGTTGGGCAAAATTCTGGAATGTGTTTAGTCATGAAAACAACAAATTAACTTACTTGCTCTTTTAAATTGATGTTTTTCATCAGATTCCATGTTATTTATTAATGCCTATTACATGTTGTAATCCTCAATTAGTACAAATATTCCATGAACTAGAGTGTTGCAGCACAGGAAAGAGCCACACCAGGGTGGACTGGGAATGTTCTAGGCAGGGACTCTCCTGACACCCAGTCCTGAGAACGTGGGAGAAATGGAGAAACAACATGAGAAATTCACATACGAGTTAGCGTGAAAAAAACCTGCCAAGAAGGCGAGACACAGATACCATACCAGTGAAGGTGCCTTGCCAAATAGAAATCTCAGGAAGTTTTTATTAAAGATTTTAGGGCATGAGTTTACAGAGTGAAGAAGAGCTGACCTTCTCATGACTTAGTCAGAGGCAGTCTTTTGATTATGAAAAAGATCCTCAAAGAACAATTCTCTAGGGCAGAACTAAGTAGGTAACAAGAAAAGTTGCCTTAGGGAATGGGAGAAAAAAGGCTATGGCTGGTTATAGCCTTAAGGCTAGATTGTCAGGGCTCTGGGGTAATTTTTAATCCCCTTCTAATATCTAATCCTTCTGCTAATATCTTGTCTCTGCTAAACTGCTGAGTTTTACTCAGATGTCCCCAAACCAGTTTTCTGTCTATTCTAGTAAACCTTCTGACCCCTCCTTACCACTGTACGCTAGCCGAGTAGCAGGGCTCCCGGGCAATGCTGCCTGAGCCCTCTGCAATGTTTGCCTCCATTATATTTCTACCCACACTAGAGTATCTTACTGGAAAACCATTTCAGATAAACATAGGCCTACTTTGTTTGAAAAGACTTAATATTTGACACTGTAGAAAAATAATGATGTTTGATTTTCAAGGTATTTGGCATAGTTTCTATGTGACACATTGAGCTATGCCTGAAGTAAATATTGAGCTATTCCCAAAATAAAAAGACATAAATTGTAAGCTACTATGACATCAGGAAAAACAAATCAATGTTTCATACATAAAGTCTTTTTCTCAAGACCACAAGCAATTTGTTTTAAAACAAAAATAATTTTAACTATATGGTAACTGAATTTTTAATCAAAGACATGCTTTTGTTTCAATCCTTCATTCAACAAAATTTACTGAGCACATACTATGTCCTAGGGGATTTATTAATAAACAAAAGCAACTATTCACTACTCTCCTACTATTCTTAACCACATGCAAATCAAACACCAAAGCAAGCAAAGAAACAAATGAATAATCTTGTATAATCAGAAATCACAGGAAGAAAATAAATCTAGTTGCTGAGGTAGAGACTGGTGGAGTGGGCTACAGAGGGGCAGGGATAAAGTGTCTTATTTAAATTTTGAGGTCAGACGAGGACTCATGGTAGAGGGAAAATATGTGCTAAGACCTCAGAAATAAAAGTCATGAGACTGTGGGGAGCCAGACCATTTCAGACTGAGGGAATGGTATTTTATGGTAGGAATCAGCCAAGTATGTTCAAAGAATAAAAAGTAGACCAACACGTTTGAGGAACAGGGATCAGGGGAGTCAGAAAGAGTGAATGTGGTCACTGAAATGAACCACAGCCAAAACGTGTCGATGCTGTGTGCTGTGGTCCAGAGGTTAAATTTATCATAAAGGTATTAAAAGAAAATTGGAGGTTTTTAAACAGAGTATTATCATAATCTGGTTTGAGCTTTTAAAAATATATTTGCTAATATATATATATACTTATATGCTATATGTAGAATGGATTAAAAGAGAGACAAATTTCAGCCATAAATTCTAAAAAAAACCCCAACATAACTGCCTAGAAACGAGTATGTTAGAATACCTGATTCATGAGATGAGATCAACGCTCAAACGCATTTCTTTCTCTAGCTGATTCCTTAAAACTTATTCACTGGGGGTAATCTCCTGTCCAGGCAAATTTAGTCAGATCCAGTGATCCCTCTTAGTCAATGGACGTTTCTCCAGTAGCAAGTTCAACTCAGCTATTATTAAAGTACTTTAATCTCCATTCCAAATCAGAACTTTCTACATCCTCCAAACTCAGATTTATAATGGATATGGCCTGCCTTGGGGGAAGGGGGTGAGGTCAGCATCTGGCTCCCTGCCTGCTCAAATCCTCTACGTCTTCCAAGCTGATGGTGCAGACCTTGGCTACAATTGAAGAAAGTACGGAAGGAAAGGAAGTTCAAGGTGAGGAAACGGCAAGAGAAGGTAAACGTCAGAAAAGGCATTTCTTACATCCTCCTAGTCATTTTTCTTGGACCAGATTTGTGTTCTGTGGGCTTGGTAGATGTTTAAAATCAACACCTCTTGATAGGGTTTTTTTTTGGATCCTTTGGAACATTCCAAATTTAGGAACCTCTAAGTTGTCAATTTCTGGACCTGAATTTAGGTATGTCTAATTCTGAAGAGTTGTCTGTAATTTCTCCTTAAGCTCCTAGCATGTTCACATCAAGCAATAAAAATTTCCAAGAATACAATGAAAATTTCTGAGTAAAATTTTCTCATTTTACTCTCCAAGCTCTCATTTTCATCCTGCTGCCCTGAGGAAGTCTGCTTCGATTTTCTGTGTTATCCAAGTATCATATGGACCTTATCTGTCCCTTTATACTTGAGATGAAGGGGGTAGGAATTTGGGAGATCAATAGCTTCCCCAAAGAATTATCTTCACAGTCTGCTTGTGCTCCCTACAATCTAAAACTCCCCCCATTTATTTTTTGATTGATTAATTAATTTTTTTGGTGGGGGAGACAGAGTCCTCCCTAGGTAGAGTGCCATGGTGTCATAGCTCACAGGAACCTCGAACTCCTGAGTTCAAGAAATCCTCTTGCCTCAGCCTTCTGAGTCACTGCAACTACAGGTGCATGCCACAATGGCCAATTAATTTTTCTATTTTTAGTAGAGACAGGGTCTTGCTTTTGGCTCAGGCTGGTCGCAGACTCCTGACCTCAAGGTATCCTCCTGCCTGGGCCCCCCAGAATACTAGGAATGTAAGTGTAAGCCACTGTGCCTGGCTCCTGCCTTTCTTTTTTTTTTTTTTTTTTTGTATGCTTAATGTAGCCAAAGAGTTCAAAGATGTGGATCATTTTCTTTTTAAATTTAATTATGGCCTTTTATCTCACATTCACTTTGAAGCCTGCTGTTTATCATGGACACCTCACTTGTAGCAGGAATTAAAATTGTATTACTTACCTCACTTTTCTAAGAACTTCAACTTTAATAGCATTATGTTTGGCTTTGGGAACACATTATTTTGCTTCCACTATTTTGTCAACAAACATGAATTTGTACATATGTTGTGCTAAGCATACAGTTGTAGGGAGAAAATGACAAGAACAACGTTCTTGTTTTAGTGAAGTTATCTTCCCAGTGGAAAAACGGAGACTCTTCAAGTTAACAATTAAGGAAATAATTAAGGATTATAGTGTGAGCTCTGATGGCTACTAAGGGCATACTGTGATGAACAGCCGTGGTCAGAGATGAGAAGTGGGTGGTCAGAAGCCTACAGTAGAAGGGCAGCCAAAGACAGCTTCTCTGAAGAGATGAAATGAAAGTTAAGTCTTGACAACTGAGGAGATGAAAACCATGGAGAAATATGCAAACGGCATCCCAGGGCCGGGAAGTACAAAGGTCTTAAGATGGCCTTGAAAATATGGAAGAGATAAGGAGGTAGGTGCCAAGGTGGCCTGATCACAGCCCGCAAGGAGAACAGTTCAAGATGAGACAGGATCTTAGCAACTTCTGCCAATACTCAGTGGTTGGAAGGTCTCTAACATTCCTTTATGAAATTCAGATTGGCAGTGGGTGTCCTGTGATAGTCACATTAATATGTATAAAATATATTAATTTCAACAGGAGAGCTAATTAGTGTCTAGCTTGATTTGTCAATGATCATTTAAACCAGGTCTTGAAAGAAATAGATTCACTTTCAGAAATATGATTCAATTCTTTGCTGAACCAAGAAACTCAAAAACCCTCAGGGTATAGAATTGTTTCTCTAATGCAATGCTGAAGAATGACAGCCCATGGCACCCGGAGTGAATTTAGCTGCCAAAATCCTGCAACAACAACAACAACAAAAAAAACCCACTTGGTGATTTGCTGACGCGAAGATTCTACAATGAAAATTTCAGATGGAAAAACTGAATAGCTCACCGTCTGAAGTAGTTTTTAACAAGGTTTCCAAAAGCTCCATATGCTTAATCAAACAATCATATATGAAGCTAATAAAGTAAAATCTACCTAGGGGAAAGAGATTTTTAAAGACAACGTCTCAAACTAAGAAAGCTTCCAATGCATATTAGGCTTCACCACGGAATGGAATCGCAGCTTACGTTTGCAAATGTTTCGGAACCAAGCCTAGAACAAATTCCACAGGAGCCCAAGGTGGAGCTTCACACATCTCTTTAAATTTCTCTCTGACTGAGGCTACTGTTCTTCTGGGCCACACTTCTGGACGAGAGGAAGGCGTCCTGAGCATTGATTCAACTCTTATTTGATTCGGGCAAAATCATTCACTTCCTACATTCAGCTCCCCTGACATTACGTCAGGATCTGAGATTTCTCTTCTGCTTTTGTAATCCGGTTAGTTGACCTTGTGTCTGTCCTGCTGTTCCCCTTTCTTCCCCCTTTCAACATATTTTTAGTTTCCAGGGCTGCTTCCTTTATTTAAAACACAGTATGATGGTTAATGTTATGTGTCCACATGGCGAGGCTATATTGCCCAGATGTTTGGTCACATACCAGATGCTTCTGCAAAGATATTTTTTAAATGTGATTAACATTTAAATAAGCAGCCTTCAAGTAAAGCAAAATTACCCTCCAAAATGACAGCGAGCCTCATCTAATCAATTGAAGGCCTTCAGAGAAAAAGACTGAGGTCCTCCGAGGGTAAAGAACTTTGCCCATAAACCACCATCAGACACAGGCTGGAATATCAGCTCTTCCAGGGTCTCCAGCCTGCCAGGTTGCCATGAAGATTTAGGACTTGCTAGTTCCCACAACCATATGAGTGAATTCCTTAAAATTAGCGCGCTCTCTCTCTCTAAAATTACATAAATATCACAAAATCTCAAGACCAGAGATGTTGGCGTGGATGCGGAGAAAAGGGAACACTTCTGCACTGCTGGTGGGAATGCAAATTAATACATTCCTTTTGGAAAGATATATGGAGAACACTCAGAGATCTAAAAATAGATCTGCCATTCAATCCTGTAATTCCTCTGCTGGGCATATACCCAGAAGACCAAAAATCACAACATAACAAAGATATTTGTACCAGAATGTTTATTGCAGCCCAATTCATAATAGCTAAGTCATGGAAAAAGCCCAAGTGCCCATCGATCCACGAATGGATTAATAAATTGTGGTATATGTATACCATGGAATACTATGCAGCCTTAAAGAAAGATGGAGACTTTACCTCTTTCATGTTTACATGGATGGAGCTGGAACATATTCTTCTTAGTAAAGTATCCCAAGAATGGAAGAAAAAGTACCCAATGTACACAGCCCTACTATGAAACTAATTTGGGACTCTCACATGAAAGCTATAACCCAGCTACAACTTAACAATAGGGGGAAGTGGGAAAGGGGGGGGTGGGTAGAGGGAGGGGAATCGGTGGGATCACACCTGTGGTGCATCTTACAGGGGTATTTGCGAAACTTGGTAAATGTAGAATGTAAATGTTTTGGCACAGTAACTGAGATAACGCCGGAAAGGCTATGTTAACCACTGTGATAAAAATGTGTCAAATGGCTTATGAAGTGAGTGTATGATGCCCCATAATCATATCATTGTATACAGTTATGATTTAATAAAAAAAAATAAAAATAAAAATAATTGTTATATTATTTGCCAGGTTTTTCTGCCCTGAATAGTATACTTCATGAAATTTTTGGACTATGAATAAATAAATAGGTGAATGAATAAATGAATACGTAAGTCATCAGTTATCAATCTAATGGGAAGGAGAATATGAATTTATTAATCCAGGAACAGTTGATGAAAAGGAATAGCCCATATGAACATCCACAATTCCAGATTTCTCTAAAATTAAAAAGGACTATTTGCTAGGCTGTAAAGTGAAACTCTAATGGACTTTTTCCTGTTTGTTTTAATTCAATGCTTCTTTAAAATAGAACTAAAATTATAGCGTATTTGTACACTATAATTTTATAGAATTATACTGTACTGAGCGTCTACTGTGTCAGACACTAAGCGAGGTATGAAATGTGGATTATTTCATGTAACATTCAAATTAATTCCAGTTGACCTTTTACAGTTGCAGATGTATTTTATTTATTTATTTATTTTTACATATACATGTGTTTATTAGGTTTCCATTTGTTGCCTTCACAAAATTAAAAAGGCTTCAAATTTAATAACAATGTTTAAGATAAGGACTAGAAACAAAAACCTCGTAAAGAATGAACGAACATAAATACATTCAGAAAAGAAATCAGACGACTGCTGCATCGAAATATTAAGCAATAATAATAAAAATAATGCAAAGAAAGTAACATTCACATTGTTAAATAGGAGTATGTCTATTATAGAATTCTTTGACTCTGAGATTCAGTATAGAGTTACCAGTTAACTTCTTCTTATTATTTTTTTTAAGTCTCAAAAAATAGACAACTAATATTTATAAATAAAAGTAAAAGATAATTTTAAAAAACAGATCATACCAACTCTTATAGACAATAGAAAAAGAAGAAATACTTCAAAATCAGTCTACTTGATCTGGATACACCTGATATTAAAATTGGAGAAAATATGTTATTACAAAGGGGAAATTACAAACATTTCATTTATAAATGAAGATGCCATATCCTAAACAACATATTCACAAGTTGAAATAGAAATTAATGTTTAAGTAATGCACGTACAGTTGCAGATTTAAAGGTATCCATGTTAGAACAGGTAGGTAAGGAAAGGGTGAATTATAATTTTGCGGTTTTCTCATGAGTCCTGGATATACCAATTTCTACATTAACAAATAGAAAGTCATGATTTTTAACTTTTTATTAAAGTATCAAATAGCCCAGAGAATTTCTCATGCTGTATACATGCAGGCCAAGACACAAAACGTCATTAGCATTCTAGAAGCTTGTCTCAGGCAATAACTAGAGTTGACCTTTGAATAGCAGGTGCCAACCCCCTCCCCCAGCAGAGTCAAAAATTTGCATATAACTTTTGACTCCTCAATAACTTAAGCGCTAATAGCCTACAGGAATCTGTGAACTGGAAACTTTACTGATAACATAAACAGTTGATTAACACATATTTTGTAATTCTCAAGAAGTGCCAGGACTTTATGTCTGCTGGTGCAGCTGCAGCGACGGGTTTATGAAGTTCCTTTTCCTTTTATTACTGGGGTCCTTATGTGGGATTTATTTATCTTGAAATGGTGGGCACCCCAGCTTCAGGCCTCAATCTGTGATACACATCAAGCAGTTTAACTTTTTCTTGTAATGTCATAATTTTCCCCGTTTCCAGGGAGCACTTCCAGCATCACTATGGCACTTCATGTGGGTTCCATGGCATTAGTCAGGGTTTACTGTGCCACACCGAACATGATGAGAAATTTAGGAGAACCACGAGAGATCACTTTTCACTGCAATTCACTGCAATATGCAATTTACTGGAGAGAGAAACTGCTCACCTGGAGATGGTTTTACCTTCACGTGGTATTTAAAGCAAATACTCTGATACTCAGATACTGGCAGACCAGCTCACCACCATAGCAACAGCAGGTGGCTGCAAAGGTATCGCAGCAACACTGTGCGTGCTGCAGTTAATTTATGCAGTTATGATTTAATCTGCATCTTTTTTTTTTTTTTTTAGACAGTCTCCCTGTCAACCTGGGTAGAGTGCTGTGGCATCACAGCTCCCAGCAACCTCAAACTTTTGAGGTCAGGAGATCCTCTTGTCTCAGCCCCTTGAGTAGCTGGGACTACAGGCGCAGGCCACAACACCCGCCTATTTTTAGAGATAGAATCTCACTCTTGGGGCGGCACCTGTGGCTCAGTTGGTAAGGCGCCAGCCCCATATACCAAGGGTGGCGGGTTCAAACCCGGCCCCGGCTGAACTGCAACAAAAAAATAGCTGGGCGTTGTGGTGGGCACCTGTAGTCCCAGCTACTTGGGAGGCTGAGGCAAGAGAATCGCTTAAGCCCAGGAGTTGGAGGTTGCTGTGAGCTGTGTGATGCCATGGCACTCTACCGTGGGCCATAAAGTGAGACTCTGTCTCTACAAAAAAAAAAAAAAAAAAAAAAAAAGAATCTCACTCTTGCTAAGGCTGATCTTGAACTCCTGAGCTGAAGCAAATATTGCATCTTTACATTAGCTCACATTTTTCTCAACAGGAACGGCACCATATATTGTCTGTGTCCGTGAAAATTTTGACAAATGTTTACTTCTTATAATGTATTTGTGTAATTTTTTTTTTTTTTTTAGAGACAGAGTCTTACTATGTCACCCTTGGTAGAGTGCTGTGGTGTCACAGCTCACAGCAACCTCAAACTCTTGGGCTTACACGATTCTCCTGCCTCAGCCTCCCGAGTAGCTAGGACTAAAGATGCCCATCACAAAGCCCGGCTATTTTTTGGTTGCAGTTGTCATTGCTGTCCAGCAGGCCCAGGCCGGGTTCAAACCTGCCACCTTTGGTATATCTGGCTGGAGCCAAAACCACTGTGCTATGGGAACCGAGCCTATTTGTGTAAATTTTAATAGTAAATGATAGAATAAACTAGTATCTATATATATTTTCTGCATTCATGACCTACATTTTTCTTAATTTTTTTATATTTCTAGACTACACAGTTCATCTACTGATTTTTTCAATTTGTAGCAAATATACAAAAATTTTCCAATATATGTCTTGACACAGTCTGCATGTAAGTGAATCTACATTGTTCACCCATGTTGTTCAAGAGTCAAGACAAAATCCCTCGTGGCAAAATTTTGTAGGTTACTTAAAACTTTATCTCTGGGGCGGCGCCTGTGGCTCAAGGAGTAGGGCACCCATCCCATATGCCGGAGGTGGTGGGTTCAAACCCAGCCCCGGCCCAAAAAAAACACACACACACACACACAAAAAAAAAAAAAAAAAAAAAAAAAAAACTTTATCTCTGGTAATTTTAAATATTTTCTTTAAGCAAGTGTGAATTAAGAATTAAGACAGGCTATTAGGGCTCAGTGCCTGTGGCTTAAGCGGCTAAAGTGCCTGCCACATACACCTGAGCTGGCGAGTTCAACTCCTGCCCAGGCTCGCCAAACAACAATGACAGCTGCAACCAAGAAATAGCTGGGCGTTGTTGCGGGCGCCTGTAGTCCCAGCTACTTGGGAGGTTAAGGCAGGAGGCAGGAGGTTAAGGCTTGAGCCCAGGAGTTGGAGGTTGCTGTGAGCTGTGATGCCACAGCACTCTACCCAGGGTGACAGCTTAAGGCACTGCCTGAAAAAAAAAAAAAAAAGACAGGCTATTAAGATGTTCCTTGATGATCTGAAAAGGAACCGAACCAGAGGCAGAAGTCCTAAGTTGAAAGCCAGGCGCTGACCCTTATCAAACATAAAGCTATGGAATGAATATCTGTGACCCTTTCGCTCCTGCAAGTTCATGTGTTAGAACATAATCCCCAAGGTGATGGTGTTTGGAGGTAAACCTTTAGGAAGTGCTCAGGTGCTTAGGGATCACAAAAGGGAGCCAGAGAGGCCCCTCACCTTTCTGCCATGCAAGGACGCAGTGAGAAGACAGCCCTGTGCAAACCAGGAGGCTGGAACTCAAGGCCATTGCCTTGATCTTGGACTTCCCAGACTCCAGAACAGAAAAACATTTCTGCTGTTCTTAAGCGGCTCATTCCAAGGCAATTTGTTATAAGAGCGTGAATAGTCTGAGTGAGACCTACAACCTCCAGTAAGATATTTCACCCATTTGAGTTCAAATTTCCTCATGTATTCAGTGAACATATTGAACTAAGCCAGTGATTTTGTGTTTTCTATTTAACTGAGCTCCTTGGAGCCCCAGGGATTCTTTATGGGGTTCGGTTGGGGAAGGGTCATGTGGATACAGGGGACTTGGATGTTACCATCAAGGCACTGAGACCAGGGACAGGTGTCTGCAGGGCCTGTGCAATGGGCTGTTGGGAAGGATAGCACAGTCCTTTGATGGCTTCCAGGTTACACTTTCTCACACTTCCTCCACTTTCATAGTTTTAAGAACTATCCTGTCCACGTATTACCTTTAACAACACTGATCTGTGGTACTTTGGAAAAGGTGCTCAGGAGAAAAGCAAATCAGTTCTGCTTTTCCCTGTCACTCAAACTGGGGTAAACATTTATTGTATGAATGGGTGCTGTTCTGAGTTTCCCCGCCCACTTTTCACTCTCCACTTAGTACCTTAGCACCAGGTTGGGGTGGGGGCTGGCGGTGGTGGTGGCGGGAGCCCTAGTTATCTCTAGTTGTGCTTCTGAACTAAACCAGGTTTAGACTTACTCAATGAAAACAGTGACTACTGATATCCCTGGAAAGGAAGGAATGCATTCTCTTTAAAAATGTCCTATTTTAATGAACTAGAATATTAATAAGATCTGGATATAATTTTTTTTGTAATTTTAACAAATTACACGATTGATTTTAACTCATCTTAATTGGGAAAAACATAGTTCAAAATGATAATATATTCATTTATATATTTCAAAATGCTCACTTATCACCTAATTCATTTGAATTGAACTTTAGCAACTAGCACATTATTAACCCCTTAATTATCCACATATGTCAAGTTCAATTTGAAAACTAATATAAGGCTGAGAATGCATTCTAACGTAGAGAAGAATAAAAATTCTATATAGGCTAAACACAATTGTGTCATATATTTTATAATAGCAGCATATATATGTGCTTAAATTTTTACGCACATAGTTCAGTAGAAATAGCTAATTTATGATGAAATTATTTATAAATGTATTCCTATTACTTCCAAGGTGAGTTTCTTCTAAAAAGTAAAAGGTACAAAGTAGTAATTTGTTTATAGCAATAATAATAATGACATTTAGGGCGGCGCCTGTGGCTCAAAGGAGTTGAGTGCCGCCCCATATGCTGGAGGTGGCAGGTTCAAACCCAGCCCCAGCCGAAAAAAAAAAAAAAAAAAAAAAAACTGCAAAAAAAATAATAATAATAATAATGACACTTATAACCTTACTTTAACTCATTTACATTTACTATTAAGTAATAATAGTTATAACAATTATTATTTCCATTACCATTATGTGAGAGTGTCCGGCTCCTCATATGGTCACCAAAATGATTGTTAAAAGTCAGTAAAAAGGGTGACACCTGCAGCTCAAAGGAGTAGGGCGCTGGGCCTCTATGCCAGAGATGGCAGGTTCAAACCCAGCCCTGGCCAAAAACTGCAAAAAAAAAGGCAGTAAAATGAAATACATCTTTGAAGTCCTAAACCCAATAAGAATTTTATTTTATTTTATTTTTATTTTTCTTATTTATTATTATTATTTTTTTTTTTGCAGTTTTTGCCCAGGGCTGGGTTTGAACCTCCCACCTCCAGCATATGGGGCTGGCCCCCTACTCCTTTGAGCCACAGGCACCGCCTATAAATTGCATTCCCAAAGGAATATCACATCGTCAATAAATGTGTGCTTTACAGAGTCTCCTTTCATTGCCCTGGGTAGAGTGTTGTGGTGTCATAGCTCACAGCAACCTCTAACTCTTGGGTTGGAGCAATCCTCTTGCCTCAGCCCCTTAGATAGCTGGAACTATAGGCGCCCACCAGAAAGCCTGTCTATTTTTAGAGACCAGGTCTTGCTTTTGCTCAACCTGGTCTCCAACTCCTTCTAGCTCAAGCAGTCCACTGGCCTAAGCCTCCCAGAGTGCTAGGATTACAGGCATGAGCCACCGCACCTGGCCTCCAATAAGAATTCTAAAAACGAAGGCTGGATACAATGTCTCATGTCTGTAATCCGGGAGACAGAGGCAGGTGGATCACCTGAGCTCAGGAGTTCAAAACCAGCCTGAACAAGAGTGATAACCCATCTCTACTAAAAAAAGAAAAATTAAGGCAAGAGGATCTCTTGGCCGAGAAGTTTGAGGTTGCTGTAAGCTATGGCAGCATGGCCTTCTATGCACAGCAACAGAGTGAGACTATCTTTAAAAAAAAAAAAAAAGAGAAAGAGAGAGTTTAAAAAATGAAATTTCATTTACAAGCCACCAACAGAACCAGGCATTTCTGCTACCACTCACCAGGGAATATGCCAATGACTGACTTCTAGATCAAAGACTCACTGGTAAAAAGTATACTTCCAGGTATTTTAATATATTATACTATACATTTTATAATATGTTTGTTTTTACTCTTATCAGAGGACTTAGTTTACCTTGTCTTCAAAAGACAGTCATCTCTCCATTCAAACTCAGATAAAACTGGGCAATCTGGAAATGAATTATCTCTAGTTTGTTCTAATAAATTTTTCCATATTTCACACAAATTTGAACTATCATATGACTCTTCACTAACTTCACATACTAAATTTAAATATAAGCTAATGATTATTATTCCAATTAGTTGAATATATGTGAGCCTTAAAAAAATCAGACTGAATTGTTACAATTCACATGTAATCCATTAAGAAAAACTGCTATTCTAATTAGTGATAATGTAACAAATTGAGATATAAAATTTGATTGGTACTTTGAAATTTAACTTAATTGGTAATTGCTAATCTAGTTAGCAAATGCAATAAACTTCATGAAGTGTTTCATCTGGGAAAAGAGAAAAATGCAACAACGTCAACAAAAAGAAAGAATAATAAAGATCCTACAAAAAGAAAGAATAATAAAGATTCTACAAAAAGAAAGAATAATAAAGATTCTACATTGGCTTACCTACCGCCTAGGGCCCAAACCCGTAAACAGTGAGTTTAGAGAGAATTTAAAATACGGTGACTCTGAATCTGTCTTGTATCTTGTGAGGCATGAGGTGAGGGGGTCAGAATTTTGTAACATGAAGGAAAAGCTAGATGAACATACCTGTGTTTGATAGCAATAATAATTTTGAAAGTGTATTAATAAAGACAAAAAATAAAATGACACATTGGAGATAGCTATTCCCTGATTTCTCCATGTTTTTATCCTGAGTAACATAAAGAATGAAATTTTCGGCCAGGCTCAATGGTTCATGCTTGTAATCCTAGCACTCTTGGAGGCTGAGGTGGGTGGATTGCCTGAGCTCACAGGTGCGTTATGGAGGGCACCTGTAGTTCCAGCTACTTGGGAGGCTGAGGCAAGAGAATTGCTTGAGCTCAGGAGTTTTAGGATGCTGTGACCTATGATGCCACAGCACTCTATTGGGAGTGGCAAAGTGAGACTGTCTTAAAAAAAAAAAAAAGTTTTCATTTACTAAGATAGGGAAGACTTGGGGAAGATAACTTCTCTTGTAGGATGGGTAGGGTACAGTCATCAAGAGTATGATTTTGGAAATTTTAATTCTGATTTGCCTTTTAATAAACCAAGATAATATGCTAAGCAGAGATTGGATATACTAGCCTAAAAATCAGAAGAAAAGCCCAGGCTGAATAAATATATTTGAGAGTGATCTGTATTACGGCATGAGGTAATGTGGGAGCCATAGGATTAGATGGATTCCGTTGATGGTGAATGCAAATAATGAGAAGGGTATTTGTGTTCTGCCAACGTCTCTACTTCCAAAAACATCTCTCATTTTTGGTGCTCACTAAGACTATGTATGAAAAAATAAAGCTGCACAAATGATTCAATTTCCTTACATAAATTGCATTCCCAAAGAAATACCACATCGTCGATAAACATGTGTTCTACATACAGTTTGAATAACGTATTTGATTAGTGTAACTTCTATGCCCTTGTTATCTATTCCAACTATACTTTTTCACAGATATTTGCATGGCTCATCTCTTCAGAAAAGTATACCACATTATTCTTCAAGTTATGTTTGAATAACTGGTACTAGCCTTGATGCCCTCCTGAGGTAAACAACTAAGACAATGGGCAAAATATACAAGTCAACTGTTTTCAAGCATTGGCAAAAAGGTAGCACAGCACTAGGATCTTTGAGAAAAGAAAATCGCATGAAGGAAGCCCTGCATTTACAGCTGCTTTCTGCATTCCCACCGTTCCCAAAATACAAAGCAGGAAGATAGAGTCCAAGCAGAGAATGAGATTCTTATTGATCTAGGAAAGCAGAGATTAGTGGCAGCAGCAGAAGAGGCTGGAATTTCAGCTTTGGATACCAGAAAATAGGAAGTTACACAGAGGGCGTGGTTGGCAATGTGCTAAAATAGCCTCCGTGATGCTGTCCCCTGATGCACACGCTCACATACACCCCAGGATGGTAAATACGATGGGGCGTACTGCTATGGGCAGGTTATGTTAATACGGTACAACTGAATTAGAGAAAGAGATCATCTGGAAGACCCTGGCCTGATTCGATGAGTCCTTAGTCTTCTCCAGCTGGTTATGGAGGAATCAATCTAATGATTGGATTCTTTACACTGGAAAGAAAAGCAATCACCTTGATGTGATCTTTCTATTGTGTCCATAAGGCAATAAATGCAAACAATGTCTAGAAGCCGAGAGTGGCCCCTGGCTAAGAACAGCGAGGAAACAGGGGCCTCAGTGCCACAGTCACAAGAAACTGAACTCTTGGGCAGCGCCTGTGGCTCAAGGAGTAGGGCGCTGGTCCCATATGCCGGAGGTGGCGGGTTCAAACCCAGCCCCGGCCAAAAAACCACAAAAAAAAAAAAAAGAAACTGAACTCTTCCCATAACCTGACTGAATTAGGAAGTATTCTTCCCCACAACCTGGAAGGAAATATGGCCCTACCAGATCTTGACTGTAGTCTTTTAAAGAAGCTGAGGAAAGGACCCCGCCAATCTGTGCCTGGTCTTCTAAACATCAGAACTGTGAGTGGATAATTGGTATTATTTTAAGGTGCTAAATGTATGGAAATGGGCTACACAGCTATAGAGAAGTGGACATTGAAATCTGTGGGAGGGTTTCCTACAAGTCATGTGACAAGCGCATGGCTGCTCATCAGTGGGGTGAGATTCTAGGAGGACTAAGGAAGAGGAGCTACTGGTCGATTCTCAGCCACGGCAAAAGAAAAGGTCAGACACGCCTTACGATACCCCCTCCCTTGTGTGGTTTAGACATGAAAGATGACCAGCATTAAAGTTAAAATAGCGACCATAAGACAGAAAGGACCGTTTGTGGCAATAAGGTACCAAATGATAAACAAAACCTAAGGCCACACAAAGAGAGGATTAAGTCATGGGCTACTACACTTACAGAATGAACTATGTTCTAATGGGCACAAGGCTTTTATTTTTCTCCAGCAGCTAAAAAATCAATGGCCCTGAGATAAGCAATATTAAAAGAATTTGCAGCTCACCTCAGAAGCTGACACTTTCCCCGCACACAGTCTACAAGTCATAACTACTGCTCTGGTTGTACAAGAGACTGATTTCTGTAACTTTCTCCTCATGAGACCATCAACAATGGAGTGGTTCTGGCCAGTTTTACAGAGGCTGTGCACTTCATTGTCTTTGTATCCTGAAAGGACTTTTTGACAGATAGTGTCTATTGGTAATACGTATAAATGCTGAGTCTCCACCTCAAGGTGAAAATGGGTCATGCTGCTTCCCATGCATGTTTGTTCAATATGCAGGCATCAGAGCTACCTTCATGAAAAGTCATGCTGTCCCCAAGGGACCTGTTGAGTATGCACACTAAGCCAAGCTATTCAGCTTAAATTCCTGCCTGACCCCTCCCTACCTCAAAGTTTTGTTTGTTTGTTTTTGGTTATTTTCCAGTTTGTCAGAATGGCCACCTTCTAACCATTTACAAGAAATAAAGTCTCCTTTCCAAATGTATAGATTGTGTGATTTTTAAGTTAGAAAAAGTTAGATAACTATCGGAATAATTATAATCGGTGTATCGTATTCCTTCCTCACATTAGAAATCTTTCAAGACGGTAACTGAGCTTTTAAAAAAACTTCATACTATATTTTTTCTTTCTCAAAATCAGAATATCCGGAAGATCGTACTATGCCAAGATATCGCCTTTTCAAATATTTGCTAAATTAAATATCTCCTACGGTACCTTCCTACAGATGGTACCATAGTTGGGTTCATACATTTTTTTCAATCCTGTTCTCTCTCCTGGATCTAGCCACACACCAAGGTTAGGGTGGCTGCAGTGCACACCTGTTGCTTTTGCTGCCCAGCACCTTCTGATAACAATTTTCCAATTTCCTACTCAGTCTCTTTTGCTTCTTTGAGAGTCAAATCCATCTCCCATTCTGTGTGAGTTAGATCTGAAATTTAGAGTATTGCATTTGACTGGCCACAGTGATGTTAAGGAATGAACATATTAGTCAAACTGAGCTGGTGCAAACGAAAGAGATTTGCTCCTATTTCTAAAAAAGATATTCTTGCCCATTCCTGTGAGACCTAACATTACGTAAGAACTGGAGAACATGCAGTTGTGTTACCATTGGAACCAAAAACACGAAAGCAAGCCAAGAAATGATGGAAGATAAAATGAGTTCTAATGACATTATTTGAATTCTGAAGCCAGATCTACCATTGGACTTTTTCATTATGGAACCAAATAAATATAATTCTTGTTTAAGCCGATTTTGATTGGGATTTTGTCATTTACAACATTAAATCTTGACTAAAATAAGAAAGGTGTCCTCTTTGTCCAAAAGTTAAACAAACACATCTGCTTTTGGTTATACATATAATGGGAAAACTTCTATGACATGCAGATGTAGAACCATAAGTTGCAAGAAAGAAACCTCCGGGTCTCACGGAGATTTTTGGCTGATAACTTCAAGAGATCGGTATTTGATATTAAGCCCATTAGAATTCTTTCCAGTAGATAACGTAAAGTCTGAAGCCAGGGCCCGGAATGCTGAGATGGTGTACAGAGATACCTTTCTGCCAATTCACAAATTGACCCAGAGGGGATTTATACCATCTCTCAGTTTGTAGATCATGATGACGCAGGCAGCAGTGAGGAGTGGATCCTGCAGAGAAAGAGGGGGAGGGAACCAGAAACCCCCCTGAGAGGGTCCAGGTGCTCTCTAGGATGAGCCCAGAGGGAATACTTTCTATTCCAACATAGGCCAGGAGCCGGCCCTCTTTGGTAAAACATATTCACAGAAGCAGTTATGGATGAAATGATCCCTGTGTTGGGCGGCGCCTGTGGCTCAGTGAGTAGGGCGCCGGCCCCATATACCGAGGGTGGCGGGTTCAAACCCAGTCCCGGCCAAACTGCAACAACAAAAAAAAAATAGCCGGGCGTAGTGGCGGGCGCCTGTAGTCCCAGCTGCTCGGGAGGCTGAGGCAAGAGAATCACGTAAGCCCAAGAGCTGGAGGTTGCTGTGAGCCGTGTGACGCCACGGCACTCTACCGAGGGTGGTACAATGAGACCCTGTCTCTACAAAAAAAAAAAAAAAATGATCCCTGTGTTGCTGAATCCCACACAAACATAGTCATGCAGACGTCCCCCTGACTGGGCTCTTCTACCTTGAGTTGGAAGGCCAGTGAGGAATTCAGCCTGTCCACCTCCCACAATTAACCCTGTCAGCTTAATAACATGCAAATATTTTTTTCCCACTCTGAAAGTTGTCTTTTTGTTTTACTTGTTGTGTCTTTAGCTGTGTAGACCCTTTTCCGTTTAATTAAATCCCATTTGTTTATTTTTGTTGTTGGGATTGTCACTGGAGTATTCTTCATAAAATCTTACTCCAGTCCAACATCGAGTTTTTTTTCCACACTTTCTTCTAGGATTTTTATTGTTTCATGTCATAGCTTTAAATTTTTTATCTATTTTGAGTCAATTTTTGTAAGTGGTGAAAGGTGCAGGGCCAGTTTCAATCTTTTACATGTAGTTATCCAGTTCTCCCAACACAATGTATTAAATAGGGATTCTTTTCCCCAGTGTATGCTTTTGTTTGGTTTATCAAAGATCAGATGACTATAAGACACTGGTTTCATCTTTTGGTTTTCTACTCAATGACATATGTCTACGTTTCTATTTTTGTGCCAGTACCATGCTGTTTTGATCACTGTGGACTTGTAATATAGCCTGAAGTCTGGTAGAGTGATGTCTCTGGCTTTGTTTTTATTTCTAAAAATCGTCTTGGCTATATGGGTTGTTCTCTGATTCCAAATGAAACAAAGAACTATTTTTTTCCACTTCCTCAAAGTGTGATGTTGGCATTTTATAAGGATTGCCTATAATCTGTAAATTGCTTTGGGTAGTATGGACATCTTAATAATTTTCATTCTTCCCATTCATTCTTCAAGAGCATGGTATGTTCTTCCATTTGTTAATGTCATCTGCTATCTCTTTTTCTAGAGTTTCATATTTCTCTTTGTTCTTCACCTCTTTTGTTAAGTACATTCCTAGGTATTTCGTTTTCTTTGAAGGTACTTGAAGGGAATTTTGTCCTTGATTTGCATCTCAACTTGGCTATTATTGGCATAAACAAAGACTACTGATTTGTGGACAATGATTTTACACCCTGAGACATTACTGTATTTCTTGATCACTTCCAGTAGTCTTATGCTTGAGTCTCCGTGGCTTTTGAAGTATGAGATTATATCATCAGCAAAAAAGAAAGAGTTTGACCTCGTCTGCCCCCATTTGGCTGCCTTTATACCCTTCTCTTACCTGAAGGCCTTGGCTAGAACTTCCAGAACTTCCAGTAGTGACAATAAACGAAATCCTTGAGTTCTTACAGTTCTGAGTGGAAAAGCTTTCAGTTTTACTTCATTCAGTGTGATATTAGCTGTGAATTTGGTGTAAATGGCTTCAATTAGTTTAAGAAATGTGCCACCTATACCTATATTGTTAAGTGTTCTTGTTAGAAAAGTATGGTGAATTTTGTCAAATGCTTTCTCTGCATCTATTAAGAGGATCATATGGTCTTTGTTTTTCCTTGTATTGATATGGCGAATTACTTTTATGGATTTGGACGTATTAGACCAACTTTGCACCTCTGAGATGAAGCCTACTTGATCACGATATATAGCTTTTATAATGTGTAGCTATAATCTATTTGCTAAGATATTATTATTTTTGCATTGATATCGACCAGTAAAATTGGTCTATATTTCTCCTTTTTAGTTGGACTTTTTCCTGGTTTGGGTAGCAGGGTGATGTTTACTTCATAGTATGTGTTGGGGAAAATTGCTTGCCTCTCAATGTTTTGGAGTAGATTCTTCAGTACAGATACAAACTCTTTTTTGGAAGGTGTGATGGAATTCTGGTGTGAAGCCATCTGGTTCAGGGCTTTTTTTTATGATTAAGTCATAAACACATAGATCATGTATACATTAATGTGTTTATGGGGTACAATGTGCTGATTTCATATACAATTTGGAATGCTTACATTGAACTAGTTAATGTATCCCTTACCTTGCAAGAATTTTTATTATTTCTTCAGTTTCACTGCTTGATATTGGTCTGTTCAAGAGATCTATTTCTCCCTACTTAAGTCTAGGGAGATGGTGTGATTCCAGGTTTTAGGGCATTTCCTCCACATTGTCAAATTTTAGGGCATTGAGTTTTTATCATAGCCAAAGATAATCTCTTATATCTCTGTGGTACATGTTGTTATTTCCCCTTTTTCATTTCTAATTGAGGTTAAGAAGGGAGAAAAGAAAGGAAAAGATAAAGAATTAAAGGGGCATGAAAATACTTTTATGTAATGGAAATGGCTTCTTTTCTTAATCCTCATAAACCAACCTCTGCTATCTTTTTACATCACTACTGAAGTTTTCTCAACTCTCTTAACCTTCATAGAATTTAAGAAAGTTAGAGTTTTGCTCTGTATCAGGTATTGACTTAAGGGTTTGTTGTGACAGGTCTAATCTGCTATCCACAGAACTTCCTGCATATCAGCAATAAGGTTCTCCTAATTTCTTATTACTCATATGTTCATAAGAGTAGGACTCTAATAGTATTCAAGAACTTGGCCCTTGCATTCATAACTTGGCTAACTGTTTGACTCAGAAGGCCTACATTCTGTATTATCTCAGCTTTAGACTTGCCTTTCTCACTAAGGTTAGCAGTTTCTAGCTTTGGATTTAAAATGAAAGACGTGGAAATCTTCCTTTCTCTTGTACACTAAGAGGGCATTCAAGGGTTATTAAATGTTCTACTTTTAAAATGTTGTGTCTCATGGAATAGGGAGGCCTGAGCAGAGGGAGAGAGATGGGAATCAGCCAATCAGTGGACCAGTCAGAGCACACAAAGCCTTTATTAATTAAGTTCACCATCTTATAAGGGCATGGTTCGTGGTAACCCAAACAATTTCAATAATAATATCACTGATAACAGATCAGCATAATAGCTATAATGAAGAAGTTTGAGAAATATTGAAGAATTTCCAAAATGAAAAACACAGGAAGTGAGTACAGCTGATGGAAAAATGGCATGGATAGTCTTGCTCAACTTAGAGTTGCCACAACCTTCGATTTGTAATTAATGCAATATCTTTCAGATGCATAAATTAAATTACTATAAAATGAGGTATTCCTGTATAAGAAATATTAAATAACTTTCCCAATGAAGCAAAGAGAATCAATGACCCTGCCAGGATTCAAAATTGGATCCTTTTACTACAAACATGGTACTTTCTCTCCAATATTGTACTGCTCTATAGAATCCACAGATAGTACAGTATAGCATTTCTCTGTAAAAAATGCCATTTTGCTAGAGTGCTATATGTAGATGTGAAAATTCAATATTGTAGACATGCAATTACAAAAGAAAGAAAACACATTTAAATAAGGTAAATGTAGCTAGACATGGCGGCTCACACCTATAAGCCCAGCATTTTGGGAGGCCTAGGTAGGAGAATTAATTGAAGCCAGGAGTTTGATGTCAGCCTGGATAACATAGTGAGACCCCTCAAATAATTTTTAAAAATAGCTGGGTGTGGTGGTGCATACCTGTAGTCTTAGCTAAGATAGGAGGATCCCTTGAGTTTGAGGTTGCTATAAGCTGTGGTAATTTACCACCACTGCACTCCACCTTGGGTGACAAAGTGACATCTTATCTCTAAACAAACAAACAAACAAACAAAATAAGCTATGTCTGTCCAGGTGTTTCTCATACTTTAGTGTACATCAAGTAAGACTTGCTAATATACACATTGCTTGGAGATGGTAAAAGAGGTTTAAAAGGAGCTTATTCGCCTCTCTAATTCTACAGCTCTACTATGGAAAACCTACAAGTGAGATTCTCTATCTTCCTCTTATTTTAGTTTAGTTTCTAAAAATTTATTTCTATATTTTCCTTATATAATACACTAATGAAAAAAAGAAAATTCTGAATCAAACAAATACTCGGAAAAAATAGGTTCAAACAAGGCTCAAACCTAGTACTGGCAGGAACTCATCTAGCTACTGCCAAATTTATTCTGGCACTCCGAAGACTCTGAGAGTGTGAGAACCCCAGACATGACCGCAGTGGCCACCTTCCAGGCTTTGCTTTATTCACCGCTGGACATCTTGAATACTAAACGTCCAGAACCTTGGATTGGTGGCAATGTTCCTCCTACCCCCAAGCATGAATTAGATCTAAATCTAAGAGCAACTGAGAATGGAAAGCTTTGTGCTGATCACAGATGCCTAAAATATAACATTTGCCAAAGGAATGAAGGGACAACCCTTTCCTACACCAGATATCTCAATTTAGGACCATAGTTCCTTTTTCATTTCATTTTTTTTAATTTGAAATTCTCACTCCAAATGTTTGTTTGTTTTGCTCGTTTTGTTTTCTTTCATGCATCTGTTCATTTTAGTAAAATTATCTAATTTTCGATTCTGTTTCCTCCAGTTATAATGTCACATCTGCTCGCCATATTTATTTTTAATTGATTTGTGATAAATGGCAATTTCATGCCTAACCCTTTAGCTTATAGTTTGGAGTTAGTTGGCATAATCAAAATTTTAGTTTGCATAAGAGTGTTTTGTCACAATTCTCGGGAAACCATAACATGGATTTTTTTTTTTTTTTTAATATTAGTGATATTCTTCTTTGGCAGGATCCCCAACTAGTGTTGTTTATCCTCTGCCAAGCCTAGTATAGAACTTCAACATGTATATTGAAAATGGTATCCATAGTGCATCATGCCAGCGGCTGTACTCCAATTTGCAAGATACTGATAATAGTAAATTAGAAACAAATACAGTGTATCTTGAATCAGGAAAATTACAGCTATCAGAATGTCTCTCTATAAAATATTTTTCAAAGTAATCACTGAAGAAAACTTTCCTAATAAGCATGAGGATCAACAGTTCCACAGAGTCAGCTAAGACTAAGTCAGCTAAGATGTCCTTCCTTTTTTTTTTTATTGTTGGGGATTCATTGAGGGTACAATAAGCCAGGTTACACTGATTGCAATTGTTAGGCAAAGTCCTTCTTGCAATCATGTCTTGCCCCCATAAAGTGTGACACACACCAAGGCCCCACCCCCCTCCCTCCGTCCCTCTTTCTGCTTTTCCTCCCCCATAACCTTAATTGTCATTTATTGTCCTCATATCAAAATTGAGTACATAGGATTCATGCTTCTCCATTCTTGTGATGCTTTACTAAGAATAATGTCTTCCACTTCCATCCAGGTTAATACGAAGGATGTAGTCTCCATTTTTTTTAATAACTGAATAGTATTCCATGGTATATATATATACCACAGCTTGTTAATCCATTCCTGGGTTGGTGGGCATTTAGGCTGTTTCCACATTTTGGCGATTGTAAATTGAGCTGCAATAAACAGTCTAGTACAAGTGTCCTTATGATAAAAGGATTTCTTTCCTTCTGAGTAGATGCCCAGTAATGGGATTGCAGGATCAAATGGGAGGTCTAGCTTGAGTGCTTTGAGGTTTCTCCATACTTCCTTCCAGAAAGGTTGTACTAGTTTGCAGTCCCACCAGCAGTGTAAAAGTGTTCCCTTCTCTCCACATCCACGCCAGCATCTGCAGTTTTGAGATTTTGTGATGTGGGCCATTCTCACTGGGGTTAGATGATATCTCAGGGTTGTTTTGATTTGCATTTCTCTAATATATAGAGATGATGAACATTTTTTCATGTGTTTGTTAGCCATTCGTCTTTCATCTTTAGAGAAGGTACTATTCATGTCTCTTGCCCATTGATATATGGGATTGTTGGCTTTTTTCATGTGGATTAATTTGAGTTCTCTATAGATCCTAGTTATCAAGCTTTTGTCTGATTGAAAATATGCAAATATCCTTTCCCATTGTGTGGGTTGTCTCTTTGCTTTGGTTATTGTCTCCTTAGCTGTACAGAAGCTTTTCAGTTTAATGAAGTCCCATTTGTTTATTTTTGTTGTTGCAATTGCCATGGCATTCTTCATGAAGTCTTGCCCAGGCCAATATCTTTCAGTGTTTTTCCTATGCTTTCTTTGAGGATTTTTATTGTTTCATGCCTTAAATTTCAGTCCTTTATCCATCTTGAATCAATTTTTGTGAGTGGGGAAAGGTGTGGGTCCAGTTTCAGTCTTTTACATGTAGACATCCAGTTCTCCCAACACCATTTATTGAATAGGGAGTCTTTCCCCTAAGGTATGTTCTTGTTTGGTTTATCGAAGATTAGGTGGTTGTAAGATGTTAGTTTCATTTCTTGGTTTTCAATTCGATTCCAAGTGTCTATGTCTCTATTTTTGTGCCAGTACCATGCTGTCTTGACTACTATGGCTTTGTAGTACAGACTAAAATCTGGTATGCTGATGCCCCCAGCTTTATTTTTATTACTAAGAACTGCTTTAGCTATACGGTTTTTTTTCTGTTTCCATTCAAAACACAGAATCATTTTTTCTATCAAACCTTCAAGGAAGAGCTTATTCCTGTACTGCAGAAAATATTCCAAAAAATTGAGGAGGAAGGAATCTTCCCCAACACATTCTATGAAGCAAACATCACCCTGATACCAAAACCAGGAAAAGACCCAAACAAAATGGAGAATTTCAGACCAATGTCACTCATGAATATAGATGCAAAAATTCTCAACAAAATCCTAGCCAATAGATTACAGCTTATCATCAAAAAAGTCATTCATCATGATCAAGTAGGCTTCATCCCAGGGATGCAAGGCTGGTTTAACATACACAAGTCCATAAATGTTATCCACCATATTAACAGAGGCAAAAATAAAGATCATATGATCCTCTCAATAGATGCAGAAAAAGCATTTATAAAATCCAGCATCCTTTTCTAATCAGAACACTGAAGAGTATAGGCATAGTTGGCACATTTCTAAAACTGATTGAAGCTATCTATGACAAACCCACAGCTAATATTTTATTGAATGGAGTAAAACTGAAAGTTTTTCCTCTTAGAACTGGAACCAGACAAGGTTGTCCTCTGTCACCTTTACTATTCAACATAGTGCTGGAAGTTCTAGCTAATACAATTAGGCAAAATAAGGAAATAAAGGGAATCCAAATAGGAGCAGAGGAGGTCAAACTCTCCCTCTTTGCTGACGACATGATCTTATACTTAGAGAACCCCAAAGATTCAACCACAAGACTCCTAGAAGTCATCAAAAAATACAGTAATGTTTCAGGATATAAAATCAATGTCCACAAGTCAGTAGCCTTTGTATACGCCAATAACAGTCAAGATGAAAAGCAAATTAAGGACACAACTCCCTTCACCATAGTTTCAAAGAAAATGAAATACCTAGGAATATACCTAACGAAGGAGGTGAAGGACCTCTATAAAGAAAATTATGAAATCCTCAGAAAGGAAATAGCAGAGGACATTAACAAATGGAAGAACATACCATGCTCATGGATGGGAAGAATCAACATTGTTAAAATGTCTGTACTTCCCAAAGCAATCTACCTATTCAATGCCATTCCTATCAAAATACCAACATCGTACTTTCAAGATTTAAGATGTCCTTCTGATGAGAATGTTCTTCTCCTTAAACAATTTCCTGGTCTCCCTAGTGGTATTATCCACATGTTCTGCACTGGGATCCTCTGCTAGGATTCCTACCTGGGAGGGAACTCTTAGCCACTGTCCTCCAGTGGTTTCATAGATATTGCTAAAGGAAATCCCCTACTTTTATTCTTAATGTAGTCTGTGATTATGAGATCTTCAGAGAGGTATCATCAGAGCAGTAATTGCCAAGTTGGATCTGCTTACTTTCAACACTTATTTGCCTCTCTAAATTCTCTAAATGTCAAATGCCTCGAAGGAAAAATATACTGCAAAGGGTCTTATTCTTTAGCATATACCAGCTAAATGAGCTTGTAAACACACAGCTCATCCCCACAGATTCTGACTTGGCTTGATCTGGCTTGGTTCATGAAATCTGTATTTCTTGTAAGTGATACTGATGCTCTTGGATTGAGAATCACACTTGAATATTCTCTGTTATAGTGGAAGGAGTACTGATTTCAGAAGCAGGCAAGCTTAAGTTTAAATAGCAGCTGCATTATTTGCTAGCTGTGTGACATTAAGCAAAACACTTAATGTCTCAAGTCCTCACTCTGCTGACCCTGATTAATTCTTTTCTGCTACGAATTGTGAGTTTTTCAAGTACTATGAGATGCATAATGAGATTATTTTTTCAAGGTTTTCTACATTTTTCATGCAAATATTACTGCTGTGAACTATCCTCTTAATTACTGCTTTTGCTTTATGCCATAGCTTGGAATATGTTGTATTTTTATTATTCTGAATAATTTTAGATTTTAGAATATGCTCACTTGTCATTCAGGAGCATATTGTTTAATTTCCATGCATTTGGTATATTTTCAAATATTACTCTTGTTATCAATGTCAAATTTAATTCCACTGCGATCAGAGAAATTACTTGGTGTGATATCAATTTTTTTTTAATTTATAAGATTTTTTTCCATCTAAAGATTTTCCTTCTTTCTGAGATAATCTTGTTAAGCAGTTGATTATATATAAACAGGACAGGTGGTGGCTATGGTTAGGCTATTTGGGACTTGTTTGGGTCAGGATGACCTGGGCTATTGCAGAAATTGCAAGTGGGCTGTTAAGACCCTGGGAGACTTACAAGAAGCAGATGATACTTCTCAAAGTTGTGCATAGAACCCCAAACTGCATCTTCCACAGAGCCTGCCATCACTAGGATGGGGACCAGCTTGTTGTGCAAGTTGTTAATACACAAACTTTTTTTTGCTGAAACTTTATAATTGTTCTTTTCAATTGTTTTGGCAACTACCTTGGGCCACTACACTTTCTCTGTGAGCAAAGCCACATGATAAAAGGCTTTGGAATGACAGACCCTGATCACTGGCAATGAAGTCACTTCCAGCTGGGGTGCTTAAGCGTTCCCAGATCACGCTTCCCTTCGTAAACCTTCCTAAGTAAACACAAATTAGCTTGGGCATAAGGAAAGTCATATGGATTCATTCTCAGCAAAGGATTGTAAGCAAGTCTTTCTGCTGGTTATTTTATTTGTTTTCAAGAGTAGTTTTAAAGGGAATAAGGTCACTATGAATTAACCAACAGAACTGTGCTTTCTCCAGACTTTTGGGTCACATTTCGGAATTTCCATTTTCAATCTTAATTTGATCTCATATTGGCTGTCAGTGTGTAATACTTAAACAATAACCAAGAGCGGTGAGGCAAAGACAGGAACAAACAACAAATACCTAAGAAAATTCTGGTGTTTCACTGAGCACTTCACTTTACAGGTGACTGTAGGTGAAGGCATTTTGGCATGCTCTCTTATTTCACCCCACAATAAAACTGTCAATAGAGAAGCATTTGACCCCCAACTTTATTTATTTGTTTATTGTTTGTTTGTTTTGTTTTGTTTTGAGACTGGGTTTCAGTCTGATGTCCTGGGTAGAGGGCCATGGCATCACAGCTCATAGCAAACTCAAACTCCTAGGCTCAAGTAATCCTCCTGCCTCGGCCTCCCAGGTAGCAAGTAGCTGGCACTACAGGTGTCCACCACCAGGCCTGGCTACCTTTTCTATTTTTAGTGGAGACGATGTCTTAATTTTGCTGGGGCTGGTTTGGAACTCCTAAGCTCAAGCAATCCTCCCAGAGGGCTGGGATTACAGGCTACTACTCCCGGCCTTCATAACCATTTTATATATGAAATTACGTTTTAAGAAGCAAAGTGTTAAGCAAATTCACGCAGTAAGCTTCTGGCAGGTTTGGAATTCAAACTTAGCTCCCTACCACTTTCCCTCTTAATCATTACACTCAGTTCTCCCTTGTAATTGACAATGATAAAAAACTCCTAAAGAAGACCTATTCCTGGCTCAGTGCCTGTGGCTCAAGCAGCTAAGGCGCCAGCCACATACACGTGAGCTGGTGGGTTCAAATCCACCCTAGGCCCACCAACAACGATGGCTACACCCACAAAATAGCTGGGCATTGTGGCAGGCACCTGTAGTCCCGGCTACTTGGGAGTCGGAGGCAGGAGAATCACTTGAGCCCAGGAGTTTGAGGTTGCTGTGAGCTATGATGCCACAACACTCTACCCAGGGCAACAGCTTGAGGCACTGTCTCAAAAAAAAAAAAAAAAAAAAAAAAGAATACCTATTCCTAAAGATGTAAGTTGGAATATTCAAGGATGAATTAGAATACACACATGCACACACACTCAAGCAAATATGGAAAATCTTTACAATTGCTAAATTTAGATGAAGAATAGCAGGTATTTGTTATATTATTTTTTTCTGTATGTTTTAGAAATTTCATAACAAAAAGAGGAAAAAGAGACACTAACCAAACTTCATAACAGCACTGAGATATGTTCTGGATGTGAATGTAAAAAGATCAGAAGACGAAATGCAAGCAAACATTTCAGGGAAGAAATGTTCACTGAGTGACTTGAAATCCTTTAAACTAGGTGTGCCAGCCTTCACTGACTTCCCGTAGCTTTGACCATTAGCTCTCATGCCTTCATAACTTTGTCTTATTATATTTCTATACTCTCTTTAGGCAGATGCAATCATCATGAAAGCTCACTTAATCACTTCAATAAAATAAAAATCTTCTAGCGCTCCCAAGAAAATCCCCAGAGATAAATTTGTCTTTCATTTTTTCTTTTAGATATAGCTTTGTGATTTTCATGTTCTGCTTATGAAGTCACCAAATTGGTGATTATTCCAGAAAATATACTAAACTTTTAGGTCGATCATAGATGCATTTTGCAGAATATTATTTCTAAAAGGTAATGAATAATTAAGCAAAATTAAGTGATATTTATGTGATACTATTTGGGTCATAATTTTTAATATTGTAATCAAGTTCAAGTACATTTGAAAAATCACAGAATATCCTTATACAATGTAATCTCTTCCTGGATATAAGCAGTCAATATTATAATCTACTTAAATGAATGCAAGAAAGAAACATCACCCAGAAGGCTTGTACCATAACGATTAAATTTAACACTAAAAACCAGACCTGTCTTTCTGCATATCTATCAACAGCATATCTTACATCTAATTGATTCACAAAATATAATAATTCACTAGAGAATTTTAAATGCCTGTAATTATCCTCTAGGCTGCAGGCCCAGTCATATAATTAAAACCAGAATTGTCTGGTTACAAAAATGTTTAGGGCACCCAAAGAAATTTAGGATTTCTGAAGACAATGCCCAGGTTTGGGGGGCAAGGGGTTATTTTTTACTTGTTTTTTAAAATGGCCTTAAAAGAACAGTAGAGAATGGAGGCAAAAAGTTTGAACTTCAGAAACAGTTTATGTTCAAATGATTATTTTACAATTTCTCTATTCCGTTTGGGAACCATCTTTGATGTCTCTAATCCTCAGATTGTTCATTATTAAATACAAATAATCACAGCAAGTATTAAATAATATTGTCATGAGGATAAAATTTTTAAAAACCATGTAGATGTAAAATTCTTAAAAAACCTTGCAGGAGGCATCATACAGAACATGTTGACACTTAAGCATTTAATAAATGCTGCTATGATTTTTGTCATTACTATGATTTCCACACAGAGGTACCAGGGCACATCAAATTCAGAACATACAAAATGAAATTCATTTCCTGTCTTGCCACTCTTATAAATAGGATCGTGGTTCACGTATTGTCTCAAGATTGGAATTTAGAGGAAATATGATTATTTAATCCAAACAATTGGTAATTATATGGAATCGATGGTTTCTCCATAATAGCTCTCAAATTGGCCTTTCCTCTGCCTTGTCTTCTGAAACTGACTTAATTCGTGTCCTCCACAGTCCTCATCTGTTCACTGTGATAACTTTTCTTCTAGTTTTGCTCCCTCTAGTACATTTCCACAAGGTTTCCAAATAGTAACCTTTTTTTTTACAGTTTTTGGCTGGGGCAGGGTTTGAACCTGCCACCTCTGGTGTATTGGGCCAGCGTCCTACTCCTTTGAGCCACAGGTGCTGCCCAAAGTAACTCTTGAAAATAATTATCATTTGACTTTCTCTCTTTTTTTTTGCAGTTTAAATTTCTTATGATTTATTTTATTTGCCTTATATAATTTTATCTGTTTTTTTATTAAATCATAGCTGTGTACAACCGTGCAATCGTGAGGTACAATGTGCTAATTTTATATACAGTTTGAAATATATTCATTGAACTGGTTAACATAGCCTTCATGGCATTTTCTTAGATATCGTGTTCAGACTTTTATATTCTACATTTAGTAAATTTCACCTTTATCCTTCTAAAATGCACCATAGGTGTGGACCCACTAATTACCCTCCCTCTACCCATCCTCCCCTCTCCACTCCCCTCCCTTACCTCATACCCCATATTTTTGTGCTGAGATTGGACAAACAACATATATAGTGACTTCTTAGGAAGAGCCTTCAGGTTTTGTTTTGTTTTTTCAAATAAAACACATGTGGTAATCTCTATTCCTTCCTAAAATTCCTCTCTATTAATTATCCATGACTGTTAAATAAATAACTTCAATTTACAAGCTTGAACCATTAATCTCACAGTTTCTATGGGAAAAATTATTATGGCACACACCTTAGCTTTAAAAACAAACTATAGTTTTTAAAAATGAAAAGTTAAGTAAACATCGTGGCATAAGTATATTGAAAAAAATGCAAGGAAGTTTTACATATGAAATAGGAATAGAAGGATTTATCTTGCATTAAAGAATAGCAATGTCTAAACGTTCTTAAAATCATAAATAAAATTTTAACTGATAGCAGGAGCCATGTAAACATATTGTTCAAGCTCCCCTGAAACCACTGTGAATCCTAATCTCAAAGATTGTTAATCATTTTACATTGACAAAAGCAAAGTTAATTTCAGATAATTTGCGACATTGAATAGTTTTAGATACCTCATTTAAGAACCATTTTATTAGGGGGACAGCACCTATGGCTCAAAGGAGCAGGGCACCAGCTCCATATTCAGGAGGTGGTGGGTTCAACCCCACCCCTGGCCAAAAACTGCAAAAAAAAAAAAAAAAAAAAAAAAAAAGAAAAGAAATATTGTATTAGATGAACCAGAATAGATCAACACCCCCCCAAATAAAGATATGGCAAATGTAACTGAAGATCCCATTCATAAACAGCTGGCCGAGATGTCAGAAATCGAATTCAGAATTTGGATTGCAAACAAGATTAATAAAATGGAAGAAAATTTGGAATTAGAAATTCGAGCAGCAATTCAAAAGTCGGAATGAGAAATTCGAGGTGCAATTCAAAAGTTGTCTCAAGAATTTAACGAATTTAAAGACAAAACCCCCAAAGATTTTGACACACTGAAGCAAGAATTTGCAGCCCTCAAAGATCTGAAAAATACAGTAGAATCCTTCAGTAACAAAGAGGAGCAAGCAGAAGAAAGGATTTCTGACATTGAAGACAAAGCCTTTGAACGCTCCCAAACTCTCAAAGAGGAAGAGAAATGGAGAGCAAAAACAGATCATTCTCTCAGAGAGCTCTGGGATAATTAGAAGAAGGTTAATATCCGCCCCATTGGAATCCCTGAAAGTGATGAAGAGGCCTCGCAAGGCACAGAGGCCCTTCTCCATAAAATTATGAAAGAGAATTTTCCAGACATGCCAAGAGATTCTGAAATTCAGACAGCAAACAGTTTCAGACTCAGTCTGAATAAGCATGACTCAGTCTGAATAAGACTTCCCCCAGGCATATCATAATTAACTTCACTAAAGTTAATATGAAGGAGAAAATACTCAAAGCAGCCAGACGTAAGAAATCCATTACCTACAAAGAGAAGAATATTAGAATGACTGCAGATCTCTCTGCTGAAACTTTTCAAGCCAGAAGAGGGTGGTCATCGACTTTTAATCTCCTAAAGCAAAATAACTTTCAACCCCGGATCTTGTATCCAGCTAAACTGAGTTTCATTTATGATGGAGAAATTAAATACTTTAATGACATTCATATGTTGAAGAAATTTGCCATAACCAAACCAGCTCTTTCAGGATATTCTCAGACCTATCCTCCACAATGACCAGCCCAATTCTCTACCACAAAAGTAAACTCACTCAGAAACTTTTGATCAAACTCCATCTTCCACAGTGGCAAAAGGATTAGATGAATAAAATACGGGCCTTAGGGTGGTGCCTGTGGCTCAAGGAGTAGGGCGCCGGAGCATATGCCAGAGGTGGTGGGTTCAAATCCAGCCCCGGCCAAAAACCAAAATAAATAAATAAATAAATACAGGCCTTAAAAACTGACATCAGAGAAGCAAAAGGACTTAAAATGATTTAAGATTCAGAAACAGACCCCACAAATACAATCTTCTCATTTTTGACAACGATGTAAAGGAATTCGATTAGGAAAGGGCACTTATTTTTCTTGCTTTTCTTTCTTTTTCTCATTGTCTTTTTTTCTGAACGTAAGGGTACTCTTTTCAACAAATGGTGTGGAAGCAATTAAACACCCACAGACAAAAATAATGAACCTTGATCCAAAGCTCCTAATTTACCCAGAAACTAACTCTGAAGGCAAAACTGAAAACTGTAACATTTTTAGAAAATAACAAAGGATAAAACACTTGGAACCCAGGACGTGGTCAGGTGTTACTAGACATGATGCAAAAGCACCCTCCACAAAAGGAAAAAAATCAATAATCTGAACTTAGTCAAAATTAAAACTATTTGCTCTGGGAAATACTCTACTAAGAAAAGTAAGAGACACGTGAAGAAACAGTAGCAAATAATTGTAAACTACATATCTGATAGTTGTTAGAATATGCAAGGACTTCCCAAATATTAACAGTAAAACAATTACAAAACCACAAACAACTAGTCCAGTAAGGAAGGACACACTAAATTATGTTGATCAAAAAAAGAGTACAAAAAGAATAGACTTACTGTGCTTTGGACTTCTTTTGAAAATAATTTAATTGATGATCTTTAAAAATTTTCACAGCACTCCTAAGATCCTCTCGCAGAACCCAAGTGTGCCACCGCATACCGGTTGAAAATCTGTAATATTACAGAATATACAATAACTTTGTTATAACCTGTGTCATATTAATAAAAGGACATAAGAGCATTTGAACTATTTTAAATGTTTATTCAACCATTTCTTTCCTGATCATTCTCTCATCTTCTTTATTCAAATAATAAAACAGAAATGATATCCTACAACATTAGATTATGCTCACACCATAAAAGTTCTGTTCTCTAAGTTGATGAAATATTCAAAATGGTGATTGGGAAAGCTCTCCTATTCTACTGGAATGATATGATATCATCTGGAACATTATGTAATTAAATACTAGAAATGAACTATTGTTGAAATGAGAACACTAGCTAAATGAGTAATCTTTACTTACACAATTTTTTTTCAGTGTTCAAATATTGGCCAGAAAAATTTGGTCTTGTTATAAAGATCTGAAATATAATAATTTTTTTCCCTTTCAAGTCTCTATAGAGAAAGAACCTGAGGAGAAGGTACATCATTTCACTGGTGTTCTGCAGAGGGCAGCGTTAGCTGAATTGCTCAGGAACCAGCAGCCAGTTCCATTGGAATCACCAGGTTTTATCTCCGTTCCTCAGCAATCTATAAATTCTCTAGAGGGACAAGAGAGACAGAGGCCAGGAGACTACGCACTGGCCTTCTGTTTTGCAAACACATTCCCCCAACCTCTTGTGAAACTCAAGCTCAGGCTGGTCCTTTCCAGTTTTATTTCACTTTGCTTATAAAAAGTTCACATTAAACAAATACATGTGAAACTCAGCACCTGGACAGCAGCTGACTCTCTCTAAATCTGAGTCAGTACAAAGCTACGTTAATAGCACATCATATAAAAGAAGAGTGACTTTTCTATGAGTCCTTCCTCTTTCATGGCAGAATTAGAAATCAGTGCAATTTCTCCCATTATTACCATATTTGCCCTTCTGTTGCCAGTGCCAACCTAACTTCTGTAAACTATTCTTTTATATTATGACTGCATATGATAAAAAATAATTGAAGTGTTTAGTTCACTGAGAGCTGATTTTCTTCATGATTAGGTGGCTAGAGAGGCTCCAATATCTTCTCTTAGAATTATTATCTCACAGATTTCTAGGGCTCAGACAGAGTTCAGGTATCTCGCTATCATTATGGCTGCATTAGCTGTGGGAGACATGGTCTTACAGCTCTTAAACATATTGACAGATAAGAAGACGGAGTGCCCAAGGTCACACAGTTAATACATGACAGAGCCACTTCAGCCCGAGCAGCCTATGTCAGGAATTCATATCCTCAAAAAAAAGAACAAAAAAAATTCATATCCTCAAATCATATGCTGTGCAGCCCCAGCTATGAACACACTCCTCACAGACATTGTGAACTTTCCTTTTTATTTATTTTTTATTTTTTTGAGATGGAGCCTCACTTTGTCACCCTCAGTAGAGTACTGTGGCGTCACAGCTCACAGCAACCTTTAGCTCTTGGGCTAGGAGATTCTCTTGCCTCAGCCTCCCAAGTAGCTGGGATTACAGATGCCTGCCACAACACTCGGCTATTTTTTTGTTGCAGTTTGGCCAGGGCCCGGTTTGAACCTGCCACCTTCGGTATATGGGGCCGGCGCCCTACTCACTGAGCCACAGGCGCCTCCCTGAACTTTCTTTTTATAGTATAGTTTGCTAGTATCAACGTCTAATGCTCTTTAGGCTTTACCTAAGATTCGTATGCTAAAAAGTACCTAAGACATCATATTGAGTTACTTGTTTTATGAGTACCATAAAGGCTTGACTATCGCTTAAGGTTAGAATGACTACTTATAGCATGCAGAAAATTATAAATTGGAACTCTGCAATGATTTGAAATCATTCTCATGTTTGTAAGTATAAATTGTACACACACACACACACACACACACACACGCACGTCTCTGCCATCATTGTATTTACCCATCCATGTATACCAGGCATGTGTGTGTGTATTTAAAGCACACCATGTGTGCACCTACACACACATAATACATGCAGTGTAGAACCAACGGTGACGTATACAATTCTTCCTCTTGCCTTTTAGACAAGGTTACCTGATTGACTGAAAGTGATTGGCAAATCCAATAGGGTTTTTTTTTTTTCTTTTTCCTAAAGAGAATTGCTAGCTCTGGAAATACAGCACTTAATCTTAAATATTTTCTTAAAAAATTTAAGCTCAGTGGGGTGGCGCCTATGGCTCAGTCAGTGAGGTGCCAGCCCCATAGGCCGAGGGTGATGGATTCAAGCCCGGCCCCAGACAAACTGTAAAAAAAAAAACCGGGCCTTGTGTCAGGTTCCTGTAGTCCCAGCTACTTGGGAGGCTGAGGCAAGAGAATCACCTGAGCCCAGGAGTTGGAGGTTGCTGTGAGCTACGTGATGCCATGGCCCTCTACCGAGGATGACGTAGTGAGACTCTGTCTCTACAACAACAACAACAACAAAAATTAAGCTCAGTGCACTATAAACTCTTGGTCTAAAATTTCCTATAAATCTAAGAATTAGTTGTAACAGACTGAAACATCTTCAGAAAATGCAGTGTTATTGGCTGTATGTGGAAATTTAATATTTCTAATTTCTTATCTAACTGCTTAACAGTAAAGCACACTTTTTGTGTCAAGGCTACTCATTAATAATGTTTTACTGGTGTGAAGGACATAAAAAATAAGCTCCCACATTATATACATAAACTAATACCTCTGTATAATAAAACATCTGTAAATGCACAGATAATTAATTGCCAAGAAAAGACTTCATGGCTAGAAAAGTGCTTATTCCTCAAAGCACTTTCTTCACCTGCCAGGGAAAACAGAAATGTAACCTTAGCAGAATGACCAGAGAGGATTTTCTCACCTTTGAGGCCATAAGGAAGTCAGTTAATATTCACAATTTTAAAAGAAATGAGCATAAATAATTTCCCCAAACTTATCCAGATTTAAGGGTCTGGTTCTAGAATTAATGCATCTAAACACGGCATTCTAGTTTGTTGAGGGCCCTGTGTAGTCCCTGCTTATCAGGGCCTGGGACTGGCCAGGTCTCCGCCCTGGCTCATCTAGCTATCTTCTGGATGCAACTGCTATGCTGTTATCTTGCTCAGAAACAATTGCTCTTAGGTGCCTGAGGGCTATTTACTTTAGCAGCCCAGAGAGGGAGAGATAGTCTTTGAGGGAGAAGCAGTCTTCTTAGAAGGATAGATCTTAGCAGCTTTTAGCAGAGCTTACTAAGCTTCAGCAGAGAGACGCCATGCTGGTGAAAGAACCAGACCAGCACCATCTTAAGAGTTAAGTTTCACTTTTTCTGCCATTTCACTCAGTAAGTTCCACTTTCCAGACAAGCCCAGGCAAGTCCCCGAAATCATGAGACAACCACCCACCAATCAGGGACCCCCCACCTAACCAATCCAGAAGCACCCCCTTTGTTTCAAGCTGTGCAAGTGCACCTGCTGTGCAGGACCATAAGAACCCCCTGCTCCAGAGCTCGGGCTCCTGGCTCTGATCTGTTGCAATGGAGTCCCCAGGAACCCAAGTTCGAACTTGCAATAAAAGGCCCTTTTGCTTTTGCATCGGATTCAGCTCCCTGGTGGTCTTTGTGGGGGATTTCAAGATCTGGGCACAACATTGGCATTCTGCAGGCAGCAGAAGTGAGTCAGTCAAAGTGAGTGGGTCCATGATAGAACAGTGTGCTCCCCACTGCCTACTCCTGCTGCTACTTACAGAGATGATCTCATGGCTACTTGCACCACAGATGTAGAGACTGCCAGTCACTGATACTCTAGTCTCAAGAGCTCTCTTGGTAGGAGAGCCAAATCCCTCCCCTTGCCCTTTCCACCAAGGTGCACCATTCGAGCTAGACAGGTGTTTCTTATAACTCTCACTCCTCTTAGCAATAGGCTATAAGGGCTGCTACACTAGTGTCTCTCTGAGGAGGTTACAACCTTCCTCAGCAAAGTGGCCTGGTGTTTTCAACTCCCCGAAAGGTGGTTCATAACCCAGCACATGAGAGGCATGTGGAGTAAATTAATCTTTCTTCCCATTGAGAAACAATGGCTGGTAACCCAAGCTGAGGCAGGGCTCTGGGGAGCTGGGCCTTTGGCCTCTGAGCAGCACACAAACTCCTACCTGTGGTCCTCGGGGATTCTGTCTGTCCCACCTCCTTATCCGAAGTAAAGTAGGTCAAGCTCTAGCCTTGACCCCTTTTTCCTAGACCCAAACCTAGACTCTGAATTCTACTGCTGTGAAGGTGATAAGCGGCTGGGTATTTCTGGTTAAGTGAACAAAATTTCCCTAAATTGCCAATTTCCTACCTGATTTCCATTTGACCTCACATGGCTCCTGTAGGCTTCATGGGGCCCACATGCCAAAGGGCAGGGAAACCCAGCTTGCTTTAGCAAACAGAAAAGGAAAGAAGGGGAGAAAAGGATAAGTGCAGCGTGGATACCCTACAGAACAAGAAGTCTTTCAGACAGAAACACCAAAATGGCATTCCTTTGGTAAGAGACTTTTTTTTTCTCTTGAGACAGAGTCTTACTATCTGCCCTCGGTAGAGTGCTGTGGCATCACAGCTCACAGCAATCTCCAACTCTACAACTCTTAACCTCTAGTTTTTCTTCTTCTACCTCTGACCTCTTAGCTCTTGGACCCTTTATGTTCATTAAGTATTCTATTTTGCCTTTAGCCCTTTATTCTTGAGACCAGAGAAAAGCAAGGAATACTTTCTTTGTTTTCTCACATTCTAAGTTTTATGGTGATCTGTCATTATTAGACAGTTAACAGACTTTCTAAACTGAATTAAGGAAGTCTGGGCCCATGTTAAAATATCAGGAATGAAGAAAACGCTGAGCTTCAAAACATGAAAATCTGTAACAACTCTATATGGAAATCTTTTACCTAAATCGTCCTTAACAGTTTTCAGATGGAAGTTATCCTACAAAATATTTTCAGATACACTGCAATTGATTAGATTAAAATACTCACGTTCAATGTGCAGTATTTTAATATTTTATCCTTCAAAATCTTTTTAACATTTAATATCCCAATATGGTATCAGCTATAAAAAAGATTTCTGGTCTCGCGACTGCTTATTCACCTCTATAAAAGCTTTTTATTCAAGAATCATTTCGTAATGTCCAGATGGCTTATCCATCTATATGCTCAAACTGGACCTGGCTTATTTAAAGATAAATGCAAATAAAAGCTACACAAAATGGCATTTCTCAATTTTTAAGGAAAATTCCAACAGTTTGACAGCCCAGCCTATTCTATTAGCAAAGCTGTGGGGAAATGCTCGCTGAACTTTTTTGGTAGGAATGCAAAGTAGAGCAAACCTAATGGAAGATTATTTAGCAATGTCTAGGAAAATTTCATATGCATTACCTTTTGATTCTACAATTCTTTGTCTGCCGAGCTGTTCAAAACACATACAGGCAAAAATACAAACACAAGTATCCACAAAGCCACCACTGGAGATCCATCATAATAGCAAAGACTGCAAAATTCTATCTCTGGCAGATTTGTTGAATAAAATTTGGCCATGTTACTCAAAGTGTAACCCATGTACTGAGAGAAAAATCTGGGTTGTGAATAATTCTCTAGGACAAATGACCTAATTTCTTTAACAGAAAAATTCTATGGAAAAAAAATAAAAAATACACAACTGACATTTAGAAGCTATTGTCAGTTATTTAAATGTAATATTTAATTGTGGTCATGATTTTCTTTTTCTTTTTTTAGAGAAAGAGTCTCAGTTTGTCACCCTTGGTAGAGTGCCAAGGCGTCACAGCTCACAGCAACTCCAGCTCTTGGGCTTAGGCAATTCTCTTGCCTAAGCCTCCCAAGTAGCTAGAACTACAGGTGCCTGCCACAACGCCCGGCTATTTTGTTGATGTTGCTGTAGTTTGGCCAGGGCCGGGTTTGAACTCGCCACCCTTGGTATATGGGGCCGGCACCCTACTTACTGAGCCACAGAAGCCCCCCCCAATAGTCTCTTTTTTAAATCTACTTTTTAAATGAGTTGTCACTTACCCACAAAGGACACAGATACCATGTTTACACTGTGATGGAGTTCTACAAATGTATGGACCAATATAATTCTGAACCAAATCAAGATATAGAGAATTTCTGACACTCAGGCAGGCTTCCTCCAGCTCTACGCTGTCCATATGACCCCAGAGATAATGCCTATTTTACAATCATAAATAATGTCTCACTTGTTCTTGACCTTTATAGAACTAGAATCATACACCGTGGACTCTTATAAATGGCTCCTCTCACTCAAAAGTATGTTTATGAGATTCATCCACTGTCTTTTCGTATCACTGTGATTTATTTTCTCCATTTATGTGAAGGATTCCATTAAATAAACACAGTAGATTGACCACCTTAGAGACAGTAACATACTGGTCAACATGCAAAGGTGGTCGACATAAGAAGCTAGGTCCACTGCACTGACATGTACATGGGGTGCGTGTCCAGAGTCTGGTCTGATGATGGTCATTCGTACGGCATTGAGTGGTCTTATGGAGAAAGACTTTATGGTGGAAGACATTTCCTTGCCTTTTCCAGCTTCCAAGGGCTTCCCACATTCCTCGGCTTCTGACCCAAATCACTCTACCTTACGTCCTTTCTGCCTCTGTTTCTCCAGTCTCCCTCGTATAAAAACATTTGACTACATAAGGCATTATATTTGTTGTAAATTGTAAATTTTGGTTGAAGTATATGCAGAAAACTTAAATACGTAGTTATAGAAGGGACACCTGCAGACGTCTTTGGACCCACCTTGGGATCCTTCCATGTGGAGAAAATTCAACAGAACTGAGGTTTGGAATTAAAGGATTGTCTCTATTTAGACGTGAAAAAAAGTAGGAGTAAAAGAAAGAGGAGAAGAAAGAGAAAAGTAGCAGAAAAGAGAAAGAACCCAAAAAAAGAAAAAGTGACAATGGGAGAGTAGGAGATGAGGGGTAGGAAGGAAAAAGCAGGTGAGAAAGAAAAATGGATGAAATAAGGAGATAGAAAAAGTGGTGGATGGGTGGCGCCTGTGGCTCAGCAGGTAGGGCGCCGGTCCCATATGCCGGAGGTGGCGGGTTCAAACCCAGCCCCGGCCAAAAAAAAAAAGAAAAAGTGGTAGATCCAGCTGAAGGAAATAACTGCATAGAAAACTGTGAAGATACAGAAGAATAAGCACAACAGCTCGGGACTGTTTTAAACTAATGAAGAATGTTGCAAGAAAATGCCCGTATTAAATGCTGGAGAAGACAAGTGTTTTTTTTTTTTTTTTTTTTTTTTAGAAAAGACCAACTGATGTAGTGACAGATATTATAATAATTATTATTGCAATCATAATTATTACTGGTACTTAGTCCATTTTCTATCGCTTATAACAATACCTGAAACTGGATAATCTGTAAAGAAAATAAATATATTTATTACAGTTATAGATGCAGAAAAGTCCAAGGTTGAAGGGCCACATCTGGAAAGGACCTTCTTGCTGGCAGGGACTCTCTGCTCATTCCAAGGAGACGGAGGGAGTGACGTGGCGGAGGGGTTGAGCTTGCTAATGTGTCAGGTCTCCCTTCCTCTTCTTGTAAATACATCAGTCTCTTTCTCATGATAACCCATTAATCCATAAATTGATTCATCCATTCATGTGACCAGAGACCTCTTGACCCTCTTAAAGGTCTCATCTCTCTACACTGTCACACTGGGGATTAAATTCCACCATGAGTTTGAGGGGAGACAAATTTTTAAATCATAACAGGGACCCCAAGACATAAGTTCCTAAAATGCAATCTAAATAAGAGAAAGATAAAATTGCATTCTTCAGAGTTAAAATATCACACATATGTTGATTTTAACTACATTTAATTATAGTGTCATTAATTTAAAATTTTTAGTTTTAGTTAAAGAGTTAATAAACATTGCAATTGCCCAGCTACTTAAGTGGAAATAATTTGGCACAATTTCAATATTCACTAATACAGATTTGATTATTAAATTAAATGTCCAACAAAGAGGAATTAATTGAAACCAAACAAAATGTGTTTCACACCTGTACATAAAATTAAAATACAGTCAAACAAGCAGAACAGGAATAATTGGCTTATCGTTTAATTGAATTATCATTTTTTATTATGAATCACCCAGCTTCTACAAAGGCACTTATTTTACATTGTAGTATATTTCATTTGCATTTTCCTTAGCACAAATGTAATTTTTAATACAAAAATTTATGATAAAAATAACTAAAAATGCATGCATCCAGATACTACCACTAGTAAAATCTTGATTTATACTTCCAAATCCAATTCTATGTTTGTATCTTTTTCATTTGTTTTTTTTTTGCAAATTATTGTGTTTTACTTAAGCAGTCCATCAATTGTAGAACCTTTATTTAAAAGTGTTCCCAATATGGGCCAGGGGCAGTGGCTCAGGTCTGTAATTTTAGCACTTAGAGGCCAAGGCTGGTGGATCCCCTGAGCTGAGGAGTTCCAGACCTCCCTGAGCAAGAGTGAGACCCCATTTCAATAAAGGTTTTGAGTTTTTTCCCCATAAAAAAAAAAAAAAAGAGTGAGACCCCCATCTCTAACTGAAAAATAGAAAAATGAGCCAGGCATCCTGGCATGCCCAGCTCCTGGGGAGGCTGAGGCAAGAGGATCGCTTGAGCCTAAGAGTTTGAGGTTGCTGTGAGCTATGACACCACAGCACTCTACCCAGGACAACAGAGTGAGACACTGTCTTAAAAACTAAATAAATAAAAATAAAAGTGTTCCAACCAAAACACTGTTGAAGGTGTATATTGCTCCAGCCAGTATACTAGTGTTAGATATTTGGAGTTTTTCAACTAATGTCCAGCTGTTTGTTATTAAAATCCGTCCAAGTTTTTATGTTAAAAATGGTGATTTGCATGTTTAATTGACTTAAAATGGTCATAAAAAAACATGAAATTAGGGGAAATCTAAAATAAACTAAAATTATTACAGATCTATAAAAAATTACAAAAGCAGCAACATGTACCCAAATTGTCCATGTTCAAAACATCAGTAACTGAGACTCAGGTTTCATCAACAATTATCCTGTGGATCAATTTGTTTTCTTGTGTATTGCTTTAGGCAATTAACAAAGGAAAGAATTGGGAGTTTGAAAGAGAAACAAAAGTTAACTTCACAGTACTATTCTCTCCCGGGAAATGAAACAAATGATTTCTCAAGGAAATAGATTTATAAGGAAGTAAATTGCATTCTGTCACTCCCCAGATCTTACTATCTTCACCTATGGGTCTTAACAATTAACCCTTAATAATTAAAAGCTGTGCCCCTCAGTGGACGAGACCGTTATTCTCTCAGGCTAGTCCCACTCCTACTTCTGAAAACAATTGCCCTGTACAAGATACAGCTTTTTTTTGTAAGTATTATCCTGGGACGACTGGATGTGGATTTAGCTTTTGCCTCAAGAAAATATTAGATTAAGTCAAAACATTACATAAAATTAATTTCAAGTTCATGATCTCCTACAGGCAAATAAAGTAAAATAAAATAAAATAAAATAGTTCCCTAGACTAGAATATCCCCATGCATGATAATATTATATCCTGTTACCAGGATTGATATATCTTAGCAGAAATTTGATAATTAGTTCAATAATAGAAAATACATACTTCCAAGAACACAAATATTTAAATATCCAACACATTTAAATGCTATTAAACCCTTTTCATGAATTTGCAGGAAGAAGATAAAGTCCCAAATTTGATTTCACTCCAAAATTACTAGAATCTCAAAAATTATCAAAAAAAATTATCATTCCCAAAATTATCATTCTAAATTTCTTTTCTTTTCTTTTCTTTTTCCCACGTTTTTGGCCAGGGCCAGGTTTGAACCCACCACCTCTGGTATACGGGGCTGGTGCCCTACTCCTTGAGCCATAGGCACCACCCCATTTTAAATTTCTTACTCAGCTCAGTCTCAGCCACACAGTTCTCTCAGGATCTCAGGGAATTAATCTCTTCACTAGTTGTGTCTAGAACGAGCAACATTCAAATTTTAGGCTCTAAAGTTGAATTAATTGAACCCTAAATCTATTTACATTTTAAATTATAAATGAAGGCCTTAGAGCAACAGTGCCCAGCACATGCAAGAATGATGAATACCATTGTTACTATTATTGTATGTACCATTGTAATAAACGTCTTTAACAATTGTGAGGATAACGTTTTGTCATTACAATACCAGCCTTACACTCAAAATTTAGAAAACATGGGAGATTCTCAAGTGTCCCTAAGCAATATCACATTTTTAGTGTCATCATTTCTCCAGACTAATGTTCCCAAAAATTTCTGAAGGGTAGTTTAGACCACGGAGACACTATGGTAATGAAAAAAAAAACAAGAGAATCTTGTTGGTTTTCCCTTAGCAAGGTGCCAATTAACCTATGCAGATGATGGAGTTCATAGCCTGTGAGTTTAATTATCAACTGAGAGGACAAGTTGTTAATTCCATCACCAGGATTACCAGACCTCAGGCTTAGGGAAGGAATGTGGGGCAGGATCAACCTATCCCTTCTGCCTCCTTACCTAGAAAATGACATTGTGATGACCCACTTTCCTGTAAGATATGCAAGTCTACAGTGGTGATGCCCACAGTACCTTGGTCTTTGAGGGGGTTTGTTTGTTTGTTTTCAAGTTAATATAAGAGTACAAGTTTTTAGGTTACATTGTTTTCACATCTAAGGTAAAGTTCAAGTTGTAGCTGAGTCCTTCACCAAGGGTGTGAACATCCTTACATTGTGCACATCGGGTGATCACCCTCCCTCCCCTGCCCCTCCTCTGTCCACCTCTCTCCTTCTTCTCCCTTCCCCCTTGCTTACTCTGTGTGTGTGTGTGTGTGTGTGTGTGTGTGTGTGTGTGTGTTTAGAGACAGAGCCTCACTTTATCACCCTCAGTAGGGTGCCGTGGCACCACAGCTCCAGCTCTTGGGCTTAGGCGATTCTCCTGCCTCAGCCTCCCGAGTAGCTGAGTCTACAGGCGCCCGCCACAATGCCCGGCTATTTTTGGTTGCAGTTTGGCCGGGGCCGGGTTCGAACCCTCCACCCTCAGTATATGGGGCCGGCGCCCTACCCACTGAGCCACAGGAGCTGCCATCTATGTGTGTTTTTGAACTTCCATTTGATCCCACAATTCCATTACTTTGTTATTCCCAGAATAACAAAACTCATTTTACCACAAAGACATTTGCACCAGAGTGTTGATGGCAGCACCAAGGCCTTACATGATTTTCCTACTTCATCATCTATGATTTTAACCCCTTACTATTTCTTCTTCCTCCACAGAGTTCTTAACCCACTTTAACCTGTCTACTACAGAAAAATTTCTTCCTACTCAAAACATTTTTTTCCCCTTAGCAGTAAAATGATCCCCGGCAGAATCTTGATTCAAAGTTATATCTGATCTTTCTTTTTTTTTTTTTTTTTTTTTTGCGGTTTTTGGCTGGGGCTGGGTTTGAACCCACCACCTCCAGCATATGGGGCCAGTGCCCTACTCCTTTGAGCCACAGGCGCTGCCCTATATCTGATCTTTCAAAAATATGTGCCCTGAAATTCCAAAGACAACTATAAATATGTCTTAAAAATTGTCCTTTTAACAAATTCTTAACTTTCCACACCATGAATACCTTCTACTTAAACAGTAGCAGAAGTATTATTACAACAATTTTTTCCATGTTAATAGGATATCCCCTAGTGTTCTATTTTCCACTGCAATTTCCCTATTTCTTTTAAGTAGACTCAGCAGAGTATTTAACATTTAAAATTTTTTAAGATGCCCTTTTGCTTCTCTCCAAAGTGTACCATCTTTTCTTTCTTTTTCCTCTTTGTTTTGGGGTAGAGATATAAGGTTTGGGTTTTTTGAGTTTTAATTGTTGATAGTATTAAATCCTCAACTAGCTCAGGATTAAACTCCATCTGTTAATGTCCTGCCTGGTTTCCTTTTAATATATTTCACACTCCCTTTGCCTCCCCTTAGCGTCCTAATTATACCTTTCCCAGCTATGCTATCGGAGGACATAAGCCATCTTGAAACCCAACTAAAAATGATAAGACATGCCAAGATTATCTTCTGATGTTCCCTTCAAGTTTATTCAAATATTTTTACCACTTTTTCCTCAATTCTTTTTTTTTCTTCAATTCTTTTTAGAGGTGGAGCCTTCCTATGGTGCCCAGGCTGGAGTGCAGTGGCTATTCACAGGTGCAATCATAGCAGCCTTGAACTCCTGGCCTCAAAAAATGCTCCTGCCTCCTTGTCCTGTGTATCTGAAACTATAGGCATGTGTATTTTTATTTTTTACTGCTTTAATGTGTCCCATTCCTAAATGAATTATTAGCCTGAGTGCTTTTATTATTGCTTCAAACGTGAAGACTAACAGAATGCCTCTCAGTGTTTGTATGGATCGGTCTTTCTCTGGAGGATCCTTCTATGAAGTTGTGCCTCTTTTCTTCTCTTAGCGTTCTCAGACCCAAATCAATGAAGTAATAACTCACAGATCACTGTAAATTCTCAGTGCTCCAAGATGGCAGTTTAGAAACATCTTCTCACCAGCCACATTGGCAAGGTCAGGGAGAGGAGGCACCAGCTGCCTCTCTTGTCTATTCCATTCAGAAAGAGCACAGAGAAGGCACAGAGTAACATCACAGGACAGCAAAAGCAAAAATGATAAGGGAGGGAAGTCAACACAGACAACGGAGGCAGGAGAGTGTGGTGACCCAGGCACAGAGCCTACACTTGGGCTACCTGGAGGATTAGGGCTGCCAGAGGCTCTCTTTCACTGCACAGCCCCTAGTGTGGTTGTAACAGGAGTTGGCCAAATTCTGGATGGGCCTGTTCCTCCAGGAAGAGAGTGTACTGTGAAATGAGAAAGAATTTGGGACCCATAGGCCTGTTGGAGGCACAAAAGCCAAAGTATAGTTTGTCCCTGGCTTCTTTGGGATTGATGTGCAGGTGGGTCTGGTGTGGAGTCTGGTCAGCTGGAAATCCTGCTGCCGTCTATCCTGCCACCTGCTATACCAAGTCACAGGAAGTCACTGAAGCCCGGAGTCAGCTGACACTCACATGGGCCCAGTTTGGTGCAGCTTTCCAGGGCCTGGCTATCTGGCAAGCCTTGATTCTGCCTCCCAAGTTCTGGTATCTATCTTTTGCTTGATCCCACAGTGCCAAGAACCAGATCGAGGAGGTCCCACTTTCCGCACAGAACTCTGTAATCTCCAGGTACCATTTGGATAACTTAGATGTGTCCCCTACCTCAAAAAAGTCATATAACACCTTGACCAACCACAGACCTGGTAAGGATGCCCTGGAATGTCCAAGATACTCTCCAGGCCTATAGCACCACTCCCCTACCCCCGGCTCCAACACTTGTGCAGCTACCACACCCAGAATAAAACAGGAAAACCAGACCAAATATCCATGGCAACCAGCTGAAAAACATCCAGACCACCACATTCAGAAGAACCTGTGTTTTATTCCTAATATTGGAGCACCACCTAGTGTTCTTGCTAAAATTTTGTTTAATTCTTCTAGACACCTAAATACATTGTAATTACAATTAAAATATATTTTTCCTTTTGTTTTATTATTTCTTGCAGAGCATCAAAGAGGATTATATTAATTTCAGATATATAGAAATATATTTTCTTTTTTCTTTAATTTTTGCCTCATTATTATTACTTTCTTTTCTCTCTCTTTTTCTTCTCTTCTCTTCCTTTTTTCCTCCTTCCCTTCTCTTCTCCTCTCTTCTCTTCTCTCCCTTTCTTTCCTGTACCAAAGGGCCATTTCAACTTCAAAGCATAGAGGCAAAGAAGATCAAATGGAATTAGGAAGAGAGAGAAGTAAGTAGGGAAAGGAAATAAAAAAGAAGGAACCACACATGAGGAGGAACCATCAAAAAAACACTGGCAATAAGAAGAAACAGAAAGGATTAACTTTCCCAAGGGATAATAATACAAAGAAGATTCCAACTATAAGGAAATAATGGAAATGAAAGAAATAAAATTCACATTGTGGATAGCAAAAATGATTATGAGTTGAAAACCACCAAAAGAAAATCCAAAAACTGGCCCAAGATGTTAATAAAAGATAAGACAAAGTCTCCATGGCCTGGACAAAATTATAATGGAGTTTAAAGAAGCTGGGAGTTTCAAAACATAGTTGAAAGCTTCAATTGCAGATTAAACCATTGAGAAGAAAGAATCTCAGAGCTTGAAGACAAGATGCTTGAGCTAACTTTTCATTTAAAGAGGCAGAAAATAAGAGAGTAAATGCAGAGCAATATCATAGATAATTATGGGACTGCATGAAGCATGCAAACATGAATTATAGGTATCTCTGAAGGAAGAGAAGAAAGTCCCAATAGCATGGAAGACCTAGTTAATAGTATCATAATTAAGTATTTCACAAGCATCACCAAAGATTCAGACATATACCTAGTAGATGGATATTGAAATCCAGTTTGACTTAATTCAAATAGAACATCTCCTTGACATACTGTAATTAATCTGGATAAAATCAAAATGAAAGAGAAAATTCTCTTTCACAAGTAGCCAGGCATAAGCACGACATCTGATGTTTCAGCTGAACCTTTACAAGCCAAAAGGGATTAGGTTCCCACCTTCAATCTTCTAAGCAAAGCAACTGCCAGCCTAGGATTCTGTATCCTGAAAAATTAAGTTTCGTATTCAATGGAAAAATCAAATATTTTACTGACAACCAAACATTGAGGAAATTTGCCACCATAAGACCTGCTCTGTAGGAAATACTCAGATAAGTACTATATGCAGATCAAAACATTGGATACCAGCAAAGTCAAGATACTAAGGAACTAAAACACAAAGCCTAGCTTCCACACAGGCCCAAGTGGTAAAATAAGGCAACAGATCTCCACACAATAAGGTGAACAGAACTCCACCCTACTTAACAATTCTCTCAACAAACCTGATGTTTTGAGTTCTTCACTGAAGAGACACAGGCTGGATGACTAGATTAAAAACTATAAGCCACGTATTTTCTGTCTTCAGGAAACATATCTAAAACCCAACAACAAATCAAGACTCAGGATGAAGAGTGGAAAGCGATATATCAGGCAAACGGAAATCAAAAGAAATCAGGAGTGACAATCTTTTTTTCAAATACAATTGACTTTAAAGCAACAAAAGTAAAGGAAGACAAAGATGAATACTATGTACTGGACAAGGGAAAAATGCAACAAGAAGACATTTCAATCCTAAATCTTTATATACCAAACATTAATGCCCCAGGTTTATAAAATGAACTCCACTTGATCTGAACACTACAATAACCTACAATATTATAATAGTGGGGTGAATTATGGTCTGCTTGGAGTATCTGATTCTGCCAGTGGGGTGTTAAAGGCCAGACCCCAAGCAGAAACTAAACAAATAAACAATAGACTTAAACATGACTCTAGAACACATGGACCTAACAGACATATGCAGAATATTTCCTGCCAACAATTCTAAGTATAGATTCTTCTCATCAGCTCATGGATTGTTCTCTAAGATCAATCATACCCTGAAACACAAGTCAAAGCTCAAAAAATATTAAAAAAATAGAAACGATAACTTGTATCTTTACATACCACAAAAGAATAAAAGTAGAACTCAATTTCAACAGAAACACACATTCCCACAGAAAGTTATGAAAATTAAACAACCTTTTGATGAATGATAACTGGGCCAAGGAGGAGATAAAGAAGGGAATCATTACATTCCTTGTATAAAATGACAATGAAGCCACAAGCTATCAAAATCTGTGGGATACTGAAAAAAGCAGTTCTAAAAGGCACATTAATCACATTAAATTTCTGTATCCGGAGATATGAAAGACTTCAAGCAAAAAACCTAATGAATCATCTCATGAAACTGGAAAAAGAAGAACAATCCAATCCCAAACCCAGCAGGAGAAAAGAAAGAACCAAAATTAGATTAAAACTAAATGAAATTAAGAACAAAGAACCATTCAGAAGATTAATGAAACAAAAAGTTGATTCTTTGAAAACATTAATAAAATTTATAAACGTTTGTCCAGTTTCACTAGAAAAAGAAAAGCAAGATCTTTAATAAGCTCCATAAAAAATGAAAGAGGGGGAAAGAACAACAGATGCCATGAAGATACAAAAGATCATCACCGAATACTACAAAGAACTCTATGTCCAGAAATTTGCGAATGTGGGAGAAATGAGCCAATTCCTGGAATCACACTGAAATAGTACTATGGAACAGACCAAGCCTTGAAATTGAAACAATAAAAAAGCTCTCAACATTAAAAAGTCCTGGACCAGACCATTTCACACCAGAACTCTATCAAAGCTTCAAAGAGAGCTTATACCTATATCAAAAGAACCTATTCCAAAACACTGATAAAGAAGGAACAATCTCCAAATCTTTCTGTGAACCAAATATCACCCTGATACTAAAACCAGGAAAAGACATATCAAAAAAAAAAGAAAGAAAAGAAAACTGTAGACCAATTTCGTTAAAGAATATTGGTGGAAAAATGCTCAATGAAATCTTAGTAAATGAAATTCAACTATACATTAAAAAAATAATTCATCATAAGCAGGTGGGCTTTATCCCAGTGATGCAAGGCAGGTTCCATATGCAAATTTAGTTAAACATAATTCACCACATAAAGAGAAGTAAAAACAAAGACCACATGATCCTCTCAATAGACACAGAGAAAATATTTGACAAAATTCAGCATGCTTTTAAAATAAGAATACCTAAGAAAACAGGCTTGGATGGGACAATCCTTAAACTGTAGATAGACAACATCTACAATGAACCCACAGCCGATATCATATTGAATGGAGAAGAACTGAAAGAATTTCCTTTCAGAACCAAAAACAAAGATATCCACTATCACTACTACAATACAACATAGAGCTGGAAATCCTAGCCAACACAATCAGACAAGAGAAGCATGTCAGGGTATCCAAATGTGGATAGAGGAGGTCAAACTATCACTCTTTGCTGATTATATGATCTCATACTTACAAAATCTCAAAGACTCAACCACAAGATTCTTAGAAATGATCAAGATATACCATAGTGCCTCAAGATATAAAATCAATATTTACATCAATAGCCTTCACATATGCCAACAACAAGCAGGTTGAGAATGGAATCAAAGAGTACCATTCACAATAACGTCAAACAAAATGCAACATCTTGAAATATATTTAACAAAGTATGTGAAGAATCTCTACAGAAAACTATCAAACACTGAAAGAAATAATAGTTGAAGATGTAACAGATGGAAGAACGTATCTTGCTCATGGCTTGGAAGAATCAACATTGCTAAAATGTCTATACTACCCAAAGCAATCTACAGATTTAATACAATTCACATTAAAATACTAATGTCATACTTTGAAGATCATGAAAAGTGTTCTACATTGTATATCGAACCAGAAAAAAATCCCTGAATATCCGATTCTTATCCAAAATAAGAACAAATTTGGAAGCATCACATTACCAGACTTCAGGCTATACTACAAGTCTATGGTGAAAAAAAGAGCAAGGGACTGCATAAAAATATAGACATAGATCTATGGAATGTAACTGAGAACTTAGAGATGAAACCAGCCTCATATCATCATCTGATCTTCAATAAAGCAAACAAACACATACACAGGGCGAAAGAATCCCTACTTAAGAAATGGTGCTGGAAGAACTTGTTAGTCACATGTAAAAGACTTGAACTGGATCCCGTGCCTTCACCACTTACAAAAAACTCATGGTGGGTAAAATAATTCAATCTAAGACAAAACATGAAACTATAAAATCTCTACAAGAAAAGGTGGGAAAAACTCTGAGTCTCAGTGGCCTATGAGAAGACTTTATGAGGAAGAATAGCTCCGCACTTGTGGCTCAAGAGGCTAAGGCGCCAGTCACATGCTGGCAGGTTAAAAATCCAGCCGAGCCCACCAAACAACAATGACGGCTGCAACCAAAAAATAGCCAGGTGTTGTGGCGGGTGCCTGTAGTCCCAGCTACTTGGGAGGCTGAGGCAGGAGAATCACTTGAGCCCAGGAGTTGGAGGTTGCTGTGAGCTGTGATGCCACAATACTCTACCCAGAGCAATAGCTTGAGGCTCTGTCTCATAGCTAAATAAATAAAATAAAATAAAATAAAGACTTTATGAAGAAGAATCTATTGACAATTGCAGCAACAACAAAAATAAATAATGAATAAATGGGACCTGATTAAGTTAAAAAGTTTCTGTATGGCTAAGTACAGAATCAATTAAGCAAAGAGGCAACTTTCAGACAGAGAAGATTTTTGCATGTTACAAATCTGACAAGGGGCTAATACTGAACTGCAAACAACTCAAGCAAATCAACAAGAAATGTGCAAACAACCCCATTAAAAACTTGGCAAGAGGTATGAACAGAATATTTTCTCATGAGGACAGACAAATGGCCAACAAACACATGAAAAAAATGCTCATTGTCCCTAATCTCAGAGCAATGCAAATTAAAACAACTTTGAGATATCACCTAATTCCATTAAGAATGGCCTGGATCACTAGGTCCAAAGCAGCAAATGTTGGCACAGCCACACAGAGAAAGGAGCACTCAGATGCTCTGTGTGTGACTGCAAACTGGGATAACCTTTATGGAAAGAAGTATGGAGAGTCCTCAAAAAAGTAACCTTCCATTTGATCCTGCAGTTCCATTGCTAGTACCTACCAAAAAAGAAAAAATGTCATTTTTCCATAAGGACATGTTCACATGAATGTTTGTAGCAGCTCAGTTCATAATTGCAAAGATGTGGAAACTACCCAGGTCCCCATCAGCACACATAGGGATTAATAAGCTGTGCTGTGGGTAACACTGTGGAATACTATTCAGCCATAAAATGATGGTGATTCTGTATCTTTTGTAAAAACCCAGAAGGATTTGGAGAACATTTTCCTAAATAAAGTATCACGAGAATGGAGAAATAAGCATTCCATGTACTCAATACTAAATTGAAACTAGTAGATTAACAACTACAAACCCAAATGAGAGAAAAGTCTCGGTTAAATTCAAGAAGCGGGAAGGAAGGAGGTGTTCAGTAGATTCCCACCCGATGGGTACAATACGCGGATACGTGGCACATTTCCTGGGTGAAGGACACAGCTTCAACTGGGACTTGACTTTACAAATGCAAACAATGTAACCTAATCATACATATCTTCATATTAATCAGAAATTTAAAAAAGTAAGTTCTGAGTTATATCTGCTGGTACATGAACTCTACAAAGAGCTTGGATATCTCTCTTACTTGTTTGTTTTTATCTTTTGTGCCATAAAAGGTATTGCCAGTGTCTAAACAGGTATTTTTCAATGAATAAATAAGTCTATATTTTTACCCTGTCATGTGAATCTGGTCTGGCTTCAACGACCTTCCACGTCCTTCTATAGATCTTGATGCTCATTCAGCAGGCTTGCTGCTGTTCCAAGAGCTCAAATCATTTCCTGAGGTTCATTCATCTAACATCTTGAAATTTCTCTCGTGTCTCAAGTTTTTAAACTCTTTCAGTGCCAACAAATTTCCTACAATAGAGCACCCCAGGCACGAGTTTTCTTTACTAACTTTGACCTTGGGATGCCTGGCCATCTCATCCAAAAGTTTCCTCTACCTCATGCAAATGAATGTAATAATTTTTTATGGGAATAGAGCCCCCAGTTCCTATTTTTCTATTCATCAATAAATATTTGCCACTTTTCTGTGGTTGAATATAGTGACTGACTCTCGATGTCAACACCCAGAGTCAGAATTCATAAATAATTCATAAATCAAAGAGAAGTAAGTGTTACCTTTGAAACTATTGGACAGGCCTCATAAATATAGTAGGTTATCTACAATGGTTCCCCCCCACACACACACTTTGGTCCTGAATACAGCTGATAAAAAGATAAAGTGGAACCATGATTTTGCTATTGATTTAATATGTCAGCTAATGCTCTGCACTATAATTATAAGGCTAAAACCTTATGCTCTAACACCTGTACCCCACGTGACACATAGCTTGTTTTTGAAGTTTAAAGTCACAGCCTGTAGACTTTGTTGAGAAAATGCAGGGAGGAAAAGGTCTCCCAATGACCAATGTACACAAAGCCAATATACCACTGTCTTTGCAGTAATATACTCTTTTTTGAGACTAACAGACTTTCTTTTCTTGGTTCTCTAATCCCTGGCTCAGCAGTACCTGCCTGGGTTACTTCTGTAATTCAAGGTCAGCCGCAGAGGCATGAAGAGTCATACCGGCTAAAAACAGCCATCCTTTTTCCTACCTTTGATAAGAAGTATCTTGAATCTTATCTCTAAGTACTAAGAAACATTAAACTTCTTTGTTTATCCAACTGATATTTCTTGAACACATTCTAAATGCCTGAAGTCAGCCATAGAAAAGAATGAAATAATATCTTTTGCACAACTTGGGACCATTATTCTAATTGCAAGTATCTCAGGAATTGGAAAACACCACATGTACTCTCTAATAATTGGGAGCTAATCCAGGGGCACATTTGGGCAAAAAGAGATGAAAGGTCATTGGAAACCATGAAGGGGGGGCGGATAGAAGAGGGGGTAAAATCCTACCTATCTGGTACAATGAACACTGTTTGTGTGGTGGGCACACTAAAACCACACTTAAGCATTATGGAAGTTATCTATGTCACAAAGCAATGGCACTTCCTTAATATTTTGAAATTAAAAAGAAAAAAGACATCAAGCCAAGAAAAGACATGGAGGAAACTCAGATGCCTTTCACTGAGGGGAAGAAGCCAGTCCAACAAGGATGCTCACTGCACCATCCCAACTGTATGACATTTTGGAAAAAACAAAACCATACAGACAACAAAAAAAAAAAATCAAAGGTTGGCTCGGGGCCTGTAGTACAGTGGTTACGGCGCCAGCCACATGCACAAGGGTGGCGGGTTTGAACCCAGGCCGGGCCAGCTAAACAATGACAACTACAACATAAAAATAGCTGGGCATTGAGGTGGGCACCCGTAGTCCTAGCTACTTGGGAGGCTGAGGCAAGAGAATTGCTTAAGCCTAAGAGTTTGAGGTTGCTGTGATGACACGGCACTCTACTGAGGGCGACAGAATGAGGCTCTGTCTCAAAAAAGAAAAAAGAAAGAAAGAAAAATGCCTGGCCATCAAAGATCTGGGTAGCAGAGGAGTTGAATTGGGGAAGCATAGGAATTATTTTCATGCAATGAAACTTCTATGATACACGTACTCGAATTGTGAATACTAAGACATTAAGTATTTATTAAAACATAACATTTTACAGCACACCCACACAATTTATAAAAAAGAATTGCTAGCTGGGTGCCTATAGTTCAATGGTTAGAGAGAGGGCCCTGTACACCCAGGCTGGTGGGTTCAAACCAGGCCTGCCAAACAAACAAACAAATAAAGAATTGCTAACCAGCAAAAGTGGTTTAACTACTAAAAAGGTAAAAATAGATTTAGGAGTTCTAGACGTAATGGGGTCAAATGGGTAGCTACTAGGTGGCCCAGGCCCACGCCTGCCAAACAAACAAACAAATAAAGACTTGCTAACCAGTAAAAAGTGGTTTAACTACTAAAAAAGCTAAAAATAGATTTAGGGGGTCCAGACGTAATGGGGTCAGATGGGCAGCTACTACTCTAAGCTGAGAAAAGGAATGAGAAACTAGGAGAGACCACCACCCAGCGAGGCTGAGATTCAGATGTCTACAGAGAGAATGTGGCTACCAAAGGAACGCACAGTCTGTGGTGAAGAAAAAGGTCAAAGGACTTAGGGTTGCAATGGTCTTTAGAAGCAACCAGCTGCTGACAGGCAGGCAGGCTGGAGCTTTCAGAAGGGTAACTGGTGGGGATGAGGGTGGAACTGGAGCATTGTTGTGAGAGCCGGGGAGTCCCAGGATGAAAAAGAAATACAGAGAACTTGTAGCTGGAAGGGTAGTGTGTTCCTTCTACCCCCACTTTGAAGGACTACTTTTTTTTTCTTTCTTTCTTTCCTTTTTTTTCAGTTTTTGGCCAGGGCTGGGTTTGAACCCCCCACCTCAGGCATATGGGGCCAATGCCTTACTCCTTTGAGCCACAGGCGCTGCCTGAAGGATCACTCTTACTGCTCTCTCCTGATACAGAGCCCAACGCCCCTATCACCCAGCATGGTAAACTAGAATAGATTTGGAGCTGAAAGACAAAATAAAGTGATAATTGGACAGTAATTTATACATTAATTCTTTGGATAATAATTTACTGTAGATATATTAGTTGCCTTAACTTCATCTATCATATTTAAGGCATTAGCCGAATGTATCATTGTCATTAACTAACAAATTTCTATGCACGTCAAATAAAAATAACTTTGGACATTGATAAGGAAAGAGGTTATTAGAAAAGGTGATTGCGAGGATAAGAAAGAGGGTGGGGAAACTGGTGCAATGTGGGGGAGGCTGTGACCGTGAGATCGGCAAGTCCCTCAAAGGTTAGAGATAAAATTTTTCTTTTTTATGAACAGGAATAAAAGGATAAAATGGATGAGGAAGTGAGATGAAAGGAAGCCAGATCAGAAAATGGTTGAGGCCAGCTTATACTTGGGACAGCTATGGAGGGGTTGCTGGTTCAGAGGGTGGTTTTGTCAGTGTTTAGAAAGGCAAGAATTTAACTGAATTTAAAGTGTGGGAAGGCAAGAATTTAACTGAATTTGGTTAACAAGAATTTTATTGCTACTGATTAGAAGACACAAGCAGTTCAGCTAATCATTTATGAGGCCAAAATGGGAAATTAGAGGGTCTGTATCTGACCTTGTCCCATGCAAAAAAGGAAATAATCATGATTCTTATCCCAGCCATGTAGGAAAGAATGGTGTTTTTTTGTTTGTTTGTTTGGTTGGGTTTTATTTTTTTGTAGTAAACTTTTTTCTGAAAGACTTGGGGCAGGACCCCCCACTCTGCCCTGAGCTCTGACAACCCCAATCAACCGCAAGAGACGGCGCTTGATGCAAACCGCAAGAGGATTTTATTCCAGCATGCTGGGGCTTGACTCGCAACTCTTTTAGGAGCCGAGGAGTCAAGCCCTGAACAGCAGGTTTTACAAGTTTATAAAGGCAAAAACCATAAAGTAGGGAGGAGTAGCAGACATAGCAGGGGCTTTAGGGAGGGGTAGCAGACATAGCAGGGGCTTTAGGGAGGGGTAGCAGACATAGCAGGGGCTTTAGGCAGGGGTAGCAGACATAGCAGGGGCTTTAGGGAGGGGTAGCAGACATAGGGGCTTTTCCAGATAAGAAGAACTCTGGTTCATTACTCATCTGTCTTAAGACAAGATCAGCAGTTAAACATTTGCTTAGCTTTTTTCTTTCAGAACCAGTTACAGGTTATCTGCTTCAGCTCGGGGCTATTTCCTAGGACAGTTACAAAAGGTCACATTCTTATGGTAGGGGGCGAGGGGTGCTGCTACATGGCTGATCCCCCCCCCCTTTTTGGATTTGGTAGTACTTTCCTTCATTTCCAGAACTTAAAAGGATTGGGAGATTTCTTTAACCTTCACTATTCTGGGCTCACAGGGCTCGGGTAAAGCTCAAAATTGTCACCATTGGTCTGTCTGGAAAATAAATGCTGTTTTTTCCATGATTGTTTCTATAACAGACAAGTGAACTAAGTAAATAACTTGTCCTTCTAATTCTTCCTCATAAGCAGATACCCAATTCTTGAAGTTAGGATACATAAAGGGCTCCTCTGAATTTACTCAAACCTGACAGTTCAAAGAACATATAGGAAAAGAAAAGCAAGAACAACGAAATTATACAGTAAGACTTCCATATAAAAACAACCAGTTTGAGCAGATTTTAACTAAAAGAACTACCAGCCTAGAACATTATAAGAGGCTTGAAACTCAGGACAAAGCCTAACGGAGCTTAAACAAAACACACAATATAAATTCATAATTAGAGCTGAGAAAAGATAAAAAGAGAAGAAAATAAAGTACATAGGTCAGTTAGGAGTTTTTTTTGTTTTTGTTTTTTGCAGTTTTTGGCTGGGGCTGGATTTGAACCCACACCTCTGGTAGATGGGGCCAGTGCCTACTCCTTTGAGCCACAGGCACCGCCCAGTTAGGAGGTATTTTATTTACTATTTTGCTAAAATGGTTGTTGTTTTTCCCTCCACATAAACCAAAAGAGATGAAGGCTGAGCACCAGCAACTCTTTGGAAGTAGTGGAGCTGCGTCAGGCACTATAGGAAATCTTCAGAGTGTAAACATGCTCGGCATGGGGGGCCTGTGGCTCAGGGAGTAGGGCACCAGCCCCATATACCAAGGGTGGCAGGTTCAAACCCAGCCCCGGCCAAACTGCAACAAGAAATAGCTGGGTGTTCTGGTGGGTGCCTGTAGTCCCAGCTACTTGGGAGGCTGAGACAAGAGAATTGCCTAAGCCAAAGAGCTGGAGGTTGCTGTGAGCTGTGACGCTACAGCACTCTACCCAGGGTCACAAAGTCAGATTCTGTCTCTAAAAAAAAATAAAATAAAATACTCAGCATGAAATGCTAACGTGACTAATGTTGTAATAACAATGAAAGTGATAATGATGATGATGATAATAACACTGGATAAAGTGTTCTCTCACTCAAGGCTGGACAGGGATCCCCCACTCTCCAGGCCCAGGTGAGCTCAGAAATCAGACCCCCATCTCTAGGGACAAACAGGCTGCCCTTTCCAAGCCACACCTCCTAGGCTCTAGCAAGGTCATGAACAAAGCAACCTGAAGGATTTTGGGTGGTTCCACCTTGAGTAGGGAACACACAGCCTAATCCCTGCCCTGAGACAATACTGCAAAGGTCTAATAACCTTGCCCTAGCAGAGGGACTGCATTCATTCATTTGCTAATGCACTCATTAGCTTTGAAAAGATGTTTTTCAACCTCCTGGCCAAAAATACTATATAACCCCCTAGACCAGTGGTTCTCAACCTTCCTAATGCCTTCCTTACAGTTCCTGTGGGTCAAGACCCACAGATTGAGAACTGCTACCCTAGACAAAGGGCCCATGGGGAAAATTTTGGACTTGGGTCTTTCCCTTTGCCAGAAGCTCTGATGCTTTTTACTATTTTTATATTCCTTTCTGTATAATAAATCCTATCTTACAGGTGATCTGTGGTCTGTGGGGCATTCTTCAGATGCCCCAAACCAAGGACCTATTGAAGAAATTCTAGGTGTGGTGCCTGTGGCTCAAAGGAGTAGGGTGCTGGCCCCATATACTGGGGGTGGTGGGTTCAAATCCAGACGCGGCCAGAAAAAAAAAAAAGAAAAATTCCGGTAACACTGTGACCGGGGATGGTGCTGATACAGAAGGTACACATCCTAAGAAAGCCACAACTCCGGAGGATTTCACTGTCATCCGGGGAGAAGAGATTTTTAACCTCAGGCCACGTGCCTAAGATAAAGTTAATAATCGTGATTTTTCTCTGCATTAGCAGATGTATTTTAACTGCATTTCAATTTTAACTGTCATTTATAGGAGGACAATTTTTTTTTTTCTAGCAAGAAAGATTAATGCAAGGAAGAAATAACTTAATTTGTGAAGGGCTTTATAATTCCAAGTTATCCTTAAGTCACCCATTTCAATCACTCTGATAAGATATACCCAATGCCATGCTTTAAGAGCCAATTAATTTTTAAACATAGAAAGATTATAAAATAGGCATGTACCTTCCCTGAGAGAATTTTGTTTATTACTTTGCTGTATAGAAAGTCTCGAGGTTAGAATTAAAGGTATGTCTGCCTTACTATCAAAATGCTAATAAATTTGAAGTCACAAACTATGAATTAGGCTGGAAAATGATGATACTATCACACCCTGGCTCACTCCGTGTCTAATCATCAGTCACTGGTTATTACTCTGCTTGACCGCACCATAAATAACTTTTTTCCTTTTTATTGTTCCAATGATCCAAATAAACTCTGACAAAGACTCTCTCTTTTGACCCAAACTTTAGTGAGACTCCTCTGGATTCTCTATTTGACTAGGCCAAGCGTGGGCTTCCTTTTCTGCCCTTGTGACACCTGAATTTCTTCCTCAGTAGGTCCTTGGTCTCAGGGATTTGAAGAATGAACCCACGGACCACAGATCAGTGGTAAAATAGGATTTTATTACACAGGAATACAGAAGGAGTTATAAAGGCACCAGAGCCTCTGGCAAAGAGCAAGACCCAAGTCGGAAAATCTCTTTCTTGGGCCCTTTGTCTGGGGGTATCGATTACATTTTTGGCCAGGACTTGGTAGGTGAGAAAACATCTTTAAAGTTCATGAGTGCATTAGCAAATGAACGAATGTAGTTCCTCCCCCAGGAGGGCAAGGTTACCAGGTCCTTACAGTCCTTGTCTCTGAGAAGGGATTAGGAGTGCTCTCTACTCAAGGTGAAACCACCCAAAAACCATCTCAGGCTGCTTTGTTCATGATCTTGTTAGAGCCCAGAGGATGTGTCCTGGAAAAGGCAGCCTGTTCATGCCTGGAAATGGGGGTCTGATTTCTCATCTCACCTGGGTCTAGAGAATGGGGAGTATCCCTGTCCAGCCCTGAGTGGGGGAATCCGGTATCACTGCAGAATCCAGTGTGAGCAAGCGTTCTGCAAGTCCTTTAGTAGCTGACCGCTTCTGAAGACTTCACCCAGGCCTATCTTCAGCAAAAATTCTACCAAGTCAGTTTACAGAAATCCTTTATCATTCCTCACCCTGGATGTTTCTTCTTGGTACTTTTTAATCCACTAACCCCCATTCTGCTGGTGGGTTATACATCGTACTACTCCGCATTGAAGTCAGAATTGAGTTCTGTCTCAGACCCCATTGCAGTGGCCCCTACACCTGTCTCCAAGGGTCCTCTGCACAACTTCAGTGAGTGTCATGGATAATAGTTTTCTCTGAGCGCTCAAGTGAAACAATTATGGAAAAGCACAGATTGTAGTTCCCTGCTTCTGTTGTATTCACAGGACTGGGAACATTGTCAGGCCCGGTGACTGGGTCTCTGTGTAACTCTATGCTCTCGCCCTAACTAACTGATAACAGGATTCCACTACTCAGGGAAAGACAGCCCCCCCCCGCCCTTCCTACAATAACCAGGCTAGACAGGAGCCCCTCATCTCTAGGCCCAGGTGAGCTCAGAGGTCAGACCCCCATTTCCAGGCACAAGCAGACTGCCTTCTTCAGGACACACCCTGTGGACTCATGAACAGAGCAGCCTGTGATGGTTTTTTGGGTGGTTCCACCTTGGATAGGAACACACACCCTAATCCCTTCTCAGGGACCAAGACTGTAAAGGACCAAGTGCCAGCCATGTGTAATCCTCTAGACTCAAGACCCCTAGAAAAAAGAGCCCAGGTGGAGACTCCCGAGAGAGTTCTTCAGTTCTGGTGCTTTTCTGTATTCCTGCTTTCTAACTTCTAATAAAAGTCCTATTTTACCACTGATCTATAGTCCGAGGGATCATTCTTTGAATCCCAGAGACCAAGGACCTACTGAAGAGTGAAATTCCGGTATCAGAATTGTAAACTGAATTGTAGGGTCCCCTTTTGACACTTTAGCTAGCTTCTATACGCCACTTGCTGTTTTTTTGCTGGAGCACATTTCAATAACTTCTCTCGCCTTAACATTCTTTTCAAATAGGTAACACGTATTTGTTTTTTATTGTTTGTTTGTTTGTTTTGAGATAGTCTCACTTTGTCACCCTCAGTAGGGTCTTGTGGTATCACAGCTCACAGCAACCTCAAATTCTTGGACTTAAGCAATTCTCTTGCCTCAGACTCCCCAGTAGCTGAGACCACAGGCGCCCACTACAACAGCCGGCTATTTTTTTGTTGCAGTTGTCAATGTTGCTTAGTTAGCACAGGCCAGGTTCAAACCCATCAGCCTCATGGTATTTGTGGCTGGTGCTGTAACCACTCTGCTAAGGGCGCCAAGTTGATAACACGTATTTGTTAACATCTTCCACCATCTGAAAGAAATCATCCTCCACTAAATAATACACATCTTTCACATATTTTCAGTTGATTTTCTGGACCCCATTTGCAACCAAGCCTTGTCCACACACCAACAATTCACTTCAACATCAGTTTTAAACGCAAACTCACCTTGGTTTGACTGTATGGCCACTATGTAAATTTTTATATTTGACACATGTAAAGAAATTCAAGGTTTCACTAAAAAAAAAAAAAAAGAGTAAATAGGACAGGGAACTACAAATAGAGAGGATAGGGGACCACAGAGGGACTTTTAAAAAGCTGCATTTTATAAAATGTAGGGACAAGAATTCAAAAATATAAGTAGAAACAACTGCAGTTTGACGATTGGAAGTTCTCATACTTCTGTCCGAGAAAGGCTGAATAAGAGAATTTTGCATGAGGCCAAAAAAAAAAAAAAAAAATGTGAGATAGTTTTTGTAATAAATCTATCAAATTTGGTGACAAGAAAGTAGATACAAGTTATTTGGTCCACTGGACATAGCCTTCATAATTGTCTCAAATGGATTATTCATTCTTTTATATTTGTTGCCTAAATAATCCATACCAAAGTTTATTGGGCAGATCTAACATTCCATCATGAAAACAACTTCATAAAAAGGAAAGAATACACTATACATCCTGGTGTATAATAGTCACATTTGTTTTGTTTTGTTTTTTTTTTAGAGACAGAGTCTCACTGTACCACCTTTGGGTAGAGTGCCGTGGCGTCACACGGCTCACAGCAACCTCTAACTCTTGGGCTTACGCAGTCTCTTGCCTCAGCCTCCTGAGTAGCTGGGACTACAGGTGCCCGCCACAACGCCCGGCTATTTTTTTGTTGCAGTTTGGCCGGGGCTGGGTTTGAACCCATCACCCTCGGTATATGGGGCCGGCGCCCTACTCACTGAGCCACAGGCGCCGCCCAACAATAGTCACATTTGTTAAGTGCATAGTAATCTATTTAGATGAGAGCTGCTATACCATGTAAGCCCATGATTTGCATAAATAGATTACATTTACAATCCATTTGCAAAAGTTTAAGAGATTTCCACCTTTTAATTATTTTCTTTGAGCCCATTCCTGCAATAACCATTCATTACTGACAATACCGTAAAGCAATTATTTTTTCAAATAAAGGGCTTTATTGATTTAACTAACGAAACACAGTAACTTAGACATCCAGGGAGCAACTTCCATAATGATACAGATAAAGGAAGTGAAGAAAATTTTCTTAAGATCCCGTTTGATCCTGCAATCCCATTACTGGGCATCTATCCAGAAGGAAAAAAAAATCTTTTATTATAATGATACTTGTTCTAGGCTGTTTATTGCAACCCAATTTACAATCACTAAAATATGGAAACAGCCTAAATGTCCTTCAACCCAGAAATGGATTGGCAAGCTGTGGTATATGTATACCATGGAATATTATTCAGCTATTTAAAAAAATGGAGATTTTGCAGCATTTGTACTAACCTGGATGGAGGTGGAACACATTATCCTTAGCGAAGCATCACAGGAATAGAGAAGTATGAATCCTGTGAATTCGACTTTGATATGAGGACAATTAATGACAATTAATGACATGGTGGGGCATGGGGGAAGGAGCCAGCAGACAGAGAAGGAGGGAGGGGATGAGGGTAAGGAAAAGAAAAAAAGAAGAAAGAAAGAAAAGTTCCTTAAGATGATGAGATGCAGATAGCATTCAGACTATCTGTTTCGCCTCTGTGTATTCAGAAATAGAAAGTGAAGTCTTCCAAATGCAGACAAGCTGAAAGACAGAGGGGTTCACTTCAGTTCCTCTTTGCCTATCATGATATCAGACCGTGTGGTGCCTTAACAGGGGACACACAGCCCACTGGTGGGAGAGCAGATGCGAAATGAAATCTCTCAGTGGTACCTGTTTGGGGCTGTTGAGTCAAAAAGCTCTCCACGAGAGTTACTGGGAAAATTACACTCCTCTTGAACAGATCCCTCGATGAAAGAAGTGAAGCACAACATGTCCTTCTAGTAATAGTGACAGACCGAGTGGAAAAAAAGGAAAAAATAAAGTAGGTCATTTTTTAAGACTAGTTCTTTTTTTTTGCTTTAAGATTGGCTGGTTACAACAAATAAAATTGCATGTTGAGACTTCAAAGCTTACCAATTTTCTTTGTTTTCTAGAGTAAAATATTTGTGGTTTCTATTCTTTTGTTATGAATTTTTAATCCAAACCCAGGTAAAATATTGGAGGAAAAGAGAATTTTCTCTGAGAGGTTAAGACTAAAAGAAGCATTTTTTTTTTTTTTTTTTTTGCTAAAGTGAGAATATTCCTCCCAAACTGTTTTTTTGTCTGTTCTTTAAAATACATAAATAAGAGTTTCAGAAAAATTAAAGATTTAGTGGAGGGCAAAATTTAAATCCAGCATTCTGTTTAGTTTAATTCATTACAGCCTCAATTATTCTGAGATTATTATTTTTTTCTTTTTTGTGTTTTTTTGGCTGGGGCTGGGTTTGAACCCACCACCTCTGGCATGTGGGACTGGCGCCCTACTCCTTGAGCCACAGGCACCACCCCTATTCTGAGATTATTATATTTGAAAATGTACCCATGATTGTATAATTTTACATCAGAATTTTCATCTCTCATTGATAACTTATGATAACTTGCTTTTTATCTATATTTAATGTTAGTATGCTTAATTTGTGAACAATTAGAGAATATTGATTTTTAATATTGTCTAGAAAAGACAATATTGGTCAGAAAAGACACAAAACACAGGGCATCTCCTATAAGGACTATTTTGAGGTAAACAAAGTCTAAGGAAATGTCTTCAGTTCTTGCTTGATAGCCAGGATCAAAAAAATCACTTTTTTATAGGCATTTTAGGTTTCCTCTGGAACTCGAATTGATATGTGCCACACCATAAGAATGACCTATATGGTAAATTGATTTTTACAGCATGCAAGCACATTTGAATGAAAGTCAATATTGAAAGTCCTGTGGCAGTTAAAAAGCACAAATTTAGACCATGATAACAACACACGTGTTCAATATTCTAGGCCTCTGAACGGAATTTAAAAAATCTTTTTTTCCCCCTAAGACTTCTTTGAACTCCAAAGAACATTCCTTCTAATATAACTTGTGTAAATTAGTCTTGAATTCCTATTATCTTTTTATTCCTTCAATTTAGAAACTACAGGATGTTGTTTAAATTCAGGGGACAATAGAATGTCCTTTATCATAGTAATAAATAATGATAGGGGTTTTTATTTTAATGGTATGCTCTAAATTAAAAGGAGCTTGAGATATTCAGTCTAAGAGCTAACCTTTAAATGCAACCAAAATGTGCAATTAATATGAAAACATCTATCCATTTTGGATGTGTTTTGAGAAAAGTTTTCCTATGATTGCACAAAAGAATTTATATACAAATCGATATTCTTTTAAATTTTTTTTCTTCATTTAATTCGCATAAGAATTCAGGAAGTCGAACTGCTACCTGGCTGTCGTATTTTGATTTGCTAGTAAAGGAAAGATAAGCTGCTATTCATTAGGAATCTATCATTGGTTAGATCGCTAGATGAATCGATAAAAACAGAGGTAAGATTGATAAGACAGAGATAAATATGCTTGTATAAATATATGAGTATTCATATGTGGCAGGAGACAAAAATATTATTTCTTTTTTTTCCCCTGAGGAAATGAAATCTGTGATCATAAGATTAACTACATGGCAGGCCCTCTCTCACTCACAGTGAAAACAAGGTTAGTCCAAAAAAACAAAAAAGAGCATACTTTCAAGTGATATCTCTCCACTGGAGCAAATCATTTAATTTTTCTGTGCTAATAATATTTACCTCCATGAGTTGTTACAATTATTAATTGAAATAACATATGTAAAGCATTCTGCTTCTGTTCAAAACTCCATTAATATTAGCTATTATTATTGCGATTGGCATTTCTAGTAGTAGAAGTACTATAATAACCGTTTGGAATTGTGATTCTGAGAACTGATAATTAGCTTTCCTTTATGTCATTGTAGGCTGCTAATTCATCTGTAGAGTGCCTAACCCAAAGGTGCACCTGCTTGGAAAACTTTTTAAGGTAGCTATTAGTTGTTAAGCCCACTTTTTCCCAACTGCGGAATCTAACATAGAACAGGTGAAGTTTACAAAAGCGTATAGCCTAGAGAAGATCATTCCCTCCTAGATAATGCAGTAGAGTTTTACAAACGGCCTTGGGGGCTCTTTGTTTACCAACTGTCACAGAGAAAAGCAAAGATTCTTCAGTGGACTTTAGAGAACTACGTCTAGCCTGGCACTTACCCAGTATTCCTACCTCTCCAAATAATATTATATTTTCTAATTCTTCAGTAATTCTCATTGTTTTCTCCTGCAGTCAATCAATATCTCTCTCTCTTTCTCTTTTTAGCCAGATAATTATATCCCCAAATGCATAAGCAGCCAATAAAGTCTCTCAATGATCAAGTGATGATATTACCTCAACACTCACCCCATTTCAGTAACACAGGTTTTTAGGAGAAGGAAAAAAAAACACATAATAAACATTAACACTGATCAGCTTTCTTCATGTATGTTTCATATTTCATCACCTAGAATATTGATGGTAAATCTTACAGCCCACCACAATGGTACCAGATAGCTCTCCAGTATCCAGATATCTTTTTGATATCTTAAATCCCAGCTTTCAATATACACGGAAAATAGCACAGAACAGGAAAGGAGCACTCAGAGGTCACATCCACTGGGCTAAACTACTCCCCATGTTCTTTATGGGAAAAGGTGTCTGGTTATCCAGGATTGAGCTTCTTTTGTTACCAGGTGGATATTAATCACTTAGTAAAAATAACAATCTCACGACCATAAATGAAAGCAGAAACCAGTAGAAATAACTGCCTTCTTCACATCCAGCTCGTTTTACTTTCTACATAAAATTTAACCAGCATGTGAAATCATCCCATTCCTTTACCAGTTTACCAATTTACTTATCTATTGAACATCCCCCACTAGAATGTGAGATCAGTTAGAATAAACACCTCGTTTTTCTTGTTTACCACTATATTACTAAAAATCTAGATCAGCTCCTAGAACACAGGAGAAGTTCCATACATAAATATTTACAGAGCCTCTTATAAGATTCAATTTTTAGGTTGAAGGAAAGAATTTATAAACTCGATACTCATTTGCTCCATGGACAAGTCAGTACTTGGTAAATAACTGATGGTAATTTCTATAATACTGAATACTTTATTTGTAGAAGCTGATCTTGAAAAATAAATATCAATCCAGGATATAAAAATAAGCCAGAGAGAGAGAAAGGGTGAACGCTGAGTCCTTTATATTTTAATTACAAGTTCTACAAGTTAAAAAGGAGATAACTTGGCCGGGTGTGGTGGCTCACGCCTGTAATCCTAGCACTCTGGGAGGCCAAGGTGGGTGGACTGGTCACAAGCTCATGAGTTCGAGAACAGCCTGAGCAAAATCAAGACCCCGTGTCTAAAAAAAATGGAGATAACTTTATTGTCATCTAAAGATTGTTAAGAAGGAATTTGAATTTTCTTGTCTCCTTACAAATATTTGCAAATAACCCATAAATCATCAGATTTTAGCTTTAGAAAGAACCTTGGAAACCATCCAAGCTGCCTCCTCATTTTCCAAATGTGCAAAGCAAAGCCAGAGAGACTCAGCAACTCACTCACACCTCCCGATAGCAGCTCCCCTTAATGACAAGCTGGGTTTCTGATTCCTAAAACCAGTCGTCTTCTCCCCAAGTTTCCTGCCTTCATAACAGAATTATTTTTCTAACTTCAATCTAGCTCGACTTTTTTTTCTGCCTTTGACACTTTTATGCATAGAACTTTTCACAGCCCGTCATTATGGAGGCATTTATCACCACACACCTCGATGTTTTACAGTTCGCCTCAAATATTTAAGGCAGGTGCATTTTGCAATGCTTTGTCAGTCTTTCAGTTAGAGGAAGATATGGCTGCTGAGGTATGTACCTGTTCTATTAAAAACGGACAGAGGGACTAACAAGTTTTCAACTGCTTTCAGTGGTTTATATTAAGAAGCCTTGTCAGGATAAAGGAAACTCCAGTTCTGATTGACTGCAGCTGTCTGCTGTATCACTGTCCTCTGCCTCAGACCCAGGGTCTTGTGTTATTTCTATTTACGGTCTGTCAAAATGTGATCACTCGCCACCAGAAATAATGTGATGAATTTATGAGAGCCTCTCAGGGCTTAAAAATATTTGAATAAAGAAAAATTAATGACAGTGGCTCGTACTATCTCGAGAGTATTATTTTGTTTGCCTACTTTTCTTACAACAACAGCTAAAAAAGATAATGTCTTGGGCTGTGTTTCTACTTTCCCTGTTTACCGTTTTCTCTAGCTCAGCGTCTTGACTGTAAGGAATGTTGGGATTTGGCAAATGCCTTTGTTTGGTTGTTAGCTTATTTCTGGAATAGCAGAACAGCAGGTTATGTCTTTTCCTTTCTAAACTTTAACATTTTGTTTCCTTTTTAAAGGCTGTGAAAATTTTAATCAATGAGGCAAGTCTTGGATGCTGGTGTTAAAGATGCAGTTCAGGCACCGCAAGTCCATAGTTACTTTCTAAATTGCTTATAGTTGTTTTTGCTTCACTACTTCCTATTTTCTTCATTTGTAGTTTTCATGTTGAGTTTATAACAGACCAAATATCAAACAGGAGCTAATCACTACTTAGAGATGTTACTTACCAGAGTGCTTCACATATTGAACTGGTCCTAATTCCTCAAATCGGTTCTATCAATAGCACATATTTTTATGTGATCAATCCAGACCAATTAGACATTAGAGCTGATTCATTTCACCCTCCAAAATATTTAATGTTACATAGTAGGGCTGAGTACATTGGATACATTTTCTTCTATTCTTGAGATACTTTACTAAGAAGAATATGTTCCAGCTCCATCCATGTAAACATGAAAGAGGTAAAACTAATTTTTGGCTTTCATATGAAAGCTATAACCCAGTTATAACCTAAGAATATGGGGAATGGGGAGAGGGAAGGGAAGGAGGGGGGAGGATGCGCGGAGGGAGGGTGATAGGTGGGATTACACCTGCGGTGCATCTTACAAGGGTACATGTGAAACTTAGTAAATGTAGAATGTAATTGTCTTAACACAATAACTAAGAAAATGCCAGGAAGGCTATGTTAAGCAGTGTGACAAAAATGTGTCAAACTGTTTATAAAACCAGTGTATGGTGCCCCATGATCGCATTAATGTACACAGCTATGATTTAGTATTAATAAAAAAAAGAAAAGAAAGACATCACAAGGAAAAAAATATATATTTAATGTTTGTTAAATTAGTTGCAAATGTAGATAATTGTCTACCTTCCCCAGCCCTTTTAATACTTTTACAAACTTACTTGCTTCAGGGGAAAAATTCATCTGCCAGGGGCAATTCAGCCCTTTACATTAAAATATACAATTATAACTATGGAATGTATTAGTTCATTATGTTGACACTTCATGGGATCAAATCTTTTGAACACATTATTCTGTAATATGTACTATTTACCTGGTTTTTCTATTTTTGGGTACAAAATCTTGATTCTAATAGAAAAATCCCACCTAGATTTAAGCTGATCACATTATGAGGATGACAAAAAGATTTATAGAAACTAAATGAATTACAGCCATAGAATGAAAAAAAAAACACAATTTAAAAGAATAAAATAATGTGTGTGTACTAAAATAATACTCATCTAGGTGGAGCTTGTGTGCGTGTGTATGTGTGTGCACACCTGTGCTATTTAGAAAATTCTCTAATCTGTTTCCAGTTTCTCAGTAAGGAAACATGATCAGCCTGTATGGGGTTGTTTTAGATCATTCTCTCTATTCTGATCTAGTACAGACTTCTCTACAAAGATTCAGTACATCCCTTCCTGTTAGAAATAGGTTTTAATTTGCCTCAGGCTATTTGCTATAGGATGAATAATTGTTATTTTAGGAAACTTATCTGCCAGCCTGCTTGTTGAAAGGATTGAAATCGTCCCAATGACTTCAAAGTTGACGTAGCAGAGCGACTCCTTCGAGAACTGAGGGAGAGCCCACGGGCTCCTGCGACTGTCCCTCTGAATATCTACTGGCCTCGGGCAGGGATGGGGCTGGTGTGAAGACAGGGATGAGAGGCACTGACTGCTGGCCTCGAACCGCAGCTTAGTGAAATCTGCCAAATCTTCCATCACCAATGGCAGCAGTACGAGCATTTCAATAGACTTTCTGGTACAGAGCACATCAGAGGCGGCTGGAAAAACATGTCTAGAGATGCTGTTAAAATTTGCACAAGAGCACAGCTGGCGGTCAAAGTGAAGAGTCATTTGGGGGATGACTTGGCAGAAATGAGATGCAACCCGCTACCTTCAAAAGACCATGCTAACTACGGGAACTGGAGCCCAGATAGACTCCATATATTAAATGATGAAAGCTCTGTGCTCAGCCAGGTGACACAAGGACGTCAGTCACAGGGCTCCAAAAACAGCCAGGTAAACTCCCGAGAATGTGTAAGGTCCATTTACTTATCAGCCTTTGAAATATTTCAGCCTTTCAGGTTTCTTGGATAAGGGGCAAGAAAGGAGCCTTGTGCCCTTACTCCAGAGCCTTGAGTGGAATTTAATTTGACTTAAGCATTAACTAAGCTTATGGAACTCATTGAATAGAATTCGGGAACCCATATCATCTCTCTTTACAGCACTCATTCAAATTCATCCTGCCTCTGTGGTTCTTCCCTGTCCCTGAGTAAAATCTTGGGCAGGCTTCAAAACTTATCTCCTTGCTCTCAGAAAAGTAAAGTTCTCTTTATTCTTCGTTAGGAAGTTAATCTCACTTAGGCAATTGAAACGTCTACTCTGTGCCAGGGTCAGAACTCTGGATCCCATTGAAGCATGCTCCTTTCCTTTCTTACCTTGAATATGATGGTGGACGGAACGTCCAGGTTCACTGGTACCACCCTGAGAGTTATGATAATGTAGCACCCAGCCAAAGGACCCCTAAAGGCCCCTAACTGTCTCAGCCTGTTTCAGCCTTAGTCTCCTGCATGTACCCCCCCCCGCCCCCCGCCAATAAATTACTTAAACAGGTTTCAAAATAGAACAAGGAAGTTCCCTGAGTTCCCAAGAACTCCTAGCAACAGGTAACAATGGTAGAACTTAAACAATGGTGAAATAAATCACCTACGTGAAGTCCCCAACGTACTGCATCCCCCATGTTGTCCCCATGCCAAGATTGTCCCAAAGCCAGCTGCAACCCCCTGACTTGCTGTAATCGGTGCCAAACCCCCTGACTCGCTGTAACCCTGCCGTCGTGCCAGCCGCCACGCTGTCATTGTAACCCCACCCCTGGGCTAACTAACTGCCGCGCTCTGCTTTTGTTTCTGCTTGCTTCCATGGCGACAAAAAAGGTATAAAAGGCAACCTGCTTTTCTCTTGGGGCCATTGCCCCTTTGGGTGGCGACCCGCCCTGCGCAGGTGTAATAAATCACCATCTGATTTATACCTGAAGTGGGGTCCGAGTCTTTCTTTCAGGTGGCAAATAATTACAACAATAATCTCTTTCTCTCACAGAGCAGCATTACGGGTCTCTGAATTCTCAGCCATGGCTGGCGGGGGGGGTCTTATGTTCTTGAGTAATATCCAAGGCCACCCATCTGCATCTCTTTTTCTGTGGTCCAGATTTGGTCAACAAGAAACACAAGACTTGACCTATATTATGTCAGCAGTGGAGATGAGGTTACTTTGAGAATGCAGCTCCAGTCTCCTGCTGTAGCAGTGATACCCAAGCTTTTTGGCAATTCTGTTTGTTCTATTCTGAAACCTGTTTGAGGGACTGGTTTTATGGAAAATGATTTTTCCATGGAAAGGGGATCTGACAGTTGGGGGTGCTCAGGCAGTGAGGCAAGTGATTCAGAAAGGCTGTAATGCAGATGAAGCTTCCCTCACTCACCTTCTGTTCACCTTCTGCATGGCCTGGATCCTAACAGACCACAGATCAGCCAAGGTCTATGCCCCAGGGTGCGGGACAGCAATGCCACAGGACATTTCATCCAGCTTCTTGCTTCTAAATTTTGTTTTGAAAGGAGAGAGTGAGGAGGGAAGATGTTCAAATGTGCATCCATAGCAATCCATTTTGTTCCCATCTGCAGACCCTCACGCTTGACTTGAAGTGAGGTAAAGCGCAATCTCCTCCCACCCCCTTTAAAACAAGTGCAAGATTCTCCTAGAAAATCCAATGCCCAAACTCAGCCTTTGAGGTGGACATTACGATAAAGGCTCCAAATCCAAGTTTTAGCCAGAGAACTCACCACCTGGTATTTTATTCTTGGCTTTCTGTGACCATTTTTACATTCTTTCTGATACATAGACAAATAAAATAAAAATGTAACAGCACTCACGAGGTAAGTTGGTAGAGCTGTAACTCTTCTGATAACTCCAAAATGGTAGCTTTCGGCTTCATGAATGGAAGAGCATGGCTCGCTATTATTGTAGCTCTTTAACTTCAACTTTCTTCATGTGTATTTGTGTTAATTACAAGCTATGTTCTTTTTTCCCTAACCAGCATTCTTATCACCATCCCAGTTTTGCGGACAGCAAGGGTATCAAAGATGTTTTAAATTCCTTTGGCAAAGAAATTCATTTCTTGCTTGAGATCTTTGATGGACTGAATTGGATCTCCCCAAAATTCATATATTGAAATTTTAACACCCAGTAGCTCAGAACGTAACTATCTTTGCAGAGAAGGCCTTTACAGAGATAATTAAAGTGAGATCATCAGGATGGGCCCTAGTCCCATATAAACTGGTATCCATAAGAAGAGGCAATCAGGATACAGACAGCCACAGAGGAAAGACCACTCAGAAATCCAGAGAGAAAACAGCTCCAGAAGCCAGGGAGAGGTGTCACAAGAAGTCAGCCCTGACGGCACCTCTGTCTTAGACAGCTGGCCTCCAGCACTGTGAAAAAATAAATTGCTGGGGCGGCGCCTGTGGCTCAGTGAGTAGGGCGCCGGCCCCATATACTGAGGGTGGTGGGTTCAAACCCAGCCCCGGCCAAACTGCAACAACAACAAAAAAAAATAGCCGGGCGTTGTGGCGGGCGCCTGTAGTCCCAGCTGCTCGGGAGGCTGAGGCAGAAGAATCACTTAAGCCCAGGAGTTGGAGGTTGCTGTGAGCCGTGTGAGGCCACGGCCCTCTACCCAAGGGCCATAAAGTGAGACTCTGACTCTATAAAAAAAGAAAAAGAAAAAATAAATCGCTGTGGTTTAGGCCATGCCATACGCAGTACTTGCTTATATGAGTGCAAGCAGGCAAACACGAGGCCCAAACAGAAACATATCCACATTACCAAAATCAAGGAGGTTATTGCATTTCTTGGGCATTCCATCAAAATTACCTTCTCAGTCGTCACACTACAGAAAGACTCCCCCATTTAACCATTTCAAACTCTTTATTATGCAACCCAGTGTATGCATCACAGCAGTGAGTAATCATATCCACCAACCTTCTTCTAGGAAACACACTTTATCATGAGTAAGGTATTATTTTCAGAAGGAAAAAAATTAAACAAATAGTAAATATTAGAACATGTATTAAATTTAAAATATCTGGGGTGGCACCTGCGGCTCAGTGAGTAGGGCACTGGCCCCATATATCGAGGGTGGCAGGTTCAAACCCAGCCCCGGCCAAACTGCAACCAAAAAATAGCCAGGCGTTGTGGCAGGCGCCTGTAGTCCCAGCTGCTCGGGAGGCTGAGGCAAGAGAATCGCGTAAGCCCAAGAGCTAGAGGTTGCTGTGAGTCCTGTGACATCATGGCACTCTACCGAGGGTGGTAAAGTGAGACTCTGTCTCTACAAAAAAAAAAAAAAAACTTAAAATATCTGTGTAAAATTTGTTTTGTTTAAACTGGGCGTGTGGAAGAAGAATGTGAAGGTTTAACAAATAAATTGCTATTTTAGTTTTGTATAAACCGTTCCATTGCTGTTTAAATTTTGCCTAGTATGGGAAGAGGGTTAAGTGAAAAATCTGTTTTCTTAATTCTGCATATATGATTAATTACAAAGTGCTAGAATGTTAGAGAGATGTTTTAAGCTCGCTTTTAATTTTTATTTAATACTGTATACTGGTTTCTGTGGACATGGCTCAGTTTTCCTTAATGAGTAAGACTAGAAGGGAAATTAGAATTTTTGCCATTATTTTCATAACAGGAAAGATAAATCATAGATAAGTAATTCATGTCAACAAATAATTCCCTTTCTCTGAAAGGAGTATTTTCTTCCCTAATATGTTCAAAGATAAGGTATCTGTCAAAGTGATCAATTTAGATTTGAGTTAACCTTAACCAAAATAGAGCAACTATCTGTTTGAATTAAGAAAACTCTTATTAAATTTTCTCTCTAAGAATAAAGGCAAATATGCCTTTAAAATGGCTCATAGCTCTGTAATATAAGTTCTATTTATCCCATGATTAATATTAATGAAGTTAAAGAGCAGGAAAGTAATTATCACCTAATCAATTTTCTCATATATATTTCTGTATTTCTTCTTGGTAAAGGCATTTCATTTTTCTAATGGCATACACATTATTAGAATTCAAAGAAATCATTTTGTGTTCATTTCCAAAGAGAGGACTTCTTTTTATGACTTAGTGATTTTTATCATAATTGATCCTCCTTGGAATCAATTGCTCTGTTAAGGTAACATTTGTTTAAGTAAGGTCAGACCTTTTAAAGATCCATGCATATTCAATTTGATTTAAAGGTGGTTTTCTTGTCCAAACTGTAATGATTCCTATGTAGCTAGCAGACATTTTGCAGTTGTTGAAATAAAGCATAAGTACGATAGATTTTTAAGAATAAATACAAATGTGAGAACTATAGTCTTCTCTTGGATGGTAACAAAGCAATGAAGTGTTTTAAACTGAAATACAGGGTTTAAAGAACACAGGAACTGAACTTGAGAAGTTATGAAGTATAAGAACAAGTTTGAATGCCATATAGTTTAGTGTAAATCAAGACAAGTTCTCCTGGATTGATCTATCAGACATGCTTTTTTTGTGATTTAATGTGAGTCACGGTGATATAACTGTGTGTATGTCACACATTATGGACGAGCTGCCTTAATGGATTTAGTGGGAGGGACCTCATTTAAGTGAACCTCATTTGCCAGATAACTCACAGCTTCCTTTTATGTGCCCTCAGATGCCAGAATGTATCTTAGTAGATACCTTTTCAGGCTGGGCGGTGGCTCACTCCACGGGAACCTAGAGAGTGTGTGGAGTTGCCAGATCCCTTCTGAAGGTGCTCACTCTGAAATGGGTACCTACCAGGAGCCGCCATCCTGAGACACGGCCTTCACTGGGCTCCTGTGCACATCCTCCAGTTCAGAGCAGGAACAGGCCTCAGAGGATGACGGGACAGGGGTTTGCAGCATCTGAGGCTGGGCAGATGGAGGCAGCATGCTGGCGATGGATGCCCTAGACAGGCAGCTGGCGGGGGCAGCTCAGCAGCATCTTCTCTATGAATCACCCTGTGTGGCTCCCCAATGCCAATGTCCATTAGGGGAAACCGTGCTCTCCACCTGGATATGCTTCACAGTGACCTGTGGTCACCCATGAGCTTCTTCAAGTGAACCCCCAGGGAGAACCGGATGAGGAACTGGACATGGTGAACGCAATGATCTCCCAGTTCATTGAAATGTTCATAGGTCCCCTTCATCTGTACAGAAGGGCAATAGACCCTCATTTGCATCAGAGATGATGCAGTGAGTAAGCAAATCTCTATGTATAGAATGAAAAGTGCATCCAGGAATTGAAGCAGGAAACCCATCTACAGTGGGAGGAGGAACTGTCACTTGCCCTCCTCAGGATAAGGGTAGCCCCTAGATGCAGGCTGAAGTTAAGCCCCTATGAAATACTTTATGGGAAACCCTTCTTAGCACCCCTCTGTGCTAAGGGGTGTAAAGAAAGGTGATTAGAGAAAGGTGAGGGCTCTAAAGGGGAGTAAAGAAAGTAGAATAAAGCAATTTGTCAAATAGATGCTAACCACTAGGCATACAGTTCCCTCCTTCAGCTTCTCTCCTCAATTGGAGGAATCTCTCCACCCCTGTAAACCAGGAGACTGGGGGTTGCTTAAAGCCTGGAAAGGTTAAGGACCGAAACAGCAGCTGATAGACAGAGGGAAAGAACTCTATAAAGTGCTTCGACCTAGTTACATCTCGTTGAAATTGTGAGGAGTAAAACCTTGGGTCCACCCGAGTGAAGATATGCCCCAGGGAAGAAGAGGACCCCAAAACCCCAGTAGTTGGGCCAGCCTTTAGGCATTCTAAAATATCTGTTTAAGAGGAAAAATGAAAATGTTAATATTTTTGCTAGCCTTTCTTTTTTACCCAGCCCAGTATCGGACATTGTGAGTATAGGACCCACCGTCATACTGGAGTCTCAGATACCAAGGGGAGTAAAGAAATCTCTCTTCTCAGGTCTCCTCCCCCATGTTTTCTGGTCAATCCTTGGAGTGGTTAATATTGCTTACGCACCTTACTGCCTACTAATCGGTTGTATTCTTCATTTTTGTAAATCTGCTGGCAAAGCTTTACAAGGGCATAAAAAAGTATAAACCACCTGTCTAAAACTTTGCCCCAATTCAGTAGGAAGTAGCTCAAGGCGTACGTCACCCCACCTCCCCTAGATATGGAAGGGTAGAATGAACAATGAAGAGTATGGAACAGGGGAATGGCCTGAAGAAGGGTAAAAATGTTTTCTGTCTTTCTAACATCTCCCCATTTTTTTAGAAATTGAAACCTGCATCCTTGTTTCAGACCAGTCGTTGAGAGGGGAGAGGAGTGTCCTCTGTTCGTTGTACCCCAGGAGACGGCTCATGGGAATTGTCCAGGCAAAGGTCACAGGATTGTCTTAGCTGAGGATGAGATGAATCAGAACCTTCCACTATCATCAGCAGCCTGAAGATGAAAACCTCCCATTAACATCTCTATTTCTGCTCAGAGGAAGGACGTTGGTACCTTCAGCCAGGAGTAGGTCAACCTCCCCAGTTGCTGCCAATATAATAAACTTTTTTTCCTTCTCCACAATTTTTTCTCCTTCTTCTGATATGGCCTCAGAGACAAGTGCCAAACTCTTAGTAACACTCTTTCTTTGTCATTTTTATTGTAATGTGTTTCTGAATATGAAAATGTTTTCTATTGTATTTTGATACCAAAGCAGTTTTTAAATTTTAATCTAGTAAACTTAGCACTCTTTTCTTTGCATCATAATTTTCTTCTTTAAGACTTAAAAAGCTATACCCAATTCAAGGTCAGCTGAATACCTAATTTTTCTCTTTTCAGCAGAGCCAGGCTGGTCTTGAACTCCTGAGCTCAAGTGATCCCCCAGCGTGGGCCTCCCAGACTGCTGGGATTACAGGCTCATGAACCCCTGTGCCAGGCCCAGTGCTGTTTTGAAAAGTGTCTCTCAGCCTCACTTTCAGAATAAAGATGATTGGGGATTTAGTCTGTATAAACAGAAGTTCTTGGAATTGTTGGGTGGACTTTCTATGAAAAATCCAACAGCAGACAGACCTAGCCGTGACCTTTCTTTTTTTATCATCACCTCTGACCTGACCTTTCTTGCCCAGGGTAGACCATGATAATTGAGGCTATCTTGAAAACACAACTTTCATACCCCACAGAAAATGGAGCAAAAAATAGAAGAAGCCTCATTTTCTGATGATACCATGGAAATTCATATCAGTATTGATCTTCCTACCTCCAGTATTCTTTTAAGTTCAGAAATAATAATGATCTTTCATTTCGTGGAAGCCACTGGTTTTCAGGACTCTCAGCAGAGATGCAATTTCAACCAACATAACAGCTATATCATTTACTGACAATGACAAGTTTTTCTTCTTTTATTTCCCTGGCAGTTATTCCACGGATTGGGTACAGTCTCATCACCTTGGTAGGACTTTACAAACCATGTTAAATAGTAATGATGGCAGCTCCTTTCATCTGGAACCCAGATGAACACAGCCCTGTGTCTACCAGAATCCTTCCAGCCAGACACACAGACTCTTGATATTTAACGCATTCTGGGTCCCATTCTGCTGGGCATTTTTTTTTTAGCAATCATTTATTGACTATTTTCTCTGAATGAGGTTCTGCGCCAGCAATGGAAGTACTAGTGGAAATTTGATACAAGTGAGTATTATATGACCAGTGTGCAAAGTGTCTTATTTTTATTATGATACTTAATTTTCGCAATATTACAAGGACAGTATTATCTCATATCTTTTTTCAAAAGTAATATTTTTAGAATCACAAATGATCTGTGTGTACATGACTTAATAAAAATAAACTTGTATTATGTGACTGTGTTGGAAACATATCAAAAACATAATTTGCATTTTTATGTGGATGTTTTTATGTGGATTTGCTGTATTTCAATTTACTAATGTACATGTATTTCTCTGTGCAACATGCAAGAATGCTGTTTAGTTCTTCTGATCTTTGTTTTTACTTTCTTAGTATAAAGATTTCTGCTGGGCATTCTTAGAATTAACAGGCCGTTCCATCTGTTGCCATATCCACGTCCTGACCTTTGATTTTACCTTGCAGAGGTCACTTTTCATTCATACTCAAAGTGATTGAAATGATCTCACCTTGACCTCTCTTCCATTTGTTACTGCAGTGAGTGTGAAGGAAAAGAACAGGGGATTGCGGCTGAGGAGAATGAGTTATTTTTCATAATAGCCGATCAATGGTTTGGAAGCTACACAGGCTTCTATCACTATATGAAGTTTAAAAATAAAGTTTCTGTAAGAAACTTAAAATCTGTAATATAAATGAGAAAAACTGTACTAAGTGAGATAAAAACTAGCATTTAGCCTTTTCTATAAAAGCTTCAGGAAATTATATGTGGTCATGAAAATATTGTATTTCAAAAGATCCTTTCAAAGGAAATAGTACAAAACTATCTTGGGAGGCACTTTTGTGATTATGAAAGAGAATTATTCTCTGCAGAATAATGCACCTAGCAAAAATGGAAAAATTATTTTTTTATGTGTTTCTGTGATTATCAAGAAGAGCAAATATTAAAGTGCGCAGCAGAAAAAAAACTCCATCAGATAATAAGTCCATTAAGAGTGATGGTCTGAAAAAAATGAGTTTCTATATCTGATGTATTGCAACTCAATCAACTGTTATGTAAAATAAATTTAATAATAATTTTATTATAAGTAAAGAAGTATGATAAAATGTATAAGAATAGAAATTACAAAACAAAAGCTAAGTAAGGGATAGAATGAAACCATTGTTTGTTCAGAGAGATAGTGATTAAATGGCTACAAATAATAAGACAGGATAAAGACTGATTATGTGTGCAGAAATATGATCTGTAGAGTATCATTTGTGGTAGGTAAATATTTGCTATATTAAAGATGACTGCACTTTCAATTGTGAACTGTTTCCTTATCTCTCATAAGGATCTCTGAGAAAAAGAATACTACATTGTAATCTCTAATATTTTTGCCCTTTTTTTATTAAATCATAACTGTGTACATCAATGCATTTATGGGGCACAATGTGCTGATTTGATATACCGTGTGGAATGCTTACATCAAATTGGTTAACCTAACCTTCAGCTCACTTATTTGTTGTGGTCAGACATTTATACTCTACTCTTAATAGTTTTGAAACGTACCATTGCATTTTGCATATTAGGTGAGGGCACACCAATGCCTTCCCTCCTCCCGGCCTCCCTCTTCCCCTCTCCTCTCTGTCCTCTCCCCTCCTTCTTTCTGGACTATGGTCATGTTTTATCATTCACATGAAAGTGGAGGTGATTATATATTGGTTTCATAATAGTATTGAGTACGTTGGATACTTTTTCTTCCATTCTTAAGATACTTTACTAAGAAGAATGCGTTCCAGCTCCATCCAGGTAAACATAAAAGATATAAAGTCTCCATGTTTTTTAATGTAATCTCAATATTAAAAGAACCCTATACCTGATGTCAGAAGGAAAAAAAAAGGATCAGCAATTATACATAATTATATGAATTAAGAAAACGGAGTTCTGTCCTCTTACCTAGGGAAGAATTAAACTAAGATGAGAAGACAGGAATTCAGTGGGAGCCCATGTGGGGCAATGTCTTTTGCTGAGATCAACCCCATCCCACCGTTCAGACTCCACGTCTGCCAGAGAAGGAAGAAAAAGAGAAAACGTATAAAATATAAGCTCAGGAAATTTGTCTCGTGAGCATAGCGTGATGGAATTGGAGTGTGGAGACTCCACCTCGTCTGCGGGTAGTTCAATGTAAGGCTGAAGACAGCTGCTGCCTCACATCCAAGCCGTCTTCAAGTGCCTGTTCACAGCATTGCCCACAGAAAGGGTGTCTCTTGTTCGGAAACCCTCAACCAATGGTTCACATCCCAATAGCCAGAATTTTTACTCATGTCTGACACTAAAGTAAATATTGTGAAGAAAGAAACCATCAAGATAGGCTTAACTCAGAGAAATTAATGATGCAGTGGTCGTGTCTCAGGGCGGGGATAACGGTGCTTTGGTGTGTGGGATTTTTGTTTTTCTGATCAGATACTAGTAAAGAACAAAAATGATTTTAGCATATTTATTCTTATTCTGTTTTTACCACAAATCTTATATTGTAATTTACCTGCCCATGTGGTTTGTCTACAGGAAGATAATGTGGACCTGGAAGACAGAAGTGTCTTGGCCATTTCACAGTTTTTCCCCTTTGTAAAATAGTTATCGTACCTTGACGATTTCATTAAAATAAGGGGGGGGAAGATGACGCAGCTAAAATTCCTGAAGCCAGCCTAGTTAAAACCTCTCCAAGGAAGTTTTCCAGGATACTATTTACAAAGTAGGAATAGAAAGAATAAAAGTGTGAATTTATGAGTTAGGCCAGTATCACGCTTTCCAAAAAAGAGCTCTACTAAAGACTAAATCAAGAGGAAGTAAGGGTGCCGTTGATTCTCCATTTTATGATGCACGGATATGTATCAGATACTCTGTGTCATTGAATCTAAGAAGCCATTATTTTTTATTTTATTTTATTTTACTTTTTGAGACAGAGCCTCAAGCAGTTGCCCTGGGTAGAGTGCTGTTACATCACAGCTCACAGCAACCTCCAACTTCTGGGCTCAAGCGATTCTCCTGCCTTAGCCTCCCAAGTAGCAGGGACTACAGGCACCTGCCACAACACCTGGCTATTTTTGGGTTGCAGCCATCATTGTTGTTTGGCAGGTCCGGGCTGGATTCGAACCCTCCAGCTCAGGTGTATGTGGTTGGCGCCTTAGCCTCTTGAGCCACAGGCGCTGAGCCAAGCCATTATTTTTAAATAAACTATTATTTCATTTACCACTCAGAAAATAAACTACCAAGACAATCATGACATCATTGTCAAAAACCACAAAGGGTCTAAGAAGTTACTGTACCTAACAAATTAGCTGCACAGTTTCACAGATGCCAGCAGAAGAAATGAGATTCCTGGGTCAGAGATGAACAGTGTCTTCCAACAACAGCAATAGCTGTAGTATCAGCATTCTTGTGTCCATTTCCCCAAACCATTTCCCATATGGCACCGTGAAGAGCATCAAATGACAACTGTACACACAGCACCGCGGTGACAATGGAGGAAATGCATTAACGGGATCTCAATCTGTTATAATGGGGAGTCAGACATTTTGCAGACATCTCAGATAGAAAATGTTTAGGTATCATTAGCAAAAAGCACAAAAAATGATGTGTCCACAATATTTTCCAGTTCATGGTGAGGATTAAACGAGGTGATTGCATATATATATATGCAAGGTAACTGGCAAATAATCAATGCGTTCAGTAAATATATTTTTCTTTTTTCCTTTCACGTTTTCTTCTGTGAAACAGACACTTAAAAATGTCCCATTCTGGCTTCCCAAATTCTACGCCAACTAGCTACTTAAAACATTACTTTCTCTTAATAGAGAAAAATACCACATTCCAGAATTATATTTAACAAAAATACTTTATATAAGGTGATGAAAGAATATAAGAATAGGTGGATGTGAAGGTAGAAAATTCTGAATAAATAAAAAGAATGTGGACGAAAAGGGGAGAAAAATTCAGACAGTGAAACTGGAGTCATCAAAAAACAAATATAGTTTAGCATTTAAATGAGCCAGGCTAGTGAACACCTCTACTACCCCACCTAGGCAACCCATTTTTTTTTTCCATATAACCTCTTTTATAAAGTCAGACATGGATAGCTTTGACTCAAGTCCACAGTGGTACAGGTAGGAGATTTCTAAAAATATATATATATAAAAAAAAAAAACTAATTCAATCAGCTAATCAATCGTCTATTAACAAGCACAGTTCAACTGTAAATGAATGAAGGGTTGAATAAATGAATAAATAAATAGACAATTAGGAACAGTTCTGCACTTTACCCTGTAAATCTTTTATCATAATTTGGAAGACAAATTACATTTCTGTCTGAATGTTGGAAATCTTTCTAGTGTTTCTATTTTCTGTATATTATCAGACCCAGTAGATTTGAAAGAATTATATAACACTTCAAAGTAAATATGGAATTTTTTGAGACAAGAGTCTCACTATGTCACTCTCCATAGAGTGCCTTGATGTCACAGCTCACAGCAACCTCAAACTCTTGGGCTCAAGGGTTTCTCTTGCCTCAGCCTCCCGAGTAGCTGGGACTACAGGCACCTGCCACAACACCCAGCTATTTTTTTTGTTGCAGTTGTCATTGTTGTTTAGCTGGCCAGGCCGGGCTCGAACCCACCACTCTTGGTGTATGTGGCTGATGCCCTACCCACTGAGCTACCGGCACCAAGCCATAAATATGGATTATTAACAGTTGATTTTTTTAAGTTTTATAATTAATTGTTCCATAATTTAATTAACTATACACCCAAATTTGGTTATATTTTGAAAATAATGTCAACAGCGTTCCAAGTTATGAGTTTATTCAATCAAAAGCATTAAGTTGGCTGTTTGCTTTTCCCGACTTCATCATTAATGCAAGCACAAAATGTCATTCTTCAAGATAATTTTTTCTACAACATCCTCTTTAAAAAAGTCTTTAGTGGGCAGTGCCTGTGGCTCAGTGGGTAGGGCGCCGATCCCATATGCCGGAGGTGGCGGGTTCAAACCCAGCCCCAGCCAAATTAAAAAAAAAAAAAAAAAAACTAAAAAAGTCTTTAGTAAGTTTAAAATACTGCCTCATTTGTCATCAATTGCTAATTATTTTTCTAATCATTCGTCCAATTTATATTCTAAAATGTAAAACTTTTGTTAGGTGACAGGTGCCTTTAGAATTTCCTCAGAACATTTACAGAAATATGTCACAATGACAGTTTCCTAAGGATACGTAGAACTATATACACATTGAGGAAAGATTTTAACTAAACTATCAACCCAATAGTTGGTATATCGTCAAACTTTATATAATTTCTATAATCTTTTAAAATGCCGTACAATTTTTTAGACAGTCACTAACAACCATTGAAAGCATCACTATTAACTTCCCAAGGTCAATTACACAGGGTGGCGGTGAAGTTCATGGGCGGTGAAGTTCATGGGCAGTGCAGCCACCTGCGCGTCATAATGAAAGGTGCCTCGGGTTCTCTGGACGGGTTATAGTTTGCGGTTACTGATCTGTCCTTAACGAAAATCAAGAAAATGATGCCTCCAATTCTGATTTTCCTATTAGGAGGTGAATCAAAGTCTTTTTGTTCTCAGGAGAGCTCACTATTTTTAGGTTAATAACTTTGCAATGTTTATTCATTTGCCTGTATCTTGCAGTTTCTGTTGCATGTTCATAATTTAACAGGCTTATCTTCATGCAATAAAAGTCTATTAAGACGTGACGTGACTATCAGGCTGGCTGTGGTGGCTCACACCTACAATCCTAGCACTCTGATAGGCCACGATGGAAGGATCACTTGAGCTCAGGAGATGGAGACCAGCCTGAGCAACAGCAAAACCCTGTCTCTACTAAAAAATAAAAAAAATTAGCTGGGCGTTGCCGTGGATACCTGTACCCCCAGCTACTCAGGTACCCTCAGCTACACCTGTACCCTCAGCAGTAAAATCACTTGAGCCTGTGAGTTTGAGGTTGCTGTGAGCTTTGACATCATAGCATCCTCCCCAATCTGACAGAATGAGATTCTGTCTCAAAAAAAAATACATGGGCGGCGCCTGTGGCTCAGTCCGTAAGGCGCCGGCCCCATATACCAAGGGTGGCGGGTTCAAACCGGCCCTGGCCAAAATGCAAAACAACCAGAAAATAGCCGGGCGTTGTGGCAGGCGCCTGTAGTCCCAGCTACTTGGGAGGCTGAGGCAAGAGAATCGCTTAAGCCCATGAGTTGGAGGTTACTGTGAGCTGTGTGAGGCCACGGCACTCTACCGAGGGCCATAAAGTGAAACTCTGTCTCTACAAAAAAAAAAAAAAATACATGATTATCTTGAGATAACAAAATATATTTCCATTTGTTTAACCCAGCATTTTCCAAGCATACGTGACCTGAGAATTATTAGAAGATAATATGTCAACACAATATGGTAATCCCAGAAGTTCACTTTGGAGGCTATTACCAGATAACTCTAAGGATAATTTCCTTACAGAGGGGGATGGTTCCATAGAGGGAGGGTTAATAGTGGGACACATCTATGGAGCATATTGCAAAAGTACAAGTCAAATCTATCGAGTATAGAACACAAATGTCTTAACACTGTGATTAAGTAAATGAGGTGAAAGCTATGTTAATTAGGAGGATGTAAGCCCTCCAATTTGTACAAATAATCAACACATGGGATCCCACAAAGGCATAAGTGTGTTCATGATCTATGTATATATGACTTAATAGAAACACATACACACACACAAAAAATAATTTCCTTATGGAAATACCTGAACAAATAGAAGAATGTTGTAGTTAGATTCTCTAGAAAGTATGCATAACTACATGTAAATAGATAATTTTCTAGCATTAAGTTTAATTAGAGGCACAAAAAGCAGAATTCAGGTCTACAGTGGAGGCTCTCCTTTATATACATTAATGTAAGGTGTCATCTGGTCTGTAGTCAAAAATATTGTAATTATCATTTTACTTATATTAACTGTTGCATTATTATACGGCTTATGGCTAGCAAAAAAGTAGAACATTCTCCTATTTGTGTGTATGTGTGTGTAAATATATATATTTTTTCTGCACGTATCTATCTGTATAAAAATACTCACTGACGTTCAGCTTTGAGAAAGGAGTAGAGATGAAAATACTGATGCTCCTGTACTCTCATCAGGGCTTTAAAGGACTGGAAGAGAACTGAGGCTTCAGGCTGCTGCTTTGAACCATGGAGGTGCTGGTTATATAAATAATGTTGAAAGATTTCTACTTTTATACAAATAAAAGGATCCGTGATGCAAGAGTTTCCTGGTACCACAGTCATAACATAGCAAGGCCGTGAGTAACAGATTGATATAAATGGATTCTGACAAATTAAAACAGACAGATCAAAATGTTATTTCAAAGGACACTTGTGTAAGCTGCAAATGTAAGGACAGGGCCGTGATGATCAAGGCTACTGCTTTCTGACCAGACTGGCACCGCTGTCCTTTTGAGGTAGCTGGATCTGAACTGAATTAAGCCTCCTTTACACGACCTTTGGGCGAGAAGGCTGCAGTAGTCACTGGGACGTGGTCATCTTAATTTTACCACTTCAGACTGAAGTTGGGTGAAGGATTTAGGAAGTTGGCTTTGTTTAAAGACTAGAAATTTTAAAACAAAATTAGCAAAACATGTTGAAAGAACCAGACCAGCGCTATCTTAGGAGTTAAGTTTCACTCCCCTCCACCCCCGCCATTTCACTCAGTAAGTTTCACCTTCCAGGCAAGCCCAGGCAATTCCCCAGAATCATGAGACAACTGCCCACCAATCAGGGACCCCCCCCACCTAACCAATCCAGAAGCACTCCCTTTGTTTCAAGCTGTGCACACCCACCCGCTCTGTGGGACCCATAAAACCCCCCTGCTCCAGAGCTCGGGGCTCCTGGCTCGGATCCATTGTAATGGAGACCCTGGGAGCCCAAGTTCGAACTTGCAATTAAACGGCTTTTTTGCTTTTGCATCGGACTCGGCTCCCTGGTGGTCTTTGTGGGGGATTTCAAGATCTGGGCACAACAGTCGGTTCCTTTCACTTTCCTTCTGCAGCTCTCTGCACACAGGGTAGGGTCCCAACATTTGGTCAGATTGTTTACTGTGCTGCCATTTATATCCATGGCAACATAAATTACAAGGTAGTCATAGACACTTCTCTATTCATCTAAGCCCCCCAAACTAAGTGCAGCTTACATACGTATGAAGCCCCCCAAATTAAGTGCAGTTTACATAGGTATGCCTTTTTAAATTGCTGTGTCTCCTTACATTTATTGAAACACAGTACGAAGCAGCTACATTCCTATCCTGCTGCAATGCGGTGGGAACTTAGTAGGTCTATTGCCACTTAGAGAGTGATCTGCTACTTTGTCACCCACACCTGGGACATATTCTCAGGTAAATTCTATTGAAAATAAGATGTAAAGCTGGACCCCTCAGAGCAACCCGGGCTGTGTCGTTGTCCTGCGTCCAGCTCTGATAACCATCTCTCTTCTCTTGCCCCCTGCTATAACATCACAGGGGGTGTTTGCAAGACAGCTGTTTCCCAGGTTGGACCGTCTGGAGAGCCTGGTCTCTTTTATACTCTCCACGGTGCAAACTTCCAAGAGGCTTTATTATCCCCAACTTGAAAGCAGACACAAAGTGGCCGAGGGGCCAGAGGGGACAGCTGGTCCCTGCACACAAGGCCTCTTCTGGCTCTTGTTACTCTTGTGTCTAAACCACCGCCCAGAGTTTGGATTCTTTCTGGAGTAGGAACAGCTTCGTTAGAAAGTGTTCTCCCAGAAGGCATAATTTTACCCATGGCCTGTGACCTAACAGTCGAGTGAGAACAGTTTCCATTCACTGGTTTGGCGACCTTGACTCTGTGTCTCTCACCGACACAGTAAGTGCTCATAGCGGAGAGAGAGTGAAAGGACAGCCCAGTATCAGTTTATGATGTTGTTAATGCAACGCTGATCAAATCAAATCATTTAACACCTGATGTCACCTTCACCTCAGATCACACAGAAAGGTGGAGATGACAGTTTTCCTCATCCCTCCTCTATGGGACTTAATTGTTGGATGGTTCCTTTAAAAACACCCAAGTGTCTTTTTCTTATTCTTATTGCCTCTAAATTCCCACCAAGTAACAGTGTGTCAAGTTTTTAAATCTTTAGGCTTTATGATATATTGCTTTAGATAAATCCAAATGCCTGCTTTCTGCCAGTATATGTCGACATCTTGATTTAACGTACTATATTTTATGATTTAACGTACTATATTTTATGATTTAACGTACTATATTTTAAAGTCATCTCACTCCATTTAAAGGATACTATAAAACATGTGGTGATGTGTAATTCAATCAATTAGTTTAAGTGAAGAAATGAAATCTTTATGTAAGATATCACTATAAAAACTATAATGATTTCAAAAATCTATTCAATTCCAAAAATTATTGGGGTTTGTGATTTACTGAGTATAGTATAATATACCCACCATCTTACACTGTTTCCGAAGTTTAAATGTGAAAAAGACTGAAATTTGTTAGATTGATGGCATCTTGGGATAGTTAAAGATTATACTGTTCCATTTATAAAATGACTATTCAGTAGGGAGCAATTCAGAACACGGTATGTTGCAAAGAGGAGTTGAATTCCAGGGAGTGAGGCTAGAAAACTCCAGACAGGGATTAGTCACATAAGAAAGAATCCAATTCAGAAATATTTAAAAAATCTAAGTATAGGGGCAGCACCTGTGGCTCAAAGGAGTAGGACGCTGGCCCCATATGCCGGAGGTGGTGGGTTCAAACCCAGTCCTGGCCAAAAACTGCAAAAAAAAAAAAAAAAAAAAAAAAAAAAATCTAAGTATAAAACAAATTTTCTAAACATGTTTCCCTCGTTCGTGTCATGGAAAGTAAAGATATTTTCTCTATTTTACCTTTCAGTTTTGAACTTCGAAATTAATGTTAAATGTTTTGTTAAAAACACAAAAGCCCAGGGTATTGCCTGTGGCTCAAGGAGTAGGGTGCCAGCCCCATATGCCAGGGGTGGTGGGTTCAAGCCCAGCCCCAGCCAAAACTGCAAAAAAACAAAACACACACACACACACTGCCCTACGTAAATATTATAATATTATTTACAAAATTATGTTTCTTTTTGCAGTTTTTGGCCAGGGCTGGGTTTGAACCCGCCACGTCCAGCATATGGGGCCCACGCCCTACTCCTTTGAGCCACAGGCACCATCCCAAAATTATGTTTCTTTGTACAGAATGTACCAGGTGTGGGCTATTTTAGAATAGACCTATATGTGCATACATATGTGTATATGTAAACATATATTATATATATACTATGTCAATACAGAGATAAATTAATATACAAATGATGACACAACTCAGAACACTGAAAGAATCTGGTCTAAGTGCTGCCCATAGCCCGGGGCTGGCGGGTTCGAACCCGGCCTGGGCCTGCTACAGTCAACGATCACAACTGCAACCAAAAAACAGCTGGGCGTTGTGGCAGGACCTGTAGTCCCAGCTATTTGGGAAGCAGAGTTAAGAGAATCACTTGAGCCCAAGAGTTGGAGGTTGCTGTGAGCTATGATGCCATGGCACCTTACCGAGGGCGACATACTGAGACTCTGTAAAGGAGAGGAGGGGAGGGGAGGAGAGGAAAGGAAGAATTTGGTTTAATGATAATTTCCTACTAATAATAATTTTGTTAGCTCATAGAAGAATGTTCATTTTTGTTCACTTATAAGATTCACTCTACTGGTCTGGTCCTAAAATAAGAACATTTTTTAGTTTATATTTAAACCCGGTTTTTCCAATATGTGACTTTTTTCTTGGCTTCCAAAAAGACCTCCTCATAAAAGCAACAGAGGACTCTCACCCTTCAAATAGTTGCCTCAGATATTTTGATACATGTAAATGAATGTTTTAATCTTCTGGCAGATTCACAATGCCCCACAGATGTGTCCTTGTGAAGGAATTGCGTGGACGTGTGTTAGAGGCGTGCTGTCCACTAGCAGCTGTCCCATTGTTACCAGGGTCTCATGTGCTGTCCCATCTGCCACTTCGTCCTTTCTAGAGCGTTGTTATGTCACAAACTTCAAGTTAGAAGTTTCTCTTAGCATCTCAGTCAGGAGCATCGATTCTCTGGCAAACTCCGCTGCATATGACTTGAGACTTGAATGAGGAAACAGTCATTGAGTCACTTAAAAGGGGACTTGTCAAAAGGAAACATTTCCATGGGACATAGAGAAATAGAGGGAAATGGGGAGGGAGACAGGAAGAGAAAAGAGAGGTTTACACAGAAGCAGCTTCACCCCGAAGAGCCTGTGTTTATAAGGAAATTCACTCCGGCCGTGTTCGTCAATAATATTTGTTCTGAGTAACCCCAAGGGCAGATAGAAAATGGAAACATTCAATCTGAACATTGCTTGAAAATTCTGATCCAGGAGTCGTGTCCTCCCAGAAACTCAGTTTACATTGTCAGATTTTTAACATTCATTTAAAGTAGGTCTACCACAATGTAGGTTAAGCATATGAATTAAAAAATAGCATCATTGCACCCAATCAGAACGTATCTCCATCACGACACTGGCTATTTTGTGTTACCTCTGCTGTGAGATCTCTTTTTATTTTTTTTTAATGAGGTGTGGCTAAATAGGTGAATTTTACATGACCAGATTTCATTTTTTTCTGCGAGCATGAGGCATTGTATTTCACTCCTTCACCTTTTCAATTTCATGTTCTCATTATAAAATGTATTCATTTTAAAGATCTTCCAGTTTAACAGGCATTCACTTCAGAGGGCTTTTCTGGAATGGATTTTTGACGAGGAAAGTCATTTATCATATTGAGTACTGTCTCTCAAGCTAAAAAGGAAATTGGTGGATAATAAACATTCTCAATGCAGCCTTGGTATTTGCAAGCACGGCCTTTAAAAATAGGACAGACGCAGCTGAAGCAGTTCAAACAGGGCATGATACAGCCCCTGACATGTGTATACACTTAGTTCAAACTATTTTTTCTTAATTGGCTATCTTTCTCAGCACACTATATAGTAAAATCTGAAACCTAGCCATTTTTTAAGATAACCAGAAGTGCTACTTTTATTTCACAACACATACACTTATAACAGATACAGTCTAAGAAATCTTCACATAAAAAACATTCTAAATCCCTATATATTAACATTTAAAAAATCAGCATATATTGGACATAATGGCTCACGCCTGTAATCTTAGCACTCTGGGAGGCAGACGTGGGTGGATCCTTGAGTTCAGACCAATCTGAGCAAGATGGAGACTCTGTCTCTACTAAAAATAGAAAAACTAGCCAGGCATCATGGCTGGAGCAGGAGACTGAGGTAGAAGGATTGCTTGAGTCCAAGAGTTTGAGGTTGCTGTGAGCTATGACGCCATGGCACTCTGTCCAGGGCACAAAGCGAGACTCTGTCTCAAAAATAAATAAATAAGGGTAAAGCCTGTGGCTCAATATGGGGCGCTGGCCCCATATACCGGAGGTGACAGGTTCAAACCCAGCCCCAGCCAATAAAAAACTGCAAATAAATAAATAAATAAATAAATTAGATAAATATTAATATAAGATATATACAGTGGCCATAAATCTCTTGTGCCACTAATAAATAAATAACTATTATGTATCTAATAAATAGACAACTATTTTAAATTGCAAAATAACTTTATGGACATCCTATATTTACCAAAGCTTTCTCTTTTGCAAGTTAGTTTTTTTAATAAAAATTGATTTTGTAATCACATTTTTAGGAAAATATCCATTTTCAGGGAAAGAATGCTAAGGTCTACATCAGACTTGTAAGTTCATCAGAAAATTAGTGTGTAACAGGAGTCTTTCAGCATGGAGATCTCAGTTAAGGGATAATTCTTTATCCTTTCCCACACCTAAGTGTACAGTTATATTTTGTGAATATGCATTTAATGGCAGAAAACATTGCCCCACGGAGCAGCGTTCCAGGTCAGGGAAGACGAGAATGTCAGAACAAACTAGACACTCAAACCAGGTCAACCCGAATCTTGTGAACAATGTGTTCTGCGTTCAGTTTATTCTAGATGGGAAGGTAAAAAAGCAAATGTTTTAAGCAAGAAGGTGACATGATAAGACTTAACATTTCTGAAGTTCACATTAGAGAAAAAAATCATGACCATTCCAAGAGGCTAGGAGCAAGTTTCAGGAAGGAATAATATTTAGGGTTTTTATTTTTGTGTCTCTATTACCAGCACAATCCCAGACATCATGGTACTCACTTGGTAAATGTTTATGTAACTACTGATTTCAAAACAGTTATGAAAACAGTAGATTGATGATAAACTTAAACCGACTCCTGGTAAGGGTCTAGTTATTTGAGAAAATAGTTACGCTGTCAGCCTATTACTTTCAACTGGGCAGCTCTATTCTGCAGTCTGTGATTTGCTGTTTACTAAAGATTTCTACGTCTATCTAAAGCTGAATTATGGGTAAAGCACTCTTTATTATAGGCAGCCAACAAAGAATGAGAAATTTGTTGGAAAACATTTTATGAACAAATAGGTAAGAATTCAGCAGGTTAGTACTAATGCGTTAGGCCCAGCTTCAGAGATTGGAAGTTAATAATGTTCAGGCTCTGCTGTAAAATGTCAGTTATAAAGATATTTGATAAATAATATTCATGTCATCTTAATGAATGTAAACTATTAACAACTAATGGATCATTTTGCTGCTTAATTTTATTTTCTCCTCATTTTTGAAAGCTAATTAAGTTTTTCATTGAATAAACCCTCATGCTATTCTTAAAAAAATAAAAAAAAAATAGATTCTATGTTTAGGAGTAAAATTCCAGTTATTTCCACCTACATTGTCCAAAAGGCAGATTTCCTTGAAGGGACAAAAGGGCAGCTTCTTAATGTCCACTGCAGTGGCATGAGTTAATATTATTTTCTAGAATTTTCACTCAGTACACAGAGGACTTGATATATGTCCTTTTCTTTAGAATAGAAAGGTCGCTAAAGAACTGGGCGCGTGGGAATCAGCAAGCAGAGATTGGAAGAAATTTTCACAACAATCATGTGTTCCAAAAGCCTCTGTCTAAATTAAAGTATAATTTTATTTTGAAATTTGTTATTTGACTAAATGTTTATAAAGGCAGACCACCCAATTCCTGGTGAAACCGATAGCATATATATTTATAAGTGGCAGGCTTCTAACGTAGGCCTTACACAGCATTCTTTCACGCGGAAGTGTTTCATCTGTGACTTCCTTTTTCACACTTCACTCGTTTTCAATCACATTTCACTTTCACTGTTTGGAGAATCAAGCCCTCGTTCAGCCACACACGCCATTTGCAACACTGATGTTTGGATGGATGTTTTCTTCTCTGAAAATTCGCATAGTCGCACTGCTGCAAAGCCAACTGTCTTTGAAAAACAATCTGGTAATGACAGCTACCAGTCCTGACATCTGTCACAAAGGGGCAGCAGCCGCGCAGCTGCCCTGAAGCACTCACTGCCTGGTCACAGGGCTCTGTCCTTTAATTCTCTTCCTCTCTGTTAATCTGGTCACTGTGCTTCACTTTCCCATTCATGCCAGTGGTCAGTTTATACAACACATCCGTCTTTAAAGATTCTCTCTGTATCAGACAAGATGAGCAATACCCAGGTGGTGGTGTGATTCTTGACAAGCAAAACAAACTCCCAGGTACAGAAGATGACAGTAAGGGGAGACAACAAAAGAAATATAATGAAAGAAAATACAATTTGTGAATACGTACCCTGCCATTCATCCCTGGCCTGGTCCACCTGATACCTGGCCAGGGATGAGCCACCCTAATCTAATCATGACTCAGTCCTTGAGTCCTGCTGAATATCTGCCCCGGGGCAGGTTTACCTGGTGCTGAGATTAGAGCAGTGAGTGGGACAAATTCTGATTTCTTAAGAAACTTCCATGAGCATGGCAGATGTATTTTGCTAAAAATGTAATTCCACTGTGACGAAAGAAATGTTTTCATGAGAAATGTATGGATTACATATACCACAATTTATTAATCCATTCGTGGATCGATGGGCACTTGGGCTTTTTCCATGACTTAGCAATTATGAATTGGGCTGCAATAAACATTCTGGTACAAATATCTTTGTTATGGTGTGATTTTTGGTCTTCTGGGTATAGGCCCAGTAGAGGGATTACAGGATTGAATGGCAGATCTATTTTTAGATCTCTAAGTGTTCTCCATATCTCTTCCAAAAGGAATGTATTAATTTGCATTCCCACCAGCAGTGCAAAAGTGTTCCCTTTTCTCCACATCTGCGCCAACATCTCTGGTCTTGGGATTTTGTGATATAGGCTAGTCTCACTGGAGTTAGATGGTATCTCAAAGTAGTTTTGATTTGCATTTCTCTGATGATTAAAGATGATGAGCACCATCAGTCCCCTAACACCCAAATCCTACCTATACTCTGTGGAGAAACAACAGCGTTCCTCAATAAACTCAGCCACAAGATAAGACCACTAACTCATCTTCCAAACAGACTGTAGTCCCTGAAGTCCTGCTTTATCAAACTTCTGGTACTGTTACAAATCTCCCGCAGGTGAGCAATGTTCTCTTGATTTCTTGGTAGGTAAAGCAGTTCAAATACCACACTGTGTTTCTGAAATCAAACAAATAGCCCACCATGTTATCAGTAATAGTCACATTAGTGTTCAGTCATCTGAAATAGGTGCCTTTTACCTTCATCGATGTAAAGGGACGCATACGATGTCCAAAATTTTCTATCTTGTTTGCAGTTTACCAAAATCAAATGAGAGGAACAATGGCACTCTCTCCAATCAGAAGCATTGAGTATACAATTAATCTTTTCCAAAAATATTTTGAAAATAACCATGAGGTTACTTAGTAAAATTGGAAGAGGGTATCTTTAAAATAAATTGCCATACAAAAATCTCAACTATTTTAGAGTTACTAATCTATTATTATGTGCAAATAAAATAGCAAGCAATGAAATGTTTCCCCCTCTTTATATATATAGTACAGTTTACCACATTTCCTGTTTTAATTTTAGTACAGTTATTTGCAATTGTATTACATTCCCTAATATATTATAAAAACTCTAGAAAATAATCTTATATGATTAGCTGTGAGTCCTACATCGTACCACTGAATATGATTCGTGCATAATGTATATTTCTAGAATGAATGAAACCAAACATACCATTATATATATAATCATTGAAAATCCAAACATTTTCTGTAAAGAGCCGGACGGCTCCAGAGAGACCACAGGAACACACTGAACATTACTCACAAGTGAAACATCCACCTCAGCCGGTCGTCATCCATGAGAATCTCATCAACTGCCCATCACTAACAAGGAACTAAGACTAAATGGCATTGCAGGAAAAATCCACGAGGAGTTTATTCTTTTTAAATTATGAACATCAAAGGGCAGACTCGATGGCATTAATCCAGGCTTGAAAGAGAAGGCACGCCATCTTTAGAAAAGATCATTCCACAGGGATCAATTTATAAAACCAACGCAACTTAATTTAATAATATTCAACAAGTCTAAAGAAAAAATAGTTGCAAGGTGCTGGCACAAAATATTGTAGTCTTTTTCCAAACAGTGGTTCAACAGACTCATAGAAAATAAACTCGGGGTTCCCATCTACTGTTTGTTCATGGTAAGAATGTCCGTTCTCTTCCACGATGCTTCATAAAGGATTTTACCCCTTGTCCAATCCATTGAGGTAGTGAGGTATGAGCCCCAGTGTGTGTGTGTGTGTGCGCGTGAGCGCGCACATGCACAATGGTAGTAGAAATAGAAAAGATTAAAAAAGGCAAAAATCCAAAAAGTATGTTATTGCTAATGTCCGTCCTATGACAACATTTTCAGAGTATGGATGTTATAGTCACTTAAGGTGCAAACCATAATATAAACGGCTTGTCCATCAAGCTGGGGATTTATGAGTGCTTTGGCTGACCAGATTCAGACCCCTGAGACACAGCGTGGACTCAGACACTGGTCCCTACACATCAGATGTCCAGCATTTTCCGTCCTGCCTGGTCAGCTAAAGAGACAAGAAAGCATAAAAAAAGAGCAAGGAGCAGATTTATATCAAACAGAGCACTGGAGTATTAAAAAAAAAAAAAGAAAAATGAGGGCAAATCGCGGACCTAAGTGACAGAATATTGAGGAGCTTTCATGAGAGGGAAAGGAAACTGTTGAACGTGGAGCTATTTGTTACTGAGGAAGTGTTACCCGGGGTCACGGGATGGTAAACAGAATCAAGATTATGGGACTGTGGAGATACTCGCGGGCAGCCAGCTACTAGACAGATTTTATGGATTCCTAAGCGCCAGTGCCTTCTGTTCCCCACAATCTGGCCGGGCTCTTTCTACGGTACCTACAATATCATTTAACCTGAAGACTCTTTATTACAGTAATTTGCAGAAGCTTTTTAATGATGTGAAATAAATGCTACTGGAGCAACGGGTTTACATACAAGGACGGACAAATTAAGTTTCCAAATTCATCCTAGGAAATCACTACATACCTCATTGCTGAATATCACTATGGTCACCCGATGGTCAAGGGGAGGACTTAAAAGGTGACCATAGTGATATTCAGCGATGAAGTAGTAACACTTTTTTTAGGATGTTTGCAAACGTAATTGTTCAACCTCATAGGCCTCTTGCCAATGTTCACTTGAAGTGATTGAGTTAGATGTTACATAATGCATGAGATTTTTCAACATCTAAACGCACCATATTCTTTTGTCTTTTAGGAGTATTAGTAGAGAACAGGGTCACATGAGCAAATGACAAAGAATAACACTTCCGACATCAGCAAGTGGGCTCCAGAAATAGGAGTAGTAGAGATAGCTAATCAATCATCGCTTGAGCATTTAGGATAACAATGCTGAATGCATTGATGTCACAAAACGAATATAGCAACGGTGTTCTCTTTTTACCCTGGTGCATGTGTTTCAATTTAGGGTGCAAGGCACGAAAACAGAATCCTTCACTTAGTCCACTAAGTGAAGTTGTTAGTAGTGTTTTGTCGTTAGAAACTAAATAAAACATGACCTAACATAACGAAAACATTCCTAGTTTCTAAAACTCAGAATTTTTTAACAGATTACAATCCTGGAACTATAAAATCCTTTTATTTTTGGTACCATTGCACAGCTGTACGATCGCCATAGATCTTCTCAAAGAAATGTGGCGACATTGCAGATGGAGGGGTTGAAAGGTTTGTCTTACCTAAAGAGCAAGTGTTGGAGTCACAGCGCTGCAGCTGTTCTGCTGAGCAGCACAAAGCTTTTCCTTCTTACAAACAAGCCAGGTGATAATTTGAAATGTTTGCACCTATCTTGGCACCTGCAACAATATTTGTCACAAATAACAATCTGCTCCTAGTTGATATCTCACATACTTTCATGGAATAGTTGTGCTCATATTGTCTCCTACATGAGTAAGAAAATCGCTATAAGGTCTAGGTTACCCATGCGCACACATAGACCCCCCCAGACACAATACAAAGAAGGAACGGTTTTGTTCCCTGCCTTTCTCTACTTAATTAGATTCTTTTCAAAGCTTTACAAAGGAGTTTCATAACTTCTACCCAATTCTACACTTGAAATTTGTTTCCTAAGTAATTGTCACTTGAGTTTTACTTCAGAGATTTGGACATTTTTCCAAAGTTCTATATTTTATGTTAGGAGAACTCCTGGCTTTTATGTTAGGAATAGGATATACCACTCCCATTGTGACTCTGGAATGAACAAAATGCATACATGTTTATTCTTTTTGTTATGACGAATAAAATACAGCAATGTTTCATTAGTTAATATGGCCAGCTGTAGTATCAACACACTAAATTAAAAAGCTGTAAAGTTTCTGTGCTTTCTTTAGCAAGGCAGAATATTTTGAATGCACAACTTCCTGTTTCCCTGAATGCAAAATTTCTTTGACTCAAAAATAGGAATTCTTCTCATCAATCCAAACATATTCTCATGACTCCCCAACACCCACTATTGGTATAGCCAAGCTACTTCACTTTGTTAACATAAATATTCTTCAACCTCTGACCTGAACAGTGTTCCACTTCTTTTTGGCAATGTCCTAAACTCTCTTCTCGAGGTACCCAAACATCCTTCCTTTGATAATCTTTTTGTGTAAGTGATAAGCTATTTCAATGAGTTTGCTAATAAGCAAACTGGGAAACAGTATTAATAAATATCAAAATTATCTAATCATTTTTAGGCAATACAACTATAGAAAAATTAAAATGCTGTTGAATAAATTCCTGTGTGTTAGTTTGAAGGTTCTTAAAAACTTACTAAAAAAAAATTGCTAGCATTTTATTATTTACTAACAATGTGTTAGAAGTTACAAAAACAAATGATTTAGCTTTAAGGCAAAGCACCAGGTAAACGATCAATGTCTACATGTGCTGGTGTCTCAGTGATTTTCAGGCCAATTTAAATTGGGCTCAACCGTTCATTGTGAGTTTCGTCCAGAATACCCAACACAGTCTTGAAATGAGACCTCCCAGCTCTGGGGGAGCCAGGCTCATTAGACTTCTGAGAAATTTCCTGACATCTTTATTCATTCTAAAAGAAGTTCTCAGGGAATTTCCTAAGGGCAATTTTGGGGAAGGTTTGAGTCCAGAATGTCCTTGTATCTAACTTATCCCTTTCTTCTGAAAAAACAAACTTGAGAGCAGTAGAACCTCTATAGCTGGCCACCTCCCCTCAGTGACCACCTCCCTGCACAGGCCACCTCCCCACACTAGCCACCTCCTTGCACTGACCACCTCCCCTCACTGGCTAGCTCACGGCACTGACCACCTCCCCGCACTGAACACCTCCCTGCACTGGCCACCTCCCCTCAGTGACCAGCTCCCTGCACTGGCCACCTCCCTGCACTGACCACCTCCCCACACTGGCTAGCTCCCCGCACTGACCACCTCCCCGCACTGACCACCTCCCCACACTGACCACCTCCCCACACTGGCCAGCTCCCTGAATGGGTCACCTCCCAACACTGGCAACCACCCTGCACTGACCACCTTCCCACATGGGCCACTGCTCCACACTGGCCACCTCCCTCTCTTGACCTCACTGTCACAGACTGGACATGCACCACATGTGGGTGTCAGCGCAGCAGGCCTAGCTCCTTATGTTGACTACCTCCATGTGTTGACCAGTCTGTAGCAGCCCCTTGGGGTGGTCCACTCACAGAGGTTCTACTGTAATGGGGTGGAGAGCCAGACAGGAGGGTGTCATGAAAAAAAGGAATGAGGGGAAAGAGTTTCAGAAATTGAGTGGAAATGACCTTGTAGAATAGTATTTTTTAAACTTTCCATCTCACAGTACACTCGAACCTATAGTTAAACTTCCACGGCACACTTAAATTATGTTCACCCCATGAATCCATTAATGTGTACAGTTACGATTTAATAAAAAAAAAAAACCTAAAAAGAGTAAAGAAAAGAATATACTTACTGAGCTTTTAACTTCTTTTGAAAATAATTTATTAATGATCTTTAAAAATGTTCATGGGACAGTTAAGATCCTCTTAGGGCTCCCCAGTGGTTGAGAATCACTGGCCCAGCAGGTGTGCAGCGAGGACCCCAAATCTGCAGGCTGCAGGGGCGGGGGTGAGGACCCCAAATCTGCAGGCTGCAGGGGCGGGGGTGAGGACCCAAGGAAACAGGGAACAGAGTGTCAAGAAGAGAGTCCTTCTGTGTGTGTGATTTAGAGTGTTTTGATAAAGCAGGTACTGGACTAACGAGGGTGTTAATAACGATCAGGAGCTCGGAGACGACGTGCACGCTCAGAAGAGCAGGAGAGACCTCGCGGGTCTGCGCTGCTGTCCCGGAGTCAGGACTGGACTTCAGGGGCTGGACACGTTCCCAGAGCCGCCGCTGAAGCCGGTGAACTGAACCCCACGCACGTTGGGAGCTTGGACGTAGAGAGGCTCCTTGTTCAGAAACTCTGGGAAGATTTTACAAACTTTTAATATCGTGAGTTAATACGACAGAAACAGCAGCAGCGCCGGTTCCCGGGCGGCCGCAGGTCAGCCTGGGAGGCGCAGGGAGAACTGGACCCTGGCGCGGCCAACTCCACCGAGCAGCCTCCCTGAAGGTCTTCGCGTTCATATTTCTCTTCTACTGTTCCCCAGGCTTCGTGAAGTCTTTTTTAAGCCTTACCACCTGTTCTCAGCAGTTCCTGGGGGGCGCTGTAAAGTGGGTTCTCTGCGCAGACTCGCAGGGAAGGAGTTCAGACGGCCTGAGAGAAGTCGGGGTAACACACAGGACGGCAGGGGGCGCCTCGGAGCGCGGGGCGCACTGAGCAGAGCGGCGCCGGATTCTAATCGGAGACATGACAGACGCGCATGCGTTCTGAAGGTCCAGGAGGCCTACAGGGGTGTGCCGGATAGACACACAGGACGGACGGCAGGGGGCGCCACGGAGCGCAAGCAAAGCCGGGCTGGATATGGGCGGGATGCTGCAGAAACCCCGCAGATGCGCATGCGGTCTCCGGGAAGAACGCGCATGCGTTCTGTGATGGTGCCATGGCGCGTCTGCTGGGCACAGAATGATGGAGATGCTGGAATTCCAGCTGGACCCCGCAAATGAGAGCGAAGAGTCACAGCCAGTGTCATCTGTGGAGTCCTAGGGCATTTGTCTAGCATTATCATTAGATTAATAACGACATACATGACCGCACATATTGTGAATAGTCATATTTTTTTAAGAGAGTAAATGCACTGAGGATTTGTTTTCATGGAAGCGCATTTTACTAGTTTGAAATTCTATGGCTCGAAAAAAATGTAAAGGCTCTATAACTCTCAAACTGGGACCTTTATGTATTCACCTGTTCATTTCACTTTCTAGGGTCTTCTACTTCACAGCTGACGCTTCTTCTCGGTAAGATCTTTAAATATAAAACATCCTTATTTCTCAAATGACAGACTCCTGGACTTTGTCCACTCAGTGGCAGGAAAGCTGACGCCACTCAATAGGATAAGTGAAAATAAATGAGACTCGAATTCTTAGACTGGGTGCGAACTGGGTTTTTAGGTAAGTTATCAAGTGAGAAGAGACAAAACACAAAGAGGAAATACAATGAAGACAGGACTTGTACGGATAATAGAGTCAGGAGTCGTCCCCTGCCCCTTTTCTGCCCTTTGAAAAACTGCAACTCCCCGTGCATTTTAAGCATAATGGACTCTACTCTGGATATCCCTATGTGTGTGTACACATAAAAAGTCATTTGACATATTATATCTGCCGTCTTTTGAGAAGTAATTAATCTTCTGGAACCCGAGTAGCCTATACATTTCTCCAGCAGCAACAGAACTTCAAAAGATAACTCTTACTTACAGCTAAAAGAAAATGATAATGAGAATTCCTACCTAAAATTTTGTTGGTAAGGACCTCGATACAATTTATTTTTGCTTATATAGTCTTTCAAGACAATGCAATACATTTAAAATAAAATTTTACAATATACCTTTCTATCATATGTTTACCAATTTTATGCTTCAAGGTACATCTTCCATAGTTATGTTTTAAGAATTTTTAAAGGTAGAAAGACAAGAAGTTAAAAACAGATATTTCTGTGCTTATTAAACAAAAATATGATCTAATTATAATTGTTAATGTAAATGAGAGTTGCTTCACAGATGCTAAAAATAAATTGATGCTGGCCTCTTTAATAACCTCATTATTACACCATGTAGAATCTTAAATTGTGACAGGTTTACCACTATTTTAAATTAATAGAATATAGCTATATCTTCATAGAGTTGTGAATTACAGTCTAACCAATATTTGTTCTAAGATTCAAAATAATTGTAACTTTTGCCAGCAGCAGTATAAATTGTAAGGCTTTAAAATTTGAGAATGCTAAATTTAATCCTTAAACCTCCTTTTGTCAAGATGGTTAGGTGAATGTCTGTTCACCTAAAAAACTGAATCCATTCAGAACTGTAGTTCTAAGTTGGGCCAGAAGGAAATAGATTTAACCAGTGTAGAAAGTCAATGCATAAATGAATTAAATAAATGAGTATTCTTTCTATGTGATGAGTTTTTCTAAACAAAGATGTAGAAGTCTCATTTTTATTTATTGCTAAATCATAGCTGTGTACATTTGTGCAATCAAGGGGTACAATGTGTTGGTTTCATATACAATCTGAAATATTCTCATCAAACTGTCCAACGTAGCTAGAAGTCTAATTTTTAATTGCATTTTTTTTTTTTTTAGTGGCAACTCAGGTAATTTTACCTCAAATCTTTGTTGAGAAAGAAAACTTATTTGCCTTTTTCAGCAACTTGTTGTAATATTTCTCTTGTTTTCTAATGGATAATTTCACAATAGCTTACATTTCAATTAACACAAAAATTTCCTCCTGATTCCTCACAATTGCATTATTTTATAATCATATCCTATTTCATCATTCAATACAATATCCCAAATTCTAGATGTTTGCTTCATTATTTAAAAAGAAAACAGTATTAGATATAGTCAATGTTGCTTACTTACACAAAGGTTCTTATTGAATTTGATGTTTCAAATAACATACTTAACAATTTTATTGTTGTCAGCGATAAGACTGCAGCTCAAACAAAACAAATGTCCTTTGCTGTCAAAGACAAGGGCATCTCATATCCTGCCATCACAGACAGGAAATTGCTTGCACTGGTTTGAAACAGGAGTTTCAGGGAGGAAAAGAGAACGGCTTCTTGACAAACTGCATTATTCTAAAATTGTCCATCAATCAAAGGAGGAAAAAATGCTTGTGATTAAATGTTAGCCCTTTTGACAAATTCATATGGTTCTGCAAAGTACTCTCTATGCAAGAAAAGTCTAGAGAATTTAATAATCAGGAGAGCACAGGTGAAAAAATTAATGAGTTTCTTTTTGTTGAAACACCGTTAATTAAATCACATGTAATAAAATTAAACAGTGTGGAAACATGCCCGTGTGATTTTGAAACATATTGTTTAAATGCAATGACAAAATGTGGGAATTTTTTGAAGATAAATAAATACCATTCTAATTTTGAAATTGTAATCTAAGTGTATACCACATATTTAAATTTTAAAAATGAATGCAACAAGCACATCACATATATGTATAAAGATAACATGCTAGGTATACAGTTTTGAATATATTCTCCCCCCCCATTCAATGTTACTAATGTCTTGCTCAGTTATCTGTAGTAAAACCTCCAATGACTGGCAATTTATTATCCAGGTATGATTGTTTCCAGACTAAGAAGCCGTTGGACTGCATCTTCTTTCCTTTGTACTTTGCCAAAGTACTTTTTTTTCTTTGGTTAAGATACTCTAATGTAATCTTGGTCAGCACGTTTTTCAGAGGAAATGTCTTCAATCTTCAGTTGCCTTCGGGATGAGGTAAGAAAATTAAATAAATGCATTATCCCATATTATAGACTGAACGACTTCCATGACATTATTTACATGTTTCACAATTTTACTACCTATCATGAAGGCAAATTTGATTTATAAAATAACAGCCTAAGAGAAATGGAAGTGAAGGAAAGTACTACCAAATCCAAAAAGGGGGGGGGGACCAGATATGTAGCAGCACCCCTTGCCCCCTACCATAAGAATGTGACCTTTTGTAACTATCCTAGGAAATAGCCCCGAGCTGAAGCAGATAACCGGTAACTGGTTCTGAAAGAAAAACGCTAAGCAAATGTTTAACTGCTGATCTTGTCTTAAGACAGATGAGTAATGAACCAGAGTTCTTCTTATCTGGAAAAGCCCCTATGTCTGCTACCCCTGCCTAAAGCCCCTGCTGTGTCTGCTACCCCTCCCTAAAGCCCCTGCTATGTCTGCTACTCCTCCCTACTTTGTGGTTTTTGCCTTTATAAGCTTGTAAAAACTGCTGTTCAGGGCTTGACTCCTCGGTTCCTAAAAGAGTTGCGAGTCAAGCCCCAGCTTGTTGGAATAAAATCCTCTTGCTGTTTGCATCAAGCGCCGTCTCTTGTGGTTGATTGGGGTCGTCATCGCTCAGGGCAGAGTGGGGGGTCCTGCCCCAAGTCTTTCAGAAGCAGTTGCTCCCGCATGAGCAGGATTTAATCAGGAACTTGCAGGAGCCCATCCTCTCTGTAAATGATTGCAGAGCTCATGGATATTTCATGACAAAAAGATATAAAGTAAAAGCAATGGAAAATACCACTGTTTTATATCTTAAATCAATAGAATAAGAACATAAAAATTTAGGAGTTCTGTGTGTGTTCAGGACTCTGAGTGAGTGAGGTGTTAGATGAATCACGTAAGAAAGAGCCACTGATACTGTTATTAAACAGAAGACTAATTTGCAATAACGCAGAGGAGCAGTGAAAGTGGGCTTAAATTGCCACTGAACTGGAAAAATATTGTCCCTAATGGAAAAAAGGGCAGCATCTTTACATCTTTCCAGTATTCCATCTCACTGTGAAGTCAATGGGGTGAAAATTACAGGCGAGTACTGAGCAGAGATTCATGGCTGAGAACTCACTGGGAAACAGTTTAACATCTTGGAAATAACAGAGATGGTATCCCTTGTCATTAATAATCAAAAAGTCACAGTAAAAAGCATTGCGCGGAGCCTGTATCCACCAAACAGGCAGCATTTAACAGGAGGCAACATTAGGCAGGGCTTGGAGATGGCATTTGGGTGTCAGACAACATAAGGCTCTTTCTGGGACTGTCACTCAGGTTTTGTAACCTGGGCCAACCCAATTAATCTTCCTTGGCTCTCATTTCTCCTTATTGACAAATGGAGCTCATACCTCCCATCCTGAGTCTGCCTGTGCCTGGAGGTCAATTTCTGCTGCCTTGGACGCTGCAGTGATGAACCTCATCTATTGACTGGCAATAACTTCCTGCAAGTCACCAATTGATTGGATCACCACAGTTCTCCATTAGTTATTGATAGTCGTCTTAAGAAGTCAAAGTAAAGATCCCCTCAAAGGGATGACTTTGAAAGCTTTATCCTAAGTCAGAAGGTGGATACTTGCCAATTCCTCTAGGTAAAGATAAAAAGATTTATGATTTAACAACAACAACAAAAATTCCTTACTGACAAAGCCACCACTGTAGGTGAGCAAGTTCAAACATCCAAGAAAGGACAGGAAGAGTGGGTAGTATCATTTCTTACATTCAGACAAAACTATCTCAATAACGTTGACTGGAATTTCTTGCTCTGTAATGCTGATAGAATTTTATACAAAATCATGGACTTTTATAAAGATATTCATCTTTGCAATGAAAAATAATTCTTATGAAATATTTTTTGCCCTCCTTCTACATTTAGGGCACATGACTTCATCTTGCAATGAATACCTAAGGATGTTCGTGATTTTTCTAATTCATTATAATACATCAAGAAAAGAATGAATATAAAATGAAGATGTATTTTACCACTATTAAAAGGCTGAGTTGTTGGTGTCACTGCAGTTGGACTTGCTCACTCAAGTTCGTTCTGAGTCACAACACTGATTCTGACACAATACTTCCATCCTAGGCATCTCTGATGGCCAGTGGTCTTCTTTCTGTTCCTCATCCGTCTCAGACACATTCCTGTGTCCCCATCTCTGCACCTGCTTTTACTGTCGATGGTAGGATCTGCCTGTGAATGTTCAGGTAGCTGATTCCTTCTCATCATTCAGATCTCAGCTTTTCAGAGTCTTTTGCTGATCACATATCCAAAGACGTCCCAGTTACTTCCTGTCACACAGACATTACCTTTCTGGGTTACATATTTATTTCTGTCTCCAATTCAGTCTGGCCAATATGAGAGACATCCCTCCTGGACTAATAGTAATGTCCAGGAATTGGGACGAGAAGAGTGGCAGAATTCTAGGCCTAAATGCTAGAATTTAGGTGGCCCTTTTAGGGTTGGGGGACTGAAGCCCATTTATCTCCATCTTTGAGCTTTATATTCAAATTTGGGACAACAGAGAAATATCACACAGCTCCCACTGATACTGTTATTAAACAGAAGACTAATTTGCAATAACGCAGAGGAGCAGTGAAAGTTGGCACAGGGCGTCATCTCCTTCACTTCTTGTCTGGATGAGAAAATCCATTCTATTCAAGCTGCACAGAGAAAACTGTTGGTAGAGAAAAAAAAAAATTTCTGAGCTAATGGCAGGAATTCAAATTTCAGATAATATAAAGACATAGACAAGTGAAAAATTATTTCGCTAGTGCTCTGTGTTAATAGATTACTTATCTAATTTGAATAACTGAATGTTACAAAATATATACATAGCTTTTTACATATGCATAACAAATTTCGTAAGTTATGTCAGTTCTTCAATGTGTTCAAATCACACTTTTAATAAAATTATCCTTCTTACTTAGGACTTAGTAGAATTGTAGCTTTCATTGGCTTAGAATTTTCTTTGTTTTCATTAGAGAAGCAGACACCCAAATCTCCAGAAATCACCAACTAGAAAGTCTCCGTGGACCTGGGAGCCTGTTTCTAGTAGTTCATATCTACTTCATTCCGATCATCTGTTTCATTTAAATAAATTTGCTCCACATACCTGCTCAAGCCATGTGTAAGGAGAAAGATGACTTCCAAAAGCTCCTTAAATTCACAAAAGAGTTCTGTCCATGCAGAGAGAGACCCGATCTGAATGTCAATTTTCCTCTTGCTTTACTTCTTTATCTCAGTTCTAAACCCATCTACACCAAAAAAGAGCATGAGCAGTTTGAACCGCCCTAGCTGTTGCCCACTGCCCACATTCGGTCCAGCCAAATATTACCAGGAGCCCCAGTAAAAGGCCATATTAACTGCTAAGGGAACCCATTTGTGTGGTCTCATATGCCTAAAGGTAAACTGAGTCAAGGTGGAGAAACTTGAATGCCCTCACAACGGAATCTGGACATCTGACAGTAGATAACTCAGCCCCATGGAAGGCATGCTATCCAAAATTTGGCAGTGTCATAACTGCATTTTGTAAAATAATGATAATAAGGAAAGTGAGATGCTAGATTAGAGCTAGATGGAGACTGGAGGTAGAAGACACAGACGCTGTTCTAATAGTTCAGAAAACGGATGTTGAGTTCCTAACTTCAAGCCATGTTGGTGAGATTGTGATTGGAGCAGACAAGTTTATTTATTTATTAGCTTATTTATTTATTTTGAGGCAGAGTCTTATTCTGTCACCCCCGGTAGAGTCCGGTGGCATCATAGTTCACAGCAGTCTCAGACTCTTGAGATCAAGCGATTCCCCTGCCTCAGCCTTCCGGGTAGCTGGGACTATAAGCACCTGCCACAGTACCCCATTAGTTTTTCTATTTTTAGGAGAGATGGGATCTCAGTCCTGCTCAGGCTGGTCTCAAACTCCTGAGCTCAAGGAATCCTCCTGCCTCGGCCTCCCACAATGCTGGTATGACAGTCGTGAACCACCACACCCAGCCAGAGCAGACAAATTTGAAAGATATTTGAGGAGTAATTTCATAGATTGATATGTTCATTATTCATCGTGTATGATGATTATTATGGAAATGAAGGGACCAGCACATGGTAAGGATGACCTTCTTATTTGTATCTTGAGTTGCAGGTTGGGTGGTATCGACAGGTGTTGATAGAGGGTCAGAAGAGCAGATTCGAACTGTCAATGAGGTGAGGACCCTGAGTTCACAGACGAGAGGAGAAAGCGTAGGTGGAATCCGTGTGATACTCAGTGGGCATTCCCCAGCGGACAAGCCCAGCATTGACCACAAAGAACACGTGTTCATCTTCTGACCCACTGATCCATCAGTAGAGATGACTGCAGGGCCGCCCAAGGATGGAACACAGCTGCACTGTCATACTGGTGAGCATTTTTTAAAATTCCATTTAAATCCTCATGCTCCCAAGTTGTATTTTCCAGAGGCATGAAGGCGCCCTCTTTCCTTCCACGTTGCCCCAGAGCTACCAGGCTGCCACGGTGTCTAGTTGTCATTAGATTTCCTCCAAGACTTGAAACATTTCCAGCCATGACCGGCACTTGGAAAATGGCATCCCCTATCTATTAACTGAATTCTTGACATGAGCACTTTGCCAAGAATCCTAGTAAATAAAGTCTTTTTTTCACACCTCAAGGATTTGACAGTTTATGTAAATACTATAAAAAATGAGATAATCAATGAAAGATCCAGGAAGGGTGTTTACTGACTCCAGGTGGCTCCGGCAAGGGATGAGATAACACCAAGTGAAGTGTTGAATTCCAGGAGGCAGGGGTCCAAGATTACTGCAGCTACCAAGAGACATGAAATAGAGATATTGTTGCTCAAAGGTTAGAGTTTTGTGAAACTAAAGTTGAAAACCTAACATAGCAATGTTAATGCATAATCATGATAAACATATTTTATTCAGTCAAAACTGAATGTGATCAACATTCAACTTGTTAAATTCAGTGTTGAAAAAAATAAATGTACAAGTGTCCTATTATTTATCAATGATACCCTTACATTTTGGAATATAAACCAAGACCATAGTCACAGTTATTCAAAAAAATTCAATAGAATCCAAGTAGACTTTGTAAAGTAAGCTACCTCAGAGAATGTGTTAAAAAAAAGTCATACGAATGATCAACTTTAGCATAATAACAGTCAAATTAAATATCTTTCTAGTTGTAATTATAAATCTGTGCTTTTATATCGTTTGGGGAAATTCCCATAAATAAAAATGTCTTAATAAAGGCAAATGACTCAAGTATATATTAAAGTGAAATGTTATTTGATTATATTTCAAAATAATGGGAAATATAAACTCATTTCCTGAGCAAGTGTTTACCATACATTCTTGAATCCATGGTCTCTCTCCATAAGCACAATGCTACTCATGTTTAAATGTGCTTCATAAATATAGTATTGTACAATTCATTGACTATAAAATCATAAAAATCTATAGTTTCTAGTATAATTAGATCATATCTGGTTTTATTTTCTTTATTATTTAGCATTTTACACAAATATTTATCCTTTGACTTTCATTTAATCCAATAACTATTCAATAATCAAATATGTTATCTAAACATCTCAATTGATTATTTATAGACCTCTGCAGTATCAACAAGCATAGGAAAATATCTATGAAAGTCTCTTTAGGGCAAAATCTATTTTACTGTTTCATCAACCAGAAAACAAATTACTGTGCTTTGCACTTAGAAAGTATTCGATAAATATTTGTTTGGTTTAATTGTATGGAATGAAAAGAAGATACTGAATTCAAAGTCAGAAGATTCTCCAAATTGAGAGTTTGTAAATTTTTCAAAAGTTTTGCGATAAGTTGAAAAATATCATGTATAAAATATAGCCACTCATTAGGGAAAGAGAGTTTGTTTATATTATTAAAACCTAGAAAAATAAACCTAAAACAAACAACAGTTTTCAAAACAAAGGAAACAGAGTCAATAGAATAACAAAGAATTTTCATAACCATAAAACAAAAATGTATCTTAAAAATCTTAGAATTCTAACTGAAGATTAATAAGAAATGGGCACAAATTGTATAGAATAGGTAAAAATATCAACATTGAGAGGAACTAGTTATTTTAACGATTGTTAAAACAGAGTAAATGGGTTGTTTGTACCTAATAAGATATATACTAAGAGAAAAAACACTCAAAGAGAAAAAAATTCTCAAACTCTTTTAGTAATTGTATTTTTAAGAGCTGATACTGTTCGCCTGAGTGTGCCATGCAGAATAAAGCAAATAGATATTAATAATGTCACGGAGACCTGAATTTTGGTTATGAAAGAAGACACGTGTGGGAGGAATCGGGTTAAGGAAAGTTTCTTAATTTCTTTTTTTTTTAATAACTTTTATTTATTTATTTATTTTTTATTATATTTTTTGCAGTTCTTGGCCGGGGCCAGGTTTGAACCTGCCACCTCTGGTATATGGAGCCGGGGCCCTACTCCTTGAGCCACAGGCGCCACCCAAAATTTCTTAATTTCTGAATTTGATAAATTTTTATTGAGGCATAAACCTACTCTGTATTGTGTCTATTTTTTAAAATATCTCCTGTTTCTGTTCACTAAAAATGCTTCCCCAGGAATAATAAGTACCCCCCTTTGCCCAGTTTGTGATCTTGAAATTGCATTTCTCACAAAGAAACGGAGATCTTGAGAAAACAGATTTCAAGCTGGGGTAGGAAATATATAAGTTGAGCCTGTTCTTTCTACAGGAAGAAAGCAAAGGTTACCAAGATATCTCAGGACTCAGGAAACCGCTGGGAGAAGCTCGCTCTGTCCAAAGCTGGGGGATTCAAACATGAATAAGGATGATAACTTTAATTAGCTAAAACAAATTAAATGTTTAAAATCCAGAAGCTCTTAATAATAGATTTTTTAAATATGTAGCTTATCAGCTTGCATGAATACTGGGAACGCCGACTCATTATTTTGAATACTGGTAAGTAAAGAAAGTACCTGAGACTATGCCACGTGGTCTGAACGTGGATGAATGAATAATTGACGGGAGATAGTTTTTCATTCAGGTAATAACTGAAAAGAAACGATCTAATGGGAACATCACCCTTTTATTTCATGAAATAATAGATGTAGCAGTCATCAGCAATGGCTGCCAAATTCATAAAAACGGAGAGAAGCAGGTGTTATGGGTCTTTTAATGGAAATACCAAACTATGTACCAAGTAGTTTTGCCAGAAAAAAAAAAAAAAAAGAAAGCTTCAATCCACTCAATATATAGGAAAAACAACAGAGGGCCCAATTAGAAATACCACAGGAACGAAAACTGCAAAACAGACTGAGGAAAATGCCATAACACAAAATTCTTCAAAGGATTCTCCAAAGGAGAATTGCACGTAGAAAAGAGTCAGACTGGAGCAGAAGCTATAGAACGAGAGGGACTTAAATCGTTTGGCCACCTGCTAACACGGAATCTGTTGAGTCCCTTTTTTTTTTCTTTTTTTTAAATTTCCTTTCCTTTTATTATTATTTTTTATTTTTATTTATTTATTTTTTTTTTTTTGCAGTTTTTGGCTGGGGCTGGGTTTGAACCCACCACCTCTGGCATATGGGGCCAGCGCCCTACTCCTTTGAGCCACAGGCGCTGCCCTGTTGAGTCCCTTTTTGAAAAATTACTTTTTTAAAAAGACTGAAAAGATATGTGCGAATTGAAAAATCCTTGTGGAGCCAATGATGTTAGAGAATTCTCTTGGTAATAATTCTCTATTATAATTCTCTATTATTTAAAAATAATTCTCTATTTTTAAACTCAGTTATCTTCAGGGATACATCAAAAGTACTTACAGATGATATAAACACGATGCCTGGTGTTTTCTCCAAAATAATCTAGGAGGAAAGAAGCATAACAGGAAACGATATAAATTTTTTGAGACTTTGGAAAAAATAAAGTTAACTGATGACTCTATGCTGTACCTCAGAGTCAAGCGTTCTGTGATAGACCTACTTTTATCTGACAATGTGAATGTTACTTTTTTTGCATTACTATTATTATTGCTCAATATGTCATTGTAGCAATTATCTGATTTCTTTTCCAAATATATTTATCTTCATTTGCTTTTAGGAGGTTTTTGTTTCTAGTCTTTATCTTAAACATTGTTATTGTTATTAAATTTTAAGCCTCTGTAATTTTGTGAAGGCAAAAAGGGGAAACCAAATACACACATGTACACGTAGAGAGAAAATTAAAAAAAATTTAAAAAGACATAAATGAATCTAGCTGGACATGAGCCGATAATTATGGAAGCTGAGTACGTAGAGATACATCATATAATTTTGTCTTTTGTGTATGTTTAAGTTTTTCATTATAAAAAGATTTGAAATACTAAAAAAAAAAAAAAAAAGTGAAAAATAAATGCTAATCTCAGTATTGAAAGCCCTATTTAACTGGAACAAAAATCAAAAAAGAAGTGAGTGGTGCTGAGAAAAGGGACAAGGAATAGCCCAGTTCCTGTGTCCTCCATGGTTACTCTTTGGGCAAAGCTCCTAAGTTTTGCTATATTTTGTACCATCTGCCTAAAAGAAGTGAGTGATACGGGTTAAATACAAGTGGCTCATTCCCAGGGTCTTGTGGAAAATTAAATCCTCATAAAAACTCAAATAAATTTAACGTATTATTTTTATTATTATCATTGCTACAGTTTGATGACCCTATAGCTCTATCAGTGCCTGCAGGGTCATACAATATATAGAGAGATAGACAAGAGATATTTCTCTGCTCTTTCGAAAACCTGAGTGAATAAATCAGCCTTACCTACAAAAAGAGTCAGTATATGTTGGCAATAGTTATCAAATACATATTAGAATGAAGTTCTGTTCCTAAAGAAGCTTTATATATCTTGAAATCATACTTTACCTTTATTTATAAGTGAAATGTACATTCATTTTCACTAAAAGTACTTCTCCCTTTAAAACAGGAAAAAAAAAAGGAAGCAACTTAATTTCTTGAAATAGTTTTCACACATTATAGAGTATTAAACAGACCCCAGTTGATTTCTCCTTACCTGATTGTCTACATGTCAAGGTAAGTCCACTCAGTCTCACCTGTAACTTACTCATTTCCCTAAGCTTTAACGAACTGATTCTTCCAAATACAACAATTATGCCCGTGTAGCTAAATCAATCATCCTTCATGAGGCACGGGCCTGCAATAACTTGCCTGGATCAGGAAGGCTGAGAATAATGGCCCATTAAGAACTGTGCTTTCCTAGTCACCAATGTATCATGCAGCTTACTGGCAAAGACCAAGTTTTTACTCATTCTTTGAGTACGAAGGAAAATCTTAAGAAGGTCAATTTGCTAACAATTACCTTGGAAGCCTGCCCTTTCCCTTAAAGCCCCACAGTGACAGAACTGCTTATTTTTACTTCAGAACAATTATTTTAAATTAGGACCATACATTTATGAGATTATTGACCCTGGAAATCTTTCATGAAAAAACAAACAAAATCATCTCAGACTATCAAACTTTAGATAGCATCGGCTTAATAACCGAAAGCTATTTTGAAATAAAGAAAACGTATCTTTGCAAAAAGTTAATGTTAAGTCACATCCAAAATCTGGAGTGAGAGGAACTAACTACTTCAGGCAGGATTCTACGTGATTTCTTTCTTCCTTGGCCTAAAGAAGTATATTTGAACTGATGATTCACCAAACTCGAACTTCAAATAAATAAATAAATAAATATTCTTTGCGCTCACTTGAACTTGGCCACTGGCAATATAAAAAATAAGTGCGTGACTTTAGAAAAAAGGTGAAGGTGAAAATGTTTCTTTGTCGTCGTTCTTGTTGTCTTTTGTTTGTGATTTTTTTTTTTTTACATGTTTCTTGTCTATAAGAGATTCATCTCTAAGTTTCCTTCCACCCGTGGAATACTATGTAATATAAACAGTGAACTTAATACAATCACACTGCAGAAATGTAAAAGTAAATCACTGATTGCTCACTAAAAGAAGAATGGATTTGAGAACTGGCCATGCTACTTTAGAGAAGCCCATTGAACAATCAAGCCCTTTTCCCCCAGATCAGCACAAGACTTCAGTCTGTAGCGATAGCCTGTCTGGGGAACACTTTTCCCTTTGGTGACTGTTTCATCTTCTGCAGGCTCATCTTGCTCAGATGTAGCAGTACAATGCCTGGAATCAGTTTCTCAGAGAGGCTTTTATTTACCAAGAAGAGAGCTTAGGACACCAACAGGAACGGTTGGCAGGAGATTTGCATTTCACCTGTGTATATTAGCCTGGTAGAATCCACGTTCCCTGTTTCTCCAACTATCTAGACATGACAAAGTGACCTACGTTTTGGCAGCCCTTCCTTCAGTTCAAACTCTCTAGCAAAAAGCAAATGCCTTTCCAATACCAGGCAAGAAAAAAAACAGCCATTCCAAGATGACACAAGAGTAACTTTCATTTTTCTTTCCATTGTATACTGAAATTGATATATAGTTGAAGAAAAGGAACCATTAGATGAACTCCGTAGCAATGCAGAAGGCTTTCTGGAGTCACTGGGGGAGGAGATAGGCTTTTCAATAGCCCGTGTATTTTTTACTTAATTATGAGCCCCATCCAAAGTTATTGGCTAATTCCTATTCTTTGTTAATGAGCCATTGTTACACCCAGTGGATCATGTTTTATCAAAAACTGCATCCCTCTGCCAGAGATGGATGCTTTAAAATTGTTTTCAGAAGTATTTCTTTACTTTCCCAATAAATTCTTTTTTTATGTAAATTCATAAATAAAAAGTGACACACAGATGGTAAATATAGGACCGTAATTTTGTGGGTGAGAAAGCTAAATCTCATGTGCAAGCGAGGGATTTTAGAAGCCCAGCTGTTGATTCAGCTGCCACAGCAAAATTTCCCAAATGTGGTATTAGTGGTGGGTGCTAGGTGCTGCGCACACTCAACACTCCCCTTTTCCAAGAGTGGCCTGAGATGAACTTAATTTGAAAATCAACTTGTTTACAAAGTATCTGTTGCCTAAAGAGCAGGATTATGTCGCTTTTCCATACTTTGGGCTCATGCAAACTCCAGGTAAACACCAATGGGAGGAAAAAAATCACTTTTCCGAGTCACACAGAAAGGTGTCTCATAACTGTTAGTAAGAAAGGTCGTTCAGCAAAAATTCCTCAAGAACATGAGGTCGGTGAGGGCAGGGATTTGTCTGTTTGTCTGACTCTCCATCCCTGTCTGTATTAACAATGCTTTAAAAGAACCTGTTGGGTTTGTGAAGCGGGGAAATTTATTGCCTATTTTTAGGACAATTCAAAGATTTTTTTCACTGCCGAAGTTTGGTTTGTTTCTGGATATAGCAGCCCGCTTGCCCCGCAGAAGCCTCATGCTCAGTGCATGAGAGTTCTTGCTCTTTATACGAACAGAAAAGAGGGAGAGAGAAAGAATATTTTCCAAATTTATAAATGATACACAACATTTCCATTTCTGAAACTGTCTCCCCTTTGATTTCCCTACTCATTCAATCTGTTAGATGAATGACGGAAAAAAAAAATGTTGACCACAGGAAGGGAAAGAAACTAACTACCATTCCTTTCTTAGAAAAACAGAATGCTGTTACATTTGGGACCTGATATACCCTTCCGAGTAATTGGATTTGTAAGGTAGATCAGTCTTGTGCAATATACTAAACTTGTTAGTTGCTCATCTGCTTGAGCTATGAGCCACGATGTGGTAAAGAGGTTTCTGTATGACTTTTTTAAGTGAAATAAAATTTAATAAAATACGATTTTTAAAAATGGAAGTAGGTCTTGGGCATCCCTGAAGAGATATCAAATAAACAATTGTATTTATCAGTGAGTGAACGAAAACATGTCAATGTTGATGCAAACTATGAAAGAAAGTTAAAAAAATAGAGAAGGAAAAAAATAGGAATGAGTAATAAGCTTACTCTATCTGCGGACAGGGAAGGCTTCCTGGAAGCGGTTACACTTAGCAGGGAACCAGATTTTCAATTGGAGGAGTAAGGTAAGAACATGTCAGGAAGGGTGAAAAGAATTTCAAAGGACTACAGTCAGGCCAGTGGTAGAAAACTTACTATTTTTGCACTAGTAAGTTCTTCCTAATTTGCGAATTTAGTGTAAAGATAGAAATTTCCCAGTTAATATTTCTGTCACTTAAACAATTCTTTTCTTTTCGTTTTTTTTTTTTTTTGCAGTTTTTGGCCTGGGCTGGGTTTGAACCCAACACCTTCGGCATATGGGGCCAGTACCTTACTCCTTTGAGCCACAGGCGCCACCCCACTTAAACAATTCTTAAAGGTGTCCAAACTCTCAGGATCTGTTCCTTTAAATAATTCCTTAAGAAACCTGACTCTCAGGTGGTGCCTGTGGGTCAGTGGGTAAGGTGCCCGCCTTATTGAACGTGACGGGTTTGAACTCAGCCCCCGCAAAACTGTAAAAAAAAAATAGCCAGGCGTTGTGGTGGGAACCTTAGTCCCAGCTGCTTGGGAGGCTGAGACAAGAGAATTGCCTAAGCCCAAGAGTTGGAGGTTGCTATGAGCTGTGATGCCGTGGCACTCTACCAAGGGTGATAAAGTGAGACTCTAACTCTAAAAAAGGAAGGAAGGAAGGAAGGAAGGAAGGAAGGAAGGAAGGAAGGAAGGAAGGAAGGAAGGAAGGAAGGAAGGAAGGAAGGAAGGAAGGAAGGAAGGAAGGAAGGAAGGAAGGAAGGAAGGAAGGAAGGAAGGAAGGAAGGAAGGAAGGAAGGAAGGAAGGAAGGAAGGAAGGAAGGAAGGAAGGAAGGAAGGAAGGAAGGAAGGAAGGAAGGAAGGAAGGAAGGAAGGAAGGAAGGAAGGAAGGAAGGAAGGAAGGAAGGAAGGAAGGAAGGAAGGAAGGAAGGAAGGAAGGAAGGAAGGAAGGAAATCTGACTCTCAGCAAAAACTAAAAGACAAAAATTGAAATACTTCAATTCATGGGCTACCTAAGCAAATATGACATTCTATCAAGAGTCATTTACATTTATAGGCTCAAACTCTGTATTCTATTAGAGTAATTAGTAAGACTTTGTTTTGCAGAGCTGATGTTAAGAATTAAATGTTCCTTTCAGAAAAACAAAAAAACCCACAGAAACAAAGAAGACACACCAGGAAAAACATCCCAAATGATGTGAGGAACAACATCGTAACAGATACATGGAATTCTCAGCAGGATCACTGGAGTTTTGCTGCAAGAGTGTGAGACGAACAGTGACCGCTGGGGGGTTCTTGCTGTCAGCTGGGGGTTCCTTAACATGGTGCTTCGTTTATGAGATAGGTTTGATCAAGTGAGGAGGAGGCGAAGAAATCTCTGCATGCTTTCTTACTTGTTGAGAAATTGTGAGTTACAAATGATTCTGTCCCCTTAAAAAGATTGTAACCATTCAAACTTTTTCTCTGTAAATGCACATATATTGTCTATGTACTATCTGCCAGGTCTTATGCTTGGAATTGTAATTGTAATGAGTAAATCACCTGTACTAGCTCTTAAGGCTGTCTTTTATCATGAGGAGATGTCTAAACTACCTGGAAACTCAACAACCTTCTTTAACTCCCGTAGTGCTTTTGCAGGCATTATTCTATGGCATTCTTCTCCAGGGGGTTTATATAACTTGTTAACAGCTGTAATTGAGGTAAGCAAAAAGATAGCACAGAGGCAGAGACAGGAGAGACTTCTAGAGGGGATAGTTCAATGACTCAGTCATGATGAAGTCGTGAAGATCTATCAGCAACCTACGTAGACATTACACATTACAGCCAGAAAGAACCGCGCATGTGAAGCCAGATGTGAGGGGACAGCCTGGTGCATGAAGGCAGGGCCGAGCCAGGAGAGACTGACCACTTAACTTACAACTAAGATCTGAACAAAACTAAGCAATGACTTCCCTTACCGAGATATTGACAATGAAATACAACAGAAATACGTCCAGACACATAATTGTACAAGTTATTTTTTTGCAAGAAAAATAAGATAATTTAATGACTACCTATTCTACATAATAAGTATATAGTTTACGTTTTCAAAAATTTTACCAGTTATTAAGGCGTTTTTCCACTTGGCATTATTTTCCCCATTTGGACAGAATAATTTAAAATGAAATATACATTTTTTTCTTGAACGTTCCACACGTACCTTGAGTCCCAATCCATAGATGTTACTAGTGTTAGAAGTTGACTATCAAATTTTATAAGAACTTTATTCCTATAACTTTATTCCCAATTAAACCTTTCAAATTGTGTGATAGAATGTTCTAAGGTAGGGACAAGAGGACCAGTGGCCTGGGAATGACTTTCAACCTGAAAATATGGCTATGAAGTGTCAGTTGACTCGCTACTTTGGAAGGAGCCAGTCCAAGGAGGTGAAAAATAAGCGATTTAGGCAACGGCTTTCTCTTAAACTAAATTGTGAAAGCAGATTAACACAGCCAAGCAAAGAAAGCCACCCATTCCTTCATATATAATTTTAAAAAATGAATTATTCCACATATAAAATACTGGAGATTGCATATGTGAAATACCAGTCTTTCTATAGACAAATAAAGATCCGCTTGGTCAAAGACTGTAAAATTCTTGAGGATACAAATGGTACTATATTTTAAAAGATATTAGCTGATTTGGTGTTTTTATCTCCATTCAGGTGAAGATACCATATTTGCAGCTGTGAGATGTCAATTAATACCCCCTCCTTTCCAAACAGGATTCTGTGGCACATATAAATGTTGCTATCAACCATTTTATTTTAAAGCACATATACAAATAACACAGCCTTCAAACCCCCCTAAATACATCCAGTCTCTATGTGAACCATATCATTTCCTCATTCCCAAGAGAAAGTAGAAATTTTTACTGCTGCTCTGTGCTGGGTTTTGTTGTTTTATGTTATCTCACTCATCCGTCTAGTTTCTGATAAGACAGACAGGAGGATCATGCATGTAAATGATAAATGCTATAAAAATACTCATGTATCTGTGCAGTGGAAAAAATAAATGTAAACACTGAGCCTGAAACTTGAAATCAGGCTTTATTTTATTTATTTATTTTGAGACAGAGTCTCACTATGTCGCTCTCAGTAGAGTGCTATGGTGTCACAGCTCACAGCAACCTCCAAATCTTGGGCTATAGTAATTCTCTTGCCTCAGCCTCCCAAGCTGCTAGGAGTCCAGGTGCCCACCACACGCCTGGCTATTTTGTTGTTGTTGTTGTAGTTGTCATTGTTGTTTAGCTGGCCCGGGCAGGGTTCGAACCCCCCAGCCTTGGTGTATGTGGCTGGCCCCCTACCCACTGAGCTATGGGCACCGCTAAGCTTCATTATTTTTGTTTGAACTATACTTGGATATGAATGCCAATGGCACTTTTATGTGTATGTGTCTGCACAACACCCAACTTACCAAACAAAAAAAAAAAGAAGAAGGAGGAGGGAGGACAGAAATGGTGGAAGGTGAAATAGGAGAGGAGAGAAAAAGAGAAAAAGAGAGAGAAGGAGAATTCATGCACTTTGTCCAACTCAATGTGTTTGGCTAAATGTACCAATTAGCGTTACCCTGGACTTTACATAATAAAACAAGTAGGTTAATAGGGCTTAAAAAAAGACTATACTTCTCTCTAACAGTCCAAGGTAGAGATGATAATGCCAGAGGTGTCAGATCTCCAAGTTATTTCTCCCTGTTATTTCGACATTGCTTCTGAGAGCTTTTATTTATTTATTTATTTATTTATTTAATTAGACAGAGTCTTACTCCGTTGCCCAGGCTAGCGTGCCATGGCATCTACCTAGCTCACAGCAACCTCAGACTCCTAGGTTCAAGTGATCCTCCCACCTCAGCCTCCCAAGTAGCTAGGACTGTGAGCCCCGTGACCAAACTCAGCTCATTTTTTTCTATTTTTTGTAGATATGAAGGTCTTGCTCTTGCTCGTCTCGAATTCTGGAGCTCAAGGGATCCTCCTGCCTTGGCCTCCCAGAGTGCTAGGATTACATGTGTGAGCCACCGTGCCCGGCCTCTTCTGAGATCTTAAATTTGCCTGCTTACTTGGTATCTAAAATCTCAGGAAGGAAAATTTCCTATTGGATTTTAATTTGCATAAAATAATGTCCATGACTATCGTATTTCAAAGAGCTTTCTTCACAAATCCAGTTTCCAAGGTTTCATCTGTCTATTTTGATTACTACCTAATGCAGTAATACTTCTTATTTGAGTTGGAAACTGAAAATAGGTCATCTCAGACTGTAATTTCATAAAGTGCTATCAACCAGAAGAAGTATCATCTGTGCTTAAATACTTTAGCCTTTTAGGCAATGAATGACAAATTGACTAGCTGACTCTTAAACATTTTGTTTTTGGATTATTTTACACAACTCAATCAAAAACTGTTTTTTCAGGCAGCACCTGTGGTTCAAAGGAGTGGGGCACTAACCCCATATACCAGAGGTGGTGGGTTCAAACCCAGCCCCGGCCAAAAAACTGCAAAAAAAAAAAAAAAACCTATTTTCTCTGCAATCAATTTCAAAATTAGTACTTTTTAAATAGAAATTTAACCAAGGAATGAAGAAATTCAAACTAGTTTTTACAAAATCATGTACGTAAAGGAAAATAATCGTGAATAGCAGAGAAATAACCTCATCTCGTGTAGTCTTAACGGAGGACGCACACTCTGCCTATCTGACTACAGCTCGCTCTTAGAATCCACTGATGTAGGGCGGCGCCTGTGGTCAAAGGAGTAGGGCACCAGCCCCAAATGCCAGAGTTGGCAGGTTCAAACCCAGCCCCGGGGCAAAAAACTGCAAAAAAAAAAAAAAAAAAGAATTCACTGTCATGCAGTCCTCTGAGCATATTAGGGTCAAAATTTATGTGTTTTACAAATCCTGCTCCATTTAATCATTCCTCCATATTATTCCAACTATTAACGTAGTTCAATATACTTTATATTCATAAATTTCACTTAAGGATGAAGAAATTACCTGGCCATTGCCATTTTTGACCCTTAGCCTTGGTACCATTCTGGGATGCAATTGGTTGCACCTGTCTCAGTGTATTAAAAAAGGATCCTAGGTTTTAAGATAGTGGATATAGAGGCAGAAACAGCTCGTAATAGAGCACAAGAATGTCTCACTCTTCATTTTTACTCACATCAAAAACATAAAAAACAGCCTAAAGACTAAATGTCATTTTGGTTTTCCGCCAAATTAAATAGATTTCTTTATATCATCCCAGAAAGCATCAAATGTTACATTCAAACAATTCAAGAAACTGTGAATTTTGGTTACTTACTATTATGAATGTTACCATTTAAATCATCACTTCACCTTAGAACTTGTTTAATTATTTGAACTAGGCTGTTTTCCAAAGAAAAAATTAATTTCCTTAACTCTTGAACACCATCTTCCAAGGAAAACAACCAATTGTTGCTCATCCTCATTCCAAAAATTTCCTTCCTATTGTTATTTGGCTACATAAGATTTAAAAATAGCTAGGAAATTGTGTACAAAACTGATGTTTTCTTTCTGCATTTTGATCACCAGTGTCTTCTTTGCACACTCCTAGAAATCGTGCTGGAGCAGAGGTCTTAATGTGGCACCTGTCAGGGACAGCCAGCCCCACCAATTAACAGCAAATCTTTTCTGCGGCTAAATCCTGGCAGCAGACCTATATTCCTGCAGAAAAGAGCCTCTAGAAATTGCATGAACTGCTTTTTCCTCAGAGGGCACGAGAAATGAACCTGTATATTAACAGAAAGACAATATTAAGCAGCTGCTCACCATCTCTTTCCAAAAGCACTTGATTTCTATAATAAACAGAATTAAATTGTGTCCATTCAGGTTCTAAACAACAGGACTGGGCTTAAAAATGTAGCCCAGGCACATAAAACACCGCTATAAAATTCAGTCTCCATCATAAATAGGGTAGTCCAGGGAAATTCCAGATTGAACTCAAGAGCCAAAGCTTATTAACCAACAACTTTAAAAGGACATAGGCGAGTTTTGTTTTAATTTTTTTCTTTATTCTTATAAACCAAATTAAGAAAAAAATTACTTTTTGTTTGACAAAACAATTGTGTGGTTTTTTTTATTTCCCTTGCCTTTCTAATTTGGATGAAGATAAAATTAAAATTGGTCTTCTTGTTGAAATGCCAACACATGTGATCTGTGCCCAACACCTTTATTCTGTGTACCAGCCCCGTCAATTAAAATCCACAAGGATTGGGAGATTCAGTGCTTTGCCCACTGAGCAGTCATTAAGCAGAGTGGAGAAATTCTTTTCTTTCCTATGTAATCCCTGATGATTACAGGAGTGTATACAAACTCTGGTGAGAATAGCTGGATTAGTTCCATACTCCTTACACCTCCCCAAAGCCCTCGGAGGCTCAGTCATTGTTCTGTTCCATGTGCCCTGAGGACACCAGAGCCGAGCTCTTGACTTGCACCACACAGGAGATTCCCTTGGTCTATTTGTTTTAAATACCCCTTCTTCAAATGCTTGAATGAGAGAAAGTGCAAAGAACCAGAGGAAATCAGGGCAGAGAGCCCAGAAGAAATGTTTGAATGGCAGGAGGCCTGAAGGGCAGACATTTTTGGAAAGCTTCTCTGTTTTATTTTTCTTTAATAGTGAATAGATTCCACCCTAAACAGCCAGAAAAATACAATAGTAATTTAAGCTTATGAGGCTTCACAAACTTTATGCCTTTCAGTTTCCTAATCAGGTACAGAAGCTGAAGGAGAATATTATTTTTAATGAGGTCTTAGACATTCCAAGACAAAAACCATGCTGAAAAATGGACAAGCTGATTAACTTGAACTTGAATAACCTGACCATTGAAAAGATTGGCTTTGATATGATCTAGTTGATTATATAGTTAAAAACTATTTTTTTTATTTTTACTTTTTTGTAGAAACAGTCTGACTCTATCGCCCTCAGTAGAGTGCCGTGGTTTCACACAGCTCACCGCAACCTCCAACTCCTGGGCTTAGACGATTCTCTTGCCTCAGCCTCCCAAGTAGCTGGGACTATAGGTGCCCACCACAACGCCCAGCTAAACAATTATTTTAAATAAGTCAGAAATAACATTCCAAAAGTCATGATATATACTTCTTGATATTTTTTAGTGAAATTATGAATTTATCACTATTGGAATTAGGAGTAAAAAACTATACCTTGAACTATTTTTTAAAAGAGAGAAAAATAGTCTCACAATATTTTCAGGGGGTGACGTTGAGAATCTCATAACCTATGATTCTTCTATAACAAAGATACTTACAAAATATTTGAAGTATAAAAATGTAGAGCAGCCAATTTTGATATGAGGACAATTAATGACAATTATGGTTATGGGGGGGGAAACAGAAAGAGGGAAGGAGGGAGGGGGGTGGGGCCTTGGTGTGTGTCACACTTTACGGGGGCAAGACATGATTGCAAGAGGGACTTTACCTAACAATTGCAATCAGTGTAACCTGGCTTAGTGTACCCTCAATGAATCCCCAACAATAAAAAAAAAAAAAAGAAATAGAAAAAAAAATGTAAAGTAGCTGAAGACTCACATATATATATATATAAATATATATGATGTATCACTTGATACATCTTTTCTGTTAATTGGTCAGCAGGAACTTCTCAGGAGACCACAGGTATAAATTAATGGATGAATGAATTCAGTTAATGGTGAAAGGTTACTAATACACCTAAATTTATGGCTGAATATGTCAGGTAACACGCAGTACCAGATGACAGCTCTTCCTGAAAATTACACTCTTGAGTGGATGCTTCTATGTGGCAGAGTCACAGCCATACGCTCATGGCCTACTTTGCCAGGGAGGCTTGGAAAGTAAATTGCTGGCATCTTCTCTGGGGAGGTAGGACTTATGAGATAGAAAATTTTTCCAAACAGGTGAAGCAGTATTCGAAATGTAGTGAATAGCGCTAAGTATGAAAAATGATAGTTCCAGCATAGATTTCCAAAACAAATAGAATTAGCTTTCTAATTTAAGATATTAGAGGCTAAGAATAAACTGTGAACATATTAGAAACTTTTCTGGAAAAGAAAGGGGTAAACAAAAAGAAAAAGAAATGAAAAAAAAGAAAAGAAAAGAAGAGGGGGGAAAAAAAACTGCCTGATCTGGACTACTCCCTCCAAGGAAGTTCCAAAAATTCACTGAGAGAGTAATTCATTTATGCAGTTTTTTATTTACAGCCTATTACATGGTGGCTTCAGCGCCAAGCACTGAGATTACAAGACTGAGCTTGTATTCTGGTGGAGAAGCTTAAAGAATCAAATAATTTGAAGTTAGAATTTTATGACAGACTAGTGCCATGAGAGGGTCTTAGGTATGCCTGGAAAATTCTTAGAGATCATTAACTAAATTGTTTTTGAAAGAAGTTAAAAGCACAGTCAAAACATTCTTTTTTTTTTTTTTTTTGACCAATGTAATTTCAAAAGTTAAAACTGCCGCAAAAGTGTAACTCTAGGTTCAAGTGTGTAAAAGATATAAAATTTTATAAAATACTGACAGACTCTCAAAGCACAGCCAAGCATTAAGCTGGTCCCAGAAATGAGGCGGAAATGTTGCTGAGAGAATAAAACTGACTAACAACTGCAAAAGCAGAGCAAAACAATTATATTTTTCTGATATTTAAAAATCAGAATTCTGACATCATTGTAAAAATATGCTTTTTAAGAAATTATGCTTTACTAGTAATCAAAGAGCGTAAGGAGATGGCTGGTTCTTTCTGGCCTCTAAGGTATTTATTGCGTTGCTACTGCAGTGGCTACCAGCCAGAAAGGGCGGAAACATAAAATGAAGATGACAGACTCATTGATTTTCTGGTCAACAAATCCCACGTCCTGAAATGTTTCCAGGTCAGACTTCCAGACATGGTTTAAAATGTTTTTGTTTTTTTTTTTTTCTGGCTAATGTCTATTAAAAGACACAGTATTAGTCATTACCCTTACTTATTATTTATTTATTTATTTATGTTATATGGTTGAAAACAGATTTTTTTAAATTTTAGATTAATATGAGGATTACTAATGCTTAGGTTACAATGGCTCATTGTGAGGTAAGGTCCCTAATGGCAGTTGCGTCCCAACCAAGGTGGTGTGCCACGGACCCTCCCACTGTGCCCATTAAGCAAGAGCACGCTGACCACCCCCCTCCCCTGCCCTCAATGTGAAAGAGTCTTTTTTTTTTTTTTTTTTTTTTGGCCAGAGCTGGATTTGAACCTGCCACCTCCGGCATATGGGGCCAGCACCCTACCCCTTTGAGCCACAGGTGCTGCCCTCCCCTGCCCTCAATGTGAATTGAATTGAGTTTTTCTCTTGTGTGGTTGTGTAGAGAACATTTTTTTTAATGAAATCATGTTGATACATTTTTCCACCATTCAGGGCTGGACAGGGCCCCGTTTCCTAGGCCTAAATAAGCAGACTTCTTTTTCTCCAAACTGCACCCTCTGAGTACAGGCAAGACGAGAGAAAAGTGGTTTTTCCAGCATTTCATGTAAGCTGGGCCTGCTGTGGAGTGGCCTTCCTGCCTCTTTTGCCTGTGCTGCTCCAGTTTTATTTCCAGTCTCCACTTGTTTTTATTTTCAATTACTGCCGTGCCTCAGTTGAACTTTGCAGCTCCGCTGAGTAAAGGAAATTCCTGCCCCAAAGTCTGGATTCCGACTGGACCCACCATCAGGAGATAAGGAGCAGCCTCAATTAAGGCCTCAGTTAAACTTACAAAGCAGGTGGGTCACTAGGTTTGCAGTTACTGGGGCAATTCCTGTGGCAGTGCTAGCTTGGAGCTGGTGGGCTTGTGGCTTGGGGTGCTCAGGTGAGACATCCTCAGTGGTGTGGCCAAGCCAGTGCCTGTGTTGCCCCAGCCCTGACTGTAGGCAGCACAGCTAAGGGAGAATCTTCTTTTTTTAAGAAAAGGAAAGAGTGGGGCGGCGCCTGTGGCTCAGTGAGTAGGGTGCCAGCCCCATATGCCGAGGGTGGTGGGTTCAAACCCAGCCCTAGCCAAAAACTGCAAAAAAAAAAAAAGGGGGGGGAGGAGGGAGACAAGATGGCGGACTGAAGCCAGCTTTCAACAGAGGCTCCCATCCAGAAGGAGAGTTAAGGAACAGGAATTTAGTAAGTATCCTGGTGGACTTGAGCCACACCAAGAGAGAAGGTTGAAGAATGCACATCAACACCGCTGAGGCAAGCTGTGATCACAAGGACGCAAACAAAAGGTACAAAATCCACCACCAAGCGGACGGGAGTCCCCCTCCCCCATGAGACCGGCTCAAGAGCCCCACAATTAAACTAAAGGGCAGAAATTAAAGGCCCTCCCACTATACTCCACGGGAGAGACCTTCTAAAAACTGGACCTACCTCCCCTACTGGGGTGCCGTGGCGTTCTCCTGCCGGGCATAAAACTGAATAAAACTTTAAAAATCCTTTGCTGGCAACCCTGAATCCCCAACACTCCCCTCCTGCCCACTGAGGTCTGGAGGCCTGTCCCCCAGGAGTTTGGATCCTTGAGTGATTTCTCAAGGGGAGTGGACAGTCCCCGAGTTGCGACTGGTCAGCATTGACTCTGAGGCACGCGAGTGAGGAGAGGGCACCGGGCTGAGGGGGAGTCACACCTCGGCGGCACTTCCCTGTGGTGTGGTGCAGCAGCCCTCCCCAGGCAACATTACGGCTGGCCGGGCACAAAACTGAATAAAACTCTAGCTTCCCCGCTGAGCGCCCCTACTCTCACTCGGGGTCTGGAGGCCTATCCCCCAGGAGTTTGGATCCTTGGGTGATTTCTCGAGGGGAGTGCACAGTGCCCGAGCTGCGTCAGGTCAGCGCTGACTCTGAGACACGTGAGTGAGGAGAGGGCACTCTGCTGAGGGGAAATCAAGCCTTGGTGGCACTTCCCTGTGGTGTGGTGCAGCAGCCCTCCCCGGGCGGCAACAAAACAGCCGGGCATAAAACTGAATGAAACTCTAGCTTCCCCCCGACTCCCACTCCGGGTCTGGGGGCCTGTCCCCCAAGAGTTCGGATTCTTGGGGGATCTCTCAAGGGGTGTGGACCCAGCATAAACTGCGGCTGCTCATTGCTGACTCTGGGGCGCGAGACAGAGGAGAAAAGGGTCGGCTGAGTGCCCACACCAGAGCAGCAGTTCCCTGGAGGCAGAGCAACAGCTGTTTTTTCTTTAACGGCAGAACGGCTCACTTCTGGATATTCTGAGGCCACACCCCCTGTCTCCCTGGGCAACCAGAGGAGGCCACCAGTGAGCGGGGGATTTCCTGACACTGCTCACAAACCCGGGAAGCTTCCAGGGAGGGGCCGACCCAGAGAGGTGATCGGACGCAAACCTTCAGCAGCAAAGAGGACACAAACCTCCAAAGCAAAGCAAAGACGTTTGAACTCAGAACAGCCCATCTTCTGTAGGCGATTTCAGCAGGAACAGAGACAGAACCCCGCAAAGTTGTCTGTTCTGTTCTGTTCTGTTAACAGCATCCATCAGGGACGGGGCTAAGCCTGAGTGAACACCTCCTTCCCATCACCTGCATCAAGCACTCAAAGATGTCAGGCCCTGTCTCCTCCTGCTAAATAGCGGCAGTCTGCGGGGGCCTGGCAGACTTCCTTGCGATTCAGGCAGGTGCAAACCCCTGGAGTGTCTGTTCACTGCAGGCAACTGGGTTAGCCATCTGCAGAGATACCAGTGACTGGGTCCGATGGAGGGGCAAAGTGGGGGAGGAGACATCAACCTTCCCAGACTGCTCTGTTTGCAGAGGGTGGCTCCTCCTGACTCCATGCTGCACTGGGATGAGCCGTGTCAGAGGAGTCACCAGGCCCCTGTGATCCAGTTCCCGGAGACCTCTTGAACTCTCTCACCCGAGACAGGTGCCGATTGAGACAGTTGATTTGGACCTTTTGAACTAGGCTAATAGACTGAGGACTTTTCAGGAGGTGCCCTGGATGTGTGGTTGTAGGAAGGTTTGATTCTCCTTTTCCAACTGGGGCCAGAGGGGGGCAGGCGGGGTGACTTAATTGCTGATTTTTCCACACAGCTGAGACTTCAAGCCAGAGTAGAAGTTGCAATAGGATTGAACAGAAACCAGCTGAAAACAAGACAGAACCACTTAGCTCCACCACACAAGACAGGGCCCCAGTTCTCAGGCCACAACACTGTATGGGCCCTTGATAAAGCCCCAGGGGAAAAATCAAAGGGAGTAAAATAACCATGGGGCGGAATCAGTGGAAAAACTCTGGTAACATGAATAACCAGAATAGATCAACCCCCCCAAGAAAAGATACGGCAGATGTGATTGAAGATCCCATTCATAAACAACTGGCTGAGATGTCAGAAATTGAATTCAGAATTTGGATTGCAGACAAGATTAATAAAATGGAATTAGGAATTCGAGGAGAAATTCAAAAGTTGTCTCAAGAATTTAACGAATTTAAAGACAAAACCACCAAAGACTTAGACACACTGAAGCAAGAATTTACAGCCCTTAAAGATACGAAAAATACAGTAGAATCCCTCAGCAACAGAATGGAGCAAGCAGAAGAAAGGATTTCTGACATTGAAGATAAAGTCTTCGAACGCTCCCAATCTCTCAAACAGGAAGAGAAATGGAGAGCAAAAATGGATCACTCACTCAGAGAGCTCTCAGATAATTTGAAAAAAAGCAATATACGAATTATTGGGATTTCTGAGAATGATGAAGTGGCCTCGAAGGGCACAGAGGCCCCTCTGCATGAAATTATGAAAGTAAATTTTCCAGACATGATAGAGAATCTGAAATTCAGATAGCAGACAGCTTCAGAACCCCAGCACGATTCAACCCCAATAAGTCATCCCCCAGACATATCATAATTAGTTTCACTAAAGTTAACATGAAAGAAAAGATTCTCGAAGCAGCCCGGCAAAAGAAAACTATTACGTACAAAGGTAAGAATATTAGACTAACTGCAGATCTCTCTGCTGAAACTTTTCAAGCAAGAAGAGAGTGGTCATCAACTTATAATCTCCTAAAGCAAAAAAACTTTCAACCCAGGATCTTGTATCCAGCTAAACTGAGTTTCATCTATGATGGAGAAATTAAATACTTCAATGACATTCATATGTTGAAAAAATTTGCCATAAGTAAACCAGCTCTTCAGGATATTCTCAGACCTATCCTCCACAATGACCAACCCAATCCTATACCACAAAAGTAAACTCACTCAGAAACTTCGGATCAAACTCCAACTTCCACACTGGCGAAAGGATTAAAAATGTCCACTGGACCTTTGAAAAATTCGATACCCAAAATTCCACCAGACTTATCCTTACTCTCCATCAATGTGAATGGCTTAAACTGTCCTCTAAAGAGGCATAGGTTAGCTGACTGGATACAAAAACTCAAGCCAGATATTTGTTGCATACAAGAGTCACATCTTAACTTAAAAGACAAATACAGACTCAGGGTGAAAGGATGGTCATCCATATTTCAGGCAAATGGTAATCAGAAAAAAGCAGGTGTTGCAATTTTATTTGCAGATACAGTAGGCTTTAAACCTTCAAAAGTAAGGAAGGACAAGAATGGTCATTTCATATTTGTTAAGGGTAATACTCAACATGATGAGATCTCAATTATTAATATCTATGCACCCAACCAGAATGCACCTCAATTTATAAGAGAAACTCTAACAGACATGAGTAACTTGATTACCTCCAGCTCCATAATCGTCGGAGATTTCAACACTCCTTTGGCAGTGTTGAATCGATCCTCCAGCAAGAAGCTGAGCAAAGAAATCTTAGATTTAAACCTAACCATCCAATATTTAGATTTAGCAGACATCTACAGAACATTTCATCCCAACAAAACTGAATACACATACTTCTCACCAGCCCACGGAACTTACTCCAAAACTGACCACATTTTAGGTCACAAGTCTAACCTCAGTAAATTTAAAGGATAGAAATTATTCCATGCATCTTCTCGAACCATCATGGAATAAAACTTGAATTGAGTAACAACAGGAATCTGCATACTCATACAAAAACATGGAAGTTAAATAACCTTATGCTGAATGATAGCTGGGTCAGAGATGAGATTAAGAAAGAAATCGCCAATTTTTTGGAACAAAACGACAAGGAAGACACAAACTATCAGAACCTCTGGGACACTGCAAAGGCAGTTCTAAGAGGGAAATTTATAGCACTGCAAGCCTTCCTCAAGAGAACGGAAAGAGAGGAAGTTAACAACTTAATGGGACATCTCACGCAACTGGAAAAGGAAGAACATTCCAACCCCAAACCCAGTAGAAGAAAAGAAATAACCAAAATTAGAGCAGAATTAAATGAAATTGAAAACAAAAGAATAATACAACAGATCAATAAATCAAAAAGCTGATTTTCTGAAAAGGTCAATAAAATAGATAAACCTCTGGCCAACCTAATCAGAAAAAAAAGAGTAAAATCTCTAATATCATCAATCAGAAACAACAAAGACAAAATAACAACAGACTCATCAGAAATCCAAAAAATCCTTAATCGATATTACAAGAAACTTTATTCTCAGAAATACGAAAATCTGAAGGAAATTGACCGATACTTGGAAGCACGCCACCTTCCAAGACTTAACCAGAATCAAGTGGAAATGTTGAACAGACCCATATCAAGTTCAGAAATAGCATCAACTATACAAAACCTCCCTAAAAAGAAAAGCCCGGGACCAGATGGTTTCACGTCAGAATTCTACCAAACCTTTAAAGAGGAATTAGTACCTATATTACTCGACCTGTTCCAAAATGTAGAAAAAGAAGGAAGACTACCCAACACGTTCTATGAAGCAAACATCACCCTGATCCCCAAACCAGGAAAAGACCCAACAAGAAAAGAAAATTATAGACCAATATCACTAATGAATATAGATGCTAAAATATTCAACAAGATCCTAACAAACAGAATCCAGCAACACATCAAACAAATTATACATCATGACCAAGTTGGTTTTATCCCAGGGTCTCAAGGCTGGTTCAATATACGTAAATCTATAAATGTAATTCAGCACATAAACAAATTAAAAAACAAAGACCATATGATTCTCTCAAGTGATGCAGAAAAAGCTTTTGATAATATCCAGCATCCCTTCATGATCAGAACACTCAAGAAAATTGGTCTAGAAGGGACTTTTCTTAAACTGATAGAGGCCATCTACAGCAAACCCACAGCCAATATCATATTGAATGGAGTTAAATTGGAATTATTTCCACTCAGATCAGGAACCAGACAAGGCTGCCCATTGTCTCCATTGCTTTTCAACATTGTAATGGAAGTTTTAGCCACCGCAATTAGGGAAGAAAAGGCGATCAAGGGTATCCATATAGGGTCAGAAGAGATCAAACTTTCGCTCTTCGCAGATGATATGATTGTGTATCTGGAAAACACTAGGGACTCTACTACAAAACTCCTAGAAGTGATCAAGGAATACAGCAGCGTCTCAGGTTACAAAATCAACATCCATAAATCGGTAGCCTTTATATACACCAAGAACAGTCAAGTTGAAAAAGCAGTTAAGGACTCTATCCCATTCACAGTAGTGCCAAAGAAGATGAAATATTTGGGAATTTACCTAACAAAAGACGTGAAAGATCTCTATAAAGAGAACTATGAAACTCTAAGAAAAGAAATAGCTGAAAATGTTAACAAATGGAAAAACATACCATGCTCATGGCTGGGAAGAATCAACATTATCAAAATGTCCATATTACCCAAAGCAATATATAATTTCAACGCACTCCCTATTAAAGTTCCACTGTCATATTTTAAAGATCTTGAAAAAATAATACTTCGTTTTATATGGAATCAGAAAAAACCTCGAATAGCCAAGACATTACTCGAAATAAAAACAAAACAGTAGGAATCACACTACCAGACCTCAGACTTTACTACAAATCGATAGTAATCAAAACAGCATGGTATTGGCACAAAAACAGAGAAGTAGATATCTGGAACAGATTAGAGAACCAAGAGATGAATCCAGCTACTTACCGCTATTTGATTTTTGACAAGCCAATTAAAAACATCCAGTGGGGAAAAGATTCCCTATTTAACAAATGGTGCTGGGTGAACTGGCTGGCAACCTGCAGAAGACTGAAATTGGACCCACACCTTTCACCATTAACTAAGATAGACTCTCATTGGATTAAAGATTTAAACTTAAGACATGAAACTATAAAATACTAGAGGAGAATGCAGGGAAAACCCTTGAAGAAATTGGTCTGGGTGAGTATTTCATGAGGAGAACCCCCCAGGCAATTGAAGCAGCTTCAAAAATACACTACTGGGACTTGATCAAACTAAAAAGCTTCTGCACAGCTAAGAACACAGTAAGCAGAGCAAGCAGACAGCCCTCAGAATGGGAGAAGATATTTGCAGGGTATATCTCTGACAAAGGTTTAATAACCAGAATCCACAGAGAACTCAAACGCATCAGCAAGAAAAAAACAAGGGATCCCATCGCAGGCTGGGCAAGGGATTTGAAGAGAAACTTCTCTGAAGAAGACAGGCGCGCGACCTTCAGACATATGAAAAAATGCTCATCACCTTTAATCATCAGAGAAATGCAAATCAAAACTACTTTGAGATATCATCTAACTCCACTGAGACTAGCATATATCACAAAATCTCAAGACCAGAGATGTTGGCGTGGATGCGGAGAAAAGGGACCACTTCTGCACTGCTGGTGGGAATGCAAATTAATACATTCCTTTTGGAAAGATATATGGAGAACACTCAGAGATCTAAAAATAGATCTGCCATTCAATCCTGTAATCCCTCTGCTGGGCATATACCCAGAAGACCAAAAATCACAACATAACAAAGATATTTGTACCAGAATGTTTATTGCAGCCCAATTCATAATTGCTAAGTCATGGAAAAAGCCCAAGTGCCCATCGATCCACGAATGGATTAATAAATTGTAGTATATGTACACCATGGAATACTATGCAGCCTTAAAGAAAGATGGAGACTTTACCTCTTTCATGTTTACATGGATGGAGCTGGAACATATTCTTCTTAGTAAAGTATCTCAAGAATGGAAGAAAAAGTACCCAATGTACTCAGCCCTACTATGAAACTAATTTGGTGGGTAGAGGGAGGGGGATCGGTGGGATCACACCTGTGGTGCATCTTACAGGGGTATTTGCGAAACTTGGTAAATGTAGAATGTAAATGTTTTGGAACAGTAACTGAGATAACACCGGAAAGGCTATGTTAACCATTGTGATAAAAATGTGTCAAATGGTCTATGAAGCGAGTGTATGATGCCCCATGATCATATCAATGCATACAGTTATGATTTAGTAAAATAAATAAATAAATAAATAAATGGGGTGGCACGTTTGGCTCAGTAGGTAGGGCGCTGGCCCCGTATACCGAGGGTGGCAGGTTCAAACCCGGCCCCCACCAAACTGCAAATAAAAAATAGCCAGGCATTGTGGCGGACACCCATAGTCCCAGCTGCTCTGGAGGCTGAGGCAGGAGAATCACAGAAGCCCAAGAGCTGGAGGTTGCTGTGAGTCGTGTGACATCATGGCACTCTACTGAGGGTGGGAAAGTGAGACTGTCTTTACAAAAAAAAAAGAAGGAAAAGGGAAGACCTCAGAGGACTTTGTTTTGCTACTAAGTTCACCTGAGTCACAGTAAAATTAAGTACCAAGCAGAGCCCTCCGGTGGCTGAGTCTAGGCCTGAGCTCCTAGATGGCATTTCTGAACCCACCTTGGGCAAGAGGGAAACCTGCTGCCTTAAAGCGAGGGACCCATCCAGGCAGGATTCACCACCTGCGACTAAGGAGCCCATGAGCTCTGAGTGCACATCAGAGGTTGCCAAGCAACAGTCACCACTGGCTTTGGTTGGGCCTGGGCTGGCCTCAGGTGTGACCTGGCACTGGTGGCCTCAGACTGGACTGGCTTCTGGTGTGACCTGGCACTGGTGGCCACAAGAGTGTGCCCAGTGACCCCTGCCCCAACATCAGCAGCCCAATTCAGAGAGTGAGAGACTTTGCCTGGTAGTCTAGGGTATTCTCTTGTATCTTACTCAAGTCCCCCAAGGTGGTATCACCAGGAATGTGCACGAGTCTCAGCATTATTAGTCTTGGAGCACCCCAGAGCTCATGTGGCTATAGTGATGGAAGACTTAGACCATAATACCTGATTCCATTGGAGTATCTGGATAGCCTTTTCAAGAAGGATGGGATTAAAAAAGCCCAGACTGCAAAGATTAAAATAAATTCCTAACTCTCCAATGCCCAGACATTAACTAACATCCACAAGCACCAAGAACATCCAGGAAGACATGACCTCAACAAATGAACTAAATAAGTTATCAGTGAGTAGTCCTGGAGTGAGGAAGATAGGAGACCTTTCAGGCAAAGAATTCAAAATAGCTGTCCTGAAGAAGGTCAAGGAACTTCAAGACAGCACAGAGATGGAATTCAGAAGCTTGTCAGAGAAATTTAACAAAGAGGTTAAAATAATTAAAAAAGCAGAAATTCTACAGCTTTTGAATTCAATTCACAAATTGAGTAGTGCATCAGTTTCTCAACAGCAGAATTGATCACACAGAAGAAAGTATTAGTGAACTTGAAAACAGGCTACCTGAAAAGAGAGTCAGAAGAGAAAAAAGAATAAATAAGAATGAAGCATGCCTGTCGTACCAAGCAAATAGCTTCAAAAATACCAAATCCAAGAGTTCCTGGCTTTCAAGAGGAGATAGAGAGAGAGGTTAAGGTAGAAAATTTATTCAAAGAAACAGTAGCAGGAAACTCTTCAAACCCAGAAAAAGACATCAATATTCAAGTACAAGAAGGTCATAGAACACCAAGCAGATTTAACCCAAATAAGACTACCTCAAGGCGTTTAATAATCCAGCTCCCAGAGTTCACAGGTTAAAGACAAACTCCTAAAGGAATCAAAAAAAGGAAAAAATATATAGATACATAGATGATGATGGATAGAGAGACAGAGAGATGATGGATAGAGATAGATAGATAGAGCATAGATGGATTGGTAGATGATGGATAAATGGATGTATAGATAGATAGGTAGACAGATAGATAGATAAAGGAGCTCCAGTCAGTCTAGCAGCAGACTTCTTAAGGAAATCTTACTGGTCAGGAGGGAAGGCATGCTATGTTATATATAAAGCACTGGAGAAAAAAAATCCTAGTCCTATAATATTAGATCTTGCAAAGATAGTCTTTAAACATGAAGAAGAAAAAAATAATATCCCAATTTAAAAAAAAAAAAGCTGACAGATTTCATCAACACCACTTCTTATAAGAAATGCTAAAAGAAGGGGCAGTACCTGTGGCTCAAAGGGGTAGGGCGCTGGCCCCATATGCCGGAGGTGGCAGGTTCAAACCCAGCCCCCGCCAAACACTAAAACAAACAAACAAACAAAGAAAAGTGATGCTAAAAGAAGCTCTTCAACCTGGAAGAAAAGGATGTTGATGAATAATAATAGTTATGCAACTATTCTAAAGGTATACAACTCACTGGCAGCAGTAATGGCACAAATACAGAGCACTCAATTGCTGTAATTATGGCGTATGAACCACTTATATTTTCAGAAGGAAGACGAAAAGACAAACCTATCAAATATAACTGCAACAGCTCTCTGAGACACAGTATCAAAAGATATGGATGGAAACAACAAAAAGTTAAAAATCTGGGGTCCGAGGATGTTTAAAGGGTAGAATTTCTGTTAGGTTTCTCTTTGTTTGTGTGTTTGATTATTCGTTTGTAAGCAGAGTTGTCATATGTTTAAAATAATTAAATATAAAATGTTTTTTGTACGCCACATAGTAGCTCCAAATCAATAAACCTACAACAGATAAACAAAAATTAAGAGCAAAAAATGTAAACACACACCACCAGAAAAAATTGCTTTTAACAAAGGAAGACATGGAGGAAGGAAGAAAGAGAGGGCCACAAAACAACCGGAAATCAAATAACAACACAGCAGAAGTACACAGTGACAACAGTGAATGTGAATGGTGTTAACTCTCCATCAGGAGACATAAAGTGACTTAATTTATTTTTTAAAGCCAACTATATGTTGTCTACCTAAAAACACACTTCATCTATAAAGACACATGTAAGTTGGAAATAAAAGTATAGAAAAAGATATTCCATACCAAAAAAGAAACCAAAAAATAATAGGACTGGCTATGCTAGACAGAATCAGATAAAATTGATTTTAAGACAAAACCTGTGAAAAGAGACAGAGAGGGTTATTATATAATGAAAAATGGTCAATTGAGCAATAGGATATAACAATTCTAAATATATATGCACCCAACACTGGAGTACTCAGATACATAAAGCAAATACTATTGGAGATAAAGAGAGAGCTAGACCCAAATACAATAATTGTTAGAGACCTCAACACTCCATCTTCATCACTGGACAGATCAGACAGAAAATCAACAATGAAACATTGGACTTAATCTTAAATATACAGCAAATGGACCTCATAGATATTTATGGAACATTTCATCCAACAGCTACAGAATTTATGTTACTCTCTCCAGCTCATGGATCATTCTCAAGGATAGAACATATGCTAGGTCACAAAACAAGTCTCAAAAAAATCAGAAATACTGAAATCATACCAAGTATTTTCTCTGCTCACAATGAAATAAGGCTAGGAATTAATAACAAGAGGAACACTGGAAAACATAAGAACACAATATGCTCCCAAATGACCAGTACATTAATGATGAGATGAAGGGGGAAATTTAAACATTTCTCAAAACAAATGAAAACAACATTTCGAAACCTACATGCAGAAAGGAGAAGAAAATTTATAGCAGTAAGTGTCTACATCAAAAAACTAGAAAAGCCTCAATAAACAGTCGAATGATGTGTGTCAAGGGACTGGATAAACGAGAGCAGATCAAACCCAAATTAGTTGAAAAGAAAAAAAAAAGTAATAATTAAGATCAGAGCAGAAATAAATGAAATTAAAACAAACAAAAAAACCAAGATCAATGAAACAAAAAGTTGGTCTTTTGATAAGATAAATAAAGTAGACACATCATTGTTCTTACTAATGTAGAAAAAAAGGAAGAAGACCCAAATAAATAATAATATTTTTCAGACCTGAAAAATAAGACATTATATTTAATACTGCAAAAATTCAAAGGATCATTAGGGCCTACTATGAGCAACTATACGCTAATAAATTGTAAAACCAAAAGAAATAGATCAATTTTCACAGAGATGGAACCTACCTAAATTGAACCAGGAAGAAATCCAAAACCCAAGCAAAGTAATAACCAATAAAAAGATAGAAGCAGTGATGAAAAGTTTCTAATCAAAGATAAGCCTGGACCCAGTGGAATCACTGCTAAATTATACCAAGCATTCGAAGAACAACCAGTATCAATCCTACGTAAATTATTCCAGAAATTTGAGGAGGAAGGGGTACACCAAAACTCATTCTATGAGGCCGGTATCACCCTATTATTAAGGCCAAAAAAAAAAAAAAAAAAAAAAAAACACTAGGTCAATATCTCTGATGAACATAGATGCAAAAACCTTCAACAAAATACTAGCAAACTAAATTCAACAACAAACTAAAAGAGAGTATTCATCATGAACAAGTGGGATTCATCCCAGGAGTGCAAGGATGTTTCAACACGTACAAATAAATCAGTGTGGTACAGCCTACCAATAGAACACAAGACAAAACTATATCATCATTTCAATTGATGCTGAAAGAGTAGTCAATAATATTCAACATCCCAGCCTGATAAAAAACTTTCAAAAAAACTAGATATAGAAGGAATTTAACTCAACAAGGGAAAAGCCAGACATGACTATTGGACTGGATGAGGGAAAACTGAGAACCTTTATAACCTCTAAGATCTGGCACAAGATAAGGATGCCGGCTACCACCACTACTATTCAGCATAGTACTAAAGTTCTAGCTGGAGAAATCAGAGGAAAGAAAGAAATAAAGGCCATTCCAATTGGAAAAGAGAAAGTCAAAGTATCCTCGTTTGCAGATGACAAGAACCTGTATCTACAGAAACCTAAAATTCCACTCAAAAACCATTAGAACTTATTTTTTATTAAGTATTTTGCACATAGATCATAAATACATCTATGCCAATTTCAGTGTGTTGATTATTTGTACAAATTGGAGTGTTTACATCATACTAATCAATATAGCTTTCACCTCATTTACCCAATTATAGCAATAGGACATTTGTGTTCTACACATGATAGATCCAACTTGTACTTGCAATGTGCTCCACAGGTGTGGTCCCCCTACTATCCCCTACTATCCCACCCACCCTCTCCCCATCCCTCGCCCTCCCCTTCCCTCCTTCATCCTAGGCTAAAATTGTGTTTCATTTTTCTTATGCAAGTGTGAGTTATTGTAAATTGGTTTCACAGTAGTACTGAGTACATTGGATTTTTTTTTCCATTCCTGAGATACTTTACTAAGAAGAATATTTTCCTGTTCCATCCATGTAAAAATAAAAGAGGTAAAGAACTTGTAAACAAATTGAGTAAAGTTGCAGAATACAAAAGGTGGTGCCTGTGGCTCCAGGAGTAGGCACTGGCCCTATATCACGGAGGTGGTAGATTCAAACATGGCCCCGGCCAAAAACTTCAAAAAAAAAAAAATCAACATACAAAAATCAGTAACATTTTTACCTGCCAACAGTAAACAAACTGAAAAATGAACCAAGTAAGTAATCCCATTTATAATAACTACAAATGAAATAAAATAAAATACCCAGGAATATCCTTAACCGGAGAAGTGCAAGATTTCTATGATGAAAACCATAAAATATTTATGAAAAAAATTGAAGAGGATGCACAAAAAATGGAAAGATATTCCATCCTTGTGAATTAGAAGAATAAACTAAGTAAAAATATCCATATTACACAAAGCAATCTACAGATTCAATGCAATACTCACCAAAATACCAATGATGTTGCTCATGGAAATAGAAAAAAAAAAAAAAAACTAAAATTTACATTGGAACCACAAAAGACCCAGAATAGCCAAAAAATACTGGGAATAAAGAAGAAAACTGGAGGAATCATATTACCTGACTTCAAGTTATACTACAGAGCTATAGTAACTAAAACAGCATGGTATTGGCCTAATAGATACACAGACCAATGCAACAGAGTAGAGAACCTTGAAATAAATCCACATATCAATAGTGAACTTGCTTTACACAAAAGTGCCAAGAACATACAGTGTGGGAAAGACAATTTCTTCAATAAATGGTGCTCAGAAAACTGAATATGCATATGCAGAAAAAAGAAACTAGACCCTTATCTCGTGCCATAAACAAAAATCAAATCTAAATGGATTAAATGCTTAAATCTGGGACCCGAAACTAGGAAACTACCAAACAAAACCATTGGGGAAAGACTTCAGAATATTGGTCTAGGTAGAGGCTTCTTGGGTAATACCCCCAAAGCACAGGCAACCAGAAAATATATGGACGAACTGGATCACAGCAAACTAAAATCCTTCTGCAGAGCAAAGTATACAACCAACCAAGTAAAGAGGCAACCCACAGAATGGGATACACCACTGACAAACTACATACTGACACAGATTAATAATTAGACTCTCTAAGGAGCACCAAAAACTCAATACAAAAAAGTCAAATAATCCAATTAAAAATGAACAAGAGATCTGAACAGACATTTCTGAAAAGAAAACAAATGTCCAACAGGTGTATGAAAACTGTTCAGCATCATTAGTCACCAGAGAAATGCAAATGAAAACTACAATAAGATATCTTCCCACCCCAGCTACAGGGTCTTTCATCCGAAAGAGGAGCAATAAGGACTGTTGTTGAGCATTTAGAGAAAGGGGGGCCCCTCACACACTGGAAATGTAAATTAGTGCAACCACTATGGAGACTTTACCTCTTTCCTGTTTACATGGAAGGAGCTGGAATGTATTCTTCTTAGTTAAGTATCTCAAGAATGGAAGAAAAAGTACCCAATGTACTCAGCCCTACTATGAAACAAATTTAGGGCTTTCACATGAAAGCTATAACCCAGTTACAACCTAAGAATAGGGGGAAGGGGAAAAGGGAGGGGAGGGGAGGGAGGGGAGAGGTGGGTAGAGGGAAGGGGATTGGTGGGATTACACCTGCGGTGCATCTTACAAGGGTATAGGTGAAACTTGGTAAATGTGGAATGTAAGTATCTTGGCACAGTAACTGAGAGAATGCCAGGAAGGCTATGTTAACCAGTGTGATGAAAGTGTGTCAAACGGTCTATGAAGCTAGTGTATGATGCTCCATGATCATATCAATGTACACAGCTGTGATTTAATAAAAAAAATAATAAAAATAAAATAACAGTGTGCAGGTGGCTCAACAAACTAAAAATAGAGCTTCCATAGGATCCAGCAATCTCATTGCTTTGTGTACACCCCAAAGAACAGAATTCCATACAACAAAAAGATAACTGCACTCCCAAGTTTATTGCAGCACTTACTCACAACTGTCAAGATATCGAATCAGCCTAAGATCCAGATGAATGGATGCCGTAGTTCATGTGCACAATGCAAAATTACACAGCTGCAAAAAATGAAATCCTGTCATTTGCAACAACACGGATGAAATTAGAGAGTATTAGTTAAATTAAATAAGCCAACTGCAGAAAGGCAAATTTCACATGTTCTCTCCTAGGTGTAAGATAAAAACTAAAAACCATCAATCTCATGGAGGCAGAGATTAGAATGATGGTTATTAGAGACTAGGATGAGGGTGGGGCTAAAGGGTGGACGGTTAATGCAAAAATATAGTCAAGTGGAATGAGGAATATTTGATAGCACAACAAAGTGACTGTAATCAACAATTAATTAGACTATACTTTATTTTTTTTTTATTGTTGGGGATTCATTGAGGGTGCAATAAGCCAGGTTACACTGATTGCAATTGTTAGGTAAAGTCCCTCTTGCAATCATGTCTTGCCCCCATAAAGTGTGACACACACCAAGGTCCCACACCCCTCCCTCCGTCCCTCTTTCTGCTTCCCCCCCATAACCTTGTCATTAATTGTCCTCATATCAAAATTGAATACATAGGATTCATCCTTCTCCATTCTTGTGATGCTTTACTAAGAATACTGTCTTCCACTTCCATCCAGATTAATACGAAGGATGTAAAGTCTCCATTTTTTTTCTAATGGCTGAATAGTATTCCATGGTATACATATACCACAGCTTGTTACCCATTCCTGGGTTGGTGGGCATTTAGGCTGTTTCCACATTTTGGCAATTGTAAATTGAGCTGCAATAAACAGTCTAGTACAAGTGTCCTTATGATAAAAGGATTTTTTTCCTTCTGGGTAGATGCCCAGTAATGGGATTGCAGGATCAAATGGGAGGTCTAGCTTGAGTGCTTTGAGGTTTCTCCAGACTTCCTTCCAGAAAGGTTGTACTAGTTTGCAGTCCCACCAGCCGTGTAAAAGTGTTCCCTTCTCTCCACATCCACGCCAGCATCTGCAGTTTTGAGATTTTGTGATGTGGGCCATTCTCACTGGGGTTAGATGATATCTCAGGGTTGTTTTGATTTGCATTTCTCTAATATATAGAGACGATGAACATTTTTTCATGTGTTTGTTAGCCATTCGTCTGTCATCTTTAGAGAAAGTTCTATTCATGTCTCTTACCCATTGATATATGGGATTATTGGCTTTTTTCATGTGGATTAATTTGAGTTCTCTATAGATCCTAGTTATCAAGCTTTTGTCTGATTGAAAATATGCAAATATCCTTTCCCATTGTGTAGGTTGTCTCTTTGCTTTGGTTATTGTCTCCTTAGCGGTACAGAAGCTTTTCAGTTTCAGGAAGTCCCATTTGTTTATTTTTGTTGTTGTTGGAATTGCCATGGCAGTCTTCTTCATGAAGTCTTTCCCCAGGCCAATATCTTCCAGTGTTTTTCCTATGCTTTCTTTGAGGATTTTTATTGTTTCATGCCTTAAATTTAAGTCCTTTATCCATCTTGAATCAATTTTTGTGAGTGGGGAAAGGTGTGGGAACAGTTTCAGTCTTTTACATGTAGACATCCAGGTCTCCCAACACCATTTATTGAATAGGGAGTCTTTCCCCCAAGGTATGTTCTTGTTTGGTTTATCGAAGATTAGGTGGTTGTAAGATGTTAGTTTCATTTCTTGGTTTTCAATTCGATTCCAAGTGTCTATGTCTCTATTTTTGTGCCAGTACCATGCTGTCTTGACCACTATGGCTTTGTAATAGAGACTAAAATCTGGTATGCTGATGCCTTCAGTTTTATTTTTGTTACAAAGAACTGCCTTAGCTATATGGGGTTTTTTCCGGTTCCATACAAAACGCAGAATCATTTTTTCCAAATCTTGAAAGTACGATGTTGGTATTTTGATAGGAATGGCATTGAATAGGTAGATTGCTTTGGGACGTATAGACATTTTAACAATGTTGATTCTTCCCATCCATGAGCATGGTATGTTCTTCCATTTGTTAATATCCTCTGCTATTTCCTTTCTGAGGATTTCATAGTTTTCTTTATAGAGGTCCTTCACCTCCTTCGTTAGGCATATTCCTAGGTATTTCATTTTCTTTGAAACTATGGTGAAGGGAGTTGTGTCCTTAATTAGCTTCTCATCTTGACTGTTATTGGTGTATACAAAGGCTACTGACTTGTGGACATTGATTTTATATCCTGAAACATTACTGTATTTTTTGATGACTTCTAGGAGTCTTGTGGTTGAGTCTTTGGGGTTCTCTAAGTATAAGATCATGTCGTCAGCAAAGAGGGAGAGTTTGACCTCCTCTGCTCCTATTTGGATTCCCTTTATTTCCTTGTCTTGCCGAATTGTACTGGCTAGAACTTCCAGCACGATGTTGAATAGTAAAGGTGACAAAGGACAACCTTGTCTGGTTCCAGTTCTAAGAGGAAAAGCTTTCAGTTTTACTCCATTCAGTAAAATATTGGCTGTGGGTTTGTCATAGATAGCTTCAATCAGTTTTAGAAATGTGCCACCTATGCCTATACTCTTCAGTGTTCTAATTAGAAAAGGATGCTGGATTTTATCAAATTCTTTTTCTGCATCTATTGAGAGGATCATATGTTCTTTGTTTTTGCCTCTGTGGACTTGCGTATGTTAAACCAGCCTTGCATCCCTGGGATGAAGCCTACTTGATCAAGATGAATAACTTTTTTGATGATAAGCTATAATCTATTGGCTAGGATTTCGGTAGAATTTTTGCATCTATATTCATGAGTGAGATTTGTCTGAAATTCTCCTTTTTGTTTGGGTCTTTTCCTGGTTTTGGTATCAGGTTGATGTTTGCTTCATAGAATGTGTTGGGGAAGATTCCTTCTTCCTCAATTTTTTGGAATAATTTCTGCAGTACAGGAGTAAGCTCTTCCTTGAAGGTTTGATAGAATTCTGGAGTGAAGCCATCTGGACCAGGGCATTTTTTGGTTGGAAGCTTTTTTATTGTTTCTTTGATCTCAGTGCTTGAAATTGGTCTGTTCAGGAACTCTATTTCTTCCTGGCTGAGTCTAGGGAGAGCATGTGATTCCAAATATTGATCCATTTCCTTCACATTGTCAAATTTCTGGGCATAGAGTTTCTGGTAGTATTCAGAGATGATCTCTTGTATCTCTGTGGGATCAGTTGTTATTTCCCCTTTATCATTTCTGATTGAGGTTACTAGAGATTTTACTTTTCTATTCCTCGTTAGTCTGGCCAATGGTTTATCTATTTTATTTATTTTTTCAAAAAACCAACTCCTTGTTTCATTAATTTTCTGAATGATTCTTTTGTTTTCAATTTCATTGATCTCTGATTTGATTTTGGATATTTCTTTTCTTCTACTGAGTTTAGGTTTAGATTGTTCTTCTTTTCCCAATTCCATAAGATCTCTTGTGAGATTGTTGATGCACTCTCTTTCCGTTTTTTAAATGTAGGCATCTAAAGTGATGAATTTTCCTCTCAAAACTGCTTTTGCAGTATCCCACAGGTTTTGGTAGCTTATGTCTTCATTGTTGTTATGCTCAAGGAAGTTAATGATTTCCTGTTTTATTTCTTCCTTCACCCATCTGTTATTCAACAGAAGATTGTTTAATTTCCATGCCTTTGGGTGGGGTCGAGCATTTTTGTTAGAGTTGAGTTCCACCTTTAGTGCCTTATGCTCTGAGAAGATATAAGGTAATGTTTCAATTCTTTTGATTCTGTTGATATTTGTTTTGTGTTTCCAGGATATGATCAATTTTTGAGAATGTTCCATAGGGTGATGAGAAGAATGTATATTCTTTATCTTTGGGGTGGAGTATTCTATATGCGTCTATCAAGCACAGTTGTTCTAGGGTCTCATTTAAATCTCTTATGTCTTTGTTTAATTTCTGTTTAGAGGATCTGTCCAGCTCTGTAAGAGGAGTGTTAAAGTCCCCTGTTATGATGGTATTATCAGATATCATATTGCTCAGACTGAGTAAGGTCTGTTTCAAAAATGTGGGAGCATTTAAATAGGGTGCATAAATATTTAGAATTGAAAAGTCTTCTTGTTGTATTTTTCCCTTGACCAATATAAAGTGACCACCTTTGTCTTTTTTGACTTTAGTTGCTTTAAATCCACATGTATCTGAAAATAAGATTGCAGCTCCTCTTTTCTTCTCAATTCCATTTGCCTGAAAAATTGTCTTCCAACCCTTAACTTGGAGCTTTAATTTGTCTTTCGAAGCCAGGTGTGTTTCTTTCAGACAGCAAATGGATGGCTTGTGTTTTTTATTCCAGTCAGCCAATCTATGTCTCTTCAGTGGGGAATTCAAGCCATTAATATTTATTGAGATAATTGATAAGTGTGGTAGTATTCTATTCATCTTATTTTGTGAGAGTCCATTGCTTAGTTTTATCTTTTGCATCAGTGTGGAGGTTAGGTTCTGTCCTTTAATTTCTGAGTTCTTACTTTGCTGCTGATCCATTGTGGTGGTCAGTGTGCAGAACAGGTTGAAGTATTTCCAGTAGAGCCGGTCTTGTTGTGGCGAATTTCCTCAATGTTTGTATATCCGTAAATGATTTCATTTCTCCGTCAATTTTGAAGCTTAGCTTAGCAGGGTACAGAATTCTGGGCTGAAAATTGTTCTGTTTAAGTAGATTAAAGGTAGATGACCATTGTTTTCTTGCTTGGAAAGTTTCATTAGAGAACTCTGCGGGCACCCTGATGGATTTGCCCCTGTAGGTCAACTGGTGCTTACTCCTGGCAGGTTGCAGAATCTTTTTTTTGGTTTTGACTTTGGACAGGTTCATCACGATGTGTCTTGGAGAAGCTCGGTTAGAGTTGAGGCGACCTGGGGTCTGATATCCCTGTGAAAGCAGTGTGTCAGAATCTTTGGTGATATTTGGGAAATGTTCTTTTATAATATTCTCTAGTATGGCTTCCATTCCTCTGGGGCATTCTTCTTCCCCTTCTGGAATTCCTATAACTCGTATGTTGGAACGCTTCATAAAGTCCCATAATTCTGACAGTGAACGTTCTGCTTTATCTCTCTTCTTTTCTGCATGGTCTAACCTGTTGCTGATACTTTCCATTGCATCTTTAAGTTCCCTAGTTGACTGTTTCAGTTCCTTCAGCTCTGCTATATCCTTTTTATATTCTTCATAGCATTCATCTCTTATTTGATTCTGTTTTTGGATTTCCTTTCGGTTATTTTCCACTTTATTAGCAGTTTCCTTCATTGTTTCCATCATTTGTTTCATTGTTTTCAACACGTGTATTCTAAATTCCCTTTCTGTCATTCCTAACATTTCTTTATAGGTGGAATCCTCTGCAGTAGCTACCTCATGGTCCCTTGGCGGGGTTGTTCTGGACTGGTTCTTCATGTTGCCTGGAGTTTTCTGCTGATTCTTCCTCATGAGTGATATCTTTTATCTGTTTCCTTGCCCTATATTTCCTTTCACTTCCTCTTGCTCTTTAAGTTCTCATGCCTGTGGACTGAGGGTTACAGGACCAGAAGGGTGAGAAGGTTGAAGAGCAAAAAAGGGATGAAAGAAAGGAGGACCGAGTGATAAGAAAAAAAATGAAAATTAGAGAAGGGAGAGGAGGTGGGTAAAAGGAATATTGACAAACAGAAGAGAGGCACAGAAAGAGGGAGACAGAGCAATATATGTGTACAGTAGGGTGCTTTGACACAACCTTAAAAAAACCCCACCTTCTGGGGGTTCCAAGTTGGGTGGTTCCCTTGAGGTCAGCAGCTCTCAGGTACAGACACAGAACCCCACCTCCACCAAGTAGAGAGGAAAGACAAAAATGCTATAAATCAAACCAAAACAAGCAAACAGAAAACTTTACAGGATAAAATTGGGTGAAAAACCAAATAATAGCAGTAGAAACACTAGCAAAAATGAAGTTCCAGTTATTGAAAAAGGCAGCAATGGGAAATTATAATTAAACTAGAAAAATTGAGAAAGAAAAAGGATCTGTATGGAAAAGGTTGAAATTAAAAAACAAAACAACATCAGCAACATCAAAATAAACAAAAAAAAAAACAAACAACCAAACCAAAAAAAAAAAAAACACAACCAAAAACAAAGCAGTATGTATATGTTATTGAATATTGTCTGGGCAACACGTGGTCTTCTGGGGTATGAGATGTTAATCATAGTTCTGATACGACTGGAGGCTGCTGATTTCTCAAACCCCAGCAGGAAGACACCCTAAATCTCTCTTCAGACCACGTGAAAGGCACTTTGAACTTGCAGCTGGCAGAAGCTTTCCCAGGAAACTGCTTGTCGCTGGAATCACTGCTGAAGTGGCTATCACTTACCCAGTGTGCCAGAACCGGTCTCACTCTGCCCCTTAGATTTAGGGCTGCAAGGCGGCTCAGCCATACCCTTAGGCTACTTGGTCACTGGGTTGCCAGCTCCCACCCAATTCTAGCTCTGCGACCCTGAGGGCGGAGCTTGCCGGGGCAGATTATTCACAGTGGCTCCCTGTGACCCACAGCCAAACACTATTAGCTCTGTCTGGCTCAGAGGCTCAGACTGAGGCCCTAGACAATGGCCCAAGTTTTCTGCACTCCCGCTCAGGCTCTCCCCAAGGCAGTTCAGCTGAGTTCCAAGTCCAAAGACACCAAAACAGTTCACAGGTAAGGCCTTTCCGGTTTGCAGTCTCGCTGTTACTGAACTTACAGTTGTGGGCGGGTGTAGACGGATTGAACACACACGACCACTTGCCGTTTTTCCACTGTTTTAGTCCTCCTCTTGGGGTCCAGAAGTCTCTCGCTGTATTCTCACAAGGGTGATGATAAGCATATCCCAACAGCCAGAGATGCCTGGGGTCCTATCTCCCCAGACTCACGGTGCCCAGATGCAAGGAAGCTGTTACTCGGCCACCATGTTGCTCCGCCTCAATTAGACTATACTTTAAAAGAACAAAAAGAGTGGAATCTTTAGGTTTCTCTAGATACAAGTTTCCATCATCTGCACACAAGGATAATTTTATTTATTCCCTTCTAATTTGAATGCACTTCTTTCTTTCTTTACTTTCTTCCTTCCTTCCTTCTTTCCTTTCTTTCTTTTTCCTTCTTTCCTTCCTTCCTTCTTTCTTTCTTTCCTTCTCTTTCTTTATTTTTCCTTCCTTCCTTCCTTCCTTCCTTTCTTCCTTCCTTTCTTTCTTTCTTTCACCTGACTTCTCTATCTACAACTTTCAGTACTATGTTGTGTTTAATGTATTTAGATTCAGTAGAATAAGTGATATTGACCCTGGTTCATAGTAAATTAAATGTACCTAACACAAAGAAATAGTAAATGCTTGAGGTAATGGATACCCCAGTTTCTCTTGTTTGGTTAATTCACACTGTATGCCTGTATCAAAACACCACATGTACCCTGTAAAGATCTGCAACTATTATGTACCTGGAATAATGAAAAATAAAAATATATATTTTTAATTTACTTTAAACCAGACCCCATATCACTTATTTTATAGAATCTAATACATCATGTACCACTTTCCCGCCATGAAAATGACAAAACTGCTTCAGTTGTATGGAAAAACCTGTGTAATTTACACATATCCAATTAAATGTGGATAGTCAACATCTGGTTGGTTTGGAGAATTATATGTACATTCAAAAGACGGCAGTTTTAAAAATTAGTCCTCTTCTTTCATTAAAAATAACATGATGCATTATATGGAAGCAAAACTCGCCCTCCAACATCTTTTCATTTCTATCTAATATTGGCCAGCTTACTCATCAATTAGGGAGCTGAAATCTCTCTTACACTCTTCAGTTATTTTTCATCATGCTCTGACATGTTAAAGACTGTTTTGAAGACTAAACTTTAGTATAAATGTCTTTTTTCTCTGAGTCAAAAATCAAAGTGAAAATCAACTCTATAGCAAAATACAGAAATGGCTCAACTGAATGTTAGTGTGAGCCCCAGGGAGCAAAACAGGCATCACCCGTATCTTACACTACTCAGTGAAATAGAAATGAACGATCAACTGAATGAAATAAAGTGTAGAAGCAAAGATGGAGCCCAGCCAGAGAGCTAGTAAATGGAAGATTGTAATTAAGCAGGCACATAGTGGATTAGAGGAAATTAGACTGCAGCCCCCGTGCTTCTGCTTCCAGTCCAGAGTGATTTTTAACTCAAAATAGTCAACAGCCTACCCAGAGAGCTCTAATTATATATTCTTAATTTTATTTCACAGGGTGTGATTGCAGACAAGATAGAATCAACAAAAATTGAGAAAAGTGCCTGCTATCAATGCTAGTGAGTTTAATAAAGTATATCTACACAGAAAAACTTACCGGATGTTAACTTAAAGGTTGGATTGTCTATTTATTTTAATTCCAGTCATGTGGCATTCAGTAAAGCCTCCCAGATAAAAATCAAAAGGTAAATATGTGAAGCATTTCATTGCCAGTATCCTGCATAAGAAACATCTGGCATCATGATCCTAAAATAACATATAGAGAGAGCAAATGCCTTGAGCTGAATAAATAAATTGAAAGCATCTCAAGCTAGAGCATTTACATTTTGAATTAACTCAGTTTCATCAGAATCCTTAATGGAGGGCCAGCTTTCAGGAAATATAAAATGCAAAGGAAGTTTGTGGAAGACTCGTCTCTTAGCTCCCTTTTTCTTTTATACACTTCATCCTTCATAACCAGCCCTGCCACCACCAATCTGTCTATCCCGTCCAGTTATCTACTTGCCACCGGCTCTCCTAACCCCAGGTCCTCAAAATGGCCCAGTTCACGTCTTCATGCCAAAAGCAATCTGACGACTTACATCCCAATCGCTAAACAATGTCTTTATGTGCTATTCATTCTAAAGCACAGCTACTTATATCAAGTGGCATTGCAATTCCAGATTTGTTGGGAAAGTGTAGTTACACAAGGTCTTCAGGAGATTGGAGAACAGCTCTCTGGGTGCTGTTGATCCCTGACTTTTTACTTGGTTTGTGCTTGTGTCCAGCAGTAGCATAAGAACTTTATAAGAATTAACTGATTTAATCCTGACGACAATTCTGCAGATTAAGTACAGTTTATCCCATTTTGAAGCTAATCTAAATGAAACCTTGAGAGGCTAGTAGTTATGTGTCAGAGCCAGGATTTGAGCCTGGGTATAAGCTTGGCTGCAAGTGTCATGTTCTTAAATATATCTACTACCTTTGTTCCACTTCTCAAGACTCAAGTAACATAGCACTATTGTAGAAATGTTTTGTTTATTTATTTATTTATTTATTTTGAGACAGAGTTTCACTTTATCACCCTTGGTAGAGCGCTGTGGCATCACAGCTCACAGCAACCTCCAGCTCTCGGGCTTAGGCAATTCTCTTGTCTCAGCCTCCCGAGTAGCTGGGACTACAGGCGCCCGCCATAGTGGCAGGCTATCTTTTTGTTGCAGTTTGGCTGGGGCCGGGTTTGAACCCACCATCCTCAGTATGTGGGGCTGGCACCCTACTCACCGAGCCACACACGCTGCCCTTGTATAAATGTTTTATCAAATCTGTTGTATACAGGAAGACAATTACTGCAAAACAAAAATATGAAGATTAAAAAATCTTTCTATCCTTCCCTTGTTCTCCAGTTTCTCACACTGTTGCTCCTCCTTTAGAGCCAGGCTCTCCCATTTCCCCTCCTCTTTGAAATCTTCAGGGCAACCCGACATCCTCCCCCCATGCTTTTATGGAGGACAACTCCAATTTCCTGCTACTGTTCTGAATAAAGAATATCTAGTTCTTTTTTCTCACCTTTCCACAGTAGCCTGAGCTTTGAGTTTCATAACCAAGGAATCTAATATTCTGAGTTTATTCTTAGAAAATTCATTTATCCCTGATTAATTGTGCTTTTTCCTCTACAATGAGGATGCGACTACAGTTAGATTTTGTCATTTTTCTTCCATTGCTTGTATTTTTCAAAACCAATATATTATTTTTGGAATTAGAAAATTTTTTTCTAAGATTATAAAGCTTTATTTATGATGAATCATTAAAGTGATAATATGGAAATCGATAGTTTTTTAGACACTAAAACATAATACAATGGGGTATTTGAGGACTCAAATAGTACAGACTACTTTCTACTTTTCGTTACTGAATAAATGAAGGATTCCACTATAAATTTCAATGGAATCGTATCTGCTAGGCATTGAGATATTAGGATGGTAAAGAGGAACCAAAAATAATGCTACCAACATAAATTATTTTAATGTAATAATTAGAAAATATTCATTGATAATCTACTACTTAATCATTTGGACTATGATCATTTAAAATGTTTTTCACTTGTTAAATTACTAATTCAGAATTAGATGGAGACTACAGATGAGGAAAACATACATATGCACATAAATATTCACAAAAGAATTTTATAAAATAATAGGAAATTGACCATAACAGGAAGTGACCCATAGGAAGCCCGCTAGTCTTTAACTTTAAATAATAAGATGCTATGTCAAAATTATTTTTAAGTGCATATTTTGTATAGTTTATTAAACCTGTTTTTAACTAATGTTAAAGGGAAAACTTAGGTACATTAAAATTTTGAAGAGTTGATTTGAACAAACAGTGATTCCTGAATCCAGCGTCACCACACCATCAGCAGCTGGGTCCACAGAGCAGGAAACATCTGTAAGGTGTTTGCCATGGAAGCAAGACAAAGCAATATTCTTAATTTGTCTAAGTGGAAATTCCCTAGGTAGAGGTTAATTTGATGGTTTCTGGTCTCTAAACTGAAGTCTCCCTTTACTGTTTTTGTTGAGATGAGTGTCAGTTTGCTAACACAGAGAACCCAAGGCATTGAGACTGTCTCAGCCTAACGGCTTCTCAAAGTTTTTGTAATGCTAGGGAATGTCTTCTTAAATCTAAGATGTAGCGTTGACTCTTGAACGACACAAATTTGAACTGCCTGGGTCCAGCTATAGGCGGATATTTGTCGACCGCATGGGATACTTGAGTGATAACATTGCCCACATGATTCAGGCCACTTTTCTATTCCTCAGCTCCACCAGGGCTGACTACAGGGCTTAAGAGTGGACAGATTTTGGTATGCACAGAGGTCCTTCAAACAATTTTCCAAGCATACTGACGGACTGCTCTATTACCATGTTCAATAAAATATAAGTCAATAAAATACTTTCCATTGGAAGATGAAAAAAATTATTCAATTTTAATTTCTGATGGGATTGCTCGTAAGATGCCTCCAGATCTTAGGGATGTTAAAAATGCAAAAAAGTGCATCATGTAATCAATTAATTAGGGTATGTTCTTTTATTTTAGACTTGAGAAATTGTCCTTATGTTAGATAAATGAGCATATGAAACCTTAGGTTTCAGAGTCTCTGCCATTTCTCCCTATTATTTTCCAAGAACTGAATTCACTTGCCTTCAGAAATTTATACATTTGGGCCTAATTTTATTGTAGACCTGTTACTTCCAAAAGATTATTTTAACTTGGCTGATCATACCCTGCAAATTTCCAACCTCCTTCTTGCTTAAAATAGTATCTCAGGTGGCGCCTGTGGCTCAGTGAGTAGGGCGCCGGCCCCATATGCTGAGGGTGGCGGGTTCAAACCCAGCCCTGGCCAAACTGCAACAAAAAAATAGCCTGGCGTTGTGGCGGGCGCCTGTAGTGCCAGCTGCTCTGGAGAATCGCGTAAGCCCAAGAGTTAGAGGTTGCTGTGAGCTGTGTGAGGCCACAGCACTCTACCCGAGGGCGGTACAGTGAGACTCTGTCTCTACAAAGAAAAAAAAAAAAAATATCTCAAGACCTCAACCTACCCACTCTACCAATTAAAACAAACTGAAGCAGAGGCCCAAGCAGTCTGTAATTTCTGGAATCAAACACACTCATTCTCTGATCTAAGAAGACATTGAATCCTAATTTGTGATGTATTTCAACTGGTTTTTGTTTTCTGTATTTGTTTTCTTATTTATTTATTTATTTTTCAGTCAGGAACTCAGGTGTATAGCAGACCATTTGTACCCACTGTGATTTTTTTGAGTCTGTCTGCCTTAATTGACCTTATGCTGATGTGAAAGCTTGCTGTGTCCTCAATCCAAACATTTTCCTCAAACCTGTCCTGCCACTGTCCTTCTAATCCAGCTTTGTCAGAGGTATCAACAATGCCAACATATAGGGCTGGCAAGGTCTTCCATCTGGAAAGTAGTTTTTTGGATCTGCTTGTTCTTCCCCCTCATTTCCTCTGAAGATGCATTTCATATCATCATCTCTGTTGACAGAGACCAAATGTCAAAAGTCAGGGAGCCAAGAGGGAGCTGAAAAATATTGAAAACACTCAAGTATCAAAAATACTAAGTCATTCCAACTTTTCCACCAGTGACCAGAAAGAAATCATAGGCGGAAGTGTTAATAGGAGTTACGTTTGTTTTTTATTTCATGTCTTTAATTTTTGACTAATGAGGTCCAACCAACTCATCAGATGTGTAAGTAAAAGAAAAAAAAAATGTCAGTCTTTAAAGATTTATAACCTTGGACAAAGAAGGATAGCATTTCATCAAACAATGACCTACGAACGTGTTTAGAAATCCATTAATATGGGATGGGGCACTAGCTTTTTGTAAGAAATATTTGAATAATGGCTGAGAGATTTTGACTTATGCAAGCAAAATGAAAACCCAGAAATGATAACCAAATTAATAAATGCAAAAAAGGGTTTCAATGTATTAGCAATTAACTTGGACCATCAATGTCATTTGCAGACATGCTCATGGGTAGAGAAGCAAAAAGTTGAGCCGCTGGAAGCACACATCCCCCCAGAGCTTGAACACGACAGTGCTCTGCTTTCTCTATAAACAATTGTCTCCTTTTTGTGGTCCAGTTAATGCCACATTGTTTTCATTTTCCTGCTCTATGCTGTTGCTTTTGCTGTTTAAAATGAACTCCAAGCATAGTGCTATACTGCTGGGCAGTGTTTCTAAGAGTAAGAAGACTGTAATGTGCCTTACGGAGAAACTGTCTCTGTTAGATAAGCTTTGTTCAGGCATGAGTTATAGTGCTGTTGTCCAAGAATTCAATGTTTTTGAATCAACAATATATATTAGGTGTCTTTAAACAGAAGCATACATAAGGGAAGGTTATGTATTGAGTAGTTGATGAAAATATATGACCAGAGGATCACAGGAATCTAACCCTGTATTTTTCCTGGAGGAAACTGGTTAGTCGTCACTAATTCAGTATTTTCAGCGACTTTACAGGACACAGTTACAGCAAATAACAAGAGTCAACTATACACAGAGAGTGCCAAAACACGTACACACGTTTTAAGAGAGGAAAAGACTGTATTAAAATTGTAATACTCGGCATACACCAATAATAAAAGATGAATACAAATGACATTGAGAACCTCTTGTACTTGCAAGAGTCAAACACAATTTGACGACCACAAATTTAATACGATTTTTGCCTCTTAAAATGTGTATACATTTTTTGGCATCTTCTATATACTTGTTATAGAATGACGAGTTCAGAGGACACCTGCTTTTGTTCAGTTTCCTTTTACCCAAAGCCTCTTCTTATTTGGAGGAGGAAATTCCTTCATTGTTGAAATCTTGGTTGGAGTGCAAATTGCCAAGCAAAGGAGATAAGACAGTGTCTCTCCACATTCCTGGAAGGATAGTGCAGACACCTCCTCTCGGTTCAGCACATGCAATGCTGATACCCAGGACCCTGAATGTTGACCTTGGGATGTGAAGACACAAGCGTGTCTTGATTTGTTGCCTTTGGCAGCTGTCAGCAGTAGCAGTCTTTGGCCGTGGAAACCAGACCAGACACCTTTACACAGTGACCAGAGTTTCCTGTCCATTCTCTGAGCCTGATTCTTCAGTCTTCCCATCAATCCTGTGAATGACGCTTGCATGCACTTCCAACAGATTCCATTTCTTGTAAATTAGCCACGTCTTGTGTTTGTGGCTTACAAGCCAGAATCCAGACTGATATTGCTATCATATGCCATGACTTACATCAAACTTGTCAAATTATATTTAAAAATTATATTTTATAATTTGGCATGTACTATGGAAAATAGAAAACGTGTGAAGTAAATATATTTCCCTTAAAGGGCTTATTACTTGTGACTACCCTTTATCTAATATTTAATCTAAATTATAGCAGAGAGTAGATTTTCAGTGTTACAGTACATTTTGTAGCAAAAACATTTAAAAGATATTTAAGATATTTTAAAGATTAGTATGTACATGGTAAAACTATTAAAGACATGCTAATGACTTAGAGTTACCTAGAATGAGGATCTGGACTTAATAAATTATTCCATTAATAAATTGATTTTAATTTTCTCTCCCTTAGAAAGACCTCTCAAGAATTTTTATTTTTCTACAATCTTTCTGAAGTTTAGCATTGACATTTACTACTGCAGAAATATTTTAAAATCATAAATGATAATTAAATTGACTTTCAACTCCATCAAAAAGTATGTATGTCAATACATATCTAATAAAACTATCACAGTTAATAAAACTAAACAAATATTCTATAGATGTTTCTTACAAATATAAATTTAAGAAGTTTGATAAATTCTGGATATTGGTTAGCCACACATAATTCAGTATTTATAGGGTAATTTTCCTACTATATAGACATGAAGCTTTTTGTTTTACAGTTTTTTCCCTATTGGATGTCTTACACATATAAAACCACCAACAATTTGCAGGTTTCTCATTAATTCTGTCATGTCTTTTATAAATTTTTTGGTCCCATCATGCTTTGGGTTTTTTTTTGTTATTTTGTTTTCACATTTCATAACTATTGAATAACAAAACTGTTTTCACAGATTATATTTGGTTAGATATACTTGCAATTTCTCTCACTTCTTTTTTTTTTTGTAGAGACAGAGTCTCACTTTATGGCCCTCGGTAGAGTGCCGTGGCCTCACACAGCTCACAGCAACCTCCAACTCCTGGCTTAAGCGATTCTCTTGCCTCAGCCTCCCGAGTAGCTGGGACTACAGGCACCCACCACAACACCCGGCTATTTTTTGGTTGCAGTTTGGCCGGGGCCGGGTTTGAACCCGCCACCCTCGGTATATGGGGCCGGCGCCTTACTGACTGAGCCACAGGCGCTGCCCTTCTCTCACTTCTTAAAAAAGATGATTCCTGGTCTCACACGTTGAAGTATTGAAAGCCTCAGGGGAAAAACATGAGATTTTTGTTACTTCTTAATTAAGCCCAACCCTTAAGTGCAGTAAGAAATATTCTTCACATACCAGAAACACAAATGTCAGACTCTGGAAGGGACAGTCCCAACGCCACCTGAGAAGCGCAAAGGGCACAGGCCAAAAGGAGCCTATTCACTGTCAAATGTGCATTCCTGGGTATTTGTGAACCAGTTGAGTGCATCAGGGTATCACAGAACTATGTGAGCATGCTGTCTGCTCAAATTCTCTTAACCTTAGGGAGGAAATAGACCAATAATTAGACAGTGACCAGCACACTATAGAAGAGGGAAAAGCCAGAGGGTCAAGACAATATTCTGCGTCCTACCATCTACTCTCTCTAAAAAAACTGCACCCCTTTTCTAAGACATTTTTAGCAACCTTTTCCTAGAAATATGTCCAAATTCCAACACTGACTTTTATATATTACGATATATAAAATCCTTCCAACTATCCCTTGATCCTATGAACAATTTTATAAAATAGTAGTTAAATAATAGTATTTATTCCCTGGACTGAGTTACCTGCTACTTTATCCATATCCCTGTACTAACTACCACAAAACATATTTTTTCTGCAAAACATAGTAACAAAGAATGTATTCAACTTGGAATAAAATGTAATTCTCTGACACAATGTAGATTTAGAGCTGTCGAAACTAAATATTTTTTTCTACTGAATAGTTATGATCCCTAATATAAAATTGAATCTCAGAACCATTGTGGCTGTGATATGGGGTTCCCTGGCTTAAGGCTGGACAGAGACCCCCTATTTTCTGGGCTTAAGTAGGCTCAGAAATCAGCTTCCTCAGGCACTCCAACTCCAGACACAAACACGTTCATAAAAAACAAGCTGACCAATATCTCCTCTCAGTCATCACTCCTGGAGCAGGAAACAGCCTGAACAAGAGGCTGCTATTCCTGGAATAAAGAACACAGTCGAGTGGGACCATATTCAGGCATGAGGACAGTTTTAAAATTAACTTCTCTGGGAGGTCAAGGGCGGTGGCTTGCTTGAGCCCAGCAGTTCAAGACCAACCTGAGAAAGAGCTAAAAATAGAAAAACTAGCCTGATGTGCTGGCCCCTGTAGTCCTAACTACTTAGGAGGGTGAGGCAAGAGGATAACTTGAGCCCAAGAGTTTGCGGTTGCTGTGAGCTATGATGCCATGACACTCTACCAGGGTGACAGACTAAGACACTGTCTCAAAAAAATAAATAAATAAATGAACTCCTGCTGCTAAGCCCCTGATGCCAGACAGATGTGACTTCCATTTCCCCAAAACACCCCTACCCCTTGGACAGGACAAACAGTATATAAACCCCTAGACGGAAGGCCCAAAGGGGCTACTCACTCCGGGACCCCCCATTTGCTTTAGTGCAGACTGTGACTTTCTTCCTCCCTTTATCTATCAATAAAATTCCCTTACTCCTGTGTTCTGCGGGTTCACTTTTTGAATCTCTGAGACCAAGGACCCAGCAGATAGAGAGATTCCGGCTGCAGCACTACCAACTTCTTCACAGTTTGCAGTGAGAAGCAGATGTTAGGTTAATGGGATAATAACTCCATTTGTACAGGAATAAAAGTACTATTTTTCTACAAGAAAAAAATCTAAAATAAAAGTAATAGGTAACTACTGACTTACAATCAAAACCTTTGTCTACCCAATACTTAGTGAAAATAAAATTTAGAGAATTGAAACATAACTGTGCAAATTTATATTTATGTTCTTTTTTCATCTTAATAGCTTAACTGTGCCTCATCTCCATCTTGAGATTGCTTGATATTTTTTACACTTGAAGAATGACTGATTTTTTTAAATTATTACTAACACTCTCTAATATTTCTTTGGTTTCCCTAAACTCCCCTTTGAGCTGCTGCAAAGTCATCTCTGCCCTCTTAATTTCATTTACAACCTACTTCATTACCTGTAATATCTGTATAAGAAATTTTCTCCATGGCCTCATGCTTCTTATTTGGACTTCCAAAATACTCCCATTTAAAAAGCTCTTTACTGATGTGAATGAGAAATTGAAAAGCTTGAAATACCTGTACTTCTGCTCTTCACCTCCAGCTTACTAAGATGTCACAAGCTGCCTTCCAGACCACATGTGGGGAAGTCCCATCATAGTGTGGAGATCATTCCCTCCTCCCTAAGCCACTCACATCAGTCATCTCTGTCATTAATGAATGAATTACACTGAATGACAACCTGTAAGAAAATCGACTTTGGCTTGGTGCTCGTAGCACAGAAAGAAAACTGACTTTTTCTTGTTGCTGTTGTTGTTGTTGTTGCTTTAGAAACTGTCAAGCTAAAATTTAGGTGGAAAGGCTAACAACCCAGGATACCCCAAACAATACTAAATGTGAACTAAATTGGAGGATTCACAGCACCTGATTTCAAAATGGACTAAAAAAAAAAATCGGAGAAATCAAAAGAGCCCAGAATAAGCATAAAGACATAAAGCAAATATCACTGGGACAGAATAGGGTCCAGCAATAAACTCAAACCTGTAAGGTCAGTTGCTTTCAACATAAGTGCTACAGCAATTCAGTGGGGGAAAAGAACAGATTGTTGGAGTTAGATGATCTGATCGTAAACCCTGGAGAGCCATAAGGTATAAGTTTGAACGTTTCTAATTTCTCTTAGAGCTTTAACTTCCTTATCTGAAAAACTGAAAAATATTAATGGTTATTTTATAAGTTTTTCTTTAAGAAACTAGTGAGATATTTAACTCATTGTTCAATTAACAGGCATTTACCGATGCCTATTAGGGGAGAACAGGGGCAGCTCTTCTAGAACCTGAGGATATAGCCTGGTGCTGGGCTGATAGCAGATAAACATTAGAATGATGAACAAATAAATACCCCAAATTCCAACAATTCCAGATCCCCAAAATAGAGATAAATGATACAATGACAAAAAGATGGTTACATAAGATAGGGTTAAAGGAAAGCCTTTCTAAGGAGGAGATATTAAACCAGCATCGAAACCACAAAAAGATTTAGATGAACAAGATCAGAGAGAAACTCATTCCAGGTAGAAGGGACAAGGCAAGAGTTGCCTTGGAGTGTTTTAAAAACATTAAAAAAAAAAATTAAGTTGGTGGGTGGCACCTGTGGCTCAGTGAGTAGGGCGCTGGCCCCATATACCAAGGGTGGCGGGTTCAAACCCAGCCCTGGCCAAACTGCAACAACAACAACAAAAAATTAAGTTGGTGAGGTGGAGCGAGTAAGTTGGAAAATGGTGAGAGATGAAAGTTAAGAGTAGACCAGGCTCTGTAAACCATTATGAAAAATATGGGTTGTGTCTGAAATGTATTTGGAACCATTAGAGGGTTCAGCAGAGGAATGACAAATTGGATGTATGTTTTCCCAAATCAGTGTGGCTTCATGGAACACAGATCATGGCAGGTCAGGAAGAGTGGCTAGCTGCAGGCTGTAACGTGGTTCAAAGAAGACCTGATGGTGGACTTGGCTTGGCTTGTTGTACTGTAAATAGAGAAAAATTGTGGCAGACATTCTTGTGGCTAACCTCATAGATAATTCCTATTCCCTCTTTCCTTGCTGTCTCTCCAGATAAAGGCTGGAAAGGGTAAATACTTACTTTCCCTGACCTCGTTCCAGCCAGGAATAATTATTTGCTGCAGTTTGGACCAAAGAGAAACAGAAGTCTGCTGGGAGTTGGAGAAACATTTGGCTTCCTGTGAAAGAGAACAGACATTCTCCATCCAAATTTTAATGCAGATGTAAAAAGCACAGAATAAAGGGAGCTCCTATGCTCCTGAGGAGGTTTGAAAAGAGAGAAGAATGCCTGAAATAGCCATACTGTTGAGTGAAGGAAGTAAAACATACCAGAAAGGCTAATAGAATTGTTTGAGTAGTTAAAGAGAGGCTAGGATCAGGGTTAGAAAATAAGAGAGTGAGTGAATGAGGCGCTAAGGTCACTCTGGAAAAGGGAGTGAATGGAGGTTTGTAAATAACAGCTGCAAAGTAACTTTGCAGAAGACAGAGCCTAGCGATTGTTTGAAAGAACCTGGGGGGTTCGTATGCAGAGGGAGCAGAAATAAATCGCAAGGATAATGTCTTTTACCACCTCAGTTACTGTGGTATCTGGGGGTGTCAATGGAGAAGGGAAAAAGAGATTTCCCTCAGGAAAATGGGAACAAAATTGTGTCCCTGAAAGATAGTTAATTTAGGCTGGGATAAGAGTGTGAAAGGCAGGTCTAAGGAAGAGGACCAGAAGATTGGGGTGTTTCCTGCCAGATAATATTCTATAAGTCTCACAGGAAAAGATTGATAAAGGAGGGAAAAGAAAAACTGGGCGAGGGTGGCACCTGTGGCTCAAAGGAGTAGGGTGCCAGCCCCATATGCCGGAGGTGGTGGGTTCAAACCCAGCCCCGGCCAAAAAACTGCAAAAAAAAAAAAGAAAAGAAACTGGGCGAGTTTAAGGGGTATGCAGGGAAGTCAATTGGTGAAGGTCAAGGAGATGATTGAGAATCTAGAGGCTTTGGATCTGAGGGTGCCTGGCAGGAACAGGGACTGATGAAATTATTCCTGACGTCCAGGGGAAGTTGAAACTCTATAATTTGGAGCTATGAATAAGTCTTCTTCCCTATAAGTATCGGTGATGCAATAGCCTGGGGATGAGTCAAAGCTTCTCAATGGGCTGATATTTATATTGCGTGAAGCTCAATATAGTTTGATACAAGAGCACCCAGAAAAGCAAAGTCTCCTTTCTGGAAGAGCTTACACTTCAACAAGGAAGGACTTGACCACAAAAAATAAATAAAAAATGTGTGTATTGTGTCAAGTGATATATAACATAGATGCATAAAAATCAAGCAAAATAAAGTGGATAGGGAATTTCAGACAGCAGGGTCACCTCCGCCTGGGGTAGTAATGGTCAAGAACTGAGTGAGGGGTGAGCTGTGTGGTCATCTTGGTGACGGGCACAAGAACAGTCAGTGCAAAGGTCCTGAGATGGGAACATGTTTTGTGTGTTCAAGAGACTGATGTTGGCTGGTCTTTCTAGCACCAAGTAACCCCAGGAGGTGGGGGAGGATAAACAAGGAGGTCGTATAAATGTCAAGGAAGTGAGATAATTAGGACTCGTGAGGAACTTGGGTTTTTTTTTTGTTTGTTTGTTTGTTTTTTTGTAGAGACACAGTTTCACTTTATGGACCTCGGTAGAGTGCCGTGGCATTACACAGCTCACAGCAACCTCCAACTCCTGGGCTTAAGCGATTCTCTTGCCTCAGCCTCCTGAGTAGCTGGGACTACAGGCGCACGCCACAACTCCTGGCTATTTTTTTGTTGCAGTTCGGTTGGGGCCGGGTTTGAATCTGCCACCCTCGGTATATGGGGCTGGCACCTTACTGACTGAGCCACAGGGAACTTGGGTTTTTACCTTGTGTAGATGGGTAACCACTAGCGGCTTTGTAGTGCTGTAACATGATCTGGTAAGTTACAGAGAACACCTAGGTGTAGGATGAGGCTAACCTCTGCAGGCCGGGCGTGGTGGCTCACGCCTGTAATCCCAGTAGTCTGGGAGCTGAGGTGGGTGGATCCCCTGAGCTCAGGAGTTCAAGACCAGCCGGAGCAAGAGTGCAATCCCATCTCTACTAAAGACAGAAAAACTAGCTGGGTGTTGCGGTGGGCTACTCAGGAGGCTGAGGCAAGAGGATCCCTTGAACCCAGGAGTTTGAGGTTGCTGTGAGCTATGAAGATGCCACAAAACCCGACCCAGGGTTACAGAGTGAGACTCTGTCTATAAAAAAAAGACTAACCTATAGTGATGTAAGGATGATCATAGAGAGACCAGTTACGAGGGTTTGCAAAAGTTCAAGCAAGGAATGGTGGTGTTTTGGATGAAAATGGTAGCAGTGAAAGTGGCAAGAACTAGTCAGATGCTAGACTGCGTCTCAAACAAGAGAGGATAGGATTTCCTGTGGATTGGATATAGTGTGGGAAATACAGAGGAATGACAAGGATGACATCAAAATTTCAGGCTGCAACGATGGACAGACAGAATTGACTTTCATCGCTAGGTAGGATTGGGAGGGAGGCGTGAGGAAGGGAAATCAAGATACGGGCTTTTGATATATTAATTTGAAAAAATCTGAGAGGCAATTGACATAATGCCTAGACTTTATGGAAATTATTCACGTCAGAGATACAAATTTCGAATCATCAAAATGAGTATGGGTATTATTTGAACCCATATGATCTGTAAAATCACTGGAGTTGAGAAGAAAGTTGACAGGATAAAAACTTTAAGGCTGACTGCTGAGCCGCTCCAAATTGCAGACATTAGGAAAGAGTGAAGCCAGGAAAACGACTGAGGAGTAACAGGTAGAAGAGAAAGAAGAGAGAATTTAGTCCTGGGAGTCAGGAGAAAGGAAACGTTCTAAGGAGAAGGAAGCGATCATCTGTCTCAAATGCTGCAGACGGCTGGACTCTGCATCTAACCAGGTGGACATCCTTGGTGTTACCTAAACTGCCAAGGGCACAACATGTTTTGGGGCATCTTCTTTCTGGAGAGAGGGCTGAGGTAGGGGTAGGAGGACTGCTGAGGCAGAGGATGTCTTACATGAAGTAGGAAGCCAGGTCAATCCTCTTCCCACGGTCATTCAGCAAGATACAACTTCCCAGCCATAGTGAAGAAACCCTGCCCAATAGAACAACACTTCACTCTGTCCTTGGATTCTTCCCAAGTTCAAGCATGAGATCATTTTGTCGTGCAGAGTCAAGTTCTGCTCCAGCTACACTCTTCCCAACAAAGCAAATCCCAGCATCTGTGAAAAACTAGTAGAGATTAGATGAAACAGCAGTGGAGTCCCCTAATTACATGAAATTAGGCCTCCCTGCTGTCTGGAGAGGGGAGGAATAGAGTGATTTCCAGGTTATTAGAATAAACAAATCCTAATCACTCAAGAGACTCTTCATAATTTCTGTAGACTTTTTATCACTCAAAATTAGTTATTTCTTTGCTATCTGTTAAAGAGGCTACTACTCTGATAACAACACTTTTAATTCCCTGGAGGCAGGTTTCATATCTCCAAGACCAACCGGTTACATGCTTAATAAATGCATTTTATTTTATTTTATTTTTTTAGTTTTTATTTATTTATTTTTTTATTATTAAATCATAGCTGTGTACATTAATGCAATCATGGGGCAACATACATTGGCTTTATAAACAGTTTGACACATTTTCATCACACTGGTTAATATAGCCTTCCTGGCATTTTCTTAGTTATTGTGTTAAGACATTTATATTCTACATTTACTAAGTTTCACATGTACCCTTGTAAGATGCACCACAGGTGTAATCCCACCAATCACCCTCCTTCCACTCATCCTCCCCCCTCCCTCCCCTCCCCTCCCTCTCCTCCTTCCCCCTATTCTTAGGTTATAACTGGGTTATAGCTTTCATGTGAAAGCCATAAATTAGTTTCATAGTAGGGCTGAGTACATTGGATACTTTTTCTTCCATTCTTGAGATACTTTGCTAAGAAGAATATGTTCCAGCTCCATCCATGTAAACACGAAAGAGGTAAAGTCTCCATCTTTCTTTAAGGCTGCATAATCTTCCATGGTGTACATATACCACAATTTATTAATCCATTCGTGGATTGATGGGCACTTGGGCTTTTCAAAATAAATGCATTTTATATTGCTAACAAACCTTACTCTCATTTACATTTGGATACTTCCCAGAAGCCTCAATTGCCCCAACCTGAATCCCTATTCTGACACTTCATCATTCACTCACGATTTTATGAATTGGCTTCCTAGTCTCTCTTTTTTTTTTTTTTTTTTTTTTTTTTTGGCCGGGGGTGGGTTTGAACCCGCCACCTCCGGCATATGGGACTGGCGCCCTACCCGCTGAGCCACAGGCGCCGCCCTTCATAGTCTCTCTTAATATTTTCAGTTGAAGGATTTTAAATTGCTGTAGTAGATCCTATCTCCATGACGCACTCTCTGATGTGACTAGATTAATCTCCCATTACCTGTCATTTAGATCAGTTGTCCCCCACACACTGTAACTTTATAGCAATCCAGTAAGGGACAAAGGAAAGTCTTTTGATTACTGCTTGATGCTGGAAAGCTGAGGAACAACTCATCAATGCGAAAACACACTTTTCTCTTTGTTTTTTGTTATGATGGAGGCTATTTGTTACCAATGCAAGCATTCCAAAAAATCATGCCTTTTATGAAACTACATGACACTGTGTAAGATTGACGGTGAAGCTGGTTTAGAAGCTGAAATTTCAGGGCCCTAAACCACACTCCTTCCAAGGTCCTGGGAGGGGGCCCAGTAGTCATTTCCTTGTAATTTTCTATTTTCTTTCTTCCAAAGAGCTCCCAAAGTTTTATAAACTGTAAGCACTGCAAAATCTGTTTGCACCTTGTCTAAAAGCCTGTCCTCTGATGGAAACAAACCTGGTCACGTAGCCCTAAATACAATTAATTAGTATTTGTTGAATGAATTGGCCCTCATCCTAGAAAGATACCCTTTAAAAAATACATTATCTTTACTCTATTGAATATGAAAAATACTATCTGTGTAGGGTTGGTAAAAGAATAAAATTTATTATGATAAAAATGAAAAAAAAATCCATGGTATAGGTTTATATAATTTCCTAAACATTTTCGGAATTCTTTGAGGACTATTGTCCCATTTTAACCTATTAGCTGTCTTTGAGTAAGAAACTATATGCTTCAACTATGTAGTAACAACATAAGTTTTATGTTTTGGTATTTTAATCTTCAATCATAACATCTCTGATATGAGATCTCAGGAAGAATATTTAAATTGAATTTTTTTTATGGGATCTTAATATTAATTTTTGTTTAGCTTGAAGACTGACCAAATAACATCCATGAAAATCTATATGTTTGTCATGTGCCTGCAAAATCTAGTAAGTCCTTTTATTGGCAGCCTTTCATACTCAAGACAAAACGTCATGTGAAAGCACCTGCCCGTTCCCTCTGTAGCGCCTTGTCAATCTTCCAGGTATTCCCAATCCCCCCCTGACCGGGCTGTAATTTAAAAGTGGTTGCTGGGACTAACAGAGAGCTTCACTAAATATTGTTCAGTTTGTTCAAGGAGGATAAACTAAATGAATTTTAGAAAAAAAAGTTAGTGGTTTTGTGTGTGTTAATTCCAATCTCTTTTTCCCCACAGTCTCCCAAACCCAAAATAAACCAGCTGCCTTCAGCATCGTTCTGACTCTTTTTCTAATCATTGTCTGTCTTTGCATGTGTTTTTCTTCCTTGATTCCACAGTTGTTATATGAAATAGAATTGCAAGCTCAAAATGAAGAAAATCTAATTCCTATTTTGTGTGGAAGCTCCAGTCCAGATAAATAAACATCACATCCATATAGGGAATTAAATGTCTGTAAAGCCTGTGCATGGTGGGGGCCTTTCCTCTCGGCTGTATTTTACAGCCTCACGTATTGAGCATGTTAATTCTCATGCATTTAATCTCTTGCACAGATGAGAGCCATTAGGCTGAACAAAATTAAAAACTACTTGATCCCATAGAACATAATAATGCTAGTCCCTCTCATTCTTTTCTCTCTCATTCCACCATTTTTTCCAAGCCTAAGAAATCAGATACAGAAAGAAAATGTTACTAATAGAAAGCACAGTATATGAATAGGCTGCCCTATGTCTTTAAAGTATGTGAGACAGAAGCTGGAAACAAGTTTCCTCTTAATCCTCACATACCACAGTGATGAGTAGAGCCCAAATACCTCCACTGTAAAATGTTAGAGGTTCTGGCTCTTAGTTCAACTTTCTTTTTGACTATAAACATAACTGAATATTTCTTGGTTATTATTCAATTGTGAAAATATTCTGAGATTATAGAAGAAAAGTTTTGATGACTCATCATATATGTTACTAACCATTTTCATAGATAATTCTGTCCAGGAAATGGCAGCATTTGTAAATCTCTAATCTTTCAACCTCCTTCTCTTGCAATGTCTCTCTCTCTCTCTCTTTTTCTTTCCACAAAATCACTTAGAAATTTTAGTTTAGAAAACTAAACTTGCTCAGAGCAGCAAAAACGATATTGGTGGAGATGGGCTTATAAGATGTGTCATCCAAGCTATGAAACTTAATAAATAACACCAAAACTTAGTAGGGGAAAAGATTGGAATCAGCTATCCTGGCAATTTATACCACATTACCCACAATGCCCAATACTTGGAATAGTATTTAAGAAGCCATCATGATTATATAAGAAAGAATGTAAAGACAACCCTAACAAATATCCAGTCTATATCTCGAAATCAAATTTGTGGGTAACCTCCTATTAAGTGCTGCTTGAGAAGTACTTTTCCATGTTGTTTGTAAATAAATAAAGGAAAGAGCATAAAACACAGATAATTTTGTCACACAGTAAAGGATTGAATTTTAGTGCAAAAACAGGTCTCTACAGGGCCATCAGACAGCTTCCTGGAGTGGAATAATTAAGTTTGAGATTGCTGGAGGGGACTGCAGTGGTATTTTAGTTTATAGCCTGAAAGCCAAAGGGACCCATTAAAATGAAATAAGTGAAATTGTGCTAGTTTCTTGTAGGCTGAGTACCTGAGTGATGTCACCAGCATCAAGGTAACTTGCTTAAATTATGCCTGACTTTAATAACAGCAAGATCTCAGACAGGCTCTCTGCCACACAGGGGTAAAACAATACTCCAAAGAAAAGAAACTGACAAAAAATGAGCCGGTAAAGGAGAAACAATTAATTACAGAGTCACGTGAGAGTTGAGAGGGCTGATAAACAGTCATGAGAAGGTCGCTAAAATCTAATAGTAAATGTTATTTAGCTGAATTAGTTTAGAAGGCATTTTTACACAGGGACTTTCAGACAGTCTGTCTCTGAAAGTCACATTTTTCTCATCTCTGATGGGAGATGTAGGGGTGGAGTGATGAGTATTGACCCTGGATGACAAACTCTCAGTGACAAATGGTACACAAATCCTTCGGAGAATCATTAAGTTTCAAAATGAACTATATCATAATCTGCAATAATATGGCACAGGCATCAAGCATTAAGCATGCACAATTTAATCTTTCTTAAGAGTAGAAATAATGAAGACTGAAATGTTGTAGTTGAAAGGCAAGTACTATTAGGTTCCATCCATTTATTCAGCTATGGCTTTGAAAAAAAAATAGTGAGCTGCATACAAAAAATAATTAGTTATTAATTGGAATATTTATTGCCTGGATTCTACTTAAGTAGCGAAACTGGTATGATGAACAATGTAGACTAGGGACATGAATGTAACATAACTTTTTTTTTTTTTGGAGACAGAGTCTCACTTTGTCACCTTGGGTAGAGTGCTGTGGCATCACAGCTCACAGCAACATCAAACTCATAGGCTCAAGAGTAGCCTCAGCCTCCCAGGTAGCTGTGATGACAGGCACCCTGCACAATGCCCAGCTAGTTTTTCTATTTTTAGTAGAAATAGGTCTCGATCTTGCTCAGGCTGGTTTCAAACTCCAGAGCTCAAGCAATCCATCTGCCTCAGCCTCCAAGAGTGCTGGGATTACAAACTTCTTTTCATCCCTCAATGACCCCATCCCTTCAATGGATGGTAAGAGAGGAAAAGGAGTGGACACCATCTTCCCATAGTCTTGGATGGAGGCTCGAGTAGGTCCAAGGATTTTTTTCCACATTCTTAGTAATGGTAATATGGTCACTTTAATTTGCAAACGACGTTTCAGTACAGCAATGGAAGTACAAGATACATTCCAGCCTTGATGTAGCTTTAAATCTCTTCCTTTCCCCAACTAGATGCTTACTGAGTTGAACTAAGGTGATGGCTGATGCATCCTTCTGTTAATCTGCTCTACTGGCACTTTTTCTTCTACATTTGCAAGCTGTTATTTACTTAGCCCCTTACTAGATTCAGTCTGGGTGACTTTCTACTTTCTAGGCAAAGTAGATCAATGAATCTAGGCATTCCTCATGACCCCGGCAGATGATTAAAATGGACTTTTTCGGGATGTACAAGGTTCTGCTACTACTGTCACCTGAAATCCCCTTGCCCCAGGCAGATCAGTGTCTATTACATGTGAACTCTTACGGACCTTCCCAACCAAGTCCAAGGGCATCAGTAGTACAATTCCAGCCCTCAATCCTATTGAGACCCCTAAGGGACAGGCCCAGAAAAATCTCTCAAAACATAGTCCACATCTGATTCATCAAAAATATTCAGACATCCCTTACCCCGCAAGCTGGGGGAAGGTGGGCCAATCTCAACATGGCAGCACCTCCTAGCTCAGCCACTAAACCTGTTGGTTGGACTGTATCTCTTCTGCTGAACTTCCTGGCCATGAAGACCACAGAAAACAATCTGCCAGGACATCAACACCCCACAGATCATCAAAGCAGAAAATCAGTAAAGAAACGCTGGACTTAAAGGGGACAGAAAAAGCATTCAGTGAAATTTAGCACATATTCACAATAAAAGTCCTCAAAAAAACTAGACATAGAAGTAAAATACCTCAACATTATAAAAGCCATGTATGACAAAGCCACAGCCAACATCATACTGAATGGAGAAAAGTTAAAAGCATCCCCTGTAAGAACTGGAACAAGACAAGGATGCCCACTGTCATCACTTCTATTCAACATGGTCATGGAAATCCTATGTGAAACTTAGTAAATGGAGAATGTAAATGCTTTAACACAATAATTAAGAAAATGCCAGGAAGGCTATGTTAACCAGTGTGATGAAAATGTGTCAAACGGTCTATAAAACCAGAGTATGGTGCCCCATGATCACATTAATATACACAGTTATGATTTAATAATAATAAAAAAAGAGCAACCAGGCAAGAGAAAGAAATAAAAGGTGTTCAAATCAGAACAGAGGAGGCCAAACTATCCTTATTCCCTAATTATAGAGTCTTATATTTGTAAACCCCCAATGCTCCACCAAAAGAATCCTCTAATTGATAAATAAATTCAACAAAGTCTCATGTTACAAAATCGATGTACACAAACCAGTAGCATTTCTATATACTAAGAACAGTCAAACTACTATTTACAAAAGTTATAAAGAAAATAAAATATCCAAGAATATACTTAACCAACAAAGAGAATTACAGAACACAGATGGAAGAAATTGTAGGTAACATGAACAAATGGAAAAAAATATCATGATCACCAATTAGTAGAATCAACAATGTTAAAATGCCCATCTTCCCCAAAACAATTTACAAATTCAATGCAATCTCTATCAAAATGCCAAATTCGTATTTCACTGTGTAGAAAATAATTTTACACTTCATTTGGAATCAAGAGAGCCTGAATAGCCAAAGCAATCTTAAGCAAAAAGTACAAATCTGGAGGTATCTCATTATCTGACTTCAAGTTATACTACGAGGCTGTAACTAACCAAATCGTCATGGCAGTGTTATAACAGTAGAGTCATAGAACAATGGAACAGAATAGAAAACTGAGAAATAAAACCACCCACCCATAACCAACTGATCTTCAACAAAGCAGACAAAACATGTAATGGTGCAAGGAAGCTCTATTCCATAAATGGAAAAACTGGACAACCACAGACAGAATATGGAAGAGGGCTGCTATCTCTCACAATATACAAACATTTATTAAAGGTGGATAAAAGACTTAAGTGTAAGCATAAATTCATAAAAATTCTAAAACAAAAGAAAAAAACTCTTCTAGACATCAGCCTAGGGAAAGAATTTGTGACTAAAGCCCTGATTTTGATTAACTAAAAAAAAATCATACACTGGGGAAAAGAATCCCTATTTAATAAATGGTACTGGGAGAACTTGTTATCCATATGAGAAAGATTGAAACTGGACCTACACCTCTTACCACTTGCAAAAATTTAACTAACAATGGTAAAAGATTTAAATCTAAGACATGAAAATATAAAAACCAGAGAAGATAGTGTGGGAAAAACTCTTGATTTTATCAGTCTAAGGAAATAATTTATAAAGAAGATCCCACTGGTGATTGCAGCAGCAACAAAAATAAATAAGTGGTACCTGGCTGAGTTAAAAAGTAGATGAGATGTAGATATATACATTTTCTTAATCCACTATCTCTCTCTCTCTCTCTTTTTTTTTTTTTTTCAGTTTTTGGCCGGGGCTGGGTTTGAACCCACCACCTCTGGCATATGGGGTCAGCGCCCTATTCCGTTGAGCCACAGGTGCTGCCCCTGTCTATCTTTCTATATATACATCTACACATACCATGGAGTACTAATCCAGCCATAAAAAGAAATAAAACATTTTTGCAGAACTTAGATGGAACTGGAAACCATTATCCTGAGCAAAATATCTTAGGAATGGAAAAACAAACACCACACATACTCTCCAATGATTGGGAACTAAGTGATGGGCACACATGGGTACAAAGACATATAAAGTTCATGGGAACCAAAAAAGTGAGGAGGGTGGGAGAGGGTGATGATGTGATGGCCACATTGAAAGCCCTGATTTAAGCATTATCAAAGGTATCCATGTAACAAAAACATTTATACTCCCTTAATATATTGAAATGTTTAAAAATAATAAATAAAAACCAGAGTCTTAAATGCTATTGTTAGCTAGAGATAAGATTACTAAACATACTAAATTAAGTCATTAGAATGCACTAATGAAATATATGGCTTTCAGAAATGTCACTTGATTGGAGTTAAATACCTCAGAAATGAAGTGGAAGTAGTCTTTAAGCGGAGACTGCCAAACCCAACAGCATTCTTGTATTTTAAAGACCAAAGTAATGTATTACCTCCATCAGGAAAAGGACAAGATAATTCATTTATTCAATGCAACATTTACAAGAGAGGAGATGTTAAATCTTTCCTGTAGAATTATTTTGAGTCAGAAAGTTGAAATTTCAGCGGCTCTTAAGGTTTTGAGGGCCATCGGCCATCAGATTTTAGAATTAGATCATCCCGAATGGGCCATTTCAGGAAAAAATCACACATATTTTCACACACAAGCACAGGGACAAATACTAAAATTATGGGATACAATTTCAAGATTTCATAGACATCTTAAGTCATGAAATGTAGGTAAAGCACCTCTCAGTCACAGGTTCCTTCAAGCCAAGTTGCTACCTTGGGGAGCTATAGAACTCCGTGGGTCCATCCTCTTTCAGACAAACTTTTGTCAGTGGAATCCCTTAATAATTAGAATTCATTTGTATACAAATGTCTACATACAATAACTAAGAAAATGCCATGAAGGCTATGTTAAACAGTTTGATGAGAATATTTCAGATTGTGTATGAAACCAGCACATTGTACCCCTTGATTGCACAAATGTACACAGCTATCATTTAACAATAAAAAAAATAAAAAATGATAATAATAATTAGAGTCCAAAAGAGAAACTTATGACTAGCAACATAAAGGTATTCCTCCTTGATATTTTACTCCTGTTCATGAGGAGTGTCAACCCTGGGTTTTTTTTCAATTTCCAAATTTATATAATGCAACACAGATGTACAAAAGTTTATAAAACAAAAATAAAACAGAAATAATGACAATACAAAATAAGAATAAAGAAGATACAGAAAGGCCTACCCCACACATTATTTTTATGGCCCAACTTGGTAAACGTAAATAAGTGGAAAGTACATAAGTTTTTTAAAAGGAAGTGTAAATTAAATGTCGCCATAATTGCAGAAAATGGAAGGAAAATGATGAGTTCAAATCCCGCCTCCATTTTCTACTGTTCACCGTGGCTCAGAGTCTATGCCGGCCCCCGACTACATCAGCTGTTCACCTCGGGCTGGAAGAACGAGCCTGAAAATTTCAGTAGAAACTACTGTCTCACTCTCTTAATTTTCTTAAGTCTTAATTAAAATGAATTAAAGTCCTGAGCAAATAGAAACATCTACCTACTAAAAACGGGGAGTAAATAACTGAAAGGGGAAAGATCAGATAACTGGTTTTCTGCAATTTTATGCCACCACTAACCTCTTTGAGAAATTTTTTTTATTATTATTAAATCATAAACACATAGATCATGTATACATTAATGCATTTATGGGGTATAATGTGCTGATTTCATATAGAATTAGGAATGCTTACATCACACTGGTTGATATCTACCTCATCTCGTTTACTTAGTTATGGTGTTAAGACATTTATACTCTATACTAATAGAGCCGACATGGACCCTTGCGATATGCACCATAGGTGTGATCCCACCACTCTTTGAAAAATGTTAATGACAACTGACAATTACCTTGCAGAATGAGAATCTTCTCTGTAATATATACAAACCATATATATATTTATATATGTGTGTGTGTATATATATAATATATACTCATACACATATATGTAACCAGAATCTTCTCTGTAACAGAACCATACATTATATACATGGTTTGTATGCTACAGGGAAGATTCTCTCTCTATATATACATATATATGTGTAAAATATACATATGTCCACACATATATATGGTAGTATTTGACCTCATTCTATGAAACATATACAAATATCTCATTAATATTTTCATTTTTTCAGCATGTACTCAACAACTGGAAATTCAGTTAAAAAGACAAAACATTTGAAACTTAAATGATTCATTTTCTTTACAAGGTTGGAAATACCTGGCGAGTTACCACTGAGTTTATCCAATTTATTTGCTTGAATTTGAAAATCTCCTGAGTCTCACAAACATTTTAATCATGGCAAAACAATAATTTTAAATATATCTAAAAATAAGCATAGACAACATTTAAGGTGCTCTATGTTTCTCATATTAAATCTAGAACTGAAAATTGCGCCTACTAAGGGAACCATCAAATGAATAGGTCTCTGATAACTGGTCTCAGGTTGAACCCTTTACTAGGCTATAAGGCCATGACTTTAGGGCCCCGGTCTCAGGTTGAACCCTTTACTAGGCTATAAGGCCATGACTTTAGGGCCCTGGTGACTAAGAAAAAATTATTAGAGCCTGGATACAATGACGTGTTAAAGGACAAATCCAAGAGAGAGGTGGAGACCCAAAGATACGTGTCTGTATTCACACACTTTGGAATGTTGATGACGGTAAGGATTGAATAGACTTCTAATAGTGGACATTGAATTTTTCTATTAAACTGACTTTCTCTTTTTTAACAAACACTCTTATCATTTGCTTTTACCATTCAGAAATGAAGATCATGAATATGAAAACATATCTACGTGTAACTTTTTAAAAGAAATCTATGTAATGTCTTATCTGCAAAGTAAGTATAAATAACAAGAAAACAACTCATTAGTAAAAAAATTCTGAAGTTCAGGAAGTCACACTTTGGCACAACTCCGTGAGAAGATGTCATGAAATAGCTGCTGGCCTTCCCCATATAATCACATGAATTTAGAGTGATAAATGCTGCCCAGCTCAAGAGGGAAGCACCCGGAGCTCCAATTCTAGGAGCCACTTGCAATTGCTGAAGTGATGTTCTGAAAGGGCAGCTAATACTGGATGAGCTGGGCCCCAAGATACTTGTCTTTCTGTAAAATAAGCAAAAATACTTCATCCCCCCAGACAGTCTGTCTGTCTGTTTATTTAATCTCTCTGTATATAAAACAGAATTGCATTACGCTCAAATAAAGACAAATAGTTCCTGTGTGGATACCCTACATGACCTTTGAAAAACCTGTGAAACAAAGGACAATGGTGTACATCATATTTCTTATTCCTGCTCACTAAAATGATGAGAATCACCTGCTCCCAAAAATTCTGACAAGGAAAAAATGCTTTCAATATATTGCCTGAATGCTCACAGGGAACATGTGTCTGGACATTCAAATGTGAAATGGACGTGAAAGGCCATTTAGCAGAGATTAAAAACTGGTTTTGAGAAGGCCTACATTGGTTGGCAAATATTAATATATCAAGTAGGAAAAGTATTGATACTTTCAAACTGGTCACAGCCCCGTTCACTAGAACCACGTCCTATATTTACTTTTCCTTCGAGCAGCGGGCGTCATTTGAGTAAGCAATCCCTGATATTAGTCAAATTCTGTCACTTCACCCACAAAAAACATAAGTTGAAGCACTCAAGTGAATGTCAAGTGAAATCATGTAATGATTGGGGTGAAATCTGTAATGTATGGGGTGTCTCTTTGTTACCATAGTGGGACTTGAACTCCTAGGTTCAAGGGATCTTCCCGCCTCAGCTTCCTGAGCAGCTGCAGCAACAAGGCAGGTGCCACCATGCCTCGCTTCTCAAACCTTGCTGGTTACTTTTCACACTAAAACCTACAAACTGGACAATAATTCGTGGCGGTATTTTGTGTTAAGTGTATATAGCTTATGATTAGGTGAACTGTGGAGGATATAACTCAGGCTCAGAGGGAGGTGGGGACTCACCCTAGGGTCATACTGCGCCCTCCATGCTCCCCTGTGCTCCCTACAGCCAAGCGTCGAGTCTTCTCTGGGTAAGGCAAGGAGATGAGACTTAAATGGAGTTGAAGCCCAACTTTCTGTCTAGACTGGTCTTAACAAAGTGAGTGAAAAATAGGAACTCTCTCTGAGTTCATGGACAAGACGTGGAGATTTGTCATAGCATGGCTGAAGGCAGTGATTAGAGAAAAATAAAACTGCCTCATGTCCTCAGGCGATTGAATTTAGACAGCTCAACAAATTCATTACACAAGCCTTAAAGGGTTTTAAATATGCATATTTTAAATGTCTAAAGAGAGTAGTCAAATTGTGGGTGTAAGGGTCAGGACACCAGGACCCAGGAGCCCCATAACCAGAAGGTATCATTGAGTTTTCTCAAATGTGAGTACAGAGGAAAGGAAGGTTAAGAGCTAAGGAGGGACCAGAAGAGGCTGAACTGCAGGTGGAGAATCAAGCTGACCAAGCAGAGAAGAGGCCTGGAGGCAAAGAAGAGAGGGGGGAAAGTCAGGGTTTGGGGAAAAAACAAATCACAGAATGAGTGAAATTACAAAGGTGAAAATGCTTAGCTCTAAAAGAGTTAAACTAAGATATGGGCAAAGGGAGAGTAAAAGATTTAAAAAAAAGAAGCACACATGTAATCCTGTGAACATTTATCCCCCATCTTCTGTAGACGAGATAGGGCCTCACGGTAGGATTAATTCCCAGGCTGAACCGTGCGTGTGAGCCTGTGCGCACACAAGGTTCAGTCTGTGGCATGGGCGCCCTCACTCTCCGGGCTATCAGAGCAAACTTACGCGCCATACTAAATTTAGCCCAAGCTTCCAGGGCTCTTGACATTTCCTAATTTATTTAGAGACCCATCCAGCTTTCTAGCAAGAAGAGGGTCTTTTTAAAATACCATTTCACATAATGCATTCGTTTTCGTGAAAGTTATGAAATCTCTGCTCAGATTTACCATCCTTAAGTCATTTTTGGAAAATTTTTCCTTTGATATTTTTACTGCTCCATCTCATTGCTTCCTTTGATATGAACAGACGTCTGCTAGACCTTTTCAGTCTACTTATCACAGACCATCCCAAGAATAACAAGCAATGTTTTAAAAGATCCTGTGACGTAGAAATAGTCAAATACTCCATTCTGAAGATTCCTGCAGGCTTATGGATTTTTGATATTTTGCTTCTTTACTCTATATATTGCCACTGTTGTTGATAGCTACCTTTTTTTGGGAGGTCTTTTTCATTTACCTTTTTTCCTCTCATTATTTGGAACAATTCTTTTTTAAAAAGATGTTTTTAATTAGCACATCATAATTATATATATGATGGGGTACAGAGTGATGTTTCAATATATGTGGTTGGGTAATGACCAAATCATGATACTTAGCTGTCTATATCCGCCACCTCGAAGATTTATCATGTCTTTGTGATGAGACATTTAGAACTCTCTCTTCTAGTTATTTTGAAATATGCATGATAATATTGATTACCATAGTCACCCTGCTCTGCTATAGAGCACCAGGACTTATTCCTCTTACTTCACTGTAATTTTGCACCCACTGACCAATCTCTCCCTGTCCTCTTACCAGCCTCTGATAATCGCGATTGTATTCTGTACTTGCATAAGATCAATTTTTTCTTTCTTTTTTCACTATGTCGCCCTTGGTAGAGTGCTGTGGCATCACAGCTCACAGCAACCTTCAAATCCTAGGCTTAGGCGATTCTCTTGCCTCAGCCTCCCTAGTAGCTGGATCACAGGAACCCGCCACAACACCTGGCTATTTTTTTGTTGCACTTCGGCCAGGGCTGAGTTTGAACCCACTACCCTCAGTATATGGGACTGGCGCCCCAGCCACAGGCGCCACCCAAGATCAGTTTTTTTAGATTCCACAAATGAGTGAGATTGTGTGCCTGGCTTGTTTCTCCCAAAATAATGCCCTTAGGTCCATACATGTTGCCATGAATGACAGGATTTCATTCTTTTTTACGGCTGGGTAGCATTCCATTGCTGATATACCCAATGTTTCCTTTATCCATTCTTTCATTGGGGAACATGTAGGTTTATTTCATACTTGGCTATTGTGAATAATGGTGTGATAATCATGGGAGTGCAGCTATCTCTTTGATATACGGACTTCATTTCCTTTGGGAAATTACCCAGTAGTGGAATTGCTATATCAGAGGGTGATGGTATTTTTAATTTGTTTAGGACCTTCTATGTTGTTTTCCATAGTGGCTATGCCAATTTACCTTCTACTTGGAGCAATTCTTAAAGCTTGCTCTAATCTTCATTGGTATTGTAGTAGAAAAGGCCCAGGAAAGGAGCTTATGGGTGAATGTGCTAGATCATCTATTCAGACTACCTCACTATCCACGTATTATGAACTGAATATTTGCTTCCCTCCCCAAATCTAATCCCCAATATGCTGGTATTTGGAAATAGGGCACTTTGGAAGGTAAGTAGGTCATGAGGGTGTAGCCCTTTGGAATGGGATTAGTGCCCTTACAAAAATAGGCCAAAGAGCTAGCTCACTCTCTTTTCTGCTATGTGAGGATACAGCAAAACATCAGCAGAGGAGGTCTCTGGCACCTGACCATGAGGACACCCAGATCTCAGACTTCCAGCCTCCAGAATTGTGCAAAAAAAATCCCGATGTTTATAAGCTACCTAGTCTATGTATTTTGTTATAACAGCCCAAATTGACTAAGATACCATGCAATAAGCCAGAAAAACTTATGTTATTATTTCTAAGTGATTTTTCCAAGGTCACAAGATTAACAGTTAAAAATATGGCATCCTAATCCTAACTCTATCAGTTATTAGTAATTATTAGCTATAAAACCATGAAAAAATAACTTAAATACTGTCAAATTAAATTTCTAACCTATAATATGAGAATAATAGTATCATTCCTGCTATGTAATTGATATATTTCAGAAAGAGAAACAAAGACAGGGAGAGTAAAGGGAAAAAGAGAAAAAATGAGGTGGAAATGAAAAGTGCTTTTATAATACAACTGCAAAGTCAAATACAAGTGTGATTTACGGTTATTGCTTCTTAGAACCTTCTAATTCCAACTATAGTACTTACAGATAGCGTGCCATCAAAAACTAGTATCCATTAATAAACAACTTTGTCCTTGGGAAAAGATAGTATGTCTCCTAACTGAAATCTGCCCTGATATAGTAACATCTCTATCTGGAATAGTTTATTTAAAAATTAATCAATAGGTCCTTTCTCCTATATCTACTGATTTTTTTCCCCCATGAATATATGAATACATGGTATCTTGTAGAACAAGAATTTGTGATAAATCAGAGCTGAAACAGTTGCATGTTGCATTTTTATAGCTGCAATTTGAAAAAGATGAATAGAAAATGATTAAAGAACATACAAATGAATCCCAAGGTCACAAAATATAACTTAAATCTTACTTCATCCTTTGAACACTAAAAAGGGCTGATATAGGTATAGTTGCATATTTTTCATGGGTTTAAATCTCACACTTCTATTTTTAAAAATCTACTGGAATTTGTACCAAATTAAATTAAACTCAATTATATCAAATCTTAATTACTTGTGTATGACTTACTGGAAGCAGTACCAAGAAGTCGAAAGACATATATTCCATCCCGGTGGACATTAAAAGTTAACTGGGCAGGTAAGATTTGAAAAAAAAAAAAAAAATGAAGAATTTAGATACCAGTGTGGAATAATTTTTTAAAATCTTTTTTAAAAATTATTGCTGGGGAATCATTGAGGATACAGTGAGCCAGGACACTGCTTGCATTTTCTGGGTGAAGTCCCTCTTAATAGTGTTCTGCCCCTAAGAGATGAGTCACACATCGTGGCTCTCCATCCCCTCCCCGATTCTCCCTTCCCCTCTCCCCTTCCTCCTCCCACCACCATGAACCAGCATCAGTTGTCCTCATATCAGAATTGAGTACATTGGATTCTTGTTTCTCTATCCTTGTGAGGCTTTACTAAGAATAATGTATTTCAACTCCATCCAAATTAATACAAAAGATGTAAAGCTGTAAATTCACCACCCTTTTTAGTGGCTGTATAGTATTTCATGGTATACATATACCACAGCTTATTAATCCACTCCTGGATTGGTGGCATTTAAGTTGTTTACACAGTTTGGCAATTGTAAATTGAGCTTCAATAAACAGTCCAGTGCAAATATCCTTATGATAAAATAATCTTTTTTCTTCTGGGTAGATGCCCAGTAATGGGACTGCAGAATCAAACAGGAGGTCAAGTTTGAGAGGATGCTCCATACTTCCTTCCAAAAAGGTTGTATTTGTTTGCAGTCATGTGGGATGATTTTTAAAACGTATTTCTACAGCAATAAAAATAGAATATTTCAGAGGAAAGAAGGGAAGTGAGGAAGTTTTCTCTGAAGTAGAATTTGAAGAATAGAATGAAAAATAGAAGAACTATTAGAGGAAGGTGTCAGCAGGTGAAAGAAAGATATAAGTAAATGTAAATTAATTGTTGCAAACATCATTGTTATGGTTTAAATGGGTCCTGCAAGGTTCTTGTGTTGAAAACGTAATTTCCAATGCAACATTGGTGTGAGGCAGGACCCTTAAGAGGTGATTAGTCCCGAGGGCTTTGGACTGATGCTGTTATCACAGGGGTGGGCTCTTTATAGTGGGAATGGGTTTCTGATGGAAGGATAAGTTTGTCCTCTTTCTCTCTCACATGTGCTCTCCCACCATTTGATAACTTCAGCTACGTTATGACACATCAAGAAAGCTTTTTCTATCGTAGACTTCCTGGTCTCCAGAACCACGAGCCACATAAACTTTTATTGTCTATTAATTACCCACCTTGTTGTGTTCTGTTACAACAGCACAAAGAAGACTCAGACAATCACATAAATCAAGAATTTCAGCATTTGTAAATGAAAATTATTAAGATAAATTATCTGACACTATATTAGTCTCTTTCTAGAATCTGATACATCACCGATATATTAAAATAAACACAGAACTACCAGGCTTTATCTAGGGAAAAATGATTATTGACCAATTCCTCCAGAATTTTTCATTTTTGAAATATTTTATTGGAAAGCTATTATGAGGATGGGAGAGATTTTATTAATGAAATTTCTGAGCTTTTTCAAAGGCACTGAACTTTGAAATAGGGGTTGATGAACCTTTATACAGAAAAAAACATGAAAGTCAACATATTAAAACAATATTGGTGTGTAAAAGAATTAAAATAGTTATATCTTTATGGATATCAACATATTTTTTCTGTATCAAGGTTTTATACTGTATTTGACAAGTTGTATATGCATTCTTATTACCCATATGTTACTCATGACTCTACCATATTTTGTGAATTTTTTCTGATCTATTTAATGACCCAGGCAACTAACTTTCTTTTACCTTGAGTGGCTTCTTTTGTCATTTGTAAGCCAGTTTTGGCATATAGGCTCATTATCAGGAGCTTAGTAGAAAACTATTCCAAAAATACAATGATATCTTATTTCTGATTAAAGGAATAGGGGTTGATGTTCATATGGACTTTTAAAATTCTTACTACTGAATATTTTTCAGAGGTGGGTAAAGGTTTTATCAGAAATCTGAAATTCACATAGGGGGACACTATTAACAAAAAATACATTAACAAAGTTATATATTTATTTCAAAAAACTGATACTAGTTAAACATCATCAAATAGAAGAAATGTATTTGTATTAACTGCCTGTCACACCTTTCCTGTGTATACTGTAAAAACAGAATTAATGAAATTAGTATGTATAAGTAAAATTTAAGTTAAGTTTTTAAATTAATGAAATTAATATGTACAAGTAAAATTTAATTTAAATTTTAAAATTTCTTCTGGGTCGCATTATCTTACACAAATGCATAATCAAATTATTCTAATATTACATACATAGGCATGATGAAGGTGAATAGTTTTGTCACTGGACCACTTGTTTCTTCTGGGAGGTTTATGACATTGGTGACAATTTTCCAAGATATTTAGATAGGAATTGCCACTTTCCCTCAAGATAAGATATATTAGTTAACACTACAACGTAATTTCATATGCTGACATGTATAAAACAAGTAAGTTTATACCTAGTGTGCTCACTATTTTTAATACTACTAAAGATTTGTAATGATTCCCTTTAAAAATGATCTTCATTGGGCAGCACCTGTGGCTCAGTGGGTAGGACGCTGGCCCCATATACTGAGGGTGGTGGGTTCAAACCCTGCCCCAACCAAACTGCAACAACAACAACAAAAAATAGCTAGGCATTGTGACAGGTACCTGTGGTCCCAGCTACTTAGGAGGCTGAGGCAAGAGAATCGCCTAAGCCCAAGAGTTGGAGCTTGCTGTGAGCTGTGATGCCACAGCACTCTACCAAGGGTGACAAAGTGAGACTCTGTCTCTAAAAGAAAAAAAAATTAAAAATGGTCCTCATCACCAAATTAAAACAATGGAAGTGGGTTTAGACAACTGGTCTGTATTATTGTAACACATTTGATATAAGCTTGAAAAGTTTCCATACAGGAAAGAACCTCCATTTTGACCAGTGTTGATAATAAATAAAACCTCTATTTACATGCCTGAGGATTGGGAAACATTTCTTCGGACTAGCTTCTGTCGGGTGTACTTTTAAAACTTTGCTTCTCATCAAAAAATCACTTAATTCTAGTGCAGAGTGTGATAAGGTGCAGGATATGTTCACAGAAGATCAAAATCTGACTTTGCACCTAGGTGCTCCAATGCCAGATAAGTCAGCAGAGGGGCCAGTAGGAAGATTCCTGAAAGTCATTTCTGTCCTCAAACAATTAGCAATAACCTAACTATACACAGACATAACATGACTCACATAAATACACTTCACTAGAGTAAAGCTCATGTGCCCTTAACCCAGCTTCACTGTACCTAGATACCCAAAATTCTCTCAAAACTCCTTTCCCACCCAATATTTGGGGTAAATGTGGGGGGAAGGATACAGCCATCTTAATAATCAAGCATAGTTAAAATGTCTTAGCTTTGAAAATTTCACCAACCACATGATCTTGTGTGTGGAGGAGGGACTGTGAGGCAGCAAGGCCCCCACAGCCGGGGGGTCATTCAAGGAATGACTCCAACTGCTTCTCCTCCTTGAACAACAGCATTCTTTTAGAACAACAATATGCCTTTCTCCTCCGCCAGAAGTCAATGTAGCCCCTGCATATCTTCCTTTTTATCTTTTGCCGGAAAGCACATAGCTTTTCCTCCCTCAGATCAATCTTCACTTCATATACTAGATACACGTCATCTCCTCTCTGGTAAGCAACTTTATTAAAGATAAGTGACCTAGTTTAAATAATATATAATAAAACTGTTTTCGCGGTTCAGTGCTAGTTGCAGTCTCAAGCTGCTCCAGTCCTCCAATCCCATCTCTGTCTCTTGTGTGATTTATTTCCTCATTCCCCACCATTCCCACTCTGGTTTGTTCCCTCTGGGGCTGGCTTGCAAATCTTGTGAACATTTTGCTGGTGTTCCTTTGACAAGAGATCCCCTTACATGGTACCTGTACATGGAAGTTAGAATTTATTTATTTCGTGTTATATTCGACCTTTCTGGCACAACCAAGTGTGGAAGTTCTACTGATATACTTTTCTCAGATTAAATAGAGCTGATGCTGTGATTTCCCTTCCACTTACACAGCACATGCGAAAGAGGACAGGCAATCTGGATTAACATGATCAGCCAGTATATGGACATGTTACTATTTCAGCCAAGGTGAGGTATTTTATCCTACATCCTCAAATTCCTTGCTGGTCATGCTCTCCGTACTTTTAGATTCTCTGTTTTATTCATTATTCCATAAATAATATGTTTGAAGTTCAACTAAATTGAAGAGAAGTTATCAAATGGTTGCATTTGCCCCCTTCTGTGCAACCCAATCTCTCATTCTTACTCCCCAGGTTCCAGTGTTTAAGAGGATGCATTTAAGTGACCAGGCAGGCTGAGGAAATGAGGCAGGGCACTATGGGCGCCCTCCAGTAGTGGTCTCTACCCCTCCTATAAATGAACAAATGAAAAAATTCTACTCAACATGTAACAGTGGAAAAACATAGTCTGGGCATTGTTAAGGTGAACCTCACAGTACCAAACTATGTTTTTCTGTTGCTTCAGATTTTATCTTTCTGGTAAGATGGTTGGTTGCTTAAGAGTCTTCATTGAGTATTACAGACTGTTTGTAGGCCACTTATGCAACTGGTGTAGCGCCTCAAGCATTGCAGGGGAAAAATTATTTTAACAGATTGTTTCTTCAGTGTCACTAACTAAAAGCCCTTTAAAAGTTAAAAGTCAATGGTACATTTTGTGATTAGTTCTTATTCTTATAATAGTTTTAGTGAATTATGAATTTAATATTATTAAAGAGTTGCAGCTGACAAACTGCAGACCACATTCCCCCAACCTTGGGAAACGTTGTATGATGATCTGATGAAGGTATCAGACACAACAAGACTAAATTTTGGTCAATTTTAATGAGGATTCATGACAATAACATAGCTTCCTTACATATCATGGAATTAAAATACTGCCAGCTACACTTTTGCTACGACTTTAAGTCACGTGTCGCCTATGTGAAGGTGAAAGATTCTATCAATTTTATCCTACTCTTCCCTTGCCCTCTATGTTGCACGTCCCTGAATAGATTTTTCAAATAATTTTACTGAAATCAGGCTCTTAGAGGCCCCTCTGGCAGACCTATAAATCATACACTTTAATAGTGAATTCTATTTTCTGGGCCTTCTCTATTTTTCTATTAGCTTACACATAAGATCATTGTCTACTGCTCAACTTCCATGAGACATAAAATTATATTCTTAAGCACAGTGTTCTGATTTTCTTTTAGATCAGCTAATTTAGCTTTTTACTTTTGTCATTAGAGTAACAATAACTTATTTTGTAATTCTCTACATAGCTGCAACTTGGCTTCCAATATTTCTGTTGCCGGCATGCCTATAACACCAGTGATCCCCAAAAAGTTTCACTAAGCCTGGTAGCTAATAAAGAAATTTCTAAGCAAGAGAACCTAACTTATAACAAATGGGAAAATGCTTTAGGATTATTACCTATATAAAACAAAGACCCTTTCAGATGACCTTCTGGATGTCTCAACACCTGGTAAAGGAATAAATACATTTAATGGCTAAAGATACAAACTTAGAAAGATAAAAAGGCACAGAGGAGACTAAATAATACAAATAATACCACATACTTCATTTAGTCATTTGATTGAGCCTCATTCTTGAAGCTTCATCTTTTCTCCCTTTTTTCTACAATGAAGGTTCTGAAAGTAGTGAATCAGTCAAAAGCAACCTGTAGCAGACAGAAAAAGGAAAAGGAATGATTCTGAATAATCCACAAATAGGACAAGTGTGTGTCTTTTTAAGTGGGTGGTTGGTTTCAGTCCTGAAACAATGGCATAGATATATTGTTCAGATTTTTTTACTAATAAGAAAAAAATTAAAATAAATTTGAGCTAATCCAGGGCAAAGGAAACAGTGCACCATTGAATGACTTATTTGAAAGTCTATTTAAATATATGTTAACTTAGAAATCTAAAGTAGTAGAATTGTTCCCCTTTCTGGGGAAAGAATTAAAATGTAGTCTTGGACCAAGAGGGCAGATTAGAAACAGTTCCTTACCAGCCACTGACGGTGAGACAGGAGAACAGGAATTCCAGCCACTCAGGTTGGGGGAACTTAAACAGGACCATCACTCCGAGGGCACAATGAAGCAGTGGTGGACTCCAGAAGCCAGCGAGGAGGTCTGGAGCTGAGGAGACCTGGCACAGAAGTTGGTGGAGGTAGGGTCTTGCTTTTGCCAGAGTGATAAGGAACTCCTGACTTTAAGGAACCTTCCCAACTTGGCCCCCAAAAGGCCTAGATTTGTGGGTGAGATCATAGCACCCTGCTGATCACCACCATTTCCCGTGTGCTCTCTTTCTTTCATTCGGTCCTTCTTCTCTCCTATTCTTCAATTTTTTCCTTCCACCTTCTACCTCCGAGCTTCTTCCTTTTTTTTTTTTTCACTTTATCTTTTTCTTTTCTTTCTCTCCTCTCCCTCTTTACCCTTCTCTTCATTTTGGCCTTATACCCAAATGCCACTTCAATCCTTAAGCTCTAAGACAAGGTAATTTAACGTGAAGGAAGTAGTGAGAGCTTAAGGAATTGAAGGACTAAATCAGGAAATTTTCATTGATAGTATCCTACAGTAGAGTTTCCATTTCTTTGGGTCATTCCTCTTCACTTTCAGGGATACCAATAATTTTCCTTCTCACTTTTCCTTCTCACTACTTCCTTCACTGACTCACTCCTTTTAGAGGGATATTGAACCCTGCATTGTCTCAACACAAACAAACTATGTCCAAGACATATTGTAATGAACCTGTCCAAAGTCAAAGTGAAAGCAAAAATTCTGTGAGCAGCCAGGAATAAGCACCAGTTGTACAGGGGCAGATCCATCAGGGTGACAGCAGACTTTTCAGCTAAAACTTTCCAAGCCAGAAAAGAATGGTCATCCACTATTAACCTTCTTAAACAAAACAATTTTAAGCCTGGAATTCTGTATTCATTAAGCTAAACTTCCAAAAATCAATGACTAAATCAAATCTTTTACTGATATGCAAACACCAAAGAAATTCACCACAACAAGACCAGCTCTAAAGTGTATACGCACACCTATTCTCCACACGGACCATCACAATGGCACACCAGCAACATAAATATGCAGAAGCTAAAGTACAAAAGCTAGCTTCCATGATGGTGCAAAGAACAAAACTAAGCAATGAACTTTCACAAAATAATATGAATAGAACTCAGCCACACTTATCACTACTCTCAATAAATGTTAATGGCTTGGATTTTCCACTGAAGAGGCACAGGCTGGCTGATTGGGAGGGGAAAAAACACAAGCCATCTATATGCTGTCTCCACAAAACACACATACCCTTGAAGGACAAAATAAGACTCAGGGTAAAGGGATGGAAAATAATTTTTTGAGCAAGTGGAAGTGTTTTTCAGATACAAGTGTTTTTCAGATACAGGTGTTTTTAAAGCAACCAAAGTTAAGAAAGACAAACCTGGTCACTTCATTCTAGTTAAGAGAACAATATAAGAAGAGGACATTTCGATTCTAAATATTGTTCACCCACTTAAATGCTCCAAGAATTATGAAACAGACCTTGATTGGTCTGAGCAATATGATATCCCATAAAACATATCTGGGAACTTTAACAGCCTTTTAACAGAACTGGAGAGATCCTCTAAATATAAACTAAATATATACATAATATACCAACCCAAAGCTAAGGAAAATATGTTCTTCTCATCAACCCATAGAACACACTCCAAAATAGATCATATCTTAGGATATAATTGAAACTTCAACAAAATTAAAAGAATTGAAATTATACCGTGTATCTTCTCAGACCACAGGGGAATAAAGTGGAACTCAACTGCAGCAAAAATTTTCATCCCTACACAAAGGCATGGAAATTAATTAACCTTCTGCTGAATGACAGTTGGGTCAAGGAAGAGATAAAGTAAAAAATTGTTAAATTACTCAAACATAACAACAATGAAGCAATAAGTTACCAATACCTATGGGATACAGCAAAATCAGTTAAAAGGGAAATTTATCAGATGAGATATCTACAACCAAAAAACAGAAAGAGCATATCAACAACCTAATAAATCATCTTACGGAATTGGAAAAATATGAGCAATCTAAATCCTGATGTGGAAGTGGGGAGAGGGGATCACTTTTACACTGCTGGTGGGACTGCAAACTCATACAGCCTCTTTCAAAAATAGTATGGAGAGTCCTCAAAGGACTCAAATTAGACCACCATGTGACCCCACAATCCCACTGTTAGGCATCTACCTTTAAGAAAAAAATCACTTTATCATAAAAGAAATTTGCCCAAAATTGTTTTCTGTAGCTCGATTTACAATTGCCAAGATGTGGAAACAACCTAAATGCCCATCAGCTCAGGAATAGATTAACTACCCTGTTTCCTCGAAAATAAGACATCCTCCAAAAATAAGACCTACTTACAGGAACCATAAGACGTCCCCTGAAAACAAGACTTAGCGGATCTTTGGGAGCAAACCTTAATATAAGACACTGTCTTATTTTGGGGGAAACAGGGTAACTGTGGTATATATATACCATGGAATACTATTCAGCCATTAAAAAAAAACATGTTGACTTCACATCTTTTTCATTAACCTGGATGGAGGTGAAGCATATTCTTCTCAGTAAAACATCACAAGAATAGAAAAGCAAATATTTGATGTACTCAATACTAATATGAAGCTGGGAGAAATCTAATTCACACCCACATACAAGTAAAGCTCAAATGAATTTAAGGTGAAGGGGCGTAGTGAGGGAAAGAGGAAAGAGAAGCAGGGCTTGGTGTGCTCCCACTTAATGGGTAACCACCTAGGATTGTATGGTACACCTTTTTGGGTACAGAACACAACTACAAGATGGATTATAACTAACAAATTGAAATATTGTGACCTGGTTGTTTGTGCCTTCACATTAACCTGAAATTTAAAAAAAAGAAAATAATTAAAATTTAGCCAAATAATACATGAAAAAGAGATGAATTCATTTCCAATAATAGCATTTTACAAATTACAAACTCAAAATAATTATTTTTGAATTTAAACATAAATATAAGATTAACTTGAAAGAATATACAATTTTACTAGAATTTATTTTGCTTCAATAATAGCATAGCACTTGAGGCTGGGCACGGTGGGTGGCTCATGCTTGTAATCCTAGCACTCTGGGAGGCTGAGGTAGTAGATTGACCTCAGGAGTTCAAAACCAGCCTGAGCAAGAGTGAGATCCCATTTCTACTAAAAAATAGAAAAACTATCTAGGCATGGTGGTGCCCGCCTGGAGTCCCAGCTACTTTTCTCAGGAGGCAGAGGCAGAAGAGTTTGAAGTTGCTGTGAGCTATGATGACACCACGGCACTCTACCCAGGGTGATTGAGATCCTGTCTCAAAAAATAAAAATAAAAAAGGAATAGCAATTGAATTGTTTTTAAATGTTTAGTCAAAAAAATTTATATTCAAATGAGTTTATAATAATGCTGTATCTTTCCCCATTAATGTTTGAATCACTATTACACATACATTAAAACCACTTCCTATAGCTAAAGAACACTCTTTGTAGAACTTTTATATGCAACAAAATTGTTTAAAAATAGTTAATTCCTTAGCATTCCTGCTTCAACCACAATTATTGTCAGTCTAGAGAATTTATGTGGAGAGATTCTGTGTTCCAATTTGGATCTTAGAAGAGAAAGCCTACTAATTCTGTCATTATTTAATGATGGACAGATGATTTTGCCCTCAGTTGACCTTTTCCACGCTCTCGCGATTGATTAGCAGCCCCTTCCTGTTCCGTAATAATAAAGGGTAGAATGGATTAGCCATTCAGAATTCAGAATATCTAAGTAGTTAAAGTGTAACAACAAAATGCCGCTGGCATTTAATGCAGACATTAAAATTCTAACGATTCATTCCACTGTCACAGATGAGGAAACGGATAGAAATAGGCATAACATGAATCTGTTCTTCTGGAACTAATTACAACAGAAATTTGAGATGGTAGCGACTTCATCCGTTCAGTACATCAGCGTTCCCTTTCACTTGGTACAGAAGCTTTTATGATATACCAAAATTCAGGATTTCTGGGTATGAAATCATTTATTTTAGAGGGATCTTGTAAAAATAAAGAAACAGAGGATGATGTGAAAGAAAGGGAGGTTATAAAGCAAAGTTCTCCTTCATTACCGAGAGGCATAGCTTAAGAGAAAACTTGGTTTTAAAAAAGAAAAGAACAAATACTCCAAGAATAAAAGTAGGAGTCTTTTTTCTTTTCTTTTTAAATCAAGTTTTCTCTTCCAGGGGTCCTCAAATTCCACATGAGGCGGTGGGTTCGTATTTGTTCCCGTTTTGTTTTTTTTTTACTGCAAAATAAGATATGTGCAATGTGCATAGGAATTTGTTCATATATATTTTTTTAAACTATAGTCCAGCCCTCCAATGGTCTGAGGGACAGTGAACTGGCCCCCTGTTTAAAAAGTTTGAGGACCTCTGCAACTTAAACTATGCCTCTCAGTAATGAGGGTCTCAAAAAATAAATAAAAAAAAAAAGAATAAAATTAGGAATTATTCTAGGACAAGAAATGAATATCTACAGAAAATGTTTCCTTATTTTGTGTTACCACCATATAACCTCAAATACTATAAACTATTCTCATCCCATGCTATAGTAAATAATAGCCAAAATAATCAAATTATATTTCTTCAACCCAGAAGAGGTACTTTGCCAGGAACTAGAGATGTCTGATGACTAAAGATAGCTTGCTTCCTCTTCAAGACTACAGTCAAGTTAGCCAAGAGACTAATTAATCAAATGACCACATAAAGAACTATAGCATTGCTACTTTAATAATTTATGTGTTAGGAAGGGACACAGTGATTATGAGAATTTGTAATGAGGGCCTGACCACAGTAGGAAATCTCAGAAGGCTTCCCTAAGGAAGCCATGACACAGATACTTGGAGAAGAGGGGGAGTTAGTGAGTGGGAATATAAAGGAACCCTGAAAAGGAAATGACAGACAACAGCACGGCAGTTTTGAGCATAGGAGAGGTCAGTGGGGTTGTGCAAAGATGGAAAGAAAGGATATTACATTAGGTGGCGGAAAACTGGAACCAAATTATATGCAATGGTTTGTTATCTTGTGTCCCATGTTAAATATTTTGCCCTTTATAAGAACAAGAAGACGTGTGTGTGTGTGTCTTCATGTAAGTGTGTGAACATGATTCATTTTCTAAATAAAGTACCACATTAGTATATTGAGGAGAAAGAGTTGGTGGATGGTCAGAAAACAGTGATAGGAAGAGACCCGTTGGGAAACTAACGAGACTGTCCAAGTCTGAGGGGACTGCAGCCAGGAAACCTCTAGAAATCAATTCTGACACAATAGGTGGTTTATTGTCCACGTTTCACAAAACTTTTCATCGTTATTAAGGTATGTTTGACCAATAAAAATAAAATCTATTTATAGTGTACCATGCGATGCTATGATACAGGTATTAACATATGCGTATTCTGTGAAGTGATTAAATCAAGGTTTCCATCACTCACAATTTGTGTGCGTGTATGAGGATAACATTTGAGATCTGCTCTTTCCGTAAATTTAAAGCGTGTGATGCATTTTATTAGCAAGAGTCGCTATGCTACGCAATAGATGTAGAGAATATATTTCTCTTGTCTTACTGAGACAGCGTCTGCTCGGATCAACATCTCCATTTTTCTGCCTGCCCAAGCCTCTGCTGCCCATCACTCATGGTCTGCTTCTAGGAGCTTAACATTCCTTAAATTCCACATGGAAATGAGGTCATGCTGTGTTTATCTTTCTGTGCTTGGCTTACTTCACTTAGCATAATGTCTTCTGGGTTAATCTGTGTCGTCCCAAACAACAGGATTTTCTTCTTTTTGAAGGCTACTTAGTATTCCACTGGGTGCATGTGTTTATGTACCATAACTTATATTTTATTCATTCATTCACCCAGTAATGGTTGTAACCATATCTTGGCTATTTTGATAATCTAAAAAAGCATATAGGGTGCACATATCTTTTGGATGTACTGATTTTACTTATCTTTGAGCCAGAGTCTCGCTTTGTCACCCTTGGTAGAGAGCTGTGGCATCCTAGCTCACAAAAACCTCAAACTCCTGGGCTTTTTAGCAATTCTCTTGCCTGCGCCCACCACAACACCCAGCTATTTTTAGAGACAAGTTCTCACTCTGGCTCAGGCTGGTCTCGAACCTGTGAGCTCAGGCAATCCACCTGCCTCGGGCTCCCAGAGTGCTGGAATTAACAGGCGTGAGCCACCGCTCCAGGCCCCACTAATTTCATTTACATTGGATATATATACCCAGAGCTGAGGTTGCTGAATCATATGGTACTTTTATTTTTAATTTTTTGAGAAATATTCATAACATTTTCCATAGTTCACTGGAGCAATATATATTCCCTCCAGTAGTTTCCAAAACTTCTCTTTCAAAACTCTGCATCGTCACCAACATTCACTTTTGATAGTTGTGAGGTAGGAGTTTATTTGGGTTTAATCTGCATTTCCCCAATGACTGGTCATTTTGAGCACCTTTTCAAAAACCTTTTTATGCCTTCTTTTAAGAAATGTCTGTTCAGGGTATTTGTTTTCTTGCTATTGAGTTGTTTGTGTTCCTTATATGGTATATATTTTGGACATTAATTCCTTCTCATATGTATGATTTGGAAATATTTTTTCTCATTTTCTAGGTTTATCTTCCATCTGTTGATTGTTTTCTTTGCTGTTCAGAAGCATTTTCAGTTGATGCAATCCCACTTTCCTATTTTTGCTTTTGTTGCCTGCAATTCAAGGGTCATATCCAAGAAAAATCATTACCATGATCATGTCAAAAGCTCTTGTTGGCTCGGCACCCATAGCTCAGTAGGTGCCAACCACATACTCCAAAGCTGGTGGGTTCTAATCCAGCCTGGGCCTGTCAAAAAACAATGACAACTACAACCAAAAAATAGCCAGGTGTTGTGGCAGGTGCTGATAGTCCCAGCTACTTGGGAGGCTGAGGCAAGAGAATAGCTTAGGGCCAAGAGTCTGAGGTTGCTGTGAGCTGTGACGCCACGACACTCTACCAAGGGTGACAAAGTGCAACTCTGTCTCAAAAAAAAAAAAAAATAGTCCAGAGTTCTCATCTTCAGCCACCACCCCTTATCCCAATTAACAAGAGTGACTTGCTGAGTGTATATACACGGTCCATCTAACCACAATGGGTTTTTTATTAATCAATGTAAATAAAATTCAAAATATGAAAGGTACATTTTTTTTTAAAGAGAAACACTGGGAATAGTTTCAGCTTTTGTTAAGCTTTAGCTTCCCGATTATTTCCCAAAAGAAAAAATAATTACTTCATCTATTGTAATAAAAATTTTGAAAAACTGGGGCAGTGTCTGTGGCTCAAGGAGTAGGGCACCAGCCCCATATGCCAGAGGTGGTGGGTTCAAACCCAGCCCCGGCCAAAAAAAAAAAAACGCAAAAAAAAAAAAATTTTTTTTTGAAAAACTGTTATAAGACATTAACTCATTAGGTATTTGTAATCATCCTGTATTCACACTGTTAATATACTCACTTCTAATTAACTCATGATTCTGTTCCGGGGAGGTGGGGAACCTATAACAAAAATGGATAATGTGTGTAGTTATTGAGTATCAGAGACTTGAACTTAACAAGTTAGCAGACATGAATTTAAGCCCCAGACTTGCTCTTTAGAGTGTAACCTTTAACAAGCAATTGAACCTCTCTCGATTCCCTTATCTATAAAATGTGGAGACTGCCCTATAAGCCAACTTCTTTTTCTAAGATTCTATCAGTCTGTAATTCAATTTGTTCCATGAGCTTGCTGGTGACACTGGGTTTTTCTATATAAAAAATTACATTTTGCCAAGTTTCTTTCTAAACAGAAATCCATCCCTTTGGCCCACTAACAGCTTCTTTAGTCTGTAATGACTCTTCAATTCAGTAGTGACCTGGGCTGTCTGTGCAGCAAAAAAGTGGGAGAGGCGTGGAGGGGGCATTTACTGAGCTCTCAGCACTCGCCTATTATCTCTTTAATCTTCACAATAACCCAGCAACCTAACCATATAGTCCTAATATAACAGATGAAAAATCTGTAAGAGACTCTAAGTAATTTAAGAAGGATCTGTAAGTTAAAATATAGCGAAATGTCTTGACCCCGCCAGCATTGCTTTTTCCATAAGTCCATACTACATCATAAAAAAGTAATGATAGCTTCTGTATGTTGAATACAATGATGATTTAATTTGCTAAAGATAATCACAGGAGGTATGTACCCCTATCCCATAGGTTCTTTCCATAATATCAATGAAAATCCTCCTATCGAAAAGTGTGGTTCTACATTGCTTCTACGTGAGTCCAGGCAAGGGCATGTGGCTGCTTTGACTGGGAGTCTAAGTCTGGACTCCATAAGGGATGCAGCCTCCACATAATGCTCTCTCAAGATACTCCCCTAGCAACTGGGCTTCTTGTGAGGGAGCCTACGCCAACCCTCCTCTCTCACAGACCGTCCACACGAAGAAGTGAAGACCCCACAAGTGAAGCCCCAGCACCTCTGGACGTGGGAGTCCATGTTCCTTTACTCAGGCTGACGACATTGCAGAGCAGCTACAAACCTTCCTCACTGCGCCTTGTCTGAATTCAGGATCCGGAGAATCCCTGAGAAGAGTTGTTGCACCACATCCTAATAATTTGGGGTAGTATTTTAGGCAGCCCTGGTAACTGGAATAAATACATATCATGTGCACAGCAGCTTGAGAATTGTGCCATTTTGCAGACATAACAACAGGTTGAGGTTTTACCTCCTAAACCAAAACACACTTGTGAAACTTTAGTTATGGTGTATCAAAATCTAAACAGCAACAAATATAAGTAGGAAAATCTATGTAAATTATTTAGGACAGTTTCTGGCATTTAATAAGCACTAATGACACGTAGTTCCTAATGTTTTGCTCCATAACACATACTTACATGAAAATTAAATGTGTACAACACTTAAGGGCTGAGAACACCCATTATCTTAAATATCTCCAAGGTTATCTGGATTCCTTGCTTCCATCTGAGTTGTCTAATTGGCTAATTTTTTTATTTAACTAAGATAAATGTGTCATCCTAGAAAAATTAAGAATATTAGAAATAAAATGTCAGTGGATAGGGTATTCTTTACATATATAATTGAAATTATTGACCAAATTACTACTACCTATACCTTAAATCGTTTGATTTTCATTGAAGGTAATGAATCTACACACTGACTCTCAAGATTCCCTTTATATTATCATTTAAAAATACATTTCTAAGAGAGTTGATAAGGATTCTGACAAGGTGTAAAGGATTAACTCAGAAAATTAAAAAGTTTAATCTGGGCCTGGGATGTTGACTCACACCTGTCATTCTAGCACCCTGGGAGGCCAAGGCAGGCGTATCACCTGAGCTCAGGAGTTTGAGACCAGCCTGAGCAAGAGTGAGACCTCATCTCTAAAAATACCTGGCGTTGTGGTGGCGCCTGTAGTCCCAGATGCTTGGGAGGCTGAGCCCAAGAGTTTGAGGTTGCTGTGAACTATGATAATGCAATGGCACTCTAGCCTGGATGCAACTGGCTCGAGACTCTGGCTCAAAAAAAAAAAAAAAAAAAAGGCGGTGCCTGTTGCTCAAGGAGTAGGGCACCAGCCCCATATACCACAGGTGGTGGGTTCAAACCTGGCCCCTGCCAAAAACTGCAAAAAAAAAAAAAAAGAGTTAAGTTGCTTAGAAGTAAAATGTACCTTGAAATAAAATCAATTTTTCATGCACATGGTTCTGACTTATAACAGACTAGAACTATGTCTTAATTGTTACTGTGCAGACAACTCCCCTGAGAACCTTGATAAATCGAAATCCCAATTCACGAGGGACAGGTTGGGTCTGAGATTCTAAATGTCTAACAGGTTCTTGGTAATGGCAGTGGTGCTGTTCCGCAGACCACAGTGTGAACAGCAGAGCTCAGGACATTTAGCCCCAGGCCAGGCACAGGAGATGCTTCACTAAGTTGTCTTCCACTGTCTCTTTCCTGGAAATCTTCCCTTGTCCCTTCATCGACACTGGGAATGTGGCTGCCCCTGTACATACACTTGTTCATCATTCATAACCCAAGGATGACCCCTGACTGCAACCATTCAGTCCCTTTATCAAATATTGGGAACTGAGACCCCAGAGGATTCATTTGGTCTTTCTTAATTATGTCATGAATTTACATAAATTCCAGAGCAAGTGTTGGTAATTTTCTACCTCTGAGAATGAAAAAGAGAAAAGAAGAGATGAAAGAGAGGGAAGGAACGGATCCTTCAATGTGTTGCAGGGCTGATTTTACTCTGGAGGCCCACGTATGTTGCTGCCTTAATAATTACCTTTTTGCTTGAACTGAGTAAGTTTCTGTTCCATACCACCTAAGGTATACTAACTTGAAAGTGAAATGTGTCGAGACCCCTATGGCCCTGGTCTCAGTGGCCACATGAAGGAACCAGGTGTGACATGGATTAGAAGTACAAGTTTGCGGGCGGTGGGCTAACCGTAAATGCAGTGTAGCCCTAAGCAACCTCTGCAGTAGTGTTGAGATGGTACGTGACAGGTGAAGAGAGTATTAGACAATAACTGCGTACCTGAAGATCACCACGCTCAGCTCTCTCTCCGCAATGAACACCTGCAGATGAATTGCCCGAGTGTCCACCCTCCAAGGCCCAAATCATCTTGCTCAGAGGTCTTCTGGCTCTTGGCATCCTCTACAGAAATATGATTTATCTTTGTACAGATAAAAGCACATGAGATTAGGATCCATAATCACAGCCTCATTTATTTGAAGTGGTAAGAATCTGTGCTCGACAGAATAAGTATGTATAAAACGGTATATACTATACATATGTAAATGATCATCAAGCATTTTTTTGCATCAAATGTATTATTTCGGTACATCTGTTACTTTAGAAATCAGTTCTACATAAATAAGGATAATAATTAAACTTAACAGATGTGAAATGGTAGAAAAATCTATTAAATGACATGGTAGAGTGAATATCATATCTCCGTAAGTTAAGAAGACCATCTCTAAAAACTGTATGCATTTTTCCTTTGAGAAGTTCAGTTAATTATGCGGATGGAAGACGTTACATTAAATATATTTGTTGATTGCTGACAAAGGTGCCAGAACACAGATGAAGGTATTTATAACGAAACTTGTGCTTAAATTATTATTCACAGTATCTATTCATTTTTTTTGCTGCTTATAAGTTTAGGCTGATTAATCAAAATGTTGACAAATAAGCAGTGCCATAAAAACATACTCATTTTTTTTGAGTGCTAGCCAAAACAACTTCCTGTAAACACTCGATATGAATTCTATAGCTAAATAGCTAATAAACCATCTCATCTTAAATTTTAAAATGAATTCATACATTTGTAGCAATCAGATCATTTCAATAACACAGGTGTTACAAAGCTGTCACAGAAAGTAGCACATGAAGGAAATATCAGACTTTATATTCTTCAAGTACTTAGTTAGACTAAGTGCAATGCAAGCTAAAAGCGTCTTTGTTAATCTTAAACACAATCGATTACATTGTTTGAATAAATCACCAATATTAAATCCCAGGAGCAAGTTTATAGTACACTATTGGCTTTGAAAAGTAATAATAAAGGGATGACCCTCAGGTGAATTTGTAGGTAAAATCCACACCATAGAATTAACCCATAGAAATGTAAGTAATAAATGTACAGAGAAGTCAGAGATTGGTACTACTTCCAGGGATCTTGAAAAACCAAATGTAAATCTTCTCTAGAGTAATAAAAGTTTATCCTAGAACTCAAAGAATTCCCATGATGATTTTCCCCAAAATCCTTAAAAAAGAAAAAAAGAAAAAGTACTTGAGCAAATAAGATACTCTGTGTAACAACCAGAAAAAAATAATTAGCAGAAATAGGCCATAAATTCATCATATATTTGTATTATCAGAATAAAAAGTATGCTGGCCAAAACTTAGTTAAACAAAGTTAAATCTATCTTCAGGGAACTGGAAACCATAAATAAAAAACAAGCAGTTTTGAAAATAACCAGAGAACTTTCAGATAATATAAACATTGAAATTAGAAATGCAATTTAATTGCATTTCTAATTAAAATACCATCAGATTAAACACATCAGATTAAACACAAAGGAGAGAGCAGAATGGAGGATTGATGAGAAGATGTCAAGTCTAAAATTGGGAAAAAAATGTAGAAACGATGAAAAAGAGATTAAGAGGTAATAGAAGTAACTAAAAAATTCTAACATAGCTCTAATGAGTGACCCAGATGGAGAGAATAAAATGTATTGGGAAAAACATGGCTGAGAATATTCTGTAACTAATAAAATATATCAAACCAAGGATTCAAGCACTCCAATTCATCATTTGTAGAATAAATAAAAAGGAATTCACATTCAGAAACACTTTAATGAAACTTCAGAATATCAAATAAAAAGATAAAACGCAAAACCGCGAGGAAGAAAGAATATGTTCAAAGTCTAAAAAATGGACAACTAATATTTATAAATAAAAATAGGAGATATTTAAAAAAACAGATCTTGCCAAATCTAACAGGTAATAGAAAAAGAAGAAATCCTTCAAATTCATTCTACTACTTCTGAATATAAATGATATTCAAATTGGAAAAATATGTTATTATGAAGGGAAATTATGGACATATTTCATTTATACATGTAGATGCAATCTCCTAAACAACATATTAACAAGGTGAATTAAAAGTTATTGTTCAAATAATGTACTTTGGTCAAAATTATATCCAATGTATGTGAGAATTAGTCACTATTTTCAAATTTATACTTTTAATCTGGCAAATGAATGGATTAAAAGAATGGGGCAACTTTGGTTGCAAAGAAATGTTTGCTAAAGTAAGATTCATTCATGGTAAATATTATTGATAAATAAAGAATACAAATGAACAACTTTAACATTATATGGAGGTATACCTTGGGTAAATATCATCCTAAAAGGGAAAGATTAAAGAGTTCCTTTTATGATTAGGACAATGATGTACAGCAATATTCCTTATATGCAACATTGTAGTAGAAGGCTTAGCAAGTGCAATAAGACAAGAAAAAAAAGGAGCTATAAGGACGTATAGTAGAAAAGATGTAATCATTTACATAATAAACCAAAATGTGTATAAATCACCATACATAATTTAGTAAATTGGCTTTATGTAAAATTAGTATTTAATTAAATGTTAGTATAAAATTTATGAGTTGCACTTCTAATTACTAATAACAAACATCCTGAAGGCACAGATATCATAACTGACAATATTATGACAGAATATCAATTATCTCTTGAAATGAAATTTACAAACTTTATTAACAGATATTAAAGAATACTTAAATATATGACGTGATGTACCATGTTCATGACTACAAAGTATTGTATAGGAAAATAGTAAATTACTTAGTAATGGTTATGTCCAAAGTGGTTCCAACATATTATAAGGTTATGCATAATTCATTATAAATTATTTAAAAATTTGTAAGGAAGATTAAAGGGCCGGTAACAGCCAGAAAGAACAGAGGAAAAGGCTTGCTCAATCCTCTGTCAGGAGTTGTTAAAAAGCCATAATAAATAAGACAGTGTAGAATTAGTGTGGGGATAAAGTCATACCGAAACAGAATAAATAGAAAACTCAGAAACACGCCCACACATGTTGGATTTTGAGAGACGTATTATTTCAAATCAGTTGAGAAAAAATGATTGTGGAAAAAATGGCCATCCATATGGAAAGAAGATGATATTGAAGCCACCGCACACTATATAGAGACATAAATCACAGAGAAATGAAAGATAAATGTCAAAAATTAAAATGTTTTAAGTGACTAGTGTAAACTCCTCTTTGAAAAGGGTTTAGGTATATGAAAAAAATACTTAAAAATATATTTAAGTAAAATACTTGACCATAAATAAAAAGACTTATAAATTTGACTATATTAAAATTGAGGAATGCTATTAATCAAAAAACATTTAAGCAAGAGAAAATGTTTAAAAGGGGAGAAAATGTTTGTAATACATATAACCCACAAAATACTGAGATAGTATAAAAAAATCTTTTCATAAGTCAATGCAAAAAAACTCTTAAAAGATAAGAAACGTGGTCAAAATGTACAGATGGGCTTTTCACAGAAGGGAAAATTCATGTGGCCCATACAAATATTAATGATGATCCCAGAAATGTTACACATAACCACAGTGAATACTATTTTATGTTTGCTTAATAACAAAATTTAAATGAATGACCACTTCAAGGGCAAGAAAGAGATGTCCATCCAGACTTAATGCTGGGCCATAGCTCTACTTAACATGAAGGTCTTTCTCTTTAAAAAAAAGAAAGAAAACTAATAACAAATTATTTGAAAAATGTAATATTTATTTTGGATGAGAAAAAGCATACTATGTCGCATTTTTTAAAAAGCTGATAAAGCCACAAATGCCACAACACAAACTTGTTCAAAAACCTTAAAGAAATTCCTTTTGAAAATATTGTATAACACTGTTTTTCTAAATATTTTGTTTGTATACCTTTTTATTGCTTTTCCTGTAACAACAACTGAATTTTTTTTGTTAAATAGAAAAGAAAGATAATGCTAATTTTTAAAGAATCTGAAAATTTTAAAAAATATTAATAGTATAGAGAAATTTCAGCTTCATAACTTATAGTTAGTAATGCCATAGGAGTTTTTGGAAAAGTTTTCTTAGAATGTAGAAAACTTTTCATGTTTATATCATACATGAGCTGTGAGATTTTAGAGCATTTAAAGTTTCTTGTGTGGGGAAATATTTAAAGAGCTATGGCAGAAAAAAGAATTATGAACTCATTTACTTGGTTACTGTTGATACTTCACCACCTGATTTTTTCACATTATATTCATCAATGTTAGTCCTGGGGGTTTCCCATAATGTTCACTTAATAAAATTAAAATGAATGACCACTCCCAGGGGAAGAAATAGACATCAATCTAGACTTAATGTTAAGCCAGAGATGTGTTTGAGGTTCTTTCCCTTAAAAAAAAAAGAAAAAGAAATAAAACTAATAACACATTAGTTGCAAAATATATATTTTTCCATGCACCATGGCATTTGGGCCTTATGGAACAGGATGTGTCCTATATGCTAAGATACATTCCTAAACACTGAGATGCAGGAAATGGGAGGCTTGGAAGACACTGATCTTATCTGAAGAACATGCACAGGTGATGTCCGACCACGTACAGTCTAACAGAGTGCGTCACTTTTACAAATTGTGTATTTACAGTTGTATATGTATCTCTGGCAAGAGGCAGCTTCCAACTAAGCATCTTCTGTTTCTTCCATTAGAAGAATTTTTCACGCTCATGCATTTAAAAACTTATTTCTATGTTCATACATTGCAAATTCTATTCATCCTCCACTCACGTGTGTTTTTGGTGGAAAGTATGGTAGGAAAAGTTCACAGGCAGATCAGTCCCAGGTCCGGAAGTTCTGCACCATGATGCCCAGGGAGTCAGCACAATGCTCAGCGGTGTGACTTCTGGAGGCCACTCCTAGACCGACGTGGCAAACAATTAAATAACCTGAAAAGGGATTCTATAAAGCACAAAAACATATTCCTCTGCACCTCTATCACCTTAGGAAAACTCTAAAACTTCCAATGGACACGCTGTTGTCATGTATCAGGCAGGGACATACGACCGAGAAAAAATTAATTTAATAAAGGCAGCAATTTTGATCAATTACAGCTTTATACTCAGAGCTACCGAAATCCATGACCAATGAATATATGTCTAGGGTCCTTCTAAGAGCCAGGCTATGTTTAAGAGAAACATCTAAAAATCAGAAAATAATGAAATTGAAGGTAGAGCAATTTTTACAGTTACAAGAGCAGTCAAATTCTTTCCAAAGAAAGGCAGCACCCTGGTAGAAATACTAGACAAAATAGACTTGGCGCTAAAGTTAAAGATAGTGACTTCAGAAAGATAAAATTTTAACAGGTTTTATATTCAGGTAATAATAAATCTTAAAACAATAGAAGAAACAGACTAAGCAGGGAGAATTTTCTTATCTGTATTGAGATATAATTCACATAACATAAAATTCACTGTCTAAAGTGCACAGTCTTGAGGGTTTAATGTTCATGGACTGTGTGAACATGATCGCTATCCAATTTGAAAATATTTTCATCACTCTCAAAAAATCTGTTCAGGGCGGCACCTGTGGCTCAAAGGAGCAGGGCACTGGCCCCATATGCCGAAGGTGGCGGGTTCAAACCCAGCCCTGGCCAAAAACTGCAAAAAACAAACAAACAAAAAAACCTATTTACATTTGCAGCCATTATCAATAGTTCCCTCTCCCAGCCTTTGGCAGCCACTAATCCACTTTTTCTTTCTATAGTGTCACCTGTTCTGGACATTTCAAATAAAAGGAATGATATGATTTCTGGTCTTTTGTGCCTGGGTGCCTTCGCAGAGCATAATATTTTTGAAGTTCAACCTTGTTGTGATATATATATAGTATTTCATTCCTATTCATGGCAGAATAAAAAATACACCCCATTTTGTTTATCTGTTTATCAGTTAATATGCATTTGCTCTGTTGGCATTTTTGACTCTGAAGAATAATGCCACGGTGAATATTTTTGTGCAAGTTGTTGTGTGAAAATGTTTTCAGTCATCCGGGAACATGTTTAAGAGCGGAATTTGCACATTGTTTACCTTTACGTTTAACCGTTTGAGGAACTTCCAACCTGTCTTCCACAGTCTTGCACCTTTATGAATCCCACAGGCAAGGTTGCCTGGTTCCAGTTTCTCCACATCCTTGCCAGAACTTGTTATTGTCTGTCTTTTTAGTTTTAGCCATTCTACTGAGTGTTCAGAGGCATCTCACTGTGCTTTGAGTCACATCTCCCTAATGGCTAGTGATACTGATCACCTTTTTGTGAGCAGATACTAGAGTATCTGCTGTGGAGAAATATCTATTCAATTTTCAGCCATTAACTAGGTTATGTGACTTTTTGTGGCTGAGTTATAATAGTTCTTTATACATCCTTCTTACAAATGTTTCGTATTTGCAAATATTTTCTCCATGCTGTGGTGGTCCTTTCCTCTCTTTGAGTGTGTGTTAAGATGCAAACACCTTTATTTATTTATTTATTTTTGCAGTCTCTGGCCGGGGCTGGGCTTGAACCTACCACCTCTCGCATATGAGGCCATCGCCCTACTCTTCTGAGCCACAGGTGCTGCCCCCAAACACTTTTATTTTTGATGAAGTCCAGTTTGTTTCTTCTTTTGTAACATGTACTTCAGGCCTCATAGCTAAGAAACCGTTGACTAATCCAAGGTCATGAAAATTGACTCATATGCTTTCTTCTAAGAGTTTTATATATTTATCTTTTAAATGTAGGTCTTTGGTCCATTCTTAGTTACTAGTTATGTATAATGTGAGGGAGAGGAACAAATCACTCTTCTGTGTGGGTATTCAGTTGTCCCAGTGCCATCCACAGGAAGACTTGTATGTCCATTAAGTTGGTTTAACATCCATCAAAATCAATTCAGTGCAAGTATAAAGGTTTATCCTGGAATCTCACTTCTGCCCAATTGATCTATACCCATCCTCAGGCCAGCATCACACTGTTCTGAGAGGCAGCTTTGTAGTAAGTGCTAAAATTGGATAGTGTGAGGGCGGCGTCTGTGGCTCAAAGGAGTAGGGCGCCGGCCCCATATACTGGAGGTGGTAGGTTCAAACACCGCCCCGGCCAAGAAAAAAAAAATTGGATAGTGTGAGTCCTTCAACATTACTCATTTTAAAATTTGTTTTGGTTAACAAACCAGAAACTTCCACATGAATATTAAAAAGAGCTTGTCAAAATATGCAAAACAAATCAACCAGATTTTGATAGGTATTGCACTAAATTTTTAGATCAAATGGGGGATTATTGTCAGCTTTATATATAGTACAATATATACATAAGAAAAGTTATATATGTGACTTTTATAACATAGAATGTCACAGTAAATTACATTAAACATAGTTAAAAACAAAAGGAGATATTTTTCATACACATGAGTAAAAAGAACTCAGATCTTAAATATATATGAACAGGTCCTATGAGTAAATTAGAAAAGGTAAGTGAATCCAAAATAAAAAGGGTGCTGAGGCTAAAATAAGTACTTCATGGCTAATGGATATCCAATAGGCAAATGAAAATGTTCAATCCAATATTGATAGAAAAATAATACAAATTGGGTGGCACCTGTGGCTCAAGGAGTAGGGCACTGGCCCCGTATATTGGAGGTGGCGGGTTCAAACCTGGCCCTGGCCAAAAAAAAAAAAGAAAAAGAATATAAATTAAAAATAACAAGAGAACAGAGCATGTGGCCACCAGGCTAACTAAAATTGCTAAGAATAATAGTAAGAAAATACTTGTGTTGGTGAGGATGTGGAGCAACAGAAACTTAAATGCTGTAGGTATAATTGCTTTAGAAAATAATTTGGAATTGTATTTTAATTGTCAAATTGAAAATAAATCAGCATTATCTAGTAAAAATAAAGAAAACCTGGATATTTTTATAAACATATATAAAAAGAAATATCTGGGAATATTCACAGCAACATTGATGTAATAGGCCCAAAGTAGGAACAAACAAATATCCATCGTCTGTTGTTTGTAAAAATAAGTTGTAGGGGCGGTGCCTGTGGCTCAAAGGAGTAGGGCGTCAGCCCCATATGCCGGAGGTGGCGGGTTCAAACCCCGCCCCGGCCAAAAACTGCAAAATAAATAAATAATAAGTTGTAGTACAGAGCATCCCAAAAGTTGCCATACATAGTGCAACTGGGAAATTATGGCTAAATGCACCTTCATTTACAAAACATTCATTACGAAATTTTACAAAGTATTTGCTGCAAACCACCTCTTTGTGAAATTTTGCATATTGAAATTTATTTTCATTCATTTGCATTTCGAAAAAAGAGAACGCCCTACAACAATAAAAATTGGCTGTAGCTATTCACATCAAGAAAGGATGGCTTTCACAAACATGGAATCTGGTAAAAAATAGAAGTCACAAAAGGATTCACCATAATTCTATTTAATACCATTCAAAAAATAGGGAAAACAGTGTAATTTGACATAATTACAATGTAATTTTGCACAAACAGGTGGTAAAAGTTGTAGACAAAAGACAGGAGTTGAAAGAAGGGACCTGCAGTACTGGAGTTACAGGCACGTCCTTAGTTCTTGGGCATTGTTTACATGTGCAGTTGATTTGCAATTATTTCTTAAACTAGACATGTTGGGATTCTCGCACAAGTGTGATGTATTTTGTAATCTTAAATTGTGTAAAAATAATACACAGGTAGCATGAGTTAGGAAAAATCTCTTAGAAAGGAGAACGCACGCAATTGCTAGTTGGTAAGTGAGGGAATACCCATGATTAACAACTTCTTGTGAACTGAGTTGTCAGCCACTGTGTACATTTGCCACAGCTTCGTAATCCATTCCTGAGAAGAGCCTGTCGCAAGAATGGAAAGGCAAGCACCACGTGTACTCAGTACTTAACAACTGCATGCTCAAGGGAGAGAAAAAACAGTAGATTAACAACTGCGTGCTGAAGGGAGAGAAAAACTCAACGAAATTCAAGTAAGGAGCAGGGGGGACAGGATTGGGTCCGTTCCCACCCACAGGTACATTACCTGGGGATAGTGCACACTTCCCGGGTGACAGGCGCAGGTTCAGCTGGGACTTCAACCTTACAAAAGCCAAGCACCCGCCTATCAATCTGAAATTTTAAAAATACACCTGTTTTCTAGACACTTTAATCTAATCAGCAACTCGAATGAATGATTAGAGTCACTGGAAAATGCACTGCTTTGGGGGTTATGTAAAAACCCATAGGTGGAACAGCCTGGGGGTTTTGTTTCACTTTTTATTTTTATGAATTAAATGTGTTTCCCATTAAATGTTTTTTTCAATTTTCTTAATCTCATTACTCAGTAAATGCAAGAGCAATTTTGATACCTATCTATCTAGGACGTCTCAACATTGCATTCCTTCTGGTTTGAAAGAATGGGTTCTGTAGTAGATGCAGAATACATATTGAAACAAGAATGAAATTTGCACACAGAGCTCCATGTCTAACCACTTTCTATTATCTAATCTTTTTTACCTATAGCTGGGCTAGATGGCCAGAATCATCTGAAACTCTTTTTGAAATGGTTTAACTTTAATTAAAGCTGATCCCTTAGTGATGGGAATATGTTGTTCATGCCAGAAAGTGGTCCTTGTCACAAGCATTCTGTTCCTCTGAGGAAGGGAGAGATGACAAGGCTTTCTCCTGAAGGTAGTGCCCATGTGCCCTGGAATTCGGTTCTATTAAAAGTAATGAAGTAGGAATGTCAGTACAATTATCTGCAAGTGGTTTCTGTCTGTTCAGATTCTCACAGTTCAGGGTAGTGACTGCTGTAGGCTTCTACAACCTGTGCAACAAAGGCTACTGCCTGATGTTTATGTGGGTATTAACTCATAACTGATATTTTTTTCTTCAGATCCAAAGGGCCTACTTGGAAGATAATTTTGCTCTCAAAATCCTTTCCTAGCAGAGAATTAGAAAGTGTTAAGTTCACAACATTTAGACAAAAGATTATGTGTATATGTAATTTTTGCCTACACCGTAGTGATGTCCATCATGAAATTGGGAATAGACCAGCCAATTTTTACTCACTGTATGATTTGGAGCAAGTTACCTAGAATCTTTTTGTCCCAGGATCCTCAAATACACATCTAATAATGAAAAACAGTGTTACCCAACTCTTAAGATTATATACTAGCAACCTTCTGTGAATACTAAATAAGACCAAACCTATCCAACACTTAGCCTGACGTTGGGCATACAGTATTGAATAAATGCTACCTATTATCAGTTAGAGTAAAAAGGAAGAAAATGTTGATAGAATTTTATTCCATGCATGTGTGGATTTAATTTTATTGATAATAACTTATAAATATGTTTCTCTTCCTTGAAAACCTTCTGTTATACAGGCAAACCAAGGCGGAAAAGTCAAGCCAGCGAGGACTGTTTTAGGCAGACTTCTAGGTGGGCTGTGATGGCTCCAGCCTCCCACTAGGATTCACATCTTTTCTGAAACCCTCCACCTGTGTGTGGCATGAACCAAGTTTCCTGTCCCTAGTGAGCTAAATGCACAAAGGTGATGGGATGGCACTAGCAGGATCATATGAAGATGTGACTGCCATCGTCAAGCACATTTCTTTCCTGCCTCCTTGGTTTTTTTGATGAGGCAAACTGCTGTGCTCAGAGTTACTTTCCAGAAAACTCTAAGTTTCAGCCTCTGGCCAGCAACCAGCAAGGAGCCAGGGCTCTCTGAGAAACTGACACCTCCAGTCTGACAACCCCGAGCAACCGAATCTTGACAGTGGCGACATGGGGACCCCTCCCCAGTGGAGCCTAAGTACGACTCCTGTCCTGGACTACATTGGGATTGGAACTTGAACCGCAACACCCAGGCTCATATCACTTGGATTCCTGACCTCCTGGATCTGTAAGATAATAAATGTTACTTATTTAAGCCGTGAAGTGTTGGGGTAATTTTCTATGCAGCAATAAAGTATATAAGGTGCAAGGGCTTGAAATCTGAGCCACATTTTCCAATATACCAAATAATCCCTAAAGAAGGGAATCCCTAAAGAAGAATTCAGAGACGTCAGTTAAGACCTTTATGTGTAAACTCCAAATGAAACTGTTTTGTAGAAGAGATTTGTTATTTTTAAGCCTCACTTTTATTCTTTTTTGAGTATTCTGTTCCCATAAAAATGAATCCAAACAATAATTATTTTAGAAACTGTCTTTGTACCCAACTGATGTATTTATGATATTAAAAATGACTACTTTTATGGGTTTAAAGGCTTTATAAAGATTTATATATGATTTTATGGAGGGAAATTGGCAATAAAAAAGGATAACAATAGGATATTAGCCAATAAGCTCTCAAGTCCAGAAACAAAGTAATTTATCTTGGTAGCTTTAGTAGTTAGCACAGAATCCAACACACTCAACAGATTTTATTTTTTATTCTGAATGAAAAAAGATTGTCTTTCAAATGCCATGTCTGCCCAGGACTACCTGTAACCCTACCCAGCCACTTATTTCCTTAGCAAGTAGATGTTGCAGCTTAATTTCATCCAGTAAAAGAAAAATTTAAGTAAAAGTATTGAGAGGGACATGGTCCTGAAGGATATTTAAACATTATAATGATAGCAATGTTAAACTGATGTTTATACAAAAACTATCGACAGTTCAGTGACTCAAAATTTTAAGTCCATCAGTCAGTCTAAATAAAGAGTACTAAATATTGGAATTTGAATCATTAGAGAAAGAGGATATTTAGATAGAAGAGTGTCTAAATAACATTTCCATAAAAAAAAAAAGACAAGGAGCACTAAAAAATTGTGAATTACTACATGTATCTTCAGATTCTCTAAATAGCCTAACACATTGATTAATACATTAAAATAGTAAATTAATGCAAACCAAACCTGTTATAAATATGTTCAAAGCACATAAAGCATAAATGCATAGAAAAACATACATAATTTTCCTAGTAAATCCATGAAAAAATCCTCAAAATATGTTCACTTCCTTACGGTGCGTTCATGAAACGTAGTACAAGGCAGTATGCTTGTTTGTGAGACTATGCAAAACAAAAATTAATGACAGCATCTAATGTTAGTCACGGTGTGGAGAAACAAACTCTTTCAAACTCTGAGGGAGAATACAAGGGATAAATTTTATGGAGGGAGATTTGCCACTATCTATCACAATGAAGATTCCACGCACCTGCTATTGTAGAAACTTGTGAGAAGATGCCTGTAGTGGCATCATACTAGATCTTCCAAAATCACATCCTAAAAAGAGACACAGAAACCCGCAACCTCACAGTGAGCAACTACAATAAAAACGAATAATAAAGTATCTCCACGGGTTCCAAAATACAAGCAGATGGGGACAACCCATCAGAGACTATGAAACTGCATCGTAAAGCGCCTGCAGGAGAGATGACAAAGCCAGAAGCCTCTGAGTGATCTGAAAAAAGAACTCCAAAATTCCAGCAGATTCTCACCAGAAAACATCGTCCCTGAAAGTGAGACCTGGTAAGACACCACAGATAAGCATCCAGCGAAGCCCATAGTGTTATAAACTCCACAAAGCAAACAACATGATTTCTTCCATAGCAACAAAAATTTAAGGAATAAAACAAGACAGCGAGATACCCAGAAAGTGCTATGTCTGATTCCTGATTCAAGCAAATGACAAAACAATTCACTACAGAAAATAGGCACAGTATGTTTTTGAGAATTTTTAAAAAATTATTTTAATTTTAAGGTGTACGAGTAGCATCACGTGTTTAAATTAAACGTCATTATCTCTTAGAGAAACATATTGAAAAAGTATGGGTAAAATGGTATGATTTGCTTTACAAAAAAGTATGCTAATCACAAAAATGATATCCTTCAAAATAAAGTGGAAAAAAGAGGTGAATAGGAATAAAGAAGAAACAAGACTTGCCATTTGTCAGTGATCACTGAAGTAGATTTTAAGGGTTAAGGAATGTGAGTTTGTACTGTTCTGTTTTAGTATGTGTTTGAATTTTACACAGTAAGTTATAATTGTATAAACCTCTGACTTGGTTTTACTCTAAGAATTTACAGATACAGTAACACACATGTCAAACATGGATGTGAAAAGAACAGCAAAAAATCTAGAACTAAATGAGATGTTGAATCTGGTCGAAAAACGTACAACTGTTATGAAGAATGATAGAAATATATATGTATTCCATACGAAATTGTCTGTGGACTTCTCATACTGTAAAAAACAAACAAACAAAACCCATAAAACCATTCCTTTCAGGGCGGCACCTATGGCTCAAAGGAGTAGGGTGCCAGCCCCATATGCTGGAGGTGGACGGTTCAAACACAGCCCCAGCCAGAAACTGCAAAAACAAACAAACAAACACACAAAAACCATTCCTCACAAATAATGTGTTAAATTGGTATACAGCCTTCTTTCCTTAACTGTGGTGTCACTTTCTGTGTTTTCAGTTACCCACCGTCAACTGTGGTCCGAAAACATTTTACAGAAAATTCCAGAAGTAGGAAATTCATAAGTTTCAAATTGCTCTGAGTAGCATCTTGAAATCTCATGCTGTCCCTCCCCCATCCCATACAGAGCATGAATCATCTTTTGGTTCAGCATGTCCGCATCATACAGGACATATGTGTAGGAAAAATGCAGTGTATATAGGGTTCAGCTCCATCTGTGGGTTCAGGCTTCCACTGAGAGTCTTGTTATTTGTTCCCCATGGATAAAACCAGACCACTCTATATAAATTTAGGTCAGTAAAAATACATGTTAAGAATTACATGAATATATGTATTTGTGCTTGTAAATCTATACAAATGTTTGTGTGTACACACAAGCACACATACACATTGGCATATGCCTAGAAAGTTTTTGGAAGAATATGCACCAAATTGATGTCAGTGGCAAGTTTTATAGTATTTTGTTTTGTTTTCATTATTGCTTATCCATTCACCTATTCATTTAACAATTATTTAACATTTACTGTGTACTATACAGTATTATAGGTACTGGAAATACACTCGTTAAAAACACAAATATAAGTCAAATATAATCTTGAGATAATATGCCAGATTTTAAAAAGTAAGAATTATAAGATGTCAAGAGAAAAATAATGACAAAGAATGCGGGAGGGAGACTGCAGAATTTGTAGACAGGATGGCCAGGGAAAGCCATGCCATAACGGTGACTTGTGAGTAGAGATCTGAAAAAAGTATGAGAAATAGGATGGAGATTTGGATGGGGAGGAGCAATTGCATGTTCAGCTACAGTAGGTCATACTTTCTAAATGTGAGAACAGTGCAGTTGAGAGGAATAAAGCAAAGAGAATAAGAGATGAATTCAGAAAGGAAACTGGGCCTTGCAGAACTTAGTAAGGAGTTGGTAGGGATTTTACACTGAGTGAGATTGTTAAATATGGTAGAGAGTGGTGAACAGGTGGCAAGGAATTGGCTAAGGAGGCAGCAAGCGAACTGCACCTAGGGAGCTCATTACCATCTCATTAGCATGGTGTGGGTGGAGCTTCCTGAAGGATTCTGGGCAGGACACACCCCCGGAAGGAGAAACTTGTAGCACTGCCCTGTTATGTAACCTGTTGTATAATCGCAACCTGTCAATCACTCCAAAGGGCGGGAAAACAACAACCAATCCCGTTGGGAGAAAGGCAGAATGAACTAGGGAGCTTTTAAGAGGCAGAACGCTGGACTCCAGGCCTTTCTCTGCCGGGGGATACTGACCCGTGCCTCTCTCTCAGGAACATATTTTCATTTTGTGCTGCTTTCTTTTTGCTCTCATTTTTTTTTTTTTTATGGGTGAAACTGTGTAAAATGGCTTTGTGTCTCTGATCACCCTGTCCTCAGCTCGACTGGGTACCAGGGCTCCTGGACACCGGGACATCCAGACAGACCTAGCAAGATAGAAAACATCGGGCGATGTTTCCTGTTGTTTTGGGAATTCTAGCTTTGGAGATTTTTTTTTTTCTTTTAAAGTTGTTTTGTTCTGATTTATAAGAAGTTCGCATTGTTTTCCTATGAAAATATAAGAAGATAACTGTAGTTGTTTTCATTAAATTAGAAAGTCTCATGAAGTCCATTAAAAAGGGAAAGCGTGGCCACCTGTTGTAATAATCTACTAGAAAATCGATCAAATTGCACTTCGACATTTTAAATACTTAGGAGTTTCCCTCCAGGAGCCTTCACTATTCTTCTTTTTAAACACTTGGTGAAACTCATCTCTTTACCTGCCTCTACACCCAATTATATATTTTCTTTTTGTATAATCTTCATAATTTCAGGTAAAGGAAATAATTGTGCATGAGCAAAAGATGTTGTTTAAATGAACATAATTTCATTTTACCAAGGAGTGATTTTTTTACTAGCCAACTACTTATACTCTGTACATAATTATACCATGGTAGTCACCTGTTACATATTATTTATCTCTTTTACGGTGCTACCTCATCAAGAGAAAACTTAGATCACAGATGTGACTATCTCCTGCCAACTACACAGTTGAGCTCTGGTTTAACGGCCACGTGGTTGTGTGTTTGCCACATAGCCCTTGGGAAACCTTATCTACTGCTCAGTAGTTAACTGATGTTACAGCTTTTAGTCATGAATCCAGGAAGAAAAGAAAGATTTCTGTTGTTATCAACTTTTAATTGAAGCACACTTTGCTATCTTTTGACTAAGTACCTCTCTGCCAATTTCATAATCACAACAACCTTGAAAAAAACTCTCCTGATAACTGCAGGCTGGTGATGAGAAGGCCTGCTGCGCTACAGCTCAGTGACAGCCAATATTTCGCTCACAGTAATATATAATCCTTGAAGAGATTCAAATGAAGTAGAATTGTCTCACCTCTGCCAGAAAAGGAAAATAATAACTTCAACTAAATCACTGCTCTGTTATGAATTATATTTAATTGCGTATGACAGAGAAGTCAAAGTAGCAAGGACTAAAATGGGAGAGACATTTATATTCCTTCAGACTAAAGAGGCCTGGAAATGGACCGTTTGGGTTGTACAGATGTGGGACCTCTATTTCCTTGTCTCTGTTTGCCACCGTTAGCAGGTGGCTTTTATCATCAAGGGTTGACTGATGGTCCAAGACAGCTGGTAGAGTTCTCACCCTCACAGCGTATTACAGCAAGAATAAGGAAGAAACATCGGGTGGTGCCTCTGGCTCAAGGACTAGGGCACCAGCCCCATATACTGGAGGTGGTGGGTTCAAACCTGGCCCCGGCCAAAAAACTGCAAAAAAAAAAAGATAAAGAATGAGGGAGAAACAGAGAAAGGTAAAGGGCTCACCCCCAGCAAAGGCAGCCTCCTCATAGACTTTCTAGAAGCATCCTCAATAATTTACCCCTACTTCTTATGGCTGCCTTTCACTACAATAAAGGGTAGGTTACGCAGATTTTTAGCTGGGCAAATTACAATGTTAACATAATAGCAGGGTTTTATTTGTAACAACAATCACAGTTGACTTTACTAACCCATGCAAATATCGATCCTGCCTAAGAGGGAAAATGGTGACTGGATAGGTAACACGCCAGGCAGGTGTTTTTTTTTTTTGCTAAAGAGTGACTGTCTCTGCTCTCTCTGCTCTGTCCAACATCTTAACTATGAAAGACAGCAGAGAACCTACTGATTGGAGACTAAATTCAAAGATCAGCAGATTATGGGCTTAGTAACAAATCTCTAATGTTATTTTTTACTTTATTTCCTTCTTTTACACTCTGTCATTTATCATCCTAAGTAATATTTCATTGATGCTCTTCTTTGAGGAGACTCGCCGTGAAGGTGAGTATAGGAAAGCTTAAGCTAATACTGTTGTTAAGAAATGCGCTGACTTTTTTTCATCTAGTCTTTTTGAATTTACTTGACTTTCCAAAGCCAATCCCTCCAGACAAACACACATACAAATGCATATTATTTCAAAGAACCGAAGTTTATCAGGAGAGTTTGGGAAATACTGCCATAAACCTTAGAGTATCTTCCCTGTGATTCACTGTTGCATGTGAATCATGAGAAAGGTCATTTCGAAGGCACGTTAACTTTTTATAAACTCTCTGTATAAAAAATATACTATAAACACCGATTTACTGGGAATCCACTAAGAGTATGTTGAGATCAGTAGATGATTTTATTTTTCCTTTGAAGAACTACAAAATAGCTATCCAAAATCTTCATTGATACCATTTACATCTCAGTTTTGAACACAGAAAGCCTTCCCTTGCCAAGCCCTGGCAGATTTTGGCAAAGAAAATGACCTTAACAGGATGTATAAAATCAAAGTGCCTGGTACTTGTAAGCCAGCCTCTTCATCTTCTATTCCTTTATTATTTTCTTTCCCAACTTCACTGAATGTACTTTGGATTTTCAAGTTAAACGTCTAAGTGGATTGCTATAAGCCTTATTGTATACCAGCCAAATAAAATGAAAGTCACATCATCTATCCTCTTACTTTAAAAAAATATTTATTGGATGCCTGTTATAGGAAACGCATGGTTCTAAGGATAGTGTTAAATGTTTGTAAAATAATTGGAAATAATTATTTGGCTAAGCTGGTTCTTCTAGCCAACCAGCTTTATTAGTCCACCAACTCTAATGGTGTAGTGTAACTTAATATGAGGTAGTAAATAAATATCGAATGAGATAATTAAGTTTCAATAGGGACATAATTGCTGAGCAGCATTCTAAAGCTCCAGAGACATCAGAACCTCAGCTCATTTAATCAAGGAAGTTTTATTATATACATAGACAGTTTGTATTCGCTCTCTAAAGGTTGGTCTTTACAACACCTATTTTTCTGTAACAGTTACATCAGGATTTATTTGTAGCACAATATGCTTAGCTACAATAGTCTTGAGAGTTATAATCCTTTTAAGCACTCCCTTCTCTTGAAAGCATTTTCAAACACTTTGGGTATGAGACTACATAAGCCCAAGTGTGATTTAATCCTCAGTATTGTGAGTTCTCCTTGAAGCTGATATTCCTCTGAGAAAAGTTAAAGTATACATTGATTTTCTATGTTCTTAACATTTATGCCGGATGACAGGAAATGGGTGATTATTCTATCACCTACGAAGAGATTTCTTGCAAAAATTCCAGCAATTGCTTTAAAGTAACACCTATATGCACAGACAAGAGATTTAGTTCTTTTCTTTATAATAAATGTCCATGATTCCAAAATCAAGACTTTTGAATCTAGCAAACTTTCAATCAAGCATTCCCATTCATTTGATATTTATTTTAAGATGGCAAAATTTAATCTTATCTGTAATTAAATCATAATTAGGCTTTAATTATTCCAATTAAAGATTTGTATAATTTCCTTACAGTCTCCCCTGTAGCTTGTTTTAGCTTAAATCTGGAAATTACAAGTAATTTCTTCTGATGTATGTCCAAGTTTCTGAGTCTCAGATTAGAACACTTCAACTTATTATTTTTTTTATGAGACCATTCAATTAGTTTGTATTTTTGTCTAGCTTTTAATGCTTCTGGAAATGCTTCAAAAGGAAAGTCAATTTTATTAGCACTTCCTTTGGTTTTCTTATTCATAAACTCTCCGTAACTACCTCCATTTAAAATAAAACTGAAGACCCTAAACGCACACACAGAGACACACGTCTACATACAGATGGATCACTGATCGTGAAAGGGACAATTGAAACTGTTCCTCACGTCTAACATTCTTCTGGTAGTTGAAAATCCGATGGCAATATACAAATTGTACCTTCTTGATTCAGATGTGTAGGCCCCCAGTGTAGTTTGCATGTATCCTCCACCCGGAGTCTTCTGAAATTTGAAAATAAAGTGGTAGGAGTCTCTTTTGTTTGCTAGAGCTATATTTTTTCCACTTCTTTCTCCTTCTAATAGTCATGTGTGTTTGTGAGTGTGTGTGTAAAATCAATAATCCATAATACTCCAAATTCAAATAACGTATTCAGGTGCAAAGTTCGCCTTGGGGAGAGTTTTCCCAATTTTATCTGGAAGATTATTTCGAACCAGAAGGAGAACCCTTTTAAATACAGAACCCTTTTAAGCAAACCCTTTATTTCGATGGATATATTGTGGTGGGGGTCCCTCCGCTATCAGCCTTCAGGCTCAGTGAGAGTGAGAGTTTTTCTGTCTATCTCTTGTTAATCCTGGATTAAACCTAATAGCATTTTCATCTCTACCCTATTTTGAGAAAAAGAGTTTTCATCAAAACCAATTTAATTATCTTTTCAAGGACATGTGTTTAGAAAAAGTGGTATTTCTCTATTTGAAAATGTCAAAGTCACGGAGTGAAATGCCATGCTTTGGTACCAGAGTGAGAAGGGAGAACTATTTAGTTCTGATTTTCAGATGTTTATAATTAAGGCTTCTAAAGGAGAAGCCAGAAATTATAGGCAACCAGAGCAACCGAGTAAAGATGGACAGCAGTGAAATTTGTTCTGTAGCAAAGCCAACCTAGATAGGAAAGAGGTAAATTTATAATCAAGTTATCACGTAGGGATAAACAGAAAGACACACAGAAAGTCTTGACTCCGCTCAATTGTACTAGTACCCAGGTAGCTCTGGCCTCTCTCCCTGATTAGATGAATCAACAAATCCACTAATCCCTTCATGTATTTTTATTCTATCTAAGCACTTGATTTTTTATGTTGCTTAAGTAAGTGTGAATTACGGTTATGTCACTGAAAATCATAGCTTCCTGAAAAATACTTCAGTAGGAAAAGAGAAACTAGATTACCCATGAGGCAGACACATTGTGGTAGGAGGGCTTGGTCAGGAAAATATTTTAAAATATCCGAGGAAAATGTGATGATCAGGAAACCCTGATCAAAAATTAGCTCCACCACGAATGGGTGATGATCTAAAGCAGTGATTTTCAACTGGCATGCCGAGAGAGGATGTTAGGTGTGCCGCAGAAATGTTCAAACATCATTCATTATTTTTGAAAGACATTCTAAACACAGTAAGTGTATTCTTTTCTTCTTCTTTTTTGTGATCAACATAATTTAAGCATGTCATGAGATGAAGAAGGTTGAAAACACTGCTCTAGAGGAGTGGCCCATCCTTCATAGTTCTCCGTAGGGCAGAGAACTAGGGTTAGAGCTAGGGTAGGGTGGAGCATAGGGTTAAAAGTGTTAGACTCTAGGGACACAGTGATCTGGGAAAGAGCCAAGCGTCACTGCTGGCCCTGAGTACTAAAAACAGTACTTGCTCAACACAGCACACTGTCTCAGCCCCAAGTCATTTACTGACAGTGACAAAATTAAGGCGAGATAGTCATGCAGTAAACAGTTAAAGATAAACTCCTTGTTTTTTAACTTTCATTTTATCTTTGAAGTGTTGCACTGTGCTGTATTTTCTCAAGCCTGAGATTTCAAGAAAAGGATCATTGGAGGGGGCAGCAACCTGTTTCTCCATGTGGAGGGCTCACGGGTGTGGCCTCCTGGGGTCCCTCCAGGGTACAAAGCATATGGACGAGCAGGTGTTATTTATCTCACATCAAGTCACACCCCCAGTTCTCAGTTTGTCATCTGTAAAGAGATTGGACCAAATGATTTCAAGGTTTTCTTTCTTTCTTTCTTTCTTTCTTTCTTTCTTTCTTTCTTTCTTTCTTTCTTTCTTTCTTTCTTTCTTTCTTTCTTTCTTTCTTTCTTTCTTTCTTTCTTTCTTTCTTTCTTTCTTTCTTTCTTTCTTCTCTCTCTCTCTCTCTCTCTTTCTTTCTTTCTTTCTTTCTTTTTTAGGTCTTCTATTCTGTACACAGAGAAGATACATGGCTTAGTGTGATGGCTGAGAATCAGGAGGATGGGTGAACGTGACACAGAAAAAATGCAGCCGAGGGCTGAGATGAAGTGAATCTGGGACGGCAGAGACTGAGAAGGAAGGAAGGCAGAGGAAAACTGGAGCTGATGAGCACATCTGAGTGAGAACAGGTGCTGGTCATTTACGAAGCAAAGACTCTGGGGGTAAGATGGTGATGACCTTTGTCATCTACAACAGGAGAAGAAGAATGAGGCTAAGATTAAGCACAAAAGGAAGACCGAGAACAAGATCAATAGGTAGGAAAAGATTTAAAAAGGGAACAGAGATCTCACATCACCAGGAGATTGGACAGAGTTTAGCCTGAATCTAAGGGAGATGGGTTAGGGATGTGTCAGATGAAGGCGATGACTGGGTAGAGAGGAGTTTAGGGACAGCTCTATGAAAAAATAGTGGGAAAAGAAAAAGTCCTTCAAAGCTTCATTTTGTATAAATTATGAGAGCAAGCATCTGAAAGAAGCAGAGCAAATGATGCAAATAATTTTTCAGATCATCTTATAAGATATTTATTAGAATTGCATAACTAAAGTGTCTATCATTAAGAAAAGGGAACAGGGTCAATAATTTGTATTTAAAGATGAATATCAGAGATGGCTTATAAACTGTGGTCCTTTACCTACCTTAGAAGACATAAATCATCTCTCAAGGCATTTTTTTTTTAACAAAATTTGAAACATTAATTTTTTCCCTTTCCTTGATTTCTCCAGAATTTTCTTAAATTTTTTTTTTTATTAAATAATAGCTGTGTACATTATCATGGGGCACCATATACTGGTTTTATAGACCGTTTGACACATTTTCATCACACTGGTTAACATAGCCTTCCTGGCATTTTCTTAGTTATTGTGTTAAGACATTTATATTCTACATTTACTAAGTTTCACATATACCCTGGTAAGATGCACTGCAGGTGTAATCCCACCAATCACCCTCCCTCTGTCCATCCTCCCCCCTCCCTCCCCTAAGGCATTTGTTTTTTACAAATCCTTCATGAAGCCTTCTGAAGACAAGGGTGCAATATGGCTTAACTGGTGGGATTAAGGCTGTATACTAAATACCAAATGCAAGTTCTCTATACCTTATATACGCAAAGCATGAAGACCAACATAAAAACAAAAGATTTTAGTGAGGTCTTTCCCCAAATTAGACATACAAAGAGAATGAGTATTTGGGGGATTCGGTCTTGTTTTTAGGTAATTGCAATGATCTGAGAGGTCCTGTTCATTATGAAGATCATATCATTCAGAATTATTCAGACGTTTGTGTTTACTACCTTGATATACTATGACTTTCATACACTTAACACACATTCAGTAATATGGAAAAGATATTTTATTTCAGATTATTCATACGATGTTCAGACTAGTTAATATCCTTGAAACTTTTGGATACAACATTTATGTTTTTTTGCTGCTATGACCCAAATGGAGGGTCTCAAAAGTAAGTGGAGAAAACAAGTTTGCTTCATCTTATTAGGTATTATAAGTAAAGAAGACTCTTTGCTCACAAACCCTTTTAAATATCATAGTAAGATTACCATTTTTTATTTTTAGAAATTATAGAATTTAAAATAATTTAAATGATGTTACCCTCGGGGCATTATTTTCCGTTTTGTCACACTTACCTATGTGATTATTCTCCATTTTAAATACAAATAAAAGACCAGCACGTATCTCCAATGCCAACAGTCACATTGATCTTTCACATATTAAAAAATTAGTTTAATTATATCTAATAACCATTTCTATGTGTTACATATTAGAAGAGCGTTTATAAGAAAATATCACTTAGCAAAGATCTTTGTTCATAATAAGCAATTACTACATGGATGTGTGCGTAATTGCATATACGGGGGTGCCGAAAATCTATAAACTTTTTAAAAGATCGTGCTGGGAGTAAAATCAATCGTTCCCCCCACATTGCAGATAAAACAAATGTGTGTAGCATATTCAGGTACACTTGACCAGCAATGGACTCTTCTTCAGTTCAACTTTCAGAAGTAATACATAGATACATGCCTTAAAATGTGTGTATGTATTTTTGGCACCCTCTGTATATACACTTGCACGCAGACATACATACATGAGGCACACAAACACACATGTATAAATATATATACACACACACGTATAGTTTGCTCCACATACATGGACATATATACACATATGTGTATACGTATACACACAGAGCGTGCATGCACACACATGTTGAGTTTCCCCCTTTCTTTCTTCTTCTTTTTTTTTTTTTTTTCAGTTTTTGGCCAAGGCCATGTACCATCTCTGGTACATGGGGCTGGTGCCCCACTCCTTTGAACCAAGGCGCCGCCTGAGTTTCCCCCTTTCTGATGTCCCTTTTTGTCTAAAATGCTGGAATAGAAAGCAGAGGCTTTAGTTTCAGTCCTACTGTAACTATTTCGACCTCTGTGAATCCATTCCGGATTTAGTTCCAGAAATATTGACAGATGTTTCTCCTAGTCAAACTGAGCAACGTAGAGAAACTCTGTTTCTTCTTTCCCGTATTATAGTCCCTAGTATTTAAACACAACCACTTAGGGGGAAAATCTGATAACAAGTCGTGTAAAAGACACAGACCAAGTCCAAGGGTCTTGATCCTAGCTGGACAGGCCACACAGGCCGGGCGCTTGTTTGAAATGCTCAACCTCAGACCCATCCCACCTCCACTAACACAAATCAAAATCTGCGTTTTCAAAATATTTGCTTACCAATCATATGCATATTATAAAGGAGAAACACACATGTGAGGTGTAGTCTTTTTTTGTTTGCAGTTGCTGCAACCAAGTGTACATTTTATATTAGACAGCCAGAAATTATACTAAAATAAAGGGATTATATGGTCAGGGCAGAATTGTTAAGGCAGCATTCATGTCAATTTTTCTTTCTCCACCTAAAGATCAGGAGCAGACATTTAGTGGAAATATTTTGATTTCTTTTTTCTTTTTTTTGCAGTTTTTGGCCAGGGCTGGGTTTGAACCCACCACCTCCAGTATATAGGGCCAGGGCCCTACTCCTTTGAGCCACAGGTAACACCCGGAAATATTTTTGAAACACTGCTTTATCATGAGTCGTAAAGCCAGTTAAAACCTATAGTAGAGAAATCACACCTCTAGTATTTTGCCAACATAAAATATGCAGGAAAAAAAATACCCAGTGATAAAAAAAGTATTTTAAACAGAGTTTCACAAACTGAGTTCCGTGGTTCAACTGGTTCTCAAAGTATTGCTCTTCAGGTTCCTAAAGTATTTCAGGGCCAAGTAATTGTACAAAACACCATGATATATACTACTTTTAGAGTTTTACAGAGCAGTCTCTGAAACCTTACACCCCCCTCCAAAATCTGTGTTTAGTCCCACATCTCTTAAATATGTTACGCTTAGAACCCTGTTAGATCTGCTGAGTAAAGATTATCAAATGTTGCTTTACAGACGTGGGAGTACAGTTGGTAAAACTATTGAGTAAAGATTAAATGTTGAAAAATTATTTACATAAGGACTGAACAACTTGCAGTTATTATATTATACATGCTCTAATAAGGGAATGAACCAGCCATACTTAGCAGAGTGCAACTTTAAGTAGACTTTGACTTCCCAGAAGCACGTTACTGTCCCTGAGACTGGGGAGAACTAACAACGTCAACAGCAAGACAGTCCGTGGAGTATTCACTCAGAATCTCTATAAATTTTTTTCTGGAAAAGGATTTTATGTTTGCCTAGTGCATCATATATGAAAGAGAAAATAAATATTGTACTTAGATATTTAGAATTGAGGACCTGTAAGAAAGCTCTTAGAAAAGTTCCTAATATTCTTAGAAAAGTTCATTTGTTGAAAGTATAGAATTGGGAGATGACAACCTAAATTCTAAAATCAGGCCTCTTTCTCTCTTGTTGGATAGGTAGATATAGCTATAAATACTATGATATCTCTCTCTCTTTATATATACTCATATATAAGTGTATGTGTATGTATTAATTGCCTACTAATGTGAACTTTGGGTTCCATATTTTTTTCCATACTCATTAGAAAAAAATACTTTTGAGTTCCATATATTTTTCCTTAATTCATTGAATGCCTTTTTCCCTCTTATTTAAATAAAAAGATACCGATTAATTTCTTTTCAACAAATAATGTAGTTGAGGCAGTACAGAGGCCTCTTTGCCTGCTTGTTCTGGCCATGGAGGCCCAGTCGCTGTCTACGGAGAATGTTTCCCGCTTTCTAAGATTTCTTAGTCCATAAGCCTATCTTTCTCTTCCTCAATCAACATGCTTGCCTTAAAAAAAAAGACTCTAGACTGCGAGGTTTGGGTTGAAAACTCACTAGTTCTGTGGCTGTGAGGTCTGAATTTGCTTCCTCCCTAAAAGGAATAGATAGTAAGAAATGTCTATTAGCCATATTATTAAGCACATCACAGGAGGCAGCGTGAAGAACCAGACACACATGAGGGGCTCAGGGCCTGCCGATTTTCTGCCCCTTCTTTTGCAGAGTATTTATTGTGAAAATGTGTTTTCAGTATTATGAAAGAGGAACATCTGAATTACATTTATCTAGCTGATACCTGTGCTCGTGTTATTGATGGTCAGAGATAGTGCACTAAACAATCACAATCCTTGACCCTCCAGAAAGGTGATTACATAACATCTGTATTTGTGATCTGAAACATTTACATAAATATATATATATATATATCTCCTTTATTCAAATGAAGAATGGCAGGTCACAGCACCTGCACCAAAAATCCATTTCTTACTGATTGCCCTACTCCTCAGTTTGCGAGACACAAGACCAGGCTGTATATAGATATGTAAATTTGATAAAATCTCATTAATGGTAAACTTTAAGGGCAAGTAGCAAGTTCTTAATTTAAATTCCGATCTTTCTGGAAAGGCCAAACAATGTTGCTAATGCCTCTGGTGGTCATGACTCTCTGAAAAGTGAACAAAAATTAAGGCTCATATTCTGTTTTCAGTGTGTAAAGACAAGAGTGTCAGGAAATTAGAATAAAGGGCTGGGAAGTGGATGAGGACTCCACATTTCAGTTCTTATCCTGCATTTGAAATGCTATCCTACAACCCAAACTTTGGTAATATGATAATAACGGTAACTACATCACTTCTTGTTTACTGATGTTTTTATTGAGGTTGTAGCTCATGATTTTACATGTGATTGTACAGGCATTGAAGGGGAGAAAGGATGAAAAGGTTATACAAGAAGGGAAAAAATCCAATAGCTTGAAATCTGGCAGGTGTATCTGATAAGGATAATGTCATGTGTAAACATATCAGAATCCTCAGAGGCCAAAGCTGCAATAGCTTTATTCTTGTTTATAAAAAGTGATTTTTTTCTTATCAATAAGGAATAACATAATTAGTTGTTAGTTTTCAAAATAAACTATATTTTTAGAAAGCTATATCTTGAATTAGTTTAATGCTTTACGCGGGGAAAACAGTATGGAAAAACCTCCCAATTATCCATCCACTTCCAATGCATTCACAGAAGGGAAGTAATCTGACCCTACAACTCTTGATGTTATAGTTCACAGGCAAAGATGGGTGTTAAATATACAAACAAATCGTACTTTATTAACGAACATATTTTGATTGCCTACAGCTGTTTCAAGACATACCAGCTTCTTTTATTACCTAGGATGGTAAAGGAAACCTTTATTCTCAACTGAGAGGTGAAAACCACATTTAAACATCTTTTCTCATCTTCCTTAATTCAAAATGCCATTCAAAACATAAGCCATTGTGACAACCTGAAATTCAGGGCATCAAAAAATACTCTAGAAGACTAGGCTGTGATGAGCTTGAGTCCTGTCCTAGTCCCAGTATCCTGAGCATGACCCTACAGATCTCTACCCCCTGTTAAAGAATTAATGATACTAATTTCATCAAACACCTTTTGAGATCAATCAACATATTTAATTTTGAAGTCAGGGTCATTTTGACAGTTTTGCATTCAAAAGAGTAAGAGGGATTTTTAAACTTTAAAAAGCTATGTGAAGTCCAGATTTTAAACATATTTCCTTGCCAGGTAGTATGAAATTGTGTGGACTTGAGCCATGGAGACAAACTTTTTTTTTTTTTAATTTAAAATCCTCTGATTGCGACTTAACTGTACATCTTTAGTAACCTCTCCCAGAGATTAAAGAATGGAGTATCTCATTTAAAATTTTTTTCTATCTGAATGATAATGTTAAAATTAGATCTTTAGATGTCTGGCTTACCTTTCTGTTCTTCCAAGTGTTGTAGTACTCTAGAATGAATGGCCTACTGGGAATACTTTTAGACATGTTTGGATTATGGAGAGCTTTGGTAGCTGGCTGTGTGAACAACTGCAGCCTTTATGGACTGACTACAAAAATTAACAAGGAGGATTGGAGAGTAATATTTTTAGCAGGGTAGTTATTTGTTCAGTTTCAGTATTATATTCTTATACATAATGAATTATCCTGTAACACGAATATCATGTAGTTATTATTTTGCACAATGTAATAATTCCAATATAATATCAATTTAATGTTTATTAGAAAGAGTCATAATAGAGCTCTAATGGGCAAAAGCTACTAGTCGTATTAGCTGTGTTGGTGGCCTAGAGTCTGCCGATTAGAGAGTGAAGGTGAATTTAAGCAAAATACTTATCTTTAAGAAACATTTATGAAATATTTTTATTTCTTTGAGACAGGTATAGCTATGTAAGAAATATCTAAAGAGTGTTAAAAGTTCTTTAGTGTTTCCTGTGGAATTAGCAGGATGAAATTATAATATGAGAGACTCCAATTTTTTTTTTTTTTTAACACATCAGTAGCATTTGGTACACTGTGAAGATTTGTATCACTGCAAATGATTTTATTATTTATTCCTGGAAAACTTTTTCTCTGTTACTCTAATTCAGGTCCTGTCACCTCACCATAAATCTGCCATCTGGGTTGGTCCTGCTGTTCCGCCATTCTCTCTTTTTTTTTTTTTTTTTTGCAGTTTTTGGCTGGGGCTGGGTTTGAACCTGTCATCTCCAGCATATGGGGCTGGCGCCCTACTCCGTTGAGCCATAGGTGCTGCTCCCTCCATTCATATTTCGTTTGAAAAGCCTTGATTACACCAAGAGATGTTTGTTCATGTGCAGGCTTGCTTACATTCTTTTGCTTGCCTTCTTAAATAGCCTAGTTTTCATTTACCCTTGAAATGGTCTAATAGGACACAATTATGAAATAAGAAAAATGTACGTGACATACTACGAAGGGAGAGGGAAAAAATCGAGAACAGTTGAAATCAAGATACTCAAATACTAATTTAGACTGCTGGACATGCTGACACGTTCATCTTTATAAAAAAAGAAGATTCCAATAACTTCCAAATGACAATATTTAAAGCCATATAAATGACCTCATTTATTACAACAGTCACCAAGTTTGTAACATTGTCAATTAGCTGTTTCCTATGTAAGCTGTAAATGAAAGGGATCAGAGAGTGAGTGTGTCTAGGTGAAAGTTCAAAAATGGATTTCCCTGTAAACCAAAGAGGAAATAATCAGGGGCAAAGAGTTAATAAGAAAGTTTCCTCCTATGACTTCATCAGGAAACAAGTGGCTACCAACACTTTTTAATTTCTGCTGGTCTACAGACAAAAATTTAGATGTTTATTATTTTTTTCAGATGATTTAAGAAGGATATATATGCCGATTACAAAATTGCGTTTCTCTCGGGATACGTTGAATAAATTTTTTTAGGTCTAAGAAGCTTCTTGCGTAGAATCCCTTTGCACAAAAACGCACCCATACACTATTTTTCAATTTTCAATGTTGCTGCTTCACTTTTGGGCTTCCAACTTCCTAACTAATTTATTGATGTGCAGAAATCTAATATAAGATACATTAAAAGGGTTACTTAGGGATAGATAGTGATTATGGGCTGAGTTATAATTATCAATTACTTCCAGCGAACTAATTAAATCTCAATATTCTACAATATCCTGGGAAATTCAGATATTTTTTCTCAATATGTTTGTTAGAGAAGAAGAGAAAGGGGCTGCGTTGCCAATATCTTCAGGTTTGCTGCAAACTAAATTAGGGTTTAGGTTTTTCTTTTCACCTTCTAAATTTGAATTAACACGCATTATAGTTCTGCAGTATTTATTTATTTTTTCCAAAAATATTCTAAGTAGTAGTAGTTTGATACAGTAATCATGGACAACTTCTAAAAACTAATTATTTTTTCATTATTAAGGACTGGCTATAGATTTGGTCAGAGTTAATCTTTAGGTAATCCAGAAATTCTTTTTCCTCTTTCTTTTGGTCTCTTCCAATAATGCAGAAAGTCAGGTCATTGAAACCAGCCAGTGGATTTGAACAGGTGTGGAGGAAGAAGCTGAAGGTAATTGCCTACAAGGAAGTATGTGGATCCGTGATAAATGTTCCTAATTCCCTTATATGGTTAACTTTGTTATCATGAAAATATTTGCCACGCCAACGAAATTAATCATACAAAATTGAAAAACTTAAATCTTAAAAATCCTTTCATTAATATTCCAACATTTTTATATTATATGGAGATTTTAAAAATACAGGTAATAAACCACATTTTAATTTAGAGTCATGAACTTTTTTATAGGAAGGGTACTTCCATTATGTGCCTTTTTGATTATACATTTTTCTGATTATTTTTACTTCAAGATAATTATCCCCATACCAGTTCTTTATTTTTGTCATTGTGATTATTTTAGTGTAGTAATTTATTATTCAATGCCAATGTGTTCCATTATAATAGAGCGGAAAGGGGCAGAAATTCCCATAAAATTTAATTGGGGTTCCAAACTATTTCTCCTTCACAGAATTTGGATTTTGCCACAAATGTTATTAACTAGGCACAGAGGTTGGGCAACAATCCATCAGTTTCGGAATCAACTAAACTTGTAGTTCATTAGTGTCCTGATAAAGTATTATATGAAATAGAATTTAGAGGAAAAAAAAATCCAAGTGCAAAATGTTATAAAAATATTATTTTACTAAGAAGTAATAATTGCTTTGTTTCACTGGCATTACTTTTCTTCCAGATGGCTATATAACGTGTTATGTAGTAATAGTAAGTCTGTTCCATGGACATTTATTTTTTTATTGGAAAATCAGATAAATATATCAAAAATATGTAGGTAAGTAGGGTCATAAATGTCACAGGGTATCAAAACAAATGGAGTTAACCAAAGGTGGGAGAAAGAAGGAATATTTAAAAATTATTAATTTGTGAATAGTTTTACATGAAAAAGCTTGTGAAGAAAAAGATTCAAGTTCAGGAATTCAACCCTTGCCAGTGTAAATAAGAGTCACATATGAGATGGACACAAATTTCTATTGAAATGTGTATAATTAAGTTATTTATCCATTGTCTTTTATTATAGTGATATAATAAAAACGTGGTGGAACAATCTCTCCCTGTGAAAATCTTTGGGAGTTTAAGTCTCTCTGAAAACAAAGCAATTAAGATGAATGAGGCTTCAAAAATCTCACCCTTTCATTTTGATGCAAGAGCTTCGTACAGTAACTGAAGAGTAGGTAGATTTTTTCGCACCAGGCTGTATACTCAAGTGATCTTTCTTCAACTTGGTCTATGCTGAACTTGGCAGGCTATCTGCTTCAACTGTCCATATAATCAAACACAAGCGATAACAGGCAGGGAGGTAGAAATATGAGAAAGTCAGCAAGCTGAACTGAGGTAGTTTCCTCATTTTTCCGTGAAACTAACATCTTACTGAGCCACTTTCATATGGATTACTGTTTGACCCAGTGCTCGTAATCCATAGATGATATTTGTGTTTCTGAAGTTCCCTTAAACATGTCTAGAAGGGCTCTATTATGGACAAATATACTCTATGTATTGGGTTGGATTAAATGCCTTTCAGGTACGGACGTTGTCCCAGTATGGGATGAGGAAAACTTAATCACCAGTAAAGCTTACAGTTCTCCTCCAACTTAAAGAAAACCTACAGACTTAAAAAATACTCCCGTCCATTGACTAAAAACGAATGACCATTAAAAAATATTTTGAGGGGGTATGATTGACGGCTGCAATGTACTCTGGCCCCACACAAAAGTTTTTGGCTGTATCTTCTTAAATTTTATAGAGATTACTGACCCTCTCTAAACTAATCTTCTCATCTTGATTTAAGATATTCACTTATAGATGGGTAGTATCTAGATTTTGAAAAAGAAAACCCCAAGGTAAAAACACTACGAGAGAAATTAAAATTTGGCAAATTAATGTTAGCTTTCCCCTTTGACACAACTACAAAGGATCTGTGGTAATTAGAGATCTAGAAAGTTCCTTTGAAAGGGATATTTTCCTCTACTATTTTCCCCACATGTAGAATTTTTAAAAGTTATGACAAGAAATGTCTTATACTGTCTTTATGAATTGGATATTCTCTATGCCGTGATTCCTGTAGCTTTTAGACATTTGAGTGAATTTAAAATTCTAACATCAAAATGGAACTTAGAAAGAGGAAAGAGAGGCCATGCCCTCCCTCCACCCAAATTCATTGTCTATCTCTGATCGAATCTGGCTATTAAAATAAGCCTGGCGACCACAGCTGTTTCATAACATAGTAACATACATGTTAACCTGCTCCAGAGTAAGTTACATATCTTATTTCAGCCAACATAAATATGCCCATCCCATTTTTCTGGTTTAGTTTGTCTGCAAAAATGGTATAATTTTGTGCTTAGATGATTTGTCTGGGCAGACTAACATCGTCTGCCCGGCTCATTTGAGCCACAGATGATTAGACAAAAGTTCAGAAGGCGAGGAAAATGAAAAGAATAATTAATCATATAGTACATACATCAATACAATATCTTCTAAATCTCAATCAGTTGTTTATTGGTTGGCAAACAAGTTTCACTTTTACAACAAATATTAGTAATGAGGTCATCCAACTTTGAGACCATACAAAATGGATCATAAATTTAAAAAAAAATTATATGTGCTGCTAATTTACCTCTTGTATTCCTACATTACTTAAAATCCGGTCAAATAAATAAATTCTCCTGTTAATAAACGGAAGACTTAAAAAAAAAATCACTTCAAAGTAATTTGACCTTTCTCAGTTCTAGGAGGGAGTGAATTTCCTCTAAAAATTGGTAGTGTAGGTGCTCATTGGGGATCAGACCGAGCATTGAGCACTTTAACGCCTATGGAATACCATGTTTCACATGCGGAAGCCCCACTAGTTCTACAGACACCTCTTGACTTCTGGAGTCTTAGCTACTGTCTCAGTGAGGAACTGCTTGCCAAATATGCGTTGTCTTACAACAGGTGCGCCCTGTAAACATAAACTTTTTGTCCTGTTCTAATTTGTAAAAATGCTGTTGGAGATATTCTGACTGCATAAAGATATATAGGTGAGGGAAGGAAGTCTAATTTTATTTATTTTATTTTTTTTTGTAAAAAATAATTTGTTTGCATTACTAGAAAATGATTCTTATAAAGTGATAGTTTCCTTTATTTATTTATTATTTATTTTTTTTTTGCCAGGCAAAACTTGAAAGGAAATAAAAACAAACAAAACAAACAAACAAACAAAAGGCCAAAAGAAAAGAAAAAAAATAACATAAAAGAAAAGAAAAGAAAAGAAAGAAAGAAGAAAGGAAGGCAACTTTGCTCTCTTACTGGTAGACAAACTTGCAAGACCAGCACAAAAGGAAAAGAAAACTTCTTTTTTTTTTTTTTTTTTTCCACTACATTAACAGGACTCAAATTCTGGAGAACAGAGAGCAGACTCTATGTGCAATGCTAGTATCTGTACATTACATAGAAATTGTTCATTTTTTTTCTGCCATTAGTTTTATCATCCGTTAATACAGCAAATCATAAAATATGCATTTAGCGTGTAATTCTAGAATTCCCCTCCCTTTCAATTTTGTGTTCCACAGCTATGCCAGCTGTAGTGAATTCAGGTTGTAAGTGACCCCAACCTGCTATGTGGTAAGTTTTGCTTTGCTTTTCTGCCTGCGCGGCCATCTGATCGGGACACAGCATTGGTGCTCAGGTCAATCAACTGTCCTGGCCTTTCACAAATCAGGTCCTTGTAATGATAGGAACAGAGCATCAGAGATGTTAAATCAAACACAACGAAACTCAGCAAGGCCACAAGGAGTGCCATTTTCTCCATATCTCGTTCATTAACATAATGAAGTCTCCATCTGAGGGGGAAGGAAAGGAATGGACGGGCACGGGGGAATTTCAGCAGTTATCTCTCTCCCCTGGGCTGACCTAAAAATCCCATTAAAAAAAAAAAAAAGTCTGAGAGTTTGTGTTTGTCTTTTGAGAACAGCATAAAGATGGAGGAGTAGACACATTATCACCATTGCTTATATCAACTCAGAACAGTCAGCAAGGTATTAGCAGTTTTGTTGGTTTTAATTTTTGTGTCATCTTTTATAGACTAGTGACCAAGTGAGCAGGTCCTTTTGAGCTCCCCTCGGGAGGGGTCCCGTCTTTGTTTGGAGGAACTATAAAGCCATCACTGCTGCCACGGCCCAGGTGGTAGTAAGTGTGCAGCTGCTGGACATGGTTTCTGGAGCCTAGGTTTGGCATGCTTTTGTAGTAAACGTCTTCGACATCACCACATTTGGCCGGCGGGGGTTCGGTCTGGGTGCTGGTGGTCACGCTCTCCGTGGCGGTCACACCAGCCAGTGCTGGCATGCTGGTGTACAGGGAGTCCCTGTGGGGGGACTGGAGGTCTTCTGTGTGCTGGTTGCTTAGCAAAGGGAAGAAGCTCTCACTGTGGTCCTGGGGGAGCCGCCTTCGGGTGTAATGGTGAGGCAGGTGGTTCTCCGTGGAGTACACTCGCGGGGGCAGCAAAGGAGCGTCTGATTCCTCATGAATGAGTTCCAGGCCCAAACCCTCCTCGTGGTTAAAGGAAGTGGCGTCGTCCAGGACTATGGCGTCCTCTTGGCCCCCACTGCCAAGGTTGTTCACCAGCTTGTTCATCAGATTCCTGTTCTGCTCGCTGGAGCGCTCGTGGTTGTTCAGGTAAGAAGGGATATAGTTGGAAGTGAGTTCCTTCAGAATCTTTTTCTCCAGGGCAGTCTCGTTATGGGTATAGCCTCGGTCTATGATTTGCACACAGTTTCCCAGGTACTCATTGCTGGCCATGCTGTAGCTATTGCCATGGTTACCATTCAGTGGTAGAGTATCCATGACACTTGTATCCCTGGCATTGTTCAGAAGCCCCTCTGCAAAAGATGACAAGACACTATGACATTTATATCCAATAGACCACAAGACACACACACACACACAAAAGCAAAAGCATTCATCGACTATGAAATATGTATAAATTGCTAGCATTTTTACCTAAGTGTAAAATGTCTGGAAAGAAACCAAAAAAGACTATGAAATCTTAGATGTACGTATATATGTATATATAATTGGACAATTGATAAATGTCGAATGGATGAAAAAAATCATCTTTAAAAGAATTTTTAAACATGATTGCAAGAGGGACTTTACCTAACAATTGCAATCAGTGTAACCTGGCTTATTGTACCCTCAGTGAATCCCCAACAATAAATAAATAAATAAATAAATAAATAAAACCAAAAAAAAAAAGAATTTTTAAAAACCTACATTATCAATTTTCAATTTCCATACAAACATTGCCTGACATTAGTTGGAGCATATGGGGTTATAACTTGGAGGAGATAATAATGTAAAATTTTGGTGTAGTCATTTATAGCTTTCAATTTATACACATCAAAGTCAATTAAATAATTCATTACCCTTAATGTTACATGTTGTCTTAACATTGAAATAGCTCTCATGTTAACATAATTCATGCGTGGTGCTTGGAAGACAGTGTCAAAAGTAAAAGAAACCGTTTCTAATAATTTGATATATAATTTAGTAAGATTTAAAGCAATCTCAACATGTAAGACCACAGAAGGATTATGTTAAATTTATCAGAATGATGAGGTCATGAAATAATGCTAAGTCAAATAAATGGCACATCAACATAATTTACACGTAGGAACTTTCAAAACAAAAGAATTTGGATTTAATTTCTAATGTTTTTCTGCTTCAAGCACTTTGGTTATTGTTCTGTGTTATACCATCAGTTTGGGGTCATTGTTTCGGGTCGTAGGTAATACTACAAAAGACATAGGGATCAGATTCCTGAAAACATCATGTCAGTAGAGCTTTTCTATAATGAGCGATGATTTCCTGTGCACATTAAACATTGGGTTTAAAAAAGGGCAAACATTTTATTCTGGTAAGAAACAGCTGAAGTGAAATAAATTTGACCACCTATTTCTTCAAGGTTTTTACATTCCCTTGAATGCACAGAGATCCAAGAATACATTTATTTTATAAATCATTTCAAACGCAACCACAGAAGGAAAAAAAAAACACATTTAACCAGTACTGGTAAGTGAAAAGGTTATTTCTTTAAAAGAAAAATTAATCGGCTAATTCCATTAACTTCTTAATACATTGTTAATGTGAAAATACAGCCTTCATGCTATATCTGTGATGCAGTTATGTTTATCCAAAGTCAGCTAGTTCACTGCTGGTTTTAGCGAGGTGTCTCCAATGTGTCGATTTTTATATGGACTTCTGACGCACAGGCTGTGTCTTGACAGTTTTCAACAATAATAATGAATGAATTGCATTAGCAAACAGCTATCACAGACATAGGCTGAAGCGGTTTATTTTCATTTTATAGCTCGTAGACAAATTCACAATGTTAAGAAAAAAAGAAAAGCAAATGCTTCTTAGAGGACTGTATGTGATGGGTGATTGCTGCTACAGCCGGCTGTGGTCGGCTTGGTGGCTACGGTGGTGGCTGATGCATTGAAACAGGAGTTTATGGTTCTTGTTATCAATGCATACGGTGCCGGCTGAGCACAGCCACAGCAAAAGAAAGTGAGTATGCAATATGGGGACACGTCTTTATGATGGAATGTACTAATAAAAATTAAATGTTTATGAATTACTTAGCGAACCGAAATGCTTAATTTAAAAACAATTTAACTCACACAAACATTAATTACATGAGACTTAACAACTATGTTGATCATGTGACAGGGTAAAAGAATCAGACAACGGAAGCGTCTAATCTCTATGGACATATATATATTTATAAGTCAATTCATAGGCTTAGTTTTAAGATTGTGAGATGAACTGTTTTTAATAACGACATCATCTATATGTGATGCAATAAAAGTGAACTAAAAAAAATTACATTTGATAAGCAATGTTTAGCTTTACTCCCATACTTGTTTCCCTGTAGGGCTCTACACGACAGCATGGAGAAAAAGAAAGAAAAAAACAAGTAAGCTTACAGCGACAATAGAAGAAACATGAGTCAAAAGCAAATTGATGATATGCAGAAAAAAGAGTCAAAGAAATAATTTTCTCTGCCCCCAAACTCGTGAGTTTGTGTTATATGGTTTATCATAATTAAATAATACTGGAATCTTAGTCAGAAAATAAGAAATCCCCCTTAATACATGCTAACATCATGAGTCTTTAATAAGCATTTCTACAGTTTGTAATTTTCCAACAAATACACACACTTATTTTTAAGTGAACATTGTCACATAAACCAAGGAGAGTAAAACTTTGAGGGCATGCTATGATTAGTTGCACCATTATAATTCAATGTCATCTATTTCGTGTATACGTTAGAGCATGCCCGCTTCTAAGGAATATTTAAGGTTAAACATTTTCAGTAAAATTTTAAATAAAATATTGATCTTACAGAGAGAGATAAAACCAGAGTTAAGGGCTTTTGCAATCACGTTTTCTTTTTTTCCTTTATACCCTATATAAATGTTGCTTATCATTTGTAAAGGAAAACTGATCAATATTGTCATTTCTGGAGCTCATTTGCAAAAGTTGTGGAACTATAGAGGGGAAAAAAAAAGGTGAAATGCATTTATTAGTCTGTGTCAAGAAAATACAAAGGGAGGAAATATCACCCACAGAATCAGGTTTTCTTTCGAATTGTACAATTGTGTGCAAGCAAGCATTTTGAGAGTTGATCCTTAAAAAAAAAATCTTAGCAATTTTTTTTTAAGAAAAATCTCATACTTTAATCAGGTTAAAAGAATTACTCTTGTTAATTTCATTTTCAAAAAGTTTAAAATATCACAAAGACCAGCTAGATTATTATTACCACCAATTCAGTGGGCTAGATTATTTCAACAGGTTCCAACTTGTCATAATCTAAGTATGTTTAAAGAGACAGTTTGCGAACTTTAATTTTCACGTTCAACTTTAATTTTTTTAAGTTTATGAACTTGATTTTCTTTTCAGCAAAAAGACCAACGACATTTCAAAATGCAAAGAAATTTCCTTTAAAGTTTTGAAATAGCTTTAGAATAAAAATTGGAAATAAAGAGCCAAGCCAGTTTATCAACAGATGTAAATGTTTGTAGGCTCTTTATGGCTCATTCGTTAATTGAGAGAATTTTAGAACTGGAAAGCAGATGAGAGATCATTGAAGTCCAATTCCTGCTTTCCAGAGCGGGAGACAGAACAGCCAAGAGCGGTGGAGTCTCATCTCTTGCTCCCCGCTAACACGGCATAGCAGGGCTCACAAGGCGGGTCTTTCAGACTCCTCCCGCTGTCTGCTGCAATCTCCTTTACTTCACATCTGCCTTAGGCTTTGAAAGTCATCAAATAATTACTTAATTATAGACTTTGTAAAATCATCTTCTAATCTTACCAACTGTAATGTATTCTCCATTATATCCCATCCTATAAATATGTATCTTTCTTTGAAGTTGTAGAATTGAGTTAAATTAGCTTAACATGTAAATTAAATTAGTGAAATCACATCATCCTCTTCATGTTTTGTTGACAGATTTTTTTTTTCCTGTAATGAGATTTATCTTCACAAAAATTACATTTCTAATACTGACAGAGGATGATGATCTAGAAATAAATGCATGAAATTTTAAATATTTCCAGAGATAGAATCTGAATTGAACATGCTAAACGTATATTATTCATCTTTATTCCTGACTCTTTATGCTTCAGTGACACCAGAAATACATCTTTACATATTTTAAATAAAGGCATTGTGCACGGGAATGGATACTTTAAATTGGAAGACTTTTATTGCTGGATAGCACTGGTGCAGGTGAATTAGAAGATCCACAAAACCAAGTGGTCATTTGACACAGGCCACTCCAGTACATACTAAGCCACTTATATTTCATGTAAGATTTCACCTTGCCAGTAAGAATATAAGTGCATTCATCTGAAAGCATAAGATTAGTAGGAATACGACAATCACCAGGCTTTATTTTTGGTCAGTGGCAAACGAGCATTATTTTAAGCACTACTACAGTTTCTTAACATCTTAAAAAACAAAACAAAACATTAAAACATGAAATAGTCTACAATTCCACTTCTAACTCCAAAAAACATGAACAATATTCTTTACTTTTGCTTTTAAGAAAAGTCAGTAGAATTAACTGCAATAAAAGACAAATCATTCTGAAGAATCCTTTGTATAATTGTTGACAATCTCAGTAGCAAACACCAGTCATCAAGTCCACAGAAATGAAACTTTCCATCGACAGGGTACTATTTTAAACTTTACATTTCAGAATTTCAACTTGATAAGTTTTAACAGAAGTATTCCATCCCTTATTTTAGGTTACCAGTAAAAATAAAGTACAATAGGAAGGCAGATGGTCAATTAGGAAAAACATACAGATTAATAATTGTTCCTTTTCATTATATAAATTAAGAAGTTAGAAATTACATCTGAATAACCAAAAAAGCTAAACAAAATGAGATCCAAATTTATCATTTGTTTAAACATAATAATGAAACTCTTATATGTAAGGTAAATAGCGTACAATGCATTTCATGGGCAGATAGGGCGAAAATCTTCCTTTAACACCATTCAAAATTTGACAATATGCCAGCACATTTTAAAATTTTTATAATGACATAAATACCTGTCACTTGGCATAAGGAAAATAAAAAACAACAAAAAAAGAACTTTTATAATGTTTTCTTAACTAATTCTGTATGAGAGACAATTCCAAGCATGGAACCATGGTGAAGGTCCGGGAAACTGTCTCTTATTAATAGTTTTGTTTTGCTGGAAAAGCTGAAGATTAAAAGGAGACAGGTGACCTGCGATCTAGTGTTTAAAGGATTGCCAGAGACAGCAGAAGAACCCTCTGCTCTTCTTTTGCTCTGGACGGCAAACCTAAGCATCATGGCCAGAAAAAATTTTTAGCTCGGTGGAGAAGAAGAAATCAAAAAACAAAAAACAACAGCAAAAAACCCACACCCTGAGGTAGGAGCAAAGGAAATATGTAATTGAGCACAGGCTGACAGAAGTCAGCAGCGAGGCCAAGAGGATTATGAGGTCTGTGCCTTCTATGATTCTAAAAGCCGGGCGGCGTCTGTGGCTCAAAGTAGAGTGCCGGTCCCATATACCGGAGGTGGTGGGTTCAAACCCAGCCCTGGCCAAAAAGAAAAAAAAAGGAGTAAATCTAAAAGTCTATGATTCTTAGAGACGTGTCCCTTAAAAAATTTAATGACACTGAAAGTTAGCTATTTCATTGCATTGACAAACATCTTGACTATATTCATGAAGTCACCTTTGACTTTGGTATCTTGGAAATAGTTTCATATCATTCCAGGTGTGCAGCAAAGTGCTCCTTGGGGAAGATCAGATGGTTTTAGGGACCCAAAAGCCATGTTGCAACAAACACGTCCTATTCTGAGATGGCCATTATGCCAAGTTTTACACATTCACACACCCCTAAGCATCTACCTCTGACTGACAATGGAAAAGAAAGAAACAAACAAACCCAAAGATTCCCACGAGGTTAACAGAAATTTTATTCAAAATTTCCTGAAAATTTTAAGTATTGCTTATCAATCACATTCAACTTAAAGGAACCAGGGAAGTTTTCTTGTTAACAGCGAAATTTTCTTTCAAATATAATTTTAAGTGAGTGGATCACTGCCTAGGACTTTTCTTTCATGAAACCTTTATTTATTTATTTATAATCCTTAGGCAACCAGTAAGAAAATTTATTTTTATAGACAAGTATATACACATACAACTATATACAACACACACACACACACATATATATTGTATATATACAAAAATATGTAAGCACACAGACATATTTATATATCCATATTTCCATATATATGTGCATATGTGTTTGTATATACTTTCCAGGCACTATGTATTCATTACTTCAAGACTTTTTTATGTTATTATGTAGTGTTTTTATTATTCTTTTTTTTTTTGGCCGGGGCTGGGTTTGAACCCACCACCTCCGGCATATGGGACCGGCGCCCTACTCCTTGAGCCACAGGCGCCACCCTGTTTTTATTATTCTTAGCAGCCGTGTTGGCCCAAACAACCTGGACCTCTCGTACTGGAAATAGGAGCCATATTTTTCCTTACCCTTGAAATTCAGTTACTTAGTCAGTGACTAAGTAAGTGAAACTTTTATTTGAGTAATTTTTTCCCGTGGTCTCTTTACATATGATGTGAAGGTTTTAAATTTTTCATGCTCCTAACAAAGTTCTATAGTGGGAAAAGGCAAAAACCATGTCCAAATGCTTATAGTAGATGAGGTTTTAAAGAGACCTGTGCTTCTGTGTTTGACATAGAAATAAATTGTTGTATTATTTTTAAACTAGACAATATGCAGAGACGCCATATTCAAAAGCCTTATTTTTAATATACAGAAAACGCCTCAGTTAACAAAGCGAGTTTGCGACCTGTGTGGGCCATGTCAGAAGCAAAGAAGAATCTGATCTGCGGCCTCTCAGCTCACCGTTCTTCCCTCTAGTGTACAGTCAAGTAATTTTCCCTAAATTTGCTCTAAATGCTTTCATCACTGCTCATGTTTTAGCTGAGAGTATACTTCATTGTATAATAAAGTCAGATTCATTTTCTCGTGATTTTGTACCATTAAGCCTACCGAATCAAGTCTTCCTTTAGCTTAACTTACCTTCGGTAAACATCTCACGTCTTGGAATAAATACATGAGAATTCAACACAGAAATAAGCAAACAATAATAAAAGGCATTGACAAGGGACGATACATTTTATAACATTACAGAGAAACGAGCACACATTGGTGAAGCAAACATTTGTTCCTCCGAAGGGATCCGTGTCTCCCTGAGGGGAACCTGAGGAAAATGGGAGTGAAGCACCTTGAGGAGTGGGATAAGCAAGGAGTCTGTGTGTCTGCTTCCAAATCAAAGAAAGGCAGAGAAAGCAAACAGAATGTGCCCGTAAAAGCTACACAAAATGGGACTCTCACTTGAAAAAATTAAGAGAAACTCCAGCACACCTTGGGCGTTGTACATGGTGACAGTGGGGTTGTTACAGACCGCCGGTTCCCCCAACAATGTGTTATAGGGGTTGTTAGTGCCATGAGGACGCAGGAGGGCATTGCTTATGAGATGATTGGCCATGGCTCCTGGAGCAGCCCCAGAGAAAGACAGAGAAAAAAAAAACAAAACACAAAAAGGTCAATCAGGCAAATGTGTTTGAAAAAAAGAAAGGAAACATTTAGAATGACAACAGTTGATACAGTCCTGATTACAGGCAGGCAGCTAATTAGACTCAAAAAACACGCCACCAGAGCACGTTTTCAACAATATGCACCATCCGCGCCAAGGGGAAGGGAGGAAAGGGTTCACACGCTGGGGAAGCCACAGTCAGGGTGTTCTCCTTTCCAAGCTGTATGCAAGGATATATGCCCATGCTTTGCTAAAAATGAAAAGTAAAAAGAAAAAGAAAAAACACTAACTCTAATCTTCCACGCAAACAAAACAGAAAACATAACACAAAAGTCAAAGGGGAAAAAAGTTTAAAATACAAAATGAAAAGCTAAAATTAAATGGAACATTCCCTCATTCATAGAAACCACTGAGTTATTTTCAATGAAAGGCAAAAAAAGAATCAAAGGCAACATTTATGATAAAACACTCATTTGGAGAGCAGTTGTTGACACCACAGAAGAATTTGAACATTACTGAAATTCTATGAGGAGGAAATAAGTTGAAATACAATAAAATATAATCACTCTTAGTAGTAGACCATAGTAAGCATATTAATTTGGTGACAAAAAAATCATATGGATGTTATTTTAAAATATTTTCAAAAAATGTTAAATTTATGGCACCAAATAATATACATTTATAAAATTCCATTTACCATCTTCCAGCGGCTTGTTTGGACTTAGCCTTTGGAAAAGCAAAGTAACAAAGCTAAAGTCTTTCTCCTTTTTGTGAACAGATGTTCTTAATATCTTACTCTGACTGATAATCATGGGCTCAGTGTGAGGTGCTGACTCCCACCCTCCAGAGCCATTTAACCAATAAGCATACGATCAGAGGAAGAGTTTTATTAGGCCAAGTAGTACAATAATAAACAGAAGAGTGTATTTACGTTAGATGATAAAGAAAAGTCACTAGGAAAATACAAATTATATGGGAATAGTCATCTTGACCATGGAGGTACATATTGATTTATATATGAGAATAAAAACACAAGCTATAGAATGGGAAAAAAGATGCAAACAACTTTATGAGTATTTGTGATCTAACAAAGAACTGGTATTTAGAATACAGAAGCAACTTGCAGAAGTCAACTTTAAGAATAAACAGTAACAGCAACAAAAATTGAGTTAGAAAAGGATCCAAAGGCATAAACAGACATTCCTTGGAAGAACTGGCAAATAAGCTCTTGAAAAGAAATGCTATGAACCCCCAGGGAAATACAGATTAAAAGCACAGTGAGAAGTCATTACACATCTCAAATAAAAAGGGGGACACCATGAAATGATGGCCAGGGTCAGAGGAGCTGGATAATTCATGCGCCACTACTGGGAATGTGAAATAAGTGCAGCCACTCTGAAAAACAGTTCGGCTGTTTCCCATAAAACTAAACACACAATCACCATACCACCCAGAGACTTCTCTGCTGGGTGTTTATCCCAGAGTAATGGAAATTTATGTTTGCACAAAAACCTGTCCGTGAATGTTCATGGCAGCTCTCTCTGTAATAGCCCCAAACCAGTAATTTCCTTTAACTGGTTGAACAGCTAAACAATGTGTAGTTTACACCAAGATTAATGAGTAGTATACTCAGTAATCAAAAGGAACAGACTATTTATTGATAGACGTAAAAACCTGATTAAATCTCTAGAGAATTATACTGAGGAAAGGCAATCCCAAAAGGTTCCATACTGTGTAATATATATATGTTTACATATATGAATACATTTTATATATATACATTCTTGAAATGACAAAATTATGAAAGATGAGAATGGAGGTTAAAGAGACCAGGGGTTAAGATACAGGAGATAATTAAGCGGGAGATGAAACTATTCTAAGGTATATATGAACCTACTTCGTGCACACAACTGCATACAATTTCACACACGCATACTAGATTAACTACTGAAGGACCCAGTGATGCCATTTTGGGCTTTTCATCATTTCAGGCTTTTGTCCTCCATTTTAAAAGCAACCTGAAAATCCTTTGTTTTGTTTCTTAGTAAACCACACCCCTCCCTATCTCCCAGGATGCGTCCCTACCTCCTGGAGTGCGTCAGGAACCCCCCCCCCCCCGCCTCCGCCGTTGAGATTGGCGGGACCCTATCAGCCTTAAATTCTAGTGTCAGGATAAGAGATAACTGACCCAAAGGCCATGCTTTCTTTCCCACGCCCCTCACCCCATAACCATTGCATAAAAACCCCGCGGGTGACGAGCACAGGGTTCTCAGCCCCAGTTGCATCTGGGAACGCCAGCAGCCCTGGCTCGAGCCTGAATAAACGTCCTCATGTGATTTAATCAGTGTCTGGCTCTCTGGTATGGTCATGGGGATTTTGATTCTCGGGTGTAACACTACAAGTTCAACTGAAGAAATCTGAGCAACAGAAGTGGACGGCCAACATCATACTTGTGAGATTGCAGTACAGTTAGACAAGGTATCAGGGAAACTGGGTCAAGGGTACACCATCTCTCAGTTTTATTTCAAACAACTGTATGTGAACCTATAATCAACTCGAAATAAAGAGAAATATATATTGAGTTAATAAAACAAAAAGAAATTCAGTCACTGGTGGAAAAACTTTAAAAAGTGAAAAGGGAACAGTTGGCAACAGCAGTTTTTCCAGACTGTAACTCTTTGCCATGGTGAGTTATCCACCAATGAGCAGATATTTGACCTCCCAATTGTAAAGACGTCTGGATTGGAGGGGTAATTTAGCTTGTCAGATCTCCAGAGTTGGAAAGGATCTGCTCTTTCAGGAAAGAACATGTTTGCATGCCACACACCCCTCAGAGAATCATGTAGAAAGCAGCGCACTTTCATGACGTGAAGACTGAGGGCAGCTCTCCAGTCTGTCATTGAAGGGGACTGCAAGAGTCTTATTTTCCACGGATGAGGGAAGTAAATGGCATTTTAGTAAGAAAGTCAATTAAAAAGAGTTTGTCATAGTGGTTTTTAGACCAAAAAACCCCTGTAAATCTAAAATATAGCATATCCCAAAGGTCACCCCTTTAGTCACCATACATAGGGAAAATGGGAAATTATAGCTAAATGTACCTTTATTTACAAAATATTCATTACAAAGTTTTATGAAGTATTTACAGAACATTCTCTATATGTTGGCAAATACTTCTCTCTTTGTAAAATTTCATAATAAATATCTTATAAATAAAGGTACACTAACTATAAATTCCCAGTCCCCCTGCATATGGTGACTTTAGGGACACCCTGTATTTATATCATTGATGTTTGAGAGGGGACTTGGTTAGCACGACATTTCAAAAAAACAAATTTCCTGTACGTTGTACCTGCTCTCTGATGGGTATTATTCTGGACCTTCTTCTGAGTAGAAGCAAAGTTCGTTTTAGCTTTCTAATACCAATAATTACTTTTCTAAAATTATTTTAAGTAAATACTTAAATAGCAAATGAAAAGTCCATAAGCAATGAACTAGTGTTAAAAGTTAAAATGAACTAGTGTTAAAATCTTAATACATAAAATCGCTCAAATCCTTTAACATTCCCTCAAATATCAAAAATGGGGTAAGATCTTTAAGGCCAAGTCTTACAACTGTGTCTTTACTCACTGGTCTTCATCCCTACACAATATCCTGTTCGAACTCATTGGAAAACAGTAAGGTCACAACAGTAAGTGAGGTCAGAACATTGCATGCCACTCCTTGTTTTTTCTTTTTCTTTTTCTTTTTTTTTTTTTTTTTTGAGACAGAATCTCATTCTTTTTTTTTGTAAAGACAGAGTCTTACTTTATGGCCCTTGGTAGAGTGCCGTGGCCTCACACGGCTCACAGCAACCTCCAACTCCTGGGCTTAAGCGATTCTCTTGCCTCAGCCTCCCGAGTAGCTGGGACTACAGGCGCCCGCCACAACACCCGGCTATTATTTTGTTGCAGTTTGGCCGGGGCTGGGTTTGAACCCGCCGCCCTCCGCATATGAGGCTGGCGCCCTACTCACTGAGCCACAGTTTTTGCTTTCTTTATCTTAAAAGATAAAATATTTCTCTGACTTACATACATACACTACATATATATTTTTTTTCATATTGATCTAAAAGAAGACTTAAAAAAAAGAATTGGTGCTTGAACGTTAAATTTTTAATTCAACTTGTTAGTATGTTGTTTAGGATATTGCATCCTCATTTATAAGTGAAATAAGTTTGTAATTTCCCTTTATAATAATATATTTTTCCAATTTTAATATCAGGTGTATCCAGATGAAGTAGAATGATTTTGAAGTATTTCTTCTTTTTCTACTGTCTGTAAGATTTGGCATGATCTGTTTTTTGAAATTATCTTTTACTTTTATTTATAAATATTAAATATTTTTTGAGACTTTGGAAAAAAAATAAGAAGAAGTTAACTGATGACTCTCTACTGAACCTCAGAGACAAAGCATTCTATGAGGGATACACTCTTATCTGACAACGTGAATGTTACTTTATTTGCATTATTATTATTATAGCTCATCATCGCAGCAATCATCTGATATCTTTTCTGAATGTATTTATCTTCGTTCATTCTTTACAAGGTTTTTGTTTCTAGTCCTTATGTTTCTAGTCCTTATGTTTCTAGTCCTTATGTTTCTAGTCCTTATGTTTCTAGTCCTTATGTTGTTGTTATTAAATTTTAAGCCTTTTTAATTCTGTGAAGGCAAAGAGTGGAAACCAAATAAACACACGTACCTGTATAGAGAAAATAAAATTTAAAAAAGGAAAAGAAAAATATTAATGCTTAGAATAAGGAAACAATTGAATTGTGAAGAACTGAGCGTGAACAAGAATCAGATGACTTAGTATTTTGATTTCTGTGTTTATGATTCAGTTTCTAAAAATGTCAAGAATATAAGAACAAAATGAGTTAATCATACCCCAGACAGGAGGAGTTTCATAAAGAAATTCTAATGAAGCTGTCAAAATTTTCATAGATAATATATATGTGGTTGTATTTTTCCCAGTGTAAAATTCCTTTGCAGTTTTCCAAAGTTTTGAATGTATTTTGAAAGTACTTTATCACAAAACTATTATTCTAGGAAGACTGACTTCTGAGTTCATTTTATTTTGCATCAATTCCCGTTAAGCTGAGACAGCTGGTAACCACGGCAGAAATTCTCTTGGTATATAGCCAGGAGTTATGACACAACGTTGGCTACGTGGAAAACTATTCAGTCTCAGCCACATGGCTTTGGTGGATTCCTTCCTCCAAACTCAACAATACAGAGCACTCATGTGTACCCACAGCAGGTGTCACACAGTCCAAATCGGAGGTCCGTGTGCTCTTTATGGTAAAACCAAACACTTCACGTTTTCAAATAAAACGCATGCTCCTCTCCATCCATGCTATTAGACAAATTTGTTTCATAAAAGAATCACTCCCCAGAAATCAGTTGCATTTTTTACTGTCTAGCACTCACTTACACACCTCATGCACCGTGTGAAACCCACAAAATTACTGTCCCTGAAACTAAGTTGAGTTCTACAAGTGGAGAGTTATAATCCAAGTGACGTCTTAAGGACCAGGAACAGAAGAGAAGGAAATGGGATTTGATGATGAACGTTTTGCAAAGAGTATAAAGATAGACATAAGCTCTAGGGTTTGTTCACATGAAAGAACGAGGGATGAGCCTGACTTATCAGACACTTGTCCCTTCCTTATACACCTGATGGAAGAGCCAGTACTTTTCCATGGCCATTCAGGGCTTCAAATGGCCGTGGCCATCATCTTGGAGTGATCTCAAGAGATCATTCTTCGTATTGCCATTCCAAACAAATTCAATTTTTCTTGGAGATACTATGCCCTTTCCTACAATTCACACTCATTAAATAGGTATTTCAATTCTACACTCCTGAATGGTACCATGGACTGTGCCTAATGAAAACAAACCCAGCTTGCTCCCAATGCCTCTACCTGTATCTTTTACCTTAAAACTTGCACAGAATGTATTTTCCTCCATCCTTTATATTATTTATTTTATTTATTTTTTTGAGACAGAGTCTCACTATGTCACTCTGGGTAGAGTGCTGTGGCATCACAGCTCATAGCAACCTCCAACTCTTAGGCTTAAGTGATTCTCTTGCCTCCGCCTTCCAAGTAGCTGGGACTACAGGTGCCTGCCACAACACCCGGCTATTTTTGTTGCAGTTGTCTTTGTTTAGTAGGCCTGGGTTGGGTTTGAACCTCCAGCTTCAGTGTATGTGGCTGACGTTGTAACCACTGTGTTACAACCCGAGCCTTCTTCCGTGTTTTAGATGCAAAATTACCTTTGCCTTTTCTCTAAGGCTGAACCGCATTTCACTTTTCTTTGCTGCAATCTGTTTTGTTTGCTTCTGGCTAGTTCCCAAACTGACTTAGGTCACTTTAAATTCTGATACCATCTTCCAGGATTCTATCACATCTCTTCCTCTTCCCTCCAACGATCTCCTGATTTGTAAACCTCCCTTCTAATAGCTGGGAAATTACTGAAGACTTCCAAGAAGTGCAGTCTTTACACACCATCTGTCACTGTTTTTCAGGTGAAAAGTGAAACTTACTGGTTAGTCACTTTGAAGGCACAAAGAGGTTGGTGAGTTTTTGTTTTGTTTTGTTTTGTTTTTTAGGGAGGGAAGTGGGATGGTAGGGTAGTTACATCACATAGTGAAAAGAATGTTTATGTGCCAATTTTCACCGGAGTAAGCTCCAGGGAAAGGGAATACACAGGGGTTTTCACTGCTCTAGTTTCTAGAGCTCAATATTGCTCACTTAATAACAATACTTTACTGAAGTTAATGACATCTTGAAAACTCAAACAAGTTACCTTATCAATTATAAGCAATGCTGTAAATCGAGTACATTTTCTAGGAGTCTCAGTTGCCCAATTCCTAAGGTGATTTCTTTATTTCCTCCTAATAGTATACCAGGTACTATCCTAGTGGAATTTTTAAAACAGAAATAAACAATCATATACCTGTATTATTCGGCAATACAAAAATGCTAACTGAAGGCTACTGCGGATGCTTATAATGGCAAAAATAAAACACAAACCCACAACCTGCCAGAACTCAATGTGAAAAGCTCAAATTAGGGTTAACAATAAAGAGGTTGTGTGAAAATAGCTATTCCTTAATTATTTCATTCTTACTCACTAGGTCTTGGCTATAGTCTAGTGATATCAAGTTAATTGTTGTCAGAAACAAGGGCTAGCTCTCTAATAAAAGTCATAGACAGGGAATTCAAACTGAATTATAGCGAATATGAATCATCCACACAGCTGTCCATACAGGGCCAAGTACAACATTTTGATTTTTGATAAAAGGGAGACACAGAGCAGAAAGGACGTTCATATTCCACCATGTAGAACATGGGAAGCTTTTCTGACAATTAGTTAGAAAATTAGACCCTAATGCCACGGAGAGGATTAACTGTAAAAATCATAGTTATTTAAGAAGGAGTCTTTCCTTTTTCACTTTATCTATACCTGAAGATCTATACTGATATGAAAGTTTTGAATGGGTGTATTTTGAAAGGAATTCTAGCTATCCACACTCTCTTCAAATGTATGATTTAACATAAAACTGTGATATTTCTTCCTTATGCAAATAGAAGAGGTGTTTTGACTTTGGGGAGCTATGAATAACAGCTTTCTCCGGCTGGTTCAGTGTGGCACCTGTAACTGAGCACTGGAGCTCTAAGGCAAGGACGTGCTTTGAAATTGTAAATTAAAAAGCATTTCTGGAAAAGGATGACAGCTGATCTCACTTGAATCTGCGTTCTGTCATTCAGAAACATAATTCAAACAACTCTTCTTCTTGACAGGAGGTGAACAAAACTGTATCGAAAAACTCTTCAAATAACTGAAATTGCCACTCTGCTCTGCCCTCATTGTTTTTTTTTTTTTATTATTGCTTATATTCTTAATTGATCATATTGGATGGCCAGAGCTGTATCATTCAAGACCTTGGTGAGCCAACAAATCACCTAAATCTAACTGTTCTTCAATAGTTACACAGCCATCAGTAGTTACATCTCAATTTTCAACTTCTTGTTATTTGTAAGTACATAGGATGGCAGATGTTCTGTTTGTTTTCCCATAATAAAATAATTATACCTCATCTTAATATCTTACATTTCACTAACTTGTGGTTGTCTCTCCTTTGGTTTGACATAACTTTTTGTTTTGGTTTGTTTTTAGACCTTAATTTTGGCCCATAAAATAGACTCCATTTTTTTTAAAGTAATAATAGTATTTTCTACAGAATTGGAATACCACCTTTAGTACAAGGTAAAGGATCGTTTACAGTTTCAAAGAAGTTATGAAATCCTCAAATTACACATAAAACGCTGTAGGTGTGCTCCAGTAAGCTGAGTTGTGCACACACACACTTAACATTCCTTTCTGGAGAAAGGGTCCCATGGTGTTTATTTTCTCTTATAAAATGTTAAGAAAATTGTTATAAAGGGAAAAATAGGAAAGTTTCTTAGTAAGTGAACTATAATATAAATAAGAAAACTAGACAAAGGAAATCGAAGTACATAAAATACAAATTATATGTATAAACTATCACCTGATCACCTGTAATACAGAATTAAGGAAAAAGATTATAACTCAGAATAAGATTGTAACATCATCCAATCTACCACCATCACTTAAAAAATTAAGAATCACGGCCAAGATATCTATAATTTATTCAAGGTCTTATGTGACTCTGGCTGTTTTACTTAAACATATTTAAATCAGTGATTTTCAAATTTGTTTTAGGACCCTATCCCCTCAAAAATGTCTTAATGTAATTTTATTAGATGCCTTCTAGGGTTTCATAGATTTTTTTCCCATATGATTTTTTTAATGTTTTTTATTTATGAGACAGAGTCTCACTCTGTCTTCTGGGTAGAGTGCTGTGGCATCTTCATAGCTCACAGCAACCTCAGACTCTTGGGCTGAAATGATCCTTTTGCCTCTGCCTCCCAAGTAGCGGGACTACAGGTGTGCACCACCATGACTGGCTAGATTTTTATTTTTAGTAGAGACTGGGTCCTGCTCTTGCTCAAGCTGATTTTAAACTCCTGACCTCAAGCAATCCACCCGCCTTGGCCTCCCAGGGTGCCAGGATTATAGATGTGAGCCACAGTGCCTCGCCTCTCATATGATTTTAGGTAATATTCAATTATTTTTTTCATGTTCATGTATTAATTTATATTAAAGAAATGAACCAATAAAATGAAAGTAAATAGATAGCAGAAGAGGCATCGAGAACAATAGGGAACTAATTAAATAGACTTTTCTGGTTTAAGTATTTGTTTCCTATTTTTTTGCTTTTCTGTGTAACAAAACAGTATTAACACATACACACAATCCATAGTAAATGTAGAAATATAATTATTTTTAACTCCATAAACCTATGTCATAAAATAGGGACAAGCATAAATCCAGACCAAATTATTTATTTTTTAAAAAAAACAACGGAATCTTCATGACACAATTAAAAGTTATGTAAAATAACTTTCAAAAGTACAGAAACTATAAGTTTACATTGTTAATGTTTTAATTCAAACAATGAAATTACAAGAGGTCTTTCATCATTTTTTCCTCAAGTCGTAAATTGAAGAGCTGACATCTTGATTAATCACATGGTTCACTTTTAATAGCCAACAAGTTTGCTATTAAATTTTAATCAACCTACCTATTAAATTTCATTCAAATGGTTGGGAGATACTTCAGCTTCTTTTAATAGCTAATTCATTCATGGGGAATCTATTAATATGGATTTCAATGACGCATTTTCCTCAAAGTACAGATTACGTTATTGTTAGCTTAATGTAAAATGAAATATTCTGAATTCAGAGATGTTGCCTCTGTTTTATTATGTACATTCAAAGATGTAGAATTGGGGACCCCAAAAATGACATTTTACATTCCCTGCGTTTGCACTAATTGGCTTTCCCTGTGCCTTCCTGTTCAGACACATGAGTTTTTCGAGAGTAAATACTTAATCAAATTGCTGGGTCACGTTGTGCACATTTTCAATTTACAACATATTGCCAAAAAGCTGTCCAATGTGTTGGTACAAATTCACACTCCCAGGAGCAGTGTATATTTCTCAAATTCTTTCTAGGACTTAGTATTGTCAGACTCACATTTTTGCCAGTCGGATGGGCATGGAATGATATTTTATATCACTATTATGCTTCTCATTTTTCATTCCCAGAGAGACAGATAACTTTTCGTGTTTATTAGCCCTGAGGGTCTCTTTTAAGTGAGTTGCCTGCTCTTATATTTTGCCGTCATTTATATTGGGCTGTTGATTAATGACAGATATTTTACATAATATGGTCACTACCATTTTGTTTGTTAAATATATTGTTTACACCTTCTCCCAGGTTCTAACCTGTTAGGAGTGTTGTTTACATTTTATTTATTTATTTATTTACTATTTTAGAGACAGGGTCTCACTTTATCACTCTTGATAGAGTGCCTTGGTGCCACAGCTCACAGCAACCTCCAGCTCTTGGGCTTAGGCAATTCTCCTGCCTTAGCCTCCCAAGTAGCTGGGACCACAGGCACCCGCCACAACGCCCGGCCATTTTTTTTTGTTGTTGTTGCAGTTTGGCAGGGGCCTGATTTGAACCCTCCACCCTGGGTATATGGGGCTGCACCTACCCACTGAACCACAGGCACAGCCCAGTGCTGTTTACATTTGGAGACAACAACTTCATCATCTTTTCTTACAGTCTGTGATCTTATTATTTTGGATTTAAGAGCTTTTAATATAAACTCTAAACTGTGTTTCTTTCTAAAAGTTTTAAAATGTTAATTTATGTTTAATAGTTTTTCCACATTATACCACCCACCCCAGCCTACTGCCATGCAGAAACTAACATCATTGGATATTTGGTGACATTTGAGGAGAAGTGATGGACCTATCCATGTTCATCACTCGTTCATCCCTAAAATTCACCTTTCGTGGTCAAAGACATGCGTTTCTGTGTTCTGTTAACTTGGGCATTTTGAATTATTCAGCTTATTACTCAAAATGAAGAATACTGTGCCTGAAAATAAAAGGCCAATTTGGCTTCACCATAGGCAAAATGCCAGTAAGCCATGGTTCTTTCTAGTTAATCAAAAAATGAGCAAACCCCATTTCTGTTATTTACATAGTAGCAACTCTGTTTTCTCTGAATCACTCTTGATAATCTGCTAATGCTTTACAGTCAGATCCACAGCGACATTTCTTTGCAAATCAAACACTGCTTCTGTATGTTTGCTAAATAAAACAAACTTTGAACAAATTGAAGTATAACTACTTAATACATAGAAGATAATTTACCAAAGTGAAGAAAGTATGTCTTGTAGTATAACTCACTGCCCGGTATTGGTGTCATTTTCTATACTGGATAAATTATTTAATCTTACCTGCTAGTCTGTCTTGACTAAAACCTGAACTTTCAAATTGGAACTTATACTTGAAAAACAGTGTCTGAAAAAATAAATATGAGTTACAACAAGGTATCTATGAATGAAGAGGTTTTATGAAGCTGTTCAGAGAAGGCTACTTTATCATGAGATCCTAACCAGCTCCACTCCATTCTATCTATTGAGGCTAATTCAGGAAATACTGTTTCTTTTTATTTTTTTAATTTATTTTTTTTTGTTGTTGTTGCAGTTTTTGGCCGGGGCTGGGTTTGAACCTGCCACCAATGGCATATGGGGCCGGCGCCCTACTCCTTTGAGTCACAGGCGCCGCCCAGGAAACACTTTCTATTCTTCTAAATGAAGATTGACTATCTCCTTTCAATCTATATGTCTTCGCAACATTTTCCCAATTCTCAATCATTTTTCAGGGTTGTAAATTACTTTTATGAATGTGTTAGCTAGCTTGTCTTATGGGCTGAAGCATTTACTGAGAAAACTTATTATGGAGATCATAGGAGCACCCACCACACTAACACTTACTTTTAAATGACACCGAGAACATAAGGCTGAGCTATGCAAAGGGCAAGCCTGTACATTCAATTCTACAAGACCAAGCGTCACTGCACACTGCACAATTACCGGTAATGGCAATTTAAGTATCTTTTTTCTTTCTGATTAGGGCCTTTTATTGCTAAAACTTGATTGTTTTAACTTGGTAAAACTTGATTGTTTTAGCTTTCTAGATAATTGAATTAATTTCTATTTACTTCAGAATAGCAGATAAAAATTAACTCATTTTATAGAAAAAATAATTTGAACCAATGACGCTGTTAGTTAACTTTGCATTTTATGCACAGCATTTATATCATCACTACTTTTATGTTAGTGGTCTGGATGACAGAAAGAGTTCAGGTTTTGTTTATTTTTAGATTTTTAATTGTAAAACATTTCATAGTTTTTGTGAAAACCAGAATTAGGTTATGAAAGTAATAAGATTAATTTACAATGTTACTATTACAATATTCTTTCAACTTATTCCATGCATTACTATATTGTCCTAAGATAAAAGAACACAGTTTCAATGACTATCAAATTTAGGAGTACAAAGGTCTGGGATAAGTTATATCCTTTCTATTACTAAGTGATTATAGGTAGAAATCCTTCCTTCCTCCCTCCCTTCCTTCCCCTCACTCTTCCTTCCTTCTTCCTCCCTTCCTCCCTCCTTCCTTCCCCTCTCTCTTCCTTCCTTCTTCCTCCCTTCCTCCCTCCTTCCTTCCCCTCTCTCTTCCTTCCTTCTTCCTCCCTTCCTCCCTCCTTCCTTCCCCTCTCTCTTCCTTCCTCCTTCCTCCTTCCTCCGTACCTCCCTCTTTCTTCCCTCCCCCCCTCCCTCTCTTCCTTCCCCTCTCTCTTCCTTCCTTCTTCCCCCCTCCCTCCCTCTTTCCTCCCTCCCTCCCTCCCTCTCTTCCTTCCCCTCTCTCTTCCTTCCTTCTTCCTCCCTCCTTCCCTTCCTTCCCCTCTCTCTTCCTTCCTTCCTTCCTCCCTCCCTCCCTCTCTCTTCCTCCCTTCCTCCCTCCTTCCTTCCCCTCTCTCTTCCTTCCTTCTTCTCCCCTCCCTCCCTCTTTCCTCCCTCCCTCCCTCCCTCTCTTCCTTCCCCTCTCTCTTCCTTCCTTCTTCCTCCCTTCCTCCCTCCTTCCCTTCCTTCCCCTCTCTCTTCCTTCCTTCCTTCCTCCCTTCCTCCCTCTCTCCCTTCTTTCTTTCCGTTTTTTACCACACAGTGTAGTGGCATTGACATAGCTCCCTGCAAACTCAAATTCCTGGGCTCAAGATATTCTCCTGCCTCACTCTCTCAATAAGCTGGAATTACAGGCATGTGCTACCAAACCTGGCTAATTTTTCTATTTTTTGAAGAGATGGGGTGGTCTTGCTGTTACTCAGGCTGACCTTGAGTTCCTGGCTCTAAGAAATCCTCTTGCTTTGGCCTCAAGTGCTAGATTACAAGTGTGAACCACCGTGCCCAGCCTCACTGAAATAGTCGTCCTCTCACTGAAATATAAAAAATTAAAATAAAAAAGGGTTTCTACCAAAAAATACTTTGAAAGCTCCCAGGAAAGAAAAGAAGAAGGACAGTAACATTCTTCTTATAACCTAAGCTCTACAACTGAGATTCCATATCAAATAGTTTTGTAAAGTAATAGGTTATGGCCAATCTATCACCTCACATACTCAGTTTTTTTCCAAGACTTTTTTTTTTGTGCATGGGTAGAATGAATTTACTCTAAAAGCCCATACTTAGAATAAAATTAAGTGGAAGCAAATGAATCGTATATCTTGAAATTTAAGAAATAAAGAAGTGAAGATACACTGTTAAGAATATTCATTTTCCATATTAGGTAATTAACAATAAAGGACTCTTTGAAATATATTCCACAGAGATGATGAACATTTTTTCATGTGTTTGTTAGCCATTCGTCTGTCATCTTTAGAGAAAGTTCTATTCATGTCTCTTGCACATTGATATATGGAATTGTTGGCTTTTTTCATGTGGATTAATTTGAGTTCTCTATAGATCCTAGTTATCAAGCTTTTGTCTGATTGAAAATATGCAAATATCCTTTCCCATTGTGTAGGTTGTCTCTTTGCTTTGGTTATTGTCTCCTTAGCTGTACAGAAGCTTTTCAGTTTAATGAAGTCCCATTTGTTTATTTTTGTTGTTGTTGCAATTGTCATGGTAGTCTTCTTCATGAAGTCTTTCCCCAGGCCAATATCTTCCAGTGTTTTTCCTATGCTTTCTTGGAGGATTTTTATTGTTTCATGCCTTAAATTTAAGTCCTTTATCCATCTTGAATCAATTTTTGTGAGTGGGGAAAGGTGTGGGTCTAGTTTCAGTCTTTTACATGTAGACATCCAGTTCTCCCAACACCATTTATTGAATAGGGAGTCTTTCCCCCAAGGTATGTTCTTGTTTGGTTTATCGAAGATTAGGTGATTGTAAGATGTTAGTTTCATTTCTTGGTTTTCAATTCGATTCCAAGTGTCTATGTCTCTGTTTTTGTGCCAGTACCATGCTGTCTTGAGCACTATGGCTTTGTAATAGAGACTAAAATCTGGTATGCTGATGCCCCCAGCTTTATTTTTGTTACAAAGAACTGCCTTAGCTATACGGGGTTTTTTCTGGTTCCATACAAAATGCAGAATCATTTTTTCCAAATCTTGAAAGTACGATGTTGGTATTTTGATAGGAATGGCATTGAATAGGTAGATTGCTTTGGGAAGTATAGACATTTTAACAATGTTGATTCTTCCAATCCATGAGCATGGTATGTTCTTCCATTTGTTAATATCCTCCGCTATTTCCTTTCTGAGGGTTTCATAGTTTTCTTTATAGAGGTCCTTCACCTCCTTCGTTAGGTATATTCCTAGGTATTTCATTTTCTTTGAAACTATGGTGAAGGGAGTTGTGTCCTTAATTAGCTTCTCATCTTGACTGTTACTGGTGTATACAAAGGCTACTGACTTGTGGACATTGATTTTATATCCTGAAACATTACTGTATTTTTTGATGACTTCTAGGAGTCTTGTGGTTGAGTCTTTGGGGTTCTCTAAGTATAAGATCATGTCGTCAGCAAAGAGGGAGAGTTTGACCTCCTCTGCTCCCATTTGGATTCCCTTTATTTCCTTGTCTTGCCTAATTGTATTGGCTAGAACTTCCAGCACTACGTTGAATAGTAAAGGTGACAGAGGACAACCTTGTCTGGTTCTAGTTCTAAGAGGAAAAGCTTTCAGTTTTACTCCATTCAGTAAAATATTGGCTGTGGGTTTGTCATAGATAGCTTCAATCAGTTTTAGAAATGTGCCACCTATGCTTATACTTTTCAGTGTTCTAATTAGAAAAGGATGCTGGATTTCATCAAATGCTTTTTCTAACAACCCTGAGATATCATCTAACCCCAGGGAGAATGGCCCACATCACAAAATCTCAAAACTGCAGATGCTGGCGTGGATGTGGAGAGAAGGGAACACTTTTACACTGCTGGTGGGACTGCAAACTAGTACAACCTTTCTGGAAGGAAGTATGGAGAAACCTCAAAGCACTCAAGCTAGACCTCCCATTTGATACTGCAATCCCATTACTGGGCATCTACCCAGAAGGAAAAAAATCCTTTTATCATAAGGACACTTGTACTGGGCGGCGCCTGTGGCTCAGTGAGTAGGGCGCCAGCCCCATATGCCGAGGGTGGTGGGTTCAAACCCAGCCCCGGCCAAACTGCAACAACAACAAAAAAAAATAGCCGGGCGTTGTGGCGGGCGTCTGTAGTCCCAGCTGCTCGGGAGGCTGAGGCAAGAGAATCGCGTAAGCCCAAGAGTTAGAGGTTGCTGTGAGCCGTGTGATGCCACGGCACTCTACCAGAGGGCGGTACAGTGAGACTCTGTCTCTACAAAAAAAAAAAAAAGGACACTTGTACTAGACTGTTTATTGCAGCTCAATTTACAATCGCCAAAATGTGGAAACAGCCTAAATGCCCATCAACCCAGGAATGGGTTAACAAGCTGTGGTATATGTATACCATGGAATACTATTCAGCCATTAAAAAAAATGGAGACTTTACATCCTTCGAATTAACCTGGATGGAAATGGAAGACATTATTCTTAGTAAAGCATCACAAGAATGGAGAAGCATGAATCGTATGTACTCAATTTTGATATGAGGACAATTAATGACAATTAAGGTTATTGGGGGGGGAGGCAGAAAGAGGGACGGAGGGAGGAGGGTGGGGCCTTGGTGTGTGTCACACTTTATGGGGGCAAGACATGATTGCAAGAAGGACTTTACCTAACAATTGCAATCAGTGTAACCTGGCTTATTGTACCCTCAATGAATTCCCAACAATAAAAAAAAAAAAAGAAATGAGAAAAAAAAAATTAAAAAAAAAAAGAAATACATTCCACAGAAATTGACATCTATATGTCTATATTCTAATCTTCCACAAGTTTCATACACATTTTTTATATGAGAAACATGGATATTTTTATTACTATGAGTAAGCCTTTGTGGTCAGAAAGATCTAATTTGGAATCTACATTTTGACTTTTATCAGCCATGTGATTTTGAAGCAAGAAACACAATTTCTTCATGGGTATAAAAAATGGATAAGGAATAATGAACAGAAAACAATATGCAAATGAGAGCCACACATGTGCTAAAGGAGAATCACTAAATCACTAAATTTATAGTGTTTCTTTAAAAAAATGATCCATTGCAAAGGGATCTATAAAGACTTTAATTATAATAATAATCATAAATTGAAGCCATGCTTACTATGGTGTGGCTGGCTGTGAGAGACTAGAGACTGGATGATTAGCAGGAGTCGTCTCAGAGGCAGAGTTGAAAGTGATGGATAAAAGGGACTTGCAGAGAACTTAAAAAAATTTCAGAACTTTAGGGGGTACAGATGTTTTGTTTACATACTTTGTTTCTGTACACATTGTGTTAAAATTATACACGCAAGTGTGCCCTTCACACAGATAGTGCATACCGTACCCAACAGGTTTGAATTTACCCTTCTCTCCTCCATCCCCCCAGCTTGATTTTCAATGAGATTTACGTCCATATGAGCACTTAAGAGTTGATCAATTGGTCCTAATTTGGTATTGACTACATGGGTTTGTTTCTCCATTCTTGTGATATTTCACTTAGAAGAATGGTTCCTAGTTCCATCCGGGTTGTCCAAAAAGATACTAGATTGCCATTTCTTTATGGCTGAGGAGTACCGTCTAGTAAGCATATCACACATTCTATTAATCCATTCATGTATTTGTGGCACTTGGGTTGTTTCTACGTCTTTGAAATTGTGAATCGTGCTGCTATAAACATGCAAGTGCAGGTGTGTTTTTTTGTTGCTGTTGTTTTTTTTTTTTTTTTTTAAATAAATGACCTTTTCCTCCACTGGGTATATACCAAGCAGTGAGATTCCTAGTGCAAATGTTAGGTCTACTTTAATTTCTTTCAGGTAACTCATGAAAGATAAAAAGAGTTCAACCTAAGGCAGGAAACTGTAAGAATCCTGGAAGAAAATGTTGGAGAAACTCTTACAGATATGGACCTAGGCAAAGAATTCATGAAGAAGACCCCAAAAGCCATCTCAGCCAAAACACAAAAAAATAAATGGGACTTGAACAAATTAAAAAGTTTCTGCACCACCAAGGACACAATCAAAAGAGCAAATAGTGAACCCACAGATGGGGAGAAAAATGTTGCCTGCTATCCATTTGATAAAAGACTGACAGCCAGAATCTACAAAGAACCCAAGCAAATAGCAAGAAAGCAATCAAGTGACCCCATTAAAAAGTGGGCAAAATACATGAACAGGAACTTTTCAAATGAAGACAGACGACTGGCCAACAAACTCATGAAAAAATGCTCAACATCTCTAATCATTAGAGAAATGCAAATTAAAATTACAATGAGATACCATCTAAATCCACTGAGAATGTTTTTTTAAAAAGTCCCAAAACATTGAATATTGGCCTGGATGCAGCGAGAAAAGAATTCCTACACAGTGTTGGCGGGAATGCCAACTGAGCACGCGTTTGAGTTTTTCTTTTATGGATGCTGTCAAAACTGTATAGTAAGGACCTTTCCCTTGATTTACAGTAAAATCAATATCTAACAGAATTCATTTTGCCACATTAATAGAGAGTGAATTCTGAAATTTATTTGGCTTTCTTGGGTTAAAAATTAATATATTCATAGTAATGTTTAATTGTGTGACCTGCCAGCTCACTTTTTAAATCTGTCTCTATTTTGCCTTTTGTATCATTAAACTGATTTTCCTAAAACAGATTTCTTTATTTTATTTTTTCCTTTTCTTGTTCTGTCTATTGATAACATATAGAAAGGAAACCAATTAACAGAGAGAACACTGTTGCTTCATTTATACATCAAAAATAAAAATAACAAAATTGTTGTCATGCTAGACAAAAACATATTGGTGAATGTCCAAAGAAGGTTCACTTGTGCCATGGGGTATTTTTATCTGCGTTCTCGTCATAACAGTTCTTTTGTTAAAACAAAAAGAATTTGTGATACATGCTACTCCGATGTGTCAGCCATGAAAGTACTACAGGGACATTATCGATTTTGCAAATTTCATAAACAGATGTCAGCTTATGTTAGGAGCCAGTCAATATTTACAACCAGTGATTTTGTAATTCTTCAAAAAAGCAAGGCTTTGGGACAATACGGCATGTTTTGTGAATGGAGGCCTCATTCTATTTCCTGACATTAATAAAGTACAGTGAATGAGTTTGTGTTTCACCCTAGCAGTTTCCATTTATGTAAGTCATTAATCACAGTTTAACACCGCTTACATTTTTTCATTTGCATTTTTCTTTAAAAATATAAAAGCAAAATATCTTTAGAAGCCTGAACATCACTGAAATGGCAGATGTCTCCTCGGAAAGACCCCTTAGGCTCTGAGAAGACAGGAGTTAACCAGGAGTCTGGCTCACATCTCTGCTCCACAACATAGCTGGTTATTTAGCAGGGCTGCCTGAATTGATCTAGCATTCTCTAAGCTTCTGAAAGGCAGGACATGGCTCAAAAGAAAAGAGAAGGCACTGTTTGCTTATATCATGATCCAAGGTAGAGACAAAAAATATATTACCTTTATTTCTTCGATATTAAGACATGTTTACAAATCAAAAGTATTAAAATATAACCAGGCAGATGTAATTTGCATTTAATTTCTAAATTAGAAACAATTTAGTTTTATTCATTTATTTGTTCTGTTAGCCTCCAAGGTAGTGCTATCTTAGGTAAATTATTATTTATTTTATTTGACATTCCAGTCACCACCTCATTCCTCCTGCCTATTTCTGGAAAATAAAAAGGAGAAAAAACCTTCAGTAGTGAATGATGAATTTTAATATCTGATTGCTTGACAGCACCAGCAAGGACAAGTCTTCATTTATTAGAAAATATAAGTGAACTTCTGAATAAAATAATAATTATAATAGTTCTTATTATGTTCCAGGCAGTGTTCAAAGCAATTCACACATATTAACTTATTTATTCCTCTCAAGGATCTTCTGAAGTGGGTACTATTTTATTTCCCTATTGCATACACCCAGAGAAGTTAAGAAATTTGCCAAAATTCACTGAATTAAAAGTGATTAAAAGTGACTTTGAATCAGTGTCCATTCTTAACACTGCCGTGCAGAACTACAAGTCAAAATGAACTATATACGGGCTGGGCACAGTGGCTCATGCCTGTAATCCTAGCATTCTAGGAGGCTGAGGTGGGCAGATCGCTTGAGCTCAGGAGTTCGAGACCAATTTGAGCACAAGTGAGGCCCTGTCTCTTCTAAAAAAAAAAAAAATAGAAAAACTGAGGCAAGAGGATCCCTTGAGCCCAATAATTGGAGGTTTTTGTGAGCTATGATGCCATGGCACTCTACCCAGGGCGACAGCTTGAGACTCTATGTCAAAACAAAACAAAACAAAGCAAACTACCTATGAAAGGCGGCATCTTTCCCCTTTACATCATAAATGGTCCTGGTGGGGTCCCCTTTCAGGATGTTGTCATGCCAATAGACTGAGAGCCAAAATTTACCCTTAAAAGTCTATGAAAATAAATGCATCGTCACAGGTAATTATAATTTTAATGATGACATAAATTTACTAAGAATGTGAAGATTAATTCAGATCTGAACCCTGAAAAGAGAATCCATCAGCATTAATAAATAAGAGCGACACATCTACAGCTCAGTCTTCCTACATAGAACAACTAAATTTGGCTTAAATAAATAAAGCCTTGCTGGTCGGATGTCCAGGCATAAAAATCTACATTACATTAACGTGTGTGGAAGGTTGATAAGATGGAGGATAGGATTTCGAGCCGGGGGGGGGTGGGGGGAATAAAATCCCAGGAAGCCAGCCAAGCCATTGTTCTACAAGGATAAAAAAAATGCCTTTTTTTAACTCTACCACACAGAGGGCATATTTTTGCAATAAATCTATAGCTGGGGTGGAAAGTAGGGCATCTTTTTGTAATTCAAACAAAGATAACCATACTGGTAGGAGCTATCTACCAAAATTTGATTTTTAAATGGAAATTTCCGACCTCTCTAGAAATAATTAAATAAAAAGAAAATGGGAAATGCCATTATAATATTTATGATGAGATGAAGCCTAATGAAACCTAACTTCAGAAAATATTCTAATTTCTATTTAGAGCTACCTTTTAAAAGAGTAGAAATGTTTAAGTATTAATTAAACGGCCAGAGGAAATTTCTCAGCCAACATTTCGTTTTTGATCAAATACAAGTTCTAGAGGCCCTATTAATCTGAATTGTTTGAGATGAGGTTTTAGCCAGTAGAGATTATGAGTGGGAGATACGGACAGGAAAGACAACTCTAGCCATAAATCCTTCTCACCACTGCCAGGGAGTTGGAGCTAGTAGGGATTTGGATCAGATTTCCAATAGTCCTGGGAGGAGCTCAGTGATTTATTTATTTATTTATTTTTTTTTTGAGACAGAGCCTCAAGCTGTCGCCCTGGGTTGAGTGCTGTGGCATCACAGCTCACAGCAACCTCTAACTCCTGGGCTAAAGTGATTCTGCTGCCTCTGCCTCCCAAGTAGCTGGGACTACAGGCGCCTGCCACAACGCCCGGCCATTTTTTTTGGTTGCAGCCGTCATTGTTGTTTGATGGGTCCTGGCTGGATTCAAACCCCCCAGCTCAGGTTTATGTGGCTGGCGCCTTAGCTGCTTGAGCCACAGGCCCCGAGCCAAGCAGCTCAGTGATTAAGCGCTAAGTAAACCTTCAAGATAGGAGCAAAACAGTAAATATTTAACTGAACCAATGAGTAAACCCTCTTGTGGTCCCATAATGGGCTTGGCTGAGAATGAACCTTTGTTAAACTCTTCAGTAATCCTATCACATTATAGCTGTCCTAAACCCCCTTCCACCTGTGTGTGCAGTGGTTAAGTAAACTTGATAGTACTGCTGGAGTATTGGCCTAAAGGAATTCTAGATTTGCCTGAGTATGTAGCATTGAGAAAAAAAAAAATATTGGAAATGTACCAAAAGCATTTTGAGAAACATCTTCATAAAAATAGATGTTATGCAGGTTCAATGGAAGGTTTTAAAGAGATGAAGTGATAAAACAATAAACTTCCAAAGAGAATAAATAAAAATTAGTACATCCATTAAAAATAATCAATAAATCTTCCAAGGTTTCACATGATTCCAAAGAGTAAAATTCAATAGTAATCAAGTTTATCACAGTGGGAAACATAGAAAGAAAGTCCAACACATATGATGTGAAGAGTTGGTTCAAGAACAGAATATTAGCGATGGTTCAAAAAAACAAAAACACGGAGAAGTAGCTCTGCCCTGTGTGGTGTATTCTTCATTCCTAATGGATCCAAAAGATGATAATGATTGATTCTCATTTTTAAGACGAGAGGATAGAACATCCAAAATTTTAATATAACAGCACTTTGATGAATTGGGGAGTGGAATGAATAGGAAAGCAAACCTCAAGTCAAAATAGAACTGACTTTTAGATAACAGCTTGTAGTTTTCAAGGCCCAAAACTGTGTCAAAGACAAAAATAAGAAATTCGATAAATCTAATTTAGAAAGAAAGGAAAATGGAGTTGGAATTTAAAAAAATAATGGTAGCTGCAAGAAATTAAGAATGAACGGGAAGACAGAATGCACAAAGATGTAAAGATGCAGCGTCTCAGAATTTTGTTTTAAAAATACAGAATATAATCTTTTGAAAACACAGGAGTGAGAAGTCGTGCTGCTGGGGTGACCGAGGTGTTTATGTGAAAAGATGAATCTCGGGTGTCACCTACCTAAATATGCTACGCACGCCTGAGCCCAGGGAAGATAGGACCCCGGGAAGGAGATGAGATTAGACAAGGAGGTTAAAGGCTGGGTTTAGCGAGATAATACTAAGAAATAAAAGTGTGCGTACTCCATTCATCTAAGACAAAAAATAATGAGATGAGAATAAAACTCGGAATTTGTGACTTGGGGTGTACGTATAGTTAACCAACACAGAAAGCAAAGAAGATGGCTGTGATTCCTTGTACCACCATCAAAGTCACTCCGTAAAAAGAAGAGTATGTGTTTCAGTGAAAAAGATCCCCACCCGGCAAGCTTTGAATTATCAGTTCAATTTAAGCCCCTACCCACCACCCACAGTCATCATTAAAGTAATCTACTCCACATCACAAAAAATTTTACACCTTCCCTCTAATAGCTTTAGAAATGTCCTTTGAAACTATAGATTTTTTTTTTTTTTTGCAGTTTTGGCTGGGGCTGGATTTGAACCCACCACCTCTGGCATATGGGGCCAGCGTCCTACTCCTTTGAGCCACAGGCACCACCCTAAAACTATAGATCTTAATAAGCAGACTTATGTATATAAAAAGTTAATATAAATGTTATTTTCTTTAAATATATTCAATCTGGCCCAACCACCCACATATTACTATATTCCTAGTTCGTGAAATTCTTGAGCAGGAATTAAATAGGAAGAAATGTTATATGTGAGTGACTATAAAGTCATAAAAAATTATTCATTTAAAGCAGTTTTTACTAAAATTATAAACTTAGTATCTGTGCAAACATTTAGACAATACTACGCAAGATAATAATTTTACATATCTTATCCAGCCTTATAATGGGCAAATAAACAGTGCATCATTTAAAAGCGTATTACTTCATCCTTTGTTTAAAAAATTATTCTATGGCTGCTATAATCATTAGATGTAAGAGTTGTCTACCCTATTGATAAGGATAGTCTTCTTTTTTTTTTTTTGTAGTTTTTGTGGCCGGGGCTGGGTTTGAACCCACCACCTCCAGCATGTGGGGCCGGCACCCTACTCCATTGAGCCACAGGCGCCACCCCCTAGGATAGTTTTCTTTAAGGGAATATACTACGTTATATTCTCTAGATATGAGATATTTGAATAATAAAAAAGTTACTACAAAAACAAATTAATTCCAATAAAAAAGTCACTACGGAAATTAATTCCTAGGCTTTGGAGGCACTTGTAAGTAATTTTCTCCCTATGATCTGAGAATTAATGTCAAAAATTAAAGTATTTACATTTAAATAAATATCCACAAAATAAGCATCAAAGCAAAATTGAAAAAGGGAAGACTACTTTGGAGACTGATTAACAAAATATATTCTAGCAAATAAAAAGCTAATAAATAACGAAACAGAAGAAGGTAGATACTTCATTTTAGTGTATTTTCTTCCTATTTGGAGGAATATTCCTACTAATTGTTCTTATTCGTCAAGCAAATGTGATCTAAATCATTTAAAATCCTCACTGCATTACAGTTACTATATCGTTGCCCAAATAACATAAGAAATGCAATTAAGATTATATTCAAACATGGATCCCCGAATCAAACTCAATTTGGATTTTCCTAACTTCTTTTACATAAATTAGATTCAACCTGTTTGAGTAAAAAGAATAGCACCAGCGTTTGGGTCTTTGTTAATTATAAGCCATAATTATTACATCATTTGTTCTTAAATAGCGTTCAATGTAACAAAAAGTTGACAGAAACAGATAGAAAACAAAGTCTAGTTTGGGGTTAAAAAAAAGAATATTGATGGTGATAATAATTTAAGTTCATACAAAAGCCACTGTCCCAGAGAAATCTATGCTATAAATACATCCCATTGCTGACTGTAGTATCCTCTTGGTTCTGCAGAAATGTAGTCATTTTTACTTCAGTTAAATTAATGCCAATCGTCCCCTCACAGCCCCCCACCCACACCCACAGGGGAGAGGAGAGAGACAGCAGGCACCATGCAAATAATAAGAAAAATCCAACCCTAAGCAAGACAGTGGGTTAAGGGAACTTCATGTAAAAAATTTAAGTAATGCCCAGGGACCATTTTACCCACAAGCACATGTGCACAAAGAGATTGTTATATACATAAAAGTATTTTTCTTCCTTGATATTTAAATACTTAGTATTATCCAGATAATTATTTAAGGTATTAAGATCAGGTACGAGTTTTCCCCCAAGTACACAGGTTGCCTTAAGAAGGCATTAGACAGTATATTTTTAGTTTCACTAAGACTATGAAATTGCTTTATACCTGAGACAATGTGGGATTCTATGATGCTAAGCAGACTATCTAGCCACATAATTGCCCATTTTCACTGCTTCCAATGAGCCCTGACAGCTCACCAGTTTATAGCAGCAGCAGATGACTGGAAAAAAGAAGTTTCTCATTTTCTAACTTCCTTTCAGAAAGGATTTCCTGAAAAATTCAGGATTTAAAAAAAAGTGGCTTATGAATTGTGGAACCCCCTGCTAAGCTCAAACAGGTTTCATAGCCTTGCAATCTTCCTATCATGTGGAACAGGGCTCAGACGTGGAAAATAAAGCAACGCCTTCAAGAACTTCTTAAAGTGCTATGGAAAGTAATAAATATGAAACATCATTTCTAATTACCTCTGTTGAGAGATGCTGAACTGTTTATGTCTCCGGTAATGAAGGAAGACTCGGACTGCTTTCGAACTGTGTCGTTCCACATTCTACGGATGCGGCTCTGGGGGGGCAGAAAGGAAATGAATTTTCACACAAATCATTCTTTTTATTTCTTCCTAGTTATATGAGCCCTTTGTTTCCAGCATCTGGCAAATAAACAACTTCTACGGACTTGCAGAACAGCAGGATGAGAACTTTAGGAGTAATATTATTGATAATGCATGGTTCTTGGTCACTGCGTTCTTATTGCCCACACCAAAGACAATCAAAACCATTAAAATATAAATGCAAAAGACTGTACCCATTGAAAGATGTTGAAGATACACAAAAGTGTGCTCTAGATGGTTAGAATTAGAGAAATTTAGTTTCTAAAGCAAAACAAAGTATTTCCCTGTGTCTTTGATGGGACTAGGAATGTTTAAATAGGCATGAAGTTGCTAGTTTTACTAATCAAAGATTTAGTTTAGGAAATCGGCATCTTGCAAGACAGAGCTGAAGAAAGAACACAGAATATGATTAAAATGTTACTGAACTTAGGTTTTCCATAGCTTTTATGAGGAGATCAATGTAATTTTAGAGATTACGTACTATCCTGACTTTTCTTTCTGTTGAAGGCAATAAAGTTAGTGGGTAGGTTCCTGTCACTACTTCAGCAGGAAGTTTAATAGATAACGGAAAATTCTTACATTATTATTTACATTCTGAAATCCAAATTTCCAAGTGTTGGATAATTCAAGAAACAGTGTGATATTTTTCCACTTTTTTTTTCTATTTTATTCTGTTGTGCAATTTTATTGAATTAAAGACCAAAAACACATTCACAATTCTGCGAAGAGGGAGGAATATTTCTAGAAGCTTTTGTAAGGATGAAATAATTCTAAGAAATATTGATGCTACTGATTGTGAAACGAGGCCGACTAAAGGGTTATGCTGCAAATATATTTGGACACCTTGACTAATCAGAGTAGCTAATCTTAGAATATTAGACAATTGGTTTTCTGAATCTTAGGTTAGAGGTTGCTGTGAACTGTGACTATAGGGCACTCTACCAGGGGAGGCAAAGTGAGACTGTGTCTCAAAAAAAAATAATAAATTAATTAAAATAATATAGTGTGCAATCCAAAATCACACACGAACTTTGTGGCCACCCTGTATTTAAAAATAATTTTTGTAAATGTCATTGTCAAATTAGTCTGATACATTAAACAGTTATATATTTGTTTTTCAAATGTTAGTGGGTAATATTAGGTTCATATTAAATATAGTTTTCTCTTTGTAAGATAAAAGAAAAGTCCATTGAACTTGAGGATAGTATTTATGAAAACACTGTTCACTCATTTTCTTAACTGTTGGTTGAGTGCTAATTAGGTGTGTATGACTTTTCAGTCTAACGGTTGATGCATTTGAGAGAATCAGATATATTAAATTTATAAGTGATATTTAAAGGGCATAGGAACCTTAGTTTTCTAAGCATATAAACAGAATTGTTTAAAGAAATTTAATCTATTATGCCCATAAGCCAGTTGAACATTTGTGAAAGAACAAATGTAACAATTGCTCCTACTTTGCATAAAATGACCACATTTATGAAAAAAATTATTATTATTCTTTTTTGTGTGTGTGGGTTTTGGCCAGGGCTGGGTTTGAACCTGCCACCTCCGGCATATGAGACCTGCACTCTACCCCTTTGAGCCACAGGCACCACCCCCCAAAAAATTAGATTTGTAGTCTGAGTTAAGAAAAAATTACTTCTTGATTTATAACTTTATCAATTTAAATACAAGCCTTTTTCAGAAAACTTCAGTCAGCAAAACTGAAAATGTGACTTAGACATTAGTCAGCTAGTCTGAACCCAGCCATGACCCCCACAGCCCCATGCCTGGTGTGTGACCAGCTCATCGTAGGATCTTGGAGTTGCTAAAGTTCCTGTGTAATAATCAGTGAGTTGACATTGTGGCCTGGGAAAAATTGGGGTCCAGTTTCTACCTAAAAGTCAACAATTCCTCTGGTGAACTGTACAGCTCCAGAGCTAGTCTGGATGGATGGGACATCTGGTCTCCTAATGATATTGCCGAAGCTAATTCTTCACTGCTGACCTGTTCTTCAACTGATCGGTATATAATAGGCTTCAGCTATAATTGTTCGCATCAAAACATGCCATTTTATATGCAAATTGTCTCCATTTGTGATTGAGAATTATTACATAAGTTAAGAGAACTAATGAACTGAAGAATCATCTCTCTCTATAGATACGTGTATATAGCTGGATCTCAGAAAACAATATCCCCAAACAAAGGCCTCAAAATCAAAGTGTTTTTCTGACCTTCTCTCCCCCTTCCTCTCAGCCCCGCTCCACCCTGAGGCTGCCCATAGCAGCTAGAATCCTTGTTCCCCAGGGAATGTGATAGAAACCAGAACTCCTCTTCCCGAAAACCAGCCATAAATACTGAAATTATTCTATGTAAAAATTAGCCATAAAGAAACGATCTGACCTACCTTGTTTGACTGAGGGAGGGCCTACCCAACACACGTTCAGAGAGGCCGAGAGGGGTGTAGACAGACACGCCTCCCTGGATTCCCACCCAGTCTGTCTACATTAGATCACACCCTTTTATCCAATCATGTGTCTGTACTTTTTGAACCTGAGCGTAAAAATGGACAATTTTCCCTGTATCTTTGGGTCTTTGCTCTGAAAGGTCCCATGTATACATGTTAAATAAATTCATGTATCTTTTTTCCTAATAACCAGGCTGCCCCATGAGTAATTTCTTAGCAAACCTTTGGGGGGCAGGGGACCAACACTCCCTATAATAATATAAAATATTACTTTTGTTGAATTCCAGGTGAAGTAAAGTAGCAGATTCCTTTTGCACCAGCTATCCTCGCGCAACTAGAAACAACTGGACGTCATTAATTATTCTGCAAACTTAGACCCTAAATCTGCTCATTTTATTACAATTTTGGTTTCTTCCATGTCTGTTAGCATCATTCCCAAGCGAGATGCTGTAACAACCAACTGATGTGTTAAAGACTTGGGCAGAAAGCTCAGAAAGGACAGCAACGAGTGGCAGAATGTGGGAACAAGCAGTGTTTACCTGTGAGCCTGTGGAGTAGCGCCCGGGTGTTCGGGACCCCGAGGTTTTCCCGGAACCCATGGAGCTCTCTGTGCTGTTCCCGCTGCAGCAATGTGTGCGCAGACATTTCCCGTACTCTTTCCGGACCTGGTCAATTAAAGAGGAACTTTGTTAGCCAGTCATTCCTTTCAGCTAGGAACTCAGGCATAAAACGTACGTGAGTTTTATTTTCAGATACTGTAATTATTTCCTTGCCCTGGCGGTTTAAGGAAGTCTGTTCAGCATATATTTTACATATAAAATAATTACCTTCCTACTGTTAAGCTTGAAATTCTGCAGAATGGGAGCCTTTTAAAACACACCCATACCCACAGACACACAGAGACACACACACAGACACAGACACACAGAGACACACAGACACAGGCACACGGAGACACACAGACACAGACACACACACGAAGACACATACAGACACACACACACACAGACACAGACACACACCCATACCCACAGACACACATATACAGACACACACAGACACAGAGACAAACACAGATACACAGACACACACAGACACCGACACACACACACAGACACGCACACAGACACAGACACACGGAGACACACATACAGACACACACAGACACACACAGACACAGGCACACGGAGACACACAGACACACACACGAAGACACGTACAGACACACACAGACACACACACAGACACACACAGACACACACACACAGACACACACACAGACACACACATACACACAGAGACACAGACACACACACAGACAGACACACACACTCTGTTCCCATCACGTCATAATTGGAGACCCGCCTGAGCAAGAGTGAAACCCCATCTCTACTAAAAATAGAAAAATCTATCCAGGTGTCATTGCAGGTACCTGTAGTCACAGCTACTGGGGAGGCTGAGGCAGGAGGATTATCTGAGCCCAAGAGTTTGAGGTTGCTGAACAACGGACACTGCCTTTGTTTTCATTAAAAAAGAAATTAAGTCTGTTACTGATTTGTGTGTTTCTAAGATGTGTGTGCTTTGGTGGAATGAAGAAACTTCATTTTTAATCACTATCTGCCAGAAATTGGGCTTGCTCCCTCCCTTAAAAATTTCTATGAGGAATAATTATGACCTTTGTTTTAAGATAAGAACACTGAAATGCTTTAACAATGGAAGTGAACTTGAAGACCGACAAGGTTAAGTGATGTGCCTTAGGTGAAAAAGTCCAAATTCATGAGGGCTCTGTGATCAGAAAACTCAAAGATGCCAACTTCCTAACATTCATATATGACCTTGTATATATAATAACACTAGATATTATTATTAATAAAGTAATCTGAAATATTATCTAGTTCTTTGAATCTGCAAACAAGAGAGCAAGGAATTTAATTAGAATTTAAGAACGCTTGACACAATCTCTAACTAAAGGTAAACACAGCTGACGATAGTTCAGTGATTTGTACTCAATTTAAGAAGCCTCTCCAAGAATCTAAACTTTGATCATAACTGATGATCTCCCCATAACTGAGACATCTCCCCAAGGTCTCCCCTAACATACTCAGCAAGAGACATTTTTCTTTCTAGACGAAATAGTGGTTTTTTAATGATTTAGACCGAAACAAGTATTTTAGTACAAAGAGAGAAAGAAAGAGAATCCTCTCCTTTCTGCTATAAGAGCAGCAATATTGTATAAGTCACAGGAATTTATTAGGGGCTATTTGCATATTCCAAAAAAGATTGTTTTGAGCTGACTTATATAGTCAAGTTATTTAGTGACACCAAGTCCTGCATTAGCTTCATTACTTCCTAAATCATTGTGTTGACTTTATTCCACTGTGATTTGACTTGAAATAATAAGCATATGTCCTCAAGAAGAAAGAGAACAGAGGCCACGTTCATGGCACATTTTTCCTTAGATTACAATAAAATCGCTATTTGTTCAATCTTTTACGTATTGTAATCTATTTGACACAGTGCTCTATTCCTGATTATCCCTATCAGGCGATAACTTTTTTCAGTGTGAGGTTGTTCTAGAACATAAAATACAATAAAAAGAGGCGGTGCCTGTGGCTCAAGGAGTAGGGCGCCGGCCCCATATACCGGAGGTGGTGGGTTCAAACCCAGCCCAGGCCCAAAACTGGAAAAAATAAATAAATAAATAAAAATAATAATAAAAAATAAATATATATACATATACACATATGTGTGCATATGTGTATGTGTATAAAATAATTAGAATTTACCTTACTAATGAAATATTTCTTTTGTACACTCAGGTCAGAAATAAGCTGTTGTAGAAGCTTGATAGTGTATCAAATATTTGAATGGGAAACAAAAGCAAAAGCGGCCACTTTAATGTCACTGGCGGAAATATTCAGGACATAATTATATAAGCCACACTCAGAAAGGGACTGGCAATTCAAAATGTTTAATTTTTTTCTAATAAGTGAACCAAGCAAAAACTAACCCAATATGGCAAAAAATTTCAAGAATGAAATATTTCCAATGTCTCGAATCAAAATAGGTGAGCAACTATATTAGCAATGGTCTATTAGTTAGATTTAATCAAATGGCATTAAAAGAACTCTCCTAAAACTATTTATATAATTTCAAAGACAAGCACTTGATTTTTTTATTTTATTTATTTATTTTTTTTTTTTTGTAGAGGCAGAGTCTCACTTTATGGCCCTCGGTAGAGTGCCGTGGCCTCACACGGCTCACAGCAACCTCCAACTCCTGGAGCTTAAGCGATTCTCTTGCCTCAACCTCCCGAGCAGCTGGGACTACAGGCACCTGCTACAACGCCCGGCTATTTTTTGGTTGCAGTTTGGCCGGGGCCGGGTTTGAACCCGCCACCCTCGGTATATGGGGCCGCGCCTTACCGACTGAGCCATAGGTGCCGCCTGATTTTTTTATTTTTGAATAAAGAACTAAAGCAGCTAGTAATCATATATTTTCTATTTTTTCTGATGTTGGGTCATGTTCTTGACACCAAGTAAAAATGCCACCACAATTTTATAATTATTCATAACACAGAATTCATAAAAGAACGATAGGCTTATTACTTATTATTAAACAAAAGTTAGCTTCTAATTTGGTCCTTGGCAAGATTTTTCATATAGGGTAGATAAGTCTATATTTTAGGTTTTGTGAGTGGAGAGGCAAAAACAAGGATATTGTATATGTATTTAATTTAGACTGTCAATGTAACCATTTGGAAGTGTAATAAGGATTCTTGGCTTATGGGCTATAAAAGTAAACCACAGCTACATGAATTTGGCTCACAAGCTGTTCTAATGAATCACAAATTGAACTCGATGACATATATATTTTAAATTTAACTTATTTTAAGTATGCTAAATATGATAAAAACTCCACAGTTGTTTTAGGTCTTGAGGTATACAATCTCCATGTGGGTATCAAAAGCAATTCATAGCAGGACCAGTGATATGCTTGTGTTCAAATAAGAAAAATATAAATAATAAATAAGAAAACTGTAATTAGGTATTGGCTAATAAGATGTACAACTGAAATAACTTATGTGTAAAATACAAAAAATTGTTTTCTGCTCTGGAGAAAATTTTGAAATTAATTTCAATATTTATCTGGACATTGGTTAAAAAAACTAATAAAGTAAGAAAATTAAAAAATGATGTTAATTTTCCAGCTAGTGTATAAATTTCCAGCTAATGTATAAAATAAAGATGTCAGCTAAATCTGATCCATTATACTTTGATATGTTATGACTATAATGGCCCATTTATCCCCGTGTTGCATGAATAAATGCTACCTTTTCCTGTGATCTTTTGACTTTGCTCCTATCTTTTTGTATTTATATTTCTCTGGAGAATCAGTTATAGCTTTCTTTTATCCACCTCTAGATTTTTGCCATGTCCTCAGTTTCTCTGAGTTCTCTGAAGACATTGACAATACTAACCACTTGTCTCCTTAACACTTTCTCCTGTTTAAGCCAGTATATGTTTAGATTTTCATTCATCTCCGATACCTCCTTTTTTCCACGGCTATTCTGATTCACTGTTTACATGTCTCCTACTTTTGTAAATGCATCAGGTGTGACAGACTGCTCGCTGTTCACACCGGATTCCTCGTTTGTGTTGAAAAGCTCAACTATGTTTCCCAGGCTCCCTTGCAGGTTAGGTGGTGACCTTGACAGAGTTCTAGCCCCTGGAAAATGAGCAGAAACAGGCAGGCCAGGTGGCTCACGCCTGGAATCTCAGCACAAAGGGAGGTCGAGGCAGGTGAATCCCTCAAGCTCAGGAATCCACGACCAGCCTGAGCAAGAGCGAGACTCCATCTCTACTAAAAATAGAAAAACTAGCCGGGCATTGTGGTGGCCCCTTTAGTCTCAGCTACTTGGGAGGCTGAGGCAGGAGGATCACTTGAGCCCAGGAGAATGAGGTTGAGGTTGCTGTAAGCTGCAATGTTACGGCACACCATCCAGGGTGGTAAAGTCACTCTGTCTCCAAAAAAAAAAAAAAAAAGGGAAAGGAAAGGAAGAACGGAAGAAAAGAAAGAAAGAAAGGAAAGAAGCATGGCCTATCTTTGATCTTTCATACAAGATCCCCTCTCGCCTTCCCAGACCAAGTGCTGGATGCCACACCCACGACAGCCACGGAGTCCTATACTGAGGTTGGTGAGACTTCATCAGCCCATGTCCCTCCATGGGGCAACCACATCAATTGGACAATAAGTAAAAAATACATACCTATTGAGATATGCTACTGTAATTTGGGGGTACGTACATTGATTATTTGGGAAGGTTCATCCATTCTAAAATAACATGTTTTCTAAAGGTGAATTCTAGGCCTAGCGCCCAGAGCTCAGTGGTTATGGCATCGGCCACATATACCCAGGCTGCTGGGTTTGAACCTGGCCCAGGTCTGCTAAACAACGATGATAACTACAACAAAAAAATCACCGGGCTTTGTGGCAGGTGCCTGTAGTCCCAGCTACTTGGGAGGCTGAGGCAAGAGAATCACTTAAGCCCAAGAGTTTGAGGTTGCAGTGAGCTGTGACACCACGGCACTCTTCCAAGGGCGACATAGTATGACTCTGTCTCAAAAAATAAAAATAAACTTAAAAAATAAAAGTGAATTCTAATCCCTTAGACTAGAATCTGTCTGTTCTTACAAAGTTTCTTTTCTTTTCTGTAAGATACATTTAAAAGCCTGACTCATCAGTATTCCACTGTCCTGTCCTGTATATGTGATCACGTCAGCACATTTTAGGCACCTACCACCACGTAAATCGAAACAGAATAAAATTTGGCTTTATTCTTGCCCATCTCAACAAGCTTCTCAGCTTCTGGTTTTGGTCCCACCAGGCTCTAGAGCCAAAAATCCTGGAGCAAGGCTATGTTTACTCTTTATTTTCTTTGATTTCCAAAGACAAATTATAGATTTTATTGTTTCTCAGAAGTTTTTTGTGTGTTTTCTCACTTCATTTTCAGAGCCACTTCTTTCAATGTTTCATAATTATTTTTATCACCTCCTTGTCACACATGGGTAAACTGGGACATGAGGAGGTTAATTAACTTGCCAAATTCACTCAAGTTTTCCAGGGTAAGGGTTGAGATTCAAACCCCAGCGGTCTGGCTCAGGGGGTTATGTGACCAGAGCTATAGAGACTACATTTTTAACAGAGTTAGAAAACATAAGATTAGAAAATCAATGCTGGCATTTTAAAAAATGCAATAAAAATATGTAGTTGGTAAAATTAACGTTGAAATGTATATTTTTTGACGTGGAAAAGCAAAACAATTTTAAAAATAGATAAGGAATAAAAAAATTAAATATTGAATATTGCAGTCTTGTCATTCAACTCAGACTTTATAAAAGACACTTTTATTTTATTTTTGTAGTTTTTGGCTGGGGCGGGTTTGAACCCATGAGCTCTGGTATATGGGGCCGGCGCCCTACTCCTTTGAGCCGCAGGCGCTGCCCCTAAAAGACACTTTTAAAGAAAGGAGTATAGAGGTCATTACTTAAGTGTTCCACCATTTATTCAAAAAATATAAGTCTATATTATTTTATAACGAAATGTCCAGGCATTTATATTTTCTAATGTAAACTGTTTAAAAGGACATATGTATTTCCTATACCATGATATCATCCATGTCTCTGGGACATTTTCAGAAAAAATGTTGATGTATTACAATGTATAGCTGCTTTGCTATATTGAGATTTATGTCATTTATTTTCAAAGAGAAAATTCTGGCTTACCTTCTTCTGTAGGACACAATGGAAAATGAATATAAACATTCCCTGCAGAGAATTGAAAATGGTGAAGAGATAGGCCATGATGACTGTGTTCTCATTAATGTACATGAGTCCAAAGGCCCAGGTCAGTCCTAAGAGGCAGAGAAGAGCTATTGCTCCTATAACCCACGACCTGCAGAGAGAAGAGAAGATGAAGAATTATCAGTTCATTGCTTTCAAGGAACAGTTGTATCACAGCAACAACACTGACACTAAAAAATAAAAATGTTATGGTAACTTTTATTGACAGAAAACATGAGGCAAGGGGGGTAAAGTACTTTAAGATTTTAATGGAAACTACAAGTTTTCAAGCTACAGGAGATAGACATGAATGAAAATGTTATGAACACAGATATTCTTTTAAGCCAAAGCAGATCCGTACTATGAATTATTCACGTGTTTGCCGGACATGTGCACTTGGCGTGAGTACGGTGAATGGTAAGGGGGGACTGTCTACAAAGCTATGTCAGTCTCCAGACTCACTGCTGTAACATCTGAGTGATTCGTCTCCCTCAGAAATGCCTCATCGGCTACACTTTAGCCCCATGTTTCCTAATGTATTCTTTTGTCATAAAAATTTTAGTGTCTACTTGTAAAAATGTAATTCATTATAGAAGAAAATACATATATTTGAAATCCATGTATGGATTTTAAAAGTCCCATCTGCCTGGTTCTATAGTTACACAGAATAAGAAGGAACGGGCTAGAACCCCAGTTCTTTCTTTCAACCTGCAGATCTCTGTCTTTCAGGCTGTGTTGGATGAGATCGCAGAGATCAGTCATTTGGCAGCCTTGCTGAAAAAAAATCTCAAAGGCTTCGAGCACCTCTGTCTCTGTGTCTGTAAGCTCAAGGGGGAAGGTGAGGCTGAGGATGAGGATGGAGCTGCCTGGAGGGGAAGTACAGAAGGACAGACAGGTTCTCCCTTGTACTCCCTTCTCTTAATTAATTTCCTCCAAGTTGCCATGTGCAAGCAAATGAATGGGCCACAGAAGTTCCTATATTTGTGATTAAGTTATAAATTTACCATCAACATAAAGTGAATTGTTCAAGTAGATGGGACTCCAGTAATTGAAAATGGAACCCTTCTTAACTCCTTTGTAAGATATGGGAGAACAGGATCAAACCAGTCAAAATCTTTTTACACTCATGGACCCACATTTTATCCTCATTTCTAGCACATCTCCCCTGAATAGGGTAAGATAATATTTCTTTCAACAAATGTCTATCCTGTACTTATGATATCTACAGAAGATATATTTCCTGGGATCAAAACTTTTGCAAGGTGAGGGGTTAAAAAAAAATCGCATGTGTTTACCATAATCTGAAGCTGAGTTCAATTTGTTTTTAGAAAGACATGGTCCTAAAGAAGTTAATTATTAAAGTCTTAACTAAAATTATTTATAAATATTTTCTATTTTTCTCCCATAATAATTAGCCACTCTATGTCAGATTTAAATGTCTACTAAATTTACAATGTTTCATTCAAAACATCAATATTCGTGAATAGAGAATCCCTAAAAGAGGGTTGCGATTTTATGGGGCACATTTCCTTCTATGAATTAGAAAACATTTTAGAGATTAATATTTTATTCCATAATTGGATTCAGAAATAAGGGAACTTTCAAGGAAAAGGTCTCAGCTTCTTGTAGACATTGGGGAAAAAAAATGGTAAGAACTGCCATGAAATGAGGAAAAAAATGCTATTTAGATTTAGAAACAAAATGACAGGCTTAAATCCTCAAGTCAGCTATTAACCAGGAGAAAATGCACGGGGGGGCCTAAGGGTTAAGTGAGAGAAAACCACCATGAGCCACAGTGTGTGAAGAAAAAACAGTAAGCAAAAGCATGAAGAAAGTGAAATGGAACTGGAAAAAATGAAAACAAAGGACTCTTCACCAGAAGAACAAACTGAAAGTTCACAACAAGGTTGCCCATAGATCGCCAGTCTTAGTTCCTTCTTGCAGGACTTGTAATTTTAAAATGCACACGAGAAAGAAATGCCCAAATATGAACTTTAGGTTTATAGTTTATTGGCTTAGTACAGACTTGCTGCTTTGTTTCAGACACTTAAAGAGATTCATAAATAATTAGATCAGTCCTCCAGTGACAGGTATCAAATTTGAAAAGGATAATTTTGCACATGTAAAATATAATTCTTGAAGGAAGCACTTTTTTTTTTATTTTTCCTTTTTGGCTATTTAAGGGAGCCATGGTCCCTATCAATTGCAATTGGGTAGTTTCATACCCAGATCATTTTGAAGCTAGACCACTGAATCACAAAATAATTTCAGTAGATGAATGATGCCCAAACAAACAACAGAAATGTGGACGTAGGTGGCACAGAGGAGCATGTCACATTGAAAGGAGAAAGTTGTAAAAGCAAAACAAGTCTGTACCACAGGAAATCGCTACGGCTGTGGCACTGAATTCAGGTTGTATCCAATTAACAGAGGTGAGGCCGAATTGTTTTGGCAATACACCCACAGCATGTGTATTCTGCAGGTAAGCTGAATGCCAGGTTATTTTTCTGGACAGTTTGCTCTTCTGCCTCAATGTGAATGACAGAAGCTCTAATGATTTTTCAGTACTGATCTGACAGCTGGTTCATGGGACCACACTGATAAATGGAATTTATCAGCCATTCAGGTCATTCTTACTTGATGAAGGGTCTGTTATCCTCATAGCTACAGAGTGCATAGACATAAAGACAAGAACACCAACATTAGCATTTTATGACAAAGAATTTCATACGAAAAATATTCTCCTGGTTCCCAAAGGCCTCTGTCTCCCACCTCCCTAGAAGGAATCATAACCCTTTATATCCAAAAGTAAATCCAAAAATGACCATGAGAACTTAAATAACAAGGAAAAAACCCAATTTTATAATATTGCAATATCCCTTATGAGACTCAAAAATTCCATTTTTTTCATCCTGTGCTCATATTACTTATGACTTGACAGAGACATTTATTTCCTGGAGATCACATTTCTCTGGAGAATGAGAAATTTTATGAGCAATGTGGAAAAGGCTTGGGGGCATGCTTAAAATGACAGATTTCGTGTCATCTCAAGGTATCCTAATTCCGTAATATGAGTAGGTAAGAGTACTTAATTACAGACAGTATGTGTCTAAGTAATTGTAACTTGCAGATGACTGACCTGAGTTAAATCTTAATATTACAACTCTTTAAAAATAACCAGTGTTGACTATTTTAAAACTCCTCTTCATGTACTGAGAAAAAAAAAGAATAATGTTTTTTTTTTTTTTATTTTTTTTTATTGTTGGGGATTCATTGAGGGTACAATAAGCCAGTTACACTGATTGCAATTGTTAGGTAAAGCAGCATCTTCTTATTGTCACTTATATTTACTAATTTATTTAGTATCATTTTGATCATTTAAGATCCCAGTACCAAATTAGTAAAGCTTAGCTAGAAAACACTTTGGATCATATTTTTACAAACAATTTCTGCTCAGAGAATTGTGACAGAACCAAAAAGGAAGGGAAGTTGTCCGCTCTTTTTTCTTCCCTCTTGCCAAAGACGATGGAGATGCTTGTGTTATGAATACACAAAAAAAGCTCTGAGAAGGTCCCAACCGTGATACATTTTTCATAAAGAGACCCACTGATAAAAACTCGCTCTCCAGAATGGCGGAATAGTAAAGAATGATATTTGAAGCCAGTTTTCCTGGGTCACCCACTTTCTAGCCACATATTTTATCTTAGGCAAAAATTAATTCATGTGTGGTTGGGTCAGTTCACATGCCTATGAAACAGTGATAATTACAATGTAAGTTTCTAGTCATAATAAAAGGATTTGTTATGTGCAGAACGCCTACTACATAACGTGTTCAATATATATCATATATTCATTATATACTATCTATTATTAATGTGTGTATTAAACTATTTAAAGTCAACATTTGAAATAGAAAGTTTTTCACCCAAAGAATAGAATGGCAAGCACAAACTCTGACTAGCTAAAATTCATTTGAGGATGTTTCCAGAATGACATTATGCATTAAAAGAGATATGACTGAAATAAGTTAGTAGACGGAGCAGAGAGGACTAGAACTGTGAGTCCAAGTGGTGATGACTAGTCACCTGTGGGTACTGAGATTTAAAATGAAATAAAATGTAAAATTCCGTTCCTTAGCCACAGTAGTCACATCACCAATACCCCAAAGCTTCACGAGCAAGGAGCTCCCACACTGAGCAGGGTAGTTCAGACACGTTTCTGTCATCACAGAAAATTCTATAGGACAATACTGCATTGGAACAGGGAGTTTGAAGCCAAGAAGTAAAATTTCAAGTGATATTCCGATAATGCCATGGATGTGTGAAAGGCAAAGAGAAGATTGGTAAGAACTGATGATATGCAGCCATTGTAACACACGTCTAGAAAGAAAGTCCTACCCTTACATTAACATCAGCAGGTTGTAAGACGTACCACGGTGTCAACCCTGTTCTGTGCATCACATTCCCTGCGATGCTAAGTTCACGACTGCAATAACTCTTTCTACCTTAATTTGTACTAAAAAATGTCGAAGAAAGTTACAGGTCAGCACCCAGAAATACATGCAAAAATGCTCTACAAATTGTATTAAGCAACACAAATGCTTTTAAAAGACATTTCATTGTGTGTATTCAGGTATATACCATGACGCTATGGAATACACAGAGACAGTAAAAAGGTTACTGCCGTGAAGCTAATTCACGTATCCATCATCCCACATCGTGACTCATCCGATGTTTTGTTTATTTGCTTTCAAGGCAAAAACAGCTAAAATCTACTCACGTAGCACGATCCTGTGTCTACTTCAATTTTAACACTTGTAGTCTGTATGCTGCGCATTAGATACCCAGAGTTGTTCAACCTCCATATCTGCTATTTTGTATTATCTAACCTCCCCAGTCCCACAGTCACAGTTTTGGTCTCCACCTCTACATAAATGTTTTTAAAAATTAAAATATAAGGCCAGGTGCAGTGGCTCACACTGTAATCCTAGCACTCGGGGAAGTCAAGGTGGGTGGACTGTTTGAGCTCAGGACTCGGAGACCCAAGCAAGACTAAGACCTTGTCTCTATTAAAAGTAGAAAAACATGAGCTGGGCATTGTGGCTGGTGCCTGTAGTCCCAGCTGCTCAGGAGGCTGAGGCAGGAGGCTCTCCTAAACCCAGAAATTTGAGGTTGCTGTGAGCTATGATGACACCATTGCACTCCAGCCTGGGGCAACAGAGTGAGACTCTGTCTCAAAAAATAAGTAAAAAAATAGTAGAGATACAAAGCTTGTATTATAACTTCCTAACTGACATGTTTTAACTTTAACTTGAAATAGCAAAAGAGAGAAATATCAGGGTGAAATTTAGCAGTTTTTGTTGGCAATTGTGAGGTCCACTAACAAAGATGAACGTAATTTCAGCTTCACTTACATATTAATAGTTTGCTTCAACTCAAGTGTTGAAGGAGTGTCTAAAGGATGTGAACAGAAGTGAACTGTGACATTTGGGGGTTTTGCCAGTTGGAGGATTGGAACTTGTGTCCCCTTAACTATTTGTTCCCTGTCTTTGGCTGGGAGAAAGTGATGGTAGTGTCTTAGACACCAAAACAGAAGCTTGATGTTGATGTGCACCCAATGTAATAGATTTGGACTACAATGTCCAGACTCTCATATAACAGAGTTTAAGCCACTATATCTCAGAGTATTTTTTACAAGTGGCTTAGCTTGTAAAATAATTAATAAAGCATTTAATTTTATCTCCAGATTGATATAAACAATATACAAAAATTTAAAGTATAAACATCACTAAAGATTAGCTACAACGTCTCAGTGCCTGACAAAATATGTCAGATATTTTATTGACTTAGATAATTAAGTTTAACAATTATTCTCTTATCTCTGATCATCACAGAAACGAAAGTCAAAACCAACCTGAGATATCACCTGACCCCCGTGAGATCAGCCCACATCACAAAGTCCCAAAGCAGCAGATGCTGACGCAGATGTGGAGAGAAGGGAACACTTTTTACAGTTAGTGGACAGCAAACTAATGCAACCTCTTTGGAAGGAAGTATGGAAACTCTTCAAAGAACTCAAATTTGACCTCCCATTTAATCCTGTAATCCCATTACTAGGCATCTACCCAGAAGGGAAAAAAAAAAAAATCATTTCATCATACGGACATTTGCACTAGATTGTTTATTGTGGGTCAATTTACAATCACCAACAGGTGAAAACAGCCTAAATGCCCACCAACTCAGGAACGGATCTGTGGTATAAGTACACCACAGAATACTATTCAGCCATAAAAAAATAAGGAGACTTTACATCTTTTGTATTAACCTGGATGGAGTTGGAACATATTTTTCTTAGTAAAGTATTCCAAGAATGGAAAAGCATGAATCCAATGTACTCAATCATAACACGAAGCCAGTGGATGATGTAATACCCACACAAGAGAAAAACTCAGTTCAATTCAAGTTGGCGGAAAGGGGGAACGAGAAAGCGGGAAGTGGAAGGAAGGAGAGAGATTGATCTGCTCCCAGTTAATGGGCCACCACAAGAGAGACTCTACCCCCCAAAATGCAAACATTGTAACCTGGTTGTTTGTAACCTCACAGCAAGCTGAAAAACAAAAAAACAAAAGAAACAAACACAGAAAAGTTCTCTGCCAAATACAAATTAAATGGATGGTAATGTCACCAACAGTTAAGGTGGCAAAACTATATGCTGTTATTTTTATTTATTTTTTTTATTTTAAAAAGCAAATCTACACAATTAGTTTCTAAAACTGAGGTTTTTTATTTTGATTTAGCATTGAAGGTCCATTTAAACAAAATCTCACTTCAGATTATATGACTAAAACACTCACTACAATTATTATGATTTTTCAAAAATTTGCATGCGCACAGGCCTAAAATGTCCTTGTCAGATAGATGTTAATAAGAACTTATAGGGTTAGCTCATAATTTAGAGGTATTGACTTATTAAAACATTAAGGAAAATATGTCATACATATAATTTTTAAGACAAATGAGAAAAGACTCTCTTCATTGAAGTCCATTTTTATTTTGTCAAATATTTTGCTATTATTTTATTTTTACTAATGTCCAAAACTTTTATTTAAATTTTGATGTCAAGTTGGTGGGCACAATGGCTCATGCCTATAATTCCAGCACTTGGAAGGCCAGGGCAGGTGGATTGCCTGAGCTCATGAGTTCGAGACCAGCCTGAGCCAGAGCGAGACCTCATTTCTAAAAAATAGCCGGGCATTGTGGAAAGCGCCTGTAGTCCCATCTACTTGGGAGGCTGAGGCCAGAGGGTCGCTTGAGCCCAAGAATTTGAGGTTGCTATGGACTGTGATGCCATGACACTCTACTGAGGGTGACGAAGTGAGCTTCTGTCTCAAACAAAATTTTTTTTTGATGTCATAAAATTATCTTAAAAGTTAACATTAGAATTGATCAGAATTTGTAGGGGTCTCTGCATAAATTGGCAATAATTATTCATATAATCTATAAACAAGGCACACAAAAGTGCTTTTAAAATAAATTTTCATGGAGGCTTAGCTCAAAGCACATTTTAAAGAAGACATATTTCATAATCAAAATGTTACGTTATGATGTAAAAACTCATGTTATTGGAATAGACAGATGAGGAATGAACAGAAGTAAGACAATGGCTAGTTTTGAACTCCTGAGCTCAAGCAAGCCACTGGGCGTGGCCTCCCGGATGCTGGGATTACAGGTGTGAGCAACCGCTCTAGGCCTCTGACATTTATATTTAAAGAACCTCAGTTTATACACTTCCATTTCCTTTTAGTTGATTGGGTTAGACGTAATAAGTGCTATGGATTTTCACATTCTGAATTGAAAAGAGGGTATATCTAGATTCCTAATAAACTATATTATAAAAACTCAGCATTCTTTGGTTTACCTTAGAAACCTAAAGTTACTCCATCCATACATTGTGTCTTTAGCATTGAAAATAATGGCAATGTTTCATTAAATGCAATGATTGATCATAAGGTAAAGAATAAAAGTCATAAATCCCATGTGAACTGTTCATGAAAATTCATTAAGAGATAGAAGTTCTAGAATTACATAAATTAATTTTTTCTATATGACTTTTTGAAATTTGAACCTTTGAATAGGAAAAATAAAATAAATATCTCTATAGAGAAATGTTTATTTCTCCCTAATTGCTTTTATCTTGTACTTAATGAAAACTGTTGTTGTAGACACATTTTAAGATCCATACAATATTATTAATAAGTTGACATCTTTCATTATCATTAAAATGTTCAGTATTTCCTGACTGACAATTAGAGACCTGGGTGGCACCTGTCGCTCAATGAGTAGGGCGCCGGCCCCATATACTGAGGGTGGCAGGTTCAAACCTGACCCTGGCCAAACTGCAACAAAAAAATAGCTGGGCATTGTGGTGGGCATCTGTACTCCCAGCTACTCGGGAGGCTGAGGCAGGAGAATGACCTAAGCCCACAGCTGTGAGCTGTGACGTCATGGCACTCTACTGAGGGCCACAAAGTGAGACTCTGTCTCAAAAAAAAAAAAAAAAAAGATAATTGGAGACCCAATGATTTTTAGACTTAGAGTTGGTCTTACAGTTCAATAATTTTTTAGAACTTGTGACTACAGAACTGATAACAATAGGTCATTGTTATGTAAAGAGATAAGTAATTTTTGCAGTCTATAACACACTGTTAGGATTTCTTTTTTTCAACTTAGAGGATGCACAAACTTTTAATTTAAGTAAAATAAATCAGAGAATTAACTCTTTGTCATCAAAATGTTCCCTGAGAGGTTGAATTTCTGACCTCCTCTTTCTCTGGCATATGGTAGCATCACCTCTTTTTAAACAATTTGCCGCAGAAACATTCATCATATCACTTTTTGAATAAATAGCTTATTCTAAACTGCTTATAAGATCAACTAAAACACAAGAAAAGCATCAGTGAGTATTTAAAATTCCTCTGTACTACTGATTCCTAAATGGGATTAAGGAAGGTCCTGGGCACAGGAGGAAGCTGACAGGCTTTATTTAACTTTGGAGGAAATATGTCCTTTGTAAGCTTCCTTTTACTCGTCTCCACAATAAATAAAATAATCTCTCTGACATCTTTTCAGAGTTGAATAGACCTAAGGAAAGAATAGTGTAAGGCCCTTAGAAGGTTATAAATCAGTAAGAGCTTCTAAAGTACACTTCAAATTCTTTAATTTGTCATTCATGTAGAACTGTGAAAGTTTATTGTAATTTTTTCTGTTAAAGAATTTGAAAAAAAAAATGCCTCTACACAGCTAGTGCACAGAGCTACTATGGGGCGGGAAGGACACCTGATTAGTGACTCAAGATCTTTTCTCATTTCTGCGCTTCCTACAGAAGCCCAGTTAGACATAACTGCTTTTAAGTAAAATTATTACTGGGATTTTAAATATAATCTTCTATGTCAATGAAAAAAATAAGTTAAAATGTTATAGAAAATGTAAGCAACATAATAAATAAATCCAATTTTGTAGATACATAGAAAGCTCCAAATCTCAGCACAACAAATCTTAAACACGTTTTAAACCAAAACCATTTAATCCTTGATCAAATACTAGGAATCGATATCAAGCTGAGTGCATTCTCTGATGATAATAAAGTTAAATTAGATATCGATGATTAATAAAATGTACATATAGGCAGATGAACAGACATATGAAGGCTATGTCGCAAAAAAGCGTCCAGGCTTACGGCATTTTACAAATAAGTTGCATACAATACTGGAATAATAATAGTCCTTAATAAAAGTTGGGTTTAAACAAATAAACAAAAAGCATTTATGAATCTACTATAATTTACTGGGTAAGAATGGTTTAAGAAAACAAAAAATACATTTTAAAAACCTTTACTTAAGACCTTAGCTAAAAGTACTAAATAACTTGCTAACAAAATATAAGGTACATAAACATGATGAATTAAGATTTACCCCAGAATGGTAAAAAGAGTTTAATCCATCTATCATGTCACTTACCACATGGAGAGTCTAATGGAAAAAAATTTCCAGGCAAATGAAGAAAAACTATTTAATGAAATGTAATATTTTTCATGAAAATCCAACATAACTAAGAAAACTGGGACGATAGTTCCTAGTTTCCTTGGCTCGGTGGAATTATTTACTTTTTTTCAAATCCACAGTAAACATCATATTTAATAGAAAAACTTTAAAATACACATATTTTTCATATTGGAACCAAAACAAGGATGTAGGCTCCTCTGCTCAGCAAAGTACTTGTGGTCTGACCAAATAAGACAAGAAAAAAAAAAAAATTAACTGGTTCTAGGATTGGATGTACAGAGGTAATTTTAAAATTATTGTTTGACTATGGTGTGATCATTTCCATATAAAAGGAACTGAGAGAAAGATTATTGGAAAATTCATAGAATTCAATACGTTTGCCAGATAGAAGATCAACATGTGATAATCAATATCATTCTCCTATTCATCATAACAAAGTAGAAAGTCAAAGAGAAATTAGCTATTTTCGTAACAGTAACACACAGAATTTAGACAGGAATTAACCTAGCAAAGAATGAATGGACCGTAATGGAAATCTGAAAGGATCTAGAATGACAGTGACCATCACAATGAAATGTGACCCTTGCAGTTACACCTTGGTATACGTCACAGATCGATTCATATCCAATATTATCAATCTGAAAAGGCTATAAAAGGATATAATGGAATATTACAAGACATGAAGAGAAATGGAATGATATGGCTTAACTGTGTGAAGACATCAGCTCTCCCCATGCAATTTATGCATTTCAGACAATTCTAATTAAAATAAGAGGACGAGTATTAGAAAAAGTTTGAGAACTGATTCTAAAATGCATTCAAAGGAATAATAAAAGTCCACAAGTAGCAAAGAATTCTGTAACAGATGGTCAAACAGAGAGGAGCCCCCCACCTGATATCAACCAACGTCTGGTAAGAATGTGGTATTGGGAGAGGTCAGTCAAGTTTATCCACACAGCAGGAGACGAGAGGACAGAAACACAAGTTAAAAGAGGACAGTGTGACAACACAAATCTGCAGAGAAAAGGAGGTGGTACTCTGTGAACGATGTCGTCAACTTGCCTCGTTACATAAAGAACACGAAATGTTCTCCAAAGAGATTAACCAGCTTCATGGGAATCGTAAAACTCTAAGACAAGTAAAAGATAGAACAGAAAATAAACTGAATAAATTTTTTTGAAATACTTTAAAAGAATTTCTGCTAAAAGACCTCAGAAGCATATATCATAGATGAAAATACTGTTGGTTTAAATTTATATGTTATAAATAATATATTTATATATTTGTAACAAAGGAAAAAATTAGCCGAGAGGTGGCAGTTGGGAAGAAGGTATTTGCAAGGAGAAAAGCATCCAAAATGTGTACAAAGGGTCAGCAAGTGAAAAAGAACAGGAAAGCTAACAGAAAAAAAAATAAATAAATGAAAGGAAACAAAACCTGTTTTTAAAAGGATAGAAAATCTAGTAGAAAAAAAAAAAAGAAAATCTAGTAGAAACCAAGGGGTATTATAATTTTTCTTGAAGAGTCCAGTGAGTATTAAGTCAGATGCTGCATTATGTCACATTAATAAAATGTACTGAATGGGAGATGTGGAAATTTTAGACAAATTTCTACAACTAATCAAGCAAGGAGCAGAAAATTCAGTGAAGGCAGAAAAACTGCAGACCTGCAATGGCTCTATTACCAAAAAAAGGTCACCTTCCTATCGCATCTTGGTAGGTGTAATATATTATTATACAATATTATCAATACTTTTGCAAACAGATGATTACTTCCTATGCTCGTGGGTTATTTTCTTATTCTCATCATCAAATATTTTTAAATTATAGCCTTGGAGGGTCAGTCTCAGTTCTGAAACAGAGAGGATTTTTGTGTTGGCACTTTGAAGTTTCTACTTGAAAAAAATCAGCGCTGACAGGCAGCAGTCCAGAGCACTGGAGAATGCAAACTCAAATAGCATGTTTATGAGAGTGCCAGGGCCTTTGATGACAGACTTTTAAAAATACATAACTGAATGTAGTGGAAAACCCAACAACAATTGGGACTCAGCCAAGAGAAAATTGGATTAGGAAGTTTTCAAGTGAGGACTGAAAAGCTTAAGATGTTCACAGTCTGCAGCCGTGTCTGCAGGCCCTCACCAGGCTGAGGCGCTGTCCGCACCTGCTTCTCAGGCTGAGGCGCTGTCCGCACCTGCTCACCAGGCTGAGGCCCTGTGCGCACCTGCTCACCAGGCTGAGGCCCTGTCCGCACCTGCTTCTCAGGCTGAGGTCCTGTCCGCACCTGCTCACCAGGCTGAGGCCCTGTGCGCACCTGCTCACCAGGCTGAGGCCCTGTGCGCACCTGCTCACCAGGCTGAGGCCCTGTCCGCACCTGCTTCTCAGGCTGAGGTCCTGTCCGCACCTGCTCACCAGGCTGAGGCCCTGTGCGCACCTGCTCACCAGGCTGAGGCCCTGTGCGCACCTGCTCACCAGACTGAGGCCCTGTCCGCACCTGCTTCTCAGGCTGAGGTCCTGTCCGCACCTGCTCACCAGGCTGAGGCCCTGTGCGCACCTGCTCACCAGGCTGAGGCCCTGTGCGCACCTGCTCACCAGGCTGAGGCCCTGTCCGCACCTGCTCACCAGGCTGAGGCCCTGTCCGCACCTGCTCACCAGGCTGAGGCCCTGTCCGCACCTGCTCAACAGGCTGAGGCCCTGTGCGCACCTGCTCACCAGGCTGAGGCGCTCTCCACGCACTTTAATTACAAATCCAGTGATTTAACACAGCCTTTTATTTTCAGTAACTCACTTCAGTAACTCACTTCCAGCACTTTTACAAAGAGGTACAGAAAAAATATCATTTTATAACAAAGTCACTCTCCCCGTGGAAACTACTCTTGAAAAGCAGAAGTGTGGCGGCCTCTGCTGCTTCACTGTTTTTGCTCAGGTGGAATTAGGGACACCCATCATCACCCCAGATATAGTGATAAATTCGGCAATCCATTTTTGTTCCCCATTAACCATTATGAGGATTAATTTAATCAGTGATCATCTGTAGCATCTTCAGACAAATAGCATTTGTCTCTTTTTATGAATTGGGGTAAAATTAAATAACCTTAGCCATAATTCTTAAGACTATGGATCACGGTATTTTTTGAAATTCGCAGAGAATATGTGTTTCAGCAAACCGAAGCTTCAGTAGTGCTCCCACCCACGGATGGGGAATTTCCTGCAGCAAATGACTGGGGTTCTGCTGCCCCAGATGGACAGCGACTGCAAAGAGACAGCGAGGAAGGAGTTTACGGTAAAATGAAGAGAGGTTGACGCAGGTTATTCCTTCTACTGGCATTTTTGTAGATCCCTAATCCAATCTCATGTTCTATCACCCCCCTCCATTACATCCTGCCTTTTGGAACTTACAGTTCAAAATTGACAAAATTCCTTATTTCCTAAGCTTTGAGTTGTTTCTCCTTCTTAGTGCTTTAAGTACAACTGTCCTCTGCTGCCAGCGCTTTCCTGGAGCAGCACACAGACTTGAGTTCCTGGTCCTTTCGCATCTCTGAGGCGGTGAAAGTGCCGTTGCCCGTTCATGGCTTCAACACTGGAAAAGCTCCCGGCCGTGTGGCTGCACCTGCCATGGCGTATTCCCCGCCACCTTCTATCCCTTGTGGTTTTTATCCACTGACACCCCAGACCACCGCTTCTGTCTCTCCACCTGTTGGTACACACCACCTTGACATGTTGAGACTTTCCACCTTGACCAGCCCAGAACCTGTGACCTCTTACTTTTTAAACCCTTTCTCTTCTCTCTCTCTTTTTTTTTTTTGCAGTTTTTGGCCGGGTCTGGGTGTGAACCCACCACCTCCAGCATATGGGGCCAGCACCCTACTCCTTTGAGCCACAGGCACCACCAACCCTTTCTCTTCTTTAATGATTTGAAAACACTTCAAGTATTGGGGTAGTTGAAAACTGCTGGAAGGAAAAAACAAAATCCAATATTACCAGTACGTTCTAAATCCTGGCAACATTTCCTTGTTGCCAAATTTAGAACATATTATATTCCAAAAAGTAGAAGGGAAGAGGAGAGAGAGGGGAGGGGAGGGGGGATATGGGAGGAGAGAGGGTATTGGAGGGACCTCACCTAATGTGCACGATGCAATGGTACGTTTCAAAACTATTAAGAAATGAGTATAATTGTGATGGATGTGTTACTTAGTTCAATGTAAGCATTCCACATTGTATATCGAAGCAGTACCCTAAACCCCATAAATGCATCAATGTACAAAGTTATGATTTAATAACAAATAATTTAAAAATATAAATAAAAAAAAATCATGGGGCATTCAAAAAATAAAATTGCCTAAAAAATAAAAAATAAAGCCTTTTAGGACTGCAATAAAATTAGGTGTCAGGATGGCTAAGTGGTCTAAAGCGCCAGACTCAAGGACTGCAATAAAATTACATTTGTCTAAAAATAAATAAATAAATACATTCCTGGCAACAAATCTCCAGTGGCACTTAGCAACGTCTGACATGCCAGGGCCACCTCCCCAGGACATATGCCTTCCCGCTGTCCATAGAGAATATTTCCTCTTTCCTCAACCTGAAATGTCTCTCCCACTGCAACTTCCCCAGTTGAGTAGCACCAGTTTCTGTGAACAAAGGAAGCAAAGTGACAGCTCTGAGTGAATTGGTAAACAACTGCCACCCTCTTACCGAGCTCCTGCACCCATCTGCAGCCATGCCTCCCTAGAGTTTTGGGTTCCCTGACGTGACATTTTCAAGTTTACTTCATTGACTTTTCTGGGTCATCTTTATCAGAACAACATGCTTCGGTTTGTTTCATTCACTAATTCACTTTAAATACTAATACCTCTGAAATGTCTTCTCTGATCCTCACTAGATGGCTGAGACATGAAGCCTCCTGATAACAGGATTTTGCTAGCCAGATTATATACTTCATATTTTCAAATATTCAGATTATCACAGGTTTGAAGCACAAGGCCCTTAAGATCACTGTACTTCAGTCAGTATCAGGATGTAAAGCTTCCTGAGTGTCTGTAAGTGACCTGAACTGATGTCTGCTGAAATAAAAATCTCTGAAAATTAAACACATCTTAATATATTTACAGCTAGGCATGATGATAAGACAAAGTGTTTGATGATGGTTAAGGAAATAGACACAAACACCAGATGGTTGGAATCCTGATTCTGCGGTTAACTAGCTGTGAGGTCTTGAAGTGAGTTAATTCACCTCTCAGAAACCTGAAAGGATATTGCAAAGATTAAGTGAATTGACGTATGTAAAGACTTAGAACAGTAACTAGCACATAGTAAAATTTGAATAAATTAGGTATCCTAATTGTTATTTGGCACACTTTTTCCAAATAGGCACAACACTTAAAATCTCAGATTAGTGTTGGCTCAAGTGCAGCAATTAGAGTTGATATGAAAGGAGAACCAGGGACAACTTGGCCTTGATTTCAGTATCTATGACTAAATTCTTCCTAGAAATGTATGTCTCAAAAAAAAAAAAAAAGCAAAGTAATTTTACCTTACATTACTCACAAAAATTTGCTTTAAGTATCTCCAAGAAGCTTTTGAAATTAAAGCTTGGATTAAATTTGGAAGACATATGTCATTCAGCCAAATATTTATTCAAACTCTTGCATATTTTAAAAATCAGAAAATTTGGTCAATTTTCACACAAACTTACATACAATAATCACTATACTAAATAAATCCCCCAATTTGAAATAAGTTGTTTCATTTTAAAGAAAGTCACATTGGAAAAAATATACTGGTTGTTTCTGGTTAATAGCCAAAGCAAACTCTTATGTTATTATTATTTTTTTTTGGCTGCCTCCGGTATATGGGGCTGGCGCCCTACTCCTTTGAGCCATAGGCGCCACCCCAAATATTGTTATTAATGAGATTTCATGTGTGTCACTCAGCCTTTGGAAGAAATCATACTTAACACTCTGAAGAATTGAGTTTAAGTTATAATTGGGTAAAACTGGCTTATGTTTTTTAAAGAAACAATGTGCTCAGAAATCATTAGAAAATCATTTGATAGAGTTTAAGATACACTACATCCCAAAATATGGCATCCTGACCTTTGAGCAGCTCGCGATAGCTCTCTAACCTCCCTTCCCTCTTACAGCAGACCACAAAAAACCCCTGAACTTACTCTTTGAAGCAGGTCATAAAATCTTTATCCCAGAGGTCCCGTAGGAATCGATACATCCAGAATCCCCTTCCTTGTACAATTGTTGATGAGCTGAAACCATATTATCTTAAATAGGCTAAAAAGTTTATGAAGTTATTTTAGGATATTTTCAAGTTTTACCTACAGTGCATGAAATTTGATTTTTGCCAGCTTGGACTAAATAAGATATTTCTGAGTATATGTGCCTGTGTTTTGTATCTTTATTCAGAAGTTTAAGATCAAAGGGAAATAGATAGAAATTGGCTTCTACAAGTGAACAAAAAAGATAACAAGAGTTAGTTTTAAAAATTTTACCCCCAAATCATAACTAGATTCTCTCCACTAATTTTTTAAAGGCTATAAATAAGAGGCAATTTTAAACACGAGAGTGAGTCTTATTCTCACAAAGAATTTGGAAACAGATGAATTATAATAATTAAACGTTCCCGTTTTCATAACACTTCATTAAATTTTCATTATATAGATATATTGACAGAGCATATTAATAATAGAATATTAAACTTGATTTTTTACAACTTTTTCTGAGCTTAGAAATATAGAAGGATGATCCTTTCAGGAAAACGGTGTTCTTAGATTGCTCTTTCACTAATATGTTTTTGAACATAAAGTAGGGCAAGGAACTTCTAATAAAATATTTTTGTGAGAGTACTATATGTTCAATAATATACCAACTTCTAAAAACTCCAGAGTACAACATTGCTTCTCCTGATTCTTGGCGTAGAGGTCCTAAAGGGGATTTCCTGAGTGTCTTCTGTAAACTAATGCGACGACTCGGGGTGTGTAGGTGTGTTTCTGCGGGTGGTGGGGGTAGCAGCTTCAGGCTTGGGGCTGGTCTTCAGAAAGACGAAGCTACCATGAAAAGGTTACTATTTGCAGCCCACTTCCCTCCCTTCAACTACACCCCCCTTCCCATTAATGAAATCACCAGGAAGGATAAGGGGATAGAAAGTGAGTTCAATGGCCAGAGACCAGTGTTTTCATCAATCGTACCTACATACATAATGAAACCCCATGAAAACTCCCAAACAATGGCTGTTTGGGTTGATGAGTGTAACTATGAGCCTGGGAGTGCAGTGTCCAGGAGAAGATGTGGACATTCAGACCTCCTCCCCACACCTCACCCTGTGTTTCTCTTCCATTTGGCATTTTCTGAGTTGTGTTCTTTATGATAAACCTGTACTCACAGTAGACCACGTTTTAAGTTCCACAAGTTGTTCTCAGAATTATGGAACATGAGGGGTGGTCATGGGAACCCCTGAGTTTGCAGATGGCTGGGCAGTGTGTGTGCTGCCCGGGTACTACACTTGTCCCTGATGCCTGAAGTGGAGGTGGGCTGGAGGGACCCAGCCCTTCACTTGGTGGGGTCCATGCTGACTCTGGGAGTTAAGTTAGAACTAGATTAAATGTTGGACACCCAGTTACTGCCTCTGATTCCTAAAGGACAGGTGGGCTAAAGGGTCCATGCCCTTCACTTGGTGGGGTCCCTGCTGACTCTTGGAGTTAAGTCAGAACTAGATTAAATGTTGGACACCCAGTTACTGTTGGAGCAGTGGTGGATGTACGGAAAAATGACGCGTATCTGGTGTCGGAAGTGGTTTCAGAAAACACCACTCAAGTGCATAGAAAAGAACATTGTAGATTACACATAATCCTAACACTAAAAGGTTATCAGTAGTAACTTTCCCAGCACATTTTCACTTAGTCTATTTTTTCTGTAGATACAACCATTTATTTCTGAAGAATAACAAAGAATGTTCATTTTGTATCCCCAAAGGTACATTAACTATTCTATAAAGTATGACTTATAAAAACTTTTTAATATATGATATATTTCATTTTTAGGAAGATCGCTAAATAAATGATTCTTTTTAAGGTACGTGTACCTTACTATTGTTTAAGGAAAAAAAAATGTTGCTTAGGTAATTTTTAGTTTAGGTAATTTTATTTGTGATTCATTTTTCTCCAAATCATGTGACTTATTTTATTTCTTAAATTCACGAAATTACACAAATGTTATTAAATGTTTGACTTGTTGATAAAGTCTTTGGACAGTACGTTTTCTATGTTTTTTTTTTTTTTTTTTTTTATTGTTGTTGCAGTTTGGCCGGGGCCAGGCTCGAACAGGCCACCCTGGGTATATGGGGCTGGCACCCTACTCCTTGAGCCACAGGTGCCACCCCAGTTCGTTTTCTAGAAGGCATATACTCTCATGTGTTAAGTAAGGATGGGGATACATTGCCTTAGGCAATTTCATCATTGCGTTGACCCCATAAGAGTGTGTGTTCTCACACAAACCTAGAGGATCCAGTCTGCTACATACCTAGGCTATATGCAATATCTTACTGCTCCTAAGCTATCAGCCTGAGTGGTATGTTACTGTACTGTATACTGTGAGAAACTATAACACAGTGGTTAAGTATCTGTGCATCTTACAAGGGTACCTGTGAAATTTACTAGGTGTAGAATATAAATGTCTTAACACAATAACAAGAAAATGCTGTGAAGGCTATGTTAACCAGTGTGATGAAAACATTTCAAATTGTATATAAAACCAGCACATTGTACCCCATGATTGCATTAATGTACACACCTATGATTTAATAAAAATAAATAAACATATGTAAACACAAAAAGTACAGTAAGAACACAGTATTATAGTATGAAATAGTAGGTAATAGTACAGGACATAACCTTATGGGACTAGCGTCATATATGCAGCCCACTAGTGACTATATGTCTAAACACGCATGTATGCCCCTTCATACACATAGACATAAAATAGATTTTATAATCAGAATATCAATATCGTAAGTAGTATATATTAATATAATGGCAAAACAAATTTTATTGATTTATTTATTTTTTTAGAGACAGAGTCTTACTATGTCACCCTTGTAGAGTGCTGTAGTATCACAGCTCACAGCAACCTCCGTCTCTTGGGCTTAGGTGATTCTCTTGCCTCAGCCTCCTGAGTAGCTGGCACTATAGGCCATAATGCCCGGCTATTTTTTGTTTGTTTGTTTGTTTGTTTGCAGTTTGGCTGGGGCCAGGTTTGAACTCTCCACCCTTGGTATACAGGGCTGGTACCCTACCAACTGAGCCACAGGCACTGCCGGTAAAAACAATTTTAAAACAATCTCATAATCATGTTGTATTTTTCAAGATTATATAAATTTGCTTTCCATAGAGTTGGGTGTTTCCGGACACACTGAATATGTAGCATTTATAAATTATGATAATTTATTGCATTTCTCTGAAGTAAAACATCTGCTGGTTGGTCAATGGGTTAGCAGATCTCCGTGATCATTTCATTACATCCAGGAATAACTCATCTTCGCGCTTCGTCTCTGACGGTGATTTTCAGCCAGTGTGCCACGAAAATTTTTAAAGATCTTTCATTAAGTTATTTTCAAAAGAAGTTCAAAGCACCGTAAGTAGATTCTTTTTTTTTAATCTTCTTTTTAATTAACACAATTTAAGTGTGCCACAGAAGTTGAACCATAGGTTCAAGTGTGTCATGAAATAAGAAAGGGTGATTAACATCATCAACTAAGAAGATGAACTGACCAGAGGGGCTCCCGGGAGAAAGGATGACATGTCAAGGTTCCCTAAGGGTTGACCAGATGTTTGGACCATGATTGAGGGTCTCCAAAGATGGATCAATCCGAAAAGGTAGAAAAACCACAAAGTGGAGGTATCATGGAGGCCTTGATAGAGGGGACGTTCACGCTGGAAGCAACAGGTCCCTCCTTCATAGTAAAAATCACACCAGGTCATGACATTTACAAATAACATGGCAACCCCCAGAAATAGACTTACAGGAACAGAAAAGGGAAGAATTCACAATTTGAGGAATTCTTCACCCCTTTCCCAAGAAAAACCATGAATATTTCCCCCTAACATAAAATTAGGGAACCACATAAAATGAGAAATGTTGAAGTCAGGGTCTCCTCCCTGGGGGAGGCTCACACCTGCCTGCTCTGCTAATTCACTCTGTGGACTCAGTGACTATTCCGCAGTTCTGGGAACCGAGAACCTGGGAATACGAGGACCAGGCACCTGTCTCCACACCTAATACTTGCCCTTCTCTCTGTGGGGGAAACTATGGTCTTAGGGATAACTACTTCAGATTAATTCAGAGGACTAAACTCTCCCACAGTCTGGGAGACAAAAGTAATCTGAGTCTAAACCCAATGTAAAGAAGAAAAGGGCTGCTGAACTTTCATCTTTTCATTATTAAGAAGACATTTTTTCTAGCCGGGCGTTGTGGTGGGCGCCTGTAGTCCCAGCTACTCGGGAGGCTGAGGCAAGAGAATTGCTTAAGCCCAGGAGTTGGAGGTTGCTGTGAGCTGTGTGAGGCCACGGCACTCTACCGAGGGCCATAAAGTGAGACTCTGTCTCTACAAAAAAAAAGAAGACATTTTTTCCTCAAGTAGTTTTTCAGTCTTTCTTATCCATAGAGATCAACGGACCCTCCTACATTTGACATAAACCTAATTATATGGGAAAAGTAAAACTATAATTTTACTTCAAGATCGAGTATTAAGAGTTCCAATGTGGGGCGGCGCCTGTGGCTCAAGGAGTAGGGCGCCGGTCCCATATGCCGGAGGTGGCAGGTTCAAACCTAGCCCCGGCCAAAAAAAAAAAAAGAAAAGACTTCCAATGTGCTTATGATGGGCTTCATCCTTCAAACTGGTTTCCACAAATGTCAGCCCCCAGTCTATACAGTACGCTGAACACAGTTCTGTATAAAACACTGATTCCTAGGGGCAGCGCCTGTGGCTCAAAGGAGTAAGGCACCAGCCACCTATACTGGAGGTGGTGAGTTCAAACCCTGCCCCCGCCAAAAAACAAACAACAACAACAAAACACTGATTCCTAGAACAATCATATAGTAAATTTAATGCATTTCAAAGAAAAAGCCTAAAAAAGAGAGCAGTCCTTTTGCCTTCACAAAATTGAAAAGGCTTAAACTTTAACAACAATACCAATGTTTAAGATAGGGACCAGAAACATAAAACCTCGCAAAGAACAAACGAAGACAAATTTGAAGTTCGTTTTTCAAAGAAGTGCTTGTGAAATGCTTTCAAACGCTAAAAGCAAGATAAACAGCAAAGGGCTAACTGCTCCCCTAGGAAGGTCTCCACTTGTTTGAAGCACCTCTAGAGGTGGCCTAACGCCACGCACAGCTGCAAACAGTGCCCTGTGGACCCCTCACTCTTCACATACACTTGGGTAATGGATGACAAGGTTCTAGCACATTCTTGTGATATTGAAACAGAGACCAAGGGAATAGAGGGAGACTGAGAAAATGGGTTAATAGAAAATGATATTTGTTTTCAAAATTCTCTTTAAAAACTATTCTATGTTATTGTAATAAATTAAATAGATTAAATCTATTATTGGCTCTAATTCAAAGAACTCAAGTGTTCATCATACATAAAGGCACCGGGGAGTATATTTGATTTGAAAGATTCGGCAAAACACATCTTCAGCGCAATGTGTAGACCTAATAGTTTTCTTAAAAGAGAGGTGATAAATTTTAAACACAGCAACTCTAAATATTCAAAATCATTACATATATATGTGAAATTTTCAGTTTAATAATTTTGGTGATGAAATATAAACTATGAATAAAATAAATTATATACAAATATAGGCTATTTTTAAGTTTGCATGGACTATTTTGAGCTTCTTTCTTTCTTTCTTTCTTTCTTTCTTTTTTTTTTTGAGATAGAGCCTCAAGCTGTCACCCTGGGTAGAGTGCTGTGACATCACAGCTCACAGCAACCTCCAACTCCTGGGCTCAAGTGATTCTCCTGCCTCCCTCTCAAGTAATTGGGATTATAGGCACCCACCACAATGCCTGGCTATTTTTTGGTTGCAGCCATCATTGTTGTTTGGCAGGCCCAGGCTGGATTCAAACCCGCCAGTTCACGTGTATGTGGCTGGCACCTTAGACCACAGGCACAGAGCCTTGAGCTTCTTTCTTATAAACTTAAATCACCATTTCAATTTTCTTTTTTTATCAGTAGCTAATATTTTAAGAAGAATAAAAAAGTCCTAAAACTATTTTCCTCAAAGCTCATCCAAAGAACTCTGCAATTGATGAACATTTTTATTAACTGTGACACAGATTTATTGTTCTCATAAAGGCTCAAACTGTTTTTAGCTTATTGCTCTGACTATAGTATAAAGATGAGATAATTTAGAAAAGTAGGCTATATATATTTATATATGCACTAATATAGATATATTAACATGATTTATTAATGCATCTAGACATATCTACTATGTATTATATAATGTCTTTATATATTAATATGAAGAAAAAATTACAGCATTACAACCTTCTGTGATATTGTTGTATTTTTTAAAATTCTGTCCATTTGTTTTTCTGTCTTTGGTTTTTTGGAATCCAACTACCTTTAACATGGGACGCTATTGTATTCCTAATCAAGTTGAGTATAATTCTTATTTAATTGTTTTTGCCAACTTTTAGAAACACAGCCCTCAAAGTAAAGGTTGCCTTCTTAAGAAAAAAAAATAATAAGTTATTATGGATCCTGGTGAAATATTTTTATATTCATTCCCAAAGCTATTTAGAAGCCTTCTCATATTTCTTTATGTACAGGAGGAGTCCAAGTTCACTGAGGGCCCTTTTCATTTTCCTCTAGAATTAACAACAGAACTTTCTATTTATTAATCAAATGAGCATTCCACCCCTGTAGCCAACTTCTTCATAACAGGTTAAGTTTGGCTTATCAAGAGAAAGGATCAGATCATGTATAATCGTTACTGATACTACATAGTAAACAAAACCCATTAAATTCTAATGGGATTTTGATAGCAACTGAGCTAAGATTCACCATGGAAAACTTAAAGACCTAAGGGCAGCAGGGTATTTCCACATAAAGTGGTTAAAAATAATCAAACACTCCTGCCTGTGCACCAAATTATATGCCATTTGCTTTACATATATGATTATATTCAATTATCACAAAATGCCATAAAATAGATACAATTAATCCCAATTTAGAGGAGAAACTGAAATCCAGAGCCCTGATGTAACTATGTGTTTGCTGACCCATCTATGTGTTTGCTGACCCATCCCTCTCTTTAAAGAGAGACCAGAAACCAGAAAATATGACTAGGCAAAATTAGAAGTCTGCCTGCAAAAGTCTGTCCCTGGGAAAGGGTAAAAGGAAGGAAAGCCTGGGAGATTCCACATTCTCCCTACATAGGCACCAATTTTCTCCCCTAGGCCTCAAGAATGACTCCCTTTTCTTCCTCAAAATAACTTGTGATATTATTAAGCAAATTTCTTCGAAATAATTTGTTACTCAACATTTTTCAATAATAGAAGAAGTGAGTGATTATAGAAACTACCCATTTGTATTTCACAGGTAAATGTCAAGAGTGCTCCAAAGGCCCTTTGCAAATTAAAGTTTTACATGTCATAATACTTCAGCCATAAGTTAATTTTGTGCTGGGAACAATTCAATAATAGCTTTATTCATATTTACCTATATTATTTTTTAATTAGGTTAGATTTTGCTATGATTATTATAAACTCCCAATTTCAATCTGCCAGAAACTCAACCAGAAATTTCAAATGATTGAAATTACTTCTTTCTTGTAAGTATAATTGCTTGTTTTGATGAAAAAGAGACAAAAGCGAGTAGGCAAGCAGCAAATAGACGTGTACTATTTAGTTTTAATTAGCTTTTTAGTTAAATCTGAGAAATCGGCATACCTCATTTCCTTTGTAATCGTGTTATCTCTAGGACTTCCCTGTGTTCCCCCCCACCCCCCAGGGATCGTCATTACTATGGTAATAAGCTGGCCAAATCGATGTTCTGAGTTAACCCCCAAAGGAGTTTACTATGATGACTCTGAATGAAACTTGGAATTTAAAAATAGTTCATTTGGGGGAGGCACCTGTGGCTCAAAGGAGTAGGGCACTCGCGCCGTATACTGGAGGTGAAGTGTTCAAACCCAGCCCCAGCCAAGAACTGAAATAAAATAAAATAAAATAAAGTAGTTCATTTTTAAGATAATAAAATAATAACATTAATTAGAATAAACAGAATTCAGCTGGGCAGAGAGATAAGGAAGAAAAAAATCAGTCGAGAAAAGACATGAGGCAAAAGAGAGAAAACTTGGAGAGGCCAGATCGTCACGAGGGATAAAACGAAGCTGAAGGAAGAAAAGGGCAACTGGATCCCATGGCGTCGGGGAGTCTGGACTTAGTTTAAGAATAATGGGATCTTTCCAACAGTTTCAGCTGAACATCTCATGGTGGAATTTAAGTTTTTCAAGAACTCTCCCTAGCTGGCAACGGCAGGAATAAGAATGGAGAGGACGGGTTGACAAGTTTAGGGGACAACGGCAGTGACCACAGAAGAGGACGGTGGCTTACGGGAAGTGGCAGCAATGAATATGGGGAAAAGAAAACACAATTTAGACCAAGGACATAAAGGTGTGAGAAAAAACATGTATAATAAAAGGAACAAATATTTCATAAATGAACGAACAAACTGCGTTAGAAAGACACTGATTTCTAAAAGGCCTTATTGGTGGTTTTTTTTTCCCCTTAATAAATTGAGTTCAGTAGCTAGTCTTGTTCACAATTTTATAAAAATTAAAAACAATCAAGTAAAACATATTAACTGTTATTCCCTACTCCAAGTACTCAAAAAAAAAAATTTTTTTTTTTCCAGATAGATGACATGGACGCCTTTGAAGCCAACACTTACATCACCCTTGCCATTTCAAAATACATATTATACAGATTTTACAGATTTTTGTTCAAAAAAAAGGGATGTCAGATTCTATGTTTGTTTTCCTTACTATTCAAAGTCATTATTACTCTTAAGTCTTTTCTTTATCAATTATGCCCTGCCAATTTCTTTATGATTAGTTTCAAATGATATATTTCAACTAAAATAAAACTTCCTTCAGGTTCTTGAAAGTACTAAAGAATATTTTCTTTAGACGCTTTCTTATTACCCCTCTTGCGCACGTCCCCTCATCCTGCAGAAGCTCGTCCTTCCTGCTTCACTGAGCCGAGTGGGTAGAAATCCCTCAATTCCATGTCCTTCCCTGGTTCAGCCAACTTATCTGTATCACACCTGTCCCTACTTATTCTGTCCAGGCTCAGTGGAAAAGGGTCCTCCTTTCTGGCTTCTTGTAGCCTAATGGAAAAGTCTCTTCCCTAGTGTAGGGAGTAGAAATCATCTAACATTGTTCTGAATGTCCTTACACATCCTCAGGTCATAACTACAACAACATTACTTTTTCCTACATTCTTACTTTCCCCGTCACATCCATATTCCATAGTCTTCCATCCTAAAACTATCCTCTACCCTCTCTCACAACTACGTAATTTCTCTCCTTGCCTTACTGAATTTTTTGAAAAGCATCATGAAAGGCTATTTATATTCCTCTGCTCATTTGAAAAAAAAGATTCAGCAAGGTTAAACACTTTCCAAAGAGTACATTCTAGAAAGCAGTTTAGTTAGAATTCAAATCAAGATATTCTCATTGAAGGCTTTGTTGTAACAGGAAGCTTGGTGGCAACGACGTCGCTCCATGTAATTAATTGTTTTCCTAATCAGTAAGATCATAGTGATTCAAACCCCGGCTGGGCACGGTGGTTCATGACTGTCATCCTAGCACTCTGGGAGGCCAAGGCAGGAGGAGTGCTTGAGCTCAGGAACTTGAAACCAGCCTGAGTGAGAGTGAGACCCTATCTCCACTAATAATAGAAAAACTAAATTGATCTCTGATAAACAGTCTAATGCAAATGTTCTTATGATAAAAAGATGTTTTTTTTTTTCTTCTAGGTAGATGCCTAGTAATGGGAATGCAGGATCACGGGATGCAATCAGTATAACCTAATTCTTTTACCCTCGATGAGTCCCAAACAATTAAAAAAAAAAAATAAGGGATAAAAAATGTTTTAGAAAATAAATGGCAGATAAAAAAGAAAGAAAGGAAGAAAGGGAGAAAGGGAGAAAGAAAGAAAGAAAGAAAGAAAGAAAGAAAGAAAGAAAGAAAGAAAGAAAGAAAGAAAGAAAGAAAGAAAGAAAGAAAGAAAGAAAGAAAGAAAGAAAGAAAGAAAGAAAGAAAGAAAGAAAAGAAAAAAATCAGTAGCACATACAAGTCAAAGTTGACCAATAAATAAAGAAAGAAAGAGGAAAATAAAAGAAAAAAGAAAAGAAAAGAAAGAAAGAAAGAGGAAAAGAAAAAAGAAAAGAAAGGAAGGAAGGAAGGAAGGAAGGAATGAAGGAAAGAAAGAAAGAAAGAAAAAGAAAATTAGGAGGCATGGTGGCGGGCTGTGGAGGTGAGCCCAAGAATTTGAAGATGCTGTTTACTATGACAGCACAGCACTCTACTCAGGGTGACAAAGTAAGACTCTGTTTCAACAAATGTAAAAAATAAAAATAATGATTCAATCTACACTACCTAAAGAAATACATATGAACTGTAGGTGAACAAAGTCATCTTAAAATACTATGTAAAAGTTATAAAGTTAGTGGTAAGCAAAAGTCTACTTTTGCTGAAAAGGACAGAAAAGTTTAAAAATTGCCTAAAAAGTATATTTGAAGAATAGGGCAAAGAATAAACTTTTTCCTAATTTTTAACCTGGTAAAAGGTGTTACATAAAGTTTTATTCATTTATTTCTGAGAGTATTTTAAATACATAACATAAAGAATAAAGTATTATTGGTGTATTTTATATTAAGAATGATGCATATAGTAATTTATACTAAAGTGTACACGTGACAAATATATTTCATGTGCCTGCTTAATTTATCTCAATTCAATTTCATCAGGTGTACATGGTCTAAGGAACTAACACCATATTTTACAAGAACTGCTTTATTACACATATTTCAATTTTATAGTGACTATTATCTTAATAGTCATTATATTAATAGTAAGAATTACACAAGGCTACTTTAACTCATTGTAAATGATGACTAGTTTCCTCCACTATATTTTGTTTTTCTAGTACCTTGGCTATTCTGTTTATTTAACTTAGATAAATGATCGCTCCAACAAAGTTAATTTGTTAATGTCAATATGCCTTTGGCACTAAGGTCTCTAATATGTACATTACTTTATCCTGATAATATTTGTCGAGTGCCTACTGTGGGCCAGGAAGATGTCCTGAATGTAGAAAGATGGAATGTGGGTGACACAGGTGCAATCTGAGGTAGTTCAAGGAGAAAATCAGCAGCACATACAAGTCAAAGTTGACCTCATGAAACTTCTGAAAGTACATTCATTTCAATAAACATTTTTGAACAATTTAAAACACAGCCTTTGCAAATGACGTGAGGATGCGGTTTCGTGTATCATCTGGGTTTAAGACCAAGGTGCATCTCAACATTACTGTCCTTCTCAAATGCCATATGCCCTAAGGGAACAATACAGTTTTTAATTATATCAAGTAATGCAACTATATTTCTTTTCAGAAAGTGTAAATTAGTTTCTCTTTTGCCTGTATAGAGTACTAACTATTAGTGTTGAAAAGTAAAGTATTTTCATATTCTGGATGGTAAAGCTTTCTGAGCATACAAACACAGAATTTGAGTCAAAGAACAAACTTTGAAAGTTAAAAGACGACCAAATAGAGACGTCTGGAGAGATTTACCTCCAGATGGTTAAGTGTTAGTATATCAAACGGAGTATAAAACTTTCAGCCAGGCCAGGTGCACAGTGGGCTTATGCATGTCATCCTAGCACTCTGGGAGGTTGAGGAGGGAGGATTGCCTGAACTCAGGAATTGGAGACCAGCCTGAGCAAGAGAGAAACCCTGTCTCAACCAAAAATAGAAAAATTAGATCGTTTGACACATTTTCATCACTCCACAACAGATAAGGGATATGGACATTCTTCCTACTGTGATTCATAATTCTCATCTACCACCTGGCTGTTAAGACAATGTCACATATTGGTCCCCACTTCTGATACCAATTTCTCGATGATAGAGGGCGAAAGATCTAACTCTTGTCACAAAAAGACAGCAAAATATATTGACTTGGAGAATAAAGAAGTTTCACTCTGTCAAAAAAAAAAAAAAATAGAAAAATTAGCCTGGCATTGTAGCAGGTGCCTGTAGTCCTGCTACTCAGAAAGCTGAGGCGGGAGGATTATCCGTTGAGCTCAAGAGTTTGAGGCTGCAGTGAGCTCAGCTGATGCCAGGGCACTATACCCAGAAGGGCAACAGAGTGAGACTCAGCCTCAAAAAACTGAGTCTCCCTCGGTGGTGATGTGGTGGTGACATGGTGGTGATAGAGTGAGACTCAGTCTCAAAAAACAAACAAACAAAATGTGTTAGCCGTGTATTTGTATACAAAGTATCTGTGTGTATTAGGTAAGTTTCTTTACTGAGCAGGGCAGTTGTATAACATAATTTCAGAGTTCCTCTTCTATAATTTAAAATCCCACTTTTAGTACATGTAATACACCCATTTAGCCTTAACCATGTTGCTCTGAAGGGTGAGATGGAGTGTGAGGAACTCATGTGGTTGTTGCTCTAAGAAATACCAATGTGTCCCAATCCAGAAACCTTGCATTTATTTACAGGACAAAATAAAAACTTAAAAATTTTTCAAATAGTCAGGAGAAAAAAGTAACCTTGAAGACAGAACTTTCAGATCAAGTCGCCTCAATAGTCAATAAGTGATCTTATCTGGCAAAGAATACACTCAGCTTCTTTATCATTTTCTCCTAATATTCAGACACAATCAAAAGTAAAGGTAGTTTAGACCATAAATGTAAGATAACCCAGGGAAAACAAAAATAAAAATCACTTACTTGATATTATCAAGACAGCCTGATTCTGGTTTCAAGATGGCAGTGTGATGGAACATTTTATATAAAGCAATCCCGAGGAAGATTACATTAAGCTGGAAAGAAAAAGGTAATGTTATGTAGCATAATTGGGGAATAGGAAAAAAAAAAAAAGCAAGTCTATTCTCTGTAACAGATGAGTTGTTCTGGGAAATTAGCTCTCACTACACTTCTAAAGGAATTGGATCAGAGATGACTGCCTAATGTTTAGTAAAGGCAAAAAGCCAGTTTTGGGAATTGGGATACCACGGGGTTACAAAGCAGCGCTCTGCCAAATCGTATGAATACAAAATCAACTGCAGTTGGAATGATGCTATGGAAATTTTGAAACAACTCAAAGTCCAGTATATTAAAAAAAAAAAAATAAAAATAAGAAACAATCATTTTTCTTGGTATGTAGCTATTTCTACCCTCTGAACATCAGTCCAGACTTATCACTTAGGAATACATTTTCAAATAGTACATCAGAAAAGCAGAAATACTAACATCAATACATTTTTGAAGAACTAGTTTAAAAAGATTGTAAAATGCTGGTTAAGTTCTGATATGACAAGGAGCTAGGATTAAAGTAGAGGAAATCTCCAATGTTATTATTCTGTCTCTAGGACCAGAAAGAACCTATGATTTAAAGCAAAACAAAATGAAAAGGTCCAGTTAAATTCTATATACTACGTGTATGTAAACTGTATAGTAAACCACGTATTGAATTGTCCTTTGCTACCTGATTAATTTATAATTTTCACTCTCTTGACTGAGTGGGATCGTACCCTGAAAAGCCCCATTAACAGTCTCTCAATTATACAAGTTCACAATCTGTTATCAATCATCTCCAAATTGGACAAGTTTGAAAGTGTTTAAAACAGTGAGTTTTTTTTTTTTTCTTTTCATTTATTCAGTAGCCAAAGATCTATCCAGAACTAAATTTGGTGGGGAATCCAAATTTGAATTGATGTAAGATTACTCATTGTCTTTATTCTACGTGTTATTTTTTTTTCCTGATGAAATCTTGCTGTTATTTGTTCACAGAGTGCTGCCCAGTCCCTCCTAAGAGTCCTGCACAAGGTGTTTGATCCCCCACTAGGGGTATTACATGTAAACGACACACTGTGTGTGTCATAGCACCATCCCCAGGCTCGAAAATTCTCTAAATTAAAAAATACACCTGCTCCCAAGGATTTCAGATAAGAAATTATAGATCTATATTCTACTTAAAATCAAGAAGCTAACATTTTATTCAGTAACTTTTGTATTTAAAAAATGAAAACTATGTAAACACTGTTACTAACATTTCTATCTAAATTAGAATGAGCGATCTGCTTTTGAAATCAAGGTATTATGCATCTAAAAGTAAAAAAGAAGCAGCATGCAGAATGTGTGCCTAGTGTGGTTACGCCGTTTTCAATTAAAATCCATTTCAATATATATATATATACACACATATATTTTAAAAAGCTAAAGGAATTTTAAGATATTTTACATCTTCCCAGTTCCTGTCCATTCCCAATTAAAATAATCCAAAAGAAAAAGAATGGAAATACACTGTTGACCAATGTAAAGTCCTTGCTATTCAAATACCTAAGAAATCAATGGATTGCGTTGGCTGGACCGCTGAGCGGCTACAGCATTGCACAAACTCTTGTGTGTGTTTTCTTCTCCCACCAGCTTTGATTAGCTATTTTGTAACATAAAAGTAGACAATAATGAGTGTCTAATTACGGGAGTCATGTAGGTTCAAAAAAGTATATGCTTCTCCTAAATTAACCTGTGTAAATTACAGATAGTCAGTAGAGGGATAGCGAAAGTTTTTATCTGTTGACCTGGGAAACACATAGTTAATGAGGAGTTCTTACCATGATGATCAAGGTTGCTGGTCCTATGAAACTCCAAATGAAGTAGGTGTCAAGTCGGAGCCAACATCTGGAAGAGGAAGGGGAGGAGGCGTTGAGGAACTGGGCAGAACATACGCAAAGGTGAGCCAGTGCCAGGGGTGTGAGCTGCACCGCCTTCCACGGCAGACAGGAAATATTACAGTGCCTGTGCCTTTAAATGCTGAATGATGTGCCCAATTTCTTTTTTTTTTTTTTTTATTGTTGGGGATTCATTGAGGGTACAATAAGCCAGGTTACACTGATTGCAATTGTTCGGTAAAGTCCCTCTTGCAATCATGTCTTGCCCCCATAAAGTGTGACACACACCAAGGCCCCACCCCCCTCCCTCCTTCCCTCTTTCTGCTTCCCCCCCCATAACCATAATTGTCATTAATTGTCCTCATATCAAAATTGAGTACATAGGATTCATGCTTCTCCATTCTTGTGATGCTTTACTAAGAATAATGTCTTCCACGTCCATCCAGGTTAATACGAAGGATGTAAAGTCTCCATTTTTTTAATGGCTGAATAGTATTCCATGGTATACATATATCACAGCTTGTTAATCCATTCCTGGGTTGGTGGGCATTTAGGCTGTTTCCACATTTTGGCGATTGTAAATTGAGCTGCAATAAACAGTCTAGTACAAGTATCCTTATGATAAAAGGATTTTTTTCCTTCTGGGTAGATGCCCAGTAATGGGATTGCAGGATCAAATGGGAGGTCTAGCTTGAGTGCTTTGAGGTTTCTCCATACTTCCTTCCAGAAAGGTTGTACTAGTTTGCAGTCCCACCAGCAGTGTAAAAGTGTTCCCTTCTCTCCACATCCACGCCAGCAGATGTGCCCAATTTCTAACAGCACTATTGATGGAGTAAGATAATTACCCCTGGAGGAAGCAGAGAATTAAAAAAAAAGAAAAGAAAAAAAAAAGCAGCACTGGGCCCCTTTGCTAAGACTTTTGTGTCTGTTACAGAAACCTTAAAAAAGGATAAAGAAAGAAAGAAAAATCCATACACAGGCCCATGAAATAGAGTAGCTTAGCTATCTTTTCTCTCCAATTATGGTGCTACACAACCTGTCTACCCGCTGTCAGGCAAAGTGACATTTTCTTGTCAAGAAGATGGGAGGAAACTCAGTACAAAGAAGAAATAAATTTGGTATCAGAAGACTGAAGTTTAATTAGGTTGGGCAGCCAACCTTTGAGAGTTCTGGAGTCTTGAAAGGTGCATTGTTAGTGCTGGTTCTGCTGGGGTTGCAAACGATGGTTAGCGTCTCATGAAGTTGATTCATGACTCAGAAGTAAATTATTAATCACTTAATTTCAGCTACATTTAATACTCCGCCCAGTTCGTACAGCCTCGGGGAAATTACGTTTTCATTCCTGGGCATGACAGAAAGATAAAATGGAAGTGACTAGTTATGAGAAAGATGAATGTCAATTTTGAACAAATTACATTCGATGTTAAAAATAATATCTTCAGTTATTGGCCATTTTACTCTATTTGAGGGATAATTTAAAAAGAAACCATCTCTAATAGTATACATTTAAAAGTGGTGTGCTATGGTGTCTAAACCTACAAATCCTAAGTACGTACATATTTTTGTGATTATAGAAATGTTACTTAAATCTAAGTAATCATTTAATAACAGGCAAGCTGTTAAGAAAGAAATTTATAAATGCCTATCAGTGAAGAAATGGATAATTGTCATTCATGAAGTGTTATAAAAACAGTTAAAAAGAAGGAAGTGGGTCTATCTACACCACAGGATAAATAAAAATCACAGGGGAGTAAAAAAGTTAGGTGATGATGGGTGGCGCCTGTGGCTCAAAGAGGTAGGGCGCCGGCCCCATATACGGGAGGTGGTGAGTTCAAACGCAGCCCTGGCAAAAATCACACACACACAAAATAAGTAAAGTGATGAGTCTACACTGTAAATACAGGGTGATCATAACATTCACACCATTTTAAATTGCACATGAACTTTATGGCCACTCTGTATATCAAATATCGTACATATAATATGGTGCATATATGTTAACATATATACACAAGTATATTAGAAACACACATTTAAAAGACTACTTTATGTATTTGATGGGCATGTGTATATATGTATTATTTCCTTTTACATATGTGTATATTTACATATATATTTATATATATGGAAAGAAAAAAAATCCCTTATGTTGAGAATCCAGAGGACCAGAAGTGGACAGAAAGGGTTTAGCTCTATGTTTTTTTTTAATAATTACTGAAAGCAAATATACTAAAATGATAACAGTTTTAACATCTGAGCGATGGAGGCAGTGGTGTTTACTAGGTTTTTTGGTTTACTTTTCACTAATTGTTTTTTCTTTTGTACAAGAGGTAGGTTTTTAAGCAAAAGAAAATAAAGAAACAAAAAGCAAATTCTCTATGGAAAATCAAGTTAAAGGTGACAAACTAAGGCTGCCTTCTATGAAGTTAAATACTCACAAACTGATTTCAATAGGGTACGGCAGATACTGCCCTAAGCAGCTGACCACAAGTTCATGTCTTTTACACACACAAGCTAATTTCTCTTTATTGAAAGTAATCATAATAATCCTGTCTGGAAAACAAACAATGCCATTAGCAAAGTAATCGATGCTTAGTTGTTAGCTATTAGTTTGAATAATTACTACTCTTTTGCTGTGTTGTTCCAAAAATTTTGTCGTAGAAAATAGGAGTGTGGTGCAACCTATAAACGGACCTGGGGAAATCAGCGTTGGAATGTGAATATTGCCCGCCCTTCTTACCACTAGTTTGCTGCCTGAACAATTGTGTGTGTGAGAGAGAGAGGAAGCGGGAGGGAAAGAGAAAGAAACTTGTGCCCAGAAAAGTTTTCATGGGCCTCTCTTGGTGCTGAACAGATACGTTATTTAAACCTCAGGGTAAAAACAAATAATAAATAATGAAGCATGGGCGTTTTCCCATCTTTCACGCCCATGTAAACACACACACACACACACACACTCTTCTGAATCCTAGGAATGTTGTGGAAATTATAGCAACCCAATGCCACAGTAGTAATACATTTAAGAAGGATTATTAATAGTATAGTTCCTGTCAATTTATAGGTCAAATAAGTTTTTGAGAGCTGTCTGGGAATGAAATCACATTTTCAGTAATTGGTTTTATAGAAAAAATGTGCTTCAAGATCTTCTGAAATAGTACTCTATAGGTTAGAGACATCTTATATAAAACATGCTTCAAGATCTTCTGAAATAGTATTCTATAGGTTAGAGACATCTTATACAAAACGTGCTTCAAGACCTTCTGAAATAGTATTCTATAGGTTAGAGACATCTTATACAAAACGTGCTTCAAGATCTTCTGAAATAGTATTCTATAGGTTAGAGACATCTTATACAAAACGGGCTTCAAGATCTTCTGAAATAGTACTCTATAGGTTAGAGACATCTTATACAAATCATATGTTTAGTCACATTATTAATAGTTGTGTCGAATGAAGGGAATTTTAAGATTTTAAAGAATTTCACCAAATGTTTTGTTAAAATAAAAAATCTCATTAAATCATAGCCTTATGAACCTTCTGGGTTTTTTTCTTAACTGTCTCAGCTTAGCAAACGCTTTACTTAGAAAAGAGCTTTTGGCACAGTGATCCCCTCTAAATGTGAACATTCCATTAGAAGTTATTATTTTTCTTCTTTAAGGAAGTTTTAATATCTATTTGGTAAAACAGATGGAAATTCTCGTTGGAGCTGAACAGTGAAAGCGCTGATATGAAGTCACAATAGCCTCGGTGAGTCTGGCCAGGCTGGCCTGTCTTCTGGAAGCTGGTGGAAGAATCCCCATTCTAATTGCACTGCCAGATGGCCACACCTGCTGTTGTTTTTGGCCACAAGCCGGCTTTTTCAAAGCTTTCTGTATTTCCTCCTTTTCCCATTAACTACCTTAAAAATCTGCATGATTCCTGCCCTGATTCACTGGGCCCAGGTGGAGACAACCAGCCTGTCTTTAAGATGAAGAGTCTGACGTGGGCTGCAGACCCACAGCCCTGGGCACCCACAGCCGACCTCACGTGTCCCTGAGTCTGGCCCTCCAGTGGCATCGGACACAAAGTAAAATCACCGGTTAAGGAAGGACCAGGCCAAAGTCTCAACACAAATGCTAGAGGAACAATTTACTATACTGAGCACAGGAAAGTCCAGCTCACAAATGGCCGGATAGAACTGCAGTTGAAGGGTATGATTTAATCTAGAAATTGCCTTTATCCACCAAGCAACATTTAATTTGTGAAATTAGTAAATCTGACAGGTCATTCCTTGTTTATTTTTAAAGATATTTCAATTTCTTTGCACTTTAAATGCCCTTTAATCTTAGGTGTATGATCTATATGTTACCTCCACAGAAGTACTATGAGAAAAGACAGGACTTTGGGCTGAGAAAGCTCATTCTCACTGGGCCATGTGCTGGGTTTCAAGCAATGATAAAAACGTTTTGATACCAGACATATATTCTGGTACTCAAAGAAACACTTGTCATATACCACACACTTTGATTTTTCTTTTGTAAATAAAATTATCTAATACCAACGTCATGAAAATTCTCTTTTTGTAGAATTTTTCTTCAAGTAATAAAAGTAACTTATACCGTTAGAAATACCACACCTTCTTACTGAATTAACACAAACTTACTTGTTTTAGAACTTTAAAGAGCTGATGCTAATCCACAAGAATAAGTGGTTTGAATTATTTTCTTCCAAAATATAAGAAACTTCTTCATAAATTAATAACAAGGGTATTGATATTGATCTTATAATTTTCCCATAAAAATTTCAATTACTAGTCCAACTAGCTCTACCCTCATGTTAACTCAGAAAAGAAAAAATTAAAATAATGAATCAAATTAATTTTTCCAAATAGGACAACAGAAAACGACACTTCTAAAGTTTATCTTCTTCTGCTGTGAAACTACTCGCCGTTTTATCATCATCAGTCATTTTGATGATGCATCAGTCTATTTAGAAAAATAGTAAGGCCAATTACCCAACATCCATAAACGTCACCCCAAACAAGTTTTACAAAGCTTTTTAGATGCTGATAACACCAGAAAAGTGTAGTTCTTTATACAAAATTGGCATGTTTAATGTAGCATTGTGAGGATGCTTTGGGACACTAGGTTCTGTTGTTGGTTTAATTTGCTCTTATCAAACAAGATGTCTGGCTCTTAACCAAAGTGTGTTGAAGAGCGGTAAACTGGCAACCATTGCTGCTTCATTTTTCACACGTGGCTAAATCACAGACTCAACTATTCTTGGTGAGCAGTAAATGTAACCAGTAAACAATATTTGCCTATTAGACCCTAATGTTCACAAGGCTTAATTATTTCTGGTTGCTTATGAGCATTTTTAAACTGTATAACATGCGTGTTTTCTCTTCAACGTATGCCAGTAGCTCTGCATTTGTAATATATGTCTGTATCTGGAAAGGTCGACAGAGTTAAGAAAGGAATGAAGAGAAATGGGGAGAAAGACAGACAAACACAGGAAAAGGGACAGATAGACACGTCCAGCATAATAAACTCCAGTCCTAAACTTATGACATGCTTAAGAATTTTCTAGAATGCCATTTTTCCAGCATAGAGCACTCAGACATCTAATCTTGAAATACTTTGCAAAGAAGGGCAAGAAATGGTTGGCATGGAGATATGAGAATGGAACGTAGTGAGGGGAAGAAAAGGCCACCCTTTATGGCTCAGCTACGGTTTGGATCTCAAAATTTAAAACAAGCTCCAATACATCAAATACAGGTTGTACCACCTTTATTTCCTCAGCATGTTATATTTTTTAAAAGTGTTATAGTTTTTCTCCAGTAAAATACATCCTACCTTCTTATAATGGACTACAAAGATAAAAGCAGAATTATCTGTTATAATTTATTTATTTATTTTTTTTGGCCAGGTCTGGGTTTGAACCTGCCACCTCCAGGATACGGGTCTGGCGTCCTATTCCTTTGAGCCACAGGCGCCGCCCTATGATTTGTTAATACCACTAACTGTGGGAGTAATTCTCATGGCCTCACCTGGCTTAATAGGAGATATCATAAAAGAATGTGATCGCTACTCTATTAAGTGGTTGCTTTTAAATATAATTTATTGTATGGTGAAAACAATGTTGCTGACCATAAGGTTTATATTTCTTCATTTGGATCAGTCCAATAATAGTACCGGTTCTAATAAATAGTTTTAATTTAATAAATGCTTATATATGTCAGACCTTTTATATACACACTCCCATACATATATCCACATGCACACATATGCACACAACTTTAAACACCACAATAGTCTCTCAAGGTACAAATAATAGCCTTCACTTTATAGATTAGGAATGTGAAATTACATAAACTAAAATGACTTGCCCACAGACACACAGGTATTAAGTAGTTGAGCCTGAATTTTATTCTAGTCCACCTGACTCCAAAGTCCCGTGGCTACTGAACATTTCCCCAAGAGAATAAAGATACAAGTGAGAAAACAAATAAAGCTATTGTTTTGTTGATAACTGTAAATTTCAACGAGTAGATGAGAAATGTATCTGGTATAGTAAGGCACAGATGACTGAAACACGTCTCAAGTGAAAACGTCTTTCTAAACATCAGGTCCTCAAGAGATGAAAAGTTTAGTATTAGTAAGCTGCTTTATGGGAATATAAGATATGTATCATAAATAATAATTTATAATTAATTGTGTTTAGTGTATTTAAGAGTTGTGAAACCATCAACTCAATCTAATTTTAGTTTCGTTGCACCAAAGCAACTCTGCTCCCGTCAGCACCCTGCCCCTTTGCCTTCCCTCCCACTGGCCTATGCTGGTTCCCCCATTCTCCTAAAATCCACTGTGTTTTTTATCTCTAAAGATTTGCCTGTTCTGGGGAGGCACCTGTGGCTCAGTGAGTAGGGCGCCGGCCCCATATGCCGAGGGTGGTGGGTTCAAACCCAGCCCCAGCCAAACTGCAACCAAAAAATAGCCGGGCGTTGTGGCGGGTGCCTGTAGTCCCAGCTGCTCGGGAGGCTGAGGCAAGAGAATTGCTGAAGTCCAGGAGTTAGAGGTTGCTGTGAGCCGTGTGATGCCACGGCACTCTACCCAAGGGCGGTACAGTGAGACTCTGTCTCTACAAAAAAAAAAAAAAGATTTGCCTGTTCTGGACATTTTATGCAAAAGAGAACATGTAACATACAGACTTTCACAACTGGCTTCTTTACCCCAATATTTTCAAGGTTGATCCATTTTGTAGCACATACTAATACTTAATTTTTATTGCCCAAAATATTCTATCATAGAGACATATCACATTAAAAAATATTTTCATCATCTGATGGACATTGGCCTTTTGTGATAGCCCCAAAGTGTCCACTTCTTGGCTAACATAAATATTGCTGCTATGAATATGGCACATTGTATATGTTTTCATGGTAACCTATATTCTCATTTTTCCAGGGTAAATACTTAGGAGGGGGCTTGCTGGATCAGATGGTAACTATGTCAGCATTCTTCAGATTACTTGCTGAAGGAGCTGGCTATGCTATTTACACACCCGCCAGCAGTACACGCCTGACCCAGGTTTTCCACATGTTCAGTTTTTATTCCACATGTGTGTTTTTATTACAGTCCTCCTAATGGATAAAGTCCTGCTACCTTATAAAGTAACCTCTAGGTGTTACTGAGAGCTGAGGAAGTTATCATACTTTTTGGTTCCCATATTAACTCACATCCAAATATTTGATGTTAAATCCAACATTCCATTGCATTGAAAATAACAAGACAACTATAATCCTAGCACTCTGGGAGGCTGAGGTGGGTGTATTGCTTCAGCTCAGGTGTTAGAGACCTGCCAGAGCAAGAGTGAGACCTCATCTCTAAAAGATAGCTGGGCGTTGTGGTGGACGCCTATAGTCCCAGCTACTCGGGAGGCTGAAGCAAGAGAATCACTTGAGCCCAGGAGTTTGAGGTTGCTGTGAGCTATGATGCACGGTACTCTACTGAGGGTGGCGAAGTGAGACTCTGTCTCAAAAAATAAAAAATAAAATAAAATAAAATAAAATGAAATATAAGCACACACATGCACTCTCCACATACATATTGAGAAGTTACCTTGATAGGTCAATGGAAAGCACTTCTTATCTGCGCTATTTCTCATCAGACAGACCTGGTAACGACATGCCAGCAAGGTGGATGCCTCACATCAATACCATTTTATATGAAAGTATATTCTATAACATCACACAGTCGTTGCTTAGAAAAATACTCCAAAGGAAAATGTAATTTAGGAGTGGGTTGAAATGCTTAGAAATTGTGAGCAAATGTTCACACTTTGGGCATATAACTTCCGTCAACTTCAACATTCCTTAATCTTTCTTAATCATATAACCTTGTATTAAAAAAAAAAATCAGTAATCACTTTCCTACCCAAATGATTATGCTACTTCGATAATGAAATGATAATAAAGAAATTTGGGGGCTTTTAACTGACAGAGGAGGGACCACCGGTTTCAGAGATGCTTTTAAGCTAGTAAGCTGGGGAGACAAAGGTAAGATTTAATAGGTGATTTATAACAATTTTCAGGTCATAAAATTTGATTTCACTCATTTTTAAGAGCATCGCTGTTCTTCTAGTACTCAGGATATTCTGATCAGTTATAAATTTTCATGACCTAATCCACATCTTTTAGAACCTCCTTATCGATTTTCTAGCTCAGAGTTTCTTTCTTAAACAATTATCTGAGCTTGGTGCCTGCTGTCATCCTAGGGCCCATTCTAGGTCCTTCTTCTAATCACCAGGACAGTAACCACTGTTTTTTTTTTTTTTTTTTTTTCTTAGTTATAAACATGAGATTGTGAGGAAAATGCTAAAAAACCATTAACGTGACATTTTCTTTTAAATAAAATTAACTGTTCAAATAGGTTGCATTTTTGTTGTGATAATACAGTTTTTAAAATTTAAATGAACTGATGAGTGTCAAGTCATAAAACTGAAGTATTTAGTATTGGATTTCCAAATCTGTTCTATTAGAATTATTGTTCAGGCAAGGCCAGCCTTCTTCTTTTTTTTTCTTTTCTTGAGACAGAGTCTCACTATGTTGCCCTCAGGAGAGTGCCGTGGCCTCACAGCTCAAAGTGACCTCAAATCTTGGGCTTAAGTGATTCTCTTGCTTCAGCCTCCTGAGTAGCTGGGACTACAGGTGCACACCACAACACCTGGCTATTTTTTTTGTTGCAGTTGTCATTGTTGTTTAGCAGGTCTGGGCTGGGTTTGAACCCGCCAGCCTCGGTGTATGTGGCCAGTGCCGTAACCACTGTGCATTGGGCACCAAGCCCAAGGCCAGATTTCTGACAGTATCATATCAGATGTCTTTGCTAAACGTCCGTATGAATACCAGTATGAGAGGAAAAACAGTGACAAAAGGAAATAATGCCTATTATCAGCAATGCAATTTTGACTTGTGTTTCATTAGCAGAAAGTTATTAAAAAAAAAAAACTACTGGTATTTTAAATGGTTTTTTAAATGTCTGATTATTGTGACAAAATAATTATTCTAAGTATATTCTTGAGTATGATGTCAGTACAGATGAAAAGATTTTGTTAAACAAACATCAAAAACTAATGACTCTCTTACAAACACTGCAAATTGATGGCAAACCAAGCGGTTTCTCAAAATTAAATTATGTATGCTTTGGGTGTGAGTGTGTGTTTTGTACAGAGTAATAAATCCAACAGCCTTCATAACATTTCATAGAAAACATCACTTAGATCAGCGGTTCTCACCTGTGGGTCATGACCCCTTAGGGGGTCTTCTGCATATCATATATTTACAATATGATTCAAAACAGTAGCAACGAAAATAATTTTATGGTTGAGGGTCACCACGACAAGAGGAACTGTATTAAACGTCACGGCTTTTGGAAGGCTGAGAACCACTGACTTAGAGGGTATCGGAATAGAACCAGTAAATGTCAAATAGCTGACAGGATTCCTCTGAATTCTGGCTAATCCCAATCTATTTCATACTGTGCACTATACATATTTGTATTTAAAAATCAATGTAAGGCATAAGAAGATAACTATAACAAACAAACTTGAGAGAGAAGAGTTACGTGACAGAGAGTCAAGTGGTAAATGGGGGGTGTGAAATATCAAATGAGATAAAATACCAGAGGCCAGGTGTGGGGCTCACGCCTATAATCCCAGTACTCTGGGAGGCTGCGGAGGGTGGATTGCCTGAGCTCAGGAGTTCAAGATCAGCATTAGCAAGAGCGAGACCCCATCTCTACCAATAAGAGAAAAACTCGCCAAGCACAGTATAGCAGGTGTCTGTAGTCTCAGTCACTAGGGAGGCTGAGGCAGGAGGATCACACAAGTCTGGGAGTTTGCAATTGCTCTGAGCTGTGATGGAGACTGTGCTAAAAGAAGAAAAGAAAGAAAGAAAAAGAAAGAGAGAGAGAGAATAAAAGAAATAAACAATAGTAACAGGAACTAGAACAAAAAGATTTGATAATAAGAAACAAGACAGAGATTTGATGCCCAGAAATCTTCCTAGTTGTGAGTTGTGTAAAAGTGCATTGCTTAGGCTCAGCGCCTGCAGCTCCGTGGGTAGGGTGCCGGCCACATACACGGAGGCTGGAGGGTTCAGGCCCAACCTGGGCCTAGTAAACAACAATGACAAGTGCAACTAAAAAATAGCCGGGCGTTGTGGTAGGTGCCTGTAATTCCAGCTACTAGGGAGGCTGAGGCAAAAGAATCACATCACCCGAAAAGTTTGAGGTTGCTGTGAGCTGTGATGCCACAGCACTCTACCCAGGGCAACACAGTGAGACTCTGTATCATAAAAAAAAAAAAAAAAAAAGTTCATTGCTTATATTTTCTTTAGGAAGATGTCTTGATCTTCCTTCTCTTTTTAACACCTGCTTCTTCAGTGGGCAAATCAGCGCTGCATCAATAAAGGTCTAGATGAATTCCTGAAGGGTAGAAGTTAGACATTATTCTGAAGGCCTTTCTGCAGACAATTGATTTAAAATGTACAAGAAACAAGATACGAAAATGCGTAATGCCTGTCTGTGAAATCAATTTAGTGTAATTTCCCTTACCCTTTTCTCTCTCATTTTCATCCTTTTTCCCTGTATCTGTTTTGCTTCTCTTTGTGTTGGGAAAAGTCATAATCACAAAACTAAATGATTATTAAGGTTTGTTTTAAATCAGTGCCTAGGAAATAAATTAGCCTCTGTTCCCTACGTCAGTAAATGAGAGCTTCCAGTTACGTTTCTGGAAATTAAAGCAATAATGGCCAAAGGTTTAACAAAGTCGCGAGAGACTATGTATTATTGATTCTAGGAAAAGATAGATCACTACTATGGAGAAAATAACATCGATTTCAAAATAAATGACTAAAACACAAAGCAAACAAGTTTAGTCAGTTCAACAATAGGAAAATTTTGCAAATACCTATGGAGAAAAAAGTTAACATAAAACAACAACAGAAAAGCAAAACAGAACTTCAGGAGGGCAAAATTAAGCTATTTACGAATGACATTGAAACAGTATACGGTTACAAATAACTACATCACACAACAAAAAGACCAGAAACAAACCTCGCAAAGAATGAACGAACAGAAACACATTCAGAAAAGGAATCAGACAATGGCCACATCGAAATAGTAAGCAATGATAATAATAGTGCAAAGAAAGTAATATCCACAGTGTCAAATAAAAAGTATGACAATTATAGAAGTGAAGTGTATACTTTAAAACAGTGTTTTGCGGCTTGTGAATTACATCAATGTAATTATTATATATATATTGAAAAAACTGTGATCAATCTAATGCCTTTCACCTGAGATGTCTTTTTTGTCAACCTTGGATAATATATATATTTTTCTAATCTTAGTCTGGTCCACAGATGTCACTGAGATCCACTAAACTCTGATTTAACTATAATTCATAAAGATTAAAGAACAGGTGGTTGTTTTTACTTCAGACAAATGGCTTTATATAGCCTACTGCACTTCAGGAAAAAAACTCAACAGAATTAGATGGTCTTCTTTTAATTGCACTGTTGGTGCCACGAACCAGCACACGCTATTTTAAATACGCCTCTCCTGTCTGTCCCTCCTTAGGAAGCCTCACTTCTAGGATTCTAGGAAGCAGATTACCCCCTTGATAGCACGTTCAGACTGCTGAGGGCTGGCGAAAGTCGTGAAGTTTGGCTTATTAACTCCTACACAAATTGAATTTGTCTAAGCTCATCTGAGCCTTCACTGCAGCTTGGATATCTTTTTTATTAATGTCTAATTGGATCCTTACCACATTTTCCACAGATTTCAAAGCTTTTGAAATCTTTGTTCTCTCAATGTGACCTCACCTATTCATTCCACAGAAGGTGGTATCTTTTACTTGATGGAAAAGATCCTCTGCTTCAGAACTGACTTTTGTCTGTCCTTTCCTGCACAATCATTTCAGGAGAGAAAGGTAATTTTATCATTAAAAAAAAAATCCTAGTTTATTTGAAAAAAGCCTGACTTGGCTTATTGTATACATCTGCCACCATCAGCTGTTTCCACCGCACCCCCATCCCCAGTGGTAAGATGGGATTTATTATACAGAAAATAATACAGAAAAAGCTCCAGCGCTCCTAGCAGAGGGAGAGACTCAAGTCAGAAAATCTCTACCTGGGTCCTTTGTCCAGGGCAGTGGTTCTCAACCTGTGGGTCGTGACCCCTTTGTAACAATGAAAATACCTCGCAGCATTCGAAGGTTGAGAACCACTGGTCTAGGGGTGTATTCAACCACTTAGCTCTGTAACCACGGGCAAGGCAACAAATTTATCTGGCCCTTGATTTTCTCGTCTATTTTTATGATTTTCTCGTCTATTTTAATGCCACGGACTTGGTGAACTCTAAGGCCACTTTTCAGTCTAACTCATCTTGTGTTTAATCTTCCATCTTTCTACCTCCCGGGACTTTTCCTTTCCTTCAGCCCACAGGTACGTATTGAATACAGATGAGGGATCGGGCGTTTTCTCTCCCATAATCTTCTCTTCGTAACTTGATTCTTTTCACCCTAGACATGCTTACGACTTCATCTTTTAAAATCCTCTTTATGATTGTTAGCACGGACATTATCTCACCATTTTTCAATGAAATTACAGCAGGGCGTAAATAATACTTGAAGACTCGACTTCCTTACTACTAATTTGCCTCTTCGTACCTTCCAGTTTGGGTTTCTGCTCCTAGCATTTCGTCAAAACAGTTTTTGTGAAGGTGAAATGATATTTTTTCTCACTGGTCACGCCACTTGAATTGCCTTTGACATAAAACACCACTGACAGAATTTTGATCCATCTTGAAATTTTCCTCTCACTTTCCTTGAATCTGAGTCTCTTTCTAAATTCTCTAAGGTGCTATTTACCTCCTTCTTTTTCTACTTTTCTCTCCTGGGGGCTATTGAAAATTTCAGGCATTTTGAGACTATGAACTGCTACATTTATGTAGATTACGAAAACGTTTTATCTGAACTCCTTTCTAATATGCTGAACACCTTTATACATACGTCTCACTAATTTAACGTTATGTTGAAAATAAAATTCATTGCCATACCCCAGCACCCACCTGGGGGAAAACACAAACGACGCCTGATCCTATTCTCTTTCCAGTGACTAGAAGGAACATATCAGAAAGAAGAGGAGACACCAAGTCAGGCCTTCATTGTCCTTTGATAACACACAGCTTTTCTTGTTTCTTTCTTTTTCTCCCTCCCCTCCCCTCCCCTTCCCTTCTCCTCCCCTCCCCTTCCCTTCCCTTCAACAGAGTCTCACTCTGTTCTCCTAGGTAGAGTGCCTTGGCATCACAGCTCACAGCAGCCTCAAATTCTCAAACTCTTGGGCTCAAGAGATCCTCTTGCCTCAGCCTCCCAAGTAGCTGGGACTACAGGTGTGTGCCAGTATCCCAGGCTAGTTTTTTTTTTTTTTTTATTTTTAGTGAAGATGGGGTCTCACTCTTGCTCAGGCTGGTCTCGAACTCCTGAGCTCAACTAGTATCCCAGGCTAGTTTTTTTATTTTTAGTGAAGATGGGGTCTCACTCTTGCTCAGGCTGGTCTCAAACTCCTGAGCTCAACTAGTATCCCAGGCTAGTTTTTTTTATTTTTAGTGAAGATGGGGTCTCACTCTTGCTCAGGCTGGTCTCAAACTCCTGAGCTCAACTAGTATCCCAGGCTAGTTTTTTTTATTTTTAGTGAAGATGGGGTCTCACTCTTGCTCAGGCTGGTCTCGAACTCCTGAGCTCAACTAGTATCCCAGGCTAGTTTTTTTTATTTTTAGTGAAGATGGGGTCTCACTCTTGCTCAGGCTGGTCTCAAACTCCTGAGCTCAAGCTATCCCTCTCACGTTGGCCTCCTAGAGTGCCAGGTTTACAGGTATGAGCCACTGCACCCGACCAACTCACAGCTTTTCATACAGCTAATTCTTCATTTGATAAATCCTTCCATGTCCAGCAAAACATTGAAGTTATCATCTCTTCCTAGTGACTCAAGATTATGGTTCTGAGAGGAGAAGATTATCCTGTTCTCAAACAGCGTCATGCTGAGTCTTAAGATTTTGTTTTTCCTTTCACATCCTAACCATAGTATAACCGTGGATGGAATTTGACTCCTTTGCTACTCCAGTTCCTTCGCTTATTGCTTGGAAGACTTTAGTTTCCAAGAAAATCCAAAGGTTTTATTTCAACTAGATTTAAAAAATAAATTTAAATATAAAAATATTTTAAAAATAAAATTTAAAAAACAAAGAAAGCAAACAGCACACTTACACTTTATCTGTTCCGTAACTCCTGTAGTCCACGGCGGCCGACACGGCCACGATGAGCGCGGGCATCCCGTAGCCAACCAGGTAGAAGTACTTCCTGCGGGAGTGCTCGCTCTCGAAAACCTCCACCAGCATGATGTAGAGCTGCACGCCCTCCAGGAACATCCAGGTGAAGGCAGCCAGAAAGAAGAAATGCAGAAGAGCAGCGAACACAGCACAGGCGATCTGGGGAAGGGAGTGGAAGGCTCAGTCACGTAGCTCATGTGGAGAATCTGCTCACGGCCATAAAGCCACATCCGATATTCATGGAGACAGTGCTAACCACGGGTCTGCAAAACTGTCATCTAGAGAAGACTCCTAAACTCCAGATACTAAAAACTAGTATCATTCAACACAAACTGTCTTCGAAAACTGCACTTAGCATTAATAACAGCTTATCGATGACAGCATAGCATTAGAATAAGAAACAATGACAACAACTAGAAAAAAATTCTAATAGGACCCTAGGAATCATATTACTGAGATTAAAGATTTAGAAATATAAATTTTTTTTTTTTCTCCTGGCCATAATGACAAGTGCGCTAACACAGTGAGTTCTTACTAAATACTACGGTTGATTTCAGTCTTTTAAAGTAAGATTATTAATTCATTATTAGTAATTGTTTATTTGTTTCCCAGCTTGTTTCAAAAAGGATTTGAGATGAACTTTGGAAAGTTCATGCTGCACAGGTGTAAAAATAGAGGTGGCAAAAGTTAAGAGCTCCAGAATGGCTTTTTTTTCTCTGATTTTTTGGTGACTGTACTAAATATGGTCTAGAAAAGCTGAATTAAAAACAAACAAACAAAAAAAAGGAGCCAGCCCTTATTCTGTGTATTTCCTGAGGTACTACGATTTTCAGGGGATCATCTATTAATTTCCTATTCTTACCTCAGTTCCTGAAATCTCCCCTCCTTTCGGTTCCTGCTTTTTTATTGTCTCAACTAAATTCTATAGCTCCTCCTACAAATGGTCAACTAACTTAAAAATTATCAGAGTAGCATGAATTCACTGGTAACTAAGATCCCTAAGATGTGAGACAAAGGGTGGTCGGTTTCCCTGGGTTAGGGGGAGGGTGAAGGGGAGGGGAGGGGTCGGCTGTCTGCGCAGAGAGGAGTCAGGTCCTCACCTGGGGGATGCAGAACAGGAAAGCTCAGCCCCAGGAAAAGTAAAGACGAGATTTGCTGAGACGCACCCGATCCATGTTTTTATACGGGCCACTGTTCATCACACTATTACACTCGTCAGAATTCAGTTTCCCTGCCATCTGCAATGCTTGGCCAAGCTTTCTTTTTTTTTTTTTTTCATACCATATGTAACATCAGGAAACAAAAATAAGCATAAGGTTTCGAAATGAAAAGAAACGCACAATATTTGAATTGCAACCTAACGAGAGAATAAAATGATACCTTCTCAGAAAAATAACACCATTTCCCATCTCTTGCTTTTTAGAGTTAGAACGTCAACTATGAATTTTTGTTATCGTAAGGCTTTGCTTGGGGGGGACAGTAATGGATACGTTGATTGCTTATTCATAGATATGCACTGATGGGAGAAGCTGTCACATTAGGATATGATAACCAATTAAAAATATAACCACCATAATTGTACCCTTTCCGGTCTTTAATCATGAATGTGTAATCACAAGCGTGAATCCAAATGCATTTTTATTGTAAAGTATTCTATCTATATGGGCACACTCCAGGCAACAGCGGTAAGTGAATGAACCACTTATTATCCTCACAAGTCTTCCCCAAAATGAAAGTTTCCTGCTCATTTGCAATTTTAGTCATGAGGACAAACTTTCACCATGCCCACCAACCCAAAGTAAACCAAAACCGCATCTCAAAAATTGTTAAGTGGGCATAAAGTCTTATGTCAGAGATAAGATACTGTCTATTATTTATACCTTCTCCTCGATTTTATCAAGAACAGTCGGATACAGTTGTTCCTTTTTTCTTTTCTTTCCGTTCTTTCTCTCCTCTCCTTGATATGACTAAATGCAGGTAATAGTAAAGTACAAAGTTGGTGCTTAAATTTGTGATCAGAAATCAAGCAGAGATAAAGTACCAAACAAAATTTGTAAAGAGTTTATGTTCTCCAAATACGATGGGTAGTTTGTATTATTTTTCAAAATACATCCATTAGAAAAACATTTTTTAGACATACAAATTTAAATGTGTGATGTTCATTAAGATCTATTATAGAGCTCAGAAAATACTAATTACATCTGTTAAGAAAAGATATCCCTCTATTCTCTAAATATTTTCTTTGTTTTTATATCTGCGCAATTTTATTATCTCTCTTTTTTTTTTATTTAGTTTAAGGTGAGGGTGCAAAGAACCAAATCATAATATTTGAATTTGTTAGGTAGAGTCCCTCTTGTAGCTATATCCCATACCCAATATTAGCTCTGATTTAAAAAATAAGAGAAGAAAATGATGATGATATACAGTTACTTCAAAAACAAATTTTTGAAACAAAATTTCTGAAGCAGTGTACATCTAAACTATTGATAGGAATAAAAAAATGGGATAGCCGCTTTCAAGACAGTTTGGAAGTTTCTTACAAAACTAAACATACTCTTGCTATGCAATCCAGCAATTGTACTCTTTAGTTTTTACCCGAGGGAGTTGAAAACAAATGTCCACACAAAAACAACACATGAAGGGCTGCAGCAGTTTTATCAGAATCGCCAAAACTTAGAAGTATCCAAGATGACCTTGAAGGGTGAGACAAAGAACTGTGGCCCTTGGGGGCGGCACCTGTGGCTCAGTGGGTGGGGTGCCAGCCCCATATACCAAGGGTGGCGGGTTTAAACCCGGCCACGGCCAAACTGCAACAAAAAAATAGCCAGGCATAGTGGTGGGCACCTGTAGTCCCAGCTACTACTTGGGAGGCTGAGGCAAGAGAATCGCCTAAGCCCGAGAGCTGTAGGTTGCTGTGAGCTGTGTGATGCCATGGCAGTCTACCAAGGGCAGCAAAGTGAGACTCTGTCTCTAAATTAAAAAAAAAAAAGAAAAGAAAAAAGAAACTGGCCCATTGGATAAGGAAATGGGAAATGCTAGTCAGTACCAAAAACAAGCTATCACAAAGTGAAAGAAAGTAGGGAACTTAGATATTACTGAGAGAAGGCAGTCTGAGAAACTTCCATACTATGTGATTCCAACTACATGACATTCTGGGAAGGCCGAAACTATGACAACAATAAAAAAATCAGCAGTTGTCATGAGTCAGGGGAGAATGAGGGCTGAACAGCAACAGCGGAGAGAATTTTCAGGGCAGTGACAAAACTCTGTCTTACTCTCCAAGGGTGGCTATAGCTTAGGTGTTTGTCCAAAGCCTAGAATGTACAGCACCCGAGTGAGCCCTGAAGGAAGCCATGGACTCTGGGTGACAATGACGTGTCAGTGATGGTTCACCAGCTGTCACAAAGGTGCCCCCTCTGAGGAGGGGTGTAGGCAATAGGGGAGGATGTGTGGGGGAGTGGGGGGTGAATGGGAAATCTTTGTGCTTTCTGCTTAATTTTGCTATAAAGCAAAAAATTTCTCCCCAAACTGAATCTATACACACATTAAAAGCAATGAACACCTCTTTCATATCATATTTCACTGCCTTTTTTTTTGGCCTGGGCTGCGTTTGAACCCATCACCTCCAGCATATGGGGCCAGTGCCCTACTCCTTTGAGCCACAGGCGCTCACATATTTCATTGTTTTTTTATGACAATGGGACATGAGAAATGGAAAACCAGGTAAGGTCTGAAAATTAGTGCCTCTCTTAGGTAACTAGCCGAGAATGAATATTCCTGGGGTTGGTGGTGTCAGAGCGGCAAGTGGGAACGCCTTGTGCTAACATGGATGTGGCCGCTTACCGGCTGGTCAGTCTGGTTGATCCCAATCAGGAAGAGCAGCTCTGCTACAAAGAGGCTGACACAAAGGTTCTTGTGGATGGTGTTACGGTCGCTCTGGAGCCCGCGGAAAAAGCAAAATGTGAAGACGCAAATCAGGAGACAGACAAGGGACAGCAAAATTCCAACCCACGTGATCACGTCCAGGAGGAGGTCATGGACTGCGTCGCTGTGCTGGGGACAGAACAGAGAGGCCGTGAGTTGCATTCAGACATAAACAGTTATAAGGTTTAATAAGGACCTGGATTCAGGAGACATGATTTCATAATGCACAAAATATCCCCCACACTCACAGTGAATCAAATAACCTGGCGTTTTGGATTTTCTGCTCCTTGATAAACCCCTTCTCTGTGGTGTGACTCAGTCTGACATTCAGAGATGAGACCAGCATTGCCCCTTCTTAGGTCAAAATTTTCAGAATTCATGTAGTTGAAGCCAACCCACCTGATTCTGCCCAAATATTTCAAAGTAAAACTTTCTGTTTAATCTATGTAACTTTTGAGCACTAACTCTTGGACAATCCCTTTTAAAAACCAAGCTATGCACATAATGGAAATCGTATCTCAGTTCACCTAAGGATCTTATAAAAAATATAAGTCCTTGGTCTTATAAATCTTTTATCAGAATTTCCAAGGTTGAGTCTTATAAGTACGTATTTTTACAAAGATTCCCGGTTAATTCTGATGAATACCAACATAAGTGTACCATTTCTTTAGTGGGAAAAATCTAAAAGAATGAGGATATTCACCGGATTTATATTCATATTGAACGACTTAAGAAGATCAGGAAGTTTGATTCCCAAAAGGTTTCGCATGAATACAGCTTATTATCCATAGACAGAAAATAAATATTCGGAATTATTGTACCGAAGAGCAGCATAAAGCAAGCTGTCACGCTGAGGAGGAGAAGTTTGTGAAAACTTCTGCACTAAAACTGCATATTTCAGGCCTATTAAAACCACACAGCAAGCTCCATATTTACATGGAAGTGGTCATTGGTGATTTCTTTTCCATCCTTGTTCTACGATTGAAACCTCTATTTCACCTTATAGTAGTTTGCGTCTCCCCCAAACGACGTGAAGGGATAGGATTTATAATAGCCCCACACGCCAGTGTACCGAGATCCCGGGACACAGTCGAGAAATTGAGTGCCTGTCAGTTCCTCTTTTCTTTCTAAGCTTCCTGAAAATCCCTAAATACCTAATTTCTACCAATGAGGGAATGGACAAATAAAGGTTAATTTATGCAATGATGTCCTAAAGAGTGGTGGAAAACCAGTGTACTAGGTTTACAGTTACTAACATAGATACTTCACAAAAATACGAGATTTTTTTTTTTTTTTTTTGTAGAGACAGAGTCTCACTTTATCGCCCTCAGTAGAGTGCTGTGACATCACAGCTCACAGCAACCTCCAGCTCTTGGGCTTACGTGATTCTCTTGCCTCAGCCTCCCGAGTAGCTGGGACTACAGGTGCCCACCACAACGCCCAGCTATGTTTTTATTGCAGTTTGGCCAGGGCCGGCTTTGAACCTCCACCCTTGGTAATATGGGGCCGGCACCCTACTCACTGAGCCACAGGTGCTGCCCAAATACTAGATTGTTTTAAAGGCAAACAACAAAAGGATCTATAGTGTAGGGGTATACAACCTTTTTTCTTCCCTGCTGCAAACTGGAAAAATAAGAGTTGTGTACGGTCACACATTAAACACACAAATACTAGAGAAAGCTGATGAGCGATTAAAAAAAAGAAAAAAAAAGATCTGTGCATATTTTCATGGTATCTGACACTATACTAAGTCCTCAACTGAGCAGAGTGTGGCCCAAGAGCCACCCGTTGGACACCCCTATCTACTCAGTATGGTATCGTTAATGTAAAATTTTAAAAGACACAAATCAAAGACAATCAGTTTTATGGGTATAAACAAGTCTATGGAAAAATTTTAAGTGGACAAGAAAGAGATCAGCTCCAAATTGGGACCTTTTCTTGTAGATCGTACTCACATTATAAAACAAAAGACATTTATTTGTCTTAAATTAGCCCAACTTAAATCTATAAAATATCTGGGCTTTCTATTTTAATTTTTTTTTTTTTTGAGCTTCATCCTTTCAAAGGTTATTCTGAATGCATTAGTTCTTAGGCGAGAGCCACCGTGCCGTCACCTGAATCAAACACTTCTCACACTGCCAGGGATGACTTCACAGTTGTTATTTAATGAACGCCTCGGCTAGAACACTGCCAATGAAACAGTTTTGAAATATTCCTGCATAACTCTTGTTATATGTCTCCGAAGAAGTTCAAACCATGAAAGAAAGCCGCATGAAATTTTGCTTTGCCAGCTTTGTTCTCTGGAGGGTACGACTGAAGCAGCGTTGAGTCTCCAACAGCTCAAATTACTTTTACTGCTTGAGAGCCACAAGTGGTTAGTGCTACCTGGTTCCCTGAACAGAGGGCTATTTTCTCTCTTCTTGAACTCAAAGGAAAGATGCTGGGATGAAGTATGGAGCTCCAATGTTCAGCACAGCAGTCTCTCAGATGGGGAGAATGGGAGGTGTTATACCTGCTTGAATGTATCCTAATGCCCTAAAACACTAATAACAACAACAACAAAAAAAAAAAATAGAAAAAGAAAAGACACTAACAACCTCCAGAACTTGGGTTGCTGTGTTACTAGAAACATATTTACTTTAGTCTGTGTCTCAGTAGATCCTTTAAAAATCCCAAGCAGTTATTCAGAGAAGAAAATCATATTTTAAAATGTCAGTCTCAAAAGTCACTCAAACACAGAACAACAAAGCCTGGTGACTAATTCATCATTCAGGCGTACGTGTTTAGCTAGGAAACTGTCCACAGCAGCACCTCCACAGGGTGGCCATAACCTTCGTAAGCAATTAAAATAGTGTGCAATTTCAAATCGCACAGGAATATGTTAGACAACCTCACTCCTCTAAACAAAGCTCCAATTTCTCATCACAATGAAAATAAAAACCAAAGTGTTTACCAAGGCCGACAGAGCACTAAATTCTGCACAGCCTATCCTGCTCCTTTCTGAGTTCATTCCTCTCCAGCTGGCCTGCTCTGTGTCAGGAAGAGTCCAGCCCCAGCGTCTTTGCATCTGGTGCTCCCTTGGCCTGGAATATTCTTCCAAAAGACATCTGCCTTCCCTCCCTCCTCCCTCCCTCCCTCCTTCCCATGTTACTGCACAGGGTTTTTCTGTCATTCCATCTAAACACCGTCCTCTCACTCTGGCTCTCTCTTTTGCCCTTCCCGAATGATTTTTTCCTTAGCACTTACATAAACTGTGCCCTTCATTAATTTTTCTTTCTTTTTTATTTCTGTGCTGTTGCACTAGAAAGCTCTAAGAGAATAAACTGTCTCGTTTCTTCTGATCATCAACACCCCAGGCCCTGGAGAAGCATTTGCAGTTCACCTTTTAACTGAATAAATGCATCTCTCTTAAATGATCTCTCTTTTCTACAACAGATTTAGATTATAAACTACAAATTGTACCACACTGCCCAAGACACAGTTCCTGGAACCCTTAGGTTCTTAAATCACCTGCTCCAAAATTTTGAATAATAGGTAAAGAAAAATAGAAGTAGACGCTAGGAAATTTGCTGTAGTATAATATCTTAAGATAGCCAGTCAAGCAATTAAGAAAAGAGAAGGAAAAGTCTGAAGGTAATAAGACCATTGAGTGTGAGTGTGAAGCCTCGGATTTACCTTCTCACCCCAACTTAACAACTGAAGAACGTACTTATCCTCTGTGAGTATCAGAAGCCTCCTCCACATGATAAAATAACTGAAGGGTCAGGTGTTTGTAATAAGTAATTACCACAATATACACAAAAGTAAGAGAGCAAATATTTCTTCTCTGTTTCTTTGTTTTAGCTAAACTTACTCAGAAATTTTTTTTTTTCATTTTAAGAGCAACATTCACTTACATGATTAAACGTCTGTGCATATAAGAGAAAGGGTCAGAAAAGCAATAATTGTAACAATAATAAATGTTAATAGTAAGTGAACTAAGGATACCAAATATTATTGAAACAATTAATGAATGATCTAATTTCACTTTAAAATATTTCAGGTTGCGTTTATATGATTAGTTATATTTGTGCTACTGATACATTAAGGCCACAGGAATACCCACAGCATCTGAAGAAAGCAGATTTTTACTTTAGAATCTGAATTCTCCCTTCATTACTATACAATTGTATTTATAAGCTTTAAATAATAAAACAGAAACATAATTTCACCTACATAGGTTTCCTTATAACAAAAATATCACATTAAATTTTTTTTTTTTCCAGAATCTGGGGGGAGGTGGGCAGAGGGAGGGTGATTGGTGGGATTACACCTGCAGTGCATCTTACAAGGGTACATGTGAAACTTAGTAAATGTGGAATGTAAATGTCTTAGCACAATAACTAAGAAAATGCCAGGAAGGCTATGTTAACCAGTGTGATGAAAATGTGTCAAACGGTCTATAAAACCAGTGTATGGTGCCTCATGATCGCATGAATGTACACAGCTATGATTTAATAAAGGAAAAAAAGACCTGATACAGAATCTATCCCATAGATCAGTATAATGATCGATAAAAAAAAAAAAAAAGGATCCAAAAAAAATCCAATAAAGTTTGGAAAATTTACCAAAAAAAAATAAATAAATAAACAAAAATTTCAGAAACTTTAAGGAAATTAGCTTCTTCAAGGAAGATGGGGAAATGTAAGAGAGAAGGGCAGTGTGACAGAATGACAGCTTCAAAAATCCTTCCTAGAAAGACTTCATAATAATGTTTTTAGGCTTTTTATGAAGTTTCAATTTAAATATGAAATGGGAAATATTTTGTAACACCTATGGAACATTTCTAATTTTCATCTTATTTATTTTATTTTATTTTTTTCGCTCTTATTTTTATTTTACCTGATGTGCTTTTCTTTTCTTTTTTGTCACTGAGCACTCAATTATCACACGTGGGTGAGTGATAGAGGAAGAGACAGCTTACACAGCAATGTGCCCAAGCCACTCTGCTCACGTAAAACTCTCAAATATGGTAATAGGTGTTGAACGAAACCAAGGCAAAATTCACAGGGAAATCTGACTTTTCTTTACTGGCTTTTTTTTTTTTTTTAATCATGCTGGTGACCTCATGATTTTTAAAAATAACTATTTGAGTATACTGAGACTTTATGTGGAAATATTTTTAATTGTCCCTTCCTTCCTTCCTTTTTTGGAGATAGAGTCTCACTATGTAGCCCTTGGTAGAGTGCTGTGGCATCACAGCTCACAGCAACCTCAAACTCTTGGGCATAAGCGATTCTCTTGCCTCAGCTTCCCAGGTAGCTGGGACTACAGGCACCCACCACAATGCCCAGCTATTTTTTTGTTGCAGTTGTTTAGCTGGCCTGGAGCGGGTTCGAACCTGCCAGCCTCAGTGTATGTGGCTGGCGCCGTAACACTGTGCTACGGGCACTAAACAAGCTCTCAAAAACTCGAGAAATAGATCTTGAAAATATTTTTATGTCAACTGAATAAGGGCTTCCACAATGTACACACACTAAAAGAATTACTTTTGAACACCTGTGGATAGTTTTTTTTTTTTTTTTTTAAATAACGCTAGCGAGATGTATTTTCCAGACACTTCTTGAACAGTCACCCTATAATAATTATTAACTGCAGGCCAGTAATTTTGGAGAATCTGCTTTACTTCCTGAATAATAATGTATTATTTTAATGTTGAGCCACATTTGTTCAAGCATGGTAACACGGTTTTTAAATTGCCTCTTAAGCATATCTTGTTCTGAAATACTTTTAATATAGTTAATATGAGTTTCTTCTGGTTTTGGGGAAAGTATAAGCATTCGCTTTACCACTAACATATCCGTGAGCATAAAACATAGATTTGAATCATACATTTCAGTGAAAGCTGTAGGATTCCACAAAGCCTATTTTCTGATAAAGGTGGTACAAAGTCTTTGAAATTAGCTCTTGGAACTGCTGTAACTCTTTTATTATTATTATTATTATTATTTATTAAATCATAGCTGTGTACATTGATATGATCATGGGGCATCATTCACTAGCTTCACAGATGGTTCGACACACTTTCATCACACTGGTTAACATAGCCTTCCTGGCATTCTCTCAGTTACTGTGCCAAGACACTTACATTCCACATTTACCAAGTTTCACATATACCCTTGTAAGAGAGCTGGGTGAGGACGCACACAAGTCATCCCACTAACCCTTGGGACAGTAAAAGGCTCAGTGGTCTGAAGAAAAAAATCAGTGTTTCACTGTAGCACAGGATGGCGGCCACAGTTTGGTAAACCGGTAAGAAGGGCAATATGGTTATATTTCTTACTTTTAAACAAATAGTAAGTTAACCAAAACAACCTACCAATAATTTTCAAATGTGTCTCAAATTGAAGAATCCATCTAAGTATCTTCCGGCTTTCCCTGATGAAAGAAACACTACCAATTAACAGCACGCAAAAACGTCCAGCTGTCCTTTGGAAAGAACTTACTCAGCAAAATTTCTGTGATTTTGGACACGTGATTTTTATGCATAGCACACTCCCGATTATTTGAGATCCCCTTGCTTTGCGTCAATGGTGAAACAGGTCTGAAACTAGCATCTCAAAGGAAACAGCGGAACATGGGGGACTAAGTATCTCATGGTAGCTGAGAGTTAACTCATAACACATGTACAGAAAAGCAAGGTCAAGTTGATCAGTGAAAAAGCAAGCAGTGATCCACGAGAAGTTTTCAAGGAAATAAAACAATTAATCAGTAGATACGCAAAGAATTTAGGACTCTCTGGGGTGAGGTGAGGGCTGGCAGTGAAGCTAGGCAGATAGGACATTTCTTCGCTTCCATTTCTGAGTTAAGTGATTAATAAGAATAACTAACACGACTTTCAAAATGTCAGATTTGACTAGAAGCGCTTATTCATTTTCTTAGGGTGCTCATTTAAACCCTGTAATACACCATGATGTGATGTTATTATTATCACCAATTTAAAGAAGAAGAAACTTGAACAGAGAGAATAAATAATTGACCCCACATCAGTATGTGGTGGAGACGCAATTAGCGGTAAGGTGACTAACTGCCCAGGTTTGCTCAGGGCTGTCCTAGTTTTAGTGTTCATTTTTGCATCTTGGAAAAGCCCTTCCCAAGGTTTAAAAAGCCCCAGATTTCAGAGAGAGCTACAGAAGGCTGGAGGAAAATATGAAATCCACAGAGTGGTCTAGAATTTGGGAGGGTGAGACAGGAGGACCACTGGAGCCCAGGAGTTTGAGGTTGCTGTGAGCTGTGATGCCAGAGGGCTTTAGTGTAGGCCACGGAATGAGACTCTGTGAAAAAATAAAAAAAAAAAAAAGAAGAAGAAATGAAAGAAAGAGAGAGAGAGAGAGGAAGAATGAAAGGGAGGGAGAGAGAGCGAGAGGGAGGGAGGGAGGTATTGAAAGCAGCAGTATTTTGGTGTTGTGGATACACGACTGACTGTCCACCTTCCTCAGTCGTTCCTGCAGGTTTCCCCGACTACTGATGTTAGTTACCGTGATCTGGAGCCTTCGTTGTTGCCTCGCTCTGAGAGATGCAAGCTCATTAGGCCACGTAGGTGCATGTGATCCTGAGCTCCTCCCTGACTTTGCCTGTGAATTGTCCTGCTTTGTCTCAAGATTGTGCTGCGTTAATTTTTATATGGTGAATCTTGCCATCATGTTTGCTAATAGTTCAGTGATGAGCAGGAGTCTGGCTGTACTACCACAGCTAGCATGGAAGTAGTAGGAAAGAGAGCTGAACAGCTGTTTTATTTTACAGACAGATGGAAGGATGCATGAAACTAGATTAGGGAGGATTCAGGAGGAAAAAAACAGAGCACTCCTTCCTCCCTTTGCCCTCCCCTCCCCTCCCCTTCTCTTCCTTCCCCCCCCCCCCCTTCTCTTTCTTAGGCAGGGAAGAGAAGGTGGTGTGAATGAACCCAGGGAGGCTGTATCTTTCACGTCTAGAACAAGACAGGCAAGTTTTTGTACATAAACCAAAATAGTTTATGGATCTGTTGAAAACAGCCGTCACTAGATTAGCTTGAGTATACAGTAGGGATCAGCAGGCAGGGTCGCTCTGTTCCCTTGACCTGTGCCCTGTGCTCGGAGTATGTTACTTTTCCAGATTCACAGGTCACAGCTAAAAAAATCCTGTGGGTGAACAGAAGGGGAAATTGTGACGACTAACATGTTCCCGTCTCACAGTGTGGAGCCGATTCCGTCAGATCTTAGCAATGATTATGCTTTGTACAAAACACTGGATGGTGAATCACTGCAACAAAAAATAACATTCCCTTAACTCTTAGGCATGTTGGTTTAAAAATTGGCATTTCAAATCATCTTCTTGATTTCCATGAAGATTTTAATGAAATTTAGTGGCTTGTCTGAAAATGAAGTAGAGTCTGCTCACCCATCTGCATATTGGACACACAGTAAAATGCATTGAATTTTGAGAAATTTTATTCCGCCTATTAACTTCTAACGAGAGCAAACAAACAGTTCTCATCTACTATATGTCTTATACACCTTTACACGATAAAAATATACAGGATTTGGGTGGCGCCTGTGGCTCAAGGAGTAAGGTGCCAGCCCCATATACTGGAGGTGGTAGGTTCAAGCCTGGCCCTGGACAAAAACTGCAAATAAATAAATAAAATTTATTAAAAAAATACATATATATATATATATATATATATATATATATATACAGGATTTGCCTGCTTGTGACATTGATGTTTCATAGGGAGAATTTGGGGTCACGTTCCTCAAAGGCTGCAGAAGCACTTACTAAGCTTGTTGGCTTTCTGGAAATGGAAGGAGATGGTATCCCAAGACAGGTACCTAAGAGATGCTCTCATTGTGGCCGGCCTTAAAAATAATGTTAACATATTGCACTTCTATCAAATTACATTTTCAAAGTGTGGGGCAAAGAGCAGGTCTCTGTATAATTTTGAAAGATATGACATATAAAAACAGAGATGAAGACTACAGTAAAATAAAAATGTACATGATGTCTAGGTATGATGCCTTAATTTTTTTTGTTTGTTTGTTTTTGAGACAGAGTCTCACTGTGTCACCCTCGGTAGAATGCTGTGGCATCACAGCTCACAGCAAGCTCTAACTCTTGAGCTTAAGCGATTCTCTTGCCTCTGCTCCCAACTAGCTGGAACTATAGGTGCCTGCCACAATGCCTGGCTAGTTTTTGTTGCAGTTATTAAGTAAAATTTTAAAAATTAACCAAAGGGGAAAGAAAAGGAAAGGAATGTACATGTTTCTCTAAAATCGTTTGGTGATCTCTGAAGAAGCCATAGGAATCTGGGAAAAAGGAACTCACTCTACCTGAGTGGTCTGAAGTGCTGTGTAGGCCGGGACAAAACTCATGCAGTGAAAAAATGACTCATAATGGGGATTCAAAATTGTTTCCAAAAATGTCACCGGAAAAGGGCAGTCTAGTAAAACAGGAAGTTTTCATTTATTTTCTAAACTGAAACTGGTTTAGATCATGCTATGGTTTGAATATGACAACCAAAGTTCATGTGATGGAAATTGAATCCTCAGCAGTGACGAGAGATAGGGTCTTTTTTAAAAAAATATTATTATTTAATCATAGCTGTGTACATTAACGCGATCATGGGGCACCCACCATACATTGGTTTTATAGACCGTTTGACACATTTTCATCACACTGGTTAACATAGCCTTCCTGGCATTTTCTTAGTTATTGTGTTAAAACATTTATATTCTACATTTACTAAGTTTCACATGTACCCTTGTAAGATGCACCACAGGTGTAATCCCACCAATCACCCTCCCTCCGCCCACCCCCCTCCCCTCCCTCTCCCCCTTCCCCATATTCTTAGGTTATAACTGGGTTATAGCTTTCATGTGAAAGCCATGAATTAATTTCATAGTAGGGCTGAGTACATTGGATACTTTTTCTTCCATTCTTTTATTTTTTTGTTAATTAAATCATAGCTGTGTACATTAATGCAATCATGGGACACCATACACTGGTTTTATAGACTGTTTGACACATTTTCATCACACTGGTTAACATAGCCTTCCTGGCATTTTCTTAGTTATTGTGTTAAGACATTTGTATTCTACATTTACTAAGTTTCACATGTACGGATCTTGTATCCAGCTATACTGAGTTTCATTTATGATGGAGAAATTAAATACTTTAATGACATTCATATGTTGAAGAAATTTGCCATCACCAAATCAGCTCTTCAGGATATTCTCAGACCTATCCTCCATAATGACCAGCCCAACCCTCTACCACAAAAGAAACTTTTGATAACACTTCAACTTCCACAGTGGCAAAAGGATTAAAGATGTCCACTGGACTTTCGAAAAACTTGATACCCAAAATTTTTCCAGACTTATCAATATTCTCCATAAATGTGAACGGCTTAAACTGAAGCTGCTTTCTGCCAGGGCAAGGCTGTGTGCTCTGAGGAAGTGGTTTTGGGGAGTTAAGAATGTAAATTCTTTAAACTTTGTCCAACTCAAGAAGACTTGCTTCGGACCAGATAAGGAGAAAAAGGATCTCTTTTCTTCTGTCACCTTGATTGGGCCAGAGGAGTATCTGTTTGGACACAAGGCTGTCAGAGTATTAAAACATCACATCTGTGCTGTGTGACTATGGGTCAGCTAGGATTTGGTTCTTGAGTCGGCCTCTGATTGTCTTCCTTATTAAGACTTCGTTTACATTAAGTCCATAATACTTTGAAAGGGTAAAAAGTAATAAGTAAATCCATGCAATTAATCAGCAGAAGAGTTAGTCTAATGTAGGAATGCAAGTGCAGCAAGTTCCTTGGGGGATTGTTTTCCTTGCTTTCGTGAGATTTATGACTGCAACACTGATGTAAGAAATAAACACAGAGCCAGCTTGATCCTCGGGGCGGCAGACTGGAAGCCTCAGGAGGAAGTGTGTGCTGCCTCCTGAGCCCACTGCTCTTAAAACTATCGCTTTGTCTGTGTCTGTTATTTCTCTATACTAATATTCTATAGCTCCTACTAATAATTTTCCAGTCTCCTTCACCTTGCACCACCAGGCCACTAGGAAGTAAACCCACTGCATGGTGAGGCTGGTCCCCGACAGACAATCTGTATGATGCATTTATAGGCTGAAAGAACCTCACTGACATAGGCGGCGCCTGTGGCTCAGTGAGTAGGGCGCCGGCCCCATATGCCAAGGGTGGTGGGTTCAAACCCAGCCCCAGCCAAACTGCAACCAAAAAATAGCCGGGCGTTGTGGCGGGCGCCTGTAGTCCCAGCTGCTCGGGAGGCTGAGGCAAGAGAATCGTGTAAGCCCAGGAGTTGGAGGTTGCTGTGAGCCGTGTGACGCCACGGCACTCTACCCAGGGCGGTACAGTGAGACTCTGTCTCTACAAAAAAACAAAAGAACCTCACTGACAGACAGCTGGTTTACCAAAGCAAGCCTGCAGCTATAAAGCAGATGGGCACTTTTAGTAAGCTGGGAACTAATTCCTACAAGTACATATAAAAGGCTATTAAGTAAAGCCACTCAGTAAAAGCCTCAGTATGCTATGCTCAGACGTGTTCATTGAGAAGGTTCTCAGCTACACGCTGCCACATTGAACTGACACAAGAAATAGGTGCTATGAGCTTAGTAAGAGAAGAAATGAATTTTAATTTTGACTGTATTCAGTTTCACCTCTACATAAAGAAAAGAAGGGAAAAGACAAATAGGAAGAATTTTATTTCGTTAAATACAAATAATCTATTAAGAACAAAATTGTAGTTACTTTCTTTTTAGAAAAGAAACATTACATACTTTTTTTTTTTTTGAGATAGTCTCACTCTGTTGCCCTCTGTAGAGTGCTCTAGCATCACAGCTCACAGCAACCTCCAACTCTTGGGCTTAAGTGATTCTCTTGCCTCAGCCTCCCAAGTAAGTGGAACTACAGGCACCCGCCACAACATCTGGCTACTTTTTGTTGCAGTTGCCACTGTTTTAGCTGGCCGGGGCCAGGTTCAAACCCACCACCCTCAGTATATGGGGCCAGCGCCCTACCCACTGAGCCACAGGCGCTCCCCAACATTACATACGTTTATGTGTCTTAAAAATACAGACTAATATAGCCTAACAATTTAAATGTCTAACAAAGACGTAAAGAAGAGTGAAGTTGTTATATCAGGAGACAGAAACATTATGCATAATGTTAATTATGTTATATTTTTCAACTATCAATAAGTATTACTATTAATAATGTTATATTTTTCAACTATCATTAAGTATTACTCATTGTTACTTCTACATGGTAACATCACCTTTATGGGCAGTCAGGATGTACTGAGTGTATTTTTGCTGTGATAGCACTGTTTCCCAGTTGGCTCTTTAAAAGTTGGTCATCTTAAATTCTCCATGCTCTTCAAACTTCATTAACAGTGGGGAGGACCATAAATGTTTTCCTTTTTTGGGACCAATTACAGATGGGCAAAGATTCAGCTTATGATTTTTGACTGCACAGCAGGTGTAACAGAACGTAACCACATGTAGTTCAGGTAGCATCTGTGTACTAAGCTCTCTGCGACTACAGAGAGCCAGGCTTACGTGGGTAAAAATGTCCTGACTCTTCCTTGAATACCATGATTAAAACTAGAAGTTTTGTTAAAGTATTTGGGAATCACTCAGCAATATTCCTAATGCTCAGACAAAACTTGTAACTTAAGTTTCCTTTCATGAACTATAAACACACACACAAACACCTGCTCAAAGCACTTCTCAGAGGGGCTGGAATGAAGTGGAATTGGCTGGAAAGCTGCAGAGTCAGGACAGGGAGCCACAGCAACACCAAACTTGAGTCACCCATGGTTAGTTTTGCCTTTTGATCATTTTTCTCCCAGAGCCCTTTCCCTTAACATGTAAGAAAAGATAAACTATCACAATGAGAAAAATAGTTTTATAATAAAGGCAAATTAGTAAGGGTGTTCAGCAGCCCCCTGGGTGAAGGGCTCAACTACAACTTGAACTTTCCCTTAGAAATGAAAGCATGGGACTGCAAAGTAACATAGCTCTTATGGAAGGAGGTACGGAAAATCCTCAAAGAACTCAAATTTGACCTCCTATTTGATCCTACAATCCTGTTACTGGGAATCTACCCAAAAGAAGAAAATCCTTTTATCATAAGAACATATGCCCTAGACAACATTTGCACTAGACTGTATTTTACAGTTCAATTTACAATCGCCAAAATGAGGAAATAGCCTAAACGCCCACCAACCCAGGAATGGATTAACAAGCTTTGGTATATGGATACCATGGAATACCAATCAGTCACTAAAAAAGATGGAGACTTTACATCTTTTGCATTAACCTAGATGGAGGTGGAGCACATTCTTCTTAGTAAAGTATCACAAGAATGGAGAAGCAAGAACCCAATGTACTCAATTCCAGTAAGAAGCCAGCAGATCATCTAATACACACCCTCATAAAAGAAAAACTCAGATCAATTCAGGTTGGGGAGCAGGAGAAAGAGAGAGGGGAGAGAGGGAAGGGGGATGGGGGATCTCAGCGTGTGGCCCACCTCTTGGGGTCAGGACATGATTATAAGAGGGACTTTACCTAACAAATGCAATCAGTGTCACACGATTCTTTGTACCTAATGAACCCCAAATAGTAAGAAAAATGAAAATAATCTAACCTAAACATTTGTACCCTCCTATTAATCTGTAATTTAAAAAAAATAAAAAGAATTAAAGCTAAACTAAATTAGGCTTACAAGAGAAAGTAATTTTTCATACCCAGATAAAAACCATACAAGAGAGACGGCACCAGGCCAAAGATACCTAATGGAATATTGGTAGATTCATCATAAGAACAGTTGTGGGTCTCTGATGTTGTTCGCAGACTGGTCCCCTCCAAATCTCATGTTGAAATTTGATCCCCAATATTGTAAGGGAGGCCTGGGGGGAGTGTTGGGGTGATGAGAATGGATCCCTTAGGAGGCTTGGTGCCGTCCTCCCAATAACAAGGGGCTTCTTTCTCTGTTAGATCCTGATTGTTAAAGAGCCTGTCACCTCCCTCTGCTCGCCCTCCTCACTTCTTCCCTCTTGGCAGGAAAAACCTTCCCCCCTTTCCATTCTGCCATGAGTAGAAACTTCCTGAAGCCGTCACCAGAAGCAAATGCCAGTACCACGCTTTGTGGACAGTCTGCAGAACCACTAGACAGGCCAATGTCTTTTCTTTGAAAATTACTCAGCCTCCAGTATTCTTGTATAGATGCAAATGAACCAAGACAGGTGCCTATGTCATATTCCGAATAAAATGACTAAGACAGGTGCCTACTGTGTGTCATATACTGAATAAAACAAAATATTAATATAAATATATACACAGGCACATATACAGATACACATACCCCATTTTAATTCCACTATTCCATTTTTGTTTTGTTCTCTGAGCTATAATAACTTCAGAAAAAATAAATGGGGTATTTATTAGGCTTTTTTTTCTTCTATTCTCATGCATAAATGTATTACATTTTGAGCAGCATAGGGGTCTTCCAGGTAAAAACTGTGGAGAAATTTACCCCAGAGGCTTACAGACAACTGAAATACTATTAAATTTTTAAAGCAATTTTAACGTCTTAAAAATTCTATCAATTGAATTTTTTTGTTGTTGTTGCAGTTTGGCCGGGGTTGGGTTTGAACCCGCCACCCTCGGCATATGGGGTCGGCGCCCTACTCACTGAGCCACAGGCGCCGCCCTATCAATTGAATTTTTAAACTAGCAAGTAACCATCTATAAGAGACCCTTAAACAGGAGTGTTTACATTGCAATGTTACAGACTAAACCTGCAGTCCCTTGAACTGTATATAACAAATAGTTTACGTCAGCCATATTTTTGATCAAATGCTTTCAAAACCTTCTTTATACAAGTCCCTTATTCTCTTGCTTAGAAAGCTCCATAAATAACTATTCTGGAAAATCTCGCCTAATTCCTCTAGAGTCCAGTAGTTTTCTAGCTTTATGACTTTATTTTCTAGACACGGTGAATGAAATAGGTCAGGAAAAAAGAAAAACAATCACTAAATTGTACCCATGTTAAATAAAGTAAAATTTTGTGATCTGGAACAAACAAAGTAGGTTGTTAAACACCTCGATTAGTTCTTACCGAGAGCAGTATAAGCAATTGAGAATACTTTCAGAATTAAAAGATTTTTGTTTCTTTCTTTTCTGTTGGTTGGTTGGTCATGTTTTTCTAAGTGTGGGTAAATTGGGTTGGTAGAACCATTATATTTAAAATTTGCGAAACTTGGTAAATGTAGAATGTAAATGTTTTGGTACAGTCATTGAGATAATGCCAGGAAGGCTATGTTAACCATTGTGATGAAAATGTGTCACATGGTCTATGAAGCGAGTGTATGATGCCCCATGATCATATCAATGTATACAGTTATGATTTAATAAAAAAAAAAATAAAAAAAGAGAAAAAAATAAATAGTTGAAAAGAAAAAAAATAAAATTAGAAAAAAATTGCTTAAGTGATTTAAAATCATCTCGCTAATGGGAAAGACAAGCAAATCGCTGAAAAAAATGATTCATTTTTAGTATTGATTTATGATTGTATTTAAAATACATAAAATACATGAGAACTCACAATGTCCATACAACTAATATTTTGAAGAGTCGGGTGTTTATACATAATTATAGCATCTTGCCACAAATCTATTATTTGAAAGTATCATTGTGGGGGGAAAAAAAGAGTCTGTCATTTCTAAACCCAAGGCAAAGCCCTGGCCTAAACTTCTTTCTCTCAGGAAAAGCTTATCTGAATAGATACAAACAAAATCATTATTTTTTTAATTAAAACTCTATTAAATCTTTAGGCACGGAGTGTTAACTACCGCGTCCTCTTACGATCAAGAGCTTAAGGGCTTTCAGGGCTGTTAAATACATAGTGAATTAATAAACCGTATTTTCAGAAAGCATAGTTCTTAACATAATTTTCATAGATGTCATTATTCAATCCTTAAAACAATTCTGACAGAATGGTAGGAAAAATCTGTATTAGTCTCATTCAGCCAATTAATAATGTTAACAGAGAGGTCTGACGATTTGCCTGTGGATAAGAAGCAGTTACTGACAGAAGTGGAATCAGGACCCTGAGCCTCCCGATTTTTAATTCTTCTTCCTACTCCCCTGAACTACAAATTGGAAAAATAATAAGTTGTGATTGCAAAGGATGTTGTGACTACATGTGTAACAAAGCATGTGGACTCCATGAGATGCTTAAGACCTTAAAGAAAACATTCTCATCCCTGCTCCTGCAGGTCCTGCAACACTTTGGGCCCTTCGGAGGGTCGAAGTCCTCACCAACCTCTACCTTGGATTTTTGGATTACTTCTTTCTTTTTTTTTTTTTTTTCCAGTTTTTGGCCGGGACTGGGTTTGAACCCGCTACCTCCGGTATATGGGGCCCGTGACCTACTCCTTGAGCCACAGGCACCGCCCCTGATTACTTCTTTCTGATAAAATATTTCTCACTATAATTACAGCTGTGTCTCTAGCTGCTATTTTTAGCCAAGTTTATTTCCTGAAGATGAAAAACACTGTAAGTCATGATTGTGAAGAGCACAGAATCCATGGTATAGAATTAAAAATTTCCAAATTGCAACAGTTTTGAATCAGTACTATGTTAAGAAAGAAATACAATGGTTTTGAACAACAAATCACAGCCCATCCTTAGACCAGGGCAAAGTTGGGATGCAGGGGATAGGATGTACTAAGCTTTGAAAAAAAAGATGCAATCATCAAACTCAAGAAACTGAAGCCCTTTAAAGATAATCAAAATCAATGGAGAGTTGAACTAACAGAAGAGTAGTTAGGTTTTTTATCTCCAAAGAATTAAATTGTGATTAGAGAAAAGAGCTAGTGATATAAACAATATCTAAGATCCTTTTCTATAACATTTGTTTCGGTGCACTACAAAACCACAATAGAACCACTACTTCAATTAGTTTGAAACGTATGCACCTGTTAACTGAAATACTCCCCTGGCAACAGGTGTTCACAAAAGAGAATCATGAATGTGAGCTGGATGTCTGGCCTGAGGTTTTTAACATTCTTCTCAACAACTGAGAAACCTGTAAGTTATCTGCAATCCTGAAAAGGTTTTAAAATATCATAAATACTCTTTCTTGGTTTAGTATCAAATTACATAATCTGAATTTCTTTCATGGTTACTTTGGTGTCTGCAACAGAAGACAATCACAGGTTTCCTTAGACAGATGCAGGGAGCACTCAGAAGTGGTGACCCCATCATGTTACCACCTTGGAGTTCATGGTGCCAGTTTTGGAGAGTTATAAGTAGATTATACAGGCTCTTTGGCCTAATGGAATATTCAGAGATTACCCCTGACAATAGCTGTTTTTACAGATTCTAATCAAACAAACCAACAAAAAAAAAATCCTTACATCAGTATTATTAAACTTATAACTGTTTAAAAACAAGAATGAAGACAAAGCAAAATGAAAAACCTCTTGGATACTGAAGAAATCATGAACCGTTCTACCATGGCAGATGGGGCTTGATCTTAAGTGGTGGAGATGGAAAGGTCAAGACCAAGTCAGACTCTTGGTCAGGCAGAGCTGAGGGACTGAGCGTGCAAATGAGCCAGAGGAAATGAACCCAAGGTAACACCTCGAGTAGGATCAGAGAACTGGGAAGGACGCAGGAGCCATTTACCAAGTGGGAGAAGACTCAGCTGGGAGGGCACCACCAAAGTGTAGCTCTAGAATGATGACTCTCATTCCGTGAGTCTAAGAAGTCACATTATGTCAGTGGTTAGATCTGAGTCTGGAGTTTGAAAATGGAGCTAGAAATCTGTGGGAGTCCTGAGATGAGGTGTACAGCCACCTGACTGCAGAATCACCCATAGAGAAAAAACAGGTGCCTAGGATGGCCCTCTGGGCCAGAGGGACAACAAGAGGTCATGGAGATGAAGGGGACACAACGGAGGAGGCCAAGAAGATCAGCAGCTGAGGATACAAAAATCCAAGACCCAGGTACCCAAGGCAAAGTAAAGAGAGCATTGCCAGAAGGTGGCCAAGTCAGATTGTTCCCATGTCACCTCTCTGGGCAATTCTGGCTCAGACAGAGCATCCTCCTCTACGCCCCTATATCACAGGGTTGGCCGTGATTATAATATTTATCAAAATGATGAAGCTCGCTGCAGCTCATCTTCTCTGCCTGTCTTCCCCATCCCCAATCCTCTCTTGTTTAGAGGTGTCAGGGCCACAAGTTTCCACTGCAATCTTTGGACTCTACTAATGTATCTGACAAGCAGGATGCAGGAAGTTACACTTAATGAGAGTATTAGGTAACACGTCAATCCTTTCATCATGGTTATCTTAACTTAGTGCTCAAGCATGTTGATAACAGAATAAAGGAAGTGTTGACCCAACAGCAGAAATGACACAGAGAATAGATAAAAGCAATTTAGCGTATCCCTAGAGTCCTGGAGTGAGACAGGTGCATCCAGGTACCACAGCTCAGTGTCAGCAGTGATGGAGATTATTCTGATAATTCTTCTTGCTCACTTTCCAAACATAGTAAGCAAAAATTCTCCAATACGATTTTGCTTCCTTTATAGATTTTCCTATATAGTTACAAAGTGGTAACTAGCAAACAAAAATATCCATTCCAACTAGCTGCTGGGTCTTCACCTGTGCATAAATACATTAGCTTTCTGTTTTAGACATTAAGGTAAGTTGGGTCAATATGTTTCTTTCTGGGTCTCTAGTGATGATCAGTCTCTTTGGTTTCTGTTTCTTGTTGGTCATGAATGTGTCAACATCATGTTGTGAGGTCAAAATGCTCTGACTCGGGCAATCTAAAGAACTTGTGATACCAGAAGCCCAGGACACACATGCCGTGTGACTGGCTGCTCACAGGACATATTGATTTCCATTTATTTTATCTCTGTTGACATCCAATAATGGTCACAGTGGTAATGTTCATATAATGGACTGGGAAGAGAGTGCAGGCAATGAACTGAATGTAAAATGGTGTTTTCTTGTTGCTGCTCATTTGATCCATTCTTCTGAGTTCATTACCTAGGCTGAGAAGTAATATTCCCAGAGCCGGAGTAACACGTTCCAGATTTAAATCTATCATTTGTTAGTGTAGCTGTCTTGCTGAGATAGAACAAGTTGTGATGCTCTGACAAAATATAGTCTGCGTTCCTTTGAAGATCAAAATTTGAACTGCTAATCCAGCTCAGGTAATTTTATTCTTAAGTTTCTAAGGGGCATGAAATGGGCCTCATTCTCCATCTCTAAATTCACATCAAAAAAATTTTTGGATGAAATTATTTGGATCAATGACAGATAGTAAATAAAACCTTTGTCACTGTTCTCACTTTTTAAGAAGTGTTATACATTAATGAGTCCTCCAGTTTAAGTGGTAACAGGATTACTAATGTTATCTGTCAATCTCCACATCAAGGTTCATAAGTCCCTTACATTTTCATGTCCTAAGTATATATGAAAAAATAAATCCTCTTCACGCCGACCACAATAGCCTTTGACTGGGCCCTAGACTTCCTTTAACAGGACTTATCGAAAGAACTGTCACACTGAAACCAACCTAATAGGTTTATGTTTATTATCCACAGAGCATTTGGAACAATCTTTCTAAAATGCAGATTAAGCTGGTGTCATGATTGTTTAGACAGATGACCATCATTTCTCAGTTGCCCACAGAATAACAACAAAGACTCACTACAGTACCTCCTGAAACCCTGGGAAGACAGCCCACACCTGGGCCCCTGACTCCTGAAGAGGACGGGGTGAATGCTGAGTGGGGACAGGGGTAGGTTCTCCCCAGATGCCACACACAGGAGCAGAGCCCAAGAATTCTGCATTCAGATTGTGTGTCCTCAGTCATTACATAAAGGGATGCTTCGCTAAGTTAGGATATAGTTCATTTTGCTTTATTTAGTACTTGTAAATATGTAAACACATGGGACACATGATATGTAGGATATTACACTTCCACTCTGCATATGCAAATGCCACGCCATCAAAACCTCCATTACTGGGCCCTTCCCAGCCACAGTTCTCCGGAATTCTTCGGCTCATCTCCAACTGCTAATGTTGAAGATTAGTGTGAAAGTTGATCATATAAATTGGGTCATCCTTGTTGTGCTCATTTAGAACAGTGTCAGAGGACCAGGCAGGGGACCTGTCCGGGACACTCAGGGCTCATGACATTGCTCCAACAATGGAGTTCTCTGCAAGCCTGGTTGCAGAGCCTTCCTGTTGTAACCTGAAACCAGATTTACCTAAGAGCCACTGAAACAACCCATGACAACTCTAGGAATAGTTTTACCACCACCAGTCAATCACCAATCAGTCAGAGCTGGTCAATTCCCCAAAACTTTCTAGTGCCAGTGAACTTTCTAGAAAAACCATGTGTAACATGTCCCCTTTTTATAAAACCTCCCACCTCGTCTTTATTCTTCAGACATGCCCTGCATACCCTGAATTGCAATTCTTGTTTTCCAAATAAAAATGTTCAATTCACACATTTGCCTCTATGTTTTCATTTTGATTTCAACACGAGCCATGTTGCACCAGTGGTGCAGAAATCCCCAACTCGACACCACACCTTACACAACGTGACATATAATATAGCATCTTTCTGATTTTGCTCATGCTGTTTTCTCTAACTGGAATGTTCAACTGCATGGCTAATTCATTAATCTCTTAACACACAGTTTGAAAATCATCACCCTTAAGAACATCTCCTGACTTTTACGTACTTAGTCTTCCTACAGTATTCTGTACAAACTTCATTCTTTTCACTACCTTATTACATTAAGTAGCCATCTGTTTCTACCTCATCTAAAAAAAAAAAAAAGACGTTTTGAAGGCTGTGTCAAAATCCTAATTTTATATTGCTAACACTTAAATACGTGCTGAATTGAACAGCATGGGTAAAAATACACATTATTTCAAATTTCACTGTACTTATAAATACAATTGCCTTGACAATGCTATTTACCAATCACTAAAGTTGAAAGCTAAGCAACAGTACTTAAATAATAAAAAAGTCTACTTAATTGTATAAAAGAATGCTCAGTCTTTGCCAAAGCCAATCCTAGGTTTTCAAATATTTTTTCTCTATACAATGTGATATATACCAAATAATTATGATAGACTTTGTCTAATGCAAAGTGTTGTGAAAACTAAGCTTTACATTTTGCATAAAGGTGTTGAAGCTATGAGCGCTTTACCCTAACAAAGTAAAATTTCAACACTTGTTCCAAAGACAGATAATTTTTATAAATTATATAAGATTCCTAATCTTAAAATAATCCTTAAAAAGATATAAGTTAAATTGGTTTCATTTATGATGATACTTGAAGAAAATTGTGAGAAACTATATTTTCAGATTTTGAATATAATTATTCATTTAGTTGATGACTCTTATAATATTTATAAAAACGTATTCTTTTCATTAAACATCTTATTTGAAACTTTAGAAAGCAGCCCATTTTTTAAGGCCATATAAAAAATTTATACATAGCTTTCTTCCAGGTCTAACAATTGTTTGGGCCCAAACAGGGAATTTGAGTCAGCAACCATTCTTGACCTATTACGATGAAAGAAGCAAGCTATTAGCATTCTCTGTTGTCCCTGGACATGGAGTATCTTGCACAGAACAAAACCGACGTTATCAACACTGCACATTTCTTCAAACTGAGTATCTCAGCCTTCCCTGCTCCTGATAACCTGAGTATCAGTCTTCCCTGCTCCTGATAACCTGACCTGTCTAGGACTAGGGTTCCTGGATTCTGACAACACTGTGTTTCTAACCATCACTGCCATTCCTCTGCTTGGGTTGCTAACGTGAACTGTCAGCCTTCCCTTCCCCTGCAAATCTGTATTCTCCATCTCTCAGACAGGAAAGCCAGTTGTACAAGGAAAAAGCTGACGCACAAATGACTTTGAACTCAAGTGTCTAAAAGACTTTGGAAACCCCCTATCACCTGGGTTTCTTCTAAGAACAGTGTCTTGTCGAATGGACAGGACTGATCCATCAGCAGGACTCTGTCACGCCCTTTACGTTGCTCTGTGTACGGTGTTAATGGTTGCTTTTCCAGAGTCAGCTTGACAGCGTTTGATCTCGTGCACAGATTTCCAGCCCTCAGTCTCCCGTCTCAGCTTGCTAACCCAACCCCATTGGCTCTGGTCTTAGAGTCTGCTCTTGCCCTGTTTATGAGATTAGGGTCTGTCATTGATTTATACAAAATAAAGTGGGGAGTCTAAGGGAAGTTTGGGAAGGAAACGTCAATTTTATGAGCTATGTTGGTAACAAGAAGGGAGAGAACAAGTTGTTTGACTCATTCAGCAGGATACGGCTTGAACCCAAGAGAGTATCAGGACAGAATGACTATGAAAGTGGAAAAAGCTGAAGTGTGACGGCCGTGCAGTCAGGACTGTTCACGGTGCGCGAGCCGTGTGTCTCACTCTGTGGTCTATGACTTACCTTCACTTCCACATGTGCCATCAGCACGGCAAAGTTAGTGAGATGGTTACAGGAGCATGTGGTGTGTGTCTTGTTCGTTGTCAGGAGCCGACAGCCTTGGGTTGACCAGTAACCCGTCATGGTACGCTTGGAATAGCTCCAAAATGAACAGTTGGGGTTGAAATTTTCCTCTGACTGCTGCAGGGGGGGGAAGTCAATAAAACCAATAACTACTTTAGGATCACGTAAATTAGGTAGGAATTTTCTGCACATCTAACACAACCTCATACTCTGTTCTGATTTTCGTGGCGACGTCTGCCAGTGTTTGCAGGGTAAGTGGAACTCCCCAATTCTAAGCAAAATTGAATATGCATTGTTGTTTGTTCCCTCTGGTGAGAGGTGGGGTCCTGTTTTTGTTTTGTTATTAGCCTTAGGAGACTAGATCAGTGTTTCAGAATGGTGTCAATGAATTTACATTGCTTAGTCAAAAAGTTAATTCTCTAAACAATCAAATTCCAAAAGGAGGTCTTTAGAAATCTTTGCTGATTTACTACTGTAGTTTTGGGTCCCGCAAACCTATCTTTACATAGGTGTAACTGCTTCTAGTATGAAACCACGCCCAGTTTCATGTAATATAGTGCTGTCCTTTTTCTTAAGAAAATAAATTTCATTGTTTATGTTTAAGGTATACATTATGATGTTATAGAACATATAGAAAATAGAAAGATTATGAGAGTGAAGCAAGTTAACATATTCATCATCTTACAGTTACCCCTTTTTGTGTGGGACAAGAGCCCCTAGAATCTACTCATGTAGCATGGATCATATTTAGCAAAATTTTGATTCGCATATTCATGATGGTACACTTTAGATTTCTAGACTCAGGCTAACACTTTTCAGTCACAGAGAAGCATTTATGAATTCATCTATGAATGTTTTACCATAAGTATTTACGTACATGAGAAGCATTCTACAGATATCACTGCTGAAAAAAAATCACCACTACATTTTACGGATGAATTGCAAAACATCAAATAATAGAAAAATACCTAAAGAAAATTAACACACTGAATATTCATGTTATAAAGGAAGCAGATGATGGGACCAACTAAGCTTAACATTCCATTGTCTTACCTTGATATGTTTGACAGTAAACACCACAGGGTCAGCCAAATAAACCTTATTACTGAACTCTTTGTTTATTGCTGCTGTGATCACAGGGGAATTGACGATAACAGAATGGTTTGTGGACATAGCCTCCGTTCCCAGCTTCATGCTAGCATTCTCCGTGGACAAATAAGGACCCAAGTTGTCATATAGGACAAAGGCCACTCTTATTTCTCCTAAGATAAATATAAATGTGAATGATAAATTGGCAAAAGTCTGATCTAGTGTGTACATTCTACTTAGGTTTGCTAGATGGTAAACAAACCAGTAAAATACATATTCATGCAAAAAATCAAGTGTTCATTTCAAACAAGGTGCCAGGTCATTCATGAGAAGAGGAGAGTCAAATATTGCTAAAATCGCTACTCACCGGTATTTATTTATTTGTTTATTTTTGTCTTTTGGAAACAGAGTCTCACTCCATTGCCCTGGGTAGATTGCCATGATGTCATAGCTCACAGGAACATTAAACTCTTGGGCTTAAGAGATCCTCTTGCCTCAGCCTCCCAAATACAGATGCCCATCACAATGCCCTATCAGTTTTTCTGTCTTTAAGACAGGGTCTTACTCTTGCTCAAGCTGTTCTTGAATTCCTGAGCTCAGGCAATCCACCTGCCTTTGCTTCCCAGAGGGCTAGGATTATAGGCGTCAACCACTACACCTGGCCTTGCTCATTACTTTTTTTTTTTTTTTTTTTTGAGACAGAGTCTCACTATGTCATCCTTGGTAGAGTGCCATGGTGTTATGGCTCACAGCAAACTCCAACTCTTGGGCTTAAATGATTCTCTTCCCTCAGCTTCCCAAGTAGCTGAGATTACAGGCACCCGCCACAACGCCTGGCTATTTTTTGGTTGTAGTTGTTATTGTTGTTTGGCAGGCCCAAGCTGGGTTTGAACCTGCCACCCTCGGTGCATGTGGCGGGCACCATAATCACTGTGCTAAGGGCATCAAGCCCCTTGATCAATATTTTTTAAAAATGAACCTGAATCTCTATCTCACTATATACTTATAATTGAATTCAGGATAGATGATCTGCCTAAACATAAAAACCAGAACCATAAAGCTTCTAGAAAAAAATACAGGCTAATGTTTTTGAACTATGAGGAAGGTAAGGATGCCTTGGATAGGGCCCCCCAAGACACTAACCATAAAATATCAACAGTGAACTGCACTTTATCAAAACTGAAAATGTGTGTCTATAAAAATACATCATTAAGAACACGAGTAAGTGAACTACAGATTGGAAATATAAATAAATATAGAAGTGATGAATTTATAAAGCATTTCTGCACTCAACAATAAAACAACCTTAAAATGATGAAAGACATAAACGCACACGTTAAGAAAGAGATAAATAAAGGGCTCGTGAACATGCGAGAAATAAATAATCTGCATCATTAGTAATTAGGGAGATGAAAATCCGAACTGCACTGAGCACCATTCCACACTCAGTCTGCCTGAAGCAAAAAGACCGGCCGCACTAATGGTGATAAGGACATGGAAAAATGGGAACTCCTGGTCACTACCAGTGGGAGTGTAAAATAGTTCAACCCTCTGCAAAGATGTCTAGCAATTTTCTATAAAGTTACATACATCTACCATTCCTAGGAAGTGAAAATTTTTATTTACAAAGAAAAAAACCCCTAGTATAAGAATGTTTGTACAATGTTAATTCATAGTAGCTCTACCCTGAAAACAACTCAATTATTATTTGTAGGAGAATAAATAAAATATTCTCCATTAATACAGTAGAATATACTATGTGTCAAGAAGGATCTGATGATAGAATGGCATGACTGAATCTCAAAAATATTTTGCTAAGTAAAGGATCCAGAGAGGAAAGAGTGTATACTGTGTGATCTCAGTCATGTGAAATCAGAGAACAGGAAAATTTGTCTATAGAAACAGCAATGAGAAGAAAATTTCATTAATTAGGGTGAGGGAGTGAAAGAGGTGGTGGTAAAAGACATCAGGAAATATTGGGGGTAATTGAAAAAAATTTCCTTCCTTCCTTCCTTCCTTCCTTTCTTATAGTGTCTGTCTCACTGGGTCATCCTGGGTAAAGTGCCATGGCATCATAGTTCATAGCAAATTCAAACTCCTGGGCTCAAGCAATCCTCCTGCCTCAGCCTCCTGAGTAGGTGGAAACAACCTTAAATTTAATTTTTCTATTTTCAGTGTCTTGTTTAATTTTTCTATTTTAGAAGAGACAGGGTCTTACTCTGTTTCAGGCTGGTCTTGAACTCCTGAGCTCAAGCAATCCACCTGTCTTAGACTCATAGAGTGCTGCAATTACAGGTGTGAGCCACCACACCTGGCCTATTTTTTTATTTTATATGATTACGGAAATTTGTACAACTGTCAAAGACCTCAAGTTAAATGTTGAAAGCATATGTATTTGAGCACATGTAAATTATATCTCAACTGCATTTAAAAAAAAATAACAATGAGAAGGATGGAAAATCTTTGTCTTAAAACTCAATTATCATGCTCTTTTAAGATCACTCTCCCACACTCACTATCTTTGAATTTTAGGGTCAAGTGAGGAAAGAGTAAACTGAGGGTCAAGTGGGAAGACAGACCAAAGTAATTCAATACTGGACATTTTTGTAAGGAGCGAGCTGCCGTCCAACACCTCAACTGTGTCCCCATGTTTGGGAAATTCCCTGCTCTTAGGGGTTGAACAACACAGAATACACATATGCTTACAAAGAGGTAGCTCTGGGCACCTCAGCCAGATGCAACAGTCAGATGCAGCAGCCCCAGGCTTCAGATGAGGAGCCTGTGACACGAGGATGCAGGCGGTGGGGTCGCAGCAGCAGCATGGTGGTTACTGCATCCGGAGTTACTCGTAACAGCCACCGCCATAATTCACAGCGATGACTCTGTGCCATGCAAAGGCTGCTATCAGCCTCCTCAACCTGGTATGCTTTGGGGCCTGATTCTCAGCCTTGCCGTGAGTCTAGGAGAAATCCTTTATCCTTTCAATAATTCAGCAAAGAGATATGATGAGAGTTACCTAGAGGAAGAGGGCTTCCTTATCTACCCTGTGAGGGTTAGCACAGTACTGAGCAAATCATAGCAATCCACCATACTTCTTATCTGTTGTAACATAGGATTTAATTTTAGTTCTTTCCCTTTACATTTAGTATAAGAAGTCTGATTTTGGAAGGTTAAATTTAAGAATATCCATGTGGATATTCTTGGGCTGGTGGTGGCTCACACCTGTAATCCTAGCGCTCTGGGAAACTAAGGCGGGTAGATAGATTCCTTGAGCTCAGGAGTTCAAGACCAGCCTAGGCAAGAGTGAGACTTTGTTTCCAACAAAAGTAGAAAAATTAGCCATACTCTGTGGCAGGTGCCTGTAGTTTTAGCTACTCAGGAGGCTGAGGGAGGAGGATGGCTTGAGTCTAAGAGTTTGAGGTTGCTGTGAGCTATGATGATGCCACAACACTCTACCTAGGGCAACAGAGTGAGACTCTGTCTCAAAAAAGAAAAGCCAAAACAAACAAATGAAAAAACCCCATGATTTTCAAGTTGGTATTAACATTTATTTTAATTGGCTTCTAATTGTCTGATAATTCATATTAATTTCTACTTGTGGTACCAGCCCACCTCGTTTTACCATTACACTTAGTTGTTGGTAATTGCTACAAATTCTCCACTCCACAATTAATGCCAAAATGTGACTTCCAAAATAAAAAATTATACATTAATTTAGTAAGTAATAAATAAGCATATAACTTCATGTGACTAATCTAGACATAGCTCAATCTTCACTAACTTTGTGTTTAGGGAGTGTGTGCCAGACATTTTTTAAAGTACTGCAGTCACATCAGTGAACAAGGTTAGACAAGATCCCTGCTCTCATGGAATTTATTGCCTGGGGACAGAGTCAGACCATAAGCAGGTAGATCAAAAATAACGTAATTTTTTTATAATAGTAAAAGTTATTGCTATGAAGAAACTTTGGCATAAACATAGCTAATGAGAAAAGAACAACTGGTAAGAGTGGTTGACCTTAGGAGATAGGGAAAGGTCTCCTAAGGAGGTAGATTTATTCTGAGAAGTGAATGATGGGTTGACATGCACAGAAATGTAAAAGTTATACTCCATGGTATGCAGGTATGCATACACTACATTTTATTAATCTACTCAAGTATTCATGGGCAAGTGGGCTGTTTCCACATCTTTGGGACTGTGAATTGCACTGCTATGAGCATTTAAATGCACAAGTCTTTTTTCTAGAATGACATTTTTTCCTGAGGGTAAATACTCAGTAGGGTGTCCACTGGATCAAAGTAGGTTTGTGGTGTCTTTATACAACCTTCCAAAAAGGCTGAACTAGTTTGCAGTCCCACTGACAGTGTGTTTAAGTGCTGCTTTCTCTCTGCAGCATCCACACCAGAATCTGTTGTTTTGGCACTTTTATAAAAAAGCCATTGGCTGATATCTCCTTGTGGCTTAGATCCCCACTTCCCTGATGAATATAAACACTGAGCATTTTCTCATGTGTTTATTGGCTGTTAGTCTGTCTTCGCTGGAAAAGCTTCTGTGAATGTCTTGTGCCCACTTTTCATGGGGTTGTTTGATGTCTTCTTGCTCATTTGCGTGAGTTCTTTGTAGATTCTGGTTATTAGCCCTTTATTGGATATACAGTATTCAAATATTTTCTCCCATTCTATTAAAAAACTTTACAAGGGCAATCTACAAACTCAGTGAAACTTCGTCCTTTAGAGGAAAAAAGTCAGAACATCTGGACCTGGGTGTTTCTGATTGCCCTCATATTGAAGTTTCTGACCACTGAAAAGTAATGAAATACTTTCCAAATCTCACTGAGAATTCTGCAGAATAAATGTCGTCGTAATCCTGAAGATACAGTAGAAGGGAAAGAGTAGGAAGTGGAGCAGAAAGAGGATGGAGAAAGAGGAGGAGCGGGTGAGCTCGGAGATGGTAGCTGACACTCCAGGCCAACCAGCCACAAACTGATACAAGTTCAATTCTTTCAAGCTTAAAAAACAACCTCTAACCTACCATTCCGGCCATTTTGCTTTAAAGTATTTGCAGAAAGCTGGATAGTGCTTCCATGGCCCGTGTTTTCTGGAAATTTTAGGTCTTCTAAGTTTCCTTCCGTGCTCAGCCTTGCAACTTCCAATTCTGTTAACAGCATAGAGATGTCAGTGGTCATTGAGAAACACGCCAAGTCTACAAGAGTTCCCCCCAGCACCGAAGTAGCTCTGCAATCAAGCATTAGAATTGTTGTTTTCTTGGTCACACTTTATAGTAATTCAATCTTTAAAAGAAGTATATTGTTAATATTTTAAAACGTTTTTCAAAATAATGCAAATTGAAGCTATTAAAATCATGTCATATATGAAAAACAAAGCTTAAAATTCAATGCCAAATCCTGAGGCATTATCATTGTCCTTAAGTTATTTTTCAAAATACAATATTTTATGATAAGTAAAAAAAATTTGTAATATTAATGTACCTTTATATTTAGTACATTTGAGACAGCTTTAACAAATCTTCTGAAATGAAATTGTCAGCTATATCCTAAACCACAAGACAAATAGATTTATACTCTTTATGAACCAAATAACACAATTATCAAACATGGTTTCATCTTCACTCAAATGACTTATTTAGTTACAGTATAGAATCTAAGCATACTTATATAATAACTAAAATAATCTATAAGCCCTGCTTGAGGAGGATAAAATTTTAAATAGTACAAGATATACCTAGATATGTAAATATATCAAAATTCCAAAAATATAAATGGACCTCACTCTAAGTGATCTCAGGCTAATACAGCCAATATTGGAATTTCCCAAGGAGGAGAAAGTACATGATTTTAAATCCTTTTAGGCCCATGACAGGTGAGACCCTCTTTATTTTATTTATTTATTTATTTTGTTATTTTTTTTTTGAGACAGTCTCAAGCTGTCACCCTGGGTAGAGTGCCATGGCATCATACCTCAGAGCAACCTCAAACTCGTGGGCAAAAGCCATTCTCTTGCCTCAGCCTCCCAAGTAGCTGGGACTACAGGCATCCACCACAACACCCAGCTATTTTTTGACTGTAGTTGTCATTGTTGTTTGGCAGGCCTGGGCTGGATTCAAACCTGCCAGCTATGGTGTATGTGGCTGGTGCCCTAGCTACTGAGCTACAGGTGCTGAGCCACCCTCTTTATTTCAGAAAAATAACAACTTATCTCCACTGAAATGAAGCATCAGTCATCTCTGGGACAGCATACATACACTCTCTTCTTTCCATTCTGCTTTGCAAGGGTCTCTGGACCTTCTGCCCGACAAAGACCACTTACTAATATTCTCCGTGTTCTCTCTGACAATGTCCGTCTTCAGAAGGTTATCAGCCAGCACAAAGGCACTTTCCTCCACAGTGTCAAGCAACATGGTGGCTGCACGCAGTTGATCACTTGTCGTCAGGTCCCTCCACGCGTTCAGAGCTTGTGGCTGCAGGAGGTTGTTAACTGTCTCGACCATTGCCTACAGGTGGATGAAAAGAATGACAGAGGTCTCTAGTGAACCCACACGGCTGTCAGAAATCCAGGTACACATGTTGCCCAGCACTCAAGGATCGGCAGTGTGCATGAGTTCAGCATTGTCCCAGCCTCCCCTGTGACATGCTGTTGCAGGAGCATTCATTATTTTTGTTCTGTAAAACATGAGCTGAGATTTTGCAAGGCAAGAGGAAAACCTGTTCCTATTTTGAAGGACACCAAATAGAGCCTTGCTTGCTTAAGAGTCAATAGCACAGGCTTGAATAAGACTATGCTCACATAATTAAACTATTTGGCTAGGGAACTGTTGATAAGCAGTGTAATCCAATGGTTCTACCCTTCACCCAGAGAAAATGACTTTTTTTTTTTTCTATACATCACCATAGAACTAGATGCTGAGTGTAACAGAAATTAAAAGAATTTCTGTAGACGGAACAATCTAGGAATTTGTCGCCTCTATGTTGAAGATGCACTGAACAAATCAATGTGGTTTTTTTGGCCAGCTAATAAAATGTCAGAATGGGGAAAATATCAAAGTAGACACACTCCCATATGGAGAAAAACCTTCTTTATATTGCTCTCTACTGGGAGGGGAATAAACAGTTGGACCTCACTACCTATGGCTATTGGGTGTTTTATCTTTTTTAAAAAAGAAAATCAGCAGTAGGTAACATACACACGGAGAGGAAAGAAAAAAACAACACAGTTCACATCACTTCCACCAAAAGAATCATCTCTGTAGTTACAATTTATGTATTTCCTGTGGCTTGCTTAATCCTGTAGGTACAATGAGAAAACAGTTTTCCCAATAAAGTCTTTCAAACACAGAGAACTGCAAAATAGAAAAGTACAATACCTGCATGTGACCATCCCTGAACCCATTCACTCTGAAATATGCATCTAGTCCAGAAAGAAAGCTGAATAAAAAGCCAACACAGACACAGTTTCCAGGCAGCACCGAAGTGTTTAAACCAGGACTCACATCCCTGGCACACTGGCAGAGAGGTGGGGAGAGACAGGGAAACCCCTTCACACGGCAGCCGTTTCCGCTGGCTGGCGTTTTTATAGTAACCAAGGAACAACTGTTAAAAATTCAGCTTCATAATGAAACACCTTGGCTGCCGATTAACACCAGCTTCAAAATCTAATTTGCCTTTTGATAAAAGTTGTTTCTCTTGATATCTTCCCAGCTATTCCAAGCTCTTTCCAAAAATCAGCATCGATGTACATTTGAGTAAAATAGTCTTAGTTGAGACTTGCTTACTTTGCATCATTTTGTAAGGAAAAACACAAACAAACCAGAAAATGCTCTCATGAATTCAAAGGATAGGAGTTTTCACAGAGTGTGTTTAGGCCTGCCATTCGTTCTGGGTGTAAAGCATGGCCCGGTAACCACACAAAAGTATTTTCGGATCACAATGAAATCATCTGCTTTCCAGGAAACTCTCAGTGAAAGTTGTGCCAACAGGATGTACCAAAAAAGAGGGGCCAGAGTAGAAATGAAAAAAAAGTTTAGATATTTTCTGAAACCCAAACAGAGAACACAGATCTCTTTAGTGCAAAGAAGAGTTCTTTTAGAGAATAGATAAGTCTCTGAATTCGTTAGAAATGTTCCGAAAATCCCCCACGTGGCAGAAATCACGCCAGTGCACTGGGCCACAGCCACTTTAGTTGCTAATGATCTTAATGAGTAGTTAATAATTTTATAACCATTATTTTAAATCTCATGTTAGGAAAAAGAAAACTATCAGGCATAACACAATGTTTCGGTCTTGTCCTTCATGGCTTTTATTTTTTTATTTAAATGTGAAAATTGTACTTCATCTGGATATACCTGATATTAAAATTGGAAAAAAAAATTATTATAAAGGGAAATTACAAACATATTTCACTTATAAATGAGGGTGCAATATCCTAAACAACATATTAACAAGTTGAATTAAAAATTATTGTTCAAATAATGTACTTTGGTCAAAATTAAATCCAATGTATGTGAGAATTAGTCACTATTTTCTTATCCAGATGAAGTAGAATGATTTTGAAGTATTTCTTCTTTTTCTATTGTCTGTAAGATTTTTCATGATCTGTTTTTGAAATTATCTTCTATTTTTATTTATAAAAATAAATATTCTCTATTTTTTTGAGACTTTGGAAAAAAAAAAAGAAGTTAACTGATGACTCCATACTGAACCTCAGAGTCAAAGCATTCTATGATAGATATACTTTTATTGGACAATGTGAATGTTATTCTTTTTGCATTATTATTATTATTATAGCTCAATATTTCATTGCAGCAATCATCTGATTTATTTTCCAATTGTATTTATTTTGGTTTGTTCTTTACGAGGTTTTAGTTTCTAGTCCTTATCTTAAACATTGTTATTGTTATTAAATTTTAAGCCTCTTTAATTTTGTGAAGGCAAAAAGTAGAAACCAAATAAACACATGTACGTGTATAGAGAAAATAAAGAAAAGTAAATAAAATAAAATAAAACAGTTTCCCTAAATCTTTGCATAGCTTAAAAAAAAAGAAAATTAAAAAAAGAAAAAGAAACGATTATGGCCAACTCACAGGATGTGGAACATAAGAAATTGTTCCAAGACTAACTCATGCAAGAGCAGAAAGCCTGAACAAAGCTATAAATGAGTGTGGAGATTGAGTTAGCAAACAAAAAACTTCCACCAACAACAGCAAAAAATGCCCAGGACCAGATGGCTTCTGCAGTGAAGTCTACCAAATTCTTCCGTACTTAAAGATGAATTAATAACCAATTCTTCCTAAACTCCTCCAAAAAACGAAAGCGGAGAGACACACATTTGTCTCTCCAAACACATTTGGTGATGCCAGCATGACACTAAAGCCACACAAAAACAACACAAGAAATGAAAACTATAAGCCATATCCCTGCCCAGTGAAGAAGTAAAAATCCTGAACAAAATATTAGCAAACCAAATGCAAAAGTACATTAAAAGGATAATACACTTCACAGCCAAGTGGGGATTTATCCCTGGCATGCAAGGATAGCTCAACCCTAAAAAACAATCCATGCAATACACATTAACAGAATAAAGGATAACATCCCATGATCATCTTAACAGAGGCAGAAAAAGCATTGGACAAAATTCTGCATCTTTTTATCATTAAAAATCTCAACCAACTAGGAATAGAAGGAAATTTTCTCAACATAATAAAGGCTCCAAAGCCCTCAATTAGCATCATACTCAACCTCAAAAACCTGAAGCTTTTCCTCTTAAGATCAGGAACAAGGCAAGGACGCCCTCTCTCGCAAGTTCTGTTCAATATAGTATTGAGGACCTGACTAGAGCAACAGGCAAGTAATGATAATAATAAAAGCATCCAAATGAAAAATGAAAAAGTAAAATTGTCCCTCTTGGCAAATAGTATGATTGTGACACCATATAGGAAAAATGACAGACTCCATATAAAACAAAATTTTCATGAACCTGTTTATAAAAGACTGCTTCACTGAAGAATCCATGCCCTTCCACTGACAACAAATAAATCGAAAGCACCGCTTATTAATTTACCTTAGTTTTGCAAATGAAAATTTATAAGGCATAACCTTTATTCACAGTTATAAATTTTAAATACATTTTGAACAATCATATTCTCCCAAACAAGGCAAAGTCCTTACAGAAGTTTTTATTGAAGCCTAAATAATTTCCAAGTTTATCTTTAAACACTACCTGCAGGATATGGTCCTAGCCAGGCGTGGTGGCACAAGCTTGCAGTCCTAGCTACGTGGGAGGCTGGGACAGGAGGACTGCTTGAGTCCAAGAGTTCAAGTTTAGCCTGGGTAACATTAGACCCTTTCCTACGGCCTCCTGTGGGAAGGCCAGAAACCTTCACTTAGTAAGAGCAAATTGTTTCTGATAACTGCTATATGGCCAAATGAGATCTGGAAGTAATAATTCCTTGGCCATGAAAACTTCATAATCTCATCACTAACACAACTACAAAGACCCTCCTTCCTGAAGTCTTAAGGAAAGAGGGGTAAAGACGATATGTGTATTAAATAGTTCTTAAGGAGTTTTCTGGAAGAAAAATCTGACCACCTTTCAGCTAGTAAGACAGTATTAAATCCATCCTAGTAGCTTTAAAATCATCGATTTATTTAAGTTTGTAAAAGATTGTGACATGTCTCTGTTGCCAGTTAAGTGAAAGTAAATCAAACGGTCACAACTCCACAATAATAAAGCATACCTGAGTTCAGTTTCTCTTACACAGTTACACATCTATATTTTACACAGAAACTACGACAACATCTGGTCACGAAGTAACTTTTCTCTTTTCAAATTAGTTATTTGCATTCCTTTCATTAGCTCAACATAAGACTTATCAGAGTTTAATTTGAGGGCAAGTAGGGGTGGATGTTACCTTTACATTACACAGTTTACTGACAAAATTCTAAGGGACTTTTTACTATTTCTAAAAATCAAATATAAATTAGTGTCAACAGTCATGTGAAGTCACACCGGGATCAGAGAGTGCAATCCCAGCACTCTGGGAGGCCAAAGCAGGTGGATGGCTTGAGCTCAGATCAAGACCAGCCTGAGCAAGAGCAAGATCCTGTCTCTCCTAATAACAGAGAAAACTAGTCAGGTGTTGCGACATGCCTAGAGTCCCAGCTACTCGGGAGGCTGAGGCAAGAGGATCGCTTGAGCCCAAGAGTTTGAGGTTATTGTCAGCTATGATGCCAGGGTGTTCTACCACTCAGGGCATCAGAGTAAGACTCTGTCTCAAAAAAGAAAAAAAAAAGAAAGAAAGAAAACAAAGAAAAGAAAAAGAAAAGAAAAGAAAAAAAAAAGCCCTGGTAGAGAATGCAAACTGCTATGAATAACAATATATCTTATGAAAGTTTCTCATAATGGTCTAAAGTGCCAACTCTCGGTGATTTTGTTGGAGGTTTTATTAGATATGAGCAATGGGCAAAGAACTATTGGATGAGTTTAGGAAAGGGGAGGAAAGCATGAAATCTGCCCCCAATTTGCCTACGCCCCAAAGCAGGTCAGCGCAAGATAGATCTAAAGACCCACAACATACGGAATAGAAGATAAGAGACTTTTTGTGGGAAAGGTCAAAAATTAAATAAATAAACTTTCATTGACTTTGAAAAGAATATTCAAAGCTAAAGTACATAATAAACAAGTTGTAATAAAAAAGCAAATGATTACTACGCAGCCCCTTTGGAAATTAAGTGCGATAACTTCACATTAGCAGATAAATTTAAAATAATACATCGATGACATCCTTTGAAAATTGCCCAGTAGTATCAATTATATTTTGCGTGACTTTTACATTTTTGTTTTTGATATTTTCCTTGATGCACCATGCTTTATTGATATACACCATAATTAGGCCGGGCCCAGTGGTCACGTCTGTAATCCCAGCACTTTGGGAGGCCAAGGCAGGTGGATTGCTTGAGCTCAGGAGTTGGAGACCCTGTCTGTACCAAAAATAGAAAAATTAGCCAGGCACTGCCGTGCATACCAATAATCCCTGCTCCTTGGGAGGCTGAGGCAAGAGGCTCGCTTGAGCCTGGGACACTGAGGTTGCTGTGAGTTATGATGGGGCCATTGTACTGTGTAACCTGGGCAGTAGAGTGAGAGTCTTGAATTTAAAAAAAAAAAAAATATATATATATATAATATACATGCATGTGTATACACACACACACACCATAATCATGTTGAACGATGCTGTTTATTCTTGCTATGTTATATATAGTTTTGTTTAAATATTTTTCTTCCTGTGTAAATCTGAGGATATTTTGAATCTTCAGGTTCCACTGCTCCCATCTGTTATTTTAGGACTAGATATTTCACATACACTGTTTCTATAGGAAAACAGTATAAACATTGGTCACGCAGGTGCTTTTCCCAGGGTCAGGCTTCTCCACTGCACTCTGCTGGCCCCTGCCGTTTCCAAAGGTGGGAAACTTGGCTGTATAATTTGTGGTATGTGGCAGGCTGCATTTGTGTTTTCCCCTGGTAAAATAATAATATTAGTAATCATAAGTATTATTATTTGAAAAATAATAATTTGAAAAAAGTAAAAGCACAAATTCTTTTTTGGGGGGGGACAGAGTATCACACGGTCGCCCCAGGTACAGTGCAGTGGCATCTTCATAGCTCAGTACAACCTCAGACTCCTTGGCTCGAGCATCCTGAGTCACCGGAGAGATGGGGTCTCGCTGTGGCTCAGGCTGCTCTTGAACTCTTGACCTCAAAAGGTCCTTCAGCCTTGGCCTCTCAGAGTGCTAGGATTACAGGCGTGAGCCACCAGGCCTGGACTTAATTCTTTATTTTTCACTTCTTGATATAAAATCTATCCGTTAAGAATAAAGTAGAATAGAAATAAAGTTTAAAATCATTTCTGAGTAGAGCACATTGTACACCACTCTGTGTTCCCATATTGATTCAAATCAAAATTCTAAAGGTCAAATGTTAGAAGAGTCTTCAAAACAGTTTATAACTTGCTGGGTTTTTTATTACAAGTTGAGTGACTGATATTTACACATCTGATCAATAAACCTAAGGTATTTTTTATAACCGCTGTCATTTAATGTTATTAAGCATATAAAAACGACTAATCTCTGAGCTCCCTTTATAGAACAGTGACGTGCTGGCGTTTTCAAGTCTTAATTAGATTGCATAACAAGCTGACCGTAATGTAGTAATAAGTATCTTTAAGAGTAGAACCAGATGAAACTAAAATAGCAGAGAAAACACTGTCTCTTTAAGAGACTCCTTGTTTAAAAAGCTATTGTTTTTAGTAAACTGTAGTTGATTCTATCACTTTTTTATTCCAGTTTACCTTAGGATAAAATGGCCAGATGCTGTCCAATAAATCTATATGGTGCTGTAAGAATTAAATGGAGCTAGAGACTTAATCTTACTGCTAACTCAATACTCAGTCAACAAATATTAATTGAGCACCTTCAACGTGGCTGTCAGTTGAGAAGCAGCAAGAAAAACAGATGTTCTCCCCTCCCTCAAGGTGGTAACAAGAGAGTGAGGACAGACAATTAAACCAGCAAGTAAAGTCCAACAAGACAAGCATTTTAACGATGGAAACGGAGGGTTCAAACTCTGTATTAAAAAGGCCTCGTGAAATAGGAGAATCCCAAGCTGAAATTCAACAGCCACTAGAGGCAGGGGCAGAGTGAAAAAGAATAGACACTTCAGAAGAATTAAAAAAAAAAAAACTTCTGTATCATAGAGCAGAGAGCCCCAGGTGGTAGCCTGGGGAGTGAAGGCTGGATTCCAAAAACGCTTGTCAACCACATTGAGGTATTTGCGATTCTGCCTAAAGGCAATGGTGACTAAAAGAATTATAGTGGGATGTAACCTTACATTATAACGGTTAATTTTGAGTTTTTAAAAATGTTTAATGTTTCAGTTTTTTTTTTTGTTTTTTTTTTTTTTTTTGAGACAGGGTCTTGCTATATTGGTCAGGCTGGTCTTGAACTCCTGGGCTGAATCAATCTCCTGCCTCAGCCTCCTGAGTACCTGGGATTACAGGTGCACACCACCATAGCCAGCAATAATGGTTAATATTTTGGGGGTGCATTCCAGGATGCTCCCTTAGAGTAACTGGCATGTGAAGTGGGTGTTGACACACATCAGTCAGAGTTACTGAGAGCAAGGGAAGGAAGAGCCACAGCAAATGTAGAATTAATCCAGCAAAAGCCGTTGGGACTGCAAAGGCTCAGAGACCTGGACCAGGGTGGGTTGGGAGGGTGGCGTCCAGATGCAGGAGAGGCCACGGTATGAGAGGGTAGACGCAGGAGCTCAGAGGGGGGCTTGGTTTTCCTTTTTCCTTTTTTTTTTTTTGAGACGGAGTTTCACTCTGTTGCCCTGGTGTCATCATAGCTCATGGCAGCCTCAAACTTTTGGCTCAAGCAATCCTCCTACCTCAAACTTTTGGCTCAAGCAATCCTCCTACCTTGGCCTCCTGTGGAGGCCACCATGCCCAGCCAGTTTTCTATTTTTAGTAGAGACGGGGTCTCACTCTTGCTCAAGCTGGTCTCAAACTCCTGAACTCAAGCAATCCACCTGCCTCGGCCTCCCAGAGAGCTGGAATTATAGGCATGAGCCACTCACTCAACCATACTCACAGTCCTCAAGAGGGGACTTTTTTCTTTCTTTCCTTTTTTTTTTTTTAGTAAGACATAGTCTCACTTTTTCCTCCTTGGTAGAGTGCCGTGGTATCCTATCTCTCAGCAACCTCTAACTCTTGGGCTTAAGCGATTCTGTTGCCTCAGCCTCCCAAGTACCTGGGACTACAGGCGCCCACCACTACACTCAGCTATGTTTTGGAGACGAGGTCTCCCTCTGGCTCAGGCTGGTCTGGAACCTGTGAGCTCAGGCAACGTACCTGCCTTGGCCTCCCAGAGTGCTGGGATTACACATGTGAGCCACTGTGCCCCGCCAGGGACTTTTTTCTTAAAGGGCAACGGATAGTAACAGTCTGTGGGTCATGGAAATATTTACATTTTGAAAACATCGTTCGGCAGTAAGGGGAAATGGATGAAGAGAAGAATTGGAAATGCATAGAACAGTCAGTTAATGGTTTTTTGAGAATTATCTTTACGTAGGTAACAAGTGATACTGGAAGAATGGACATCAGAAGGAAACAAAGTTAGCAGCCCACACCGTCTTGCAGAAGTACGTCCTGACCCCGGTGAAAGCTCTTTAATTGCACACAGACTCCTCTTTCCCACAGCCTCCCGTCCATGAGTTTCCGCCCATCACTTGCTCCAGGCATGCTGGCCGGGCCCCCTTCTGCTCCCAGAACTCTCCACCACCCCTCACCTGAACATCTCTGCCTGCTGACCTCGGATCCTGACAGCCTCCTCCTGCAGGAAGGTACAAAGCTGAACTGCTGGGCTCAGTTTTCATTTTCACCTCCTTGGAAAGTCTTCCCTGACCCGCACAAACTATAGTAAGCAGTCATTTTTTTTTTTTTTTTTTTTATTGTTGGGGATTCATGGAGGGTACAATAAGCCAGTTACACTGGTTGTAATTGTTAGGTAAAGTCCCTCTTGCAATCGTGTATTACCCCCATAAAGTGTGACACACACCAAGGCCCCACCCCCCTCCCTCCATCCCTCTTTCTGCTTCCCCCCCCATAACCTTAATTGTCATTAATTGTCCTCATATCAAATTGAGTACATAGGATTCATGCTTCTAGTAAGCAGTCATTTTTAAACACATGACTGTTTTAATTCTTTACGTAGTACCTCTGCCACCTTATTTTTCAGGTATTACTTTGATTGACTGAGTTACTATTTCTTTCCCAAACTTCAGCCTGCTAACCTGGGCTGTGATTTCTACAAAAGCTGAGATCCTGTCTAATTTTACCCCTGAGAATTTGCAACTGGGACTGTGCCTGAAAGGATAGAGCTCAGCAATTACTGCCTCGTTGAGTGAGTGATGAACAAATCCATGCTCTTCTATAAGTGTACATGTTTATTAAATTTTAATGGAAATTACATTTTTCTGACTTTGAAGACACATACTTATAGGAAAAATCAGAAAAACTGTCAAAGAGCTAATAAAATATAATGCGCTTAGATAAGACTCAAAAACAGAAAAAGAATGTAGGTAAAAATTAAAGAAATCTGAATAAACATGGACCTTAGTTCATCACCATATATCAATGTAGGTTTCTTAGTTTTAACAAAGGAATCTGCTACTGTGAGATGTTAATAACAGAGGAAACCACGCTTGTGTAGACATCTGGGAGGTACATGGGAACTGTTGGTACCACTCGATCAATTTTTCTGCAAATCCAAAACAGTTCCGAAAAATTAGTTCTATTAGTTTAACACAGACATGCTTGTAAGCAGTTAAACACCACAGAAGTATATGCATTAAAAGCTGAAAATCCATTATGGGTCTCCACCACAACCTCACCCAAAGACAATCATTTTGACAGTTGTGATGGATCCTTGCAGACCTCTAAATATTTACATATTTACACAAACAAATGCAATCCCTACAATAACGCTGTTGTCTCTCGCTTTCTGCTTGTTTATTTTTACCTGAAGGTATGGTTGCCCTCATCTTTCTAAGTCAATGTAAATCTCCCTTCCTCTCTCTGTGGCTAACAAGTATCCCACCATTTACTGTGATAGTCAATTCAATCACTTTCCTACTGATGAAGGGTTGAATTGTTTTGTTGATTAAAACCACAACCCAGGCTCGATGCCCGTAGCCTGTTTACAGCGCCAGCCACATACATTGAGGCTGGTGGGTTAGAATCCGGCTGCAGCAGCTAAACAACAATGACAACTGCAACCAAAAAATAGCTGGGTATTGTGGCAGGTGCCTGTAGTCCCAGCTACTTGGGAGGCTGAGGCAAGAGAATCGCTTAAGACCAAGAGTTGGAGGTTGCTGTGAGCTGTGATGCCACAGCACCCTACCGAAGACAGCATGGTGAGACTCTGTCTCAAAATAAATAAATAAATACATACATACATAAAACCACAATCCAAATCTACCTTGAGATTTTTTTCTACAGGATCTATCCTTTTCCATGGCAGAACACGACCCCATTGTATGAATCTGTTACAAGCACTCTCCAAATCCTTAATCCAGGTAAGGAGAACATTTTTTCGTGATTGTGTGGAAAGATTTATAAAGAAACATTATAAAAAATGGATGTGAGTAAAAACAATCTTCTCTGGTAAGATATTTAAAACTCTGGTAATGGTAATTGCCTGGGAGAGGGTGAATTGAATGCTTGGGAGAGTGTGGGAGGTGGAATGGAGCCACACACCTCCAAGGGGCGCCACTCAAATACAGGCAATGCCTTGGAGTGAACACAAGGGTTCTGGTGGAAGGCAGACAGGTACCACTATTAACCACGTGCCTTTAGTGGCTATTCAAAAAGCTACTTAAAAAGAACAAAAAGATAGTTTGAAATACTTTACAAACTTTTTCTACACAAAATGATTCATCTCACACAATCAAAAGAAAACTATAATCTATATTTAGAGCTCAAATGCAATCATAGTATTGTCATAAATCTGTGGTAGGTTATGCCACCAAAACTGGAGGAAGATTTCATTATGCACCATTAAATGAGAAAAAGCAAACGCACTTTAGTTGTGCCCGAGAACGGCAGTTTTCCAAGATGCATCTCGTGTTAGACACAGAATCACCGGCCACCGGGCCCACCCACAAAGGAATGTAGCGTTTGGCTCTGCCAACAGGCTCTCCCGTGAGATACAATCGGAAGCAGTTGGTGAGTCCCTGTAAAGTACTAAAAGGGGAAAATCCTTCAGTTCGTGACTAGTCTGTATCCTTCTTCTGGTCTGGAGATTAGCAGGAGGTGGTGACCGGAACCCAGGTAGCCACCGTGTCATCTCCAGGATGAAAACCCACGGGGTAAAGGTAATGGGGCTGAAAAACAGACGCCACCTCTGTCTCTGAAGACTTCGTGGGGTTTCAAGCTGATCCTCGATTTCCTCATCCGATATCTTTTTATGTGCAAGAATAAAGCCCTGGTTTTTTAAGCTCCCACGGTTAAGTTTCTGTGACTTCCTGCTACACAAAACGTGTACATTAGATAAGCAAAAAATATAAAAATTGTAACTCTGGTGGGAACAGTCTTAAAAAATCATTTGTTTGGTTCCGAGCCATCAGGCAACTACTTTACTGCAAATTACACTTTAAAATTTCCATCTCTTTCCTGACCTGTACCCAAAAAGCTAATGATAGTTTCACGAAGTAGGGTCTTAAATCTGTAATGCTGTTTGTAATATCTTTTTCCTTCTGGTTAGCTGTGTAATCATAAAGCTATTAAAGAAATAGCAAAATCAACTGATGAGTCTTCTCTTGGATTTGCACAGAAATAATATCTACTTGTATTTTAGGTATTAAGACTTTTCTGAAGTACACATATATTCAGAAAGCGATGACATTAAAGAATAGACATTAAGGAAAAGTTTTACAATGAAGCAACGACCCAGGTTTTGATCAGGAAATTAAATGAGAGGATACAAGTGGGTGAGGAGAAGAGAGAAAACATTTTTGTTTTAGATGAAAACATTTTATTTAAAAACAGAAGGGCATGTCCCTCCCACCCCAATTAGAATTACTTCCCAAAGCATTCTCTGACCATCCATATATCTAAAAACAACAGATGGGGCTCCGCGCCTGTAGCTCAGCGGCTAAGGTGCCAGCCATGTACACCAAGGCTGGCAGGTTTGAACCCAGCCTGGGCCTGAAAAAAAACAATGACAACTACAACAGAAAAAGCCTGGAGTTGTAGCAGGTGCCTGTAGTCCCAGCTACTTGGGAGGCTGAGGCAAGAGAATAGCTTAAGCCCAAGAATTTGACGTTGCTGTGAGCTGTGATGCCACGGCACTCTACCCAGGGCAACAGCTTGAGACTCTGTCTCAAAAACAAACGAACAAACAAACAAAAAAACATAAAAAGAACAGATGAAACATTTAGGAAATACACAAAATGGAAGAGGCAGAATTGACTGTCCAGCAGCCGTCTCTGCCTGACCAGCAACATTCACTGTGGGGAATGTCCAGAGAGTCCCAGAATGATGTCCCTTCTACGTCACAGCAGGACGTCCACCATCGTATTTGTCATTGTCCTTGGGACGTCTTCAAATTATCAGGTTTATGAATTAACCTGCTCAAGTTCTTCAGTAACACCTGTCTGATCTGCTCTGCTTACACGACATATTATTTTACCGCTGTTTGATTCAACGATACCTTTGTATGTAGTAACACTTAACAACTACGATGTATAGAAAAGGGATTCTTCCAACTGTGCTTTATCTAAAGAAAACGGCAGGACTTTGGTTTTGTGGATGGAAGTCTCTCTCTTTGATCTCAGTGCCACTGAACAATAGGCTGAGGGCATCAGAAACACGCAGGGTGCAGACTTATCTTTTCTCTCTTATGGACATAAATCAAGTGCAGATGTATCAAGCTGTGAAGTATATTAAGTTCACAGGGTTTCAACAAAGGGTTACCAAACCGCAGGAACCTGCTGGGATTCAAACCACTTTCAGATGTCCTGTTAATTATACTAAATGAAAGTTTGGGTTGGCTTTGATGCTGATGGGCAAACATCGCAATCTCTTGAAAGAGCTGCTGAAAGTACTCCCTGGAGCTGTGGTTAATATACTACGTTGCATGCACACCGGTCATACAATGACCAATTTATTCTAGCCACTTTAACAAGGATATCCAGCCTGACAAGCCACACAGCGTAGTATCACCAGTCGAGCAAAACGCACATTATCAGAGGGCTCTGAAAGCTGTTTGGCATCCGCCACAGAGCTCTCTGTCACACAGCCAATTAAGTGACCAAACAAGCAACTAGAAAATACTCATTAATTTCTTCCTAGCAGTATACATGGAGCCTCCAGCCCTTCTTGCCTCGTGCACGGAAGGCACGCAAGTGAAACGGGCATAATTCAATTTGCACTTTGTCAAAGGGGAGGGGAGCAACATTGCTTCTCAGAAATTAATAACACCCCAAAACATGAATAACACACAAAAAACGAAAGGAATGGGCAAAAGGGTTAGATATTACATGTGATAATATGGATATCTAGGCTTAGAATTTTTTTAATTAATAGGAAGTTGACATGTCTTCAATTCTTGAGAAGCCACCTCAGCGCTTCTGAACAACTTCAGCTGCTCCTGGCATCAATTCTTCCTCTTTGCAATAAGAACATCCGCCGACTCCAGGAAACCACACTGCCCTGGCCCTTCTTCCGTGGGGCTACCCGTGAGTTCAGTTGCTGGCCTCTCTTCCTCTCCTTGGCCTCCTCACAGCACAGTGTCCCGGGGCTCAGTCCTGAATTATTTTCTATTCTCTCCCTACCTTCATTCCCTTGATGAATTCACCTGGTCCGTTAACTGTAAATATGCTAAGCTCAACACCACCAAATGGCCATTTTTCTAGGCTAACTTCTCAAGCCAAGTCTATGATTGTCTATTTGACTGCAGAGTCACCGTCTACATTGCATAGATAATAAGAATCTCAAACTTAACATGCCCCCGACTTGGTCACAGACAGGCCATCTCAATAAATGGTGACTTTATTGTTCTCAGGCAAAAAGACTTCCAGTCATTGAATTCTTCTCTCTCTCTCCCTTCTCACATGCAATCTCTTGGCAAATCTTTTGCTTCATTTATTAAAAAAAAAATCCTGAATCCAGATGATCATCTCAGCATTAAGCACCGACGAGGTCGGCTCTTTCTATTCCGGCCACGGGCTGCTCTTCACATTTGCCCAGCACAACCCCTCCCATAACCTCGTCCTCTGCTTGGAAAGGGTCCTCCAGTCCTGGGCTCCTGCTGCCCTGCAGGTTCATGCCCTGGGACCCTTTTCTTATTCACTCTGCTCCAGCTGCATTGCCTCCTTAACCACCAATGGGGATATCTCTACCTCAGGAACTTTCTGCCCTCTCTGCTGAAATGCTCTTGCCTGAATGTCTGTGTGGTTTACTCCTGTAGCTCATCCCGAGTTTTCCCCAAATGTCATGTCTTGCTTCCTGGCCTTAATTTCCTCCATCGCACTGATCCTTGTCTGGCAGCCATAGAGGTTACACCCTCAGCGTATTGTTTACATCCCGCCACTAGAACGTTCGCCCTACAAGAGAGAGGAGGGGTTTGGGCCTGGGACGTCCACTGCTGGTAAGACTATTGGGCAGGTGTGCTCAACGAGCAATTCTTGAAAATTCTTGTTACTGAATAGTATGTGAAGCTTTTCCAGTCCAAGATAGAGATGGGCTTTGCATTGTTGAAACCCAGGATAGAGATTTCTAGGCCATTATTGAAGTGAAACAAACAAACAAAATAAATACACTTTTTTAAATGAACAAATTATCATGCCAAACTGAAATAATTGGAAGGGGTTTTTTTTTTTTTTGTATACTCTATAAGCTTTTAAAAACATAGACCACTTGTCTTACGAAAATGAAAAAAAAAAAAAGAAAGAAAGAAAGAAAGAGAGGGGCAGGACTTGTGGCTCAAGGAGTAGGATGCTGGTCCCATATGCTGGAGGTGGCAGGTTCAAACCTAGCCCTGGCCAAAACTGCAAAAAAAAAAGAAAAGAAAAAAGAAAGAAAGAAGAAAGAAGGGGCCGGGTGTTGATGGCTCACACCTATGATCCTAGCACTCTGGAAGGCTGAGGCAGATGGATTGCTTGAGCTCAGGAGTTCCAGACCAGCCTGAGCAAGAGTGAGACCCCATCTCTACTAAACATACAAATGATTAGCTGGGCATCAGGTTGGGGTCCTATAGTCCCAGATAGTTGAGAGGTGGAGGGAAGAGTCTGAGGTTGCTGTGAGCTATGACACCATGGCACTTTGCCCAGGGGGACAGAGTGAGACTACTCTGTCTCAAAAAAAAAGGAAAATCAGAAAATCAGACGTGGTGCTTCTTTTTTATTGAGATTTCAATCTATCGTTTTTTTTCTGATCAGTCTCAGCTTGGCTATGCAGGCACTGACGCGTTCTAACACTGCCTTAAAGGCCTCACATCAATACCAAGACGTGATTCCACATCAAGCAAGGCTGACGGCGGACCTTCCGGGGGCACCCATGTCCTCTATGGCTTGGGGACAAAAGAAACTGCTGATTGAAATGAAGATATATTTTTTAACTCGGAAAATGTACTGTTGTGGGAACAATAAAAACAGACATCAGTAATGTCTCATAGACTTTGCTAAAGAACAGAACAATGCTCACAAGCATTGCTGTTTAGAAGACGGAAATCTGAGTCAGAACCATGAGGAAGAAACGCCAATCTGCGCTCCGCGTACATTTACAGAACACGGAGGCTTTGTTCGTAAGCTGTGAGGTCATCCTCTACGCCCAGGCTTTCATGAAAACCACAAACCTCTCTCTGGAGCCACGTGATTCTTACTGGTTCCTGGATTATCCTTTCCTTACCCCATCCCTTGACTAGAATCAAGATCTTCTGCCTCGGCACCCATAGCACAGTGGTTACGACGCCAGCCACATACACTGAAGTTGGTGGGTTTGAACCCAGCCTGGGCCAGCTAATCAACAATGACACCTGCAACCAAAAAATAGCCGGGTAGTTCCAGCTACGTGGGAGGCTGAGGCAAGAGAATCACTTAAGCCCAAGAGTTTGAGGTTGCTGTGAGCTGTGATGCCACAGAACTCTACTGAGGGTGACAGGGTAAGACTCTGTCTCCAAAAAAAACAAAAACCTCTGCAATTCACAACCTACTAGCAGAGTTATAATCAAAAAGACAAAAACTAACAAGTCGTGGTGAGTACGTGGAGCAGTGAAATACTTGTACGTTACTGGTGCCTTGAAAATGGAAAATCACTTTGGAAACCCACAGTCCCACCTTTAACATGGAAGTGCTATATTTTCCACTTGTTTTTTCCTCTCAAGATGATAACTTTTCCTCAGAACAAATTATGTTTTATAGATAGCCTTAATATGTCAGCACAAAATAATTAACACATAGCCATTTGAACTCAGTCTCAAAACAAAATAGAAAAAAAAAATAGTTGTTTTACTCTGTTCCACCCCTGAAATATAGTGCAGAAAAAATCAATTACTATAAACCAAATATATATCCTGCTTCCTACCAGCAAACGATGAGGTCAGCTCTGCAATAGCAGCATCCTCTGGTTAGGAATACAAACTTCTGAATCAAGTATACTCAGCTTTAGATTCAGGGCTTCCTCAGTTTGTGTTGGGTGATCATTATGAAGGTCATTTAACTTCCCCTGGGCCTTGTTTTCTCAGCTGTAAATTAGAAATTGCAGGATGGGCCTGGGGGGTTACGACTGTAATCCGTGCACTCCGGGAGACTGAGGCAGGAGGATCACTGGAGCTTGGGAGTTTGAGGCTGCTGTGAGCGATGATGGTGCCACTGCACAACACCCAGGATGACAGAGAGAGACTCTGGTCTCAAAAAAAGGAATTGCAATAATTCCATTTATAGGGTAGTTGTGAATATTAAGTAAGAGTGTATACTAATTGCTCTGGATAATTATAGGTGCATAATTCATGGCTAACAAACATTTATATATTCTTAATAAAAATTATTATTATTCTTCATGGTGGTGCTGAAGCAGCACAGGACCCCCGTCAGTACTACCTGTGTGACCTTGGGCCAGTCGCTTCACCTGCTCTAGTCCTCAGCTAACGAAAGTGTCTTCATCCTGAGGTCCTTCTAGTAAAATTACAAAACAGCGGCTGATGACTATTCATGCATAAGACAAACTCTTCTTCTCTAACGAGGGTATTAAAGGAGTTCAGGAAAGTTTAGCCCCAAGTATGACTCCTTGGAACGAAGAGGATTTTGAATTAAAGGTCCTTAGAAGTCAACAGCCCTTGGAAAGGGGCTGTCCCTCTATCTGCACCAGACAGTCCCGTCAAAATGAATCCTATGTACTCAATCTTGATATGAGGACAATTAATGACAATTAAGGTTGGGGGGGAAGCAGAAAGAGGGACAGAGGGAGGGGGGTGGGGCCTTGGTGTGTGTCACACTTTATGGGGCAAGACATGATTGCAAGAGGGACTTTGCCTAACAATTGCAATCAGTGTAACCTGGCTTATTGTACCCTCAATGAATCCCCAACAATAAAAAAAAAAAAAAAAGTGAAAACAACATACCTTAAACATTTTTGCCCTCATATTATTCTGAAATTTAAAACCTAAAATAAAATTTAAAAAATTAAAAAAAAAAAAAAAAAACTGCTTTTCCTGCCTCTCCCTGTAATCTCAACATATTGCAGGAAAGAGGATCAAGAATGAAACCAGACCTGGAACAACTCATTTCAAAGATAATACCTATGTCTTAAGCTAATTTAATTTGCAAAGAGAAACATATAAGTCAGTCTGATTCCCCCATCCATTCCTTCTCCCAGGTGTCTATTCATCCTCCCCTGTAAACATGTATTGCTACTCAACAGACTTATATCCTATATTCCTCATCCTCCCTGCCCTCTAACGTGAGGTCTATAACCTTCGGGAACCCACTGGGAAATCCGGCCATCATTCTGTGATTCTCCCCATGTGCACAGTAAATAAATCTATTTCTCTTAATAATCTGCCTTATTGTGAGTTGATCTTTCAGTAAATCTTCTGGGACGAGGAGAAACCTCTCACAATTCAAGCCACAGAAATGGAAGCCATATGTTTTACTATTATACATATCAACATCTATCTTAGTCAACAAGGATTTTAGTATAATTTTAAAATTACAACTAAAAAAGGAAAAAATAAAATATACTGGATCCAAATTGGGATTTTTTTGTTAAAACTGTTGGGATGCCAGTATAAGCACTTTCAGGAGATTCATGTATAATCTGAAAAGTCATACCAGCCACCTTTTAATTTTTAATCTACAGACCAGCTATCATCGTTGACAGCTGACAGTTTAAATTTCATAGTGCTTTATTTGTGTATAAAATAAATAAAAAGAATAGCCGGGTGTTGTGGCGGGCGCCTGTAGTCCAGCTGCTCGGGAGACTGAGGCAAGAGAATCGCATAAGCCCAAAAGCTGGAGGTTGCTGTGAGCCGTGTGACGTCATGGCACTCTACGGGTGGCAAAGTGATACTCTGTCTCTACCAAAAATAAATAAATAAATAAATAAAAAGTTGGAAGCAGGAAGATATAAAAGATGGATCTAGATAATTCACAAAATAGACACTGAAGCACTAAATAATTGAAAGCTAAATGGATTTATAGTGTCAACATCAACCCCAGAATAATCATTGCTGGCGTCTATGAAAAGGCCATTATTTTTTAAGAAACTCATGATGGCTAAATAATCATTTTATTTCAAATTTAATGTGTAAAGCTATTCAAGTATATTTCATACCTTTTCATAGATAGCTCGGAATGTACTCTGAAAATAGAATGAAATAGAAACGATAGGGTACAAAAAATAAGTCTTTAAAATCCAAACAAACTAAAGTTTAAAGTGTTATTCACGGTGGAATTTCGTGGAACAGGATCCGCATTAATACACAGAAGCCTGCCGCGTGTTAACGAGGGAAGCATTTCTGCTCCACCAAAGTCCTGCGTGTATTTGGTCTTATCAGATGTTTAGTCAATAGCGGAAACATTTATACACAGCCAGTCAATTATAACACCAGGAAATCAGCCATTGAATAAAGCAGGCTGTTAATTTTCCATCAGAGATTCATGTTTGAATGACCATGCATTTCACAGGTTTAAATACTGAAAGGCTAATTATCCCAAAGGCCCTGTGAAAAGAATAGCACAGATTGCACTTACAAACAACCCTAATGTTGCTCAGCTCAAAAATGCTCAAAAATGATCTTCAGCTCTCAGGGCTAAAGAATACTTCAATTTCTCTGCCTACTACACACACTGTGAGTGTACAAATATATACCTACATAAACCTATTCCACATACATGCACCCACACCTGTGGACACCTGTAGTGCTAACCCATGTCCATACCTATATATCTATACCTGTACAAACCCCACCAAAGCAATTTATTTCCCAAAGCTTTTGAAAAATACACGTGAAGTTTCTTATATACAAAGATTCATATTTTATAAAGTAAAATGTCAATTAAAACCTCATCTTCCTAATCTCCATTCAATGTTCAATCTTTCTTTCCTTTTAAAATATTGTCTTACGAAATGTCCTTATCATTCTTTTTTTGTGTAGAGACAGAGTCTCACTTTATTGCCCTCGGTAGAGTGTCGTGGCTTCACACAGCTCACAGCAACCTCCAACTCCTGGGCTTAGGCGATTCTCCTGCCTCAGCCTCCTGAGTAGCTGGGACTACAGGCGCCCACCACAACACCCGGCTATTTTTTTGTTGCAGTTTGGCCGGGGCTGGGTTTGAACCCGCCACCCTCGGTATATGGGGCTGGTGCCCTACCCACTGAGCCACAGACGCCGCCCAATCATTCTTATCCTAATGACTTCAAATTCTAAATGAATGTACAAGAAAACTATTTTTTCTTTCTTTTTTTTTTTACATTTCTTATTCTGCAAAGAAATCTTGAGAGTAAAAGTAAGTCAGTGTTGATGAGGTTCAAGACATGTTACTCCGAACTGTGGCGCTTTGGAATTTGAGAAAACAGCAGAAGCAGTTAAGTCACCCCCCTCTCAGTCCTGCCCTGAAGCACGTCATAAAACTGAGAAGGAATTTTCTGACAAACCCAGAAGCAGGTCTTAATATCCTCCCTGGACAGCTGCCCTCCCTATAGTGGAGGACACAGGAATGCCAGGAAAAGTCAAACAAACAGCCTTGCTGAGTGCCCTCCAGTTTAGCACCATTGGGTCATACTCCCTTTGTCCAAACTCCCCTGGACTGTCCACTCTTCATCAAACCTCCAACCCACGGCTTTCTCTAAGGCTCCCATGTCACATAAATCTTGTGTTAAATGAACCTGGATGTTTTTCTCTTGTTAATCTGTTTGTTGTTGTTGTGGTTGTTATAGGGGCTGCATCAGGAACCAAGCAATGAAGTGAGGGAAAGAAATCTTTCCTTCCTTTCAGAGTCAACACACACTAGACAAGTTTGGCCATCTACAAAACTAACTGACGTGGAGAGGCCCCTTGAATGTGCTCTGCTGCCCAGGAAACTTGGAAAACACAAAATCCAATCCTCGTGATCAGTACACATCGCAGAATGAGAGTTAACTAACCAAAGATGAGTCTACCCAATGTTACGTTAATTCCTCTCAAGTGTTAATATAGTAACATTCAGTAATCAGCATTTTCCATTCAGTAGTAAAATCCTAGGACAGAGACTGTACTTGCTTGGTTCCCTCGTATTTGCTGAGGAAATGAAGACATTTATGTATGGAGTTTAAAAATGGAAGGAAAATCATTTGTCAGCCAGAATTAAGCAGATGACTACAGCCAGCACACAGAGATCTCTCCTGACATTAAAATGTGTACTGGATTGCACTTTTCATCGTGGAGTGGCTTTCCCCCAAGGCCGTCTAGGTCCTGTTGCTATGATTTTATGTGGTTATTTTTTAATTATAAATCCAATTCCCAGCTCCGTACTACCCAGAAGGATAATGGGTGTGAATACTCAGATCAATGGAAAAGTACAAATGAACAAATCAGTATTCAGTATTTACATCAACCCCACCTCCTAAAAGCTGGGTTTTGTTTGAAACAAGTCAATGTATGAGGTTTGACTGTGAATTAGCTGATAAGTTTGAGTTTTTGGAAAGCCAATCTCATGAACATTCACTTAGTTGAGGCATGTCTTTATACATGGAGATGGTCTTCCTCTTTAAAAATGCTAGGATGTTGGGTCGCGCCTGTGGCTCAGTGAAGAGAGCGCTGGCCCCATATACTGAGGGTGGCGGGTTCAAACCCAGCCCCGGCCAAACTGCAACCAAAAAATAGCCGGGCGTTGTGGCGGGCGCCTGTAGTCCCAGCTGCTCGGGAGGCTGAGGCAAGAGAATCGGGGAAGCCCAAGAGTTGGAAGTTGCTGTGAGCTGTGACACCACAGCACTCTACCGAGGGTGATGGAGTGAGACTCTGTGTCAAAAAAAAAAAAAAAAAAAAGAAACAAACAAACAAAAAGAATGCTAAGACGCGTACACATCTCAGGATAACGTGTACAGTCACGCAGTTTCATGCTGTTTCCTTCCTCCATCCAACCTTCCTTCCCTTCCATTAAACCTTCCCTCTCTTCTTGTAAAGAAAAACTGGGAGCAAGCTTCTGAGATTGTTCTTTTTCATACCAAACAGGAACCATTTATTGCTTAGAAACGAATTAAAACATATTAGCTGGATAAAAATTAAATTTACACTGGGATTACGATTTTTGCAGTTAAGTGAGAGAGTAATGTAGTTACCAGCATGTCTTGAGCCGACACACAGTTCCGTGTTGGAAATGAAGCGTGACGTTCCCTGTTGGAAATGAAGCGTGACGTTCCAAGTATCCTGGACTATTTGTTATCTTGTAAGACTTTGTGAGTTTCATTTCTAAAGGACTTGATACAAAGCAACTATTGACTGACCTGATGTGTAAATGAAATATTTCCATACCCACCTTGGTGAAGAAATTAGGGATTTCCGTATCACACCCAACTCACCTTTTTAGTGATGATCAAAATGTTTGCACCCCACGTTACCTCTTGGGCTGCATTCCTCTTGTTCGACAGAGCATTGGCACTGCCAAATTTCATTTTAGCAAATCGTTTTCACGTTTTTTCGTCCCCCCACCCTTCCCACCCTCCCTGGAATTCCTTTACTCTAAGAGGGCACATTACTATTTTTCTATCATGTCCATATATTATAATAGTGACATTCAACAACTTAACACATTTATAAAAACGCAGACAGTACCTGGACATAGGCTCTGCAAGAGCGCTCTCTTTTCTGAAGCTGAATCCATTAAGACAGCAGATTAAACACAGAATAGAAAAAACAAGTTAGTGACAGAGGAAAACAAGAAAAATCAAAGAACACACCTACGCAAACCACCTTATTTTGTCATTGAATACTGTCTGGAGGGGAATGAAAGCTGAGCAGCAGCAAACTGTAAGCGATGGCGTAAAAATTTTTGGAACAAGCCAAGTGAACGCTGTGTGGCGTGAGGCTGTTAATGACAGCAAGCAAACTTTGAAGACGTGTAGTAGAAATTAGAAAAGGTCAACCACTTTATTCTTTTTAGATAACCCACTTCACACTAGGTTAGTTATTAATTCATTGGGAAACAAATGAAGATATAGGAAGTTAAAGAAATTATGTCAAGAGAACTGGACCCATTTTTGGAGGATAGATTATTTGCGGTTTACGGATAATATGGATGGCTCATGGGCCCGAGAAGTCACACGCCGGTTCATACATATGAACAGTTCTGTCTCTGAGGAAAAGATAAATGCCCATTCATTCTGATTAGTTGATTCTAAGGGATAAATACCAAGAGAAAAATAACTTCTGATTAAAACCATGTGATCAGTCTCCTTTATCGCTGTTTTTGTTTCTTGAAGAAGTTCTTTTGACAGCTTTGACTCCAAATCAAATTATACATTTTGGAAACTTTGGTGGGATAAGAGGTCTATTTTTGTTTGTTTTTATACCGAGTGATGTTTTTACGGGAAAAAGGTTTACACTGACTCATAGTCAGTCCCAAATGTTTTTTCTGGTGCTAAAATGAAAAATTCTCAATTACCCTGTTTAAATAAATGAGCCCCAATTTTATGAATTTGATTGTGGGTTTTCCTCCTCTCCCCTATCGCCTTTTCTTTTCTTCAGCAGCCTTGACTGTCCAAGGAGAAAATTATCCAGATTTAAGAAGCCGTTAACGCTGATGCTTTCTGTGTGGCTAATACTCTCCCAACTCTAATTCCTGCCTTCTGCAATGAGCACAGAGTGGTTACTTCTCCAAAGTATTAGGTGAAGAGTGAGGGAAGTAAATTGCCAAGGCCGTCATGTGGATCGCTGACTTGGATCCTGGTCAGCAGGTCTCTAAAGCCTCCAGAATTTCAATGTGGAGCGCAACTGATGTGTACTGAGTTGACTTTGCAAATCTGATGGGTTTTAACTGCTTCAGGGAAAGAGGGAACCACAGGAGCAAGCAGGCGGCAAGGAAGTGAATAACCTTTGCCCTCCCATCACCTTACCCCATCATGCAAATTAACATACGACAAACCACATTATATAAACAATTGAAAAGAGCCAAATGGGAAATAAAAGAGAGCATTAAAAAGCCTCACAAATGGAAATTTGCCCATTACGTAGTTATTTGATATTCAGAGCGGACAAGCTGATTAGCTGTAGCCAGTTAGAAAGTGACATTAATGGCCAGTGTTACCTGATACTGTCAGCCATCAACACCATTTTTAAGTACAGTTACAAAGTATCACTATAACAACTCATGTTATGGATATGTAACATTAATAGAAATTACTACTTTCCACACATTATAACAACGGTAGCTGGCAGCTGTGTTCATTACCAGCACCCAGTCGGATGGGCGACAACACAGTAAAATCCCAGCATGTTGAGATTACGGGGCAGCTGCAGATTATACTCTAGCAGGGCCGTAAAATAACTCCGTTATGCTTGGTTGTGAAAAAAGCTGTAACCATTCTAACAGATAAAACTGTACCTGTTTTTGGAAGATGAAATTAGAGCAAAAGTTTGTAATCTGGCTTTTTTTCTAGGTGGAACAATTACGATTTTTTAAATGTCTTTCATTTTGATGAGTGAAATTCTGACCTCTGTAAAGTGCAGAGGAACTGTGTTTATATTAAAAGGCCAATCAGCAAAGTCATTTTTCATTGTAAAAGGGAATGTTCTTTTAGTGAATTCCAGAGAAGAACATTAGTCTGTTACTGTCAAATTCTTGCTTTATTTATTTATTTATTTATTTATTTATTTATTGTTGGGGATTCATTGAGGGTACAATGAGCCAGGTTCTTGCTTTATTTTTTTATTTTCTTTTTATTTTCAGACACATGGAACCTGAAAAATAAATTCTTGCTTTTTGAAGGAGTGAGACTATAGTATAGTGATATTCAAGGCCTTAAAAGGCAGGTTTAATAATTGAGATTCTTTACTACACAAAGGCCATTCAGGGAACCCCCATCATTGGATGGTAGCAATGCTAATATTTTTTCGCCATGGGCTTAATTAACTATGGGCTATTTTGTTACATTTAAAAAAAAAAAGATATTCCTTATGTAGATGTAAAATATATTTTATGTTTATCTAAATAAACATAAAATTCATAGAAAGTATTTTCCTTGAAATTAAAAAAAATGAATTACTTTCATTATTCACAATTTATATTTTTGGCAATATATTAGATTTTTAAATTTTTAATGGTACTAGTATGAAATCTGAGTGATTTCAAAGTCTAAAGAAAGTCAAAATTAAAACTTAATTATTTGCCCCATGGGTTTTTAAAGCATGTTATTAATTAGTTTATATTGCCTCATTTTAAAAGTATCTAAAATGAAATTTTAATAGCCTTTGTTGCTATTTTTAGAATTCCTACTTATTGATGAGCCTTTCGTTTTATTGTCAATTATTTTAATACAAGATTTGAAAGAAAAACAAAAAACAAGGTAAATTTCATTTATCCACAATAACCCTGTCAGAATTTGGCACGTAAAACAGAGTAACTACTATGGGAAACAGAACAGAATTCAAAACATACGTGGAGAAATTCTTATTCATTGTTTCTTTAGATTAAGAACTGGATAGAATTCCATTAAATATAATAAAGCAATGGAGTAAATTGAATAGAACTAATGATTCTGTTTATAATAACTGAATTCTACAGAAAAAGGAAAATGAAGCTGGGAAGTCTAACAGATTTTACAACTTAAAGGTATACAGACAGACAGACGGGTCCTGACCTTGTTCAAACTGCGGGCAGCACTGTCCTTGCCCCCGGGGGTCAGGTTCCGCAGCTGGACATCCAGGAGGCCCACCAGCTGATCCATGGCCCTGACGGAGTAGGTGATGTCCCCAGCATTCAAGTGATTTCTTGTCTGCTCAGCAAGCTCTCTAGCAATATTTGCAGCTGTCTCTCCAGATTTCAACTAAAATTTTGAAGTAGGACACAAAGAAAATTGATCGTACATAAATACTTTGTGAACTAACATAAAATCTTAAATTAAGGCTTCCCCTCAGGGACTGATTGACTGGACGCCCTGTAGGCCAAGGGCATCCCTCATTAGCTATGAGAAGATCAGACATGCCTCACTGTGCCCCTTCCCTACTTAGAGATGTCCTCTGTGACTCTTTAACAGGCCTAAGGCTTTTCTATTCCTAACTGCAGGTCCTCAATAACACAGCAAACCATCTGAGTCTGCCCACAAGTCCCCTAGTTTGTTGCTGATTAACAGACCCTTAGCTGAACTCAGCATCCATTTTCCCCAACTCCTGTTCTATTAGACAGACCCTAACTCTTTTAGCCAATTGTCAGCCAAAGAATCTTTAAATCCACCTCTAACCTGTGGGCCCCCCACTCTGAGAGTGACCCTGGGTCATGATTCTCAAATTTGGCTCAGAATAAACCTCTTTAAATTGTTTTACAGAGTTCTTTTCTGTTGACAACTTTTTTTTTTTTTTTTGGCCGGGGCTGGGTTTGAACCCACCACCTCTGGTATATGGGGCTGGTACTCTACTCCTTTGAGCCACAGGCACCTCCCCCGTTGACAACTTTTATACAATTATTTTTTACAAGCTAGTTTTAATCACCAAGGCAAGGAACAGTTATTGATTTCATCTTCACCTGTGTTATGTTTCATGCTAACTCAGCTTTGTCTTCAAAACTGGAGTTGAAATTCAGGCCAGGAAACTTCTCCTGAGGACTCCTACTTCTAAAAATTATCCTCACCTTAACTATCTGTTTGGGTCGGATGTCTGCCGTATTATTTTCTCTATGAGATTCTAAACTGGACTTGGATGAGTGTGTGTTGTAAATCCCCAGCCAGATTCTAAGTTCTTAGAGACCCAAGTACAAATTTTCCTTCATATTTTTCCTTCAAATTTTCCTGTTTAATGCTTAGTTCACAATGAACACTCCCCAGCCCCAAAAGTCTGTGAAAATTCTGCCCCTAACAAAATCCCTGCTTTACAAAGCGATTTTCATCTTCTTACTAACTACAGGATGAGTAGTCTGCCCCCAGTACATTGGACAGCAAACTGGTCTTAATTTCTAGCGTTTCTCTTTTCTGAAACTACGTGTTGATTTTTCCAATACATGTACAGGGGTATATGAAATTATCGGTACTCCAAAGATTTTAAAAGAGATAAAGACTAATGCCCCATAATTACATGTACAAATCTGACAGCCCTGGGTGATAAGATAGGAATATACATTTATTTGTAAAAAAGTCATGATGAACAAGGGGAAAAGTGAATTAGAGATGTGAAATGTAAAAATAATGAGGGTCTCCCCTTCACCCCTAGGTATTCCTGCGTCTCAGAGAGTGTTAATGGTCTGACATCTGTCTTTCCAAACTTTAACCTGTCTTATTGCTATTTACCTTTATATGTCACAGTGTCATTATTTAAGAAAATATTTTCTTTTCTTTTTTAAGGGCAGTAGACATAGAATGTTGGATCAAAAACAGAAAGACTGTGTCTTTGTGAGCTGTCTCCTTAATGGGTATTCAGAAAGCTTTAAGAATTACAACTAAAACTCCTCATAGTCAAATAGGTAGGTGGCTGCTGTCCCCTCAGGGTGTTTCATGTTTGTGGCAGGAATGAATGTTAATGAAACCCAACAGAGTGCAGTGATTAAAACACTTAAATTATTTACAGTTATATTGTTAAGAATGTCAGAAAAAGTCTAACTCAAAAAAGCAAAAAGTTCACTAACATCAAGAGTTGGCTTGTGTGGTGCAAATGAATATCGCTCCCCTCTAAGCTATGACTGGGGGTGTACATCTGTATAACCCCATGTAGAGCAGATTACCCGTGTGAAGTAAATTCTGACAGGAGAAGACTCTATGACTCTCTTATTACTATGAGAAAGAAAAGGTTTGCAAAAAGATAAATGTTCAAAGATGTTTGCACATAAACATTCCAGCTTGTTTGTTATGGGAAAAAGTCGATTATGACTATATAACACTACTCAGGTATTATGCAGATCATAGAATATTAGATACTTGTTTAAAATTATGAATGAGATCAATATTATTAACATCAATCTTTGGGATATATTGTTGAGTTAAAAGAAATGCAGATAAGCCAGGCTTGGTGGCTCTTGCCTGTAATCCCAGCACTCTGGGAGGCCAAGGCCACTTTGAGCTCAGGTGTATGAGACCCCTTCTCTACTAAAACTAGAAAAATTAGCCGGGCAGGGTGTGGCAGGTGCCTGTAGTCCTAGCTACTCGGGAGGCTGAAGTAGGAGGATGGCTTGAGGCCAGGAGATTGAGATTTCTGTGAACTGTGATGACCACATGCACTCTAGCCTAGGCAACAGAATAAGACTCTGTCTCAAAAAAACAAAAATGCAGATATAAAAATGATGTATACATATGCTAATATATATTTGCATGCTATTTAAGAAATATACATACCGTACGTAAGTAGTTATAAAAGTATTCCTTATAAATAATAAGTACAAAACCTAGTATTTTGGCATTTTTTTATATACATGTAAATCTATACATTTAAACACATAGAACAGAGCCTGAAAAGTGAGAATCAGAAGAGAAATCTTAATCTGTAATGTTAGAATTTTATAAGAAAATGTTGGGCGGCGCCCGTTGCTCAGTGGGTAGGGAGCTGGCCCCATAACCGAGGATGGCGTGTTCAAACCCAGCCCTGGCCAAACTGCAACAAAAAATAACCGAGCATTGTGGTGGGCACCTGTAGTCCCAGCTATTAGGGAGGCTGAGGCAAGAGAATCGCCTAAGCCCAAGAGTTGGAGGTTGCTATGAGCTGCGATGCCACAGCACTCTACCGAGGGTGACATAGTGAGACTCTTTCTCAAAATAAATAAATAAATAAATAAAAAAGAAAAGAAAATGTTACAGTCATATTATCTAGTTAATCAGTATATATTAGACATTCTTCAAATAGAAAACACATCTAGAGTGAGTTTAAAGAATTTGTAAAATTGGGTCAGGGTCTTCACACCTAAAATACATGAAAAATGTAATGGAAATATACCATGGGGTTCAAGGATTAAATATAAAACAAATTCACTGTAGATCAAAGTAGCATTCATAGCCCACTGGTGGGTCATGAAACGAGTTTTAAGTGGTCACGATGTGACACAATACGATTTAAATCTATACATTTACATTTCTATATATAATTTAGAACTACTTATTGATAATCTAGTAAAGCAATTGACAAATTCTAAAATTCAACATTCCTCAATTTAGTGAGATGCCAGTATATTCTAAGTATCCAAATTCAAGGTTCCATTCTGAATACTAAGTATTTTAGATTCCAAATCTGAATACTTCACACCACTGATTAGAAATTTTGCAAAACTCCTCCTGGGTACAGGAATATCTAGATGGCTGGTATGCCTATAGATTTTCAAAGGGACATTCTTTTAATCAATGCACCATTCATAGTGTCCTGAATAATTTTTAGAGTTTTCTACCTATTCTATTCTTTTTTTTTATTATTAAGTCATAGCTGTGTACATTAATGTGATCCCGGGGCACCATACACTGGTTTTATAGACCGTTTGACACATTTTCATCACCACTGGTTAACATAGCCTTCCTGGCATTTTCTTAGTTATTGTGTTAAGACATTTACATTCTACATTACCTATTCTATTCTTATAATAATAATGGTATCTATAGGGTTACTATTGTATTTTTTTTAATTTAAATTCTTTTCTTTTTTTATTGTTTGGGGTTCACTGAGACTACAAAGAATTAGGTTACACTGATTGCATTTGTTAGGTAATGTCCCTCTTAAAATAGTGTCCTGCCCCCGAGTTTTGTCATATGCAATGACCCCTCCCTCGCCTCCCCTCTCTCCAATCCTTCCTTCCCCTTCCCCACCCCATGTGGCAGCTCATCTCCTGCCTTCATATTAGAGTTGAGTAAATCGGAGTCTTGCTTCTCCATTCTTATGAGGCTTTACTAAGAAGAATGTGTTCCACCTCCATCTAGGTTAATATAAAAGATGTAAAGTCTCCATCTTTTTTAGTGGCTGAATAGTATTCCATGGTGTACATACACCCCAGCTTGTTAATCCATTCCTGCTTCATCTGCCTTTTGTTTTTTAAGTTTTTTTTTTAATTAATATTAAATCATAGCTGTGTACATCAATGCAATCATGGGGCACCATACACTGGTTGTATAAACAGTTTGACATATTTTCATCACACTGGTTAACGTTGCCTTCCTGGCATTTTCTTAGTTATTATGTTAAGACATTTATATTCTACATTTACTAAGTTTCACATGTACCCTTGTAAGATGCACCGCAGGTGTAATCCCACCAATCCCGCCCCCCTCTGCCCATCCTTTGTTACCACACAATATATTTTTTATCAGAAAAAAAGTCAGGGTTAAATGGATCTCTGGAATTTTTGATTCACTTCAATGTACCATGGTGAAAAAAAAAGTATGAGATCTACTCAATCAGGTAATATGCTTTCTTCATTAGCACAGAATGTTCAAAACTAAGATGGTAAGTACTAACTTCCATTCTCTTTATCAGTAATCGGTATTAAAATCAAAATTATCTGTCAATCACAGGAAAATTACATAGCACTGGTATTTTTGAATTGTAATTCATTTCTTTTTTTACTTCTGTGCAGTTATGAAAGCATAGGTTTTGATATTATTATAATGTTGGAATTATAAATAAGGTGGAAAAGAAGGCCTGTATAATCCCTTACACAAAAATTTAAACATTTTCTTTATGTAGAGTAATTCAAAAGTTGAGAAAGTAGATGACCAATGAGTAAAATTTAACTTTTCTTCACATAAAAGATAACGATAGGAAATTCAGCTTCCTATATATGTGCCAATAACAGCTACTATAGTTTTATAAGACAGTGAGAAAAGTATGAAAGTCACCAGTGGAGTCTCTTTTTTTTTTTTTGTAGAGACAGGGTCTCACTTTATGGCCCTTGGTAGAGTGCCGTGGCCTCACACAGCTCACAGCAACCTCCAACTCCTGGGCTTAAGCGATTCTCCTGCCTCAGCCTCCCGAGCAGCTGGGACCACAGGCGCCCGCCACAACGCCCGGATATTTTTTTTTTGGTTGCAGTTTGGCCGGGGCCGGGTTTGAACCCGCCACCGTCGGTATATGGGGCCAGAGCCTTACCGACTGAGCCACAGGCGCCGCCCACCAGTGGATTCTCTTAAAAATAGTCATTATGTTTTAACATTCAAAGGTGTTTCCTTATAAAGAATAAACTTATTTAACCCTCCAAAGGGACTATCAGGAACTCAGTGTTCAACAAAAACAGAACAGTTATAAGTAAAAGAAAATTGAAGTACAAATAACTTATGAAAATGTTTTTATAATAAAAACACAAGAAGCATGTTTTTAATGTAAAGTAAAATTGCTGTACTAATTATTCTTTGTGACATTCTCTTCATCTTTTACAAAAAAAATTTACTTTTTAACTTTTTAACGTTGTATATAGAGATGAGATTTTGCTATTGTGCCTAGGCTAAAATTCAGTGACTATTCACAGGTGTAATCCCAGCTCGCTGCAGCCCCTAACTCCTGACCTCAACCCACCCTTCTGGACCAGTCTCCTAAGTAGCTGGGACTCTACTTCTCCTTAAAAGTGAACAAATCAAAGCAATAATTTTCCATTCTTTCAACAGTTATTTGAACACTTGTTATTTCATCAGGAAATAAAGATGAATCTTTTTGTATGGAGCCAGAAAAGACCCTGAATAGCCAATGCAAGCTTAAATAACAAGAGCAAAGCAGAAGGTATCACCTTTATAGATGTCGAGCTACACCCCAGGCTATTGTAACCAAAACAGCAAGAAACTGGCACAAAAACAGAGACACAGACCCGAGAGCAGAGAACCCAGAGACGAAACATACTCACTCTCACCTGTTTTTTGACAAAACAGATAAAACTATACACTGAGAAAAAGAATCCCTGTTCAACCCTAGTGCTGGGAAAACTGGGTAGCCACTAGTCAAAGAGTGAACCAGGATCTGCACCTCTCACCACTCACCGAAATTAACTCATGGTGGATAAAGACTTCACGTAAGGAAGGAAAGTATAAGAATTCTACAACAAATGCTGGAGAAACTCTTACTGATGATTGGCCTAGGCAAAGAATTCATGAAGATTCCAAAAGCAATCACAACAAAAATAAATAATTGGGACCTGATCAGATTAAAAAGTTCTGCATGACCAAGGGTGCAAACAACAGAGCAAATGGACAACCCACAGAATGGGAAGAAATAGTGACACCATAAAAAATTGATAACCAGAATATACAAAGAACTCAGGCAAATCAGCAAGAAACAACCAAACCATCATGTTAATAAGTTGGCAAAAGACATGGATAGGAGTTTTTCTAATGTGGATCCATTAATGGCCAAAAAAACTCATGAAAAAATGCTCCATATTTCTAATCGTAAGAGAAAAGCAAATCAAAGCCACAAGGAGATATTCTCTAGCTCCAACAAAAATGACTTGTGTTAAGAAGTTCCAGAACAACAGATGCTGTGTGGATGCGGAGAGAGAAGACGACCCTGTTGGTGGGTCTGCAAACTGGTACAACCTCTATAGAAAACTGTGGGAGGCAGCTCAAGGAGCATCAAGTAAACCTACCCTGTGACCCAGGGATCCTACTGTGGATATGTATGCAAAGGACAAAAGGTCATTGGTGAAAAGAACACTTGAATATTTATAGCAGCACCAATTCACAATTGCAGATGTGTGGGAACAACCCAGAGCCCACTGATAGAGAACAGATTAATAAAACGTAATCTACTCCCATGATGGGGAACTACTCAGCCATAAAGACAAATGGTGATCTGGTATCTTGTGTGGCAACCTGGAAGAATCTGGAGACCATTCTAAGTGAAATGTCACAGGAATAGAGAAACAAACACACACATGTATTCACGACCAGGGTAGGTGCGATCCATCAACACTTACGTGCACGTGTGAAAGTAAACCTCAACCAAAATCAAGCTGAGGAGGGTAAATTCGCACTTCTTGGGTACAGTGCACACTGTCTGGGTGGGAGGCACATTACGACCTTGACTCAATGGTGAGAAAAGCAAACTGTGTGAACCCAACGTGTGTACCCCATATTATTCTGAAATTAAGATGGAAACAAATACACACAAAAATAGAAACCTTCCATGGGAACTGTGCTCCGTTCCTACCAGTTGGGATTGGGGTTGGACACATACATAAAGGCACATAAAAGTAATTTAACAATGTAATTGTCATGATAGGAATGTGTATGAGGTATTCTGGGAACACAGTCCAGGGGCAATAGACTCCTGAAAACGGAGAGAGAGGCAAGAAGAGGTAACAGCCCAGCGAAAACGTGAAGGTTAATTAGTAGGATGTGAGCACTCCAATTTGTATAAATAATCAACACATTGAATCCCATATGGCATAAATTTGTATTCATGATCTATGTACAAATGACTTAATAAAAAAAAAAGGAAACAAATAAACAATGAAAAAAAAAAAAGAGAGAGAGAGTGACCAGGTAAGATGAAATACACAAGAAAAAACAATTTTCTCTACAGTCGGCTTTGAAGTGTTATTATATCAACCATTAATCAGAGGCCAAACAACCGGGAAGGAATTATTCGCAATGTATAAGCATAGAGCTACCATTTCTTTGAAAGATTTGCCTATTTTACCGTAAATCTGAGTCAAGGGGATAGATGAGTAATAAAATACTTCCTTCTTACAGCTGCAGGTGGGTGAGGCCGGGCACCAGGATTCACACTATAATCCCAGCACCCTGGGAGCCCAAGGTGGGTGGATAGCTCGAGCTCAGGAGTCCACGACCACCCTCAACGACAGCAAGACTCTGTGTATTCTAAAAATGGAAAAAACTACCCAGGCATTGTGTTGGGACCCACAGTTCCAGCTACTTGGGAGGCCAAAGCCAGAGGTTCTCTTGAGCCCAAGAGTTTGAGGTTGCTGTGAGCTATGATGACACCATGGCAGTCTACCCAGGGTGACAGGGTGCGAGTCTGTCTCAAAAAACATAAAAAACAAAAACCAAACAAACAATTGGAGGTAAGTTAAAAAATGTCTAAAGTCGGCTCGGCGCCTATGGCTCAAGCAGCTAAGGCGCCAGCCAAATACACCTGAGCTGGCGGATTCGAATGCAGCCTGAGCCCACCAAACAACAATGACGGCTGCAACCAAAAAATAGCCGGGCGTTGTAGCGGGCGCCTGCAGTCCCAGCTACTTGGGAGGTGGAGGCAAGGGAATCGCTTGAGCCCAGGAGTTGGAGGTTGCTGTGAGCTGTGATGTCACAGCACTCTACCCAGGGCGACAGCTTGAGGCTCTGTCTCAAAAAAAAAAAAAAAGTCTAAAGTCTTAGACCCCACTAGTCTCTGATAAAATTAAGATGCACTTTGCTTCCGTTCCACACTGGATCTAAGGAAGTTAAAATGGGGAAATTAAGGTACAGGAGTCAGGATCCAACCTTGCCTTTCAGGGCAAATAACCAGTTTATTTTATATCGTAAAATAACCACATCATTTCTAGACCTTCACACTCTTCTTCTTTAGAAAATACAGGAATAACCTCACATTATCTCAACATCTGTCAGTAGCTGTGTACAAACAAAAGAAAAGGCTTCAGTCAGTTAGAAATAGACAGAGACTGTTCTCAGGGACAACTCAGGCAATTTTCTCCCACATAATAGTCGGACCAGGCACTGAAGTAGGAAGCTGACCCCACTTTGCATGTAAATAATAAGGAAGCTATTCAGAACTGTAATACCACCAAATTTCAAATGAAAAAAGATGGGTGAGATTACAAAGTGCAATGAATTCTTTAAAAGGACACAAAACAGAAAGTATAAACTCTCCGAAAAATTGAGTGCAAGAGAGATCAAGCTGAAGGCAGGCACTGATTTTAGGGCATTCATTAAGAAAGGTGAAAAAATAGATATTTTTGTATGTTTCAGGAGGCACGGCTCTGAGCTCACTTGCTGGCTATCAATGAAAATTGGAAACTGCTTTTAAAACATTAATTTGAAGACAGAGCTATCTTCCCATCTGTGTCCACCCACTCACCTTCTATTACTTTTCTGTCCATCCACATATATCCGCCAGGCCTTCGACTCACCCACCTGCTGCCCTATTTTCCCCTTTCCCTCTCTCCCCCGTCTCTCTCTCTCTGCCTCATTGTTAGGGTGCCCAAGGTCTCTTTCTATGTAACTTACACTCTCCCCTTTTTGTACCAATTACACTTTTTATTAAATCTCATTATTGTGAAAGTATTTGGGGTTGTTGGTTTGCAACAAATCTGTTCATGAGATCCTAACTTTAAAACTTTACATGTTGTGAGTGAAAAGTAATCTGCTCTCTTTTGTTATATAGAATTTAATCTTTGGCTCGGCGCCTGTAGCACAGTGGTTACAGCGCCAGTCACATACACCAAGGGTGGTGGGTCCGAGCCCGGCCCGGGCCAGCTAAACAACAGTGAAAACTGCAACCAAAAAATAGCCAGGCATTGTGGCAGGCGCCTGTAGTCCCAGCTACTGGGGAGGCTGAGGCAAGACAATCGTTTAAGCCCAAGAGTTGGAGGTTGCTGTGAGCTGTGATGCAACAGCACTCAATTGAGGCAGACAGCTTGAGACTCTGCCTAAAAAAAAAAAGAATTTAATCTTTTACTACTTTACTGTAAATAAGTGGCCCAAATCCATTTATGTGTGCAAGCCACCAAGATTTTTTTTTTGCCAGGGCTGGGTTTGAACCTGCCACCTCAGGTATATGGGGCTGGCGCCCTACTCCTTTGAGCCACAGGCACCACCTAAACCTCCAAGATTCTTTACTGGTTTTGTACCTCCTGATCTTATTTCTTACAGGGGAGGGCTCTTCCTTTAAAGTTCCCAATATGCCCCAGAGACACTGTTAGACGGGAAGGTTGCTGTGACCTGAATGCCTGTGCACCCAACTTTCAGATGTTGAAAACCTAATCCCCAGTATGACTGAATTGAGGGGCAAGGCCTTTTGGGGGTGAGTAGGTCCTGAGCAGTGCAGAGCCCTAAGGAAGGACATTCATGCCCTGATAAAAGACGCCCCGGGAGCTGCCCCGCCCACTCTGGGAGGACCAAGACAGTGACACGTTGCTGCCTCTGAACCAGAAAGTGGGCCCTCCGCAGACACGGAATCTGCCCACACCTGGACCTTGGATGCCCAGCCTCCAGAACCGTCGGGTATAAGCTTCGGTTGTTGGCAGGTCCTCTCCTTGGTGAGTGTATGTTGGTTTTTCCAGCTCTGTTTTCATTGGGGGTAGAAAGTGTGCCTTTGCTTTCAAAGTTTGAAATTCACAGACCTTTACTGGGGTGGGGAGGGCAACGGAACGATTTAGCAGTGTCTATCTGCAATACCTTAATCTGTCAACATAGCAGAAAACAAATCAGAGAGGTGAGGAAGTAGGAGGTGGGAGAAGGGGAAGCGAGGAGACTAGGGAAGAAAGAAAGAGCAGTGTGGCCACGGTGGGGAGGAGAGCGAAGGAGAGGTGAGCAGGGAAAGGGGCGGCGGGGAGGGAAGAAAGCAGAAAGACGCTGAGGGCTGTGCGGGGCGTCTTGCCCTCCCTTGGCTAGTTCAGGGCCACGCTCTGCCTTCCATCTAGCTTTCCGTCCCAGGAGGTGGACTCACACGCCAGTCACTGGGAGAGTCCCTCTCCTCTGGCTTCTGCTGGGATCTGGCCAGTGGCCTGGCTGGGCAGGAAGACGGAGGGAGGAGGGCAAATGAGGTTGGGGGTCTTTATTCCCCTTAATCCTTCTCTGAAGGGTTACCTGGGGCCAGGCTGTGCCCCTGGGTCACCCTTCCTCTCTGGGACACCATCTTTCCAATGTTGGGTCACTCCTCTGCCCTGGCACCTGCAGGCCTGGGCTGGGCACAGCTCCTTCGCAGTTTCTGGATCTGGGTTCCAGTCTGCCTTTGCTGTCCCAACACGGGTGTAAAAAAATCCCCTCTCAAATGTGCCATCTGAGTGCTGCTGGGATTGTAGGACTGTGGGAGGAGATGAGGAAAAGGATGAATTGCGTGGAAGACGCTTTGGAGTGGAGGGAGAGACAAAAGGGGCAAACTCGGGGAACGTGGAAACGGTTTCTCTGGTGGTGGTTTATAGTGCTAATATGTAAGTGTCAAAGTTCGTGGTTAAGAGACCTGTTTAACTATCATTTATAGTCAATGAGCCACATAAATATCTGAAGAGATACAGCAGGTGAAAGAGCAGACAGAGGAAAAAGAGATGGGCTAAGTCAGCGAATGTAGGGCCATGAAGGCAATTGCCGTCTATCCATGTGTTTAACTAGTGCTGTGGCCAAACACGGCATCTTCATGACTCACGGCTGACCTGGGCCAGCTCTATAGGCTGACTGCTCAAAACCGTCTTGTTTATACTTTTGAAGACTTTAAAAAATTATGAGTAATCAATCAATGTAAGACATTGTTATAAATTGTAAGGTTTTTTTTTTTTTTTTTTTTTGGCCGGGGCTGGGTTTGAACCTGCCACCTCTGGTATATGGGGCTGGCGCCCTACTCCTTTGAGCCACAGGCACTGCCCCACAAATTGTAAGTTTTAAGATACTCAAACATCAAGAATCAGAAAGGACTGTCGATAGTGTTTCTTGGAAATAAAGGACATAACTCAGTCTGTACCTACACTTTCCAAGGGAGCGCCGTGGAATATAATCTTATAGACTGTGTAGGATTAAACAAAACCTCTCTGGAAGAATAGGATGTGTTTAGGATAAAACAAAAACATCCCATCCGTAAATCAAATTATCTCTTTTGTTCTAAGATTAGCAGGGCTGAAGAGGAAAGAAAAGAATTAAGCGTCTGTGTCACCTACTGATTTCTTCAATAAAATAGTCCAACTATACTCAGGAATTGTTACAAAAATATTCAGCTTTCTAGAAGAATTATTACTGAATTTATATGAACCCCTGGGCTAAGTATGTAGGGACTGTTTTTAAAAAGTCACTAATGTAAGAAGGTACGGTACTGATCTCTTAATCTGATCACATTCAGCAAGAATTATTTGCCCTGGGGTCTGTGCTACATTGTAATAAAATCAAAGGGCATAAAAACTGTGGCAGGAACAGTGCTGAAATTGGAGAAGTATTGTTATGAATTGCAACAAGTATAGAGATGCATATTTAAGAGGCTGACGAGAGTGAATAGAACCACCGTTCCCCCATGATTTAGGGTAATCTGCTGAGTAGATATTTCCAGATTATTATACAGCACATTACTGAGGATAAGTCTGGTTAAAAACAAATAGAGAAAAGAGCCAATGGCACAGGCAGGCTTTTTGGAAGGCCATCATTTGTAATATTTCTTAGGAAAAGTCTCGCTCAGAAATTCCTCAGCATAGCTAATGTGCCAGAGCTGGACTCTCCGTTTGAGGAGTGTATAAATCCACATAAATTGCTATAATAAGGATTCATCCGTAGCCCTTTAGGCATCAATGCACATCTGGTCTCTGTTTGTAATGAAATCAGTTCAAAGCCCCACAGTGCATTAATAATAAAAATGTTCAACATATTGCAACCAAACCAGCCCTGCAAATTTAAGTCTGCAAGATTCTGTTGCACATGTGTACCCTTCCAGCACTGATAAACAAGGAGGTTGCAGAACATTTATCAAGTGGCTTACGATTCCAAAAGGAGACTTTTACTATTGTAATTATTTTTTCCACGGGAAACCCCATATGTATCTGTTCTAGACGATTTTGTTTGCTTTATTTACAATACCCCCTTGGACTTTTTTTTTTTTTTTGAGACAGAGTCTCACTTTCTCGCCCTCCAAGTTGGCTGTGGTGTCACAGCTCACAGCAACCTCAACCTCTGGGGCTCAAGTGATTCTCTTGCCTCAGCCTTCCGAGTAGCTGGGACTACAGGTGCCCACCACAACACCTGGTGAGGTTTTCTATTTTTAGTAGAGACAAGGTCTCGCTTTTGCTCACTCTGGTCTCGAACTCCTGAGCTCAAGCCATCCACTCACCTCGGCCTCCCAGAGAGGCAGGATTACAGGTGTCCAACCTTTGCCTCTTGGACTTTCATACCTTTACCTCACAATACCACAGAAATTTTATTAATAACAAAATTACTATCAGCAATACTTTCTGGCTTAGAGGAAGGTCTTGGATTTTCATTTTAAAAATAACTTAAGTTCTAGAATTAGCTCATGGCATATTAGAGTCTGGCCTTATATCTGCCCTTAAATTTAAATGGGAGAATTTTTCCACATTAATTAAAAAAAATCTTCACTGTTTTGTTTGCAGTGGGCATAATAAAGAACAGAGAATCCAGTTTCAGCAGACTTTGTTGTCAGACACCAGGTTTACCTTCTGTGTTATATGATTGACCCAAGGAGAAGAGCAGTTGCTGAGGTCTGGTCCTTGCGGATCCCAGATTCCGTCGGGCGCGAGGCACAGGTAAGTCGACACGCCTACGGGAAGGAGAGACACATGTCTGTTTCTGTTTCTTAGAATGGCTTCAGATCTGTGTCAAGTTTAACTGTGAGCAAAAGTAAGCATGAGACAATTAAATGGACAGAACAGAATGTCTGTGAGAACCCAAGGTGCAGGGCCTGACAAGCAGTCAGCAGTCGAGAAATTTAGTACAACAAACAAAACAAACAATATTTTTAAGGCCCTTGTTGGTAGCGACGCTGGGCACGGAGAATGAGGTCACGGTTAGAGCGAGGCACACCTGCCTCCATGGAGCTCACTGCTTGAGTTTACAGAGGCGAAGTGGCAGGTGAGTCTTAAAGGGATCGGCATGTGGGTTTCTCAGAAACATGAGGCGGGAAAGCACATTCCAGGCAGAGGAAACTATGCTGTTTTCGAGAAACTTCAGCTTTTTTTGAGTTAGGCCCTGCTGGATGAGGCAGTTGATTTAATGAACCTGGAAAGGGAGATAAACCAGACCTTAAACCCCCCAGCATCTGGGGGTGCTGGGAAATCATCAGAGAAAAATAAGCAGAGAGAGATAAACAGATGTGGGTGTCAGAAAGTGACTCCAGCAGCAACGTGGAGGACAGATTCAGGGGCGAGATGCAGGGATGGTGGAGACACTGTTGCAGTGGGTCCAGGGAGAGCCTGTGCGGGGCTGGCCGAGCACACAGGAGTATGGACGGGACTGGGTAAAAATGAGGCAGCTTCAGAAGGTCTCCCGAAATCTCTTACCCAGTTTACACAGAGTAACGATGACATATTTCTGTAGTGCAGAGGGCGTTCCAGGAAAGTATTTCACCAATCTCACAACAAATGTCTGGAGTAAGGGTACTATTTTCTGAAATTTTTTTTCTTTGAGACAGAGTCTCACTATGTTGCCCTCAGTAGAGTGCTATGGAGTCACAGCTCACAGCCACCTCCAACTCTTGGGCTTAGGTGATTCTCTTGCCTCAGCCTCCCAAGTAGCTGGGACTACAGGCAGCTGCTACAGCACCCTGCTGTTTTTTTGTTGCAGTTGTCATTGTTGTTTAGCTGGCCCGGGGCCAGGCTCACACCTGCCAGCCTCCGTGTATGTGGCCAGCGCCCCACCCACTGAGCTACGGGTGCAGAGCTTACTTTCTGATTCTAATACCACAGAAAACTTTAGAAAAATATGTGTTCTCCTTTCTTTTTATCAAGCAGAGGATGATTACTGAATATTTCAGCAGAATATTTGCTAGGGAAAGAAATGAAATGTCACCTTTATGAAGACCATTTCTCATAAGCCACGGGATACGGAATGATGACATGCAGGAACTTCTCAGAGAGAAACCTTCTTCCTTAAGGAACCAAATCAACAATATCCAAAGACAAAGCCCCTAACAATGCTTGTGAGGTGACATCTATCGTATATCTCTTTTACTTACTCATGTATTTTAGGGAATAAGACATTTTTTTATTTTGCCTTTTGCTCATTATTTGACAATATTATGAATCATATGTATAATAAAGTGGGCAGAGAGATATTTGGTTCTTAACCATCTCTAGAGAAAACCACGCAAGATTCTCCCTCTAGTGGGTGAATGTGTTTGGGCTGACTTCTGCTGCAGCTCCCTGACCTTGGGAGCCTTTGGCCTCTACAGAACAACCACAATGACTAGTAAAAATAAAAAAAAATAAAAAAAAAAAATCATACTTTTTTTCGTGTTAAATTTCAGGTTGTTTCTTTGATCATCTTCCAACATAAAAGACCTTGACCTCATTTTCTGCAGTCAATATCTGACATTTGGTGACAAGCATGAAACTAACTCCCGGGAATCAATGATTCACTCTGGGCTGCTGCCCCGAGGGGCTGACACTTGGAGTAGCTGGGACGTCTCCAGCCTGACAGTCCCTTGACACAGAGACCTGACCCTGGGTGAGAACAACGGAGCCTGCACCATTCCCACCAAATTCTTACCCCTGGGTCTTCAGGCTGAATTTTCAAATGCGGAACAAGTTCAAAATTCAATTGAATGTGAAATAAAATATGCGGTATCCCCCAGCACCTTCCCAAAATAAAAAAGAAGAGGAAAGGAAAGAACGCTAGAAAATCAAACTAAAGTAACAAAACACGTCTAGCTTGGCTCTTCAGGGAGGACTTACCGATGGTCCCCGCAGGGCACGGCTGCTTTGCGGTCTGTCCCTGGCGGGTCTTAAACCACATGATTTCCCGGGCTTCCACGGGCTCACAGCTTCCCTCCAGGGCCGGGATTTGGGAAGATGCTGATGGGGGGGTTGTGGTCATGTCCACGACCACCTCCATGGCGGGGGACGGGGTGCTGGTGCTGCGGTTCCTTCTTCCTGGCCCTGACGGGGTGGTGCTCCTCCCCGGGCCCCAGGCCGTGGTCCGCAGTGTGGTGCTGGTGGCCGGGCTGCCCATGCCGAGAGGTCCTGTGGTAGAGATTTCTGGAATAAAATTCAAAAGAAAACACCTCCATTTCTCATTCACCGTAGGACCTCAAGATGGCCTACTATTCAGAAACCATTTCCATTTGATAGTTCCCAGGAACCTTAAAGCTCTAGATGTCCTTGACTTCATTTTGATTTTAAACATGGCAAAAATAACACCCAGGTATCAGAGCGCCACTCGAGTACCAAAACAGCCATTTGACCACTGCCAAACATGGGTTCCTTTTAATGGTTCTTCTCAACTCAAATCCCCGCAAACAAAATTAAAGCACGTGTCAACGCTTCCATAAGCTTCTTAATGCTCTCAGCCTTTTTGACAATTAGAGGATTAAAATTTTAAGCCCTCTCTTTAGAATTATCACACTTGGTATAGAAAGAGCTATATAAAATACTCTTTTCACGTTACACACACACAAATTTCTAATTATGCCACAAGTAAGACAGGGAGAGACAAGAAGGAAAAAAAAGAAGAGGGAAAAGAAATTAAAGTGCTCACAAGCTGAAAAATAAAGAGCCATTCTGAGCAGAGTCTCCGTAACACAACTGGAGTAGCTCTATACCCTACCCTGAGGCTCTTAGAACTGACCTGGCTTAAGAAAATTCTCAAACTTGACATTTACTAATGTAAGGTCTAATAACGTAGTTTCCAATTACTTACATCACTAAGTTCTTTTTTTAATGAGATTTTCTTTACATGAGAAAATGTATTCCCATTTCCAAATAAAAATACTTTGATTCCTCCACCAAATATTAACAGATAATTGAACCTATCATGTCTAAAAGAAATGTTCTTACATACTATGAAAATAATCATAGCAGAGAATGATCTTTCTGGGAAGACAGGTTCATTTTCTCATCGTGGGAAGGAACAGCGGACTAGTCTTCCACAGACACTACCCTAAGATTAAAAGTAAGTCTTAGTTTTATTAACTGCTAACAAACTCCAGGGGCCTTGACCTTCCCTTGAGCCAAGATAACTCAGCTTTGGGGAGCTGTAGGGAGCCCTGCCGCACGCACACCTGCAGCTGTCTGCCCTTCACTTTCTGTTGCTGCACTGGCCTCCCAAGGTCATCATGGGGTGTACGGTGCATGTAAAGCTTCCAGGAAACAAGCTAGAGACAGTAGGGCGAGTAATATTAATTTTTCAGCATTCGATCACTGAAACTGCAGCACTTCTTAAGGGACACCTTTTGGTATCTGTCTCCTTTCTCTGTCTTCTGTTTTCCCTCCCTTTCTTCGCAGCTTCCCCTCTTCCTCTCACGATCCCTTTCTACGTAAATACCTGTGTGCGTAACTGCGTCTACTCCACGTTCACACACCAAGGAGAGTATCTTTGTTTCCCCTATTTCTTTCACACACACTACGTCTCCCGAATTTCCAAGTCCTGTTGATTCTATCATATTCCTCTATTTGAAATCCATCTGATTAGTTTTTTCTTTCTCTCCCTGATCACCACTGTTTCCATTCAGCTCACCATCATCAGGGGATGAATACAACAGCCTTCCAATCCTTTTGCTGAGGAAGCAATACCAGAGCAAAATGGTGATACGGTTATTTCGATATTTATTTTGGCAAAATAAATGCTTGAAATTCGTAAAAGTAAAATTATTGACACCAAATATTTAACACAATTCCAACATAAAAAAGTATTAACAATGTATCTCAAAATGCTAAGTGAAATTCAGTGCTTAAAACTATCAAAGGTGGGGTATATTACTGGAATATAAAATCAATAAAATGTTTCAAAAACCTTACGTAAAATGACATTGCAAATGAAACATTTAACACCGTAAGTATTACCTATAAAAAAATATGTCAATGAGTGTCCCTGCTGGAATATAAAGAACTTTTCATGCAAAAATCCTTTTTGACTTGATATTACTTGGGGAATGGACAGTTTAAACGTTTCCTCTGAAGTTCCCATGTGAGACACTTCATCCCCAGTGCAGCGGTGTTGAAGGGCGGGAACTTTACGTCCTCAGGGCTCTGCCCTCATCAATAGACTGATGCTGTGATTTGAGGAGTGTGTTAGTTACCTAGGAGCGAGTTCCTCCTAAGAGGATGAGTTTGGTCCCTGTACCACACTTTCTTTTTTCTTTTTAGAGACAGTCTTACTTTAGGGCCCTCGGTAGAGTGCTATAGTGTCACAGCTCACAGCAACCTCCAACTCCTGGGCTTACGCGATTCTCTTGCCTCAGCCTCCCGAGTAGCTGGGACTACAGGCATCTGCCACAACGTGCGGCTATTTTTTGTTGCAGTTTGGCCGGGGTGGGGTTGGAACCCGCCACCCTCGGTATATGGGGCCAACGCCCTACCCACTGAGCCACAGGCGCCGCCCCATGTCCCACGTTTTCATTTGTTCTCCTGCTCTCTGTCCCTTGCCTTGGGATCACACTGCCCTTTCCAGATGTGGGCACTTCAACCTTCAACTTCCCAGCCTCCCACACAGTAAGAAACAAATCTCTCTTCTTTATAAATCACACTGTCTCAGCTATTCTGTTACAACAGCAGAAAAAAAAGATTAAGCGAGGGAGTTGCAAGGCAATCGCTAAAAGCTAACTAACTTTAAGTATTTTTCTCTTCTTCCTTCAATTTAAATAATGCCAGCTCTCACTTGTACTCCTGAAGGGACCATTTTTAGCAGCTTTTATTTTTTTGACAGGTACTATAATCTTTTCATTGGTAATGAGCTACAGTTTCTGTTTCAAACAAAGCTTTCTTTGTTATTCTTTGTCTTTGGTTATGTAAAAACCGAGATTCAGAATGGTTACCTGTTATTAGTTAAATAATCTTGTGCTCAAATTAACTTGTTTAGAAGTCTCTGGACTAGAGAAAAAAATTGATTTTAAAACAGAAGATCTGTTTGTCACTTGTGTCTTTTTCTTATTCAGAATTCTGTAAGTGCTAAAGAATGCTTTCTAAAGGAAGGCTCCTTTCTTCAGTCAGATATTTTAATTAGCAGGTAACTCTAGGAGGACAGAGGATTTGTTCAGCAATCCTTGTCACTGTGACAAAAGACATAGTCACACACGTGGTTGGAAGTTTCTCCAGCCTGTTGCCTCAACTGAACAAATGACCACCAGGGACAGTGGGACTCTGCCACATTATCTTTGCTTGCTATGCGTCCAGACTTACAATTTCCAACAGTTTGGAATTTTGGCATCCATTTGCTACATGCATCCTTGTACTTGATTTGAATGATCCAGATTTCAATTTTCAAAGACAACAGTATCACATCAAATGCGTACTTGACAATAGCATCAGGACCACATATTGGAAAGAAAGTTTGTAATTTTTTTCTAAAATTACCTTCTACAAGCTGTTCTTCACTGTTTTCCAGAGGTACCTCTCCTCTTAGGGTATAAGGAGAATGTGTTAGTTTTCTGAATACAATCCTCAAATGGCTTCTGCCTGCTCCCTTTATGAAAGCTGAATTTTTTCATGTCTGGGAGCCCATTGGGAATTTCTTTCTCCAACTCATTATGACGCCTCCTTCTCTTTACTCTTTAAACCAGGGGTCTTCAAACTGTAGCCCGCGGGCCACATGAGGCGGTGTGATTGTATTTGTTCCTGTTTTGTCTTTTTATTTCAAAATAAGATATGTGCAGTGTGCATAGGAATTTGTTCATAGTTTGTTTTTTTTTTAAACTATAGTCCGGTCCTCCAATGGCTGAGGGACAGTGAATTGGCCTCCTGTTTAAAAAGTTTGAGGATGTCTGCTTTAAATCATACAGAACTTGCAAGACACGATTGCAAGAGGGACTTTACCTAACAATTGCAATCAGTGTAACCTGGCTTATTGTACCCTCAATGAATCCCCAGCAATAAAAAAAAAAAAAAAAAAAATACAGAACTTCCAGTAATTCCCTAGCCACACCCGTGTTTTCTGCCTCGGGTCCTCCGCACATGCTGGGAAATGTTCGTCTCCCATTTGTACCTGGCTGACTCCTGTTTGTCCCTTGAGGCTTCCTGTAGATGCTATGTCCCAAATCTCCGAGGCTGGATTATACATAATCTGTGTTTGCTAAGATTCTGTCTCCAATTTTAGCATTGAGCTTGACCCGGAGTAAATGAGCTCTGAGTCTAGACAGAGAAACGTCAGCAACGGATCAAGGAAGGCGTGGAGGGGACCGTATCACAGGAAGGGGAAAGTACCACAAAAGCAGGAGAAAGATAAACAGAGAGAAACGGCAAACAGGGTGGGTAAGCGCTCCCATAGTCAACAGCCTGGAGAATTTGTTTTTTGAGTGCGTTTTGTTACCACTAGACAACTAAAGAGGAAATGGTCAGGAGGAAAACACAGTACCCTCCAGGTGACCCCATCTCAGAAAAATCATATTTAAGTGGGTATACTTCCTACGAAGCAGTCACACTGATAAAAGAGATCTTTTTTTTAAGTCCAATTTGTTATGAAATACACTGAAAGGACTTAGTGTAACACAGACAGACTAATGTGGAGGTTTACCATGGAACTTGTGTCCCCCGCACTGGGCCACAGAGAAATGGGCACAAGCCGGTGACCCTACCCTGTTTGACTTGAAGCAGAATAAAAGTCAGTTTTAGAAGCTGTCCCTTGCCCCGGGCTTCCCCACTCACGTGTCAGATCTCGAGGGCTCTGCTCCAGACCAGCTTTTTGGCAGCGTAAGTACTGGTGACGCTCATGCTGGCTTTAGCACCCCAGAAAGAACTGGTCTTACTGCTCGATCCAGGGGCAAAAAACCTCTAGATTCACTCAAAAGCCATTGACGGGCAAAGTTCCAGCCCACACTGCATGCTGTAAAGCAGCGGTGCTCACCCTGTGGGTTGCGACCCCTTCAGACTATATTAAAGGTTTGTGGCATTAGGAAGGTTGAGAACACTGTAAAGAGTGTGTATCTATCTCCCAGCAATGCAAAAGCGCTGTGACACTTTTTCGGCGTACACTGTTAGTGAATCTCGCCTGATGACTGTGCGTCATTAAGTGCGTCATTAAGTGCCTCATGTGACTGCCATCAGGGAAAGAGGACTGTCTTAAAAGACACTGAACCTGAGAGACCACTTACCCGTAACATTATACTAAAATGGTGTAGTTTTACTTATTTATTTATTTTTTTTTGTAGAGACAGAGTCTCACTTTATGGCCCTCGGTAGAGTGCCGTGGCCTCACACAGCTCACAGCAACCTCCAACTCCTGGGCTTAAGCGATTCTCTTGCCTCAGGTAGTTTTACTTATTATTTTGTCACTGTTTTCATGTTCAGTGTGATTATACAGATCCATATTTTAACAAAAATAACTAAAGAAAACTCTATCTTTTTAAATTTTTTTTTCTTTCTGAGACAGAGTCTCAAGCTGTCACCCTTGTTAGAGTGCCGTAGCATCACAGCTCACAGCAACACTTGTCTGTTGAGGCTTCCCGTAGATGCTATGTTCCAAATCACCGAGCCTGGATTATACATAATCCAACTCTGGGGCTTAAGCAATTCTCTTGCCTCAGCCTCACAAGTAGCTGGGACTACAGGCGCCCACCACAACACCTGGCCATTTTTTGTTGCAGTTGTCATTGTTGCTTAGCAGAACAGGGTCGGATTTGAACCCACCACCCTTGGTGTATGTGGGGGGATGGGGGTGGGTGGATAGATGGAGGATTAGTAGGGGGACCACACCTACAGAGCACATTGTAAGTACAAGTTGGATCTATCAGGTGTAGAACACAAATGTCTTAACGCTGTAATTGGGTAAATGAGGTGAAAGCTATGCTGATTATTAGGATGTAAGCATTCCAATTTGTACCAATAATCAACACTTTGAATCCCATAATGGTATAAATGTTTTTACGATCTAAGTACAAATGACTTAATATAAAAAAAAAAAAAAAGACCCTGCAGATATCACTTGGGGGCAGGAGATATGATTGCATCTAGTTTTTAAAGAGAAACATGAACGTTACCAATCATAAAACTGTCGAATTATTTTCAGAACCCTTTTATAATACTTGGCTCCACAGTCTTTTGAAACAGTGGAATTCCACAGACTATCTGCCCTGTGAAGGCGTTTTATTTTTGCAATTTGATTCATTTCTATTGTCAGGTTCATTTCTATTGTCAGATATGAGGAAGTTATCTGTCTTAATAAACACAAAATAGTCAAGGCTTTATCATATAAGATAAGAAGGTAAAATATAAGATTTTGAAGACATCTTATTTAAATTATCTGCTACATATTTAGCCCTTCCCATGCCAGGAATTGTGCTGAATGCTTAATATATGTGCTCTAATTTTGTAACGCCAACAACGTTCAGGTAGAGATACTTTTTTCTTCATTTTGGAGATGAAAGACATCCAATTAAATAATTCTCTGATAAGCTTACACAGCTGGCAAGTGACAGGACCAGAATTCTAATCCGGGTTTATCAAAATGTTTCTGTTTCTACCAGGGCAATGCTGTTGTTGAAAATCTAGAGAAAATTTAATAGACATGGAAACATATATAAAATCTTAATGAATCTGTAAATCCATTTGCCCCCCAAACTGCCCACCTTTATAGGTTTTCCCTTAGCCCAGACCTGTTGGGACCTTACGGAGTACTTACTAGGGCTCAGGTGGTCCTGTGAACACTTCACAGGGACAGGCCCATTTACTAGGACAATATCCCTACCAGAAGGTATTATTAAGATTCCTATCTTCAGAGGCACCTGTGGCTCAGTGCGTAGGGCGCCAGCCCCATATACCAGGTGGTGGGTTCGAACTTGGCCCCTGGCCAAATTGCAACAAAGATATCCGGGTGTTGTGGCAGGTGCCTGTAGTCCCCGCTACTCAGGAGGGTGAGGCAAGAGAATAGCTGGTGAGGCTGCTAAACATTTCATTTCTTTCTTTCTTTTCTTTTCTTTTTTTTTTTTTTAAGACAGAGCCTCAAGCTGTCACCCTGGGTAGGGTGCTGTGGCATCACGGCTCACAGCAACCTCCAACTCCTGGGCTCAAGCTAGTCTCCTGTCTCCGCCTCCCAAGTAGCTGGGACTACAGGTGCCCGCCGCAACACCCGGCTAATTTTACAGATGAGGTCTCCCTCTGGCTCAGGTTGGCTGAAACTCTTGAGCTCAAATGATCCACCCACCTCAGCCTCCCAGAGTGCTGGGATTACAGGTGTGAGCCACCAGGCCCAGCTTCATGAAGACTCTTATGATTATCTCAGTAACACTGAGACAGGATATGTTATTTTGTAACATATGTTATTCAGTAAAGGTAACATTATTTTTATCAAATTTGAATTTTCCAATATATTGTCAGCTTTGTTTCAACAGAGTAACTTAATCTTTTTTCATTTTTGAGATAGAGTCTCACTATGTTGCCCTTGATAGACTGCTGTGGTGTTACAGCTCACAGCAACCTCAAACTCTTGGGCTTAAGTGATTGTCTTGCCTTAGTCTCCCAAGTTTTGGGGACTACAGGGGCCCACCACAACACCCAGCTGTTTTTTTGTTGCAGCTGTCACTGTTGTTTAGCTGGCCCAGGCTGAGTTCAAACCTGCCAGTGGTGCCCTAACCACTGCGCTACAGGCACTGAGCCAAAGTAACTTAATCTTGATTTACTCTAAAGTGTTAACATCATGACTCACAGATTTGATCATGGACGCATCTAGAAAAGAAAGAGAAGCTTACTTCTTCTTCACCATGGCTCCCACTCCAACCTATTCATCAGCATAGCCGTTTCAAAAAACTTTTTATTGGGCGGCGCCTGTGGTACAGTGAGTAGGGCTCCGGCCCCATACCGAGGGTGGTGGGTTCAAACCCAGCCCCGGCCAAACTGCAACAAAAAAATAGCCGGGCGTTGTGGCAGGCACCTGTAGTCCCAGCTACTAGGGAGGCTGAGGCAAGAGAATCATGTAAGCCCAAGAGCTGGAGGTTGCTGTGAGCCATGTGATGCCATGGCACTCTACCGAGGGCAGTAAAGTGAGACTCTGTCTCTACAAAAAAAAAAAAAAAAAAAAAAAACTTTTTATTTTGGACTATTTATGGGCTAAAAGGAAGTTGCAAAAATAGTGCCTTAACCCAGCTTCCCTCAATGACAATATCTTACGTAGCATTAGTAAAATATGAAGGCTGGAAAACAAACACTGGTATTCAGGACTGTCAGCTTGACGACAGATCTTACTCTGTCCTCACCAGTTACAGGCTCGGTGATGGACTTTCACCATATGTTGAAGCCTGAACCTAAATACCTCAGGATGGGACCCTAGAGGAGACTGGGCCTTTAGAACGTAAGGCAAAATGATGGTCGTTCCAAATCCCATATAATTGTCGTCCTTTTCAGAAGAGGAGATTAGGACACAGACAACTCAGTCTGAGGATGACCAGGTAAGGACGAATGAGAAGGGGTCCCTGCAAAGCCAGGGGGGTGGGCCTGGAGAGGCCGCAGAAGAAACCAAACCTTCATACGGCTTAACGCTTGGACTCTTGGCCTCTGGACCCGTGAGAAAGAAAGTACCTGCTGTTTCAAGCAGGCAGCCTCTAGCATTTTGTTGGGGCAGCCTTGCACTCTAATACACCATCGTTTTTAAAAACCTACATTCATGCACACACACACACACACACACACACACACATATACACACACAGGGTGGCCATACAGTTAGTTTAAATCGCGTATGAACTTCATAGCCACCTTGTATACGTACATACACATACACACCTATTTGTGTGCGTGTGGTTTCCTGCAATTTCATCTCATGAACAGATTTGTGTAACCAGCACCACAGTCACGTTGCAGAACTGTTCCGTCACTACACCAGGACTGCCTTGTGTTACCTCTTGGCATTTATAACCAGGACTCACTCTCATTGCTGTCTCCCGATAGCCGCTCATCTGTTCTGTAGCTCCGTAGTTGCATCATTTTGATGATGTTCTATAAATGAAATCCAGCAGCAGAAACCTTTTGAAGTTGACTTTTTTTTACTAAGCTGTTTAGGTCCCCCCGGGTTGCTGCCCCTCTGAGGAATTAAATCATCTCCTCGCCTCATCCCACGACTTCCTCTCAACTCTCCTTTATGCTGCAGCCAGACTGAACTTTGAAAAATGCAGATCTGATGTTGCCTCTCTTTAAAAGCTTCGCCTGGGGGCGGCACCTCTGGCTTAGGGAGTAGGGCACTAGCCCCATATGCTGAGGGTGGTGGGTTCAAACCCGACCCCAGCCAAACTGCAACCAAAAAATAGCCAGGCATTGTGGCGGGCGCCTGTAGTCCCAGCTACTTGGGAGGCTGAGGCAAGAGAATCACCTAAACTCAGGAGTTGGAGGTTGCTGTGAGCTGTGATGCCATAGCACTCTACCGAGGGTGACAAAGTGAGACTCTGTCTCTACAAAAAATAAAATAATAATAATATAAAAATAAATAAATAAATAAAAGCTCCACCTGATCCTTATGATCCAATGTGAAATCCCTAAACACGCTGTAAAAAGCCCTCCAGTCCGCACATGGTCGACCTCTCGGACCCGCTCCGGAGCCTCCAGGCTTTTCCTCTCTCCCTTCTGATCATCTTGCCTTTGTTTCCCGCGTCCTTAAAAGGCCCCTTCTCATCTGGAATGATGTGACTGTTTCTTTCCCCAGCACTCTCTTCTCTCTATTTTTTTTTTTTCCTCTCTCTTCTCAATTAACTCCGGTACTTAGCGCATCTCTAATCCTCTGGGAATCCATGATTTGGAGTGATTGTAAGCAGAAAATGGCAAAGAAGAAGGAAGCTGTCATTTTGGATTACTCAGACATGTATTCAAGATATGGTTATTTTTAGGACATTAATCCAGAGAAAAGAATTTAGTATTTCGTTTTACACCACAGCCCAGGCAGAGCCGTTCAAGGGAGATCAACAGGTGTGCTTGAGTAACAATTCTTATATTTTCTAGATGTGAAATTCTGGGAAATCTCTAAACTGGGATACATATTGTTCCCACTAAAAAACTGGGCAAAACAGACTTATGAATGGTAGGTAATGTAATATTCTGCCTTGAGCACAGTTTGCGGCATTTATAAAGTGCTTATTAAATAGGTAATGTACTTCTGAATATTCATGAGATATGCAAAAATTCATGAGATATGGAAATACAGCAGAATTACAGGGAAGATGTTCGTCAGAAAAATAAACCTACCTGACTTTACAATGTCCACATCTCCCTCAAATTATGCATCATGAGTACAATTTATATAAAACAGAAATTCTGATATCTTCCTATGATAGGGTAAAGTACAATTAGCAATCTGACAGAATACAATATTATCAGTCATCACACATATATTAAACATTATAGAATACATCTCACAGTACACATTTAACAGATGAAATAAGTGTCTGAAAAGAACCCCAGTTATTGGTAAACCTTGAAAGAATACAAATGGGTTGACGGGTTAGTGTGATAAGACTTTTTTCCGTAGTGTGTGTGCCACAGTGCTTAATCATGAATCCTTTTAATATTATAATCTTTTTACTGTCACGCTCTCACCTTAGAACTTAATTTCCAATACTATATCGAACTTAAACTGGCCAGTAGTAAAAACGAAGGGAAAATTCAGTATCAACCAGTGAATGTTCATTGTTACTTAAACACAGGTCTCCAGAAAAAAATGAGTAAGAAATTTTACCATAAGAAGTCAAATTTACCATCGAGAGAGATTCACTATCCACTTTGTGCTGTATGGTTCACAGCTAGTCGTTTTTACTCGGAAGTTATTCCATTTGTTCTATTTACATAATTAGATATTTTAAATGCAAAAGCATCTGCGCCCGTCACTAGCAATAAAGAAGAGTCCAAGATGACCCTTCCATTCCCCAATCCACTCACCTCCAGACAGTATGGAAATTCTTTAATATAGAAAAAGAAAACGAAACAGAATGGAGAGCAGACGTCAGACAGCAACACGGTACAGGTCTACAGAGAAGCAACACAAATGAAGCTTGGCAGCCTTGTGAGCTGGCTGTGAAAGTGCACTCCACCGTCACCACTAATAGTTCACACACACACACACACACACACACACACAAAAAGCGGAGGTGACAGTTACCATGTGACAGAGGCCCGTGGTCTCCCTTTCCCTCAGGACGCAGAGAATAATGTGTATCTTACCAGCAGGTTTTTCACCGTTAGCCTATTAACTTTTCATGAGTAGCAACATTCTTTTTTTTCCTTGAATGACATTCAGGCTGATGATTGGATTTAGCAACATTCTTGACGTGCAAAAATAAAAACAGGAGAAAAAAGATAACTTCTCTCTGTCAGATAGACTCTTTGGTGGCTCCAGGGATCCCCTCCTGCTGGTGTTCATGCCTCTGTGTAATTCCCTCCCTCTTCCTCCCCTATATTTGCTCTCCATACTGATACAGGACAGGTGGCTCCCCAGCTGGCTCTGTGGAGCTAAGGGGAGGACCTCAGTGGTGGTGTTGGTGCACAGGCAGCCCGCAAGGTAATCCGTGGGCTGGAGGGGCCAGACAAGTGCTGGGGAGACACCAGCACCTCAGATCTCCCTCCCCTTACACTTGTGGCTGAACAGGGAACCCCCCACCCCCTTTCCTTTCCTAGGCCTGGTCAATTACATGTAAGTTTCCTAGGCCTCAAGTCCATGAATAGACTGTGTCCATTCATCAATACGTTCATTCACCTTGCCCCAGCGGAAGGGACTGTGTACAATTATTTTTTACCAAGTCCTGGCCTCCTATAACTATAAGGAACCCTTGCAACTATATACCCCTGCACAAAAAGCCCAGAGAGACAGAGCTTTCTCCCCCTGACTTGGGTTTTTTTCTCTCTGCCAGAAGCTTTGGTGTTTTTGTATTCTTTTCTGTAACATAAATCCTGTCTTACCACTGATCTGTGGTCCGTGGATTCATTCTTCAAATCACTGAGACCAAGAACCCACTAAATATGAAATTACAGTATCAATACCTTAGAGAAAATGTCTAAGGTGATGGACTTGTGATTATGCCCATGTGATCACATTATTTCCAATTCTAACAGCCAGCTTGCAAGAAGACACTGGGAGCTGCCTGGATAAAAGCCACGACACTAGGAGCCAGGACCAACAGCCAGGAGACTGATGCCCTGGGAAACAGAGTCTTCTCCAGTCAAGACTTTGGATGAGAAGTAGCCCAGACCTGCCCTATAACTGTGACCTTGTAGAGAACCCACCTGTGCCTGGACTCCTGAGCCACAGAATTTCTGAAATAATAAATGTGCATTATTTTAACCATGAAGCTTACAATAGCACTGCTATTTACCAGTAAATAATACAAGCTCTGATGATTTTTCTTACAATAGTAAAAGTTTATAAATTAGATTTAATATTTTAGGATATGATTTGGCTTCATATCTGTGCTCAGAGCGGGAAATCTCAACTCTGGTACAAGCTGACATTTAGGCCACACACCTCTTTGTTGTGTGGGGATGGGTTTGGGGCTTGTGTGCCCTGAAGATGTTTGCCAACATCCTCACCCTCTAACTACTAAACGCCAGTAGCATTTAATAGCCCCCACTTGTAACTAGCAAATATCCCTAGAAACTGCCAGAAGTCCTTTGGAGAGCACACTCACCATTGTCCATGTCTGAGAACCTCTTATTTAGAGGAATTTCTTCATTTGCCTCTAATCTGTATTTGTTCAACGAGAAGGCTACTGCCTGCTGATAAAGGCATGAGCATCTTTTAAATATATAATAATCTAAACATGAAATGGCTGAATGGTTGTTTTTCAATTTGTGAAATGGCTCAGAGGCTGTAAATAAAAGGAAATTGGATGGTTTTCAAAAACACAGATTATGGTTTTTCCATTTCTTGTGATTCAATGCTTCTAAGGCATACTCCCACAAATCCTCACCTTAATATTTAAAAACGGGTTTCATTTTGCTGTTTTACTTATGGAGACCACATATAACAACACATCAGAAACTAATGGACAGCACAGAATATGAACCATCCCAACTGCACACTTGATTAGGGGAAGGACGGGGAGTTGGTGAGGGAAAGAGAGATGGTGCCAGCTTCACGCGTTTTGATTTCAGAGATTACACTGCACAGAATGAATTTTGCAAGGCTCTTGTTCACCACGCTGTACTGTGTAACTAGCGATGTTCAAATACCTCTAGAGTCCAGCTTCTTTCTGAGTAAAAAATCTAAGAATAAAACTTCTTGCTTCAATAGCATGCCCTTCAAGGATCATAAATTACTAGCTTTCACCTAAGCAGGCCTCACAGACGTGATCTCAGGTGAAACAGGGAAGGAGGAAATCAGGGGAAAACAAGCAAACCTGCTCTCTGGGACAAGCCTGTGTCTCCTGCCTGTTTACTATACAGTTGGATTCACATCATCAACATGCAAATCACACCACACTACAGTACATTTTGAACAAAGGACTGAAAGCCGGGCTTGTCATGTCCTCACTGGCTTGATAAATAGATTTTTCCCAAAGAGGGCAAAATAAACTCGAGGTAGTCTATGTTCACACCTATTGGGTAAAGGAAAAAAAAAATTGCCATTTTTCTCACCTGGCTTTGCTTGTTACACAGATTTTGGTGTAAAAATCTTAAATGCTGCTATTACCAAAGAAAATAAGAAAAAATAAACAACTTCCCCCCCCCCACCCCGGAAGGCAAAGTATTTTATCTTATATGAATTTCCACTTTTTTTTTTTTTTTTTTTTAACAAGGTTGACATTGAAACTGGAAAGTGACCTGAGGCTGAAGGAATAAATATCTGGCTTAAACCATGGAAGGAAGGTCTAAAATAAAATAATAAATACTTAAAACTTAGTTATACAGATGATAGCCTAAGTGTCTCTTTTACTTCTACTTGATAATATAAACTAATATGGACAGGGGAGGCTGATGGAAAAACAATCTAAGGGATTCCTTAAAATAAAGAGAGGGAGGGAGTGAAGGCAGCAGGCTCCGTTCTCTGCCTCTAACAAAGCAACAAATTAACGGTGACATTTCAGTTCACTGTCCACCTCCCTTCCATCGTTCGCTATACTTAACTATGTCTATATTACACTGTGAACAAGAGGCCTCTCCACTTCCTCCGTAGAATAATCACACCCCAAACACAGTGATCCAGCCACTACAAACTATTTGTAGTGTCCAAAAAAAACCAGGCTCTTTGAGACCTGGGCATAGGTACTATGTGTGATTTTTTTTTTTTTTGTGTGTGGCACTATTCATTCGTTGAGCAAATATTTACTGAATACCCACCATATGCCAGGCATTTTCTAGAAGCTAGAAATGCAGCCACAAATGGGACAAACAACATTTTTTGTCTTCATCATGAGGCAGATAATAGACAAGGTAAATAGGTAAAATACCCTGTTTCCCTGAAAATAAGACAGTGTCTTATTTTAAGGTGTGCTCCCAAAGATGTGCTAGGTTTATGTTCAGGGGACATCTTATCTTTCCTGTAAGCAGCTCTTATTTTCAGAGGGTGTCTTATTTTCAGGGAAACAGGGTATTTGTAAGTTATATAATAATAAGTGCAAAGGAGACAATTGCAAAATATAGACTGGTGATCAGGCAGGCCTAAGGTGACATTTGAAGGCAGTGAATATTGATTCCTCCAATTTTGTGCATTGCCTTTTTTATTTTCTTGACAGTGTCTTTTAAGCACAATTATGTATCATTTTGTCGAAGTCCGATGTATCTTATTTTTCTGGTGTTGCATATGCTTTTCAGGTCATAGCTAAGAAACCATTGCCTAGTCCAAAGTCATGAAGATTTATTTCTATGTTTTCTTCTAATTGTTTTAAAATTTTAGCTCTTATATTTAGGTTTATGATCCATTTTGAGTTAAATTTTGTATCTAGTATAAGGTATAGGTCCAAATCTATTCACTACTATGTGTATCCAGTTGTCTCAGCCTCATTTGCTGGGAAAACAACTGTTCTTTCTCTCATTGAGTTATCTTGTCCTTAACTCCTTAACTTTTATGTCTGGTGTACACCAACTATTACCAAACTAACTCTAGTTCTACCCACACTGTCGACAATTGTAGAACTCCATTATTTTTTTTTAATTTCAAAATACTGAGGGAGTACAAATGTTTTTGGTTACACGGATCACTTCTGTAATGTTTGAGTCAAGTCTATAAGTACCCCCATCGCCGAGGTACAATCCACCTTTTCCATCAGGTAAGTTTTAACCCACCCCTCCTTCTCCTCTCCCTCCCTTGATTTCCACTGTATTTTATTTCCCTCATCAGTTAGTTCCAGTTTAACAGTGAGTACATCTGGTGTTTCTTTTTCCATACCTAAAATACTTCACTGAAGATAATGGTCTCTGATTCTACCTAAATTTTTGCAAAGAGCCTGAATTCATCTTTCTTCATGGCTAAGTAGAACTCCATGGTATACACGTACCACATTTTGTTAACCCACTCATGAGTTGATGGGCCCTTGGATTGATTCTACATCTTTGCCATTGTGAATTGTGCTGCTATAAACATTTGAGTGCAGATGTCTTTTTGATACAATGACTTCCTATGGGAAAATACCCAGTAGTTGAATTACTGGATCAAATGTTAGGTCGTCAGTTCCTGATGGAATTTCCATACTATTTCCAAAGAGGTTGTACTAATTTGAAGTCCCACCAACAGTATACAAGCAATCCTTTCTCTCTACCAACACCTATTGTTTCTGGACTTTTTATAAAAGCCATTCTAGCTGGGTTAAAGCAATATTGCATTGTGGTTTTAATTTGTATTTCCCCGATGGTTAGTGATGTTGACCATTTTTTCATGTTTCTTGGCCATTTATCTCTCTTCTTTTGAAAAGCTTCTGTTGCTTTCTTTTCTCCACTTTTTAATGTTTTTTTTTTTTTCTTGCTGATTTGCTTGAGTTCTTTATAGATTCTGGTTATTACCCTTTATCCGATGTATAGCTTGTAAATATTTTCTTCCACTTTGTAGGTTGTCTATTTGTCTGGTGGTTATTTCCTTAGCAGTGCAGTTTTTTAATTCAATCAAGTCCTATTTATTTATTTTTGCTGTCGTTTTAATTGGGTCTTAGTCATAAATTCTTTGCCTAGGCTGATATCTAGAAGAGCTTTTCCTACATTATTTCCTAGGATTCTTATGGTTTCATGCTTTACATTTAAGTCTTTTATTCATTTTGAATTAATTTTTGAAAGTGAAGAGAGATATGGATCCTCTTTCATTCTTCTGTAGGTAGCTATCTAATTTTTCCAGGTGAGGGAGTGTGGGCTCCCTTGCTCCCGAGGTTAGTTCACATAATTCCCCCTCCTTGATCCTAGGGGTATGTAATCTGGCCTATAGGCTTATCTCTGGGTCTCCAGAGATAATTCCCTGACTGTGCCAGGGAGAAAAGTGCTGGCCCTGAGTTGCCTATGGGATGCCCAAGCAGGTTTCCTCTGCTTTTGTATGTTCCTGCTCTGATGGAGCAGCCAGGCAAACAGCACTGTGGGGGGCTGATGAGCAGGACACTCACAGCCTGAGCACCCTTAGTCTGCGGCAGGGCTTTAAAAAGTGTGAGCCCCAGTCTCTATGGAAGCCTCAATGTGCTGGATTCACCAGAGGGGAGAAGCAGCCACTCCTGAGAGCACCTGTGCGCAGGGTGGGGAGAGGGAAAGAATCTGAATGAATGACAGCTAGATGTTGGCTGTCTCTGTCCTTGTCTCTAGGAGGTGGCCCACCTGGCATGCCCAAGCTCCAGGGTCATACAGTCTGTACCTGAGTTGGAAAATGTTTGTGCAGGAATGAGCCAGATGAAAACTGAGGAGCTAACACCCCCAGGGGAGGTGAAGAGTGAGTGAAGAAGCAATATGGTACCTGTTCTCTTAGGGTGGGTCAGTGGTGCCTGGGAGCAGCCCAAATGGAGCCCATAACCTGGTGCTTTGTCCTTAAGAAGCTCACAGTTCACAGGAAGCTCTAGCTTTTGGGCTCATGAGGGTAGAAGAGCTCTCCAGCGGTTTGGGAGCCTGCTGACTGCCAGAGAGGTGGGGAAGGGAGAAAGCAGCCACCTGACCCCCGCTTCTTGCTAGACTCTAGGCCTCTGGGGGTTTGGCGTCTGCTGATATCTTGCTTCTTCTCTTCCGCAACTTCTTCCCATGGAATCTCTGACAGTTTCTGGCATTTTTCCTCAGAATTACACCTGATATCCGTTTTTTTAAATTTGTTTGCTTTATCTTTTTTCCCCTAAAATTTTTCCTTCCCTTTGAGACAATCTGGTAGCTGGTGTCTCTGGTCAGCCATCTTCTGTTTACTTAGTAGAGCTATGTTTATTTTTATTTTTATTTATTTATTTATTTTTATTAAATCATAGCTGTGTACACTAATGCAATCATGGGGTACAATGTGCTGGTTTTATACACAATTTGAAATTATTATTATTATTATTTTTTTCAGTTTTTGGCCAGGGCCGAGTTTGAGCCCGCCACCTCCAGTATATGGGGCTGGCGCCCTACTCCTTTGAGCCACAGGCACTGCCCACAATTTGAAATATTTTCATCAAATTGGTTAACATGGCTTTCACGGCATTTTCTTAGTTATTGTGTTTAGACATTTATATTCTACCTTTAGTATATTTCACATGCACCCGTGTAAGAGGCACGGAGCTATGTTGTTTTAAGTTTCAATTATTGCAATGAATTTCCCCCCCAAACCAGAACTATCTCGTATTTTCATTTTAAACCTCCCCGTGCTTGCTATGTAATAAGAATTTGGCAAGTGTTTGGCCTTGTAAAGAACGACCTTTCAGATGGATTTTGGATCCATTTTAGTAGAATTCTGATGCCCAGCAGTACCACTGGAAGGGAGTTTAATGTGGGTTGCAAAAGTAGGAACTGAGAGAATGAGTGAGCCATGGAGCCCAAAGGTAGGGAAAGCTGCAAACGCAGCAGAGACGGTGCTTTTCAGTACGTCGGGCTGCCTCACTAAGGTCTTGCTTTTATTGTCTATCACATTAGATATTAAAGAATACAGAATGGAGTCCTGTTTTAAAAATATTAATTTAGATACAGTATCCAGAATAGAAGAGGAAAAAAAAAAAAAGAAAGGAGACCAGTTTAGAAGTTAGATCTCAACAGAGTCCCACTTGTACTGGGAATGGAAGGCAGCATAACATAAAAAAAAAACATAAAAAACCAGCTTGCCTTCTTCACTCACTAACTCTTTTCTTCTCATTCAATGGTCTCCTTCCTCTTTAACTTTTAATTCTTTAACTTACTATGGGATGTTGATATAATCCCCTATAAGATTCCTGGGTTTGGGACACATTGCCTCAAAATATGACGCCTCTGGCAGCGCCTGTGGCTCAAAGGAGTGGAGCACAAGCTCCATATAGCAGACGTGGCGGGTTCAAACCCACCCTCGGCCAAAAACTGCAAAAAAAATAAATAAATAAATAAAAATATATATATATGTATATGTATGTATGTATGTATGTATGTATATGATGCCTCGGCATCTGAGCAGCAGCAGAAGCAGGCCACAGAAACAGGGTGAATCCCCTCACTGCCGCTCCCTGAAGGGGGGCACAAAAACAGGCCGACTTCTTGAAAATAGGTCATAAGACCTGCCTTTCAGGAAGGGCCCTGGCCTGCACCCACAGGAGAGAAACGTCACACAAGGCTGCCCGGAAGAATCTGAACAAACAAGATGTTTACTATAATACAAAAGGAAACATCCCATTCCTTTTATTACCGTCAGATAAGACCCTCTTTGTCTGTTCATGTTTCTCGACAATTACCCCCTTCTCATCATACCTTGCATAAAATACAGAGGTGCCTAAAAAAGACATGCATATTTTAAGAAAGGAAAAAAACTGTATTAAAGTTACAATACTCTCTCTATATATATACCAATAACGTTTGCTATCTTGTATTTTTGTATCTCTTAAAATTGCTTAAGTTAAACATGACTCAAGAATTACACTTTTAATACAGTCCCCCTCCCGGCATAAAATGTGTATACTTTTTTTGGCACCTGCTGTATACAAAATTTCGCATTTTTGGGTTGTCATTTCTGAAGGCTTTCATGTCAAATTTAATAAAATAAATTTGTATGCTTTCTTTTCTCTCTGTTATAGGGTCTTAGACATCAGCACTGTACTGGGTAGGAGATCTTTTCTCCTCTACAATCTTTTTTATTTTACTTTTTTTTTTTTTTTTTTGGTAGTTTTTGGCCGGGGCTGGGTTTGAACCCACCACCTCCAGTATTGTGGGGCCAGCGTTCTACTCCTTGAGCCCTAGGCGCCACCCTTATTTTACTTTCTTATTTTTTGAGAGAGAGTCTCCCTTTGTCGCCCTGGGTAGAGTGCAGTGGTGTCACAGCTCACAGCAACCTCAAACTCTTGGGCTTCAGCAGACCTCCTGCCTCAGCCTCCTGAGAAGCTGGGACTTCAGGGGCCCACTGCACACCTTCGGGTAGTTTTTCTTTGTTTTCTTTTTTAGTAGAGATGTGAATCTTGATCTTGCTTAGATTGGTCTGGAACTCCTGAGCTCAAGCAATCTACCCTCTTGGGCCTCCCAGAGAACTGGGAGGTCCTTATAGAGCCTGTGCATAATGTCCATGTGCGGACAGTGGACCGCCAGGGAGTGCAGCTGGGTGCCGGGAGCTGCCAAAGAGCAGGAGGGCTTTCCTTGGCGTCTTGTTTGATTTTGTTATTCAACAAGCACGTGGAGGAGCCGTTGGTGTGACACTATCTTTAATCCCTAAAATAGAATTACAACAGACAAAAGGAAACAACCTTCCCTCCAAGAGGCTGGAGGGTATACTCAGGGGAGAGATGCATTTTAGTTACGGCCAGGACATGAAAGGAGCCCTCAGTGGAAACACGGGCGGGATGAGGAGTTCCGTCATTTGAGTTTTCAGCAGGCATATTGGAAGCTGGAGGCATTCTGAAATCTGAGTGCTTCCATCCTCAGAATTGACAGAACAAAAGAGCGTGAGGTAGCTTTGGGCCGGTACTAACAGCACTGGCATTTCTCGTAAGCCATAGAATACATGTACTCAGGACAGGCTGACCAGCTACAGAAAAGACAAATTATGACATCTTTAAAGACTGTAGACGGCCCTGAGGAAATCCCTGTACTCCTGGAAACCTGGGCAAAAGATGGGGCCCTGAGCACACTCCAACGAGTAGGGTGTCACAGGCCACCTGTGGGCCTAGTGAAGTCAGTGAAGATGGGGGCTCCTCTTCTCTCCTACCCCTCTTCCAAACTCAGAAGAAAACAGTTTGATTTGATGCATCTTTTCATTTAAACCTAACAAGGAGGATTCACAGGGGCTTATTATTTTGCCCTAGAGCCTGAGAACCAAGCAGAGAAGGGAAGACCCTAAGACGCCAGTAACAATTCTACTACAAAAGTGAAAGGAAAGTTGTGTGAGCTTCTCAAAGACAGGGGTGGCGGCTGCCCTGGAAACCCAAACCTACTTCCTACAGCCAACGTGATTTCTACAGAAGAGGCGTAAAACTGGATTCCCAGGGACGGAACTAAGAAATGCAAAAGGCCATGCGGTTGGTAGAAAACACATCATTCTTTCTCAAGGGAAACACAGCCAAATAGTTCTCAATGTCATGGAACGAAAACGCCATGAGATTGCACATAACACCATTCAGTTCTCAAAGATCTGCCTCAACCACAGACTTATCCATGTTCCTGTGAAAATGCTAAGAGTGGTTTCCATCGAAACCTGTCACTAAAGACCTTGCTTGTCCTTACCTGTCTCCCCTCCTACCTTCCTGCCACCTTACCCACTTAGGGGCAGAGGCGTCCAGCAGATCAGAGTCAGGGGAAGCCTTAGGTGGGGAAACTGACAGGACACCCATGAAGCACCTGCTTTGCACAACAAGCCTGCCATCTATGGGCTCTGAAAAGATGGGACGGTTTTGAAAAAATTTTACTTTAAACCAAGTTCAGACATCTTCCTGCCATATGGAAATAGACATTGAATTTCAATAATTGAATTATTTTCAGGACTAAAAGTGATGTCTGTGGGACAAAGGAAGGGCTATCTGGGCCGAGAAGCATTTGGGGGCCTCAAAACGCTCCTTATTTGATGTACTTCTTTATAATCTAATTGATCATTTTAGTATACACTGGAATGTTGAACCATAGCCTTCTAGATATATATGTTATTTTAGAAATCCCATTCAGATTATACCCCACAGGCTTCAAGGGGGTGGAAATGTATGAGTAAAATCCTATGTGTGATGCTGCTGTTTAAGCAAGCTGCTTCTGGGGGGCTCGTCACTTTCCAGGTTATCTATTCCTTGATTTAATGCAAACTTCTCATCTAGTCTCTCAGGATTCTTTCTAGTTAAACACTGATGAGCACTAACCATTCCCAGGCATTAGCTTAAATCAATACCTCTATTATTTCATTTAATCTTCATAACATGCTGCAAGACCACTGGCCCCATTGCCAAGATGCCCTCTGATATAAGCACCGACTCAAGTTTAAAAACATGCCCGAGTCCAAAGTCCTGATTTTTTTTTTTGTTGAGACAGAATCTCACTTTGTTGCCCTTGGGCAAGTGCCCATCGCCATAGTGTCATAGCTCACAGCAATCTCAAACTCTTGGGCTCAAGTGATCCTCTTGCCTTAGTTTTTCATTTTTAGTAGAGATAGGGTCTTATGCTTGCTCAGGCTGGTCTCGAACTCCTGAACTCAAGTAATCTACTACCTTGGCTTCCCAGAATGCTGGGATTACAGGGGTGAGCCACCAAGTCTGTATTTTTTTTTTTTTGAGACATAATCTCACTTTGTCACCCTAGGGGTCATACCTCATAGCAACTTCAAACTCCTGGACACAAGTCATCCTCTTGCCTCAGCCTCCCAAGTAGCTGAGACCACCGACACCTGCCATGGATAGTTTTGGAGATGGGGTCTTGCTCTTGCTCGAGCTGGTCTACAACTCCTGAGCTCAGGTGATCCACCTGCCTCAACCTCCCAGAGTGCCAGCTGGGACTCCATGCCACAAAGTCCTTTTAACAATCACAATGTGGTCTCTCCACTCTCAGATTTCCCTGGTTCTTTCCTGGTAATGCTGAAGCCAGTTTTCTTAATTAGAACTATGCTTTCTTTTTCAAATAAGAGTATACTAGTATTCTGCTGCACCTGATTTCAAAACTGTTTTAGACACAAAGAAGCATCCTCCATCCTCACTATATTCAAATAGATTTTAATATTTCCTATGTAGAAATACTTCTCAGTTTTACACAAAATGATGTGTGATTTAAGTAACATTTGTCTGTGTGACTTAAGAAAGCAAAGATGTGAGGATTAGACCAAGTATGGTCCTATCCTGGCTCTGTCACTTTGCATCGCTGGTGACATTACTTTACGCTCGCTGAGACCCAGTTCTCTTATTAGTAATAAAAGGATGACAATCATAATAGCAATCTCATACTATTATCATGATGATTAAATGAGAAGACATAAAGTACCCAGAAAAGTCACTGCCCTATGACAGGCACTCTCACAGTAGCTATTAGTAAGGAGCTCTGAGAGGTGACTGTTCTGGAATGAGACATTTCACCAGCAACTCTCAGGCGCAGCACCCAGGGGCAGGACTGCAGATGGAGCAGCGAGGATAAGGTTTGCGTGATGCTGGCAACAGCACAGTGTAGTGATGCCAACATCACACAAGTCTCCTTCCCCACCCCATCCCAAGAGATAAAAGGATTAGCTGGCAGCTGCTGCTACCCAGTCTCTGCCTGGACCATTTCATTCATTTTCCAACCAGCAACACAAATAATTCCACATTTCTTTCCAACTCAGATAATTTGATTTTGGACAAGGATAGCGAGTAAAAGGGCTGAAGTTTATCTGCGTATTGTTAAGGGAAAAAACAAGAACATAAAAAGCGGGTGGGGGAGAAATGGGACTGTTCTTCAGGTTGATGGTGTAGGCACGTTGCAGAGAAGGGGCAGAGAAACACCTAAGCCTGCACGCCCACCCTACACACCCGCATTTCTGCACCTCGAGCTGTCTGTCAGAAAGCACCTGGGAGCTTCTAACAATGCCCAGCCAGCCTGAAACGACCGGATTAAGACTTTCTGCAGGTATTTCTGAAGTATGTTCTGTAGAAGCTTTGCTCTGTTTTTTTCAAGTGAGTATAAGAATTTCTATCTTGAAAAATACCCATTAGCTTTTCATATGATTTTATTTAATTAATCTAAAAGCATTTCAGACCATATTTCTCTAACTCAGACAAGCATCTGGAAAAGACTATTGTAATTTATTTCTTTCACATGAATAATCAGGCTCTGACTTGCTTTCCTTAAACTTTGCTGATGACATAACTGGTTGTGTTTACTTGTTTGCCTTTCATTAAGAATAATGGCACTTTAAAATGAGAGTCACTTTTTAAATCACTATTAGACAAATAGTTTTTATTATTATTATTATTATTATTATTTTTATTTTAACCTTGGTTGCAAGCTTATAACCCTCAAAGAATTACTTTAAATGGTTTAAAGTGAGTTATGGAAGTCCTCATGCAGGTTAGTAGTGTTTTTTTGTTTCGTTTTGTTTTTTAGTTAGTAGTGTTTTTTTTTTTTTTTCTTTAGAGATAGAGTCTCACTCTGTCATCCTCGGTAGAGTGCCATGGTATCCCCCCTCACAGCAACCTCCAACTCGTGGGCGTTGGCGATTCTCTTGCCTCAGCCTCCCAAGTGGCTGAGACTACAGCCGCCCACCACAACGCCCGGCTATTTTTTGTTGCAGTTTGGCTGGGTCTGGGTTTGAACCCGCCACCCTCGGTATATGGGGCCGGCACCCTACCCACTGAGCCACAGGTACCACCCAGTTGTGTGTTTTAACATAACAAAATGCTGACATCATAAAGAACATAATTAAATCTGTCATATTTTCCAGTCTCAATTTTTAAAAAGTGAAAAATAATCTTTACCAATTATTCCTTATCAATATATCAATAATATGCTTTCTCTCTAGTTAATGTACCCACTAAACAATGAACTTAAATTGAGAATCCTTGTCTGTGGAAAAGTAACTAAACATCTACTTTATGCTCTTTGAAATGTTTTTGAATTTGACTGCTTCTAAAAAATATTCTTCAAAGTAAAACTTGAGTCAAATCCATGAATATGAGATGTTGGTCTCTTAATTTTATTTTTTATTCTTAGTTAACTTTCTATTTTATAATTAAAGAAATAGTTCCTAGTGTATAACAACACCAAACATTATAGCAATAATACAAAGAGTTGCCACAGACCCAGCACATCTTTACATTACTATAGTACATTGAACTAATGAACCTTATTAATACATTATTATTAACTAAAGAACACAGGTTTTTTATTGGCTTTTGGTCTTTGGATTTCATTAGTTTTCCCATGTCATTTTTTTTCTGTTCCAGTATCTCAGCCAGGACGTCATATCACATTCAATGTCTTATCTGCTCAGCTTCCTCTGGTCTGTGACACTTTCTTATATTTAGCCTGTTTCTAATGACCTGGGCAATTTTAATGAGTCAGCTATTTTGCAGAAGGTCCCTAAATTTGTGTTTAGCAGATATCCTTTTTGCATGGTTGTATTGGGATTATGGATTTTTGGAACAACGATCACAGGGGTGAAGTAACATTTTGATCACATCATGTCAGGCCGAGGGTGTTGGCTCACGCCTGAAATCCTAGCACTCTGGGAGGCCCAGGCAGGTGGATTGCCTGAGCTCACAAGTTGGGGACCAGCCTGAGCAAAAGCAAGACCCCATCTCTAAAAAAACTAGCCAGGCATTGTGGTAGGCACCTGGAATCCCAAATACTTGGGAGGTTGAGGTAAGAGGATCACTTGAGACCAAGGGTTTGAGGTTGCTGTGAACTGTGATGCTACGACCCTCTACTGAGGGCAACAAAATGAGAGTCTGGCAAGTCTCCCTTTGGATTTTTTTTTTTTTTTTATCAAAAAAACAAAACTGATCATATCATATCTGGGGTATGTGCCATTAATTTAACTTACTAGTGATTATGGTTTTTTTTTTTTGTTGTTGTTTTTTGTTTTTTGGCCAGGGCTGGGTTTGAACCCGCCACCTCTGGCATATGGGACCGGCGCCCTATTCCTTGGGCCACAGGCGCCGCCCACTAGTGATTATGTTAAACATCATCATCTGACCAAGGTAGTTCTCCCTAAGTTTGTACCTACAAACTTCATTTTTGTATTTATTTTAGTTTTTTTTTCCTTTCCACACTGTATTCTTTTGTAACAAGTATTAAGTGTAGCCCCCACCGAAGGGGTGGGAATTAAACTCCATCTCATAAGGGTGGGTGGAGTAATTATACTAATTATTTGAAAAGATTTCTATAGGAGATTTGTCTTTTTCCCTTTATACATTCTATCCTTTATTTGTATCAGTAGAGACTCACAGTTATTTATTTTATATTCCAGGTTATAATCCCCTATGGCCTTATTTAATTTGCTGCACCAATTTTTCCAGCTTTGGCCGTGAGTGCTGTTTGGGGTTGGCTGCTGCGTCTATGGCTTGTCCGTATCATTTTTGTTTCTGAACCTTCCCTACATTCTGGTGCTATGAGGATCTGCAGTTTCATTCTGCATTTTTATGCCCTAGCCCTAGAATCAGCCCTTTTCCAAGGAGTCTGGTGATTTTATTGGTAAATCATAGTAGAAACCGAGACATGGGTGCTGGATGGTTTCTTTTAATTTTTGTCTTTAATTTTGTGAGGGGAATATTGTCCTACAAGCTCTCTGGATGCCTCTATTAATTTCATCACTCTTTCTAATGAACATGAATAGAAGCACATTCATACTCTTACACCTTTCTACCTATAAAAAGGTAATAAATTCCCAGATGCTCTGGCTTACAAACATGAAAAGATAGAGGATTTGTCATAAAACAAACTAAACCATATCTTCCAATGACAGCTGTAATGTATCAATATCCAGAACTACCAGAGACGATAGATAAGCTTCCACTGCCAGGCCACAGATCTCTTAAATTCAGGCAATAGAGGAAGAGCTTATAAATAAAAATGATTCTGCTCAGGCATCTTTATTGCTCATACTTTCTACATCTGGCTCCTCCTGGTTGAGCTTCACAAATGAAACACATCCTTGGGGACCGTGGTAGAGAAACCAGGAAAGGAAGAAGAAAGCTGAAATGTGAGGAGCCAGATGTGAACTTCAACTTCAGGAAGGCAAACCACACCGCGTCAGTGGGATTGTTCTAGCAGGTGGCTCAGGAACACTCTGGTGAGCCGGATGCTGAGGACGCATACAGGCTTCTTCAATGTTTGTACGAGGAAATATTTTTTCAGTCTAATTCAAGTTATGATTCACTGCAGACAGAAAACACTTTTTCGTTGCTCAAGTATTTTCATGGCTATTATCCTAAAACTCTGCAGCCCAAAGTGAAATTAAATAGTGTGAAAACACAAAATAACTAGCAAATTATACCGCAGGACAGCGAAGGCTGCGGAACCTTTCTGATAGTTTGGAAGAGAAAAACCCAAGTGCTGTTTCCTTCTCCTCAGAAGCTGTACTGTGGTGCACTTAAAAAAATAGATTTGTGCTTCATCCCTGGTTCTGCCACAGAGTTCTGAAACCCCATCATTTTAAAAAAGAATCTTAAAAATATATTGTCCTAACAAGTAAACAGACACAATAATATAATTACCCTCAGTGCTGTTATTTTCCATCCTGGAGGCATCCCCACTTGTAAACTTTGAGATTAAAATTCTGAATTGCTTTGGAAAAACTTAGACATTAACAACATATATTTTAGCTACAGCCGTTTTTTTCCTCCATAAACACAAACATAACTACATAATCAGTTCCAAACAACCAAGAACTATGTCAATGTTTTTTCATGACATTTTTGCCATGTGGCAAAATACGTCTTTATTATTGGGTGTTGACCGTGCCTTTTAAGACTCATAAAAGTAAGCCCATCGTATCTATTATATTATGTCAACAGCAGATCAACTGTTTCCTACAGCATGGGAGAGGTTTGTTCTACATCAGACCTCAAACAGGGAAAAAAAAGCACTTTACAATTCAATTCCCGGAAACACAGAACTGGAGTGGTATATACCATATGTTATTCCAAAGTAAGTGTCCCCTAAAAATTACACTCAGAAGAATTTAATCCAGAACCTCAATTTGCTATTAATAGTCTAAGTATATAACAAATGCTCTTGAAATAAAAAAATCCCTGTATACCTTTGCTCACATACATTTATAGTTTCTCTGCTATTCACATAAATCGCTAAGTTTAAAAAGGAATAGGTAAGAGACTTGGATATTAAGACATGCGGGCCGGGTGTGGCTCACTTCTGTAATCCTGCCATTCTGGGAGGCCAGAATCAAAACCAAACCAAACCAATCAAAACAAGTAGAATGCTTGAGCTCAGGAGTTGGAGACCAGCCTGAGCAAGAGGGAGACCCCATCTCTACTACAAATAGAAAAACTAGCCGGGCGTTGTGGGAGGTGCCTATAGTTCAAGCTACCTGGGAGGATGACCCAAGACAAATGTTTGAGCCACAGAAGTTGGAGGTTGCTGTGAGTGATAACAACACTGTACTCTACAGCCGAGTGCGGTGGCCCGCACCTGTAATCCCCATACTCTGGGAGGCTGAGGCAGATGGACTGATAGAGCTCACGAGTTCAAGACCAGCCTGAGCAAGAGTGAGACCCACCTCAAAAAAATAGCTGAATGTTGTGGCAGCTGCCTACAGTCTCAGCTACTTGGGAGTTTGAGGCAAGAGAATTGCTTGAGCCCAAGAGTCTAAAGTTGCTATGAGCTATGATGCCACAGCACTCTACCAGGGGCAACAAAGTGAGACTTTGTCTCAAAAAACCAAACCAAACCAAACAAAAAACAAAATGTAATAAAAAATAGCAGAAATAGAAGAAAGAATTACATCTCTTTTTTTTTTTTTTTTTTTTTTGAGACAGAGTCTCACTATGTCGCCCATGGTAAAGTGCTGTGGCATCACAGCTCACAGCAGCCTCAAACTCTTGGGCTTAAGCAATTCTCTTGCCTCAGCCTCCTAAGTATGTGGGACTACAGGCACCCTCCAAAAAGCCTGGCTATTTTTTGTTGCACTTGTCATTGTTGTTTAGCTGGCCTGGGTCGAGTTTGAACCGGCCACCCTCGGAGTATGTGGCTGGCACTGTAACCACTGAGCTATGGGCGCCGAGCCACATCTGTTTAAAAGTAACAGACACGAGACAATTAATTCAATTGCAACCAATGAATGATTACAAATGACGTCAGGTTCACTTTTTAGTCACTTTCATTATTAGGATACATGCTTTTAAAAATTTTAATAAGGTAATGCCATTGTGGGAGATGATTTCATTTGGGGACTAACATTTCAATACTCTAACACCATAATACTGGTGTTAGAGACTGATTTATTATTTAACTCTACCTAAAGTTATTTTTTTCTCTCTCCCTTTTTGCTGATCCGCAGATGATACTCGTCCACTGACAAAATTTTACATTTTCTTTCTATACTTAACTTTCTATTTAACTACAGTCCTTCTGTAAGAAGTAATGGCCCTGCCCAAATTGAGTATCAATTTTACGTTTAAAAGTGCTGTAATGAAAATACTGTTTTTAAAGATCATAGAAAAGTAGCATTTTTTATGCTGTCTTTTTATCTGCCATAAACAACACAATTTTCCTACATAGTTTTGAATGCTTTGGCCTAGAACAAAATTAGACACATAGGGCAGTGCCTGTGGCTCAAGGAGTAGGGTGAGTTCAAACCGGACCCTGGCCAAAAAAACCTGCCAAAAAAAAAATAAATAAATAAAATAAATAAATAAATAAATAAATAATTAGACATATAGGACCAGGCCTATTCCCTTAGTCTTTCAAGTTAAGTTTGTTTTGAATGGCCAAAATACATGAAAAAATGCTCTTCATCTCTTATCATCAGAGGAATACAAATGTAAACCACTCTGAGGTATCACCTAACTCCAGTGAGATTAGCCCACATGACAAAGTCTCAAAACTGCAGATGCTGGTGTGGATGTGGAGAGAAGGGAGCACTTCTGCACTGCTGGTGGGACTGCAAACTAGTACAACCTTTATGGAAAGAAGTACGGAGAATTCTTAAAGAACTACAAGTCGACCTTCCATTTGATCCTGCAATGCAATTGCTAGATATCTACCTAGAAGAACAAAAATCATTTGACCACAAGGATATTTGCCCCAGAATGTCCACTGCAGCTCAATTCATAATCTCCAACTTGTGGAAGCAGCCCAAGTGCCCACCAACCCATGAATGGATCAACAAACTGTGGCATACGCGTACCATGGAGTATTATTCAGCTATAAGAAAAGATGGATACGTTACATCTTTCATGTTTACCTGGATACAGCTGAAGCACATTCTTCTTAGTAAAGTAACACAAGAATGGAAAAAAAAAAAAGGGTGGCACCTGTGGCTCAGTCGGTAAGGCGCTGGCCCCATATACGGAGGGTGGCGGGTTCAAACCCGGCCCCGGCCAAACTGCAACCAAAAAATAGCTGGGCGTTGTGGCGGGCGCCTGTAGTCCCAGCTACTCGGGAGGCTGAGGCAAGAGAATTGCTTAAGCCCAGGAGTTGGAGGTTGCTGTGAGCTGTGTGAGGCCACGGCACTCTACCGAGGGCCATAAAGTGAGACTCTGTCTCTACAAAAAAAAAAAAAAAGAGAGAGAAATAAAGAATGGAAAAAAAAAATCTGATGTACTCAATACTAATAGGAAGCCAATATATGAACAACTACGTGCCCACACAAATAATAAAACACACCTATAGTCTAGCAAGGGGGAGGGGAGAAGGGCAGGAGAGGTGAATAAGGAGAGGGGAGGAGAGGGCAGCCGGCGAGGTCTCCCCTAACATGCCCCAAGTGCGGGTGCTCAGTGCCCCTGGGTGAAGGGCTCAACTACGACTTGAACTTTACCTGAGACTAGAAAACAATATAACTGAAAATTTTGTAATTTGAAATTAAAAAAATAAAATAAAAATAAAAGTTAAAAAATAGTTTGTCTTTGACTAAGAATGGTAAGCGAAGCTAAATCTTATATCAGAATCAGATATCAGATATCATTCTACTCTTCATAGTTCACTGATAGAAAGAATATATAGTAAATTGAGTATAGCATTTAAAAGTAGGAGAAAGTGAATTGTTTAATTTGTCTAAGATTCAGTGTCTCTACCTGTAAAATAGAAAAAAATAAAGGAAGTATCATGAGGCAGACAAGAGATGTGGTACTTAGCACAGTACCTGTGGGCCAGGGCTTATTCTCAATAAGTATTAGAGGGTGTGGACTGACCATCACAATGTTCCAAGTTAAAGAATTTTCTCTCATCTTTGTTTACATTACGGCCTGTATTCAGGGACAATCCATATCTATTAGGTTTAAAGATTTTAACAGCCACACTAGGCAAAACTAGGAAAATAATATCCCTTAGAAAACTGTCTTACTGCGGCTGAAAATCTGCCTGAATACGCTATTTCATATTATAATTCAAGTGACTATCCTTCAAGTCAATCTGTTTTCCAAAAACAGTCTGTTTATGTGTAATGTGTTTATACCTAAAATAACCACAGCAGTGTTTACTGGAGCATGAAAATATTTTAAGCAGTCCTCAAATTAAAAATAAACTAAGTGTTTGGTTATATTGATTGCATTTTCTCTTTGTTTGTAGGAAATAAAGTCGCAGCTGGAATTTAGATATTAAATGGGCATAATATTTGTAAGAAAGAATTGGAAATTTAACCTGAAGAAAATTAAAATCAGAAGATACAGAACTGTTTCTAAATGCTACGTGTACCTCACGTACCAGGTATAAGATGGAGGAAAAGGCTTCCCCAAAAGTGCTCTCCGGAGAATGTTTAATGGATTTAACACAGAGAGAGTCAAGATACATCTGCCTGTGCCCAGTGAGGATTCAGGTTTTGAACAAGGAGTTAGGGCAAAGATTCAGGTTTTGAACCAAATTCCATAAAAAAAATACATAAAATATTCCTCCCTTTGAAGAAAAACTAACAACATACATTGGAATCCATCCTAATGATACAGAGAATTCAGCACTCATGAAGCCGGATCGTAAGGAACACAGACCGTGCTTAGATGTTCATATACTAAGGAAGCCGACTTCATCAGCGATCGCTGGAGTGATCCGTGGAGCATATCCAAGTTTACAACTTTCACAAATGAGTCCTAACAAAAGAAAGGAACATCACACAGGAGGCTATTTTGGAAAAAGGACAGTTTCATATAGGGGAGAGGATCAATAGAACGTAGACACTGCAGAGAAATAAAGAAATCTATACCCGTTTTGAAATAATGATTTTACAACACTGGCTGAGAGCTTCATTAGAAGAAAACTGGTTGTTGCTAAATACCACTGAATTGGCTAAAACGTCTGTACTTCTGATTCGTGAGATCGGGTTCAGTTAGAAAATAGACAGCTTCATAGAACCCTTATCTGAATACTGGGATGGACAGAGAGTCGGAGGGGGTGGGCTTTCCTGACTGCCTCAGTCATAATCTAGACACCTGCCACCTCAGGGGCAAGTCTCAGGAAATCCTCAGCGTATTTTAATTAGGGTATTTTGTGTGTGTGTATGTATACACTATATGATATATAAAGGAACAGAGTGTCATAGCATTCAGGAAGTTGCATCACAATTTTCCTTGCATAAGGCAATAATATGTATGAAAATGGTTAAGTTAGGAGTAAGAAATATTATTGTTTCAAGAGCAAAACTAGACGCTAGAATATGGGATAACATTTAAAACACAAGGTGGTATTGGTTGAACTGTGTCCCCCTAAAACCTATGCTGATGTCTGAACCCCTGTCCCTGTGCATTTGACCTTTTGTGGAAATAGGATCTTTGCAGAAGTATCAGGGTCGCCCTCACTCCACTATGACAGCCCCACTGTCGGAAGAGACACACAAAGGAACGAGGGGCGTGTGACGACAGTGACAGGACTGGAGGTCTGGGCCACAGACAAGGCTCTGCCACACCCTTGAAGAGCAAAGGGAGGAAACGTGGCCCAACCAGCACCTTGATTTACACTTCCAGCCTCCAGAACTGTGCCAGCAGAAACTTCTGCTATTTTAAGCTGTGAAAACTTGGTGATGTGTCATAGCAACACTGGGAAACTATTATGTCAACTGGCAAACGCCAACAGCGTAACCTAATCATTTGTACCCATATATTAATCTGTTTAAAAAAAACATAACAGGAAGCAAAGATGAAACAGAACCCAAATGACAAAATTTCCAAAATTATTACACATTTTTCAGCGGTAGCAACTCTGTTGCACACCATACTGACATAGTCTAATAATGAATTTTTTTCTTGGGCCCTACACAGATTACAACAGGATTAGTTTTGGTTGTTAGGAACGGAAAATATAACATACGATGGGATAGTCAATGGATCATTTTTTCTCTCTCTCAAGGATGAACAGGTTTCCAGAGTCAGTATGCAAGCTGGCTTTGTTTTTTACCTGTTGATGTGGCTTCACAGAGCCACCAGCATGGTGGGCCCGCCATTCAGCGCATAACAGAAGGAAGGAAGATGGTACTTCCATTCAGAGTACTCCCTGCAAGTTGCACACAGCACATTTACTTATAATGCTATTAGCAAAGGCATGGTCACCTATAAAAGAAAGTAGGAACATGTCTTTATTCCCAGTAGCTAAGTGTCAGCTAAAATCATGCAGAAAAAAGCGTTCTTACAGAAGAGAGGGAAAACGCTGGTGGGCATCAGTCTCTGTTACATAGATTTTGCATTATTGATGTCTAAAAGCTTTGACATGAATCCATCTTATCCAGTTTCTGAAAGTGAAGGAAATTAAACAGGTTTGATAGTGTGGAGAATGAATCCGTCTCTGTCTCTAGCTCTGTTCCCCTCTCTCATCACGCCTTTCCAACCTAGACACACAGTTTGGAGATTAATCCTGGGGGCTCTTTATTCCCCTTTCTCAGCTGAGTGTCTCAATGCTAGAATATGCAGGTGTCCTCAAACTTATTAAACAGGGGGCCAGTTCACTGTCCCTCAGACCATTGGAGGGCCGGACTATTGTTTAAAAAAAAAAAAACAAAAAAAACTATGAACAAATTCCTATGCACACTGCACTATCTTATTTTGAAGTAAAAAAACAAAACGGGAACAAATACAATCACACCGCCTCATGTGGCCCACGGGCCTCAGTTTGAGGACCCCTGAAGAGGAAGTAATAATGGCAAGAATTCCAAGCTCCCTCTTTCCGTGCTTATGTGGGTGTCCTCCACAGCCTACTCCTGAAATCAATTTGCAACAGCTCTTAAAGAGCCAGGGCTGGAACACCTGTTCCCCATTTCTAATATATAAACTGTTATCATTAGTGTAGACCAGCTGAATTCATAGCTAGAAGGCTTCATGGAGCTGACCTTTTCAATAACATTATGTTAAAATCAACAGCCACGGAAACAGCAAATGAAGCAGCTTCATTCACAGTACAAACTGCGTTCAAGTAAATACAGCTCTTAGCCTCAGGATTATCACAAACCTGCTGGACTTTATTCATCTGGAATCAATACATTAATAAGATTTTGATTTTCTAAGTGATACACAGCTGATTTTTTTTTTTTTTTTTTTTTTTTTTTTTTAGGCAAAAGCACCTGAGAAGATGGCTCTTCAGCCAGATGCTTTTTTTCCCAGGGGAAGATGATTCCCAGTCCACAGGCTGTCTTTGTGTCTACAGCCAAATGCGGGAGAAAAGGAAGATCACGGCCTTTCCAGAAGGATGAGCAAGTTATAGTTTTTAGAAAAATCCCTTTAACTGCTCCAAAAATAATTAAATATTGTGTAGATTAAAAAATTGAACAAGAACATAATATCAACTTGATTATATACTTACGTAGAAAAGTTTTTGAGAAATAAGAAAGGAGGAAATTGAGGCAGTGTAGCTCAGCTGCCTGCAAGCATCTACCTCCATTTACTCAGGAGGATCATATTTGCACCTATATATTTTTCTGCACCTCTATATTATGAAATTCTGTCATACATAGAAAAATAGATTTAAATTGGGCTTTGAGAGTTTGCCATTTCATAAGATGTTCCCTTAGGAGTTTCGGCTAAGTAAACAAGTGACTGCAAAATACCCACAGTGTCAACCCTGCTGGGTCTTACCAAAGACAACTAAAGCCAAGTTTTACCCTTCTCTCTCTCTCTCCATACTTTTTTCTTCCCGTGACCTCCTCCCACCCTCAGGACAGCCACGTATCATGACAACGCTTCAGATATAAAGAGTAAAAGTCTGGGCAGCAAAAAACTCAAAACTTTCAAAAGGACACCAACCAGGTTCAAATTAGTTTACTATTTCTACAGGTATTCAGCCTCAGCAGTGGGAATTACTTTTCCTCTTCATAATTTATTTTGTCTGATAATAAATGTTTCCGTTCTACAATGTTGAGGTTATGTCGTGGGTTAAATTATCTCCTAGAGGTGTTCCTTCTCCTTAGTGAGAATTTGTTCTCAGGTGTGAAATATTCTTCAAAACAAATATTTCTGATTTTTAATCCCTCTTTTCTCATCTCTCATTTCAAAATCTCTATCAACCAGGTGGTGCTAACATAAAATTACAGGTCAGTTACAATGAGTGGTCAATGAAAGGGCGTGGAAAATAGAAAATTCTAAAAAGAGCTTCCTCCAGGGTGTACAGGCTACTCCAATGTTGACCTGAGAATATTTGTAAGGCCTCAGAATATATATGCAAATTTAAAAAACTACATACTTTATATGCAAATATATAAAGGAGCCTTTAGTTTATTGGAATAACCTGGCAGAGATCAACAATTTTTCACTTACGCCTAATAATTTTTCAATCTTGGGTTTCCAAATGTTTAAGGTTTGAACCAGGATTATCATTGTTTTTATGGTTGCTTTTATTTCTGCAAAATGTGAAAGAAAGTAAAGGAAGCCCTAGCGGAGGGAAGGCAAAAGATGAAGGAAGAAGGGAGTGTTGGCTAACAGCCTGCCTTTTACGGGAATCCGAAGTCAGTGACCTCAAACACCTGCCCACTGGAAATGTTTAGATTACGATGATGACGCACATCTAGAATCTAGTTACTGCTCTCACCTGAGATCAAAGAAGTCTGAGGATCTCTATCAGACTTGGGATAGAGGCAGAGGAGGGGGGAGGCAGGAAGCAATTCTCAAAGATAAATTTGAGGCCAGGTGTGGTGGCTCACTTCTGTAATCCCGGTAACTGGGGAGGCTGAGGCAGGAGGATTGCTTGAGTGCAGGAGTTTGAAGTTACTGGGAGCTATAAACATGCCACTGATTTCTGGCCTGAGCAACAGAGTAAGACTCTGTCTCATAAATAAATAAAGGAGTAAGCGATGAATGAATGAATTCTAAATAAAAAACAAAAAAAATTAGCACTCAATCTCTTCCCCTTTTCCTAAAGAGAGAAACTTTCCCCAAGGAACATATTTAATACACAGTTCAGAAGAAGCATCTTTTTTTTCTATTTTTTTTTGCAGTTTTTGGCCAGAACTGGGTTTGAACCTCTCACTGGGTTTGAACCCACCACCTCTGGCATATGGGGCTAGTGCCCTACTCCTATGAGTCACAGGCACTGCCTGAAGCATCAAATTTTTAAAAATCATTTTCTTCTCCAAATTCAGGTGCCAACTCAGCAGCACAGACTTCCCAAAGTATCTACCTTACCCTTTCATGAGAGGCTATCGAGGGAGCTAAACAAACAAAAGAACACCTGTGTTATAAACTCCCAAGGAGTGGAGCGTGGTATCTGCTAAAATAGATGGTGGAAAGATAACAACAGCAACAGAGCACCCAGCAGTGTCTTGCCAGTTAAAGGTGATCAGGGCAGACGCTGTTTGATTTATAATAAAAAAAAGTGAGCTCAGGCTTAGACAAAACGAAGTGTACATTCAAAAGGGGTATTACCAGTTTCAAATCAGTAGAGCTTCCTTTTCCTTAAAGGTAAATGGAGATCTAATGTCACTTCACAAGTATTTGTCAGTGTAAAATGAGACAAACTAGTTAACCTGGGTCATTCCCCTCAAAACAAAACAAACAAACAAAAAAAACGGTTAAGCGTATTCCAGAGTATCCTATCCTATTCATTACATGAGAAGATGGATTTGCTGAGTTTATTTATGCAGCCTGTAACTTTTCACACATCTTATTTATCTCTAAAACCTGAATGAAATTTATCAACCAATTAAAAAGAAAAAAAACTGACAAATTATGCCAATTATAAAGGGAAAAAAAACTACCATGAGAATACATCTTTTCTGTTAATTCAAGAATCACAATCCAAATAAACACTTTTATTCCAGTATTCCAAGGACAGTAACACTATTTTAATACTACCACGTGACTTGTGATAGTCTTAACCCCTACAGGACATTCTTCTTTTCTTCCTCCCCCAGACCCCTGCTCTACCCTACAAACCAGGTTTTAACAAAAAACTGCTCTCTATAAACACAACCAACTCTTTTATATGACGTGATCTGGAAGATTCCTTTGCGGTTGTCTCACCGGCAACTCAGATTTCTTGAAATGTCCTTCCCGTTTGCTCTAGGCACTTACATACACAAATGTATGCACCTTAGGTTACAGGCAGTATCATTCATATTTTATCTCATTAACACGTCCCCCAATAAAGCATAACAAAGAGAAGAAATTAAATGAAACAACATCTTCAGATATTCTCTTAAAGATAAAAGGCACAGATCATTTTTACTTACAATCAGAGAAGTTATCATTTTTCTTGTGATAAAACTGAATTCATGAATATAATCAGTTGGTGATTCTTCAATTTTTCTACCAGAAGATGTTAGACATTTATGTTTAATGGTAGATATTCATATCTTATATCTTTTTTTTTTTTTTTTTCGTGGTTTTTGGCCCGGGCTGGGTTTGAACCTGCCACCTCTGGCATATGGGGCCGGCGCCCTACACCTTGAGCCACAGGCGCCGCCCAGATAGTCATATCTTTATTGAGCCAAAGTCACTCAACTGTACATGTTCAAGTACAGTTTTAAATTACTTTATATAAACAAAACTTGAAGTTCTAGCAGAGAGAAGAATGGTGGTACGTTTACCTGCTTGATGTTTACATTATACAGAATCCTAAATAAGACTAATGCTTAACTGCCACAAGAAATTCTATAAACATTTCCTGTTTATTTCTAAGTTTCCTTTCTACTGAGCTAGGTTCACATTGAACTTGGTAAGTAATTTTAAACCACTGTAAACACATTCTTAAAATAGCTCAGTGTTTTTCAGAAACTGTTTAGGAGGCTTCTTGATTTTAAATTTGATATCATAAAATAGTCATAGTGGGTCATAAACATTTCTTTCTCTCCCCTCCTGAGAAAGAATCAGGGATGTGTGATTATTACTAAATACCATCATGATAAAAATAAAAATACCATCATGATGTGGTTTTTACTTAGCAACAGCTTGGGGTCTGGGTATGGTGATTCACAGTAATGAACGTTTGCAGAGAAACACTCAAACTTTATCAATAACCACAGGCAACACGGTTCTAAAGCTTATTCCTCAGTAACATAAAGAACATCATGGCGATGGAATTCTCACTACATTTGGCTTTAAAATAATAATGCAATGCCACCTTCACCCCCCCAATTCCCTCACCCTGTACCGCTGGAAAATAAGCCCTGTTTGCTGACAACAGTTGGTGAGCTTTTTAATTTCTTTTTCCTAGAACACTACCATAATTGTTACTTTTAAGTTGTTTCATAAGAGATACTATTATGAGGACGCTGCCACCCTGGTATGAAGATGATGTTAAGTTAAAGAATTTTGAGATTCTACAGGTCTAGGAAGGTCCTTTTAGGAAGAAGCCTTCCTAGAGCTCAGCGAAGAGGATTAACTTCTGGGGCAGGAGGCTGCCACAAATCCTACTATAAATGCCCTCTCTGGAAAGTCTTAGGGCCCTGAGGAGGACAGACCTACCCTGTTTCCCCGAAAATAAGACCTACTTACAGGAAAGATAAGACCTACTTACAGGAAAGATAAGACGTCCCCTGAAAATAAGACCTAGCACATCTTTGGGAGCCCACCTTAAAATAAGACACTGTCTTATTTTCGGGAAAACAGGGTATCTTACATGTATACACAAACATTTTCATAAACTTTCTTATCTTCCTGTTTGATCTCCTAAAACCCCATGACTCTTTCCCCTTTCCTGAGCTGGACACTTAAGAATCACGTTCTAACCATCTCCTGTGAGACGCTAATCCCGGAGCAGCCGAGTACAGGCACTGCACTTCTAAACAGACTTTTTCTCCTATTAATCTGTCTCTTGTCAGTTTATTTTATTTATTTATTTATTTATTTATTTATTTATTTATTTATGCAGCTTTTGGCCGGGGCTGGGTTTGAACCCGCCACCTCCGGCATATGGGGCCGGCCCCCTAGTTCTTTGAGCCACAGACGCCACCTCTCTTACCAGTTTAATTCACAGCCTTCTGAGAATAAACAAAAGGATAGTAGAAAAAATTTTTCCTCCCTGACAATTGGATTTTGTTACTTTTATCATATTTTTCACCAGCTACAAAAAAATGCTACTATTTTAAATCTTTTCCAGAGTCGTGGCTCTAGCACTTAATAGCTGGATGAACTAGTTCACCTCTAGAAGCCCCTGCTTTTTATTTCTATAATAAGAATAAAAATACTTCCCTTATCAAGGTTTTATAAGAATTAGATAAAAATACTAGAAGAGAGTGCAGGGAAAACCCTTGAAGAAATTGGTCTGGGCGAGTATTTTATGAGGAGGACACTCCGGGCCATTGAAGCAGCTTCAAAAATACACTACTGGGACCTGATCAAACTAAAAACCTTCTGCACAGCCAAGAACACAGTAAGTAAAGCAAGCAGAAAGCCCTCAGAATGGGAGAAGATATTTGCAGTTTATGTCTCTGATAAAGATTTAATAACCAGAATCCACAGAGAACTCAAACGTATAAGCAAGAAAAGAACAAGTGATCCCATCGCAGGCTGGGCAAGGGACTTGAAGAGAAACTTTTTTTTTTTTTTTTTATTGTTGGGGATTCATTGAGGGTACAATAAGCCAGTTACACTGATTGCAATTGTTAGGTAAAGTCCCTCTTGCAATCATGTCTTGCCCCCATAAAGTGTGACACACACTAAGGCCCCACCCCCCTCCCTCCATCCCTCTTTCTGCTTCCCCCCCCATAACCTTAATTGTCATTAATTGTCCTCAATCTTGAAGAGAAACTTATCTGAAGAAGACAGGCGCACAGCCTACAGACATATGAAAAAATGCTCATCATATTTAATCATCAGAGAAATGCAAATCAAAACTACCTTGAGATACCATCTAACTCCAGTAAGATTAGCCCATATCACAAAATCCTAAGACCAGAGATGTTGGCGTGGATGTGGAGAAAAGGGAACACTTCTACACTGCTGGTGGGAATGCAAATTAATACATTCCTTTTGGAAAGATGTTTGGAGAACACTTAAGAGATCTAAAAATAGACCTGCCATTTAATCCTATAATTCCTCTACTAAGTATATACCCAGAAGATCAAAAATCACATTATAACAAAGATATTTGTACCAGAATTGTACCAGAATTGCAGCCCAATTCACAATTGCTAAGTCATGGAAAAAGCTCAAGTGCCCATCGATCCACGAATGGATTAATAAATTGTGGTATATGTACACCATGAAATATTATGCAGCCTTAAAGAAAGATGGAGACTTTACCTCTTTCATGTTTACATGGATGGAGCTGGAACATATTCTTCTTGGTAAAGTATCTCAAGAATGGAAGAAAAAGTATCCAATGTACTCAGCCCTACTATGAAACTAATTTATGGCTTTCACATGAAAGCTATAACCCAATTATAACCTAAGAATATGGGGAAGTGGGAGAGGGAGGGGAGGGAGGGGGGAGGATGGGCAGAGGGAGGGGGATTGGTGGGATTACACCTGAGGTGCATCTTACAAGGGTACAAGTAAAACTTAGTAAATGTAGAATATAAATGTCTTAGCACAATAACTAAGAAAATGCCAGGAAGGCAATGTTAACCAGTGTGATGAAAATGTGTCAAACTGTTTATAAAACCAGTGTATAGTGCCCCATGATCGCATTAACATACACAGCTATGATTTAATATTAATAAAAAAATTTCGACATAAAAAAATTAGAAATAACCTAATTAGGAATAACCTGCCAAACAGTGTACCAGGCTTAAAATTGCCATTCAAGCAGGGGTGACCTTTATTACTCTTATTTTATTGGCTAATGGAATTTCTGACAATATTTCTTCAGTCCTGGATGTCAATTTTTCTTCTATTATTCAATAGTACTCCTACAGTTATAGCTGAATAGAAGTTGAGTAGAAGGAATATTTTAAATCACATGTTTATAAAGACAAAATAAAAGGAAATCATGTACCAATTTTTCCTGATCGAGAACATATAAAAAGTTCCATAGAAGTAAATTTGTTTCATGATAAATATAGTTATTTAAAAGTGAAATGTCGTTAAGCATTATAATAAGTAGTCATGAGTGACATTGTTACTCAAGGAAGAATATTAGCAGAGGACCTTTAAGGTTTACATGTCTGTTGATTTAAAATTACGGGCACTTCAGATTCATATCATTTTAGAAATACATGATGTCACACACTCAAGTTTGCTTTTTAAGATTAAATAAAAAACTATAAAGTCTATTATCAATTATTTAACAATATCTACTTTAAATCACAGAAAGAAAAAGAAAGACAAATCCAGCAGATTTATAAGGAAAACACGACACTTAAATTGTTTCTACTTGGCTTTTTCAGTTTTTGTGACACCAGGGTTTCTAAATTTTCATCCCAAATATTATCCTACAGGATATACAGGAATGGGTTTATACAGTTTTGAGAGATACCTTATAGAATGCTGTTCTCAGAGACCACAGAAATTTAGAGCTTTAATGTAATAAAAATTTTTATAGTTTAGAGCTTTAAAGAGATTTATGAGGAGGAATTATGGAATAGAAGGAATTTATGTGAAATAGAAAAAAGGAACGGAATTGGAAAAAGTGTGACTTCTCAAAAATGTTTCATTTTTCCTTAGATTAAATATTCTCCAGTCAATTTTTACAAATAATTCTAATTATTGAAATCCAAATTTCCAGCATTTTAATGGATCTGATTAAATAAGTTCTAATTATAACCTACAGGGACAAGAGAACAGCTTACATGAAGGAATTATTCAATTTTTACTAAACAGACAAGCAATTTAAATTTTGCTGCCTTATAGCATAAAATAGATGCTACATCTCAAAAATTTCTATTTAATTCAATAAATATTTATTCCATAATTATTGCCCAAGGAACAATCTGTAAATGTCATTACTTGCAGTCTTTGGAATGTGAGTGCATACATTCCAAATAAATTATAATTATACAATACACTTCCTCCATGTTGCTATTATAAATTATGATTATGTTATTTTTCTACCATGTGTTATTTCCATAAAAAAATCATGTTTTTAGATTTTTACTTTTCTTGACATTTTCTTTTTATTTTAAAATATAAAAAATACATTTAAATATATTTTCTTCAACTTGCTTTTCCCCTCAGTAGAGGTTAAACCCAAGTTCAAGGTGATAATAACTAAATACAGCTGAGAAGAAAAAGGCACAATGTTTACCTTTGTAAATTTTTACTGTGAAATAAATCAAGGGCCTTTGCAAGAATTATGCTGCTTATTTTATACAAACTTTAAATGTAGGTGAAATTTTGCCTACCACAGACAAGGTATGATACTTGCCTCTATTTGCAATTCATGCTTGGTATAACCAGCAAAAATAAAGTAAATTTGAGGATAAAGAGACACAAAAATACACATTTTATTTTCTTATAATTTCTAGATGGTGATGTTACTTAATGATTTTAATTTTATTTTTATTTATTTATTTATTTTTTGAGATAGAGTCTCACTATGTCACTTTCAGTGGAGTGCCTTGGGGTCACAGCTCACAGCAACCTCAAACTCTTGGGCTTAAGTGATTCTCTTGCCTCAGTCTCCCAAGTAGCTGGGACTACAGGCGCCTGCCATAGCTCCCTGCTATTCTTTTGCTGTAGCTGTTATTATAGTTGTTTGGCAGGCCCGGGCCAGATTCGAACCTGCCAGCCACGGTGTATGTGGCTGGTACCCTACCTGCTGAGCTACAGGCACCAAGCCTAATGGTTTTTATTTTAAACATAAAAAAACCTGTGTTTTGATTGTAGACACTTCAGAGTTGTAGGCACTTCAGAGACCAAATGTATGGCTCTATATGAAGCTGATGTTAGGAAATAAGAACAATAATCATTTTTGAACAGTCAAGTTTTCCAAGAAGATTCCAGATGAGCAAAGTAGATTTTAAATGTGGCTAAAACCAAGACAGTTGTGAGAAGAATCCCTGGAAGGAGAGGAGGAAAGGAGAGTAAATTATCTACATGTCCTTATTGTAGTGAAACAGAAAATGACACCCCGAAGCTTTGGTTTGCTGAGTGCTGTGAAAATTGACATGCCTCAGAACCAAGGTCTGATCCCCTTTCTGGAAGCGTCAGAAGGGATGGTCTCTCTCTTGAATTTCCTTATCCAAGAAAGCTTATTTCCAACAGGAATGCAATAGTTTTAAGAGGCTCTCCCAAGGAGTCTCATCAAATAACCAGGAAAGGTCAACCACTCAAAAAGAGACCAGGAGTCCTCACTGAGGGCAGCTCCAGGAGACCCCCCTGGAGGGGAGGCTTTATCTGGATCATAAGCCATAATTTGTAGGTTCCATGTAGGTTCTAAAGAGAATCATTTGCAAAATAATGTCCATCTCCCAGGTCCACACATCTGTCCCATATGAAGAGAGTATTTAAGCCTCAACCATCTGGCCCCTCTTTGAATCTCATACTTTGTGAATGGCTGCTGTGCCCATAAACCTGCTGAATAAATCTCACATGCCTTTTCCTCCACATTCATCTTTTCTTTCTTAGTTCATTTTCATTATCATTTACAGATGGATGTAGAGCTTGCCCCTGCACTTCCAAGCGTCTGGCTCTGAGCTCTACTCAGCTGTCTAGAGCTTTAGCTGGCTCAGGGTGCTCCTATCTGAAACTTCTCTGCAGCTTTTAGAATTTCCTGCCGGCCAGCAGAGACCTGCTGCCAGTCTCCCTTCATTCTGGCTACACTCGTCCAAGGGTCAGTCTTTATCGGCTCTTCTGGGAAGCTTTGAGCCCCTGAAGTGTCTCAAGCAGAGACAACTTGGGTCACCTTAGCATGAGTTTTTACCAACTTAACCTGAACAGCGTATTTATTTGGCTTGGTTATTAGAAGATCATCCCCTGTACTTTAATTACCTTTCCGATCATTCAGATCAAAGAAGTATTTTAGAGGCTAGGGTGTCTGTGGACCACTCGTGTCCACAGAAGCTGCTGTGTGGATCAGGGTAAATGGTGATGCGTTCTGCTACAATAACAGAGCTTTTAAATTACTCACGATATTAGGAATAATCCCCTAGTTATCCCTTCAGTTAGCATCTTTTCCTTATTTCTCCCTGAGAATGATTTTTAGCTGCTGAATGACTTCAACACCCGCCCCTCCAAAAAAAAAAAAATGTATGTTTTCTTTAAATCCATAACACCTGAAGAGTAAGTTGACAAGCTCTGCCATCTGGCTCCTAGAGGGAGTGCTATTCCTCACCACACTGAAACTGTGGAAGTTGTCAACTCAAGTTTGTCCCTTTCTGGTTTGTTATTTGAGACAACAAAAGTAGAACTGGGTGAAATTCTGTGGGGTCAATAATATGATGACACAGACAGAGCCTCCTTTTCAAATAGCCTAAGACAATTACAACCTGGTGTTGGTATCTACTATGGATTCATTCTTATATCATCCATCTCTATAATCAGTTTTTAATATTTTCCTCTTTGGTTCCTTCCTAATCTGGCTGTTCAAATAGTTTTATTGATTGCTAGATAGCCTCTGAGATGTCTTTCCCCGTATAGTGGTCCCCATCACCCCAGTTCTAGAGTCCTCCTCATGCAGCGGTTTAGATATCTCTGAAAAGATCTTTTTCACAGATAGAAACTTCCGAGTTTTCACAAGAACTAAGATCTCTGTAATAGGAATCTTCAAAACAAACAGTTTTGACTGCATGTTTTTACATCCAGAGAAAAGGCTAAGAAGGTTCTGCAGATGCCGGCAGGAAGCCCCCACTCTCAAAGCCCACGACGCACCAGCTCCTGGCTCTCTCTCCACCCTCCTCAGCGCCTCTCTCACAAACCCAGGCTTCTCTTTCATTATCTCCTTTGTACAGACCATTTTGACAGTGCCACGGTTAATTATACACTTGTGCATGTTGTCCAATAAAGAAGTTCTTTTTTAAAGAATTGTGGTAAACAGCACATAGCCTAAAACTTAGCCTCAACTAATTTTTAAACATAAAATGGGACGATATCGGCTCTACACACACTGTTGGAGGGCAGATCTTCAGGGGAAGTTTTGCTTTTCTTTTCTGAAGAGCACTGTCACAGTACCAAAATAAAACGAAATTCATTTGTAAGGGAAACTAAAGTATTGCCTTATTCTGCTGGTTTGGGGTCGAGGGTAGGAAAGTATTGCACTTACGATTTTAAGCAGCTTGGAGTATGAATCTAATTAGCAGGGAATTCTATACCAGAGGCGATTCCCATTTGCTGCCTTCTCAAATTTCACAGATACAACGCAAAATATCTTATACTCTAAAATGCCAAAGGGCATCAAATTAATTCCACATACTTAAAAAAGGGGGCCGATATTGGGAGAAAAAAATTATAGCAAAAGGGATATGGACCAAGTCATTATTTGTATGGCCACTAACTCCACAGAGCAACTACCATAAATTAAGTGGCTGACCCTCAGTAATAGATGGTCACATCTGACATAATGAAGTTATAATGGAAGGTGTTCGCACCTGCCTGACTATTAAGTGCCCATTCACTGTCCCCACACCAGGTGTGATAGTGATGGGCTGTACAAATCATCCACAAGAAATGTCAAAATAGGCTCCGTTGCTGATAAAGCACCACACATATTTATTAACATAGCAGCTTGTCTCAGGACTGGCCCATCTGCTCCTTTAAAACAAATCTCACTCTTCTCAATATTTCAGTTAAAAGCATGACCACTGGTAATAGTTTTAAAGCACTAGGAGTGAAAAGGGAAGAGGAGGAAAAGAAAGATAACTGAGCTTAAGTAAAATATTATGCCGTGAATTTTTACCTTAGATATGTTTAACAGAAGTAGGGACAGGGCTGCTGATACGGCATTTGCTGCAGATTAGTCCCTCGTGAGTGTGGGCCACCGCAAATGGCCCGGGCTCCAGCTGCTGCAGATGTCAGGTGGGAAATGGTAAATTTCACCAGTGTGTTCAAAGTACACATTTCAATAAAGTGCAAAATGGAGTACTCAATTAAGAAATTCTCTGGAGCAGTAGTTGCTATACATTTAAACTCATTAGAAAATATTTCAGCAGGGTAGATTTTATAAAGAAAAATAACCCTGTGGGCTGGGGGGTGGGGTGGGGAACAGGGTGATTTTAAAACTCTGAGGATTTGCTTTTAAAAGTTTCTATAAGATACCAATAGCATATTTTTATATAACAGGGAAAACCAAAGAAGTAAAATTTGAATGTTTACTTTTTTTTTTTTTTTTTTTCACTTTAGGAAACCAGAAATAAAATGCTGAGACATTTTCCATCTGGTATCTTGGGTTTTATGTACTTGCCGTGCAGCCTGAGTGCTCTAAGTTCTCGCTTCAAGAATGGTGTTATCTAACAAATAAACAAGTAAGCCTTAAGGTACCCTCTGAAATGAACACTCACATTTGAAATGAACAAGTAAGATCGTTCAATATGGTGAAACAAAGAAATGGCAAGGCTGTTAGGGGACCAGAGGTGGTTTCCCATCTTTCTCCTTGCCTTAATTTATTCATTCATTAAAACCTGAATAAATTTTGGCAAGCCTGCCTTTCAGACTCCAAGAGAGATCTTTACCAGACTCAGTCTCACACAAATCCACTAGTACATCTTGGGATAACTAACTACCTGGTGACAAAGGGACAATTCCATTACTTAGAAAAGGCCAATGGTCTCAGATACCCCTGAAATTATTTTTCACATCTCCCATAGACTTACAGGAACCACTTTCCAATCATGGGTCATCTTCAGTTTGAACATGAATTAACCTTGTCTCTCAGAAAAACACCAATATCCACCCAAAATATTCAAATTAGAAATGAAGTTTATATTTCTCTCTTAAAATAGAGTCCTATTGTGCTTTAGCTGCAATATCTAAGGCTCCATCCTGTCTTCTTTAATTCCATTTCCACTGCTATTTAGCTTTTCTCTTAACAACATTTTATAACATCACCAACTAATTCTCTCTGTTCCAAATCCATCCTGAGCACTGCAGTCAACACTCCTATCCAAAAATCATCAGGTCAATGCCTTCTGTACTTGAGGTCCTTTGTAGCTTCCAAAGAACTGGCCAAATTTATAAAATGATTTACTATAATCTAGGCTTCAATTCCTTTTGTAAATTTCTTTTTCCCTAGTTCACATCACATCAGCTGTTCACACTGAAGCCTTCCCCAGTTCACACCACATCAGCTGTTCACACTGAGGCCTTATCCAGTTCACGCCACATCAGCTGTTCACACTGAGGCCTTCTCCAGTTCACACCACATCAGCTGTTCACACTGAGGCCTTCTCCAGTTCACACCACATCAGCTGTTCACACTGAGGCCTTCTCCAGTTCACACCACATCAGCTGTTCACACTGAGGCCTTCTCCAGTTCACACCACATCAGCTGTTCACACTGAGGCCTTCTCCAGTTCACACCACATCAGCTGTTCACACTGAGGCCTTCTCCAGTTCACACCACATCAGCTGTTCACACTGAGGCCTTCTCCAGTTCACACCACATCAGCTGTTCACACTGAGGCCTTATCCAGTTCACACCACATCAGCTGTTCACACTGAGGCCTTATCCAGTTCACACCACATCAGCTGTTCACACTGAGGCCTTATCCAGTTCACACCACATCAGCTGTTCACACTGAGGCCTTATCCAGTTCACACCACATCAGCTGTTCACACTGAGGCCTTCCCCAGTTCTCCAGGCAAAAGAGATAAAGCCTAGCAAAAATTAATAGCTTCAGAATTCCTAGCCAAAAGTCTAAAACCATTCTTCCTTTAATGAGATCAATATTCAGGATGCCTAGGAGGAGAGACTGTCTCTGGGGCCTCAGCAATGCTGTTTTTATTGGCTATCAGTGAGCAGTTATACTTTTACTCTCAGCAGGGACTATAACCTCAGGGCATTTATGGGAACCCAGGCACATATTCCTTGAGGCCCTGCTCTCATGGGCTCAAAATAGAATCCTACAACTTGAAATTGCCTGTGTCCAAACTGCTCTGCTACACCTGAGTTAGAGAAGAGAAGTCTGATGTTACCCAGGGGACACTAACAAGTGTGGAAAGTAGAACGAAAAGAAGCAAAGAGGATCTTCAGAGAACTGTAGTGGCGGAAGGGAATTCTGTAAATAAAATTTTTGAGAAAGACAACAATAATATGATTGGATTTACCTCTTTCTAAACCAGTCTCCATCCTGTAGCTAGAATCATTAAAAAATAAATAAAAATCACATTATGTACTATTTTGTGTAAAATCAGGAATATTCACAACTCTTAAAACAAAACTCTAGTTCCTCTCACATTATACAAAGCCCCGCATAATTGGGACATGATTTTGGGCTCCTGTCCAAATTCTCTCCCCATTCTTTCCTCCTTACTATGGTCTAGAAATTATTTTGTCCATTTATTTGCTTATTTTTTTTAAAATTTCCACTTCTCTGACTGGAACATATGCTCCATGAGAATGGAAGTCTCGACAGACTCGTAAGCCACACAACCCTTCAACGCCTGGAAAATATGAACTTAGTAATGAGATGAATTAACACACCATTCATTTCCTACTGCAGGGCCTTTGCATATGCTATCCCTCAACTTTAATCATGGTCAACTCACTTTCATTTTTCACGCTTCAAATCAAAGATCACCTCTCTAGAGTGGCTTTCCTTGTTCACCCACTTCATATATCTTTTATAGCTATAACCATAATCTATGTATAATTTGATTATTTAATTAATAATTTTTTCCCTTGCTCACTTCTCCTACTACAAAGTAAAGTCCACAAGGGAAAAACATCTTTTCTTTCTGATATACCCCTCCTTCCATTGCTTGTTTCCCACAGAGTAGGCATTCACTGTAGTACAGTCACATCAAAAAATAATGAGACTTAAATTCAAATGGATACATTCGAAAAGAATTGGAAAAAAGATTCCACCTGCCATTTTACTCCACGAGCACAGGGACCCCGTTCCCTTAGTCTGTTCCTATCACACGGCTCTCATCACACAACGGTCCCCCAATATCCACACTTTCTGATATTGAGGAATATCTTACTGCTGGACATACCATATTTTATGAATGATTTCAGAAATTTTTCAAGTTTTTTATTTTTTTTTTGCCTTGTTCTCTAACTTCAGAATTTAAGCCCATACACAAGACATAAGTGCATAAAAAATATTTAATACCTAATGAAAGTTGGAGTCTTTCAGAAGAACATGGAGAAAAACTGCTGTAGAGTTTTATATAAGATTTAATAAACTAGTACATGTGTAACATTTTTAATGATTACCCTTTCTTTCTTTTTTTTTTTCTTGAGACAGAGTCTCACTGTGTCACCCTGGGTAGAGTGCTGTGGCGTCACAGCTCACAGTACCTAAAACTCCTGGGCTTAAGCAATTCTCTCGCCTCAGCCTCCCAAGCAGCTGGGACTACAGGCGTCCACCACAACACCCGGCTATTTTTTGGTTGTAGCTGTCATTGTTGTTTAGCGGGTCCAGGCTGGATTTTGAATCCCCCAGCTCCAGTGTATGTGGCCAGCACCCTAGCCACTGAGCCTAATTTTACCCTTTCACAAGGAAAACATAGTTATTTTTTATATGAAATTAAAATTGTGTCATAATTAAGCCAATAGAATGTAAAGAAGATAAAAATATCATAAACTATATTAGGAACTTCTTTTCTTGACCTTAGCAGGTATGAGACCTACTGAGCTCTACAGCGGAGCAAATATTGTCGCTTAATTAAATTACCCAGTAGTTACTCAGCATTCCCCAACTTATAAAGCACTTTCTCATAAATGTTATATTTGACGTTTGACACTTTGGGAAAGAGGGTTATTGAAGAATCTCTGGGACAATGTCCTTGGGGTGTGCCCAGGATTACCTGGGCAGCAAACTGAGCATCAGGAGGAAACGCAGGTGCTGGTGTTCACACCTGTGCCTCCCTCGGACCCGCCCGGGAGATCCTGGCGTTGAACTTCACAGGGAGGGGTACCGTGTGTTTTTTGTTGCACTTTGAAGAAGTAGATGTAACTGATGAACGGAGAGCTGTACTTAACAAGGAGAAAGTGCTTCTTAGCTTTGGGGGAGCCAAATGCCTCTCTAACTGGAAGGCAATGCCCAGTGGGCTGTGCCGGGAGGGGGACGGCTAAGGTCAGCGTTCCCCCTGCAGAAGCAAGTGACTTTCCTTCTCAAAGCAGTAGCCTGTAGGCAGATACCTTATCACAACAGTCCCCACTCCTACTGTCAAGGTAAAAGGTGAATGTAAAGAAACAAGTCTATCTAGTCTCAGATAATTGATGCTGGCAGTGAAAGGTTCTTTCAACTGAATGGATTTACCAAATATAATTCCCATATTACCTATCTTCTATTGTCAAGTAGGACTCGTGGCATTGCAGAAAATACTCCCGAGAGGCGTGTGCGTGCGTGCGTGTGTGCGTGTTTGCGTCATGGGAGGACTCCCGAGAGGCGTGTGCGTGCGTGTGCGTGCATGCGTGTTTGCGTCATGGGAGGACTCCCGAGAGGCGTGTGCGTGCGTGCATACGTGCGTGCGTGTTTGCGTCATGGGAGGACTCCGAGAGGCGTGTACGTGCGTGTGCGTGTGCGTGCGTGTTTGCGTCATGGGAGGACACCACATAGTTTGGCATGTTGCAGCTGTGGGTTGTCAGCAGGCAGTGATGGGGGACGGTGGCATTTGGAGGTCAAGGCAGGCCTCCTCCGCACCCCCCAGGGTGCAGCCAACACAACCACCAGCCAGCTGTCTGCTCTAGGCAAGAAGATAATGAATTTTTACTATACAGGTATGAAATGATTTTCTGGTGGTTACACAAATGTTAGCCACTTGGAAGAGAGAATATTGAAAAAATTAAAAATAAGATATTTTATCACCAATGAAATAAGACAAGATTTAGTGCATTAACTTGTATGTAATTGTAATAAATTGCCAGAATGTCTGACCTCTTCTCACCCCACCCCAGCGTGAATTTACACATCCCTTCTGAGAGAAACGGTGAGACATTTACAAAAGGAGTAAAAAGGTAACAAGGTTGCAGGAGAACAAAGCCTTCTTACCTTACAGAAAACGATGAGCACCTGCCCAAAGGTCTTTGTTGCTGAGTCATTAATGGTACTTACGTGTCCAAACTACCCGAGTCATACTATGTTCTCAAGGTGAGAAATGGTGAGAGATTTTCTTAACATTAGTGTGCTATGGGTGGTCAGATACCACCAGCTATTGCTGGTAATGAATTTCATTCAGAATTACTAGTTACAGTATTCAGGACTTGACAGTAAGTCAAAGTTCTTTTGGAGTAGATGAAAACCTGCCTCAGCACATTTTTGTAGATGCCTAGGTTGGAGCCCTGGCTCCAAAGCTGTCTTTTTTCTGTTTGTTTTTGAGACAGAAACAGGGACTGCCCCCTGGGTAAGTACTGTGGCATCATTGCAGCTCACAGCAACCTCCTAAGCTCAAGCAATCCTCTTGCCCCAACCTCCCTAATAGCTGGGACTACAGGCGTCCACCCCAATGCCCAGCTAGTTTTTCTATTTTGAGTAATGACGGGGGCTCCTGCTCTTCCTCAGGCTGATCTTGAATTCCTGAACTCAAGCAATCCACCCTCCGTGGCCTCCCAGAGTGCTAGATTATAGGCGTGAGCCACTGATTCCAGCTGTCTAACTTTTATGAAGTTAAAGAACCTTTGTGTCTTCCTAGACTTCTACCCAGAAGAAAGAAAACCAATTTATCAAAAGTTTGTACCAGATTGTTTAGCGCAGCTCAATATACAACCACCAAGATGTGGACACAATCCAAGTGCACATCAAATCATGAAGGAACTAATAGATTATGGTATCTGTATACCATGGAATACTATTCAGCCATAAAAAGATGGAGACTTTACATCTTTTGTATTAACCTAGATGGAGCTGAAACACATTCTTCTTAGTAAAGTATCGTAGGAGTGGAAAAGCAAGAATCCAATGTTCTCATGAAGCCAGTAGATGATCTGATACTTGCCCACACCAGAGAAAAACTCATTTCAATTCAAGTTGAGGGGATAGAGGAGGAAATATTGGGTAGAGGAGAGGCAGGAGGGGATTGGTGAGCTCCCACCCAACGGGCACGATGTGAGGGTGTTGTCACACCTCCTGGGTGTGGGACTCAGCTACAGCAGGGACTTTACCTAGCAAATGCAAACATTGCAACATAGCCATTTGCACCCTCGGATTAAACTGAAATTAAAAATTTTAAAAATATAAAAAATAAAAATACAAACAAAAAAGAATCTATGAGTTAGTTTTCTCATTTGTAAAAAGATAGTACTACTACCTGTTTGGGGGATTTGGAGAATTCCTGAGAGCACCACATCAGTCGGGAGAGGTGGGAACACACATCTGTTCGCACTACGCACCAGGTCCACTCACAAAGGCGGTATCTCTGGAAAACCCTGAGGAATATTGTGACTGGTTCTCCTGGGGCAGTAGGACAGGAGGGGTCTTATAGATTGTTTCTTTTCTTTCTTTCTTTCTTTTTTTTTTTTTTTTATGTAGAGACAGAGTCTCACTTTATCACCCTTGGTAGAGTGCCGTAGCGTCACAGCTCACAGCAACCTCCAACTGCTGGGCTTAGGAGATTCTCTTGTCTCAGCCTCCAGAGTAGCTGGGACTACAGGCACCCACCACAACGCCCGGCTATTTTTTTGTTGCAGTTTGGCTGGGCTTGTTTTGAACCCGCCACCCTCGGTATATGGGGATGGCACCCTACCCACTGAGCAACAGGCGCCACCCTAGATTATTTCATTTTGAACATATGATTTATAGTTAACTTATGTAGCAAATATTAGCTGTTTCTATTATCACTGACTAGCAATAGCTCACTGTAAACACTTAGAATATTAAGACAATACTATTTTCTCCTAAAACTAACCAGATAAAACAGCTATAGTCTCTCTTTTCTAATGAGACTACAAAGAAAATAAAATGAAGGGAAGTAAGTCCTAGAACCTTCAGCTCTCAGGGGAGCTGAGTGAGGAGTCTCAGGTGAGAGGGGATGGGGAGCTGGGGGCTGGGAGGTGGGGAGGGGTGACGCTCAGAGACTGAAACTGGGGCCGCTGCTTACGACCCACTCCTCCCCGGTACCCCCTTTTCCTGAGCAATAGCTCCACCAAGGCATTCCCAGCTCCAAGTCAAAGATCATTATCACGGACAGGCTGTCAGTGGATGTACCTGTGTGGAGCAGCACCACTGTGTCCAGAGCCTCTGACCGGACTGTCACTCCACCAGCCAGCCTGGAAGGAGAATTGGAACAAAGCTTCCCTCCCTTCCCACCTGGCTCACGTAGAGACCACGGAACAAGTCAACCAAAAACCCAGCAAGAAAAACAAACAGCTTTCTCACTCACTTCACCTGCTGGGACAATGATTCTCAATACATGAATTACAGGCAGGGGGCCAGAAAGAGTACCCTAAGTTGAATGATCAATGAAGTAACCGTGCTTGTTTCCGCCGCACATGTACTAAAATGGGAACCATGCAGAGACGATTAGCGTGGCCCCTGCGCAAGGATGACACGCAAATTCGTGAAGCATCCCATATTAAAAAATAAATAAATAAATAAATGAAGTAATAATGAAGAGTATGCTATGTTGTTCTGAATTATAAATGCTAGCTTTCGACATTAACTTACGTTGGAAAAGTATGGTATAGGTTTATAAAACCCGCACACTTATTCCTGATAAAATTGAGTAACAAGTATGTTTCACCATTCAGTTTGGAATTTAATTTCAATTACCTCCAGCCCAAATTCAATTAGCACTGTGTGTCGAGGGGTGTGGGACATGCTATGCTTCATCCCAGACATACAAAGGGATGAGTACAAAGTCTAAATAAAAGAGTGATGAGATCTTTGTGAGAATAAATGGGAAAATGGGCATGAAAAGTCTTTTCTTGTGTTGGATACAACATACATAGTCAATACATGGGAGATGTTTACCATTAATAGTAACAAGCTGTATTCTCTGCCTACATTATGTAGGTGCTCAGCGTGCATTTTAAATAAGAACTTAGCATTTACAAGTGTAGGAAAAGACTACTAATTGAACGGGACCAAAGCACTCTGTTACATGCAAATTTCATTTTTATTCTCTTGGGATAAAAATAGGCAAAGCTAAAGAATTCATGTCCTACGACACAACGTCTCTTAACCAGATACGTTAGAGAAGAAGCGCAGTGAAGTATCAGGGCGCAACCTGCAGACTCTTCAGTGACAAGGCCAGATGTCACATTCCTTCTTTAATCAATTTCAAATGTTTTCGTATTTCGCTAGGTAATACTGTGTGTTCATGTCTCTGATTTGTGTTGCTGAGTCTTTGAATATCGCTTATTTCTGACATTGATGCACCAGGCAAGACCATCTGCTTATTCTGAACTTTAAAAAATATTTTTTTAAGGTTTTAATATTTTCAGCATGTGGATTTGCCAAATGTAATTCAATTCACATGTAAAACTTAATGCCTGGCATTATTCTAGTTCATTGACTATGTATCAACTGAACTGTATTTATATCACTCAGTTTATTATAGAAAAAGCAAAAAGAATGTCATTTTTCAAATGTGAGCAAATATCTTAGCCTTTTCTCAGAGTATAAATTATAACTGTCAATAATTAGAAAATGTACAAATTAGTATTTAATAATAGATTTCTTATTAAGACCTTACCTACCGTTTACAAAAATTAAATGCAATATTGTTTTTTCCATCTTCATAACCAATGGTTTACCATATTGGAAGGTGGAGTGCATTCCATAACTGTCCAATTTCTTATGTAAAAAGTTATTTAAAATATCATCCTTAGTATGACATTAGGAGAACAATTTTCAGAAGTTAATGCCTTTTGTCGGTCACTGACAGAAATTCATCTAACTTCAATTGCTAGCGATGGTGTTTTGAAGATTCTAGGATGAATTCTGTAATTGACTGCTAAGGTGTTGCTAAATTCCTCTGGTAAGGATTTAACACCCACTCACCTTCCTCCAGTGAATCTGTCTACAATATACATGGTTTCTGGAATAGGATATTTGCACATGAGTAGTTAGGAAGCAAGATAATGTTTGATACAATGGAGAGTAGCAGGGACCGTCCAAACAGCAGCTTCTAACGAGCCTGCTAAGAACTCCCATGCACTTACTCACAAATCTGCCACAAAACTACCACAATCGTAATTCTTTCATTTCTGCTTATGTAAAATTGGGAACTACGTCTTGAAAGCGTGTAGAGGTAGAACTTATTTGCACACAGAAATATACAGTCAATCTCATTAAATTAACTACAAAATTGTAACAAACTTGTTTTCCTAATGAAAGGTTTAAAAATAATCGTGCTTCTAGATGGAGCTATTTTTCTTACAGTCCTGATTAATGAGACGTGGGGCAAGAAAAATGACTGTAATAGCAAATGCTGATTCAGAACCTTATTTTTATTAAGTAGTTTACAGTGAAGGCTGTGACTATTTTTTCTATTGATAGTGGCAGCTCTGGTTAATTACCTTGTAATGTATTGTGACATTAATGCACTAGTAAACTATTGGAATTTACACCCTATTCAGTAATAAAATCTGTAAATTGAAGAATGCACATAAAAACATCACAGGCATGAATTACATGACCTATGTATGATTACATTAAATGTAAAGAATAGAATCTCTCAAGTTTACTCATTAAATGGGTAAGTCCCACTGAATTTATATATAGCAGTTACTCTACAACTGTACAGAATGTAACATTTATTCAAGGGTATTTTGTAACTTGCTATTACATTTTTCTTACGATTGATTGCTAAGAGTAGGGTGGGTGTAATTCAAATATGCAAAGTCAAACAGGAAACACACCATGATTATAATAAACAAGTGTGTCACTCACTATAGCACGAAATATTTTTCCTGAAAAAATCAGAGTGAAATGAAAGAAATAAAGGGAATTGAAAACAATTAGGGTGCTGACACACGGATTAAAACCAAAATGATTCATAGGTAAGGGGTGGAAATTAGGGAATGAACACACGATCATATGTGTCTATACATTTATATACACACACAATATGCTTTTCAAAATAGTTTTAAAACACAATTCCAAAGTTACCAATAATTATTTCATGGTCTCAAAGCACGATCACCGTTTTAAAAAGAAATGACCGAGTAATACAAGATATTTCAGATGTCAAAGGATAAAATGGCAAAGTATCAAAGCAGTCTCTATATGTTAGGTTGAGTTCATAACCCTAATTTTCTACAGAAAATTCTCATGGCCTAATGTTAATAACTATATTAATATATATTAAATGTTTTTATTTTGTACTGCTAGATTGATGAATAAAAGAATATTAACTATCATTTTCCTGTAACAATATAGTCAAGTTTGTAAAATGCAGAAGGAGTTAATGAACGCAGCAGTCATTCCTGAAACATTTACATGTATGTAAATGGGTGAAATTGGCTCCCCGCCCAAAAAAAAAGAGAGAGAAAGATAGAGAGCTCCAGAGAGTACAGGGAAGACCTCGAGATGTCTCTCATATTTTTAAGAGGTATAAAACAACAGTAGAAAAATGGAAAAATAAAAGCTAAGATGGTGTTAGTTTACAGATAATTCAAAGGATGTTGCTATATCATCTCACAAAACGTAATTTATTATTGGAGGTAGAATTCTAGTTATTTATAGAACCTAACTTGTCATATCATATAAATTGAAATTATAATTGATAACATGCAAGAGAAATTCCCTTCTCCTCTTTTCTTTCTCTCTCTCTGTCAGCAGACACCCAGCTGGATAGAGATGTACAGTTTGCATGTATGACTTAAGTGCATATAAATATCAATGCAGCATATAGTCTATTTAAAAACTATAAGTGAAGATGAGGTGTAATAGTCTAGACAAAACTGTAAACTTTTTATTACGGCAACTGTATCACAGTTCCAAATTTTTGTCCTTAAAATGAAATATTAGTCTGAAGGAAAGTGCACAAGATTTTTGGCAGTGTCATTTTGGTAATTTATATAATCTTCTGTATTCATCTAATTAAATGTTCTTGTTTTTTAAATTACAGGGCTGTGTCACAGCTAGTGATTACACCTGCAAATGCATTAAACACAGAACAATTTAGGAGAGTCTTTGAGTCAGTGTATTTAGAGGAATGATACGGTAAGCAGAATTATTAGGACAGTCAATGTAGGGGAGAGAGCACCATCGGGGGGATATCACGCTGAAATTTTTGTTGGATTATATACATTCCTTTGTTCCTGAGTTAATACCTTCCCTGTGAAAGTGATGCCATTTCAAAGCCAAGTTTTCAGTAAGGCTTACCTACCTTCCAAATCTGCAAGGTCCAGCACATGGCCAGATGTTTTCCATGAACTTGACACATATTATTTCACTTAATTGTTTTCAGAAAACTGTTGGGTGGCATTATTATCCTTGTTCTGCAGATAATGGACAGAAACGTCCCAGACTTTTGCAGATCTGTCTAATTCCAAAGCCCAAGGCAGTGAGTCTAACAGCACAAGTAACACCTGCATTGTACGTGGGGCCTGCCCGACGCCAGACTCCATCTACACTCTGTAGTACAGTGGTTCTCAACCTGTAGGTTGCGACCCCTTTGTAACAATGAAAACACATCCTGAATCAGATATTTACATTATGACTCATAACAGTAGCAAAATTATAGTTATGAAGTAGCAACAAAAAATAATTTTATGGTTGGTGGGGTCAGCACAACATGAGGAACTATATTAAAGGGTTGGGCATAAGGAGGCATTAGGAAGGTTGGGAACCACTGTTCTAGTAGTTCTGATCGTTTGGGTGTAGGAGTTGAAGACATTAAAGATAGAAAAGGTCTAGAACTCACAGCTTTATTAGCTTCTAATCTCCTTTATCAATCACTTTTTTGTCTCATTTCATTCTAAATTCATTTTGCTTTTTACACGCCTGCCTGTGCTGGTTCTCAAAGGGGCCAAATTCCTTGCCTTCCTTGATCTGCGGTCCTTTTGATTGTGGCTTCTCCACCAAGACATAAAATCTATTTCTGCTCTTTTAAGTCTGCTTGGCTATGTGACTTGCTTTGGTGAACGGGTTAGGAGACACAACACAAGCGGACACGTGTCCGTCAATCATCCTGGATGACGTGAAGGCCACTGTCAAAACTGTGAGTTCCTTCCCTGCCAAACCTACCAACTGATAACCAGTAAACACCTCGCCCCATAACTCAGCATACCTGTTTCCGCCAACCCTCAAACTATCAAACACATTACCTTGTTCAATCACTAACTTTTGGAATATATTGCTGTACCATCCCCTGGATGACCTTAAAGTACTGTTTCTTGAATTATACTGGGATCAGGTCTTAATTGGATTCTATTGGATTCTATTAAAGTCACTAGCTTATGTAAACAGGCCTCCATCAATGGTAGGAACAAAATTCTTCTAAAAATGAGTATGTTTCAAACAATCCATTCATTTGCAATTCTTTTTTTTTTTTTTTTATAGTTTTTGGCCAGGGCGGGGTTTGAACCTGCCACTTCCAGTATATGGGGCTGGCGCCCTACTCCTTTGAGCCACAGGCACGGCCTGTCCATTTGCATGTCTTTTTTTTTTTTTATTTCAAGAGGAACATTAGTTTTTTATTTAACACAACTAAAAGGTGAAATGTCTTAAATGATCATGGGCATGGACTGACACTGAGTCCATTTGCATTTCTTATCTAGTCCTCAAGATGAGGTCTTATGCTGGAAGTACTGGTCTCCCTCCATTTGTGCTGCTGTAACAAAATAACTGAGGGTCATTTATAAAGGACAGAAGTGTATCTTATCGCAATTCTGGAGGCTAAAACATCTAAGAACAGGGCATGGCAGATTCCGTGTCTGGTAAGTGCCGCTCTCCACTCCCAGGATGGCGCCTCGTGCTTCTCCCTCACTGGACAGAGGCAGGAGGGCAACGCAGATCCCTGTTAATTACCTCCAGCGTTTCCTGCGGTCATGACTCCATTCACAAGGGCAGCCTTCATGGCCTAATCACCTTTTCAAGGCCCTGTCTCTTAACACAATATTAAGTAAACGAGATGAGGTATATATTAACCAGGGTGACGTCAGCGTTCCTAACTCTATATGAAATCAGCACATTGTACCCCATAAATGCATTCATGTGTACATGGTCTATGTGTTTATGATTTAATTAAAAAAATAACCTGGATGGAGGTAGAATACAGTCTTCTTAGTAAAGCATCATAAGAATAGAGAAGCAAGAAAGAAAAAAGCTGCTGCATTAATTTTCAATGTCAACCTTGAAGAAGGTACAAATATTCAAACCACAACACCATCCTAGGAGTCAGTCAAGGTAGCAACCTCAGAGGCGTCTCTGTCCCCTGTCCCTGTGTCTGTCTGTTCCGTCGAATGTTATTCTTCTAAAAGACATTTCTCATATCGACACTAACACTCTCCTAATTTCCCCACTGTCTTTTACTGAACTATTAAAGCATTTTCCTTCTGACAGTTTCTTCCCTAAACAGCTCATCACCTACATCAGAAATAATTTTTTCATATCCAGAACTGGTAATGTTGTGATATCACACCCCACCGACATGGGGGAAATTTTTTTTAAATATTCTATGTTTTTTTTTTTTTTTTTCCAGGATAAAGTATGAACACTTTGGAATGGGCTACAGACTCCTTCCCAATCTGCCTCGTGACACCGTCACTGCCTTTTTCTCTAGCACTGCACGGCCAGCACACTTCCTGAAAAATACTGCACACTTTCTTATATTCACATTCTGGCTCTTTCTTCTTCCTCTTCATGAGATCCCTTTATCATCTCTGCTCCCTTTTCTTCCCCCTTGAAAAACACAAACATATCCTTCAGGATCTAGGCTGTCACCCTCACTGTCAGTCACTTAGAAACAACTGAACGAAGCTCTATTATATGCCAAGCACAAAACAACGGCTCCGGAGAAATCGTTACACGTGATGCTTTGTGCCATTAGGAAGCAGACAGATGACAGAGAGAAACGCAAATGCGGCAAATTAAGATACGGTGTCTTAGGTGTGACACGCGAGGCAGGCCCGGGACCCCCCTCTCCCACCAGCGGGGACTGACGGTGAAGCACGTCTGAGACATTGGTAGAAACGTTTCAGGTGGACAGAGAGGTCAGAGACTCCAGGGAGAGGACACAGCCTAACAGGAAGCACATCCATGAAAGTCGGGCCTAACGACTTCTAAGGAATTAATACTGTGGAAAATATAAGACAATACGCTGTGTAACTTAAAACCAAACTGTTAACCTTGGGATACTTGGTTATGTATAAAATTAGAAGGCGTGTCCACGTAACATCAGCTTTGAACACGATGAAACATTTTCAAAGTCAATGACAAATATTCCTTTAAAGAAAGATTAATTCTGTAGATAGATTATAAAATAATAGATGTCACCTTTCAATTTTTATTCTGTATGACTATTTTTTAAAAACCTTTAGGCTAAGCGAGGTGGCTTACACCTGTAATCCGCACTTTGGGAGGGGAGCTAGGAGCATTGCTTGTGAGAGGCAATTGAGACCCAGTTACTATCTGTCTATCTATCTATCACCTGTGTATCTATCTATTATTATTATTATTCTTTATTTGATTAGCCAGGGGTGGTCACGTGTAGCTGTAGTCCCAGCTACTTTGGGAGGCTAAGGTGGGAGGATTGCTCAAGTCCAGGAGTTCAAGGCTGCAGTAAGCTACGATCATACTGCTCCACTCCAGCCTGGGTAACAGAGTAAGACTCTGCCTCTAAATTAAATAAATAGATGAATAAATAAATAAATAAAAGCAGGTCGCATTCAGTTTAAAAACACATAATTCTAATTTATATATTTCTAAAGCTAAATGATTGCATTAATACAAAATGACTTTTCAAAAAGAATAATATACCATTTTACAAGGAAAAAAATATCTGTCACTATAACTTACATTAACACATCTTCATGTATAAAACAGAACAGCAGAAGAAGAAAGTCCCAATACAAAAGGAATAAAAATCCGGTAATCCCTAATCTATAAATTTCTATTTCTAAAAGGCATTGTGTTTTGGATTAGAAAGAATTCTTGGAATAATATTTCTCATTTGCTCTACTTTCAGAGCGCTCACACACTTCAGTTTTTATCCTTCCTGCTTTTAAACAATGAATTACAACATATATATTTAAAATCATATTTAATTAATTGACTCCTCCAAAGAATGAATAGAGGACCCTTTTCTTTAAATAAAGAAAAACTCACCTTTAGCAGAGGGTCTGTCTAGCTCAGAGTCAAGGTGAATTGGTGGAGAAATATATGAAACTTGACCGTGATGTGCCTGCCCTGTTGAGCCAAAAAAAAAAAAAGTGTTAAGAAGGCATTGTAATTATATCTTTCACTTTTTTTGTTTTTATAAAGTTCCAGTATCTTACTCCAACTGAATTACTACTACCAGTATCTTACTCCAACTGAACTACTATAAATTACTACCAGTATCTTACTCCAACTGAACTACTAAGCCACTACAGAATTCAAACGAATCTTCTTAAACATGAAAATGATATGTGTCATCCAAACCATCACCCAATTAAAGCAGTGCTACTTCAACTGAGTTTAATTTTTTGTTGTTATTATTACAGATTTGCGGCTGAGTGTGCTGGCTCACACCTGTAATCCTACCCATCTGGCAGGCCGAGGCAGGTGGATTGCTCGAGCTCAGGATTTCAAGACCAGCCTGAACAAGAGCGTGACCTGTCTTCACTAAAAATAGAAAAAAATTATCCAGGTGTTGTGGCAGGCTTCTGTAGTCCCATCTACTTGGGAGGGTGAAGCAGGAGGATGGCTTGAGCCCAGGAGTCTGAGGTTCTGTGACAGAGGCTGAGTCCACTGCACTCTAGCCCAGAACCAACAGGAGTGAGACTCTGCCTAAAATGAAAATAAAATAAAAAATAAATAAATTACAAATTTGTTGTGGAATAATAATTTTAAAAACATAATAAAATGAGTTATCAGAAAATGAGATAAAATGGCAGGTGCCTGTGGCTCAAAGGAGTAGTGCGCCAGCCCCATATGTTGGAGGTGGTGGGTTCAAACCCAGCTCTGGCCAAAAAATGAAAAAAAAAAAAAAAAAAAAGAAAAGAAAGAGATAAAAACTAAAACCAAAGACATGTAAAAATACAAGTGCTTATTCATGTACTGTTATATATCAGATAGACACTCAAGGCTATATTAAAATGCTATAAGTGCTTGTAAACACTATTTCTGCATTTATTTCATTTCATATCATGATAATAAACAGTTTGTGGACTTGCATCAATGTACAGATAAGATTAATACTTTGAGAGACATTTAATTAGATCACTGCACCACCTTGATTAATTTATATTTTATCATTAAAATTCACTTCAATTATTTGAATAAAAATATGTTCCTTTAACTCTGCGACCCTGAGGGCAGAGCTTGCCGGGGCAGATCGCTCACAATGGCTCCCTGTGACCCAGAGCCAAACACTATTAGCTCCATCTGGCTCAGCGGCTCAGACTAGGGCCCTAGACAAAGGCCAAAGTTCTCCGCACTCCCACTCAGGGTCTCCCCAAGGCAGTTGGAAGGAAGTATGGAGAAACCTCAAAGCACTCAAGCTAGACCTCCCAATTGATCCTGCAATCCCATTACTGGGCATCTACCCAGAAGGAAAAAAATCCTTTTATCATAAGGACACTTGTACTAGACTGTTTATTGCAACTCAATTTACAATCGCCAAAATGTGGAAACAGCCTAAATGCCCACCAACCCAGGAATGGATTAACAAGCTGTGGTATATGTACACCATGGAATACTATTGAGCCATTAAAAAAAATGGAGACTTTACATTCTTCATATTAACCTGGATGGACGTGGAAGACATTATTCTTAGTAAAGCATCACAAGAATGGAGAAGCATGAATCCTATGTACTCAATTTTGATATGAGGACAATTAATGACAATTAAGGTTATGGGGGGGAAGCAGAAAGAGGGACGGAGGGAGGGGGGTGGGGCCTTGGTGTGTGTCACACTTTATGGGGGCAAGACATGATTGCAAGAGGGACTTTACCTAACAATTGCAATCAGTGTAACCTGGCTTATTGTACTCTCAATGAATCCCCAACAATAATAAAAAAAAAATTTGTTCCTACCTGTATTCAACGGAAAAACAGTAAACACAATTTAAAAAGCAGGCAGCATGTGAAATTTACTAAATGTAGAATATAAATGTCTTACCACAATAACTAAGAAACTACCGTGAAGGCTATGTTAACCAGTGAGATGAAAATATTTCAAACTATATGTAAAACCAGCACATTGTACCCCACGATTGCATTAATGTACACAGCTATGATTTAATAATAAATAAATAAATGAACAAGTATCAGGTAGATTGATTTCCTGTTCCTTCCAAAGCATTCTATATATTTGTCATACACTAACTTGCTCATGAGTTGAAAGTGGTAAAGTTGATTTAAAGGCCAAGATGCTGGCGTAAAAACTTGTTAGCTTAAAAGAATTCTCTGATGCACAAAGTAGTTTGTATACTGATGACCCAGCCAACAATTAGGATTTTTCAGGCTTTCTTGAAAGTCTAATTAGAGAGTCAGTTCAATTTCTAAAGCTACTTTATATAAAGAAGGTGTGAGCATGAGAGGAGGACCCACCACTCTCTCCCTGTAATAAGAATATGCAGTTATATATTCGCACATTTACTATGCCAATTTGCAGGGTTGTTAATCTCTTTTCCTAAACAAGGAAAGTTAATGATACATAGATTATGATGACAGTTAGAGTAACCTTCCCGTTTCAAGTAATATTGGACTTGTAATAAACTCTGCTGATTCCTCTTAGGAGGCACATTCTAAATAATTAATACGGCTCCCTGCTGATGGGAGCTGCTGTGGCTCCCAGCACTTTTCTAGCTAACAGCAGAGAAAGTGGAGAGGCTGTAATGTTCCGAGTCCCTCGGAATAGTAACGAAGAATATTGCACATTCACTAGCCGTGTTCCAGTGGAATAATAAAAGCATTATTATAAAAGGAGTAATGCAACATTTAGGTACCACTGTCAGTCCCTTTTTAATATAGCTTATTAAAACCTTCAGAGTATACTAATTATGAAACCACCTATTTTCCTATGTAATATGTTGGTGAAAAGAACGTTTCTGTTTATGCTGTTCTTCACTTCTACACATACATTGACTTGAAATTCAGTAGATCTTGTAAATAAAATAATGCATCTTTTATTTTATATTGGCTCAAATGAACCTCAGGAGATAAAATACTGTGGATTTCACGTCTCATACTAGAACTCGGCTTTCACAATGTACGACAGTAACACAACACATTCACACACCTCATCTGCTTTTATCCAACCACCACCACCACCACGTACTTTGTTAATACACACACATTTTTAAACCGAAGAATAGTGGTGACTGGGAAATGGAAGACACGCTTATGAATTTTTATTCATAATTACTCCAGTTAAAATGATACATTTTCATGGAGATATCATCTACATCTATACCTAGGCATGTGTCTGTGTTTAGATATAATTCACACACCGTAAGGTTCACCCACTCAAAGCACATACAATTCAGTGGTTTTTTAGTACATGTGCAGAGTTGTGCAATCACAACCTTAGAAGACATTCGTTATAACTGAAAGGAATCTCAGGTCCACCACTGTCCCTCCCCATTCCTCCCAACCCATCCCAGCTCTAGCCAACCACTCTGTAGATCTGCCTAATTGGGCAGTTCATATAAGTGAGTAATACAATTCATATTGTATATTCGTGATCAGCTTCTTTCATGCAACATAATTTTAAAAATTCATCCACGCTGTAGCATAAATTGGTACATTTCTTTTTGTTGCCAAGTAATATTCCTTGCCATAGACCTACCACCTTTTTTTTTTTTTTTTGTAGAGACAGAGTCTCACTCTACCACCCTCGGGTAGAGAGCTGTGGCGTCACACGGCTCACAGCAACCTCCAACTCCTGGGCTTACGCGATTCTCCTGCCTCAGCCTCCCGAGCAGCTGGGACTACAGGTGCCCGCCACAACGCCCGGCTATTTTTTGGTTGCAGTTTGGCCGGGGCTGGGTTTGAACCCGCCACCCTCGGCATATGGGGCTGGTGCCCTGCTCACTGAGCCACAGGCGCCGCCCAGACCTACCACCTTTTATGTATCCATTCGTCCAGTGAAGAGCGTTTGAGATCATTTCTACCTCTTGGCTATATTTTGAACAATGCTGCTATGAACTCTCATGTCCAAAGTTCTGTGTGTGGTTGTTTTGGTTACCTACAGGTGGAATTACTTATCCTGTGGTAATGCCATGTATGAACTTTCGAGAAAGTGGCAAACTGATTTCCAAAGAGGCTGGACCATTTTACTTCTCACTACCAGTATACAAAGGTTCCAAAACCATGGAGGTATTTTTTAGGAATATTTTTAAAAGTTGTAGTATAGGCAAGTTAGGGTTGATAAAAAGTTGAAATCATTAATATTGAGATGGCTATGAAATCTGAGAAAGGGACGCTCTTTCCAAGCATAGATATAAAGGCACACTAGATAATTTGGATTTAATGTTCTGTAGTTCATCCCCTTTGAGAGGGTAGAAGGAGAAAAATGATCAAGCAAATGGAAAAAAAAAATACAAAAGAACTCATACTCTGAATTGACCACTGTCGGGATGCCCAGGAGAGCCCGGCGCTGCAGCAAAACTCCAAAGGCCGTTCATGGATTCTGGAAAAGCCATTACTTTTCTGCCTTCAATCTCTTTTTCAACTTTCATTTAATTTCTATTTTATTGAGAAGGCTTGTGCAATTTCTACTAAAGTTCAAATATAAAAAGGACTTGACCAGCTTTTGGTAGCAGAAACGGCTTTTCTCTCTTCCCTCTTTCAATATTTTACCAGCACATCTGAGCACAGAAATGCATTCACAGAACCATGGAATTGGAGGGAGAAGGCTATTGGATAGTTGTAGTCCTAAACCTACATTTTAGAATGAGGAAACTGACACCTTGAGAAGTTGGAGACCTTTTCAAAAGTCAAATCAAGGTGGTGGTTGTTAAGAGGGATGTCAGAGGAAGTGTCGCCGTGGGTCTGCAGGTGTCCGCTTGCAGCCCTCATCCTCCCTCACCTCTGAGAGTCCCTTAGAAAGGCTTTATTTTCTAGGTGTGTGGGGCATGAACTTCAGGGGTCTTGAGATATTAAAAAGGCTGAGAGCTATTTATTTATGAAAATAGTATTTTTTCCATTAGGCTATGTCTACAAACAGTTTAGTATAACAGAGGAGATCACTGCTCCAGAAGCAGGATGGACCATGTTAATAGGTTGACTCTGCCACATTGGGTCATATGGGCCAACTCATTCAGCAACTCATAAGTTGCTTTTCTAGATACCTTAATTTTTTCATTTGTATAACAAGGATTTTAAGAGCACTGACCTCACAGGATTGTCCTGAAGATTAATGAATTTATACGTGGTAGTCATTCAAACCCTGTTTGGTGCACAGTAAAGTAACTTAGCAATTTTTAGCAATTCTTATTTCTACAAATTCATTCTTTTTGTTCATTAATTCATCAGGCATGGGTGAATTTCTAGGTGTGCGGCATGCACCCAACACCATGATAAGTGACACCCCATGCCCTTATGTACAGGCAATGAGAAAGCAATAAACACAAGAAATTCATCAATTATATGTGAGAGACTCAGAGCAGTGGAAATGAGATGGGCTAAAACGGGGGTTGGGAGGGGGAGAGGCAGACTGCAATCTTAGACTGGGTGTCCTGGAAGGCCTAATCTAATCTTCATGAACAGAATGTAAGAATTCAAGAAAGGGAAAGAGATACCTGTCTTATAAGAAAGTCCAAGAAGATAAAAGTATAGATAGGACTGGGCAAATATCTGATTTTAGTAAGCCTGCAGAACTAACAACAGGCCGTCCCAAGTTACAAACATCCAGCTGACTTACGCCTCTCACTTACAAACAAAGGCTACTACAAGTCATTTGTAAATGTACCTGTTCCAACTTACACACAAATCAACTGAAGAACAAACCTACACAACCTATCTCATTCCAAACCTGGGGACCGCCCGCATGCTGTTTTTTTTTCCTAACCCATTTATTTCAAATTCTACATAGAATATTCATACAGAAATACTAGCAACATCACTACTTACAATGGATCAAAGAAGACATAAAATATTGAGATACACAGTTGGGAGAATGAACATGACTTTCTTCTTAAAATAAAAACACATTTGACTACTATAAAACCCCCACTGGTTCCCCCAGTGGTGCCATTTTTCAACTTAATTTTTCTTCTTTTTCTATAAAGTCCTATAAACAAGTTTAATAGTTTGTGCCTTTCTAGGCAGATTTTATGTCTTTTTGTTTGTTTGCTTTAAATTTTTCAACTGCTGATCTTGAATATTTTACTATGGAGTTACGACATTTCCCCCTTTAAAGACAATAAAATAAGATGCCACATTTTTACTCCTGGGGTTTTTAATGAGGTTATCATTTCACGTTTACAACCTTTAGGATGAAGGCCACAGATATTCTTTTCTGATCTATTATAAAAATTCTGATTCCATTGGAACGAGGGAACTCACATGAAACTACATTTAAGGACTGCACACAGAATTACCCTAAGTTTTCAAGACACTGTGAAAGCATCCTCCAAAAAAAAAAAAAAAAAACGCTTAATTTCTTCTTGAAAATAATCTCTGCTGCTGATTAAAAAAAAAAATCAAAGGTCAATGGGTTGTTGGTGCTGATGGAAATTGGGCAGGTTAGCATCGTAACAGCTTGCATTTTTGTCTTCAAATCCCACTCCGACTGTAGCCATCTGGTCCTTACAAAGTCAGCTTTCAGGTGACAACGTGAACACCAGTGAAAAGTAATCATAAAAAAAAAAAAGGATTTGTAAAGTTGCCAATTTGATACCTATCTTTTTTTTCAGGTCTTTTTTTTCTCCCCCTCATCTTTTCAATCATATATCTTTTCAGTGAGTTTAGTAAAACCCGAGGAGGCTGATTAGCAAGTTCATGGTTAGCTGGCTGAGGCTATGAAGGCGTTGACAGTGGTGCAGAGGTCACGGAGGGGCTTCTCTCTTGGGGATGTTATTTGCCACACAGAAAATAGATGGAGACGAAGTAATTTGAGGCATAGGTCACTTTGTGTGTGTGTGTGTGGGGCATTTCATTCAGCAAGTATTTCTTTAGCATCCACTTGCCCTCTGTGGCCATTATTGAGGGATTTCAGTCTACTCACAGTATTAGATGATTGCAGTGAAATACGATGGGGACCCTGCTCAAGGTGGGAGAGAAGGGCACAGCGTGGCGCCCCTTAAATGCTGGGAGGGAAAGTAGTGTCTGCAGAAAGCTGACATGTAAGGGAAGATGGAGTGGTGGTTCAGTGTTGGGTGATGGGAAGGTAGGGGGACGTGACGAGCAGGTGTCCACAGATCACAGGAGTAAGAGGGCAGGGCACAGGGAGCCACAGGTGAAGAGGGAGCAATGATACGTGAGGGGGGGTTAAACATTCAGAAATATGTTAAACAAAGACAGAATAAAACTACATGCCTATCGCCCAGCTCCAGCCATGAGTAACTCAGAGCCTGAATTGTTTTATTTCCTTCTTCTCATGGTCCTTTTCCCATCCCAGAATATATATATATATATATATATATATATATATATATATATATATATATTTTTTTTTTTTTTTTTTTTTTTTTTTTTTGGCCGGGGCTGGGTTTGAACCCGCCATCTCTAGCATATGGGGCCAGCACCCTACTCCTTTGAGCCACAGGCGCTGCCCCATTCCAGAATATTTTGAAGCCACCCTCAGCCATCATATAATTTCATCTGTAAATTACTTGACAATATATCTATAAAACATGGGAGCTCCTTAATAACTGGGATACCATTATGATACATTATGAAAAATGGATGGACATTAGATAAAGCAATTGTTCAGAAGAAATCAATACATCAGAAAGAAATGAAAATCTCTTAGTCCGCACAATCGCACATGGGTCTTGGTGTTGAAATCGCATCGCTGTGGGGGATGTTTCATATTTATGATGCACGTCAGTCGCTCACAGATGTACAGGGCAATATATTTTATAAAACGTTACAAACACTTGTCTTTCACAGACATGAAAAATAGACCTGGTGGTTATAAGTGACACATGTTAAATATGAGAAGCACCATTTCAAAAATATATTCCACGAAGTCTCCAAAACCTATTGTAGCAGGCAGTGCGATGATGGCAGAAAATGAAAAAAAGAATAGGAAAAGAAATCAGAGCATTTAATCCTGCAAAGATTGAGCAAATGAACACTTAAACATAAATAATGGTGAGGGGCCATGCCTGTGGCTCAGTGGGTAGAGCACTGGCCCCATATACCGAGGGTGGCAGGTTTGAACCTGGCCTCAGCCAAACTGCAACTAAAAAATAGTCAGGCATTGTGGCAGGCGCCTGTAGTCCCAGCTACTCAGGAGCCCGAGGCAAGAGAATCGTCTAAGCCCAGAAGTTGGAGGTTGCTGTGAGCGGTGATGCCACGGCACTCTACAGAGGGCAACAAAGTGAGACTCTGTCTCTAAAATAATAATAATAAAATAAATAACTGCAAAAGAGAAAGAAACTGTGATTGACCTTTCATTCATCCCCTCAGTTACTCATTTATTGGGCACTATTTAATAGAGTGCCTACTGTGTGACTTAGATCGAGTATTGAAAATAAATTGGTGAACTCTTGACTCTGGGAAGTTATGAAGAAATAAAAGTATGGATTTTAATTGGAAAACCCATGCACTAAAGTAAAAGAAGCCCAGTAAATATGTGTGTGACTGACAGAAGGTATTCAATATATATTTCTTCTTATTATTTTTTATCCATAAGAAAGAGAAAAATAATCTCTTTGGAGGGACTCAGTTAAGACTGGTAGAGACATAAGCACTGGCTCTGTAAGACAGAAGTTATTTATCATATTTACTCTCCCAATTGTCTTTGATATTTGAAAACATGATTCGTCATAATATAGTGCTTTTGAAGGGAGAAAAAGATGAGGCATTTTTGTGGCGTTTTATTTATGGAAAAAATTACATAAAGGGCATAGTCTATGAATTGCTTCAATCTGTATTTTTATTTATAAATCAATTTGCCTATCAAAACTTTACATCAAAGTATTTCAATTCTTTAATCTTTTTCAACATGCAGCCTAGATACTAAATTCCAAGAAAAGAAAAAGGAGCTTTATACTCACGTTCTGTTAAGAAAATTTATTAAGTGCTTAAAATTTCATGTTCTCTAGAAATTACATATTATACAGAATAATATTAATTTTGGCTACTCGTGAATTATTCTAGGATTTTAAACATTTGTTTTACTATTGGCTATAATTAAAAAAATAATAAACCACAAATCCTTTTGCTCCTCTAACCTACCTTTATTGGAAGGGTAACCTAAATAAACACATTTGGTGATGACTAGATAGGCCAAATTCGATATTAAAATCCAGGGACCAGCCTGAGCAAGAACAAGACCCCATCTCTACTAAAAATAGAAAAACTTGGGTGGTGCCTGTGGCTCAAAGAGTAGAGAGCCGGCCCCATATACTGGAGGTGGTGGGTTCAAACCTGGCCCCGGCCAAAAACTGCAAAGAAAGAAAAAAGAAAAAGAAAAACTAGTGGGCATTGTGGCAGGTGCATGTAGTCCCAGCTACAGAGGAGGCCGAGGCAGGAGGACTGCTCACCCGAAGAGTTTGAGGTTGCTGTGAGCTAAGATGACGCTGTGGCACTCTACCCAGGGCAACGAGTGAGACTCTGTGTCAAAAAGTAAAATAAAATCAAATCCATGAGGGTTGGAAGTAAAAACTACAGTTCCTACATGTTCTCTGTCATCCTAGGCCCTAATCAAATGTTTCAGATGTTGCATGTCTAGTGAAAACACCTATGAATGCCATAAAAGAAATTAAGATGAATGCTAAAACTGCTACATTTCAAACAATAAACAAGGGTGACATTGGGGGAAATTTCTTACTAAAATGAAAACAAATTCATAGGGCAATTAACTCCATTTAATTGAGAAATGTTACAAATTTGATAACTACCTCGAGTCTCTCTGCCTGTCTATTTCCCAGCAGAAAACTTTCACAATGTTTTTGAAAAGAGCTCTGTCAAATGAAGGACATGAGAATGAACCCATTATCGATTTAGCCTGTTGCATTTAGGGAAAGCAGATATTTAAAAAATACTCTTCTAATGTACTTTCCTTAGTGCATTTTCCCAAAATAACTTAATTATTAAGTACAAGGTAATTACATCATGATGATAGACTGTGAAAAACTTAAATAAATTGGCACCATCTTCCTATTATTCATCTATTTAATGGACCCGAAAATAGTTGATGACATAAAGAAGATACTGAAATGATGTGTTTAGGGGGAAAGATGATGGTCCTTAAAAAGTGATACCAGAATTATTTCAAAGGAGGACTGGCAGGAAGAAAAAAAAAAGAACTACAGAAGCAAACAGCCAGGAAGAAACCAAGGCAGGCGTCACAATAAAGAGGTTTGTTCTGGAGGACAAAGAAAGGAAGCTGCCCGCCGTGCTTACTTTTCTTTTTTTTTTTTTGCAGTTTCTGGCCGGGCCTGGGTTTGAACCTGCCACCTCCGGCATATGATGCTGGTACCCTATTCCTTTGAGCCACAGGCACCACCCCCCTTTTCTTTCTTTCCTTTTTTTTTTGGTCGTGGTTGAGTTTGAACCTGCCACCTCCAGCATATGGGGCTGGCGTTCTACCCCTTTGAGCCACTGGTGACACCCCATGCTTATGTTTTTTAAAGTTCTGCTTTAAAAATCTATCCCAGCAGGCTAAGAAAAATATAATGTGTTAACTTTTCCCTCCTTAGTCATAGATTAGAAAACACCCAGGAACACCAACTCTAAACGAGGAACAGGAAAGGGTGTTAAAGGATCTGAAACAACATTCACACGTGGATGGCAACAAAATGCTGACAACTGTTCCCCAAGGAATGGACCCAGATTTGAAAAGTGGCAGCCTGGACCTGACTGAATCCATGTTTCATGTGTTTCTCTGAAATAGTGGCCACCAGACACTCTTCACGTTAGCCCGAGACAAGCCGTATCTACAGGAGGATCAGAACGAGATCTCTCTACAGCAGAGTCCTAGGAAAGTAAATGTTTCTCAACCTACTTCAGAGAACGGTGGAAAATTGCAAATATATCCATTATGAGTCCAGTAAAATTAAAGAAGTTCTTTACATGGATAAGAATATAGTTAAGCAAAAAAAAAATATATATATATAGTTAAGCTAGATAATGAGGAATCAGAGGAGGCGATTTTTACAAGAAGTATGTCGTATAAAGGTTTGTGTGTCAATGTAACTATTCTTTAAAAGAAAAGAGACAGGGAGATCCTTATTTTCTCTACCGTTCGGTCAGAATTTCTCCTTCCTTTTCATCAATCCATGTATCCTGGGAGATGTTATGTCAGGAAGCCGCCCAGCAGGACCTGACAGCATGCTAGTTGTTAATAGTTGATTTAGATCAATACATGCCCGTATAACCTGAATTCAGACAATTCCACGCAGAGGTATTGCATACATCAGGCTTACAAAAATGGGATCAGAATGACCCAAGCATAATAAGGCCCGACTGGCACACAGAGAAATAAAAGGCTATGGATCTTCTCCCAGGATGATGACAGTGAATTTTCCCACCCAATTTTTTTTCAAGATACTCTAAAATATATCGCTGCATAGAATCAAACTGCTTGTAATAAAATCTGGCAACTCCCCTCTGTGTGCTAAAACGCTGTCAGCTGAGAATCTGAACTCTTTGTGCAAATTGTTCAACTGTGACAGACTTACCCTACTTTTATGTTTGCAGTATTTATCAAAAGAATTTAGAAGAATTAAAATGTAGCTTTATACTCACATAACAGGAACCATGCTTAGCAGAATTTTGAGGTACTAGGCATTTATATTATAGTTATGTATAAAAAGTTAAAATTGCCATAGACGTGAAAATATTTATAAAGTAACATCATAGGGTTTGACTGATTTTAAGATACATATATTAGATCATAATAGAAATATCTCATTTATGGTCATGCCAAATTATTTAATAGTTTTATGTTTTCCCCTTTAAGAGACAAATGTCTTCATGTTTGTACAAAAGTCATTGTATTTCTTTCTTTCTTTCTTTTTTTTTTTTTTTTTTTTTGCAGTTTTTGACCAAGGCTGGGTTTGAACCCACCACCTCCGGCATATGGGGCTGGCGCCCTAGTCCTTTGAGCCACAGGCACCGCCCCCCTTCTATTTCTTTATTGCAACTTAATGTAAGATTAAATCCTTGGCTATTATAATGTACCATTTCCATTTTGTTTTCCTTTTCTATATTAAAAAATCACTACATTTCAAGAAGAGAGTGAAGGAGTGAAGGTATGTCACAGGGAAAGAACAGGTGGATAGCTTTCTCTCATATTGTAGAAAGGAGACTCAATATTTTTATAATATTCATTTACAAAACCAGGCATATTTACCAATTGACAGGTACCATGATTACAAGCATTGTGAATATCTGAAATGGGAATAAGTGCAAGTAGAGACTTAATAGAATATAAAAATGCACAGTTTGAAATCTCAATATTAACACAAAGGATATCTTTACCTCTTCCATAAATTGAGGCTCAAATAATATTTTTTGCACAACTCCCATATGAAACATCAAATAATTTACTTTATACTTAAAAACAATCTTTGGTCATTAAAATAGACACTTAGCTAAATGCTATCGTTTGAAACTTTTCACTTATTTGAATTTTTAAGGATTCTCCTTGATACCATTTGTGAACAGAAATATAAAGGTAACAAAGACCAGTCTGCACGTTAGAGTCTTATTTTTTTTTTTCCTTAAGACTTCAAGGAAACAGCATCTGACAAGAGATATTTCAGTAGGTTTCAAGTGGGATTAAAAGGGATCATTCTTATTCATAAAGGATCTTTCTTTTAAGAAGCCTATTTGGTGAAACGAGGAAAGAAGCAATAAAAATGACTCCCAGGACATCTTCATAAAAAAGAAAACACCTCTATCAGTGCAAATAGACAGGACTTTTTTTCATCTAGTAGAATTATATACCAAGGCTTGCCCTTGCTTCCGGATATCACATCACATTCAATATTGATCCTGCTTAGTTTAAATATTTCGGGGGAGGGCTTACCCTCTCCAGCACCCTCTAAAACGTAAGAAAAGAGATCACCGCCCAGGTTTGGCCTTCAGAGGGATTTTATCAAATTTGTCCAAAGGCATCCTTAGTTTGTGACCCAGGATTGGCCAAGGCTCTTAGGGAGGAGGAGCACTTTTTCCATGAGAACATAAGATCTATGAAAAGTACAAGTTTGGAGATGGCGTGGTCACCTTGTTGACATCTGGGGGAAGCTATCACGGAAGCCAGCAGAGTTTAGGGACAGAGTGTGACAGAGCCTTAATAACAATATGAGTTTTTAGGTCTGAAGCAAGATTCACTCTTTGGAAGCCCAATTATCACAGAAATTAAACTCCTTATTTTCACTTCAGCTAATTTGAAAGGAGTTTTTCTTCACTTTATTTATTTATTTTTTTTATTTTTTTTTTTTTGGTTTTTGGCCGGGGCTAGGTTTGAACCTGCCACCTCCGGCATATGGGACCGGCGCCCTACTCCTTGAGCTACAGGCGCCGCCCTGAGTTTTTCTTCACTTTAAAACAAAAGCAACTTGACTCATATTGTATGTGCACATAAGTTCTTTTTCTTTGGCTGTTCAAAAGTTTACTGACACAGTTTGTGGTCGATTAATTGAGCTACATATAACTCAAGTGGCCCATCTTAATATATTACTTTTTGATATGAACAGGAATATCTGGAGGGCTAATATATGATCCCTTAAAATTAATATCAATGCTTTTGAAGTGTCATTAATTAACGATAAATGGGAGACAACGTAGTAATTTCAGACAGAAATGTATGTAAATAAAAAATAAACTTGGTAAATCACTTCCCATGTCATTAAGGCAAAAACACTTGTATATTATTTTACATATTTTTGGAGAATGTGAAATTACCAAATCATCCATCGTATTCACTTCTGAAACATGAATTATGTCGAAATCCAAATGTACCATAACATCTTCATCGTGTAGTTTAGAAATGTTAGTCATCAGCAAAGATCTCTAAATCCTACTACAAGCGTCCTCGACTACAAACTAATGCTGGACTTACTATTTCTGTCTTCTTTTGGCATAGAAGGAACAGTTCATCTCTTATACCATGAAACATAATATTTCTACTTTTCTATATTTTTAATTCCACTGCTGCAGTGATTTAGAATGTAATAACCCATCATTCTACTTGTAACAAGAAGTTATGGTTTCAAAAAAGGGCTGCTATTTTTTTCCCTTCATTGTACCACCCAACTCTTTAATTTCTTAAGATGAACATGAGATTCTATTTTTTCTAAAAATGGCTGGAAAAGGGAGTTTAGATCTATTCCTTCAAGTCTTTTCTCTATTATGAAATACATAAATCATTGTTTCTTACCGTTAACATTTTACATCAAGTGTGAGAGCTGTCTCAAATAGCCCTGATCCTATGCTTAACACTCACAGAAATGTAATCTCAAGAAAAAAAAAAAAAAATCACATAAACGTACCAATACCATTATCCACGGCTTTCCACGATGGGTTTACCAAGTACCAATCATTAACCTTATTTTTAATAATAATAAGTATATTCTCAGGCAGCTCATGGGTACAGAAGGGCGGTGAGGTTTTACCAAAAGCCTTGTGAAGCGCTGATGTGCTGAAGCCACTTGGTGTTTGAGCAGACACTGAGCTTAGGAAGGTCTGAAGCTCGAGGACGTCCTCAACTATCTTTTCAATCTGATCGAATTTATCAACCAGGGTGAAGGAAGAGACCCACACGGAAACAGCCCGAGGAATGAGGGAGGCCCAAAGCTGGACACAGAAAAGTCATTTACCCCACTGGTCTGCAGTGTGGCTTTAAAAGAGAAAGCTAAGTTGTTAGAGCAGAAAGTCATAACCCTCTCATCAGAACAATATTGACATGCAGAGGGGTCACTGTCATGAAGCTTCTAGAATGACGCTTCCTGGCCCACAATTGATTCTGACCCCGCGTGTCCAGCCTTTTATTACCTCACATCACACTTGAAACTTCCGTGGCACGCTTAAATTACGTTGGTCATGAAAAAAAAAAATGTTTACTGTGCTTTGAACTTCTTTCAAAAATAATTTAATTCATGATCTTTAAAGATGTTCGTGGCACCCCTGAGATCCTCCCACGGCACATGGGTGTGCCACAGATGCAGGTTGAAAATCATTGCTCTGGAAGGCAGTTTTGTCTAACCCTAACTGTTCTTAAAAACCCACTAAAGCAAATCTCAGTACTAGACGTGATCAAAAACGTCTTAAGTTGTTTTCTGGACTAAATCCACAAGAGTTACTTAGGGGTTCCTAATGAAAATAACTTAGAGGGTTCTTAGCTTGATCTTGAAATTTCAAGGCACTGGATTATTTTCAATATGCTGATTGTCAGATATTAGCTTCTTAAGACAACTGCTGCCCCCTTTTTATCTCAGTTGAGGATGGAGAGATTATCGATGATGTCCTTATCTAAAAGCCACTCTTTTTTTTTATCAAGAAACAGTTGGCCAAAAAGATAGTGCAGAGTTATAGAGATCCCCTATAACAGGCTCATGAAAACAGCGAGCTCACAGCTCTTTCAAAGTTTTCTCAGCATTCAAAGTGTCATCCAATGTTTCAAAAAGCAATCCTTCCTGCTGAATCCCAGGACTCAACTCCTGCCTCTAAACTGTATACATTTATGTGCTAGAGAACTCTCTAAAAATTTTTATATCTGTGTATCTTTATATATAATAACTCACATATGTACAATCTAAAGATACACACATACTTTCTCTGTTTGTGTTTTATTCCTTTGCTCACTGTTGGCAGATGGTGAAGAAGGTTAGTCGTCAATAGGCTTTAGAAGGCTGAGCTGAAATAGGTTCCACTCCTGATCAAAGTCACATGTCCTGGTGCAGCCTAGTCCCAAGGTTACAGACAGGTTTTAAAGACACGAGACCAGGGTACGAAATTCCAGTTACATCACCTACAGACTCCGTGGCCAGGATATATTATTCATCTTTCCATTTCACTTTCTTCACCTATATAAAGCACACAGTGGCCGGGCTCCCAACTGAAACCCTAGCACTCGGGAAGGCCGAGACTGGAGGATCCCTTGAGCTGAGGAATTCCAGACTAGCCAGAACAAGAACAAGAGCCTGTCTTCACTAAAAATAGAAAAACCAGCTGAGCGTAGTTTGAGGTGGGTGCCTGTAGTCCCAGATACTTGGGAAGTTGAGGCAGGAGGATCATTTGAACCTAGGAATCTGAGGTTGCTGTGAGCCAGTTGGTAGACACCACAGCACTCTAGCCTGGGGCAAACAAACGAACAGTGACACTCCCTTTTCGTAGGATGTGGAGAGGATTTTCTAAGAAATCATACGTATCAAGCAGAGTGCCTGCACGGAACAAGCACAAACGCTGAACTGTCCTCATCAGGGCGGCATCATCTCAACCTCACAACTGTTGCTTCTGAGACAAATGAAACCCCAATACGGCTTAGCAAAGCCCTTCTGAGACCTGGGCATTGCAGCTTGGGGATGGAAGCTGGAATTTGAAGTTCATCCTGTTGGCTGGGGAGCAAAGCACTGTCTTAACCTGAGGAGCACCAGCAAGGTGGCTAGCTCTTGAGGGTCTCCATCTTTACCTGTGACGCAGGATACTGACAGAGATTTCATACAGGACAGATCAGCAACTCTTGGTCCACAGACAAAGCCTGGCCACGGCCAGTGACAGAGAAATGTTTACTCTATTTTTTAAAGGTTAGAAGAAGAAAAAGAAGCAGTGGTAGTAGCCCAACATATTCATTATCTGGTCCTTTACTGGAAAAGCCTGGGGGTACGCGTCCAGAATTACAGCACACAGTAAAGGCACCAGGGTATAAACATAACGCGCACAGGACCTGGCAGGATGGTTGTTGTTATTCTTGACACTTATCTTCTAAGTCTTCAGCGGTCAAGGAAGCATCATAAAGGATTCCTCTTGGACAGTCTTTTTAACTGCCGATAGGGATAGATCTATCTATAAATACTGTGTATATGATATTCTAAACCCAGTAGAAAGAGCCTTCCAAAACAGTTCTTCAGCCGCTGGTTAAAAAAAGGTGTTAAATACCTTTCTTTAGAAGAGAATGTACAATATCATCTTTGCCAAGAATTATTTGGCAAGAATAGTTGGATCATTTTGTTTGATGCAGCTGCATTTTTTTCTCTTTCCTTTTTTAAAAGTTCCTTCCTTCCTTCCTTCTTCCCTCCCTCCCTCCCTCCTCTTCTCTCTCTCCCCCCACTTTCCTCTTCTCCCCCTTCCTTCTTCTTTTTCTTCTTCTTTTTTTTGTTAATCAGGCCTAAGTCAGGTTCAAACTCACTGGCCCACGTGTGCAGGGCCAGTGTGCTCACCACTGAGCTATGGCACCCGCCTGCTGCAGCTGCATTTCATGGGAGTCAGACGCACATCAAAGATCTCCGTTCCAGAGACACACCTGTGTGTCCGTGAAGACACACGTACAGCACAGAAGGAAGCACCATGGATGCGACTCTGTGTCCGTCTGTCATTTGCTCAATTTCATCATAAGCAATAGTCACTAACTACGGGACTCAGAAATTAATTCTTCATGGAATTGGTGTGATTTTAGCTGAGAGAAGTGATTAAACCCAGTAACTGTTGATTATTATACTCACTATTTTATTACCAATCAGAGAAAGAATGTGGGAGTTAGCGAAAGTTCCTTCGTAAAACACACGCCTCTGATTTTGCCTAGAATGCATAAAGGTGGAAAGAAGCCCAATGTGAATATTAAAGATCAAGATACATTTTTAAACATCATTTAATTACTCTCTCCCCATTCTACTTGCCAAATGTATTAGAAGGCTTCACCTTCCCAAATTAATAGACGGGTGACTTATCTAAAGTCACAATGTAAGCCCAGGAGGTGGGTGTGAAAGTAAATTAGCTAACAAGAATGAAAATACATTTGTTATTTAATATTAATGATGACATGAATCCTTTTTTTTTTTTTTTGCAGTTTTTTTGGGCCAGGGCCGGGTTTGAACCCACCACCTCCAGTAAATGGGGCCGGCGCCCTACTCCTTTAAGCCACAGGCTCTGCCCAATGACATGATCCTGATATGTAAGTTGAAGACGGAAGAGAAAATGAACCCATACATTCAGTCATAATTGAGAATTCTTTAAAAGATAGTCAAATTCAATCTAAAAGAGTATGTATTTGAGTTTGCTTTTCTCCTGTGATAGCATGAATATTTAAACTAAATACATGAATATTTAAACTAAATACCTAAACTAAACTTAATTTGTTGCCTTGGTTTATCAATTGGTTTGTGTAAAAATAAACTCTTATAAAAGATAACAAGAAAATGCAGGTAATGATGATGGTGCTGGTATTTGTTGAATATTTAACTCCATGGTAAACTCTCTGTTAAGTATTTTCTAATTTCTTTTTCTCCTCACAACAAACCAAAGAGGTGGTTGTTATAGCTACTTTACCAATGAGGAAACTGAGTCTCGATTTAACTTAGGTTTTTTTTTCCCCATATATAAATCTACAATGACTTTAGAGAAAATGTAATCCCAAAATTAATATCAAGAGCCTTTTAGAAACACCCTTTGTAGTGTTCTTATTTCCGTATTTGTTGAAAGTTATTCAATAGATATATTGAAATATTAGCCTTTACGTGAAATAAAATCCGAATATACTTCTTAGATATCAGAACTCTAACCACAACTCTGATTTCCTTATGTTATAAATTTACCTTAAGTTCTCTGTACATGCAAAGCTTTGGAAAAACTGAAATGAGGCAAGTATCTAATCTCACTTGATTGGGCCATGTAAGTAAAACAGTAAGGGTTTCAGAGAAATCCCTTTTATTCTTTGGAGAGGTAAAGCCAAATTAACAGGACAGAAAAAAATGGAAAGGTAATAAATGCGAAACTTCAGAAATGCTACAGAAAAGGGGAAAGCAAAGCTTCCATGAAATCACGTTGTTCAATTATAAAGATGGTGTCCAATTAAAAATACAAGGGGCACAGATGTTCTATGTTGAAATGCTTCTTTTTAATTTTTTCTTTTCTTTTGAGACCTGTATCTACTCTGTTAGCACAAATTCTATTCATGTTTACAATACGCTAAAGAAAAATTTAAGATCATATTCGGTAAGTAGCTATTAACAATACTATATAAAGATTATAATGACAATAGATGCAAAAAAGGGAGCAAATACATGAAAAAAGTGAAGTAGAAGAGGAATCAGCAAAGCTGCGGTCAGAGGCGTAGCACGTTTACCATGTGTCATCAGAGCCGGCTCCTACTTTTTTCTTTGTCATCAAGAGACACTTACTGAATCCACATAATGTGTTCAGGCCTGTCCCCTCAGAGTCCATCTTCCCCGTGTTGTCAAACGTCACGCGAGCACTGACTTCCGTGTCTGAGCTGATGCCTTTGCCTTTGGCTCAGGGAAACCCGGCCTTTCCATCACCGCCAAGAACTATGGACGAGGTAAGGCACAGACAGATGAGAGAAGTAAGCCCTCCAGATACGTCGGGGTGGAAAGAAAGTGAAGTATCGTTGTGAAGGAAGCATGTCAAGGACTGGAAAGGATCACGGCAGAGTAGGTTCCCTAAGAGACCCCAGCCTAAAAGAGGGGGCATGTGTAGAAGGACATGGCACAGGGACCACAAGTGGCTCACTCTGTCAGGGGCACATTGTCCTCGTACTGCCAACACGGCTGCAAGGCAATCTGGAGGGGTGCGGTAGAAAATCCTCAAAGAAAGATGGAGATTTTACCTCTTTCATGTTTGCATGGATGGAGCGGGAACATATTCTTTTTAGTAAAGTATCTCAAGAAGGGAAGAAAAAGTATCCAATGTACTCAGCCCTACTATGAAACTAATTTATGGCTTTCATATGAAAGCTATAACCCAGTTATAACCCAAGAATATGGGGAAGGGGGAAAGGGAGGGAAGGGAGGGGGAGGATGAGCGGAGGGAGGGTGATTGGTGGGATTACACCTGCGGTGCATCTTAACAAGGGTACATGTGAAACTTAGTAAATGTAGAATACAAATGTCTTAACAGAAGAACTAAGAAAATGCCAGAACAGCTATGTTAACCAGTGTGATGAAAATATGTCAAATGGTCTATAAAACCAGTGTATGGTGCCCCATGATTGCATTAATGTACACAGCTATGATTTAATAATAAAAGAAAAGAAAAGAAAATCCCTTTTAGGCTGGCGTGGTGGCTCACATCTGTAATCACAGCTCTCTGGGACGCCGGGGCAGGTGGATTGCTAGAGCTCCGGAGTTCGAGACCAGCCTGAGCAAGAGTGAGACCCTGTCTCTACTAAAAATGAAAAACTGAGGCAAGAGGATCACTTGAGCCCAAGAGTTTGAGGTTGCTGTGAGCTATGACCCTCCCAAGGGTGACTGTGAGACTCTATCTCAAGACAAACAAACAAACAAAAAGCATAGTAGTTCCTTTGAGTTTCTCTATGAATCAGCCATTTCTTAGCAACAACAAAAGCCCCATGGGTGGCTGAAAAGTATTCGTTTGCTGATAGTAATTGATAGTAGTTGATAAGAAGAAAAGTAACTCATTTTCTTCATGTGTATATGTTTTATTTCAAATTTGCATAAAATATATGATCTCTAACCTTAGTAAAATGGAAATGAGTTCGAATGATTCGCTCAAGGTCACATACGAATGGAAAAGGATAAAGTCCCACAATCCTCGTCAGCAGTTGCTCTATCATTCATTGTGTTTAAACCTTGCTCTAGCATAAACTGAACTTTTCCCCATTTTTTAGAGGACAGCTATTATTGTTTTATTTGATACACAGAAAGATCCCCTGTAAACGGCTCTTCAATTTCTCAGTAGCCTGACGTAAAACTATTCATGTAAAATGCATTTATTGCATAGGAATTTTCCGAGCTGCTTAGGCATGAAAGTGGCTCAGAGATAAGTTATTCATGTGGAAGTAATTGTGAAGGCCATGACACTAAGTGACTTTTGAAAGAATAATTTGCAGCGAAGATGTGTGCTCCTGGCGGCCATTAGTTCACAAGCAAGCAGGATGTGAATTGAAGGAGCCACCACCCGATGGGTCACCTCATTCCAGCCCCACGACTTACAAAGGAGAAGAGCCTCCTTTGTCAATGAAAAACGTGGTAGAACTGGATGAATGAAAGCTTTGAGTTTGAGAAATAAAGGTATATTTAAAATTAAAAACAAATGAAACAAAACAACAACAAAAATAAAATAAAAAAACATAAACGTGCTAGCCTGTTCTCTAAGTGAGTCAGGCATTGTTCCCCTCCATGGAGAACACTCCACAACAAAGCGGACCACCACCTGTCTTCCCTTCCAGGACCTCAACAGCAGGAAACTTTCATTTGTTTCAAATTGGAAGAAAAAGACAACGAGAAGTGAATCCGGGCCAGACAGACCAGCGTTATTTCTTCAGTGAATTCATGAGACAACAACAAAGAGACAGATGTTCTCCTTTCAATTCATTCATTTGAGAATCAACCAAAAAGTATTACAAGCAAAAATTTCCCTTCTCTTTTGAATAGATTAGTAAAGAACATCATAAAAGTGTAAGAACTCCGACAGTGTATGGGAGGAACTGAAGATACTGTTCTGTAATAATTTATTCACTTATGTCCTTACCTTGTGAGAACCAAATGACCCCCTGGCTAATGTTCAGGTGACCATGACTTTTTTCTCCCGATCGGTAAACAGATTTAAACAAATTAATATGTAGATGAAATGGCTAAATCCATTTCTTTGAGTGCTGCCAACTAAACTAGGTCACACATTTAAGACCCTTAAGTGGTTAGAGTTGAGCCTGTCTAGGAAGTAATATTTTTTTTTTTTTTATTTATTTTTTTTTTTTTATTGTTGGGGATTCACTGAGGGTACAATAAGCCAGTTACACTGATTGCAATTGTTAGGCAAAGTCCCTCCCGCAATCATGTCTTGCCCCCATAAAATGTGACACACACTAAGGCCCCACCCTCCTCCCTCCATCCCTCTTTCTGCTTCCCCCCCCATAACCTTAATTGTCATTAATTGTCCTCATATCAAGATTGAGTACATAGGATTCATGCTTCTCCATTTTTGTGATGCTTTACTAAGAATAATGTCTTCCACTTCCATCCAGGTTAATACGAAGGATGTAAAGTCTCCATTTTTTTTAATGGCTGAATAGTATTCCATGGTATACATATACCACAGCTTGTTAATCCATTCCTGGGTTGGTGGGCATTTAGGCTGTTTCCACATTTTGGCAATGGTAAATTGAGCTGGGAAGTAATATTTTTTAAATGAAGGATATTTAGGCACCATGTCCACGATGACATACCCAACTTTGGTCAGACACAGTTATAGACAATAAGGTTTATTGCCCTTGAGAGAACCAGGTAGATCAGATGTATTTTTGTTACTGAAAGGGTCTTAAATATGTGACCTAGTTTAGTTGACAGCACTCAACCAAATGGATTTACCGAAAAAACACGAACTATGTACCTAATCGTTTGTACGCTCATTAATCTGAAACATAAAAAATAAATTTCCTATGATTCAGTGTGTTTGTCATTATGTGGAGGCCATTTTTTTTTTTTTTTTGAGACAGAGTCTCACTTTGTCACCCTTGGTAGAGTGCTGTGGTGTCACAGCTCACAGAAACCTCCAACTCCTGAGCTTAGGCGATTCTCTTGCCTCAGCCTCCCAAGTAGCTGAGACTACAGGTGCCTGCCACAACACCCAGTTATTTTTTGTTGTTGTTGTTGTTGCAGTTTGGCAGGGGCCGGGTTCAAACCCGCCACCTCGGTATAGGGGGCGGGCACCCTACCCATTGAGCCACAGGTGCTGCCTGCCATTTTTTTTTTTTTTTTCCTGACAGGTCTCATAGACTTTATCATAAAAGTCAGAGGAAGTTAAAAAATAAACTCTATGATTTAAATTATTGTTTGGAGCTTTAAAAATGTCCAGTAGTTTTCTAGAGAGCAGATTAAGAGTGGGAACAAGGATAGAAAGGATGCATATGTGAAGACTGGAGGTAAATTAGTTGTCGGAAGAGAAAAGTCTCATTGGGAACTGAACTGAGAGTTCAGATTTCAGCCTCCAGACACAGGAAGGATGAAGGCAGGTTTCTCTCTGCCACAGTGACTCCCGTAGCCGCCATTCTCAACAGGTGACGCTCTGAAGGATGGGGAGATCTCAAAATCTTGAAGTGCGATCAGATGATAATACTGTATAACATTTCCCCCCTCTTTTCCCCAAACTCCAAAATTGAGAATCAGTGGACTGAACTATTTTTTTTTTTTTTTTTTGTAGAGACAGAGTCTCACTGTACCACCCTCAGTAGAGTGCTGTGGAGTCACACGGCTCACAGCAACCTCCAACTCTTGGGCTTAAGCGATTCTCTTGCCTCAGCCTCCCCAGTAGCTGGGACTACAGGCGCCTGCCACAACACCCAGCTATTTTGTGGTTGCAGTTTGGCCGGGGCTGGGTTTGAACCCGCCACCCTCGGCATATGGGGCCGGCGCCCTACTCACTGAGCCACAGGCGCTGCCCGAACTGAACTATTAATAAAATAATGACGGTGGTGTGGAAAAGGGGATCACTATCTTTTTTCTTTTTTAAACAAATATCGTATCCCAGAACTTGAAGAAAATGCATCCAAGCAAGTAATGCAATATGTCTACACTGTTCTAGTTTATAATTTAGGCACTAAAGTGTTCCTTAAGTGTTTTAGTGCCTTATTTTAAATAATGTGATAATTAAGTGTAAGTCAAATGATTTTTGATTACAGTAGTCAAGCTTTATCTGAGTTTTGTTTTATTGAGTTTTCAGTTACCTGTGGTCTACTGTCTTCCAAAACTATATGAGTACACAACAATAAATATTATTGGGGGGACGTCACATAACTATTATTACAGCACATTGTTATAAAAGTACTCTTTCATTATTAGTTATTATTGTTAACATCTTAGGGTGCTTTATTCCTAAATTAAACTTTATTATAAATGTGTATGTAAAAGGAAAAAGGATATACAACAAGTTCGGTTATCCACACTTTTATATGTCCATTTGGGGTTTCAGAGATAAAACCACAAGATAATGGGGTGGGGGCTTCTGTAGAATAAATAGATGTATAGCCAACTATTGTGAAAGGAGTTGTGTAATAATCCCAAAATTTAGTTTAGAATTTCCTTAATAATGAAAATAGGTTTCAAGCTATGCACAATTAATTTCCAATAATGCCATAATATAAATAATTTATTTGTTTTGAAACCAATAATTGGTCTATTGATAATCTGGAGTGATCAAATTTAAAAGTTGGAATGAGTTTGCTATAAAAAAAAAAGTATAAAAGTTACAGAAAGGATTTCTTTGAAATGAGTAAAATGTTCCTTAAGTGTTTTAGTGCCTAAGCACTCTAATTTAGGTGAAAAATTAAGCTATTCAGAATGACTCATTTTCTAAGGGATTCAAATAGGAAAAGATTTATTCTATTTTTAATAGCAGATGCAGAGAAGAGAGCATGGTTCATTCATGCCTTTGTATTTATATTTTTACATTCTAGTAGTGATTATGCAATTCACTGTCTTTTTTGGAACCTTTAGCACTGGAGTTATATAATGTATGGTCCAGTAAATGAACATATTTTGATGAAAATGAAAATAATTAAGAAATAAATATACTATGGTGATAATAAAGATTTATTTCATTCTGAGAATTCTTTGAAAGTTGACCATCAGTCATTTTTTATTATGAAGTAGCAATTAAATAAAGTTCAAAATTGCCAATTAATAGTTCAGTATGCTATTAATTGAGCATGTAATGTCTCACACATAATTAGAAAACCTAAACAAAAGGTGAAATCTCCACTAGGTGATCTCTATCAGGAAATTCAAGTTTAACCAATATTTAGCCTGCAGTTAAAATGAATGCCCTCTTTAAATACTCTGGTACCAGTGTTTTCATGTCACTATATCAAATACTATACAGCACTTAAATGATTAGCTGACAGAAATTGATTTTTGATAACAACAGGTCTAGTCAGGGAAGCCTGGGAATCCTATTCTTATCAAAATCAAGAGTTCTTAAGTAGGGTTATGATATGCTGGGGGCAGCGGTTCATGCCTGCAAACCTTGCACTCTGGAGGCTGAGGCAGGTGGATTGCTTGAGCTCAGGAGTTTGAGACCAGTGAGAGTGAGACCCCGAGACCCCGTCTCCACTAAAATAAAGAAACTAGCCAGGTATCATGGTGGGCACCTGTAGTCCCAGCGACTCAGGAGGCTGAGGCAAGAGGATCGCTTGAGCCCAGGAGTTTGAGGTTGCTGTGAGCTGTGATGATGCCACAGCACTCTACAGAGGGTGGCAGAGTGAGACTATGTCTCAAAAAAAAGAAAAGAAAGAAAGAAAAAGTAGGTTTACGACACAACAAAGTCACTTTATAATTAGAGAAAAATATCAGCGGTGATTACAGGATTCTTTCCCCTCACAGATTTCCTAGGGCTTGAATTAAGTCTTCTTTGGCTCTAAAAGGAAACAGACTGACCCACTCAGACTATGCCCATCAATATTCTGGGCTAAAAAGCTCACAGAATTCCAGCATCCTTGGTAAGCTGTCTGGCTCCTTTACTGGCAAAATCTTTTTTTTTCCTCTTTTGGAGTGAGAGTATTATTTAAAGATGATTGCTTATTTACTTTTTTGTTGTAGTTGTTAAAATAAGCTTCCATGCAGTAGTTTTGGGTTGGAGGTGCAAAAACACCAGAGAAATTGCAACCATGTCTTTGGTTCAGGAACGAGTATGTATTTATCTGTACAACTCTGTCGAAATTGCAAATACAAAGAACTCAGAGATAATTTCTCCTGTAATCTGACCATTTCCCCATTTGTCTCAGGCTTATTATGTTATCTGTGGCTGACTACTGTAATATTTTTAGCACTACTTATTAAAACTCCTATCTTAAAGTCTTGCTCAGTATTGCTAATTAACTTCTTCATTACCATAAGCATGTCGTTACCATAAGCATGTGGCTAAGCCATAGTACTGTCATAAAAATTTTTAAATGAATAAACAAAATCATGGAATATAAACAATGGTACAGCTGCTCATTGTTTACGCAGCTCAGCAAATAACGGCCAAGTGCTACAGACGGAATCAGTGAATGTTATTCCTTCTCAGTAATGAAGAGAGAAAAGAGTCTAGAATGAGCTGAGCTCGTCCAAATAACAAGCAGGTCACATATTTAGGATGCGGCCAGTGTCACATCTCTCTCTAGGATACTCATCAATACTCCGTCACATGGTAACATTTCAAGTAATACAGGCAGTCCATTTTTTTCTCTTTAGAGACAGAGTCTCACTTTGTTGCTCTCGGTAGAGTGCTCTGGTGTCACAGCTCACAGCAACCTCCAAATCCTGGGCTTAGGTGATTCTCTTGTCTCAGCCTCCCAAGTAGCTGAGACTACAGACGGAGACAGTCCACTTTAATTGTAAAAAAATCTCATTGGAATGTAAAAGGAGACATACATCACACGTTCATTCTAATTCATTTAACATCTTAGGCACAAATCATAAGAATTCAACATCTGTTGATAGAGTGAGTTACATAAAACTATGTAACCTTATTGTGTAAAATAATTAAGGAAACCTAAAAGGCCTCTAACCTGTCCCAAAGCAAATATATTCAGAAACCAAATATGACCAGGATGGCTATTCATGAGACAGGAAGCTGATCCACCTTTTAATCTTTATTTTTTCGTAGAGTTTAAAAGCTTAAAACTCCCAAGGCTTATGGAAGCTTTATTTTATTTTTCATTTCCTATATGATTTCATTTTAAACAGAAATAACCATCACACTTGTTTTACATCCTATCAAGAAGAGGGGAGATGGGACTAAATAAATCAAACTATGTGCAGCAAGAACCCGTGCCTGCATTTTCATTTCTCAGTGGGAGGTACAATTTGGGTAAAACTAAAAGAACTAATGAATCAGAACAAAGATCTTCAGCACAATCAACTACTAGTTGCCAAGGAAAATATTTCTAGATGCATATTTAAAAAGAGGTGGAGAAAGACGTTAACATAAAGAAATGTTTCTCTGAAAAATAGTCATTTCACAAAATGGAAAAGCAGGTATCCAATGTACTCAATACTAATATGAAAGCAAAATATACACACCCACATGCCCATAAGCAAGAAAACCCAAGTAAATTCTCATGAGGGGGAGATGGGAGGAGGGGGGGAGATTAGCTCACAGAATGTGCACAGTGTAAGGGCAAAGGACTCACCTACAGCTTGAACTTTACCTTGGAACCAAAAACAATGTAGCCTAAACATTTGTGCATTCATATTCATCTGAAATTAAAAAGAAGGAAGGAAGGAAGGAAGGAAGGAAGGAAGGAAGGAAGGATTTATTTCATTAAGGGAGACAATGCTCCCATGCCCAAGTTTAAACATTAAAAAGATATGTTGTTAAGAGTTCCTTTTAATTACATGAGAATACCTGATTTAACAGATTCGCATTTGAAAATGTGATTTTAAATTGTACAGTCTTGCTGGAGTCAAGGTCACTAGATGTTTCTGTCTTAAAAGAGAAAGGGAAGAGCGATGGGCTGCCCCATCAGCCAGCTTTAGGATGAGTGAGTTCTCTGGTTCTCTGCGTTCGCTCAGATCTCAGCTGGCAAAGCTGAGCGCCGTTCGAGCTGGCCTGGAATAGCCAGAATAAATTAACACAGTCGGAAAGAATGACTGGTCTCAAGGCAGCAACAGAGCATTTCCAAACAGCCCCTCATCTGTCCCTGCTTAGGGAGATCAGTGGGAATGACCAGAAGGGGTCCATCCTGTGTTATAGACTATTTAGCATACTTGGCGCAACCTCAAATGTAAATGAAAAATTCAAATTCTACCTACTCCTATTTTTGAGTATGAAACATGCCTTTGCTTTAAGTTACAACAGAGAAATCTGCAGTATGTGCACCTGCTGAGGGTGGGGCTTCGCTGGCTGCTTTTCTAAATTCTTTCATCTACAGTAGCAGATCTAATTTGTCTTCCTGTCTATTTTCACCTCTTTACCCACAACATATAAACAGACCACAGGCAGTGTCAAAACCCTGCGTGATGGCCTGGAGCCCCTTTGCTCTTAGTAGGTTAATTTCTTCCAGCTATTCAAAGTGAGGATAAATGCACCTGCCCTGCCAGGACAAGCCAGTGAGGGGACGTGTCCGACCTGTATCCGGAGGCTGTTCTCTGTCAACTGCACAGGTGGCAATTCTGTGAGGACACAGAACAGGGTCATTTAATCGAAGTGATGCAACTTCACTCCCAGAGTAGCCTCAGCTCAGAAAAGGACGTGGTCTGTGTATACACACATATGTATCGCTACAGACTCCCAATGGATTAAGATAATTATTCATGCCAAGAAATAAATTCTATTTCAAAGTTAGGAAGTCTAGAGCAGTGATTCTTTTCCAGACCCAGAAATACAGTTTAAAAAATACCAACCCAGGGCCTTGGTTCAAACACTGAATTAAAATGTTAGGGTTCTGATAAGATGGGGTATGAGAAAGAGCAAAGAAAAACAGCATTTAACGTGCTCCTTGGGTGGTTTACACAGTCTCCTTGAAGTAAGCGTTAAATAGAATGTAGAAAATACCTATTTAAAGGCAATCCAAGGCTGAGCACAGTGATTCACGCCTACAATCCTAGCACTCTGGGAGGCCAAGGCAGGTGGAGTGTCTGAGCTCAGCAGTTGAGACCAGCCTGAGTCAGAGCAAGAACTGGTCCCTAAAAAAAAAAAATAATAAAAAAATAGCCGGGCATTGTGGCAGGCGCCTGTAGTCCCAGCTTCTTGGAGGCTGAGGCAAGAGAATCGCATGAGTCCAAAAGTATGAGGTTGCTGTGAGCTGTGATGCTACAGCACTCTACTGAGGGTGACAGGTGAGACTATGTCTCAAATTAAAAAAAAAAAAAGCAATCCACAAAAACGTCACGGAAATTTATAAAACAAAAACACTTTAATATTTATATTAGACCATATAGCTTGTATTAACTAGGTAGGAGTTATAGTGTATAAAATAGTTTTCAAAATTCAGCAGCTTGTTAAAACCGACTTCAGGGCTCTACCTCCAGATCCATCCAGGGTGGGGCCTGACAATTTCATTTGTAGCCAGTTCCCATGGCTCAACCTTCAGAGGGGAGGAGAGCCCTAGAGGCCCTGGGGATACATATGGCCTTCTGCACCCTTGAGTGTGGCCTGTTGACTGAATCAAAATTTTAGAGAACTAATCCTTTTAATAAAGGAGGGATTTTTTTTTTTTTTTTGGTAAAGTTTGGGTTTGGTCAAGGGGATCTCTGGGTATCCAGAAGGTCATGTGTGGCTTTGAAGCTGCAGAGGTTTCCAATTTACAGAAGCATTTAAATCCCCTCATCACTGAAGCAAAATTATTTGTTTCCCAAAATATTGGCATAACATTGTGGTAAAAAATTCTAACACATGCTTTACAAATGATTTTTAATATCATTACACTATAATAACAGCCATCAGTACTGCTTCTGTCATTAAAATTATTAATTGAATATTAAGTTAATGGTCAGTGTTAATGGTTAGCAGTGATCGATGGACCAATTTATCTCTTCCTTTCTAGGAAATATGATAATGAGCACAAAAAGAGCATAGGATAAATGTTTCAGGTAGGCAATCTTACCTGTATTACTGTGAAAGCTAAAAGTATAAAATTTAGGGTTTCATTCATCCATTCTCTGATTAGAATGGTTGATTTTCCTTTTAGTCAAATTCATTGTTAGCATCCTGTTATACTTACGTTTTTCTTTTTACATTTATCTCTTTTTTATTTTTGTCCTAACAAATATCTGGTGAAAACTGACCACTGGAACTGCTTAAACGTAAGAATTAATAGAGAATAATCACTTCACCAAATCCAAGTTGAGTAGCTTTACCTGAAATGTCCATCAGCAGAAATGTTTCAGATTTCTGGTATTTGCAGATTTTGGAATATCTGGATATACACGTATCACAAAATACCTGGGGGACGAGGGCCAAGTCTTAACGTAAAATTTACTATGTCTCATATACACTTTGTAAACGTAGCCTGTGGGTAATTTTACACATTGTTTTTAATAATCACGTACATGATATGATGATGTACATTTTGACTGCAGCAACCCGCCCCTTGAGGTCAGGGGTGGAATTTTCCACTTGTGAAATCTTGGCAGTCCTCATAACGTTTTTGAATTTGGGGGTATTTTGGATTTCAGATTTGGGGATTAAGAATGCCCAACCTGTAATGAAGTGAATCATTAGAACCATGCCTTAAGTCTCTGGCGTGGGAAAGCGACCCAGGTTGTTATTACTCCAGGTCCTCATACGAGAATAGATTCAAAAAAGTCACATTTTTCAGGGCTCTGTAATCAAGAGACAGTAGCAAAATCTCCAGTGATACCCAAAGCCTTTAAAAACTACATTTTTTTTCTTGCTTAGCAAAGACAATAAAAAATAAAAATGAGAAGTAGGGTAGGTCTCCTCTCATGCCCCTCATACAGTTTTATTTTCTCAGTGACACTTTATCACTGTCCCATTCCTGGGTCCTAATCCCAAGGAGGTGCTAATTAGTTAGCTGGGTAATAGCTCTGAACACAATTGGACGGCCTTTTTACTTTTTCATAGAATTTTAAATAGACGATCAGAGCTCTACGCATGGGGAACATTAGCTTAATTTTCATAAATTTATTTCAAAATTTCAGAAATCTGAAGATTGAACATTTTCCCTGAAGGTATTTGGTATAACCCAGGAGCTCAAAATCTGAATGACTCAGATAGTAAGCCCCATTCAAACTTGGGACCACATGCTTGTCAGAATATATACTACATAAAATAAAAATATACCTATACTACACAAGTCATTTTAAAAAACTTTTGGAGATACATTTTCAATCATAAGCTTTTCTCTAGAAAAGTAGAGAAGGTAGGAGTCCAAATTCTAAATCATCTTCTTAACCTGGTTTGAAAAAATATGCAATACATAATCATATCATTAAATACTCTATGCATAACTTTAATAGCTGCACTATGGAGGCATTATAATTATATATAAGGTTAATTAGAAAATATGAATCAATATATTCAAGAAGACCACTTTGTTGATGTGTTGTTTTGGCAAAAAAGTTCTCACAGAAAGGATCCGTCTATACAGAAATAACAACTGAAGCTTCTCTCTTGTCATTTAGAGGATTGTATCTGGATGCAATTAATTTACTTGAATGCAATTAATTCTTTTACATAATTAGGATGCTATACAATTTTACCTTGTAAAGGTAATTTTCATTACATATTCCATACATTGTACAATAATATATAGTATCTGTGTACTTCACAGAAAGTTTTTTGAAACTCATTGTGTATTATGAACAAATAAAGGAGTGTCAAAAATCATTTTGATTGTACTTAACTTTTACTTTAAAGGTTGACTTCAGACCCTAATTCCAAAATATAATTTAAGCCCATCAAGTGATTATTTTTGATATTCATTTACCTATGTGAATACTACCCTGCAGTTCAATCAATACTTTTATATCATAAATCTTTTCTGATTTTTTTTTTTTTTTTTGGCTGGGGCTGGGTTTGAACCCACCACCTCTGGCATATGGGGCCGGCACCCTACTCCTTTGAGCCACAGGCACCTCCCTGATTGGGTTATTATGTTTTTTTTTTTTTCAGTACTGAAAAAAAAAAGAGAACTGAAAACCTCCAACCATCATTCACATGTAACCATCTTCTTGTACAATGTTAGGAATAGAAAATTTTAGCTTGTTCAATGTCAAGTTCAGAAAATTTTAGCTTTTTCATGCTTATAAGACCAGGCAGTTGAACTTGGGTCATGGTAATTCAAATTCTTAACTCTGCAATGCGATCAGCTAGGTGAGAAGTCCTGTTCATCCAGTGACGGACTTTGCCATGTTCTTGAAACCTTTTAGTTACACAAAAAGCTGTCCCGGGAATTTGGAATACCTGCCAAGTCAATGTAGTCATGGTGAGGGAAAAATTAAAATTCAGCGACGGTTATACAGGGTAACAGGCTACACCACCACTAATACGCTGCTTTAGCTGCTGATTATTTTCAGCTGAAAGCAATTGAGAAGAAGCAGCTTCAAGATGGGGGGAAACTGGGGTGGAACCCTTCCCTCCTCATACTATCATTTTTAACATCTGTGATGAGGTTTATAAATGGGGCACAGTAAGGGATTCATGGTAATAACTAATTAAAAAATAGAATAAAAATATTATAGCAATACATACTGTAATGATCGCAGTTTGGCTGGAGCTGGGTTTGAACCCGCCACCCTCGGTATATGGGGCCGGCGCCTTACCGACTGATCCACAGGCGCCGCCCTACATACTGTAACGGAAGTTATATAAATGCAATTTCTCTGTCTTTCCCAAACTATCTAACAAGCTGCTGCCCCTCCCTTATCCACAGACGACGGCTGCGAGGTCCTCTTGGGCGTTTCCCAAAGATGCCCAACGTCACCGGGGTAGTATTTGTCTGTGACCTGTACACATCATCTCTAGATTACTTACCATACCAAATACAACATAAATCATGGGTAAATATTCGTTACGCTGTGTCGTTTTTATTTGTATTTTTTAATTGTTGTTTTTAGTATTTTTTTTCTTAAATACTTTCCACCTGCCGTTTCAGAACCTGCCTGAGCACAGGTAACTGAAACCATGAAAGCACAGACAGGAGGGACGGGTTATGGTCCTTAACGCACTTCCATTTTCCTTGTTAATCCATGTTTTGTCAGCCAACGTACCTAATATTGGCAGACGATAAAAGCTCCTTCTCTCTACGATGACATACAAACAATTTCCCAGCAATTAAATAATTCTCCAGACCTGTTTAATATGCACAATTCCTGAAACACATAGTAGTTACAATTACAGGCCGCACTCACATAACATTTCCAAATTAAATTTTCCTTTTCTGACACGAAAGAGCTTTCTACCTTCGTCCACCTCCCCAACAATGTAATGATTTAGTAGAAAGAGTTACAGGAGAAAAAAGTTATCATTGGTACTTTGGCCAAGTTTTAATCCTGGCTCTTTTAAGTGAATGACACAACTTAAAGAGAAATGAAACTATATTGCTAAGAAAAAGGAACTTCCAGAGTAAGATCTATTCTTAGTCATTATTTACAGATACCAATACTTAATTTAGTATATTCCTTTCTATAGAAAGAAAGCAATCCTTTAAAAGTAATCCTAATATGGTTGGTTTAATTAAAAAAAGCAATCTTTGCTTCACTCTCCCTGCTGCCAGGGCTGTTAAAATCTCTGGTGCCAGCGCAGATGACCGGCAGGTTCAAACTTTCTCTTCCTGCCCTATCTTACCCACCTGGACACCTGCATGAAACTGTGCCCTCTCTCCGTCCCCTAGTCCACCCTGTCCCCTTTTACTGAAGATCAGTTCAGCGTACTCTCCTTTTTTGCTATTTTAAGCACTGCTATATTGAACACCCCTGTGTGTGTCTTTGCACACAGTATGAAAGTTTCAGTAGGAAGCAAGCCTAGAATTAGACTTCTAATACATGGGTTTTACGTGGTGATGAAGCTTGGAACACTCTACCTAAAAATACGGCACTATGGTACATAAGATACTTTAACTGAGAAACTGAGAAATAGTTAAGTGTGGAAAAAGTATCACTGACGTTCCCTTGAAGCAGCTCATAGATCTGTAATTGAGAACTACCCTCCATATATCCAGAAAAATAAGGATTTTTTTTTAAATCCGTCTTTTGTCAGCCAATGTACCTAAGATAGGCAGAGGATAAAAGGTTCTTCTCAAAATTTGGTTTCCACATTTTGCCTTCACAAAATTTAAAAGGCTTAAAATTTAATAACATTAACAATGTTTAAGATAAGAACTAGAAACAAAAAAACCTCATAAAGAATGTAGGAAGATCAATACATTCAAAAAAAAAGAAGTTTGTTTGTTTGTTTGTTTGTTTTCAGTTTTTGGCCGGGACCAGGTTTGAACCCACCACCTCTGGTATATGGGACCTCCGCCCTACCCCCTGAGCCACAGGTGCCCCCCAGAGACACTGGTATTTTTATAATTTGTTTTCCGAATTAAAAGAAACTCTCTTCTTCTCCACTACCTATAGTTTATATCAGTCTGGTTGATTACACGCATTGGTACACAAAAATAGATAATTCATCTTTTCTTTCTATCTGATGTCTTTAGAATTTGAAAAGTGTTTTTGAGTCTCCCTGTTTTCATGGCAATATATTTATACAAGTCCATTAAAAATGTGTCCTTGTTAGAGAAAATAGTTAGAAACATTGCTTATAGCACCGAACCTTTGACTGAAATGTAATATCTCAGAATGATGAGATAGAATCAGGTCAATTTTAATGACATTAGACTCACTTTGCAAAAAAAAAAAAAAAAAAGAAAAAAAAATTCTTGCTTTGGTTTTCTTGGCTGGAAATGGAGGCTGAAAGCAGGGAATGCAGTCCTGTCTCGGTGGAAGCCGACAGCACCCTCTAGGGTCATCAGACTCTTTTCCTATTGATTATCTTAGAAGTTTTGCTATTGACCTTTAAACTGAAGCAGGTCCTATTCCATTTTTCTAGCTTCTTCCAAAGCCTGACTATAACTCTCCAAATTAATATTTCCAATTTTTCTCCAACCCTCTTGACTTGGTTCCATTTAGAGCTAAAACCTGACTGCTCAGGTTGTTATTAGAAAGACCTGAGAAGCCCTGGCAGGCAAGACTGGAAACTTCCATGCTCTGCTCTGAGAAGGAACCTGCCTGCAGCCTCCCCAGGGCCATTCCAAGTGCAACCACAAAGAAGGCTGAATGGCTCCCACCAGTCCCTCCGCCATGGAGGATACTTGGTGCTAAACATCTAGAAATCTTGACTGACTGCCTCTCGACTCAAAAACTAAGCTTGTAATTTGTACTAACCTTTAATTTTTACTTTTGTTTTGTTTCCATAAATGCCCCTTACTAAATGCCTCATTGCTTATACCATACAGAGCAGCAGTCCCAAACTTTTTTGGATCCAGGGACTGGTTTCATGTGAGACAATTTTCTCTCAGACTGGTGGGATTTGGGGGGATGAGTCAGGAGGCACAGCTCGGTGGTGGCGTCGGTGAGGGGAGCAGCTACAAACACAGATGGGGCTTCCTGAGCTGGCTTGCCCACCGCTTACCTCATGTGTTGTGCCTAACCGGCCATAAACCGGACCTTCTGGCACCAGGGACCAGTTTCATGGAAGATAATTTTTCTACAGACCAAATGGGGGTGGGGTGGGCAGTTAGGACAGGAGGACAGTTACGTTCAGGTGCTGATGTTGGGCAGCTGGTTCCTAACAGGACACAGACCCGGACTGGTCCATAGCCCTGGGGTTGGGGACCACACAGGGAGGAATAGGGGGCATCCTCTCTCCCTTCCTTAATATTATCTCCTGAAGCCAGACATGTCTATTTAACTAGACTAACCTATTCCTAGGAATGAGAGACCTGTTCACTGGGATATTGGGACAATCTACCAAGTCAGTTTACAGACTGAAATTTCTGGGGGAAGTTTTAAATGGGAGAATGATGGGGTTCAGTATATAACATCCTGAAACACGTTACTTTGGCACACTGAGAATTTTCAGCTGAAGAAATTGAGAAATGGCTGGTCTGCAGAAGGAAACCTCTCTCCTTCCCCTGAAGCAATTTATAAGACTATCATGTAGGAGGCACTCTCCATATTCACATAGAAAGGAGTGGCTTCCTCTCTGAAGATGAAAGGGCTCCGTGAGAAAGCTGAGTGAATGGGCTTTGTCGAGTTTCCTCAGATTACTGTTCTTAACTCAGACTCCTTGGTCATACCATGGTTCTCCTTCCTCTGTATTCTTCCTCAAGCCCATAGATACATTTTGTCATTTGGGGGATATCTATTTCCTTATGAAGGCTCCCATATCATGTAAAACTTTCATCAAATAAATTAAAAGCAAAAATGTATATTCTCTTCTCTTGTTAATCTCTAAGTAGAAAGAAAAGACTTTTTTCTTCCCCTACATAAGTACTGCCAAGTTTCTCTCTAAAATGGGTATAACATTTTACACTCTAACCAGCCATTTATAAGCATTTGTCAATTTTTCCTTGTTAACTACCTGAGTTCAGTTAAATCAATCTTAGGAAATAAGGCTTTAAAATTGAAAAAATGCATGTTTTTTTCGTCATTTCCTTTTGGAAAAAGGGAACTAATTCATGTCTTATCCATTTATTTTTCAATAAAAAAAAGTTTATTTCCCTTTATTTCTCCCTTCCGTTTTTTTCCGTCTTCATTCTACCTTTTCACCATTTCCCCATCCAATTTGCCTATCTTACAGACAATAAACAATTCATTTGAATTAAGAAAATAGAAATAATATATGCTAGAAATCAATCTAATAAAGATCTATGACCCAAGTCTCTAACATCCTTCAAAGTGTTCAAAATCTTCGTCAAAGTTACCAATCCAGATGCTCTACTAATGAAAGCTTTATTTCTTTAAATATTTCTGAGAAGTTAAACACACAACACAGTGCACACCACAATCCATATACCATTCTCTCTTACGCTGTGTGCATCATAAATACGTTTTTCTATTGTAAACATGAAATATTTCAGCTTTATGATTCAGAGTGGGGTCTAAGTCTCTATTTACGAACTGGGTTTCTCTCGGCAGGAAACTTCGTACCTGTGAGTGTCAGTTCCTTCCCCTCCATCTGTTTGAGGTTAAGGATTCAAGGTGTTTGGGAAACAGCGCAGTTTGCAGGGTCTAAGGAGAGTCTACCACACTGTTTTCTTGTCCCTACTCTAGTCACCATCCACGTGTCCCGGCCGCCTTGTGTTTGTTTCTTCCGGCTCTCCTGCTGTGATTTAAATCCTAGCGTGTGTGTTTCCTTCCCGCGTCTCTTCTCCCCTCTCAGTGTGGTACCTGCCTTCTTCTCAATTCCCGACGCAGGTGACACGACACAGGACAAAGTCGGGCCGAAGGGGATTCTAAAAATGAGCATGATGATTTCTTTGCATGATTATTCTTAGCATTACATTTGATCATTTTTGTAAGAGGCTAGCAAAGAAAACACTTAATAAATAGCAGGGGATATGTAGTACTACTGGGTTTTGACAGTCTTTTTCGTTTGTTTTTTTGAGACTTGTCTTACCCCATCATCTAAGCTGGAGAGCAGTGGCGTCATCATAGCTCACTGTGACCTCAACCTCCTGGCTCAAGGGATCCTCCTGCCTTAGCCTCCCAAAGTGCTCGGATTACAAGCCTGAGCCGCTGTGCTCAATTCTTTCTTTTCCTCCTTATCTGTTTTCAGTAGACTTTAAGCTCCTCGAGGACGGGGTAATGGCTGCCTTGCTTACTGTTGTAACTAAAGAGCATAGAACAGTCCTTGACCTTAGCTATACTTAAAGATGTATTTCCTGGGGAGGCGCCTGTGGCTCGGTGAGTAGGACGTCGGCCCCATCTATAGAGGGTGTCAGGTTCGAACCTGGATCCAGCCAAACTGCAACAAAAAATAGCCGGGTGTTGTGGCGGGCGCCTATAGTCTCAGCTACTTGGGAGGCTGAGACAAGAGAATTACCTAAGCCCAAACGCTGGAAGTTGCTGTGAGCTGTGACACCACAGCACTCTACCAAAGGCGACAAAGACTCTGTCTCTATAAAAAAAGAAAAAAAAGACATATTTCCCAATTGAAGGAAAGAGGAAAAAAAAATAAAAAAGAATGAACGATTCAGTTAGTTACCTGGTTTCTGACTTAAACCCAGTCTCAACTTCCTTCCTCTACTTCCCAGCGCAGCTCTTATTAGATATATGAATTCTAATTTTCACCTTTGTCTTTTTCTTAATTCTTCCAGTTCTACAGGAACATCTCACAAACCATCACCACTCAGGTCCCTCAGTGGGCTTTTCCATAAAAACATAACACTCTAAATTTTTTTTTAATATATCAATACAAATGCTAATAGCAAAATTATCATAAATTTTGAAAAGTTTGCTATGTTTTTAAAATGACGGTATATTTTATACGTTTAAGTAATAGTGTTTCTAAATGTAATTCCTTTTTTGTTTGCTTTCAAAGGCAGAAATTCCTTCAAAGACGTTTTCAACTGAAAAAATAGTAAATAGTATTAAGAATTATTGACGCCAATAGACACTAAACTGTTACTGGCACTCTTTTGTTTTGGTAGAATATTTTTTTTTCTAATATTATTGGGAAAAAAATCAATCGTAAGGCTAAAATATTTTAATCACAAAGCATTTTATATAGAAAGCAGTGGATAATCTTGATTTGTATTTTCACGGGGATAAACAGACAAAAAGGTTTCCCCATGCATTTGGACTACTGAAGGTTAGAAAGAAAAACAGGCAGAGTCCTTTATAAGCAAATAAAAAGAGGTAGTTTCCAATTGTTTCAGGAAAACAGGACAACATGCCTCACTCAATAAACTCGTACAGTACACTGGTCTTACCTCTCATTTTTGTATCTTGAATTATTCAGTCACCAATTACCAGAGAATTTTGCTTTCTAGTGGTAATTCTTAGGAAAGAATTACATTCGCACTTAAAACCTCATACTATTGCATGTCAGCCCTTGTCTAAAGCACTTGAACACTACTTAAACAATTTTTAGAAACAGAGAATTGAAGCAAATGTCGGACTTTATTATTTTTAACAGCCATCATAGAATAGAATCAATTCTCACTTATCTATGCTAATACGCGTAGCAGCATAGGATTCTAAAGTGGAACCTCAAGATGATCATTATTTTTGTCACTGTTACCAGCCCTTCCATGCTGTGCTAATAAAGCACAGCAGAACTATTTTAGTTCCACCTGCCTGTCCTCTGGTGGGCCTACTAATGAGCAGTGAGATGCCACAGAAAGGACAGCTGGGCAGAGAAGGAAGCTGATTCACAAATAAGCCATCAGGGGACGACTGTGAATTATGTGTCGAAATGATTTAGATTACTTTTCTAGTAATTACACATTTATCAGGGACATCACTCTGTAGGAAAAAAATTAACGTTATCACAAGTGTGAACCTTTATCTCTCCCTGGCCCCTTGTCTCCTTCATGATGAAGGTCACCCAGCTATTAGATTAATAGCAAACACTGGGTCCAGCTATAGAAAGGCAAGTGTAGCTTAGCTTTGTACAGGACTGCGGTTTTTACACTCTTGAAAAGCAGGAGACATCATTCTGGAAAGTTTTCTCCCTGACTTAAGAAGAAAGAAAAATCCAGCAAAGGTTAAAAAAAAAAAATAAGACTCAGCTGGTATTAAATGGCAATGGAATAGCTCTTGCAAATTGTGCAAGTTTGGGCTTCGCTTCCTGGAAAATCAGCAGCGGCAATGCCCTTCAGGTGGCAGCTGTTGCTGTGGGCAATGAGAATAAAGAAGGGGCTCGGCCCAGGCACGGAAGCAGCTGATGCATAAAAATACAGACAGGGCTGAAATTAGCAACAAGTTGCTGACTGTTTTTTTTTTTTTTTAATGAAGTTCATTCAGCTACTAGGCTACATGTAAATTAAACTCCAGAGATGATGCGGCTTCTCAAGTGGGAATGTGAGGGAATCATACCCACAGGCCGAGGCCGAGGTCCATTGAAGATAAGATCCCTCCACTTCCAGGCTCTACTTTCTGGCTGGGCTGCACCGCATTTAACCAAAGCGTTCAGGAAGCAGCTTCAGCCACTTATCAGCCACGTGACAGTGTCAGAATGTTGAGGATTCTCTGCCCAGCACTTACATTACTCAGCTGTCAGAACAGAGGACTGAGATATACGATATGAAAATTACATCTTAACGAGGTGCCATGTGTGTTTAAAGTTCTTATTCATCACTACACAGCCTCAGCTTTTACCGGAGACACAAATGCATTGAATTAGCATAAGGACAGAAGGTCCACCGTATCTTCATTGTTAAACTGTTGTGTACAGGCTTCTTGTTGCTGGCTTTAGATTCTACTGTCTGTAGACCAGGGAAGAATGTTACATTTGCATCATCCGAAATGGCTTTCCAGAAAATGCGGACCAAGCCCTCCGGGAGCAGACATGCAGGAACAGGACCGCAGCTATTTGTCTACACCACTCGCTGCTGGATGTGCTTTTCACTAAATCTCAAACAGGAGACTTTTAGATCTGTTAGACATACGGATTTTAGGAAATCTTTGGAAAAGCCTTCTCTGCCGGTTATTATCCACTTGAGCCAACTGCCTCCTCCCCTTTAAGTAGGAAATACTGGAAAACATTTGTATATTTGACAAGAAAAAATTATGTTTTCCTATGGACAGTTTATTATTTATTTAATTTTTTTGAGACATTGTCTCTATTGCCAGGCTAGAGTACTGTGGTATCATAGCTCACAGCAACCTCAAACTCTTGGGCAATCCTCTTGCCTTAGCCTCCCGAGTAGCTGGGACTACAGGTGCCTCCTACAACCTCCAACTAGTTTTTCTATTTTTAGTAGAGATAGGGTCTTACTCTTGCTCAGGCTGGTCTTGAATTCCTGAGCCCAAGAAATCCACCAGCCTCGGCCTCCCAGAGTGCTGGGATTCTAGGCACGAGCCACAGCAGCCAGCCTCTTTGGACAGTTTAGAAACTAGCTATAAGAGTGAAAGAAAACATCTCACCTCTCCCTCCTCTTTATTAATGAATAATGAATTTGGTACAAGGTGGTTTGGGAGAGAGAGGAATTAAGAGTGAAAGTCAGTCAAAACCAGTTACTACTAACAGCTAAGGGCAAGTGACGTAACCGAATCCCTCACACCTGATCTGTCAATACAACGCACAGTTTAGAGATGCGATGCCAGGGTGAGATTCATTCCAGCAACCTGTGGAATAGCTGAGCATTATTTGGAGGCTTCACATGTACATCTTACAAAGCAGAGCCAATTCAAGTTGATAATAAACATATAATGTATTTTGTGTTTTGTAAGACAGGAAATAAGAGCAATGAAAAGTATATCAGAAGGAAACTCTGTATTTGATAGTTCTAGGGCTGGTACTCTGCTCAGAAAACGTGGAGGAAACGCTTTCAGGTGCACCAGGAGCGTACTTTTCACGCTCAACTCCTCTGTCTCCCGACCACCTTGTACCATTTTTGATCATGGTGTACACAGTGGAATCACCTGTTCTTCAGAAGCCGCATCATTAGTTCTTCAGATAAAATGTGTTTTATTTTTTGCTTTTTTTTTTGATACAGAGGTTTGCTCTGTCACCCAGGGTGGAGGGCAGCCAGCATGATCAGAGCCCACTGCAGCCTCAAACACCCCCCAGTGGTTGGTAATACAAGTCTGGGCTACCACGCTCAACTAATTTTTTCTACTTTTAGTGGAAACAGGGTCACGCTCTTGCTCAGACTGGTCTTGAATGCCAACGTCAAGCTATCCTCCTGCTTTGGCCTCCTAGACTGTGAGGATCACAGGCATGAGCCACCGCCCCTGGCTAAAGTGTATTTTTTTGTTGTTGTTGAAGTTTGGGCTGGGTTTGAAGCCACATCCTCTGGTATATGGGGCCTGCACCCTACTCCTTGAGCCACAGGTGCCGCCCTAAAGTGTATTTTCAATAGAGTAAAATTATTATGACTTTCTGAGAGTGCCTAGCATTAAGAGCTGGGTGATTTTTTAATACTCTTTGCAGTGTAGGGCTAAGGTCCTATGTTTAGAAAGCGTGGACCACCACCCCTGGTATATGGGCCAGTGCCCTACTCCTTGAGCCACAGGTGCCGCCCAAGATCCCCATTTCTTTTTTTCTTTTTACTGTTGGGGATTCATTGAGGGTACAATAAGCCAGGTTACACTGATTGCATTTGTTAGGGAAAGTCCCTCTTGCAATCATGTCTTGCCCCCAGAAGGTGTGGCACACACCAAGGCCCCGGCCAAAACTGCAAAATAAATTAATTAAAATAAAATAAAATTGTAAAATTAAAAAATATTAAAAAATAAAATTATAAAAAAAATAAAGAAAGCGTGGACCACAATGTTCCTTTGAACTTGGTGCATATCGACTTTATCATGCTGACTGCACCTTTTATCTCCTTACAAACTATCAGTACACCTGCGGTGCATCTTACAAGGGTATATGTGAATCCTAGTAAATGTGGAATGTAAAGGTCTTAGCAAAATAACTAAGAAAATGCCATGAAAGCTATGTTAACTAGTGTGATGAAAATGTGTCAAACGGTCTATGAACCAAGTGTATGGTGCCCCATGATCATATTAATGTACACAGCTATGATTTAATAAAAAAAATAAAAAAAGTAAAAAAAAAAAAAAACTATCAGTAGTCTGCTGAGACCGGTGTTTTATCCATTGCATAGTGGAGGAAATTGAGGTTGAGGCTCCAGTCAAACAAAAGACAAAAGTAGGATTCAAACCCAGATCTTCAGACTCCCAAGGTCATGGTCAAGGGCATGTGCTACCCATGTGTAAGCATCACCAGAGGACTTTTACACAGCCAAGAAAAGCACATTTTCCTTTTATCTTCCAACACCAGAACTGCTGATGTACAGACGAGTTATACACAGCAGAATTAAAACCATGGATAGCCCTTTACATAAAACTTCCAAAACGTTCGATGCAGCAATCGTCTTATTTCTTTTCTGAATGTATTTATTATGTTCATTCGTTCTTTACAAGGTTTTTGTTTCTAGTCCTTATCTTAAACATTGTTATTGTTATTAAATTTTCAACCTCTTCAATTTTGTGAAGGCAAAAAATGAAAATCTAATAAACACATGTATATGTAAAAATAAATAAAAAAATTAAAAAAACTCCCCCAAAATATGAATTTCCATTGATTGGAATATAGTTACAATCAGAGCAAAAAGCCTGCTACCAACAGCAAATATACGTGGAGTCTCCAGAGCAGGATTAGTGTCTGACCTTATTCGTAATAAGTGGAGAGTTTCTGCACCTGACGCAAAACACGACCCATAATAAAATGGCAAGGAAGGTTCACGAAATACCATTTCATTGAAAGCTGTCCATGTAATTCACTGAAAAAGCCCCCCAGCTGAAACTGTGTATGTGGAGTAAGAAGAACAGCCTCTATCAAGCCTAACTGAACTTCTATCCACACACGACGTAAATGCATAAAATTTACTTCTTTCCTTATTCTTTACACCCTGGTAAACCACAACAAGTCCACGCTAAAGAAGCAGCTTTTTAATTTGAGTTGAAAACTGAGATAAAACTGATCCATTTTTGTGAATTGATAAATTAAATACAGGTGACATCTCACTATTTGTAAAACAAATTTTTTTTTCTTTCTTTTTTTTTTTATTGTTGGGATTCATTGAGGGTACAATAAGCCAGGTTACACTGATTGCAATTGTTAGGTAAAGTCCCTCTTGCAATCATGTCTTGCCCCCAGAAGGTGTGGCACACACCAAGGCCCCACCCCCCTCCCTCCCTTCCTGGTCATTGTTCAAAAAGAGTGAAACAGAATCTCCTGTTTTAAATTAGGAATTGGTTTCAAAAGCTGAAGTTTATCACCTGTCAGTGTTTGCCACTTCCAATAACATCCTTTTAACAGCGCATGTGGACAAGACAGCCCGTATTTTAACTCCCATAAACAAACAAATATAATGAATAAAATTGAGTGTATGTTTCCTTACATCCACAATTACAATGATCTCTCTCTCTCTCTAGAGTATATACACATATTCATAAGTTTATTGATATAGGCTAGGAATATTTTTTGTAAGTCCTATGTACATATAGGATTATGGTACCATTTTACTCATTAAGAATAATTTCATAAAACAGGTAAAATTTTCTTTAGTTTGTCAAATCAAAACCTAGAATGCTAATTAATTTTAACCTATTATTTTAAATAAAAATAATTTATGATCTTTTGAATAAATAAAATTTGAAATGCTCTTGCCCCTTATTCACTGATTAACTAGAAAACATGATGAGTTATTATTTATTATTTCTTTTCAGGCGATTAGAATTTATTTCTTCTGCCAATTAATGCCAAAAAAGGCCGTCCATAAACAAAGCTTACACTAATGAATTTTATTTTATTTTATTTTTTATTTTATTTTTTGAGATAGAGTCTCGCTTTGTTGCCCTTGGTAGAGTGCCGTGGTGTCACAGCTCATAACAACTTCAAACCCCTGGGCTCAAATAGCTGGGACTATAGGTGCCCACCACAACGCCCAGTTATTTTTAGAGTGGGGGTCTCGCTCTGGCTCAGGCTGGTCTTAAACTCGTGAGCTCAGGCAAATCTACCCACCTCAGCCTCCCAGAGTGCTAGGATTACAGGCATGAGCCACCGTGCTCTGCCTTGAAATATAAATTTTAGCTTAAGAATGTCACAGATCTGAAAAAACTGTCTTCCCAGAATACTCCAGATGTATGATGCTTGTTCAGATTTTAAATTTCAGAGGGTATTAGGTTAAAAAAATACAAACATAACACAACACAAAAACATCTTACCTGTAAGCAGCAGGCCAGATAATGTAGTTGGTCTAGGAGAATTTTGGAGGACTTAGTGAGGAGAAATTGCTTTTGTCAGTGTTGTATATTTAGGGTTTTCCTTTCATAAAAGCCAGTTCAAAATAATACCAGCATTACTGGTTGTGGAAAGAAGTGCTGTCAACTCTGAAGCCTCTCAGGGATCAGAGAAAATGACACTAATTTATCATCCTATCTGAATAAGAAGTTAAGAAGCAGAAAGCCATTCATTCCTTAATAGCAAAAGTTATTAAGCCTTATTTATGTGTATGTGATATACTAGAGTCAGAGAAAACAGAAATCATGGTCAGATAAAAACACATAAAAATATAATACAAGGCAATCATTGGCCATAACACACTTACATCTAATTCCGTATGAAGATGTGTATATAAAGCCCTAACGTAAAATCCAGAGTATTATGTCAGTAAAAGTTATGATTAAAAATAATGCATAAACAGGAAATATTAACAAGTACACTCTATGACAAAAATAATTTAATTTTTGAAATTCCATATTCCCGTCAAAATTCAGGCACCAAAATCTTACTTTTCCATTACCTAAGAGAACATTATCATGGCTAGTTAAAAATTTAACTTTTACATTCAGATAACTGTGCTCAGTTGTGTAAATAAAAATGACAAAAAAAAAAAAAATCCAAGCTATGTATGACTCTCTTTAAACAACATTAAAAGGGAACAGTATATGGTCTAGTGGGGAAAAGGACATTTTTAAAGAATTGCAATTCCCCATTGTCATATCTTAGACAAATCGAGATCCGTTATTCCTGTACTTGTCAGCTTACCCTCTATGTCAGTTAAGGTCACATGTGCACAGGTGCACTCAGCATACTGTATTCCTAGTGAGGCAGGTCACACCTCGTGCTCTCTGTGATGTGAGTATTTTGGTCCCTAGCTCCTGGAGCATGATATTCAGTTAACCCTTTGACACATTCCAAGTAGACAGCACTTCTGCGGGCATTTCATTATTAATTACACAGGGCGACACATTCTTATTTTAGCAAAAGTTCTATGCACTTCTCCATGCAGACAGAGAACGAACCAGCCAATGAAGACAAATCCCCTTAAAAGACAAAGGGCTACAGATTGGAGGTGATCCGAGCAAAGGAGAGTGAGTTTCTCGTAGTTACAGTTTTTAAAGGATGAAAGTGGTAAACAGCATCCTTTTTTCAGATGCAAAGGTCATGAGCAATTTCAGGGTTTCCAGTGCACAGGCAAGAAGAAAGACCACAAGGATTCTAATCAAAATGCACAATAAACTTATTGAGAACAAACTAAATATTTACCCAGAGAGCACCCTCCAACGTGGAACTTACCCGATCTACTATCCAGAGGCCCAAAGTCCAGAGAGTATTTCACCACATGATAGTTATTCCACACGTAAAGCAGGTTGTCCCTTGGATTGTAATCCACAGCTGCGATGTACTGGTAGGAATTGGGGAAGGGCACGTCCACCAAGCTGTCCTTGCTCTGTTCTGTGTTGTAAATGTAATCAATCTTGTTCCCCGTGGCCTCGTTGTCATCGTCCTCATACACAGACTTGACCACGTACAGAATCCCACAGATCATGAACGCGTTGGAGGCTGACCTCTTATCGTAGGCAGTATCCCACGTCCCTTCGATCCGCAGGGTATAAGGGTTCAATTGACTGATGACAATTCTGCCGTTGTTCTGTTCTGTTGCATAGATCACCCATAGCCCGTTCTCGTCCACGGCCAGGTCTATGTCAGACTTGCCTCCCCAGCGGTAGGGCGAGGTGTCATGGTAATTGGCATTGGCTATGATGGCCTCTCCACTCTTTATCCTGGTCCGCAAATCAAACTTCACTATGTTCCTGGTACGCTCTTTGTTGAAGAACAAAGCTCCATCGTACACCACAAACCCCGTGCCGTCCACCCTGTGAGGAAGCTTGTAGGTGGTGGTCGGCCGTCCAGCAATGAAGTCGTCCTTGGACGAGTACTCGGTCAGGCTGTCCGTCCTGTAGGGCGTCCAGGGCATATAGTAGATCTTGTCTGAAGCCTGTAGGGGGTCTTTGCACCATGCCCCAGACTGGTGGTCAGACTCAAACAAATGTTCACTCTGGTATACTCCTTTTAGAAGTCCAGGACAAAGAAAAACTGTTGGAAGGGAAAAGAGTGAAAATAATAAATATATTAATTTCATGTTTTTTTTGCCAGAGATTATTTTTCACCAAATGGAATGCAAAACTAACAACAGACCCCACCACCGCTTATGTTGTTGCAATTTTTTTTTGGGGGGGGGCACCAAGTATTCTTCCACATTAATTTTGGCTTTTCTTCAAAATCATTTTGATTTCATTTACCAAAAATAGTAAGACATTTTTTTGGTAGCTATGCTTTCCTGTGATTTTTACATTTGTAAACATGTCATAAAATCTCTGCATATATGAGTCAGATGCCACATAGGTTGATGTATTCTATAGATATAGACCAAAAAATTATATACGGTATTTTTGCTAGTTCACTAAAGAATATATCTCATTTGGAGGTAAAAACATTGTTTCCACTCTGATGATTTTAGCCTTCAACAGCTATCATTAAGAAATAGATGGATAGCGCATCAGATTTTTTTTTAAATAAAGGAAAATAAAAGCCTTGCAATACAGGCCACTGGATCTTCTACCTAAAAGCTTTCAAAGCAGCTACAGCACACGAAGCATGCAACCCACACAATTAAAAATGAATGATGGATGGATACTGGAAGGAAAAAGAGAGAAGAAGAAAAAGAAGAAAGGCGAAAGGTTACAGAAAAGAACCGAAGGTCTAGATTTTAATCAGTTAAAAATGTCCTGTTAAAACAGTAGTATTGGAACTTAAAAACATGTATCTTTTACTGTTAACATGAGAAAAGCATTAAAAAACGAGATTACTTGCTGTAATATTTTGCTGCTCATACTTCGGAATGAAAATGGGCAGGAATCGTTAGATTCACTTTTAGTACGATTCAGTAGCATATTGTGTGAGTGGTAGCAAGACCGACCGGCCGATTCATCTGGAATGAAACGGCTGTAAAGCAATGTTCCCCAAAGGGTGGTCCTTGAATTACCTGATTCAACTAGTATATTTAGATGGTACCAAGAAAGAACAAAGGGATCCTCCGTCACACACGTTTAAGAAATAGAATATTGAATATAATTGTGGCAGAGATTCTAATAGCTTAGGTACATGAGTGACTCTCCAAGGTACAAGTGGGGACGGTGAACAGAGTTGGCAAACTAATTCAATCACGGAAACCTCCTTATTGAGCCTCTTTGGAGTATAGTGCTCTGCTGACCCTGCTGGGGGAAGAACTGCTCTAATATATTTGCAAAGCAAACACACTGAAAAATAATCAAGCAGCCCGCTGTTGGGTTTGAAATGATACTAAGTGTACTGTGTGGAGAAATGAACAAATCACAAATAATTTGGATGTTGACACTTTTTTTTTTTTTTTAATGATTAAAGGATTATTCTTTCAGCATTAGTGGTTAGCTTTTGAACAGCATCTCTAAGTAGGCATCCTCTGGATGAAACTCAGGTAGGTTTCGGGGATTATTCAAAATCATGTACATTATTCAATAATGCACATCATTAAAATGCCCAAAGTATTTTTTTGGAAGAAATGAAAAGTTTGGGGGAAAAGCTGACCACCAAAATCTTCCACAGCAAAGATACATATCAGCAGCAGCATTTTCATCATTCATGATACTCTTGATGATTATAAAAATTTCTTAAGATTTTCAATGAGATGGCCATCGTTATACAAGATAGGTGCCCACTCTTGTCAAAATTTTGTATTACTTTTACGTGAAGATTAATCATCAGTCCTTGGTTACTAAAGTCATCTGATTCAGGGTACTTCAGAAAACTGTCTCCTCTTTTCCCCAAGTAGTTAAAATAAAAATGAATGCAGCAAGGGAAACAAGCACCAGAGCTACAGAAAATTATCTAGAGTAGAAATAAAAACAAATCATTATCCATTGCCAGCGACTAGATTTCTAACTACTTAAAAATAAAGAGAAATAAAATACACTGTTGAAAATTTCACACTATTCAACTATTTTAAAATGGAAGGATCAAATCAGCCCGGGTGAGTAATACAGATTAAAGGGAAGTTGAGCAGCAGAGGTAGTAAATAAATTTTCATAAAATAGAGAAGAATGATTAACAAAATTATTTTAATTAAATGTTAAACTGTTAAATAACTTAGCCTATAAATAGCATATAATTTATGAAAGGTATTTAATTACCTTTTTGTTCCACTTCTATTGGAGAGAGAGAAATAAAGAGAGAAAGAAGAAAAGAGAATAGATTAATGGTACGGTATCGGCCAAGCACTTTTTATTCATCTCTTCCAAACTGAAAGTAAATAATTTATTTCACTCACACTGGCTTTATTGCATGTTATATGTTTTTATAAAACCCATTTTTTCTAATACAATCATTTTTTAAAAAAAAATCATGTTATAAGCTTTAAAACACAGTATGAACTTTAAAAAAGGACCCAAAAATCAATTATTGAAAATTATCAACTAAGATTAAATAAATACACCATTCCGAACTATAAACATAGGAAATGCAATAGTCATAATAAGAACAATATTTCCATTTGAAAGGCAAGTTGGCAATTACACACAGAAAGCTTTCATATAGTTTGGCTAGGCTCACTTATAAATACTAGAGTTTATATCACTATTTACATAATAGCTCAGCTTTTATGCATTTCAAAGAATGGATCTGGGAAGAAAATGCACTCCAACTCGTTTCCTAAGGCCCAGGACTTTCCACAGCTCATCGGTCTTAGGAGAGATGCATCTCCCAGACTACACATCAAGTCGGAATGCTTTTACCCTGAATAAACCAATTTACGGAAGAAAATTCCTCCCTCCTACTCACCGACACTTGATATTATTGTGGAAAAATACTGTGTTTAGGAAAAATCAATTATCAGAAGGTTGATGTAAATAATGAGCCATTAGCTCTGGCCTTTTCTGAAATTCTTAACTGAGTCATCACACACTTAGGAAAATAAATTGAGACCCTCAAACTCCATCTTTATGTACTTCTCAAATTAGATTCTATTATTATTTTTAAGGCATTGATCAATACAGGTCAATGAAAATTCTGGGGAGTTGTAACATGCAATGTACCCACAACACTCGTCAAGAGACATTTGCTTTATCTTATAAATGTTTGTCGTCTACTTCCTAATGTGAAAAGCAGACCAAAGGAAAAGTGTCAGGGGAAAATGGGAACACAAGCTTAAGAAAATCACCAATTATGGAATTATAAAAGAAAGCCAATCTCAGTGGAAGGGATGAACAGAGATATTATACACAATAAATAAATTAAAAACTCCACGAAAGTTTCAAAAACAGGAGAGAAATTCTGTTTGGGTAATTACATTTGGGTAAAAGTTTTGGGTTGTAATCTGCGTTCCCACTCTTTGATTGTCATAACCATATTCATTTCTCTCTAACTATTGCTTTTACTGTTTGTTTGTTTTTTGAGACAGGGTCTTACTGTGCTGTCCAGGCTGGAGTGGAGTGTCACAACACAACTCACTGCAATGTAAAACGCCCAAGTTCAAAGGATCCTCCTGAGTAGCTGGGCCAATAGAGACATGTGTCATCACACCTACCTAATTTAATTTATTTTTTTTTTTTCCTTTTCTTTGTAGATACAGGGTCTTGCCATGTTACCCAGGTTGGTCTTGAACACCTGGACTCTAGCAACCCTCCTGCCTCAGCCTCCCACAGTGCTGGGATTCTTGGGGTGAGCCACACCCTCATCTCTCCACAACTTATTGGAACCCTCAATATCAATCACCTTAGAAGGAAAAACTGGTATATATTTAGTGCTTAGAAAGTTGCAAATGGAACTATCAAATTTTAGATCTCTCATTTCACTAATTTACAAATATTATTTTAGCAATATTTCTTTTTACAGCTCTATTATACTGTAGTAATTTGTTATCATCCTCAATGAATCTTTATTGAAGAACTACAGTGTTTTCTGGACTTGTGACTCAATATAGGCCACTCAAAAGCTTTATCTCAGAGATGTACTTTATGCTAAGACCAGAATGCCAACAACCTGTATTTAGGCTGAAAACGAGAAGAAGCATAATTAAGCACCTTAAAATTATTTAGTCCAACAGTCTCAAAAGTTTGGACTTGAGGTCTATTACAATGAAGGTTGAGGTTAAGGATGAAAAGACACCCTAAAGTTGACGTATTTCAACTACTAGGCCCCCCAAAATTTCCAGAACTAATTTAGTTCCTTGAAATATCTCTCTCTCTCTCGCCATCTATCTACCTGTCTGTCTGTCTATCTATCTATCTATCTATCTATCTATCTATCTATCTATCTATCTATCTATCTATCTACCTGTCTATCTATCTATCTATCTATCTATCTATCTATCTATCTATCTATCTATCTATCTATCTATCTATCTATCTATCTACCTGTCTATCTATCTATCTATCTATCTATCTATCTATCTATCTATCTATCTATCTATCTATCTATCTATCTATCTCTCTATCTATCTACCTATCTATCTATCTATCTACCTGTCTATCTATCTATCTATCTATCTATCTATCTATCTATCTATCTATCTATCTATCTATCTATCTATCTATCTACCTGTCTGTCTGTCTATCTATCTATCTATCTATCTATCTATCTATCTATCTATCTATCTATCTATCTATCTATCTATCTATCTACCTGTCTATCTATCTATCTATCTATCTATCTATCTATCTATCTATCTATCTATCTATCTATCTATCTACCTGTCTATCTATCTATCTATCTATCTATCTATCTATCTATCTATCTATCTATCTATACATACATATATAGCCTTTTGAAAATCCCACATGGCAGTATCACATCCTAAAATATGAAATGTACACTAATGGAACTTCAGTCTTCTTTCACGTAAATCTCACTGATAGTCTTATATCTGATGACAAATATCCTAACTTCTTATATTACTTCTTTCTCCAATAAATATTAAATGAGGAAAATAGGACAGGGTTAAAAACTATCGATAAGGCATCGATATATTTTTGTAAATACTATCCTACACTTGAATGGGAAGTTTCACTTTTTGAAGAGCTTTAACCTCTATTAGTTCAACCGTCATTGGATAATATTTTGATTTTATTTCTCATTCCGGGTGTAATTTTAGAGAAATTGGCATGAGCTGCCGTGTAAGTAAAGCTCACCCCTGTTATTTGCTGGTTTCTTGAAATTGAGATTTATGAGGCAGGTCTGTTTGGGAGAAAATTATTATGGTCTTGCCCATGTCATGACTGGCCGTAGCTCATTTATCATGTATTTGATATTTTCAAGACTGAAGTAAAACAGTCCTATAATGTAAGTTGAGACCAGCACACACAAATCATACTCCCATGACAAAACCCAGCAAGACAACATGATTTGTTGTTGAAAAACTTAGCAACATTTAGGAATGGCTGGTCACTGCGTATCAACTAATTCTTATTCTAGAAGCTTCCCTTCACTGAATAAACAAACAAATAACAGGATATAAGAAGCCAGCACACCACTATATTCTTCACAACTGCACAATGCCTGGAACATAATGAACACTCAGTAGATACTCCTGAATTAAATACAAAATCAGAACAATGACAAATAATTGTACTTCTTGGTATTTTAAGGCACGTTGTAAGAGAAAAAAGTGGTGAAACAAATTCTGGATTTACTATATAAAATCATATGTGCAATGCATTATCTGAACCACGTTTTTGAATATGGTAGAAATTCCATAGCCAACCACCTCCCTACACTGACCACCTCCTTAAGCTGACCTGATTTTCAGGACAGACATACACCACACGCACCCGTTGGCGTAGTTCCTCCGTGACCTGGAGCAGGTCTAGTTCCCACGTGACCACCTCCACAAGGTGGCCAGTTTGTTATAGTCCTGTGAGTGGTCACTTTACAGAGGTTACATTTGCATTTTAATGGGTGGGGAGGAAAATAAAATTTATGAGCCATTTGTATCTCCAACTCACTAAATACAAAACTGCAGGAAAAAAAAAAGGAAAAGTATACGGATGATCTTGTGGATTATTCTGGCAAGAAAAATTTGTTGCTATAAAATAGTCCGCAATGATCTAAAAACACAGGCTTAGAATACTCCCTTCCCTCCTGTCTGTGACGAGATCGTAAATCAATGAACTATACAATGACAGCCGTGCTGGCCCTTCCTTATGATCTCCCGATCTTTAAGTCTGGTCTGATACCCTGAATTCTGACAGGATAGCTGTCACTGTTAATTTCCAACCTCTCCTTTTCACTTTTAATGCCCAAACTATTGTTATTGTTCATTCAGCCTCTATAAATATGTTTATATATTTCCTTAAAGCAATTTCATTGTTATCCTTCGTTAAACTTAATGCCATAAGCTATCTCCTGTGGTTAAACGACAAATTCAAACTACAGGGAATTTTATTCTGCATAAAATAAACAGGAAGAAAAAAGACTAGCAAATTTTCCCTTTATTTCATAACAGTTCATAAAATAGATATAATATATAGTCACATTATATTTAGGAAAAGATGTTATGAGTACTGTTCACGTCTGTATCCTATGGAGTATGTTTGAATTGCGTTCCTTAATTATCAAAGGTACGGACCCTCACAGAGCAAATGTGTACACTGCCAGGCTTTTCATACCTACATCACAAATTACAGAGAAATAAATTTGATGCATGTGAAAAATCATTAAAGGCCAAAGCTAAGACAATGGAATTGGAACAACTATAATGCTAATGTTTAAATTTTATTTTCTTTTAAGATGTAAGTCACAGAACGCGTTTTTAAATCTATCATGTAATGTTGCAAATGAGTGTAATCCAGTAACACAATATTTATTTCTGGAATATATAAATAAAAAGACACTTAAGACGAAATTAAGATAGTTATAAAATACTAAGTAATTTATAAACAAAATTTTTTTTCATTGAAATCTGGTAGTATTTTTTTTTACATATACATGTGTTTATTAGGTTTACACTTTTTGCCTTCACAAAATTAAAAAGGCTTAAAATTTAATAACACTAACCATGTTAAGATAAGGACTAGAGACAAAAACCTTGTAAAGAATGAACGAAGAGAAATACATTCAGAAAAGAAATCAGATGATTGCTGCAACCAAAGATTGAGCAATAATAATAATAATGCAAAGAAAGTAACATTCACATTGTCGGATAAGAGTATGTCTATTATAGAATGCTTTGACTCTGAGATTCAGTAGGGAGCCATCAGTTAACAACTTCTTATTTTTTTCCAAAGTCTCAAAAAATAAACTTACATTTATAAATAAAAGTAAAAGATAATTTCAAAAAACAGATCATGCCAAATCTTATACACAATAGAAAAAGAAGAAATACTTCAAAATCATTCTACTTCATCTGGGTATATTCAAATTGGAGAAAATATGTTATTATAAAGGGAAAATTACAAACATATTTCACTTATAAATGAGGATTCAATATCCTAAACAACATTATTACCAGGAAACCTGGTAGTATTTTTATTTTTATTTATTTTTTTTTTGTTTTTTGTTTTTTTTACACACTGTTCTATTTTATTTTATTTTTTTTTTTTGGTTTTTGGCCAGGGCTGGGTTTGAACCTGCCACCTCTGGCATATGGGACCGGCGCCCTACTCCTTGAGCCACAGGCGCCGCCCGGTAGTATTTTTAACAGAATTATTTTCCTGGTCACATTTGGTTTAGACCAGTGGTCTCAAACCTTCCTGGCAGCAGGAACTGGTTTCGTGGAAAATAATTTTTCCATGGCTGGGGGGTGGGGAGGATGGTTTTGATGTGAGTCTGCAAGCAATTGATGTATTTTTATTTTTATCATTTGGTCTCCGTGCCTTCAAACCTCTCTGCTAGGGATAATCTGTATTTGCAACCACGGCCCAGTGTGTCACCACCTCAGCCCCACCTCAGGACATCAGGCATTAGATTCTCATAAGGAGCTCACAACCTCCATCCCTCCCACGCACAGTTGACAGCAGGTCCCTGCTCCTGGGAGATCTAGTGCCACCACTGCTGTGACAGGAGGCGAGCTCAGGCCGCGGTGCTAGTGATGGGGGTGGCTGTGAATATAGATGAAACTCTGCGGGCTCACCCTTGGCTAACCTCCTTCTGTGTGGCTTGTTTTCTAATAGGCCATGGACTGGTACTGCTTTGAGGCCCAGGGGTTGGGGACTATAGGTTTAGACTATTAAAATGCATCTGGGTACCCACTATACCCCAGCTGTGCAGTTAGGGAGATGGCAGAAAGCAAGTGTGTATGTCATAAAATGTTAAGTCTTGGATGCAAATTTTCTAGTCATCTATAAGCACATAATCAGATGTTCACAGTAATACGGGCTGAGCCTCCCAAATCTACAAACCTGAACTGTTCGAGTCCCAAGCATTTCGGATGAGGAATACTCAACCTATATTTGATAGCAAAAATATAATTATATTTGATAGCAAATTATATTTTATTTGCTAAATATATATGATACATATTATAATATATTGTTATATATAATTATATTTGATAGCAAAAATATAATGTGATAATTATAATTTTTGATATCAAAAATAATATACAATAATATAATGTTTGATATTATAATTTAAGAACCTGTTTCCACATGAACCATTTTTTGTTTAATTTCTTTATTGTTCAGTGTTCATTGAGGGTACACAGAAGCAGGTTACATTGATTGCTTTTGTTAGATAAGGGCCCTCTTATATTTAACAGTGCAACGTGGTATTTATTATTCCCCACCGGGGAACAGGAAACTCAAAAGACCAGGTCTCATACCATGGGCAGGTGGCAGGGTCCGGCCACTTGTCTACCCTCCTACGATTGCTCTGACAAGATATTAACTCAGTGACACAGTCTAATGATTGACCTCCTGCTTTCCATTTCCACTTTGTTACCAAATCCAGGAAGATGTATACATTAGAGAAGATAAATAATATAAACGGAATTTCCCCAAGGAAAGGCCCTCTATTTCTGTGTCTACTACACTATTCATTCGTTAAACCCAACAGGTTTGCATAATATATCACAGAGACCTTATTAAGTAGATATTCTCATTATCCTAACTTTTCTTTTTTTTTTTTTTTGTAGAGACAGAGTTTCACTTTATGGCCCTCGGTAGAGTGCCGTGGCCTCACACAGCTCACAGCAACCTCCAACTCCTGGGCTTACGTGATTCTCTTGCCTCAGCCTCCAGAGTAGCTGGGACTACAGGCGCCCACCACAACGCCCGGCTATTTTTTGGTTGCAGTTCAGCCGGGGCCGGGTTTGAACCCGCCACCCTTGGTATATGGGGCCGGCGCCTTACCGACTGAGCCACAGGCGCTGCCCTATCCTAACTTTTCAAATGCAGAAACAAATAGCGTGGCTCGAAGGTTAGTCAGTGGTAGAGTTAAAATTCAATCCACCCTGTGATCTTATCATTACCCATCTCCAGTTAAGAGGTGGGATGCTGGGGTTCATCTCCAAGTCCGCGCACAGGAAAACCTCAATTCATACTTCTCAAGCTTCTGTGCAATTAATACATTGCACCCTGGTATTTTCAGAGAAAGGGATTGGATGGAACACTTTTCAATCCTATCACCCCTTGAGACTAGTGATGCAAAACATTTGTTCAAAAAGATAAAACAATAGAAAAAAAATGGGTTCTACATTTCTTGGCCAAGGTAAACAAGAATAAACTCATGCTGATTATTTCATGTCCTGATAATTCTTTTTATTCTGAAACAGGTAACACCCTCTTTTCTTTCATTTCACATCCACCAAAAAACATATTGAAGCGCACCAACAAATGGAAATAGAAAGATTTGCGAAGTTCATTGCATCTTTTTGGTATAGTGCGTATCAAAAATTCTGACAGATGTCTGTCTCTTTGAGTAAATAAAGTGCTAATCCTTTACTTAATGAGAGACAGGAGTAATCTCTGCAGCTCAGCTTCTAAATTATGTTTTTCAAATAATATCCATGCATCAGTGAATAACAGTGCCACTCAAGCACCTTGCATTACAATGGCTTTATAGGATGTCTTTTCAAAATTGACACCGCCTAATGAATTTCAGCCTGGAGGGTGTAGATTGAAAATGTCAATAATTTATAAAAGGCCTCTCCTAGCTACCTTCTGATTTAAACACGTAAATACAATATCTCTAGATGCTGTAGACACTGATAGGGCTTTTTATGTTGTCCGTGTATTAACATTCCATTCCACTGATGGATCTGTAAAACCTTTCAAACTGATCATGAAGCCTTGTAAAATAAAATGGTGCTATTAGGAGACTCTTTGCAGAATCTATTTATAATAGCATTAGCAAAAATAATCATTTTTCGAAGTTATTAGAGGTAGCACTCAATGTCAACGCTACTTTGCTTCATCAAAGATGTGCCCCAGTTACAGCGATTTGTCACCACTAGGTAATGATGACATGCCACTTAGAGATGATAAACAAAAACAAGGGCAGAGTCACCTCAGCGGGGGGGAGATGACCCAGGTGTATTTATACACTGGAGCCACTGAAGGCGTCCGTGGGCCACCTGTTACGGGCAAGGCCGGGGGTGAATACAGAGGCAAATAACAACGATCATGGTACCTAACAGTTCCTGAACGTGTAATCACTATCTTGTGAGTAGTCCGCCTTTGGATCACTCTGATTTTCACAGAAACTCACAAATTTGGTGATTTCCCTTTCCTTAGGGAAGCTTCAGTCTAATGGTAGTGGTTTCCAGAACACTTAGATACCAGTGATAAGCTATTCTCAAATGCTGTCAACTGTGTTAAAGAAATGAAACACTGACAAGAAAAAGAAGTGAATGGCAGAAAAAAGTGATTCCATTGTCAAGAGAAGCTTAAATTAGAAACATAAGTTACAGAAGTTTGACTAAGACCAAACTTTGTATGGAAAATGCCACCCATTTGCCCCCAAAATGTGTACTTTTGACTCATTCTTATTACAAGGTTCTACACTTTCAGCTCAGGATATGTAAGAAATATAGTACTAAAACATACAATATTAAAATATAATATGAATCTAGATCTAATCTCAGAAATTTAGTAATTTTTTTTTTTTTTTTTTTTTTGAGACAGAGTCTCACCCTGTCACCCTGGGTAGAGTGCTGTGGCGTCACAGCTCACAGCAACCTCAAACTCTTGGGCTCAAGTGATCCTCTTGCCTCAGCCTCCCAAGTAGCTGGGACTACAGGAGCCTGACACAATGCCCGACTATTTTTTGTTTGCAGTTGTCATTGTTGTTTAGCTGGCCAGGGCTGGGTTTGAACCCACCAGCCTCAGTGTACGTGGCTGGTGCCCTACACATTGAGCTACGTGCGCCAAGCCATTTCTGCCAGAATCATAACTATTGTTCTTTCAGTCTTTACCAGGGTTCTTAAAATCTTGAGAATTAATCTTGGAATTGAAAATTTCTGTCATTGCCACATGCAAGGGAATGGGACAACAAAATCCACAAAGATATTTAGTAAAAATCCCTAAAACCAAATAACCATGCTCTGTTATATCTGGTACATTTTAAATAATGAAAACAGAAAAAAAAATGCAATTCCTTACAATTTGGGGCCTTATAACATAATTTAATAAATACATAATTTTGAAACAAGATTATTTATAGCAACAATAGCCAACAGTTACTGAACCTTTACTATGTAGAAACCCATACAATTAACTTAATTATGAACACACGTTTTTAAGATAGGAATTATATTATCACCATTCTCAAGAAGAACAAAGTAACAGGCAGAGAAATTAACTTACTTGTTCAAGATCATGAGTCACAAATCAAAAAGGATTATAGAGCTAGGAATTTGCACAAGACGATTTGGCTTCAACGTGAACATAGCATGGATAGTCTGCAGTCTCTCAAGAGGAATAAAGATCAGTTTATACCGAACATTTTTTCTCATTCAGAAAATAAAGTAATGCAAGAATTTGGTGCCCTATTTATTTATTTATTTATTCTTTTATTATTGGGGATTCATTGAGGGTACAAGAAACCAGGCTACACTGATTGCATTTGTTAGTAAAGTTCCTCTTACAATCTTGTCTTGCCCCCAAAAGGCGTGGCACACACCAAGGCCCCACCCCCTCCCTCCTTCCCTCTCTCTGCTCTTCCTTTCCCCACCCCTCCCAAATTCAAATCGATGATATTTTGAATGAAATCGCAAGTTGTGAATTATAGGCCACAGACTCTATAAAAAACATGTGGCCTCCCATATCTGGCACCTGCTTCCAAATGATGATATGCATACTTGGAAACTGTCTGAGCTCTGGCAGACAAACAGTTGCATCTTAACCTTCAGGAACATCAGTTCCCCTTGAACATATCCCACCATGGTCAAGTTCTAAACCCTACTGTGCCCATCAATTTCAGAAAAGAAGAGAGATTTGCGATAGAAAATGTTAACTCTGTGGCAATGGAAATTAAAATCAAACACATATACCGTCTAGAGGAAGCACAGAATTCAGGAGGCTGGCGTGCTGCAGTGCTCTGAGAATGGACTTTCCTTCTTTTGAAAATTAAACATAGTTTCATCTAACACTGCAAAACCGATGTCTTAATATTATGACTAAGCTAAGTTTATGCATTTGGAGGAATCAACAGTCTTTTATGGATCTTCTCCTTCAGTTTAGCAAACTATATATTATGCATTTGAATTCAGGGCCATTAAATTCTTGCAAAGTGTTTATTGGACTATATTATTGGTCTTGTCACTGAACGGTGTCCTCTTTCTGTTTTATAGCTAATGTAGCATTTCTCCATAACATCAATAGATTAAAACATTTACTACCAGAGAAATTATGTGAAAATGGAGCAAACTCATTTTGCTACAAGCTAACTCAATAAATCTGTCCAGTTTACTGATGTTCACTTTCATTTAACATTGGTACATATTTATCTTGCAAACTTCAAGAAAGTAGAAAAGAGAGGTTCATTTTCTTTCTTTCTTTTTTTTTTTCTTCTCCTGGCAACAAGGCTGCATTGTTAATGTAAATAAATGGCCGTTTAATAGGACCAGATCTATATTTCTAATATGAACTGGGGAATATTTAGAAAAGGGTCAATGAAGGATGTATTAAGATTTTAAAAGATTCTGTCTATCATTTCTAGAACCACACAAACTCCTTCAGGACAGAGAAGGCAGGGTAGCTGAGGTTAACCGGTTGATCTTAAATTTATCACCAGAAAAGCAAGTCATTAGCAAACCTAATTTGATTTCATTTGGACAAATACAAATAAAATAAAAGCAAATTTAGTTACATATTTTTAAACTGATAATTGAAGGACAAAAAAAAATAATTCAGAAGAAGACAGCATTGTAGGGGAAAAGATTTCTCACTTTGAAGGCAAACAAAGTCTTCCTTTTCTAATTCCTTCAATTCCCATAGAAGATGAATAAGGTTGTGGACAAGGCTTATATAACTGACCCTCTGGAACCATTCTCAACAATTAGCCAAGTATGCAACAATTAGAGTCGATGGTCTCCCTAAGTCAGTGGTTCTCACCCTTCCTAATGTCACGACCCTTTAATATAGTTCCTCATGTTGTGGTGACCCCAACCATAAAATTATTTTCGTTGCTACTTCATAACTGTAATGTTGCTACTGTTATGAATCGTAATGTAAATATCTGATATGCAGATGGTCTTAGGTCGCGACCCACAGGTTGAGCACTGCTGCTCTAAGTCTTATGTGACATTTTCCTTGGTTATGACAATGCCGTGGAAGAAAAATAATGGATGTTTATTAAATGACAATGAACTCAAGAGGAGCCGGTCGGGGAGAAGGGAGAGGAGAGGGGACTGGTGAGTTGTCACCTAATGTGTACAATGTGGGGTACACGCCACACGTCCTGGGTGGAGTGCTCAATACAACTTGGACTTTCCCTAACAAATGCAAACAATGCAACCTAACAGTCCGAACCCTTCTAGTAATCTGAAACAAACAGAAAAGTTGTACTTGAGTCCTTCACCCAGGAGGCTGCGGAACACCCTCACATGGTGCATAGGACTTAGAAATGAAAACAAGGTAACCTAAACATGTGGACCCTCATATTAATCTGAAATTTAAAGAAAAGAATAACATTAAAGAGAAGTTACATAAATGGGAAAAAAACCTAGATCGTGCCCATAGCTGTAAAGCAGCTCTGCTTCCTTTTTTTTTTGTTTTTGTTTTTTGTAGAGACAGAGTCTCACTGTACCGCCCTCGGGTAGAGTGCCGTGGTGTCACACAGCTCACAGCAACCTCTAACACTTGGGCTTACGCGATTCTCCTGCCTCAGCCTCCTGAGCAGCTGGGACTACAGGCACCCGCCACAGTGCCCGGCTATTTTTTTGTTGCAGTTTGGCCAGGGCTGGGTTTGAACCCGCCACCCTCAGCATATGGGGCCGGCGCCCTACTCACTGAGCCACCCCTATGCTTCCTTTTTTTAACTACCACAAATGCAAAATATCTCTCATTCAATCTGCGCCAGAATTTACACTGTAACACATTTGACTTCATTTCTGAAAAGGTGTGGGTGAATGAAAACCTTGCTTTCATTTTTGGGTACTAGTTCCTTGCACATAAACTTTCCTTTTACACAAGGAAAAGCAAGGTGGTTCTGGGACCACTCTCTCTCTCTAACCAGCTGTTCCGGAGTGAAACATGGTGACCCCTGCACCTGTGCCCAGCACACAGCAGCTGCACCCCTCAAGGCTGCCTTCCACAGACTCGTCCATACTCATCTGCCCCTGGATGGAATCTCAGATCTGTTACAAAGCTTCCAGCCTGCTTTTAGAAGGTAAAGTCTGAGGAAAAAAGTTCTGCTAAAGATTATCGCTTTGAGAGATCTGAAGTAAGACCTCATTCCAATGACTGCTTTAATGAGAAGTTCAATCATGGTTAGACTATCAGAAAAATGCAGATTCTCTTTCACATCAACTGTTTCAAATTTGTAAGTCTTCAATAAACAACCAGATTATAGTTAGAGAATCACATGAGCCCAAGAGTTGGAGGTTGTTGTGAACTGAGATGCCACAGCACTCTACCGAGGGCAACCAAGTGAGACTCTGGCTCTGAAAAACAAAAAACAAACAAACAAACAAAAAATAAATAAAAAGAAGGTACAGACTTAAGTGTTAAAAGAAGTGGTAAGATGATTAATGTTTAACCAAATCAGATTTACTAAATGGCTATGTAATATTTTCATAACACTAAATAATGAAATAATAGCTGTTAAATACTTACTGATTGATGATACCCTACATATTCTGAGTTACTCAAATGTAATACACAAGACAGTTTTGAGATACACACAAATCAAGAAACTTAAAATCAGCTGGGTGCAGGGCTCATACCTGTAATCCCAGCACTCTGGGAGGCCAAGGCAGGAGGATCCCTTTAGCTCAGGGGTTCAAAACCACCCCGAGCAAGAGTGAGACCCCATCTCTACTAAAAATAGAAAAACTAGATGGGCATTGTGGTGGGCACCGGTAGTCCCAGCTACTTGGGAGGATGAGGCAAGAGAATCGTCTGAGGGCAGGAGTTTGAGGTTGCTGTGAGCTGTGATGATGTCACTACACTCTAGCCTGGGCAACAGAGTGAGACTCTGTCTCACACACACACACACACACACACACAACCCCTAAAACCTGTGTGGATGAAAACAAATAAACAAAGCCCTCCCAGTAACACCGATAAACCAAGCAAGTTAAAACTTGCATGGATTAATCAGAAAGGACACAGCAAACTCTGTTTCTCAGAAGTAAAATACTGGGCCATCACACAGTCTGTGTCAAAACCTTCATAGGGACACACCTCCATCCAAATATGCATATTACTATGTGGTTCAGTGACCTAGTTTGGGGTCCCCTGAAAAGTCAGGCCCAAGGAGGCAAAGACTTTGACCCTGGCAGTTTATTGGGGGATGATCTCAGGAAACAGGTGTGAAGGGAAAGGGAGAGAGATACAGAAAACGAGAAAAGGCCAAAATACATGGTATGATTAAAGTCACTGCTGTGAGCAAGGAAGACCAAATTCTACACAGACCTCTGAGAAATACACAGAGAGAACTCAGAAGGGGGTGGCTGAAATAGAGGAAGCTGGAATGGTTATGTGCAGGCTCTTCCTCCCCAGTGGGAGAAGCTGATCTTCACCAGCAGGAGGTCCCCTGCACAGCAGGTCAGGGGCCAGCTGAGCAAGCTACTGGGCTGGGGGGAAGGTCTTAGGGCAGAGAGCTAACAGGCAAATGAAAGGCATTGGGGTTAGAACTGGGTAGCTGAGCAAGACCTGAGTTCCCACAAAATGGTTTCCCTCAGGTCTGGCTGAAATCATAGTTGGGCTGGGGGGTCCAGTATGTGCACAGAATCATTCACTAACTGTGTGTGTGTGTGTGTGTGTGTGTGTGTACGTGTGGACAGAACAGTGCCCACACTTACTACCTAACTCATATTTCCTCATAATACTGAGTTTTACATTTATTTAGCAGGAACTTTAATTTTGGTGCTGTAAAAGATATTGTTAATCTTGTGAGTTCTTTTTTTTTTGGGGGGGGCTACATGGCATCTTTTCTTCACTCATTCTCTGCTCCACCAAAAATGTTTTATTCCTGCAATATTACTCACTTGGTTTTGTAACTTTCTTTGCAGGTGTATGTAACCCAGAGTGAAAAGTTCAGCAAAAATCGCAACAGCTCTAACATTTACGCGTGGTACAGGACTCCTGCTGCAGACACAGAAAAATAATTTACTGTGGAGGATTCTGACTGTTCCCTACCAATTCCAGGGATGGGAAAGGAGAAAGATAAATGACCTGGACCAGGGATCCCGAGTTCACAAATAGCCAAATACGCCGCTGATGCATGGGGCTGGTGCCAAAGTCATAATTCTTTTCTTCTATTTCATTTTACGATGTGATAACTTTGATTTGCATTTAACCCTTGAATAGTCTTTCCTATTTTGATAAGAGAAAATGTGCCTAGACAGACTTTATCATCACAAATTATTAAATACAATGCTTCCTAAATAAAAACCATTGCTTACATTCTGGCTTCTTATTTCTCAGCCTCTTAAAATATGGCTTAGAAAGCCTCACTGAGAAATCGCCTTTAATTCAGCATAGTGTAAACAAGTCCAAATTCTTGGATAAGAAGCATGAAACAGACTAGAATGCTTACAAATTCAACTCACATGATTTTATTGTCTAACTTCCATATAGAAAAGTGAGCCCTTGCAACTTCTAAGATTCTGAGAGAATATAATTCAAACCTAGAAGTAGCTAGAGGTCAATTAATGTAACGCTAAAACAGGAACTTGAAATAGTTGTAAGCAATGGAAAGGTAACAGACGTCTGCTTCAGGGAGCATGAGGTACCAAAGAAATACCTGCTGACTCATCACCTTAATGGAGACTTAATAAAAACTCATTTCTAGATGGAAGAAGAATATACAGAAAAAAAGTTCTTGTCACCCAACCACAATGGGCTGCGCAATTTTCTCATCGGAGGGCATGGGCAACATTAACTACCAGTAAAATTAATATAAAAATGCAGTGTGTTTATCAATGTAGAAGTCAAGCTAGGGAAACGGCCATCTACATTCATATTTATGTAATTAAATAATGATAAAGTCTTGCCAGTAAATATTTATATAATTACTTTTCGATGCACAATATTCTTTTGCACCAGATGCGACATCAGTCTTCAGCACTCCAGGTATTTGGATGTGTGCAACTCAGATGCTCCAGATTTGACTGACAGACTTCAAAGAAGAAAATAGTCACTTTTGTCAAAAGGGGGAATTTTTAATTTTAAAACAATATTTCCATGAAGAAACACAGAACATTTGTTTACAGAGAAAGCTATATCAGGAGATAAAAAGAATGAAAATCATAATGATGGGTAAGGTTTAACTGGCTTCACACACAGGTGACTGCCATATCCTGAACAGGTGACAAAAGTTGTATTCACACAATGGAATGAGTTCTGTAACTGTATAGATAGTAAGTAAAAACCTGTAGGAGCGAAATAGATGACAATGAATTACACACTTTAAGATTCTCCTTCCATTCAAATTACGTGAATGAACACTTAACTACTGTAAGTACCTGGCATTGCATTAAGCAGTTTAATTTATTTCCCTTTTATTCATCTTTCAGTATCTTCATGTAGAGGAGGGATCAGAGGCTCAGTGAACTGAAATGGAGCCTCAGACCCCTCCTTGAAATTGACGGGTTTAGGATATTAATCCAGATTAGTAGATTCCAAAACCTGTTTTCTAACCAAAATGCTATACTGTTGTTTGTGGATATAACAGAGCCTGGAATGAAATGCAAATGTAAAATATAATTTTTTGCGATGATTCCTAATAGGTATCAAACATGTTTTCCCCAACAGAGTTCGAAGCCAGTGGTATTCTAACCGACTTACTGCAATGGTGGCCTCTACCAATGCTGTTACATTAAGTTTGGCCCAAAGCTACTCCCATACATATCTTAAGTTTGGCCTAAGGTTTTGCTCATGCACACTGAACTATAACCTAACTTGATGTGTAAACAGACTAACCTACTCTGACAACAAGTTTCCAAGTCTCGGCCAATCACGAGCGGTCAATTATTCAAAGCGGGTTCAAATAAGGCAAAGGCCTGGCTGTAACCCATCCAGCTGTTCCTGTACCTCCCTTCAGCTCCCTGTAGGTCACGTTCCCTTTTCTGCCCATAAATGCTATCCTGCCATATGGCAGCCCCAGAGTCCCTCTGAACCTATTCTTGTTCTGGATACTGTCCAATTTGCAAATCGTTCTTTGCTCAATTAAACTCTGTTAGATTTAATTTGTCTAAAGTTCTTCTCTTAACAGTTCGACATTTGTACTATCATAGCAAAACTAGGAAGCGTATGTTTTAAGGCAGCCCTGGTTTCGGTTTCCAGGATCCCCTGCTGCCAACTGGATCCTAACTTCAGTAACAGACAGAAAGGATAGAAAGTGGCAACAGCAGTCATCGCATACCCTTCCTGGGGAGGAATTCCACATTGCAAACTAAATATCATCTTATAAATATTGCAGTGAAAAACATTCTCCTGCTAAAATAGTAACAGGCAAATACTATGTAGTAGCATTGCAAATACGGATAGTGCAATATGCCAGCTATAATGTGTCCTTTACGAGAAAAGCAATCCTTGATAAAAGAAGAGGTTGTGCTGCAAAATTATGTTTCTAATTCGGTCACTGAGCTCTTGGGCTTGGTCTTCCCACAGGTACAACGTCCTCCCGTTGGAAACGTTTTCATCGACAGATCCCCACCGTCTACATAGTCCAGGATGCACCACAAATCCTTCACAGATGTGCTGTCAAGTTCTGATCGATGTGCAAAATTTATTAACACAGTTGAGAAGCATAATGTATGCAAGATGGAGTGTTAAATTAAGTGCGTGTTCATGCAGTAGCATGTGAGACACAGTTTACTCAAAGTAGGTCATTACAAAAGTTTAGAGATGCACAAAAATGAAGACACAAAAAATCTGCACGGATGGAAACAAATGAAGCCCTCCCAGCACCACGGATAAGCTGAGCACGTTGAACCTCCTTGCAGGGGGTCAATCAGAACAGATGCTGTGGACTGTTTCTTGGGTGTGAAATAATGGACCCGTACCACGGTCAGTCTCGAAACTTTTGTAGTGATCCACGTATAAGTCAAAGCAAAAACAATAAAGTCACCCTGAATCAGTTCTGTTTACTTAGAAGGTTTGAAGTGTGCTTGGCAAGCATATTGGAGTGTTGTCAGATCGGCAAATAGTTACACGGAAAGGATGACGTGGTAAATGAATGAGCAGCACTGAATTAGTGAATGAAATGCACTTCATTCAAGACCACCGAGATTCTGGTGTTTAGATATGTTTTGAATGTGCACATGCTTAAATACACACACACACACACACACAAGTTGAACCTGCAGCCTTCGGATTTCAAAACTGTTTCTTCTGAAACAGCCAGGAAGGTAAGATAAGCTTCATCTTCCTCTGCTGCACCCATTTTAATGAAAAGATTAGTTCTGTAAAATTTGGATTCAGTCAAAAGGCTGTACTTAGAGGCTTAGAAGGCCACAGGTTCCCCTTACCCTTACTTAAGCATAACCTGCAATACCCTTTCTCAGTATAATTCATTCGAAATCCCGCTTGAGAATTAAGAAACTCCGTAAACAGCTGTAGTTTTGCTGATCTGCCACCTGGGCAGAAGGATCAGTGGATCCACTGTTCAGGTCAACAGTGGTGGCTCTGGTCAGCAGGGACGCGGAATCCTGCAGGTAACAGCCTCCACGAGAAAAAAGGGGCATCATAAAGTGAGGCCCCCAAAGGACAGCACCTGCCCAGGCACAAATTTAAGAATATTTTAAAGTTCAAGATTGAACCAATGGGTATTCCTCAAGACTGATCCATTAGCTTTTCTCCATGCAAATATCACCTACTGTTTCTGAACAACAAAGTCAATGATATTTCTTTTATACATACAGAATTTCACAGCAGCTTTGCCTCTAAAGCCTGAGAAAAACCTGCTATCCAGCCATAGCCTTCAGATCTGATTTTTATGTCATGGTTAATATCTGGGTAAGATGAATGGTGGGGGTGAGGGGGGAGGAGGGAGAGTGAACAGGTGAAGGGGAGAAGGCGTGGGGCTGGTGATTTCTTACCTAGTATGCATAATGTAAGGGTATACAGTGTACTCCCTCGGCAAAGGGCTCAACCGTAACGTGAACTTTACCTTAGAAACACAAACAATGATTTGCACCCTCGTATTAATCTAAAATAAATTTTTAGATCATTTACTTGTACCCTCATATCTATACTTGTAATCATTTGTACCTCATATTAATCTAAAATAAATTTGTACCCTCATACTAATCTAAAATAAATTTTTTAAAAAAATTCTCTCCTGAGGATGGAGAGTGGTGATGGTCACATGACCATGTGGATATACTTGACTCCAGTGAACTGTACACTGAAGAAAATGGTTAAAGTGATAATATTATATATGCATATTTTACCACAAAAAAATGAGAGACTTCTTGATTCTCAAAGAGAAAAATAGGGTGGTGCCTGTGGCTCAAAGGAGTAGGGCACTGGCCCCATATGTTGGAGGCGGCGGGTTCAACCCAGCCCTGGTCAAAAACTGCAAAAAAAAAAAACAAAAACAAAAACAAAGAAAAATGAGGCGAACCACCCAGCTCCTTTTTAAACATCCATAAAAGGAGCTTTTATTAAATATTTCATTTTAGGAAGATGATCGTGTGTTTTACATATTAATTATTTAAAATCTATAATAGCAGAACCTCTTTGTCTATAATAAAATTTATGCTTCCTTAGACAGCTGTTTAGGAGACAGCATGCCCACTCCATAATAAAGGTCAGTAGGACTCACAAGCCACTCCAGGAATTCAGGTGAATTTTTCTATTTAAATTAAATACTGTCATGCTGGGAAATTCTCTAGGCCAAAGTATACACAGGAAATTTGACAGAAATCATTAATGAAGTTCATACTAACGACTATGTGCAGAATTCAAATTTATCTATTTAAAAATAACTTATTCAACAAATATTATATTGGATTTTTTTTTGACTGGGCAGAGTATTATAGAGGTTCTGAAAACTGGCTTTTAAGTTACGTGATTTCAAACGAGTCCAATCTTGGTTCTTTAATGTTATCTAAGTAACACAAAGTGAATTATAAATAATCTTTCTCCTCTTCAGTTCCTTTGTTGAAATACTATAATAAATGTTTCTATATATTTGGCTTATTACAAAGCTTAAACAGAATCTAGCACAGAGTAAATTCTTGGTTAACTACTAGGTATTATTACTATTTTATACAAAATGATTATCTTGACTGACGGATTAATGGTAAACATAGAACAGGAAAACAGTATTTGTTTTCATAGATTTTATCATTTTGCTAAGAATGTGACTTACATCCATATAATAACTAAAAAATCAAGTAAATGGGCCAATTTGGTAACATTCAAATATACAATAAAATATGAAATTATATATAAACTGGGTTAAAATAAAATGAGCTAACATAATGAGCTGAATATCAGAAGCCGATATCATGTGTTCAGAAAAGTACAAAAAGATCCTTATGACTAGAAAATGTTCTACCTGCAAGGTAAGCCTTAAAATTAAAGCTTTAAAATAGAATGGAATGGAATAGGAGACCTTTGAACTCTGAATAATTTTGATTTAATATAGAAAAAAAGCATGTAATAAAAACATTATGTGCTTGTTTGAACTTTTTTACTGTTTTCCTTTTCCTACTTAAAAAAAAAATATGTAAGGATTTCTGAATTTTAAATTCTGAAGTTGAAAATTTTAAATTAAAAAACAAACAAAACCATAAAACTTTAAATAGCCAGTATCTCGCTTAAAAAGTAGGTTTAAAAACATGCTTTGAACCTTCTTAAAAAATATTAGGTAAGAAAACGCAAAGCTTTTTTGGTAGTCATAAACTAAAAGCAAAAAAAACCCCAGCAACTGCAATTAAAAAAGGCGTTTGAAAGGTCAGATGTATGACTTTGCTACATCACTTAGGAGACGGTGGATAAGGACTCTGAATCCCGGCCTCTGAAATGACACTTACTGTTGGCAGAGCAGCCACTTTCTCCCAGTGAGCTGGAAATCCACGTGATATTTTTCATGAATAAACATGAAAACGTCAGCAGCACCAAAGAAAAGGGAGACAATGAGTCTGGAAACCATCCAAGGAGGCTGTGCCAAGTGACCCCCACACACACCTCGCATGTCAGAGGGGAGCCTCTGAAATTGGCGAGAGGAGAACTTAGTGCTCTCAAGAAAATTCAGTGGAATGACACCTTACATCCACAAAAGGAGGGAAAGAATAAAAGTAAGACAGGGGGTCACACACACTTTATTTGAAATAAATTAATACCAGCAGGTCAAGGAGAGCTGAGCCCTCCACAGCGTCTGTCCTGGGTTTGGTGACACCTGCTGCAAACAAGTGCACATACGGGTCGGGATCAGGGGTGCTAGAATGGGGGGCCGTCCTCCTACCAGGAGTACGTGGTGGGATTCCCCTGGACACAGGTAAGCACCTAAAACGCAGGGCTGTCCTTTCTGTCCTTCATTCTTCTTCATTTGCATAATAAACATTTAGTACACTCAAAAATTCTGGAAGATATTTCTTAGATCTGATTAGACAACGAGAAATGATCGTATGCGTCGACAAAATTAAAGTAACACAGCCTTAAAAATCAAGCACTTCTTTAAAACCAATTAAAAATTAATATTAATGGGCAGCGCCTATCGCTCAAAGGAGTTGGGCGCCAGCCCCATCTGCCAGGGGTGGCAGGTTCAAATCCGGCCCTGGCAAAAAAACTGCAAAAAAAAAAATAATAATAATAATAATATTAACTCACTAGGCAATTTAAAAAAACAACGACGTGCTACTTATTTTTTTTAAATCTAAACTCTTGCTCTGTATTTTACATTTCTTTGAGAGTATTAGTGTGGGCATAGCTCATTTTATTGTGTTCTACTTTATTATACTTCACAGATAACTGTGTTTTATCACAAAATGCAGGTTTGTGGCAACTCTGCACTCGGGAAGTCTACTGCAACATTTTTCCAAAAGTATGTGCCCAATTGGTGTCTATCTCTGTGTTACATGTTGGTAATTCTCAAAATATTTCCAATTTTTTCGTGATTATTATTATTATATCTGCTAGGGTGCTCTGTGGTCAATGATCTTTGATGTTACTATTGCAATTGTCTTGGGGCACCAGGAATATCAGTCATAGTCATGTATAAGATGGTGAGCCTCATCTAAGAACGACTGTATTCTGACCACTCTAGGGACAGAGGGGATGCCGTGGTCCACTCTCTCCCTTGCTTTAGCCTTCCTATTCCTTAAGACACAACAGTAATAAAATTAGGCCACACTAGCCTCTAAATATGACATTACAATGAAAGAACAGTCCCACATCTCTCACTTTAAATCAAGCGCTAGGGATAATTAAGCTTGGTGAGGATGGCGTGCGAGAAACAGAGACAGGAAGAAAACCTCGGCCTCTTGTGCCAAAAAACTAGCCAAGTTGTAATGAAAAAAATAGCTCTTGAAGGAAATCAAAACTGACATGCCAAAGAACACAGAAAAGAGAAGGAAACAGCTCAGCCTCATGCTGGTAGAAGAAGGTTTCAAGGGACGGATGGTGCAGCAAACCAGCCACAAGATTCCCGCAAGCTGCAACCCGACAGAGCCAGCCCAATCTCTCTCCATTCTGTTAAGTCTGAGAGAGGGAAGGAAGATGCAGAAAAAAAAAAAAAAAGTTGGAAGCTGGCAGAGGTTGGTATGTGAGGATTTAAAAAAAAAAAAAAAAGTCATCTCTGTAACCTAAAAGTGCAGAAGCAGAAGCCAGTGCTGATGGAGAAGCCGCAGCATTGTCCAGAAGATCCAGCCCAAACCACCGGTCAGAGTGACTGCCCTCAGCAACCGATTTTCAACGTAGATGCAAAGTCTGCTACTCAGAGAAAATGGCGTGTAGGACTTTCCTAGCTAGAGAGAACTCAGGGCCTGGCTTCTGAGTTTAAAAGGGCTGACTATTGTGTCAGAGGCCAGTGCAACTGGTGACGTAAGTTGAATCCAGGGCTTGCCAACCACTCTGCAAATACTAGGGTCCTTAAAATTACATAAATCTGTGCTCTATAAATGGAATAACAAAGTCTCGATGATAGCACATCTCCTTATAGCATCGTCCACCGAATATTTTAATCCCACTGCTGAGTCCTACCGCTAAGAAAAAAAGATTCTTTTCAAAATATTACTGCTCACTGGCGGCGCCTGTGGCTCAGTGAGTAGGGCGCCAGCCCCATATGCCGAGGGTGGTGGGTTCAAACCCAGCCCCGGCCAAACTGCAACAACAAAAAAATAGCCGGGCGTTGTGGCGGGTGCCTGTAGTCCCAGCTGCTCGGGAGGCTGAGGCAAGAGAATCACATAAGCCCAAGAGCTGGAGGTTGCTGTGAGCCGTGTGACGCCACGGCACTCTACTGAGGGCAGTAAAGTGAGACTCTGTCTGTACAAAAAAAAAAAATATATATATATTATTGCTCACTGACATCGTGCCTCCTCTCCCGAGAGCTCTGATGAAGAGGTACAAGGTCAGGATTGTTGTTGTCATGTCTGCTAACACGATACCCAGCATGTCCCCTACCCTCACGGATCAAGACATAATTTCAAGTTGTATTACTTAAGAAATACATTCTGTAAGGCTATTGCTGCCACAGATAATGATTCTTCTGATTAATCTGGGCAAAATAAATTAAAAACTTTCTGGGAAGGATTCACCATACTAGATGCCATTAAAAATATTTGTGTTTTATGGGAGCAGATAAAAATATCCATGGTAACAGAAGTTCCAAAGAACTTGCTTTCTGTCCTCTTGGACGACTCTGAGGGGTTCAAGACTTCAGTGGAGAAGGTATCCGCAGGTGTGGTGCAAAGAGCCAGAGAATTAGAATTACAAGTGGAATTAGAGGGTGGAGCCTGTGGCTCAGCCAGTAGGGAGCTGGCTCCATATATCAAGAGTGGCAGGTTCGATCCCAGGCCTGGCCAAACGACAACAAAAAAATAGCCAGGCATTGTGGTGGGTGCCTGTGGTTCCAGCAACTTGGGAGGCTGAAGCAAGAGAATCGCCTAAGCCCAAGAGCTGGAGGTTGCTGTGAGCTGTGACGCCACAGCGCTCTACCAAGGGCGATCAAGTGAGACTCTGTCTGTACCAAAAAAAAAAAAAAAAAAAAGAGAAGTGGAATTAGAGTGCAGCCTGAAGGCGTGACTGGACCACTGCAGCCTCCCAATGAAACGCGAAGGATGAGGGGTGAGCAAAGAAAGCGGTTCCTTGAGAAGGAATGTCCTCCTGATGACAGTTCTGTGAACACTGTTGCAGTGACGGCAAAGACCATATTAGCAGAACATTACCTAGACTTAATAAAGCAGCAGCAGGGTTTGAGAAGATTGACCATTTTGAAAGAAGTTCTACTGTGGGTAAAACACTACCTAACACAACATGCCACAGAGGAGTCTTTAGTGAAAAGTAACGCAACACACTTCCTTGTCTTACTGTAAGAAATTTCCAAAGCCACTCAACCCACGGCATCCACCCCCTTGATCACCAGCAGCCTCCAACACCAAGGCAAGACCCTTCACCAGCCAAAATATTGATACCAACTGAAGGCTCAGATGTTTGTTAGCATTTTTCAGCAATAATGTAATTTCAATTAAGGTGTGTACATTCTTGTTTATTTTAGACATAAGGCTATTACACACTCATCAGATCACAGAAAGGTAGAAATGTCACTTATTCTTGTGCACCAGGAAATCAAAAATTCCTTGTCACTTGTTTTTTGCAACATTTGCAGTAAGGTGGTGATTTAGAATGTCACTCAATGTCTGGGAAGTATGCCTGTATTTCACATGGAAATATTTACTTACTGGTAAGTGGAGGAGACTCTTGATACATTTTTTTTTTCTATCAATCTCAAATGCGTTATGATATCAAATAACAAAGTCTGGGCATACTTGACCTTCATTAGCAATTATAATTTTTATGTTCCCATTAAAATCCTTCAGCAAGTAATGATGCTGCCCCGTGAAGCATTGTTAATTAGATTTTAAAGACCATTATCCCTTAGGTCTTCTGAAAGCCGTAGGCACTACGTGCAGAGAAGAATGTTCTGCTCCGCACTTTCAAGCAGGTGCTCCCAAGCTTGTCACGACAGCAGACCGCCTGCTGGGGTGCAGATGCCACCCCCTCACCCTTCCTCCATTCTACCACCAAACAAACCTCCTCATTTTACCTAAAAAGAAGACGGTTAAAACAAACATCAAAGCTGACAGCAGAAGAAACACATCACAAAGAGGCAGCTCAGATCCTGGTGGAGGAAAGGGACACAGGTAGATGACAAGATTTAGTCCTTTTTTTTTAGCACCTGTTTTCTGTTTCATCTGATTCTCTGAGCCTCTCTACCCAGGAAGACCATCCTAATTTGCTAGACTAACAATAGAAATCACAGTTTTGATGTCCATCTCTTTATAAATTGATAAATTTTTCCTAAATCATATTGTATTTTTTTTGTTGTTTGTTTTTTGGAGATAGTGTCTCACTCTGTCACCCTGGGTAGAGTGCCATGGCATCAATATAGCTTACAGCAACCTCAAACTCTTGGGCTGAAGTGATCCCCTTGCCTCAGTTGTTCTATTTTTAGTAGAGACAGGGTCTCATTCTTGCTCAGGCAGGTCTGGAGCTCCTGAGTTCAAATAACCCACCTGCCTCGGCCCCCCAGAGTGCTAGGGTTACAGGTGTGAGTCACTGCACCTGGCCTATGGTTGTACTGTTTTGAAACTTGCTTATCAAAACAAACAATACTTGCTTATCAAAACAATACAATATAATGGATAGACATAAGCCTACAACATTACATATTTATGAGCAGATAGATGTTGCCCACAAGAAACTTTGTATTTATTCAATGACTTCATGTTCTTTTTCTTTTTTTTTTGAGTCTCACTATGTCGCCCTTGGTACAGTCCCACAGGCATCACAGCTCACAGCAATCTCAAACTCTTTGGCTTAAGCGATTCTCTTGCCTCAGCCTCCCAAGTAGTTGGGACTACAGGCGCCTACCACAACGCCCGTGGTTGTTGTTGTCATTGTTGTTTAGCAGGCCTGGGCCGTGTTTGAACCCACGGGCCTCAGTGCATGTGGCCAGCACCCTAACCACGGAGCCACAGGTGCCAAGCCGACTTCCTGTTCTTAAAGGGACTTTAACATAAGGATTGTAAATGGATCACAGTGGTCAAATGAGATTAGGTACTGAAAAATTATCAACCAAGATTTGTTGGTCATTTACATGATGTCAGGAAATTTAAAGACATTTAAATTTCTTTAATTCCCACAACAATTTTACGAGATAGTTACTATAATTGTTCCTATGTTACGGACCAGGAAACCTAGACAGAGAGAATTCGTGTAAAAGAAGTAGGAGTGTTGAACCCTAGAAATTTAGAGTTGTCAAGGATAAGTATTTTTTTGGTAATGTTTTTACTTCTGAATCTCAGATAATAGAAGTATAGGACATTGCTTATTTTAAAATACGGGAAGGACACAAAATGGAATAATTGTTTATTCCTTCGTCAGGTACTTGTTGAGTAGGTGGCAAGGTATGGTCACAATCATGGATCATACAAGGTCAGTCTGAAGTCGTGGCAGGTATTGGGTGTCACCTGATAAGGACACCCTTTGTGGCAGCACCAGACTGGATGGCCCTGATCATGGGAAGTAAGACTTAGATGCCACCTGGTGTGATCCATTCTGTGTCTCTCCTGTCGTTACAATGCAGCTGCAGACACGTCATTAGAACCATGTGGTGTTTTCACATGTAAAATGTGGTAGTATGCATTTATGACATGGAACTCCCTTATAGGGTATCACACTTAGTCTTTTAAAAATGCCAAGGGAAGGCTTAAAAGTTTTAATACCTATTCTCAAATTGGAGCTAACTTACATTGCTTTTATAACCTTTTGGATATCTGGTCAAAAGGAGACAAGACTTTCTCTGTTTATGATGACGCAATCAATAAACCCAACACTTGTTGGCCACCTTTGGACCGCCGTGACTGAGTGTAGCTTGGCCATGGCCCAGCCTCCCCCACCCTTTGTCAAATGCAGACAAGAATACAAAATAATAAAGCCTAGATTTTATGGAAAAAAAAAAAAAAGTTACTCAAGGATTTAAATTCATTAGGACAAGACGAGCTCACAGATAAAACAACAGACAAAAAAAAGTGCAGCGGAACGTGGTGATAAACAAATGTCTGTGTCAAAAGGCGGAAATGTATGTTTAAAATAATACATTAGTGATATTGAGTGAAGTCACAGGCAGAATACTAGGAAGAGATGGCGTCTAATTACCTAAAAGTTGAAATGGAATCAGTCACAAATTAGGTCAGAAGAATATACCTAGAAAACATAAAAATGTGGAAGTGAAGGTTAAACTAGACTCCTGAGTCCAACTTGAGTTGGATCTGACCTACTTGGAAGTGGACAGAGAGCAGAAATAAAAAGAATAAGCTTGATACATCTTAGGAGGACTCAAAGCTGTATCCCATGAGAATAACTGTACCCAAAGAAATTCCTGGGTAGGCAAATCTTGGACAATGATTTTTAGTGGCTTTTTAGCAAACTTTTGCTCTCCATTACTAGTCCCTTTATTATTCATTATTCAGTTGGAAAAAAACAAGGAAATAAAAATAAAAGTGAAACTTGAAATTCACACAAAGCTAGGGGATCTAATAAAATGGAAGCCAGAATGAATATTTAAAAAGTTATTAAAAGCCAAGCACGCATAAAGGGCTGGTACTAATAAAATGTAAATTATGCAAGTTATAAAGTTTTAAAATAACCTTAAAGAGGTGTTTCATTCACATGCAAAAAGTGTAGAGCTACTGAAACATTCATGTGAATTGAATAAAATTGACTCAATTCAAAGGGAGCAAACCCTCTGATCATACTGTCAGAAAGAGAAAATGCGCAGTGTTGGGAGAGACAGGCAAAGTGTTGTTTTCAGCTCTCAGGAGTCTAATTTGGGAGCAACATCATGAAGGAGGAGAGTCTAGAGGTCAGAACTGTAAGGAAGGATCTAGAAACCATGAAACCATAAGAAAAGAACCTTGAGTACTCAGCAGAAAGGCCTGGTGCTGTTTTCTTCCCATGTATAAAGCCTCCCTTAGTTTAGGTTTCAGTCAATCTAGCACACAGTCACTAAACTAGGGATTAGAATTATTTCTTTCTTTATTTGAGACAGAGTCTCACTATGTCACCCTCAGTACAGTGCTGTGACATCACAGCTCACAGCCACCTCAGACTTGGGCTCAAGTGATTCTCTTGCCTCAGCCTCCCAACTAGCTGGGACTATACACAATGCTCAGCTATTTGTTGTTGTTGTTGTTTGGCAGGCCCGTGCCGGGTTTGAAACTACTATCCCCAGTATATGTGGCTGGCACCCTAACCGCTGAGCTACAGGCGCTGAGCCCAGACTGTAACTTCTTATAAGCATGGTTTACCCACGGGACTTTTTCAAGTTAAGGAAATTCCAAGTACTTTCTAAATAAACAAAATGGCATAATTTATCCCCCAATACTCTATATTTAACATTATCTATGGCTATATATTATGATCACATGGGTTTCAAGAAATGCTTAATATATGTTCAGGAATCACCTAACATATGGTTAGGAGATGAGACCCCAAAATGACCAAAATACAATGTCAGAAAGAACAGCACCAATGGGTATGTTGATACTTTAAATCCCAGATGGCATGTTCTACCAAGAGTGATATATTTTTAAATCTCAAACCTACTATAAGTCCCTCAACAACCTCAGATAATGCCCGCAACCCTTTCCCTGCCCCGCTGCCCAGGTCCAACAGGTTCCAAGTCTCACATCCTTCTCTCCAGCTGCACCTGACGCTGTGTCACCTCCTGCTCTCCTCATGGCCTAGTGTGAAGCAGGGCACAGGGCGGGCGATTAATACATATTGAAAAGTAACAAGGAAAAGCATGTATCAGAACTGCTGAGGAATATCATTTTTATCCAGTCCTGTGTTATCTTGGAGTGCATCTGATATTGGCTTCATCTCACTTGTTTAGTTTTTCCATCATTTACAAATGCTCTTTGCATCGCACCAGCCCCCCTGCACCTCATGTTCTAATCTGTAAACCTGGGGGATTCCTGTTCAGCTGCCTGGCTACATCTCAGGGGTGCTGCAAACGTCAACGAGATCATATTGGGAAGCTCTCGAGTCTTCCTTGGACGAAAGACATTACCCGGTGCAGAGTATTATGACCATTTCTGATAGGATTACATTCTGAATGAAAAAGTATAAATACAAGTCCCCAGAGGAAGAAGCGCACTAATGGTTTAAGTGAGATGCTGATGCCTCAAGATAAACTAATTTAAGGCGAAGCTCTAGAGTTAAAAAGAAAGTAATTTTAACTGGATTAAAGAATGCCAACGTGTAAGAATAGTCTTCCATTTACATAATTTTAAAGTGGATTTTCTGGAAGTCTATGTTTTATGCAATTATCTCAGGGTCTAAGCAGGGGCTGGAATCAAAGGCTGCACCACCCTGTGACCCAATGAGCAGACACGTAGCCAGATGATTCTCCACGATGCTGAAGCACTCGTATTTCATACGATAAACTCACAGACGACTAAAACTGCTCTACATAATTTATTTCATGTATAATTACTGGGATTTTTTAAAAAACGAGAATGTCTTGGCGGCGCCTGTGGCTCAGTGAGCAGGGCGCTGGCCCCATATACTGAGGGTGGCAGGTTCAAACCTGGCCCCGGCCAAACTGCAACAAAAAAAAAAAATAGCCGGGCGTTGTGGCGGGCGCCTGTGGTCCCAGCTACTCGGGAGACTGAGGCAGGAGAGTTGCCTAAGCCCAGGAGTTGGAGGTTTCTGTGAGCTGTGTGACGCCACGGCACTCTACCTAGGGCGATAAAGTGAAACTCTGTCTCTACAAAAAACAAACAAACAAACAAAAAAAAAAAATGAGAATCTCACAAGATCTTGAATGAGTGTCACCTCTTTTCCACTCTGCACAGCGACCACCTGTATTTTGACTTCAGTCCTCAGCTTTTCAACCAATGCCTAGTACCCAACACTGATCCTCCATAAATGTTTTTTGAATGAATCAGGAAAGCTCATAATCATTATTACCCCATAACTTCATGTAGCCAAGAATATTTTAGTGTTGATGCTTCAGATGAGGAGTTAGAAACCCCATAGCAACAACTAGGAATGGGTTATAATCTCTCCTGTGGCTCCCCATTCCTAATGGTAGGCAGCCTTTTGGACAATATTGTCTGATTCTAAATATTTTTCCATACCTGCAGATAATGGTACAGATCAAGGTGATCTGCTATAGTCTGATGATCATTCCTGGGCTTCCTGTCACAGAAATTTATCTGTTTAAGCAGTTAAATCTAAACAGCAATGTCCCCTAAAGATAACTAAGGTTATGCTACAATTATTAGGCTAGTTCCTAAAGAGAAAAGACAGAAATCAAGGTGATAGTTTTCAGAAAAACACCTCTGCCACTTATGGCTCCCCTATGGGGCTTTCTAATGTTACAATAAACTTTTTAATGTTGCTACTATTTTAATCAATGTTCAAATAACATCAACTGTGTTGGATTAGTAGGAGATAGTAGGGGGACCACACCTATGGAGCACATTGCAAATACAAGTTGGATCTACCATGTGTAGAAATATCCTAATGCTATAATTGGGTAAATGAGGTGAAAGCTATATTGATTAGTATGAGGTAAGCACTCCAATTTGTATAAATAATCAACACACTGAAAATGGCATAAAAGTATTTATGATCTATGTACAAAAGACTTAATAAAAAAATAAAACTTTATCAAGGGCTATCTTTAAATACACTTCATCATGAAAATTACTTCTTCCTTGAAGTCCATGAACAGGTCCTTTTCATATATTTCTCTCTACTATTATAAAACCTGGCACGTGATATTTTTATATTTTGCCCATCTAGCGCTGTAATGTTATTTTTAAATTTGTATTATCTCATCTATTTGCTAATAAGTATTGTAAGGATTTGGGGCTATCTTGTAGTCTTCAATTGATCATTTAATAAATACTACTAAGTATCTGGTGTATTGGATAATGTGATATATAAGGAATACGAACATGAACAAGAAACATGTATTTCCTAACAATAAGCACTTAATATATCACCTATCTTTTTTTTTTTTGGCAGTTTTTGGCCAGGGGTGGGTTTGAACCCACTACCTCTGGCGTATGGGGCCAACACCCTAATCCTTTGAGCCACAGGCACTGCCCACCTATCACCTTTCTTGAGGGCTACCCCATAGTTAAGAGAAAAGACCAAAAATGACCAAAATACAATGTTAGAAAGAAAAATACCAATGGGTATGTCTACCCTCCCAATCTCCCATTTCATGTTCTACCAACAGTGATATAGAGAACGTAAGGAGTAAATATTTACAGAATGAAAATGAGAAGACCTTTTTTGTGGTAGGTAGTATTTTAAAATACGGCATCTGTAGCAATTAAGTATTAAAATATCCACTAGGTGGACCTTAACTGCACCCAAAAATTAAATGAATCATCACTTACCCCATGATACTATTGGTAATAAAGTATTCTAATAAAGAAAAAAGTGAATAATTTAAATTCATTGTCAATCTATCAATTTCTTATAAAAAGAAAATTATCAAAAATATTAAATATGATCTGCTTACCTGCAGATAATTGGTAATTCCTCCTAGAATGGGGTTTTGCTGAGCAGGAACACATACGTTGCTTCTTGTTACTTTCTCCCTAACTTTGTGGCATCAAGTTAGAAAGGAGACTCAGAAATGACATATTTGATCAGTAAATTCTAGCCCCCAAAATTCACTACCGGGCTTGTATATAATTGTGAGGAGTTTCCGTAAATACCATTAATGATGTTGTATTTAATAATTATTTACTAAACTAGTGAGAAAACAACATAAGGACACGATTCTTTCTCATTTTACCCATTCTATATGCTGAGTAGTTAACATGTTCCCTATATTAATTACACAAAATGAAAATAACACACTTGTTCAGTAAATAAAATGTTCAGACCTCAGATGTGGCCAAGTTGTTCATTAATTAAGTTTAAGTCCCTTCCTTCTTTCTGCATATAGTGAGCGTACGGCACATCTTGCTTTATTGCATTTTCCTTTAATATACTTCATAGACCGTCTTTCATTTTTTACAAACTAAGGGTTGTGGCCATCCTGCACTGACCAAGTCTGTTGGAAACATTTTTTACAATAGCATGTACTTATTTGATGTATCTGTGTCACATTTTGGCAATTCTCATATTTCAAATTTTGTCATTATTATATATACTAAATGCCTTGGATGTTACTATTGTGATTGTCTGGGGGCACCACAAATCATGCTTATATACAATGGCAAACTTTTTTTTTTGAGACAGAGTCTCACTATGTTGCCCTGGGTAGAATGCTATGGCATCACAGCTCACAGCAACCTCCAACTCTGGGGCTTAAGCGATTCTCTTGCCTCAGCCTCCCAAATAACTGGGGCTATAGGCACTCACCACAACGCCCAGCTATTTTTGTTGCAGTTGTCATTGTTGTTTAGCTGGCCGGGGCTGGGTTCGAACCCACCAACTTCGGTGTGTGTGGCTGGCGCTGTAACCACTGTGCTACGGGCGCTGAATCTACAATGGCAAACTTAATAAATACTGTATGTGTTCTGACCCCCGCACCTGCCACCCATTACCCCCTCCCTGATCTCCTCATCCTTTGAGTTGCAACCATCTTGTAAGTAGACCAATGAATCATCCTACAATTATATCTAAGGGTTAAGGGAAAAGCAAAATTGTACATCTCTCAGCTTTAATCAAAAGCTAGAAAAGATGAAAGATTAGTGAAGAAGGAATGTCTCAGGCTGAAAGCTTGGCCCTTTTCTGTCAGTTAGCTAAGTTCTGAATGAAAGGAGAAAGTTCTTGAAGGAAATTAAAAGTGCTACTCCAGTAAACACATGAATAGTAAGAAAGTGGAACAGACTTATTGCTGATAAAGAAAAAGTTCCAGCTTTCTGGAAAAAAGATCAAACCAGCCCTAATATTCCCTTAAACCAAAGCATAATCCAGACCAAAGCCCTAACTCTCTTCCATTCTATGAAGACTGAGAGAGGTATGGGAGCTGCAGAAGGAGATAGGAAGCTGGCAGAAGTTGATTCATGAGTCTTGAGAAAAGTATCATCTTGATAACACACAAGTGCAAGGGGGTGCAGCAAAGATTGCTGAAGAATCTGCAGCAAGTTATCCTGAACGGCTCACTGTACCACACAACAGACATTCAACATAGATGAAACAGCCTTCTATTGGAAAGAGAGGCCATCTAGGGCTTTTCTAAATAGAAAGGAGGACTCAATACTTGACTTCAAGGACAGACTGGACTCTTGCTAGGGGCTAATGCATCCAGTGACTTAAGTTGAAGCCAGTGTTCATTTACTATTTCAAAGATCCTTGGGTCTTTAAGAATTAGGTCAAATCTGCTCTATCTGTGGTCTGAATAGAGAATAACAAAATCTGGATGACAGCGTGTCTCCAGATATTTTAATGCTACTGTTGAGACCTACTGGTAAGGACAGGGAGTTCCTTTCAGAACAACCTGTCACCCAAGAGCTCTGAAAAAGATGAACAAAAATGTTCATGGTGTTGTCATGTCTGCTAAGATGATGTCCATACTTTACCTGATAAATCAAGGAATAATTTCAACTTGCAAGTCTTATTTTTGAAGAATACGTTTTGTCAGGCTATAGCTGCCAGAGATAGTGATTCCTCTGATGGATCTGGGCAAAATCAATTTAAAATGTTCTGGAAAGGATTTCTCATGCTAGACGCCATCATGACCTTGTGATTCATGGGAGGTCAAGAGAAGTGAGGAAGAAGTTGACTCCAAACCTCCTGGATGGCGGTTTAAGACTTCAGTGGAGGAATGACTGCAGACATGGTGTAAATAGCAAGAGAACTTGAGGTGGAGCATGACGTCGTGACTGAACTGCTACAATTTCATGATGAATGTCAAAGGAAGAGGAGTTGCTTATTCCGGAAGAGCAAAGACAGTCGTTCTAGTGAAGATGCTATGAACATTGTTAAGATAACAACAAAGGCTGTAGAGAAAATTGCCTACACTTAATAAAACAAAAGCCGAGCCTGTCAGGACTAATTTCAATTTCAAAGTAAGTTCTACTGTAGTTTGTAAAGCTTGTCTGAGCAGCATCACATACAGCCGAGAAATACGCATTTCCTGAAAGGGAAGGTCAACAAATGCCACAAACTTCATTGCTGTTTGATCGTCAGAGATTGCCAAACCCACCGATCTAACCTTGATCACTCTGAAGCCTTTAACATTGAGGGAAAACCTTCTCCAGCAGAAAGATTAACTTTAAGTCTAACCGAAGGCTTATGCAATCATTAGCATTCTTTAGCAATAAAATGTTTATTAATTAAGAAAAGTATATTCTTTTTTTTAGACGAAATGCTACTGTGCACTTAATAGTCTACAGCATAGTAAAAGAGTAACTTTTATGTGCACTGGTAAAATAAAAAATAAAAATCTCCATTGCCATATTCAGTTTGTGGCTGTGCACCGGGACTGAACCTGCAATATCTCCGAGGTATTTTCATATTTAAAAGACCTAAATTTTTAAAGAGGATGGGGCAGAAAGATGATGTGATAACATTATAGGTGTTTGGGCTGTAGATTAAACGCAGAGGATAATTGTGGCGCAGAAGTCATGTTGTGAACTATGTAATGTATATATGTTGTTTTCTCAATATTTGAAGAAATGGAATTCTACAGATCACTCAAGGCTAGTTTGCAAATAAACATGATACTGAACACCAGAAGACTCAATTCATACTTTAAGCATTAATAACTCTTACTTAACTTACTCTTGTAAGTTATTAACTACATTGACCAAAAAACGTGGACTTTGCTCTGCTCTCCTAAGAAGTAGAGTGTATCTGTCTCATATTCTTGTACACAGTCTCCACCAAACTCCCTAAGGCGCTATTTAATATCCAGCTGAAGAAAGCTGACACTTACCAGTATTTTCTTGCCAAAATTTGAAAATTTAATTAAATAGACACTTGATTTCAAGCAAGCAATGTTGAAAACCAAATAAACTTCATCCTCTTAACCTTACTGACTGACCAAAGTAACACAAAACGTCAATACCTCATCTGCAATGACAACTCACATCAGATGAGCTTTGTCACCGTCCGGAGGTGGCACAGCCAGACTTAGAATCAGATGACTCAGATGTGATAGCTTCATCTTAGACTTAACATAATCTTTATTCTACCACTTTGAAACTTTTGGTAATTTAATAAGACTGATTTTAGGATCTAACTTTATAAGCTTTAGGCATGCCAGTGAGAAAGTTGGCATGCTCTATTTTTGATTTAATAAGACTGATTTTAGGATCTAACTTTATAAGCTTTAGGCATGCCAGTGAGAAGGTTGGCATGCTCTATTTTTGATTCGTCTATGACATGCAAAAAAAAAAAAACTGAACAAAATAATTGAGTAAAATTTGGTGGAAGCTAGAGCTGTCCATTTCTTCTGAAGAGGTAATAATAGTGAGTTAAAGCATGAGGAGAGAATGGCATAAAACTAAAGGATATACTTTCTAGTATTATTATGCCAATGATTGCTTTTCTTTTGACAAAAGCAGAGATCATTAAGCCTTACAAAGCTAAGAATGAAAGATAACAAACCTCTCAACTTTAAGTAATTTTGTTCAAAGATGTTGACATTTTTCTCTGAGTCCTCCTCTCACGCGGAAAATGTCTTAATAACATTCGAAATTAAACACTTGTTTAGGAGTATGAGGGATCTGCTAAGGAGAAAAACGACTACAGCATAATTATTTCATGACAAGAACTCACATTTTTTCATGACAGTTCAAGAACACACTCAAGGCACCCACTTGCACGCTTTATAAAAATATAATATTAGAATCACCGAATTCTTCAAAATACAAGAAATTCTATCAAGTAAAATAAAAATTATGAGATGAAACTGAGGAAGGGTTATTAAAAAATTTAAAGACGTATTAACACTATCAGTATGAGAGAAAGAGAGAGAATCATATGGAGTAGCCGGGGAAAAACAGACAAAAACAACCAGAGCATACTTTGATTCAGTTTTTTATATAGAGTTTGATAAATGGATTGGAATGGAAGGAAGTGCAGAGAAAAGGGGAGAAAAGGATTGGCAAAGAGAATTAATAGGGAATGGAGAGGAAGCAATCAGAGGTGTTATCTGGAAGATAAGAGTTTCACTTAAATCACAGGTGTGATTGAGCTGAACAGGCAGATTCTGATTTATCCAGGTCGCGCCCTATCTGATCACGAGGTTTTTCAGGAAAGGAGGCGGGAGGGTCACTGTCGGAGAGGAAAAGTGAGGACAGAAGCAGAGGTCAGGGCAATGCGCTGTGAGGATGGAGGATGGGTTAGGAGTTGGGGAATGCAGGTGGCCTCCCTGCAACAGAAAGGCAAGGGCACCCAGTGTCTCCTAAAGCCGCCAAAAGGAGCGCTGCCCTGCAAACACCCCGATTTTGGATTTCTGACGTCTCTAACTCTAATAGATAAACTTGCAAGGTTTTACACTACCACATCAGTGGCAATTTGTTACTACAGAAGCAGGAAACTAATGGAAAAGCTTAACATTCGTTAACAGCCATGAAACATTGTAAGACGCAGTTCAGGACAAGAGTTGCAGAGTAACTTACAATGGTCACCCTCTGATCAAGTGCAAATTATCTTTGTCCTGGTTCTAACACGACGTTCGTTCATTACCAATGATAATTCCTACCCCCACAACAATTCTCCAGAGGGCTGCTAATGTCAGCACTTATTTTAAGCGCCAAGCTAGAGGGAAGTTAAGTATCTTGCAAAAGATAGCTGGTCAGCCTTGTTCATTCTTTTTTGACAAGAAAATATTTTTATCTCTCACCTTTAAGCATAACAAAAAGAAAACAATCACAACATTCAAAGGGACTGGTGTTAAAATCCTTACTAGGGAAGGGAACTGGAATAAGCTACTTAATTTATATTCTTATGTTCCTTGTTTGTGAAATCTAATTCATATCATCTAACTGAACCAATTCCACGAGAATATCTATAATGATATTGTGCACCAAGCGTTCAGTACAGTGCTGGCACATGGAACTTGCTTAGCGAACAACATCTATTGTTAGGAAAATGCTGTTAATTTTCCTAAGCAATTTCTCTTCCATTTTGATTATGACAAAGAGGAAGAAAATCAAGTAGAGGAGTCATAGTCTATTTTTATTAAACACTCCAGAATATTCTCTCTCAATCAGTTGTTTCCAGAGCCGTCATCTTCTAAGTCACTCCAGCTTCCACTCCAATCAGAGAATGAGTTGCTAAATGTTGAACGATTAATTTGCATCAAATAGTTACCTAGCAACCATCAGTGATGTAAAATTAGCTTTGAGTTTCTGTAAAAGTCTACAATCTGCTAAAATGATCTAAAGATAGATTAATATTGGCCAATCTCAGAATTTTAACTCTTAAGAGCACATCCAGATAGATTATCTAAATAGCTTAAATCAGGAGTATATAATAATTTCTGGGGCTTGGTATTCAGAATTTTGTGATTTAGTCTTTTCAACAATAGACTGAATATCCGTATTATTACTTTATAAAAATAATGATAGCAAACTTTTATCAAGCACTAATGGCATGCTAAAAATGATTTTAGCTCCTCTACATGTATTTGAATATGACAAATAACTTTGAGGTAAGTGCTTGCACTAACAAAAATAAACAAAACATTTTTGAGAAGCATTAGATTCGTTTGGATATTTCTGGCAAATAATGAGACTCTATCTCTAAAAACCATCAAACAGGAAGAAAAGGTCCTCGCTTTCCACTAATTAGGTTTTTTTAATTAAATCATAGCTGTGTACATTCATGCAATCATGGGGTACAGTGTGCTGGTTTTATGTACAATTTGAAATGTTTTCATCACACGGGTTAACATAGCCTTCACGGCATTATCTTAATTATTGTGTTCAGACCTTTATATTCTACACTCAGTAAGTTTCACATGTACCCTTGTAAGGTGCACCATTTTAAAGAAAGGCCAACATGACCTTCATAGGTTGGTACCTGTCAGCCCTGTATCTTCACCACTTTGAGAACGAATCGTAAATGGGATTATTTGTGAACAGATCCTACTAGTGCTCAAGTTACTGCCTGAGAATGTAGATAAGGCATTTCGACATCTTAGAAAATACCATCTGATACCCCAATGAGGGGCAAGTGTTGAGAGTCCATCGAATAATACAGTTCATCACCAACTTTTGAATTGTGTAGTGGAATCAGTGCTATCACAACTGTAGATCAGAATGGATATGAGATCCATGGATATGGCGCCTGCTTCTCACTTTACAGCTGTTGTTCACGGCTACACATAACACTTGCCTTCTGTCGCAGAGCAGACATTTGTAATTAATGCAGCTCAAGCTCGGTATCTGAACCTGTTTAATGTCAATATTAGCAAGTGTCTGATAAAGTGGCATGAGGAATTCTTAGAGCTTTATCTTACTAGTATCCCCAACAATATTCTTTACTAGGCAAGCAAGTTTCTTGAAATTAGCTTGATGAGTCTGTACAAATCGCTCTTGATAACTAACGAATCAGGACAAGATACCTGCAGTGCATCTTACAAGGGTACATGTGAAACTTAGTAAATGTGGAATGTAAATGTCTTAGCACAACAACTAAGAAAATGCCAGGAAGGCTATGTTAACCAGTGTGATGAAAATGTGTCAAATGGTCTAAGAAACTAGTGTATGGTGCCCCATGATCACATTAATGTGCACAGCTATGATTTAATTAAAAAAACAAACAAACAAATACTGTCATTAATAGTTTCCATCAAGCTGGGCATGGTGGCTTACGCCTGTATTCCCAGCACTCGGGAAGACTGAGGTGGATGGATTGCCTGAGCTTATGGGTTCAAGACCAGCCTGAGCAAGAGCTAGACACCATCTCTAAAAAAATAGCTGGGCCAGAGAATCATTTGAGCCCAAGAGCTCGATGTTGCTGTGAGCTGCGATGCCACAGCACTCTACTGAGAGGAGAGTAAAAAATAGTTTCTATCAAACTGTGATAGACATGAGTAGCCGGCTATCAACTCTACTGGTGCTTGAGCAATAGAAATGAATCCAGGAGAGAGAGAGAAAGAGAGAGAGAAAAGGAAGCCTTGTTGTAGAAATAAACACATTTCATCCCCAGCAAATTGAAACATGATCTCTCTTCTAATCATTTTTTGTTATCATCATAAGCATAATATCCAATGGGTTTTCTCAGAGGTAAGGAGGACAGGAGAGAAAAAAAGTCCAGGAAAACTACAGCAAAGAGAAACTTTTATGTTTAGTCTTTGGGAGATTCACTCTTGCCTTCTGTCCGTAATTCCATTAGTTTTTGTTTGCATGGTACACAACTTTTTTGCATCTATGAAGTCTCTATGTTACTGAGCACTGAACTCATTTAAAACCATTCTGGAAGTTCAGATGAGAGAAAATGTGCCAGACATCAGCGTATAGACTTCCTTGAGGGAAAATAATTCGCCTATAATATGCTTTTGTTTGGTTTTGAATATTATCAAAGGGTTTTGAAAAAGTTTCAGGCAATTAAAACTTTTACAGCATTCACAGGAATGATAATCTCCTATTATTTGAGAGATACCTCAAATATGTAAGCAAAAACATTAACACATTAACATATAAGAGACTGGGCAGTGCAACTCACAAACTCATCCTAGCAAAAGAGCTACATGCCTCATTGCTGAGTATCACTGTCGTAACTCTGAAGTGCTGCCCTTGCGAAGCTGTGCACTGATTCCAGTGCCTTGTCACCTTTCCAAGCAATTCTGGAACGCTTATTTTCTGGAACAATCATCGGAGCTGTTGTCATATTACTCTTGATCTCCTGAATGTGATAAAAATATCTTCCTTTCAATATTTCCTTTATTTGGGGGTAAAGAAGAAAGTCATTGGAAGCCAGATTAGGGAGTGTATTCCAATGCAGTTATTTGTTTACTGGCTAAAAACTCCTTCACAGACAGTGCTGTGTGAGCTGGTGCACTGCTGTGATGCAAGAGCCATGAGTTGTGGGTAAAAAGTTCAGGTCATTTTCATTAAACTTTTTCACACAGCCTTTTCAGCACTTCCAAATTATAAACTTAGTTAACTGTCCAGCTGATACACATTTATAATGAATAATCCCTTTGATATCAAAAAAGGTTAGCCACCTTGTTTTGACTCTTGGTTTGGACTGACGGAACATTTTTGGTCAGAGAGAATTGGCTGACTTCCACTGTGTACTTTGATGCTTTATTTCAAGGTCTCATTACCAAGGATAGCATGACTCAAAATATCGTTCTGCCCACCCAAAAGGCAACTTGGCAAACTTCAATTCCCCTTCACTTTTTTTCATTGGTGAGCTCCTCCAGCATCATTTTTGCACACCCCTTTTCATGCCAAGATTTTCAGTTAAAGATTTTCCTATTTCTCCATTGATGTGTACTCAGTCTGCTGTGCTTCTCACGGTCTGCTGACGATTATGAGACGCACAATTCAGTGAATTTTTGCAATCGTTTAGTCAGTTCTATTATTACTGGTTTCCCTGACCTGTCTTTATCAGCACTGGTTTCTCCACCCTGAAGAGAACGCAAATCCATTTGCACCCTGCTGTTTTCTTCACGGCATTACCCCATAAACTCACATGAACGTGTCTCTGATTTCACTTCCACTCTTGCCAAGTTTAACAAGAAATTTAATGTTTACTCATTGCTCTAATTCAAGCTGCAACATTCTCCTGACAGCACACACACACACACAAAAACACAATAATGAACATCGCTCAGCAAGACACCAGCAGGTGTCAACACCAACACAGCTGGGAAGCGTTGATACACCAAGGCCCTGAACCCCTCCTGAGAGGTTCGCACAGTGCTGCCCACGTGGGTGCAGGGGGAGCCTCGTGGACTCAGTCATCAGACTGTGTATGTCTTCCATTACTGACTACTAATTTTAATGAGACAGCAGGTTAAATTTAAATACACAAAAGAATGAAATTCAGCCATTTGTGATGATATAGATGAAACTGAGGGAAATTATGTGAAATGATAGAAGCCAGGCACAGATGAGCAAACATCATGTAATCTCACTCACAATTAAAATCTAGAAAAGTTGATCTCTTAGAAGGAAAGAGGAATGATTACCAGAGCTGGGGAGCGTAGTGGGAAGGAAGGGATGAAGGTCCGTCAAGGACGGCTGAGTTATACTTAGAGAGGAGAAATAAGTTTGGTGTTCTGTTGGATGGTGAGGGAGAGGATTTTGGATGTTCTCACCATAAATAAATAATAAATATACTTTTATTAATTCCATTATAATCTTATTTATAAAGAAACAATAGTTACACTAATTATTCTAATTTTATCATTACACATCGGATACATGTATCAAAACATCACACTATATCCCATAAATGTGAACATTATGCATCAATTAAAAAAACAAAGCTTTTAAATAGTTTTCTAAATCAATTGATTCAATTTTTCTAGTTTTTACTTTAATGAGATTAATGATTGAAAAGGAAGAAAATTAATGCTAATTTATAGCATTTTAATCAATTATATATATATATATTTTTTTTAGACAATTTACTCCATAGATCTTCCCCAACATAATGTCTGCTACAAGATCCCTTCATCAACAAATACAATCGGAAAAAACTTTACCTTTACACATTTTTACAACTTCTCTTCACACTGTACAGTATATTTTAAAAACAAAATAATTTAATCCCTCATGTTTATGCTATTCCATTTTAGTGCCTTGTAAAAATTTCTTCTAAGTACATATGTTCTATAATTTTACTATTTCAAATAAAGGAAAATGAGCAAAGTTAAGCTAAACCCTCCCATTTTTATTTATGTCTATAATAAAATTTTACTTCTTAAACTAAAATTTTCCTAACTCTGGCAATCCCGTTAATTTTTTAACACTCTCAACTCATCTTGCTTCCTTACTAATTAGTATTTATGTGTGTATTTATATACTATTAGTCTATATGAGGTTTACACAAATCCTGTCTAGATAGTGGTACCTCCTGACGTTTGCTTTCCTTGGGGTCTGTTTACCTGCACGGTACTGCAGTGTCATGTAATATTTTACACAATATGTACTTTAAGGGACTTTCAGTTTATTCGATTTTGTTCTGCAAACATATTCTGATTCTCAAAAAATCCCACTAACTTAAAGAAATTGCTCTTCCTTGCAATAGTGCTCGCTCACTGCCGGTTCGCAGCTCTCCAGTGTGTCTGCTTTATCTTAACTGGACTTCGGTCACGCTGCCCTCCAGCAGGTGTGAGCACAGGCTGCCCCCATCCCATCCAGTCTTCAGAGCTGTCGTTCCATTTCTGCGCAAGAGATTCCCCAGGTGGGGCTTGACAGTCTTGTTCTCCCTGGCAGGTCTCAAATATCCTCTCTTCAGAGAAGCCTTGCCCTGACCCCTTCACTGTTCTTAAAATCCTCTTTTCTTCTTTTATCACATTATTATGCGTCTTGGTTCCGAGTTTGAGAACCAAGGAGACCATCATCTCCATAGGAGTCAGCACAGTGACTGGTCCACAGAACGCACCCTTACACTTCTTTGACAGAATTACTGTGGGTAGGTGGCTCACACCTGTAATCCCAGCACTCTGGGAGGCCGAGGCGGGTGGATCCCTTGAGCTCAGGAGTTCGAGACAAGCCTGTGCAAGAGCCAGACCCAACACTACTAAAAATAGAAAAATCTACCAGGTGTTGCAGTGGGCACCTGTAGTCCCAGCTACTTGGGCGGTGGAGGCAAGAGGATCACTTGGTGTCCAAAAGATCAGGGTTGCTTGAGCTATGATGCTATGGCACTCTGACCAGAGCAACAGAGTGAGACTCTGTCTCAAAAAAGCAATAAATAAAATAAAAATAAATTAAAGAATGATTATTGGTGCAAGAACGTATTACTACCGTTTGAAATATCAATACATATCCTAACAATTTAGAGTGTTTTTATATCTATTGGAACCAAACTCTAGTTGCAAACTGAAGTGTCATCAGGGTATATCTCAAATGGGTAAAGCCAACCTTTAGAGTACAACACAGTAAGTGCAGGAAGCACAGAACCCGTCCCAGGGGCAGCACCAACCCAGACCTAGCCTCCTGCTCTCCAAAGGAACACAGTCCAGGATGCTCCAGACCTCAGGTCTCAGTCGGGCTTTTAGAGGCCCCTATGTGGCTAAACCTGGCCACTACCGCTGACCTGCCATCTCTGCTCTGAATCTACATGGGGATCTGCTCCTTCCTGATCACACACAGCCTCTTTCCAGCCCATTCCCCTTCCTTGGAACAACACTCCGGCCTGGATGTCCCCCGTCCTATGCTGGCCTCTGGATCATTACAGGAGTTAGACCAGACACAGGATTCTGGGAACAGATCCGTTTAATCACAGAGTCCTCACGAGGCTGTCCACTACTTCTTGCTTCCTATTAATAGATCGCCGGATCGTATTTTTTTCAGAGGCCTGGTTTTTCACCTTTTTGTCTTTTGATTCTGGAACTAGCATTTTGTATGTGCCCAATTAAAAAATCCCTTTTCTTTAACTTGAGTCTGTCAAAGTTGGTTTCTGCAGATTAGTAAAAAGTCATTTCTTTTTGATAGGTTAACTAATTACACTCATACGTGGTTCACTGCTTCTTTGTGTCACACACGCGATAGACAGTGGATTTCAGGGGAGTTGCAGCACAGAGGGAGGCCGTGATCTCTGCCCGGCCTGTCAATAGTTCCTGTACTTTGATTCTTGCATTTTCTATTTTATGCAAATACCAATTGCTTTGGCTTTACATTCAACATACAAGGTATTGCCTGACATACTTTATATTGTCTCCTCTGCTAAAAATGACTGCCTTGCCCCTCTCAATAAATTCTTTAAGATTTAGGTCTAAGAGCCTTCTCTAGAAAAGCTTCCCTGAAGAAACTACTCCTACCCCAGGCAATTATCAGCCACTTTGGATCCGACACCTTCTCCACACCTTGCTAATACAAAATGCTTAATTGTACTGCTGAACTAACAATATTGCAACTTTGGGGGTCTTGAGCCCCACTGGACTCAACTCCAGGACAGGATCTTCATCTTAGGTTTTACCCCTGGTTTAGTAGAGTCCCTGGTACGCAGTGGGTACTCAATAGATGTTAACTGATGAAGGCAAGGTAAAAGAGGGGAATCTCACAAGCAGGTGGTATCATCTAGTTGAGAGTCATTTCCTTGCACACATGAAGTAGCTGGACCAAGGTAGGGGACAGGTTATGATTAGCACCTCCAGGAAAGATTGTACCATCTATGCTTCCTGTTGTCTAAACTCATCATAGCAATTTTAGGAATATCTAATGTACTGTCCTTGGCATATCAGCAACATATAATTCAATTATTTATTAACCATTGATTCATTTGCAAAAGCTCCAAGGATTACCTGTTAGGTTCAAGATACTGTGAAGAAGAAATTATTTAAGAGAGTGAGAAGCTGTGGGGAGGGAGAGAAAGAGTGGGGCAGGAGGAAGAAAGGGAGGGTTTTTCTGCATTTATTATAAATTTATTATAAATACTGTACTTTTTTTTGTTTTTGAAACAGAGTCTCCCTTTGTCAGCCTTGGTAGAGTGCAGTGGCGTCATAGCTCACAGCAATCTCAAACACCCGGGTTTAAGCGATTCTCTTGTGTCGGCCTGCCAAGTACCTGGGACTATAGGCGACTGCCACAACGCCCGGCTATTTTTGGAGATGAGGTCTTGCTCTGGCTCAGCCGTGAGACAACACGCCCGGCCCATAAATACCATTCTTTAAAAAAGAGAGAGAGTTTGTATAACTAACATTCACGGAGGGAATGGTGTTGAAATAAGGGCTGATATATAACACAAAGCTGCCCAGAAGAATAATATTTAAAACAGGTAGCACTCTTAGGGTGCAAAATCACAACCACTAAACAATCCAGAGAAACTAAAATTCTTAGAAGACATATTTTTATAATAATATTTCCTTTGAATGAATATGATATTATTGCCAGTAAGAATGCCTAGCTATATTGTTTTAGCAATGAACATAATACTTTCAGAAAAGCCATCTGACTACAATCCTTGTTCCTTTCCACCCTTCCTGGCTTTATATAGTGAGTGTGTCTTGAACATCTGAAAGTGGGAAAGATACTGAGGCCTTGGGAATTAAATACATCTCGACGTTTCTGCAATTTTTCCAACATTAGGACTATTAGTTAATCTCAGCAAAATGATTTGTTAAATATACATTTATTTACATAATAGAACCAAAGGAAGTACATATTAAATTATGCATTCATTTGAACTTGACTTACAAAAAATTTACATAGCTGTTTTATATTAAATACGTAAAGATTTTGCTTTAACTGCTAAAAGTGTAATGCATTTTTCTTATAATAAAAAAGGGTAAAACTAACATAATACAATTACAAATGTCAAGTTTTCAGTAATATACCTTTTTCATGTCTTTTCATAAGGACAGTCACACACATAAACTTTTCCGACGCCTGATGTGGACAGTGAGAATGTCTTAAGCGCTGTAACAAGACTGCTTTAATCAGGTAGTCGTTTATAGTAGCTTTCCAAATTATGTACTTTCCCCCTCAATTTCCTAGCAAAGTCCACTATGAGAGAAGGTTGCTACACTAAGCAAGATGTGCCTTGTATTCTCCAAACAAATAAAGAACTGAAGAGAAAAGCTGGACTGAGAGAGAAGACGGGCAGCTTTTGAGTGTAACATGCGTAAAAGTGTGTGTGTCAGAAGAAAGACAATTCACCAGCAGGATGCAAAGCAAAGATTCTGTGCTTGAAAGTACTCTAAGCAGGTGCTTCCTTGTTTTATGGTTTCTCCCCAGCAGAAGTCATCCCTGTAACCCGAGGGAGGGCAACTCTACATCAACATGCCACGGTTTTAATCCCCAGTCAGGTCAAAAGGAAAGAGAGTGAAAAGAAGGAAGGTGAAAACCCAACTGTGACATTGGCAAATGGTGAGGTTTAACCTCCTGAATATTGGGGTCATCTCCTGGGGAGGATATATCTGCTCTGGAGGAATCTCAAACCTCAGAAGGAAACACAATGGCTGTAAAAGTCACCCCTGGCATGAACTCAGGTGTGACAGGAACAGAGCAAACTATTGATTCATCTGTCCCAAATTTTGCTAGGGAAGGAATGTCTGTGAGCTCAAACGAGAAAAAATAAAGCAGGGATAAAAAGTCACAACTTAGAAAAGATTGAATAGGTCTGTAGGCCGTGTGCCTGTCTTCTTCAGAGAAGTTTCTCTTCAAGTCCCTTTCACATGAAAACTATAACCCAGTTACAACCTAAGAATAGGGGGAAGGGGGAAAGGGAGGGGAGGGAGGGGGGAGGATGGGCAGAGGGAGGGTGATTGGTGGGATTACACCTGTGGTGCATCTTACAAGGGTACATGTGAAACTTGGTAAATGTGGAATGTAAATGTCTTAACACAATAACTAAGAAAATGCCAGGAAGGCTATGTTAACCAGTGTGATGAAAATGTGTCAAATGGTCTATAAAAACCAGTGTATGGTGCTCCATGATTGCAGTAATGTACACAGTTATGATTTAATAAAAAAAAAAAAGAAAAGATTGAATATAACTTTGGTGATTCTGAAGAATGAATACAACAGGCCCAAGTAAGACAGTTACACTCAATCATTTACAATCAACAGCTTTGTTATTTTCTTTCCTATCAGCAACTTTAAAACCCACATCATTTGGCTGATTCAGGCTAAGTTTCTCCTAATATTGTTATTGTTCGATTAAGTACCTACTTACTAATCCCCAAAATTCTGTTGACAGTCATTGTAAGCTTTCCTTAGATACATTTAACTTTAGTTCTCTTCTGTGACAAATGAATTTTCTTGAATTTTTGTCTCTATCCCCTCTAACAGGCACCATTATGTTTTCTAACATAATTTTTAACATAATTTTTGTTTTTCTGTATTTTACCATGAAAAAGCCTTATCTTGAAAATCAATATTGCCATGGAACATGAGTATGCAAAGAGTATGTTTAAAGAAAGAAAATGTCAAAAATAATATGTCACCTATAAATCAACATGAAGAAATAACATATTCACAAATCCTAAATTTATTGCTTCTAAATTAAAGTTTATGGTCTTAAATCTAAAATGATAATGGATTTACAGAATTGTATGACAAATAGAACCAGACATCATTTGTGAATTCAGTTGTGTAATGAGAACATTTTCAAGGATTAATATTAAATTCTAATCTGAAGTGTGTCTATAACGAGTGCAATAAGGCTTTTTATCATGGACCATGAAGATTGGATGAAGGACACAAGTATTAGCTTTCTCTAATACAGATAATTAGAAATAACTTCTTAAGTAATTAGAAATAGTCTCATTCTAAGTCGTAGGTAGTATTTTTATGGCACAAACTGGTTATCCATAAAGCCTCATGAAATGTTTGGGAAAATAAAAATTTGTGGTGACTCAGCTACTCTTAAAAAAAAAAAAAAAGGACAAATTCCTTAAAAATAAATAGATGAAGATTAAGAAAAAGGGGTGGCACCTGTGGCTCAAAGGAGTAGGGCACCGGCCCCATATACTGGAGGTGGTGGGTTCAAACCCAGCCCCGGCCAAAACTGCAAAAACAAACAAACAAACAAAAAAAAAAGATTAAGAAAAAGGGCCTAGGACTTTAAAGCACTTGCTTTCACCACACACCATTACTGAAATAACATTGGGCAAGATAAATAACTCGTGAAAATATAAATGGGAAAAATTAAGGGAAAAAATAGAACTGGACCCTCAACAACAGCTATTAGAGGTGACTGCATTGGCTCTGCCATTCTCCAGCTCATCTATATTTTATTTATTTATTTTTATTAAATCACAAACACATAGATCACGTATACATTAATGCATTTATGGGGTACAATGTGCTGATGTCATATAGAATTAGGAATCCTTACATCACACTGGTTACTATCTACCTCATCTCATTTACTTAGTTATTGTGTTAAGACATTTACACTCTATACTAATAGAGCCGACATGGACCCTTGCATTGTGCACCATAGGTGTGAGCCCACCATTCAACCTCTCTTGGCTACATTTTATATCAGACTTTTACTTAACCTGATGAGCACCCATTTCCTCTTCCATAAAGTAGTTAAGGAAAGTCTTGTGAAAGTTAGTAAAATAATGTATGTAAATATCTAGTCCATGTAGTGACCAGTATGTAGTGAGTGTCCATCAATGATAGTTATTGTGTGAACCTTTTCAGCATTAGAAGAATTGTGATTTTAGGGCTAAGGAAAAAAATAGCTTAGTTTTGACATAAATTAGGATTTATTAATAGATGAGGAAAGATCTACACAACATGATGCCGAAAATTTTAATAGTTTACCCCAGGTAAGGACTCAGCTTTTTTAAAATATAATTAGACAAGTTTCTAATCTCATGTTTCCTGAGCTTTGCTTGTCTTGCATAAAGTTACAAATGGGTACATCTGAATTTATATAATCATTTTTCCTGTCTTTTCCTCTTTTTTTTTTTTTTTGCAGTTTTTGGCTGGGGCTGGGTTTGAACCTGCTACCTCCAGCCTATGGGGCTGGTGCCCTATACCTTTGAGCCACAGGCGCTGCCCCTTCTTTTTTCTTTTTTTTTTTTAAGAAACAGGGTCTCACTCTGTTGCCCAGGCTGCCAGGTGGGAGTCTAGTGGTGTGATCACAGCTCACTGTAGCCTTGAATTCCTGGCTCAAGTGGTCTTCACTCCTCTGCACCCAGAGAAATCAAGAGTAGAGGTATGCATCACCAGCTAATTAAAAAAAAAAAAAATTGTAGAAAAGGGTTCTCAATATTCTTGTTGCCCAGGCTGGTCTTGAAGTCCTGGCCTCAAGTGATCCTCATGCCTCAGCCTCTCAAAGTACTAGGATTATATGTGTGAGCTACATTTTAGGCCTTCCTTAGGCCTAATATACATGATTCTTGCCATGCTGAAAAGGTTCACATCCAATAATAACTATTGTTCATGGACACTCACTACATACTGGTCACTATATGGACTAAGTATGTGGCCGGCCTACAATTCTTACTTAATGAAATTATCAAATAGCTATTTTAATATAATGCAGACATATTTCTAGAACTATCATAAACCTCTAAATATCAGATATTAAGGAACCAAACTGTCCATCTCTGAAAATTTGAGAGAAAGGAAATGTATTGTCAATCACAACCCTTATGTACAATAGTGCATGGGCAAGTTCTTATTTATATTAAAGTAATTTAAATAGATGATATTTTAGAATGTGTCTGGCAGAGGATTTTGGAGTAACTATCCTCAAAGAAGTTCTAAAGAAATACAGGAAATTGAAGAGACAGCTGTGAAATTCTTCAATTTTTTGAAGTTATGATAAAATCTACAATCTGACATTTCACTTCAGAATTCATACTTCAAACATAAAAGTAAAAAATGTGAACATAACTTTTCTGAAACTGTCTTCAAAGATAAGGTATACCTCACTGCATGTTTTAATAAAGTGCTTTTGTAGAACAGAATTCTCCAAATTTCATGAAGATCTTATTATGCAACCCAGGTGTAACTTGTCCCACTTCCAAGATAATCTACATATTTTATTTCCTTAAAATATCACTGGTGAACAATCAATAGTAGGAGCTTTCTATTTAAATAAAAAGGCCTGGGTGGCGCCTGTGGCTCACAGGAGTAGGGTGCTGGCCCCATATGTAAGAGGTGGCGGGTTCAAACCCAGCCCTGGCCAAAACTACAAAAATAAATAAATAAATAATAAGAAGAAGGCCTGTAGAGATAAAGAAATGAAAGACACAAACCTAAATGTGATTTCAATAGAAGATATACTCTAAGGGTTTTTCATAACAACAAAGATTAGTTTATAAAACTTCACTAGGTAAGTTTTCTCCAATCAATCACGCCATCAATAAAGTAAAATTGAAATTTTCTCCTGATTGCTTTCATTATTATTTTTAAATTTCAATGCATTTCTCGCTGGCCAAGTCTCTCTTCATTATTGAAGTGTGCACACTCTCAGCTCATGAGTAATGCCCTGCGACTTTAAATACGCGTGAATAAGGCGAGGCTAAAACCATCTCCTGGCACAGAAAACCTGCTCGTCCCCAGACACTTTACTTCTTAGGAAACATCAAGAGGCGTTGAGACCTGGAATTTGTTTATGATCTCAGGTGTTTCCTAGCTCTGGGATTAGCTGAATATCTAAAATGAGAGTGCAGGATTTCCTGAGTGATTTTCACTAAGAAATCTCATGAATAATTAACTAGTCAGATGAAAAGAAAAATAAGAATTTAAGATGGTGACTCTTCCGTTGGGTAGAAAACTCAGAAACCATTCCATTTTAGATTGTTTGATGCTTCATCATGCCTGAAGAAAAAAATATATGTCACTGGCATATCCTACATCTGATAAAAAAATTTGGAAAGACACATTTCTTGAGGCTTTAAAAGATACACTCTGAAGAATAGTTCATGGAATCCTTGCGATTCCTCTCCACTCTGCTCCCTCAGGATGAACGTCTTTCTAATTCTCAAAATGTTGACAAGCACACAAAACCTAGGCATAATTTTTCTAACAAATTCAAAATGTATAATTTCTACACCATGACTATGTACACGCATACACTCACGCTTCCTATTGGCGTGGACCTGGGGAACTGCGGGATTACCATCACACTCCATCAACCTTGCTATAAATATTTCATATTCTTGCATTAAGAGAATAATTTCAGAATATGTATTGATGCACAGAAATATATAGACAGAAGCAAACATTACAGGATCACATAGGCAACATTTAATTCTTCTATTGGAGGGGAGGTTCTATGATCCCCTCAAATCAAAATTAGCCTTTTTTTTTTTTTCATTTAATTCATGTTATAACCACTTGCATGCAAAAGAGAGCTTCATATACTTCCTTTTTTACAAGAAAAGTAAAGACATATACGTACTGTAAGGAACACATTCATACTGCACTTCCAGGTATTTATAGGTTCCGGGACACGGGTCTGGAAAAACATCGGGACCAGCCACCACCGCACACTGGGTTCTGTTATTGCATCTGAAGTCCAAGAAAGGGAAAGGAATAGTAAGTTGGCACAAAGTTAAATCATATCTGACATAAACACTGGCTTTATTTAAGTTCCTGTTACACAGATCTAAATAAAGTTTGAGTTGATGTAGGCTTTACACGTATTTAGGAAATACTTATAAAATTATACATAAAACCAACCCCCCATTCAGTTTATTCATAGTAATTAATTTAATATTTAGTTGAGTACAGCATGATATTGAGTTAGAAGTTAGATGGTACTGAAGTAGCACTAACTGGTTCATAGAACATTGCCAAGGTGAAGTCAAGTAAGAAAGATTATTTGGGGGCAGCGCCTGTGGCTCAAAGGAGTAGGGCACTGGCCCCAGACACCGGAAGTGGCAGGTTCAAACCCAGCCCTGGCCAAAAACTGCAAAAAAAGAAAAAGAAAACAAAGAAAGATTACTTGGTAGGAAAGACATACTCCTATTATAAAAAAAAAAAAATTCAGAAATAATAACCACTCACTGAGTGTTATTACAGTTATGAAATAAATTTACTGATTATGAATGACATTAATTTTAAAGAGAGTAATGTGACATAAAAAAAGCTTTATCCGGGCGGCGCCTGTGGCTCAGTGAGTAGGGCGCTGGCCCCATATGCCGAGGGTGGCGGGTTCAAACCCAGCCCCGGCCAAACTGCAACAAAAAAAAATAGCCGGGCGTTGTGGCGGGCGCCTGTAGTCCCAGCTGCTCGGGAGGCTGAGGCAAGAGAATCACGTAAGCCCAAGAGCTGGAGTTTGCTGTGAGCCATGTGACGCCAACGGCACTCTACCGAGGGTGGTACAATGAGACTCTGTCTCTACAAAAAAAAAAAAAAAAAAAAAAAAAGCTTTATCCAAGCCATAATAATCATTAAAAAGTTAGTATTAAGTATTTTAAAGTTACAATGCATATTTCAATTTATTTGATATCAATAATATAATATTGCTAACCAATTAAGTGAAACCATCTTAAGAATGAATTGTACTTGTGTGTGTGTGTTTAACCACATAATGACAATAACCCCTGATATTACTGATCGCAAATACGATAGCCTATAATTTAAAGTAAAAACTTTAAATTAAAAAAATATATAATGAAATACCACTACTAAAAGATAAATATAAACTTGGACATTTTTGTGGCAATTGGAATAAACAGAGCTGGACTGGTTTATTCATGGGGGGGAATACAAGTAATGTAATTAAAACTTATTCTAAAAAAAGACACCCAAGTTCACAGTGCCCTCATTACAGTGAATTTTACCCAGAAACTTTCTAGATTTGAAACATTTATCTGTAAGTAGATATATATATATATATATATTTTTTTTTTTTTTTTCTGTAGGAAGCTAGTGGTTTACCCACCTGTTTTAGCACTAAGGTTTTAGGAGGAGATACTCTAATTATCCCCTATGTTGTCATGTTCTTGTTTATTCATTTTAGAATATAATAATGCCTCAGGGCTAGATTTCCCTGTTACTTTCTTAAAGAGCTGTTTCATTTTCTGATGTGACTTCAGAATCCTGGCGCGGACACTGGCATTATATAAGGAACTTGTAGAACTGATTTTGCAAGAAGTACGTTGTGTTGACCCGAGGCTAACACTTGTCAGGCTTAATGAGGATTTTATTTAGTCCTACGTTGAATTTTATTTATTAGTGAATGTCTTCAGCTGAAAAATACATTCTCCATTATCAGTGAGAGATTTATAGAAGCCCATACTCTATACTTATCAGGTAATTTAGTTCAACAGTAATTCTGAGGGTCAACAAGTTGTAAAGTTCTCCCATGCAGATATAATGTCAGAGTCTGGTGATCAGACAACTGTCTCAGCATGTTACTGTAAATGTGACCGTCCTCACACATGCACTGCAAATGCATAGCTTGATATGTTAACAACCTTATATTGTTAACAATTACTCCAATGCAAGGTAATATTCCCTATTACAAAGAAAACTCACATGAAGAATCTTTCCAAGTTAAATGATACATTTTTAGCAATAAAGCAATCCAGTTTTCATATCGCATCCTGAAAAAACAAACTCAAATTAGGGCTGAGTACATTGGGTACTTTTTCTTCCATTCTCTGGATACCTTGCTAAGAAGAATATGTTCCAGCTCCATCCATGTAAACATGAAGAAGGTAAAGTCTCCATCTTTCTTTATGGCTGCATAATATCCCATGGTGTACAAATACCACAATTTATTAATCCATTCATGAGTCGATGGGCACGTGTTTTTTTTCCATGACTTAGCAGTTATGAATTGGGCTGCAATAAAATCTCAGTACAAGAATATGGGGAAGGGCAAGGGGGGGGAGGAAGGGTGATTGGTGGGTCCACACCCAGGGTGCATCTTGGAAGGGTGCAGGTGAAGTTTACTAAGTGTAGAGTATAAGGGTTTGAACACAATAATTAAGAAAATACCATGAAGGCTATGTTAACCAGTTCGGTGAAAATATTTCAGACTGTATATGGAACCAGCACATTGATTCTCAGTTCTCTGATGATTAATGAGGTTGAGCACCTTTTCACATATATGTTGGCCGTTTGTTTGGCCTTTTTCAAGAAATATTTGTCAGGTACTTTGCCCATTTTCAAATTGGGTTATATGTATTCTTGCTACTGAGTTATGTGAATTCCTCATATAAAGTATTTTGGATATTAATCCCTAAAAATCTGTGCCCACCAGTGGAATAGAATGGAGAGCCCAGGAACAAACCCACACATTTATGGTCAAATAATCTTAAGCAAAAGTGCTAAGAACAGGCTCAGCACCGGTAGCACAGTGGTTACGGTGCTGGCCACAAGGCTAGTGTTGATTCAAACCTGGCTTGGGCCTGCTAAACAACAATGACAACTGCAACAAACAACAAAAAAAATAGCAGGGCGTTGTGTTGGGTGCCTGTAGTTCCAGCTACTTGGAAGGCTGAGGTATGAGAATTGCTTAAGCCCAAGAGTTTGAGGTTGCTGTGAGCTGTGAGGCTGCAGCGCTCTACTGAGGACAACATAGTGAGACTCTGTCTCCAAAAAAAAAAAAAAAAAGTGCTAAGGACATACAATGGGGAAAGGAAATCTCTTCAATAACTAGTATTGGGGGAATTGGGTATCCACGCGTGGAAGAATGGAACTGGATCCTTGTTTCACACCACATACAAAATTCAATTTAAAATTGATTAAAGACATAAATCCTAAAACTATAAAACTATTAGAAGAAAATTATAAAACATAGGTACTGAGCTTCTTGACATTTATCTGGGCAATTACTTTTTGGATACAAAAGCATAGGAGACAAAAATAAAACCAACAGGATTGCACTTAACTCAAAAGTTTCTCCATAGCAATGGCAATAATTAACCATATGAAGAGACAGCTTTCATTCAGAATAGGAGAAAATATTTATAAAGGCTATTGTCACTTCTTTCTGAGATGAATAATGTTACCCTCAATTTCACAGAGGAGGAAATTGTGAAGGTTTCAGACTGTCAGTAATCAATGATAGTCACTGAATTCTAGAATAGGGAACTGAAAACCACAATACCGCTATCTTACCATGGAATGAGCCCTATAACTTACAGTCACTCTGGGATTCTGCTTTAACTGACCCTGACCTGACAGGTTCTCAGCAGTACTATGGTGGTTGAATGACGGAAAGACCAGCTGTGAAACATTTGAGTGACTCAGAAACTCATTCAGTCAGAACTCTGAAGCAGCTATGAATTTAAATTGACATGATATAACCAGGCACTTGCTATCCAACTTGACGTGCACGGAACTAAAAGATCAATCTCTGAGTAAAAGGTGGAAGGAGTAACAGGCTGAATGTGTGTATAGGCTCTTCCAAAAGAAAAATAAATAAAAGCATTTAAATGGAACCCACATAGACATCTCCCATTTACATATAACTACTACTGTGGATCAATTTTATTTAGTAAATATTAGTTAAATACTAAATTATATTAGCTATTACCCTGTTTTCCCGAAAATAAGACAGTGTCTTATTTTAAGGTGTGCTGCCAAAGATGTGCTAGGTCTTATTTTCAGGGAACGTCTTATCTTTCCTGTAAGTAGGTCTTATTTTCAGAGGATGTCTTATTTTCGGGGAAACAGGGTAGCACTAATTTAAAGGGAATATAGTTCAAGGTAAAAATATGTCACATGATGACTGCCAGAAAAGAGACGCGTCTTCCCAATCACTGGATGAGAAACAGGATACAGCATAATTTACAGCTGACTTGTTCACTCCAAGATGGCTCATAGCAACGGAGGAACAAAAGTAATTAAGTATGACGACGAATTACTCATCTCTGGTAAGACAGTTTCCTCTATTTCACACAGCATAAGCACAAAAGATATTGATGGGTTTATGTGCTTACCAATTATTCAGAAAATGCATTATTACAGAAAAAATAAGCAGCCTCTTCTTTTCTCACTAAATTCAATAAAGTGCTGTTGCATTTACTAATATTTTCCAGAAAAAATTAGCAGCCCATTATCTCATGTTCGATAACAACATACTAATGGGTGATGCGTAGAAAAATGAGTCAACAGTGGCAAACCAATGATTTAAATGCAACAATATTTATAAATATAACTACATTTTTAAAATGCTGACATAACAGACATGTAAGGGCAGGGGTGGCTGATTCCACAATAACTAATAAGTAACTAATAATAACTAATTAGTTATTAGATTATTAGATATTAGTTATTAGATTATTAGTGAATAACTAATCATCCAGCATGGTACTAGAAAAGTACTATTAAAACAAGTGAAATCTGCTTGTATTTATTTATATACTAGGAGAGTATTCTATTCACAGGGGTTCTCCATTAACACGACTTCCAATCCTGTATTCTTTTAACACTCTAAATTCAGTGAGTGCAAAGACATTATTCCCGGAAATGTTAAGGAAATTTTCCAATGGTACTTCAGCCAGGTATTAAACTCCTCTGAAAAGCACTGGTATTTTTAAAGACAGAATACAATGGTGTTTTAAACAGTGGCCTTGTGTCATTTTGTTAGCAAAATTACAAATTTACTTTAGCGCTTATTAAACCAACCACATGTAAGCAAAAGCATATGTAATGAAGAAACACACATCCTAGTATACGCAAGAAATTCACACCATCTAACATATAACTTACGTTGATTCGCACAAGAATAAGGCATATTTTTATCTCAAACACAAAATTATTTTGAATATATCTTGTCATGAAAAAGAAAGCCACCATCATATCACATTAATGTTTCAATTCTCAAGATAGTTTAGGTAAACAGAGTAACTGATTTTTTTCTTCTCAGGATGAAATACAGCAAAACAAGAAAACATAAATTAAGGCACAGATATTAACGTATTTTGGTCAATGCCAAGAGAACTCTCCTTCTCCTCCTTAAGATAGTAAATTCCTTATTGTCCCGGGCTGTCTCCCTGACACCTGATGAAGTGGACACCTGATGAAGTGGCATTCATTTGGACTTAGAAAACAAGGAGACGATAAAACAATTTTTCTATTGGTAAAAAAAAAAAAAAAAAAGGATGTGCAGGTCATAAAGGAACCATCTGGATTTCAAATAATAAGAGAATTAAATGCGTGAAGAATAAAAAAGTTGATTATCTTCATGAAAAAGAAAAAATCACCCATTTTTAAGACTAGCTATACATGCAGGATTCATAGAGCAGTTTGTAAGAAGAGTCACAAAAGTGATAAGGTTCCTAATTTGGTTCTTCTATTTCATAGAACATTGGTTGCAAACGATAAACCGAAGGTATCACAGGATCTTCCGGAGGACGCTGTCAATGTACATAAACAGAATTCTATGATTTACAAAATGATTTTCTTGCCCCAATTGTTTCTTTCTTTATATAATTTTTTAACAATGTAATGCCTTTAATTTTTTTAATTTTTAATTATTATGGCTACATAATGGTTATACACATATACAGGGTACACCTGATGTTTTGATACAGGCATACAACGTGTAAAGATCAAATCAGGGTAACTAGGGAATTTCACGAACTTTCCTTGACATTAGGGAAGTGTAATTTGACACAACCGAGTGAGAAAACATGACCCAAGTGAGGAGTACATATAGAAAATAGGGTATCGTACTAGTTTTCTTGTTGCTTTTGTACGAAATGGCCATAAATGTACAGGCTTTGAAAGAATGCACATTCATTCTCTTATGGTTTGGAGGTCAGAGGTCCAGACTGAATTTTGCTGACATCAACATATTGGCAGGTTTGCGCCACATGGATGTTCTAAGGGGAATCTGTTCCTGTTTTACATATTCTAGAGGCTGAACCCTCATTTCTTGGCGTGTGTCCCTATCACATGGTACCTTTTCTTCCCCACTTGTGACGTCACATCATGTGTTTCCTCCTGTGACCTCGGGAACCTCTGAAAATGAACTTGTAATTACACTGAGGGCCCACCAAGAGAATACAAAATAGTTTGCCCAAACGTTATAGTTCTAGTTAGCCTTAACATTGTCACATATGAGAAGTCCCTTCAGCCACATAAGATAACATTCACAGGTTATGGAGATTAGGACGCCAATATCATGCTGTGCATTAATCAGCCCACTACAAGGACTAAGGCAAAAGGCAGGTTGAGGACAGTGTCTCTGGGTGGTCACCTTAGGTCTGAGGTAGCAAGATTCATAGACTCATATTTATTTTATTTTATTTATTTTTGGGACAGAGCCTCAAGCTGTCCCCCTGAGTAGAGTGCTACTGCATCACAGCTCACAGCAACCTCCAACTCCTGGGCTCAAGCGATTCTCCTATCTCTGCCTCCCAAGTAGCTGGGACTACAGGCAACCACCACAAAGCCCAGCTATTTTTTGGTTGCAGCTGTCATTGTTGTTTGGCAGCAGGGGCTGGATTCAAACCCAGGTGTATGTGGCTGGCGCCTTAGCTGCTTGAGCCACAGGCCCCGAGCTGAGACTCATATTTATTAAAAGAACGTGTAGACTCCATTTGTATATATTGTCTTCCAGTACAAATAAATGTTTTGAGTTTGATTTGGCTAAAAGATAATGATATAAACTGTTTTGCTTTGATCACAATGGAATTCTCAGCACACAAAGCGTGTTGTTGTAGAGACGGGGAACACAGCTAGATGAAGCTGAGCAATAAAGATAAACTTTTAAAGCATTTTACTGAAATAGGAATGTGTTTTCAATCTGGACTTACATAGATATTCATAAAATGTGAAATACCAAACACTGAGAAATTATAAACATAATTACATTGATTCATATTAATTTAAATTAATGGGCAGGGCAAAGTGGTTCAAAGCTATAATCCTAGCACTTGGGGAGGTTGAGGCAGGAGAATCACCGAGGCCCCAGGAGTTCAAGACAAGCCTGGGCAGCATAGCAAGATCCCATCTCTACAAAAACATCAGGGCTGGTGACAGGAGCCTGTCATATCAGCTACTTGGGAGGCTGAGGCAGGAGGATTGCTTGAGCCTAGGAGTTTCAAGTTGCAGTGAACTATGATGATGACTCTAACATGAGCAACAGAGTGAGACCCTGTCTCAAAAAAAAAAAAAAAAACACAAATAAATAAATGTATGTTTCAGTGTTATTATACCTTTCTAGAAACAAATGAAAAATGACTATTTCATGCTGATGGATTGGAATAAATAATTATGTTTTGACAACCTACAATTTAAACACAAATTCTCTACTATATTACAAAGATATTATTCATCTATGCTCTAAAATTTGTCAGTGCCAATTTAGAAAGGAAATACTTCTTCAGATTTTCTTACTATAATGTGTACTTACACATTTTCAAATCTCAAAGGCTTATTCCTAGGAATTTCTAAAACTGACTAAATCATATTCTGAAAATACAAAAATATGTTTGAAAAGGTGGTAACCTTGCTAGAAAAGTCCAATTTCCTAATATTCTACACACATCTGAGCAATACTTGATAGAACAAATTATCATAATCATCAGTCAACATCCACATACCAAAACTAAGATGAGTGGCTATGTCAATTCATAGAAATATGCCTCCAAAATAAGTGGGAATGTGTTTTTAAAATTAATGTTTCCGACACCTTGCTGGGAAAGCATTTCAGTCCTAAATTCCCCACCAGTGATTTCTAAGCTGCAATCTTTCAGTACTTGAATGCTACAACCACAGACGGAATTATTACAAAGTCTTCATTTTAAAAATAACTAGAATTGCATTTACATTAGACTATTACCAACTCCTCATAACATTAGACTATTACCAACTCCAGCATTTCAGAGCTGAACATTCCTTACTTGCATGTATGGTTAACCAAATGCATGCATGAATTATTACCTGAAGTGTGGCAAATAGGAGAAGGAATATTTTATAAGCCCCAAAAGTACCCATAATTATATTAATATATATTTTTATATGCATGTATTTTTCTCAAGTGAGAACATGCACTTTTTGAGCTAGTTATGGCATCATATGTGTATTTATTTTGCAGAATTTATGTTTTTTCCACTCCTTTTTGTTTATAAGTCAGAGACAGAAAACTCACTATACGTCGCGAGTCTTTCAAGGCACTCTTAACTCTGTGAGCTACAAAAATGTCCCATCTGCATGACAGGCCCAAGATGAGGACTGTCATCCTGAATCATTTAGTTGGAGGCTTCATTGCTTGTCAATATGGAACATTTCCAAATCAAATGACTTATAGATGAGAAAAAGTAAAAAGCAACAGAAACAAATCTTGAGAAAGAGAATTGAGAGGAGAATTTGACTCATGTTGTATATTGGAATCAGTTAATACCAAAGCCTTTAAGAGGAAATCATAAACTGAGCCAGGGAAAAATGCCTTTGGCTTCCTCACATTTGCTTTTAATAAAGGGCTAAACAAAAGCAAATGAAGACCCTGGTGTCTGAACACATGTGGGCTTATGTATTGGGCCTTCACGAAGATTAAAAAAGAAAAGATTTCCAGAGGAGAATATCCAGCGGAGAAATAAAGTTGGGCGTCTAACCCTGTCCTCATACACAGATTTTTAAAGACTGCAGTAGTTAAGTTTCTTCTATCTTAGAAGAACCATCTTAGTAGTTGTCATGCTTTAAAAGTGTAACATAATAGACAGCACAGCAAAAAAAAAAAAAAAAAAAAGCCATGAAACAGGTCAGAAACGCCCCTGCCTGGAGACCGAAACCATGGGCCCCTCTGTCCTTATAGGCTCATCTCTCCTTCAGCCCTGGGCCAGGGTGACTAACGCCAGCATATCAAGTCCAGTGATGACTTTGGAGAGAGTCCCATCTCAATCCTGTACCCTCCCCACTTTGGCTTCATCCTTCTGAATTTTACTATACTCGTGTGTAAAACAATGAGAACAGCAGTGGGGCTTCAGCTCCCTACATCAAAGGTAATAAGATGTTCAGTACAGGGGAAGAAATGTAAATATTTTATAACGACAAGGTCCCATACTTCAAAAGAGGTCTCCCTGGGGTACACATACACAGAGAAAGGCATTAAAAAAGGCACGTATTTATCAGAAATAACATTGTAAGGCTGGGTGTGTAATCCAAGCACTGTGGGAGGCTGAGACAGGTGGATGGCTTGAGTTGGAGACCAGTCTGAGCAACAGCAACACTCCATCTGTACTAGAAATAAGGAAAAAATAAAAAAAAACAAACAACAAAAAGAAAGCACTAGTCGGGCACTATGGCAGAAGCCTCTAGTTACTCAGGAGGCTGAGGCAAGAGGATCACTTGATGCCAAGAGTTTAAGGTTGCTGTGAGCTGTGAAGACGCCACAGCACTGTACCAAGGGTGAGAGAGTGAGACTGTGTCTCAAAATAGGGCAGGTGCAGTGGCTCACGCCTGTAACCCTAGCACTCTGGGAGGCCAGGCAGGTGGACTGCCTGAGCTCTCAGGTTCCAGATCAGCCTTAGCCAGAGTGAGACCCCCGTCTCTAAAAATACCCATATGTTGTGTCAGGCCCCTATAGTCACAGCTACTCAGAAGGCTGAGGCAAGAGAGTCACTTGAGCCCAAGAATTTGATGTTGCCGTGAGCTGTGATGCAATGGTACTCTACTGAGGGCGACAAGTGAAACTCTGTCTCAAAACAAATAAAAAAACAAAAAATTGTAATGAAGGCTGAAATTTTAGATCCCAGCAACTATAACATCACTCTGGCAGTTGGTAAGGTATTGGGCAAATTCACTCAACAGCACTCCCTGAAGCTCTTTCTCCTTTCTCCAATACCCGCTCAGCCCCTCATCCTGTCTGTGTGTTCCTGCCAATCCAGAGAAGCTACCTTAACTAGGCCTGGTACATGGCTCCTAATCCTCACTTGATTCCGATGACCCTCCGTTTTCTCCAGCTTAAAAACCAAACTCTTCAGCAGGACACACAAGGCTCTTTCCCAAATGTCTGCTTTCTGATGAAACTGAGTCTCTTACATTCATTTTGGAAAGATATATGGAGAACACTTAGAGATTTAAAAATAGAACTGCCATTCAATCCTGTAATTCCTCTACTGGGCATATACTCAGAAGACCAAAAATCACATCATAACAAAGATATTTGTACCACAATGTTTATTGCAGCCCAATTCATAATTGCTAAGTCATGGAAAAAGCCCAAGTGCCCATTGATCCACGAATGGATTAATAAATTGTGGTATATGTACACCATGGAATATTATGCAGCCTTAAAGAAAGATGGAGACTTTACCTCTTTTATGTTTACAGGGATGGAACTGGAAAATATTCTTCTTAGTAAAGTATCTCAAGAATGGAAGAAAAAGTACCCAATGTACTCAGCCCTACTATGAAACTAATTTAGGGTTTTCACATGAAAGCTATAACCCAGTTACAATCTAACAATAGGGGGAAGTGGGAAAGGGAGGGGATGGAGGGGGGATGTGGGTAGAGGGAGGGGGACCAGTGGGATTACACCTGCGGTGTATCTTACAAGGATATATGTGAAACTTAGTAAATGTAGAATGTAAGTGTCTTAGCCCATTAACTGAAAAACGCCAGGAAGGCTATGTCAACCAGTACGATGAAAATGTGTCAAACGGTTTATGAAGCTAGTGTGTGATGCCCCATGATCATATCAACGTACACAGCTATGATTTAATAAAAAAAAAAAGAAACTGAGTCTCTGAAGATTCCAGACTGCGAAATGAACAACATAAACATTTGAAAGCGAATATGTGAGCTATCACGTCTTTCAGTTATATTTTCCAGATACGCATGAAAATATTAAGTAATTTCTCCAAGGTTATACAAACAATGAGAACCCTGGGAAAAGAAATAAAATCTCTTTGTTCCTAATTCACGTTCTTCTTACTTCTTTTCTCTGTAGTAATGGGAAAAATACAAGGCAGATTATTAAGTATTATGGGACATTACTAATCTTTGTATTCTTTTGTATTATAAAACCTGTTTTCTAAATAGCAAACAAAGATGTATTCATTTAATTGACATGTATTAAAGCCTACCATGGGTTAAGTACAAATGATAGGTGTGTGTCTGCACAATGTCTGCTTAATGGTCACTATTACGGACTGAATTGTGCACCCCAACAAGGCATTTTTAAGTGCTAACCCTGGGACCTCAAATTGTGACCATACCTGGAAAGAAACTTGTTGCAGATATGACTAGATAATTAGTGAAGATGAGGTTCTATTGGAATAAAGAACGTCCGTTATGCAACATGACAGGTGTCCTGGAAGAGGGAAATTTGGGCACAGATGCAAGGACAGGTTGTTCACAGAGGCAGATACTGGAATGATGCAGCTACAATAAAGATCGTAGCCAACACCACAAGCTAAGAAGATGCACGACAGCTTTCTCCCCAGGAGTCTTCTGGAACAGTATGGCCTTGGCTCCCAGAATTGTGCCAGAGTAAGTCTCTGCCATTTGAACTGCCAGTCGGTGGTCCTTTGTTCCAGCATCCCTAGGAGACTAATATAGACATATAACCTGTAAGAGTAACAAGTACCAGGCAGGCTTCCTGGAGCAGGTGACATGAGAATTAATTATTAAGGGTAATAGGAAACTAATAGACAACCTAATACACGTCCACATAAGAGAAAAACTGAATTCAATTCAAGTTGCGGGGGGACAGAACAAGGGAGGGAGAAGAGGGAAGGGGGACAGGTGAGCTCCAGCTTGTTGGGCACAAGGTAAGGGAGTATGGCACACATCCTGGGTGTGGGACACAGCTGCAAGAGGGACTCTGCCTAACAAAGGCAGGCCGTGCAACCTGGTTCTTTGTATCCTCAATGATGCCCCAATAATAAAATAATAAATAAATAAATAATTGTAACTCACACATGCTGATCCACTTCCACTGGTTCAACACTATACAATGTGCTTTCTATAGATAATCTTGAGTAAATGATTATCTATAGAAAGATACAGATAGAAAGTCATTCTCAATGACTCTAGTAAGGCCAAATATATGGAAAAGTGAAAAAAAAAAGGGGGGCTTTAAGAAATTAGGTTATTTATGTAAATGTTATCCAAGTAGTAATCCAATGAGCCTGGACTGATGGAGTCAATTAGGGAGAAAAGAATCGTGGAATATTTTACAGGCAAGGAATAACACAGTCTCATTGTTTTCCATCCAGAGGAATCTGTCACCACTGCCGAAAATGCATCCGTAGAGCACAGGACAGATGGCAGAAGGGTCTCATCACAGAGATGGAAGGAAGAAATAGAGGCAAGGAAGACTCAAGGCGGGAAACCGAGGAGTGTTGATCATTAGCTGAAATGTCAGGAGTCCCAAGCAGGGAAGAAGTACTAGGGACCCAGTCAGAGAACACACAAGGTGTGTGAGTGACAGTGGACCCACGTCAGAAAAGTCGCAGATGAAGTGCTGGTTCTGTGTTGAGGTGGACACAGCAGGATCTGTGCCTGGGTGCTACAAAGCTGCCAGCGCCAAGCCCTCCACCGAGCCTGTGCCCTCCTGGCCGAGACTCGCTCCTCCTAACAGACCCCATCGTCACTGCTACCTCCAAAGAGATTGAGATGTCACAGGTGTCAAAAGAAACCTGGGTATCCATCCTTTGGTTTTCTAATAGATAAGGTCTGAAATCTGCAGCCCTTTCCAACGCGGCACATACATGTTTGTACAATTAGAATTTGTGGCTGTTTGTTCTTTCTCCCAACAAAGAGAAATTTTCAAAATTAGTCACAAGGCTTTTAATTTCTCAGAACTACAAACATAAGAAACGGTTTGGGTAACTATGGTAGGTCCCTTACGGTAGCAAGACGACAACATTGTTTGTTGCCCTTTGGTGATAACTGGGAATTTTTATGACCCATTTAAAAAAATTGAATCTCCAGACAGAACAATGCCTGGGTACGTCAATGTGCCATGATCTCAGATATTGATCGGAGTCACCATTGGCTGGCAATATATTTTTGAATGTATGGAATTCTGAGTAAACACTTATTTAACTGAAGCAGACACACATCTGCCTGTTCATTGCAGCTCCTGAGGGATGGGGGTATGAAGTCTGAGTGCGCTGCAGAGGTGACAGCCCTGGGGACAGGAAAGAAGCTGACTCTCTCCTTCTGCCAAGCTCCCTGTGGTTTAATTACACAGCCATGCCAGTGCCACCTTGAGGGAAGGCCACTATCTTAGGGCTTCTCGGCTGGAAGCAAGTTACATAAAAACGATTGGAAAAAAAAAAAAAATGGAGAGAGAGGTCCAAAAGAAAACACAAGACTGGATGAAAGCACAGGGTGAACAGACATCTGCTTTTTGTTGTTTACTGTATTTCAGGCATTGCAATCCACTGGATAAATACACAGAAGTTACAAATAAGAAAGTTCCAAAAGAACAGACATGTGGCAAGTTTATACAAAATGAAGAATGCGTTTGTGGAAAGGAAAACTGTGAGACTGTCACGAACAGCATGCCAAGTCAGACATGTGGCCATTTAGCAAAGGGAAAACAGCAGAAGGTAACAATTAAGCACCAGAAATGACCAAACGGACGTCCGAAATGTCTCCAGGACGCGAGCAGTCGGCTAGTGGGGATGATGGCATATGCTGGCGGAGGAGCTGGCTGTAACTAGAAAATTCACCTTTTCAGCTCTCTAAATCTGATGCTGACACCCCTTTCTGTCAGTGGAGACCCAGTCTAGAAAAGTGTCAGCAGATACTCCATCCCAGCTTACAAAATAAGAAGGTGCAAAAACGAAGAACTTCTTCCTAATGTTCATTTTACCGAGGACAAATAAATCATCTCTACAGTCACATTTAGTGTAGAGTTTTAACATTTAGGTTCCAAAATAAAGGCACATGGGTCCCAGGCTTCAAGAACTTCTTCAGTTCCTTCTATGGGGCAATTTTTAAGTCACACAATGTGACTTTCGCGTATTTCAACCAAAAAAATATACCGTTGTTGTAAGATTTTCACATATAATTAGCAGAGTCGAATTAATTTATTAAAGACATTTTAAAGTAATGTGTTCCAGTTGTACATGTAAGTGGTAGTAACAAAAGAGAGCCTTAAAGAATATTCATAAAATAGGTATTGTTGTCTACTAAAAGATGAAAAGTATGTCTCACAAGAATATAGCCCTCTTATTTTAGTGCCTTTTGCAAAAAGATACACATTTTATGCTTTATGTCAACATCAAAATATGTGATTAATAAAATGTATCAAAAGCTACTGGTGAAAAACAAACAGCTGGGACTACACCAACCACCAACCCTGAATTTCAACACTGGCAAGGCAGCAGATATTTTTCTTCTTAATATCAATGAGTAAAACATTCCAAATAAGTGTAGAACCTCAGAAATTTAAAGGAAAATATGTTTTTACTCATTTAAAGCTATTATAACATTCTGTTGTTTCATTGAAAAATACAAGTCAACTGTAAACTCAGAGTTCCATAAGAAGAAAAGTAAAATAAACTTCGTTTAGGAACTTGGATCAGAAGTCCAGATTGTCATTTTCTCTCTTAATTTACCATAGTACTTAGAAGAGAGAGACCACTAATTAGAAAAGTTTTTGATCTAGAAAAAAATGAAGACCTTGGTTGCTACCCACCACAACCCCAGACTGGGCCAGTATTCTAAACAAGACAGACAGGTATTTGCATAAAACAACTCGAACAATAGGTTATTTCTTTCCAAATGTAAAGGTTTTTATTTTATTTTTTAAATTTTACATCAGACTCACAACTTATGGGTAGGTCAGAAAAAATATGTTACTATTCAAGGAAAATCATAAGGGATTCGCTAATGAAGAATTTATGTATCTGCTGCTGCTTTTATGAAATCCTCTTTGAGTGTATTAGTTTTCAAACTGCATAACACAGGCAGGGAGGCAGCTTTGCATAAGTTAAAAGCATTTGCTTAGAAATTAGGCAAATTCAAGTCTTTGGTCTGTTGATTATCAGCTAATATAGCTTAAACAATTTACCTGCCCTCCTCTGGGCCTCAAACTCCTCAGCTACATGGCAGAGATAAAAATCGTACCTGCAATTCGTAGAGTTGCCATATGAGTTAAAAGAGACAAGTTGGAGGTCTAAGCATAGTGCTAGTCACAGTGAAAACACTGTCCATTGTTTTAAAACTGTTGATAATAAGACAAAAAAGAAACTGAAAAGACAAAACGCTATTTCCTTGTCATTTCTCTGTATATACCTATATACATAACACTTAATGATGGTTTCTTAATATGAAGTATTTCTTAGTAAAAGTAGACTCATGTCTACTTATCACATAATACACACTTCATAATCATTTTTATTTCAGGAAATAATAGAACACAAAATGGGATGGAATCTATTTAGGTTCAATATTTAATTTCAAGTCATTACTTACACTACAGCATGTTTATAATTTCATGTACATATTCATCTAGAAATACTTAAGCCTCATCCCTTAGATACAGTAAGTAAAAAGAATCAAATTTAATATAAAAATCGTGGCATATGTGTATACATAGCTCAGTTGAAATCTTGCTAAATTTGGGGGGGAAACAGAAAGAGGGAAGGAGAGAGGGGGGTGAGGCCTTGGTGTGTGTCACACTTTATGGGGGCAAGACATGATTGCAAGAGGGACTTTACCTAAGAATTGCAATCAGTGTAACTTGGCTTATTGTACCCTCAATGAATCCCCAACAATAAAAAAAAAAAAAATGATAAAAAAAAATTTTTGGTGCTAAGAGAAAATTCAAATATAATTTTTGTGTTAATAAAATATCACACTCACTAAATATTATGGTATTTCCACTAGTAAGGAGACAAAATAATAAAATAAAAAAAAAACAACTTTGTTGGAAGTTCAAATTTCTTTTTTCCCCTACTCAAATTTCTGAATTAACTATGAGTGGGAACATAATATGACAAAATTAAAATTTTGCCCAAAAATTATAGTTGGCATAGTCTTTTAACATAACATTTTGCCAATGTATGTCACCAAAGACAATAGTCACATTCTTCTTGGCTCAAAATATTTCAAAAAATATTATTGCAATAGATTTTTCATAAGAAAGTGTGAGCAAATATAAATTGGTTTCATAGAAGTGCTGAGTACATTGGATACTTTTTCTTCCATTCTTGAGATACTTTACTTAGGAGAATATGTTCCAGGTCCATCCATGTAAACATGAAAGAGGTGAAGATCACAACTTAGCCCAGGGTGAAGGAGAGAAATGGATGGGACGAGAGGGGACGGGGGAGGTTTGAGAGAGGGAGGGTAAACAGTGGGACCACATCTATGGGGCATATTGAAAGGGTGCAAGTCAAATCTGTCAAGTGTAGAACATAAATGTCTTAACACAATAATCAAGTAAAGGAGGCAAAAGCTATCTTAATTAGTTTGATTACAAGCACTCCAAATTGTATAAAAAAATCAACACGTTGTACCCCACATATGCATAAATGTATTCATGATCTAAAAAATATTATTGCAGAAAATCTCAATTATATGAAATGAGAATATTATTTAAAAGTTTCTTTAGGACAACATTTTAGGTTAATAGAAGGTAGTGACATCTATTTTCCTACCTACAACCCATCCCTAAAAAGCAACTAGATTTTGCTCTGGAGAATCATTGTTCATATTCCCAATCAGTGTGGCTGGTCCTGTGAACCACAGCCACGTGTTTTGTGTCCCTGGTCACAGTGACCAGTTCAGGGATAGGAATTAAATGTAAGAGAGGTTAGCAATACACAAATCTGTAGTTTCTGCTGAAAACACTCCATAAAAGGACTGCTGGTAGTCTTCAAAAGCTGCGTGAAAAGTCAAGGAAATCTGGGGGTGCTGAGAGAGCACATGTTGACCTGCAAATGAAACCCAATCCAAAAGAGGAGAGAAGAGAAACAGAAGTTACAGCACTTGAGCACGTCTAGACACCTAAAGCCAGTTAAACCCAGGGCTGTTCAGTTACAGGAGTAACTTCTTTCCATACAAGGCATTTTAAGTTAGGGCTGAACTTGCCATGGACAGTCCGGAATTGCTGTGTTTCCTTCCAATCTACTCTATTCTGTCCTGTTAACACGAGTTTAGTCAGTGCAGGCTGCCGTAACAAAATACCACGGACGGTTTAAATGACAAAAATTTACTTCTTAACGTTTATTAAAGCTAAATGTCTCAGATCAAGGTCCAGCATAATTAGTTTTTATTGAGGGCTCTCACCCTAGCTTACGGAAGGCCGCCTTCTTTCTGTATTCCCACGTGGGGCTTTCCAGGGAACGTATGTGTGTGTGTGTGTGAGCCTAGACAGAACCTCTTTCCTCTTCGTATAAGGCCTCTCATGCTATTAGATTAGGAGCCTGCCGCCTTTTAACCTTAATTGCCTCCCAAAAGTTCTGCCTCCAAATATAGTTACAATGGAGGTTAGGGTTTCAACATAGGAATGTGAGGGGTGGAGGCACCACTTAGCCCAGAGCAGCAAGGATTGATTTACATTATCAACAACCCTCCCCCTGGACTGTGAACATTATTCACTTTTATATCATTAGTATTTAACACATTTTTCTGCCCTTAGCAAATGCTCAGTAATTGATTAATGCATTAATTAATCTTTCTATTGATAGCAGTTATATGAAAGCTGTTCTTACGGTAGGAAAAAAGTGGTTATAATTTTGACAGAAATATAAATCTTACAGATCGGGGAAACAGATGGAGATAATCTTTGAAGTGCTTTTAGGTTTTCTCCAATCATCTCACTGCAAAATGATTTAGAAAATACTCACCATAATATGGCTGATGATATATATAGATGTGTGTGTATATACATAATGTGTATATTTATTAAAATATACACATATATGTATATCTAGATATATGCATTTATACATATATGTTTATATAATATGGTATGTATAACTATATATTTCAGATGTCAGCGTGACTTATCTTTAAAAGGTCAGATAGTGAATACCTTAGACCATGTGAGATAGATGGGCTATGTCATAATTACCTAACTCTGTCCTGTGGCAAGAAGAATCCACATATAAGAAGCAAAAAAACAACTTCTGATAAAACCAGTGCAATTTGGAATGACCGCCACTGTTTGCTGATGTCTGCGTTATTTAATCTATCAGTCAACTCAAAGAGCCCTCTATTTTGATTTCAACAATATATATCTTTAACTTTTAGACTGGGTGAAAAATAGGAGGAAAATTACTTATTAAAATACTATCATTCTTTCACCAAGGAATATAAAAATTTCCCCACATAGACTTTGCATTCCACTTTGTTTCCAGAAAAAGAAAAAAGAAAACTTTACAATATTCTGATGACATCATGGGCCACTCTGAATAATTGGCAAAACAGAAAATGAGTTATATTTCTTCTTTTACACATTGTCCTGGTTTGGCCAGAAGGTCTTAACACTTTGTCAAAAAAAAAAAAAAAGGCTAAGAGTTAATACTTAATCCAATTACTTCTTTGGCTTTACAAATTTTTTTAATCAAATTTTTTATATTTTGATTTTGATATTTTGATATTTTTTAATCAAATTTTTATTTTTAAATATTATTAGAGTAACCTGTAGAAGTTATGTGTTTTAAAAATATTACTTAACAAATATTTTAAGGTCATTCTAAAGAAATACTTGTGTCTCCATAGGGGTTCCGATTACCACTTAGAATACATTTTTCAAAACTGAAGTTGCTGGAAAAGATCCCTGGATGTAAGAAGCGCTTCCCCATAGCAATTACAAGCACAAAACGTTTAGTAATTTGCTGATTGTTTTTTACTTAGGAGACATACAAATATACTTTGTTAATATTTTAATGACTTAGGAATGAGAATAAATATAAAGAACCCATATTTACGATGTATATTTATGAGTTTTAATTATACCATTTGTGTTATCTGGGAACTGCAATTATCCTTGCAATACGATCTAAAAAATAAAAATCATTGGGTGGCGCCTGTGGCTCAGTGGGTAGGGCGCCAGCCCCATATATAGAGGGTGGTGGGTTCAAACTCGGCCTACGACAAACTGCAACAAAATATAGCCAGGGTGGCGGGTGCCTGTAGTCCCAACTACTTAGGATGCTGAGGCAAGAGAATTGCTTAAGCAATGACGCCACAGCACTCCACCAAGGGCGACAAAGTGAAACTCTGTCTCTAAAACAAAAATAAAAATAAATAAAAATAAAAGTCATTTAAGCTTCTAGAGGACAACTGATAGCTTTCTAAGATTTCTCTCATTTTTCATATGCAAACTGCCTCCATAAGCTAGAACCTTTCTTTCAAATATTTTTAAACTACCAAACAAGTGGGAAAAAAATAAGTCATTCTGTCTGAAGAATCATAATAATTGAGGTTATTATTAATCAATTATTTAAGTTTTTGTTATTTCATTGATTCCTTGCTATATTTTTTCATTATTTCCTTTTATTTTTGTTAAATGGGCAACAAAAATATTCAAAAGATCCCATTCCTAAAATTATTCATCATTCGCTGCTCGTAATACACATGGATTTACCAGCTCACTCCCACTTCATTTGTAAATCTAGGAATCATAGTCATTTGTATTATTTTCATTATTTCATTTTCATATTTTTATGTTCTGTGGCTAAAATGAAGGATACATTTCATCATTGTCCTTGTAGTAAGAAAGCCATGTTCTTGTCTTCAGTTTCTAAGTCACACTGTTACCATTTAAGCTTTTAGCTGACTTGGGACTCATTTTTTTTTTTTTTTTTTTTTGGCCGGGGCTGGGCTTGAACCCGCCACCTCCGACATATGGGACTGGCGCCCTACACGTTGAGCCACAGGCGCCGCCCTTGGGACTCATTTTTAGAAAAGAGAATATTGGGCGACGCCTGTGGCTCAAGGAGTAGGGCGCCGGTCCCATATGCCGGAGGTGGTGGGTTCAAACCCAGCATTGCCCAAAAATCAAAAAAAAAAAAGAAAAGAGAACAACTCTTCCTGTCCTTAACAAAAAAGAAAGAACCCCCCCCAAAAAAAATACATATGAAAAGTAAAATTTAGAAAAAGCTACAAAGGCTAGTATTTATAGCTCTTTAATATATTGCATATAAAACATTGAAAGTGAAATTTACTTTTGGTTTTAACATCATTACAAAAACTACACAATGAAGAATTTCAGCTAACGTAAGAATACAGCAGTACTAATATGACTGAATATTTAAATTGGTAAAATCCTTGGGGACATAATAGAATTTCATTCAATATACTTTTTCTAATGTTGCTGAGTATGAATGACTTTTACAGTTTACTTTTTACCACGTAATTTGATGAGGGTTTTGAAAGAATTAATCAATTATTAGTCTAATTTTGAGTTTAATTTATACAAATGGTATTTTACTTGATTAAAAATGGTATTGTATTATCCTCTTTAATAAATTTGCGTTACACATCCTTATAACATAGGAAGATGTAGGAAAACACCAAGTATGTTCAAGACAAAGATGAAATGACATTATTCCTCTTAGTAGACTTAGTTCCTCCACTCCCACAGTGTTAGCTGGTTGTGATACTCCTAGGAAAATCAGGAAAGATACTCCGACAACAGACTACAGCTACAACTCCACCTGCTGGGCCGGAAAAAGGTCACGGTCAAGTCCGGACAAGACTAGATCAGCAAATCTTGTTCCTTTCTACTGGAACAAGAATCACAATTCCATCCTGAAATATGAAGGGTCACGGTAACAGAAGAGCAGAGGGTGGTGTGGACTCCAATCTACGTCTCACACACACACACACACACACACACACACACGTGCAGGGAGAGACCCTGCGGGGAGGTGACGGACCTGGGAGGCGCACCTTAGTGCTGGGTTCCGATCCTCACTTCAATCCTGATTTGTTGAAGAATCTTTGACACATTATTTTCTCACTGGTGAAAAAGGGATCAAACTCTAAACTTTCATCTTAAATAAAAAAAGCAAATGATAAGATGACATTACCCCAGAAGAGGTTGTATGCTTTGTTAAGTGCAAAAAAAGTACAGATCCTTAAAATGAAGGGAATGACAAAGGGTAAAGCCCCTCTATAAAATTCATAAATAAACCGTATTATCTGGCAGAAGAAATAAAGGATCTCTGGAAAATGAAGAATAAAATATAAAGATAAAAGCAAAATTCCACACAGGGATACACAGAGGACTGAATAAAACAAGACCCGTGGCCTAAAAACCTTTAATTTGGCAAATAGTGATGTTGCTGTTCTTAAGGTTTAATTATATCTTATCTTTAATTATACCTTATTAGTACAATCCTAGAGAGGTGTGTATATATATATATATATAAAATATAATATATGTATGTATATATGTATAGATATGTAGCTATCATATTATTTTAAAAATTTATGAATTTGCTATTTTTTTTGTTTTGTTTTTATGCAGTTTTGGCCAGGGCTGGGTTTGAAACCATGACCTCCGGCATATGGGACCGGTGCCCTACTCCTTTGAGCCACAGGCACTGCCCTATGAATTCAATTTTTTATTTTTTTTTTTGTAGAGACAGAGTCTCACTTTATGGCCCTCGGTAGAGTGCCGTGGCCTCACATAGCTCACAGCAACCTCCAGCTCCTGGGCTTAAGAGATTCTCTTGCCTCAGCCTCCCGAGTAGCTGGGACTACAGGCGCCCGCCACAACGTCTGGCTATTTTTTGGTTGCAGTTTGGCCAGGGCCGGGTTTGAACCCACCACCCTCGGCATATGGGACTGGCACCCTACTCCTTGAGCCACAGGCGCCGCCCTGAATTCAATTTTTAAATTAACAAATAAGTGATGGTACATCCAATACTTAACTATGAAGAAGAATGGTGTAGCATTAGCATGCATTTCTAAAACATTCTATATTTTAGCTTCAAATATCTAAAGGAAGACCAGATAGTTTAAGATCCCATATTCTTACAGACATATAAGTAGCTTATAAAAAATAAAAAGCTCTTAAATATAAGTAGCTTATAAAAAATGTCACTGTTAAAAGTGGCTATCTTTAGCAATTAGATTTGGGGTTATGGGGGAACATTATAAATTAATGAAAAATTTTAAAGGGAAATAGTGAAAAGGGATGACTCTGATGTCATATAAAACTGTGTCCTTGCCACGGCCCTGATACTGTCAAGATATAAAACTATACAAAGAATTGCCAGAGCCATTAGGCCTCAATTTCCTCATCAATGAAATTGGAACATCTAGATGACTAGGTTAGATGAGAAGTAATTGAAATTTTATATGTAGGTGCTTAATACCATTGGCACACAGCAATACTGAATAAAAATCAGTTTCCTCATTTCCTCCCTGGTTCATTAGTGAAAGGTAATGATGTTTTATGTTCTTGACTCTTCGTTCCATTTAGAGAATAGAAACATAGCTTATTAAACATTTAGTTTCAGAGTTTCAAAAAGGGTTACTCAGCACAGCACAAGATTCTCTTAAAACCAATCAACTTCCGGTGGCGCCTGTGGCTCAGTCGGTAAGGCGCCGGCCCCATATACCGAGGGTGACGGGTTCAAACCCGGCCCCGGCCAAACTGCAACCAAAAAATAGCCGGGCGTTGTGGTGGGCGCCTGTAGTCCCAGCTACTTGGGAGGCTGAGGCAAGAGAATTGCTTAAGCCCAGGAGTTGGAGGTTGCTGTGAGCTGTGTGATGCCACAGCACTCTACCGAGGGCCATAAAGTGAGACTCTGTCTCTACAAAAAAAAAAAAAAAAAAATCAACTTCCCTAATTTGTAACATCTAAAATTAATCTGTGACCTATAGGAATGACCATGGAGACAAAACCTTGATTTGATTCACTTAGTGACCTAGGAAAAGAAGCGTCTCCTTTCAACATAGCTGAATGAAAACCACTCATTAAGGGTTGACTTCAATTGAAAACAGAAACAATAGTCCAGGTTTTACTCCCTTATTCTTAAAAGTGACTCACTAGAATTCTGGATTAATTATAAAAGATATTTTCTTCTGTTATTTTATTTTTGTTCTGGTTTTTAAGGGAAGGTAAGATCCAGAATTCTTAAAGTTGTATAGAACACATAGTAAAGGAGAACTCAGGCGTCTTCGTCCAGCTTTGACAATTCTGAGCACCTCCAGTGATACAGAAACACTGAGAGTCTTCATTTAAATATCTGTTAGTTCAATAGGCTCTCCCTGAAAAAATTACTATGAGAAATAACAGGAAATGAAACACGTACACTTTATGGGGATGTGGTGTATGCTTGTGCGTGTGAATCTATTTTATAGATATTAAAAATTCCCCCTTCCCACATGATAGTGTAGTTATGAATCATAAAAATTTATGTGAAGAGTATTTTCCTTTGGAGAAGTTTATAACCTTTCTTTTCAATACAGTAATTTCCAGTATTTAAGAGGTCACAGAAGAAGAATGTACAGTGAAAAGCAAGAAAAAAATAAAGATTATCGGGGCAGCATCTGTGGCTCAAGGACTAGGGTGCTGGCCCCATATATCAGAGGTGGCAGGTTCAAACCTAGCCCCGGCCAAAAACTGCAAAAAAAAAAAAGTATAAATAAATAAATAAAATAAAAACAATCAATAAATGTATAATTATATATATGATTTCTCACACACATTTTTCCTGTATATTAATAATTGAATTTCAGCATGAAAAGCCTACTGATAATGTTTTGCATTCTTTCTGGGAAGTTCAGCATAGTGCAAAATTAAGGTTTCAATATAAAACATCTGAATGAAAAAGAAATTTATACACACTGCTGACCCCATGATCCTCCCCAAATCCTAATAACATTCCTGCCATGAGAGGCTGATGTCAAAAGAAAAATACTGGTTCCACTCTTATATATAAACCATTATGAGACTTTGATACATGATTGATTCATGGTTTTATATCGCTGACTGTCAACGTCTGGGAGAAAAAAAGGGCACTCTGACAGTCATGGGCACAAATCCTGGTTCCATCATCTTCCCCAGATAATGAACTTCTATCAATTTTATTGGCTTAATCAGTATATTGAGTATAACAAAACCAACCTATTTGAGCAATTTAAAAAATTAAATGGTAGAATGTTTGAAAAGTGATTGTATACTATGTTAAGCACACAGTTGTTACCATTTTTATTATTAATCAAAAATAAACGTTAAGAAAGGGTCTATATACTATATAAATGTATATATACACATGTGAAAAAAGAAAAAATACAATGAAATTTGATGATAGAGGTATCCTTGGTCAGGTAATTAGGAAAATAAGTCTATGCAAAGACAAGAGAAACTATATATCATAAACAGAATATTTATAGTAAAGAAGGAATTCATTTAAGTGTCTATAGATGCACTGAAAAAAGTTATATTTAGTTAGATTCAAAGGTATCATTATTAGAAATGATGGAAAAGATATTCCATGAAAATGGAAACCAAAAAGAGTAGTTATATTTCTATCAGATGAAACAGAATTCAAAACAAAAAGAGGTCAATTCAGTAAAAGGCTCTAACGGTTCTAAATATACACATATATGCACCCAACACCAGAGCACCCAGAAATATAAAGTAAATACTATCAGAGCTAAAGAGGGAGACAGGTCAGGTGTGTGCCGCACCTTTGGGGAGCAGGACACGATTGTAAGAGGGACTTTCCCTAACAAATGCAATCAGTGTAACCCGGCTTATTGTACCCTCAATGAATCCCTCAAATAAAAAATATATATAAAATAAAAAAAGAAAAGAAAAGAAAATACCCAGAATAAAAAAGAAATACCCAGAATAAATTTAACCAAAGAAGGAAAAGATCCCTATATTGAACACTATAAGACACTGATAAAAGAAATTGAAGAGGACACACAAAAATTGAAGGATGTTTCATGCAATGGATCGAAAGAACCAATATTGTTAAAATGTTCATGACTACGTAAGCAGTCTGTGGATTCAATGCAATTCCCATCAAAATACCAATGATTTTCTTCACAGATACAGAAAAAATAATCGTAAAATGTATATGGAACCAGGGAAGAGTCAGAACAGCCAAAGCCATCTGAGCAAAAAGAACAAAACTGGAGGAATTATAGTCACTGACTTCAAACTAAATCAGCGCTGTAGTCACCGAGAGGCAGACGTAGAGGTCAGTAGGACAGAACAGAGAGCCAGAAAACAAATCCACAACTCTGCAGTAAATTCATTTTCAACAATAGCACCAAGAAACCTACTTGAGGAAAAGATCAAAACCATATGATCTTCAATAAATGGTTCTGGGAAAACTGGATAGCTTCATGGACAGGAAGAAAACCAGACCCCATCTCTGTCATATCCAAAACATTAAAATTCAAACCAACATGAATTAAAGATTTCCATATAAAACCTGTAACTTTGAAACTAAAAGAAAACATGAGGAAACACTTCAAGACCCTGGGAAGATTAGAGTCTGGGAAGGGTTGTGTGGAGGGAAAAAAGTGGGGATGGATAATGAATGAAAAGATACAGTGAGGTCTTTAGATAGAATTAATAACATCTGATAGCAGAACAAAGTGACTGCAGCCAATAATAAGTTTTATATACTTTTAAAGAACTAAATTGGAGTGTTCCCAACATGAAGAAATTATAATACTTGAGGCAATGGACACCCCACATACCCTGATTTGATTGTGACATGTTCCATGCCTTTATCAAAACATCACCATGTACCTTATACATATAAATGTGTGTATATTATGTACCCATAATAATTAAAAATGAGCGTAAAAAAGTTTATGCAGAACAAAGTTGTCTTCTATATTGAAAAAGTACTATCACGGGACTAAACAATTCTGTAGCCACTCATTTGAGTATCTAAAGGGGATTAAAATGACAATAAACAATGGCATTTATTTATTATTTATTATGTAACAAGCCTTGTACCAAATACTTTCCAGGAGTTACACTATGTAATCATCAAAATTTAATATCAAAGTAACTAGGTAAGTTTGGTATTACTATTTTTTGTACCTATTTAAAAAAAAAAAAAGAGAAGAGAGAAAGAAAGAAAAAAAAATGAGTGTGGGCGGTGCCTGTGGCTCAAAGAAGTAGGGTGCCGGCCCCATATACCAGAGGTGGTGGGTTCAAACCTGGCCCCGGCCAAAAACTGCAAAAAATAAAATAAAATAAAATAAAAATAAACGGGTGAAATGAGATTAGCAAGAACTTTATATGAAGGATTCTGAATGACTTTGAATCCTTTAATATCCTTCATATTTTGTCTTCCTCATGATATTATTTAGAAAAGTAAAATGTTCAAGCAGAAATCATATGTTTCAATCAAAAATATATTTTGGATCAGCATGCAAAAAATTCTGAAAGTTGTACAAATCCCCCCAACACACAGAATTAAAAGGATATTAAACAGAACCCCATCCTCTCAACTTTGATTAATTCAGAAAGGGAAATAAATGTATCCTAGATAAATTAATTATTTTGATTAAAAATACAAAACAAAATATTAAATCTGTCTAAGCTCAAGGCTAACAATGAGACTGCTGACCAAAATGTGTAAAAAATGAATTCAAAATCATTTCATGTTACAGTCACTGACAGGCGGAATGTAATACAAATGTCTTAATAAAAGTGTTAGATATAAATAAAAATACCTATTGACTGTGTAACATGGGTCCCATCCTGAGCCGAGGATCATGGACATATAAATGAATATAATGTAGTTTTTACCCTTTATTGAGTTATTCCACAAAGAGAGAGATGGATAAATAAATCAAAAGGGCTGATGACAAGGCCTCACAACCGTAAGATCATATTGGAGAAAGAGTGAACAAGGATTTGCTTGCCAAATCCCTCATGATGGGACTCTAGGTCCCAAAAAGGCAATTAAGGCTTAATGTGTAAACACGGACCTTCTGTGGGCCTCTGTCAATCTTTCTAGTTAACTCCATAGATGGCGAACGTAGCCTCCAATGAATCCTGTCTGAGGCAGAATGATCCCCTGTGTCACTAATTCTCATGAGCCGTTCATTGTCTGTTACAAACCCCATGCTTGTATTTAATTTTTTTTCTTGCTTTATTTCTACTTGATGTGAGACATATTCTGCGTTGAACAGCTGTGCGGTGGCAGCATCGTACTCAAATGCGATCTCCCAGTCACAGCAATTTATACGGTGCTAAGCAGTCAGGCTGCTGATAGCAAAGAGAGGCGTTAACTATTCTGACCACTTTTTCCTTAGGGCAGAAAAGATACCATAGTTTTTGCTGCTCCCCAAGTTCCACTGAAGCAATTTATTCAGACAATTCCACTCTCCTTTTGGGGAGTACTAGTTAGCCTCTGTGAAAAACAGACAGTCTCAATTACTTTTCCGGGTAACTTGTAACATGAAAGATTTAGTAGATATTGATATGTTAAAATTATTAGAAGAGATGGTCACTATTAACTTGGATTTAATATGGGCTCTATGACTAAAACTTAAAGGTTACCGTTAGGGACACACACTTCTGAATGAGAAAAATGTGAATTTATTCTCTTTAATTTAACCCACTTTGGAGACGACAATTTTATAATAAAATCCTTCTTGATGAGATGTTATGGCCTCTCTGCTATTTCAGTTTATTGTTTCTTTAGGAAAGTCTTCAGCAGAAACCATAATATATCTTATTAATTGTATTAAATAAATTTCCCTAATGAATTGGTATTATTTTGGATAATTAAACCTATTTTCTAGAGAGATTTTAATTTATATTCACCCTTTCCCATAACTGTTGAAATGCTCCTTCCAAGATCCCACCAATTTCAGAACACAACAGCAAATTATAACTGTAAGGCAGAAGATAGCTGTTGTAATTTTTTTTTCAATTTTTATATATGATCATTTTATTTTTTAATATATTGCACTATTCACACACTATGCTAAACATCATTCCAAAGCCTTAACTTACACCTAAGAAAGTTATAATAGACCCAAGGCTTCAACAACCTGAAATCTTGTTTTTTTTTTTTTTTTTTTGTAGAGACAGAGTCTCACTTTATGGCCCTCGGTAGAGTGCCGTGGCATCACACGGCTCACAACAACCTCCAACTCCTGGGCTTAAGCGATTCTCTTGCCTCAGCCTCCCGAGCAGCTGGGACTACAGAACAACCTGAAATCTTTTTAATAATTGTCATGACACAGCTGACATCGTTGGGTGGCAAGGGAAAGGGGTGGTCAGGAAAGTGTGGTTCAAAAAATGGGTTTTCTGATTTAGAATACAAAGACACTTCGTGGTTTTGTTTGTTTGTCTGTTTGTTTGGTGTTATTTATTTTTTTTATTTTTTTGAGACACTGTCTCAAGCTATCACCTTAGGTAGAGTGCTGTGGGGTCACAGCTCATAGCAACCTCAGACTCTTGGGTTAAGAGATTCTCTTGCGGGCAGCGCCTGTGGCTCAGTCGGTAGGGCGCCGGCCCCATGTACCGAGGGTGGCGGGTTCAAATCCGGCCCCGGCCAAACTGCAACCAAAAAAAATAGCCGGGCATTGTGGCGGGCGCCTGTAGTCCCAGCTACTCGGGAGGCTGCGGCAAGAGAATTGCTTGGGCCCAGGAGTTGGAGGTTGCTGTGAGCTGTGTGAGGCCACGGCACTCTACTGAGGGCCATAAAGTGAGACTCTGTCTCTACAAAAAAAAAAAAGAGATTCTCTTGCTTCAGCCTCCCAAGTAGCTGGGATTACAGGCACCTGCCACAACGCCCGGCTATTTTTGTTGCTGTTGTTGCTGTTGTTTAGGTGGCCCAGACTGGGTTCAACCCCACTGGCCCCGTGTATGCAGCCAGCGACCCACCCACTGAGCTACAGGCACCGCCCTACAAAGACACTTTGAACTCTTTTCTTCCACTTCTAAACCCACTGAACTTGCACAGAAAATAAACTCTGTTGTTTCTGGTCCCCTGGCTGCTTTCAGTAACCAGGTTTTGTTCATGGACATAGCAATGTCCATAAACAATATGAGCAGTTTGTGGTATGTGGTCAGTTCAAGAGGCCACCAAGCCTTATGTCACCTAATGCTGAAAATTAGCTACAGATCAGTAAGACACAGGACAAGCAACTTAAGTGAGGAAGAAAGTGGGATGAACTAAATTTACATACAATTGCGTTTTTAGTAGGTGGTGAGTTTTAATGAGTTTTTACTTACTGTGGGGAGTAAGAGTCAAAATACTGTCATTTAAAATTTGCTTTGGCCTCTGATCGCCTCGCCAATTCTGGATAAACAACGAGCAACACCATCCCCTCTGCGGAATAGGAGTAATCATACTGAACCTTCCCTGTCTAAGGTAGAGTGATCTGAAGCCTCAATAAAACACAACATGCGTAGAATACTTTGTAAACCAGAGCTCAGAATATAAACATTAATGCTAAATATTGATAGTAGTCACAGTAATAACGGTAAATTAATTATGACAGGGTATGCAGTGGTTACTAAAGGTAGACAGATAGACTGTACTCTCCTTCTAAGGGAAGACTGAATGCCAGAATAAGTAAATGTTTCTGTTTAATGTTTTACAAGTTGCATGCATAAAGCGATCTTCGGTGTATTCTAATCAGTTTTGACAAATGCCTGATTCACCTAACCCACAGATGCCCTTCCACCGAACCTGCCTCTCCTGGACCAGAAAATGCAACTCATCTGATTTCTAGCACAACGAAATCATTAAGTATTCACTTCTTTGTGGTGTTTGGCTTATTTCATTCAATAGTATGTTTCTGGACAGCACTCCTTTTGTGGCATGTTACCAATAGTCTGCGCCTTTTTACAGGAGAGCAATCATCTATTGCAGGAATAGGACACAGTTTATTTCTCCATTCTCCTACAGGTTCGCGTCCAGGCTATTTCTTATTTCCAACTATTACTGGAAACAAGCTACTATGATCATTCTTGTAAAACTATTTTTATGAATATATGTTTTCATTTCTTATAGATAAGTACTTAGCATTGGAATTGATGGGTTGTAAAGTTGATGTATATTAATTTTTATAAGAAACTGACAGTATCCAAGCCGACAATTTTGTGCCTTTTAATTGGGACGTTTATATTCAATGCAATTAACACAATGTTTGGAGGTAAGTCTACTGTCCAGCTGCCTGAGGTCATCTCATTCAATCTGCATTTGGTCTCTCTGTCCCTTCTCTCTGCCTGGATTTGGGAACAGATACATCTAGTATTTTTAGTATTCTGTTTTATCTTTAATTTAATTTTTAGTATTCTGTTTTATCTTTCCTATGGACTTTTCATATATGCCCCTTAATTTCCTAATTTCATGGACACTCTGTGTCCAAATTTTGTCTTTTCACAAGGACACAGTCACACTGTATTAGGGGATATCACTTACTGTATCTTTAGTGACCCTATTTCCTAATAAGGTCACGTTCTGACATCCCAGGGGCACATGAGTGAGAGGCAGCACTTCAACCCATAGCAATGTCTTTCTGTTGTTGACTTTAGTTTGGGGTCAGAATATTGCTATATGCATTAAGACATCTCAATCTACTTTCAAAAATTATTCCATTAGTTCATGACAACTCTAGGGAACTTGTGACAGTGAACTTTTTTTTTTTTTTTTGAGACAGAGTCTTAAACTGTCACCCTGGCTAGAGTGCTGTGGCGTCACAGCTCACAGCAACCTCCAACTCCTGGGCTCAAGTGATTCTCCTGCCTCTGCCTCCCAAGTAGCTGGGACTACAGGCGCCTGCCACAACGCCCGGCTATTTTTTGGTTGCAGCCGTCATTGTTGTTTGGCGGGCCTGGGCTGATTGGAACCCACCAGCTCAGGTGTATGTGGCGGGCGCCTTAGCCGCTTGAGCCCCAGGTGCCGAGCCGTGACAGCGAACTTTTAATCATCTCCTTCTTACTTTATGTTCCTACTCCTGTATGTTTTATTCTTACATATGCTCTAACACATTACATTGTTATTATTTTTCCTTCAAGCAGCCAAATGTGGTTAACAAAAGTGATCACAGAGGTATATTTATTCTGTAAAAACATTTAAGTGTGTGCATTCCTGCATACTACCTGTGTGTACACATACACAGTATATTGCTATAGACACATATACATTTTACCTTCCCACTTAGACAAATAGAACTTCCTTTTTATTTATTTCCATATGGTTCTCTGAAGTGTTCTATACCTCAAAGATTACCAGATACTTGGGGTGGCACCTGTGGCTCAAAGGAGAAGGGTGCCGGCCTCATATGCCGGAGGTGGCGGGTTCAAACCCCAGCCCTGGTCAAAAAGAAAAAAAGATTACCAGATACTTAACCTGGTACCATTTCCCTTCAGCCTAAGAGATGGTTTTGAGCATTTCTATAACATTTAGAGACAAAAAAAGTAGCTTTTTTCATTTTGGAAAATATGACCATTTCACCTACTTTTTAAAAAATATTTTTAGGATGTGTTAATTCCAAGTTGAGCTTTTTCTTTTCAGAACTGTAAAAATGTTATCCTGTCATATCCTGGATTCCACAGTACCTGATGACAAAGCAGCCTTCACAGTCCACTTTTTCAAGTAAGTCCCTTCACATATTTACTACAAATAAACGCCCCTTAATTTCCTATAGCCACAGGGCTCTACTTGTGTGCCTGGACACTCTGTGTCCAGATTTTCCCTTTTCACAAGGACAGCAGACATACTGGATCAGAATTTAAAATTCCTGACTGGTTAAGTGCAACCTCTGAGCCCCGTCTCCTCTGATTCAATCAATTGCTCCCCCCTCTTTTGGTAAAGGAATATATGTTCTTGCTTTGTTGTGTGTTATAATTTTTGATTGAATGGGGTATTAAAAATAAACAAGGAGGACAGAAAAGGGCAGAGTCCAGAGGGGCAGTTAGCAGAGCAGGACAAGCCAGCCCGGGGGCAGCGAGGACAGGGCTGCAGCACAACTGTGCTTGTTCCCTCACCTGCGTTTGCAGAAGTCCTAATTCCCGTGACCTCAGAACTTCACGTGTCTTAAGATAGGGTCTTTTAAGAGGTAATTAAGGAAAAATGAGGCTATTAAGGCAGACCCTAATCAAATACAACTGGTGTTCTTTTAAGAAGAAGAAATCAGGGCACAGATACACACAGGGACAGCTATGCGAGTGCAGGAGGACAGAGCTACCACCGCCAGCCCCATGGAAAAGGGCTCGGAAGGCACAGCTCTGTCAAGCTCGATGGTGGACGTCCAGCCTCCACAATCCTGAAAAGAAACATCTGTCTCAGACAGCCAGCCCGCAGTCCTTTGCTGTGGGGGCCCTAGGAGACAAACCCAGTTCACCACAGGCTGCAGTTTCGAGGCCAAAATGAGACTGTGAATGCTAACTTTCTTTGCATTATTATTATTATTACTTAATATTTTGATGTAGCAATTGTCTGATTACTTTTCTGAATGTATTTACGTACGTTCATTCTTTATGAGGTTTTTGTTTCTAGTCCTCACCTTAAACATTGTTATTGTTATTAAATTTGAAGCCTTTTTAATTTTGTGAAGGCAAAAAAGTGGAAACCTAATAAACACATGTATATGTGAAATTAAAAAAAAAAAAAAATCAGACTCTCCTATCCAAGCAGGACTTGGAGTCTGGGCCCCTGGAGGTTTGCTCACTTCTTCTCTCTCACAGTCTCCTTTCCCTGCCCCAGCACAGGGCCCCTTCCTGGGGCTTGTCAGGGCTCAGGCCACCCCTGGGATCTCTCAGTTCCCATCTCTGCCATCCCCGCGCCATGCACCTGTGACCCATCTCTGCCATCACTGCACCGTGCACCTGTGACCGGGGAACGCCCCTCTGCGCCCTCCCGCCCTGGGGCACATCCGTGGGCTTCTCTGGCAGCTCCGTCATCCTCCAACCTCAGCAGGCTGCACTGGGGTGCTCAGCTCTCCAGCTCCCGGCCCCCAGCTTGAGCTCCCGGCCCCAAGCCTGAGCTCCAGTGTTACACCTGTGTATGAGGCGGGCATCACTCAGCCACTTCGCCCTTCCCTGGAGAGGAGACCTCTGTCTGCCACCTGTTCAGGGAGGCCCAGAGCACAGAGGCGCTTCCCTCATCCTCACCCTTCACGCCCAGATCACGGAGCACCCGGCGCACCTGCTCTTCATCCTGGCCTTTCTCCTGAGCTCTCATGAAGGTGGACGGAGACGATGCAGAGAGCATGACTATTCTTTCCCTCCCGTGTGGGGATTCTCAGTGAAAAATTCTCACTTCAAAAACGAAAGCGGTTATGGGTCCTATACACAAGGAGGGGCCCCATGTGAATTTTAATTCATTCAACTGCTTCCTCTTTGAGCTCTCCTCTTGGATGAGCTACAATAACCGATTTTGTAGGTTATGTGGCTGACTTTTATCATTAGGTTGGGGAAGGACATCCCCCTTCTACAACTTCCTACATCCCCAAAAGAAACAGCAGCCACCTCGTTTCTGTCCAGTCCTCCTTTCTCATTCCCCCAATGGTTCCTCCTCCTTTTCATTTCTCTTATTTTTCCCCATATTTTTCAGTTTTGATGCTCTAATAGCCTCTGTCTATTTTGAGATTTTCATTCCTCTTTTTTTCCAGGATTAAGAATATCAAGTATTCCCTAAGTAAGTTTACTACTCTAAGAACATTACACATACTGTGCCATTTAACTTTCAGAACAACCCTGCCAGGAAAACTCTGAAATGGTGTGTCCTTGATGTATAGGAAATATGAGTCTTGGCTCAGCGCTGGTAGCTCAGGAGTTATGGTGCCAGCCACATACACCCAGGCTGGCAGGTTCGAACCAGGCCCAGCAGGTTCAAACCCGGCCCAGGCCTGCTAAACGACAATGACGATCGCAACAAAAAAAAGCCGGGCATTGTGGGGGGTGCCTGTAGTCTCAGCTACTTGGGAGGCTGAGGCAAGAGAATTGCTTAAACCCAAAAGTTGGAGGTTGCTGTGAGCTGTGACACCACAGAACTCTACCCAGGGCAACATAGTGAGACTCTGTTTCAAAAAAAAATAAAAAAGAAAGAAAGAAAAGAAATATGAGTCTTACATAACTGGGCAATGGGCGAATTTAAACCTGGTTGGTTTGACTCTGTAAGGAGCTCTTGACTGGTCCACTGATTTCACTCTGTCCCAACACTGGGTATCTTTCCTGTGCCTTTAGGTGATGTGAAATCATATGCTTACAGAGCGCCCGAACTCCAAGGTGGATCTGTAATGAGCATTAATACTGAAACTCTATTTGCCTAATTTTTTACATTACAAGAGGGACACACAAAAGCTAACATAAACTTAAGATTATACATAAAATAGATGTCAACACATGTAACACATACTCATCCTTCAAAACCCCAAACCGCAATACGGATCCAGTTTTATCACATCACAGGGAACTGGCAACGATGTAACGGGCCTAACAGAGGACTGTAATCTAGGGCTGAACAGAGACTAAGCTTCCAGGCAGGGGAAGAAAAAATGAAAGTGAAAAGCACGACGCAGAGGGCGATGCCTTCACCGATTTTTAAACCATATACGCTTTGATGATGACTGTTGCTTCCCTTCATTAGCTTAAAAAAAAAAAAAACAGCTATACTCATGGAGATTTTAAAGACTCAGTGAGATAGTCTCATTCTGAACGTGACTTTCCCTCTATGAATGTCTACAGACACACACACACGTTTTATTTAAAATGGAAAAATAATGACTTTTAATATTATTAGTAGGCAAAAATAAGTGATTTTTATGTAGGCATTTAAAAACAGAAACCTCATTTCCTAGTCTTCGTGATAGATGAAGTAATAAATTTAGGTGTAAGTAAACAAAATTGAAGGGAGCAATGATCAAAATTAATGGCAGTCTCAATTTGTCCTTTCAGTGATTGTCACCTCTGGGCAAGAGTTTTCTGAAAAGCTGTGTAGATGATCTGTTTCATGGTTCTTTTGCAGGCCCCTCACTGACACAGATACATAGAGTTAGTGTTTAAATAAATCACTACTACTTAGATCGTCCTTTGTGAAATTAAATAGAATTTTTTTGTTTTTTGAGATGGGGTGTCACATACAGGGCTGTGGCATCACCGGAGCTCACAGGAACCTGAAACCTCCAGACTCAAGTGATCCTCCTGCCTCGGCCTCTTGGGTAGATGGGACTACAGGCATGAGCCACCACAGACAGCGAATATCCTAAATTCTCCATGTATGTGTGTGTGTAAAGGTAGGGTCTTGCTGTTTGCCCAGACTGGTCTCAAAGTCCCAGCCTCAAGTGATCCTCCCACCACAGCCTCCCAAAGTGCTACGATTACTTGTAGGAGCCACCACAAGTGGTCAAGCTTATTTTAGGTCACTAAATGTCACACTTTAGTAATTTCTGGTTTTAATGAAACCAATTTTCTTCTTTATCAAAGTCGTTAATGTAGTCAACAAAGGTTTAGTAACCACTTTCTGTATGCTGATGACGGGGTGCTATTTTGTAAGAATTACTTCAACAGCAATGTATGGGATAGAAAGATTCGCACAACAGTAAGCAAAGAGAAAACAGGAATCTTTTCTAACCGTCCACCCAGCATTTCCCAATCACTGGTCAACAGGACACCAGTCTCGTGAGATGCTGACAGCTATCTCATGATAAAAGAGTTCACTGGTCAAATACTTTGCAGTAATGCTTGGCTAATCAACATTAAATAGGTTCATGTATCGTAGAATTTTTCAAAGCTCCAACACACACTCTGAATCTCCAAGGGGTGATAAGGTATGCAGCTTTCTCTGATTTATTTGACCTTAGAAACTTTTTACTACTTTTTTCCAGAACACTGATTGATCTCCCTCGCCATGACTATTCCATAATAGACAATTTAGAAAGTGCCAATTTAGGTAAATTGCGGATTACCCAGTTATCACGGGAAATATTGGGAAAGGTGCAAATTCATTGACCATAATGAAGGAAGAACAACACAAGAAAATCTCTGACTGGAGAGTAAAAGATCCTGAGAGAAGAACCAATGATCATCACCACAGTTAGCCTAGGAGAGGGGGCAGTGATGGAACGTCCAGCATCGGCTGAGAAATTGCTAAGACATTCAGTGTAAGCTGGTTTCTTGTTCCTCAATGAATCCCCAACAATCAATCAATCAATAAATTAATTAATTAACAAAAGAAAGTAATTGCTAAGACGTCACTGTCAGGCATTGCTTCATCCATTTGATCATATAGTAAGTATTTATTTAGCACACCGAATTATGTAGACTAGAAAGGTGGCTTAGTGAAGGAAAAATTACGGATGCTATTTCAACCATGATACATAATGACGGAACTCCAATGTTCTCTAAAAGACAGCATAAAAGACATCTTTCCAGGCGTCCGCCCATCCCTGCTTTGAGAGCTACCGTCTATCTCCCTGTCTGTAAAACAGCTCCATCTGCACTTTGCCAACATTCACGTATCTATTAACACACAGGTGAAGAGATCAGTCACACTGCTGCCACTCTGCGGTGTTAAAATGGCCGTCCTGGGAGGAACCTGCCCAAATATTGGCCGGAATTCTGTCAATGACTTAGCACAGTGATTGATGGGAAATTTAGAATGTTTAGACAGAATTGATTAGAATTAGTCTCTACAGAATCTTCGTACCAACATGGAGACAATTAGGACACAGAATCAAATGATTTTGATTCTGCCAGCAGGCATTACGAGTTTTGGATGAATCCAGATTACCTGGACTTCTTTAAAAACAGAGAAAAAACACATACTGCACCTCGTGATACTAAAATTTGATGGCCCTGAATGAACAAGATAAAAATACTTTGTTTCTTTGTATTACTATTATTATGATTGCTTAGTACTTCGTTGCAGCAATCGTCTGATTTCTTTTCTGAATGTATTTATCTTTGTTCGTTCTTTACGAGGTTTTTGTTTCTAGTCCTTATCTTAAATATTGTTATCGGTGTTAAATTTTAAGCCTTTTTAATTTTGTGAAGGCAAAAAGTGGAAACCTAATAAACACATGTATATGTCAAAATAAAAAAATTAAAACAAAAAGATTTTGTGGTTAAACTAAAACTACATGTTCACAGAGTAATAATGGGAGCATAAATGACCAATATCATTATCTTGCCATGAAGATAAACATTTCTCCTACTAACTCCTCAAACTGTCAGCTTCAAGAACTGGGAATGTTATAAGTTGTCTGTTCAGAAGATGAAAAGAAATCTTTTTTTAACTCCATAGTGCTTTTAAGGCAAAGATGTTCCCAAGGAGTCTCCATCTCTATATGATAAATTTCACTTATTCTCACCTTGCTTATCTGCAAAGCTTATCATTCTCACCAAAGGCTCACTTGAATTCTCAGCATGGGTTTGTCAGCCTCCTCTTAGAGCACAAAGTCACATTCCAGGGACTGGAAGGCTCTCACACAAGCAAAGTTGTATTTGCTTTGTAGAAATCGGTGTTATGTAAACACCAAGTACCACACATCCATTGTGCAGAAGCACTTAGTCTCGGGGGTTTCTACAGACTGCCCACCAGTGAGAACCAAGTCCAATTTCATTACGTGTTAAGATTCCTAAACAAGACTGTACCTAAGCTGTATTTTGAAGCAGAAACAGTTGAGTTTTGGCAAAGCAGTTCCCAGTATCTTTACAGCCAACTCTTGGAGAAATGAACACTGCTCTCAAAACACAAACAAGAAAAAATAAATATCTTTTCTGCAGAGAGAAAAGGAACAACCATCTTTCATGCGAGGGTACCACTCCAGAACTTTCTAAGTAGGGAGGTTAATATGTCAAACTGTGATCAGACTTGTGTCCTTAATTTACGATTAAATTAAACACATCATTTGTAAAATGAAGAATGTTATATGAGATTGCTTAATGAACTCAGTCATGGGTAAACCACATTATAAATACTCATTATTCTCCAAGGGCTTCTTTGTTTTACAGTGAATATTTTATCAATGAATCTAAAGCATGCACTGTGTTCACCCTCCTACCCTGAAGTCACTGCGGGTCAGAATGGTGGGGCCAGCAAGGCAGTCCCAGCAGCAGTGCAGGGTCAGAGCAAAACCCCAACAAATCCCACCTCCAAATAGGGCAGCGCTTGTAGCTCAAACGTGTAGGACGCTGGCCCCCTATACTGGAGGTGGCGGGTTTAAACCCGGCCCTGGCCAAAAACTGCAAAAAACAAACAAACAAACAAATTAACAGCAGCAACAACAACAACAACAAACCCCACAGTCTCCAAGATGAGGCTGCTTAGATTTCTGGCCTGGGTTTCATCATTTAGTAGCTGTGTGATTTTTCACCAAGTTATTTAATCTCTCTTGCCAGTTTTCTCCTAATGTCAAGGAGACATGGACAGTGCTTATGGGTCAGGATTGTTATAGAATTAAGTAAATTAACTACCAGCTTCTATTATTACCATGTGACGTATCAGCTGCTACGATTTCGATGATGATGGTGATTACCACCCTTATACTGTGGACCCCTTCCTACCGTCTTATCAGACTAGCTCCAAGGAGAGGACCAGGCACCACGCTGGCTCAAGAAACCTGTCACTAGTTCCCTCTACCTCAATAGCCTGCGGCAGCGTCTCCCTCTTCCTCTGCTCAATCACCTCTCCCACCCACACGCAAAACAACACTGACTAAAGATCTTCCAAGCAGTGCGTTCATTTTTTTTTGGCCGGGGCTAGGTTTGAACCTGCCACCTCCGGCATATGGGACCAGCGCCCTACGCCTTGAGCCACAGGCACCGCCCGTTCATTTTTTTTTAAATGAGTACACAAGAGAGGTTTAACACATTGGGAAATTAAGCAGGTGGGGCTGGTAAAAGAGGGCCGTCCCCCCTTTGAAACAACCAAACATTGTCATTTATTCTTGTTCCTATTTTGGAAAACGTAGTCTATTATCGTAATTCCACTATAGTGAGAGGTGGTTTGTGTTAGCAATAATATCCAGTGTACTAGCTATAAAGGAAAATATAGGAACATTTCTAAATGATTCGTGTTTTTTTCTCACAAGCTACCTATAGAAAAGACAAAATTTAAACAAGGCAATCTGAATGTGGTGTCAAGATTCAAAATTCTGAGGAATAGCAATTCTACAATGTCCCTTGATGTCTGAGAGAAATGATAATAAAAATATTGATTAGAGGCGACTAAGGGGAAAGGGTTCTAGGGTTAATTTAGTTTCTTTGAAAAGCAGCATGCCCAGGTTCAAATTATGAACGGATGCAGTGTATTGTTGTTTTAAGTGGTTGAACATAATGACGTACACTGAATTTAAAATAAGGACAAGAGTTTAAAAGGAAATGCAAATGTGTGCTACGTCTATAGCAGATACGTTGCAGTGTCTGAGTAGCGTATGATTCTTTAATTTTTATAAAAACCTGAGTATTTAATATTATTATTTCCTTTTAGAGATTAAGATAGCAAAAATCAGGAAGAGTATGTAAAGATCATTTCACCATCAAATAAAAATGATTGAAGTCTACATCATTTCAAAACTTGTGCTCTTTCATTCACACCTGACTTTTTCCAGAATTTTCTTTCATGAAGGTATAACATGGAATTATAAAGTAAGGGATTTATCAGCATAAATTAGGAAATACGTGCTGACATTAAATTTTAGTAAACGATTAATTATTCTGTTGTTCTTGATCCCTCCTGAGACACAATAAAATCATCCCGTCATCCATGCTATGGAGTAGACAATATTAATAGTATATTAAACCAGAAATCAAAAAGGAAAAACAATTACCTTTTAAAAATGTTTTAGGAGAATATAAATAGCATAAATGCAATGACTACGATTTTGTTCCTACCTTTTTTTTTTTTTTATAGTTTTTGGCGGGGGCTGGGTTTGAACTCGCCACCTCTGGCATCTGTGGCCGGCGCCCTACTCCTTTGAGCCACAGGCACTGCCCCTACCTGGCTTTTGTGCTTGAAGAAATAGCCTGAATTGGTGGTGCCTGTGGCTCCGTGGGTAGGGCGCCACCAGCCACATACACTGAGGCTGGTGTGTGCAAACCCAGCCTGGGCCAGCTAAAGCATCAATGACACTGTACCAAAAAACAGAAGGGTGTTGTGGCGGGCGCCTGTAGTCCCAGCTTCTTGGGAGGCTGAGGCAAGAGAATCGCTTAAGCCCAAGAGTTTGAGGTTTCTGTGAGCTGTGACGCCAAGGCACTCTACCCAGGGCGACAGAATGAGACTCTGTCTCAAAAAAAAAAAAAGGTAAAAAATAGGCTGAATTATGAATCATATACAATATGAATACTTGATGATAAGCAATTTAATCCAGCTAAATGGATATTTTGAAAAAATGTAGAACTGAAAACAGAACAAAGATCACTGTGCATAAAATATTTAATCATGAGCATAGTAGTATCTCCAACTAAAATAAATCATAAATCATGTAAAATGTAAGTTCTTCTATTCTTGTAGATTTTTAAGTGAGAAATGCTTACTATCTTTACTCACACTTTTCATGTGAGGATAAAATAAAAAGCCATGTACAGACATTTTAAACTGGAAACTGTTTATAAGGCATTTAATTTATTCTACAGACATAAGAGTTCTGAATAGTCACACACTTGCAGAGAGCCACTTGGTTTTGGCAGTAATGATACTGGAGAAATATAGAAAAGAAAGCAAAAGACAAGGCTGTCAATGGATGCCATTTTTTCCCCATTAATTACTTACTGTTAAAAATTAGTTTTAATGACACGCCTGGAATACTCATGCCCACATCTCTGTTAGGCTGTATTCCTCCTTAAAAAAGCATCAGTACCGTCTCCATGAAGTCGTCCTCACCAGCATGCTGGGACACGTGTTTCACCAACGCCATGGTACACCACCTACCCGTGTGGACCCCAACCACATCCTACACTACCCTGTGGGGACCTCACCACAGCCTCAAAGCTTTCTGTTACATGTGTATTTTATTTTATTGTATTTATTTATTTTTACTTATTGATTCATTTTGAGACAGAGTTTCCATCTGTCCCCCTGGGGTTGAGTGAAATGGGGTCATCACAGTTCACAGAAACCTCAAATTCCTGGGCTCAAGTGATCCTCTTGCCTCAGACTCCCAGGTAGCTGGGACCATGGGTGCCCACCATGATACCCAACTACTTTGTCTATTTTTAGTAGAAATGGGTTCTTGCTTTTGCTTGGGCTGGTCTCAAACTCTGTGTTTCATTCAGCCCAGACCCCTAATAGTGGCAGTTCTTAATCTGTGGGTTTCGACCCCTTCAGGGGTTGTACGACCCTTTCACAGGGGTTACCTAAGACCATCCTGCACATCAGATATTTATATTACAATTCATAATAGTAGCAAAATTACAGTTATGAAGTAGCAACAAAAATAATTTTATGGTTGGGGCTCACCACAACATGAGGAAGTGTATTGAAGGGTCATGGCATTAGGAGGGTTGAGAACCACTGGCTTATAGGGTGGTAACCCGTGATGCCCACTGCGGCCACCACCCTAGACCAGGTCAGCTTCCTTTGCTAGACAAAGGAATGGAATAGTGTTCTTATGGAATAGTGTTCCTAACCTCCAGAGAACTTCAGACTAATAATACGCCTCTTGGGGTTGTTATTTGAATGTTTACTTTCCTCAGTAGAGACTCTCTGTCACCTCGCATAGTGACAGACACATCTGAGGAACATAGTAAATATATGTTGGAAGAATTAAGATCAGGGACAAATTGAACACCAGTCACTGGCAATTACAGGTAATTATAGAAGAGACTGAATCTATTCCTGAAAGATAAAATGTGCTTTATCTTGGGGAAATCTAAACATAAGTATTTCTGTAAGGACTGCATCCTATAATTCAAACTTCATGAAAGACAAGATAGTATTTTGTGTTGTCAATTTATTCATATTGAAATCTTTTAAAGTTTTAGAGTTATGACTGTACAGCTCGGCTTAAATAATATCTTTCTTCTAAACAAGAATGAACTAGTAGATTACCAACTATTAGTAATCTCTCAGGCCCACATGAGAGAAAAACTTAATTAGATTCAAGAAGGCGGGTGGGGGGGTGAGAGTTGGTTAAGTTCCCATCCGGTGGGTACAATGTACAGGCATCTGGTACACCTCCTGGGGAGATGACAAGAGTATAAATCGGACTTTACCTTACAAATGCAAACAGGGTAACCTAATTACATGTGCTCTCATCATTAATCTGAAATGAAAAAGAAATACGTGAAGTCAGCTTTTGTTTTGCCCACTTTTGGAAGCACACCCATGGAGATGGCAAGGCCTGGCTTTACCAGGAAGGTAGGAAGCGGTGAACTGACTTAACACCTTCAATGAGGGGAGAAGATGCGTGGGAAAGACTAAATGCAACACAGCAGCGAGAACAGGAAGGATCTGAAGTCAGCGAGCCTGGGTCACTGCCTCCATTTGCAGACGTGTTACTGCAGGCTGCCATGAGGAAGATCAGGGCTGGGTCACAGGGCAAACAATTTCATGTTAGAACACTTTCAAAACCATTTCCTGTTCACTAGCTTGTTAAAATCGCCTCTGCAACATAGATTTCTTCCAAACTCTTTTCCTTCTGGGAGGAAAAAACATGGGGACTGAACAGATCATTTTCTTCCTTTTTGCTCAATTTTTCCTGAACAGCAAGGCTTCACGGTTAGTGGATGATATGAATGAATTTGGCATTGAGGAGGAAGAGGAAGTTTAATCAAGACTAAGTTCTTGAACACAATCGCTTTGAATTCAATCCGAACTCCGTTGCTAACAAACTATGAAACATTGAGAACATGGTCTAAATTCTCTCTGATCCACTTTTCTCGTTTTTACAAGGGAAAAAGCATTGTTAGGTTCCCCGTAGTTATGAGGATCGAATGAGGTAATCCACACCCCGCACACCCCCTTGTCCAGCACACAGCAAACCTTTAATAAATGTTAACTACACCTTTTTCTTCTCCATCATCTTACATGTTGTCCCCTCCTTTTCCTTAGTGTTATTTTATTATTACCCTACTACCCTGTTTTCCCGAAAATAAGACATCCTCCGAAATTAAGACCTACTTACAGGAAAGATAAGACGTCCCCTAAAAATAAGACCTAGCGCATCTTTGGGAGCACACCTTAAAATAAGACACTGTCTTATTTTTGGGGAAACGGGGTACATGAATAAAAATACACCTTAACGGATCAGACTGATAGACTGAGAAGAGGTTTGGTAGAATGAGAGACAAGGAGGACCATGCTAATTTACAAAACATTTTCCAGTCTGCACTCTCACTGTAAGAGACGTGTCCTTCTGTAACACCCAGAGAGAAAATGATACGGACGTTTTTGTTTAACCTATCAGCCATCATGCGGATGTTGGTATGAATTAGCATGCTCTCATTTTAGCAGAAGAATCTGCACATAGCAGGATTTCACTCTGAATATAGAAGGATTTATAGAATGTTTTAAATGAAAATGAAGAGATTTGGCTTACTGATGTCAGGTCAACGGTTGCATGTAATTTTACTTTAAAAGACTACGTTTTGGGAAATGTTGGAGAGAAATTCAGCCCCCAAGTTTTTTTGTTTGTTTGTTTGTGTTTTTTTTTTTTAATTTTGTATCTATGCCTCCAACTTGGTTCTTAAAACTCTCAGAAAACCTTGAAAGCAACACTAGTTTGACATCAACACCCCCACACAGCCACGGCCACGCCACCTCCTGATGAATAATGACCGCAGCTAAATGTCTGACTACAATTGTGCTTACAAGTCTAGACATGGATGAAAACAGCAATTTCTTTCACCCTTCTTCTTAACTTGAATAAATTCTGAAAGCAGAGATCCTTTTGCATTTTTCCTCCTTTAAGGCAGGAAGGGAGAGATAGAACTAGTTTTTCTTCTTTAAATTTCACAGCAAAATTTAAAACCACAAAGGAGAGAGAAAAAAAACTAAAAATTGCTTTGCTTTACTCAACTCATTAGTTCACTATCCTGATGACAATAAGTAAAAGGAAAATTCACTGTTTGAAAGAATTAACTTAGCACCATGGAGCCTGACAAGGGCTGTATTCGTTATACATATACTGGGAACAGTGAATATTTACTAAGGTTTTCATTCATATTAAGAGCACAGTATTTTAACAAAAGGGGAGTGAAGAGAAACACACTGCCAACATATGATAGGATCTCAATGCTGAAGATTTTTGAAAGCAAATTTCAAATTAACAAAATTTCCTTTCTCATTTGGATTTTAACAACTTACCATGTAAACACTGAGAAATTTCCAGCAAGGAGACTGTATCTTGAGGTCAACTATCCAGAGGAGGAAAGCACAGAAACATCTTTCCCAGAAATCAATTGTTATCATATGTTGGTCATCACTGTCACCACCTACATGCCGGACAAAAACGTTACCTGTGATAATTTCATTGTAATATCCAGGCCTCAATCCATCTATGCTAATAAACAAATTACATGATTAAGAAGGGATAAAGAAGTAACTAGAAAAAAAGAAGGACAGAAGAAGAACTGTAAAAAAAAGAAAAGAAAGTACTAATAGAAATTCAGTAAAGCCATAAATTCATTATCAACATAAACTAATAGAAATTCAGTAAAGCCAAAGTTCATTATCAACATAAACTCCCTGAATGAGGTCCATCCTTTAAAGAGACTTCATTGTGTTAAACAAAACCAAAAAATGAACAAAAAAAAAGAAAAAGAAATGAAAACAAAACCCATAAAATCATAACGGACCTAAATGTAGATCTACCAATGGATCCTGCAATTCCTCTACTAGGAGTATATCCAAAAGACCAAAAAAAATTACTTAGCAACAAAAATATTTGCACCAGTTTGTTCGCTGCAGCTCAATCATAATTGCCAAGTCTTGGAAGAAGCCCAAGGGCCCATCGACCCATGAATGGATTAATAAATTGGGGTATATGTATACAATGGAATACTATGCAGCATTAAAAAAAAGATGGAAACTTTACTTCTTTTATGTTTAAATGGATGGAGCTGGAAAATATTTTTCTTAGTAAAGTATCTCAGGAATGGAAAAAATATCCAATGTATTCAGTACTACTATAAAACCAATTTATAATCACTCACTTTAACATGAGAGACGAATCACAACTATTTCCTCCTTTCCTATTCTCCCCATTGTGGGAGAATTTACATCTTAAACATCTCTTTACTGTCACTTTAATAAGGGTTGCAGAAGGTAGAGCAATTAGTTGTGTGAGTCAATCGTTCTATTTACTGAGAAGTTCTTCGTTGCATCTTTCTGTATGTTGAAAACCAGCCCCTGCCAACTTTGTAAGAAAGAAATATAAAGCCAGCCTTATAGTACATATGTGAATACATATTTCTCAAAATATAGAAAAGGTATCCTGAATTGCCTAAAACAGGATTAAAATATTTTTCATCTGTATTTTTACTCTGTTTTATTCTTTTTACTTGTAAAAACTCCAATAAGCAATTTCCAAAGGAAACTTGATGTACATGAAATTTTAACTCTTTCCTCTCCCAAGAATAAGAAGCTGTACATTTTTTACTTAGTACTTAGTAACCTCCAGAAATTAAACTTGCCTCCTCCAGGACACAAAGTCCTTTGCTAGAATATGCTCCTTTGAAACAGTTGAGAGAGCTTGATTGAACAAAGAAAGAAGATCGGAAAATATACGTGAGATAAATTTCAGCTCCTAGAACTTTCATGTGTGAACAGCAGTGGCTCCAGAGACTCTGCTCCAAGTGGCATCCTGGGGTCCTGAAAGTGGCAATGAGCCTCCTTCTGAGTTTCAGTTATTACCTAAGAGAACTTCTAACGCCATGTAAAAATGGAATCAAAAATATCATAAAATTTGTTATAAATCCCAAAACTTCACTCTCTGTCTCTCTCTCTCTTTCTATATATGTATACACACACACACACACACACACACACACTATATATATATATATATATAAAAGTGTGTGTGTATCTAAACTGCATTTGATTTCTGCAATTGCAAGAGATTAAAGATACAATATACAAGATATCAAAAGTTATCAGTATATATTGAATATTTTAATATTAATTTCAGTTTTTTTCCTTTCTTAGAATACATACAATTTTGGGGGCAGCTTGTATGTATATATGTGGACACTGACACACACATACTCACGGACACAGGCAAGCACACACACACGCATGGTGTTCCCAAATTTGCTCCCAAAGTCACCATACATGGGGAAAATGGGAAATTATGGTTAAATGTAACTTTGTTAACAAAATATTCACCACATGGAGGCATCCGTAGCTCAGTGGGTAGGGTGTTGGCCACTTACACAGAGGCTAGAGGGTTCAAACCCTGCCTGGGCCAGCTAAAACAACAATGACAACTGCAACCAAAAAACAGCTGAGCACTGAGGTGGGTGCCTGTAGTCCCAGCTACATGGGAGGATGAGGGAAGAGAATCACTTATGGCCAAGAGTTTGAGGTTGTTGAGAGCTGTGAGGCCACAGCACTCTACCAAGGGCGACAAAGTGAGACTCTGTCTCAAAAAAATATATATATATATATAATAATTCACTACAAAATTTTACAAGAGGGTGGCCAATATGCAGAGAATACTTAGTAAATATTTTGTAAAATATCACATATTTAAAATGATGTATTACAAAATATTTATATATTTATATATCATGTATTACATAATAACGCATAATATATAAATAATTATACATATACACACACACACACACACACATATATCACGTTCTGCAAATAGCTAATGATAAAGCTACCAAACAAAACTAGAGCATGGTATCATAGAAATTTCTTTTAAAAAATCATTATCTCCCTCCAAACAAAAAGATTTTCTTGTCTTTGAGTTCTTATCCATTAATCAATTAAAACTAGGAAAACAAAGCAAGTACTGTAGAAAAATTTTCATGGAAATTACAATAAAAAAGCTCCAACAGAAAGAACAAAGGATTTCTGTAAGGAGATGAGTGTTCTCAATTAGTGGGAACAAAGGCAAACAACAGACTGATCTGCTTTTCTTCCTGCAAAGTTACAACTAAGAATTGACCCCTTAAGAAACTGGAGTGTAGTTTTCAATATGAAATCAATACAATGGAGGAAGAAAAATAGAATTAAGTCCTAGTACAACTTACATAAAATCTAGGAGATGCGTGGTAGATGCTAAAATAGCCACAGATAATTGTGATCCTTCTGCAAGTGCTCTGTTTGTGATATGAGTTAGCAACCAGTCCCTTGCAGATATTGTTTCTTTCTCTATCAATTCTACCTGTGACTTACTTTCTGCACCAGTGGGCCATGTGCCTTGCTTTGGCTAATGGTTCATATTAAAACTGTGACTCAAGAAATGACATGAAAATTGATCAAATAAAGAGTACAAGAGCATAAATCCAATATTGATAAGGGGAAAAGTCTAACATAAATTAGAAAAGAGCGTGAAAACTTACAAAGCCAAGATCTTTGGAAGGAAGTATGTTGTGAGAAGAGGCATAGGGAACCCTCAGTAAAGCTTACTACTGTGGCAAAGGGTGGGAAGGGCAAACTCCAGAAAATCAACTGTGTTCACTCACAGAAAGCTAAAAATTTAAAAGCAGGCGTTGTAGGGAGCAGAATAGGAAAAGTTCTGGGGAGGAGGAGACAGGCACAGGATGGGCTTTCAGATTAGATGAATTTGATTTCTAATTCCAGTCCAGCAACTTATGTGGCTTCAAGAAGTCAGTAAGTCTCCTTTCATGGAAAGTGAAATCTGCCTTCCAAAGTTATTTTATTTTATTTATTGTTTCAGGTTCATTGAATATCGAAAGAATTAGGTTACACTGATTGCATTTGTTATCTTTTTTGTAATTGTGTTCCACCCCCAAGAGGTGTGCTATACACCATCCCCCCCATTCCCCTACAACTCCCCATGTATGAGCTCATCAACTGCCTTCCTACTACAATTGAGTACATTGGATTCTTGCTTCTCCATTCTTATGATGCTTTACAAGAAGAATATGCTCCACCTCCATCCAGGTTAATACAAAAGATGTAAAGTCTCCACTTCTTTTAATGGCTGAATAATAGTCCATGGAATCCATATACCACAGCTTGTTAATCCGTTCCTAAGTTGGTGGGCATTTAGGCTGTTTCCACCTTTTGGCAATTGTAAATTGAGCTGCTATAAACAGTCTAGTGCAAATGCCCTTATGATAAAATGGTTCTTTTCTTCTGGATAGATACCTAGTAATTTGATTACAGGATCAAATGGGTACCTCCCAAATTAAAATGTGTGGCATAAGTAACTGCTAACTATATATTAGCTATCTTCACACTGGGCCTGGCTCTTATTTGCTTCCTTTTGGAACTTATGCAGGAGAATCTGAGATCAAGAAAAGCTCAGATAAGCCATGGCCTTGAGACCCCTTTCCCCCCAACCAATCAAATCACTGCCAGCCACTGGAAATGGGGTGATGCCACTCCCCAACCAATCAAATCACTGCCAGCCACTGGAAATGGGGTGATGCCACTCCCCAACCAATCAAATCACTGCCAGCCACTGGAAATGGAGTGAGACCACTCCCCAACCAATCAAATCACTGCCAGCCACTGGAAATGGAGTGAGACCACTCTCCAACCAATTAAATCACTGCCAGCCACTGGAAATGGAGTGACACCACTCTCCAACCAATTAAATCACTGCCAGCCACTGGAAATTGGCAGAGACCATTCCCTAGCCAATCAAATCACTGCCAGCCACTGAAAATGGGGTGAAGCCACCCCTCAACCAATCTAATCACTGCCAGCCACTGGAAATGGGGTAAGGCCACTCCCCAACCAATCAAATCACTGCCAGCCACTGGAAATGGAGTGAGACCACTCCCCAACCAATCAAATCACTGCCAGCCACTGGAAATGGAGTGAGACCACTCCCCAACCAATCTAATCACTGCCAGCCACTGGAAATGGAGTGAGACCACTCCCCAACCAATCAAATCACTACCAGCCACTGGAAATGGAGTGAGACCCCTCCCCTCCCTTCCCCTCCCCTCCCCTTCCCTTCCACTCCTTTTTCCCCATCTCACCACTCTGTTGCACTGGGTAGAAAGCCATGGTATCACGGCTCACAGCAACCTCAAACGTTTGAGTAGAGAGACAGGGTTTTACTCTTCCTGGGGCTGGTCTCCTGAGCTCAGGCTATCCACCCACCTTGGCCTCCCAGAGTGCTGGGATTACAGATGGGAGCCACCACGGCCATGTGTAACTCAATTTCAATGTCAGGCTAAGAATTCATTTTTGGATTGCAATAGACCCCGATTATACCTCAACTCTGGGGCTTACAATCTGATGCTGAAATTACCTATGGAAATGAGTCCTCTTGTCTCTAAACGTCTCAAAGTCAAGGAGATGGTATAGTGTCATTGAAGTGCTAACAACCTATCCCAATATTAAAAATAATATGAAATGGCAGCTATCCAACCAATGTTGGCTGAGCTGAATTTGCAAGTCCACATATTCTGATTTCACTACAGCAGAGAAATCGGAGAGCTCCTGGGCAGCTAATAGATAATGGAAGCAGATAGATATTCAAGTAGGATTTTTAACAAAGGTTGACAGAGAATGGGTCCACATTTTTGTTTCAGGAGAAAAATACACTGGTTATTGTCATCAGAATTCAAGCTGTACCAAAAAGATTCAGAGTTCAAGAGACAGAGTATAAACAGCTAGTACACAAGAAATACTGAAGTGACCTAACTTGGGGTCAGTGCTTTTCGAATTCTTTACTGATTCTAACTTTCCTGTTCTAATCATAGGGAGTAGTTCTTTTTTTTTTTTGCAGTTTTTGGCCGAGGCTGGGCTTGAACTCACCACCTCTGGAATATGGGGCCGGCGCCCTACCACTTTGAGCCACAGGCACCACCCAGATAAGGAGTAGTTTTGAAGGGGAAGTTTCTTCCTGATGAGGCAGCAGATGGGCTGGAGAGATGGAAAAACCCAGTCGGTAACCACCAAGAATAATGAAAGAAGTGGAGACTTAGGAAGACAATGTTTACAAAATGCTTAGAGAAAGAAAGTGCTTTTGGGTTTCCAAGCTTAAGAAAATGTGTAGAAAATGTGCAGTGGAGAACAGGGGTTAAAGCGAGAAGAGAAAAGGAAAGTAGGAATGTATTCAATCACTGAAAATTCATGAGGGCGGCATTCATCTTGAATAGCATAGATATCAAAATGCTGAAAATATTATATAAAAATGCTATGCTCTTTATATGGGAAAAATACCATTCTAGTGAACAAAGCAGGTCCTCTGCATTTTGTGAGTAAATCTCTTTAAGAATCAGAATTGATCAGGCAGTGCCTGTGGCTCAGTGAGTAGGGCGCAAGCCCCATGTACTGAGGGTGGTGGGTTCAAACCCGGCCCCTGCCAAACTGCAACAACAACAAAAACAGCCGGGCGTTGTGGAGGGCGCCTGTAGTCCCAGCTACTCGGGTGGCTGAGGCAAGAGAATCGCCTAAGCCTAAGAGCTGGAGGTTGCTGTGAGCTGTGACGCCATAGCACTCTACCGAGAGCAATAAAGTGAAACTCGGTCTCTACAAAAAAAGAAAAAAAGTATCAGAATTAATCAATTCTATGCCTGTGAAAGTGCCCCTCCTGTTGTAGTCTAGATTTTCATAAGATATAGTAAATATAGGCAATGTTCACTGCATCATAAATATAAGAATTTGTTTGAGAAGGAAAAAAATTACAAGATCATGTGTAATATTTAGAATCCATTAAGATTAATAACATTTCTGTTCTTGAAAGCCACACTATCAATCAAATTACAAAGAAAATCTTGGTCATTGTGTGTGGAGGGGGTGTACTCCATAGATAGCAACTATTTTTCAAAATGGCAAGATAAAAGTAAAAAAAAACAAACAACTTTCCAACAATAAAACTGTTTGTGAAAGACAAGGCTTCTCTTGTGGTTTTTTGTGTTTCTTGAAATTCCACCTGGATATCTTAATAAATACAGCAAACTTTGAATCCCCTTCCCCTTTCTCTGATTAATAAAGTGAAAATAATTTGTGGTAGTGAAGAAATTGTTTTGCCCACTGAACTACTCAACAGTTATCACTCTCAAAATAAAAAAAATGTGCAAGGCCTTAAATTATTCTTTAAAGTATTAACTATATCATGTATCTTTTCAGATTTTCAGTAAGATACTGATTTTTAAAAATTTTAAGTCTAATACTGTTTTAGTGTTAATCATAGCCATAAGTCATAGAGATTATGTAATTGTCATTTTGATCAATTTATTTTGATCAAATAATTTATTCAAGTGTTATGGGTTTTTTAATCACTTATATTGTAATCCTTTTTCTTTTTTTTGATTTCTAATTAGCTCATTTTATTTTTATTTATTTATTTATTTATTTATTTTTATTAAATCATAGCTGTGTACATTAATGTGATCATGGACCATTTATAATTCATTATGAATTCATAGACCATTCATAATCCTTTAAAAAGAAGTATCTTTTGAATATCTGGGCATTGTGGTGGGCGCCTACAGTCCCAGCTACTTGGGAGGCTGAGGCAAGAGAATCACCTAAGCCCAGGAGTTGGAGGTTGCTGTGAGCTGTCACGCTGCAGCACTCTACTGAGGGTGACAAAGTAAGACTCTGTCTCAAAAAAAGAAGTATCTTTTGGACGACTAACTTCTTCCTAATTTCAATAATGTGTTTTACTGTATTTCCAATGTCATCCTTTGACCCAACAACATAATCAGTTTTATTGACATATATGTTCCTAGACTATGAGATGAGAACTTCCCCAATCCATTATTTTCTAAAGAACAAGTGCGTTTATTGTATCAATGTATCTCTGAGAGATGTGCAACAGAATTCTACTAGATTTCCTATACCTTAATCATGAGAAGACAAAATCAGACGAGTAAATTTAAATACACATGCATTTGAAATTCTTTTCAGCGTATCATTTATACATCTTCAATAACAAAACAATTAGCTATGATAATTTCAACATAAATCATAGATTTTGAACAGCAACAAAATGGCTGGCTGATCCCAGGAGGCAGCCTCTCTTATTAGAGTCTCCCACTAGTCCACCACCTAACACGTGTGCATAGTCACATGCAAACACACACACACACACACCTCTGTTCCGATCAGTGTATATAAATTCTTTCTCACACTTCTGTTCCATCCAACTAATTCCTATTCATATTTCAAAATTCAACTTATTTATTTATTTATTTATTTATTTTTGAGACAGAGTTTCACTTTGTTGCCCTTGGTAGAGTGCCATGGCATCACAGCTCACAGCAACCTCCAAATCCTGGGCTTAGGCGATTCTCTTGCCTCAGCCTCCCAAGTAGCTGGGACTACAGGTGCCCACCACAATGCCCGGCTATTTTTTATTGCAGTTTGGCTGGGGCTGGGTTTGAACCCACCACTCTCAGTATATGGGGTCAGTGCCCTACCCATTAAGCCACAGGCGCCACCCTCAAAATTCAATTTAAATTGCACCCCCTTTGTGAAGCTTTCCCTTAACACTCTGAAGCACGTCCCTTCCTCCCCACAGAGCCTCAGACGGGCCTCAATTTTAGCACATGCATTATTGATGTCAATATTAGACAGTTGTTCTCAACTCTCTCTAGACTGTGAGCCCCCAAATGACAGCATATTTGCTCTATTATTCTTTTCATGTCATGCCTAGCTAGAATAGGAGTGCATAGAATAGAGTTTTATCAGCATTATAAACAAACTTGTAAGAGTCAGACTTCAGTATTTTAATAGATTTTGTAAAACGTTCACTCTTGGGCATGCTTCAGACTTCACATTATTTTTTATTTACTTTCAAACTGTGTTTATTTATCATTCTTCTATAAATTAGTAACTTCCTTTTCATGATCAAAAATTCCTGGGAAGACTCTCTCGATTCCGTGATTGACTGCTTACAGAACATTCCTGACTTTGGTTCTAGTGAGAAAGAAGGATAATGCATTCTTTCCAGCTCCGTATCATTCATAATTTATTTCTTTATTTTAGAGCTGGGGTCTCCTGGTCACACAGGGCAGAATGCAGTGGCATTGACCACAACCCTCTGTCACCTGCTGGGCTCACAGGATCCTCCTGCCTCAGCTTCCCAAATGGTTAAGACTTCAGATGCCCATCATCACACTCAGCTAAGTATTTAAAGTGTTGTAGATATGGGGGTCTCCCTATGTTATTCATCTGGTCTCAAATTCTTGGTCTCAAGTGATCTTCTTGCCTCAGCTTCCCAAAGTATGAGCCACTACACCCCACCCATTTAAAAGTTTTTCACTTTTTATATTTTTTTATTTAGTTATTTTTGATACAGAGTCGTATTTTGTCACCCTTGATAGAGTACCACAGCGTCATAGCTCACCCCAATCTCAAATTCTTGGGCTCAAGTGATTTTCTTGCCTCAGCCTCCCCAGTAGCTGGGACTATAGGTGCCCACCACAATGTCCAGCTAGTTTTTTTTTTGTTTGTTTGTTTTTTATTTCAGTAGAGATGGATCTCACTCGTGGTCAGGCTGGTCTTGAATGCCGAGCTCAAGCAACCCATCCTCTTCAGCCTCCCAGAGTGCTAATATTATAGGCTTGAGACATTGCCCTGGGATAAATTCTTTTTAAATGTTTCTTATGTTCCAGGAATATTTTTGTTAATTTTTAAATTAAATAATCAATTTATTTTTAATAGAAATGGAATACCCGTCTCTATCACGTTGCCCAGGCTGGATTTGAACTCCTGGCCTCAAACGTTCCTCTTGCCTCAGCCTCCCAAGACGAGAGCCACGTTACCCACGTAGGGAATGTTTTTCACAGTAGCATAAAGAAACGAACAAAATAGAGAAAGTCCCTGTTAATATAGAGCTGATATTCTAGTTGGATAAGATTAAAATGAATAAATAAAAATTTAAAATAGATGACAGGGACTGGTAGTCGTATCTGAATAAAAATAGATAAAAAGAAGATAAAACGAGAAGTCCCTCTAAGGGGGGACGGGACCAGGCAGTGCCACGTGACACAGGGAGGTCAGGAACGGCTTTGGTCAGAGGCGACTTTTAAGGAGAGGCTGACCGTTTCCCAAGCAGCATGGGAACCCAGCACCCTGGCTATTCTTCATCTATTAGACTTGATAAATTTACCTTTATGCTCTTAGCAGGAGGATGACTGCTATGCTAAAAGTCACTTTAACTCCAGAAGCTAGCCTTTACATGATAGTCATTAGGATCTCAACTGATCACCCATCTTCTGCAAAGTATGAGCAGGAGAGAGATTAGCCACCTCAGAGCAGACAGCAGCCATTGCTTAATAAGATCCATCACTTTTTAAACTGCCTACTACTACAAAGTTTGGGAAGAGATCCTTCTGAAGTTTGCCATGTGGGATAAATTCAGTCTTTGGGTGTAATTCCCAGTATGATGAGCCGACATAACGCCATCACTGAGATTCTTGCATCAAGCAGTGAGCGGGCAGCCTTGGAATCTTCTGGTACACAGACAATTGTCACTTCTGCGCTGGCTGCTAATTGTGAATACTGCACATCTAGATAGCAGCAGTACCTTTTATCTTTTGTAAATTTTCTTGAGGTCTAGATATTTTCTTTCCTTTGAAAAAATAATTGCTTTCATTCTGATTTTGTTAAAAATGAAACATGTGGAGAAATAAAGGCATTATTCATCAGGCATCCTCGCCAATGCATTTTGGACAAATTCACACTGAATTTGATGCGTAACACTTAAGTAATTTTACTTAGGCCTCGTTTGTCATGGTCACAATCTCATACTCTGTAGATAAAGTTGCAGCATTACTATCACTTTGCTTCCATTCATAGATGATTTATTCCCATATTTCCATTTAACATTGTACTAATATTATTACAATCAAATCACTACTGCGACATGTAAAAAGGACCATTCTTGATCACTTTTTTTTCCTGAGACAGAGTCTTTTAAGCACAGAAAAATCCTTAGAATATATCAGTAAAAATTTCTGAAGAACACAGAATTTCATGAGGTCTTCAGTGTATCATGATGAATATAAAAGAGGACCATTCTTTGTAGCACAACATTCAAAACAGGACAAGGAGACAACAAAAATAAAAAAAAATTATCCTCTTATTTAAATCTGTTGCAAAGCTTCCCAGACCTATGAAAAAACAGTTAACAAAAGGAAAAAAAACAGGTAACACAAGACCATAGCAGGGGCCACAAAGCCCATGTGAATGGGACCTGGGAGCAGAGGGAGCACGGAGGGAGGTGACAGGTTGGGACTTCGCGTATGTTGAGCCTTGAAGGTCATGTTAACGCACAAGATATAACTATTTAATTTTCAGAGCCCACCTGCTCTTTTAATCTTTTTGTTACATCACTCGAAATCACATACAGATATCCTATACAGTGATTTAGATTGATGGAAAAAAATAAAAATATATTAATAAATATACTTGGTTGAGAATTAAAGTAGCTCAAAGATTTCTTCCTCTGCCCATTCTCCTAAGTAGATAGTAGTACCCAGTCATCCCTGGGGGGTTATACTGATTAAAACCTAAGGTGGGGCTGCCAATCTTATGTTAAATTTGGCTACAGTGGAGAACACCACTTCAGACATCTTATATACCAAAAAATAAAAATAAAAATAAAAATAACTTAGTAGGGTTCAGAACAGCAAAATCTATAAATTGCCTTTTATTCTATATACTAGATTGCAAAAGCCTACATCCATTACCTTTGCTTTAGCAACATATTATATTTTCTCAAGGATAAAAAATACTTTTTTTAATTTGAGGTTTTTTTTTTTAATGCCTTTATTTTCTTTACTCTCTTAATTCTCTTCAATAGCGTGTTACTATATCTATTAAAGGTAATAAATAGCCTGCAAAAGTAGGGAAAAAGTCATTGTTGAAATGTGAACTCTTGGCTTGGCGCCCACAACACAGTGGTTACAGTGCCAGCCACTTACGCGAGGCAGGAGGGTTTGAACCCAGCCCGGGTCTATTAAACAACAATGACAACTGCAACAAAAAATAGCCAGACATTGTGGCGGGCACCTGTGGTGCCAGCTTCTTGGGAGGCTGAGGCAGGAGAATCTCTTAAGCCCAAGAGTTGGAGGTTGCCATGAGCTGTGACACTACAGCACTCTACAGAGGGCAACATAGTGAGACTCTGTCTCAAAAAGAAAAAAGAAAAGAAAAGAAAGAAAGAAAAAGAAATGTAAACTCCTTAGAATCTAGTTAAAAGATTCTTGATAATTTTGGTTGATCCAATAAGTAATAAATAAAGGATATATATTTTTAGGACAAAACACAGAAATAATCATCATTCTTTTCACCATCTAGCCTCTGATGAGCCCTTGAACTATTGTTTCTGAGTTCAAATAAGTCTTTTAGCAGCCCGTGTCACCTGGACATCCTCAGAAGTGGAGACGGTAGACTTCCCACCAGCACATGATTCATTTGATAAAATCCACGATGACCATATGGCTGAAAGAACAGCATCAAAATCATGCCAAGTAGGGTTTCCTTTCCAAAGTGCCCACCATATGCTTAACTTGGTCACATTTCAATCTGACTAGAGTAATGTTACTTTTTTAAAAAAGAAAAATCATGTGTACCTGTGGGGAACATTTTCAAAGGGGAAAAAAATAAGCAAATCCTACTTTCAATTTTCTTCGTTTTAAATGATCAAATTCCCCTTTTTTTTTTCTTCAGTTTATTACTTTTCATCCAAATTTCACTGTCTGGTAAATAAGAAATGTTTGTTGCTCCCTCCAAACACCCAAGATAATCACTTCCCTGATGATAAGGATTATTTTCCAGTAAATTTGCACACACAAATTAAAACATATAATGAATCTGTAAACAGTTAATTCATTTACACAGTATTAACTCATAATACACCGAAGATATACATTAAAGATATTTTTCACTTAAAACTTTGCTCTCTCAAGGACCTCGCCTGCCTTTACCACTCTGAAAGCTTGCTAATGCTCATGTTTGAATGAACATTCACTCTCAAATTAAATTTACCATGGGCGTATGACAGATAGCTGGTTTTTCCACAAAAATCTATGTCTCTTTTTAAGTCCTATCTGTGGGAAGTGGCTGCCCACTGTCAACGGTAGAGACCAGTAGAACACTCTCATCAGAAGAGGTAACTTGACTTTTTCTGACAGGTGGAGTATCACCAGTAACAGGGACCCTTCTCACAAATTCCACAGGAAAAAGAGAAACACTTGGTAAAGCATCAAGCCTAAAGATTTATATGGACAAGAAAGAAACATCTGAGTGTGAAGCCACGCCCGTTCTGGAGGTTATTTAGGAGAGCATCTAACACCTGTCCAATACAGAATGGTCCTACGCGTATTAACATTGTCACATAATGGTCTTGAGGAGAGAAAAAGACGTGTTCTCTATGCTTAAGACTATTAAAAGATTTTGATAAGTAGTTGTCACTTTTTAATCAAATTGCTAATGCTGATTCTATGCAAACATTCATCACCTTGCTGTCTTTTCAGTATTTATTTTTTGTCCTGCAAGAAATGAATTCTAATCTAAAAGAAAGAAAGACTCTCTCCTTCAATACATTAACACAACGCACTGCTCGCCATGATTAAAGTCACTTCTCTTTTATCTTTTCACTGACAAGCAGATAACATGGTAGAAGAATCCACTGAACATTTGGATGTTTGAATGTCTGTCTGTATTCCTGCTAAAAACCAAAGAAATATGGCGTTCTCCACTTGCATGACCATCTCACTATAAACTCTATGAAATTATTTCTTGAGAGATTCTCTTCAACAGATTCCTAGACTAAGGTTAATCTTTTCATCTGCCACATCCTTTGCACTGCTATAAAATTAAGTTGCAATTCCATGAGGTTGAAAATAATTGTCTTTGTTCCTGACACCCTTTAATATAATCAATATTGACATAAGGAGGTAGACTACGGATAGGGGTTAGACGGCGTTAAGCAGAGACCAGAAAACCAGGGCAGAGAAGAAAGGGAGGGGCTCCTGTAGGGGGAACTTGCAGCCATTGGTCACTTCCTGGTACTAGGCAGGGCAATGCCAAGGCTGGGACCTTCCCTGGAGATGGGGTGGAAAAAAACAAGCCAGTACAAATAAAGGGCCAATCAACAGAGACCCATCTGTTAAGGTTTAAGGAAATCAATGAATGTACAACATGTAGGTTTGAAGGACCCAATCAGTGTTTTCTAGCAGGTTAGGCAAGTCCCACCCAGCCAGCTGCTGGGCACCCCCTTGGGGGCCCCCTTCCATTGTGTTGGAAGCTTCCTTATCGTCCAATAAACTATTATTCTATTGCTGAGTTTGCCTGTAGGATGTGAATGAATGCTTCGATTTCCAGGAGCAAGACCCAGCCAGGAGAAGAAAAATCTGGTCTCACTTTAATCTCAACATTAATGTCTAAATTCGAAATTACACACTTTATAAAACTATAGTTTGATGACCTACCATTGGGTAATCCTTGAAATTAGGAGCAATTGGAGAGGAATAAATAATACGTAATTGACGCAAGTTTAAAATTAACAATGGGTTGCAGGAATGTGACAAGTGACTCATAAAAAGGTAAGAGGCTAGATTCATAGATTCTTTTGCATTAAAAAACAATATCAGAAGTACATGTTTCATCTCCCTTATTTTAATATGAATGGCTCATAAAAATGTCCTTTTTACAACCGTGCTTCACGCCCATGTCCTAGGTAGCATGGAACCCTCTGGGCAGACGCCTATGCTCTTGATAGAAATACTAAACTGCCCACGTTTGCTTTCAAAAGTATCTCTATTTAGGCAAAAATGCATATCACCTTACATATACCACATCTGTTACCTATTATATATCTGTTTCATTTCAATTTCTTTGATGGGGTTGGGGGTTCACGAAAGGTAGCTAAAGTAACCATGGATAATTTCTGGCCATTTTATTCTGTATATTAAAAAATGACTGCTCACAGGCCATTTTTAGAATTTAAGTCAGAAGCTGGAAGGTCCTAATTTCATATATTTGTTATCACGATTTTACACATGTGAAGATAACACGGGGCTTGCCCAAGGGAAAGGAAGATTAAGACGTAACAGCATTAGGTGAAGTTGGGTCGCATAATCGGGATTGTACACATAAATATAGGAAAGGAAAATCAGGATCAAGAATTCTAAAATACTGAAAATCCTGCAGAGAATCTGAACCAAAGATTATGATGTAAAGTATAAAACACTTTATAAATGAATCTCAAATAGTCTGGGTGGCTGTTTTCCTTATGAACCACATTTACTTCTTTAATTTTAAGAGCTAGATTATTACATATTAATAGCCATGAAAATTAATCAGGCACATTCTTGCTCATAATGACTTTGTGAAAACTAGTAAAGGTTTTAAAATAGTCTTTAGGGTGTAATCCAAAATAGCACACACAGTATATTGTACCTTTGCTCACGTGCAGTTAGAATTTATTATTTCAGAAGGTAAAAAAATAACGCAATTTTGGATTTCTCTGAGACTGCTGATCAATAAATTTTAGTTAATCTCAACATTAAAAATTTTGGAACTCAGAGACTTTTTCCATGTAAAATTGGCAGATTAGAATGGTGTTGGCTGTAGTGTCCTGTTTCCTGACTGCTGTGACTTCCTTTTTACAGTTAATAGCTTCCCTGTGATAAGGCTTATCTACATAAACACTGACAAATTGGTATTATTTCCCTTCTAAGTTAAAAAAAAAAAGGAGTTTCTAATTTAAAAAGAACTTTTTTGTCTTCATCTTAAGCAAGTAATTCCAAATAAGTTTACAGATAGTCAATGAAATATACATTTTCAAAAAAAAAAAAAAAAAGAATGAATGACCCTGTTACAAGAACAATGTCGCAAACAACATCCGCAGTGGTATTTCCAATCTAAATCATATCTTTATGATGTTGCATTTATCAGTGGTTTACATTATTCCTAATAGCACAGATAGAAAGTCACAGTAAATTCCATATAACTATGACCTTACAGTGCCCCTCCAAAGATGTCCCCCCATAAAACAGAGACACGATAAAACTCATGCCTGAAAATTTCATCCCTTCATTCTTATTATCACAGGACACTCAGTAAAATATGCAAAAAGGTGAGCTAAACAGCCAAAGAAATAACAAAATAGCTAAATAATAAATTTCGATACATATACAAAGGTGGATGTTTGCAAATGCTAATGTTTCCTTTTGCATTTCTAAAATGTGCCTTCATTTTTGCATGAGTATTTCAGAGTTCTGTGTCTTGTTTACTGTGTATTATGTCAACTGTATGTTTTAATCTAAGTCTTTTTTTCTATTTTTCTGAATATACTTTTGAAATAGTCTTCAGCATTTCAAAGGAGCTAAATGGGAAAGATGTTTGTGCAGCTACTTTGATCAATGGAGCCGCTAACAGCCCTGTGAGGGCACTGCCTCTGCCGCGTGGAAGGGCACCATCACGGCTGGAACAGAAGAGGCAATACTGGGAGATCAAAGAGGTTAGACCAAAGTGGGAAACAACTGGACAACTGTAACCACATCCCCAAATTCCTGTGTTAAAGCCTGAACCACCAATGTGACTCTTCTTGGAAATCAAGCCTTTACAGAGATAGTTAAAGTTAAAGGCAGTTACAAGGGTGGGGCTCTAATCCAAAATGACAAATACCTGCTGTCCTTACAAGAAGGGAAAGAGACAAAAACATGTAGGATCACAGCTACAGGCCAGCTGGGGACGCAGCGAGAAGAGAAAGCCACCTGCAAGACACAGACGGGTCGCAAGAGAAATCAACCCCGCCAACATCTTGGACTTCTAGCTTTCAGAACTGTGAGACAAAACAAAGAAACAAACAACCAAAAACCCCAAAATATATCTGTTGTTGAAGCCACCTCGTGTTCGGCATTTCATCACAGCAGCTTTGGCTCACTAACATATTATAAAATTCAATATTCGTCACATGATAGGCAAACTATTCTTTTGCCGTCTTTCCCTGCTCTGCCTACACTTTAACTCCAGAGTCATCAAACTAGTCATCTTCACACCTGCGTAGCCCCATAATAGTTTTGCCCACGCTAAACTCTTAGTCCAGACGGTCTTCTGACCCCTTCTTACATATAAACTCTGAGACTTAGCTAAGTTTCCGCCCTTTCTGGGACATTTCCCAGCCCCGTCTAGATAAATCAGGAGCCCTCCACGTGGCACTGACAGTCACTTTCACCGTGTCTACCACAGTCGACACAACCTGTCTGCCGTCTCCCCCAGCAGACCTTCCTGTAGTCAGGGACTATTTGCATCATGGTTAAGTCCCCGTCTGAGTGTGATTCTGGCAGAGCCGTGTATGTGGGAGAAGATCTTAGATGACAACTCATTCCTTCGGTTATTCTGAGTCTGTTTGTTCTATCAAGACCGGACTTGCTCACCCTCGGCTTTCAATACTCATTGCACATTCATAAGCTTTTGAAAATAAAGAGCTACTGCAGCCTAGAAGCCCTGCATATGTGTGAGATGTATAAAAAGAAAAAGTTGCACTTTTTTATAACAAAGTAAATATGCTCTTTGGTTTTACTTATAGCTTTAGTTTGAAATCGATGATCTGAAACTAGGAAGAACTTACTTGTACCCCCAGATTCTGCATGGACTATTTGCACGTCACTAGGTTTACATCGATATGGAAGGATAAGGAGAGTATATGTTCTTGCATTTATTCTGACTCAAGGGGAGCTGCCAGCTCCTTCTAAGAAGTAGCACCACATTTTTCTATTCAGTACCATTATGGACACCTATTTGCTATTGATACTTTGTACGAAACATCAAGCTTTCTTTAACAAATTAATAACCTTCCCAACTCCATGCATATAGGCAAAAAGTAAAAACAATGGTTATTCTTTGAAGATCTGAATTCTGTGATCATGATTTCCTTATTTCCTGTGGAAGTGACAGTCATACAGAGATGTTTGAAGGCTTCCTAAAATACCAGAAGAGTTTATTTTACTCTGTATTCCCATTTTACTACAACGCAGTTTCTTCTTCCAATCAAAGTCTCCTGATTTTCTTGTAGATTGATGAATTTCATGTGCTCATAATATATTTTTAATTTATTTTCTATTCAGATTGAAATAGTAAATATTTTGGGGTGTTTGATTATTGGGAGAAACAATGTTTTGCTTTGCCTTTTTTCCTGCTACAAATGAAACACACCATTTACTGGACATCTAACAATGGCTCACTTAGTATGTGTGTTAAAAAAACAAGAGATGTTTGGACTGTGACGACTACACCCATTTCTTTTAGAATAGTACACAGGAATTGTTTTACTGAGTTTTAAATTTAAACTTGAACTAAGAAAATGGGAAAAATATCACTTGAGAGTTTCTCTATCGTTTTAAGATTTTTTTTTTTTTGCCAAGACATAATAGATAATTTTTAACATTTAAACAATTTCAACATGGAATTTATTACTTATTTAATTCCAAGAGAAAAATGTGATATTTCTTTTTTACATTTTATGGACATTTTATTGTAGAACAAAAATAACAGTGAGTAAAAAAATCAAAGTAATTTTTTCTTATTTTTTATTTTTAATTATTACAGATGCCTAATATAATAGCTGTACATACTTGTTGGGGGGCACATGATGTTTTAATATAAACACACAATGTGTAAAGATCAAATCATGGTAACTGGGATAACCAGTGACTCAAGCATTTATCTTTATTTTTTTTTTTTAAGGAAATTCTACTCCCACTTTTTTAGTTATTTGGAAATATACAATAAATTGCTGCGGTTAGCACTCAGGCTGGCCCAGCCTCTTTCCTCCAGTTCCCTTAGCTCAATCTATTCTTATCAACCCAAAGGCAGCCACTGACTCAGTGGACCCCTTAGCTCCAAACTGCCAGCACATCCTTCGGGAAGGAGCTAGCCCAGGCCTTCCATGTTAGTTCCAAAGACAACTGATAAGAAAGGGAAAAGTTGGGGGTGGTGCCTGTGGCTCAAGGAGTAGGGTGCTGGCCCCATATACCAGAGGTGGTGGGTTCAAACCCTGCCCCAGCCAAAAAAAAAAAAAAAAAGTAAAGAAAGGGAAAACCCACCAACACCACTGATGCAAACCTTGTGACAAAAGTAAAATTTGAATATACATTTAATTAGAGCCAAGGGTTTCTTTTAGGCAGCACCTGCAATCAGATCCCAGGGTACCCAGAACTGTAAGTGCTTCGAGACGGACATGGAGGCACTGATCCTTCTTTGGAAACTGAAATCACCCTGTAGGAAAGGATGTCTATCTATCTGTGCATGAGGCGCTGCTGCTGCGCGGACCTCCACACCACCCAGGTTCCAACTGGGGTGATGGGTAGAGAGATACTAAAACCCAGATACATCAGGAAAAAGAAAAAAAAAAACACTGACAGGGATGGAAGTTGGTAAGTTCAATATTTGAAAAGCTAGTTGCTCTTCGTTCAGTTTTTCTAGGCATGGAAAGATGAGGGCTTTATTCCCAGAACGTTAAGTGTGTATAAAAACACGTATGTGCACGGAATTGTGGTTCTAGTCTTATTGTGGATTGTATTTATAAGTAAAAGAGATTTCTCGTTATATTTACACTTTATGGCCTTTTAATCAAGGACGTGACCAGCTGTACAGAAACTTAGTGCCAATAGATATCTGGAAAGAGCCTTGAAGTTTTCTCAACTCCAGGCTGGACTGTCCATAAGGCATTTCCTAACAAAAGGAGCTCATTTCATCAGTAGCAACTTTTATACCGTTTCCCCGAAAATAAGACATCCTCCGAAAATAAGACCTACTTACAGGAAAGATAAGACGTCCCCTGAAAATAAGACCTAGCACATGTTTGGGAGCACACCTTAAAATAAGATACTGTCTTATTTTCGGGGAAACAGGGTATTTGAAAATTTCCTCTTGGGGTTTGACAGTTTCTATTCCATAATTTGGCCTCTTGACCATGATTTCATTAATATACATGGCTATGATTTAATAAAAAGAAAAAAAAAATTGGCCTGCTGGGTTTAAAAATACAGCTGGCCCCCACCAAGCTGGATCTTTCATTAAGAGGGAAATGCTGGAGTGTTGGCATTGCATACAATCCCTCCCAAAATTCTCTGTTAATTACTAATGTAAACTCCGTGGGCAATTGTTCCTTCTGTGGTCTATCAAGATGCTTCAACAGGGTGGCACCTGTGGCTCAGTCCGTAAGGCGCCGGCCCCATATACCGAGGGTGGCGGGTTCAAACCTGGCCCCAGCCAAACTGCAACAAAAAAAATAGTCGGGTGTTGTGGCGGGCGCCTGTAGTCCCAGCTGCTCGGGAGGATGAGGCAAGAGAATCACTTAAGCCCAGGAGTTGGAGGTTGCTGTGAGCTGTGTGAGGCCACGGCACTCTACCGAGGGCCATAAAGTGAGACTCTGTCTCTACAAAAAAAAAAAAAAAAAAGATGCTTCAACAATATTTGCAGAATAAAAATGACCCTGGGGAGATAAAATTCGCAAGGATAACACATTCTTCTCTATCATCTACAAAGATGATTGCTTGAAGAATATTAATTAAGGAAAAATCTATAAAATTCATTTTTTTTTAAAGAGAGAGTCTCACTTTGTCACCCTCAGTAGAGTGCTGTGGTGTCACAGCTCACAGCAACCTCCAACTCTTGGGCTTAGGGGATTCTCTTGCCTCAGCCTCCCAAGTAGCTGGGACCACAGGTGCCCACCACAACACCCAGCTATTTTTGTTGTTGTTGTTGCAGTTTGGCCAGGGGTCGGATTTGAACCCACCACCCTTGGTATATGGGGCTGGCACCCTACTCACTGAGCCACAGGTGCCACCCTAAAAATTCAATTTTTCAATACCAAGCTTAAAGAAATAATTTGTGGAAATCTAATAAGCTGCACTTCTTAGCAATATAGGGACCTGTTTTAATAGCTCAAAATGTAGGTACTTTAAGTGTGGAGATAAACTCCTAAGTGAGAACCTTTGAAGAAATAATACCTCTGGTTGTATCTACAATGCTTTATACAGAAGTATAGCTGGCATAGGGAAGGAAAAACCATTCTGTGATTATTCCACATAAAATACTGGACTCCTTTTGGAGTGGAAGGTAGATAGCTTTGTTTCCCCAGGGTCTTTTCCTATTTGCGTCAAGAACATATGGATTTCACTGTTCCCTTATTCTTTGGTATGTGCTTCATCTGAGATTGGAGTCGCTCTTAAATCTAGGAAAGGGCAGTTATTGGCTCAAGATTTCTCTCTCTCTTTCTTTTATTATTTATTTATTTATTTATTTTGAGACAGAGTCTTAGTCTGGAGCCCTCACTGCAGTGCCGTGGGGTTCTATCTCACAGCAACCTCAAGTTCTTGGGCCCGAGAGATCCTCTTACCTCCATCTTCTTCTTCTTCTTTTTTTTTTTTTTAGTAGAGACAGCGTCTCACTTTTGCTCTGTCTGGTCTTGAACTCCTGAGCTCAAGCTGTCCACCTGCCTCAGCCTCCCAGAGGGCTGGGATTACCAGGTGGCGCCACCGCTGCCCAGCTAAGGTAGGGTTTCTCAGCTTTGGTACCATGGACATTGTAAGTTTGATAACTTTTTGGAGTCAGAGACCATCTTAGGCATCATGAGCTACTCTCCAGGATGCCCAGCCCCCTCCAACTGGATGCCATTAGCACCTTCCACTGTGACAGCCAGACATGTCTCCAGGCCCTGCCCAGTGACACACGTGGGCAAAGTCACCTCTGATGAGACCCGCTGGTTTGGGGCCATCTATGTGTTCCCCCCCTTCTAACAGGTAATTACTTTAGAGATGTGATGGCAAGCTGGTTCAATAAAGATAAATAGGATTTGTTGGAAATGCAAGGATAAATATATTTCTCTTTGGGCTTACTGAGTTTTAGAACTGTTCTCATCCTGAGGGGGAAAGCCTAGGATTACTGGGAGTTGAAAGACGTCACCCTTTGGAAGCCTGAGGATGCAGCAAGCCGCAGGTTAGCCGATGTCAAACACGGAGGTCATTTTAGTCCGGAACAAACAATTAGAAGGCCAACTTCCCCAAGCATGACATGGTCAACTGAACCAGTATATTTCCATTTGTGTATTTACTTATTTGAAGTTCGATGAATTTCATCCCACTTATTCCTACAGTGTTATTAATAGACATATGATATAACAACTTACATTCACAGACAATCACGCAGAGGGAAGAATACTAGACAACTTGTTTTTCAAAACATAACTCACGTTAAGACCCAAGGATGATGGAAACTCCTACGGGGCAGTCGGCAGGAGTTGGAAAGGACGGTGTTTTCACCTGCCTACTACAAACAGTACAAATTCATTTTTGCTTCTCCATGCACCTCTGAAAATTTTTCCAAAAACTATTCTTTTTCTTTCCTTAACTGAATGGCCACAGTGGAACACAGACAGACCTATCCCTCCCACCCCTGGCATGAAGTAAGACAGAGTAAGTTAATTCTAAAATATTTAGGAGTCTTAACATGTACATAGATGCTCTTGGAGGATCATCTACGCATGTGTTCTGAATGTGTGATTGGAAAGAAAATGTATTTCTCATCCTGATTTATCGCACGCAGCTTATAACCACAGTACAAAATGTGTGCAAAAACGTGTTCCCAGAGTTATGTTGCAAGACCAAGTTCACTGAGACGGAGCTCAATCATATTTTTAAAAATTGTGTTTCATAGAAATAAAAGAAAAGAATTGTGAAAGAAATATTGTGAAGTTGTTGAGGTCATCAGAATTCAGATCAGTTTCGAGAATTGGTAGAACGTGGAGGTGCCTGTGGCTCTAAGGAGTAGGGCACCAGCCCCATAAACCGGAGGTGGTGGGTTCAGGCCCAGCCCCGGCCAAAAACTGCACAAAAAAAGAAGGGAAAAAAAAATTGGTAGAATGGTCAAACGACACTAAAGTACACGGTTTGGGGGGCAGGACCCAGTAAACAAGACAGAACGAAGGATTTGCCATGAGTCATTCAAAGAGCACAGACAGCACCATTCCTGGAAACGAGCACCAAATTCTGAGGCACCTGGTGACTCAAAGTCATAAGAGATAACTTGAAAGTAAGAAGGTGATAGTATACTATATAGGAATGTATGAAAATGCGGCCTGAGACCACAGAACTTAAAGAAGCATAAGCCTCCAAACTGAAAAAATTAACTAACAGACTGAAGAGCATTTCTGGTATTGAAGATTAAACTTGAGATACTTTAAGAATTTTCCCAGAACCAAGACTCTACTCTTTACCCAGAAGTCATAAAATAAAGGAATTAAAAATAAGTAGAGTGAAAAACCAAAAAAAAATTTATAAATTAAACACATGAGCGCATATTTCTTTGGAATAAGAAGCTGATATTGCTAAAAACGTAATGGGAAGAGATTCTTTTAAAGACAGGAATTCTTTATACACTTCTGGTTTGGTTAATACTGGAAAACAAACATCAAAATCCAGAATGAAACCCACTATTCACAATGCAGGATGATATCAAAATACTTATTTCCACTCATAACAATTATTCTAGCAAGACAGGAAACAAATTTTTCTATCTTCGTAAGTCTTCAAGCCAGGTATTTTACCTTGAAATTGTTCAGAAAGGCAATTATATATCAGACACGCAACTTAGATGTCAAACCAAAACACTTCATATCTGAACCTACAGATGAGGCTTAAGTGTCTAAAGAGTAGGCGGTGTTTTCTAAAATTTTCCTAAAGCTGAGTATAACTCAGGAGTTCCAAGAGAAACCTATTTTGTAAACAAAAAATAAAACAAAACAAAACAAAATCTCTATATAGCTCTTGAATACCCCATTGCCATTTCATTTCATTAGCAAACTTTAGCTAAGTTTAAACATTTTTTATTTTGCTAATAAACAGAAAATACACCTTCCTTCATAATAACAAATGCGAGTCATTCTGCTTTTATATAAACTAATAAAGAAAACATGTTTGAATAATTAAACTTAGAATAAAAGAACGGGGAAAAAATAGTAAAGGCACAGGTATATACTTATCCCTGGATGAATCATTTTACCAGCTTGAGCACCAGTTATATCACCAGAAGAATAAAATATTCTGCTTTCACATAAACTAATAAAGAAAACATGTTTGAATAATTAAACTTAGAATAAAGGAACAGGGAAAAAATAATAAAAGCACAGGGACATACTTATCTCTGGATGAATCATTTTACCAGCTTGAGCACCACTTATATCATCAGTAAAATAAAGTGATTATGTTTGCTTTGGCAAATCGAAATAACTTATTAAAATAAGAAAAAATGAATGGATAAAAAATATAGTCATCTACTTGTTTTTTTCATAAAATTTATCTGCATCCTAGAAATACAAATCCCACTTATAATTATACTGAGGTCATTATAACTCAGAAGTTAGAAGATACTTGTGTGTGCCAATGTGTGCGTGTTCACACATGTTAGTACTACAGACGTATTCATTCAAAGCTGCTAGTCAAAGGGCATTTTGAATTCATGTGCTAACCATCCAAAAAATGTTCTTCAATTATTTCTCACAAAAAAATTGTAACAACAGACTAAAAACTTCTAGGGGATAAGATATACATTACAGCTTATTTTGTTCATTTAGTCTTGACATCATTTCATACTGTACTAAGCTATCAAATACACATCAGCTACGTACCTGAGAACACCACATCAGAATTACCTTTTCCTTTAAATGCACAAATGTAGAACATTTCAGATATGTGTTATGTACTTAGCAATTAGTAGGCAAGCTTGCAGAAGGAAATTCTGCTCCAGTATCTACGGGAGGCTTTGCAGATCATGTTAATCTATGCTTTCCACTTCTACAACTTCTACTGAAAAATTACACTGCACGTTTATTTTAATAACTCTAGTATTTTTTTCAAGTCAAAACGGGCTGTCAAATCATCTGAAGGTCTCTGTTTTCTTTAGAGGTAAACTTGGAAAATAATTCAGAATCCTATCTCCTCCGGCAAAGATAATCTACTTGAATTCCTCGGAAAGGTGAAAGGCCTTGCATTATGACAAATTTTGCAAAAACTAATTTGCAAAACGGAATACATTTTAGTGACCCTCATTTCTAAAATTCCTACAGAGAAGTAATTCCCACTGACTGGCAGGTTTAAACAGATGAATCTGGTAACAGGTATGTTTATAAGAGATTTTAATAAGAAGACAAATATTTATGGTTTGAGGAAAGAAAAATGATAAAAAGTGGAGTTTCTAAATAAAGTTAGAAATGCGTAGTAATAGTGTATATCAGAAGCACATGGTAAAAAAAAAAAAAACATATATCATCTATTAGAGAAACACTCAAGGATATAGCCTGTCTCCAGACTTTGGTAGACTTCATGGAAAAATTCTAGAACTAAAATACAACTATTACATGAAACAAATAAAAAGTCCATGTTACTAATTAAGGATATAATATTAGAATATTATCTTTAATAAGATGTTTATATTGGTAAAGGAGCACCAAAATCTTTCATATACTATCGATATGTTAAATTCTAATCATGTAAATCCAAATCTTCAGGAGGTCATGGATATGTAATAGATAATACACATGATTGCTTAGATGATCCGGGGTGAAGGGCTGGGGTCAGAGGGACTCTACGTAATGTGACATCAGTAATCTTAACTGAAAAGATTCTCTCCAGATCAGTTAATGATCCACTCACCTTCTAATCCACCAAATGACTGTCACTCTTTTTTGTCTTTTTTTATTACTTTGAAATATGTATTATTTTTTCATTTTGCATTGCAGTATTCCTGTAGACTTGTCTTCTTTGCCAAGCACTACTTCCTCAATATATTCATGAGTCCAAGAAATAGCTTCAAATGTTTATTTTCAGAGATGGATAATAGTAACAGTTCTGGGTGCTAGCATTTTTGGAAAGATCTCGAGTCTTTTTGAGCCAAAACATAAACACATAAATTTATGTGTTGAAATCAGTCTTCATGGACGAGAAAAATATTTATTTATTTACTTTGATGAATAATAGATGTATATGGTCTCAGGGGACATGTGACAATTTAATACATTCATATAATTTGAAAAGATAAGATCTGTATACATGAGATCTCCATTACCTAAAATATTTGTCTTCATGCTAGAAACACTGAATTATTTCTCTACTAGCTATTTTGAAATGTATAACAAGTCATTACGACTATAGTCACCCTACTGATCTATTTCAGACTAGTTCTTTTTTTCTTTTTTTTTTTTTGCAGGTTTTGGCCAGGGCTGGGTTTGAACCTGCCACCTCCGGCATAGGGAGCCGGCGCCCTACTCCTTTGAGCCCCAGGCATCGCCCCAGACTAGTTCTTATTTCTTCCGTCAAACCACGTACTTGTATCCACTAATCAATTTCTCATCCCCATCCCTCCACACGCTTCCTGATCTCGGTAAATAAAAAATCTTCTCTATCTTCCCTGTGATCTGCTTAAAACAAAACATATTTTGCTTTTACCATCTGGTAACACTTAACTACAAATAAATACGATTTACATAACTCCTTGCTACATCAATGTTAAAAGTAAACATCTAACTTTACAGAAACCATTACCTATTAATGCATTTTTTCATATTAACAGTTATTAGGCGGGCGGCGCCTGTGGCTCAACGGGTAGGGCGCCGGTCCCATATGCCGGAGGTGGCGGGTTCAAGCCCAGCCCCGGCCAAAAATAAAAAAAAAAAAAAAAAAAAAAAGTTTCAACAGTTATTAGGTTAACAGTTATATCCCAATTACTTGGGAAATAACATTTTTTTCTCAAAGATAAACTGATCATACCACCTAAGTTGAGAAAATTCAAAATATATTACACAAAATAAGTTATTAACTATATACAGTAACATTCTTAATAATAAAGAAACAGAATCAATTAAATCTTGCAGTGGAAAGAAACAGTACTAAGGGGGAAAAAATCTAATATGTTTTTAGCATAATCTGATTTCTGCCAGGCAATGAAAATTAAAATCTGAATACTACACGAGCATATATTTAATTAACCAATAAACCAAAGCTCTATATTGTGTGGTACAAATAAAGATCCACTCTCATTTTTATGACTGATCGGCAAAATCTTTGATTGTGAAGATTTGTTCTGTCTAAAACTCATTATATAAAACATTAGAAATTATATAGTATTCTGTTACGTATATTCAGGTTTGATTAAGAGAGGCTGGTATGATATATTTTCTCATGTACTAGTATTCGAAAGTACTTACGTGCTGTAATTTCTAACTCATGACTCCTCACTGTTCCTAAATTTGCACACTAAGTGACATCCGCTTTCTGTATTTACATGTATAGTACCTTGCAAATTTCAAATGATTCCCTATTATCACCAGTAAATTCAATTTCACTGCAAGTACTTGAACATTTTTGCCTGGAAACTTATACTAATGCAGAAAATAAAGTGCTGCATAATTTATTAAGTTTCACAACATGCTCTATTTAGCATATGTGAAAATGATCAACAACCACTAGCAATGTGCATGCTAGTTTGTTTTTTTTTTTTTCTAAAATAGTGACTGGTTCAAACTTATTTCCTAGTTTAGTAATTTTTATTAAAAATATAGTAGAATCTCTGTTCAGTTGACCAGCCGAGGAGGTGTCAACAGCAGAATGGGGCAAAGCAGAGATGCGTCCAGGTACTTGACTCGCTTATACAGATTTTATTAGAGAATATCACATAGAATCCCCATAATCAAAACTCAGTAAGATCACACGCACGGTACCATACAAACATTTACTATTTTCTTTCTTTTTTTTTTCAGTTTTTGGCCGGGGCTGGGTTTGAACCTACCACCTCCGGTATATGCGGCCGGCGCCCTACCCCTTTGAGCCACAGGCACTGCCCAACATTTACTATTTTCTCATGGCTTAATCATTTTTTCTGAAAAAAGAGTCCATCTTGGTCTGTTTATTATTCTTGTCACAAATAATTGGAGAAAGCAGTCCCCGTGTGGGCCTTACCTCTTGGCACACCGGGGCATTTTTTCACAGCAAATGACTCCAACAGCATCATCAGGTGCCCGACAGGCTCTTCCTTCAGAGTTTTTACAATTTCTGCATCATCTTCACCTGCTCTTTCCATTCATCAGCTGCTTCACAAACATTTACACAGGTCTGTAGTTCTGCCGATAGACCTTGGAAAATGTCTCCTGGGTCTGGTTGATGACAGTGGCTGACTTACCAACCATTTCAACAAAACCTTCAACAATCCACTCCTTCAAATTCTTCCCTGGGAGATGGACTGTCTGATGGGGACAAAACATTGCACTCTTGGGTTGTGACAAATCCAACTTTCTTAAACACTTCTGTATCATTTCAGCTGAATTTTATCCCAAGCAGAACTGACCCAGAAGACAGTGTCCAGAGTGTTAACTGGTATAGCAGAAGAAGCTGCTTCCCCAGGGGGACCACAGCTGTGTGTTCTAGCGATGACCCACTCCTGGAGCTGGGCTCAGTAATGCGTTTAAAATGTTTTGATGATGCCTTGGTCCACAAGTTGCATGTCTGAGGTTGCATTTGGAGTCAGAAATCTCAGCCTCACGTTTGTGAGATGACGCACGCACAGATGGCTAGGACGGTCATCTATGGTCAGTAGAACACACTGTGTCTTCCTCACGTCTTAGTCAACACCCTTTACCCTCCACTCAAATAGGACACCAGTCACTCCTGCACATCTCCAAGTGACAGGGAGGTCTTCGGGCTTCAGCTTCTTGAAAGCACATGGCTTTACCAATTTACCAATCACCAAGGACTTTAGTTTCTCTCTGGTTGAGCCGGTGCAAAGCAGAACTGTGAAGTTTTCTTTGGAAAGTTTTCCACTCTTACATTTCATGTGTCACCCTTCATGATGAGATTCCTGTCCAGCGTCGCCTTGAAAAAGCATCTGCACTGGTCCGCAGTAACGAAGTCGTTGTCTTTGAAGCCTCTGGGGAAGTTGGGAACTTTTGGATGAACTGTTCCACCACTTTTACTGAGCTTCACTGGATTCACCACACAAGGCTCCTGAGAGAGCTCAGGTTGCAGTTGACAGTTCTCCAGCCAATCACTTCATGCCTTGGAAATCTGCCACCCAGAATTCCTGTGCAAATTTTTGAGCAATTTTTTGGATCAGTGACGTGGAGACGATGCCTCAACTGCCCTCATTTGTTTGCACCAGCTTCCTGGGGCTTCACTGACTTCCAAGGAGGGAAGTTTCCTCCTTTTCTGCTGTAGGTCTCTGTGTTCCTCACCACCTCGCTCCAATACTCACGTTCACCCTTTTGGATGTGGCTAACTGTGGTCTTGCTGACGCCAAAATGTTCTGCCGTCTTCCTTAGATTCCTATTTTCCAGAAAATGTAGCTCAACCTTTTCTTTCAATGTCAACTCTTTGAATTCTTTCCTCAGAGCCCCTGTGTCTTGATTAACTAGTAACTGTAGGATACACTTAAAATTCAAAGCAGTCCTTCACTTTGAAAATGATCTTCTGCAGCTCCTGATAAACAATAGGACATTATGCCTAATCCAACATGTGGTAATAATAAAACGTGAAAAAAGGACTTATACTAAAGAAAAACTAATACAAGTAAGAGGCCAAGCCCGCACCTTCTACCCTTGGTGTCGTGTGGACTCACTGCCAAGTTATAAAGGGTGTCCTGATACTGTCTGTCCACATGGCCAAGATACAACTTACAGAGGCATTCAATTCACAGAGGTCAGTCTTCCTCTGATTACACGCAACGCATGTCCCATCTATGAAAATTAGGTCAACTTAAGGAGGTGGAACACATAGGGAGGTGGTTATTAGGGAGGTTTCACTGTAGCACATATTTTAGAGTTGACAAAGCAATGGATTGTAGTAGTTCGCATGAATTTATTTAGCTGGATTACCAAATATAAAACTTCAGATTTGCCATTTACTGTGTATTTGAGGATGTGACTTAAACTCTTACTGCTTTATCTGCCTGATCATCAGTAAAGAACTGTAGCAAACTGGACAGCAGTGAATAAAGAGTAACAGTGGTGCCCATTAGACAGGTGTGAAGGGAGATTTCAATGAGTTAAATTGATATAAAGTCCTTTGAACGCTGCCTGGCTCAAGGGACATTCTCAATAAATACTGTTTATACACAGAGACTGCTAAAATATTTACTAATGCAAGCAGCTCTGTACTATCAATGCTTGATTTTCTAAGAAGTAAAAATACTTATCCAAAATACTTTTTAAATATAAGTTATTCAAATTTAAAAAAGCTTCGTAGGCTAGATGGTTTTAGATTCACAGTAATATCATTATTTTGATTAACATTTAAATAATAAAAACTTGGGTGTGGCTCTAACTGAATATTGTTAAAACCTGAGCTGAACCAATCCAATATTTGGTTAAGAGGAAATTTTCTTCTTACCATCATGATCCTTGAGTTCTGAAGCCTTTTCAAAACAAACTTTATCATTTTATCACCTTCGCTACAATAGGCAAAGCCCCAAGTCCCTCAGCGAAGGCTGCAGTACATTTTGTGTACTTTAAATATATCACTGACACAATGGTAGTAATAATAAGTATTTCATAAGTGAGTGTTACTGGGAGGGATGACTAGAATAAGGCAAAGAAAATTTACTATCACGGTGTTCGACAAATAGTAAGCACACCATACATAGTAATTATTATTAATACTATTATCACTAATAATAAAATATTTTTTCTACTTAGACAAACACATTATATCCTACACACTAAAGCTCAAGCTACAGGGAAAGTACCTAAAAAATTAGTGGGCAAACTAAAGATGAAGCTAAATGGTGGTACTGATCAATTTTTTTTCTTCTTAGAGGCAAAGTCTCACTTTATTGCCCTCGGTAGAGTGCTGTGGCGTCACAGCTCACAGCAACCACCAACTCCTGGGCTTAGGAGATTCTGTTGCCTCAGCATCTCAAGAAGCTGAGACTACAGGCATCCGCCACAACACCTGGCTATTTTTGTTGTTGTTGTTGTTGTAGTTTGCCTGGGACCAGGTTTGAACCTGCCACCCTCAGTATATGGGGCCGGCACCCCACCCACTGAGCCACAGGTGCCACCCCTGATTAATTCATTTTTTCACAAATTTTACTGATGCATAATAATTATGCATGTTTATGTGGTATGTGTGATACTTTGATACATACACACTGTGTGCAGTGAGTAAATCAGTCTAGATAGTACATTCATCACTTCAAACATTTTTCCTTTGTGTGTACTGAGAAAATTTGAAATCTCTGCCAGCTATTTGGAAATATACAGTAGATTATTGTTAACCACAGTCACCCCACTGTGCTACTGAACACGAGAACTTAGAATCCTTGCATCTAACCGCACAATTGTACCCACTGACCAACCGTTACTCATCCCTCTCCCCTATTTCCCGACCTCTGATAACCACACTTTGATCGATTTTGTAAGCTTGGTTTCATTAAAACCTTATTTTTGCTTAACCAACATATTTAAGTATACAACTTTGCATGGATTTGAATTCTTTGCTTATTTTTCCCACTATTCTCAAAAAGTAAAGACATTTCCTTGTAAGAAAAACGAATCTTACTGACTTAAAAGAACAATGTTTTTTAAACCATAGTAAAATATCAGGTGTTTTACCCAAAGATAGCAGGCTATGAAACTTTGTGCCAAATAAAGTTTCTTACGTTCTCAGGAAAAGGTCTCAAACTCCATGTAATGCAGTCTCTTCAGTGTTTTGTGGATAATGATATTTATTTTGATTGATGTAAGGATTAAGTGATTTAATTATGTAATGCAACATTGTACCTAAATAGTGAAAGGTAGTCAGAATTCTTAGAGTCCCAATTGCCCAGGAGCCCTAGAAATCTTCAAAATAATTAAAATGAGATAGAAACTAAGGCAAAATCAAGTTATTTATTTTGCAAGTCTGATAAAAATCACTGCTGTCCAATTAATCTGTAACAGAATTTATGTTTATAGTCTGTTAAGTTCTTTTCCACGGGGATTTCAGCTATTCCCCCAGGGAATTACTTTGTTGCTTTTTATCTCCCACTGTCTAATAATAGTCAGAAACTCATCTAAACTTTCCTTTCCCTCCTTTTTTCTTCTTCACAATTCTTCTGAATATTTTCCATAATATCTCCAGTTCTGCCGGGTGTAAAATTATTTACAAAAGCTGGAGGTAGGGAAACAATTAAGGCGAGCGTTTACTGTAAATGAAGACAATGAACTCTATGGCCGATAAATCAAACATAAATATGACAAATTCCATACTAACTCCCCACTTTAGTACTCTTTAGTTTTATTTTGTTGAGTTTATTTGGCAAGGCATTTATTAAAGGCTCAATGCACCAGAGTTACCATCAACACTGCCAAGTGAAAAGGATCCCAGAAAATTTAAGAATGCCTAGAAACAGCTGTGCAAAAGTTCTCAAACACTGTGTCCATATGACGGACTCATTCCTCAAAGAAATTGAAATCAATGACACATTAAAAATAATTTTTCCCCAGGACACATCTTACAAATTTTTTCCCCCCAGGACACAACTTATAAATTTAATTCCTCCACCATTTTTGTGTTTAGGATATCATGCGAGGACTACCCTACCCCACCCCTGCCAAAAAAGATGTGATTAAAATTGTTTAAATAAGGTGACCTAAGTTTCTATAGTTTTAATAATTTTATTTTTAATTTGAAGCAGGTTATATAATTTTATGGAAGAATAAAATGCATGAGCCATCGGACAGAAAAATGACTTCAATAGTTTTTAGGTTACAATGGCCTTGTGATTTGGGTTAGTTTTAGCAAGGACCACTAGGTTCATGTAGAGATAGTCTTCTGTTCAAAAAGAACTCACTCACAGAAAAAGGCTACACAATTTTAAAGTGAAAAGGATTAGTGTTATGCAATGCAAAAATAAGGGGAAAAATTAAAAAATGACAAATTTTCAGAAAGCAGAAATGAAAAAAATTATTGTGTGTGAAAGCATTCCATTCTCCCATTTTTTCATCTGATACCTTATTTGGCTCTTAAAGTTAATAATATCAATAATAATATAATAATCAATAAATCAATAATAATATAATAATCCAATAAATAAATCAATAACAATTTAATAATCAATATTTACCATATTGGAATGTAAATCTGAGAAATTTTTAGAATCTTAATGTTGCTATTGCCTTGATCCTTGCTAAGGTGCCAATAGGTTTTCTATCAGTGTTTTTGTACCACCAGTGCCTATGTCAGTATGATGAAAGGAACAAATAATATGTCAGTATTATTATGTAAAGAGCTTTGACCTTGTGGGCTCTCTTAAAGGGACTTCAAATTTCGGTGAACCACGTGTTAAAAGTATGGCTGAAATAAACATTCACATACTCTGCAGACAACACAACTCCTTTTAGCTTTCACCCTAAGCTGTCATGAAATATCTGAATCCTTTACTAAAATGTTTAATTTAGGAGGTTCCCCTAAAATTTTTAATTCACTTGGGTTCGCTCATCTCTGCTGCCAGAGGTTCGGTTCCCCTTTTTCTGCTCTTCAATCTTTCTACCAAGCTTTCCATCAATAAACTGTCTTGTCACTTAAAAAACTAAAAAAAAAAAATAATAATAATAATAATAAAATAAATTTTAATTCAGAACAAGACACATGCAATATATAATTTCTTTACCAATTAAACTAATAGCAAGGAGGACTGGAAAATAATGTAGTAGACATTTAAATGTTTTCTCAGAAATGAAATGGGGCAATATATTAAAATCGGTAAGTAAATGCCCTCTATCTACAGAAGTTCTTATTTTTTACATTGCCTCTACATTTGCCCCTATATTTGGGACTTAGAAATGGAAACTTGTCTTCTTTCCTTCTTGTTCCTTTTTTTTTTTTTTTTTTTTTCCGTAGAGACAGAGTCTCACTTTACCGCCTTCAGTAGAGTGCCATGATGTCACAGGACTCACAGCAACCTCCAGCTCTTGGGCTTCCGCGATTCTCCTGCCTCAGCCTCCCGAGCAGCTGGGACTACAGGCCCCCGCCACAATGCCCGGCTAATTTTTGGTTGCAGTTCAGCCGGGGCTGGGTTTGAACCCACTACCCTTGGTATATGGGGCCAGCGCCCTACTCACTGAGCCACAGGCACCGCCCCTTCTTGTTCCTTTTTTAAAAAATAAATACGCACACAAGCTTTAAGTCATTGCTGAAGGAATCCTTAAGCGTTGTACTATGCATTAGAGGTTCTATGCCTGGTACATAGATTCAGTGGAAAAGTTTCTGATATGAGGAATTGTTTCTGATCTGTTATAATTCATGAGACAGTGTAATAGATCTGTCAAAGGAGCAAAGGAAAAAACTTGATTGGAAAAACTCACACAGACACACATGCAGTTATTTCAGAACACTTCCTTGGCTATAAACATGCAAAAATCTGCCACCGGAGTTATTTTTTCTACCACTATCGAAAGAGTTCTTAACTTCCCCTGGAACAAATACAACAGAACCCAAGATCTTTTTGTAAGTTATACAATCTCCTGCAGTGCTCCTGATGTAAACTGAAAAATAAGTTTTCAGAAAGGTGAGAAACCATTTCTCTCTTTTTTCTTTTTTTTTTTGTGTGTTCCTATGACTCCAATATGTGAAAATGTAACATTTCTAAAATACTGCTAAAAGACTAAAACAAAACTTAGATCTTTCATTTAAATACAAAAAAAAAAAAATACTCCTACTTTGTTCATTTAACATCTTTACTTGATAGAAAAATCTAAAGAAAACCACTTTTCTTTTCTTTTTTTTTTTGCAGTTTTTGTCTGGGGCTAGGTTTGAACTGCCACCTCTGGTATATGGGGCTGGTGCCCTACTCCTTTGAGCCACAGGTGCTGCCCGAAAACCACTTTAAACTGTCAGATTTGTAACTCTAAGAAAATTCAAAATGCCATCAATATATTTATGTGTGTGTCCCCAGAAATAACTGCTAATATTTCTTTTATACTGTCCCTAAAGAACGCCCACTACATTTAACTTTATTTCCAAGAGTCACTTTTTAAGTGAAAAAATAGTGCATTCAGGACAAACATAAAATAGATTAATCATGGCATTAGGAATGTGGGAAATGGAGCTTAACCGTAATTGACATGCAGAGTCTTATGGCAATGACGGAGATATTTTAAAAACTGATTTATTCTGATGGTTGTATCACTTGGGAAGTTTACTAAGAAAAGGTTGGACACGTATATTTGAAATGAGTGAATTATACAGTACACTAACACATTTCAATAAATTTATACAAAAATGAATGCACTGAGTGAGAAAAGCCAGATACAAAACCATATACGATATAAAACTATTTATTTAAACTACAAAACAAACAAAAGTAATTTAGGGATGTCAGGATAGGGTGGCTCCTTGGGGGAGGTGACATGGCGGGTGAGGAGCACCAGGGGGCGCTCCTGAGGAGCCATTCGCGTTCTGCACCTTCAACACTAGTTAGATGGATGAGCCTGATTTGGAAAAAATTCAATGTGCTGCACACAAATGGTAAGTAAAATTTCTGTATAAATATTATACTTCCATAAAATGTTACACATACATACAGAGACACATTCCTATCCACTAATGTCTTTTTAAATTTGAAAAAAATGGGCTATTATATGTAAAGTAAGGCTGTTAGATCATAAATTTTCAAATGTATGTGATAAAAGTTGGCTAAAAAATATATGTCATAAAAAGCTGGCAAAAAGGATACCAATGCATATGATATTCGGTCTCCAACTTTTATATGAAATTCATGTCCAGAACACCCATGGAAGAGTTTTTTTGGGGGGGTGTTTGTTTTTTGACAAGGGAATAGTATCAAGTTAGTATATTATCTGGCAATATCTAGGTTTTTAAAAAGCCATAGTCTCCAACCCAGGGGCCATGGATTATACCTGTTGATGGCCTGTTAACCCACAGGAGGTGAGTGGTGCAAGCAAGCAAAGCTTCGTCTTTATTCACAGCCATTTCCTCCACTGGCGTCACTGCCTGAGCTCTGCTCCTATCAGCAGCTTTAGATTCTCACAGGAGCTTGAACCTACTGTAAATTGCACGTGTGAGGGAACAGCTCTGGGCTCCCACTGGTTCTGCATTGTGGTGAGATGTATCATTATTACATTATATAAGTGTGATGCATTTGAATTATTCTGAAACCACCTCCCCATCCTCCACCATACTTGGAAAAACTGTCTTCCATGAAACTGGTCCTTGGGTCCAGACGGTGGGAACTGCTGCTTAAAAGCATACATATCTCACCTGCAGAGAGGGCTTTTAGGGGGAGAAGGGTTTGGCACCAAACAGTAGCACATTAGGAAGAGGACTTGGAGACACTAAATTGTCATGTGTCCACAGCAGAACACCAATACACTTGTGAAGATAAAACAATGGGTGAAGCTGCTCCCTTGGGTTCCTCTTGGGTGTTCTTCCAATTAAACACCTAGTATAATGTTGATAGATTCTGCTTCTGCTAATGGTGACATCTTTCAAGGACCAACTCTTGGTATTTCCTCCAATAAAATATTCTCCAATAATACCTTGCTGTAGGGTCTTTCCTCCTTTAATCTCCACAATAAATGTAAATGAGATAAAAACAAGAACATACAGCAGATGACTTAGAGTGTTTTGTAGCCTGTTAAAAATATAGTTTTATAGGAAAGAAGCATCACTGCTTTATTTAGCCATCAAAATCCACGATAATAGTTATAGTGAACTGCACATTACAACCTGCCAAGTGTTGGTTGAGTTAACAAAAGAAATATTTCTATTAATAGTCAAAGATAACATAAAACTTAAGCTGAATTCCTACTGTAAAATATCTGAAGTTGTCCAATTGATAACAGTCATTGTCACATTTAGATTCTAAAGTAATACGTACTATTTTAAAAAACTCTCTGAAACATATAACCATAAAACAAAAGGAATCAGAAACCACAAAGACGATGGAATTAAGAGAACTTTTCAGTGGCATAACAATTTGACAGCATATTCCTTTATTTGTTAATACATCTAAACCAATTTTTTTGTAAAAGTCGGCAGAAAGTCTGTCCTCTAGAAACCTACAATTTACTTTAGGAAAAGACAGTTGTGTGATCACACAGGCTTATTCATGTTTAGGTGTAATTAAGAGGGATGTAAGACCAGGTGAGGTGGTTCACACCTGTAATCCCAGCACTCTGGGAGGCTGAGACCAGTAGACAGCTTGAGCTCAGGCGTTCCAGACCATCCTGAGCAAGAGTAAGACTGGGTCTTTGCTAAAAATAGAAAAATTAGATGGGCATGGTATTGGGGGCCTATAGTCGCAGCTACTTGGGAGACTGAGGCAAGAGGATTGCTTGAGCCCAAGAGTTTGAGGTTGCTGTGAGCTGTGACGCCAGGGGATTGTACTGAAGGTGACATAGTGAAACTCTGTCCCCCCCCCAAAAAAAAAAAAGGATGTAGATAATGCTAAGTAAGTAAAAGGATAAGTTCTGGGAAGTTAAATATATTCTGACATTTTCACAAGTCTTCTAGAAGGGTAATGAAATGCAGGTAAAACATGGAATATTTGGGGGTGGGGTGAACACAGCATATCCAGAACACACTTAATTTGAGAACAGATACCAGCCTGGAAAGTTCTACCGGAGAAAACTGTGGAAATCAAGAGTCACGTCCTGTTCATACTTAAATACAAGTACACATTTGTTCAATGTGTATCAAACATCTGCATAATAATATTCCAAGTCTCTCTATGCCTATGACATCTGTCCAATGTGTAAGGCCGAAGCAAATTAGGAAGACTTTTCAACAAGGCTATGCAAGAATATAGTAATAATAATAATAACCATTTTACACTTGGTAATAATCCATAGACATGCTCAAAATGTTTAGACCCTGATGTCTCTTTCTAGGAGTTTAAGTGAAATATTTTAATCTAAGATAATTTTTAGAAAAGATGCTTTCCATTATGACTTTAGTTCTAACATAGTAATCTATTTAAACTGTCCGTATCATTATTAGCATAAGTTCATATCATAATTAGTAATTAGTAGCACTGTTTAACATGCTGTGGATGCAGGACAACGTAACTAAATTCATTACAAAGCTGCACAAGGGGGCTTGGCCGTCTCATTTCTTGGGGGCTTCTGAAACTCAAAAAGATTTACTTTGCACAAGTATAAGAGTAGTACATTTAATAGATCAATGCAAGGCAGAAACTTGCTTCCATGGAGAATTAACCATTTCAAATGACTTACTAAGGGCGCCCAAAGTATTTTTACTTTGCAGATTAATCACTTCAGGGGTGCACCCCATAGGGTTCAGTGGCTCCAAAGGATCCATTAAAACTACTTTTTGCAATAATGATAAGATGAGGGGCTTATTTGGGAAGCCATTAATAACATCAATGAAAAGATTAAAACTATTTCAGTGAAAAGGATGAAGAGATCAAAGACCCAGTGAAGTTATTTCTATTATATTTTAAATAAAAATTCAATCATAAGAAAAGCAGCATTTCCTCTTCACCACACACTCAAACATATTCAAACATATCCTGTGTTCAGTTGCATGACGGAAACAAATAAAAATAACAATTTAGTCATAGAGTCCATTCCATCCTATTTATGGAAATCACTCCTGAAAGACCATTACATCCCCACATGCAAGGGAAAGATTAGTATCATTTCAGGCATCACAGGATATTTAGGTAGAGTTGGCAGCAAGTCAAATACGCAATAATGAGAGAGACAGAACATAAAATGCAGCCAAACTTTTATCAAATGGAATCCCTGATCTTAAAATCTTAATTCTTATGAACATTCACCTTAGCATGAGCCATCAGGACAGTAACAAATAAAAGCCCTCAGATTTGCCCAGAGTCCAACATCCTTCACGTACACCCCAGACACTCAGATCATTAAAACCTGGTATGTAATCCTTTGTATTAACAATTGATTCAACAGTAATTTATAAAAATAAGACACAGACTCTGTGAATCCATTAATCGCACACAAAATAGCACACTTTTAAGTATCAAGAAGACAAAAGGTTAAAATAAGGAAAGCTTTCCTAAGTACAAGGAAAATAATCCTTGAAATCTACTATTTTTGTTTTCAGACTTTAATATGTTTAATTTTATAAGAGCTACTGTTTGCTCTATATTTTAAAAACTCCTTAAATAACAGAAAGAAAAGAATAAGGTGATGGTTTAGAGTAGATAAATGTCTTTGTCATTGATTTATGAGAAAAACATGGTAATAGTGAACAAAGATTTAAGAAATATATGCTATTTAGCTAACTTATCAAGAAATTTAATATAATTTAAATCTTCTGTAGTACGAATCCCTATACACCAGCTCTTTAGAACCAAAATCTTTTTTCTTATCCAGTGATATTACATGGTATCTTAGTTTACATTATGGTAATATTTTAGATAGCTTAAACATACTAAATTAATTAATTTCATACAGTACCCTGTTTCCCCGAAAATAAGACATCCTCCAAAAATTAGACCTACTTACAGGAAAGATAAGATGTCCCCTGAAAATGAGACCTAGAGCATCTTTGGGAGCACACCTTAAAATAAGACACTATCTATTTTTGGGGAAACAGGGTAGTTAGTGGACTTTTTTTTTTTTTTTTTTTTTTTTTTTTTCAGTTTTTGGACAGAGTTGGGTTTAAACCTGCCACCTCCGGTGTATGGTGCCCTACTCATTTAAGCCACAGGTGCCACCCAGCAGACACATTTTTTCCCATTATTTTCCAAGGCCAAATAATCCTTCATTGATAAGCTTTTGATTAATGACTATGTAATTATCTATGAATTTAATTTTTATTTCTTTTTTCCCCCTGCACTGTTAGAAAATAATTGTCAGCAGTAAAAGAATTTTCCTGCAATTTTTGGAAAATGTTGTGTTTTTTAATATTGCGGAAAGTATAATTTAGTCTTTCATGTAATGAACCCAGTTTTACTTTATTTTATCAAAATAGCTGCACGCAGATTACATTGTGAAAATTAATAAATACTCTAATAAGCTCTAATACCTTCCAAATGCTATTTGTGTGTGCATAGGAGTGTGGCTTCACTTCTTTAAAATTAGGGGGTTTTATGATGAGGTGACATTGTTTGCATTTCTAAGGTAAAGTTCAAGGTGTAGTTAAGCCCTTCACCCGGAGGCGTCTGAACATCCTCACCTTGTTCTGTTGGTGAGAGTTTACCAGTCAGCCCCCCTCTGGCTATTTATTATCTCACATGCTAGCACTTGGGTGATATGGGGAATAGACAGACATGAAAAAAATGTTTTTCAAATTATCCTGACATTCACAGCACTGTTCTTGTTCTTACCTATGTTCACCAGACATCACACAGATTCATGCTGAGGTTTTATTACATGTACAAAGAATATTAGAAGTGTCTTACCTTTGAGACATAATCTTATAGGCATCTGGCAGGTAACACCGGATATTCTCCATCTGAGCAGGGTCAGAGTCACAGATTTTGTCATCAGTCCTCCCATAGTTGGCACTTTCAATCATGATGACGTCTGTCCCCGGACAGCGGAGCTCAATAGGGTAACTCTCACAGGACAGCTCTCTGCGGACCACGGCCATCGGGATGGGGGCACGGCTGAAAGCTGCGGGGTGGGGAAGGATGAGAAGGGAACCATCTTTACTACACGTGAAGCAAAATTGCATGTGTTTTCTTTTCTTGTGTTTGGGGAAAACGCATACCAAGGAATCAGTAGGTAAGAGTCACAATTTTAATTAAAATAGAATATTTTTCATTGTCGCAAATCTAGAAATAGCCATTATTTCTTAAAAACTTTCACTCACCCATTTTCTTCTTATCAATGGAAAGACTCTTGGGTTGAGTGAAGACTAAATAAAAATATCACCCCGTTTATCGAGTAAGATACTTAGATAAACCTCACAGGTATTTCTTTATTTTCTTTTCTCATTTTTTAAAATAAGGAAATCCTCACCAGAAAATTGTTCTGTTGTGGAGATTAAATACACTTCTTTAAGGCCAAGCACACTGGCTCCCACCTGTAATCCTAACACTGAGAGGCTGAGGTGGGTGGATCTCTTACGCTCAGAAGTTGGAGACTAGCCTGAGCAAGAGTGAGACCTCCATCTGTACTAAAAATAGAAAAATTAGCTGGACAAGGTGGTGGGCACCTGTAGTCCCAGTTACTTGTTAGACTGAGGCAGGAGGATCAGTTGAGCCCAAAAGCGGGAGGTTGCTGTAAGCTGTGATGAGGCCACGGCACTCTACCCAGGGAAAACAGTAAGACCATTTCTCCCAAATAAATAAATAAATACACAAACTGTTTTAAGTAAAGCATCCTATTTCAACTGTGAAACATACTCTCATTGTTTTAAGTGATAACTAATAATATCAGTATACTTTATGAGTTCATGATAGAAAAATATATGCTATTTATTGATAAAAACAGACATTTTTACGGAGAAATATTATATTTTCCTTTAGCTCCTTCTGTGCACTCTCCTTCTGTCTAAAGGGACCCAGATCATAATGTGGAGACCTTCCTGTTCTAATTTTCTATATAAAAGCAGGCAGGATCTCACCTGCGTCCTCCTTCCATTTCGGGTAACTCTCCTCAGGCAGTTGTACACCACACATCTTTGGATGCCCTTTCATTATCTTATCTGTTAACTTAAGGATATATGATACAGAATTTTTCATATCTGGATAGCCTTTCCTTCATTTTAGTGGCTACATCTGATATAAATGTACATAAATTATGTAACGGATCCTATGTTCATGGACATTTAGGAAGGTCTAGGGATTCTTGTGTCACGATACCACAAAGAACTACACTTCTCTGTGCAACTTGGCTGTAATATTTTGCAAAAGGATCTAATTACCCAAATATATTTCATGGCATATTTCTAGAAGTGAAATTGATGAGTCAAAGGGAAAGAACATTTAAAAGTTGGCAAATGTCAACGTACGAGCACCAAAAATGTACACTCCTAGCAACACTAATCTCTTCTTCAAAATTAAATATTATTGGTTCCTCTAAATCTTTTCAATCTGATAGATGAAGGGCCCTATAACATCTTTATTTTAACTTTACTACTTTATTTGTACAATAGAACATATTTTCGTGTTGATTGGCCCTTTATATTTCTTAAATTTGTGAACTGGCTGCTTGCATTTGTGCAAAATTTGCTGTTACCAAAGTCCTTTGTACAGCAAGAAAGTTAAACTTTGGTGCATCTTACAAGGGTTCATGTGAAACTTAGTAAATGTAGAATATAAATGTCTTAACACAATAGCTAATAAAATGCCAGGAAGGCTATGTTAACCAGTGTGATGAAAATGTGTCAAACGGTCTATAAAGCCAGCGTACGGTGCCCCAGGATTGCATTAATGTACACAGCTATGATTTAATAAAAAAAAAAAAAAGAAAGAAAGTTAAACTTGTGTCCTTCAGCAAATATGCTTTTCAAGTTTGTTGTTTCACTTTAGATATCTGCTAAACACATATTTTTAAGTGTTAATACAGAAAACTATACTTTCATGTAAAGTTTAGCAGTCTCCCACCCCCAGACTATGAACATACCTAGTACAGTATTGGAAGAGAGTCAAATGTTTAATTGTAGTAAAATCTCATGCTTCCTTTACAAGCACATAATTGAAATTGTAAATGAAGTGTTTACCAAATAAGATGATTTCCACATTAAGAGAATCAGTTCTAGAGAAACATAAGTGATAGCTTAAATTTGCTGCGGTAGTTTTTTTTTTTTTTTTCCCCCTGGGAAAAAAGGAAAAGAAAAAAAAAAAGAAAAGAAAAGAAAATAGTGACTTGTTCTCACATAAATTGGGTTTAATTTTGACCAAAGTACATTACTTAAACATTAATTTTTAATTCAACTTGTTAATATGTTGTTTAGGATATTGCATCCTCATTGATAAGTGACATATGTTTGTAATTCCCCCCTCATAATAATATATTTTCTCCAATTTTAATATCAGGTGTACCCAGATCAAATAGACTGATTTTGAAGTATTTCTTCTTTTTCTATTGTCTATAAGATTTGGCGTGATCTGTTTTTTGAAATTATCTTTTACTTTTATTTATAAATATGAGTTGTCTATTTTTTGAGACTTACAAAAAACAATAATAAGAAGAAGTTAACTGATGACTCCACACTGAACCTCAGAGTCAAAGCATTCTATAATAGACACACTCTTCTTTGACAATGTGAATGTTACTTTCTTTGCATTATTATTATTACTGCTTAATATTTCGATGTAGCAACTGTCTGATTCCTTTTCTGAATGTTATTTATGTTCGTTCATTCTTTACGAGGTTTTTGTTTCTAGTCCTTATCTTAAACATTGTTATTGTTATTAAAAAAAATTTGCTGCGGTAGTTGACCTCCATCTATGCACATCCATGGAAGACATGGATCCAAATAAATATATGCAACGTTTCTTGTGGCAGGAAATGTGCAAAGAGAAGAAAAGAGAGGGAAGGAGGAAAAGGGAAGGGGATGGGAAAGAGAAATTTTATAACTTTAAAATTTTCACTTGAAACGTAAGAGAAAATACGTTTGGATCGGGAAACACGTTTATTATTTCAAAATGAAGAGTGACATGAGTTAGTACCTCCCTTGTGTATTTTAGAAAAAAAATTATAACTGTACCTTGTAATTCATGCCTAACTCCGCAGCAAGACACTTAGCTCTTCCAGCTACACTGCACAGTTAAGCCATTCTGCTTAGCGTTCAGGGATGTGCTTGACGCCTCTGTCACTCTCTCTGCCTTTGTCACCGTCTCTCACGCACACCGACGTGTGACCAGCACATCTACAGTATTAGTAAGGGAGTTGACATAACTAACTAGAGGTTGGTTGTAACTTTTTGTAGTTCATTCTTTTGTCAACATTTTAGCACGGTATTCTCACGGAACTTCTGAAACCTGCATTTCTATGGATGGGTCCTACAGTGAAATTCTTGGCTTATCATTCAGAAATTGCAAGGTTCTTTAAGCATAAAGTCCTCATCAACATCGAGATATTATTTTCATGCATAAAGACATTTTCACGAATGTATTCCAATTTTTATAGAATGGATCACTGCATTAAAAAAAAATGCTCCAATTTGAAAACTCAGTTTCCAGATTTGGGTTATTTTAAGTGGAATGACAGAGATGTTTTTGCCGCTCTCCAGAGGGTTTCACAACTTAGTTTTCTGCACATTTGTTAAAGAGACAAGTTGGTGCTTAACTTGGTATAATCATTTTTAAAAAATCACATTGAAACTGCTTCCAAATGTTGAATTCATCTGGCTATACTATGTATTATGTTGACTTAACTAGTCAATTAAGTTAAAAAAGCAAGTTAATTTAACAAAGAAGCAACAAATAAGCAAATCATTCTGTCAGTGCATTTGTTTGGCAAAGTGGACAATTTGGTTGATTAAACTCATCAGTCAATTTTGTCAAAACACTGACATAGCTTTAATCTGGGTCTTCACTGTCAAAAATATGACTTGTAACACCAGGCAGTTGCAAAGTCAACTAAAATAGGAGGCCTAGATTTTTCACATGTATCTTTTCTGGACCTGTAAGATTTTTTACAGAGAAACAGAATGATGTGTAAAGACTTTCTTCCACTTAACATATAATGGTTTGGTATCAGCAACTCAGTGAACTGCACTACAAAAATGATGGCATGCTTGGTTTAAAGAAATGTATTCCTGAAAACCAGCCTACAAAATTATCTAATTAGGTATCTAAATGACTTTTAATTATCTTGCTAAAGTTTTTAATCAGCAACCAAAGTCTAAAGGGGGGAAAAATGGTTTAAGTCAAAAGTAAAGTTACTTTATCATTCAGATATCATGCTATCAATGGAAAGATTTTCATTATGGGAGAAAAAGGCTAAGACATGGAAAATGCCCACAATTAACTTCTTATTATTATTGTTATTATTTTTGATGACTCCATACTGAACCTCAGAGTCAAAGCATTCTATAATAGACATGCTCTTATCTGACAATGTGAATGTCACTTTCTTTGCATTATTATTATTATTGTTGCTTAAGATTTCGATGCAGCAATCGTCTGATTTCTTTTCTGAATGTATTTATTGTTGCTGGTTCTTTACAAGGTTTTTGTTTCTAGTCCTTATCTTAAACATAGTTATTGTTATTCTATTTTAAGCCTCTTTAATTCTGTGAAGGCAAAAGTGGAAAACCAATAAACACATGTGTATGTAAAAAAAAAAAAGAAAGAAAGAAAGAAAAGAAACGATACAAAGAAAATGCCCATAATTCCAATGCAGAGTTCCCGGACCGTCTACTGCACGTCTTGTTGGGGTTATATTGCTTTGAGCACAGTGAAGTTAATTATGACAAAGTAATCTGGAATAAGAAGGCATACGAGTATACATAGCTCCTTCCCACTTTCATCCCAGGAGGTAATCTGTTATAACAAGGAATACAGTGTCATCTACCAAGTGCATAATAGATATTTACGGAATAAATCAGAGCAGCTTTACAGGTGAAATGTGGCAACTCTGGATAGGACGCAGGCAGCACTTTGAAGCTACTCACTAATTACGTGATGACCTAGAGAGACATGAACTAACTAAAATTCTCTGCTGAAGATCACCAGAACCTCAGCAAGTCCCCAAATTCCAAACAGACACCTAAAACCTGCCCTTGACCAGGGATTAATTATGAGGAATATAGGTAAAAAGAAATGTAAAACAATAAAAGAAACAGCTTTCTATTTGTGCATGTTTTCAGCAGAAACAACTCCATTCTTTCCTTCTTGGCTGAGAATCCAGCCTCCGTGTTGTTTTTCTGACTCCTTTCTCTGGGCTCTCCCGCCCTGATTAAACAGGCCGTTTGGGATGTGTGATCCACTATGGTAAAAGTCCTCAGTAAATACTGAACACATGTGTGACGGCAACTAATGATGTAAGCCTTGGGACAGATCTCTGGGGGCTGGAAGCAGGTGGCCAAATGGGAGTCCAAGGATCCATCCTATTCCCCACAGACAGGGGAGAGACTTGCTGGGATAACCCTGGGATGTTACAGGAGGACTCTCAGGGAAGAGAACGCTCCATGAGACATAGACAACAAGGGTGTCAAGAAGAATAAGACTACACACCAGCCAGAGCGCAGCTGCCAGCCTGCTGGGCAAGGGCCTAAGGCAGTATCATTAATTTAATTTGAAACAACATGTTGAGTTTAAGGTGTGAGGATAATACCTGGAGACGTTCAGTGGTGAGTTGGGTTTAGGAGTGTAAAATCAGAGGCAGAATACAGCCTAAAAGCACAGTAACACCTAACATCGCTCAGAGAATACCTCTAAACTCAAGTCCAAGGAGGGACAGAGAAGTTAGAATACTGGTGGTCTCTGAGGATATGGGGGAAGCTCTGCTCAGTCACTCCAACAGGGAGAAGCACATCCATCAGAAAGGAAGCTGGCAGATGAGAGTAAGTCACCTGCACCTGATGGAGGGAAGGGACCCTGAGTCCAGGAGGAAGCTGGCAGGTGAGAGTAAGTCACCTGCACCTGATGGAGGGAAGGGACCCTGAGTCCAGGAGGAAGCTGGCGGGTTAGAGTAAGTCACCTGCACCTGATGGAGGGAAGGGACCCTGAGTCCAGGAGGAAGCTGGCGGGTGAGAGTAAGTCACCTGCACCTGACTGAGGGAAGGGAGCCTGAGTCCAGGAGGAAGCTGGCGGGTGAGAGTAAGTCACCTGCACCTGACTGAGGGAAGGGAGCCTGAGTCCAGGAGGAAGCTGGCGGGTGAGAGTAAGTCACCTGCACCTGACTGAGGGAAGGGAGCCTGAGTCCAGGAGGAAGCTGGCGGGTGAGAGTAAGTCACCTGCACCTGACTGAGGGAAGGGAGCCTGAGTCCAGGAGGAAGCTGGCAGGTGAGAGTAAGTCACCTGCACCTGACTGAGGGAAGGGACCCTGAGTCCAGGAGGAAGCTGGCGGGTTAGAGTAAGTCACCTGCACCTGATGGAGGGAAGGGAGCCTGAGTCCAGGAGGAAGCTGGCGGGTGAGAGTAAGTCACCTGCACCTGACTGAGGGAAGGGAGCCTGAGTCCAGGAGGAAGCTGGCAGGTGAGAGTAAGTCACCTGCACCTGACTGAGGGAAGGGAGCCTGAGTCCAGGAGGAAGCTGGCGGGTGAGAGTAAGTCACCTGCACCTGACTGAGGGAAGGGAGCCTGAGTCCAGGAGGAAGCTGGCGGGTGAGAGTAAGTCACCTGCACCTGACTGAGGGAAGGGAGCCTGAGTCCAGGAGGAAGCTGGCGGGTGAGAGTAAGTCACCTGCACCTGACTGAGGGAAGGGAGCCTGAGTCCAGGAGGAAGCTGGCGGGTTAGAGTAAGTCACCTGCACCTGACTGAAGGAAGGGAGCCTGAGTCCAGGAGGAAGCTGGCGGGTGAGAGTAAGTCACCTGCACCTGACTGAGGGAAGGGAGCCTGAGTCCAGGAGGAAGCTGGCGGGTGAGAGTAAGTCACCTGCACCTGATGGAGGGAAGGGACCCTGAGTCCAGGAGGAAGCTGGCGGGTGAGAGTAAGTCACCTGCACCTGACTGAGGGAAGGGATCCTGAGTCCAGGAGGAAGCTGGCAGGTGAGAGTAAGTCATGTGCACCTGACTGAGGGAAGGGACCCTGATCCCATGACAGATGAATGAATCACTTCTCTCTCTCTCTCCCTGGGGCCAAGCTTTCAATGTCCTGTTCAATTTGTTTTTTTTTTTTTTTTTTTTTTTTCATGGCTTGTTCTATATACTCAGTGATCTGGTAAAAAAACTAAAGGGCACAGCCTAATAATTTCCATATAGCGGAGAGTAAGATCCTCAACCTGTTCTATTTATCTGTTTTCTGTGATTATAAAACATGAGCAAAACAGCTAACGTGTGTGTTTACTTCCTATTTCATCCCCATGATGTTGTGTTTACTCCACAACTCCGCATCTTTGTCTCTATTTATATATTTTGAATAGATTTAGGCCAGGTGTGGTGGCTCTTGCCTATAATCCTAGAATTCTGGGATGCAGAGAGGTGGGAGGACTGCTTGAGCTCAGGAGTTCTAGACCAGCCTCAGCAAAAGTGAGATTTTCCCTGCACCAAAAACAGAAAAAAATAGCTGTGGGAGGTGGTGTGCACCTGTAGCTCCAGTTACTCTGAAAGCAGAGGGGTTTGAGGTTGCTGTGAGCTGGGTTGATACAAGGGCACTCCCCAGCCAGTTTTTTTGTTTTAATGTAGACATAGATAAATAAATCTACTAAGAAATTTTAAAAATCATCAAGAAATGCAATTTAGACAGCTATTTTTGTAATAGTATGGATAACAGAAGATGCTTGTTTACACGGGTAATGACAGAACTTATTTGGTCTATATTTAGGAACAAAAAGTTGTATGAATTGATAGCCCATCAGTGATGAAGGGAAAAGAGAGACTGTCAAGGTCGGCTACGAGGTTTCTGTCATAAGCAAATGGTTAGAAACCATGGCCATGAGCAAAATCTGCTAGGAAGCTTCTCAGTGATTCAGAAGTGAGAGCTTTATACACATTTGAGAGTCGGGAGGTCGTACTTAAAATCCTAACAGTACATACAATAACCTCCTGAAGAAGCGGAGGTTTTCTTACTCTCTCTCCCTTTGAATGTAGGCTGTACTCCGTCACTCGCTTCTAATGGACAGAAGTGTGGTAGGAATGAGCATGTGATTGAAGAAAGTCAGTCATTAAAATGACCTTGGGCTTCAGCCTCTCCTGATCACTCCCTTGTGCAAAGCCATCCACTCTATCTTGGAAGCACTCAAGTCGCGCTGAGTTACTAACAGGCCTGGGGACAAAGAAGGGAAGCCCCGCTGACAGCCAGCAGGAACTTGTGGGCTCCTGAGGGAGGCACCTTGGAGGCTGATCTTTCAGGCACCAGAAAGCCTCCCTTCCATAACTCCAACCCAGGCAAGACCTTGAACATGACCAGCTTGGATTCCTAACCTACATACACTGCATGAGGTCCTGTTTGTGCAGAGAGGATACCTAGAGAAAGTAAGGTCTAAAAGAACAGAGGTCTTCTCAAGGAGACCCCAAGGACATGCCTGCTGGGTCCTCCCCATGGTGACTCAGCTTCTAGGAATCAGTAGAAACTTAACTTCCTGAGACCTGGAAACTGACTCTTGCTTCCCCTTCTATGAAAGCTCAGGGTTCTGTAAAAGCCAGAGCATCCTCTTCAGCTTCCTTCAAACTGGCCGATGAGAAAGGTACAGCAGGCTGGAACTTGTTGACTGGGGATAAAAAAGAGAAGACTGAGCCAGTCAGGGAGCAGCCGTTTGAATTCTTCTGCGCCGTTGCTCCCCGACTGAAATAAAGACTTGGCTCAAGCGGCTAAGGTGCCAGCAACATACACCTGAGCTGGCGGGTTCAAATCCAGCCTGGGCCTGCTAAATAACAATGACGGCTGCAACCAAAAAAGAAAAAAAAAGCCAGGCATTGTGGCGGACGCCTTTAGTCCCAGCTACTTGGGGGGGCAGAGGCAAGAGAATTGCTTAAGCCCAGGAGTTTAAGATTGCTGTGAGCTGTGAGGTTCTGTCTCAAAAAAAAAAAAAAGACTTTCCTGTTCTAATCACAGTGTTTGGATGGTCCTGCTTCCCACTGGGCCTCATCTTCCTGCAACATTCCCTGTTTTACACCGCTCAGATGCTGGCTAGACAATACCACCCACAACCAAGCCAGAGGAAGGGAGACTTAGCACTGACAGTGTCACACAGGTTTGGAACCATTACCAAATCAGTGACAGAAAAATATTACGAAGGACAACACCAAATAGTCTAGCAGTGTCATCCCACTGCTTAAACAGCACAGGCATCTCTTCAACGGGCCCACGTGAAAACAGTGCTGAATTACTAACAAGGGCTGCAAACATTTTTTCCCATGGATCACAAAGATCACTAAAAGGAAAATAAAAAGGCTTTTGGAAAAATTAAAAGATGAAATAGACTTGGTTCCTTTTGAGGGAGGAGTTAATTAAATTAGGAGTTAGCGGTGCTAATGATTCTACAGGAGTTTCTTAATTACAGAGAGAGACACTTACAGATCTGGACATGGACAGCTTTCTACTCACTGGCAACGCTTTTGAAAAACATTCCATTACTTACATGCTGCCAAAAAGCAAATATTACCAATTTTGTGTTTCAGCAGAGACTTTGACATAATTGTCTTAAATACGTGTATTTTTTTCTGTGCCAACACATTTATCTAAGTTTTTAAAAATGGAGCTCTTAAAATCTAGTCTAACATACTTGGCAGCAAAAATAACATTGAAAACCCAATAAAATAACTCATCATCTACTTTCTTTAAAAGTACATTTGCTACCACTAAGCTTCTACTACACTGAATTTCAACAAGTCTAATCCAGCAAAGAATACATATAATTTAAATGACACTGTAGCATTTAATTAAGTCTAACACAGTGACCATTAAAATTGACACCCTGGAAGAATAGCCAGACACAGTGAAGCTCCGAGGTCAAAAATAAAAGCATGAAATTTAGATGGTCTAATATAGAATTTCTGAAATTACAGGAAAAATGTTATAATGAGTAGAACATCATAAAATAACTAAGGCTCAAATTTCTTTTGCCTTATGGAGCTTAAGCATGAGCCTCATATTTTTTGAGGACACATACAAAGCTGTAACCTTCAAATGAAATTGTGACACAGAGATTGCCTAAAAATGGAGCAAGTGTTCGAAAAAATGAATTTCTATCCAGTTGCTGTAACTTTTCAACATTTAATAAAATAACATTCCACAGTGTCTTCCAGTTGTTTCAGTGAGGAATAAGATTTCCTAAACTGTGTCAGATTTTGCATATCACAATTTTCCCAATATTCTTGAAAATGTCAAAACTTCCATCCTGGGTGTTCGACATGTTCTTAAGAGTAAGAATTATAATTTCAGCCTGGTACGGTAGCTAACACTACAATCCTAGCACTCTGGGAGGCTGAGGTGGGTGGACTGCTTGAACTCTGGAGTTTGAGACCAGCCCGAGCAAGAGGGAGACCCCATCTCTACTAAAAATAGAAAAATTAGCCAGGTGTTGTAGCAGGGACCTGTAGTGTCACCTACTGAGGAGCCTGAGGCAAGAGGATCACTTGAGCCCAAGAGTTTGAAGTTGCTGTGAGCTCAACCACAGCACTCTACCCAGGGTGATAGAGTGAGACTCTGTCTCAAAAAACAAAGCAAAACAAAACAATAACAACAACAAAAAAAAGAATTACATTTTTAAGATATTAAGAATTCACTATAGAGAATTATACAATTCAAATAAAAATGTTTTATTTATTTAGTTTTAGTTTTAGATTAATAGGAGTCAAATAAAATTATTCAAAGCATGCCGACTTAATTCTAAATGCATATTGGTTACCCACGGTGTGGCTAACTAGAGTTATTAAACATAAGACGTGGGTGTTGTCTCAAATCTCCTTCCACGACAGGTATTGACGTATGCATGGAGGGTCCTACATGGGATGGACATCAAAGGGTTTGGCAGCAGGAACGTCAGAGTTAATTATATGAAATAAAGAAAATGACAAATCTTCATGTCTACAGCAAGATCCAAAAAAGCAAGACATGGTCTCTATGATTATTAGAATGAAAAGATCACAAGATTGTAACAAGAGCAGGCGGGGAAGTTCAGAACATGGGAGGGGGGACAGACAGATGGCCCAGGACACAGGTACTAAGAATTTCCCTGTCTCCACAGAAGTCCAGACACTTGTGGCTGCAAAAAGAATGCAGTAAATGCCCACTCAAGGCTCAAAACATCATGAAACAGAAAGAATTATGTGAAACAAATAAAAAGCATGTTCAGAATTTTAAGGAAATAAAGTATTATCAACAAGTTTTTGGATTCTTTTTTTTTGGTAGAGACAGTCACACTTTATGGCCCTTGGTAGAGTGCTGTGGCATCACACAGCTCACAGCAACCTCCAACTCCTGGGCTTAGGCGATTCTTTTGCCTCAGCCTCCCGAGTAGCTGGGACTACAGGTGCCCACCACAAAACTCGGCTATTTTTGTTGTTGTTGATGTTGTTGTTGTTGCAGTTTGGCTGGGGCAGGGTTTGAACCCACCATCCTCGGCATATGGGGCCCGCACCCTAGCCACTGAGCCACAGGTGCCTCCCGAGTTTTTGGATTCTTAAAAAGGATTTCTGGAAGGAAGTGGACTTGAGTCGGTCACTGAAGATGAACCAAGACGTCTAGATACAGTACAGGAGATAGGAAAATGTTCCATGCAGGGAGTCTGAGCAAAGACAGAGACATTTACACAAGAGTTAGGAGCCGAACTACAGAGCAGTCGAGTTGGAAGGAGCCTTAAGTTCAGAAACAAAATAAAAACGCAGTCCAAATTTGTTTGCAGTCCAAATGCCGATGACGGTATTCTACAATGATGTAATAATAATATTAATAAGATCAATCTGAAAATCGTTAGCCAAAAGATTATTTCAACAGATTAGAGTGAAGAAAAGAGAATCGGGAATTACTGAGGAAGCTGCAACAATAGGGAGGAAGGACAATAATGATAACTAAAGCTCGTTGGGAGTTTTCATGTGCTGGTACTTTAAAAACATCACTTTATTTTAAACTCCCAACAAGAGAAGTTTGGAAATATAGTCAACCCTATCTACCAAACCCAGAGACCATGGCTCAGGCACACGTGGTGAAAATGAGGGACATATTCAGGCTCCTAAGCACCTAAGGCACCAACCACATACACCAGAGCTGGTGGGTTTGAATCCTGGGCCTGCCAAACAACAGTGACAACTACAACCAAAAAATAGCCGGGCATTGTGGCAGATGCCTGTAGTCCCAGATACTTGTGAGACGGAGGCAGGAGAATCACTTGAGCCCAGAAGTTGGAGGTTGCTGTGAGCTGTGATGTCACGGCACTCTACCCAGGGCGACAGCTTGAGGCTCTGTCTCAAAATAATAATAATAAATAAAATAATGAGGGACATAAAATTGACAACCGTGGAGGGAAGTTGCAATAGTTCTCCTGAAGGGTGGGAAACCGAAACAGGGGAAAGGGGATTTTTCTCCAGAAACACATAACACAATATGCGCATATCACACTCAAATTTAGTGACAGGAAACTTTGGAATTCTCACTGATTCAGTGAAATGACCTCTAATTCCTTAATAGGAAATGTAAGTTAGACATTCAATTTATCCTGTCTGGCAAGGGCCTTTTTTTTTAATACCCCAGAACATAACAGAGTACTTATTCCTATTTTCATCATTTTTTTTTTTTTTTTTTTTTTTTGCTGGGCCTGGGTTTGAACCCACCACCTCTGGCATATGGGACCGGCGCCCTACTCCTTGAGCCACAGGCGCCGCCCTATTTTCATCATTTTAAGAACTCTTTCCTACTACTTTGATATTATACATAGAAATTTACAAGACAACTTCTTTTGTTTCAAAATCCACTGCAGCAAGATGAAAACATCACTAATTTTAAGATGTGACATGTATTGTAAACTTAACCATCCTACCTTTACAGCAATATATACATGTATGACTTTCTTATTACAAATCAACCAATTGAAAGTTTGTTATGCTTACAGTGAGAAACATTTAGGAAATTTAATGAAGGATAAACATAAATTGGGAATAAACAGAGGCCAGAGGTAAACTAAAAAAATTAATTTTGAACAAGAAAAAGGAGTTATTAAATGCCAAGTAAACTCTCTATTGCCCCATACGGCCTGTTCAGAAAACTATAGCCAGCTCCTAGTAACATTTTGCCTTCCTCCCTCTCTCTAACCCTCTCCCTCCCCAACACACACACACACAATATTGATTCTAAAGGATAAAGAGCTTTCATTGGCAAATAATTCTGTTTTGTTTTGCCTTAAGGGAATGAATGCAAAAGCCTTTCTTCTAATTCAGCAGCCTAAATCTGCTGCAATACAGACTTTGTTATAACCTGCTTGGTAATTCCGTCCACAGTGAAAAACATACACAACCGTGTTCACCACTCCTTTATTTATAAGCTTTACGATGACTTTAACCTGGGAAACACTTCCCTTTACTCACACAAACTGTGCCCAACTCTTGCTGTCTGTGCAATCCACCTGAGGTTAGAACGGCACGCTTAAGCTGAAAGGGCCTGGCGAAATATATATGTTCGCGTTGTTACGCTTTTAACTGAAGTTTCCTGTCACCTATTATAGGAACTAAAGAGTTGCCATTCAGGGCAACTAGAAAATATTTGTTAGGGACAAGTTTGAAAATTGACTGTGATACTTGAAAAACCAAAATACTTACACTGTATTTGATTTCCAGTGACACTTTTGTGAATGTTTTTGAGCAACTATGTTTTCATTAAGAAGTTGAATAGAGATGCTAAATGTAAATCCTGGCTTTAAAGACAGTGGATCTCGATTGAGCGGTATCTGTAAATGAAGGATGAATGAACCACCAAATCTCTCAGCCTATGAAAGACTGGATCTTCACCAACGGCCAGAAGTGGAGAATAGGGGGAGTAGAAAACTTAAAAAAAATTTCTAATGTCAGTTTCCTCTCCAAAGCAGAAAATAATTCAGAATGAGACTACCCAAAATAAAACCATCAATTCCATCTATTTTGATACAACCCCTCAGTCCCTCAAAGCTCACAACACACACTGTATATATATTTCTGGCCACCACTAAAATTATTTGAAAATGAAGTGTTCAGCTAGTTCAGAAAGAAACTTTCATCTCTTCCAAGCTTTGCAGCAAAGCCGTCAGAGAGATTCTGAATGAATAGATTTTTATCTTCTCTCTAACACAAGTAACAACAAGCATAATATTTTGAGATTTAAAAACGGCTCGTACACTTAGGTTTCCAAAGCCTTGTGAACTGACTTCAAAACCACATTGAAAAATCACAGGTAACAGGTGCAGAGGCTGCATCAGGAACTGTATGTGGGAAAAGTGTCATGAAATGACACGGGCACATGAAGCTCTGTATTTGTTCAGCACAACCGCAAAATACACCACTGAGGTTAGTAAAATACATTTCCCATCTAAAAAAAAAATTACTAGAAAGTCCTTCTAGAACACATTTTCAAGGCTGAAACGTTTCTAGAACTTGATTAAAATAAAAGTTCCATCTCCCCTAATGTTTCTTCCATTGATTAAAAAAAAAATTAAATATAAAAATCAATTGTGAAAGAAAAAATAATTTTTTAAATGGGAATGGAAATAAGTATTTTCACATTCCTGAATGATTCACATCAACCCTCTTCCCCTCAAGGATTAATTTCATTTCTTCGTTCAAAAAATAAAAATTGAGTTTAGTGCCAGACACTGTTCAAAAAGGGGGGTATGCAATGGTCAACAGAGTGATTTATTCATCAATTTACGGAACATGTAATGTGGATGGGATGAGAGGACGAACATATACAATTAGAATTTTAAAAATACAGGCTGAAAGCGGTGGCTCATGCTTGTAATCCCAGCACTCTGGGAGGCCAGGTGGACGACTTGAGTTTAGAAGTTCAAGACCAGCCTAAGAGTGAGACCTCATCACTACTAAAAAATAGAAAAATTAGCTGCGTGTTGTACATGCCTGTGGTCCCAGCTACTTGGGAGGCTGAGGCAGGAGGATCCCCTTGAGCCCAAGAGTTTGAGGTTTCTGTGTGCTGGGTTGATGCCAGGGCATGCTACCCAGGGAAACACTGAGACTCTGTCTCGAAACAACAACGACAAACTTTTAAAATATATAAACAATTACGGGTGGCGCCTGTGGCTCAGTGGGAAGGGTGCTGGCCCCATATATTGAGGGTGACAGATTCGAACCTGACCCCAGCCAAACTGTAACAAAAAAATAGCCAAGCGTTGTGGCGAGTGCCTATAGTCCCAGCTACTTGGGAGGCTGAGGCAAGAGAATCGCCTAAGCCCAGGAGTTGGAGGCTGTGAGCTGTGACGCCACAGAACTCTACAGAGGGCGACGAAGTGAGACGCTTCTCTCAAAAAAAAAAAAAAATACATAAACAATTAAATAACTCCAAAAATACCCATGAGAACTGTGATGGGAAAATAAAGCAAAATATGTATGAGATGCGAGTTAAAACAGCACAGACTGATGAGCAGCTGACTGGACTTCCTCTCCGTCCCTGGCTCACCCAGGGAAGAGTGAGCATGCGGAATGGTTTTAAATCCAAGGGCTTAAACTCCCTAGAACACAAGTTTAAAAATCTCATAAAGCATATTTTCTCTATGTCATTCAAAATGAGTGATCCATTAAATCTTGCTCAAATCCTTAGTTGAGGAAGCTGGAAACCTAATAATAAAAACAGGCATTTATTGTATGAATGCCAGCAGAAGGGACATATTCAGAAATGGCTTTCTGAGATTCAGACCAAAAAAGGATAAAGGAAGGATAAACTGCATTCCTTTTTTCACTTTAATAAAACCACACCACATTGGAAGAAAATTCACACAGAGGGGGTCAAAAAAAATCAATGGACGTTTCTAAAGAGAAGATTTTTAGCTCTTTGACAATTGCAGTAAAGCATACGATGCTTCAGAAAGCTGTAAAAAAAAAGTTTGCAACCTTTAATTATAATATGTGAGCACCCTCTAATATTAATAAATAATATAAATAATATACTGAGGTTTTTCAATATGAATTTGGCAATCTCTTCAAAAGTGTTTACATGTGCAAAGATGTCTTGCAAATATTAATAAATCTCAAAATTAACATTTCAGGTTTTAAAATATGAAATGAAAGTTGTTTTAAATGAAAGAATCCTTTTAAAGCCAAGAATTATAACCCAACCCTATTAATTTCTAATGAAGTATATACTTCATTAGAAAATACATGAATTCAAAATCATGTCCTAAATTGGCACATCGTCATGACACACCATATTGGATTTAACGAATCAAACTTCAATCATATCTTCTGGCCATCTATTTTTATATGCATCGTTCTCCATTATTTTCAGGATCCATGTTCAATATTGATTATTGTTGATATATTTCTCTACACTCTAAACAGTATTTTGTTAATTTTTTTTAATGATGTTGTTCATTGTATTTAAACAGTTAAATTCAGATGGCATTTTGCCAACATTTTATTACTTCAAAATTAAAATTTCAACTTAGTCATTGAAGTTCTAACATAGTATGCTGACATATGTTTGCAAATTACCCCATTCATTTATGCTGGCTTTTCAGCATGCACAAAGATGTCATAAAGCATATGTACATCCAGCTTTCTACACACCAACACACACACAGATGCACATATGGTCGCTTTACGAAAAGTGTGCATTTTTAAGTTATTTTTCTATATCTGTCCATGGTTTAGTTGAGTCGCACTCAATCTCTTGATCTAAGTTGAAACATCCTTTCAAACTGGGTGAGTATAAATGTAAAAAGTCTATGACATTACGATCGAGTGGCAGATGCCACCTGGTTTGAGAATAGAATATTTTACTTTAAACGAACAATTTTTAGAAATAATTATACATGGGGCGGCGCCTGTGGCTCAAGGGGTAGGGCGCCGGTCCCATATGCCGGAGGTGGTGGGTTCAAACCCAGCCCCGGCCAAAAAAAAAAGAAAGAAATAATTATACATGTATTTCCAACATTCTTCATTTTTTGTTTGTATGAGTGTTTGGTCAAAGTTGTACATTGTTTTCTCCCTCCCTGAGCTATCAACTAAGAGAGATAAGAAGGTGTTAAAGGGAAATATTATTCACCATAAAATGTGAGTAATACCCACGGGTTCAGAGTTAATATGTTTCTCTGGTTATATGATGCATCTGTGCCTGTAGCACAGTAGATGCGATATGGTCTCTTTCTGTGGATTCATTTGTTGAACGTAAGTCACTCAAAGTACTTAATTCATTCTATATTTATGTATTTTAATTAACAGCTTGCTTATAGAAAGACACCCCAAAGAAGAGATTCTAGTCCACAGTTGACGGGAAATATGAAGTAGTTGATTTTCATTTCACCAAAAAAATAAGTTAATATCATACGAAAAGCCATTTAGAATAAAAAGTTATGCAAAATTAGAAATATCTGCTGTTTCCCTGAAGGGAAGGTGCAGAGGAGGGAAGAATTAGAAATTAGAGGTGTTAACTGATTCAACGTGCATTAAATATCTATTTACCATGTATGAAATATGTTTAGGCAACTGAAAGACTGCAAATGAAAATAAAATTATTCTCTCCAGGAACCCACGGAGATAAATGCAGATCTACTTAAAAATCTTTGTGCTGTAATAATGGTAACACTTAAATCCGATTTGCCTACTTCATAGCTCTGTTGTGGAAAAAAGTGAGATTAAATACAAGTCTTTCTAGAATGTTTAAGATTATAAAACATTAGAGTCAATATAATATCTTATATATTATATATATTTATTGGGATTATCCTTTCAAATATGATAACAGATCCCACCGTATCTTTCTGTCTTCCAGGTGTGTCCAACCTGTGGCCCACGGGCCACAGACATATTACTTGAGACTGCTTTGCTTATCTGTGATGTTAGGTAGCATGAAAATTATGCACAGACCTTTTTTTTTTTTTTTTTTTAACTCATCTGCTTTCACTAGTGTTGCCTATTTAATATGTGGCACAAGACAACTCTTATTCTCCCAAAGTGAGGCAGAGAAGAAAAAAGGTTGGACACCCCTTAATAGGACACACTTTTGGTGCTGAATTTTAATTGAATAAATCTTTTTACATGTCTTATTTTCTGCACTAATAAAAAACTGTTATTTTCATTCTACGTTTAGTTTAGATGTCCCACAAATTGTATTTCAAAAGTGCCCTAAGTATTTGGCATGTAAAAACGTCTAAATTTGGGGGCCCTTATTTACATAAAGATTCTTGAGGAGTTGATACGCCAAAAACAGTTCTTTATCTGGGTGGTCTTGAAGATGAGGTCAGTTCACAGAATTAAGAGTTGGAATTGTACATTTTAAATAATTACAAATCTCTTAAGTATTTATTTCATGATGAGTATTTATGGGCCAACACTGTAACGTAGCTAAGATTTTTATTAATCACACATGGCTGGTACATTATTTGATTTATTGAATTTGGAGATACGACACTACCCCAAACACCATCAATCCCAGAAGACATCGTTCAGACATTTTAAGGCTTGGGAAATGTATTTTTCAATTTTTACATATTAAAAAATAAGTTCATCTGTAGTCAGATAATTCATACTATCTTATAAGTTACTTTTTTAAAAAAAACACATGTGCATGTTACAATGTGCTTCTGTTCTTGCATTATAACATCTGGGTACACGAAGGGTTTTAAGGTCTACCTGTCACAATAGAATGTTCTAGAAAACGGTTCGCAGAACAAAATTGAAGACCATGAGAAGCGGAGTGAATTGTGGTTTTTTCGCTGAAGCACAAAATGAAGGAGGAAGAAAAACTGCGCAGACAGTATTTGGTAAAAGTTAAAGTTTCTTGAGAACTGGGAGTCCCCAGATCGGTTGCTGAAGAGGATCTATAAACCCACTGGAATAATATTTACACTTTTAAAGAAGTGAGGAATTGCATGATTATAGTGCTTGGTACGGTTTATGAGCTTGTTTACCATAACACTAAATCTATGAAAGCATGTTTTGCCAAGAAAAAGAATTTATAAGAAGCCAACAGAATTTTCAAGAACTCTCTAACAAATATTAAAATCTTCGAAAACACACAAACAGTTCATTTGGGAAAAATCACCCAATGTGAATCTTGTATTATTTGTAAGTTAATACAATTTATTTATCTATCTACTCAACAATTCATTCAACAAACAGCTGTTGAGTTTTATTATACACCAAGAAATAAGCTTTATTCTCCGGGAGACGAATATGAATGAAATGAATACGAATGCTATGATTCCTTTCCAAAAGCTGTTTGTTCATTAGCAATTTCTCAAACATTTTAAGTGGTAGTTTTCTTCTGTGTTTGGTGAGAATAATGATTTGAATCTTGCTCCTAGGTATCAAATCAACTGCCAAGCACAGCGTCAGCAGTGCAGAAGCCCTGTCCATGTTATAGGGGGGCTGTAGGTTTGACCCTATGGGGGTTTAAGTGAATATAAGAAATACACACAAAATCATTCCTGATTGATAGGAGGAAAGACAGTGTAGAGAGCTATCTGGGGGCCCTGACTACACACCGGCCTCCATAGAGTCACTACGTCCCTCACACAGCCCCAACCCTCCAGGGTCCTCAGGTCTGAGTGTTCTTGTTCTGCTGTCACACAAGCATCTTGTGTTTGTGGTCTCTTTTCTGTATAAATCTCCTTTGGATTTTATGCTCCTTTCTCCCATCATCTCTTACATCCCCTCCTCTGTCTTCACTACTGGAAGATGTTTTCTAAGATAACCTTGATTTTAACCAGCTCTCACCTTGCTTCTGAGGCCTGAGACTCCAGCCTCAGTCATTTCCATGATTCCCTATTTCTCCATTTGGCTTAAACGGAAATAAACACAGAAGAAAACTGGTGTTTATTCAGGCCATGCGGAGGAGTCTAGTTCAGTTATGAGGAGTGGAGTTTTTCTTGCAGCGGGTGCAAGATAAGAAGGAATACGTGATCAGGGAAAATGTGCATTGTTATGTTGAGAGAGTACAGGCCTGGTTTTTACTTCATTCAACAAATAATGACAGCGTTCTTAGACATAGTCCGAAGAGTTGGGGCATAAACAAACAAACAAAAGCCCTACAGGGTTATGGAGCACAATCACTGATGGAGAGAAACAGATAGGGAACCACAAATTCATAATTTCCATGAACGATAAGTGTGATGGTGAAAAAACATGATAGACGGCGAAGGGTGAGGCTGTGTTTCATAGATGAGGTGCTGATATCTTTGACAAGAGTCTTGATTAGGTACTGTCAAATGTTAAGAAGAATCGCATGCTCAAGATGAGCGAAATGGATTCGAGAGAATTCAAAGAGAGACAAGGATTAGAAGGAAGAGTAAGAGGATTATTGTGCTCACCCACAGAAGATGAAAGTTAGGATCGTAGGAAGACAGGTATAGACATAGCGAGTGAGACTTTGAAATACTTCAGGAAATTAGCCCAAAATTTTAAAATTATCAGGATATGGAGAGAAGTAATAGAATGCTACTGACGTGGACAAAGATGGCTATGATCTCTAGCAGATAAAGGGAAAGTCTGGGGAGAGAGACTCAGATTAAGGCAAGCACTTATTTATTTATATCTTATTTATTTTTATTTATTTATTTTTGAGACAAGAGTCTCACTATGTCACGCTCGGTAGAGTGCTGTGGCGTCACAGCTCACAGCAACCTCAAACTCTTGGGCTCAAGCAATTTTCTTGCCTCAGCCTCCCAAATAGCTGTGACTACAGGCACCTGTTACGGTGCCCAACTATTTTTAGAGAGGAGGACTCGCTTTGGCTCAGGCTGGTCTGAAACTTATGTGCTCAGGCAATCCACCCGCCTCGGCCTTCCAGAGTGCTAGGATTCCAGGAGTGAGCCACCGTGCCCAGCTAAGGCAAGCATTTAGATTAAAAAAAAAAAAAAATCTTATATATAAGTCAGTTACACTGTCAGGTGTGGTGGCCTGTAATCCAAACACTCTGGGAGGCCCAGGCAGGTGGATCGACTGAACTGAATAAATAAATAAATACATTTTATTATACAATTCAGTAGGAAAAAACATCTAGATCGAAAGATGTTTTTGAAACTATTTTGACCATGATCCTATTGTCAAAAAATACATTTTTTTTAAACCTAATACAAAAACCCCTACACCCAGGCAACAGAAACAAAACACTCCCCAAACCGTATGATGGTTGCCATATGAGAGTCACTCTGTCATATAGCTTGTTAGAATATTCTAGGCTCAATTCATTAAACCAATTTCTTAATTCAATTATTAGTCTAGATACACAGATTAACACCAGTCGCTTTTCTGGAAAAGGCAATCTACTTGAAGATCGGCTCAATGATTAGGTGGAATTTGCGGGATGGGGTTGAAACAGAAGAAGAAATCATGAAATAAAAGGGTCCCGAATAAGCAAGAAAAGGAGAGCTAGTGTCCACTTTACAGAAGCGATGGAGGGGAGGGGACCACGGCAGAGATGGCAACTGGTATCAGGTGACACAGCGTTTCAATGACGATGAAGATGGAGAAAAAGATGGTATAAAACCACTGGAAATGGCTCAGTTTCACAGCCCCAACCTTGAAGGTGAGCGGCTCCGTTTAGGGAGGACTGCTTCCAGACCGCACTGGGGGCAGGTGGCCCTGAACTTCAAAGGGGAACAGGAAAACCTGAATTTGGATCCCCTCAAGGTACAGATTAAACTTAGTTACAAAGCATTCGTACAGACTGGAGGGGAGGTTCATGCCTGAAATCCAAAAATGTGGGAGTCTGACGATCCTAGAGTTCCAGGTCCCAGCGAACCAGGACAGCGCCGCTTGACTCCAGCTGGCTGACAGCAAGAGCCTGTCTCCAGGAAAACAAAACCAAACAAACAAAACCCAAAGTATGTTTACGAATTGACAAAAAAGGTTCAATAGAGAAAGGGTCGGGAGTAGCGCGGTGTACAGACTTCAGTAAACGACCATCTATGTATTATTGTGTTTTGTTTGCTTGTTTGTTTGAGCATATGTTGCTGGAGAAGTCTTAAAAATGTTTATAAATACTTGGCATGTGGCCATGCCAAAAAAGGATAAAGATTAAAAAAATGAAGAGATAAGATTACACAATGATGAAGAAAGAAGATTCAAGATGGAACTAATACAATAATCATGTAATTGGTAACTTTAAAGATACATGAAAATGGAATGAGAGGGCGGCGCCTGTGGCTCAGTGAGCAGGGCACCGGCCCCATATGCCGAGGGTGGCGGGTTCAAACCCAGCCCCGGCCAAACTGCAACAAAAAAATAGCCGGGCGTTGTGGCAGGCGCCTGTAGTCCCAGCTGCTCGGGAGGCTGAGGCAGGAGAATCACGTAAGCCCAAGAGTTAGAGGTTGCTGTGAGCCGTGTGACGCCACGGCACTCTACCAAGAGCGGTACAGTGAGACTCTGTCTCTACAAAAATAAAAAATGGAATGAGAAAAATATAAGATACCATAATAAGTGGTGTAATAAACAGTAAGAGCACAACAAAGCAAATTAATCATTCTACCCAATTTACGTCCTGCTCTGCCAAGAACAGTGTGAAGACGAAACATCAGTAAATTCAGGGAAGGCTCCGGGAGGGGACAAAGAATAAACAGTCATCTGACTAATAATTTGGATGGTAGGGAAGACAAGCGTCTTGGTTAAGACTTACAATTATTTTTCCTTCCTAACGATTGGCCAGGTACAAATGTACAAGTTGAGATGTGACTTCAGCAGTCTGATGATTATGCCTTTCCCACTTAGGTATGCATTTTTAAAAAAGTTTTAGTAGTTACAGGTTTAACTACTAAAAATTTCTGTCATCCTTTCCCCCCAATAAACCCTGTAACTTATTGGGGGGAAAGGATGATAGAAATCAGTGTAGGTTACCTAAAGTCCCTGTCTTGGTATGTGGGCTGCTATAAAAAAATCCCATAAGCCAGGAGGACAGGAATTCCAAGGTATGGCGCTGGCAGACCTGGTGTCCAGTGAAGGCCCCATTCTCACACTTGGTGGCTTCTAGCTCTGGTCCCACGGGGTGGAAAGGGCAAGAAAGCTCCCTGAGGCCTCTTTTATAATAGCCCAAATCCAGTTCCTAAGGGCACACAGCCCCTACTCACCTCTCAAAGGCCCCACACCTCCTCGTATCATCATATTAATGAAGGGTTTCAACGGATAAAATCGGGGGGGGCACAAACATTCACACCATATCAGCCCCTAAAACCTCCCTTGACACTAATCTTGATTGAACTGACTTAGAATTTAACGTAGCAGTTAAAACTGCGCTTGAGTAATTATCTGCTGCTGAACTAACTACATGACTTTGATAAATTATTCAACTTCTCTGAGGCTTAGTTCCCTCATCGGGAAAATTACAGAGCTGATGAACTCAAAGGTCCTTTAAAGTTGTAAAATTTGTTGAATTTTTATTCTGTAACACTTGAGTTCCTGCCCTGCATTTTCTACGAATTGTCAAGCATTTGGCATATTCCCTTCCCTGCTTTAAACATCTCTTTCTTTATCATAAAACACAGGAAGTGAAGTAAATGGTTACTAAAGTTCTTAAAGCTCAGAGTTTGAGATGAATGGGTGATTGATGATACAATATGGGCAATTCCATGTTCTGTGAGTTAGGAGTTGGGATGCTATTTTGTTGTTGTTGAACAAATAAATGAAAGAAAGAAAAAAAGAGGGCGGCGCCTGTGGCTCAAGGAGTTGGGTGCCGGTCCCATATGCCGGAGGTGGCGGGTTCAAACCCAGCCCTGGCCAAAACCCACAAAAAAAAAAAAAAAGAAAGAAGGGAGGCAGGGAGGGAAGGAAGGAATTGTCATTTTTTAGTGACAATCGTTTAAAGGCAGCAGTAAAATGGGCACCTATATATTGCTAATAGTAAAGTGCTACACGTTTTATATTAAATTTATTATTCATGGGAGTGTCCGTGATATATAATGACCATACATTGTAAACACAGGCATACTTCATTTTATTCTGTTTTCATTTATTTGCTTCACAAATGTTCTGTTTCTTATCATCAAAGTCACATGGCAATCACGAGGTATAGAAAATCTACTGGCACCATTTTTCCAAGAAGCATGTGTTTTTTCGTGTTTCTTTGGTAATTCTCACAATATTTCATATGTCTTCATTATTATTATATCTGTTAGGGTGACCCGTGATCAGTAATCTTTGCTGTTAATATTTCGATGGTTCTGGTGGGCCACAGACTGCTCCCATGTACGACAGCAGATTTAACATGTGTGCGCTGACCAGCCACCATCCCATCTCTTCTCTCTCCCTTTCTTTGAGCCTACTTATTCCTCAAAACACAACAATTTTGAAATTAGCCTAATTAATAAACCTCCAGTTGTCTCTCACTTTTAATATCGAAAGCTACAAATGATGAAGTTGAGTGAATATGTTGGCACATTGAAAGCAGACAGACCCAAAGGCAGACCTCTTGCGCCAAACAGTTAGCCAAGTTGTGAATGCGAAAAGAAGTTCTTGAAGAGCATAAGAAGTGCTATTCTTGGGAATGCATGAGTCGTACAAAGCAAAATGGCTAGATTGCTAACAGAAAGATCGTCTTAGTGGTCTGGATAGGATACTGAACCAGCCAGTTTTGCCTCAAGCCACAGTATAACCCAGAGCAAGGCTTGGATTCTCTTCCATTGCAGGAAGGCTGAGAGGTGAGGAAGCTGCAGAAGAGAAGCTGGAAACCAGCAGAGGTTGGTCCATGAGACTTAAGGAAAGACGCCACCTCCACGACAGAAAACGGCAAGGTGAAACAGCCAGTGCTGCCACAGAAGCTGCAAAAAGTTATCCACAACTAGTTGAGTGACAGTCAACAAATGTGGCTGCAGTGAACAACCTGTTTTGGGGTTTTCTTTTGCAGTTTTTGAACCCACCACCTCCAGTATATGGGGCCGGCGCCCTACTCCTTTGAGCCACAAGCGCCTCCTGAACAACAGGTTTGTGATGCAGACCAACAGCCGTCTATCAGAGGGACCTTTTTAGCTAGAGAGAATCCAGTGCCTGGTTTCAAAACTTCAAAGTCAAGTCTGGTTCTCTCGTTATGAGCAAAGGCAGATGATGACTCTGAATTGAAGCCAGGGCTCATTTACCATTGTGAAAATCCTAGCGCTCTTAAGAATTATGTTACATCTACTCTGCCCGTGCTCTGTAAATAGAACAAAAAAATGCCTAGATGGCAGTTCATCTGTTTACTCCATGGCTGACTGAATATTTTAAGTTCGCTGTTGAGATCTTCTGCTCAGGAAAATGACCCCTTTATGAGTATCCGTGTCCACTGACCATACACCTAGTGACCCAAGAGCTCTGAGGGAAAAGTAGAAGGGGATTAACATCGTTTCCTTGTCTAATAACACAACTCCATTCTACTGCCTAGAGATCAAACAGCAATTTCCACCTTCAAGTCTTACTATTTAAGAAATACATGTTGTAAAGCTATACCTGCCCTAGACGGTGGTTCCTCTGCTGGACCTGTGCAAAAAGTCACTTGACAACATTTTAGGAATATGACATCATTCTAGATGCAATTAAGAACATCTGTGCTCCATGGGAGGAGATCAAAACACCAACATTCACAGGGATTGGGGAAAAGTTGATTCCAACACTCACGGTTGACTTTGAGGGGTGCACAGCTTTACGGGGGAAGTAACTGCAGATATGGTGGAAACAGCATGAGAGCTCAATTTAGAAGCGGAGCCTGAAAATGCCACTAAATTGCTGCAACCTCATGATCAAAGCTGGACAGAGGAGGATGACCAAGGAGAGTGATTTCCAAGGTGGCGCCTCCTCCTGGTGAAGACGCTGAGAACATGGCTGAGATCCCAACCGAGGATTTACAGAAACCAAGCTGAGTAACAGCAGCAGGGTTGGAAAGGGCTGGCTTCAATTTTGGAAGAAGTTGTACTGTGGGTAAAATGTTACCAAACACCACCACCTGCTAAACAGAAATCTTGGATGAAAGGAAGAGTTAATGGGTGAGGCAAATTCTACTTGCATATTACATTAAGAAGTGGCCACGGCCACCCCACCCTTCAGCACCCTCCACCAGCAAAGAGTTTACTACTCCCCCAAGGCTCAGATGATCATTTGCATATTTTGGCAATACAGTATTTTTAATTAAGGTATTTTTTTCTTTTTTAGGTAATACTGTTACACACTTAATAGACTACAGTATAGTATCCAAACCACCTTTTTATGCACTAGGAAATAAAAAAAGTCATGTGATGTGATTCCTTGCAATATTTATTTCACTGCGGTGTTTTGGAACAGAGCCTACAGTGTGTCTGAGACACGCCGATATAAATAGATGTATTCATCCATATCTCTATATAAACACACAAATACACATATATGTCACTTAAAGGGAATGGTTCAGCTAAAAATAACAAAGTCAACCTCAGTGAGAATTAAATAATAATTCACACATATAGAACTTGTAAGATTCTATGAGATAGAAACGGAACAACTGTTATTGTATTTTGTAGAGAGAAATGAGTGTGGAGAATATCTGCTTTTTCCTCAAGGGCTTGATCCATAGTCATTTAGCGTTAAGTTTAGACATTTCGGATATTTTAACATTTCACCTAAATTAGGTCAAATATCCTAAAGAGACTTTGGTCTCTCCAGTCCTTCCTTATTCTGTGAGTTAACATGTTTTTGTAAAAAGGAGTAATTTACTCATATTTCTTTCTGGAAAGAGAGGATGTGTGAAGAGACCTAAAGATAAATGAGATTATAAATAAGATGCAGTCGAGATAAATAAATCTGGATAAGTGGAATATCTATCATCTTTTCAGACATGCATTACTTTCTCAAAAAATTCCCTTAAACTGGAAGATTGGAGGCAGAATTCACTCTTTTGAATTGATTTTAAAATGGCATTGCTAAACAATGCACCATAAGCAGAATTAACTTCTATGTACTAGCAAATAAGTTACTGAACATAGGGCATTCCATCCTGATATAAATGAATCTGGAATGACAGAAATCAAATATGATGGAGCTGGCAATGTAGCTACTAATTATTTTATTTATTTATCTATTTATTTTTGAGGCAGAGTCTCACTATGTCACCCTGGGTAGAGTGCTGTGGCGTCAACAGCTCACAGCAATCTCAAACTCTTGGACTCAAGCAATTCACTTGCCTCAGCCTCCCAAGCAGCTGGGACTACAGGCACCTGCCACAACACCTTCCTATTTTTTTTGTTGCAGGTGTTTAGCTGGCCTGGGCCGGGTTCAAACCCACCACCCTTGGTGTACGTGGCTGGTGCCGTAACCCCTGTGCTACAGGTGCCGAGCCTGGTTAATTTTATTAATAAAGCATATCCCTACTCCTTAAGCACCTTGAGACAAAGTTACATTCGCTCCCGTGGCTCAGTGAGTAGGGTGCCGGCACCATATACCGAGGGTGGCAGGTTCAAACCCAGCCCCGGCCAAACTGCAACAAAAAAATAGCCCAACGTTGTGGCGGGCACCTGTGGTCCCAGCACTCGGGAGGCTGAGGCAGGAGAATTGCCTAAGCCTAGGAGTTGAAGGTTGCTGTGAGCTGTGATGCCACAGCACTCAACCAAGGGTGACAAAGTGAGACTGTCTCAAATAAAATAAAATAAAACAAAATAAAATAAAATAAAAGTTTCTATGTTTATCTGGTCTATGAATTACGATATCTTTTCCACAATCTTTACACCTTTTCCAAGTTAACAGTATCCAACTATCATGACCTTTCACCTAACAGATCACTACAGCCTTTAAACAAATCAGAGAATCTATATTTCAGTGAAATACACCAAATCTGTGACTTATCTCTTTCCACTGGTTTATGGACACAAAAATGGAGACCCGTGTCCAGCAGAAGCTCAGCAGAGACTGGATGGGGAGAGTCAGATGGAAGTAACAGACCGTGGTAGCTGTTAGGACGGGGCAGATTACCCTCCATTTCTTTAAAATAAGATATAAAAATAGAAGCAAATTCAGTGGGATTTGAAAGATTGGGCAGATTCCGTAGGACTCCATTCCCACAAACCTAATGAACGCCAAAGGCAGCTCTACCCTAATACAATGGCTCAGATTATCCCACTAGATCCCAAAAGACAAATGCAATGATCGTAAAAATTTCAAGACATGGTGAATTTCCTTGGGAAACTGAGATCCTCCCAGTGACGTAAAGGTTAAATACACTCAGATCTCCTTTCCTCGGTGTGGTTTTTACTTTGAGATACTGGGGAAATAATTTTATATTCCAGGGGACGTGTGGGTGCCTAGAAGATGCCTGATGAACTATTATAGTCCATGTGAATGATCTTGCAAAATAATTTTTTGTTGCATATCACAAGCTACTCACCAGGGTTTTATAGCAATGGAAGACATACCCAAGAGCTCCTTCCTCGTTCCCCATTTCCTATTTTACTTGCAGGCAAATAATTCATAACAACACAGGCATGAAAGAACATGGCCCATTCAGGGGGCAGCGAGAACAGGGGACATGAGTCTAGTTCTTCAAAGGTTGATTTTTGTTTCACAGAACATATACAGGGTGGACATGAACTTCACGTGCAATTTAAAATAGTTTAACTCAGTAAATCGCACATGAACTTTGTGGACTCGCTGTATAACACATGACTAAATCCACACCACAATTACGACCGTGCGTAACGAATCTCAGCATTTCTTCCTTCGGCAAGTGAACTACACACCCTGATTTGGACAGTGAACTACATACCCTGATTTGGACATAAGCGAATAGGAAAGAAAGACGCAAGTATTTGGTTCTTTTCGTGTTTCCCACATTTTGAGTCACACTTTCATCCCCTACAACACTGCCAGCAAAAAGTGACACATAACAAATATGTCCCTAGACTAAGTACAAAATATTACAAAGCATGAACATTTGTGCTGGAAAAGCCCAGTGCCAACGTGTCAGACGCACTGACTATTAGCACACGAGAAGAGCCAAATTCAGCCTAATCGTACTAAATGCCATCGTGGGTGCAATCCAAGCTTGGGTTCTCAAACTTTTTTTTATTTTCTAATTTTTATTTCGGTATCCAGCAAGGTCATCAACAGAAGCAGCTTATACTGGCAAAGGAATGGCAACGGACAGAGGGTGTTCAGCTCCCCCACAAAAGTCAAATGGAACTGAAAAACAATTTATAAGCACTGATTTATTTCTCTACAAATAGATTTCACTATTACTCAGATAATAAAAGTTGGAATTTTAGGTAGGGACATTGTCAATGCTCTGGGATGGTGGAGGCGGTGGGACGGATGAAGGTAATTCACCTGTTACCATTACAGACTGCTTACAAGGAGACCAAGGGTGAATGTATGAAAACATATCATTTATTCTTCGCAGAGAACAGTGTGTGATGATTACTATAATACGGAGATACAGCAGAGCACTCACTCTACACCAGGACCTGTGCTAAGGATTATTCTGATTGATCCTCATTAAATTATTATTTTACACAGAGTGATCTTTTTTAATTGTTATGGCAACTGAAGAAATGTTATAAATCTCCCATTTACTAAAGAGGAATAACGGGACACAGGTTGGGTGCAGGGGCTCACGCCTGTAATATAACCCTAGCACTCTGCACTCTGGGAGGTTGAGGTAGGAGGATTGCTTCAAGACAGGCTTTGAAGACACCCTGAGCAAGAAGAAGACCCCATTGCTACCTACTAAAAATGAAAAATTAGCCAGGCATGTAGAAGGCTGAGACAGGAGGATCACTTGAGCCCAGGAGTTTCAGGTTGCAGTGAGCTATGATGAGGCTACTGCACTCCACCCCGTCAAAAGAGTATGACTCTGTCTCGGGGTGGGGGGGGGACTGGAAAGGTTCAAGTCATGGGTCCAGTGGTCAACAGCACTTTGAAACTTTAAAAGAGATTTGGATATATGTCAAGTATGATATTCATGGTCTAGGAAATGGTGCCGATTTCTGGCAGAGCTTAATGAGATCTCTGTTTAAAATAAAATACTCCCATTGTAGGAAGCTTAAGAGATTTTGTGGAAAAAAATAAATAATAATCATGATGTTTCTGGAGCCATTCGAAAGGCAGTGAATCAAGAGAGAGAAAGAGAGAGAAATAATCTATAAAGAAAGATCTAATCTCTCCTACTGGTAAAAGAGAGTAGAACCAAAAACAATATTACAGATTAGGAATTAGAGGTTTGCCAAATAGCTAAATATCAACTTCAAAGGGGTCCTATTTTCTTACTCAGTCCCCAAACGGGCATCCACAAAAAATGAAAAGTTTTGAGGAGGAAAGGCAGCCAGGAATACACACAAAGCATGATTTACAAGTACAATTTTGTCAAAACCTCCCTCCAAGTAGCCTATCATCAGATTTAGTAGCCAGGAAATCAGAAATTCAGCGTACCAAGATGGAACGGAGTTCTAATTAACATATAGACGGAGGGGGATTTCACAGAGAAAGATCTCCAAGTTTGAACTAACCCAGTAGCGTTACTAAAATTCGAGATTTATTCTCCAGCCTTCCCAAGACTTGGGATACTTTCAAACTTTCACAAACCCCTCTATCTAAGTTGCTGCCTCCGTAAGTTTCACACTACGTTTTAAGGTAAAATTGTCCATTCCCTCAACTGTTTTGTGAATATTCTCATTCAGGCAACCTGCAGTCCCTTCCCATGAAACTATCCCAGGTTTCTAAGCTGCTTTGTAAACAAAGCAAAGGAACAAAACCCCCTGGAACCCTGGTCAAAGATTTAGAGAAAAATTGCCACAGTGTTTATCTTCCCATCCTGAAGACTCCACGCCTGTAAGAGACCCCTAAGGTTAGGTTTTGAGCACTTTTATTAATGGTAGCCTTGGGGCCCTGCAGCACTTTAGCATTAAAGAGTGAGGGACAGGCCATCAGCGGCTATATCATTCTCCCTTAGTAATGACTTCCAAACGCCAGGGCAAGGCAGCTCTACCCACTGTAACAGGCAGGGTCACCATTGAAACGCCCGATTCGTACACACTGATAATAAATGGGTTATCGACTTTTACTGCTTTATTTTTACTAAAACTATACAGTGATTAGTCTATAGACTCCAGCAATTCCTGGTGCCTGAGATCTGCAAAGCAATGACGTATTTGTAATAAAAACGGCTGAACTGTGCATGCATTATGGATTCATAATGGCAATTTGTTTTAGAGGATGTGTGTGTGTTCCTGCTATTTAAGGAGGAAGTATTCTAATGTGTATCTCTGTTAAGAATCATTTTAGGCTGTCAGCACATTAAAAATCATTACGGCAAACAATCCTTTCATTTAGACCATAATCATCGCTGGATCATGACAAAACATTTTTAAGAAAAAAATTTTGAGAAGGCTCTCCTATGAAAAGACCTGAATGTAGAGACTGATCTCTTTTGTTATCCTTTATTTCTCTCTCTCTCTCTCTTTTTTTTTTTTCCCTGTTGTTGTTGAGTTCAGGCCCAGATAGAGTACAGGACCATCATCACAGCTGACCCCGAACTTCTGGTGCAAGTGACCCATCTGACTCAGCCACCATGCCTGGTTAATTAATTTATTTATCAACTCATTTATTAACTTATTTATATTGCAGTAGAGACTCACTATTACTCTGGCTGGTCTCAATCTCCTGGCCTCAAGTGATCCTCCCATTTCAGCCTCCCAAGGTGCTGGGATTACAAGTGTAGTCCACCACGCCAGCCTTTCCCATCACTTTGTATCTCACTTCTGACTTACTTCCCAGTGTGGGTAGTAAGCTTTATGTGGCTGTAGATTAGAAAACACACACTGAGGCCTTTCTGGTACAGCCTCTCTCAGAGAAGCTTTTGTTGACATTCTTGTGCTGAAAGCTGTCTTAAATATGAATGAGTGTCCATTATTCTAAAACTCAGGAGATTTAATACAAAATGTCACAGTCTTAGGTCTTTAATTTTCAACCATACTTGGGACCCCGTTACCACACTGTAAACACGGGAGGTATGCCACGGCTGGGCCTCCAAAGTGACAGTGTAATCCGTCACAACCTGAATCACTCCCTGAAATCCTTGTAGCTGGGGCTGAGTACCTATGGCCTTTTATCATCTCACTGATGCTTTAATCATTTAGCTTCATTATTTTCACATCCTCTCCTGGCTCACTAAGCATCGGTGTTTGTTGAGACCAGATCTGGAGATGTGTCCTAACACCATGAATGTCAAAATGAGGAAGGGGTTTGTTTCTCTAATGCCACTGACCCTCTGCCTAGCAGGAAGACTGAACCTTAGAGACAGGTAAGTCTGCTGTGCTCAAAGCCTCTCATTTTCTTGAGTAGCCCCGAAGGCCTGACGCTGCTCCTCATAATCCCCCTAACATCTCCCACCACCTGGACTCTGCCCACCGCCCTCAGCTGTACCCCTGGCTCCCTCTGCAATCCAGGAATACACCCCTGTACTAGACCCTTTACACTTCCCGTCCTATCTGCCTGCAGGGCCTGCTACATCCATGCACGGAAGTCATTTTTTAAATTTATCTTCTCTGACCATGTTCTTCATATTTGCAAACTCCTATCTGACAGAAATTCCACCCCCTTCTCTGCTTTCTTTCTCTCTATAACTCGCTGGATAAATGATATTCCACATTTGTTAACCACATTCTCACCCTTGTTTTTTCTCTCTGCTCCCCTGAAAACGCCTTCCTACAAGGGCAAGATGTTTTGTGCTGCCGTGTTCTCAGGATCCAGAACATCCCTGGGAGCCTCGTAGGTGCTCAACAAATACTCGTTGAAAAGAAGCTGAATATAATCCTGCCTTTATTTTCTGAATATGTGTCATTTTCATTCCAAAAGACAAAGACTTCTGCTTCCTTGTAGGTAGGGGATAAACGGCTAAGACATATAATATGTTAAAACTAAAATATACCTATACAAGTTGAAAGAAAAACTTCTGTTCATGAACATTCGATGGTATTCTGGAGTAGATGACCAGGACTAGAACATGCCACTTTGGCATTAGATTGTTTGGAGCTGAAGGCAATTAAGAATCAGCAAACACAGGAGAAGCTCTTTGTCCTCTTGTTTCTGCCTAAAAAGAGAGTATAAATTTCATACAGAGAGAGAGAAAGAGAGAGATGGTGGTAAGGAAACAGGTGAGAGAAAGTATAAATATAAAAAAGAACCTTGGGTCTTTATCCAACACAAGCAATCAATGTAACCTGGTTCTTTGTACCCTCAATGAAGAAAAAAGAACCAAACATCTAAGTTAGGAGAAAAAAAATTATAAGTAAATAAGATCAAACATCTAAAATGTGAAATAAAATAATATAGAAAGTCCAAGTTTAATTTATAGTAAATGTCTATTGCTAATATAACTTTGAGATTCTAATTAAAGAGCTATCATTCCAATTTGAGGGAAGGCCAGAAGTATTTCTTAATAAAGATATGAATTCAGGATGTTTAAAATATATTCCTAAAACGATGACTGACAAAATGAACAAGAAATTTTTTTTTTCCTTTTAGCAAATTCCACTCCAAACTTTCCCTTCTGTCTTCAGTCCTGTAGGAACCTCACTTCACGGCTAATTTAAAGAGATTTCCATCTAACATTGATATGTAAATTCTGATTGCCTCTGTTCAAACACTCTTCATTTGCATGAGCTAATTTAAAAATGGATTGTTCACTCTCTTCTGTGCTTGAGAAAGGAAAAATCCAAAGATGTCAATTGTGGGAGTTAATTCAGCAGTTGAGAGAATTTGGACCAAGTCTGCAAAACATCGCCTTGCCCAGCCAAAACACTTCCCCCGGGCCATTGAGAACAGGATAAGCACTTAAAAGAAAAATGCCAGGGGCCTGGTGGACCACGCCTGTAATCCCAGCACTCTGGGAGGAGGAGAGGGTGAATTGCCTGAGCTCAAGAATTCCAGACTGAAGAGTTAGAGACCAGCCTGAGCTAGAGTGAGACAAGGTCTTTAAAAAATAGCCCAGCATTATGGCTGATGCCTCCAGTCCCAGCTACTCGGGAGGCGGAGGGAAGAGAATCACTTGAGCCCAAAAGCCTGAGGTTGCTGTGAGCCCTGACGTCACATCTACCAGGGGCAACAAAGTGAGACTATGTCTCAAACAAAACAAAACAAAAATGCACAATGAATTAAAATCATTGAAATTTCCTTTTAGGCCTATTGTTTACTGTCAATATCTAAATAATGATAACTTGTATTATTATACAGCATTGTGATTTCAGCCAGTAATCAATAAGTCCATAGGAGAAACAGTGAAGTTAAATATGGGCTCAGACCCACACACCTCACCAGCTGTGGAATCAATTTGGGAGGCTGACGCTATTTCCCTGCTACATTGTTTACCCTGTTGGGCTTTATTTAGCCTTCTAAGAAGTGCTGTATAGTTGTGAGAGAATAATTAATGGTTGTATTTGATAAGAGTCAAAGGGAGGGACCTGCCCAAATAGAACAGACCCTCCGCAGGTAGAAGTGCGTACGTGGTTGTCCTACTCAGCCAAGAGTCATGAACCAATCTCTGCCCGTCAGACCCTTAAAATCCCCACCCACCTCGACCCACGTGCTGACTTAGACCCTGCTCACCCGCATGCGGTGGGAATAAAGGCGACGCTGCCCACACAGAACCTGGACTTCATTCCCTGTTGTTTCCTGTTTCCAAATAATCTTTTATTTTTGCTCTTTGATCTCTCAGTATTATTTTATCCAGCTCAAGAAAACCTGTCCCTTTCTCCTCGGCCTAAAGACCTATTACTCATTTTGTCTACCGTACTGAAAGCTTATTTATATTTATTTTCATTGTGATTTTTGATCTGTCGTCTATTTTAGGTATGGAGATGATTATTCTCACAGACATGCTCTTTTTGGCTGTGGAATTTCAAACTGAAGAAGAGTGGAAATACGGGAATAACCACTGTTTCAATGAAGTCACAGCTCCATTCATGTAAAATCTGATTCAGAGAAATCCGGGCAGGTGATTTCGTAACATAGCCAAATGTGAAATACGCACCTATGAACTATTGATACTGGGTCCCCTCTCCCTGGCTGGACAGTGACCCTCCCTTCTCCTGCTGTTTTTCTAGGCCTGAGCAGCTCAGGTCCTGACCCCCCACTTGTAGGCCTAAACAGGCCCTTTGCTGGACAGGTTCTCTGGACACGAACAAGCTCATAAAAAAGCCTCACGTTGGCGGCCTCTCCCAGAGCAGGGAACACGCCCCACTGCCCCTCCTGGAGCCAGGACAACAAGGACGGACTATGTCAGTTTTAAAATTAACTTCTGCCTTTTCCCCTTTATAATAATATAGTCTCTCCAATTTTAATATCAGGTGTATCCAGATCAAGAAGAATGAGTTGGAAGTATTTCTTCTTTTTCTATTGTCTATAAGATTTGGCACGATCTGTTTTTTGAAATTATCTTTTACTTTTATTTATAAATATTAGTTGTCTATTTTTTGAGACTTAAAAAAAAATAACAATAAGAAGAAGTTAACTGATGACTCCATACTGAATCTCAGAGTCAAAGCATTCTATAATAGACACACTCTTATTTGACAAGGTGAATGTTACTTTCTTTGTATTATTATTATTGCTTAATATTTCGATACAGCAATTCTCTGATTTCTTTTCTGAATGTATTTATGTTCGTTCATTCTTTACGAGGTTTTCGTTTCTAGTCCTTATCTTAAATATTGTTATTGTTATTAAACTGTAAGCCTCTTTAATTTTGTGAAGGCAAAAAATGAAAACCTAATAAACACATGTGTATGTAAAAATAAAAAAATAAATAAAATTTTAAAAGTCAAAAGAAAAATTAACTTCTGTCCACTGGCCTCTGGAACCAATGGCTGTGACATGTTCTATGCATATAGTTTATCTCCCCCCAAATTCCCACCTGCAGAATAGGAAAAACAGCATATAAATCCCTAGACAGAACACCCAAATGGGCTGCTCCCTGGGGTCCCCCCTCCTCTGCCAGAGGTTCTGTACCCTCTTTCCCTTTAACTATCTATCTATCTATCTATCTATTGATCAATAAAATCTGTCCTTTTACTTATTTGTTTGGTCCATGAGTCCATTCTTGAAGTTCAAGACCAAGGACCTTTCAGAGAGACATTCTGGCTACACAATGCCCATTTCTAAAAGTGACCGGGGGAAGCTTATAATTTAAATGGCTCAGGTGCAATAAATCAAAGACCTCTACCCTGCACAGAAATTACCTGTTAACATGTGTTGCTTCCCCTTCATAGGCAAAGATTGATAGTATATTTCTTTGTTCTCGGATCCCGCCACTGTCTGACACGTTGTAAGGCCTTCATAAATATTTATGAAAACAAACTAGTACAGGATAAAGGCCTGAATGTACAAGAGAATATCAAGAAGACACAGAAGAGGGGAAAGGAAGATAGAGGGCGGCATCTTAACCACCAGACCCCCAGGGAAGCTCAGGAAACGAAGACAGAGAAAAGTAATTTTAGACATTTTTAGCACTCAAGGACGAATAATGTATCCTTGGCCTTGATTTAAAAAAGGAAGATGACTTATTACATTCCAGAGATTTAAAATAAAATATGATTCAGTTTAGTGGTAACAGTCCTGATGTCACATGACAGTCATCCAAGTTTCTTTTATATGAAAAAGGAATATTTTTAGGGCGGCGCCTGTGGCTCAAGGAGTAGGGCGCCGGTCCCATATGCCAGAGGTGGCGGGTTCAAACCTAGCCCCGGCCAAAAACGAAAAAAAAAAAAAAAAAAAGAAAAAAAGAAAAAGGAATATTTTTAAATTGAAACACCTTATGTTTCCATAACCAGTTACCTAAATTACAGAGTAGAAAGAAAGCTGTTAGTAATAAATCCTGAGACAGTAGGCTGTGTGGAAACCATTTACAGGTCCTCAATAAAAGTTGGCTGAATGAATTAGTAAGTGACATATATGAGCCCGTTATTCTCCTTAATAGGCTGCTTCTGTATTTATTGAGCCTTTCCCTCAACTATCACAAATTCTACAGCCAAGATCAATGTATATTTTAGGCACTTAAAACAATTCATCTCTAATAGGTATTGTTATAATAAATGTAATCCCTCTAACCAAAAGTTGTTCTTTCACTTCTCCATTAGTGGAGCTGTAACCTTCCCACGTTGGCCAATACATACTTAGATTGATTTTAAGGCCAGACACACACAAACATATCACATATCATACACATGTGTAAGTATATGAAGCATGTAATATGTAATACATATAATAAAATTCCATTTGAGACTATAAATGCTGCCTTTTCATATCAGAAACTATTTTCTTCCTATGGCTGTTGACACCGGTTTTTATTTATTTTTTGTTGGTTTGAGACACAGTCTCACTATGTCACCCCCCGTAGTGTCACAACTCACAGCAACCTCCAACTCTTGGGCTTACGTGATTCTCTTGCCTTGCTCAGCCTCCCAAGTAGCTGGGTCTACAGGGGCCCACCACAGCCTCCGGCTATTTTTCTGTTGCAGTTGTCATTGTTGTTAGGTGGCCTGGGCTGGGTTCAAAGTCGCCAGCCTCTGGTACGGTAACCACTGTGCTGTGGGCGCTGAACCAACATTGTTTTTTATGCAATATGCAATATGTGATCTACTTGTATTACCCTACATGTATCTACCCAAGAAGTGAAGAAACATCTTGTTCGTTTATCTTGGTCAAAAGAGTCACGTCCAACTCCTTCTGTAAAGAGTTTTACATTAATGCAACACAGCTGGTGTAAAACCAACGTATTACTCATATGAATAAAATGTGTGTTCCTTAGTTATCATAGTTTCTTCAGGATTTTCCAGAGGTATGATGATGATACATGAGAAAAATGATTAGAACGCTTTTTTAACATTAAAACACCCACGGTATCATGACTTTTTAGATAAATATTTTTAGCTGGAGTTGAAATGATTATGACCTTTGACATAGGTCATTTCTTCTTTCTTGAACACATAATGTGTATTATAATTACAGAAAAACCACTCTGTATTGGATAACACTTAATGGGCACTTCTCTAAATAAGGAAGAGTCTAAGATATTAATTATTACTGTATAATTACAAACAGTAACTCTTGTCTCAAGGCCCGGTGCTACAGAAGTAGCCTGAGAATCCTTAATTTAATGTAAAAGGAACATGAACAGTCTCCCTAGGACAGGTGTTCACCTACCGTCTACTAACAGGTGAGCCGATATGACAAAGGACAAGCTACAAGGCGATTTATATTTTTAGTGTAAAAACACAAGATGACAGACAACTGCAAGGGTCTGTGATGAGCTCAACTTATAATGTAAATGGTGAGATATTCAGGAATTTATAGAGTCATTAGGTAACAGGGTAACTACTTAGCTGGCCAGCTCCCTAGATTAATGGCCCGTATATTAATAAATACATCACGGCTCTGAAACCGAGCCTTAGCCAACCTCACAAAATCAATTAGCCTCACAAGTAAGAATATTTTTGAACTTACATGTATGTTCTTTTTTTTTTTTTTTTTTGGTTATTCTCCTGCATCAACGGTATCACTGACTCACCATTCCCCACACCAAAGTATCTCATACTCTGTCTCTTTTTCCCCATGAAATGTATCAACAAAGACTGTCGACACTGAAGTTACCTTACCCTATTTTATTGTCATTTCCAATTACAACATACAGCATGCATATCTGAATTGCTGTGGAAGGCACACAACTTTCCAGGAAAGGGCCAAGTTGAAGATTCTATTTCCTACGAGAAGTGAATGACTTCATCGTGCTGGTTTTGTCACTATTGACAGGAATGCCTTTTAAAAAACATCTTCCAGCTAACTTTCTCATCCTCTCATTCTTTAAACATGAAAGAAAAACCACGATATAGTCCCACGAATCTGTTTATCTCCTCAACCTCGACTAGGTCCCAAAGTAAAATTATTCTGATCAAAAATATTTGTGTAAAGACAAATACATGATGTGAATAAAAAAGCAAACATCTATAATAATACACTTATCACTCAGCATCAGTCTCCAGAAGGGGGTGGGATTTACTCCTCAGCACACATTCTAGTTTGTTCTTAAAGACCAACATACAATAAATCTTCAAATAATAGATTTCATGATGTTTCTGTATTTTGGTAAATACTATTTATTCTAGTCCTATCCTGAAATGATTAAAATTACATACTGTAAGCAATTGTAGTCAAATCAAAACTGAGTTAGTTTTGAAAAATGAAGATGATATATTTGAGTATATTAAATATAATTTTTAAAAACTATACGTAATCTTTAAATATATAATTCTATGATGAAAGAGAGAGAGAGAGAGAGAGAAAAAAGAGAGAGAGAAAGGCCACAAATAAAATTATTTAAATATAAGAATTTATGACAAGGTTAAATTGTATCAATATATTGCTAAAAAACAAAATTTCCACTTCTTACATAAATTCAATAATTTATTAATCATCCAGAGTAATGAACTACCTAATTTTAATCAAGAAAATTGTGTTTTTATTTTTTTAATAATTTTTTATTAAATCATAACTGTGTACATTGATGCATTTATAGGGTACAAGGTACTGCTTCGATATACAATGTGAAATGCTTACATTGCATTTTTGGTTAAAAATATTTACAAGCTGCTTAAGAATGAGTAGCTATTGTCTGAGCCCAGGTAAAGGCAGGACTGAGTGAGGCAGATAACACAGGGTCCTGAATCGCATGATGAATGTACTTTAAACTTATTATAAATGTACTGATATAAACTATGTATTGCGCATAATTTGCAAGTATTGATGAAATATACAAGGTTCTCTATTATACACTCTACCAAGCCAACCGATTCTCTCAGAATCCTTTCAGTGAATTTCGCTACTCTTGTACCAGTTAACAAAACCATGGAAACTGATAAATGAGTGTAGTTCAAAAACAAATACTGTTTGCTGTTTTGACTCACTTTAATGAGCACCATAAAAGTGAAGCAACAGGCGTGCTGGAATTCCCCGTTCTTCAGTGATCTGAGCACCTTCTTTGCTGTACAGCACAAGAGTTTGCCAACACTGGAATGGTTTCCCAGCTTTTCTTGCTATTCACAATATAACAGCCATGATAATTAAAAACAATTTTAACCAAGTCACATTCTGTAACGTTTGCGGATTCCTGTCGTGTAAATACCCCCCTCCAAGACTGAGTTCAAATGATGTGATTTTACTGAACGTGAACTCGTGAAGACCTTTTCAGAAGCATACCCTTATTATGTTATTTCTACCATACACATACAATATATGTTGTTGATTTTTTTTATTTATTGAGACACAGAATCACTCTGGTGCCCCGGGCTAGAGTGTTGTGGCAGCAGCCTAGCTGACAGCAACCTCAAACTCCTGGGTTTAAGTGAAATTCCTGCCTCAGCCTCCTGAGTATGTGGGACTAAAGGTACCCAACACAAAGCCCAGCTAATTTTTTTTCTTTTCTTTTTTCTTTCTTTTTTTTTTTTTTTTTTTTTGTTAGTAGAGACAGGGTCTCACTCTTGCTTAGGTCAGTCTTGAACTCCTGAGCTCAAGTGATCCTCCACCTCAATACCCAGGGTGCTAATATGGTAGTTCCTTTTTCTTTTTCTTTTCTTTTGTTTTTATTCTCTTCTACTGAAGAGAATAAAGGGTGTGTAAATGCATGAATACTGTTATAAGGAAATAACATCACAAATCAATGAAAAGAGTTCACATTACTTGGTAATGTATGTTAAAAAATGGCTCATTACCTGAAAAAAATTGTATTTCTAACTCATACATATAAAAACTTCAAATTAATCTACTTAACTTCTTAATATAATTATAAATGTACAAGTTAAAAGATTTGTGCTATAGGGTAAGAAATGGTTTCTAAAACAATACCTGCAAATCACAAATCAAAAGAGAGGAAAAAGAATATTCTGACTACATCTTAATGAAAGATTTTTGTTCAACTTTTGTCCAGGGAGACAGAAAGGAAGAAGTTAGTTGCATAGTTGAAAATCTCAGATGCTTCCTATCAAGTGTTCTTACAAGATGGGGTGAAAAAAAATAGGTAAAGTCTATAAGAAACCGACATAGAGAAGAAGATGTCTAAATGGCTAACTAGTCTTGCAGAGGTGTTCCATTTTGCTAGCTACCAGATACACGCAAATTAAAACAATGAGGTTCCACATAACATCTCTCAGCTATGCAAGAATCACAAAACTAGCTAGCATCAAGCTTTGGTGAATCTCTGAAGAAGAAGGGGGAGTTCTTTTGACCTCATGGCCAAAAAGAAAACTGATACAGCCATTCTGAAGAGCAGTCTGTCAATAGGCTCAGTAGTGAAGTTGCATATGCATGTAATCTGCTCCTAAATATATTCCCCAGGAAACTCTCACATCAATCCACAAAGAGACATGTGGGGACAGCGGTGAGCACGCTGTTCTTCATCATACAGCTGGGAAGCATCCTACACCTCTCCCGTAGGGGCAAGTAACATGTGAGATATGCCTGTAGGATAGACCAAGAAGAGCAGATACAATTACGGGGAAGCTGGATGAGTGACACGTGACCTCTGCACACGATGAAATACATCACGGCATTGGGGTATTTGAATAATAGAATGTGATGTAATTGTAATCACTGAAAAACACAGCCATGCACAGTTCTAAACCAGCACTGACATAGTAAATAAGGTGAAATGTGCATTTCTGCCTAGTAAACAATGAAGCATTTTCTATTTTTTTAAGGATATAAGTATATTTAAATAAACTTGGGAAGTATGACTGAAAGAGTCTACCATTAAATATACTAGCGTGGGAAAGGAGAATGATCTTGAAAAGGGAAGACAAAGAGAACGTATTAGTTTCCGTTGCTGCAGTAACGAGTGAACCACAAAATAAGTGCCTTGCAGCAACACACGTTTTATTCATCATCTCCTAGTTCTGTAACTCAAAAATCTGGCCTGGTTCTTACTGGGCTAAAATCAACAGGTCAGGAGAGTTGTGTTCCAGCTCCAGGGACTCCATTCTTCCGTCTTTAAAGACAGCAAATGTCCCCCCATCTCCCTGTGCTTTCTTTCATCCGCCTACGACTCTCCCTTCCACCTCATGCTTACACTTTTAAGGATCTTGTGATCACCTTGGACCCATCTGGGCAATCCAGGGTAATCTTCTTGCCCCCATGCTTTTAACTTAATCACACCTGTAAAGTCCTTTTGGCCACGTAAAATAACAAATTCTCCGGTCCTAGGGACTCGGATGTGGCTATCCTGGGAGGTGGGGGCATTGTAGAAATAAAAAGACGCAAAGAAAACAAAACTTTAAAAGTTTGAAATAGTGACAAAAGGAGCAGTAAGGAATAAAATCAACTCGGCTTTGTGTGTCTGAAGAAATAGAGAAAAGTGGATGATGGGATGACGGGATTGAAGAGTTGTGAATGGTGTCAAATGATGCTGAAAAGTCAATTAGCATAAGGATACAGGGAACAATAGTGGATTTAGCAAAATGGAAATAATTGCTGACCTTAATAAAAACACTCAGTGTAATGATAGCAAAGAATACAGGATTGAAGTGGATTGAAGAAAAAAATGTGAGATGAGAGGATGGTGAGAAATACAATGTCATTTCCACCATATATGTTTTTGTAATGCAAAAACTCCTTCCAGTCGAAATAAAATGTCAGAAAACAGCGAGTACATTAAAGTAAATAATTCCATCCTCTTAATGGAGTATCATGTAAATACAACTGCTATAGACAATTTCAAAGGGCCTGATGTTTTCAAAATATCAGTTGGAAAAAAGGCAGATAAAATCACTTAGAAGTAGTCACAACTGGACTAAAGGAAATAGGTGCAGAAATAAGAAGAAAACACATGTGGTTCCCTGTGGACGTCTTTACCACGCTGATCTGTGACCGTGTTGCCATTTAAAAGTTTCTGTGTTTTCTGAATTTTCTATTATTATGAACACAAATTCTTTTTTTAATAGTAGAAAGTATTTAGACACAGATTCCTTGGAACTGTTTATAGTTGCCCAGTTGAAAACGAAATGTAGACAACGCACTTAAATGTGTACAGGTGTGTACACTAAAGAACTGTAAAATCCAATTGGAAATGAAATCAGGCTTCGGTGAGTCTGCCTTAGACTGTTAACTAGGGGCAAGTTACTTAAAGCCTCTGGGCCACTACTTCCTCTGGATGGAAGCAATGATTGTAAATGTTTTCTTTTCTTTTTTTCTTTTTTTTTTAACGCTTAAACATTTATGAAAATATCCAGATTCCAGTTCCATTCTTACTTACAAATCTGTATAATTACATTAGATTGAAAATTACCAGGAAAAAAAAGGAAATCCCTTATGAACTACTTCTGATAATCGGAATGTGCAGAATTTGTCAAAATCGGGATGAATCCAGCTACAAGCCCACATCACAATGTCACCAAATACCATCACAGGCAAGTACAGAATAAGACAATTTAAAGTGATTTCAGGAACTCAGCTCAAAGGCTGTCTTCACTTGCCTGGCTGCCTATTTTGGAGACTGTATGCTTTTGAAACGGAGAAAGGAAGACAGCTCTTTTTTTTTTTTTTTTTTTTTTTTAGTGGAGAGCTCCCTCTGGAAATGTGGAGAGGAACTGCTCTCCAGGTAATCCCAGGGAAGAACACACATAGTTACCCCCTCTGGCTTTCCTAAGAGCAGCTTTCCTGCCATGATCACTCTGCAGTTCAGTTCTGGTCTGGGGCAAGTCGCCCTCCTGCAGAGCACAATACTTCATGTCGGGCCCTTTCTGTATTTCTATTTCTTAGACACGTTGGCCTTCAAGGATAAAAAAAATGGCAGCCTGGTGGACAGGGCATTCCAGGAAGGACTGTTGCAATGTCTGGGTAAAAGAACCAACCACATGTGACTTGGCCAGCTGTCAGAAAACAAAAAACAAGAACAAATCCCACCAGGCAACAGCAGGGGTCTCACCCTGCATCCTCTAAAGGGCAACTGTGCCCAGGGATTCTCACCTGCTGCCCAGGTTCCCTCAGGACGAACTCTCACCAGGGGAGAAATAAATAAAGACATGGAGACCGAGCTATCAAGCTGCTTTGGTACTTTTCTTGCTGCTGGGGCCATGAACGCCGTCTACCTATCTTGCCCTGGATTTTTATTTCCTATAACTCCCCAGGCTGCCAGCAGAGTCTGTGAACTCCGGAGTGGTCCGTGCCCCTCTTCCTCTGCTTCTGATAACACTGTCCTCTGGTTTCTGCTCACCGAGCCTGTAGGTCATCACCTCCCCAGCTCTGGGCAGTCAATCAGAATTATGTCGTGACTAAAGGTGTCCAGCCATTTATTATTTCTTTTTGGAACTATGCTCTACACCAAACACAGCCTCAGACGACAGTCCCATGAAGTTAATGTTGTATATTTTAACTTCTTTTACACACCTAAGGTTGCTCCTTTCTCTTCCTAATCAGTTGTAATCATCAGTCGATCCTGGATATGCACAGATTTAATTTTTCTGAAAATGTTCTTTTAAGACATTGACCTGGGCATTAAGTTTGGGTTAGTCTTCAAGCACAGTGGAGTTAAGACTTGCGCTGTATTCTCTAATATTGCCTCATAAAATTTTGCTACATTATGACTCGGCACCTATAGCACAGTGGCTATGGTGCCAGCCACATACACTGAGGGTGGTGGGTTCGATTCCGGCCCAGGCCAGATCATCAACAATGACAACTGCAATGAAAACTAGCTGGGCGTTGTGGTGGGCACCTGTAGTCCCAGCTACTTGGGAGGCTGAGGCAAGAGAATCGGTTAAGCCCAAGAGTTTGAGTTTACTGTGAGCTGTGACACCACAGCACTCTACCCAGGGTGACAGAGTGAGATTCTGTCTCAAAAAAAAAAAAAAATGCTACATTTAATCCAATTTATGAACTATGCTTAGTTATTTTAATGAATAAGACATGGGGAAATCTTAGATTCCTTGAAGAAAATCCACTGTTTTAAAATGTGGGATAGCAGTAAAGTCATCAGACTTTGAGGGCAGATGGCCTGAGTTCAAATCCTTATTCTACTATAACTTAGAACAAGTCATTTAATTTCTTTATTCCACAATTCCTTTATATGTAAAAAGGACAATAATGGTGCCTATACCATAGGGTGGCTTTGAATTGATACATGTGCAATGCTTAAAAATTGCAGCTGGGACACAGTAGGTATCAGTTAGTAGACACTGTTGCAGTCACTGTCATTAACACGCATCTTCTTTCTGCTAAAAGCAAACTAGGTCTATTTCCTCTGTGATAAATACATTTTTAAGGGAACACTCCAGACATTTAAATGCAAAGCTATGCTTTCAGAACCAAAATATTAGAAAATTCATCACTGCGAGCACTTCAAAAAATAGAAAACTGATAAGCTAACTATCTGATCTTCAGCATAAAAATTAAGACTATTTTGATACACCAAGGTTAGAGAACAAAACAGGAACCTCCGAAATCTATTTAGATTTTATCAATGGCTTCATCTTCTTGTTTCCCAGGTCAGTCATAAGGAAATTTGTGGGGACAGTTCTAATGAGAAATGCAAATGCTCTCAAGGAGATTGCAATCTGAAGCCGTCTCACGGGAATTTTATAGATTGTCCAAATCTAACCTGGTTCCTTCATTTTCACAAATGAGAACTCAGGCACAGCAGTGCTGTCCTGGTTCACAAGTTTGGAAATATTGAGAGGGAGAAGCTAATCCACCTCTTCCTTCAAAGATTCCGTTTGCCACCTGACCATGACTTTGTAGGTTTGAGATGCTAGGTTGAAACCGCAAAGGTTTATGTTCAAAATCTTTATCATATGTCCATTTTGCCAACAAGACTCCCCAGAGAGTGTTAAGATTTAATTCTGATTCTTAATTGGCCAGAAAAATTCTTATCAACAGCGAACAAATTCTATGAACCTGCCCCCCCCCGACCCCGACCCCATTTGCCTCTTCTTTTGTTTTACAACAGTCTCCTTTCACAATGCAGATTACGTGGTCCACCCTGTCCTCAAAAAGCAAATCCCTTTTTCCTACAAGTCCTATGTTCTTAATACCTTAAGGAACTGTGGCAAAGAAGCTGAACATAATCCAGTCCCCCTTTTCCAACTGAGCTTTCATTTCATACCTCACTACAGTTCCTCTAAATCCCTACTTTTTCCCCAGGTTGGGGTGCGTGCCAAGCACACAGCAGGTTGAAAATCCCTGCTGGTCTGTTGAGATGCTACGTGGTGCATGACAGAGTCTGGCAAGCTTGAGTGTTGAGACCTTTCTTGAGAAAACAAAAAATCTAAATAAAACAGAGCCTGCGTTACCGTGAGTTTTACTCTTATTTGAGGCCTCTAAGTCCCCCCTAGTCCCACTACTCCCAGGAGCGCCCTCCTCTAACAGGCATCATCCCAACTGGGATATGACTCAACAGCTGGATTTACCATGGGGCATTAGGCGAGGGCTGGATTCCTCAGACACACACACACCCGTCCTGCAGAAACCAGACTTACAAATGAGTGCTTGAAGACTCACTTCTCACCCTGACCCCTGGGGTCAATGATGTCAGAGAAACTATTTCTGAAAAGGGCTCTCCAGTAGGAGAGAACAACCCGTACCAACAATAATGAGTGGCTCCTGAAGGTCACAGCTGTTAAGCAGCTAATTGTAACTTGAAAAGCTGAGTCCCGAGTTATTAATGATCTTGCTGATAAAGTTTTTTTTCAGACTCTAAATCCTACCCGCTTTTATTCTCTCTTTGAAGTCAAAGGAGAGAGCTGGTGGAGAGCGTTTTGCAAGTTGTTTGCCATCTAGGTGTCGTCACGCACGTCTGTGTCCCTCCTCACCCACCGAATGAGCCGGTGACCTTTCTCTAAGTCCCAGGAATGGATCTGGATTCCAAGATCACTCCTCAGGGACGAGAATGTCCACTCTGCCAAATATTTTGTTTCAGCTTGTTAACTGCTTGGTATTATAAAGCAGAACAAATCTAGTAAGTAATTTACTGAGAGAGCCAAAAGGATGCTTTCCTCATATGACATGTGTGTGGTAGGACACACCAACTTCACTGGAAATACAAACCCCACATTTCACCCTCGAAACCTGGGCTGTGGGAGGTGAAGATAATGTTTCTACCAACTAACAAAAATTATACCGGATGATGAAAAGAGCTTCCTGCATGTCAGTGCAGTTGTAGGGCACATCACATGTGGAAACTCTCTTGCCACAAGCACCCTCTCCCCCCATCATTTAAACCACTGCTGGGCTCTCCACTGCGTTTTATACATTATCTATTCATTTGTGGCTTCTCCCAGTTAGGTGTTACGTCTTCAGACTTCTAACATCTATCTAGACAAGGTCATTTATTTACACATAGTAGGTTCACAGTAAACGCTTGCTGAGTGAAGCAAATACAATGCCTTAATTATAATGCCTTTCTAACTGAAAAGTCCCTCATCCCTCTCACCAGGAGCAAGTCACAAAGGTTCCCGAATGAACCCCTGAGGGGGCCGTGGAATGACACAAGGGAATCGCTTTTCCTCCCCCCTCTGCAACCCCAAGGGAATTAGTGAGCAGTTTCCACAAATCCCGGAAGCAAACAACTAAAATCTGAACTGTAGCCTGTTAGCACAAGGCACATTGGACTAGGGGGAAAAATAACCTTGTTGCCTACAGGGTGCAGGTGGGAACAACACACCTAAGGGTCTCACCAAGATTCAGGTCTGTGAAATAACGTGCATGCTAAACATACACACCCGTTTCCTTTCCTCTTATTCATTTAGCAAAACTGTAGTTGATGTGCCAATATAAGCAGGCCGGTATTTCATCAGGAATGCCCTGGTTTCATAGGCAGTAGTCTGCAAATCACAAATATTTTGCTATTTGCATTATAATTAATAAGCAATTAAATATTTGTTCAGTTAGCACCATGGACCATGGATCATAGTAAAAACTGTGACAAATACATGATAAATGAAGCCCAACCCTTACCTTGAGGACTTTATAATAGAATCATAACCACAGGGCACATGTACCTAATTCCAGACACTGCAATGGGGCATCCAGTACATGTAAATGACAAGTGTCGACATCAACATTTCCACTAATTCCCATCATTAAAGTGCTAACAATACACAGATGAATATGTCTCCGTAACTCTTCCTTCTCCATACACCCATAAAAATGAGAACGTTTTCACTAAACCCAAGTCATTGGATCACTTATCAAATCTCTTGATCTTTTCAACACCCATGTGGTACTTTAGAAAGGTGGTAGGACCATATGTTCAGTAAAATCAGATGACCTAAGCAAAGGTGCTTAGAAGCTTGAATCGTGAATTATTGCTTTATTCCCATCTGCTCAGAACTGGAATAATAACAGAAGTACCTAATTTCAGAAAGCAAAATCCATCTCTCCATAACTTGTGTTCACATAACTCAACACGGAGGCCTGGAACGTTCTACCCCTGATAAAGGCTGAAATAAGCAGAGTTGTAGTAAAAAGAAAACAGTTCAGATATTCTGGGCAGATATTTTTTTGAATGCATAGCAAACCCCATTACTCAATGGTAAGATTTTTAGCTGTGAATCTTAAAGACCCAGGCAGTAAGTGACCAGCATGGTTCATTGGAAATGCCAGTCACAATTTCGTCACCACCCTTCTACATCTACAGGAACCTTTTTGGGGACAATTTGCTCATTTATGCAATTTTCTCTCTGTAGATGATATCCACATGTTTGGCTAAAGATCCAATCCAATTTAATTCTCAGTATTCCCCAAATCCCCGCAGGATTGGCTCCTGGACACCTGGGAATGTAGCATATTAAAAAGTAAAATAATTAATTTCCTCAGAAACCAGCAGTCCTTGCCCAACTATCTATAATCAATGTACAGATAAGGAACATAAGCCTTGGTCGAGTCAAAGCCATAAAATAGGTTTAAAACCACATACAATGATTTCAAAGCCTTTTATTTAATATACTCCATTTTTTAGGAAATTAATAAAAATGCTTTTAGTTTTTCATCTTTAAAGCCTCTGGTCACGGTGTCTTAAGTAACTGTAATTTTGTGCATTTCAAAGTAGTTAATGCATACATTTATATTAATCTTGCATTTAGATTTATTTGTAATGAAAAAATACATTTGTCTTTTGGGTTGCAGTCTTATGAACAGACTCAAAGAAGTAAAAAGTTTTATTTTTTTTTTTCCATAAGCGTCCAAGACTTTTAGATTGGCCGTAAGTTTTATAAATCTAGTCAACGCACTCATGTTATGGATAAGACATTGCATACAGGCAGTCTGCAGGTTCTCAGCGGGGTAGGTGCTATAGTTTTTTCTTAAGTTGAATTTGTAGCTAGGTTAGAACAGGTACATTTACCTGCTACCTGCAATAGCCTCTATTCACAAGTGTGAGCTGTGCTTAAGTCAGATGTCTGCAACTTGGGGACTGCTTATAATTCACTTCCATCTACATAGCTTTCTATGCAGTCAATGGTGGATTATAACTAAGGTAACTACATAAATTACCACCCAAATAAGGACCTTCTACAGAACCGAAGGGGCCACGGTTAAGGACGACTGCAGGGTAGGGGGCTAAGCGAGGTCTCTCTGGGCAAACTAAGACATGGGGTTTGCCTAACAATAGTATCTACTGTGGGTGTTTGCTGTTTTAATTGAGAATATTCAATCTGCTTTAGAAGATGAGAAACAAAAGGGACAGTTTAAAATTTATGTGTTAAATATATGTAATATATAGACAAGGAGCTTAGAAGACATGGGCAGAATCCGTAAGATGTATTAAGAAACGCAATAACCTGTAGATTATTATACAGCAAATGCAATATAGTTATCCTGAACTTCAGTAACAGGAATGGAACAATTAAGAGACCATAAACCTCAAGTATTCAGAAAGCCTCAAGCATGGAGACCACCACCAGATGGTCAGCTACTCACCAGATCTGAATCTGTCTCCTAATGATGCTACTCTGGGCCTCTGTGACTATAATGGGCTCTCTGCTTGAAAAACACAAAGCCTCAGCAGCTCAACACGTTGATCAGGGAGCGACAGCTGTGGTCAGGTGTTGGAGTGAGCCACGCTCCCTTCAGCTACTCTGCACTATCGCGCTTCCCTGCTCACGGGGTCTTTGTAACCAACAACATTAGCAGAAATATCTGAAGAGCTAGAAAGTGAATCAGGAAATTGCACTAGTACAACTGAATTTAAGAACCTGTGCTCCCACCACTCCATGATATGCTACCCAAATTGTACAAACCTACCCCGCAGCTTGATCTTGCTTCCCGCCACAGAATGTACAGACCACCTGATTCCAGCCTTGTGGCATCTTGGTCCGCAAGACTCAGTTTCATAGTTTCTATGATAGCTCACCTAGTATTGTAGGCTATTATCGCATCAATATAAATTCCCATATGGTGACAAACATCTCCAAAATCTCATTGATTTATTTATTTATTCTGCCAATTTGGGTAACTTCTACACAGCACGTTCAGTTGTGGGTGTTTGGAATACAAAGGTGGAAGACACATCCTCCATTCATTAACAGAGTCCAGGAGACAACCAGGTTAGTAAACAGACTAGGTGTGATAGTATTGTCACATCCCAGCCCCTAAGGATCAAGAAAGGTTTCCCTGAGGAAGCGACCCCAGAGGATATTGACTAGAATGAAACAGAAGAGAACAGAATCAATAACGCTGATTGCTTACTACGCTGATAGAGGGATTTCTAAGTAACTGATGTCGATAAACTCATTTAATACAACAACCCTGTGAATTAATACTATTATCATTCATATTTTAAAAATAAGAGAACAGCAGCAGAGTGAGGTCACATATCTTCCAAGCAAGTCACGATTGGACACCAGGCCTTCTGCACCAAGCATCCATCTTCTTAATCACTAAGTTACACCGCCTCATACCCCAAGTGCCAAGAACTAAGAGATGAACAGGAGTCAGAAAGGCAATGAAATGAAGAAAAGGGCATAGTGCCAAGAGAATGCAGTGCACATACGAGGAACCCTAAGACGTGGGACTGTTAAGGCAGTAAGGCTCAGCACACAATCATGTTCTAAGTTAAGCTTAGTTCACAAAGCTCTTCCCGAAACACCTGCTGCCTCCCTTGTCAGAGAGTCCGTACCCAAAGTCTACACCACGTTCTTCTGGAAGGGGGAGTGAATATATTTTGTAGCATGGAAAACAAAATCTAAAAACAAGTGAGTGATAACACCAATCCCTTACATTCCATCAACATCTTTTAAAAATTCGAAATGGAGGATTCTCTGAACTACTCTGAAGACGTAAGTGGAATTTACATTTAATCTAAACTTCCATCCATGAGTTATCCAAACACTTCTACCTTGCTGAAATTGCACATATATAATAATTACATGTAAGCCTATGGATATGTAATTATTAATATGAACATGAGAATTAAAGATAGGAGAAATGCAATAAGTTTCAAACCACGGCTCTCTAACAATACTTGGTTGTCACTGGAGTTTCTTTTCAAGAAGGTAAAGAATTCTGTATAACATGAGAAATCCAATATCAGTAATACATAAAAAAACCAAAAAATTACATATCTTCTATGTTATTCACATAATTCTGCTAGAGTCTCTTCTTATTATAAATAATTACATTTAATACAAATGAAACCAAATTTATAATTATTAGTTGAACAGAATAGTTTGTTTTTCCTCTGAGCTATAAAACTGTGGGAATATGCTATATTTGTAAAACAAACTTTTCCCAATAAAATAAATAAATCTGTTTTTTGAATCTTGATTTTCTGATATTTTAAAGAATAAAAGTATTAATGTGTTCACACAAAATGTGAATATAAATATTTTGTGTCTCAGAAAATGTGTTGAAAAGAATGCTTGTTCAAGGATAGTTTTGACAAAAGGATCATAAATGACAAATATTTTTGAATTAGTATAATTCTTGAATTTTAAAATAATTTTTAAAAATTCTTTACTTTTTTTGCTATAGAATACATACAAATATATTTAGATTCATCAGGTTACAACTTACTACATTATGGACATGTAATTTAATTGTTAATTTCCAGGTCTGATTCACAAATATTCCAGTGTTTCTCTGCTTATCTCACACAGCATTTTAACATCACTGGAATGAATTTTTTAAGTGTATTTTTTTTTTTTTTTTTTGAGACAGTCTCAAGCTGTCGCCATGGGTAGAGTGCTGTGGCGTCATAGCTCACAGCAACTTCCAACTCGGGCTCAAGCAATCCTCTTGCCTCAGTTTTTCTGTTTTTAGTACAGAGAGGGTCTCACTTCTGTTCAGGATGGTTTTGAACTCATGAGCTCAAGCAATCTACCCACCACAGCCTCCCAGAGTGCTAGGATTAAGGTGTGAGCCAACATGCCCAGCCCTAATTGTGCTGTATTATTTTAATATGTATTCATTGCTGGACTACTTTAGTCTCATGATTTACAATTCATAAAGTCAAAAATGAACAGATATTGTGATTCCAAAGTGGAAGAAAATCACTAAACTTAGTCATTATTTCTTGAATTCTAGCACAAAAACTCATAAAACTAACCTTGTATTATTTGCTCAACTTCCATACAGGGCATTTATGAAGGGTCACTGAGCTGGTAATTTATCGGTGAGAATCAGGAATGCTCTCATTGTCTAAACCAGTTAGCTCATGCTCTGCCCTCATCCTGTTAACATATGCGTGGACTTCCTGTGCATTAAGATTAGCAAAAGCTGGCAGAGAAAGTGGAGGTCCAACTGAACAACTGTATCAACTCAAGACTTGATCGCCTTCGATGGCTTGTATTTTTCCCTTCTTTAAATTGAAGTGTGCCCCTGTGATGTCTCCTTGCCCATTCTCGGCTTTGGCAACCTCATCAACTCCAACAGCTTTATCACCTCTGTGTCAAACGCGCCGCACTTTTGTCATTAGCCGTAACTTTTCTCCTGATACTGAGATTCACATTTTTATTCTGCTTCACGTTTGCGCTTCTAACTCCATCTTTCTAAGAACAAACTCAACATTTTTCTTTCTGAAAAGTCAAAGCTTGCTCTTGACATTCTAATTTTGTGAATGGTACCACCCCGTCCCATAGGCAACTTTGATTCTTCCCACGACCCCACCTCCAACATCCAATTAGTAGCCGAGCCCTGGGGATTCCCAGTCTGTGGGTCTCTCACATCTGTCCCCTTCTTCCCATCCCCAGGGCTGTCGCCCCAGTTCAGACACTCATTACCTTCTGCCCTACGGCAACAACCTAACTGATCTCTCTACTTTCAAGTCCCACTCTATCCTAAATTTTCCCACATAATCCTGGCGGGTTCTAAACTCAACTCCAATTAAGAGCTTCCAAAGAATCCTCACTACAGACACAGTCATGTACAAAGTCTCACCTTGACATTGAAGACCCCCCCCCAGGCCGGCTACAACCTATTTTTTCTTCATGTTCTTGTTGTAGGTTAAATTAGACTATTTTTTTCCTTCATGTTCTTGTTGTAGGTTAAATTAGACTATTCACCATTTTTTTCTTCATGTTCTTGTTGTAGGTTAAATTAGACTATTCACCATTCATAAAAATGTCACAATTCTCTCCGAGGGTAATTGTGTTCCCATAACTCAGTTCTCAGTTATCTCCTTCCATCTGTTATCCTAGGGATTTTTTTCAAGAGTTTGTTAAAATACTCTCATATCTAAGAATGCTCTAAACCAGGGATTCATTTCCTTCTTTTAAAAAACATCACAGCGTTTAACTGACCCTAGATTCCACTGAGCCAAGTTCACACTTGGTTTTCCTATTCTTTCTCACATTAACAACAGACCAAAATCTTAAAACAAAACAAAACAAAAAAAAAGAATTGCCTTCATACATTACAGGCACAGCAAATATGTGAATGAAATTATTTTCTCTCCTGAATATTTATATGCAGTAGTCAGCATGCATTGACCCAAGCTATGAACCCATGAATGTACCTGAAATAGAAAGCCAGCATTCTAGAACATTGTCTCTTCCCCAGCCTCAATAAAAATATTAACAAGTAAATCGATGGATTCTTTAAAGATTATTTACGGGTCTTCCATGACCCATCTCAGGTATGATGATTACAAAACAGAAAGTGAATAAGAGAAGTAAACAGCAATGGAGGACACTGACTAGCTTTATCATAGTTAATAGATTTATGTTATGCTCAAGCATCACAGCAAGGTCTGTATTTTTCATCACACTATACAAATGTGATAGTCAAGATTTTTGAATGTAACTCACTGGCCTTGGTTATATTAAACAGGACCTGACACCAACACAAATCTCCCTGCCCCCACATCCATGTTTTAACTGCAATTCTAGACTAGTCGTCTCTCGGAAGCCGGAAAAGTAAAATGCTGATGAAGAGTTAAAGACACGTCTCATAACCAGAAAACAAGAACAGTTTCTTAATTAGACCTAGAAAGGGGCGGTGCCTGTGGCTTAAAGGAGTAGGGCGCCGGCCCCATATGCCAGGGGTGGCAGGTTCAAACCCAGCTCCGGCCAAAAACTTCCAAAAATAAATAAATAAGAAGACCTGGAAAGAAATCATTGATTTAATTAATTCTACATATGAAAGGAAAAAATAAATTATAACACCTGGTTCGATTTCTATCTTTCTAAGCTGGCGACCTATATTAGAGGGAAACACAGCATCTAAAATCATGGGCCTAAAGCCATCTATGGAAATTTGATGTTCTATTCATGACGCCACCTGACTCCCCCTTTCTTTTCGTCTTAATTTGGCGTTAAGGCTTCTATAAATACAATGGAAGTTTCCCCTCTGTGTCTAAGATGCACTTCAGATCTCTTTTCTACCACCATTGTTTGAGGTGAGAAGACACAGAAGAAAAAGGGATTTCTTTGTGTTAGACTGAGTTATTCTGAAGTTATGTCATTCACGTACAATTTGCTTCTTTGGAACAGATATATAATTCTTAGAACATGGAAGATACCCAAAGAATTAATTACAATTTTTTAATAGATCCTTAAGTTTAAAAACCAAAACATTTTTTGGCCTGAGTGTCTGAATGTCAGAGTTCACTATTTTTTCCCATTATTCATATTCTTTGTCACAGAAAAATTTAATGGAAAAAAGGTCTAATTTCTATAAGCCTTTTGAAAAGCTACTCACATACTTCAGAGAGGACAGGGAAAATAAATTATAACTTAAGGCAACAGAAATAAAAAATAGAGCTTATCACATTTTGCTGGAAATACTTGAAGGGCAAACTCACACATTTATATTCCATCGGATACATCATTCTTGTATTTACACCATTTGGGAAAGAAACAGAGTCTTAAAGAAATTCTTTTAAATTATGTTTGGGGCAGTAAAGCATTTTTTAAACCTCAATAACTGACCTATTCCCCTAGAGGCCTGGTACCATTCTTCCTACATAAAAACATAACGTGACCCTAGACGCACATGAGAATTCAAGAGAGTGATGAGCAGAAATGTCCTTTGCATATCAATTGGCCCTCTAGTCCTCTCTCAACTTACAGATCTCACTTAAAGACACAAATAAATGTGAATGGGGCCTTAATATGAAATAATATGACAGTGCCATATAAAACACGAAAAGCTAACACAGCACTTTGAAGGCCACATTATATTATTCTCCCGCAGTACGAGTTATATCTGAAAGGCTGAGCTTATAAAATAGGGTTTGTTGTTGTAACAACATTAATCTCTGTTCTTCTATTAAAATTTCTTTGGTCTCCCTTTCTCCCCAAGAATTCCTAGACTTAAACCTGCACACTTCAGACTGTACTGTATGGAACAGTATTACAACCAGCTTTTCCAAAAATGTAGGTGTAAGGGGAGAAAGACCACGAGAACATTCCAGAAAGATAATTCATCACTGTCAATGTAAATAACAATAAAAACATATTGAGAGCAACAAAGTTTCAGATTTCCCAATGTCATCAATGTGAAATACAGAAGGAAATAGACAGTTTACCCCACATGGACACACAGTGTCACCCACGTGGACGCACACTGTCACCCACATGGACGCACACTGTCACCCACATGGACACACACTGTCACCCACGTGGGCCACTATCTGAGTGCTCTAATTCACGATCACGGAAATAGGAATTATTCTCTCACTGTCATCCACGTGGGCCACTATCTGAGTGCTCTAATTCACGATCACGGAAATAGGAATTATTCTCTCAAGAATAGGATTAGAGGTGGCTGAAAGTAGAGGAAAATCAATTTGATTCAACCCTACCACAACCGTGGACGCTGTGCTGAAGAGGAGTGTGGTTGCACAGGACACTCCCACCAGCAGAGCTGGTGTATGCCGGAGGTATGGAGGGAAGGGGCTTGGTTTTTCTGGTAAGTCACTGGAACTTCCATGAGGCAAAAGGATGAGACGTGTGTGGTGATGTGGTTTGAGGTGAGAGAAAAAGTGTCCCTCCCAACGGTGCTCACTGGCTGTGGGTGTCTGGTGTGTACATGCTGAAGCACCCTGCACTGCCCTCTCACTCTTCTTCATTAATTCCAAGGTCAAAGACTTGCCTCATCAAGTCTGTGGTCTCCGAATACTCAGAAAGGGCTGGCTCCATTCCCAAACCTTGGTGTTAGAAGTAACCCAAAAAATGAACTCTTGCCATCGTATCTCTGTTCCCCATGTTATTACAACACCATCTTAAGTAACAAAGCTTTGCAATTGTGCTACTGGCCCTACAACTGTGAAAACACTTCTTGTTTTCAGCACAGTTTTCAATTCGGAGACTCTTAATCCATGAGCACGTTCGCCATTTCCTCAAGACAAAGCATGGCTTTGCACTGTCATCAGGGATACGCTATTTAACAGCCAGTTTTAATCAGGCAAGAGATTAATCAAGGTTCATCTTTAGGCCTTCTCAGAAGACATGTGGGAGAGGTTTGGTTATTATTTGTCTGGAGTGCATGCTGCATTGTTAAGCATAGTCTATAAGAGCAGAAGAGTCTCTCACCTGTTTCCAAATGTTGACGTGGAATATTGTACTAAGAACTAAATTAATGCCAAATGTATCTGGGTCTAGGACAATGAGAGAGCTCTGAATTCAAATCTGACCTTGACTCCAGGTCTTACTGGGAAGCAGACGGCAGGACTGAGTGGAAATCCCAGCGGATGCCCCTGTGTGTCATCACGTCACCGCATCTAGGCCAAAACAGGATGCTTCACGAGGAACAATGCTGTCTTTTTTTTTTTTTTTTGCAATTTTTGGCCAGGGCCGGGTTTGAACCCACCGCCTCCGGTATATGGGGCCTGCGCCCTACTCCTTTGAGCCACAGGCACCGCCCTTTTTTTTTTTCTTTTAAATGAGGATAATACATGCTTAACAAATAGCATTTGTAATTATCTTTTTCACATTTATATATCATATTTAAATTGTGGGTCCTTAACTGAGGCCAAGTTTTTCTTACTTCAGTAAATGGTACATTCATCAGACAATCTCTCAACCGGGAGACCAGGTTTCTGCCCCCAGGTTCTCCTCCTCACATACACCATGAATCTCTAAACCCTGTCAGTCGGTCAGTCCCCATCGTCACAACTGTCACTCACTCCTTGACTCAGGATCATCCATATAACAAATTCTTATATTTTTTTACCTAAATAAATACACCAAACCCATCATCCCATTTCAAAGCCACATTCTTCAAATGTGTCACTCCTCACTTAATGTTTTTTTAACATCAACTTCATTTTTCCCTCATTTCCATCAGGAAAATTCCAAACTCCATGTGACGTTATACCAGTTCTTCCCGGTCAGTTCCCTGACCCCTTCTCCAGATTACATCCAGGTAGACCCACTGAGGTTATTCTTTACACTTCCAGGCTCCAGCCATCCTGGACCAGCCCTTGTGCGGTTGTGTCCTCTGCTTATAATAGGACCTTTCTTCCTGCGTCTCTGGGCTTGGCTAACTACAGCATGTCTGTCAGGTTACAGCTGAGAGGCCACCTTCACTTCAGGGACCTCCTCTGACCCACCGAGGCTAAGAAGATAATCCCTCCACAAGCTGCATGGGCTCTGTGTCCACCCCTGTAACAGAACCTCCCAGCACTGCCTCTGCTACACAATTGCTGCTCTGTGGGTCCTGGGCCCTGGATTGGCAGGTGACGTGAGTAAACGGACAACGGATATTCTCCTAACCCTATGGGGATTAAATTCCCTTTCTTAGAAATTTGAACTTAGACGCAAAAAGGCAAGTGCCAGTTGGTAGCTGGTCCTGTGGCTGAGAGGAGTGCTGTATAATTCAAGCCATTTACAGTATTATATTCTTATTTTTTTATTTTTATTTTTTGCAGTTTTGGCTGGGGCTGGGCTTGAACCCACCACCCCTGGTATATGGGGCCAGTGCCCTACTCTGTGAGCCACAGGCACCACCCTATATTCTTAAAACATCACCCCTATGTTTAGCATTCCTGCTCAAGCACACACACACACACTTGGGTTAATTATCATTTTTACAAATAGGACTTTTGCCTGATTAGGTTCAGATCACTTAAACATGTTGTAGCAAGTATTTACCAAACTGGTCCCCTTTTGTCTAATTCAGTATCTCACTGGCAGATCAAAGTCTGTTGAGTTTTCTTTCTCTGTCTTCTTGGAATTCAGTGCCATCTCCAGCATGCATTTCAAACCAATGCTGTTGAGTTCAGGAATAAATAAAGGAAACTCCAGTGTTTGATAATATAAACTAATTTCAAAAGATGACTTTTGTTTAAAATAATATTAAAATTGGGCAGCGCCTGTAGCTTAAAGGAGTAGGGTGCCAGCCCCATATACCAGAGATGGCAGGTTCCACCCCAGCCCTGGCCAAAAACTGCAAAAAAAGAAAATTATATTAGAATTAAATAGAGTTCTCTCCTTGCTTATGATACCCACAGAGGCATTGCCACATGTAAACATTAAAACCTAAGGCTAGGGGAGCAGTTATGGCAGAGTTTGATGTGATTCTCCAAAAGAACTTACCAAATAGACAACCCTGCTTAGCTTTTGCAAAAGATGAGCTACAAAATTAGTCCAGAGTAGAGTTTTTAAGACTTTTTGTCAGGCTTGAAATGCTCTGGCTATTTTTTAAGAATATACCTGTATGGATATGGAACGTGACATGTGTGGCTTGCGTGACAGTTATTTGTACATCTTTTCAATGAACTTTTGATATACTTTATGCAAAGTAATCACAAATAGAGCAAGAAAAATGTGGACTTAAAAAACCCACACATTTACATTCCTTTACCTGTTAGGGAACATCTTGATACCTAGTCATTAGCTGGGTAATCTGGCTAAGACTTCCTTCTACCCTAATATATCTAAAAACAACCTGTCTTAGGAAGAGTATTTTTTTTTTAATTTATGTTTTGCTGCTGTACTGTGAAGTCCTAAATTCTGTGAATCCAAACACTCATTAACTCTCAAGCGCTATTAGGTATCAGTAGTCAACAGAATTCAAAGGGGGAAAGAAGCAGTTGAATTTCAAGGCAATAAAAAAGGCTTTGCCATCTTGCTGGTACGGCCGTTAGTGTTGGATTTGTGCTTGTTTAGCTATTTACATAACAAACTGAAGTCAAAATTGTAAAAACTAGAGGATTTTTTATTTTCAAAGCAAAGAATGCCTTAATATCAGTATGTGTTTTTATTTGTGAGCTTTATATTCTTAAAGTATGTTGTTTCTACTACAGACTAGTTCTTTTTGTTGTTGTTATTTTTTGTTTGGTTTTGAAACAAAGTCTCACTCTGTCACCCCCAGTAGAGTGCTGTGGCATCATAGCTCATAGCAACCTCAGACTCCTGGGCTCAAGAGATCCTCATGCCTCAGTCTCTTGAGTATTGGGACTATAGGTGCCCACTATGATGCCCAGAGTTTCTCTATTTTCATTAGAAATGGGGTCTCACTCTTGCTCAGGCTGGTCTCAAACTCCTGAGCTCAAGCAATGCACCTGCCTCAGCCTCCCAGAGTGCTGGGATTGCAGGCGGAGCCACAGCTCCAGGCCACTGGAGAAGGTCAAGGGCATGAGGAAAATGGGGAACCTGAGTTCACTGCCTTCTTTTGTTTGAATTCCTCCATGTCTTTCCATTTAAAAAGCTCAAGAGAACATGCTATCTTTCCTTCAATTTTATTTTTAATACCTGTGTATTCTAGCTGCATGACCATTTCCATGGTAGGAAAGATGACGCCCTGGTAATATCTGCCTCTTCTTCTTCATCCTTTCTACAAGGAGCAATCTTAAGATGACCTTCAGTCATTCTCCGACTCCCTGATAAAATTACCTTTGCACAAAAGCAACTTTCAAAAAGTATCATCTCATCTTAACAGATGAACATGAGTCCCTAAGCTCCTTTTAAATCACATGACATGTTCCTCAGTCTCGGAGATTTGCTTACACCCTCATTTTTTATCTCTGTCCAAAAGAGAACATAATGCAAATTTCCTATTTGTAAACTGATAGAAAAATATGATTTAAAACCCCTCACTACATTGTAACTTTCCACAGCCATGGTAAAAAAAATAGAATAAAATTAAAAAACAATGATATAGAGAAATCTTACAAAGCTATAAAATTCAGGGAATGTCTAAATTCAGCCAACGTCTTAAGAGTTCTATTACAAAAACTATTCTGTTTTTTCTTTCTTTCTTTCTTTCTTTTTTTTTAAGACAGTCTCATTTATTGTGGCAGGCACCTGTAGTCCCAGCTACTCGGGAGGCTGAGGCAGGAGAATCGCTTAAGCCCAGGAGCTAGAGGTTGCTGTGAGCTGTGTGAGGCCACGGCACTCTACCCGAGGGCCATAAAGTGAGACTCTGTTTCTAAAAAAAAAAAAAAAAGACAGTCTCATGTAGTCACCCTGGGGTTGAGTGCGCCATGGTGTCATAGCTCACAGCAACGTCAAACTCTTGGGCTCAAGTGACCCTCTTGCCTCAGCCTCCCACGTAGCTGGGAGTACAGGCGCCCACGATGCCCAGCTGTATAGAAACTATTCTAACTGATCAACATTCTTAATTTCTGTCAGAGCACAGAACTAACAACAGTTTGTGTATTTGTGTGAATTAGTATTTACATTATCTGCTGAATCAAACTTTTACAGGTTCCACTCCTATCAATTAAAACATCTTTTCTAGATATCTTCTTTAGTAGTACTAGAAATTCTGACGAATACATAGAGTCAATGAAATAATATGAACGTTCTATCGCTGCTTTATAATATAAATCAAAATACAAAGTTATGATGAAAAATTTTGAGACTACTGAAGCACATGCTGGGAAATATTTACCTGCACCAATTTAGAGAATTTCAGGTTTGAATTGGTAATGCAAAACAAACCAGAAAGAGAAAACAATCAGGTTTTTTTAACATTTCTTTTTTTTTTTTTGTAGAGACAGAGTCTCACTTTATGGCCCTCGGTAGAGTGCCGTGGCCTCACACAGCTCACAGCAACCTCCAACTCCTGGGCTTAAGCGATTCTCTTGCCTCAGCCTCCCAAGTAGCTGGGACTACAGGTGCCCACCACAAAATGTTTTCTGTATACTGTTTTTAATTTTTGGAGCATGCTGGAGTCCATTCTAATGCTTCTATGGAAAGGCCGCACTCACCCACCATTTCTGCTGCTGGCACCACCAATGCTGTGCCCCAACCACCACCAAGGAAAAAATGCCAGTCTGAGTGGGATGATTCTAGGGCACTCACTAAACAGGGTGACTGAGGAGCCAATGCCACTGTGCTAAGTGACACACACGTTTCTCCACATGGCTGCAGTAATTGAAGAATAAGGTTTGACTCTCACAGGTCTTGCAAATCTGAATGGAAGTAGGATGCACTCTCTCCGTTCCTGACTAACCCGCAGTATCCCACCTTATTTTACCAAATAATTTTTTTTTTTCTGCAGTTTTTGGCTGGGGCTGGGTTGGAACCCACTGCCTCCGGCATATGGGGCCTGCACCCTGCCCCTTTGAGCCACAGGCACAGCCCATTTACCAGAGAATTTTGTAAGGGGGTTTAGAAGATAAACTCAGCTAATACTAAGTAGATATACCTCACGGTCTCCTGCCAGCATTTCTTGACTGTACGTCCCCTTCAAGAACTACTGGGTAGGGAAGATGACAGTGTTTTGGGACAAGATATGAATTCATACTTCTTGCACCAAACCCTTCTCAGCCTTTTTAATGTTGTGACATACAACAAAAAAATAAAATGAAATAAAAGATATTAGAGTCCCTGGGGGAAACAGCAGGCATAAGAAGCCTGCATAGGGTTGCCTGAAATAAAAGAAAAATTAAATGTCATATAAAAATGAACTATAAAGTATTAGGGGAAGAGTAAGTGGTAAGTCCTGTGCAAATATTATAAATGAGGGGGCCCATACAGTGCACGTGCAATTTAAGAGTTGTCTAAAATAGAGTATTTTTGTTTTCTCTATTAGGAAACTATTTTAAATCACACACGAACTTGATGGACACTCGTATAATGCTCCTCCCTGAAGGAGGGCTAGATGTCGCTCACTGAATATGCCAGATGGAGGGGCAATGTTTATAAAGGACTTGCCAATATTTCATGAAAAAATTAGGTTGCTTCAGTAACCCTAACTTTTCTACTAAATTTTCAGCTGTAGAGACTAAATGCAATTCCTGAGCTCTTAGTCCTCATCTGTTCAAAATGTTGGTAGTTTCCATTGGTTATATATATATATATTTTTTCTTTTCTTCTTTTTTTTTAAAAACAAGTAGATGATCAGATACACGAAAACTTTGGTTTTACAGCCATTCAAATTTTACAAGTGAAACTATCACTAAAAGTAATGTCAAGGTTCCCGTGGCAGTGCCAAAATACTTTAAATCCAAAGATGTTTTAATCAAACATTTTAAAATAATCCTGAGGCTCTAACGTAGAAGGGGCATGCATCGTTAGAGTGACGGGCCAGGCTGTCACCAAGTGTAACCTGGACCCCCCAGAGTGGGCGCTGGAGGGAACACAGCAGGGAACACAGGTGGCCCGGCCGCCCCCGCCCGCACCCCGCCCCCGCCCCCCGCCGGCCGCACCTTGGGCTGCGCTCTGCGCTCCTGGGGCACCTGGACCACGAACTCCTCGGGCGGCTCCGCGGGGCCCCGGTCCGCGATGCGCAGCGGCTCGCTCGGCGCTGGGCGGCTGCAGCAGGTGTCGGGGCGGGAGGCCGCCTCCCGGGCCGCGCTCGGCGTGTCGCAGCGGGGCAGCCAGGGCTGGACGTCGCTCGCTGCGCTTGCCACCTGCGGGGACCGCAGGGCGCACGGTCAGAGAGCCGCAACCTCAGGCCCCAGGGCCGCGCTCTGCTGCAGGCAGTGGGCCAGGACTGCACCCCGGGCCCACTGGGCTAAGCCCCAGCTGGAGGACCCCTCAGCTGGGGTCCACCGGATGACACTGTCCCTGTCACACTCTCCCTAAATGGAGCTGAAAATGTTCACCCTGACCTCTAACCATGATGAGTCCATTAGACATAATGATTGAAAGCAGAGTAAGCTGCCTGAAAAAAATACAAATATGATTCATATTTTTATAGATTCACAGCATTCTGATGTAAATTATCAGCATTAAAATTATATAAGTGTAAATACATATATTGGTGACTGAACCACATTTTTATAAACCAAAAAGCTTCATAAGATCATAGGGGAAGGAAATTTCAGTGTTTTTATGGTTTATATGTTTGGTTTGGTATAGGTTGCACTTATATGAATTTTTTGTGTTTATTTATATATTTTTAGTTCATTGAACTAACATTTTTTGAAAGATGCTTGTATTAAGATTGTAATGGGCATTAAGGTGAAAAGGACAAACACACATTTTTGCCATTTATTTGCACAGTGATTCTACTGACGCATGGTACATATTACATAGATGGATAAATACGGAGGACCAAGACAGGAATGAGAAAAAAACTGTACACACGTGATTCTTAAAAATAATTCAGAAAACAGTTATACTTTATATGCTATGAAAACAGAGCTATTTAAGCACAGGGTTTTTTCCCCACTGATTTGATATATGAGATACACATTTCTCTCCACTAAGTACAATTAGTTTAAGAAATAGAAATGATGATGAAAATGCATCAACCAACAGAAAGGGTAAGATTTTACAAAGAAAAGGATTTTGCTTTACACAAATATTTTTAACATACTATGAATGTTTAAAAACACAGTAATAAGGCTACGTGGTTAACATTCAGTAGGACAGAAATTAGGAAAATCAATAATGCAAGAGAATTTTATAATCATTCTGACACTGGAAGTTTATATACTGGAGCTATAATTTCTTGATATAAAAATATTTGCAAATTAAGAGTGAAATATATATCCCTCCCAGGTCCATGTATCATATAGCTCTTAATGAAAAAAAAAAGTCATAGTAAGAAGTCTGTGAAATAATAGATGAAGAAAAACTTTAAAATATGTCTAAGATGTTACCCCGCACATTTTTATTTAAATTCATTATATATTATAATGAATAACTGTATATTACAATTATTAAAAACGCAGGCCACAGGTAATCACAATACCGTTTTGATGGTCTGTGTTAACTGTGGTGGGTCAAAGAAGGAAATAAGTTTCAAAACCAAAAATGTTGTGAAAATCAAAATCTCTGAGACACTGTCTTCTCTGGTGTTTCATGCTAGCGGCATCTTTTCTGAGTATTTTGACTTCTAAAATGCCCCTCTCCTCACTGACTAAAATGGCAATGTGACTAATTTTAAAATATTTTTGTACATGAATACTTACAGGCACATTTTTCTCTATTATTATAACTACTTAGTGGAAGAAAATTAGCAAATGGTTATCAAGATATGTTATCCTACAAGCTTCAGTTACAATAAAATTTAAAGATTTTATCTCAGCCAAGCTAACATATAAGCATATTTGGAGCGACTACGTATATACATATACGCTACTCATTCAATGAACAAATATTTAACGTCAGGTCATCTACATACCAGAGAATATAATACATCACATACCTACTTTAATGAATCATACATTTGGCAAGGGAAATGGAGAATTTATGAAAAGATAGATAAATAATAAAGATAGACTATTATACATATATGAGTAATCTACAGAAAATTTAAATAAGGTGACATATAAAGGCTACTTTAGTTGAAGTTTTATGAAAGAATTAGTTATGAGGGAGATTTCAGTGACATTTAAATTTGTTAGTTGAGGCCGGGTACCAGGTCTTACACCTTTAACCCTAGCACTCGGAGAGGTTGAGGAGGGAGGATCCCGTGAGCTCAGGAGTTTGAGAGCTGCCTGAGCCCATCTCTGCAAAAAAGTAGAACAATTAGCCAGGTGTTCAGGTGGGCACCTGCAGTCCCAGCTACTCAGGAGGCTGAGGTAGGAGGATTGCTTTACCCAGGAGTTCGAGGTTGTGGTGAGGAAGGCTGATGCCATGGCCCTCTAACCTGCAAAAGCAGAGTGAGGCTCTGTCTCCAAAAATAAATAAATGAATTCTTTCATCAAACAAAAATCAGAAATAGAGAGCCTTCCAGCCTACTACAACCTCCAAGCTAGAACCACCTTGGTGTGGTCTTACCACAATGGCTGCCAAGAGTGGTCAAAGTGAGGAAAGTGTGGCCAGAGGTCACAGAGTTAAGCAGCAGCCAGGTCAGGAGCTTTGCAAACCAGAGTCAAGAATTTAGTATGAGGGTAATCAACCATCTGTCTGAGATAATTCATAAAACTCTTATGAAGAAAGAATAGGCCAGAATAGGAAAAGACAGGGGAACAGTGATCTCTTCTGAACTAGAGATTCATTATTTCCAGGAAATGTCAATTTCCAGAGCAGCCAGAGAATGATGATTTAAAAACGCAGATACACCAGAATTCAGCATCAGCTAAAATTACGATAGTGCCTGTACCTAAAAGGAAAGAATCTCAGCATAAACACAAAATATTAAAAAATGCTCCAACTAGAACTTGAAAGTAAGCTCTTGGGAATCTAGAACGTGTAGGTTTGGGTTGAGAGATTAAAATAACTTCATGAAGTGAGAGTGAAGAATACAGACTCCAAGTTTTAGAGGAAATTAGATTCTAACGTGTTATATGAAACAAACCTATCGTATGTGTTTATAATTCATCCTGTCGTTTAAATGCACCATTTCTATGAAAGGGATCCAGAGTCACCAACCAGTGGTAGCAAAACAGCACAGACTATTACTCACATGAAGAGAAGCTGCATGAACTGAGCCAAAATATTTATTTATCTATTTTGAGACACAGTCTCACTTTGTCATCCTCGGTAGTGTGCTGTAGCGTCACAGCTCACAGCAACCTCCAAGTCCTGGGCTTAAGCGATTCTCTTGCCCCAGCCTCCCAAGTAGCTGCGACTACAGGCACCCGCCACAACACCAGGCTATCAAAATCTTAATGTTTGTTCTAAAAAATCCTGTTACCTTTAAGGTATTGTATGATATCCGGGGATATAGTTGAATTATAAATATAAATCCAATTTGTCTTCCTGAAGCTATTATACAAATAAGTTTATAAACATCACAGTTCTGAGTCTGGCATTTCCTTGGAAACAGACTCTTCTTTCTTTTAAAGAAAGTCATATGTAAAGTCTACTTTATTTATTTTTTTTTATTGTTAAATCATAGCTGTGTACATTAGTGCAATCGCCTGTACCCATTCTAAGATGCACCATAGATGTGGCCCCACCCATTACCCTCCCTCCACCAAAATCTCCCACCTCCCTTCCCCTTCCTTGGCCCTTTCCCCATAGTCGTGCTATAGTTGGGTTATAGTCTTCATGTGAAAGCTATAATTTAGCTTCATAGTAGGGCTGAGTACATTGGATACTTTTTCTTCCATTCCTGAGATACTTTGCTAAGAAGAATATGTTCCAGCTCCATCCATGTAAACATGAAAGAGGTAAAGTCTCCATCTTTCTTTAAGGCTGCGTAATATTCCATGGTATACATGTACCACAATTTGCTAGTCCATTCGTGGGTCGATGGGCACTTGGGCTTCTTCCATGACTTAGCAATTATGAATAGGGCTGCAATAAACATTCTGGTACAGATGTCTTTGTTATATTGTGACTTTTGGTTTTCTGGGTACAAACCTAGTAAAGGAATTATAGGATTGAATGGTAGGTCTATTTTTAGGTCTCTAAGTATTCTCCAAACATCCTTCCAGAAGGAATGTATTAGTGGGCATTCCCACCAGCAGTGTAGAGGTGTGCCCTTTCCTCCACATCCACGCCAACATTTCTGGTTTTGGGATTTTGTTATGTGGGCTACTCTTACTGGAGTTAGGTGGTATCTCAGAGTAGTTTTGATTTGCATTTCTCTGATGATTAAGGATGATGAGCTTTTCTTCATGTGTTTGTAGATCTTGCGTCTGTCTTCTTTAGAGAAGTTTCTCTTTAAGTCCCTTGCCCACCCTGAAATGGGGTCACGTGTTCTTTTCTTGCTAATAAATTTGAGTTCTCTGTGGATTCTGGTTATTAGACCTTTATCGGAGGTATAACCTGCAAATATTCTCTCCCATTCTGAGGGCTGCCTGCTTGCTTTACTCACTATGTTCTTGGCTGTGCAGAAGCTTTTTAGTTTGATCAGGTCCCAGTACTGTATTTTTGATACTGCTTCAATTGCCTGGGGAGTCCTCCTCATAAAATATTCACCCAGGCTGATTCCTTCAAGAGTTTTCCATGTACTTTCTTCAAGTATTTTTATAGTTTCATGTCTTAAGTTTAAATCTTTCATCCAGTGAGAGTCTATCTTAGTTAATGGTGAAAGGTGTGGGTCCAGTTTCAATCTTCTACAGGTTGCCAGCCAGTTTACCCAGCACCATTTGTTAAATAGGGAATCTTTTCCCTGCTGAATGTTTTTAATTGGCTTGTCAAAGATCAAATAATGGCAAATAGCTGGATCCATCTCTTGGTTCTCTATTCTGTTCCAGACATCTACTTCTCTGCTTTTGTGCCAGTACCATGCTGTTTTGATCACTATGGATTTATAGTACAGTCTCAGGTCTGGTAGCGTGATTCCTCCTGCTTTGTTTTTATTGCTCAGTAATGTTTTGGCTATTTGAGGTTTTTTCTGATTCCATATAAAATGAAGTATTATTTTTTCAAGATCTTTAAAGTATGACAATGGAGCTTTAATAGGAATTGCATTAAAATTATATATTGCTTTGGGCAGTGTGGACATTTTAACAATGTTGATTCTTCCCAGCCATGAGCATGGTATGTTTTTCCAACTGTTAACATCTTTGGCTATTTCTTTTCTTAGAGTTTCATAGTTCTCTTTGTAGAGATCTTTCACGTCCTTTGTTAGGTATACTCCCAAATATTTCATCTTCTTTGGCACTACTGTGAAAGGAATAGAGTCCTTGACTGTTTGTTCGGCTTGGTTATTGTTGGTATATATAAAGGCTACAGATGTATGGGTGTTGATTTTGTAGCCTGAGACATTGCTATATTCCTTGATCACTTCTAAAAGTTTTATAGTAGAGTCCCTAGTGTTTTCCAGATATATGATCATATCATCTGCGAAGAGTGAAAGTTTGATCTCTTCTGACCCTATGTGGATACCCTTGATTGCCTTTTCTTCCCTAATTGCAATGGCTAAAACTTCCATTACAATGTTAAAGAGCAATGGAGACCATGGACAGCCTTGCCTGGTTCCTGATCTAAGTGGAAATGATTTCAATTTAACTCCATTCAATATGATATTGGCTGTGGGTTTGCTGTAGATGGCCTCTATTAGTTTAAGAAATGACCCATCTATACCAATTTTCTTAAGTGCTCTGATCATGAAGGGATGCTGGATATTATCAAAAGCTTTTTCTGCATCAATTGAAAGAATCATATGGTCTTTATTTTTAAGTTTATGTGTTGAATTGCATTTATAGATTTACGAATATTGAACCAGCCTTGAGACCCTGGGATAAATCCGACTTGGTCATGGTGTATAATTGTTTTGATGTGTTGTTGGATTCTGTTTGTTAGGATCTTATTGAGTATTTTAGCATCAATATTCATCAGTGATATTGGTCTATAATTTTCTTTTCTTGTTGGGTCTTTCCCTGGTTTGGGGATCAAGGTGATGTTTGCTTCGTAGAATGTAGTTGAGGTTTTACTAAACCGCCAAAGCACCTGCAACAACCTCTAAGCTAGACCCACCTTGGTGTGGTCAAGAAATAGCACAGCGGCTCCCACTAGTGGTCAAGGAGAAGAAAGACAATGCCCTCGCTAGATAACAACCCCTACAGTTTCTCTGCTGTGCTTAGCACCTCACTCTGTCCTTGGGGCACACCTGCATTTGAACAAGCAAGTTTCCACCTGCCAAAGAAGGTACCATCTACACACGGGTATTTGTACCCACTCCTCTAAATTCTATTCACAGGCTACAAAAACAAACAAGTTACTCCTCTCTGGTATCTCTTCAGATATTTGAAGATCACATTCATCTTAAATTTCCCTTTTCTTCTCCCAACCTTGAAGGAGAAAGGATTCTTTCAAATGAATTATGAAAAATACTCCAGCTTGTTGTGTCATTAACTATAATTTGGAGGCCCACCTTCTTCTTCCATTTGAGATCACAGCTTCAAACTATGCTGTGTGCAATTTTAAGATGTCTCAAAAGTAATTTTGGTTCTAAGACAGGAGGTGATGAAAAGGCCGGCACAACTTGTGCTGTCTTTTAACCCTCAGAAAGAAGGAATCTCACTCCTGTCTCTTTTAAAAATGCATATCTTTTTTTTTTTTTTATTGTTGGGGATTCTTTGAGGGTACAATAAGCCAGGTTACACTGATTGCAATTGTTAGGCAAAGTCCCTCTTGCAACATGTCTTGCCCCCATAAAGTGTGACACACACCAAGGCCCCACCCCCTCCCTCCGTCCCTCTTATTGGGGCGGTGCCTGTGGCTCAAAGGTGTAGGGCGCCAGCCCCATATTCCGGAGGTGGCAGGTTCAAACCCAGCCCTGGCCAAAAACTGAAAAAAAAAAAAAAATGCATATCTGATTAATATTTCATTTAAAAAAGGAAGGAATTTCCTTTTCTGTTTATTTTTGAAGTTTGAATTACTTTAATCATTGATAATATTTGATACTCATTTTAAGTGATATGTTATTGCCATCTAAAAATCTTCCATACTATTGCTTCATATTCAAATATTTTCACAGTTTAAGTACTTTTAATTTGCTTTCCTGATGGGCAGAATGAAATACAAAAATTATTATTTCGTAACCTGTTGTCACGATCAAAATATTTATTCCATGTTCATATATAGTCTCCCAAACATCAAAGATGATCAGAGGATCAAAGTTCCAGAGTGTCAGTTCAGCATAAACGTGAAGCAAAAAAGGAAAGAAAAATCACAAGTATTTTAAAGGTGAAGTGTTGGTGCTGGTAGTGCTAGAGTTTTCATGCTCTCTGTGGAATATACAGTTGATATAAACACCCTGATAGGAGAATTCGATGTGACGTGCTTATGTACTTTAAGAGATCAATGTTGATTTATGATTAATTTTAAAAATATTAAATAAGTATTGTTTCCAGGCAACTTCAGCTGTTTCTGTTCTCTTGCTCTTCTCAGGCTAGTATCTGTGCAATTCAGTCAATTACTCAGCTTCTGTCTCCAAACATCTATTGATCCTAACATCGATCCTGAAATCTAATCGAATCATAGGCTGTGTAAGTCCAAAGTACCACACTCGAAAGAAATGAAAACAACATAATACCACCCCAGCATATTTATCAGAGTCACAAGTGATATAATTTTCATGAACTAGGAAAGTTCCTCATAAGTAGTTGATTATTTATTTATCGTTAATTTGTTTCAGGTTAATACGAGGGTACAAATGATTAAGCTGCATTCTATCTGTCTGTTAGGTAACGTTCAAGTTATAGTTGAGTTTTAGGTAATACTTTACCAAGTTTTTAATTAGTTAGCTAACCAGAAGCCTTACAGAGTGTCAAATGAACACAAAGGTTGCCAGGACACCAACCTACGTATTCAGCTTTGCCCTTTACCATGGCGTTGCCTCTTGGACACGGAACACTTACTTCCTAGAGATACCTGCCTGACACTTTGTTCACATTGTCCTTCCTCGTAGGAATCCCTTTCCCCTACTGGTCAGGCTTTCCAAATCCCACTGCTTTCTAGCATTACTCTTCCCATAAAATTTACTAAATTTTACTAAAATTTACTAAATTTCTGCTCACTGTATTCAGAAAATCATAATCAAAGTTCACAATCATTTCCTTCCATTCTCTGTGGCAAAACACTGAAAATTTCATGTTTTGATTTCTGAGGTTTAGGCACCACCATATTGCTTTCTCCCCTACATGAAGATCTTTTATAGTTTTACTTCTTTTACTTTATTGTATTTTTATTATATTCATTGGTCTACAAGATGCAAATTCTCCGTAGGTGATAAATATGCCTATGGAGGAAGCTTTCACAAGGGGGTGAAAAGGTTTGGGTTTCTCTTCTAACAATTATTTTAAACATATTATTGCATCAGGCTCACTCTATTTTTCATCTTAAAAGTACTGATCTTACTATCTGGGACTGACTCAGTGGATCATTACGAGCATTCACTGAGCTTGCTGAGGGTAACACTGTTCAGATAACAGGAGAGTGTCATGGAACATAAGAAATAATATTGGAATCATTGTATCATCAAATGGCTGATTAATACCGAAATGTCTAATCTAATTTCATTTATATAAATACACACACACGCACACATATTTTTATCCCTTCCCACAAACATACACACCTATATACAGGCATATATAGGTATGTTCGTGGGAAGGGATAAAAAAATAGGAGCACAGTGGGGGTGGGGTATAAGAGAGAGACTATTGCTGTAACATCCTTTCCCCTACATAAAGGCACGTTTTCCAATAACACTTCCTTACGCATACTTGAAAGGTCCATCTTTCCCCCAGTACCTTCATTTTGGTCATATAAAAGATTATGTCTTTTTGATTTCTCCCCAAGGTGTATGTGATAGCTGCATAATTTCTTTATGGGCTGGGCAGTCATCTCTCACAATAGTCGTAAAAGTTCCCATCCAAGCTCCTGCCTGAGGATGCCACCCGGTAGGTTATGACATGAAAGATCTAACACAGAGAGAAAAACCTGTTTGAGTTCTGCGTCTTCTAAGAAAATAGCCAGGTAGTGATCAATTACCTTCCTGTGCATGAAGAAGCGATCTTCATAGCCCTCCTGAATATTATTCAATTTAACTCAACAGATTGCTTCTGCAGACTAAATTGCTGCAGGAAGCCTCGGTGTGCCCCAGCTATGTAAGCCCTTTACCGCGCAGAGCTCCTCTTTCCTTTGCTCCACAACAGAGCTCACTCCAGTAAAATAAAACGAATGTTTGCCACCAGAGTGACCGACCAAGTTAGAAAAGCTGTGTAAGACACGCCCAGAATAGTCACACGCATGGTTGTGAGTAAAGATAAAAAGAAACTTAATTCATAGTGACAAAGAATAAAAGGACCAACTTTTAAAGATTGACTTTTGAGGGCGGCGCCTGTGGCTCAGTGAGTAGGGCGCAGGCCCCATATGCCGAGGGTGGCGGGTTCAAACCCAGCCCCGGCCAAACTGCAACCAAAAAATAGCCGGGCGTTGTGGCGGGCGCCTGTAGTCCCAGCTGCTCGGGAGGCTGAGGCAAGAGAATCGCGTAAGCCCAAGAGTTAGAGGTTGCTGTGAGCCGTGTGACGCCACGGCACTCTACCCGAGGGCAATACAGTGAGACTCTGTCTCTACAAAAAAAAAAAAAAAAAAGATTGACTTTTGAATTGGCTTTCATAGCTAGCAACCTATGTCTTTTTTAAATAGAGAGAGAAATTGTGATATTCATTGTAATGCTTGCCCAGATTGTAATACTGTGATGCAAATACCTCAAACACTTTTGAAAATGAGTAATCAGCTGAGTAAGGTTTCTGCTAATGATACACGTTCATTAGAAGTTTGCCTTCTAAATAAAAGGATCCTCCCTCCCTCCCTCCCTCCCTTTCTTCCTCCCTTCCTTCCTTCCTTCCTTCCTTTTCCTTCCTTCCTTCCTTCCTTCCTTCCTTCCTTTTCCTTCCTTCCTTCCTTCCTTTTCCTTCCTTCCTTTTCCTTCCTTCCTTCCTTCCTTCCTTTTCCTTCCTTCCTTTTCCTTCCTTCCTTTTCCTTCCTTCCTTCCTTCCTTCCTTCCTTCCTTTTCCTTCCTTCCTTCCTTCCTTCCTTTCTTCTTTCTTTCTTTCTTCCTTTCTTCCCTTCCTTCCTTCCTTCCTTTTCCTTCCTTCCTTCCTTCCTTCCTTCCTTCCTTCCTTCCTTCCTTTTCCTTCCTTCCTTCCTTCTTTCTTTCTTTCTTCCTTTCTTCCCTTCCTTCCTTCCTTCCTTCCTTTTCCTTCCTTCCTTCCTTCCTTCCTTCCTTCTTTCTTTCTTCCTTTCTTCCCTTCCTTCCTTCCTTCCTTTTCCTTCCTTCCTTCCTTCTTTCTTTCTTCCTTTCTTCCCTTCCTTCCTTCCTTCCTTCCTTTTCCTTCCTTCCTTCCTTCCTTCCTTCCTTCCTTCTTTCTTTCTTCCTTTCTTCCCTTCCTTCCTTCCTTCCTTCCTTTTCCTTCCTTCCTTCCTTCCTTCTTTCTTTCTTCCTTCCTTTTCCTTCCTTCCTTCCTTCTTTCTTCCTTCCTTCCTTTTCCTTCCTTCCTTCCTTCCTTCCTTCCTTCCTTCTTTCTTCCTTCCTTTCTTCCCTTCCTTCCTTCCTTTTCCTTCCTTCCTTCCTTCTTTCTTCCTTCCTTTCTTCCCTTCCTTCCTTCCTTCCTTCCTTTTCCTTCCTTCCTTCCTTCCTTCTTTCTTTCTTCCTTCCTTTTCCTTCCTTCTTTCTTCCTTCCTTCCTTCTTTCTTCCTTCCTTCCTTTTCCTTCCTTCCTTCCTTTCTTCCTTCTTTCTTTCTTCCTTCCTTCCTTCCTTCTTTCTTTCTTTCTTTCTTCCTTTCTTCCCTTCCTTCCTTCCTTTTCCTTCCTTTTCCTTCCTTCCTTCCTTCCTTCCTTCCTTCCTTCCTTCCTTCCTTCCTTCCTTCCTTCTTTCTTCCTTCCTTTTCCTTCCTTCCTTCTTTCTTCCTTCCTTCCTTCTTTTCTCCCTTCCCTTCCCTCCCCGTCTCTTCCCTTTCCCTTCCTTCCTTCTTTCCTTTTTTTTGAACATGTCACAAAGTTTATTGACAAAGAGAAAAATAGGCTTACCCAGAGTAAGAACAAGATTCATTCACCACAGACAGCAAATGAGCCTCCCCTGCCGGGGCAAGTAGTCAAAGAGACACAGAGGTCAAAGGTGATTTTTTTGTGTATGTGCAAATTAAATTAAATACATATTGTATATCTCACTCATCAGAGAACTGGTAATGGATAGGAAGCTATCTTTTTGATACCAAAAACACCTTCCTCTTTGCAAATGTAATGCATATAGATTTAACCTCATGGTAACAAAAAATCTTTGGACTTTCCTTTCTTCTACTATCCTCTCCAAGAATAAGAATTTTTTAACTACCTGGAAGCTGTGTTTTCAGAATGCTCTAAAGCAGCAGTTCACAACCTGGGGGTCGAGACCCACAGGAACTGTATTAAAGGGCTGCAGCCTTAGGAAGGTTGAGAACCATTGCTCTAAAGTAAATCTTTTCTTTAAAAATATTTACAATTTTGGTAATGGGTTGTCTCCAGTTAGTCAGGCTGCCAATTATGCCTAAGGTGTGGCCAAAATGAGCAAAAAGGATACATATTTTGACCAAGGTCTATATAGTTAGTGAGCTTGAACTAAGCTAATCGTAAATGAGGCCAAGTGCAGTGGCTCACACCTGTAATCTTAGCACTCTGTGAGGCTGAGGCAGGTGGATTGCTGGAGCTCACAAGTTTGAGACCAGCCTGAGAAAAAAAGTGAGACCCCCATCTCTGCTAAAAACAGAAAGGAAAAAAAAAAAAAAACTAAAGCAAGAGGCTCGACTGAGCCCAAGAGTTGGAGGTTGCTGTGAGCTATGACGCCACAGCACTCTACCCAGAGTGACAGCCTGAGACTCTACCTAAAAACAAAATCATAAATGACATCTCTGAAGACAGATGAGAGGAATAACACTGATTTTCTGAGTTTTTTATGTGTGTGGTAGTAAGATAGTTTTACTATCTAACCCCCCTCCTTAACACATATCCAAAATAAATGACTAAATGTTTGTTAAAAACACAGCAGATAAGTTAACAAGCTCAACTGTCAAAATGATTGACTGTATTATGTCGGTGGTACACCCATTATTGGACACCTGCTTTTGAAAATAGGGCGGTTTTTTATCTGTCTGCAGAGGCACAACATAAGCTGGCCAACAACAGCCTGTAACCTATGCACAGAATAATGCATCTGTGCTGTCCCCGCTATTCCAGCTATCCAGCTATTGTAAGTAACCTAAAAGGCCCTCTTTTAAGCAATTGTGCAGCATTCCCTGCTGAGAGGACACCAGACTACCCTGTTGCTTTAATCTGTATACCTTATTTTTCTTCATTATTAAATCCTGTGCCCTTCAGGGCTGCCTGGTCTTACCAACTTCTCTATCAAAGGCGAATCTTCACCACCATTGTTGATTTGTATGAAGAGCTACAGTAAAAAATTAGTTCTGATCTAATTCAGGCCATGTTTATGGTCATTGCTTTCGTGGTATCTCTAACAGCTTGGAAAGAATCAGTAATGTGTGAAAGCAGACTGTTTGTTCTTTTTATAAATACAGAGGTTTTTTTGTTTTTTTCTTTTTTCACCTACATGATATAATAATATCTGGACCTCACTGAGTGTTGTCATCTGTTACTCTCTAATGCAACAACAAAATAAATCTGTTTTAAAGTCATCTGAGTCCAAGAAAAAGAATGAAAACACTGTGACATGATATTTTTGTCTCTGCATTTAATCAAAGCAAGGATTTCTCTAATTCAGCTCATTGAATTTACCCCTTTTAACTCCACATAAAACTAATGATATCGAAGTGAGGGGTATCTGTCATTTGCTGTTCAACTTCTTCCAACTGGGAAAGAACGGTGATGACAGGAAATTTTCCTGGCCTAGCGGTCTAATTAAAAGTGACAGGCTGGCACTTTGAATAGCTTTTCAACACCCTTTAACATTTTTCTTTGAATGCTGATCTAAGCTTAAGATGTTCATTAGTAACTCATTAAAGCCTTAGTTATAGTCCAGTGGTCCAGTCCTAAATATAATGATGGCCTGCGTATACAAATGTGGAGGCTCATAATTAGAGAAACTGTCACATTTGAGGATTAAGAATATACAATGGCATCTTTGAAAAGTAAGTGACCCCAAGATGGGCTGTATTTTAAATTTTGCTTACTATTCAGGTCATTTGTTTTTTCCTTCTAATTCCAAAAGGCATGCTTTAATGACCCCATTATCCTGGGATTAAATGTGTGGGTTCTGTGTTGCAGCCTTTCTGTACATTATTTTATTTAATCCTCATGCTATAACAGTATTCCTAATGACCCCTTTACAAATAAGGAAACTGAGATTTAAATGGGCAATGGTTATGTATCTTGGAAGCTGTGGAACTAGAATTCCAAGACTTGAGATCTTTCTACTTCATTCAATAGCACCGTACACTTCAGGATTCTTAAGCAGCTCAGATGAAATGACATTGTAAACTTTAGTTTCTTGGCAGCAATGTTTTCTATATTTGTGGACATCGTCGTCCACAGTTCTTTAAAACTAAGGAATGGTTTCGGTGTCAACATTTATAAATCATTCATTATTATTATTTAGTGCTCTCATAATCCTTTATTTTCAAACAGTAGCATTTTCATGCCCGATAATCCCAATGAGCTGTAATCAGTAGCATGAGTTTGCTGGAATCTTTGCACTACATAACATCGAATTTTCTTATTTCCATCTTTTTGTTGGTTCATTTAAAGATGCTATGTGAATCCAGAGGATGCTAATATACAATTACGGAAAACGTTTCTTGGGATGAACTAAAAGAAGCATTCAGTCGTTTGCAGAGCATATTAGAGAAAAATAGCATGGAAATAAAAGACTCAATAGTTATAATCTGAACAAAGATACAAGAAATACAAATAAGAGGAACTCAAAAATATGGAAAAAACAAGAATAAAGACTGGACCAAAATCAAAACTATTTTTGGCCACCCACGTTGAATGCTCATTATTTTTTTTTTTAGGGAAAAGTAATTGGGAATGAACAAAAGAATTTGTATGAAGAGCTACATTACGACTGCTCTGTCATATATGACTCCCTCGTATTCAGTTCTCCTATTACAACAAAGTTTCAATTACTGATAATTGTTAGTTTTTGCCATAATAAAAACCTGAATTGATGAACTACTTGTAGAGATCAAATATAATATATAAGTAAAAGGGGAGGGGAGGTGATGAGGGTAGACACATGTTGTACAATTCAAAATTTTTAAAAAGTAAATTTTAAGTGGGTAAATTCAGGCAATTAGCCTCTCTTAGAAAGGTTAAAATCTTCCCAACACTAAGAAATGATAAATGTTCGAGATGATGGATACCCCAAGTACCCTAAGTTACTCACTACACATTCCATGCATCAAAAACCCACATGGAGTTGGATGTAAGCACTCCCATTTGTACAAACAATCAACACATTGAATCCCACAAAGAGATAAATGTATTCATGATCTATGTATATATGACTTAATGGAAAAAAAATAAAAAAATGGGAAAACAATAAACCCACATGGAACCCATGAGTATGCACAAATACTATATAGTAACGAAATAATTTTTAATTTTTAGATAACTATCAGTTACTTTAAGTTTTTATAGCAATTAGTATTTTTAAATAAAAACAAAAAAGCTTCTGAGAAAATACAATCTAAAGAACTCAAGTACCTTCTAACAATGTCTGCTTTTCCAAAAAAGATATTTCTATAAAGAAATAACTTGTAACCAGACTATAAAAACACAAATAACCTGACTATAATTAACCCAATTCTATTGATATTGAAAGTAAATAGTCATCCAAAGAATGAGAAAATAATGACTTTATGTTATGCATTCAAATATTTTAAATTCATTCCACATTCAATATACAACCACCACCCTGTTTCAGTAATAATCCAGCTCAATCCAATGCAAAAATATATATTTTTTTAAAAATTATATATTCCATGCTTCTCAAATAGTAACAATATAAAAAGTCTAAATGTAAGAAAATGCCATTTTATTCTCAATACGTTACTCATAGTGTATCACTGCAACATGAGTCACATAGAACATCTCTTGCAAGTACAAAGGCAAAAGAAAATCATTTCCCAATTGATAACTTGTATAGTGGGTATTTAGGAAGATTTTTAAACAAATCTTTACATATGAAATAAAGCTAGAAGCCACACATATTTGTAGTGTACATTGTGACATTAGAGATTGGGCAGTTAACTTATAAAATACAGACAGTAGCACTCCACAGCTGACCACCTCCCTACACTGACCACCTCAAGTTGACCTAAATATCATAGACCAGATATGCACCACATATACGTCCTTGTGCTGACCTCGTCCACTGTTAACCAGTTTGTTACAGTCCCTTAGGAGGTCAACTGACAGAGGTCCTACTGTTACAGAGGTTTAAAACTCAGTACAAGTTGCCTAATACAGATGGTGTTGGATGTGTTAATAGTAACCTCATACAAAATTACCATGACATAGATTTTTCTGTATAATGTATTTGGCCGTAAAACATAGTTATATGACTGCAGATACTACAAATTACCTAGGCTGGCACACATTATAAACACTTCAAGGATGATTAATTCCTAAAAATAAAAAGTTAAGCAGAGCTTAGAAGTCAACTTGACTCTTTTACAACTAATAAAACATGTCTTCATAGAAAGAATTATATTTTATGTAGTAAAATGTTATGTAGTAAAAAGTAATTTTCTACTTTTTCAAGTTCCAAGCTTCCTATCTTGTTAGAAGTTAATAATATACTTGGATGTTATTTTAAGTCATTGACATACTATTATTATGATTCCAAAATAGATAAATGATAAAATGAAAATTGTAGAGAAACATATAAGTACTAAATATATACGCACCTAATCATTGTTTTGTTTCTACTGTTTATTACATCTTTGTGAACATAATAAAAAATACCTGTCAAGGCCATGGATATATACAGATGCCAATGCAAGTTTAATAACAAAAGACTTGCAGAAGTGGTTTTTTTTTTTTTTTTTTTTTTTGTAGAGACAGAGTCTCACTTTATTGCCCTCGGTAGAGTGCCGTGGCCTCACACAGCTCACAGCAACCTCCAACTCCTGGGCTCAAGCGATTCTCTTGCCTCAGCCTCCCGAGTAGCTGGGACTACAGGCACCCGCCACAACACCCAGCTATTTTTTGGTTGCAGTTCAGCCGGGGCCAGGTTTGAACCTGCCACCCTCGGTATATGGGGCCGGAAGTGGTTTTAAGAGAATTTTTTAAAATCTTATTTTATTCTGTAACGATGCTATAAAAATATTGTTCCCTGTTACTCATGACGCCATTCCCCATTGCACTAAAGATCCTGTTTTCTACCTATTCAAAGGTGACTCAGTTTACAAGTGAATTTAGCTGGCATGTAGTTAAAGTATTGGAGCACCGCAATCAACTTCCGATCTCCCAATCCACTGGGGCTTGTCTTGTGTGAAGTTACCTCCCAGTTCAAGGTCTCACACTGGAAACTGACATTCCTTTATTGCTAATCAGAATGAGACCCTGGTACCTATATTATCACAGGGTGACTGTTCTCCAATTGCCTTCTTTTCCTTTGCTCTGTCTATCAACAGAGTGACAAAGAAGGAAGACTTTCTCTTTCTGTGACACTACAGTATTGCACAGCAAAGAACTGGCCAGCTGATCCAGCTGCTGCTCTTTACTCCTGATGGGTCTCATTGCATTATAGATACAGGTTTTATGGCTCTATAGAAAGGGGAGGGGACACAGTCATGGAAAACCAAAAAAGAGAATACAGAGGCACACGGAGACACAGAATGTGGACAGATAAACATAGAACCAGGGACATTTTCTGCTTTAAAAATTGTGTATCTATATATACGAAATGCTGATGTAGGAATTACTATTGTTTTCCTGTATAAAACATTGGCCAGACTTTCTAAGGCATTATGAAGATCATCCAATTAGCATAACATTATCAGGATTAATTCCTTACCTGAGTTCCTAATTTTATCCGTGTAGAAGTCATGAAAAAATACATCACTGACAATTACATGTGACCAATTAAAGAGTGGGCTGAGCATTCCTACTTAATAGCCATAATTTCATTTAGATATTCATAATATTGATAACATTTTTGTTTAGATGGTTAGAAATGTCTGGCAAAACTTAAAGCCTGAGGTTCAAATAGAAAAATATTTCTTTTAATTCCCAGGGTGCAAATAAAAATAATTATGTATTATCCTTCCCTAGTGCTTAGAGATTTATCTCTACCTTGAGTTAAGTAAGGGGTAGGAAAAAAAATGTAAGATTTGCCAAATGTCAAGCACTATATTAGAATTTATACATACATTATTTTTTATTTATTTTTATTTATTTATTTTTTTTTTGTAGTTTTTGGCCAGGGCTGGGTTTGAACCTACCACCACCTCCAGCACATGGGACTGGCATCCTACTCCTTTGAGCCACAGGCGCCGTCACTATACATACATTATTTTATCCATTTGTTAAAGTAACTCTGCAAGGAAAAATCAGACTGTCTTGCAGACAAAAAATAGACTTAAATTTTTAGGTTACAGTAAGCTTCTTGAGGGAAGATATATTAACCCTAGCCCTAAATAGTGTTGACTATTACATCTTTAGCATCTAGCACAGTTCTTTTTGGCTCATTTTGAGTGATAAATTATATATTTTTAAATAGTTTACAGGAGAACAGAGGTACAGAGCTCATAGGTGGCAGAGCTGGGATTTTATCTGAGGCCTGTCAGACTTCCAAACCCATTCAGTCTGTCCCAAGAACACAAAAGAGGCGTATGTAGGGGAAATGGGAAATTGAAGCTAAAGATAACTTTACTTATAAAATATTCATTACAAAATTTTACAAAGCAATGGCCAACATGTGGAGAATAGTGTAAATATTTTGTGTATTTCACAATGAATATTTTGTAAATAAAGGTACATTTAGCTATGATTTCCCATCTTCCCCGTGCATGGTGACTTCTGAGACATCCTGGAGAGAGGAGTGTCTTTGATGGGAATGGACATCCACTGTCTTTAAGAGCAGAGCTCAGAAGCCAGGTCCTCGTTGGTAAATCCCCTCTGGGTCACCTGACAGCTGTGTAACTTCAGTCACTTAATCACTCAGAATCTCCGTGTCTTTATCTGCAGAAGGATCGCGGTGACAACCATAATCACAGCAATACACACATGGGATTATATGAAGGGTTATGTGAACTAATACATCTAAAGTATATGGCTATAAGATCAGTAATCATCATTATTATTTTCTCTGGAGAAAGGGATAAATTAACTTTATCCAAAAAAGTTAATTCCCAATAGGCAAATACAGCAAGCTGGACATCTCCACAGCGGTAGGCAAGATGTCAGCAGAGGATGTTTGGCAAACAAAAGTATTTCTGTACCTGGCAGACGTTTTGGCTTATCATCATCGAAGGCAGCGTTCTCAACCTGTGGGGCGTGACCCCTTTTTAACAATGAAAATACATTGTGGCATTAGGAAGGTTGAGAACTACTGATCTATGGTTTCAAGCTATGCAAAATTCCTTTAAGGCAGAACTGATGGGGACTAAAAATTCCTACCCTATTATATTTCAGCAATTGATCAAAGGTGCATTTTTCTATTTATGAACAAGTTAGGTTTCAAAAGCCTGTTCATAAAGACCTTCTTTCACATGTGAGAAGTGGTAACACAGAGGCAAAAGGGAAGGCCTGTTATAGAAGGCTGGCAAAACCAGCTTGCATTTTCTCCAGTGCAAAGTTTTAAAATACCAAGAAAGGTAATCAGGCTAAAATATATTCATAGAAAACTTCTGTTTTGCTTAGTGTAATATGGTTCAAAAACCAAGATAATACTGAATAGTCCACTTAAAATGGAAGAGATTAATTTTTGGCCCCAAATATTTTACCTACCAAGTCCACCTTCTGTGTGTCCTATCGTTATTTTAGGGGTTGGTAAATAATTCTCAAAGGGGTGTGTGTGTGTGTGTGTGTGTGTGTGTGTGTAGGGCGTTTAATACAGACTACCAGGCCCCCAAACAAAACCCGTGATCTATGACTCACCCATACTTGGGGCCCCCCAAAAATCAGGTGTCTATTTTGGGAGATCAGTAATTTCAACTCTGAAAAGGGCATCTTTCTTACAATGTCTATTTCTGCTGTTTTTAACTTTATTTCTTCTAACAAGGATGATTTTAAATTGACCTTTTAAACATGAATTGTATGTGCAAATTTATATATGCATATAAAAATAAATTAGAGAGATAGATTGAATGACGAAGGAAATTAATATATTTGAGCCCTAAAATGTGTTGTGTACTGTGGACTCTTTAGATACACTATTTATTTTATTTTTAAAATAACTTTTCAAGCAAAGTATTTGAATAACATAAAAAAATCTAATTTGAATCACCTTTAAATACATGGATAATTAAAAAGGCACTTATTTGAAGTGGCGTGATTATTTTCTTGTCCCCTATCACAAAATATTCTATGTGCTCATGTACAGTATGGGAAGGTGTCAGTCTATGATTTTTAAAAACAGTTTGACATTTTTGACAAATTTACCTTGCTTATAATAAGATAGTTGTATAAGTAGGATTTTACTCTAATTTTAAAAAATGTATTTTCCTTATATTATAGAGACTTGTTCAAGAACAAAGTATGTTACATCAAGGCAAATTTCAAGGAAAACTTTAAAGGAGTCAGAAGTTGGGCAGTGCCTGTGGCTCAAGGAGTAGGGCACCGACCCCATATGCCGGAGGTGGCGGGTTCAAACCCAGCCCTGGACAAAAAAAAAAAAAAAAAGAGAGAGAGAGAAGTGATACTACCCAGTTTATAATGACAGCAAATGCAGCTCAAGTTGAAACTTGGGAACACAGGCCAAATTTGGAACTGCATTAGTGGTGAACTACAATGGGCTTCTGTAGTCAATTAAAAACCAAAAGTGAGCTAAAGAGGCTAAAAATTCATTTCAGCTGCTTGCTACACTATAATATTCTGAGACCTCCTAGGCAGTGGCAAATACAGCTGTGTCCCTTTTTCTTTGCTGTAATTACCATCCATGTGTGAGATGGTAACTATAAGACTTTCATCTTAGTGCAAAATCAGGGATAATTAGCCAAAGAACTTTAAGCTGTGAAAGAGGAGCATTGCATGTGGACTTTACTAGTTTTTAGAAAGATTCAGTGAATATTACACAGAGTTCTACAAAATAGAAATGTGCTGCTTATGTATGGAATGGTCACGTTTGTAAAATTTGCAAAGATACATCATTTCTAAACTGTTCTAAATATTAAGATGTCAAAATAAACAGAGTACATGGGTTTATTCAGGATATATCAGCATGTATCCATAAAGGTACGATATCTAAACATGAAAGCCTATGTTTCCATCTGTATTATTTTGTTGGTGGGTTTGTTTAGTTATTGGTGTGTGTTTTTGCATTGAAAGGTATATTATAGAAACAATTTCTTTTAACTGAGAGGGGATAGTATGCCTCTTGTGTATTAATGATTGGACCGAGCAGTAAACACTTAGAAAAAATAATTACTAGGGGTGGGTAAGCAGCTATTTTTTGTTTCATTCAAATGTTCACACTTAATGACCTTAAACTGGGTTTTAAATATAAAAATGTGTAAGTCAAAAATTCACAGTCAATGATACAATTAATAAATTCAGCTGATTTTCCACCTGGGTGGCAAAAATAAAAAAGAAAACATGGAAAGGTTTTCTTTAAAATGCCCTTTGGTTATAAATACATTTCATTAGGCACTTTCAGAAATCCAACTTAGTCTTAATTATTGCAGCTTCAAATATATATTATGTTCTTTCAACTTACTCGAATAACTATGGGCTATGAAAGCTACAAAATCTCAGAGCAAAGATTTCAAAGGAAAGGTCTAGTATGAAGAAGTGAGACAGGGTTCAGCGTTGCACAGAATCTACTGAACGGTCTTACCGTGAACAGCTGGTGCCAAGAGCATCATGATGACCAGCAGCTGTGCTGACCACATGGCTGTGCGCTCAGGTGTGAGAGTTTCCCAATGATGAGTGTTCAAACGTGAAACGCAATGGGTGTACTTCTGATTCCTCTTCTGTATTCCAAAACGGATGATTTAAAAAAAAATAAAATACAAAGAAAATTCCCAAAAACAGAAACAGCAATATCCCAAATCTGAAACCTACAAAAAGAAAAAAGAGAGAAAAAAAAATGTTATCAAATACAGATACTTTTACCTTAATTTCCTCAACATTTATTTCCTTCTAAAACATGTTTTTCTCTTTCTTCCTTATTTTAATACATGTAAGCATCATTTATGAAATAAGTAAGCAACTTAAAAGACATTTTTATGCACATATTAACCTAGAGGGCATATCACAGTCCCCACGTGAATAAAATAAACAATTTAGTCTCTAAGGACAAAGTGCCTTAAATATATTGGTTTTAATATGTAAAAAGAGAGTCGGGGCATCATTTGCATAAGCATTTTCCACAAATATAATTTTCTACTCACACTGTAATAAAATCCACTATCACCATGAATAAGTTAACTTACATATTCATTCAAAAATTATTCTGCATTAATTTTCTCAGCATTTTTTTTTTTAGATTTTTTTTTAAGATCAGCGAGCCTCGCAGATTTTTGTTTACAAAAGATGTTACTCTTTCTGTTGATTAACTAAAATTTCAATATTGAAAATGAAGGCAAGGTATTGCCTAAATCACAATTTATGATTATTAAAGACAGACTATACCTAAAATAACATTTCCTTTGTGTCATCCTACAAAGCCTATTTCTAAGAACAAACTAATAGATATAAATGAAATTGGAACACAGCTCCAACAGTTACTGCATTCAACAGAGGTTTACTGAGATCCCCCTGAAATGCAAACCTCTAGGCTGGAAATATGGACTAGAAGATTGAATAAAACATACAACCTCTTCTTCCAATTTAAAATGAGAAATCTGGGTGGCGCCTGTGGCTCAAAGGAGTAGGGCGCTGGCCCCATATACCGGAGGTGGCGGGTTCAAACCTGGCCCCAGCCAAAAAAAAAAATAATAAATAATAATAATATAATAAAATAAAATTCTTGCACTGTCGGAAACAGAAGAGGAAGGAATGCAGACAGGAGAAGGTGGAAAAGAGATAACGTGTAAGGTACAAATCAGATCTGATCAAGCAGGGAGTTTTAGGAAAGTGGAGAGGATTACGCAGTTCGGGAGATCTGGATGAGGATGGATAAAATTTCACCAAGAGAGTAGTTGGAGGAACAGCAGCCTGAGTTAAGGGGATGTACGGTCAAGGTAAAGAGGTAGTAAAAGATGGCATTTTGTAGAGCCGCAAGCATCTGGTTTGTTAGGGGTAAGGAGCAGAAGCAAATTATACAGAGAACACAGCAGGGCAGGGTAAGGAGTCTGGAGGTTGTGAACACCGACATCAGATCTCTTTAACTGGTTTCAATTCAAGAATTTTGTAACATTTACAGGCAAGAAATAGGCCAGTCCTAGTGGCTCACTCCTGTAATCCTAGCACTCTGGGAGGCCACGGTGGATGGCTTGAGCTCAGGAGTTGGAGACCAGCCTCAGCAAGAGGGAGACCCCCACCTCTACTAAAATTAGAAAAACTAGCCGGGAGTGGTGGCTACTCAGGAGGCTGAGGCAGGAGGATCGCTGGTTTCCCAAGAGTTTGAGGTTGCTGTGAGCTATAACTGCACCGCACTCTACACAGGACGATAGAATGTGACTTTGTCTCAAAAACAAATAAATCAACACAAAAGGCATTGCAAGGACTCTCTTTTAGGGGTAAATACGAACAAATGGGTACAGACCTCTATATTATCCCTAAATATTCAAACACTTCATTGTGAATTTAATTTGTGTAAATGATCTTCTGTTTAAATAAGGAGCTAGGGAGCCTGGAGGTGTAACGAAAACAGAAGTATTAAATGAATCATTACATTAATAAACCATCTAGTATTTACTTAACATCACATCACACAAAAAGTAAGGCATCGTTGGTGTTTTTACCCGAGTTCCAAATTTGCATTAACCCTGCTGAGCAGCCACTATGCTACCTGAGATCAAATAATGAACCCAGAGAATTACAACACTTGTCATATAGAAAGTGATATAGTTACAAATTGAGTAGAGACTACTTATATGGAGAGATGTATATTTTATAATACATTCAAGTTGAATACAACTGGGAAGAGATTCCATTTATAGTTCAGTGTGGACCTGCCTGGACCTAGAACTGAAATGTGGCCATATTTCCTCAGTCCTTTAATTTTGCATAATTTAAAAAAAAATTACAATATTGTCATCAAATATGAAACATCAGAAAATCTAAGGCACGAGAAGCCGAGTGAACAGAGGAAATAACAGGAGCTCTGGAGAGAGAAAAAGACCAGTTCAAAGTCCTCTCCAAGTTGTGAGTTACATGGATGACCATGGAAAGATGACTTCAATTTTCTATTCCTGAATCTTCACATCTGAATTTAATATTTATTTTATCAGGTAGTTTAAGGCTTCAACAAAGTAATATAGAAAGAACCTATAACAACTCCTGGCAAGGGCAGGCATCCAATAAATGAGGAAAATCCTTCTTCTAATGTAATAATAAGTTTATATTCAAAAGTGGGGCTATCAATAGTCAATGACATTACATTTAGTAGTGAGTGGGATGAAAAAACTTTTGATAGGAGCTTATGAAAGTGGTCCACTGAAGATGGCGATGGAATCGGGAGGTACATTGTTAACATCGTGCTTTTAGAGATTAAATTAGTCCTGGTATGTAGGAGACCCCGGAGAGAAAGGAGAAGATCTTAGGTAATCAGCTCACTAACAACATTTGCCAGCTAGTGTGCTGGGAGCTCGCAGTCACCTCCAAGTTCAGCATTGTGATTTAAAATACATATTATTTGAAGGAAAATCTCCAACAGTTTGAAAGTCATCAAAAAACTCATGTTACAGGTTTCATCAGTGTGAAAGTAAAACAAAATCAGGAGGGAAAACAGAATGAAAAAAACACAGGATGGGTTCAGAGGATACAGAAGTTAGACCAGGCTGGGAGTGTGCAGAGCAGTTAAGGAATAAAAAGATCACTCCACTGAAACTTCGAGACATGTCTCCGTTCTTCATTCATTTCCTACTATCTATCTCCGATGTAAGTTTCAGAGAGATCAGAGCAAGAAAGACTTATTTACATTCTCTTAATGTTAAGGTGAATTTTTTTCCTGTCCAGTTAATTTTAAGGTTGACCTTAATGTTAAGCTGACTTAAAAAAAAAAATCTTTCAAGCAACAAAAGTCTCAGTCTCTATACATTCCTGAAACAGTCAGCAACCCATTTTTTTTTTAATGCTTACGTAACCACACATCTCGTTATAATTATATTTTAAATCATTACCATTTGATGCTAAATTAGAGAACAAATAATGCAGGAAGGTAATTTTAAAAGAAAGTTTTCTGGGAGAAAAGTCTCATCTAATTGTCTTTCAGGTAATGTTATGATCTAATAAATGTCAATTCATGTTTGGGAACAAATTTATATTTCATGATCATGGCTATTTCTGGCTTTAGGGCTACATGTCTTTTATCCATGAAACAGACTGATGTTTTACACAGGATCATTTTCTTGTGAAGTGCCCTTGAATTAACCTCTTTCCTGAGATCCTATAAGGCTTATGATTGGAGTTTCTTCCCAGCAGGTTTTGGTAATATTTGCCTCCATTGGTATGTTCAACTGGAAATAAAATCAATAGGTTTTAAATTAAAGGTAAGTATGATTGCAATAATGCAACAAGTTTCAACAACAGTTCAATTCTGTGATAATCAGATAATTAAAACTAAAAAAGCACCTCTTTTTCTATCAATATATAAAATTTGTAAAATAGATCCTTTGCTCTTTAAAAATAAAAGCATTCATAAAATCTCAAATATTCATCATAATTAGTTGGGAAAAAATTAGTCTACGTGAACACACTACTGTTTAAAAGGATATCCCATAAATTAACAACTATTTTACAATGTCATTTATCATACTAATAAGAGATTCAGTTTTATTTTCCCCAGGGAAATAGAAATTAAAAAGGGCAAGCAAGCTACAGTTACAACATTCAGAACATCACAGAAATCATCCTTAAAGTAAATAAATCCATTTCAAACAGAAAAAAGTGACTCAATTCCAAAATCCACAGAGTACCAAGAAAAATAGCCCTGTGCCTCATAATAATAGCTAATATTCCTACATAAGTCACTCTTCTAAAAGTTTTCCATGTATTAAATATTTAATCACTTAGTTGATCTAACTATAAGCATCATTGTTAATACTACAAAGAATGGGACCCAGAAGGAAGGGTCCACTTTATTCCTTGTTGGTGAATGAGGGAACTGTGGGGTAAGGAGCACAGGAACCACGGAGTTCACAAGGTGAAAAATATCAGAGCCCAGATTTGTACGTAAACAGACCCAAGTCTTGAGCTTGCAGTCGCTGGATTCCCCTGCCTCTGTTCCCTCCTGTTAATTACAGAGTCTGTACACACCTTGTGTGAAGGGGAGGAGCATTGCAGTTAGGTGTGATCGGTGTTTATTTGCAGTGTTCAAACAAACTTCAGCTCATGGGAATCATGCCCTAAACAGAAGCCCTTCAACATCTTTACTTCTAAGCAATCCCTACTCCACAACACGTATGTCATTGGTACATCTGAATAGATACCAGTGACCCATTTAAATCGTGATTGCCTTGGTGAATGAGGGGCGTGGTCACAGAGTTCAGGAGGGGACTAGCTTAGGAACCAAGATTGCAGAGGTTCCTGGGAGCCAGACAAAGGCTTCTCAAGTTACAGAAAAAGTTGAAAACAACTAGAAAATATATATATATACTTCCCAAATAAAAGCTTTGAAAAGATTCCCAAATATAATATAATTTCAAATTTGCATGGATGTTTAATTCCATCATTAAAGTATTTTTCCTAAAAAGAGAACTGAGATTATTTTGAACTGAAAATGAGTATATTTATCTTCCAAGTAGAATTACTTAGAAATTTCTCATATTTAATTTCAAGATACAAATTGGTGAATGATAGATAAAATTATCCTCAAATTTTTCTAATATTTACCAGATTTTTACTATTTAAAGAGTTTCTGTGACAAGGAACAGACCGATGATGCCTTATGTGAAGTTACGTTTTTCATCATTTTATAAGTGAAATCATCTGAGTAGTTCACGTTGGACAACTGTGTCAATATATCATATCTAGTGGCCTCGTCTGTTACAACTGAAATTCCAGGGTTTGACTTAAAACCAAGATAAACCTATCTTAGCCTGAGCAATTCTAAATATCATTACCAAGGCATTACTGTCAGAGAGAAGAGGTGGGAGGGTAGAAGGAGGGATGGTAATTGGTCGGACTTCACCTATGATGCGTATTGCAAGGGTACAGGTCAAATCTATTAAGAGTAGAGTATAAATGTCTTAACACAATAACTAAGTGAGGTGAAGGCTATGTTAACCAGTTTGATGTAAGCATTCCAAATTGTATATAAAATCAGCACATTGTACCCCATAAATGCATTAATGTACATGGTTATGATTCAATTAAAAAATCAGGTAAGGGTGGCGCCTGTAGCTCAAGGAGTAGGGCGCTGGTCCCATATGCCGGAGGTGGTGGGTTCAAACCCAGCCCTGGCCAAAAACCACAAAAAAAAAAAAAAAAATCAGGTAAAATAATTGGTAAAAGTTATTTTCATAACTAGATACAATGGACTTTAAATATCATATTAGATAGCCAGAATCATATTAAACTACAGTGAGAGTTTCAGGGACTAAACTAGGAAACATCTCATTTTTCAATGCTATTTGTTTGAAGACAATGACAGTGTCTAAATATTTAACAACTGACTTAAAGTCTAAACTAGAGAAGCTGTAAGAATTGAGCTAGCAAAGCTGAATTCATCTTACTCCATCTCCTTCTAGCAGATAAGGAAAAAAAAATACGTGTCTACTTGCACTATCTCTGAACATGTTCCAAAAATACGAGCTAGAGGGCGGCGCCTGTGGCTAAAGGAGTAGGGCGCCGGTCCCATATGCCAGAGGTGGCGGGTTCAAACCCAGCCCCGGCCAAAAACCACACACACACACACACACACACACACACACACACACAAAAAGCTTAATTTGGGCGGCGCCTGTGGCTCAGAGGAGTAGGGCGCCGGCCCCATATGTCAGAGGTGGCAGGTTCAAACCCAGCCCCGGCCAAAAATAAACAAACAAAAAAAACAATATGAGCTAGATTAGGGTCATATGGTTTCATTATTTCAGTCATCATGAGTAGTAAGTCCCACAAATCTTTTCCACACAAATTATTTGACTTTAAACCCCTGATATTCACATTATTTAAAAATTGCAGTGTCATTTTTTACAAGTAATTTAAATAAATATTAATAAGAAAGAGATTACAGTGTATCATTGAAACAAACCAAAATGTAACAAAGTCCAAAGATAATTCCCTTAGAATCTCTTTTTATAAAAAGGACATCTGGGTAATATGTTTTAAAAATGTTGTTCTTCAGATTATGAAAGGAATGCATTGCCTTTTGTGAATCAAAAAATATTACAATATAGTTTTTCTACGGCCCATCCCTGTGGTTAGTATATCAGTAGCAGCCAGGCAGGAGAGAGAATTTCGCAGCTACCTTATCTCAGTAGGGTATACCTGGACAGCTCTCAAATTAAACGCCTTCCTTAAGAGCCCATTATGGAGGATTAGCACCTAAAACACCCACAGGGAGTCAGGGACAATTAACCGCTGGGACAGTTTCTAAGGTCAGGCCACACTACACCGTATTTCTCCTGCAACTTTAGCCTGCCTGGGAGTTTATTTAAACACATACTTATGGTTTTAAAATCAACAGTTAACACTGGTTTATCAAGACACAGTTTGAAAACATGAATACATAAACACATTTTTATAGTAATGGCTTGATAATTAATATTTATACACAGGTACCGAATTATGAAAAACAGGTTGTTGTATAAAAGTTATCTTTGAAGATAGCTATGTGAACCCCACAGTGTAGCCTTCCTGGGGAAGAAAACACTCAGTAATTTTAGTATTGAAGTTCTCAATATAGATTAAGTTATTCCTTTGTAAGAATACTTTTAAAACATCCAACTCAGTAGAATAATAATCATAACTGCTATTTTTCGGGTATTGACACACTAACATCATTTTATACACATAATTTCATTTCACTCTATAATAGTACAAGGAGAGAAAGTATAAGATAGCAATATTGACATTCCATTTTCCAGGATATGGAGGTCTATTCTGCCATCAAAAATATCTCCTCAGTTTTAGGATTTTAATTGGTAGAAAAACTGAAAACCAGGAGGTGAGGAGAAATCAGAACAAAGCCATCCTTTTGTTCCATTTGCCTCACTTGGGTTCGTCCTATCAGTGTAGAAACTGACCTGGAGCAGAATTATGGTCCAGGGACAAGTTAGAAAAAGTATGAGAAGGCAATAAATCCTTTGGAAAAGGAATTACAGATGGGTTTGGCAAATATATCTAAATGTATGATAAGGACGTATTTACAGAAAGCACCTGAGACAGGTCCTGGGTAGAAGCCCATAATTGAAGAATTTTGTAATAGACCTCACTATACTTAATTATTAAGTATATTAATTATTAATATACTTATTTATTAATGCCCATGTCATATATATTTTATATAAATGTACATATAACTGTATGTGATAGCATAGTTTTATGCTATGCATGTATTTAAGTAATAAATATTACAACTGTAAAATTTTTATAATTTTCGTTACCAATGTAGAGACTGTGAATTCATAATCAATGCCTTCATTTAATTACTATATATATACATATATACATTTTGTATACTTTGTTATATTTTCCAACATGCATGTGTCACTTAAAAAATCCCAGTGAATGACTGTAAAGATGTCTATACAAATAATACTATACATTCTGTGATAGAGAGAAATAATTAAATCCATTGAGAATCTTAGCTTTAATTAAGATGATAGGTAAACTCAGAAAAGTTTGGCTTCAAGGGAAGAGCATCACTTAAGAAAAGACAATTTCATTAAGAAATGTGAAAGGGAAGGAAGTGTTAAACAGGAACATGAACAAACCTATCTAACCCAGACGTCTTTGAACTACAGATGTCTTTGAACTACAGACTCCACGTGCCCACGCTATTCAAAGAACTCAAAAATTGGAAATTTCAATTTTGATTTGAGTCAGACAGCATTCGATAAGGTGATGTTTTTATTTCCCATTAGATCACAAAATACACAATTATAACAAGTTACACTTGAGTTAATTTAGGTCAAATAGCAACCCATTCTAAATAGAGAATTATACCATTGAAAGAAAACCTTAAAAATAGTAGCATGAAAAATGCTGTCAAAAATCATTTGACAAGGCATTTTTTTTAAAGACAAAGCCTGCAAGAAACTTTTCATTATATTTTATTAAGACATCCCCTAAAAAGGTTTAATGGCTCCTATTTTTAATTAAAGATACCACCATTTTGATCCCTGAAAAATGCCTTTTTTCTCTTTGGTGAAAAATGTCTTTCAGTTATTTAGTTTAAAAGAATACATTGATGTTTCAGTAAATAACTCAGCTCTTTGTTCAGGCTTTCCTTGGCCGAGCGGTGATTCGCAAGGACAGCAGCACCCAGGTTCCAAAGCAACACGAATTGGCAAATTGTACAGAAAGACATACAGTGTCATTGCTGAATCCTTGGCTCCAGCCAGAAAGAAAGCAAGGGAATACAGACTGACCAGGACGGAAAATCCAGCAGAATCAACCACACTGGCAGATGATTACAGACACGAAGCCTTTTAAATTAACATTCTATTTACAATATTCTCAAAATTTATTTCACAGTGGCGAAAGATAAAGAGCCAAGTAGATAATTTTTTTTGTCAATTTATTTTTAGATTTATTTACTCTCTTGAATTTTTTTTTTTTTATTAAATCATAGCTGTGTACATTAATGCAGTCATGGGGTACAATGTGCTGGTTTTATATACAATTTGAAATATTTTCATCACACTGGTTAACATAGCCTTCACGGCATTTTCTGAGTTATTGTCTTAAGACATTTCTATTCCACACCTAGTAAACTGTAAGATGAACCCTTGTAAGATGCACGGTAGGTGTGGTCTCACCAGCTCTTACATGTTCACATGGATGGAGATGGAACATATTCTTCTTAGCAAACTATCTCAGAATGGAAGACAAAGTATCCAAATGTACTCAGCCTTACTATGAAACCAATTTATAGTTTTCTTATGAAAGCTGTAACCAAATTATAGCCCAAGAAGAAGGGGAAAGGGGAGAAGGAGGGGAGGGGAGAGGGGAGGATGGGTGGAGGGAGGGAAAATTTTTTTTTTTAATTTAGTAACTATATTTGTGCTAAGTTTTGAGAGCTGAAAATTTTCTGAGTTGGAGTAATTAGAAACCTTTTTGTTACCAGTTTTAGAATCAATAGTTACCTGTTGTTTGGTTTTATTTTTTTCTACAGTTTCTGCAATTATTGAACAGCACAGGTTTAAAAGCTAACCCAAAGATCATTTTCGTTTAAACTTTGATTTATGTTTCAGTTTTACTTTAAAATAAGATGCTTCCTGACATATCTCAGGACAATGACACCCAGGAAGAAAATATATTCTAGATTTTATGAAGATATACCATAGTGATTAGTTTATTTTATTTTATTTTTATTTATTTATTTTTTTTGTGGTTTTTGGCTGGGGCTGGGTTTGAAGCTGCCACCTCTGGCATATGGGACCGGCGCCCTACTCCTTGAGCCACAGGCGCCACCCTATAGCAATTAGTTTAAAAAAATTTATTCCTGAAGCCTGAGTCTAATCACAAAGTTAATATCCTCTAATATTTAGAACAATATTTAGCCTGATCCCATCGCAGGCTGGGCAAGAGACTTGAAGAGAAACTTCTCTGAAGAAGACAGGCGCACGGCCTTCAGACACATGAAAAAATGCTCATCATCCTTAATCATCAGAGAAATGCAAATCAAAACTACTTTGAGATATCATCTAACTCCAGTAAGATTAGCCCATATCACAAAATCCCAAGACCAGAGATGTTGGCGTGGATGTGGAGAAAGGGGAACACTTCTACACTGCTGGTGGGAATGCACACTAATATATTCCTTTTGGAAAGATGTTTGGAGAACACTTAGAGAACTAAAAATAGATCTGCCATTCGATCCTACAATTCCTCTACTAGGTACATATCCAGAAGACCAAAAATTACATTATAACAGATATATTTGTACAAGAATGTTTATTGCAGTCCAATTCATAATTGCTAAGTCATGGAAGAAGCCCAAGTGCCCATGGACCCACGAAAGGATTAATAAATTGTGGTATATGTACACCATAGAATATTATGCAGCATTAAAAAAGATGGAGACTTTATCTCTTTCATGTTTACATGGATGGAGCTGGAACATATTCTTCTTAGCAAAGTATCTCAAGAATGGAAGAAAAAGTATCCAATGTACTCAGCCCTACTATGAAACTAATTTATGGCTTTCATATGAAAGCTATAACCCAGTTATAACCCAAGAATAGGGGGAAGGGGAGAAGGAGAGGAGTGAGGGGGGAAGATGGGCAGAGGGAGGTTGATTAGTGGGATTACACCTGCGGTGCATCTTACAAGGGTACATGTGAAGCTTAGTAAATGTAGAATATAAATGTCTTAACATAATAACTAAGAAAATGCCAGGAAGGTATGTTAACCAGTGTGATGAAAATGTGTCAAACGGTCTATAAAACCAGTGTATGGTGCCCCATGATTGCATTAATCTACACAGCTATGATTTAATAAAAAAATAATTAATTAAAATTAAAATTAAAATAAAGGGAAGATGCTTTTTCTCTTTGGAAAACAAAGACTATTTAATCTACTAAATAAAACAGTAGCCTAATCATAAAGTTTATATATTTTAATATTTTTTTCTAAAACTTAAATGGAAGATATTTTTTTTTCCTGTGGAAGAATAAGATTATTTAATCAACTAAATAAAATAGTGGCCTTTTTGTGAGAGTTTCTTCTTTCTTTATGCTCTTATTTTTTACTGTTATTGATATAGATACATTCTAATATGTAGTTTTAATATAAACTAAAAATTAATATACTTTTTTCAGACTTCTACCTGGTCTTGACAAAGGTAACTCACTAATACGTGAACTCCCAATCCCTTCCCCTAACACAAAGGTCTCCATAGATTGATTTTATTTAATGACTTTTCATCATCTTGTGAAGAGCATTATTGTCTTTATCTCAACAAACTGCGGAAATTTTGGTCACATGAAGGCCATGTGTATTTGTGGGTTTTTAGCCTTTAGTGGGGTTGATTTTAGCTCCATCTTCATCTCAGAAGGCTGAGAAAACCAAGTCCTAAACACTGGCAATTTTTTTTTTTTTTTTTTAGTTTAAACAGAGAATGTTTAATATATGAGAGAATTATGAACAATGATAAAATAGTAACATATCTGCCAGGCATGGTAGCTCACACCTGTCATCTCAGCACTCTGGGAGGCTAACAGGGCAGACTGCTAAGCTCACAAGTTTGAGACTAGCCTGAGCCAGAGCGAGACCTTGTCTCTAAATAAAAATATACGGACATTGTGGCAGGTGCCTGTAGTCCCAGCTACTCAGGAGGCTTAGGAAAGAGAATTGCTTAAGCACAAGAGTTTGACGCTGCCATGAGCTGTGACACCACAGCACTCTAACCAGGGCAACAGAGTGAAACTCTGTCTCAAAAAAAAAAAAAAAACAAGATATAAGGAAAATCAATATGGTTCCATATGGGGCTGAGGCAGAGTATCTAAGGAAGGATGAGCTTTGCAGGAGTTCATATCTTGAGGAAAAGAGTGATTCAGCTATCTGATGGCAGAGGAACTCTGTGGCCTGGCCAGGCGGGGTGTTATCTGGAATTCCTAAGCAATCAGGAGGCCACACTCTGGAGTGCAGTCGGGGGAGCAGGTGGTATAAGCAATCTAACAGGTGATGTAAGTCTGAAGCGGAAGGCTGGTGTCAGTGAGAGCAGAACTTCAGAACACATGGGTTGCATGGGGTAGGGGTATAAGTGGGATCTTGCAGAAAGACTGCTCAGCGTATGACCCTATGGGACACCAGAGGCTGAGAATGTGTCACACAGACACTTGCCCAGGCCCGTGGTTGCAGGTGGGCTGCGAGGGGTTGGGTTTATTGTGTCAGGTGGGCTGCGAGGGGTTGGGTTTACTGTGTCAGGTGGGCTATGAGGGGTTGGGTTTACTTTCTTTTCTCTTCTTTTTTTCCCCCGTTTATTTTTATGTTCATTGTATGAGTAAAACTTTTTGATCACTCAGTGATTTTAGTCATAATAAACTAATGCATGAACTCCTTTAATTTCATTAAACCCTATCACTGAATTTAATTAGGCCATTCTATTAATTAGGTCATTGGCAACTACTTAATTTCAAACCTTAGTTGCCTGAAATAAATCAGTGTTCATGACCACAGCTGGTATATTACTAGAGGTGTAAATACATTTTGACTTTTTAATTATGCATAAGGTATCAATATTGACCATTATTATCTATTCAGCAAATAAGTTCATGTCTTCTAGAGTATCACTGTTGACTTAAAAACAAGATTCTGGATTGTATTTGCATTTCCCTGGGACTTAGTGGTGTTGAGCACCTGTTCACACACCTGTTGGCCATTTCTATGTCTTTTCTTGAGAAATGTCTACTCAGGTCCTTTGCTTATTTTTTAATTGTTATTTTTAATTTTTTTCCTATTGAGTTGTATGGATTTCTTAAATATATTTGATAGTAATTATAGATAAAGAAAATGTGATATATATAGACAAGGAAATGTTATTTAGCCTTAAAGAAAGAAAGAGGGCAGCAGCTCTCCTCAGTGGGCAGGGCGCAGGCCCCGTATACCGAGGGTGGCGCATTCCAACCCGGCCCCAGCCAAACGGCAACAACAACAACAAAAATAGCCAGGTGTTGTGGCGGGCGCCTGTAGTCCCAGCTACTTGGGAGGCTGAGGCAAGAGAATCACCTAAGCCCAAGAGCTGGAGGTTGCTGTGAGCTGTGATGCCACAGCGCTCTACCCAGGGCAACAAAGTGAAACTCTGTCTCTAAAAAAAAAAAAAGAAAGAAAGAAAGAAAAAAGAAGGAAAGAAATCTTGCCATTTGGGATAACGTGAATGAGCCTGGAAGACATTATGGTAAGTGACCTGAGGCAGACACAGAACAGCAAGAGACAAACGTGTCCCCTGAAATAGTCCGACGGGGGCAGAGCCCAGCGAGGGGGTTGGCAGTGACAGCAGGAGCGGGAAGACAAAGAGCTTTTGGCCAAAAACGACAAAGTCTCATTTACACGGGGAAATGAGTTCTGGAGATCTAAAGCCCAGCATAGTGGCCACAGTTCACAACCGTGTACTGCAAAGAGGTACATCTTAAGATTCTCACAGTAAAAAAAAAAAGGTAACTCTGTGAGAGGATGCTAACCTTGACTGTGATAACCATTTCACAGCCTATACCTATATTAAAAAATCAAGTTGCACTCCTTAAATCAATTCCTATTTGACAATTATACCTCGAAAGCCTCAGTGAAGCTGAAGAAATAATTTGTAAAAATTACGATTTTTACATTCTTGGAATAACAAGAACTCGAACTAAAAATAGACAAATTAGATCATTAGAAGTGATGTTAATATGGATGGCAACTTTTTAAACACTGTGTAAACCCTATTATCATTTCCTCTCTAATGTATACAACTACGGTGAATTTGCATTACATTTTACCCCTCAAATTTCCTTAATTACTTTAGTTGTTTTCTCCAATATTGAGCTCCGTAAATAACGACTGACAACTTTCACCAGCTTCCTCAACCTGTTTATTCTACTTATTTTGCAGTTTTTGGCCAGGGCTGGGTTTGAACCCACCACTTCTGGCATAGGGGGCCGGCACCCTCCTCCTTTGAGCCACAGGCGCCACTCTCAAAAAAATATTTTTTAAAAGGCTTCCAAATAACTGCGCCCTTGTAGGGATCAATCCCATCACTGGGCCAAGACCCTACTATTACAGATGCAAGTAATGCCTTATGATCCAAATTTATTTTGCAAATTTTTTTTTTTCTTTTTGAGTTTTTAGCCATGGCTGGGTTTGAACCCATCACCTCCGGTACGTACGGCTGGCACCCTACTCCTTGAGCCACAGGCACCACCCTGACCCAAATTTATTTTGTGCCAATGTACTCCCCAGACAGGTAGGTAGGTAATACAACAAATAGCGTTGTTGTCGTTGCTGAGAATTGCCCTTGCATGGGGTTGGGGAGGAGTTTATACATGTGTGTCTGTGGGTCTCACATGTATGAAGCTTATGTGTGTCTAAACATCTCCCTGTATGGTCCCTTTTATTTTATTTATTTTTTTTTTTTTTGTAGAGACAGAGTTTCACTTTATGGCCCTCGGTAGAGTGCCGTGACCTCACACAGCTCACAGCAACCTCCAACTCCTGGGCTTAAGCGATTCTCTTGCCTCAGCCTCCCGAGTAGCTGGGACTACAGGCGCCCGCCACAACGCCCGGCTATTTTTTGGTTGCAGTTTGGTCGGGGCCGGGTTTGAACCCACCACCCTCCGTATATGGGGCCGGCACCTTACCGACTGAGCCACAGGCGCCGCCCTATATGGTCCCTTTTAAATATGTAAATTTTCTACCATGAGTAGTTGATTTGTATTCAGGAATTGTAACTTATTCATGTTAGCTTTCTTCTAGTAGAAAGAAAAACTTCAGATCTGGTTGGAAGCCAGGTGTCACCGGAAAAAAAAAAAAAAAAAAAAAAAGAAAAGAGACAAGGTTGGAGAACTGAGATGTCAAGAGGCATCTCCCTGGCAATTCTGCCTGGAGTTAATCCACTAATAACTGTATCCAATCATTTTTAAAAGAGAAAAAAAAAACTATTTTTGACAGTCCACTTGTCAGTTCTGGTGAACTGCAGCTTCAGATGTCTACCATTCAAACAAAACCCTGTTAGACCGTTTCCTAGATTAAGCACATATAGAAAGAAAAAATCTGAACAGTTATTCAGGGTCTATTTCTTTATTTTTCTTCCTCATCAGAGAAACGTAATATTTTCTGAGATAAAATTTGCCTTTTTAAGTTCAGCTTAATATAAATTAAACTCACGCATGTAAACACAGACATGCAACTATAAAAATTTTAACTAGAAACTATATTATTCAAATAAACAGTTAAAAGCAAATGGGTTGAACACTGTCAGTAAATACATAATGGCAAAACATCTTCAATATCCACATCCATCCAAGAAAAAGATGTAACAATGATCCTCTGTTCTCAAACAGAAAGTGTCCAACAGCACCAAACTGGATTTTCTACAACTTTTTTAGCGATAAATATATGAAACATAAGGCTGGGAATGGTGGTTCACACCTGTAATCCCAGAACTCTGGGAGGCCGGGGCAGGTGGACTGCCTGAGCTCACAGGCTCGAGACCAGCCTGAGCAAGTGCAAGATGCCATCTCCAAAAAATAGCCGGGCGTTGTGTTGGGCGCCTGTAGTCCCAGCTACTCAGGAGGCTGAGACAAGAGAATTACTTGAATCCAAGAGTTCGAGGTTGCTGTGAGCTATGACGCGACAGGACTCTACTGATTGCGACAAAATGAGACTATGCCTCGAAAATAAATAAATAGAAAAGACATGAAAACATATAGCAGGGGCCAAAAATAAATGTGAATAGCAGTCTGGAGGACATTACTGTTCCCAGTGATTAAAACAGTTACTCTAACGGAGAAGTTTCATTGAATTCTAAGGAGCATTAAAAAATACATTTCAAAAAAAAAAAAAATACATTTCAGAGACCATTAAACCCAAAGTATCCATTAGCTACTCTCAAACCTGACCCTTCTGTGTTTTCTCTTTATATTTCCCGTTCTCTTTCGCTTTGTTGATTCACAGTGGTCCACACAAGGAAGCAAAGGTTTACTAACACTATAGCCAGAATCAGTGTGATGTCTCTGGAGATGCTTTTAAACCAATAAATATCTCAATGGGAGCTTGTATAGCCTAAAATCAAACAGAAGATGCAGAGCTATCCATAACGTAGTATTAATGCTTAAGCATAAAGTATTCCCTAGATGCCCACAAAAATCACTCTGACATCACCCTTTTTTTGGCTATGGAAGATTCTATCCCAAAAGAAGGTCATTATTATTTTATGTTCTATTCTCTAAGCAAATTTATAAGAAAAAATGAAGCATGTGGCTCTTAAGAGATTTTATGCAGAAATTAAAACAGTTTAATATATATAAGAAGTACAAAGTTCCACTGTCTGTATTTATACAATTATGATGTATGAGATCTAAATGAAATTTCCTCGAATCATTTACTTGAAGCCTTAAAAGGAGGAATATAATGCATTAAACATTTAAAATTGACTAGTTTTTCCATCAGTTCTGTAGCAGGGATATATGTGTGTTTATTTGTCAAAATAATTAAAGATTTTTAAAATCATAAAGATAAAGAAGTATCATAATGTTATAGAGAGACATACTGACTTCAACCCCAAAACATTAATACTGAAAGCCGTCTTCCCTATTATTGAAAGCCTCATAAACCCCGTAAGTCAAGTGAGGGAGAGAGCGTGTTATGTTTTTCCCTAAGCTTTCTATATTCTTCTACAGATATTTCTACTCTGCCCTGGGCCACATTAGCCAAATGTCTTAGAGAAACTGAGGAAAATATGTAATGCATTGGGCGGTGCCTGTGGCTTAAAGGAGTAGGGCACCGGCCCCATGTGCCGGAAGTGGCAGGTTCAAACCCGGCCCGGGCCAAACACTCCAAAAAAAAAGAAAATATGTAATGCATTTGGGAAGTAACCTCTGCTCAGAATGAACTGAAGTGTGTCCCACTGAAACTGTTGCTTCTGTAACATTTCTATACCAAATACTTCGGTGCAGAGAACTTATTGGTTCATGTGTGTTAATATCTTTACAAAACAAACAGTGGGATTTCCCTTGATAAAAATAATTGTGTTTCTGTGTGTGTCACTGCTATAATAGATACACTAACACTCTATAAAAATTAAATGCTACGACAGCTTAATACAGATGACTTCCACGCCAAAGCAGAACAGTATTTTTTTCAGATAAAAATTGGGCCGTGATTATTCTGACTTACTAGTGGGAAATCTCGTCCATTTCTGATGGTATAGTAGATTTTTTAATGTTATTTCTATGTAGGCAATTATGGCTGAATTACGTTCGGATGTATTAAACCAACAAATGACTGAAAAGCTGTGATTTTTTTAAAGTAGTGTTGGATATATTTTTGCACGTTGCTTTTTTAGAATTAGCTATAATATCTTTTCATTTAGTTCTATTTCTTCGGTGTTTTGAGATGAAGTGAATTCATGTCCTTCATTTGATAACTAATAGACATCGTACGTGGGGACTGGAGGATGGAACAGAAAAGCAGGAGGCGTCACCCCTATGAACAACTAACACACAAGGTTGTGTGTTGAGTACTTGATTATTGCAACAAAGAGTCAAGAGAATCCCTAATACAGAAAGGGAACCAGCTGTAAGACAGAGAACTACGGCTGCTGTGCAGCACAAATATCTGACTCATAAGTACAGTGATAAACAAGGAGAGTCAGTTTAGTTATTTGACTAAATTCATAAAAGTGTCCCCAAAGTGCCCCTGAGCCAAGACAGATTGCAGCACTGCAAATCTACCCACCATTTTTGAGAAGCTGATTTACCTTTTTAGTGTAAATTCAAATTTCTTTTTTTTTATTAAATTACAGCCGTGCACATTAATGCAATCATTAATGCAATCAAGTCAAAATTCTTACCAAAATGCCTGCACAAGACCATACACTTTTGGCAATTAAAGGTTATCATTATTTTTTTCATAAGTTACATGATCTACCAGTTTTGAGGAATAAGATAATGTCTATAGTCCCGACTTTATATCGTCTATAAATCCACCAAGGTAACAGAATTTAGAAGTTTCATTTATCGCTGATTTAATATTCCTGAATTGAAGTTTCAGTCCTTGAAGTATTATCAAGGCTGCTAAGGAATCTGCACAGTCGTAGCAGTGAACATAAGATCCTGGCAGGTAGTCGGACAAAACAAAGAAGCTGTAAGACAGATTTTATGAATATTAAGACCAAAACTTGGTGCTCATAATTCATCACTGCTTCAAAAAATCAGTGGCTTTGCTAACCTTTCCCAAATCCACCTTTAAAACACACCTTTATAGAAAATATCTTGCCATTAGCACTAACTCTTTCTTACTTCCAGAAAGATGTAATACCATGGGGACTAAGTGGGATTGACAGAAAAAAAACCCATAAATCATCATCAGACTTTCAGAAATAGCTCTGCATTCAACTAAAATGAAATATTTTCCCTTCTCTAGCCTGAGCTCTCATAGTAGTTTTGTTAATGGTATCCCAGCTCATTTCATCCCCTTCCAGTGCCGGTAAAATATGCTTAACACGTCAGGATTCAAACAAATATTCTTATTTTGTACAGAGAATTAAGGGACATGTTGCCGTGTGATATATAATAAATACTACAGAGCAAATCAGTGATACACAGAGAAGCATTAGACAGTTTCCTGGCTTGTGAATATCCTGGGCAGACTGTTCCATTTCAGCACAATGCGAGTTATAAATTTCACATGTTCCCCCCACATCCTCAAATAATTTGTTAGATTAGCCTAAAATAGTTTAATTGATTGTTATAAGGTGCATACATTCTTTGGTGTGAGATTAATCATTTTAAATTAAGAATGTCTAATATTGTGCCGTTGGGAAGCAGTGATTTAATGAAGACAGGACAGCAATTTATATTAATTTAACCAGCGAATTCAAAATCTTGTGGGGGAAAATGATTTATCTATGGAGGAGATATACTTCATTCGTATAAACAGGTGAAATATCACAGTGCTCAAGTAAAGTAGATTTGTGCTGTAGATAAAGAACTGGTAATCCCTCAGTGCTAAAGTTTTGAAATATACATTCTTTTTCTATTAGTAAAATCTATTACGGTGCTGACAGAGTGGGTATATTCATTCTGAATTAAGAGAAAAAAGAAATTACAAAAGCAACACAATTAGAACATTTCTCTTATTTTGCCTGTTTTTTCTCTTGTCAAATATCCTCCCCATTCCTTACTGTAAGACAGATGAATATTTTAACAAATTCTCTCTAGAAAACAACAAAAAAAAAACCTTTTAGGGAAAGGATGGCATGGCCTTACGTCAGTCTTACCAATGTAGGAAATAATAATATTCTAGAAAATACGGCCACTTGACAAATACTGTGAATAAAGAAATTATATCAGTGTCCTAAAAAGTGATATTTATCAAAACAAACGACTTGTTTGTTGAGTCTACTTAACTGTGAGAATCTCACATGCTGGTGAGGCAAAACAAAGCCTCTGGGGGAAAAAACCACTGAATTTGTTTTTTTTTCACTGTTATTATCAAAAGCTGATAGGATTTTCACACTCCTTTATTTCCCCAGGCAGAAGTTATTCATATGAGAAGATAACTTGCACGAAAATGCCAGAACTAAACGTTATTAGGATGGTGTAAAACCAAGTTTTGATATAATACAAGACTTGAAATGCGTGTGAGAGTGTAGGCTTCTCCTGGAGAGAAAGACTTTAAACTCACACACACCACACACATACGTACAGGTAAAACTACAGCTAGGATGGGGCTGCTAGACAGAGCGGCCTGGCTCGTAGAGTTTTTGCAGAGAAGTCTGCACCCAGGATGGGCCTCCGTTACTGAACACCTACTACTCCGCTCTTCTTGCTGACAACTTTTGGCAATGATTCATTCATTTAGTCCTCCTGATAATTCTTTCAGTTACACTCTATCATAATTATCTCTTCTACAGGCAAGGAAACTGATGGACAAAATAATTAATTAATTTCTCAAGAATATATCACCTTCCCAAAGTCACACGGTGACAGAACAGTGGTTTGTTCTAGGCTGGCTGGCCTCAGAGCCCGTGCTCTGAACCACCAAGCCACACTGCCCTTCTGATCAGAGGGCTGAGTAGGACTGACTTAGGGATAATGGTTGCTGGGCATTCCAGGGAAAAGACAGAAAATTCCATACTCTAAAGGTCTCTAGAGCTAGGACCGAGTTACATGATTAAGCCCAGGCAAGTGGATCATACAGTCCAGAACGCTGAGTCTGTTTCAAGGGGCATAACAAAAAAGGGAGAGTTGCATTGTAACTTTTGATATATACATTATTGACTTATTTTATCAGTTATTTTCCCTACTACTTGAGAAATGAGGAGCTCTATCAGTCTGGGGGAAGGCTGCATTGCTGTAACTAGACAACTTAGACGCCTTTCCCCTCCCAACCCCTGGAGGAGTCTGCGGTATACACTCTGATGCCGGCCACCGTAACAGGGCCTTTTACATTAAGTCCATCAAACGAGAAACAATGCCTCACATTTGTTAATGTTCATCCTATTTCCAGGCTCTACAGCAAGGGTCTCTGTCCTGTCTCTGCATTCTTTGTGAAGAAGCTCATTCAGAAGACACTTTTATTTCAGACACAAGAATTTTTAACTCCGTTGAACTTAAGGTTTTGATAAAGTGAAATCTTACCTAAACTGTAATCATCCTGTAAGTTACAGGTTATTTAGGGCACTCTGAAAAAGATTCTGCAGAGGAAAATAGTTCCTTTCAGAGTGACTGGACAAAAGCAGATCTGATGAAAAAAAAAAAGTTGTTCCTCTCTAGCCGTGTAGCTCCAGATTGCCAGCTGCACCCTATAATGACTCACCAATGTCACAAAATCTGAAAACCAACTGGAGAAGCTGGGATACCTGGCTTTTATATGCTTGGCTGTAAAACACAAATGTGGTTTCACAAAAAGTTGCCTGAGAGTTGCTTAAAAGGTTGTGGCAGCTACACGGGGTGGGGGATAGAATGGGATGGATGGAATAAATTATGCCGGTGGTAACTGTTCTTCAACATTGTGGTTTTTACTTTATTTCTTTTTATGTTAAATACTTTTGCAGCACCTGATGCAATATAAGCAGCAATGATTTAAGGAGTTGTGAGCTGAAAGTGATTTTTATACAATAAAGTCCATGCAGGAAATCGCAGGAAAGCCTGTTAGAACAGGCTACTTATTGGTGCCCCAGCTCACAAGTCAAAGAAACCAATATGTGTCTAAATGTGTCAGAACATAAGTTCATACAGGTTAAATTGCTTAGTGCCAAATTATTGCACGTTATACAAATCACAGAATCATTAATATGTGGACTCTTGAAAAGCAATGTTTTATGAGAATGGAAATAAAGAAAAAAGATAATTTAATATAGTTAGGCTTTTTGCATCAATATTCTGTGCTATCTTTTTAAAGCATCCTCAGCTGATAAACCAATCATTAAATCTGAAAATATTTTGAGGCTCTTGCAGAAGTATAATAAACCTGTCAAAATATTTAGAAGAAGGCAAAGTATCAAACATTAATAAAAATATCACTAAGGAGAAGAAAAATCTATATGATTATCATGACATTAATTTGCCAAAAAAGAAACTGGGTTCAAACAAAACCCATAAGTCACGTTGCTCTAATAAAAGAATGATGCAGAAAGGTCTCCGTCTCAGCTAATCCTTAATAGAACCATGGAACTAAAAACGGTTACTTTCATTCAACAACGAGAGTTTAATTTCATTTTCTTTCTTTTGTTGGTTTTTTAAATTATAAATATCTGAAATAAAAAAAGTTGAATGTCTGAAAAATAAATGTTTCCAAAAAGAGACTTTAACAACTTCTTGGAAATACAAGATAGAGACACTTTCATTATATCCAGAGAGTACCAGCAAGAATCAAGTACTAGCATTTAGTAATAGAAAAAAAAAAAAATAGAAAAAAGTAAAGGCAATATCTTCTACAACATTATTTCAGCTTCGAATATGAACAGCCCATCTCTAAAAATAAAAATGTACACATCTCATACTTGTGTGTAATAACTAGAACATATTTTTAAATCTATAAAAAGGTTTTCCTTATAGAATCATAAATTTGAAATATAACTATATATATTGGACACCTGGAAATGTTTTGTGAATATTGATATTACATATTTCAAAAATTAAAAAATAAAAGAATGGTAACAATAGGGCCAATGCTACTAAAATTTCCTCATCTTCGAATGATTGCATCCCCTGATACAGTCTGCTTCTTCATCCCCACCCAGAACCTGTTAGTTGAAAATTGTATGGGGCGGCGCCTGTGGCTCAGTGAGTAGGGCGCTGGCTCCATATGCCGAGGGTGGTGGGTTCAAACCCAGCCCCAACCAAACTGCAACAAAAAAATAGCTGGGCGTTGTGGCGGGCGCCTGTAGTCCCAGCTGCTCGGGAGGCTGAGGCAAGAGAATTGCTTAAGCCCAAGAGCTGGAGGTTGCTGTGAGCCGTGTGATGCCACGGCACTCTACCGAGGGCCATAAAGTGAGACTCTGTCTCTACAAAAAAAATAAAAATAAAAAAAATAAAACCAGCACATTGTACCCCATGATTGCATTAATGTACACAACTATGATTTAATAAAAAATAAAAAAGATGATAAAATGACTTTAATGGCGTATGCTTTGGACAGCATTATAAGTTTTGTTACCCCATTTCCACAGTTATAGCTTCTTCCTAGAAAAGATGCATTTTGACAAGTCAAAGCTTTTCAAAGTTCTGAATATCAGCATTGTTCCCACACAATGTGTCCCTGGTGAATCAGATCTAAGTAGACTCACCGTGTCTCCCCAGTTTGAACCCTCGACACGCACAAAGAACTTTCTTTTCTCCTCTACCAACCCTGTGTTGCTCTCCGTGTCTCTTCCAGTCTGTTCCCTCAGACACTGTGGTGTGTGTGCGTTAATCCATCCACCCGCTGATGGAGGACAGACCTGTCATTAGCCTGTTTACATAGTAAGAACATGAACTTCTGCTATGATTACAACATTTCCCTCATGTACATATCAATTCAGCGATTAAAAAGAGAAAGACATGGAGGCATGCAGCCACAGATAGCGACAGAGAAGAGAAGCCATGCAGTGTTCACAGATATTTTCAAATGTGTCCAAATAAAAAAGGTTTATTGGACTATCTTTCACACCATGGTAGTTATAGAATGGATCATCTGTGAAAGCCACCATCAATACATATGTAACAGCATAACGTTCAATATCAGACCATTTTCTCAAAGGAAGGGTAATTATTTCAATTTCGATACTGATTATTTGAACAAAGAATTGTTTTGTGTATATGCGAGAGAATTTAAAAGAAGGATGAGATTTAATCAAACTTTACAAGCAGGATGAGAATGTGTGAAGTAATTAGGAGGTGATTTCACTATATTTGCATAAGCTGTGACAAGGAAAGTTAGATCACACCTACCCCAAAGTGTTCCTTCTTTTGAATTTCTTTTCTTTTCTTTTTTTTTTTTTTTTTTTTTTATAGAGACAGTCTCTTCTCAGGAGGCTGAGGCAAGAGAATCGCCAAAGTGTTTCTTCTTTAAATGAGAGTGCTTTTCATTGTCAGACTTTGTAAAGGTACTATTCTCCATCTTCACTTACTTCTCTCTCTCTGGCTCTCTCTCTCTCTCTCTCACGCACACACATATCTACAGTTAAAATGCAATCATACTTCTCATTAAATTGTTCATTCATCCATTCATCACCCAACACATATTTATAGGGTAGCAGACACTATGTTAAGCCCTGGATTTCTTTCAATGTATGGTTTATATTACCTTAAAAATAATTTCAGGGCAGCACCTGTGGCTCAATGGGTAGGGTGCCAGCCCCATATACCGAGGGTGGCAGGTTCAAACCCGGCCCCGGCCAAACTGCAACCAAAAAATAGCCGGGCGTTGTGACAGGCGCCTGTAGTCCCAGCTACTCAGGAGGCTGAGGCAAGAGAATCGCCTAAGCCCAGGAGTTGGAGGTTGCTGTGAGCTGTGTGATGCCTCGGCACTCTACCGAGGTCAATAAAATGAGATTCTGTCTCTACAAAAAAAAAAAAAAAATGGTAATTTCAAAAAAAGAGCATGAAAGTTGAGTGTAACAGCAATATTCTCAAGTGTTTTAAGGCACTTCAGCAAACTCTGACACTGACATTCAGAAGATATTGAAACAAATCATATTTAAAACAAAAGCACATGGCATTTAACACTTTAACACTATATCCTATTATAGCCATTAAGAATTGGCACTAATAATTTGTTTACATGATCGTTCCTTCTGCTTGCCTTTGAACACCCCCAGGTTTTGTCTCCTTCAATTCTGCCTCTGTAGGAGGCATTTTAAACCCAAGAGGGGTGCACCTGTCACCTGCTGCTGAAGAAATAATTCATACACGGTCAACGTTCATAGTCACCATTAAAATCTTTAATTTTTATGTTTTTTGCATTTGGCTAAATACCTTAAACATATTTACAATTTTAATCTTTTAGTTCAATCTTTGTAATCGTTTTATAATTGATGTTTCATCCTCCACATTTTATTAACGTGGCCACTCCAGACCAAAATATTAAGTTGCTAAAATCAGCAGAGCTGGCGTTCAAGCTGGGATTTGTTTGATTTTAAACCCATTTTCTTAATTGGTATCTGATAAAATTCCACAAATTATTACTGGTTAATAAGCACAGGAATACACTGCTTGTTCACTCAGCAAACCTGCACGGAGTTCCTACTTTGACCAGACGTTCTAAGTCTCAGAGCACAGCGGGAACAAAACAGAGAAAGCCTCTGACATCATGCGACTTATAATCTCCTGAGGATATTTAATTCACCAAATATTACTCAGCCCATTTTTTGGCAGTCTGATTTCATGAATGCAGTAATGTAAAACATACTCCTGCATAATCTGATTTATGCAGCCCCCTTCCCCCGCTCCACCAAATCAGACAAAGTACAACTTCCAAAATGGAATTATACAGTGGACATTTTATTCTTGGTACCATATGAAACAGGAAAGATACAAATGTTTAGGTTTTTTAAAAACTGTCTATTCAAATAAAAGAATATGGTAAGTTAATATGCATTTCTCTTTTTCTTTTTGTGACAGAGAGGGTTCTCTGTCTATCACCCAAGCCGGAGTGCAGTAGTGCGATCATAGCTCACCACAGCCTTGAACTCCAGGCTCTAACGATTCTCCTGCTTCAGCCTCCCAAGTAGCTAGCATTATAGGCACTATGCCACTATGCCTAGCTAAATGTAAAAAAGAATTTTGTAGAGATGGGGTGTCTATGTTACCCAGGCTCATCTCAAACTCCCAAAGCACCGGGATTAAAGGAGTAAGCCTGTGCGCCCAGCCTATAGTCATTTTAGAGACTATGATTTTTCTGAAGGTTTTGTTTTCTGACAATATTTAATATATAGGATAATCTAGAAATAAGATCTAAAGGGAGCAGTTAGTGGAGATTATTTTAAATATCACTATCAGATTCAAAAACCTGTCAAATGTTCACATTAGAAAATAAAAGTCGGGTTCTTTTTATTGTGTTGTGATTATATAATACAAATATACGTCCTGTATAAGATTCATATATATTACTATAGAATCTATGAGCCAGTCCAAGAATCTAGACTAAGTACAATTGTATATTCTACAACCACACTGGATAAACTCGTCAAGAGAAGAAACAAATTTTCAGCAAAATCATTATCATTTAGCAGTAAGAAAAAAATTGCTAATAATTATTAGATAATTTTTTAAACATTTAATTTGAACAATAGGTAGAAAGACTAAGTTTATCTTTCATTAAAATGCAATATAAATTTGTGTAGATTAATCAAAGAATAGGACTCCATATGGCTTTGCGATTGTATCCTAATTATATTTAAACATAATTCTATATTAGAATAACCAATATGTTTATGACTAGAATGTGGCTATTTGTAAATAATACATGGACTTCTTCAACACCTTTCACAATCATTTCATTAAAACCTTCTCATCTTATTCTGGACCTGCTATATTGACTTTAAAATGGCAAAGTACTGTTTAATATTACATGAAATATATTTGAAATCTTGACATATTCCTATATTTTATATTTGCTTATGTATATACTGTATCTGTAAGATAAATATATTTACAGCTATCTTTGTTGATATACAAAACACTTTCAACTGTGATATTCAACAAGGCTTTGCACTGATGTTTTATATATATATATATTATATATATATGGGTCTTTGGAAATAATCACAGTATTTTAAAAATGTACTTTCAATTATTTTCCCAGAACATATTCTAAAATCAGAATCCTACCACCAAGTATCAGTGGTAGGATTGATACTTGAATATTGATAATGAATATTTCAAATCAATTGATAATGAATATTTCTAAAGGAGACCCCAAAGCCTTTGGTTCAGTTTGAGATTCAAAAGAAGTAGATAGCAGAGAGTAGTTATGATGTTCTGTTGACTCGCAGGTCTGCCAAACTGCCTGAAACATTCATCAGCTATACGTCATAAATGAAACGGCTGCCTGAATCAAAGAGAAGATAGTAAAGTGAAGGATGAATTTATATCCTTTATCCTTGATAAATTTCCTAAGTGACATGCAATTAATAAAAGTTCTATCTGAAATACAGAGCAATTTTTTTTTTCTTTTTGTAGAGACAGAGTCTCACTTTGCCACCCTTGGGTAGAGTGCCGTGGCGTCACACGGCTCACAGCAACTTCTAGCTCTTGGGCTTCTGCGATTCTCCTGCCTCAGCCTCTCGAGCAGCTGGGACTACAGGCGCCCACCATAACGCTCAGCTATTTTTTGGTTGCAGTTCAACCAGGGCTGGGTTTGAACCCACCACCCTGGGTATATGGGGCCGGCGCCCTACTCCCTGAGCCAGAGGTGCCACCGCAATTTTAAATCAAATAGTCAAAAAAGAATATCTTCCATAGCAGTTACAGGTAAAGCATCTTCATTTTAATATTAAAGTGTGTATGATGTCATATAGACGATTTAGGAATTACAGTATTAGTTACACGTTATTTTTAAATAATAGAAATATATTTTAAATGGTCTAATTTTTGAACATTTAAAAAGACTAAATTGAATGCTGGAGATTTCTAAAGTAAAGTAGAATATTAAAATATCATATACAGAAACAATACAAAACAATGTTGAACTTAAGAAATGAAAAAATCTTCAGGCCTGGCGTGGTGGCTCACACACCTGTAACCCCAGCACTCTGGGAGACCAAGACAGGTGGATGGCTTGAGCTCAGGAGTTCATGACCAGCCTGAGCAAGAGTCAGAAGTGAAAAAGAAAAAATAAATGAAGACATCATACCCAAATGGGTGAACTTGATCTAGCCTGTCTCAGCTAGCAATTTTGCATATTTATATTTCCAGAACAGATATTAGGACTCCTTTTTATATAAGTTTCCCCTTTTTGCTATACGCCTAAGAACTCCTTTATCCCAACATGCCGAATAAGAATTAACTATAGAAAAAAAAGAAAGAAAGAAAGAAAGAAAGAAAAAAGAATTAACTATAGTCCTACCGTAACACTTGCTTTAAGAAATATGCATTTGTTCCAATGGGACAGCCAGATTTAGCAATAAAAACTACAGGCTACTCAGTGAAATGTGAATTCTGTGTAAACAACAAATACATTTTTAGTATAACTACGTCTGATTTCATACACGCACCCCCTACCCCTCTCCTTCAACTCTAATTAGGAACCAGGGAGATTAAGGAGCTCTATTTGCTCCTTTTGTTGGTTTCTGTGTTCGCTTCACTTTCAATCTATTTTTCCTTCAGAAAAAACTGGGGCCTTCACTTTTCTTTATTTTATTTTTTTTTTGTGTTTTTTGGCCGGGGCTGGGTTTGAACCTGCCACCTCCGGCATATGGGACTGGCGCCCTATTCCTTAAGCCACAGGCACCACCCTCACTTTTCTATCAGAGACCCTGTAGGTAGGAAAAAGCAAACATCTGAGCACTGGGTTGTTGAAACCGTATTAACTCAATATGACAAATCTTTATTCTCTTCCACACGAAGACTGTGCCATTCAGCCTTGGCTTTCTAACCTTTGCCCAGAATCGGACACTATACAGATGTCCAGCCTGTCCAGGCATGGCTGTCTGCCCCAGCAACACCTAGCTGGGCTGATACTACCAATGGCAAGTGCAAAGGGGCACACACAACATACCTATGTAACTTTCTTTATGTCTTTTTATTGTTTAATTTTCCTACAAGACTCAGCTTTATCAGTACCTCTGCTGAGTGACACGTAAGGAATAGTTTATCAAAGCACAGTCACACCATCAAGTCATCATATCCTTTGCTTACTACGTTTTAGGACACAACATGTTTCCCCAATGATTCATGTTAACAAGATGGAACAGAGAGCAAAGCGTCCAAGAGCCCACCACTTACCCCCTCTCTGCAGCCGCTCTGCTCCCACTGACCTGGACCTGGTGTTTCCTCTCCCTTCAGGAGCCCCCGTGGTTTAAACTCACACTGCTTCTGACCTGCCATATTGAGGAAACCAAGGGAAACGCTCGTGGACCTAAAGTTCTGCTGTGGTTCACGCTGCAATCCCAGGAGGTCTCAGAACTGATCTTAGTGTCAAAAATCCACACACCAGGAGAGTAAGAAATTAGTGGATCCAGGGACTTTCTGGGCCCCTTGAAAGCTCCGTACGTGGACTACAACTTTACACCTATGTCTAAGTTCAGTTCAGATTGGAAACACTTGAGTCAGTTTCTCCCAGTCAACATTTATGCACCAACTGGAGATCACCACATTCCTCAAAGGGCCGTTACGATGAAAAGTCACATTTAAATTTCATAACAAGATACTAATTTAATTTCACATACATTTTATTATACCTCTTGTACGATTAATAAATGCTTAGGGCATTTTGTTTGTTTTTTTATTGTTTGATTTTTTAATTACTATATTTAACAAATAAAAGATAGCCTTTTAAGGCAGATGAGTAACAAAAAATGAGGATGCATTTCCAAGCTTACTCCTGGACCAGAACTGGCTATAATCTTGGGGTGTCGTTAATCCAGACTGGATCTTGTTACATGACAGTATTTATACAGAACCATTCAAAAAGAGTGGCTGCGAAGGTTTTATGCTGATGGCGTAGAACAACAAAAACTTTCAGAACTAAATGATTTTAAAAATCAGTTCCAGCTCTCACGATAGAAACCTAACATTTTAGTATCAAAAAAAAATGAGAAAGAAATGGAAACCTCAGATTCAAATATGTCCTTCATATTTAGTGCAACAAATCTGCAAAAATAATTCACATGCAACAGATTATGAGCTGGTAAACTGAAGTTCACCTTTGTCTATGATGTCAAATTTATCCATTCAGTGAGTAAATACATTTTTAGAAATAAACATTTACCTTTATTATTTTTTTTTTTTTGTAGAGACAGAGTCTCACTGTACCGCCCTCGGGTAGAGTGCCGTGGCGTCACAGCTCACAGCAACCTCTAACTCTTGGGCTTACGCAATTCTCTTGCCTCAGCCTCCCTAGGAGAACATTTACCTTTAAAAACATATTTTTGGTAGCAGGATTATTCTTAAATGTTTTGTGTATTTCTGACTTATCGATACATAACAATTATACATATTTATGAGGGGTTGTGATGTTTTGATACAGGAATACAGTACATGGTGATCAGATCAGGGTATTTAAGGTAGCCATCGCCTCACATATTTATCAAACGTTTGGGAATATTTCAACTCTTCTGTCTATTATGAAGCATGTCATAAATTACTGCTGGCTATCGTCACCTGCTGTGCGGTCAGACACAGATTATTCCTCCCATCCAGCTGTGTATTTGGACTCACTAACCAGCCTCTCTGCATCTCTGCACCTTCCCCACCTCTGGAAAGCATCCTTCCTCTTCCTCCCCATGAGATCGCCTTTTCTAGCTCCCACACGAGAAGAAATACGTAATGCTTGCATTTCTGTGACTGTCTTACCTCCCTGAAAATGACCTCCAGTTCCAACATGTTGCTGTGCATGAAAGGATTTCAGTCGTTTTTACTGAATAAAGAGAATTCCATTGTGTATAAATTGGGTAAAGGAAAGCCTCTTCAATAAAGGGTGCTGGGAAAGATGGGTCCCTACAGACAGAAGCATGAAACTAGACCCCTGTCTCTCACTATATGTAAAAATCAACTCAAAATGGATTAAAGACTTAAACGTAGGACCCAAACTGTGAAACTTATTATCTGTCCCTCCAGCTAAAATATTCACACTCCAGGAAGGCACTGACTTTATACGCTTTTTTTTTTTTTTAATTTCAGAGTATTATAGGGGCACACATGTTTCCGTTACGTAGTTTGTTCTGTATATTTCAGGTCAAAGTGACAAGTGTTCCATTCAAGCAGAATGTGTGCGTTACGCCCCTCAGCTGTGGATTAACCCACCTGCTTGATTCCCATTGAGTTTTACTTCCCCAGGTGCACGTAAGTGTTGATCGCCTAGTTCCAATTCAGTATTGAGTGTGTGTGGTGTTTGTTTTCCCACTCGTGATACTTCACTTAGAAGAACGGTCTCCAGGTCCAGGTTGTTACAAGAGACACTACCGTCACCAATTTTTATGGCTGAGTAGGTATACAAATACAACATTTTATTAATCCATTAATGGGCATGTGAGCTGTTTCCACATCCTTGCAATTATGAATTGTGTTGCTAATAACATTCAAGTGGCAAGTGTTTTTATATATTTCTTAATGCTATCTATAAGCCCAGGGCCTAAACAGGAAACGAATGGGTGCTCGGTGGCCGTAGCATAGTGGTTACAGCAAAGGCCACATGCACCGAGGCTGGCGGGTTTGAATCCAGTCCTGGGCCAGCTAACACACCCATTTACACACATTGACAACTGCAATAAAAAAATAGCCAGGGGCAGCACCTGCGGCTCAAAGGAGTAGGGCACCAGTCTGGTCCCATACACTGGAGATGGCAGGTTCAAACCCAGCCCTGGCCAAAACTGCAAAAAAATAAAAAATAAAAAAATAGCCAGGCACTGTGGCAGATGGGTGACTGTAGTCCTAGCTATTCGGGAGGCTGAGGGAAGAGAATCGCTGAAGCCTAAGAGTTTGAAGCTGCTGTGAGCTGTGATATCAGAGCACTCTACTGAGAGTGACAGCTTGATACTCTGTCTCAAAAAAAAAAAGATTGGGAATACAACAAACTTTACAATGCAATCGCCATTCACAAAATGTTTTTTGTTTGATCATACATTTCAAAATCTCAAGCATCCTATTTTTTAATTCTTCCCCTCTATTTTATTTAATCCACTCTTTAAATCATGGTGTTCTATCGAATATTCAACAAAATCACTAAATCAGTATTAACATCCATATGTCACAAAACATGAACATATTTTTGAACTATTATCTTATTGGTGATATTTTAAATGTGTTAAAACTTAAAAGAAAGTGTGGTAAATAGGAGTTAGAAAGGATGCAGAACTGAAATTCTGAGATCCTAGTGTAACGCAGATTATACCGCGATTTCAATAATTTAAATAAAATAGAATAGCTAATATTTATTGGAACCCTATTTCTAGAGGAAATACCTACATACATACTTCATCATCCAAAATGTATTGCCTATATAATTTAAAATTAATTGTAGTTACAAATTTTTAATTTTTTTTTTTTTTTTTTGTGTGTGTTTTTGGCCGGGGCTGGGTTTGAACCCGCCACCTCCGGCATATGGGACCGGTGCCCTACTCCTTGAGCCACAGGCACCGCCCTGTAGTTACAAATTTTACAAAACTTAATGCCAATTAATTTGATGAAGTGAATTCAATTTCTTAGCAAGAAAGAATCATATTTTCTTTTTTTGTTAAAACATATGATTAAGCCACTTTATTATTTTTATTTTATTTTTGCTTTTTTTTTTTTTTTTTTGACCGGGGCTGGGTTTGAACCCACCACCTCCAGCATATGGGGCCAGTGCCCAACCCCTTTGAGCCATAGGCACCGCCCTGAATTATATTTTCTTATTTAAAAGTTAGAATAAACTGATATGGGAGAGTCAAATTTCAGGAATTAATCTACTTCTATTACTAATATTCTCTAACTTTGATGTCTTCTGAGACAATTCACCATTTAGAAGTGAAGAAGAATATTATTAATCCTATCTGATAATAGATTTCCAAATCATGTATCTAATTAGTACATATTTAATATATAAAGAACCACCACTAAAAGGGGATATTTCTAATCCTAAAATTACATTAATCCTTCTGACCAATTATTAATTTTTATTTATTATTTTTTACATAGCTCCTTAAAATAAACCCAAGCATCAAAGTAATATCTCATTCAGCTCAGACAAAATATATGGGAAATTTAAATTGTAGGTAAAGTAAGGATTTTTAAATTTTTTTCAAATAAGAACTATATTTTTATGAAGTAAAGCAATAATATTTATATCTATGAAGATATCCAAATACTTATTCTTTCAAATATCTGTGGCCAAAAATCATAATGCAAAATACACTACCTATGATGACAAAAAATAAACAATTTTTTCAAACATGTTAACTCAATAAAGCATCCTGGCAACTTTGTGGTTAAAAAGGTATTTCACAATATCTGAAAACCTCTAGAAAGACTTAATTCAAATTTTGGAAGAGATCTTTTTTTTTTTTTTTTTTTTTTGTAGAGACAGAGTCTCACTTTATGGCCCTCAGTAGAGTGCCGTGGCCTCACACAGCTCACAGCAACCTCCAACTCCTGGGCTTAAGTGATTCTCTTGCCTCAGCCTCCCGAGCAGCTGGGACTACAGGGGCCCGCCACAACGCCCAGCCATTTGGAAGAGATCTTATAAACATCAATATTTGTTTATTTCATTTTTGGGGAATTTGGAACCCCAGAACCAAAGTCTGTATATATATTTACACATAATTTTATACAAACACTCAAGGCTTTCAGGAATAACTGATTATGCAACTCCAACCTTGCGCAGTCTAATCATTTAACAAGTCAGTAAAGTAAGAGATGTTAAATAATGTTTTTGAAGTCCACGCATACAGCATCAGAGTTGAAACAGGAAAGCGTGAATCCTAACTGCTAGTTCAGGTCTGAAGCTAGAATAACATCCTGAATCCGATCAATCACAAAGAACAAGAGACAAGTCTGAAGGGATTAAAAATGTAAATTAAAGTCCATCAATTTGATTAAACTCCCATTATTCAACAGTATGTAATTTTCATTTTAACACTGTTTTCAAACTAAGCTAGTACAGAATATAACTGTGACATGATTTAAGCTGGGAGTTTTGCTGCTATTCACAGGAATTAACAAGCTGGAAGAATTTTCTTAATTGTAAATGCCTCTCTGTTTTTTCTTAATGTATGAGAAGTAAGTGATTTAATGAAATTATGCTTTTGTTATTTTATGTTTGGTTTTCAGCTTCCCATAATCTTCCAAAGTATACACTATGATTATGAAGTCCATTTGATTTTTAATTTTATTTTTTTTAGTGCTGTGAAGTCACAGCTCACAGCAACGTCAAACTCCTAGGCTCAAGGGATCCTTCTTGCCTCAGTCTCCCCAGTAGGTGGGAGTATAGGCGCCATTACCACGCCCCACTAGTTTTTCTATTTTTTAGCAGAGATGGGGTCTTGCTCTTGCTCAAGCTGGTTTCAAACTCCTGAACTCAAGCAGCCACCCACTTTGCCCTCCCAGAGTGTGAGGATTATAGGTACGAGCCACTGCGCCGGGCTTATGCCCCAAAAATTTGACATGACCACTATACAACCTCATGAAATAACTTTTTGAATGAATAATTAACTCTATCTTACATCCAGTAAAGAAATTGTTATTAAGTTGGGGTATTACAAATTTTCAAATAATGGTTTAATAAAGGTGTTTTTTTTTCTAAATACAATAGCATCAGTCACTGAAAAAGTTCTCAAAAATATTTTAAAGTATTCAAAAGACACAAATTATACACGTATTAGTATCCACAATTAAGAAAAATATGATAGGCAAATATCTTTGAAATTACTATAAAGAATGATATCAAAACATGAACAAATTATATTCACTGGTATAAGAATATAACTTCATTCAGCAAAGCGGGGAAGCGCCAGCATCAAAATTCAAAAAAAAGATGGAAGAGAAATTGAGCTATATAAATCCATGATTTTTACCATAGCATTATAAACTTAGGACTGATTTTTTAACTGATAAACGAAGTCTTCAATCTTCTCATCATGACAATTTCTTATCTCTATTTCTAGGCCCCCTGACAACACATCATTTTGAAACTCTTTTGTACCTCGTCTAAGCCCCCAAATGTCTAGATATAGTTTTATTAAAGATTCACATGATCTTTCTTTGTGTCACAACTGGAATAAAGTCTGGTTAAATAAATAAGTCCTATGCATCTTTAGTGTTTATTATATACACAGACCCGTCAAATATCTGGGGGGTTTTAATCACTGAATATATACGAAGTGATTGGATGATTTGGGGGAGGTCAAATGAATAAAACAGAAACTGCAAGTATGGATGTGAAAATTGTTCCTCTGAACAATAATCACACACATCTCTCTACTTTTTTATTGATCAAAGTTGCTTTATATCTAAACCTCAAGTAAAGGGCTTATTCAAATAGCTCAATAATGTAAAACAAATGCGTTTCTCTAAGTAAGGCAGAATTTCTTCTTAACTCAGAATCAAGTTAAGAATACAGAACAGAAGAGTTGAATAGTTAGAGACTATTAATATAATAATACTACTTAGTACACGTTAAATATGTATGCAATTGCCCATTTCCTCCCATCAGAATATAAATTCTATGAGTACAGTATTCTGAGTCTGTTTTGTTCACTATCATAATCTCAGGGCCTGGCTCACAACTGATTCTCATAAATTTGCTGAGTAAATGAATAAGCCATTTAGTTTCAAGACATTGCTAAGTGCGTATTTCTCCTTTTTCCAGCTGCAAGCATCTTCATCTGTTAACACTTGTCATAGAAAAACAATTTCAACATTGAAAGGATTCCAAAGTTATGATTAAGTCTCCTTTGTAATTTTTAATCATACTGCTTTGCTGCTGTTACCTCTGGCTTGTTTATTCTCTCATTCTTGTGTAATCTCTCTGCTTGAAGGATTATGATTAGGTAAGAAAGAACCTCTTTGAAATGTTTCAAACCTAAAAAATATCTTTCTCAAACCCCCATTCTACTATCACTATTTTTTGAGTGGTTAGATTTAGGTACAAAAGAGAAAACAAAGAACTGGGCAGCGCCTGTGGCTCAGTGAGTAGGGTGCTGGTCCCATGTGCTGAGGGTGGTAGGTTCAAACCCGGCCCCGCCAAAATGCAACAACAAATAAATAAATAAAAGTATATCTGCATTATATTGTACACATTAAATGAGTGAATTATACAGTATGTAAAGTACATCTCAATAAAGTAGTTACCACAATTAAAAAAAGAAAAAGAAAAAACAAAGAACTTAGGTCAAGATTATAAAATGATTTGTTTTATGTTTACATGGATGGAGCTGGAAAATATTCTTAGTAAAGTATCTCAGGAATGGGAAAAAAAAATCCCATGTGTTCAGTACTACTGTGAAACCAATTTATAATCCCTCACACCTGCATATGAAAAATGAATCACAACTATGGGCGGCGCCTGTGGCTCAGTCGGTAAGGCGCCGGCCCCAAATACCGAGGGTGGCGGGTTCAAACCCAGCCCCGGCCAAACTGCAACCAAAAAATAGCCGGGCATTGTGGTGGGTGCCTGTAGTCCCAGCTACTCGGGAGGCTGAAGCAAGAGAACCGCTTAAGCCCAGGAGTTGGAGGTTGCTGTGAGCTGTGTGAGGCCACGGCACTCTACCGAGGGTCATAAAGTGAGACTCTGTCTCTACAAAAAAAAAAGAAAAATGAATCACAACTATAGCCCAGGATGAAGGAGGGAAGGGAAGGGGGATGGAAAGGAAGCGGGTGGTTTGATAGAGGGAGGGTTAATGGTGGGACCACACCTATGGAACCTATTGCAAGGGTACAAGTCAAATCTATCAAGTATTGAACACAAATGTCTTAACACTGTGATTAAGTAAATAAGGTGAACGCCACGTCAATTAGTAGGATGTAAGCCCTCCAATTTGTACAAACAATCAACACATTGAATCCCACAAAGGCATAAATGTATTCATAATCTATGTAAATATGACTTAAAAAAATATATAGAAAAGCTAAAAAATATAAATAAAAATAAGATAAAAAAGAAATAAAATGATTTGGGTTGGTTTGCATTTTCAGATTACTAGCCACATAATAAAATTTCTCATCTTGAATCTGTAATACCATTGAGAAAACATGTTCAAGGTGAAAGCTCAATATAGCCTTTACACCTTCTGGGCAAAAATGAGCTCTGAATAAAAGAAATTCCAAACACAAAACCTCCTCCTTTTACTTGTAGATTAAGGGAGAAAACAAAACACAAACAAACAAACAAAACTAGCTTCCTCAGTACAATCACATACTCTTACGAATGTCCAGTTTCAGTGATTTAAAAAAAAAAAGTATTGGTGTATGAGGTTTGCATAGACAAAAGTTACCATAAAAGATCTACGTACGAGGTCAAGTAAGTTCATGAACTCATCCTAAAAAAAGTGCTACATACCTCACTGTTCAATACCACTGTGGTCACCTTCGAGGGTCTCCCCTTGGCCATGTGCTACTATAGTGATATTCAGCAATGAGGCCTGCAGCACCTTTTCTAGATTAAGTTTGTGAACTTAATCGCCTGACGTATATAAGTGCGATCATGTATCTATGTGTGCATATATATTTATATATCTGTTGTATTTTTATAGACACGCCCACCCACAAACAAAAAGCTACCACTTGTTCAGTCAAATTCATACAGATCATATGCAAAAAAGGAATTATAAAACTCAGAAGTTCGCTGCTGTAATTTATGATTTATTCATATTAACGATCCAAGATTATAAATCAAGCTCTTCACACTCCAGTTCACTGTAATAATAATCATATGTCTTCCCAAAATAAAGTCTTATTTTCATACAACCTCATTGTTTTGTTTTAAAAATCAACGTTTAGCTTGAAGTAAATTTAAAATACAAAATATTTGCGTCTTAAGTTACCTAAATATTATTCTAAAAGAAAGGTAGAAATAAAAAGCAAGCCAGAAAAAAAAATTAATGACCCAAAGCACTTATTTTTCTTTTTCTTTCTTTCTTTTTTTTATTAAATCATAGCTGTGTACATTAATGCAATCATGGGGTACCATGCACTGGTTTTATATACAATTTGAAATATTTTCATCACACTGGTTAATATAGCCTTCCTGGCATTTTCTTAGTTATTGTGTTAAGACATTTATATTCTACATTTAGTAAGTTTCACATGTACCCTTGTAAGAGCACTTATTTTTCTTAATGGTATCTTTTACTTTCATTGAAACGTATAGTCTGAAAGCAGTACAGATTATCTTAACTTCTTTTCCCAGACCATTAAGTTAAGGTGAACCTTAGTCACAGGAATTGTTTAATTAAACCTCTTACTAGTCAGCACTGCAGGAAAAACTAAACTTTTTGGGTAGGTCACCTTGAGAGCAGAAGCTTTCCCTTGCTGCTGGCAATGTGTGCTGAGATCTTTACACTTGATAGTTATTCAATATTCACAATAATCTTACAAAGTGAGACTCTCAGTCCCCCTAATCTGCCTGGAAAAAAAAAAAAAGGCTGAGTTTAAGACTGTGAGTGACTCAACATGTGGCTGGCAGAACCAGGATTTGCAATCTGCCTGGTCCACAGGGCTCTCTGTGCCACTACTCCATAGTACTTCCTTGCTATAAATGTTCTTCACAAATTCTATGTTGGTTTCAATTTTGCATTGTCCAGCATGCTCATCTCACTTACAAGAATATCTGTTTTGGCTTGTATCCTGTAGCACAGTGGTTACAGTGCCAGCCACATACATGAAGGCCAGAGGGTTCAAACCCAGCCTGGACCAGCTAAACAATGACAACTACAACAAGAACAAAAAATAGCGGGGTCGTGTGGTGGGCACCTACAGTCCCAGCTACTTGGGAGGCTGAGGCAAGAGAATCGCTTAAACCCAAGAGTTTCAGGTTGCTGTGAGCTGGGACACCACAGCGCTCTACCAAGGGTGACAAAGTGAGACTCCGTCTCAAAAAAAAAAAAAAAAAAATATATATATATATATATCTTGTTTTATTTTGTCTTCACAGCTTCACAGTAAATTGATATTTGGAATTAATATGTGTAGGCTTAGGATTTTAGGTTTTCCATATACAAGTAGTTTCTTTCCCTATTAAAATGTAGCCAAGAATAGATGTTTTACAAGCTAGGGGCTTCAAAACATTTTAAAGTCTACAATATCAACTGAATTCTAAAATTTTCCGAAATGATGATAAACTGCTAGCACAGTACTACTACTATGGTGTTGCTTTGATTTTAGGTGAGATGTATTGAAAACACCAAACCTTTGAAAGGTCACAGCAAGCCTGCAGGTGCCCTCTGCCCACTGCTTCTGCCAGACTGGTGCAGCATTGAGGGCCTGGGTAGAAGACAGCCACCCGGGTATGACTTTTAAAGCAGGTCAGTCTATTTATGTTTATGTTGTTATTATTAATAATTCTAAAATATCTAAATAGCATCTACATTTCCCGTTTTTTGATCTTCCATTGGAAAAAGAAGGGCACACCAGTCTACAGGCAGCCTTTAACTCCACACCTCACCAAGAAAAAAATCTAAAGCAAATTATATTCTAATTATGAACATTGTCTTTACATCTGACATTTCTGCCTTGCAGATGAGAGCAAAACATCAAAATTTATATAGATTCACAGTAAAATATTTATGGTACATATTTGGCCACTATCAAAGTCATTTCTCAGGACTTTTTATCATAAACACTACCACTAAAATATCAAAGAATTAGAGGGTAAGTTTCTTCTAAAAAGAGACATTCATAAATTAATAAGCAAATAGATATTTAACTACACAAAGAGTTCAGAGATTCAATTTCAAATGGTCTTAAAGTTTTAGAAAATGCACACTTTTTTTCATAAGTTCTTATTACTTATACTAAAAAGTATGAGTTTCATAACTAACTCACTTTTGAAAACAGCATAGATTACCATGTAGATATTTGAGTAAGTGTATACTTGGTAAAAATTTACACAAATTCAATGAAAGAATCTGTTGCCTGTAGTCCCAGCTACTCGGGAGGCTGAGGCAGGAGAATCGCTTGAGCCCAGGAGTTGGAGGTTGCTGTGAGCTGTGTGAGGCCATGGCACTCTACCAAGGGCCATAAAGTGAAACTCTGTCTCTACCAAAAAAAAAAAAAGAATCTGTTGCGTTTGTAAACAGATACCACAGACGTGAAGAAAGTCAACTGTCTAGTGTGACTTTATCACATACTGATTATGTTTAATCAAAATACTGAAAATTAAGCTGTGTCAGCAATACAATATTGAGCCTAGGCACCTTCCAATATTGAAAATTAACATTTGCCACTTTAAACTATGCATTCATCAAACATAGACTAGAAACCTATCACCTTCACAGTATATAAAAATAATATTCATATCGCAAAAAATGATTTGGTATCATTGGCTAGCCTACCTGAACCACACCAGGAACATTTACATTAGCCGATAATTGGGGAAAATTATCTAACCCGAACACTATCTTATAATAAAGTGCTAAATGTCTCTTATAATTTATTGAATACTGCATTGAGAGTAAAAGCAGAGTGGTTGTATGAGTGCTGTGTAGTCCCAGTACGGTTTCTAGTGAATGAATTCAGCTTCCCCTGCCATAAGTAGGAAAAATGGCAAGTTGGTCCCTTAGAAGTCAGCACCATCCTTACAGGAAAGCAAAAGTCTGTCACTAGCCATTTACAGCAGCGGTTCTTCACCTGTGGGCCGTGACCCCCTGGTAACAATGAAAACACATCCTGCATATGAGATATTTACATTACGATTCATAACAGTAGCAAAAGTACAGTGAGGAAGTAGCAACAAAAATAATTTTATGGTTGGGGGTCACAACATGAGGAACTGTATTAAAGGGTCGCAGCATTAGGAGGCCTTAGGAAGGTTGAGAAGCACTGATTTACAGAAACAAGCCTTATTTTTATCTTTTCATCTTTCCTTTATGATATCACACACGTTCTTACTTTCAGACATTAACTAATGTGACAGTAATTTAGGCCAAGGTCATCTACGTGACATGTTCTTAAATGACAATGACAATGCAGCATGGTTCTAAATAACATTATTAGAGAAAAGACAAAGTAAATAAAAACAAGGAAAGGTGGAACAAAAATATAATCTTAAAATAATAATAATAATAATAATGATGGTTTACTATGTGAATAGAGTCCAAAGTCATTGGTATTAACGCACGGAACGGGAAGAGACAGTGTGTGTGTGTGTGTGTGAGGGGGAGGTGTATCTTTGATAGTTTTGCTATATTTTTGTAAAAAAAATCCCTAACCAGTATTTAATAAAATAGAAGTTATTTCCCTATCATACTAAAAGGAAAATGACACAATCAACTTGATTTTTCTTTATTTTTATCTTTCTTGTTAGGTTTTTACTGTATCTTTTATTTTTTTTTTATTAAATCATAGCTGTGTACATTAATGCAATCATGGGGTACAATGTGCTGGTTTTATATACCATTTGAAATATTCTCATCAAACCTTCACAGCATTTATGTTCTACACTTAGTAAACTTCATATGTACCCTTGTAGATGTACCGTAGGTGTGGTCAACAGGTGTCTGTTAATATAAAACGGATTTTTGCTTATATAGCTATTAATACTTTCTTAGTTACAATTAAGGGAAATAGTTAGGGTTCGGAAAGACCTAGTCTGCTTTTAATCATATTTTAGCTTAGTTTGAAAAATACTACTACCTGTTTCCATCAACAACATGGAAAACAGGGAACATTCTTAGAAAATGTGAAGTTCGCAGAATTTAAAACTACAGAAATGTAAATGTAGATACCAATCAAGTCACTTAATTTAGACATACAGGGGCTATCTGAGTCACCCATACTAACTTGATTAAAATTCATAATTGAACAATGACAGCAATGAAGCCATGTAAGTAAGGGTTAGGTATATAAATGTTTTTTATAAGATACTTATGCAACTTATAGATAATACTTTTCCTAATGCCATTACCCAGTATAATGTTTAGAATGAAGAAAGGAAGTTAGTGGAAGCTAGCAAAAGTATCTCAATACAATAATAGTTAAACTCTTTTATATAAGAAATTGACAGTAATTATAGATTGATGAATAGTTGTGATTTCAAGTCAATTTTCCCTTGTCTGCACCAGCATAAAATACTTGATATAAACCAACATGCTTTTGTATGTATAAATACTTCCAAACCAATTTACTTTTCTCCTGTGATAAACTTAGAGGCAATCCAGATAAGGAGACAGCAATATATTTAATCTGGGGACTTGAGTGATTATTTTGATTTTAACCTACACATCGTCCATAAAAAAACAAAATAATCATTTTGAGACTAGACTGGCCAATTTCCAGCAGTCTAAAGGGAGTGTGCTGGATACACAATTGCCTGAGATAAAGCCTGGCCATATGTACCCCCCAAGATTCAATACATGAGATAGTAAACCTTTTGAAAAGAATTGAGAATATGATCATCAAGTCGCTTCTCTACATTATTAAGATTGCTTGCCAAATGCAATCTTTCCATCATTCTATTTCTCTACAATTAATCTTACATATTACCACTATATTTATATTTCTCACATGTTACCTATTCTGTGAATTCTTTTTTTTTTTTCTTTTTTTTTATCGTTGGGGATTCATTGAGGTTACACTGATTGCATTTGTTAGTAAAGTCCCTCTTGCGATCATGTCTTGCCCCCAGAAGGTGTGGCACACACCAAGGCCCCATCCCTCTCCCTCCTTCCCTCTCTCTTCTTTTCTTTAAAACTACATATTGCTGAAAAAATAAAGTTGAATGTCCTTTGGACATTTGGAAACTTTCACAACCCCCCCCCCCATCTTGTCACTGCTCTTCCAAACTCTCCACAGTTGCCCTTGTCTTTGCTATTTGATGAATTCTTTTCAATCACACTATGATAACCATGAACTATTACACTACTCAGGGTCTCCATCATATTAATAATAGTTTACATGTGACTTCTAATAATATTATCTAAGCATAGCTCTCTCAGTTACTAAAAAATTAATATGAAACTTAACACAAATATTTTCTAAGTCATCGACACAGTAATTTTTCTTTACAAATCATGAAAATAATAATCATAAATCTTCCATGAATTGCCAAGCCATTGTTCATGCTGGCATTTTTGTTTCGGGCATTTTGTGACGTTAAGACCCATCTCACTAGCCTGTTCTATTATCTAAAGAAGGTAAATAATGAGATTTCCATGTCACAAATGATCCAAATTTCATAACAGATGGGGGACATATCATAGGCATGATGGCTATGCCAACAATTTTAGAGGGAAAGAGAAGAAGACAGGATTAGACTTCTGTTTCATGCCTCAAAATCTGACTAACGGTTGATGAGATGCTGCGGAGGATTTCAGACAACAAGCACGGAACAGTTAAAAGATTCTCACATGTTCAACAAAGAGCAACAGTTTGTCTTCCTGCTTCACAAAATACAGTAATTCAGACACTACGTGAGGGGATTGAAATGTCACTGTGAATACGTCCAGCTTTGTAGGTCACATTCCCTGGGAATCAGATTCTCAGCTGGAGTTTTTTTTTTTTTTTGGAGGGTTACTGGGAAGAACATTCAAGAAAGAGCAAGGGAAGTAGACCTGGTGAGAAGGCGGGTTAAACCGTGGTAAGGGTCGAACACAGCAGTTCTTAACCTTCCTAAGGCCCCAGTGTACTTTCATTGTTACAAAGGGGTTGTGGGGCGGTGCCTGTGGCTCAAAGGAGTAGGGCGCTGGCCCCAGCCCTGGCCAAAAACAGAAAAAAAAAAAAAAAAAGTGTTGTGACCCACAGCCTCAGGAACCTACAGGATGACCTTTCAAAGTAGCCCTGAATTAGCTAATGAATATAGTCTTGGTACCATAGTATTGAACACTTACTGGGAGAAGGTTTCCCTAGGACAGAAGCAAAACCTTCAGGAAGGGAAATTCATGCAGAGGGATTCAGCTGTGAGCCCAGGCAGCCACATTCCAGGCAACTGGGGTATCAGTCAGAGAGAAGGGCCTATGGACAGCATATACAACACCCTCCATAGTCAGTTATTTGTTTTATGTAGTTAGAAATCAAGATCTTCAAAAATAAAATAATGCAAAACCAAAGCTCAATACATACTGACCTTCGTACACTGTAGTTAAGCCCTTTTGCTGGTCTGCCTGTAATCACGTCTCCCTGTTACTTCTGGGAAATTGACCTCTGTTTCTTATCCCACTGAACGTCAGGAAGGATTAAGGAGGACGGCTGGCCAGCTGAAGTGGTGTCCAGAACAAACGCAGACCAGGTCACTTGCTGAGTACTCCTATGTATGCGTAGTAAATACATGTTTATATATGTAGAGGTGGATTGGAGGATTATGCTGGGTCTTCACTAGGTATAAAGTAATTCTCACACACAATCAGAAGTTTGTTTGTTTATTTGTTTTTGAGACAGTGTCTCACTTTATCACCCTCGGTAGAGTGCTGTGGCGTTACAGCTCACAGCAACCTCCAACTCTTGGGCTCAAGCTATTCTCTTGCCTCAGCCTCTCGAGTAGCTGGGACTACAGGCACCCACCACAATGCTCGGCTATATTTTTGTTGCAGTTTGGCAGGGGCTGGGTTTGAACCTGCCACCATCACCCTCTTTACTGAGTCACAGGCACCGCCCCAATCAGAAGTTATTTTTTCAAGTTCTGTATCCTTTAGTGAGCAACTTCAACTCAAAATTCAAACCTCCATTTATGCTAGAAAATAATGCTCATCTCTCTGCCTAATATACTGACTGCTCTGAGACATTTTATACATGTTCGGTAAATAAACTCTATATTTATCTTGTTATATCTGAGCTGGCCTATTCATCAATCAGAAAATTGTTGAATCTATTAACATTCAACACTGGGGTTGTACAGCTTGTGTGATATTTTTCATGGCCCACAGCTTAAAAAATACTTCGCCATTCAGAGATAAGTTATAACGTATTTGCCCTTTTCTAGTATTTGAAATATTACATCTTTTACAATAAAATCCCTAAAAGTCTATAACTTCTCAATTCCGTGGTATGTAGCATGCATGAGGGTCCATGAATTTTTATACAAATGTCTGAAAAATTATTATACTGACAACTCTGAGATCCTCCAATCTTTTTATCTATATATTTGAGTCCATATATTTTATCGTTTAATCAGGTCTTACATGTACACTAGGGTCTATTTCAGTACTATCTTATCATAATTCTACATTTGACTGTTCATATACCAAATTTATTTTTTTCCAACAAACTATTAGATATAGATTATAATGGTCAACCAAAAATAAGCACTAAAAGGTCACCTAACTTTTTCTCATCTATTTACGTTGAGATTAAGTTTAGAATAATCTAATGATCCCATTTGTAACTATAACCCCCAGGAATTTATATTTTAGGCAATGATCTGGATTCACTCTTCCCTGAAACATGGTATGCTTCTATTTGCTACCGTCTTCTCGTAAAGAATCTTTTCAAATTTTTATAATGTTCTTCAAGTGGTTCTCAAACACACCTTATTCGGATATTCACAGATGTTTGAAATATTTAAGGCTATGGTACAAGAAAATGTTTATGAATATTTTTAAACTTCTTTTGAGTAAATGTAAAAAGCTATGATTTTTTTTAATTTTTATTTTTCATCATGACACATTATTAAACATAGATTCCCATAATAAACACACTTGAAATAGTCTGAAAGAGTCAAAAGTAGACATGAAAAATAGAAATATATCACTAACATGATAATATTAAATCAAAAGATGTCAAGTTATATTAAATGTAAAAGAATCCTATACGCCAAATATACAGGCAAAGGCCGACTGAAGAAAATGTAAAAACTAAACTATAATAGATAGTACTTATAATTGTGTGTGTAAAAATAAGCACATTTATATAAAAAGACTCAAAAAATTCAATGGAAAGCACTGAAAAAGATACATGCGGTAATTTAAGATATGAAATCGCCAACAGGCATCTAGCTTTGTTTTTTTTTTTTTGTAGAGACAGAGTCTCACTGTACCGCCCTCAGGTAGAGTGCCGTGCCCTCACACAGCTCACAGCAACCTCCAACTCCTGGGCTTAAGCGATTCTCTTGCCTCAGCCTCCCGAGTAGCTGGGACTACAGGCGCCCGCCACAACGCCCGGCTATTTTTTGGTTGCAGTTTGGCCGGGGCCGGGTTTGAACCCGCCACCCTCGGTATATGAGGCCAGCGCCTTACCGACTGAGCCACAGGCGCCTCCCGGCATCCAGCTTTTTTAGGGAGAGAAAGGAGATTAATAGCAAAAACCAATAGTTATGAAGGAGGAGACATTTTTAGAGAAAACCATGTTCATGTAGAGATTTATGTTTCCTCACTTTTTTATGACAAATAACTTTAGATTACCAAGTAGTAAGCCAGTATTTGAGTCCTGGAAGCGGTATATAAAAAATCTGGAAATATCAGAATATACAATTATGGCCAGGGCAGTGATAGGGTTGCTCATCCTCAAAAGTTTGAACTTTAACAGCAGGCATTCCTTCACCCTTACAGTACATCAATAAATTTCCTTGGCTTCTCTTTTATGTAAAGAAAACATACATGAATGATTTCCATTTTCTCACAAACAAATCACTCATTTACTCCTTATGATCTGATTTATTTCCTTAATAGTCTAGAAGGACTCATTTTTAAAAATTTGTTATTAAATCATAGCTGTGTACCTTAATGCAATCATGGGGTACAACGTGCTGGTTTGATGTACAATTTGAAATATTTTCATCAAACTGGTTAACGTAGCCTTCACGGCATTTTCTTAGTTATCATGTTGAGACATTTATGTTCTACACTTACACATCTTAACAGTCTGAAGCAGAAAAGGGAAACAAGACAATCATAACTCTGAGTTTTCAGTCCACATTACAATATCGAGTTCTAGTTTTAATTAACAATAGCACATGCCATCTTTAAGTTAATGTAAGAAGAGAAAAATGTCTAAGACATTTTTCTTGATGAACTTAAATGTGAGGGTGTATTGCTTTCTTTGGTAAGTATTTCTGTAGCATAATTCTAACTGATATTGAGTAACTCTAGGAAAACAGGCATTTGATAGAGAATGGAATTGTACTTCCTAATGTCACTTGTATGGTAGATGTATGTCAGATCCAAATATTCCGGCTGCTGTCAATATGTGGAATAATTTTAAAAGAGATGCCCTTTTTTGGCCAGGGCTGGGTTTGAACTCGCTACCTCTGGTATACAGGGCCGGCACTCTACTCCTTTGAACCACAGGTGCCGCCCAAGAGATGCCCTTTTCTGTGCAGGCAGCCCCATACCTGGGCAGATGACTGGAAAAGTGAAGGGCAGAGTCTGCATTTCAGGATTCACTCACTTCCCTGACAGGTCTGTAAACTCTGTAAGCATTGGATAACAACGCACCTGGAAAAGCTGTTCTAAAATATGTGATTAAAAATTTTGCTTATAGACTTTCAAATTACATTGTTATGACAAAAATCAACAAGAATGACTAAAAGAGAGAAAATGAGGGAAATACTCAAAAACATCACCCTCTATAGTCTTATATATTTCTCCTTGTTTAATTTTAAGGTAAGCAGAGGCAGTTTATCAATCTGTACTTTCTTCTTCTTTTTTTTTTTTTTTGTAGAGACAGAGTCTCACTCCATCACCATCAGTAGAGTGCTGTGTCATCACAGCTCACAGCAACCTCCAACTCCTGGGCTTAGGCGATTCTTCTCCCTCAGCCTCCCAAGTAGCTAGGACTATAGGTACCCGCCAGAACACCCGGCTATTTTTTTGTTGCAGTTTGGCAGGGCCAGGTTCGAACCGGCCACCCTCTGTATATGGGGCTGGCACCCCACCATTATTTTTTTTTTTTTTTTTTTAATTTTTTTTGTAGAGACAGAGTCTCACTTTATGGCCCTCGGTAGAGTGCCGTGGCCTCACACAGCTCACAGCAACCTCCAACTCCTGGGCTTAAGCGATTCTCTTGCCTCAGCCTCCCGAGTAGCTGGGACTACAGGCGTGCACCACAACGCCCGGCTATTTTTTTGGTTGCAGTTTGGCCGGGGCCGGGTGTGAACCTGCCACCCTCGGTATATGGGGCCGGCACCCTACTGACTGAGCCACAGGCGCCGCCCAACCCCACCATTATTTTTAATAAACTATGCACTTGGCAGATCATAAATACCAATGCCTAAAAGACTCTAAAAGATCTAAAAAATAGTATGTTATTTTGCCCTAAAGTACAATATACTCTGGGGTAATACATTCAAACAATATCACTCCAAATTCCAAAAGTTATTTTCTCAAGAGTTCTTACAAAGTAATGATCAAGAGGAGCTTGGAGTTTAGATCTAATCAAGAAGAGAAGGGAATCTTTCAGTTTATTTTCTGATCAATTAATTCATAAACCTCTCTGCCTCAGCAGTTGGCAAAAGAGACGCAGGGCCAATTTCATCTCCTCCACAACCATGCACCCATCTGGCCCCTTAAGGCTCTTAACACATTGACTGACACCCTAGAAAAATAATTTTCCTTTGGGCCACAGTGTTTTCTAATGAAAATAGAATAAAACCTTTGCCAACACTGTAATCCTAGTACTCTGGGGGGCCAAAGCAGGAGGATGGATCCCTTGAGCACAGGAGTTCAAAATCAGACCCCCAGCTCCACTAAAAATACAAAAACTAGCTGGGTGTTAGCAAACCACCAGGGCAGGTGCCTGTGGTCCCAACTACTTGGGAGGCTGAGGCAGGAGGATCATTTGAACCCAGAAGTTTGAGTGCTGGAAGCTAGGCTGATGCCAGGGCACTGTTGCCTGTCTCAAAATAAAAAATAAATAAATAAATAAATAAACAAATAATTGAAAACCAAGCTATCCTTTATAATTTAATGAAACATTTGCTATTTTTCACTGTTTTCTGTGTATAAGTTCTATGGAGCTCCCATGACACTGTAATGAATTTTACACTCATCCCATGTGAGTTGCATGTGACTCACAACAAACAGTGAATTTGTTTCTGAGAATGGAGCCTTTTGTCATTACACAAGTACTTGGTTGTACCTGGAGTGGCCTCTGGGCAGTACTGGATAACGACCTGTGAATCATAACCCCTAAGCGTGTCCAACAACATCACACCGCTGTTCACCACACATATCCAATCAATTTGGTTCACAGAGCAGCCTGGCGGGTATCCCCAGAGATGTGCGGTCCCAAGTCACAGTAACCGGTCCACACAGCCCAGGATACGCACGTGCTTGCGGGGGGGCGGGGGGTTCACAGCTGAAGCAGGGCCACAGGTGGCAGTGGCCCCGTGCTCACCAACAGTGACAACAGTGAGCACCCGTCTCACAGTTTCAGGAGGCCCAGGCTCAAAACTAGCATGAGTTTTACGCAACTCACATGGCAGTTAACTAGCTAAGGATACATGTTGGAATCAAATTTCCACTTAAATATTGAGCCCACAGGATGTACTAGGTAACCCTGATCAAGGGAAGCATCTTGATATCAGTGTTACCCGTTACATTTTTATGTCCCACGTTTTGTCACTTTAACATCATAAGAACTTCGAAAAGGAAGCACTTTGATTGTCTACATTTCACAAATAAAGAAAAAACTAAAGCACAGGGAGGTACAGAAACATACCTAAAACTCAAATGGTCTTTAAGTAACAAATGGGATTCAAGCCCAAGAAGGCTCATTCTTGGCCAGCTACTCAGAATTACTTCCCCAAGTCCTTTTTACGTGTCATTACTGCCCCCTAGGCCCATTGCTCCTTAATTTTCCCAGCTTTGTTACAGCAAACATTTTGGTAACAAACATAATTTTATTCTTGCTTAATTAAATAAAAGAAAAGAAAAGAAAATAACAAGAAATTTAATAAAATACACAAATGGTTTATGAAACCAGGGTATGGTGCCCCATGATCACATTAATGCACACAGATATGATTTAATAAAAAAAAAATCCCCCCCCCAAAAAAAATAAAATACACACCTGACTCTTTATAACCTGAGAAGGAAGCAGGGGAGATATTTCAGGCACACCATTCGTGGTGATTTCAGCCAGCGCGTATCACGGCTCTTTGCACACCACTAAGCTAAATTCCCAGGATTTAAAAGGACAAGAGTGTCCTGGCCTTTACAGAAATCTTCTCTAACTTTCAGCATACTCATCTATATTTTCTTAAACTGCCCTAGGAAAAACATGAACAAGACATCTTTTTTTATGGGTAGTGCTTCCAGCATTGGTTGGAGCTCAGATTTCATTCCAATAATCCAAACCTAAGTTATTAAAGAAAATTGCACGCATCTTATTTTAATAGTTGGCCAGCTGTCAACCCTATCTATCTCACATACTCAAAAAATCTAATCCAAGGCTGAGTGCAAAGGCTCACAGCTATAATCCAAGCACCTTGGGAGGCCCAGGCAGGAGGACTGCCTGAGGCTAAGAGTTAGAGACCAGCCTGGGCAACACAGCAAGACACTGTCCCCAAGGGGAAAAGAAAAAAAGGGGGGGGGGAGAAAAAAGTGGATGAGAAATAACTTGACCACGTGTGGTTCTGGTTTATCAAAAGTTATCATCTTTGAGATATGGAGACAAAAGTCATTCACAGAATTTGGTGGTGGGGGTGTTGGGATCAAGGAGGTATTCACAGACCAATCCAAAAATTTGTCACAGAGATAAGGCTTGGGAATCAGGAATTGGCAGCTCAGAAAACACCACCAAAAGACTATTACCACAGAAGAAGCTGTAATCTTTCTAAAAGTTGCTCATCTGAAGGAAATTATCAGGTTAACAAAGCAAGTGAGGAATGACACAGACACACCTTCATAAATGGATCCTGAAATGCTCTGATGCCAAACAGATGGAATGAATTTAGATATCATCAAAAGGAACACTTTTATACTCTAACAAAACATATGTCACTATGAAAGTCTGGAGATAGGCTGTGTCACATACAGTCCCTTGCCTACACAAAAAAATCAAAAACAATGGGTGGTGCCTGTGGCTCAAGGAGTAGGGGGCCGGCCCCATATACTGGAGGTGGCAGGTTCAAACCCAGCCCCGGCCAAAAACTGCAAAAAAAAAAAAAAAATCGAAAACGAATTCTCATCCTTGTTTTCATCTAATAGCACACACTGATTGAGACATCGGAATATGTTTCCTGTGTATATAAAATGACACTCAATGAGAACGGAGCCATGTGAACCCAGCATTAGCTCATTAACAAGTCTTTGATGTACAAATTTCACGTAATATATAGCCGAATTCTTCCTTCTACTCATCGTCACTCTTACTGAGTAATAATGCAAAGGTTTTGATATTTTGAAGCATATCACCATCCTGATTTTTACTTTGAAAATAAATGATATGTGCTTTTTCAGTAAGGAATGAAGACAGTAGGGAGAGCCCGAAGGTTACAGATTTGTTGATTGCCTCCCATCTCAGCACCGGGAAGGAAGGAAAAAAATCCTTCCATGAAGCACACACAACATGAAATCGGTAACATGAAATTCAATTGCTCAAAAATGTAAAAAGAAACCAGAATGAAAAATGGTTTTTTATGCGCTTTCATTAAATGCTTTTAAGGGTTTCTTTAGCTAAGATAAAAACACTAAAAACCTTAGCAATGGTATTAGTATATAATATCACTGGGTGATAAAATAACATGCCTCCCAGTGCTTTAAAATATAAAAATGACAAGTTTTAAGATGAAGTAGCAAGTACTAAATATTCTTTAGAGCATTAAGGTCCTGTAAATATCATTTAATATTTAAAAGTAGAGTATTTGCAGAGAACATATGTGCAGTGGGATTTGGCAAATCCCTCCCGTGGCTGGTAAACAGTCTATGTTGCACGGAGCAGAGACTCAGCGGCTTCGGTGCAGGGAACAACAGGACTTCATTGATACGAAACTACTGACGGCGCTTGGCAAGAAGGGTCAGAAGCAGCACACTAGATTTAGAACAAAACGGTTTTGTATTTAAGTCTTTCCACTTTTGTTTAAAATGCCATGCAGCCTGTTTTATGTTTCTGAGATACATTACATTAAACTTAGTTTAGGACAAAAATGAATTCAAAGTGAAAAATTCCCTGTAGCAGTAAATTCCCTGAACAGGAATGTTTTACATTCCCCCTCTCTGGCCATAAAACAATCTTCAGTGCTTGGGAATAGAGAATAAATAAAAATACATGGTTGTATTGGTTTTGAAGTATAAATTATTAAGATACACAATCGGGTCTTCACCTCCAAGAATACAATTGTTAGCCTAAGTATTTAGGGGGCATTAACACAAGCTCATTATGCTGTTTCCTGTCCCAAACCCTCCTGATATCTGCTTTTTTGTTTGTTTGTTTTGAAACAGAGTCTCACTATGTCGCCTTAGGTACTTTGGTAGAGGTACCCAGGGCCGTGGCATCACAGCTCACAGCAACCTCCAGCTCTTGGGCTTAAGCGATTCTCTTGCCTCAGCCCCCCAAGTAGCTGGGACTGTAGGCACCCACCACAATGTCGGGCTATTTTCTTGTTGCGTTTGTCATTGTTGTTTAGCTGGCCCAGGCTGGGTTCAAACCCACCTGCCTCGGTGCATGTGGATGGCGCTGTAACCACTGTGCCATGGGCACCGAGCCCTGATTTCTGTTTTAAATAGGTGGCATTCCCACTCACCTCAGTTGTTCAAGAAAAACCTCTAAGTCCCCTTCAATCCCACACCCAGTCGGGTACAGTTTTCTCCTTCTAACACCTGTCTCCTCCACGGTCCCTCACTCTTCCCGTCCACCTCCCTCAGGTACCAGAAGCGGTTCCTAAATGGACTCCCTGACCAATTTTTCACCCTTTCCAGTCTAGCATTTGCAGTGTGTCACAATATGATGGCATCATCACTCTTCTTGAAATGGGCCAACAGCTTCTTTTTACCTATCCCAGACCATTTTTCAGACAAACTGCAGGCCATTTACTCCTACGTATCTGATGCTCCAGCCACAGCTCCACTCACCTTCCTGCCACGTCATACGTAGTCCTTCGTCCAAAAATTATCTGGCACTGATAATTCACTGAGAATTGTTCTCTTTCCTATGCACACGTATGCTCCAAGCTGCAAGCTGCATACATGTTTTCCATACCAAACAGCCAATCTCCAAGCATTTCCCAAAAATTTTACTTGAACTAATACTGCAGTTATCACCATAATGTTATTTGCTACTAGTTATCATTCTATTTTTAGCCAAACCAAGCAGAGGAGGTCTAACTCATATTCCAGGCGCACACTACCATTTTCATGCTAGGTACACTAAAGATTTTCTTGAACTCAATAAAAATTTACACGTTTTATAGAGGTTATACTTTATAAGAAATAAAATAAAATATTAAGTCACCTTGGTGAACAAAACTACTTGTTCCTTGGAATTCCAATTATTTCTTTAGTTCAAACTCTTATTCATAATTTTCCTTGGGTGACTTAAAACATTAATGTTTAGACATGAACACTATGAACATTATTTTGAACCATACTATGGAGTCAAAACTAGTAATACTAGAAAAAAAAAGCATGTTCAATCAATATGCGTCTATTCAGAATCAGTATGCTTCCAGCAAAAATAGTACGTCCCTTACTATTTTTAAACAGAAAGCTTTCAAAATTATCCATATTTTCCCTCTCTCTGCTTAGGCTGTTTCCACATATTGGCAATTGTAAATTGAGCTACAATAAACAATCTAGTACAAGTGTCCTTATGATAAAAGGATTTTTTTTTCCTTCTGGGTAGATGCCCAGTAATGGGATTGCAGGAGGGAGGGGGTGGGGCCTTGGTGTGTGCCACGCCTTCTGGGGGCAAGACATGATTGCGGGGACTTTACCTAACAAATGCAATCAGTGTAACCTGGCTTACTGTACCCTCAATGAATCCCCAACAATAAAAAGAAAAGAAAAGAAAAAAGAAAAAAAAATCTATATTTTAATTAACAAGCTTAGAATTTGGACAAAGCTAAATCAATTTTTAAAAAATCCACATTGGAAAAGAGAAAACTGACTTGGCATGGCCCATTCAGTTATAAGAGGTGTTTCTTCCCATGGGAAAATGTAATCTAAGCAGAATGAAGAAACAAATAGCATTCAAGAAAGCAGTTAATAAGGAAGGGAAAGTCCAGGGAAATAAGAGCGTTATCAACAAAGAAATGGAAATATTAAGATGGAATGAAGAGGTGTTCAGTTTGACTAAAATTTATGGTTCGTGAAGAAGGTCTCTGGATGCAGAAATTACCTGTTGGTGTGCACCTGCTGGGTCATGGATACCAGATTGGCAGGGTGGACTTTACGATTGTTTCTATAAAACATGGAGATGATGAAGACTGACAGAGGATAAAGAGGATATTTACAATAGTTTTTAGAAAGATTCTTCAGCAGGAACATGAAAGAGAAATTTGTAGGGCTATTTCTGGTCTGTAACATATTCTGAATGGCAGTGATCAAAGAATTTGTGTATATGAGGAATGCTGGAGAAATAGAATAATGAAGAAAAACAGGGAAATGGATAAAATCAACATGATGTGGCCCCTGTTTGTGGATAGTGGTTGAAAGAGGGAAGGGAAACAGAGTGTGTTGTGAGTCTGAATAATTTAAAAGGATGAGAATTTCATTAACCAAGAGTAATAGGAAGCCACCGCGGTAGGAAGTCAGTAGAGTTCCCAGGCCACTTCCAGAAAGAGTCACTGGTTAGGCACCTGGAGACACAGATTCAAAGGCAGAAGAAAGAGAGGGGGTCCAGGTACTAACTTGAAAAATATCTGTGAAAAGCTTAAAATCATTGTACTAAGTGGGGATCCGATTGACAAGAAAAGATGAATGTGGAGGAATCAGCCTAGACTCTCTCAAAGAGACCTGGATTCAAATATTGGCTCTGCTGCTTACTAGCTTCATAACATTAGGCAAATAATTTTATATCTCTAAGGGTTAGAACGGTGTGGAAATTGGACGGTGTAATGTCTAAACACAAGAGTACATGAATTACCACACAATAGGACTGCCAAAAGTTAACTGCAGTTCTATTGTTATTCTTGTGTCCATGTTCATGATCATCATCATTTCCTCCGTTATTAGTAGAAAAAGAAAAAGAGACACAGCAAGGAACTTGAACAACAGGGATAACACAGCATGGTGCAAATCACGATGATGACATGAGTAGAAGGAAGCATGTCGACAACATACTGGGTCACGTCATCGGTATTCTGATCCCAAAGTTTTTTTTTTTTTTTTTGTGGTTTTTTGGCCGGGGCTGGGTTTGAACCCGCCACCTCCAGCATATGGGACCGGCGCCCTACTCCTTGAGCCACAGGCGCCGCCCTGATCCCAAAGTTTTAAAATAGGAACTCAGCCCCTTCCATCTGCAGGAGCTGGTCTCTTATAAAAACCATGTCAGTCATGCTCTTAAGAAAAAGCACAAAGTAGAAGGAATCTCGTGACATGGCTGAGAAGTCAGAGCAGTGTCTTGAGACAACAGATGGTGCTTGTAAATGAGCGTCCCATCACCTGTCATGTGACTTGAGCTGCCTATCACATGACTTGAGCTGCCTACCAGGTGACTTGAGCTGCCTGCCTATCATGTGATTTGAGCTGCCTACCATGTGACTTGAGCTGCCTACCATGTGACATGAGCTGCCTACCATATGACTTGAGCTGCCTACCATGTGACTTGAGCTGCCTACCATGTGACTTGAGCTGCCTATCATATGACTTGAAGTCTCTTAAACTTTGTCAGAGACTCCAAAATGAAGTATGGAGCAAAAACTATTCTAAATGCAAGAACCAGGAATTGTATATGAAAGGAATATAGGACAGATGCATCATTAATGATGATAGCTAACACTGCAGCAATCCCATGGCATACCACCAACGTACACAAGTTAATATATGTGTATGGATGAGCACATGTGCGTGCACGCATAAAAGGAATGAAAAGGAAAGAAGGACGGAGGTGGTGAGTATGTGCAGATGTAAAAGAGAAAAAAGAATGCTGTCTAAGATGGATCTCCCAAGAGTTATCTTCTAAAAATAAACAGAAAAGCTGTTTAAAAATTCAGCCGATACAATATTTATATCTGTTTCCTTAGCAAGAAAACTGTCACCTCTGATTTATACCAGGGTCACTCTCAAACATTACTTGAGACCAGATCTTGCCAGAGAATAAGCTGAAAGTTAGTCACTCAGACCAAATATTGTCTTTCAAACCCCTTTGGTATCTTTTCTGCTTTTAATAATTTCTAAGTACAGTGACCTCCAAGTTAATATATCGCAGATAGATGCAGAGAGAAGCTTCCTTTATTAGATTCAGCCCAAATAGAAAGTTTTAATTTCACAGAACACTACTAGACAATGATGTTTTCACAAGTGTCTTGAATTGGGTGTCTATTTGGCTCAGAATCATTCTCCCGGGGTTCTTCAAGTTAACACGCAGAGAGTAAGGGTAATGTATTATCTTTAAGTCCTATCTTAGGCTCTTAACATAGGGTGCCTTTGCTAAATGTATTCATTCATTCCATGAACTATGGTAATATATAACATCTGTTTAGTTCCAGGCACTATCCTAATTCTCCTGTAGTGAAAATAGGCAAGTCTCCTGGAGAACTCAGTCTATGGGAATTAAAAGCTTCGATAAATAAATAAATATAAGAAAATAAATAAGGTCATTTCTGATAGTACTTTGTGTTACGAAGGAAATGAAACAGCTTAATGTATGAGTGATTCAAATGGGTAGTTTTATATCTCTTTATGCATTTTAGCATGTAAATTCCCAAAAGGGGTATTAAAATATCTTCTTTCCTGTCTATCATGTTCATATTTATCACCTCAATAAAGGCCCTTTTGCCTTAGTACCTCATCAAGAAAATGTTTACAGAAAGTACATATAGAAGGAATACATGCTGGGTACAAGGAATTCCAAGAACTACAAAATAAGTTGCCAGCCCTTGACGAGTTGTCCAGGTAGCTACGGAAAACAAGATAAAAATCTGCTAATAATACTAACAATTAGCTTTGGAGTAAGTTCCAAATGTAGATGTGCATCTTAAGAATTTGGAGGAAAGTGTCACTGATGTCCAGTGGAGGAGAGAGGGATTTCATCTGGACGCTGAAACCAAGGTGAGTGTTGGACGAGGAAGGCGGGAGGGTCACAAGGGAGGAGAATTCCAGGTAGGAAAAAAGAGCAGGAGCTGGGGAAGCCACAAGCTTGTCCAGAATGGGGCCGTTCTAGGAGAAGCCAGTATGAACAGAGCTTGGCTGAGGAGAGTCTTACCCCCAGACTTTCATCTGTGCACCTCAAGTGGATGGAAAAGTTCAGTATTTCTGAGGACAAAGTGGTATTATACAAATAAAATTACAAGACCAGTATGCAGATTGAAAGTGGCAGATTAAAGAAAATTTACACCAATGAGAAGGTTATGGCTTTAATGTAAATTTAAATAGCAGTGACAGCTAGGAAGCATAAATAAAACTGTGAAAGATCAAATAGATAAGAGTCATGGATGATAAAATCAGAGGCGGAAGAGAAGGAAAAAAAGAGAGATGTAAAACCCACCACCCGGCCACGTGTCCCTCTCACTGCCGGTCACATTACAGTGTATTAAAGACAAGTGTTGGATAAACTTGGCAATCACAAAAATGTGTAAGATATTTTTGGGATGTGTTCTAATTTTTAACAGATAAACCAACTTTTTCATAATTATTTATTAAGTTGCTTATGTTTTATATGGGAGTTTGTTCATTTTTTCAAGTCCTTAAAGGAAGGTTAATCTAACGTAACATCTGAGGGTCGGAAATTAAGATCGTGAACTCATGATAGAAAAATGCTACTTGCCTCATCGTGACTATCATTGTGGTCACTTTCCCAGGGCTCCCTGGAGAAGCCGTGCACGACCCCAGCACCTAGTCCACCCTTCAAAGCAGTCGTGGAACTCCTTTTCTTTAATGGCCATCAGAGCTGTCATCATAGGAGGTCTGATGATGAAGTTCAATAACTCATCCTGGAAAAAGTGCTACGTAGCTCAGAGCTTAGTCTCCCTCTCGGGCCATCTGGTAACCAGAGTGATGTTTGGCGACGAGGTATGTAGTACATTTTCTAGCATGAGTTTGTGAACTTAATTGTCCGATGTAGTTCTGAATCATTGATGTACTGTTATATATTCAAATGGAGTAATATTTTTACAAAGGCATCTATTTTCCCACTTTTTGGCTCCTATCAACATTATGTAACCCAGAATTACTTGTGAACTCTAGATAACTGTTTACTAAAACAACAGTGATAGCTAAAGATCTGGCTACAATATTTGCAGTTCCTGAAATTTTCAGACAGTTGTATGATTTCTCTATTACCTATGTGATGATCAATCTCCAATGTTTATCTACAGAATAAACTTTATCTTCAATGTCAATTACTACAAATTTACAAGGACCATTGGAATGGTTTGCATTTAAAATGATGTCCTTGGATATCATGCTGTATTTCATAAGGGGTGTTAAACTGTCTCACCTACAAATCTTGTCACTAGGATTTTTAAAGACGGGGTTATGAGGCAACTTCTCTACTGTGGAATTATTTTCTCTGTGGCAAACACCAGGAAGTTTTTCAGGCCTCCGTGCCTTTGATCATATTCTCTCTGCCTTGAATGAGTAAAATCTCCAGTGCTAAGCTTGCTGGTATTTACTTCTTTTTCCTCGGTACGTTGGCATATTTATTTCATTGCTCTCCTATAAATCAGCAATGCTTCTTGAACAGGACTCTCCTAAGGGACTTATATATTTCTGTGACTATTTATAAGTCAGTCTTCTGCAATCAACTATGACTGTTCCCTACTGGACTACCAGCTCCTTGAGAGTAGAAACTCTCCAGTCGGATATGGATCACCAGTGTTTACACCAAATGTGGGTGTGGTGGCTCACATCTGTCCTATCAGCACTTTGGGAGGCTGAGGCAAGAGGACGGCTAGAGGCCAAGGCCTTGACACCAGCGTAAGCAACATAGTAAGACCTCATCACTACAAAAACTAAAATGAAAAAATTAGCTGGGTGTGGGGGCATGTACCCGGAGTCCCAGCTACTCAATAGGCTGAGGCTGAAGAATCACTGAGCCTGGGAGTTTGAGGTTCACTTAAGCCTGGACAACACAGCATGACCTTGTCTCTAAAAATTAATTAATTAATTAGGTGAGGGGAGGCGCCTGTGGCTCAAAGGAGTAGGGTGCAGACCCCAAATGCTGGAGGTGGTGGGTTCAAACCCAGCCCCAGCCAAAAAAAAAAGAAAAAAATATCCTTAATTAGGTGACTAGATACACAAGAGGCAGAAGGAACTTGTTAACAAAACAAGTTAACAACTGACCACAGTCTACAGAGGGTGGGAGGCTAATCAAATGATGTATCTGTAAATATCTGTTTCCCAAATATAATGACCATTTAAAGAAGCAAATGAATGAATTCCATTCATTCCATTCATTCATTCGCCTTTATTTTTTCAAAAAACAAATACATTTTAAGATGCAGGTTCTAAGCATATGCTAAACTAATTGGTACAGAAATGAGTATTAATTCACAAGAGCTGCTCACAATGTGAATCATAAACTTTATTTGGTATCTATCTTATTCTTGATTACATGTTAAATAAAATTGTTTGCTTTTGTCCCGTTCATATTAATGAAGTTATTCAGAGTATACAAGGTCTATAAGCATTTGTATACTAATTGAATTTGTGGAAGAAATCTTGAACTTATGAAAAGTGGCTCCTATGCAAGTTTCAAACTTAGATGTGTGTTTATTAGTAGCAAATTTACAATTTATTTTTTAATTTAATTTTTATATGTATTTTAAAATATGGTTGATTATATGAAAGTACATATTTTGTTTTCGTATTTTTGTTTTGTTTTGTTTTTGCAGTTTTTGGCTGAGGCCGGGCTTGAACTCAGCACTTCCTGTATATGGGGCTAGCGCCCTGCTCCTTGAGCCACAGGTGCCGCCCTGTATCTTTTTTAAATAGCATAAAATTCACTTGATAGTGGAGAGAGAAGTAAAGAAAGGTGATGAGGAAGAAAGCAAAAAACACACTGGAACTTGAAAGGATAGAAACGTTCATAAAATAAGATGCATTCTTCATTTTGACTGTGTCTGATAGATGGCATTTATTTTATGTGTGCATGTGTTTGTGTGTATATATATATATATATATACAGAGACATATATATAATATTAACAATAACCAAACCTCTCTCCCTCAGTTGACTTACCACCAACATCTATGATTAATTAAAGTCAGATGCATATTCGTAAATATATGCAACAGACTTGAAGATATAAATTTATATATATTTTTTTACCCAAAGGGCAGATACACAAGAATGAATGCACACAAACATATATCCATACAACTCCAACCTCCTCTGTGAAAATTGAGACACAAAGAGAAATAACTGCTATTAAGATGATATACATTTATATTTTTTTATATCTGAATGCGAATGTCAAAAATGTAAGTAAAAAACTTTTGAAGTAAATACTCAACTTTTTCCTAATACAAAGGTACAAAAGTATAGAATTTTTTTTTTTTTTTTTTTTTTTTTTTTGCAGCTGTGGCCAGGTTTGAACCTGCCACCTCCAGTATACGGGGCCGGCGCCCTACTCCTTGAGCCACAGGCACCACCCTAAAGTGTAGAAATTTTAAGACAGGAATAACTGTATTAAATTTGTAATGCTCAAGTCACGTTTGACTTCTCCAACTTCTTTTTTGGTCTAGAAAAGAAATTATACTTCCTGTATTCTATATGAACGTCTTTAGAAATAAACTATCCACTAATAGCCTCTTAACATTTTACAAAACAGAAAATAATAACAAACATATACGAGGCTATATTTGGATACAAAAATATCTTGCAAAGTGAAGTCTTTAAGACAAAGGCAAATTGAGTCAGGCGTGGTGGCTCACACCTGTAATTTCAGCACTCTGGGAGGCCGAGATGGGTGGATCGCCTGAGCTCACAGGTTTGAGATCAGCCTGAGCCAGAATGAAACTTCATCTCTAAAAATAGCTGGGCGTTGTGGCAGGTGCCTGTAGTCCCAGTTACTTGGGAGCCTGAGGCAAGAGAACTGCTGAAGCCCAGGAGTTGGAGGTTGCTGTGAGCTATAATGCCACAGCACCCTACCAAGGGAGACAAACTGCGACTCTGTCTCAAAAAAAAAAAAAGAAAAAGAAAAAGATACAAAGGCAAATTGAATGTTTTTAAATGGTTGTATAAACATGGAAAGGAATATGAATGGCTTGGTGTTTTAAAGGTTTTTAAACTGAAAGCTGCTTGTACCTAGAAATACGCAGCATAGTTTACTAATGAAAATTACCTTAAGAATTTTCAAATTTTATAATGTGACTATTACAAAAGTCACAAAAGTCACTATTACAAAAGTGATCAGAAATAAGGGTTCCTTAGAAATACTAACTCTAAAAATGAGACTGACATAATGAAGCCTAACTTCCCATTGACAACTTTAACTCGACTTCTTAAAATAACCAGCTAACCCATCTAACAGGAAAATTGTAAGGAGAGAAGTAAAATATTTGATGTACCTGTTGGAATTATTTTGTGACTGAAAATAGACAGGAAGGCAAATGGAAGACCCGGTGGAAGGTCGCTGCCATTGCCCACGTGAGGAGTGACACATTTGAACGATGCATTTAGGAGATTGTGGGAACCGCTCACATTCAAGACATATTCTAGAATATGAGACCAAATATGGAAAATGTATTTCTAGAAAAAGTGACTTGCTGAGTCTTCGTATAAACCAATGTTCCTATTTTCACACTGTTAATAAGCCCGTATGTATTCATCAAGAAAAATACTGATGAGAAAACTTAAAACATTTATGATGAATCAATAAGCCCCTGGTAGGAGATGACATTTAATGAAAAGATTAGAAAGAAATCTCTATTTCTTGCTTTCAACATTTATAAAGCATATCAAATTACATAAAAACTCATCAAAATATTATAATTGTATACAACAATATGCATCAGTGATAAAGTATTTTCAACACACACAGGATAGCAAAACTGTGACAGCATTTAAAAACTGTTTACCATGTAATTTCATTTTACTTCAACATCATCTACCATAAATGAAATTATGAATTCTGGATTCTGCAATTCAATGTCTGAAAACTTCCTTTTCCTACTTGAGTGAGATGTTTAAACCTCAGTGGCCATGTTGCCTTACGAATCAGTTTTGCTTTATAAATGTAAATTAAAACATAGTCCATTTTGTTTCAAAATGAAAGTGATGACATGGCACTTCTTCAATTTTAAAAAATCTTAATTTTTATACATTATATCAGTTAAATCAAGCTACTGAGTATGTTTTAAAATCAGCTCTAATAAAAAAACTGGGGGGGAAAAAGCATAGCTGAAGAACCTTGGTTCATTTTGAAATTATTCAATGAATGAAAAGCTAAAAATTCACAAACTACAGTATTAACAAGAACTGCTTGATTCAAATTTATTGCATCTCAAATTTGAGAACATTTTAAAAACAGTCAGCAGGACTCAGGATAATCACGAAGGATGAATCCATAATAAAGGAGGAAAGGATTCTTTCCATTCGTTCTCTAGTCTGATTACAGATTAAAATCAGAAGGCTCATTTTTAGCACTATTCGAATACATGGATTTCATAGTCAAATACCGTACTTTTTAAATTAAAGACGTGTATACACATGGAATTTGTAACTCTGCTTTCATCTGTATCTTGGTCCACTCTGGCAAAACTTATCACAGTGTCAAAGTTCCAGGAAATTTGTATTTAAAATATCATTTGAATTTACCTGAAAGAACATCAGGGTCCACGGATACAGGATTTCCCAGCAGTCTCCCCACTGTGGCCACCGCAGGCCTCTCATCGTGGTATCATTTATCAGTGATGAGAGAAGAGGCTCCTCCAGGAAGCCCCAGCCAATCCACTCATTCCACAAATATCTTCCAATACCTAATGTGAGCCGGGCAGTGATCTAAGCGCTTGAAAAATAACCAGAATCAAAATAGATCTAATTCTTGCCCTTAAGAATTTTCCATTCCAGGAAAGGAGAGAATTGGATTAGGTACGTGGAAGAGATACGATGAAACCCAGGTCCATTTGGAACATATATTGTGAGTGTCCAATTAATGGGATCTGATAAAGGACCAGCTTTCAGAGGGAGCAAGACAGAGGAATCAAAAGATTCTCAAGTCTCAGGCATGAAAGGAAACATTAATTATGGCTATGAGGAAGATCGGTAGATCGAATAGTCTGGGAATGTAGAAAGAGATGCATTTGAATCTTTTTGAAAATAATTAATTTAAGTGGTCTACAAGGCACCAAATTTGATGTTAAGTTGATTATACAAGTCTACCACTCAGAATAAAATTCTATGTACATATAAATTCGGGCATCGGTGAAACAGATTCAGCATTTACAGAACAGAAATGCAAGAGGTCACGTAGAACAGAAATCCAAAAATGAAAGGCTATCAAGAAACTCCACATTCAGCGAGCAGGTGAAGGAAGAATAACAAATATATTCCCTAACCCTGGAAAAGAACAGCGAGCAATGAGATGTGCTTCATCACAGTTAAGAAAAGATTCCAGGAAAACGTGAGTCAGTACCTCCTTTGAATATTACTGATATTTAAGTAAGAGGAGACTGGAAATTATCTCTCAGAGTTAGCAACACAGACATTATTGCTGTAGTGAGGAAAAAGGTGGCCTGACTTTAAAAAAAAAAAAAAAAGAAAGACAGAAAAGAAAAGGCTACGCATGGTCCTAAAACCCCCAATTATTTGACACCAAAAATTCCTTTGTCAACATTTCACCACCTGATACAATTTTACGTACTATGTACATATATACTGGTAAAGTAAATTTAACAAACTTTTTAAAAATTCATACATAGTGAACAATCTATTAGAAGTTGATAGTTTAAAGGGGAATAAGACATCAGACAATCTTTATAGATGAGTCCGTAACACAGTGGCGCACACACACATACACACATACACACATACAAAAAACCCTGAAAATACCAGATATGAGTAGAGCATGGTGCACAGTGACAGGGGTCCCTGGGATGCAGAAAAACAGTAATTCCATTTCTCTATTGTATGCATTTTTAATCTAGACTTGCCAATTTGGATTTTTTTTTTTTTTTTTTTTTTTTGTGTAGAGACAGAGTCTCATTGTACCACCCTCGGTAGAGTGCCGTGGCGTCACACGGCTCACAGCAACCTCCTTCTCTTGGGCTTACGTGATTCTCTTGCCTCAGCCTCCCGAGCAGCTGGGACTACAGGCGCCCGCCACAATGCCCGGCTATTTTTTGTTGCAGTTTGGCCGGGGCTGGGTTTGAACCCGCCACTCTCGGCATATGGGGCCGGCGCCCTACTCACTGAGCCACAGGCGCCACCCGCCAATTTGGATCTTAAAATCAACATCTATAAAGGTTGGCTTTGCAGCTTACCACCTATGCATGATCTTGACGGAGTTAGTCACTTCATACCTAATGAAGTGCTGTAAGTCAGAACATAACGAGTACAAGAAAATATAACAATGAATTATGCACTTGAACAACACCAACTTAGCATATGGGGAGAGGCCAAAGTCACTGTGACTCATCAGGCTTCTCTTGTCCTCTAGAAGTTAAAGCCCACCTTAAGTTATCATCTAATTGGGTGATGGTTAATGCATGGATGTGGAATGGACCAATCACTGATGGGCATGACAGGAACAGGTCATCAGAAAACAGCATTATCCGGCTAATATGACCTGATAACTTGATTCAAAAGAGTCTGCCTTCTTGTCTTTATAATTACTACCAAGAAAAATGTATGACATTCACAGAACCATAAATGCAGCAGTGTAATTTCAATTCTACACTGAAATAAGTCAGTATCAAGAAATATCTTACAGTAATTCAGGTGAAAAGATCAGTTGGTTTACACATGTCAAATAAGAAGAGAGATTCTAGAAAACAAAGGAAAGCTTGGAATGTCCAGTTTGTTATTATTAATAATAAAAGTGGTTGCAGCTTACTCTGTGTCAGAACTTTTCTGAATATACCATACATTAATTAACTCACTCATTATAACAAGACTATGAATTGACGACCATAACCTCCATCTACTTAGGAGGAAACAAAAAGAGATAAAGCTGTTAACTTCTCCAAGGTCACGTGCACAGGAAGTATTATAGTTATTATGACCCATGGTCCAAGAGCTTAGATTATTTTTGAAATGTTTTACATGACTCTAGTAGACAAGAACTTTATAAACTATCGTCAGTATCCATGTTATGACTTCAAAGACCTTCCTTTTGGAGGGAAATTTAACGTTGATCTAATTTTTAAATGTTCTTGTTTCCAATCTATCCCCATCACTTTAGATATGATGGTTTCACAGCAGAAACTTCACCGTCTGTGTAACACTTTTATATGTAACTAAATACATTTTATCAAGAAAAAATATCTAGCACAGTTTGATCTCAATGGAATGCAGGTAACAGCCAACAGGTGTAGTCACCTGAGACTGATTACTCTTCCAAGGCAGAGTTGTCCTCTATCTCAGGAGATCATCTTCTCTTGAGTGCTCTGCCTCCGAGAGACAATTTCCCCTGACAAAGGAAGGAACACCTGTGATCCAAGGAGAGCGGCTGTGGAGGGGCCAGCTGCTGCTGCCAGATGGCCCTCCCATCAATTGGTCTTATTTTATAGCGAAATTGTTTAAGCACCTTAAGGATCCTATTTCATGGCCAGTGAAATTTACCTCCAGATTCCTCACAAGGACAGATGGTTCCAATTAAAAAGACAGAATCTACCCAGAGATCGTACCTCCAATCCAGGTCTTTTCTTTGGTTATATGTGAAGATAAGAACGGTTCCAATGACAAACTAAAAATTAAAGGGAGCAACCACTTATCGTACATTCGCCCAGGGTCACACTTTTAGGAAAAGACATATATGGAAGGAGCATGAGTGTCCGTAGCCATCCGTTACGCCAGGAGCATCAAAGACAGCGGCTTTGAAACTACTGCTCAGGACTCATGCTCTTTTAACAGCCACTGGGAAGCTGTCCTGAGCTTGAGGTTTTAATGTTGGCACTAAGCCTCTGCTACCCTTAATAGAAAAACACACAGTGCCCAAAGCTCACCCAAAAAGTCACTGTACATGAGGGAAATGGGAAATTGTACCAACATGTTTATAAAATAGTCACTACAAAATTTTACAAAATATTCTCTATAGGTCAGCTTCTGCTTTGCAAAATTGGTGACTTTATGGGTAACCTTTGGGACACCCTCTACTCAGCAAAACACATTCTAATATAAACCTACCAGATCTGTGGTACGGTCACAAGAAAAATTTTAATTTAGTTAAAATTAAATTTAGTTAGTTAGTGGGTGAACTTAATTTCTCAACTCCACATTCTCCAAGGGGCATTCAGAAACACGTTCCGTGTAAGGGATGAAGAAATAAAGAAATTCGTTACATTATACTTTTGTATTTGTATCTCAGTTTTATCGATTGTGGGTTTTAAGTACAACCAATGTTAAAATATACATTTCGGTAGGAATAAAATATCTTGGCTAAAAGGAGAATGAGAAATAGATATAAATTTTCCTTTGAACTCAATATTGTTAATGCAAGTTGTGGGCACACAGTCTCATTTTCTCTACAGAGGTTGTACTCTAAACTGAAATGTCATCAATATACTTTTATAAATCACAAGTGCTAGTTCATGTATATTTTATTCTCTATACCAATCCTTTTAGGACATAATTAAATGCAAACAAACAGAAAATAACTAACTCGAATCAGCATGTCCTTCCGAATGACATATCCTTCATACCTACCAAGCCATCTCATCAGCTCCACGGCTGCACTCACACTCATAAATTTGACAAGGTTGGTTGATTCCTTTCCAATCCCATTTACCTTAGAAATATGTGGTCATATAAGGTATTTTTGTATTAATTTATAAAGTGCTTCAGTTAGGATGATAGGCAAAATTACCTTTTTGTTTCCAAAGCACAGGCTAATATTGTGAGTATCTTTGAATCTCACTGTTCATGTAAAGCTTTTGAATACAAACTGAAACACAGGATAGATTTCACTGTTTTAGAAGACAAAGCATTCAGCATCGATAGCCCAAAGCTGTTGATGGGATCATCCTTCATTAAGACCACTTAAGCCAATATATGGATAAAATAATTCATCATTTCAACTCTACCAGCCATTATTTCTAATTAAAAACTATCCCATAAATACCTATTTTATCACGACATCTGTGTGGTAAATAAATTCAAGCTATCCATAAAGCACTCACCAAGAAAATTACCTTAAAAAAATTACTTCATTTCCAAGTGTACCTTCCTAATTAAAATGACAATTTTAATCCATATTTCTGAACAATAATTCATAATAACTTGAAAGGCCCTGCATTACCAGCATCTAAGCAAGCTATTGCCATAAGTTATTAAATCGTACTACCTACAAAACAAAAAAATTAACCATTATTTAGACTTTTATAATTACACAGGTACTTCATGTTCAAAAAAAAAAGGAATAAACTGTGAAAAGTTCATAGTTATTTCCCCTGAACTCTAAACGACAGCAGAGGGGGAAAAGTCCAATTCAATTACATCAACTGTGAAATTACCATGTGGGGATACTTTGGGATATAAAAAAACATATAATACATGAACCCACATACTGTTAAAGAAATCACCCCAAGAGCCTTCTCTCTCCACCTGTTTATAACACTTAAGGGATGCCTGATTCTTCCACCTTTAACTTTTCAGCTTGCTTTTTACCCGCCCCTTCTTTGTAGAGACACAACATGGGCGATGGAAAGAACGTGAGGGTTACGTGTCTGCAGCTGCAGAGGTGAGTGCTCACTTAGTCACCCCTGCTTCTCTGAGCAACAGCATTTCCTACAGCAAACCTCAGTCTCGCTTGCCATGCTTCAATTTCCTACCAACGTTTCTAATGGCTCAACCTGAACTGGTTTATAGTCTCTAACATTACTGCGATTGCCACCTGTGCTCATGAAACAGTAAGCCAACATCACACTCTGCCTTCCTGGAGAACAGAACCCCAGCTTTGGGGTGACGTTGAACCTGGCTTTGCAACCAGGTCTGCCTACCAACATCTAAAAATAGCTGTATCTGGAGCTTATGATGTCACTGAAAAATGCTTCCTTCCATTAATCCACAGTGATGTGTGATAGGGATACCCATTTATCTGGAACATAGATTCCAACCTGGAAAACACCATATAGAGATAAAGCTATAGTTGGACCTTTTCCTGCAGGCACTAGGTAAACATTTCACAAATATCAAGTCATTCAAGTCTCAGGATGGACTCAGGATGTGGCCGCCATCATCATTCCGATTTTACTGATGAGGAAACTGATCAAAGCATGGCATAATTGTACCAACTCACACAGCTGCTTCGTGGTAAAGCTCGCCGTACCGCCTCTTGATATTCAAATACGAACCGTATTGCCTGACACGTGATTCCAGATCTTACTTTGGTGATCCTTGAAACTTGTGATGGTTTTTCCTTAAAATTCCCTTCAATACAATCTTCCACCATACGGTGGTAAACCCTTCAAGGTGCTCCTCTAACTCTCTTGTTAACATTGACCCTTGCCAAACTCGGCTGTGTCCTCATCCTCTGCTTCTATAAATGGAGATGTTCATCGAAGGCTTGTTTTTAAACATGTTCTTACTCGGGCGGCGCCTGTGGCTCAAGGAGTAGGGCGCCGGTCCCATATGCCGGAGGTGGCGGGTTCAAACCCAGCCCCGGCCAAAAAACCAAAAAAAAAAAAAAAACATGTTCTTACTCTAAACTCCCTTCATGGCTGATGGCTACTCATCTACGTGTGACCTCTGTGTCTTCCTACCACAACTCAACCCTGGCCATTGGTCGAGGTTCCAAAACCATGTCTTTCCCATCACATAATGGGCAACACGGCCAGGACTTTCAGATTACACATCTGAATCATTCCATAATCATTACCCTCTCCTACTAATTCCACTCCGACACTCCCTGGGATTTTAATCTATTAAAATGACACCACTACCCTGATCCACTGGCCTCTACCTATTCTGTTTCCACTCCTAATTGTCAGTACCATTCACTGTCACCCAGACCTGTTTGAAATGGGCTACACCTCTATCTAGTCTCAGATGATACCATGTTGATGCGCCATGAACTCCAAACACCCTACCACAGCATTCGGTTCCTCTGAGATTCAGCTTCTATACACCCACCAGCCTCTCCTGCTCACCCTATCCATACGGGACTCAATGTTCCCTGAAATATGAAAGTTCCTGGCCTCTTGCTTCATCCGTATTGTTCCCCAAGTGCTATTCCTAATCCTTCATTCTCAACAATTCTCTACTTTACTCAAAGGGTCAATCTCTTTCTGATCATTTTATTTGGGTACTTGACTATCAATTTTAATATCTTTTTTTTATTAAATCATAGCTGTGTACATTGATATGATCATGGGGCATCATACACTAGCTTCATAGACTGTTTGACATATTTTCATCACAGTGGTTAACATAGCCTTCCTGGCATTTTCTTAGTTATTGTGCTAAGACATTTACATTCCACATGTACTAAGGCGGTGCATCTTACAAGGGTATATGTGAAACTTAGCAAATGTGGAATTTTAATATCTTTTTCAGCAGAATCTTCTGATGTTGGCCAGGCACAGTGGCTCACACCTGTATCCCAGCACTCTGGGAGGCCAAGGCGGGTAGATTGCCTGAGCTCACAGGTTCAAGATCAGCCTGAGCCAGAGCAAGACTCTGTCTCTAAAAATAGCCGGGTGTTGTGGCGGGCACCTGTACTCCCTGCTACTTGGGAGGCTGAGGCAAGAGAATCACTTGAGGCCAAGAGTTTGAGGTTGCTGTGAGCTGTGACACCACAGCACTCTACCAAGGGCAAGAAAGTAAGACTCTGTCTAAAAAAAAAAAAAAAAAAGCCTGTTTACCCAGGCTTTTTTACTGTGAAAATTATAACTTTTTCTACCATCCACTAACCTTGCTTTATTGCCAGATCAAGACAGTAATACATAATTTATATATACACATAATACACATTATATATGAGTACATATGTTCTTACAGTTTATCTATTAAGAATGTACGAGTTCTTACAACTATTCACACACATTGAAATCATAACAAAAATTTTACAGAAGTGAAAACTGGGTAGACAGTTTAGTATTAATTAATAGAATAGCCATTCCTCCAAGCTGGGCATTATTAGCCATTGCAATACCAAAGGATTAGGTATTCTGAAACAGCCTCAACTATTTAGTTTTATATTCTGCATAGAAAGATACCTTAGACCAATTTTGGCTTTATCTTCTTTAAGTAAAATATCTTGAAAACCTTAGTAAATAATGAAGTATGAAATAAGATGCTCAATTGTCGTTGCATTTTGCCATATTTTTGTACATGCATAAGTGTTTGTGAATGTTAGCATCTATGTATGCACAAGCTTAAGTGGCATATGCTTGTCATAATATTGGCTGAAAACACATGATGAGAAATCAGAGAGAAAATAATACTTATTTCTTAGAAAAAGTCAAATAGTTAAGAATTTCTAAAGACAATATTCTAGTTGGTTATCTTTCTGAATTTTTTTTTTTTTTTTTTTTTTTTTTGGTTACAGTTCAGCAGGGGCCGGGTTTGAACCCGCCACCCTTGGTATACGGGACCGGCACCTTACCGACTGAACCACAGGCACCGCCCCTAGTTGGTTATCTTTCTAGAGATACTGAAGTCAGTACAGGACTGACATTCACAGTGTATACATCCATTTCGACTTCAAGATGCTAAAGTTTACTTCCCATGAAAGATTCTCAGGATTCCTCAACACACATTGACATCTCCACATTGCTCATTTTTAGACATGGAAAGACAGAAAAATACAAAGCAGTCACTCACAAATTTTTTAGTATATACTTCACTTTTAGTATATACTTTAACCGCATAGGTTATAAATGTCATATACATTTTAAAAAGTTAGAAAAAGATTCCAAAGGCGGTAATATCTGCTTGATACTTAGGAATATGAATAGATAATTTCAAGACCAAAATGGGTAAGGGGATGAATTAATGATGAAGAAAAGTCACATCTAACATGCACAACTTTCTTGAAATACCACAATCTGTATTATCAAGTTTTTGACTCATGACCATGAGTCCATATTCTATGATTTTACTAAAGTGCCTACTATGTAGCTACTTGATAGTACAAATCACAATATTTATATGATTAATTAATTTAAATTAACTTGTAAGAAAAAAAAAACAGTTAATAAATTTAGTCATTCATGTGTGAAACCCTGGGGAAGTATTTCCTACTTGTATTTGGCATTATAGCATTTAAAAATAGTTCTCATGATTTCTCTGTATAAATGTGAGGAAAATAAGCAGGTTCAAGGAATAAGGCACTGGAGCAACAATAAATAGTCCTTTCTGAAAGAGCCACAGAAATATAAATTATTCCTATTGTTGATACTATTATTAGACCTCCAGTGCTCTTCACATGCATTTCATTTGATCCTCACACCAACTGTGTGAATTTCTTAGTAAAATGGCATTTGCCAGTTTCATAGAAAACTGATACCATACAAATATTTTGCCCAGGTTATACAGTTATTAAAAAACAGAGCTGGAATTTGAATATAGGTCCAGCATTACTACTCCTAAGCAACTGGAGAGAGATTTCTCTTCTGTTATGCTAATTTGTTCTCTAAAATTGGTGACAGAAAAGAAACTAATATTTAGAAGATGAAGTTCTTAGTCACCTCCGCAAATAAGTAGAATTCTTTATGTGTGGCGTGACTTCATCCTTCGGTTTCTTCATCTATACAAATGAGATGTTGAACTAATCCCTAAATTCTTGTTCAACGTAAGTATTTTATTCTTCTAAGGTTCAATATGATAAAAATATGGGAAGAAATACTAAGCAATGAGTATTCTACAGAAACCAAAATGTTTTTAAATGACTGATTAGAAACCCAACACTTATTCATATAGCAACATTATTCTAATCAATTAAAAATGTTCTCTGATATAAAAGATCCCATGGAAGAACAAAGGAAGATGACAGAGGAGTGTTCTTTACATGTAATTAAAAAAAAAAAAAAAAAGTGTTCTTTTATTGTGTAATCATGTCAAGTCAGATTTAAAGTTATTAAAAAATCATTGAAAATATTGAAATATAGTTTAAATCTCAGAAAAGAGCAACTAAAATGAATAAAATTATAATATTGCTAAAAATCTACTGTATATATCATACAGGAAATACCTACATTCTTAATGTAAAAATTGTAAGCTACGAATTTTGAGAACTATGTCATTGAAACCAAAGTACGGCATTCTAAATCAAGTACTGAAATGTCTGACACATAGTTACTATTAATAGTCACTAAACTATAAATATCTGAATTGATTTCATTACTGATTTCTTTTTATACATTATAGAAGTTTTAAATGTTACTGTGTGCTACTTGTATAGCCAATGGAGTCTCTCTACTCCAGAAGCATGAATACTCTGAAAGAAGCATGAATATTTAACACAGCTAAAATTAAGCAACAGGCCATGTCAATGTCATTAACATATTCATGTGAATGAGTAAAACATTTTACTAAGAAATAAGCAAAACAAAGATCTGGCCCCTCTGAGAATTTTCTAAACAGAATGCTGTTTCTGTTGTTCAGATAGCCTGGTTTTACTTCAACCTGTTGTTTCCTTTTGCAGAATTTATCACTTCGCATCATTTTGTCAAAAAACAAAGCTCTTAGTGAGACACAAGAGTGTCAATAGGATGAATAAAGGACAGCAAGAAAACAAGAATACTGAAGATACAGAAGAAGGGCGCCCAGGATGACCCCAAACAAAATTGCATCTCCATTTGTGACTCTTTGAAGACAAAAACATGTCAGATGCTCAGAGTCAAAAATACGCTCAACTGCAAAATATCAGAAATTGCTATGGCAGAAACTGTAGGTGATTGCCCGGTATCTACTCTCTGAGCCCCTTTCACGGAGCTCCGATTCCGGGGGCAGCAGTGGTGTTCACACCCTCAGGAGAAACCGCCCTTCAAATCTTTCATAGATGGGACAGCACTCGACACGTTGTCTGGTGAAATGGATAAGAAAGTAGATCACGATACTTGAAAATTTTGCAAAATGAGTGGCAATCTTAGGCGAAACATGATTTCTGCAGCTTCAGCTTCTCTTTTTCCAGCCAGAACAGGGTGAAGGGCACTGTAGCCGCCACTGACAAGCCTAAAACTGAGGGTCGCCAGAGAGGACAGCAGAAAAGCAGAGTCCTTTGTAGCCATAAGGAGCCTCCTTTGTCTGGACAACTCATCCAGCCAGGAGAAATGTGACAAGTCCTATCTCCAAGCAATTTGACTAATCTCAATTTCCAACTAAAACACTTGCCTAAAATCCATCAAGTACTTTTTTTTTTTTTAATGCAACAAATACTTACTGAAAGCCTTCAATGCCCTTTGAACAGCACATAATCAATCGGATTTCTTTCGACCTCTTAATTTTAAACTGCTTACTTCTGCAGTCAAAAAGAGAAATGGAGTGGGAAGGTGGGGGAGGGAGGGTGATAGAGGGAGGTGGTACCACACCTATGGAGCATATTGCAAGGGTGCAAGTCAAATCTGTCAAGTGTAGAACATAAATGTCTTAACACAATAATCAAGTAAATGAGGCGAAAGCTGTGTTGATTGGTTTGATGTAAACATGTCAGGTTGTATAAAATAATCAACACATTGTACCCCACATATGCATAGATGTATTCATGACCTATGTGTATATGACTTAATAAAAAAAAAAGAAAGTTTCCCACCAAAACTCCACGATCTACATGTCTCATTCAACAACTGGATCCCATTTAAGAGGGGATCCTCTACATTGCCTGTAAAAGGAGGGGGTTGTTTTTAACTATTTTAAGACATTTATTATCATTTATCTAATCTTGATGAAAGTTCTTCAAATTTTTCTCAAAACTAACCCTGTACTTGACAATCACATGAAACGAGGGGGTGTTTTTTCAAAGCCACTACTAACCTAATTTCAAATTAACAATGTTATGTAGTATTCCATTGATTTTTACTTAATTCAGAAATCAGCACGTGAATAAACAATTACATTTTAACACTGAAATTTATACTCTTTATCAATCTAGACCTCCTAACACTGGAGCTGGATGAAACTTGATAAATATTTATTAATTAAACCACAAAAGAAGTAGATGGGGAAATCTGTAGCCTTTAAAAACATACGGAATACTTTTCAGCTCTACCTTGTTTCACTGGAAGAACATCTCAACAACATGTTAGTATCAGAACTTGGAAAAAATACATGTCCTCCTGAAGATACATAAATATATATGAAATGTATGTCCCTCATTCTCTTAAGGGAAAATCTGAAATGCTAACAATACACGGATACACTATACTGGGGGGGGGAAAGCATGGATAATTTATTTTAAAGAAAGATAACTTTTTTTAAGAAATGATAAGGAAGACAAAGAGAGAAAAAGGAGATTAAGAAGAGAGAAGAGTTAAGGGAAGGTATAGGTAAAGACAGAATAAAGGAAAATAGGATAAACTTAACAATCATCAAACCTAGTATTGTTAACATAATTTAACTCAGAAGTTAAAATTATTAACTTTTAAGAAGCAGCATTTCAGCCTTACACAAACAACCATATGGTAGATCTACAACTTTAACGTTATTGCTTTCATGTAATAAATTTGTAGCTTGGGAATTTCCACGAATGACTCTTCACTATTAATATTTTGCAGAAATTATTTTAGATATAGCATATCGGGAAAAAAATTCATCTTTCCTTAGTAACTTTATTTCTTCATTTAAAAAAATCCTCCTCTAGTAAAAAGGTTTCAAGGACATGAGGCCATTATTTATAAATAATATTTACTATATTTTTTATTAAATATTTTTCAATAATTGCCAATATATGAAAGGCAAACTGGGGTGGCGCCTGTGGCTTAGGGTGGTGCCTGTGGCTCAGCGGGTAGGGCGCCGGTCCCATATGCCAGAGGTGGCGGGTTCAAACCCAGCCCCGGCCAAAAAAAAAAAACAAAAAAAGAAAGGCAAACTGAATTTATCTTTCATACAAGGTATTTTATAGCAATGTGCTCAAAACAGCCATTCCTAAATATATTTTAATATTCCTGCTTCTAAAAGTTCTTGTCCTTTTATTTAACACTCATTTAAAAAAATATCTAAATTTACTTTCCAATGTCAAAGCAAAAATTAAAAAAAAGCTGGAAGAAAAAATATAGGCTCTTTCCATTCAGATATAATTGCGTATTTCCAGTTATGTTTAGAAGCAGAAAACTATTATGTAGATTAAGTGAAGTAAACAGTATATTTATTTACTTAACATCTCCAAGAAAGTTTGGCAAATTTAAACTGAGATAATAATATAAATATCAAAAACGCTATTATCATTGTTTTAATGAAATGATTAGAAAATTGATTTCATCTTTTATAAGAAACCAAGAGAAAAACCATTTTTTTTAATTAAGTCATATATACATAGATTATGAATACATTTATGCCTGTGTGGGATTCAATGTGTTGCTTATTTGTACAAATTGGAGGGCTTACATCCCACTAATTGACATAGCTTTCACCTCATTTACTTAATCACAGTGTTAAGACATTTGTTTTCAATACTTGATAGATTTGACTTGTACCCTTGAAATATGTTCCATAGGTGTGGTCCCACCGTTAACCCTCCCTCTATCGAGCCACCCCTCCATTACCATCTCCCTCCCCTTCCCTCCTTCATCCTGGGCTATAGTTGTGATTCATCTCTCATATGAAAGTGTGAGTGATTATAAATTTGTTTTATGTAGTACTGAGAACATTGGATTTTTTTTCCTTCCTGAGATACTGTACTAAGAAGAATATTTTCCAGCTCCATCCATGTAAACATAAAAGAGGTAAAGTCTACATCTTTTTTAATGCTGTATAGTATTCCATGGTATACATATACCACAATTTACAAGTGATCCCATTTCATTGTGGGCAAGAGACATGAACAGAAGCTTCTCTGAAGAAGACAGGTGCATGGTCTACAGACACATGAAAAAATTCTCATCATCTATAAACATCAGAGAAATGCAAACCAAAACTACTCTGAGATACCATGTAACTCCAGTAAGAGTAGCCCACATCACAAAATCCCAAAACTACAGATGTTGGCATGGTAGTGGAGAAAAGGGAACACTTCTGCACTGCTGGTGGGAATGCAAGCTAGTACGTTCCTTTTGGAAAGAACTTTGGAGAACACTCAGGATCTAAATGTAGACGGGCCATTGGATCCTGCAATTCCTACACTAGGTGTATATCCCAAAGACCAAAAATCACTTGGCAACAAAGATATTTGCACCATATTGTTCATTGTAGCTCAAATCATAATTGCCAAGTCTTGGAATAAGCCCAAGTGCCTATTGACCCATGAATGGACTAAGAAAAGCCACTTTAGATGAGAAAGATTTTATAATGCAGTAGAGATTCTGTAAGTTGACCACCTAAGAGACTATAACAAACTGGTCAACATATGGAAGTGGTCTCATAAGGACCCAGTCCCACTGTACTGACATGTACATATGGTGAGTGTCTGGTCTATAAAAATTAGGTCAACTTAAGGAGGTGGTGAATGTCAGGAGGTATTTAACTATGGACCTTCTACTGTGTATGACAAATATAAATTCCTATAACAATTACAAATAAAGAAGAGAAATAACCCAAATGTAACTCTTTGATTAAATACATTATTAAAAAAAAACCTCTCATATTTTCTTTTACTATCTCTGTGTCTTCTCCTCCAGTTTTGCTTGATATAACTTTGATATAACTTATCAACATTAGTTGATAACCAAAGAATCAAGCAAAATAACAAACATAATGATCCAATGTTTGCAAATACTCATTCGGATCATCTTACCTGAAGTAAGTCTTATCTCTTTACCAGATGAGAAGAATAAATTGTCCAAGCAAATAAAATTTTCTCTTGGACTAGCAGAAGTGTATACTTGGAAATCAATAAAGAAAATCATCAAATTTCAGGTCTACTGTTCACATAATTAACATGTACTTAGGTAGAAAGTATCTATTTAAATCATTTACAAAGGATGATGCATCTTATATTTGTGAAGCATTAACTATTGACAAGTTAATGAAACTTTATAGATTTTAATTAGACCAAACCAGAATAGGTAAAAAGCCTTTGTTATTATTATTACTACATTATCACTATTATTCTTATCTCTGTTTTTCCAGGTAACTTAGATCGTGGGCTCCCATGTCCATGTAATGTGTCTGCCCTTCATAATCACCTGCAGGAGACTAACAGGGACTTCTACGAGAAATTTCTGACTTGTCTCATTTTTCCAGAGTTGGTGAATCCTAGTTACAACTGTGTGATTTAAGTCAGTAATGGAAATAGGACTTTGGGACATACACATTCAGATATCATATGCAGAAGTTATTTGAAAACGCATGATTTTAACAAAATGGTTACAAACTAGTATTTTCTGTGGACCGGGAGGGTGCCAGTAGAAAAAACATAAACAGATGCTCCGATGGGGAGAGAGGAGGGCGGACAGGCCGGGGACCCCGGCATTCCTAGGACAACATGGGACTGAGCTCCCCGGTTTTCTTTCCACCCATTTCCAAACTTGGAGCAGAAAAAGCTGGTAACCTGGAGCACCAAGAGACACAGACTAACGTGAGCAACAGAGCTTGCTCTCTTGGGGCAAAGGAACAGGAAAGCGGCAGCACAGTCATTCAGAAAACTTCCTAGACAAGCATTGCCCTGCTCCAGACAAACAGCACAGGAAAACTGCAGCCTAACCCCATCCACGCCAAAAAAGGCCAAAAAACCCTCCCCCACTACATTGTAACAGGGCACGTCAGGGGCCTTCTAGAAAGAGCCATATTAGAAAAGGTCTAATGGGGAGCTTGGCTCTCCTCCCTAGTCCTCAGTAACGTGACCCCCCCACGTTGTCAGTACAGGGCACCCCTGTCTCCCTCTCCCTAAGATGGTGGTGGCAGCAGAGGCCAGGGGTCAGACCTTCCTCTCTGCCCCCGGGTAAGGAGGCACCTCCCCAATGGGGCCCCATTGGAGATGCCACAGGGGTGGTGACATGGCACTCAAACCCGTCTCAGTGAGGGTGTTTCTGTGAAGGCCCAGTAGAGAGTACAACCACCTCAGCACACCTGGCAGTGGTAAGGAGCTTCATGCATCAACAGCAGCTGAGCGGAGCACGTGGCCTTCCTTCACCCCACGACAGTAACAAGGCAATGCCCAACCTCCCTGTGATAGAAGAATCCAGCTAAAACAGAAGGTGTAAATAACATTCACAGCCTTATACCATAATACTCAACATAACCAGATTTCAACTGAAAATCATTCATCCTATCAAGAATTAAGAACATCTTAAACATCATGAAAAAATAATCAACAATCACAATTAATAATCAATAGATGCCCATCCCAAGACGATAGAGATGTTGGAATTATCTGACAAAGATTTTAAAGCAATCATCCTACGGATGTTCCAATGAGCAATTACAAACATTCACGAAACAACCGATAAAACACAGTCTCAGCAAAGAAACAGAAAACATGCAGATGCGAAGAAGAACCTAATAAAAACATTGGAACAGAAAAAGTACATCACTCTTCATTAAAAATCAGTGCATGGTCTCTATAGCCAAGTGGACAGGAGAGAGAAAATGATCAGTTAACTTGAGGACAAAAGAACAGAACTGCCCGATCTGTTCACAGAAGACCAGCAAAAAAAAAAAAAAAATGAAAGGAGCCTCAGAAACGGTAACAAAAGTTCTACCATTCCTGTTTTCGTAGGCAGAGCACCACCACTATCTCCACCACCAAAGTCCCTCTCGGGAACCAAGCGTGGCCGAGTTGGGCCTCAGGCCAGAGCTCCCAGGACACCTGACCCCTGTTCCTTGTACACCTTCTCCCTCCCCCACGGATCGGAACCTGGTGGATTTGGTATCCCCAGCCAAACAGCCTGCTTTCCGAGACAAGAGACCCACGGCACTTAAGTCTACAGAAACAGAAATGAGGTTTAGCTCACTGTCAACTTTCAATCTAAACAAGAAGAAAAGTTCTAAAGTCCTTACGGATTCCATCTTAAAGATGAAATTATCACTTTGTTAGTTGCATTTTTAAAGTTACTTTCTCCATAATATCACTTCTTCTGAAAGTACTTAGGGAAATCTTTGAAATGTCCAAAGTATTTGCTAGCATACTGTAATTAAAAAATAAACAGCCCTTCCCACCAGCTCAGCTTAAGAGGTCATGAATGTGAAGAAAACAGAATGGAATGATAAGGTTAAGAAAATGGGTAATTTTTCTGAAAAAAAATGGAAGGAAAGCATTATTAGCCCAAATTATATGTAATACCATGGAAATATCATTAATGAATCAAACTAGAAGTTGAGTATTGCTCTTAAGTCAGGTCATTGCATGAAGTGAACAGCCAGTTACCCACACAGAGGGGGGAGGTAAGGAGTGGGGGGTCACGGTGTGTGGTACCCCTCTTGGGGGCAGGACAGAATTACAAGAGGGACTTGATCCAACAAACACAATCAGCGTAACCTAAGTCTCTGTACCCTCAATGAATCCCAAACAATAAAATAAAAAGCAAAAGAATTAGCAGGGTATTTTAAGAAAGGGTCCTGATTACTGTTTCACAACATATTCTGTAGGGAGGAAGCGAGGCTGGAATTGATATCACATGTCTCCTTATATGATACTCCAAAAAGAACACTACGTTACTCCCTGCTGGGGTCTTCCTGCCAAAAAGTGTATAAAGGAATATTTTCAGGAGAAAACATCAGAAAAACCCAAACTGAAGGACCTTCTCGAAAAGAATTGTCCTCCATCCTTCATAAATACAAGTGTCATAAAGCACACAGGCAAAAAGATAAACCGTTCAGAAAAACAGGAACTGAAGAGAGATGATCACTCAATGGAATGCACAGTCAGGGATTTTCTATTTTTATAGTTGACACTGTTGGGACAACTGACGTGACCTCTGAGATTCAGAGACAGTGCGAGCTTTGGGACATGCAAACAGTGCTGTCACACGAGGCTCCATACTCAAAAGACTCAACACGGGGGGTTTAATGCTCTTGGGAATCAACTTGGAATTCTCAGCAAGTTTGTTTTTGAAGCTGTGATGGGATGACAGAGCATGTGCAGGAGGCCTTGGTCCTTGGTTCACGTATAGGCCGACATCCCCCTCCCTCTGTCAGACAGGAACTCAGTTGCTTGACTCAGACCTCCAGGACTCTCAGCACCTGCATCAGCAGCTCTGATATCGGACAGAATGTCTGGGCCCAGGGCAGGGCGGGGTCAGGGCTGAGAATGTGCCTTGTGGCATCTTAAGGTGGAGGAAGGAGATGGCTGCCTGGGCCAGGACAGCATCACTATAACATATTCTGCAGATACTCGACAAAGGTTTCACTGGGAGTGTGCAGGCACAGAAGCTATAATCACCGGGGGGTCGCCAGTGCACCAGGGGCTGGGGCAGTGGGCCCTCCAGAAGGGGCAACAGACTCCCCCTGCCCAGGCCCTGCCTTATAAGTTTGTCCTAGGTCCAGACACGTAGGCTGCAATCCCTGTTTATAGACAAAGTGTTTTTGTATCATTGTTAATTTCCTAATTTAGATCATAGCTGTGTAGGTTACAGGATAGAATATCCTTATTTTTTCAAAGAAAAAAATGTAAAATACTTGAAGAGAGAAAAAATACACACGGAAGCACTTCAAGAGATAAAAAAAGGAATAGGAAAAAGCAATTGTGATAAAAGATAAAATGTTAGTAGTCAGGGAATGTAGTAAAGTATATACAGGAATTCTTTGTATAATTCTTGTAATCACATCAAGAACAAATTCTATGTTACATGGAGTTTACCTCTGACTACTACTTATTTTTAGAACCCATGCTTACAAATTCACAAAGATAAAGTTATTTTAAAATGCTCAGCATCAAACTTAAAAAGTAATAAATTACTGGACAGAAATAATGTTTAGATTTCTAATTTTTCTTTTCCCATCACTTCTTGGCCTTTTGGCTGAGATCAAAGGTAGAGTTTCAATTTTACTTCACTTGTATTTGCCAAAATGCAGTTGTAAGCAGTTTTTGTTTTATTTTGTTTTGTTTCTTTATTATTATTATTTATTTATTTATTTTTGCAGTTTATGGCCGAGGTTGGGTTTGAACCCACCACCTCTGGCTTATGGGGCTAGTACCCTACACCTTTGAGCCACAGGTGCCGCCCCTGTTTTGTTTCTTTAAAGGAGATTAAAAACACACATAGAAACACTTGTATTAATTATTGTAAAAATTGTGCGTGTATGTGTGTATATATGTGTGTGTGTGTGTCTATAGATACATAGACAAAAATGTAGCTATAATATAATCTCTCTATCCTAAACTTCCTATTGTATGATCCCTTAATTAAGCTCTGGACTATTCTAATATAATATAAATTTTAATTTTTTAAAGGGGCATTTAAAATATGAAGAACTCACTTCTTTTTTTTTTTTTTTAGACAGTCTCACTTTTTCACCCTTGGTAGGGTGCCATGGCGTCATAGCTCACAGCAACCTCAAACTCTTGGGCTCCAGTGATTCTCTTGCCTCAGCCTCCCAAGGAGCTGGGACGACAGGCGCCCTCCACAATTCCTGGCTACTGTTTAGAGACGGGGGTCTTGATCTTGCTCAGGCTGGTCTTGAACCCGTGAGCTCAGGCAATCCACCTGCCTCGGCTCCCAGAGTGCTGGGATTACAGGCATGAGCCACCGTGCCTGTCAAAACAGCACTTCATTAAAAGTAAGGAAGACACAACAAAAACCCACTTTTCTCTTGGATTAATCTTACAGGTCAAATCACTGTCAATCTTATTTTAAAAATAAAAATCGTCCTTTATTTTCTGGTTCAAATTGTTTAAAAAAGGGCCTAGGGTCAACTTTTTTTTTTTTTTTTTTTCAGATACTACTAAAACAGAGTGAAGAATCAATGAGGGAGCTTTGTCTATAACTGAGACGTTAAACCCTGCATGGTCAGGCTTTCTGGATGCCTTTTTTGTACACTTTATGCGGACCAGTGTGTTGGAACTATGAACTATTTTTTATTTTATTTTTTTTTTTGTAGAGACAGAGTCTCACTGTACCGCCCTCGGGTAGAGTGCCATGGCCCCACACAGCTCACAGCAACCTCTAACTCTCGGGCTTACGCGATTCTCTTGCCTCAGCCTCCCGAGCAGCTGGGACTACAGGCGCCCGCCACAACGCCCGGCTATTTTTTTGTTGCAGTTTGGCCGGGGCCGGGTTTGAACCTGCCACCCTCGGCATATGGGGCCGGTGCCCTACTCACTGAGCCACAGGCGCCGCCCCGGAACTATGAACTATTAATAACTAAGACTTTCACACTGCTTTATTTTTATATATCAGAAAAGAAAATAAATGAAATTTATCCTGCTTGACAAAAAAAAAAAAAGCTTAGAATGTGAGACAATATGTCATATAATTTTCCAATACAATGAAAATTTTTAGTGACTTTTTTTTCAAAGCATTATCTTTGCTTTTATTTAAAATATAAATAGAGGGTACCACCTGTGGCTCAAAGGAGTAGGGTGCCAGCCCCATATGCTGGAGGTGGTGGGTTCAAACCCAGCCCTGGCCAAAAACTGCAAAAAAATAAAAATAATAAATAAATAAATAAATAATAAAAAAATTAAATATAAATTGAAAAGCAAACTACTAAACAAGGCAGAGATAGTCTTGGGGCAGAATATGACAGTATCATAATTCTACAGCTACAATCATTGGTTTTGGTGACATTAAAAGTCAGGGAGACAAATTAATAAGAAAATTGTGTTACTTAGGCTTATAAGTCAGTATGTTTAAACTGAAGGATTAACAGCTTTCTTCATCACTGATGTTTGCTGGAAATTAACCTCTAAGAATAACTTAAATACTCCTAGAAATAATCACAGCAGCGTGTTAGACTTAGCAAAAGGCAATACAAATATTTCAGAATTATCCTTTTACTATTTTTCTTACTCAACTGCTAAAAAATCTCAATTTAGATTTGAATCTCAGTCTAAAAGCATACACACTAGTTCTAATTTTAAAACGCATCACTGATTCTTTTGTACTTTATATAAATAAATTAATCTCGGTTAAAAAAATCAATTTCCATGCTCAATATGAGTAAGAAGGAGCCATTTCACAAGGCTTAAAACAGAAAACCAGGCGAGAGTCCAAAGTCAACGCTCCCTACCAGTAAGAGCTGGAAAACGCGTATGTGGCTCATGGTAACCCAGGCTCCTAAGCTGGGAGTGATCAAATTAATCTCTGTACAGTCAGTAACGAGGCAGGTCTTTACAAGCAGCAGGGCAGGGGAGCACTGGACAGCGCTAATACCCCCATGGGCTGCAAATACCCAGGTGCAGGGTCAGTAGTTTAAAATAGCCTCCTCATTGGCCAACTGGGGCCCAACACTAACAAGCTCCCCGCATTTGGAATTCATTGACGGCCAGGAGAGCAGTCTCCACAGAAAGGCTACAGAAGAGTTTAATAGTCGATTTTATGCAATCTTTAAAATACCTTTGCAGGATTTTAAACGCTGGCGAAATTTCTCTGAGATCCACAGATCCGTCTCATAAAGAGTCCTGGGGTCCTTCATTCTAACACATTTTTCACTTATTTGCTGTTCCTTCTCTGGCCCCCTTGCCAGCCCCACCTTCTAGTCCCAGAAATGAGGTAATGTCCATTTACCATCACATGTATTTAGATGGCTGTTTTGCCAGATGCATTCCTCATAAATATAGTCTGCCGAATGTTTGTTATGGAAAACTAATTTATAATTTTGAGTGCATGATTTACAAAGAATCCCTTCATTTCATTCTTCATTGGACATGTTTTCATTCATTCTCTGGTGAATTCATTCATTCACTCACAGAATACACACATTTATACTAGAGAACGCAAGCCAAAAGTTTTTATAGCTTTCAATGAATGCATTTATAAAATTAATGGTAAGATATTTACATTGCATATGAGCTAATCCAGCCTTCCTCATCTCTGCCAGTACCTTTTTCCAATCCCTCAAATTGTTTTGTAACAATGACAGAGAAGGGGTTGTTCTAAGACTTTGCTGGAAGTTAAAGATACATTGTAACTAAAAATTGGTTTTCACAGCTGTTTTCTTGTTTCTTACCTACACCTCTAATGCCTCATGGAGATGTTATGAACGACGAAAATTTGTGAGAACCTCAGGCCCTGGCGTCCGAAGGCTTATAAAATACAAAGAAATAAAACTAAGGAATTAGCTATTATATTTATTGTATTATACTTTCAGACATTATTCAACTCTTAAAGGCAAGAGACTGTTTTTAATTATAAGTTTTGAGAAGAAAGAAAATTAAAATGGGAAGACTAATGACATACCCTCTTCTACAATATCAAAGCAAATTATTTTTTAAGCACTTTAATTCTTTAGCGTAGTGATTTCCATGAGGCTCTGATCTTGTCTTCCAGTTACACAAAAGTGACCTCAAACTGTTTTACGAATTTTGAAAAATGATAATAAAGCATTGTAAGGTTTCATTGCATCAGGTTTACACGTTGAGTATCACTGAAACCAAAATACGTATGCACAGCTGAACTACTTCAGTAATTATTTGCCTAATGTAGGATGTCATAGGAATGTAGCAAGGTCTAATACAAATCAGACCCAGGTAATCATATCCATAATATTTTATGCTGTTATTTTTAACCTTAGTTGAAATATAAAACCATACCCTCTCCTTTACGGCAGTTGGTTCTGTGGAACGATTGGTCGTACGCAACTTAACTGTTATTAGCTGAAAGAGATACCAGTGACATCATTTGGAGAAAGCTCAACTATTAAAGCTCAACATCATTTGGAGAAAAGCTCAACTGTTCACAATATGAACAGTGTTTTATATTTTTACTAACCTGTCATGTTGAATAAGCTGTCCAGCATGTTTTCTTATCAAAACACACTATCATAAAACATTTAAACTTCCCTTGCCTCTCCAAATATGAATGTATAATATTTCATGTTTAATAACTTGAATGATTTATTAACTACACTATCCTGTTACATCTTAATAAAAGAAAACGTTAAATTTAAAATAATACAAATCTAGAAATAATGTCACATCTCACTTAGTAGTTTATGAAGTGCATTACCTGTCAACACAGAGATAGCAAAAAAAAACAAACTGTATGTTCACCAGAGAGACATTGATAAAATGTTGTCATATATATGTAAATCCCTTCAGAACATACACCATTTTTTATTATTATTAAATCACAGCTGTGTACATAGGGCAATCAAGAGGTACAATGTGATGGGTTTCAGATACAATCTGAAATATTTTCATCAAACTGTTTAACATAGCCTTCATGGCATTTTCTTAGTTATTGTATGAAGACATTTGAATTCTGCATTTAGTAAGTTTCGCCTGTTTAAATGTATTAGTAAAAAATGTCAGTAATTCGTAAGAGCAATAGTTAGTGAATTAAGTCATTTCACCTATGAACTTTAACCACCCGAGTTTTCCCTACAGTCAAGGTCAAGAGCTTCACTAGAAACCACAGCACAATAGATGGCAAGTTCCTTGTGTGGTACTTTGATGTCAGCCTGGATTCAAAGCCTGCCTTTCCCACACGTTGTCTGTGCGACATTCCACAGCTTTTTGATCCTCCGTCTCCTCATCTAACACAGGGGGAGCAAATGGAATCTGTTCTCACAGTCGATATGAAAATTAATCTAAGTAATACACACACAGAGAGCAGGCAAATGGGCCTTCGTGAAAAGTGTTAACTATTCTCATTATGAATTTTTGTATTATTTCAAAGATGGAATGTATAAGCTGTTTGAGGTTTGTTGCCAGTAATATTTTTTACTTCACTCCAATACATCTGGCTGTACAGAATAAAATACAACATAACCAAAAGTCACATCTGGCAGAGAGTATTTCTGGTGGGCTTAGCATTATAGTGACAGCCAGATGTTGGATGCATTCCTGTTCTGATTGTGGCAGACCACTATGCTGAGCAATTTTAATTATTTAGAAAGCTTAGCATTTGGCAATGTGAAAAACATGGTTTACATTTAATACAAACTTCTCAACGTAGGAACTCAGCAAAGTTAGGGTCAAAGTCTTTGATTCCACATTCCACATCACATCTCTAGATATGATATTAAAAAAAAATTATCTCGTAGTCAGTAGTAATATTTAGCATAGGATTTTACCTTTTGTATTTTTATCTCAGGACTGTGGAGGATTCCAATCAACGGAAATAAATGATGTGTGTCAGAGTAGGGTCTGGTGTGCTGTGTAGCTGAATGGACAGTTCCTGAGCCACAGGAATGCTTCAGTAACTCTGAACAAAATTTACTGTTGTCATCATGAATCTCAAAGTATAAAATCTCTTTGGATATTACTGTAGATATGTATCTGAACTAGGCAAATTATAATTAATACAGTTAAGATTCACTGCTAAGAGTTTACCAATAGTACCTCTTACAGAACTGTGCCTTTACGTACGCAAACAAGAAATGAATGCAGCTAATTAAGACTGAGTTCCTGACTCACCTGTGAGAGTATTACAAAGCCTGTGAAAATTCATATGTCTTTTCTCACTGGAATCACTTATTCACTGTTTTGGGGAGGTTTTTGTTTGTTTGTTTTTGTTTTAGAAATAATATGGTCTTTATTTCTACCTGGATGCAGGTGGGGTGAAATCAAGAAAGGAATTCCACAGGTGGATGGGGAATTTAATGGGTCAGGGAGGGCAGCAATTTGTACCATTCCTATTTCCTGGGAGGGACATGAGGCTGACTGTTTCTGGGCAGGCCATGAACCTGACCCGGCCTGGGTGAGGCAAATTTATTTGGGTCGGTACACCTGATTCTATTGCCAACCTTTAATCTGCCATCACTTTTGTATGCTCCATAAGGAGAAGGTAGCAGTGATTTCAAAGACTCTAGACATCTGGTCTCCTGTTAAGAGTCTCTCTTCAAAAAAAAAAAAAAAAAAAAAGATTCTCTCTTCAATTAATTCCATCTGTTTTCAAAATGTAGGGAGCTCGCAGGAAGACTTTCCAAGATCAAGCCCGAGAAAGGGGTGAGCCCAGTGGAGTCCCATGTAAGCATCTGTATTTTCTTTCTTTCTTTTTTTCCAGTTTTTGGCCGGGGCTGGGTTTGAAACCGCCACCTCTGGTCTATGGGGCCAGCGCCTTGCTCCTTTGAGCCACAGACGCTGCCCAGCATCTGCATTTTCTTCAGCTTTACTAACATCTTACCTGTCTGTAAATATCTCATCGTTTCTGATGTTACTTTCATTCATACTTTAAACATCTCAGATATTCTTTTGCAATCTGAAGATATTAATAACACACTAAAAATGGAAAAGTTTTATACCGAAGCTATTATTTAATCATGACTGGTAGTTCTTTATTTGATTACTGAATGGATTTGCACTTTATTCATGGATATCAACCAGACATTTCTTGCAAAGGACAAAAATGAACTTGGTATTGTTTTACATGAAACTCCTCACCCACAGCATCAAGGTTCTTACATCCTCCACAATAATAAATATTAAAGCTAGGATAGATTCAAATGGCAAGAATCCCTACTTTTCAGGGTAAGTAGTTCAAAGTTGAATTGATAACTTTGTAGACTATGAATTTATTCCTTTATTTTTGCACACCGGCAAGTAAGTTACAAAAGGAAAGAGTAAGGTTCTTTCCTCTCATAGTATCTAAACAGGAAAGTTTCAGAAATGGGCTCCCTACAGTTTGAAGGTTTCTCCCAAACTGTTTCTCTAGAACACTTCCCTATAGTCCCCGGGAAGCCCTTCTGCGCACCCATCACGCTAAGTTTGATTCATCACACATTGTATTTTTCATTATTATAATGCTCTCAAAAATGTTATTCCCAATCAGTGCAATTATTTTAGCAATTTCTGTCTTTGCCAAAGAACGGTAAACACTCTTGACCAAGAACTTGTTATTCTATGTCTGGGAAGTAGCACAGTAGCCTGGCACATTACACATATAATGAACGGAAGTATGTTCCCTCCCCTCAACATTCATATGTTGAAGCTGGAAACCCTCTGTGACCATACTGGAAGATGACGTTTCTAAGGAAGTAATTAAGATTAAATTAGGTCATAAGGGTTATAAGGAGAACTCCTGTTTCCTCACTGCTCTACCTGCGATACTTCTGGTCAACATGTACGTGGGGGTTTATTTCTTACCTAGATCACTTCTCCACTTGTCCAGAATCTAACGAGGTGTCCTATAATTCAGTTCAATTCTGACACCTGCCTGAAGTTAGGACAGAGCCCACGGTGAAGGGCTCAAGGCTGTAAGACTGCCCCCCAATCCCAGACCCCAGTCCAGCCTCCCAAGCTGTGCTCTGACAAATCAGCTGTAACAAGGAGCTTGCTAAGAATGCCTGTTTGGCTCTGGGAATCTTCTAAAATGACTCACAGAACTCAGGAAAAACCAGCTGACTCACAGGATTACTGATTGATTACAAAGGCCCATCACCCACAAGCAACTAGAGGGAAGAGACACATGTGGTAAAGTCCAGGAGAAAAAGCGTGAGGTCCAGTGGCCCCTTCCAGTTGCAAGACCATCCCAGTCCTGAACGAGGCCTTCTTTAGGTACACAGTTTGATAAAGTCATTGGCCAATGGTGACTGACTGGGTCATCTCCTGGATTCTCCCCTCCCCAGAGGTTGTGGGGTGAGAATCAATGTCCCTACTCTCTAATCCCATGATTTTTCCCCCTTGGCAACCAGCACAAGCCCTGAGTCTGTTCAGGAGATCCTAGTCCCCAGTGTTCTTATTATCCCACAAAAAGATACTCATCACTCTAAAAATTCCCAGGGCTTGGGAGCTGTGTGTCAGGAGACTGGGGCAAAGACCAAATATACAGTTTTTTTTTTTTTTTCTTTTACTAAGTCATAGCTGTGTACATTGATATGATCATGGGGCATCATTCACTAGCTTCACAGGCCGTTTACCAAGTTTCACATATACCCTTGTAAGATGCACCGCTGGTGTAATCCCACCAATCCCCTTCCCTCTACCCACCTCCCCCCTCCCTCCCCTCCCTTTCCCCCTTCCCCCTATTCTTAGGTTATAACTGGGTTATAGCTTTCATGTGAAAACCCTAAATTAGTTTCATAGTAGGGCTGAGTACATTGGGTACTTTCTCTTCCATTGTTGAGATACTTTACTAAGAAGAATATGTTCCAGCTCCATCCATGTAAACATGAAAGAGGTAAAGTCCCCACACCATGGAATATTATGCAAATATACAGTTCTTAATGTGTCACAAAGGTGGAGTGTTTACCCAAAGGCACTGTTGCTCCTGTGAGGTGGGACCTGGAGAGCCCCCTCCCTGTGTGTGTACACAGAGTAAAGGCGGGAGGGGCAGCAAGGAGGTGGTCGGTGTGCCGAGACCACATACCCAAAGAGCCCTCGCCAAAACCCAAACTGGCAGGCCCTTTGCCATGGGTTTCTAACCTAATGCAACTTTCTGGCGTTTGAGAGCCCTTGTTCACAACGCTGGAGGGAAGACGATGACTTCTCTAACTGAGAAGTTTAGAAAAAGAACCTAAAAAATATTCCTCTTAGAAAAGTATCTCAGGAATGGGAAAACAAACTCCAATGTACTCAGTACTACTGTGAAACCAATTTATAATCACTCACGCTTGCATATGAAAAATGAAACACAACTATAGCCCAGGATGAAGGAGGGAAGGGGAGGGAGAGGGGAGAGGAGGGGGCTGGGTTCATAGAGGGAGGGTTAGTACGGGGACCACACCTATGGAGCACATTGCAAGTACAAGTTGGATCTATCAGGTGTAGAACACAAATGTCTTAACGCTGTAATTGGGTAAATGAGGTGAAGTCTAGGTTGATGAGTAGGATGTGAGCACTTCAATTTGTACAAATAATCAACACATCGAATCCCACAATGGCATAAATGTATTCATGATCTATGTACAGATGACTTAATAAAAAAAATAATAATAATAAAAGAAAAGGAACCTGACACCCCTCACTCATCTCTTTTCTGTCTCCCATCTCCAGGAAGCCAGATTTGCAAAGAAAACACAGTGGTGTCACCCTGCCGAGGGAGACCTGGCTGGATTCCACTGTGCTGGAAATTGCCAACTTCTGAGAGGTGATGTCCGGAGCTGCTGCAGCTAATCGCACACGCTATGCTCTCCGACCACTTAAACATTTGTACCTCACCACACCCGCATCTTTATCCTCCTTTCAGCTTGATTAAAACTCAAAGTGGAAAAGTCACTACTTGTTGAACCTTTCAAATCATGTAGATGACAGCGCCGTGCATTCAAAATAGAATGAATCACCACTTATTCAGACCATAAATGAAAATCATGTAGAATGATTATTTTAAAACATAATTTTGAATATATAGCATTTAAGCACTAATTTTTGTCACACAAGTTAACACTGTTTAAAAAAATGAATAAACGGGCCCGGTACGGTGGCTCACAACTGTAATCCTGGAAGGTCCTCACACTCTGGAAGGCTGAGGCATGAGGACTGCTTGAGCTCAGGAGTTAGAGACCAGCCTAAGCAAGAGTGAGACCCGGTCTCTACTAAAAATATTAAAAACTAGTCAGGCATGATGGTGTATGCCTATAGTCCCAGCTACTTGGGAGGCTGAGGCAAGAGGATCGCTTGTGAGCATGGGTCGCAAAAGAAAAAAAAAAAAAGAAAGAAAGAATAAACAACAACCATCTTCTCCATAAAACCCAGAAAATCAAACAGACCATGCTTTGGAAAATTAGATTTTGGAAAAAAATCAGATTAATTTGCCTCATCTTTTTTTTTTTTTTTGGTGTCTTTCCAATTAAGATCATTTCTTCTGCATTGTACAACTGTTGAAAGTCCAAAAGGGAAAAATATTTAATGACACATGAAAATTATTATTTTTTTTGTGATTTTATACTGGTTTAATCTGGTATATGATGCCTTACAAAAATGAAGACGTCCGTGGGCAATTATTAGTCAAGGACAACAAGAAAATGAAAATCACCTATTAAAATTTAAAATCTCTTTCCCTTAAAAGTTACCCATTATCTTGTCAATTCTTTCTTGTTGTTTTTTTTGTAACATAGTCCACGATTTATTCTTACATGTTAAACAATTTCCTGATACGATATGTGACTATTTTCTTAACCGTACGTTACTTTTTTGGCAGCTCTGTGTTGCTTACACTGAGTTCTCCACTAGGGTTACTTACATACATTTCCATTGTTCAAATTTAAGAATACTCTATTTTCAAAAAGCGAATGATGATTTTATATTTACCTTGGCTTTTCAAAATATGTTTTATTCTCATTATGCAATTTATGTAGTTATTTCTGACTCTTAAAAATATTTATGCTACTATGAGCTTCTGTTTTTATATCAAAAAGTGGTTACCTGTTTCCTTGGACTCTGTTTTTCTTGATAGAAATTTTGCCAGGATTTTCCTAATTTAATTAAAAACATCAGTCCATTACAACATAGAGAAATAAATGGATTGTCTATTTGTCCCTGGCTGACTTTCTTTTTTTTTATTAATATTAAATTATAGCTGTGTATATTCATGCGATCATGGGGCACCATACATTGGTTTTATAAACAGTTTGACACATTTTCATCACACTGGTTAACATAGCCTTCCTGGCATTTTCTTAGTTATTGTGTTAAGACATTTATATTCTACATTTACTAAGTGTCACATGTACCCTTGTAAGATGCACCGCAGGTGTAATCCCACCAATCACCCTCCCTCCGCCCACCTCTCCCCTCCCTCCCCTCTCTTTCCCCTTTCCCCATATTCTTAGGTTATAACTGGGTTATAGCTTTCATATGAAAGCCAAAAATTAGCTTCATAGTAGGGCTGAGTACATTGGATACTTTTTCTTCCATTCTTGAGATGCTTTACCAAGAAGAATATGTTCCAGCTCCATCCATGAAAACATGAAAGAGGTAAAGTCTCCATCTTTCTTTAAGACTGCATAATATTCCATGGTGTACATATACCACATGAAAATTATACGAATCTCAAACTTCAATGTCTATTAAAATTGTACTGTTTACATGTCAACTACAGCCATCTTTGCATAACAGTCATAGTGTTGGTGAGTTAGGACCAACCATGTATCCTCCAAGACCTGGTGTTTACTATCTGGCCTTTTACAGGGCCAGATAGTACTGACCCCTCCAACTGATTAATGGCCTGTAAAACGGTGGTTGATGTTAAAGTCTGAAACCCTGTCACTCATCTATGGCTAGATAGTACCAGGCCTGGATGAATCTACACGCTGAGTTTGAACTTATGCCATGGGTGTTTGAACTTTACCAGGACAAATATTACTCTGATTAGCATTTTCTATATTTTGAGATGAAAATGTCAAAAATTATGTCCTTATCTTGACTTATTTTGAACAAAATATCATTAAACCACATGTTCCTTGAAACATATGAACTTAGATAACAAACTTAGGGAAATTAGATCCATAATAGTTGCACAATAAAGCACTGTGGCAATATATTTTAAAACCTCCCGATTTGAGCTTCCCTTTTTGTTCCAAGAGCACAAACATTTCTCAGCTGTGCTTGTTCGTGTATTTATTTGGATGAAACATACTTGGTTTCCATTATACACAAGGTAAATCTCATCTGCTTCTAAAATGAGACAGGACAGTACTATCATGACTTAATGATTACGCTGTCCATTCTTGACGAAAATCTATTTTTCAAAAACACAAATTCTCCAAATACATCCTGTCTACAGCCGCGAGTGATTCTAATTTCTTTTACCATTACAATAGTTTTACAAATCCAGTGTTCTACCTACCTGAATTGTTCAATCTCATTTCTTGCCTAGGATTCCTTTCACGTTGTTGACAAAAATGAATCTAACAAAAATGGACACTTAAATAACTTTCTTACCCCCCAATATTCAACATGGAAGGTTCTAAGCAAACCTCCCAGTACTACAATGCTGTCCACAAACCCAAAACATGTTCAGTGAAAAAATATATATTGATTCCTTCCACTGAGTTGTCATGAAGTTCCTAAGATCAGATTGTGCAGTTATTTTAAAAATGAAATAAAAAATGGATAAGTTTTCAAAATGCAAAATGTAGTATGAAAATAATCCTCTATAACATAATGACCCAGAGCATCCTCCTGAGAGGTATAACAGACGCTCCAGTGTGCTTTTCAGACACGTGACACGCCGCTAAGCAAATGTAATTACGAACAAGGGAGTTGAACTTTTTTTTTTTTTTTTGGTAACTTTAGCTGCCCATATGGAGTATTTTGTTTCACTTCTGGTTTAGTTTCTTCCAATCAAAGACCTCCACTGTAATGCCTTCACACAGGGCTCAGTGTTGCCGTCACCAAGGAAACCATAATTCTGAATGTCCTAACTTGTGCGATTAAAATTTAACACAAAGTAACATTGATGGTTTCCCCCATTGCCACTACCCCCAATATCCAATTCTAATTAGCAGCACAGCAACTGGTTTGGACGGAATAAAGGGCTACGGCTACTATCGCCAGCGATTCACAGGGAACCTCAGCGACAACACATAGGGACGGCTGTCTTTCACAAAGTGCCTGGCTTAAAAGAGGAATTATTTCTAAGTGACTTCTCAGCACCTCCAGAAAACAAAGCATATTATTTTTCTTTTTTTATATAAGAGGTTTTTTTTTTAAAGGTCTGCCGTTATTTCACTTGCCCGGAGGAGGAAGCAAAAGCTTTTAACAATGGTCTGATCTACCAAGGTAATAAATAAAACTAGGTGACATTCCTCAAATCCACTTGTAATAATCATATTCATTTCTATAATGATCGCACTACTCTCTTCCACACGGAATTAAACCTTTCAGATATATTTAATCACAGAGATACAACATATACAAACCTTTTTTATGTAGCTGAGGTTTAAAAATTCAACTGGATCTTTCCCTTTTCTTTTCTTTTTTTTTTTTTTTTTCATGAACTCTCTAGTTGGAGCTGATAAGCTCTCAGGTCTCCGTCAAGGAAATACATGTTCTCTTGCTGATTATTTTGATTTACTGAAAATTATATGATCACAGGGGCACACTTGCTGTGATCATATGGCTTGCTACTCAACACTTCTACTTACAACTAAGAACAAATTTATTGCATTAGCCGACGCAGCATTTTAAATTTGGAAATTATACTCTGCCTTTCCAACTGAACTTCTTATCTATCTCATGGTATGCGAGAGCAAACTTTAGTGACCTTCCTCCTCACTCCCAAAAGAACGAAGCAGATAAAGTGTACAGACCAAGCCAAAAGCATTAAAATATTAAACATTTAGAGGTAAAATGATACCTCAGTCATTAAGTCCAACACTCAATTTTTAGGGTAGAAATTGAGGCCCATGAAGTTTAGAGGGTATCATTAATACATCTAAAACAGAACTGGTCCTAACAGTTTACATGTCCATTTAGTTCTTTTAATCATTCACTATAGACAAGTGACGTTTCTCGGACCATTTGTTAACATCTTTTTTACTTCTCTTAAAAAACAAAAACACTTAGAATAGGGAATATATATATAGATATCAGCATTTGTAAAAAAGATCTTGAAAATTTTAAAAATGAACATGAAAACATGAGACATGGGTAAATGTAGATAATTTTATTCAACAGCATTGTCTGACATACGATTTTATATCATTTAAATTTTTTTTCATGCTGAAAATATTCCATTTTTAAGATGACATCTTTAGCAATAATACAGACTTTACATGTCAGGGATAAACTCATCAGCAGAGCTCTTTACTAACTAGTATTAATTTCTACGGTGTAAAACATCAAAAACAAAATCCCCTATTCCAGAGAGTGTCCCACAGTTCATTTAAATGTTATACATCTTGAATCAAAGTTCCATGCATTAACTAAAGTAAGACCCAGTTTTACTTTAAATGCAATTTTGAGCTTTGAGTCTGACTCCACGGACAATTTCCCATTTCCCTATACTTTCTACTTACAATTAAGGAATTGTCCTGCCCTCTAAATGGTCCATTGAAGACATATTCTAATTAGAATATGGGAATACATTCAAGTAGCCCCAGGGTAAGTTATTCTTTTATTTGCAGTTAGGAAGAATGAAGGAGAGAAAAGGACGGGTGTGTGTGTTTGGTGTGGGTCAGAGGGGAGTCAGGGAGAGGTAATTCTGGAAGGAGAGAAGGAACGTATAAAATAGAAGTGGTGGGAAGAGGGGTAAAAGGGATCCCTTCATTGAGATGTTCTCCCTATCAGGAAGCGTGTGGTGACTTAAGCAGTTATTAGATTTTGAAAGATGCTTTAAATAGGTAAGCTCCTGTTTCTGCAGTATAATTAGGAGGCAAAATACGTGAAAAAAGAAACGGAGAGTGAAAGGGAGAGAAAATCACATGCTGTTCCATAAATGGAGTTGGTGAATTGAAAAATAAGAAAAAAACAGGAAGCTTAAGAGATGGATGGGACAGCGAAATCCAGGGAAGCTCAAGAAGCATGAGATAGGAACATTATTTTACTAAATAATGCCGACTCGGTGAATATTGCCAGGCAGGCCCACAGGAATTAAACTTACCGACCCAAATTTGGCTGAAGACTTTAAATATGAAATTATTCGCCATGTTTAAGCACTGATATAAATAAGAAAAAAGGTAAAGTCACTTATTTCAATGACAAAAATGATGCCATTTACTGTCAACATATTTATAAAGGCTCTTCCTTCTTACACCACGTTTTTTAATGAAGGGTCTACTAAAATCGACTTTAATCTATCAAAAGTCAAAGCAAACATCATTATAATTTTTCTATCTTGAGTGGAAAAGTCTACTTGCTAATAAATTACTTTTTATCACCGTCCTTTCAACTATTTCTTATCCTTAATTTTTGGACATATCGCAAAGGACACAGCAAATTTTCAGGATTGCAATTTTGGGGAGACGGTGTTCAACAATGTTGCTCAGAAGGTAAAGTGAGGCACGTCTACCCGAACTTCCTTTACTATCTCGTCGTTCAGAGTCCAGCCTGCCGAGTGTGATAAACGCTTCAAAAGTAGTATGAAGAATGGCTCCCACTACAGGGTTCAATACAATATTGGTTTACAAAGTGCAGAGTTACTTACTTGTTTAAATTATAGCATGGCCTGGCTCCTCACTGGTCACTTCATTACTCACCCATTTTATTTTTACAACTATACTACATATACACCAGTAGTCTTGAGAGCAAAATACAGAGAAATAGAATATTTCACTTTTATTTTTTTTTAATTTATTTTATTTTATTATTTTTTTATTAAATCATAACTGTATACATTGATATGATCATGGGGCATCATACACTCGCTTCATAGACCCTTTGACACATTTTTATCACAGTGGTTAACATAGCCTTTCCGGCGTTTTCTCAGTTACTGTGCCAAAACATTTACATTCTACATCTACCACTGGGATCACACCTGTGGTGCATCTTACAGGGGTATTTGCGATACTTGGTAGATATAGAATATTTCACTTTTAAACTTTAAAATCTGTCTTTGAAGTAATGACACTTGGTGATAAGAAATTCAACAGACTCCCAGGGAGCCTGAAAAGGCTGATTAATACTGTCAAATTAAATTTACTAGGTGTAGAATATAAATGTCTAAGGACAATCACTAAGAAAATGCCGTGAAGGTTATGTTAACCAGTGTGATGAAAATATTTCCAATTGTATATAAAGCCAGCACATTGTACCCCATGATTACATTAATGTACACAGCTATGATTTAATTTAAAAAAAAGAAGAAGAAGATTAGCTAGTCCCGTGGTTCATCAGATTTTCCTGAGAGTGTTATTCACATGCAGCACTTAGAAAATACAAGGTGCAGAGCAGGACCAGCCTCAGCTGGCATCCCAGGAACACGGGTGTTCTGGCTGCATGGTGCAAAAGGGAGGGGAAAGCTGGTGAGGGAATAGATCAGGGAGCAAACTAAAAACTAACCGAGGGCTGGGCTGGGGGCGCAGAGGCTCACGCCGGTAATCTCAGCACTCTGGGAGGCCGAGGCAGGAGGATCACTTGAGCTCAGGAGTTTGAGCCCACCCTGAGCAAAAGAGAGACACCTCCCCCAATCTCTATTAAAAATAGAAAAAATTAGCTGGGTTTTACAGAGGGCAGCTGTAGTCCCAGTTACTAGAGGCTGAGGCAGGAGAAAAAAAAAAAAAACTGAAGAAGAAAGGGGCTTTCAATTTGCAACTTTCCAGGGAATATGGCAGGCTCTGAAGGAGTGTGGGAAAACTGGACCTCATAAGGTCACCTGCCTCTGCGACTCGTCCACACATCTCCACGGTTGCCCCACTCCCTTCTAAACAGCTTCTCTCTATTTGTTTGAACGCAGGCCAGGCCACGTGAACGAAGGGTAATTCAGCTTAGGTCACATCTGTCCTGTTCCTTGATTGCTTTTTCTGTAAATGCCCGACTTCCTACGATTTTTGTGAAATTCATTTGAACTTCAAAAAGCTTATGAGGGGAGATGAGTGAAAAATGTTTTAACAGCAGGAAAAATGACAGTTCACTGTTTAAAAGTCCTAACTTTATATAATTTTGGAATAATGATAAAGGATTTTAAATTTTGATACTTTTTGAAAAAGTGAACTCCTACAAACTAAATTAACATTATTATCATTGTATATCATAGTAGTCTAGAAAACTAATAATGAGGTATAAAACTGCTGAATCACAATTTCATTCATCTCAGTAGGAATAATAATAATATTTTCCTAACTAGGTTCATTATTTAATAAGTGACATGAAAATACTTTATTATCGTGTCTGGGAAATAATAGACACTCAGGGAATGTCACGTCAATAGAATATAAATTTAGATGTGAGAAGTACCAAAAAGGCCAAGGAAAGAAATATACAAATACACGTTACTAGTGTTAATTTACAACTGAATATATTTGGGTAGATTTATAGTAAATTTATATTAACTACATTAGGCCTTACTAAGAGTAGATTTATAGTAAATTTATATTAACTACATTATGCATTACTGAGAACTACAATAAAGATTTCTCTCCTGGATAAATAAAGCTTAGATGTGACAGAAAAAATGGTGACTGGAAGAGCAGAATTGCATTAGTTAATCATTAGTGTTAAGTCTACTACACAATATATTTTCAGAGATCAAATCCCTTCGAGTGATAAAATGCCAAAGACCTCAATTCAGCTGTAAAGCAAGTAAGATATCTCCCTCGAGATTAACATAAGCAATGTGCTATTACATAACTTGCCATGTATATTCCCACAAGAGTTTAAAAGAATACTCAATGTTGGCTGATTTAAGGCACTATCAAATAAACAATTTCTTCTTTTCTTTAAATGAAGTATTTTATCTTTAGGACTGCAGAAATGGACCAATGTTATACCTCCACTTGCATTCTAAATGCATTAAATATAAACACGCATATGAAAAAATATCTAACAGTTTTATCATTAATTTTGAAATTTGTTACAAACTGACTTTCTGCCACAGCTAAAAATGAAAGACTCTTGGTACTGGAGGATAAGAATGTACAGAAAATGTGTAAGGCCGTGGCTTAAAAGGCACCCCGATGAAAATATTTCAAATCGTATATAAAACCAGCACATTATACCCCCTGATTGCATTAATGTACACAGCTATGATTTAATAAAAAAATAAATAAAAGGCACCCTGTAGGTAGCACTTTATTTTATTTATTGATTGATTTTGCAGGTCAAGGCCCTGCCTCTTTTTATTTTTATTTTTATTTTTTTATTTTTACATATACATGAGTTTATTAGGTTTCCATTTCTTTGCCTTCACAAAATTAAAAAGGCTTAAAATTTAATAACATAACAATATTTAAAATAAGGACTAGAAATAAGAAAAAACTAGAAGCACTTTAAAAATAAATCCTTTCCCTCCTATGATTTCAATTCGGATGTGATTTTCAACTTACGGTCTCAGAACTATAAAACTCCCTGGTTAGGTTGGAGACTCAGCGAGTTCATGATGCCTCGCCTGCCAGCCTGCATTAGCAGAATGTGCTCTCTCAGAACAGACATCAGAGAGGTGTGTGTTACTCTCTGTACACGAACTGTTCAGCTACTCCTCTCCTTATTAATGTTTTCCAAATTGTTTTATAGAAAATTTGCTCTTTGGTATTCTATGAAAGTCCATGCCAGTGAAAACACATTCAGATATCTTATTTTTCTGATCTTTCTCAAATGGGTTGCAATTAGGTATTTTTTAAGTGAAAGTTTTAAATTTTTATAACATTTTGCCGATTATATTCAATGATCGATTAAAGCTCTTATACTTTATTATGTTTATTATGTAAAATTAACACATAAAAGTTGAATATGTTTTAACTACAGCTAGAAAATAGGCCAGAAGAGAGAGAATAGACAGCTGAAATAACGTAAGACAGTGGCGTGAAGTTACACCCAATGATCTGTATAAACTTCGTCCAGGGATAACTTTTCAGAAGCTATATAAGCCATCTATCCAGCGATGGTTTTATAATACATTTCCTCTGCGCTTGTTCTATTATTATTCTTTTCCAAGTTGCTATTATAAGGTATTACTGCTACAATATTGACTCCCAGTCATACAATAAAAAGCATTCATTTTCTCTGGAAATGATACTATGTCCAGAATGAATATCAAACTTTCATTTTCAACTCTACTTATCACTAGATTTTCCAGAAACCAGCAACCTGAAAATAATGCTAATTCAGTGTATTTAATCAGGTATGAAATTAAATTGAAATGAAAAGTGATCTATTTAAAATTTTATATGTGGAATAAGTAACCTCACAAGGAATTCTTCACTGGTGGCTGAGAACACCGAAACACAATTAACCAAACTGTCTACAAAATTTCGTTTCTTCATTCTATTTTACAATGGAGAGTTTTACATGATTATGTATGCATTACCACCAAGTTTCATAAAAATCTAGCCATTCACAATTTTGGCAACCAAACCAACAAACAATTGCTTGCTTCCATTACACTTGTAAGAGGCAATTTGAGAAGATACTCCCCAGGAATTAAATTTTGTGGATAAACATTTTAGCTAATTGCATTATTGTTCTCAGAACATTGAAGGCAGCAGTAAGCCAAACCAAGCAATCCAATTTCTTTCTTTCTTTCTTTTTTCTTTTCTTTTTTTTTAAGCAATCAAATTCTCTTCCACTAACACATTTTAGGAATCAAGAAAAAAATACATCTATTGTATATTAGATGGGTGAGAAAATATGAAAAAAAAAAAACTTTTACTTAAGTGGATAATTGATAATGTTTTAAAGATGAGAAAGTTTGGTTCTTTGGATCAAATAAATTTTTAAAAAGGTATGTATTTCAAAGGCCTATGTAAAAGTTCAATTAAGGGGGTGGTGCCTGTGGCTCAAAGGAGTAGGGCGCTGGCCCCATTTACCAGAGGTGGTGGGTTCAAACCCAGCCCCGGCCAAAAAATAAAAATAAAAGTTCAATGAAGGGAGTTTGCCATTTGAACGTCCATCTCTGATTGCAGCACAGGTGTTTGGAGACAGTTCAAAGAATACTGTAGCCTTCAGTTCCAGCCAGCCATTTAAGGATTTTTATCTGATTGTTATTATCTCGTCTTTAATATGTCTCTTACACACCTACGAGATCTTAATATCACCACAATACCTGTATAATTAGGTCCCTACCCTAACCCTAACCCTAACCCTACTAAATACTGTATATAAAATAGTAATATAAAAGGGGTTCTCTTAATATGTCTTAAATTTCCTCTTAACTTTCTTCATTCAATATTCTATCACTCAGGAAAATTATTTTCCCTCTAAAACAGATTATTCACTATTCTCTAATGAATGATATGGTCTTACCACCATCATTCTCTCTTCTCCCGTAGTAAAATTTCATGCACTACCAATTCTGCACAGCTTTCCCAAGGCCTTTCCTTCAGCATCAAATACTCTTTTGCTCATGTTTCTATTGGAGCACCTGCCATATTACCTCCTGTTTCTGTGTTCCCAGTTACAAGTCCACTTTTCTCCAGGAAAAGGTCACATTATTATTATGAGAATCCACAGGGGGGTTATGTACACCAGATACTAATAAAACATATACTAAGTACTTTTAAAAACTAATTTAAATTAACATGCTTTATTCTACATCCCTCTTCAAGATTTATGACATTCCCTAGCATTTGAAAGATGTGACTTAGTGAAGTAGTATATTCTTCCTTACTCAAACGTAACAAAAAGTGATACTTTGCACCAGGCACACTGAGTCACACCTGTAATCCCAGGACTTGCAGGGTGGAGCAGGAGAATCATTTGAGGTTAGGAGTTTCAAATCAGCCTGAGAAAGAAGGAGACCCTCTCTCTACTAAAATTAGAAAAATGAGCCAAATTGGCAGGTGCCTGTAGTCCCAGCTACTCGGGGACTGGGGCAAGAGGATCACTTGAGCCCAGGAGTTTGTGGTTGCTGTGAGCTATGACACTACAGCACTCTATCCTGGGCAATAGAGTGAGACTCTGTCATTCATAAATAAATCGATAAATAAATGTGATTATTTTTAATCCGTTTCCTCTACTTGTAAGTATATTAGCTTGAAATTGTTCTTTAAAGTGCATATTCACTTTTAAAAATTGATAATTTATCATAAAGTCTGTGGTTCATCACTCAGTAAAGTCACTAATTAAACAAATTATTACCCACATTAGAAATACTGGGAAAATTTTGAAAATATAATTCTCAATAAAATCCTATGAAAATAAAAAGTGAGAATATGAATTTGCATTTACCTATGAACTTACTTAATCTAATTTACATCTAGAATTGTTTAAGATATTGAACTTGTGAAAAATATCAGAGAAATTATTGATTCTGTAATATTCAAACTTTCTGGATTATTAAACATGTACATATCTCAGACTTTGGACAGAGTATATTAAACAAACAAGCTCACTACCTTTTTCTTCTTAGTGATCCAAGATCATTATAGAATTGTGTAAGCATCATTTTTTTTTTTTTAAAGAATAACAAGGTACTTTTGAATAATCAAGTGCTACCCTCACTAATTGGACAAATGAGAATACTACGATCCAGGGAGATTATACGACATGCCCTGGGTCTCAGCGCACATTTAATGGCAAGACTGGCCCCAGAGTGAAGGGAACCTTGGCCAGGGATCTTCCTAATAAAAACGACATTTGCAAACTGTGAAAAACTCACGTGTGCTTAGACACGCACAGAAACTGCGCTCTGACGTATACAGGATCTAGCCCGAAATACTTACTCATTTTTATGACAAATTTTATTATTTATTTGATCCCTATCTGTACCACCCAATGTCAGATTCATGTTTAATTTTTAGTAATTCTATTCTTTTATAATTTGGTGATTTCAATCTGCAAGGTCTTGTCTACTAGAGACCAAGTTTGTTACAGGTTTGTGAGGTGTCTTATCACTAGGGGTCTTTTCCATGTAAAACCTGGCATCCGCTTTGGTTAGGATAAAACAACTGAACAGTGTCTGTAGTACTAAGAACAATTTTGCCAAGGGAGGCAAAATTATAAAAGTATCGTTTTGCCCTTGGAAGAAATGATGTTCATACCTGAATTAAAAGACCCTCCTATAAAAAGAGATAGAGCCAAATTCAGGACAGTGTTTTAAAAAATATCAAAACCCAGTATTTGAAAAAGATAAAAGTTTCTGCCTACCATCGTCTATAGAATAACAATGGCACCTTAAAGAAAAAAATATAGAAACAGGAACAAAAATGAATAATAGAAATAAAACTTAGAAATAGTAAAAGTCAATGTCTAGATTTACCATATGACACACTGATCCCACACGTGGGTATTGGACCTATGGTGATGAAAACTTATGAACAGATACACATGTGTGTGTTTACACACAGACACACACACAGACACACAGACACACACACAGATACACAGACACACAGACACACACACAGACACACACACAGACACACACAGACACACACAGACACACACATAGACACAGACACACACAGACACACACACACAGACACACACACACACAGACACAGACACACACAGACACACACACAGATGGACACACACACAGACACATACAGACAGACACACACACAGACACACAGATGGACACACAGACACACAGACGGACACACACACAGACACAGACACACAGACGGACACACACACACAGACACACAGACACACAGACGGACACACACAGACACATAGACACACACAGACACACACAGACACATAGACACAGACACACACACAGACACATAGACACAGACACACACACAGACACACACAGACACACACACAGACACACAGACACATACACACTGCATCAATGTTCATGAGAACTTTATTCATTATCACCAAAGGTTAGCGACAGTGCAAATGTTGTTCAATAAGTGGATGAATACACTACTTATTGGTGACGTAGCCAAACAATGGAATACGACTCAGCAATAAGGACGGAAAGAATTACTGATGCAGTCAACAGTAAGGATGAACCTAAGGGCATTAGGCAGAGAGAAGTCCGTCTCGAAAGGCTACATACATTAATAAGATTTGCTTATACAACTTTCTGACTCTTTAGAGACAGGGTTGCTAGGAGTCAGAGGCGGAATTTGAATATAAAAGGGCAGCATGAGGAAATGTTTAGGCGATAAAACTGTCTCCTAATTGTGGGGAACATTACACAATTCTACACAGGTCTTACCTTCCTTTTCAATTTTACAAAGAACACAAAACAATGCCAACAAAAAATATTAAGCATAGAAAGAAAGGCCACAGAGTTGCAAGGGTTTGTGTACCTATAAGTTAAAATGTATCAAACATTTACAAAAGATCATTTTAAATAAATGTTCTCAATTTAAAAACATCATAATTATATCCCCTTCCCACAAGAAAACAAAAAAATCAATAGCTAAGAATGTACTATTTTCTTCAAAGAAACAAAACAAGATTCTATCAATATTTATAGCTCAGGACGGTTCTCACGCTACTCAAGACAGCATCCCCAATTCAGGCAGAAACAGGCAGTCTTTTGTAGACCATCATAATATTTTTTCAATGCCATGGATTAGAGGTGGCAGTGATAAGATAATAAAAAGAAAATAATATAAGAAATATAAAAAAGAAATCAATATTAAAAGGAGCTGGTTAATGACAAGGGTTAGAACACACAACTTTGACTGAAATGCTGCTAGTTCAGGATTTACCCATAAAAATAATAAGAAATGGTGAGTGGCGCCTGTGGCTCAGTGGGCCTGGTGCCAGCCCCATATACTGAGGGTGGTGGGTTCAAACCCAGCCCCTGCCAAACTACAACAACAAAAATAAAATAGCCGGGCGTTGTGGAGGGAGCCTGTAGTCTCAGATACTCGGGAGGCTGAGACAAGAGAATCGCCTGGGCCCAGGAGTTGGAGGTTGCTGTGAGCTGTGATGCCACAGCACTCTATCAAGGGCAATAAAATGAAACTCTGTCTCTACAATAATAATAATAATAATGATGATGATAAGTAATGGACAGTTAACACCAAAATGAGTATGTGTCCATTTTATAATGTAAAAATCTAATAATATTTATTTTAAAATGATGAAGTTGTAGTCATTTTTAATATGTAGTTATTTTAAAACCTAAGTTTTAACCAAAAGGTGTAGTGAGAAAAGCTATGCCCACCAAAAATGACTGATCAGTCATTGGTTATGACTTCAGCAACCTTTTCTGTTGAAAATGGGTTTTATATTTGGGTTGCTGGGAAAAAAACATTATTGTTGGTTTGTATAAACGCCCTGGATTAAGTAGTAGCTGATGACGTTGGCTTTGCTCCACCGCCTGGCAGGAATCATTCAAACGCCAGACTTACCTTTACGCTGCTTTTCAAAGGTCGCCGTTTACACATGTAAATTCTGAAGGGCACTAACTGTATACAGCTGACAGATTCTGACAGCGACTATATCCCAAGAATGGCATAGCAGGAATGGCTGTCTGAATAATTAACGTGTTTTTACTCTGCCCATAGCCAGTTTTTACAACATGCACTTTCTGACTGTGGTTTTGAAATTAATTACAAAATGTAATTTCAGAGCAAACCGAAACATTTTTAAAATGTCTATAAATAAAAGGGTAACAAAGGAATGAGATTAATGACCTTCAGTGTACGGGGTTGTATTTGTAGAATCGCTCCTACCTATAGATGGAAATGGCCTTCTATCTGTGGATGTGCCTCTGCCAAAATTCAAACACTATCATTTTTGTAATGAAATTACACCTTCGCTTCTATATATTTAAAAAAATACACAAAGAACTCTGCTCCCTACACAGCTCAGCGAAAAACACCCACTTCAACAGGATTTTCAGTTTCAAATCTGAGATTCATCTTTGCTTCTATTTTTCTCTCACTAGTCAAATGCAATCAGTCACGCTAAGACCTGTCAATTTTACCTTCTAAATATTCTCAAATGTGTCACACCCACATTCTCCCCACGGTTATGGCTTAAACTGGAAAATCCTTATACTTCACCTGAATTACTGCAAAAACTTCTCAATCTACCTGCTTCTACTCACATAGTCATCCAAGGTACTTCTAGAATTATCATCGTCATATACAAATCCAAGAGCAAAACCATACAACATAAAATATAAATTAAAAGGAAGCATAAAGTCAAAATATTTACAATATGTGAACTAATGGTAAGAGGCAATAAAATTGTGTGTAATGTGATGATGAATGTTCTAGAGAGGGGAACAGTGGGTTCTCCTAGAAAGTTTCAATTTCCTTGAGGAAAGCTCAAGGAAGGTCTTGATATTTAAAGTCTAGGAAACAAGCCGTGTGAGTAACTAGGAAAACTGTAATTTGGAAGTGAGACCAAGAAGGCTGGAGCTCTGAGACAGAGTAGCCTACTGTGGGCAACCTGAGGCCAGGGCAGGCTGGGAGGAGGGGAGGTAGCAGATGGGAGGAGGGGAGGTTGCAGGTGCCTCATGGCTGCACAAGGGAAAAAGAGGATCAGAGAAAACAGTTATAATTATATAATTATCCAGGCAGGAAGAGAATGTGATTCGGACCATGTAACCAGACGGAAGCTGCTGATGGGGGTCCACTGTGTGAGAAAGATAATTTAAGAAGTAATTCAAGGAACTGGACGAATGGAGCCATTTACCAAAACTTGAGTGAGAATCATACCGCTGTGTAGGGCTTATTACTTTAACAACTTTGATCTGACCCTATGTGCTGAAATACCTCGAAGAAGTCATTTACTAAGGAACATACACCTTCTCCAGTACAGTTTTCCCATTGAGGGTCAATAAATTGTGGTGCATTTTACACACATTTACATAGTGCCTAAGACAGACAAGGTTCTAAATCCATGTGACAGATGATACTATTAACCTTATTATTATACAGGTGAGCAAACTGAAGCGGAAAGAGAAGAAAAGAAATGCCTGAGGTCATGTATCGGGTCCGTCTTCAATATTTGAGCTCTTTATTTCTCCTCACTTATTTTCTGTGTTTTATTATTAAAATAGAATCAAGAGGTTCCTGGGGCCGACAGTGGGGGAGGGAAGAATGGGTAACGGTGATGTTCTGGATCTTATTTTTGGTGGTATTTACACAACTCTATCAAAACAGAACTATACATTGAAACACTGAGTTTGAGATATGCAAAAAAGATATCAATAAAAGTATGATCCTTTTTAAAAAGTACAATCTAGCAAATATCTTAAATTGACACGTTTCAAACATGCATATTCTGTCCAAATGAAAAGTGAATTTTTCACACTACATACATTGTCCAGATACATTTCTTTTCCAATTAAAGCAATGTTTTTTACGTCCTCTTCCTACAGTGTCATTTTTCTCGTGCGGTTTCATCATTTGTACCACAGCAGGAAGAGCTAGGTTTTCTCCAACCACTGTGCCTCTCCTTTGCAGGAAATCTCATATAGAGCTTCTAAAGATTTATCATGAAGTTTAGCCAAAATTTATAAATTGCAAAATTGAGCATGATTTTAAAGACTGCTGAAAAAAACAGAGAGATTCTACATGTATGTATTAGGTGTTATTATAATACAAATCTCGCTGTTCATGTCACTGTGTACGATCATTAACTTACATCTCAAAAAAATATATATTCTTAGGACAAGTTGGGATATAAGACACAAATCTGTATTTCATACTCTTCTTGATAATTTTAAATTGTTGGCTCGCTCCTTAATAAAACTGAGGAGAGTATCAAGGTTTCCCACATATAATGAAACTGAAAAATAATCTGTAATAAAGATAAAATGCCAGCTGTTGTTTTTGCTTTTTGTTGAGTTGTGCATATGTTACTAATACGATCTTCATTTCACAATTTTTATGTAAGACTACATAGAAGCAATTGTCCAAATGTGTGGACTAGTACATTAAAAATGCCAATGACTCCATACATTCACCTAACCAAATACATATAACATTAGTGCATTAAAAGACTCCCCCTAAAAACCACCACTTGTCAAAATCAAGTCAAGATTTGACAACCAATAAGATGACTGCAGTCAAAATAATGAACAGTAACAACGTTTGGCAAGAATACAGAAAAATTAGAACGCTCATACACCTGGAGTCAAAATGTAAAATGGGGCAGGCACCTTGGAAAACAGTTCAGTAGTTCCTCAAAAGGCTAAACGTACAGCTACCATAGTGCCCAGCAATTTCACCCCTAGGGATGGACCCAAGAGCATTGAAACGTATGTGCCTGCACAAAAATTTAGACACAAATCTCCATCACAATTAAGAAGAGTGGAAAAAAAAAAGAACTCAATTATCCATCAGCTGATAAATAGGCCAAATGTGACATATGTATATGAAGGAATATTATTCAGCCATAAAAGGAAATAATTCCTGCTGTGACAGGGATGAAAATTGAAAACACACTAAGTGAAAAAGCCAGATATAAGAGGCCAAAGACATGATTCCATTGTAGGGTAAGTCCACACAAATGGGAAATAGGTTCGTGGGTATTGGAGGGCGAAGTGAGGGGGGAAAAGAAAAGTCACTGCTATAATGGATATAAAGTTTCTTTACGTGATGATAAAAAATTCTGAAATTAGAGTGGTGATAGTTGTACAACTGTGAACACTACAGGGCAGTGAATTTATGGCATATGTGTTATTTCTGAATTAAAATAGTAGAAAACATGTGCACTAGCCATTCATCATGGCAAAAATCCCTAATTTCTCTAGAAACTTCATATTTGGGAACTGTCGCAGTCATTAGAATAAGTATTATTAAGCTTTAATTCTTTCTGATATTTCTTTATGACATTAAATCCGAGGAGTGAGTGTCTGAAACCTTAGTCCCACATCTCTGTGGATACTTTTCAGCCCTCTGGAGATATCCAGGCTAGAAAATTAAGGTTGAGTATAGCGGATGCAATGGTTCATGGGATATCCCAGCCTATCATACCCCGTTCACCCCCCATCGCTGCCTACCCCGTGTTATCCTTCACCCACACGTGAAATACCAGTTTTCCAGTAGCCATCTGTTGCTCTACGATGCAAACTTTCACAGGGCAGTGTGTAGGCTAAGAATGAACAATCTCACCATCCCTGTTCCAGCAACTCCTCAGGATTTCATAGCTTCTGGGAAGGTTTCAGAGCCTTCAGCAAAAGTGAACTGTGCTCATGTACCCTCCTTAGTGGTTTATCAGAGACTCTTACAAAATATGCACAGTTGGGTCGGCGCCTGTGGCTCAAAGGAGTAGGGCACCGGCCCTTAACCCAGAGGTGGCAGGTTCAAATGCAGCCCCTGGCGGAAACTGCAAAAGAAGAAAAAAAAAATGCACAATTGCATCTATGGGGCTTCCTCTTTCCCACAGCTTTTAGTATCTCCAGAACAAGCATATCTAAATCTGCTCGGATTAATTTTTTTCTTTTTTTGAGACAGAGTCTCACTTTGTCGCCCTCAATCCCTCAATAGAGTGTCATGGCATCTTAGTTCACAGCAATCTCAAACTCTTGGACTCAAGCAATCGTCTTTCCTCAGCCTCCCAAGTAGCTGGAACTACAGGTGCCCAGCACAATACCCAGCTCTTGCTCAGGCTGGTCCCAAACTCCTGAGCTCAAGTAACCCACCAACATCAGCCTTCTACACTGCTAGGATTATAAGAGTGAGCCACCAGGCCCGCCCTGGAAAATTACAGAAAAAAAAAGAATGATTGAATGGGCATGTTTTTGGTTATTTATAGATTTAACTAACATTAAGTACCAAGTAAATTATTTCATATTCAACACAGAATAATGTTTATAGAATGGAGTTGTTACTGTATAAATGAGGTAATAAACAAACAATTCAATTATATCTGTTCTGAAATTCAGGATAACATTACTTATTTGCATATGTGAATGAACGTGGAGAAAACAGTAGCCAAGAAATTACAGATGAAAGATTCAATCATATCTCTGCTTTAAAATAGGAATAATAGACTCTCACTGGATTAAAGATTTAAACTTAAGACATGAAACTATAAAAATACTAGAAGAGAGTGCAGGGAAGAAATTGGTCTGGGCGAGTATTTTATAAGGAGGACCCCCTGGGCAATTGAAGCAGCTTCAAAAATACACTACTGGGACCTGATCAAACTAAAAAGCTTCTGCACAGCCAAGAACACAGTAAGTAAAGCAAGCAAACAGCCCTCAGAATGGGAGAAGATATTTGCAGGTTGTGTCTCCGACAAAGGTTTAATAACCAGAATCCACAGAGAACTCAAACGTATAAGCAAGAAAAAAACAAAGACGATGATCCCATCGCAGGCTGGGCAAGGGAGTTGAAGAGAAACTTTTCTGAAGAAGACAGGTGCACGGCCTTCAGACATATGAAAAAATGCTCATCATCTTTAATCATCAGAGAAATGCAAATTGAAACTACTTTGAGATATTATCTAACTCCAGTAAGATTAGCCCATATCACAAAATCCCAAGACCAGAGATGTTGGTGTGGATGTGGAGAAAAGGGAACACTTCTATACTGCTGGTGGGAATGCAAATTAATACATTCCTTTTGGAAAGATGTTTGGGGAACACTTAGAGATCTAAAAATAGATCTGCCATTCAATCCTATAATTCCTCTACTAGGCATATACCCAGAAGACCACAAATCACATTATAACAAAGATATTTGTACCAGAATGTTTATTGCAGCCCAATTCACAATTGCTAAGTCATGGAAAAAGCCCAAGTGCCCATCAATCCACGAATGGATTAATAAATTGTGGTACATGTACACCATGGAATGTTATGCAGTCTTAAAGAAAGATGGAGACTTTACCTCTTTCATGTTTACATGGATGGAGCTGGAACATATTCTTCTTAGTAAAGTATCTCAAGAATGGAAGAAAAAGTATCCAATGTACTCAGCCCTACTATGAAATTAATTTATGGCTTTCACATGAAAGCTATAACCCAGCCATAACCCAAGAATAGGGGGAAGGGAGAGAGGGAGGGGAGGGAGGGGGGAGGTGGGCAGAGGGAGGGGGATTGGTGGGATTACACCTGTGGTGCATCTTACAAGGGTAGATGTGAAACTTAGTAAATGTAGAATATAAATGTCTTAGCACAATAACTAAGAAAATGCCAGGAAGGCAATGTTAACCAGTGTGATGAAAATGTGTCAAACGGTCTATAAAACCAGTGTATGGTGCCCCATGATGGCATTAATGTACACAGCTATGATTTAATAATAAAAAAAAGAAAGTAGGAATAATACATACGGCTTGCATACAAGAATCAATATGGAAAAGTAAGCAATGACAAAGAAATTAAGGCAAAACTGTGCAAAAGATGAAATATCAATGAAAAATATAGTGCCTTTAAAAGTGCAATATTTTTATAGTTTTAAGAAATTCATTACTTTTAAAGCACAAAAATAATACAGAAACTATGAAAATGTAATGATAGTGAATTACGGCACAGATCATTTATATCAACAATACAAAATAAAATGAACAGAACTCATCTTGATAGGAAGAATAAGAAACTTGATTCTTCAATTTTAGGCTTATTGTTATAATACTCTATATGATAGAATTTACAAAGTCACTATACAGGAATTACTTTGAAGATGACTTGAAATTTCTATTTTACTGTTGATGGAGTAAATATAAAAAGTTGCTTATACTTCTAAAATTTGCTTGGGAAGATGTAAATATTAATATATGTGCTATCTTATGATTTTATTCCTTGAAATATTTTATATTGTAGTCCCTAAATACATTTGTGATGAAAATACCTTTGAAAATAATTCGCACGGTATTACTAATCTTGCTTATATAAAATATTTTATTTCCTAATGTTCACATTTGCCATTATGCGTATGTTTTCAAAAAAAACAGAATGAGTTAAACAAAAATGACTTTAATATACTGTGTTGGTGTCTACGTACCAGCTTGGTTTTTTGTATTAGTTAAGAAAGTAAAATAACATATGTGCCTTTCCACCAAAAATGTAAGGAGCTATGGAAACTATTTATGATTAGTACATTTATTTTTCACATAGCTGGAGTATATTTCCTCATAACAACAAATATTTTGAAGTATAGCATTAATAACTTATTCACAAAAATACCAATGTAGTTTCTAAAATTACAAAATTCCATTTTAGTAACAGATTGCAATATGCTGAATTTTCAATATGATAACGCAGGTAAAGGCACCCGCTACTTTTAAAATAAATATACTTTAATAATTTTTTTTTTTTTTTTGTAGAGACAGAGTCTCACTTTACCACCCTCGGGTAGAGTGCCGTGGTGTCACACGGCTCACAGTAACCTCTAATTCTTGGGCTTAAGCGATTCTCTTGCCTCAGCCTCCTGAGCTGGGACTACAGGCGCCCACCACAACGCCTGGCTATTTTTTTTTTTTTTGTTGCAGTCTGGCCGGGGCCGGGCTTGAACCCGCCACCGTTGGCATATGGGACCGGCGCCTTACCGACTGAGCCACAGGCGCCGCCCCTACTTTAATAATTTTTAAAATAACATGATTGGCAACTATTATCCATTTATTACCTTAATTTGCTCTTCAACTGCTAAAAATCCATGTTTTTTATCCTGCAATCGACGGAATTAAACATTTCTGGAAAAAAAAAGAAAGAAAGATTCAATTAAATGAGAAACAAACTACGTATGTATTTCCTGGCTACAGCTGTAGGAATATTGGCTAGTCTTTCTTACTCCTTGCTAAGTCTATTTTTTCCCACAAAATGTTTGCGATATCACAACAGGGTATGATATAAAGAGGAAAGTTAGGGAAATATGACATATCTTCCTGCACCTTCTATTAATAATTTACTATAATGTTCCCTGGGAAAGTTAATACATTTGGTAGATAGAAAATTTAAATATTTTCCTAATTAAAACAATACGTGTTAGTAATATTAATTCTATAATTTCCAAGAAATTTCCTGTCTTTTGGCAATAGACACTTCTGGCTCACATACTGGGTTTCTGACTTATCACTCTTTTATTAATGTAACTGCCATAGTAAAAAAAAAAAAAAAAAAACTGAAAAAAGCCTTAATAGATCTTGCTACGTAATCATACACACACACACATACATGCTACACTCTTTAAATATTTATGTATACATGCAGGAACTCTGTAATTAAAATAATTTATATACATTTGGATTTTTTTTTTTTGGTTTTTGGCCGGGCTGGGTTTGAACCCGCCACCTCTGGCATACGGGACCGGGCCCTGCTCCTTGAGCCACAGGCACCGCCCTGCATTTGGATTTTTTAAAAAATTAGAAAGGAATAAACAAAAAATAAAAATATACTTAAATGATAGGTGTATAAGGGTATTTTGGTCTTCGTTTTCTAAATCACCAAAGTATTTTTATTTCTTTTTTTATTAAGCTAATAATCAACATGTCAGACTTTTTATTTCCCCAAAAGAATAGCATCCCGAAAGTCCTTTTCTGGGGGGATTTAACTTGTACTGGTCGTATCAATTTCTGAACGTTCTAGTAAGTCTATTTAAAAGCTTTACACCAGCATCAGTTGTTTTAGTTAATTATCATTATATTTAGTATTTATTATGTTATTAGTGTGATGCTATCAGAAGGTTAAGTAACTACATATTACCAAATGATGTGAAAATTCATTATCTATTATAAAATGTAGTCCCCACACAGATAAGAAATTAGATAGGGAGGGTGGCGCCTGTGGCTCAGTCAGTAAGGCACCGGCCCCATATACTGAAGGTGGCGGGTTCAAACCCGGCCCCGGTCAAACTGCAACCAAAAAATAGCCGGGCTTTGCGGCGGGCGCCTGTAGTCCCAGCTACTCGGGAGGCTGAGGCAAGATAATCGCTTAAGCCCAGGAGTTGGAGGTTGCTGTGAGCTGTGTGAGGCCACAGCACTCTACAGAGGGCCATAAAGTGAGACTCTGTCTCGACAGAAAAAAAAAAAAAAAGAAATTAGATACGGAGAAAAAATTCGATAACAAAATACAAATTGAGTTCTCTTTTACAAAATTGCTACTGATTAAAATCAGATATACTATAACATAATAGAAAACACATCAGCAGATACTAGTCACTAATAAAAGTATTACATTTTATTTGATAATTTTAAAATATTAAAGTCATGAAGCTCACTTTTCAAGTGAGTGTTCACCCACGTTTGGCCACTGAGTGAGGTTTTATCCCACAAACACAATCTGAGTCCATATTTGAATGGCAGACTGGACTGTTTGGACACATAACCAAAAACAATCTTTCACTCAACTGCTGGAATTTCCCTGTACAACCATTCTTTCCACACATCAAGAATGTTCTTTCAATAATTACTGACTGTTGGGCGCCATAGCAAAATGGTTAGAGCACCGGCCCCGTGCACTGCGGCCCCGTGCACTGGGGCTGGGGCCTAATAAATAAAAAAAATTACTGTTTACACAGGTTTCTTTTCCCCAAGGTGTATACAATTATGGGTAATAACAGAACAGGCTTTCCTGCAAATATCAGTACCTTTAGAGGTTTGTTCCTACAATCTGGGAAAAACATTGCGACAGCCACGCTTGACTAATTCCAGTTTTCCCTCATCACAAACCCACTTCCTCATGGGCACAACCAGTTCTCCCTGCTGCCTGCAGAGCCCTCCACAGATTTCTCTCCTTTGTTGAACACTACCTGTAATATGAATTGCTTGAGAACAGAAGCTGCGACTTCTTCCATTTCTATCAGCTCTTCCTAAAATATCAAGCCCCTACCAGGTCCTCCAAACCCTGACTGGGTAAATATAATATCTATATTTTTTTAATTAATACAAACTAAAACTTACTTACTGGAAACTGTCTGTATTGGCCTCACATAAATGGAGACCAAACAAAACAAAATAAAACAACCCCCCCCCAAAAAAAAATGCACCATGTTATGTGTCCGAATTTGCTTATATTGCTACTTTTATAGTTTTTTGTTTTGTTTTGTTTTTTTCCTTTTCTGTAGATAAGAACAGAGAAGGGCAACATACAGTTGCCGAGTTGAACTTGGCACTTTACTCAATTACAGCCACTTTAAACACTTGAGAGTCAGCAGACAATTCAGACCAAGGACAAGCTCACAGGCAGCCACTCAGCCTGCTAATGAGAAGGGGGCCAGGAGACAGGGAAACAAGACAAAGGGGGGGGCGGGAGCCTGAGGGAAAAGGGAACCCGAAAGGAAATGGAGAAGGGCAGGGAAACCTAATAAATGACACTGCTCTATCAGAATAGAGCAAGAAGGCTGAATTTCCTTGCTAATCAATAAACTCGTTCTAAAGGGGATTTTTTTAAAGGAGCTACTAGAAATATTTTTGAGCAATATAACTACTTAGAGGGAAAGCTCTAGCCAAAGACATAAAAATGTGACATGCTTTGGATGAAAGTGGAAACATATATGTTCATAATTTTCATTCCTTTATAATTCTATATAGTTTGGGCAGCTCCTGTGGCTCCGAGTAGGGTGCCAGCCCCATATACTGGAGGCAGCGGGTTCAAACCCAGCCCCGGCCCCACCTCCCCCCAAAATTATAATTCTATACAGTGCAAAAGCAATGAACTAAAAATTATTGAAATCTTGAACATTGTTTGGAAACACTCTGAGTCTGAACACTAGATTGTTATAATTAAAGTTAAATGTATGCTTTACATCAAACCTTGTAAAGCCATCACATATAGAAGACATCAAAAGTGGAAAATAATAAAAATAAAGTCCAATTCGCCAATTAGAATGACCAAAAAAATGGGACTAGACAATCCATATTGAGTGTTCAAGGGAAATCTTCTAATCCTGAGATAGCATGTTTAGAAAGCTGAGAACATCACTCACTCATCATAGTTACCCCATCCCAGACAGCACAGTGGTTCACCCCCTAATACAGTTCCTCATGTGGTGGTGACCCCAACCATAAAATAATTTTTGCTGCTACTTCATAACTATAATTTTGCTACTGTTTTGAATCATAATGTAAATGTCTGATATGTAGGAGACCCCCCAGAGGGATCGTGACCCACAGGTTAAGAAGTGCTACAGATAATATGAATTCAAGAGTGAAATGAACAGGTAAAAAATACCACTCACAGAGCTTACCCTGCATTCTAGGTGCGGAATGGTAAGGAAAGAGAGAGAAAATGTGTCTGATATATACACACATTATTTACAACATATATCACATAGTATTATATACCACATACATAGATGACATCCATATATTGTATATTTGTGTATAATCAAAAAGTAAAATTCTTACTTTGTGATATACATAATACTTTGTGATTCTTACTATGATATACATATATTATATATTTGTGTATAAACAAAAAGTAAAATTCTTACTGTTTTAAACACCCTATTTATATTCTCATTGAACCTTTAAGAAATTCTCTGAACTTGCTATGGATATTATACGCTTTATTTTATATTCAAACATGTTAAAACACTAGGTAACAAAGCCAGAATTTGAATGCAAGAAGTTCAAATTCAAAGTCGACACACTCAACACTCTCAAATAACATTGTATTGGTTTTACTTCCCAGGTTTGTGAATGAAATGTTTATAATGAAAAAACAGAAGAGAAGCTTCTTTTAATCAATTCTTCAGAAAATAATCACCTAAGAATTTCATGACACTGATTAACATCAAAAGACACCTGCATATTTTTGATATTTTAGTGGGATTCTAGGAAACCTCACCAAAAATGAGTGTGGGGTTAAAATGAAATTTTACTGTGTTTTCTCAGCTCAGTGACATTAATTCCACGATTACACCACATTACCCACGGAACTGTCCAGTAAAGGTTCAGGAGGCCACGAAGAAGGGACGGGAACAAATACACATTGAAAACCCCATTTTGCGGTCAGTTAGGAGACGGCTTGCAGCCCACGATGACAGTGATATTTTTTCAAAAGGTGAGTGACCAATGAGATAAAAATAAATTCGATGAGTTGGAGAATTTGTTACAAGGCCATATTTTTTAATCTATGAAAGTTAGTCCTTAAACAATTTTTGGAACTAGACAAATAGTTAAATACCAGAAACTATGCTTCATGATCTGTAAAAACAAGTGTAACTTCATATCTACCATTTCTAACTGTTTAGAAGTTAAATATGAATCAATTAATAGTCTACGGGTTAGTTTCAAACACCTTCTATTTCCGTTCCTTATTGATAACCACCAGCGTGTGCCGCCATAGTATTCTCTCTGTAGAATTTAGATTTGTTTCCTCACCTCTATTCTCATAATCCTCACCACTACATGAAGTACACAGACAAATCATTTCCCCCTTTTTTACAGATTAGAAAGCTATAACTCATAGAGATTGTCAGGGTTATCAAGTTATCAAAGCAACAGTCCAAGACAATTATACTTACTTTGACCACCTGCCACTAATCACAGCACCACCGGTCCCCACAGCCAGTGAACACGTCAGTCTTCCTACATTACCATTCTAGCCCCTCTCAAATTTACCTTGCAGATGGCTCCCAGAATAACCTAAGACTTCATTTTTCTCATGACAATTTTCTGCTCCATATCCACAAAAGCACCATACTGCCTTCCATTGAGTCTGGTTTTCCAATCTCTAAGGAATGAATACATTCTTTGTATTACAAACATTTCTTTGAGGCTACTTTATCCCACCAAATAAAATTTCCACATCAGCCAGCTTGGGTTACTGACTGGCTTCTCGAACAAGATTAACAAGACAAAAGACTTATTAATGTGCCCAAACAGTATCAGGGGTGCTCTCTGGACTCCTTTGCAATCATTTAAAGCTTTGAATGCTCTGCTGAAGTCTCGTCCTCACCCCAAACTAGCCTCAACTGCTTTTGCACAAACTCACCCCTAAAGTCTTGGGACATTTTATTTATTTTTTTGATAAGATTTATTTTTTTTATTAAATCATAAACACATAGATCATGTATACATTAAGGCATTGATGGGGTACAATATGCTGATTTCACATAGAATTACAAATGCTTACATCACACTGGTTAATATCTACCTCATCTTGTTTACTTAGTTTCTGTGTTAAGATATTTACACTCTATACTAATAGATCCGACATGTACCTTTGCATTATGCACCATTGGCATTTTTAATCGGATGTATAAAGTTTCCATATTTCCCACACGTCCTAGCTTATGAGCCCCCACAGAAAGTAATCCATTGTACAAAAAAAGTATGTGGGGGTGGTGAGCAGACCAGCAAATACCCCCTCAAAACCAATAACAAAACTGGACAAATTGCTAAAAAAACAACAGGTTCAGGACTATGGTAGTCAACCAGTGACACAATTTAGAAAGAGTTTATTCAAGAAAAAGTACTAAACTCCTAGAATGAAAAATGGGGCACCCAATGGCATTTTGGCTTTGGGAATTCTGTATCTCTCTTCCATCCCCAACTAGGTTTGATGGTAAATGGTAAAGCAAATCTTGATAAATAGAAAAGAAATTAAAATTATACAAAGTGCGCTGTCTAACGGAAATAGAATTAAATTAGAAATAAAAAAAAACAAGGGTGGTGCCTGTGGCTCAAGGAGTGGGGCGCCGGTCCCATATGCCGGAGGTGGCAGGTTCAAACCTAGCCCTGGCCAAAAAAAAAAAGACCAAAAAAAATAAATTTTGAAAATATTTGTAAATTTTAACATTTCTTTATATCTAATTAGTTAAGAAATCACAAGAAATACTAGAAAATATTTTGAACTGAATGAAAACAAAAGCTAAATATATCAAAATGTATCAAAATGAATGGGATGCAGTGAAAACTGTATTTAAAGGCAAATCTGTCGTTTTAAAAGCTTACATTAGAAAAGCAGAAAGATCTTAAATTCAGATCAACATTCAAGTTCCGCCTTAAGTAAAGAGAAAAAGAAGGGAAAACTAAATATAAAATAAGCAAAAAGGACGGAATAATGAGGGAAAGAAAGAGTTTACCAGAGGATCAATGTTCAAATGTTTACTAATTATTTAAAAATCCCATTCATGAATATTAAAATCCCACTAATTATTTATTTTATACCATGAAAAATCCCTTATCATCCCTATCCATTAATATTTTCATTTTTAATATGATAATTAGACAAAATCATTCATAATCTTTCTCTCCCCTGAAAAAACATAATTGATTTTTTTTTTTCAGGAGCCAAAAAACCCTATAAAGAATATAAAAAATTTACAATACACAGGAACTCATAGATAATTATTAGAGGAAAAGGACAGCCAATAATTCAAACACAATAATGCTCAAAGCTTAATATATTATTCAACAATTTCAGTTAAGAAGGCTCAACTTCCTATAGTTTGTTATGATTAGTGCAAGAGAAGAGCTACGGTGTTGTGACAGTCCGTTTGCCTGTGTGCGTCAGTGAGATAGGGAAGGACAGGGTGGGTTTGGCCCCGTCACAGACCACGCCCTGGGACAGAAGGGGAAGGAAAAGCCAAGGGCAAGGGAAAAGAACCCAGTCACTGCATAACAGCCAGCGACAGGGCAGGGTAAACAGACACAGCCTCAACTAGAAGAGATTTTGTTTATTAACATCAAGAACCAAGGATCAAGTCTTTTCCCACGTCCTTTAATTTATTACCCAATCCTATTTCACAGAGATTGTTTCTATCCTCACAGAAATGGTGAGGTGTTTATTAGACAGCAGAAGTCTCTGTGTGTATAATACCAACATTCATCTCAGCAGGTCCTGGGCTAGGGCATTCCTTGAACGGTGATTCCTTCAAGGGTCTGTTTCTACGGTTCTCTTTCGGTCTTGCTAAAGATACTAAATGGCAAAAAAGGCAAGGAATCACTCCTGCTCAAGTATGGAGTAAGCTGCGCTCAGCTTTCGCAGCCGGGAGCACCTCCTGCTTAGCGTTTAGTGGAGAACTGGCTCACAGATGCTTGAGTTTATTGCTGGTGTTCAAGGAAACATGCAGCTGTTGTCCCAAGGCATGATAAAAAAAAAAAAGTAAGACCTCTGAAAAAAGGACTCTCCGGAAGTTCTAGCATGCTCCTGAATATGGGAAAAGGAAAAATGTCATGCAATGGAAGAAAAAAACGGTAAATATACAGCAGAGGTGACTGAGGGGGATTGGAACAAACACCTAGAAAAAGACTTGGTTCCTACAGGAAATTTCACAAGAGCAAGATGGATTCAGGGCTGGAGGCCGAGGGTTTGTTGCTCGCTGTTTAACACTTGTGCATCACACACAGTCAGTGGCCCACCTCTACAGCCCTAAGGAGACTTGGGGGGCTCCCAAGAAGATACCTCAGTAAGGTCTGTCCTTTTCTTTCCCTGCCTGAGAAGTAGTTCTCAACTTACCAATATAAAAAGCAATCATTTAACTTGCCCTGTGTTTATACCCCTCAAAAACAGCTATGTTACAACTATAATTATCTGATATATATTTGCATATTAATCATGGTTTTCAACTTCTATAATAATGGGAATTACCAAGCTTCTTAATGTGTAATAAAATGTGCTTACCCTCTATACTTTAAAAGAGTCATTTTCTCATAGAAATAGTGAAATCTACCCTGTAATTTATATCATGAAATAATAACTGTTACATATTATATACACTTAGATACTCCAGGACAAAATCGTTCAAAATAAAGTTTGTTTTGTAAGAATGAAAATGTAACAATAATTTAGTATTTGAGAAGATTTGGTAAGAAGGAGATTATCAATATCAACGTTCATTTATTTCAACTTCAGTAGGAATATAATAAATTTTGAATAATATATATTTTAAAAATGCAGAAGAGTCATGTCAGGAAGAGAGATTTGGTCGCAGAGTTCCTGTTAAAATAGGAAATGACAATTCACAAAGCATCACCCAAAATATACCTGAAACTCTGCAACTAACAACGATTACCACTGCTTCTTTGAATATGCATTTTAAAGCAGGTGTTCGCATTCTTTTTTTCCTAAGATGAATACACAAAGAAAAAATATACAGTCACCTTGTTCTTTATAATATATTTTTGGAAGGTGAATGTATTGGCGATACTCACTATTTACATGATCTCTACACTAAATCATTTAGAAATGTAATGAAAAACAATCAGCTTTCAATGCATATTATTTAACCTAACCAGAAACGCAGTTGCTGGATCAGTGCCGATCAGAATACCTTAGGAGCACACTGGTGATTCATAGGAGAATCATGTCAGAGTTACGGATAAAGAAAATCTCATCCTGCTTTATGTGTAACATTTGGGGAAGAAAAATTTTAAATATTGATTATCTGTCTTTTAATTATCAGGATTTTAGTTTTATAATAATGTACATTCCCCTCATGGTAAATTTAGATTCAAAAAAATTTTAATCTGAAACTATTACATACATACAAGTTACCACACCAATGCATGCCACAAACACCTTCCAAAAATGTATGATTGGATTTTTTAGGTTATGGAATTTTTGTATACTTATGCAGTTGCTGGAAAAATGATTTTATCTCCCATGTATAAGGCCAAATTGTCAGGTGTTCTGAATCCCAAGGAAAATCCCTTATGCTAGAATCCTTGCTGTTTCATTAAAGAGGAGAATCTAGCATCAAATGAAGATTCCTCAGAGGTTTGAAATAATTTGGATTGCCAAACCAGACACTAAATCTCAGATGAACTTTTTCTAAAAATCCTCATTCCTTGCGTCATTACAAAAAAAAAAAAAAATCAATAACTGTATTCTAACTAAAGTTTAAAAAGCTTCTGAGAAGTGACCTCTGCCAAAGTATTTTGGGAATGTTCCAACTGTGCAGGGGGCAGCGTGTAGGATCAAAAAGCAGAAGAAAGAAAGAAAGAAAAGCTTCTGCACAAGTGAAAAAAAAACCTGGCTGCAGAGCTAAATGGAATTAACTGACATATTAAGTATCAGATTTCCACGGCACGGCCACTCAGCATTTTCCACGTCCCATCCCCACATTGCCTGTAGGTCACTGCATAAAGCTTTACCTCTTGCTTTGTCTAAGATTTCAACCAGAAAATCTTCAGGACTGAGGTCTTTAAGAAGGGGAGTTTTATGTCCCACAGCAACAGTCCCTTCTCTGCGACGCCAACATCTGGAAATTAGACTGATGTAACTTACAGTCCTGAATCCAGAAATGTGTTTTTTTGTTTGTTTGTTTGTTTTTAAGTCATACTGCACTCAAAGTCAATGAACTCCCCTCATAAATAGTCCCTTAGTCAAAGGCTTAGGGACCCTTTGGTGCCTGTACAGAGTTCCAGCAAGCAGAAATCAGAAGCAGCAATTTAAAACGCTGACAGACTGACCACAGCCTCCCACACCTACCGCTCGAACAAAAACAAAAAACAACCTGGAACCAACGTCAGAAACAGTTTGATTATTCAAACAGGCAAACCTGGGCAGCTGGGCACTTTGTATATGGCATGCTTGCCTCAATTTTTCAGAAATTTATTTATCCAAGGAAAAATTTTCTACCCAAACAAAATTTTTTCTACCTTCCCAACACAGCCCTTGCAAACAAAATCCAAGTTTTCACTCATGTAGGATTCAACCTAGTCATAAAAAATTGAAATTATACTGCTTTTATTTAAAAATTAACACCCTTAATAAAGATTAAACAATTATGTGTATGTCTGTGCATTTTACCTACCCTTCTTGAAGACATTAAATCCATATTTTAAGTTCTTTAGATATCAACTACCTAAAGGTAAAATTCACATCATCCACTTCAAACAATGTTCATCACAATGTTTTTAACCAGTTGATTTTTGGAGAAAAATGTTTACATAGCTGCAGAATTTTTTTTTTTTTTTGCAAAAATAGAATGTTGCCTATAGCTAGCAACACAACTCTTTAAAAGTTAAAATATATATATATATATTAAATCCAAACAATATTTTTTCAGAATAACTAAAGTCATTAAAAAGAAAAGTATGGAAATAACTTACCCAAGTTAAAATATTGTTATTATTATTATTTTTTGAGACAGAGTCTCACTTCGTTGCCCTCAGTAGAGTCTCGAGGCATTACAGCTCACAGCAACCTCAAACTCTTGGGCTTAAGTGACTCTCTTGCCGTAGCCTCCCAAGTAGCTGGGACTACAGGTGCCCGCCGCAATGCCCAGTTATTTTTTGTTGTAGTTGTCGTTGTTTAGCCTGACCAGGGATAAGTTTGAACCTGTCACCCTCAGTGTATGAGGGTGGCACTGTAATCACTGTGCTACAGGCGCGGAGCCAATATTGTTATTTTTTTAATTTACCCGACACTAAATTTAATTTTCCATTTTTAATAAACTAATTTATTTTAAAGTATGTATTTCAAAGATCTAAAGAAAATGCTAATAGTTAAAATAAGAATTTTGGGGGGGTTTCTCAACTTTCCTCATTAACAATGAAAGTTCAATTCTCAAATTAATGTGGCATAAGTTATACAAAAATAATTGTACCTATACCTATGAAAGAAAAAGTGTTAGACATCTTTTATTACATCATGATAGTATTTAAAATTAAATAACCATGCTTCACAGGAAAAAGTCACACTTGTATCTTTTCAAGTGTATGTTATATGCTTATTATAAATAATAGCATGGTATAGTTATGTTAGTCAAAGCTCAAGATTAAAGATGAACTATGTATTTCTGGAATGGTGACAAAGAACAACCTAGAAAAATTTGGCTGAAATCATTTTTACCCCTCAATCTGTTTTTATCTTCTAAAGCTTGGGAAAACTTCTAATAAGCTAACAGCTTTTAAATACTACTAAAATTTCAATTTGTCACTTTAAGCTTTATTTCTATTTAAATGGACGACGATTTAAATTACATCAACACATGGGCGGCGCCTGTGGCTCAGTCCAGAAGGCGCCGGCCCCATATGCCGAGGGTGGCGGGTTCAAACCCGGCCCCGGCCAAACTGCAACCAAAAAATAGCCGGGCGTTGTGGCGGGCGCCTGTAGTCCCAGCTGCTCGGGAGGCTGAGGCAAGAGAATCGCTTCAGCCCAGGAGTTGGAGGTTGCTGTGAGCTGTGTGAGGCCACGGCACTCTACCGAGGGCCATAAAGTGAGACTCTGTCTCTATAAAAAAAAATAAAAATAAAAAATAAATTACATCAACACGCAAGTCTATTTATATATTTACGTTTCAAGTAAGCAAATTGTTTATAATCATTTTAGTTCAATAATCAGTCCAATAAACAAAGAAAGAGCCATAGTAACCCTAAGGCTGGATTAACTAACTGAGCTACAGAGTTGGTGGTGGAGGAGAGGAACAGCGTTCCTCCTCCCAGGACGGTCCTGGCCAATCGCACCAACGCCTAACAGTGCTCAAGAGCCTTGGTTTGCAAATATTTAATTATCAGCATTAGGAATATGAACAGTAACAGTAAAAACAGCACAACAACGGCAGTAATAAGCTTACGAGGTCAACCAACTTAATCAAATTACAATTTAGATCCTGATCCAGGCAAACTGTGTGAATAAGCACAACTAAATACAAAGGCAAGTGTGCTGAAAATATTACCCAAATATGAAACAGTGGATACAAATAAAACATCAGTCTGGACTCCAAGACAGTCCAATGCAAGTTGATCCAATTAAACCCATTTAGGACACACGTCTATTTAAAAGCCTGAGCTATCTACTACGTGAGGAAGGCAAACTGGATGGAGTCCAAATCTGCTTTCTTTGCTTAGATGCTATTTATTATGGCTGTATTTTATTATACAGTAGTAAAAAATTACAAGGTGACATCCTGTTATTTCCCACTGGGAAAAATGATACATATGTGCTATTACAGCGCAGCACGGGCATCCGTGTGCCGGCGACATTCCCCTGTGCCTTTGTGATGTGGCAGTGTCACTGACGCTCACACAGCTGATGGGACAGCTAGCCAAATTATTGCCATGTAAATGTTCCATAAACTACTGGCCTGTAGAAATCTAGAACATTTCAACATCTCTAGGATGCTGGGAAAAGAGAAGTTGTTTTAAAATAAATGAACATTTGAATGGCTAGCAAACATATGAAAAAAGTGCCCATCATCCTAATTATTAGAGAAACGCAAATCAGAACCACCCTGAGATATCATCTAACCCCAGAGAGAAGGGCCCGCATCACAAAATCTCAAAACTGCAGATGCTGGCATGGATGTGGAGAGAAGGGACTTTTACACTGCTGGTGGGACTGCAAACTAGTACAACCTTCTGGAAGGAAGTATGGAGAAACCTCAAAGCACTCAAGCTAGACCTCCCATTTGATTCTGCAATCCCATTACTGGGCATCTACTCAGAGGAAAAAAAAAAAAACCCTTTACCATAAGCATACTTGCACTAGACTGTCACAGCTCAGTTTACAATCACCAAAATGAGGAAACAGCCTACATGCCCACCAACCCAGGAATGGATTAACAAGCTGTGGTATATGTACACCATGGAATACTATTCAGCCATAAAAACGATGGAGACTTTACATCCTTTGTATTAACCTGGATGGACGTGGAAAACATTATTCTTAGTAAAGCATCACAAGAATGGAGCAGCCTGGATCCTATGTACTCAATTTTGATATAAGGACAATTAATGACAATTAAGGACACGGTGGGGGGTGGGGAAAGAAAGAGCAGAGAGAGGGAAGGAGGGAGGTAGGGGGGTCTTGGTGTGTGACACACCTTTTGGGGGCAAGACGGAAGTATAAGAGTGAGGGACTTTATCTAACAAATGCAATCAGTGTAACCTGTTTTCTTGTACCCTCAAGGAATCCCCAACAATTAAAAAAAAAAAAATCAAGAAACATTACTAGTACTTCCTTTTAAAAACTCTTCATGTACCTTAATTTTTTCCTAAAACCATTCCACTATTTTCAAGGAAGGCAGTTAGCACACCATCAAATACCTAAACATTTATGTTTGCAGAAATATTTTACATAAATTGTAAACCTTTTTCAGATCATTTATCAAATAAGTAATTTGTTGAGAAATTCAGGCTTGAGATTATATTAGCAGCTTTTCTGAACCCTCTAAATAACATCATTCCTCCTCTTTTTATTATCATCATCATGTTGGGTTGAAAATGTTGCAGGTGTGATATAGAATTCTAACTTTAGAACAGAAATACTTATCATTTTCTGTTATTTGAGAGGAAGAGAGAGAAGGTAAGAGAAACTGGCTTTTTAGTTACACTTTAGTCAAGAAAATATTCCGCTGCAGAGCTTACGGTGTTGTAGAAATTGCTCTTAGTTCTGAAGCAGAAGCAACTTTAGATTTGCAAAAGCTCAGCCTACTTAGTATAGAACAGCACCATGGCAAGCAGCCTCTGAATCACCCGGAACTGGTAAACGGAGTTCCAAGGCGGATACATGTCCCTGCCTCCAATACATGGATGATATCATTATTTTTGCTCTTCTTGAACACCAAGTACCTCTGTTGGCTGGAATTCTGTACATGCTTGGTGCATTTCCCCAAATATTGTTCCCTTCAGCGGCCTCAATAAAGACCAGATTTTACATTTAGAACAATCCGTTTAACTTCTTAGTGGTGGAAGGTGCTAACTTTTTTTAACATTATAATATCCAAGTCAAGTAAACTCAACAGCAAAAGCATCACTTTTCTCCTCTTCCTATTCACAAAACCAATTTAGAGCATCCAAAGGATGCCCAGCAGTACCTACCTGCCGGCAGGCACCACGCCGTAACCTTTGCTCTATGGGTCGGGCTGGATGACGTTAGCCTACACTACTATTTTATCTTCCTTTCCCTTTACCACATAAGCATATTTATTTTTTTGCTCATGTATAGACTATCCTTTGATATGCTTCAAGTTCCCTCTAGAAATTCAAGGTAAGATTAAGGAAGGTTGGTTATAATTATTAGAATTGCTTTAAAAATGTGAGTGAAGAATCATTATTCCTTACACCTATTATCGCACACAACACAGACAGCCACAACGTGATAATGACATTGAGGTGAGCAGACTATTGAAAAGAAAGGACTGCCAGAAGCAGAATTACAGTAACCACTGGTATTATTGCTGAGTGACGGTGACTGCCACTGTTTCTCAAATGCCCGTGGTCATCTCCAACCCCAACAGTTGACACAGCTTGAATTCCTTAGTAAAGGGCAACCCACATTTAAAAGGTCCTCCTCTGACTCGCCACCCACATTAATGGTTTCCTTGACTTATTTATTCATTCATATTGCAACATTTATTCTAAACGGACTGCACTCTGGACACCACCGTATTCTGTGTGATACAAAATAAATTTGATAACACTGAGCCTGCTTTCTAAGACGCTTAATGCCTTGTGGTGAAAAGTCGTGTAAATAAATACATTTTGCAATGAGGTAAAGGCTTTGTTCAAAAAAAAAAAACAAATGAAAGCAGCAGAAAAAGTACAGTAGGTTTTGGAGGCGCCTGTGGCTCAGTCGGTAAGGCGCCGGCACCATATACCGAGGGTGGCGGGTTCAAACCCGGCCCCAGCCGAACTGCAACCAAAAAATAGCCGGGCGTTGTGGCGGGCGCCTGTAGTCCCAGCTGCTCGGGAGGCTGAGGCAAGAGAATCGCTTAAGCCCACTAGTTGGAGGTTGCTGTGAGCTGTGTGATGCCATGGCACTCTACCGAGGGCAGTAAAGTGAGACTCTGTCTCTACAAAAAAAAAAAAAAAAAAAAAGTACAGTAGGTTTTTAAGAAAGCAAAACAAATCCTCAGCATAGCCATGCTGTTAGTATTTGGAAATCATTACATAATATTGTTCCTTGTATACAAATGTTCACCCTTCACGTACCACCCACCCTATGGTAAATACATAAAGGACAGGATACATCATTTCATTGAGTGTTGGACAACACCTCTCAATTACCTATAACAGATTATACATATCACGTAACATATACATGTAATAACAGTAAACAACCCATAAAGTGGGTGCTCTAAACCCACAGCTTAATCACAAGTTCTAACTCTTGCTCTAGCTGTGTGAACTTAAGTTACTTGTGAATCGATTTACTCATCAGTAATATTAGGAGTCTCAGCTATTTTAAAGTGTTATCGAGAAGATTTAAAGAAGCAACCCAGGCTGTGGTTCCTTCTTTTTATTCATTTATTTATTTTTTTTCTCTTTTTTTTTAATGTTGGGGATTCATTGAGGGTACAATAAGCCGGGTCACACTGATTGCATTTGTTAGGTAAAGTCCCTCTTGCAATCCTGTCTTGCCCCCAGAAGGTGTGGCACACACCAAGGCCCCACCCCTCTCCCTCCTTCCCTCTCTCTGCTTTTCCTCCTCCCTCCCCATGACCTTAACTGTCATTAATTGTCCTCATATCAAAATTGAGTAATGGGCACAAAATGTTTTTAGCGATTAAGGTCCTAAAGACTGCAATTGATGTTTTACAGACATCTACGTTTTTTAAGTCCTAACTTATAAAGGACGTAACATCACTACCAACAGATGATATCTCCAGTGCAGAGAAGTTAAAATTTTCTCCACAGGAGAGAATTACTAAATGCCAGAATCCCAAGACAACATATATTTCCATTGTTCAAAAAGGACAGACGTGGACGCCAGAATTCTATGACGTTTACATCTGTAGCCACACCAAAAGGGACAAGTATCACCACCTTATAAAAAACATGGTAAAAAAGAGAAAAACCTTTCAAACATTAAAAAAATCCTACAAGGCCAATTATCACTGGCCTTTCTTTGAACTAATTAGAGCTTTTTTGTTTGTTTGTTTTGTAGAGATAGAGTCTCACTTTATGGCCTTTGGTAGAGTGCCGTTGGGTTATAGCTCACAGCAACCTCCAACTCCGGGGCTTAGGTGATTCTCTTGCCTCAGCTTCCAGAGTAGCTGGGACTACAGGCACCCGCCATGACACCCGGCTATTTTTTGTTGTAGTTTGGCCGGGGCAGGGTTTGAACCGGCCACCCTCGGTATGTGATGCCGGTGCCCTACTCACTGAGCCACAGGCTTTGGAAAAAAAAACATGAATCACAACTGAGACAGGAAATTCCCTCACAAGAGCAGGAAGGTAGGACGCCCTGGGGGTGCGGTTGGCTTACGTGACAATATCACAATCATCTCTCTTTAAACCAGTATTAGAACAAATGCACTTCTCCAAATAAATCGCTTACATAGAGAACTCCCATGTGAGTATCACAGGCCATTCGATAGAGAGTTCTAAAAAATATTTCAAATTCTTCGAGCTAGACAGTTGTATCAATAATGCAGAATTTAAACCCAGGGAAAAGACCGTTAAGGGCTATTCGTTAAGACACTGGTGTCAATATACTAAGCTATGAGTCAAAATACAAGAGGATGAGGTTTTCACCGGTGAGTGGTTGCACAAAGCTTTGAAAAATCAGCATTCGCAAGACACTTGGACATGTATTATAGAGGGTAATGGTTTTTCACATATACAATATAAAGAGAGCAAAAAAAAAAATATAAAGAGAGCGAGAGAGAGAGAGATATATGTACAAAATTTGACCCTGAACAACATGGGTTTGAACCGTATAAATCCACTTATATGAGGATTTCCTTCTGTTTCTACCACTCTTAAGACAGCAAGAACAAGCTTTCTCTTCCTCCGCCAACTCCACATGAAGACAGCAAGCTGAAGACCTTTATGTGCAATGAACCATAAACAGATTTTCTTTTCCATACGATTTTCTTAACAGCATTTTCTTTTCTCCAACTTACTTTAAGAGTGTAGTACATACTACATGTAACATACAAAATACGTGTTACTTGCCTCTCTATTTTAAATTATTAGAAAGATTCAGGTCAACCGTAGGCTATTAGTAGTTGAGATTTGGGGGAATCAGAATTAGATGCAGATTTTTGGCTGCACGGGAGGGTCAGCACCATTGACCCATGTTGTTCAAGGGTCACCTGTATATGTAAAATTTCCAAATGTATGCATATATCATAAAAATGCATCCTTTCTCAAAAGACTTCTATACTATAGTTATTTTGATAACTCCTATGTTTCTAGATATTTTTACCCAATTTTATGTTTGACTCTTTCAAGCATTTACACTCACTTATTAAAAAACCCTAAACATTTTAACCTTTTAAACACTTTTTTTTCCTAATTTTAACTGGCAAATTCCTATCCTCGTCTTTTATATCTCTTAGTCTCTTTCTGTCAATACACCTGTTTATTGTCCCAGAATATTTATTGTAAAATATAGAGAAATTCATAATAAAAACGGCCAACTTTACTGTGTGCTAGACAGTAAATATTTTGAACATAATGACTCATCTAATTGCCACAACATCACTAGGGTGGGTATCATTATTGTCCTGCTTTAAGATGTAGCTATGAAGGCCTAGAAGTAAATTGGTAACTGGAAGTGTGGACTATAAATCAAGCCCACTAACCCCAATTCCCATGCTCTTAATTACATCATTTTACGCTCCAATTTATTCGATGAGTGTAATGTTATTTACACATGTCAACGCTCAAGTGAAAAGCAGATATTTCAAGAGGGTTGGTACAATCCTGTAACCTTTGTCAAACTGAGGCTTCCCCTCACATCTCATAACATGTTGCTACGCTTGTCTGACGGCTCACATTCAGCGAGTATCAGCTATGCGCCAGGCTCTGCCTTCTCCACATAGATGGCCCCATGTACGGTACTGTCATTATTGTTACCTCCACTTTGGAATGTAAGACCTCAGGACTAAAAACATTTAGTAAGTTCCACGGCTGATAAGTGATTGAAATTTACGAGGTGTGCTTCTCACACCCCACGGCATCGATGATTTCTTGGCATGAACAATAGAGGGGAAGAAATACAGGGTTTGGAATAGGCCACAGGTGCCACTGGGTCTCCTCACTTAGATCACAGCTTTTGGTCAGCTGCACTGTCTCCTAGCCTGAGGCAAGAGAATGGCTTAAGCCCAAGAGTTTGAGGTTGCTGTGAGCTGTGATGCCACCGCTCTCTAGCAAGGGGGACATAGTGAGACTCTGTGAAGCTAGTGAATGATGCCCCATGATCATACCAATGTACACAGCTATGACTTAATAAAAAAAGGCTATATTTTGCCAATTATTAATGTGAAATTGCTACAAAAAAGTGGTTCTTGATGTCTAAAAAAGACCACTCTCAATATGAAAAAATGTAAAAAAAAAACTCTTAAAAATACTCGTAAGAGAAAGACTTGATTTCAGATTCAGTTTCTTTAATGGTTTCTGGTTAACCATTAATCCATCTTTTCTATTTATTTATTTGTTTTTTGTTGTTTGGGATTCGTTGAGGGTACACTTAGGTTATACTGATTGTGTTTGTTAGGGGAAGTCCCTCTTGAAATTGTGTCCCACCCCGAAGAGCTGTGCCATACATCGTGACCCCCATCCTCCTCCCTCATCCCCCCCTCCATTCCTCATTCCCCTACCCCTCACCTTCTGTTGGATCATATGGAGAATCCTAAAAGAACTCAAATTTTCTATTTATTTTTAAGTCAATTTCAATATACTATTATATTCTAGAAAACTATCTACTTCATCTAAGTTTTAAAATTTAATTATATCACATTTTATTACTTTATTAGGTTTCCCGCATTTCTGTTTTATCTATCGTTGTGTCTCATATCTTATTCTTGTAACAGGTTATGTCTTCCAAAAGTGGCCACAGCAATATTTTCGCTCTCAGATACTTTCTCAGAACCTTGCCACTCCCCATCAATTGGTAGCATATGTTTGCCTTTTTCTAAAACCTGGGAAGGATTTTGTGACTGCCTTAGTAGAATACAAGGGAATCAAAGAACACCATGCTCTCTCTCCTGAAATCATAACTAACATCTTCCAGCTGAGGCCCTAGACATTGTAGAGCCCTCCCTATTTTGCCCACAGAACCTGTAAGCTGTAAGCGTGACGAACTTTTTTTTATTTTTTATTCTAATAAATTTGGCAATCTTCTGTCATTCATAGTAACTGGAAAAAAAAATACTTGTAACATATTGCAATTTAAAGAAAGTAGCAAAACAAGATTATATGTGTGTGTATTATATCATAGCTGGGTTTTTTAAATACTGGTGAAAATAGGTAAACTAATATATAGTAAATATTTTAAATTTTTTTATTAAGTCATATACACATAGATCATGAATACATATATATGCATATGTGGGGTACGATGTGTTGATTTTTTTCTATACAATCTGAAGTGGTTACATCAAACCATTCAATATCGCTTTCACCTCATTTCCTTGATTATTGTGCTAAGACATTTATGTTCTACACTTGACAGATTTGACTTGTATCCTTATATGACTTGTACCCCAATATGCTCCACAGGTGTGGTCCGCCTTTTACCCTCCCTCTGTCAAACCCCCTCGCCTCCCTTCCCACTTCATTTCTCCCCTTCATTCTGGGCTGTAGCTGTGTTCTCTCTTTCATAAGAAAGTGTGGGTAAATATAAGTTGGTTTCATAGAAATACTGAGTATATTGGATCAGACAGTTGGAAGTAAAACTGAATTATTTTTCTCTTTTCTGTATTTATCCCTTAATAGACATTAGATGACAATGGACTCTCTCTACTAGTATCATCCAATATAACTCAAAAACGTCCATGGCATTATTAAATTATCATGACATTGGAACCCAAGCCCTTAGTAGAAAGCTTTTGTTCCTAATTACTTTAATTAACACGTTACAAAGTAAGATATATATTAAATTATTAATAATCAATTCATTTAGATATTCCTAAGTCAGAATATATAAGTATTTAATAAAAGTAAGGCTTTAGGTAATGATTTTCCATAGATTGACTTGAAAAAATAAAAATTTACCAAGGCCAACAGGTAAGGAACTGTATGGGGACAGGATCATAATGCATTCATTAATTCATTAATTCATTAATTCATTCAATTTAATTGATTTGTTCAATCATTTTACATACACACTCTGACCAACATTTTATTGAAGAATATATGAAGCACTGTATTTTGTCAGTAAATTATTTCAGAAAATTGGCAGACACAGCAGTGAGTATATTGAGATACAGCCTGAATGTGCCAAGAGAGGAAAAAAAGCCTGAGATTTTGACGAGTTGCTTCAAACAAAAAGAAACAGGACCTTCCAGAGCAGGAATAGGCCATCATGCTTATGTTAACTGGTTCATTTCTTTGTACACTTATCTTTTTCCTGCCTCTGAAAATGATAAAATGTACTTCTAAGCCATTTTGTTTATGATAAGAAACCGCAAGGAAATATTTAATGTTTGTTTTTAATTTAAATGAAACCAAGCAGAGAAAATTAAGAAGCAAAAACTGAAGAAGCTATTTAGTGCAGTGACCGTGTGCAAATATTCCATAGAATGAATTGTGTTTGTTTCACTACAGCGCTACAAAAATAAAATAGAAACTATGATTATGGAAATGAAAAAAAGCTAATGGTTGTTAGTTACATAACCGATGTTTTCCCTCTTTGAGGATAAATAATCTTGAATTTTCCTTCTTAATATGTAGAATCATTTTTAATGCATTAACGGAAAGGGCTCCACTTCACAAATGATGTATCAGAATACAGTGCATTTGATACAGCTTTAGTGTTTCATAGAAAAAAATAAACCCATTCCTATGTAACATATTGCTTGAGGCTCACATGTACCCTTTTCCAAAACCCCTGTTATTGAACGGTGAAATTCACAACCATACCAGGACACCAGTGAAAATATTAGTAGATGAATAATCTAAGTAAAGAATGGCAAAAGCTTTTATGTTCACCCATATATTATTGTTTTTTAGAAGAAAGGAATGAATAAAAAGGAATGTATCACAAATCAAAGAAGCAAACGTGTTTTCAAATTGGTATTATCTCTTCCACCAGTCAAAAATACCACATTCTATGTATTAATAAAAGCATCTAGGGTCAAAGTTTTCCTACAGAAAGAGGAAATTATTACATTTGTATGGATCAAATAAATTAAAATCATTATCAAAGTCTAAATAAATGAATCAAATAACACATTTCACAGCTTCAGGATTATACTTCAAAACTTAAATATTTTATAAATATTATCTCTATAGCCAAAAGATTATACCTGAAACAAACTTTATTCTTCCTTTATTTGGCCAACATTTATTGAAAAATTGCCATTTTCTTTTATTCTCTGCTAACTACATAACACCCTTAAAAAGATTAGCATAGCTGTGCTGAGAGGTGAAATACTTAAAAAATTAAAGTCTACCTATACTTTTTTAAACAGTATAACAGTGGGTCAGGGGTTTGCTGTGACTGCCTAAGTATAGTTTATCTATACTGACATGAGAATAAAGGGCTCAGGCAGAACTGATCTACAGATTAAAGCCACCCCATTTAACTTCAATGGCTACTTTCAGAAAGACAGGTAAAGTCCAGGTTTCCACATTTGTATATATATTTTCACCTGAGAACTTAGAAAATCGTTTTACCCTAACTACAATACCTGTTCTTCTTATACATAATAAGATCCATCTCACATCGCTGTAATAAGAATGTTATAATGGGGCGGCACCTATGGCTCAGTGAGTAGGGCACCGGCCCCACATACCAAGGGTGACAGGTTCGAACATGGCCCCGGCCAAAATGCAATAACAAAAAAAATGGCTGGGCATTGTGGTGGGCACCTGTAGTCCCAGCTACTCGGGAGGCTGAGGCAAGAGAATCACCTAAGCCCAGGAGTTGGAGATTGCTGTGAGCTGTGACGCCACTGCACTCTACTGAGGGTGACATAGTTAAGACTTTGTCTCTAATAATGATAATAATAGTAACAATAATAATAAAATAAAAATAAAGAATGACATAATGTATTATTATTAAAGATTGAGAAATAGTGATAAAATGGACTACAGATAAATATATTCTGAGAGTAAAATAGACATCTCTGGGAGAAAGGCATTGTAGAAGAGGCTTAAAGTAAAACTTACAGCATTAACAAAAATCATTGATAATAACCTAATAGACACAGATGTGGGCTCTGTTTATAACACATAAAAATACTTCACCTTGCTTACCCATTGTAATATTTCTACACAGTAAATGCAGATTTCCTTTTGCCAAATTTTAAGATGAGAACAGTGAACCTTAGTTAAATGGCTCACTTAACATCACTCACCGGCTAAATACCTAATGTTAGTAAAGAGGTCTTTATACTCTTCTCATTTTTTTAAGTAAACCCAGCCTTCATATTTTTACTTTTAAGGATGTCAGAAAAGGTCCAAGGACAAAATATTCTGGTCCACTGACCTTCAATATTCCAATCAATTCAGACTGTGACTGAGGGAAAGCTGAAACTGAGCTGCTCCACCAGGTATGAACTGGAAAGAGAAGAGAGGCCGGGTAACTACACCAGTGTTCAGACTGGGCAGAGCAGAGACTCAAGGTGAACACTAGCAGCTTTTTAAAGCATCTTGGCAAGGTCATGCTGATAAATTGAAATAGATACAACTTGGAACTACTAATAAATCATGCTAATTTCTTGAGAACCCTTTGTCCTGGCCTCTCTGAACCCAGAGGTAATGGGCAGATTATTCACATTTCTGATTAATAATTTTGAAAATTGTATATATCTCGCAATAGCTTATTGAGTCAGAGTTCAAAGTCTGTATTTTATTTGGGTCACAGAAGCTCAAGCGCATGTGCAGATACAGTCTGATCATCGATAGGTAATAAAGGACTTTATATGAAGTGGGAAATATTTGCTCCTTTGCCATCATACTGCATTTCTAGACTAAATAATCTCAGCCATTAAAACTTCTCCCATTAGGGTTTTCACATGAAAGCTATAACCCAGTTACAACCTAAAAATAGGGGGAAGGGGGACAGGGAGGGGAGGGAGGGAGGAGGTGGGTAGAGGGAGGGGGATTAATGGGATTACACCTGCGGTGCATCTTACAAGGGTATATGTGAAACTTGGTAAATGTGGAATGTAAGTGTCTTGGCACAGTAACTGAGAGAATGCCAGGAAGGCTATGTTAACCAGTGTGATGAAAGTGTGTCAAACGGTCTGTGAAGCTAGTGAATGATGCCCCATGATCATATCAATGTACACAACTATGATTTAATTAAAAAAAAAAAAAACTTCTCCCAGAATTAACCTTTCCTTCATTTCTACAATTATTTATAGTTCACTTAACATAATTTTTTCAATAATTACGTATGTGGACGCCCACCATATAACATACAATGAACACATATGTACGGGGTATTCAGAGAACTCTCACCTGCTTGAAATAAAATATTTTATAGAAACCACAAAGTTTATTTGTTGATAACATGAGCAATGTAGCTGGACTGAAAAGGGTCCCATCCCTGATCTTCCAATTCCCAGTTATTATGGGCACAATCCATTTAACTTCTCTGTACCTCAGTCTGTTCCTCTATGAAACAGGATTGTATCATTACCTATGTAACAGAGGTGCTGTGAAGATTAAAAGAGTGAATCCTAGGTATCTACCCAGAAGAACAAAAACCATTTTACCACAAGGACATTTGCACCAGAATGTTTATTGCAGCTCAATTCTTAATTGCCAAGTCATGGAGGCAACCCAAGTGCCCATCAACCCATGAATGGATTAACAAACCGTGGCAGATGTCTACCAGGCATCTTTAGATATGAATGCCTAATTCATAATTCTTTCGGCCCTAAGAAATGAGACTTTACATCTTCTATGTTTACCTGGATGGAGTTAAACCACATTCTTCTTAGCAAAGTATCTGGAGAAAGGGAGAAAAAAGTATCCAATGTACTCAACAGTAATCTGAAACCAATATAAAAACAACTACACATCTGCAAGAAAGAAAAAATACAAGTATGGTCTAGTAAGGGGGAGGGGCGAGGAGTGAGGGCGATTGGCGGGATCCCATCTAATGTACACGGTCTGGCCAAGGGCTCAACTACAACTTGAACTTTACCTTAGAAATGAAAACAATGTACCCTAAACATCTGAACCCTCCTATGAAAGAAAGAAAGAAAGAAAGAAGACTCGATACAAGTCAGTTACTCAGACAATACACGGTACATAGTAACTAAAGTTTGATTTAGAATTATTATTTATATGTTATATTTTTCTTTTTTTTTTTTTTATTATTGTTGGGGATTCATTGAGGGTACAATAAGCCAGTTACACTGATTGCAATTGTTAGGTAAAGTCCCTCTTGCAATCATGTCTTGCCCCCATAAAGTGTGACACACACTAAGGCCCCACCTCTCTCCCTCCATCCCTCTTTCTGCTCCCCCCCCATAACCTTAATTGTCAAAAAGAAGACAAATAAATACAAATACAAAGTATTTTTCCAGGTTCTACCTAGAAACATAAAAATAAAAATAGGCCGGGGCACAGTGGCTCATGCCTGTAATCCCAGCAGTAGGGGAGGCCAAGGCAGGTGGACGGCCTGAGCTCACAGGTTCGAGACCAGCCTGAGCCGGAGTGAGGTCTCATCTCAAAAAATAGCCCGGCGTTGTGGCGGGTGCCTAGAACCCCAGCTACTCGGGAGGCTGAGGCAAGAGGATCACTTGAGCCCAAGAGATTGAGGTTGCCGTGAGCTGTGATGACACAGCACTCTACCAAGGGTGACAAAGAGAGACTCTGTCTCAAAAATAAAATAAACAAAAGCAGGCATTTATGCCTCTTATCCACACAGGACAGTTGCTGAAACTTTCCCTGTTTCCTTCACCTCTTTTGATGGTAAGTAGAAGCTGATATATCCAGAAATAAATTACACATAAAATTGCATTTTACTCCTGAATAATTAGGCATTCATATCTAAAAAATAATAGTACTTGCTATTTCCTCACTATTGCATTTTCAATATTTACTACACAACTTATTCATTTAATTTATTTATTTAGAGAGGAGGACTCACTGTTGGCTCAGGCTGGACTTGAACTTCTGGACTCAAGTGATCTTCCCACCTCAGCCTCCTGAGTAGCTGGGACCAGTGGTGTCAATTTGTTTTTATATTTAAGAACTGTCTGGCAGTGCTTATGGCTCAGTTGGTAAGGCGCCAGCCCCATATACCGAGGGTGGCGGGTTCAAACCCAGCCCCGACCAAACTGCAACCAAAAACTAGCCGGGCGTTGTGGTGGGCACCTGTAGTCCCAGCTACTTGGGAGGCTGAGGCAGGAGAATCACCTAAGCCCAGGAGTTGGAGGTTGCTGTGACCTGTGTGATGCCACGGCACTCTACCGAGGGCTATAAAATGAGACTCTGTCTCTACAAAAAAAAAAAAAAAAAAAGAACTGTCTTAGAACTGTATATTACTGATTTATTCAAAATGTACCTAAATAAGGTTCACATCAATATTTAAATATGATTTTTATGACCTTTTAATCTGGAATAGCCTCCCATAGTGCTTTCTTTTGAAATGGCCCTGTTCTTATGTTTATTTCAACTATTTTACTGAGTTATTGCAACCAACTATTTTTCAATGATACATTTTATACAGAATTCTTTCTTGATCTCATTAAAATGGTTTTCAAAATTTCCCAAGAGGCGTGTGTTTCCCTGAATACACCTACCAAAGCCCCCACAAGCTTCTTCAAACTATTATCATAACACGCAGTTTCACACTTCCATCTATATTTGAAGTTTTGCTGTCTTTCACTATAATTATATCCAGTAATGGTACGTGCCAATTTTCTCTTGGCTTATTGTCTTTTAACAAATTTGAAATCAAAATTTAAGCTTAAGCATTTAGATCATGGACGTAGGGGAAAATCATATACGTTGCTTCCCTTCTGTCCTCAAAGTTATCAGTAACCTAAATAAAAAATTACGCACACTAGATTAGAAAATGCATAGGTAAATAACAGCCACATATATAAAATGATTTGGAAGATAAAGCTACAACTCTTTGAGATGAACTTGAGAGCATATTAGTGGTTACTTTCTATAGTATCTTAAAAACTCACATCTGTACAACTTTCTTAAATATATACATAAGCTTTCAAAATACTTATGTTGTGCAAATAACTGATAAAAGGAGTTTAAAATGCCCAAGCAATAGATTAACAGTAAAATAGGACATCGTAATATATATACACGTCTATAAACACACATCAGATATAGGCAAATATACATATGGAGCTACACATAAATATAAGTGTGTACATATATTTACGTATGAAAATTCAGACCTTTATTTACTTATTCAAAACAATACATGAATTAATGATAACAGAACATGTGGATCATTGGCCCAGACGGGCAGCAAACGCCTCCTTCTGGGAGGTGCCAGGGCCTGTGTGATGCTCGTCATGAAGATTCCTCTCTTGAGATTTTTAAACTGGGGGCCACATAGATACAGACACTGGTTTCCTTTCTATTCTCATTGATCTGTAAGTCTGGGCACTAGCAGACATTAAATACTGTCAATTCATAACTTACGGTGCAAATCATGAGATGCCTGTACGTCCTAAAGGTACCGGCGTACCCCTCAGAGACGTGGGTTTGCTTCTGACCCACCACAATAAAGTGAGTAGAAAATTGTCTTGGTTTCCTAGTATATATAAAAGTTATATCTGCTCTTATCTATTAAGCATGCCATTGGATTATGTATAAAATTAAATTTAAAAAATTGCTAAAAAATGAAAATAATCATCTGAGCCTTAAATTTAAAAATTGCTTAAAAAGGTTAATCATCATCTGAGCCTTCAGCAAGTCTGGGCGGCTGTAGCAACTTCTTACAATAAGAAAACAGTGAACTTAGCCACATGAAAATCACAACAGACTTCTCTGTAGCGTGCTTTGCTGTTTCATGGCATTCACCTCACAGCAGAACTTCTTTCAAAATAGGAGGCAATCTTCCCATAACCTGCTCTCTGTCAACTAAAGTTTGGGTATGGTCTAGATCTGTTAATGTCATTTCAACAGGGTTCACTGCCTCTTCACCAGGAGGACATTTCATCTCAGGAAACCACGTTCTTTGCTCATAATAGAACCAACTCATCATCATCTATTCAACATCTGTCATGAGATAAGGGAAATTCAGTCACATCTTCCGTCCCCACCTCTAATTCTAGTTTTCTTGCTATTTCCACCACATCTGCAATTACTTCCTCCGTTGAAACCTTGAAGCTTCGAAGTCATCCAGGATGACTAGAATGAACTTCTTCCAAAGTCTGCTTAAAGTTGGTACCTTTACCTCCTCCCCTGAATCGCAAGTGTTCTTCACGGCATCTTGCATGGTGAATCCTTTCCAGAAGGTTTTTAATTTACGTTGCCAAGATCCAGCAGAGGAACTGCTGGCCTTACAAAATGTATTTCTTAAATGATAAAACTTCAAAATTGAAATTAGCCCTTGATCCCTGGGCCACAGAATGGATATTGCGTCTGCAGCCATAGCAGATCAGGTGTCTTGTCAAAGAGAAGGAGCATATGGAAAGGGATTTTTCTTTTTTTTTTGAACACTATTTGTCTCAAGATCAGGCTTAAAATATTCAGTAAACCACACTGTACACAGATGTGCTGTCATCTAAACTTTGTTATTCCATTCACAGAGCCTGGACATAGTCCATCAAGCATAAGTCTTAAACGCCCTAGGAATTTTGGAATGTTAAGCAAGCATTGCCTTCAACTTAAAGTTGCCAGCTGTATTAGCTCCTAACAACAGAGCTAGTTCTTTGAAGCTTTGAAGCCAGAAATTGACTTCTCCTTTCTTTTTTTTTTTTTTTGCAGTTTTTGGCCAGGGCTGGGTTTGAACCTGCCACCTCCAGCATATGGGGCCAGTGCCCTACCCCTCTGAGCCACGGGCACTGCCTTGACTTCTCCTTTCTACTTAAGAAAGTCTTAAATGGCATCTTCTTCCAATAGGAGATTATTTTATCCACCTTGAGTATTTGTTGTTCATGATAGCAAACAATTTTCTAGTATAGGAAGCAATGATATTAGCTAGATCTCTGGATAACCTTCTATCCCTTCCCCATCAGCACTTCCTGCTAGACCCTACATTTTTATCTTATAGAGATGGCTTCTTTCCCTCAATCTCATGAACCAACCTCTGCAAGGTTCCAACTTTTTTTCTGCAAAAAAAAAGCCTTACTCTAGATTGACTTTGGCTTAAAAGAATGTTGTAGCCACTGTGACCTTCGGTACAGATGGTCAAACTGCCCCATAACAGCAATAAGGCTGTTTCGCTTTCTCATCATTTATGTGATTACTGTGGCAGCATTTTTAATTTCCTGTAAGAACTTTTCCTCTCATGGGTGGCTCCTGTGGCTCAAAGGAGTAGGGTGCCAGCCCCATATGCCGGAGGTGGCGGGTTCGAACCCAGCCCCGGCCAAAACATGCAAAAAAAAAAGAAAGAAAGAAAAGAAAACGTTTCCTTTCCTATTGCAACTTGGCAAACTGTGGGACAGAGAGGCCGACCTTGGACATGTCTTCATCACCAAGCTTACCCATTTCTGGCTTTGATTTAACGTGAAAGCTGTGTGACTTTTCCTTTCCCCTGAACACCTAGAAGTCACCGCAAGGTTACTAATTCATCTAACTTCAAAATAGTTGCATTTCACAGAATAGGGAGGCCTGAGAGAAGGGAAAGAGACAAAAAGGGGTGTTGGGGGTAGAGACACAGCCAGTCGGTGGAGCAGTCAGAACATACAACATACGTAAATTAAATTCACTATCTTATATGGGAATGATCCATAACTCCCCAAAGTAATCACAATTATAACAACAAAGATCAGTGATCACAGCTAACCCCAAATGATATAATAATAATGAAAGCGTTGGAAATACTGCAAAACTTACTAAAATTTGACACCAAGACACAAAGAGAGCAAGTGCTGTTGAAAATATGGAACCAAAAGACCTGCTCAAGGGCTGGGCGCAGCGGCTCACACCTGTAGTCCCAGCACTCTGGGAGGTCAAGGTGGGAGGATTGCCTGAGCTCAGGAATTCGAGACCAGCCTGAGCAAGAAGGAGACCCCATCTCTACTAAACATAAAAATAAAAAACTGACTGGGCATCATGGGCACCTGTCGTCTCAGCTACTTGGGAGGTTGAGGCAAGATGATGGCCGAAGCCCAAGAGTTTGACATTGCTGGGACTTGTGATGCCATGCCATCTACCCAGGGCAACATAGCTGAGACGCTGTCTCCAAAAAAGGAAAAAATAAAAGACTAGCTCAAGGCAGAGTTGGGTAGGGCCATCAAATCATAAAAGATATAGTATTTGTAGACACAAAGATGTGACTCCAAGATGTCCCTGGTATTAGAAATGACATAAAGAGCTCTTAATTTCTGACTTCTTCCCAGAAAGTTATAAAGCTTTTCATTTGCCATACAGAGGCAAACATTCCATCTGAATATTTTTCCGAAGGCATGCTTCTTCAGGAATATCACCCTGTCTACTCCATAATTACTTTTCTGTATAGAATTCAAAGTCCAAAGTGGTCACAATAATTGTACTATATTGAAGTAACTTAAACATTTGCGGGGTTCATGCTACAAGGAAGCCTGAGCGGACACTGAATGTATGGATGTATGGACCCTGAATAATTTTCTCCAACTGAGATCAGCATCATTTTTGAACTTGTTTCCCTGCTTTCAATCTGAAATACTATCTACAACACCTAACCCATAGTCAGTATTCAATGTATATCTGTGAAATGAATGAACTTTGAAAATAACTAAATATATCCCTGGTAGCCTACAATCTTAGCTAGTATCTTTATGATGAGTAAATACTTCATAAACATTTTTAGAATAAATAAAAAAAAGTAATTAATATTTGTGATTTTAAATCTTGCTCAAAAACAAATAGGAGCAAGGTATGAAAATGTCACCTATGAAATGTTCATTCATTTACTTACTGTAAGAAATATTTATTAGGGACAAGGCACAATTTTAGAAGCTAGTGATAAATATTCCAGGGAAGAATATATACCATGTTTTTTTTTTTAATTTAAGAATAATATATAGATACAAATAATTAGGTTACATTGTGTTTGTTAAGTAAATTCCAAGTTGTAATTGTGCCCTTCACCCAGGAGATGTGCCGAACACCCCTACGTTGCACCTGTTAGGTGAGAGCTTAGCAAGCCCCCTCACTCCTACCCTTCTATGTGAATTTAATGAATCATATAGTTTAATGGAAGATAATGACTGTAACATTTTTTGAGTGCTTACTTTACATAACAAAGATACTAGCATTAAGTATCATTTCATTTAATTCTCATTGTAACCTATAAGAAAGATATGAACAGTATGTCATTTAACAGATGGTAAAAGAGGTAAGCAGCAACAGCCTTGTATCTGATGCAACCAGGAGTCTGGAACTGGTCAAAGTATACAAAGGCACACTGTTGTATAGTCTGTGTCATGTAGCAAATCGTGACAGTAGCAAATCATGACATGGGAAGTTATAAGATTAACTGTTAAAATCATCATGGGTTAATGTTGTTATGCTTTCTAAAATCAGTCACAGAAAAACAACAGCCAGATGCTTAATTTGAAAAGCATAGCATAATTGTTCTCAATAGAAAGAAAGTATTTAAAAATGGCTATCGTCTGCTCTTTAGAGAATACTTTTTAAATGTTAAAAACCATGCAGGAAAGCACTCTGTATATTGATGGAACACATCTCTAAACATGCTCAATAAAAGTCTGCTTATTATCAAGTTTTGTTGCTTCCTGAGATGGCATGGGCGGTGGCTCACACCTGTCTGTAATCTGTGCATAATCCTAGCACTCTGGGAGTCCAAGGTCCAAGTGGGGAGGGCCTGAGCTCAAGAAGTTCAAGATCAGCCAAGCAAGAGCAAGACCCCATCTCTGCTAAAATAGAAAAACTAGCAGGGTAGGCACGTGTAGGCCATGCTACCCGGGAGGCTGAGGCAAGAGAACGGCCTGAGCCCAGGAGTTCGAGGTTGCTGTGAGCTATGACGCCACGGCACCTAGCCAGGGTGATAAAATGAGACTCTCAAAAAAAAAAAATTTCTGTTATTTTTTAAAATAGTGCTACCAACATTCCACATGGTAACTAGTAACTTACCATAAAAAGTACTTGTTTATTCAACTATAACCGGCTCTTAACTACTAGAAGCAAAATTTTTTTTTTTTTTTTTTTTTTTTCAGTTTTCGTCTGGGGCTGGGCTTGAACCCACCAACTCCGGCATATGGGTCTGGAACCCTACTCCTTTGAGCCATAGGGACCGCCCACAAGATGAATATTTTTATTTTTATTTTATTTATTTATTTATTTATTTTTTATTGTTGGGGATTCATTGAGGGTACAATAAGCCAGGTTACGCTGATTGCAATTGTTAGGTAAAGTCCTTCTTCCAATCATGTCTTTCCCCCATAAAGTGTGACACACACCAAGGCCCCACCCCCCTCCCTCCATCCCTCTTTCTGCTTTTCCTCCCCCCACCATAACCTTAATTGTCATTAATTGTCCTCATGTCAAAATCGAGTACATAGGATTCATGCTTCTCCATTCTTGTGATGCTTTACTAAGAATAATGTCTTCCACGCCCATCCAGGTCAATACGAAGGATGTAAAGTCTCCATTTTTTTTAATGGCTGAATAGTATTCCATGGTATACATATACCACAGCTTGTTATCCATTCCAGGGTTGGTGGGCATTTAGGCTGTTTCCACATTTTGGCAATTGTAAATTGAGCTACAATAAACAGTCTAGTACAAGTGTCCTTATGATAAAAGGATTTCTTTCCTTCTGGGTAGATGCCCAGTAATGGGATTGCAGGATCAAATGGCAGGTCTAGCTTGAGTGCTTTGAGGTTTCTCCATACTTCCTTCCAGAAAGGTTGTACTAGTTTGCAGTCCCACCAGCAGTGTAAAAGCGTTCCCTTCTCTCCACATCCACGCCAGCATCTGCAGTTTTGATATTTTTGTGATGTGGGCCATTCTCACTGGGGTTAGATGATATCTCAGGGTTGTTTTGATTTGCATTTCTCTAATATATAGAGATGGTGAACATTTTTTCATGTGTTTGTTAGCCATTCGTCTGTCATCTTTAGAGAAGGTTCTATTCGTGTCTCTTGCCCATTGATATATGGGATTGTTGGCTTTTTTCATGTGGATTAATTTGAGTGCTCTATAGAACCTAGTTATCAAGCTTTTGTCTGATTGAAAATATGCAAATATCCTTTCCCATTGTGTAGGTTGTCTCTTTGCTTTGGTTATTGTCTCCTTAGCTGTACAGAAGCTTTTCAGTTTAATGAAGTCCCATTTGTTTATTTTTGTTGTTGTTGGAATTGCCATGGCAGTCTTCTTCATGAAGTCTTTCCCCAGGCCAGTATCTTCCTGTGTTTTTCCTATGCTTTCTTGGAGGATTTTTATTGTTTCATGCCTTAAATTTAAGTCCTTTATTCATCTTGAATCAATTTTTGTGAGTGGGGAAAGATGTGGGTCCAGTTTCAGTCTTTTACATGTAGACATTCAGTTCTCTCAACACCATTTATTGAATACGGAGTCTTTCCCCCAACGTATGTTCTTGATTCGTTTATCGAAGATTAGGTGGTTGTAAGATGTTAGTTTCATTTCTTGGTTTTCAATTAAATTCCAAGTGTCTATGTCTCTGTTTTTGTGCCAGTACCATGCTGTCTTGAGCACTATGGCTTTGTAGTACAGACTAAGATCTGGTATGCTGATGCCCCCAGCTTTATTTTTGTTACAAAGAACTGCCTTAGCTATACGGGGTTTTTTCTGCTTCCATACAAAACGCAGAATCATTTTCTCCAAATCTTGAAAGTATGATGTTGGTATTTTGATAGGAATGGCATTGAATAGGTAGATTGCTTTGGGAAGTATAGACATTTTAACAATGTTGATTCTTCCCATCCATGAGCATGGTATGTTCTTCCATTTGTTAATATCCTCTGCTATTTCCTTTCTGAGGATTTCATAGTTTTCTTTATAGAGGTCCTTCACCTCCTTCGTTAGGTATATTCCTAGGTATTTCATTTTCTTTGAAACTATGGTGAAGGGAGTTGTGTCTTTAACTAGCTTCTCATCTTGACTGTTATTGGTGTACACAAAGGCTACTGACTTGTGGACATTGATTTTATATCCTGAAACATTACTGTATTTTTTGATGACTTCTAGGAGTCTTGTGGTTGAGTCTTTGGGGTTCTCTAAGTATAAGATCATGTCGTCAGCAAAGAGGGAGAGTTTGACCTCCTCTGCTCCCATTTGGATTCCCTTTATTTCCTTGTCTTGCTGAATTCTATTGGCTAGAACTTCCAGCACGATGTTGAATAGTAAAGGTGACAGAGGACAACCTTCTCTGGTTCCAGTTCTAAGAGGAAAAGCTTTCAGTTTTACGCCATTCAGTAAAATATTAGCTGTGGCTTTGTCATAGATAGCTTCAATCAGTTTTAGAAATGTGCCACCTATGCCTATACTCTTCAGTGTTCTAATTAGAAAAGGATGCTGGATTTTATTAAATGCTTTTTCTGCATCTATTGAGAGGATCATGTGATCTTTATTTTTGCCTCTGTTAATATGGTGGATAACGTTTATGGACTTGCATATGTTAAACCAGCCTTGCATCCCTGGGATGAAGCCTACTTGATCATGATGTATGACTTTTTTGATGATAAGCTGTAATCTATTGGCTAGGATTTTGTTGAGAATTTTTGCATCTATATTCATGAGTGAGATTGGTCTGAAATTCTCCTTTTTATTTGGGTCTTTTCCTGGTTTTGGTATCAGGGTGATGTTTGCTTCACAGAATGTGTTGGGGAAGATTCCTTCTTCCTCAATTTTTTGGAACAATTTCTGCAGTATAGGAATAAGCTCTTCCTTGAAGGTTTGATAGAATTCTGGAGTGAAGCCATCTGGACCAGGGCATTTTTTGGTTGGAAGATTTTTTATTGTTTCTTTGATCTCAGTGCTTGAATTGGTTTGTTCAGGAGCTCTATTTCTTCATGGCTAAGTCTAGGGAGAGGGTGTGATTCCAAATATTGATCCATTTCCTTCACATTGTCAAATTTCTGGGCATAGAGTTTCTGGTAGTATTCAGAGATGATCTCTTGTATCTCTGTGGGATTAGTTGTTATTTCCTCATTATCATTTCTGATTGAGGTTACTAGAGATTTTACTTTTCGATTCCCTGTTAGTCTGGCCAATGGTTTATCTATTTTATTTTTTCAAAAAACCAACTCCTTGTTTCATTTATTTTCTGAATGATTCTTTTGTTTTCAATTTCATTGATCTCTGATTTGATTTTGGATATGTCTTTTCTTCTACTGAGTTTAGGCTTAGATTGTTCTTCTTTTTCAAATTCCATAAGATGGCTTGTGAGATTGTTGGTGTACTCTCTTTCTGTTTTTCGAATGTAGGCATCTAAAGCGATGAATTTTCCTCTCAAAACTGCTTTTGCAGTATCCCACCGGTTTTGGTAGCTTGTGTCTTCATTGTTGTTATGCTCAAGAAAGTTAATGATTTCCTGTTTTATTTCTTCCTGCACCCATCTGTTATTCAACAGAAGATTGCTTAATTTCCATGCCTTTGGGTGGGGTCGAGCGTTTTTGTTAGAGTTGAGTTCCACCTTTAGTGCCTTATGGTCTGAGAAGATACAAGGTAAAATTTCAATTCTTTTGATTCTGTTGATATTTGTTTTGTGTCCCAGGATATGATCAATTTTGGAGAATGTTCCATGGGGTGATGAGAAGAATGTATATTCTTTATCTTTGGGATGGAGTGTTGTGTATGCGTCTATCAAGCACAGTTGTTCTAGGGTCTCATTTAAATCTCTTATATCTGTGTTTAATTTCTGTTTAGAGGATCTGTCCAGCTCTGTAAGAGGAGTGTTAAAGTCCCCTGTTATCATGGTATTATCAGATATCATATTGCTCAGACTGAGTAAAGTCTGTTTCAAGAATCTGGGAGCATTTAAATTGGGTGCATAAATATTTAGAATTGAAACGTCTTCTTGTTGTATTTTTCCCTTGACCAATATAAAGTGACCATCGTTGTCTGTTTTGACTTTAGTTGCTTTAAATCCACATGTATCTGAAAATAAGATTGCAACTCCTCTTTTCTTCTGAATTCCATTTGCCTCAAAAATTGTCTTCCAACCCTTGACTTGGAGCTTTAATTTGTCTTTTGAAGCCAGGTGTGTTTCTTGCAGACAGCAAATGGATGGCTTGTGTTTTTTAATACAGTCAGCCAATCTGTGTCTCTTCAGTGGGTAATTCAAGCCATTAACATTTATTGAGATAATTGATAAGTGTGGTAGTATTCTATTCATCTTATTTTGTGAGAGTCCATTGCTTAGTTTTATCTTTTGCATCAGTGTGGAGGTTAGGTTCTGTCCTTTAATTTCTGAGTTCTTACTTTACTGCTGATCCATTGTGGTGGTTACTGTGCAGAACAGGTTGAAGTATTTCCTGTAGAGCTGGTCTTGTTGTGGCGAATTTCCTCAATGTTTGTATATCCATATGATTTGATTTCTCTGTCAATTTTTAAGCTTAGCTTAAGCAGGGTACAGAATTCTGGGCTGGAAATTGTTCTGTTTAAGTAGATTAAAGGTAGATGATTATTGTCTTCTTGCTTGGAAAGTTTCATTAGAGAAGTCTGCGGTCACTCTGATGGATTTGCCCCTGTAGGTCAACTGGTGCTTCCTCCTGGCCGCTTACAGAATCTTTTCTTTTGTCTTGACTTTGGACAGGTTCATCACAATGTGTCTTGGAGAAGCTCGGTTACAGTTGAGGTGACCTGGGGTCCGATATCCCTCTGAAAGCAGTGTGTCAGAATCTTTGGTGATATTTGGGAAATTTTCTTTTATAATATTCTCTAGTATGGCTTCCATTCCTCTGGGGCATTCTTCTTCCCCTTCTGGAATTCCTATAACTCGTATGTTGGAACGCATCATAAAGTCCCATAAATCTGACAGTGAACATTCTGCTTTCTCTCTCTTCTTTTCTGCCTCTTTTATTATCTGAGTTATCTCAAGAACTTTGTCTTCTACCTCTGAAATTCTTTCTTCGGCATGATCTAACCTGTTTCTGATACTTTCCATTGCATCTTTAAGTTCCCTAATTGACTGTTTCAGTTCCTTCAGCTCTGCTATATCTTTTTTATATTCTTCATTGCGTTCATCTCTTATTTGATTCTGTTTTTGGATTTCCTTTTGGTTATTTTCCACTTTATTAGCAGTTTCCTTCATTGTTTCTATCATTTCTTTCATTGTTTTCACGATGTGTATTCTAAATTCCCTTTCTGTCATTCCTAACATTTCTTTATAGGTGGAATCCTCTGCAGTAGCTACCTCATGGTCCCTTGGTGGGGTTGTTCTGGACTGGTTCTTCATGTTGCCTGGAGTTTTCTGCTGATTCTTCCTCATGAGTGATTTCTTTTATCTGTTTCCTTGCCCTAATTTTCCTTTCACTTCCTCTTGCTCTTTAAGTTCTCGTGCCTGTGGACTAAGGGTTCGATGAGTCCTTATGGTACAGGACCAGAAGGGTGAGAAGGTTGAAGAGCAAGAAAGGGATGAAAGAAAGGAGGACCGAGTGATAAGAAATAAAAAGAAAAATAGAGAAAGGAGAGGGTGTGGGTAAAAGGAATACTGACAAAAGAAGAGATGCACAGAAAGAGGGAGACAGAGCAATATAGGTGTACAGTAGGGTACTTTGATACAACCTTTAAAAAACCCACCTTCTGGGGGTGCCGAGTTGGGTGGTTCCCTTGAGGTCAGCAGCTCTTTGCTAACCTGGTCAGACACAGTACCCCATCTCCACCAAGTAGAGAAGACAGACAAAAATGTTTTAAATCAAACCAAAAGAAGCAAACAGAAAATTTTATGGGATAAAATTGGGTGAAATACCAAATAATAGTGGTACAAACACTAGCAAAAATGAAGTTCTAGTTATTAAAAAAGGCAGCAATGGGAAATTATAATTACACTAGAAATATTGAGAAAGAAAAAAGATCTGTACAGAAAAGGTTGAAATTAAAAAAACAAAACAACATCAACAACATCAAAATAAACAAAAAAAACAACCAAAGCAAAAAAAAAAAAAAAAAACACAACCAAAAACAAAGCATTGTGTATATATTGTTGAATATTGTCTGGGCAACACGTGGTCTTCTGGGGTATGAGATGTTAATCACATTTCTGATATGACTGGAGGCTGCTGATTTCTCAAACCCCAGCAGGTAGACACCCTAAATCTCTCTTCAGCCCACTTAAAAGGCACTTTGAACTTGTAAACTTGCTGAGCAGAAGCCTTCCCAGGAAAGTGCTTGTCGCTGGAATCACTGCTGAAGTGGCTATCCACTTACCCAGTGTGCCAAAACTGGTCTCACTCTGCCCCTGAAGGTTAGGGCTGCAAGGCGGCTCAGACCCCACCCTTAGGCTACTCGGTTGCTAGGTTACCAGCTCCCACCCGGATTCTAGCTCTGCGACCCTGAGGGTGGAGCTTGCTGGGGCAGATCACTCACAACAGCTCCCTGTAGCCCACAGCCAAACACTATTAGCCTCAGCGGCTCAGACTGGGGCCCCAGACAGCGGCCAAAGTTCTCCGCACTCCCGCTCAGGCTCTCCCCAAGGCAGTTCAACTGAATGCCAAGTCCAAAGACACCAAAACAGTTCACAGGTAAGGCCTTCCCAGTTTGCAGTCTCGCTGCTACAGAACTTACAGTTGTAGGCAGGTTTAGACCAATTGAACACACGTGACCACTTGCCGTTTTTCCACTGTTTTAGTCCTCTTCTTGGGGTCCAGAAGTCTCTTGCTGACTCCCTGTATCCTCACAGGGGTGATGACAGGTAGATTCCACCAGCCAAAGATGCCTGGAGCCCATCTCCCCAGACTCACAGTGCCCAGATGCAAGGAAGCTGTTACTCGGCCGCCATCTTGCTCTCAACCCCAAGATGAATATTTTTAAAAGCAATTAAATAAATGTATATATTTTAAATAACTACCCTCTGAACCCCTTAACCTCTAAATTTAAACTTTGAAAATATACCAAAAATATGGATAAAATAATTGTAACTTTTTCAAGTCCATAATTTTTTACTTGTATTATTACTCTGGCATGACTTCAGACTCCCACAGTCCCTAAGATAGATTTAGCTAACTATGGCAATAAAAGACAAAGACATAATTTATTTTAAAAATTAACCACTGAATATTAAAAGGCAGATTTGTCAGATGGCCACATCTTCCAGTTTATGAAACAATGTCTAATAAAACGGCACAGCCGTGATTTACTAAGGTATTTAAATTCATTATTAGAGAGACCATATTTTACACCTTGATGAGTCCTCGTTGCACATTCAGACTTTCTATATTACAGAAATTTATTTTCACCCATTAAACAACCTTAATTCTGTCTTGTAAAAATTTAATTTGAGAATTATGCTTCCATGTCCTAAAGAATATAAGTTTTTTGTTAATGTATTTTAAGAATCTACATTTATTCTGGCAACACAACCAGGATACTCATTTAAATATGCCAGAGTTTTTTCCACTCCTCTGCTCTGCAATAATAGAAAATACTTACAATACTATCTCATTAAAGTATTCAGGGAAAAATAATCACAGGATGTTTTTTATTTATTTTTTAAATTATTATTTATTAAATCATAACTTTGCACATTGATGCATTTATAGGGTTCAGAGCACTGCTTTGATATATAATGTAAAATGTTTACAATGAACTAAGTAACACACTCAGCACAATTATACTCATTTCTTAATAGTTTTGAAAGAACACAGGGACTTTTTCTTAAATAAAGAAAAAGATTAACAAATGTCTCGATACAAACTTAAAATCCTCCAGCTGATAATTTCTAATTATGTAGCATAAAACTATGCAAAATAAAGCATCAACTACAAAGGGCAATAATCAAATTACGAGCATTTTGATTAAAACATTCATATATGCATATAGGAAATGAAAACTGTCTCTGAGTTGAGGGATTTAATTGGGGTCCTTTTTGGTAATGAACATTTTTCTAATTTTTCAATACTATTTGTTCATATTACATGGGTATAAAAAGTGCTAAAATTATTCACAAGTGCTCTGTTGGGTTTTAGTAGATGAGGAAGCATTAGAAAGTCATACTATCTGCCTTTAATAAATTTTGGACAGAAAGGGATTCACGGGTGGTGGGGGGGGTGAATAATTCACTGACAGAGTGTCTTTTGAGAAATAAGAAGAAAAAAATGCAAACATAGACTGTTTATATAAAGAATAAAGGTATGCATTTCCTATTAAAATTTTTAACAATTATCTCAATCTGACTTTTTTACCATGATAAAATAAATGCAAATTCTCTAGCTATAAATTATACAAGATATGACTACCTACAAAAGACACCCAGCTGGCTAATCCTTCCCTGACTCTGGCTTGGAGCACACTGTCATACTGCAACACGTTTTTCCCACAGAATATGCAAGATTTTCTAAGGTCCAGCTTGATAAAAAGCAAAGCTCATGGTAACAGGTCCTTCATTTACACCCCAAGCATTACTCCTCATTGACTTTACATAGGAACGGGGTGGGGGGTGGGAGAAGTGGGGGGTGGGGTTTATCACAGGTATACACTGTATTTGCATTCTTCAGTTTGGGGATTTAGGTACCCTACTGTAGAATTTTAGTTCCAAGCACCATTCTTTTTTTTTTTTTTTTAATTGTTGGGGATTCATTAAGGGTACAAGAAACCAGGTTACACTGATTGCATTTGTTAGGCAAAGTCCCTCTTGCAATGCTGTCTTGCCCCCAGAAGCTGTGGCACACACCAAGGCCTCACCCCCCACCCTCCTTCCCTTTCTCTGGTCTTCCTTTCCCCACCCCTCCCTCCTTCTTTCATAGTTCTAAGTTGCCCTGAGTTACACGCTGACAACCAGAATGGTGTGTTAATATCACAATGAGCTCTGTTATTCTGGTAATGCTCTGAGTGATACCCACTGGCCTGAAAGAGCCACTACCGGTCCTACAGCTCCAGAGCATGCCTTAGTCACTGGGAGGCGCATGGAATTTAATATCTCTCCCCCTACTTGATAACAGGAAAAAAATAATTATACCTCTTTTCTTTTTCTTTTTCCTAAAAAACAATTCTCCTTTCTACCGATGTGGGGAAAGTTTACACACCAATGGAGACACTTATGGTCCCGGGTACACTCTCTGAGCACAAACATTCAGGACTATGTTTTTTTGCAAATATCTATAAAAATATTATCCCTCCTAAGTATTTTTTTCCTTAGGCAAATATTTCTTTACATGGCCTGGATTGGAACATCTTCACAATCATAAATTTTCATAACTAGGGCTTCTGATAAGAGTCCTGATTCTTAAATTTCCTTCTGTTCTGTTCAATAGTAAGGATAGGGCCAGGTGCAGTGGCTCATGCCTGTAATCCAAGCACTCTGGGAGGTCGAGGCAGGTGGATCGCCTGAGCTCACCAGTTTGAGACCAGCCCAAGCCAGAGCAAGACACCGTCTCTAAAAATAGCCGGGTGTTGTGGCGGGTGCCTGTAATCCCAGCTACTGGGGAGGCTGAGGCAAGAGGATTGTTTAAGCCCAGGAGTTTGAGGTTGCTGTGAGCTATGATGTCACAGAACTCTATCATGACAAAGTGAGACTCTGTCTCAAAAAAAAAAATAAGAATAACTGCTGAAAATGAAAATAAAAATCTCAGAACCCCCTTCACCCTCCCCACACATACTCTTTTGCAAAGTCAAGTGTAATAGCCAACCCAGGCAACACCCCCTTCCAAATGAATGAGTGCTTCTCACTCGATGCTCCAGCCAGGTCCCCAGGGTAGGTTAAGAGGCCTCCCGCCTCTACAGTGACTGCCACACCAGTCACACCTGAAGAAACTCCTTGCTGGCCTCCCATAAGCAAGGACATACAACTTGTCACGTTAGATCTGCTAGCTAAAGTAAACCCTGTCTGATTCTACACAAATAATGAATTATAATTTTATCTTCCCAGGTGCAGAACAGACACAAGATCAAAAGTTCTTTCACCTACCCAGAGACATCTACATAATTGATGCTGCCTTCTCTTACCTTCACTAACTTTTTCTCTTCTAACCATTTTCCTAGCTTGTGTAAAATGTAGATTCTCCCAAGAATGGGAGCGTTTTGCCTCACTGCCCACCCACCCCTCTGCCCCTTTTATTTCTGTATCCCCTATCTCTCCTAAATCCTGAAGTCCTGAATTCCCCTTGGGTTAAAAGGCATAGACGCTTCACTGATTTGCATTTACCCCAGATTGGACCTCAGCTTGGCTTAATAAACCTCCACAGATTGACATCTTTACCTGAATCATTTATTTGTAGTTGTCACTGCCTTATTCTAGATTATATTAATAGTTACTGACATGCTCGATTGACTTTACTTATACAACTGCCAAATTGTGTTAAGATTACTTAAATGTCAAACTTATAAACTGATGCCAATGCTGACTTTAATTTTGTCCCCATACACACTACCCCATACAAACTATAGAATCTACTCATGGATATACTACCGAACTCCACAACTTTTGTATCTACTTCAACTATTACTACACCTGCCTAGAGCACAGGGCCTAACGCGTAGTAGGCCCTCAATCAGGTTGCCAAATGAATAAAACTCTGCCACATAAGTTGCTCCTAACCCATGATGGAATGCAGGAAATTTCATCCCAAAATATGACTCCCTGGTATAAATGATGTTTTGAATACTGTTTTGAATAATGTTTTGAATTAAAACCAATAATGCTTTGAATTAATCCTTGACACTATTCAAGGACTCATATGTTGTAGAACAGTTATCAAAATTAAAGATAATTTAATTGCCTAAGGTTGTTTAATGGGTTCTTCAGTGACCAACGTTCTCTCTATCTGCATAAACCAGACTGACCTACCAAAAAGAACAACTGAATTCCTTCCCTCCCCTGTTACCTCAATATATGCCAAGAAGACCCAGCCCAAATCATTTAAAATAACTATTTCTCAGAGTAATTTACAAGTCAACTTGTTTCCGCACATCCGTTCATCCCCTTCACAACCACCTGTTGTCCTGAAATAGAATTAACTATACTCCTCATCTCATCTACCCCCCTAAAAGACAGGTTTAAAAATGCCTGGATCCCACCAGGATATTAAGTAATAAGGCTTCTGTGATTCTCCCCACATGCAAGGTAAATAAACCTCTTCCTCTTAGTAATCTGCCTTAATTATGAGTTGATCTTTCAATATGCTTTGGAGAAGGGAGTTTCCCTTCACCCCAACACAGTAAGTAATTCTTCAGAAGTTTCTTGAATCAAAGAAAATAAGATGTCTTAAACTTCTTTGTCTACAATTCATGCAAATTTAATAGACTACAGAGACTAATTTTAGATTTTGTTTCTGAAACGTAATATTTTGATGTCCAATAACTGTCCTCGGCAAACACAGAGAAATTCCTTTCAACATCTTTCTTTCAGTCATAATAAAATGTTGAACATTTTATAAGAGGACAGAAGGAAGGCAACAGTATAATATGTCACAGAAAATTCCCTTTTAGAAAGTTTCAACAACGACCTTCCTCTGGGTGTGATTCATGAATCAGTTGATAACACATGTGTTAATTGCCCTTGTACTTAGACCATGGGTTTTATTCTTGCCTAAGCAACAAACATAACATTTTTTGCTATTAAGTCAACATGAGCTTTTTGTTTGACTTAGAAAACAATTCCTATAAAACAAAAATCAATTAAGGGAGAATTCAATCAACATCACAACCAATAAAATAAATAATTTTTAGAAATAACAAAATATGTAATTATTTAATCACAACAGTTATCAAAATTAAACATAACGGAATACATATTCAGGGTCGTTAATTATGTAGAGTTGAAAAATTACACTATTGAAGCAATCATTTAATCATTAGAGCTAGAAAAATATCTAAGCACTAATTCATTATTTCCACTATGCTCTGGGGAAATTATATCCCATGTTTATAATAAAACCAACATAATTATTTTTTAAATCCATCACTAATAACGTTGGCACGAATCTTTAATAGGTTCACTTAATATATAGAAAAGGGTCAAACTTAGAAACATTTTCTGAAAAAAATAAATTTAAGACAATGAAACAAGCAAACATACAAAATGGATGTATATGATTCACAGAGCTCTGATTCACATTTGTAGACTTAGTTAACTTCATTCAAAGAGAAATCTCTTTATTGTTTAGAGACCAGGGCAGGCTCCACTATTACTGTCACAAATCTTGCCTTGTTTTAACTTGTAAAAGAAACTTTAAGAGGAAAAAAGAAAAAGACTTTATAGCTTCCTTGATTTTCATGTTGTCAGGAAATATCTAAATTTGAAAATTCTCTTCAAAGGAATCGTAGCACGAATTAGGACTTTTGGCTGACCTTTTAGGGGACATTATTCAAGGATTCGTATGTTGTAGAATTACAATTAGTCTGTGACAGTGAGTTTTGTTAATCAAGTTTGCGTTTCCTTTGAACTTTACAATCCCGTCCCTGTGTGCATCTGTTTAACTTGCACTTTGCTCAGGCAGCCTATCAGAATCACTAAATTATGCAAACTGACGGTTGGCAACTCTTACACACACATGCATTTAAAAAATGTATCCCACTTTTTATTCAAGTGACTTTGAAGAAAGGTCTTACAGAAATCTTCATTTTCATTGAATGATGACTGTGGAGTAAGGACTGACTTGCCACACTGTAGTTAATAAATCATAGCAATTGTTTCTTTCTCTCTCAGGTAGCTTATAAAATACTGCTGATCTCAAACAAAATTCTTACAGAAAGGCCTGCTATCAAGACACTGTTGCATTATTTTATTTGTGGGCGACAGGCAGTGTAAATCCATCTCCCTGAATTATGGAGATGCTGAAATGTATCTATCCTGGATAATCTGAGCGTCCAAGTCACTGCACAAAAGGAAATTACGGAATCAAGGAATTACAGATGAAAAGAAAAATAATGCGAAAGTTACTACAGCCCAGCATTTCCCAGGCTGTGTTAAATCGAACCCAAGTTCTGCAGAATAGATTTGCGTGTAGTCAAATAGGTTGAGAAATGCAAGGGTAAACAACGCTGACTTATTCTTCCTCCGAATTCCGAGAGCCGTATGCACTGTGAATTTATAAGAGGGAATATAACATGCTGTGTCTGTCAAATTCATTGGACTGTGGAACTCTTTTTTTTTTTTTTTTTTAAAGTAACATCTGGGTCTACTGTTTATTATATTTTAGAAAATGATAACCTCATCCAAAGACCATAGTTTATATCACTTAGTTTAGTGAAGTGACTCCCAAGTTAGACGGTCAGTCAGCACCAGAGCAAGGGCCAGAGTGCCGCCTGGCTAGCGTCCTTCCAACATGCCTTCTGACACAAGGAAAGTACCTTGCCTGACTGATGTGATGGAGGGAGAAAGAGCGAGGCTTTGGGTGAGAATAGTTATGAGGCTGTTTGGAAGCAAAGGGTGACTCAGAAACTTAACACGGTTAAGGGAGAAAATCAATGTCTTAGCAGAAACGGTATCATGAGGACCTCTCAAAAAGTAAGCTTGAAGAATACGAGACGGATATCAGAGGGAAAGGTCTAATTTTTAGGATTTTGAAAACTGGCCCATCTGGTGACAATGAACGTCAGGATGGTCCTGGCAGAGGTGAGGTTGTTAGAGGAGGTCAGGCCAGAGACTGAGACGTGTGAAGGGCAGGGCGGCTTCAAGTCACCGTCGGCGAGGTTACAGGTTTGTTCAGGAGAAATCGATGAGGCTGGCATTAGAATGTCCCTCAGTGAAGAAAATGACTAAGAGACAGTCACGTCAGCAGTAAAGGGGAAGAAGGTGGAATCTTCTTCCAGGTGGCCAAGAGTCTCAAAAGGGTATGGCTTTGTCACAAAAAGAGGATAAATACGGAACATACAGTGACAACTGAAGAACATACCGTCCCTTCTGTCCTCAGGCAGGGGCGGTGAGTGAGACATGGGTGCCTAGGCATTTAAAGGATCGTCCAAAACAGACAAAGTTGAAGAGACATTTTATGTGTATGTCTGACATGTCCCCAGAGAGCAAGCCAGAAGTTTTCATTGTAACTATTAACTATTTATATAATCCGATAGTTTATCATTGGTTATCCCCACAGTGCTCACAAAAGTACACAGTGAAAACTTGTTCCTGAGCTGTTTAATAATTTTGGCCACTGGCAGAAAGGTTTAGTCCAAGTTTAGTCAGGAGGTTTAGTCCAAGTTGTATCTTTAAGCCGAAGAAACGATCGAGAAGTGCCGATAACAAATAAGAAATAATACTCAGGGACTCACAGCTAAATGGATTTTTCTCCTCCAAGTATCATAAAACCCTTCCATAGCAGCCAGGGAAAGCGGACACACGGACTGGAAGTAAATATATCGAAATATCAATAGCGTTCATTTCTAGGTGGTAGGATTCAAAGCGGTTCTTTTCATTCTGCAATGCTTCCGTCATTCTAAAGTTTCTACCATGAATATGCATCTTTTATAATCAGAAAAAAGTATTTGTCATAAAATATCAAGATCTTTAAAATAACCATAAGTAGGAAAAGAATACTTACATTTTAGAGTTTTGTCTATATTTAAGACCATACGAATTGAACATTTCATAATTTCCTCTGTAATTCTATGCTCATAAATGTATTCTCCCGAAACACCTATACCAAAGTGCTGATAATATGCCCATGATATCTGCTACCGCTATGTGTAAAACTGTATACAAAGCATGAAAAAGCTGAAAATAATGCTAAACTCTAAGAAGTGATTGAGTAAATTGTGAATCTTGTATATCAAAGACTACAATGGAATTAATAAAAAGTATGTACTAGGTGCATATATTAATATATACAAACAGAAAAAGATTTCTAAGATTTAGTTTGGAAGTAACAAAAACCTAACATTTTATTTAAAAGTTATATTTTTATTATTAAATGAATAAATATATGCATTATATGATATAGCATACATATGCATATTTACATATACTGCATACATAAACATAATGTCCCGCCATGACTGAATATACACAGAAAATTCTAGAAAAATATGTCCTAAATCTTTTATAGCATTTGCTTATGTGCACTGGGATCAAGGTTTGGATATTTTTACTTGAAATACTTCTCTATTCTTTGCTATTTTTTGTAAGAATTCCTGAATCATTTTTATCATAGTACATTAAAATAAAATATACTCAAAGGACAAGACTACCTAATGTTACCACACTATCAAATTTTCCCCCAGTAACTTTTGAAACAGGAAATACAACTATTCCTCAAAATTACATCGATTTGAATGTCATACCCTTAACAATTTGGTTTGCAATCTTTCCTACACGTTCCTATTTTCCTACAAGTTCACCTATAGAGTTTTAAAGGAAACTATCTTAGGACTATTAAGAAATGTATCATATACAAGCTTTTATGGTCTCTCAAATTTACATAACTACCATTACTGAAGACTCACATTTATTCACACACGTGCTCACGCTCTCTCTCTCTCTCTCTGAGAAGGGGAAAACCTATACAAACAAACTTGGATAAAACCCACTGGTTCTTGATGGATAAGTATTTCTTATAACTGTTGTTGCTAAATCCTAGTCAAAAACAGATTTAGGAAAAACCTGTAAAAGAAACGGTTGAACAGAAATCTCCCAGATGACCAGTATTACCAGCAAAACAAGTAGGTTGAGAGCGATGGATTGGTACACATAATATCAGTTTTAAGCTAGACAATAGCTACACCGTTTGCTCACGACCCACGAGAGCATCAAATGACAGGCTGAATCGCTTCCCTTGTATTAAGCACGTAGTGCATGTTTGCCATTATACCGACCAGGGCTTGAAAAATTAAAGTGATACAGAAAGCCAATAGGAAAAGCCCATATCCCTGACCCTGCTCTCCAAAAGGGAGACCCATTATAAATCGCAGTAGTTATAACAGATTAAAGCATGGAAGAAAGGGCTCAAAGAGGAAAAATGAGAAAGGTTTTACGAAGAAGGGTGATACTTTAGACTGGACTTTAAAAGGAGGATACTAAACAGGTGGGGCCATCCTCAGGTGAGCAGCAAACAGGCATCCTTGGGTAAAGTACAATATCCAATTCCGGTTGTCTCTGAGGCATGCCCTGTCTAAAATACAAGCCTGCTCACCCCATCACAGCCCAAAAGACAGCGCTCGGTCTCAGATGGAGCACTTTATCACTTTATCACGTGCAGGATGAGCTCGGGGAGATACTCTACCCAAGTTCACACTCTTCAATGGCAGCCAGAGCTGGCTGAGAAAGACGCATCCTGAACACAGATGCCACGAATGCTGTTTTTCAGTTCTTTTGACCAAACTGACTGCTCTTCTCTGCCTGAAGAGTTACTGCCATGGTACCTCATCTAAAAATAAAGCCAGTTGGCACCAGGCTGGCTCCAAAACACCTGAGCTTTACAAACTCAAGGACCAAGAGACTTAAAATTGTCCCCTTGGGCTCCATCACCGAGCAGAATGACTGCCAACCTACAGAACCATCCTTGCCAATTTATATTAATATGCAAAGGGCAAGACAACTTTAGCTACAAGGCTGTTTGAGTATCTCTGCAGCTATGTGCTGTCACTAGAACAACTCAAAAAATTATTTTCAAATTTCAGCATGAGAAATAGTTCACACTTCTGCTAATATTTAAAACACACATGAAGTCTTTTGCATGGTGTAAATAACCATCAGGTGGAGGTTCCTTCATGTCGAAGGACCCAACTTCTGTGCGTGAATGCACCATAATTTAAAATTCAACTAACTAGATCCAATGCCATCTCACTCATTCTTGCGCCCAGGCATTTTCCTCAATTTCTAAATTGAAAGATTGTGGCTGCAGGTGTCACTTGAAAAATCTGTAGGATCTCTTTCGGTATCAATTAATATGACCGCATTGACGACTTTAAGAAACATCTAAATAAAACAAAACCTGCTAATACAGACAGACACAGCCAAGAAGTCTGTGATTAAATGTGTTTGCTTGACCTCCGACCACCAAATTAAACACACCTGGAAGGTCTCATGTATGTGAAGCATTGTGCAGCTAAGAGCTTCCATGTATACATTTTCACCTACGCTCAAAATAAACCTAAGAGTTCAGACTACTTCTATAAATGTTTAATAGGATGTAGTGAGAAACAAAGTATCCGAGTCAAAGACTAAAAAGGACTGAGCTTGGATCAATCACGCCCAGAGTCAATCTGAGTGTAAAGCTTTTAAATACTCTATCAGGCGGTCTCCGCAGAGAATTTTACAAATCCACTCCATACTATCGTCAGCATTTATTTACAAGAAGAGTGGGATGGATTAGGAATTACTTTGCATGTGTAAAACACGGTTATATTTGCAGAAACATGGATATGTCGTCACCTTACAAGCTCTATCCAATGGAAATCACTTTCATAATTCTGCTGCAGTCTCTCAGTTTACCCCACATGCAGCAGAAGACCACAATAATGTGTGTTCATATACGATGTTCATTATGATTAACACCTGGGCTTGCATTTAAGATACAATACCTGCATGCTCATGTGGGAATATAAATATGAGAGTATATGTAAATTATTCTCCTGGACATCCAATTCAGAAATAGGAATACGTAGTTAATTCAATTTAGCTGATGAGCAGCAGCTCCCCAGAATGATACTTTTATCATATCAGCTGTCACATACGATGACTTTTCTCAGCAATCCTCAAACCATGGTCTCTCAGCCTCTTGCATGAAAATCATGTTTAACATTCAGACGTAATATCTGCTAAATCCAATTAATTCTCCCCTTTCTCTCTCTCACTCACACACGCGCACACCCCACTAGACCACATGCACACTGAGTTCTGAATGACTTAAAAACATCAGGACCAGAAAGGGGCTTCCTCTTCTCTGTATTGCTATAGATAACCTTAATGAACTACTCAGAAGGTGTTCAAATCCAATGTCACTTGTGTTCTCTCTTTCATAAGAAAGTGTGCGTAAATATAAGTTGGTTTCATAGAAGTACTGAGTATATTGGATACTTTTTCCTCCCTTCTTGAGATACTTGACTCAGGAGAGTATGATCCAGGTCCATCCACGTAGATATAAAAAAGGTAACACAACTATAGCCCAGGATGAAGGAGAGAAATGGAGTGGGAAGGGCAGGGGGAGGTTTGATAGTTAAAGGCGGGACCACCTATGGAGCATATTGCAAGGGTACAAGTCAAATCTGTCAAGTGTAGAACATAAATGTCTTATCACAATAATCAGGTAAATGAGGCGAAAGCTGTGTTGATTGGTTTGATGTAACCACGTCAGATTGGATAAAAAAAAAGAAAAAAAGTACCCCACACATGCATAAATGTATTCGTGATCTATGTGTATATGACTTAATAAAAAAAATCCAATGTTAGAGAGATCACAAAATAACAGGATCTTTTTCCTCTCATCTGTACTTAGTAGGTGGCAGTCACCATTGCTGCCATTCACTGTGTGTGTGCCTAAGAGAATTCACGAGAATTGATGTAGGTCAGTGCTCCTCTCAAACTACTGAGATACAGTGGTACGAACAGACTTTTGCATCTTAAAAAGCCAAAGGAAGCCCTGACTTTCATGGTCACATGTAAACACACACGTTAAATGATGGAATACGTGTGAAGCATCGTATACGACATGTGCTCAGTGAACGCTAATGTGATCATTTAAATGTCAGTTTACACTGATTTTATTTTTTTTTTTACTTTCATGACCACTTTCCTTTTATTCACATCATCAAGACATTCTCTGAAGTCCTGACCCATTAAATCATGGTAAAGATTTTTATTTTTTATTAAATCATAGCTGTGTACATTGATAGCATCATGAGGCATCATTCACTAGCTTCACAGACCATTTGACACACTTTCATCACACTGGCTAACATAGCCTTCCTGGCATTCTCTCAGTTACTGTGCCAAGACACTTACATTCCACATTTACCAAGTTTCACATAAACCCTTGTAAGATGCACCGCTGGTGTTTTAAACAGAGTGCCTACATCTCTACCTGAGTGAAAGAATCCAACAACAATTGAGTAGGAAAAGAAAAAGAGTGTACCCTAACCTTCAAAAAAGATCTCTAAGACCCCTCAGAAGGGCAGAAAATGCTCCCTCTCCACAAAACCAGCTCGGAGGTGCATACTCCTCTAAGCTTGCTGCAGCGTCCCAAGTGTGTGCTGTTTCTTCAAACTCAGGGCTTTAATTCTATCCCTGTAGCAACAGGGAGAGATAAGAAAGAAAAGCAAACCTTCCTTCCTTAATTTGCAGTTGTCCCTTATCTGTCGCCACTTGTCTGTCATTCAACTTTATTCGTAAAACCACCACAAACTCTCACGGAGAAGACACAGTAAACAGATCAGCACAGGTGCCCATCAAGAGGCCCAAGGCGCACCTGCCGTTGAGAAGAGCGTTCAGGGTTAAGAATTGTACAGGGCTTCCCTGGACCACGCAAGGCTCAGAAGGGTCAGAGAGATGCTTCTGAAGAACACGCCAAAAATAGTGAACGTGGCCGCCTCCCAGGTAAGATAAGTGCAGAGCAACACAGGCCAATTCACCCTCCCCTGCACAGGCAGAAAAATCAGCCTCCAATTTAGCCCCGGTTGGTCTAAAGAACAACTCAGGTTTTAAAATTAGAAAAAAATGCACCTCTCCACCCCAAACACCACTTTATGAAAGTAGGAAGCCGAGTGGTGGCTGCCTTATTTTCCTTCCTATTTTCAGAAAAAGCCTTCTTCAAAGCTAGTTTCAAAAATGGGGATTGTAAGAGGACTAAGAATACAAAGGAGGCCTTTGTTGCCCACAGCACTGTTTATACCCAGATATCATGAAGCTTTGCATTCAAAACCCAGTGGCAATGGAGTTCCACAGCAGAATGGACACAGTGAATGTAGCCACCATGGATGTTGGCAGATCATTACACAAAGGGCAGCTATCCCACAGCGAGGGCTGGCAGGGTGACAGGCACCAACAAACGAATAAACTGAAAGGTGTAATGAGCCTCATTTCCACCCTGGCACATCCCCACCCCGCACACCCTGGAGAAAACAACCCACCAAAACAACCTGCACCCCCCACGCTCTGGACTTTGCCGTCTGAGAAGGGAAAGTCTCAACAGAGAGCTCAGAAATACGGCATAGTCGTCCTCCGAGAATGGACGTCTTACAGGAGAGCAGAGGCCTCACACCCCATCCAGGACCGCTGGGGCTCTCAGGACACCGCACACGGGAGGTGTTTTTTCTACATACGGAGTGTACACAACACCAAATCATTCCTCAGGCCCAGCTCACGTTCAAATGAAAAAGGAAAACAGCCACCCTCATTCATTCTCCCACAAATGGAGAATTTTCAGGGAGATTTCAGGGGAAGCTGATTCTTTGCATCTGACTGACAACTTGAAAACCAGAATACGGGTGTCTTGTTGAGACTCTCACCAATCTAAATAACAGTTATGCTATTTTTAAAGCAATTCAATATTTATATGATGCATTTTATGTGAGATAACTAAGTGCATATAGTATATTTCTTATATATGCTGTATGAATAATGTATCTAATCTCTGTCTTTTACCCAACACAACATTTTCTATACATATATATATAATTATATTATAAAAAAATTAGAATTTATTGTTGACATATTAATAATGAGAAAACCAAATATATATATGTATGTATAAATGATATCTTTATCATGATATGTGTGTATATGTATGAATGATATCTTTGGTTTTCTCATTATTAATATGTCAACAATAAATTCTAATTATTTTTTAAGAAGATTACAGTTTCAAATATTTAGGTGTAAATACTTCTTAATTAAAAACTTCTTTTCTACTTTAATCACAGTAATATACCAGGAGGCCACACCCAGGCACACAGGGGTTTAAAGGAAAGAGTTGAAGGGAATGAAGAAATATTTCTCCACAATGTAGGAATTAGATGTTGCTCTTTTCATACACATACACGAGTCTTTCTGATCCATCTTTCATACGTTGGCCTAGAGATTATATGAACTGTGAGCCCCCTGATATATATTTGAACATTGACTCCTGTTTCCTCCAACCATCAGCCAATCTTTGCCCTAACAGCTATGACTGTCAAATCTCTTCCTTTTTGTTCTGGCTAAATTGCTTAAGTAAAAAAAGAAACTGACACTCTCCTCTTAAAAAATGAGGCTTTTGACATTTCAGGATGTTAATAGATGGATAAACTGTGTAGCAGGCCCATCATTCCTGAATGAGAATCTGCCCTGAATCACCATGCACAGCACTCACGCATTTATAATTGTGCCAGCAAATGAGTGAGAAAGATGAAGTGGAATCATTTTTCAAGATGCATGCTGTGATTTCTCATTACAGGGATCATCTTAAACAGTAATGATATTTCTTTAGAAACTAAACGTTTTTAAGAGTAAAATAGAATGCAAAGGAATTTGTACCTTAAATCCTGCTTTTGTAGGTATCCCCAGTGAACGGGAGAAAAGCCCATTTTCCTAACCTCAGACACAAATTCTCAGTAAAATATGAGGCTATTTAAATGCCTTTTCTTCAAACAAAAAATAGATAACTAGTAATCAACCCAACATTTTACTAGTATTTTTGTTTAGTTTTATTTTGTTTTTGAGATAGAGTCTCACTATGTCACCCTCAGTAGAGTGCCTTGGCTTTACAGCTCACAGCAACCTCCAACTCTTGGGCTTAAGCAATTCTCTTGCCTCAGCCTCCCAAGTAGCTGGGACTACAGGCGCCCGCCACAACACCTGGCTATTTTTGTTGTTGTTATTGTTATTTAGCAGGCCCGGGAGGGGTTGGAACCCATCAGTCCTGGTATCTGGGCCAGCGTCCTAACCACTGAGCAATGGATGCCAAGCCATTTTACTAGTTTTTAATAAACCACTTCTATTATGTTAAGCCAACCTCTTCCAAGAAAAAAACAAATCATTTTACAATTTTTGTTCTTGAAAATAGTTTGTTTATAAATATGTTGTTAAAGGGGAGAGTGAAGAATTTAATCCATATGGATTTGAATTATAATCATCCTCTTATTTAATGATGAAGTGAACATTCCATCTCCTATATGAAGTTAGGAAGTTGTATTCAGTGTCACTCTGGGATATAACTGAAGTCTCCATTTAACCTGTTAGGATGACACGTCTCTAAGTCCAACTTCATGAATAGAGAAATCCTACCACAAGTGTCTCTCATACATAACTGGAAATTTGAAAAAGACATACTTTGTAGTGTTGTTTAAGAGTCTTTTTTTTTTTTTTTTTTAATTGTTAGGGATTCATTGAGGGTACAAAGAACCAGGTTACACTGATTGTATTTGTTAGGTAAAGTCCCTCTTATAATTGTGTCCCACCCCTAAAAGATGTGTCACACATCTTGAGCCACCCACCCCCTCCCTCCTTCCCTCTCTCTGCTCTTTTCTTCCCCAAACCCCACCAAGAGAGTCTTTCAAAAATACGTATTGCATAACATCTTTTTCAATTTGTTGTTCCTGACCCCCCAGAAGAAATTACCACAGTAAAACTCAACTGGAGAACTTAATCTGCAGAAGTTTTCTCAGAATCTTAAAATATGGCTGGGTAAGTAAGGAAAGCCAATCTCTTTGAAGGAACATTTTCCAGACCTAGTTTGTGTCAGGAAAGGAAGATTGCCCCAGACAGGGTTCAGCACTGGGCTCTTTGGATAGCGAGGACCTGCGTTCTTTCTTTGAAAGCATTAGGTATCAAATCTCAAATTTAAAACTCTTCCTCTCCTTTTCCTTTAATACCAGACATACCCTTTCAAACTTTGCTACAAGTAATTAATATCTCTCTGCTACACAGAATTTCTCTGATTTTCATTTCCAGTTAACAGCACATGGAGGGGGCAATTTACAAAAAGTCTCCAAGACAGAACTTCTACTTCTCAAAAAAATGCCCTGTAAAATTTATTCTGGTCCTTGTATGAACAGAAATTAACGATAGTTCTGCAAACTATGAAAAGTACTTTTTAAAAATGAAAATTTATTGTAAAAAGTGTTTTCATAATACTAAGATCAAGAAACTCAGTAAATTAAGTTAGGGTGGCGCCTGTGGCTCAGTGAGTAGGGCACCAGCCCCATATGCCGAGGGTGGCGGGTTCAAACCCAGCCCCAGCCAAACTGCAACAACAAAAAAAAAAAAATAGCCGGGCATTGTGGCGGGCGCCTGTAGTCCCAGCTGCTCGGGAGGCTGAGGCAAGAGAATCGCGTAAGCCCAAGAGTTAAGAGGTTGCTGTGAGCCGTGTGACGCCACGGCACTCTACCCGAGGGTGGTACAGTGAGACTCTGTCTCTACAAAAAAAAAGAAAAAAAAAAAAAAAAAAAGAAACTCGGTAAATTAAGTTTAATTAAGAATTGGATAGCATAGCAGGAATAAATACACCACCACATAAGTAGCACATCAGAACACAGTTAAGGTGGCTTTAAATTCCCACATTCCTAGAATATTACACTACCAACTATTTCTCGTGACATTTTATATGTACCATGAACAACAGAACTCTAAGTAACACAGAATTGTGTTACTTTATAACACAAGGATTCAAAAGTCCCAGAGTTCAAACCATGAACCCTAACCCATTATGGCTCTACGAGGTAAAACTTCATCATATAATATAGCTAATTTATCATGAAAATAGTTCTATCAGCAAAAATAGTTATGTGCACAAAAGAATATTTAACAATGTATTCCTTTTTATTTTACAAAGAGTTCAAATAAAACTTTAATAAGTACTTTCATGTGTTGACAATTTATATTCCTATAAGGCATTTTGATCTGTGGTATGCTGGTAAGCAGGCAGGTTTTTAAGTCAAAACAACCATAAGCACTTTGCCTCATTTCTCTAAAGCATAGAAAATAAATTTTATCATGTCTCTGTAAAATATACTGTGTATCACATGGGTGAGAAGTTCACCCATTATGGAATACAGATTCTTTCACCATTCAGCAACCAGTTGTTTTAGTAAATTCTTTAACCTTGACCTAACGTGAGTTTTTTCAAGAAAAAAATCCACAAAGCTTGAGGTGACAGCTTTATTTTCATTGAAGTTCAGTTCATGCACATTTTTTTCCATTAAATTACACAAAAAATATGAAAGGTGCTATTTTTGAATAAAATTCTAGAACAGTTTGATTTTTCTCATTACTATATGTAAGTATATATATTTATTCATAAGCTAAAAGCAAACTCAATTATACATCATAACATAATTTAACCATCATTTTCCCCATCAACCTCTAACCATATACTTACCTGAACTAACGTTTTAATAGTTCACTTTGAACTATCCCATTAGTGTGTCATTGTAAGGATTCAAAAGTCCCAGAATTCAAAGGATGTCTCCTGACCCACATGGCTCTATATTGTAAAACATTAGACACTGCAGCTATTTTATCATGAAAACAGTTCTATCATCAAGACTAGTACATATGAGAGAGTTAAAATACAACAATGTACTGTGATATTACCATGTGCCCTGACCAGCAAATGACCTTGCATTTCACAGATACATTAAAACTTTTATAATCAACAAAGGCCCAACTAACTGTCTTTACCTATTGTACCTAGATTTTTGGAGGAAGAGATAAATCACAAGAAAGCACCTTATCAATTATTATAATTATTATTGAATTAGCACTATCATCAGAGTAGACCCCAGATGTAGGAGACACAGAACCTACAATTATGATTAGAAACTTCATATCACAAAAAAATGATCCTTAGGCAGTAAGATCCCATATTGAAAAAGATAGATCATTTCCACTACATTCTCCTTACAAATTAATGTGCTGAAAAATTTTAGAAATATTTTTAATACAAATGAAAAATGGAGGAAACTGGTTCACACTTCAAGCACCTTTAAATCAGAATTCTTGCCTATCAAAGAACAATTTGTCAATGATTTCTTTTACTTCTGAGTATCAACTGTCTGCATTCTTAATAGCACAGACCCACTAAAGCTTTTAATTTTAGAATTTAATCAAGATATAGTTTGTTTTCAAATGAATTTATGATGGTTGGAGAAAACAGAAATAGCAGTCAGTAATAAATCTCCCAATGTTCTTGCTTATTCAAAAGTATTAATTTCTGTTCCTACTTTACTTAGAAATTATATGTGATTACCTCCTACACTTGACAAATTTGATTATTTAAAGCAAATTATTTGACAATTTTTTGGAATAAAGCATTTGGGGGCAGTAAATTTTAACAAAAAACTACTTTTATTAAGCCCCTTGTCCACTCCCACAGAACAGTAAATGTACCTATTTCTTCCATTAATAGTACTGTGGGAGAGCGTCAAAACCTGTGCTCCTATTTTCCCAAACCAGGAAAGAAAAGACTGACTGAAAATTGCAATGCATGAATTTGACTTAGAGAAAGGACTAAACTCTGTTAAGTAGAAATATACAGTTTTATATATATATAAATATACAGTTTTATGTTCTACCAATTTATACCTAGGGATGACTGAAACTATTCTATACAGCTAACATTAGTCTTATTTAAAATGTGTATTTCTCAAATCCAAAGTTCTATAAAGCTTAACAATTGAATAAATCAAAAAAACTCACATATCTATATAGCAAACTCACCATAAACAAAGTTGAAACTCCAGGTGGAGTCGAAACTCTCTTTAAAAGAGTCGAAAGTCGAAACTCTAAGCGGAGTCGAAACTCTCTTTAAGAGAGTCGAAACTCTAAGTGGAAAATAGTTTATCATCAGTGACAGAAAAAGTCTTACTGTCCAAATGGAAAAACCTCCTCAAACTGAGCAAAAACTGATGATAGAAAATTGTAAGAAAATTCAAAACGGAAAAACAGGAAAAATCTGTAAAATATTTCTAATTTTACTTTAAATTATTGAACCATAATTGATCATAAATTTTTGGCTATCATATAGATCAATGTTAGGAGATTGACAACCTAATATAAACATCAAACACTCCCTTGGTATAAACATCAAGGGGAAAAAAATCAATAATACTAGAAGGTCTTCTGCAAAAATCTTTCTGATAGTCAAGTTGATGTGGTATATTAAAATTTACATATATACTTTTTAATCTTGGAATTTTTATGAATGTTTATCCTAGTGTTATATGCACAAAGATATATTCAAAAGGCTTATTTTCTCTCTATCAGCCTCTGTCTTCAGAAAACATACACAGTATACCACCTCCACAGTGCTTGCTGAGGAAGCAGCCTATGTTACCCCTGCCCTTGAACCTAACTGATTTGAAAAGCGGGAGCCTCTTGATCTATGCTGATTATTAGCTAGAGTTCTCAGTGAAAACAGAACCAATTGGAGATAAATTTATGAGGACATTTGTTATGGAAGTTGGCCTCCATAATAATCCTGGAGGCCAAGAATCCCACAATCGGCTGTGTGCAAACTAGAGATCCAGGGAAGTTGGTGGTGGAATTCCAATCTAAACTCAGAGGCCGGAGATGGTGTCCTGACCTAAGTCAGAAGCTGGAGAACCAGGAGCTCCAATGTCTGATGACAGAAGACGGATATCTCAGCTCAAGTAGAGACAGAGAATTCATGCTTCCTCCACCATTTGGTTCTAGGCCCTCGACAAAATTGGACAATTTCGTCCCTAATCAGAGAGGGAGGTCTTTACCCAGTCCACCATTCTAATGCTGATCTTTTCTGAAGATACTTCCACAAACCCACGGAAGTTAAGTTTTATCAGCTATCCAGCATTGCAGTCAACATATAAAATCTGCCATCATATTATCCAAATAATACTTCTCCCTGGAATTTGAAAATAAAAATGAATACTTAAATAAATGTTAAATTGTAAGGATAAGTAGCAGTGGAGTGACCATTTTCCAGCAGATGCAAAGATAGCCAGGAATCTTATAAAGAAAAGAATAAAGAAGAAGTCAAAGAGAACTTAAGACTAAGAAATGTACCCAAATGACCGCAATTTATGTCTTGATTCTACGCCCTGAAAGAAGCCCAACTCTGCTGAGTATCTTCACATTCTCTGAGGTGTGTCTGTACCTTACTAATACCCTTATTTACTTATATGACTTAAATATACACACCTGTGCTAGCTGACTGCTCAAAGGACTGTAACGAACTGGTCAACATACAGAGGAGGTCAGAGTAAGGAACCGGCCTACCGTACTGACACGTACATGTAGTGCATGTCTGGTCTATGAAAATTAGGTCCAGGAGGGGGTCAGCGTAAAGACAGGAATCTCTAAATACGACAGTTATTATGCTGTCTTGTTCGTGATATTACAACACTCCATATTTCCACCATTAGAATATTAGACATCTGAATCCTGTGCAGTCATAAAGTGAGAACACGGAACCACATACCATGTTTATTATCTTAGAAAACAGTCTGTGTGACTCACTGGCACACACAGAAGTAACTGGATGGATGAGGACCTAAACTTAACAAAATTTACTTTTGTATAAAATATCAGTTGATTTTACTCTCCTCTTTGCAATTTTCTCTACTGGTGGAAATTTTTTCTTCAGCATCTATCGTTTCTAATATACCAGGAAAAATAAAATGTTTACATTTAAAAATAAACCTGAATAGAAATGTTAAACAAAAATGAAAGAAAAGGCTCAATGAAATATCAAAGGCCTGACTTTTGATTTCAAAGAAAGGATGGTTTGATCCCAACAGAAAGAAAATTACTTGCTACTAGCTTTTTTCAAGAGCAAAGACAAGAAATGAGACTATACTGTCAAACATTTTTTTATTTTGTTTTTATTAGGCATTTTATTAATGTCTATTTTTCTCAATTATAAAATTTGCTTTACTTTATTCTTTTTTGAAACAAACATGAGGAAGACTTACAAACTAGACGAGTTTTTTTTTACTTAAATCCCAAGGCAGGCAACAGGTGTTAAATACGTATCCTTTCATCCAGCTGTCCAGGAAGAAAATAAATAAATAAACACCATCTTTTCATGTCTGTTTAATTTATCTCTTTGGATGAGCAATAAATGCCTCATGGCAAACATCCAAAGCTTCCAAATTTCAGGCCACCTGACGTCCCTTTCAACCAGGTCAGTCCTAAGAAAGGCCATAATCCAGCCTCCCACAATGAATTTCACTCCCAGACTGGGCCTGATTACAGAGCAGGGTAAGTCACGCCACACCATTGACTCGAGATCAATTTTCAGCCTGAGGGAGGATGGAAAAGTGCACACACGAGGCCGGAGCTGGGGGAGGAGCAGCAGGATTCAGAATTGGGTAGTTTAAACAACCAAACGAAATGAGACCCCCTTAGTATAAGAAGAGGGCAATCTTATAACATTACTGATGTATTATTCTAGAAAATACTCTGCTTTGGAAAGGAAATTACTTAAATATGAAAGTAAAGTTCTATCTCAATTTAATATGGTCCCAGTTGATCTATCCGAAATTAATAAAAGTTAAGTTGAATAAACATTTTTTTAAAAAAAAAACCTTGTACTTCCAGCTATCTTCCCTTATAATGGACAGTTGTCTTTTTCATATTCTTTTATATGCTATAGACACATTCCCTATAAAAATGATTTAAGTCATATGCTGGGTTTCCGTCTTTTCCTTTTCACTGCAAGAAAGATGCCCTTTAATATATAATGAGACCATGGGCACATGCCTTGTAATTTTTGCCTAAGAACACGACTAATTATTGGGAAAGCATCACTAGATCAAATTATCTCAGAAACACGTCACCCAGTTTCTGCTCTCTATATCATCCAGAAGGCACCCAGCCCACAGGTTAGAATTAAACATTACCAAACATACTGCTGCCGACCTCGACCTTGTCTATCTATACAGACGAATTCACCAGGCGCACGTCCCAGTGTCTGACTTCAGTCTTAGAGGGCAAAATGTGTCAGTCGAAAAGAAACGCATCAAAAACAAACTATCCTCCCCGAATTCCTGTTCCATCTCACAGCACTCAATTCCTTCTCCTCTCCGCCAATTTCTTGAAATAATTTTTGCCAGTCTTTATAGCATCCTACATTTCTTCACTTTCTATTCATGGCTCAATATTTTATACTGCAAGCTCTAGCATTTATTTATTTATTTATTTATTTATTGACACAAAATCTCACTCTGTTGCCCAGGCTAGAGTTCTGTAGGGTCATAGCTCACAGCCACCTCTAACTCCAGGCTCAGCCTTCCCAGGAGCTGGGACTTCTTACCCAGGCTGGTCTCACACTCCTGGTCTCAGCCCCTGAGTGCTAGGCTCAGGGGCGTGAGCCACCACACACCTGTCCACCTCAGCCCCCGCCGAGTGCTAGGATCAGGGGCGTGAGCCACCACACCCGGCCCAAGTTCTAGGTCTTCAAAACTACTAGACAGATACATGGATGAATAGTCAAATTGCCACTTCTCACGGCAAAGGCCTATAACACGATGGAATATTAACTATCTGGTGGTGCCAACTTTGTTTCTTCCTGTTCCATCATTTCCTCACTCTTCCTAACTATTCAAACATGATACACTTTAATCTTAGAATTTCAACTACAATTCCTTCCAGTCTCCTGTCTCCAAAATCAGTCTGTTGAACTGATTATTCCCTCCAATTACAAACTGCTTCTTTTTTTTCTTTTAATTTTCTCTATCCATATACATGTGTCTATTTGGTTTCCACATTTTGCCTTCACAAAATTAAAAAGGGTTAAAATTTAATAACAATAACAATGTTTAAGATAAGGACGAGAAACAAAAACCTCGTACAGAAAGAACGAAGATAAATACATTCAGAAAAGAAATCAGACGACTGCTGCATCGAAATATTGAGCAATAATAATAATAATGCAAAAAAGGTAACATTCACATTGTCAGATAAGAGTATGTCTATCATAGAATGCTTTGACTCTGAGGTTCAGTATGGAGTCATCAGTTAACTTCTTTTTTTTTTTTCCCAAAGTCTCAAAAAATAGACAACTAATATTTATAAATAAAAATAAAGATAACTTCAAAAAAACAGATCATTCCAGATCTTATAGACAACAGAAAAAGAAGAAATACTTCAAAATCATTCTACTTCATCTGGATACACCTGATATTAAAATTGGAAAAAATACATTATTATAAAGGGAAATTACAAACATATTTCAGTTATAAATGTGGATGTAATATCCTAAACAACATATTAACAAGTTGAATTAAAAATTAATGTTCAAGTAATGTACTTTTGTCAAAATTAAATCCAATTTCTGGGAGAATTAGTCACTATTTTCTTTTCTTTTCCTTTCCCTCCCTCCTTTTCTGTCTGCTCTCCCCTCCCCCCATGCCCCACTGTGTCATCAATTGTCATCAATTGTCCTCATATCAAAATTGAATACACAGGATTTATGCTTCTCCATCCCTGTGATGCTTCACTAAGAATAATGTGTTCATTTATAACCTTTACACATTACAAACTTATACATTATTCACAATAATGTGTTCAATTACAAACTTCTGGCTTTAATTTGACTAGACAATACTTCTTATGGAATCTAGAGACATTTTGAACTCAAGTCTAAACCAGTGTTCCTCATTCTTAAATGTGTAATGTCTCTCTAATGAGTATGTTATTCATCTGTTTTGAAGAGTTTTATCTAAAATGGAAAAAGAAGTACATTATTTAGAATGTATATGTATCCCAACCAGCAACTGAGTAAAACTCAACATGAAGCTTATACTAGACAGAGTGCTTCTCTAACTGTGGATATACACAGATTAAAAATACGGGCAATGAGGAAGAGGAAAGCTCTAAGAATATTTTAAACATACGGTATTATATTAGCAAATCCACTGCATCTTCTCACTTTGTGTCATAGGGTCTTCATTTCAGAATCGTAGTAAGTAGTAAAATGAACTCAAAGTGAAGCTCAGAATCTGCCTTGTTTGAAGGAAAACACATAGTTTTGTTCATTAGACACCACCATTTTCAACATTAAAGGTGGAGTATTAAATTTGAACTTACATAACAATTCACATAACCCTATATCGAATAATTTTTTTAACTGTCTAAATATATATTTATACTGTGGACCATGATAATTCTATGTTAGCATCTATGATAGCTGAGAAACCACTCAAATAATAAGGGGTACATTTTCAGCACAGCTTGAGCAGCTTCAGCCCAGAGATTCCCATTAACGTCAATAAGAGTAACAGGGTTCCATGCGAACACACACAGTGCTGAAAATTTACCCCAAAGCATCTAAGCAACAGCTCCCCCCAAGAAGGGAAATTTTTAAATTTTGCGACATGAATCTAGCTTTTTAAGGGTAACTGCTCATTCTCCATCTTTAAATTATTTTTTCTAATTCTATGCATTTTTAATTAGCATAATTGGCTAGCTGGAGATCAATAATACTATAAAAACAATTCACAAATATAATTAAATTCTTCTAAATAAAATCTATCTAATAAAATTAACCATTAATTATAGCTACGATTAAAAATATCAGATTGCTATCTAAAGTTTTATTTCTGTGTTGCATAATGGTTGAAGGAAAAATAATTATAGGAATAGTTATTAAGATCATAAATACTTTCTATATTGAACAATATAATAAATCATAGAAAATAACCAAGAATCTCCTTCTGTGGCTAAACATTTATGTGCTAAAATAAAGAAACTGGCTAATTCATCTTCTACCCAACAGTTAGCAAACAGTGAAACTACTCAAGAAATGCTTATGGAAAGATCTTGTTCAACATATACCATTTTTTAGATTAGCAAAATGAATGTTTTTTTTAACACTCACAACATGTTTAAAGTATTTGGAAATTAAGGAGAAAATGATACAAATAAATTTCGACTATGAAAAATAATTTTCTTACCGAGAAATTCAAAATTAAATGTATGGTTAAAGGTAAGTTTATGGAGAATCCATTTTTCTAAGGCAATTTAAAAAGTAATAAATTCTTATTTTCCGATACTATTGCTAAATATTTAAGGGCTCATTTGAAACTTGTATTTCCGTGGCCACCCACCGAGATGCGGATGGATGAGTCTGTTTTGCTCTCCGCATGGGGACTCCAGTTGGTTATCAAGGTTGTGAGGTTAGAAAACTTCCTGTGTGATAATATATGCAAACCACGCAGGCAGCAGACACTTCACGCTCCTCCTGACGCTGTATACAGTAACAGCATATTGACACTGAGAACCTCTCATTGAAGAGAAGGAGGAACACAGAATCTAAGAGGTCAGATTTCATTTGGGTTAAAAGCAGAGATGTTGGACTCAAACCCACTTGCATTCCAGCCTGAGCAGAGGGCCCTGATTCCCCAGGATTCCCCCAACTGTGCAAGAACGGGGAAATACCTCTCTAGGTACCAGTTTCCCTGTCACCATAGGTCTTAATTTCCTATCTGGAAGCTATACTTTTCAGCGTAGGATGTTCTAGCATTCTGACAGGAGCATAATTCTCAGCAATATCCACATATTTCACATGTAGAACTTTTTATTCACTCAATGACCCTCTTCTTTCCCTATTTCAAAGTAAGCTACTTAGGACTTTGAGTTCAAAATCAACTTTTCATGCAAAAATGTAATTGTCAGATTAAATATATTCTGCCAATTTATTTTACGTATCTAGTAACAAAAGAATACTATCGTCAAGTCAGCAGGAAGGATAACAAAGAATTATCATCTGTTACCCAAAGAGGAAAAAAAGCTGGACTGGACTGTGTACAGGGCAAGAACTTTCTCTATTTTGTTAACCTGTCCCTCAACACCTAGAATTATTATTGGAATAGGTTCCACAAATATTTGTTAAATGAAAAAGATAGAAAAAGGATAAGCCTGTAAAACAAATGGGAATTTGTGCTCAAATTTCAAAGTGATATTTTTAAACTGAGCTACTGAAAGAGTTTTTTCTACTCCCGTCTTAAAAGTACTGCTGTCTCAGTATATGAGCATATGTTAATATCCAAATATTGCACTACAACAAAAATAAAAATAACAGTACGAAATCTGTTATCAATTTTCTACGTGCCACTTTGATACATTCAGTAAAACAATCTGCAAAGTCAGAGTTCCCCACCTTCTCCAGTACCAACTCTTATTATAACTATGATAATAAGGATATTATTGGTGCTTTTAGAATGTAACATGCTATTCAATACTTGACTTAATGAATTATACTACCCAGGTGAATGATGAAAATTTAATTTCTCTCTATTTATTCCAATATAAGTACTAAATTCATAATACTTGTCATAGATACTCAAAAAGAGAGACAAAATTTAAAAATGCAAAAAAGGTTAATATATTATCAGTGCTGCAAAAAGAAATCTTAAATCTAAAAAATGCACAACAAAACACTCCATAAATATCTTGAAATCCAATATAAAAAATACACATCATCTTTGCTGTTTTCCTATCTGTCTGCTAAACAGTCAGACCTTAATAAGTGTCGTATCGGGAAAATTACTTTTCATTTTCAACAGCAAAAATTACAAACACAAATCTATGCCTAAAGTCAATTTTGTAATGTAATCTGGTTTTGCTTTTGATTTTCTAATCTGAAGATTTTGTATTTAGTTATAGGGCCATTTATTCTTAGAAATAACCAAACCCACCTGACTACACAATTCCGCAGTATCTTCTAAAACCCAGTTGCTTCCTTCAAATCAAAAGAACAGCAGGACCAAGCAACCTCTCATTCAAACATTCTTATTTAAACATATTCATTGATCTTTTTCTTTTTTTGTTTGTTTGTTTGTTTTTTGGCCAGGGCCGGGTTTGAACCCACCACCTCTGGTATATGGGGCCAGTGCCCTACTCCTTTGAGCCACAGGCGCTGCCCCCTCATTAACCTTTTTTCATAATGGTTTATTATTTCTATTTCTCGCCTACTTTTCCAAAATTCAAAATATATTTGATTCAGTAGGTATATAAAATACCACTGTGCCTCTGGATTGCAAGATAACTTTTTTTTTTTTTGAGACAGAGTCTCTCTCTCTGTCTCAAAAAACCCCACTGTCATAGCTTAAGAGACCCTCCTACCTCAGTTTCCCAAGTAGCTGGGATTACTGGAAGCCCCCATGATGCTCAGCTAATTTTTCCTATTTTTTAATAGAGATGGGGTGTCACTCTTTCTCAGGCTGGTCTCGAACTGAGTTCAAGCAATCTACCTGCCTCGGCCTCTTAGGGTGCTAGGATTATAGGCGTGAACCATTGAGCCTGGCTGAGTGCAAGATAATTTAAAGCATAAAAAGTGAGTTATCCTGTGGATAAAAACTGATAATTATTATAACTATCTACTTCCTACTAACCAATTTACGAGTACCTTCATTTCTGTAAAACAACCACAATTGAAATCTGTAATCACAATCTATAACCACATTTTGGTCACCAAAGGAGCATATGTACAATTACAGTTCCATAAAACTATAATGTCATATTTTACTTTGATATGTTTAGACACACAAACACTTGCCATTATGTTGCAATTACCTACAGTATTCAGTACAGTCACATCTTGCCCAAGTTTGCAGCCTAGGAGCTGTAGGCTACACATTCTGTTTTGGAAGCAATGGGAACTATTCCCGATACCTAACCATCATAATGGCAAGATAATAAATTTGTGTTTTAAGCTACTGTATTTATGTATCTTGTTACAGCAGTAATATGGTGGTTAATTTTATGAGTCAATCTGGCTAGAATGAGACTATCAGTTTCTTGTCCAAACACTATTCTAATGGCTGCTGTAAGGTGTTTTTGAGATGTGATTAACATTTAAAGTCAGTTGACTTCAATTCAAGTACGGCAGTTTATACTCCATAATATGTGCAGGCCTCAACCAATATGTGGATGAGCTCAAGAGCAAAGACAGAGTGAAGAAGGAACTCTGAAGCCAGAATACAGACCAGCCCTGGCCGATTCCACAACGCAGAGTGACCAGCCCTCACTGACAATGTGTGCCATTAATTCTTCTGAAATGGAGAGAAGACTCAAAGCTACAATGCTATCACAGTAGTTCACAATTCACAAAAGCTTCTCCAGTGTTCCCTCATTCAATCCTCAAAGCAATCTTTTTTTTTTTTTGCTGAGTTTTTTTTTTTTTTTTTTTTTATTGTTGGGGATTCATTGAGGGTACAATAAGCCAGGTTACACTGATTGCATTTGTTAGGTAAAGTCCCTCTTACAATTGTGTCTTGCCCCCAAAAGGTGTGGCCCCAAAGGGCCTTTTAGTGTCCTTTTCCTGATAAAGGTATTAAAGCTTTGAGAAGGTAAAGTTTTACCCTATTAGCAAAACTAGAGCTAAAATTCATACCTGGAGTCTCCTTGTTCTGTTCTACTTATAACAGCAATCTTTTCCCAAAGTTGTTGAAGTAGACTGAATTTTAAAAATCATTCATTTATCAGATTACCCTGTATATTTTCTTTTTGTAATGGATAGAAATAATAGTTCTCTTTTGATTTTTTTACATCACCTTATGGAATAAAGTGGTTTTAAGAAGCTATTTTACTGTTAAAATCGTCAGTGCCCCAGATTGGAAGGCTGACGTAGACCCTGGTTACTATACCTAGGACAGAAGCTACAATCATAAACCTTTTCCTTTCCTTCCCCAATCAAAAAGGGTAACTGTGAAACTAGCTACTTTGCTCGCCACTAAATCTGCATTTTTATTTCACAACTCATTTCTTCCTGTGTACTTCAAAAAAGTACCAATCCCAATACACAAAGAAAAACCTACTAATAAATGCCTTTTGCAAGATGGAAACAAACAAGTTATTGGGTTTTGATGCAAGAAAATCCATTTCCAGCCCTCCTATAAACCCTTTACAGACGTTGGCAGTATATAATGAATGTACTCTTTGAATTATGACATTGTGAAAACACTCTGTAAGGATCCCATTAATCTTTGGGTCAAACAATCCTTATAATCAACTAAGGTACTTTCATATTGTTCCGTGAAAAATCTGATTTAGAAGTTAAAATAATTGCTACTTCTGTAGCGGTATAGGTAGCTAAGATATGGGTCTTCTTGATCTCCCAGATTTAGCTCTAAAAAAATGTCTTAATGTGCTTCAAGAACTGTAATCCAGCCTTTTTGTTTATAACAGAACAATACACAACTGGAGAGTGACCAAAGTTTTCAGAGATGAAAGAGAATTTAGAAATCGATAGAGCTTTTTATTTGCACAAGTTTCGGGCTTTAGTTCTTCCTCATACCTTCTTATGAGACATAACAAAATTATTTTGTTAGAGTAAGGTAAGCATGGGTAGAAGTTAAAAGTTAAAAAAGTTTCAAAGGTTGGAGGAAAACCCTTAAAAGAAATAAACTTATACGAGTCGATATTTGTATTTTATCAGGAAGAAAAATAGCCTAAAATTTCCTACTTCCCTTACATTGTTCCCAAAAAATTTTAAAAAGAGAAAAGGCAGAGCATGAGAGAGACCATGGTAAAAGAATGTATCAGCCAGTTAATATGGTAGCAAAAAATGCACTCAAACATTGAGAATAGTCTCAAAGTAGACAGTCCTAAGACAGGAAATGGCAGAGAACGGACCAAATCATTTCCTGAGTGGAACCAGTGCTTTCCACATGTGACGGCTACAATCGGAGCAACTTGCTGTTATCTCTCACGTAGAAACTACGGTTGCCTTGTAAGTGCCGGCCCGACTTCCACTGTTTCCTCCAACCCACCCTGTCCCCGTATCCAGCCATCCAACAACCACATTATCTTTTTACCAAGTGAGTCAGATACACCACAGTTCCTTCTCACAGCTCTCCAAAAGAATTTACAAAAAAGGGTCTCAAAATAAATAAATAAATATGAGATATAATTGCAAAAAAAAAAAAAAAGAATTTACAAGAAAGTAAAACTTTAAAAAAAAAAAAGAAAGAAAGAAAATACAAATTTCTTACCCTGGCATTGTGGGGACCCTACTTCATTTAGACTCTCCCCACCTTCCTCACTTTTATCTTTTCCCCTTCGTGGTCCGCCACTCTACATGCCAGCCACATTGGCCTTTTCTGACCCTGAAATAAGCTCATTTGGTTTAAGGACCCTTGCATTTGTTTTCCCCCAGATCATCAAGAGGCTGCTTTTAATTACATGGGTCTCCTCCCAAATCTCAGTCCTTAACAGAGCCCACCTGAGTCTCATTTCCAAATTACTCTGCATCCTCTTAATTTGCACCACTTTCATTGTTTTTGAAACAATCTGAAATTATTTAGTAAACTATTCACACTTTTTCCATAGTCTGGCTCTCCCAAGTGGAGTTAGCCTTCATGAAAGAAAAGGACAAACTTCTGTTTACTAATATATACACCATCTTGCTACAAGGTAGGGGCTCAATCTCTAATGAATAAAAAAGTAAAATGCACTTCACCAATAGATTCATTTGCCATTTAATTTGCTGTCAAGAAGTGACATCCCCTTATGGACCCTTTGCTATGTAAGACTGAAGAAGGTCTGGAAATGATTTTACGGGGGGGTTGGAAAAATATTGCCAAAAGCCCTAATAAGCCCACCCAAGTAGGACTCTTGATGTGTCTCTAGGTCACTGACTTTAACTCACAGTTTCAAGTTAGGGGTAAAACAAAGGATGCTATTAAATCTCTATAGCCAGGGCTTAAAATCAAGACCACCTGCTTCCCTGCTCTGGCAGATCCTCATCTCCACCAAGATCACCTGAACTATACTTCCTAGAAATGCTACGGCAGTCTTCGCTGCCCATCTCATAAAGGAGAGCTGTACAGAGCTCTTGCCTAACTCCCTGAGACCCACCACGTGGTGTTTATAGCTAGTCTACGTTGACACAAATTTCTACTCCACGGTTATGAACGGTTTGGGGGTCCCAACAGAGTGTACTCACTAATCCTGCATCTTAGAAAGGTGATAGACAAATACTTACCATCCATGAGGCTAAATATCATCTCAGAAGTAAAGAAAGGGTCAGAGGACAGGGAACCCATGAATTCAGAATATGAGTGGAGCAGAGCCTCCTATTAGTGGCCACCGAGGGGAGGTTTTCCCAGGTTCTTGGTCACCATCAGGAGAAAGAATTTTAGAGGATACTACGTAAGCCAAGCAAGCAGCTTTTTTCACTGAAAGTGGCAGTATACTCTCTCCAGAGAAAGAGAGCTGGCAGGCTAGAAACAATTGGCTGCCCTGGGAGGGAGTGGGTTTTGGTCTCTGGAAGTCCTACTAATGGAAAGGGGGAAATACCCAGGTAAAGGGGTTGGATTTTACTGAGAATTTTGGGAGTAAATCCTAGACTAGGGCCCTCCCCATTTTCATGCTTTATAGCACTGTTTCTGAACTGTTGCGGTGATTTTGAAGGCAGAGACATCTTAAAATCACAAGGTAAATGATGCCATAATTACCCAAGTTCACGTGAGATGACAGAGACAGCTGGCGGTTGGTGGAAGCTGCTTCTTATCAGTTGTTATCAGCCCCTCCAGTTACCTTTCACGTGAGAGCTGTTTAACACCTACAGCCAACTTTCAAGTCCCTGCACCAGTTCTCAGCCCAATCTCCTTGCCTCCAACTCTAGCACCCCCATCTAGAAGCCTGTCCTGATTCTTATGTCTCAGGGAGTGTACACTTTGCTTTGAATACACTTCCTTCCCCACCCTTATGTTACAAATTTCACTATCCACTATCCTGCAAATGTCAGCTTAAATGTCGCTTCTTCGAGTTAATTTCCATGATACCCCAGGTTAAATCACATCCCCATGTACATATTAATTAAAACATTAATTACAATTCTAATTATGGTGGTTATCCAATAAGTATCCACTGAACAAATTAGTAAGTGGTACAGATAATTAGATGATAGGCTCCATTTCAAAAAATATAAAGCACGAAACACCAAAAGGCCCGGCGTGATTTCTTAACTCTCTCGAATCCAATTTTTCTGCCACCCACATACTCCCCACTTCTTATTTATTTTGGCCAGGAAAGAGATTGGTGGATTACTTGAAATTATCTTACAGTTGTAAAAGAGAAAAACATAAATACGAATTCATCTTATCATTTTATTATCCATTTAAGGTCATATAAAATAAAGTGCTTTGTGTATCATTTTTTGGAGTGTGATACTTCTCGAAACAATCTCCAAGGTGAAGTCCAGGCTTCCTCTCTCACGTCTCACAGTTGAAAATGGTTTCTTCCCTTGCTCCTTTCTTCTGCTGCAAAACATGCAATCCTTTGTTGATTTTTTTCATTTTGCATTGTAAAGTGAATCTTCCCATTCAGCCTTTCTTCAGTGTCAGAAGATGATGGTCTTCCCCTCCTTTTTGAATTTCTCTTTCTCCTTGAAAAACGGAGTTCAGTCCAGCCGATCTTCAGTAACACTGCTCACAAGCTGAGTGACGAGATTGTAAGAAAGGAGGGTCTGCACTTTTTCTCCACTCTCCTTCTTATCTAATGAGTAAAGGATGTAGCTTTCACTTGCGCAACTCTTCCACCAGCCGGACGAATACTATTCCCACCATTTGTAGGACCTCCTTGTAAATCCATAACATCCACAGTACTGATCAGTTCCATCCGCTCCTTCCATAAACTTTGTGTATTCTGGAATAACTGCCAGTTTTTCAAACTGAACAGGCTGTTTCTTCCTATAACTAGTGATCCAGTGAGTTTGAGCCCAAGGAATGGACCCAGCATGGCACTCGCCTCTTGTCACGGAATGAGAGACACATCATTTTCATAGCTCATGGACAGGCAACTAATTCATACTCTTGGAGTTTCTTCTTTGTCAGATCATTTGGAAAATTCTTCCTCCAAGCCATACCTGTTTCTGTTATATGGTTTTTCTTTTTATGCAATTCCCCAGCAAGCTGAGGGCTTGTGTAGAGCCTGTCTGTGTAGATGGGGTAGCCTGAACCACTCCTGTGTGCTTGCAAAACTTGTGCCAAATGAGTCGCTATCTGAGATGTAAATGTCAGAGCTGGACAAAGAAGACTTTCTCTTGTTGTCTTGTCATAACAGCGAATGTAGAAAACATGGAACCATTTTCTGAATCACACAGGCAAAAAATTCCTAGGCCTCGTTTGGTGGGTGTCTTCAGACTGCAGCTCTTGAACTGAATCCTCTCCCTTCGAACTTACTGTGCTCTCATCAACAGCCACATTCCTTTCCTGTACATAAAGTTGTTTGCATGTATGGTCAGTAAACTCACTAATATCCTTCACCTTGCACCCTCGGTACGCACCGTGAGCTACGACAGGAGGACCTAAATGCAGCATTCAAAATATCTGGAAAAAAGCGAAGACCAGAGAAAACATCCTTGAAGAATGGGGTTCAGGCTAGCCAATCTTTGGTAAAATCGTCAAGTAATTGCCCCTTCAAGTTCAGAGCCATGACATTCACTATTACACCAAAGAACACATTCGTTTCTTCTGACAAACATCCTTGCATGAGTCCACGTTATTTTTTTGGTGGGGTCACTTCTGCATATTTTTCCCCTGCATCCATATTTTTCACAGTCACAATTTCACCAAAAAAAGAGCTAGAAGTACCCAAGTTCAGTGTGGGGGCATGCATTTGAGAAAGGATGAATCCCTGTTGTGCGGAAGCGTACATGAACTTTATAAGCTCACTATCACTGTCACAAGGAACCTTCCAGCTACTCGTTATAGGTTGTGTATTATTGTCACTTTTTTCTTCATCACCAGCTTCACATTCCCTGGAATTAGTTTCACTGCCTACAGGAAGAGTTTTTTCATGCTCACGGTCACCACCGAACGCCCCTTCTACCTCACCATCCTCAAAAATCCAGCCTACAGCTCTGCCTTATAAGCCTAGCACTCTTGGGAGCAAAGGCAGGAGGATCCCTTGAGCTCAGGAGTTCTAGGACAGCCTGAGCAAGAGCGAGACCACGTCTCTATTAAAAATAGAAGAACTAGTTGAGCATGGTGGGGGCACCTGCAGATCCAGCTAATGGGGAGGCTGAAGTAGGAAGGTCACTTGAGCCCAGAAGCTGGAGATGCTGTGAGCGAGGTGAGGCCACAGAACTGTAGCCTGGGCAACAGAGGGATACTCAGTCTGAAAGAGCAACAAAGATCAACATCCAAAACTCAGGAGCAGGTCTTTATACTTTACTGCAGCTTGGACTTTTAGTGTATTATTGTCTTGAATAATACACTAAATCAATCACGGTTTTGTTTTTGTTTTTTGTCAGTATCATTCAACAGTCAGTATGAGGAGCTGAGAAAACAGAAGACTTTAACTACCTAACCTTGAAATGTGGCACGAAATACAATATCCTTGCTTAATATCTGGATATCCATTTTTATTCCCTCTATCAAAGTCATATACGACACCTTAGATATGAACCATTCACCTGAAATCACAACTCGGTCTGAAATATACCCATTCTCTTTCTAAATTCTCTGAGCCATGCGTCATTTATTCAGAGACGAAAGTTTACAGGGCCTACACTCAGCCTGAGGTGATTCAATTCTCATCCCCTGAAGTGGGGCAAGTGAAAAACAGCAGATGAAAGAAAAGGGAATAAAGAAATTTTTAAAAACCTGATGTTGAGAAGTATAGAAAAAGGGTTTCTTAGAAAGCAGTGGTGTAATTGTAATGAAGATGCTTATCATTTTCACATGGTATCTTTATTCCAAAAAAGCTCAAAGGATTTTGGATTTGATCTTTAATTTCAAAACATGTGTGATTGCTTGGAAAAACTAGTAATCCTCCAAAAATATTCTCCTTGAAGGCCCCAAAGAGCCATATATGATTATGTGCCCCAACAGACTGATCACGTCACTGCACCCAAAATAACCCATGCCCTTAGCAAAACACAGAAAATCGGTAATGTTCCCCACAGAATCTCCTTCTAAGCATCCATTATGCAAAGGCAGAAAAAAGGAAAAAACTATCTGTAAATACAATCAGAAACTGATATTACGGGGATAGTTTACCAAGAGCCAAAGCATGCCATTCCTCTGTCAATACAGTTATTTAATAAATAAATGATCTTTGAGTGGTTAATCAGAATGAAAGTTGGTCTATTTTATGTATTTTTAGGTATTAGGCTTTGGCTGGGGGAAATAAAGTCTCTATAAAGAGCTCTCATACTCCGCACAGGATCAGAAAGTGGGCAGCGACAAAGACCATCCAGAATCTTTTCTAGATCTCAACCTTCCCGTGACTTTTTGAAATTCAGCAAGCTAAAGACCCTTAACAGGATATTGCATTTATATCTAAAATTTAAAGGTTAAACAGCACATATACATTCAGCACACAGTTTACGCTATGTGTTAAGTGCCAAAAAAATAATAACTTAGAACTCAGAATGAGTGAGTTCCTTCTACATGTAAAGTTGCTTGGAAAGGAGAAAAATAGACAAATTAGCATAATTCCTTCTTTCCTCAATTCTTTGGCAACAAAGAACGAAACCCCCCACTGGTATAAAAGCTGTTCCATCTGCCATCCTATTGTAGGAACAGCTCGCTTTCTTGGAAGGATGATTTATGGGACAACTAAATCCCATATTTCAGTTTTGGGGGGAGGAAGACAGTTGTAGTGAGAGGGGGTTTTTTGGAGAATGTCCATCTATCATAGGCCCATTGTCAAAACATCTAAAAGCCAAGACTGAACCAATGAATTACCAGCCATCTACTTTTATATTCATCCAACCTTTTCAAAGCATGTGAGGTTCTTATTTTCATCTGAACACATATAATACGCTGTACACAATGGATTAGGAAGGTTGTGTACACAAGGAAATCTTTTATTATGATAAGTGATTATCGCTATACAGCAATAGGGAAATATTATAGTGGAAGAATCATCTTGCTTCTTTTCACACGTAGACCAGAGGTAGGTAAGATACTAGTAACACAGCTCAGTGGTCAGTCTGCTGCATTTTAATTTGTGCAGGCTTGATGGAGGAGGGGCGCTAGTGCGTAACTTGGCCCAAATAACCCCCATTGCAGATCAGTGGTGGAGCCAAATTAAATGTCCTAACCTCAGATACTGAACCACATTTTAGACCCAGCCATCTCTCAATTTACTGACTTCAAACAGATATCTCCCCTCTGGAAAATGAAGTAGAAATGAGAAAAAATTTAACATTTTACATTTCTCGACTGTACATAAATTTTAATCTCTTGAAATTTCATTTGAAGCCACATAATTTGAAGGAATATTCTTTTGCCTACATGTCCAACAAAAAATATAATTGAAGAACTTTGCAAACATATATTTTAGCTTAGTTCAACTAAAATGGAATGGCAAAACAGTATTATGTTTTCCATGGTACATAATTATCATTAAGTTTGTAAAGAAGACAGTAAATTGTAATGTCCATTATTTAAGTGAAGTCGAGTGTACATAACCCTTTTTTCTTGGTTCATGTTCTTCAAAATTGTTATCTAATGATGAGAAGGTTTTAGAGAACTTTTTTTTTTTTTTTCTAAGACAGAGTTTCACTCTGCGGTCCTGAGTAGAGTGCAGTGGCGTCACAGCTCACAGCAACCTCAAACTCTGGGGCTCAAGCGATTCTCTTGCCTCAGCCTCCCGACTACAGGTGCCCACCACAAACACCTTTTAAGACAAGGCATATCTCCAGAACTGTTATTCTGTTCAGTTTCACATACGCATTTTAGTTTTCCTACTTTACGACTCCATTATCCCTCCTTTTCAAGAGTCTCCATTTTTTAATTAAATGACAAGCTTTGCAGACTTTGTTTTTATTACCGACTGATGCCTTCACTAATGGTTTTTATTTTATTGTGAATTCCAGACGTGGTTATGGTGCCAGGTTGAATTAACACGCTAGCAGGAGACTCAAGTGAACAAACAGGTTAAGCATAGTAAATGTCGCCGGAGGAAGTCCTTAAAATATGGAGGCATGCCCTGTCACTCCAGCTGAAACCTCAGAGCCTGGAAGATCAAGCAGGGACCAACACAGAGGGGACGCTTTCCTCACTGCCCCTCCCCACTGCCATCCTTCCAGGGACGAGCGGGTGTCCTCCCTTCCAACAGCCCTGCCCCTTTGAGCAGCAGTGTTATGGAAGGAGAGTTCGTCCCCTCCACCTGCTGCTTGTTCCTCCCAAAGGACAGGAAGAATGGCGTTGCCATCACCTCTCAGTAAGTCACACTCAATTTGGGCAGAGCTACTGTGTGGAAGTCACCTCCTCAGGGGAGTCCCTTCCCGGACGGACCCTTTCCATCTCTCAGGGACCTGTAAGCCCATCACCAACTTGCTCCTCCCCAGTGGCAGGTCACAAGTCAAGTCTTGGTCTTAACTTTTCCGAGAGGCTGATTCTCCCACTTCCTTCTCTGCAGCTCAGCAGGTGACACTCTTCCAGGGGCAGGTAGTTGTTGGAAACTGCTTTTCAGCCAAACTACATTTCCTAAATTAGCCTTGAGGATCTAAAAATGACAGTTCAATCTTAATTTCCCAGTGGTCCAGAAATGAAAGCGAAGAAAGGTACAATTAATTCACATTATTCCCCTAACCAACACAACAAAAACTTCAACTGCTAATTAGCCAATGACTGGACCACAGAGCCCCCACTCCAGGGTAGCGCTGTGCACTTTAAATGCACTTTCAATTGGCATTTCCTTTTAATATTACCTTACATGTATATATAAAGTATACTTTTTATTGGTATTATTTCAAGACTTGTGATACAAACATATTTGTTTGAACACTTTCACCCTGCATGTTCATTAATTGGTATCTGCAATTCATGAACCCAAAACCAACAGCAGATTAAGGCCAGTTTCCTTCCGGGTGCTGTCATGGGGATGTGCTGGGGATGCTACTGGCCTACGGGACTGGCTGTATGTGAGAGTCCACAAGAGAGGCCATCACAGGAATATTGCATACAAAGATTCTTGATGTTCTGGAGCCAATCCCTAAAAACGCAGCATACAGAAGGTCTACGGAACAGATTACAGATGAGAAGCTGGCGATGATTAAAGCCGAGCCAGATGTTAACAAATTAGTAGACCAACTTCGGTGGCCAAACAGAAAGGTGAAAATGAACTTCAGGCTGAAAATGAACTCAGTCTGGCAAGAAAAGCCAAGAGGTGGAAACCGTGTGAATCATTAGTGGAAGAGCCTCCGGCCCATCAATAGAAATTGTCAACAGAATTGTCCTTAAATGACTATGGTGGGTTGATGGGAAATTGATGTAATTAATTGTTCTATTATGTTTAAAACAATCGTTTATTTTCAAAACAAAACTAGGTAACTTTACAAGACTAAATTGTAATAAATAACAAAATAATTTTATGAAAAGCACAGCCTTTAAAACAACGCCCAGTTTTAATTTCGGTTGCATGACTCATTTGGCAAGTGCCTTTGGGCACGGTACTGAATACTAAATTAGTCTCCCATTTTCCTCCTCTATGAAATACTTATAAAGACGCTACCCCATAAGTTTGACTATAAGGTTGGCTGTAGTATTTCAGAATGATGTGAGACAACTAACAAATGGTCAAAATATTCTAGACATTATTAGAATCACTATTTTTCATTTTCATTATTTTATCAATTTTCAAACAAATATCTCCATCCTATCGCATTAGAAAAATAATCAAAACTATAGTTCTGGCTTTTCACTCTCTCTTTGGCAACCAGTTATGTGATACAGAACAAGTCACCTATTTATTACAAGTCTCTGTTCTGTCATCTAGAAAATGATGCATTAAAAACGCACAGAATTTTTGCACATAACAGATAGAAACTGGTGTGCACAGAATAAGCATTCTTGCTTTACAATAGGAGGTTGCCAATGGTAGCTATAGCCCTTGGCTTCATCTGGTGGAAAGACTACAGTTCTATCCCCTATAAAACAAAGTTCTGGAAATTCATAGGGCAATGGGGGCTAGAATGGAGCACCAGGGAACATTCTGGGATGACAGAAATGTTCTAAATCTTGTTCAAGGTGATACACAGTTGTATCTAATTGTCAAAAATCACTGGAGAGAACACAAGGCGATGTACCTATTATTTTATATTGTGTCTCAATTTTTTAAAGCCCACGCTAATCATAGGTTTAGAAAAACAAAAGGTTGGGCGGCGCCTGTGGCTCAGTCAGTAAGGCGCCAGCCCCATATACCGAGGGTGGCAGGTTCAAACCCGGCCCCGGCCAAAACTGCAACCAAAAAATAGCCGGGTGTTGTGGCGGGCACCTGTAGTCTCAGCTACTCGGGAGGCTGAGGCAAGAGAATCGCCTAAGCCCAGGAGTTGGAGGTTGCTGTGAGCTGCGGTGCCACAGCACTCTACCGAGGGTGATAAAGTGAGACTCTGTCTCTACAAAAAAAAAAAAAAAGAAAAACAAAAGGTTTTACAGAAAGACAATGTATTTCCCTCTCCCCTCTATGTATTATTAAATGATTATAGAAAATAAAAGTTTAAATTAGGAGCCGACATTTTAAAACAAGGAACGTTCACCTGGAACTGTATAGAAGACCTACTTTTCTTTAAAAAATCAGTACAAGCCAACGTACAAGGCAACAATTGCTGAAGTTTAACAACGATGGTCCTTTAGAAAGAGTTTGCAGCAGACTCTACCAACTATGATGTTTCCTCCTTAGCTTTTCAGAAGCCTTATTTATTTTACAACCCATCCCACAACACCATTATCTAATACAGTTGAGTACTTTAAACCTGAATTCCCTTGGAAATGGGTATAAGATGCTGTGTAAGTTCTTTAATGATATAACAGTGTGGAAATTCTAACACGTGGGTACTAGTAGTGAGAAAACCTACCTCTAGATTAGGATTTATGTTTTCCAAGGAAGTTATTCATAATGTAGGTATTGTAACAAGAGTCTATCTTGTTTATTATGGACTACTGTAAAATACAACAGAACTTTCCCTTTCTCTATGGAGGTGGGCAACATCAGAAATTTCCATGGAGTGTGTGTGGTGCATGTCTGTGTACAAAAATCAGCTCAATTTAAGGAGGTGGTCAATGTAGGGATGTAGGTGGCTATGAAGATTCCACTGTAGTTAAAGACAAAAATTAACTTGCAAAATCTGTTCCAAAGAAGGGCATCAAATAGCTCCTACAAATATTACCCAAGGCACCAGGTTTAAAACTAACACAAAACATAAGTTGTTTGATTTTGAATAATGCAATCTTGTCTTTCACTTAATGATTTGTACATATGACCCAGGATTCTTCTTTCTTTGTGTACATCCTGAGCAACAGTCTCCAAAGACAACAGACCCTCAGACAGCTGTCAGTGAAGGCTGCGCTGTCAACACCGACTCACTTCTGGACCATCAGATCACTTCAGGTGATTCTTTTCTGAAGATAGAAGCTTCCTACCAAGGGTCCGTCATGTTCTGGGATCTCGGTAAGCATTTGCTGTATCAGCAACACACATTTATGAGACTGAAATCAATGAGGGGATACCCAGGAGATGTTCTACCAATCAAAACTGACAGGAACTTTCTAAAAGAGGTACAATCAGCACCACAGAAACATGCCATTGCACAGTAAACACACACACACCACACACTCACAACATACTTACACACTCAATTCCTCCAAACAGGAAAATCTGAAAATTATAAAGAACACAGGACAAGGAAAAATAAGCATATAAAAGCTGAAAAACATCCACATACAATGAAAGGTTAAAAAAACACAAAGTACAGAAACCTCGGGGGTAAAGTTTAGGAAAAAGCAAAGAAAAGAAAAAACAGTCTTCTTGCCAAAAGACTCTCCTCACTGCCTGTTACCACACAGGAGCTGGATTCTCAGTGGCATCCCCTAAAGGTGCGGCTGGATATTTAATTATTTTCCCCAATAAGACCAGCAACCATGCAGGAAGCACCTCAGCTACAGGTGCTGCCGTGCGCATTCCCTTGAGAACTGCACAACTATTGCCTTAAAATCAAACGCATTTCACTACAAAATGTAAAACAAAGATTGAATCAATTACCTGAAGGGAGAACCAATCCCCACAATGAAGTCTTGAGAATCAGCAGATAAGCAAGGCAGGAGGGCTACTGCACAGATATTCTCCAGTTAGCAGCAGCTGCTGCACAAACAACACGGTATCTCTGATTTACCTGCAGCGCCTACCACATCTGTGCTCAGCGGTCACAGCTGCTAGCCTGCTCTGAGAATGAGCGTGTTCACACCCTTGAAAAAGCAAGGTATCTACTACCTCCTAATGCTGAACAGGACTCTGCATTCTCTGCCCTTGCAAATAGAGCAGGGATGTGTGTTGTGTTTAACTGTGTATCTTTACACTGCGATTCGTGCAAGGTTTAATACGAGTCGGTCTTTATTGTTCTGGGAGATCCATGTTTCATTGTAACCATCCCAAACCGATATTCATTCTTTGGTATTTATGAAATTAAATGAGTGAATCAAACTTTACCAGAGCGTCTGTAGAACGAGTCATAAAATTCACCACTGTTAATTAACCCAGAAACATTTACTTTAGAATCCCAAGAAAAAGCCATCCTAAGCTTAAAAATCCCACGTTTCAGACACCGACGGATACCATCTGAAATGTAAAATGGATCGCCATCCAAAGAGTTCGTCTTTATTATAATTTCTACACAATCAAATAAAATGACAGATTTCGTTTTATAAAAATATTTTCCAGAAACAGTTTCTGTCACAACTACTATCAGGTGTTAAAAAAAAAAATCTGGGTAGTGCCTGTGGCTCAAAGGAGTAGGGCACCGGCCCCATATGCCGGAGGTGGTGGGTTCAAACCCAGCCCTGGCCAAAAAACTGGAAAAAAAAATCACAAAAGGGACATTTAATATTCAGTTTGCTTCACAAAACTCTGTGCAAATTCTCATTCTCCAAACCAACCAGTTTCTTCTTATTAATGCATCACACCCATCTTACAATTTATTTCTTCATTTTTCTCACCTTGTTATTACCCTTCATCACCCTTTTAATAAAATCAAAGGCCTCTTCCACTACTCCAGGAAGCAAAGATTCACCCAATCTGCCTGGTTCCAAACATAATCTTCTATTCTTTTTTTCTTCCCCTTTCAATTCACCTTTGCAATAATGCCAAGGACTTCTGATTCTCATCTGTACTTAAAAAAAAAAAAAGCTTCCTTGAGACAAGAAATTATGACATTAACTTTATATTATAAACTAAGACTCTAAGAGTCAAATAGATAATCATTCCTTAACGTTTTGCCTGTGCCAGTCTTATCTTTAAATGTCGGAAGGTCAAGTTCTGAACTTTCATTTTTTTTCTGCTCTTTTTTTAAAAAGTAGCAATAGTACTAAATAAATCATCACTTGAATATTCACTGAACTATTCATGAATTATAAATTGTTACGTTGTTTTTATTGTTGTTGTTGTTATCTCAGATTCTTCATCATCAACCAATTGAGATTTATTTCTACTCCTAATATTAAAGGAAATCTTACTTTCTTCACCAAAATTGCTTGTTTGGCCACTAGGGGAGTGAGAGAAGGCAAATCTGTTGGCCCTTTGTGGGAAAGAGAAATTTTTACACCAGTTAAGATGGTTCTAAGTGTATTTAAAATATTGACACAAGATTGGCGGCTGCCCACGTGCTGCCTGAAAGGTTTACTACTGGCAGGAACTTAGAACAGCTGCTCGCTTGAAACGTGAGAAAACATTTGGACACTTAGGATAGCCTGATTTTCCCCTTAAAATCTGTTTGGCAAAACTTCCTGGCAGTTAATATGATCCTGCAAGAAAGCTTTTAAAAAGTGCTCATATCGCTTTATAAACCTGTTTTTTTCCGGTACAGACAATATATTTTAAAGTGATATTTTAAACTCATAACCTTCTTATTGCTGGCTAATATTTTTCTTCGCTTAGCCAATACAAATGGATAATGGACTGCAAGGTAGTTTTGTGTATTTAAAAGGAAATGGTAGTCCACAGTGAACATTTGTGAAGATATGTATCTTCGAGAAAAGTCAATTATCTACACAAAACGGAGATTGGAATAGAGATTATGATCTGCAGTCTTTTTTTTTTTTTGCTGTTAGTATTTTATTTTATTTATTTTTTTATTAAATCATAGCTATGTACATTGATATGATCATGGGGCATCATACACTAGTTTCACAGAGCGTTTGAAACCATTTTAACTGTGCTGGGTTTTAGAAAACTCACTCTTCAGCATTAGGGCAAATTTGCAGGGAACAGTGCAAATGTTTTAACTTCGTAAATACCAGCAACAGCCATCTCCTTCCTCTGTGTTCTTGGTATAAGATAACCGCTGCCCAAAGTAATCTATGTGCTCAACTTTTGTAATAATTCCCATTTCCTTTCTTTAACGGGTTATCCTCTCTCACCGAAACCGCATTCTTCTCCTTCACTCCCAAGTACGTCATGGCCTCTGCAGGGCTACCCTTATCTGAGGCTTAGCAATCTAAACAATATTGATTTATGATGGCTATGTAATTTACACACTCTGCAATTTTCCTGGATGATTTATGCAAAAAAATAGATTGTACATTAAGCTTGGCATTCATTAGGCTGGCCTATTCCAGGTTCAGATTAATCTTGTATCACATTTGTTTGGAGGATTTATGCATTTGGAGCATACAGTTATTTGGCAGATTCAAACTATTTGCAAAATCTCAGCCACTCTTTAGGCGCATTTGTATGGCAACCTCAAGCGGAGGCCGTGATACCAGCCCCCTGGGACTGGCTGGAGGGAGATACCAGCATTATATATGCACAGTGAGTTACTCAGCAAACATGAATTTTAAACAGTTTTCAAACCTGAACTAAGAAATAGGGGGAAATTGTGAAAAATTATCCATTATTAATGAGTGTAAGCTGAATATATTTTTAAGGCTATTTAAAAAAAAATCCACCCTTCTCCTCACTACTACTGTCTGTCTTAAAAAAATATACATTTCACTATTAGATGATAAAGAAAACAATTAAGTGACAACTTGAAAGGTAATAAAAATAACAGAAGCCCCGCACATATTCTATTATAAAAACTTAAGTTTTCCTCCTAATATTTTAAGAAAGCATCTCTATTGCTTTGGGTTTAATAATGAAGTGTGGACTGTTCATTGTTAAGCTTTTGCCACTAACTGAAAAAATGTCCAACGTCAATCTTAACAAACAACCCTCAATGAGAGAGAGAGAAGAGAAGAGAGGGGGTGGGGGAAGGGTGGAAGAGAACGAAAAAGGGAAGGAAAAGAAAAAGAAAAGGGAAGGAAAACAGAAAGAAAAAGGGAAGGAAAAGAAAAAGAAAAGGGAAGGAAAACAGAAAGAAAAAGGGAAGGAAAAGAAAAAGAAAAGGGAAGGAAAACAGAAAGAAAAAGGGAAGGGAAAGAAAAAGAAAAGGGAAGGAAAAGAGAAAGAAAAGGGAAGGAAAAGAAAAAGAAAAGGGAAAGAAAAGAGAAAGAAAAAGGGAAGGAAAAGAAAAAGAAAAGGGAAAGGGGAAACAAACAATTTTGGGGTCATCTCACATAAGCATCTTTTTTTTTCCATATAACCAAAACTGAATTTACATTCAAATAAATTCCCTGATTTTCTCATGTTGATACATACTGATTCCGAAAGCAAAACCCATCCTTTCAAAGCTGTCAAGCGTTCAGCAGACGGTGGCAACATCGTGCACAGATGATGCCTTTAATTCCAGAGGTGACTTAAAAGCAAACGGCCATCACACTGATAATCTGAGTCAGCATTTACATCCCAGTGTCTTTGTTTTTAGAATAAGAAGTAGACTCACTGAGGATGCCAAGGAAAACGTGGGCTTTCGCTGAGGACACCAGCAGAGAGTGACATGACCAAGGACGGTTAAAACAATGACGACCTGTCATTCAACAAAGGAATTCTAGGAAAGTGGGTCCCTGACACAGCCTGTGACGCTGCACGGGTTCCTATTCATATTTAGGCTTCGTTTGAAATATGTTCACACGTTCTGAACATTGCCTTTGAACGCCAGAACTGAGGGCACAGGAAATGGGAAGCAGACAGGGTCCGGGAAGGATGAGAAGGAAGGCAAGCTGCAATTTAAATCAACCACTTTCTAAAAGAATCATAGACCCCATATCCGAAAGCAAACTCGTCAATACTTACTGTGGTTATTACCACTCACATTAAAAGTAGAAGCATCCTTGTGTGCATAACAGGCATTTCAGAACTTGTAATTATTTGAATGGTTACAATTTTTGATTGCTCAGTCCCTAAAGTATAAAAAGAAAAGCTGGCCTCTGATGAAGTTATGGTAGCTGCTAATAAATCACTTGACGTCATTTATTTGGGCATGGAACCTTTATAACATTTTCTATTATTAAAACACATCAATCTAATCAATGTAATTTTCAACACAGATATTGCTTTTCCCTCCCTAACAAAATTGACAGTGAGTTCTACTGAATATAAGTCATTAATTTTTAACTATAGATGTAAAGAACTCTCCTATTTAAGGCTTTGATTTTATTATTTTTAATGTGGAAATGGTTGTCTCGATGGTGATTATGGGGCTGAATGAGCTGCAGCGAGCTTCCCAGGGCAGCTGCTGACATAATGGCTGATTGTGTGCAGGGCAGATAATGTGAATGATAAATTTTGAAAGGCTCTGGAATTTGTGAGTAACAAAAGTAGCTACAGTTCCTAAAATCTAACCATTTGTTCTCAGCAACAAAAGAAGACTCAAAAGCTTTTGTTTAATGAAATGATTCAAAAACAAGATAGAGGAATTTAGGGTTATCTCTACCAGCACGACTGAGTGAGCGGGCCAGTTGTGTGCTCAAGTCGAAGCACCACAAATGCTGGCCAGTTAACACGGTGTAAATGAAATTAATCTGATTTTACTCCCCTGAATATTACAATATCCTCTTCACAGTAACAGCTTCATGCATTTGGAGCAAAAAACCACATAGAAATAAGAACCATTTAGATAACTTCCACATGGACAATGATTCCTTCAAAAATATTCAATAACTAACATATGCTCAAATTAATTTGTAACCAAAGTATCATAAATCTGTAAAAAAATAAAAATAAAAAGTGACTAAAATTCCTGGCTAGTATATATGTGTATATACTAGTTGACTCATCTTGAGAAACGGATTTTTATTCTGCCTCAGTTTCCTCACCTCTAAATGGCTATTTAAAGTTACATCAGATTCTGCACACACTCCAACACTGGGCAGGGCTGGCAGGGATGGTCGTTGTAGTCATAGTACTAAGTATCATTCCAGAGTATTTTATGTAACCCTCACAAACCCTCTTGAGATAAAAACAAATTTCACATTAAACATAAGAAAATGGGGTGATATACGGTTAAAAAGAAAGGTGGAAATTTAATGACTTCTGTCTCATTAAAATACCTCCTTTCCCCCAAGCTACCTTGGGGACAGGTAGAAGGAATATGTCTTAAGTAAAAAGCAGAAAGGAAAAAGAAAAACATACTTTGTTAGGAATAAGACCTTTTCCTTAAAGCTTTACATAAATTCAAGGTAAAAACTTAAAAGGAGGCAAATTTTGATAATTGCCATCAATAAATCAAAATTTATTTTCAGTGTTTTTGTTTTTCTGACAGTTTTTCAAAGTACAGCTGTATCCCTGTCCCACTGGATGAAGAATGAAATCTGTAATTCACACATGTCACATGAGGCGCGTGACCAAACCCATAAACTGATCAACAGCCGTCTGTTTAGGGCAATGACAGAGACACCACCCACCAACAGATCTGCTTTTTCCAAAAACATTTTTGAAATCTTCTCACCAATGGTTTTCAATGTCGCCAGAGACTAGAATTACCCATTTTTTGTCCAGGAAACAGAACAGATTTAAAATAAATTGTCACCTCTTCAATCAAAAAGTTCAACATGTGCATGGCCTACAGACATATGGAAATATGATCATCATCCTTAATCATCAGAGAAATGCAAATCAAAACTACTTTGAGATATCATCTAACTCCAGTAAGATTAGCCCATATCACAAAATCCCAAGACCAGAGATGTTGGCATGGATGTGGAGAAAAGGGAACACTTCTACACTGCTGGTGGGAATGCAAATTGATATATTCCTTTTGGAAAGATGTTTGGAGAACACTTAGAGATGTAAAAATAGATCTGCCATTCAATCCTATAATCCCTCTACTAGGTATATACCCAGAAAACCAAAAATCACATCATAACAAAGATATTTATACCAGAATGTTTATTGCAGCCCAATTCATAATTGCTAAGTCATGGAAAAAGCCCAAGTGCCCATCGATCCACGAATGGATTAATAAATTGTGGTATATGTACACCAGGGAATATTATGCAGCCTTAAAGAAAGATGGAGACTTTACCTCTTTCATTTTTACATGGATGGAGCTGGAACATATTCTTCTTAGTAAAGTATCTCAAGAATGGAAGAAAAAGTATCCAATGTACTCAGCCTTACTATGAAAATATGAAACTATGAAACTAATTTATGGCTTTCATATGAAGCCATAACCTAAGAACAGGGGAAAGGGGAAAGGGAGGGGAGGGAGATAGGAGGGGGGCGGAGGGAGGGTGATTGGTGGGATTACACCTGCAGTCCATCTCACAAGGGTACATGTGAAACTTAGTAAATGTAGAATGTAAAAGTCTTAACACAATAACTATGAAAAATGCCAGGAAGGCTATGTTAACCAGTGTGATGAAAGTGTGTCAAATGGTCTATAAAACCAGTGTATGGTGTCCCATGATCACATTAATGTACACAGCTATGATTTAATAAAAAAAAAAAAGTTCAACAGAAAATCAGACTCAGAAATCCTCAAAAGTATTTGCATAATCTTATATTTATAAATTCGTGTGCTGTACACTAACCTATTATTTCATATTTTCATAGTTTCTTACAGAGCAGATGAAATGTCAACTGCTATAAAAGTGACCTTACCCTTTTGAGATACCATACTGGTGGTTTTCAAGTAGTATGAATATAATAGATGACAAATATATCATATTCATGTATTTTTAATTACAGATACAATTAATGTAACTTCAAAGTAATGAGTCAAAAAGCAGAAATACACATCATCCACAGGACAGCTGCTACTTTCCCAAAGTAATGTTTCGCAGACATAATTTAACATGTTTTGCTTTGTATAAAGCTGCTTCTTTTCAGAAATAAAGGTACACAAATTCATATCTTACAACGATAATATATTTTGGAAATAGGGGAGTCTTCTTTGCCAAAAGAAGTTTCAAGTAAAGCCCTTTGCTATTTACACTTTCTCACAACACTGTGTTTTAACATGAAGTAATCTTGGTTTTCTGGGAAAAGAAGACTCAATAAATCCCTTAATTCTAATCCAGTATCTAATCCTTACTGTGGATGGATTTTAAATCCTTAAGAAATTTATCTATCACAATATAAGGCAAAGCACTAACTCTCAACTGCTGATTTTTATTTCACGTAGCTCCTGAATTTATCAATCTACTGGAAGGCACACCAGGGCATCAAGGCTCCCTCACGTCTAGCTTTGCAGACATTTCCCATGAAGGGAAAATAAATGTGTCTTTGTTTCTAGCCCTAGACTTTGAGTTAACCTGAGAGATTTGCTCCGAGTAAACAGTCCACCTGCCTTCGGTTCCCTTTCCCGTCATTCTCTAGCTGTCGTGTTCTCATTCTGACTTTTCATCCCTCTACTTCAACGCGAGCCTCCCCCATCACAGCAGAAACAGCGGCGTTATGAAGCTAGCTTGGCTTTTATTTCTTACTAGAAAAATTTAAATAGCAATTATAATATCATGTTTATACTACACATATACATTACACACATCTGTTACAACATAGCCACCAAAATCAATTTACCTTAGTGGAGAAGTCATAGAAATTTAGATTTCAAAAATCTAAGTATATATACTAAGGTTAAACTGTCAATGGTATATAATCCTCTTACTTTTTAAAAATCCTCATGTATTTTCCTTTCACAGGAAAAGTGATGCAGTATAAAAATAGATTAAAGTAAATCACAGCAACTCTTAACTTGTTCAGTTTCAAAGGCTTAGTACTTTAATATTTGTTTTATATTCACTAGGGTCTATATTTTATTAATTATTATCGGTGGGGAGAGGTTCTGAGGCCCTCAGTGGACGTGAAAAACCACGAAAGTATCAAATCCTATATACACTATGTTTTTTTGCCTATACATACCTATCTACGATTGTTTAATTATAAACAAGGCACATTATGAGATTAACAGCAATACATAATAATAAAACAGAACAATTATAAGGAGCAGACGGTATACACTGGACAAAGGGATGATTCACATCCTGGGACTGGACTGCACAGCACAAAATTTCATCTCACTATTCAGAAGGGCGCACAATTTAAAACTTTATCAAGTGTTTCCTTCTGGAATTTTCCATTATTTTCAGGTCATGGCTGACTGTACATAACTGAAACCATAAAAAGAAACCAGGAATAAGGAGGAACAGTGTGTGTGTGTGTGTGTGTGTGTGTGTGTGTGTGTGTGTGTAAAATTTAGTGTGAAATATACAGAAGGAGATTACTAGAGACTCGGTGATTTTTATTAAATAGCTGACAAATTCAAATGATCCTTCTGTGGAAAAGGAAAGGGGACAGAGACCCCTATTTCCATACTGATCAGACAGTAAAATATCTCTACCCAGAGAGCAGAACATTGTTATATATACCATTATAGGAACCATATTTCAACAGACAGAAGATGCTTCTAATTATAAGTCGGAATATTATTATTTTATAAGCCATAAAGGAAAATACTGTGTTGCCAATTAAATGGTTATACTTTATCAGAATACATCCGATTTCAGATACGGTAAAAAGTAATACGGATGACCCTTGGCTTATGATGGAGTTACATCCGGATAAACCCAATAAACCCACCATAAGTTAAAAATATCATAAGTCAAAAATACATTTAGTACATCTAAACTATGGAAGTTAACAGGGTGGTAACATGTGGCTTCGAGGCCACCTGCAGCCTTTCTGATCCTTGATGGTGTGGCCTTTTCTGTCAAGGGGCCACATTTGGGGATCCGGAGGATCATACGTGGCCTTGAGGCCGCAGGTTTTCCACTCCCAAATGGAAGTGTTGGATATCTCATGTAATTTACCAAATATGGTACCGAGAGTGGAAAGGGCGCTCACTGGGCCTGAAGAACTGATCGGTTAACCGGTTACCTTACGACCACGTGGCCAGCCGGGACCTGCCTGACACTGAGAGAATGTACAAAGAGCAACTTGAGAAAAGATGAAAATTCAAAATTCCAAGCACAGTTTCTACTGAATGCATCATAGGTCAGCACTGTTGTAAAGTCAAAAAATCGTAATTTGTAACTAGAGGACTGTACGTACAATGTAGGGCTTGGAATAGATAAATGACAATATGTTCCACTCACCACGAAAACCAAGTTCATTGCCTATTTTACCCCTAAAAACCATTGTCACATCTCTAAAGTAGAGAGACTGGCAGAGGGAGATTTAGTTACTTGCTGTAGGAAACACAGCTAGAAAATTCAGGGCTAGGATTTAAAACTAATCCCCAGGGGCTGACCCTTCCTGAATACTTCCCTGCTTGCTAGATTCAAATTTACTAACAATCCGTTCTTAACTCAGCTTATTAAAAAGTGAGTTCACAAATACTTGGGAATACGCTTCTCTCTTTGATATTAAACTCTCTTAGGTAATAACAGCAAATGTAACATTAACTAAAACATTCTTATCCAAAGCTATTAATCTGTGATTAACAAGCATGATTGTGACATGGAACGCCTAAGTAAGGCATTCAACAATATTCCATGCAGAACAATTGTGTATATCATAGCATCTCAAATAAGTTCTAAGTCTGGACGCCAAGTACATCCACTATTTATATATTTCCATTTACAGGAAAAGGAACAGTTTTAATATCATTGTGAGGACATGAAAATAAATCCATTTTGGTACTGTCTGAGCAACTGCTTATACATCATGGAGTTTGCAGGTGAAATCAAGAAAGCTTTCTTCAATAATCCTTTAATATAAACCTAGCAGAAATCATGTTTCATGCAGATCCCTACCAACTGGCTATAGTAATAATGGTCTTATATATTTCTGTCAAATAAACATAGACAGAAATCCAAAAAGATAATTATCACCGTCCTTGAGAATATCACAAACTAAAATTTTCAGCACATACCATATGGAAACTCTTTGGGATTTTGGTTGGTTGACTTTAATTCTAACAACCATGTCATCCTCAAAGAGACTGAGAAGAATGGAAAAACAAAGAAGGAGGACAGATACTTTGCAGAACAATTAAATAGAGGACAAAAATGAAGCAACACAGGAAAAGGCCAGTTTGCTTACTACCTCCGAGTTTGAATTATTCTTCATCTACAAAAATGAGATTAAAATGACTTTCTGGGTTGTGGTGATCATGTCTATGAAAGTGCTGTAGACTATGTGCTTTATAAGCCACTATGCAATTATATAATAAATATTACACAGTTTTAATTTCCAAAAAGTAAACATAAAGGATACACTAGATTGGAGGGGGAGAAAAGAACGGTTAAAGGAAAAGCTCAGAATACCTATGAAAGGCTAAAACACACAAGACTGGGTCTGAAAGGCAAAGGTTAATAGGACCGAAATTTAATATTTTTAACTCTCTGGGAACTCTGTAAACTCAAAGTTTGAGATATAACTCACATAAAATAAAAGGAACCCATTTCAAGTGCCGAGTCAGAGGCATCGTGACAATGTAATCACCGCTGTAATCTTGGTATCGAGTCCTCCGTCACCCCCCAAAGTTCCTAGTGACCTCTAACTAAAAGAAAAACAATGATTTTTTTTTTTTTTTTGCACTATACTTGGCTGGTATAATTTGTAATTTCAAAGGAAGATTGTTCCCAACATTGTATACTTGGAATTTGCTTGTGTTTTTGTGTGTAGTGAGATATTGTTGTTATTTTGTCCTTATGTCGTTCAAGTTCGAGCTTAAGAAACATAGCCTTAGGGCAGCACCTGTGGCTCAAAGGAATAGGGTGCTGGCCCCATATGCCAGAGGTGGCGGGTTCAAACCCAGCCCCAGCCAAAAGGGCAAAAAAAGAAAGAAAGAAAGAAAGAAACACTGCCTTAAATAAAACCAATGCATGTGATTAATTTATACGTAAATTTACAACCATCCACCGGTTTATCCAGATCTACAAAAGAGGAAAAATCATGTCAAACTGAATTATTATATTTAACCATTTGAACCATCTCCCAATCACTGGATAATTACATATAATTCACCAATTTGCCTTAGTTACATAGATACTACCTTAAAATCAGACTGAATTAATCTTCTCATATAATGATTTCTGTCAATATTCTGGGGGAAAAAATTTAATTTATTCCCAAAAGAAATAAAAATGTCTGTCAAAAGAAAATCAAACATCCTTTTAAAATTTCACTGCTAAAGGCAGCTAGCTGAGACTATATGGTGAAAATCTTAATTGTTGAGAATGATACTAAGCCAGTGACTCCATACTCTAAAAAAACAAACTTCATTATTTTCTGACAGTGACATGAATTTGGCATTGCAATCCATGTAAAATATATAAAGGTGCCAATAATTGAGCCAAAATGATAAATCAAGTTTCAAATAATTGTTTTAAAAAATACACTAAGATATTTCAATGCCAAGATACTGTGAAACAAACAGTTGACTACAAAGAGGATTAATTTTGTAGCAGAATAAATCAAGGTATTTTAATATATTTAAGAAGCAGTTTCATTTTTGAAAGGATTCTTTTAGAAAATTAAACACTCTTTTGTCATTTCCCAATGCATGAGTTGGAGAGGGGAAAAAAAGACAAGGTAAATTAGAAGGCCAAGTTCAAACTGCCAATCAAAGCAAGTGGGTTTTTTGTTTTGTTTGTTTTTTTTTTAATTTTCTGAAAGAAAGTAGCCCTTTCTCTCTTCGTATTTGGTACTGTATTAAATGAATTCAAGTTCTCACAAATGTATGGAGATCACCAAAAGCCCAAAGTATTTCATAAAATCTACAAAAGTGTCTAGTGTAATGTAGGGGGCTGGGGGGCTCGGTAAGCTCCCACTGAAGGGGTACAAGGGAAAGGTGTTTGGTGCACCTGCTAGGGGAAGGGCTCAACTACACATGGGATGCTACTTAACAAATGCAAACCAGGTAAGCAAATCATGTGCAGGTACCCTTATATTAATCCGGAAAAGAAAAACCGTACATCCCTGAAATCCCTACCTAAAATAAGAATGGGTTAAAAGTGAAGTGGAACGAACGTTTTCCTTTGACTACAACAAAAAGTAACTGTCCTGAGTCATGGTTCCTGGTGCACAGAATTTATCTTACAGAACAGAGCAGCCTGAGCCATACTGAAGAGTGACGGCGACAACGGCACTCTGTGAACATTTAAGTGCCTGAAGATGGATTTGCAGCCTAGATGTGAAAGATAGATAGACAGATAGATAGATAGATACATAGATAGATAGATAGATAGATAGATAGATGATTCATGATTGATTGATAGATATACATTTTAGACCAGCAGTTCTCAATCTGTAGGTCGAGACCCCTGTTTAACAATGAAAATACATTGCGGCATTAGGAAGGTTGAGAACCACTGTTTTAGGCAATGTATTTGCTCAAGTTCAAGATCAAGAAAATTACTGAAGAAGTAGACTTAAAACTCAAAGCAGTAATGCACACAAGAAAACCACATCCAGATACATCTGCTCTCATGTTCCTCAATAACTATTTGGCAACATTACTTAATAAAATAAAAATACACTTTATTTTGTTGAAGGTTGGTCTCCTTTGTCCTGGTGGTCAAATTTCTGTGGTAATCAGCCTCTAGAGATACAATCTGTTCACACGTGAAATACAAGTGAAAGCATTCTATCCAATCAAGCCAGGGCCACTCGTCCACAGACCAAGTGGTTCCTCTGTCATTGCCAGACACCATAGCCAAGTCCTGGTGGCCATCTCATCAATACAGACTTTGGACATTAAGATCAGTAAGAAAATTATTATGGGAAGATTAACAACCATGGATAAAATTACATGAAAACATAAAGAGAGGAAATTAGGATGGAAGAATAACTTGAAGGACATTTAGAAAGAAAAGAGACGAAGATAGGAAAGAAAGGAAAAGAGCCATGAACGGCATCTTTGTCAATTCGTATCTACTGATTATTTTTTCCAATTTTATTTTCCACTTCTTCCCATCAATAGCATACAATGCCACCATTTATTCAGGTATTTCAAGGAAAGCACACGATCCTTCCAAGGAGAATACTTCCATTGTTTAATGGGATGAATGAACGCATCAGTGCCAAAATTCGTTACATTCCTCCTATTATTTTGATCACTAGAAAAATAAAGCTTAATGAAGATCCACACGTTTTCTAAAACTTCTATAATAATTTAAACAAAAAAAAATTTTATAATATAAACCTCAAGCAGGCAAGGTGGCTCACGCCAATAATGCTAGCAATTTGGGAGGCAAAGACGGAAGGATCCCTTGAGCCCGGGAGTTCAAGACCAATCCAAGCAACACAGCAAGACCCCATCTAACCAAAACATAGAAAAATTAGCCAGGCATGGAAGTCCCAGCTACATGGAAGGCTGAGGCAGGAGGACTGCTTTGAGTCCAGTGGTTTGAGGCTGCTGTGAGCTCTGATGATCCCCCTGCACTGAAACCCGGGGAATAGAGCAAGCTTCATCTAAGAAATAAACACATGACTGGATAAATAATAATACAATGAAATAAAATAAATAAAATAGAACCTCAAATTTCTTCAATAGTCAAAAACACAAATTGATTTAAAAAAACTCTGTGTACTTTCAGACAGGAAAGATATCTTTCTGGATTTATCATTTGTGTGCAGCTTATACACAATATTAGCACTGTCATACAATTTTGTGTACCTAGGGTTAAGCAAATTACTTAGGTTAAGCAAATATAAAACAAGCATCTGCCCCTTGTTTCCTGTGCAAGCCCTAAAAGCAATGGAATAATAACCTGATGCAGATATTTCCAAAGGGAAATAAGTCCTTTCAGTCATTAAGGAAGCTGGCTCTATGTTTTATTTATTTATTTTTAATTAAATCACAGCTGTGTACATTAATGCAGTCATGGGGTACAATGTGCTGGTTTTATATACAATTCGAAATATTTTCATCACACTGGTTAACACAGCCTTCACAACATTTTCTTAGTTATTGTGTTAAGACATGTATATTCTACATTTAGTAAGTTTAACACGTACCCTGGTAAGATGCACCGTAGGTGTGGTCCCGCCAATCACCCTCCCTCCACCCGTCCTCCCCCCTCCCCTCCCCTCCCTCTCCCCTTTCCCCTTCTTCTTGGGCTATAATTGGATACTCTTTCTGGCTCTATGTTTTAACTTAGTTAATACTCAACTTTTGTATGGTAATATGAAGGTGAGCTGTTCCTTCTAGAAAGTTCCCTATGACAGCAAATTATTTGCATGTTTTGCAGGAGATACCAAGATAAGATCATAAGCATCACATTATATCAATTAAGAGGCTATGGAAAGTAACTGGACTGGCAGGCTACTCCAGGATAAAAAAATCCAGAGTGATCTGGGGGCAGTTGTGTACTGGGTTCTCCAGACGGGACTACAAGCCATGGTTGTGTGTGAAAGCAAGTATGGTCACCTGGTTGTTAATAATAAATGGGGGGGGGGGTGGAATGTGGACTTTAATGCTGTGAATCATTTCTGTGTAAAGAGAGTTTGAGGACTCTGCATAACCCTGTCCAATTTGGCCAAAAAAAAAAAAAAAAAAGCAGGGGCAATTAAGTACTTAGGTACTCCATTTGGTAGAGTAAACTAGCCCAGCTTTGGAAATATTTTTTAATATTAATAATATCCATAATAATTAATATTAATAATATTAATAAAAAATAGGTAAGACAATAGAAGACCTTGGGGATAAATGTAACTCCCTGAGATCTGAGATTTCTTTAATAACATAGGAATTTGTAACTTGTGCATTATTTTTTTCCCCTGTACCCTTGAACTTCCAGTGAAGTCTGAACCATTAGAGTCTGTCTCTTCCGCACTTTGGAAAACTGAAAAAAGAATGTGTACCATTGCTGAAACTAAGTTGCCCCCGAGTGCGCAGAGCGGTGTCCCTCCTCTCCCGAGGACAGAGTACTAACAATGATTGTGCGCAGCAGAGCTGAGAGGAGAGGCAGGTAAATCTCACCAAGGTCATGAGCAAAGGAAGCAGCTGTGGGGAAAGGAAAGAAGGAAAAAATATAGGAAAACCTGGCACTGAAGAACTGGAGGGCCTATTCTTGAGCACAGCCGAGACGGCTCCCTGAATAACTCTCAGTTCTTTTTGTTTTGTTTGTTTTGAGAGAGTTTTCTTGTTTGTTTGCTGTTTGTTTTGAGACAGACTATCACTATGTCGCCCTTGGTGGAGTGCGGTGGCATCACAGCTCACAGCAACCTCAAACTCTCGGGCTTAAGAGATTCTCTTCCCTCAGCCTCCCAAGTAGCTGGGACGACAGGTGCCCCAAACTCTCAGTTCTTAAAGGGGCAATTTTTATGGGTGTTCTTTTTCAGCCATCAAGTCAGAAGTAGCTGTCATTACCATGAACTAGAAGACGAATAAACTCCGATATGTTCACGTTAAACATTTGTTATTTAACTTGCCATGAAAACATGAACACAAAGACAACAGAAAGGCATAGTTTAACCTTTCTTTTTTTTTAATTGTTTTTTTTTTTTTTTAAATCATAACTTTGTACATGGATGCCTTTATGGGATTCAGGCTACTGCTTCGATATATAATGTGACATGTTTACATTGAACTCACCTAATGTACATGATACATTGGTACATTTCAAAACTATTCAGAAATAAGTATAATTGTGATGGATGTGTTACCTTTCTAAGTTATAATCAGCAGTGTAGGGTACAATTATTCATGGTCTTATTAATAACTCCTACAAAGAGTGACCTGCTACTTAGCTAAACATAACCTTCTATTATGGCCCCTTAATGTTTTGTTTGCAGTAATAACATATTACAAAGGAAGAACCATGTAGGTAAAATATATACATATCTGAGGTATCATTAACGAAAAGTGGCTTGTTCTCCACTGTGAGGATTCTATGTCTTATGTTAAGAGAAATGTCTTCACGTTTCAAGTTTTTCAATTGCTAACAAAAATTCTGTGTCTGTCAAAGTAACAGCAAAAGGCGTAAGTACTGGCTGCCACAATCCAGGAATAGATTTCAACTCGGTATTGAATTTTAATGTGGAGTCTAAAAGATCAATCTCAAATCACAATTAAAGTACTGTGGAATTTCAGATTTTAATTTGCATCAATGCTATTCCTTTTAAATCTGTCGCCAAGATTCACCCTCAGGAAATAATTATAGGTGTAAAACAAAATAAAAAGATGTGAAAGTATAAGAACTAAGGAAAAATTTACTATGATAAGTACAATAAATGTTGGGATCGCTTTGATGAGATCCAAAAAAAAAAATATAAATATATAAAAAAAACTCCTAAAATGTCTTTGTTGTCAAGAACTTGCAAAAGCATTAACTTCCCACCCCTCACAGTCAACTTTCCATGATACCACACTATCACATGCACAAAAAAAACCACAAAAATTATCTGATATGAGTATTAAAGTGGTTACAAATCAATCAATTTAATAACCAAATGTGGATTTTAAATGTGATATAAAAGGTGATGTAAAACCTCGTCAGAAAGTCCTGAATTTGATCTTCGGAGAGCAGCCGTTTAGCACAGTTTTTAAAATTACAAGACTTTCCTTTTATAGTCTTTAACTAAAAATTCTGGTATCAGCCAGTCCTTCAGAGGAAGCGTGAAGGTGTGTAACTAAGTGAGGGCGCTCTTCCCAAACTCCTCGGCAAGCTCCTCCTTAAAACATCACGATGTGCAGATGTGCATTCCCCACCTTCTACACAGTGAACAAAGATACCGCTTTCTATTTTAGTGTATATATATATATATATTTTTTTTTTTTGAGACAAAGTCTCACTATGTCGCCCTTGGTAGAACAGCTCACAGCAACCTCCAACTCCTGGACTTATGTGATTCTCTTGCCTCAGCCTCCCAAGTAGCTAGGACTACAGGCGCCCAGCACAACGCCTGGCTATTTTTTTGTTGCTGTTGCAGTTGTCATTGTTGTTTAGCAGGCCTGGGCTGGGTTCAAACTCACTAGTCTCAGGGCATGTGGCCGGCCCTGTAATCACTGTGCTAAGGGCGCAGAGCCACATTATTCTGTTATCATATTGCTTATTAGGAAAATAGGAAAACTAGAAGTCATTCCTTATAGAGACCTGATGGCAAACTGAAGGGTTGGGGCCAGTTCACAGGACTTGAGGAGCCAGCTGGAGGGGGGAAAAGTGAATACTTGGAAGACACAGACATTCAGCTGGTGAATCTAGAAGATGCTGTTGACCATACAAACTGAAAAGACTTTCTAAACTTTAAAAAATACAAACATCGTCTAGCAAGAGGGAGGAGTGAGCGGGGGGAGGGGCGGGGGAGGCAAATGGCGGAAGAAGAGAGGGCATTTAATTCCGTCTCACCTAATAGCCACAGTGTGAGGTGTTCAGCACCCCCGCCCGGGTGAGGGGCTCTCCAAAAACCTGAACTTTACCTTGGAAGTGACAACAATGTAACCTAAAAATTTGTTCCCTCATATTAATTTGAAATTTAAAAAAAAAAAAAAAACTTCTCTAACATACTACTTCCAACTAAAAAAAAAATGTTTTTCCAAATCAATGTTACAGTTCTAATAAAGGAAATAGAGACTGTATTGGAAGATTATAAAGAAAAACAACCAACTAATGCTCAAGCAAGGTCAGCTAATATCCCTGGATCTAAAAATGAAATTCTGCAGACTTACTTTGCCCTAATCTCTCCTGCATTTGCTTCGCTGGCCCTAACGCATCTAGAAGGAATCAAAGGGAAGAGAAGATTTGGAAGTCTAAATCCTGCCTTCTTTTCCGCACCTGTCAATAACTTAATGCTTCATCCGGTAATCAAGTCCCCATAGGCATTCTTAATGATTAACAATTTCCTTTGCAAAGAAATACAGCTACCTATGAGCATGTAAGTCCTTTAAAATACTTAGTTCTCGTTAGAAAATACAACTTTATGTGGAAGAGATTTTACTTGTGGGGTATCAAAAGGTTAGATCAGGGAAATATTGCAAGATTCATATAGAACTTATTAAGTGAAAACCTTACAAAATAATAGCAGCAATGGCCATAGCTAAAAACCTGGATCTAAATATCACAATTTTAGGTTACATTGTTGATCTACTGACATTGGGAACCGTATCCTATTTAAGCAATGCAATTTCAAACAATGTTACCTCTATTTGGTAACTGAAAATTGTGTTATTACTTCGATGAGAAAGCAATATTTGCTAATTTTTATATATTAGACATATATACAAATACATAAAATAATAAATACTAGTAATTACTTGAAGCTTTAACTACAAAGAACATTTTGATATGTAACATTATTAGATCTGTCAATGTTTCATTTAAAAATTAGATCATATAAGGTGACCTAACTTTTTATTCCATAAAATACTGCAGCTACATTCCAGGTCAATAATTGTAAATTTGGCATCAACAATTTTAAATGTTACAAAGCATTCTACTAAGTGGATATATCCTATTATATTGAATTGATCTCCTTTTGTTAGACATATAGGTTAATTTTGATATCTTGCATTTAAAGTATGCATCTTTACATGGACTTCAGAGGTTAATTGTGAGTTTCTTTTCAAAAGGCATTGGCTACATTTTAATCATTAAACACTAACAACTTGGTAATTTAGAAAGTCATTCTACTGGGAAATAATTCAGGAAAGATAATTTCAGATAATAGCAAAGCTATCATTTGGCGAGGGGAATTCTGATTTATCATTATCCAATGTTTAACATCTCCCAAAACAACACAGGATACTGAAGGGCAACCTAGTGCCCTGGGTGTATTAGGGAAGGGAAGAAATACCTGTTACGGAAACCTCTTTTTCTTCCATTAGTTCACCCTTCTTCTTAAAAATACTTTAAACTGATTTGAGAAAGAAAAATCTAGATTTATATCTCTTCTATTAGTGTCAACTTCTTCAGGGGTGAAGGTATCACATCATATTATATTTCATTCTTCTCTGAGCCCATTCACACGTATTAATACATTTGATACTGAAAGATTAATCACCTTCTAGTGCCCAAGAAGGTGCAACTCATATGTATCCTTATTTATAGATGAGAAAACTCCGGCTCAGAGAAGTTCAATGATTTGGACACATCTCACATTCATTAAAAGAACCATATAAGAATCACCCATTTGACCTCCATCTCTTAAATCCAAGCACTTGTTTCATGGGGCCTGCGAACTGGAAGGAAAAGGAAAGAAAAATGAAGAAGAGATGAACAAGGAGAAAAAAAAATCACAGCACTAACACGGGAAGTTCCTAAACTAGAAAGTCAGCCCATGAACAAACATGGCAAGCAGGTGAGAAGACCTCTGCAAGCAGACAGTCAAGATACGGCCTCAGATACACCAAGTCCCACCTCGTTTCTCGATAAAGGGCTACCTGGAATGTTTGAGGTCTGAGTTTCAATTTCATCTACTGAAAGATGCTTTCCTTGATCACACTCTTGACAGTAAATCTCTCCTGTTACATCACTCTGACAAGGTGTAAAGTAAATGCATTTCAAATGGATGAATAGGACGACAGTCAGCTAGATGATACGAGAAAATGAATCTTGTTCAGGGAAACTAATAATTCACCCAAAAGCCTTCCCCTAAACTAGCATTCCACTAGCATTCAAGGGGACTAATGAGACAGCCATTTACTTACAAGTAAACTAAGTATCGGTCGTGATACCCTTTTGGCTTCAAGTCCTGTGTAAACAGATCTATATTTTAAAGTACTTTCCCCTAAGCTGAAATATTACCACTTCCATTATCACATAATACAATATCCTTTTTGAAACCCGTCTAGACAGACACAATCTGCTGGAGTCTGAAATATTTTTATTTTATGATCATGAGCAGACGTGGACGGTAACATGTTTAAAGCACTAAATTGCAGCCACGCGAGCATTTGATTGCTGATGTTTTGTTCAGCAGGAACGGGAAGTTGGCATGTCTGCCAGCAAAACATACAAAACCTATGGTGTAATTTAGGCTTGATACTATACTGTGCTCATACGGGCTGTTCTCAGTATTTGGCTCAAAACCATGTCTTACTACTAAATGTCTCCTTTTCCCAGCCCTGCAATGCTTCCTAAGGTATTTTGCAATTTGATATCAGCTTCTTATTTTCAACCCTGAACACCACAAGAAACACCATAAGAAATGTTTTAATAGTCTTTGAAAAGCTAAAAAAAAAAAAATCCCTTTTGTTACTAGTTCATTAATTATCTCCACTCAGAACTTCTGAGTTTTTAATCTCAGGGGAAAATTCCCTGGAGGGAAAAAAGAAAAAATACTTTCAGATCTTAGCTGCATGTTTGCGAGGGAATAAGAGAAAAGGCAGATGGAAGAGCCAATCTTTTCAGAATATAAACATGATTCATGCCATAACTATAGGCAGCCAAACCCGGCTATAATTGTTTGGAAAAAAGAAAGAAAGAAAGGATCAGCTATGTCTCAGTCGAACAATTTCAAGTGTAAAGATCCAGGGAACACATTACCCAATTTTGCTTTAATCTGTTCTCTTGATTTCCTGACCAGCCGTTTGGAGATTCTTGATGGCTCGCTGTCATAAAGCCCTGCAACCGAGTGTTTACCCAGCAGGTATGAATTCTTGGCTGGCTTCACTCTGAGGATCAAGGCTTCTTCTACAGGCCTGAGAATCTACCTAGATTCTCCTCAAATGCCCCTCCTAGTGTTTACATTGCTTGACCCAATAAAAGCAACGGCATTATTTATTTGTGTAATTTAGTGCAAGCAATAGCCTGACACTACCTTTTGACACGTAGTCATGTATGCAATCCTCACAACAGTCTTTTTTTTTTTTTTTTTTTTTTTTTTTGTAGAGACAGAGTCTCACTTTATGGCCCTCGGTAGAGTGCCGTGGCCTCACACAGCTCACAGCAACCTCCAATTCCTGGGCTTAAGCGATTCTCTTGCCTCAGCCTCCCGAGCAGCTGGGACTACAGGCGCCCGCCACAACGCCCGGCTATTTTTTGGTTGCAATTTGGCCGGGGCCGGGTTTGAACCCGCCACCCTCGGTATATGGGGCCGGCGCCTCACCGACTGAGCCACAGGCGCCGCCCCACAACAGTCTTTTTAGGTGCACAGGAGGGATACCATGATCCCATTTGGATAAATGAGAGAGGTGGATTTCAGGAAGGTTCAGCAAAGTGTTCTGAACAACACAGCTGGCGAGGTGTGGCTCTGGTCCCGAATTACGATCTCCCCACCCCTCCTCCAGCCGTCTTTTCACTGTATCCCTGGGATGTTCGATTCTGGAATCCCATCGGGTCTATGCCAAGATGTTGATTCTAGTTTTGTAACTCAAAATTATTTAAACGACCACCCCCAAAGAGTATTCAAACTAAATAAATGTTAGAAATAAATAACATCATTAGGGCAGCACCTGTGGCTCAATGAGTAGGGCACTGACGGGCCCCATATAGTGGAGGTGGCAGGTTCAAACCCGGCCCCAGCCAAAAAACTGCAAAATAATAATAATAATAATAATAAATAACATCATTAAATAAATTTGATGTAATAAAACTAATACTTGCATGTGTCTGCCTGTGTCATCTGCACTCATCAAGACAAATCAGTAGGAAACAATTACTGGAGTCCTGTCAACCTGCCACTTTTCTAAAATTTCCATGTATAACTTCAGCCCTTACAACTCAATCAGGCTTTTTTATCACTCAGAAAAAAGGGTGAGGCTCAAGAGAATAAACAGAACTGACTGAGTTCAGTGAGGTGACGAGGTGGCCGGCCCTAGTAATGTGTGAGGGAAGATTATGTGTGCATGATACAAGTCACTGGGGTAGCCAGAGACTATCAAAAAACACCTGCTTAAAAAAAAAAAAAAAAAACTGCCAAAGTCCAGGCATTATTTTTAAAAATAAATAAGTAAATCCTGGGAGAGATTCTTTTCAACAAACTCCAGTTTGAAAAAGAAAAATCTAAACTTGTTCAGCACTTCAATTTCCAACTTCCTTCATAATCACCAAACATTAGTTCTCACGACTGTATCTGTTTTATCTCTCATGTGTATCGGGGATCATCCCTCTCCTCCTCTTGTACGGATAAGCACACTGTCATTTATGAGAGTTAACTAATATGCCCAGGACTTCATCTCAAAATTTTTTCATAAGAAAAGTAATTCAAATAGTGGCTGTTCTTAAATTTTGCTTGCCTTCTTACTAATGCCCCGACTTGAGAGAGAGGGAGGGAGGGAGAGACGTGTAAATGGGGAAAATAGGCAAACCTACCTAAAACGAAGCTTAGTTATAGATCACCAAGTTAACTAAAAAGAATTTGAAATAAATAGCAGGGATTCTAACATCCATAGCACAAAATGATTCCTCAAAAACACCTGTGGAACTCCTGCTACAGAACAAAATGTATAGCCTAACAAGCCCACAACTAAGAATCAATATGATTAAAATCTATAAAAATCATGACTAGTGGGAATTCACTAAACCCATATATGGCAGAATCGAGGGCTCGTCCTCTGAGTTTAAAGGAGGGAAACAACACAGATGACAAGATGGATTCTCTGTCCTGTAAGCATTACGTGTATGAACCCAAGAAGCCGAGCAGACAGAAACATAAATGTCTTTAAATCATCTAAACTTATGCATGACATCTCTTGGATAGGGTTTGTCAGGGAAGATTGTCAGTAATAAGGAAGAAAGAGCTCTCTTTGTTGAGGATGTCAGCATAATGAAGATATTGAGGGGGCAGCGCCTGTGGCTCAAAGGAGTAGGGTGCCGGCCCCGTATGTTGGAGGTGGCGGGTTCAAACCCAGCCCAGCCAGAAACCAAAAAAAAAAAAAGAAGATGTCAAGGAAACCAGAATATATTTCTTTCTCCCCAGCAGAACGACCTATATTACAACGGACTGGTTTTCGGAATGGATAATCAACTTCTTCGTCTAACCGTCTTAGCCGCCAGGGGTCCACTCCGTATTTCACCAGAGTCCCCTTCTTCCTGTTTCCTTACCATGAACTGACGCCAGCTTACTGACTTCCCCTAATGTCTGTCTTCGGCTTGTGCAACACAGGCCAAATGCTTTGGGATGGCAGGAATAATAAAAATTGAGTCCCAAATGTCTACTTCTTTAATCTTTATTTAGTTTTCTACTTTCATTTTTAAGAGAATAAATAGATTCAACAGGGTCTTCCCTGAGGCCAACAGACATCCCTTTTATTTTAGATATTTAGGGAACCAACGGCCCAGTCTTGATCTGTCTAGACACGGCTCACGTTGGAAGGCCTTCAGGGACCAGGCAGGTTATATAAATGGGTCAAGTGGGCTGGGAAGAATTAATGGGAAGTGGTGACATCTACTGCAAATCAAAACATGCGTGCTCCTTCCAAAGCAATCCATTTCAACATTTCAAAGAGCGTTGAGAAATAGACTCTGCAGACTGGACGGATGGTGCTGACCACTCTGAGATTTCTGGAGAAAACAGATAACCTGAGGCCCGGTACTTGTTTTCAGATAACATATTGACAAGACAGTATATTCTTCATCCACAGGACTCATGTATGTACGAGAGGTTAAAAGCAAAGACCTTTCAGAAACCATTCTAGTCAGCTGCTCCTGGAGACGTGGCTATTATTAAAAGGTGCCTTTTTTATTACTAAAGAGTTTTGAGAAATGAAGGATTCCTACCCTCAGACAGACGTCACACTATCATGAAGGAGACAGCTACTCCAAATACAAGAGACTAAATGCAAATTTAGATGGTTAAGGATTGTGGACAACCTGGACAGCTAGAATAATTCCTGCCTTCCAGTTGTTGGGACAATTTGTAGTCTAATAGCAGGAGCAAGTTGACTTTATCCTCTAGAAATTCTGAAGACTCAAACTTGCAACTCTGGCCCACTGTTTTCCAGAAAGGAGAATGACACCAGAGGAAGGGGAATGGCTTGCCAAGGTCACAAAGCTCGGGAGCAGCAAAGTGAGAAGCAGATTTCTCACTCCCCCGATAACCAAAGAAATAACAGAAAAGATACATTCTCTATCCTTAAATATGTTATTTTAAAAGTACTTATTCTGATAAACAGAGTCATTCACTCAACACATTGACTAAGGAGTCCGGGGGTACAAGTTGCTGACACAGCATGAATAGTTCCGCCCTCATGGAAATTAAGTGTCACGGGGAATTCGATGCTTTAAACACGGGGCCCACACAGTTTAAAGCTAACGTATTCTCTTGTCTTCCATTAATGGGATCCAACTTGGAACTAACTCCTCAATTTCATACTGGAGATGGCAGTCTCTCCCCTGGTTTATAGAATAATGTTAACGTTTATCATTTTTATATTCGCTCATTAAACTGTAAGAGATTTTTCATAATGAAAGGTAGGGGAAAACTTCTTAGGCCAGAACTCCGTCATCAAATATTTTTCAGACTTCTACCCTTTAGCTAACTTTGTTTGCCAAAGACACTCAGAGAACAGCAGCTTGTTCCTCTGATATATTGCTACATATGCATTTAATATTTCTTAATCCTTTGTGCATTTTTTATGTTGTGTATAGCGTCACCTTTTAATAACAAGGTAAAGGTCACCTTAGCATCCGTTAGTGTAATTGTGATGGCTGAATACAATAGATTGGTTATTGAAAAAGTCAGAATTTTTCGCAACTTTCAAACCATTAACGCTATTTACTATGTCAATTTCTCTTAAAAAGGCATTCTTTTATGCCTAGGAACAGATAGCATTGTGAGAAGAAATATCTTTAAAATACATATTAGTAAATAACATAAACTATAATTAGCTTGCACCACAAATGCCAGGGTGGGGGACGCGAATGTTAGTTAACAGTAAATGCATTAGTCATAAATTCTAAATGTTTCTAGTATATGCACTTGAAAATTGGTAAATTTGAAATCTTCTTTGAAGCTATTTTCCATACGGCCACACGTGTGAGGGGGAGGGATGGAGGGTGGACAAAAAATTTCCCATGGCTTTTGTAAAATTACAGCCCCATTTTCTTGTGCCACTTCTCTTTTTATTTTTCTTTGTCTCTTGACATAAGCTAAGAAACAGATGGTACCAATTCAACGCCACAAAAAATGCCACACGGCATTTCCAGACAAACTTATCTTTCATACAGTATCTCTTCAGAGCCTTGCAGAAGTGGCTGGCTGGATGGGCACGTCCGGGGCGGGGGGCGTATGTCCCTCACTCACACGGAGACAGGCACAGTGAACCAGCTTTTCCCATGTCCAGGACGAGGGTGTCAAAGCAGCGACTCCTCTCTCCCAGCTGGGAAAAGGCACCAAAGCACAGAGGTTCCTCCAAATGCCACGGGAAGAGAGAGCGTCAGCCTAACTAACGACCGACCGTGGTCTCATTTAAATATTTATTTTCCATGGCCAACACAGAAATTCAACGACAGTAAACTTAAATCTGACCATGACCAGGCAAACATGAGCCCTCACTGTCTGTTAAAAACAACAAGATGGGACAGCGCCTGTGGCTCAAAGGAGGAGGGCGTTGGCCCCACATACTGGAGGTGGTGGGTTCAAACTTGGCCCCAGCCAAAAACTACTTAAAAAAAACAAAAGATGGATAAAAATAGTAACAGCTAATGTTTAGGCTAGAAATTGCAATAAAAAGTATATAAAACTTATCATTCCATCCCCCAAACAATCGTAACTAGGTTTACCATCATCCTTCCTATTTATGGATAAGGATACTGAGTCACCGATGTAGGTAACTAACTCAAAGTCACACAGTTGGCAAAAACTTGAGACAGAGGCCACACTGTGACACTCCACATGTCACGCAATAGTTTAAACCAGATGTTGTTTGTCTTCAACTTACTATCAAGCAGAATGCACTTTACATAACAAATCCCATCTCTTTTGATAGGCATTCGGTTACACAAAATCTCAGTAAATTTTGCTTTAAATGAAGATCTTTTTTCTCACAAATAGTGATAATTACGGCCATTCCAAAGCCACTTTTCATTTTAAATGTTATGCATGTCAATAAAGCAGCGGAATCGGTGTTGCTTTTAATTATCATCCAACTGTATGGTCCTTGTAGAAGCCCCAGCAGCATCACGCATTCTGTCCAGGGAAATGTTAGAATACTACATTTGTGATTAATGAAAATCGTGTCTGCTATTCTTTTTTGTTTGTTTTCCTTAAGAAGGATGCTCATAGAGTAAATCCTATAGCCCTCATTACGTAGAACACAGGGCACACACAGGCATTAAATTTATGTAACAGTGAATGCAATGTTAATTAAATCATCTTTAATTTGGTTTGAAAACTGTAAGACATTGTTCTCTCTCTGTCTTTTGTAGACTCATCTTCTTTGCTTATCTTTATAACCTAGAACTTACCACTCCTGAACATACCGATTTTTTGTCACTGAAATTTTTAATTGGTCATTTAAATCAAAAATAATGGATACACAGAATGTTAAGAGTCAGCATCATAAAACCTTATCTTCTTGGTAAACTCTGTGGAAACACTGCATTAGAACAAGAATAATTTGCATGAGAAAGCCAAATGGTCCAGTGTTTTATAAAACACCATCACTTAAGAGAAATCAGGCATTTTAAATAATTCCCAAGTGTCCGAATTTTGCATGGAACTGACTGAATTCGCTGTGTTACCCAAAGACCTCACAAAAATCAAACACTTAACAACACGTTTTCACCTTTAACCATAAATTTTATCTAACGCTGAAGTGCTCTGTGTTACACCGACACATCATTTTCTTTCCTCATATTTTGCATCACACAAATGGACAGTAGGTGCCTAGAATTCAATAGACACATATTACCATTCATTCTCTAACGAGAAGGAACACTGATGAAAGGGGAAGCCTTGGACTATTTAGCTCAAACAGAAGACTAGAGAGGTTCACGATATCTAAAAATCCACCTCCTCCAGTGTTAAGGGATGTTTTCCTCCATCTCAGCTCTGAGAAAAGTCACTTGCACATTAATTCAGGGCTGACCACGAATGCCATTTCTGAATAATATGAAACAGCTCAAAAGCAGGGAGCTCTGGGACCAAGCTGCCTTCAGCAAAGAGTTCCCGGGTGGGGGCAGGCTTCTTGGTTCCCTACCTGCTTCCGCCTTGAGTAATTTACTTTTTTTGTGGTTGTTCAGTGCCAGAAAACCAATCTTCTAAAGAATTACTTCACATTATGTGTATACAAAAGTGGTATGCACCATTAAGATAGATTTCATTTTGCAAATTTTCCCATTTGTTTTAAGGTCTAAAATAACTAAGAAATCCTATCAAGACTCTTGCTCTGAGCCAGAAAAGCTCTGGGGTAATTATATTTCTTAATGCCACAGTATAATCTCATGTGAGATGAGGTACTTGAAAACCAGGGTAATATTCCTTTCTGTCAAATCTTGACGAGCAAAGCCTTAGACAGTCAGTGCTATATGCTGGTGAAGAGCGAAGATTTATAACACATATGAATTTCACAATTTCATTTTACCTTCTTGGGCCCTGAAGTCATTTGAGTTTATAGCCCCGACTTGGACTCTAAAGACTTAGATTTGAATTCTGTTTCTTCCCCTTCATAGCTGGATTTCCCTAAGCGTTCATTTCTCTTTTTTTTTAAAGAACACTAATATCTATCTTTAATGTTTTCTAAAAGGTCTTTTACCTTCCTCTGACATATGAGGCCCTCAATAACTGCTGATGTTGACTGTCTTTCCTGTAACAACACGCTTGGTTTTTTGGGTTTATTATTATACAGTGAGACAGAGTTTCCAAAGGATGAGATTGCTGTAGGAATATTACCATTTTCTGTATGCAAGATGAGAAAGGACTTGGAAAACACCAGTATCAGGTCTTCCAAAATCAAGTCTTGACATGGTCATGAACAGAAAAGGAACTGATCTGGAAAGTCCTAAGACGAAAAGTAGGTGTCCTTGGCAAGGCAAGCGCTGAAGTCTCCATCTAAGGCAGAGTTTGCTTCCTCCGGTGTTAGCAGCTAAATGGCAGATGTTAGGATTTGCATTCATTTTGCTCACTGGCCCAATAACGTAAACAAGCTTCCAAGAACATTAATTTCCTGTCAACCTCTACAACTGCCTTTGCATTTTATTCTTCTTTCCTCTAATATATTGTTATATTATATGCAAAATCTAAACTACTGCAGTTGCTGTTCTCCTAATATTCTTAAGACCCTCATGATTCTCTCTCTCTCTCTCTATATATATATTTTTTTTTTTCAGTATGTGTGTGTGTATATGTATCCAGGAATCTACATGGTAATTTCAAATAAACAGTTCTTTTCCTATTTAGAGAATTAACTGAAAAATAGTATGAATGATATTATTACAGTGTGGGAAATATTGGCATCAGTCACATGGAAAAGTCTCCAAAATTCTCACCCTCGTTGGAATATTTAATCAGTCAGTCAACAAGATCTCGTGAGAACGTGAACGCTTAATGTCTTCTTTTATGAAGCACAGAATTAGTAGATAGGGTCCCAGCACTAAGGAATCTACAATCTTAAGTTTAGGTTTAAAAGCCCTAACTCTTATGTCTGAAGCTCTCACATTTAACCTTTACGGATTCTGAACTTTAGATGTGATTCTTTTTGTACGCTCCACACGTCTAAATTATGTGTATTCTCCTAACTCTAAGTAAATTAGAATCTGAAAATAAATTGGTTTATGTAAATAAATTTAGAACAATTATTGTTTCTTGTATACAGTAACAAATCTCTTTTACGTGATATTTTGAAAAGCAGAAGTTGGAGGAACTGGTTTTTCTAGCAACAGTTTAATATGTAACTTTGGGCACCTTCTTAACTTCTCTGGGTGTCAGTTACTTTATCCGTAAAATAAGAGAGAAAAACTACATGATTTGTAAAAGTTCCCGCCAGTTCTCAAATCTATAATCTGATTTAAATCTTTTTTTCCTGAGATGAATGAAATAGCAAGTTAATAAACTGTCTATGAGATTAAACGTGACGGTCCCAGGAAGGCTTTGTTAGGGAGAAGGCAAAGACCTACATCTTGGTTTAATTTTTAAAATAACACATCCAGCCAAATGAGGAGCTTGTTGAATCTGACAGCCTGGTCTGCAAATGACATTATTACTTGAATAGGGTTTTAGGCAATATTTTAGAACTATGTGATGTAGCAAAGCAAAATAGATTTTATTATGGCTTTATTTAAGGTCCTGCTCCAGAAAAATCACAATTTAAAATTCATTAAATTTAAACACAGGTGCATTTAAAACTTAGCAAAGGTGACTAGGAGAATGAAGGATGATTACTTCTCTGTCTGTCTGGTATAACCAGGCTACCTACTACTGAGATAAGATTTAATTTATTCAAACTTGGAACAAATGAGTTCAAGGGGCTGGTAGTTAAATTTTTCAAAATCAGACCTATTGTTCTCAAATCCCCTTGAAGAAATCCCTTTACAAAGCACACACACGAGAGAACAGGATGGAGGAGAATGTAAGACGCTACTGACAAAGCCCCTGTGCTATTAAAGAGGGAGAAAGAATTCGGAATTCTCATTCTGCGTTGATGTTCTAATTAATATTAGTCATACAGCAGACACCGTACCTGCCAGCCGAAAGTTTATAAGGAACAGAGAGACTTACTGCAGAGTCTCTTATCAGAGCATCTCCCTGGAGGCCAAAAATATTGATCTCTTTCATTGAATAAATACTAAAGTAACAACAAGAATCCATTATGTCTGACCTAACAAGAATTTTTAATCGAGCAAGTTACTGTCTGAAGGCACGCAGGGGTGGATATACTATCACTTACCGTTCCTTTTTACAGCTCAGAGCACAAGGGCAAATAATGAATGAGTTGACAAAATGACTCATATTTCCTACAGTGCTCTCTAAATATGTAAATGTTCCTAGTTTAAAAGCATTTATGCAGCATTTTGCCATATGAAAATCTTGATCATATATTTTCCATAATCTAGTAGCAGAGTTTCTCAAGAAATTGCCTCGCTCAATGAATATGATGCACTAGAGGTTTAACATTTAACTTTACATAATGTTTTTCCAAATATATGTCATATTTTAATATGTCTCATGCAACTGGAATAAAATGAAAAGGAAACGTCTTTTCTCTTTGGAGTTGGTTATTAGCACTTAAAAGATATGTTATCAACTAGATGTTAAATATTTCCTAGATGATTTCCACACCAAATTAAGATACAAGAATATTTTCCTCAAACCACAGTATTTACCTTAAATAAATGGCCAACGGACAAGAAATTCTTAGGCACTTTATGAGACCCTGAGTTAAAACAAAACATCATAAAAAGATACATATTTGGTGAGCTTAATCAATAAACCAAAGAGATGACTATTCCTCAGGAGATGTATGTTGCGAGAGAAAAAAACTAAATCGAGAGAGAAAATCAGAATATTAGGCCTATGACTTTTGCACAAAAATATTACTGTATTCACTTAAGGTAGAAAAAAAACTTTCAAAAGAATTGAAGCAATGTTAACATATTAAGACAGACTCCCTCAAATTATCTATCCTGTCTTATTTTCATCAGTTAATAAAACGGATGCATAAAAATAGTAAAATAAATTTCGTAGACTCTATAAAAAGTTGTTCCACATGTTCCAGAAAACCAGTCATACATTGATTTATATTGGCCACAAATAAATAAAAAACAACATGTTGGCCAAACTGATAATTATATATATTCATAAACTTTAAGATCAGATATCAATTTTTCCTTGACAACATTTTCTATGAATATCATGCTCAGCTGTTTCCACAAAACTTACTTAATCAGGATTTTGTATTTTTTTTTTATTGTTGGGGATTCATTGAGGGTACAATAAGCCAGTTACACTGATTGCAATTGTTAGGTTGCAACACCTCTGTGTAGATATGGGTGCCTATTATAGTTACAGTATTATAATACTTCAATCAAAACTTGAAAATAAAATAGCAAAGTCAACTAAAACAGTCTGAAATGGATGCAGAAATTCCGTCCGCCCACAGGCTGCCTTTGAGCTGAAAGGCTCACAGTTTTTTAAAAACAGCACATTGGTCGGGGGTTGGAGGGGAGGGAATAGAAGGCACCTTTGTTTTCTTGTCACTGAACCTCGGTATCAGGAGACGGGCAGGATCCCAATTTACCAAGCTCACAACATCAGTTCACTTTAGATGTTCATTCCAGTCTCCTACAATGTTGAGGGTAGCTTTTTGGTAAGCTAAAATCAAAAGAAACCTGAAAAAACGGACACCATAGGTATAAATGAATCAAACCAACTCTCCCAGAAATAACACAATCACAGTAGCAGAAAATGGGAAGATGCTTGCAAGCTGACCGGTCTCTGAGATGAATGCTGGTACAATGGTGTTACAAGTATGCTCTCTGCATAACGCTTGTTTAACACACATAGATCTTTTGGAGAGGAGAGGGCAGAGACTTGTAATCCTGCTAAGTCGCAGCTATGACCTTCCTTGAAAATAAGCAAATGCTGATTGATGCTTTCTACATATCACATGCTGGCAATCTGTTACAATAGATATTTCTTTTGTTGATAAAAACATCATTACAAATATATTCCAGAAGAGTTAAAAGATTAATTTTGAGGTTAAAACTATAACTCTTCTCATTTATGCAACCTGTTTATTGAGTCTGCTTCAATCTTTTATGTATATATATTTCAAACTGTGGAATTCAATATATTAAAACTACAATTAGGCTCAGTCTTATATTAATTACACAAAGTCTAATACGAGACCAAAATTAATAATATTTGCCGAAATAGCATGTATAACTAAATTAAAATTCATTTGTTAGCAATAGTCTAGCACATTCTCATTACTGAAATTACAATTTTGAATGCTAACTCTCAACCTTATTGCGGTAACGTCTCTGGGATTTTATTGATAAAAGACAATGACATTGACATAAGTCCATGGCTTATTTTTAGTACTGGACGAATATGCAAAAAAAATGCTGTATAAGAAATGAAATACGTTTGATTAGATTTTCATTTTGTAAGAATAAACATTAAATTCTACATTCCTATGTCATAACAATTACTTCCTGAGAAATCTATCCCTGTATTCTTATCTTGGTCTGTCAATCTCAAGTGAGATGTACTGAAGAATGTTCTGTCCACAAACCCTCAGTAAGCGTAACCATATCAGACCAATTTTTATGCTAAAAAGTTGTTTTTCAGTCATCACAGACTCCCAGCTTGAAAGTCTTGTGAGCTGAGCGTGGCCAGATGAAGCAAGGGCAGACTGAGGAGTGAGGATGGACTTTTAACAAGTGGACACCATGGAAGGGTCCAGGGTCCAATCAGACTGAACCTGGTGTCATTCCGTGGCAGGATCAATTCAGAGCATGTCTCCTGGCCTCACCCCTTTGCAAAACCCAACCAGTCCAGGCGCGCCCACTACACCCTGATGACCACACATGCCCCAGTCCCCAGCTCAGGGAGGCAGACTGAGTCTGGGCCTGTCTCCTTGTTTTGGTTGCCTTGCAATAAACCTTTCCGGTTGCAAAGACGTAGCGTTTGGGGCCTGAGCTTTCCATTGTGCCTGGACAAACGAACTCAGGTCAATTTGGTTACATAAGGTACAGCGAATCAAAGGAATATATGATAAACTTCTCTTTTCCTTAAAAATAATACTACAATTGAATGGCATGTCCTCAGAGTCTAGAACCTCTCTCTACTCTCCATAAAAGTTCTCTTGAATGTAAATAAATAAGAAGAGTGGTAAGGCGTAGGAAAAGCTTAGGAAACAGAGCTTTGTATAAGGTAAGTTCCGAAGGCAGAAAGATGGTGAAAGATAGAAATGGTGCATTTCACATTGAGTTTATTATATCAAGTTGTAACAGCCTGTACAAAAATTTTGGAAATACAAAAAGACTTTCAAATAAAATTCAAAAGTTAACAGATTGAAATTGCATTTTAAATGTACACCACCATGGATAATTTCCCCCCAATATTTCTGCGTTATGGATGTACGTGGTTTTTACAGGGAATAGGAAAAAGATAAATTCCAAGATGCAGACTTTGAAAATTAGGTTAAACCTTCATTGATCTAAAAGTCGACCTTCCATTTGATCCTGCAATCCCATTACTTGGTATCTACCCAGAAGAACAAAAATCACTTTACCACAGGACATTTGCACTAGAATGTTTATTGTGGCTCAATTCATAATTCTCAACACATCTCTCCTCCCCTTCCATTCTAGAGAGCGCAAAAGACAAACAGGATTCCAGAAGGAGCTTATTTATTGGCCAGAGGTCAATGTGCTGCTGTACATGATGAGTCTCCATTTCTTTAGGATGGAGTATATTTGACTAATTTTGCACTGTCTTCCAAGCACAATAAGTATCATTATGGATTTATAATTTGACAATAACAAAAAAAGAGCTCTGTGTAATGCACAATGGTTTTACTTTTGTTGACTATACACATGATTGACATATTCACCCAAGCAATGGAGAGAGAGAGAGAGAATTTGAATTTGGATGTAAGTTAGAGAGCTAGAACTTTCATGTGCTTACCACGTATCCCAAACCCATTTTATGATGTCTTTACATGTTTATAATCACTATGAGCAAAAGCTAAATCTAAAGAACAGAGCCCTCTGCTACGTTTGCCCATTTGGGGTTCTAATTGTGGCAGGGGTAGTTTAAGGAAAAGGTTAATTAACACAGCTGTGGCCTACATGGAACATTTTCTAGGCTAAGACAATTTCAATTCAGTTCCCCTAGAAATCTGGGATTCTTGGCTTTCTCCCAAGCAGTTTCTTTAAAAGGTTACCAGCATAATTGAATGAAATCAGAGTCTGCAACCATCAACAATTATCCATAGAGCAATACTTGTTATTAGACTGAAAAAAAAAAAAATCAAAGTTAGAAACCAACCACAATTATTTATGGAGCAGTAATTCTAAATATGGGCCAGTTTGACTGCTCAGTAACTATTATGAAAACTTCCTGAAAATCGACTTGTTTCTTCTTTTAAGTAGACGCCACACGATAATCAAGGATCCCACAAACCTAACTTAAAATAATTTACACTTATGGGCAGCGCCTGTGGCTCAAAGGGGTAGGGCGCTGGCCCCATATGCCGGAGGTGGTGGGTTCAAACCCAGCCCCGGCCAAAAACTGCAAAAAAATACAATAAAAATAATAATAATAATTTACACTTGTTTCGAAGGAAATCAGAATTAACCTGGAGTGAATGCAAAAAAAAAAAAAAAATCTGCCCTACATGGATAAAAAATGTAGCCTATTTTATCTACAGCCATGAAGATCTGGACATCTGCTATGGGCCGGTCACTTCTACTTTAGGACAAGTGATTTGCTCACTATGTTGCACTGGTCCTGGAAACCTTTTTGATTCATTGGAGAAATGAATGTCCACAGTTTTGATGGACAGAACCATTAATGACTGAGCAGCAGAGTCGTAACCATATTGCCCTGTAGCCTCATCAGATGGCTGGTAGCACATTACCTACCAGTGAAGGCTTTCTCTGCTACCTGACTCCCTCCATATGGGTAAGATTTACAAGTGTCTATACTTTGTGTGAAATGGGGAGCCAGAATTATACATTAAAAGTCAAAAAGTTCAGATTCTTCCAGGATCTTTTTAATTCCAAATATACTCTATAGCCCCACCACTTTACAATTTATATTAACTTACAGCTAATAGTAAAAGGATTAAACCCCTATCACTAGGTTTCTCCTCATTAGGAATAGCCAAACCTTTTTTTTTTTTTTTCTAATGTCAGAGTGAATTAAAACATTATTTTAAATTTTACCTCTTTGGGAAAATCTGGTTTATCTTTACTACAAAGCTCAATTTCTATTAAAAAAAATCTGACATATTCTAACTTTTATTTCAGTTATTTTAATTTAGTCATGCTAACAAAATATTACACATTGTATTTAGGAAAAATGCAGCAGAAGGAAAATTCAGTATGAATTGTTTCTGCACTGATTTCACATTTGATTAACATTTGAATGTTTAATATAAGGTAGCTATTCATTATCCACCTAATCCATTATCCCTTATCCACCTAATGACTAAACATATCAAAATTGCATCCAACAGTGTTTCAGAAACTGCCAATGTTAAATTTTCGTGTTTGCTAGAATCTACAGTCTTGTAAATAAGCACAGTTCCTAGTCTGTCTGGGCTCTATTTTATAAATCTTCCCCTGAACTACCACTTGAGAGATGAGATGCTGGTGGTTAGTCTGGAAGTACTATATTTTAAAAGACATATCCTCTCGGATTGAGTTACAGAAGTTTTTGGAGAATGGTTGTACTGCATCAAAAGACAAAAATAAGGAACTGGTTCACAGAACTCAAAATTTAAAAGATAAGGACTCTATGTTTTTCTGGTGACTAGGTAAGCCTCCATAAAGTAGAACAAAATTAGAAGGAACAAGAGACCAATTCCTGTTTTCTTTCTCTTTTCTCTATCGAAGTAGAGCTTTTAACATTGACTATGACAATAAATATGATGAGGAGGAAAGTAGAACCCAAAATAGAGAAGGTGATAAGGGACCAGAGTTCAAGTTGCTGGCCAAAGCAGCCAAAGTTATCAAAAGATAGGAGAACAGTGGTCACCATTGTACCATTTAGACATGAAAGCAAATGAGGCCCAATTTTTTTTAAAAAAAGAGTGAAGCGTAGAAATAACACAGCGACAAATTTAGTATTTTTTCCCAGCAAACTGAAACAGGTATAAAATAGAACTAGCACTTACAAAGCAAAGAGGTGATTTCTAGTAAAGTCTTGCCAAACTAACTTTATTTTCTAATGTGAAAGAGTTACCCGCATCAAACACTGAACCCACTGAATGTTTCCAAGACCTTTGTCACAAAAGAGCACACACAAATGCATAGTCAAGGAAAAAGGTTTTATAATCACATCGTCACAGAGGGCTGGACGGTCACACCACACGGTATACTATGGAACTGCTAAAAATAATCATTATAACTGCCGAATGTTAAAGATGACCCTCATATGTAAGTCTCGATTCCATGACAGGCAAAAGCAGAACTCTCTTCTATGTGGCTTAAAACCCTTTCTCTTTTACGTTTTAACATTTCAATCTCTTCCTTGCTGAACATCTCTAGTTCCCCTTGAAGCCTAAGCTCCCTGCCTACTGAACTCAGTTATTTAAAAGAACGATCCTCTCTTAGCTCGGGACCTTCACCACGTTATTTCTTTCTGCTTCAAGTATTTTCTTCCTCACTTATTGTGTGGCAAATACAGGCTTCTTTTGAAACTCAACTTAGACATTACTTCTGTTGAAGAGAGATGCTCTCCTTGAACGCCTTGGCTGGTGCAGATCTCCTTGTAAATCCTACATTGCTAGAACATCTTATGCTCTATATCGTATTTCACTGTGATTCTTTCTTTAATCATTTGTGTCCTTAATTCCGTACTGTGCCTGTAAACCAGCTCTTGCAAAAAAAATAAAACCCCCTTATTTGCAGGGTTGCCAAATTCCATGGAAAAAATACCCCACCCCTGCCACCACCGCACACACACCATGGCTAATTACAAAATACAATTAGCCCTCTCTATCCTTGGGTTCACCATCCACAAATTTAACAACAGATCAAAAGTATTCAGAAAAAAAAAAAAAATCCACAAAATTCCAAAAGCAAATGTTGGATGTGACATGTGTCGACTACTTACTACAATGAACCCATGCAAATAACATGCAAGCATTATATCAAGAATTAAGAAATCTAGAGATAATTTAAAGTATATAGAAGGATGAGTGTAGATGATACCAAACATCTACAAGTTCTGGTATCCAAGGCTGCACTGGGGGAGAGGCTCCCCCATGGATACTGAAGGTCAACTATTACCAGTAGTTTAAATCTTTAAAAACACTTGTTAAACTGATTTTTTTTTCTCTTCATACAAATAAACAAAGATTCCCTTGCATAAGATAGCAAAGTTCCCAAAGAAGTCGGTGAATTCAAGTCACAGTTAGATGTTGGCGTGTTGAGGTGTATATTCTCCACTGTACACCCTCCCAAGAATTGTTCAATATTGTCTTAACTCTTACAGCGACCATGAAATACACATCTATGGATGAGAAAATGAGACTCTTTGGTATTAAATAACTTTTCCCAAATGAGAAAGGCAGCCAATGCCAAAAGCAAGATAAAAAAGAACACTTTTACACCAAAGTCTTCGTTCTCACTATTAGACCTTACTTAAACTGTACACTATACAGTTTCTACTTATTTCATGATTATTATTTACCTGAATCAAACAATTCCCAGAGAAAATAACAGAAGAAAATGTATACTTTAGGGGTTCTTATGAAAGTAGCTCTTGGTAGAAGGTGGTAATAAAATGCAAAATATGAACAGTTTGTTTTAGCCTTTGGCTGTTCCTCTATCTTCCTTGGAATATAATGAAACAACCAAACCATCATTAGGTTTCAAACACTCTTCGAATGTTTTCCATCTTCACAGGCTTATTACTCAATGAACTATCTTCAACTATCTGAACCAGGCTCATCTCTCCCAGCTCTGACCTTGTGTGGTATTAAAATCTAGAATGTCTATCTCATATTTTGACATTTAATTATACACATCTCATAGAAACCAGTGAAATCTGAAGTCCCTTGATTGTGAGAACCATTTTCATACTTCTTTGAGAATCTCTGATGCTTCCAGCACAGGGTTAGCTATCAAGAACTTATTCAAATGTTTCTTAAATTGAATCATAAAGTAATGATTTTTGAAATTGTAGAAAAAAGGAAATCTAACATGTCACAGGCCGATATTTTGGCAATCTATTTAAGCCTGCGTTGATTTGCATCTCAAAGATTCCCAATGAAGAGGAGTATTTGAGAATATGAACATAAAGAAAAGGTAAAAGAGAAAGTTACAAAAAGCAAACACTCCTGCTTCCCTCTTTTCTCCCTTCGTGTTAGGAAGAAGTTTTCCGAGTGATGTTAGTGGTGTACACAGGAACTGACTTGCAGCTCAGAAAGGCTTCACACAATATGAACACTACAGAGATAAAATGCAAGACTCTAGGCAGTGAAAAAATTTATCTTGCTTAGTTCGCTGAGAAGGAGGAAGATGCCCGACCTGTTCTGAGTAGGGAGAAGAGAGTCTTCTATTAACTTGTCAGGCCATCCGCCGTGATTTTTAAAAGCTTAGATAGCAAGACAATAGGAAGCTGCTAGTGAAAGATTTTATTGGAGTACATCAGAAATTAGTTTTGACACAGGTTCAACTGATGGAGAAGTACACCAGGAGTTGATATTAGAGCTAATGAGGTAAACCTGGGAATTCATTACTATTCTGGACAAAGATAAAAGGTTACATTAGTATATTTTCATATTAAATATGAGATTTAAGGAAGCAAAGTAAAGGAGGACTGTTTTTACTACATTGGCAATGTTCAATATTATCTAATTATACTTCCCAAAACAGGGTTATTTTATTTTTGTAACATATACAATTCAAGTGATTGTTGTCGATGTAGCTAAAGTATAGATTTATAGCACACTCATGCTGAGAACTATAAGGGGTAAGATTCAAGCATTGGGTTTACTTCTGGCACCAGTGAGGAGGCATCTCATGGAGTGTCAGTGATAAGTCAGTGTCAGTATCACTGAATGAGCATTAAGTATGTGCCTGACACAGACCAGGGCACTTCATACGCATATGTCATTTAGTTCTCTCAACACTCAGGAGGAAGGTGTTACAGGGTCTATAACACCTTCTACAGAGAAGGAAAGAGATCAGGAAGTTAGGATTCCCAAAGTCTCTCTACTCAGAGGAGTAGAGCAAAATCTTGAATCCAGGACTATTGACCTGCAGGGCCCAAAAACCAGACACCTCATTTCATGATCATGCAACATACACCAAACCTGTGCACCCCAGGAAATCCTGATGAGTCCTAAATATCACAATAGATGTATGGAGAGAGGATGCTAGAACAGAAGGAAAAGTAGTCGTCTACTTCTTGGAAGCACCAAAACCAGGTGGCTTGCATTGCAACGTGTATCCTTATCTGGAGAGTCTTTGCTGTTGTACAAATGACTGTGTTCCTGGAGCCCCAGCTGCAATTTACCAGGAGACCTGGTCCATGAGTCTATTCAGTGCTAACAAGCAAGAACCCTAGTGAAAACCAGTAGTCTTGATGTAGTAGAAATACTAATATCCCTTGTGAAGAATGAGCTGTGAGGCAGCAGGGCCCCCACATGCTGCGGAGACATTCAGAGGACCCCCCTGCCCCCAGCTGCTGCTCCTCCTTCAACACCATTCTTTTCACCTGCCAGAAGTCATGGAGCCCAGGCATGCTTTCCTTATTACAGGGAAACACACAGCTTTTCCTCCCAAATCTTTACCCCAGGTGTTAAGATTTGTCTTGTTAAAGATACCATATAAATAAAGCTGTTTCCAAGGTTGAGCTGTGGCTGCAGTCATCAGCTGCACCAGACCCTCCAATCCTATTCCATCCTATCTTTTCTCTCTCATCTTCTTTCTCATTTCCAACCATTTCCACTCAGGTTATTTCTCCTTCCCCACAGTGGTTCACGAGACACTCAGGCTAAGGTTTAAAATACACGTATAAATAGTCCTAGGGGAAATCTAGGTCTGGTAGGTAAAGGAAGATGGACCCTGGGGAATCCTATGTACTCCCACACTTCTTTTAACTCTCAGAGAAAAAACAAACCACCAGGACCAGTTTCCCCACAAAGTCTGGGCCTCCTCCTACCTAAAGCCTGGGTACATAAACAGACACATAGAAAAGGGAAGCAAAATAGAACAAAGTGGCGTGAAGTGACATGATCCTATAAATTGACTGTAGAACGTTGCTGGTAACATATTATCGCAGTTTATCTGATTTTTCTTCAGCTCTGTGAGTTATCATACATACCAAAATAAACAGATAGTGTTTGTTTGTTTTTTTTTCAAGTTAGACTTTAGTATCTACCTTCATGTTTTAAAATAGCACTCATGACTAGACATGGTGGCTCACACCTGTAAACCCAGCACTTTGGGAGGCCAGTGCAAGAGGATCACTTGAGCATAGGAGCTAAAAACCAGCCTAGGCAACATAGTGAGACCCTGTTTTAAAAGATTGAAAAGAAAAAGAAAAGGGAAAAGAGTATTTATACTATATATTTAAAGTCTTCCTGTACTATCTACTTCCTATATCTAATACTATGTTCAAAGAACCCTGATTTTTTTTAACACACATCTTGTCTGTGAACATGAGTAGGCTGCACATCAACTGGCCTGCATAACTGGCCTGCACAACATCAATTTGCTATCAGAGGATTACTGTGGTTTTAAAAATAATAATAGAACAGGGTGGTGCCTATGGCTCAAAAGAGTAGGGTGCCGGCCACATATGCCAGAGATGGTGGGTTCTAACCCAGCCTCAGCCAAAAGCTGTAAAAATAATAATAATAATAATAATGAACAGCACTAGTTTGATAATAATGAACCATAAATAAACATGAATTGTTTTGAACGGTTTTGTTTTCAATAACCCACCACCTCTGGCCTTCTCTCTCCAAAATTTAGAAGCAAGTAGAATTTTTTTATTTCTTCCAACAGAGTCAAAAATTGGAATCGGATCAGTTTTTTGACATTGTGATCTATCACAGGCTACAACAATATTATTAACAGAATGGAAAATGCATCAGTGATAAGACTTGGGAATATGGATATAAGAGAAATGCCAAATTTTGAACGTGAGGAATTTGAAATACTAGAAGGTGAAATAAAACCATGGAATATAGTTCATGATGAAACTAACTCTAAGAACTACAGGCCAATTTGTCATTGGCTTTGTTGAATGTACTTTAAGATTTTTCAGCATGCATTGTGTTCAGCTAGGAAATACTATATTACAATTTTCATGTTTCGAAGTATTCTATTATTTAATTTTATATGTTTGTATGTTAAGTGTGTGCACATAAGATTTCAAGCCTAAGAAATCACAAAAATGTTAGAATTTTTATAAGAAAAAATAACATTAAGTGTAGTTTTTCAAAGGCATAGATTCTTTTTCCATTAATTAAAATAGGGTATAAGATGACAGATAGTCAAATTCACTGAAAATTTAACTACCTTTGCACTTTTTAAATGTGCTTTTTATCTTGGATTTCTTCGATCATCTTTAAGGTTTATAAACTCAGCTTGTTTCCAGATACTCAATGGAAGGTAAAAATTAACATAAAGTGAATCACTGGCAAAAGAAAAGCGGAAATGTGCCTTCTCTGCATGATTAGGTATTTATTCAGTCACAGGACAAATAAACCAACAGAAGCTAAACTTTGAAAATTTATCTTGAAAGATTTAAATTATGATCTTGAAAATGTCAAGTCCTTGTACAGGCTCATGTTGAGGAAAAAAAAAAAAAGTTGGTAATTATTGTCACCAGTTCAGAGAAAACTCTTAGCATGTAGTGGAAGGTAATTTCTGATATACTTTAAAATTTTCTTCTAGGTGAATTTCAAACAAATGCTGAGACAATTTAAAGCAATTATCAAATACGTAACAAGGAAGAGGCATGTATTTTGAGATGAACAGTATTAAAGGGAAAGAATGATGAAAAGATAAACAACGAATGTCATGTTTTCTCAGATACTTTGTCAGAGAGAATGACTACCTGACTGAAAAGAACAGAAGGAAAACCGGTCAGAAGGAATAGTAAAGGGAAAGAAAAAATTGTGTTTTGAGAAATATTTGGTTGTGGAGAAAGTGTTTCAATCCCCTGGACTGTTTGATTAAGGCCCAGATTTTTTTTTTTTTTTTGAGAGGACTTGCAAAACAGAACCAACAACTGCAGTAATCTTTAAGGAACTTGAAAGATTGGCGTGGAGCCGGGAGATTGCAGACAAACTCAGACAAATGCATTTTCAGCTCACAAAAGAGAAGAACAGCCGATTCTTCAAAATATTGACAAAGGAACCTTACGTTATTCTTACAAAGGTTCCATAACAACTTATTAGGGACTGATTTGTAAGATGCAAGAGAAGGCTCTATTGTTCACTTGAAGCTACAATGACCACGAGTTATTTCAAATTAAGTAAGGAAAGACAGTCTGTACAACGGTTAAGAGTGAGAGGGTTGAACTCCTAAGAGTAATTTACTACCTGTGTGATCTGGGCAAGTAATTTCCAGTCCTACGCCTTGACTTCCCCTCTGCAAAACAGTAATAATGACTTTTTCATAACACTGTTGCGAAAAGTAAAGTAGATGTGCGTGACAACATCAATCTAATTCATGTCTCCCACAGAGTAAATATTCAAAAGTGGAATCTCTAACTATAATTCTATCCTTTCAGAACATACAGTATCTGACATATAGTAAGGACACACATACGATAATGTGCAACTGGTTTCACCACGGTCACTGGCAAGGTCATGCCTGACAGATTGAGCCATCTGGTGGGAGATAGGGAAATAAAATCAAACTCATGTTTAGCAAGAGGACCTCAAAATTCATTTCATAGGAAGACCACGGAATCATTTTAGGGATTCTAATGCACCAATTTGGATATGCTATAACTTCTGTGCCATGAAAGCTCCTTCAGACAACAGCTCCTTACTTGAGAACGTTCCCACTTTAAAAATGTCACCGAAGTGAGCAAGTCTGTATTCAAGAAAAACAAAATATCAACCCTGATGGCCAGCAACAAATCGATTAAGCAGACAGGTAATGTCATTCTAATGTCAGCCAACAGCGTCTTCATTTAATTTAAATGGGTGCTCGCCGTGGTTATGCCGCAATTAGAGTTACATTGGGTGTATTATCCATCCCATTCCCCCTGTGATGTAATAAGGGAAAGAGGGTTGAAAGTAATGAGAAGGGGCATGATCTGAAACACGCCTTCCTAATAAGAGTCAAAAGTAGAACAGTTTGATGAGAATATTTCAGATTGTATACAAAACCAGCACATTGTACCCCTTGATTGCACTAATGTACACAGCTATGATTTAACAATAAATAAATAAATAAAAGTCAAAAGTAAAAAGAATGAAGGAACCCGTTGGCATGCACTGGGTCAACAGCAGGAATGATGCTGAAAGATTAAAAAAATAAATTGAAGGGCAGCGCCTGTGGCTCAAGGAGTAGAGTGCTGGCCCCATATACCAGAGGTGGTGGGTTCAAACCCGGCCCTGGCCAAAAAAAAAAAAAAAAAACTGCAAATAAATAAATAAATTGAAAAAAAAAACTGCAAATAAATAAATAAATTGAAAAAAAAAAAAAAAGTAAAAGCTTCTGCGATGACCCACAAGGAAGGCAAGTGACTGGTCCAAAGGAAGAGTTCTGAGTGTGGAGGACCAGAGGATGCCTGGATCCTGGGACAACTGTCCACCAGAGATAGAAATTTATTCCGGAACTTAAACAGCATGGAAACTGGACTGAGGAGCTTTTGGTCAAAATCCATGGACAATTATAGCTTCCCAGTGTGTTCACACTCGTAGGACACTGCAGGGAGGAGTGGAAATCCCCTGGGGGCCCTCCATGCGGAATGATTCACAGCAGACTATGCAGGTCACCAAGTAAAGGGCAGGCCTGGTTCTCCAAAAGGCTGAAGAGCAGCTGACCTGGTTCTGCAGAGCTCTGTCACTTTTACTTATGTGTGTGTTTGTTTATGCATCTGTTCAAGATTTTTAAAGAATTTTGAACAGCACCAAGAAAGTGGGCACTTTCTTAACAAAAATCTGCACTTCTGGCTTCTTGAAACAAGCTGATATTCTGGCAGCACTAACACAATATATACCTAACTTTGACATATCCCTGCTTAACCCACAAGGCCTCCGAGTTTATGACTGCACTTCTGAAACTTTCTTTTTTTTTCTTTTTAATTTATTTTTATTGTTAAATCATAGCTGTGTACATGAGTGCAATCAAGGGGTACAATGTGCTGGTTTCAAATACAATCTGAAATATTCTCATCAAACTGTTCAACGTAGCCTTCATGGCATTTTCTTAGTTCCTGTATGTAGACATTTGTATTCTGCCTTTAGTAAGTTTCACCTGTACCCATTCTAAGATGCACCGTAGATGTGGCCCCACCCATGACCCTCCTTCCACCGAAACCTCCCCCCTCCCTTCCCCTTCCTTTGCCACTGTCCCGTAGGTGGAAGTGAATTGGGACCCTCATGGGGAACCCCTCCTCACCTTGACTTGACCCAGGGATTCAGTGACTCCTGGAACAAAAAAGAAATATCGCTTGATGAGGTTGAGCAGTTGCTACAATGACAAGGGGAGAAAGCAGAACGCCTTCCTCTGCTCAAGCTCTTGATGTTGGTAACGCTACCTGATTCTACAGCACTTTAACAAAAATAATATTTACACTTAGGCCAAAAAGGTAGACTTGGAGGCTTCATTTTGTAAAAACAGTCAGGGTTCACAGAATCGTGACAATGTAGGGCTGCAACAGCCTTTAGAGATCATCTCACAACCATCACAGATAGGTCCATTTACTAACTATATATAAAATTCCAAAGCATTTGAACCACACTTTAATTGTGAAGTACAACATCATGCTAGAAATATATGTAGTTATTTGTAAATCAAGTGGTATTGCCTGGAAAGGCTGTGAATATATATTTTCTTAAATACATAAGTATATAAGCAGAACTGAACATATGAACAGCCCTGTGTGGGTATCACAAGGAATGTCACTCTCGCCCCTGTGACCAGTCCGGTTGTTTGAATGACTGTCCCCAGGGCATGCTGAAGGGCAGACGATTTCCATGATTTTCAGCACACAGGATCTTAGGTGCGCCGCAAAAAGTTGAAAAGATCATTAATTAAATTATTTTCCAAAAAACTTCAAAGCACAGTAAGTATATTCTTTTTTTAACTTTTTCTTGATCAACACCATTCAAGTGTGCTGCTGGAGTTTAACTGTAAATTCCAGTGTGCTGTAAGATATAAAGTGTTGAAAAACACTAGTCCTAGAGGTTTCAGACAGCGACAGAGGTTGACGAATGTGTCTTACTCAGCAAATATCAAAGTAAATTATCAAATGCTGAACGTTTAGAATTTGGATTAGCCAGGTTTATTTAAAAAAGAAAGTCCTGTGCCTGAGTCAGAATCATTAACATAATTTTGCTGTGTTTGCAAATTTCAGACAGGTTAATTTTTGATAGCTGAGGAAAAGCAAAGCGTGCAACCAATTTTCTAAATCATGTTTAGACAAACACCCGGTGGCAGTCACCTGTAGACTGCGGCCTACAGGCCCAGGTATGTGTAAAGAAAGCAGCCGGATTGCAGAATGATTTACAGAGTTAACCAACAGAGCTGCTCCTCTAAGTGGCTTAGACTGAAAATAAGTAACTGAAAAACCAACCGTGACACACTTGAACCTGGGCAAAAAGACAAATTTACACTGGCGATTTGCATCATTTTTAGACTCCTACGTAAGCGAAGTGCTCCTAGTTACAGGTCAACAAAAATAAAAGCATGAAACAGCGGACTTGAGAAGGAGCAGAGGAGAGTATGGTCATTTAAATATGAATATATTTCCTTTCTGCGTATAATAAGTTTTAAATAGAATCAAAACCACCCAGATACTAGTTATGTACCGTGTTTTCATAATGTCGTGTTTTCTAATAAGCTATCAGAACAAAAATTTAAAAAGTGCATTTAATTTGAGACACATGAAATACAAATCCAAAATGATCCAGGACATAGTTATCTGAACAAGTAAGCGATTCACTGAGTTTGATGATGTGGTGTCATTTCCAAATAAATGATAGGGATCAATTTGGAAAACTAATCAGACATTGACATCTGAAATATAATTAAAACTACTGTCCTCAAAAGGAGTGAAGACTATTCACTCACTGGGCGGCACCTGTGGCTCAGTCGGTAAGGTGCCGGCCCCATATACCAAGGGTGGCAGGTTCAAACCCGGCCCCGGCCAAACTGCAACAAAAAAATAGCCGGGTGTTGTGGCAGGCACCTGTAGTTCCAGCTACTTGGGAGGCTGAGGCAGGAGAATCGCTTAAGCCCAGGAGTTGGAGGTAGCTGTGAGCTATATGATGCCATAGCACTCTACCTAGGGCATAAAGTGAAACTCTGTCTCTACCAAAAAAAAAAAAAAAGACTATTCACTCACTGTCATTCAAAAATTGAAATCACTGGGGTGGCACCTGTGGCTCAGTGGGTAGGGCACCGGCCCCATATACCGAAGGTGGAGGGTTCGAACCCGGCCCCAGCCAAAATGCAATAAATAAATAAATACAGTTGAAATCACTTGTTTATTTGCTCACAAGGAATTTGACACCAAACTCACTTTTGGTTTTTCAAATCTTCAGACAAAATATTGTAGTGATGATGTTAATGACATCAATAATGTAATATTAGTAAATATAATATTGACTTAAAAATAATTTATTTCCTATTACTACTTTTAGCATTTAAAAGGAACTTACAGACTTTTTTTAAAGCGAATCTGATCTGTGATAATTTTTTTTAATTTATTGAACACTTACAATGGATTTATTATATGCCTGCTACTAATGCAAACATTTGAAAAGTAGGCAATTTAATCCTAATGAAAGAAATAAGATGTTTCTTTTATCAAGGAAGAGAACATAGCTGAGAACCACAAGGACATTTTTTTGTTGAATTTATCCTGGAATTGACAGTGTAAATGTCCAAGATTAACAGGATTAAAAGGTGAGATTAAATTTACAGTGATTTTAGGCCTTTGATGAAAATCTTTAATTACTTACCCATATTAAAGGGAGACAGCCTACGTTTCATGACTTTCTTCAGAATAATAAAGGCTTCGCAGGACAGAGGCAGTTTTTAATGAAAAACTATTTTCAGACTTAATCATGGTAATTTCTTGTAACCTTTCATCCTTTTATAATGAGTGGTGAGAAGTGAGAACTGAGGCCTTGAATTTGCAGGGCCTGTGAATGCCTCAGCAAATAGAACATGGCAGGCATGATGCCCTTGTGATGTCTGAAGTGCGGTCATCAGATACTACACTGCTTCCCCTGGGTCACCTCATCCACCTGCCTCTCTGAATGTCCCCCTTCCAAACTCCACTGTCATGCTGGAAGAAGTCCACGCCACGTGTCAGTTCTCTAGTCAACAGTCCAGGTTGACACAGCCTTCACGTTACCACAGCCCAGAAACCAGGCATGTGGGTGAAGGAGCCTCCAGATTATTTGCAGCCCCAGCCTTGAGCTACCTTCAGCCTCTGAAATCTTCCCCACTGAAGGCCCAGACTTGAGGGGTGAGCCCTCACCCTCAAGCCACCAGAATTCTGCCCACATAATGTGTGGGCATAATAAAATGGTGGTTGTTTTATGTCATTAGATTTGGGATAGTTTGCTATATAACAATGCTCTAGTTAAATGAGTTATCTAAATTTATTGCTAGCACTTCATGTTTATGATTTATTTAACCCTCTCACATAACCTACAAAACAGGTATCATAAGTATTACCATCGTACGGATGAGGAAATTAAGTCCTTGAGAGTTTAATGACCTGCTCAAAGGCACAAAAGTAACAAATACAAGAACCAGTATTTATTGGTAGTTACTGGAGAACTCGGTTATTCATAACACGGGACTCATTTGGGCAAAAAAATACACAGGTCCTTTTATCAATGAACATGCCAAAAATGTACTGGTGTAAGTCTCGCTAAAGCATTTCATTCTCGGGAGTGTTTAGGTTGAGTCGTTCAAATCTGAATAATCTGCAATTCTTAGCACTCAAGAGCAAAACGCAAAGGCGTCAGTATCTCAAGCAGCATAATTTCATTTTGTAAATTATAACAGCAGCCACAAGGCCACCAGATCAGCCCCTGTCAGTCGGTAGATAAAACACCACAATCACCTTTGTGTGGCTTACCGGATCTGAGGAGAACAGTCCTCCTCCGATCATGTTACTCAAGAAGTACAAGGACCTCACGGGTGAGCCTTGTGACTGGTGTCAGAACTCCCATGACACACTCGTCCCTGAAGACCTGGCTGCTCCCTTAGAGAGACAGAGTATTTCAGTGAAATCTACAGTTCCCAAAATTTCAGGAGACTGGATGGATCAGCCCCATGCCTAACCCTTTTCCACTTCATGACTAACCCTCTATTTTCAATTTCAGACCTTGCATAAAGAACAGGACAGACCCACATGCCGTGCTGTGTAAGGAAGGCATTGCAGGACAGAGGCGAGGAGACTCCAGTCTCAGACAAAGCACATGTTAATCCCTGCAGTGAAATAATTCACAAGATAATGTGAGTCCTCACCAAGGTCCATAAAGCCTTGAGACTTCCCACCAATCTAATGTTGTAATGATGACAAGGGCGATAGCAAACAGAAAGGCAACCATGTTAATGTTTACTGTGTCCCATCCTGAGAATCGTCCCCAGGTATGCCCCACATCCACGTTAAAGACGAGGAAAGTGACAATCGCACAAATAGTCGCTACGTACGTGCCCAGTCACACTTGACTGTGAACCACACACGGTATCCGTTCTACCCTTGTTCGTTTCTTTATGAGGCAATGCACTCCGTTAAAGACGACTTTCCCCACCCAAACTTCCTTGTTACTTAGCTACGGCCATGTTGCTAAATGCAAGCTCAGGACATGGACAGGCTGTGTGGCATTTCCTGCAAAGCTGCTGCTTCCATTGGAACATGCCCTCTGTCCTCCCACTTTGCTTCCTTCCTTCAGGCGACGTGGATTGAGAGGACATGGCTGCAGCTCCAGAGTCCACCTTGCCACCTGAGCAGATTCTGAGAATGAAAGCCCGTGTATAAATGCTGAAGATGAGGAGGAGGACGAGACAGGAGCTCTGGACCCTCCAGGTCATGGAGCTAAGTCAGTCATATGTTGCCCACTGCTAAACTTCCTTTTCCAAGAGAGAGAAATAAATTTCTAAACTGATTAAGCCCCTGATGTTGGGGTGTGTGATAAACGCCATTAGACACAGTTAATTCTTTTTTTTTTTTTTTTGTAGAGACAGAGTCTCACTTTATGGCCCTCGGTAGAGTGCCGTGGCCTCACACAGCTCACAGCAACCTCCAACTCCTGGGCTTAAGCGATTCTCTTGCCTCAGCCTCCCGAGCAGCTGGGACTACAGGCGCCCGCCACAATGCCCGGCTAACACAGTTAATTCTTATTCACGTATCACCTCTATAGAAAAGTGTTGCCAAACAAAATGTTAAAAGCTAAAAAGAAAAAAAAAAAACTACAATTTATACCTAATAGTCTACCTCACCGTAATTTCTATATCATCCTGCAAGAAACCTACTTCATTTCCAGACTGAATGTATGGAGGCCTGAGGACTCTTATGGTGGAAACTCCTGTTGGATAATATTGGAGTCAGGGAGGTGAGACCAGGAAAGGAGCTTAGCAAGACAAGGACACTTGAGGAAGAATCAAAATTGCTCCTGGTACTTAACTCTAAACTTTATGCTAGGTGCGTAGAGTACAATCAACCAACAAATGCCACCCACTATTTACGTAGTGACAGTTAAAGGAAAATAAGGTGTAGCTCCATAAACAAGCCTCTCCTAAAGTGGATTTAGACACTATTCATCCCCTTCCTTTCAGCCCAGAAGGCCGCTTTGCTGGAACTGTAAAATAAATTCCAGCACTCAGAACATTTCAAGGAGGAATCATTTTCACAACTGGCTCAGGCTTTATTTTTCTTCACTTTGAAATTGATTAGATGTGCTTTTAAAAGAAAAATTGGTTGGTGTCTCAAAGAATAAAGAGTATTTTAGACAAACATAAGATAGCTAATTTTAAATCCATTTAAGATTTTGCCTGGATGCTCTAGCTGTTAACCATTTCATCTCAGTTTCATCAACCCACAAATCGATCACGTCAGGGTAGGTTTTATGGTGAATCAAATTACACCCAAACAATCGATACTTTAATATTAACCCAGATTTTGCTGTTCGGTCAAGCTGATTATAAAATAACAGTGAAATTTGGTTTTGAAAAGACCTCCAACAAACAATAAATGAACTAAGTCGATGGAAATAAAATCACTGATGAGTTTCTTAGTAAGTAATGGAAATCAGACTCAATATTTGCAAAGCAATGTTACATAGGCAGTAATTTAACTTTTCAATTTAGGCCATACCCAGTTGTGTGTAACTTTCTGAAATGAAGCATTTCAACAACTCACCATGAGTCTGCTTTAGATGATAATCTAAACATCTATAAGAATGACAAAAATAAAAAATATTCTTACAGGAGGACTTGATAAAAAAAGCAAGATAAATAAATGAGTACGTTTCAATCCAGTGAGTTGACACTGCGTTTCACACACAGAGCAATGCACCACTCTCAAACTTTTGAACGTGGTTCAAACCAAGGTCCTACACTCTCCTTGTGCGAGGATGTCTGGGGCAAACAGAACAGATCTAAATCCTAAATTAAACTAATTCTGCTTTGAATAGTTTTGTTTTTTCTTAAAGCATAAACTAAGGATTCATATAGTTGTTTTCTTTGCGATTAACTCTATGAACAGGAAATACTCATGGCATAACATCGTAGCTACTGTAATATATAGTTCCTGGTATGGCTATTGACAGCTGTTTCTGATCTATACGTGATGTTAACACCTTTGAATATCATCTTAACATCTAAGAAAGCAGAATAGTAATTTCTGGTAAACCTAAATTATAGAGGGGTTAGGTGAATGCAATTCATTTATTTAACTGCAAAAGTATGTTGAAAAATATAAAACTCTACAGAATGTAAATGATAGAACAAGTGTCCTTTTGTGATTTAACTAGAACCCTACAATGGACTGATCTTGCCTGAAATGAGTCAATACTTCAATACCATTTGGGGGAATAGTCAATTCTGAGTTTTAGCAATAGATGGGAAATAAGTTGAAAAATAAGCCGTTTGAAAATATTTTTAATTCCCATCATAATTTGTATGTTGATAAGGTACTTATCCAAGATTTATGATTTATGCTGTAAAAAAGTGAACGCCCTATGAAGTTTCAGAAATGAGCTGAGCATGTTTATAGAGTTTACATTACACAAACTGTCATATCCATCTTGGTTGGTTCATGGGAGAAAGCGCACAGGCAAGATTTTTAGTTATAAAAGCAAGCCTGAATTGCAACAGAGTACAATTGGCTCTTGGGGTGTTACACTCACTACGCTCCCCAATGGCGGCTCTTGGGGTGTTACACTCACTACGCTCCCCAATGGTGGCTCTTGGTGTGTTACACTCACTATGCTCCCCAATGGCGGCTCTTGGGGTGTTACACTCACTACACTCCCCAGGATGGGGCCCAGTGTCCGCAACATTCTGAGAAGCTCATAAATACATGCTAACTTAATGGCTAAATTCCCCTAAAATAAAGGCGGTGGTTTTAATCGTACTTTAAAACCCAATATGCTAATAATAAAGATTCCTGAAACTAAAAAATAATATAAGAAATATTAACTATTATTTCTCTCTGTTTAAAAAAATATATCAACCTTCCATTATTATATTATTACATGTGGTACCTGCATAGGAGACAACCTATTGCTGGTAGCATTTAATTTTCCTTGCATCTGTGGAAAAGTCACTCTGTGACTTTTGATGCCACACAATCAGCAATCCTTACAAAAATCATTTATTCCATTCGTAACCCATTTCCCCCAAATATATATAGGTATATATGTATGTAGATGCCTCATTTTAGTTAAACTATTATAAAGGAAAGGGTTATTATAACAAATCTGTTATTTGGGGCATAATGACCTTCATTCATGCTACATAAAACGAAATTAAAATAATGACATGACAAAATAAGACAAATAAAAAAATGAAATTTGCATTTGACTGGGATGTCTTCAAAGCCACTATAGCTAGGTTCCAGTGTAAATAAATACCTGCGTTTAAATGTATGGTGAAAGTTAATAAATTAGACACATGTAAATAATCAGCTTCTGAAAGCTCATAAATTTTTTCATAAACTATCCCCTTTAAAAGTCCCTAATATACAGTTTCACAGCAATAACCAACGTAACCCAGGCCGCACCGTACGGGTCCCATCAAGCACCACCTATCTTCTCCATAACTAGTCTCGCTATTAATCATCCTCTAGAAAACTACTCCCTGATCACCTGTTGCAAGAAAGATAGCAGCTGGGCCATTCCATGTAATAAGGAACTTGGCTTTTTAGGGCAGTGAGGGAAAAAAACAGAAGTGTGGCAGCTGTGAGCCAGGGGTCACACCCTTCCACCATCTCACAGAACTCAGCTGCTGCCTCAACAGCTGGCAAGTGGCTGCTGAAAACGAACTCTGAGAAGAGCCTTAGCTTTTATGGAGAAAAGAGCTATAGTTAGGACGCAACAGAGAGTAGCAACGAGAAGGGGTGAGGAGGGTGGGAAGGAAACGCAGAAAAAGCTAACGTAAGCGGTAGCGTGCAGATCAGACGCTAACAAACGGGCAGAACCACTCGCAGATACGATGGAAGCCCCTTACCTAAAAAACCCTGTAGAAAAGAGGAGGAAGGTAAGTGAATATCTGCCCTTAGGTATTTTACAGCCCTGTCTGAAATAGGGAGCCTCATTTACCCATTGAACTATTTCTGCATCCGTCCGTTTGCCATTTAATGCTATTGCTACGCAGGGATGTGTTTAAAGTATGTTAATTATAAACAGGAAGACGTTTGTGACAGATGTCAAGGGCTCTCTCTCTTCTGCTGGACTGCAATTTGAGACTGGGCAGGCACAGGCACCTCTTCACGTAGCAGACCCAAGAGGACCTCAGCCACGGGCTAAGCAGTGCGCAAGACAACAGTCAATGAGGCTTGTATTGGACCTCCAGTAATTGCACGTGGGAAGGAAAGGCATCAATGTAAGGAAATGCGACCTGTGATGTTCACAAAGGGAAGGAAGGAAGGAAGTCTGCTGGGGACAAGACGCCGGGAGGGGGACATAAGGAAGGGGCAGGCTGTAAATGTTACTGCGGTAACACTCCAGTCTTGTCTTGAAGGATGACGAGGCTTTATCTGATGAAGAACTATTAGAAAAGGTATTTCGGGAAAAGAATAGCATGTGCAAATACAAAGAGCAGGATAGATGGGGAAACGAGGAAAAGATTGGCTAAGCAGGACTCAAGGTCTGGCTGGAGCTAAAAACCGTACGTGTCTAATAGCCCTGACCCAAAGTCTATTTGATTTTTCTTCAGCTGTCCTTGACAGTCTGGCAAAGAAAGCAAAAGTAAAGACAGCAAAATGGAAGGTGCTATAGAGAGAAAAGAACTAGAAAGAAGAAGAGAAAGATTAAATGCAGGACATGCTGTCTCCCCATGTGCCACTGCCCAGCCCACTGGCCGCTTTTCAGCCCAGTTTCTGCAGGGAGTCCAGGGGATAGGACGGCGTTATGCAGACAGCTCCCCACTTAGCTCAGAGATGACCTTATCTCTAAGCAAACATTCTTCCATTAAAAAAAAAAAAAAAAAAAACTCACCAAGGCTATCGCATAATAAACAAAGATGAGTGGTAGACAGGCAGAAAGATGGCTCAGGAGCCATGCGGTGAGGCCACTTCACTGCACGAAGGGTGAGTGTTCAGGTGAAGAGGATCGTTTGTGTACTTCTCCAGCCACCGTTCAATACTCCTAATATCATCTTACCTCTCCATAGGATCTATCGCATTAGAGACTGTATTTCTATGGGGGCTGATGCCATCTGTCTGTTCCCAATTACTGGCTCAGTGCACAGGCGTTCCATAGCAAGATATCCAAAAAGGGGTTTTAATGGGCTATTTTTTATGAGTTTATTTTTTCATTGCACAATAACCCTAAAAGATTTAGTTTTCTCAGTATTATGGGAAGAGATACCCACATAATGGAAGAGAACATATCACATATATATTTACACATCCATACATCTATTTGGGGAGAGAAAGACAAAACATCAGATTTTGTTTGTTTATTACTTACATAGTTATTTAGGCCTCCTGGAGAAAGAAATCCAAGTTCTGACAAATCTTCCTTAACACTTTTTAAGCGACATTTATTTATAGCCCATCAAATGGGCATTTATATTGGGGAAACATTTTTATAAGGGAATACGCTCCGGAGAGTGGATGACCTGATATGTAAGTCTAGTCCCCACTGTTGTAGTGTTTTTCTGACCATAGAATACAATCCCTCCACTCCCATCGTACTTACTACTGTGTAAATCAGTGTAACTGGAGGCAACTAATAAGCCTTCACAGCCAAAGTCTCACATTGAAGTCCATAACCTACAAATATTTGCTCTATATGACAATTGGGAAAGTCAGGTAGATGTCTTTGCATTCAATCAATGAACTGCATTTAAAATTGCCTTCGGTATGGAGAAGAAATATTTGTTAAGTCCACAGGTAGTATTTCATTATAATATTTTTAGTAGTAAACCAAAATTGAATTTAAATCACTCCTAATAGTGTGGTTAGCTTTATTAGATTGCAAAGTCAAATAGTACCCTTTAACTTACTTTGTGATGACAGCAGGAAAATCAACCTTGGGTTCCATTCGCAAATCAGACATAACATCCTTTTAATATTATTTGCCAAAGATTTCCACTGATACAAACATAACTTCCCTTTAAACATCTTTGATGGAGCAGGACTATAATGGATATTAGTTTTCCTTGAAAATAAACTGACGACTTTAAAGAAAAGCCAATTTTAGAACGGAAAAGACTTTTTTAACTATCATAAGTGTGTATAATTAAAAACTTTGGTTTTCATATACTGTTGGAGGGAACCTTAAGTCCCTCTCTCATGTAGAAACTTCTACTCCCAAGAGAAAAAAAAAAAAAAAAAACATTTTTTGAGACAGAGCCACAAGCTGTTGCCCTGGGTAGAGTGCTGTGGCATCACAGCTCACAGCAACCTCCAACTCCTGAGCTTAACCAATTCTCCTGCCTCCACCTCCCACGTAGCTGGGACTACAGGCGCCCACCACAATGCCCAGCTATTTTTTGGTTGCAGCCGTCATTGTTGTTTGGCAGGCCGGGCTGGATTCAAACCCTCCAGCTCTAGTGCATGTGGCTAGCTCCTTAGCCGCTTGAGCCACAGGTGCTGAGCCAGCCAAGAGAAAAATATTATCAGACCATCTTTTCATTCCTTAGTCACTGCCACCTATGAAAGAAACAGAAATTACAGGGTGGGTAGGACTCCCAGAATCTCTTTGATGTTTACATTCTTGAACTTAGCAACAGAGAAGTGTAAAAAGTCACAGTTCACACAAGACCCACTTCTCCTCTCTTCCCTCCCTCTCTCTCTTACTCCCTCTCTCTCTGGATAAATTTAACTCTAGGGGAGAAGTATTTGAAAAACCATTTGGCAGCAGCTCCAGGCTGTGGTTTCTAACTAAGATCTTCCAGCAAAAAAGCAAACAGTTTGATCTCTACCTGAAGCATATGGAATCTTACTCATCGTTAGACGCTGACGTCTAATATCACCTGATCCCCTAGTTGAAATTAATTGCTCCTCCTCCCTGGTACTACAGCTCTTTGTAGATGGCCTATAGAATTTGCCCTATTTCCTCACCAGTTTCCGAATAAACTGCTAACACCAGAAACTATGCTGGACTGGTACACACTCTGAGCAGCGCCTTGCATATAAGAAATAATTGTTTGCTAACATAAATTAAATTCTAACATCCATATATTCCTTAATAGTAAAATGAAAGAATGTGTTTATGAAGTATGAAGAGAATGGCGGTATGCAAAAATGAATCCTCATATATATTCTATTTACCCAACAAATAAGAACATATCCCTAAACTGTTAAGAGTAAACTGTTAGCCAATGGCCTTCAGGTAATGAAAATTTGTGCACTGGGAATTTCTATGTATTTTCCGCACTGCTAGTTCTAACGTTCATGAAAAATGCATGCAACTCTTGGATTGAACAGATATATCCAGACCCTGGTTTTTCCTGGGGTTTCAGACATTCATTCTAATTATAAGCTTACATAATGATAGGAGATTTAATGTTTAAAACAGTGTAAAGAGCCTTTGATTCAAATACAAATCAACATATGATATAATAGAATAAAAAAAAATTGCAGAAGCCCTCCAATAGTTAACAGTCTTCCCTGTGGCAGTTAACACCCCTATGTGTTTAAAAAATGCTGAAGCACAACTCAATCATTCCGGAAGACTTTCATTCATCTCATTTAACAAGTATTTACCAAAGGCCAACTACATGCCTGGTTCTCTGCATGGCAATTGATATATAACAGTGCAACAAGGCAGACACAGTCTCCATCTTCACTGAAGTTGCAGTTGGCACAGGGAGTCAGATATTAAGCAGATAACCAAGGAAATTAATTTTTGAATAAGTTTCTGCAGCTTGGCACCCATAGCACAGTAGTTATGGCACCAACCACATACACCAAGGGTGACAGGTTTGAACCTGGCCCGGGCCAGCTAAACAACAATGACAACTGCAATGAAAAAAATACCTGGGCATTACGGTGGGCACCTGTAGTCCGAGCTACTTGGGAGGCTGAGGCAAGAGGATTGAGCCCAAGAGTTTGAGGTTGCTGTGAGCTGTGACCCCATGGCATTCTACCCAGGGTGACATAGTAAGACTCTATCTCAAAAATAAATAAATAAATAAGTTGCTGCCTTCGACAGAGGGCTGAGCTGAGAGATAGGGCTCTAGATAACGATGAAAGTTTGTGTGAATACAGGATTCTCAATCAGGAAAGAGCCACAAGTGAGGCAACGATCCCTGGTGGTGGAGTACAGCTGGCCATGAAAGGGGTGACGTGAGAGGGAGCTGGAAGGATGAATGGTGCCCAAAATATATGAGGTCTGGTTGTATTAACCATTTAAGAGTAATGCAAAGAAAGGAGTTAAACAGGGAGTTACATGACCAGATATTTTCTGATATCCATATCATGCCAAATATTGCAGCAGAGTTAACATTTTTAATGTGTAGATGTGCTCTAAAATATAAAATGGACTTATACGAAACAGGACATTGTTACACAGAATAATGCAACACAAAATTCAACTTATGTGCAGAATGAGACCCAATAGTGTCTCTGATGATGCATTTGTGTTCACAGGTAAAAAAAAAAAAAAAAAATACACACATTACTCTGTCAACAAGTGAAAAGTATCACGACACTAAAATCTCAGAAGGGTTCAGGTTAATAAAGGATGTGAAGGCTGTGGATGCAGGAGAGACCACTTACAAGGCCAACTGCAGATTTTGTTTTTAAGTAACTTACAAATTTCATAAAAATTAAATATGGAAAGAATAACTTGAAAACGTTTTCTTTACCATATCAGGCCTAAAAATATGCAGTCTTTAAAAACATCTCCAAGCGGACAGCGCCTGTGGCTCAGTGAGTGGGGCGCTGGCCCCATATGCCGAGGGTGGCGGGTTCAAACCCAGCTCCTGCCAAACTGCAACAAAAAAATAGCTGGGCGTTGTGGCGGGCGCCTGTAGTCCCAGCTGCTCGGGAGGCTGAGGCAAGAGAATCGCGTAAGCCCAAGAGTTGGAGGTTGCTGTGAGCCGTGTGACGCCACGGCACTCTACCGAGGGCGGTACAGTGATCCTCCGTCTCTACAAAAAAAAAAAAAATCTCCAAGCAACGTATAGATTAATGTGCCTAACATAGGTTATTGATGAAAGCAGGTTCAATGCCTTGGTGCCTAATTCAAGAATCTACCTGGTGTCCGATTTCACAATGAAATCAAAAACCCTCTGTCTATCATTCCAAACCTTCTGGAATCTATGTTGAACCATGTAGCCTCTTTCAGAACTTGTACCCTGTGTACGAAAGTGAACACAAACATCTTTCTCATCCTTACTGAACCATCCCTAGCTTGTTGTTCACCTCAGATCTAAGTTATTACTGTTCCTATTTACACAAGGCACAGCATGAGTTGCCTTTGGTCATTTATACAACATAAGCGCCATTAGATCATTTATTAGATTATTCCGATGTTTCCTCACAATTACAAAAGATTCATACCTTTGCTGTAAATCTGCACAGCATGTTTTACATATATGAGAATGTTAAAATCATATGAACATGTTTTTTCATCTAAAAATGTGTGTAAAGGGTATGCTCCGAGCAGAGGCCTGAAGAAATGTCTTCTCCATCTATAACACACCCTACAGGAATCTGGGTCATTGTGATGGGGGCAAAAACCTGTGGCCTCCTCATGAACAAATTCCCTGCATGTGAAGAAGAAAAAAATTATAAAATGTATCTGGTGGGTGCATGGGTGATCACTGTATAATTCTTTCAACTGCACTGTATGTTTGAAAAATTCCCTAATAAAATATTGGAAAACTTAAAAACAAACAAACAAATAAATAAATGAATATAAAGCATAATGTCTATGATTTAAATAATTCTTATAAAGTCCAAACAGTAAATGCATGTATTTATGCACAAGAGATTTTTATTATGGAAGAATCATATGAGGGTCAGACAATGAAGTTAGTTAGGGAACTCATCCTATGGTCACCGTTGTAGTCCTCCCCTTGGCCAAAATTTCTTTGAATGGGGAGAGGGTTGGCAATCGGTGAGACCTCACCTATGGTGCATATTGCAAGGGTACAGGTCAAATCTATTTAGAGGAGAGTATAAAATGTCTTAACACAACACTTATATAAGTGAGGTGACAGCTACATCAACCAGTTTGATGTAAGCATTCCAAATTGTATATAAAATCAGCACATTATGCCCCATCAATGCAGTAATGTACACAGTTATGATCTAATAAAAATAATTGCTTTGAAGGGTAGAGTGGGTACTGGCCTCAGGGCACAGTGTCCCAAGGAGAGCACTTCAAAGGTGACCACAAGGATAGTAGCACTTTTTTCTAGGACAAGTTCACAAACTTAAATTGTCTGACCTTATGCATTATTCCTAGATTTAATATCAGTAGATATTTTACTATATTACGCCTAGATAGAGTAACCACTAAAATCCTGCCTATACGTTGGCCTCAACAAACCTTTCATTTCATTCAGCAAATATGTATCAAAAATGTACTATGTCCCTAACACTAGGCATAAGATTATAGTGAACAAGATAAATTAGATGCACCCTTCATGACACTTAGCATTAAACAAGTGAACACATAAAATAATTGGAACTTGTAGCACCTATTAAGGAAGGAATAAGCATTTGTGGAAATCCTACTGACAACCCATGAGACTAAACCCAAAATAACAACAGTATATGGTTCTACATACCATCGAACTTTATTTTATTTTATTTATTTATTTTTTATTTTTTTGCAGTTTTTTTCCAGTGCCGGGTTTGAACCTGCCACCTCCAGCATCTGTGGCTGGCGTCCTACCCCTTTGAGGCACAGGCGCTGCCCTATCTTTTATTTATTTTTTGGCCGGGGCTGGGTTTGAACCTGCCACCTCCGGTATACGGGGCCGGCGTCCTACTCCTTTAGCCACAGGTGTCGCCCACCATTGAACTTTCTAAAAAATTTCCTTTAAAAATGGAGTTTGTAAATAGAACTGACACCTATCCAATTAAATTTTATGTCAGCATTAAATGAGTAAACAAAAAAGAAGAAGAAAAAGAAATACAGATAAAAGACCTGATGTGTATGTTTTACTTCATTTGAAAGAAAGGTAAGAACTTTCTTTATGCTAAACCTGTGAAATAGAATGTCCTTCTTGGAGATGAGCAGATAAGGAAATCCCGCAATAGCATTTGGAAAACACTCATGTTAGGTAGTGAACCTATGTGTCTCCCCAGAATGCAGACCTTGAACCTAAGATCCAAGGTGACAGTGTAATATCCAGAGGTGGGCCCCGTAGGAGGTGATTAAGTCCTAAGGGCACCACCCTCCTGATGGGATTAGGACCTTTATAAAAGGTCTTGAGGGAAACAGTCAGGCTCCTTCTGCCCTCCCACCTTCTTCCAGGAAGAATACAGGGCTTCTGCGGTGCTAGGACCTGGCCCTGAGCACCACTGTGGAAGCAGAGAATGGCCCTCACCAGACACAAACCTTCTTTTGCCTTGATCTTGAACTTCCCAGCCTCCAGAACTGTGAAATGCATTTCTCTTATTTATAAATCATCCAGGCTCAAGTATTCTATTAAAGCATCACAAATGGGCTGAGATAACTCCAATTAGGTAGGTCTGAAAACTGAACGGGTTGCCGAATAATCAATGCCCTTATTATCATTTTTCTTTCCTTCTTTTATTTATTTATTATTTTTGTGTGTGTGTGTGTGTGTGAGTCGATTGTTCAGCAAGGGCTTTATTATCGTTTGATAGTGAACTAAATGCACTCAAGTAAACAGACATTTGGGTTGATTAACTACAACAGCCCGTTCTTTCCCAAGAATCCATGTCCTATTTTCTAATTCTAAAGCAACAAGGCTCCTACTTCAATGCCATATTTTGTTTTACCTATTTCAAATGAAAGCGATACACCCCAAGAAAATCCTATTATATTTTCTCTTCATGTTAAAATTTCATTATATTCGAGCACCACTTAAATTCTCATAGAAATATAACATTACATTTCCTGCTTCTTTTTTTTTTTTTTTTCCTAAATCGACTTTGACTCATTTTGTTACTGTTTCTGGGAGTTTGTCTTTCAGTGGGCAGCTGGAAGCAGGAGAGAGAGATTCAGATTGCGTCTCTCTGTGCACTCCGAGTTTAAGTGTTCTGTTTGCTGTCTCCTGGGAGCAGAACATCCACAGGAACAAATGGGAATGCATTTACTTTAGGGCTATTTTAATAGACATCAATAGGGAAGAAGGAATTCTTATAAAGGAGCAAGTCTCTCTCTCTAGGCACTAGGATCAGCAATAATTTCCTCTTTAAACACTAATGGCTAAGGTTTCGTCATGTTAAACTTTAATATACATTAAGCAGAGAACCACATGTTCAGCATCTCCATAAAATACCACCCCAGCATCTACTTTCAGAGCCCTAAAAATAACGGCCAATGAGGATGACTCGACAAACTGCCTTGAGTTTGTATGAAAATGTCATCATTTGTGCTTGGAGATTCCCCCATCCATTTGTTGTAAAAAACCATTAAAAAAAAAAAAACAGAAACAAAAGAACAGACACTGTCCAACAGCATTTATTTAAGATACATTTATTTTAAAGAAGTTTAGTTACTCTGTAGATGTTGAATAATTGTCTAAAATAAATAATTTTTCTATATTTTTAAAATATAGGGCATGTGTAAGAATATTATTCAATACGCACAGCTTTTAAACCACTGGAGTTACTCATTATTTAAAATGGACCGTGTGCTTTATGTCAAATATCAGTTTTAATCTTCCCAATATCTCTCCTATAATCCTCATCTGACACATGAGGGCACTTGGAATTGAATTGTTAAATAATTTGCACTAGTAGGTAGCCCAGTAATCGTTTGAATCTAATTTTGGTGGAACTCACTCAGCCTTTCCTAACTTCTTCACTCTACTGTCAAAATAAGCAGGGTTCATCAATTTTAGACTGAACCTCAAAACAGTTTCAGGAATAGAGTGGGTGCCACTGACAAGAGCACGCCGTGGAAACACGACTTTGGACTCTTAGAGAAATGCACACACACATGTACAAATATAAATTAGAATCTGCCCTTTCACAGAAATAACTCTGAATTTCCATTATGAAATATTTGGGTAAACCTTGAAAGCAAAACCATAATAAGCATAAAGTCTAAAAATAGCATACAGGAGTTGCAAATATTTTTCTCTTAAGCGAATCCTTGATTTTTTTAAAAATGTTTTAAACACCCCAGTGATTAAGTATTTTAATAACTTTTCACCTCTCTCATAAAGGCGACCGAAGGAGCCGGGTACAGGAACGCAGCTGCCCGATTTGCTGTGGCACTCAGTAGATGTTCTTAAACTGTAAGAACAGACGCTAATTACTGCTCAATCCCAATGCTAATCTCAGCATCTGCTAATTAAAAGATCACATCTTCCGCAAAGTCAGCATTACCATTCAAATGAAAACATTAATCAGTTTGAAAAATTCAAAATCAATCTTCTTGGAGGAGAAAGTCGTAGGCCTCCAGTGAGTGGATAACAGCACAGACTCGGGAGTGCAAAAGAGCGAGTGTCAACTCCTCCATCTCAGCACCACAGACTCACACTGTGACAAAAGTTACTGGGGAGTGTATTTTATGATGTTTCAGTATTGCCTCACATATGGTTTTTATGTGCAAAATCACAACATTATCTGGCTCCTAAAGAGACCTTGTGTTACATTGAAGGTGCTAGAGATGTGATGACTGACCAGATTGTTAAAATAGTTGTTGCAGGATTTCCAAAAGCGAATACAACTTAATGAGCTATTTCTGGAATACTAATTGCTGCAGAAAAGTTCATTTGTATTAATTATTTGACAGCTATTTAATGCTTTTTTTTGCAGTTTTTGGCCGGGGCTGGGTTTGAACCCACCACCTCCGCTATACAAGGCTGGCACCCCACCCCTTTGAGCCACAGGCGCCACCCTATTGAATGCTTGTTTAAAGGTAATCAAAAGTGCTGGGTTTTGTGAACTTTGTCAAAGAGAAAGAGGTGTGTTTCCCAGATTCAGTCCCAGACTTGTCCGAGATAAAAAAAAAACTCAGACATTGTGAGTCACTATTTTTTCTGTCATATTTGGTGCCCTCCTTGTGCCAAAGAATAGGGAGTAACAGAAATCTCTCTATGCAATATTCACAGCTAACCTAGTTCTGTTAGACAGAAGAATGTACGAACAGACACCTACACTCAAAAACTAAAAATTGTCACTTACTATGGACAAAACATGGCAAGATATATTGAAGGCTACTGAAAATCGAAAAGCTTTAATACGCATAGAATTTCCTGCAGCCATGAGGCAGACATAGATTCGAAAACAGGGAAGATTCCTAACCCTCCATTATCATACTGCTAACCACTCAAGGACTAAAACAAAACACTGCAGGGAAATAAACTTACGTGAATTCTTACTGCAATGACGATAACGTAAAATACAAAAACATAAATTGTGCAAAGTTCACTTTGAAAAATTCATGAATAGCCATCAGAATATACGTGAGACAAAAGATATTAATGTGATAATACTACATATCTGAAGGACTAAGTCAAATTCACAGCCTTGTTTATCTAAAAAGGTAGGAAGAGGGCGGTGCCTGTGGCTCAAGGAGTAGGATGCCGGCCCCATATACCGGAGGTGGTGGGTTCAAACCCGGCCCCAGCCAAAAATTGTAAATAAATAAATAAATAAAGGTAGAAGAATTCAGGCCCAGACAGATTTACAATAATGATTTCATCAGGCAGACAAATAGTTTTGATATATACCACATGGAAGAGACTTCGCTCTAATTCACTTTATTGGATTAAGAAATGAATAACAACTTCATGTGACAATTGTATTTCACAGGAATTATTACTGAATTTATTGTGTTTTCCTTAAAGTTAATAAGGCAGACAGCGTGGGCCTATATATCTTGTGCTGACCTCTACTTACAGAGGCCAGAAATCATTAAAGAGAGCTTGCTATCATAATATTGATGCATACTCATAAAATTTGATTTCATACATATAACCCCTGAAAAGTCTTCGTAGAATACCACTCATATGTATTAAAGAGTGCTTCCACATTAATAGCAAAAAATAAACAAGAAGAGTTTTGAATGGTATAAATGTTTAGATCCATGATGCAGAGTAGAAAAATGGTCCATGGGCTTACCAGGGAAAAGCTGCAGGTGATATTTTTAGCCAAAAAGGAGCAGATTTTATTTTCCATATACCCATAGTTAAGCAGCCCTCTCCCTCTCCTCATTTATAACACATTGTTCTTATCATGGGAATGAAAAAGCAAATATCCAATGTCTTCAGTACTAATTTGAAGCCAGTAGATGATTTAATACACGCTCACATAAGAGAAAAACTCAAATCACTTCAAGTTGGGGGAAGGGAGAAATAGGAAAGGAGGGAGGAGGGGACAGGACTGGTGTGTCCCCACTTAATGGGCACAACGCGAGGGGTTTTGCCGTAACTACAACAGGGACTCTACCTAACAAACACAAATATTGCAACCCAGCTGTTTGTACCCTCACAGTAACCCTAAATTAGAAAAAATATAAATAAAAAACATGGGGGTCTCACTCTACTACCCCCACTGGAGAATGGTGGCCCCATCATAGCTCACTTCAGCCTTGAACTCCTGGGTTCAAGCAATCCTCTTCCCTCGGCCTCCTGAATAGCTCAAACTACAGGCACCTGCCTATGGGCACCTATGCCTGGCTACTTTTTTCTATTTTTGTAGACCTGATGTCTCACCATGCTGCCCAGGGTGGTTTCAAACTCCTGGCCTTAAGCGATCCTCCTTCCTTGGCCTCCTAAAGTTCTGGGATTCTAGGCAGGAGCCACTGTACCTGGCCAGCCAGCTCTTAGTTTAAGAGACACCTGATGTTGGCACATGGGGTGATAATGCCAACCCTTCCTAAGAAAGGGCTCCTGTCCAGGGAGGAATTACCTGTGCTTTACTGATTCTGTGATCATCTCACTGTTTATGGCATTTTTATTTCCCGTCTTTCCCACTACTGTAACCAACACTTTAGTGCATCAGCTCTAACATACTGCAGGATCATTCTGCGCATGATGATGAGAGTTACAATTAGTAAAGTTTTATAGCATCAATGGCATAGCCAGGAAAGCTACGGTGACAAAAAAACTTAGCCAAATCATAGGCGTGTAATACAAAAAAATTAGCAATCGACTAATTTGATACTTTTTTAATTATCACGAATACAGGGTAAACACAGAGTGGAGGCCTTTGGTCCAACACACAGCTACTGAGTGCAGAGGGCAAGGTGGGTCTGCAGGAGGCTGAGGGACCTGGTATTTCCTCAGTCTGTACCCACAGTTGCTCTGCTAGAAAGAGGGGAATATAATTTCTCATTTATTTCTCACAACCCTAAAGTAGGCTCTGTTATCTCCACGTGCAGAAGAGAAAATCGAGGCTGCCTTCCATCTGTTCTGAGACCTCACTCTGTTGTTGTCTGTGTTTGTTAATATTTTCACATCCAGCTAACTTCTTTTTTTTTTTTTTTTTTTTGCAGTTTTTGGCTGGGCCGGGTTTGAACCCACCACCTCCAGTATATGGGACCGGCACCCTACTCCTTGAACCACAGGCACCACCCCGTCCAGCTAACTTCCTATAATTCATAATCATGTTCCAGCCTCTCCCATCTTGAAAGAGTAAGAGAACAAGGCAGCAAACAAAACCCCACCTTCACAAGTGTCTATAATTCTCCTTTCGACACAGCCAAACTTTTCTCTTTCCTCTCCCAAGCAATGAAGGAAAAATTACACTTCCCTTCTGTTTTACCCCCATTCAGTCACCAGCACAGGATACTCATCTTTCAGGCAATGCCGCCTGTCACTAAAGCAGCTCTGGAAAAGGACACCAGTGACATTTATATGGAGATTTATAAAATATCTCCTTCTCTACCTGTTACAACTTAAGCCCCTGGCTCCCTGATCAGTCCTCCAGGCTCACTGACTGCTCCCTGCTAACCTCCCTTTGCTGTTTCTGTTCTCTAATGCTCCACACTTGTCCTTGGGTCTACCCTTGGCCATACTCTGTGCCCATTCTTCATGCGCCCCCCTAGAAATTTAATCCTTTTTTTTTTTTTTTTTTTTTTGTAGAGACAGAGTCTCACTGTACCACCCTCAGTAGAGTGCCGTGGCGTCACACGGCTCACAGCAACCTCTAACTCTTGGGCTTACGCAATTCTCTTGCCTCAGCCTCCCGAGCAGCTGGGACTACAGGCGCCCGCCACAACGCCTGGCTATTTTTTTTTTTGTTACAGTTTGGCCGGGGCTGGGTTTGAACCCGCCACTCTCGGCATATGGGGCCGGCGCCCTACTCACTGAGCCACAGATGCCGCCCAGAAATTTAATCCTTACACATGTGGCCTCAGCCTTTACCTAAATATGCCAGCTCAATTCCACCCCTTTGCTCTCTAAGTCTGTATCAGCCCATATCCTCTTGGAAGGAAAAGAAACATCCAATCCTGAAAGTAATATCTAAGTAATACCAAAAACTATGAAATGACACCACCATCCTCTTTAACCCCAAGTACGTGAGCTATAAATTAAGCTAGACTATCTCTCCTTCATTGCCTGTCTCTGATTCAATCATCAGTTACTGAAGGTTTTATTTCCTAGAACCTCAATCATCGCTTCATTTTCCCACCATCACCATGGCAACTGCTGGGTTAGGTCCTTAACGTCTAAGAGTCATGCAGCTGGCCTCCCTTTCAGGTCTACAGTGCTCCCGCCCCCCGCGCACCTGCTGACTGCAGAGATGTCCAAGCTCCTTTCAGGGCAGCAAGCCCAGCACTGGTTCCCTTTTACCACTCCCGCTTCAATCCTCACAGTCCCTGGCTCCCCGAGAACACACACACAGAACGTTCCTTCATCTCCTTACCCGCTTATGTGTTCTTCACTCATGAATTTGTTTCATTTATTCATTTCTTCATTCCTATAAATTATAACTTTGCTGACATGTGTTTGGAGTCAACTTTCTTGTGTACGGTGACATCCTTCAACTCTCTGCTCAAATGTCTCCTTCTGGACAAAGCCTGCCCTGATGCCCTATTTACTTATTTATTTATTTGGAGACAAAGTCTCAAACTGTCACCCTGGGTAGAGTGCTGGGGCATCATAGCTCACAGCAACCTCCAACTCTTGGGCTCAAGCAATGCTCTTGCCTCAGTTTTTCTGTTTGTAGTAAAGATGGGGTCTCGCATTTTGCTCAGGCTGGTCTCGAACTTGCGAACTCAAGCAACCCACCCACCTCGGACTCCCAGAATGCTAAGATTACAGGCACGAGCCACCACGCCCAGCCCTGATGCCCTATTTAATAGGACAACCTGCCCTCCATGCCCCCAACTCCCTATGCTCAGGGCCTTCCCTGCTCTGCTCCTTTTTCCCAGAGCACATACAACTTTCTCCATTAGTCTGCTAAGGCAAAAAGAAGAAAAAAATATATATAAGAATGGCACATTGTAGAAAAGGAAAGTAAACTACGGTCTTAAAAAGAAAGAAGGCAGAAGCACAGGAACATAAAATTTCTGAAGAGGGAGACTTTAAAAGTCAAAAGAGTAACTGCCAACTTTTTATGCACTTTACTTGGGTAACTCAAATGCCTAAATAAACGGCATGGTTCTAAGCGAAAATATCGATATGGAAGCACTTAAATAAAATTGAAGTTAAATGATATTGGATGATAGTACTACTGTTGTTATTATTATTGGGGAAAGTTTACATGTTCCTTAATGAAATCAAATTAATCAGATAATGACTTTTTCATGATGAATTTTAGCAATCATTACACAATAAGTAAATCTGCTTTAAAATATTCAAGTGCATAATTCTGCAATAGAACTGTATTCCAGAGCCTTCCAGGTATCATCACTAACCACATTCAAGGGGACGCAGAGACAAGAAAACCATGAGTCAAATGACAATGTTGGGTGAGTCAAGGTCGGTCCTGGGTCGGTTTCACAGTATAGCAAGGCCTCCTTCCTTGGGTATGTTCTGGCAAATGTCCTCACAACAGCTGAGGGCCTATCCTCTGAGCTCTCTGGTTGAGTGTCTTCAGCTACATAGCATTTACCTAAAAGCACAACTTCCAGGTGCCAGGCCCTGTTCTAAACACTTCACACGTCTTAAGTGATTTAATCCTTAGAGCAGATGATAATAAAAATAGATGCTGTTACCCCACTTTAAAGATAAGTAAACCTGCTTTTCCAAAGAGACACTGCTGGTAACTGGTACAGCGGAATTCAAACCCAAGCAAACGGGCTCTAGAACTGATAGTGTACCTCTTGAAGGCGCTTGGATCGTTTCCTTAAATCTAAATTAGAATATATAACACAGCGTAGCAAAATATGCATTTTAAAATGCGATCACTTAACTCTGTAGCAAGCATGACTCTGAGGGTTTCATCCACATCAACACATTGGACCTTGACACTAACCCAGAAGGGAAATACCACCATTTTCTCCCGTTTTCAGAGACACTGGGGCTCTAGGAGGTTAAGACCTTGCACAAGGTCAAATCCTCACTCTTTCCCTGATGCCCTCCGCCCACACATGGCCTGCTTTGTTGCTGTCCTGTGAGCGAGTGGTCTTTCTGGCATTGAAATTTTACAGTCTTAATTACCCCCTAGCTTTGTATGTTCAAACACACTCCTCCCCAAGGTACCGTAATTATGACGAAGGTATCTGAGACTGTGGAAACCTTTTCATTAATTATATTTTGCATTTGCCATGTGGCAGGCAGTAGTTTGGGCCCAGAGGATTAAATGAAGAACACTGGTGATACCCTGGCACATCTTATTAATATTTACTTGTGGGAAATAAAGGAAGGAGATAAGTTCAGAAAGCCCCAAGCAGAGCACCGTGACAAAGGAACTGCAGTTGTTAGGGAAATGCCTCCTGTTGAAATCTGATCTCCAGGGGTGGAGATGGGGCCAGTGGAAGGATGTCCTCATGGTAATGAGTGAGGCTAGGCTCAAGAGTTCCCAGGAGAACTGGTTATTGAAGCGAGCCTGGTACCTCCTCCTCTCTCTGGCTGTCTGTTCCCTCCTTGCTCCCCGTTGTGAGAGGCAGCAGCCCGAGCCCCCCACCAGATGCAGAAGCTGGTGCCAGGCTTGTGATGCTGCCTGCAGCACCCTCAGCCAAACAGACCTCTTTTCTTTATCAATTAGCCCGTATCAGGTACTTCTTTACAGCAACACTGACAAATACAAAGGACACACGTGCCCAGATTGGGGGGAGGCAATATCGAATGTCAGTTCTTCTATTTCCATCAGCCAGATGAAGAGGGAAGAGAGGCCAGAGATAAAGTGCAGGATGCCTGAAGACCGGGAAAAGTAAAGTCTCAAAGCTGAAAGGATGCTCACCTCTTATGCCTCCCTCCCACTCCCACCCCCACCTCTGTGCATTATTTCCCCATGTGAATCGCCAGTCAGCTGCCAGTGGCTTTACCACCCGCCCCTCTCACCTGCAGGCAGGGATGTTTGCCAGCTGCGGTTGCCGCCCCATCTGATTGCAGTGAGATCTGGAAGTTGTAACCACATAGTAAGTCCACCCCCTGAAGTGCCGTGAATTTTGTGTTATTGTCAGTTGATAATTTGGGATGTGTGCATCCATCTCCTCACAGACCTCTTTCTGCTGCTGTGACCATCTCCTCACTGCTGGTCCACTGCCCAGCACTGACCTGTCCTTTCAGTTTACTTTTCCATTGCAATAACACCTGCTTGGACTGGACGCCTGTGCTGGACAAATCCTTCCCGCCTGGGGCCACGCTGCCTCATTGTATCAGCACTTTTCCCCGGGAGGTTAAACTCTTCTAAGATGTAAAATTTGGACAATGACATGAAGGTCTGGTAAGCCTGAGATTAGTATGCGGCCTATTGAAACTTTAACTACAGTGCAATAAATATTCTGTCACGGAGTCCAGTTACAATACTATAAAATCCACACGTGAGACGGGATAACCAGTAATTTGTATTTTTTGTAAAATTAACCCACAAAAAGGAAACACACTAGGGAGAAAAGGTTTAAATAACTGGGAAAAAAATCAATCTCTTATGACAACTGCTTAATAACTGATACAATTAACCCCACGTTGCTAATTTGGAAATATTATTAATAGGGGAAGACTGCAACGTTTGGGATATTTGGAAGTTCTGCTAGTACTGTTTCATTTTAATCAAACTGACAATACTATTGATCATCTAAAAGAACTCAAATGCAATACTTCAGCAACAATGACCATGGCAGTGGAATGGCTGCCGGCCATGGGAGACTCTCTTCCATGCCCTGAATTATGCTAAGGCCTTCTAGCTGACAGCTGTGGTCTCTTGCCATCCACAGATAATAGAACCCACTGTCCTAAGTAACAGACTTTCATTTTGTTCAAGGTAGCAATGTGGTTATTTAAAAATTGCTTGGTTCTCCAGCCCCCCTTGTAGTTAGAGTGGCCCTACACACCGCTGATGGAGTATGTGTGAGCTCAGTGCTTTCTAGAATAAAGTTTCCTGTCCCTATACTGATTCTATCCCCTTCTAACATTTCCTTCTCCCTCACAGGGCTGATAGGAATGCCTAGAATGTGAAAGGCTGAACATAAATCATTTTTGTAGCGACTGGGAGGTCATATGAGATATGAGCGTTACATGATAAGGGAGCAAAGAAGGAGCTTTGCGTCTCACCATCAAGAACCTGCTGTCCTCGCTTTAGACCATTTCATCTCTGGACTTATTGTTGCATCAAAAACAGATGAAGCTCTATCTGGCTAAATCTCTTTAGGCACATTTACATGCCCTGTCTCACTTGAATTTTTGCTTTGTTGGATTTAGCAGTCACCTTATTCTAGGACCCTAAGTAAAATATAAATGCCTCTGTAGTAGCATTTTTACTGCTATAGTAGTAAGGGGTAAATTTATGAAAAGACACCATTATTTTGCAGCTTTCTTCTTTCTTATTGTTGCCCCAGTCCTAACTGACCCCCACCCGCTCTAGTTCTCTCTATTCCCTCCTAGCTCTGGGGTAGTTGCCCATAATTGCCCATATTTGGATAAAGCACTTACTCATTACGACAATCTCTAAATTTATCCCAAAGTAAATCAAGTCTTATCTTTATCTAAAATGAAAACAATAAGCATACCTAAACTAAGTGGTATGAGTTTTAATAACAGAACTTCTCATCACCCAGTAATGATATTTCTAATTTATCCCCAATTCTCTCTCAATATATTATCTTGTGGTATGCAGTGATTTGAAAAGCCTAAAACACCATCTTTAAAGAGTTATAATAACTAATATTTATTATTTCTTTATGATGGGTCAGACACCAGGCTATGTGCTGTACATACACCGTCTTGTTAATTTTAATACCACTTCTGTAAGTACTAGTAGGATGCCCAGTTTTCAAGGGACTCAGAAATATGTCACCTTCACACGTCTAGGGATTTGGAAGAGTCAAAACCCAAACTTGGGGCGTTATGACTACCAGGCATTTTCAGGCTCTCACTGTGTAAGTTTTTAAAAATGTATTCTAGAGTTTTCATTTATAGAGTCATTTGTTGTTAGTCCAGCTTCTCTTCACATATTTATAAAATGAATATTATCAAATGTAGAGTTGAAAGGAAAAAAAAATAGGTTAAAAAAAAAAGCAACACTTCCAGTGTTTATCTGAAGATCAAGAAGATTTAATTAAAATCCAATCTAAAAAAAGCTTTGCGAGCCCAAAATTATTGCCTCCAAAGAATGATGTAAAGCTAATAATGTGTGGATAGGGCTCCCAGAGTAATAATTTCATTGGCTTATTAGAAACTATTTAGATCTACCTCAAAAATTTGCTATCTATTCAACTCACTTGGCCTAGGCTGTTTTATAAGCTTTTGATATTCGTGAACGGATAAGGCTTAGTAAGCCGGGACACAGGCCCAGGAAATGCGGAGCCTGCCGGGGACACAGGTGGCTGGGTGAGAGACTGAAGGACGGGTGGAATCACCTTGAAAGGGTCAGGCCCACGCCTGCGGGTACGAGAGCACCGCCACTCACGTCCAAGGCACCTGCTTCCCTCCATACCCCAGCCTCCTTTTACGTACTCAGACATCGACTGTATCTGTACACGTGCCAAAAAATACAAAGATAAATAAGAAATGAACCTGCCCTCAGTGAGCTGAAAATCTGTTAACCGCTGTTGACAAAATAAGAGGGATTTAATGTATGCTGTAGCATAATACCATAAAGACAAATTTCTCCACCTAACAGGCTGTTAAAAGGCCAAAGACTACAGAAGGTCCTCAACAAATATTGCAAATTTCCATCTATCACAGTCTGTTCTTCTTAAAGTTCCCCTCCATCCTCTCTCAATCTGAAACATGCACATTTTATCTTCTACTAAATGCTCACGCACTTTTTATTTTAGAATAAATGATGATTATGATTGATGACATGGATGAGTTATATAACGTTCGTAGTATTTCAGCTCTAAACATGGAGCTAGAATGTTCCGCGTCATTCTATATCCACAACCACTTGGATAGAAAAGATCCAAGATCTTTTGAAAGATCATTGAAATGGAAAAAGCCCAAGTGCCTATCGATCCACGAATGGATTAATAAATTGTGGTATATGTATACCATGGAATACTATGCAGCCTTAAAGAAAGATGGAGACTTTACCTCTTTCATGTTTACATGGATGGAGCTGGAACATATTCTTCTTAGTAAAGTATCCCAAGAATGGAAGAAAAAATACCCAATGTACACAGCCCTACTATGAAACTAATTTGGGACTCTCACATGAAAGCTATAACCCAGCTACAACTTAACAATAGGGGGAAGTGGGAAGGGGGGGGTGGGTAGAGGGAGGGGGATCGGTGGGATCACACCTGTGGTGCATATTACAGGGGTATTTGCGAAACTTGGTAAATGTAGAATGTAAATGTTTTGGCACAGTAACTGAGATAACGCCGGAAAGGCTATGTTAACCACTGTGATAAAAATGTGTCAAATGGTTTATGAAGTGAGTGTATGATGCCCCATAATCATATCATTGTATACAGTTATGATTTAATAAAAAAATTAAAAAAAAAAAAAGAAAGATCGTTGAAATGGGAATACAAAAAAATGTTAGCATCGGTAATATGTAATGGTTTCCTAAAATAGTAATGATACTCTTTTTCTCAAATGCTAACATTCAGAAATGTACTTAAGAATAAGGTTTAGAAAAAAAAAAACACTATTATGCATCAGAGATTTTTTTTAAAGAAGTAAATAGCAGCAAAACTTAGCAACTTTACATATTTTGAACTCTAAGTTACTCTACTTCACATTTTAAAAAGACTGCTACTGCATCAGCGGGACAGCTGGGGAAGTCTGAACAAGCTCTGTAACTCCCTTAACAACATTGCACTGATGTAAATTTCCAGATTTTACTAATTGGACTATGGTTACATAAATGGTGATGTCAGGGGCCGATGATTAAGGAGTGTGTGGGAACTGTTGGTACTATTTTTACAACTTATCTAAGTCGACAATTGGTCCAAAATAAGAATTTTAAAACAATGCTCAACTCTTTCAACAAATCTTTGAAGTAGCTGGCTGAACAGTCCAACTGTTACCTAATATCAAACGATGACCATGTCAAACATCCAAAGCTTTGAATATCAGCAGATCACAGCACACACCGTGTTTCACAATTAGAGATGATTAACCTTTGGTATGATTTTTTTTACAGAGGATTAGTTTTAAAATAGGGACTCCATGAAGGAAAAATAAAAACCTAAGTGCTACATTTGAATGTGGGAGGAAAAACATTGTATTTCATTGGTTAAAAAATTCCCAGGGCAGTTCAGAGAAGGAAAGAATTAAACAGATCATCCTTTTTCCTGATGATTATGATGCTTGTCTGACAGATAAGAAATGCTTACGAGAAAATGAGATTCCAGAAAAGGCAAAAACCCCCAAGTCATCTGCAGATATTTTTGCCAAAGTAAAAAAAAAAAACAATATGCATCTTTGCAACCCGACTGTGTGCTAGACACTGTGATTCATGTAACACTGCAGAAATTAGAAAAATAACAAAATCAAATATGGAAAGAGTTCCTCCCAATTAAAGATTATCTAAAAGAGATCAACTAGGACTTTGCAGAGGAATATTTTTGCCATTTCTCCTTCATGAGAGTTCAGGTAGTTGAGTATGTGAAGATAATAAGGTTCCACTTTTATATCCCTTTATTTGTTCTGGAGATGGAAGCCAAGAGTCAGATTTTGCAAAGCATCCATTTTCGATTAGTTTTGGTCTTTTCTACGAACACCTTCCCGTCCTCACACTGGGGTGAAATCACAGCTTCATGCCAACTTCCACCTTTGCTGCCCCACCATTAGTCTGACAGATGCTTCCTAGTAGGAGGAGAAACTTCTCAGGGTTTTCATCCCTCCGTCCTCCCATAAAGTAAGGGGAATAAACAAAGGTCATAGATATTCTACTTTACATCTCAGAGATTATTGTCTTGAATAGTGATACGTGTATTTCAGCTAAAGTCAAGAACCTGAAATGGGTCATAAAATGAATGCTCTATTCATTGAAGACCAAAATATCAATTCTGCTTTTTTTTTTTTTTTTGAGACAGAGTTTCACCTAGGAAGAGTCATAGTGTCATAGCTCACAGCAACCTCTACCTCTTAGTCTCAAGCAATCCTCTTATCTCAGCCTCCCGAGTAGCTGGGACTACAGGTGCTCACCTGCCATAATGCTCAGCTAGGGTTTTTTCTGTTTGCTTTTAGTACAGAGGGGGTCTCCCTTTGCTTAGGCGGGTCACAAATTCCTGAGCACAGGTGATCCACCTACCTTGGCCTCCCAGAGTTCTAGGATTACAGACGTGAGCCAGTGAGCCAGTAATCTTCAGTTCTGCTGTTAACAACCCTAACATTGAAATAATCTCTCTCTCTCTCCCTCTCTCTCTCTCTCTCTCTCACACACACACACACACACACACACACACACACACACACACACACGGAGTGGAGGGGAGCAGGAACATGGGTCATCTCAAAAACCAAAAAAGGACTTTTTTTATCTCCCACACTTCAAACTGAAATGATTTATTTGCTGTTACAAACCCTAAAGATCGCCTACTTAATAAGCTAAAATAAACCCACAGTGTTTTCCGTGTAAAAAGTAGTCATTAATCTCAGCCAATTGGATAACTATAGATTGAGAGACATCCCTCAGAAACGCTAGAAGGGAGGGCTGGGCTGAGTCTGATGGGAAGCAGGATAACTGTAATTGGGTTTAGAAATGTTAATATTTATGCTAATATTTGAACTGAAAAAGAACAATAGACAGCTACATCTAAACTTGGCATAAATGACTCACACGTAACCCAAGATGAGTCACAATAAATTCTAGATGACAATTCGTGGGGAGGCAGGGCCTGGGGGGCTGGGATCACTCTGAGACCTGCTACAGGAAAAAAGAGAACTTGAGAGCTTTCAGCAAACGTATTCAGGGAACAAGAAGGCGGAAACAGTGATGGAAAAGATATTAAGGGAGACAAGGGAAATATTTCCTGAATTTTCACTCTGACCATGAGCCAAGAAAGAAAACAGAGATGGAACCACATCCAAAGAACTTGATGAGCTGGGCTGGAGCCACTGAGAGGAGAACAGCTCGGCTGTTGACTCAGGACTCAGAAGAAAGGACCTGGGCTCTGTGAGAATGAAGCAGAGCTGGGGAACGAAGCTGGCTGTCACCGAAAGGCAAAAAGAACAGAAAGAGAGACACCCATTCATCTGACGCCTGTTACAATACATTAATCTATATTTTGCTGAAGCGATTTACAAGGTGTATTTGTAACTGCCCGTACAGATCTTGATCGTGGTATTAGAAACTTCTGCGCATCTTACAGAAGGAACCATGTCTCTTGCTAGTTAAATGACGTTATGTCAATACCCCAGGACAGCACTGAGGTTGGCGAGGATGAGGCAGAAAGGACGGCGCTCCTGCCAGAACAGAGATGGGCGGAGGATGGTGAGAAACGGGAGGTATGTTGGTACATCGGCTCCGTCCAACTGAGCGTGTCTCTAAAATGTTCAGACTAACAGTCCTGTAGCCACGGGGCCATCAACTCCAGAAAGGTAGGTTTGGTTGAGAGCCACGGAGCCCCTGGTACCAGGAAGGATGCAGCAAATGTAACCACATGAAACTAAAGGACGCTGACTGCCCCCACTCCCTGGCACCACTGGACTGGCCTTCCATGGTCCAGGCAGCTGCACCGAAAGCCCCAGAGTGCAAATTACTAACTTCCACGGTTAAGCTACTATCTTAGAGTGAAATGATAAAACTGATTTTTTTTCTCCTCTTTTTCCGAGGATAAAATACAAAGCAGATCCTGGGTGAAGAGTAAAAAGACTAAAAATCAGAGTTAAAGGAGTGGGAATGAAGGGGCCTCTGCTCCCCTCTGCTCCTCTCTCCAGCGGGTGGGAGCTCGTACAGGCAGAAGCACTGCATTCAGAGGATGAAGGCTGATGGACCCGAGGATGCTCTCCTTTTGCATACAGACTATTTCAAGTTCTGCAGCCTTGCAGGAGATATCAGAAGTGGGTATGTAGCACCACTGAGTCAGGGAAGGCGGTGAAAGGTGCTTACAGACCCCTGGAGTCCACTCCTCGGCCTTAGGGCCTTAACAAGGACTCCGGAATGACTTCACAGGGCAGCACAGAGTCAGCCAGGCCACCAAGCTGCCACCAGGTCCACAGAGGACTCAGGGTGGCCTCTAGTAAGCAGCTGCATTCATGTCTGCACCTCTGAGTGACCACGGTGGCCTGTTAAACCTCTACTTACATGTTTTACACAATACCATTCCCCAGACGTACACATCTGCTCTGGCCTTAAGTAAGGTTTATAACACAACTTTTCCAGAGAAAATCTAGAAGGCTCATTTTCAATTTTAAAAAAAATACAAACACACCATTATTTAGTAAGAAGCAGTAAGTTTATAATTCGGAACGTTTTTTAAAGGAAGAACCCAAAGAAACCTGTGCATTTAAAGCTTCAAGCCACTACTAAATCAAAACCACAAAATTAAAGGGTGGCTCCCACCATCAGGAAGCATTATGTTTACTGGCAATAAAGACCCAACTAAAGGTATATAAACACACCACAGATAGTCGTCCACCCAACAGATTTTAGCAATGAAAAATATAAACACACTTCAACTTTTCTGGAAGCTGGAAGAAAGAGGGTAAAATTTGTTATTAGATATGAAATTTCTATCAAAGCTGATTTCAAGGCCTCCCTCGGGTATACATAAATATTATTTTTGGAAATAAAAATTCAAGTATGGTTTTTAAATATTTCACGAACAAGTTCTAATTTACCAATATAGAAATTTTATGGAGAGAAAAAGTCCTGATGCATTAAGCAATGTATCAAAAATTTAAAATAAGAATTTAACAGGCACAAAGACACTTACCCAGTAGGTAACACACTCACATTTCTGAATGTTATATTGGGAACGTCCATAAATGATCCGTTTCATTTAAAGTCTGGAATCTGTTAGAATTTTGCTCCTGTCCGTTGGTCTCTTGCTTTCCATACTGTTGTTTCTACTGTGTTTCACAAGACTTGGTAATGTAGAGAAAGCAAGACTTGGTAAGGTCGAGGAAGCTAGCCAGGGTAAGAATGTCAAGGTAGCCCAAAACCCCAACAGTCCCCAAGTCACAAACACGCAGACACACACCCTCAACACCGCAGGAAAAAAACACAACTCAAATAAGAGTTGTTACCCCATAGTGTGTGGGTAAGACACCCACAAGATTGACACATAAATCTTAAACACAAGTGGAGGCGTTTGACCGACAGACACCACCCCTCACCAGTCAGGTTCTACACCTACTTTCAAAACCACTGTGTCTGTGCCAGAAGCTGACGGTATTGTTTGATTTCCCATTCATCAAGTCACTGGGAGAAGACCAACAAGAAATCCAAGCACAACAATTCCACATCCCTCTCTCTGCCCGGCCCACACTGTAAGTAGCGTCTGTCACTACGGAGAGCTCCCTAGGCTTTCTTCAACGTGCCTTAACAAAAGCAAGTTTTCGCCATAACAAAAACTACACCTGTCATTTCAGCCTCTTCTTGGGCAGTCCAATGTCTCTCTCTCAAAGAGAATTCTGTGAAGTGCTTCCAATCAATTTTCTATCCATCAGTTAAGAAGAACTTCTTCCAAACTTGCTTTCTAAAGAGGACATGAGTAAAACTAAGGTGAGAGAGGCAGGCTGACTTTCAGAAAAAGAAAAAAAACCTGACACTCTTCCTTAAGGTACGTGTGAAATTTACTAAATGTAGAATATAAATGTCTTAACACAATAACTAAGAAAATGCCGTGAAGGCTTATGTTAACCAGTTTGATGAAAATATTTCAGATTGTATATAAAACCAGCACATTGTACCCCATGATTGCATTAATGTACAGAGTTATGGTTTAATTTTAAAAACGAAAAGAATTAGTCTTACAGGTAGAAACAAATTCTACCTTCAATCTTCATTTTCTGTATTTCCTCAATAAATACCCTGGACAAACAGCACATGAACTGGAATAATCAATTAGCTCCGGTAATTAGGAGAGTTCACTGTGGTTTTTACTACAATGTGCCCTACAGACTTTCCATACATTTGACAAAAATCAAAGCTTGTACCCACACTATCAAACCACATCTCACAGCTCCTTTTATACAATACTGGAGGCCCCCACAACAAAATATGAATTTAAATTTCAAGCTTTACTATTTTGGGAAAGTGGTGGTGTTGGTATTATCGTAAGAGGAAAATTTTCACTTTGTGGTGTAGATTTTCCTATTTTTCTTTTTTTTTTTTTTTGCAGTTTTTATGGCCGGGGCTGGGTTGGAACCTGCCACCTCTGGCATATGGGGCCGGTGCCCTACTCCGTTGAGCCACAGGTGCCGCCCCCCCCCCCAATCTACCTTTCTTGACTGTAAGTAAAATGGTTTCAGAACATGAAACTCCTTCCTTACAGACTTGGTCTGTGAATCTTCCCTTCCCTTCCAGTCTTCTCACTGGCATTTCCAAAGGAGCTTGAAATTAACAAATTTTTTGGCGTTTTTGCCTTCTTTTGTTGTATGGAGTCTGGGTGTTGTTTCATTTAATGTTTTACTGGATGCAACGTTTTCTGAAAAGTCAACACAACGACAAAAGCAAGTAGTCTTTCTTAACCAATGCTATACAACCCAATAGCCCAAGGTGTAAATAAAATATTAATATTTATCATTTCTTTGTGTTTGAGATGATAAATATGCTAATTACCCTGGTCTGATCACTGTACATTGTAAGTATCAAAACATCCCTGTGTATCCCACAAATATGGCAGAGTACGATTGTTGTGTATCAATAAATTTTTTAAGACAAAAAAATTAATCTTTAAAATTCTCCCAAGAATTACAACAGATTTATCTTTTTTCTTTCTTCTTTTTTTTTTTATTAAATCATAGCTGTGCACATTGATATAATCATGGGGCATCAGTTACTAGCTTCACAGACCGTTTACCAAGTTTCACATATACCCTTGTAAGATGCACCGCTGGTGTAATCCCACCAATCCCCTTCCCTCCACCCACCTCCTGCCCCCTTTTCCCTTTACCTCTTTCATGTTTACATGGATGGAGCTGGAACATGTTCTTCTTAGTAAAGTATCTCAAGAATGGAAGAAAAAGTACCCAATGTACTCAGCCCTACTATGAAACTAATTTAGGGTTTTCACGTGAAAGCTATAACCCAGTTACAACAGATTTAAAAGAAAGGCAAAGATAAGGTTTATGTCTAGGACCATAAAAAAAATCTTCACCAGATGATAGTTTTATGTTTGGACCATAAACTACCCAAGAGTGTCTGAAAAAGTAGTCTCAAGATAATAGGAGTGTGACACAAAAACACATGGGCATTTAATCCAAATGAAAAGGAGAATCTAATTCAATCCCTCCAGAAAGCCTTTTTTAGGTAAAATTCACCAAAATAAAAAAATCTAAAAGGGTTCCCTGCAATTATGGCTATGATGGAATTGGCACAGCATGATTTTAACCACATAGAAGATTAATATTTATTTTCAACAAATGTAGCTGGAAAAATGTTATTATATCCCCTCCTTTTTTTTCTAGGAGCATGCTGATTGAAATGGATTCATTTATCTCAGCTGACAGCTAGACAAAAGTATATTGCAAATATTTTTATCTCTCATTAAATAGAACTTAGCAACATCTAGTTTCCTGCAACAATTACCCAAAATTATCCAAAATAAGTTTTTTTAATATGTTTAAACGTGTCATGATGTGTGTAACAGTTATTTTTAATACTCTATTCTGAAAAAAATTAAATAATAGAGCAATTTAATTGTGGATGTATTAATTCTAATAAGAGACTAAAAAACATGGAAAAATTACTTATTTCACTTTTTGAGTACTAAGGATTATAAATAAAATTAGATATTTGATTATCCAGAAAAGTTGAGATTTTTTTTTATTTTATTTTTTTAAATCCTTCAGCTGTCAAGAGAACTTGAAAATTATATCTCTTGGGCAGTGCCTGTGGTTCAAAGGAGTAGAGCACTGGCCCCATATGCGGGAGGTGATGGGTTCAAACCCAGCCCCGGCCAAAACTGCAAAAAAAAAAAAAAAAGAAAATTGTATCTCTTTTACATACTACAATCAGAAAACAGAGATTATCTTAGATTGAAACAGTGGTTCTTCAAGAGGACTCAAATACTGACATCGTATTACAAGCCTCCCTTTGAAGGGCAAGTTTTCACAGGCCCTGTACAAAGAAGCACCAAGTTCTAGTTCATATGTGGGTACAGGTACTTTCAGAATAACTAGCCGGCTTCAAGATACTCTTAAAAATAATGTCATTTTATTATGCATATCAAATATCTAATTTTTCCCACAGTGTTCAATAAACTGGCAAATTATAATTCTTAATTGTTTAGTAACACATTTCCAAAACCGTATTCCATTCATTGTAAGAGTTTCTGTGAGATAAACAGGCTGGACGCCACAGCTCACACTGGAATCCTCGCTCTTTGAGAGGCTGAGGCTGGAGTTCAGAGGAGCCCAAGCAAGAACAAGACCTCATCTCTACCAAAAAATAAAAACAAAAGACAAATGAGCCAGGTGTGGTGGTGCACACATGCAGTCCCAGTTACTTGTTAGGCTGAGATAGCAGGATGGCCTGAACCCAGCAGTTTGAGGTGGCAGTGAGTTATGATGACACTCTGCACTCTAGCCGGGTGACAGAATGGGTCCCTGACTCAAAAAATAAAAGGACTTGAGCTCACACCCTGTCCTTTGTCATAGTATTGCTTTGGAACAGTAACGGTGATATTATCTTCTTAAATTGGGACTTGGAAAATTATTTTCTTCCCATGTCAAAAACCTTGACTTGGGGGAAAGAGGCAGAGCACGTCTTCTGGAAACACTCAGTACACAGACTGTAATTTGTGGTCCATGAAGATTTCGTGTATATGCCTACGGAGAGTAGGTATCACAAATAACTAGCAGAGGTATCTTGTGCGTACTTCCGACAGGGCCGGAAAGCATCCAAGCTTCCATCTGTACCCCGCGAATTGCTAGATAATCATTCCTTTCAGAATGAATCAGAGATAAGGAAGATAGCATGGTTTACATGAAGGAATATGACAGAACGGTTCCAAATGGGAGGCCATGAAGGCTGAAAGCAACAGATGTCAAGCTCAATGTCAATCTCACGAAAAGGCCGAAACAAAGAAGAACAAAAAGGAGATGGCTTGAGTTACTGTGTTCCACTCCATTTTACTACAGAAAGCAAGGATAATAGTGCTAATTTTTTCTATCTGACTCCTACATATCATGACCAAACCTTATGGCTGCACATTATAGTATATAAACAAGCATAATTCTCATAATCCTTCTGTGAAATAGACATAGAAGTGGCTCTAGGACACAGACAGGAAACAGAGACTTGGGAAATGACCTAAAGTGACACAGCTATTTAAACAGCCGCTCCGTGGTTTAAGCTCATGGTCATCTGACTGTAAAGCTCACGTCCTAAATCAGTAAGTGTCCGGACACAACTGAGTCATGACTTTGTGCTAAGAACTTTACAAACCGCGCAAGACACACTTCACATAGGATGCTCTGTGTAACACACTGTGTTGCCCCATCTTTAAAAAAGTCAAAGCTCATTTATGCAATCAAGTACTGCAGGTTTTGAAAAGATTAGAAGCATTTCAAGCCATCAATGAATTTATATTTTCAAAAAGGTAAAAACAACAAGAAGAGAAAGAACGCAAAGCCATAGCAGAATGTCATAAAAGACATATAACAGACAGCCATCGGAGTCGGAGGGCAGAACAGAGGGGAAGATAAAATATTTTAATCATTAATGAAAAAAATCCTAAAAGCAAAAATATCTTAAAAGTTCATCAATAATATAGACACTTTTCTGCACTTGTCACTCAGAATATAAAGCCACCATAGCGTTATTTGAAAAATGTACTGCTGTCTTTTTAGGTATTGTTAAAATAGGAATTCTCTGACTTCAATAACGGTATTTAAAAATAAATCATTTTCACCAAAATGAAAGATCTTTATGGTTTGAACCCTCGATTAAATTAAATGCAGTTTCAACATCTGACTTTGCTATTTTTATGTAGCATTGAAAATATGAATGTCTTAAAATATCCAGTTACATTACAGGTCTTCAGAGAATGGATTTTAACTTTCAGGTAAAAAAGAAATCTGATTTAAAAATTGGTTACAGCATTGTAATTGTATATCACAACTGTACTTTACATAGTTAGACAAGTAAAAAACAGTAACAAGTTGAGATGAGGCCGTTGAACCAATGATTCCCCTCTCACTCAGATCCTCCAGGTCTTTATAATCTAACCAGGGGCAGCACATTAAAGTTGAATGAGATGTTATAATACAGACTTTCTTTTTCTGTCCATTAATCAAGAGAGACCAGACAAGAGGCAGTGTCTGTCCTACCCTGCCCAGCTGAGAAGCAGCAGCAGAGACTTGGACCCTCCCTCTAACTAGTTTCTCCAAATCCTCTCTCGGTGCTTCTGCCAATGACATCTAGACAGAACAGCCAACACACCATTCTTAAAAAGAAAATGTGATCTTCTTACTACCCACTTAAAACTTTTAACGGCTTCCCACTGCTCCTAAGATATAGTCCAAAATGCTTAACCTAAAAAGTGCTACAACTTGGGGTGCACTGGCTCAGGGCTGCAATCCCAGCACTCTGGGAGGCTGAGGCAGGAGGACTATCCGAGCTCAGGAGTTTGAGGTTGCTGTGAGGTATGATGACGCCACTGTGCTCTAGCCTGGAGCAACAGAATAAAAGATTCAAAATTTAAAAGAAAAAAATGTCTTTATATTAACTCCCTTTCGCCGTAAAATGAAAACTTTACATGTCTTGTTCCCATTGCCAAATCAAGGCGATAATGCTCACTTCTCTTCCCTCACTCAGCTCTGTAAACTACCTCCATGAGAACAAGCTCGAGCTCTTCTGATGACAGAAAGTGAAGACCCTCACTCAGCTCTGTAAACTACCTCCATGAGAACAAGCTCGAGCTCTTCTGATGACAGAAAGTGAAGACAGCACATTCCCTCTGGTCCACCTCCCCATCGTCACCGGAACGTTCCAGGCTCTGGGAAGTCTTTATAGGTTTCACTCCCCCCATCCCCCGCCAACTCAGACAAGGTCTAATTCTGCTGCTAAATTCTCATAGTATCCTGGACTTGTTTTGCACACTACTTACCACAATGTTAACTAAATAATTAACGACAAATACATGACTTAATTCCTCTTTATTTCCATGATTTTGCCAGGCAAAAAAAATCAGAGGCTGTTTGTACCAGCACCCTGCGGCCATCTGGTGCTAACAAATATATAGTGAATGGTAAAGTGGATGAGTTAATGGAGCTAGTCTTTTGGGAACTGCAGAAAATAACAGAACAATTGGGAGGCCCACTCAGAAAAGATTATCAGATTCAACAACAGCTTAATGAAAAACATCAAGATGAATAACTAAGATTAGGCATGTTTGTTCATCTAGACCCTGCTGCTTATATGTTCTGCCTACATTATACCAGTTAATCCTCCACAGTAACTCAGAGAGGTAAATAGTACGTTTATCCTTCTTTAGCACATGAGGAAAATGAGGCAAGAATTGGTAAATTAAGTTTCTGGTGTCACACAGAGACAAGGTTTGAAATGGTGACTTCCCCGCTCTCAAAATTACACTCTTTTGTTCTGCTCCTCCTCTTTGAATCTCATTCATCGATATACATTTTTATGATTGTATTTTGCCCTTTTCTACATGTGTGCTTATTACCTTGAGTGAAGATCACTGATCAACATAGAATTAAATGCAATCTCATGCTTAAAATTTATAATAATTTGCAATAATTTCAGGTAAATAAATTCAGCCATTTAAAAAAATGAGGAAAGGGGACACTGAGTCTTCAATACTCAATGTCTACGCTTCTGTGCTATAAGTGAAGAAAAATTAAAATTGCATTCATAGAAGGTAACGATTCTGTGGGAGCCAAGCTCTGAATTTAAAATTTATTTAATGTAAACACAAGGAAAAGAAAAGTGATATAAGAAACTACACCAAATCCTCAATGATTTATTGTGAAAACTTAATACTATCCCTAATAATTATATTAATTATTAATATAATCAGTTAATATAATGACTATCCTAAATATAAAAAGGGTAGAAACTTACTAGAGTACTTAACAGTTATAAAAAACGCAAACTATCTTCCTTATATCACTTTCTCTTTAAACCATTACAAAACATTATTTCATCTTTTTTAAACATGCTAGTACCACATGGGATACTGTGTCTTAACTCTTAAAAATGGGCAAAATGTGAAAATTCGTATAAAATCAACTACCTATGATGGGGTTTTTTCTTTGAAAGTTTAACTTCTAAGCAGAGGCATTTTATTGTAATGAGCTTTACTAATTGATATAATCTCATAGATGTTTCAAGGCGAATGAATCTCCCCACTGCATCCCCTATTTATCGATGAAATAGACTGTAAAAGGCATTTGATTAATTTGCCACAGCCAGGTAGTGAGAACGTCATGCTTGAAAGCAGAAATGACAACTGTCAAAGGCAAGATGGAGAAATCCCTCCAGAGGAAGCAGCATGTGACACACACTCGCCGTGTCACCTTGCACCAGTCTCTGCAACTCTCCACAAATGAGTAATTTTAAGGAAACGAACATGTGGAAGTGTGTGCCTGGTAAGATCTGTTCTCTGACTTGATTACCCCACATGCATGTACAGAGAAATTCTCAGTGGCATTTAAATTCATCCTGCAACAGTGACTTCAAAAACTGCTTTCACATTCAGTTGTTTCTTCGATGTCCATAAAACATATTCATAGAGTTACATGATTATTTATTTATGTACTGAGACAGAGTCTCACTATGTTGCCCTCAGTAGAGTGCTGTGGCGTCACAGCTCACAGCAACCTCAAACTCTTGGGCTTAAGCGATTTTCTTCCCTCAGCCTCCCAAGTAGCTGGGACTACAGGCGCCTGCCACAACGCCCGGCTATTTCTTTTTATTGTTGCACTTGTCATTGTCGTTTAGCTGGGTTCAAACCTGCCAGCCTGGATATATGTGGCCGGTGCCCTAACCACTGTACTACAGGCACCAAGCCCACAATCATTTATTTATCAAGCATTAAAATCTGTCCCATAAATATATTCTGGTGAAGATTTAAACAAAAACTATTGATAGTAAAAGTAGAATATGTTTCCACTCTGTCAGAGGAATGTTCTGTCTTTACAATCAGGAGCAGAAATCATGAAGATGCTACTTAAACGGAGTACTATTAATTCCCTACGCCAAAGTATAAACAATGAAATCAAATTCAGTAGGTCCTGGTACTACCGGAAAAATGATAAACCTGGAACATCCATCTGCCGTTGTCTCTTTAGTTTTAAAGCACTACTGAACACCTCAGATTCTCTATCTAACTCTTATTCCCATGGAGCGATCCCCAGCTGAGCTTCTACCTGGCAAAACTTGTGTTCATATTTACTGATTATAAGCCATGATGCTCTGTTTAATTACCTTACTGACCTGTTTCATTTTTTGACAAATTTCATTAACTTTAAAGGGCTTGCTGGCATTTTACTCCTATTTTTCATACTTAAATTCTAGACTAATAACCCAAAGTACCAATTTTCTTGTTCCATAAGAGGTTTGGTAAAAGAGAGTTTTTGGTAAATTGATCCTCTAGATGAACTTAAGACATCAGATGTCCATTCAGACCAGAGGCAGAAACTATGAAAGCTTACAGAGACCTGAATTACAGGGTGGACTTAATTCTTCATGAATGACACTCATTGTGTGACTTTGTGTTAATACTGTGTTACGTTCAAAGCCATAAGGCACAGTGGTACTTAAATATTAATAGCCAGTAAACTTCCATTTTTTATTATTATTGACAATTTTTCTGACCTCAGAAAAATTTTTTCTGACCCCTTATACATGGGTGTATATATAGCTGAGAGTTAGTAATTCCTAAGAATTACACAAAGTTAGGAAAAGTTACTAACTTTACTAACTATATGTAACCAAGAGTTAATAACTACAAAGTATCGAAACTGAGACAGCATGTCTTAAGAATGATTTTCCAAAAAGTTTGGAAATGTATTTTCCAAATAGTTAGGAAGCCTTGGATCGCTGTAACCAAGTAGAAAAAGTCTAACAACAATCATGGACTCTTGGAGCTAGTAATTGTACACCAAGGAATCTGTGCTACAGAAACAGAGAACGGTCTAAGCTTTCAAGCACTTGGGTATTCCCTGTAACATCATTTATCCTAGCAAAAAATAAAACCTCAAATAAATGAGTGTCTAAATAAATCATAGTGTACCGGCGGCACCTGTGGCTCAAAGGAGTAGGGCACCGGCCCCATATGCCAGAGGTGGCAGGTTCAAACCCAGCCCCAGCCAAAAACTGCAAAAAATAAAAATAAATAAGTCACAGTGTATCTCTACCCAGAAATATTTCATAATATTAAAATGATGCCTTCAAAGTGTTTTTGGCATCAGGAAATTGGAGAGAATTATATAAACTATACATGGTTTCATCTCAACTCCATTAGAACACACAATACAGAGGTGGGTAACTTGGTGAAAGTATGAAACAGTCTCTGTGAATATTGTGGTACAAACTACATTACGATATACTGACCACTTTCATTTTTAATTTTATGTGTCTATATCTCAAAGGTGTTTAATGTGAGCATGTACTATAATCAGAGAAATATTTAAATATGATATTCAGAATATACAATAAGCTATTCTGGGAAGAATAAATGGGAATCAAAATTCAGTCATTACTGGCCTCCAAATAGCATCCAAAAAAAAGCATACATCAGTGACATACATTTAGAAAGCAGCAAAAATTCATCACTGAATAATAGCTACCAAGCTCAGAGAGACGAGCGGGAGAGGAATTAACACAGCACGATTATTAAAGCATATGGACTAGCCACTGTCCTCTGACATGAGACTATGAGTTCCTCATACCGAGTATGCTAAATTCTTGGGCAGCACCTGTGGCTCAAAGGAGTAGGGCACCGGCCCCATATGCCAGAGGTGGTGGGTTCAAACACAGCTCCAGCCAAAAAAAAAAACTGCAAACAAAAAGAAAAAAGTAGGCTAAATTCTCATTTATAAACCTAATGCTTTTTTTTTTTTTTTTTTTTTTGCAGTTTTTGGCCAGGGCTGGGTTTGAACCCACCACCTCCGGCATATGGGGCCGGCGCCCTACTCCTTTGAGCCACAGGCACTGCCCCTAAACCTAATGCTTTCTTTCATATAAAGAAACAACAACAAAATAATGTATGGTTTGTCTATCTCATCATCCCCTAAATTCAGGGAAGAAAACACACACACACACACACACAAACACACCACTGCTCTGCCAATATCATCTATTATTCAAGAAAGGTCTCACTGAATACACGTCTGCTCAGGGGCTCTGAGCAAATTTCATTTCTGAACACCACTGTCTTCAGCCCAGCAGGCTATTTCACCAAGATAAGATCACACATTTAATCAAAAGCACCAGAAAAAGAAATACTTACAAAGTTTGCTTAATAACATCAAATCATAAAAATACAATGTTGACAGCATACTAATTTTTAAGTGCTCTTTCTGCTTTAAGGATTTGCAACAATAAAGAAGGTCATGGTACATGAAAGTCCTTCTCATTAAGGCTTCAACTAACCTTTAAAAATCTCCCAAGTTATCTTGGCACAGTACTACTTATACAAAGCTGATACATAAAGAGGAAAACTCAACATCGCTTTCTACTTTGTATAAATATAAACTAAAACCAATACATTCAGGAGGATCTCAAGCGTTTACAACTAATACCTCTCCAATCCACCACTTTCCCTGAGCTCTAGGGTCAATACTAAACCACATCCAGACTCTGGTTTTTGTGATAATGAGTCCACACTGGCTATCATTTGGATACAGTGAAGTATATTTTCATGGAATTCTTTAAGCAACTAAAAGTTACCCATGCTCAATTATCTGAAATATCCTACTTGATGTAGTTTTGAATACTCTGCCTCTAAACAGGTTTACTTGAATAAACATGTATTCCCGTCAGAAGTGTGACATAAGGAGAGCTCTAGCAAGTGTAAAATAGTTCTATTCTCCAACAGATGGGCGGGCACATATCTATAAACCCTTTTTTTCTGCTTTTACTTTGATTTGCATTTGTTTCATGTTGCATTTATTTCCATGGCAAAAGTTTTTGTTTCTTTGTAATCTCCATTTCAGGTTTAGGAATATTTTTTTTCCTTTTCGGTAAGGACAATGTTAGTGTGGCCAGTGGAGCTCACATATGAGTTAATTCAACCACAAGCACTGTTGGGAGGAACACTTGGAGATTTTGTTCACCTGGATATGCTCAATGCCTAGATCATCTACATTTAAGACTTTAAGATTATCATTAGTCTCTGCATTTTTAAGCACATGTAGGAAAAATCAGGACTCCTTGTACCGGGAAACTTGTGTTCAGCTTCCCTAAGGGCACCTCCACCACTGCAGAGCTAAATGGTGCAGGCAGCATCTGTAAAGGGACATTTTTCAGATGTATGGTGGCTTTTCATACACCCAGAACTTTCATGACTTGGGAAGTTTCATAAATGGCTTAGATACTCTTGAGATGAACCTGAGTATTTGCACCCCATGATTTGCCTGATTTTGTAGGGAACCATTTTCCAAGATCACTGTGGCCGCTTATGGGAAGACGGCCAACCCATTTTCAATGATTTTCCTACCCAATTCCTCCTAATGCCTGATTTATCTCAGTTAATAAAAGATCACTACAGTGGACATTCTATATTATCAACACATCTTTCTTCTTCTGTGAACAATCTCTCTCCCTTAATTGAGCTTTTCCTTCTTCAAGCTAACTGTCCCCAGAGGAACTGCAATTATCCTCACTGACTCCACTGAGCTGTTGATAGTAGTTTGGTGTAAGGCTGATTACCTAATTGGGAATGTGGTGAAAGAGAGAGAATCCAGTAAAGAGACAGGAAAGTGGTGGGCTGGGTAGGTGCACGGAACTAAAAATGAAGCTTGATGCTGTTCAGAGTGCTGATATTTCCTCATACTAGGTAAAACTTCACCCTTCCCCAAGAACGTTTAAATGAGAAACACAGTAACTTCTAATACATTACTCATTTCAGCTGAAAGCTAGCTGGAGTATCTTGGGAATGAAAAGAGAAATAATGAATACACCTATACTACTAAATCTTTTAAGTTCAATGTAAGTACATATAACAACTGAGATATGATCATAAAATATGTGCCATCTTGGAATGCCTATAAAATCATATTTAATCGTCATGCATAAAAATTATTGAAAATGAAAGGGAAATTTAGCTGAAATTGCCTACAACTGAAAAGATAATTGTACATTATTTTACAAGAAAATGGCAACCTAAGCTCCTCTTCCAAAGTCAGCTACGGTTATATGGTTTTACCTCTCTGGCCAACTGAACATTTAAAGTTGCTATTAAGGGGAAAGGCTATAGATGTACACATGCCTTGTGTTAACACAAAACCATTTCTCAATAGGTTCTTTGTCCACTCCTCGAAGTCATGATCAGTATTCTGCATCAAGGTTCAAACCACCACCATCAGCCCTTGACAAAGCAAGAACGCTGAACATTGGGAGAAACAAAAGGTGTTAATGAAAACCAGCTGAACACTTCTATTCTTGCCAGAAATAAAATCTCATACAAAAAGATGACTGTAAGTCAAGACCATTTCCTCTTTTCCAAAAGTCTTTGGAAGAGCTTTGAAAAAAGGAAAAGGAGGAGGCAGGAATCCAAAACAAAATAAAATGGGAGTCTGGTGAAAAACCTCTCCCAGGGTCAGCATCAATGGAATGCATTTTAGTATTCAGGTTACCCACCCATGCAGAACATCAAAACTGCACTGGAGTCTCTCCCTTATTCTTCCAGGCTCAGGCCACTGTGGAGCCAGTGGGGCTGCCCTGAATAGTAACACGCTCTGCCTCTGCGGGCTGCATAAACATCAACACCAGCAGATCAGACGGGAGGGAGGGAGGGCGTGCTTTCTACTTGGCTCGCGTTTTCTTGAGTCATACTTAAAAGTCTGGTACAATTCAGCAAGTCAGTTGTTCAACGTGCAATTTGTTTTCTTCATTCATTTTTGCCACCCTTTCGTTTTCAGCACACATGCTGGATAATTATAGGTAAAGTCTCACGTTTTAATAACTTCTCTTACTGGTAGCTGCCACTGAAATACAGATGTTCATTCTAAAATTTGGACTTATTTATAAACCTATCAGTGCTTCCAATATTTAAAGCAATTTGGGGAATCTGAATTTCACGGATTTATCTGTAGGTATGGCAATGCTGTGAAGATTTGGAATTTGAGAATATTAACCTTTTACAAATGTGAGCATCCTTAAATCTTAGAAGTTTATGACTTGATGTGGTTACAACATTAGAGAAAACTCTCATGCTGTTAAAGCTTAAAGAGCTGTTGACACCGTGTGAAAAGATGATCAAGTGTCTTCAGTGAAATGTCTTCAGTGAAATTGTTACTTTCATTTTAAACCTGATTTAAACCCGATCTTTATACACAGTCACTGGTGATTGTCAAAAATATATTTCTGTCAGGATTATGATTTTGGGTGGGGAATTCGTAGCAGAGCCTAATGTTTATTTAACATTTAAGATTAAGAGTTCAAAAAATAGGGCGGCACCTGTGGCTCGAAGGGGTAGGGCGCTGGCTCCATATGCCAGAGGTGGTGGGTTCGAACCCAGCCCCAGCCAAAAACTGCAAAAAAAAAAAAAAGGAAAATAAAGAAAGAGTTCAAAAAATAGGTTCTCAAAAGGTTAAGAAAGAAAAGAAGGAAAGAAAATAGGGAAGATAAAAGACAACATCTTTCTCAACAACTTAAGAAACTGCCTCAGATATAACTCACCCAAAACTTCTCAATTAATAAAATGACATTTGATTTGCCTCAATTTTCTTGATAATAGTACATAAGGACATTTCTGATAATACTGTGACTCATAACAACAGGTCCACGCACTGAATGCTCACGCCACAAGGCACGTTCGTAATTACCGCCTGTTCTTCACACCAAAAGGCAAAGTGGATTCTATTATCTCTATTTTTTAAAGACAGAGATGATCAACCAACAAACTTGCACATTTGAGGTTGTATGTGAGTGACTCAGACAAAAAGCCGTTTCTGAGAATCTCATGAACAAGAACAGTGCCCAGCTATGTCCATCTATGGAGAACAATCTAGTTTCTACAACTCTCAGTTACACAATTAACCAGAGTGCTACAGGGACTTTCAAATAGTACCCATCTGATAGTGACAGGCCCGAGTCAGCAATTACATCCAGCCATAGACTAGACCCCCACGATGTATATAATTTGTACATATATCTATAAGTTAAAGTTTTCAAATAGTGGTCAAAGCACCATTCAGAAGTATCACAGTCCTCCAGTGAAACGTTACCGTCTAGTAAATCTCATCTGTAAGTGGAGCTTCCTTTGCTAGTCAGCCTATCGCCCCTCACAGACTGAGCTACAGTGTATAATTACCCCAAGGATGCTTTTCACTGAGAACAGCCTGTTGTGGTGCTTAGATAGTGATTAACAGATTAACAGGGTAGTGAGTTGTCTTGATATCACTTCAGAAAAGTGATTTCCTCCCTAATAATTCCCAAGATACATAAATATTCAATGAGGGTCTTTGAAATCTACTTCTAATTGGGCATTCATACTCACTGCCCAACTTCAAACTTAGGTCAAGCTAACAAAGGTGTTTTATTCATTCTTCCTGTATAAACATGCCAGTAACACTCCATGAGTTTTTTTTTTTTTTTAATTTCCACTTAATATGAGGGTACAGATGATGAGGTTACATTATTTGTGCTTGTAAGGTAAAGCTGTGTCCTTCCCTCAGGAAGTGAGCCACATATCCTCACATTGTACCGGATAGGGGGTAATCAATCCAGCCCCGTACCCCCTTCTCCCTCCCTGCTTCTTAAATTGAATTGCATTTTTCTCTCCTGTGGGCTTGTTGATCAACAAGTCTTAAAGGACAAGAGTAAAACAAAGCCCAGATTATCTTTTCTATGAAAATTCTAAAGGTACTAACATTTTAAGACACACTCTATAAAGCAATGACATGAAGCCACTGCATTTGAATGACATGGACAATCAGGTCCTAGGACCCTCACACAGCCTAATAATAATTGATGATAATAATAATGAGAATAGCAAACAATTACATTCTTTGTACCAGGAACTGTTGTAAGGACTTTGCATATATGAACCCATTAAATATTTATAAGAATCTGTGAACTAGGTAAAAGTGTTAAAATCTATTAAAATATATCAGGAAACTGAGGCATAGAGAAATGAAGTATCTTGTCCAAATCAAATACCTGACCCGGACCACGCAAACTCACTCCAGAGTCCTTCTCTCCTCACTTCTGAGCTATTCTGCTTTCCTAGATAACAGAATACCTAGACCTGGGGCTTAGATTTTATTATCTTCTTGGCTTCTTTGCAGCCATCCCAGAGCTGCCCATAGATCGGGCTCAAGACCTGGCACTTTCAATATTACATTTCTCTGAATGGAGACCAAAAAAACAAGCTTTCCACATTGGATTTTTGGGGGACAAAACAATGAAAATGACAAATAATTAAAAAATCAAATATCTAAAAGAAAAACCCAGCCTGCCTCTGTTTTTAAAGCTCACACTTATAGTTTTCTCACCATAGATGGCTTTGTGATTGGTCTGATGGATGACATTTATGAGTATGAGGAGACAGATCTTTAAAAGGTCTATGCGTACAGATCGCAGACCTTCTGGTCCAAAGCCTCCATCAGACTGTTAAAAACTAATGACCTGGGAGGTGCCTGTGGCTCAAAGGAGTAGGGCACCGGCCCCATATACTGGAGATGGTGGGTTCAAACCCAGCCCCAGCCACAAAAAAAAATAAAATAAAATAAATAAATAAATAAATAAATGATAATGACCTAAAGTGACTTTTGATTATGTTGTCTATAACTATAAACATGTATTAATGAACTGTGAAAATTCTAAAACACAATATATAAGAATATATAAGCACCCAGGTCATAGCCTTCAAAGCAATGATGGAATCACACATTATACATCTTTTGGAAAACTCCACTGTATACCTGTTAAAGAATGGGGAGGTAAACAGTGTATTTTCATTATTATGAAAATGTTTTCTTTTCAGAGGGCCTCCCAAAGTGTATCAGCAACCACAGAGTTCCACAGAACATACTTTGAGAACACTGATGTAAGAGTATTATCTACCCTACAAAATAATTGACACAGAAGTTTTACCAGACAGAAATAATTATCGGTTCATTTATTTTTCCATCTCAAAGATAATCTTGAAAATAAATAGGGTTACAATTCATAATATCCCATTTAAATTCTTGAATAATATGGACCAAGTTTTAACTTCTAATATCCGTAAATAATCACTCTTATGAAAACATTCCTTAACATTAAAACTAAGTTCTTGTTTTAAATGTCAATAAGCAAGACACGAGTTATTAAGATCTACAGAACCTGTTAAAATCAAATAAATAACTTTCACCCACTCTTCCAAAATAAATAGCGAAGTTCAAATGATTCAGAGTGGTAATGTGAATTTTCTTGTTTATTTTAATTTTTTCTATTTTGTATTTGTGGATGGATGAGCACATATCTCAATTCTAAGACAAAAATTACACCTGAGTTACTTATGAAGTAGCGGAATTAATTTTACTGGGCCATCTTGATGCTCAGACCAGGGTAATGACATTAAATGGTTTGGCCAAAAACTTGTATGTCTTAATATTCATAAAAATGTTCCAAGGCATCTTCACACCACATTAACAAATGCTAATAAACATCACGACCAAAATTACAATGAACGAAAAATCTGGATTTGTCTTTCCATTGATCAACAACCTCTTAATGCCCCCCCCTCTTCATTACACATACGGAAAGATAATAAAAGGGAAATGTTAGGAAGACTCTACTTAACACTTCAAAGTTTTACTTTTTTATTATAAAATAGGGGATTCTACAGAGAAATATGCATAAAAGAAAAAGATATGCATGCAATAATAATCTGAGTATAAATATGTCCTTGAGGGCAAACAAAAGCTAAATTATAACATAGCCTCAGTCTTTCAGGTTCCTCCCTAACTGAGCAAATGCACATTTTGAATGCAATGCAAATCCAACAATCAGAAGGCAAAATAGCCTTTTGCCAAACTTAAGGATCATCTCTCTTTAATTCCAAATACTCTAGTCATTCACACCATGATAAATTAAGGCTGTACACCATTTCATAAAATCACTAAATATGACCCTACATACGAAAAAATCACAATTTCCCTTGCCGAATTCTGGGCCAAAATACCCCACTTTGAACAGTAGCTGTCACTTCTACTTGGCAGCCTTTTTCAAAGAGAGCTTCAACCAGTGCTAAATGTGGTCCAAATCAAATCTGAAAAACAATTCAGATCTGCATTATCATGTTTGACTAACTTCTTCAGTCTTTTTTATCTACCGTGGATGGTTTTCTCAGACATAGCTCACAAAAGAGGCAAAGGTAAATCAAGATCATAAATAATTTGCCTTTCTTAATTAGAAGGAGCAATGCCAGGCATGGTAGCCGCAGTCAGTAGAAGGGCCAGGCTTGGTATTATTCCCTGTGGGAAGGGATATTTAAATCTCCAAAATGTAAGAAGATCATGCTTATGGAAATCATTTCTGAAAGACTTTCCATTCATATTTCTGACAAGGACTCTTCAGTCTGAAGGATGATCACACCAAGCCACCTAAATGAGACATCAAAAGCATTTACCCACCAGGGACAGGGGACATGGCCTGTCACTCTGCAGCCCAGGGATGTCCGATGTAACCTCTCTATCTAAAAATGTTAAATAGCTCCCATAAACCTTTGTATTAATCAATTCTCCTACTCTGAGCTTGTAGAAACAGTCCAGACAACCACCTAGACCAGTGCAGGTTATTGAGCATTTGGTGAGAAAGGAAAGCTGTGCGATGGCATTTGAACACGGTGACACATTCACCTTCAGCTAGGTGAACAGAACACGGACAGACGTGCGTCTAATGACATCAGGACCTGTGGAATGTATGGCTGTCAGGAAACAAAGAGCAGATCTGATCACATCTGTAAGGATTGGGAATCACTGTGACGGGATCTAAAATGGAAGGCCTGTATTCTTGAATCCTCAGGAATAGCTACAAGTGTAAAGACTTCAACACACCCATCTCGCAAACACACCACGCTGCCTTCTCACGGGCTAAGTCACAATTCCGTCAGTTTTCTAGGAGGTGATAGTGAAAAGCAATACCGCTTGTAAAAATACAACTTAAAGTCAGGCATCCAGGTGCGTTGTGCCACCTGAGCTCTTTTCAGCAGTCAAGACTAGGAGAGGAAGAAACAAAGTAACAAATGATTTTACCTGAACACAAAGTACCCTTTACATTTACTGTCCTATACTTTTTAAAACAAAATAGAACAGAGCCATTTGCAACAAACACCAGGCAAAGATAATCTAGAACAAAGGGATGTCATAACTTTTAAATTATCTTTTAATTATTGAAATGAAGAAGCAGCGTAGCTTGCAAAATGAACAGAACAGTTTATAAGTTGTATTTATCTTTCTATATTCTGTACCCAAGAAGAAGATTGAGTAGCAAAGCTGACAAATAATTCAATACAAATATCCTATGACCTCTTATACAAATGATCAGTTATCGACAGCAGATAATTCTGCAGACAATTCAATTTGTAATCCACATACGGTATACTGGGGGCTAGAAGTGCAGATCATTTAGTACCATGACATGGAAAAATATCCCAGGGAAACCTGACTAAACTGTGTTTAATCTCACAGGGAAATACGAAAGGGTCTCCAAATAAAAAAATTACTAAAGCAGTGTTTATTCACGGATTTCAGGATGACATTCCCGAGCGAGGACAGCCCATCTGACACTAAAATTAGAAGACCGCCTATTTACTTCAGAGCAAAGCACAGAAGGCATTTTTTCCTTCCTGCCAGAGAGTACGCGTCTCCTCATTTCCCCAGCAGCTGGCTGGAAGGATGTGAAAATCAGAGGTGCAAGAAGGCTTATACTTCCTAATGAGTAATGCAGCCTGGAGAGTCCACACAACAGCCACCAAAAGGCTGGGCTCTAAAGGAGCCGGCGGCAGGGGCGCTTGCACCATTGTTTACAACGTGCTCTAACCACCGCAGGCAGGGATCACATGGAGGCAGACTCAGGGAGGAGACACCCCGAGGTGGCTCACAAGCCTCCAACTGCTCTGCTATCTCCGGCCATAAATAACAGCAGCGCAGCTTTCTGTGGGAGCGAGGGAAGTGGCCGGAGAATCCCAGGGGCAGGCATTAGGCGGGCTTGACGCGACCCTCTGGGTCTGCTGGGGAGATGCCACCTTAGGAGCCCTCCCAGGGCCGAGGTGGGTGCGCGGAGCGCTGCACCAGCCGCTCTCACGCGCCCGCGCGCAGCCCGCCGAGCTGCGCCTCTCCAGGGCAGCGGGGACACCGCGAGGTTCTCTGACCACCCTAAGGGGCCTCCTCAAACCAGATTTTCCAGTTCAGCGGATCCCCGGCGATTTCAATAAGCAAGCTCCTTCAAGTACCATCAGCTCTGCCATCCCTGAAAAAATCCCCCCTCCCGCCCGCCCTCAGGGCGCGGGAACCACCACATGCAGACAGGCACACGCCGACCCCGCCACCAAGTACCCCGGCACAGGAGGTCGCCCCCGCCCTCACACACACACCCACCTGTGCTCCCGTGGGCCTGGCACGCTAAGGCTCGGGGCTCCGACGTAGGGCTGGCGGAGGGGTCGCGGCAGCACCGGCGCTCCGCCGCCACCCGGAGCCTCCTTTCCACTGAGGGAAGCGCCCAGAGCCTTCTACCTGTCACCCGCCAACCGCGACCACCACTGCTCTGCCCACCCCGCCCCGGCGCCGTGGCCGCCCGGATTCGTGAGACACCGCCCCCCGCCCGGTGCCCACCACCAGCACAGCGCAGCCCGGGCCACCCACGGAAGGAGCGGCTTCCTCCAGCCAAAACCGCCTAACAAAGCCTGGGCACGCAGGTCTGAACCAAACTGCCGTGAAGGGGACACAACAGGCGGGGTGCAGGGAGGGCGCGCGGCTCCTCCACTCGGGGCGCGACCGGGGCAACCGCGGCCAGGTCGGAAGCTCCGGGTGGGCGTCGAGGGAGGGTCGCGCCGGGCCGGCCACCCTGCATCCTCCCCGCCCCAGCGCCCAGTCCTCACCCGGTGCCTGTCCGTCCTCCAGCCCGCTCCCGCCGCCGGCGGCACGAGCTCCGGCCAGGCCAGAAAAGGCGCCCCCTCGCCTGCTCTCTGCCCCCACCGGGGAAGGCACGGGGGGGAGGGGGCGGGTAGGGGAGGGGAAATTCCCGGGGTGGGGACGGTCCCCGCTCCCCGGCGCGTGCGGCTGCCAGTGTGCCCATCTCCTCTTCCCTTCATCCCCCTTGGCCGCCACATCGCCCAGTGGTGAGAAAACCTCTAACCCACGCCAGACCCGCGCGCCCAGCCGCCGGGAAGCTCCTTCCCGCCCCGCACCACGATCGCAGGAGCGCGTGTGTGCGAGGGCGAGTGTGTGCCTGGAAGGGCGAGCGTGTGCCTGGAAGGGCGAGTGCGCGAACCCCGCACCCCCCTCACCCCGCTGCCCGGCCCGGGCGGCCCCTCATCTAAGGAGTGCAGGAGATAAATACCTTTCGTAACCGCCAGTCCCTGAGCTCGTCCCATCAGCTGGTCAACAACCTGCGAGCGGGTGCAGTTTCCACAATCCAGCCATGGAGCCCGGGGCAAAAGACGGGCCGGCCCCGCTGACCAGGACACCCCCGGCACACTCCGCAAAGGAGATAGTCGAAGCGCAGAGCGGGCGGCAGGAGGGTGGCGACCCCAGTCAACGAAGCAACCACCAAAGTCTCTTCCTTTCCTCAGCTACCCAGCCATGGAGAAGGGACGCGGGAGAAGGAGCCGAATGCGTGTCTGTGTTTGCGCTTCCTCGCTTCACACACCCCAAGGGGGAAAAGCCCGGCAAAGAGAAAGGAGGGTTCAAATGTCTGCCAGTTGCACAACTTCGGAGTCAGGCTGCGTCTCCGAGAACAGCGGAGGGGCCCCGGCGGCGCGATTCACATGCGGCCGTCATAGCCGGGGCCGCTCCTCCCGGCGCCGCCGCCGCCGCTGCTCGCGGACCAACGCTGCTGAAGAGACGGAAAGGCTCGCACCATCCCCCAGCAGAGCTCCGATCCCGTTTCCCTCCCCACCCCACCCCCTCCTCCTCTTCTTCTTCTTCCTCGTCCTCCCCTTTCCGCCTCGGAGCGGGAGCGATGGAATAGGCGGGGGACCAGGCCAGGGGTGGCTTCTCCGCCGCACCGTCCCCCGCGTCCTCCTCCTCGCGGGGCTCCCGCCCGGCCGAGGGTCCCCGCTCACGCCCGCAGCCTGCGCCGGGGGCCGGGGCGAGCGCCACGCGAACTCCTTCCCGGGGGCGCGGCGGGGGAGGGCTGGGTCCCGGGGGCCGGCGAGCCCGGAGCCCAGAGGGTGGCCGCTCAGCTGGCCAGCCGGGCCCGGCAGCTGCGGACATGCGGGAGCTTCATCGCGCGGCCAGGGGCTCCGCGCCGCCGCCTTCTCTGCTCCGACTCCCGCGCGCGAGCGAGGCTTCGGGGCTCTCCACGCAGCACAAGGCTCCGGGGCTCTCCGCGCTGCACAAGGCTCCGGGGCTCTCCGCGCTGCACAAGGCTCCGGGGCTCTCCGCGTTGCACAAGGCTCCGGGGCTCTCCGCGCTGCACAAGGCTCCGGGGCTCTCCGCGCTGCACAAGGCTCGGGGGCTCTCCGCGCTGCACAAGGCTCGGGGGCTCTCCGCGCTGCACAAGGCGCCGGGGCTCTCCGCGCTGCACAAGGCTCCGGGGCTCTCCGCGCTGCACAAGGCTCGGGGGCTCTCCGCGCTGCACACCCGCGCGCACTCACTCGCCAGCCGCTGCCCCAGCCGGCCGGGCGGCCCGCGCGCGCGCGCCGGAGGGAGAGGACCGCGGCCGAGACAGAAGAAAAGGAAAGGCAGGGGGCGAGTCACAGGCGGCGGCGGCGGCAGCAGCTGCCGGAGCGGAGGCAACGCGCAGCCGGAGAGAAACCAGCGGCGGCGGCGGCGCCCACCCGGGCCAGCCGCAGCATCTGCATCCCCGCTCCCGGGCAGCAGGGCGAGCGGAGCCGGCCAGCAGGCTCGGGGCGACAGCCGAGAGAGGGTCAGAGCGCGGGCGCGCGGCGGACCCAGCGGGGCCCGAGCCAAGGCCGGAATGAGCGGCGGGCGGGCGGCGAGGCTCGGAGAGCCGGGGAGGGGGCTCGCCCGGGAGGGGTGGCTGGCAAAACCCGGATCTGGAGTACTCGCGGGCTCCGCGGCGCGGCTCCACCTAGCAGCTCTGCAGACGCTTGGAGGTGGAGAGGAGAGGGCCGCCAGGAGAGGCTTCCCTTTCAGCTTTTCAGACAAAGGGTCTCTCTCCAGCGGCTGCCAGGCGCGCCTCTTCCTATCTGCCTTCCTCTCTCCCTCCGCCCTGGGTGAGGGAAGACATCAGGCCCAAGTTCTCCGATCAGTGGTCCTCTTTTGGGGTGTTTTTTTTTTTGTTGTTTTCAGGTGCACATAATTCTGTATTTTTATTATGCAAGTACCGAGTACCAAAAATGTTTCCTGCCTCTGGTCCATTTTATGTTCCTTGGAACTTAACTCAAGAGGCAAGTTCACTGCAGACTTTTAAGCATCCTCCGCTGGTAATGGGCCGTGGGTATTTAGGGATGTCACAACATGGGTAAAAATTACCTTCATAGGTACAGAAACCATGCCTTGTGACCCAGGAAAAGTCTGCTTCAATCAACTAAGTGACCTTGGGCAATTACCAAACCTCTCTGTGCCTTCTTAGGATGTGACAGTGAGTGTTACGTGGATAACTTCTAAGGTCTTTTTTGCGCTAATGTTTCATGATCTAAAATGGCTGAGGTGTCGTCTTCGGTAACAGTACACTTGAGTCAACCAGGTTTATTATAGTCGTTCAACAAGCCCATTCCATCCATAGTTAAATCCCCAAATTGTCTTTGGTTGTATAAATTCAGAATGATCTAATGCCCTCCGGAAGCTCTTGGGATGGCAACGTCAACCTCATCGTGTCTCAGGAACCTCGTTAGACGTAAGTGACCATACCCAACACAGGTGACTGAAAATCTCATTCACTCTTTAAAGCTCAACTCCAGTGCCAAATTCTCCAAAAAGGCTTTTCTCACCAACCCCCAATTTTAAAAAATAATCATTGCATTATACATCCATAACCCTTCATGGTATCTCTCTGCAATAAAACCTATTTCATTCTGTTTTTCCTTGTTCCTTTTTAATAATTAGTGGCTTGTGTGTTTGCCTTCTCAGATGATAGGGTCTTTCTTGAATACAAATTCCAAGTTTTAATTCTCTGTTTAAAGAAAGATGACTCTGTATCCACAATCCTTTCCACATTGTAATTTTTTTTTAATGGTGAGTGAGAAAGGGGACTTAATGATATTGCTGAATTCTGACCAACTAGATGTTCACAGGCTCAAGTTGAGCTACTTGAATTTTCCCAGTACAGGACATCCATGAACTCCCTTGGGTACTTAAGGGAAATGTAAATTGACATCTGGAGTCCCTTGTTACTTAAATGGTTTTGGAAATAATAGACTCTAGCCAATCCTGACAAGAGGCTCCTATTTGTAAAGGAGGGAATATGGAAAATGTTTGCCCAATGTATAATTGTATACTTAGAGAAGTAATTAATTATTAGTTTAAAAATATATAGAATGTAAAGTGCTATATAGCTATTAAATTGTATTAGTGATAGTGTCATAAATACAAATAAATAGAAACAGACCACATTTTTAGAAGTAGCCTTACCACAACTTGAGAGTTCTAGAAAGATGCAGAAGAATAAAGTTTCAAAAAGGAAAGTAATATATTTATTGTAATATGAAACCTATTGACTACAAACTAAGCACAGACAGTTAAATATATAATTGAAAGTGTTGGCCAAAGAGAGTTGGAGCACAAAGTGACAGGGACAGTAATGAGGGGGAAACGAACAAAAAAAAGGAAGAAACGATGGATAAAAATAACATAGTTAAGGAAAAGCCATGAAAGAAAGGGAATAGGTTAATTGTTTATGCAACCTAATCCAACGTCAAGGCAGCCATTTTACAGTAGCTAGTTACATTGTAAGTCTTAAAGTTTGTGTTTCCAAATCATTTTTAATCTGAGGGCCCTAACCTTCTGTATTTGATTTCAGATGTAAAGCATCTTACTCCATTGCCAGGAAATCCGTGAGTCTTGCCAGTATTTTTTAAGGTGAACCTTCCACAAAAATAAAATAAAATAAATACTATGCTTTTTTGCTACCATACTTAACACCTATGTTAAATTATATTTTACCCCCTTTTTTTCCAGGATAAGACAGCATGTGGATGTTTACTGAGCATGATACTATTGTACAAGGTAGTTTTGTTTGTTTGTTTTTGAGACAGAGTCTCAAGCTATAGCCCTGGGTAGAATGTCGTGGCATCATAGCTCACCTCAACTTCCAACTTGGGCTCAAATGATCCTCTTGCCTCAATTTTTCTATTTTTGATAGAGACGGGGTCTTGTGTTTGCTCAGGCTGGTCTCAAATTCATGAGCTCAAGCAATCCACCTGCCTCCGCCTCCCAGAGTGCTAGGATTACAGGCTTGAGCCACTGCACCCAGCCTAGAAGGTAGTTTTTGCAAAAAAAAAAAAAAAAAGATGGCACTGTTGTCTTCAGCACCATTAAAAAGAAAAATAGCAATGCTTACCAAGTAGAAAGAGCCCCTAAAATTAAAAAAAGGGCTGAATATCTAATAAAATGAGATAACTGGAATGAAAATATTTCAATAGCTATTAAAATTTCCTGATGAAAGAACCCTTTCCAAATCACAAGAAATATGCTGAGATCCTCAAGAGCATGAGTGTTTGGAAAAGAACATGAATAATCTGTTCACAGAATAGATACAAATGGCCAAAATATGTAAGGGAATATGTTCTGCCTATAGAAACCCAATACATAAAAATACATGCAATTATGAGAGCCATCAAATTTCATATTATGCTCATGAAATTAGCTGAAATTGCAACAATGCTCTACTATTAACTTTTTGTATGAGACAAAGGTGCCCATGGCCCTATGTTAGTGGAGAACATTGACAAAATTGCTCTGGAAAGAAAGTTAACAATATGTAGCAACTTCCTTATAAAATGTATACACCATTAAGTCCAGGGTTTCTATTTATACATATCCCTTCTATAGAAATAAGTAGAGGCTTGAACAAGGGTTTTATATAATGATACACATCTCAGTCATAATTGTTACATATGAGAAGAGAATATTTAAGTATATTTATTCAAAGTAGCCTCTTTTTATGCCCAACAAAGGCCTGACTGGAAACAGTAGTTATTCAGTTGGTGGGACAAAAGCTTGGGCAAAGCAAAGAATAAATTTTTAAGTGACGCGTACCTAGTGTATTCTTTAGGATACATTTTGGCTATAAGCAAAAGATGCAAAAATTAACAGTGAGCTAAATAAGATGGAAGTTTATTTTCTTTTTCAAGGGAGAATCTGAAGGCAGGTAGTCCAGAGAAGATACAGCCTTCAAAATATCCAAAACGCAAACAAACACCTTCTTTCTTCCTGCTCAGCCACCTGTGGCCACCACTCCCATGTTCATTTCCAGCATTCATGCCTGCGTTACGGGAGCAAAGAAAGAATGGAAGAAGAGAAAAAGAGGAGCCTACTTGTGCCAGGGGATGTTTTCCTGAAGTTGTATAGGCTATTTCCCTTTCATCCCATCCTTAGATGGAAAGTGTAGATGATTCCAGGTAGCCACGCATTCAGCTGAAAATCAGGATTAGTTCCTGATTGAGCTGTTCCTCCGTCTTGGAGTTACCATCGTGCACCTCCCTGGGACGGACTTGGCATATATTGTTTACTTTTTCGGTAACCAAATTCGTGGCTGCTGGAACCCTGTCACGGTCACAGGAAATGACCTTCCATTTCAACCCCGGGAAAGCTTGCATGAGATTTCAAATTACTGAGTTTTTGCCACCAGGGACCATAGACTCTGATACCCAGTCAAATGTCGAAAGTTACTGCCATAAATGCTAAGGGACGGGAACACACTGACAGATCAAGGTAGTCAGGGTTAAATCACCTCAGTACAGTGGACAGCAGAGCGCAGACAGCACTTAGACTCCTAGAATGCTACGGTGTGATGAGAATTCTAAGGGGTTTGTGGTTCACTGGAACAATGACTCAAATGTAGATGATGCAGGCTGACAGAGCACATTTGCCCTGTGGGGTAACTTAACCCTGAGAGCTACCCAGTGATCCAGCCTGTTCCCTAGAATACTTCTCACAGGACCATTTTAAGAGATTATAAAGCCTGGTGGTGCCCGTAGCTCAGTGGGTAGGGTGCCAGCCACCTACAACTGAGGTTGGCAGGTTTGAACAGAGCCCAGGTCAACTAAATCAACAATGACCACTGCAAGAACAACAGTAAAAAATAGCTGGCATTGTGGCAGGCGCCTGGAGTCCCAGCTACTTGGAAGGCAGAGGCAAGAAAATCGCTTGAGCCCAAGAGTTTGAGGTTGCTGTGAGCTGTCAGGCCATGGCAGTCTACTGAGGGTGACATAGTGAGACTCTGTCTCAGAAAAAATTATACATATTATAAAGCCTTAGCCAGATTATACTGCACTGTTAATTTAGTATCTTCTGTTCCCTCCTTGCTTGAAGCAATTTACCTTCTTTCTTTTTCCATTCAAAAGAAGACCCGTGTTTCATACATTCTTAATGATGTGGAAAATTGTTGATAGAGCTCGATCTTGATATAAATCTCCATATTTTTAAATTTTCCACATATCAACTTCTTTTCTTCCCAATAGAAGAGTCTCCATAAAACTCTTCATTGTAATTTCCCAAATGTTTGTACATACATGGGTGCTCCAGAAAAAACAAAACAAAAAAAAAAAACAACACTCTTTTTTTGTTTTTTTCCTGTAACTTGTTTTTTTCCTATAACTTTCCCAGTTATAGATCCTAGATCCCACAGTTAGACTACTCCAAATTAGGTTCAACACAGGACGTTTTCAGCCACTGGATATGAATATTGGTGATAGAACACTGCTATAGGGGAAGTATTCAGCGCTCAAGCAGTGTTGTGTTAAAAGTACCGCTTCATGGGCGGCACCTGTGGCTCAAAGAGTAGGGCGCTGGTCCCATATGCCGGAGGTGGCGAGTTCAAACCCAGCCCTGGCCAAAAACAAAAAAAAAAAAAAAAAAGTACCGCTTCATAATGTCTAGATTCTAGATCGTAAATATGAACATATTCAATAATCCAACACTGTTTTCTAAGTTCCTCCTCTTGTCTTTATAAGTTAAAGCGTACAAATGTGCAGGTACTCCAGGAATGAAAGCATCATGGTCAACCAGAGATAGTCTTTAATAACTGCCATGGTCTGCAAAAACCGCAAAGGAAGGACATAGAATTTTTGCTCTGTTATAAAACACTACCATTCTTCCAACCACTGATTATCAGGTTTACTACTTTAAGATTAAAATAGACACCAATAGTGGGTGCCTGACTCATAATCATCCCCCTTCTCTGAGACTGGCTCTCACACATCATGAGGTGGATATGAAGTAGCCTTGTTCACTATTTGGCCCTGGCCCTGGGCCATGGTTGAATGGTCCAGGTACAGGCAAGTTATGGAAGCTTGGTCAATCAGAATTTTTTGCCTAGGATTTTGAAGCCTATGCAAAGGGTTTTAATAGATCACTGATGGTCAAGTACATTCAGGATCTATTTGTGATGGATTGAATACTTAGGTCCCTTGAACATCCTAACCCACAAAGTGATGGTGTTAAAAGAAGGGATTTTGGGAGGTGCTTAAGTTGTGAAGGTGCAGCCTTGTGAATGGGATTAATTCCCTCCTAGAACGGACCCCAGCAAGCTTGCCTGTTCTCTTTCCACCATGAAGACAGGAGCAGCTGGCAGTCTACCCTGTGCTAGAAGACCCTAACTAGAACCCCATCATGCTGGCCTTCAGAAAGGTGAGAAATAGTTCCCTGCTATTTTTAAGTCACCCAGACTATGTTGCTTTGACATACCAACATAGACTGATGGAGCTGCTATTCATTGCCACATCATCTGCTACGTGGTGTATCTAAACATGACTCTGTTCAATATTTTCCTGAAGGATGCAATCAGATAAAAGAAATACTGGTAGCCTTCATCAGAAAGTCTTATTACTTTTGCAACTATATTTTAAGTCCAAAATTAGATGCACACAAGGGGAAATTCTATATGGATATGTAGTTATAATGCTGACATGTAGTCTGTGTTATGGCAATATCTAGGAAATTAGGTTCTCCATTAGATGACTTTTCAGATTTCCTTAAAATCTGAGCTCATGGAAAACTTCTTTTTGTTTCTAATCTTAAAACTCCCTAAAATCCTCAGTTAATAATGTAAAAAAGACTTCACTGATATGGGTACATTCCCAGGGACCTCAGTTCTTTAGAGATGGACTAAATGGCTGGTGTCATCACTGACCAAAGTGTCTTGAATTTGTTGGAGCTTACATTGAGAAATAAAGTTTACATCTTTTATTTTTATCTTTTGATTGCATTTTTCCATAAACTTTTTTATTTTAATATACAATTTTTTTATTGTTTCAGGTTAATTTGAGGGTACAAAGAATTAGGTTACAATGTTTGCATTTGTTAGGTAGAGTCCCTCTTTTTTCCATGTACTTTTTTTGTTTTGTTTTGAGACAGAGTGCTCAGGCCCACACTAGAGTGCTGTGGCCTCAGCCTACCTCACAGCCACCTCAAACTCCTGGGCTCAAGTGACCTTCTTGCCTCAGCCTCCTGTGTAGCTAGGACTACAGGTGCCCACCATGATGCCTGGCTAATTTTCCAATTTTTAGGAAATATGGAGTCTCTCTCTTACTCAGGCTGGTCTCAAACTCATGAGCTCAAGTGATTCATCCACCTCAGGATCCCAGAGTGCTGGGATTACAGGCATAAGTCACCATGCCCATCCTTTTGTGAACTTCATTATGAAGTCCTCTTCAATACTACTCAGGCTCATCGCAGGGATTCAGTAAATGTTTGGCAAATGAAGTAATTCAAATGTTATATAATATGCAATATTAAATATATAAGATTTACCTATTAAACTGTCATATTAACATTAAGATATCTGTCATTCTATTAAAATTATAAAAATTCATGGAATTTACACATCTAAATGAGAGCTATCAAATTCAAATTAATCACCTTGAGTATGGAAGGGTGCCATAACTCAAACTGTGTTGAATCCTTTAGAAAAAATTTTATACTGTGGCATGCTTTGGAATAATTTTAAGATATTAGTGAATGTCCTGCTTTTAAAGTACAGTTGATTTACTATTACTTGGGTGGGAAGTAATGGTTTGGAATTAACTAGGAAAAAAAAAATCATTGGCATTAAAAAAATGGGAATAGATCTTGGAAATCATTTAATAACTATTTTTTTCCTGTGGTTTAACTTTTAGAGTATAACTCTTCTAAAGCAAGAAGAGTTGTGATTAATCCCCCTAAGAAACCAGCAACATAGCTATAATTTCCACTTCATTAATAATGATACTAAGGTACAGAGGATCTAATACTAACACTGAACATCCAGTAAAGTACACCATTACCCCTGCTGACTGTAGGAACCCTCTGCCTATTTTGATTGAGATCAGAAAAGTAAATTAATGAGAAGCTTCTGCCCTGGCTATAGTTTATTGTATCAAAGAGGACAGTAGTTAGCTTCCTTCATTAGCAAGTAAATAAAGTCTTCTTCAGGAAGTTGAAATTGGAGCTAAAAAGTCATTGTTTCTTTGCTGGATACAAACGAAGTCTGACAATTAAGTTTGCAAACCTTCATTGGCACCACTGTACAAACAATTCAGTAAGGTTTCATAACCTTGGTATATCAGCATTTACAGTTGTGTTCATATCCATGTGTGGGGGCGTCTTCCTGAACGGCATTCATTACTGTTGTGGCATCCTGTTTTTCTGTGCTGTCCCAAGAATGTCAGAGTTTGAATTAGAACAGAACAAACATTCTTAAATTTCTTGTTAAACTTGGCAAGCGTGGAAGTGAAAACATGTGAGACCAAGTTTATGGGGAAAATGCCATGAAGAATATGGCAGTGTGTAAATGGATTAAATATTTTTCTGAGGGGAGAGAAAAATGTCACTGATGAAGAGAGATCAGGGCAGTCATTTTTGATTAGAACTGACAAAAACATAGCAAAAATGTATTGAATTATGTGTGAAAATCATAGAATGACTGTGAGAAGCATAGCAGACCAAGTAAACATCAACAGAAAAAGAGTTAGGAAAATCTTAACTGAAATTCTTTTTTTTTTTTTTAATTAAATCATAGCTGTGTACATTAATGCGATCATGGGGCACCATGCTCTGGTTTTATAGACCGTTTGACACATTTTCATCACATGGTTGTCAAATCTCTCTCTGGGAGAGAGTTTGAGAATTTTTTGTCCAAAAAATCATGGCTGTTGCATCACAACAACGTATCAGCTCACATAGCACTGTCTGTGAGGGATTTTTTTTAGCCAGTTAACAAATAACTGTATTGGAACATCCTCCCTACTTATCTGATATGGTCCCAATGATGTTTTTCTTTACTCAAGGAAATATTGAAAGGAAGACCTTTCTTTTTTTATTTATTTTTATTTTTTATTAAATCATAGCTGTGTACATTAATGCAGTCTTGGGGTACAATGTGCTGGCTTTATATACATTTTTTTTAATTTTTACATGTACATATGTTAATTAGGTTTGGTTTTATATACAATTTGAAATATTTTCATCGAACTGGTTAACATAGCCTTCTTGGCATTTTCTTTAGTTATTGTGTTAAGACATTTATATTCTACATTTAGTAAGTTTCACATGTACCCTTGTAAGATGCATGGTAGGTGTGGTCCCACCAATTACCCTCTCCTCTCCCCTCCCTCCCTTTCAACTTTCCCCATGTTCTTAGAAGACCTTTTTATGATATTCAAGACATTAAGGGTAAAATGACAAGAGCTTTGATGGTTATTCCAGAAAAAGTTCCAAAATTGCTTTGAAGGATGAACTACGCACTGACATCAATGCATAGCTCCCCAAGGGGAGTACCTTGAAGGTGACCGTAGTGGCATTCAGCAATGAGGTATTAAGCACTTTTTCTAGGATGCATTCAAGAACTTAATTGTCAGACCTTGTAGACTATGTAAGCTATCAAACTATGGTGTGGCTCTTTTTTTCTGACATATGAATTCAAGAATCAGAGGTAGTTCACTCTAGATGGGAAACAGGAACTACCATATCATCATTTGTGGACCGCCTGGAAGAAGTGAAGATAAAATGAAACCCCAGAAAGAAGCACAAAGCACAGCAGAAAATGCAGCCTCGATAAACTTCAGGGAGAGATTTTGAGTGGCTTTCTAGATCCTCATTCTGTTTCATTTCCCAGCTCCAGCTACATTCCTATACTTAGTCTCTGGATAATAGCCCTTGTAGTGTTATGGTGCGTTCTCCCTTGGATGAGGCCATCACAACTTCATAGTAGTTATCAATGGGTTTTATCTGGCCAATTCTTTCTTTCCACTTCTGGAAATAGCTTGCATCTTCCCTGCATATCCTTTCCATCTCCACTTTATGTACTGAGGATGCTCTGTCCATCGTGTACCCAGGCCACATAGATGCAGGCCAAATCAAAAACGGCTCATCTCTGCCCCCAGGATTACTTTAGAAATAGCCACATTGCTTAAGCCAAGCTATTTAGAATAGTTCCCGGAGGATTTTTAGCAAATGAGCTCTGGAAGAAAGAGATGTTCATCCTTCTCTGGCATGTTTTAAGTTAGAATAATGGCTACCTGAAACTTGTATATACGTATTTGTTTGATTCTATATTTATATTAATCCATGCAGTCTTTCTGAGATCTAATAATTAGAAAAATAGAATACTGATAGTCTTCTAAACTATAACTGGATAGTGAAAAGATTGAACACATACATGCCAACTGTTTTATATATTCTCACTTTAAGTTATTCACTATTTTATTTAAATGAGAGATACTAGTGATATGTATGTGAAGCTTCATGGAATAAAATCTCAGATCTCTGCTGTATAACTCATGCCAGGGTATACACATTGTGTTTCTGACGTTTCCAGTGATGTAGATAATCCTGAGTCAGGACTGCAAACTAAAGGAGAGTGTTAGTGTGTGGATATCTCTGTGATTTTCACCCACACTGATGAGGATTCTTTTATCTTAACACATTCTTTTCATCTTCTCACCTTTCAAGGCGGCATGGGGTAGCCCCTGGAAGGACGGCCAAGGCCATCCTGCACCAAAAGAACAAAACTGAAGGAATCATGTTACCTGAATTCATACTATACCCAAGAGCTGAAGTAACCACAACAGCCTCGTACTCTCATAAAGACAGACGCGTAGACCAATGGAACACAATGGATTACGAGAAATAAATCCACAAAACTACAGCGGATTTTTGACAAAAGTGCCAAGAACATACATTGAGAAATGGACAAAGACCATATGATCTTAAATAAATCGTGAAAAAACTGAGAAAACTGGATATTCACACGCAAAGAAAACTAGACCCCATCTGTTGCAATGTATAAATTATACAGCTCAAATCGAGGTGGATTAAAGAATGAAATCTAAGCCTTAAAAGTATGAAACTGCTAAAGGAAAACATTAGAGAAACCCTTTGGGACATTGACCTGGGTAATAATTTTTTATTATTTTTTTGAGATAGAGTCTTACTATGTTGCCCTCAGTAGAGTGCTTTGCTGTCACAGCTCACAGCAACCCCAAACTCATGGGCTCAAGCGACTCTCTTGCCTCAGCCTCCCAAGTAGCTGTGAGACTCCCAAGACGACAGGCACCCACCACAATGCCAAGCTATTTTTTTTGTTGCAGTTGTCACTGTTGTTCGGCTGGCCTGGTCCGGGTTTGAACCCACCACACCGGTGCGTGTGGCCGGTGCCATAAGCACTGTGCTACGGGTGCCTAGCCAAGAATTAGAATATTCTTTTTTTTATTTTTTTATTTTTTTATTAAATCATAACTGTATACATTGATATGATCATGGGGCATCATACACTCGCTTCATAAACCATTTGACACATTTTTATCACAGTGGTTAACATAGCCTTTCTGGCATTATCTCAGTTACTGTGCCAAAACATTTACATTCTACATTTACCAAGTTTCGCAAATACCCCTGTAAGATGCACCACAGGTGTGATCCCACCGATTCCCCTCCCTCTACCCACCCCCCCCCTTTCCCACTTCCCCCTATTGTTAAGTTGTAGCTGGGTTACAGCTTTCATGTGAGAGTCTCAAATTAGTTTCATAGTAGGGCTGTGTACATTGGGTACTTTTTCTTCCATTCTTGGGATACTTTACTAAGAAGAATATGTTCCAGCTCCATCCATGTAAACATGAAAGAGGTAAAGTCTCCATCTTTCTTTAAGGCTGCATAGTATTCTTAACACAAAGAAATGATACATGCCTGGGGTGAGGATACCCCAGTTACTCTGCTGGCATCATTACACACGGTATGTACCTAAACTTTGTATAAATCATTACGTGTACTTATCTACCACTATTATATGCTGATAACAATCAGAAATTAAACATTTCTTAAATAAAAGCAAATAAATTGGCTTTGCAAATTCCACAAAACAATTAAAATTTAAAAAAGAAATAATGAAATGTTGAAGAACACACAAAGTGTGTGCCCTAACCTCAGCACACAACTGACGTCGTATTGAAGCCAAATGGCACGGTACGAAGAGCTCAGGACGCGAATTCCGATGACCGTGTTCTCAATCCCACTCCCACTGCCGTGTCATCGGTCAACCATTCCACGTTTCTGGGTTTTCTGTTCTTTATCAGTAAAACTGATATGTGGAAATATCTGCCCTTACCAATATCTCCGGGTTATTGTAGCCACCAAATTAAGTACAGTATTTTGTGCTATACCAATGGGAATAATCTTTGCTAGGATACAGAAACATACACAGACACAGCACCTTCAGAGACAGAATTCTGTGTTTTCAACTCGAATGTCCATACCTTCTCAGGCTGTTTGAATTTGTCCTCTGTAAGTGCAATATGTGTATCCTCTTTTGAGGATTCTGTGACATCACACATATTCCCTGTCCCCAGGGTTACCAAATTCATTTCTGTACCTTCAGGAATGTAAGCTACTCACAAAAGAGTTCTTCAAGTATTTATTTCTCTCTGTTGTCTTTTTTTTCTTTATTTTCTTTTTTGAGAGTCTCAAGCTGCTGCCCTGTGGCGACATCATAACTCACAGCAACCTCCAACGCTGGGGCTCAAGCAATCCTTTTGTCTCAATGTTCTGTATTTTTAGTAGAGACAGGGTTGCACCCTGGGTCAGGCTGGTCTAGATCCATGTGCTCAAGCACCCCACCCGTCTTGGCCTCCCAGAGTGCTAGGATTGAAAGGTGCTGTCTTGAAGGGGGTCATATCCCCTCCCTGGGATCAGACCACATTTAGTACCTGTCCTTTACCTGCAGGGGTGTTCAATGGACCGCATGTTAATTTTGTGAGGACACTTTTTGCTTATCTGTAGTGTAGGATATTACAAAAAGAAAAGCATGCATGGACCTTTTTTGGCTAATCAGCTTTCATTAGTGTTGGTGTATTTAATGTGTGGCCCAAGACAATTCTTGTTCTTTCAATATGCAACAGAAAAGAGAAAAGGTTGGACGCCCCTGCAGCAGAGTCACTGAGAGGAGGCCCCTTTCCTCACTTCAAGATGACTGTGACCACCCCCATCAGATTGTCATAGGGCTCCTTTGCAGAGTTTTGTAGTTCCCTTCCCTCTCCATCCACTGCTGAGCTCCCTCACTCCTCTCACACTCAAACACACACCCTGTCTTGTTCCTGTTTGCAATTCTCTGAGAATCTGCTTCCCAGGACACTTCACCAAAGACAGCCTCATGGTTCCAGTGTTTTCTCAGCACGTGGGCAAAGTGATCCTGTTAAAACAAAATATTAGTTTCCTAGGGTTTCCGCAACAATGCCTCACAAACTAGGTGACTTCAAACAATTTGAAGCTGCGGTCTCAGTTCCGGAGAGTTCTGGAGGTTAGAAGTCCCCAGAGGCTGTGCTCTCTCTGAGACAGGAGGGAGCCCTCCTGGGGCTGCCCGTCTATCCTCAGCGCCCCTGACCTTCATCGCGTGGTGTACACCTGTGTGTGTATGTTGCCACCTCTGTGGCTTTTCTTGTAGGAACACCAGTCGTTTGGAATTGAGCCTGTCCTAATGACCTCATGTCAACCTGATTACATCTGTAAAGATCCTATTTCCAAATAACTCACCTTCACAGGTATCCAGAGTTAGAGCATCCACTTAAGGTTTGGGGGAACACAATTCAACCCCTAACAGTGACCCTGCCCCAGATCCTCCAACTGCTTCCTGTCTCACCAAGAATAAAGCTGAAGTGGCCTGCAAAGCCCCACACAGCACAACCTGCACACCTGTGACCACACCCTCAGCCCTCCCCCAGAGACCACTCTGCCACGACGGACTAGACCTTGTTGCTCCTTCCACACGGCAGGTGCTCTCCTCTCTCAGAGGGTCTCATCTGCTTCTAGCTCCCTCTTCACTCTGAGGTCTTCATGGCTCTTGATTTAAGGTCCGTCCACCCTTTGCACAAAAGTTGCATCTCAGACATGCTTTTTCCAGTGTTCTCCTTAGAATTACAAACAGCCTTACCACACCATCTATCACCCTTCCTTATTTTCCTCCATGGAACTTCTCACCTTCTAATACACACATAATTTACTCATTTACTATGCTTTTTTATAGGTCCACAATATGACTTTTATGGGCCCCTTTGCCATAGAAAACACTTAAAATTATATGGTGTGGCTGCATTGGTATAAAGACAAATATAATTCAGGATGGATGTGTTCTCATATTATTATTTTGTATTTCTTCTTCTGATTTTAAAAGATAGTAAAATTAAAACATTTTTGTGGGCCCCTGGAGTATGGTGGGCCTTAGGATTTGTGACTGCTATGTGTGAAAAATAAGTTTGCCTGATTTATACCTGTCTCTTCCTGTTAGCAATGTAAGCTCCTTGAGGAGGATGACCTATGTCTATTTTGCTCATGCTGTTTTCCTAGCAGGTGGAACAGAGCCTGGCAAATTGTAATGTTCGATAAATATTATCATTTTGATGAGTGAAATATGTTCACTGGGAAGGTGCTGGTCTTTCCATGTCAGCACATGATTCAGCAACATCAAGAAGCCTTCTGAGAAACAACCTATGAACTTATCACTGGACTCCAGCTTTACCCAACTCTTGGGAACCGGGGGCCGCTTAGAGTAAGAGCACTGGAAGAAATCGCTTTTTTGTAGACCAACCTGGTGCACCACCCAGCTCTCTGCTCTGTCAGAATGCTATCACCTATCTTAGGAGACACATCTTTTTGAGCTTTTAAAAAAAAATTCCTTTAATGATTACAAGAAAATCTTCTGCTGGTACCTTGAGATAAATCAGAATATGGAAATCTCTTTAACAAAATAATTCAAGAAAAATCTTAAGATCATTTTATAGAACCACATTACTGTGGTTGCCATATTACAGAGATTTGTTTTAATGAAAATAATAATAAAAAAGGGAACTCTGAAAACTGGTGGGTCTCAGGTGGTACAGCAAGGATAAAAGAATGACTAAATTTGATTTGTATTTATTAGAAAGGGAGAGATCAGACTTTCAATTTGATTTGGGAAAACAGAAATCAAACATGCAGAAATATAAATATTACTTATTTTGTATGGAAGAATCCTGGTACTTACGAATTTCTTAGGATTAAATGTGACCTTCTTAGGATTAAATGAGAGGAAATATGTGTTTTGAGGAGAAAGAAATATTATATAATTCGTGGGAGGCAGAAATCACATTGGCACTGCATTCATTTGCTAATACGTAAAATATTTAAATGTACGGCTGAGCAGGAAATGTCCTGGCTGTTTCTTTACCTTCTCCAGAACTGCTGCGAAACTTCTCATTTGTTTTACCTTCAACAGCCTCCTGTGTTTTACTCAGAACTTGATTTGAACTTGAACACTTGATAATTAGTTACATACATCCGTCCTCCATTGGACAGATTAGGAAATATACATTTTGCTGTAGTTCATCGATTGCCAGCAGGATGCTTTTTGTGTTGAATAGTACTCAGTGATCAAACTATTGCGTGTGAAACAATTTAAAAACTGTAGAGACAGAGGAGTTTTCTTACAGGTGTTTTCATTGTGTAGGTATTTAGGAAATTCTTTCTTTAGAAGGTTCCTTTTGTGCTGCCTGATGTTATGTTTCCTTTGCTTATTGGAGATACAGAGTCCCAGTCCCGTATCTCCAGTCTATCTCTGCAGAGGAGAAGATAGATCCACCGTTTATCAAATCCTTGCCTGGAAAATTGCCAGGGACATTATACATATATACAATCTCATTTAATGTTAATAGCTGGATTGATCTATTCTCTGTTGCTTATAACAGAATACCTGAAACTGGATAACTTAAAAAGAAAAGGATTCTACTTCTTATAGTTATGGAGGGTGTGAAGTCCAAGGTCAAAGGGCTGCATCTGGTGAGAACCTTCGTTTTATTTTATTTTATTTTTTCTGTTCCGTGGCATCAGCTCACAGCAATCTCCAACTCTTGGGCTTAAGCGATTCTCTTGCCTCAGCCTCCCAAGTTGCTGGGACAACAGGCACCCACCACAATGCCTGGCTAATTTTTATTGTAGTTGTCATTGTTATTTAGCAGACCCCAGGCCAGGCTTGAACCCGCCACCCTCGGTTTATGTGGCTGGTGCCCTAAAACCACTGAGCTATGGGTGCCGAGCCTTGTGAGAAGCTTCTAGCTGGAGAATGCTCTCTATAGAATCCCAGGGTGGTACAATGGGTCCTGGGTGGGGGCTGAGCATGGCCACTCAGGTCTCTCTTACTGTAAACCCACCAGTCCCACTCCCATGAAAAAGCCTTAATCCACCCCTTAACTCAAGAATGGATTGATTAATTCATGAGAGCTGAGCCCTCATGACCAGTCACCTCTTGAATGCCCAAGCTGTCAATACTGCCACATTGGAGGAAAATTTCAACATGAATTTTAGATGAAACGAACATCCTAACCATAGCCACAGCCAACAACTACTCACAGATATAAGAGTTATTTACTCCACATTTTAAAAAGTCTATTTGTCAAGTGGCTTAAGGTTAAACAGCCAACATCTTGCAGAGTTCAATTCATACCTAGATCTATCTAATCCCAAAACCTTCATTCTTTCTCCAACATCTACTCATGAACAAAAATCACCAGGACATGGTAATCTGAAATATAGGAATGGAGCAAACTTTTTTAAGAAAAGTAACACAAAAAAAGATAACATGATGAAAGTATATAAAGTAGTAAAATTAGCTGGGCATGGAGGTGCATGTCTGTAGTCCCAGCTACTCAGGAGGCTGAGGCAGTAGCTACCTTTGTCAAACTATATTCCAGGCAAAAGGAAAGAAAAAAAATGCAGACACTGCAATCTTATTTGCTGATGCAATAGGCTTTAAACCAACCGAAACAAGGAAGGATAAGAATGGACACTTCATATTTGTTAAAGGTAATACTCAATATGATGAGATTTCAATTATTAATATTTATGCACCCAACCAGAATGCACCACAATTTATAAGAGAAACTCTAACAGACATGAGCAACTTGATTTCCTCCAGTTCTATAGTAGTTGGAGATTTTAACACCCCTTTACCAGTGCTGGATAGATCCTCCAAAAAGAAGCTAAGCAACAAAATTTTAGATTTAAACTTAACCATTCAACATCTGGACATAACAGACATCTACAGAGCACTTCATCCCAAGAAAACTGAATACACATTCTTCTCATCAGCCCATGGAACATATTCCAAAATTGACCACATCCTAGGCCACAAATCTAGCCTCAGCAAATTTAAAAAAATAGAAATTGTTCCTTGCATCTTCTCAGACCATCATGGAATAAAAGTTGAACTCAATAACAACAGGAATCTGCATACCCATACAAGAACACGGAAGCTAAATAATCTTATGATGAAGGATAGATGGGTTATAGATGACATTAAGAAGGAAATCACCTAACTTTTGGAACAAAACAACAATGAAGACACGAATTATCAGAACCTCTGGGATACTGCAAAGGCAGTCCTAAGAGGAAAATTTATAGCACTGCAAGCCTTCCTCAAGAAAATGGAAAGAGAGGAAGTTAATAACTTAATGGTACATCTCAAGCAACTGGAGAAGGAAGAACATTCCAACCCCACGCCCAGTAGAAGAAAAGAAATAACCAAAATTAGAGCAGAATTAAATGAAATTGAAAACAAAAGAATTATATGACAGATCAATACATCCAAAAGTTGGTTTTTTGAAATGATGAATAAAATAGATAAACCTTTGGCCAACCTAACCAGGAAAAAAAGAGTAAAATCTCTAATTTCATCAATCAGAAATGGTAACGATGAAATAACAACAGACCCCTCAGAAATTCAAAAAATCATTAACAAATATTACAAGAAACTTTACTCTCAGAAATATGAAAATCTGAAAGAAATTGACCTATACTTCGAAGTACGCCACCTACCAAGACTTAGCCAGAATGAAGTGGAAATGTTGAACACGCCTATATCAAGTTCTGAAATAGCATCCACTACACAAAATCTCCCTAAAAAGGAAAGCCCAGGACCAGATGGCTTGACGTCAGAATTCTACCAAACCTTTAAAGAAGAACTAGTACCTATATTACTAAATCTCTTCCAAAATGTAGAAAAAGAAAGAATACTACCCAACACATTCTACGAAGCAAACATCACCTTGATCCCTAAACCAGGGAAAGACCCAACAAGAAAAGAAAATTATAGACCAATATTACTAATGAATATTGATGCTAAAATACTCAGTAAGATCCTAACAAGCAGAATCCAACAACACATCAAAAAAATTATACACCATGACCAAGTGGAATTTCTCCCAGGGTCTCAAGGCTGGTTCAACATAGTAAATCTATAAATGTAATTCAACACATAAACAAACTAAAAAATAAGGACCATATGATTCTTTCAATTGATGCAGAAAAAGCTTTTGATAATATCCAGCATCCCTTCATGATCAGAACACTTAAGAAAATTGGTATAAAAGGGACATTTCTTAAACTAATAGAGGCCATCTACAGCAAGCCCACAGCCAATATCGTATTGAATGGAGTTAAATTGAAATCATTTCCACTTAGATCAGGAACCAGGCAAGGTTGCCCATTGTCTCCCTTGTTCTTTAACATGGTAATGGAAGTTTTAGCCATTGCAATTAGGGAAGAAAAGGTGATCAAGAGTATCCACATAGGGTCAGAAGAGATCAAACTTTCACTCTTCACAGATGATATGATCGTATGTCTGGAAAACACTAGGGATTCTACTACAAAACTTTTAGAAGTGATCAATGAATACAGCAATGTCTCAGGCTACAAAATCAACACCCATAAATCTGTAGCCTTTATATATACCAACATTAACTAAGCCGAAAAAACAGTCAAGGACTCTATTCCTTTCACAGTAGCACCAAAGAAGATGAAATATTTGCGAGTATACCTAACAAAGGATGTGAAAGATCTCTATAAAGAGAACTATGAAACTTTAATAAAAGAAATAGCTGAAGATGTTAACAAATGGAAAAACATACCATGCTCATGGCTGGGAATAATCAACATTGTTAAAATGTCTATACTACCCAAAGCAATATATAGTTTTAATGCAATTCCTATTAAAGCTCCATTGTCATATTTTAAAGATCTTGAAAAAATAATACTTCGTTTTATATGGAATCAGGAAAAACCTCGAATAGCCAAAACATTACTCAGCAATAAAAACAAAGCAAGATGAATCATGCTACCAGACCTGAGACTGTACTATAAATCGATAGTGATCAAAACAGCATGGTACTGGCACAAAAACAGAGAAGTAGATGTCTGGAGCAGAATAGAGAACCAAGAGATGAATCCAGCTACTTACCGTTATTTGATCTTTGACAAGTCAATTAAAAACATTCAGTGGGGAAAAGATTCCCTATTTAACAAATGGTGCTCGGTGAACTGGCTAGTGATTTAAAAGACTGAAACTGGACCCACACCTTTCACCATTAATGAAACAGATTCTCACTGGATAAAATATTTAAACTTAAGACATGAAACTATAAAAATACTTGAAGAAAGTGCAGGGAAAACTCTTGAAGGAATTGGACTGGGTAAATATTTTATGAGGAGGACTCTTCAGGCGATTGAAACAGTATCAAAAATATACTACTGGGACCTGATCAAACTAAAAAGGTTCTGCACAGCCAAGAATATAGTAAGTATAGCAAGCAGACAGCCCTCAGAATTGGAGAAAATATTTGCAGATTATTCCTCCAATAAAGGTTTAATAACCAGAATCCACAGAGAACTAAAATGTATTAGCAAGAAAAGAACACGTGACCCCATCTCAGTGTGGGCAAAGGACTTGAAAAGAAACTTCTCTAAAGAAGACAGACTCACGATCTACAAACACATGAAAAAAAGCTCATCATCCTTAATCATCAGAGAAATTCAAATCAAAACTACTTTGAGATATCACCTAACCCCAGTAAGAGTAGCCCACATAAACAAAATCCCCAAACCAGAGATGTTGGCGTGGATGTAGAGGAAAGGGCACACTTCTACACTGCTGGTGGGAATGCCCACTAATACATTCCCTTTGGAAGGATGTTTGGAGAATACTTAGAGACCTAAAAATAGACCTGCCGTTCGATCCTGTAATTCCTTTACTAGGTTTATACCCAGAAGACCAAAAGTCACAATATAACAAAGACATCTGTACCAGAATGTTTATTGCAGCCCAATTCATAATTGCTAAGTCATAGAAGAAACCCAAGTGCCCATCAACCCACGAATGGACTAGCAAATTGTGGTACATGTATACCATGGAATACTATGCAGCCTTAAAGAAAGATGGAGACTTTACCTCTTTCATGTTTACATGGATGGAGCTGGAACATATTCTTCTTAGCAAAGTATTTCAGGAATGGAAGAAAAAGTATCCAATGTACTCAGCCCTACTATGAAGCTAATTTATAGCTTTCACATGAAGGTTATAACCCAACTGTAGCACAAGAATATGGGGTAAGGGCCAAGGGAAGGGAAGGGGGGGAGGTTAGGGGGGAGGGAGGGTAATGGGTGGGGCCACATCTACGGTGCATCTTAGAATGCGTACAGGCAAAACTTACTAAAGGCAGAATACAAATGTCTACATACAATAACTAAGAAAATGCCATGAAGGTTATGTTGAACCATTTGATGAGAATATTTCAGATTGTATATGAAACCAGCACATTGTACCCCTTGATTGCACTAATGTACACAGCTATGATTTAACAATAAAAAAATAATAATTTAATAGTATCCTACTGTATGTATATGTATATATACACCACATTTTCTTCATTCGTTCATTGATGGGCACCTAGATTGTTGTTATTATTTTGGCTCCTGTGAACAGTGCTGTATAAAAGGGGAGTGCAGACATCTGGTGGACATACTGATTTCGTTTCCTTCAGATGTACATCTGATAGTGGGATTGTTGGATCATATAATAATTATCATCTAAATTTCTTCAGGAGCCCTTCTGTTCTCTGTGGTAACTCTACCAATTTACATTCCCACCAACAGTGTCAAACGTTCCCTTTCTCCACATCCGCTTATTATCTTCTTCCTTTTGATAACAGCTCTTCCACCTGGAGTAAGTGGCATCTCATTGTCGTTTTGATTTGTTTTTCCCTAACGCTTATGACACGGAGCATTTTTTCTACATACGCATTTGTTCTTTGTGTGTCTTCTCTTGAGAAATGTCCATTGCCCCTTTTTAAACCAGATTATCTGTATTTTGTTTTGGTTTGTTTGTTTTTGCTGTTGTTATGAAGTTGTTTGAATCCTTGTATATTTTGGATGTTAATCCCCCATGAGGTGTATATTTTGCATATATTTTCTCCCGTAATATGAGTTGCCTCTGCACTCAATTAATTGCTTGCTGTGCAGAAACTTTTATAGTTTTAAATAATCCCAGTTGTCTATTTTTGATTTTGTTGTTGCTGGTGCTTTTGGAATTATATAAAAAAAAAAAATTCTTGCCCAGTTTAATATCATGAAGTGTTTCCCCTGTGTTTTCTTCTAGTAGTTTTATAATTTTAAATCTTACACATAGTCTTCAATCTTTTTTTTATTTTTTATTTTTATTTTTTGGAACAGGGGCACTGTTGACTGGGTTAGAATGCAGTGGTCCCATCATAGCTCACCGCAGCCTCAAACTTCTAGGCTCAAGTGATCCTCCTGCCGGCGCCTCCTGAGTTGCTGGGTCTACAGACATGCACCTCCCTGCCCAGCTAATTTTTCTACTTTCTACAGAGGCTGGTCTCACTATGTTACTCAGTATCATCTTCAACTCCAGGCCTCAAGCAATCTTTTGGCCTCCCAAAGTGCTAGGATTACAGGTGTCAGCTTCCATGCCGGCCCCTTTAATCCATTTTGAGTTTATTTTTGTAGATCATGAAAGATACAGGCTTATTTTCATTCTCCTATACAGCCCTACTTTCATTCTTCATTTATTTAAAATAACTGTTCTTTTCCCAATGAGTATTCTTGGAACCCTTGTTAAAAATCAGTTGGCTGTTACGTCAGTCTATTTTGTGCTGCTATAAAGAAATACCTGACCTCTGTTAATTTCAAATTTCTTAAGAGTATCCTGTCAAATTAATTCAATTAAGTTATATACAAAAATTTCAAGAAAATAATAACTATAATTTCTCTCATATTAAACTTTTTTTTGGTTTTCAAATACCAAGTGTATAACCTTTCCAGCGTATAATTTGATAGTAAATATCTAATGCCTTATGTCCATACAAAGATTTATATACCAATATTCCAAGTAGATTTATTTTTAATAGCCAAAAACTGGAAATAACTTAAATGCCCATTACTAGGTGAACAAATTACATGGTAGATCCACACAACGTAATTTTAAAATTGAACAACTAAATAAATTGCTCTATTGATAGATGTGTAATAATAAACATGGATGAATCCCAAAATAATTATCCTGAATGCAAGAAGGCACAAAAAAGGAAATACATCATGTGTGATTCCATTTGCATAAAGTTCTAGAAAATGCAAATTAATCTACTGTGAAAGAAAACAGATCACTAGGGTTGTCTGTGATGAAGGAGGCAGCATGCTGAAAGGAAGGATTACAAAGAGGTGCTACCTTGACTTGTGTTGGTTTCATGAACGTGCACGTATGTCAATACTTATTAAATTGTACACTTTAAATATGTGCAGTTTATTATATATCGATTATACCTCACCTCGATAAAGTTGTAAAAAAAAACAAATGCCTTAAAAAGTTATATGCCCCTTGATTCAGCAATTCTACACCTAAGACTTTCCTAGTGAAAAAAAATACGGAGGCTATGTACAAATTAAATTTAGCCATAAGGTTATTCATAATATATATTATTTCTACAGCAAAAAATTTGAAATAGTCATTAAATGCCAAAAAAAATTGGTACTGGTTTTAAATAAATTATGGTTTATCATGGAATAGTATGTGACTGCTAAAATATTATACAAGAAAATTAAATTCTATAAAATGATACACTATATTATATACATAAAGTAAAAAAACCAGGAAATGACATGTTCATTATAAATGAATTTTTGTTTTAAAAGAATAAATGCAGTAATTCTGCACTTACGGGTAAAAAAAAAAAGAAAGAAGGAAAGGTCTGATGTTGTCTAATTTGTGAAGAAAAGTAGTTTATTTGGCTCATCCCTCTGCAGGCTGTATGGGAAGCATGGCCTCAGATTCTGGTGGGGACTTCAGGGAGCTCACAATCTAAGGCGGAAGACCAAGGGGACAAGCATGTCACATGGTGAGAAAGGGAGCAAGAGGGGATGCCTGAGTCTTTTTAAACAACCAGCTCTTGTGTGAACTAACTGAACAAGAATTCCAACATGTCAGGGTTCCAGGCTGACAAGGGAGACAGCAGTGAAGGGAGGAGACTTCATACCCATTTCATGTTAGTCTGGGAAGCCTGGAGAAGTATACATTATCTCACATGAGAGTGACGGCGTAAGGCAGTGCAGCAGTGCTCCAGACTCCTCAGAAACCTTTCATGGATGTCTAAAACAAAGCATTCATGAAAAAAGGCACAGGTGTCAAAATTCAAAAATAGGATTTAAAAAGAATCCCAAGGCCCCAGGAAGGTTGGGTAGAAGAGTAACGCTGGGTGATCAGGAACGTAGGGTAATAAATTGTCAACAATGCTGGATAGCATTTAGAAAGGGAGAGGGGAAAACAAGTTTCATTTCTGCAGTGCAAAACAGCCCAGCTTCCCTAATCTAACTGCTGATCAGGAGTTCAAAGGTCTCAGCCCACCTGCTTGCTGATTCTCCACTCAGGGATGGTCTTGATGACGTTACCCTGTCTGTGCTGCCTCCTGGCTCTTTTCATCTTTGCTAGTCTTGATAAGGAGCCTCAGGGATGGCCTGCCTTGTCCTTTACCCTGAATAGAAGGGCCCACAGAGAGAACAGCCTGTCTACCTCACACAGTAACATTGCTACACAGGGGGCACAAGCTGTCCATGAAGGATCCACCCCCATGACCCAAAACACCTTCCCTTAGGCTCCAGCTTCAACATTGGAGATCAAATTTCAACATGAGTTTAGAAGGGGAGAAGCATGCAAACTATATCAGCTGCAGGTGTGTGGATCAATTTTTGGCTTTGCTATTGTGCTCCATTGGTCTGCTTTCCTACCAGTACTATGCTGTTTTGCTTACGATAGCTTTGTAGTACTTTTTGGAGTCAGATAGTGTGATGCTACAGCTTTGTTGTTCTTGCTGAGGATTCCTTTGGCTGTTTGGGGGCCTTTTGTGGATCCATACAAATTTTAGGATTCCCCCCTCTATTTTTGTGACAAATGTTACTGATATTCTGATAGGAATTGTATTGAATTTGTTGATAGTTTTCAGTAGCATAGACAGTAGTATTACCTGTTCCAATCCATGCACATAGGCTATCTTTTCATTTATTTATGTCCTCTTCAATTTCTTTTATCGATATTTTATAGATTTCAGTATAGAAATATCTCCCCTAGGTATCTCATATTTTTATATAACTAGTGTCAATGGGATTTTTGAAAAATTTCTTTTTCAAATAGTTCAATAATAGCATATAAATATGCTGATTTTTTTGTGTTTTTTTTTTCAACTTTTCTGAATTAATTAGTTCCAATAGTTTTTTGGTGGAGTCTTTAGAGAGTTCTACATATATTATTATAACATCTACAAACAGGGACAGTTTGATTTTTCCCTTTTCAATTTGAATGCTTTTTTTTTTTCCTTTTGTCTAATTGCTCTGGCAAGCACTTCTAGTACTACGTAGAATAGATGTTATGAAAATGAACATCTGTGTCTTAGTCCAGAACTTAGGAGAAAGGCTTTTAAGTGTTCTCCTTTCAGTATAATGCTAGATGTGGGTTTATTATATATGGACTTTATTATATTGAAGTATATACCTTATTTACTAAATTCGTTGAATTTTATCAAATGCTTTTCCTCTATCTTTTGAAATAATCATATAGGTATTTTTGTTCTTCATTCTTTTAATGTGATATATCACATTTATTGATTTGTGTATGTTGAACCATCCTTGCAAACCTGGAATAACTCCTACTTGAGAATGATGGATAATATTTTTAATGTTTTGTTGAATTTAGATTGCTAGCATTTTTTTTTTTTTTGAGGATGTTTGCATCTATATTCATCAGGAATATTTGCCTGTAGTTTTCTTTTTTTTGTTGTGTTCTGATCTGATTTTGGTATCAGTGTAACACTGGCCTCAGCAATTTTTCTCTGCAATGTTCTTAAATAATTTGAGGATATTTGGTGTTAGTTCTACTTTAAGACTTTGGGAGGGTGGCGCCTGTGGCTCAGTCGTTAAGGCGCTGGCCCCATATACCGAGGGTGGCGGGTTCAAACCAACCCGGCCCTGGCCAAACTGCAACCAAAAAAAAATAGCCGGGCATTGTGGTGGGCGCCTGTAGTCCCAGCTACTTAGGAGGCTGAGGCAAGAGAATCGCTTAAGCCCAGGAGTTGGAGGTTGCTGTGAGCTGTGTGAGGCCATGGCACTACCAAGGGCCATAAAGAAAGACTCTGTCTCTACAAAAAAAAAAAAAAGACTTTGGGAGAATTTAGCAGGAAAGCTATCAGATCTTGAGCTTTATTTTAATGGAAAATTGTTTTATTACATCTTCAATTTCCTCATTCATTATTACTCAACTTAGAAGGTTGTATGAGTTCAGGAACTTTATCCACTTTTTTTTTTTAGGTTTTCCATTTTGTTAATGCATAATTATTCATAAAATTTTTAATGTCTAGTTTTATTTATTTGAGTCTTCTCTTTTTTTTAGTTTGCTTAGCTAATAATTTGTTGATTTTGTTTAACTTTTTTAAAATAAGCTCTTCATTTTATTAAATTTTAAATTTTAAATTTTTTACTGTGTATTGCATTTATTTCTGTGCTAGTTTTTATTATTTCCTTCCTTTTCATAACTTTAGACTTAGTTTGTTCTTATTTCTCTAGTTCCTTGAGGTGCATTATTAAATTGTTTATTTTTGATCTTTCTTTTTGTTACAGGCATTTATTGCTATAAAATTCCCTCTTAGAACTGTTTTTGCTGCTTCCCAAAGATTTTGGTATGCAGTGTTTCTATTTTCGTTTGTCTTGAGAGATTTTTTAATTTCTCTTTTAATTTCTGTATCAATCCATTGGTTGCTCAGGAGCACGTTCATGTATTTGTAAAGTTTTAGAATTTTCTCCTGGTGTTGATTTCTAATAATATACCATTGTGGTCAGAAAGCATACTTGAAATTATTTTGATTTTTTAGGATTTTTAAAGTGTATTTGGGGCCTACTACATGACCTGTCCTGAAGAAGGATCCATGTTGAGAATCTCCATGTGTCCTGGAGAATACGCATTGAGAAGAATATGTATTCTGCATGTTCAGTAAATATGGCTCATTTGATCTAGTGTGTACCTTAAATTAGATGGTTTTTTATTTGTTTGTTTACTTTATGTCTGGATGGACTGACCATTGCTGAGAGTGGTTGAAGTCTCTCAATTGAAGTCACCCACCATTATTGTATTGTAGCCTATCTCTTTCTTTAGATCTAATAATAATCACCTTTTATATTTGGTTACAGTGTCAGGTTTATATATATTTACAAGTGTTATATGCTTCTATTGAATGGACTCCTTTATCATAATTACCTTCTTTGTTTGTTTTTGTAATTTTAGTCTTACTGTCCATTTTTATCAGATAAATGTACTGTCTCCTGCTCTCTTTTGGTTTCCACTTGTATGGAATATCATTTTCCATTTCTTTGCATTCAGTAAAGAGAGGTTCATTTACAGATAAAGTGAGTTTCAGATCGGCAGCATATAGTTAAGTCTTTTTTTTTTAACAATAAAAACTTTTAGCCATTCTATATCTTTTAAGTAGAAAATTAGCCCATTTACAGTCAAGGTTATTACTGATATAAGAATTTATTCCTGCCTTTTTGTTGATTGTTTTCTGGTTGTTTTGCAGCTCCCTTGTTTCTTTCATCCACTCTTATTTTTTTTCCCCTTCATGAGTAGTTCTCCTTAAAAATATATTTTGATTTCTTTCTCTTTCTCATCTGCATTTCTGCTGTAAATTTTTGGATTGGGGTTACTCTTGCGCTTACTTTAAAAATCCTACAATTATAACAAGCTATTTTAAGGTGTGTTCTTAACTTTGGTCACATACAAATATTTTAGACATTTCTCATCTCACAATTTATGATTTTACTGCCTTAACTTAGGTATTTGTATATTATCTGTTTATATTAACTTATTGTAGATAGGGTTATTATTGACAATTACTTTAACCTTCATACTCAGTATCGAAAGAGTATATAATCACCGTCACGGTAATGAAGTGTGCTGTGTTTGATTATCAACTTTCCTCTGTCAGGATGGTTTATGTTTGCGTGTCTTTGCATGTCAGTAGTCATTCTTTCACGTCCCACTGAGGCCTCCCCCTTAAGCATTTCTTTGAATTTCCTAGCTTTTGTTTGTCTGAGAAAAACGGTCTTTCCCCTTCATTTCTGAAGGATAGCTTTGGTGGAGAGAGTAGTTTTAGCTGGCAGGTTTTTTCTTTCAGTACTTTGAATATACCTTCTAGGCATCCTCCAGCATGTAAGGTTTCTGCAGAGTAATAGCTGATAGTCTAATGAGCATTTCCATGAGACCTGATGCTTTTCTTCTTGCTGATTTTTGAATTATTGCTTTGTCTTTGATTTTTGACAGTTTGATTATGGGGTTTGGTGAAGGTCTCTTTGGGTTGAATGGAGTCCTTTGAGTTTCCTGAATCTGGCTGTCCATATGTCTCTCCCAAGCTATTATTTTGCTAGACAAGCTTCTTCACACTTGTGTAATGGTGTTTCTGTAAGTCCTGAAGGATTTCTTTATTCTTTCTCATTCCCTTCTCATTCCCTTCCTTCTTTTCCCTTTGACTGGATTTCAAAAAACCTGTCCTCAAGTTCAGGAATTCTTGCTTCCCTTTGATTTAGCATGCCATTGAAGCTTTCATTTAAATTTTAATTTCATGTATTCATTTCTTCCTTTTCAAGACTTCTGTCTGAATCTTTGTCTTTGTTGTTTCTGGTTTTCATCTCTTTATTTATGAATTTATTTTTTATTTTCTGATTTTGTTAAATCATCTGTATTCTCTTGTGTTCTGTTGGGTTTCCTTAAGATCATTATTTTGAATTTCCATTTAGGCAATTCATACCTTTTATTTTATTTGGGGTCATTATTGGTGAATTCTACCTCTTTGGTAGTGTCTTATTTCCTTACTAGTTTAAGTTGTATGCGTTCCTCTGTTGATATCCGTGCATCTGGTGGAATGGTCACCTCTTCTAATTATATAGGTTGGCTTTTGTAGGAAAATACTTTCACATGTGGATGTGTCTTACTGTGCCAGTAGGGTGGCAAGTATTTGGCTGTGGTTCCTGGTGAACGTGACGTAGTCATCTCTGCACAGTTTTTTCAGCTGTAGTCAACTTCTGTGACACCTGCTAGCACTTTGATGGCCTCCTCTGCAGGAATTCCCACAGCCAGTCAACTGGATCATGAGGACACAGGGGTCAGTCCACTGGATCAGGAGGCAGTGCCCCTGGGAACAGTGAACCTGGCCGTGAACACAGGAGCCAGTCCACAGGCTTGTAGCTTGCCTGCCTGGGTGTGTGGGCCAGTCCACTGCCAGTCCATTTCCAGTCCACTGCTAACCCCTGGAAATGGCACACCCAGTTGATTAGTGTGGTTTATGAGGTGGAAAATTAAGCTCATGAACTCACCCTAGAGAAACTGCTACACACCTCACTGCTGAATATCATCACACTCACCTTCAAAGTACTCCCCTTGGGGAGCTCTGCATTGACGCCAGCACCTAGTTCAAAGCTCTTTTTCTAGGATGAATTTGCAAATTGTCAGACCTCTCGTACAATTATAATTCTTGTGGCTGTTCCAGAAAAAGAATTCCAAAATTGCTTTGAAGGTAGACAAGGCACTGGCATCAGTGCATAGTTTCCCAAGGGGAGTACTTAGAATGTGACCAGAATGATATTTAGCAGTGATGTATGTAGCACTTTTTCTAGGATGAGTTTACTGACTTAATTGTTGAACCTCAAATAAGGGCCAGTCTGCTGGTTTGGGAGAGTCCTCTGGTGGTGGCATACCTGGCTGGTGAGCACAGGGGCTGGAGAAAGAACAGTCTGGAAACTGCACACCTGTCCGGTAAGCATACTGGGGACACTTGGGGGCCAGTCTTCCAGCTCAGGGGACATCTCCCCTGGGGTCAGGGCACCTGTCTGTGAGGGCACAAGTGGTGAGTTGGACAGGTTTGATGTCTCCCCAGTGTTCTAAGGCTTGCTTTCACTTGTTCTGCTGGTATTTTTCTATCTTATTATTTATTTGTTGTTCACCCAGAGTTTACTTATGTCTTTTTTTTAACTTCAAGACGTTATGACAATTCTCTCTGTGATTCAGAAGTCCAGTACAGCCCCATGCAATGCAGCTTCTCAGATTTCAGAGGTAGAGAAACGTCTTTCTCCTGGCTTGGTTTCCTACCTGCTCAGCTGTCGAGAGTGAGATGTTCCAGTGTGTTCCCCTTCTGCTTTAAAAAATCGAAGGTCGACCTTTGATTATGCACATTGACAAGTTTCCCCGGCCTTCACTGTCTGAGATGATTATTTTTCCCATCATTAGTCATCCTTTGCCATTGTTTAAATTATGTAGCAGTTTGTCCATGTGTTACCTTAATTTGTAAGATACATCACTTTCCTATTAAAGCTAAGAAAGAAAAGAGGAAAGGATGAGAAACAGACTAAAGTAAAGAGAGAGAAGTGGGGTGGGGGGAGTTAGAGTTTCATCAATTTTGCTTCCAGCCTGGCTTTGCCCTGTTCTCTGCGGCTTAAGTTAATGGTTTCTGTCTTGATTCACTGACCAAGTTCTTACTCTGTGTCCAGTGTGGAGTAGCTGGGACGGCAACTTGACTCTTTTGTGCTTGAAAACATTTCCTGATATCTCATTTCCTCTAGGACTGAAACACTTCTTTATTTTGAAAAACTGGTTTTTATAGCTTCTCTTTTCCCAGAGTACAGCCCTCTTTCTGAACGCAGAGGTTACATAAGGTAGCCTTCTTACCCTTGGCTGTCATCCCGAGTTCTGAACTCCTCTCTGTCTGCCTGTCTCTCGCTGCACGCTTGTACACAAACACCCCTGCACTTATGCATATACAAATATATGTGACTATATGAGGTGTTAAGAAAGCCCAACAGGATGTGTTGGTATTTAGTTTAATGCTGACCACTTATCTTAGCTGCGTCTGTTACCTGTCCTGTATTTTGTTTTATTTGGTTGAGTCTTTCCCTACTATTTGCCCTTCAAGGTGCCTTTTACACTTCTGCGCCTGTGTATAATTTGAGATTCATGCTTATTACTGCCAGCTTTATGCAATCGCAAGTATTCCTTTAGTTGCTGGATAATCTGGTTTGGTTTAAAATTATTAAATCTTGGCAGGGTGCTGTGGCTCATACCTGTAATCCTAGCACTCTAGGAGGCTGAGGTGGGTGGATTGCTTGAGGTCACAGGATGGAGACCAGCCTGAACCAGAGAAAGACCCCATCTCTAAAAATAGCTGGGCATTGTGGAAGGTTCCAGCTACTGCAGAGACTGAGGCAAGAGAATCCTTGAGCCCAAAAGTTTGAGATTGCCGTGAGCTGTGATGCCACAGCACTCTACCAAGAGCGACAAAGTAAGAATGTCTCCAAAGAAAAAACAATTCTTAACTCTCTATAAAAAAAGTTAGAAAAGTCACATTACCGTTCTTTAGTTTTGTCTGGACTTTGATGCTATATTAGCAGTAGATCAATTACATATATGTACAAATTCTGTTTATACATATATAATTGTACTCTGCCTTCTCCAGTAAAAGGGGAATTCATTTCTATAAATGAGATGTAGAACGAACATAGTGTTCTCTAATTCAATTAGTAAGAACCTTACGGGGTCTCTACTATGTACAAGGCCCCACACTAACTCCATAGTAATGAATACGAGTCAGACCCTCATTCTGTTCTGTATAGAATCACGACCTTTGTTGATATGTATATATGTATCACACACTCCCAGGTAAACAGATTACATACCTGGAATGAAGCAGATAGAGAGGTCGTAATAGCTCTTCTCAAATTCTATGACGGACAATGTTTCCCCTTGGTACATTCTCAGAGCAGACCCGGGATGTGTGTGAGCTCCACAGCCACAGCTGTCATTCCCATCGTAAGGATGGCAGTGGAGATGGTGGATTGTTTTCAAACCACCGAATGTTAGCTATATGAACCTGAATAAGTTACTTAATTTAATCTCTCTGTAGCTCATTCCTTTGTTAATAGGCAGGTATTAAATTAACGCATAGAAAGTACATTATATATAAAATGTATGTGCTCTGCACAAACTATTCTGGGCACTGGGTGTACAGTGGTAGGCGTACAACACAGATGATTTCTGTGCCATGAAGATTAAACTTGAAGGGTTTGGTGTATACTTACACGAGTCAGACTGTGGTGACATACTTGTATACATGCTGCGGAGTGTATTACAGTGATCTAGAGTATGGAATTGTTTTAGCATATTGAAAGGATATTTAATATTTTCTAAATATGTGCTTGTTTATAAGAATACAAAGGGATATGAAGAATGAAATGTTTTCTTGCATTAACCATGAATCAAGATGACGGAGGTATTATAATCACAAAATGTTATATACCAAATGCATTTAATATTCAAATGTGTATCAAATGTATTTAATATTGAACAAAAGACAGAATACAATATAGTAATTGTATTTGGCAACATTCACTCAAGGCTGAGATGTAGCAGTTATATTATTTATTTATTTATTTATTTATTTTTGAGACAGAGTCTCACTATGTTGCTCTCGGTAGAGTGCCGGAGCATCACAGCTTAAACTTTCAGGCTTGAGCTATTCTCTTGTCTCAGGCTTCCAAGTAGCTGAGACGACAGGTACCCGCCACAATGCCTGGCTATTTTTTGGTTGTAATTGTCATTGTTGTTTAGCAGGCCCTGGCCAGGCTGGAACCCGCCAGCCTTGGTGTAGGTGGCCGGTGCTCTACTCTCTGAGCTGTGGGTACTGAGCCAGCAGTTATTTCAAAATGAAGCTGGATTTGATATTTCACAGATTCTCGAGTCTGACTATAGAGATGAATTTCAGAACTGCTAATGTTCCAATGTCGTAGGTTTTAAATCTCTTTCTGGCTTGCTTCTCTATTATTCTCTGAACTTAATAAGGAAATTATACCCATGTGTTTTCCAGATTTCATAAAGCACAAGGAGATCTAACCTGAGGTGCTGGAGGAAGGAGTCAGGAGACCCCTCAGAATGGCCCCTTTCATCTTGATCACCCTGCATGGGATGTTAACCGTGATCTATGCCCTTCTCCAACAGCTGGACCCCAGGTAGCCTCCGATAAAGGCTGACCTCTGGTCTGGCCTTGTGCATAGTTGAAAGAAATACGTGTGTATGTGTGTGTGTGTGTGTGTGTGTGTTTTAAAGTAGTTATGAATGCTAGATCAGGCTTTCTAATTTTCTTTCATCATTTGTCTAAACCTATAAGTGTACAAAAGCACGTCATTAGAAGGCCTTAGTAAAAGGTAAACAGGTATTTCAAGCTTAATGCTGTGGTCTGAAGTGACTCTCTGGGGCTCAAAGCCGATGTGCAAATATAGAAATACTGGACCTCAGTTTACCTTTCTGTAATACGGGGGTGTATTACATTCTGTAATAGTGGCTCTTAGGGAAGATTAAGTTGATATGAAGACGTGCTCAGAAAAATTCTTGGCATACAGAAGATCATGTATATGCTATTACTGCTAAACGGTTTTAAACCAGAGTACCTGCGTCGGTGCCTGTGGCTCAAAGGAGTAGGGCGCCAGCCCCATATACTGGAGGTGGCAGGTTCAAACCCGGCCCCGGCCAAAAACAAAAACAAAAACCAGAGTAACTAAATAATTAAAAATAACTGCCTGAAGGATGTGTATGGCAATGGTGGATTTCTGGGTAATATGATTGCAGGTGATTTTCATTTTCCTTTCTTAGTTAAATGTTTTTTTCTAAATTTTCTATAATTCATATAAATTTTACTTAAAAATATTAAAAAACATTTTAAAAGATAGTCTATTAAGAAGTATTACAAATATTATCGTGGCCGGGTGTAAGGGACTTCTAGGCACAATTTAAATATTCTGAGAGCTGGGCGGCGTCTGTGGCTCAAGGAGTAGGGCGCCGGTCCCATATGCAGGAGGTGGTGGGTTCAAACCCAGCCCCGGCCAAAAAAAAAAAAAAGAAAATAAATATTCTGAGAGCTGAAAGGGCAGAATATAAGATAGAAAAATTGATAATTTAGCAGCCTGGTACTTTGGGGGCAGGGCACATACCAGAAGGAACTCAAGCAAATTTCTTTGATGGCTTCCTCTCCGGGAGCGAGGTTCTCTACAACAGACTATCAGCTTGTGGAAGAACCACGTCCTTGCTGTCTACCAATCAAATATTGTATTATTTTTTTCTGCATAACAATTACCCCCAACCATAAAGGGTTATGACAACAGATATTTATTGTCTCACGATTTGTATGGGGTAGGAAGCGGGCTCAGCTTACCTGGCCTCTGTCTCACTCTTTTTACCTGTCAGGGCTGAGGTCATCTTAAGGCTCCATGGGATAGGATCTGCCTCAAGTTCATTGGCGTGGCTGTTGGCAGAGCTCAGGTCCTGCAGCTGAGTAGAGGTGTTAGCTCCTCATCATTTGTGCCTTTTCATGAGGGCACTTACAGATTGCTTCCCTTAGACTGAGGGAGAGAGAAACCGTAGTCTCCTAAGGTCACCTAATTTCAGGAGTGATATGTCACCATTTTGTCCATAGGCTCTTTTGGGGGGAGAAAGCCACTATATCTATCTCACACTCAGTGGGGCCGTGAGTGCCAGTATCACACAAAGGCTGTGAATACCAGGATGACAGGCTCCCTGGGGCAGTTTTAAGATTGTCTACCAAGACATGCTGGAGGGTGATTGATATGTCGTATTTATCGTGGCTTGTTCCTTCTTTCATTCGTAAATACTAAAGTTAATGTTTAATATTGACATTTCTAAACATACACATATTCTAATCCTGTTGGTGTCAGTGATAGTTATGAAAACTCTGAAATGAGGTTAAATTTACCAAATTAGAGAGTTGAAGATCATCATCTAGAGCCATTATCTTTGTTTCGTATTTAAGATACGAGAAAGGTAAATGACTTCACCCAAGTCATACAGCTGGTTACAGCATGAACCTTACAGTGCTATAACGAACAGGTTTCCTTACAGTTTGCTAAGACATCGAGGAACATATTATACAAATTAGATTAATTTTGTCTGGTTACTGTGTTAAGCCACTGAGATTTTGGCATTTATCCCTTAAGCAGCTTGTGTTATCATCACTAATACGTAAATTGAGACTAGAAATGAGTAGGAGCTCTAACGAAAACCCCTAAAAGATACATTATGGCTTACTAGAAAGTTAGTGGGTGGTAAGAAAAGTGGTTCAGACACTAGAAAAATTAACATCTAAGATACGCCGTGCAAAGTGTTTGCCATAAATGCCAGCTGCCGAATCCTGGGTGGTAAACTATATGTACACCAAATCTGTGTCAGTCTGAGCCCCTTAATCAATGAAGAAGGCGAAGCCCAGACGCCACCTATTGTATTTTAAGGAAGCAAAAAAGAAAATTTTATTAGGTTAAGACATTAATAATTTCAGATTCATTTATTATTGACCTTAACTAATACAGTCTTTGTGTACAATGCAATCTATTATTTTAATATTCTTCTTGGTTTGTTTGTTTTTTGCAGTTTTTGGCCGGGGCTGGGTTTGAACCTGCCACCTCCAGCATATGCGGCCAGGGCTCTACTCCTTTGAGCCACAGGCGCTGCCCCTATGTTAAAATTCTTAATGTTTGTATGCATGAGAAAGCTTCTTCCTGTGAATTACTTAATTTCTGTGTCCTTTTGATTAAATGATCTTAAATACACTAGAGATTAAAATTATCTACTTTTAAGTCACTGCTTTCTATTGCTATTTTACTAAAATAAAAATATTTAAATTATTTCACTGATGTTTTACAGTCACTGACGGCAGATACAGGAGCTCTGACCTTGCAGGCTGTGAACTCCATGCAGATAAAGTGCTGCATATGGCTACAGTCACCTTTGGAATATCCCCCTTGGCCATCCGGTGACCATAGTGATGTTCAGCAATGAGGTATACAGCACTTTTTCTAGGATGGGTTCGTGAACTTAATTTTCCCCTGCAGTATAAGCAGGATACCCATTTTACAGATGAGAAAACTGGGGCTGAGAGAGCTGACGTGACTTGGTTACGGTGAAAGCTGGCACATGAAAATGGTTAGGTTCTTAGGACTATAGCAGGCAGAGGAAGATGATGTTGACCATAAGCTCATGAGGGTGGATGGTATTTTCTGAAGAGAGTGTGCTGTATGTGGAGAGAAAAACAAAACAGGAAAATAAAGAGATGACAAAAGCAAAGAGGCTACCGTGGTAGAACTTGAGAAACAGCCCCTGAGACTGCTTAGATAAAAGAAGCTGTCAGATGAGTTCGATCAGGGACCTGGACGGCGGGGAGGAGCAGCAGCCCAGTGCACTGTTGTCAGAGTAAGGAGAGTGAATGTTTCTGTAAGCCAATTGGCAGTGTTAATGTTGCAGAAAAGAGAGATAAAAAAAGAGAATGACGTGTTTCCATTAAACTTACCAGTAAAAACGCGTCCTTGGCAAGAGGTGTGTGTAAGAGATGGAGGGGGATGAGATTTGTACTGCCATGAATGGAAATGAGGAAAGGAAGAGAGTTTCTGTCTGTTGTTGTTGTTTTTTAATTTGGGTAACATGTTGTAAAGGAATCAGTAGAAAAGGAAAGACTGGTTTTGCAGAATAGAGAACAGGTAAATGGAAAAACACAGGTCTTCTGAGAAAAGCAGAGGATGTTTTCCAGTTCAGTGGAGGATGGTTTCCGGTTCGTGAAAGTAAGTCTGCGGAATAATGTAGGTAAGGAAGGTAACGTGGCTCTTCTCCGGTGTGTTTTATTCCCTCTCTGGAGAAGACTGTAGAGGTAGCTGGCTGTGAATGGATGTAGTTAGAGTTTTGAAAGCAGTGGTTATGAGGTTAAGCATCTTTAAGAACTAGAAAGAGAGCTGGATAGTAAAATAACAAACAATACAGCTTTGCAGCTTGGAGGACCCAGTTGAAGTTGCAGGTCACACATTTTACAGATCAAAAGCACAGAAGTCTGCATACTCTTTGATCCACTATGTTCAGATCAGAAATTTATCCAAAGAAATAACTGTGCATGTACCCAAGCTATAGCCATAAATGTATCCATGACAGAATTTTGAATAGTAAAAAATTAAAAACAAGTGCTTATTGCTAAGGAGATTTTATTAGATAAATTATGATATGCCTGTAATTAGAATATTATGCAGCCACCCTAAATTGTGTTTTAGAAGAATATTAAGCAGCCTGGGAACATGTTTGTATTATATCTACTGAAAAATGGAGCTTATAGCAAAGAACATGTAGTATAATTCCTTTTTAAAATAAAAGCGAAAGCCCTTTATTATATGACAAGGAAAATGATATTAAGTAATAAAAATGATGACCTCTATATGATGGAATGACATGTATCTTAGGTTGGACTGCTGTAACAAAGTACTATCTATTGGGTAGTTTCTCAACAATAGAAATTTAATTTATTTTTCATAGGAAGGTCCAGATAAGGTACCAGCAGCTTCAGGATTTGGGGAAGGCCTTCTTCCTTGTCCAGAGATGATTTTGTCTTGATAACCTAACGTGAACGCATAAGCAAGGAACCTTTCTCAGGCCTCTCTGACAAGGGCTCCAGTGCCAACTCACAAGAGCCTTGCCCTTACGACACAATTATTTTGGGTGTTAGAATTTAAATATATGAATTTTGGAAGGACAACCAGTATTGTCCATAACAACCCGTGAGCTATAGTTTTGTCTGTTCTTGTCTGTATTTATACTTATTCCATTATAAACATTTGTGATTGCCATTATTAAAAATACCTTACCTTTGAGCCACAGAGCGCTGGCCCCATATGGTAGAGGTGGCAAGTTCAAACCTAGCCCCAGCCAAAAACTGCAAAAACAAACAAATAAAACCTTACATTGACGATTTATAGGGAGTTTCTCGACTCTCTAAAACAGTGGTTCTCAACCTGTAGGTCACGACCCTTTTTGGGGTCAAACGACCTTTTCACAGGGGTCACCTAAGACCATCCTGCATATCAGATATTTACATTAGGATTCATAACAGTACAAATTACAGTTAGGAAGTAGCAACGAAAATAATTTTATGGTTGGGGGTCACCACAACGTGAGGAACTTAAAGGGTCGTGGCATTAAGAAGGTTGAGAACCACTGCTCTAAAATAGAATTCATGATGTAGCATACTTTAAGCCATTGTTCCTAAGAATATTATTCCATATAATATTAATTGGTATATGTAGGGGAAAACGCTCACATAGGTTTGAAAAATTTTGTTGTAATTAAAACTTCACAGGTGTGATTTTTCACAGTAGGAATATTCAGAAATAACATCCTAATATTTGAAGTGTCATTAGTTGGAAGTACCAAGTTATAGAATTTTTCTCCAAGGTTTTGAGACTGTCCTTTTGGGGGTGGGGGGGAAAGAGATTGATCTTTTTTTTTGTTTTAATTCAGTGAATACTGTATCTGATTTTTCTGAGTTCGTTTTAAATGGACAAAATATTTTTTATAGAAGGAAAATGTTTGAAATATAACATGTGATGATCTTGAAAAATAGTATTTGTATCAAGATTATACCCAGGATGCCAGGCAAAGTCTGGAACAGGACTCATATACAACTGTATTTTATTTCCTTGTGGGTATTGCCTCGCACTGTTGGCCAGGTTGCCTCCTGAGTAGCCAGAACCCCTACAATCCTACACCACTAATCCCACCTAATATTTTAAAATTTTTGTACAGGTAGGGTCTCACTAGGCTGGTCTTGAACTCCTGGCTTCAAGGCAGCCTCCCACCTTTGTGATCCCAAAGAGCTGGAATTACAGTGTAAACCAGCCTTCCTGGCCTACACTCTATTTTTACAACCTCTGTCCATCAGTCTGATGTTCATCACTATTTGAAAATCTATGGCCTAGAAGATTCTAGATTCAAATTTAAAAATTATGACTGTGGCCTGATGGCATTTTAAGTAATGAAACTGTGACTCAGTTGTCGATTACCATTAAATCAAGCACTACCAGGATCCTGACAAACACAGAAAAACCTGAAAAAAAAATTTCATGAGCATTTTGATCCGAGTTTTCCTGATGCTAAAACATATTATTGAAAGTCAGGGTTTTAACCTTTAATCCAAAGACTTCCCAGAAGCATATAATTTCTGAAATACTCACATGAGTAACATTTAAAAATGCCAGTGTAACCTAGGGAAGCTGAGTATCTTTTCTGATTTGACCATTCTTCCCCTGCAGCTCATCAAACCCATCTGATTAGATCTTTCTTGTGTCTCTTCTTAAGCAGTGAAAGAACAAATCCTCGTGATTCTCCAGGGGCCTTGGGGAAAGCGCCGACAGATTTAGGCATGAGAATATTCTGAAATTTTATCCTGTTTTTCTGTATTTAGAATCTGATTTGGAGAAGGCAAAATATAAAAAACGTTTTCAGAAGAGATTTGGACACTTGCTTAAGACAGAATTGTGGAGGACCAGAGAGATAGTGCTCAGCCGTTTAATGAAAGTGACAATAAACCATTAATAAAACACCTCAGAGGGTAACGGGACTGCCAAGGAGCTTAGCTCCTTGATAAAGGAGAACTTTTGTTTTTGTTTTCTTTTTCTCAAGGAATAATCAAGGCTGTAATTGAGTTAACATATAACACAGAGAAATTTTTCTGGTTAAAAAGCAGAATTTTACTACGGAGACAGATTACTCAGAAGATGAATGACCATTTCATTTTGTTGGTGAAGGTATTAGCTGGTTAACCAAGGAAGTAAGCGCATCAGGATTGAACACACTGATTAAATTTTAACACTTTGCTTGGTTCTTTACCTTTTCAGCTGTTTTTGTGTTATTTACCTAGCTAGCCATACACACCCACATACTCCACACACATACACACTCACAGTATACATACTATATATAGGTTTTGTATTTATTAAGTATATCTGCTTGAGAGTCACAGAAAATAAAGATGTTAAACAGACATAAAATATTAAATGAAATTTATATAAATTTAAAAATACGGCATACTATATATTTCACCTGATATTCGGACATAATTATGTAAATTTTCTTTTCATTTATTCTTTTGACTCTAAATCTCTTTAAAAAGTAAAATTCCGCCTAAGTTTTCACTATTTAATTTTCTTCTATACTAATACTAACAATTCCCTTATCTTACCTTTCAAGACTTATAAATTTAAGTCCTAAAGAATTTTTTCAAAAATGTAAGTATTAGGCCGTGTGTGGTGGCTCACAAGGCCTGTAATCCCAGCACTCTGGGAGACCAAGGTGGGTGGATTGCTTGAGCTCACGAGTTTAAGACCAGCCCGAGCAAAAGCAAGACCCTATCTCTACAAAAAATACTAAAAATGAGGCCAGAGGATCATTTAGTCCAAAGGTTGGAGGTTGCTGTGAGCTGTGATGCCATAGCACTCTACCCAAGGTGACAGTTTGAGACTTTGTCTCAACAAAAATAAAATTTAAGTATATTATAATTTGTATTATTTGCTTTATCTTTTGCAAATCTCACCTTTTAAATATAATTTTATTCTTTGTTTCAGTCCTTACATAAGTCACTATCATCAAATATATTTACTAAGCACCTGTTTTGTGCAGACTATACATTTAGTTATGACATATTATTTGCTCGTTTTCTTTTTTAAAACTGTGTGAGAAACTTCAGTTTTTAAGCCACTTCTATAAATATGAGTTTTCTATACAATACCTGCATTTCTCTTAACTTACCTTGTATATTTTACTCTGAATGATGTTTTTATAGACATACATAAGTTAAAACGAATCTTCATTTTAAAGGAGATTTTCTGTGTAATTTTGAGAAATAACTTCCTTGGGATTTTATAAAAATTGGACTTTAAATTTCCATTTTGACATGAAAGGGGAAAGATGAATGGGGAAATACCTAGGTCCATTTTTCTCATTTTACTCTTTTCTTCTGAGACATTCTTTCACTTGCTATATATCATTGCCAAAACATTCTTTGGACTTAGTAATATCTGGAAATATTTGCATTCTAATTACTTAGACCTATAGAATGTCTCTCCCTTCCTATAATAGATAAATTTCTCTTAGGAAAGACATAAGAATGTGTAACAATCGGAAAATAACAGGGATTGTAAATAATCAGGGGTCTGATTATGTAAATGTAGCCACTTTCCTGTTCTTTTTTTTTTTCCCTTTTGTTATTATCATTCATTTATTTTACAGCAACTCTCTGTCTCCTGTCTGCTCCTTGAAGAGGGAGACAGTGAGATGTTCGATTTGTAGTCTCATCAACACTTACTGTGGGCTCAATACATGTCTGCCGAATATTTCAATGGAACAGTGAATCTCAAAATCATACGTGGCGGGGTAGAGAGTCTGGTCTCCACCTTTGTCAGCTGCAAATGTCTTTGGACAGGTTTACAAATAGAATTGGGCATTTTTAACATTCATATGTATTTATGTGTATATACATGTTTATTTATATTAATGTGTATTCACACCATGTTTTTAAATAGCTCTGTGGTTTTATTACTTTCTAGTTAGTAAGAACCAGGCAGGGGAAGACCCAGGTTTTGTAGTTACTAAAGTTTGTATAACTTTTGTTGGCCCGTTAAGAAAATAATTGTGAAATTGTATATGTAAAATTAAGATTGTACGGGAACATTTATTTAAAATGAGAAATCAGGGTGGCACCTGTGGCTCAAAGGGGTAGGGCGCTGGCCCCATATACCAGAGGTGGCAGGTTCAAGCCCAGCCTTAGCCAAAAACTACAAAAAATAAAATAAAATAAAATAAAATGAGAAATAAAATCAAATACCACTATCTACATAAAATCTAAAAATATATTTATAAATTAAATGCTTCACATACCTCTATACTCTTTTCTTTTTATTTTCTTTTGTCCTCATTCTTTGCCATTCAGATTACATGAATTATATAATATCACTTTCCATAGATAGAGAGGAAAGATAATTTAGTTTTTCTGGCATAATTGGCTATTTAGTCTTCCTAGCATATGGGACTCTTTAATTGAATAGTTTTTACTGTATCTAATAGTAGAAAACTTTCCTTTCAGCATCATAACTCATTATTGATAATATTGTATAATAAATAAAAATACTATTTTTTAAAATTTGGGAAAAGCTTTGTTAACTTTATTTCATATGTCAGCTACAAGATCTGGAAGAATTTTCTAGAGGACAGCTTCGGGCTGCACCCGTTTCAAACCTTACTTCTCCTCAACTACCCACAAGCTTTCAGTGTCAGGTACTACAAGGCAAGTTCGTCTCTCTTGCCGTACAAGCTCTCGCCCTTCCCCATCAGGTCTTGATACCAAAGGAGTCAGCCCAATAGGCATGACCCTGGAATGCTTTCTTTCACCAAAATAGCAATATCTTAGGCATACCTGCAAATTGTTCCCCTAAACCTGCATTGGCATTCCTCAACTCAGCTCACCCTTAGCTGAATCCAAAAACTGCCTCTCTCCGTTCCAATTAACATGATATGAATGAAAGCTGATAAAGGAGAAAACAGAATGGTGAGGGCTTCCTTACGTGATTGTGGACAAATATTTTATTTATTTTTTATTTATAAAAAGAGCCTTGAAAGGATCTCAAGCTTCTGCTAAGGCTGAGAATGAGCTGCACAAGTAAATTTCCCTAATGCTACAGTTTATATCTTCATGGAAAATCCAGCTCTGGTTTCAGGTATTATTCTGGTCAGTGGTTTATTTGGATTAGCTCAATAAATAAGCATATGAAATGTTATGCTATTATGCTAATAATTATCCCCATTTAACAGATGAGGGAAATTGAGGCAAACGGAGGTCAGGAAATTTGTTCAAGTTCAAAAAGTTAATAGTTGCCAAGATAAACATATGAACTGAGGCTTTCCGGCTTTATATTCTATGCTGTTACTTATCTGTTCATGGCTGTGCTTGTTTTCCTATTACATATTTAATTCCCTTTTTAAAGGCTCCAGAAAATTGAGCCTATAAAAACATATGCACTGTCAATCCTGTAGAGTTGTCATATATTTCAGTGCACTGCTGTGCACATGTAGATACGACTTAACCTCATTTTAAGAAGCATTGAGCAAGCACATGGTACACTTGGTTTTCTATTCCTCAAAAAAAATGAACATGTTAGGGACTGTGGGATCCCTCACATTGTAACCTGTCCATGGATCTAAGAGATGTGTCAGTATCTGATGCATGCCTTTTAATATAATGCCAACATATTGCTGATCCAGTCTTATAAAATATCGTTTATTTAATCATATCATCGGTCTACCAAAGTCAATCAAACATGGTATTCAGAGTCAGACGTATCACGCGTCATTGTGCAAAAAAAGGCATATCTTGTCACTTGCTTATTTTCAAACACAATCTTGACTGTTTAAGATGCATAAAAGTCACAGGTATATCTTATACCTGACAAATCTTAAGGAAATCTAAGTAAGACATAATTTGAAGTCTAGGATTATCTATTTTATTAATTATCATGTCACCATCAGTGCTCTTAGCCACTACAATCAGCAAAAGAACAGTCTATAAAAGTCATCACTAATAACATTAGCACTGTTAATGCTGATGAAACAGCTGCTGTGTATCAGATAACAGGGAGGCTTTATTTCAAAAATTAAAAACTTGTAAGATCGGTATTATCATAGCCTTCCCTTGGTGAAGCTGAGGCTGGAAGTTAATTAATTTATACAAAGCTACATGCCTTGTCAAAAAAGACACACTTAGGATTTAAGACACGGGAGCTCAAGTAGTTTGCAAGAAAGCCCATTGCAACAGAAAAGGTAAATTTGTGGAAAGCGTCTTTTTTGACCATTATTTTAATTCCTTAGGGCTACTATAAAAAATTGCCACAAATTTGGTAATTAAAAATAACAGTGATTTGCTCTTTCACAGCTGTGAAGGCTAGAAATACAAAGTCAAGGAGTCCCGGGGCCTGCCCCCTCTGACGTCTCTGGGAGAGGCTCTTCCCCTGTCTCTTCCTCACAGGGGCTTGGTGTTTCTTGGTTTGTAGCTACGACCTCCCACTTTCCTTCTCTGTTGTCCTAGAGCCTCCTTCCCCATATGCACGTCTGCTGTCTCCGGCTCTCCCTTTCCTGACAAGAACACCAGGCCCTGGATCTGGAGCCCACACTATTTCAGCATAACTGGTCCTTAACATGATTGCATCTGCAAAGCCTCTTTGTCCAAATCAGGTCATGCTCAGAGGTATCAGGGCTTCAGACACGCACATAACTTTTGGGGGGACTTAATTCATCCCGCTAAGACCATCTTCATTCCGATAGTCTTCTCTCCATCTTGACTTTACAACACCTTTTTTATCTCCCTCATGACTTGGTTCAGAAATCACCGTTTTTAGTTTTTTTTCTCTTATGATAGCTAGAAATACTCCTGACTTATAGAATTCGTGGAGTAGTTTCTTCCTCTTCTAACAAAAACTCAGCAGTTTCCTTCTGTTACATACATTCAGTTACATTCCTCATTTCCCTTAAAATACTGTTGCCCATTGAACGTACAAAATGATCACCTACGATGTCGAGCCCAGAAGTAAATGTAGTTGCCATCAATGATTATTCATCGATCCAATGAAATTATCTTTATTTGATAGCAAAACAAACTTTTCGTATTTGCTATGTATAGGTAGTTTGAATTTGTATCGTACGGTATGTAGCATATTTTTATTAAATTTCCTTTGGATTTCTACAGATTATTTATTTAGATTGAGAATAAGATTTCTTCAGATGTCTGAAAGCTGTAAGATGATGTTATTGAGATATCATATCTAACCATAGAAAGGGGGAAAAATCTTCAAATTATTTAAAATGTGGATAGCCAATGTTACCTATTGGGTAGAATCAGCAAGTTTTCAAAATTGGAAAGGATAAACTAAGGACAGTGGCTGGGAAAAACCATCTCTCGGCTCAGCGCCCATAGCTCAATTGTTAGGGCACTGGCCACATACGCTGAGGCTGGCAGTTTGAACCAGGCTGGGGCCTCCTAAACAACCATGACAACTGCAACAAAAACATAGCCAGGCTGGTGCCTGTAGTCCCAGCTACTTGGGAGGCTGAGGCAAGAGAATCACTTAAGCCCAAGAGCTGGAGATTGCTGTGAGCTGTGACTCCACGGCACTCTACAAACGATGACATAGTAAGACTCTGTCTCAAAAAAAATAAAAAAGAAGAAACAAGAAAACCATCTTCCCCAATAAAAAATGTATTTATTGGAATGCTATTCAGTTCTATGTGATTCTATTTAATTAATTTAGTTCAACAAATTTTTATTGAAATAAAATTTTGTATAAAATGACTTGGGAATTTCTAATATGTGAGAAATAGTCACTCTTCCTGAAGAAAACAAAATTGGAATTAATATTTCCCCTCACTTTCCCTGTGTCTGTGAACAGTAGTTTGAGAAAGAAGCTTTATTTGTTTACTTTTTAATAACATGAATAATTGTTTATTATGGAAAGATATTCTTTTTCAAAACCAAAGCAAATATGGACCAATTCCAAGTCCCTGGTGCATATCTTCTTCCCCACTGAAGATCTGATTTCAACTATGGGAAGGTGGGAAGAAGCTCTCTCTTATCCACGCAATTGGACATGGGCTCCAAGTTCTTAGGAAATTGAGTGTCAGGATATAAGAATGTGGGTGGTAATGAATGAAGAGCATTTTCTATTGTTTAGAAAATGAACACTGAGTCTCAGAGTCAAAGCATTCCATAATAGACATACTCTTATTTGACAATGTGAATGTTACTTTCTTTGCATTATTATTATTATTGCTTAATATTTCGATGCAGCAATTCTCTGATTTCTTTTCCGAATGTATTTATGGTCGTTCCTTCTTTACAAGGTTTTTGTTTCTAGTCCTTATCTTAAACATTGTTATTGTTATTAAATTTTAAGCCTCTTTAATTTTGTGAAGGCAAAAAATGGAAACTAATAAACACGTGTACAATAAAAAATAATAAAAAATAAATAAATAAATAAAAATAAAAAAGCGAAAAATAAATAGCATTCAACGATTAAAAAAAATATTTGTAATATTTTAAGTGAAACTTTCCTCAGGGAATATTTCATTTTCCTTCAGGTTGTAGACTAGGTAACTTGTATCAGTTTGACTTCATGGCTGGTGTATCCACTTTACAAATAAATACCTTCCTCAACTTTCAACCCCTGGCTTCATTTTAGTGTCATCACCACAATGGTTCGTCGATCTTATAATTCAGGGAACTTTGCTTGGCCTTTGCTTTTTTGTGTTACCATTCTCAATCTCTACCTGTCATGGTTTTCATGCTGGTTATCATTTCAGAATCTTAGAGGAGTTATCTAAATGGATCTCTTTTGATTTCTGAACTGACATGTTCAGGAAATGTCAGTGTTTCAATAATGAAGCTCTCTCAAGTTAAAAACTCAACATATATTTCAGTTTCTTTCGCTACTCAAATATCAAAAACGACCCTCTCTCTTTATGTTACTCTAGCTCATAGGGTTTCTTCTCTTTTTATTTTTTTCTGCAGCTTTTGGCCGGGGCTGGGTTTGAACCTGCCACCTCCAGCATATGGGGCCGATGCTCTACTCCTTGAGCCACAGGCACCAGCTGTGGCTTCTTCTCTTTTCTTCCTCCTTTCTCTCTCAGGTTTATCATAGGTATCTACCAGACATGCTTTGGCAAGGTCTTCCTTTCCCCTCATTCTCATATAGATTCTTTTGCTGCATGGTATCAGATCCTGCAGCACAAAAGAACCGAATCACAGAGGGTGAGTAAATTTAGCAGGGGAGAAGCTGAAGAAGCAAAGATAGCATTATTTTTGATGGGTGAGACTTCCATAGGTACAAGGTATTAGGAGCATTTGCATATTATTAATCTTCATTAATAATATATTGTAACTTCATTACAATATCAAGACTTAAGAGGAAAACCAACCATTTCTTTCAATAATAATAACAATAATAATTTGTTCTTCAATTATATTTTTTCTAAATGATTCTAACTTAAGAGAACATTTTGCAATACTCTTACTTTTAATTTCAGAGCCATATACTGTTGTTTGAGTAAATAATTTGATTTGTTGCTGTCAAAAATACAAATGATAGAATGATGGCTTTATTTGCCAAATTAATTTTTTTTCCAGATAGACCAAGAACATTATGAATACATGCTAAGAAACTTAGAATAAACCCTTAAGAGATGTTTAAAGGTCAGTATTTTCTTTTATAGTGGAAGACTTGTTGATTCATGAGAATTAAAATGGATCTAAAGTTAATAGTCACTGAATTTTAAATGAAACAGAAAGTTGTAACACTCACGGGCCTGGGAAGACTGTGAGAAATGCTCTAAATTGCTAACCCAGACCTTAGGAGATGTAGCTTATGCTCGGTTTCTCCACGCACCTGATATAAAGGTCTGCAGCAACTTTTTGGTTTTAAATTTTAAAGGTCTGTGATTAATAAGCAACTTGTATATGGAAGGTGCACCAATATCTCTGGTGTTTTATTCCTTACGATTAATACTTTAATGTAGTGTTTTAGTCCTGAAAACTAGCAGTTCAATATAGCAAATTTTATGAAGCTGCAAAAATTCCCTTGTGTAGGTCAGCATAGATCCCAGCCAGTTTTCCGCCACCTCCCTGTACATCTCAGGCCTTGGGATCTGTATTCAGGGACCGTCCTCCCCACTACGACTCCCCAGGGCTGCCCCGCCATCTCCAGTGACAGTCAATTCGCTCTGAACCAATAATCCTGCTTGTGGTCTGCAAAACGAATGGCCCACTTTTTGTTTCTTTCCCAAGCACCTCTCTTCTTACACCTCAGCAAGCTACAACATATGATTATTTACCACTTTTGCTCGGGCTTTTCCAGGCAAACATTTTCTTACATGGATGAGATTGGAGAGCTGCTGGAGTGACCACAGCAAACACCTCCTGGTGAGCTGGGCTTTTTCACGCATTCCTTCCTTGCCGCTCACTGTGGCTTTGTTAGTTAGGTGGGTAACTGATAAAGCAGAGTGATGCTGAAAGAGGTGACATCTTAGCCGCACGCACGTAGTGGCTCACTCCTGCAGTCCTGACTACTGGGGAGGCTGTGGCAGGAGAATCACTTAAACCTGGTGTCACCAGGTGAGGAGGGTCCGGCCACCTGTCACTGTCACCCAATATGCAGAAACAGGGTTTTGGTCCAACAAGCTTTATTTGTCAGAAGGCCAGCAATTCTGAACAACAGCAAGAGTAGCTTCTCAATTCTGTTCTGCCTCTGTTATAATGCTAATAATTTTTATAACGAAATACGAGGAAAGCAACCTAGAAAATGTTAACTTTATCAGAGAGGAAGTAACATTAGTCTCCATTCTAATGATGCGAAAGGTTTACACAGAAAGGTGGTTTTCACTTTAACAAAACATCTAAGAGAATTGGCAGAAGAAATATCACATCATCAAAGTAAACTTTACCAATGTCAACAACACCTGTTGGCCATGTGTGCCCACCTCCTCACTGTCATGGTGGACCCTGAACTAGATTATCAGGGCAGGTGTGAGCAAACGGGGCTGTGCTGCTTCTGCTGAGCTCCTCAGACTCCATCCTGCAGGCGGCTTTTATGGCTTCACCTGGAGTTGAGGTTGCTGTGAGGCAGGCGGAGGCCACTGTGTGGTATCCTCGGAAGACAGAGTAAGACTATGCCTCAAAAAAAAAAAGACAATCGCTTCTCGGCCTTTTGGCTAAGATCAAGTGCAAAAAAAAAGGCAAAAAAACTAAAAATCAGAAGAATGATGTTTGTGATCAAAAGGAACATAGAAAGTGGGGAGACTGAAGAACCTCACTGAAATTACACCCCTGCCCCTTATCACAGGCTGAACGAACGCTTGTATTAACACGATTCGTGAACTGGCCTGGTCCCTTAATTATCCAATTTTCCAGTTACTATCTAAGTAATGATAATAATATCTTTCCTTTTCACTTGACACAGTGAATCAAACTGATTCCAAAAGATAGTATATATACATCCAAAAAAAAATATATATATATATATACATCCATCATTTGTAAAATATTTGCACCTATGATCATTTAAACATTTGTATGTCTTCTCTACAAGCCCACTTTTGCATTTTATCTACAGAATATTCTATTTCTAAAGATAGAGAAAAATGGTTTTTTATACATATCATGCAATGAAAGGTCTCACATTTTTAATTTATCATAGCAAATAATCTCTAGAGCCTTTAACAGCATGGAGAAATCTCTCAGAATCCTCATGATGCCTTCTTATTCCCTCTATAGTAAAAATGATTTTGTATCAGACATTAGACACAGGTGCTTTCATTTGAAAATAAAAATAAAAACCTAGGGCAGCGCCTATGGCTCAAGGAGTAGGGCGCCGGTCCCATATGCCGGAGGTGGCGGGTTCAAACCCAGCCCAGGACAAAAACCAAAGAAAAATAAAAACCTAAATTATTTTACTGAACAACTGCTAGTTTTGTACTGAATGTGGAACTAGAGATGTAATTATTCACAAATATTTACCATTATATTTACTATCTAATAGAGAAAGCATGTGTATATATACATGTAATTACAATTAATAAAATAGATTCTAAAATCACGTGCTGTGTTAACCAGAGAGTCATTCAGTGTGAATGTGTAGTATGAGTTTGGAGGGGAGTGAGAGAGGAAAGGGGAGGTGAAGGTGTTGGCAGGAAGAATGGAGAATATCTCAAAAAGGGTTTACTTATAGCAACGTTGCACAAAATTAAATCAATGAACCAGTGATCAAATGTCCTATGCATTAAATTAAATAATCAGAAAGTTTGCTGCATACTTACAGACAATAAAGGGATTTTAGGTAATGGAAAAGTGAGATAATTTACAAAATCCAGGGATTCAAAAGTTTCAAACAAGCCAGGAGAGAATGACTTGCTTGATTTCAGAGGCATCTTTGAACAAAGACTTTGAAGTTCATGTTCTTTAGAATTCTGTTGTCAGTGTAAATCTGGCCATTTCCTCAGACCTAAGCTGCCTCTTTGGGCTTTTTTTGGCTCCAGGCCTGCTCCAGGGGTGTGGATAGATACTGGACAGATGGTTACATCAACCCCCAGTTGATTGTACCAGTTTTAAGAATTGACAAATGGTCAACTTGACCTTGAAGTCCTTGAATGTGGGCATCAGCCTGGACGGAGAGGTCGAGTCCACGTTTACATGTTCACCATGGGTCATCCTCTCCGTCATTGCTCCTTCATCTGAAATGAAAAAGCCCTTGTAGAGAACAGAAACTATGCTCAACTTTTAGCTACATTTCATATAGGCACATATTTCATCACAGTAACAACTCTCACTTTAAGAACAAGAACCTTTTCATAGTCTGCGTAGAAGATATTGGTAGAAGCAATGACTGTCTTTTCCCTTCTCCTGCTGGTTTTGTTTTTGGTTAATTAATTAATTAATTTATTTATTTGAAAAATTCATTATTAATTGAGGTGTACATGTGGTCTTCTCCTAAATATTACAAGTGTGAATGTGAGGTCCAGCCCTGGCCGATCAGTGTGCATTATTTTCCTTGGACATATTGATTGGTTCAGGAAAAGACAATTGTGTTCCTATCCACCAGGATAATCAACATCCCTCTAGAGCAGATTTATTTTTTTGAGACAGAGTCTCACTTTGTCACCCTCGGTAGTGTCGGTAGAGTGCTGTGGCATCACAGCTCACAGCAACTTCCAGCTCTTAGGCATAGGCAATTCTCTTGCCTCAGCTTCCGGAGTAGCTGGGACTACAGGCACCTGCCACAACACTTGCTATTTTTTTTTTGTTCCAGTTTCGTTGGGGCCGGGTTTGAACCCACTATCCTCGGTGTATGGGGCTGGCGCCCTACTCCCTGAGCCACAGGTGCCGCCCCTGTTTTTACGGTCTTGATAAAACTAGCAGAAAAATTTCAGGAGCCAAGAAATGTACTCCTACATGGGGAGCCAAACACAAGAATTTGGAGAGTGATGCATGAGACTTATTCAGGGAAGGAGGATAGCCCATCTTACTATTCTGATAAACGAAGGTAAAGGTGTAAATGAGATAATCTTGCTGTAGGGATTTCTCTTAACCAAGGGAGAAAATTCACTTAGTGTAGTTCCACATAGGAGTGGGCAAACCTTTTCTATAAGGAGCCACTTAGTAAATATTTCAGAATTTGAAGGGCATGGCATGTGTGCCCTAACCACTCCAGTCTAAGGTGGAGTGTGTAGTCATAGGTGGGATATGAATGAATGAGAATGGCTGTGTTCAATGAAACTTTATTTAGAAAAATGTTACGCAAGCATGTAGACCCTTAGTAGTGCCCATAAAAGTACTCATGAGTGGTGTTTCATGGGTGAAAAAGAGATGCCCCTAGTGGATAGATTCACTCATGTCTGTGGTACGAATACTAGCATTATGGCCACTTGTCAAACTACCAATGGCTTAAAAACTGACTTGCAAAATTTCTCAAAAATTAATGATCAGTGCTCAAGAGCTTTTACAGAACGGTTATAGGACACCACAGAAAAACCTCCCCTGCCACCTATAAAGAAAATAAAGGGGTTAATGTCATAAGCCTCAGTATTTAAGATTTCATAATGTTACATTTGTTTTCCTCCTTCCAGATGTCCCTGCCTCGCACAACTGCTTGCTGGAGTCACGTTCCTGAAAAGTTCCTTCAGGCAAGTCTTGGCTTGAGGTGTTGCTCAACCTCAAGAGTTATAGAACATTTATACCTTGTGTTATTTTGTATTTGATGGCTTATTTACTTATATTTCCTTAATATAAATAAGATTTGGAATAAGCACCTACATTATAAACGGTCGATGTGTTATTCAAGAAAGTAGACATCTAGGAGCCAGTTGGTGAATTTGTATTGTAGACTTACAATAGAAATTAGTACATATAATGAGGTATTCACAATCTTAAACACACTACAAAAGAGAACATGTTCAGGAGACCACAGAATGGGCTGAAAGAGAACATAAAACAAAGAATTGATGAGAAACAAACTTGGGTTCATTTGGGGATGGATAAAAACTTTAGCTCCAACTTCTCATTATTAGACCATTTTCATAGTGAACTTGATCCAAAAAAGTCAAAGTACATATGTACTTGGTGCTAAATGAGTTTAGAAATAAAACAAAGCTGTGGAAGCCTTTTATCCACTGTCAAATTGGAAAAAGCAAGTAGGTCTTTGTTCTTGTAATAGTCTATTTGCTTAAATACATAGACAAGAGGCAGGGGAATCATTTAAATGTTTGCAGGCAGTCAACCGCATGAAAGAATCACAAGAAAACAGGCTGAACTCTGTAGTCAAACTGCCAACTTTATTCTAATTAATAACCCCAAATTGTGTAGCTGTTCATGGGTTGTTTCCATTTGGGATGTGTGAATGTTGAGGGTAGAGGCTGAAATTACAGTTGTAAAATAAAACTATTATCGTACATGAAACTTTTGATAATCCATATACAGGTAAAGGAAGATTGTATATCTTTCGAGATTGAAAAGATTTTCTCCTAGGAATCATCTGTGACAACCACAATAACTTTTATTTCATAGTTACTTCTTGGTCAGTACAATTTCCTGAAACCACCTTAGTTATCCATCTAGCATGAAATTCCTCCTTAGGTTGCTTACAAGCAAAATATGAGAATGAAATACACAGACTACAAAACATTATTTTCTTTAGTCTTTTAAAAATGTGTGAACTCCTAAGCCAGGTGTAGTGCTTCAATGCCTGTAATCCCAGCACTCTGCGAGGTCCAGGCTGGTGGATTGCCTGAGCCCATGAGTTTGAGGCCAGCCTGAGATAGAGCAAGACCCCACCTCTAAAAATAGCCAGACGTTGTGTGGGTGTCTGTAATCCAAGCTACTTAGGAGGCTGAGGCAAGAGGATCACTTGAGCCCAGGAGTCTGAGGTTGCTGTGAGCTATGACAGCACAACACCCTACCATGGGTGACAAAGTAAGACTCTGTCTCAGAATAATAATAATAATAATAATAAATACATAAAATTCCAATCTGCTATATGATAACGCTCCTTTATCTGATTCATGATTGAAGTAGGGTCCCATGAAAGTGAGGCAGAGAAATTGGGGGTAATATCTATAAGTTTCTAGAGGATTGAAACTAAATCTTGTTTCCTAAATATATAAGATTTCACATTTTCATTTTGTTTATTTGTTTGTTTGTTTAGAGATAGAGTCTCATTCTGTTGCCCAGGCTACGGTGACCTGGTGTCTGCTTAGCTCACAGAACCTCAAACTCCTGGGCTCAAGAGACCCTTCCGCTTCAATCTCTGGAGTAGCTGGAACTATAGGCACCTGCCAGATTCTAATTTTAAACTACAAATGATATTAATACCAAGTAGATTAACATCAGATACCCAGCCCCAAAGCCTCACTTTGTCCTGTCTTATCAGAGAGAGTGTTCCACAGGGATACATTAAAAATATATTTTGGGGTTCAGCACCTGTAGCTCAGTGGCTAGGGTGCCAGCCACATACATCTGGAGAGGATGGGTTCGAAGCCAGCCTGGGCCTGCTGAACAACAAGGACAACTACACCAAAAAAAAAAAAGCTGGGCGTTGTGGGGGGCAGCTTTATCCCAGCTACTTGAGAGGCTGAGGCAAGAGAATCGCTTAAGCCTAAGAGTCTGCTGTGAGCTGTGATGCCATAGCACTCTACCAAGGGTGACATAGTGACACTCTGACTCAAAAAAAAACCCCCAAACAAAAAAGCAAATGGGAAAAAAACATATTTTGGAATGAATTTTGAATAAGTAGTTGGGGATTTAAATAACAAAAAAAGTTACACTATAGTGAAAAAAGGACTTGAATCTGTGCCTTTTGTAGATGAGAGATTCACACACTGGAGATTGTGAAGCTGCAGTGTAACATTTAGGATCTCACCTAAATTTTATGCCCCCTTTCCCGTGTTCTTTCTAGCTTTCTACATTAGAGATGAGGTGATTAGAGTCATTTGATACAGAATTGGTAAATTTTGATGAAGCGTGAAAGTAGAAAAATTAAAAAAGGTTTAAAACAATTTTATTTTTTTTTTAAATGGCACACGTTTTGAGCTCAGGACATAACTACAAGAGGGACTCTACTTAACAAATTCAAATAGTGTGACTTGGCTGTTTGTACCCTCACATTAATGTGAAATAAAAACAATAAATAAAATAAAAATAAAATGTGGTAATCCAACATGCAAAAAGGAAGCCTTTCCTGGCTGTAGCCTCTATGGGAGATGTGTACATAGTCCACAAATCACGCCCACCCTGTTCTTCAGCAGAGAAGGATCAAGAGTCTGATTGGCCCAGTTGACGACAGACAAAAACCTGGGATCAGGTACAACAATGATAACCGTCTTGAAATTTGGAACTTGCATGCAGGAAATGGTTAAGTCTCTCCTGCCAGGTGAAATGGGATATCCGTAACTGAACCATGGGGACCCTTTGTCTTCTGTAAAGCAGAGAGAGAAGTTCTGAGGAGGAGAATGGAGCAGGTGTGCAGAGGGAACACAGGGGATGGATGGGCGATGGCTCAGGGAGGCGGCTGCAGGTTTTGTGGGTTCTGACCTCTGGGCCTTCCTGAGGCCAGCTGTGGTCTTTTCATGGGTACTCTGAGAAACCATTTCTATCTTACTTTCATTGACTTTATTTGGTTTTCATTAATTGCAAATTTGTTTTTATCATGTTTTATTACAAGAAAGGTGGCAACTTAAATTGTTTTGTTTGTAAATTGTCTCTTGTCTGACTTTACCTAAACCTTGCCTTCTAAATGAAATCCAACCTGATCACTCCACTTCAAGTGTTCATTTTACTCCCACTCCAATTACGGGCTGAATTAGGTTGCTCAGAATAATAATCAGGTTTTACCTGTATTTAGAGATGAGACCTTTAAGAAGGTCCAGTGGAACTGTCACAGCTGACCACATCCCTACACTGACCACTCCTTATGTTGACCCAATTTTCATAGAACAGACATGCACCACAAATACAAGTACAGCAGCCTAGCTCCACCCTCGTATGTTGACCATTAAGTTAAGATGAAATCATGGTGAGCTGGGGTCCAGTGTAACTGGGGTCCCTGTACAGAGAGGGGCATGGATGGGGGACAACGTGAGAATACGGGAAGAAGATGGCCACCCAGGAACTAAGAAGAGGGGCCTGGAGCACAGCGTTCCTCGCCTCCCTCAGAGGAAACCAGCCCCCAGAGCTCAGGGGCAATCAGGCTCTTTTGTTTAAGCTATCTAGTCCAAGCCACTTAGTTGAGGCAGTCCTAGCAAGCTAGCATGACGTTCCTCATGCTCATCTCCTTGACCTTGTACAACTGCATTATTAAATATGCCTCTCTTGTTTTTATCATTCTTCTATCCCTAGAATGTAAATTTGTGACAGCAGGAAGTTTTGCCTATTTTGTTCAGTGCTTTGAATAATGTTAAATACATACCTGTACAGAAATAAGAGTTTTTACCAATGCATGAATTTTGGGGATAGACTTTAAGTATCACCTGAAGAGTGGGGATCTCTATGTAACTCCGGGTAAATCAACTCAAGGATGAAAACCTCGATTATCTCATATGTAAAAATAAAATGTCTGAAGCCCTTTAAAATATAAACTAGAGAGAATCCTATAATTCTGTGAAGGGCTGAAGAATCAGTTTTGCCTTTTTGCTACTTGAAAGGCTTTTAGCCTTTGTTTAATACTTTTAAGTCCTTCAGTGAAATCCTGTGGGTCCAAAGGTGCTTCTACCTTTCCGTAAAGGCCCTGGGGAATGTTTATGCTTTTCTTTGCTTTTAGAAATTTACCAGTGATTCTTCTACACTTCGATATGGAAATAAAACAAATATTTTTATATTTAAATGATCAACTTATTTGAAAAATTCAAGAGTAGATTAAAAATTATTGTGAACTGGGTGGTGCCTGTGGCTCAGTGAGTAGGGTACCGGCCCATATACCGAAGGTGTTGGGTTCAAACCCTACCCCGCCAAATTGCAACAAAAAAATAGCTCGGTGTTGTGGTGGGCACCTGTGGTCCTAGTTACTTGGGAGGCTGAGGCAAGAGAACCACCTAAGCCCAAGAGTTGGAGGTTGCTGTGAGCTATGATGCTATAGCACTCTACTGAGGGTGACAAAGTGAGACTGTCTCTAAAATAAATAAATAAATAAATAAAATAAAAAATTATTGTGAACTTTGGGCATAATTTCATTTTTTGCAAAGAAAACTTTTTGAGGCTGTTTGCGAAAAAGAATATTATAGAAAATTTGCTCACAAAAATACAGAACTTTCTAGTTAATCCCCCTGGATTATATTCTGTGGATGTTCTCTCTTTTATTCTATGGATTTTCTAATTAGCAGACTTCCCTTTTAATTTAATCCAACCTCTATTTTGGAAGAAGTTACAACTCGCATTGCAAAGGTTAGTTCAAATTTAATTATTCATTTTATCCTTGACCTCAGTGGTTAAAACTGTTAACGAAAGGAATGCTAATTGTGATGGTGTTTTTTTGATTTAGACACTTGTCCACTAGGATTTGGACTGAGACCAATTCATTTCATTCTGGTCACTGAACAGACATCCAGTTATAATGACTTTTGGTCACCGTTCAAAAGTTTACATTAATATAAAGTGCACACAGGGTAAGACTCAATCGTAAATACCACCCTATACACTTAGGCAGACATTTATGTACTAAACCATGTGAAGTAATGGGGAAATTACGAATACATATATTTTAATATTTTGCAGCTCAGTATAAGGCAGCCCTATTCATTTTGTTCTATTATTTTTTTCGTCACATAAAATTTAAGTACATTTAAAATCTTTTCAAAGAGCTAAGAAAGAAATGATTTGTCTTGATCCCATAACTATTTGATTTCCTAATATTCCTCAGGAGGGAAAATGAGTAAGGGATGGTCTTGGCCCTCAGGAGGTTTATGGTTTAGTAAAAGGAATTGAGATAAGAAAATGGATAACGAACAACAGATTTAAGATAATGGGTAACATTTATTGAGTACTCACCTGTTCTTGGCACTCTTCGAAAAGCTTTATATATATTATGCCAATTGAAACTTTTAACCATACTTCAAGGTAAGTATAGTTTTATAAATAAAGAAATTAAGTCACAGAAAATTAAAGCAACTTTGCAGCGTCTTGAAATAAACTTGTTGGTGTTTAGACTGGTGGGGTTGGCCTCTGACTCACATGCTTACTCTGTCTAATTTGCCTTTAGGGTAGATTTCTTAAGAACAATGCAAAAACCAAACAAAACCTCCTACAGACTTGCTTAATGGTTCACATATGGCAGAAATCACATCTGTGCTGGGGAAACCCAGAAAGCTGCTTTGGAAAGCTGCATTTGAAAGGGCACTTTAACCATTTGGGTATGTGTGAAATGAGAGGTGGTCCTCAGAGACGCAGCGACTGTCTCAGTCCCGTGAGCTTGTGGTTTCCTTGTGCAGGGAGCTAGACTACATGTCTCCTCCTCTCTTGTAGATTAGTATAAAGTCATGTCAATGAGTTCTACTCACAGGAATGTATATCGTGTGTACCTTGTAGCATATATAGAAGGCATAACCACAAATACGGTGGAAATGGTGTAAGACATTACAGCGAGGGCTGTAAAATCAGTCCTGCATGATTTTTCCTGCTTTTTGCCTTTGTTGCGGATGAGCCACAGACCTTAGATTAAGATGGCAGATCAGACCCAGCTCCCAGGTCACAGCTTGAAGGAGAGAGTCCATCACCCACTAGGAAAATCTGTTTTAGGCATTTTGGATGAGAATAAATGTTAAATGTGGTAAGTTAATGAAGTTGTGGCATCTGTAGACTGTAGTAGTTAGCTTGCCTTCACTAATATTATAGGAGATATAAGAAGCAGTGAATGAGAATTGTAATGTTAGGTCCTAAAGCTGATAGGCAAGGTGACAATTGCATATAGCGGGACTATCCTTGGATTCCCACGTAGTCCATTACTCTGACATAGCACAATCTAAAATGTAACGTACTTTGTTGATTACACGCTCACCCACAGACGATTGGATCAATTCTTCCTATTCTGGCATGGTCCGTGTTTTTCTAGCGTCAATTAATTATCCAACTTCTTCCTTGAGGACATTAATAAACTGTTCAAGCTCCCTTGTCTGCCCACCTGAACCATATATGTTTCACTTCTTTAACAGAAAAGGAACATAATCCTTCTAAAATGTTTGGCAAGGTATGTCAGCTATTTTAGCCAAGGTTTCTACCCTTGCCTTCGGCGTACGTACATGATGTGATCTCATGGAACTGAGAGGCTGTCAATTATCTTAGAAGGAACCCAGGCTTTATCAGCAGAGGGTTGGAGGTTGAATCCACGCGCTGGCCTTGTTCGATTTGTGCTGCGGATCCTGTTAAATTTACTTAACTTCTCTAAACTTCCACTTTACAAGTAGTAAAGTGGAGATAAAAATACACATATTGTAAGATTGTCTATTAAAAAATAATTATTATGAAAACCTATTACAAATAGTCACATTTTTGAGCACTTTCCCCATTGCATTTTCCAAATCAATCGCTCTGTTGTATGTTTCTGTGCTTTACAAACTTTGTTGATCTTGTCACACCTTCTGCTGAGTGTATGTACAATTCTCAGCTTAGGAACACACAGCATTTTGGCTTATTTTATTTTCTTTTTCTCTTTCTTTTTTCTCTCTGTCCATGTCTCCCATTTCCCATTCCACCTGTATCCCACACATCTTTAACTTCATTCCCTCCATCTCTGTTAGGATGAATCACACATACAAAAATGACCTTTTAAAGTTAATACATAAATTACTAATTTTTTTTTTTTTTGCAGTTTTTGGCTGGGGCTGGGTTTGAACCTGCTGCTTCTGGCATGTGGGGCTGGCGACCTACTCCATTGAGCCACAGGCGCTGCCCAAATTGCTAATTTTTTTTTAACTTTGCATTTGCAGCAACCTTAATAACTAGTTGAGGAAGGAGCTGTAATCTTCATTTGTCAGAAGAGAGAACATGATTTGTCTTATTAAGCTCCGTATCATTTAGTGACAAAGCGGGAACTAAAACAACAATTAACCATTACTGAGCACTTTCAATGTGTCTAGCACTTTCATAAATGAACTAATTTCCTGCTCCTAAGAACTCTGTGAGTTAAGTACTAACATTATCACTCAATCGTACATGAGGCTGTAAGAGTTGGAAAGAGATTTGGAGGCGCAAAGAGATTTGAATAGTTAGCCTAAGTCCTGGAACTACTCAGCGGTGGATCTGTATTTGAACCCAGATGTTTGCATGGCTAAGCCATTGTACTATGCTGATTTTCATTAGCATATGAGGTCAGATGATTAAGTTTGTGAGCTCATGGTAGAAAAACTGCTACACACCTCCTTGCCAAATATCACCATAAAATCCCTCCCTTAGGAAGCTGTGCACTGTCCCCAGCGCCTAGTCTGCTCCTCAAAGCAATTTTTTCTAGGATGAGTTTATGAACTTAAATGTCATATCTTGTAAGACAACAGCTATGATGGCCATAACAGAAAAAGAGTTCCAAACTTGCTTTGAAGGGGAAACTAGGTGCTGGTGTCAGTGTACGGCCTCCCAAGGGGAGCACTTCCAAGGGGACCAGAGTGATATCCCACAATGAGGTATGTAGCTGTTTTAAGGAAGAGTTTGAGAACTTCCTTGTCCTAGCTCATATTCACCACGTTCGGTGCTGTGATTAACACATGTTACAAGTAAGGGAAAGACATCGTTACTGAAGGGATTGGGAGTCCCAGGAAAGCGCCATAACTAAACCATCCTGTGACTCTACCATGGATGAGGAGGATTTGGTGAGGAGGCTACAGCAGGCAGCCGTATTGAGGATCTCAACGGTTGGGTTTTGCATCTATGTGCTAAGACACCAAATGTTAATATAGCTTCCTTTTTAAAAACATGAAGTTAAAAAATGAATAAATGACATGAAGCCAAATCTTCCATTCTAGGACTACATGTAAAAGTTAAAGAAACAAAATCTGAAGTGGACATTTCTTTTACTATGTCACAGGATGTATTTCAGCTTTTAGAAAAACATAGCAAAGTCCTGGCAAAAATAGATGATTAAATCATTAAATTTAAAATTCTGATGTGATAATGTTTTGCCTCTTACTGAATATATTATAAAAATCTAACTACATAATATATATTGACCCAGTGAGATTATTTTAGACAGCTGTATACAATAGCGGTTGGTAGGCAGAAGTAATTTTTTGGTAACGCTACAGCTACCCTGCTGAGCCTTGGCCGAAGTCTGAAATTGATCAGAAAACACAGCACCGCTGGTTTCCTGTTTATTCTTCCTAAGTGATTGTCACATAAAATGAACTCATTTAAAAATTTAAAGTTTATTATTTTTGAGCTGACACTGTGATTTCAACCAAGGGCTTCAAAATGAGATTATGCTCCCTTTCTGACTCATGTAGTTACAAGAAGCATGAACTCTGCCACTAGAAATCAGCTAACAAATTTGATTGTGATGCTGTAGTGATAGTTCTGTAAAGAAAAACAGCCGTGGGTATCATCAGAAAACCAAATGTGCTGATTATGAATGTCTAGTTTTTTTAAAAAATGACCTGTTTAATTCCTGGTGCATGATCTATTATCTGTTTATTCATGAGCCATAATTAAAATTTTCTGTAGTTTATTTAGATGGATCTATAAAATAACTACATTTTACACAATGTATCTAAATTTAATCTTCTTCTGTACTTAGACATAATTTTACCCTACTATCTTGCATTAACATTTATCACTTAAAAGCTTTCATTTCAACAACTTGCCATCTAACTAGCGGGATGATTCGTTGTGGGCTAAATGTAATGTTTAAAAAAGAAACTGAACAGCTTTTGGCCTCAATAAAATTCTATTGAAATATTTACTGTTTATTATGTCCAAAGCACTAGGGTTAGAAGGGACTCTGAAATACTCCTGTTTGTTGTGCTTATTAGCTGCAATCCAGCAGGAAGATGAGATTAGAAGAGTAACCTTGCCGCTGTTTTTGCACAGTAACCACACTTTTTACTTAGGCTATAAATTGACAGGTTTAGTACGGAGAGCAGTGAAGAAATTATGGAGGGTCTACAAAGCCAGCTACTCATGGGCACCACTGCAGTGAGAGGATATAAAAACCACTAAGTCATTTTGATGGTGTGTGTTGTCTCCGATTTACTCATGGACATACATATGTACAACTAATTGTAAGATCTGGTTTCATAGAAAGATGGAGACTTTACCTCTTTCATGTTCACATGGATGGAGCTGGAACATATTCTTCTTAGTAAAGTATCTCAAGAATGGAAGAAGAAGTATTCAATGTACTCAGCCCTACTATGAAACTAATTTATGGCTTTCATATGAAAGCTATAACCCAGTTATAACCTAAGAATATGGGGAAGGGGGATAGGGAGGGGGGAGGATGGGCGGAGGGAGGGTGATTGGTGGGATTACACCTGTGGTGCACCTTACAAGGGTAGATGTGAAACTTAGTAAATGTAGAATATAAATGTCTTAGCACAATAACTAAGAAAATGCCAGGAAGGCTATGTTAACCAGTGTGATGAAAATGTGTGAAATGGTCTATAAAACCAGTGTATGGTGCCCCATGGTTGCATTAATGTACACAGCTATGACTTAATAATAATAATAATAAAGATGTGGTATCATAATAAAAAGTGTAAACTGAATACCTAAATTAGCACCAGGTGAACAATTGATTCTGACAGGTGGATTACAACAAGTGTGAAGGAAATAGTTACATTTGAAGGGAGTCTTGAAGGATAAATCAGACTTCAAAAGAGAGGAGAGAGGAAGGAAGCCCTTCCAAACAGGGGCAATAGCAAGATGAGAAACAGCAGTGGCAGCAGTTAGTTAGTGTTACTGCAGTAGTTAGTTAGTGTTACTGCAGTAGTTAGTGTTACTGCAGCAGTTAGTTAGTGTTACTGCAGCAGTTAGTTAGTGTTACTACAGCAGTTAGTTAGTGTTACTGCAGTAGTTAGTGTTACTGCAGCAGTTAGTTAGTGTTACTGCAGCAGTTAGTTAGTGTTACTGCAGTAGTTAGTGTTACTGCAGCAGTTAGTTAGTGTTACTGCAGTAGTTAGTTAGTGTTACTGCAGTAGTTAGTGTTACTGCAGCAGTTAGTTAGTGTTACTACAGCAGTTAGTTAGTGTTACTGCAGTAGTTAGTTAGTGTTACTGCAGTAGTTAGTGTTACTGCAGCAGTTAGTTAGTGTTACTGCAGCAGTTAGTTAGTGTTACTACAGCAGTTAGTTAGTGTTACTGCAGTAGTTAGTGTTACTGCAGCAGTTAGTTAGTGTTACTGCAGCAGTTAGTTAGTGTTACTGCAGTAGTTAGTTAGTGTTACTGCAGTAGTTAGTGTTACTGCAGCAGTTAGTTAGTGTTACTACAGCAGTTAGTTAGTGTTACTGCAGTAGTTAGTTAGTGTTACTACAGCAGTTAGTTAGTGTTACTGCAGCAGTTAGTTAGTGTTACTACAGCAGTTAGTTAGTGTTACTGCAGTAGTTAGTGTTACTGCAGCAGTTAGTTAGTGTTACTGCAGTAGTTAGTTAGTGTTACTGCAGTAGTTAGTGTTACTGCAGCAGTTAGTTAGTGTTACTACAGCAGTTAGTTAGTGTTACTACAGTTGTTAGTGTTACTGCAGCAGTTAGTGTTACTGCAGCAGTTAGTTAGTGTTACGACAGTTGTTAGTGTTACTGCAGTAGTTAGTTAGTGTTACTGCAGCAGTTAGTTAGTGTTACTACAGTTGTTAGTGTTACTGCAGCAGTTAGTGTTACTACAGTTGTTAGTGTTACTGCAGCAGTTAGTGTTACTACAGTTGTTAGTGTTACTGCAGCGGTTAGTTAGTGTTACTACAGTTGTTAGTTAGTGTTACTGCAGTAGTTAGTGTTACTGCAGCAGTTAGTTAGTGTTACTACAGCAGTTAGTTAGTGTTACTGCAGTAGTTAGTTAGTGTTACTGCAGCAGTTAGGTAGTGTTACTGCAGTAGTTAGTGTTACTGCAGCAGTTAGGTAGTGTTACTACAGCAGTTAGTTAGTGTTACTACAGTAGTTAGTGTTACTACAGTTGTTAGTTAGTGTTACTGCAGCAGTTAGTGTTACTACAGTTGTTAGTTAGTGTTACTGCAGCAGTTAGTTAGTGTTACTACAGTTGTTAGTTAGTGTTACTGCAGCATTTAGTGTTACTGCAGCAGTCAGTGTTACTGCAGTAGTTAGTGTTACTGCAGTAGTCAGTGTTACTGCAGTAGTTAGTGTTACTGCAGTAGTTAGTTAGTGTTACTGGAGTCGTTAGTGTTACTGCAGTAGTAAGTGTTACTGTAGCAGTTAGTGTTACTGCAGTAGTTAGTGTTACTGTAGCAGTTAGTGTTACTGCAGTAGTTAGTTAGTGTTACTGGAGTCGTTAGTTAGTGTTACTACAGTGGTAAGTGTTACTGTAGCTGTTAGTGTTATTGCAGTAGTTAGTGTTACTGCAGTAGTTAGTTAGTGTTACTGGAGTTGTTAGTTAGTGTTACTGCAGTAGTTAGTGTTACTGCAGCAGTTAGTGTTACTGCAGCAGTTAGTGTTACTGCAGCAGTTAGTTAGTGTTACTGCAGCAGTTAGTTAGTGTTACTGTAGTAGTTAGTGTAACTGCAGCAGTTAGTGTTACTGCAGTAGTTACTGTTAACCCAGCAGTTAGTTAGTGTTACTTCAGCAGTTAGTGTTCCTGCAGTAGTTAGTGTTACTGCAGCAGTTACTTAGTGTTACTGCAGCAGTTAGTGTTACTGCAGCAGTTAGTATTACTGCAGTAGTTACTGTTACTGCAGCAGTTAGTGTTACTGCAGCAGTTACTTTGTGTTACTGCAGTAGTTAGTGTTACTGCAGCAGTTAGTATTACTGCAGTAGTTAGTATTACTGCAGCAGTTAGTATTACTGCAGTAGTTAGTGTTACTGCAGCAGTTAGTGTTACTGCAGCAGTTAGTTAGTGTTACTGCAGCAGTTAGTGTTACTGAACTTACCCTCCGAAATCAGGAGTGTGGAACCAGGAGCACAGAGCAAGTCTCAGCAGGTTGGAGCATTAACTTGGGGAGGGGTGAAGGTTCTGATTCATTGCTCAGGTGTTATTTCTGGTTTGCTGTTAAAAGTGTATAGAGACTGTGGTAAAGTTGTGTCAGGGGGGATTCTCTCTCCCTCAAAAAAGTCAGGAATACAAGTGAAACAGATTAAGCATCTACCATTTTTCTCTCTCCTCTTTTGCCTTGGAGTGGTTGGCTCTTGTGATTCTGCTTCCTACAAAGGAGACCAGGCTGTGCAGATTCAGGCTGGACACTTCTTTTTTTTTTTTTTTTTTTTTTTTTAAAGGGGAAAGGCAGATGTTGGAGTGACAGGGTCCCCAGGTGATGTTTATATGCTACCTAGACTCTCATCTTTTAGCTCTACTCTCTCTTCTCCAGCAGTGGACAAATAGGGTAGACTCTGCAGGATTGCATTTTACATATCAAAGTGAATAAAGCAATATCCTGTTCAAGAACAAATTTTCTTAGCAGGTGGGAAGAGAAACACTAGTTACAGGAGGGGGGTGGAGCTGTTTCCATGGAGCCAAAGACAATGCAAAGTGGTGAGGCCACACGAAGATGCGCTGTTTTCATGCTTTGCATAAGGTGGACCTCTTTCTCCTCTTCACCTGATCATGTCAAGTCACCCGGTGTTATATTTGAATCCTACTCCAACACTACCTCCCTGGCTTATAAATTCCCAGCCGGAGCCCTTACACCTGACCTCTCCTGGAGTGCCCACGACTAATGCTCAGCTGCTCCCCAGGTACAAGGGCACATAGTCATCAAAGGAGAGGGTGTGGATTCTGTTTCATGTAACAAATGCTGCAGAGGGTGGCAGAGACACAGTCCTCGTAGGGATGAGAAGTGGGCAGTCTGGCCGGTGTCCCTGCCTTGGAGTGTCTCTCTTCTGTTAAACGTGTCAATGGTAAAGCATCTGACACACACTTGAGGCTCAACGAATGTTTATTGTTGTTAATCAAGGCTAATGACTTCTAAGTAGTTTATGAAATAAAGCATCCAACAGAGGAAATGCATGAATTGTCTAATTGTTCTGCAGCCGAGATGGGAACCAGCTGTAGCATGCATACGTGAGGCACAAGAACAAAATAAAAACATTATTTTTATTTAGAAAATAGCTATTTCCCAAGGGCTTTGCAGCTTGAGAGCCAGATTTTAGCCTTGTGCTACTCTGTGGGATTGCGCCCTAAGCTGCTTTGATCAAAACACAGTATTTCACAACAAATATTTACTATTTTATTATTTATAACAGCAAATTTTATTGCTAATAAGATCAGGACAAACTCGGTATATTCTCACCAAGTTAAGAATACCATGATGATGAACTAATGGATTTTGAGTTTCTATATTATTATTTTAGAAAAGAAAAACTAACAGATAACGGGAAACATACATCGAAACATATTTATTTCTCTTCTGCAATCCCTTAATTTTTTTAACCTCATGTGTGATGCTGAAGGATGCTCCATCAAATATTTTGTTAATCTTCTCCTAAACCTTTCTTCTCCCTCTCCCCCAAGACAGAGTCTCACTGTGTTGCCCTCAGTAGAGTGCTGTGGCATCACAGCTCACAGCAACTTCAAATTGTTGGGCTTAAGTGATTCTCTTGCCTCAGCCTCCCGAGTAGCTGGGACTATAGGCTCCCACCATAATGTCTGGCTATTTTTTCTTACAGTTTGGCCGGGGCTGGGTTTGAACTCGCCACCCTCAGTATATGGGGCAAGCGCCCTACCCACTGAGCCACAGGCACCACCCGAAAATGTGTGGGTTAACTTTTTACTTTTTTTTTTTTTTTGAGACAGAGTGTCAAGCTCTGGGTAGAGTACTGTGGTGTCACAGCTCACAGCAACCTCCAGTTCTTGGGCTTAAGCAATTTTCTTGCCTCAGCCTCCCAAGTAGCTGGGACTACAGGTGCCTGCCACAACCCCTAGCTATTTTTTGGTTGTAGTTGTCATTTTTGTTTGATAAGCCAGGCCAAACTCGAACCAGCCAGCCCTGGTGTATGTGGCCAGTGCCCTAGCCACTGAGCTACAGGCGCCAAGCCTGCTAAACCCTTCTTATATTTAGAGCTTCAAAGTGGTAATTCAAACTACCTGACAACCAATAAAATGCCATATGTTCAAATTAGCATATGAGTACTTTATTATCATTTTCTGGATGTGACGGCCTTAGCGAGTTGTCATAATTTTATTTTGTGTTCCGCATCCCATATCACTTTGCTATTTGAAAGGCCTCAGTAATAAGACAATTTCTTAATTGATATAAGTTATGCATTTCCTGTCATAGGCTAATGTTTATGGAGTTTTTTTTATTATAAATTATTATACCCATGATCTTCAATCTACTCATAAAGATGAATCAAAAAACATTCGAAAGAACTTTTCTTCTTTGAGTTTCTCCTCTCCAAAATCTAAGTATAGAGAACAAATTTACAAATAAGAGCTCAAGGGGAAAGTTTATTTCTTATTGTTATAAAAATTCTATTTCTATTTTTAAAGACAAGAATATTCTGTGTAAATAAATCTTTTCGTTGCCTAAGCATTCTGAGTGAAAAATGGATTAGCAATTAACATATGGCACCTCTCTGATGCTTTAATATGTGGAAAGGAGCTTTGTTCAAAGCCATGAGAGCTCTTTCCCAAATTAACTGACCCTACCTGGTAGAGGCAATCGAGCCCTATATTCCAAAGGGGTGAGTATGGCCAGCTTAAAATAACTTCTACAGTTGTAGGACATATATAAAAGGGAAACAAAAGATACCGCTGAGCCATCTATGTAGGCACGGCTTTCTGTTTTCCTGTTCTAGGCTGGCGACAGGCCCCGTATCTACCCTTTCATTCTGAACTCATATACTACAGAACGAGTTTTGTCTTCTGCTCCAAGCCCATGGGAAGATGTCAAAGTTATATGTCCACAAGGTTTCTTTGATGAGCTCCACATGATAATATTAAAAATTTTAGGGGGAGGTGACTATTGTTTGTAGTTATATAGAACATTCAACATTGAAAGGTTACGTACTGTATAATTCCATGTATGCGACATTCTGGGAAAGAGAAAGGTTTAGTGAAGAGAATAGATCAGTGCTTGCTAGGTGTGGAGGCCTGATGTGACTATAAAGGGGTAACTCTATGGAGGTTTTCTCGGGGTGATAGAACTATTCTGTGGCCTGAATATTGTGGTGGTTACACCAATCTGTACCTGTCCTACAATTCCTTGAACTGAACTCCAAAAAAGGTCAACATTACTGAGGTCAATTTATAATGCAAAAAAAGGATGAAAAAAAAATTATGTCATTTTTAGTATGAAGTCTTCATTTTTGTTCTTAAACGGTAGAATAATGTTTAGAAGTTTTGTAGGAAGTGCTGATAAAAACATTTCTAGAATTATGACTAAGTTGTTGGAGCTTTAAATATCTGCTGTGATAGTGAATTTTAGTGTCAGTTTGACTAGATTCAGGACCACTTGGAGAACTGGGAAGCGTTATTTCTGGGTGTTGGGCATGTGAGTCAACGTGGGTGGACCCCGTACAATCTGTTGGGAGCCAGGACAGAGCAACAAGGGCAGAAGACGGACAGTTTACTCTCCCTCTCGCTCTCTTTCTCAGAACTGGGCACTCTTGCCCTCACAGATCAGCACTCCATGCCCTCCAGCCTTTGGTTCCCAGGCCAGAGAATTGCACCGCAGGCTCTTCTGGCTCTGAGGCTCGCAGACTTGGCTTGAGTCATGCTTCTGGCATCCCAGGGTCTCCAGCTTGCAAATGGCCCATCTTTTCTCCCTCCGTAATCACCTGAGCCAACTCCCTTAACAAATCCCCTGCTATCTGTCTCTCGGTATATGTCCTATTGGTTCTGTCTCTCCAGAGGACTCTCACTGATGCACCTGTTCATCTTACTGATGACTGAAAGGATACCGTGAAATCTTTCTGTAATAACAGTCCTGGAAGGATCAGAGCCAGGAGATCACTGTAGAGTCGGAATCCGTGTATTATATTTGTCTTCCCCACTTCTCAGATAAAATGAAAGCTTTCTTTCTGCTGAATTCTTCTTAGTATTAAAGTATTGCGGTGAGATTTCACTGTGTTTTACCATAAATTTTCATATCTTTGCCAGTGGGTAGAAAGTTCTTATATTCTTATGTTTTGGTGAATTTCTCTTAACTTGGATATCCAAGTTCATCTTACTCAGTTTGGTAAACAATAGTTACAGCTCAGATCCTCAAATCTCAATCATATGTTATGTGTTAGGATTAAACATATAAAAGTGAACCAAGCTGGGTGGAGCCTGTGGCTCAAGGAGTAGGGCGTTGGCCCCATATACCAGAGCTGGTGGGTTCAAACCTGGCTCCGGTCAAAAACTGCAAAAAAAAAAAAAAGAAAGAAAAAAAGTGAACTAAGCTAACAAACAATAAAATGTATCACAAGACAATCATTTAGGTTAAGACTCTAACTGGCTATGAATTTTAGCTTGCAGTGAAATTTTTGAGTTCTAATTGAATTGGACAGGTTGACATTTCTTTATGCTTGCGTGCAGAATGCATCTAAAAACTCATCTATTTCTTGAATAGTTTCAATAACCAATTAAATATTTATACTGTATTTCATATCATATCAAAATTAGATAATTTTCAATACTACAGGGCGACTCTAATGGTGTCTTTTATCCCTTATTAGCCTTACAAAACTTCTACTACCATTAATAGGTAATGATTTAGTTCACCATTTAACTTTTACAATTTTCATCCTCATATTACTGTTATTACAAAGTCATAATTAACAAAAAATAATTGGTTTAGATATATGCATATCTTTTGAAATGTCGCTCTAATCATTTAAAACAAGGGAATTGGAATTTTGTGAGCGTTCAGGTTAAAGGACAAATTTCAAGGTTTACATTGATTGGGGTAAGATTAGTGTTGTTGGCAAATATTCTTTCTCTATCATGTTGTTTTGTTTGTTTACCCAAAATGTAGCTCATTAAGTTCAGGGACCCAGAATATGCTGGGATGATGGTTTTACTTGTTCCTCCTATCCCATCTTAGAGGTTGCTAGTAGAGATTACTCACGTTGGTGGTTACTCAGGGGAAAGAGAGTGTTCTTTCCTACTAAGCAAAAAGAAAGAATTGAGTTAGAGGTTGTATGATTAAAGAAACCATCTTGGTTCTCTTTTGGACCTCTCTGCTCCCTCACTGTTTATAGTAAAACTATCTTACATTTAAATCTATATTTACATTAAGTGAAATTTTAATTGTAGGTTACTCAATATCGTATACAAGTATATTGTGAAATATATATTTTTTTCATGAGGGATCTTCCAGGCGTATCAATCTGCACTTATGATTAATTGTGTGGCATTGAATGTGTATTTCCACAGTTTTAGATTGTTGAGTCAGCACCGCCCTGTTGGTAAAAACAAAGAAACACACCCAAAGACAAAAAAGTGTAACCATGTGTGGTAGGCGGGCTTCTGAGGTGACCTGAACATTCCATCCTCTGCCCTGGAGCATGAGTAGGGCCTGCGAATTAATGGAACGTTATTTCTGTGATTGTGTTGCCTTATGTGGCAAAGGGATTCTGCAGCTATAATTCAAGTCTATAGTCAGTTAAGTTTAAATTGAAAAGGGCCATTTTCCTGCTGTCCTTGTGGAAGCAAACCACTATGCGAGAACTGGCTCTGGGGTAGGCATTGGCAGAGTGCTGAGAGGGGCTCTCTGCAAGTTGAGAGCCGTCCCTGGCTTGTAGCTCTCAAGAAAATGGAGGGTTTAGTCCCGGCAGCTTCAAGGGACTGAATTCAGCCAACATCCAGAAGTTCAAAAGAAGATTCTGAACCTAAAATGGGATTGCTGTTCCAGCTGTCACCTGGATTTTGGCCTTTTGGAAAGTCTAAGAGGATCTAGGTAATTTGTTTGTGGACTTGTGACCCAAAGAGAGTGTGAGATAATACAGGACTGTGGCTGTATTATCTCACAGTTGAGATAAATTTGAGTTGCTAAATTTGTAACACTTTGTTACACTGCAATAGAAATCAAGTGTACTACCAATGAGTCGTTTCATGGAATAAGACTTATGAAATTAGGGCAGCGCCTGTGGCTCAAAGGAGTAGGGTGCTGGCCCCATATGCTGGAGGTGGTGGGTTCAAACCCAGCCGCAGCCAAAGACTGCAAAAAAAAAAAAAAAAAAAAAAAAAGGCTTATGAAATTAGTATTTATTAGGATGAATAAGATACATTTAAAGGACTATGAAAATCCCTGTGTTTGGGCACGTTTTGATCAGGCAGGATATTGCAAGTTTTTAAAAAGTCCATGGCATTCCCAGGAGGCCAGATCACCAGACTAGATTTTTCAATGGTTAAGGACAATTGTTAATGGATTTATACATTCTCTCCTCATTAAAAAAATACAAATAAAGAAAGTACTGCCTTAGTGGGTACCAGATTTTTGAGATCTAACTCTTATGTAGTTAAACAATCAACTTTCAAGTAAAACCTGATTCCTGATTTGTATTTTAAGTGTAAAGCTTTATTCTAGCTATGTTTATGAATTAACTACATTCACTTTATAAGGAAGTGGTGACTAAATTTCAAAACTTTTGACATGAAATGCTATTGACCTATGAAGCCTTAACATTTTGATCATGAAATCTTTCAAATGAGATTATTCAATGTAAACGAAATAAAATAATAAAATACATGTCACAAATACAGGCTTTGAAATCTATTACCTGAGGAGATTTCCAATTTTATTTTCCATTTTTACTGGAAGATACATATTTTATGAAGTTGTAACATGCCTTTGAATTATTGCTTAAGTAATCATCCTTGAATACCTGCTCTAAATGCTTCACACATGATAAGTCTACCATCTGTCTCCTCATGTTGAAGTAATGAAAAGTAGAAATAAAATCCTAAATCCCCCCAACTGAATGCATGAATGATCTCTTGGCTCAGGAGACCCCAGAGAAATCCTAATATCCGAGTTTGGGGCCATGACAGAATGGGAGGTTGGACATGCCTCCTCCACTGACTTTCATTAGGCTTGCTTTCATAAAAGTTAAACGGAAACCAGTATTTTGGAAAAACTTGCTCCACCACTGATTCACACAATAACAGACTGGCTTCCTTCCTGATGAGAGACACCTACCACTGGCCGGTTCTAGCCTGTTTAGTAAGGCTGCAGGGGACGCCTCTGTGTCTCCATTTCACTTTCTGATGTATAGAGCATAATTTTGATGCAGTTAAAGATTGCATTCACTCCAAAGTGAACACGGGACTTAGGGAACATGCATGTTTGCTTACAGGGCTTATGTGGTCCTCCCTTCATGAATCTTCATGCAGGCTCCAGCCCTTTATAGGAAATAGAGCCTTCCTCTCCAAATTTATGAACCTTACAATTCCGCAGTTAACAGTAGCAAGGTGATTTTACTATTGATATGTCCTTATTTATTGGAGTCATAAAATATATTTAAAGGTGGGTAAGTTACAGTGGCTCACACCTGTAGCCCTAGTGATACAGGACAGGTGGCCCCCCAGCCAGTTCAGCAGAGCAGACCTGGAGGACCTGCCGCCTCCACCGCTGAGGTGTTGGTGCAGCTGCAGCGGCAGAGGAACCAGCGGCTGGAGGGTTGGCAAGAGGGGCTCCCTGCCACCCCCTGCCAGAGGCCCTAGTAGCCAGAGGGGCCAGACAACTGCTGGGAGACACCTGTGCCTTGGTATCTCCATCCTCTTTCACGTTCTGCTGAACAGGGAACCCCCCTTTCCTATGCCTGGGTCAATTTTGTATAAGTTTCCTAGGCCTCAATTCCATAAATGAACTGTGTCCATTCATTGGTACATTCATGGACCTCACCCCAGGGGAAGGGACTGTGTCCATTCATTGATCCATTCATTGATACATTCATGGACCTCACCCCAGAGGAAGCTACTGTGTCCATTCATTTCCTGGCCTCATTCCACTGAATTGTAACAACTGAGTTCTGGCTGAATGTAGGCTGAATGTAACTTTAGAGGACCACTCGTGCTAAACATAGCAATTGAGTTCAACCCCCTGCAACTATACATATCCCTGAGCAGAGAGCCAGGAGAGAGGAGAGAGAGAGGGAGCCAGAGAGCTCGTTCCTCCTTCCTCCACCTTCACCAGTTCTCTGGGAGGCCAAGGGGTGGATTCCTTGAGCTCACGAGTTGGAGACCAGCCTGAGGAAGAGTGAGACTCCATCTCCACTAAAAATGAAAAAATGAGGCAAAAGAATCACTTGAGCCCAAGAGTTTGAGGTTGCTGTGAGCTGTGATGCCAAGGCACTCTATCTAGGGTGGCAGAGTGAGCCTCTGTCTCAAAAAAAAAAAAAAAGTGCATGGGGGCGGGAAGTTAGAAACCTCTCTGGCAGGTTGTTTGATCCCCCTGCCTGTCCTCTTCCTCCTTTTGTGAAGAACTATAGTCCGTGCTAGCCCCCCCACCCCTGCCCTGCTCCTCATTAGGTTGACTATGATTTTGGACTATGTTCATTTTTGGCATAGGACTCGTGGGAGCCAGTGGAATTTGAGCAAAAGAGACCTGGTTTCATTTTTAAAAGACGCTTTAAGGACGTCGTGTGTCGCTGTGTGCACCTGCTTATTTTGGCACAAGACAAGCGTGTCCCAGGTAGGGGCTGCTCCTTCAGCCTGAACGAAAAATGGAAAAGTCTCGAGGGACAGACGCCCAGCCGGGCAGCCAGCACTGACCTGCGCTGACCAGCGGACGTGGACAAACAGGCCCTGGCTGTAGTGTCACAAGCATTTGGCGGTTGTTTCCAAACAAAGCTGGAGACTGCAACAGGACGTGTGATTTTCTTTGAAATGAAATGTGACCATGTAGTTCCCTGATTAGGGCTTCAAAAGTTTTTTTTATTGTGTTTAAAGGCCAAAGCCAACTTTTCTACAAGATCCTGTATGTTTGGAATTGTACTGGCTCTTTCTTTCTCTTTCTTTCTTTCCTTCCTTCCTTCCTTCCTTCCTTCCTTCCTTCCTTCCTTCCTTCCTTCCTTCCTTCCTTCCTTCCTTCCTTCCTCCCTCCCTCCCTTCCCTCCTTCCTTTTCAGCAGTTTCTAGAATTTACCAGATGTTTTCCTTATGGCAGGAATTATTTTCCTGTGTTCTTCTCCACCCACTGCCTCTGACAGCAAGAATAAAATACGCAAAGATCTTATGCCTTTGTGTCATTACACATATGATGAGTATTTTATTTTGCACTTCATTTTCTCTCCAAAATAATAGGGATTGTTTGGCTTTGTACCCTATTGTATCCACAATACCTATTACAGTGCTGATACTTAGTAGAACCTAAATATATGTATAATTATATATCATTTATATATAATGCAAAAAATGAAATTAATTTTTGACATATCATCTTTATCCCAAGAAATATCATATGCACATTGTCTTCAGATTTTTAGTATGATTGTAGAGCTATGTTTTCTTAATTTTTTTTTTTTTTTTGTGGTTTTTGGCCAGGGCTGGGCTTGAACCTGCTACCTCTGGCATATGGGACAGGCACCCTACCCCATTGAGCCATAGGCACCAAGCTTTAAAATATTACTGAAATATTTATTATGTCAAAAAGGTAATAGGTATATTGGGCATCATCTGCAATATTATTTCTCATGGAATAGGAATTCATTTCATTGCTTTTAATGCCCAAGACTAGTTGAATGGTTTTCTGTTGCCATAGTAACACGTCAGTTTTTATAGTGGTTTTCCCCATACTTTAAACAGTATATTATTTCATTAAGGAAATTTAAGAATTTTGTGGCAAATACTATTGTCTGTTCCTGATGGCTAAAATACACACGATTTCCCATGCTTTCTGAATATATACTTACATTTGACTTTCAAATTATACTTATTTTACTGAAGCTCCTTTCTCTTTTGTGTTTTAAGCTCCGTGCCTTCCAATTTACAGAATCAATCTCTATTCCTTCTTAAGTTTATTTTTCTCAGTGTGTTTTTAAGGTAAAAACCTTCGCTTTCATCCATTGGATTTAAATTTTAGCTATTAAGACCTGAAAAGAAATGCAGCATGGTCACAAGTGGGTTAAGAGTAGACAGAGAGGCAAGTGGGTGAGCGCAGCTGGGTTCTGTTGCTTTACTCAAGAGTAGCCGCTGGCACGTTGTTTGACAAGGACAGAGGAAGGTGAAACACAGTGGTCTATAGAGACCTTGATGGGAGGATGGGTCTTTCCATTCCCATCCTAAGCAGAAACATCTTTATAAAAATAAAACCTTCTTGTTTTTCGGTGACGTAGGTAGAATGTGACCAATAAAACAACAACTACAAAATGTTGGGGGGGGGGACATGAACAAGGTAAACAGAGCTGTCGATCTTCCACAAGACGATGCTACTTTTAGTGATGTTCAAAGTTCTTCCTTCACAAGATGGTCTGGATAAATTCACACTTTGCGTAGCTGATGTCCTGGGCGTTTGGCACTTCTGTTTTGCTTCTGACAGTTATTTTCTTCCCCTTTCAGTGGGATTTTATGGAAACTTTGCAGAAGATAGAGAAGGATACTAGCTCCCCCAAATCTGACTTACTCACAGGTGGCCTCTTCCTGGAATTTTTTTTTGAGACAGAGTCTCACTTTGTCACCTTCGGTAGAGTGCTGTGGCATCACAGCTCACTGCAACCTCCAGCTCTTGGGCTAGGGCGATTCTCTTGCCTCAGCCTCCCGAGTTGCTGGGACTACAGGCACCTGCCCCAACACCTGGCTGCCGCTGCTGTTTTAGCTGGTTGGGGCCGGGTTCAAACCCGTCACCCTTGGTATCTGGGGCCGGTGCCCTACCCACTGAGCCACAGGTGCCGTGTTCTTCCTGGAATTTTTATACTTGAAAGTGCTTGTTAGATTATTTGTTACTTTGGTTTAAGTTAAATGTAAAATGCTGTCTTTCTTCTACCTATAAATGACATTCTAATTTTAATCTGGTCTTTATGTTTTTATATTCAGCTGAATGAGATGTAGGGACTGCTTTGGAAGGAAAGGGACTGAAACACAGAGTTTGCAGAAAGGACACAAGAAAAGAAAAAATGGAACAATGGGGGAATATCAGCAAATTATTTTGTTTTCTTGGAATATTGAATACATTTTAATTTGGGGGGGGCATAGAGAAAGAAAGAAGAAAGAGAAAAATTGTCAGCTTTTAGTCTGAGCTTCCAAAGGTACAAATGGCTCATCCGGCTTTCTGATTTTAGAGCTTGCAGGAAAAAAGTGCAGGGTTGTGCTGACAGAGCTCATATGCTATGACAGGTGAGGTCCTCGTCATTCTCTGTTTTATAAGGCGTTTCTGTTAGGGAATCTTTTGTTCCCTGCAATTAGTGCTTTGTGGATTCTAATTAATTTAATGCCCACCAATTATCAGGTATTCTTTCCAAACTAAAAAGCAAATTTCAGTAAGTTGTGCCTATAAAAGCCAGGTTATTCTAACCTCTTTGTGTGAACTTGAATACTGTTGATGGTGATTAGAATAGGGTATAATAAGATATTTTGTGCTCCGTAGGTAACGGGGACAGTGCCTTTTCAATTTAATAACAAATTGAGGAGGTGACTATTAAGCTCTCACTTGGGGGCTGTGAAGACTGAAGCAAAACAAGCTATTTAACCTTTCGTAAGGTTGGTAAGCATAAGAACTATTGGGGTGGGGGGAGTTGAACCCCGTTTTCCTAGACTCCTCCCGTTATGTCAGGTCATCTCTTTAAAAGCAAAAAAATTAACAAGTGTTAATGAAGAAAATAGTAAAAAAAAAAAAAAAAAAAAAAAGAATGGTAGTTAACTAATGCACATTGTGTTTTGAACACTAAAAATGGGTTCTTATTTATTTATTATTTTTAAGACAGAGTCTCACTGTCTTAATCCAGGCTACGGCCTAGTGATATGACTGTAGCTCTCAGCAACCTCAGATTCCTGGGCTCAGGAGTTGCTGGGACTGTGGCTGCCCAGCCATGTTCGTCTGTGCACTGCCCAAGAGGAAGGCAGCGGGGACGGCAGGCTTTACAGCGCAGAAAGAGCTTATTCCATGTAGCGCTAAGCGGGAAGATGGGGAAAATTTCTCAAATTTACCTCCCTAAAACTGGGAGAGAGAGTTTTTAAAGACAGTTTGGTGGGCATAAGGTTGGCGATCAGGTTTTGTGAATTGGCTGGTTTCTGGGTGGAACCATCAGTCCTTGGGTGTGGGCTGCGTCTGGGTGGGTCAGCTGGTCCACAGGACGCAATTCCTGGGCTGGGGGGTCCAAGACCAGTTGAGTCAGTTCGTTGGTCTGGGTGGGTCATTCAATCCACGGGAATGCAGGACTTAGGTGTAAACTTCCCCTGGGTTCCAAACAGGTGATGTTATATCTGTGGATAGAAGTTAAAGTACCAGCGGTGCCCTGTAGAGTAGCATTATAGGGAAGCTTACAAGGAGACAGCGACTGTTGCCAGGCAAATGTGGGGACAGTGGCTGATGTTACATTATTTTAGCTAAGCCTGCTCCTTCACAGAGTTTTGGGGAACCCTTAGCTCACACGCAGTGCCCCTTCATCATATGGTAAGGGGGGTTTCAGGACTACTGACACATGCAGTAGGCTAGGTTAATATTTAAAAAAAAAAAAAAATTAGTAGAGACAGGGTTAACTTTCTGTGTTGCCCAGGCTGGTCTTGAACACTTAGCCTTAAGCAATCCCCCTGCATCAGCTTCCCAATGTGCTAGAATTCCACGTGTGAGCTGCTTTGCTCAGCCAGCTTCTTTTAGTTATAGCATAGTAGGTAATTGTTTATAGAGTCTTGGATGATACTGTATTTGGAACTAAGGAATTGATATTCAAATAGTGTTCTTTTTAATCAGAAAGAGAAACTTGCTCTTTAAAAGACAATATATTTCAGATTGAGAGTGATATATGTGCAATAATATGAAATAATTTTGCACTTTCCTGAAAATGAGAAGATGTTCTTTATTTTACAGTGCCTAGATCCCATGGTTTGGAGGTACTTGTCACTGGAAATCTCGCGGACCAAAAGCTTTCCAATTTGATGATTTTGGTGATCTACTCAGGGGACAGGAAATATTGGCTAAATGCCATTTTATTAGTGGGGCAGCCTCGTCTGTCTAACTGTGGAAATTTCAGGGGCTTTGGAATCAAATATGCCTGCTTATCCTATTTATAAGATGTGTAACTTCAGGAAACTTACTAAATCTCTCAGGCTTCAGGCTCTTTGTGTGATAACTCAGTGCATGGCAGGGAAACTTCATGTTAAAAATGTCAAGAAACTTTCAATCATCTCCGTCCTATTCTGGCCAGCTCCCTCTACCACTTCTTTGATCTGTGCTGTTCCCAGACTCTACGTCAGAATCTCTCTATTTTTCCTTCTCTCTCCAGTTTTAGATCCATCTTTCTCAAAACATTTTAGTCGTAGAATTATATATGCGATCATCGTAGAGAATATGAAGTTATTTATGTCAGCAGTTTGGCAGTTTGGGTTCTGTCTTGCTCACTAGTCTTGAAGATTTCAATAAAATTCACCCGTTCTGCCCTGTTAGGTGGGGAGGGAAGAGGATGTGGTCACTCCCTGTTTAGAGTTGACGGAGAAGGCTGCCAACTGGGAAAGGAGGAGGCGTCGGTAAGTTCCAGTGAGCTCGCACTATGGAGATTGGGAGAGAAGAGGGATCTACACTCTGACCAAGAATAATTCCCATTATTTAACAAGACACAAGAAGAGTAACTGGGAAGTTTCTCAGACTTCATTTCAGCAGAAAAAACATATTGCAAAGAATAAAGCACAGAAAGCTCCTAACGTATCAATACAGAAGATGGATCAAATCTTCTCCTCTAGATAAACTGAGTGATCACTTAAACAAAAGCCAAGACCAACATCTATGAAGTATCTTATTTCAAAACAGTTAATTAACAATCTGTCATCTCGTTGAATACAGATCAGCTACACAAAAAACTTTTGTGTTGACGTTGAATATTGGCAAGCAATTACTGAAGATAATTTCAGGAAAATTATCTAGGAAAAGGCTAGCTAACAAAACTACCCTGGTTTTCAGCATATATTTTCATGTTTATTGGAATACGATACTCATGTATTACTAGAGTAAGTTATATTTATAATTTTCTTAAAAATATATTTGCTTGAATACAGTGACCATCTGATTTTAAAACAAATTGTATAGTTAAAAAGCTGCGGGTGGCTACCCTAAACTACTGAAAATATCAACAGATAACCTACAGTCAAGAGCCTTTGAATTCAGAGGGAAAAAAAGCTTTCTAATAAGAGTCATTTATTGATAGCTAATACCAAGATAATTTTCTATGATGAAAAGCTGAATGGGATTGGGAGAACAGCTGTCCTTTCTGAGTACTAACTTTGTGTCAGGCCCTGGTGGTGCATTATAGGTTATCCAATTTAATGGATTAGGTAATCTCATTGCTTTGAAATCGGGCTCTTAAATCCCCTGCAATGGCAGGAGAGAGTCACATCCGTGTGACCAGAAGAGTTTTTTAGAGTGAAAAAAGGTACCCAGGGCTGCTGTGTTCTTAGAGTTTATTATTATTTAAAATTACTTTACTCAGATGCTTATCTTTAGCCCCAAATTTCAGGAGTACTTTTGTTTGGCTGCTCAAAGACAGAACTATGTGGGACTAGATTAGATGCTATTACCCATTCTGGAAATTCGGTGTACCAGGTCTACTGATGCTCATGTGTGACTTCCATTAACGTTAATGAGACTTGCACTCAGGTGTGGTGGAGCAGGCAATAGATTCATTATCTCTAAAGGGCAGTTTCCTTTTTAAGACATCCCTCAACTTTTATTACATGTTTCTTTTTTGTTTATAGTACAGGAACTCACTCCTTCATTGATGGAAAGGGGCAGATAACTTGGGATTAAGCGTCTGTGTAGCAAGGATCTTCAGGACAGCTTTTTTTTTTTTTTAACTCATGTGAAAGTTATTTTATTCATTTCTTTTCTTTTCTTTTGAAGGTTTTGGCCAGGGTTGGGCTTGAACCCTCTACCTCCAGCATATGGGGCCGGGGCTCTACTCCTTTGAGGCACAGGCTCCGCTCTTCAGGACAGTTTTTAGAGCGCGAACTATTATTTTTTGAAGTCTCTTTTCTCATAAAACTGTTAAAGTCCTATATTCATGTGGAACCAATAAAATACGTTAGATTCAAGTCAAACGATCAATGCAGTATTGAGTGAGTTATGTGTTCATATTTGCAATCATTTCCAACCACAGAAGAAGTAATTTCCCTAGAAACTTAGTTTGAATAGAAGGGAAAAGAAGCTATGAGTGAAAACAGATGTTTCTAGAATGTTGGGCCACATTATTTTGTCTCAACTAAAATATTTATTTATTTATTTATCTGACAGAGTCCTACTTCGTCACGGTCAGTAGAGCTCTGTGGCCTCACAACTCACAGCAACCTCACACTCTTGGGCTCAAACTTTCTCCTGCCTCAGCCTCCCTAGTAGCTGGGACTACAGGCACCAGTCACAACACCTGGCTATTTTTAGAGACGAGGTCTTGCTCTGGTGCAGGCAATATTTTGGATTTTAAAAATGCAGGTTGAATCTTAAAAAAAAAAAAAAAGGAGGAGAGAAAAGAAAGGAATTGTGACGTTTTTGGTAATTGTTATATAGATGGATTTAAATAATAGTAGGAAATTATCATAAAAAAGATTGTACAGTTACCTCCTGTCTCCCCCACTTCTATTTCCTCTTAGACACCCCCTCATCATTGGTATGGATAAGGAAATGAGCCAGCCTTCAGCAAGAAAAGTCTTTATGAATATAAACAACAAAATGTTAATGCTTTTCTGTGTCATGTGGTACACAAATCTATATGGAACCATACAGTACTACTTATACATATAACTTCACTTCCATGTTACTTGTTCTCCCATCCAAGTACTAACCAGGCCCAACCCTGCTTAGCTTCCGAGATCAGACGAGATCGGGCGCGTTCAGGGTGGTATGGCCGTAGACCCATGTTACTTGTTCTAAAGTGTGAATAAAAGTAAAGCTTCTTGTTGGTATCATCACTATGTAATTATTAATGTATACACGATCTCTCCATCTGAACTATTAGCGGACAAAGTGAGTCCTGGACTCACATAGCTCCCAGAGCCGTCCCCTTTCCGTCTCCTCTGATCTGTACAAGGCAGGTGGATTCCTCTTGTTTTTTTTTTTTTGAGATAGAGTCTTATTTTGTTGCCCTCAATAGAGTGCTGTGGCGTCTAGCTCACAGCAACTTCAAATTCTTGGGCTCAAGTGATCCTCTTGCCTCAGGCTCCCGAGTAGCTGGGACTCCAGGCACCTGCCACAAAATCTGGCTATTTTTAGCGATGAGGTCTCGCTCTGGCTCAGGCTGGTCTCGAACCAGTGAGGTCAGGCAATCCACACACCTGGGCCTCCCAGAGTGCTGGGATGACAGATGTGAGCCACCATGCCCAGCCTCTTAGGCCCGACTCTTGAAGACATCCTGATTCTTTCTCTCACAACCTTCTGCTAATTTGTCAACAAGCTCTCATTCCTGTATGACTCTGGGTTTTGAATCCAGAATGACTGCTATTTCTTTATGAAGAGGAAAAATTGAAAAGAGACGCAGACACACTGGAGAGAAGGCCAGGAGAGACGGGGGCAGAGGTTGGAATAATGCATTTATAAGCCCAGGAATGCCAGGATCGCTGGCCACCATAGAATTGTCAAGAAAGGATTTTTTTTTTTTTTCTTTTGCAGGGGTGTCCAACCCATGCTCTGTGGGCCACGTGCAGATTATTTGACAACTGTTTTGTTTATTTGTGGTGTCTGATAACATGAAAAAGTATGCATGGACCTTTTCTTTTCCTTATCAGCTTTTGTTAGTGTTTGTGTATTTACTGGGCATCTCAAGAACTCTTAACAATATGCAGAAAAAAAGAAAAAGGCTTGGACACCCATATTAGAGACTTCAGTGGAACTATGGGCCTGCTTGCACCTTGATTTCAGATTTCTAGCCTCCCAACCAGCGAAAGGATACATTCATTTTGTTTTGCACTAGGGAGCCCTGCTAAGCTGGCCACACCGCAGTTCTCTGCTGTAAAGTCAATCTATCTCCCTTATGTTCCGCTCAGGTCACTATGTCTAGCCCCGCCTCATAGGGAGGGAATTAAGACTTGCAATCTGGAGGGAGGAATATTATGGAATTTGTGGATACATGGTAAAACCACCACTATAATTTACAGATAGTTTGCAAGAGACTTTTTGTGGCTTTGCAAGCATTCAGTTTTTCCTTAAAGGTCTTGCTGTCTGATTTCCGTGTGCATCCGTGGATTTGGACTGCAGGAGCGGTCTGCACAGTGCCCTGACAGAGATTTTCTATCTCCCCCAATCTTTCTTCATTTCCTAGTCAGAATTCTTTTGTAAAAAGATCATTCCTCTTCCCCATGTATTTATTCAGTTATTTATATCAGGGTGTAAGTGTGAACATTTATTGTATTCTTTGGATTTATAACTCAATATGATCTTCCTTTAGCGCATTGCAGAACTGGTTCCAACTTTGGCCACCGGAGCTCTAACTATTCCCCTTCTGTGCCCCTTTGACCACATCTGTCTTTCTTGAGCCTGTTCTTAACCTGCTTATATTACAAGACGCTTGCTCTGGGTTCATCTTGCCCCTCGTTGGCTCCAGCCTGAGAATAATAACCCATGTCTGCACACAGAGCTGTATTATGGAGCCTATCTATCTGTATACATCTGAAATAAACATGAATTCTCACTGTTATCTCCAAAACAAAATCAGCACCAGATTTCTTCCTTTCTTATTTGTAACTTCTTTCTCTGGCAGAGACAAACTGGGTCCCATTATGTGTCATTTATTGAGTTATACGTCCAAGTGTAGAAACATGTAAATTTGTTTTAGAATTGCTAATTCAGATTAGCAATTCAAAATTTGTGAAGAGCGAATTTACCCACAAGAGAGTGGTTGTGTACTGTTCTTTCTGTCTTCAGCCTTATGACTTTCAGGCAAAACACTGTTTTAAAGTTATTCAGGTCAGCTTCTCTCCTCCCATCCCCTTCAGGGAAGTCATGTCATACGTATGTGATTTAATAAGATTTGTCACCATCCACATTCTGCCCTGTGATCCCCGGACATCCTTGTTGATTCTTTCAAATTTGCAAACAGTCAAGTTCAATCGCTGCTGTGTTTAATGCTACATTTGACAAATGCGTGCATTCCTGTATCTACCCACCCAGCACCGTGCAGAAAAGTTCCACCTCTTAAAAATCCCCATCTGCACACCCTTTGCAGGCAACTGTTACATTTACCTCTGATCAACATAATCATACAAGGCGTATCATTTCGTTCTGACTTGTACCACTTAATGCAGAGTATTAAAGAATTGCCAATGCTATGTGGATCAATAACCTATTCATTTTGATTGCTGAGTTACATTCTGCCTATGGATGTAGCACCATCGAGTACATCGGGGTAAATACTGAGAGCGAGCTTGTGGGGTCATGTGGGAAGCACACACGGGCCTTCGTGAAACCTTGCCAACCTTTTTTCCCAGCTGACTGTGCCGGCGAAGTTCACCAGCAGTAACCAAGGATCCCTGTTTCTCTGCATCTTCACTGGCATCTCGGCTTGCCAGGTTTTGTCCTCCCCCCTCCCTTCTCCCACCCCCCTCTCCTTCCTTCCTGTTCGTTTTCTGGGGTTTCACATGTGGATTTACTTTTCCATTTCTGTACCAACTAGCGTGCTGAGTGCCTTTTCATTTGTTTATTTGCTGTTTCTATGTCCTTTCTGGACAAGCGTCTTCTCAGATATTTTGCCTTTTTTTAAGAAACTGGATGTTGCCCAGGCTGGGGCGCAGTGGGTGTTTATAGGCGTGACCGTGGAGCGCTGCAGCTCTGAACTCCTGGGTTCAAGCGACCCTCCTGCCTCCGCCTCGTGAGTAGAAGAGACCAAAGGGCCATGACACTGCACCTGACTTTTGTTGAGCTTTGAGACTCTCGTTCATTTTCTTATGTTTGATCTTTCAGCATTTTGTTTGTATTGTAGTTAGAAGGCTTTTATCAGGTGTGATTTTTCCGATTATTTCCTCTAAAAATATTGCCAAACCAAAGGTTATGTGGGTTTTCATTTAGGTTTACTTCTGGACTTTGTTGTTTCATGTTTTCATTTAGGTCATTGATACATTTGGAATGAATTAAAAAATTTGTGAGATATACGTCAAGATTTATTATTTTGTGTATGGATATCCAATTGTTTTAGCACCATGTATTGAAAAAACTATTTTTTTTTTCTATTGAATAGCTGTTACACCTTTGTGAAAAATCAGTTAACCATATCAAGCGGATGTATTTCTGGGCTCCCTGTTCTGTTCCAACAATCTGTGTGTCCATGAACTTTGTTAATATACGATGTCTTTCTAACTGTAGCTTTCTAACATGTCTTGAAATCAGGTAGTATGAGTTCTCCAACTTTGTTCTTCATTTTAAAAACTGCATTTGCTGTCTTAATTCTTATGGGATTTTCATATAATTTTTAGAAACACATTGTGGATAAAATTACTATGATTTTGGATTGGGATTATTTTGAATCAATTGCATTGTGAGACATTTTAATCATATTGAGTCTTCCATTCTGTGAAAATGGTGTATCTCTCTCAATTCATTTCTGTCATTAGAGTTTTGTTGTTTGCAATATACGATGTTAAGACAGATTTGAATAGAATACTTTTGGTGCAATTATACATGATATCTACCTATCTATATAAAATATTATATATGTGAATGTATGTATATAGTGTATATCCCATAACACAATGCTCTTTTTGCTTTACACAGATATATTTATACCAATGAACATAAAAATTTAATTTAATTGTTTTTTTCATTCCATTATCGACATTTGGAACAGAGTTAGGATTTAACATATTTGTTTTCTTCTAATGAACTTCTTTAAACAGTGTCTTAGAATAGATCTTCAGGCATTAAATCCTCCTAGATTTTGTATATCTGGGAAAACTCTAATTTTTCTTTATTATTTAAGCTATTTTTACTGAGTATTAAATTTGGTGTTGGGGAGGTTGTTTGTTTGTTTTTTCTAAGACAGGGTCTGGCTCTTTTGCCCAGGTTAGAGTGCCAGGGCGTCACCTTCACTCACAGCAACCTCTTACCCCTGGGCTCAAGTGCTCCTGCGGCCTCAGCCTTCTGAATAGCTAGCACCATAGGCACCTGCCACAAAGCCTGGATGATTTTTCTATTGTTAGCAGAAACAGGATCTCACTCTAGCTCAGGCTGGTCTTGAACTCCTGAGCTCAAAGGATCCTCCCACCTTGGCCTACCAATTTTTTTTTTTTAAAGCAATTTTAAGAGATCACTGGGCTGTTTCTCGTATTCATGGTTTCTGAAGAGAATTCCACTGTATTTGTTATTCTTCTTCCCCTAATATATCTTCTTTTCCTTTTTTTTAATTTTTTAATTTATTTTATTTTATTTTTTTATTAAATCCTAGCTGTGTACATTGATATGATCATGGGGCATCATTCACTCGCTTTACAGACCATTTACCAAGTTTCACATATACCCTGCCCTAAAGATCTTTGTTTTTCGTTTAGCAGTTTAAATTTGAAACTAACTTAGGACCTCTACATGAAGCTATAACCAAGTTTCAACCTAAGAACAGGGGGAAGGGGGAAAGCGTGGAGAGGGAGGGGGGAGGTGGGTAGAGGGAGGGGGGTTGAAAGGATCACACCTGTGGTGCATCTTACAAAGGTACATGTGAGCCTTGGCAAATGTGGAATGTAAATGTCTTGACAAAGTAACTAGGATAATGCCAGGAGGGCTATGTCAACTAATGAGATGAAAATGTGTCAAATATTCTATGAAACAAGTGTATGGTGCCCCATGATCATATTGATGTACACAGCTATGATTTAATAAAAAAAAATAATAAAATAAATAAATTTTATATATGCTCAGGATTTATTTCTGTCTTTTTGGTGGTGGTGGTTGTTCTGCTATCCTGGTGTTTTCTAAATTCTTAGACCTGTGATTTAGTATCTGGCATTAATTGTGAAAAACAAAATTGGCATTATTTTTCACACGTATCTTTTTCTACCCATTGTCTCTTCCCTTTCCACATTCCCAGTTGTACATCTGTTGTATCACTTCATATTGTCTCGTATACGCTCTTCTGTTTTTTCCTTTTCTCTCTATCTCTCCTCGTTATTTCTCTTTTCATTTCAGGTGAGATTTGTTGAATTATCTTCCAGTTCACTCATGTTTTCATTGAACGTTTTAAGTTTCTTCTTACAGGTGCATTGAAGTTATTTTTCATCCTTGCTGTAGTCCATTTACATTTTTTTTTTATTATAAACTCCCTCTCCATGATAAAATAACCTTTCTGGTAAATAATGAAGTAAATCTTAGGTCTTCAGAGCAGATAGGTAAGCCTTTTCTTCTGTTACGACTTTAGTGTGATGATCTGTGTTAATCTAGCCAAGAGAGGGCTGGATTTGATGCTTATTTTTTCCCTGAGATAAGGTCTCACTCTGTCACCCCAGCTAAAGTGCAGTGGCGTTATCATAGTTCTCTACAGCTTCCAATTCCTGGGCTCACGTGATCCTCCTGCCTCAGCGTCCCAAGTAGCTGGGGTACTAAACCCAACTGATTTTTCTATTTTTGGTAGAGACGGGGTCTTGCTCTTGCTCAGACTGGTCTTAACCTTCTGGCCTCAAGGGATCCTCCTGTCTCAGCCTCCCAGAGTGCTAGATTATAGGTGTGAGCCGCGGTGCCTGGCCTGGGCAAGATATTTTTGGTAGCTGGGTTACCTTAGTGTACCACCAACTTCCTATTCTTCAGGGTATTCTCGTGTTTATGATGTAGGCTAGTTTGCAAGAAGGTCGTTCTCAGTATTTGCTTCTTACTTGGCTTTGGGGGTCTCTCTTTGCACTGTTTCTCAGAGAGTGTCTTTGTCTTGGAGCACTCCTTGTTCCCTTCCAGTGTAATCACTGCCTGACACGTTGGGGTGGGGGTGAGTGGTGGGGATGAGACATTGTTTCACCCCTGTGTTTCCAAAAATGTTCCTCCCCCCATTGATGCTTCACATGCATCGCTGCCCTTCCCTCAGAGACACTGCTTTCTTGTTCAGCTATTTTTTTCTCCACCTGCAATGGGTTCCCACAAGTGCCTCAAAGTGACAAATGATTTTCAAGGCACCATTTTACTTTAGCCTTATTTTTTAGGATTGATAGTGGAGATGGTTTTGAATGGAGTTTTAGCAGTAGGCTACTATTCCCTCCCCCATCAGAACAGGGAAATCTTCCTCGAAATCCTTCTTTGTGAGAATCTGCTAATCTTAATGGAAGATAGGCCTGGGAAAATAGTGCCCCCGCCCCGCATTGCTTTATGGCTGAGATCATTACAGCTTATTACTTTCATGCTAGCCTTTTTTTTTTTTTTTTGAGAGTCTCACTATATCACCCTCTATAGGGTGCTGTGGCATCACAGCTCACAGCAACCTCAAACTCTTGGGCTTAAGTGATTCTCTTGCCTCAGCCTCCCAAGTAGCTGGGACTACAGGTGCCCGCCACAGCGCCCAGCTATTTTTTGTTGCAGTTGTCATTATTTAGCTGGCCCAGGCTGGATTTTAACCCTCCATTCTCCGTGTATGTGGCCAGCACCATAACCACTGGGCTATGTTCCAGGCGCCAAGTGATCATTTTTCTTACTGGTTTATTTGGTGTCTGCTGTCAACTGCTCCTGTAAGCAACTTATCAGTTACCATATCTTCCCAGATTTGGAATTTGTTGTTTACCCAATAATCTTGGTCTTATAAGAAGCTCAAGAAAAATGGACAATTTCTTTTTTTTCCTGCTTTTTTCTTCCAGTTTTGTGTAGGAATGACGTTCTTTATATCTCTCTTCATCTCTGAACTTAAACTGCAAGTTTCTATTTTTTTGGTGACTGAGATAATGCACACATGATCGAATTGATCTTCTAAAGTCTACAACAGTTTTTAGTATTTATACAATATTGCACAACCGTCAGGGCTATTTCATGACAAACGATCGTACCTATTAGCAGTTACCCCGCATCTTCCCTTTCTCCATTCCCTGGTAAACCACTAATCTATGTTGTATGCATCTATTTATTCTGGTTGATTCATGACACTAAATTATACAACACTTGGCATTTTGCCTCTGACTTCCTTCACTTAGCTAATGGTTTCAACATTTCTGAACGTCCCAGCACTGCAGCCCTTCTCACGACTGAACAGTTTTCCATCCTATAGACACACAGCGGTTTCCTCATCCACTCAGTAGATGATAGGCTTCAGGACTGTTTCTGCTTTTTGGCTATTGTGCGTAATGATGCTCTGAAGGTTTGTATGAACTTTTTTGTGGACATATATGCTAAGCTATGGGGTATATTTATCTAAGAGTGGAATTGCTGAGTCACATGGTAACTCTGTATTTAATATTTTGAGAAATTGGTCAAGGGCTTTCCACAGTGACTGCTTCATGTTACCTTCTCCTGAGCGGTGTTTTTGAAGTCCAGTCCCTCCACATCTGGACGCACACTTGCTTTGTGTATCGTTGTTCGCACAGACATGGTCATCCTACTCTGTGTGAGCTGTGGCCTCATTTTAACATTTTGATTTGCGTTTCCCCAGTGACTCCTTTTCACGTGCCTGTGGGCAACGTGTGCTCTACCTGTCTTCTTTTGAGAAATACCTATTCAAATCTGTTGCCCAGTTTTTATATTCTGTTATTTGACTTTTTCTTGTTCAGTTTTTAAAAAATATATTCTGTATAATAGACAATTATCATATATGTAATTTGCAAAGATTTCCACCCCTTCTGCATGTTGTCTTTTACTTTCTTGATATTCATAGTGTCTTTTGAAGTACACACGTTTTAAATGTTGATAAAATCTTATTTATCTGTGTTTTCTTTGGCTTTGGCATCATACCTAAGATTATCTTTGCCTCATCAGAGGTCACAACAATCTATGCCTGCGTTTTTTCTTCTAAGTGTTGTATAGTTTCAGCCCGTACATTTAAGTCTTTTATCCATTTTGAGTTAGTTTTCGTCTATGGCGTGAGGTAGGCGTCCAATTTCATTATTTTCATTCTTTCTTTATGTGGCTATCTATTTGTCCTGGTATCATTTGCTGTACAAAACGATTTTTTCCTTCTGAAATGACTTTCTAGTGAATGACTTTACTATAAAAGTATGGGTTTATTTTTGGACTGTTGGGTTTATTTCCATCAACTTGTACATATATCCTTGTTAATAATACTCTATGTTGTTTATTGGAGCTTCATATTAGTTTCGAAATCAAGAAAAGGGAACACTCCAACGATGTTCTTTTTCGAGATTCTTTTCAGCTGTCTTGGGTCTCTTGCATTTCCTTACAAATTTTAAGAACAGTTTGTTTAATTTGTACACAAAAACCAGTTGGGATGTGGACAGGAATTGTATGTAGGGATCACCTTTTTAAAACCATTTTTTCCAACCCCATTTACCCCATAGACTAGGTTATTTAAATTCATTGCAACACCATGACATAGGCATGAAAAGAGATACGTGGAGAGAAAATAAAAATAAAAGAAAATGTTGCAAGGAAGGGTTAGGACATTTTTTGCTGCATGTTTTAGAGCAGAGGTTTCCAAATACTTGAAGATCAATGTTTTCCCTATTAAAAAAAAAATTATCTTTGCCATGAAGCTAAAAATGGTAAATCTAAGTGATGTTTTAATTCAGAAATCACATTTTCCTTACTTTTTAGTGTTATGATATAATTTAAAAATTATCTTATATTAAGGTGGTATATTTTCACATCATGATGTCTTTGTTGGCTCTACCTTGGTTTAATACGTTTTCATTTCCTCTTTTAAGTGTTCTAAAAGCTTCACATTCTGGAATTTATTCTTTAAAGAATCTGGTTAAGGTTCTCAGTTATAAGAAACAGAAGAAAATAACTCTGGATAATTGAAAAAGAGAATGGATTCATTAAAAGGATACTGTACCGTTCATTAACTCTCCAGGGGGGATTGAACACGATGGCAGGAAGTTTCTACCAGGTCTTTGCTGGCCACATGCTGTAATTACAGCCTGCACTGCAGGACGTTTCCAGAAAGACCCACCTAGTTGCATCCTGAGAACGTGAATCTTCCACCATATTTCAGTGTTAAAAGCTGGTGTTTACTGTGAAAACTTTTTAAAGCTCCGGTTTTGTTTAAAGCCTCTGTGATCCTTCAGTTCCATTAGACACATGGGCACTGACCACCCACCAGGAGCACTTGGAGAGGCTCTAGCCACAGACTGGCTGTGTTTGACTTGGCTCACAAACAACTGAACCACCGCAGTGAACGTGTTTCCTTGTCTACCAGCAAATGAAGAAGGGGAACTCTCCAGCTCTGTTGGGTTTTGATACTAAACAGCACATCCCGGAGAGCCCTGTTGCACCTGATGTATACAGAGAGAGCAGGAAAAAGAATAATTACAATCAGGCTTCTGCTGGCTGTGCTTGAGATCAGCAAGGCGGTGGAGCACCAATCAGTGCGTTTTAGCAGGAGCTTGAGATGGGGGCTTCCCTCTTCTCACAGCGAGACGGCTGGTTTTGGGGAAACAAACAAGCCCTTCCATGCCTTTCCAATCTGCAGTGCCCGCACTTCAAAGCAAAAAACAAACACACGCACACATTGGGAGGGCAAAAGTGGTTTCTTGTGGTGCTAAATAGAAGGAATGTCTTCAAGATGTTGCACTTGGGATTCTTTGTGGCAAGCAGGGACAAAAGCTAACAGCTGGAACTGCGAAACAATCAGCTCTTTTTTTTTTTTTTTTTTTTGAGACAGAGCCTTACTATGTCGCCCCCAGTAGAGTGCTGTGGCGTCACAGCTCACAGCAACCTCTAATTCTTGGGCATAAGCGATTCTCTTGCCTCAGCCTCCCCAATAGCTCAGACTACAGGTGTCTGCCACAACGCCCAGCTATTTTTTTTATTATTGTAGTTGTCATTGTTGTTTGGCAGGCCGGGCTGGGTTTGAACCCTCCAGCTCTGGTGTATGTGGCTGGTGCCTTAGCTGCTTGAGCTACAGGCTGAACCAACAATCAACTCTTATGAATGGTTTATGTGTCATGATAAAGGCCTTGGCCAGGAGGCACTGAGTGCTGATGACAGACTCACTGTGTGTAGCATCATGTGCATAATTTTGCGGAGCTCGCCTAAATGTTTAAACAGATACTTACATTTCCACAGGGGCAGTTAGACTTAAGATGCTCTATTGTGGTCTGCTAGATCAAATTGTTTCTCTGGAACAAGGAAAAGAATAATCAGTCCTAAATCAGGTTGTGCAAAGGACTGGCCCTGGGTCACTGTTCCAGTGAAAGGCAGTTGGGTCTGATTTCTTCCAGTTGTGAAACAGCTTTTCATCTTCTGTGAAAAACAGACTCCACACATTCCATGACTGAGGGAGTTTTTAAACTATAAGATGGTTGAAACCACAGGACTTAGCATCTATCTTTTGACTTACCTTTAGTATTTTTTTAAGATAAAATGACCATATTATTTCTGATTTATACGTATTCATAAAAACAGAGAAAACCTGAGCAACACAAAGAACTGAGTGGTCCGGGCAACAGACCTACACTTTTCTTAGTTGGGGATTCAAACTTTTTTTAATTAAATCATAACCGTATACATTTATGGGGTACATGTGTTGATTTGCTATACAATATGGAAGGATTACCTCAAACTGACCGACATAACCATCACCCCACTTATTTGTTCAAACCTACACTTTCATTTGTGAAGCTGATAGAAGAAAAATATAATAGTCCAGTGATTTTCATCCAGTGTGCCGGAAGAGGATTTTAGGTGTACCATGAAAATTTTTAAAAATCATTAATTAAATTATTTTTGAAAGAAGTTCAAAGCACAGTATGTATATTCTCTCTCTTTTTTATCAACATAATTTAAGTGTGCTACAGAAGTTTACCTATAGGTTCAAGTGTGCCGTGAGAGAAAAAGGTTGAAAAATACTGAACTAGCCAGTTAGTTGTTCAACTAGTTGAACATTTGCTATAGTTTTATAGTAGAAAGCAACACACACAAACAAAACCGATAGGATTACATCCTTATGCTTAAATTTGTATTAATTAATTCAAAATATTTATTTATTTATTATTTTTTTTGAGACAGAGTTTCCCTATGTTGCCCTCAGTAGGGTGCTGTGACATCACAGCTCACAGCAACCTCAAACTCTTGGGCGTAAGTGATTCTATTGCCTCAGCCTCCCAAGTAGCTGGAACTACAGGTGTTCAACACAATGCCCGGCTATTTTTTTATTGTTGCTGTTGTTGTTTAGCAGGCCCAGGTTGGGTTCGAATCTACCAGCCCTGTTACATGTGGGCAGCACCAGAATCATTGAGTGACGGGGCACCAAGCTGGAATGATTTATTTTTATCCTCAAATATATACTCCTTATGCCAAATGAATAAAAAACATAACCAACCAAGTTTTTGAACTTTTCCAATTATGATCGGGTCTCTTTTCAGTTGTAAATATTTAGAAATTTTAATTTTTCCAATTAGGTTTTTAATACATTGAGAGCCCTTGCCACCCATAAGAAATTAACTGTCTGAGCCCTAACAGTATGTACAAATAAATAAGTAAACAATAAAAACTGATCTAAAAAAAAAAGGGCGGCACCTGTGGCTCAAAGGAGAAGGGTGCAGACCCCATGTGCCAGAGGTGGTGGGTTCAAACACAGCCCTGGCCAAAAACTGCAAAATAAATAAATAAATAATAATAAAAATAAAATAAAAAATAAAAAAAAACAAAATATTTTATTGGAACATAATTTCAGAATGTTGGGGGTGTTAGATATCTAAGATTCGGGTTTTAAGGGTCTGAAGTAGAGAGCAGTTTACTCAGTACTAGAATGAATGTTCTTGGGTGAGTCTGCTTTCCTCCATTAGGAGAATTAGTTATTAGTTTTTAGTTATTAGTTCTTTACTTTTATGCTAACCACTCGATGACCAGGGATATGTCTTTGTTCTTGGCATCCAATTGATTTTTATGTTTGGTGTGTATAAAGAGATGGAGGATAACCAAGCCAGAAGATGTTGTGTTTTTATTTAGTACCGATATTATTTCTTGGACTTAGGTTCTTCTTATCCCACTTCTTAATAGGTGTTGCATGTCATTTGATGCATCTAACTTATCAATAGCACAAAGAAATGTGTGTTTTTATTATTTCCATTGGAAAAAAGGGTCAACAAACATTGACAAACATTTTACTTTAAGTTTTGCAAGCACAGGAATAATATCCTCCCACTACTCAAAACCTTCTCCCTCGAAGTCAGTTTGGCCGCAAAACCCCCCACCCAGAATGCGTTTCGATTTAAAAAGAGTAGCAACTTATTTGCCAGACCCCTCTATTTTAAAAAGTAACTAGGGAGTGGGTGTAATGGTGTGTTTCAGGGAAAAATTACAGGACAATCTGACTTCTCTTTTTTCCCTCTGCTTTGCTTCTAGAGGAAGGATCCATTGGGAGTAAAATGTCTGTATTTCTATGGGAAAGAGTCTCATAATAAAACATTTTGTGTCCTCTTTAGAGAGGACACAAAAATGGCCTAACAACCTTGAAAGTGTTCTTTGAAAGTCTATTACATTCTGAAGTATGATTGCTAAATGGAAGCTTTTTTCTTGCTGGATAACTTTTGATTTTTTCAATATTGTATATGATTGCTTGCCTGGGTGTGCAAATTCAAATTTCGAAAGGTATTTTATTTTTCTCCAAGAACATTGAGGTTGTGTTTTGTTTTAACTCTGGTTTCGTGTCTAGTCAGAATATTAGCATTTTGAGAACGTGACTTTAAGAGGCTTGGATAATTCTAATTTTTATCTACCTTGATAGTATACATAATTATATTAGTGGCAAAATATTAAACATTTCTTTTTAATTGAAGAAAATTGAAGTTTAAATTGGTTTCAAATGTATAGTAAGTCACTGTATTTTACACATTTTGACTATTACTTATCATCCTAAAATTATATAATTGGAGATTATTCATTATAGCTATAAAACTTTTACCAGCAAAAAGGAGAAAAATTCTATGAGATTGTGATTTTGATTTGAGTACTTTTCACTTTAAGGTTTCTGCATCCTTAGATAAAGATGGGGTACTTTAGGGAGGTTAAAGTCTTTTTTAATCAGATGCATTGGACCTAATTAATACTAGAAGGATCATCTAACATGGGTCTACTGAAAACTGAGGATGTTCTGTACCACTAAATATAACTGTGAATATGGAAATGACAGGGAGATACTTTAGAATGAGCAGTGTCTGAAGATGGTTGGAATTTGCAGGGCACTTTTTTTCAAGCTGAGCGTTACCTCTGGTGCAGGTGGAGTTAAAACGAGTAAGGAGAACGCATCTCCTGATGTGGCTCGCCGCAGGTGATGGTGGGATCTGCAAAGTCTCCTAGACTAAACTAAGACAGTATCCTCTGTATGATCAGATTGACATTTTAAAGTTTACTCTGAAGTCATGTGGAGAAGGAATTAAATGAGACTGTGAGGGAAAACAAATTGGAAAATAAACTGTGGTGTATGTACACCATGGAATATTATGCAGCCTTAAAAAAAGATGGAGACTTTACCTCTTTCATGTTTACATGGATGGAGCTGGAACATATTCTTCTTAGTAAAGCATCTCAAGAATGGAAGAAAAGTACCCAATGTACTCAGCCCCACTATGAAACTAATTTATGGCTTTCACATGAAAGCTATAACCCAGGTATAACCTAAGAATAGGGGAAAGGGGGAAAGGGAGGAGAGGGAGGGAGGCGGAGGGAGGGGGATTGGTGGGATTACACCTGCAGTGCATCTTACAAGGGTACATGTGAAACTTAGTAAATGTAGAATATAAATGTCTTAACACAATAACTAAGAAAATGCCAGGAAGTCTATGTTAACCACTGTGATGAAAATGTGTCAGACAGTCTATAAAACCAGTGTATGGTGCCCCATGATCACATTAATGTACACAGCTACGATCTAATAATAATAAATTAAAAAAAAAGAAAAACTATTGCAATATTTCAGGTTGGAGATGACAATGATGTGGACCCGGATGGTGGCAGTGGATGTAGAGAGAAGTAAGCAGGTTCCTTAGTGTATACAACTGACAGAATTTGGAGATGGATTTGGTATGGGAGAAGAAGGAGCTGGTCAAGGTTTCTTCCAATGTTTGCATTTCATGTGGCTGGACGTGTCGGCCACTGAGATGTGGCTCCTGGGTCACAGGCTAAACGTGTGGGTTCATGCCTCTGTCCATAGACGGAGCTTCTTCATTCCCAAGGGGGGAACTCTGGGACGCTCTATACAGAAGAGAAAAGAGTGGCTCTTAATATTTATTATACTATATTACACGACAAATTCATAGGCTCTTCTGGAATTTCTGTATCTACCTTTTTTAACTGAATTGACCAGATTATTCCAGGCAGACAATAACATTGATTACTTTCTCTTCATAGAATGACTGGCTGTTTATCTGCGTCAAAGTGTAGTCATCTTCCTAGAAACATCAAGATAAATCGTATCCATTCTTTATTATTGTACTTGTTTTTTTTTTCCAAATGCCAAAAATGAAGTTTGGAAGATTTATAGACATAGCTAGATAATTATTGCTTGTCAATAGATATTTAAAGTGTTTTTTAAGGTAGGGAATAAACTGCATCTTAAATAGTGCTCTTTTTAATGATCTTGACATTGGTGGGTAGGTTTTGTCTTTAAAAGTAGCTCCTTTTCTTTGCTACACCACCAGCTCTCCCTCTAATTAAAAAGCAAGAAAGCAAGAAAGCAAACAAGAAAGAAAAATGAAAGAAAAAAGTAAAGGAAGGAAGGAAGGAAGAGAAAGAGAGAGAGAGAGAGAGAAAAGAAAGAAAGAAAGAAAGAAAGAAAGAAAGAAAGAAAGAAAGAAAGAAAGAAAGAAAGAAAGAAAGAAAGAAAGAAAGAAAGAAAGAAAGAAAGAAAGAAAGAAAGAAAGAAGAAAGAAGAGAGAGAGAGAGAGAGAAAGAAAGAAAGAAAGAAAGAAAGAAGGAAGGAAGCCTCAGCACACACTTCAGGAGGAAGATTCTTTAGCCCTGTCTTGTTTAAATACTTTTCTTCTCCTGGCACCAGAAAGAAACAGCTAAGCAGGTAAGAGAACTATAACTTCACTTTACCTTTATCCCTCCTCACAGGAATTCCTTCCTTCTCTGTAAACTCTGCAATTTAATGTTTCTAGCAACCCACTGAAAATGAGCAAACTATTATTTTCACCTCCGTGTGAGGAATCTCCTACTCACTGTTGTTGAACAGAAAGGAATTGTTGAATTAAGATCATCCAGAGTGACTTCATTCAGTGAGCTGAGTCCAGCATTGTTTGGGTTCTTCTAAATCTTCCTTTACTTTTCTCCTTAGAAAGTCTAGTTTATCTGGTAACTTGAACCATGCAATAATTTTCTATATTATTTTCAATAGTTTGCTTCATTTTTATCTAGTGAAAGGATGAGCTAATTTATTATCCACTTTTTTAGTTGATATTCAGGTAAGATCTTTTCAGGCTTGTGTCCTAATTCTTGTTTTCATCTAGCAGCTGCTCTAATCAAAAGCTCACTTGAAATCTAACATCATGGACTCCCTTTGCGTGACCCAGAAGCTTTTCTAATTGAAAATCTGTCTGTTCTGAAATACAAGGCTTTAGCTCCTGCTTCAAGCTGTATGCTGTGTTCTGTTTCCGTCTATTTTTATGCAATAACAATTTGTAATAAAATGGGAAAATATTGATTTGTCAATTAACATCCTAAGTTATTCTTAGGAAAAATCTTAGATTTATTTGGGAAAAGCCAAGGAAATCTTGTAGGTGGAAAAGGACTGTGAAATACAGAATACGTGTTTCATATCAATACACGAAACCATCGTGCAGATAAAGGATTTTTTTGGTTGCTTCGGAGACAGAAAGAAGGAAAGGCGATGTCCGTGATCCCCGCAAAGTCATGCAGCCTCCACTTGTTCTCTTAGTTCTGACACCTCCACCTCCTCCAGCAAAAATAACAACAAAAAAGAGAAGAACATAAATGAAACCCACAAGACTCCAATACACAGTTGGGTAAAGGCAGTTCTCAGGAAGTGATTTTAACAGTCAAATAGGAAGAAGTGGGAGAGGGAGACAAGGAAGGGGAAAGGGCCTTAAAGGATGCTTCAAGTCTGTTCCTGCTGCGGAATTCCACTTTCTTGGAAACAGTAACAGGTCTAGAATGTCTCGCTGGAAAACCAGGTTGGTGGGAAGGCCGGAGCATCTCCCAAAACCCATCTCCCTGGGTTCAGAGTCGCCTGTGCCTCTCTGCTTGTCCTTGGGGGCTGTGCCCATGGGCAGTGGAGCAAGCTTCCTGGAGTCAGAGACTTCACAGATCACAGCGTCACCTGCTCCTCCCTCCTCCTGAGTCCTGGGTAAAGCCCCCAGCATCACACTATGAGGGATGTTGGGGGTGTTTGGGGATATTGTGTGGAAACTGACAAAGAAGCTGAATTCTTGGGCGGCGCCTGTGGCTCAGTCGGTAAGGCGCCGGCCCCATATACCGAGGGTGGCGGGTTCAAACCCTGCCCAGGCCGAACTGCAACAAAAAAAAAAATAGCCGGGCGTTGTGGCAGGCGCCTGTAGTCCCAGCTACTCGGGAGGCTGAGGCAAGAGAATCGCTTAAGCCCAGGAGTTGGAGGTTGCTGTGAGCTGTGTGAGGCCACGGCACTCTACCGAGGGCCATAAAGTGAGACTCTGTCTCCACAAAAAAAAAAAAAAAAAAAAGAAGCTGAATTCTTTCTAGGGTGTCTCAAGGCAAGAGACTGAACTTTCCTGGTGGAGACTGAGAGACTCCTGACAAAATAAATTACAGGAACGGGTAGAAACCTTTCAGAAGGGATTGAAACTATCACAGGTTAAAAGATCGGGCTGCAGATACAAATCTAGCCCCTGTCTCTGAGCTGCAAGAGATCTTGACGTGAATCAACAGTCCCATAAATTTCAAAGTGAGGGGGTCCCATGGGTCAGACAAGTCACACCAGTGAGTGAAGCAGCTTCACAGAAACACAGGGTCTCAGGACTTCATTGTTAGAAACATGAGTTAATTTTTAAAAACTTTTCTCCAAAATCTGTGTCTCAATCTCCAAGACAATAGAAACCATTTGGGTTGTAGGGATCTAGAGGCTGAATATCTGTTTGAAATGGGCACTTGATACTTAACCTCCAGTAGATTCTATTAAAATTATGTCCATTAACTTGTGAACATTTTCTCCTTCCTTTCCCTTCTCTATTTCTTCTGAGACAATTCTAGACATCCAAGTAAGTTCCAAGGCAGGCCTGGCCCACTGACTTCTGAGTATTGTACGATGCTGTTCTCACCATTGCCCAACTGACAGGGTCATAACGAGAGGTCTTGGATCTCATGTCCTGACAATGGTAGAGTAGATTTGAGATCAATGCCTGAATTGCTACATGGGGAAAAACCAGGGCTGACCTGGAACCCATACCCCCTGATTTTTACATTTAAAAAAAATAGGTATTTTTTTTAAACCACTGAATTTTTGGTATTTGTTCCAACAGATTGTAACAAATCCGGAAATTAATGTTTGGGCCGTGGTGTCAGGGGCTGAAACATTGAAGACATACATGATATCATGGCAAAACCTTGACGTTCATTAAAACGAATTCCAACTCTAACTTGGAATGCAGACCACATGCTCATATAATTTTAGGGGTAGTGGTTGGAAGGGGTGGATGTGAATGTTTATACATGTTTGCTGTTATTCGTTGCTTCAGCTCAAATAGTATGAGAACCGGCTGTTGTGTGCCGAGATTGAAGAGTAAAGGAGAGAATCCAGAGAGGAAAGGCATCAAGGGGTAGGAAACTGCTTCTGGAAGGCAAACAGAAAATAAGATTTAAAAAGATTTCAGATACAAAGGCTCGGGAAAATGCCTGTGCTAAATTAAGGTGGTGAGGCTTGCAGGAAAAATCAGCTGAAGGGTGGGGTCTTCTACCCAGCTGTTTAGGATGACCTCAAGGTAGCTGAAGTTAGGTTCAACTTTGCACATGCATACACACTCATACACTCTTCAGGGAAATGGAAATAAAAAGAGCAATCTGAAAGATTATGCCTCTAAGAAACGATTTTAGGTGTGGCTGCTGGCACTTGGAAGGGACAAGGAATAGACCTGAAGCATCCTTGGTTTTTGAGGGAATTGTACTTCCCAGGAAACCATAAGCCTCATTGGAGAAGCTTTTGCTTCTTCAACCTGTAAACTAACCTGTAACCCATCAAAGCATCACAAAAAACAGTGGGTAGTGGAAGCTGCAGCCTGAAGGAAAGTACCTGCTTCAGGGACAGTCACGGAGTGCCAGGAGGAGCAACAGAGGAGGAGGAAGTCTGAGAGGCACATCCTGGGCCTCTGAGGATGCTGGACCAGGGCGCTGCTCCCACACGGCACAGTCACCCTGCCTGGGGGTCTGGGGACTCTCCATCACCAGGCAGGCTACTTACTATGCAATGCTAGCCCAGTGCGATGCCTGCTTTAGCAACCGACTAGGATTGCTGTGTATTTCCCAGTGCCCCACCCCCTTTAAGTAAAATCAATAGATTTTCATTGAACAACTTTAGATTTACAGAAAAACTAAGCAGAAAGCATAGAGTTCCCATAAACTGCCTCCCTCAGCCCCCTTCTACAGTCAGTCTAATAACTAACACCCTCCCCTCGTCTGGTGCCTTGGTTATAGCTGATAAGGCAGTATCAATACTTTACAATCACCTAAATTCCATAGCGTCCATTCCGATTCCCTTTTCGTGTTGTCCCAGCAGTTCCTGGGTTACAAACAAGTATGTTCTGTGGGTTTGTTCTTAAGTTGAATTTATAAGTTGGAACAGGTACGTTTATTTACCTATTACCTGTAATAGCCCCTGTTCATAAGTTTGAGTCGCATGGTTAATTTGGGAAGATTTCCTTAGTTTTTTATACTTTAGTTTCATTATCTAAATATGGGAGATAATAGTACCTATTTCATAGAGTTTTTGGATGGAAGTTAGTTGAAATAAATCATGTAAAATATTCAGCATACGGTTTATCCTTTAGGGGCTCAGCTGCCCCATTCCTAATTCTATGAGGTTGGATTTTACAACCACAGTTAGTAGAAAGACTGACTCAGGTTTAAAATGAAACAAACAAAAAATGTTCCTGCCACCGGCTTAGCCTCTGGGTGAGACAACTTTTGACTTAAATCAGAGTGAGAAAGTGAGGAAATATAAAAGAGAGGGATTTTCTTTGATTTCCTGGGGGAATAACCAATTTCTCCACTGAAAGTGCAATAATAGTACCTCCCACTGGGCAGCAAGTTTGTAAGGAGAGTCCCTGAACCTCCTCATGCCCAGAAATCCAGCAGTTAGGACAGATGCCAGAAACAGCACCAGGTAACAGGAGGAAACTGAAATGGGTGCAGGGAATTCAGCAAAAGGCAATGGCAATTAGACGTGCAGTGTGGATGTCATTGGCAGACTGAGCTCGGAAATCCAGCGGCCTCTGAAGCAGTGAAGACCACAAATACTTTAAACTGGCAACCAAAATTTTCCCAAACACGTAGCTATGTATAATGAGAAAAATACAGAGAAAGCGTGAACAAAAGTGGCAAGGGGGTTGACTGGGATTCCCAGGGAGGTCACAGAGTCGTAACGTCTGGATGAGCAAATGACAACTCAAGTCTCACTTTCAAAAAGAGGCCAGTGAAAAAAAATGAGGGGAAGAGGTTTTCCAACTGCCCAGGTGAAGTAAAACGGATGGTCACATTCAAAGGTGAACTTAAAAACGGATAAAACTATTTGCAAGATAAATTCATTAAAGGCATTATTAAACATTCTCACATACATTTTTCCTTGCTATAATTTCCGATCTGTAATTCTTAGGGGGAAGTATTCTGCACTAAAGATCTACACAGAATCTGGATCCTAGCAAGTGTGTGGATATGATCATAATGCCCAGATGGTGACTGATTATATTGAGTTGAGTCCGTCTGCGTCACTTCTGAACTTGGAAGGAGAAAGGAGGAGGATTCAGCAATCAAAGTTGAATTAAAGTTCTTCTATGATAGCCTGAAAATCAAGGAATGGAGATTAGGGACAGAAAAAGTCTGTAGATGAACAGCTTGAAAAGACAGAGATGAAATATTCTTTTTCAAAAACTATCCTTCTCTAAGAAATGTCAACTTTCGCACAGCAGAGGCGGGCTTTGCTCTTTCCTTTTGTTTGACTGCAGGACAGTCATTAATAGATGTCACTCTCCTTCCGTCCACTCCCTCTGATCTCTGGCTGTTTCCCAACTGGAGGCTTCCAGTCTTGGCAGGTCGGCTGCTCGCTCTGTTCACACTAATGCCCCGAAGCCCATTTCCCGGGTTCACACTATTTTTGGTCTTTTCACCATGATTTTCATTTTTCTCCCTTTCCACCCAAACTCTGCTTGTTTTTCAGACTCCGCCTTAAATCCTCTGACCTCTTTCCTATCGTTCAACTTCTGTAGCCTATAATTCTTTGAACCACAAAATTTAGCAGTTTATTTTATTTTATGGCCCTTTAATCATTTCGTGGGTGTAAATCATGTTTTGCCAAGAAGATGATAAGTTCTTTGAGAGAAGGGCATAGGGCTTCTTCTTTCAGGCATATGGTAGACATTCAATAAATATTTATTGATCCATTGTTTAATATGCTTCATAACGCACTTAAGTTACTCCCAGGAAGTAATTAGACGGTGGAATACTCTGGCTAGGAAAAAATTTGATGCAGAAGGAAGTGGGGCAGAGGACTGGATGAAAAAAAAAGCTCACATTAATGGGAGCAAACGACATGATTAACACCTTCTCTGGCAGCCTCTGAGGCTCGAATTTGATAAAGGAAAGTAATTTCTCCAAAGAACCAAAAGCTAAATCGAATGATTGAATTTATCTTCCTTCATCGTTTAAGGCTGCGTTAGTAGATTTTTTGAAAAGATGACATTCAAGTGCATTTTAAGTACAATACATCAATCTGCTATTGAGCTAATGAACTTGAAGTTAAAAATCACCGGGGAGGCTGGTACAGGTGGCTCCTTCAAGTGTCCTTGGGGAGACAAGATGTGTAGGTAACTGAATGAAAATCCATCTCCGCTGACCCCAATGACAAGGGAGTTCACCTCGCGTTACAAATCACCTGTAATCTTTACTGGACTATTTTTTTTTTAATTGCTTTAGAAGTGTTAATAGTGGCTAAAAGGGAGCAGATGTTTCTTACTTGTCTGTTCCTCCTCGATAAAATGAATTTTGAGTATTTTAAATTATTGGTAGTTTACAATTAATTTCAGTAGCTCTAGTTGAAATTTCGTCAGAGGGGAAAAAGCACATCTGGCTGTTTTTGACTTTCCCTAATCTCTCTGTCTTTATGCACGCTTTGAGATTGTGGGATCAAATTAGTTCAACCGTAAAATGTGGGAATAAATGGGGAATTGGCAACTGTAAACTAATAAAAAGGAAAATAAAACAGAGAAACACCTTCTCCTTTGAGTTGTCGTAGGCTCCCATCCAAATCCACAGCTCAATTAAAATATGATTTTCTGTTTTTCCAAAGGGAAATGTAAATGTTTAGAGACTGTTACACAAATAATATGTTATGAAAGAGTCATAACACCACTAATTGTTGAAAAATGGTGGAAATGCATAAAACTGAACAACACTAAACTATGGATAAATAATAATCAAAACACTGGATCAGTAAGGGGAAGTTTTATATTAACACTTGACCACACGGGTTCCTGGAGTGCGTTGTTGGAATCACTTGCAATGTTTGAAATACAGACTCCAAGGTGCTATGGTTTGGATGTCCCTTCAAAACTCAAGTGGAAGATTAATTGCCATCGTGATGGGACCACCGAGAAATGATTAGGTCATCAGGACTGTACCCTGAATGAATTAATGTCATTATTGTGGGAGAGGACTTATTATCTTAAGAATGGGTCATTGAGAAAGCAAGTTCAGCTCTATCTTGCCCCTAGGTCTCCCACCAGGAGAAGGCCTTTGCCAAATGCTGGTGCCTCTTTTTGTATTATTTGTTTTGAGACAGAGTCTCACTTTGTCACCCTGGCTAGAGTACACTGGCATCGTAGCTTACAGCAACCTCCATCTCTTGGGCTTGAGAGATCCTCTTAGCTGGGACTGAGGGCACCCTGCTAGTTTTTCTATTTTTAGTAGAGAAGGTGTCTTGCTCTTGCTCAGGCTGATCTTGAACTCCTGTGCTCAACTGATCCATCTGCCTCAGTGGCATCCCCCAGAGAGCCAGGATTACAGGAGCAGATGCTGGCATCTTGGTAATGGACTTCCCAGCATTCAGAACTGTGAGAAATCAGTTTCTTTTCTTTATAAATTACCTAGCCCTTTCTTGCAGCTGTTATAGCAACACAAAATTGAATAAGATAGTAGATCACACCCTGGAATTGAATTAGGATTTCTGAAGGTGAATTATACGAATTTATATTGTATAATAGCATCTGAGATGATTTTTTTAATGTAAAAATTTTAGAAACAAAATCTCTAGGATTTTTTAATTCTTGACTTTCCGAACTATGTCTAGAAAGGTAAACATCAGTCTTTAACTCCTGACGGTAACACTGAAGGAAGGAAAACTATCACTTTTTAATTACCATCACTGTGGATTGCTTCTGTTACAAAAATTCTGGCATTCTTTAGTAATAAAGAAAATAGATATACTATGGTTTCTGATATTATGAGTTTAGTTTGTCCGTGGATTTCTCCCTGCCCCATATTTTGCTAGAGAAGGGCGTATTGGGAGAAATTGTGGTGAGGAATTTGGGTGTGAGGTTTCAAATCTGGATGACTGATCATATCTGGAGAGCCGCTGGGAGGAGGACTAGAGAGAGAAACGGAGTCAAAATTTTTGACGATTAGCCAAGAACCAAAATGCAGAGACACATTGTCAAAACTAAGTTTAAGGAGTGGAAATGAGGTAAGAGATGTAAAAAAGAGCCAGGAATAAAGAATTGGGAAGAATAGGATTAAAGTGAGAAGGATGGAGACACATGCTTCCAATTAACAGTGGACCCTTCCTGTGGAGGTCAATAATTTCACAGTACAAAAGAGTCCAGCCGGCTTAAAATTTCAGTGTTGCTGTGCTCAAGGGTAAGAGATGAGCATAAGTCTGTTAACTCTCTTCATGATTTAACTTCCTAACTTAAGAAATGACAATGATTCTTTTTTATTTTATTTTATCTTTTTTGCAGTTTTTGGCCGGGCTGAGTTTGAACCCTCCACCTCTGGCATAAGGGGCTGGCACCCTACTCCTTTGAGCCACAGGTGCCGCCCCTGACAATAATTCTTAATTTAATTCATTTGTATTTAATAAAGAGAACTGTGCTGCTTGGTTTAGTATGAAGGCTACCAATTTGCCATTGAAAGTACAAATTATTGATATTTCTGAACAAAAATTAGTATGTTAACAAGAGAGGGAGAACAGTGGAAGTTGAAAGCATCCAAATCAGGAATAATCTAGATATATTATAGGACACAGTGTGAATGACTCAATCTAATGCATCTAGGAAAAAAAAAAATCTTTATGGAGGAAAATACAGAGTAGATAGACACCTTGAACTTTTCCTGTTTTTCTCCTCATCGCCTTCCACGGGCCTCTGAGTGCTGGTCCTTGTGATGTGCCGGACCTCGTGGGCTCAGAACAAGGAGGCGTTCTGTGGGCTGCTGACAATTTCTTCCATTTCTGATCAGCTGGGATCTTTCCTGCCCTTGATGTGAAGATGCAGCCTTCCTTAGTTCCTGAACTTCTGTTGATGAACTGGAGAAATACCTTTAGAGTTGTGATCCACACAAATGCAGTGAGGTCTACAGACGGTCGTCAGGCTGCTCCCTCAGGATCTGATATGCTAAAATGAGTCTCTTGAACCTGAGCATCTGCTCCATCAGCACCTTCAGTGTGGAGCTTACTGGTTGGCTCATTTCTACCCTCGTATACTGGTAAGGACTAATGTCTTCCAGGAATTAAGCCTCACCTTTAATTACCTGCTTAAAAAGGACACCACAGTTTGATTAGGTTTTCTTATTGTGATGTCATAAGAAGTGGTATGTTGCTTCTAGTGTTTTTTTTGCAGTTTTTAGCCGGGGCTGGGTTTGCTTTTCTTTTTTTTTTTTTTTTTTTTGGCCAGGGCTAGGTTTGAACCTGCCACCTCCGGCATATGGGACTGGCGCCCTACTCCTTGAGCCACAGGTGCCACCCCCGGGGCTGGGTTTGAACCCACCACCTCTGCATACGGGGCTGGCGCCCTACTCCTTTGAGCCACAGGAGCCACTGCTGTTCCTTCCTTTTCAGTCATCACTTGTTTGGTATCTTCTGTGTAACTTCACAGTCTAATTCCAGGACCAAACAGTGGACTTGACCTCAAGTCTTCCCCGTTTCTCTGAACCTTTTGTTCGTGTCTCCATTTGCCCAGTTAGAGGCTCTCAATCCTTGGTGACAGGTGGGACAAACCACGGCCTCTCTGGGCACTGTTCTCCCTTCAGAGCCCTCCCCTAACAGAAGCTCAGTTGTTTTGCTTTTCTCTCTTTCTGGCCCTTGTTTTCTCCTCTCGCCCACATGCCACGCTACTTAGTCATCACTTAGTCCACATTTGATGTAAAGGAAATTTTATTTATATTTCTAAGAGATGTCACAGCTGATAAAAGGTATCTGGTTCTATAGGCAGAGAGGCCTGTTTTTCAGTCACATATAGATTGGAAGAATTGGCTCCTTTAGAATTCCCCAGGGCTTAGCAACCTCCAGTCATTTGTGGAATGGAATTGTTTTAACTATATAAATACAGGGGGTAGGGGGTGGGGGGCGAGACTCACTTGGGGACTTGGGGAACCTAGCCACCAGAAAGTATCTTTGTGTTAAGACATTTACATTCTACATTTAGTAAGTTTCACATGTACCCCTGTAAGACGCACCACAGGTGTAATCCCACCAATCACCCTCCCTCCGCCCATCCTCCCCCCTCCCTCCCCTCCCTTTCCCCCTTCCCCCTATTCTTAGGTTATAACTGGGTTATAGCTTTCCTGTGAACGCCATAAATTAGTTTCATAGTAGGGCTGAGTACATTGGGTACTTTTTCTTCCATTCTTGAGACACTTTACTAAGAAAAATGTGTTCCAGCTCCATCCATGTAAACATGAAAGAGGTAAAGTCTCCATCTTTCTTTAAGGCTGCATAGTATAAGAAAATGCCAGGAAGGCTATGTTAACCAGCGTGATGAACATATGTCAAATGATCTATAACACCAGTGTATGGTGCTCATGATTGTATTAATGTACACAGCTATGATTTAATAATAAATAAATTAAAAAAAAAAGAAAGTATCTTTGCTGCTGGGTAGGATTCCACCCTTTGGAGGAATAGTCCTAGTTTTGAGGGACAGAGGCAAACCTTTATTTACCCCCTTCCTGAGCAGTATCCTTTTCTCTTCTGGGCTATATACCATCTCTTGAGGGTGTGGAGCTTGTGCGCCAGCTCATCCTCTCTGTGACTATCAGCACACACCTGGCGTAGGAGAGAACAAGCTATGAACACGATTTGTACAACTCTTTTATACCATTCCATCAGCACGGTTATAATGCAGTTCCTCTTGGATACAAACATAGCAACGGCGTTTTCTACTTTACCTGCTCCTTGACTGACAAGCTCACGCTTTTCCTAGATGATTCCCAATAAGCTCATGTAGTCTAACATATTCAGATTGAAACAACGCCACAGGTAGCACTTCTTATTTATGAAACTAATTATATTCTCATGGGCATTACTTTGCAATTTTTCATAGAACTTCTTGTCCTAACAGTGGAAGAATTTGTATGAACTCCATTCCTCTTTTTTCTGTTTTTCTTTTAAAACTTAGCCATTGACCTTGCACGCCATGAGCTGCTGTGTGGATTATGCTCTCTTTGCCTTATCACAAGAAAATATTTTTGGATGAACTTCCCTGAACCCAGTGCTCCTTCCCCTCACTTTCCTCCTTGTGACTCAGAGTTCACCTGCTGGTCTGTCTGTCTCCTTTTCCTTAACATGTGTTTCATAGAGAATCTCAGCAGAAAACCTAGAAGAAAAAATAGATTATTCAGGTGCTATGTGTGAATGCCTTTTAGATTGTATAATAATACACTTACTTTTATTTTACAAATAAAAAATGAACCTTACGGAGTTTAAGTGACTTACCTAATGTCAAATCATAAGCAAATGATAAAATCAGATCTAAAAAGGGGGCTTCTGATTCCAAGTCCTATTATTTTTCGGCAATACTGTTCATTAATAGATGGCTAGTCTGTCACCAGCCAGTTGATTGGAAGAAAAGCAAAAACACAAATTTGTAAGCACTTGTTAACTTTTGAGGTAGTCATTTTAAATGGCTGTTTGGCTCATTGAAGGACAGTAGTGAAAGCTCAAATTATAATCCATAACTGTCTTCAATTCCAACATGATTCTTCTTTGTTGAAGTTTTGATCTAATTAAATTACCATCACCTGGTTAAAGTATGGTTATAAGGCATTTTATGAATTTCAGTTAAAAAAAGAGGTGAAAACACGGAATTAATTATCTGACACAACAGTATCACAGATTTCTTTGCTGACATGTAATTTTAAAGTTAAAGCATCTCAGACAAGAGCAAGAGATATTTTAATATGAAGTAAAGGGGAACCCACTAGGGAAAAATATATATGAGTGTAGAACTTAAAATCCAACTAATAGTGTTAATTTTAAATTTCTCTTTTTTTAATTCTAATTTTTACAGTGAAAAATTATTGGAAAAATTGTAAAATGATGACGTATTTATATATTTGATTATGATGCAAATATAGACCTAACGAGCCAGCCACACTGGAATTTCAGAGGAGTTAGTTTTGCTGAATATGTATTTATTAAATTAACTCTGTACATAGTCATAGCTGAATATGGATGTATATTGTTTATTAAGTCACAACTTCTGTAGAACCAAGTTGTGGACTGGGCTTAGTTCTGGGTAGATTATAGTCTTTTGTTTAGTATCCTGCCAGTGGCCCAAGTTAACAGTAAATGTGACATTGTTATCATTGGTAACTATTATTATTATTGAAATTGATATTTTTCTTCAAAGTAAAAACCTTGCAAGAATGATCTAATCTTCCTTGGTATTAAATTTGTCACTCGTCACCTTAACCTTACTATATATTTCTTTCTAAAATTGTGATTAAACTTTTTTTTCTCATCACCCTTTCTGCCTCTAACTCTCATTTATTCTCTAATTGCTTTAACCTACATCACAGTCATCACTCTCTAGCTGATCTTCCTTCTTTCAAAGCCCTTTCTTCAGATCTACTTTTCATGCAGTTGGCAGCGGACCCACGCTACCATGTCACTTTCTTGTCACGGATTAAGATGATCAATAATTTATAACGCATTTAGGTATCTGCACACATCCAGGAGGAAGTTCGGGAGGAACCCCAGGCAAAGAGACAGCTGAGGATTATAGACAGTGAGAAAGAAAAGGATGAAAACCAACAAGGTGGGTGAGAACAGCAAGTGGCAAATTAAACCAAGAAGCGTTCTTACCCCGGCTTGCAAAATTTTGCCATGACTTGCAGTATGAAATACATTTTTTATTTTGGCAGGCACATGTGTCAATGAGCACTAAGTCATCTGCAGACGTTCACACTCACACACAGACTCACACACATTCACACTCCCACACTCACTCACAGACACACACACACTCACTCACAGACTCACATACACTGACAGACACACACACTCACAGACTCACATACACTCCCACTCACACACACACTCACAGACACACACACACTCACTCACAGACTCACATACACTGACAGACACACACACTCACAGACTCACATACACTCCCACTCACACACACTCACACACTCACAGACTCACATACACTCCCACTCACACACACACTCACAGACACACACACACTCACTCACAGACTCACACTCAGACTCACCTCACACAGACTCACACACAGACTCAGACTTACAGACAGACACATACACACTCACAGACACACACACAGACTCACACTTACAGACACACTCACACACATACTCACAGAGTCACACACACACTCACTCAGACTCACACACACTCACACACAGACTCAGACTTACAGACAGACACATACTTACACACTCACTCACAGACACACGCACACAGACTCACACAGACTCACACCTCACACACACTCACACACAGACTCAGACTTACAGACACATACACACTCACAGACACACACAGAGACTCACACCTCACACACACACAGACACACATACAGACTCACACAGACACACACTCACACACATACTCGCAGACACACACACTCACTCCCAGACTAACACTCACAGACACACACACACTCACTCAGACTCACACTCACACACAGACTCACACTTACAGACACACACTCACAGACTCACATACACTCACTCACACACACTCACAGACTCACATACACTCACACTTACACCCACTCACACTCACTCTCAGACTCTCATACACTCAAGCATACCCCAAATATGTCACCACACAATAGTATAACTAGTGTGATGTAGCTGTTGTTTTAAAGTCTATTTTATTTTCTTAAAAAATAAATTCCTACTGTGGGAGGCTATGCCTGTGTAGGGGTGAGGGTATTTTTGAAATCTCTGTACCTTCTGTTTTTTTTTGATGAGAATCTAAAACCATATAAAAAAGAAAGGCTATTAAAATTTAAAACAAACAAACAAAACACCTAAACTCCTGGTGGTGATCTACTAATTGAGTCCTCTAGCGAGTCCTGGCTTCCATCTACCGAGGAAAGCGTGGTCCAGTGCCATGAAGAGGAAGGAGGGAGCTTCAAGGTGTGGTTAATCAAGGGACTTACATACAGCAGATAAGAAGATAATGGTTAAAAGGTCTCAGTCAAATTTAATAATCAAAAAGCAACAATTAAAAAGTGACTGCTACAGTGGGAAACCAGACTGTCGAGGGCTAAGGAACGCTCACTTTGCAGATTAGAAGACTGTCTCAGGGTGGATGAGAACTTTCCCCAAATTTACCCAGCTAATGGTGACAGAACCAGGATTGAAACCAGATTCTACTTGGATGACTAAGGGTTTTCCGTTATGGTGCAAGAGAGGGGCCCATGGCGGGACTGATGTAATCGCTCACGTCCTGACCTCCATGGAGCTTTCTGGGTCTCTCAGCCACAGCTGCCTTCTGAGCATCTGTTGGAGTGTTTATTCCATTAATGAGGCACACTTCATTTTATAATTATTTTACCTGCCTTACCTGGATCCCCATATCTTAAGTTGCTTTTCAGTGGAAAATGGTCCCTATTCCTGTTTTGTTGGTGATTGAAGTCAGTGATTGCTTATGATGTATTTCTATATTTCTTACTACACCCAGCATAACACCTTGCCCTAAGCACATTTTCAATAAACATTTGTTGAGTAAACAACAGCCCTTGGTCACTGCCTACTCATCGAAAAGAACACTTCTCTAGGAATCAACACAGCTCAGTTATTTCATAGTTTGGGTGTCGACTGCACGCTCTGCACTAAAAAGCATTATTAAAATCTTACCTATTTTGTCTTATTTTCCATCAAAGCCTACAGATGTATATCTATAGTTTCTTTAAATCTTTTTTCAAAGCAGCATAATCTTTATCTTTTCTGTTTTCTTTCTCAAAGTACCTCTAAGCCAATTTAGTTCAGTAGATTCTGTTATTTTTCTTTCTTTTTATTTGTAGAGACAGAGTCTCACTTTATGGCCCTCGGTAGAGTGCTGTGGCCTCACACAGCTCACAGCAACCTCCAACTCCTGGGCTTAAGCGATTCTCTTGCCTCAGCCTCCCGAGTAGCTGGGACTACAGGCGCCCGCCACAACGCCCGGCTATTTTTTGGTTGCAGTTTGTCCGGGGCCGGGTTTGAACCCGCCACCCTCGGTATATGGGGCCAGCGCCTTACGGACTGAGCCACAGGCACCGCCCTGTTATTTTTCTTTTTAATGAACCGGAGGATACCCTATGCTCTGTTACACTTGGTTTCTTTCTATCTTCACCACTCTTTCCCACCAGATTGGAGCGAATCTTTTTAAAGAACCAAACGACTCAGCAAAGGCCTCATATAAATATCCTGACAATTACAACAATTTTTCATTTTGTGTGTATGAAAAGTCTAGTGGTAATTGGATACACTAAACCTGTATCTTTGTGTTCTCGAGTTGTGTGTTATTCCAGTTTTCAGTGATTTTATAGGAGCTGCACATGTACAGACTAAATATACATCTTAAAACTTAAAGTCCCCAATTTAATTTGCCTGCAATTAAAACCTTTCTCGTTGTATGAATTTTGTAAGCTCGCTCTATTAAGCCAAGTTAAGTTTAGTATGGTTACTTAAATAAAGACTTAGTGCATCTTCTATATACTGAACCCTATTCTTAAGAAACTTCTTCTTTTTCAAAGAATGGGAAGAAAACTGTTGGGGACCATACTTTTCCTGAGTAGCAGCTGCTGAAAATTGAGGCCACAAAGGCAATTGACTCTCAGGAAATTCTTTTGGCCTGGCCTGGTGGCTCATGCCTGCACCCCTAGCCCTCTGGGAGGGGATGCGGGTGGATTGCTTGAGCTCAGGAGTTCCAGACCAGTCTGAATAATGGTAAGACTCCATCTCTGCTAAAAACAGAAAACCCAGCTGTATGTAGTGGTGCACACCTGTAGTCCCAGCTACTCAGGAGGATGAGGCAAGAGGATTACTCAAGCCCAAGAATTTGAGGTTGCTGTGAACTGTGATGTCATGGCACTCTAACCTCAGTGACGGAGTGAGACTCTGTCTCAAAAATAAAATAGGCTGGGGCGGAGCCTGTGGCTCAGTGAGTAGGGCCCTGGCCCCATATACTGAAGCTGGCGGGTTTAAACTTGGCCTTGGCCAAACTGCAAAAAAAATAGCTGGGTGTTGTGGCAGGTGCCTGTAGTCCCAGCTACTTGGGAGGCTGAGGTAAGAAAATCACCTAAGCCCAAGAGCTGGAGGTTGATGTGAGCTGTGATGTCACAGCACTCTACTGAGGGTGACAAAGTGAGACTCTGTCTCTAAATAAATAAATAAATAAAAATAAAAATAAAATAAAATAGGCTGGGTGTGGTGGCTCAGCCTGTAATCCCAGCACTTGGGAAGCCGAGGTGGGTGGATTGTCCTGAAGCTTAGAGGTTCGAGACCAACCTGAGTAAGAACCAGACTGTCTCTAAAAATAGCCGGGTGTTGTGGCAGGTGCCTGTAGTCCCAGCTACTTGGGAGGTTGAGGCAAGAGAATCACTTAAGCCCAAGAGTTTGAGGTTGCTGTGAGCTGTGACACCACAGCACTCTACTGAGGGTGACAAAATGAGACTCTGTTTCAAAAATAAAAAATTAGCTGAGATAAAATAAATCAAATCTTTCTCAGGAATTTTGTATCAGGTTTTTATTAGGGATGTTTTTGAATAAAAAGAGGAAAAAGCCACTTGTTGAGTGGCTACTGTGCCACCTACAGTAGTAGGTTCTTTATTTTAGATTAAATGCCCTAAAAAATAATCATTTTTTAGTCGTTAACACATTAGTCCATTATAGAAAATTCTAAAGCTATCATGTATATTTAATAAAAAATAAGTCACTTCAATCTCTCAGCTATATTTTTGTTTCCTTTGAGTCAAAAAATTTCTTTATTTTCTTTTGCATTCTTCCAGAAATACTTGAGATTAGCATTGTATTTGAAAGTCAGGTCTTTGTCACAATAGATTTTTTACTCTTCCTATCAAATTAGGCTTCTCCAAAATATTATTTTACATACTGTTGGTTTTGGATATCTCTGAGTAAGAAGATCTGTGGAGGAAAATAATGGGGTACTGTGTTGATCTTGTAGTCATTGTCTGCTTGTGGGTGCAAGTTACTTAACCCTTGCATATCACAGGAGTGGTAGAAAGGCTTAAACTTCAGACTGCTGGATATACTGAGCTTCAAAAGCTAAGTGCTGGTCCGTTAGTTGTGGGACCTTAAAGTTGTGTGAATTCTTAGCATTTCAATGTGCTTATCTGTAACTCATTTGCATGGAATTTCATACTGCAGAGTAGAACCTTTACCTCTGGCCTGGCACCCCTGGATATGAATCTTGGCTCCATCACTTAATTGCCACTGGAGAAATTACTTAACCTTTCTTTGTCTTACAGTTTTTATCCATAGTATGAGGGCTATTACTACATACTCTATGGTTTTATTGGGAAATACACATATGCTGTCCTAGGTTTTAGTATCAAATATTATTTGGTAATTTTTTTATTCTTTGGGTTGATTAAATTAGATAATACAAAGTTTCGGGCACATATTGTAAATTAAATTTCCTCTTTTTTTTTTTTTTTTTTGTAGAGACAGAGTCTCACTTTATGACCCTTGGTAGAATGCCGTGGCCTCACACAGCTCACAGCAACCTCCAACTCCTGGGCTTAAGCGATTCTCTTGCCTCAGCCTCCCGAGTAGCTGGGACTACAGGCGCCCGCCACAACTCCCAGCTATTTTTTGGTTGCAGTTTGGCCGGGGCCGGGTTTGAACCCGCCACCCTCGGTATATGGGGCCGGCGCCTTACCGACTGAGCCACAGGCACGGCCCTAAATTTCCTCTTTTTGACAAACTTCGGAATGGGAGAAGATATTTGCATCCTATGAATTGGACAAAAGCCTAATAACTAGAATCTACAAAGAATTCAAGCAAGAAAAGAGAAAACAACTTCATTAAAATCTAGGAAACGGACATGAACAGACTCTTTCTTACGAGGACAGATGAATGACCAACAAACACTTGAAAAAATGCTCTTTATCTCTAATTATCACAGGCACTCACATCAAAGCCATTTTGAGATATGACCTAACCCCAGTGAGAATAGCCCACAGGTCAAAAGCTGCCGATGCTGGTGTGGGTACAGAAGGGAACACTTATGCACTGTCGGTGGGACTAAAAATTAATATTGCCCTTTTAAAAAGAAATATAGAGGCTGGATGAGTGGCTCCTGCCTGTAATCCCAGCACTGTTGGAGTTGGAGGTGGGTATATGGCCTGAGCTCACCAGTTGGAGACTAGCTGAGCAAGAGAGAGACCCCATTTCAAAAAATAGCCGGGCATTGTGGCTGGCGCCTGTAGTTCCAGCTGCTCAGGAGGCTGAGGCAAGAGGATCACTTGAGCCCAAAGTTCAAGGGTGTTGTGAGCTATGATGCCATGGCACTCTACCAAGGTCAACAAAGTGAGACTCTGTCTCAGAAAAAAAAAAAAAAAAAACAGCAGTGTGGCCAGATCTGGCCAGATCTCTCTGAACTGGAGAAAGACCACGGAAAACAAGATAGGAGAGGAAAACTAGAAGGAACATGTAGGTGCTTTTTTTATTTTTAAATTGTGAAGCCATGGAAGGTTTCAGCAGAGAAATACTATGATGCAACTTGGAGAGATTACTCTGGCAGCTGTGTGGAGGATGGATCACCAGAAGGCAACTGTGAGGGCAGGGAGCCAGAGGCTGTGGGTGGCCGTCCAGATGAGGGGCATCCAGGTGAGAGGGGCATCCAGGTGAGGGGCGTCCAGGTGAGATGGGCATCCAGGCGAGGGGCGTCCAGGTGAGGGGCGTCCAGGTGAGATGGGCGTCCAGGTGAGAGGGGCGTCCAGGTGAGATGGGCGTCCAGGTGAGGGGCGTCCAGGTGAGGGGCGTCCAGGTGAGAGGGGCGTCCAGGTGAGGGGCGTCCAGGTGAGGGGCGTCCAGGTGAGAGGGGCATCCAGGTGAGGGGCGTCCAGGTGAGGGGCGTCCAGGTGAGATGGGCGTCCAGGTGAGGGGCGTCCAGGTGAGAGGGGCATCCAGGTGAGGGTCGTCCAGGTGAGGGGCGTCCAGGTGAGATGGGCATCCAGGTGAGGGGCGTCCAGGTGAGGGGCGTCCAGGTGAGATGGGCGTCCAAGGTGAGATGGGCGTCCAGGTGAGGGGCGTCCAGGTGAGGGGCATCCAGGTGAGGGGCGTCCAGGTGAGGGGCGTCCAGGTGAGATGGGCGTCCAGGTGAGGGGCGTCCAGGTGAGAGGGGCATCCAGGTGAGGGTCGTCCAGGTGAGGGGCGTCCAGGTGAGATGGGCATCCAGGTGAGGGGCGTCCAGGTGAGGGGCGTCCAGGTGAGATGGGCGTCCAAGGTGAGATGGGCGTCCAGGTGAGGGGCGTCCAGGTGAGGGGCATCCAGGTGAGGGGCGTCCAGGTGAGGGGCGTCCAGGTGAGAGGGGCATCCAGGTGAGAGGGGCGTCCAGGTGAAGGGCGTCTAGGTGAGTGGTGTCCAGGTGAGAGGGGCTGGGATGAGAGCAGCAGCTGCGATGTCCCTGAGTGATGCCATTTTAAGTAGAGTGGATGGGACTCTCAGGCTTCGCTTGTTCCTTCTCTCCCTTCAGCCCTCTCCACTTTCCTCCTTTCTACCCCCAGACAGCTGCTTGTGTATACTTGGGATCCTATTAAACTATGGTACCTTTCTCGGCTACGAAGGCTGCGGTGAGAAGGGGGTGGAGCAGAGTGGGGTGCGAGAGCAGACACATAAATGAGAACGTGAGCCTGATAATGAACGTGCCACGAGAATCTACACCTCACCTGGGGGCGCGATGCCGGGCACACACTGGGGGAGGCTTCTGGAAATGCTTCCCGGGAAAGGTGGTGCCTGTGCTGAGTTCTCAGAGATGAGGAGGTGTTTGTTTGGTAGGCACAGGGAGATGAGAAGGACGCTCCTGGCAGAACAGGCGCTGTCTGCAAAGACCAGGAGCCCGAAATATCCTGGCATTTGTGACGAACTGCAAGTCATGTAGTTTTGTACGGTTTGGGGCTGGGAGGAGTGGGTGGCTGAGTGGGTTGAAGGAAATGAGAAACTCGGTGAGAAAGAGGGGTGGGGACTCAGGCTGCGGCTGAGATGCGGAAAGTCTTCTTTGCTCTGATAAGAAATTTGCCTTTTGCCCCTTAGCCGAACGAGAATCTTTACAGGATTATATAAAGAAGGAAGCTTTTGATCAGATGTGATTTTTTTTTTTTTAAATGTCACAATGTAATGGCGTGGAAGATGTTTTAGAAATGAGTAAGACGAGATAGCTGGGAGATTTTTTTTAAAAAACTTAGTAACTTGATTAGTTTCAGGAGCAATTTTTATTAAAACAGCTCATAATTGATTACAACTCACCTAAGGTCTCTGTATGATTGTTTCCTCCACCGCCTGTTCATATAATTCCGATTACCATCAAAGAAACTTAATTTTGTTTCCATGTATGGTATTACTATATGGAAATTGTTCCTCTTATGATTTTTCAAAAATTTGTGATGTAACGTAGGACCCCCTAGGACCTATGAAACACGTGATTTCTAAGGGACCTTTGGCATTCTGTGAGCTTGTGAATGGGACCAAGGCACAGCTCTTTCTGCCTTCACTGGTGTTAGACAGAGATCTGGGTGAGATCCCATCTCTGTGGATAACATCAACTAACACCTTCGTCAGTCCTCAGTGAGTCGAATGTGCTTCGAAGTCGCAGCAACCAAACTCCACTCATGACTGGCAGGGTTTAGGTGTGAGTCACAGGAACACCATGTGGAAATTCATGTATTGTCTCATGACGCCTCACTGAAAAAGAGAGAGAAAATTGATTCAGGCCAATGTGTCATTTGGAAGACGGACAGCACGGTAATGGCACTGTAACCATTCTCAGACTTTTGCATAGCATTTTTTACTTGGCAAATTATCTTCACAAATACTCAGCAAACCCCAAATTAAGGAAACGTCCACAAAGTCAACGTTTTCTCTCATTGTGTCTTTTCTACAGACGGGAGCGTCTCCACCCTTGAGTGCATTTTGCGAGGGATGGGGTAGGATCCACAGAAACAACTCAGGCCGAGAACACGGCCGCTTTCTGAGCACTGAAACCACAGGACTCGCACCCATGCTGGAGGAGACACAAGTGGAAACGGCAGACTATCTCAGCACCTGCTTTGTTCTGCATTTCCCTGGGACAATTTTAGGAACGATGGGAGAAAATGCTGATGGGATTCTGAGTTGCACAATCCTAAAACTGTAAGCACAGCTCTAGATAGCTCAGAAGCAACTGCAGCTGGAAACTTGGCAATGGATGTAAGGATTGGACCAGCTGTACTGCAGCCAGGACTAACTCTGCGTCTAGAAGACAACTTCCCCACACATGGTCGCGACACTCACTGGAGTGGATTTCACTTGTCCCCGCGGGATGGAGAGGGCTTGTCAGTTCAACAGTATCATCTCATCTCTCTCCTATACACTGATTCTGGTTCTTTCTTAAAATCTGGGGCAAATATCATCATTTTCCACGAAGTTCATTCAGATCCCACAGGAAGAAGTCATTTCTCCTTTCTTGTGATAGGCACTCTTTAAATGTTCCGTGAGTAACATAGCGTCATCTTGAAAACGGTAAACAGACATTTATGTGCAGAATCTTTTGCTTTATATTCATACGTGCACAGGACACTTGAAAGACGGACTGAACCAATTTGTACTGTTAAAACTTTTTGTTTCTATTTCAGTTTGGTTTCTTCCTTTGAGATTTCTCTTGGTAGCATTAGGAGACAGTTATATTCAGACGCTTTAGTGAAATTTTGATTTTCATTTGCATTCTCTGGTCCATTTTGAGCAGGGTATTGGCTGCCGTGATTAGTACGGGGAGGAAGCGGCTGCGAGGAGGGAAGTGCTGGCAATGAAGATTTTTACTTTTCTAGTTTTCTGCTGTTGCTAGAAATTGTCTAAATAACAGGTGTCTACCATCATAAGTGCAGGAACATGTTATTTTTATCACAATGAGGGCCAGATCCAGCCTGTAGGTACTTACGTTAACTCAGAGAGAAGTCAGCTGTACTCGGAATCTAGAAGAGTCGATTTGTAAGGGTCTATGTTTTACCCTTCAATTGCTCCCAAATGTAAAAATTCCACACCTTGAGCATTTTTACCCACCTTTGCCACCAATCTCATGAACAGAAACGTACCATTGACTTTGACATAATACACGATTTCCCTTCCAAACGAGAACAGACAATTGGCATTTAGCATCTACAATTACAAGTAGCAGGCGAGGTAGCTTTAGTCATTCTGAAAATCACAAGCACTTTGTCGCTATGCTCCCACCCAACTCTGAAAACACCCAATGATGGGTTGAAACAGTTTTACATTCCAAGGATAAGTTGGAAGCCTTTTCCTGCTAGTGGAAGCAGACCATTTAGCAACATGCAAGATACTAAAACCCTTTCTTATTAATTATTTTAATATAAAGTGACTCATTATGTAAAATGGGAAGACCTAGCTCCTGAATGTGCAGAAAGCAGAGCTGGGCCCCATGCACGACTCAGCTTCACTCGCTCAGAAGTCAGAGGGTGCAGCGAACTCCCCTCCCTCCAATCATTTAGGTCATCAGAACCCACTCGCTGGGAGCACGTAGCCTTTTAATTTAGCAGAGCAGCATCTCTACCTAAAACAGCATGAGCCAAGTAAAGTCTGACTATAAGAAAAACACAATGTGCTGATTGCTAAAGTCCTTTCAGCTTGTTTTGCTGAGCCACAATATGAAAGAGGCGGGGAAAATGACTACCAGATGCCACCGGGCAAGCGGAGACATGGATTTCAAAAGTGACACAATCATGATTCCCAACATGCTGAAGATGGAAGGGATAGATGTATATTTTATAATTTCTGTTAGCTAATTCCAGGGGAAATTATGCATTTCATTTTGATTTTAAATCACTTGCGGCCAATGGCATAGTTTGTTTATCTTTACATAACCCCTTTTTTCCTTAGCAGTGCTGTGCTCATGGTAGGCATTCAATAAAGGTTTTGCTTGATTTGAACGTGTTATCCAAAAGTTAATTCTCCAGCTAATTATGTGACTTCTATTTTTAGTAGTTACTAAGAACAGGAGCGGCATCTTTCATATTCTCTGTAAGTCTTTAACTGCTCTGCGCGTAGTGGGCACTTAGCCAATGTTTATTTATTTATTTATTTTTGGTATCGTGACTTGGATACGAACTGAGGTTGCTGGGGCCACAGCAAATATTTTTGAATTAAATTTTATTGTATTCCAATGAAAGGATTTTTTGTTTCCAGTAGGATTAATTTACGAGTGACTTCCTTATGCGCTTAGTGTTTATTTTTTTTTTAATTTATTTTACAAGTCTACACCTTTTGCTGCTTGATTAGAATTTAGAGTTAAATTTGAGCCTTCTCAAATTTAAAGCCCCCTACATCCAATACGATATAAATTCTGGTGGTTCTACCACTAAAATCTTGTCTGAATGTTTCATTGCTGTTCGTCCCAACCGCTACCACCCGGGACAGTCCACTTTTCTGCATAATGCTCTTACTAGCCTCCACTTTAATTCAGCACCATATCTGAGTTCTTTATCAAGGCCTGCCATGAACTGCGTTTAGGGTCCTGCTCATTTCTCCCCGACAGCCTTTCTCCTCACTTTATCAGTCTCATTAGCTCTTGCTCCTTCCATTTCTTTTTTAGAGACAGGGTTTGGCTATGTTGCCCAGGCTGGCCTTGAAGTGCTGGGCTCTAGGGATCCTCCTGCCTCAGCCTCCCGAGTAGCTGGGACTGCAGGCGCCTGCCACCTAGCCCACACAGCAGCCTTTTTTCTATTCCTCAAATCTTCTAAGCTTATTCTTTACTTTAGAGCCTGAAATTTTCTCTTCCTTATACTTGTGATCCTCCTTCTTTGCATGGCTTGCTCTGTGATGGAATTCACGGCTCTTCCCAAAATTTGCCTCCGCAGGGTGGCCTTGGCTGCCTCCCATCTGAAGTGTCATCACCTCATCCGGTCTCCATTCTAGCTTGTTTTGGTTTCTTCCCAGCACCTGTCCTCAGCTGGTATTTATTTGTTCACTGTCTTTCCCCTTCAGACAGAATTCAAATTCTAGGAAAACAAAGACTTTGTTGGTCTGTTTACCCTGGCATGTAGCAAACGTTAAAAAAAAAATTGAATAAATGAAAGCATGAATGGAAAATCTGCATATTTAAAGGGCAGATTTTGATTCTAAACAGTGAGAAAATGGAATAAGACGCACCATGGTGTGTCTTATTTACCTGATGATATGCTTTAAACAGAAACCGCTCTGTTCATTATAGACTGAACAGCACTTAATCCTTAGTTGTTTTCTTTTGATGTGTGGGAAATCTGCTTATTGATTATGTCTTCCACAATATAGTTCTGAAGACTTTTAGGTACACTGAAATTTACCACATGCTCTGAGAGATTTGACTGTGAGTGTCGATATACACAGTCCTTTTTACAAGTCTAGAAAAGCGATTAAATGAGACCAACTGTTCTCTCATTTGGTTTAATGGTTTAAAATATTTTCATGAATGAACTGAATTTCAAATCAGAAAAAAAATATGTGTGTGTATATATCTATTTTGCTCACGACATCTAACATATGACTATTAGATAGTTATTATAGCACCTGCAGAGAACAATCTGAATTTATATTATAAACTTTCAGAGGTGGTAAGAAACGAATAGATTGAAACTCATAAAAAAAATAGCACCAAGCAATATGCTTTGGGATTAAATAAATTGTGTCTTTTTACACATTTAATTATCTACAGCCATTCTGAAATATTTTATGCCAAATTTATGTATAATGGTAGGTAGCTGCATGCATAATGTGTTTTTGTCTTAAATAATCTTTTTTTTGAGACAGAGCCTCAAGCTGTCACCCTGGGTAGAGTGCTGTGGCATCACAGCTCACAGCAACCTCCAACTCCTGGGCTTAAGTGATTCTATTGCCTCCGCCTCCCTAGCAGCCAGGACTACAGGTGCCCGCCACAACACCTGGCTATTTTTTGGTTGCAGCCATCATTGTTGTTTGGAGGGCCCGGGCTGGATTCGAACCTGCCAGCTCAGGTGTATGTGGCTGGCTCCTTAGCCGCTTGAGCTACAACTGCCAAGCCAGTCTTAAATAATCTTTATAGAACAAGAAATTAAAAGCCTTCCTTACTTCACTTCTCCATCACAGTGTATCTCTATCTGGTGAGCTTTGCTGTCTGATCTTGGACCTCTATGTGGTCATTACATAGGAGGCCAGTCTTACTTTTCCAAGTTCTTTGAAAACACAATTGCTTTTGTCTTCTGATGAAGTGTCAGAGCATGGAGGCCCAGACCTCCTATGTCCAGCCTGGTAGAAAGTGAAAGGGATGCCTTAGAATGTGGGAGGATGCCTGGGTGGTGATCACATGTGGCAATGCCCAGCACGGCTGCCTGGAGCTGTGGGCAGCAGGGGTTGAGCAGGACGTGGAAAAGATTGATCTGCAGCTGTTGCTAGAGCCTCATTCAGCACCCTGTGATTGTGCCTTAGGCAACCCTGTCACATCACATGCATTTTGGTGCAGAGCCCAGATCGGTAGGGCCTGATGAATGCTGGGCGGCGTGTGGCTCCCACACTGCCTGATCCTACTCACATACCCCACCATCACTTTCCCTCCTTTGACTGTAGTCCCACACTGATGACTCACTGTCATCTTATCTACTCACTCCTGATCCTCGTCCCCCACACTCATACATCTGGTCCTGTCCCATCTTGTAATTGGGCAGCCCTTTTATCTGAGGCACCAGTTTCTTTTATATTTTTTAAATGAAAAGACCCGAATATATGACTCTGTCAGTGTAAGCTCTGCTTATAATAAATTGAACTGCCAGCTGCCGTGAAACCCACATCCATATAAGAACTTAAAGATCAGACTGGGGAAGTGTTGAACCAGACTTTGAGTACTTAGGATTGGCATCAGTGACAAAAGAGGTTACAGAAAAAACAATGGATGTGGGAATAAACCCAGCAAGCAGTGGAGGCCGAGCATGTAAAGTATATGATAAGAGTGGTCCAAGCAGGTGGCAGGAGGCCCTGCTTACCTTCATCCATCTCCCATTAAAAAAATATAAATAAAAAAGAAGAAGAAAGGGGGGGAGAGATAAAATGTAAAACCTTCCTTAAAAAGAAAAAAAAGAGTGAACTTGATATGCAAAAGTCAACTCTTCCCTGGCCACGTTATTTCCATTCTTCCTTCTCTGTGTCATTAATTTCTGCCAAATTAATCTTCCTAAATCACAACTACGCCTGTCTCTTCCTTGCACATGTGTAGACCCCCTGCCCCACCCAGTATTTCACTGAATAACTTCCTTAGCCTGGCTTTCAATATTCTTTGCTTTGTGAAGCCACTGGTTAGTACTGGGCTTACCAGCAAAACTTCTCTACTTATTATTCCCAGATCATCACCAGACTGGGAACTCTCTAACGTAGAAACGTTTTAATAGTCATCATTGTACTGCTACTGCTAAGCCCAGCGTCTGGCCCACAGTGGCAGAATAAGCGTGTCCGATCCTTTCCTCCTCCTGAGCTTTTGCTCATTCGGTTCTCTGTTTGAAACGTTTCCCCCACTTAGCTGTAGATACTGTAATTACATCAACATTTTCAGAGCCATTTCAGCAGGCTGGTTATGATTCCATCGAGTGAATATAAATTTCTTCTAAGCATTTCTTCATCACTTGCAAATATCATAGTACCTACTTCCATATTCTTTTTTTTTTTCCTTTGTTCAGTTTCTTTTGGGGGTCCAGGGCAGGGTTTGAATCCCTGAATCCAGGGTTTGAACCTCCAGTGTATGGGACCGGCACCCTACTCCTTGAGCCACAGGCGCTGCCCCCTACTTCCATATTCTATCTTATAGTTAGCAATATGATTGTTTCTCAATCTAGGAAATTGTACATTTTTGAAAAGCAGAATTTGTTTCTTGCTTTTAATAACTAATACAGTTCTTTGTACAAGCAACAGTGCTCAGTAATTCTTATAATAAACTAATGAATTGACCAAGAAAGAAACAGAGAGGAAAGCCTTTCAGTTTAAATGCATTATTGCAACTGAGCACACTCTGGATTTGAAGAGAAATTGTATTTGTTTATCTGTCACATAGTTATCCAGGCTTCTAAAGAGGTAAATAAGTTTCTGAGAACTCTGCTATTTATTTGTACAGAATCAGGAATTTGGGAAGATGTCATATCTTTGAAATAGAGGGCTCTGTGATTCCTTTGTTGACCATCTACCTTGGGAAAAATATTCTTTCTATTAGCGATAAAACAATGTACAACTATCACCCTTTTTTTTTTTTCCTTTGGAGGCAGAGTCTTATTCTGTCACCCTGGGTAGAGTGTCGTTGTTGTAGCTCACAACAACCTCAAACTCTTGGGCTTCAGCGATCCTCTTGCCTCAACCTCCTGGGACTACAGACACCTGGGTAACTGGGACTATAGACACCTGTCACTATGCCTGGCTAGTTTTTCTATTTTTTTCAGTTCAGGTGGGGTCTTGCTCTTGTTCAGGCTGGTCTTGAACTTTTGAGCTCAAACAATTCACCCATTCTGCCTCGGCCTCCCAGAATGTTAGGATTACAGGTGTAAGCCACCATGCCAGGCCTCAACTATCACTCTTGAATTTAGACAAAAGTTTACCTAAAACAAGGTACTGGAGAGATATTGCTTGCTTAATTCCTATGAAAATATATTCCATACCATTTTGAGAATTTTCAGACTACTATGCAATTTGGTAAATAGATCTAGAACATATAACCTTTAATTACAGCATAAAAACTCCAACAGGGATATTGTCACAGAATAATATTCTGACATGACTCAGAGGTGACGCATGATTCTGGAACACTGTTGGGTTCGTTCTTGGCAGAGACATAGAAGCGGTACCTAAGTAATAAATACCCTGAAGGATCGCCTGACTTAAAAACAACTTAGTCCTTATCATAAGGAGTTACAGGATGTGTTTCTGTTCCCCCCACATTCATGTTTCTATAACGTAGACATGGGTTTCCCAACTCTCCCATGTCTGTGAAACACTGTGACCATGCCAGCACTGGCAGAAAGATGAGATTTTCAAAAAGGAAAGTTAAGGAAGAAAGGAGATGACAACCTGGCCACAAAGGTTTGTAAGAACGCATACGTGCAGTTCGTCTGCGTCTGGAACCGTGACTCCTCACTCAGCTGGGGTGGTCACCACTTCCAAGCCCGTCTCCCACTCTCTACTTTTGTGATTGAAAAGAAACAGCAAAGGGAAACAGCAGTGGGACAGTCCAGAAGGTCAACGAAGTAGAATGTCCTTGCACACTTCTTGGGAGACAGTGTTCTGTGACAATTTCACCTAAACAATAAATACATGCCCTAAAGCAGGGGTCCTCACACTGAGGCCCGCGGGCCACCTGAGGCGGTGTGATTGTATTTGTTCCCATTTTGTTCTTTTACTTCAAAATAAGATATGTGCAGTGTGCATAGGAATTTGTTCATAGTTTTTCTTTTTAAACTATAGTCCGGCCCTCCAACGGTCTGAGGGACAGTGAACTGGCTCCCTGTTTGAAAGGTTTGAGGATGCCTGCCCTAAAGGATCTCCTAACTTAAAAACAACTGAGTGCTTATTGTACACACATACAAAACGTCCAAAACAAGTATGTAGGATCTCCAAGTTCCTCTTCTCCCCTTCCCTCCGCTTCCCCTTCCTCTTCTTTTTTTTTTTTTTTTTGGTGTGTGTTCTTTGGGAAAACAAAAATGGCATGTGTGATTCATGTGTTGTTATGTTTTGACAAAACATACTTTAAAGATTTTGTTTGTTTCTTTCTTTGGCCGGGGTGGGTTTCAACCCACCACCTCTGGTATACGGGGCTAGCGCCCTACTCCTTTGAGCTACAGGTGCCGCCCAACTTTAAAGTATCTTGCATCCAAGGTTTTTTTTCAAAGCTCATTAGGCAATAATTGGAGAGGTGAGGCCACTTGTCTTTAATTTTATGATTTTCACAGTGTGCTAATTATACTTATCCTAAAGTCATTTTGGCATATGACATTTCTGGATATATTCTGATCAGGGGAAGGTTATCATATAGATCTCATGCACGTTTTTGTCCCCCTCTGGATTCACAGACATTTAACTGATTGATAACAAAAGACATATTTTCATTATACTTGTGAACTAGGAGGGATTTAAAAATGCCAATATTTGGAGACCCCTCTCCAACCGTGTAAGACCGTGCTGACGCATGCTTTCTGCTGGTTCAAAGTTTCAAACAGAGTGCGCCTGGCTTAGTTACTCCTCATTAGCCACGTCAGTTCTTTATCTTTGCTCTTTATCTTACAAAATCTCTTTCCAGTGGTCTCTGAAAGACTGAGTGACCTGCTCAAGGTTACACAGTTGATTTGTTTTCAGAGCTACAATCTATGTCTATTGACTTTGAATCTAGGGCTCTTTTGACTACATCGTTTTACTTCCTCGTTCATAAAAGAGGATATGCTATTCTCTGGTGGAAGATCCTGAATGTAAAACATATCTCTAGAGAAATTTCAAGTTCTTAAAATTAAACTTCGCCAGTAACATCTTAAGCTCTTTCCCTCGGTTGCCAATATTTGTTTTCTTGGCAAGAACTGTGTTTTCATAAAAAATGTCTGGAAATTTGGTTCTATCTGAACTATATAAAATTGTATCTAAGTTGTGCAGTTTAAGCTTGCAAGAAAGGAAGACGGGTTCATGGTGCTTTTCAGGCAGACAAAGTAAGTAGCAAGACAGCCCACACTAAGCACAGCTTTCTGAAACCATTTGCTGGTGGGCAACACACAGAGACCAGAGCCATCACGGCCCACTGCTGACTGACGTTCAAGGGCAGCAAACTGGGCCTATTATTGCTAGAAGTCTGATTTGTTGGCTTGGGTCTTTTAAGCATTATAATTAGGAAATCACCAGTCCGTCCCATGGCATATATGATCAGTAGCTGGGATTCAACAGCAGCATTGCCAAGGGCAAGCCTGGGTTTCCAGCACAAACTCCTCGCTTGATAGCATTAGGAATGCTGGGTTCCAGGGTTTCTGTTCTGGTTTTTCTGCACTGGTGGACCACTGGCCTGTTGGGCCACTTGCTGGTTTTATTTGGATTGATTAGCTTAAGTGCTCAGCTGCAGCCAGTTTCCTAGGGTGCTGGGAAGCCTGCCTACAGGTGAATGGGGTTTAATCCTTTCATGCAAGTGAGAGAAAGAGAAAGTATTGCCTAAGATTACTAAGCTGAGTCTCACTGAAGTGCAGACTTGTTCAGAGAGAGCAAACAGTCTGGAAATGGAAGGACAAGAATAACGGTCATTACCAATTTGCACTTACTCCATCACATATATGACTCAGTTTATTTGTGTGTCTGGAATACGAACTTTCTGAGAAATGAGGGAATTTTCTTTTATAAAGGGTTATCCTGATGACTTTTTCATATCCTTAATCATCTTTATTGAGATCCTAACAGACAAGACGTGAAGGTGATTGTTAGACTAATAATTTTCTCATTTGTAAGAATTATTATTTCCATAGAAGGTTATTAGTTTCTTAAGAGGATATGTTTTGAGCTGCATAAAATAGCTGTTTCTTCAAGAGCACCCAACTCTGCTTCCAGCCATAATTTAATTAATACTAGCTTGTACATGGCTGGAGGTCTCCACAGTTAGCCACATCTTTCAGGAGCTGATCAACATGACACCAGGCTCAGAGAAAACCATCCATTTTAGTCATCTTCATGATTGATGTAGGCTACACCAGTCTACCAGTGGTTGATATAAGCGGTTATGCTGGCTGAAATAATGGATTGTGCCATGATCCATATTTTTCATATGTAAAGACAAGCCTTTAAGTAATGTGATGAGAAGAGGGGCTAAAAGTCTGGGCTAAGGTAAAATTGAAGCAATCACGAAGAAAAAAAATTGACTTACAAATTAAAACTTTTTTTCTATTGCCCCCTTTCAGTTGGAATTTAATATGTATACTCTTCGATTTGAAATTATGTTTTTGGTTCTAAGGCTATTAGTCCCACATTAAAATGCTAGAATACTGAAATTTTGCTAAAAAGGATTTTAGTAATGCTTTCCGCCTTTAATACTGGATAGAACATTTACAATAAACACGTTGCAGATAGAAGCCAAGATGGCGGACGTGGGGCCTTCCGCGCTCACCGCCCCGTCAGAGGGGCTCGGGATGGAGGACGCGGGGCCTTCCGCGCGCACCGCCCCCTCAGGGGGGCTCGGGATGGCGGACGCGGGGCCTTCCGCGCGCACCGCCCCCTCAGAGGGGCTCGGGATGGCGGACGCGGGGCCTTCCGCGCGCACCGTCCCCTCAAGAGGGGCTCGGAGTGGGGGACGCGGGGCCTTCCGCCCGCACCGTCCCCTCAGAGGGGCTCGGGATGGAGGACGCGGGGCCTTCGGCCCGCACAGCCCCCTCAGAGGGGCTCGGGATGGCGGACGCGGGGCCTTCCTCGCGCACCGCCCCGTCAGAGGGGCTCGGGATGGCGGACGCGGGGCCTTCCGCGCGCACCGTCCCCTCAGAGGGGCTCCGGATGGAGGACGCGGGGCCTTCCGCGCGCACCGCCCCCTCAGAGGGGCTCGGGATGGCGGACGCGGGGCCTTCCGCCCGCACCGCCCCCTCAGAGGGGCTCGGGATGGCGGACGCGGGGCCTTCCGCGCGCACCGTCCCCTCAGAGGGGCTCCGGATGGAGGACGCGGGGCCTTCCGCGCGCACCGCCCCCTCAGAGGGGCTCGGGATGGAGGACGCGGGGCCTTCCGCCCACACCGCCCCCTCAGAGGGGCTCGGAATGGCAGATGTAGAACCTCCCACAACAGGCCGCCCCCTCAGAGAGACTCAGAAGTGGCAAGTGGATGGCAGCTTAGGGATTGGTTCTTTCTTTGGAGAGAAAGTTGTAAATCATCAGAGAAGTGATAGGAGACACTCAGAGTGAAGCAGAGGAATGGAGAGGGCCACTCGCCAAGACTGGAGGGTACCGGAGGAGACACGTAGATATGGGGAAGGGATGAAGGAGAGACGCCCAGGACCCCACACTTCCCCTGGAACTGTGTCTGGAGCTGTGACCACCACTACCTCGGGGAACTACTTGGAGAACATGCTCAGCAGGGACCTTTTGGCTTCTGGTCCAGGTTTGTCACAGCTAGTAACACTCTGAACTCTTGAGGTTGGAACGCCTGCTCTACATACGTGTAGAAACATCCCATTTACTGGGCTGGGGAGAAAGCAGGGAAAGAGCACATGCTCTTGGACGTCCACCCCAGGGAGCCCAGTGACCTCTCCAGGAATTCAAACCGACAGGCAATGATGCTACCAAGATGGCAGTGCCTGCCCCAGCAAAACTCGTATGAGGACAGCACCCCAGCCATCTGGCCTCCCAGCCTGTGTAGCTCTGAATGAGACAAAAGGCCAACAGACATTTGAAAACGAGTTCAATATCACGGTTCTTCAGGGAATGAAAACTAAAACCACAGTGATACACTGCCTTGGAGCTCTTGGAATGTCCATTCTTTAAAAGTCAAAAAACAACAGATGCTGGCATGAATACAGAAAAAAAATGTGCTTACACACTGTTGGTGGGATCGCAAATTAGTATCATCTCTTGGGGAAACCATTGTAGGAATTCCTCAAAATGCTGAACGTAGACCTACAATTCAAGCCACTAAGCCACCACTGGGTATCTATCCACAGGAAAAGAAATCATCATATCAAAAAGACAGCTACACTGGGTCATTTACCACAGCACAATTCACAATTACAAAGATGTGGAATCAACTTAAGTGCCCATCAGGATATGAGTGGATATAGAAATGTGACACACACAGATGTATATGATATGACATTTATATATGTCATGGGGTACTACTCAACCCGAAAAAAGATGAAAATGACCCTGTTATAGCAGCCTGCATGCAGCTGGAAACCATTGTTTTAAGTGAAGTGTCTCAGGAATGGAAAGACCAACACCACATGTTCTCACGAATCAGTGGGAGCTAAAAGATGGGTGAATGTGGGCACAAAAAGACATAAAGGACATTGGGAATTAAGAAAGGGGGGAATGGAGGGAAGTGAGGGGAAAAAGCCCACCTCATGGGAAAAACGAAAACTGTCCTCGTTCAAAGCCCTGTCTTTAGCATTACAGAGTGTACCCATGCAACAAAACCATTTGTACCCCCTTATGTTTTGAAATAAAAAAACCAATCAGTGTGTCATCAAAGACAACTTTTAAGTTACAGAACAATAAAACTTTTTTCCCCTTGCAGCCTAGAATTGCAAAATAAATCCCAATGAGAGAAATGGCAGAAAGGAATTATAATTAGAAGTATTGTCTCCTCATTGTTATTAATCTCCTTTAGAAGAAGACAAGGCTGTTGTAAAGAAATTCATCATAAGGCCAGGAGCATGGGGTCACGTCTGTAATCCCAGCAGTCTGGGAGGCCGAGGCGGGTGAACTGTCTGAGCTCAGGAGTACAAGATCAGTCTGAGCAAGAGTGAGACCTGGTCTCTACTGAAAGTGGAAAAATTAGTCAGGCAGCACACTTGGAGTCCCAGCTACTTGGGAGGTTGAGGTAAGAGGATTATTGCTCAAGGCCAAGAGTCTAAAGTTACTGTGAATATGGTGACACCAGGGCACTCTACCCAGGAAGACAGAGTGAGACTCTGAAAAAAAGAAAAAAAAAAATCATGGAATAGACAAAATTTTATTTTTAGATTTTCTAGTTTTACTAAATTAGATTTTTTTACTAAATTAAAAATAACAGTTAATAGTTTAATAGCTAGACTGCATTGATTTATTATTTTATTTAGTTTAATTTGAAACACCACTTGTTTAATGAAGGCATGAATAAAAATGAGCTGAAGTTTTGACTTTGTTTTGAGTTTCTCAAGAGGAGTGTAAGATTTTGAATCAGTGTCTTTGAACTCTTTCTTCCCTAATAAGGATAGTCAGGCATTTTAGAAAAAAGGATAATGGGAAAAATATAAAAAATATTTTCTGTTACTTTTGTTTAACTATTATCATCTTTGAGATGTTATAAAATCCTCAACCTTTTAAAATTAGACACTTTCATGACAAAATATCATCAGTTCAAAGGCATATTTTTGGAGGAGCTTAACTTTGTATTATAACAATGTTTCTTCACATATAAAAAGAAACAAAGTTGTCACCAAAAGAATGGTTAAAGATAAATGGTTTTGAAACTTAATATTCTTAAAAGAAAAATTGGACCTGCGAGGTTCAGTCTGCTCCTTTAGAACATGATTTTTGTAACATTATTAGTAACTATATGGCCTTTATAATTGCTAGATATGTTGAACATTTTATTCTTCTCTCTACTAAGGTTTATTGATTCTCCTATAATATGTATAAAGAAAAGAAACTCAAGTTAGGCAAATGCTTAAAAAAAAATAGTTGATTGTCCAGAGGACATTAAAATAGATTATATGAAATAAAAAGCTTCTAGGTCAAATATGGTAGAGAAACTCTGAACATAGTGGAGTTTCTATAGTTTATTTCTTGGAGTCTTTACTGTTCTGGTGTGAACTATAAACCCAGTGAGAATTCTTGCTTTCTCTCTTCTCCTCTCAGGACATAATATTACCTTTATCCCACAAAATATGTGTGGGCTCTGGTATTTTCCTGAACACCACTTTTTAGTAAACATTCTAAGTTTAGGAGATAATGGGACATAAGTGTATTTTCTTATATTTTTTCATGAGAGAATGACTCATTGAATTCAAGTTTGTGTTACATGCTTCTGATACGTCCAACAGATGTTAAATGCTGGGATAGTAGTTTTCTATCGATGCATAACAAATTATAGCAAACAGTGGCCTCAAACCACAGAAATTTATTATTATGCAGTTCTCCAGTTCAGAAGTCTGACATAGGTCCCAGGATTGCCTTTCTGATTTGAAGCTTTTGGGTGAGGCTGTTTCCTTGTCGGTATCATTTAGATCTTTGCACTGGTAGGACTGGAATCTCTGTTGTTTTGCTGGCTGTCAGTTGATGGCCTAGAGTCTTTCCATTCCTTAGCTGGTAGACTCTTTTCTTCCATGTTCAAAACCAGAAATCCCTCAATTTAAATTTTCTTCTTCTTCTTTTATTTCATCTCCCTGAACCAAGAAATGTTCTCTGTCTTTTTCTTTCTTTTTTTTTTTGAGACAGAGTCTCATGCCTTCAGTAGAGTGCCATGGTGTTACAGCTCACAGCAACCTTGAACTCTTGGGCTCAAGAGATCCTCTTGCTTCAGCCTTCCTAGTAGCTGGGACTACCGGTGCTCGGCTATTTTAGCAACAGAGTCTCACTCTTGCTTAGGCTGGTCTCGAACCTGTGAGCTCAGGCAATCCACCTGCCTTGGCTAGGCACACACACACAAATATTCTAATAGTCTAATAAATAACGTTGGACCAAACATGTAAATACATTTGAGGGAGTTTTTATCCATAAGACACTCCATTCCTAAGGCTTTGAGCTACATCCCATTCCTCATCCAGACTAATTAGATACAAGAGATTGGGTGAAAGCAGATGCTGAAAAAATGTATTGAAAATATGTTATACTCTACCTTCAGTTATTACCTTAAGGTCATCTCTACTTCTCTATATACTTTTTTGAATTCTAGCCCTTATTTTGCACTTAAGTTTATTTCAACATGGACAATTAATTCTCTCAGGCATGTAGGTTCAAAGGAGGGGGTGTATCCTTTGGATAAAATTAAACTGAAAGTCACATCTATCCCATTCACGTAGTCATAATAGCTTGCCACTTTCACAGACATAATGTTTTAAATAAACAGAATGAAAATTTTTAAGCATGCAGTTTGTAAAGGAGAATAAACTCATTCTCTAGTCAGATCGAGTTTCCATTTTACTTGGGCAAGCTGCATAACTATGCGAACTTTTCTTCATTTGGGTTGAGCCCTTCTGAACTCCACGCAGACCACTTCCTAGAGTAAGTACATTGTTCTGTCAGGGTTATGGGATTGAGTTTAGTTCTACATTGCACTCTCTTGAGATTACACCCAGGTCATTTGTAGTAGAACTTGGGTTTCCCCCAATGTGTGGTATACTTTTACAGATTAGTTTTTAGGATAAGTTCCTTCTGCATATTCCTTTAAGCCCAGTGAGTGCTTTATATTATCAAGTGGATTATGAATGTGGAATGATTAATTCAGTCGTATCCTATCTATGAATAAGGCAGTCCTTATTAGGCATAACTTTTTTACATTTCTGGAATAACATTATCTCTCCAGCTTCCAACTCTTTCTTCTCTAGGAAGAAAACAAGACCAAATCAAACCAAACAAAACCCAAACTTCAGTCTTTTGTGTGACTGAAGGTCTTTACATTGGTAGATTTTCTGAATCCTGTAAAGTGAATCACGGCTAATTAACAATTACGAAAAAAGTTGTTTGTGATAAAAAATGGACCAACTTGCTGCAAGTGGATAGTCAGTAGTTTTCAGTATTTAAAATAAATGTTTTTAGAAGCTGGAAAGGCTGTAGGCTCCAGATATTCTTTCCTAATATTGTTATTCATTTTGGTTAGACTTGTAATTCTCATACAAGTTTTGGAAATCATTTATGTGGAATATTTCCTCTGGGTGAATCTTGTTTGGTGGAGAAAATTAGCGAAGTTCTGCTTATTGAGTAACCCTTTGGGACTTGCCCATTATTAGCACATTATGTGGCAAACTATTTTGCATTATGTAAAGAGAAAATAAAATTGCACACATGCCCTCAAACTTCTTGCTCAATTTTGAACTGCTTATAGCTTTACTCTAAATATATAGTAAAGCAAAAAAAAAAGAAAGGAAGAGAGAAAGATAGAAAAGCTTCTCTGATAACAGATTGGCAACTGTGAGGTGTTTTTTTGGCAATTATCATAACTCAAAGGGAGGCCGCAATGTCTCTGTGAGCATTGCTGGAGACCCTCCCTGCTCACTAGAGCTCTGACCTGCTTCAGGTGAGGACGCTCTGGGTCCATGAGAGGACAACAGGCATCTAGAAAGTTCAATAACATCATGGAAAAGGAGCTCGGAAATAACGCATCCTGCTGCTCACCCACAGAAAGACGGGGATAAGAACAACATTTTCTAATTTGATTTTCCTTCAATTCTAATGCATAAAATTTAGGGAAGTTGAGCTGGATCACTAGAACACTCTTTTTTTTACTAACACATATATTTTTCAGTCCAGAGTAGTAGAATGAGCTTGTGTGATTAGACCCCCCTGTTCTAACCTCTCCATACAAACACCGTTCTCAGATCTTTCCACTTTCCACTGAGGGCAGAGAGACAAATACAAGTTATGTCCTTTTCTCCGAGCAGGTGTCATTTAAGACTAGATTTGGTTGAGTTTTTAAAAATACCATGAAAATAACATTGGTTTACATGACATAAAAATGTACGGCTCTCACTTTAAAAATTAAAGATATGAGGCCGGTGATTCATGGCTGATTTGTTTGTTCTACGTATGTTGGGGCCCAAGTGTCCTTCTGATTTCCACGCCACCACCCTCAGCACGTGGCCTCCGTGGTGGGGCCACCTCATAGCCATAGACTAGGGTGACAGTTGGCGCACCTGCCATCGCAGCTGTGACATGGAAGTAGCAAGGCTCAGAAAGGGTCCCTGAAAGGGTCTTAACAGTCTCACATGGTGCTCGTGTTTAGATTTTAATTGTCAGAACTTAGTCACGTAGACAGCCCCAGCTATGAGGGAAGCAGCACAATGAATCTGTAAACGCTGTGGGCTGCTACTAATGACATTTCAGGCTCTTCCATCTCAGAAATCCTGAATTTTGTCTTTTTTAAAAAATTATTTATTTATTTATTTATTTTGTGTGTGCAGTTTTTGGCTGGGGCTGGGTTGGAACCTGCCATCTCCAGTATATGGGGCTGGCGCCATACTCCTTTGAACCACAGGCACCGCCCTTTTATTTATTGATTGATTGATTTTTAATACTTTTTAATTAATTTAATTTAATGTGTACATCACTGCATTTATGGGATACAATGTGCTGATTTTACATACAATTTGGAATGTTTACATCAAATTGATTAACGTAGGCTTCACCTCTCTTATTTCGCTGTTGTGTTTAGGCATTTATAATCGACTCTTAATGTATTTTCAATTTAAAGTAAGTCACCATATACTGCCTTGTACAGAGAGAAACACTGAACACTGATGTCTCAGCAGCTGACAACAACTGTCTATATTAGCTTTGTTTTTGCATTGCTGGAGGTCATTTCATGTATTGTTATAAAAGGATGATGATTGTGTCTTTACTATCTGAGATTTCCCCCCTTACATGTGTGGTATAAACCATGTTAAATTTTATGACAGTTCCTGAAGAGTGACCAATTCATGTCATTTCCTATGTGACCACTGAGACTCTAAGTGCTTTACAGCTATTCACAGCTTGACTTCTCCTAACCACCTGTATGATAAGTACTAATATTAACTTTATTTTATAGATGGAGACAATGGGGGAGAGAAATGATCAATAACTTGCTTAAATCAGAGTTGTTCAGAGGATAAGAGGCGATGTTGTTATTTGTACTCAGAGTCTGATTATGGAACATGTGCTTCACAACATCACTGTGCAAGTGTTCCCTCAAAATACACGCTTCCTTTCCCAAGTACCACAGGCATTTCAAGAACATTCTTTTGTTCTTGCCATTAAGCGTGGCCATTATTATTTGGTAGTGCAGCTATGAAGACTCCAGGAAGAACAGGTGAAATGTTTGGTCTTAGCTGATAGTTCCAATCAGAGCTGCAAATAGAACTCAAGTTGCCTGACTTCGAACAAATGCTAAAATAGCATGAGCCCTCTTATCTTTTTGCAAACAGCAAAATTCATGGCGCTCTTCTACAGAAAACACATTCAGACCTTTTAAAATGAACCGTTGTGAGATGAGATGTGGCTCCAAATTATGTAAGCTTATTTTCTTTCCTTTCCATAGTCAACAATTTTACATTTATAGAATATAATATATTCTGGGGTTAAAAATCATAAATTTGATAGGAAAAATGCTGCTTCTTTTATCCCTTGTCAAAGTATATAATCTGTGTATTTGAAAACAGATGATTAGAAGTCTTTCCTGAGAGTCACCTAAACATGAATTAGGTCTCTTTTCCAGAAAGTATTTGTATTTATTGATTGATTTACTTTATTGCTTTGATCTTTATTAAAGATTTGATATATTGAAAATTAGGTAATGGCTAATCTAACATTTGAAATGCAGGACAAAAATCAATTTCGAGCCTGTCGAATTCTATCAACTTCGACCATGATTCAAATATTTCAGTTCTTCTTAGACACAATTGGGAAGTGAAAATGTTTACAAAGCACCTTCAGCGTGTGTTCTACAGCTTTTGAATTTTGTCTTCAGGAGCTTCTGAATCATTGCTACTGTTTATAATGTGCATCTGTTATAAAAATCAAATAAAACTGCTAAAAATATAGTTCTTATGAATAGAATGAAAAGCAAAAAAGAACAAAGAGAGTCAGAAAGGTATTTATTTCAGGAAGGCAATGAAACAGGGACAAGGTTGGGGGCCCGTGAGGAGAAACGTTGACTGTGTCTCCAGGAAATCTTTGTGGGATGGATTTACCCTGGAGAATCTGAGAAGGTTCAGGCTGTAAGCCCAATCTTCAATGTGTCTCTGAGCAGACGTGGGGAAGACGCATGAAACAGGACACCAGAGTACATGCAATATCTACCCAATTATTGTATATTTTGTTTGGACTTAAGCCTAAGTAGTAGTCACCACTGGGATTCGGACACATCTGGAAATGTCAGGTAGGCTGGCCAGGCAGAGAGAGCTTCCAGAAACCTATTTATATGACAGGCAGAAATGCCTTCTAGGAAAGGACGTATCCAGGGGATACGGAAAGCATTCCGCTTTCATGCTGGGATGGGAGGAGTTATTCGGAGAAGATCCTGGAGTCTTTTATATAAGTTAATCCCCAGCTCTTTCAGGAACTCATGTCTGAATCCTAAGTCAAGAGAATCTGGATAAATACCACAACATGCAGGGAGGCTGCAGTGTCATTTAATTTCTTCTGTCAGAAGATGTGACATGAGAAGGGAAGACACGTTTCTCTCATTGTTCATGTGGTTGTGCAGGGCGACCACAGAACGCATCAGTGAGGCCAAGTACACCACCATCTTGTCGTTGGTCTTCAGGTAAAAGTCCTTGCCAAACTCCTGCAGGCTGACGTCTGGCAGCAGGTTGGAGACGTCCCGAGCTGGTAGATGATCTGGTGGTTGATGGGCAGCTTGCCTGTGGCTACTTTTTCCAAGTAGCTCCTGATATCCAGAAGCTTGGAGTTCAGTCCCTTCAAACCACGGACTTGGTTTGTGATCCGCTGGGAAAGAGGGCCCACTGTGGTGTCTTTGACACCTCGTAACAAGTGATCCAAAGGCTGTGGAGAGCACTGGCTTCTCATGGTCTCCCTGGAATCAGCAATAATGGCAGTGGGGAGCAGTGTACAGGCCGGAAGGGCCAGTTGATCCTTAAAACGTGATGGCAGGGGCGGAGGCAGCCGAGCTGGGGCGAGATGATAGTTTAGACCCAGAGGAAGAGGTGGCAGGTCACAGACGGGGCAGTGCCCTGTGGGGATAGGGAAGCATCAGAAATAGCATTATCGCCTGGAAGAGGAATGACTGTCGTGTGCACTCAAAGTGGCCACAATGCCTGGAAGTAAAGGTAATTCCAGGAAGAAGCAGGAAAACTGGTGGAAATCAATGAGTCTTGTGTACCTGGTGGGGCAGTGGTGGTGGTCGATGCTGGTGGTGCCTTCTCAGACCCTGGGGACCGGGCTGGGCACTCATGCCCAGTTCCTGTAAGTGTCGTCTGGCTCCAGTTCACATCTGATCCTTTACGAAGAATTGTCCTCCCCTTCTGGAGTATCAGTCATCAGTTTCATAAACTGAAAAGAGCCAGAGTAGAATGGACTTCAAGTCATTCATTAGCAAAATATCAGTGTGTTTTATCTTATAAAATATAAGACAAAGAAGACTGATCACAAGGATTTTCAAGCCTTTTGGTCTGTCTTCCTGCTTGAAGGCCAGGACCAAACTTAACAGCAGATTACTCTTTTTCCAGTTTATCTCTACACTAAAAATGATTTCTTTACATGTTAGAATTAATCTGGAAACTAAAGATATCATCATTCCCTTAAAAATTATTTCAAAACTATATAGCTATCAGAATATTCTTAACACCTAAAGCAGCTAGAATAGAGTATTTATCAGGGGGCTCGATCCCAGAGACGGCTGAACACAGGCAGATGAGTCATTTTGGGAACTAGGAAGTTTGCTTTTATTCACAAATGCTCTCAGATTTGCCTGTCAAAGTCACTGTGCTTCCATCACTGGACACTTGTTTATTTGGCTTAAGGCTCTCCTTCTCTCTGATTTGATTTAACAACCTAGATGTTGGGCAGCTAGGCAGAATTGGCTTGGCGTCCTTATCTGGAACTATTTCTGCACAGTGGAAAAATGGCATTTTCCTTTCGGCCCCATTCTTCTTACTTTTTAAGATTTTAAATCAGAACAAATAAGATAAGAGTAAGATTCCTAAGGACAATTTTCCCTATCTGCAGCAGAAGACTAGTCCAGTATTTCTCAAATTGTGCTCTGTGGAGATGTTAATGAATGATATGGTTTCCTGTGACTAAGTGGTACTGCGGTTACTTTACACCACAGTAAGGAATTGCAATGTAATTAGACGCTTGTGGAAATGTTATAGAAAAGAAACTTGTTTTTTTGTTTAAACATAAACTTTGTTCCGACTTACACAAATGAATTCATAAATAATTAAACTTCTTCAAGCCACCAATGTGGAAGTTACAAGTGGGGAAATATGGGTTTGTACCAAATCAGAGTATTTATAGCCCAAATCAAAGTTACATCCTGCCTCTGAAACCTATCTCACTTCTCTTGTCCCTGTGATCCCCTGGCATATGAATCACACATAAGATATAAGACGTATCTCCCAAGGTCTTACAATGTGAATGTAATCACTGCAGATTCCCTTTCCAAAATTTTTCTCAGAGATTTCAAAATTAGAATAGTGAGCTGGGCTCGGTGGTACACTCCTGTACTCCCAGCTACTTAGTAGAATGAGGCAGGAGGCTCTAGTTTGAGTCAGGAGTTGGAGGCTGCAGTGAGCTATGATGATGCTACTGCACTCTAGCCTGGGTGACAAAGCAAGACACCGTCTCTAAGAGAGAAAAAATACAACAAATGGAAATTAGAATATGACTCCATAATCAGCCTTCATGATGTAGAATTATTCTTAGTAAAGCATCACAAAAATGGAGAAGCATGAATCCTATGTACTCAATCTTGATATGAGGACAATTAATGACAATTAAGTTTATGGGGGGGGAAGCAGAAAGAGGGACAGAGGGAGGAGGGTGGGGCCTTAGTGTGTGTCACACTTTATGGGGGCAAGACATGATTGCAAGAGGGACTTTACCTAACAATTGCAATCAGTGTAACTGGCTTATTGTACCCTCAATGAATCCCCAACAATAAAAAAAAAAAAAAAAGATTCTTTGTATAGATTAATGGATAGAATTATGATTAATTAACCTGCATTATTAGAAGTTGCAGATTCCAGAAATCGACTCAAACATTCTCATGTAAGAGTACCTATAATTGGTGCAACTGGAAGGTTGTAGAGTCAAAAGGCTTCGGGAGGAAGAACAGGTTGGGATGTCGATCTCCAGAACCAGAGATCTGACACAATCAGGGCCCCCTCCAGCCTTCTCTCACCTCCAATTTCCTCCGTGTGGCTTCGTTTCCTCTGGTGTCAGACACCTTTCTTCCCCGTGCAGTGAAAGGTGATGGCACCATAACCATCAGTTCCTGTTATTGACACTTCATGATACCGAGTGGAAAGCCCCTCTCTTCTTGCTTTAAGCAAAATCTCAAGGCAGGGATCTGTTTGGGCTAAATTAGATCATATGGGAAGGGCTGACCCTTCCCTGTGGCCAGGTGAATTGACAAAATGTAAAATGATTGCTTGGACTTGGATCATCCATCCACCTTTCAAACCAGAGATTACTGAATCCCTGGGAATGGAAGGAGTCGTTCTCAAAATAAAGGAGGAAAGAAAAGAGAAGGATTCGCTAAGCAGGTATTTTAGATATAAATACATACAGATACATATATATGTACATATATACTACAGGGTATAATATGTAAAATGTAATGAATATATTACCCCCTTCTACTAATACATAAACTTATAACAGTGCCCGTACCTAAGATAAGGCAATTAGTTGTGTAACTGCAAATACATGTTGTCCCTGCCATCAGATCACAACCAGAAATCTGGTTCAGTCTCTGAAACAACCTCAGATCTCTGTTCAGTCTTCTCCATCAGGTCTGGACGTACCACTTTGTCCTTCGGCCATTTGTGGACTAAATGATCAATTACAACACTTTAGCGTATACATTTAAAATGAAAGTGAGAAGATTGTACATGTATAAACCCAATAAGATGTCCTTAAACAAACAGGAAAAATGGAAATCAACACACAGCACTCAGAGCCACAGGATATAGATTTTATTGTGGTACACGATGGTTAATAATGTTTTCCTTGTCTGGAAGGTGGCACACACCTATAATCCTAGCAATCTGGAAGTGGGCAGATTGCCGGGGCTCAGGAGTTCCAGATCAGCCTAAGCAAGAGCAAGACCTCATCTGTATTAAAAATGGAAACAGCCAGGTGTTGTACTTAGAAGGCTAAGGCAAGAGGATCACTTGAGCCCAAGAGTTTGTGGTTTGCTATGAGCTATAACACTATGGCATTCTACCAGGGGTACAAAGTAAGAATCTGTCAATAATAATAATAATAATGATAATTTTTCCCCTTATGCCTGAAGAGTTCCACAAAGAAGCAGCCGTATTTCCCACAGGTGAACTGGTTCATGCCTCCCTTGCCCCATGTCTGCCATGATCAATTTTCAAAAGAATGTTGAGAAGTCTCCCTGCCTGTGCACCAGACCACTTTGGGTGGAAGTGCTTGAAGGATCAAGTAATCTCGGCCCCTGCCAAGCAGTCTCTCATGGTGAAGGCTTCGCTTGAGGAGCTGATGGGATGCCAGGCGGTTAGATTTCTTCTTTCATCTGCCCTCATTTCCTATATAATTTCATGTATTCTCATGGCTATGAATAAATCTGTGAAACCTAATTAATATCTTTACCCTTCATATTTTTCCTGAGCATCAGACTTGTGTTTCCAACTCCTCCTTGGAGAACCCACATGGGCAGTTTAAAGTTAACTCAGCCAAGCCCCTGGGTCCTTTTGATTCTCCGTATTAGCCTGTATGATTCACCCATTTTTTTCTCAAGCCAAACACTCTCTTCATCATATTCACAAATCCAAGTGATACAGGGGTGGATGGGGAACCCCAGTTTTCTTAGGCCTGGAAGATTTCATGAAAGGAACACCCTGACCTTTTGCTCGAGCTGGAGGGACTGCGTTCATGCCTCTTTAACACTCATTATTGTTGAAAAGATGTTTCCATCTGCCAAGTGCTGGCCAAATATAATTCTGAAGACCTTGTACCCCTCGATGAAGGACCCCCACGTGGAGACTTCTGACTTGGGTCTTTCCCTCTGCCAGAGATCTGGTGTTTTTTAGCCCTTCTGTCCAGAAGCTCTGGTGGTTTTTACTCCTTCCGTACTCCTTTCTGTCTAATAAAATCCTATCTTATCACTGATCAGTGGTCCCGGGTTCATTCTTCAAATCCCTGAGACCAAGGACCTACTGAAGACAGAAATTCTGGTAACACAAGTACACATATATTCTGAATCTGAACACTTCTCACCACCTCCACTTCTACTGTCCCAGTTCATAATCTTTTCCTTGGCTTTAAAGCTGCCTAGTTGAAAGCTTCAGCACTAGCCTTCCACCTCTGCTTCTGACCCAGTAACGTAAATTCACTATGCACAGCTGGAGTAGATTCTACCCGAGGGTTGTAGGCCAGATACAGCAAAATTCTTCCTTGCTCACATAATTCTGCCTTCTCATTATTGTGCATAGTAAACTAAAATTTGGACTCCTGATCGTAGCTGCAAGGCTCCACACGCCTGGGCCACATTCACCTCTGAAGCACCAGATCTAACTGGCTCCACCGGGTTCATTCTCTTCTCATCACACTGGTTTGCTGTTCATTGAACACTTTAAGCTCATAATGCCCCAGGCTTTTGTACTGTTCTTCCCTCTAGCTCTCTCTTTTTTCTATTCCCAGGTGTAAACCTCGCTTTCCTTTTTTTAATTGCTTCTCAAGTGTCACCTATATACTTTATGCTTTTCTGTTTTTCTTCATGGTGCCTATATTTGCCTGATTTATATATGATTTGTGTTTTTACTTTTTTGTTATCTCTCTAAACATGCCATAACGTACTCTCTCTCACTATAGAGCACTTTCTGCTTTGTTCATTGGTATTTTCTAGAAGAGTGGCTGGAATAGTTTATGTATCTATCAAATTGCATTTATACGATGTAAATAGAATTACTTTTATAGCTGGTAACCAGTGCTTAACTCAAGGTCATTTAATGTTGGCCTTCTTTTCTGTTTTTGGTTCCTTAGCAACAAGCTAGCACGGGCTCTGTATTGTAATCTTATTTCTGAGGCTAACACGAGGTGCTAAACACTGTTTTAAGCACCTGAACCATGCATTAATTAATCCATCTTTCTCAGCGACCCTGTGAGGTAGGTAAAATAGTATATTTTCATTTCCAAGGTGGAAAGTGAGGCATAAAGGTGTTCACTTGGTTTTCCAGGTGATACAGCTAATAACAGGCAGAAGTCTCTTCGCGTAATTATTCTCATGACGCCTTTTCCTGAAGGGGCCTTGGCTCTTCCTCGGGGCAGTGAGCAACAGGAGGTTATGCGGGCGTCTGAGGGATTAATATCCCAGGGCACATCCCAGCCAGGCTTTGTCAGGAGTCTTGCACAGAAGGTGGAACAAGGGGCCTCAGACTTTTCTCGTCTCCCTGATTCCACCAAGGCCCAGTCTCTCGGCCTCCTATTTGGACTCCTACTTCCTATCTTTGCTCACGTGAAACTTGAAATTGACAGAGAATCAGGCTATTATAGTTCTCCCAAGTCCATAATGGGCCTTCAGCAAGTTTGCACCCCAGAGCACAAGCAGAAAGACGTCTTTCATATTAAAGTTGAATTGTGTTCTGTTTCTTTTTCTGCTTTCAGTTTGGGCCTCCTCAGTTTTGGTTCTCAATTTTGTTTGTATTTTAAATCACCTGGGGAGCCTTTAAAAATACTTGGCCCTTCCACATAACAATTAAATCAAAATCTCCCAGGAAGGAACCATGGCAACCCTATTTTTCATAGTTCCTTTGGTAATTCTAATGAGCAGCTAGAGAGCAAACTGTTGCCCTAGATCAGTGGTTCTCAAACTTCAGCACGTGTCAATATTACCAGGAGGGCTTGTTAGGAGTCTTGCTCGGCCCTGCCCCCGGGTTTTCTGATTCTGTCGCCTGGGGTGTGGCTGGAAAATTCCCTTTTGTAACAAGTTGGCGGGTGATGCTGGATCCAGAACAGCACTTTGAGAACTACCACCTTAAGCCAAAGAGTGGTTCTTTTTGCAGAAGCTCTTAGAAGTTTTAGGATGAGTCAACTCTCTCTGATATTCTGATACTTTTTACCTAGTCTAAATTTCTAGCCTGCACCAGCATGCAGCCATAACATCAAGATTCAACAGGTAACATTTTGTCCATTTGCTGAGGGGGTTATAGCACAAGTTCTCAACTTGGTTGGTATTTGTTTTATCTTCAAATATTTATTGCTGTCAATCACGCATAACACCATCCTTCCCTGCGGACAGACCCCGTTGTTCCTCTGTGGTGTAGATGGGGGATCTGTCTTCCTCCACGGGGGAGCTACCAGTCACGCGTGACTATTTCAATCTAAATGTATTAAAATTCAGTGATGTTAAATATTCAGTTTATCTGTCACATTAGCCACATTTCAACCTCCTTAAATGGAACAACAATCATTTATTTTTTATTGCTTTATTCTTCTTCTCAGAATCCTGGCGGGATTTCTAACTTCCATTTTTACTAAATAGATTTTCTTTAGTTATTAGTTGTTTCCTAAATCCTACACCAGTTTAAAAATTTCAACCTCCCGTCTTTCATGTTGTTGTAAATCTTCCTGTTAGGGGTCTAAACCCTTTTCCTCCCTTCCTCCCAGAACAAAATGTTTACCTGGCCCTGCCCCTAAGAGTTCTGCTGGAAAGAGCCAAGCCAGAGGAAACCTCCAGGAACCTATGGAATCTCCCTCCCCTGTGCCCAGTATAAAAAAAAGCCCCCAGACACCCTCGGTACAGCTGCCATCTCTTCCCAGATGCTCAGTCCCCTTTCATTAAACTTGGCCTCAACCTCTCCTAGTGTCTCTGGGTACACCAAGGAACTCCTTCACTTCCCCACTCTTCCATATCGTTTTCATTTCCTCGTGATTACTTGCTCTAATATCAAAGATGTGTTTTGATTTTTTTGAAATAAACATTCAATTAAGTTTATTTCTTATTTTAGGAACAGAAACACTAAATCAAACAAAAAAGAAGAAGACTCATAGGAAGGATCCCTGTGTGGAGAAATCAGTTGTGAAGGGCAATAGCATTGCTCTTTTTTGATTTAAAAAACCCCAAAGCACTGGTGGGGTTTTGCTCTTTGCTTTGACCAGTCACATCCGCAGAGAGTTGGGCTCTGTCTACTGAGATGGGCTTATGTCTGCAGATATGGGCTGTGTCTGCAGATATGGGCTGTGTCTGTAGAGTTTGGCTGTGTCTGCAGAGATGGGCTGTGTCTACTGAGACGGGCTGTGTCTGCAGATATGGGCTGTGTCTGCTGAGATGGGCTGTGTCTGTAGAGTTTGGCTGTGTCTGTAGAGATGGGCTGTGTCTACTGAGATGGGCTGTGTCTGCAGATATGGGGTGTGTCTGAAGAGATGGGCTGTGTCTGTGAGATGGGTTTTGTCTGCAGAGATGGGCTGTGTCTGCAGAGATGGGTGGTGTCTGCAGATATGGGCTGTGTCTGCAGGGATGGGCTGTGTCTGTGAGATGGGTTTTGTCTGCAGAGATGGGCGGTGTCTGCAGAGATGGGCGGTGTCTGCAGAGATGGGCTGTGTCTGCTGAGATGGGCTGTGTCTGTAGAGATGGGCTGTGTGTGCAGAGATGGCTTGTGTCTGCAGAGATGGGCGGTGTCTGCAGAGATGGGCTGTGTCTGCTGAGATGGGCTGTGTCTGTAGAGATGGGCTGTGTGTGCAGAGATGGCTTGTGTCTGCAGAGATGGGCTGTGTGTGCAGAGATGGGCTGTGTGTGCAGAGATGGGCGGTGTCTGCAGAGATGGGCGGTGTCTGCAGAGATGGGCTGTGTCTGCTGAGATGGGCTGTGTCTGTAGAGATGGGCTGTGTCTGTAGAGATGGGTTGTGTCTACTGAGATGGGCGGTGTCTGCAGAGATGGGCGGTGTCTGCAGAGATGGGCTGTGTCTGCTGAGATGGGCTGTGTCTGTAGAGATGGGCTGTGTCTGTAGAGATGGGTTGTGTCCACTGAGATGGGCGGTGTCTGCAGAGATGGGCGGTGTCTGCAGAGATGGGCAGTGCCTGCAGAGATGGGCTGTGTCTGCAGAGATGGGCTGTGTCTGTAGAGATGGGCTGTGTCTGCTGAGATGGGCTGTGTCTGTAGAGATGGGCTGTGTCTGTAGAGATGGGCTGTGTCTACTGAGATGGGTGGTGTCTGCAGAGATGGGCGGTGTCTGCAGAGATGGGCGGTGTCTGCAGAGATGGGCTGTCTGCTGAGATGGGCTGTGTCTGTAGAGATGGACTGTGTGTGCAGAGATGGCTTGTGTCTGCAGAGATGGGCTGTGTGTGCAGAGATGGGCGGTGTCTGCAGAGATGGGCGGTGTCTGCAGAGATGGGCTGTGTCTGCTGAGATGGGTTGTGTCTGCAGAGATGGGCTGTGTCTGTAGAGATGGGCTGTGTCTGCAGAGATGGGCTGTGTCTGTAGAGATGGGTTGTGTCTGCAGAGATGGGCGGTGTCTGCAGAGATGGGCTGTGTCTGCAGAGATGGGCTGTGTCTGTAGAGATGGGCTGTGTCTGTAGAGATGGGTTGTGTCTACTGAGATGGGCGGTGTCTGCAGAGATGGGCGGTGTCTACAGAGATGGGCTGTGTCTGTAGAGATGGGTTGTGTCTACAGAGATGGGCTGTGTCTGTAGAGATGGGCTGTGTCTGTAGAGATGGGTTGTGTCTACTGAGATGGGCGGTGTCTGCAGAGATGGGCGGTGTCTGCAGAGATGGGCTGTGTCTGTAGAGATGGGTTGTGTCTACAAGATGGGCTGTGTCTGTAGAGTTGGGCTGTGTCTGTAGAGTTTGGCTGTGTCTGTAGAGATGGGCTGTGTCTGCAGAGACCGGCTGTGTCTGCAGAGATGGGCTGTGTCTGTCGAGATGGGTTGTGTCTACAGAGATGGGCTGTGTCTGTAGAGATGGGCTGTGTCTTCTGAGATGGGTTGTGTCTGTAGAGATGGGCTGTGTCTTCTGAGATGGGCTGTGTCTGTAGAGATGGGCTGTGTCTTCTGAGATGGGCTGTGTCTTCTGAGATGGGTTGTGTCTGTAGAGATGGGCTGTGTCTTCTGAGATGGGCTGTGTCTGCTGAGATGGGTTATGTCTGTGGAGATGGGCTGTGTCTACTGAGATGGGCTGTGTCTGCAGATATGGGCTGTGTTTGCTGAGGTGGGCTTTGTCTGTAGAGTTGGGCTGTGTTTGTAGAGATGGGCTGTGTCTGTAGAGATGGGTTGTGTCTACAGAGATGGGCTGTGTCTACTGAGATGGGCTGTGTCTGCAGAGATGGGCTGTGTTTGCTGATTCAGTGCTCTGAGAAGTCAAGGACGACAGATGGAAAGGGAGCGGATGGAAGTGGTGTGGAGAGAGAAGGGGACCAGGGTCCCTCTCACCCAGGGCTGGGCGGGCACTCCCCTACTCTCTAGGCCTAGGTCAGCTCAGAAATCAGACCCCCCTCTCTAAACACAAACAGGTCCCTTCCAGGCTACACCCTCGGGGCTCTAGCAAGGTCAAGTACACAGCAGTCTGAAAGGTTAAGGGCAGTTCCACTTTAGCTCAGGAGCACACACCCTAATTCCTTGCCTGTAGCAAAAACTGCAAGGACAGCATTCCTGTGCTAGTTTTGGGATTATTTTAGGACGATTTTCTGCCCCTGGACCGCTGGTCAATTGTGACACTTTTCCTCCAGATACCCTGCCTGCAGGATAGGAAAAGCAGCATTTAAACCCCTACTGAAGACGGGGGGCTTCCCAGTCAGATTCCCTCCCTCCACTGCCAGAGATTCTGTCCCTCTTCTCTTCACCCCCTTTCACTCATCCTGCTCATCAGTCTTTCTCCCTGTCAATAAACTCTGTCTTAGAGCTCACCCTCCTGGGCTGTGGTTTCCATTCTTCCAATCCTGGAATGAAGGATTTGGCTTAGAGAGAAATTTCAGCAACAAAGGGATGCATCAGAAAAATTCTGAGGGCTCTGGGCTCTGAAGGAGGAGCTCAGAATGCTTTCCCCTGGATTGTAAATTTCATGATGTGGATTTTGTTTTTCAATCTTACTCACTGCTGAAGCTCCAGGACATAAAACGGTGCCTGGCACACAGTACATATTTGAGAATAAAAGCAAGGCCGGGGCAAGAGACACCAGGCTGTGAGAGCAGGAAGAGCTTGGGTTACCCGTGTGGCAGCCCACACCTGCTGAGGCTCACTGCCCTTGGATCTGTTTCCTCCCACAGATTTGGGGAGCAGGGGGTCAGTATTAGGGCTAGTGCTAATCTGGTAGTCCTATACCATGATATATACAGCTGTAATTCAATGAGTTTAATGTAGACCCCGTGTCTATGAAAGCAGCCTCTTCATCAGATTCACAAATTGTGCCCCGAATCTCAGGTGCCCCTCAAGTTTGAGGTCCAGACCAAATGTCTCAACGACCAAATGTTGAGTTTCATCTAGATTATGACCTTGGAACAGGCTGTTATTAATTAGAGTAATTATATGAAGTGTATTTAGTATACCAACATGATCACAAATGCTGGAGTAAAGATGAGGGTAGGATATTACTCTCAAATGTTGAGGACAAGACTTTGGTTCATTCTAAGGATTATGCAAAATGGGCCAGGGCAGTCCATTACTCTGACTCCTTGTCTGTGATTAAATGATGATCACCAGCTGTAACACATTTGCAGCACAATGGGCAGCAATTCAATGACATTTTATTTAAGTACTGAGACTGATTGTAATTTTAAATTAATTCAATTGTTGCCATAATTAAGGGGCTATTATAGAAATAAACTGCTGAACAGAAAAATAATTAAAAATTCTTTATTACTTCTGTCTGTTCTTAGGGTTTTTTTTTTTTCTTGTGGTAGCATTCTCTGGCTTAAGTAACTTTTTCTCTAGTTAGGTAGCTTGTTGTTTGTTTTAATCACAAATCAGAGCCCTCACCTATCTTAGTTAGAGGAAACTGACACGGTCTCTGTGAGTGTCCCAGACACACCGCTCTTTCACATGAGTGAGGATGGGCAGGTGGTTCTTCACGGCTCCCAGTCTGGGCCAGTCTGCATTACATACATCAGAAATACCTGGGCCATCCTGGTAGCTGGATGGCATCCTCTCCATGTCTAAGGTAAATGCTCATTTTTCTCTAGTCTCATATTTTAAGGATGGCTTTCATTGATATCTCAAAGGTAGGATTTAACCACTGTGAGTTCAACATCAGCACCCATGCAAAATTTTCCAAATTTCTTTTAAATAAAGTTCTAAACATCACACATATAGCATTTAAAACATTTGGAAAGTTAACCCTATGTAATATATTACCAAGCGTTAAACAAAAGTCACAGTCTGTGCTTCTCTCCGGGGGCAACTCACGAAGTATTTACCCCCTCCTTGACACATTACTATGCCCGAGGTCAGCAGATGTGTAACCCTGAGCATGGATGAGACACGGCTGCCCACAAAACCAACAGGCCAAGCTGCGCAGGAGAAGCGCCAGGAAGGGATATTGCCAGGAAAGGCAGGCTGGAAAATGAGAGGGGCTCTGCGCGGCAGGGTGTTGATGGTGCCCGAGGAAGTGCAGAGAGAGGGAAGGACAGGGGTCCTGCAAGGAGGGGCTGGGGACTGCCGGGCATAGACGGCATGTCCTTCACCGTCTGGCCAAATAAGCGCTTGTCCTCTTTTTGCAGTTTATTTTCCTAAGATGTAGAGAACAGTCTGGTCTTCTCTTTGAGAGCCCTTTACTGTGAATGGACATGGAGATTACTATCTCAACTGTGGATGTGCTAAAAAACAGTGAAAAGGGGGGAAACTTTAATTTACATTTGTTTCCATATGCATATAAAAGCACGTAGCTATATTTGAATGCATATGTTACACATGAATATGCATGTATTATATATGCATATGGATGCGTGCAGGAATATGTACACTTATTCCTATGAAACTAATAACAGGGCTGCTGTGCAGGAGTTTAGTGGGGTGAGGAGGTGCTGTGACAGTGTGTCCCACTCAGGCTGGTGCCATCCATGAGCAGTGTTATGCCACATGAGTCACATGGTCCTAGCTTCCTCCTTACTGGGAGGAAAACGTTTCACTAGTTTCTTTTTGTAGCTTTTAATTCTTTGAGTGATGTGAATATGTTAACTATTCAGCCCAGTAAAGCGTAAAGTGAATTGAATGATAGGGAATCTCTCGAGGAGAAAAAGTGTGTGACTTTGACAGCAGAAATTAAAATTAAGTCAATGTTGACCTCTGCCTGGTATTCCAATTAGTATTTGTCATTAAAAAAATAATTCTTGCTGGTTACAGTGCCTCATGTTTGTAATCCCAGCACTCAGGAAGGCCCAGGTGGGTGGATTGCTTGAGCTCAAGAGTTGGAGACAAGCTGGAGGAAGAGGAAGACCTGGTCTCTTAAAAAGAAAAAAAAAAAAAAAAAGTCGGGTGTTGTGACAGGTGCTTGGGTGCTTGTTACTCTCAGCTACTTGGGAGGCTGAGGCAAAAGGATTACTTGAGCCCAGGAATTCAAGACCAGCTTGAGCAAGAGAGAGACCCTGTCTCTTAAAATAGCTGGGTGTTGTGTCATCCAGCTACTTGGGAGGCTGAGGGCTGAGGCAAGAGAATTCACTTGAGCCCAAGAGTTTGAGGTTGCTGTGAACTGTGACAACACTACACTCAACCGAGGGTGACAAAGTGAGACTCTGTCCTAAAAAAAAAAGGATCACTTGAGCCCAGGAGTTGGAGTTTGCTATGAGCCTTGACGCTGGGGCACTCTGTGCAGGGTGACAAAGTGAGACACTGTTTCAATTAAAAAAAAAAAAATCTTATACAAAAATAAAAACTCTTATCATTATAAACTGTTTTTTTTTTTTAAATATGTCTTCTTTTCTTCTATAAAAGTATAATTCAAAATAGCCTTTTCATGGTTATTTCAGTATGTATATTAAATTATTTCGTAGGCAAATAGCAGGAATTATTAAGCTATTTAACTTAATAGAATATAAAGTTAATTTTTCCATTAAGCCTATAAGCTGCAGTTTTATTTTCAAAGTTTACAATCTCTCTTTTTTTTTCAAATATTTTTCCGGATATTTGGCTATTTTAGAGAAAGAACATTAGGCATTAAAAACAGATTTTTTTATGAACAACCATTTTCCTCTAAAGGCAAAGTAAACTATCTTAAAATGTGAATCGATCAATTTATTTTCCATTTTAAGCAAATCCTCAATTTGAAGCCCAGCAGTCATGTATTCGGTAGATATTAAATCCACAAATCTCAGAACCAAATTATTTAAACATTACTTGGGGAAGTGCATTGTGTTCTAATTTCAGTCAATTTACAAAATAAGTGTGTCAGTTAGGAAAAGCGAGGCTGTGCTGTGATAATACACAACCTGAAATTCTTAATGGTCTGAAATAGCTGAGATTTATGTCTTGATTCTGCCTCCTTTCCATTTCTGAGCAACTGGGGGCCACAATCTTCCTTACTCCAAGCCTGGATTTCTCCACAGTAGCACCGATGACATTTTGGGCTGTGTGACTTTTTTGTTGTCTGGGGTCGGGGAGGCTGGGAGGTTACCCAGTGAGCTCTAGGAGATTTTGCTGTGGACCTGGTGTCTACACACTAGGAGCTGGCAACACCCCCCAAATCATGCCAATCAAAAAATATAGAAGAACCTCTGTAAGTTGACCACCCAAGGGACTGTAACAAACTGGTCAACACACAGAGGTGGTCAACATAAGGAACCAGCTTCCCCTGTACTAACATGAATGTCTGGTGCATGTCTAGTCTATGAAAATGAGGTCAACTTAAAGCAGTGGTCAGTGTGGGGAGGTGGTCCGTGCAGGGAGGTGATCCATGTAGGGAGGTGGTCAGTGTGGGGAGGTGGTCCTTGCAGGGAGGCGGTCCATGTAGGGAGGTGGTCCGTGCAGGGAGGTGGTCCATGTAGGGAGGTGGTCAGTGTGGGGAGGTGGTCCGTGCAGGGAGGTGGTCCATGTAGGGAGGTGGTCAGTGTGGGGAGGTGGTCCGTGCAGGGAGGTGGTCCATGTAGGGAGGTGGTCCGTGCAGGGAGGTGGTCCATGTAGGGAGGTGGTCAGTGTGGGGAGGTGGTCCATGCAGGGAGGTGATCCATGTAGGGAGGTGGTCAATGTGGGGAGGTGGTCCATGTAGGGAGGTGGTCAATGTGGGGAGGTGGTCCGTGCAGGGAGGTGGTCAGTGTGGGGAGGTGGTCCATGTAGGGAGGTGGTCAGTGTGGGGAGGTGGTCCGTGCAGGGAGGTGGTCCATGTAGGGAGGTGGTCAGTGTGGGGAGGTGGTCCGTGCAGGGAGGTGGTCCATGTAGGGAGGTGGTCCGTGCAGGGAGGTGGTCCATGTAGGGAGGTGGTCCGTGCAGGGAGGTGATCCATGTAGGGAGGTGGTCAGTGTGGGGAGGTGGTCCTTGCAGGGAGGTGGTCCATGTAGGGAGGTGGTCCGTGCAGGGAGGTGGTCCATGTAGGGAGGTGGTCAGTGTGGGGAGGTGGTCCGTGCAGGGAGGTGGTCCATGTAGGGAGGTGGTCAGTGTGGGGAGGTGGTCCGTGCAGGGAGGTGGTCCATGTAGGGAGGTGGTCCATGTAGGGAGGTGGTCAGTGTGGGGAGGTGGTCCTTGCAGGGAGGTGGTCCATGTAGGGAGGTGGTCCGTGCAGGGAGGTGGTCCATGTAGGGAGGTGGTCAGTGTGGGGAGGTGGTCCGTGCAGGGAGGTGGTCCATGTAGGGAGGTGGTCAGTGTGGGGAGGTGGTCCGTGCAGGGAGGTGGTCCATGTAGGGAGGTGGTCAGTGTGGGGAGGTGGTCCGTGCAGGGAGGTGGTCCATGCAGGGAGGTGGTCCATGTAGGGAGGTGGTCAGTGTGGGGAGGTGGTCCGTGCAGGGAGGTGGTCCATGTAGGGAGGTGGTCCATGTAGGGAGGTGGTCAGTGTGGGGAGGTGGTCCTTGCAGGGAGGTGGTCCATGTAGGGAGGTGGTCCGTGCAGGGAGGTGGTCCATGTAGGGAGGTGGTCAGTGTGGGGAGGTGGTCCGTGCAGGGAGGTGGTCCATGTATGGAGGTGGTCAGTGTGGGGAGGTGGTCCGTGCAGGGAGGTGGTCCATGCAGGGAGGTGGTCCATGTAGGGAGGTGGTCAGTGTGGGGAGGTGGTCCATGCAGGGAAGTGGTCAGTGTGGGGAGGTGGTCCGTGCAGGGAGGTGGTCCATGCAGGGAGGTGGTCCATGTAGAGAGGTGGTCAGTGTGGGGAGGTGGTCCATGCAGGGAGGTGGTCCATGTAGGGAGGTGGTCAGTGTGGGGAGGTGGTCCGTGCAGGGAGGTGATCCATGTAGGGAGGTGGTCAGTGTGGGGAGGTGGTCCGTGCACGGAGGTGGTCCATGTAGGGAGGTGGTCCGTGCAGGGAGGTGGTCCATGTAGGGAGGCGGTCCGTGTGGGGAGGTGGTCCATGCAGCTAGATGGTCAGTGTGGGGAGGTGGTCCGTGCAGGGAGGTGATCCATGTAGGGAGGTGGTCAGTGTGGGGAGGTGGTCCTTGCAGGGAGGTGGTCCGTGTAGGGAGGTGGTCCGTGCAGGGAGGTGATCCATGTAGGGAGGTGGTCAGTGTGGGGAGGTGGTCCGTGCAGGGAGGTGGTCCATGTAGGGAGGTGGTCAGTGTGGGGAGGTGGTCCGTGCAGGGAGGTGGTCCATGTAGGGAGGTGGTCAGTGTGGGGAGGTGGTCCATGCAGGGAAGTGGTCAGTGTGGGGAGGTGGTCCATGCAGGGAGGTGGTCCATGTAGGGAGGTGGTCAGTGTGGGGAGGTGGTCCATGTAGGGAGGTGGTCAGTGTGGGGAGGTGGTCAGTGTGGGGAGGTGGTCCATGTAGGGAGGTGGTCAGTGTGGGGAGGTGGTCCGTGCAGGGAAGTGGTCAGTGTGGGGAGGTAGTCCATGCAGGGAGGTGGTCCATGTAGGGAGGTGGTCAGTGTGGGGAGGTGGTCCGTGCAGGGAGGTGGTCCATGTAGGGAGGTGGTCAGTGTGGGGAGGTGGTCCGTGCAGGGAGGTGGTCCATGTAGGGAGGTGGTCAGTGTGGGGAGGTGGTCCGTGCAGGGAGGTGGTCAGTGTGGGGAGGTGGTCCGTGCAGGGAGGTGGTCCATGTATGGAGGTGGTCAGTGTGGGGAGGTGGTCCGTGCAGGGAGGTGGTCCATGCAGGGAGGTGGTCCATGTAGGGAGGTGGTCAGTGTGGGGAGGTGGTCCATGCAGGGAAGTGGTCAGTGTGGGGAGGTGGTCCGTGCAGGGAGGTGGTCCATGCAGGGAGGTGGTCCATGTAGGGAGGTGGTCAGTGTGGGGAGGTGGTCCATGTAGGGAGGTGGTCAGTGTGGGGAGGTGGTCCGTGCAGGGAGGTGGTCCATGCAGGGAGGTGGTCCATGTAGGGAGGTGGTCAGTGTGGGGAGGTGGTCCATGTAGGGAGGTGGTCAGTGTGGGGAGGTGGTCCGTGCAGGGCGGTGGTCCATGTAGGGAGGTGGTCAGTGTGGGGAGGTGGTCCGTGCAGGGAGGTGGTCCATGTAGGGAGGTGGTCAGTGTGGGGAGGTGGTCCGTGTAGGGAGGTGGTCCATGTAGGGAGGTGGTCAGTGTGGGGAGGTGGTCCGTGTAGGGAGGTGGTCCATGTAGGGAGGTGGTCAGTGTGGGGAGGTGGTCCGTGCAGGGAGGTGGTCCATGCAGGGAGGTGGTCCATGTAGGGAGGTGGTCAGTGTGGGGAGGTGGTCCATGTAGGGAGGTGGTCAGTGTGGGGAGGTGGTCCGTGCAGGGAGGTGGTCCATGTAGGGAGGTGGTCAGTGTGGGGAGGTGGTCCGTGCAGGGAGGTGGTCCATGTAGGGAGGTGGTCAGTGTGGGGAGGTGGTCCGTGTAGGGAGGTGGTCCATGTAGGGAGGTGGTCAGTGTGGGGAGGTGGTCCGTGTAGGGAGGTGGTCCATGTAGGGAGGTGGTCAGTGTGGGGAGGTGGTCCGTGCAGGGAGGTGGTCCGTGTAGGGAGGTGGTCCATGTAGGGAGGTGGTCAGTGTGGGGAGGTGGTCCATGCAGGGAAGTGGTCAGTGTGGGGAGGTGGTCCGTGCAGGGAGGTGGTCCATGCAGGGAGGTGGTCCATGTAGGGAGGTGGTCAGTGTGGGGAGGTGGTCCATGTAGGGAGGTGGTCAGTGTGGGGAGGTGGTCCGTGCAGGGAGGTGGTCCATGCAGGGAGGTGGTCCATGTAGGGAGGTGGTCAGTGTGGGGAGGTGGTCCATGTAGGGAGGTGGTCAGTGTGGGGAGGTGGTCCGTGCAGGGAGGTGGTCCATGTAGGGAGGTGGTCAGTGTGGGGAGGTGGTCCGTGCAGGGAGGTGGTCCATGTAGGGAGGTGGTCAGTGTGGGGAGGTGGTCCGTGTAGGGAGGTGGTCCATGTAGGGAGGTGGTCAGTGTGGGGAGGTGGTCCGTGCAGGGAGGTGGTCCATGTAGGGAGGTGGTCAGTGTGGGGAGGTGGTCCATGCAGGGAAGTGGTCAGTGTGGGGAGGTGGTCCGTGCAGGGAGGTGGTCCATGTAGGGAGGTGGTCAGTGTGGGGAGGTGGTCCGTGCAGGGAGGTGGTCCATGCAGGGAGATGGTCAGTGTGGGGAGGTGGTCCGTGCAGGGAGGTGGTCCATGTAGGGAGGTGGTCAGTGTGGGGAGGTGGTCCGTGCAGGGAGGTGGTCCATGTAGGGAGGTGGTCAGTGTGGGGAGGTGGTCCGTGCAGGGAGGTGGTCCATGCAGGGAGATGGTCAGTGTGGGGAGGTGGTCCGTGCAGGGAGGTGGTCAGTGTGGGGAGGTGGTCCGTGCAGGGAGGTGGTCCATGTAGGGAGGTGGTCAGTGTGGGGAGGTGGTCCGTGCAGGGCGGTGGTCCATGTAGGGAGGTGGTCAGTGTGGGGAGGTGGTCCGTGTAGGGAGGTGGTCCATGTAGGGAGGTGGTCAGTGTGGGGAGGTGGTCCGTGCAGGGAGGTGGTCCATGTAGGGAGGTGGTCAGTGTGGGGAGGTGGTCCGTGCAGGGAGGTGGTCCGTGCAGGGAGGTGGTCAGTGTGGGGAGGTGGTCCGTGCAGGGAGGTGGTCAGTGTGGGGAGGTGGTCCGTGCAGGGAGGTGGTCAGTGTGGGGAGGTGGTCCGTGCAGGGAGGTGGTCGTGTAGGGAGGTCGTCAATGTAGGGAGGTGGTCATGGATGTGTGGATGAGGATCTAATAACAAAGGTCATGAACAGTGAAACCACAGCTTCTTGTGTAAACAAATATACAACAAAACCACAGTGGGCGCCTGTGACTAAGAACCAGTATTACCATACTTGGAAGACAAATATTTATAAAGGTGCAGTGTATCATCCTCAACGTTTTGTGTTGAACATCGATCATATAGGATACTGCCCTAAGGCCTGAGATTTAAAGACAAAAATAAGGGGAAAATGTAGATTATTTTGACTGCTTTGCCAGACAATTTTTGTAAATAGGGTATTATTTATATTTCTCAACAATCCTTTGAGGGAAATATCATTAGGTACTCTCTACCACTGAGAAATCTGTGGCCCAGGATGTTTAAGTTCATAACCATATTTATTCAGGTGGTAAGAACAGCATTCTGGGTTTAGCTTGTGAATCCCTGGATCTAACTCTGTCATGCTGATTATATTACATTTTCTTTTTTTCAGCCTCCACAACCGTGGAGTTTGCAGTTTCTATAGATATAACATACATGTAAAAATACATCTAGTTATCTATACCATGGAATACTATTCAGCCATTAAAAAAGATGGAGACTTTACATCTTTTGTGTTAACCTGAATGGAGGTAGAACACATTATTCTTAGTAAAACATCACAAGAATGGAGAAGAATCCAGTGGACTCAATTCTAATATGAAGCCAGTAGACAATTTAATATATATCCTCATAAGAGAAAAACTCAGATCAATTCAAGGGACAGGTGAATGAGGAACTGAGGGAAAGTAGAGCTGGGAGGGTACTAAGGTCACAGAGTGTGACACACCGCTTGGGGGTGGGACACAATTATAAGAGGGACTTTACATAACAAATGCAATCAGTATAACCTAATTCTTTGTACCCTCAATGAACCCCAAACAATGAAATAAATAAATAAATAAATAAATAAATAAATAAATAAATAAAAGAAATCCAGTAACAAAAGGGATGTACGAATTATCTTCTTACATTTGAAGGCATACCAGATGAAAGAATTTATAGTTTTTTAAAGTTAGGGAGACTATTAAATGCCATTGAGTAAAATCTCCATCTTAAAAATTTAGACATTCTGGGCAGCGCCTGTGGCTCAGTCGGTAAGGCGCCGGCCCCATATACTGATGGTGGAGGGTTCAAACCTGGCCTCGGCCAAACTGCAAACCAAAAAATAGCCGGGTATTGTGGCGGGTGCCTGTAGTCACAGCTACTCGGGAGGCTGAGGCAAGAGAATCGCTTAAGCCCAGGAGTTGGAGGTTGCTGTGAGCTGGGTGAGGCCACGGCACTCTACTGAGGGCCATAAAGTGAGACTCTGTCTCTACAAAAAAAAAAAAAAAAGTTTAGACATTCTATGTCATTATAATTTATTATCTAAATTTCTGCTTGCTTACATTAAATGAAGACTCTGCTAAAAACTTATAAAAATAACATATACTCCTGCCATGGGATGTATTTTATTAAGACAGGAAATAAATTTTATGACAACAGGCAATAACATTATTACAGAAAACGACAGTTTATATAAAACATGTTATGTATATCATTGTTGGATTAATATCATGTGTCTACTTTCCCAGTTAAAGGATGCCAAATAGTTGGTAAAACATTATTTCCAGAGCTGGCACTGTGGCTCACACCTGTAATCCCAGCACTCTGGGAGGCCGAGGTAGGTGGATTGCTTGAGTTCACCATTGGAGACCAGCCTGAGCAAGAGCAAGACTTGGTCTCTTAAAAAAAAAAAAAACAGCTGGGTGTTGTGGTGGGTACTTGTTGTCCCAGCTATTCGGGAGGCTGAGGCAAGAGGATCGCTTGAGCCAGAGAGTTTGAGGTTGCTGTGAGCTGTGAGGCCACAGCACTCTACTGAGGGAGGCAAAGTGAGACTCTGCCTCAAAAGCAAACAAACAAACATTATTTCCATTCATATCCATGAAAATATTTCCAGAAGAGATTATAATTTGAATCGATAAATTGAGTAAAGGATATCCATTCTTGTTAATGTAGGTGGGTATCATTGTGGGTATCAACCTGTTGACCTGGAAGAGAACAAGTCATATTTCTCTCTCAAAAAATGATTTACTGTGAACTCTATACAGTAAGGAGGTTGAGCTGTCCCATCACGTGGTACTTAGTATTTGTGAGCTGGAAACCAGGAAGACTGCTGGTGTGCTTTCAAAGACTGAGAGGTGTAGAGTGTGTGGTGGGGATTCCAGTCCATGCTCAAGGCTGAGAACCTGGGACACAGCAGACAGAGGAGACCAGGGTCTCAGTTCAGTCCATACACTCCCTGCGTGGGGCAGGCCATGTGCCTCAGTTACTATACCAACCTCTTCCAGAAACACCTGCACAAACCTATACAGACCCGATGTTAATCAGTAACTGGGCATTCTGTGGCACAGATAACTGACCCATAAAATTAACCATAACACTACTTCAGCACACTATGACCGTCATCTGTACTACTTTAGGTTCAGCTATATCACGGGGAGTTTGACATAGCAATCATGTGCAAGCATCGTTGTCAGAGACTGATCTGTCTATTCAAGTTGACCTGAGAACCACTTTGGAAAATGGTTTGGCAATTCCTCAAGAACAGACCTGGCCATTCTGCTTGTAGGAATTTTGGATCCTCCATATCTGTGGGCACCACATCCATGGATTCAATCAACCAAGGGCTAAAAATATTATTTAAAATAAATATAATTTCATCTGGATGGAACATGTATGGACCTTTTATCCTTGTCATTATTTCTTAAAAAACATAGTATACCAACTATTTATTTAGCATTTACATTATATTGGGTATTATAAATAATTTAGAGTATACAAGAGAACATGCACATATTATGTGTACATATGATGCCATTTTATATAAAGGATTTGACCATTCATGAATTTTCATCTGGGGTCCTGGAACCAATTCCCCATGGATATCAGGGAATGACTGTATAGACTTGAGGGACTTGAAAACAAAACTCCACCCAAAAGTTTGAACATAAATATTCATAGATATAATACTCAAAACATAGAAACAAATCTCATTTTTATCAACCCAATTAAAGTAAAAACAAAATGTGTGTGTATATAGTTAAACGCTGTTTATTATTTAGCCATGAAAAAATAATGCAATGCTGATAGGTGATACCATATGGAAGAATCTGGAAAACATTATGCTACCTGAGAAAACCCAGACCCTTACTGCATGATTACGTTTATATGAAATATTCAGAGTTAGAAAATCCAAAGAGGGAAAGAGGATTACTGTTGCCAGGGGATGCGGGAAGTAGACATGAACGTGGCTGCTAAGGGCAAGGGTTTTTGTGGGGGGAGGGTTATGGAAATATTCTGGAATTAGATCCTGACGGTGGCTGCACAACTTTGTGAATATGGTAAAAAACAGTGAACATGGTGAATGTCATGATATGTAAGCCTTCAACAGAAATTATCAATAAAAAATTGACCTGAGAACAGTGGGTGTAGATTTAGAGAAAATGAGACAGGAACGTGTTTGATGACTTAATCGTTTTTTCCTGTCCCATTTGCATTTTATTGGACATGAAGTAAAAGACTTGGGTGATATTCTGAATACCTTCTTTTATTTTCTTGGGAAGCATTTTTCATGCAGCTGTGCAACTGTGAAGGCCTTCTGGTTGCTAATAATTGAGATTTGACTAATTTAAGCGAAAGAGTAGTTTGTTGAAAACAGAGAAGCTCACAAAATTGACAGAAAAATTGGAACAACCAGGTTTAGGAGGAAATGAAACTAGAGTATGTTCAATTATCATATGAAACATTTTGTCTGTTTTACTGTCCCCCTCTCCCACCTAAACCAAAGGTCTCACATATCACTGAGCCAACCTACCAGCACAGAAGCCTAGAAACAAAGGGAAAAATCATAATTTCCGAATGAAAGCCCGGCCAGCTCTCCAGAATTGGTAACACTTCAGCTTCATATGGGTAAGATGCTGAAGATCGTGGCACGGCATGGATTTGTGAGCCCCTCGGTGTGAGTCCTCGTAGACCCACCCTGGAGCTACTCCAGGGTCTGCTTTTAGAGTTGTACCTGATTCTATCCACTGCATTCACTGGGGAAGGGGACTAGAAATCACTGAATCCTGAAAGCTTTGTGGAAAGACATGAGGAAGAACAGACAACAACAACAACAGCAACAAAAGGGTCCTTTCCACGGTTTTGAAATCTGTGTCCTTCTGCTTAAGGTGTAAAGAACCCAGGGAGAGAGTCTGATCGGGCTGGCTTAATTCATATTCCAGTCCTTGGCCAAGGGAATTTGTCCCACTGAAGTTCTGTGAAAGAAGAGAGGGTAATTCCCCAGCGATATTCAGGAAGTTGTCTGCTAGAAAGTGTCAGGTCACAAACTTGCCTCTGACATGGAATTTTCAACTGCGAGGGCAGAAGGAGCCCACAAATAAGTTATCAGGTCAAGTCCAGTTTCACCTTTGGAGGGTGGAAGGCACCAGGCCTTCTTCTGATTCCACTTTAGTTTACGATTGTCCACAGCTGAGCAGGCCACTTACCGTTCTCCAAAATTTAGGGAGGAGGGGAGGAGAGAGTGTGAGTGCCAAGGGTTCAGGTGGGTTAGATTTTTTTGTTTATATGAGATTCTTGTTTATATGAGATTCTTGTTTATATAAGATTCTTGTTTATATAAGCATAAATAAAACAGAATAGAGCAAAACACTATGTGTGAAGGAGCGTATGAGTAGCAACTCTGTTTAGCAAATGTAGTTTGCAGTCATTTAGCTCATATCTAAATTGGTATGCTTTTGCATTTATATAGAGAATTTTGCTTTGCTTTCAGGCAGTGACATTATTTCTTTAAAGAAGCAGGAACAGAGACTTTCCTACCTTGCCACCTTCTTGGTCGGTGGTAGTGTGAGGAACAATCATTTTTGGGGTTCCTGAGATTATAGGTGAGGAAATATGGCTTTTAAAAGTCCGTATGTGCTCTTATGGAGACCAGAAACTTTTGCATGTAAGAGAAATTCAATTATTTACATTATTCATATATAGTCTGCCTTTATTCATATACTTAATTTATGCCTATCCACAGTCACCTTTTTCTTCAAGTTTGTCCTGAGGACTCCAGGCAATGACTCTCTCTTTTCTAAATGTCCACAACATTTATAAGCAGGACTGTAATTTATAATATTGATTGCATAGAGCTTGGAAATTTATTGTATACATATATATATTTTTCTTTTTTCATGGAAGCTTCTTGAGAGCAGGAAAGATTTCATACAATTCTCCATTATTTTAGAAAAGAGATGAAAAGATAATTATAAACACTTCTATGTGCAACATCTTATATATTCCATGTATGAGGAATCCCTATTTACAGAAGGGGAATTTGGGGCTTAGAAAGGGTTCCCTCTATTTATACATGTATTAAACAGGCGTGCTAAATTTCATACATAGAAAGTTTGATTCTAGGGCCTTAATATCTTAAAAGTTGAAAATACTTCCTCCTTAACACAGTGTTAAACATCATATACTAGATCCTTCATAAAGACCTTCTGAGTTGACCAGAATGACTCTGATCGTCAATCAGAATATTCCTTAACTTGACAATTTCTACCAGTCTGAATTAAATAAGCGTTTGTAAGCCCCGTGGAGTCCTTTAGTGACAAGCACAGTCCTTTCATTTCTCAGCGTTAGTGTGCTGCTAAATGGAAAGTTCTCTTTCCTAAAAGGAGCAGTAGTCCCTAGCAAAGATCTTTCAATAATATTTGAGAGGGAAACAATTTATCACTAAGGGCATGCACACTTTCTCACTAGAAACCGCAGAAGCCGATCGCATTCCCTCGCCCCAGCAGGCGGTTTCTAGAGACACTGACAGTCAATACTCTTCAAGAAGAGCAATCAGCAGCCTGTCTCCCAAATTTCAGGGCCTCTTGGCAGCTGAAAAGGAATCCGTTGCTCCAGGCACCTGGGGGGTAAAACAAAATCCAGTACTGGACAGTTTTCCAGGCTCTCAGGCTCCACTTGTGACTATGACAAGCCAACAGCACCACAGGCCAGGGTGAGAAAGAGCTGCGGGCAGATGAGGAGGGAGGGAGACAAGGACGTGTTTCTGGAAAGGCAGTGGGAGAAAGCACCAGGACTCAGAGGAATGGGGCTTTGAAAGAAGTCTTCGAACCCAGGTCACAAGTAAGAAAAGAAGTATCAGAAATCAAGTAGAAGGTTCACGTAGCATAGGGTAGAAATGTAAAGTTTTTTTTTACCAACTCTTGTTAAATGATCTCATATTATTTTCAATTATATCTAGAGATAAAATATCTATTTCAAGGTTGTTATGTCATGACAATGAAGAGGGTTTTTTGTTTTTATTTATTTATTTCTTATTTTTGAGACAGAGTCTCACTTTGTTGCCATGGATAGAGTGCTGTGGCATCACAGCTCACAGCAACCTCAAATTCTTGGGCTCAGGCAATTCTCTTGCCCCAGCCTCCTGAGTAGCTGGGACTGCAGGTGCCCCCCACAATGCCCAGCTATTTTTTGTTGCAATTTGCCTGGGACCGCGTTTGAACCCACCACCCTCGGTATATGGGGCCTTTGCCCTATGCACTGAGCCACAGACGCCACCCTTTTGTTTGTTTTTTATCTCATAATCAAACTGAAATGTTTTGCCCTTGTAAGAGCATCATTCACGGACATCTGTGTCTTGGACCCTATTTTAGAAGAACGTGTGCAGGTTTTATGTTGAATAATGTTTCCTCATGTCTCCCTAAATTTGCCACCTTAACCAAATCTAAAGTTCTTGCTGTTATCCATTTGTAGACACTTCAGGCATCAAACTTAGCTTGCAGAAGTCTAAATTGTGCAGAATTCAACCATCTATCACTAGAGAGGATTCTTTCTAACATTGTAATTCTTGCTACGCTGAGGTTGCTTAAAGATGTTCTAAGAGCTAGGGTTCATTAAGGATACAGAAATCATACCAGCAATTTGTAAAGAATTATTGAACTTTAAAATGGGACCCAATACAAAGAGGGACTAAAGAGAGTATTAGAGAGTATTGTTGTACCACCAGCAGGGATAAGAGAATATAAACAAGGAAGGGACACATTTGAAAGAGGTAGTTCCCACAGAAGGGCTGAGATTTAGTCTTCAAAGGAAAGATGGGGCTGTAGAATGTTGCTAAGGTGTTATGGGCCAAGGCTGATGAAGAGGAAAGACTGCCTGCTGTTCTATGGAAATTTTCTAGGTAGCTGTCTATTCCGGTTCTGGCAAATCCTTCTAGAAAGTAGCCTGCTGATGGTCAGACCACTTGGGAAGCTTCCAGTGGGTGTCAAGGAGCCTCGTCAGGACACCGCCCAACGGGGTATCTGTGAGATTCTCTGCAAAGCATTGCTGGGATACTGGAGAGAAGTGTTCAAAGTTCAAGACTTGCAAACTTAGGGTGTCTTAGTGCAAATCTCAGGCTTTCTGTTGGATCCAAAGGAAATCCTCACAAACTCACAGATGATTCATATCTTTGCAATTAGCTGACAAGACTCCCCCCAATTTGAGATGGTGCCCGGACAAGTAGCCCTTAAACAAAAAAAAATAGCAATCTCATGGGCATTGGAGTTGGATCTGCCAGACAACTGGGAATTGAAAAGGAAACCACTGTGAGGTCTTTCCTTTCTATTTTATAATAATTAAGGAAGTCTTAGAGCATTGAGGTCGGTTACCAAAATGTCTGTCATTGCATTGTGTTATGATGCTGAAGCTGGACCTTACAACATTTTTTTCTTTGCAAACTGGCACAAAGTTAGATCTTGAAAGTAAAGGACTCTGAAAGGGCGTTGTAAGAAGGGGCTTCACGTCTTTATTTTTCCCTCTTTGCTTCTGCAGAGCAGCAGCCGGTAGAAAGCTTCCTGTAAGTGACAGAGTGACATATACCCTTGGGTAGAAGCGAGCCCAGAGTGAGGGGTACGTGTTAGGTCTGAGATCAAAATCACAATAGAACCATGTTATCAGAGACTAAAACGGAACCTCTATAAAATCATGGGAATAAGCTAGTAATTTAACTACTTGTTAGAAAAAAGTCAGTAAAATTAGAGGAAGGGAAAAAATTGGAAGTTTCTGCAATGCCTCGTCCACAAAATGTGGTAAGGGCAATCAGATATTACCAGATATGCAAAAAAACTTAAAGCCATTAAAGATGACCATAATCAGGAGGAAAAAGTCCATAAAAACAGACTGAAAGATGACCCAAATTGATGTGCAATTTACTGACAAAGACTTTAAAACAATTATTATAAGTTTGTCAAATAACAGAGAAGAGATTGAACAGGTAAATGAATGCAGGACATTAGTGGAGATGTGAAAACTTAAAAACAGGTACAAATTTTAAAATTATAGTATCTGAATTGCTTATCCAATAGAATTTTGAGCAGATTGGGCACTGTACGAGAAAATCTGCAAACTTGAATGTTGACTAATACAATCATGTTGTATTATATCAATCCATTCTATATTATACATAATGCCTTTTATATAAATTATATTTGTACATATTTATTTATAAAAATGTACCTATAAAATGTCTTGTATTACATGAATTTTATTGAATTATAAAAATTTGAAAACACAGGGAGAATATAATGAGGAATAATACGCTGTGTCCTATAGCCTGTGTGACTCTTAACAAGTGGAAAAGTTTATGTGTAGTTGGAATTTCAGAAAGAGAGAAAAGAAAAAATGGGGCAGAAAGAGTATTTTTAAAGTTGGCAAATATGAAGAATAAGAAAACAGGTTCCCAGATCCTCGCTAAACTCAAGTAGAATAAATATAAAGCATTGCAATGTCGTATTTAAACAGCTAAATATCAAAGATATAAAGAAAAATTTAAAGGTGCTGGAAGGAAAAAAATAACATATTACCTGTAGGGAAACAATACGAAGAATTATGTTTGGCTTTTAATACAAAAAAAAAAAAAGAAAGAAAGAAAGAAAAAGAAAGCCAGAAAACAATTGAATGGCATCTTTAACATGCTAAAATTAAAAAATAAAACTTTGTATCTAGTGAAATTGTCTTTCAAAAATGAAGACAAAGGGGATGTTTTCAGATAAATAAAACGCATCTCAAAGAATGTTGTAAGAAAAAATGTCAAAAAGGAAAATTGGATCTAGAACAGGCGTCCTCAAGCTTTTTAAACAGGAGGCCAATTCACTGTCCCTCAGACCGTTGGGGGGCTGGACTATAGTTTAAAAAAAAAAAAAAAACTATGAACAAATTCCTATGCACAATGCGCATATCTTATTTTGAAGTAAAAAACAAAATGGGAACAAATACAATTCACACTGCTTCATGTGGCCCGTGGGCTGCAGTTTGAGGACACCTGATCTGGAGGAAGGAAGGGATAGGGTTGAAAAGTAAATATTTAGGTGAATGTAAAAATTATCCTCACATGATTTTATTCTCTTTAAAAGATAATTAACCTAAGGCTAAAGTAACAAGGTGTTGTGGAGATCATAACACATGTAAAAGTATAATATACAAAAATAAGACCCAAAGGGGAAATGAAACAGTGTTACACGGTTCTTATACTATATGCTCTAAGAGGGACAATATTTCTTAAAGATAAAATAAAAGTTTTATCCATCTATCATTAATTAATCATTAATTAATCCATCTATTGCAAACCCTAGAAAAACACTAAAAATAAAACAAGAAAGAGGTATCTCTAGTATGAGTATAATGGAGAAAAAATTAAAACCACAGTCTCAATTATTGGGAAGAAGAAAGAAAACAACGAATAAAGGGAACAAAAATCAAAGGTGTGGATTAAAAACAAATATCAAGGGCGGCGCCTGTGGCTCATAGGAGTAGGGTGCCAGCCCCATATGCTGGAGGTGGTGGGTTCAAACCCAACCCCGGCCAAAAACTGCAAAAAACAAATATCAAAATACAATTATTAAAATAATATGTTTAAAATACGTATTAAAATACAATTATATCAGTAATTATAGGCAAAAGCTATACATCCGATGAAGAGCTGGCAATTGTCAGAGAGGATAAAAAAGCAAAATCCAATTGCTGCCTACGAGAAACTCACCTTATATATAAAGGCACAGTTTGAATAAAAGTAAATGACAGAAAAGGGTATATGTTCACATTAATACAGGAGGAAGTGGATTTCGGGACAAGGAACTTAGCTGAGGTAAGTTTCATTATGATAAAGAAGAAATTTATCACGAAAACGTAACAATCTTAAATATGTTGGAATAGAAATACGAATTTAAAACACATTTACAAACCATGAAAAAATACTTGCACAATAAAAACACAAAACCAAGTCAAGAGAAATTAAAGGAAACCTAGAGATATCCTAGGTTTATGGAATGGAAGACTCAATATTATTAACCTGTCAATTCTCTGTAATCGGATCTGTGGATTTAAAGCAATCCTATTCCAAAGCAATGTGTCTAGTGGAAATTGATGAGTAAATGCTAAAATTCTTGTGAAATGCAAAAAGCCTAGACTTTAAGACATACATTTTAAAGAAGAAAAAAGTTGGAGAGTTTAGACTATGCAATTTTAAATTTAATTCTTAAATGATTATCATCTAGACTAGTGGGTACTAGTCTAAGGATATGTGGTGAGTTGGTTTTCAACAAATATGCCAATCCAATTCAATGAGAAACATTTTCTTAAAAGCATTATGCTAATAAAAGTCTTCAGACATAAGAAATTTTATACTGTATGATTCTATGTATAATAGTCTAGAGTTGGAAATACAGTGACACAAGTCAGATCAGGGATTGTCAGTGCCTGAAGGGTTGGGCAGAGCTTTGACTGAAGTTGAGTGAAAGGAATACAAAACATCTCTTTGAGTTCCTGATGTTAAAGTCAAGTAAAATATAGAAATGAATCTAGAATTTTAAAATATTTTATTTGGGAAGTACAACATGGGGCATCCACGCAAACTAAGGTGGTCTTAGGTATCCAAAAAGCAAAGAGAGGGTTGCAAGTTGTATCAGAAAGAGAAATGTTATATTTTGCTGTGAAGAAGGTTCTTTGGCTCTGGAGACGTTCTGGGGAGCTGGCATGCTCTGATTGGTGAGTGATGGTGATCTTAGAGTTGCACCAAATTGTTTTAGCAGCAATTTAGACGAAACTCTTGTAGGGTGTAATAGGCAGTTTGAGCAGCCATGCTTGCAGAAAATTACGTTCTTGGAGCGGTGTTATACTCCCTGAGTGCTTTCTACCCCTGGTCTCTTAACTCTGTTTTAGTTGGGTTTGATGAGAATGATCCCCGTCACAAGATCAACTTTCACAATGGAAATGTTCTATGATGATTATGGTGGCTGTTGCGTGACTGACTATATGTGTTTGGCCCAACTAATTGAAGTGTACAGTTAAAGTCATAGATTTTTAAAAGTACATTATATCTTTCGATGTACTTTTCAAATAAAGAAGGAAATCCTTATGGATGTTACAATAGATGCAAAAAGAAAAAAAATAACAGATTTGATAAAACTCAGTATCTGTTGATACTAAGAACTCTCAGCAATCTAGGAATTCAGAGGAAGGTTTTCAATCTGATGAAAAGATATCTATAATAATCTACAGTCAACCTCAATCTTAAGAGTGAAGTTTTGAATGCATTTTTTCTGAGATCAAGACAAAGGCAAACATATTGTCACCATTTTATTTACCATTGCCTTGAAATTCCTCCCGGTAAAGAAATGAAAAGCCTAAAGATTTGGTTTAACATTTTCCCATAACGTGAAACCAATTTATACAAACAGTTGAATAGTATTTTTATTTACTAGCAACAGTGTATTTCTACATGGCTAGTACTGCAGGGCATTGCTGAGAAAAACTGAAGAGTAATTAAATAGAGGGAAAGTTGATTGGAAAGCTAATTAAAATGAAATTCACTTCAAATTTACCCATGGATGCAATGAAAACCCTATTAAACTCTAGCAAATAATTTTTTCTTTAGAGTTTAAGCTGATAATTCTATGTAAGGAAAAATGCAAAGGCCCCAGAAGAAACAAAACATTCTTGAAAAAGAATAAAGCAAGAGGAATTATGTTACCTAATTCAAAGATTTACTTTAAATTTTACAATAATTAGAGGGGCATTGACCTTAGCACAAATAGATCAGTGCAATTTAATGGCGGTATAGAAATAGATCTACAATATATGATGAAGTATTTTAAAGAAATGCACCAGGGCGGCACCTGTGGCTCAAAGGAGTAAGGCGCTGGCCCTATCTGCTGGAGGTGGTGGGTTCAAACCCAGCCCTGGCCAAAAAACAAAAACAAAAATAAACGCACCAATAGGACACAACGGGGAAAAGAAACCCTCTTGAACAATGTTTCTGAAATAACTAGATACCTATGGGGAAAAAAACAGAACATCTAGTCCTTTGAATACCATTCCCCCAAATTATTTTCAAGACAGATCATAGAATTACTAACAGAAGCTAAAATGAATAGGTTCTAGACTTTATACTAGTCTAAAATTCCTTAGAGAGAAAGAAAAAAAAAAGGTGTACTAAAATTAAAAACTTTTTCTGATCAAAGGATATTTTGCCAAAAATGCAAATCAAATAATAAGGAAATATTCGTAATACTCGACAAAGGACTTTAATGAGTGATAAAGAACTTCCATAAGTCAAGAACATAAAGTAAATCACATTAATAAATATAAAAGAGTGAAAAAAGGCTTGAGCAGATTATCATAAAAGAAAGTATAAAAAATGTCCAATACGCCATAAAAAGGTGTGAACATGATTTGTCAGCAGAGAATTACATATTTAATAAACCACAATGTTATACCTACCACTTGACATTTTTCCTACATGCTTAAAATTTAAAGACAGACAACAAGAAATGTTTTTGAGGATATGGTACAACTGGAATGCTCCTTTATTTCTAGGGTCTATAGGATTACACAATGACTTAAAAACCGTAGCAGTTCTTAAGAAGTAAAAACGTCACTTCCCCTAAGACTCAACAATTTTACCACTAGTAATTTATCCAGAGCACAACTTGGGTCCTCAAAATAATTTGGACTAAAAATGTTTACAAAAATTTTATACATAATTGCCTCAGACTTTAAGCAACCCAATGTCCTTAAAAGAAAGAATGAATAAACAACTTAAATCATAATAAAGAAAACGTCTCTTCAATAATAAAGAAGTAAATCCGATTCTACGCTGGGCCCTATATAAGAGAAAAAGACAGCAAAAAGGACATTTTTGGATCTATTGACAACATTAAAATATGGAAGAGTTCATTCAACAACCTCATTCATGTTAAATTTACATAAGTAGAAATAGGTAATGAGATTTGTAAGAGAGAATATAGTTTTAGGTAGCATACTGAGTATTCATATAAAGAGCCATGATACATGTAACTCCTCACATGTCTGAGGAAAGTTTTATCACATAAAATGGATATATAGAGATACACACCCTTGTGTATATACGTGTAAAAAATAAGAGAAAGCAAGCATGTGAAAATGGTAAAATGACAGTTAAAATGCTAATAGCAGGTGAATCTGCTTAGTAGCTTTATAGTTGTTTATGGTATTATCCTACTTCTTGTAACTCTTCTATAAAATTGAAATTATTTGTAGATATATGTTTGTTTATTTATTTATTTATTTGAGACAGAGTCTCACTGTGTTCCCAGGCTAGAAGGTTGTGGCGTCCTAGCTCACAGCAACCTCAAACTCCTCAAAAGATCCTCTTGCCTCAGCCTCCTGAGCAATTGGGACTACAGGTGCCCGACACAGAACCCAGCTCATTTTTCTATTTTTAACAGAGATGGATGGGGTCTCGATGTTTGCTCAGATTGGTCTCAAACTCCTGAGCTCAGGCATTCCACCTGCCTTGGGCTCTCAGAGTGCTAGGATTACAGGTGTGAGCCACTGTGTCTGGCCTGAAATTATTTCTAAATAAAAAGTAAATAAATGAAATACTAAAAAACACAATGACGAGTTTCAAAGTGTTATTTTGAAAAAAAGATGTCAAACACAAAAATGAGTTGGGGATGGGTAAATTCACACCTACTGGGTACAGTGAGCGCCATCTGGGTGAAGGGCCACTTGGAACTTTGACTCAGCCTATACAGAAACACAGTGTGGGAACAAAACATGTGTGCCCTTAATATCCTGACTTTAAAACCTGTACTTACATTAGTATTCTTTTCAGATGCCGTGCTAGAATAAATAACGCTAACCTATACTGTGAGAAATCAGATTCCTGGGTAAGGAGAAGAAGAGTGGGTTTAGTTACTAACTGGAAATGGAACAAGGAAACATTCAGGGCTGATGGAAATTCTCTGTCTTTATTTGATTGTTAGTTACGTGGGGTATACACCTGCTAAAACTCAGGGAGCTGTATTGGGATCTGTGCATTTTACTCTATGTAAAATATATCTCAGTAAAACCAGATAATTATAAAAAGTGCATTTGCAAATTATCATCCCCAGCAGACAATCCACTTAAGCAAAAAATCAAATTGCATTTTTGGCTGACCCTAAGGGGTCGGTGTTTAAACTTTGCTTTCTGGGCCTAATATTAACATCACTAGCCCACATAGCCTGTGACTAATTATTTTATTCTTTTATACATTGTTTTAAACCACCAGGAGAGTTCGTATATGTGAATGTATAATTCACATACATAAAATTAGGTTTGCAGGTTGTACTGATACATTAACAATGGGCCTTATGGGAAAAAAGGGACTTAATGTACAGCTTTTAGAAACTTCCATGCCAAGGTTCCCCCCATGGCTAATTTCCAGCTACCAGTGTGATGTCTCTGAAGAGGCAGAGTCAGGGAGAGGTGGCGAACGTCTGCTGTGGCCCTGGCTTAGCTCACCGTCGGGGTTGACCATCTACTACCGTCTCAACCTACCTTCCACCTGCTTCACAGCACGTAGCAAGAACCAGGGCAATGAATACAAGGTTGTACCTTCTGCCAACGCCACCGACTATTAGTGATCGCATGTTCCATGTTGATTCTTTTTTATTTTTAGTGATTATTCTTTTTAAGCCACATTCCAGCTTCCTTATCTCTATACAACTTGCAGCAGAGATCTGAGTGAGGGCCATGTAGGCCTGTGACTCGCTGAATAAGCAGTGGAGACTGCTGACCGCGGCTGTTCTTCACCTGGTGGCATTAGGTGGATGTTTGCAGACATTGACGTTGTCAGAATACTTACCCTTCCCTGCAGGGCTTGCCCTGAAAACTCTTGATTTTGTGTCATCCCTGATTAAGGAGGCCCTGTCCTCTCCTCATCAGGGTGCGAGGCAGTTCTTTTAGTAGATTTCAAACGGAGGGCTTCTTCAAAAAAATGGATGGGGAGGACAGCTTCTTCCTCCATCTGCTCCCCTCTGCCTTTCTCTGGGTCTGTCTCGCTTAAAGAAACACAGACACGCTCTAAAGTCTGTGGGAAAGTCCAGAGTTTTTTTGACAACTGTTCTGAAGGTGTACGGATGCACAAACTCCAACAGCCTCTATGATTGTAGACAGTAACCTGCCAGTCTTCCCTGTGATTGGCAACTGTACTTTATATATTTTTTCCTCCCTGCACTTTTTGTTCTTTAAAACCCAGATGACTTAATAAGTTCATGAAAATCCCACTAATGTTGCCTGTGTGAGTTTCAGAGGCAGTGTCTTAACTCCCCACTATGTAAACTGGTCATTTTATATGTATTTTTCCATAATATTACTAAAAAGAAGCCAGCTATTTCATAATCCCTACAAATATTTTTCCCTTTTTTTTTTTTTTTTGCATTTTTTGGCTGGGGCTAGGTTTGAACCCGCCACCTCCAGCATATGGGGCCGGCACCCTACTCCATTGAGCCATAGGTGCTGCCCACCCAACCCCATTTTTTAAAACATTGAGTATAATTCAATTGAATTTAAAACTCTTGATTTTTGCATATTTGGTGTTTAAGAGTTATGTGATATGACTCCAAGGACAGTAAAATATACAGCAAAAATAACTCCTTGAATTTATCCCAAGGAAAAATTCTAGATGTGCATAAAAATTTAATTCAGTAAAAGTTCATCTCAGCATTCTTTGTATTTGTAAACATTTTAGCATAATTTAAAAGCAGACTATAATGGCCCACTGCATAAAGCTATTTGCATGACAAGAAATAAACTGTAGGTCTGAAGAGTAGTGAGGGAAGAGTATTTAAAGATATGGGAATATTACTGATATGTTAATGGATGAGAAGCTAGGTTGTAAATAATTCTACAGGTTGTGGTTTCACTTTTATTTAAAATGAATGTAAAAAGCATCCTCAGTGATCTTCTGTGGCTGGTAGGATTACAGTAAGTTTTTACTTTTGCTTTGTTTTTTCTAAACTTTCTAACAATTTTGAAATAAACTTATATTGAGGAGACTCTTAACTAGATGAAACAATTTGTGAGAAGGTGATAGAAGCTACAACCCAAAATAATTATTTGAACGTCTACTTTTTGATGGGTGAAGAAATCAGGAAAACTATTTTATCTGTAAACAGTTTTTTCTCTTCTGTTACTGCCCGTCTTGCAAGCTTTTTGTTTCCTTTTTTAATTGAGAAGGGACTGATGTATACACAAGTTCCTTCATGTAGAAGAGTGTTTAAGTTCTATGTTCATCCGACACGAAGGAAAATACCAACTATTATGCCACAGGTAAAACCGAAACTGCAGAACTGTGGAAAATTCAAGATCTCATGGAGAAAAAGCAGGTTCCGAAATAAAGGGGCCTCCAGGCCAGGACTGGGATTTCTTTAAGAGGAACGTCTTTCTTCATCCTCTCCTTTCATTTCTCCCTCCTCTCTGTTCATCTTTTCCTCATTCCTTTACTTAAGCATTTTCCTGAGTTTTTTATTTTTTTTAAATTTATTTATTATTAAATCATAGCTGTGTACATTCATGCGATCCTGGGGCACCGTACACTGGTTGTATAGACCATTTGACACATTTGCATCACACGGGTTAACATCGCCTTCCTGGCATTTTCTTAGTTATTGTGTTAAGACATTTATATTTGAGTTTCTATTGTGTTCTGAACACTAGGATTCTAGGCAAGGTCTCCACTAGGATTCTCTTGGAGGAGAAAGACAAGACAACAAACCTTAACCAGTAAACAAATAAGAGAATCACAGCTGGGACCCCGTGCTGGAAAGGAAATACAACCGGCTGGCAGGTGAGTGACCAGCGGAGGGTTTGTGGGCCTGGGTACCTGTGTGCACGTTTGCATCAGTGGTCTGGGAAGACCTCTTAGAAGAGCTGCATTTGATCAGAGCTCTGAGTGAAGAGAAGATTCGGAGGCAAAAATGTTCCAGATAGAGCTGTAAGTGAGCAGAGGGGGAGAGTGGTTCAAGGTGGGCTGGAGCAGAAGGAGCTGGGGAGTTCAGATAGGACCTTAGGTAGGTAGTATTCTCAGTAAAATGGGAAGCCTTGGGGGCTGGTAAGCGAGGGTGTCAGGTGCTACGCTGCATAACTTTAAAGGCTGCATTGGTGCTGCACCGGGGATGATGGGTCCTGGGGGCAGCAGAGCAGAGGGCTGCGGTGAGAAGGGCGCTGCAGGGCCCACGTCGGAGAGGGCGTGTGTTTTCTGGGTGGCGTCTGATCAGGAACTCAGTTACTCTCCCCACGTCTGTCCTTCTGCTTCTGACTCCACATTCCTTTCCTTCCCTCCCTCAGCTTTTCTGCACTTTGTAGCTCCTGCGTGCTTGAGCCCCTGGCTGGTTGCGATTCCGGCCTCTCAGCCCAGAGGATGCCTCCTGATCCTCAGAATCCCTCTTCGGCTTCCCTCCACTGACTGCTGGTTCTGTCCATGCAGACATTCTACAAAAAATCAGCATAATGAAGTTTGCTACAGCAGACACCATCATGTGCTGCTAGAGCACCTGCAGATGATTGTTGGACTTGGACTAAGGACTAAGTACCTATTTCTGGTTTGACCAACAGGGAACTAAATCAAGTTGTACAAGAGCTAGCCACGGAGGGATCTCTCCTTTTTTTTTTTTTTTTAATTTAATCCAGTGGTACTCTTAGAAAAAGGACATTGTGACACAGTAACAAGAACGAAAAAGGGAAGTAACTGTGGCACCGTGTTTGGGGACCCCATTCTGTGCATGTTTAGCTTTGAGCAGTTGCTCTCTTGCTCTTGTTGCAGGTGGGAGGTGAGGGGCAGGGCGGGAAGACCTGGAATGAATCTGGATCACAAAGTGACACCAGGAAACTGCTTAACTTTTCTGAAAGTTGGGCTCTTTATCTCTAAAATCTTACCTGTGCTGTCATTGTATTGTTCTGAGGATTAAAGTAGTTAATTTAGGTAAAATCTCTAGCAGATACCATTCAAAAAAAGTATATTCCTATTATACTTTTTATTCCCTCTGAAGATTGCTTTGAATTAGCTCACGTAGACATACGTATATATGCATATATATATCACTTACAATAAGTAAAAAGGATAATTAAATCTGGATCATGGGAAAGCTATCCAGGAATTAATAGTCTAAATCAGGGATAAATAATGATGCTAGGGATCTATCCTTACGAGGAGCCATGAATAGAATGGTTTTGCTTAAATGAAGGTATGAGATTAGCAGGCTGGTGCGGCCATGTGCCGTTTTTCTTTTGGTTGATTAATAGATACTTCTACTAAAATAGATAACTAGCTAGCTAGATACACAGACAGAATTGTGAGGCTGCACTGCTAGGAAATGGATGCCATAGTTTAGGAGTTGCCTGTGTGTGCACACGTGCGCACTTGTGTGTGGGTTTCTGGTTAGGGAGCCACCTCTGTGCAACAGAGACACACACCTCCTTGTGGTGAAAGTCTGAAATTGTAGGTGTAGAACAAAGAAGAGCATTCAATTTAGAAGAGTTTGTAAATATTTGTTAATTTTTGCTGAAGGACAAACTGCTGAATAGCTGAGTTGATTAAAAGAATATTCTAGCTCTTTGAGGTCCTTCATGAATAAGAAGTAATTCTGGTAAACTTGCAGATTAAACTAAAGCTAATATTAATCATGCCTACAAACATCAAGAGTCTTGAAAAGACCTTTGAAATTTGCACTACACCTAACACTTTTTAAAAAAATAAGGTTTGTAAGTGAGGGTGAAACGCACAGTCTTAGTGTTCAGTCTGTGTTTTGGGAGGTCTCTGTACCATGTCAGCACCTTGGCTTGTGGAACAATGAATAAGTGATGTCCAGGCAGTTCAGTTTCTCCATATCATTTAGTTTTCTCACTTAGATACTATTTATAATTACATGGGGTGATAACTAAATAGTTATTTTCTGATAAAATTATCAAGAAATAAAAATAAAAGTGAAGAAAAATGATGGGAAGATTTTTTCGGACAGTACTGGTCATTTTTTAGTGTGATATTTGATAACAAATTTTGCAACTTATTTCAAAAAGCAATTTGGTTAAGAAGAGTGTGTCTTATTTTAGGCACAAACTTAATGGAAGTATCTCCTGCCAGTGGGAGAAAGGATAGCTATAACTCATTTATTATTTTCTATTTCTTAGCCAAGATCTGCACTCTGCAATGTGCTCTTTCAACAACCATATTTTGCCTAAGAGAAAAAGCATTCTGTCATTCCATTTTAATTACACATCTTGAGTTTGGCAGTAATACCACCATTGGTATTGCCAAAGATGTGAGTCTTTTTTCAAGGATATTCCTTGGGACCATGTTTAATGTTATGCATGATTGTATCAGGAATGGCACACAGAGAATTTTTGGCAACACTTAACATTTCATACAGATAAAAGGGAAAGAATTAAGTTATAAGTGTTTCTTTGCTCTGTGGGACTTATGGGAATAATGGGCAAAGGGAATTGATTGAAATCCAAAGAGCCTATAAATTGGTCTACACAACATACAAGTGAACGTGGGAGGGTGAGATGAGAGAGCGTGTTACAACAAAGCCAGGGCAGTGGGACTGGAGGGAGTTTGGGGAGGAAAGAGTTTTGGAAATGAAATATGAGGTCAGAGAGAGGGGGCGTTTTCTGAGCAATCCATGGGAGAGACTTGGAGAGCAGCGCGTAGCAAGGAGAAATTTTAGATCATCTTGCCCTGTGTCATACGATGTCTCTCTCCCTTTGCTTATCTTCAGAAACTTGAGTAAAAATACATTTCAGTGCATTTAGAATGTGGGATTTTTATTAATTGAAGGTGGAGGTGTGTGGAAATGTGCCACTAAAACAGAAGTAGGAAGGCCACGTGTGCCGAGGTGACTTGGGGAAAATCGCCAGTCCTGGAAGGCACCTGGGTTTTCCATCCTTAAGCTCTCAGATGAGGGGAGGGAGCCAACTAAGCTAACACCACTGAAGCAACTTATAAAGTAGCTGATGTACTGAGGCAGGAGGGAAGCCGTTCAGTTGTGCAGAAATCGTGAAGGAACGCATTGTCGAAGTTGGAAGACGCTTAGACGGTGACAACATTTTAAAGGACAAACAACTATCTTTTTTGAGTAAAACCATAGAGATCAGCAGCAGAAAATAGACTTTAATGTAACAGAACCACTTCATGAAATACTTTGAAAAGAAAATATATATTATTCAATCACTTTGGTTGAATTAAGCGATACTACAGTCCTGGCACAGGTTTTATACTTCATTTAGCTCATTACAGAAGACTATCTCTTTTTTTTGTTTTGTTTTCTTTTGTTTACTTTTTTGCTGTAACGATTTGCTTTGGACACTCTTATGCATGGAACATAGAAATAAATACTTTAAGAACTTTCCAGAAAAATGCCATGGGTGGCACCTGGGGCTCAAAGGAGTAGGGCACTGGCCCCATATACCAGAGGTGGTGGGTTCAAATCCAGCCCCGACCTCCCCCCCCCCAAAAAAATGCTGTGAAGTTGGACTGAATTTGGTAAATTTACTGAGTGTATATACAGATGGTGCACCTTCCATGACAGAAAAACATGAAGGATTTATTGCACAGATAAAAAAAGGATTAACAAATGCCCTTATTTCTCTTTTATTGTAGCTTGCATCAGCAAAAGCTCTGTGCTAAAGCTACAATTTTAAATGACCCTTTGCAGCAAGTTATACATATTGTTAACTATATTCTCCCAAACGCAGCACAGTTTTGCAACATGCTAAAGCTGAACTGTGGGTATTCAGTGTGGATTCACGGTATCATTTAGAAGTGTGTTGCCTCTCTCTGGGACAAGAGTTAGACAAAATTTTATCTCTGTGAGAACAGATAGTTAAACACTATAAAGAACAGAATTACCAATGTGAATTATTGAAAGAAGATTTCTATAGGGATGCAGCATTTCTGGGTGATACTTTGTCTAAACAAAACAACTCGAATATTTCTTTGCAAGCTAAAACTAAGCCTATGTAGGATATATGGTAAAAACAATCCAAGCATTTCAACAAAAGCCATCTTTTTTCAAAACATTTCTTCTAACAGAAATTTGGAGTGAACACTTTCTTGTTAGCAAAGGCTCCCAACTCTTCTTTTCCTCCCCTGAGGGAGAGGCTGCCCAGCTCTGCCGGCCTTTGCTAACTTTACCAGCACGCAGCCAAGATGATCCTTGTTCTCACCAGCCGTTCAGCTATCTACAGGATACCATGTTCCATCAGCGCTCTAAGTACCATAAGAACAAAATAAGTCCATAGATGCCCCCCTGAAAAGCTGAAAAAGTGGATGCTCCAATTCTTTCCCTCTTCAGGGAAGAAATTTGAAGCTGGAGATTTTTTCTGACTCATTCCCCATGGAGCTAGGAGCAGGTACTAAGGTGAGCGAGTGCTTCAAACCATTGCGTCTGTTCCCAGCAGTCCTCAACCGGTTGGTTTTTCTCATCTGCACTTAGATTCAGGCAAGACAGAAACTATTTCTTGGGCAGCCACCCTTCCCCAAATTCTGAACACTCCCCAGGGAGAAGCTGGAAACTGGGTATTTTCTTCTGATTGTGCCTTGCAGAGCCAGAATGAGGACTGTGGTGAGTGAACAGTATGTACGTTCCTACTGACTTCGATATGATACACACCTGGGGTACAAGAGCCTCTCAGTTGGTTTCTGAATCCCCCACAAAGGGAATCTGTCTCTATATTATTACAGAGTCAGCATCTCTGTGGGTAAGGGGAAGGTCTGGGGCTTTCTGTTTTGTTATTTTGCCTGCAGGAATTTAAATTACTATTGGGTTTTTCATAGACAGTATTGAAGCAGAGATTCAAACTCATGCAGTCTGGCTTAGAGTCCATGCCTAAAATTACTTTTAGAGCACACTGCTATAAGAAGTACAAAAGAAAAATGACATAGATTTTAGAATAAAGAATCTACTTTTTTTTTTTTTTATAGTCTCTTGCCTCACCCCATACAATATTGTCCCTTTGGCAAAAATTGTCACAGCAGAGAAAGATTTTAAATCTATGTATAAAAGAAAGAAAATAGATATTATCATCACAGAATAGTGAACTGTGCAATATCCTCATAAGGAGTTTTAGATACTATGAACATAGCTACTGTTAATCGATGTTTATCTTAAAGATAACAAAAGACCAGAATAAGCCAACTCATGGTGGGTTTGCTTAAATTAAGGGGCCCAATTTCATAACCAAGAGTGAACAAAATTTGGTTAAGGTGTCACGTTAAAAACTAAAATTGAAAATGAGGAATTTTATTTTGTGTGATACTAAACAAAATTTAGATACTGATTGTGATTGTGGGCTGATTTCTTTCTTTCTGTTTTTTTTGCATTGCTTTCTTTCTTTATTTTTATTTCAGGTTAATACGAGGGTACAAACCAGTAGGTTACAGTGTTTGCATTTGTTAGGTACAGTCCCTCTTGTGGTTGTGTTCTGCACCCAAGACGTGTGTCATACACCCCTACATTGTGCCCATTAAGTGGGAGCAAATCAGTCTCCTTCCCTCCTCCCCTCTCCCCTTTCCCCCAGGCTCCTCCCCCCATTGTGAATTGAACTGAGTTTTTCTCTCCTGTGGGTGTGTATTAGATCATCTACTGGCTTCCTGGACTGATTTCCGAGACAAATAAAGGAAGATTTCGGTTTAGATGTTTAAAAATGGGTATATATAGGTGTATAATATTTTCTAGCAAAATTGTATCAATATTCTTCTATCTTATTGTGCTTGAATGGAAGGTTCATAAAGAGGAGAATTGGTGTCATTATACTTAAGAGGATATATCTATCCTTTAAGGGTGGACTATTCTATTTGAAGTTCTATAATATTATCATCTTGGCTGGTTTTCTTTTGTTCAAGTGCGAATTACAACTAGCCAAACTTCATTTAATAGAGAGTCTTTCTTTCTTTCTTTCTTTGGACATAGTCTTTGGCTCTGTAGCCCTGTCTAGAGTGTAGTGTGGGGGTTCTTGACCTGTGGGTCGCAACCCCTTTGTAACAAGGAAAACACATCCTGCATATCAGGTATTTACATTGCGATTCGTAACAGCAGCAAAATTACAGTGATGAAGTAGCAATGAAAATAATTTTATGGTTGGTGGTCACCGCAACATGAGGAACTGTATTAAAGGGTCGCAGCGTTAGGAAGGTGGAGAACCCCTGGTGTAGTGCATTATCTGTTATCATAGCTGCCTGCAGCCTCAAACTCATGGCTCAAGTGATCCTCCTGCCTCAGCCTCTTGAGCAGCTAAGACTACAGGTCTGTGACAACATGCCCAGCTAAATTTTTCTATTTTTAGAGCCAATTATCACCTTTGCTCAGGCTGGTCTTGAAATCCTGAGCTCAGGCAACCTTCCCTCTTTGGTCTCCTAGAGTGTAAGGATGACAGATGGTGAGCCACCGTGCCCGCCTACCAAAGATTTCTTATGGGATCCGAACAGTTCTTAAGCATCATTTTCATTGAGTTCACATTATTCTAAAACTTCGGCGAGATCTACAATTTCAATCTTAGATAAAAGCAAAACCTTCCGTGTGCCTAAGCTAGATAAGTGAGGATAACTATTAGTGTTGGTTCATGGTGGAGTCTGAGGTTCATTTCATTCTTTGAGTAAGGATAAAATGTTAAAAGTATTTCATTAGTAAATAAAACTCTCTTAGAAAATACAACCTAAAAATGACAAACTGATGGATGACGAACACTCAGAAATGAAACTCTAAATATTTAGAAAAGATGTGATCACCATTAGGACTCAGTTCACACAGAACAAGTTACAGCAAAACAATTGCATCATTTTTTTTTGATCCTGTAACTGAACGGAGAGACGTAGGCCATCTGGTTTCATCCAGTCAATTCACAGTGTGTCTCAAGGACCCCTTGAGATGTTACAGAAGTAATAAATTTAACTATGATATTTTATATTGAACTTAAGATACCATAAATTAGAGGTTTCCTTATTCCATAATACGAAGAAAGAAAATAACGGGGTTTTCAATTACTAGGAGACAGTAAATTCTGATTACTTACAAATGTTCTGTTTACTGAAAGAGTTGTTTCAAACTAATTTTTAACATAGATTTTTCATACGTCACTGGTGTATATATTAAAACACACATTTAAATAAAATTAATTTAGTCACGTCTAAAATGTCTTTATAGTCACACCCTTCTGAATGAGGTTTTATCCCCATCTTATTGTTTTACAGAAACCCGCGTTTTTCTACCCAGAATTGTCCTATGGCTTCAAGTGCATCACTGATACAGCAGTTGCCAAAATAATACAACTCTTCAGAACTTTCTGTCAGGGGTTGCCACCCATTCTGTAAATTTTGATGCTCTTTTTGTGTTGTTAGCATATAGACCGGCAGAGAAACCATACACCATAATTACCGTCCAGCCAATCATAGTTATGAGACACTGTCCTGATTTCAGATATATTAGGATGGGAAAAAATGTGACTCTTAGAATTCAATGACCTATGGTAGTGGAAAAAGCAATCCCTGCAGAGTATAATTAATACATCCTAAACTTGGAAGGAACTTTTTTTATTAAATCATAACTGTCTATATTAATGCATTTATGGGGCACCATGTGCTGATTTGATGTACAATATGGAAAGCTTACCTCAAACTTGTTACCATAACCATCTCCTCATGTACTTATATATTTGTTGTGGTAAGGCATTTATAATCTACTCTTAATAGGTTTAAAATGTACCATTGCATCATTCACGTTAGATGAGGCCCGGAACTTTTAATGTATTTAATGTTATACCATGGGACGGTGTCCTTAGTTCTGCTCTGTTTAAAATAATCATTTATATTTTAGGTGATGTGAATTTCAGAAGTACATATGTGTATTAAATGAAGCTGGAGTGAATAGTCAGTAAAACAGCCAATTAAAAACACAATTTAATGGAAATTTACTATGGTCTATGCACTACTATCTCTGTTCACAGGAAACATTTCTACCTCTTTAATTTAGTTTACTTTGGTGACAAGATTCTCCCTTCTGGTCCTCAACTTAACATGCAAGTTCAAGGCTATATTATGGAGTAGATGGGAAAGGACTGGTGGTGGAGATCACCTAGCACGCTTTATTAGCCGATTGTCAATGGGTGACAAGTTGGTAGGCACAGTCCATGCTAAAAAACAATACCTACATCTTTTTTGGACTCACAGAAACCCAAAAGCCCTTTCCAAAAATTTCATTTGAAACATAATATTCCAACAACTCTTGGAACTCTTTTGTATTCTAAATGTTGGTGAGTCATCCAACTGGCTCTTCACTGCTTTGAGACTGATGTCAAGTTTGACATCACGTTTTGGTATTTGATACCTGTGATCTTAAGTTGCAAGTGTTGTCAGTAACAGTATGTTCTCTATTCTCATATTGCTATTATCATTTTGTTATGATTTACTGATAGTGACTTCTTACAGAAGTGGAATGTATCACTTTTAGTCATTTGTTCTTTGTGAGTGAAGTTTTAAATAGGAAATGGTTTTCGTTTCGACAAGCCTTAATTGAATGCCCATGGTGAGTAAAGTGTGGCCGTGTTTCTATGAGTATTGTAAAGGTAATAGGAAAAATCCCTCCTCTGAGTATTTCTAGCGCATTTTTTTTTCAAAGTACATCCGCCAAACCCCATCACTGAAGAATCTAAGTTAATAAACGTGTATGTCTGTGCTTTTGAAGAACAGAATCATCTCAGGGCGTGCAGTGATCACAGAGGATGCACAGCAAAGCGTCACTGAGGGATGCTTACAGTTCTCTGCGACTTGGTCATGTTTTTATTTTAGAATATTTTTGGTTTTCAGAATATTTATTGTGTCTGGTGATGAAATATTCGTTTCTGTTTCAAGCCCTGAGTTTTTATTAAAACTTTCTTTGGACTTTTGTTCCCTGTAACATTTCCCGCAGATTGTCTACCAGTCTTTTCAGAGCGGCCGCCTTGTGTTGGTCCTTATTTCCCACATCCTCTTCTCTCGTGTTTGGCGGGGAGGGTCGTATCTGCTGTATTTATTCCGTTGTTCACTCCCTCCCTCATCCACCCATCCATCCATTCATATTTCAGGCATAACAGTAAGCAATCGTGCTTAGAATTGGGATCAAACTGCAGACGGAAACCCTCTTTGGCAGCATAATGACGTCGTCTTGATTAACAAGCCTCCTGACTGACGTGGTTTTATTCAATGGCCCCACGGCCATAAGTAGATTATTTATAGATAAATTCATCCAGAGTTGATTTCTTCCACCGTTTGTCTAATTATGCCTTTGGTATTTATGTGTCCACTGTAATCTTATGCCAGTAAAAAGATTATTAAGTTTTAATTTTAATTTAAATTTTAAATTCCAAAAACATTGGAATTTCTTTTAAGATGGCTTGAAGTTGAACTTTCTAATTTTCTCTGCATATATTTTCCATGTTATCATGAATAGGTTGACATAATTGAGATTTCCAATATGTACGTCTTTGCCTCTCAATTAAGGTGGTGATTGTTTTGTTTTTTGTCAGGTGAAGAAAACACGCACAAGGTTTTTTATAGAAAAAAAGTGTGGAGAATCCACAAAGCTGTTAATAGAAAGTTAGTGTTCTGGAAAGGTCAGTGACTTATCCTGACTGAGATTATTCTGAGCTCTGTTTTTCTTTATTGTCAAATGCATCTGAATACATTATTGTTCATCTCTTAGTTCACCTAATGAATTATTCCATATATAATATTCATGTGTAACTAAGTCGTGTCATGAGGGTGACAGAAAAAAGGTTTTTTTTGGTGAAGAAAAACGTGCAGGCTAAAATACAAAATGAAACGTAAATTATTCTGTTACCTTTTGCCTTTTCCATTAATTTCTGTGAAAAGACAACATCCAATGTTTAGTGCTCTCTCAATTCATCTCCTAGAAAAACAGCAGTGTCTACTATTTGAATTACATGTAAAATTGACATCCTGAATGCAGCCCAGAGTATTTTAGGGTGGTAAGAGCTTGACTTTTTAAATGGTGGCTTGAACTATCTATAGGAAGGTACTTGACTTGAATGATTTATTCATCATTTCCTCATTATAGTCTTTCTCCGTCTGATATGAGGTAGGGGGTGTCCCTTAAGGCGCACAGGAATGGAAAGTGTGATAAACACTCTCTCTCTCTGTCCTTGATAACCCGGAATGCTGTCCAGGGAGAGGACTCTGGCATGGATGAGGCAAACGGAATCTCATCTTCCAGCACATTTAGACCACATTTCAAACTGCCAGAAGTGGTTCAGCTTGTATTCTCCACAGCCTGGCAAATTAGGCTATTTTCATGTGATAAAATATAATCTTGATGAAAACTTGTATTTGTAGTGTGGCATCTCATAAAGAAGGCTGACAGAGCCACTGTGTCTGTGTGTGAGTGTCTGTCTTCTCCCATAAGCTGTCACCGTCGGTCGGCACAGCCTCGGCAACTCGACAGGATCAAATTGCTGTGTTCAGCATTCGGGGAAAGCAGAACCAACGCTGTCTCTTCTTCCTATCTGGACATGAGAGAAAATCGATCTCCGTAGGTTTGAAGGCCTTTGTGTGTGTCGTCGTAGTCAGATAGTTATAAAAATTATAATACACTCCTTTGGGGCAGGTAAATGTTTATTTAATTTGTTATCCCCAGAGCCTTACCAGTACTTGAGTCCTAGGAGGTATGCAATACATCATTCTTAAGAGATTGAAGAGGAAGAAAAGGAAATTGTACTATGGCTTTTGGATAGTTTTTGAAATTTTGAAAAGCATAGGGAGCTACGTGGTGATGATCATAGTCCTGAAATGTAGAGGAATGGACGCCATGCTTGCAAAGGACAGTGACTGACTCTTATCACATGAAAGGATACACTGAGAACAGGACAGTCTCCTGGCAAGCCTAGAGACGTTTTGTGACGTGGGGGCAATCCCCCAAGTCACTGAGTGTCCCGGAACATGATTAGATCAGTCACTCACTAGTAAGCAGGTGTCAAACATTGATGCTTAACAGTTCTTCATGAGGGTTGTGGGGAAAGAACTCATGGCAATCCTTAGGCGCGCAGCCCTCATATGTAATTAACACTGCACACCCGTTGTGTATGTCATTACCTTAACTCTGCACACCTGTTGTGTATAACCTTAAGAAATAGCCGTTGCGGAGGGGGCTCGGGGCTACCCTACAACTAAGGTTAGCCCGCCTCCCGCAAGGTTGTACTTCATTTGTTTTTTTATCATTTTATTTATTTTTTTCTTTTACTATTATTTCAGTATCTTTTTTTAAATTAAATCATAGCTGTGTACATTAATGCGATCATGGGGCACCATACACTGGTTTTATAGACCATTTGACATATTTTCATCACACTGGTTAACATAGCCTTCCTGGCATTTTCTTAGTTGTTGTGTTAAGACATTTATATTCTACATTTACTAAGTTTCACATGTACCCTTGTAAGATGCACCATAATCCCACCAATCACCCTCCCTCCGCCCGTCCCCCCCTCCCTTCCCTCTTCCCCTTCCCCCATTCTTAGGTTATAACTGGGTTACAGCTTTCATATGAAAGCCATACTTTAGTTTCATAGTAGGGCTGAGTATATTGGATACTTTTTCTTCCATTCTTGAGATACTTTACTAAGAAGAATATGTTCCAGCTCCATCCATGTAAACATGAAAGAGGTAAAGTCTCCATCTTTCTTTAAGGCTGCATAGTATTCCACGGTGTACATATACCACAATTTATTAATCCATTCGTGGATCGATGGGCACTTGGGCTTTTTCCATGACTTAGCAATTACGAATTGGGCTGCAATAAACATTCTGGTACAAATGTCTTTGTTATAATGTGATTTTTGGTCTTCTGGGTATATAGCTTGCACTTCTAATCTGTCACACCTGGTTCCTTCCTGCAGAGACTGAGACCAGTGTCACAGGGGTTGCAACACTAAAACTGAGGTAGATGATTCATGGGAGGACTTCTGCAAAACCTCACTTCTGCCTTGTTCCTTTCTTTGAAAACCATAAATGCCTCTCCCTGGTGGAAATCAACCCAGGTATTCTGGGAGACGTAGCTCCTAGGCTTTTAGGCCCTGTGAAGCATGTGAGAGTATAGAGCAGGTGTCCTCAAACTGCAGCCCGCGGCCACAGTTTGAAGCGGTGTGAATTGTATTTTTTCCCATTTTGTTTTTTACTTCAAAATAAGATATGTGCAGTGTGCATAGGAATTTGTTCATAGTTTTTTTTTTTTTTTTTTAAACTATAGTCCGGCCCTCCAACGGTTTGAGGGACAGTGAACTGGCCCCCTGTTTAAAAAGTTTGAGGATGCCTGGTACAGAGGGAGGGAAACCCTCACTGAGTTGCCAGGTGGCAATTCCCGCACATCATTCTAGGCACAACTTCTAAAATTTACCTGGAAATCATGGTCACAATACTATGTGTAAAGCCTAATTCCGTATGACTGGTCCAGACCTTAGACTTTATACATCACATACAAATGTCACATACAAATGTCACATACAAATGTCAAGGTGACCTGGTTCTAACGTTTCCCCCCAACGTTTGAGATGACACCACCATATAGACAGGCAATTTCTGTGTGTGTCATTTTGCAATTTTTCTCAAGGGTTTCTCTGCTGCATCATCCGTTTTAAGAGTCCTTATAAATCAGGGATAGCTGTGGGAAAATGTGGAGAAGATACTTCATAGGGGTGCTGAGATTCTCTCCTGTCTCCAATGTTCTATTTTTCTTTACAGGAAAGTCACGTGGACTTCCTACTGATCTTAATAAACTGAACAATATCTGTACGAGTCAGGCTAAGTCAACTCAACAAGAGAATAACGTGCATTGTCTGCAAATTTTGTCTCAAGAGTCTCTCATTGTTTGGATATAATTTTTGCTAACTTTCAGAATGCTTCTATTAAAACCTGGGAGAAATGGGTCCTCTGCAGTGTTCTGAATGAGGCAGGCTACCTGATCCTACAGTCTCTGCCCTTAGGGAAGTTATAAAAGGAAGCAATGAAAACAATTCTGTCTTCTGGTATGCAGTAGGCACACCATCCATATTTGCCAAATGAATGAATTAAAGCATGATTATTTGGGGGTATCATTGTTTAAAGAGTATTATTTATTTATTTAATTTATTATAAAAGGCTGCTTTGGTGGGTCTGCTGAAAAATGAGTTTGGCTTCATCTTATGATGTTCTTTTTGTATATATATATATATATATATATATATATATATATATTTTGTAGAGACAGAGTTTCACTTTATTGCCCTCGGTAGAGTGCCGTGGCGTCACACAGCTCACAGCAACCTCCAACTCCTGGGCTTAGGCGATTCTCCTGCCTCAGCCTCCCAAGTAGCTGGGACCACAGGCGCCCGCCACAACGCCCGGCTATTTCTTTGTTGCAGTTTGGCCTAGGCCGGGTTTGAACCCGCCACCCTCGGTATATGGGGCCGGCGCCCTGCTCACTGAGCCACAGGCGCCGCCCCATCTTATGATGTTCTTTAACATTGACTCAATGCTACACACAGCCTTCTAGGAAACCATCTCCATGGGGGAGCCAGTGAGTTTATTACCAGATACCTACTTTCTTTTCTTTCTTTCTTTTTTTTTTTTTTAGAGACAGAGTGTCACTGTGTCGCCCTGGGTAGAGTGCTATGGTGTCACAGCTCACAGCAACCTCCAACTCTCGGGCTTAAGTGATTCTCTTGCCTCAGCCTCCCAAGTAGCTGTGAGTACAGGTGCCCAGAACAATACCTGGCTATTTTTTGGTTGTTGTTTAGCTGGCCCAGGCCAGGTTCAAACCTGCCACCCTTGGTGTATGTGACTGGTGTCATAACCACTGTGCTACTGGCGCCGAGCCCAGATACCTACTTTCTATAGACAGGTGTGAGATATGGGAGTGTGGATTAATGCTACAGGTTGTAGAAGACAATCAGTGATGTGGACGATCTGTGACATGAGCTGTTATTCGCTCATCAAGGCCCATGCTTCTATGATGTAGCTAATTTCCTGCTTTCTCTTCCCCTTCTATTTTCATGGTGCTGTATATATGCCTCAGTTTGCATATTTTTACATTATGTCAATTCAATTTATCAATATTTATTGGGTGCCTGCCCGGTATATTAGGACTAGCACAAAAATAAATCTATATCATCTTTTCATCTTTCCTTTCAAAAATTTGCAGAGTAGATGTGGAATTAATAAGAGTAGAATTATAGTATTTTGGGCAACATATAGCCATACAGATGGACAGTATACTAACTGCCATAGTAAAACGAAATTAAGCTACAAATGTGTTTAAATTAGAGTAGATTGCAGGGCCGGAATAAAACGCTATTTACTTTGTACAACTAGCAATTACGAATAGACTTCAATTAATGTGTAATACATTGATTAATAAATTCTCAGAGTGCCATTATTGGCAGTCATGAGTATTTAAAAGTACACTTTCAATTGAGCTAAACTCCACGCTACATGATGTACTTCTAAAAATAAATTTTAAATGGTTAAGGTGAACATAATCCTACACTAAATTCTGAGTTTGTACTATATACTTTATATTTTTCACCTAAGCTCTTTCTTCAGAGTGTTGAAACCCGGCACTTCTTCTAAGTTGAAGGTAAATTAGAAAGTTTTCTTTCATTCCTTAGTAGTGATGGAAATGTAGTGTTTCCATATTTTTGAACATTGGTACCCCTTGTGCTATTATGAGTACCTTTGGCTTACCCTTGACTGTGAAGATAATACACATATTGGAAATGAATCTGTGGATATTTTCAGTGGGTAGGCTCAAATCTAATTCCAAGTACACTGAGAGCTAACTTTGCCCCATGTAAGCACATTATTAAGATGTGGCTGCCTGTTGGGTTTACCCTTGACTCATTCTTAACTCATCCACAGATCCAAACTGCAGACACATCACACCAGCCTCCTACAGCTTTTCTTCCCACAAACACACAACTAACTCCATATAGCACAACACCCACCCTTCCTCAGGCCAGCGGGATCACTATCATCTATTTTCACTAAGATATGAAAGAGGGAACACACACAGCTCTCCCACACAGCTTGGAACAATCCGCAGAATGAAGCACAATCTATTCTGGTTTCATATTCCTGTTTTCCAAAGGGGAGTTGGCAGATAACAGAGATGTTGATGCCCCAGCAATCTTTATGGTTCTAAAAGAGCTTGAAAAACATTCACCAAATTCCTTCCTTCTTTAAAATGAATTCATAGTTGACAGGGATCCGTTCACTTAGTATTATTATTTTTAATGCTAGTTCTTTTGGCATAAATTATTCTCTCTTACCTGCCTCCTCCTTATGTATAGATACGCAATATCAGGGACAGTCTTGAATTTCAAATGCCAGCAAGTCTAATTATTGCCAGCGTTTGAGTCTCTATTAAAAACAAAATAAAATCAAGACAATAGGTTGGGGTATATCCAAGTAAGGACACTTCCCAGACACCACCTCTGAAACAAGGAGGTGATTGTTGAAACAGGAGAGTGGGAGGACGTCCTTCAGGCATTCAGGTTTTTACAGGCTGCTTAATTTTTAGCACTGACGTTTCTTACTTGCTGTGGAGAAAGCAATGTAGTACCAAGAGACCCGGATCCTCATCTCGGACCTGCTGCTAATTGCCTGTGTGACCTTGGACCAGCCACGTATTCCTAAGTCTTCACCGTCTCGTAACTAAAAATGGATCTTCATATGTCGTAACTAGAAAACGCATGTCCACATACATTTTTTTCTGCAGTTTTTTTTTTTTTTTTTTGGTGGGGGCTGGGGCTGGGTTTGAACCCACCACCTCCAGCATATGGGACCAGCGCCCTACTCCCTTGAGCCACAGGCGCCGCCCCCACATACATTTTTATAAGACACAACACATAGAAAAAATTAGGAGGGCTGTGGAGGGAGCTCACAGGCATGGAACATTTACTATAATCATTCTGTGTAATCTTTAAAACAACCTTTAGGCCTTCTTTTATTACTTATTCTTTACTAGATACAGAAGTCAAAAAGCAAGAATACCTTATATAATGTCCCCAGACTACAAGAGTGTAACTCGAAGCTCAAACCATTATTTGCTCTAGTAAATGTTATAGTTAAAAGCTTAATCTATTCATGTATTGTCATTATTATAAACTGCCAGGAATTATAATTCTTTGACAGGGTGTTTTTTTAATTATGAGTAACTTACATATCAAATTTTTAGATCTTTTGGTATTTAAAATAATCTATGACTATTAATGACTTTCATGCTAATGAAAGTATTATAGTCTCCTTATATTTAAGCTTATATAATTTTTTAATTTTTAAAATCTGTGTTAAATTACAGAACAGGACTTTTTATATGTGCATAGTTGTACATATCCTGTAACTAGTTTCCTATGTACTTTTTTTTTTTTTTTGCAGTTTTTTGCCGGGCCTGGGTTTGAACCCACCACCTCTGGCATATGGGGCTGGCACCCTACTCCTTTGAGCCACAGGCGCCGCCTCCTATGTACTTTTTTTTTTTGAGAAAAGGTCTCACTCTGTTACCCAGGATCGAGGGCAGTGTTGCAATCATAGCTTGCTGCAGATTTAAACTCCTGGATTCGACTCATCCTCTGGTCCTAGCCTCTCAGCTAGCTCAGAATATAGTGCATGCCACCAAGCCCAGCTAATTTTTCTTATTCATTTATTTATTTTTTTGAGACAGAGCCTCAAGCTGTCACCCTGGGTAGAGTGTCGTGGTATCACAGCTCATAGCAACCTCCAACTCCTGGGCTCAAGCAATTCTCTTGCCTCCACTTCCCAAGTAGGTGTGACTACAGGTGCCCGCCACAATGCCCAGCTATTTTTTTGGTTGCAGCCTTCATTGTTGTTTGGCGGGCCCAGGCTGGATTTGAACCTGCCAGCTCAGATGTATGTGGCTCACCTTAGCCACTTGAGCCACAGGCTAAGTGCTGAACCTCTATTTTTAATAGAGATAGGGTCTTTCTATGTTGCCTCAACCAGTCTCAAACTCCTGGGCTCAAGTGATCTTCCAGCCTTAGCCTCCCGAAGTGCTGGGATTACAGGCATGAGCCACTGTGTCTGGCATCAATTTCCTTTTGAGAAACTTCTAGTTAAGGGATATAAACTTTAAACACTCTCTTTATTCATATTGAAAATTTATGTTATAAAAAAGTTGAAAATAATTATCCTTTCACCCAAGTGTATGATTATGTCTCCAAAACCTATTCCAGCGTTAATAACTATTCCCACAGATATTTGCTAGTTTTGTAAAAAATGACGTTAATTTTTTGTTTCAATTTACATTTGATTCTGTTGGAGATGAACCCCTGGTTTTCTATAGAGTTTTGCATTTAAGAACTTAATGTATCTGAGATTTATTTTTCTGTATGCGGTGAGGTAAGGATCCATTTGGAAATTTTCTCCCATCGCAGCCAATTTTTTCACTATCATTTGTTTCTCAGCATCGTGTCTCTGTTGATTAGTGATGTTTCATGTATAATAAGTTCAAATTTTCTGCTGTTAACTATGGAAGACCTTTCTACATAGATAAGGTCAAGTTAGTGCATGATGTAAGATGAATGGGGCAGAGATCACCAAAGGTTTCACGGAGGTGATAATGTCTGACCTGCATTCTTTAGGTAGCCTTGGCGTCACCTTGGTGACCTGGGGAGGAAAGGTTAGTATACGAAATAAAAATAAAATTCCGTAACTTCCCAGACTCAAGAGACATCATGACCAAAGTATAGAGTGTGAGACTAGATTATTATAAGAATGGATGCTGATCAATGGAATAAGGAGAAGACCAAGAAGGAACTTTATATTAGGACTCTTGCTAGGTGAACGTTGAGGACAATCTACTCCAACAGCTTAAGTAGAAAGCAAATTTCCTAGTTCCTGCAATTCAGAAGTCCGAGAGTAGAGTTGATGGAGCTCAAACAACACTCTCAAGATCTTGTCTTTCTCTGAGCTTCTGCTCTTACTTTTTCTCCAACCATTCATTGTTTGTGATGGGAAGATGTACCTTCTTGAAATTTCTACTACAAGAGAAATGATAATTTCTTCATCCTGATCATCTACCAGAAGTTAGCAACCTGTGACCCAAAGCCCAAATCAGTTCCACGGCTTTTTATTATAAGATCAGCAAAGAATGCATTTTTTTATTTGTGTTTTTAAAGAGTTGTCAATAAACAGACAAATACAAGATAAATATATGATTGAGACACAAGTCAAAGCCTATGATATTTTCCAGCTGGTGGGCTACGAAAGAGTTAGCCAAATCCTATTTCTCAGTGTAAGTCCTGTGATTATTCTGACACCTGAGTCGGCTCGGGGCCTGGGACGGGGGCTGTGCTGGCCGTGTGCAGTTAGCCAAGGTTAGATTTCAAGCCCACCCCTGGAATAAAGATGGAGCCAGTTTTATCTGAAGTGTATGAACTGAGAGAGGGAGAGGGGTAGCTGCTCTGAGAAAAATCAGGAGAAAACCATGAAATAATGTTATAAATGTTCAACACAGCCTTGAAAGCTGCAGGAAGAGTAGAGTCTCTCTTGAGAGCCTCAGGTTGCCCCTGAAGACTTTTTCTGGTAGCAGGCTTGTGTTTGTGTTTTAATATACTCATGTGTTGGGATTCATTTCAAAGATTTAAACGGTCGTTTCTTGTGTGTTTCGCTTGCCCCTTCTACTCCCAGCTTCCTTTCACCTGGCCCCTGAGGGCATTTTCCTTGCCAGATCTTTGTGACTCACAGATTCTGGAAGCGCAGACTAAGGCTAGGACTCAAAAGGAGCTTCCAGCCAAGGCTTCAGACAAAGACTCAGATGCTGGCTAGCAGAGCAAGTTGTTCCCCTGCCAGAAACTAGATAAGATTCAAACTGAGAATGGAGAAAGAGGCCAGAGGCAGCTGGAGGGGTGGTGGTGGGAGGCTGGATTAAAAGGAAACTTTTCTTTTAGAGAGACATTTTAAGGCACCTAGGTACCATTTGATATGTTGTTAAAATGCATATTCTGATTTAGTAGGCTCGGCCCTGCCAGGCTGGCAGTTGCTAGGGGCAGGATTAAGGTGGGGGAAGCACCCAGACTGGGCACCCTGTCCTTCACCCCAGGTGGAGCGATTGCTCAAGGCAGCGCTGAGGTGAGGCACCCATGTTTTCTCCTAGGAGAGTCTTGAAGTCCCTTAGTCTCTTCTTAATAGGATGAGGCTTGAAAATCTGTATTTCTTCCCAAATCCCAGAAGATGACACGGCTAATGGTCCATGCATTCTGCTTGGAGTGGCAGAAGTATAAAGCACTTGGGAGCGATCTGGAAGCTGACCTCAGTGCCCGGTTCTCTTTCTTTTAACTTTCCAGTGAGAATTAAGTTACCAGTGGTCAGCCTATTAGCGCAGTGTGGTGGGGGCTCAAGGTCGTCACCAAAATAATTGACAAGAGCGAGTACACTTTTAGCAAGAAAGGAAGGTTTATTAACTAAATACAACTTCGAGGTGTACCAGCTGCGTCTTGGAGATCTAAAATGCTGGATTTTGGGCAGCGCCTGTGGCTCATTCAAGGAAGCTGCCCACCTCCTGGAATGTCAGGGTTTCAGGCGGCTGCCTGCGTCCCCAGTTCTTGCAGTGCTCTTGGCTGAAAAATGACAGGAAATGAAGGCAAGAATCAGACTTTATTGAGCAAGGAAAGGTAGGTTTAGAGTGAGAGCACGGTACAGGCTTAGAGAACAAGAAATGTTCACCGTGGACAGGGAATAGTCCGCAGTGTCACGGCAAGGCAAAGGCAGGGCCAGGAGCCCGGGTTATGATGGCCCGAGGCGCGCTCTCACACCACCTGCGTCAGGCCCACCGCACGGGGCAGAGGTCCCCTTGGAAGCAGAGTCTCACTGCTCATGGCTTCTCTGAGAACCTCCGGGGGGATGTGGACCATGTAACAATTTGTCTAAGGCTGTTCCAGGTCACCTTCCAGACTCTGCTGTCCCTGTTTTGGACTGGAGAGTTCTACATCCTTTTGTAGTTGGCTGCTAAGTTCTGATTGGTGTGAGCAGTCACTTGGGACAAAATTAGGGTGGGAGGCACCAAGGTGGAGGCTGGGGTCATCCCCTGTGCTCCTTCCCAGGAGAGCGTGGTTCCTAGCAGACTGCTAACGAGCCCGTGAGCCACTAATGCAGAGTGACATCATCGTAGCTTTGCTTCCCCTCCACTCCATAGTTTCATTGCTTCTGAAAAGGTCAGAAGCAAATGGTCTTAACAATTCTAACTGAGCTCTCTGGTATGATAGACAGTAGAGATTTAGACAACTTGGGGATGTTGGCAAAATGAGGGTAACATCTTGCTTCGTGTACAGGGTGTGGCTGGATGTAATCAGAGTGAAATTTCCCCATCAGCTGAGGGACACTTGACCAGCCCCTCTAACACTTGAGCTCCAGTCTGGGTAATGGACGGAAACAAGAAGCAAGACAGGAAAATAAAGATACAGGCTGCCGTAACCTTCTCAAGAAGAAATAGTGGCATTCTAAATGGACATTTAGACAGAAAGTTGATAGAAAAAGCAGCTCTGCCTGGAGAGAGATTATCAGCAGAACTGATGGAAGGTAGTCCTGATTTCACATAGGGCATAGCTGAGAGAGAGGGATCTTGAAGAATATCCAGGCTTAGAATTTGGGACACTCACCATATGTTAATATTGTTTGTTCAGCTAGAAAACCTGGGGAAAAGGAGCAGGAGGAATGATTTGGGAATGAAAATTCAGGAAGGCATCATGTGGGGCAGAGTCCTGAAGGAAAGGCGGGAATTGTGCAGAGAGCTTGAGTTAGTGGACATGTTTCCCGGCGTAGTGAATGGCCTGTGTGTGGGGGGGGGTTAGATCATGAGGGTGGAGCACTAAGGGGGGAAATATTCTTATAAAAGATGCCCAAGGAGACTGCTCTCTTGTACCATGAGAGCTGTAGCCAGACAGCTCTATCTGTGCATCCTGAAAACGGACCCTCACTAGACAGCAGATCTAACTGCACTTTGATATTAGACCTTTCATTCTTCAAATATGTGAGAGACAAATTTCTATTATCTTTAAGCTACTCATATTTTTGTTGTTGTTGTTGCAGTTTGGCCAGGGCTGGGTTTGAACCCGCCACCTCAGTATATGGGGCCGGCGCCCTACTCACTGAGCCACAGGTGCCTCCCAAGTTTATGAGATTTTGTTATAGAAGCCCAAACAGACTAAGGCTGTATTAATTTTGTCTGAAGCAGCAAAGGACACACTCTATCTTCTCTTTAGGCCTATTCCATGGTGGTAAACACTTTTAATTTTTTTTTCCCCCCGTTCCTTCTGCTGTTAAACTCTATAGTATTTTGAAATATTAATAATTCAAGCTCCTCATGATATGCTTTGATTTTTCTAATATAAATTTTATCTATCATTTCATACCTGGCTCTCCACCCTTCCTTCAATATAAACAATTTCTTCCCACATCCTCTTTATTTATATAACCATCCACTGTTCACTTCATTCTTTCTGTGAATAGCTGGACCACATCCTTCACTAGGATTAGGTTGTTTTTGTATACAGTCCCCTGTCGCTACCCTCCACACATCCACTGTAGTTAATTTTGGGGGGTGGAAGGGGGAGTACATAGTCCTCTAGGTTTCTGTCTTTAATACATTTAAGTCAGCAGGAAAACATGAACCCTGGTCCTGCAATCATATCTAAGAGATTGAGTTTGCCTAAATACCTGAATGGTTTTGGAACTAGATTATTCTCTAATCACACTCCAGAGGAGGAGACAGCTGGGCTGACATCTGACTTTAGTCTTAGGGCACACAGCCAAAAACCCCTGTTGGGCCATGTGGAGCCTCGGACCTACTGAACTGTGAATTAATAAACAGGGGTTGTTTCAAGGTTCTATGTTTGTGATGTGGTCATCTCTTACACAGTGATAGAACTCTAGCGCATATCCACATATCGTGACCATGCTCTGCCTTTTCCTATGTGAGGGGGAAAACCCATAGAGCACAGGGCAAGCTCTGAGCACGTGAGCAGGTGGTCGTCACTCTCACAAAATGCACGGCTGCAGTTAAACTTCCAAAGAACTGGCATTTCTTGGCATATTTATCTTTTACAATTAGACTTTACCTCTTTTATGTATGCTTACATGGATGGACCTGGAAAATTTCCTCTTAGGAAAGTATCTCAGGAATGGAAAAAAATACATACACAATGTACTCAGCACTACTATAAAACCAGTTTATAATCACCCACACTTTCATATGAGAGATGAATCACAACTAGAGCCAGGATGAAAAAGAGAAGGGGAGGGGATGGGAAGGGAAGGGGGTGGTTCGATAGAGGGAGGGTTAATGGTGGGTCCACACCTATGAGCATATTGCAAGGGTGCAAGTCAAATCTATCAAGTATTGAACACAAATGTCTTAACACTGTGATTAAATAAATGAGGTGGAGGCTATGTTAATTAGTAGGATGTAAGCACTCCAATTTGTACAAATAATCAACACATTGAATCCCACAATGGCATAAATGTAGTCATGATCTATGTATATGACTTAATAAAAAAATAAAATAAAATTAGCACCTATGAGACTTTCTATCACCTTACCTTTCCCAAATTTGATGAAAAACAATAATCTTTGCATCTAAAAAGCCCCCAAAGCCACAAGTAGTATGAATGCAAAGATAATCCCACCCAGACACATCCTGGTCAAAATAACAGAAGCCAGAAAACTTGAAAGCCATAAGAGAAAAATGAATCATTAAATGCAAGAGGACCTTAATAAAATTAACTACTAACTTTTCTTCTGAGACTACAGCGTCTTGAAAGGTAGTGGGACGACATATTCAAAGCACTGAAAATAAAACAAAATACAACAAAATTTTCAGCCAAGAATCTTGTAACCAACAAAAATATCTTTCAACAGTGAAGGTAAAATACAGTCATGGGTTACGTAATGATGTCTCAGCCAGTAATGGATCCTATCTTGCTGTGGTCCTGTAAGATTATAAAACCGTATTTTCCTGTACCTTTCTATGTATAGATATGTTTAGATAAATAAGCACTTTCTGTTGTGTTACAGTGGCCTATGGGTCTTCTGTGCAGTAACATGCTATTCAGGTTTGTACCCAGGAGCAAGAGGCTGTTTCCTATAGCCTGGATGGGTAGTAGGCTGTGCCATCTAGGGTTGTGAGAATACAGTGCATGATACTCCCTTCACAATCAAATCACCCAAGGACGCAGTTCTCAGAACACAGCCCCCTCGTTATGTGGTTCATGACTGTAAAGAATTTCCCAGCTAAGCAAAAACTGAGAGGATTTTGCGCTAGCAGTCCCACTTGACAAAAATACTAAAAGTAAAGGAAGTTCTTCAGACTGAAAGCAAGTGTCACCAGACACAAACTAACACTCGAATAAAAAAAAAGTCAGTGAAGACAGTTATGCTAGTAATTATGCAAGTTAGTATAATTGCATATTTATTCTCCTTTCCTTTTTTAACTGACTTAAACTAACTGCATAAAACAATGTGTATATAATTATATTGTTGAGATTGTAACATATGGAAATTTGACCAAAACAGCATGAAGGAGTGGGTGACAGCAAATCTTTACTGGGGTGAGGAAAGGACATCGCGTGGTAACTAGTGTCCACAGGAATAAAATGAAAACTCAGACGCTGTGGACAGGAAGGCCAATGTAACAAACTATACACATGGCTGTCATTGCTTCTCTCATCTCTTTTAAAGAAGTCGTATGCTTATAAAATGTACTAATTAACAACAAAGTGTTGGGGACAGAGCTACATATGGGTGAAGTCTTTATATTGCCCTGGAATCATGTTAGTAAAAATTGACTATAGATTTTTATAAGTTAAGATAAATATATGTTGAGTGTTAGAGCATTCACTAAGAAAGTAACTCTGAAAATGCAAATAAATGTTATTAAAGAATTTAAAGCACTCATTTAATAAAAAAGTTAAACTTCCAAAGAACTGGCATTTCTTGGGATATTTATCTTTTACAATTAGACTTTACCTCTTTTATGTTTACATGGATGGACCTGGAAAATTTCCTCTTAGTAAAGTATCTCAGGAATGGAAAAAAAAAATATATGCAATGTACTCAGTACTACTTATAAAACCAGTTTATAATCACCCACACTTTCATGTGAGAGAAGAATCCCAACGATAGCCCAGGATGAAAGAGAGAGGGGGAGGGGATGGGAAGGGAAGTGGGTGGTTTGATAGAGGGAGAGTAAATAAATAAATAGAAAATACTCATTTAATAAAAAAGGAAACAGTAAAGGAAGAGATGTGTGAGCCATATAGAAAACAATATGTGAAAAGGAAGATGTAAACCAGACTATACGTTATATACTATTCAGTAGAAATGAAGCAAACAGTCAAAAGTCAGGTAGTGTTGGATGAAACCAGAAAAAATAAAGAATGGCCTCCACCTATATGTTTTCTGTAGATGATACACTCTAAATTCACAGATATAAATAGGTGGAAAGGAAAAGTCTGGAAAAGTCTGGAAAAGAAGCAGACAGGTGCAGTGGAGAGCTGGCGTGTCTGTACTGCCACCAGATGAGTTAACTAACCTGGAGCTGGGTAACAAGTTAAATGTTATTTCACAGGGCATACAGGATCAGATCATCACACTGTACGCTGCAAATAGATTCAATTTATTTATTTATTTATTCAGGGCTGGGTTTGAACCTGCCACCTCCACTATATGGGGCCAGCGCCTTACTCCTTTGAGCCACCGGCGCCGCCCTAATATATTCCATTTTTATTGGTCAATTATACCTGCATAAAGCTGGATAAAAAGATAAAGTAAGCATATGAAAGGCAAAGACTGCTATTTTCCTAGGAGACAAGATGAGAGTCATTGCAGGGCTTTTTGGGGGTGGCTGGCCATTCCTTCCAGAGGGGAATCTTGTGATGTGATATAAGCTTCCTGTGACATTCTAAGAGCCCATCTATCCCTGGAAATATGGAGAGGTGGGCTGGGGAATTCACATTCAGACACTAATTATCCATCTTCTATCATCAGGATACCTTCTCTCTTTCACCCTAAACTGAACCCACGTTTCCCAGACTAGACTAATTTTGGTGCTGTTTTTCTAAAACTAAAGTTTTCTGCTAGGTTAAGGTAAAGGAATTGCCTACATGGAAATGTTAGGGAAAGATACTTAGGGAAAAAATTTTAAAGTTTTAAATCTTTTAAAGATTTTTAATCATATCTTTTTTTTTTTTTTTAAACTCTGACTCACACGTTGACCACAATGTTTTCTGAAAATTAGCAGGAACTAGCATCTTCCTGTCTGTGGTGATAACCACCCTCTGTCTCCTCTTCATCTTCCAAACACCGTTGACTTCTTTTATGTAGTGTCTCCTTTTTCCTTTTTTTTTTTTTTTTGAGTTCTGCTTTAAAAATCCTCCCCTTTCATTTTAGTGGGATTTTGGAAGGAGCAAAGATGAATGGGATCATTCAACCTAAAATCTTAAAGTGCGCCACTCCTCAAAAACAAGCCAGCAAATGAATAGTAAAACAACTTGAGGTGAAGCAGATCTTAGTTCAGAACCTGGGTCAGTCTAACACTGATGACATTATAATAAAGCAGTTATCTATTTTCTCTGAGTCATTATTTCTTCAATGGGGAAACAGGCAGAGTATACCTATTTCAGAGGTCTGACGTGAGAAAAGACACACACCGAGCTCTCCCGCCTTGCGTCATGGTGACTGTAATCGTCATTGTGACTGTAATCCTCCTTCTTCTCCTCATTTTCCTCCATCTCCTCTCTTTTTCAGACCCCACATAAATGCCATAAGGACTATGGTGCGTCAGATCAGGGCTTGAAATTCCCTTAGTCATCTTAGGCTCTTGTCCTACCTTTTTGAATCAGGAAGAGTTTACTTTGACTAGAACTTGGATCACAATTTTGAAAATAAAACCTGAAATTAAAATCCAAAATTAAATCTGAAATATAGTTGAGAAAGCTGAATTCAGAGCTGAAGATGGGGTAAGTTGAGGTGATAACAGAGTGATCATAGCGTCGTAGTGGTACAGTCAGTATTTAAACCCTTAGATACGATATTCGTGCTGTGTCATGACGTTTGAAAGGGAGAAGACGTGTCCGCACGCGTGGGCTTCCATTCTTCAGCTAATTGCATTACCTTTCTTTCTTTTCTGTCTTTAGATTTTTAAATAGGATGGCTCCATGGCCATGTGCCTTTCTTGCTCTGTGGTAATTGCTTGTATTCATGGGTAATATTGTCTTCAGTAATGAATAATTCATTTGTAACATAACAAGCACATCCTCATCATTTCAAATTAACCACATGAGTATTAAATGGAGAGTTAAATCACTCCTTGACATCTTTGTGAACTGCCAGGACCAGAGTAGAATCTGAGTGGCAAAAATGATAAGAATTGAGAATCATAAAAATTATTGAAAAATTCAGGAACCAGAAGAAGTAAATGCAGATGTCTGACTATCATAAATAATAAAGCCTTGCTCTTCAATGTTTAATACCAACATCAATGTATTTCAAAATGTGACTAGTGTCAAAAGCAAAAATACTTTTTATTTGTACAGTATTCATTTCTGGACAAGACTTTCCAGTCTTCATGTACCTCATAAATATTATCTCTGTATAGAGAGAATTGTATTCAGGGAAGATAACTCTTGAATGGAAAATTATCCCACTAATGAAATATTTTTCAGAGTGGCTGCTTTGCTCAGATTCCATGCCCCTCAGTTTAGAATTGCTGTGCTTTAAACAGATTAATAAGTTGTTCATGTATTTTGTAAACATTCTTAAAGAAAGGAGTTGGCAAAATAGTAAAATTGCTGAAGCACAAATATTTATCACTAATCCAATGAGATTTTATGTACCTTGTAACTGCAATATTATATATTTTATGATTGCTCCGTCTTTAGTGCGATATACATTCAGTTTTTTTTTCCGTGAAATTAATTTCACAATCAGTAGACATTTCTGAACAATATTTTGTTACAGCTTCATGATTACTTGATGTTTACTGGGGTCATAATCCCCCCTCCATCCAGGTTGGTGAGGAACCAGATAATCTGAGCCCACATTGTTTATATTTTGAAATGATGCATAATATCTAAGCTATAACCATCTTTTATTTCCTTAGATCTATCATATTAATGCACTCCTATCTTCCACTTAATTTGAAGCATATACTAGCTCATCTAACATCTTACATGGCTAGTGTCACAGACATCAAGGTCAAGTCTAGAACAGAGTGTATTTTTCTTAAGTAAAGAAAGAAAATGGGGCGGCGCCTGTTGCTCAAAGGAGTAGGGCAACGGCCCCCATATGCTGGAGGGGGTGGGTTCAAACCCAGCCCAGGCCAGAAACTACACACACACAAAAAAAAAAAAAAAAAAAGAAAGGAAAAAAGAAAATGAAGAAGACTCTCTTTTAATTCTTGGTTTTATGTGGGTAAGAGTGAAAAGGGAATTTTTGAAACTTCAAATTGCATGAAAAGACAATATTACATAATTCAAGTTATATAATGAAATACTTGATTGATATGTATGTTTACACACGTGCAGTATCTACTGACATGTTGACTGTTACACTATAAACCTGTTAAAATAAATAGAATTACTTTTGTGGAGAACAGGGTTGCTCAGTAAGAGAAGCTGAATGAAGAACTGAGATTTTTAAATTCTAGTGCTAGTTCCATCCCTGATCTGTTTTGTGAATGTAACGCAACTAGTGTAATCTACTTATTTCTGTTGCGAAATAGAGGTTCCATATCAACACAACTAATGATTTTATGAGGGAGAATAATGAATAAAAATGAATATGAAGTTGGTGGACAATAATCGACATTGAAATAGTTCCTAGCCTCAGAATATGTAGTGATAGGGTACCTAATATTTTGCATTTATACACATTTGGGTTATTAGATCGATAAAGTCAAGTTTTGGTCATAAATTTTGAAAGTCAAAAATCCCAGACCCTGTCAGTTTCAGTAGAGAGGGTATCAAGGGCCTGGATTCCAAGCACTGGGTCTGGCCAGGGACGATGCCTCAAACTCTGCAAAATCTAATGATATTTCTCAGGAAATATTTGAAAAGAAAAGGTAAACATTCTTTTCATTCCTATGGTTATCATGATGACTACAGTACTCTGAAAGTCAGAAAAGCCATTTGGAAAATGGGAAATGTTATATAAATGTAAGATATTTCTGTAAGTAATTCAGAATCAAAATATACTACAAGTAAATTATTGATGACTTGCAACTCAAGAACATTCATACATTTAATTTGTGAGCTAGAATAAGTTTCATGCTGCTGGGAGTGCTTATCAGTGTTCAGATCATAATTTTGCAAACTTAGTTAACTACTCAATTGCTATCCTTCCTTTCACTTCCAAATTTCCTTAAAAAGTCATCTCCATATATGTTTTTATTCTATTTATCAGTTTCATGCAATCCTCATTCCTTAGCAGTTATAATACAGCTTCTCAAATTCGAATAAAACCATTTTATGTTCCCTAAGAACTATTTAGCCACCAAAATCAGACTTCTTTTCCTTCTTGTTCTTATTGAACCATCTACGGCATTCGAAACTGTTGACTGTTGACTGTTCCCTGAAATTGTTTACTTGCTTTCTTTAAAATGGTCAATCTCAGTGACAACAGGGGACAGGGATTCCTTCCCGCTTCTCTTCCTTTCCTTTGTACTTTATAGCCCCTGCATTCTTGACCTGTGACACACAGCCGCTACTCAAGGTTTTATCCCATTCATTTTTCATTTTTCCCCTTCACCATTTTCTTTTCATTGTTACATTCTTTTCTATGGCTTCAACTATCATTTGAAGGAGGCTAAATCCCAGTTCTACCTCTATCCCTGATCTGTTCTATTTTTCCTTTATTCCTTCTTATTCTTTCCCTAGCTGCCTGTTTGAAACTGAAAAAAAGTCCTTGTCACATCACTATGCCTGATGTTCTTCACCTTTATAATCTAGGCCATTCGTTCAGATTTTGGTCTCAGCCATTTTCTTATCTTTTCATGACAAAATGTTAAAAACCGCAATTGTTGTATAAATTCTATGGTTGCTAAAAACTTTTTACCAGGTACACTTGAGAGTCTGGGGACGAGTGACCAAGTAACAGTGTACCAAATTTAAATAAAGTAGGTTATAGGCTATTAAAATTGCAAAAAAGTAAAATCACTGTGAGTTGAAATTTTATATTTGGTTTCGCTCAGTTCTCATGGACTGAATCCAGGGTCTGAAGGAGAGTTCATGCTTTTTTGGGGTGGTGGGGACAGAGACTTATATGGAGAATCATTTGCTACATGAAGAGTCAAAATTTACTCCAGATCAGTAATTCACTGTGTTAACTACTTTGTCCAGTACAGGAAACATTTATATTCTATTGTTCAAATATGCTGAATAAATGTTTAAAGAATACAGAGGACTCTTCTAGCATGTTGGAGACACAAAAACTCAGGCTCAGTTTTTATGTCAAGGAATTTAGAGTCTTGATGTAAATTTATGTGAAAACATAGATGTAAAAATGTGTATAATACTAGATAAAGTGAAATAAGTACCTTCCGAGAGGGAGAGATAAAGTGGTACATGGGTTTTATGATATGTAATAAAGTGTATGTGGCTTGGTCTTTTACTGATGGGCCGGGTGCAGATTTTGGTTTTTATAGCTTTCTGTAGTTTTTTATAATAAGAAACTGAACTGTACAGCAACTGAGCCCACAATGTCTAAAGCCAGACTGTCTAGGTCAGATTTATAATCAGTTACTTCTCTGATTGTGGCAAATAACCTCTCTATGCTCCAATTCCTTCATCTGTGATAATAATAGTACCTACCTCACATGGTGAGGGTAAGATTCACTGAGATATACTGTGAAGCCCTTAGAAAAATGTCTGCTCATAGAAAGTAGTCTGCGCGTGAAAGCTCAATTTCTTAATGACACTACTTGCACTTTTACTTGGATTGGATTCAGAATGACCTTAACTTGAGGCTCATTTTTACTGACTTAAAAAATTTTGCATTACTCCTATCTTAAGAATCTGACAAAAGGCAGTGATCAAAAGGTTTTATGATGGAATCAGACAGGTAGGAGTTAGATTTCATCAAAAAAAATTTTCCTTTTTTTTTTAAATTTCAGATTAATATGGGGGTACGTGCAAATGGGTTCCATAGTTTGTTTTTGTAAGGTTAAAGCCTGGTCTTACAGTGGTGCCCTTCACCAAGGAAGCATATAACAGGTCCATGCAATCGACCCACTGGATTTCATTCAAAACTGTGGATAAAAAATAGCCTATGAGTATAAAATTTATATGCCCTATGTGACATAATTCTTTTGGTTTTTTAAAAGGTATTTTTAAGCAAAAGTATTTTAAATTTAGGAATGATAAAGAGGATAATTTTTGTTATTTTGTAGTGCTTGTCCTAAAATTATGTTGTCTGGATTTGATAGAAGTCTCCAGAGACAGTTTAAGATAAAAATACTATCAGTATGTTTATACGCTCACCACTCAAATTGTTTGAACATAATTTCCTAGCTCTCCTTTTAAAAACTTTTTTATCAAGTTGCAAAATATGAATTTGTTTATTCACAATATCCCTACAACATTAACCCCTATTTCATATTGTTTCAAATGCAGTAGAAATTTCCCCTTATTAGTCTTGTGAGAAACTTTTTAAAAAATGCAAGTTTTTGATTACATGTATTTACATTGAACAGGTGAATTTCACGTAGCTGTTTTAACAAATATGTCTAAGAAACTCATATGATGAGCTATGACCATTTTTTGTTATTCTGTACATCTACAGTTTGAGATTCACGTTATAACATCCTTTACTCGGGGATTTGACATAATAGAGGAACATTTTGGTAAGGAAGTACGTGTAATCCTTTTTCGGTTATAGAAAATTTGATATTGAAGATTCACTATTCTGTCTGACACCGATGTCATCACTCACATTTTAAAATTGAAAAGAATTTGAGATTAAACACTTTAAACAAAAAGCTCAACTCCACTACGTGTTCAAGAAATCATGAGCTTATAGAATGGGAAAGAATAACAAATGTGTTCAAATAAAGATTTGATACATTTCACAGGATCCTTCTAATCATTTAGAGAAACATTTTTCCAGTTGCTTGGCTTAGAGCAATATTTGTATACCATTATAATAAAATCTAATGCATATTTGAAAAATGGATAATACAATTTAAAAGCATAATTTATTATGTGAAAATGCAACACATTACTGATCCTTATGTACGTTTTATTTATTTGCTTTTTTAGTCTTGTATAATTTTAAAGTACAATATATAAATATAATTCTATGAAACATTTAGATATGGTATCTATATGAGTAGCCATTTGCTGGTGTTTTAAAAATGTCCCAACACAGGAAGCTTCTGCGTGCTAACACCCCTGCGTGATGTTGCTTTTCAGCCACCTCCTCAGCGCGCACCGCTGTTTAGTGTGTGGGCTGTGCCTTGCCGGGTCATTCTTGGAGAGTGTCTTGGGGACAAAAACTGCGTCTGGTTTATATTTCTAACTGCAATACAGAAGACCTTAATACAATTTTTCTGGAGCATGTGAACACACGAGAAGCCTGATACTTAAAGACTTTAAGGAGGGGGAGCAAGATGGTGGCCGAGTAACAGATTCCTTGCATCTGGGCACCGTGAGTCTGGGGAGATAGGACTCCAGGCATCTCTGGCTGGTGGTATCTGCCTATAATCACCCCTGTGAGGATACAGGGAGTCAGAGAGAGAATTCTGGACCCCAAGAGGAGGACTAAAATAGTGGAAAAATGTCCACAGGCACGAGAACTTAAAGAGCAAGAGGAAGTGAAAGGAAAATTAGGGCAAGGAAACAGATAAAAGAAATCACTCATGAGGAAGAATCAGCAGAAAACTCCAGGCAACATGAAGAACCAATCCAGAACAACGCCGCCAAGGGACCATGAGGTAGCTACTGCAGATGATTCCACCTATAAAGAAATGTTAGGAATGACAGAAAGGGAATTTAGAATACACATATTGAAAACAATGAAAGAAATGATGGAAACAATGAAGGAAACTGCTAATAAAGTGGAAAATAACTGAAAGGAAATCCAAAAACAGAATCGAATAAGAGATGAACGATATGAAGAATATAAAAACAATATAGCAAAGCTGAAGGAACTGAAACAGTCAATTAGGGAACTTAAAGATGCAATGGAAAGTATCAGCAACAGGTTAGACCATGCAGAAGAAAGAATTTCAGAGGTAGAAGAGAAAGTTCTTGAGATAACTCAGATAGTAAAAGAGGCAGAAAAGAAGAGAGAGAAAGCAGAACGTTCACTGTCAGAATTATGGGACTTTATGAAGCGTTCCAACATACAAGTTATAGGAATCCCAGAAGGGAAAGAAGAATGCCCCAGAGGAATGGAAGCCATACTAGAGAATATTATAAAAGAAAATTTCCCAAATATCACCAAAGATTCTGACACACTGCTTTCAGAAGGCTATCGGACCCCAGGTCGCCTCAACTCTAACCGAGCTTCTCCAAGACACATTGTGATGAACCTGTCCAAAGTCAAGACAAAGGAAAAGATTCTGAAAGCGGCCAGGAATAAGTGGCAGTTGACGTACAGGGGAAAATCCATCAGAGTGACCGCAGACTTCTCTAATGAAACTTTCCAAGCAAGAAGACAATGGTCATCTACCTTTAATCTACTTAAACAGAACAATTTTCAGCCCAGAATTCTGTACCCTGCTAAGCTAAGCTTCAAAATTGACAGAGAAATCAAATCATTTACGGATATACAAACATTGAGGAAATTTGCCACAACAAGACCAGCTCTACAGGAAATACTTCAACCTGTTCTGCACAGTAACCACCACAATGGATCAGCAGTAAAGTAAGAACTCAGAAATTAAAGGACAGAACCTAACCTCCACCCTGATGCAAAAGTTAAAACTAAGCAATGGACTCTCACAAAATAAGATGAATAGAATACTACCACACTTATCAATTATCTCAATAAATGTTAATGGCTTGAATTCCCCACTGAAGAGACATAGATTGGCTGACTGTATTAAAAAACACAAGCCATCCATTTGCTGTCTGCAAGAAACACACCTGGCTTCAAAAGACAAATTAAAGCTCCGAGTCAAGGGTTGGAAGACAATTTTTCAGGCAAATGGAATTCAGAAGAAAAGAGGAGTTGCAATCTTATTTTCAGATTCATGTGGATTTAAAGCAACTAAAGTCAAAAAAACAAAGATGGTCACTTTATATTGGTCAAGGGAAAAATGCAACAAGAAGACATTTCAATTCTAAATATTTATGCACCCAATTTAAATGCTCCCAGATTCTTGAAACAGACTTTACTCAGTCTGAGCAATATGATATCTGACAATACCATAATAACTAGGGACTTTAACACTCCTCTTACAGAGCTGGACAGATCCTCTAAACAGAAATTAAACAAAGATATAAGAGATTTAAATGAGACCTTAGAACAACTGTGCTTGATAGACGCATATAGAACACTCCACCCCAAAGATAAAGAATATACATTCTTCTCATCACCACATGGAACATTCTCCTAAATTGATCATATCCTGGGACACAAAACAAATATCAACAGAATCAAAAGAATTGAAATTTGACCTTGTATCTTCTCAGACCATAAGGCACTAAAGGTGAAACTCAACTCTAAGAAAAATGCTCGACTCCACCAAAAGGCATGGAAATTAAACAATCTTCTGTTGAATAACAGATGGGTGCAGGAAGAAATAAAACAGGAAATCATTAAATTCCTTGAGCATAACAACAATGAAGACACAAGCTACCAAAACCTGTGGGATACTGCAAAAGCAGTTTTGAGAGGAAAATTCATCGCTTTAGATTCCTACATTTGAAAAACAGAAAGAGAGCGCATCAACAATCTCACAAGAGATCTTATGGAATTGGAAAAAGAAGAACAATCTAAGCCTAAACTCAGTAGAAGAAAAGAAATATCCAAAATCAAATCAGAGATCAATGAAATTAAAAACAAAAGAATCATTCAGAAAATTAACGAAACAAGGAGTTGGTTTTTTGAAAAAATAAATAAAATAGATAAACCATTGGCCAGACTAATGAGGAATAGAAAAGTAAAATCTCTAGTAACCTCAATCAGATGCAAAAATTCTCAACAAAATCCTAGCCATTAGATTACAGCTTATCATCAAAATAGTCATTCATCATGATCAAGTAGGCTTCATCCCAGGGATGCAAGGCTGGTTTAACATACGCAAGTCCATAAACGTTATCCACCATATTAACAGAGGCAAAAATAAAGATCACATGATCCTCTCAATAGATGCAGAAAAAGCATTTGATAAAATCCAGCATCCTTTTCTAATTAGAACACTGAAGAGTATAGGCATAGGTGGCACATTTCTAAAACTGATTGAAGCTATCTATGACAAACCCACAGCCAATATTTTACTGAATGGAGTAAAACTGAAAGCTTTTCCTCTTAGAACTGGAACCAGACAAGGTTGTCCTCTGTCACCATTAGTATTCAACGTAGTGCTGGAAGTTATAGCCAATACAATTAGGCAAGACAAGGAAATAAAGGGAATCCAAATGGGAGCAGAGGAGGTCAAACTCTCCCTCTTTGCTGACGACATGATCTTATACTTAGAGAACCCCAAAGACTCAACCACAAGACTCCTAGAAGTCATCAAAAAATACAATAATGTTTCAGGATATAAAATCAATGTCCACAAGTCAGTAGCCTTTGTATACACCAATAACAGTCAAGATGAGAAGTTAATTAAGGACACAACTCCCTTCACCATAGTTTAAAAGAAAATGAAATACCTAGGAATATACCTAATGAAGGAGGTGAAGGACCTTTATAAAGAAAACTGTGAAATCCTCAGAATGGAAATAGCAGAAGATATTAACACATGGAAGAACATACCATGCTCATGGATGGGAAGAATCAACATTGTTAAAATGTCTATACTTTCCAAAGCAATCTACCTATTCAATGCCATTCCTATCAAAATACCAACATCGTAGTTTCAAGATTTGGAAAAAAAGATTCTGCGTTTTGTATGGAACCGGAAAAAACACTGTATAGCTAAGGCACTTCTTAGTAATAAAAATAAAGCTGGGGGCATCAGCATACCAGATTTTAGTCTGTACTACAAAGCCATAGTGGTCAAGACAGCATGGTACTGGCACAAAAAAAGAGACATAGACCCTTGGAATCGAATTGAAAACCAAGAAATGAAACTAACATCTTACAACCACCTAATCTTCGATAAGCCTAACAAGAACATACCTTGGGGGAAAGACTCCCTGTTCAACAAATGGTTTTGGGAGAACTGGATGTCTACATGTAAAAGACTGAAACTGGACCCACATCTTTCCCCACTCACAAAAATTGATTCAAGATGGATAACAGACTTAAATTTAAGGCATGAAACAATAAAAATCCTCCAAGAAAGCATAGGAAAAACACTGGAAGATACTGGCCTGGGGAAAGACTTCATGAAGAAGACTGCCATGGCAATTGCAACAACAACAAAAATAAACAAATGGGACTTCATTGAACTGAAAAGCTTCTGTACAGCTAAGGAGACAATAACCAAAGCAAAGAGACAACCTACACAATGGGAAAGGATATTTGCATATTTTCAATCAGACAAAAGCTTGATAACTAGGATCTATAGAGAACTCAAATTAATCCACATGAAAAAAGCCAACAATCCCATATATCAATGGGCAAGAGACATGAATAGAACTTTCTCTCAAGATGACAGATGAATGGCTAACAAACACATGAAAAAATGTTCATCTCTATATATTAGAGAAATGCAAATCAAAACAACCCTGAGATATCATCTAACCCCAGTGAGAATGGCCCACGTCACAAAATCTCAAAACTGCAGATGCTGGCGTGGATGTGGAGAGAAGGGAACACTTTTACACTGCTGGTGGGACTGCAAACTAGTACAACCTTTCTGGAAGGAAGTATGGAGAAGCCTCAAAGCACTCAAGCTATACCTCCCATTTGATCCTGCAATCCCATTACTGGGCATCTACGCAGAAGGAAAGAAATCCTTTTATCATAAGGACACTTGTACTAGACTGTTTATTGCAGCTCAATTTACAATCGCCAAAATGTGGAAACAGCCTAAATGCCCACCAACCCAGGAATGGATTAACAAGCTGTGGTATATGTATACCATGGAATACTATTCAGCCATTAAAACAAATGGAGACTTTACATCCTTCGTATTAACCTGGATGGACGTGGAAGACATTATTTTTAGTAAAGCATCACAAGAATGGAGAAGCATGAATCCTATGTACTCAATTTTGATATGAGGACAATTAATGACAATTAAGGTTATGGGGGGGAAGCAGAAAGAGGGAAGGAGGGAGGTGGGTGGGGCCTTGGTGTGTGTCACACTTTATGGGGGCAAGACATGATTGCAAAAGGGACTTTACCTAACAATTGCAATCAGTGTAACCTTGCTTATTGTACCCTCAATGAATCCCCAACAATAAAAAAAAAGAAAAAAAATGTCCCAACACATAAGGCAGAAATAGAGTTCACCAACCAGTAATTCCTCTGCTGGGCATATACCCAGAAGACCAAAAATCACAACATAACAAAGATATTTGTACCAGAATGTTTATTGCAGCCCAATTCATAATAGCTAAGTCATGGAAAAAGCCCAAGTGCCCATCGATCCACGAATGGATTAATAAATTGTGGTATATGTATACCATGGAATACTATGCAGCCTTAAAGAAAGATGGAGACTTTACCTCTTTCATGTTTACATGGATGGAGCTGGAACATATTCTTCTTAGTAAAGTATCCCAAGAATGGAAGAAAAAATACCCAATGTGCACAGCCCTACTATGAAACTAATTTGGGACTCTCACATGAAAGCTATAACCCAGCTACAACTTAACAATAGGGGGAAGTGGGAAAGGGGGGGGTGGGTAGAGGGAGGGGGATTGGTGGGATCACACCTGTGGTGCATATTACAGGGGTATTTGCGAAACTTGGTAAAGGTAGAATGTAAATGTTTTGGCACAGTAACTGAGATAACGCCGGAAACGCTATGTTAACCACTGTGATAAAAATGTGTCAAATGGTTTATGAAGTGAGTGTATGATGCCCCATGATCATATCAATGTATACAGTTATGATTTAATAAAAAAATAAAAATAAAAAAATAAAAAAAAAATAAAAGCAAAGTCAGCTGAATCCTACGGTGTCCGAGGAGAAGCCTCACGGTCTTATGCACGTGAGGTGAGGATGATTTTATCCCGGGACCGTGTTCACTAAACGCAGTTTCCATTGCAGGAAGCAGAGAGGATGCAAAAGAAGGTCACCTTGAAAAAAACAGAGCAAAATACACAGTTTAACACTTAATAAAGCAATTCAAGAAAGAAGCCAGGTACAGGCTGCCAGTGATAATGCTTAAAGTTTTAAATGATTAATACCGAGGGCATCTAGAAAAATAATGACAAAGTATGTGACAATTAGCTACAACCTGGCTCTGAAAGACAAGACCTCAACACCTGTGAAAAGGCTCCACCTGACTCTTTCCTTTCTCCCCTCTATAACAAAACAGAAAAGGGGCTCATTTCTGTCCAGTGCCCATTCTCTGCCTCATCTCCTCATCAAAAGTACTTCTTAGCTATGAATTGGCTTTACTTTTTCTCAAAAACAAGTAATTAGTGTATCATAGGCTGACTTGGGGACTAATGATTTCTTTCTTTTTCTTCTAGAATTCTGATGCAACATTTTGGATGAGTTGTCTAAACTTACCTGGTTAAGTGACCCCATGTTTATAATCCTCACTTTATCTGTCTTTAAAATGGGTTGCTTATGGAACTGCAATAACAAACAAACTTTACGAAATATTGGGGAAAATATCTTTTAATTGATTTTAAGGGAAACAATGAAGAAATATTCGTGTGAGAAGATAACCAGAATATTTATAGTTTATACTGCAAAACTACATAATTGACCGGAAACTGGTAAAAGGATGAATTATGCTTTCCATGACGACCAGGTTAACCATTTTGCCAGTTCACTTGCTGTGTCACAAAAGGGTTTCTTTTGATCTACCTAAGCTACTGAAATTATTACGACCTAAATTGTTCCTGAAATGTCCTAATACTCATTTTGTTCAAGCTTAACCCTCTTACGTGTATTTATAACTGATATTAATTCTAAAGGTACATCTGGCTTGGACTTAATACAGTTATCCTTTCCTTATTTTTGTTTTTATTTATTGCATATTATCTAATTACTCACATTTGCTATGTTGATAGACTGTTTTAGTACATGACCCTAAAAATAGATTACAATAAAAAGAGAAACTTCACAAACCTTATTAAGTACTTAATAAATGTTACTTGATGGAGATGATAACCTTTTTGTAGGTTAGATCCAATCTGCAGGGTTAATTCAAAGCAAATTTGAAAGGGAGTCTTGATTTTTGTCTCAAACTCTCCTGCTTGTACAATTGCTGAAGACAGTTTATAATGATGGTACCATAAATTCATTCTTCAATTCTTTATCATTATGTTTTACAATTCTTTAAGTGAAAGAATACACAGTTTAACACTTAATAAAGTTTAACACTCAATACAATTTTCACTTAAAGAATTGTAAAACCTAATGATAAAGATGCTTTACGTTATGTCATCTCGAATCTAAATAATAATATTTATTTAAAATAAGTACATTTATTTTAAACTCTTATCTTTAAAAGTTTTCCTTAGATTACGAAAATGAAATGCATTCAAAGGCAGATAAAACCAAAAGGCTGTGAGCTCTACAAGAAGCCAGGAGTTGGTGAGAAAAGAAAAATCATTAAAGCATGTTCGACTTAAGAGGTGACAGGGGAAGTTTGATTTGCAAAATCGATTGGGATACGCTAATGAAATCAAATAGCAAAGAGAAGCATAATTTTGTTTGCTGGTTTTCACTGTCACTGATTTTAGTCACTGGTTGAAATGGGGAGTTGTATAATGCCTTTTAAAAATCCATGTTTAATTGTTTTAATATTGATTGTCTTTCCTAGAATATAAATCCTGCATCATTACTTAAGCATTTTAAAGATAGGCCTTTTTTTTTAATCAATATCTTTGCTTTCTAAAGCACCTTCATAAAAGACCCTCCAACACTTCCAGACATTCAAGTATCCTTAAACTTGTAACAAACGACATACATTTTTCTTTTTTAGGTAGGAGAAAGTAACCAATATACTGTGTACTTTATCCTGAGTTACAAATCTGAAATAACTCATGAGTGAACTCAAGAAAATTATTCCATTTAAGAAATTTGCTGCCATTTAATAAACAAAGTTATTATTGCTCCCTGACAGGCATTGGCTGTATATTGAGAAAATGGATGATCTTTGTAAATAAAAGTAAACTGAGGGTAGTTAGCAATAACATTCTAGAAGAAAAAAAAATGAAAATAAAAACAAGGTCGGTGCCTGTGGCTCAAAAGAGTAGGGCACCAGCCCCATATGCTGGGGGTGGGGGGTTCAAACCCAGCCCTGGCCAAAAACTGCCAAAGAAAAATAAATTTTTTTTTCTTCAATTTACCAGGGTTTGTGAAAACTCATTCTCCAGGGATCAGATTTATATTTGTAAATAATCGGATGTGAAACCACAAAACACATGTGCCTTGTTTCACACAGGTGCTCCTAATAATGCCTCAAGATAGGTGAAAATTGTGTTATTCTGATAAAACGTGATACTGCCACAAATAAGAATGCTGTTAAATGAGACTGTTGCTTTATATCTTATCATCTCAATATAATTCATTTAAAATCAAATAATAAGATCTTAGCAAAGCTCTGTGTCTGTTTCCCACAGCTGTTAGGATGAAATAACTTATATCAGTGGAATTACAGCCATGTACTCAGTAACTACATTGCACATGTTAATAGAAGACAGTATCATCTTACAACCAATGAGCCAACAGTGGCAATACTTCAAGATGGACAAATCCATAGGAAAGAATATCATATATTCATCTATAGGAATTTTGTGCTTTTATTCAACGAGTATTAAAATATTTCTATATAGCACACACTTCCTGCGAAAGGACTCACCTACAATTCAGACTTATAATGCACAAATAATGTAAGCTAATCGTATGTCCTCCCATATGAACCCGTAATAAAAAAATGCAACCATATTTTAAAAAAATCTATAGTTCTCATTTAAAAAAAAAAAAAACTTGAGTAAGATGAGCCTCTTGAGTTGAGCGATTGGCGTCTACAAGGGTTAAAGGTCGCTAAACAAAGGATTATCTTCTAAGTCATACGAGTGGGAAAAATCAATGCCTCAGAGTCATCAGGGAGGTATATGATAACATTTGTGCTAAAAGAAACAAGTTTCAGTGTGAGGAGAAGGTTGTTATTTTAAGGGTGCAGAAGAGGTGTGGTGGCAAAGTGGGGGTTCCCTTCCACCTGTGTGGGATGCTGGGAAGAACGTTGGAAGAGATTCCAAATGTATTCGAATCGTGAGTTTGGGGGACTTGATGTTGTAAGAAATGAACATACGTGAAAGTTTGATGGGCAAATGATGTGATAACCAGTGTATTTTAGAAGCTAAATGCAGCGTCAGAATGGAGGTGTGGGGGATTAATAGACAGGAGAGAGAAGACCAAGAGGGCAGAGTCAGTAAGAGGCTTTGGAAAGATTATACTAACTGTGAGAGACCAGGCAGGTTTGGAGCACAGAAGTTATACCTGGGATAAAAGAAATTAACACCCCGAGGAGAGGGGTAACACAGAGTAACATTTCACTTGTTGCATAAACAGCCTAATTTCATTTAGCAATTAATCACACTTGTCTCATAGATACACATTTCTCCAAAAATGACTATATTCTTCTGTTATTAGACTGACAAGTAACAAAACAGACTCCCCCAATTGGCTTAGAGGAAGTGGACCTGAGTGGGCCCACCTCCTTATGCCTCAGGTAACTATTAACCTCCAAAAGTCTTCTAGAGATTTCTCTAGGGATGAGATCAGCTGGAACACCACTCCAAAATCGAATCTCATATTTTGTTATTTTCTGAAGACTGAAATCACAACATTAAAATTGCGTAGTGTTAGGTGAATATTTTGGCCTGCTGTTGTTCAGCTGGCAAAGTGAGAAAATTCTTAAAAAAGGATGAATTTGCCAGTGACAATAAGCAATTACAGGTGGCAATTAACTGACGGCTGGACACAGAGGCAAACGCAGCTTCTTTTTGCTTTCTGGGTTGAGGTCAGGCTGACCTTCGGCTGGCTTGGTGCAGAAGGTTCCGGACACTTTCAGAAGGAATTATCAGCTCCATCCATGTAAACATGAAAGAGGTAAAATCTCCATCTTTCTTTAAGGCTGCATAATATTCCATGGTGTACATGGATGGAGCTGTGGAACATATTCTTCTTAGTAAAGTATCTCAAGAATGGAAGGAAAAGTATTCAATGTACTCAGCCCTACTATGAAACTAATTTATGGCTTTCATGTGAAAGCTATAACCCAGTTATAACCTAAGAATATGGGGAAGGGGGAGAGGGAGGGGAGGGAGGGGAGAGGATGGGCGGAGGGAGGGTGATTGGTGGGATTACACCTGCGGTGCATCTTACAAGGGTACATGGGAGACTCAGTAAATGTAGAATATAAATGTCTTGACACAATAACTAAGAAAATGCCAGGAAGGCTATGTTAACCAGTGTGATGAAAATGTGTCAAATGGTCTATAACACCAGTGTATGGTGCCCCTTGATCGCATTAATGTACCCAGCTATGATTTAATAATAAAATAAAGTTAAAAATAAATACAAATAGAAAAACTAAAAAAAAAAAAAAAAAAAAAGGAAGGGATTACCAGGCGCTGCTCTTTCCCCACATTCTTACAGCCAGCGGATCTCAGGAGGGATTCCTCCTGGAGGAGGTGGTAATCTCCCTCTGGCTGCTTTTTCCCCTTTTCCTTTCTTCTTTTCTTTGCTTTGAAGAGATGGACAAGAAAGGTGCCTGTGCAGAAAGCTGGGGGAGTCAGGGGAGCAGAGTCAACAGCCCAGTACTTTAATAAGTGAGACGGAGGGACATGAACGGACTCTCGGCTGCACGGCTTTCATTCTCGTACACAGCTAACAGTAGCTGAGATCGCTCTTTCTCTTTTTTCCTCTAGATCCTTTAGTCTTTCTCTCACTTAGCTCGTCTCCATCCTCCGGTCCATACAAACCAAAAGCAGCATCCCAAGCAGAGATGATGTGATTATTGGGAACATTTTGCCGATCAAAAGACATTCACAGAAAAGATCTCATGAAACAGAAGGAAATGAAGTTGTTACCTACTTTTCTCCATAGAAAGTGAAATTCTGTGCAACTGAAAGACCCCACAGTAAAATTTCCATGTAGCAAATGCTCTAAGGTTGTGGGAACTTCCTGATAATATAAGATATTGCAACTTTGGAAATAGATACTTAAGTGACTGAATGGCAGAGTTGAATGTGCCGCCATGCAGAATTCCAGCTCATTAGGGGAGGTCCAGTGTCCAACATAATCACAGCAAAAGATTAAAAATAAATTAGGACAGTCCCAACTGCTCCGGAGGCTGAGGCAGGAGAATCACAGAAGCCCAAGAGCTGGAGGTTGCTGTGAGTCCTGTGAACGTCATGGCACTCTACCAAGGGCGGTAAAGTGAGACTCTGTTTCTACAAAAAAAAAAATAAATAAATAGGACAATGCTGTGTTTCCATTTTATTCTTATGCTTAGAGCCTTGGAAATGTAGCACAAAGGTTGTTTCTTACGCTCATTTTTTTTTTTTTTTTTTGAGACAGCCTCCTTCTGTTGCCCAGGCTACAATGCTGTGATGTTGGCCTAGCTCACAGCAACCTCCAACTCCTGGGATTAAGGGATCCTCCTGCCTCACCCTCCCAAGTAGCTGGGACTACAGGTGCCTGCCATAACACTTGGCTAGTTTTTCTATTTTTAGTAAAGATAGGATCTCGCTTTTACTCGGGCTAGTCTTGAACTCCTGAGCTCAAGGGATCCACCTGCCTCGGCCTCCCAGAGTGTTAAGATTACAGGTATGAGCCACCACACCCAGCCTTTGTGGTGTATTTTCAACCAAGTCTCTATAAGAGAGCTGGATAAACACTACATGTATGAGACAAGCCTTCAAACAAAACCCACCCTTTTAAATTTACAAGGGTTGAATTTTACCCAAAGCTGGAATTAAATTATAATCCAAGATCATATCAGCAGAGAAGTGCCCCATACAAAGCTATATCTTTTCCTATTCATGATGGTTGTCTTGCATGTAAAGGCTTCCAGGTATGTGGAAATGTTACCTTTTCATTAAATTAGAGAAGGAAGCCCTTTCGTAAGACGCCTGTTTTGTGGTATAGCATGTACTAATCAAGTCATTCTTACAAAGCTTTCTTTAACTCTTACTATTGCTAAGTCATTAATGTCACGGGTAGACTAGACATCTAATTATGCATTTAATGCAATAATCCAGAAAAATAATAATTGTTTTTGTCCAAAGACACTGCCAGGTTCAATGTCTTTTTATAAATTTGTAAACCAGTCAATGTCTACTAAAGATACGAAAATAATAAAATGTGCCCATGTTGAGACTCCTTTTATTAACCTTGTGGTGTTTTTATATATCTGGGTGATATTTTCATTATCTTATGATTTTCTCTCTTGGCTGTCTGCTTGTACGTTTTCTATTTACCTATATAAAGCTTCCATTGATTTCAGAGGGCAGCTAGGTAGAACTAGGGATTTTATAGGATTTCATAGCAGTATACAAAGATTAAGACATACTATTTAATTTTTGAAAACCAGGATATTATTTCTGTAAGAAATTAAGTGTGGACTGAAGACCTGGAGTGGAGACTTTCTAAATTTTCTCAAGATACCAATGCCCAAACATTAATGGCTCATATTTTGAAAATTCTCCCCTAAATATAGAGAAGACTTACGTCTGCTTTCAGCAATGGTCTTCAAGAGTTGTTAGTCATGACAGAAATAATCATTCCTGTCTTTACAGGATACATAGTCAGTTGTAAAAGCAGCAGATAGATAGCTCCGTGCTGGAGGTCACAGATATTTTGAGAGACTTTGTCTTGGGAAGGAGGAGACATGTTGAATAAGAAGTACCAAGGCTGGAGGCACTTTCCCAGATTCTCTGGGCCCTCGGAACTCTGGAAGTTGATTGTCTCTCTGAGGCTATCAAAAGCTCAATTGTGGAACTCAGCGTGGTTAGGCTGAAGAACAGATGTGGGTTAGCTTTCTCCGGTTGCTTACTGCACCTGTGAGGTGTGGATGGATTTGCCTGCTTCTGCCCCCAGTGGGAATTTTCAAGGTGATCTGACCTAATTGCAGTGGGTAGGGATGGGTTGCCCATTCCAGGCCCTAGATGGAAGACAGAGAGAGATTCAGGGAAACAGGACTGAAGGGTCAGGCCTTGATGAAGCCTGAATAGCACTGAGGGAAACAGAAGCCAGAGCGATAAGAAATCTCCCAGGGACTGGAGGATCCCAAGGGCACAGGGTGCGATGGCTTATTACCCCTCCCTCTGTTGTCAAACGTGTTAATAAAGCGTCTGTCACACAGATCCCTGCCTCTCCCCCATCTAGAAAGACTAAGTTGAGAGGAGAGACAAGATGGCGGACTGAAGCCAGCTTTCAACAAAGGCTCCCGTCCAGAAGGAGAGTTAAGGGACAGGAATTTAGTAAGTATCCTGGTGGACTTGAGCCTCACCAAGAGAGAAGGCTGAAGAACGCACATCAACACCGCTGAGGCAAGTTGTGATCACAAGGACGCAAACAAAAGGTACAAAATCCACCACCAAGCGGACGGGAGTCCCCCTCCCCCGGCTCTGTAGCCCCACAATTGAACAAGTGGGCAGAAATTAAAGCCCCTCCCACTACACTCCACGGGAGAGACCTTCTAAAAACTGGACCTACCTCCCCTACTGGGGTGCCGTGGCGTTCTCCTGCCGGACATAGGGCTGAATAAAACTTTGGGAATCCTTTGCCGGCAACCCTGAATCCCCGGCGCTCCCCTCCCGCCCACTGAGGTCTGGAGGCCTGTCCCCCAGGACTTCGGATCCTTGGGTGATTTCTCAAGGGGAGTGGACAGTCCCCGAGTTGCGTCTGGTCAGCATTGACTCTGAGGCGCGCCGAGTGAGGAGAGGGCACCGGGCTGAGGGGGAGTCACGCCTCGCGGCACTTCCCTGCGGTGCAGTGCACCAACCCTCCCCGGGCATACGGGGCCCAAGACTGAATCAGACTCTGGCCTCCCCGCTGAGAGCTGAGAACCCCTACTCTCACTCGGGGTCTGAGGGCCTATCCCCCAGGAGTTCGGCTCCTTGGGTGATTTCTCGAGGGGAGTGCACAGTGCCTGAGCTGCGTCAGGTCAGCGCTGACTCTGGGATACGTGAGCGAGGAGAGGGCACTCCGCTGAGGGGAAATCAAGCCTTGGCGGCACTTCCCTGCAGTGCAGTGCAGGAGCCCTCCCCGGGCACAAGACTGAATAAGACTCTGGCCTCCCCGCTGAGAGCTGAGAGCCCCTACTCTCACTCGGGGTCTGAGGGCCTATCCCCCAGGAGTTCGGCTCCTTGGGTGATTTCTCGAGGGGAGTGCACAGTGCCTGAGCTGCGTCAGGTCAGCGCTGACTCTGGGACACGTGAGCGAGGAGAGGGCACTCTGCTGAGGGGAAATCAAGCCTTGGCGGCACTTCCCTGCGGTGCAGTGCAGGAGCCCTCCCCGGACCGTAGTATTGCGTGAAACTGAATGAAACTCTAGCTTCCCCCCGCCCCACTCCCAATCCGGGTCTGGGCGCCCATCCCCCAAGAGTTCTGATTCTTGGGGGATCTCTTAAGGGGTGTGGACCCAGCACAAACTGCGGCCGCTCAGTGCTGACTCTGGGGCGCGGGACAGAGGAGAAAAGGGTCGCCTGAGTGCCCACACCAGAGCAGCAGTTCCCTGGAGGTAGATCAACAGCCGTTTTTTCTTTAACGGCAGAACGCTCACTTCTGGATATTCTGAGGCCACACCCCCTGTCTCCCTGGGCAACCAGAGGAGGCCACCTGTGTCACGACTCACAAACCCAGAAGCCTCCAGGGCGGGGCCGACCCAGAGAGGTGTTCAGACGCAATTCTCCAGCAGCAAAGACGTTTGAACTCAAAACAGCCCGTCTCCTGTAGGCGACGACAGGAACAGAGACAGAACCTCACAAAGTTGTCTGTTCTGTTCTGTTCTGTTAGCAGCATCCATCAGGGACGGGGCTAAGCCTGAGTGAACACCTCCTTCCCATCACCTGCATCAAACACTCAAAGATGTCAGGCCCCATCTCCTCCTGCTAGATAGCGGCAGTCTGCGGGGGCCTGGCAGACTTCCTCGCGATTCAGGCAGGTGCAAACCCCTGGAGTGTCTGTTCACTGCAGGCAACTGGGTTAGCCATCTGCAGAGATACCAGTGACTGGGTCCAACGGAGGGGCAAAGTGGGGAAGGAGACGTTAACCTTCCCAGACTGCTCTGTTTGCGGGGTGGCTCCTCCTGACTCCACGCTGCACTGGAGTGAGCTGTCTCAGAGGAGTCACCAGGCCCCTGTGATCCAGTTCCCAGAGACCTCTTGAACCCTTCCACCTGAGACAAGTGCCGATTGAGACAGTTGATTCGGACCTTTTGAACTGGGCTAATAGACTGAGGACTTTTCAGGTGGTGCCCTGGGTGTGCGATTGTAGGAAGGTTTGATTCTCCTTTTCCAACTGGGGCCAGAGGTGGGCAGGCGGGGTGACTTAATTGCTGATTTTTCCACACAACTGAGACTTCAAGCCAGAGTAGAAGTTGCAATAGGATAGAACAGAAACCAGCTGAAAACAAGACAGAACCACTTTGCTCCACCACACCAGACAGGGCCCCAGTTTCTCAGGCCACAACACTGTACGGGCCCTCGATAAAACCCCAGGGGAAAAACCAAAGGGAGTAAACCATGGGGCGGAATCAGCGGAAAAACTCTGGTAACATGAATAACCAGAATAGATCAACCCCCCCAAGAAAAGATACGGCAGATGTGATTGAAGATCCCATTCATAAACAACTGGCTGAGATGTCAGAAGTCGAATTCAGAATTTGGTTTGCAGACAAGATTAATAAAATGGAATTAGGAATTCGTGGAGAAATTCAAAAACTGTCTCAAGAATTTAACGAATTTAAAGACAAAACCACCAAAGACTTAGACACACTGAAACAAGAACTTACAGCCCTCAAAGATATGAAAAATACAGTAGAATCCCTCAGTAACAGAATGGAGCAAGCAGAAGAAAGGATTTCTGACATTGAAGATAAAGTCTTCGAACGCTCCCAATCTCTCAAAGAGGAAGAGAAATGGAGAGCAAAAACGGATCACTCACTCAGAGAGCTCTCAGATAATTCGAAAAAACATAACATAAGGGTTATAGGAATTTCGGAGGCTGATGACGTGGCAGCCAAGGGCACAGAGGCCCTTCTACATGAAATTATGAAAGAAAATTTTCCAGACATGCCTAGAGAATCTGAAATTCAGATAGCAGACAGCTTCAGAACCCCAGCACGATTCAACCCCAAAAAGCCATCTCCCAGACATATCATAATTAGCTTCACTAAAGTTAACATGAAAGAGAAGATTCTCAAAGCAGCCCGGCGAAAGAAAACTATAACGTACAAAGGTAAGAATATTAGAATAACTGCAGATCTCTCTGCTGAAACTTTTCAAGCAAGAAGAGGCTGGTCATCAACTTTTAATCTCCTAAAGCAAAAAAACTTTCAACCCAGGATCTTGTATCCAGCTAAACTGAGTTTCATCTACGATGGAGAAATTAAATACTTCAATGACATTCATATGTTGAAAAAATTTGCCATAAGTAAACCAGCTCTTCAGGATGTTCTCAGACCTATCCTCCACAATGACCAACCCAATCCTATACCACAAAAGTAAACTCACTCAGAAACTTCGGATCAAACTCCAACTTCCACACTGGCGAAAGGATTAAAAATGTCCATTGGACCTTTGAAAAACTCGATACCCAAAATTCCACCAGACTTATCCTTACTCTCCATCAATGTGAATGGCTTAAACTGTCCTCTAAAGAGGCATAGGTTAGCTGACTGGATACAAAAACTTAAGCCAGATATTTGTTGCATACAAGAGTCACATCTCAACTTAAAAGACAAATACAGACTCAGGGTGAAAGGATGGTCATCCATATTTCAGGCAAATGGTAATCAGAAAAAAGCAGGTGTTGCAATTTTATTTGCAGATACGGTAGGCTTTAAACCATCAAAAGTAAGGAAGGACAAGAATGGTCACTTCATATTTGTTAAGGGTAATACTCAATATGACGAGATCTCAATTATTAATATCTATGCACCCAACCAGAATGCACCTCAATTTATAAGAGAAACTCTAACAGACATGAGTAACTTGATTTCCTCCAGCTCCATAATCGTTGGAGATTTCAACACTCCCTTGGCAGTGTTGGATCCATCCTCCAGAAAGAAGCTGAGCAAAGAAATCTTAGATTTAAACCTAACCATCCAATATTTAGATTTAGCAGACATCTACAGAACATTTCATCCCAACAAAACTGAATACACATACTTCTCATCAGCCCACGGAACTTACTCCAAAATTGATCACATTTTAGGTCACAAGTCTAACCTCAGTAAATTTAAAGGAATAGAAATTATTCCGTGCATCTTCTCGGACCATCATGGAATAAAACTTGAATTGAGTAACAACAGGAATCTGCATACCCATACAAAAACATGGAAGTTAAATAACCTTATGCTGAATGATAGCTGGGTCAGAGATGAGATTAAGAAAGAAATCACCAATTTTTTGGAACAAAATGACAATGAAGACACAAGCTATCAGAACCTCTGGGACACCGCAAAGGCAGTTCTAAGAGGGAAATTTATAGCACTGCAAGCCTTCCTCAAGAGAACGGAAAGAGAGGAAGTTAACAACTTAATGGGACATCTCACGCAACTGGAAAAGGAAGAACATTCCAACCCCAAACCCAGTAGAAGAAAAGAAATAACCAAAATTAGAGCAGAATTAAATGAAATTGAAAACAAAAGAATAATACAACAGATCAATAAATCAAAAAGCTGGTTTTTTGAAAAGGTCAATAAAATAGATAAACCTCTGGCCAACCTAATCAGGAAAAAAAGAGTAAAATCTCTAATATCATCAATCAGAAACAACAAAGACAAAATAACCACAGACTCATCAGAAATCCAAAAAATCCTTAATGAATATTACAAGAAACTTTATTCTCAGAAATATGAAAATCTGAAGGAAATAGACCGATACTTGGAAGCACGCCACCTTCCAAGACTTAACCAGAATCAAGTGGAAATGTTGAACAGACCCATATCAAGTTCAGAAATAGCATCAACTATACAAAACCTCCCTAAAAAGAAAAGCCCGGGACCAGATGGTTTCACGTCAGAATTCTACCAAACCTTTAAAGAGGAATTAGTACCTATATTACTCAACCTGTTCCAAAATGTAGAAAAAGAAGGAAGACTACCCAACACGTTCTATGAAGCAAATATCACCCTGATCCCCAAACCAGGAAAAGACCCAACAAGAAAAGAAAATTATAGACCAATATCACTAATGAATATAGATGCAAAAATATTCAACAAGATCCTAACAAACAGAATCCAGCAACACATCAAACAAATTATACATCATGACCAAGTTGGTTTTATCCCAGGGTCTCAAGGCTGGTTCAATATACGTAAATCTATAAATGTAATTCAGCACATAAACAAATTAAAAAACAAAGACCATATGATTCTCTCAATTGATGCAGAAAAAGCTTTTGATAATATCCAGCATCCCTTCATGATCAGAACACTCAAGAAAATTGGTCTAGAAGGGACTTTTCTTAAACTGATAGAGGCTATCTACAGCAAACCCACAGCCAATATCATATTGAATGGAGTTAAATTGGAATCATTTCCACTCAGATCAGGAACCAGACAAGGCTGCCCATTGTCTCCATTGCTTTTCAACATTGTAATGGAAGTTTTAGCCACCGCAATTAGGGAAGAAAAGGCGATCAAGGGTATCCATATAGGGTCAGAAGAGATCAAACTCTCGCTCTTCGCAGATGATATGATTGTGTATCTGGAAAACACTAGGGACTCTACTACAAAACTCCTAGAAGTGATCAAGGAATACAGCAGCGTCTCAGGTTACAAAATCAACATTCATAAATCGGTAGCCTTTATATACACCAACAACAGTCAAATTGAAAAAGCAGTTAAGGACTCTATCCCATTCACAGTAGTGCCAAAGAAGATGAAATATTTGGGAATTTACCTAACAAAAGACGTGAAAGATCTCTATAAAGAGAACTATGAAACTCTAAGAAAAGAAATAGCTGAAAATGTTAACAAATGGAAAAACATACCATGCTCATGGCTAGGAAGAATCAACATTATCAAAATGTCCATACTACCCAAAGCAATATATACTTTCAACGCACTCCCTATTAAAGCTCCACTGTCATATTTTAAAGATCTTGAAAAAACATTACTTCGTTTTATATGGAATCAGAAAAAACCTCGAATAGCCAAGACATTACTCAGAAATAAAAACAAAACAGGAGGAATCACACTACCAGACCTCAGACTTTACTACAAATCGATAGTGATCAAAACAGCATGGTATTGGCACAAAAACAGAGAAGTAGATATCTGGAATAGAATAGAGAACCAAGAGATGAATCCAGCTACTTACCGCTATTTGATTTTTGACAAGCCAATTAAAAACATTCAGTGGGGAAAAGATTCCCTATTTAACAAATGGTGCTGGGTGAACTGGCTGGCAACCTGCAGAAGACTGAAATTAGACCCACACCTTTCACCATTAACTAAGATAGACTCTCATTGGATTAAAGATTTAAACTTAAGACATGAAACTATAAAAATACTAGAGGAGAATGCAGGGAAAACCCTTGAAGAAATTGGTCTGGGTGAGTATTTCATGAGGAGAACCCCCCGGGCAATTGAAGCAGCTTCAAAAATACACTACTGGGACTTGATCAAACTAAAAAGCTTCTGCACAGCTAAGAACACAGTAAGCAGAGCAAGCAGACAGCCCTCAGAATGGGAGAAGATATTTGCAGGGTATAACTCTGACAAAGGTTTAATAACCAGAATCCACAGAGAACTCAAACGCATCAGCAAGAAAAAAACAAGGGATCCCATCGCAGGCTGGGCAAGGGATTTGAAGAGAAACTTCTCTGAAGAAGACAGGCGCACGGCCTTCAGACATATGAAAAAATGCTCATCATCTTTAATCATCAGAGAAATGCAAATCAAAACTACTTTGAGATATCATCTAACTCCAATGAGACTAGCCTATATCACAAAATCTCAAGACCAGAGATGTTGGCGTGGATGCGGAGAAAAGGGAACACTTCTGCACTGCTGGTGGGAATGCAAATTAATACATTCCTTTTGGAGGGATATATGGAGAACACTCAGAGATCTAAAAATAGATCTGCCATTCAATCCTGTAATTCCTCTGCTGGGCATATACCCAGAAGACCAAAAATCACAACATAACAAAGATATTTGTACCAGAATGTTTATTGCAGCCCAATTCATAATTGCTAAGTCATGGAAAAAGCCGAAGTGCCCATCGATCCACGAATGGATTAATAAATTGTGGTATATGTATACCATGGAATACTATGCAGCCTTAAAGAAAGATGGAGACTTTACCTCTTTCATGTTTACATGGATGGAGCTGGAACATATTCTTCTTAGTAAAGTATCCCAAGAATGGAAGAAAAAATATCCAATGTACACAGCCCTACTATGAAACTAATTTGGGACTCTCACATGAAAGCTATAACCCAGCTACAACTTAACAATAGGGGGAAGTGGGAAAGGGGGGGGTGGGTAGAGGGAGGGGAATCGGTGGGATCACACCTGTGGTGCATATTACAGGGGTATTTGCGAAACTTGGTAAATGTAGAATATAAATGTTTTGGCACAGTAACTGAGATAACGCCGGAAAGGCTATGTTAACCACTGGGATAAAAATGTGTCAAATGGTTTATGAAGTGAGTGTATGATGCCCCATAATCATATCATTGTATACACTTATGATTTAATAAAAAAATTAAAAAAAAAAAAAAAAAAAAAAAAAAAAGAAAGACTAAGTTGTCACACTGATCCATGCCCCCCCCCCAAAAAAAAAAAAAAAAAAAAACTCTTTAAAGCAGTTTTCCAGAGATCTGGACTTTGAAGAGACTAAGTTATGTTATTTGGCAGAAATAAGTTTTCTTTAGTGTGGGGTAGGGTCTTAAATAAGGTGAGGCCAGGTTTAAGAAAAAAAGAGTTATATTTTTCTGTGTATCTTTCAGTACAGTGTGAGAAAATATATCAGTCTTCCATGTTTATATGATATTACTTTAGTCATTGGGTCTTATAACCACAGCAAGATATTACTGATAGGACAGGCCAATTATCTTAATAACATAATGACATAAACTAACAATATTAGGGAAGGCCCTTCAAAGTCAGTAATGGATTTATTGGTTTTCTGATCAAGAACCTCAACCTTGACTAGAGTTTCTCCAGTCCTGTGATGAATTAGATAATCTCAAAAAGCATGGCCTTCATCAGAGTAGGGTCAAATTGTATTGCCATGTAAAAGGTACTGTGTCTCAGTTCTAAATAATACTAAAGGGAAGTTATTTGGTTATTTACGAATAAAGATGAAATCCCACCATTTTCTTAATTCAGTATTAGAGCTACTCTGTCAACTGAGATTCTGAAAACTGCAAAAGAATTATACATCATACATGAATCCTAAAGATTATTTCATTTTAATTGCTTTTGGGTTTTCATGCCAGAACAATGTTCATATTTTTTCCAAGTTAAAGCAAGGGAAAATTAGCATTTATGTTTTATCCTTTTTGTCCAAATTATAAATGTTTTTCTGACCTTTAAATACTAATGAAGGGGAAGAAAATGAGCATAAAATATTTGCCTTAATTGTTTTGTGTTTTGTTGCTTCATTATAAATCTTCTTTTAACAACTTAATTATTCCCAGTGTCACTGTAGGGGAAAAAATATCCATTTGGCCACTGAGGGGACATTGGGGTTTTCAAACAATTTCTGAAAGCGAAAGAGGATCACACAGGTGTTTATTAATATAGATAATTTGACTGTATTATTCACAATTCAACAGAGTTGCTATTTTTATATGGATGTCTTGGGGAAAGAAGAAACCATTTTTATAAGGGATAAGGGCTGTTCTTTCTGAAGCTGGTGGTTCCTTGGGAGAAATTGTGATTTGGTAAAACATAGTACATTTTTAGAGATTATTTTACTGTAAACAATCAATAACCTTTCTAAGGACTCAGATCAAAGAAGTATGTGCTCAATTTTCTTTTTCTTTATTTTTTTTCAGATAGAATCTCTTTCTCTTTCTTTTCCTTTCCTTCCCCTTCCCTTCCCTTTTTCTTTTCTTTTCTTTTCTTTTCGAGTCTTACTGTGAGCTAGGATGCCCTAGTGCCAGGGCATCCTAGCTCACAGTAACCTCAAGCTCTTGGGCTTGAGCAATCAATCCTCTTGCCTCGGCCTACTAAGTAGCTGGGACTACAGTGCCCATGACAAATCCTGGCTAATTTTTCTATATTTAGTAGAAATGGGGTCTCACTCTTGCTCAGGCTTGAACTCCTAAGCTCAAGCAATCCACCTGCCTTGGCCTCCAAGATCGCTAGGATTCTAGCACGAGCCACTGAGCCCAGCTTATGCGAGTAGTTTTCTATAAACACGTATTTGCAAATAAAACCTTGGAAATTAGCTCTACCTAGTGAAACCTGGATTTTAGTAACACAGAGCTATTTAGCTAGGTTATGCTGCCATAACTTAATCTTTTCTTTTCTTTTGCAACATGAGGAAATACATCACATATTTAAAAAAGAGTGTTTTATTGTTGAAACTACCTGTATCTGTGGAGTATGAAGTTGTGGGAAGGTAACACCCATTCAGGAGCTATTTCTTCTTCGTTTATTTAGCCAAGGTTCTACAAACAACAGAAGTAAGCCTATACATATGTGTATATATATCTGTCTTATTTGAAGAGCCCCACTACTATATTATATAAATTATAAAACTTAATAACATAAAAACATGTTTCCAAACACACAATCTCCCACAGTGGCATACATGTACCTAGCTATTTTCTCTGGCCCCTCTGTGAGGTAACCTATATTGTGAATTTGAGGCTTATGATTTCATTTATGTCATTTATGATTTTATCATGTATGTCTGTATGCTAAAACAGTGTATTCTTTTGGTTTGCCGGTTTTTATTATTATTATTATTTTTTAAGTATTTTGTTGTTGTTGCAGTTTTGCCAGGACCAGATTCAAACCCTCCACCTTCGGTATATGGGGCTGGCGCCCTACCACTGAGCCAAAGATGCCGCCCTGTTTTGACTGTTTTTCCAACTTTATAGCAATGCATTATACTTGTACATAGAGGATTGTTTTTAAACTCAAAATTTTAATGATTCGATTCATCCATACTCTTGAATGAATGTGTAGTTTTATTCACTTTCACGTCTCTGTTATGTACCGTATGTGAACATACTGTAATTTTAAAATTTATTCCTTTGCTTGAAGACATTTACATAATTTTAATACTTTGTGTAGTTGCATGGTCCTGCTTCCGCAAGTCTCACTACGCATGTTGACGGGTTTCTTGGAATGTACTCTGCGATCCAGTGGCCGGGTAGCAGGGTATGTGAACATTTGATTTTTCCAGAAAATGCCATGTTGCATTTTATGAGTGATGTGTAAGTGTTTCCATTGATCCATGACCATTCTTATTGTGGAATCCTTAAATTTTACCAAGAAAGTAGACATCAAATGGAAACAAAAACAAAAACAAAAACAAAAACAAAAACAAAAAAAAGAAAAGAAAACAGTGACTAATTCTCACATAAATTTGATTTTATTTTGACCAACGTACATTACTTAAACATTAATTTTTAATTCAACTTGTTAATATGTTGTTTAGGATATTGCATCCTCATTTATAAGTGATATATGTTTGTAATTTCCCCTTTATAATAATATATTTTCTCCAATTTTAATATCAGGTGTACCCAGATCAAGTAGAATGATTTGAAGTATTTCTTCTTTTTCTATTGTCTTTAAGATTTGGCATGATATGTTTTTTGAAATTATCTTTTACTTTTATTTATAAATATTGGTTGTCTATATTTTGAGACTTAAAAAAAATAATAAGAAGACGTTAACTGATGACTCCATACTGAACCTCAGAGTCAAAGCATTCTATAATAGACACACTCTTATTTGACAATGCGAATGTTACTTCCTTTGCATTATTATTATTATTGCTTAATATTTCGATGTAGCAATTGTCTGATTCCTTTTCTGAATGTATTTATGTTCATTCATTCTTTACGAGGTTTCTTAAACATTGTTATTATTATTAACTTTTAAGCGTTTTTAATTTTGTGAAGGGAAAACAAATGGAAACCTAATAAACACATGTATATGTAAAAATAAAAAAAATAAAGAGATCGTATCATCTGAACACTAGAATAATTAGACTTCTTCCAAAAAAAAAAAAAAAAAGGAAACTATCTATTCCTTATGATATATTGGCTATCTGGATATTCTGGATACTACATCTCTTTTAGGTACTGGTGTTACAAATAGTTTTTCCTACTTTGTGGCTTATTTTTTCCCATTCTTTGACATATTTTTGGTGAACTGAATTTAAGTCATAAAGTTTATTGCTTTTGGGGAGAGAGGGTCCTATGAGAGAAATTATTTCCTCACCTCAGATCAGAAAGATATTGTTCTATAGTTTTATTCATAAAGATCCTGTTTTCTTCCCACACTTGATTCTGCAATCCACCTGAAATTTATTCTATGTAAGTGTTGAAGTAGGATTTGTTTTCCCCTGAAGTAGATTCACCAGTTGTATTAGCGACATTTATTGACGACTCTTCTGTCCCTGTGCTCCCTCCTGATTGGGCATTCTGTTTTCTTCACACTTCTTGCTCTATCATCTGTCCCGATCCGCCTCTGGGCTCTGTTCATGTGTCACTTTACTTATTACTTAGTTTTTTTCTCCAGCACCAATGCCCCGTGTCCCGCCACCACAGCTTAATGATAGGTTCTCATATCTGGGAAGAGAAATCGCCTCACTTTATTTTTCTATCTTTGTCCAAATCACTCTTATTTCTTGATAGTTCCACCAAAATTTTAATATCTACATTTCAAATTCTTGTTCAAATTCAATTGAATTGACTTCGTAGATGTACTTGGTATAAATTTACATATTTTGCTAATTGACCGTTCTTGTCCATGGACACAAAATATGTCTCCATCTCTATATGTTCTTAATGTCTGTCAACACTTGTTATGCAATTCTGAGGTATAGGTTTTATGCCATTCTATTGGACATACCTTTCGGCACCTCGTTAGTTGTGAATGTACCTGGAACATGTGCGAATAATTATGTATTCAATGTGCTGCTCATGCATAAAATACAGTTGATTTTTTTCTCTTTTTTTTTATTAAATCATAGCCGTGTGCATTAATGCAATCATGGGGTACAATGTGCTGGTTTTATATACAATTTGAAATATTTTCATCAAACAAGGTTAACATAGCCGTCACGGCATTTTCTTAGTTATTGTGTTAAGACATTTGTATCTTACAATTGATTTTTAAAATATTAGTTTCATAGCTACCCACCTTGCCCAACTCTCTGGTTATTCCTAATAATTGGAATTTTCCAGATAGAAAAATTAAGTCATCAGCTTAAGACAATTGCTTTATTTACCTTCCAATCCTTAAGTATTTATTTGTTTATTGTTTTAATTAATGTCAAAGACCTCCAGTGCAGTTTAAAATTAAAAACTCTCCACGTCAGCCACATATGCAGAATCTGGTACATATCACTGCCTGCCCAGTACCACCCATCTCCAAGCCACCCATAGCTCTCGCCAGAATTACTTGGATACCTTCCCAATAGATCTTTCTGTTCCACTTTTGCACCTTATCATCCATAGTTCTACCCTCAGGACTACAACCAAATGGTTCCATAACCCTCTAATGGTCCTGCATTTAATTCCGAGTAAGTCAAGGTGTATAATCTTCAATAACAGTGGTCTGAATACTAGGGGCCAGTGTCACAGAAGACAATTTTCCCATGGAGGGAGAGGGGGAATGGAATGGTTTCAGGGTGAGGCAAGCACATTCCATTTATTTTGCACTTTATTTTTATTATTTATATTTATTATTGTGTGCTGTTATTGCATTGTAATATATAATGAAATAATTATACAACTCGCCATGATGCAGAATCCATGGAAGCCCTGAGCTGGTTCTGCAACTAGATGGTCCTATCCTGTAGCTGCAGCTGCTTCCAGCACCAGCATCACTGCCACAGCCCCACATCAGACCAGAGGCATTCTATTCTCATAAGGAGCCACAATCTAGACCCCTCCTGTGCACCGTTTACAGAAGGATTCTTAGCAGAGCTCAGGGGCTAATGCCAGGGAAGGGGCGTGGCTGTAAATACAGCTGCTGCTGCTCTTGCGGGGCGCTCCCCTCCTGCTGAGCAGCCGGTTCTTAACAAGCCACAGTCCCCTTAGGCCTGAGACTGGGGTTGGGGACCTCTGCTCTACATCTCGTTGTGTCTAGTTGAAATCCCCCACCAAGACCACCAAGGAGCCGAATCTGATGCAAAAGCAAAAGAGCCGTTTTATTGCAAGTTTGAACTTGGGCTCCCGGGTCTCCACTACAACAGATCCAGCCAGGAGCCCCCAGCTCTGGAACAGGGGTATTTTTATAGGATAGCACAGCAAAGTAGGCGTATGCAAGTTAAACCAAGGAATCCCTTCTGGATTGTTGCCACTGGTCCTGCCATAGGGCCCATTCCAGGAGGCAGTTTCTGATTAGACACTGATGACTCAAGGTACAAAACCCAGCAATTCACGGTGACTCATCAGTTTTAGACAAAATGGCTGAACCCTTAGGATGGCGTTGGTCTGGTTCTCTCAAATATGGCATTGGTTTGGTTCTCTCAATCTCCCTTCCCTTAAGCCTCCCTCTTTAGTCCATTCCTCTCGTGCCATTGATTGCCCCAGACACTGCTGATGCCCCATCTCACCTCCCATCCACCTACCTCTGAGTCCGCTTACAATGTGGCAATGGGCATTTCAGCTGAGAAGTTTCCCTAGCTCCCTGCAGGGTGGCCCAGAAGTGCTAGGGAAGTAATACCCCAAGGATAACTGCTGATCTGTGAGAAGGGGAGTTGGTGAGTGCACACTGTTGCTTTCCCCTGTCTTGCTGGAAAATTCTGAGATGCTATGTACGTACGTAAGTAGCAGGGCTGGGTAGCAGTTGCCCATCGTGCTAAACTCTCATCCACTTACCTTTTGTGAGCCATTCTGATCGCCTTCTCTTTGCCTTGTCTGTTTCTCAAGATCACCTCTCAAACAAATTATGTTTATCCAGTTCTTTGACTATGAGATTAATTTCAGGGAAACTCAATCTAGAATACTGCTTTGACCAAACTGACCTCTTTGCTACTTGTCAAATACAAAGGCATGCTACTGCCTTAGCAGTTTCACTGCCAGGAATTCTGGCTTCACATACCTGCTCCAACGGCTCCTTTACACCTTTCCTGTGTTTGCTAAGGACCCTTTTCTTGGTGAGACTATTTCACGAGCCCACCTGCACCCCCCACACCCCTTCACCCTCTTACACTCCTGATCAACTCCAAGGTCTTCAACTCTTTTCTTTTTTTACCATATCGCTTTGTAGATTCTAGCATGCTATGTAGTTATTCACTCTATTTATTGCTAGTTTGCTATATCTGCGACTAGAAGGTAAGGGATCTATTTGTCCATTTTATCCAGTTATGTGTCACAGATACCCGAAGGCTGCCTAGTGGGGCTCGATCAATCTATGCGGTGAGTGAATGAGTGACAGCGAATAACAAACCAATGGTCTTGTTCCTGAACTTGAAGTAAAATATTTAAATATGACTATCTGAAGAACAATATTTGCCATTAAGGTTTGAGTGTCAGTCCGTTACCAGCTTAAAAGAGTTCTTTTCTAGCTATGTTTAGGAATCAGAATGGCTTGCCGTTTTTCTTTCTTTCTTTCTTTCTTTCTTTCTTTCTTTCTTTCTTTCTTTCTTTCTTTCTTTCTTTCTTTCTTTCTTTCTTTCTTTCTTTCTTTCTTTCTTTCTTTCTTTCTTCTTTCTTTTTTTCTTTTTTATTGCTCTTGTCTAATTTTGCTATCAGAAAATGAGCTATGGGAATGGTCGCATTTTATTTTCTGGAATACATTTTGTAAGGATGAAAGGATGTATTTCTTGAAAATGTAATAAAGTCACTCCTGAAACTATACGGTTCTGTATCACGTGCATGTGTGAATATATGTAACTGCTGTTTCTAACTGGGTCAGAGGAGCACCCAGTACTAAGTCAAGTCTGACTAAGTTTTAATTTTCTGAGAGCCTGCTAATTTCCTCTAGTTATTTAAATGAATTGGCATAAAGTCGTTCAGGATGTTTGATGACCTTTGCATCCTCTGTTTTCTTTGCCTTTTTGTATGTCCTCTTTTATTTTCCTAATATTGTTTATAGTTTTTTCTCTTCTATTTGCTTCATCAGACTTCCCTGCTTCAAATATCAAACCTTTGGCTTAATTTCTCTTTGTGTCCAGATCTTTTGCAGCTGTTCTTGTTCTTACTATCTTTTTCCTACTGTCTTTGGATTTATCCTGTTGTTCTCTCCCTAATCCCTAACATCTTAATCTGGATACTTATTTAATACATTTTCCACCTTTTTCTTTTGGAATGTAACCATGGAAGGACCTCAATTTGCACTGATTTCACCCTATCTCATGTAGTAGAAACTTAAAAACATTGTTTTATATTTAGAATTCCAAAATAGGTATGACCCATGTGGTGAGGACTTTTCTTTTTTTCTTGGTTCCTACTATGCTATGAAAAAAGAGGTTGAATAATTTATAACCCTAATTCTCAGCTCCATCAACTTCATAATCCAGTGATAAGTAGACACATAAAGCAGATCATTTGCAGCCTGGTCGCAGAAGTGCTACAGCCCAGGAAGTAAGGCGGCATCAAGGGAGCGCAGTTAAAAATTGATGACCTTTCCAAAAAAAGCAATGGAAATTAGAAAAAAAAAAAAAATCCAATCATGGGGGAAATGTTTGAATGCCTCAAATGTCATCAGTACAATGGAAACCCAAACTGCTTCTTATGCACCAGCATAAATTTTGGTGGCCCTCCAGGAAGAGGATTCTTCATCGTGACTTCACAAGCTTTGATTGTGACACTGTCTGCATCACTTTGTTCTAAGTAGTTTCATTTCCACTAGGATTTCTTTTTTGACTCAAGAATCGTATAGATGTGTTTCTTGTTTTACAAACATATAAGGATTTAAAAAATTATATTTAATTTTTATTAATCGGCTAAGTCATAATTCTCTACACAAAGAGAACCGATGTACGTGTAGAGAGAAAATGCAATGCTGGGGGATAGTAAATCCTCAAATCTGTGGAGTTAGCAAGGAAGGGACCCAGAAGAGCCTACTGGTTAGAATTGGTCCAAAGGCCAGAAGGCTTGAGACTCAGGAAAACCCAATGTTTCCATCCAAGTTGGAAGGCAGGAAATAGCTGATGCCCACGCTCAAAAGCACTTAGGCAGAAGGAATCCTTCCTTATTTGTGAGAGGGCCAGCCTTTTTATTCTATTTAGGCCAAAAATGGATTTAATGAGGCTTATCCACTTTAGGGAGAGTAATCTTCTTTACTCAGTCTAGTAATTTAAATGTTACTCTCGTGTAGAGAGAGAGTACACCCCTATGGGCACATCCAGAATGAGGTTTGAGCCAATGTCTGTGCACCCCACGGTCTAATCAAGTTGACACATAAAATTAACCACGTCTTTTACCTTGTTTTATAATAATTATAGAATATGGGTTCTATGACAGTTATTTGAAGTTGGTTGAAAATCTATCTATGGCCAAATTGTGGTCATATTTCACGTAGACTTGAGAATAATATGTATTCTTTTACTGTCTGTACGTGTTTAAATAAGTATGTGTGCGTTTCCGTGTGTGGAAATAGATGGCTTTGCACAAGGGAAACATTTTAGCAAATAGAATACTTTGAGTCACTTTTATCTAAATGTTATTGTGACTAGAAGCTGTATAAAGACAAACTGACAAAAGATGTAATAGTGGTTCCTGGGCCTCTTCTCAATCATGTACTATCCTGTTATCAATCCAATTTTATATTTAAAAATAAGCAGCTATCTGACCTCTACACATTTATTCATTACTTTGTTCATGATTATTTTCTGCACGATCATTTTCCTTTTTCTCAGTCATTCGTTCTTTCTGGTTTCTTAAAATCTACACACTGGAAACCAAAAAGAAAACAAACAAGGACTTAGGCTCTGCGATCTGAAATTATGGCTATTCCCTGAAGCAAAGAATGGCCTGCTGACGGGAGAGAGGGCCTGGGTGAGTACAGGGAAAGGGGAAATAATGGAAAAAGTAAATCCTCTAATTATTTTTTTAATTTTTTTTCTTTTTTTTTTTTGCAGTTTTTGGTCGGGGCTGGGTTGGAGCCCACCACCTCTGGTATATGGTGCTGGTGCCCTACTCCTTTGAGCCACAGGTGCTGCCCTATTTTTTAAATATTTAAAAAAATCAGATAGAACTTCTCTTTCAGCTAAGGTCAATTAGCCATTCTTACACAGCCTATTGCTTCTGACTACAGAATATAATTTTCCAAACCCACATTCTTTTAAAATTTTCTGTGGGTGTCAAAAAGAACCAGTTTACTTGTATTCTTAGGAGGAGAGAGGGAGGAAGAGGGGATAGGGCAGAGCTAAGAGTAGAATCCAAATTACAGGAAGGTTTTGGGGGTGGCATGATGTACGTGACCTGTTGCTCTGCTCCTCACTAATTTTAAAACTTAAACAAGCAAATAAAATACACTGTGCCTCTCTTGCTGCTGTCATGATCTGCTTCAGTTGGCAACTTGGGTTTGAAGCTGAAAATTATTGTTAAAATGTCTGAACCCCAGACCACAATGAACAATTCCATGATTTTAAAGTTTTTCAAGAAAGCATTAATGATTCGTGTTTCTCAAACAGCTTAATCCTACTGAGGTCATACCTTCTCTGTTGGATTTGCTGGTAGATCTACAAACTTTGTCACTTTGTTAAGAAAAAGAGATAGAGAAAAAATATACTTCCCAACCATGTCAAAGAATGAGTGGAAAATTATTCTTTAGCAAAATTGTTTATATTCTATCTACCTAATTTTGGTTATACTATGTATGAAATAGTATAATTGGCTCAATTTACATAGTGGATAGAAATAAGAATTAAAGTGGGTAATTTTGATTCCTGACCCAGGTCTTCCAGCATTCCTTTTACCCATTTTTGTGTGAGTGGAAGGCACCCTAGCACGGGGGGGAGCCTAACACAGCCACACACAAACCTTTTCCCTTCTTCCTCCTCTTCTCCTGCTAAGACAGTGACACAGAGGATCTGAACAGACCCACCTGCCAGAGGTTCCTGCCAAAGACCCATAACCAGACAGGTAAGCTGTGGCATGTGGCCTCTGCCCGTGGCCCCGTATGAAACTGGTGTCTAACTGCGCCCAGGTCACAGATGTCATCTGTGCACTACCCAAGAGAGGGTCACCCTCCCTTTTCAATGAACCTGGTGTGAACCTCTCCTCTGTGACCTTATCTTTGGGCACTGAGGTCTTTCCACTTTTCACCTGGGTTTGGTTTTGCTTGCAAAAGCTTGAGGCATTTTTGAAGACGGTCTTAGATTTTTGAGGCCTGTTTGCCCACCTGGATAATGCCCCCTATCTTATGACTGTTGGGTGTATGGAGTATGTAAGCCCCGGCCGGTTTGCCTTACTCAGCTCAGGACAGCTCTTGGGCACAACTCGCCCTCCAGAGAATCTCTGCTGGGACAGGTTGAAGCGGTTGCTCTGGCTCTGGCTCTGGCCTCCAACAGCCTGTTCATGTGATCTTTCCTCTTCCTCCTCCTGCTGCCCCATCCACTTCCTTGTCATCACTTGTCTCTGGGTCCCCCAGTGGAGGTGTGTTTCTGAGTACTAAGCGTGAAGCTATTTCTCCTCAAAAATCATAGGTAAAAATCATCTTAAACCTCATCTTTACTTTGTTGGAGTTTACTCCTTAGAGTCCCTGATTGTCAATTTTGAGGCTTCATTTTTTCAATATGAATGTTACTATAATTTTATGCTTCTTTTTTTTTTTGAGATATAGCCTCAAGCTGTCACCCTGGGTAGAGTGCTGTAGCATCACAGCTGCTCACAGCAACCTCCAACTCCTGGGCTCAAGTAACTCTCCTGCCTCTGCCTCCCAAGTAGCTGGGACTACAGGCACCCACCACAACACCCAGCTATTTTTTTATTGCAGCTGTCATTGTGGTTTGGCAGCCTGGGCTGGATTTGAACCTGCCAGCTCAGTTGTATGTGGCTGGCGCCTTAGCTGCTTGAGCCACAGGCACCGAACCAATTTTATGCTTTTTATATCATTCATAATTTATTAAGTAATAATCCTAATATAGAGACTATTTAAAGCTGTAGTACTTCAAAGTCTCATTTATATCTAGAGAGATATACTATAGTGGACCTGAGAGTACCAGAAATTCCCAAGCATTCTCCAGCATGTACTACAGAGACAGTCACCTATTCCCAGTGGATATTATATCAGTATGTGAAATGGTAATGTGAAGTTCTCTCAAACTCTGTGGTTATTTCGTACATATCTTGGACTTGGACAATAAGTCCTATTAGCATTAAGACAGCTACACAGGTCACTGTAAATGCTACAAAAAGTAAATATTTTTCTTTCCTTGTAAAGGTTTTTTTGTAAGTAGTATATGGCTAAGAGAAAGTTCTCTTGCAAAAAGCAAGCAATAAGTTGTTTGATATTGACTAAGCTCTAATATTTGTAGCTGGATCAAACATAGTGATGATTTCCTAGGAGGAGAGTATACTCATGGGAGAAAACAAACAGGAAAAAGGAATTTTTTGTGAATGGCCGTGAAGATACAAAACAAATTATGCATGTAAAATTACACAACTGGCCAGGCACAGTGGCTCGCTCCTATAATCCTAGCACTCTGGGAGGCCAAAGCAGGAGATCTTTCAAGCTCAGAAGTTAAAGACCAGCCTGAGCAAGAGTGATATCCTGTCTTTACTAAAACTAGAAAAATATCTGTGCCTTGTGTTGGTCACCTATAGTCCCAGCTACATAGGAGTCTGAGTCAGGAGGATCATTTGAGCCCAGGAATGTGAGGTTGCTGTGAGTGAGGCTAAGGCCATGGCACTTTAGCCTGGACAACAGAGTGAGGCTCTGTTTAAAAAAAAAAAAAAAAAAAAATTTGCACAACTGCTGTCACGGAGTACAGGCGATTGAGTTGAATAGAAAGTGAAGAATCAAGAATAGGGAACAAACAAATAAAATGGAGGGTCTTGAGCGTGCCTGGCAGAGACATTTAGTTTAATCTACCACAGTTGTCATTTTAAGGTATTCTAAACTATATATATACATAATTTATTAATAAAATAATATGATCATACATCAAAATGTGATTTTATGTTTTAAGTAAAATATTAAATATATTTGAATGAATGAACTGGTTCCATGTGTGTTGATACACTTGGGAATTTGAAGATTTCCCCCAATAATCTCTGCTCTTGCATAGTCTGTTCCCTATGAATGTGTATGAAACTTGTGAATACCATGAGATAATACTTTCCTGAGTATCTTATGTCATACTGCAAGATTTTTCCAGCTTGAAACTGGCCTAATGAGGTCCAGCATTTTCTCTGCTAGGTAGCAGACAGAGAATTCGGAGAAAGATCTTCTCCTCTTGGCCATGAGGATGAAGGCGTGAGGTGACATTTTTGCAACTGCCTATGGGGGCCATGAACCAAGGAACAATGTGTGGGGTACAGGACCTCATCGTGTGCCCATGGGGGCCATGTACCAAGGAACAACGTGTGGGGTACAGGACCTCATTGTGTGCCTATGGGGGCCATGTACCAAGGAACAACGTGTGGGGTACAGGACCTCATTGTGTGCCTATGGGGGCCATGTACCAAGGAACAACGTGTGGGGTACAGGACCTCATTTTGTGCCTATGGGGGCCATGTACCAAGGAACAACGTGTGGGGTACAGGACCTCATTGTGTGCCTATGGGGGCCATGTACCAAGGAACAACGTGTGGGGTACAGGACCTCATTGTGTGCCTATGGGGGCCATGTACCAAGGAACAACGTGTGGGGTACAGGACCTCATTGTGTGCATATGGGGGCCATGTACCAAGGAACAACGTGTGGGGTACAGAACCTCATTGTGACTCACAGCTGATAGCCAACAAAAGAGCAGCTCTGCCAAAAATCAGGTGAAATTGGAAGCAGATAATTTTTGAGTAAATTTTCTGGATGAGAATGGAGCTTAGCCAACACTTTGATTTTAGCCTTTTGAGACCATAAGCAGAGGACCCAGGTAACTCACAGTGCTGATGTGCAAAAACTGTGAAATAGTAAATGAATGTTACTTGGAGTTGTTATGTGTATAATCACTTGCTAAACAGTGGTATGAACAGAACGTTTACCCCCAAAAAGAGATCCTACCCTCAATGTGATAGGGGGGTCTTTGAGAGGTAATTAGATCATGACGGTAGAACCCTTATAAGTGGGATTAGGGCCCTTGTCTTAGTAGCCCCAAGAGTTCTCTCTTCCCTTCCACCATGTGGAAACACAGGGAGAAGGTGGCCGTCTATGAACCAGAAAGTGGGCCCCGGTTGAGACACCAAATCCGCCTGCTCATTAATCCTGGACTTCCCACTCTCCAGAACTGAGAGAAATAATTGTTGTTCAAGTCTCCCAATCTGTTACACATTTTTATACTAGCCTGAATAAACTAAGACATAAATTGGTATCAAAATTGTGGTTGTTCATTTAACAAATACTTAAAAATGTGGAAGTAGCTTTAGAACTGGATAATGGGCAGAGGCTAAGAGTGTTGATGAGTTTGCTGAAAAATGTGGACATTAAGTATGATTCTTGTGAGGGCTAAGGAAGAAAAGAGGGGAGCTGGAGAGAAAGCCTCGATCTTTGTACAGAATACCTAATTAATAAGGAACAGAATATTAATAAAAATAAAAAATAAAATAAATAAACATTTGAGCAGAAAGGGCTGTTCTGTAAAGTCTCAGTTGGAAAGAGGAATGTGTCATTGGACAATGGAGATAGGGTGCTTCTTGTCATAAAGCAGCAATTACTGTGGCTAAATTATAATTCTAGTGTTTTGTAGAAAACAGAACTTGTAAACAATAGTAGGTACTTAGCTAAGGAAATTTTTAAGCAAGGTGTTAAGTAAATGACTTTATCCCCCCTGTCTGCTTATAGGAAAATATAAGAAGAAAGAAATTATTTGAAGATAGAATTGCTAAGCAAAAAGGAAACAGAAGAAACATTCCCAGCCTACACATATTGCAAAAAATAACACTAAGCATGGCTCAGTGACTGATAAGTAGATTAGTGTGGATCAACCACCAACAGAAGCCACATACTATTCTTCAAGACAATGGAAGAAGGGCCCAAAGATGGTTGGTTCAGAGACCTTCAGGGCTACCACTTCCATCATAGACCCATTCTGGATAGACCTGGGGTACAACGCTGCCTCCACCTATGCGTCAAAAGATGAGTCGTCAGGAGCCAAGAAGTCACAACCCCAGCCTGGGAAAATCGTGAGTTTGGGACCTAGTCTTGAGGAGCTGCAGGACCTCAGCAGATTGAGCATAGTGAGAGTCAGGCTGAGAACCTCAGTGTAGGCAGCACACCATTGGATCTGGAAGGCAGAGCATGGATTCAAAGGGGATTATTCTTGAATCTTAAGGTGAAAGGAAATTTGCCCCATTAACTTTTGGATTTTTTGCCCATTTAAGTTTTGGATTTACCTTCTATCTGTTCCTCCTGTCTTCTCCTCTGTTATCTCATTTGAAATGAGAGCATCTATCCTGGGCCCACCCACCATTGTATTTTGGAAGCACATAATTTATTTGGTTTCACAGGCTCATAGTTGGACCTGAATTTGGCCCAGCATCAATTGTACCTTGGTCCACCCATACGTAATTTAATTGACATGTAAATGATACTTTGGACTTTAGCTCCTAGATTTGATGTGAAACAAATTAAGACTTTTGGAGTTGTTGGGATAAGCTTGATGTATTTTTCATGTAAGAATGATGTAAGTTTTGGGAGGCCAGGAGTGGAAAGCTATAGACTGAATATTTGTGTCCCTCTGCCAAATTCACGTTTTGAGATTTTAATCCCAAATGTGGGGTATTAGGAAGTGAGGCCTGGGTGGCACCTGTGGCTCAGTGAGTAGGGCACCGGCCCCATATAACGAGGGCAGCAGGTTCAAACCTGGCCCTGGCCAAACTGCAACAAAAAAATAGCCAGGCCTTGTGGTGGGCATCTGTAGTCCCAGCTACTTGGGAGGCTGAGGCAAGAGAATCGCTTAAGCCCAGGAGTTGGAGGTTGCTATGAGCTGTGACGCCATGGCACTCTACCGAGGGCAATAAAAGTGAGACTCTTTCTCTAAAAAAACAAACAAACAAACAAACAAACAAAAGGAAGTGAGGCCTTTGGGGTGTAATAAAGTCATGAAGGTACAGTCCTTGGTGAATGGGATTAGTGCCTTGAGAGAAAAGACCTCAGAAAGCTCCCTCACCTCTTCCACCACATGTAGATACAGTAAGAAGATAAGTATCCATGAACCAGGATGCAGACTCTCACCAAACAATCAGATCTGCCAGATCCTTGATCTTGAACTTCCTGGCCTCCAGAACTGTAACAACTAAATGTTGGTGTTTAAGCCATCCAGTCTATAACATTTTTCTTGCACCAACCCAAATGAACAAAGACACATAACAACAGAAAACTAATACGGGGGGGAGAAGTGGCATCTTCTTCACTTTTCTTGTCCAATCTGTAGGAAATTTGCTTCTTTTGAATTCATCACTTAAAGTGGTGAGCCTTACGACAGGGGCAAGGAGGAGTTTCTTTTGGATTACACGCAGAATTATTAGTTATCCATCAAATTATTAGAATTATTAGTTATTCATCAAAATGGTATTTAAGAAGTATATTTCTTAACATAAAAATTATTCTTATATATTGCTAATTGAAAAACTAGATTCTAAGCATATTTAGTGCTTGAGTTCTTTATATTACATATATGTACATGATCGTGAGCATATATGTTTACAAATACTACATGCACAGATAGTATCAAAATGTTAAGGAAATTATCCAGTGCTTTCTGTGATTGCAGTGATTTATATTTTCTACAAGGAATCTTAATTGTGTAATTTAAAAATACATCATAGCTAACTGTTCAAATACTTTCTATCCAGAATTTTATGATTTTTAATGTGAGGCCTTGGAACTTTTCTTTCTCTTTTCAATGATTTGCGTTATCATTGTTTTAACTGAACCACTAAATATGTTTGTGATATCTGTTATCAACTTGAGAATATAACTAGGGTTTATCATCCAGTCACACAATGAGCAGAAAGGTCAAGGCTGAGTCTCATGGTTAGATCTGTCATACACAAATTAATTGCAAGGACATGTTAATGTATCAGCAGTGCCCTGGTAAGCACTGGGGACCAGAGTGAGGCAATGTGTCCTTGTCTGGTTGACATTAGAATGCCATTTATGAACAGTACGCATTTCTTTGTACTGTATTTACATAGCTTAATGGGGTTTTGAAAGGTCAGAATCAGAACTGTAGACATTTGGAACTGTGAATTACATACAGAGGCATTACTGAATTCTTAATTATAGTATTAAAGAGTTTGCACAAGGTTAGTTTCTACCAAATAATAGATTGCTCTTGGTATACATTAACTTTAAACGTGTATTTTTATTTATCTTTCAGACCTCTATATATCAGATGAGAAATTACCATGTGCTGGGTTCACATCAGATAAAAGCCTGGTCCTTCTGCACTATTCCCTATTTCCCTGTAGTGTATTTGATTTCTTTCTTTCTCTAATTGGTGATTACCAAGAATTATCACTGGAACAAGATGAATGTGTTTTCTCAAAGTATTATGGGAAGAGTTTGGAAACAGAATGCTAACTGAATAAAGATACTGATAAGTTTAAATTGGTTTTCCATTACTGTTTTTAGTTTCTCATAAGCATTTTAAAATAATCCCAGAAGTGGGCCCTAGAAACAATCGAAGTCTCAAGTGACTCAAGAAAAATGACTATGCCAATGGGAATTATGCAGGGAGTTTTCAGACAACAAAATAAGTACAATTTCTCCAATCATCGTGACTTTATTTATTTTTTATGTTGCTTCTTGATGAAGTTCATGAAGATAATTGTGTTTTCTACTTTGAGGTGAAATTACATTTATTTCTTGCAAGGAGTGGTTTGTTGTCTTAACTACAGTTTTCATGAGCTGGAAGAGAAAAGGTAAATAAGTTAGGAAGGAAGTGAAATCTTACACCGAGTAGGCAATTCCTTTGTAATATTAATGGAGAGTGAATGAGAATCAAGTAAGTTTTGAACACTGTTTTGAGTTTTAATGAGTTTCACCTGACTGCCTTGGTGAGCATAAACTATGTCAAGGTAATCTTTGTCTGTCCGACAGGTGGAGCAAAAACTTTGTCATTCAATAATGAAACACAGATAAAAAGAAATTGTTTGATAACTATAATGAGAAAAACCATATAATGTTAAAAAGACAGCGGTAATATTATGAATGAAAGACAGAATTCAACAGCTTTTGAAATGTTAACTGAATGGGATTACATTTATTGTATACAAGCGTACGGATTCATATGTAGGTTCAATAATGTAACCATGAAGGAAAGATATAGAGAGATCTGCTTGATTATAGTTCCTGTGAATGAGTCTTAAGTCTTTGCATTGATCTTCTTCTCCATTAGAGGGAATGATATGACCTGACTAGCCCACGCTGTGCCAGCTTAAAGTACATTAACACCAATATGGCCTTCAAATGAAGTGGGAAAATCAACTCTCAAGGATCTGCCCTAGTTACAATACATCCAGCCGTATTGCAATGGATTCTGAGAATTGGCACTTTATACATAGAATAATGAAGATGCTCCAATTCTCTCTCTTTTTTAAAGACAGAGTCTCATTTGGTCACCCTTGGTAGAGTGCTGTGGCATCCTAGGTCACGGCAAGCTCAAACTCGTGAGTTCAAGTGATTCTCTTGCCTCAGCCTGCCAGGTAGCTGTAAGAACCGGCACCTGCCACAGAACCTGGCTATTTTATAGAGAGGGGGTTTTGCTCTTGTTCAGGTTGATCTCAAACTTGTGAGCTCAGGCAGTCCACCTGCCTCAGTCTCCCAAGTGCTGGGATTACAGGAGTGAGCTACTGCACCGGGTGCTTGGAAAGTAGTTGAAAGAAATGCACATTCTTGAGAAGGAAAGCGTTAAAGATAAGTTGGGAGTTGTATTATTACAGAACAATATTTAGCTTTAACAACTGTGGAACCAAATTCCTTGGTCATGAGGTGAGTTATTTAACTTTGGTAAAATTTTTGATATCCTTTCTCCATTTCTCCACATTTAGAAAACAGTATTAATAACTATATCTTCTTTGTAGGAATGTCATTTATATTACAAAATACATGCAAGGCACAAAGAACTATTTCTGGAACATGGTGAGTGATCAGTAAAAGTTATTATTAATGTTAATAGAAGGTCTACTAAATATTTGGAAAGACATCTATCTGCAAAGGGAGTCAAGAACTCTGATTTCTTTCCCAGAGCATAACTATCAATGGCATGTTAGGCTTAAGGTGAGGAATATTTAGCTCAATACACATATAAGACTTTAAAACAAGGCATTATGGTCTTTCTGATGAAGTAATAAACTATTTCCAGATGATTTTTTAAAATGCCTTTTGTCAATTGACAAATAAAAATTGTGTATATTTTTGGGCAAAACATATTGTTTTGAAATTTATACACATTGTGGAATAGGTAAATTGGGCTAATTAACATACACATTACATCACATATTTAATCATATTTCTGTGGTGAGAACACAAAATCTATTTTTTCAGCAATCTTCAAGATACAATATGTTATTATCAGCAATGGTCACCAAGTTGTACAATAGATCTTTTTTTTAATGATATATCTTTTGAACCTATTTTCCTATCTAACTGAAATTTTGTTTCTTCCAACATGACCCTAAGGGTCTCTGTCCCCACTAGCTGATTTTTAAAAGCAGACATTATGCACATACATACTGGAATCCTAGAGTGACTTTGTGATTCAGTGATAGAATCCCAATAGTTTATTTCAACATTGAAGATCCAGTATTTCTAAAATGTTTTGAAAAAATATTTTCTGCTTGAGAAAATGAATGTGCAAAATACAGGTCATCGTAATTGATAGAAAGTAAAATAACGTCAGGCGTTTTCATTTACTCTTGTCACTAAAAATTTGGCAAGTTAGTATTCTATGTTAAGTAATGTTGCTGTCCAACAGCATAACATCGATGGCTTAGATAAAGCAAACTTCCCAATTAATGCTGTGAGGCTGAGTGAAGTGTCTGGTGGACAAAAAGAGAGGAAATTTTGATTCTCTCTATTCATAGGTGTTGTAAGAAATCACATTTTGAGTCTAAGAATCCTCACAGGTCGAAAGATTGCTATCTTGTCTCCTTTTCCAAGTTCTTTGAAAAAATAAAGCTCCTATATGCAATGATTACACACAGGTTGACTTTTTTTGTAAATGTTGTAGTTCAGGTACAACATTTAATGATAAATCCATTAAACCATTTTCATCTATTTAATGGTAAATCCATTAAACCATTTTCTTCACGTATATCAACTTAACTTTTCTAATGAGGTTATCAAGGAGTAAGGAATGTGAGATATTAAATTGTGCACATATTATAAATAAAATAAATGACAGCTTAAATTAGAGGCAAGGGATCCATTTTTAATAAAGAAGTAGTGAGTCTATAGCCATAGAGGGGAGCAAAGCAATGAGCAGGTGAGGGACATAAACTGGTTTATACGGAGAGATAGTAACATCCTTGCACTCACATAATTGCTCATGTGTGGCCAGAGAGGATTTCTGAATTCTAGTCGACTACCGTACGCTACAGATGATACTCTGTATTACGGATCATATAGTAGGCAGATAAGACACAGTATCTCTTGAAAGCTATTATAAATTGTCCTTACTCCCAATTTGAATTACATTCAAATATAACTCCAATGATTTCAAATTGTAAACTCAAAATCACTGTCTATTCAATTTCTGGGAATTTAAAGACAATTTTTAATCTCAAATTTTGTTTTCCTTCCATCTTTAGGGTACAGGAGGTAACTGTGATGCACCATTGCAATGAAATAAAGCAAAAAGATTATTTTACCACAAAAACTAATTTTTTTAGACATACAAGTTAAAAAAATGGCATATATAGTACATTCTAATTCTTTTGTCTTCTTAGATGAGTTTTTCTCTTTAAAGCAGTGAAGATGAAGCTAGAGGTTTGGCACCACACCCCTTACAACCAATAAAAAGAAAATGAGCTAACTCTCTCAAAGGGGCTTTACCCTCTTTCTGATTGAGCTCTGTATTATGCTGTGCTCTGTGAAAATTTTAATAGTGTCACACAGTGAAGCAAGCTAAGGGACCATAAAACCCTGCACCTTGCCTGTGCTTGAACAGTAACCTAGTATTGATCTTTTTGTACTGATATGCTAACCGCAGGTACAATTATGAGGTTGAACTTATTTTAATACACGGACCTACCAAAGTGTGGAATGCCAGCCAAAATCAAGTTTATATACTGCACGCTTTCTAAATGAATACATTTCACATTAGCATTTAAATAAGCATTTTTATATAGTGAAAATTGCCATATATACTTCAAAATTTCAGAAGATCATAAGATCTTCAACAAGAGATGTGGCAGAAGCAATATTGTACCAGTTCCAAGCATGGGCCTCAAGAGCCCTTACCCACCAAAGCCTCTCTGGTAAACATGTCCAGCTAACACAGCAAGGCTGAGCTAACCTGCTGGACAGTGAAATAGACGTGGTCCAGTCTATCTCTCTCTCCTGCCAACAGCCAGCTGGCACTTACAGGCATAGCTACATCATTTCCTGCAGACAAAGGAGCAGGCCCAGGTGGGATCAAGACAACCGCTGAACTCAACTAACTCAGCTCAGTGACCTGCAAAATGGTGAGCTATTTAAAGATTATTGTTTTGCAACTACACACTCACACAAGAGGAATAAAGATTGTTTTCCTCCTACACAGGAGGAAAACACAAATATAGTCTTGCAAGGGGATTGGGGAGAGGAGGGAGGGGACGGTGGAGCAACCAGGGCAGTTGGTGGGATCTCACCTAATGTGCACAATGTAAGGGTGTTCAGGACCCCCCCGGGTGAAAGGTTCAACTACAACTTGAGCTTTACCTTAGAACTGAAAGCAATGTAACCTCAATGGTTGTTTTAAATCTCTGAGTTGGCATGGTGGGTTTTGTAGCAAAAGTTAACTGGTACAATTAATTTAGAATTAATTCAGAAGATGATACTCCGTGTAGATCATTATTAGATAAGGTTAGCCAGGTTTTCCACAGTGTCCTTGCTGAGATGAGCTTTCATTGTGTACCTAGGAGAAAAAATTTAGAATTTGGTAAATAGATATTTTAACTTACTTTCTTCTTTGGATTAAATCTAATACAACTAAAGCATTGCTTTCTACATGAATCTGTCACTATTTTCTCATTTTAGGAAGGGGCTTTCCCCATATTCAGGGTCAAGGTATGCTACCCAAACTGTAGCTGGGGGCATGGGATGTCTGACGGGCAATGGTCATGGGGAAACACACAGTCCCTGTTTTATATTTCTAGTTGGTGAGATCAAAGAATATTTATTTCTAAATATACTCTTATTCATTAATTGAAAAGTTAAATTAAAAATTCTTTGCCAACTGTCTTTTTTATTAATAACCCAAACACATGTCGGGCTATTACTGGAGCTTATTTACTTTATTCATGAGATACTGTAAATGCTCTACTGTAGTCCTCTTTTTTAAAAACTATTTAATGTTATTTCAAACTCCATATAATGGAAAAAAATTTTACATTTCCGAGGAAATGAAATTTGAACTATTAAGGTAAAATACTAAAAGATGAAATTAACTGTAATATGTCTAAATAAGTCCATCTAGTCATTTGCTACATCCTGAGAGCCATTTTAATTGAAATTGCTTTAAAGTCATCAAAATTGCTTCAAATTCATTATTATAGCCTTAGTTTATAGAAGAAAATGTAAAATTTGCAAATAAAAAGTATTTGAACTTGGTATTTGAAGGATAGACTTAGTGTAACAAGACTATTTCAAACAAGCAATCTAAAATGACAAGTGAGGAATTGATTTATTTTTATTATAATTGGTGTGTCTTAGGATTCATGTATTTACTTGATACTAATATTACCATAAGTATTCTATTAATAAAAAGTTACATCCTTAGAGATGTACTGCGGTTAGTATTATTTTATACATTTAAATTTTTTTTGCTATGAATGTAACTCTACTATTGGCTTTTGTTTGCAGTACCCTTGAATAATAACAGACAATAAGATAGCTACAGCCTATGGTATTCTCTGTTGATTTTACTTTACAGTGATACTTCTTTAAAATAATTTTCAAAATAATGGTGGCAGAGGGAATTGGGATGGTGAGATGCGACAATAGTTCTGTGAGTGCATGTGATACAGAAACAGAACAAATCTAAGCAGAAGTCATCCTTTTTCTCCCTAGGAGACATAAATAAGATATATTTCATTTATTTCTAGATGAACCAAGCAATTATCGTTTAATAAATTGGCATATATTTAAATTTTAAAATATCTGAAATAGTCTCTAATTTTAGTTTTTATGCAACATTTTAGTCATCAACTCCATTTGGGATGGATAATTTATAATGCTACATATGTTCCATATAATTAAATAAAAGTAGCATCCTGGAAAAAAAAAATCTTAATTAGCAAGTTTACTAAGACTCCTTCCTTACCTTCTGATTTAGGTTCAATTTTTATGGATACTGTGAGTCATGTATTTCATAGTTATTTTAAAATTGTAAGAGAGACAAATGCACGGCGTCATCCCTTTCTTGTTATATGGCAGACATTCAAAATTTTGAATAGTTTCGAGTTGTGAAAACTTTCATGCCAGTTGGGAACATACCAAGACTCTGGAACGATAATGATAATTGTTTGCTGAACCGTATTGTAGAGTAGATGAAACTCAAAGTGGTAACGCGATTTAACAGTATTCAGAAATTTATTTTTTAATGTTATTACATAAGGGATTAAATATTATTTTTTATTTCATATATTACAAACAAGAGTTCTATGGTGTTCGTTTTTCTTTATGTTTGAAGCCAAATGCAATTTTCCCAAAAGATGCTCGACTTTTTTCTTTTTTTTGTTTTGGCTAATTTATTTTGGAAGAAAGATTGCATTATAGTTTTGGAACAATGGAATCTCTTCAGAAAGAAAATTCTCTTAGCTGGATATTAAACCCAATTTAAACAAAGTGTTTAAGTCCAAGACTAACTTCCCTTGTTAAAAAATAGTTTTTACAAAGACCTTTACATTCCACTAATCACCCTCCCTCCACCTACGAAAGCTATGTTAACTAGTGTGATGAAAATGTGTCAAACGGTCTATGAACCAAGTGTATGGTGCCCCACGATCATACTAATGTACACAGCTATGATTTAATAAAAATAAATAAATAAATAGAAATAGATTTTTTAAATGATTAAATATGACCATTTTTACTAGTACCATCTGTTGATTTAGACATTCAAGATCAAAATGTGCTAACATGGTATAGTAAATAGACTAATTATTAAAGAAATAGTCAAGATTTTCATATTTTCCATAATTTGTCACATTAGTAACAGTTGAAAAGTAACCATTTATGAAATGCTCTAAGAAGATTTGTAGGTCAAAGTGTCACAACTGAATTCAACTCTAGATAATCTTCATTTGATGCCGCAACATACAAAGACATGTTTTTGTATCATTTTTAGTCATCTTATTAATCTTTTAAAAAGTTATTGGACAAACTAAAGTTGTATATTTGTAAATAATATTCTTTGGGGTAAAAATGAAATAAATTGAATGAAACTAATATCTAAGGTGCAACAACTAATATGCAAGGGACAGAGCAAGGTAATTTGTTATATGTGATAATATAAGCAACATTTGTGTTATGTGGGAAATTTTTATGTGGTTCAGTGGATAAAGAACAAGAGGTCAAAGGACATATATGGGGATTTGGGCTACTGATTGATCTCCATTTTTCAATTAGTTTTCTCACATTTATTTCTTCTTTTGTACTAATATCTTCAAAACATTTCCACGGAAATAAACAATCACCTTGGAAAGGGGATAATCATTACATTCTAACCACATTTCATATTTTATCTCATTCTAACCCCTTTCTGGTTTGTGTAAATATCATACAAATAATTGGTGGTGGCTTTGATGAACACTTTTGTAATGATGACATCAATAATTTATAACAATAATGTTGACAATAATGCTAATGGTTTTGACTAGAAAGTTTGGTCTTTGAATAACAAAAGATTATTGTTATAAGTGAAACAATTTTGAAGCAAATCTCTTTGACATATTGCTGTTCTTATGCTTTGTAATATCTATACTGATTTAGAATAGATATTGAATATTTGCAAATGAGGCCACCCATCCTCATTTGAAAATATTCAGGCTGAGACCACATGGTTTTTTTTTGGTCACAAACAGGGAATTAGCTTACAGCTGGCCAACAAAAAAATTCACTAAGACCTTGCTGGAAAAGAATTCTTCCTATGAGAGAGTGTTTGACTGCTCTCCGCATATCAGGCCTGTTGTTATTTATGTATCTGTGGGACAGGAGAGATAAATTGTCCCTTCTTAATTATCCAGTTAAGACTTAAAACATAAAAAGTTTCATTTTTTAGCCTTTGAGTCTCCCTACTAGAGATTATTCTAGTTAGTGCCTTGGCAACACACGCACACACACCCCTACCAGAAATAATAAAGGAACATCATGCCTGCTCAGTGCAGTTTAACTCAAGATCCTGGGCCTTTAGGAGTGTCTGTGCTGAATATGAAACCAAATCAGAAACATTTCTTTTAATGACCATGAGTCATGATGTGTTATTTTTAGTTATTTTCTCCCTTGCATGTGTCTTAGTGGCAATGAAATTATTCGGGTGATTGGTATGTGGGAGGAATGTTTTAGGCAGGAATTGGGTGTTTGACCAAAAGTCACCCTAATCCTAACCCTATCCCTAACCCAAGGGACTCAGAGGAGGGGGAGTGAAGCCATCTTTATAATATTTTCAGTTTCCAAGTTGTTGTGGAATGAACTTTCATTATTGCAACTTCTAAAGTCCAATAAGCTGACTAATAATTGTAGTGAGCTCTGAATAGCTCAAGTGGGAGCAGTTGTCTCTCACAAATTCCCAAGCAAAATTCTGTAGTTGGGAGCTGTTCCATTCTGGTACATATAAAGAATCCTCAGGGTGGGGGTTTAAGAGAGAATTGATTATTCTTACAGGAAACAAGGAAAGTGTCCATGAGAGCATTTATTATTATTATTTTTTAAATCTCCTATAGGCTTCTTGAAACATGTGGTAAGATCAATGAGGGGAGGAAAAAAACAAAAACAAAAACAAAAACTTCCCAGATGCCTATTCTATTTTCTTTTTTTATACAGCTGATTTTAAAACCAGCACTTGAAAAAAATCAATGAAATGAACAAACTTGACTGCACTGACTGACATCCAAGCTGTGCATGTGGTGGGCTTGTTGGTTCTCTATGGGCAAAACATAGGAGTGAAGCAAAAAACAAAACAGAAATATTTCTTAAACACAAAATTAACACACCAGAAAAAAAAAATACTCAATGTAGAGATTAAATATTAACATGCTGGAAATTGCAATGGGATTCTAATTTGCTTTATATTTTATTAGAAAAAGTAATTTTAATACAAGTTTTCCTCCATAACATTTGTAACTGCAGTAAATTATGTCAGACCATGGAGCAGCATTGAGTAATCCAGACTTAAGGGTCCAATTATGATTTCTATAGGAACATGTGGAGTCTACAGATGGTGCTGACCAGAGCAGGCATCAAATTCTGGTTAGGACTGTCAGCAGAGAGATCATATCCTCCTGACCTTGTATTGCCTATTCTGAACCTTATATTACTTGTTCTTTCCATGTTATGCTTTTAGTGAAATGGCATAAGATGTAGTAAGATGAGACCAGCTAATCACTATCTTTCCTTCCTCAGCATTTACAGTTTGCCTATGATATACACTGCTCAGTACCAAAAGGGAGTTATTGACATTAAATCATTTGAGCAAATTATACAAGGTGGCCATAAAGTTCATGTGCAATTTAAAATAGTCAGCTAGGCAGAGGTGGAGCAAGATGACAGACCAGAAGGATCATTCAGCTTATCTCTTTTAGTATGATGGGGGAAATAGAGAGAACCCAGCCATACCCAGCATGGTGACCTTGACTGGAGTCAGAGCTCAGGGAGCACAGTGAGGAGGAGGTGGTGATCTGGATGCAGCGTGATCCACAGCAGTGGAATATGAAGCTTTAGGCAAGTGATTGCAACCTGCTGGGATTGGTTGGTCCCCCATGGAGGTCCTGGATGAGAGGAAGCCTCTCTGGAGTTTTTGTTTTGGGGAGGAAGCTGTGGTTGAGTAGAAAGCTTGGAAGAGTGGGTAGACTCAAACAGTAGACAGCAACCAGATTTGAATGCTGGTTGGAGTGGACTTACCATAGCTTTGGTAGCTGGGGAGGCAGCCATATTGGGAAGGTCTCAGTTGCTAGGGTGCTGCCATTATGGGAACGTCGTCAGAAGGTCTTAGCAGGAGACCAAAGCCTTAATTCTAGGGCATAATCCTTTTAAGGATTTAAGTTCCAAACCCAGAAAGGTATGAATGCTGAGGAAATAATCAGGTGATCATCAAAGGCAACTAAGTTAGGAATAAGGACCATAGAGGTTGCTGGCTATGTTCTTTGTCTCCTAAAAAAAACAAAACAAAACAAAACACAGAGCCACCTGATGTCCTGACAATATATTGCAACATAAATATTCCTATCAAAGATGGTCCATTCTGCTATATATAAAATTATTTTGTATGTTTTTTAAAATTTTTATTTCTATAAATTTTTTTAACTTTCTTTATTCCGTATTTTTTTCTATTCTATATTGCTGAGGTTGCTGCAGTGTTTGGGCTATTTGAGCTTTTTTTGTTTCATTTTGGCTAATTTGTTTGGTTGGTTCTATTCTTAACTTCCATTTTTACTTTCATCAAGAGCAAGGACTCCATATTTTTGGTCATGAGGAATAATTTGTCTATGCTCAGGCTGGTAAGGAGCTCTCGATTTCAAGGAACCTTCTCAGCCCAGCCCCTCAAAATTCTTAAATTGTAGGAGTGGCCTTAACACCATGCCAATCAATACCATTTCTTTTATCACTCTCATTCTGTCTTCCTCTTATTCTCTCCTGTTCTTCAGTTCTTTTTCTTTTATCACTTTTAACAATTTTTTCTTTTTTCTTTTCTTTTTCTATTTTGTTATTTTTCTTTCTTTATTTTTTTTTGTTTCTTTTCCTCTTGTTTCTCCATGTTTATGCTTTACTTCTCTCTTCCTCTTGACCTAGGCTCTGAGACAAGTAATTTGAAGCTAAGGAGGAAGTGAGAAGTAAAAAGGACAAGGAGGTGATTTAGTGGAAAGAACACATAAGGAGGAACCAACAGAAAAATTTGGGCAACATGAAAAACCAAACAGAGCAACTCCCCCAAGGGACCATAAGGCAGCTATTTCCAGAAGACTCCACCTAACCCCAGTGAGAATGGCCTACATCACAAGGTCTCATAGCTGTAAATGCTGGTGTGTAGGCAGAGAGAAGGGAACACTTTTACTCTGCTGGTGAGACTGCAAACTAATACAGCCTTTTTGGAAGGAAGTATGGAAAATCCCCAAAGAACTCAAATTAGACATTCCATTTCATTCTGCAATCCTGTTACTAGGCATCTACCCAGAAGAAAAAAAATCCTTTTATCATAAGGACACTTATACTAGATTATCTACTGCAGCTCAATTTATAATCACCAAAATGTAGAAACAACCTAAATGCCCACCAACCCAGGAATGGATTAACAGGATGTGGTATATGTATATCTTGGAATACTATTCAGCCATTAAAAAAGATGGAGACTGTACATCTTTTGTATTAACCTAGACAGAAGTGGAACACATTCTTCTTAGTAAAGCATCATGACAATGGAGAAGCAAGAATTCAATGTACTTAATTCTGATATGAAGGGAATAGATGAGCTAACATAAGGGGGTGGGCTAAGGGAATGAGTTAGTGGGGAGTGAGTTGGGAGTGGGGGACACGGTGTATGGCACACCTCTTGGAGGTGGGAGATAAATATAAGAGAGACTTTATCTAACAAATGCAATGAGCATAACCTAATTCCTTCTACCCTCAATGAATCCCTAACAATAAAAAAGTAAAATAATAAAATTAAAAACAAAATAAATAAAATAAAATAAGCAACTATTTTAAATTGCAAACAAAGTTTATGGCCACCCTATATTTTAGAGAATACACTTTACCACTATCTTTTTATTGTAAGTAAATCATAGCGATTGACATAGCTTGGTATTGATTCTCAGCATGACACTGTAGTAATTGATCAAATAAATATTTTAAAAAATGATTAGACATTGGTGAGCTATGGTATTCAGAGCGTTAGACAAAATATGGGGTATATGTCATAGTAATAACATGTTACTTTAAATTCCAAATGTTAATTAATGAAGTTTCCATAAATCTTCTAGATTCTTAATTTATTTGAGGTGGTGGAATAATCGCCTTTTGGGATCATTTGGGAGAACCATGGAATTGAGAATGTCAAGTTTCAGTATAAATATAATTAAGAAGTGGAATAATTCATGGTCAAGTTGTCAATTGTATCCGTAAAATTAAACTAATATTAAGGAAATGTATAATGTGTATACATGTAATATTATAATGAATACTTAATAATAGTTCTTAAAATACTTTGACTAGAATTATTTAGGTTAGATGTACATATCTACCTCTTCCTATTATAAGATGGCGGTCCCTTCACATGTTTATATTATTTGCCTGGTTGCTTGAAGGCATTTTAATTTATAAACATACAAAGCTGCTTAAGATGTCAAAATATGAAATAAACAAAGGCATATTAGAGAGCAAAATATTATACCATAAAGTTCCTCATAATCCATTCATTTACACAAAGAGTGTTCCTATCCTTTCATTTCTTAGGAATCAGTCTTAGTTTAGGCCTGAGAGACACTTTTGATAATAAAAATATCGGTTGTCTTTCCAATTGGAAGTGCAGTCCATTTGAACTTACCATCCATCCCCAATTAAGTCTTCAGGGACAAAACTCAATCTCAAAACCATGTGTATCTCAACAAAACATTCCTATGGATCCCTGGTAAGCTATCTGGGGAGAATTTGTAGTGATACCCACTGGATGCCTTGGTGATTTCTAACAACATGCGCCACAGATAAAATTGACAACAACAACTAGTCATTATTCTAGAATTAGGTACCGAGAGGATTCCTGAACTTTTCCTGAATTTATAACTTAAAATTTCCGTCATGTAGCTTATTGGTTGTATTGCTTTGGTCAATTTATGTGCCCTGAATATGCATCAGTGAACTCTTGCAGGAAGAAAGAGTTGTGGGCATTAAAGATGACACGGCTACGTGCACAGTACGGAGGAAACATGTTCTATGCTGTATCTATTGTTATTTGCACTAATTAGAAAACACGTTGGAAAAAAGGGCACATAATCAAAGGGATGGATAAATGAAAAATCTTTGCTTTTTTATGTTGGTATGTATTACTGGTTTGTTTGGTTGGCCTGTGCATATTTTCCTACTTACATTTTACCTAGGGTGATATCACCATTAATTTGTCTTCCCTGAATATATACTAACAGATGAGAGGGAGGTAGCATCTAGAGTGCCAGAGTTACTCTCGGGAACTATTAAATGTTTCCAGGACACTTCATATCTGGATCATTAAGAATAAATAATATGTCCCTGTCCATCCACATGACCAAGTGACACTGAGATGTTGTGGTATTAAAATGGTTCACTGTTGTCCCACCATCTGCACCTGCGTCGTGACTTTGTCCACCTGCAGTAAACAATAAATCTTGATACTCCATTCTCTGTAAGAAGAGTGCTAAATAAGTGGTGAAAATTATGGAGTACAGAAGCAAAGTGTTGAGTCAAAAATTCCATCATCTATCCTTTGACTGGAGTAAATGTCAAACTTTTTCCTCTCATTCTGTTACTTCTTACATCTAAGAAAGAGTTTCTGAGCACCATCAAATCCTGGGTATGCCTTGGTAGTAAGCAAAGAAATGTGATCTCAATGCATATGATTTTGCTCGATTAAAATGTATGGTCAGATGTAAAATAAAGATTTCAGAGTTTTACTCAATTTTGAAAAGGACCATGAAATATTCTAGATTTGACATGGCAACAATATCCTTTCTGACTGCAAATGAGAATGTTTATTTTCTCTTTTCCTCTCCACCCATGGCACAATGTGTAAAAAATAATTGTTTCTACATTCTATTGCCATCTGTTCTATGGCATTAAGATCAACTGCCCTTTTTTTTTTTTTTCCTGTTCATGGTGCTTTTAAGGTTTTTCTTTGGCACGCAGGTCATACCATCCGATTCTGCGTCTCTCCGCCTGTGGGTGGACATCTGGAATAGTTGGCTTAAATAAGTTTGTGCTTGTTGCTAATTCCAGGAGAGACATAGTTCCCAATGGTTATTTCTTTAGCTTATATGTTGGATAAATTGGTTTCATTCCAGCAGAATATCTTCCATTGAACTTGTTTTCAAAGGCATTTAGTCTCTTGTCAAAGATTTTGGTTCCTTTCCAGCTCTTGCAGCTGAAGGTTAGTAATACACATGATTATATTTGAGTTGAATATTTGAGCTTTTAGTTTTTTTGTAGAATCTTCATAAAGTACCCCTATAATAGGCAGAAATAAACTTCAACAAATTCTCAATGAACTAGAGATGAGTTAATTAAAAAAAAAAAAAGAATTGGATAAATAGTTCTTTCTTTAAGCTGGGTAGACCATATTCCGTGAATTCATATTATAAAGCAGCTTAAGTTCTAGATTGGTGTTAATTTTGGATCTGAAAAGTATTTGAATTGGCATAATCATAAGACTTAATATGCTAGTTGGATTTTGTGGGAGACTTTCACTAAATTTAACATCTTTGGATTTTCTCAGCACTTTACTTGAAAGGCAATATCTGATGGCACGTTGCTTATTTCTATGCCCTAATTGCTCTCCTCATTTATGTCAACATCTTCCATTTGAGGATTTGAAAATAAGTGAGCTAAGAGAGTGTCAGTGTGAAACAAGAAAGGCATCAGAATGAGGACAGGCCCTTGATTCCCTAAAAGGGGAAGATGCAATTTCAGTAAACCTTTAAAATTGGATGGTTTCAAGAGAAAAGTAAGACAATATTTTGAAATTGTTACTTTAATAATATTTCAATATTTTGTGTTTCAAAATGTAGAGAAATTCTGATGCAGAATCTCATTAACGATCAGAAAATTATTATTTACTGAGTATCCAGAATGAGATTGTTCTTTTAAAATTTGACCATATATGAAATAAAAATGTAAATACTTGGTCTGTTGCAGTAGCCAAATACATACTAACTTATCAGTTGCTCTGCCCCAAATTGCCCAAAGCAAAACTGATACTGTACATGAGGAACAAAGGTTCTTCTCTGTTGACAGGTAATTTAGCCTTCTTGCACAGCCATGATGATTTTTATTCTATGGTGCTCACATAGAGTGTGACTTGTAGTATACCATTTTTTATATTTCAGGTAACTTTCCACAGGTGAAAAGTTTGATAGTCAGTGTTCACCTCTGTTATTATTCTTCAATAAATTAAATAAGTCATTTCTATTTTATTTATTCATTTATTTTTGAGACACAGTGTCATTCTCTGTCCTGTTTTGAGTGCTGTAGCATCACAGCAACCTAAAACTCTTGGGCTCAACCAATCCTCTTGTCTCAGCTGCCCAAGTAGCGGGGACTACAGGTGCCTGCTGCAACACTTGGCCATTTTTTTAGAGACAAGTTCTCGCTCTTTCTCAGACTGTTCTCAAACTTCTTAGTTCAAGTGATCCACCTGCCTTGACCTCCCAGGGTGCTAGGATTACAAGTGTGAGCCACCACGCCCGGCCTACTCATTTTTATTTTTAAAAAGCACTTCTTTCTTTCTCAATATATACTTCAAAATAATGGCAACAATTTCACTCACCATATATCATCACAAATTCCAGTAACAAGTCAATAATGATCAATTTCCATTTATGAGAGAAATTACATGGAGCTTTAATCAGAGTTGTTATAATAATTTTCATACTTTTAGTTTTTAGTTTTTTCACTCAAGATAAGAATTCAGTATTAATGTATTATACATTATTATCCTTTCAAACGTGTGTAGGGAAATAATAATCTTTTAAATATTATTTAATTTTCTGCTATTTTATAATCCAGACTTATGTGTTCAATAGATATTTCTAATTGCTCTATCATAAGCAATTTATAAACATAGAATTCTCGAAGAAACAATATGTATGTGTATCTTTTGCTTAATTGGAGCATTGCTTCCCCCTAGATATTTCTTCATATATATATATATATATATATATGTCTGTGAATCTAAATTATTTTACTGATAACACCAGCAACCACTTAAGACAGGAAGAGACAGATACTAATTAAAATTTTATTAGAACAATGATCCCATGAATGGTTAATTGATTGCTGTTGCAATTCTCTCAGGGGATTTCTGATTATTTCAAGAGATGAAATAAAATTTCCCACCTCATAATGAAAAGTTAATTTAAATTCAATTTGAAATAGACAACATCAAACCACTACTTTCTTTTTTTTTGTAGAGACAGAGTCTCACTTTGTCACCCTCGGTAGAGTGCCATGGCCTCACACAGCTCACAGCAACCTCCAACTCCTGGGCTTAAGCGATTCTCTTGCCTCAGCCTCCCGAGTAGCTGGGACTACAGGCGCCCGCCACAACGCCTGGCTATTTTTTGGTTGCAGTTTGGCCGGGGCCGGGTTTGAACCCACCACCCTCGGTATATGGGGCTGGCGCCTTACCAACTGAGCCACAGGCGCCGCCCCAAACCACTACTTTCAAAATTGTACTTTGGCAAATCTTGACCTTTGGAGAGAGAAAGGGGAATTAAAAAAAACCCTGTTATATATAATCCTAGGTACCAAATTATAAGGAAAGAACCTATTTGAATGTTGTTTCTTCTCACTTGTTGAATAAATAGACGGATGGCACTCAAGATGAAAACTTCATCAGGAAGATTCTGTGACATTGATTCTCATTTTCTGACAAAATCGTATAATAAATTGCTATTTGTGGATTCATAGGAATGATAAAAAGAGAAGATTTGGTAGAAACAAGAATTAAGTAAAAACAAGTTAAAAAGATTATTTCTGGCTCCTGATTTGGATGGATGAATGGGATGATATTCCCAGAGTATACAAATGGTCTAACATGTCTGGTCCCGGCAAAAGCTATAGGTTACAACACCTAGAATTGAAACACGTAAGCAAATTTACAGATAGGTTGTGAGAGGAATGCCTCAATAACCAAAATAATTTGCTTTAACACAATTTTTTTTATTAATATTAAATCATAGCTGTGTACATTAATGCGATCATGGGGCACCATACATTGCATCTTACAAGGGTACATGTGAAACTTATAAATGTAGAATTATAATTGTCTTAACACAATTTTTTTTTTTTTTTGAGACAGAGTCTCACTATGTTGCCCTGGGGTGGAGTGCCGTGGCATCACAGCTCACAGTAACCTCCAATTCTCAGGCTTACGTGATTCTCTTGCCTCAGCCTCCCAAGTAGCTGGGACTTTAGGTGCCCAACATGCTTTAACACAAATTTTAACAATATATCAGAGATATGATTTTAGAGATGTTATTTATTTAAATAAGTGTTTTGCTTGACTATTTTATAGAATTAACCAGTATAGGGAGACTTTAAAGATACAATTTAGTTTTTCCCCTCAAATTGTGACCCATGCAGTGATCCTGTTTCTTGAAGTTGTGTTCTCCACTGTTGTTTTTTGTTTTTTAGAGATAAAGTCTCACTTCTCACTTTGTTGCCCTCAGAAAAGTGCTGAGGTGTCATAGCTCACAGCAACCTCCAACTCCTGGGCTTAGGCGATCCTCTTGCCTCAGCCTCCGAGTATCTGGGACTATAGGCGCCCGCCACAATGCCCGGCTATTTTTTTGTTGCAGTTTGGCCAGGGCCGAGTTCCAAACCACCACCCTCAGCGTATGGGGCCAGCGCCCTACCCACTGAGCCACAGGCAACACCCTCGCCACTGTTTTTGAATCCACATACACTTTCACTATTTTGCCACTTCTCCATCAAAAGGTGGGGGCTATTATTTCCCACCCCTGCTTGAAAATGGGCAGGGCATTGTAATTGCCTTCATGACAGCCATGCAGCAGAAATAACTCAGTGTGAATTCTCAGGCTAGGTCATAAATGAGATGTGGCTTCTATCCAGTTTTCTCTTTTGGGTTGTTTGATGAGGAAACCCAGCCACCTCCTGGTAACACAGCCCAAGCAGCACAGAGAGAGCATGTGTGGTATTCCGCTCAACAGTTCCTCCCTGAGGTCCTGGCTCACAGCAACATCTATTGCCGCTGGCATCAGTGAATCAGACTTTTAATGATTCCAAGCCTCATCTTCCAAACCACCTCAGATGGTGATGAGTGGGATGGAGAGGGTCCATTCAGATAGCCCTACCAAACTCAGTTCTGCAAGCCGTGTGAGTGGGTCATTTTAATCTACTATATTTGGTATGGTTTGTTAGGTAACTGTTTTAAAATTATAGGTGTTATCATTATTTAGGTATGGACAAGCCAACAGATCAAAAGACAATTACCTTTGAAAGACCATTTCTTGTACACCCAGATGGCAAGAGGAAGGGGCACCAGGGAAAACACGGGAACCATGGGGCCAGTTAGGAGGCAGAGGGAGCGAGGGAGCCACAGGAACCATCCTTCACTGCAGGCTGTGGGGAAGAGTGAGTGGGGCAGGGTAAATAGGGTTAGGGCTGGGCTAGTTTGAATAATTTCAGCTGGATCTGGGGCAGAAGGAGTGTCCCTAATTGCTTGTTACCTTGTACAGGAATGATTGGGGCACAGGATAGTAGCCTGGAACATGTGGCCTGACAGAGGAGGTTTTCAGAAGTGTGGGCTCTGCAGGGCTGGTTTTCATTTGAAACACACCCTCGAGGGTGAGCTGAGTATTATCTGCAGAAATTACCCCTGAGAGGGGCCATCCCTCCAGAGTCATCAGGGTCCCTCAGGTCAAAGCATCACTTTTTTATTTTACAAGAAATAAAAAAGTTGGAGTTAATAGAGTTGCCATAGGTAAACAGAATATATACACAGATGTCGGTGTCGCTCGGCCACCGACCAGCAGGGACGAACACACCAACGCAGACAGCTTTCAGCAGGTTTATTATCAGGTACAAGCAGCTTGTCCGGGGAGAGCAGGATGGAAAAGCTCTCTAACCTTGTCCGGGGAGAGCAGGATGGCAAAGCTCCCTAACCTTGTCCGGGGAGAGCAGGATGGCAAAGCTCCCTAACCTTGTTTACAGCACTCTGTATATATACTCTAGGACACTTCCTGTTGTCAGTTTCTTGACTTAGATATCTCTCCAATGAGCGCAAAGGGCACGGGGCGGCAAGGTTGTTGCCAGGGCGCAGCCTGCAAGCAGGTTTCCTAAAGTACACCTCCGCCATCCTGTTTTTGTGCCTGATCGATACATTGTATAAGGGCCCTTCACACACAGATATGTACCAGTTTGGGCAATGAAGTTTGAAAACTCATTCTAGAATAAGTCCACATACTTCATTGTCGAATCCCACAACAGTCACCTTTGAAGTACTCCACTTGGTGAGCCTGCACCAGCATCGTGCCTAATCCACTCCTAGAACTCTTTTCTGAAATGGCCATGAGAGCTGTGGTTATACAAGGTCGGGCAATTAAGTTTTCAAGTGCTATGAAGGGTGGTCTTAGGCACTGGTGTCGGGGAGCACAGCTTCCCAGAGGGGGTACATCCAAGGTGACCGTGGGGATGGTCAGCAGTGAAGAATGCAGCACTTTTTCTAGGACGAGCTCGTGAATTTATTGTCCCACCTCGTATCTGTGTGTACGCACACACCAGAAATGAGAAGGGCTGTTGATTTAAAGAAACCTCAAGCTAAGTGATAAGCCTCTAGGACTGTGGGCAGAAGCTGGGAGTTCAGAGGCAAAAGGCCGGGGGCGCTTGAGTTGGCTGTTGTTTATAGCGTAAAGGGGAGAAAAAAAGATGTTCCTGGAATCTGGGGATAGAGGAAACTTGTGTCATGGCAGAAAGTTTCTCAAGAATTGCCTGGAGTAATGTGGAAAATAGAAAAGACACCGATAAAGGAGATTTTCCGGCAGAGTGAACATGAAGTTGCTTCCTGACTTGTCGCCACCTGTCACAAACTTCAAGCACAGAAAGATGAACTAAAGACATGGCTAGGAAACATGAAGAAACAAGTATTTTCTGGGTTTGAGAATAAACTCATTCCCTATTTCCACCCTCTCCAGATGTAAAAAACATTAAATTTAATAAATGACTTCTGGGCAAAGGCTGCATCAGGGTATTACCATAAAAAATGATGAAAACAAGGGTATAACTGCCTAATGCTGTTAAGAGTTCATAGATTGGAGCTACTTTGATGAGACAAAAATTTCCTTTAAGTTTCTCATTCATCCTCTCTGTTTGAAAAAAAAAAAAGGCTTCTAAGACTATTAGAATCATTATGCGAAAGCATCATGGACAACCAGAGATACAGATATTCTCATTCTAAGGAGATTTCTGAATCTGGATTTTATCAAGTAGGGTAAACGATAGTAAGATTCAATAGAAATTCATTGTTTTTTGCAGACAATAATGTAGATGGAAACGTGGGCAACTTGGACTAAAAGATTCATAGGTAGTATCAAATAAAAAGAGGGCTTTGCACTTTCAAACTTCTGTAGGTGAAAAGCAGCCACAAAAAGCCCTGTTTATTTACAAATATCAGTAATTTTTTTTATGGCAAAGGCAGAATGACTTAGAGGAAGTTACCAAAATCTCAGCGGGCAAAGCCTTCTGAATCTCTAAGAGCTATGGGGAATCATTTCTGACAACACATCTCCAGCTGGAATTTTAAATTTCTGTGGAGTGGGATTCCCAGGTGCCATAGATTTTCCTTCCTTTTAAACTGAAGGATCTAAACATGTCTAATCATGGTATGTTGGGGTTGTGCGGGGAAGATGCTTGTCTGTTTAGGTTACAGGACATCAGATCAGTAGGAAATAGGACTGATTTGTGTGTGTCCTGACCCCTCTGCTAGTCTGTAAAAACCTTTTGGGAACCATGATATCCAGAATATGAAGTTTCAATATCAATGTGACAAATAAACAAACCTCTAGTCCTAATATTAATCGTAGAAACAGGACTAGAGAAATAGCAGCTGAGAAACTTCATGCGTAGCTGAACCAAATTTAGAGGATGAATTCTTGAACCTCATTGCTGAAACTGATACCATAATGAGGCAAGACTATTTTCTATATAGAAAGATAGGGGGAAGCCCCTATGGCTCAAAGGAGTAGGATGCCGGCCCCATATGCTGGAGGTGGCAGGTTCAAATCTGGCCCTGGCCAAAATTAAAAAAAAAAAAGAAGGATATGAATTGTTATGACTAGAGGGGAGACTGTAATCTCAGAAAAAAAAAAAAAAAATTGGTCACAACAATATTTCCAGAATCTTCCAGAAACTTTCCTGCTACTGTTTCAAGTTGCTAAGTATAAAATCGTTGTTATATTATTAACACATATTATATTCATCCTTTCAAGAGAAAGTAAATCTAAATTGTCACTTTATTATTACTACAAGGTTTATGGAAGTGTAGATTTTAAAAAATCTCCTTTTGATTGATAGTTAGAGGGCGTTTAAGTAACTTGAGTAAAGTTGTACATGTAATCCCTGGAGCCAGATTCAACCCCAGGCTGTCTGGTTCCGAGGCTATGCTCAGTCACTAAGTTGTGTTGCTTATTTATCATTTATTGAACACCTTTTATATATCACTGTGTACCAAATGCTTTGCAAAGAAACAAAGAGAATCTTATTATTATTATTATTATCATTTAACAATTGGAGGAGCAGTGCAAAGAGAAATACAGTTCCTTCCTTGAAGTCACGTGCCTTGAGGCGGCAAAAGTAGGTCCTGAACCCCAAGAATAAAGACAGAACTTTGACTTTTTAAAATAATTCCATATACTGCTGCTTTGGCTAAGGGTTTTGCTATGCTACTTATTTGTCTTAGCAGATCTTAAATTCACTACTTGATTTTCAGAAAACACAATGGATTTGAAATACGGCTGTAGCAACACAATTTGGATGTCATTCGAGTGTTTGTGCTTGTTCCTGACCCAGCCCTCACAACGACCCCAGAGTCCACCTTGCCTCAAATTTCTGCATTAATTTGATAGCTGTTTAGCTTAGGTTCAATATAGATAGGCAGATACTCTGGCATGGTTGTGATAATTTGAATTTGAGTGCTTGTCATTCCAAGACACACCCGGTTTTTAAGTTGCCGTCCAGAGCAACTTTCTCTGCAGTCTCTACTCATGTTCTTTGTAAAATTATTTTATCTTTTAAAACATGTGTCCTGACTACTCCTCTAGCCTGTAAAAACCTTTCAGGAACCATGATGTCCAGAACATCATGTTTCAACATCAATTTGATGAATAAATAAATATTCACAATATTGATATATTTTAACTCTAAAATGGAGTTAATACTTCAGGAATTAAAGTATATATATTTTGTATTATCATAAGTAATTTTATGTTATATACTTATATGCATATGATATATAAGTACATATAATTAAATAATTGTGTGTAAAATATATATAATATACTCGCATATATTTTAAATTTAACCAATACTTTTAGTCCAGTCACTGTTTTTCAGGATCTTACAAATGCTAATTTTGATATCAAAATTAAACCTATGAAGTAAGGGGCATTATTTTTTGCATTTTAATAGTGAAATAGCTGCTACACAGAAAATCTGTTAACCAATTTGCTCAAATTTTGGCTAAATAGGAGACCTGGAACTTAAACCCAGCAGCCCAGTATCACAACCCACACTTTTCACTATCGTACTGTGATACGATACATACAAAATAGCTTTTACTGTGGTCTTGGCAGGCACCAGGTAAAGCCATTTAACCCATTAAAATGTCAATTTCATGCTTGAAGGTGAAATCTGACTGAGAAAAAAATAAATATTTTATTTTCTGTAAATGAGAAGTTGCAACGTGCTTGAAAAGAAAATAGACAAGGTATAGGATAGTACATTCTCCTATATTTTTAGGCCCCAGGGACAGCTGTGTCTTCCAAAAGTGATGTAAAGACTCTTCAGCATCACTAAACAATTTAACAATCCCAGAATGGGCACCACCATGCCAGGAGCACCAACCATAATGGATATGTAAATACAGCTGCAATGATTTGGTCTACGGTCTACGGAGGAGTCTCAGCCTCCCCCTGGGACGTTTCACAGTTAGACACAACCCTATGATCAACCACTCTGGGTGCGGATTGATCAGTTCCCTAAACTTGAGTCGTTATTTCTTTGCAAAGTACTCTTAATGCAGCAGAGGAGAATACAATAGCACAGAGACATTCTACTTTGGAGTTTTTAGACTGACAACACATTCTTTGGCTTTACTTGGATTTTGACAGGAGAGATATATTCAGATGCCAGGCACTGAATCTTTTTTTTTTTTTTTCCTCTCCTGGGTTAGATAAATAACTTTTCTTAGACATGTATTCGAGAGGAGAGAGAAGGCTGGTGTCTGTACTTCTGGAATCACTTTCTGGCTTTCTCCTATATATTTTTTAATAATGTGGCCTTGAATAAAATCCCCATCTTTAGTTAATGTATTCAATTCAATCCATTTACTTGATATCTCAATTACAATGTAACTGATCATCTGATTAAGTGATAAAGACATGTCCATGGCTATGGCCATATCTTTTTTTTTTTTTAATTAAATCATAGCTGTGTACATTAATGTAATCATGGCGTACAATGTGCTAGTTTTCTATACAATTTGAAATATTTTCATCAAACTGGTTAACACAGCCTTCACTGCATTAGCACCATATGTTTTAATAGTTTAGCACTAAAAAAAGAATTGAGAAGGGATCAAGGGTGGCACCTGTGGCTCAGGGCGCCGGTCCCATATACCAGGGTGGCAAGTTCGAACCTGGCCCCAGTCAAAACTACTACAACAACAACAACAAAAATAAATAATTTAATTAAAAAAAGAAGAGATCAAAAAATCTAGAGAGTGTGCTGCTATAGTTCAGAGAAATTTTGAGAAGTACAGAACATGAATATTTTTTGGAGGGATATACATTGTAAATGTCAAAGTATTATAAAACATAGACGTAGTAATTAAATCATACATACTGAGCATCTACATTGAGCAAGTCCAGAGGGCTCATCTTGCTGGTAAAGTGACAATCATCACGAACCCCCTCTCCCTTGCAGTGGTCAGTATTCTCCCGTGGGCCCAGCACTATTAACCAAAGTCCCCACAGAGGGTGGGACACCAGGCAGAGCTAGAATTTGGAATTATTAACATAGTATAAATAATTAATGCTTCCTTTGATGAGAATAAAGTGAGAAAATGGATTTTGCATAAGAGATTTAAAGTAAACTTCGCCAGGAAGCATGATGAGAAAGATGAATTTGGTACAACACATAGAAAGAATTATGTCCTTCTATGCCCTATAAAATAAATGCCTACATGTGTCCCTTCATACTGTAGCTATAGATTAAAAATAGTTTTCCTTGTTCTAGACATCAGTTTATCTATAAACAAGGTATTTAAAACATTTCATCACAGAGGCTCAGAGATATCCGATTCAGCGTTTTTTCTTAATAAACAAAGGCTGAGGAAAATCAAGGGAAAAAAATTAGGATTCTCATAGACAGGCAAGGAAATTCAGGATGTGAAATAGCGTGGAGGAAAACAGTATCTGTGAAAGGCATATGAAAGAGCGCAGAAGATTGACTCAGAAAATGAGCCCAGGGCTTCAGGAGCATGAAATGCAAAACAATATCCAGTGTGCTGTTCTGATGTTTTAAAGCACTATGGATTTTCAACTGGTGTTTATGGTAACATCTAATCTGCCTTAGAAATGGATTTTGACATTGTTTTGTACTCAGGGTACATGTCAAGGAAGCTTGCTGCCGCGCATGTGTGAGAATCAGGTTCAGCAAACTTCTGACTTAGCATTCCTCAATTATCACCTTTGATCTGCACAAAACCGTGATGAAGATTTTCAGAAGACCTGTAATAGGAGCTACAAAATCGTGCATTCCCCTTACCAAAAATCAAAGCATAAACATGTTTGTGTGAGATATAGTCATTACCGTGTACTTGATTAAAATATCTCAGTTGACTTTCTGAGAATTTAGAATGCAATAAAAGTGAATTAGGGATGACATGTAATATCTTCCTAAGTGAAACACAGCTAGAGAAGTCTCTTTTTAAGAGTAGGAATTATTTATTCATTCAGCCATAATTAAAAAAAATAATTGTAGGCTCAGGCGGCTAAGGCACCAGCCACATACACCTGAGCTGGCGGGTTCAAATCCAGCCCAGGGCCACCAAACAACAATGATGGCTGCAACCAAAAAATAGCCTTGTGTTGTGGCGGGCACCTGTAGTCCCAGCTACTTGGGAGGTGGTAGCAGGAGAATCACTCGAGCCCAGGAGTTGAAGGTTGCTGTGAGCTGTGATGCCATAGCACTCTACTCAGGGTGACATCTTGAGGCTGTGTCTCAAAATAATAATAATAATAATAATAATTGTATATGAAACACTAGCCCAGCACTGTCTACCATTTGCCACTTTCATTTTGTTTCTTTAGATAATAAATCCTTCTGATTCATTGTGAATGTATTTTATTCACTTTTAAAGATAGGGAACAGCTCATTATAAAGCTTCACCCAACAATATAGGAGCCTGAAATGTACTTTGCATTCTCTGAAAATATCATTTCATTCAGTGTTAGTTTTATGGATTTATCTAAAATGATAAGCAACCCAAAATTATAATATGTGTCATTTAATTTAAAAGTTAGTAACAAACTTTCGTGGCCTAATTCTATAGTAAAGCAAATTAATGTATTTTAGTCCAAATTTATTGCTACTTTTTTTATTTTAAATCATTTTGGTAATGGCTTTCTAAATTTAGAAATATCAAAGAAAAAATGTTTTATCTTTAAAGCAAAATGCATGCTGTAATCTGTAGTGATATTCATATCTCCTAAATAGCTTTATAGATAGTAGATGCTTTATGTACAAATCAGCTTATGTGCAAACTTGGTATTAGTCAGGATGAAATATATTTTAAATAGTAACACTTTGTAAAATTAAATATATTTCTCACCACATATATCACCTCATGCCTAAACCTATCTGCAAAGTTTCTGTGTTTTAATTTTCTTAGTTAGAAGTGACCGAAACAGAGTTTTTCCCCCTTGAGGTTGCCCAGGCCAGAATGCAGTGGCATCATCACAGCTCACAGCAACCTCAAACACCTGGGCTCAAGCGATCCTCCTGCTTCAGCCTCCTGAGTGGCTGGGACTACTGGTGCTTCATGTCTTCCTATGTGGCTCAAACTGTCTCAGCCGTCTGCCTCAAGTGATGCTCCTACCTCAGCCTCCCAAAGTGCTGGGGTTACATGCCTGAGCCACCACCTTTTTGAAGTAATATATGAATCAATACTGAAAACAAATATATATGATAATTTACTACTCAATAAAAAGACTCAACTGTGTATTTCAGGATAATTAGGCTTAGTGAAAGAAGGCAGACAAAGTGTGCATAGGCATAATTACGTTTGCACAGAATTCTACAAAATGCCATTTAGCCTTTAGTGACTGAAAGCAAACCTGGTTACCTGGGGGAAAGGGCTCAGAGATGAGGGTGAGAAAGAATTCCAGAGGGACATCAAGAAACTTTCAGGGATGGCGGATATGTTTATTACCTTGATTGTGGTGGTGGTTTCATGGATGTATTTACATAAGTGAAACAAAATTGTGCACTTTTGTGCGCTTTATGCTTTTCAATTTAAACTTTTTGCAAATATGATTATCTCTAGATGGTAGGACTTAAATGAACATACTGGTTTTATAAGGCTTTTACTTTTAAATATTTCAAAACAGAAGAAGACAATTATACCTATGTATCTATCACCCATCTTCAACAAATGTTAAGATTTTGAAATGTTAGATTCATACCTTTTATCAGACAATATAAACATAAAATAACAATTTTGTACTTAAAAAAAAAAAAAAGACTCAACTGTTTAACAGGCTCTTGTGATTACTACCTGTTCAGAAATCAAGCCTTGATTTAAGACTTGGCTTGATTTAAGACTATGATTCAGAAGAATTTAAATGTAAATCGTCCAAGAAACTTACAGATTTCACAAAGCTTTAGGGAATCTCAATTCTACTAATTGAAATGTTATTGTGTTTTCAATGGAGACAAGATGAGGTACTTAAAAAACAGAAAATGCAGTTTATGGGATCTGAGCACTTGTTACATTACAAGGGAATGTCAGAGTTTGATCTGTCACACATTGACTGGAAACCCTTAGATGAGTATGGCACCTTCTTCTCCTTTTTTTTGAGATAGAGTCTTACTTTGTCACTCTGGGTAGAGTGCCATGGCATCATAGCTCCCAGCAATTTCAAACTCGTAGATGAGTGTGGTACCTTTTTTTTTGAGATAGAGTCTCCCTCTGTTGTTCTGGGTAGAGTGCCTTGGCATCACAGCTCACAGTAACCTCAAACTCTTGGGCTCAGGTGATCCTCCTGCCTCAGCCTCCTAAGTAGCTGAGACTATAGGTGCGCACCACCACACCTGGCTAGTTTTTCTATTTTTTAGTAAAGACAGGGTCTCACTCTTGCTCAGGCTGATCTCAAACTCCTGAGATGAAGGGATCTTCCTCCTCAGCCTCCCAGGGTATTGGGATTACAGGCGTGAGCCATGGCACTGCCTTCTTATTCATAATGGACCTAATACATCAAAGAAACATTAGCAATAGAATCAAATTTAAGAAATACTGTTTTAATTGGACAAAGATTAAAGGTTCCATAAAAATAAAATGGGAGATTGCTAAAGCTCTCTCAAAAGAGTTCACTTGTTGATTGTTTCCTAAATTATCAAAGCAGAAACCCAGGAAGGAAGAGACTTAAGTGTGTGATCTAGACAGAGTTCAAGGTCCACGTTTCCCACCCGCCTCTCTGGGCTAATTTGTTCCTCTATGTGGCCCTTTGTGCTCTTCCAATATTATCTCACCCTGTCCCACAAGTGCAAAGATAATCTTCATGTCGATGATGCTCAAATTTACATCTCCAGGCCCTCCTTCCAAATCCTCATTCCCTTATCATATTTTAACATGTTCTTCATGAAACTTATAAAATTCATAGCTATTTCATTTTGGGGGAAACGCTTGTTTTGTTTTTTGTCTCTCTTCCTTGCTGTAATGTGAACTCTGAGACCAGAGACCATGTTGGTCTAGTTCAATCAGTTCATTGTAAGCGATCAGGGATTATAGACACTTTAGAATCAATCAGTGTTTCGTAATTCATGTTATCTCGCTCACTTGCCCTCCTGTCCCCTGCACCCTGCCCATGCTGAATGTCCTCTGGGTCAGGGCAGGATACCAGCAATCATGCTTGGTGTGGCTTTAGCCTTGGACCCCAGGTCTTTCCCTTTCCTCCAAGAACACAGTCCATCAACAGATTCCATCCATCTCATCTTCAAGATATTTCCTGCAGAGCTCTGCTATTCCCTTTCTCTAGAAAACCACCCTCTGTTACCCGGATGAGGAAACAGTTTCCAAACTGGCCTAACTTCCTTCTACACTTACCTACCACACAACAGAGACGTATTTTGTTACATATAAATCTAATCACAATCATCGATGCTTTAAAATCTTCAATGAGTTTTGTCCTGAACTAAGAATAAAAGGTTTTAAAGTAATTTTGGCAATCTGAAATATTCTGATTTATTTGTGGCCCCTCATTTTCTTTCATAGTAAGTTATTATTTCTTCACTGACTGTGTCTAGCCATGCCACACTTGCCTCCATTTTTGCAACATGCCTCTCTCTATTTTGCCTTAGGGAATTGAGCCTATGTTTTTCCCTTCACCTGGGATATCCTTCCTCCTATCCCTTCAAATGATCAGCTCTGGCTCAACCTGACGTCTTGCTTTGATGTGAATGTTCCCACCTGGTCTTTGACGACTTCTCTCCTTTGATGAAGCGCCCCCTGATGCTGTTTCCTTCATAAAACTTAAAAAATTAAGAATCTTCAAATGTATTTTTGTTTTTGCATCTTTCTTCACTGTCATGTAAACTGTTTGAGGCCAGAGACGAGAGATCATGTTAATTAGTTTGCTTATCTCAACCAATAATTATTATGGAACAAATGAGCTCCTTTTATCTTGTGATGTGTTCTACCCAAAAAACACACCGAATAAGCCCCCAATGGACTTAGTAAACAGCTAAGCCATAATTAAAAAATGAATTTTGAACAGTTCAATTAAACTATAGCCCCAATGGTTAGAGGTCACATGGTCTAATGATGGTATATGTCAAATTTCTTCAGTTATAAGCAAAAGCACCCCAACCCTAAGTAGCAAAAAGTTGTCATTTATTGTTTTACATAAGTAAAGTAAGCCAGGGATTAATTGGATCCTGGTATTCCTGGAGGCAAAGACTCAAACAATATACGGGGTTCCATTTTTTTCTTCACATGGGCAGACTTGGTCTCCAGGAAGGACAGAAAGCCTCTGACTTCTCCAAATCTACATCTGGGAGCCTGACACCTCCAGTGTAAATGAGACGTTTTGCTCAATACCTTGGGTAGAGCGGCACAAAGAGTGTTTTGATTGACTTGCATTGCTCATATGCCCATTTTGAACCAATCACTTTAGGTCTTGTGCCCATCCGTGATGGCAAAATACTCAAAATAGACTCTAGAAAAACAGAGATGTCATTAGATTAAAAGTAAAAATATGCTAGAAGAAAAGAGCAATGCATGTTTATTCTACTAACTCTTTACCAAAATCAGTGTTAAGTTTCATTTTTTTTATAATTAAGGCTCTGCTAAAAGAATAATTTGATTTTTCATAGCTGTTATGAAATCACTCTAATAGATCACTTTTGTTATCTGACTCATGTTACCCACAATATTCAAGTCATAATCTATAATGTCTACTTTATTAACAAGTAATAATAAACCTACTTTGTGTTGTATGTACAGAAGACAACATGAAAATGTTCAATTACAAAGTTGATATTTAAAATAATGCGTTACAATTGATCTAATACAACTCTTGAGATATCCTCCTATCTGGAGAATATCAGAAGAAAACTAAAACATAACCCTTCTCAAGTACTTTTTAATACGAAAAAATATTGAGTATAGATGTCAGTCTGCTTGGAATTAAAGCATTTCATCTACACATAGCAATGGTACCTTGAGTTTTGATAAATTGGATTTCCTATAAGCTTATTGATTTTAGTATTTAATTAAAAAATAAAATGTAGCAGTGATTAATAGCATAATAAAGTATAAGGAGAAAATCTTCCACATTATTTTTTTTCCTATTGTGGTTAGTTGTGTTAAAAAAATCAAAGTGAGATAGATAATTATAAAGAAGAGAAAAATCTATTTCATCATTTTAGGCCTTCTGGTAAGAACATGTTCAAAGAGATCTTGCCTGAGGCTCTAACATCTGTCCTTTAACAGAATAATACAATTAAGAACTTTGGTATCATCATCTGATATTTGAACGTGGCCGGTTTGAAATTTTGTTTCTAAGTAGATGTTATTTACAGTTTGCGAGACACAGTGAATTCCATCTATTTATCAGCCTTTGAGAACACAAATCTCGTTAGCTGCCATGTTAGTAAATCAACTCCCCTAAATGATCCCGGGGCTCTGACAGTGATGTGGGCTCTGGTCTTAGAAGTTTAGCCGTTGCCTCACTGTAAACTTGATCTGACATTTTAATGGATGCCTAAGTTTATACATGAACATAAACTATTTTGAGCACTTCAGAGCAGAGAGCTAAGAGCTGATGTTCAGGTTTGGAATCAAACTGTCCTTTGGACTAAGTGGGGTGGGGTAAAGCGGACGTCTGAATAGTCTCCATTATATGTGCAATTACCGCACTAAATAATCATATATACATGAACAAAGTAACAATGAAACAGTGGATACTCCACAGGGGATGTCCTATTCCACGAACTTTCCTCATCTCTTTGAATTAACTAACTTTATAAGTGTGATGTGTGTGTGTGTGTGTGTATTAAAACAAATGGATGCTGTTACTTCAAGGGATAAAAGCAGCTTCCAAGAACACAGAGTCTGATGTTTGAAGTACTTTAATTCTACTTTCTTTCTAGTGTCCGGAATTATTTGGCAATAAATTGTATTCTAGGCTGCTGCAATTACTGGTCTTTTCAGATCTGACTGCACTTAATTACTCAAGACATGATCTGCTAAAAGCTACATCTGGAAACAATGGCACTCACTGTGTTTGGCATTTGAAAGTTGGATTGATGTTAAATGAATACTCTTTAACCATGAAACTTTGGGGAAAATAATGCCACAGATACTTTGTGTGGCTTTAGCCTTAGAACCAGGAGTGTATTGTTTGTAAGGCTTATTCTTTTCTATATATTTCACCAGAGTCTCCCTGATCACTGACCCTCACCCCAGGTATCAAGAACAGATCTTATCTTCTCTGCGCATCAATTTTGTATGCTGAGCATACTATGCAAGATAATGAACTTAGCTTTTAGGATGTCAAAGGTAATAGAAGATATTTCCATTGGAGAAATTTTTATTTTAATTTTAGTAGTAATAGCACAGAGAGTTTTTAGAATTTCTTTCATAGAATTAAAATAGGGGCTTCTCAAGAGTTAGAGGTTGCTGTGAGCCGTGTGACGCCATGGCACTCTACCCAAGGGTGGTATAGTGAGACTCTGTCTCTACAAAAAAAAAAAAAAAAAATAGGGGCTTCTATGGAGCCCACAGTTTTTTTGGCCTCTTCACAGAATACCTGGTGAAAAATGTTCTTCCTGCATGCAAATCATGAGTTGGGCACATCCTATAATGTTTTGGACCCCAGATTGCTTCGCGCTGTAAACAAGTCCAAACTTTAAGCAATTACTGGGGTAATGTCCTTCCCTTGCTTACTTGAGATTGAATCAATCCAAAGGTAGAATGATATAAAATTACTAGTATATTTGGTTAAATATGTGTCTGTAGAAAGGAATAATGTAAATTAAAAAGGATAAAATGTGTTGTGAGAATAAAATCATTTCGATACCTTCCTTTTCCAGGCTAACAGTATTATTTCTGATGTACTTAATTTTCAGTGTCATAATGAGATATGTGATTTTCTTAAAATAAAATTATTTTTTTCTTGAAGGAAAAAAATGTCTTCAGCAGAAACCTCTGGTTCTTTTATTCTATTTCTTAAATTTTAAATAATTTGACAAGACCACAGTTACAGCATATTTTATTAAAGTGATTAAGACTTAGGGCGGTGCCTGTGGCTCAGTCGGTAAGGCGCCGGCCCCATATGCCGAGGGTGGCGGGTTCAAACCCAGCCCAGGCCAAACTGCAACCAAAAAATAGGCGGGCATTGTGGCGGGCGCCTGTAGTCCCAGCTGCTCAGGAAGCTGAGGCAAGAGAATCGCTTAAGCCCAGGAGTTGGAGGTTGCTGTGAGCTGTGTGAGGCCACGGCACTCTACCGAGGGCCATAAAGTGAGACTCTGTCTCTACCAAAAAAAAAAAAAAAAAAGTGATTAAGACTAGAAAAACATGAGATTAAAATAACCTGAAGCCCAATCAATTTATGGTATTTGATTTACAAATAGAGTTAAGGTTGCTGATTAAAAAACAAAGTGAAATCAGAGACATCTGAGTAACACTGTTCACGGAAAAAGACACGGGAATTGATATTCCTGATAGCATGCTAATTGACAAAGATCACTAAAGAATTGACATTATGCGACATGCTGGCACTGAAATTTAACCTATATTTAAGAGAAATCAGAAGATCATCAACCATCACAAAAGATGATCAGTTTTATGTCATCGGAATTTACTGGCTGCGTGGTAAGATCTTGTAGGTAAATTGTGTGTTGTTGATTATATCAACAAGAGTATTTCATCATATCCGTGTATCCATTCTGGAATATTTGCTTTGATAATACCACCTGCATTGTGTAGTGGAATCCGTTTAAAATCAACACAGTGAAGCATTGTAGATTGTATAAATTGTGCTACCTTAATCGAGCACTTCCTGATATAAAATAAATTAAAACTGAATGGTCAGTGGAGGTCCTGTCTTTAATAAAACACTTCTGAGCATTGTCAGAATGCTGATATATGTCATGGGCAACTGATGGGTTCATGTCCTGATATCGGTGTTTCCACCACAGTGATGCCACCATCAAAGGCATTTTCTGTGTAACTTGTAGAACTTATGAAAGAAGAGCCAGTTGGGTGAATAATGTTCTACGCATAGGAGGGGACTCACTGAAGAATATATTAATGTTATTTCCCCAAGTCTTCTGTTAACTCAGGTACATCTCTGCAGTATTGTCAAACTGTCATCAAAGACTATTATTGAAGTTATCCTTTTAAAATATCAGAATGTTGTATAATATAATAAATCCTTAGACTTAAGTTACATAACAATGTGTTATAATAATAATAATATATTGCTTTTGACCAGAACAAGTGGCAGAAACTTGAACCCTTTGAACATCTTTCTTTTTCTTTCTCTGGTGAGTGAAAAGTGATGGTGACCACGTCATAGGCCTGGGTTCCAGGCCTCGGATCAAGTCAGGGGTTGTGCACAGCAGAGGATTCAAAGCAGAGGATTAACTCCTTTAAAATGGGGAGGAAAATGTGATGCCGTCAGATACAGGGGATTTTGGGATACGACAGTTCAGGGAGGGGAACCTGCATGGGACAGGCACGTTCTGAGTTTTCTGGTTGCTCCTTAGGATTAACTGTGTAACTGATCTGGGTCATCTGCACGTGAACGGCGGATACAGAGCAAAATGAGCAAAGTGAATGTGCTTCACATGTATAACTTGCCACCTTGACATAAAATATCACCTATCTCTACATTTATTTGTACTACATTTAAATGGGAACATCATGGCTCAGTGCCCATAGCTCAGTGGTTAGGGCACCAGCCACATACACCAGGACTGTATGTGGTTTGATCCTGCCCCGGGCCTGAAACAACAACAACAACAATAACAAAAATAGCCAGACGTTGTGGCAGGTGCCTGTAGTCCCTGCTACTTGGGAGGCTGAGGCAAGAGGATCTCTTGAGCCCAAGAGTTTGAGGTTGCCGTGAGCTGTGAGGTCAGTGCACTCTACTGAGGGCAACAAAGTGCCACTCTGTCTCAAAGCATTTGCTATGATTGTTATCATAAATGTTTCATGCCTAAATAAATAATAGAAGTGCCAAAGACAACCTCAATAGAAGTCTCTGATTTTTTAGAAGTATTTTAATGGCCAATAACAATAATTTTTAATAAACTCCTGTGATTGCAGTTTCAAAATTTCTATAAAGAAAATGAAAAATAAATTTCTCAATAATTAGTGTTGTAGTAAGAACATTTCGTCAGCCATTAATGAAGATATTTGGTGAGCCTGCCTCCGTGATATGTAGGAAGAAGTTAGTCATATTGATAATTTTAACTTTTTCCAGATCCCTTCAGCATTATATGATAGCTGCGCTAAGCATGAAGTAAAATTGTATTAGAAGACTGCTTTGTAAATTGATGATGTATCTAAAACAAGCTTTCATTTCATTTTTTAAAAAGAAGACAATTTTATTTTATTAAACTGTTTCATATTGTATCTAAGGATATTACCATAATTTAAGAGCAAGAAAACAACTGATGTTCCATACAAAAATGTCCCTTTTTTCTGTACATTTCATTCTCTGCTATTAGTAAATGCACATAAGTGTTTATTTCTCCTTTTTAATCACTAGTAGTCTTTTCAGATGCAGCTTGGTGAAAAAATAATGTTTTAGCTTTTAGTTGAAAAAATATTTTCTCCGTATTTGTCAGACAGTTTTGATTTCCTTTTTTTTTTCTTTCAGATTTTCAATGTGTCATTACCTTTGGGAAAAAAGGATATGTTCTTTCAGGATGTTTCCTTCTGTTTTTCTGATGGAACTAGCAGGCAGCACATCTCATCCTCTCTCCCTGTTCCATTACCCCATTGCCTCCTTCCTCAAGAGGCAACGATGACCCTCAAAAGTTCATTGTTGCTTTATTTATCTGTAAAACCTTTATCCTCTATCTCAATACCTTTTGTGTTTCCCACTTCATTTTGTTCCTTTACTCTCTGGATTGTTCTTGTGTGTTCTTAGGTTAATATTCTACATACTTCTTTCTTTTTCTTTCTTTTTTTTTTTTTTTTTGATCTTTGATCATTCTCTCCATTTCTCTGGTTCTTCCTTGGGATCATTTACAACTTCACAGGAAAGCTTATTTCCTTGAATTCCCTAAAATCAGCCCCATGGATAAATTTTTTGTTGTTGTTCTTTGTTTGTTTTTTCCTGGGCTCTATCTCCCTTACAATTCTGATGTGCGACATCTCTCCTTTAGAGGAAAACACATTTATTCCTTTTCTTTCTGGGGTTGTTTTGGTTACTCTCTTAAAGAACCTGGTGTAGTAGGGCTGAGTACATTGGATACTTTTTCGTCCATACTTGAGATACTTTGCTAAGAAGAATATGTTCCAGCTCCATCCATGGGCACTGAGGGAGGTGAAGTCTCCCTCTTTCTTTAAGGCTGCATAATATTCCATGGTGTACATATACCACAATTTATTGATCCATGCATGGGTTGATGGGCACTTGGGCTTCTTCCATGACTTAACAATTATGAATAGGGCTGCAGTAAACATTCTGATGCAAATATCTTTGTTATAATGTGATTTTTGTTCTTCTGGATATGTACCTAGTAGAGGAATTGAAGGATCGAATGGCAGGTCTATTTTTAGATCCCTAAGTATTCTCCAAACATCTTTCCAAAAGGAACATATTAGTTTTCATATGAAAGCTATAACCCAATTATAGCCCAAGAATATGGGGAAAGGGGAGAGGGAGGGGAGGGGAGGGGGGAGGATGGGTGGAGGGAGGGTGATTGGTGGGATTACACCTACGGTGCATCTTACAAGGGTACATGTGAAATTTACTAAGTGTGGAATATAAATGTCTTAACACGATAACTAAGAAAATGCCATGAAGGCTATGTTAACCATAGTTAGATGAAAACATTTCAAATTGTATATAAACCAGCACATTGTACCCCATGATTACATTAATGTACACAGCTATAATTTAATTAAAAAAAAAAGAACCTAGAGTAAGATCTTTTTTTGAGACCAGCTGATCCAGATTCTAATCAGAATGAAAACCTTTCAGTTGTTTTATTTTCCTTCAAATTTGTTTCTTCTGTGACTGCAGCAAACATTTCAAAACGACAGTTACCTCTTCCCCACCACAAAGTAAAGTGATCTCCAGCAAGGACAGACCTCTCACTTTATACACTTCCCCCAGCTTCCTGCCAGGTCAGAGACTCCAGAGCAGTGATCAGAACTGTGCCTTCGCCAGCTGCGCGCAGCACGTGTGAACAATGCTGATTCCTTCACAAAGCTGTTGCTGAGTGTTTTCCAGGTATTACCCTACGTTGGAAACAATATTTCTCCAGGGAGTGTTGCAGACCGACGTCTTCTTCTTGCACTAAATGGAGTTATGTTCAGCTTTCTCATTAACAACAGAGGATGGACTGGCTGAAGTATAGCTGAAATAATTGCAATTAGACTTCGAGAAAAACCATCCTGTCACTAGCTGTAAGGTTACAAGGGTACGGAGCATGTCACACCAAGCTATTAAGGAATTGCCAACCCTGAGTATTAAAAGCAAGGAAAGTGAGTGCTCTGGGAAGGTGTGGACTGTCTGGATACAGGGGAATGGGCAACGTGTCTTTTGGGAATTCCTTTGTCCCTTCCAGCACTATAATTTGTTTGATTTATTGGGATAAAAGTTTTCTTGATCATGAGCCAGAAATTCTGTGTGTAAATTTCACTCCTGGGACTATGTTCCAGCTGCGGGATACTGAGTTTATGTTCCTGTCAAAACACTTAAATTTCTGGAGAGTAACTTATGTACTAAAAGAATCCAACCAATGGAGTCATGAACTTTTCTTGGATAATTTTCACTCGTATCTCCACTTAACAATTTTTCAACCACAGTAAAAACAGTATTCCTATTAAAAATTAATATTCCAGGTTATTATTTCCACATTTGCTATTATATACGTGTGTGTTTTAGGAGACGGGGTTGAATATTTAATGTTTTATTCTCTGAGATTTTCTGGGCAAAATGTTCAAATTTCTAACCCTTCAAGTTATTTATCAGTTCTTAAAAAAAATCAATAATCTTCAATACTGAAAATACCCACATTTTAGGAAGATTTTGAATTTCTACTATTGCCTTCTGATGTAGCCGTAAATAAGTGACAACTTGATTTTGTACATTTATTTCACAGAAGCATATAAACATCTATGTTTCTAAATGTGATTAATGAGAAAACAAGTTCAAAGTGTGGCATTTAATTTTGTTTTGTTTTTTAATAGAAAGAAAGAAGAACATATCATGAACCGTTATTAATAGCTACCTCTGAATTGTGTGACTAGGAGCCATGTGAAAAACTTAGGGGAAAAAAAGAATGTTCATTTAGGGCAGTGCCTGTGGCTCAAAGAGTAGGGTGCTGGTCCCATATGCTAGAGGTGGTGGGTTCAAACCCAGCCCCGGCCAAAAACCACACACACACACACACACACACAAAGTCTACTCCAATAAAATCAATCCATTCATTAAAAAAAAAAAAAAGAACGTTCATTTAACGTTATATATACCTCTGTGCTGTTTGACTACATTACCAAGAAAAAGTATTGGTTATCATCGTATAAACTTTTTCTTTCCTTTTTTTCTTTTTTATTTTTTTTGCTATAAAGTAAGACTAACTTTAGTCATTGCTGTTTCAGCAACTAATTTGCAGTAGACATTTCTAAGCTTTCTCTTCCACCAGCATCAACCAGAGGAAAAGAAAAACTGCTGAGCATTTATTCTTGCTTTCTTTGCCCAGGAAAGAATTAGATGAAGACTCAATTTACAGACATACTCCAGAATCCCTTTTAAGTAGGCATGTCAATAAAATGACCCTATTCCTGTAATTTTTCTTCTTTCTTAGCATTTTCTTTCAAAACTGTTAGCCTGCAATATTAACTTCGGTGCATGAACGGCCCCTTTCGTTATGTTTTTCCTAGGGCAGAGCCAAAAGCACGTTCAAAGGCAGGTCTCTGTAGTTACTTCTGCCTTTTTCCTCCTGATCTGGGTGTCACTGGTGAATCTCAGGGTGGGGAGTGGCTGTTCTAGTCTGTCATGCTCTAGGTGGGCTGGATGGGCAAATTGGATTCTGAGTACAGAGTCCAGGCAAATAGGGTGATGACGGATCCCTGAGCAGGCCAAATAGACTTGAATCTTATCCCAATTTTAGCTGCAAGGGATTCTTTATTGAAGCAATAGGGAGGAGGCATTGGAAATATTGCAATAAAACTTACTACTCCTCCTGGGAACTGACTTCCCCTTAGACTCCTGGCCCTCATTAGATCGCGGTAACTAAATCCTGTCACGTTCTCCTTCACTGCAATGGCCCTTCCTTCTGTGTTGGCTCTGATTCCCAAATACATCACTGAACTCAGCTTCACTTCCCTAATAGGAATGTGAGATTTATTCTCTTTAGTCATCACTGTACATGTCAATGGGGGGGGTCTTGGCTTTCTGCATTATACAAGGCTAACCACCTTCCTTCATCTTGTCAAATAAGATTGCAAGATTCAAATAAAATTTGAGAACTTTGGACTAGTTTCAAGATGAAATACTTGATTCATCAGTCTGCCTAAGACAGGAAATAAAAGAAAAAAACAACTCAGAAGAAAATTACATTGGTAATTGAGGGGGAAAAAATTCTGTCCAGTGTATAAGTGGTGTTTACATATGACCAGCCACTTTCTTTTCTCGTGAAACCATAAATTGGGGATCCCGTGTTTTGAAGGCATAGTGATGTCATCATGTTAAACCAACACCATGGTCTTTATCTTGACTGCCAGGTGAAAAGAAACTCTCGTTTCTGCGTCTTGCTTCTGGTCCCATTCCTTTTGTCCAACACAAATGTCTAAGAAACATTCTTCTTTATAAAAGATCTTTTTTTTTTATCTACCATCTTTTTTTTTTTTTTTTTTGTAGAGACAGAGTCTCACTTTATTGCCCTCGGTAGAGTGCCGTGGCCTCACACAGCTCACAGCAACCTCCAACTCCTGGGCTTAAGCGATTCTCTTGCCTCAGCCTCCCGAGTAGCTGGGACTACAGGCGCCCGTCACAACGCCCAGCTATTTTTTTTTTTTTTTTTGGTTGCAGTTTGGCCGGGGCCGGGTTTGAACCCGCCACCCTCGGTATATGGGGCCGGAGCCTTACCGACTGAGCCACAGGTGCCGCCCTAAAAGATCATTTTTTTAATAATCACATTAATTTAATAAACAGAGTCAGTCTTTGGCCAGTTTGTCCATCCACATGCAGATGTGGAAACAATAGGCAAAGTCGGTTCTTGAGCACGGCTCTGAAATGTGGACGGCTCTGAAATGTGGCTCTGAAATGTGGACGGACGGGTCAGCAGTTCCCCGGTGGAAAGCACAGACAAACAGGACATCCTTATTTCAGTCGTTCTTCAATTGTACTTATCTGTGTTTTGCTGTCATTTAACCGATTCCACATAGAGACAGAGAGGGGACGTACCTGCATCAGAGGAAAGTACAGTATTGCAGTCCCAAAACACAATGCATGGGACACAAATACTCCACTCTCTATTTTATTGAACAAACAACATTGACCATGTCTACCACCCCAAAAAAGTTCATTTGGAGTTTGGAAGAATCAGTGGAATCTTAATCAGTGAAACTCTTTCAGGATGGAGGATGATACGGTTTAGGGCTGGGGACTATATCATTTAAAGAGTTCTAAAAAGGGTTGCAAAGAAATATAATTTGTATTTACCTCCCGATGGACATCCTTGTTTGAATCTTGCCAGCCTATCTTTGATTCTCCAGAGCAGATATTTTTTAGGAAGTCAATTAAATCATCTCACCTCTCCTAAAAATGTTTCTTTACACGTAGAATCAAACCCGATCTTTCACTGCGGACTCTGTTGGGAATGGTGCCTGTTTATGCTTCCAATCTTGAGGTTATGTCACTCTTTCTCTGCCTCCCTATGCCATTGGCAATATCAATTTGGTTGTTGTTTTAAAAGCACTGGTAACTGTGCCTTAGATTCTTTTTTTCCTTTTTCTGAGACAGAGTCTTACTTTGTCACCCTTGGTAGAGTGCTGTGTTGTCACAGCTCACAGCAACCTCAAACTCTTGGGCTTAAGCAATCCTCTTGCTTCAGCCTCCTGAGTAGCTGGGACTACAGGCACCTGCCACAATGCCTGGCTATTTGTTGTTGGTGTTGTTGTAGTTGCAGACCCGGGGTGGGATCTAACCCCCAAGCCCCGGTGTATATGGCCGGTGCCCTAACCAGTGAGCAGTGGGCGCTGAGCCAGCCTTAGATTCTTAATAGTGGCCTTTTCTGCTACCTGGACGGTCATATGCAAGATCTTTGCATAACTGCCTTCTTGTTATCATCCAGACGTCTGTGTAGATGTGCCCTCCTCAGGACAATCTTCTTCCCTCCTTAGACTCTGCCGTCCTCCCTCACCATTTGCTTTGTCACAGCATCTTGTTTTTTGTTTTTCAAAAACGTATCACTCCTGAATTTTTCTTGGCATCATGGTACCATGTGATTCATAGTTTATCTTCTGTCTTCTACGATTAATGTAGGATGTAGGCTCTGGTAGAGCGGGGCGTCTTTATTAAGTAATAAAGATATTACTTAATAAAAAGAGATAGACCATTGTATTTGGGTTTTGTAAAAAGAAAAAGAAATATGTGGGTAAACCAGCATAGCAGCAAAACAGCAAAATTTGTAGTGGTGTAAAAGAAAAAAATATTTAAGTAGAATAGAGAGGTTAGGGAACTGGCCTGATCCTGTGACCAAAAATTCTGGAAAGAAATAGTACTTTTCTATCTGAGCATATATCATTTGAAAGACCTAAAACGTAAATTAGGGACTCAGGTACACTTACACTAAGCAAAACATTACAGCATTTAAGATGGAAAGAAAGAGATTCATGGATTAATATATAGATGCAAGCTGTGGTATTAAAATATTTGCATATTAAAAATTTCATGAACAGTGTGAACCGATGGAAATGCCCACTGTTTGTGTTTTTGAAGTTGTCCCATTAAGTTGACACTTAGTATTTGCTTGTGGGCTGACTCTGGCTTGACAGCCATGTAATCAGAGCGGATAATTCTTTTCATTACTGAATGAGCAACACTTCACTATTACTGAACACATAAGAAATGGATCAGAGAATAAGTGAGACAATGTCGGTAGAAGGTAAGACTGAGCATCAGTCAAAATTCACAAGGTCGGGGAAGAGCCCTGTGGGAATGTAGCGGGAAGAGCATCCTGGATGATGTTCACGGAGCAAGCGGGGACTCCTTTATCATTCTCATTGTCTGCAAACAGTGTTAGAACAAAGTGGAATAAAGTTAATGTCTTCAAGGGAGAGAAATTGTCATTTTCCTGACTGCAAAACTGCATCTATACCTCTAACAGGACATCTTACAACTTGAAACATATGGCCAACAAGTGCTGGCAGATTGCGGAAAGTCATCTGATGGAGCAGGCAACTTTCAGCTTTCTGATGAAAGTAACCATAACTCCTGGAGTGGATGTAATTTTGTGATTTAAGGATCAATCTCAATCATCCTTGCACATCCTGCTGCTTTCCCAAGAGCACTATGCAAATTGGGCAAAGATGTTTGCACGGATGTTGTTTTTCTTTTTTTTTTTTTTATTTTTCAAATGGGACTCAAATTGAATACAGCTTAATGCTGCTTTTTTTTTTTTTTTTTTTTTTTTTGCCTGCAATCAATACATTCATATAGGCATAGGCAGAAAAAAAATTGTGAGAGTTTATTACTGTGAAATTTCCATTTTCTTTGAGAGGCAGTTAAGAGGGTGTTAATGATGTATTTAGTCTGGGAGTAAGGCATTCTTCCATAGTGTGACGATAGTACAGATTTTTAATTCCTCTCTGGGAAGGGTAATAGTCACTTGTGAGTAGAAAAAATGAAATTATGTATCTGTATTTTTTCTACATTTTTCCTATGGTGGCAAAATCTGGTAAATTAATATTTCATTTAAATTTTTGGTAAATATTTTAGAGATTTCTGAAAATAATTTAAAAGTATACTCAAATATGATTGATCTCTAGGCATTTTTTAGCATTAAAAAAAGAACAGAAAAATACTAGGTTGGAACTGATCAATCAGCACTTAAGTACACATGCGGAAGTAAATCTCAATGAAATTCAAGCCGGGAGTGGCGAGAGCAGGTGGGTGAAGTCATAGCTATTGGGTACAGTGCACACTGTCTGGGTGGGGCGTGTTTATAACCTTGACTCATTTTGTGCAAAAAGCAAAGTATGTAAGCAAAACATGGGTAGTCCCTAATAGTCTGAAAAAAAAAAAAAATAGAAGTAATCACCAGCAAAAAACAGCATGAAAACTACCTTGAAAAATGTAGTAGTTGGACGGCCATTAACATCTTCAAACTTACTGCTCTCTTATTTTTGTTATGTTTTAAAATATAGCCATGCATCTCTTAATGATGAAGATATGTTCCAAGAAGTACATAGTTAGGTGATTTTTTTTTTTTTTTTTTTGGTGTTTGGCCAGGGCTGGGTTTGAACTCGCCACCTCCGGCATATGGGACCGGCGCCCTACTCCTTGAGCCACAGGGGCTGCCCAGTTAGGTGATTTTTAATTGTGTGAACATTGTAGAGTACTTACACAGACTTAGATGGTAAAACCTACCACATGCGTAGGCAGTGTGGGTTAGCCGACTGATTTTATGCTACAAACCTGCTCAACATGTTACTATACGGAACACCGCAGGCACTTGTGACACAATGGTAAGTATTTATGTGTCTAAACATATCCAGACATAGAAAAGGTAAAGTAAAAATAGAGGATAAAAGAAAAAAACAAGATGTACCTGTGTAAGGCTCATACCATGAATGGAGTTGTAGCCCTGGAGTTACTTGGAGTGCGTCAGTGAGTGAATGGTGGGTAAACGGGGAGGTCTAGGATGTTATCCCATAAGATGACTGTAAACTCTGGATACAAAGGCTACACTAAATTTATTAACTTTTTATCTTTCTATAGTCAATAATAACATACTGTAAATCAACTTGCAAACAATAGTGTACTGTAACTTTTTTCTTAATGAACTTTTAATTTTTGTAACTCTTTCAACTCCAACAACATTTAGCTTAAAACACAAATACATTGCATAGCTGTGCAAAAATCATTTTCTTTATATCCTTACTAGATAGGCACTTTTCTCATTTACAAAATTTGATCTTTCTTTACTGTCTGAACAATAAAGAAGATTTGTTGTTGTTGTTGTTGTTGTTGTTTTGTTTTGTTAAAAACTGAGACAAATCACATACATCAGCGTAGGCCGACCCAAGCTCTGGACCGTCTGGATCCCTGTCTCTCGCCGTCACGTCTTGTCCCACTGAAGTCTTCAGAGACAGTGACACATGTGGAGCTGTCATCTTCCCCAACAATAGTGACTTCTTCTGGATACCTCCGGAAGACTCTGCCTGAGGTTGCTTTATAGTTAAATTTCATTTTCATAAACAAAAGGAGTATACGCTAAATTAGAGATAAAAAGTGTCATGTGTGAAATACCTAGACTGGTAATATAGTCATGAATTATCATTATGAATTGTTATTTGCCATACATAATTATATCTGTTGAGTGCCAGTGCCCTGAGTTTGTTTATACTAGAGGAACCGCGGTCACGTGAGTAATACTTTGTACTGCAGCTTTACGACAGCTATGCCATCATGAGGTGGTAGGAACTTTTCAGCTCCAGTATAATCTTAGGAGAGCACGGTCGCAGGCTCTTGTTGGTCAGCACGTCATCCTGTGGGGCATGGCTGTGTGAATGGCTCACTATGAAGAAAGACTTGGCAGCATCTTCACATAATTTTGTCATATTTTTATGAGATCAGTGGGAGTTTTGCTCTAGACTTTCATTAATAGCTTGTACAATATAAGAACTATCTTTAAATCTTGTTTAAAACTGCTTTTAAGAGTAACTGTCTTGCCAGAGTGCTCTGGATGGAAGGTTGGAGATGACTTTCAGTGGACGTGGAAGGCAGAAAATGTTCCCTTCGGCAAATTTGAGCCGGGTATCAAGACGTTAAATATAGAGCTAAAGAGGAAAGGAGATTTTTAAAAGTTGAAGACAGAATAAACAGTGGTTATTAAGTCTGGGGGCAGGAAGGAAATGGGTAGTTGTAGGATATAATGTGTTTTATACGTAAGGTGAACAGTCTAGAAATCTGGTATACAAGATGAGGACTATAGTTAATAATACTGCATTCAAATTTTAGGACCTCTTGCCACACACACACACAAAAAAATAGATAACTCTGTGAGGTGATGCATATTGATTTGATTGACTACAGTAACTATTTCACTGTCTATATGTACATCGAAGCCATACTTTAAATATGTAAGATAATTTTTTGAAAAAAAAAAAGGAAAGGAGAGGGCATACATTGAATTATGAAAGCCTAGATCCTGGGCAATTATTGGAAATTTCAAAAGTAAAACACATGCTGATAGATAGTGACAACTCACAAACATCCAAAATTAGGTAGCACAGAACTGAGTTTGGGATAGTGGAGGGTCTGTTGTGGGGGGCAGATAGCAAGAGTCTAACATCACTTTGGGTGAACATTCTGAACGAAATGTACAGGTTTTAACTATTTACTTGTTTTCAGCACACATTTCTAGGATAGCCAGTACACTAGCACCAAAAATACACAGTTAAATGTTATAAAATATCTGCTCTGAAAACAGTAACATCTTCAAGATCTAGAAATTATTACTTCTAGTTTTAAATAAACCAGGAAGTTTTATTCCGTTGGAGGCGGAGTCTGGGAGGAGATGCGGTGCAGAGAAAGCTCTCCTGAGTCCAAAGAAGAGCTGGCTTTGTGTGTGCCCTTCCTATCTGCTATACACTTGGTTACAATTCCACAGAAGCTGGGGACAAGGAGGTGGAGATAGGGGACAGCTGAAGAATGACAAAATACAGCTCAGAGAGCAGATAAGCAAATGGTTGGGCGACGCTGTTATTCTTTGTATTATTTCTGATTGCTGCTGTAACAAATTACCATAAATTTAGTGGTTTGAAATCACATGGATTTTCTGTCTTACAGTTCTGGAGCTCAGAGTGTGAAATGAGTCATATGGGGCTAAAATCAAGTCATCAGCAGAGCTGAATTCTTCTGCAGGTGCCGGGGGTGGGGGGGAGTCGTCTTCTTGCTACTCTGTTCTAAATGCTTGTGACCCTCCTCCCCCAAATTTCTGTGTTAAATCCTGACTCTCAAGAGGATGGTGTTTGGAAGTCAAGCCTTTTGATAGGTGATGAGTGCTGTTATCAAAGAGGCCCCAGAGAACTGCCTTGAACCTTCTCCCCTGTAGGGCGCAGCTAGTGGGCACCACCGGTGAGTGGACACTTGGGGGGTCCTGAATATGCTGTGCTTTGATCTGGGACTTCTCAGCCTGTAGAACTTTAAGAAATAAGTTTGTCGCCAGGCACGGTGGCTCATGCCTGTAATCCCAGCACTTTGGGAGGCCGAGGCGGGTAGATTGCCTAAGCTCACAGGTTCAAGACCAGTCTGCGCAAGAGTGAAACCCTATCACTAAAAATAGCCAGGCATTGTGGGGGGCTCCTGCAGTCCTAGCTACTCGGGAGGCAGAGGCAAGAGAATCACGTGAGCACAAGAGTTGGAGGTTGCTGTGAGCTGTGATGCCACTGCCCTCTACCAAGGGTGACATAGTAAGACTCTGTCTCAAAAAAAAAGGAGAAATGTATGTTGTTTATAAGCTACCTAGTTTATAGCATCTTATTATATCAACAGCAATAGACTATTGCACTCATTTCAGGGACCCAGACACTTGCCTTTTAGCTGCTAGAAGCTCCATGCTCCCCTTGTCAGCGACCACAGCACACTGCCCTTTCATCTTCACATCTCCTCCTCCAACTCTAACCCCAGACCTCCCTCTTATGAGGACCCTTGTAATTATAGGAGCCCACCTGGATAATTTGGGCTCCCTCCCAAGATCCGGAACTCAAATCCTTCTGCAAAGTCCCTGTTACCACATAAGGGAACAAATTCACAGATTCAGGGAACTAAAACTTTGCAACATCTTCAGAGGAGTGCATTTGTCTGCCTACCACATCCACCTCCCCCCCAATTTTATAGGTTTCTTTTTCTGTATTTGCCTGAAATTGAGTCACATCAGATTTTACAAAAGTAAGATCTGACCTGATGAATGTATTTAGTGATGATTAATTAGTATTGGGACATTTTCGATTTCCAGGTATAAGCCACCATTACTTATTATGCAAATTTTAAATACACAATCTAAAGGGCAAATGAGTGGTCAATATGTATTGAATAATGTCCCTGACAAATTTCAAAGTAAAAATTAAATGTATACAAATTTTAAATTATAATACTGTGTTGACTTTAGGATATCAAAGTGTTACTATTAATATTAAACATGATAGCACTTATCAGCAACAATTATAGATACCCCAGTGAATTAATTTCTGTGGTAATCATTAAGAACAATATTAAAAATGCTATATAACTTTGATAAGAATCTCATCTGCTAAAGGACTTTGCTTATGCTAACTGTGTGATTGCACAGTTGAATTAAACAATAAATAATATTATCTGGTCCACTCTATCTGAACGATAATAAGCTTCCAACTTTCGTGTTAGAGGTCTGAGCTGAAACTGTTTTTCAGTGTCTCCCTCCCAGCATTTTTTCCCACATCCTACATCTTGCTTTAAGATTATCAAGGCCAAGACTTGATGATTTCAGTGATCACAGATGAATGGAAAGACAAAAGTAATAGGTAGGGGTTCAAATATTTTTTTCCAGGACTTATTCCTATTTCAAGGAATAGAAATAGCTTTCCTATTTCAAGGAATAGGAATTTTTAATTCAGAAAGCTAAGGCACAGAGAAATTAAGTCATTACACGGATAGTAAAGGATGGAGACCTTTTTCAAACATGTGGTCTGATTTTCAGACTCATGCTTCTCACCACTAAAGATGTAAAAAATAAATCTTCATAATTTCTGGAATTAATCAAAATGGCTTATCATCAACAGGTGTCAAAAAGCTAAAAATGTAAAGTTAATATAAACAAGGGTTGGTTAATACAGTGAGGGGTAGATGGAAATGTTCAAATGACTCAGCACTGGCTCCTTTTGTTGTACTGAACTGGGGATACTTTATACTTAATTCCTAAGGTGTCAGGACGCAGAGAAGTGTTTGTGTAGTGAGCAGGGACTCGGTGAATCCAATAGGCTTCATTTCATTCGGGGGCGGGGGACAGAAAAACTAAAAGATTGAGGAAAACAGAGGAACAATCACACTAGGAAACCTAAAGATATGTCATTCAAAAGATATACTTTCAAAAAAAAAAAAAGCAGGGCAGGCAGGATGAAGGACCCAGCAGCTGCCAGTCACCCATGTGAAAGAGCAGACAGGTGCAGAGAAGGGTCGATAGCAAAGCAACTTGGTTCAAAATTGCAGACTTCTGAAAGTGACCAAGGTGTTCTTCAAACGCTGAATGGGCAAATCAAACAAAGTGTGGTATAGCCAGAGAATGGAATATTATTCAGTTATCGGAAGAAATGAGCTATCAAGCCATGGAAGGCAGAGTAATTGTAAACGCACATTTGAGTAGCTAAAGAAATGGGTCTCAGAAGGCTACATACTGTACGATTCCAACTGTGTGACTTTCTGGAAAAGACAGAGCTATCGAGGTAGCAACAACATCAGTGATCACCAGAGGTTTGGGAGACAGAGTGAGGAGTGGATAGGGGGCACTGATGATTTTTAGGACAGAGAAGCTTCTCTGTGTGACACCGTAATGGTGAATCCATGAGGTGACATCGCTAGTCCAAATGCGTAAAATGTATGAAACAAGAGTGAATCCTAATGCAAATGATGAACTGTAGTTAATAACGATGTATCAAAACTGTAACAAAAGGCCCCATAGTCTGCAAAATGTTCATAATAGGGAAACTGGGTAAGGAAGGACACAGTCCCCAAGTTACAACCATCGACTTACATACAACGTGCACTAAGGAAGGAGGCTGTTACTGTAAGTCCCTGAGTTACAAACATCCAACTGATACAAACGGAGGCGATTACCAGGAATAGGTAAATGTACCTGTTCTAGCTTACAGACAAATTCAGCTTAAGAACAAGCCTTTCTTGTTTGTAACCTTGGGACCGCCTGCATAAGAGAATTTTCTGAAAAGCAAGACAGTGCATAGATCTGGGGTCTTGTTAGTTGAAAATCATACCCTATTTGCAGAATTGACCACTGGATGGGCACAGGGATTCTGGACTCTACCAGATCCCGTGCTTACAGGTTGAGTTTCTGTGTGAGTCCATCCTACTGCAAAGGGTCCTACTAGAGCCCAGTTTCTCGTCTCTGTGAGTTCTGACTCTTCCTTCACCATGTGTCACTGTGCATTGGATACCCCTTCACAAGATTATCTGAGGGGGGATCTTTTTAATGTTCCCCTCTTATCTCATAAGCCAAGGACATAGTCCATGGAACTGAGACCACCCTTTTAACTCCTGGCCACCTTCTAGCTTTCAGAATATTTTATTCAAGTATAAGAGATACCTTGAATTTTCTAGTTTTCGCCCAACTCTAACCCTTGTTACACCTTTCTTGTGCCGATTTCTTGGGGTAACTGTTTCCAGATTACTTAAAATTATTTTATCTTGGAGATACTCCTGCTTCTGCGAGCAAGGACATGAAATTGCAGTGTTGATGAAGAGAAACCACTTCACTGCTAGAAAATTTGGCTGAATCAGCTGAGAGTCAGAGAATAGTCTCATCAGGAAGTGTAAATATTTGTTTGGATGAGCCTTTGTGCACTCTGGGTGTAACATCCCCTACTAGCTAAAATAACAGTTTTATGTAGAAGTTAAATTTTTATTAAAAGTATACACAACATAAGAAAATCAGATTATGAATTTTTTCCAGCAGTATTAGGTCTGTAAATATCATAAGCATTTTTCTTTGAATTCATTTTTTATCTTCTTATAGAAATTTAATTGTATAGTTAACTGAAATTAGGATTAATGATGCATTTTCTTTAATCTTATACATAAATATTTATACATCAGCTTTTAAAATTTTAAAATTGTACCTATGGCTTATAAAAACAAAATGCAGCTTGGAAAGGTATATGCTATGTATGTAGTGAAAACTGGTGACTTCTCTTGTAAATGCCCAATTCCTCCATCACACAGCCCCAGGTGTTTTCCACATAATGATTTCTTGTTTATATTTCCAGAATTACCTTGGATACATAGGCATATATGTATATGTATGCAAATCTGTAATGTATACTTTAAAAACAGGATGTAATATCTTAGATATGTTTATGCAGTTTATATGTGTGATATATGAGATGTGTGATATATAATAAATGTACCAGATATATTATATTGACCTCTTGGGACATCATCACATACAGTAAAGCTCATCAATCATGGATGTGGGTATATGGGGAAGGATGTGTATAATGGTGAATGTGTTTTTATGGTTCAGAATATACTTCTAAGGGAAAAATTCGGAATTTCCTTTAACTATTGGAATGCACTTCTAATGATACTCACCTGATATTGCAAATAACTCTTTGTTAAGAAATCAGCAATGGTTTCCTGAGCCCATGTCTGTCTGGCAAGGCTTGGCTTCATAAATACTGCAATCATGTCGTGCTCTGAACACGATACTTACAAAGCTTCAAAAGTTTACATTGGGCTGTTGGTCAACTAATACAATCTTTGTTTGACTGTTAGTAGAAAATATACAAGTAGATGAACGTACAGTGGAGTGACCTCTTCCTGCAGGATTCAAACTCAGCAAAACAGTGCCAGGTAATTTCAATAGGACTCCATTTCTCATAAGCAATGCCACTCTGGATGTTCAGTGAAATTAAATCTTTTTATTTTATTTTATTTTATGGTAATAGCCTTATGGGTAGGTTAGAAACCTCTCTCATTCCAAAGATGTCTCATTTTTTATGCCAGAAATTCAGAATTAGAAGGCAGCAAATTGTGGTCTTTAAAATCCTCAGGAGAGGTCTCTGTAAATGGAACTATTTGTTAGTTTTTGGCTATATCATCGGCAGCTCAGTAGTTACCCACAGAGGTACTGCATTCTTCCAAATAAGAAACTCTTTGCATATCTGTACAGTTTAGGATGGGAAAGAAGATTGAAAGGCTAGTTCAGGAGAAGGTATTTATAAAGTCTGTTAATACTAATCAAAGTTAATTTGACACAAAGGTGAGCTGTGTTAACCATTCATTCTTGAGCCAGTGGCTGTTTTAGGCCTTATGGCCACCAGGATAGAGCAGAATTTTCCCCTCACCTCTGTAGTGCTGCTCTATGTAATAAATTAACACAAACACACACACACACCACACACACACACACACACACACACACAACACACACACACACCCGCACACACCACACACACACACCCGCACACACCACACACACACACCACACACACCACACACGCACACACCACAAACACCACACACGCACACACCACACACACACACGCACACACCACACACACACACACCACACACACACACCACACACCCACACACACCACACACGCACACCACACACACACACACGCACACACCACACACACACACTCACACACCACACACACACACCGCACACACCACACACACACACGCACACACCACACACACACCACACACACACCACACACACACGCACACACCACACACACGCACACCACACACACACGCACACCACACACACACACGCACACACACACACACCACACACACACCACACACATCACACACACACACACACACACACACACCTCAAGTGATTAATAAGGAAAACTCAATTATATCATTCAGTGCAATGAAAAGCATTTCTTTAAAAAGACAAAGCATAAAATGTGGAAATCAGGGGAATGAAAAGGTAATATTTGATTGAATGTGCATAGTCTAAGTTTATTTCTTCCATCTTGATCTTTGGAGGTAAGTTTTAGTTTGCTTTGAGTTTCAGATCTAGAACTTTTGATGGTTGGATAACAACAGGGAAGGCCATGGAAATAGATTGTGAGAAGAGGCTGATGGTTGGGTGAGAGGTTTTTCCCCTTTATTTGCTTTTATTCATAAAAGCATTATTTGCTCCTATTTATAATTACACTTTTTGGCTTTTATGCACAGCCATCACAGCTTGATGCTTTATTGTTGAAACTGCCTTCAGATAGGGCATGTACCAACTCTGGGTATCAGACAAAATGCCAGCAATTGGATGATGGATTCTGTAAACAGGTACAAAAGCAAGATATCAACTTAAAGAATTTTAGCACTGATGGAAGATAAGCAGGTGCTTCTTTTGTGGTGGGGAGTGTAGCCTCTTCATTCTGGCTCATCAGAGAGTACTTTAAATGTTGTAAATTTAAAAGTAGAGCAAGCAGACAGCCCTCAGAATGGGAGAAGAGATTTGCAGGTTATGTCTCCGACAAAGGTTTAATAACCAGAATCCACACAGAACTCAAATGTATTAGCAAGAAAAGAAAAGTGATCCCATCTCAGAGTGGGCAAGGGACTTGAAGAGAAACTTCTCTGAAGAAGACAGGCGCACGGCCTACAGACACATGAAAAAATGCTCATCATCTTTAATCATCAGAGAAATGCAAATCAAAACTACTTTGAGATATCACCTAACTCCAGTAAGATTAGCCCATATCACAAAATCCCAAGACCAGAGATGTTGGCGTGGATGTGGAGAAAAGGGAACACTTCTACACTGCTGGTGGGAATGCAAATTAATACATTCCTTTTGGAAAGATGTTTGGAGAACACTTAGAGATCAAAAATAGGCAATTCAATCCTATAATTCCTCTACTAGATATATATCCAGAAGACCAAAAATCACATTATAACAGAGATATTTGCACCAGAATGTTTATTGCAGCCCAATTCATAATTGCTAAATCATGGAAAAAGCCCAAGTGCCCATCGATCCACGAATGGATTAATAAAATGCAAGGAAATTTATGTTCCAAAATCTATGCTGAAAAATGACTTCAGAAGACATCACTTAGAAGTGGAAGATTATTTTGAGGCTCTTCTGCCATAACCCTTATCTTGGTCTTTGCAAATGTGCCAAGGTGCCTGTGGCTCAAAGGGGTAGGGCGCTGGCCCCATATGCCGGAGGTGGTGGGTTCAAACCCAGCCCCGGCCAAAAACTACAAAAAAAAAAAAAAAAAAATCAAACTGTCCTTTAAAATTCTAGGGTGAGTTTCAGATCTGTGAAGTTTCCTAAACTCTGACCTTCATTCTTGGGTTACAGTCACCACCAGATGTGAAAGCTTGACGCTTCTAATATTGTTTAAACAAATACCCAGTACTTTAAAGTTATTTTAAATAGTTAAATGTTTTCATTATAGCATGAAGCCATAGGAAATAAGGGAAACAATGCAACTTCGAGGAGGCTGAATTTATATTTATGGGTGAGCTGAAATTAATCCCATGATAGACTATCCAGATAACATGTATGTATTTACTTTGCATTTTGAAGTACTACAGTGTGAAAGGATAACTACTGGGAAGAAAAAACTACTGATTTTTAGTTCTAAATCTTCATCAGTTTAAGAAAAATAAAACAATAATTAGTTGTTAAGCTCGGGCTGATTCCAGGTAATACGGAATAATCTTTGCAGGTGGCTGGGAGAGTAAAGATCGCTTGTCAATGTGAAAAGAATAACATTGAAATTAACAAATGGCTGATACACAGATAGTCACGTATGAAAAGATTAACATTCGATAGTAAAGGGAAATATGTGAGAAATACTTATGCTAATGAGATATCACCTGACAGATAATACAAAAATCATTGATGGAATAAGAAAACAGTCAAATTGATGCCTCATTTTCAACTGGCAAGTTATCCTGGTGCAGAAAAGCATGTTTTTTCCCCATTGGTTCTGATAGTGAAATATAAACAGAATACCCAAGCCAAAGTGACAGTGGGATTGAGAGTGGGCAGGTGGGTGTTGGAGGATATAAAAGTGGGGGAATTTGTACCACATGCTCTCATTTGGATTTGGAGGGGTGTCTTTGGTAATAAACAGGATTTCTGCTTTTCGTCTTCTTGATGCGGGGTTTACATTGAGAGAAAAAACTCTACGAGTTTAATGAAACAAATGAAGACCTTCTGGTTTGAATATTTATTTTAATGAGAGGCAAGCCCACTTGGATGGGAAAGGTGAAGAAAAAGCAGGTTTGGCCTCCCCTGAAGCGCTGTATGAGCACGCCTGTACCGCCCAGCTCTAATGTTCTCTGACTTAAACTCATCTGGATGACCAGACATCTGGGAGTATTTATGCCTTTTTTGGGTATGTGCTATCCCATTCTGGCTATCCATCAAATCCAGAACAGACTTCCCAATGATGTTTTGTACAAAATGTAGAGTAGAATGATAACTGATTAGCATTACGTGATAAATGGACATTCTTCAGCTGAAAGGGTAAGTGGAAAACAGCTGAGACAACACACAAGCAGGAAGTACATCGCACAGCCTGTCTCTTGGTTCATGTGAGCAGAGCTTATTTTTTACTGTTACCATTCGAAACTATATACAGCTGTATATTCTATGCAGCAAAAACAAAAAAAATGGGCCAGTGCCCTTTTGTCTGAATATATTTGGAGGATGACTTCCTGATGGTGTCTTCCTGGGATGAAACTGTTCTTGGTCACACATAGAAAAAGGTAAAGCTGAGGGTCACTGAGTCCTGAATGAGATGGCTCCCTCCAACCCCCAAATACTATAGAACCAAATTTCATGTCTTTTAATTCTTTCAACTCAAATTAATCTTTTAATGAATCTCTAAAATAGAGTAAGAGTTATAAACTAAAAGCAAGGAGAAAATGAGGCTGCCTAGGTTCTGAAAAGTAGCCCCTGGTCTACCTACAGGGCCTTAGCTCCTCACCGCCAGTTGTTTCGCTGCAGTCATGATCGGCCCCGTGTTTCCAAGTCATCCATTCCTTTTTAGAAAAGTTAGAAATCCATTTAAAAAGAAATCATACATTTTCTGCTTGGAAAAACTTTAGATGTTTTGTTTTCTTTTATAAGCACTCTAAAGGTTTACCACCAAATACCAACAGATTAAACTCAGAGAGGCTTTTTCAAACCTCTATTCTAGGTATTTTTAAAAACTTACATTTATGTGGTGCTAACAGGAGTTGACAGTTAAATATGTAATTAAAAATAAACAAACAAGCACTGAAGTTTAAACACAGTGTTAAGTTACATTGTACCTACTGTAAACCGTCTTCATTGATTTATTAAGAAGCATTAGTGGATGATAGAGCCTTAAATCAAGTGGTAGTCTATTATAGCAATTTTTCATTAATTGGTGCTTTATTAGTTCAGTTGGAAGAAGACTAATAGATCCTTTTTCCAAATCACTCACTGGAGAGATAAAAACAATTCATCAAAGATTAGGTGATGAGACCAAAGCTTTACAGGAAACTAGAAGCAAACAGTTCTTGAAATCCAGCATCAGGTGGGAGAGGGAACGCGAGTGGAAATGGTGGGGAATGAGGAGGAACACACAGGCGATGGGAGACAGGATGGGTCGCGAGGGCTGAAGGGCGGCAGCCTGCAGCCGGCACCTGAACCGTGGAGACAGCTTCATTTACAAGGTTGTGTAATTCTTTTTTATTAAATCATAGCTGTGTACAATAATGCAATCATGAGGTACAATGTGCTGTTTTTATATACCGTTTGAAATATTTTCATCAAACTGGTTAACATAGCCTTCATGGCATTTTCTTAATTATTGTGTTCAGACTTTTATATTCTACGTTTAGTAAATTTCACCTGTACCCTTCTAAGATGCACCGTAATTCTTAACACATGGGGTAGAGATCAAACTTAAAGAGGAAAACCTGTGTGCTGGCTGATAACAAGGGAAGAATGCATGGGCTATGTGACTCCTGACAGGTGGAAAGAATGTTGTTAATGGGTGAGAAGTGGTCGGGGCGGGGAGGGGTCACTCCCTGAGCATTTCCCAGGCAGTGGGGGCCCCGGCGCCTGCAGCTCTCCCTGTACAAACAGTCGCCTGCATCAGCTGCTTCTCCGTTTCCTTCCAGGACTCTTTGACTATATGGAGGTTCTTAAAAGGTAATGATGGCCGCTTAAGCCTAGGAGTTGGAGGTTGCTGTGAGCTATGTGAGGCCATGGCACTCTACCCAGGGCCATAAAGTGAGACTCTGTCTCTACAAAAAAAAAAAAAAAAAAAAGGTGATGATGGCATGGTGCCTGTGGCTCAAAGGAGTAGGGCGCAGTCCCCATATGCTGGAGGTGGTGGGTTCTAAACCCAGCCCCGTCCGAAAACTGCAAAGGAAAAAAAGATAATGATGACAAGGGTTAGATCACAATGGACTTAGTACCAACTGTTACATCAGTCCTTTCTGTTTGTAATAGTGAGAACAAGGGTTAGGTTATGATTTACAGAGTTAGCCCTGACTGTGAAAAGAGGTAAGTTTTAATCAAGTGGCCTAAGGTAATGTGGAGGAGCCAGTTTGGCCTCACAAGAGAATACCTCACCTTCAAGCATTTTAGGTCATTGCACTGTTGTTAGATGACACTAATAATTTTTCTGCACTTTATTAATTGGCCATTTTTGTTGGCTCATTTTCTTTCCTGCAAATCAATACAACTAAATTTCTTTAACATTTGAAACTTAAGAAATTTTAAAATACAAGGACTATCCTCTTTAGCAAATCAAAACTAGAAATATTTTAATATTTTAAAAATCAGCCTGTATAATGAATATCTCCTTTGCTTCAGAAATTAGACAAATCAAATTCATCATTTAGTGGTTCATTCATTCATGTCTAAAATCTAATAACCACGTCAAAGATTTAACTTTTCTAATTGTTGTAATTCTTCATTGGCCTCTGGGTGTTCATTTCCCTCCTATGGATCAGAGTAAATTAAAATTTAGCTAATTACAACAATTTCATCAGGAAATTTTTTTTTTCCTCCTGTGCATATTTTTATTTGTTTTGTTGTAAGAACAATTTGTAGCATCAATTAAAATCTTGGTAGTACTTTCGATGAAAATTTCGAGGATATATTTGTCCATTTACTCTTTTCAAAATGAATTTAAATTTTGTTAACATCTTAAAATTTTATTTTCCCAACCTCTTTTTTGTAATCTGACAAGATTTACATTAAGAATTTTTATGGTTCTAAAAATATTTAAGAAAACTACTTACAATGAACAGATTGAACACAAAATATATTTTGGGGCAGGAATAAATGGCTGTAGCCATACTTACATTTTATTTTTTAAGATATCCTTTACCTTAATTATCTTTCAGTTATTAATTACTTTGCTCTTCTGTTACTTGTAGATTTTCCAGGTACCATATTTTAGATGTCTGACCTTATTAGGATTTATTTCCTGGTCCCACTCTTTGCCTCTACCATAATAAATCAATTTTAATATGTTAATGACTATCAAATAGTGGGTCCAGTAAATTTAATAGTGGACTTTCACAAATAGTGACATCTAATAGAGAAATTACATAATTACAACTATGTCGCTGTATTAACCTTCACGGTCCATCCTAGGACTATTAAGTGGCCATCCACTACAACCTTTCCTCTGCCTCCTTTTAAATATTAACTATTACCTTATCTGTTCTATGCTGTGATTTCAACCTGTTTCTAAAATCCTTGGCTGCTAATATCACGAATGCTCTTAAGGCCTTAGCTTGACATTGCTCCTCCAACTTGGGCCTCAGTCCTATTTTTCTTGTCTTCATCTTTGTTTTTTTTCCTTGACTATGATTTGTATCAGTTCCTTGAAACAAAAGCAGGTTTGTGTTAAGTAAGAAAGATGGAAACATGCATAATCAACACACCTGTTAGTATTTTTAGAGAATGAATACACAAAAAATAAATCATAGATTTCCAATGTTACACTACTGCTTTGGTTCTTAGAAGGTAAACACACAGGACCAGAGTGAACGTCCTTGCCCTTCAAAGCAAAAGTTTATATTGATTTTTATGGTGGCAGAATACATCAGTTGATTATTCCATGAAATGTTTTCTCTGTCTGCCTTTTTTATGGAACGTATAAGTAAAAATACTCTAGCGGAATGTGTGAAATGTTAGTCATCTCTCTTGTAACATTATCTATCTTGGGAGTTGCTAAACAATCTTCCCATGGTACTTAGTAAGATTTCCTGGACGGCGCCTGTGGCTCAGTCAGTAAGGCGCTGGCCCCATATACCGAGGGTGGCGGGTTCAAACCCGGTCCCGCTGAACTGCAACCAAAAAATAGCCGGGCGTTGTGGCGGGCGCCTGTAGTCCCACCAGCTGCTCAGGAGGCTGAGGCAAGAGAATCGCATAAGCCCAGGAGTTGGAGGTTGCTGTGAGCTGTGTGAGGCCACGGCACTCTACCGAGGGCTATAAAGTGAGACTGTCTCTACACACACACACACACACACACACACACACACACAAAGATTTCCTTACATGCTTAAAGTGTCTTCATTACTATGTCCAAAAACACAGTGTTTTTCCTCGGCATTTGTGAGTTTTGATTTTATTACAGGGAAAACTATGTTTTGTGTGTAGTGTAATCCGCATTTATATTTACTCTAATCCCGGTATGTTATTGCTTCAACTGAGCTTTACAGTTAAAAATACAGTGGTGTCATAAACAGGTGTGCGCCTCAAAGATAGATACTAAAGAGATGTTCAGATACCCCTCACATTCCTTTCTTCTACATGTTACAGAAGGCAGATGAGGGGAGCTGTCTAAACACTGCCATTGTGTTACCTCATTCCCCCTCATTATTTTCCGTTATTTCATCATCATCTTTATTGTTTCGCACACTGCATGTTATTTTCCACTCTGTTTGTCCTCATATAAAAAGCCAACACAAAAATAACAAAGGCCCTTTTCATTCGTGAGCACGTACAGCTCTTCAGCAGCATGCAGGGACTAGTGAGCGTTGCAGATGGTGAAAGAGTAACTGGGTATATATTTATGCTTGGATGTGCCTCCAACTTGTCACTGTAAACTGAAACTTTCCAGATCATGTGTGTTTGGTACATAACGATCTCTGAAAGCCTGCTTTGTGTAGGAGAAAGGATGAGAATGCAAAGATATTGACAGTGCTCTAGAGACCATACGCTGCCCCCTCCCCAGCTACCTACCATCCTCTTTTATCCACTGTCAATATTTAATTTTTCATTTACAGAGCTTTGACCTGTTAACGAATTATTATTAGAAGACCTTTATGGTTAGTCATCCATGCAATAAAAAAAGACGGAGAACTTTCTTTAGGGGGAGGATCGTGAAGTGATCATAAGAGCCCCAGCATTTCTAAGGGGGGAAGGGATATTAAGCATTTCTTCATACACTTGAAGGAAAATCAAGGAAATAATCAAGGATTACCACTGAGCTGCAGATATTGGTGATTGTGGAGTTGGAATTTGGCACGATGGTTGTAGGAACAGAAAAAAATTAAATTTATATATTTTTGCATTATTTTTCTTTTTATAATAAATACGTACTATTCATGTAATAAAGAATGGAAAGAAAAAATAGAATGAGGGGAATGAGGGCCATTAAATGGTCAGAGGTCCTTTATGGGGGAAGGAGATCCTTGTAGTTTTTATAATGTTGCTCAGAGCTAGTCTACGCATTCCACAGCGTGGCTATCAGAGTAACTTAATGTGGCCTATTAATGAAAATTTGTGAATGCAGTATGTAGGTTGAAGGTTTGGCTGTGATAATTCCCCAAACAGATGGTATTAAAACTCATTCTGGAGAACTGCTAGTTTAATTAACCTACTATTGCGGTTGCATATTATCATCTGGCATAAGATGAACAACCCCGTAGGTGGGGCTAACCTCACTCCCATGTAAACAACAATAGAAATAAAGCAAATAATAAGGCATTGACCTGTCAACAATTGCATCAAACATTAAACTAGGGAAAAAAATTGTTTGCCATGATAACATAATACACTTGTGAAGGGTGGTATATTTTACACACATACCAATTACACATATATGAACGTCATCCTTCCTGGGAAGCGGAATTGAGTGTCACATAAATACCAAAGCCCAGGGCCCCAGTCATTCTCCATCCTCCTTTCCTTCCAGCCTGGGGCAACTGCTGACCTCATTTCTCTCTCGATGGCTTTGCCTGTTCAGGACATTTCCTATAAACGGAATCGTACAATGTTGGTCTTTGTGTCTGGTTTCGTTCACTTATAATATTGTCTTTAAAGTTCGACCACGTTGCAGTGAGCGTCCGAACTTAATTTTTTCTTTCCTTTGTTGGTTGGCATTCTCAGAATCATCTTGTGTGTGTAGGTATAAATAGATACCTATGTGTTTTCAAAGATGCCACTGTGTGCATTGTGGTGTGTTCACCACATCTCCTCCCTGAAATGACACTGTTCTCAACCCAGGTTTCAGGTAGCAAGCTTATGACGTTTGATATGTGTTTCCTCACTACGTGCCTTATAGAGTGGTCACCACATTCGCTCACTGAAATCCACCTGAACACGTAATTCTTTTTCAAGGCTGAATAATATTCTGTTGTAGCAATGTGCCACATTTCATGTGTGTGTTCAACCATGTTTTTTATGGATTATAATTTGTACTGTTTTCACTTTGTGGTCATGAATGATACTGATATGAACATTCATGTCCAAAGTTTTATGTGGGCACACGCTTTCAGTTCTCTTGGGTTTCTGTATGGACAGAAATTGCTGGGTCATATGACAAGTCTATGTTTAACTTTGTGAGAAGCTGGCAAACTGTCTTCCAAAGCATGTACCCTGTTTCCCCGAAAATAAGACAGTGTCTTATATTAAGTTTTGCTCCCAAAGATGTTCTAGGTCTTATTTTCAGGGGATGTCTTATCTTTCCTGTAAGTAGGTCTTATTTTCGGGGAAACAGGGTACTACATTTGATGTTCCTAATTGGCGATGTAAGGGGATTCCAATGTACCCCCATCCTTGCCAATGCTGGTTATTAATCTGTCTCAGTGATTATAGACATCATGGTGGATGTGAAATGTTATTTTATTTAGGTTTTGATTTGATTTTTTTATTTTTTATTTTTGCCATTCTTACATCTTCTCTGGCTAAATGTCTAATTCAATGTCAACTTTTATATCGTGCTATTTGTCTTTTATTGTTGAGTTGCAGTAGTTCTTTATATATTGTAGACACAAGTCTCTAATTAGATGTGCAATTGAAACCATAAGAGAATCTGTGTGAGTTGGCCACCGCAAGGGTTGTAACAAACTGGTCAACACGTGGCCAGCATAAGGAACTAGGTCTGATCTACAGATACGTACCTGCGGTGCATGTCCAGTCTAGGAAAATTAGGTCAACTGAAGAAGGGGGTCAATGTAGGGAGGTTCTAGTATGTTCTCCCATTCATTACGTTGTTATTTCAATTCCTTATTTCACCTTATTGCCATTATTTTGATAATAAAAATATATAAATTTGGGTTTAGCATAATTTCCACTAAGAATAGGTGGGAAGGAAATGTTAAGGTGAAAATAATCATGTTATGATGGTGGAATGATGGGTAACTAAACATTTTTTTCATGTATTTATAACATTTTCCACTATGATTAAAGAATTCCTAGAAATGTGTCCTAATGAGGGGACTGCAATATAAACAGGAAGCACAAAAGTTTTTAATTTTTTAGAAGTCCTATTTGTCTAATTTTTCTTCTGTTGCTATGCTTTTGGTGTCATATCTGGAAAACCATTACCTAATCCAAGATCACAATAGATTATATTCATGTTTTAATCCATTTTATTTATTATTAAATCATAGCTGTGTACATTAATGCAATCATGGGGCACCATACCCTGGTTTTATAGACCATTTGACATATTTTCATCACACTCGTTAACATAGCCTTCCTGGCATTTTCTTAGTTATTGTGTTAAGACAAATGTTCTATGAACCAAGTGTATGGTGCCCCATGATCATATTGATGTACACAGCTATGATTTAATAAAAAAAAAAGACATTTATATTCTACATTTAGTAAGTTTCACATGTACCTTTGTAAGATGCACCATATGTGTTTTAATCTAATACAGTAGAACCTCCATAGTTGACCACCTCCCTACATTGACCTCATTTTCACAGACTGGACACGCACCACACATATTCAATGCAAGTTCCTTACACCGACCAACTCCGTGCATTGACCAGTTTGTTATAGTCCCTTGGGTGGTCAGCTCACAGGGGTTCTAGTGCAGTATAAGCTTTGCTCTTGCGTGACAATTCTGTGTTCAAGTCTGAGTTATTTTCATGTAAGTTATGCGGAAGATAATTCAACTTCATTCTTTTTTCAGTCGTCACAGCACCAATTATGGAAAAGGCTGGTCTTCTCACTTTTAATTGTCTTGTCACCCTTTGTCAAAAGGAGAGAACCAAACATTTAGGTGTTTCTTTCTGCCTGTCCAACAGATCTGTGGATCTGTATGTCTAGTCTTTTCCAGCCCTACAGTCTTGATTATTAATGCTTTGTCGTATGTTTTGAAGGTTGGAAGTAAGACCCTTCTCAATTAATTCTTTTTCTTTAAGATGGTTTTGGATATACTGGGTCCTTTGAACTGCTATGAAGATTTTTTTGGATTAGTTTGTCATGTCTCTAGAAATTTTGTTTGAAATTTATTGGAATTGCATTGAATATTCTAACCAAATTTGGAATATTACAGGGAGCGATGCTGACTGTCACAGTGTCCTGGTACTGCTGTATAAACTGTCAGAACCTCACTGGCAGAAATTTACAGAAATTTATTTTCTCAAATTTTTGGTGTCTAGAAAGGTGAGGTCAAGGTGTATGTCAAGGTCAAGGGCAAGATTTATTGTTATTTTTCCTTAGGGCTTGGAGGTATGACATGGTCCCTGTCTCTCTTCATCTTCTGATGGTTTGCTGGCAACTTGGGCATTCCTGGTAGGTGGCACTACAATGCCTTCCCTGAGTGTTCTCATCACAACAGGTCCTTTCTAAGGACACCAGGTGACTAGGGACCCCCTCTACCTGATGCAACCTCATATTAACTAGACTAATCACATATTCCTCAGCCCTATTTCCCTATCAGATAACATCCCAAGGTAGTGGGGATTAGTACCCCCCCACAGGAAATTGGGGGGACACCGTTCAAGCCATCATGCCAAATTAGCAATATTTAGTCTTCCTATCTTTGTACATGGAACAATTTTTCAATTTATTTAGGTCTTCTTTGATTTCTTTCACTGATGTTTTATAGTTTTCAGTGTACAGATCTTACACTTCTTTTGTTAATTTTTTTCTAGTGTTTAATTCTATTTGATGGTATTGTAATAGGAACTACTTTCTTAATTTCACTTTCATCCTTTTATTACCAGTGCATAGAAAATAAAATTTATGTTTTAAATATTGATCTAGTATCTGGCAATATTGCTAAACTCATTTTTTGTTCTAACATATTTTGTACAAATTATTTAAGACTTTTTAATACATGATCATGCCATCTGTGAATAGAAATGTTAATTCTTCCTTTCTCAGATGAATGAATTTTACTTCTTTTTCTTGCCTAATTGCCCTGGCTAGAATCATAAACACAATGTTGAACAGAAGTGCTGTTAACATAAGATAAAGTCTTAAGTTAGCTGTGAGTTTTTCTTAAATGTTCTTTAATCAGTCAGGTCAAGGACATTCCCTTCATTTTAATTTGTTTAGTGTTTTTATTTGGAAGAGATGTTGAAAAATTTTAAATGTCTTTTCTGTGATAATTTAGATGATCATCTATGATTTCTTTAAAAAAATTTTAGTTGTCATATAGTATATTACAATGACTGATTTTGTCTGTTGAACAAACCTTACATTTCTATAATAAACCCTGCTTGGTCATGGTATATAATCCTTTTTATGTTGCTGGATTAGGCTTGCTACTATTTTATTGGATACTTTTTGCAGCCATATGCCTTCCCAACCTCTCAGAGGTGGCTCCATAACATTGTATTTTTTCAGAGTTTCTCAAAATTTTTTAATGTCTTAATTTCTAGTGAACAAAGCTGGCCCATGTCTGTATATCACAGATTGAACGAGGCTTTTTCTTTATTAAGCAAGGGCTACATTTGTTATTGAACCACAGTCTAGTATCTTAGTATGAATTTAATTTTCTATTCACTATTAGAAAGCTATTATGTTTGAGGTTTTTTTCCCTCCCTTGCTGAGCAAGCCAAACCTTTCTATCCTCCTGTATTATTCTTCTGTTTTTTACTTAACTTTGGACTTTCTCATTTCTGTTGGAATCTCAGAACACTTTCTAGATAAGGGCCAAATTATTTTATTTTTGCTGGAATAATCTAGCAATTTTATCATATGGATTGAAAATGATTACCAAACTCCATCCTGCATGTCACAAACAGGGTTTCTAATTTACTGGTTGGTTCAGGGTTTGCTTTTCTTGGGAAAAGAAACTATATAGGAATTCTTCAGCGTTTTTCTGCCTTTGTAACACTGACCGTGATATTCCAAAGCAATCTAATGTTTTCAATGAGAAAATAAAATCCTGTCTAATTTCATGCAAACCATAACTTTGGAACCCATAATCTTCTCTTTCATTATCTCTACTTTGCATAAAGATTCTCTAATCATTCTAATTAGCTAAAAAATGGGGGAAAGACATTATGTTTCTAACAATGGGAGTCTGCATGACTTATTTCTGATAGCCATACAATGGGATTGAAGTTACAAAGACATGGAGGTAAAAGATAACCTAGAGAAAAAAGCAGACTGTTTGATCAAATAAGCAACATGATTTTATATGGTAATGTCTACACATCTATGGACATTAAAAGAATAGAAAGGTATACGTTGAAATATGAACCATGGTTACCTCTGAATGATGGAAGGCAGATGTTTCTTTTCTTTATTCTTCTGGGTCTGCTAACGGTCCTCTAATTTTGTGGTCCCCAAGCACTGAAGCAGACAGGTACAAATCTGTGGCCAGTTGGGAACTGGACCTCACAGCATCACAGCCTGAACCCTGTGTCCTGTGCCACCCCCTTCACCTCTCCCCACACAGCAGGTGAGTGGTCAGCAAGAGAAGCCTCAGCCGTGTTTACAGCTGCTCTCCACACTCACACCACCCCCTGAGCTCTGCCTCCTACCCCACACCCCCCACTTCCACCTGCCCTATCTATGGAAAAATATTATCTTCCATGAAACTGGTCCCTGGTGCCAAAAAGGCTGGCAGCTGCTGCTCTAATTTATAGTATATTATAACAATATTTTAAAATGCATATAAAGATACTTTATATAAAATAAAAAAGATTCTCTAATCAGTTCAAATCATGTTTAAACACTAGAAATTCCTCTGACTCAGTAGGGTCCTGGTCTTCTCTTAGTTGTAGCCTATTAACATAAGATTGTCATTATTTTATACTCTTCTGTTTCTGTACCGAACCCCAAAATGTGACAAAAATGCTTGAGTCAGAATTGTTAACAAAATATCCCCTAAAAAAGGACAGAAGATAAATCTGCCAGTTGGCTATTCTGGGAGTGGGGGGAGGTGGTGGGAGAGATCTGTTTCCTCCATGATCAAGTATATCCTGGGCGTGTCCCCCCCAATCAATGCCGTGAGTAAACGTCTCAATGGATAAGTTATACCTTCTCAAAGTGGGACACTGGAAAAGTTGTCCTGTTGCTACCGTTTCAGAAAAGAATTAAAACAGGGACTCTTGTCAGTTTGAAACAGAAGGTGAAAGACCCTCAATGAATCCCCAACAATAAAAAAAAAAAAAAAAAAAAAAGTTAAAAAATAAAAGAATGCAAATGCTTAAAAAAAAAAAAAGAATTGCCAGCAATAGCGGAGGTGCATATAGGTAGAGAAGGGACGAAGGCGGGCTTAACTCCATGTTAGGGTTTTGGTGGGGCTTGCCAGCACACCTCTTGTATGTAAGGTGTTTGCAAGTTGCTGGTGGAGACAGTTCCGACAGAGCAAGGGGAGAGAGGGGGCGAGGTGGGGAAACGTCTACTCCGTGCATATTTACCTTTATGTTTATTTCATAGTTACCCTGGCTCATTTCATTTTTCCAGTTATATTTTTATAATATGAACTCCTTTCATCCACTCATTTCTACTTCTGAAAATGCTCTTCAGTCAGCAATCTAGTTCGCACTTTCCAATCTTCTTATCTTATTGAATCTCTTTGCCACATTCAACACTGTTGAGCCCTCTTTTGAAATTCCCTGCTTTCCTGGCTTCCAAGCCTGTATTATTTCTCCTGCTCTTCCTTCATCATTGGCAACCATACGTCAGACTCTGTTTTACTTTTCTTCCAGGTCTGTTAATGAAACGTGAGTCATGGGTTCCGTCCTTGACCCCATTCCCTGGTTAACTGTGAGCCTCTATAAGGCTGATGACTCCCAACTGGAGTTTCTGGACTAATTGTCTTTTCTGAGCTCACAGTTATATTTCCCATAGTCTTTTTGATACTTCGTCCTCAATAATAAATGATGTCTTATATCAGAAAGGGAACATATTTCTACATTCTAAGACCAGCTTATCTTCCTGTATTTGTCATTTTGTTTTATGGCACTGCCATCCAATAAATCACCCAGACCGCAATCTACAAAGGCCCTCGAGCCTCCTGTCTGCTACTCATTTCCAATATCTAATCAATCACCAGACCCTGGTGAGTCTATCTTACTATCTCTCAGACTCATTCTCTTCTGCTTTGCTGCTCTGGTTAGAGGCTACAGCTCAGTTCTCTGGTAAACACTTTTATGGAGTAGAGTGAGGAGGAGGGACAAAGTGAGAAAGGAAAGAGCCGGCCCGTGGGCGGTATCTCTGTGGCTGCCTCCGAGTCGGTCTGTGAGACGCTGAACACCAGGTAGGTCTGTGAGATGCTGAAACACTCAGTAGGTCTGTGAGATACTGAAACACCAGGTAGGTCTGTGAGATGCTGAAACACCCAGTAGGTCTGTGAGATGCTGAAACACCAGGTAGGTCTGTGAGATGCTGAACACCCAGTAGGTCTGTGAGATGCTGAAACACCCGGTAGGTCTGTTACATGCTGAAACACCCAATAGGTCTGTTAGATGCTCAAACACCGAGTAGGTCTGTTAGATGCTGAACACCCAGTAGGTCTTTTAGATGTTGAAACACCCAATAGGTCTGTTAGATGCTGAAACACCAGGTAGGTCTGTGAGATGCTGAAACACCGAGTAGGTCTGTTAGATGCTGAAACACCCAGTAGGTCTGTTACATGCTGAAACACCCAATAGGTCTGTTAGATGCTCAAACACCGAGTAGGTCTGTTAGATGCTGAACACCCAGTAGGTCTTTTAGATGTTGAAACACCCAATAGGTCTGTTAGATGCTGAAACACCAGGTAGGTCTGTTAGATGCTGAAACACCGAGTAGGTCTGTTAGATGCTGAACTTCTAGTAGGTCTTTTAGATGCTGAAACAACCAATAGGTCTGTTAGATGCTGAAACACCAGGTAGGTCTGTTAGATGCTGAAACACCGAGTAGGTCTGTTAGACACTGAACATCCAGTAGGTCTGTTAGATGCTGAAACACCAAGTAGGTCTGTTAGATGCTGAACATCTAGTAGGTCTTTTAGATGCTGAAACAACCAATAGGTCTGTGAGATGCTGAAACATCCAGTAGGTCTGTTAGATGCTGAAACACCGAGTAGGTCTGTTAGATGCTGAACATCCAGTAGGTCTTTTAGATGCTGAAACAACCAATAGGTCTGTTAGATGCTGAAACACCAGGTAGGTCTGTTAGATGCTGAAACATCCAGTAGGTCTGTTAGATGCTCAAACACCGAGTAGGTCTGTTAGATGCTGAACACCCAGTAGGTCTTTTAGATGCTGAAACACCCAATAGGTCTGTTAGATGCTGAAACACCAGGTAGGTCTGTTAGATGCTGAAACATCCAGTAGGTCTGTTTGATGCTCAACACCGAGTAGGTCTGTTAGATGCTGAAAAACCCAGTAGGTCTTTTAGATGCTGAAATACCCAATAGGTCTGTTAGATGCTGAAACACCAGGTAGGTCTGTTAGATGCTGAAACACAGAGTAAGTCTGTTACATGCTGAACACCAAGTAGGTCTGTTAGATGCTGAAACACCCCCTTCTCCCCCCCAAAAGACAGTCTATAATGGTTTCCTATGGACCATTCCTATGTAAGGGGAGACTTTTAAGGAAATGAAGGAAGACGTTATCAACTTGATTTAATCTCTTATTAGTCAAAGATTTGTTCAGGGCTTTTACAGCCTTAAACTTTTTGGTTACACATGTGTGGGAACCAAGAAAGACCACGAAGATCAACAGGGGAGCCTCAGGACTAGAGGCACAAGGGATATGACCAGGCAAGGCCATGTTAACAAGTGTTGTGAGGTTGTACGTGTCTGGCCCAGGCAGGGCTCCGAGGTTGAGAGGATCTGGAGCGTTTCAGAAGCGGTGTCCAACCCGCTTCCTAACTCTTTCCTTCCCCTGGTTCAGTTTTGCAGTGCCATCAGCCTGACAATTTCTTTTTTTTTTTTTTTTTAATAACTCAGTTATATAACTCAACCAAGCGTTCTTTAGAAAACATCTGATTTTATTTGCAATTATGAATTGCAAATGATTTTGTTTTTCTGTATAGTATTTTATGTCCCGGTTCAGGATAAGCAGAGATAATTTAGAAGGATTTTATTCACATCGATGGTGTCATAAATGGAAGAGATGCTTGGTCACTAACTCAGCCAAGTTGAGTCACTTACAGAAAAGGAAACCTTGAAATAAAGAAACTCAACATTTTGGGCGGCGCCTGTGGCTCAAGGAGTAGGGCCCTGGTCCCATATGCTGGAGGTGGTGGGTTCAAACCCAGCCCCGGCCAAAAAAAAAAAAAAAAAAAGAAACTCAACATTTTGAAATATTGGCCTGAGTGATCCTCAGAGGGTTTAAGTCAGATGGGAGGTTTGCCAACACGGGAGGTGAATGAAATGTTTTCAGTAGAGAGTAGAAATCAACTGAGATAAAGCTCATGATTCTAAAAAGGGTTTTAAATATCCATCTTTAGTGTTCTGTATGTCTTTAAATTTCAGGTTAAGGTGAGAGTACTAACAACCAATTCACAATATTTGAATTTGCTGGGGAGAGTCCCTCTCGTAGCTGTGTCCATGCCCAAAAGCTGTGCCGTACACCCCTACCTGGGGCCTAGTATTTTAAATTGCCAGTCTGACCAATCTGGTCATAAAGTCCTTCCCCGATTCTACAAAACTTATATCGTAAATGAGGAAATTCTTCATGTTGAATACCAGGGATTGAATTTGTGCTTATCTTTCCAATATTTGCAATCCTCTTGGGTATTTTCTCTGGGGAAATGACCATTTTTTTTCTGAAATGACCATTTTTTAGGTTTATTTCTCGACTTGTGGTTTCTTCTCTGTACAATGCTATCCCTTTCAACGCTAAAGTGGCTCAAATATATTCTTTTGTGTTTACTTTTTCTGACCTCTTCCCATATAACTAGTTATTTTCCTGAAAATTGTCAAAGCATGGGGTCTTCCTATCACACAGCACACAACAAAGTGGTTTTAGAATTAGTTCACGTGTCACATGATGAGAGATTGCTTTCTATTCGTCTTGCTATTATCTGGGATTAGCAAAAAAACATAACAAGTATCAAAATTATACTTAATGTAGTAAATAATATGAATGAATGAATCTTAAGTGTGCCTAGGTCAAAAAATCATTTTTATCATGATTTTAATCTGCAATCACTACCCTTTATCTGATATTTCATACACACTTACTTGCATTTGTTTATGTGTGAGCTGCTTGTTCTATTTTCTAATTAACCATTTAAATTCCAATTTGATTCTTCAGCTGAATTTTAAGCTCTTTAGGAACAGGGTGGTTTCTCCTATTTTTTGTTTGTACCCTAACATTCCATACAGATAATAAGCTCAGAGGCTGGGTGTGCACTCCTGTAATCGTAGCACTCAGAGAGGCTGAGGCTGGAGGATTGATCCCTTGAGCTCAAGAATTCCAGAGCAGCCTGAGCAAGAGTGAGACCCGGTGCTACAATTAAAAAAAAAAAAAAATAGAAATATTAGCAGAGTGCGGAGGTGAGCAACTGTCGTTCCAGCTTCTATGAAGGCTGAGGCAGGAGGATTGCTTGAGCCCAGGAGTTTGAAGTTGCAGTGAGAGAGGCTGAGGCCATGCATTCTAGCCAGGGCAACAGAGTGAGACTCTGTCTCAAAATAAATAAATAAATAAATAAATAGCATAAATAAATACAAACTAAGCTCAGTAATTACCATCTCATCCATTCAAGAGGTTGATGAATAAAATTAATATTTCATTCCCATTGGAAGTTTTCCTTAGACTCCTGTTCAATTTTTTTTAAGTAAATTATTTCAAAGGTTTGAAGACAAATTAAGAATTATTTTCCAGTTCTTTCCCCAGTCCATTTTATTCTATTTATGAGTTTCTGAAATTGGCTCTGAAATACTATCGGTAATATTTTCTGTACTCTATGAAGTCTTTAGCTATCAAGCACTTTTTAACACTGTATTAAGAGAACCATGACAATGGTGGTTATGACCTTGGGATGAATACAGAGGTTTTAGGGATCAGTGTAACAATTATTGAAAATGACTATTACAGAATTGTGGGTCTGAGCTTTTGTTCAGAGATTATTGTGTATGTTATCTGCAAGTATAAGATTGATAATCTCCTGATATTTTTGACATAATGAAAAAAGTATTCTCTATTTGAATTCCATTATATAGGATATTCACTTTCTTCCTTTCAAGACATGTAAGAATCTCTATTAAGTATTTCTAGAAAAATAATCTGTCATGTATACAATATGAAATAAAGAAGCAGGGCTGATTTAAGGAGGTGGGTAGTTCTATTTATATGGTGAGGACACCGAATGTAAATACACGTACTTCTTTTTTCACTATGTGTCATGGTAAGAGCCTTCATCATTTAAAAAGTTTTCAAGTTAGAGAAAATAATGATACCGAAAGTAAAGTTCATGGACTCTCAGATTAATAAAATTATCATTAGTAATGTTTTTAAAATCACATGCAAGAAACAGGGAGAATAATTTTTAAAAAGGCAATTTCAAGAAAGGACAATATTGTGTTTTCTTTCTTGCTTCTGTGACATTTAAAATATAGCAAGTAAATGAGAAACTTTCTCTTCTTTATCGCCGTCCTTCTCTCTCTTCTTGTTTTCCCCTTGTCTTTTCTGAGGATCAGATTGATTTAGGGCAGCTTCGGGAAAGTGAGAATGAAAGGCTATCAGAAAAAAAAAAATGTGTATTTTTTTTTTACTGATTATATTTATTACTAGCTTATTATTAATTGATCATTAATTATTTAACAACTTTAAGGCTGGGCATAGGGGCTCATGCTTGTGTTCCCAGCACTTTGGGAGACTGAGGTAGGAGGATCACTTAAAGACAGGTGTCTGAGACCAGCCTGGGCATCATAGCGAGACCCTGTCTCTAAAAGAAAAGAAAAAAATTAGGCGGGTCTCAGGGTGCGTGCCTGTGTCCCAGCTACTAAAGAGACTGTCGTGGGAAGATCACTAGAGCTCAGGAACTGGAGGCTGCAGTGAGCTCTGACTGAGCCACTGTGCTCCAGCCTGGGCAACTGACAGAGACCTTTTCTCTAAGAACTAACTAACTAAATGAGTAAATAACAACAAAAGGAATCTAAGGAAGCTTCCTATGTGCAGGAGGGATATCTCCTATTCATATTTTTTAAAAGACTTGCTGCTTGGAGAAATGAACTTTTGGTCAAGGAGTCTGGAAAACCATGTGAATATTTTAAGCAAGGAATTAGTAGTAACCATTTGGACTACAAAAAGACTAATACAAGGTATTTTATAACAAATTCTGGCTGATACTTAAAGGATATTCAAACTTATTTCAACCTTCCCAACTGTTAAACATTGGGAGGGATAGTAGAAATTTCTATAGTCATACACAAAATACCAATTAAATGTGTAAGAGTTTACACTGATCAAGAGAAGTCTGTTGGAATTAAAACAGGTCTGTGTGTGTATATGTATATATATATATATGTGTGTACATGTATATGTGTGTGTGTATGTGTGTATAGAAAAAGAGCCTCACTCTGTTACCCTGGGTAAAGTTCCATGGCATCATGGCTCACAGCAACCTCAAGCTGTTGGGTTTAAGTGATCCTCTTGCTTCAGGTACCCACCATGACGATAGGCTAATTTTTCTGTTTTTAGTAGAGAGGAGATCTCATTCTTGCTCAGGCTGGTCTTGAACTCCTACACTCAAGAAATCTAGTTGCCTTGGCCTGCCAGAGTGCTAAGATTACAGGCATGAGCCATTACATCTGACCCAGAATTTAAAACATATTTTTATTATGTTATAACATCCATATTAAAAAATTAATAATGTAAGAAATAAATATGTTTTACTAAAAATAAAAACAGAAATAAATATCAGAATGTGGGCAAATCTTACCCAAGTTCTAGAATGTGCTGAAAGAAAAGCTTTAAAAATATGTACTTGAAAAGTCATTGAATTTTCTTCAACTTGATTTATTTCAAATTGGTTAGTTATTTACTTTTGAGGTGAAATGTGGATTTTAAGGTAAAAAATGGTTGGTTGACTTATTTTATTATTAATTCTCAAAAATGCATTTGTGAGACCTGTACTGTCTGATTGCCGTATCACATAATCTACACTGGCAGTTACATAGTTAATCCCTCTGTTCTGAAACCTAGTATTTAGAAATAATTTCCAGTAAAGGCACACAAGATAATATATGAGGATATAATAAAACAATTAGGCTTGAATGTGAACAAGTCGAGGGTCCACATTTTGTCTGACATTAGCTGCTCCTGGATCACAACCTTGACCAGGCTGTGACAGTAAGAATTAAAATCTCCCTAATCCCAATTCATTAAAGCATGGAGTTCAGATTTTTATTTACAGAAATCTTTTCCTATGAATTGTGGTCACCTCTCATTTTAGTGATTGAATAATCTTTATTCGAAAATCAATGAACCATTTATAAGCCACATAGATCTTTTCTTAGTCACAATCATAAATGTGGCTTCCAAGCCACATGATGGTGGCTCTCTTAGTTAATTAGAGAAAATGTGATCACAGCCATGGGATAGGGGTCAACTTGATTCTCTTTCTACTTATAATACATTCCTATACTAATCTTTATCATATGAATTTAAAATATTTTCATTACAAAATAATGTTGCACCCTTGTAAAGATGCTGGTAGGCTTCTCTGATTACCGTCACCTGTTAAGGAATCACGAAGGCACACGTTTGATGCTGCCGTCAGCACTGACAAGCTTTTTCACCCAGCCATCCTATTGTCACATGAGCTAAAACATAAAATCCACAGTGAACATTTCTTATGTTTTCTTTCAAAGCCATTTGAATGAAAAGGCTTTGATATACCATGTGGTACAATGCACTGGTTTTATAGACCATTTGACATATTTTCATCACACTGGTTAACATAGCCTTCCTGGCATTTTCTTAGTTATTGTGTTAAGACATTTACATTCTACGTTTACTAAGTTTCACATGTACTCTTGTAAGATGCACTGCAGGTGTAATCCCACCAATCACCCTCCGTCCATCCCCCTCCCTCCTCCCTCTCCCCCTTCCCCCTATTCTGAGGTTGTAACTGGGTTATAGCTTTCATGTGAAAGCCATAAATTAGATTCATAGTAGGGCTGAGTACATTGGATACTTTTTCTCCCATTCTTGAGATACTTTATTAAGAAGAAGATGTTTGGAGAACACTTAGAGATTTAAAAAATAGATCTGCCATTCAATCCTATAATTCCTCTACTAGGCATATACCTAGAAGACCAAAAATCAAATCATAACAAAGATATTTGTACCAGAATGTTTACTGCAGCCCAATTCATAATTGCTAAGTCATGGAAAAAACCCAAGTGCCCATCAATTCACGAATGGATTAAAAAATTGTGGTATATGTAAACCATGGAATATTATGCAGCCTTAAAGAAAGATGGAGACTTTACCTCTTTCATGTTTACATGGATGGAGCTGGAACATATTCTTTTAAGAATCTTCATACCACTTTCCAAAGACGGTGTGATGATTTGTAGTCTCTCCAACACTGACCGAGTCTTCCTTTCGCTCTATAGCCATGCCAGCATCTGTTGCTTTGGGACTTTTTGGTAGGAACCATTTTCACTGGTTATAGGAATTATAGGATATCTCATGGGGATGTTGATTTGCATTTCCCTGATGGTAAGTGATGCTGGCCATTTTCATGATTTTGGCCCTTAGACTATCCTCATTTTCATCTGTTTTTGTTCATGTCTTTTGATCACTTTTTAATAGGGTTATTTGACCTTTTTCTTGTTCATTTGCTTGGATTCTTTGCAGATTCTAGTTATCAGCCCTTTATCAGATATATAGCAGGCCAATATTTTTCCCGTTCTGTAGATTGCCTGCTTACTCTATTGATCATGTCCTTGGCTTTGCAGAAACTTTTTTATGTGATCAGGTCTCATTGGTTTATTCTTGTTGTTGCTGTGATTGCTTTTGGGGTCTTCTTCATAAATTATTTCCCTAGGCTAATATCTCTATGAGTTTGTCCAACACTTTTTCTAGAATTCTCATAGTTTCATGCTTTAGGTTTAAGTCTTTTATCTACCGTGAATTAATTTGTGTGAGAGGTAAGAGGTGCAGATCCTCATGTTTTAAAACTGAGTCTAGATGTCACTTTCCTGTTCAACTTGCCAAGGACTTAACATTGAACTTAAAGGTCAAGCTCCTTGTGGTGGTCTTAGCGGCTCCATGAATGTGAACTGAACATTTACCTCTCTCTCTACTACCTTTCTTGCCTTTTGTTGAATTTGGCCACCTTAACCCTCTTCCTACTCTTCAATGATGACAAATTTGTTTGGATTTCACTCAAATCCAAGCTCCTCAGAGACCATCCTGGAGCAGCCTCCCCAAAGCAACCTCATTCTGCAGCCATTATTTGAACTGATTCTCATTAAAGTGCTATATCGTCCTAGGCAGAACAAAAATACATAAGCATGTACTTGATAAGATATTCACCATTATTTCTTTACATTCTCGTTTATGTGCGGTGATCATGAAACTATTTTTTCTTAGCATCAAATGTACCCTTTCCTGACACAACAGATGCTTCTTCAATTGGCAGCAGCAGACTTTAGGTTACATTTTTTTCAGTAATCCTAGAACAGAACCAGCCTCATTAAAGTCATCCTCCTCAGAGTTCTGAATCTCAACTACCTGAGTCCTCCCTGTGAGCTCTGGAGGCTCCACTAATGTCTCAACAGTGCTCCCTTCTCAGAGATCTGAGTTTTGCGTTCCACGGGGCTTCTTTTCCAAGATGCTAAACTTGAATAATTCCACATTTCCCTTCTGTTCTCCCCTCCCTGGGTGAGTGTCTGCTTCCTGAAGTCACTCCTTCACACCTCAGGGGCTCAAGCTGTCGCCCTGGGTAGAGTGCCACGGCATCACAGCTCACAGCAACCTCAAACTCTTGGGCTTAAGTGATCCTCTTGTCTCAGTTTTTCTATTTTTAGTAGAGACGGGGTCTCATGTTTGCTCAGGCTAGTCTCGAACTTGTGAGCTTAAGCATCCTACCCACCTGGGCCTCTCAGAGTGCTGGGATTATAGGCGTGAGCCACTGTACCCGGCCTTCCTTTTCCCTTCTCAGTTTTCTAACACCTGGTTAACAATTATTCATAACAATTTCTCTCCGCTGACATGACTGTGTGGCTTCTATCTCCTGACTGGATTTGGCCTCACGAACTAGGAGTGAATCTTTGGCTGATTAAAATATCAGAAGCACAGACAAGGCTGTATTTCAGCTTCTAAAGGAGGCCTTAGAGTTATGGGAGGAAAAAGTTAAGTGGCCTCCTAATATTGGTTTCAAAGGCACAAATGTCTACCCTTTGGTAAAAATCCTTTTTCTTCCCACACGTTCCCATAGTCTTGAATTTCATGGTCAGATTCTTCACTGAGAAGAAAGCGGCAGCTTAATGACTGGAATATGTTATAATGAGGATACAGTGTGGAAGGGAGCCTGCTGAGGAGATTACAGGGTTAGTAAAGGATCAGTAGTGGGGGTTGTTTGGGAACTCATGAAAGCATGTTTAATTTCTATGTGACTACTTCTTCTTCCAAAACAGTAAAATAGCTATTCTTGCCTTGCTTACATCATGTCTCATTGATAGAAATAGGGAATCATCTAACTGGCCAGGGCTGGGTTTGAACCCGCCACCTCCGGCATATGGGGCCAACGCCCTACCCCTTTGAACCACAGGCATTGCCCTAACTGAAAAATATTTTTTGAGAGATAAGAACTGCTATAAAATTATTGAGGGATATATGGATTTTTAAAAGGAATTTAAACTGTATAGAAAAGGGTCAGGTACATTATTCAACGTTTTCTTGAGTTTGTTCACTCTTATTACCTCCAATGCAAGCATTATACTATAGTCTTATTTAGCATCTCAAATGAACACAAGAAGTGTTTTGAACTGTTAATTTAGAATGAATTTTAACTTAGGTTAGAGAAATTTTAAAATATGTGGATAGTATGAATTCCTGTTTGAAATGATAGTCCCTGAAATTTAGAGACGTTGCCTCCCTGTCTTATTAATTATCATTGAAAAATACCTTCTAGGAAAAGAGTGCATTTTGTCATCTTCAGGATGGTATTGACCCTAGAACTGAGGGAGAGCTCACAAAGTTGCATCGCTGCTGCAAGAAAATGACCAAAACCAGGTGTAAGCAGTTCCAAAATTAAAAAAAGAAAAATCAAGAACTTGAAGTATTTTGTAAGGCAATTGGCATATAAACATTTAAGAAAACCTTAATTAAAGATGATGATTTCTAGTCTTCTGAACATCTGTTCTTATCTGAGGGGTGCTGACATGATAGCGTGGAAGTGTGGGCCTTCCCCTTGAGGTTGGGCACGTGGGTAGCAACATGATGATTTTGAAGGACGAAATCTCAAATGTCAACGGTCTCATCAAGACACTAACTTTGGTTCTCCGAGTTTTGAGAAGAAGCCTCTTATTTCCCTTTTAAAAAATAAATCAAGGACCATAGACTGTCAAAAGCTTGTGTGAAATCCTGAGAGACTAAACATTTAGAGGCTGTGGTTGTACCTAAGTTTGCCTCCTTCCTGATTCTGAAAATTAGTTTTTGGGGTCTGCCAGGGGATGTCCACTGTGGCTGTACCACTTGACGCCAGAGGAGGCTCGATGCATAGAAGCTTTCCATTCTGAGCACAAATCCTATCTCTTTGCTAGATTTCGTGCCAGGAAAACATTATGACTGCAACCCCTATGTAGATAGCACACCAAATATAGGAGCGATTCCTTCTAAGCACAGGAAGAACATTATTTATTGAATTTGTGACAATCCTGGGCCTTTCCTCAAATCACCCTTTATAGTGTGAGACACACACTTGGGTACTAACCAACGCTCTGAAACAAGAGTGGTGACAGTGGGACATGACGCCTGACAGCTCTGGGCCTGCGTGCCAGGTGGATCTGGATGCCCCGTGCGCCCATCCTTTCTCTGCGTGCCCTTCTGCCTCCATTCCGAAGAGGAGCTGATAGCAGCAAGCGGCGTTGTTACAGTCATGTTGGCATCAACACACAGATACTCAGTCCTCTGGCTGCTCACTGTTGGCAGACAGGGGATGAACAGGCTGCAGAATGAACCCCATTAGTGTCAACCTAATCCCTTGTAATGCGGTCTGCACCAGTCAAGATTAGGCACCAGACCTCGTTTCCTCTCTTGACTTTGCCCAACATTGAGGAGTTCATAGAAGGGATAATAGTGTTGTGTCTGCCACCACCTTTGGAAGAAAACCAGGACAGTGCCAGTGGCAATTTGATGTTGCACGTTAGAAAGCTGGAAAAATATGTCATTCTGTAGTGGGAGGGGATTACTGTGGTGCATTCACGTATATATTCCTAGGGGTGCTTTTTCTAGAACAGCATTGTTGGCGCTAATGGTGTTATAGTGCCAATACTGAGGAGAAAAGATTATAAGGTTGTTGAGAAGGATTATGTGTGTGTGTGTGTGTGTGTGCAGAGACAGACGGAGAGACAGAGTGAGCATGACGGACCCTCAGGTGCAGACAGGTGAAGGGACAGGGCGGACAGAAATTTGTCTAATGTTTGCTGGAGGCAGAGAATTTGAGATTGACAAGAGCTGATATATAACATTTCTAACAACTAAAAATGCTTAGAATCTCTCATTAGGTGGGAAATGAAAGCTTTAGAAGATTAAGCTCTGCTTCAGGAGAAGGTTTTGATGAACATTTGTAGCCCTTACCATCGAGTTAAAACCGCCTTTCCCAGCTCACCAACCTTTCTTGCCCAACTTTTCTGCCTTTTGGTATTAGGTCACGTTGAACACCAGAATACACTGGGACCATAAAAATCTGTGCTTTTGGCAATGACGCATAGCAGGCGAAGTCTAAACCTACAAATCACCTTGAATGCAGCTCACCGGGACAATGGCCTTGCACTCCCAAACATAACGAGCTTCTGGAGAGAGAAGGTCGGACGGAAGACGGGCAGCTTGCTCTAGGTTCTCCGGCAATGGCAACTCAGCTTTCGACAGTCATAAGCCCTTGAACTCCCCCGTTCTGTTGATGGAAGCATGAACCTTCCTACCACACGTCAGTAAACCCTGGAACCCTTCAGATTCAGTTGTTCATAGATGCAGCACTTGTGTGTGTACTTGTGGGACTAAAACCAGCCTCAGCCAAACGATGGGGAAATCAAATGCAAACCCAGTTGTGTTCACAGTCTGTGTTTCCCTACAACCCCCTGTAACGCCACCCACTTCACACGCTCCCAGACTTTAGGGGCAGCTGTAGCCTTGGGTGCTTGTTTCTTCACATGTGAGTTTCTCTAGCTCCTTTAAGAATGTTTAAGTTTCAGAGAGCTGAGTCATATTTGCTTAACTTTTCAGGATTATGCAGGCTCCTCTGAAGGCTTTGCATAATAAAGGTTTCTGCTGGAAGATAGAATAGGGAACAGATCAAAGTCACGGTAATGAAAAATAATTGAGAGCCTCAGTTGGAGACGTCTGGGCTCAGAAGGCACAGCCATAGCATATACCTTAAGTGATTCCCATTTACCCTGCAACCCTACCTGTAGTCACTAAAATCAGGCAGAATAGGAGACAGAATTTTTTTATTTTAATGAGGAACATGCTTAGTTTGGCCCCGTAGGGAAGTTCAAAAAACTCCTTTTGTTAGCTTTTTTCTCTTGGAGTTCAGGATCATTTATCAGCTCTGATTCCATCCAATTCAGGTCACTGGTTGAACAAGTGGAAAGTAATGGATGTGGAGGAAGTTTTAATTCCCAAGGAAGCTGCCCCCTTTGAGCAAGGCTATATGGGTACAAAACGTCTGAACACAATAAAAAGGGCTTTAGGAGAAATGTTATTTTCAACTTCAGCAGCCATTTCTTCTTATAAAAATTTCACATTGTCAGGCTGGGTGCGGTGGTTCACACCTGTAATCCCAGCACTCTGGGAGGGCAAGGCTGGAGGAGTCCTTGAGCTCAGGAGTTCTAGACCAGCCTGAGCAAAAGTGAAACTCTACCTCTAGGAAAAAAAAAAAAAAATAGCAGGGTGTTGTAGTGGGCACCTGTAGTCCCAGCTGCTTGAGAGGCTGAGGCAAAAGGATGACTTGAGCCCAAGAGTCTGAGGTTGCTGTGAGCTATGATGCCAACCCAAGGTGAGAGAGTGACACTGCCCCCCCCAAAAAAAAAAATAAAAAAATTCCAGTCCATCTGGAATTTAGTTTTGTGATAACAACGCACCCAAGGCTCTCAGGCTTGTGAGCCAAAGCACATTACATCTCCCGGTTCCTTCTGCGCAACTGCAATCTAAACGGGAAATTTGATGAATGAATGTAGCAGGAACCTCGGCAGGGAAGCCCAGCACCTGGGAGCTGCACACACTCAGTCCCAGCTCGGCCCTTCATCTTGCCCCTTCCGCCCTTCCTGCTATCTTGGCATCTAGAACTGCAGAGCAACACAGATGACCCTGGGCTGACCCTTCAGACACATTCCGGAGGCAGAGTTTATTCCAGACACAGCAGAAGCCTTGTCATGCTGAGAAAGGGCAGTTGAACTACATGTAACTTCCACCCTTCTCTTGGGCAGTTTCAAGACTTCCTATGACGTTATAAACACACATACGAAAACATTTCACTAAAAACAATCTAATCGTAAAGAGCATTATGAAATACACCATAGCCGCCTCCGCTTCTCTTTTGCAGTCCTGTAGTTCAGCATGATTGAGGCTACAGACCATTCTGACTTCTCGTTGCCATGAAAATCATTTTTTTAATTGAACATATTGTTCAATCACAGTAATATTCATTATTCTGTTTAGCAATGTTGTACAGATGCTTCCATATTGTTGACTGAATCAGTAATTTATTTTGTGAATTGTTTAGTATTATCACAATGTCTACACACACGACGGTAGGTTGTTCATCCACTTGTTAGACATGCGGGTTCTGTCCTGTTTGCGTTCGTTGCAAATAAAGCTGCTGTAAATATTTTTGCACAACTCTTTTAGCGTACACGTCTTCATTTTCGAGTACATAGTGAAAAGGTGGAATGATTGCACCTTCGCTTTTAAAAATAGTACCATTTTGTCATTTCATATGTTAACATGTAAAGTTGTGTTTAATTGTAATAAAGCCCAGTTTATCAGATTTAAGGGTTTTAACTTTCTTTTTTTTTTTTTCTTTTTTTTTTTTTTATTGTTGGGGATTCATTGAGGGTACAATAAGCCAGGTTACACTGATTGCAATTGTTAGGTAAAGTCCCTCTTGCAATCATGTCTTGCCCCCATAAAGTGTGACACACACCAAGGCCCCACCCACCTCCCTCCTTCCCTCTTGAAGGGTTTTAACTTTCAATAGCTTCTCAAGGAAACCTTTGTCTACTGCAAGGACCTGAAGATACTCTCGTAAGTGCTTCCCCAAAGGTTGACATTTTTATTGTTCATGGTTAGGTCTATCTCAAATTAATGTTTGTGCGCAGCGTTGGGTAGGGGAAGCGGGGTATCTTATTTTATGCGTATCCATTGGTTATGACATCATGTGTTGATTTCTTTTTCTCTACTGAATTGTATTGCATTGTATCTTTGATGAAAATGGAGTTTCTGCAAATTCTATTTCAAAATTTTCTATTTGGTTCCTTTGAATTACAAATTATGGGTGTCTCCTTATACCACTGAGTCATCTCAATACCCTTTTAGGAGTTCTTAAACTCAGACAGTGGAAGTTTCCAAATGATATCCTTTCATTTCCCAAATGTGTTTTTTTTTTTTTTAATTGTTTTTGGTCAATTGAGGGTACAAAGAATTAGTGCAATGTTTGCATTTATTAGGTAAAGTCCCTCTTATAATTGTGTCCCACCTCCATGATGTGTGCCGTACGCTGTGACCCCCACCCCCATTCTTCTCCCCTCTACCTGCTCCCTTGTTCCCCTGCCCCCACCTTGAATTGATTTTTCTCTTATGTGGGTATGTCATCATCATCTATTGGCTTCATATTAGAATTGAGTACATTGGATTCTTGCTTTTCCATTCTTGTGATGCTTTATTAAGACAAATGTGTTCCACCTCCATCCCGGTTAATGCAAAAGATGTAAAGTCTCCATTTTTTTAATGGCTGAATAGTATTCCACAGTATACAGATACTACAGCTTGTTAATCCTTTCCTGGGTTGGTGGGCATTTAGGCAGTTTCCACATTTTGGCAATTGTAAATTGAGCTGCAATAAACAGTCTAGTGCAAATGTCCTTATCATGGAAGTGTTTTTTTTCTTTTTTTTTTTTTCCCCTGGGTAGATGCCCAGTAATGGGATTGCAGGATCAAATGGGGGTCTTGTTTGACGTATATCAAATGTCTCAAATTGTAAGTCCTCACTCAAATGTCACCTCTTTCTAAAAACCTTGCATGATTTTCATAGTTGTGAAGAACTTTTTTTTGGCTGGTTGCAGTGGCTCATGACTGTAATCACAACCGTCTGTGAGGCCAAGGTGGGTCGATCGCTTGAGCTCTGGAGTTCAACATCAGCCTGAGCAAGAGCAAGACCCCGTCTCTAATAAAAACTGAAAAATTAGCCAGGCATTGTGGAAGGTACCTGTAATCCCAGCTACTTGGGAGGTTGAGGCAAGAGAATCTCTTGAGCCCACAAGCTTGTGGTTGCTGTGAACTATGACTGATGATGCCATGACACACTACCCAGGGTGGCAGAGTGAGACTGTCTCAAAAAATATATATAAATAAATTAAAAAAGAATCTTTTTTCATGATCTTTCAAAGCACATTGCACTTTCCTTTGCTTTATATATTTTGTCTGGTCACATCTATGCAATACTATGCATGTGACATGAGGAATCAGCCAAGTTTTGGTTTTTAGTATCACTTAAAATAGCATCCTGCATCTTCTGAGTGAACAAAATATGTTTCCTGAATGGGTAAAATCCAAGAAAAGACATTGGCCACCATGCATGCTGTGTTCTGCAAAGACGGTGTTATCTTTGCAGAACGTAACTATTTATTTATTTAGGGCCCCTTTTAATTCAACTCATTGAATGGTGCTCAGTGCATTTTGTTAGTTATTAAATAAAACATTCAAGTATCTGCTTTCACTTTCCTACATGGTGACATTCATGCTACTACTGTCTACACAGAAAATCAATGACAGACTTTCATTTCTCATGTAGAAAGGTCTAGATTAAGAAAATACACCTCCAAAGGCAACATCGAATAGCCTGAATTAGAAAAAAAAAATGAGTAGGGACATTCAAGATAAATATTGCTATACTTTGAGAAGAAGGGGGAATTACAGGAGATACTCCGAGGCAGCTGCAATTAAAAATGTTAATAAGAATCCAGAAAAGAACAAGAACTGTAAATGAGTCTTTTACGAGGTAGAGACATATGATGAATTGTGCTACTCTGGATAATCACAATTAGCAAAATCGAGAATAATTAAAGAAACTGAATGAGATCACAGATTGTGATAAATGGGCCTCGACTTGTTAGAGAACTGTGCTATTAGCAGGTGCTTTCTGCTGGTGAGGAAAAGAAGGAGAGAAAGAATTTCCCTGTGAAAATAAAAAAATTGGTGTTTCATACCTTACTACTCTTAATAAAATGATGATCTAACAATGAGGCATTCTCAGGATAAGAATCTACAAATAGGCAAATGTCCCTGAACCCTCGGGGAGGCAGCCTCTGTCTCAGGACTGCCACTCAAGGGAGCGCTGGAAGATTCAGGTCACTAAAGACTAACCTTTCCCTGCCTGAATTTGCCTTTACCAAGCATGGCTGTGAATTACACAGTAGGGGAGGGATGTGTCTGTGCTTATTAAAGACACTCGGCTTTCATCACATACAGTTTCCAAGGCCTCAGGTTAACTATGGTAACTCTCTAGAATATTCCTAAGGAAATAGTGTCCCATCATGTCCATAATTCCTAAAAATGTTTCTACAATGGTGTAAAACATTAAAGTCATTCCTAGATTTTTCAAAAACAATAAGATAATTAAATATTGGCTTTGGAAATAGACTTAATCCTCAGCCCCGGGTTTTGTTGTGTGCACATATAATGCCCTCTCCAATGATGAACAGTCGGGTCTACGGCTGAAGCTCTCCAGCACTGAGCTTATCGGCGCCATCTGTATGGAAATGGGTGTGCTGAGTTACCTTATTCTATTCTTTGTGCTCAAATTAAGTTGGAGCTGTAGACTTACGGGTATAGACGTCACAGTTTGGGGCCTGCCTGAGCAGGTGACGTGCAGACACACCCACTTTCCCTAATCCTAATGCTGTTAGAGGCTGCCTACCTGCTGGAGTTGCACTGGTGAGAGAAAGTTGTACTGGTCAGGAAAACATAAATATTCCAAAGACATAAAATTCATTACTTCTGGGTGGCGTCTGTGGCTCCAGGAGTAGGGTGCCAGCCCCATCTATGGGGGGGTGGGGGTTCAAACCCGGGCCCAGCCAAAACTGCAAAATAAAATAAAATAAAATTAATGACTTCTATACTATCCATACATACTTACATGAATTTCTGGTTATTACTGAATTATATACATCTCCTTTCAGACTAAACCAAGCTATCATTACTTAATTTCCCGAGACTATCCAAGTCTTGTTCAAATGCCCGATACCCTTTTCACGCCTATCACGAATAAATATACATCTACATGTACCTGCCCTCGGTTTCTCCAACATGCACTGAGAGTCTCGCACAGGACAAACAGTGTTATAAGAATGAGATATAGAAAAGTGAGTTCAACAAGGTTCTGCCTAAGGATTATGCAGAGTGACAGTGGGCATATGACAAACAAATAGATAAATAAAACACAGTGGGAACAGTATGTTGAACTCAAGACCAGATGATGATGTACTAGATTTTACGTGAACAGGCAAGGCCTTCCTGAGGTCATGACATTGAAACCGATTCCTACATTTTGAGGAGCCAGCCAATCAAAGATGTATGATAAGGTCCTAAGATTTGAATGACATTGATATGCTTGGGGAACAGAAAGACGATGAGGATGGGTTGAAAGCAGTGAATAAGAAAAGAGCATCAGTAGACGCGTTCAGGAGTTGGCAGGTGAATGTAATGGATGTAGGAAGCTTTTATTTTTTTTTTTTAATTTTTTTTATTAAATCATAACTGTATACAATGATATGATTATGGGGCATCATACACTCACTTCATAAACCATTTGACACATTTTTATCACAGTGGTTAACATAGCCTTTCCTGCGTTATCTCAGTTACTGTGCCAAAACATTTACATTCTACATTTACCAAGTTTCGCAAATACCCCTATAATATGCACCACAGGTGTGATCCCACCGATTCCCCTCCCTCTACCCACCCCCCCTTTCCCACTTCCCCCTATTGTTAATAAATTGTGGTATATGTATACCATGGAATACTATGCAGCCTTAAAGAAAGATGGAGACTTTACCTCTTTCATGTTTACATGGATGGAGCTGGAACATATTCTTCTTAGTAAAGTATCCCAAGAATGGAAGAAAAAATACCCAATGTACACAGCCCTACTATGAAACTAATTTGGGACTCTCACATGAAAGCTGTAGGAAGCTTTTGGTTAGATTCAAGCGGAGAAACAGTCCCTTGTCTCTTTTATTTTGAAATGAGCTCTCTGGTTCCTCTGTTGAGGCTGATCAGAAAAGGGCGAGAGCAGAAGCAAAAGGATCCTGGGGAAGTGACTTGCAGTCATCTGGAAGAGAGATGATGGCTCTGGTGACAGCCGTGAAGAGGAGAGGTTATATTCATCAGAATTGCTGGAGAGTGGGGTTGGAGGAGGGTGAAAACTGTGTCTCTTTAGACGTGTTAATTAGGAGACGCCTGTTAGAAAGCCAGGTGGGGATATCAAATAGACCCCGGGGCCATGAGTCTGCAGGTCAGGGAAGACCCCGGGGCTGACTGTGAACCTTTGGAAGTCACGGGCACATCCGGGTATGCAAAGCCAGGAGCTAACTGAGTTGTCAAGGAAAGATGAAGGAAAGAACATAGATGGGGTCATACCCATGAACAGTGAGAAAGCGGGTGAAAGCGGAAGGCTGGCAAAAAAGATTGAGAAGGAACAGCCAGCCAGGAAGGAGACTAGGAAAGAGGTACCTTGGGTGTCTGGAGAAAAAACAAATACAAAACAAAACAAAAATATTACAAGAAAGAAAGGATGTTTAATAGCATCAAAATTGCTGAGTAGTCAAATACTCATAAAAGCAGAGAAGTAATGCCAGGACCTTTGGGGAGGAGAATTAAGCAAAGAGTGAGGGTCCAAGAAGCGTCTGTTTTATTCAAGAGGCTCTGTGTACCTTAGAGATAACTGCTGATGCAGGCAGGCCCTGCAGAGGTTTGTATAAATTTTGAATTTTGTAGGGCACATCTAATCCCAGAAACGTACTTGATCATTTTGAGTTTTGGGTACTGCGAAATTAAGAACAAAACTTAGAATTGACATCATGGTTATAATCCTTTTAAAATGAACCTGAAAATTCCAGCCTATGTGATTCATTACGTTTTTACAAGATAGCAGGCTCTGTGGATGTGGTTGGCGTAGATGAACTTATCATTATCATCCTACAGAGTCATAATTTTGTGGGATGAAATTAAAAGTCAAAGTTGTGCTAATTTTATTTTAGTTGAGAAGAGTAATATAGTCAGTACAGAACTTTTCTTTCTTTTTTTTTTTTTTTTTTTTGGCTGGGGCTGGGTTTGAACCTGTCACTTCCAGTATGTGGGCCTGGTGCCCTACTCCTTTGAGCCACAGGTGCCGCCCAGTACAGAACAGAACTTTTTTTTTTTTTTTTGTAGCCAACAATTTTATTGAATTTGTTTCTAATTTCTAACAGTTTTTTGTGTGTGTGTGTGTGTAGTTTAAATTTCTCTAGATGTAATATCATCTGCAAACAAGGATCATCTGACTTCTTCCTTCCCAATTTATGTCCTTTAAGTCTTTCTCTTGTCTGATTTGTATGGCTAGATGTTCAAGTACCGTTTCAAATAATAGCAGTGAGAGTGGGCATCCTTGCCTTGTTCTAGATCTCAGAGCAAAGTCTTTCAGTTTTTCCCCATTCTGTACTATACTAACTGTATGTCCATCATATATGGCTTTCATCATGTAAGTTCCTTCTATACCCAGTTTTTTTGAGAGTTTCTATCAGTTGAATTTTATTGAATGCCTTTTCAGGATTAGTTGAAATGATTCTATGGTTTTTATCTTTCATTCTGTTTATATGATGTAGCACATTGATTGATTTATGTATATTTAACCATTCTTGATTCTCTGGGATAAATCTCACTTGAACATGATGAATAATCTCTTTAATTTGTTGTTGAATTCAGTTTGCTAGTTAAGAATTTTTGTATCTATATTTATCAGAGATACTGGCCTATGGTTTTCTTTATTTGTTGTGTCTTTGTCTGATTTTAGTAGCACGGTCATATATGCCTTGTGGAATGAATTGGGGGTATTCTTTCTACCTTGATTTTCTGCAATAGTTTAAACGGGATTGGTATTAGTTCTTCTTTGTAAGCTTGATAGAATTCAGCCGTGAAGCCATCAAGTCCTGGGCTTTACTTCGCTAGAACTTTTTAATTGACAATATTACTTAGAAAACATTCAGTTCTATTGACTAGTATTATCACAGGGGGAAACCAGGCAATAATTTGTCCAAGAACGCATAGGGCAGCCAGAATAGAAGTTATAGAAGTCATCTTCGTATGCCCTTTTTGATTTCTCTTCAATAAATATGTGGAGTAAATGGAGTGCATTGATTTACATCTGTGAGTCTTTTAAATCTCCAAATATTTATTTGAAAAGCATGCTTTTGGTTACTATAAAGATTAAGTATATTTTTTGTTACACACACACACACACACACAGAGCTCAGGTTTTTCATCCCATTGAGTGTTTTTGTAATGTATTTTTAGAAATATATCTTTGTGTATGTGAATGTTAAGAAACAGAAAAAATATCTAATAAGTGGCCATGGAAGTAGAATCTTTATTCACCGATCTTGGCTTTTAGAGCAAGCATTCAGTGAGCAGAGCTTTCATGCTCCACACTGTACATTTTATACTATCTTGAAATTTGACGATAGCCAGCAAGTATTATCCTGCAATTTTACAGACTAAGGAACAGAACACCTATGAACTTGAAGTTCCTTAAGCTCACTCATGTTCTTGCTGCCTGAACATAGAGCTTTTGTATGTCTGGTTTGAAAATACGACCCTCCCCCCACCATAATATACTACCTTAATCAATGACTGAATTTCCCCCTGCAAAAGATTATGTCAGTACACGTGCCCGTAGGGGAGGTTCATTTAAAAATAATTTTCATTCTGAGAGAAATCAAAATAATTTTCACCCTCGGAGACAATGATATACAGGGGGAAATATATTTAAAATGTCTAGCAGGTTAGAAGGGCCATCGTATTTGCCTGTTGGAAAATGGTGAAATATTACAAAAAGTCATGTATGGATTTGTGTCTTTGCTCAGCAACTTTTGTGGGTAATTGTAGGCAAATTACTTTGACTGTCTGAATCTGAGGCCCTTCACAACAGAAGTTTATTATAGTAACTACTTCAGAGTTTATGATGTTTAAGTGACACATATTTTTAACAGTGCATGGGAGCATAATGCCCTAGTCCTCAAGACCTGAAGATGTAGTTACATGCCAAGAATAAAATAATGTTTATTGCAGACCTATTCACAATTGCTAAGTCATGGAAAAAGCCCAAGTGCCCATTGATCCATGAATGAATTAATAAATTGTGGTATATGTACACCAGGGAATATTATACAGCCTTAAAGAAAGATGGAGACTTTACCTCGTTCATGTTTACATGGATGAGCTGGAACATATTCTTCTTAGTAAAATTTCTCAAGAATGGAAAAAAAAGTATCCAATGTACTCAGCCCTACTGTGAAACTAATTTTTGGCTTTCATATGAAAGGTATAACTCAGTTATAACCTAAGAATTTGGGGAATGGGGAGAGGGAGGGGAGGGAGGGGGGAGGATGGGCAGAGGGAGGGGGATTGGTGGGATTACACCTGCGGTGCATCTTACAAGGGTACATGTGAAACTTAGTAAATGTAGAATATAAATGTCTTAACACAATAACTAAGAAAATGCCAGGAAGGCTATGTTAACCAGTCTAATGAAAATGTGTCAAATTGTATATAAAACCAGTGTATGGTGCCCCATTATCGTATTAATGTACACAGCTATGATTTAATATTAATTAAAAAAATAATAATGGGATGTGCATCTATGAGTAAGATTAATCGGAGGAAATAAAAATCCCTGTGCAGTAATAAGTGAATGCTGAGTGAAGCATATTGGGAGATTCAAATTCTAACCCAGTTATAGACATGTTAGCTTGTGGTCTTTTTTTTGCAGTTTTTGGCCGGGGCTGGGTTTGAACCCTCCACCTCCTACCTATGGGGCCAGCGCTCTACTCCTTTGAGACACAGGCGCCGCCCTTGTAGTCCTTTTTTAAAACACAAAAAGTTTACAGATGGAAATTATCCACAGAATTATTGGAACAGTTAAAATAAGAGAAGTTGCCTCATTTTTTTCCCAAGACAGTCCATAAAATGGATTTGAATATTCTGTGCGTTAAGGCTATGTATATTGTTGAAAATAGGGATAGATGGCCAGGCTATTTTATTCATTTTAAATTCACAGGCATTTTCTTTTATTTCATTTTGTTTCACGTAAAAATTGAATATCTAAGTAGATCAAACTGGAAAGTGGTAGTGTACTACCGTCCAGTTCTATGTTTAACAGCTTTATTGACGTATAATTGACATTATCAATTATGATTGTATAATATCAATTATGATTACATAATGTCAATTATACCTCAATAAAGCTGTTCAAACTGGTGACAAAAAACTACACATATTTAAAATGTACAATCTGGGAAGTTTGGACATATCTATACACTTAGGAAACAATCATTAAAATCAAGCTAATGAACATTCATCACTCCCAAAGTTTCCCTGATATTCATTTAAAATTCATCACTATTTAAAATTTGTTGCTCCTTCCTCCAATGTATAGACAAACATTCCTCTTGTCTGCCCTATTTCACTGTGAGTTGTTATTTTCTATAATTTTACATAAGTTTCATCATGCAGAATTAATTCATGTTGCCTGTTGTAAAAACAAATCTTATAATAATGATTTTGAGATATTTCTGTTGAGCATATAGGTCATTTATTTTTGAATAGTTGTATAGTATGGATTTATCCCAATGCTTCATATCTATTTGCCTATCGATTGATACTCATGTATTTTTTCCAGTTTTTAACTATATAAATAAAACCATTGTGGAGATATTTTTTCTTCGAGATAGAGTCTCACGCTGTCACCCTTGGTAGAGTGTGATGGTATTATCACAGCTCATAGCAACCTCAATCTCTTGGCTCAGGTGATCCTCTTGCCTCAGCCTTCCCAGTAGCTGGGACTACAGGTGGTCACCACTACCCCTGGCCAGTTGTTCTATTTTTAGTAGAGATGGGGTTTTACTCAGGCTGGTCTCGAACTCCTGAGCTCAAGCGATCCTCCTACCTCAGCCTCCCAAAGTGGTAGGATTTCAGATATGAGCCATCGTGCCCAGCCCATTGTAAAAATTTTTGTACAAGTATTTATATACTGATAGACTTTCATTTTTCTTGTTTAAATATCTAGGAGTGGAAATAGTCAAAAAATTACATATGCACATTTAATGCTTAATACTTTAACATACTTCCAAGATACAATACAGTAGAAACTCTGTAAGTTGACCACCCAAGGGACTGTAACAAAATGCTCAACAAAAGGAACGAGGCTGATTGTATTGATACGTACAAGTGGTGCATATCTGGTCAAGGAAAAATAGGTCAACCTTAGGAGGTGGTCAAGTATGGAGGTTCTACCGTATTTTCCAAATTGGTTATAACATTTTACACTTCACCAACAAATAGGAGAATTTCAGTTGTTCACACCCTTACCAACAGTTTAAATGGTCAATATTTTTAATTTTAGTTGTTCAAACAGATGTGCAGTAGCATCTCATTGTGGTTTTAATTTGTATTTTTCTAAGATCTAATAACATTGAACATCTTTTCATGAGCTTATGTGACATCGCTGTATCTTATCTGGAAATCTGTTAGAATATTTTGCCTGTTTCTTAAGTTGGATTATGGATTCTCTTATTGAATTGGTAGAGTTATTGATACAGTTCTGAATAAAAATGTGTGAATAGCAAATAGTTTCTGTGAGCAGTGGTTTGTCTTTTCTTTTGCTTAAAAATATCTTTAAAAACATATTTCTTAGTTTAATGAAGTTCGATTTATCATTTTTTGTGGATTATGCTTTGCATGGCTGAGATAATTGTCTAACAAGTTCACAAGGATTCATTTCTGTGGTGTTTACATAACTTTTTGGCAGAAATTTAATTGTTTTCTTTAATGATGAAAATTACAAACATGTACAAAAAAATAGGACATGGTATTATGAACTAACGTGTGTTCAGTTCCCCTCTTCAACAGCCCTTGTTTCACTGGTATGTCTTCCAATACCTTAAAACATGCTAATAATGTTCCTGTTATTTGTGTGTTTTAAGCATTTTATTGATGCATAAAAAATATAGAAAAGTGTATAAGTCATAAGCACGTAACTCAATAAATTGTCAACATGAAACATTGGTATATTCAATATCCCAATCAAGAATTTAAACACCACCAGCACTCTAGAAACTCCTTACATTGCAAAAGGAATTCCCACCTTTATTTCCAAGTCCATAAATAAATTTTGCCTTTTGTTAAACTTATAGGTATAATGGAATCACTAATATTTCCACTCCCATGTCCTTTGCAGAATTGGCCCATGGAGTTTCATGTGATAAATAATTTGCTTATCTAATGACTTTTTAACATTCCATTATGTGAATATAACACACTTTACATATTTTGGTGTTGATGAACATTTGGATTGTTTTCAGGTTTTTGCTTTTGCACATTGAGCTCCTCTGGACATTCCTGCTTATATTTGGTTTTGGTTTTGATCATATATATATATATATATATATAAAATTATGTTTAATGCACAGCTGAAGATAGAATTTGGGGGGAGTTAGGATGCATATAATCAGCTTTAGTAGACACTGACTGCTTAGTTTTTGTAAGGGGTTGCACCACTAATGATTGAAAGAAACTGTATGTATGCATACTAAATATTAACAATATTCTGGATAATAATTTTTAATCCCCTAATTGCCTTGTTAAAATATTTCTCCACCTTTAGTTATTGGAAAAATAACTCAATGCTATTATTACTCTAGCTGCTGTTTGTGGTTGTTTTTCATGAGTGATTTCTGTGAATTTGATCATTTCTTTGGCTCAACAGTTGAATTTCTGGAACCGCAACGCAGAGACTGGATCCTTGAATCAGGAAACTGATCAAAAGTCTTTCTATTTCCTGATGTTTCATTAGAATGTAAAGCATTATTTGATCTCTTTAGAAAATTTTTTTTTGTTCATTTCATTATAACCACAACAGTTTGTAAAAGCAAAATAAACAAAATATTCTTCCAAAGCCTGGTACATAGATGTATAATAGCTGTGATTCTCTTCCTTCTATTACAGTAATCTTTCTACAATTTCTTTCAGCCTTTTCAATATTGTTAACATCTATCCTTTTATAGAAAGTGCCTCCGTGGCCACATCTAGACAACACGTAGAAATCCATTGCCATGTAAGCCTTCAAGCTTCAATGACAAATCAATACCTCCTCTCTATGAAACAGGTACATCCTAACAGGATTTTCACAAAGGACCTGACCTAACCCATCTTTATGGCAGTTTGGGATCCATCCAACAGCAGTATATGTCTCAGCAAAATCTTCTCATGTCAAGAAACGCTGTTGAAAACTTTAAAATAAGCTCACCGTAACGAAAAGTCAAATAAAATTCTTTTGAAAATTTGAATGCCTAACTTAATGCCATCGCTAAGAAATCTGTCGCTGATTCATGATTTTTAGGGTAGTGAGCAAGATTATTTGAATCACTTGCACAAACTTACATTCTGCTTAGTTTTTGTTCAAAAACTATTGCAATATTGTGTATTCTTCCTTCTCTAGACTTGATATTTCTTCCAGTTAACTGCCAGAAGGCCTGAGAATTACATGAGCACAGACCGAGCAAGGGCACTATCCTGCCCTCACGACTTTACTGATTACTGCCACTTGTGAATAAATATTTTCACATTGGATAATGAAAGGCTAAAGTGATTACTGAGGATAAGCCAATTAGGCAGCCTTGAAGCGACTGGGGAGGACAAGTTCCAAGCTGTAACACATATGAAGTCTGGTTTACACACAGAGAAAGTAACTGAAGAGATATTATTGGTAAAGTAAAGCCAGCCGCTCATATTTCTCAAATCATTCACTATCTTGTGTGTAACCCTCACTCAAACCTCTTATGAGACTAAGGCAAATGGCAGAACTTGAAACATTGGTGTGCATCGCTCCCTAGTAAGTACTAATTATTTTTGGAGAGAATTTTAAAGGAGAAAAGAATATTAAAAACAAAATAGATCCTTTCAGAGAATTTGTGCTTCGGTTGATCCTACATAATGGGTATTTATTCTAAGAGAAAATTTAAGAACATGTACAAAACAATGTAGAGATTTGGAAGTGTTGAGTCTAAACTTCACTTAAGTGAGTTTTTAATAAAACGTAAACCAACTATTGTGTTCTACGTCTATTCTTAGCCATTTGTATTTTTTTAAGCCCCATAGAAAATTCTGATTCCAAGAGCTAGTTTGCCGTTCAATGTACTTAGTGTTTTTTTTTTTTTTTAATCTGAGGAAGTGAATTCTGGCAGCTACATAATCAGAGTCACTCTTCTCTTCACGAGCATTTTCCAGCCTTCCCTCCAGTTTGGCGTCAGCCTACTCGTTACAAAAATATGCATTGTTTCTGTTAAGAAGACCACAGTCTAAGAGGAGAATAAATAGACAAATAATAAGGGTGTAATATGAAAATCCCTTTAATAGTGTACCAATGGACAGGAGAAAGCAACTGTTCCGGGGGGGAGGGCAGTGTTCAGAAGAGTCTGGGAGCTGCAGAAAGATGGTATTTCTAGGAAGTTGCCCAGGGAAGGAATAGGACTTTGCCTGATACATGAAGTACTCTAGACCAGGTGTTCAAGCACAGGATATTTACAAGGTCATGACTGAAGCAGGACTGGGAACCTAGGAGCATGGGCGAATGGCTAGGAACGTCTCTGACTGTGACCATTCTATCCTACTAGGAGGTCTGACACTTACTCTAAAAGAAGTCAGCAGACACCAGTTTTGAAAGAAGGAACAGTGCTAGCTGTGTTTTCAGAAACATCATACTCATGGAGGAAGAGAGAGTGGAGGCAGAGAACATGACGGAAAAGTTTTAAAATAATGTCCTGGAAACAAGTGATGGAATTATGGCATTAACCACGGCACCAAGAGAAGAAGGGGCTGCAGGAGCCCTATAGAAGCAGATAAGAAAACACATGATACAAAATTCAACGGGAGGTAGGGAGGAAGTTGGCAGAGGGACTTTAAGATTCCAGCCCAGGCAAATGGGCAGATACCGATGGTGTTTACCAAGAAGGGGAAGGTGACAGTAAAAACAATAAAAATCAAAATAGCATTGAACGTGTATCGTGCTAAGCCATTTACGTGTATTGAACTGTGAAAATCTCACGCTTACTTTGTGAAGTTGGTAATATTTGTGTCTGCACTTCGTAGATATGGTTACTGAGGTGTGAAGAAGTTGAAAACTTACTCAAAGTGAGAATGAGCTAGCAGCTGGTGACGCTGGCATGGGCAGTGTCCAGCTCCAGAACCAGGCTCTTAAGCACCTCCCAGGAATATCTCCCAAGAGAAAAAAAAAGATGGTAAATTTATTTTTGGATATGTTGAACTGAAGATGGCTGTTGACACATTCAGCTGTGAATTTGTGAACAGTTTAAACATAGCTGTGTGTGTTGTGAAAGAAAAGACCTGGGCATGGTCATGAAAGCTGAAGTTACACAGGTAGATGAGAAGTCACAGAACGAAAAACTGCAGTGAGGAAAGAGGGAGGGTTGGACTGAGGAGGGCATGTTAGTAAACACAGGTGTTTGTGGACATAGCCAGGAAAAGAAATCAGTAGAAGGATGTGTCAGCAAAGCAGGAATCAAAGAACAGAAAAGGGCCAAAGTTGGTGTCATGAACATCTAGGGAAAATAATAGCTCTTCAGTGAAAAGATAAAACTAAAATAATAGCTCTTAAGTGAAAAGATAAATCTGTGAGATACCACAGAGACTTTAAGTAATCAGAGACTTCCCAGTCAACCCTTGCCAGTTAATTTTAATACATGGGAATCGAAGACAAAGTGGAAAGTGTGAAAAATTCATTTGTGGGGGGATTGCGAAAATGGAGACAACAAAAACCTTTTAAAATTTTTGAGGAGATAGACATTTCCAGGGAAGGAATTCTCAGATGAAAATAACCTGAGCCTGTTTTTAAGTAGCACTTTTCCTAATTCCTTGAAACTATCCATTTCTCCACACCATCATCGTGTCATAATTTTGATGCTAGTCTATGGCATCAATTGTTTATAAAATTTAGTTTGTTAGACAAGTCTCAGCAATAGTTCTAGTTGTTTTACTTGAATGTCTCTCACTGGGATTTCACACTTACTCTATTACTATTTTGGAGAATAATTGGCTATTGTCCCTAATAATTTCCCATGTCTTAGAACATTGCTGATTTCCTCTAATTTAAATCAACTTCTAGAGCTAAGAAAATGCTATGTGGAAAGAGTTTGAACTCAGTGGTCCATTAGAAAGCTTTCATTTAAAAACAGAGATACCAAGGGAATAAAACAACTTTAAATAGCGAGAAAAAGAAGCAAGTAGAAATTTAGCTTTAATGGATTACAGCAAATTCTTAAAAAAAAAAAAAATACAGTTTATTACTTTGCATAAAGTTTCAGACAGAATTAGTACATTGGCAACCAAACTAATAAAAGCATCTCGTCCTCAAGTTATTCAATTTTATCTCTTTGGTTTAATGTGTGATTAGACTGGTCAACTACAATTACATGAGCATGAACACTCCAGGGGGGTTATACCAAGGAAAATGAGTATAAAATATATCCTTGGGCGTTGACTTTTGGTCTGTATTTTGGTATGAGGAAGTAGACCAAAAAAAGAAAAGGTACTCACAAAATTACCAGTCTAACATTCTTCACTGGTAATTCATTCTTTTGTAAGTTTATGGATGCTAATCAGTTAGGCCACAGATATGCAAATGAAAATAACTTTTTTTCTTCCAGAACAACATATAGCCAAGATGAAGACAGACAGGAAAAAGGACAGGTTTAACTTACCCCGTGACACATGGCATAATGGATGAAAAAATCCTGATTAGCTCCCTCCAGAGGATGTGAGTCTGCTCCCAAAAGAACAGCTTGAAAAGAGGAAAAATAATAAGATGTTAGAATTTAAAGAAGACAGTGAGAGGCGAGGGGGTGGTTACTGAGACACAAACTCAAGAGAGGCTGGCCAACTCTGCTTCTACACCAGAGAGTCTCCGCGTCTCCCGTGCTGTCTCTGCGTGACTCCACGCGCTCTTGGGCTGTGTCTGAGCAGCTGAAGCTACAGAAAGAACAAGGACAATGTAAATAGCAGTTTCCGGAAAAAGAGAATTTGCAAATTTTAGAAGAGATAGGATGAAAATCAGGGCTAGTGGTGGAAATGTAGAAGAAGAAGGAAAAATTGAAATAAGTATACATCAGTAGTGCTAAGTTGTGGATACACGGATTTGGTATGAAAGAGGGAGCTGGGCGGCGCCTGTGGCTCAAGGAGTAGGGCGCCGGTCCCATATGCCGAAGGTGGCGGGTTCAAACCTAGCCCCGGCCAAAAAAAAAAAAGGAAATAAATATGTTACATTTAAAAAAAAAAAAACCGGCCAAAAAAAAAAAAAGGAAATAAATATGTTACATTTAAAAAAAAAAAAAAAAGAAAAGAAAGAGGGAGCTGGCCTGGAACTTCCAAATTCCTGTGTTGGGGGATTTTAGGGGCAGAGGTGAGATGAGTTAGGAGGAAGTTGGAGGTGCCTGGGGGACCAGGATGCCAAGCTGAGTAGATAGTCACCCCCCAAAATGACTTACACAATTGCTGAGGGAGTAATGCCATGACCAATATTAAACAACCTACATCTGACTTTATGGATATAAACATATTAAGAAAAGATAGCTATTATAAAAGAAAATCAGAGAAAGGCTTCCATTGAAAGAAAAAAGGAAACTATTTTAAAAGAATTATAGTATTTATTAGCAGTGACATTTGACTTATCCATGGGATATTGGTAAATAATTTCAGGAAATATGGTAAAAGTTGTTTTAAAGACACATATAAAACATATTGTGTAGCCAGGCATTGTGGCAGGCGCCTGTAGTCCCAGCTACTCGGGAGGCTGAGGCAGGAGAATCGCCTAAGCCCAGAAGCTGTAGGTTGCTGGGAGCTGTGTGACGCCACGGCACTCTACCGAGGGTGATAAAGTGAAACTCTGTCTCAAAAAAAAAAAAAAAAAGTATTGTGAATTAAAGAATTTGGTACAGGGGGATGCCTGTGGCTCAAAGGAGTAGGGCGCTGGCCCCATATACTGGAGGTGGCGGGTTCAAACCCAGCCCCTGTCAAAAACTGCAAAAACCAAACAAATAAACAAAAAAACCCCATAATTAGTACATATACAGAAAGTGAATTAAATACTTCTAAAATGTAAAGAATTAAATGGAGGAAGAAATAGAGGCATTCTACTTCAGAAAGAGATAAAAGAGAAATTTTGAAAGAAAAGAAAGAATGGAATTTATAGCCAGGTGACTTGTTATTGATGTATTTTTTAGAAAGAAAGAATGAATCAAAGAGTAAAAATTGGAAGATTACCGATAATAAAGAAAAAATACTAGTAAAAGAAGAATGCATCACACAATTATCCTTCCCCACTGAAAGAAAGGTTGTCCTTTAGTTACTGCATAGGATTAATGATAAAAATAGCTATACTAGAGATTTACTAATGACAGCTTTTTATTTTCAGACAAAATAGGAATTTCAAATAAACTAAGAATGAATTCTTACAAAACCCATACAGTGAACAAACAACCAAGAAACACACACAGAAGGACTGAAAGTCAAACTGAGTGTAGGGTCTGATGTGGTAACAGAAGTTTGGATGATGTGCAAGGGCAGTGACATAGTTATAGATTTTTCAAAATTCGGATTTGTCAAAAGAGTGAAGAAGGCCCACAGTGGCCGTGAGTTGTCACCTCCAGAGATTTTTAGCCAGACAATGTACACGCACTTCCTGAACATTTAGGTATCACATGACCTGCCAGAAATGGCTGAATTTTTTTGCATTAAATGCAAATTAACTTGCCAGAGTAGTGGCCGTATTTACATGTAACAATTTTCCTGAGTCTTTTTGAGTCTCAACATCTACATTTATAATGCAGAAGGCTTTTGAACTCAAAATCATTTACCACATGGACGGGTAGTGAGGATTCACTAGCAAGAGAGTAAAAATACCTAAATTTGAAAGTGTCTCTTGAGAGTTCACCAGTTCCCCTTACCAATTACTCTCCCCCGTCTCTCTCCTGCACCCCCCCAACCTGAATTTAATTGTGTTTTTCTCACCGATGGGCACGTATTTGTTCATCCGCAGATTTCATAGTAGCATTGAGAACATTGCATACTTGCTTGACCATTCCAAGCTCTCTCCTAACAGACACAACATCGGGCTACATGGCACACTTCCCGGGTGGAAGAATCAATTACAACTTGGACTTTACCTAACAAATGCAAACAATGTAACCCAATCATTCACACCCTTGTATTAACCTGAAAATAAGTAAATAAATAAATACACGAAATGCCACGTGAATTCTAAAGAATAATTTAAAACATTAAATGGTAGGGTGTCTTTATATTTGTTCAACATTAGGTAGTTATATAATTCCATGTAATACCAAAAGGAACGGCATTTTTTTGCTTTTGTGTTTTTTTTGTTGTGGTGGTTGCTATTGTTGCTGTCAGTAACAATGCCAGTTAAAACAAGAAATAACTCTTGCTTCAAGGCAAGAATAATGAATTTGTCTTTCCCTTACAGAATTTAGATAGAATCCACTCCTTTACAACAACAGTTTAGAAAAAGGCTAGAAGGATTCCTCTCCCCTCCGCAATCTCTTTTCAAAACTTAAAGTGAGTGCTTCCATAGGAGGGTTGTGAGACTAAGTGTGGATAGATTACTTAGTCATAAAGTTGTCTTACCAATCATCTCTTCCTTTGATTGTTTAGTTAGTTATTCATTGTGCAATGCTCTGCCATTTCCAATTCCCCAGTAACTCATGTTCATTTTTGTAACATTAATAAGTGCCACCTACAGAAAAATAAAAATGATAATGCGGAAAGAATCAGCAAATACAGAGAAAGGGTTTTTAAAAACAAACAAACAAAAAAAAAACACTTTTCTTGGTCTAACATGCTTTATGTTTTCCATTTGCTTCTGGCTATTAAAATGTTACACAAAATAGCAGGCTAAATAAGACAGATTTCCAGGGAGCTGAGCTATAAATTTCTTGACATATTATTTGATGAAGGTAAATAGTGTCATTTTCTACTTTATTAACTTCATGTGATATGCACTCTGATCTTAAAAAATTTATTATATTTGGGAGAGAGAGGAGATTGCCTGTTCAAAATCCTTTCTATCCATAATTTATTGGGCTTTCCAAATGCATCCTGAGCTCTGCTCTGTTAATGTTATCTAGTATTTGGCTAATGGAATATAGTTTGGCTTTTATTTATCTAAAAATGTGACAAGACAAGACTAAGAGATGTCTTTTTTGAAGGACAATGTGATTTTTGAAACATCGAACAGCTAAATACGTTTTCTCTTTCTCTTTTTTAACAATAACAATCCATGTCTATTTTAAAAATTCTCATTATCCTAATTCTGTCAATTACTCTTCTCTTAATGTCTGGCATTTCCATGCCATGTGTGGGAATTTGACCCTGACATTGTTAGTCCTGGCTGTGTTTGCCACGACTTTATCTTCATTTCCTTCTAAGTAGCCTGAGTAAGTAGATTGTAATTAACCAGGAAAAAAAGCAGCTTTCAGGTCATATTTTCTTGAGCCTAAGTAGTTGATTTTCCTCTTAACTCCCTGAGAATTATAAAACAGGGTGCCCATTAATATTAGTAAATATGTGTAGCACTTTTTCTTAATAAAGATATTAAATGTGTCTTTTCTACAGAAAGGTGTGATTTTTTGACTGCAGCTGTCCTCACAATTTGCCATTTTCTGATGGTGCACCGTGGACGAATGATGTCCCCATGACCAACATATTCCCTCAGACTTCTACCGGAGGTTATTCAACCCCTTGCGGGCACCTACTCTTTCCCAATCATTAGTAAACACCCAAATAAATGGCAGTGTATGTAATACTCACTACAAACAACTTCATTTTTAAATGTGTTGCAAGGAAAATTAATTGGGAAAAGCAATACTTTAAATATCTTCTGTAACAAATCAAGCCTCTGGCCAGAGCGACAGACCAGTGTTGGCCTCCATGGTTGAGCACTGCAGCTCTAGACGATAGATATCCAAGGTTATTTATTTATTTTTAGATATGTTTTTAATTGTTGGGGATTCATTGAGGGTACAATAAACCAGGTTACACTGATTGCATTTGTTGATATCCAAGGTTATAGATGTGAATGAACCTGATGCTGAGAACTCTGGAGCTGGTAAAATGGCTATATTTAAATACCTTTTTTTAAAAATAGAATATGCTGTTGTAGAATTGGTAATGGTTCATGTTAGAAGGGTAGAGAATAGACATGTCCAGATTCTGCATTCCGTGACAGAAATGAAGGAATCCTGACATTTATTATGATTTTGTTTTCGATTATACTAAGACTTTCAATCCCCCAAATCAATGGTGATGCTATAAATTCACAAGATTCTACAGATGCTATGAGACTAATTACTTAAAACAAACAAACAAAAGCATTAAGTTTCTCCCTTATGAAAGAAATGATCTGATTGCTGGGGAAATATCAGTCTGAAAGTCTATCTCAGGACAAGTGTACTTTTAAGAATTCATTAGGAGGTGTTTTGTGTGATTAAAGTTCTTTGACATTTTCTACTATGTCAGGAAACAGTATGTCGAAATGAAAGGCCATTTAGAGCAAATCTTTTCATTCCACTAGATACACAGAACAAATGTGAGCCAGAGAGGCAGCAAATCTGAAAAAGAGAGAAGGAGTTCTTAATATCAGGCTTTGGTGAGTTTATTAGCCCTACTTAAAAATCAGTGTGCAGAATCATGGTTATATGCATATTTTGAGGGAGAAGTGTCCATCACTTTCCTTGGTTTCTTAAATAGGATTCAAGAGCTATAAAAAGGAAACTAAGGTTCAAACATCACTTTATCATTCACGTTTTGTAAGAGGTTGAAAATAATAGTTTTGGTAGACTGTGGAGTGAAAAGGATGTAGTTAGCTGAGTGAGGTCACTTTCTAGTCGTTCTCCCTGAATTAACCACAGAAGTACCTTCCCCAGACGTAGGAAGGGGCCTGCAACATGTACAATCTAAAACTCTTTGCAATATCAAGCACAAATAATTTTAGGGCTAATTATCTTTTGTGTAATGTTCTACTCTGTTGCATGATGTTGGGCCAGGAGTTGGCAAAAAACACAGTCTGTTTTTATATTACCTGGCAGGTAAAAATATGTTTATATTTTAAAGGAATTTGCGACTAGAAATGTATGTTGCTTGTAAATTATAAAATATATACTATGTCCTTTAAAAGAAAAAGTTTGCCATTGCTAAGACATACCCTAAACAACTCATTCAGTTGTTTGAGCAGTAGCTAATGTTGATGGAGATGCACGTGACCATATACAGGAGCTGGTGATGCATCAGTGAGCAAAAATGACCCAAATACTTCCATTCATGAATCTCACATCTATTTAGAGGGCTCAAAAATAAAGTTAGATGCCACTTTACCATTGCACATGCATTTTAATGAATTGAAGGAATTATATAGTTTGTTAGAAAATAACGAATGCTGTAAAATAGAGCAAGGTATGGAAATTTGGGAGTGGGGCTGGTTGGAGGATGCTCTGGAATAGGTGGTTAGCCTTGAACTCCGTAAGAAGGTGCTACCTCGGGAGACTTGAAGGAGTTAAGGGAGTGAGGCCTGTGGTGCGCTCGCACGCTCTCTCTTTCTTTTTTTTTTTTTTTTTTGAGACTGAATCTCACTCTGTTGCCCAGGCTAGAGTGCCATGGAATTATAGCTCACAGCAACCTCAAAGTCTTGGGCTTAAGCACCCCAACTCAACTAGCTGGGACTACTGGCCCTGGCCATGATGCCAGCTATTTTTTTTTGTTGTTGTTGTTGTTTGTTTGTTTGTTTTAAAGCAGAGATAAGATGTCGTTCTTGTTCAGGATGGTCTTGAACTTCTGAGCTTAAGCAATCCACCTGCATTGGCCTTCCAGAGTATTAGGATTACAACTGTGAGCCACCACACCCAGCCAGCCTGTGGTTCTTTTGGACTAAGAGTGTAAGAAGCAGATAGCCAGAGCAAAGGCCTTGAGGTAGAATCTTGCATTTAAGGAAGATTAAAAAGAACAATTAAGTGTTGACTTTGGATATCCATAAGCCATGTTTTAATACTCTCAGGCATAATTTATCTAAACCATGTTTATTTTAAATGTTGGCACACAGAGATCTATCTTTGAGCTATTAAAATCTATCCAAGCTTAATGGGGCATCTGGGTTTCTGATTTAATATGTTATCCACAAGGGTGCTGACCTGGTAATTCTGAGAGCCTGCTCAGTTCTCACAGGCACCTCTCTACGATAAGGCAGAGGTGAGAATTTTAAATTGTCGTTAATTCTTGTATTTAGGATAGTATAATGTGAAATAGATGAATAAATGTAACTGCTACACTACTTACACAGAAAAAAATCATTAAACACAAAAATGGTTTAATTGCTTTTTCTTAAGAATTGTGCCTGGGGAGGCCAGGCATGGTGTCTCACACCTGTAATCCCAGCACTCTGGCAGGCCCAGGTGGGTGGATTGCCTGGGCTCATGAGTTTGAGACCAGCCTGAACCAGAGCCAGACCCCATCTCTAAAAATAGCTTGGTTTTGTGGTGGGCACCTGTAGTCCCAGCTACTCGGGAGGCTAAGAGAATCACTTGAGCCCAAGAGTTTGAGGTTGCTGCGAGCTGCGACACCATGGCGTCTACCATGGGTGACAAAGTGAGACTTTGTTTCCAAAAACAACAAACAAAAAAAGAATCATGCCTCGATGAGTTTCTAGGTTTGTATGTGTTAAGGAGTTTTAAATTCTGCACTTCTAATGTAGCAGACACTAACAACATGTGACTATTTAAATTTAAATTAAAGTAAATTAAAATTTAGCATAACTAAACATTCAGTGCCTCGGTTAGGCTAGTCACATTTTAAGGGCACATAGCCACATGTGTGTTGGAAAATGTGAATTATAGAATATTTTTATAAGATTACACTTAGAACTTTACTGAAGAATTGTGATTATGATGTATAAGAATGAAGTTGTTGGGTGGCGCATGTGGCTCATTTGAGTAGGGCACCGGCCCCGTATGCTGGAGGTGGCGGATTCAAACCCAGCCCCGGCCAAAAACTGCAAAAACTGCAAAAAAAAATAAAAGAATGAAGTTGTCTACAGAGATACATATTTCACTTCAGGGAATAAAATAAGGGGGAAAATTGGTCAATTAACCAGTTAATACTAGATGTTTTTAGATTGCAAAACTTCTATAAAAGAATGATGTTTAAATGAGAAATTATTTTGTGATATTACCAGATTATTCTAATGTCTTTCTTGAAAGCTCATCTCATGTTATCTTTTTTCGCAGAAAAACAGAAATCAATAATTTTATATACTGTCATTAAAATTAGTTTGTTGACTCTTTATGCTCTTTTGAATCTCTAGTCTCTGTCTTTCTAATGAGAGAATTTTTTATATTTACATGTTATTTCCAAGTACATGGAAGTGATATTTATTCAAAAAAATTGACCAGAAGAAATATAAAAGCAAAATATCTTATATTTACCTAAATATGGTTACTACCACCCTTGAAGTTCAATGTTCAGTACGCCAAGATAGCAGTCCGATTCTTTTAATTAAAAGAAGATAATTTTCTAGCACCATAAATGAGGCGAGCAAAGGAGCAGGAAGTCATTTTGGCTCTGGATTAAAGAAATACAGACTTAAATGTTTGCCCCCTGGGGATTCAAAAGACAAGTAGAAAAGAGATAAAACTTCAAAGCACCAACCCCACAGATTGTGATGGTCTTTGAGGAAACCTAGTGGAGGGTAATGGCTTCACTCTCAACATTCAAAAGTTCTTCAGTTCCTGCAAGACTTATGGTGAATAAGAAAAAGAGAGTGAGATAAGTTTTTCATATATGGGCTGATTAAATAGTCCTCATATTTGTAGATTCGATTGCTGGTGGTTGGTGGCAATTTGTATCAGAGACCACCAGATAGAGTGGATCAACTCAAGCTGGAGAGAATCCTATTTAGTAAACCAACAAAGATGCAATGAAAAGGTCACAACTACCATTTTCCTAATTTTCTCTTCTAGTTTCATTTAAAAAAACATTAAAAAAAGATGATTTTAAGTAGGAAAGACCAGGAAATAGAGTGAATACCCAAGAAGGGACTTTAAGGCACACACATTGGCACTTACACAACGGACTGTCACGCCGCCATCCCCATTCAGACCCTCGCTTGCTGTGCTAAGAAGCACATCCACCTCTGGACTGGCAAACATTCAGAACCTTGAGGACGAGATGTGAGAAAAATATTTTCATCCTAAAATCTCAACAACAGGATTATCTTGTATGTCTGTATGTGCCTTCCAAATTTCATACAATGGACACTTACAAATTTTATAAACAGAAAAGAGAACAGAACTGGAAATATTACAATTAAAAGGATTTATTTTTTTTCTTTTTGGTTCAGCAGAAGTGTCTGGAAAAAATAACAAGGTGCCCATATCCTGACATTCTGCCATGACAGAGAAATGGCTGCCACTTTACCATTGCACATACATTTTAAGATGTAGCCGAAATATTTATGTTATGAGTATGTCCGGTCCACAGATTTTCGGGTAAATACTCATTCAAACTTAAACCACCAAATTTCTAGCATAAGGTTAAAATTAAAAGCAGAGCAAAAAGACCAAACAAAATGCTATAGCTAATGTATACTTTGGTAGGGAGAAAGGACACATAAAAGCAAGAGTGAGGCAAAGAAAAGGAAAAAGAAAAAGAACTAAGGCCTGGGAGGCCTTACACTCTGCGGATTTAAGATGAGATCATTACAAAGTGCTTTTGTTACGTTACGGAAGATGGTGGGAGAAAATACAGTGTTAGTTCAGGTTGCATAATCAGTTTCTGTTAAATATTTGGAAGTCCTGCCTTCTTCCACAGCACTCCAATTACACAGCAGAGCGTAATTATTTTACAGTCAATTGAGTCCACCAAATGGGCATGTTTATGAAACCTGATTTATACTTCATCCTTGCAACCCTGCGTGGAGCGTGGCTTTGCCTCCCACAGAACCTGCAGCCTGCAAAGCTGTCAGAAGGCGTCTGCTTCAGCCCTCAGCCCCAAAGTGTAATAATCTAGGTTTGAGTGATCCTTTTGAATGTTGGTCTTGCCCTTAGCTGTTTTCCTGTTAAGTGTACCGCAGAGGGTGAAAGGCAAAGACATCAATGTGGTGTCTGTGGAGAAGCTGCAGTCCAAGCCCTCACCCTCGCTAGGGTGAGCAAGTACATTTTTCATTAGCCCAAACCACAAAGCAATGAGACCTTCTACATTTAAGTCATGACCTTGTCCATGTAAACTTGAACTTGTTTTTCTTATACTTCAATAACCAATAATTATTTATGAAGGTTTGCAGAATTACCCCAGGTAGCCCCTGGGTTTCGTCACTTTACGAACCTCATAAGAACATTTTTGAACATGTTTTCTTCTAAGTTTTTGAAGAGATTATTCCCCCTTTAGTTGAGGAAATGTCTTTATTTATTTTTGTCTTTTTTTTATTAAATCATAACTGTGTACATTAAGGCATTCATGGGGTACAATGTGCTGATTTTATATACAATTTGGAATGCTTACATCAAACTGGTGACCATAGCCCTCACTTCACTTAATTATTGTGTTCAGATGTTGATACTCTACGCTTAGTAGATTTGACATGTATCCTTGCAATATGCACCAGAGGTGAGGTAGGAAGTATCTTTTACTCAGGCATTTCTACAGTTTTCAAGGCTTCTTCTATTTGTGGTGATGACTTTTTTAATACCGTCGGTGATTTTGACATGGTCTCTGTAAAGGAGGTAAATCCAGTGTCTCTTTTAAATGTAAAAAAAATTCCAGGCTGATGTTCTGAGGCTATTTCGGAAGTGACAGAATTACATAATAGGTGGTTTTGTTGAATTTACTGATTAACCACATGCAGCATATATGTTTTCCTTATTGATTGCTTCATTCTAGCTAATTGCATAAGAATACAAAATCTCTGATTTTGCAGGATTGAAGGAAGGGAGATATTTATTCAGAATTAATGAGAACACTATGTGGTCTGTAGCCTGCCTGTAATTCTTTATCTTCTAGGTTTGAGCACGGCCTAATATGGGGTCTATAAAGCAAGATTCCCTTTATCTACTTTTGACATCCAAATGAGAAAAGATTTTTTCAGCATCTCCTAATACCTGAGCACGGCAGCTCACGTTGCCAGCCTTAGAGTGGGGTAAACTAACACATTAGGGTAAACAGATGTTTTCTCTGTTATCATTATCAACATCTGGCTACAGGCCAACTCAAATCCAAGGAGTAATTTCGACTGTCTGCCTGCTAATGTGAGAACTGACTAGACAGTCTCTCCTGCTAATCTTTCCATCCTGAAGATGATGTTGCTTCTAGTGTGTGACTCATACAAGCACGGGAAGGAGAGAGATCATTTCAGAAGATTTAATTAATTCTTAGTTACCATTTTGTCCAATTACCTGTTTAAAATATAAAACATACAGCATTCGATACGCTAACACCGAAACGGAATATGATGGGCAGAATTAGGGAACGTGTTGAAACAAATTTTCTTAAACACTGGAATCAGCTGTGATGTCTAATTTAATTCTTATTTAAAGACGCCCAGTCTCTGAAGACCATGAAAGTAGGTTGCAAACTGCCTACTAAAAAGTAGCGGAATGAAAGCAACCCTTTCTAACGGTACTCAGAATCATGGTCGTGTCACATAGCAGTTATTTTTAGTCACTGAATATTACTTTCCTTAGAATTGCCTTCATTTTTTATTCCTTCTTTTAGTAATGATTCTTGAATTACATGAATGTAATGTTTATGTTGACTTTGTGTGCTTCATCTAGACTAAATTAATTTAAATAAAGAAAGCAAAGTTACAATATGTAGTGATATATATATATATATATATATTTTTTTTTTAAGACAGACTCTCTGTTGACCTTGGTAGTGTGCCATGGCATCATAGCTCACAGAAACCTCAAACCCTAGGGCTGAAGTCGCCGAGCCAGTGTCCAGAGATCTTTCAATGATTCTTTCCCATCTGAAGCAGCTTTTGCTTCCTAGTTTTGGGTTTTCTTTTGTTTATATAATGACATGTCCAGTTTAATCTCTGGGACAGTAGAGGCTGCTTGTGGGTGAGATTCAATCACACCGTGTAAGACTGAGTCAGTTAAGGCTATAAGGGGCCTGCAAGTTGACCTGTCAGCAGGTGGCCCCGGCCAGAAGGAACAAGCTGCAGTGTTGTTTTGGGTCCTGTGACAGCTCTAGCCCCTCAGGAGAAGTGTTTGATTTCCCCAGGGTGAATGGGGCCCTGGAAGTGCAGGTGGATCCTCATTCTCTGCCACAGCAGAAGTGGGTGGGTGTGACTGGCGGGGCTGCCTTGGGCAAGCTGCCCTCAGGCTCCAGCAAAGCTGGGAAGGTATATGTGTGAGCTGGGGTCAAGGTCTGCTCTCAGCTTCCAGGCAAAGCTGCCAGGGTGGGGTCCTTGCCATCACAAATCTCCCCTCCTTGCCACTCAGCAATGCATTGCAACTTGGTAATGAGATCTGGCCCGTGGGCCTGTTCCTATGTCCCCCATATCAATTCATGACCTGTCAAAGAGAAGACTAGTGGCCCTGAGCTGCCCCTGGGGTGCCCAAGCAGGAGCAATGTCCCTCTCCTGCGGGGATGTCCCACTCTGATGGATTCACTGGGGGAGTAGCACCAAGGAGGGCCGGGGGCAGGGAGCTGGCTGCACCCCCCAGTTCACTGCAGGACTCCCAGAGGAAAGACCTGAGCCCCACTCTCTGTGGGAGCTCCAGTGCGGTGGACACAGCAATGGGGAGGGAAAGCAGTTCCCGTGATCCCGGGATCAATCTCTCTCAAAGCCAGAGCATGTCTGGGGGAGAGAAGAAGAAGAGAAGGAGCCTAGTGAAAGAAAGCGAGTACCTTGGTCATACCTGTGCCCCTCTCCAGGTGCCCACCCAGCGTGTCCAGCTTTGGGGGCTACTCAGATCCCAGGACATACTGGCCCTGGTGGCTCCCATAGTCTGTGCTGGAGTTGGGAAACACTTGTGTGGGAACGAGGGAGATGAGACCCAAGGCGTGGAAGCTCCCTGGGGTGACAAAAGGTGCACAGCGGTGGAGAAGCAGCAGGTGACCACCATTTCTGCTCAGTTCTCCTGTGACAGGAATTGACCCCAAGGGTATTGGCAGCCTGCTGATGTCAGGGCAGTGTGGGGATGCTCAACTAGTCACTGAAATAATTGAAGAGGACAAGAAAAAGTACAGTTTTAGCAAGAAAGGAAATGTTTATTTTAAGGACTTGAATTGCAAGCCGGGCCTCACTGTGGTGACTACAGGCTCCAAAGGAAAGTGCAGTGTCTGGATTTTATACACAACTTCCAGCAGTATCAGCTGCTTCTGGGAAGTTTCCCAGGGACTTAATCCACTCTGTTGCCATAGCACATCCCTGCAGCAACTCACATCTATCTGCCCATGTCAGAAAGTCCCTGGGACATTGATCAGTCCCCCAAAACAACCAGCTCCCAAAAACAACTCACCTGCAAGGCCTGGATTCCCATTCCCATAACAGTCAGGCCAGCTTAGCCTAAGACAGTCCAAAATGGCCCGGATAGACCAACTGCACCTGCTGTCCACCCTGCTCATGTCTAACTAACCACCTCACAGTGCTTTGTCCTCAAGAAGCTCCTAGTCCCCTGGAAGCAGCATCTTTTGGCTTGTAAGGGTGGAAGAAGACCTCTCCAGCAGCTCAGCAGCCCACTGACTGCCAGAGAGGTGGCGGAGGGAACAGTGAACCTCTCCCCCTACACTTCTTGCTGAACACCGTTGATTTTTACCTGCTATCCAGCTCCTTCAGGTTCACAGCAGCAGAATTAACCTAACTAAGGTGGGCCACCAACGAGGTGTGGCTGACATGCTCAGAACTCAGAGGCTATTAATTCTAGTTTCTTAGTTTATAAATAATGTACTTTTAAGGCCAAGAGAAATGGAGTTACTTGCCTGAGGGAATAACTGGTTAGGACCAGAGCTAGACTGGAAACACAGTGTCTTAGTTTTTGTTGCTGTTAACTGAGTAATATAGTTTGGGTGGATTATAAACAACAGAAACAATTTCTTATGTTTCTGGAGACTAGAAGTGATCAGGATCCCAACACTGTCAAGTTCTGATGAGTCTCTCTTCAGGGTTGCAGACTGTGGACTATTCATTGAATCCTCACGTGGTAGAAATAGCTCAAGAGGTTCTCCACAGTCTGTTGTAAGGGCAGAAAGGTCACTCATCCCATTGATGAGGGATCCACCCTTATAACCTGGTTACACTCCAAAGGGCCCACCTCATAATACTATTACATTGGAGGTTAGGATTTCAACATATGAATTTTGGAAGGACACAAACATTCCATCCATTGCATCCAGTGAGTTTTTAATATCCAATGCTGCTTTAAAGGAAATGTGTGTTTCTTTATCTTAAACCAAATGGAATGCATAGAACCTGACTGTCCTATCACACACTGGCAGGAATTTATTATTTATTTTTTTAACTAAAGACCTGCATCAGAAAACTAAATAGTTTAGACCATCACAGTCAGTTTCCTGGAAACTGTGGAATTCAGGATACCTGGGACATGGGTTGTTAGTTTTGACTGTCATTAATTAAGTTAATGGCTTTCAATAAGTCGCTTACTCTTTATAAGCCTCAATTTCCTCACAATGAAATAGAAGTATAAAAAATTGCTCCTCTTTGCTTAAAATTTTATGAGAATAACAGTGTGAGTTTGGGAGGAATGGTTGGCCAATGGAGAAGTGAATGTACTAAAAACACAGTTCAGTTTTGCTAAGGGTTAGTGCCAAGTCTATTGCATGTTAAATTCCATAGTTCCTCAACTGGATTAGCAAGTGGGTAGATAGAGTTATTGATTAGGACACTAGTGATTATCCAGTAAATTATGCATGACTGAGTTTCAGTAGACCAATAGGATACTTTTGGACTGTTTCCCACAAGACAAATTAACATTGACAGTTCATTTTCTGTAATCATGTGGGACTACTCGGGATTTACAAATGGGAGATAATGGATCTTTTAAAATTTTAATTCTAAAATAAAGGATAACTAAGAGATTTGAAAATGAGTTCCAACATTATGAGAATTTTTTTATAGTTATTAAGATCCTAATTCTTCTATCTGTCTCTATATTTTCTACATAATATGGAAAGGATAGCTAAATATTTGTGTTTTGTAATATTTGGTAATAATAGTAAAAGGTAAATTTTTAGGCATTCAGTTCTGGAGTTAGATAGGTTTAAATGGAAAGGCTAAAACAAAATAGTTTTGTGTATGTGGAAAGACTTATTTCCACATTTGGAAAGCATGGCTATTGCTATTGCTTGAATTAGGGGATCGTTATGACGACTACTGGAGCTGATGCCTATAGAATGTATACTCAGCCCCCTGGTACTTCAGCTGTACTGGTTTTCTGTCTGCTGTTTGATTGTATTACACTTTTCTCAGCCCCAGAGATTGTGAACAATACCGTAGATTGGCCCAGTCCATACCATTCATCTCCCTTGTAGCGTTTGCTCCTTTAAACCGGAGGCTGAGAAGCTGAGGACAGCAATTCTCAGATTCTAGGGCATCTAGGATTCCGTGTGAGACTTGCTTCCACCAAATAGCCACACACACACGAGACTAGGAAGGCAAAAATAAAAATTGGGAAAAAATATAGTGGTTTCTTTTGTTAAGAAAGGGTTACCAGGGCTTCTATCACTGCAGTAACTGGTGACAGTATTCTCAGGTCCGACAGTGGGCAGCAAACGGGAACATCTGAGAAGTTTGGTGGTAATGTTGACTATACCTTCTGGTTTGGCCACTTTGGCTGTTTAGCATCAAGTCTAGTTCCCTAGAGTTCCCCTAAATTCTGCGAGTTAGTAATAGGCCACAGTAGGTTTTTTCCAACTTAAGCCAGATAGACTGTTTTTCCTGCAACTAAGAATCTTGAAGTAATACAGAAATTCCAGACAGTGAAGGAAACTCATGAATGCCTCTTAATATAAAATAATCTTTATTCCTATATGTTTCCATTTAAGGCAATTTGTAAATGTCAGACACTGGGTTAGATGTTGCAAATACACTAGTCAGTTAAAACAGCTATCATCCCTCGATAGGGAAGTTAAAATCTATTGGGGGAGATAGATTATTAACAAGTAAATAAGCAAATAAATGTATGCTCAAATAGTCATTGTGCTTTGAAGAAAACAGATCGGATGAAGTAATATAATAAGAAATCTAGTTAGATTAAAAAAGGATTTCTGAAAGAGAAGAAATGTTAACTGGTAAGGGTGTGGGGAGGTGCTGTCTAGAGGTTTGGACGTAAAAATTGTGTTTGATACACTAAGAACTAATGATGAGTTTCATAACTGTCAGAGAAATAACCGATAGTTAAAGATAAGAGTAGTTAAACTGGTAAAAACAAACAAAAAAAAAAACTATAATTTGGCAGTAATGAATATTTACTTGACTAATAAAACATAATTATGTGATATAACAAAGGCAGCAAAAATAACTTATTCCTGGGTGGCATCTGTGGCCCAAAGGAATAGGGCACCAGCCCCATATACTGGAGGTGGCAGGTTCAAACCCGGCCCCCGCCAAAAACTGCAACAAAACAAAACAAAACAAAACTTATTCCTGATCACTGGTTACCTACTTACTTGTTTACAAATTCTTTAAAAATTGGCTTCTTTTTTTTTTTTTCTTCTTAAAGAAAAGGGGATGGTGATTATTTCTTAGCCAACTCACTTCTCTAGTGACACATTACTAGTGAGTCAAGGTTATATACTTTTATTAGAAAGCGTGTGATGTATCTATGGTGAAATGCCTACGTATTAGATCCACCAAGATGTTGAACACTATTATTTAGCCACTGTCAACAAGGCCATGATTATTCTCTGTTCTCTGTTATTTTCCTTCTATACTACTAATATCAAAGATTAATTTTGCCTTTGCTGTATTAATTTTACCTTTAACAAAAGCTTACTTCTCTAAAGGTCTAAAGTGAGGTACTTAAGTGTTAGTAGTTAGTTCTGGCTGCTGTTTTAATGAAAGAGACTCCTGGCTAACATGATGGGGAATGAACAGGGTCTTCAAGCCTTTCAAAGGCCATTGCTTATTATGATTAAATGGTGAGACAAGTTTTCAGTGTTCACAGGTTAGGTATGTCTTTGAGGATCAAGGCATATTTGCTTACCTTGGTGTGTCCCTTTGAAAAGGGGGTGAAACAACCCCCCTTTCCTTATTTTTTTCGTGTCTTGGAGATAATCATAAGCTATTTTTTTCCCTTTTTTGTTATTAAATCATAGCTGTGTACATTAATGCAATCATGGGGTACAATGTGCTGGTTTTATATATTTTCATCAAAAATTTTAAATATTTTCGTCAAACTGGTTAACATAGCCTTCATGGCATTTCCTTAGTTATTGTGTTAAGACATTTATATTCTACACTTGGTAAATTTCACATATACCCTTGTAAGATGCACCGTAGGTGTAATCCCACCAATCACCCTCCCTCCACCCATCCTTCCTCCTCTCCTCCCCTCCCCTTCCCTCCCTTTCCCCTTCTTCTTGGGCTATAATTGGGGCTATGAATTGGTTTCATAGTAGGGGCTGAGTACATTGGACACTTTTCCTTCATTCTTGAGATACTTTGCTAAGAAAAATGTGTTCCAGCTAAGATTAGCCCACATCACAAAATCCCAAAACCAGAGATGTTGGCCTGGATGTGGAGAAAAGGGAACACCTCTACACCGCTGGTGGGAATGCAACTAATACGTTCCTTTTGGAAATATGTTTGGAGAACACTTAGAGATCTAAAAATAGATCTACCATTTGATCCTATAATCCCCCTTTCTAACCTCTCCTTGACTTCTACCTTTGTTGAACTAAACCCGGCAGAGTGTTTTTGAATGGGCACACTGCCATCGTGGCAGATGGACCAGGGGCATCAAGTTCAAGAGCCAGAATGTATGTCGTATTTGACTAGGAAGGACACATCAGTGCTAGGGTGTGGGGAAGCAGCATTTGGTGTACAATTTCCCTCCCTATAGCTGGGAACATGACCTATAACTCTTGCTGAGAAGTGAATTAAGTTTGCAGTCTGAAACATTTAAGCCTAATCATTGCATATCTGTTACCAAGGAAATCAAGGGTAGAATTAAGGCATTAGGGAGAGGAGAATGTAAAGCTTTGTTCTCAAGATATTTTTGAAAGAAAATACTGAATACAGATATTTTTTCAAAAAAAATCTTATCATCATCCACAAATATCATATTGATCCTTGACTCTATTCATGGTACTTATAAGGTAACACGTCTCATAAAACAATCTTTCAGAGAAAATATTTATGGTTTTCCTCTTCACATAAGCACAAGAACATTATCTGAGCGATAGCAATTTTATATCTTACATCTTTTTCTCTTTATATAACCTGGTAATATATCCTGAGATCTCCTCTTCCCTTCTCTCAAGGCCACCTTTTCTCTACAACTGTTGTTCTGTAATTTACATTTAACTTCACCAGGAAGGAGTGTTTTGGCAAACATCAAGGTTATCATCCGCCCATCCCCACCCTCATAACCCTTCTGCTCTGCGATCTCTGCTGATGATGTTACAATGACATGTTTACAAACATCAAGGTGATCATCACCTATCCCCACCCTCTTGACCCTTCTCCTCTGCTATCTCTGTTGCTGATGTTACAATGACCTGTTTACAAACATCAAGGTCATCATCACCTATCACCACCCTCTTGACCCTTCTCCTCTGCTATCTCTGTTGCTTATGTTACAATGACCTGTTTACAAACATCAAGGTCATCATCACCTATCCCCACCCTCTTAACCCTTCTCCTCTGCTATCTCTGTTGCTGATGTTACAATGACCTGTTTACAAACATCAAGGTCATCATCACCTATCACCACCCTCTTGACCCTTCTCCTCTGCTATCTCTGTTGCTGATGTTACAATGACCTGTTTACAAACATCAAGGTCATCATCACCTATCACCACCCTCTTGACCCTTCTCCTCTGCTATCTCTGTTGCTTATGTTACAATGACCTGTTTACAAACATCAAGGTCATCATCACCTATCCCCACCCTCTTAACCCTTCTCCTCTGCTATCTCTGTTGCTGATGTTACAATGACCTGTTTACAAACATCAAGGTCATCATCACCTATCACCACCCTCTTGACCCTTCTCCTCTGCTATCTCTGTTGCTGATGTTACAATGACCTGTTTACAAACATCAAGGTCATCATCACCTATCCCCACCCTCTTAACCCTTCTGCTCTGAGATCTCTGCTGATGATGTTACAATGACCTGTTTACAAACATCAAGGTCATCTACAACACTGATTTACCTTTCACTGCCATTACTGTTCTTCCAATTTTGCCAGTATATCGCCAAATTACCTGTTTAATTAATCATTTCCTTTCCATATGCAATTTTGTCACTTTAATCCTTAGCCTCCTCATATCTCACCTTCACCAGGACAATGTCCTCTTGTGTACTTGTCATAATGTTTTTTTAAGTCAGAAAGTCCAGGTCATAAATCCTGTCACAGGCATTTAATGTCTGTTTCATCCTGAAGCATTTACTAAACAATACTTATCTCTGAGAAATATGGGAAGGAATAAAATGATGGTACACATACATGGAGAGATACAAATACGTAGGTATCAGCGACGATGAATATTTACTATGTTATTGGGCGGCGCCTGTGGCTCAGTGAGTAGGGCGCCGGTCCCATATGCCGGAGGTGGTGGGTTCAAACCCAGCCCCGGCCAAAAACCACAAAAAAAAAAAAAAAAAAAAAAATCTCAAAAAAAAAAAAATATTTACTATGTTATTATTATCAGGATCATGGTTAACGTGGTCCTGGCTGCACCTCACTCTGTGTACACGTATGTCATTCAGGTGACCTGTCTAAGCCATGTTATGACCAAGCCCTACTCACCCCTCAATTCAAATTTATGGAAGATGGGGTGTCCAACCCGCAGCCTGCAGGCTGCACGCAGCCCAGGATGGCTGTGAATGTGGCCTAACAAGAAATTATAAGCTCAGTTAAAACTCTAGGAGATTTTGGGGTGATTTTTTGGTAGTGTACAATTGCACAGTTCTCAAGTACGAACTTCACAGACAGCAACGTCTTGTTGCAGGGTCACATAAACATACTTACGTTCTTGCTGTTTGTAGCATGTTTTACACGGGCAGTGCATCATCTTCCAAACTCAGTCTAATTGACACCATCCAATGTCACGTGTACTCACGGTGACTTGGCAAGGCAATGATATTAATAATAATTCAACCTGCTATTACAACGTAAGGCATTTAATGTTATTGGGAAATCAGATGATCATTCTGCTTTGATGATTACACAGCTTCCACACCTTAGTGGAGCCTCACATGTCATCTGCATCGGCAGCCGGGATCTGGAAGGGCACAAATCTCGCTTTCTCTATTCCTATCAATTAATTATCATAAAAAAATAGATAGTCTCTTACTGGTTATTGTTTTTTAATCTTAGCATGGCTTCTACAGCTCAACAGAAAACAGAAAATTACCAATGAAGGAAGATTGTTCAATAAAAAGTAGACCGATGATATTTTTTGTCAAATAGTGAGGCACTCTGCTTAATTTGTAGGGAATTGGGGTGAGTTTTTAAAGATAACAATTTGAAAAGGCATTATAGGCAGACACATGCTGCCAAATTAGGTGTGGATGAAGGATTGTGTGGTAAGGACAAAATAGTGAAACGGAAAAAAAGCCTGTGTTCTCAACAACAACAAAAACATTTAAAAGTTACAACTCAGATGAGTTTCATTGTAAAAGCTAGTTATGTGGTAGCATATTTAATAGCGAAAAAAATCAAAACCCTTCATGGATGGGTGGGTTTATTAAGCAATGTATGGCAAGTATGGGAGATACAATTTGCCCTGAAAAAGAAGTGGAATGTTTCTAAAATCAGTTTGTCTCACCAGGTGATAGCCAGGAGAATTGAAGAAATTGGAAAATTTATAGAAAGAAGTTTGGAGAGTAAAGCTGATAACTTTAACTTTTAGGCTTTGGTGGTGGATGACAGCACAGATGTTACAAACACTGCTCAACTCGCCATTTTTATTAGAGGTATTGAGGAAGAATATATAGTCTTCATTATTAAGTGCCATTAAAAGTCACGACAAAACCAACAGATTTATGCAAAACAGAAAAAAAAATGTGTTAATAGGAGTTTGTTTGTCCATTGACGATGTATCTGGTTGTGGTGCCCTGGTGTTGGTAGGTGCAAGAAAGGGACTTGTAAAATTAATAGAAGGTGATGCACTTGCCACCCCAACTCACACTTGATGAAGAAGTCTCATTGCATAGTACATCAAGAAATGTATGCACAAAAGCCTTAAAAACGGATGATGTCATGCAAATAGTCACCAAAACTATGAATTTTATAAGGGCCAAGGGATCGAATCATTGCTGGTCTCAGGAGTTTCTTTGAAGTATTGATGTTGACTATGAGTGACACCATATACTCTCTGGAAGTAGGACAGCTAAGTCAAGGCCAAATGCTGAAAAGATTTTATGATTTGCGATACATTATCAAGTTGTTTATGGTTCAAAAACCAAATTTATGATAGATCTTGACAATGAAAACTGGCTCATAGGTTTACATTTTTTAGTGGATCTAATTGCTTATTTAAGTGAGTTAAACATGCATCTTCAAGGTGAAAACCAACTTATCAATATAGTGTTTCAGACCATAACACCGTTAAGTGTTTCAGACCATAACACCATTAAGTGTTCCCAAGGAAACGGAAATTATCTCAAGCTCAAATTAAGAGAAATGGTTCTTGCATTTTGACATGCTGGCTAAACATAGTCCTGTGAACAGCAAAAAAATACGCAGGCTTGCTTTTTTGATGAGATGCAAGAATTTGAAAACAGATTTCAAGACCTCTGGGAAAATAATGTTTTGGTGCATTCGTGACTCCATTTTTAATCAACATAAATACTTTACCTGCAAATTTTCAAATGGAATGCATAGACTGCAATCTGACATTCAGATGAAAGAAAAATTTGATCATGTCTTTACCGGACTTGTATAGGTTCTGTCTTCCCGGACACTTTTATAGGTCCTAGTTCCTCACTTCACAATCACACCTTATTCATGTCATCATTTTTTTAGCAGCTCCTATATTTACAAGCAACTATTTTCAAGAATGAAGAACATTAAGAGTAAAATTAGAACCAGAAGATCTGGTGAGCACCTTAGGGACTCTCTGAGAACTGAGACCAGTATGGAAGCATTACTGTCTCAAAAACAATTTCAAATTTCCCACTAGTTTTATATCGCCCACTTTTCTTTTACTGTCATATAAAAATATTTTAAACCCCCCATGATGGTTTATTACTTAGATAATGTATAATTTTTCAATAGTGATCACAAATTTAAGACCTGCTGGACAATTCTAGAAGATTCTCTGAACGGGCCACTGCATAATTAAGATTATTATGTGAGTAATTGTTGTTTCTCTGGGTGGCAAATATCACAAAAATTATGCATGGATTTTTTTTTTTTTTGTCCTTATCAGCTTTCCATAGTATTTTGTGTATTTATTGCAGTTCTTTTTTTTTTTTTTTTTTTTTTCTTTCTTTGGCCGGGGCCAGGTTTGAACCCACAACCTCCAGTATATGGGGCTAGCACCCTACTCCTTGAGCCACAGGTGCTGCCCAATATTTTGTGTATTCAGTGTATTACCCAAGACAAATTGTTGTTCTTCCATTGTGGCCTAGAGAAGCCAAAAATTTGGACACCCTTGATCTAAGATAGCCTCCCATTTGTTCTAAATGATACATAAATATCTTAACATGTACTACAAGGGATATTGAAGTTTTGGTGTCTAGAGAACTGAATTTAGATCTCAACATGGGCATTGATTCAAAAAACATGTACTAGTGACGTATTGTATATCTGGAACTTTGCTAAAGGCTGAAGATAAAAAAGTCAACCAACCATACCCTGTTATGGCTGTTCAATCTTGATTCATTTAACCACTCTGAGGTCTAGTTTTCCCTTTTATAGAATAATGATATTAACAAACAGCTTTTGGGCTGGCTTGGAAAGTTTAATATGATAACAGTAGACGTGATTGTTACTATTGTGTAAAGGTCTTCCCAGTGATAAAGAGTAATCTGACTAAAGATAGAACCAGAAGTTAAGATTTATAATGTTGAGAGAGTATTCCAGATAAAAGAAGAAAACAAGGCCTGGACGTGTTGTCTATTGCTATAGGAGTAAAAATAGTCTTATTATTATTTTTTGGACGCACACACACAGAGCTATCACTTTTATCACTTTTAGTTTGTTAGGTGGATGTTTATTTTTTTTAATTTAAGGGAGGGGAAGGAGGGTGGAGGTGGGCAGAGGGAGAGTGATAGGTGGGATTACACCTGCGGTGCATCTTACAGGGGTATATGTGAAACTTAGTAAATGTGGAATGTAAATGTCTTAGCACAATAACTAAGAAAATGCCAAGAAGGCTATGTTAACCAGTGTGATGAAAATGTGTCAAACGGTCTATGAAACTAGTGTATGTTGCCCCATGATCACATTAATGTACACAGCTATGATTTAACAAAAAAAAGAACTACTTGGGCGGTGCCTGTGGCTCAAGGAGTAGGGCGCCGGTCCCATATGCCGGAGGTGGCGGGTTCAAACCTAGCCCCGGCCAAAAAAAAAAAAAGAACTACTTATATAATGAACTTTTTCCATTAAGAATTTCATGAACAGTAAATTTTTATATTGTTCTTATTTTTACTTAAAAATAAATTATAATGTTTACTTTATGTAAACCAATGGATCATTCTTTCCCAACATTTTCAAGGACTCTGGCATAACTATACTGTTCTTTGAAAGTGGGAAAGGATTGGTTCCAAAAACGTTTGAATCACACAGAGCTATGGGTATAAAGAAGTGAAGAGAATTAAAGGGAAGAATGGAGTCATCAGGGAAGGGACAAGAGAAAGAAAAAGGAATTCATCCAGGTAACAGTAAAATCTTTTTTTTTTTTTTTCACTTATATGGCATAGTATGAAAATAGTCCCTTTTATAATGGTTTTCTTTTGATTTTTAGATAGAATTGCAATATTTTGTTTCACATTCTTTCACTGTGAATATATTATCCTGAAAAATATAGACAGAAATACAAAGAGGTTAATCAATTATTTCAAGATCAAAAGGTCAGTTAGCAAGAAATCTTAGAGTAGAACTTCATATCTCAGATGCTTCTGAACAGCCCTTCTGGTCATGGTGTGTTCTGATGCAATTTACATCTGTTCAGGTGGTTTGGTTCATTACCGTGTGTTCCTCTAACTGAATTGACAGTAGCGTAGTACCTGAAACATGCTTGTCGCTAATGTATCCCTGTCTTCTACCATAGCTCCTGACTGTTGGAACTGAGATCTTTAGAACTAGAATCTAGATCCTTTCTTATATTCTGCAAGGCTACCCTGATCTTATTCTGGCTAAAACTGTGATCACATGTCCTACTACTCCCCTCTGCTCTCTGACACTGTACTCACACTCACCTGCTTGCTACTCCTCGAACGTTCAGCTCTGCCCTATCGTTTTTGATTTCTACTTACCCTGCCTGGAAGTCTCAGCCCGTAGGTATCTGAATGGCTTACTCCATCACTTCATTCAAGTCTTGGCTCATAAATCCCCTGTTTAAAGAGCCTCTCTGACCATCCTATCTAAGATAGGCTGACCCTTCACTCTGTTTGTGTAGCTGCTTTATATTTCTTCCTAGAATTTGTAATTATCTTATTCCATATGTTTCTAAGCATATACTTTCTATACCAGACACCTGTATCTTGAAACTGGGATACAGCATATAAGTCCCTGTCTTTGTGGAGATTAAATTTGAAGATGGAGATAAATAATATCAAATGTTAGAGAACATATTTATGTCATTGACCATGGAAACACCAATGAACATGGGGGATAGAAAATGATAGGTGTCCAGGGCCGCTCTCCTTTAGAAAGTGATGGTGAAGATCTGAAGAATGTGATGGAGCAAGCTGCGCAATGATAGAATAGAAGAGCTCGCCAGGAAAAGAGAACAGATGAAAAGGCTCCACCTTAAGGGGTCCAACGAGCTTAGTCCTGAATTACAGAGGAGGCCTCTGCACCTAGAGGAATGATTAAGAAAAGAATATAAACAGATAAAGTAAGAAAAAATAGACCAGGATCATGAAGAGCTTTGGAGATCTTAGTAAGAAGGAAGTGTGTTACTCTGAGATGGTAGAATTTTGAACAGAGAGGTAATATGATTGCACCCCAGGTTTAACTGCATCTCTTGCTTTGTTAAGAACAGATGAGGAGGTTCATAGTGGTAATGTTAGGATCCCTTAGGAGGCTCTTAAAGCTCTAGCAGTGGGTGACAGTGATAACAGTGAGGATGCCAGAAGAAGGAATGATACTTTGGATGTATTTTGAGGGTAGAATAAATAGATTTGTTAAGGAATAGAAAATAAGGCTTCAGAAAAATATGAGAAATGGAGAATGATTCCACATAGCCAAAAATAAGAAACTGCCATTCAGTGAGATGTGTTAGAATAAGAGCAGATTGTGGAGAGTGGAGTCATTAGGTCACAATGGAGGTGCCCTTGACTGTTTTCAAATCTTCTCCTTCAGGGGAAATAATGGGATTGCATGTTCTCACTCTTTTGGAATGTAGCCATGTGCATGTGATTTGGTCTACCTAATAAAGTACAAGCTGAGTGATGGATGCCATTCTCAAGTGAAAGATTCTATGGGCCTATGCCTGATTCTACAAACAAATACAGCCTTTTTCATACTTAATCATGGAGACAGAAGTTATGATAGATCCCTTGGGTACATGGATTGCATTGTAACTTCATTTATGTACATGAGTAACTATAATTATTCTAGTTCCCTGCCAATCTATCTTGGAATCGTAACAAAAGCAAGCAATAACCTTTTGTTAGGCTAAGTGACTAAGATCTGGGGGTGTTCCCTACTGCAGCACCACCCAGCTTATCTTGATTAATGTTAGAAGAATATGGCAGAAGCTAAATCATGGACCTGTTATGTTTGCAATGGCTGTTAGATGTATGAGTGCAGATGTCAAGAAGAATATATCTGAATTTTGAAAGATGAGACTAGAGATATAGATTTGGGAGTCATCAGGAAATAAATCATTTTTATGGCACAGTGCTGGGTGAGACTACTCAAAGAATATGTAGAAAGAGGAAAAATGTCTCCAGCCTGAGTTCTGAGAATTGCTTTGCTAAGAGATCAGAAAGAGAAGAAGGAACCAGCTAAGGAAACTGAGAAGGATCAAGCCATAAGGTAGCAGGTGTTGATGTCATGGAAACCAAATGAGGAGAGTAATTGGGAGAAGAATAAAAACTATGCCAAACATTGATCGTGGTTCAGGAAAGATGGAACATGGGAATTTACCACTGAAGTTAAGAAAATGAAAGGGAATGTGGGTTTGATAGGATACAGATTGATGAGATGGTAGAAATAAAAGTTAAGAGTTCCTACTTATCTTAATATTATTTTATATCACCGCCTGATGTTCATCCATGTATCCATTTATTCATTCAGTCATTTGCAATAAGTTCCCTGTTATCTGGCACCCATGGGGATTGGTAGATTCTGGATAAATGTAAGTTTTTGGTTGCTTGAGTGTTACTGTTAAAAATAGGCCTAAGGCCGGGCACCATTGCTCATACCTATAATCCTAGCCAAGGCAGGTGAATTGCTTGAGCTCAGTAGTTTGAGACCAGCTTGAACAAGAGCATGACCCTGGTTCTAAAAATAGTTGGGTGTTGTGGTCGGCAACTGTGGTCCCAGCTATTGAGGAGGCTGAGACAAGAGGATGGCTTGAATCCAAAAGTTTGAAGTTGCTGTGAGCTATGAGGCTATGGCACTCTACCCAAGGTGACAGAGTGAGACTCTGTCTCAAAAAAAAAAAGAAAAGGCCTAACTAATTCTACACACCAAACTGTACCATACCATAAACTCTGTGTTGACTTGATATTAATATTGAAATACATGAATTAAAAACAAATTAAGACAAAGACAAACTTCTCTTACCATAACATAGTTTCACTCTATTTCTAAACAACTTTAAATTCAGTGTACAATTTTAGTTATATGGCAGTCAGTATACTTTTCAACTTCACTACCATATTTTTTTTAACTTCAAGTAACATATATTAACACTTAAAACCATGGGAGTAATGCATGAAGTGTCACAGACATCCAGGCATCCCAAGCTTAAAGTCTCCTGGCCTGTCACGGTCCATGTGCAAGTTCTGAATGGAAGAAATGACATTTTGAATGAAATACAATGTCTCTCCTCTGGGATAAGAGTACTCACAACTTCAAACAACTTATTATAGGAAGAAATTATAAATGGAAATCTTTTCATGAAAACTATTTCTGCTATTTTTCCTTTACTGCTCACACTTGGAAGATTTTCTTCTCTAAATGTGCATAATGTATCACATTCATTCATCAGACCCATAGTTTGGCAAATGAAAGCCACGAGGATTTAATTAGGGCTTTTGGAATATGTTGTGGGAGGCCTTCTTAGTTAACTTCTGCCAAGGTTTTCTCCAGCTCCTGGCGCTTCTGAGTGGTATTTGTGCCTGGACTGGGTCAGGCGAACCTTGGTGAGGGTTAGAGTATCTTGCTGGGAATCTTACTTTGCTGTTATTCAGTTCCAGGCGGCTCTCATTCTTCAGTTTCAGGAACTTGAGTGTGGGATTTGTTGGCTTTGTTTGGTGGCGTACAGGTTGTGATTTGTAATGGAGGTCTGGGACAATAGTCATGCGTTTGATGGAAGGCAGGAATTGAGCCAGGGTGACTACTTGAAGGCAGTTGGCTTTTTGGCAACACAGATTGCTGGTCTTTGCTTCCAAGTAGCAACTCTGTGAATAAAGTTGGCTAGGGGACTAATGAATAGTGTGCGGGTTTTTATTTACCAGGAAGGGATTATGCAATTTACTGACATCTCCCCAAATCTGGCTGTGTGACTGGGGAGGTATGTATACAAGTGGGTACGAAGCTGAGCAAATGGGCAACTACAAGCAAAAACAAATAATGAGGACAAAAATAAAATAAAATAAAATCCTAAGATTTTACAGGGTTAGTGGAAATAAATGAAGTGGCCTCTGTAAAAAGAAACAGAAGAAAACATGAATCAGACAAGGATGAAATTCAACAGCGTAGAAATCCACAAGACCCCAAATGAAGATGTGATCTTTTTCATCGTGCTTTTATAATATTTTAGAAGTAATATACATCACAAAAGTGCCACTGGCACTGTTTTGCCTGAGGCAAACCTTTTCTTTAGTTTGCAGTCAAGTTGATTAACACTTGTCAGTGAAAATTCCAGAATTGTGTTTTGATTATGCCAGGCAGGTACTATGTGAGTTACTTGGTAGTTCATTTAGCTGAAGGTGAGAAATAGATTTACTTCAGCTTAAAAATATAACATAAATGTTGGAAATTTTAGAGTTTCATGTTGGGAATAGAAATGGCTTTGTCTTTCTGTTCTTTTGCCTGAATGTGTATTTAAGAAGGTAAGACATGGGATACTGTGTTCAATTAATAATCCATCAAGTCCGTTGTTCTGTCAGGGGCTCTGGAATACAAGGCTTTTCACTGGCTCCAGAGTTACTGCTGTGTAAGGCTTATTTCCCAGTCTGGTGAAAATCTCAAACTATGAAAAAGCAACACAGACCATGTAATCATGATGAAACAGAATTATGTAGTCTCTGACAAGAGGCATTTAACTGAAATGTACAACTATCAGATGACTGGGGTTCAACTCAGACTTCCAATGCTTATACCTGCTTTGGTCTTAGGTTGTACCTCTCTGAGCCCAAATTTCCATTTCTCAGGTAGAGATCAGATTAGAATTTGCTTCATGCTGTTGTTGAGAATATCGAATAAATCAGTCCTGTGAGATTTACAGTACCCAGCATGTGATAAGTCCTTAAAATAAAAAATGTGCATGCACACCCACACCCACACACAGAGGCATATATTTTAGCGTTGAGGTTTCATTTTTTCACCCATGCTGGAGTACAGTGGCACGACCATAGCTCACTGCAACCTATAGCTCCTGGCTCAAGTAATCCTCTTGCCTCAGCCTCCTGAGTAACTTAAAATATGCATTACTATGATCAATTTTGATACCAATCACAAAAATTGTAAGCATATTATAAACATTTTGCTTTCCTATAATATCCTATATATGTTTGTCTCATTCTTGCAGTTATCTCATTGGTTTATTTAAAACATGTGATATGTGATTAGCTGTGTGCATTCCAATTTATCCATTCTATATCTTTGAATAGCATCTATTCATTAATTATATCTCCAGGTTCTATCCTAAACTCATACCAAATGTAAATAGCCTCACATTCTATCTCTTTTATCTAACTTAACTATTCAACTTTTCTATTTGAATGTTTTTTTAGTTAGGATTATTTTGGCCACATCCAACTAAATCTCTCACACAACAGTACGGACCCAGGCCCTCCTTCATCCTCAATATGTGTATTTCTTCATCCCTCCATGGTGCCTGCTGAAGCACCTGCCATCACGTCTGCATTCCAGTCAGGAAGGAGAAAGATGAAACAGAAAGGTCTAAGATAGGCTCTAGACATCTGGCAAGGTCATTTCACCATTAGTTGCCTCAGAACAATTTTTCTTATATCTTTTTGGTCATCACTTAGACACATGGCTCCCACTTGCTGGAAGACCAGATAGAGAGTTTGCTCTTTATCTGAAGCATCTCTATGTCTAGCTCAGAGGGGGATTCTAGTAGTAAGAGACAGAAGGTAAGGGAGAATGGAAAGCCTGTGTTCATCAACGAGGCAGTTTGGGTAGATTTGAAGCAGAGGGAAGCTTCATGGATTCAACTTCCAAAGCTGACTGCCACCTCCTGGTTAGACGACTTTGGGTAAAATGCTCCTTCCTTCCTTCCTCCCTCCCTCCCTCCTTCCTTCCTTCCTTCCTTCCTCCTTCCTTTCTTTTTTTTCTTTCTTTCTTTTCTTTTTTTTCTGTCAGACCTTGCAAAAACAAGTACTTCATCAACAAATAAAGTCTATAATACGGGCTTGGCTTTTGAAATACTGCAAATAAAGTTAGAGGAAGTGGCAGCTCTCTGCTCTTCCAAATATCATGGAATATTGGCTGTGAAAAGAGATTATTGTTTTTCTACCTTCCCATTTATTTTTCCTCCCGAAATTTGTTGAAATGAGTTTTTGTTTGATTATAAAATGATATATATATATAATATATATATATATATTTCAGTGACCCAAACACAATATAGCACACAAGATACTTAAAGATTCATAGGTTTTTTTCTTTGTTTCTTTCTTTTTTTTTTTTTTGCTTTAGGAGTTCAAAGCCAATTGCAATCGTAGTACATTCACTAATGTGCTTATCTAGATGAAGTTAATGCATAGGATTCATTGGAATTTAGAGAAGTAAATTAAAAAGTAACGGGAATTTCTTAATGATTAAGAAGCATCATGAATTCTATTAGAAAGAGAGATGTAGAAAATGGAGAAGCAGGTTTGTGCCAGCTTTCCAGGCTTGCTCCTTTCTCTACTATATAATTTGGAAGTTAACCTGGCGTATTCTGCAGTTGTTTAAAGCACATTTATTGAATGTTTTACAATTATGTGTTTTCCCTGTTTGCTTGGGTAGGTGACCTTTGGTTCAGCTTCTGTGTATGTACACAATTTAATTGAAGCTTTTAAAGAGTTCTAAGAAAATGGAATTAGTTTTCAAGATATTGTCTCTTGGAGAAATCTAGCCAGGAGGTGTGAAGGTCCTGGGGTTAAATGGCTGTCTATGTAATGGTAGGACTATATCATTTATTTTCTCTGCTTCATTTTCTCTTTTCTTTTCCCTTTTGCCATATATTATATCTTTTTCTTGCTGGGAGAGTGCCATCAAAAATCAATCGATGGACAGGTCATTTTATGGGTATGATAACATTAAATGTATAAAAACATTCTTCCTTTCATTATGAATAATATTTTAGTCATCTCTTTTATGCATATTTGTTTACTCTCAATTTAATCGAACAAAACATTTGTTGATATTCTGTCAGGTAAGTGCATTCCTAAGCATATTGCATATGTCATCTGATTTTACTTACTAATAATCCTGTGGAGCATTAATAACCATTTTTACATTTAAGAAAATCGAGACTCAGGTTAGAGCTGGGAAATGGAGGAGCTGAATCAGTATCCACATTCTTTTGATTCTAAAGCAAATACAAATTTAAACACTACAAATTGCATGAAAAATTCCTTGAAGAAAAAAAAATAAAAAACTGCTTCTACCTACATATAATAAGCCCATAAAATTTGGTTTCTATGTTTCTAAAACAAAAAAGGAATTTTATGATATCTATGTATCTGTATATGTATATGTATTCTTTTTATAGATGAGTAATGGTGAAGTTAGGAGAGAAACCTTTATCATATATTGTAGTCTCATGGCGGCACTACTGAGGTCCCTGCTAACTGCAGAGGGAAAGGACAGACTACTCTGGGACCTGGATTCATATTTGTATCCAGAAAGTGGATAAGAGGTCACAGAAACAGTGTCCAGTATAAAGAATGTGAATGAGGAAGAAAAAACAAATTTCTAGCAGTGAAGCAAAGGTCCAGATCTGTCATAGCCTTGGAGATCATCAGGAGCTGGGTTCAGCTAAAGACAGCTGAGCTTCCAGAAGGGCAGAGTAGCAGATTAAGGCAACCAGCCAACATGAACACAGCAGCCACTCCTTTAATCACAGTGACAGTCCAAGCAAAACACTAAACATGGGAAGGTGGTGGACACCTCAGTGGTCCAATTTCCCCAGCTAATGTTGCTAGGCAAGGGTCAGGTGGATCAACACCCACATGGGGTCACCTTACTGTCAAGGGAGCCTTGAACCAGAGGTTCCTGACATTTTATGGATGAGTGGGTTGAGCAGAGAAAAAGAGAAAAGAAGAGCTAGAAGTAGAAATTTACTGAGTACTGAGTCCGAGAAAGGTAAAGTGTCCTAAAGGCTCCCCTAGCAGCAGCACTTGAGGGAGGCCTCAGCTGACGTGGCCTGTGACGAGGCCTCTGGACACACCTGGGCGAGGGGTGCAGCAGAGTTAAGAGCTCAGTCAGCAGGAGGACCTGTGCCCTTGACTGTGACTCTCTTCAGAGGTTTACTCTCTGTTTTCCAAGTCTGGTGTGCACAAGACAGTTTTCTCCTGTGATGTTTTCCGGGGAAAGCTTGTGTAATTGTCTATGGTTGGCCCTCAAAAATAATACACAAGGCTAGGCCTGGTGGATCATGCCTGGAATCCCAGCCACTTGGGAGGCTGAGGCAGAAGGCTCTATTGAGCCCAGAAGTTTAAGGTTGCAAAGAGCTATGATTATACCTCTGCCCTCCAGCCTGGGTGACTTAATGAGACTCCATCTTAAAAAAAAAAAAAAAAAATCTCAGAATTTGAGCTAAGAAGCAGACTTCTCAGAGGTGAGAGAGGTGCAGTGCTCATGTCAGAGGCAGGAAGGGGCGGTGGCAGAAAGTTGGAGATTGATGCTGCTGTGAAGCAGAGGTGGAGCCAGAATAGGAGCCGACTTTGATGGACCAGAATTTATGTCAAGATAATATTTAGGATATTATAGAATATTGTATCCCTCTTTTCACTGATTTGGAAGATGACTCAGAGGAGAGAAATATAACATCTTAATTGGCTTTATTTTTTTTTCCTTAAAAAATTAAGCACCTACATAGGAAGGGAATGTAAAACTCGGGATGTAATGAATGCTATGGCTTGAATGGTTGTCCCTCGTGTGATAAGCGGTGTTCTGGTTGAATGTCTGTCCCCTTCAGATCCATACGTTAAAAGAAATTAAATCACCCTGTCAGAGAAAATCACTTTAACAAAAGAAAATAGGGAGGAAGGAAGAAAGAGAGAACTATAAAAAAGATAAGAAATCAAATCACAACTTAACTGTAGTAAGTCCTTTCTTACCAATAATAACACTAAATATGAATGGACTAAACACTCCAGTAAAAAGATACGAAGAGGCTGAATGAAAATTAGATCTGCTGTATGTTGTCTACAAGAAACCCACTCTGTACACATACAAAGACACACGTAGACTGGAAAAGATTTCAAGCAAAAGGAAACCAAGAAAGACCAGGAGTAACTATACTTCTCTCAGATAAAATAGATTTCAAGACAAAAACTATAAAAAGAGACAAAGAAAGTTACTAATATTAGATAATGATGAAAGTTTCAATTCAGTGAGAAGGTATAACAATTCTAAAGACATGTGTACCTAACACTGGAGATCCCAGATATATAAAGAAAATATTATTAGAGCTGAAGAGAGCTCATAATACCGTAATCATTGGAGATCTCAACATCCTACTTACAGCATTGGCTAGATCATCCCATAGAAAATAAGCAAAGAAACATGGGACGTCATCTACACTATAGACTAAATGAACCTAACAGATACTACAGAACATTTCATCCAACAACTGCAGAATGTGTGTTTTTCTCCTTAGCTCATGGGTCATTCTCAAGGATAGGCCATTCATTAAGCCACACACACAGACGAATAAAAAATCTTTAAAAATTAAAAAAATACATTGAAATCATACAAAGTATTTTCTTTGATCACAATGTAATAAGACAAAATCAATAACAATAACAACATTGGAAATTATATTTACCAACATATGGAAATTAAACATTATGCTCTCAAATGACTAATGGGTCAAGGAGGAGATTGAGGAAATTAAAAAAAAAATCTCAAAAAAAATTGAGATTATCAACATCAGAACCTGTATGGTACAGTAAAACAGTCCTAAGAGGAAAACAAGTGATCTCCTGGAGATGGAGTGAATAATGGTTACTAGAAAATGGGAAAGGTAGTGGGGATGTTTAAGGGGTGCAGAAATACATTTAGATAGAATAAACAATGTTTGATAGTTAACAAAGTGACTGTTATCAGCAATAAGTTACGGCATACTTTAAAATAAAAGAGTGGAATTAGAGTGTTGCTAACATAAATGATACATGCCTGAGATGACAGATGCTTCAACTACGCTGCTTTGATGAATTTCCACTGTATGCCTAGATCAAAATACCATATATACCCTATAAATATATACAACTATTATGTACCCATGATAACTAAAAATAACAAATAGAATAAAGTGTTTTGTAACATTTAAACCACTACAAACTATAAGGTACTGATCTTTTGAACATTTCACAGGATAAATTTTATAGAAATAGAAAACAGGGGGCGGCACCTGTGGCTCAAAGGAGTAGGGCGCTGGCCCCATGTACCGGAGGTGGCGGCTTCAAATCTGGCCCCAGCCAGAAAAAAAAAAAAAAGAAAGAAATAGGAAACTGAACCTTGAATCATATTTAACCCAGCACTTGCTGAAATCTCTGTGCAAAGATCTACTAACCGAAAAAAAAAAAAAAGAAAAAAGAGTTTAAAGAACAAGCTAATGATCTTGTCCTCTTTAAAGGGTAGTTTTCTAAATAAATCCTCTGTGTTATGTTAAATCAGGATAAATTAAAATACCTGTGCAGTCATCTACTGAGGCTGCCATAATAACAAAATACTATGAACAAGGCACCTTAAACAACAAATTTTGTGTTTCTCACAGTTCTGGAGGCTGGAAATCTAAGGTCATTGCCTTCGGAGGCCCGTTTCTTGGCTTGTGCAGGTGGCTACCACATTACTGGGTACTCCATTATCTTTTTCTGAGCATATGTGAAGCAAGAGATCACATTTTCTTTTCCTTTATTTATAAGGGACACTAATCCTATCAGGAAGACCCCCCAACCTCATTACTTCATCTAATCCTACTGATTCCCCAAAGATCCCACTTCCAAACGCCATCACATTGGGGGTTCAGAGCTTTCACATATGAATATGTGTGGTGTCAGGGCAGGGGAATCGTTCAGTCCATAGAAACCTGGCTGATAATAGTTTAGTTGCTTATAGAAAAGCTTTCTTGTGTTATCACTGAGTTTCATGTCCTGGACATTAACTACCAAGGCTTATTTATTATAATATGTGGTCTTTTGAGGAATGATTCTGAATCTGTAGAAAATTATATCTGAAAACACTGTTCAGTATTATAACTTTATATTGGGAAGCACACAGCAGGTACTACCTAGAGTTTAATGCAAAGAATGTTTGTTCTGCTCAGTGTTCACTTTTTCTTTTCCATTTATCCAACAATGAAATGTATTTGTAATGCACTTTCCTTAGCTGCTCGAAAGGCAAGAGCTAAATCTGCATCTTCCCTGAAATCAGTGGTTTACAACGTGTCCTTCTTTTAGTGTCGGTGTTGTCTTTATCACACACTAAGTTTATAGTATATCTTGGGAACTTGCTATTAAAAAAATCACTGTTGTTAATTATTGTTACATATATTTATTTTCCATATAAATTTCACAGTCTTTAAGCTGCTCATGGAAAACAAAAATTCAACTCGAGGTCTGGCAGACAGCATACTTTAGAGCATGAGGCTTATGCGTTCCCCTCCCAGTCTGGGTCTCTTAAGCTCAGGTCTTCTTACTGTCTTGTTTCATTTTTCACATTAATAAATTTAGGAGTAGGATTGTGGTGACCTATTTGTCATAGGATATTGGGAGAAGATAATTTTATAAATTATAACATTCTAAAGGACCGGAAGGCTTAAATTCTAGGAGCAATATAAATAATACATTACACTTCAGTCCCAGTTAATTTCCATAGACACAGAAAATGGTGAGTATGCATGAGGGTTTTAAATTATTATTGTTGTGCAAGGAGAGAATCAGAAAATGCTCTGATGCTGCAATGCATTTGGGTGTATTTCGGAGGCAGATAATGCCATTAATATGCTCGCCTGGGTTATAGTCGTGTCATGGAAACAGATGCTAGGGGATATAAAGCCCAACTGATTGAAGAAGTTGCAAAGTAGCTGCAAAGTAGCTCATGAAAATGCATTTTGTTTTGTGAGAATGCTAAATCCAGGTTAGGAGACCCTTTAGGATGACAATTCATACTTGTTTGACGATCTCTTTTGTTTAGATTTATCCCAAAGAAATAAACAATGAAGGAGATCAAATTCAAGTGTGAAAGCATCTTTTCTACCTGCCTTATTTCTTCAGAAAGTTTGATATTCAGTGAAGCCCTTACAGAGTACAGATCTATTACATTAGGGGATATCACACACACACACACAAACACACGGACTGTGTGTATGGGTGTGTGTGATTAGCCTGGAATGGTCCAAATTATAACCAAGGGTCTCCTCTATTCCTGGTAAGATCATTCTGTCATTCATTCTTGCCTTGACAATATTATCTAGCTCTATATTTCTTTCTTCATAATATCACCTGGCTTACGGGGGGAGGTGAAGCCATAGCCTACTAAAAATATACATACGGAAACACAAACAGAAAACGAAGCAAATATCTCTGAATAGTGGTGAAAAACACTATTACCCCGTTTCCCCAAAAATAAGACAGTGTCTTACTTTAAGGTGTGCTCCCAAAGATGCGCTAGGTCTTATTTTCAGGGGACGTCTTGTCGTTCCTGTAAGTAGGTCTTATTTTCGGGGAAACAGGGTATGTAGATATTTAGTTTCTGGAGTTTCTCCATGCAAAACTAAAACAATGCTTTTTGGAGCAATGTAACACAATGGTACAAGTGAACACTTTTCTCCAAGGGAAGAAACAATACCAGATAAAGATATTTCTTGCAACTACAGATGATTGTAGTTTACTTTATATCTAAAATACTTAGAATTGGATACTATATGTTGCAAAATATGCTATATAGGGAAGTGTAAATCAGTGCAGATTCTATGGGGATAGATAGATCTGCCCCTCGGGGATCATGGAGCACCTCTTTCCTTCACTTATGTGATAGTGTCAGAAGAGGCCTAGGCAAGAGCCATGACTTCCACCAGCACTCCCTGTACCAAGACCACATCCACAGTGTCAGTGAAACCACATAAAAGGCAGTAATGAAAAAGCATCCTGGCTCTCCAAGATAAGGTGATGTGATTGGAGGCTTAATGGAGAATTTGAACCACCATCCTAACCACAAAAAGGGGCTCTTCCCCCATATCAAGCATCAAACTGTGGTGGCAGAGTGGATAATCTGGACTTCCCCTCTCATTTGGAAGCAGCATAGTAATGTCAGAAAAGGTCTGCTAAAAGTCAAGAATAAAATGCTATCCAGAATCTTAAAGTATCCCAAACATCAAGGTTTCAGTCAAAAATCACTCCTCATATGAAGAAACAAGATCTAAACATGAACAAGAAAAAAGACAAATGACAGACCCAACTACTATGTTATGCAATTCTAGAGTTACTGGACAGGAACTTTAAAATAGTCATCATAAAATGCTCAATAAGCAATTATAAATATGCTCAAAACATATAAAATGATTGAAAGTCTCAGCAAAGAAGTAGAAAATATGAAAAAGAATAAAATAGAAATTTTAGAACTTTAAAAAATCATGAGAATAAAAAATTGGTAGATGGGCTCACAAGCAAATTAGAACTGAGGAAAAACTCTAGAAATGAGGATAGACCAACGGAAATTACCCAGTCTGAAAAACAGAAAGAAGTTAGCTGGAAAAAAAAAAAAAAAGAGACTTTTGTAATTACAACAAAGATATAATATTCATGTCACCGAAGTTTAGGAAGAGAAGAAAAAAGGTAGAGCTGAAAAATTCTTGAAGAAATAATGCTAAAAACTTTCCATATTGGCAAAAGCCCTAAATCTGTAGAGTCAATGTGTTGTGTGAATACCAAAGAGGATAAGCCTAAAAAATTCTATGTCAAAACATGGTCATAGTCAAACGTTTGAAAACTAATGTCAAAGAAAACACTCAAAAGCAAGTTGAGAGAAACAGTGCAATACAAATAGGGAGAAAGTATTCAGATAACAAAAAAATTTTCATAAGAAACCATGGTGGCTATAAGGAAGTGCCATGACATTTTCACGTGGAGTAAGAGAAGATTTGCCGACTCAGAATTGTATATCCAGAGGAAATGCCTTTCAAAACTAAAGGAGAAATCAAGACTTTCTCAGATGAAGATAAACTAAGAAAACTTGCCATCATCAGTTACCTAAAAAAAAAAAAAAAAAAAAAAAGGCTATAGGAATTTCCCTAAGTAAAAAAAAAAAGGAATAAATTTTGGAAAATCAGGAGGGAAGAAAGAACAAAAGAAATAAAATATATGTGGGTGAACATATACATTCCTTCTCCTTTTGAATTCTGTAAATTATTTTTGATGAATAAAGTAAAAATTATAACAATATCTAATGTAGTTTTCAATGTATGTAGGAGAAATATTTAAGGCGATTTTAAAGGGAGTGTTTAAAGGGGTGTGAAGGAAGATGAGCTTTGTATGCTTCACTTAGAAGGTAATATGATGACATCAGCAGTGTGATAAATTTTATATGTACAGCAGAATGTTATACTTAGTATATAAGTATTAATTAAATAATTAATAAAAAGAAATATGAGGAGATACACTCAACAATATTACTGGTAAATTAAAATAAAAATCTAAAAAGTTGTGAATTAAGGGCAGCACCTGTGGCTTAGTGAGTAGGGCACCAGCCCCATTTAATGAGGGTGGCAGGTTCAAGCCCAGCCCTGGCCAAACTGCCACCAAAAAATAGCCGGGCGTTGTGGTGGGTGCCTGTAGTCCCAGCTACTCGGGAGGCTGAGGCAAGAGAATCACCTAAGCCCAAGAGCTGGAGGTTGCAGTGAGCTGTGATGCCATGGCACTCTACTGAGGTGAACAAAGTGAGACTCTGTCTCAAAAAAAAAAAAAAAAAGTTGTGAAATAAGTTATTGGATGGCAGGGAAATATAAACATAGAAAGGAAAACAAAAAAATAAGTGGAAAACAAAGAACAAAATGTTGGCTCAACACCTATGCTCAGTGCTAAGGGCACTGGCCACATACACTGAGGCAGGTGGATTTGAACCCAACCCAGGCCAGATAAACAACAATGAGAACAACAACAACAACAACAACAACAACAAAAATAGCCGGGCATTGTGGCAGGCACCTGTAGTCCCAACTACATGGGAGGCTGAGGCAAGAGAATCGTGTAAGCCCAAGAGTTAGAGGTTGCTGTGAGCTGTGATATCATAGCACTCTACCGAGGGCAACATAGTGAGACTCTGTCTCAATGAAAAAAATAAAATAAAATATTATATCTAAGCTTTCACATATCAATAATGACATCACATATAAATAGTCTACATATGGGACATCAAAGGAATATATTATCATAATGACTCAACCTGTGCTATATACATAAAAATCACTTCAAGTATAATAATACAGATAGATTAAAAAGTTGGAAAAATGTATGCCATAAAATATTAATCAAAACAAATCAGAATTGGCTGTAATAATATCGGGAAAGTAATAGCTGAGCAAAGAAAAATTACAGAGACAGAGGGACATAGGTGATGAAAGGGGAGATTCACCTGGAATAGATGGCAATCCTAAATATATATGTTTAACGCAAAAGCCATACAAACTACGTGAAACAAATGGAAAAAACTGAAACAACTAGAAAAATCTATAATGATGGTTGAAGACTTCAACACTTCTTTCTCCAAAATTGATAGGAGGACTTGACAGGAAATCACTAAGGCTATCTAAAAGCTCCATGGCACCATCAACCCATAGGAGCTAATCAACATTCACAGAGCACTCCTTTCATCAGTGGGTATACACATTGTTCTGAAACGTCCATGGAATGTGCACCGATATTGACCATGAAAACCTACTGTTAACATTGACTTAATTTTGTGCATCTCCACAAAAAATCCTGTAGGCAATTATTAATAGCAGGACCATTCAGGATAGCCCCAAACTGGAAAACAATGAAAATAACCCTCAACAGGTATATATTTAAACAACTTATCCTATATCCAGTACCACGGAATGCTTCTCAGAAATAATAATAAAAAAAAAGAAGGGTGGTGCCTGTGGCTCAAGGAGTAGGGCGCCAGCCCCATATACCAGAGCTGGTGGGTTCAAACCTGGCCCTGGCCAAAAAACTGCAAAAAAAAAAAAAAAAAAAAAGAAAGAAAGAAATGAAATAAAAAAAAATAAATGAACTATTCATACATGTGACAAATTGGATGGTTGTCAAAGGCATGCTGAGTAAAACAATTCACTCACAAGCTCAGATGCTTCATGATTCCATTTATATAACAAATGATAAAATTATAGAATGGATTCAGGATAGTTTCCGCTGGATGTTAAGGATGGTGGAGTGGAGTGTGTGGTTACAAAATAGTAGCAAAGAAAAAGTGACATAGATACACAATGAAATATTACCACATCATAAGAGAGAATGAATTCTGTTCTTCGCAACAACATGGGTGGCCCTGGTGAAATAATCCAGGTGCAGAAAGGAAAATATTGTGCCTCTTTGGTCCATTGGGTTTTCTTGGGTAGTCTGCAATTTAGGATGTCTTTAATGATTAAAAAAAAAAATGGGAAGAAGTAAAAATAATGACAAGATAATTACTTCTTGGTGGCAAGAATTAGAGAAGCTGCTAAACTGCCAGTACACACTGTGTCATTGTCTTTTCTTCCCGTCCATAACTCAAAGAGCAAATGCTTATCCACTTGTCTATGTAATTGGTTATCTCTTTTTGCATAACAAACTGGGTCAAAAGTTAAGGCAACCACCCTTTTATTTGTTTGCAACTCTTGGGTAAAGTGCTGGGTTATTCTGGTTTGGGTTAGCGGCTGGCCTCTGATGTCAGCTGATGACTTGCTCGGAGCTGAGCGGTGTGGGATGGTTTCCACTCTCAGGTCTGCCAGTTGGCAGGTGTAGGGAGTCTCAGCTGCTCTCCTCCCTTCTGCTCCCCGTGGCTCCTGGTGCTCCTTGAGGCTAACCGGGGCTTCTTGGCAGGGTGATGAAAAGGTTGGCAACTGTGAGAAGGAATAAGCCACCTTGCAAAAGTAATTTCCAAGCTTCTGCTTATGTCTTGTTTGCTGATGTCCAATTAGTTTCATAGCCACATGTAGATGTGACAGGTGGAATGATAGATCTCAACTCTTAATAGCAAAGTCATATTGCAAATACGCATGCTTCAAGGAATGAAGGGATTTGTGGGTATTTATATCTAAATCTTTGGCAATCTATCAGTACATGGTTAGACACAATAGAAAGCTCTTCTTCCTTAAATATACTTAGAGACTTCTTTGCAAAAATTAGCCATGTAGTGTGTCTATGGTAATCAGCTGGTGTTTGAATGTAGCTTTATAATACAAGGTAGGCATTCTAATGGAACTTTCTCAATGTTTTAGTCTCCAAGAGAAAACTGAGGCATAAAATAAGATGATAGAAAAGTAGAGAAAAAATTAGCCTTTTGAGCAGTTGAAAATGAGATGCTTAATGGTCTGTTTTGATTACGTTAAAAACTCTACCCATAACGGATGTTGTAGGAAGAAAAGAGAAAAAAGCTAAAGGTGATTAACTGTTTTTCTGTCTAAATTGAAGCCTCCTCACATAAAACCAATCATGGGAGCTGATAAAAACAAACCAAAGATTATGGGCATAAAATATACCAGCAGCAACAAAATACTAAGCAAACCGTGAATTACCCATATATAAAAAGGAATTCTGTATGCAGGAGAAAAAACAACTGTGCAGCATAGCGTGAAGATATCAATTCAATCCATGTTCTGACTATTTTAGACAAAGAGGACAGGGCAGTTGGACTTTCTACTATTTTGATGCAAATGTGAGGGCCCAAGATGATTGTGACATTCTGAATCGTGATTTGCTTTGTGGCTCTGTTCATGCTGTTCTTTTACATTACCGCTACCAGATGGTGATTATTATTTATTGCTTAAGACAGAAAATGTACATGGTGAGCCAACGCTAGATGAATAACAGGTTGCTGTCCCAGAGAGCCTGCAGTTAAGAGGCATGAGCAGGTATAGTGTAGAACAAAGCTAGGCATAAATAGTGACTGTCCCCTGCAGCTTAAATACTCAATGAGGCAGGGAAACTTTTTCGAAATTAAAGAAAGAAAAGAGACAAAAATATTGGAAAAATATTCTAGTGATTATTATTAACCCTTCCTTAGTATTTATAATTTATTGTGTTGCACAAAATTCTAAGTACCATGTCACCTTAACCAAAAGGGCTGTATTTTGGAGCATAGAAATCAGGTGGGGGGTGTGTGTGTGGCGGAAGTGAGCAACAAATATTTGAGAAATGTGTGGGTTTTATCAATAGTTATAATGGAACATAATCTGATCATAATATTAAAATCATGAAATAGAAAAATCTATATTTGATTTTTGGTAAATAACTTTTACAGATAGCATATATCTCACATCTCATAGGAAAAATTTGAAGTATTTGTATGTCTCTTGAGGCCTCAAAATTCTTTATAAAACCAGGTTTTCTCAATCTAAAAGATGGTTAGTAAGAAGAGTATAAAATTTATCCTACAAGGCATTTCATGATATTAAAGGATGTTAAAAGGGTATGAACTCATCAACTTTGAATTTTAGAAAGATGGCTGTGGTACCAAAGGTTCTCTTTGTATAATCAGATCCCTATTTATCATGGTGACCACTAGTGATATTAGTGTGGAAAAGTCTTAAGCTTTCTTTCTTCACCTTTTTCCCCTTCCTTGAGTGATCTTTCACACGTTGATCGTTTTTGCTGGTGGTGGTGAGAGCAAGCATGAGAACAGGAGCTCTGATCTGCTGCAGCAGCCGTTTAATCTTTTTATTTTCTTCCCTCGTATAGCCAACCTTTACAGGTAGTCAGACTCTTGCTCATGGATCTGTAAAAAGTATGGTAAAACCTATACTTGCCTGGGCTGTGCATTTTTATTCCCTGGCTCCTAATTGAAGGTGATAACCACTGCTTCCTATGTCCTGAGGGATTGAACTGACGTGGAGAAATGATGTCCGTTTTTTTAACTCACCCTGGTGCAGATGGGGTCCCAGCCATACTGGAAGGAGCAGAAGGAATGGGAGGGAAAGGTAGTCCAGATGATCAGGGATATCTGAGACCAGAATCATGCGGTAACAGTACCCAATACACAGGGGAAAAGGGCTCTGAGGGACAGAGAGAGAAAAAAGATAAGAGCGGCCAATGGATCATCCTAAGATTTTCGAGGTTGGTTACCCTGTTGAACCGGGACAGGTGCAAGGACAGTGAATGACATCCTTTTTTTGCCAAATAGAAAAACATTGACAGTGTGGACGCTGCAACCACAAGGGTTGAGGTGAGACCACTAACTGATTTTGAGCATAAGAATAACATTTTCAGAATTAGCACCTGTGGCTCAGTGAGTAGTGTGCCGGCCCCATATACCGAGGGTGGCGGGTTCAAACCCAGCCCCTGCTGAATTGCAAGCAAAAAATGGCCGGGTGTTGTGGCGGGCACCTGTGGTCCCGGCTGCTCGGGATGCTGAGGCAGGAGAATCTCTGGAGCCCAAGAGCTGGAGGTTGCTGTGAGTCCTGTGACATCATGGCACTCTACTGAGGGCGGTAAAGTGAGACTCTGTCTGTACAAAAAAAAAAAAAAAATTAGTCTTGCTTCAGCATGGAAGCTGTTGTGTGGTGGTGAATTAATTGATATATTTGCTACTTTCTGTAGTACACACAATTTCTCCATGGCTTCTAGGGGTTTGATAATCTAGTGGTTTGACAATCCACTGGAAAAAAAAAAATCCCTGAATATTTAATAATTGGTTTTCATGAATTAGCAGGAACTGGCTCAGCTATGTCACGAGTTAGAGAGTGGTACTTTCCTTGAGCTGTTCATTGCTTTTTAATACATTAAGGCCAGGTAAGACTGTTACAGTAATTCACACATTAGAATACGGTGGAAGGCTGATGCAGTAATTCAAACATTAGCACATGGATGAAGCTAGAGAAACTAATGTAATTCTAATGAGGATGGGCAAAAATATATTTTATCTGAAGAAAAATGATAACACAGTTTTAGGTTGAATGTAGTAGACTAGTAAGCAAGGGGACCCACAGATGATGCCGGATTGGGTATTGGGTGAACGGTGACCCATTCACCAACACAGGGAAGGGAGCTAGGAAATTGGTTGCGTTATCAAATGCAATTCTGGTATGTAACTTTGAGGGATATATAAAACTTCAAGGGGAGTTGTTCTAATGCACAATTGATGATTACTAGAGCAGTGTCAAAGAAAAGGTGAGTGATGGTGGATTAAAGAACATGACTTGTAAATACTCCCTCGTTGGACAAAAGAAAGGAAATATGTGTATCCTAATGGTGTGTTTTTATCCTGCAAGGAAGGTGAAAGAGTTCTGGGCTGATGCCCCCAATTTACTCAGAAACTGGAAGCGCAGCCATTTGCTAAGGCTGAGGCCTAAGTAACATAAAAGCTTTGAGAAGAAGGTGAAAACTTAGGGCTATCTATTAAAGGAAATCATTCGAAGAAACAGCTGAAGGAAAGTTTCCTGGGAAGGATTAATGATCCAAATGAACTTTAATTTGTGGTGGTTTTGATCCAATGTTTTAAATAGCTACATGTCCTTGTGGCAATCAGAGAACAATATTAAATATTCTTTAACTCATACTTCCACTCATTCCAAAATAACTTCCTGCTAAGAACCAAACCACTGTATATTCTTAAAACAGGCACTTTTAGGAGGCTTATCTTCTAAGGGTTTTGTGTATTACTAACTCATGTCATCCCTACCCCAAAACGGGGAGGCAGGTATGATATTTTTCTTGTTTTAAAGACAAGGAAAAGTAATCCTGAAGCGTTGGTGATTTGCCCAAGTCAGGAGGCAGAGCTGAGGGCCCACCCTGTCCCACCATCTCCAGACTTTTAATCACCTCCCATGCCGTTCAGTGTAGATTCATGTAGTCTTTATAGAATCTGTTCATAAACATCGTTTATTTTCTTCTATTTATTGCATTTTGTCCTTATGTAAACCAAGTTAGAGGGTTTAAAAAAATAAATTCAAAATCAAAGCAACAAAGAGTGAGGTAATAAAGGAGCACCTTTATACGGTTTATTTATTTATACTTGGGGAAGTAGCAGTTCAACCCAGGACAGTCACAGCAAAACTTTGAAAGAACAGAATAAATATCTTCTAGGACACTCTGTGCAGAAGTTGTTTTATTCTGATCAGAAGTCAAGACATCTATAAATCCCCTCTCATCCTAGCCTAGAAGCCATTCCCAGACATTCATAGACAACCATGATCGTTAAGAGGATCTCTGAGGATTAATAGTGACATAAATAAATTGTTAGAGTTATATAAACACACATAATGAAGACTATTTAAGGACTAGATTCTCTGTAGAGTGAGATGTCTCTGAAAGTATCATATCAGTTCTGTTACAATTAGCTCAATCTAAATTAACCAAACATCAAGAAATAAAAATGGGCAGTTCCCTAATAGCTCATGGGTGTAAGTTTTACTAACGCCTAGGAATAAAGGATTTTATATCATGTATATTTTGTGGTTTTTACGTGGACCAGTATACTAACATTAAAAATGATTACTTAGAAAACTGAGTTATCATGATTTTATTAATTTCAACTTATCAACTGAGAAATCAAACTAACTTAGATGTTTTTTGTTTCAACAAACAGATACACTTGACATTTATAGTTGAGATCCTAGTGGCCAGAGAGGGGTGGTAAAGGAAGTTGGATTTCTCACAGATTTTTTTCTGACCAGGTCTGGTTCATGAGTCTCTAGATGATTACAGTAGCATCACTTCTCAATCACATTTTCCATTATATAAATATCACATTATATTTTAAAGTTATATCTGCCTTGGATTTAATGAACACACTAGAGCTTTTGAAATTTCAATCTAGTTTGCTATGAACCCACTAAGTTTGCTGAGAATACATCAGCTTTAGTTTCACCCGTATTTAAAAGCATCAATCCAGAGAACATCATGCTTTTAAAAACAGCCTGTGGCCTCCCAAACTCATTTATATTGTATTAGCTACTAATTCAGTAATGCACTGCATTTGTGTTGGTCTAAAAACATGAACGAGTTTGAAATAACTTTATAGTGCCTGTTTAAGGATGAAAATTGGGTCCATGGAGAAAGAGTTTCCCTAATTTGGTTTCTCATCACTCTGATCCATACCACATACCAATTTAGTCTGATAAACATCATTACGGGTAAGATATGTGCCCTGCAAGGTTGTGATACAGACCTAGGTGAAACATTATGAGAATATTCAGTTAGGTCATTGTGTGGTAATAAAGATAGATATAGACTGTGAGGCAGTCCACGGTAGACATATATTCATTAAATACCTATTTATTGGGTAGCTACCTGGTGCAAGGCTCATGTTCATAACACAGTCACAGAATAATGAAAAGTATAACCTTGAGAAAGTTAGGAGGGTGAATGAAAAAATGACATCTAAACTGGTCGTTATCATAATTAAGGAAGAAATACATTCAAAGGTATAAAGATATGAAATAGTGAAACGAGAATATGCAAATGGTTTGGTATTACTAAATTATGGAATGTAAAAAGCAGACAATTGAGCAAGGGTCATATAATTTTTCTTCATTGTATCCATAATCGCTATCTTCTGCTCTCATGACTTTCGATGTTCCCTTTGCATATCAAATCAATTCAGGAGGGAAGGGAAGGGAGAGGGGAGCCGAGGGAGTGGGAGGGATCGTAGGGGATGGTAGGGAGACCACACTTATGGAGCACATTGCAAGTACAAGTTGGCTCTATCACGTGTAGAGCACAAATGTCCTAATGCTATAATCGGGTAAATGAAGTGAAAGCTGTGTTGATTAGTATGATGTAAGCCCTCTAATTTGTACAAAGAATCAACACATTGAAAATGGCATAAATGTATTTATGATCTATGTACAAAAGACTTAATAAAAAAAGAAAAAAAAGAAAAAATCAATTCTGAATATCTTTATATGGAAATCAAGATTTGAAATAAATCTGATATTAGCCCACTTTTCCTTACTCTTTTACTCCATGAAAATTTAGTATTTGCTATTCTCCAAAAATATCTGGCATTTTCTCCCTTTGCCTTTTTTTTTGGTCTTCCTGCTATTCCCCGATTTGAGAAGCTTCACGTATGTGTCATGATCCCACTCTTTATTGAGGGTACACAGTTTGAGAGGCACAAGCTGTAACATTGAATTTCCCAACTACATACTATCTCATCTTCCTGGAAAACCCTGAGTTCCTGTAGTTCAAGACATATTTTCTGTTTAGAACTTTACAATTCTGAACTTTTAATTTGCGTGTCTCTCTCTGCTTCTTCACGAGTTTATAAACTCCTTTAACAGGTGTGTCCTATTTGTTCTTTTATTCTTTGCCAACCACATTAGACGTTAGAAGAGCATAGATAGTAAAAACTATTGAAAAGACTAATGCCTCTACCCAATAGAGACTTATTTCACACACACGGAAAAATGTCCAGGGTTCCTTTCCACATTCAGGAACCTGAGCTATGAGACACTCTGTCATTTTCACTACGTGCCTTCCAGAGCTAACGTTGGCATCAATACCCCAGGCAGCCAAAAGGGAGATGGAGCCTCGGATGTAAGGAGCCTTTTCAAGACCTGGATTGGGACTGGCACCCCTCATTTACACTCATAATCCATTAGTTTAGTAACATAGCCACACTTCACAGATTTGTAGGCCAGATAATCTGGGTATTCAACTATTTCCATGATGGGGTGTTAGAACACCTGCACTATAACAATGTCAGCTGGCATGTACAGAGTATTCATTATATGTTTTATAGTTTTTCCTGTAAGTGACCCATACAGGTGATTTGCATGTATTCACTGATTTGCAAAACTCTGTTCCTTCAAGGGCTCTCTTCTCTTCTTTATTTTGCAAATGAAGAGATTGAAACAAAGGAAGTTCAAGTAACATTGTGAAGGTCTCTTAGCCAATATGTGGGAAAGCATGGACCTGACCCTGGAGTCATGCTCTAAACCAAGACCCACAGCACCCTTAGGAGAGTGAACTCTCAACAGATGCTCGTTGAGTGTGGCTATGTCAAGTCACCAGCCCACTCTCGGACTTAAGGTTGACAAGTTAACATTTACATTTCAGTGTCCACATATACAGAAGGGGCAAGTGGTTTGTTTGCATTATCCGCAAGAAAAACTTGGCATCTACCTGCAAAATGTTTATAAAGCATTGTTGGAAAGACATTATGGAATGGTTTTATGGTATTGGATTGAGAATCTCATCATCCACGTATTACATGGAAATATTAGGCAATGGGTGATTTTTCTTCATATTTCATTACTTAGTATAGTTTTTAATCAATATATGAAAGTTTACAATAAACATGAAGGTCGTTTACCTACGGCTTCATTTAAAACTCTGCCCAGAGGTGACTGGTGCGCCAGACAGCCTGGAGACGCTGTATTGATAGCTCAGTCTCGAATGGGTCAATAAATTCGTGTCTTGAAACCCATTCAAAAAACATTTTTACCAATCCATTGAGGAATACTAAAGGTAAAAATGTAATGGAGAAGCCTTCAGTGAGTGGGGTCATCCATTCTTGTACTTTGTTTTTACCTTCTAATACAAAAGATAACCAATATGTCTGAAGGGGTCATCACCTTTTCCTTAGTCTTCTTTCAGGCTTATGTGCTCCCCGCTACAAAGAAAAACATTTATCGATTTCACTTTGAGCAGCCAACTGCCAACATGGAGCCTCTTGGCTCAATAAACCGAGCCTGATGAATCTTTGAAGCATTCATCCTGAATTATTTCAAAGTATTTTTACTATAATTGTAATAATTATTTCAAAATAATTTCAGTAATTTTAATCAAACAATTAAAATTGCTTTATTTCTTAAACCTCACCTTTATTAATTGAGTAATAATGTTCTTTTATAGGTGTAACTTATATTTTAGCATTAAGTATGGACACTTTTATTAACACAGATATACAATATTGACCATCGCCATCTTTTGAGTTCCTAACAATTGCGTCATGTTCTTTTGGATCTTTTTTCCTTGGTATTACCCATTTCTCCATTCTTGATTGAGGTAGATCAGTTCTCTCTTGGGATTGACGTCTGCTGAACTCTAGACAAAGGATCACATTGTTTGATTAAAATACAGACTAAAGAGACTTATGGATATTTGGACTGGGGCTATTCGTATAGGTGAACAAACTCTTTTCTGCTGAGTTGAACCTGGGAGGATGGGGAGCGAGAATCACTTCCATTCATTTATTTACTCAATAGAATTTTATGGAACACCTGTTATGTGTTTAGCGTAGGCAGCTGGACTTCAGAAATGAATGAAATAAACAAAAATTCTGGACAATTAGATGTACGATGCAGCCTGAGAATAATTAACATGGTTAACCCACATGAAGCAGAATTGACAATTTAGAGAATTGAAGTTTTGTTAACATTTTTTGCAATCCAGAAACAAGCCTGAATGAAGAAGTTCATACTGATGTAAAAAAATTCAGCTTCACAAGCAAATGCACTTGACCTGAAACTAGTGTGTGTACATCCCACGTCCCCTTGGTTTTCCTTTCGCTATTGCATTTTTAGTCTATTTTGATCCTAAGAAACTTACTGAAAATATATAGGAATTGTATCATAATGTTTCCTTTTATGTTTGAGAAAATTGAGTTAAGAAGTACCAGAAGATATACATGTCAATTGTGTTCATGGGACCTGGGATATAAATCATAAAAGGAAGGACTGACAGGTGTACATATAATCATTTCTGGTTATCAACACATCTACTTTATGTTGATCAAGAGTATAATTTGTATATTAATGTGCCATCAAGAAGATTTTTTTTATTAATTACTTGCCATGTGGACTCTGTGAGATTTCCTTTGTTTGATTGTGAGACACGGTCTCACTCTTCCCTCTGGGTGGAGTGCAGTGGCATCATCATAGCTCACACGACCTCAAACTCCTGGGCTCAAGCAATTCTTCTGCCTCAGTCTCCCGAGTAGCTGATATTATGCTAGTATGCCTCCATCCCTGGCTAATTTTTCTATTTTTAGTAAAGATGGGGGTCTTGCTCAGGCTGGTCTTGAACTGCTGACCTAGAGTGAACCTCCCACCTCAGCCTCCCAGAGTGCTAGGCTTGCAGGCCAGAGCCACTACACCCCGCCCACGTGTCGTTGTAATGCTTTTTTTTGTTTGTTTTACTCATATTATTTAAGCAAAAGTATCATGTTCTAACCAAGTACTTTTAACTTAAAATACAATTGTATAATAATGTTTTACTAATGTTTTACTAATTCTACCAAGCAACAATACACTCTTCACTCCACATCAAAGCTATTTGTTTTTAGGGATGATATCATATTTGCTTCCGTTAAGAATATACAAACTGCCAATTAATATATTGTCTGTTTTGTTGGATTACACAATTAACATAATGTATTAAAAATACTTTTTCACTTACTGTACAAAATGAGAACACATAGAAAAATATAAAGAAAATAAAAATCACCCCAATGCTGCAATCCACTGATATTTTGGTACATTTCCTTATAGGAAGTATTTAAATAAATTGATTCACAGATATTTTTAAATTTACCGTTTATTTTTTTCATCTGTGCATGTGAGATCTTTTTTTTCTTTAAGACAGAGTCTTACTCTGTCACCCTGGGTAGAGTGCAGTGGCGTCTCTGCAGTTACATAGCTCAGAGCAATGCGCTCAAGAGATCCTCCTGCCTCAGCCTCCCAGGATTACAGGTGCCCACCACAACACTTGTCTAATTTTTTTGTGTTTAGTAGGGTATCTCTCTTATTCAGGCTGGTCTCCATCTCCTGAGCTCAAGCAATCAAACAGCCTCAGCTTCCCAGAGTGCTAGGATTACAGGTGTGAGCCACTGTGCCCAGCCCTGGGCATATAAGATTTTTTTTTTTTTTTTTTGTAGAGACAGAGTCTCACTTTATGGTCCTCGGTAGAGTGCCGTGGCCTCACACAGCTCACAGCAACCTCCAACTCCTGGGCTTAAGCGATTCTCCTGCCTCAGCCTCCCAAGCAGCTGGGACCACAGGCGCCCACCACAACGCCCGGCTATTTTTTGGTTGCAGTTTGGCCGGGGCTGGGTTTGAACCCACCACCCTCGGCATATGGGGCCGGCGCCCTACCGACTGAGCCACAGGCACCGCCGGCATATAAGATTTTTGATAATGAGGTCCTCTCCACTATTTAACTCCACAGCCAACCAGGAGGAATGTTGGGAGGAGCCATACCCCGGTAGGGGAGTGATGAGAGGGAGGGTGGGTGAGCAGGAGGCTCAGGGCACAAGCCCCACTCCCCTGAACTGCCCACACCTGCTGTTATTGACATTTTGGCCCTTTGGAAGGGGCTGGAGAGGGTGCTGCCTGAACTAGCTCTTCAATCCCATGCTCATTAGGTTATGAATCAAGGTCAGGAATGGTCTCTCCTACCTGGAAGCTCAGTTTGGTCAGAAGCTACCCCATCGCCGGGACAAGGCAATTAGCATGAATTGTTCATAGCTGATTAAAATGGGCTTAAAGTAGACTAAAAACTGTGCACCTCCTTCTAGCTATGCAGGCTGAGGATCTTTTGAGATAGTAGAAAGGAAATATTGCCCTAGAGTAGGTATAATCTGTATGTATATGGGAAGAAGAAGAAAAAAAAAAGATAATGGAAAGAACTTTGCCCCAATGGCAAAGGACTGTAGGTAATCAAGTCCGAATTTCTTACCTAAAATATTAGATTCTAATTTTCATCATCTAATTCTACATTTTGGTCATCTTTTCTCTTTATTTAACATCATAAAAAATAAGATTTTAATACTGCATTATCATTCCAACTTACAGACCTAATTTATTCAGATCTTCCTCTCTTGTGCAAAATTTAAACTGTTTCTAATTTGCGTCATTTTTAAATAGTATTATAATGGGCTGTCTTGTACTATGCTCTGTGGCTGCATCTCTAACTATTTAAGGATAAAATTTTCTTGAAGCACTTTTTTAAAATGTGAAAAAATATTTTATTTAAAATGTATTTTTCGGGCGGTGCCTGTGGCTCAACAGGGTAGGGCACCAGTCCCATATGCCAGAGGTGGCGGGTTCAAGCCCAGCCCTGGCCAAAAAAAAAAAAAACACACACACACACACAAAAAAAAAAAAAATGTATTTTTCTTTTGTTTATTACTAATGATAAGTAAATTGTCTTTTGGGTTCTTTCTCTATTTTTTCCAGTAACATGCTGTCTTTATTTCTTAATTTGCATTCATCTGTGTTACAATTAAATTAACCCTTTGTCTTCCATATTGACTGCCAATATTTTAATATATTTTTCAATCTTATTGAAGAGATTGGTGGCATAAAAATATTCGTGTTTCCATCATGACAAAATTTTCATCTTTAATTTTTCTTTGTTATTGGTTGCAATGACTTTTTGACCAAACATGTCCATACCCGCTCTGAAATCATTTGTATAATATTTAAATAAATTTGCATATTTTTTAGCATAGATGATAACAATTGGCAGCTTTAGTTTATTAATGGGCGGGATACTAATTTTAATTATAATTTAGGGCAAAAGGTATGTTTTTCATTGTTTTAATGTAAATACCCATTTTCACTAAATCATTTGTTGCTTAACTTGTATTCTCCCCACTGATTTTAATGATTATTAATTATATAACTATAGATAAAATAAATATTTTTCTTACCATTGACTGTTTTTTTTATCTATTTATAGATATTTCTCTAGTACTATACTGTGTTAATCTTTATAGCTTATGTTTTAGCTAATATCTACTACAATATCTAAATTACTTTTTTTTTGGAATATTTCACATGTGTATGTTTTACTTTCTTTTTTTCCTTTCTTTTTCTTTTTTTTTCTTTTTTTTTTTTTTTTTAGTTCAGGTTATCGTGTGGTTACAAACAAACCAGGTCACAATTTTGAAATTTTTAGGGACAGTCCCTCTTGTAGTTGTGACCCGTACCCAAAAGGTATATCCTTACATTGTTCCCTTTAAGTGGGAGCACACCAATCCCCCTTCTCCTCTCCCCCTCCCACCAACTTTGCCCGCAATAGCAAAGGACTATAGGTAATCAATTCCTAATTTCTTACCTAAAATATTAGATTCTGATTTTAAAAATAAAATTTTAACACTCCATTATCATTCCAACTTGATATAATTTATTCAAATATTCCTCTATTCCTCCTCTCCCCCTCCCACATTCCTCTTCTCCCAACTTGAATAGAATTAAGTTTTTCTCCTAAATGGTGTGTTAGATCATCTACTGGCTTCATAATAAAATTGAGTACATTGGATACTTGCTTTTCTATTCTTGTGATACTTTACTAAGAAGAATGTGTTTCAGCTCCATCCAGGTTAATACAAAAGATGTAAAGTCACCATCTTTTCTTATGGCTGAATAGTATTCCATGGTATACACATCCCACAGTTTGTGGATCCATTCCTGAGTTGGTGATGTAGGTTGTTTCCACCTTTTGGCAATTGTAAATTGAGCTACAGTAAACATTCTAGTGCAGATGTTTTTGTTTGTGTGTTTGTTTTTTGAGACACAGTCTCACTTGGTCACCCTTGGTAGAATGCCATGGTGTCTCACAGCAACCTCAAACTCTTCAGCTCAAGCAATCCTTTTGCCTCAGCCTTGCAAGTAGCTGGGACTACAAGAACCTGCCACAACACCCTGCTACTTTTTAGAGATGGGGTCTCTTCTGCGTCAGGCTGATCCCAAACTTGTGAGCTCAGGTAATCCACCCACCTTTGCCTCTCAAAGTGCTGGCATGAGCCACAGCACCTGGCCCAAATGTCTTTATGATTAAAATGTTTTTTTTTCTCTTCTGGGTAGATGCCTAGTGGCGGGATTATTGGGTCAAATGGGAGGTCTAATTTGAGTTCTTTGATGATTCTCCATACTTTTTTCCAAAAAGGCTGTATGAGTTTGCAGTTCCAACAACAGTGTAAAAGTGTTCCCCTCTCTCCACATCCCTGCCGGCATCTGCAACTCCAGAACTATGTGATGTGGGCTATTCTCAAGGGGTTAAGTGATATCTCAGAGTGGTTTTGAATTCCATTTCTGTGATGAGTAGGGACAATAAGCATATTTTCATATACTTGTTAGACGTTCATCTGTCTTCCACAGAGAATGTTCTGTTCATATCTCTTGCCCAGTGATAGGATTGTTAGCTCGTTTTTTTTTCTTGATTAATTTGAATTCTCTATAGATCCTAGTTATCAAGTGTTTGTCAGATTCATAACATAAAAATATCTTTTCCCATTCTGAAGATTGTATTGAAAGAAATCATAAAAATAGATAAAAAATAATGATGTAATTTTCTAAGATTAAGAAGAGAAAAAAGGAATATCTTAGCTGTTGTGCGAGAAATTTATGTGGAGAAAATGACAAAAGTAGAAAAATCTCTTCCAAAAGAGAGAAAAGGAGACACATAAGAATGAAAGAATAAAAGGGACTAAAAACTGTAACAAAAATTTAAGAACTCTTGCTATTCAGAGAAAGAAAGAAGGAGGGAGGGGTGGGGAAAGGAAGAGCAGAGAGAGGGAAGGAGGGAGGGGGTGGGGCCTTGGAGTGTGCCACACCTTTTGGGGGCAAGACACGATTGGAAGAGGGACTTTACCTAACCAATGCACAATCAGTGTAACCTGGCTTATTGTACCCTCAATGAATCCCCAACAATAATAATTAAAAAAAGAATCTTTGTTATTTAGAAAAGTAAAAATGAAATAATAAAAATACAACCAAACAAGAAAAAAAAAATCTTACCAAAAAACCAACAATAACATCAACAAGAACAAAAGGGAAAAAAAGAAGAGAAAAAACTAAGGAAAAAATTGAAAAAAAGGATAAAATCTAAAACAATATATATGTGTGTATATATATATGTATGTACTTTATATTATATATATACACACACATATATAGTGTATATATATATACACATATATTATATTATATATAAATACGTAAATTGCCTAGACACCAGGTTGTGCTGTGGTGTTGTTAGGACATGGAGAACAGGCTGGATTTACTGTATGTGATGGGGGTTGGAAGCCATTCTCTAATTGCAAAGGAGACTAATTTTTGTCCTGACTTCTTTGCCCTCAATCTGGGCCTGTTCATTTCATCAGCATTCAGGTGAACTTTAAAATGTTTGTAAATTAGTATTTTATTCATTTTAAAATAAAAAGCTCAGTTTTACAATACATCTATCTCGTATTTATCTTATTGTTGAGAATGGTTTTATTTTTCAAGCTAACATATAAAAGTTAGAAAAAGACATTGCGATAGAGAACTTTTGATGTTAAAAATACACCGAGTGTTAAACAGGATGCGTTCGATTCTGATTATTACTATTGGCCCTTCTTGTATTGTGGTTGATGTCATGATAGGAGGGAGAATGAGAACCTGTGATTATCAGAAATTTCCCCGTTTTTCGTTATAGCCCTGCCTTCAGTTCATACTATAGCAACAAGAAAAGAAAGAATTCGCCAAATATCAACTCAAATCCATTCCTTTATGGAAATGCCTTCTCTGTTCTTGGCGTGTCATTTCATTTTATAACATTCGTGTGAGTAATGCCACTAATACTGCTCAGCTTTCTACACAATTCCAGTAGAATTCAGTGCAACATCTTTTTTTTTTTTTTTCTTTTTTTTTTTTTTGAGACAGAGTCTCACTTTATGGCCCTCGGTAGAGTGCCGTGGCCTCACACAGCTCACAGCAAACTCCAACTCCTGAGCTTAAGTGATTCTCCTGCCTCAGCCTCCCGAGTAGCTGGGACTACAGGCGCCCGCCACAACACCCGGCTATTTTTTGGTTTGCAGTTCAGCTGGGGCTGGGTTTGAACCCGCCACCCTCGGTACATGGGGCCGGCTCCCTACCGACTGAGCCACAGGCGCCTCCCCAGTGCAACATCTTTATATGCAGTAACATTTGATGAGGTTTGATGATTTAATATTTCTAATTTTACTATCTGATGAAAAAGCTTGCCAGTGGAAGGCCTCTAATTTATTAATGATATATTTCAAAAGATGTTGTCGTTATTATTTATTAAATGGAGATATTTGTATGTACAGGTGAATGTGTGAATCCTTTACCCCAGGCACTGCCCTTATCACCATGCCTAGTGTCTTTCTAACCAGCAGGCCTTTTTTCTCATGTGTTTTAAATCTCTCCGAGTTAAATGCCTTCGCTTTTTTAAGATGCAATACTATAAAAAACATTGTGTATATTTCAAAAGTAAATTAAACCGGAGCTTTATACACTCCCCCCCCAAAAAAGCTCTTCTTGACAACACTTTGTTCGTCTTTTTCCCTTTTGTCTAAATCCTCTGAATTTAAAGAAGAGGGTACACTGTATACTCTGAGTGCTGGAACTTTCTATAGATGTAGTAGCTAAAGTTGACTCAGTGGTATTATATTTGAAATAGAGAGAAAACTGAACTGGGAATCAGGAAATTGGATTTCTAGCCTCCTCCGATGTGTTGAACTGAAAGGGGCTGTGTTTTCTTTTATACCCCTTCCACCAAAAAGGCAGTGAGAGCTTGAGGAAGAATACTGTTGAGATTAACATCATCGAATGTGACAATTATACACAAGCTGAAGACAAAGAGGTTTTCTAGAGAAGAAGAAAACTGTAGAGTCAGGCTACATGCTGGGAAATGTAACTGGAGCCCTACAGATTTCCTATGAGGATAGAAAACAAATAAAACCCTGTAAACCTATTCCATCTCTGGATAATCAAATGATTTTAGCAAAAGCTAACAATTTAAAACATAAAAGCTTTAAGACAACTCTCTATGTTCAAATCCTAGCTGGCTACATGCCTCCATTGTCATACATATTTTAATATGTTGGAAAGATTTATATTAATTCATTCATTCAATATTTACTGAAAATACAATTACTGACTATAACTAGAAGAAATAAGAAAAAATTAATATTGCTGCTCTTACAGAATTAAGATTTAAATTTTAGTAGAATCCAAGTCCTATATATTAAACTTGCCAGGATCAAAAATTGTAGGATTCTGCATATTGAAAATTTAATAGAATGATGGACATAAAGTGGACTATTCACTTCACAACAGATATACAAATGCCCAGTGAGTATTTAAAAACAAGCTTATCTTCATTCCTCATTATGGGTATACATATTAAATGGTGATGTTACTCTACACTCTCTAGACTGCCTAAAATGAACAAGATGGGCAGGAGGATCTACTAGTGTTTGAAGGGAATTTGAAAGCACAAACTCTTACGTTGCTAACAAGTGTAGGAATGGCTACAACCACCTGGTTAAACTGTTTGGCGATACCCATCAAGGTAAACATACGTCTACTCTAAGAACCGGCCCTTCTACTATCAGGCACATGGGTGATATAGATATGCTGTCGGCCAACAGGAGCCATCACACTGATCGCATCAGCAAGATTTGTAACTGGCACAAACTAGAAAGTAGTAAAATATCCATGACCAGTAGAACGGAAAAAGATAAATTGTGTTATCACAATGGAATGAATCTTACAGACCAAATATCGAACAAAAGAAACCAAGCACAAAGAGTACCTACTGGATGGTTTTAATTATTTCATAAAGAAAACCAGGCAAAGCAAATTGACTTTGCTAAACATCAGAATAGTAGTTGTTCCTAGGAACAGGAGTGTCATGACTACAAGGGGACTTGATGGGGACTTCTTGAGTTCGGTAACATCAGGGTCTTTTATTTGTAGGCTGGCTACACAGGCCTGTGCAGTTCGTGAGAATTTGTTGAATCACACACTCAGAAAGCATTTACTTTTCTATATGCATATTACGGTTGAATTAAAAAAGAAAAAATAAAGCTGTTTCCTGACTATACCCTACTGAGTTAAGCACATTCAATTAACTGATTACAATCACTTTTTGCTTCATTAAAAATGGAGGAAAAACAAGAGCCTGAGTGAGCTCATAACAGATTTATAGGTCCACGTTGTTTCATGAAAATCAGTGATCGTGCTTTAAACTTAAGGATGGGAATCTAGAGTGCTTGAAACTTTCCCATCTAAATATTAACCATATAAAAAAATGAGTGGTAATAATGAAAAGAAGGAAGTTACAGTTCCAGATACTTTTAAGGGAGGTAGTAATAGAAAGAACTATTTCATATTAATTCTATGAAAATAAATAATGCTCGCATGTCTTTGGATTCTCTGGTAGAAAAATCTTTTATATACAGGTGTTGATATATATAGACCTCAATTTAATCACCGCCAGCGAGTGATACAATCATTGGCAAGATATTACGTGATCTGAAATTGTGTTTCCTGTAACTCACAGATGGAACGGTTACTTCGTGAGAAAGACATGGTGGACAATCTGTCAGACCTATGAGGGCTGGTCAGTACTGTTTTGCTTTTGCATCTCTGAGACTAGCTTATTGCCTGGGAAATAGTAGCCTAAATAAATTAATATTTGGGAAATAAGCAAAAGACATTGGCATGTAAGTGCTCAATAAGTGATTTGTTTTACTATCTATTTTACTTACTTTAGATGACATTTTAGAATGTATGTATTGTAATTAATTCTCAGTGACAACTCTCTGAAGTGAGTTTTATCACTTCCAGATGACTAATAGAGAATTGTGGCTGAACTGAAGATGCTTCATACCAAGTGTAGGGTGTTTGTGACTACATGATTATGAATAATGGTTTACTGTTGTCATGGAAAAAATAGTCTTGTGGACTTTCAGGGATACAAATGGTCTTCATTAATATTTATTCAAGACTCCAGGGTGGTGCCTGTGGCTCAAAGGAGTAGGGCGCCGGCCCCATATACCAGAAGCGGCAGGTTCAAACCCAGCCCTGGCCAAAAACTGCAAAAAAACAAATAAACAAAAAAACTCCAATTCAGTCAAGAATCTTTGTCAAAGACAACTTGAATATGTTCAGTAATAAGAGTTCTCCCTCAGACAGAATAAACTCCATAAGACAACAGCTATAACAATTAAATATTCCTATACTGATCTCAAAACTGTCTCCAAAATAAAGTATGTGCTCTGGACCAATGAATGCCAAGTCATATTCACTTCTATATACCAATCCTTGAAAAATTCAAATGCAACTGAATCTTCATATGGTAGAATTTTTGGATTCTTCATTGTATTCTTTGTGTGAGCTCTGTTTTTCCATTTCTTAGAAAAGCAGCTGCCAGTTTGTAAATGATTATAAAAGGAAAGAAAGAGTCCTGAAAAACCATGACTTGAATATAATCTTGATTTGATTCAACTTAAAATTTTATTGACATGGCTCAGTGCCTGTGGCTCAAGCAGCTAAGGCTCCAGGCACATACACCTGAGCTGATGGGTTCAAATCCAGCGGAGGCCCACCAACAATAAGGGCTGCAACCAAAAAATACCTGGGTGTTGTGGTGGGCACCTGTAGTCCCAGCTACTTGGGAGGCAGAGGCAGGAAAATCAGTTAAGCCCAGGAGTTGGAGGTTGCTGTGAGCTGTGATGCCACAACTCTACCCAGGGTGACAGTTTGAGGTTATGTCTGAAAAAAAAAAAAATGTTGACATTTCAGTAGTTACATAGCAATATACATAGTGTCCTAAAAGTTTTTTACAAAGAAGTGGTCAATACAGAGAGTATTTATGAATATTTTGTGAATAAAGGTACATTTAGCTACAATTTCCTGTTTTCCACACGTGTGGTGAGTTTAGGGGAGACTTTTCAGACATACTTTAAATTTAAATTATCTGAGTAACAGAACTTGTTTTTTTCAAATGTTGTCAAGAGTCACTTCACATAGGTTCTGCAAGGTTAAGATGTTCTACAACATTCTTCCAGGAAAAAAGTGAGAATTTTCAAGCTCTTTATTGTGAAAGTCATATTGGGTTCATTAAACTAATATTTACCAATTTCCTATTATATGCCCATGCTTTCCTAATGCATGGGGACACAGAAGAGCCTAAAACAAAGGTTCCTGCCCTCAAAGAAATTATGTTCTAGTTCAGGAAAGCATCAACTAAATAAAAACTTGTGTCGATTTTTTATTAATATATTTAGTACTCAAACCTCAATTACTGGCTATTATAGTTTATAAGAGACTGCTCAGATATTTAACTAAGGGTATTAGGAATCATCCCTATAGTGAGCAGAGTCCAATGAGTTAACAGGTTTCTACTGTTCCTGTCAAAGGAACTTTTTTAGTAATCCCATTATTGTTCGAGAACGGCTTGAATTAAAATTCTGATTTGCAAGCCCTTCATGTAATGTTGATTCTGGAGTGGGTGGAAATGCTTTCTAAAATCCATTTGCTGAAGTGAAATGGAAAATGACTTCAATGATTCTGTTGAATTAAGTCAGAAAAGGAGGGTAGGTATTTAGTGTTTTCAGAGAGGACAAGCACTCAACCTCCAAGCATCATTATTTGAATTTGCAACCAGCAAAGCTATTACATGTTAATGTAGCAAAAAATTTACAATTGTGGCCATCATTCTAACTGGAGTGTAACTTCTCCCAAGTGAGAAACGGGAATGATATAAGGGAACTGGTGGTGGTGAGGGAATCATATTGAAAGAGTGTATTAATATACATCCAAAAATTCGACAGGGGAAGAGGCTTATCCAAAGGTACACGCATGTGTAAATATTCCTTACTGTAGAAAAACAGTTGAATACCCACCAGCTTATTATTTTGTCCCCAAACTAAGTAGATTTCATGAGTTAATAAGGATCAGCTCACTCTATTACTAATTTCAACAATTACTGATTCTCCAAATATAACATATCTTCTTTAAATGAAGTAATATATCAAGTCTGTTTCCAGCACACAAATTAGACTCTCAATGTGTTACAGTTCCATGTGCTGCTTCAGCACAGTTATTTTTTTCTGTGAACACTAAGCGTGGTCATCCTTCAAACATAGTTGGTTCTCTGACCGTAGAAGCATGCATACTATTTTATTTTGGTTATGCAACAAATAGCATATTCAATAATATCTTCAGAATATATTCACATCAGATGAATATTTTTCAAGTCCTCTCTAAATTTACTTGGACATCTCTCTCCAATTAGGGAACATTCGAGCTGATATCACTATTAATTATTGATTATATGTTAGTCTGCTTGACTGCCATAATAAAATACTCCTGTCTGGGTGGCCAGAACAACAGAAAGGTGTTGTCTTGCAGTTCTGGAGGCTGAAAGTCTCAGATCAAGGTGCAGCCAGATCCTGTGTCTGGGAAGGCCTCTTTTCCTGGTTTGGAGATCCTCCACGTCCTCACATGGCTTTTGCTGGGGCACAAGTGGAGACAAAGATCTCTGGTGTCCCTTCCCCTTGGTGTAAGGGCACAGTCTGATAGAATCAGGACTCACCCTGGTGTTGTGGTGAGGGTTAGCGCTTCCATGTAGGAATGGGAACTGGGGGACATTCAGTCCACATCAGGGTGTTCAAATAATGTTTTCCACTTTTCAAAATACACTTTTACAAGTATTTAAAAACAATTTTCGGTTTACAAAAAAATGGTGGGCATACTAAAAGCTCCCCCATATACCCCATACTCAGTATCTCCTACTATTAACTCCTTATATTCGTATGGTTAATGCATCCATAATTATTCAAGACCACACTCGACTCAGATTTGTTTTGGCTTTTACTTCGTGTTTTTGTCTGTCTTTCTTCTTTTCTTCTTCTTCTTCTGTTTTTCCTTCCCTTTATCCCTTTCAGAATATCACAATATATTTAGTAATCAGATCTCATTAAGCTCCTTTCGCTGTGGCGGCTTCTCCGTCTTTCCTTATTTTTGATGATCTTTGCACTTTTGATGAGTTTTGATTAGGTATTTCATAGAATCCACTGTAATTTTTCTGATGGTTTTCTCATGATTGGAATAGGCTTTGCATTTGGGGGAGGATGACTTCAGACATAAACTGCTATTTTTTTCACATCATATCAACAGTACAGGCTATGAACGTGACTGTTGATAATTCTGATCACCTGTTGTTGTTAACTTTGATGACTTACCTGACATAATGCCTGTCAGGTTTCCCTACTGGGAAGTTACGAATGCTCTTCCTAGGTTCTGCCCACACCAAGTTATACTCCACGTTCTCAAGGGCAGCGTATACAGACAAATTACTTTAAATTCTTCTGTACTGATTATTTTTCTATACTTATTTATTTTATTTATTTATTTATTTGTAGAGACAGGGTCTCACTTTACTGCCCTCAGTAGAGTGCCATGACGTCACACGACTCACAGCAACCTCCAGCTCTTGGGCTTAAGCAATTCTCTTGCCTCAGCCTCCCAAATATATGGGACTACAGGCACCCGCCACAACGCTAGGGGTTAGGTGTGCTTATTATTACTGGGAAGTTGTTGCTCGTAGGCCTTTTCTGTTGACAAAGTGTGTGTGTGTGTGTGTGTGTGTGTAGATATATTTTTTCAACGCCATTTTTTTGTTGCAGTTTGGCCGGGGCCGGGTTTGAACCCGCCACCCTTGGTATATGGGGCCGGCACCCTACTCACTGAGCACAGGCACCGCCCTATACTTATTTATATAATAGATTATTTATATCAGTATGTACTCATAGACAATTATTTTATAGATTGGTTTTAATGAAATTCTACGTTATTTTGCTGCGCAAATTGTTCTAGCTTTGACGGCTGGGAGCTCTGTTGTTTGGCACCTGGTTCTCTTTGACATACACTCATTGTTGTGGGTGGTTTTTTAATTTTTAATTTTTGAGAAATTGCTTACTCTCTAGCACTAAAAATTGCTTTAGGTTCATCTTGTATATTTCTTGCTCTAGCCCTGCAATCAGCTATTTTCTCAAAAGGCCCTGGTGCCTTTCATTGGAGAATATTGTTAGAAACCATGATCTAGGGGTTAGGTGTGCTTATTATTACTGGGAAGTTGTTGCTCGTAGGCCTTTTCTGTTGACAAAGTGTGTGTGTGTGTGTGTGTAGATATATTTTTTCAAATGGTGCCAAAAAATGTACACATATTTTAAGAAAGGAAAGAACTGTATTAAGATTATAATAATATATACCAATGCCAAAAGATGAATACAAGACATGTTCGATTTCTGCAATTACAAGAGGTGCTCAAAGAGTTACTATCATTGTCCAGATTACAGTGAACTGCTGCTTGAGCAAAGCTGATTAGTCCCCTTTATCACCACACAAGCTGTCTTACGGCCCCATGCATCTCAGACTCACCACGAATGCGTGTAACTGTTAGGCGTGTCAGAGGTTCTGTTACACACTCACGTCCATCCAAGGATGTGGAAGACATTATTCTTAGTAAAGCATCACAAGAACGGAGAAGCATGAATCCTATGTACTCAATTTTGATATGAGGACAATTAATGACAATTATGGTTATGGGGGGAAAACAGAAAGAGGGAAGGAGGGAGGTGGGTGGGGCCTGGGTGTGTGTCACACTTTATGGGGGCAAGACATCATTGCAAGAGGGACTTTCAGTGTAACCTGGCTTATTGTACCCTCAATGAATCCCCAACAACAACAAAAAAAGAATAATGTCTTCCACGTCCATCCAGGTTAATACGAAGGATGTAAAGTCTCCATTTTCCACTCTCATTTTAATTTATTTTTAGCTTGCTCTAAGCTCAATTGCTCTACATTCTCTAGAGTCCTAAAATGGAATCTTAGTTTACTGATTTTTAGATTTTTCTTATTTTCAAATATATACATTTAACACTATATATTTTCCACTAAGAAATGTTTTCATTGCATTTCACAAGTTTGGTAAGTTATATTTTTATTAAGTCCAAAATGGTTTTTTAAATTCCATTGAGAATGCTTCTTTAATCACATTTTATTTAGAAGCGATTTATTTGATAACCAAATAGTTGGGTATTTTCCAGATATCTTTTAATATTTTTGTTATTGATTTCTTGTTTAATTCCATTTTTTGTCTGAGAACATACTTTTGTTACTTCTTTTTTATTTTTATTAATAAAGATGAATTTTTTTCTTATTTTTAAATTGTTGAAAATTATTATTATTTTTTTTTGTAGAGACAGTTTCACTTTATTGCCCTCGGTAGAGTGCCGTGGCATCACACAACTCACAGCAACCTCCAACTCCTGGGCTTAGGCGATTCTCCTGCCTCAGCCTCCCGAGTAGCTGGGACTACAGGCGCCCGCCACAACGCCAGGCTATTTTTTTGTTGTTGTTGTTGCAGTTTGGCAGGGGCTGGGTTTGAACCCGCCAACCTCGGCATATGGGGCCGGCGCCCTGCTCACTGAGCCACAGGCACTGCCCCTGAAAATTATTTTTTAATACTGTGAGAGCATCTAACATGAGATCCACCCTCTTAGGTATTTTTTTTTTTAAACTATGTACAATACAGTGTGAACCGTGGATACATTGTTGTACAGATCTCTAAAAATTATGGGCCTTATAGAAGTAAAACTTTATTATTTTTTAGCAATAATAATGATGATGATAATAATGCAAAAAAAGTAACATTCACATTGTGTTCAAATCACCAATGGTCACTATGTGAGGCAACTTCTGAGTCCATGTAGAAGCTGAACTGTTCTCTCACAGTTTATGTGTTAACTGTTACCATAAACATCGAAGTTAAAATTTCAAAGTATGTGGTTTACAGTTGTGGTAGGCAGAATCCTAAATTAACCCTCCATATAGTCACCATGCTGGTATATGTGCCCTGGGTAATATCCCTCCTATGATTATATTACACTGTATGGCAGAAGCAATTTTGCAGCTGTAATTAGGGTTCCCAATCAGTGACTTTTAGTTAATCAAAAGAGAGATGATTCTGGCTAGGCCTAATTCAATCATGTAAGGCATTAAAAGAGGTCAGATCTATTTGAGGCAAGAAAGATTTCTCCTGCTAGCAGACTTAGAAGAAGCAAATCCCTCTTTTAAACTGTGCATTGAAAGAGTTACACGGCAAGAAGTTGACGGTGGCCTCTAAGCCTGAGAGCAGTCTCTGGCTAACATTTGGAAGTTTTCATTCCTATAATCGCTTAAACTTAAAGCTGTCACAGCCAGCAAGGTTGGGCCAGGATCTTGTGCCTCAAGGCAAAATGCAGCTCTAGCTGACAGCTTGATTTTAGCTTTGAAATACCCACAACAGAGGTCCCACTAACCCACACACAACTTCTGAGCTATGGAAACTGTGAGATAATTAGTGGATGATATTTTACTCTCTGTGTTTGTGTGAATTTGTTAAACAACAATTGAAAATGAATACAAAGCTGGAAAATAAAGCACAATTAATGAAAAAGTATTTTTATATTTTGTTAACTTTAGCTTTAGAGGAAATACATGCAGAGTTTAAAACTAATAGGATTAAATTCCATTTTTACTTCTGTATTTTACTTACAAACAAAAGAGCATTGACTTGATGAAGAAGGCGTAGGTGTGTGTTGCCACCTTCAGCTGGGTGTGGTTTTCCTGTGGTCCCCCTAAGCCAGACAACGCGCAAGAATCCACCAGCACCCCCAAACCATGGCATAGGGAAGGGTCCGTTTTGATGCTGGGTAGTGGGTAGGTTATGACTGCTCATAAGACCTGTGTGTATGCTAGAGTGTTAATTTGCCAGAATCTGACTTTATGAGGAGTAAATACCAGTGACCTATGTTTACCTACATATCTACATAAATGCTAATTAATATATTGAGGACAAGCCAAAGAGATAAAAAACAGAAATTCAAAACTGGTAAGTAAAATATCAAAGAACACCAAAGAAAGAGAATAAAAGCCAACCATTGTACAATGAGTCAAATGGAAAATCCCATAGAACAATTAATCATTTATGACAAAGAATTAGAGGGAACATGTGCTGAACTGTGGGTTCTGCTTTTTCGCTGCTGCCCTCTTCCTGTCACTTTGTCTATTTGTTTTGGCCTCCAGGGATTTTCATCTGGAAGTATTTGAGTTTTAACTTTCAGATTCAAAAGAAGCCATTATGTTTAGCATTCACAAACCAGCCAGAATTTGTTTAGATTGTCAAAAATCTGTTCGAAATTTCTCAGAGTTTGAATCTTCACCTTATTATGTGGTGTCGCTGAGAATGGGATTATGTTTTAATGAATAAAGTAAAATGTTAGTATATTATGACAAATCAAAATAATCTGTAATAATGTCATAGTATGATATACTATAAAATATACATATATTGTATAAGTTGTTGATTATTAACATAAACAAAAAACCTTTATGTTGTTAATTTTAGTTATATTAAGTCGGAATTAATAAAATGATTTTTAGTTATATTTTATTTATCATTTATAACTTGAGTAATACTTATTTTAACATGAATATTAACTTATGGAAAACTTGTTCTGATTACTATATACGTTCAATATTATTTTACTTTTTTTGTTCCTTTTTGGCCGGGGCTGGGTTTGAACCTACCACCTCCGGCACATGGGGCCGGCGCCCTACTCCTTTGAGCCACAGGCACCGCCCTTATTTTACATTCTTAATATTTGAAGAGAAGAAATCAGAAATAGGAAAAAATATACCATGAAAATTGCCATGATATTTTGACCAGAGTATAGAAAAAATATTACGTATATCCCAATTCAAAAAAAATTAGTTTATAAGCTTGCATGACTTTTAAACTTTTGTTTTTATTTCTGTTTTTCTGAATATATGCCCCAAGTTATTTTATCTATGGTTCTTTCCCCTTATAGATTACAACTCCCCAAATTCTGCACAAGGCACCTCCTGGAATTACTGTCTCCATCAGCCACACTCCCTTTCCACTTCTCCATTCAATGTCAAATTATTTGATTATAACCTCTCCATTTGTTGCAAATTACTTTTCCATCAACTTGTCTATAAAGTGTAGGTTGAATTCTTCCTTACCACCGTCCTGTTGAAAACGTGGAAAGTACTCATTTGGCTCTTTCCTCTTGCTGTACTGAGCGAGCATCTCCTTTCTGCTGCTTTTAACAACCCACCTCTGGTTTGGAGAGGGAAGCGCATTCTTCAGACCTGGGGGAATTCTTTGAGTTTCACTTGCTTTTGGCTTTTTTTCCATCTGCGTATCTCATCTTAAATGTTTATCCTGTGGGTAACCAAGGCTTCAGGATATCTGGTAGGAAAAGAAAAAGATTTGCTCATGTTGCTGTATTTTATTTTATCGTTCATTCTTTTTTGCCCCCATTCTCCTACCTAGTGGATTTAATTTAAGATGGGCGGCTATGGTATTTTCTACAATATCAAGCTGAGTTTTCACTGTTATTTCTGTTGTTCTACATGGATGCTATGTTCTTATCTAACTCTATTATGAATAGCATTTTCTGAGCATGTGAAAAGCTATGAACTTAATACTGAATAGGAATGAGAAAACATAAGTCCACATGCTTATAAAAACAAGCAAATAAATTCTGGCTTTTCCCTTCACGTGAAATAATTTAGTTTCAGGGGTCTCGGTGTGTGCCACGCCTTTTGGGGGCAAGACACGATTGGAAGAGGGTCTTTACCTAACAAATACAATTAGTGTAATCTGGTTTCTTGTACTCTCAATGAATCCCCAACAATAATTAAAAAAATGCTTCCCCCAACTTTTCTTTTTAGTAGAGAAAAATCAGTTAACAAAACTGCAGATGTCTCTAAGATGCTTTTTAAAGTAAGAGAAAGAGATTTACTGTCAATAATTACTGATGTATATTAAGCACATTTTTACCTCTCCAAATCCAAGTTAATAAGTTTCAATCTAAATTACTATTAGAAATGAGTCTAATCATCTATGAATTCTATCACATAAATGTTGTAACTAATGTTAAAGTTTGTGTAGATGGTCACTATGACATATTTGCTCATTTGTGATACCTTATATGTGGCCAAAAAAAGAAAGAACCAGCAGAGTTATAGAATGAATAGTCCAGAGAAAAATAATGCAATTAAGTAACACTAATTGTATAAGATTACTATTATTTTACAAAAGTAAAAGTGATAGTAGCTATTTACTTCTTAAATATTTACGACATGTTGCTGAGAATTTAAAATGTTTCAGGTAGAGTTCCCATCACTTTCTAAACAGTAATTCATTTATTTGTCATTCTTATATGTCATAGTTATTATTATTTCCCTCCTCGGAGTAGGCAAAGAAACTGGAGAGGAGAGAAATCAAGAAACACATTCGAGGAAGTGCTTGATACCGTACAGGCTATCATGAGGCCTAAGAGGGCTTGGGTGGGCCTCTCCTTTCTCCCAGGCAGTAGGGCCTGACCTTGGACACCTCCGTTTTGTGTGGGGATTTCTACCATGTGCTGGACTTGCTAAAGATGCGAACAAAGATCCAAGTTCAAAACACGAGGGTTTTACTGTACAAGGCGCACCAAACTCTAGTTATACATCAATCTGGAACCTAAGGTTTTGGCCTTAGCTTAGAGGTTAGGTCCACATAGGTTTTGCCAAAGTCCTATCTGTGTTCTGTGAGAAACAGATACTCTGGCAGTTAATAACATTATTCAAATGACACCAGTGAGTTAGCATCATGATAACTAATCATAATAATAGATAAGATCTCATATAATAAAATGATAGCAACTGACGTGTATAGTGTTTATAGCTTCCTGAGTATTTCTCACACTCCTTATCTGCTTTAAGTATTAAAGCAATATTATTAAATATATTTTATTATTGTCCTAACTTTAAAGACCAGGAGTTAAGGTTGTCAAAGGCTGAGTTGCACAGCCAGAAGTTGGAAGAACCAGGTCTTTTAATTCCAAATTCTTAGTAACAAGTCTCTCCAAGATTTACTGGCTTAAAAATAACAAGGTTGACTCCTCAGGTCAGGAGTTTGGGCTGGATTCAGCTGTGTGGTTGTTCTGCTGGTCATGACCGGACTCACTCAAGCATGTCCATTCAGCTGGTGGTCAGCAAGGTGTCACAGCTCTGAGGAGAAGGCTGGTCAACAGATGCTGTCACACAGCAAGGTAAGAAGTAAGCAGAAGACACAAGTCCCCAGTGTACAATCATTTTTAAAGTCTTTTTTATGTTCATTGCTGCTATTTCATTGGTCAAAGGAAGTGACATGGCCAAGTCTGTTGAGAGGACTACTCAAAGCCTCTAGCATCAGGAAAGTATGAACAAATTTGAGACCATTATTGCAGCAATTTACCATAGTAACTTAAAAGAAAAAAACCCTCGGGCCAGGCGTGGTGGGTCACACCTGTAATCCTAGAACTCTGCAGGCCAAAGCAGGTGGATTGCCAGCAGGAGCAAGAGTGAGACCCTCTCTCTACTGAAACAAAAACAAGCAGACAAAAAGTAGAAAAACTAAAATGAAAAGCAAACAAAAAAACTAGCCTGGCATGGGGGCAGATGCCTGTAGTCCCAGCTACTTGGGAGGCTGCAGCAAGAGGATCACTTGAGGCCAAGAGTTTGAGGTTGCTGTGAGCTGTGATGCTACAGCACTCTACCCAGGATGATGAGACTGTCGCAAAAAAAAAAAAAAAAGACAAACTTCTGTATTCTAGTAGGTTCTATAAGGTTATTGCTTTCTAAAGGCTCATTGATTCAAAAAGAAATGAAAGAGTTATAGAGAGTGTGATGCAATATACTGGTCTCTACAGTTCTGAGTAACATGTATTAAATATGTTCTCTAGAACATTGCTCCTATAAAACCATTCTTCAAAAACATGAATTTTGTTATCAAATATGTTTAGAAAATGCTCCCATTCTTGTCTCATTTAAGCCTGAAGATTTACACATTTGCATGTACGGTTTGCTTTTTAGCCATTTGGTGACACAGTATTGTGGATGCATCTGTGAGGATATTTCTGGATGAAATTAACATTATAATCAGTAGACTTCATAAAGCAGATCCCCTCTCTAAGGGGAATGGTCCTCATCTAATAAAATGAGAACATGGCTACAACAAAAGGGGTCATTATTTCTCTTTTTCTGTAGTCTTTTTCCTTTCTTTGAATTCACATTGAAAAATCATGTTTTCTTGGGTCTCAAGCCTACCTGATCTTTAGATTGGAGCTTACACACTGGCTCCCCTGATGCTCAGGGTTTGGGACTCAGACTGCAACTACACCATTTGCGCATTGGGTCTCCAGTTTATGATTGAGATTATAGACTTCTGAGCCTCTGTAATTCTGGGAGCCAATTCCTTATAATCGCCATCTCTCTTGCTAACACAATCTCTCTCTCTCCCCACCTTCACGGGTTCTGTTTTTCTGGAGAACCCTAATACAGCATGTTATACATTAACATATGAATGGCTCTAAAACCAATCTGAAGTAAAACAATAAAACATTCTTTATCTTTTAATATAAAAGGAATTTCAAGATGAGTAGGAAATCCTTGATTTAGACCTTGGTTCTGCTACAAATTGTGTGACCTTCAGCAATTTGCTTCATAGCTCTTAGTAAATTTCTAATACCTCACCTATACTATGACATAATTAATGAGAAGGTTGTGAAGATTTTGATAACACTTTTAAAATTCATACTTTTGCAAATAATACATTGTCTAAGCATTATTTTTTCTAGAAACTATTTAAAAGATTAAAGTCATCAAAAATCATCCCTACACTTACACAACTCAGGGAACCAAATACATTTTTTAAAATATAAAACCCCTTTTGATGTAGGATCCATGCACATCCAAGAAAACCAATCCATGAGTCAACACATTTTACAAAATACGCTTAGAAAACATGGAAAGTGCAGGTGAAGAGTGATTTAAAATTTGTGTCAGCATTGTGAAATTTTTTTTTTTTTTTTTTTTTTGTAGAGACAGAGTCTCACTTTATGGCCCTCGGGTAGAGTGCCGTGGCCTCACACAGCTCACAACAACCTCCAACTCCTGGGCTTAGGCGATTCTCTTGCCTCAGCCTCCCGAGTAGCTGGGACTACAGGTGCCCACCACAACACCCGGCTATTTTTTGTTTGCAGTTCAGCCGGGGCTGGGTTTGAACCCGCCACCCTCGGTCTATGGGGCCGGCGCCTTACGGACTGAGCCACAGGCGCCGCCCAGCATTGTGAAATTTTGACTAGCCAAATTTTTTACACATAACTTGGCCTTTTGTGTGTGTGACACATTTGAGGGCCAAATGAAATGGCAAGAAGTATAACTTCCGTTAGACTTGGGAGATTCTGAGACAGAGGCGTCGTCAGTGAGAGAGCTCTGAGAACGTCCTTCTTGAGATCGGTTCATTGCTGGATAACTTGGGGGAAGTTTTCTGTGTAGGATACGCAGACATGAACATGATAAATAATAATAACGACAATACCATGGTTTTCTTAGTCACCGTGCAGTTTCAGAGTGTTCTCATGTGTGTCCTCTCATTTAAAAAATAACTCATGAAAAAGAAAAAATAGATACATAAAAATAACTCACGGATGGAAAATCAGGACACGCGATATAGCCACATAGTCACAGACGATGAGAGGGTTGCTCTAGAGGACAGGCCAACTATGAAGGACACTTGCTTTGCTCAAAGGTCATGGAAAATGTTCCCAGAGTACAGACCCTGCAAAGGGCCACTAACATGAATTTTACCAGAATATAACAAGTGAACCTATAGCTTCCTCCTGAACCTCTTTTTTCTCATCTCCACCAACTCTCACCATTCAACTCTCACCAGAGTAGGTTGAAATGCCCTGAATTCAACAAATCTCAAAAAATGAGATTGGGATATGGTGGTGTTTCAGTAAAAGTGTTTGTTGTTGTTTTTTGTTTTTATTTCCCCCCAGAGGAAATATCCATTTCCTTTAAGCTCTTGCTTCCCATGAGTTATATTTATCAGCAACCAAGTAGTCCACATGTGTATCAGAACATCATGATTCTAAATCTTCCCCTCACACCACTTCTCCAGTTAGTTTATGATCAATAGAGGCCTCGTTCATTTTGTTCATTCTTTTTCTCTTTGTGAGTTATTAGTGCAAGTATGAAGCAGTTAGGAAAGTCTCTGCCCATTACAGTAAGGATCAAAAAGAAATTACTATTGCTTTCTTTACTCCAAATATAAATTCTCTTACTTCTTAAACTCTGAGGACTGAGAATTAAGTTCATGAACATATTTTAGAAAAAGTGCCACTTTCCTCATTATTAACTATCCCTGTGGTCACCTTCAAATTCCTCCTGTTGGGGAGTTAAGCGCCGGCGCCAGTGTCTAGTCCACCATTCAGTTTTGGAACTGTTTTTCTGGAATGGCCATCAGAGCTGTCATTGTATCTGCACAAAAACACCCAACAACAATAATGAACGCCAATCAGCAAGACACTGCCTCACCTTGAAATGAACACAGCTGTGAGATGCTGATATATCAAGGGCTTGAAACCTTACAGAATTGTTTATACAATACTTCCAAGGTAAGTGCCAGGGGGAAGCAAGTTCTCAAACTTAATTATACAAAAGTAGGAACAATTGGGTGGCACCTGTGGCTCAAGGAGTAGGGTACCGGCCCCATATACCAGAGGTGGCCAAAAACTGCAAAAAAAAAAGGTACTTACTTTTAAGAATCTTAAAAGTAAAAAGATACACAGAAATATGCAAAACATTTTTTTCTATTCTTTACTGATGAGTGGTGTTTATTTGTGGTCTCTACAATTAAAAGGCTTGGTCTCACATAACAGACTAGATCTAATCTGGAACAATTATTTTCTACCTTCTTTTTTTTTTTTTTTTCTTAAAGTCTTCAGGGAAAAAGTTAATGAATCCCTGTGAAGTTTAATATCTCTTGGTACCATAAATTAATTTGAATGCCATACTGAAAGCTTTATTTATAAAAAACGAAGAGAGAAAGTTTGTCTGTAGAAATCTCCTATATGAAGCTCAATTATCAAATTGCCCCTTTCACAGAAATATTTCGTAATCTGCTAATCCTTTCTTCTCCATAGATTCCAAGATCCAGTTTACACCCTGCTTCTTTGTAAAGCTCTTCCTGAAGCATGGCTGGTGATAGCCTTTTCCTTTTCATTAGTATTTTCTATACTGTCTGTATTGTCTTTCTCACATGTAGGGGAATAACCTGATGGTTAAGAGCAGGATTCATGGATCTGAAGAGTCCAACGCTACGTTTATTCACTTTATATACCTAGGAAGATGTTCAATGATCCAACTTCCCTTAGTTCATTGTCCAGTGAGGTGTGAAAGGCATATATACTTTTTCAGGTCATTGTAAAAAATTAATATATACCTGGTACATTGTCTATTTTTTTTTTTTAAAGACAAGAGTCTCATTCTGTTACCTGGGTAGAGTGCTGTGGTGTCATAGTTTACAGCAACCTCAAACTCCTGGGTTCAAGTGATCCTCTTTCGTTAGCCTCCTGAGTAGCTGGGACGACAGGTGTCCCCCACAACACCAGCTTATTTTTCTATTCTTAGTAGTGACGGGGTCTTGTTCTTACTCAGTCTGGTCTAGAACTCTTAAGCTCAAAGGATCCTCCCACCTTGACCTCCCAGAATACTAGGATTACAGGTGTGAGTCACCACATCCAGCCTATGGTGTTGTTGTTGTTGTTTTTTTTTTTAAATCCTCATTATTCTCAACATTGTCACTATCATGTCTCCAGCTATATTTTAGTTCCAAGAAGACACTGAAACACTCTTACAATATTTACCTTTTAAATTCCACATTGCCAGAAGCCTGTCTTGCTCAGAGCAGGCACACAAAAATACTTAGAGACTGAGTATCTGACACTGCTGAAAAAATTAAAAAGGAGGAAAAAAAAAGTCCAATGGTAAGGCAACTCTATATTGACAGACGTAATGCTAAAATTAATATCCTGTAGTCAAAGCTTCTCTCGTATATTAAATCAGCAGAGTAAATGTTAAAGTTTTAGACAAATCTTCTTTCAGTGTGTGCTCAGATAAGCTGTGGTTCTGTTACTGAGTAAAATATTTTTTAAAGAACTAGAGGGCCAGTAAAGAAATGATCTGTACCATTATGGGCGTGTAAAATGAGAGGAATGACAGTAACGAGATAATCTTCTAGAATATTCTAGACACTATGGTCAATTTCTGGGAAGAAATAATTATAGATTTTCCTAAAGCAGCTCAGGACCAAGAGGGTAGATAAATAGCAATAATGGATGAGAGGGTGATAGACCCTCCGAAGTGTTGTTCAGGTGCTAAAGAAAGGCAGAGGAAGTACACACCAGGAACTCAGGGGGAGGGCATGGGGAAGTATTTAGGGAAAGAAAATATATTTTACCTGAATCCTAAAGGCTGACAAATAGATTGACACTGCTGGGATCATCTAATTGAAGCTCCTTATAAAGAAAGCTAAAGTTTAAATTGGAAAAGGGCAGAAGGAAAAATAACACAGCAAAACGCTGTGATAGTTCACCCAGAGTTAATACAAGTTTGGAAATAATGGAATTAGAGATTAGAGCTCATGCCATGACCAACTTGTGCTCTCAGAGGGAAGGCCAAGTGACAGCGAATCTTGACAAGATGGGTCCTCAGACCTCATTATTCCCCTGGCCCAATCCCTCCAGGTTGGGCCAACAAAGGGTCCATTCCCAGGCAGATTTCTGGAATCACTGCTACTGTCCCGGAATTTCCAGCCTCTAAAGCAGGACCCAGAATCATCTCCCTTTTAAATCTAAACTGGAGGGAACCACCACCAGCAGGTGGCACCAAATTTCTGGAGGCCTTGGATTTGGAGCTCATGGATTAACAGATTCCCTGGCCAGTGACCCTCACCCAAGTCATTTCATTAACCTGTTAACAATGCGACCCAGCATTTATAGGACTGAATTCTCAGATCCAATGTATGACATCACAGTAAGGTTTTTACTACATTTTCAAATAAGAGAAGAAAATTGAAGCCTGGGGAAGGAAGTCAAATGTGGGGTAATGTGATCTGCTGGCCCACCGCGTTGATGAAGGGGTTCAGCTGCTGGGAAGGGAAGAAGACTGGGTTCAGGGAGCAGGGAGGGCGCAGACCTGGCCTTCAGCAGTTTAAAATTCTACAACAGGTATTTGCAAAGGTATGAGAAGCAGAGAAGGGGTAAGGAAGGCTATCTAAGTGCTTTCTTTCATAGGAAATGAATAAAAATTGAAATAGTGGTGGTGACATTATCAATAAGAAAACAGAAGCTTTTGACGTCCTTGTATGTGTTTGGTTTTGCATTGTTGCCCATTTTCAGGAATAGAGTGGTTAATTTTTTAATGCATGAGATCCTTCCTACTTGGTCTTCTTTCAGAGAAAGACATTTGGTTCATTCCTGCCTTCTGATAATGATCAGAACGTACAATGTTGGTAGCCCAGGCCCCCAATATTAATCCAGAATAGTTGAAAATGCCCAGTTTACTTTTCACCTGTGTCCCCATGTCTCTGTCTTCCTAGCACAGCATTGAGTGTGAGCTCTGCCTGGGGACATAGCTTTTCTGTTGTCTCATAACCAAGCGTTTTCTGTCTTCTGGCTATTACCTGCTGTTATTGCCTCTTGCTATGGAATTGTTCATGCCTTGGAAACTTGCCTCTGAGGGAAACTTTGTCCCCCATCTTTATAATTGTTTCTTTTGTAAAATTACCTCCAGAAGATTCTTACATTGAAGGAAGTTTTAATCTACCCAAAGGTGCCTTGCTGGGGACTAGCAATGAATGAAACTTTAACTTGCCTGTGTCAAGAGGATACATGTTCTTAGCTCTGGAGGAGTGGGGCCTTGGTCAGGATTCCAGCTCGTATCACTGTGTAGAAACAGAATCTGCCTCTAACATGGTATTCACTGGGGGACTTCTTTAAAAATAATCTCACTAGGTCAGGTGTGAGGGCTCATGCCTACAATCCTAGCACTCTGGATGGCTGAGGCTGGTAGATCTCTTGAGCTCAGGAGTTCCAGACCAGCCTAAGCAATAGTGTGAGACCCCACCTCTACTAAAAATAGAAAAACTGAGGCAAGAGCATCACTTGAGCCCAAGACCTTGAGGTTGCTTTGAGCTATGATGAAAGGCATATACTTTCTGAGAATCTATATGCCTCTACCCAGGGCACCAGAATGAGACTCTGTTTTAAAAATTAAAAAACAAAATTCTCACTCTCCAAAGCTTAAAATTCAATATATCTGAAGTGGAGCAGAAGCTTTATGTTTAAAATAGCCCTAGGTGGAGGCACCTGTGGCTCAAAGGGGTAGGGCACTGGCCCCATATGCCAGAGGTGGCGGGTTCAAACCCAGCCCTGGCCAAAAACTGTACAAAAAAAAAAAAAGAAAACAGCCCTAGATGTGTATGTGCAGTGTTGAAAACCACCTTACTGCTCCATTAGATAGGATCCAATGATACTTTATGTTTTAACCTAATTCTTGGCTGGATTTTTTTTTTTTTAACACATGCAGGGCTATGATTAGCTGGAATTATTAAATACCTGCTTTATTGTGCTATTTCTGCTTCTGCTGCTTCTGCACCATAGTTTTTTTTTTTTGGTTTGGTTATTTGTTTTGTTTTCAACAACTTTTTAGATATTTTTCTCGGGGTTCTCCCTTGGTGAGAAATATAGGCCTTCTAAATATAGTCACTGTTCAAAAAATCTTGTTCTTTTCTCGCCCTGAGTTGGATAATCTCAACCAAGGGCTGTTTCCCATCAATCTAATGTCCACCTCACACCTGAATTCCATTCACTCTAGTTTTCCTCCCTTCCCATCTTCCCTTCCCTTTCCTTTCCTTGTCTTTCTTTCTTTTCTTTTCTTTCTTGGTAATTTCCAAGCTATTACAATTGCTTTTGCTAAACTGCAACAATGACATGTCCAAATGGCATCCTTGTTGTAGGCTTGTGTGTTCTTACACGGAACTGTGTCTACTAACGGCAGAAAACAACTGGTTTTTATTTATTTTTATTTCTTTTATTTAATTATTTTTTATTAAATCATAACTTTGTACATTGATGCATTTATGGGGTTCAGGGTACTGCTTTGTTGTTTTTAATTTGTACATTTTGGCTTGTGGGGTAGCAGTGGCCCTACTTAGAGTTTTCTCTACCTTTTATTTTAGATTGGATCCTATATTGACATACTTTTCAGCCAGGTGTGCTCAGATGCAGGTAATAACAGCACCCCACCTGCTGGTAAAGGAGTCACCTGAGAAGCAACCCAGTATATTACCCACCATTTCTTATAATGTCTTACAGTCGTCTGGTCTTCTTAAAGATCTCTACAAGCATTTTGTAACCATGTGATATGATAGTACCAACTCTTAGGTAATGGTTTTTCATTGTATAACTTCTTAATATTTCCTGCACCCTAACCTTGCCTGGGAAGTCATTCTGGCTAACTTTCTATGATCTTGACATTTGGGGCATCGTCATACGACCTGCTCTATTAATGCATAAAAGAGTGATGTCTGCACAGATACCTTATCAGTTTCCTATCTCTTTGTATGACATATCTCTCCAGCCCTGGCCTTCCAGAATTTATTTTTCAAACTTTTATCTCCGTAGTATCTTCTTAGTGTTCAACATTACTTTTGAGAGAAACTCTCTCTTTCCTTAAAATTATCAGCTTCTCTTTTATTTTAATTTTTTTTTGCTGCTCCTTACCTGAGGAGAAGATTGAATTGTGTTTTTCCAGTCAACTCAATTTGTCTTTAATTCTCTAAGCAAGTATGATTCTCAGAGCCCAAATTTCCAAGCACAGGTCTGTAAGAATCTCCTCAGCCCTTGGGTTTCTAAACATTTCATTGAGTTCTCTCCTTAAATAGAAGAGGATGGCTAATTCTCATAGGTTTTCTTTTTCATTATTTGTTTCCTAGAAAAATCTGCCCCCCATTTGTGAATTAAGCTACATTGTACTACAGAGAAAACCTAAGAGTTGGTACTATCATATCACATGGTTACAAAATGCTTGTAGAGATCTTTAAGAAGACCAGACAGATACTGTAAGACATTATAAGACTGAAGCCGCGATCAGAGTTTGTATATTTAATCTAACTTAACAATGAACTCAAGACCAAAGTCGGAAAGCAGAACTTGAGATGCCGGCAGTTGGACGCAAAGAAGACTGATCTTACAGAACGACCTCATTCCCCTAAACCTAATAATCAGATAAATCCACCTTTTGCTGGAGAAAAAATGGAGGGACTAGGAACATTTGTCCAATGGAAGATTCTTTCATAAGAAAAGAAACTTTAGGAGAGGAGCAGATGTGTTCTTTTCTAATGCTTAGTACTATTTCCAATGCAGTTTCCCTGAACGAAGGGGCTATGGACTGTGGTGCAGGAGAAGTGCTGTGCTCTATAATATGTCCCAAAGAAATTCTGAAAACAAATTGCAAGGATTGTCTTTCCAGGTACTTAAAACAGGGGTGGGGAGGGTATCACAGTATATAACTATTGGCTTACTGATCCAATCCATTGAAGGTCTGAATAGAACAAAAAAGCAGAGGAAAGACTAGTCTGTTTTATCTGTTTGAACTGAGATGTCCATCTTCCTTTGCTCTGGGACAATGGCCCTCCTTATTCTCAGGCCTTTGGACTCAGACTGAATGATTGAATTGCAATACCTGGTTCTCCTGCACCTCTCAGCGTCTGTGGTTGTGTGAGCCAATTTTTAGAATCAATAACTATCTCTCTGCCTCTACACACACACACACACACACACACACCCATTTACTAGTCAGGATTACCCAGAGAAAGAGAACCTTCTATTACATTAGTATATAACTCACAATATTGATCACTATTGGTTTTGTTTATCTGGAGAATCCTGATTAATACATACGTAGTGACTATTAAGTGATTTCCACGTGTGTCATTAGAGCTATTGCTTCTGTTTTATTTCTTCTACATATTTGTTAATATCATGCACATTTATACCTATTAGTGATTTGCTTCCCTTCTTCTATATTTTTTGGGTTCATGGAAATATATTGTGACCTACCTTTACGTACATATTATCTGTTAATTTTATTATCCTAGTGGTTCTTCCTGGTTTCAGAAAAATTAAAAAAATCTATAGCACTCACAAAAATTAATTTAAGATGGATTACAGACTTAAATCTAGGACATCAAACCATAAGAATTCTAGAAGAAAATGTTGGAAGAACAATTTTAAATATTGGACTGTGCAAAGAATTTATGACGAAGACCCCAAGGGTAATCACAGCAACAGTTAAAATAAAAACCTGGGGTTTCCTTAAATTAAAATTCTTCTGCAAAGATCAGGAAACAATCAACAGATCCAATATATTAACCTACAAAATGGGAGAAAATATTCACATGCTAAACATCTAATAAATGGCTGATACCTGGAACCTAGAAGAACTCAAACACACCAGCAAGAAAAGAAAAAAACAATCCCATAAAAAAGTGAGCAAAAGACATGAACAGAAGCCTAATTCATAATTCCTAATTGCAAAGGTGTTGAATCACGTCTTGCACCATCAAAGGATATCACAGTGAAGGGCCCTGAGCCTTTCTGTGGCCAGCAAAGCACACCCTTCTCCACATGTGTTTATTTCACTCTCTGAAGGATTCAGATAAAGTGGTAGATGCCTAAGTGTGTGAGTGAGTGGGCAAATTTTTCCTCGTAAGACTGATCGTTACTAACTGGAGTGTTTAAATCGTGGAATTGGAGTTACATTATTTAAATTATTAACATTGTAATCTAAATTTGACAAATTTAAAAGATTCCTCAAATTCATCAAAAGACAAGTTTCAACAAAGTTAGTTAAAAGATCGGATGGGCCACACACTAAGGCCCCACCCCCTCCCTCCATCCCTAGACATGATTGCAAGAGGGACTTTACCTAACAATTGCAATCAGTGGAACTGGCTTATTGTACCCTCAATGAATCCCCAACAATAAAAAAAAAAAAAAGGAAAAAAAAAAAAAGATCGGATGGGCCTCCGTTAGGGATTCGTGAATCTGGAATCATCTAAATATCTAGAAAAAGCACTCATGTAAGCTAAGTAGGGAAGTTTGGCTTCACATGCAGAAAATGGCCGAAGAACTCAGAAACAGAGAAAAAAGAAGATTTATTAGGACCAGATTATTTCAGGTTATTTTCCTTGTAAATTAAAGCAGAAGGTGCTTCTTTATCGTGTCTTCTAAACCAGCCTATTTAGGGATTTGGCTATTAAATCTCCCGAATTTCTTGGAACATTGGATCAATGAGTTAGTTTCAGAGGAGGAAGATTAGCAAGAGTGACTCCATTTTAGTTTGGTCTGTTAGGACCTCATGCAGGAGGTCTGTCCAAGTTAATAGCCTCCTATAAACTTTATTTAATAATTATTGGATCAGATTAAAACACAAACTGTGTTTCCTTCCGCTAACATATCAATGGAAACTTGAGGAATAGCAGTTGGTTACTGGTTATAGGTGGACCAAATTAGGAACATTCCTCTCTGTATATCTGAGGAATAATTAATGAAATTTTGGAACAACATATGCCGTATTATAAATCAGATACCTCAGTTTGTATTCTGTTCCTGTTATGTTCAAGTATACCAATGACCATGAATTTCAAGGCAAGTGACGTCAGTGAGATTAAAAATTCGTTAACTGGGATATGTGAGCAGGTAGTCTGTAAGACATGACAATTCACTGTAGTATTAGTTTATATGAGCTATGTCATTATATGCTGAGAAGTTCCTTCTTAAATTCCTTCCTCAATTATTCTTGATGGGATGTACTCCATTTCTTAGGAGCAGCCCTGCGAACAGGAGATAGGATTCTAAGGAGGTGAAGGCGGGGCAGACAATATAATATAAACGGGTGATGTACAGCTCATTCTTTATTTATGAAATAAATAACTTGATAACCTACTATGTGTTGGGCACTGCTCTGTGTGGTAGAAACAAAACAGTGAAGAAGACAGACATGAAGCTTACCTTGTAAAGAGGAGAGACAGAGGCAATAAAACAATGAACAGAATCATTTCTGCTGGCAGTTAAGTGTGATAAAGAAAATAAAATGAAGTTTATGAATGAATAAAATGAATTAAATGAATCCAAGAGTTCTCAGAGCTCGGAAGAAGTTTCTTTGGAATAAATGATGAGGAAAGACTTTTATGAAAAAGAATAATTTTAACTCAAATCCGAATCATATGATGGCTGGTGCAAGTTAGGGTATTTTAAATGTGACAAAGGTGGGCAGAAGAGTGAGGTAAAGGGAGGAAGGCCATGAGGTCCAAATTTGTTGATTGAAGCAGGACGTGTAGGTTAGGTCTGGGAAGAGCTGGGGGACAGGAGTTTGCAGAATTAGTCAGGGTTGAGCCACACCCAGCCATGGTAAGCAGTGTGGATTTCTTTCTGGGTGAAGTTACGTAATGGATAACATTGGTCCCCAAATCCCTTAAGATCCGCATGACCATTTTTGTGCATATTTCAGCTTCAGTGTGTTTTTTCTTCTGTGGATCTTTTTTGGGGGGAATGTTCTCCAGTTGCAGAGCTTGCCTTGTATACAATGCAAAGAAGTATCTAAAAATTCACATCCACAATCTACCCAGTTACTAGGTAATTAACAGGTGCAGTCTCTACTTGGGAAAGCCCTGAGGGTTACTTTTCTGTCCAGAGTGCCTCTGTGGGGTCAGGCTGAAGCTGGGCTCCGTGGGACTCAGCCTGCCATCACACCCTTGCTCAGATTTCTCCTTTGCTCTCTCCTCCTTTCTCCGTCTTCCCCTCCCCCAGCTCCTTTCCAGCTTCTCTGGGAAGATTTCCTTATGAAATCATTTGCATGCCGAACCTCAGCTCACATTGGCATCTGGCAAACTCAACCTCCCAGTTGAAAGACTTTGGAGGACTCTAAAGAGAAGGAGAAAATCTGACTAATGTTTTAAAAATACCACTGTGGCAGCTGTAGGAGAATGGATAGTGGGGGCTGGGGAGAGCAAGGAAGAGGGGGCAAAAGTAAGCCGGCTATTTTAGTAAATCTGGACTAGATAGCAAGCTATAAATGGCCTCAAGTTAAGTTCTTGAAAAAGAGTTAAGTGCCTTGAAGGAATTGTCATAAATGTTCCAATGAGGTGTTAAAAAAAAAAAGAAGACATTCTATCTCTTTGTGTTGATCTAGAAATCAGGACATAAATTGTGCCTCAAGACTGTTTAATTGGTATGTTGACAATATACACACTGATGCCTTAGAAATATGTTTACACTCAGGAGAAGGAGCTGAAGATTTTGTGGTGAGGAGGAAAGCTGTCAGAATCATCTGGAAGATGCTGGTTTTGACATTAACCGACTTCGTATTCTCACTAACATGCACCCTATTTTTGGCAAACTGATGGAATGCTTTCTTTATGTATGTGTCTCTAGCAAAATCACAATGTTTTTCCTCTTTAATTCTCCATCCATTTTGAGGAAGGAGATTAAATTATTTGGGTGCTTCCATAGGTTGGCTATTCTGAAGAATGAAGCCATTCAATTTCTTCTGAAACACTGCATAACTAGTTGTAGGGGCAAGCCTGGTCACTCTCTATTATTTTCTGAGGATAAGAAAATTAAAAGCGTTCCAGATGCTTTAAGTATGATTTTCCATCTACCATAAATTTACTTCAGAGTGCTTTCCTCCAACAAGGTCGGGGCATTAGTGCTCATTAAGGACTATATCCATGCACAGCTTGAGAATTCATCAGAAAACCAATCAGTTGTTTGAACTCAGAGTCTGTAAAAAAATTGTTGCATTGAGTTTTTTTCCCTCGCTCAGCAATCCACTGCCTCCCTTTCCTTCAGATATCAGTGTTTTAAAATATAGATTTTCTTATATTCAGGAATAGTCAGGCCGACAGACCAAGACACGATCAGCATTAAAAGAATTGCTGCTTAGACTTTCTACGAGATGGCCGTGGCGGCCACCCAGGGAAGAACCAAGTCCAGGCAGGAATCAGCAGGAGCCAGAGGGCAGGGTGCTGAGAACTTTCACTGTGGTTTCCACTGGAAAGTCGAAGCAAAGCAGGGTCAACTGTTGGTCAACATTCATGTGCTCCTATGGAAGTAAAACTCAGGGGAAATCAAGAAGGCTGGGGGGAGCCAAGAGCAGGCAAATTCACACCTAACACTACAATGCACACTTTCTGGGTGAAGGGCACAGGTATGACATTGGCTCAAAATGTACAAAAGCAAATTGTGTAACCAAAACCTGTGCACTTCTACCATATTCTGTAAAAACAGTTGCTAGTTTGAATAACTTCAGAGCTCATATGCTCTGGGTAGAGAGCCTGTCTCTCCTGTCTGGAACCAGCCTCCTAAAAATCAGGATGCAGCCACAGTGGTCTAGCCCGTTAGAATGCCGTGAAGGAGATGGCTTGGGTGAGTGGGCTTTAGATTGGTGTGTTTGCACGTGAGAGGCATGAATACCAGACTCACAGGCAAGTCCATTACTATCTTTAGAAACTGGCCTGGTCTGGGAGGGGCGGTCTCTTTCAGTCCGAAAAGTCCTAAGAGGTCAAGGTATCAGAAAATATAAAAAGTAATAAACATGATAAACCCAACCACAAAGAAAAAGGAACAATGAAGAACGGGAGGGAAACAGAAGGCGGCAACTGAGGAAAGAGGAAAAGAAAGTGGTGATGGCAGAGGAGGAAAGAGAACAAAAGGAAGAAGAATGGAGGGTGGAAAGGAAAACGGCTTCCCTTGGACTGATTCTGCCGTTAGAGTCATTCTAATATGATAGTCTAATAACAATTTTATGTCTTTTTTTAAACTGCTTTGAGTCTAATGTGAATTGACTCATGTAACAGCGAAGAAAAGTGTAGCTCAGTAGATTTGCGATAAGCCAGTGACTCCATATTTTATCCTCTAACTCTGTGTTGATAACAGATTGAATGTGCTTCAACGTAAGCTTGAGTGTGATTTCATTCTGTAAATTCTGTAGGCCTGACTAATTCCCGAAATGAACAATGAAAATTTCTAGTAATTGAAAATGGAGAATTTGACAGTCTTTTTGGCTCTTTTTCTTCTTGGGCCCAAACTGTATATGTTGGCTTGAATAAAGCACAATTTAGTTATTTTAAATATCCATAATTTTTTTTTTAACTATCCCACTTTGCTTTTGAGGTGACCTTGGGCTTTGACTCTTAAGGAAACTTTGGTCACTACAAGGGGAACTTCTAACATACTTTCTCTTGCTTATTTCTAATCTGAAGTCATCAAACCTTTCTTATGTACTTGAGAGAATGGATGTGCAACTGGTCGTGTGTGACAACAGACCTCGTCCCTACAATCTCTGCAACGAACAGCTCAAAAAGCCAAACCACGGTCTCTGCAGCGTTCGGTACAGAGCGGTGAGGACTTGCATTCCGTCCAGGGTCTCTGAGACCCTTGAGCTGCTCAGTGTATGCGGAGCCATTCACTCCCCAGACCTAGCAATTTGGCTGAGCCAAAGTGAAAGCAAGGTGTGGGGAATGGAAGATAACAGCAGCCAGGACTCTGGTGTGGCAGAACAGAAGCAAGGATTTATTTAAAGCAAAAAAGAAGAGTACAGTTTGTTTTAAAGTAAAGCAGAGATAAGACAGACTTTTCCAGGGAGACTGGAAAGGGTCCCCCTCTGGAGAGGAGACGCCACACAGAGGCAGTTCTGCAGAGTAAGTACCTTAGTTCCTCCTACGATTATCTACAAAGCTTTCCTCTGTCCCCTAGGCCCTTAGGTATTCTTGTTTACTTCTCGTTGGTCTCAGAATACCTCAGTTGCCACGTGAGCCCATTTTTCTTTTCTTTTTAGCCATAATTGCTAGCCTGTTGGAGATTCTGGCACCCTTTCCTCAGACACAGACCACATCTGTGTTTGTCTGCTTCTCCTCTTTCATGTAAAAGTTCCCCTTCTTATGGAAATGCTCTGACACTTCCTGTCTGTAGTTGGCCATCTTGCCTCTGGAGTCTCCTCTTATATGATTAAAAAATTTAATTACATTAAAATACACATAAAAAAAAAGCCGAAGTGCCCATCGATCCACGAATGGATTAATAAATTGTGGTATATGTATACCATGGAATCCTATGCAGCCTTAAAGAAAGATGGAGACTTTACCTCTTTCATGTTTACATGGATGGAGCTGGAACATATTCTTCTTAGTAAAGTATCCCAAGAATGGAAGAAAAAATACCCAATGTACACAGCCCTACTATGAAACTAATTTGGGACTCTCACATGAAAGCTATAACCCAGCTACAACTTAACAATAGAGGGAAGTGGGAAAGGGGTGGGTGGGTAGAGGGAGGGGAATCGGTGAGATCACACCTGTGGTGCATATTACAGGGGTATTTGCGAAACTTGGTAAATGTAGAATATAAATGTTTTGGCACAGTAACTGAGATAACGCCGGAAAGGCTCTGTTAACCACTGGGATAAAAATGTGTCAAATGGTTTATGAAGTGAGTGTATGATGCCCCATAATCATATCATTGTATACACTTATGATTTAATAAAAAAATTAAAAAAAAAAAAATTTAATTACATTAAAATACACATAACACAACTTAACAATAGGGGGAAGTGGGAAGGGAGGGTGGGTAGAGGGAGGGGGATCAGTGGGATCACACCTGTGGTGCATCTTACAGGGGTATTTGCGAAACTTGGTAAATGTAGAATGTAAAGGTTTTGGCACAGTAACTGAGATAACGCCGGAAAGGCTATGTTAACGACTGTGATAAAAATGTGTCAAATGGTCTATGAAGCGAGTGTATGATGCCCCATGATCATATCAATGTATACAGTTATGATTTAATAAAAAAAAATACACATAACATAAAATTTTCCATCTTGATTATTTTCGAATGTACAATTCGGTAGTATAAAATACACACACATTGTTATACAACTAATTGCCAGACACCTTTTCATTTTACAACACTCAAACTGTATACCCATCAAACAATAACTCATATCCTCTCTAGGAATACATATAAATTAACATATGACAAATGATTTAAATTCAAGGAATGCTGTTTCCACTGTAGGTCCAGGCTTCATTCTGTAGGAAGAGAACTATTTGCATTAGCAGGGAACAACTCGACTGTAGTCCTCGAGTGTCCAAATTCTGGCTTCATTTATAATTTATTCATTTTTGACTCTCCATGTCTATTCTTGTCCTATTTCTCTTCAGCCAAAATGACATTTCCAAAACCAAAATGAGAACATGTGTCACCCAGTTGAAATCCTTTTGTGTCTTCTTGATATTCTGAAAATAAGACCAGAGTGTTAGAGACCTGATTGGAGCATGCAAGCTCTAATCTGACCTTATTTCTTCAATTGCATTTTATGATGCCCTGTATCATAGACTGGTCCAACTTTATTGATTTTTTGGTTCCTGAAAAGGACCATGCTCTTGTCATGACTATGGAGGTCATTGGCAGGTTTCTTCACCAAGGGTAATTTCCAGAAAGCCTGAGCGAGGGATACGGTATTTCATGAAGTAAATTCAAGATCATCCTTTAAAAGCAAAATGGCATTATTGGTTGCATCTAGAAGAGTGAATAAAACTCGGGCGGTGCCTGTGGCTCAAAGGAGTAGGGCGCCGGCCCCATATACCGGAGGTGGTGAGTTCAAACCCAGACCCTGCCAAAAACTGCAAAAAAAGAAAAGAATAAAACTTTCATGGAATGAGGTATTAATGGAGGAAAGAGAGACAATGCAACCTGTTATAACGATTACAATTGCCGAATGGCAACAAGAATTAGCCTAACACGTACAATATGAAATCACTTTACATTTGAGCAAAGATCAGGAGCTCATACTCTATTAGTATTGGACTGGGTTGCAAGGCAGTCTTAAAATATTCTAATGATGTAGGTAGTCTTCTGAGGAGACTTTTTCTATGTAAAACATAATAATGAGCAATTCTTTTAATTCTGTCTTTTGTTCAGAGACTTGGCTTTTTCAGGTTAGTAAGTATCTCTGAAGCCAAGCTTTTCAAATGGCAGGTAATGTCATTTACCTTTTAATTCCCTTTTCTTAAGGGTACATTTTATTCCATCAAATTAAACAATACTAAAGAATTTTCAAGAAGTATAACTCCCACAGGCCAGCATTGAGATTTACTATTATAGCAACCCGTGATATGGAAGACTGAAGTTCCCTTGAACAGTAGAAGAGAGATAGTGGGAGGAGGTATTAATACTATGCAAGTGGAAAATTATATTTTTATAGTATGGGAAGTGAGCTGAAGATTTAGCAACTATTTTAAAGTTGGATGTGTGAAAATCTGGTCATTGTTGTCAACTATTTTTATGTTCTTTACTGTGATTTTCTTCTAGAAAAGGTATCCACCCTGAAGATATTATGCTACTTGTCAGAACAACTGGAAGTCATACAGGTACAGAGGCAGACCAAGAGAAGGAAGCCAGGAATACTTTCTTCAGGCAAATGACTGTTCCTCTCCCATTTATATTAGCAGACTTGATGGCCAATTACCATGGTGGTTAAACCACATCCAAAAATTTGACAGATTCCTGAAAAGTAAAATGAAATGGTTTCAAACATTAAAAAAAGATGAAACTGCTAGACTTTTAAGGACTCTATGGCTGTAATTTAGGTGTCAATCTACAGCAATTAATCCTTATTTTTAATTTTTTTTTTTAAAAGCATGTTGCTTATTTCTAGTTTTGTATCGTGTGTCATCAGGAAGGGCATACAGCCCCAGCAGCGTGTGAGCCTGCATTCATAACCATGTGTGTGCCCCTGAACCAGACTGAAAAGCCACACTCACAGCACATCCTGGGTGATCCCAGTCATGGAAAGTTAAAAACAGGCGGAGCTCATGGTGTGTTTCGCTTCCAAAAATTATCAAACTAAGCACTTAAAATGTGTGCATTTTCCTATATATAAAGTCTACTTTAATAAACTTTCTCTACACCCCTCTGTCAGATAATATATGTTTGCATCATGATAGGGCCAGACAAACCATGAGTTACCAGGGATTACCTGGTAAGGATAGTGCTAGCCGATGAGCTTGGGAAACTCACTTAATCTCTCTAAGGTCAATTTGCATACCCATAAACAGGGCTAGTCCATGTGTCTCATCCAGATTTCCTTCCCTACCTTTAGTCCTAGACAGAAAAACACTCTGCTGTATTTAATACATGTACCTGTATATGTATGCAAATATACACAGGATTGCAAAAATGTCTCCACATTTTAAGAAAGAAAAAAACTATCTTGGCTCAGCACCTGTAGCTCAGTGAGTAAGGGCGCCGGCCACATACACTGAGGGTGGTGGGTTCGAGCCCAGCCTGGCCTGCTAAACAATGACAACTGCAATCAAAACTAGCCGGGCATTGGTGGCAGGTGCCTGTGGTCCCAGCTACTTGGGAGGCTGAGGCAAGAGAATCGCTTAAGCCTAAGAGTTTGAGGTTGCTGTGAACTGTGACACCATAGCACTCTACGGAGGGTAACATAGTGAAACTCTGTCTCAAAATAAAAAAAGAAAGATAAAAACTTAAAGTTGTAATACTCAGTATACCCCGCTAAGAAAAAATGAATACAAGTCATGTTTGAACTCATCTTTTGTAATAGCAAAAGTCTAATGTGATTTGAGTATTACAATTTTAATAGAGTTCTTTTTTTTTCCTTTCTTAGAATATGTAAACAATGGTTTGGTGCTCTGTGTTACTGCTGTTTTGTTCTTGCTTTAAATACCATAAACTTAACGGCCTATTCGTATCCAGGCTGAGTAATTATCGTCCAACAAGTGGCTCCCCATTCCTAACGGCAGGTAGAATCCAATCTGCAAACAGTCCCTAAGATGTGTGGGGAATGGCTCCAAGAAATGGAGACCCGGGACCCCAGGCATGGGGGCTGAATCCGAAGTTCTGCTCATATAAAGGCAAGAGACAGGAATGAGGGAAGCCTCGTTGCTCTGGAAGCTTGGAGTGGGTTCTGTGGCTTGGCCCGATGTGTGAGCAGGTAAATGACACATCAGCGGGGGAAGTGTGCACACATTTCATTTGGTGTTAATAGTTTTGCACGTACATGGAGGCCTTTATACTTAAGAAATAATGATCTAAAGAAGATGACAGGCCTGAGAGCTTATATATCATTTGAGCAAAGAACAGTAAATTGTAGAGATGTGTCAAGATTAGGCAAACGGGTTTGGGCTTGGGGTGGTAAATTCTAAGACATTGAATAGGAAAGATGTGAGTGAAACTGAGGGAAGATACAGGTTATTTTAGCAGGTCTGCACAGGTTCCTCTCAGCACTGACTACTCAGCTTGGTGATGACAATGTGCTTTCCTGCCTGATGTAGGGAGTGTTCCTGTATCATGGGAAATCTCATGCCCTCCTTGAATCTGCTCCTTCTCAATGGACTTCAGCTCAAAATAATCCATATGCCGCAATAGTGTCTTCTGATTCTCTTATGCATATTGTCACTGAAACTAAAGCGGTGTTCTTCAACCTCTTTCATCTCACGGCACACTTGAACCACCTGCAATAAAACTTGTTGGCACACTTAAGTTATGTTGACCCCCCTCCCCCCAAAAAAAAGAGTTAGAAAAAGAATATATTTACTGCATTTTGAACTTCTTTTGAAAATACTTTCATGAATGATCTTTAAGATTTTTCTCCACGGCACATCTAAGTTCCTTTCACCACACACTGCTTGGAAATCACTGACCTAAAGGGCTTTTTCAAGATTAGACAAGATGAAGTACGTAAATGAAGTCTATCATTGCGTATATAGTTAAACTTGGACTTACCTTGGGTCTGTCAGCTATGTTTTACTCTTCCTCGCAACCATCTGCAAATCAAGTTGATTCTGCCTTCAAAATAAATCTCTGAAATAATCATTTTCTTTTTTTTTTTTTTTTTGGCCGGGGCTGGGTTTGAACCCACCACCTCCCGCATAGGGGGCTGGCACCCTACGCCTTTGAGCCACAGGCACCGCCCTGAAATAATCATTTTCAATCCTTTCCCCAAATAACACTCTAGGGAAGCAAACGACCAGTGTAAGTGCATTCTGACCACACGCGTAGTGTTCACTCTCACCACCACTCCCTGATAGTCCTTCTTAAAACAGAATTGGTCTTACACTTTTTTTTTTTTTTTTGGCCAGGGCTGGGTTTGAACCCGCCACCTACAGCATATGGGACCAGTGCCCTACTCCTTGAGCCACAGGCGCTGCCCAGGTCTTACACTTTTTAAAGACCTAAAGTACTTTTTTTAACCCTTAAAATAAAAGGCAAAATCTACATGATACTTGAAAGGGTCTATATTATTTGGTCTCTGGCTTTCTAGCTAATCTCAATAAATAAGCAAACAAAATTAAAAGGTCCCTCAAACCCCAAAACAGCAAGAAGAAAATAATACCCACCTTAAAGCTTATGCTTCCTGAACTGTGAGTGGATTTCTCTAAGCAGATATTCCAGTGGTTTATTTCTTTATTTTATTTGTCTCTATTCACAAATATTATATCCTCAAGTGTTCCTTAATTATTCATATTAGAATTGTTTGGCATTTCACTTTTAAATTTTATGTCTATGATTTATTCTTCTACATAATACTTAATGTTGCCATTATGTTACATACCTGTTTATCTAACTATTGATGCATTTACGTATTTATAAGTACGCCCTCCTGCAGAATTTAGCTTTTTGGAAGACATGTGTTTGTTTTAATTTGCTAATGTGTTCCTAGCATCTGGCATGTAGTAAGTGTTTAATAAATACTTACTGAATTAGGTTGGCACCTGTGGCTCAGTGAGTAGGGCGCCAGCCCCATATACCAAGGGTGGTGGGTTCAAACCCGGCCCCAGCCAAACTGCAGCAAAAAAATAGCCAAGCCTTGTGGTGGGTGCTGTAGTCCCAGCTACTCAGGAGACTGAGGCAAGAGAATTACCTAAGCCCAAGAGCTGGAGTTTGCTGTGAGCTGTGACACCACGGCATTCTACCGAGGGCGACAAAGTGAGACTCTGTCTCTAAAAAATAAATTAATAAATAAATACTTACTGAATTAATGGAAAAACAAATTAATAATGTACAGAATATATCTAAAATGTAGTTATTAGTTACATGAATTAATAATGTACATAATATATTTAATATATTTAAATGTAATAAAAAACATACATATTACTATATATAGTCCTCTGAATATTACATTACTATGAAGTGGATACTTGTTAAATTTCTGGCTTTACATATTAAAAACTGAAACCAGGAAAATGTAAATTACTTACTCAATAAGTTGCATCAAGTAGCTTTTTTTTTTTTTTTTTTTTTTTTTGGAGACAGAGCCTCAAGCTGTCGCCCTGCCTCCACCTCCCAAGTAGCTGGGACTACAGGTGCCTGCCACAAAGCTGGGCTATTCATCAAGTACCTTTATTAAAATCTAGGTTTTTTGTCTGTAGAAGACCTTCTTCTTTTTTTTTTTTTTTAAATCAGCAATACCACATTCCTTCAGAGAAATGAAGATAGAATATGAGCTAATCAATGGTTCTTAGGCCACGCAGCATGTTAGAATTAAAAAGAGTATGTAAAAAAAGTTACTGAGCCTCAGACATCGTTTCAGGATAATTGAATCAGAGTACATCAGAGTAGGGACTGGGTATTTGCATAGTTCTGATTCCGATATCATGTTTGTTAAATCCATGCTTCCATTTATAATGTCAACTTGGAAGTTTACCATCTTTATATCTGTCTCCTTTATCTGTGTATCCTTAAAAAAAATCATTAGGGCAAATATTAAGTAAATTCATAAAAGTAAATGCTGAAACCAAAAGAAAATGTAGTGTTCATGACATATTGACAAATGTAAAAGGAGCAGAGGCTCCCAAAGTTGGCAGAGAAACAGAGAGAAAAATAAGATGTTCCTGCACTGCCTGCTGAGACGCCAGTTTCAAAATAGGCATTAAAATGGGCAGACCCTCGTCCCACCACTTAATCTCTAGAAGTTGTGTAGACATGTTCACAGAAATCTGTAAAATATACAGCTATTTGGGTATTTGTAATAGGTGAAATTAAAGTAAGCTAAGGTAGGGAATAAAAGGACATTGTCTAGGATGGAGAAAAATAGGACAGAGAACTGCCATCTCTGTTTTTTTCTCTGACATCACACATGTGCCAGGCTGAGATAAGGAAAATATTATTTCAGAAGAAAGTTCAAGCATGGTCGTCATGGTCGGCTACCTAACCTGGACAAGGGGCATCTGCGCAGAGCTCTGTTCTGCGCCGTCATGCTGAGTTTGACATGTTAGTGTGGTTACATTGGTGTCACCACTATGCCTGTGAATAGGGAAATCTGAAAGCAGCATTACGAAAATTTCTGAATTCCAAGCCAGGGAGTTAGTTCAGTCCCAGTTGTCTACCTTAAACAGCTGTGCTAAAAAAAGAAAATTCCAAGTTGAAAGCCAACGAAGAATTGAAATTAAAATGTATATTTAATGTCTATATAATTAAAATGTCTATATACATATATATATATAGACACCGCGATCCCTACTTAAGAGATGAGGCTGTCGCCTAGACGTTCCTCTGAGCTCCAGCTCCAGAGCAACGTTTATTTGGAGATGTAGTTAACCGGAAGGCTAGTAAATGGATCTTGACATTGACAACAGGGTGAGTCTTTAAAACAAAAGGTGAAGGAGTTGAAGGGAGATATTAGTTAGGTTGTGCTAAAGATACACTGATATGCTTATGAAAGGCATAAATAAGCACAGAAAGTAGAAAATGATCAAGACAATTAGGTGATAAATAATCCATGCCCCCAAACGGGGTCAACATTCGCATCTGATAAATAAAGTGTAGGGTAAGAAAAGAGAACACTATGTTATTTTGCAGTAATAAACACAACAGACTGGAGATGTGCGTGTTAATGGTGTTCATGGTACTGAATGACGTATCCAGACATGACGTGTCTTATCCTGCCGTCGTGGTATATCATAGACAAACACTTAAAGATACAAACAAGAAATGACACATATGTAGCAGCAGGGGGGGATGACCACCATGTCTACAACAAACACAAAAACACAAGAAGTCACGGCTAAAACAAAATTCACCAGCGGGATGTTAGCCGAGTGTGATGCGGCTCTGAAATCAGAGCTCTTCCACTGCAACTTCCAATTGCTCCACATTTTGGTAAATATTTGTTGTCACTCTTTAATTTTAGGCCTTTGGGAATGTGTGTGTAAGAGAAACACATGTAGTTTTAGTTTGCATTTCTCTGATGGTTAATGGCATTGAACACAACTTTGATACGCTTATTAGCTAATTGGGAGTGCTCTTTTTTAAGTTCATGTTCAAGTATTTAAGTTCATGTTCAACACCCTACAAACTTGGTGTTTTTCTATTCTTCTTGATTTGTAGGAGATCTTTGTGTATTTTAGATATGACTTCTTTGATAACAAACATACTTTTATTTAAACATTCCTTTGTTTAAAGAAACCAAGAGGAAAAAAACAAAAACAGACAATAGGGCAGAAGAGAACTTGATAAATGAAAACACATAATTTATGTGAAGAGATTGAGAACTGGGCATAAATTTTACTCATAAATAATAGCAGTTATTAAAAATAGAAAGAATCAGAATGAGAAAGACCAATTTGAAATAAATGTAGTTAGTGAAATTACACATTTAATAGTCATTTTCAGTAAAAGTTCAAGAGATTCCCAGAAAATAAAATTAAAATGCAATAGAAGACTTGGAAATAAATGCAAGAAACTTATAAAAATTAAATGATCAATTCGAGATGGTAAACATTCAAATTTTAGGAGCCCTACAAAGTGAGATTCTTGAAAAATGGGTGATCACATTACCAATTGAAGAAGTTAGGTCCTAACGTGGATTCCAAATGTTTCCAGGAAAATAAAGAAAAAAAAATTTGTGCAAAGGATCAAGAGCTAGAGATTGGAAATTATTAACTGTAATTACTGAAAACTAGAAATGCATAGAACATCACTTTGAGAATTCCTGGAAAAATACTACCTTGCTGAAATAACACTCAAGAAATGACCAATTAAGACATGCATAATTCAAAAAAAATTTATTTCCCTTGCATCTTTTAAGAAGCACCAAAGAGATGCTTCAACAAAACAAAGGAATAGGCTGAAAAAGGGAAGATGGAGGGCCCAGGAAGTGTGGGATCCAGTAACCGGGGAAGCCTAGCAACTAAGCGGCAGGCCCAGAAGCTTCTCAATGTGATATTCTGGGAAAGGCATCTTCCAAAGCAAGAGAAGAAGAAAAAAAAAAAAACCTATAAACTGTTATTTTGAAAATAATATATACATTTAACAGAGTTGGGAAAGACATTACTGACATAGATACAGAAAATAGTAAAGAAAAAAATGTGAAGAAATACATAGGAAAATCAACATATTAATTTGTTTAGTCCAAACAATATTTCTATAGTCAAAGAACATAAATATTAACCAACAGTTTAACATAATGTTGTATAGTCATATAGACATTCGAAGAATGTGCGTGGGGGGTGTTGAGAAAAAAGTATAAAGGAACTAGTTTGTCATCTCTCATAAAAGAAGCAAATAAAGTTCTAAAATTGAGGTATCCCCAACATCACCATATTGTTTAGGTTAAATATTAGGTGACAGGAACAGTTATAAAAATAAATGGGTGTTGAATTGAGTGGGTCTTGGGCTCTATGCAAGTCAGGGTATTATTTTTTCATTATAAGCTCCTTTGGTCAAATTGACTTAAACATCTGCTGTTTTATTGTACTTTAATAAAAAATAAGAATTGGGTGTAAAATAATCAACATTTTTAATGAATTCCTAAATAGTAAAGCCTCATAATTACACCAAAAGTAACTTGCAAGTGTATATATTTGGTGGGGAAATCAACCACCAAAATACTTACTAGAGCCTAGATATAGTAGCCTCTCATTAATTTGAAGGGATTTTCATGCTGTTGTATCTGAATCTAATTAGTATCTACACAAAGAATAATTGGTACGAGTGATCAAGACTGAGAAAATTGGAATGACTGATAAAATATTAATATTTGCAGCATCATTCTGGTTAATATACTTCTACAATACTTAAAGAAATTGAAAAGAGTGAAGAATGTGAGTAATTAAGGTCATTTGTCATACAAATCTGGAAGTCTGCAAAGCTCATGGAAGTGTAGAGGGTCTTTGGAGTTTGTTGCTGCTGCGGGCCAAGAAATAGTCCCACTAATTACTAGAAATAAAAAAGACTGTGAAGACATAATATAATGATTTATAGGCTTTACTTATAATTTGATAGAAACATGAGCCGTGTGCAGTAATATTCATTCACAGGCATTAGACAAATGAGATATGGTAAATTTTGATAATGGAATGACTTCAAGAGACTTCTCTGAGAATATCTTACATATTCTTGAGATATCCTCTGACAAAGAAAAAAACATGATTTTAATGAAAGAAGGCTATCTTTTTCAATTCTATAAATTCTGCTTCGTTAGTTTGATTTTACTATATGTGCCTGTATACCCAGGAGCCATTGATGGGTCTTTAATCAATGTACACGTTAATGAGCTTTTTTCTCTTTTTGTCTTTCTCCCCATTAGTCACCATATTGAGCCTCTACTGGATGGCAGGCAGTGAGCTGAGATTTTATTTCTATTTTTATTTTATTTATTTATTTAAAACAGGCTCTCACTCTGCCTCGCAGTCTGGAGTGCAAAGGTGTTCTCTGCCGCCTTGAACTCTGGGCTCAAGCTATCTTCCTGTTTCAGTCTCCCCAGCAGCTGTAACTATAGCTACATGCCACCATTCCCGGATATTTTGAACATTTTTTAGAGATGAGTTTTTGTTATGTTGTCCATTTTGGAACTCGTGGTCTCAGAGGACCCTCCTGATCTCAGTCCACTGAGTTGCTTGGTTGACGTAGGTGTGAGCCACTGCGCCAGCCACTGTGCTGGGATTTTAAATACCCCATCCATATCACAACTCAGAGAATTTCAGAAACATTCCGCAAATGAGAAAATTTATGTTCAAACATTTTAATTAAATTACACTATATTACAATGCTAGCAAATGGAATAAACACAGAGTAATATATCTTTTCCATGACAATGTACGACCTCATTTTAAGCATATGTTCTTTCAGTTAACAAACGTTCACTGAGGGCCTAGTATCTGTCACGCTTGCTATCTTTGACACTGAGATAGGGAGATAATAAAACCCAGACTATATTTAAAAATGATTCTCATAGTTTTGTGGGCAGAATGTCATAAAGACATATTTTGGGAAGCACGAGAATTTGGCTTTTGCCTTACTATTTCTTTTTTGGGAATTCTGTACAAGTTGTGAAAATAAATTAAGAGCAAAATACCATTATAAAATTTCATGAGCGAGAAAGACTCCAAAATATCTCTGATAAATCATCTTCAATTATGATATAAAAATAGTTAAAAAGAAAGTTTTAATAAAGGTAGAGAAAAATGTATTAAAAATACATTTCATTCTCACGAAACTTTAAAAAACTTTTTTCACAAATGACCTAGGAACATGTTTCCTAAACTTTTTAAGACTTCTGAGGCAATAATTTGTAGAAAATTGTAATTGAAATGATTACAATAGAACATCAAGAGTTTTCTGTGGGAGGGTCTCAGAGAAAATTTTACTTTTACTCAGCTGTTTGGATTATCCTGGACTCTCTCACCTTGAGGAGAAGCTATTCCTTTTGTGAAGATCTATGGCCTGTCCTGGAGATGCTTCTGGAAGGTCCCTATTTCTGCCAGCAGTCTCGGGGTGTCTCCCCCAGGGATCTGAGTGTCCACCCAGGGATACTAAAATTTGTCACCAAAGCTTGACCACAAGACTCCGTCAGAAGAAGAAGGACAAGCAGTTGAGGAGAAGGAAAGAGAAATTTATTGCTTTGCTGGTAAAGGAGGAAAATGGTGCCAGGCGTGGTGGCTCACACCTGTAGTCCTAGCACTCTGGGAGGCCGAAGTGGGTGGATTGTCTGAGCTCCAGAGTTTGAGACCAACCTGAGCAAGAGTGAGACTCCATGTCTACTAAAAATAGAAAAATTAGCGAGGTGTTGTGGCAGGCACCTGTGGTCCCAGTTACCTGGGAGGCTGAGGCAGGAGAATCACCTGAACCCAGGAGTTTGAGGTTGCTGTGAGCTGTGACAGCTCAGCACTCTAGCATTGACAACAGAATGAGACTGTGTCTAAGAAAGGAAGGAAGGAGGAAGGAAGGAAGGAAGGAAGGAAGGAAGGAAGGAAGGAAGGAAGGAAGGAAGGAAGGAAGGAAAATGTCAGACTGGCGGCGCCTGTGGCTCAATGAGTAGGGCACCAGCCCCATATGCCAAGGGTGGCAGGTTCAAACCCAGCCCTGGCCAAACTGCAACAAAAAAAAATAGCCGGGCGTTGTGGCGGGCACCTGTAGTCCCAGCTGCTTGGGAGGCTGAGGCAAGAGAATCGCGTAAGCCCAAGAGCTAGAGGTTGCTGTGAGCCGTGTGACACCACGGCACTCTACCTGAGGGCGGTACAGTGAGACTCTGTCTCTACAAAAAAAAAAAAAGAAAGAAAATGACAGACTATGGTCCCAAAATTCAAATTCCTTACTTTTCTTATTTTTATAACTAGACGTGTAGACATAAAGATACAACCACATTCTATGTAAGGCAAATCTAAGAAAAGAGGAGACAAGTATGAACCTTTTCTTTAAGTTTGACTACAATGAGTTAACAAATTAATTATTTTTCTGCTTCCCTGGCTAAGAAACGTCTGGGTCTCTCAGACCAAACAACTGAGTGAATCTGATTGACAGACTATTTATGGAACGAGAAATCAGTGAAGAAAATGTCATATAAATGTGGCTGACAATGTAATCAATATGGCAAAGGCTGTGAGTGACGTGGGAATAAGCAGACGTTGGATACTTGGTTCACATATTTCGGTGAAGCATTTTTAGTATGGACAAGTAATTCTATAATTCGAAAATGTACCAGAATTACTACTGCCCTTTAGCAGGAAAATACCGTTTCCCTGAAAATAAGACAGTGTCTTATATTAAGTTTTGCTCCCAAAGATGCGCTAGGTCTTATTTTCAGGGGTCTTATCTTTCCTGTAAGTAGGTCTTATTTTCGGAGGATGTCTTATTTTCGGGGAAATGGGGAGTAATGAACATTATATCTGTACTTCATCCAAAAGCAATCTACGTGAGATAGGAAAGATGACGGAACTATTTTGACAGATATCAGATGTTCTAACAAGACTGAATTGAAGCCAGTACAATTTTTTAAAAAGATTGAGCTTAAGGAAGCTTGAATACTGTAGTATGTCAATGACAACACCAGCATATAAGATGGTTTGCTTATAGAGAACAGAGTTTATCTGCTAGAATCTGCAGAAGAAACAGCAAAACTAATGTGACTTGAGAATGGAAGTGTTTCTTGCACCATGCTTGCTAGAAAAGAAAAAGAAAAGAAGAAAAAACTCCCAATGTTTTGCGTCACAGAACATGCTGAAGTTAGTGTGCAAGAAAGGAAAACTGGAGATGTAGGTGGGAACTGGGAGATTTATTATGTGTAAAGCAATTACATGTCTCCATTACTACATTGCTAAATCCATGATTTTGGAATATTTTGCTTCAGGTAAGTGTAAAGTAACAACTATGCAAAATTCTTCCTGACAAAGTAGCAGGTGAAGATATTTTGAAGTGTTCTAAAAATATGCAGAATCTTCTTTAAGCAGTGCAAACAACTTCAATTTGAAATATTGATTTGATGAACTCAGAGAAATGTAAGAGGTGCTAAATCATTACCTAGACAGTAGAAATCTTTGGAATTTAGAGACAATGTGGCTGTCAGTGGTATGCCCCATCCACAGGTGAGAGCCAGTGGTGAAACTCTTTTTCCTGAACTAAATATTTAAACTCTTAGAAGTGAATTTTACCATTTTTAGAAGTAAAACTCTAATAATAATGATCTTTTAAGAAAATTTTCAGATTTTTCTGGAAGCTCCGTAAGTTCATTCTAAGATAGTGTTGGTTGGCCTCCCTTAAATGTTGATTCAGATATTTGACTGTCTGGGTGGCGCCTGTGGCTCAAGGAGTAGGGTGCCGGTCCCATATGCCGGAGGTGGCAGGTTCAAACCTAGCCCCGGCCAAAAAAAAAACAAGATATTTGACTGTTTGATATTCAAGTAAAAGTTGTGTCGAGGGCACACATCTTTAATTATGATGTAATGTGATAATTTTAGGAATAGAGATATTAACTCAAGGTTATCAGATAATGGATATATTAGGTATTAGACTCACATATTGGAATGTCATGGAAATCTCCACACAAGATTTTGAGTAACAATTTACCAAACAACAGGATCACTTTTATGGTATTATTTAGATAAGGACCAAGAAAAAATGATAACCAGTTTGACAGAAAGCCTAAAAGCATTAGTATAAATGTAAGTACAATTGTAATACATTTGCATTCCTTTTGGACAGGTGTTGTTAAATCTTCTATGTTGCATGTATAAGCAATCAAATATGTATTATAAAAAATTAAATTTACATACCTATTGGAGTATATGTTATATATTGCAATTAAATATTTATATGAACGTTTGATCTTACCCTATTTGTGCCTATTCTGAATCACCAAAGACTACACATTCTTTTGCATATTCCAGAGTACACTCATATTTTTCTCATTTTAACTTAATGTTCAGGTTCAAGGAATGTTTCTCCTAAGATCCTAGGGATTTATGGAATTGTTAGAGCCTTCAAAGTAAAACTAGATAAAATGGTACCACTGTAGTTTCTCCTTGTAAAATTAAGGAAGTTTCTTTTTGATTTTCTGTACAGGGAGGAGGGCAGATTAAAATGTGGGATTAATAAACAGATGAATGTTATTTTACCCTGCCTTCCAGTCCAATCTCGCAGACTATTGCTGTTTGAAAATGGCGGAATACTGAAGCAGCTGTCTTATTTTACCCATCCCGTGAAAGCCAGGAGATCTTCTGCTCTCAGCCTAAGGTTCTTTTCAGGCATTGTTAACATTAGCATTGGTGAAATAAAATAGAGATCAATCACACGATTTGCAACTTACTATTTTACGGTGATCAGTGTGAGGAAACAACTTGCATGGATCTAACCCAGTTTTTCCAGTGTGGGGATTTACGTTAACAATTTTGCATATAATTCACTTTGTTTTCCTCTTGACCTTGTCTTTTAAATATAGCCATACTGGGGGTCACTGGGGCTTCATTTCAGATCACTGCAATGAAATAAATATTGGAATAAAGCAAGTCACACACATTTTTTTTTTCCAGTACATATAAAAATGTTTATATTACAGTGTAGTCTATTTAGTGTGCAATAGCAATATGTCTAAAAAAATGCACTTACCTTAAATAAAATAAAAATATTTTATTGTGAATTATTACTTGAGCTTTCAGCCCGGGTGGTGGCTGCTGATTGATTAGAGGAGGGTAGCTGCAGAAGTTTGGAATGGCTGAGGTAACGTCTTAAATCAAGAGAATGATGATGTTTGCTGCATTTATTGACACTTTTTCTTTTGATTTTTTGAGACGGAGTCTTACTCTGTTGCCCTTGGTAGAATGTGGGAGTGTCATAGCTCTCCGCAACCTCAAATTCTTGGACTCAAGCAACTCTCTTGCCTCAGTCTCACGAGTAGCTAGGACTACAGGTGCCTGCCACAATGCCAGGCTAGTTTGTCTATTTTTTGTAGAGACTGGTCTCATTGTTGCTGAGTTGGGTCTTCAACACCTGAGCTCAGGGAATACACCCGCCTTGGCCTCCCAATGTGCTAGAATGACAGGCACGAGCCAATGCACCTGGGCTGACTGTTGCTCTCTTTCATGAGATTTCTCTGTACCACGCAATACTTTTGATAGCATTTAATCCACTGTAGAACTTTTCCCAAAATGAAAGTCAATCCTCTCGTATCTTGCTGCTGATTTATGAATCAAGTTTAAATAATATCCCAAATCCTTTGCTGTTACCTTTGGTAATTTGTTTATGCTTATTCTTTTTCAGGAAGACGACCTGATTATCAGGTCTGGTGGGAGTGGGGGTTGCAGTCCACATTGGTCAGATTTCCACTGGGTTTTTGATTACCTTCACTTTTGTTGTCAAAAGCACATGATCGTTTCACAGCCTCCCCCTTGGTTATTTAGGTTCTTTTTCTCTATTTGTTTATGTGTGACGTCTTCATGTTCCCCAAATGCCCTGTCTTCACCCATAAAGTCTTTGCTTAATGTTGTCAATAGGTTCTTAGAAGCTATAACTTTTTTTCTATTTATTTATTTATTTTTATTAAGTCAAATACACATAGATCTTGAACACATTTATGCATATGTGGGGTACAATGTTTTGTTTTTTTTATATACAATCTGGTGTGGTTAGATCAAACCAATCAACACAGCTCTCACCTCATTTACTTGATTATTGTGTTAAGACGTTTATGTTCTACACTTGACAGATTTGACTTGTACCTTGTCGTATGCTCCATAGGTGTGGCCCCACCTTTTACCCTCCCTCTGTCAAACCTCCCCCCCTTCCCACTTCATTTCTCTACTTCATCCTGGGCTATAGTTGCCTTCTATCTTTCATAAAAAAGTGTGAGTAAATATAAGTAGTTTTCATAGAAGTACTGAGTACATTGGATACTCTTTCCTCCCTTCTTGAGATACTTTACTCAGGAGAGTATATTCCAGATCCCTCCATGTAAACATAAAAGAGGTAAAGGCTCCATATTTTTTAAGGCTGCATAGTATTCCATGGTATACATATACCACAATTTATTAATCCATTCATGGGTCAATGGGCACTTAGGCTTCTTCCATGACTAAGACTCCCTATTTAACAAATGGTGCTGGGAGAATTGGCTGGCAACTTGTAGAAGACTGAAACTGGAGCCACACCTTTCACCTCTAATAAAAATTGACTCTCACTGGAAACTATATCTTTAAGCAAAACAACATGTAACAAATCATCATTTTTTTTTCCCCCAACAACATTATAAGGAGAGATGTTATGTGAGGACCTATTAGGCTTAAAGTTACAGCTTCTCATACACCTGTGGATGATGTGAAGTGGGGACTGACTGTACTCTAAGGCTTCTCATTGGGTTATCATAGTATTTTATCTCTTCATTTCTAAAGACCCCACCTATCAATCTCTGAAACTTTGCACATCTCTTTCCATACACGTTAAGATGACTTAAGATAAAGCAAACTATTTTATCTTTCATTTGTGTCTAGTCCACAAATGTCTTCCTTCTTTAATTATCTTTTTTTTTTTTTATTTAAAGCAATGATGGTACATAAGTTCAAATGTAAAATTATGATTTTCAAAAACAGTGTGCTTTTTCCCTTTAAAGGCACACACTATTCCAAACGCCTCTCAGTGCGAATGTTTCTCTCTAAATCACTGTGCCATTGCTTGCCGACAGCTTGGCCTGAGCTAATTAGTTTTGCTTCTCTCCGTGAAGTCTGTTGAGACCAGGTCAGTGGATAATGAATGTGAATCGCAAAATCTTCAGCATGTTTATTTTTAAGCAATACTTTACAATGATTTGTTGTTTCTGTTTGGCCCCCTCTTGAGCAGTGAAAGGATCCCTGAAGTCTGACCCGGGCTCTCCAGCCCTGGATTGTGCCAACCAGGTTTGAAACATTATTGTACTATTTCAGCTTTTACTCTAGGTAGGCACACACGGACACTTTCTCTTCATTCATTTCACTTAAATCTTATGAAAGCAGACCAGAATGAAACCAAGGAATTAAAGATGTTTGTTAGAAGCACAACGCCCTTGCAATCCCTCAGAAGAATTGACTGGTATATATGGAAATTAAAAAGTATAGAAAAGCTCTTAAAGGGTGCATGAGAAGATGAAGGGTCTTAGGTGGCACAATTTATGCTTAAGATAATACTAATTTTATTTTTGTGGGCTTCTTGGAAAAGAAAGAAATAGTAAAGATCATTTAAAAAAAAATTCAATAGTGGACAGAGAGGAACAGGGAGGAAGCTATGTCTAGCCCCTGCTCTGGCGGCTGCTGCAGTGCATTGAGCTCCATGAGACAGAGCCAGGACGAGTGAGAGCCGAACGGGCACTGGGCAGCTCTGCGGCAAAAGAGATCGTAAGTAGCTGAGAAGCAGAACGGCATCATGTGCATTCTTTGTGTAAACCTGTCAGGAGGAGCACAGAAGCAGCAACAGATGCCTCTGTCAACTTCTCAGAGTTTTCTCTGAGAAGATTTTCCTCAAAGAGAGGAAAATCTGAAGATACGGTAAAGGCAGACAAGGCCTGTTAGGAAAGAGAGATGGAAACCTACATCTCTGCTGAAGGGGAAACAAGAAAGAAGTTCAAGGTTGCCAATGCCCCCACAAGGCCTCCTGTGGCCTTTTTCTCCTTGTATTCTGAGTATCTCCCCCAAATCAAAGAAGAAGACCCGGCCTGTCCATTGGTGACGTTCCCAAACCAAAGGAGAAGATCTGGTCCATTGGTGACATTCCAAAATCAAAGGAGAAGATCCGGCCTGTCCATTGGTGACATTCCCAAATCAAAGGAGAAGATCCGGCCTGTCCATTGGTGACGTTCCCAAATCAAAGGAGAAGACCCGGCCTGTCCATTGGTGACATTCCCAAACCAAAGGAGAAGACCCAGCCTGTCCATTGGTGACATTCCCAAACCAAAGGAGAAGACCCGGCCTGTCCATTGGTGACATTCCCAAACCAAAGGAGAAGATCCGGCCTGTCCATTGGTGACATTCCCAAACCAAAGGAGAAGATCCGGCCTGTCCACTGGTGATGTTGCAGAGAAGCTGGAGGGATTTGGAATGACGCTGATGCAGAAGGAAAAATACACGCAAAGGACCTTGAGCTAAAGGAAAGCCCGATGCAGCAAAATGGGGCATCATCGAGGCTAAAAAAAGCAAGAAAAAGAAGGAAGAGGAGGAGGAAGGGGAAGAAGATGGAAATGAATAAGCTGGTTCTAGCGTAGTTTTTTTTTCTTGTCTATAAACCATTTAACTCCCCCTACATAACTCATTCCTTTTAAAGAAAAAATTTGCAATGTTAAGGCTGTGTACATTGCGTACAGCACGTCTTTAGATAGCCCTGTCCTGGCGATATCTTCAAAGGTCAGTAGCCTCGCCTGGTCCAGTATGGGGGCTGCAAATTGGCCTGGGAATGTAAAGCGAAGTCTTGTTGGAGCACAGCATGAATCATTCACATACGGGGTTGGTAGCTTTTCATCTCAAATTATCTCTGATGCAGCTTACACAAAACAAGTGTTGTCCTGTTAGCTGAATACCACTCTGCGATTGCAACCAAAACGTCGAAGCTGTTTGTTGACACTCTGAATGCTTCTAAGTAAATACCATATGTTTATTTTAAAAAGTTCAATGCTGATCTGGTTATTTTTCCAAAAATAATGAGGATTTCTTAAGCCTTCATGAAAAGCTAATGTGAGAAATTTTATTTTACATACACGGAGGAAGGTATTTAGCAGTTTCCATATAATTGATCACAGAGCACAGATTAATAGCTTGTAAGTAGCATCTATATTTTATAGTCATTTAATATAAAACTCATTTATTTAAAATAAATAGTAGATGAATATAAATAAATAGTATAAATAATATTTATTTAAAATAAATAGTAGACGAATATAAATAAATAGTATAAATAATAAAGTTTGTGATTCTAAAAAGCTGTAAGAAACATATTAAATATTCTCATTCACTATACTTCTTGCTTAATTATTATTATTTTGCAGTTTTTGGCTGGGGCCGGGTTTGACCCCACCACCTCTGGTACATGGGGCTGGCATCCTTTGAGCCATAGTTGCCACCCTGTGCTTAATTTTTTTATAATTTTGTGATGGCAATGCTTTTTCTTTCCTTAATTTCTTTTTTTCCAAAACAGGTCCGTCATCCTTCTTGCCTCTGCCGTAACTGAGGAGCATGGTAGTGTGGGGGGACATTTAGTTATCCAGACTAAAGGTTCAGCAAGGAGAGAGCCCTAGTCCAGAGCTTCAAGTTGAAGCTCATGAAGGAGCTTAGTGTTTATGACAATTACTACCTAATTCCAGGAGGTCTACTTGGAAGGTGGGCGTGTCTATAGTGCTTTCAGGTAAAGATGTTATTTTTATGTCTAGGAAGCTACTACCCTAACTAGATACAGCTGAGAACATGAGCCATAAACAATGGGTGATAACTCCTCTTGGGCCCAGATTTCCATTGGAAGTGGGTTCGTCTGCCAACTGGACAATTCTGAAGAGAGTAGAAAGGACAAAAGCTTATCGCAGCCGAGAGAAATTTTGTACATTAGAACCAGCGGAGGTGTTTGTTAAAAGAAATGTTTCATAGAGCTGCCTTTAGAAATTACGATTTAGCAGCTGTATTTTGGAACCCTGGGAGCTATATTTTTAAACAATAAACTTTCAAAATTTAGAGCAGTTTTAGATTTATGGAGAACTTGGGAAAAGCGTTCACCCAGGGAGCTGGGTTTTCAGCAAGCAGATGATTCTGATGCTGGTGTTTTAAAATGGGCACATTGAGATGTATAGGGTTCCACAATGTAGTAAGCAGAGTGGGGCTGTTTGGATTTCAGGCACAGTTTGCTCTTTCGGATGCATCGTAACCTATGCTTTGGGGACAAAAGTTAGGGGGAATAGGAGGCTATAGTGGTTGAAATTATTAAGGAAGGGTAAAGAACCTGTCAGTCATTGCTCAGGGAATGCCAGGGCTAGTAATGTGACAAAATCTTACAAGATCAAGAGACTAAGGCTGAGACTAGATGGGCCTCTTTGAATAGGAAAGGTCCTGGCCTGAGCTTGCAACTGGGAGATTCTGTAGATCCAACTAAAATTAACCAGGAGAAGCCAAGGTATAAGAATTTTCTTCAATATATTGGACTAGTTTCTAGATCTTTCCAGAAGACCTCCCATATAGAATCCTCTGATTATTGATATTAATTGCTATTAGATGCCTGTAATTAGTCAGGAAGCTTCCGCTATGTTACAGTGGCATGAAGTCTTCCAAGTGTGGATTATATTCAACTGTCTTGATGTCAAAGTACAGATGGTTCTTGGCTTAATATGGTTCAACTTAAATTCTGTCAACTTTACAATAATGTAAAAGTGAGACTCAGCCAGTGGGAATCACACTTCAATATCTATATAACCACTCTGAGGTTATAGGCTCATGTAAGAGTTCTGAGTACGTTTAAGGTAGGCTTGGCCAAGCTACAATGTTTATAATGCCGTACGCTTTGGGTTGGAATTACAGGCAAAATAACCCTTTAAAAAGTAGGAGTTGGGGATAACCCAAAAGAAAGCAAATAAATACAATCAACATTGTGTTTATAACAGCTGTTTAAAGGAATGCTGAGCATGTACATCTGAATTAAGATTGCAAAATAATTTCATAGTTTAATTTATGGACTAGTCTCCTGCTTTAATGAATGTATCATTGAAATGAATATAAATTCATTTGTAATGAAAGAATTGATAGATAGCTGACAAGGCTGTGACAGCTGAATTAATGTGTGTGAAGTGTCAGTATTCGTGGTAAACATTAACAAATGCTGCATGTAATTGAATTAACAATGATGTAATGCATTCTTTTGCTCCAATGCAAAACCAATTTAACCAGGCAGAAATACTGTTTTCTTATGCCTGTTATGAACACTTAATTTCAAAGGAGCGCACTATGAGATTCTCCAAGATATTTCATTTGTGTTTCCTAAACTTACTTTCATAAGGGCTAAGTTTTATTGGTATAACTTCTTTTTTTTTTTTTTTTTAGACGGCATCTCATTGTCCCCCTGGGTAGAGTTAGTACTGTGGCATCACAGATCACAGAATCACAGCTCATAGCAACCTCAAACTCTTGGGCTTAAGTGATTCCCTTATCTCAGCCTCCCAAGTACCTGGGACTATAGGCACCCACTACAACGCCCGGCTAGTTTTAGAGAGGAGGTCTTGCTCTGGCTCAGACTGGTCTCGAACTCCTTAGCTCAGGCAATCCACCCATCTCGGCCTCCCAGAGCACTGGGATTACAGTTATAGCTTCTTTAACAATCATAGCTTTGGTGCTAAAAGTTAATGCTTTTAAGTTACTATCTTTGATAATGCTTATGGAGTATACTAAGTATAAAAATACACAAATACCCCTTCTTGGCTGACGTTTTATAGTAGGACCCCAGGAAAGCACAATGTTGGAACAGTCAAGGCTTCAGGAAGACCCTATATTGTGTATTAGATTTAGAGTTGTTCCAAAGCAAAGTTATTTTGGCTTATTCCATTGTTGTATTAATTCCTGTGGAAAGAGAAAGGAAGGAATGTTTAAGATAAGGTAAACTTGCTATTCTTTTTAACCTTTACGTGAATTATGTAGCATCAAAAGAAGATAGTGTAGCTGAAACACTACTGGGTTCACAATAGCTGAATCTTGCTTGTGTTAGAAGCAATGAACTTGATAACATTTTTTGAAAATTTAAAAGGATTATATAGGAACAGTCTGTCTCCTATTTTATTATTGAGGATAAATGTGTTGAAAAAGACCAAGTGATGACTAGAAGCCAACATGGTGGAAGACTTTTGATCTCCATTATTTTTAGATTCTGTCACATTTTGTGTTCCAGCCTCTACTGATATACACATTCTCTTAAAATGAGTCAGTCCTTTGATTTTGGCTGAGTTTTGAGTTCGTCTCACTTTAATGTCCCTCCCCCACCCCACCCCGATATTCCACAGCTTTGCTTCATGGCATTAGAGTAACTGTTATAGATAATTAAAAGAGAAAATGGAATACCTCAAAAAAAGAATAACTATTAAAATAAAAATATTTGGAAAACCCTATGGTGTTATTAGATGCAACGGAAAATAATTTTATCCATATGTAAATTTGAGGCAAATCTGCAGAAAGGCAAAACATTTACTCTCATCCAAATCTATTGAAAAAAAAAATCAAGTCTTAAGAACTAAGATTATGGTTTCTCTCATGTTCTCTCCATTAAGATAGAGGGACCCACTTCTGACTCTCTTTGGAAGTTCTCTAAACTTTCCCTTTGCTCTTAAATAAAATTTCTTTTTGTTAACTGGAAAAGAAAAAGACCTATGGTTATTTCCTCCATTAGAATCTAAATAATATATTTTTAAAATTTTCTTTATACATATACATGTGTGTATTTGGTTTCCACTTTTTGCCTTCACAAAATAAAAAAAGGCTTAAAATTTAATAACAATAACAATGTTTAAGATAAGGAATAGAAACAAAAACCTTATAAAAAACGAACAAAGATAAATACCCACGGAAAAGAAATCAGATGATTGCTGCAACAAAATATTAAGCAATAATAATAATACAAAAAAGTAACATTCACATTGTCAGATAAAAGTATGTCTATCATAGAATGCTTTGACTCTGAGGTTCAGTATGGAGTCATCAGTTCATAATATTTTTTCTTCTTAGATGTGAAATGACTCTTTCTTTCATATAATCTTTACATTTTTCTTCTCCACTTCCTGGAAAGGTGTTCTCAAATTGTGGTCTCTTTCTATAACAATAGGAAAAATGAAAGTAAGTAAAGAGAAGTGAGCCACTGATCATTACGATGACGTCTGGTACCCAGCCCTCTGATGTCAGGTCTTAGCGTCAGATGCTCACTCGAGATGGAAGGGACTGGGATGGCTGGGGCGGCTGCCAGACCAAAAAGAGGGAATAAGACTGTTTTGCCGTTCCAGATCTCTTTCTGGAGAGAGAGATAGTAAATTGTGAGAGGATGAATTTCCTTGTAGTCTGGGGTTTTAAGCATCTCCTCTGACAGTGATCTGGGCAGAGGAGAGACTAGACTGGACAGTTGCCCCATGAGACTTAGTTATAAGACTAATTGCTGGAACATATTCTTCTTAGTAAAGTATTTCAAGAATGGAAGAAAAAGTATCCAATGTACTCAGTCCTACTATGAAACTAATTTATGGCTTTCACATGAAAGTTATAACCCAGTTATAACCCAAGAATAGGGGGAAGGGGGAGAGGGAGAGGAGGGAGGGGGGAGGATGGGCAGAGGGAGGGGGATTGGTGGGATTACACCTGCGGGTATATGTGAAACTTAGTAAATGTAGAATGTAAATGTCTTAACACAATAACTAAGAAAATGCCAGGAAGGCTATGTTAACCAGTGTGATGAAAATGTGTCAAACGGTCTATAAAACCAGTGTCTGGTGCCCCATGACCACATTAACGTACACAGCTTTCAGATCATATTATTCCCAGAGGCCCTTTTAGGGAGGAAACAGATAATATAAGGGTGAATTACATAAAAAAATATGTATTTTTTAATGTAAGAAACTTGAAGGCACCCTTACGATGATCACATTGGTTTAACTTTAAACCAAATTAGAGATTCAGACATTAAACTTTATATCAAATAAGACATTTATTCAAGTAAGTTTTCCCACCTTAGTAATGGGTCTATGCTTCAATAGAAGACAAGGTTCATTGTATACTAAATAAAGAAATTCTGTACAACTGAATTGTAGGGAAGTTATATGTGTGACCTTGTTTACAGGTCACAGTTGGAATTTACAAATGTTTTCTAGCTAGAATCTCTTCTTATAAACACTTGTATAATGTTTATCTACACAGACAGTAAAACATGCACTTTATTAATTATGATAACTAGATATAAATAAGGAACATGAGACTTAGTTAACAAATATATTAATAAGTCTCGCGTTAACTTAGTGCTTCAAAATTCTCTCTGCCAGGCCGTGTGCAGTGGCTCACACCTGTATCTTAACACTCTGGGAGACCGAGGTGGTGAGCACTCTTGCTTGAGCTTGGGAGTTTGAGACCAGCCTGAGCAAGAGTGAGGTACCCTTTCTACTAAAAATAGAAAAACTAGCCGGGCATGGTGGCAGGTGCCTATAGTCCGAGCTACTTGGAAGCCTAAGGCAAGAGGATCACTGGAGCCCAAGAATTTGAGGTTGTTATGAGCTCGGATGATGGCATGGCACTCAACCAGGGAAACAGAGTGAGAGTCTGTCTACCAAAAAAAACTATTCTTTCTGCCAATTATTAACTTATCTATTATAAGTAATTATTTATTTAAAATGCCTAGTAAGTATTTTATGAGTGCTCTATCCAGTCTTGGGCTCTAGAATGATGTAATGAAAGTCCTCACTCTTGAGAATTTTTTTTTTATGTAAGAACACAATTTGAGGGTTTGAAAAATTAGATATTAATTATAAAAAATATACAGATAAGGAAAAATACTATACAAATAATTATTGTGGAAACTCGAGGTGGTGGGAAATATCACCACTTGTTAACTTAAAAATTCAAAGGCTGTTTGTGAAAGAGCTAGTGTGAGGTAGCTATGAGGAAAAAGTAAATAGAGACAGTGGCAGAGGGTAGTGTGGGAGTAGACTGGGTTAAAGACCTACATTTGAAATAAACAAGTACAACTATAGTAGTAAGTAATACCTATATATTATTTTATATTAACAACTCCTATTGAGTTATTTTCTTAACTTTTTTTTTTTTTTTATTGTTGGGGATTCATTGAGGGTACAATAAGCCAGGTTACACTGATTGCAATTGTTAGGTAAAGTCCCTCTTGCAATCATGTCTTGCCCCTATAAAGTGTGACACACACTAAGGCCCCACCCCCCTATTTTCTTAACTTATACCATGTATATCACTTGTTATAGAACTAGTAATAAGATCCGTCATGGACTGAATGTTGGTGTCCCTTCCAAATTCATGTGATGAAATTCTTACCACAATATGTTGATATTAGGAGGTGGAGCCTTAGGAGGTAATTAAGTCCTAAGTGTGGAACCCTCCGAAATGGGATTAGTTCCCTTTTAAAGGGGATTCCGCTCTTTGATTCTTCTTTTTTTTGGTTGTTGTTGTTGTTAGTTATCTTTTTCTGCCATGAAAGGATTCTAGAAAACTGCTGTCTGCAACTTGGAGGAGGGCCTTAACCAGAACCTAACCAGGAACCCCGGTCTCCCACTTCCAAGCTCCCAGAACTGAGAGAAATAAATGTTCTCTGTTCCTGACAAGCTACCCAGTCTATGGTAATTTGTTAAAGCAACCTAGACTAAGAGAAAATCCTTACTTGAACTCACAGTTTAGCTCCTTGTCTCAAGCACTTTACAAAGACAAAGATGAAGATGCAGCCAGATGAGAGCAGACACTGAAGGTGAAGAGTTTAGACTTAATGAAGGAAGAAATGTGGTCACGTAAACAGATCAGCATAACAGCAATAGTTGTCAGCCAGAGTTGATATTTAGAAGGCATGATGGGAAAAGAAAATAAGTAATGTAACATCAATATAAAAGGTAAGGCTTTGGTATCATGAGATTGGTTCTTTGCACGCAAAACACAAAGTTACTTTCCTAATCTATAGAGTGATAATAGTTAATATATGTGCAACAAATTAGTGTGAATCCCAACACATCAGTATCAAGTATATGTGAAAATGTTGTATATATTTCAACATTGTTATTAGTTTTCTCCTATTCAAAACAGAGCTTTATTTTGTCTCAAATGTGTGATTGAAGGTGACCGTTGCATGTCCACTCAGGATGGCTATGTCTGTACAGTCATGATTATTTCTGTTTTCACTCCAAGAGTATAGATGAATGATGGGAAATTTCAGCACACTTAGCGACCAGATGCCCGGTATTTGATAAGGTAAGAACTTAGGAGGAATTGTGCAGGTGCTATTGCACTAAACAAAATGCTTTCAATTAAAAGGTGGCATAGGAATGGTTGGCCTAGAACCAGTCACCTGACCAGCTGAAGGACAACAGCAGGACTGAAGCACATGTATTAGTTTTCACTGATTAGGTTTATCCTGATCACCTATAATAAAGGAGATATAGAACTATAGACTTCATCTCTTGTTGGAGAGCACTGGTGAGATTCAAAATCAGACTAAGACCCAGTGTTCCCTTCTTGGGATATAGGCAAGACTCATTAGCTAAGAACGCTAATCAATTCTCTCAGGAGAAGAACAAATTCAGGGTAGGGATCAAAGGTGAACTGGCAGAAATCAACAACAGTGATTTTCAGCAACACAGTGGGACGAGTATTTGGTGGATGTATTGAAGCAGTCACATGTTTGGGTCACTGCTTTTGAGAAAACTATATGGTAATTTGAAGTCAAGGAGGAGCTTCAGCAAGCTAAATAATGTTGAGGGGAGGGCACTGAACAAATAGGGAATTATATGCCTTTTTCGGTGTATGTTTTCAAGTTGTTAGGTAGAGGTAGGACAAGTATTTATTAAGAAATTTTAAACTGGCTCTGCGCCCGTAGCTCAGGGGATAGGGCACTGGCCACATACATTAGGGCTGGTGGGTTCAAACCCAGCCTGGGCCTGCTAAACAACAATGACAACTATAACCGAAAGATAGGGGATGTGGCACCTGTAGTCCTAACTGCATGGGAAGCTAAGGCAAGAGAATCGCTTAAGCCCAAGAGTTGGAGGTTGCTGTGAGCTGTGACACCACAGCACTCTATCCAGGGTGACATAGTGAGACTCGTGTCTCCAAAAAAAGAAAAAGAAATTTTAAACAACTGGTATGATCTTTACAAACCAAAGAGGAAGACTTCCTACGTTTTTTTCTTCTAGATGTAATTATTAAGAGAATTTTTAGAAAAACATAGTTCTGGGTGAGGCCAATGTATTTGGAATGTGACGTGGCGCATTTTGTCACACACAGCATAGGTTGGCACCATTGGAGAACCATGAGTGCACTTCCACATGTCCTGACCTTAGAGATTGTATCTTTTGAGCTTCTAGAACAGACGTAAAACAACAAAACTAAAGTTCTCAAATGGTTCAGCACTTACAGATTAATAAAATTGGCTGAAAGGGTGATGAGTGATGAAAATCTTGTTTGTTGGCCATTCATCTGTCTTCTTGGGGAGGGCTCTGTTCATGTCACCTGCCCCTTGTTTGCCAGGTATGTGGGACTGAGTACCTGTCCTGGAGGAAGGACTCAACTACCCTTCAGACTCTGGACTTTACCTTACAAATGCAAAGGTGTGATCTAATCATATGGACCCTTATAGTAACTCTAAATAAGAAAAGAAAACATTATATACACAGTTGATAAATAGTCCGTGGAAAGTAACATTACCATTTGGCTTCAGTGATGTTTTCTTGTGAAAGAGGCATTATCAGACTGGAGAATTACTCAGTTTCCTAGAGTTGAGAAAAGGCAATCATTCCAAAGGTTTTTGATGCTTTCCAAGCATTTATGAAATACATACAGTGTCTGATATAGTACATTGCTGGATGTTATGGGTCATGGTATAATATAAGAAAATTTCATTATTCTCATATTTTCTTAGGATTATAGCTCTATTTGCAGGTTTTCCAATTTTATGTTTTTTAAATTTACTTACATTTGAGGTAATATAACATATTCTAAATCCTTTGTGAAATTATACAGTCAACTTGAATAAGTCCTTAAGCAGAATTAGTCTAAAAGAAAAAGCGTAAAAGAAGCAGATATGCAATTAAATGAAGAAATAATAGGTTTGAAAGAAAATATAAATTATGTTTAAATATAACAGACACTTATAATCATAAAATAATCTCAGTGTTGCTTTAATCATCCAGCATCGATGTTAATAGTTCTTTAACACTTGATTATCATCATTTTCCCATTTTTCGACTAGTAGTTTAAAAATAGATGTAAATTAAATATACATCATTAAGCAAATACCATTTTCTTTTTTTCCTATGTTGTCCCTGAATCTTGAGACCTTGTTGCAATTCGCTTAGTATTTTAAAACATCTTTAAATGTTTTAATGCACACAATCATATCATTTATGAATAAACAGCGTGCTACTTATAAATTCCCAATTTTTATGACGGATTTTTCTTTCACTAGCCTGTAGTGCAAGGCTGAGTAAAACCGGTGCAAGTGGGCATTCTTGCCAGGTTAAACAATCTCACATCCTTTAATAGATCAAATCTGGTTGCAATGGATTACTGTACTTTAAAAAATTTCTGGCTTGCTAAAAGCTTTGTTGTACTTTCAATGCTCATAGGAAAGATTGGCACATAATTTTCTTTTTTTTCTTCAAAACTTTGCTTTGAGATTACCATTATGCTGGGTCCATACAACAAGCTGAAAAATAGTCCCTTTCATTCCTATGGGAGTGGTAGTTACTCTTTTTCTTACATTCTCCTTCTTGGACTGCAAGTTATTTCTTCATTAAATGTAAGGATTTACTCTTGGAGGCCTCTGGAAATGGAGTTTATTTTGTGGAAAGAGACTGAATTATTGGGTGGTGCCTGTGGCTCAAAGGAGTAGGGCGCCAGCCTCATATGCCGGAGGTAGCAGGTTCAAACCCAGCCCCCACCAAAAACTGAAAAAAAAAAGGAAAAAAAAAGAAACTGAATTATTTGATGTCTTTAATAAATAAAAATCTATTCAGACTTCTACAATTTCTTCCTTTGTTGGGGAGGTAATTTCTGTATTTCTTAGTGAACTTTTCCTATCTTGTTCAAATTTTCAAATTTATTGGCAAAATATGTTTGGGGCCTAAATCTATACCAGTATTTCTTATGGACACACCACCTGTTCTGTACTCATTTTTCTCTCCTTCCTTAATATTATTTGGGATTAATTAGGATTTATGTTAAATATTTTTCCTCTTTATTCCTTTGACATTCATACATCCTGTAAGTACTAACATTCTAAGATCATCTTGGCGGTTACAATATATGACCTAAACTTACTTAACCTAAGCTATCATACGTAGTAGTGGATTAACCACCTTCTAGGAAGTGCTAAAACATCAGAGCTATTCTCCCCAAAGTGTGGTCCACAGACAGCCTCGGCATCGCCTGGCACCTGTTAAAACTACGGAATTCTTAAGTAGCCGGGTGCTGTGGCGGGCACCTGTAGTCCCAGCTACTTGGGAGGCTGAGGCAAGAGAATCGCTTAAGTCCAGGAGCTGGAGGTTGCTGTGAGCTGTGTGATGCCACGGCACTCTACCAAGGGGCATAAAGTGAGACTCTGTCTCTACAAAAAAAAAAAAAAAAAAACTACGGAATTCTCAGGCCCAGGCCAGGCCTCCTCTAGCCCAGCCTGCAGCTTCATGAGCACGCAAGCTGTGTCTTGCATACACGAAAGCTGAAGGGCATTACCGTTGAATCTATTAATTCCAGTTATCCTCATTCCTGACTCTTTCTGTTATTGTGGTTATGTAATTTAATTCTAACACAATTTTCAATTCTGTAAGCCCCTGTTATTATTAGTTTATTAGCAAATATACTTACCTATTTACCACCATATCAGATTTAATCACGTAGTCCTCCTATTATTGCCCCTGCTTTCCTCACTTTCTTATTCCTTTCTCTCATCTGGGTTAAATCGGGAATAATTTTTCATCTGCTGAGTAGTATCTTTAGACCACCTTGTGTCTAATTCTCCTATTTTTTTTTTGTTTGAAAATGTATTCATGTTATCCATAAATTTAAAGATCTAGTCATTTGGTATAAAATTCAAATTCAAACACCTGGAGTATCTAATCCAATGCTTATGAGGTAGTACGCACTCTCTATATTTGGTGAATTCATAGTTGTTTAAACTATTAAATTTTAAAATAAAATTAGATAATACTTAAGTTTGACTCAGTTGATGAATAGCTTTTTTTAATTAGGAAAAGTAAGATTGTACTGAACATAATAAAGCAATCAATTCTACTTCTCCGTTTCTTTCTAATTGTGGAAATAATCTTTATAAAACCTTGTACATATCGATTCCAAGACTCTCAAAGTCTATATAGAGGTCACAAAAGTTGTACAATATTCAATTTCAAAGCTTAATCAAAACCAATAAATATGTAAAAGCTTCCTTCTGTGCATTAAGATTTCAGCTAAGCGTGAAACACTGCAAAAGAATGTCTTTCATTTTTTTGACAGGTGCACATTTGATTCGAGTTGATTGCAAATAGCCCTTAGTATGTGACGGCCAAGGTACCTAGAAGAAATTACAACAGTTTTACAAGGTATGTACACATCTTACTTGGGAAAAAATAATTGAACCCTGTAGCTACAGAAGCATTTTTAAATACAGAATGCTCTGAAGACTTAAACATTAAACTACTCTTGTGGATTTTACTGCAAATTCAATGGAACATCTAGGATTGGCAGTATGTGAGATTTTTGTTTCAAGCATGTGTGATCCGTATTATTTCAGTACTTTTTCTATTCGCAGTGACAGCTGTCAGTGTTCTGCAAACAAACAAACTATCCAAACAAACAACAACACTCTTAACATCTGTTCTTGTTTGGCCGTAAGTGTTTAATAGGTTTTGTTTTACATTCTGCATAATGGGAAGATTGAGAACTAGAAAATGAACATTTCTCTCAGAAGCTAATTTTCTTTAGTATTTTTAGTGTAAGTCACCCAAGTACGCAGAAGGAAGCATATATTATTTATTTTTTAAAAAATTCTTGTTGAACATCTATAATGTTATAGGTTGGTGTAATTTTGGAATATTATTTAGCATAAGCTTAATAACTATCACTAATTTAGATCCTAATCTGCCGTGAAAGACAGTGAAGAAAAGACATGTTATATATCATTCTAATGTTTGATTACTGCTATAAAAGTAAATTCTTCATCCAACCTAAATTCTACACAATGTTGCTTAAAATCCTTTCCTTTGGTGTGAAAGTATTTTTTTTTTTGAGACAGAGTCTCACTTTGTTGCCCTTGCTAGAGTGCTGTGACATCACAGCTCACAGCAACCTCCAGCTCTTGGGCTTAGGCGATTCTCTTGCCTCAGCCTCCTGAGTAGCTGAGACTACAGGTGCCCTCCACAATGCCCGGCTATTTGTTGTTGTGGCAGTTTTGCTGGGGAAGGGGTCAAAACCACCACCCTCGGTATATGGGGCTGGCGCCCTACTCACTGAGCCACAGGCGCTGCCCTGTTGTGAAAAGTATTTAAAGTTAATGAGAATTAAAGATGCATCAACCAACCCACTTAACTTGACATGCATCATTGTATTTTTTATCTGACCAATTCAGTGTGTTTTTCGGAGGCATGGCAGTCACCAGAGTTAGTGACAGGGCACTCAGATTCATCATTGTATTTTTTATCTGTCCAATTCAGTGCTGTTTGTCTGAGTCATGGCAGTCACTAGAGTTAGTAACAGGGCGCTCAGATTCTTACTCCAAGTCAGGAACTGCTTACTATACTCTGGGTCTTGTCATTTTCATGAAATTGCTGAAGATAAGGCCAGTTTCTACATAATGTATTTTTTTGGTTGATAAAAGATCAAGATTTTTTTTCTTCTCCATGAAACTGTTATGTATTATATAGACTCTTTTCTTTTTTTTTTTTAATCATGTAATTACCAAACAAAAAAGTATAAGTGAATAGATACTAAATATGAGGACAATTAATGACAATTAAGGTTATGGGGGGGGAAGCAGAAAGAGAGATGGAGGGAGGGGTGTAGGGCCTTGGTGTGTGTCACACTTTATGGGGGCAAGACATGATTGTAAGAGGGACTTTACCTAACAATTGCAATCAGTGTAACCTGGCTTATTGTACCCTCAATGAATCTCCAACAATAAAAAAAAAAAAAAAAAAAAAGCAGCAACATGGAGTATCCTTACATATAATTTTTTAGTTTTCTCTATTTTCAATATTGATACTCTAAATAGGATTAAAAGTTTATGATACTCCTTCTCAACCCACACAGACTGATATTTTGTTTTCCTAATCATTGATATTTACATTTAGTTGCGTGTACAAGCTTCCATTTGGGTGTGTGTACCAGCTATGTGACAGGAATATTATACATATTTCTCACTTGAATATTGAAAAATATTCAAGTAATATTTTATCTCTAATTTGAGGAGGAAACTCAGCCATAGAGAAATTGTGATATGTCTCTAATCATTCAAGTAGAAAACTATGAAAGTATGTTTCTTTGACTCCTGAACATTGAAATTTGAACTATGTTAATCTTTGCTACCGCATTATATTATATTTTTCAGTATGAGCTATGTCAATTTGAATTAATTAAAATTGCCATAGTAACATTATTGTAGAAGGTCAGAGAGAAAAGTGGATTCAAAAACATTCTCTACATTGGGACTGGAAATTTGGAGCAATTATAGGAGACTCAGCTTATCTTTCCAGAGTTTTTTAATCTTTCTGGAAATAATATAGAAGTCTTTTTTTTTTTGCATTTAATATAGAATATAAGCAATGAAAAACTTGCTTCTATTTTTGGAAAAATGTTTAAGAAAGGCTGATATAAACAAAAGTACAGAAGCATCTGTCTTTTTATTCAGTTTGGCAATTTTTTTTAATAATTTTTATTTTTATTTTTTGCAGTTTTTATGCCAGGCTGGGTTTGAACCCACCACCTCTGGCATATGGGGCCGGCGCCCTACTCCTTTGAGCCACAGGCGCCGCCCAATTTGGCAAAATTTTAATAGGAAAAATAAACCCGTTGAATAGTAACATATATAGGAAAGAACATTTGTATTTTATACTTTCTCACAGATGAATCCTTTTATTACTTAAAGGTTTTCCTCTTTAGTTTTGATTATTTTTAGTTGTCTGGTTTGCTTACAAAAGATGTAGACACATTCTTACCTTTATGGTAAGAAGTATATTATGTGAGGTGAATGCTGATATTTCACTTAAGTATATTATTCAATTATCTATATTGCCATCTAATCAATTGCCTATCATAATTTTTAATTGTAAATAGTAAAATGAAGGATGTGTGAATAAAAGTGCACAATGATTGAGGATTGCCTCCCCGTGAGGGTGGAGCTGTGGGGCGGGTTCTTAGTTGAGTTGAGTGGCAGTTTGATCTCCAAGAAGGCCCTAAGCTCCTCTGAGATGTGCAGAGGTGGGAGGCTTCCTGCTGCTGAGGGCTCACTGAGAGGGCTTGTGGGTGAGTGGAACTGCTGCTTCACTTCCTGGGAAGAGTCTGGGAATACAAAGGAAACTAATGACCTCTTCCAGTTTTCTTTTCCCCTATAAAAACTATGGGCACAGGGAAATTCTCTCCACCTGGCATGGTGCTGATCTGTTTGGGGAGGCGATGAAGTTGAGTGAGATCCTTCCTTCTTACTCTTCTAATCTGGACTTTCCACTGCTTGATTGTCTCAGCCTTGTTTCCAAGGGATGGGATTTTCAAAGCCATGTTTTAGTCTGTGGATTGTTGCTAGTTGATCTTTCATGGCAGGAAAGAGAATTTGAGACTTGCTCTTCTGCTGTCATGCGGGTGTCTTCGAGTTGGTTGCAATTCCTGAAAGGCCACCTTCAGTTTCCTATTTCTTTTTTTTTAGAGACAGAGTCTCACTTTATGGCCCTCGGTAGAGTGCCGTGGCCTCACACAGCTCACAGCAACCTCCAACTCCTGGGCTTAAGCGATTCTCTTGCCTCAGCCTCCCGAGTAGCTGGGACTACAGGCGCCTGCCACAACGCCCGGTCAGTTTCCTATTTCTAAAATCGTCATCGCCTTCATCACAATGACAAGAAAAATCTTACTCCAGTCTGTCAAGATAAAGTCTTACAATGTTAGACAATTTTGCGAGTGACATCCCATAACCTTTGCTGTGTATCAATGGTTCTCAACTTTCCTAATGCCGCCACCCTTTAATACAATTCCCGTGGGTTGCGACCCACACGTTGAGAACTGCTGCTATATAATATTACCTATCAAAACTTAATAATGGGAATGGAATCCATTGATATGTATATATTGCATAATATAATTACAGGAGTGAGAGCCCATCAACACTGTCTCATCATTAGTTGGAAGTCACAAGTCCCTCCCATAGACAAGGGAAGGTTAATTTTTCAATAGCTAAAATATTGGATGTGCAAATGTATGATGTTAGTTTCCTACATTTCAACTGAGCTTAGTTCCAGTTACCCAATATTGAGTCATGATTGGAAAAATATCTCTTGGTAACTTTAGTAGGATGTCTTCCAATTTTATTGCTTTCTTGTTCATGAATCTTTCTTCTCTCTTTCTTTCTCTCAAGGGAAATGCCAGTGACCAAACATGATTCACTTGCTAAGGTGGCATTTAGTGATGTGGGACGTGGTCTGGATTCAGTCCCTCCCCCTGGCCACCTCTCAGCTGCAGACTGTCCTGTACATGATCCTGGGTGTTGGTTTCACCTCAGCTGCATCACTGCTGCTGTGCAAGATTTTGCCATGATCTGAGGCTCGGGTGACCTAAGTAGCAGCCCAGAAAATTTCCCTCCTTTTTCTGAGTATTTCCATTCTTTGGGGCCCTTTCAGCCATTCAGATAATCCTCACTAGCGGCAGATCCAGGAATCTCAGCCAGGATGGGAAGGACTCTAAATTACTCTCAAGAACTTTTTAAGCAAAACAATCGTCTCCATGCCTGTGGTACAAAAAGAACAAGATTAACTTGGGACCTGTTTCTTATATTCACGTATTTAAAGAAATGCCATTTAAGAGAGAGAATGCCTCATTTCAGATAGTAGACTAGGGAAAGTGTGTGGTTCTGCATCCACCCTCAGCCTCTAGGCTTCTGCTGCAACGGAGGCTTGACTGGCTTACTATTTGTCTCCCAATGCAGACCAAAGATCAGCCCATAATAGTTGCTTAATGAATGAATGGCACAGAAATAGACACATGTGGTTTTTACTCTTACTTAGTTGAGACAATAATCTGTGAAACACAAGCAACTTCCACTGATACTATATTTAGACTGAGATTTAAAGTGTTTATAAAATCAGGTGTTTGGGGGTAATAAATTCAGCTAAATCTAGTATACCCAATGGGTTATTAAATTTCACTCTGGGAGTTTATGAATTATGAAATATAGAATTCAATAAAAACAGACCACTCTATTAAACTTATATTAAATTCGAACATAACAAAAACCTCATTGATGATTATGAAATTGATGATGGCAAATTTTACAATGAGCCTTTTTATCAGAAATTACTTCATTTTAACATAGTAGAACTTTACTTTCAAGTATTATGGGAAATGATATTTTACCCCCATTAGAGAAAGTTAAGGGAATTAAGGGCCTTTATTATGTTTAACAAAGAAAAATATGGTATTAAAATATAAAAGAATAAAGATAATTTATAATAAAAGGATACTGCTGTATACAAAGAGTACATTAAATCATAATTCCACTTTCAATAGTGGAAACTTAACAAAAAGCTGTAACCAAAGGAAAGGGGAATAGATCTTCTGAACATGGTACAAAGACAAAAAAATGAAACAAAATATAGAGAGTTACTTACAATTTTAGAGAGTCTGTCAAAGTAGAAAACCAAATATAGAATGAGCATATTGTTACAAATGGCTTTTGAGATTATAATAAAAGACATTCACAAAGGTACCTTGCCCCGGGGAAATAGCCTAACAAAGAAATGCTCACAAAGTCAGAACATTAATGATAATGTTAAAATGGAAGAGTATTGTCAAGTTATTGGACAATTTGCCATGAAATTGTAGATAAGTGAGAAAAACTGATCTCAAAAAATTGTAAGTGGACAAAGAGCAGATAAGAGAATGCTTATTAGGAACATTTATCATATGCAAATAAGCAGGACCTGTTGACCTGTGACCTATATACTGTGGCTTTTTTTCAAAGGATTATTTTGCACACTTATTATTGTTGAAAAATTCTCAGCATGTCAGGCTACATTGGCCTGTTGAGAAGAAGCTACTTAGCATTGAAAATTGCCTGAATGTTTAAAAACAAACTCAGAGAATTTCGTTAGAAGGAGGAGTTTAACGGGGTGCCAGAGAGTTGATGTTACAGTGTCACGCTGAAAGTCTTTTAAGAGTTTGGAAAGTTCTTCCCAAATGTTTTTTGTCAATGATGGTAAATAGGGAAGCCCTATAAAAAACAGTGGAATTAGAAATATTGTAAATAGCTTTAAGCTGTCCGTTTAATTTTTCATAATCTAGCATGCTACAAATCTAAAATCTTTGCAGAGATTTCAGAATCTTTGGTTCGACTCTTACTAAACTGACAATCTAATGTGTCTATATAGAGTATGTGAATTCTTATCCCAACGGGGAGGTGGAAAAGGGTTGAAAAAGGAGAGGTGAATAAAAGATAACGTAAATGAAATTTAAGCAAAGAGGGAGGTCGGCTGTTACGTGCCACATGAGAAACAGCTGTGGCTTTTATTGCTTAGTTCTGGTTAGCTTTTTCTAAATCTTCCCTTTCTGAAAGAGAAAGGTATCTTGCAAGGATCTAAGGGATCAAAGTATAAATCTCCAACACACCACTTTCCAGGAAAGATTGGAATGTACCTATCCCGATTTTAAATCAGAACAAGCTCTGAAGAGAAACAGATGAACCATGAAATCCTCAAGCTGGTAAAAGACTTAGGAAGAAGGGTGGGAAACATTTGCTGCGTCCTGTAACATCACGACAGGTGTACGACATTGCTTCTCTCCACATCACCTGGTGAATTGTACACATCTTTACCGTGCTCTCATGGATATGGAAATGAGAAAGGAGAGAATTCTTTTTAGCAGTGGGTACCTGTCATCTGTCTTACCTAGTGTTGACTTTACGCCATTTTGGAACAAATTATTGGTATAATGTATTAATAACCATCCCCACTACCTCAGTTAGATCCCAATAATCACCAGTTACATTTTTAAGTGGAAAATTTTATATGTTAGTTCATGGCTTATTGGACCCTAGATAATATCTTTAAGCTGTTTGTTTTCAATTCAAAATAAGAATATAAAAGAAAAAAAGTCAAACATTTATTAGGTTGTTTTAGAAATTGTGATGGTTAATTTTGTGTCAACTTGATTAGGCTTATCCCCAGTTATTTTAAATACCAGGTTAGAATTTGCTGTGAGTTGTTATATTGTAAATATCATGACCATTTATAATCAGTTTAAGTTAAGCAAATTATCCTTGATAATATGGGTAGGCCACTGCTCATTACTTGAAGGCCTTAAGAGAAAAACTTGAATGTTCCTAGAGAAGAAAGAATTATTCTTTGAGACTGTAACATAGAAATACTGTCTGAGTATTTAGACTGTTGGTCTGTTCTGTAGATGTTAGACTCAAGACAGCAACAGCAATTCGTTTTCTTTTTTATTGTTTGGGGTTCATTGAGGGTACAAAGAATTGGGCTATGCTGATTGCATTTGTTAGGTAAAGTCCCTCCTCTAATTGTGTCCCTCCCCCAGAGGTGTTCCATACACCCTGACCCTCACCCCCGCCCTCCTCCCATCTCCCTGATCCCTTGTTCCCCGGCCGCCTGCCGTGAATTGATCTGAGTTTTTCTCCCATGAGCAGATGTATTAGATTGTCCACTGGCTTCGTATTACAATTGAGTACACAGAATTCTTGCTTCTCCATTCTTGTGATGCTTTACTAAGAAGAATACGTTCCAACTCCATCCAGGTTAATACAAAAGATGTGAAATCTTGCAATAGCAATTCTTAATCTGAATTTCCACACTGTCAGATTGACCTACAGATTTTGGACTTGCCAGTTTCCATAATCACACATGTCAACTCCTTAAACTTTCTCTCTCTCTTATAGTATACATGTACACACACATATACATACATACACATATATGTACATAATTCATACATACATACATACATACTTTGAAGAACCCTAACAGACAGATGGCTCAGTGCTTTCCTAAAACTAGACTGGGCTAGACTTCCATGTTTAAGCAAAATATACTCCTCACTACATACCAGAGTGACTATTTTTGCATCACGTAAATAGTGCTGCAAAAACCTGGATCCCAGAAATAGAAAATATGGTTCTGGACTTCTTTGAGTTCTTTCCTTGCATTTTTTAAAACAAAATCTTAAAATGAACATGAAGTTAAAGCTAAGACTCTGTTATTAATAAATGCTAATACTGGGGCACATAGGAGTGGAATCTAATGATAATCATTAGGTTATTCTGTATTTTTCTATACAAATCATCTCCAGAAATTTTATCGGTTCCACCTACAAAATCATTACAAACTGATTAAATATTAACATTTTTGAATATCGTTTTTAATGAACATACTTAGTGAGTTAACAGGGTTATGAAGTTATGTAACTCTCCTCAAACTTCTATATTTACTTAAGTTATCACTACAAAGAAGGATTTCAAGATTTTTGGGAAAGGTCTACGAAGCATCGAATGATTCAAGTCATAATTTTGTCTGTTTGCAATGAGATAATATGCTAGAATAGTGTTACATATTGTTAAATACTTGAGACACTATTATAAAAATTCTTACTGGAAACATTATTAAAATGCCAAAATTTTGACTTTTTTTCTAATACATTTGTATATAGCAGTTCAAAGTTTACAAAACACCTCACACACGTTTCTTGTTTCCATTTGGACCTGTGATGTGAAGAAACTCAGCCCCATGATCATTGCTGCAGTGTAGACAGTAAGTAATGAATGGAAGTGGGTGTCACCTAGGGAATTTACCCAATAAGACACTTGTCTCCACTTATGAAAACACTAAGGTATAGAAAAGATATACCAGGTTTGACCATTAAGTTCATGAACACATCCTAGACAAAGTGCTCTGAAAGGTGGATTTTGTATTGGTGTCAGTGAGTGGCTCCCCCAGGGGAGGACTTCAAAGGTGACTGTCGTGATAGTCAGTGAGGCATGTGGCACTGTTTCTAGGATGAGTACGTGAGCTTACTTGTCCAGCTTTGTATGAGCAAATCTGTTGTCTCTTTTGTTAGAAATAAAGCCTAGACTATAATTACAGAAAAACATCAAGCACAGACAAAGAGCTAAGAAGGCTGTGTTTTTTTAATGTCTTTCTTATTTGAGTTTCTCCCTGGAGAAAATGAACTTTTTACATTTATTTCAATGAAACATTATGAAGATTATTACGTTTCATGGTAACAGAGAAACATTACCATGAAATGTGATAATATACACTCAGCTCATGTCTTTGCAATGGCTTCTAATTTCTCAAGCATTTTAAGCTGTTTCCTCTCCTAGAAGCCATTGTTTTTAACCTTCGTTATCTTAATTAGTAATTGTTCTGTCAAACTAGCCTTTATCAGATTTAATACCAAGATGACCCTTCATGTGTTCATCAAACTTTAATAGACACTGACGTATTTTCCGAAGGTTGAAATGTTAGCTGCAAGGACAGAGCTTTGAACTGTCAACGTTGCCTAATAAACATTTTTTTCACTCTGCATTTACCTTCATGCTTCCTCTGTGCTCTGTTCACAGTTAACTTTCTGGTCATGGTGGTCAATTTTAAAGAATCTTTTCAATGGTTCAACGTCAGGTTACACTGCATCTTATTACCTTGTTCAACTTTGAAGAACAGAAGTACATCAAAGCTTTTTACTTCAATTTGCATCAAACTTTTTCAATTTTAACTTATGTACTTTACCATTGTAGAGTAAAATTTTAAACATTCGTAATTGTCTGGGGGCAGGGGGGCTAATTAGTCTAGTTAATTCAAGGAAAAGCACTTCTAGTCTGTAACTCCAGAAACCTGTACTATGTCATCACATCAGCTCTTGATGACGTGGCCTGTGGTCTGCTCTTATTCACTCCTCATAATGTTTATTACTTCAGGCCTCAGGGCAGCCCCACAGCTTTCTTCCCTGACCCTCAGTCCACCATAGTGCAATGCCTACTAACATCGTATTCATATCCTTAATGGTCAATACAGAAAATGTGCCAAATTTTGTATATGCATGTGAACATTAGATTTCCTGGAGAACTTTATTAGATTTTAGCCAGGATGTATGGTATCCCTACTCCATCACTCTGACCAAATTCAATTCATTTTTCTAGAGAGCACATATTCGAATATTCACATATTAGAATAATATAATCCACCAAAGTAGTTAATATGGCTGCTTTCGAAAAATATTTTTATGAGGTACTCAGGGGAAATACCAGGACAAAAATTTGAGGGTGCACTTATAAGGGTTATACAGTAAAATCTTCCTCTGAAATATATGTCTGTTTATATAAAAATGCAGGTATTAGGACATCTGTGTTATTTTTTTCAACATTTTACTTTTTTCTTTCTTTTTTAAAATTTCAAATTCATATGCAAGTACAAATTTAGTTTACATTGTTTTTAATTATAGGCTAAGGTTCAAGTTGTAGGTGAGCCCTTCACCCAGGGGTACGCTAAACACCCCTCACTTTGTGTACATTAGGTGAGATCTTACCAAATGCCCTCCCTCCTCCCCCAATTCTCCTCCCTCTTTCTCCTCTTTCCCTCTTTTCCCCTCCCTCTTGCTAGACTATATTTGTATTCCATCATTCATGTGGGTGTGTAGTTGTCTATATATTGGTTTCATATTAGTATTGAGTACATTGGATATATATTTTTCCACTTTACTTAGAAGAATCTATTTCAGCTCCATCCAGGTAAACATAAAAGATGTAAAGTCTCCATCTTTTCTTATGGCTAAATAGTACTCCATGGTATACATATCTCAGTTTGTTAATCTGTTCGTGGGTTGACAGGCACTTGGGTTGTTTCCATGACTTGGCAATTGCAGCTCAATTCACAACTGCATAATTTTTTAAATGCTTGCAATTAGACAAAAAGATATAGTTATATAGTCCTCTAAACATTATTCTTGACCATTATGCACTGTATAAATTCATTTTTATGACCAAATTCTGTACTAAAAAAAAAATGTTATCTTCCAGTAGACATTAATAGATGATTGCTTATATTTAACAGACTATTGTCAAGGCGAATGATCTCTCCACTTCAGAAATACAAAGATTTTCTACTTCAAGAACACTCTATTAAAATTATAATTGAAATTCTTTGGTTAAATATGCTTTTTAAAGATTATGATTCAGTCTAGAGCATGTACTCTTGGCACACACAAAATACTAGAATCACGTTCTAGATTAAGCTATTTTATCTTTTAATATGAAAAATATTTTTTATAGGAAACATCCCCATGAATAGATGGAGAAACCATTTCCAACGTTTTATTGAAATAAATTTAAAAATCAAATACTCTGAGTTAAAAATGGGTGAAGGATCTGAACAGACATTTTTCAAAAGATATACAAATGGCCAATAGTTGTATGAACAAAAAGCTCAACGTCATTATTCATCAGAATAATGCAATCAAAACTAAAATAAATTATCTTTTTACTTCTTTAAAACTGCTTTTATCAAAAAGATGAATGCTAGGAAGGATGTGAAGAAAGGGAAATCTATGTACATTGTTGATTGAAATGTAAATTAATGAAAACACTAAGGCAAACATTATGAAGGTTCCTCAAAAAACTAAAAGTACAACTACCAGATGACCCAGCAATTCCACTGCTGGGTATATATCCAAAGGACGTGAGTTCAGTATATCAAAAAGATAGCTGCACTCCCATGGTTATTGCTGCAGTATTCATATTGGCTGAGATTTGGAATCAACCTACTTGCCCATCAATTTTTGAATGGATAAAGAAACTGTAAGACTGTTGCAATGCCAATAGGCAATGGCATATTACATAGCCATAAACAGAATGAAACCCTGCCATTTGCAACAATATGGATGGAACTGGAGAAGGTTATGTTAAATTGAAATAGCACAGAAAGACCAATCTTGCATGTTCTCACTCACATGTGGGAAATAAATATTAAAAACAATTGATCTCCTGGAGACACAGACTAGAAGTTGGAAAGGGGATGGGAGTGTGATAAAGTGGGGATGGCTAAGAGGTGTCAAAGTCTAGCTAGAATGAATGATTTTTTATGGCACACAGTGACTAGAATCAAAAGTAAGTTAGGATATATTTTAAAGCAACTGAATGAGTGGAAGTGGAACATTTCTAACATAAAGACATGATAAATTTCTGAAGTGATGGGTATCACAGTTATTCTGATTTGATTAATTCACATTTCATGCCTGTTTTAAAACACCCCATGTACCTTATGAGGATATACAACTGTTATGCACCCACAATAAGTAAGGGAAAAAAGTGGGCTGTCTACTGTCTCACAGTCCTCTGCTATCATCTTCCCCTTCCCTGGGTATCTTTTCTAGAATAGTGACGAGAGATGCAAAAAGTGAAGAATTGTCTTGTGATGTACACACTTTGAAGATGTTGAACAGAAAAAGTGGGAGGTCCCTGGAGCAACAAAGAGACCATGAAACTGCTGTGCCAGCTCTGACTGCCCACTGCTGAAATTACGGAGAGGGAGGGAAACTCACTGATTTGTTTAAATGAAGGGTTTTTTGTGTGTATGTGGGGTGTACATGGATATCTAATTTTTTGCATCTAAATGCATTGCTAACCTCCAAAAATATCATAGACTGAATGGTATTACTACACTCAGTAAGCCAGTTTATACTAAGTAATCATAGAGTAAAACGGATGTTATTTTAGAGCTGCATGTGCTATAGGCATTAACAAATAGACTCAGAAGTACTAGAATGGATACCTAGAAATGTTATTTTTGAAAAGCAGAGAGAGCGAAGGAGGGAGAGGGGTCGGGCCTTGGTGTGTGCCACACCTTCTGGGGGCAAGACATGATTGCAAGAGGGACTTTACCTAACAAATGCAATCAGTGTAACCTGGCTTATTGTACCCTCAATGAATCCCCAACAATAAAAAAAAAAAAATACACCTTTATTGACATGTGCCAAATAATGTTCTGGAACATTATTTTTCAAGTGTTTGAATATTTATTTTTTATTTCAAGCATTCGTCCAGAAAGTTATCATTGATCAGTCAAACAAAGGAATAGAATTTGCTTTATATTGGTCGTTTGAAATACAAAGGCTGAAAAGTCAACTAAACTTTCCACATCCTAAAGCTGTTTTAGAAGCATGTAGATCTGGTGAGTGTATATGGCAGTACAGAGAATAATAGTGAAGATGTTAAATGATTCATCATGGAGAGGATATTGGGATCTGTAGTCATGACAAATTCTGTCACCTCTGGAAATTTCGCTATGACAAGAGATAGAGATGTCATTTATCATCCTTCCACCAAGAGCAAAATTTACTTTTAGTGCCTCTGCTTCACCAACCTTAAAAAATTTAATTTTGATCATTAATGACTTATTAAAATACCAAATATAACAAATAGGGGCAGATTTCATTGAATATTAAGGAAGATTTTTATTAATTCTGTGCTAAAAGCTTCCTGCCTATCTTTTGTATGGCATAAATACGTCCTTTTTTATTGTCTAAACTTTGCTACCTTTGAGAAACTATTTAGGAAAGAGTGAGGTAAAATCTTTGTCTTGTAATCACTGCGGTGAAGTTTGAAGGCCTTCTCTTGATTCTTTTCCCAAAATACTCCATGTTAAGTTTATTTGAATTTTTAAGTGGTTATTATTATACATGTAAACAAGCACTTAAGGAAAGGTATTTCAATGCACGTGATTGTCCCTAGCTTTAACTCTTTGTCATACGTTATTTAATTTCAAGAGTATTATAATAACAAATGAGCATTTTGGTGACACAGGTGCACTTCTGCCTTGGATGAGGCCATCAGACTATTGAGGGGTCAGTGTGGTCTTAAGCACTTTGAAGAGTGTTCTGGCTTTGAATATGTTTGTACAGTAGCTTTTGGAATATGGAAAGGACTCATATATCATCTGGGTTGAATTTCCAAAAAGTAAAAGCATATTCTGTCATCTATGTGCTAACTGTGTCTACTCTACCTGAAAGCCAGTGATGTTTATGAGAGGAAGGTAGGAGGTTTTATTCTATTTTAAATGTTTTCCTTCTGGGTCATGTTTACATTTTATCAGTTATCTCACTTTTCTGCATTAAAACGTAAGCCAGAGGAGAGGACGTAAAGAATGTTGGCCTTGGTATCAGCAGATCAGAAAAGAAATGGACTGCATCAAAGTTTCATTGCTTACTCCCCGTGTGACCTTCAACAAAGCAATTAACCTTCAGACCCTCCGTTTTGTCATCTACAAAGTGGAGATGACTATTCCTCCAGACGTAAACAGTGAAGGAGATAAGTTTTGAAGGCACCTAATAAAGTGGCTGGCACATTGTATGAAGTCAATAAATATTAGGCTAATTATTACTTTAAAAATAGATAAACTCTGACAGGGAAGGCAGTAGTTTATTATGACTTTTTCATAAGTAGCTCAAGTAACATTATCTGATGTCCAGGACAGCAGGAATCATTTTTATTCATATGCAACTGGCATCTTCAATTACGTTTGCTCGTGATAATGTTTAATTACTGAATTTGAACAGTGGAACAAAATAACTTTAAAAGAATAAGTGGGCCAATTCTTTCAGTTCTTATATTTTGATAGAGGAGAGTCTTAGTAAAAGTCTGGATAATTTAGGGAGCCCAGGGAAGGCATTTCTACACAAGTAGGTTTATGGTGAGACATTTTAAGAAGAATTATTTGTGTCAGCATGAGTTGAAGAGGTACGTCTCAAAGGGGAAGAAAATAAGTCAAGTTAAGCAGAATGCACTGAACACAAAATATTTCTATTTTATTCCTGAGCAGACAAATGGTTTGGGGTTTTAATTAAAGGATAGGAAAACTGTTTATTAGTGTCTCTTGTGGTATAAGTTATATATACATTTTCAGGAATGCAAACTTTAATCAAAGCATAGATTTTTCTATGTTTTTTTCTAAAATTGTCCTCTAAAAATTGGATGGCAAGCTGGGCATGGCGGCTCACGCCTGTAATCCTAGCACTCTGGGAGGCAGAGGTAGGTGGATCCTTGAACCTAGGAGTTTGAGACCATAAGACTCCCTCTGTGCTAAAAATAGAAAAACTGAGGCAAGAGGCTTGTTTGAGTTCAAAAGTTGCAGGTTACTGTGAGCTATGATGCCATGCCACTCTAACAAGGGCGACAGATTGAGACTATGTCCCCCATTAAATAAAAATTGTATGAGATTAAATACCATTTTAAAATTAGCTACTGGTTTCCTTGCTGTTGAAATTCACTCACTTTTTGATCTTTTGCCATGAGCAGCTATCATACAATAACTATGAGTTATCAGTGAGGAAGGTCTTTAGCCTCATGTTCATTCTGTACTCATTGTTATCAAATCTACTTCTCCTAGGCTGAGAAGCTTTGTATTTTAATATAATTTTCATGCTAATTAATACAATTATTTATGATTTGCCATCCAAATGTAGACCTCTATGAAAAAGTTTTTCTTGGTCATTGGTCTCCAAACATCAATGAAATAGCAGAACCCATATTGAACAAATGTACCTCTGTGGTTTGATCATCATGACAAGCTGTAGCAAACCAGCTTTTCCTGCTGCCCTAAAATCTGATAAAGTCATTTCACAATGGTATGTTTACTTACCAATGAATCATATTAACTACTGTATACCACAGCTGTGTCTGCTTGTTTATTTTAATATCTGCTTTAGCACAGATGAGTACCACTTCCAGTATCTTTTGCTCCTTCCATTATAGTTAACTGTTTTCATTTTTCTGTCTGAAACATTCTGTTATTTCCTTGTAGACCAGGGGTCCTCAAACTCCACATGAGGCGGTGTGATTGTATTTGTTCCTGGTTTGTTTTTTTACTTCAAAATAAGATAGGTGCAGTGTGCATAGGAATTTGTTCATAGTTTTTTTTGTTTTGTTTTGTTTAATTATAGTCTGGCCCTCCAATGGTCTGAGGGACAGTGAACTGGCCCCTGTTTAAAAAGTTTGAGGACCTCTGTTTTAGACGTATTTGGAAATTCAAGTCTGACAAAGAATTTTAAAATCACTTGTATATTTAGCTGAAGTGAGATCAGATGTTGATACTGAGAAATGTCAAGCTTGACTTTTATGCATCTTTATTTATTTTTTTTTTACAGATATGTGATTGGAGAGTGCTTTTTAAGTATTATACATCACAACAATGACCATTAAACTCTTTATGTTCTCAATTAGACACTTATGAGAGGCTGAGTATACAAAAATAAAAAATGGCCAGAATATGTTTAAAAATGAGACTCTGACCTATAATTAGCAGTCACCAACACAGGAAGTCATTCTATTATTTACAAGTCAGACTTTAGGAAGTCAGACCACTGTCTCTAGAAAACAATCCAGGCCGTCAAACAAAAGCTTCTATAACGGGCCCCAAATGGCCAGGACTTGCTCAGTCACTGTTAACCTCCCCAATTTTTGCTCCCATTTCTAACTTAGTACCAACCCGAGAAAGCCAAACACACACCCCTAATCAAAGCTGCCGCTCCCAGTTAACCCTCCTCATGCTAGCTCCCGTCCATTCGCCTGGTCTTTGCTCCACTGTAAAGCATCTCACTCCTCTGCCTGCCTTTAAGTCGCTACCAAAATGCAGGTGATAGTGGCTGACTCCCTTGCTGTACCACGCTCTGAATAAGGAGCCTGTGCCTATTCCCACCTGGCTGGTTTTTGTTTATTTTCACAATTGCCTAACTTGTATAAAATGAGTTTAATTTAAAATAGTCAGTGATTCAGGGCAGTGGTTGTGGCTCAGTGAGCAGGGCGCTGGCCCCATATACTGATGGTAGTGGGTTCAAACCCAGCCCCAGCCAAACTGCAACAACAACAAAAATAGCTGGGCGTTGTGGTAGGTGCCTGTAGTCCCAGCTACTGGGGAGGCTGAGGCAAGAGAATCGCCTAAACCCAGGAGTTGGAGGTTGCTGTGAGCTGTGATATCATAATGGCACTCTCTACCAAGGGTGATAAAGTGAGACTCTGTCTCTAAAAAAAAAAAAAAAATACATTCAATGATTCAGTGAGAACTTTTTTTATGTTAGACTTTGTGCCGGGCATACAGTTACGACAATGAACTAGGTGAGAAAGACTCATGCATTCACTAAACTTATAACTGACAAAATGAGCAGAAAAATACAAACTATCGTGGGTTAACTTTGATAAGCTAGGCGTAAGTTGTTATGGGAACTCAAGGTAATCTGAAAAGAGGAAAGGTTATGGATTTAAAAGATGGTGTATATGCAACATGTTTTTATTATAAATATTTAGTGAATTATTTAATGAATAAATAAAATCACCATTATGTTTTCACTTTTAATTTTTCCTTTGTTTACAAAAGATCATTTTTGTTATTATGGATTGAAATGCTTGTAATGAACATTTCTCAGTATACCCTCAGATTTCCTTTTATGCTGATATATATTTGATCAACATACCTTTTCCTTTTTGGCTAAGATTAGACATCCCTTTGATAAATATTTAATATATGTTTTCCCTTAGGTCCTCATATGCTTTTGACATGGATAAAAGGGAAAATTTTGGTAATTTGGATTTTTTAATTAGAATTCTCCAACAACTGTTTGACATTTAAATAAGACCATTTAATTTTAGTTAATAAAATAATCTCAGAATTGAGGGCATATTATTATACAATAAATCCCTTCTCTTCTTCTGGCTGCAATATAGTATTAGCTATCCAGCATACAAGGTTGCTGAAATCTTTTTGAAATCCTACCACTATGCAAGTGATCAAGTATTTTCCATCATAATCTGTCCTTTAAAACTTTGAATTATATCTATAATTCTTAACGAAGCTCTAATTATTCCAAACTCATAAACTTATTTTTTTTTTTAATTTTTTTTTTCCATTCTGTTATTTAAGTACATGGCTAAATTAGTTGTAGCTTCAACTGGATCATGTGACACAATTAAAGATTAATCAAGCCTGTTTCTTATTTAACTTATCTTTGATGACTGCATTTCGTCACATTTGGTAACTAAGTGTTAAAATATAGGAATGTGTAAGGTGCCAGGGAACAAAGAAGAATGGGGAAATAATTACTTGATCTCTCAAGTGAGTTTAAAAAGACATCGTTGCACTTCAAAATTTAAGTAAGATTTTGCAGGCAAATAAAACAAAACAAGAAAATTCCTTTTCCAGCAATATGCTTTCAGAATATCCCTTGACTTACAAAACTTATAGAAATATTAGAACACACATATATATACACAAAAATACGTACTTTTGAATTATTGATCAAGCTTCTAAAAAATAAAGAGACTCATATGAAGTTTAAAAGATAAGAACTAATCATCATACACCCCAAGTCAGGTGAGTCATATGGTAATGAACTCTTAGAATGCAAGTAATTTAGTACCAACAAATTTAATAGCTCACAAAGACCAAAGATTGAGTTTGAGCTGTGATTGTAGGAAAACTCAAAAGTATCTTTCACTCTCAGGAAGATAAGGGTCAAAAACTCTTTCTTTGTTTCTGTTTTTCTTTCTTATGTTTTATTTTTGTATAAATTTAAGGGGCGCGTGGACATGTTGTGTAGTGGTGAAGTCTGGGCATTTCAGTCTATCCATGTCTGGAATTACCTGCATCATCACTGACCCCCTCTCACCCTTCTGAGTCTCCAGTGTCCATCTGTCCACACTCTATGTCCATGTAATGTGTTCTGGGGAAGGAGTCCTTGTCGCCCTGACAAGAGTGAAGCCATTTTGGGAGGCAGCAAGTGAGAGAAAGCAGGCCCTAAACCAAACTACATGATCACAGCAAACCCCTGCTCACATAGCTGGGGATCTTCAAGGCCAGGGTGCCTGGGAAACCCCAGAACAAAGAATTCCTTGCTCTGGTCCTTCCTGACACTACCAATAAGACCCTAGTGAGCAGATCAGCCCTTCTGCAGAAGGGAGTAATTCTAAGACTGGTTCCTGACACAGCATCATTCATTCTGCAGAAAAAAGACAACTTCCCTCCCCTTTCCTAATCCCCACCTGTCTTCCAACCACACTAATACAATCTTTTTGAAACTGTGAGAGTGAGCTGACTCCGTCCAGACTCCATTGCTCTTTTATAATAAAGCCTTTCCTTAATTGCTGGACTGGCCTCCTCTCCTTCTTGTGGACTCTCACTCAACTCTATCTCTAAATCTCTAATGTGTTATTTAGCTCCCTCTTGTAATTGGCTTGAACTTTTTTGTTCCCACTAAATTCATACACTGAAGCCTAATCTCCAATTTAAAGGTATAGAAGCAGGTCCCTTGGGAGTGATTAGCTCTTAGGGGCAAATCCGTCCTGGACAGGATTAGTGCCTGAACCACCAGGTTCTATGGCTCACATGTCCTAGAGCAAAATGTCCTGATGCCATGCACGTGAGAGTGACCAAGATGGAAAGAACAATGTGTTTGGGATGTGTATTGAAAATTGCATCCCATCACTTCTGCGATATTTGATTAACAGCAAGTGATGAGGTCCATCTCACAATCAAAGGGAAGGATTACACAGGGGTATAAATCAGCAGTTAAGGATTGACAGGCGATCATTTTAAAGGAGGCCTACCACACAAGATAAAAAAATATATATTAAAAAGTACAGGCACATTTATAAACATAAAAGCAAAAATGCCTACCAAAATACTGGCAATTAGATTGCATTAGAGTTTTAAAATTATTTTGCATTCTATCCAAATTGAGCTTATCCATTAATATAAAGGTGGTTTACTGTAAGAAAAAAAAAAAAAGTATGTTGTCATTCACGGCATTGGCACTTAAAAGTAAAAAATCCATTAAGTGAATAGATGCAGCAAAAAATTCCTATGAAAAAATTCAACATCTATTCATTAAAAAAAAGAACTTTAATAACATGATAAATAATGTCAACCAGAAATTTGTAGAAAAGTTTATATCAAATGGGAAAATATAAGAATCATTATTTACAACTCAAGAAATAGACAAAGATGACCATTGTCACCATATTTATTCAATATTATAGTGGAGGGTTTAGCCAATTCAGTAAGATAAGAAAATAACTAAAAAAATGTACAGTAAAATAAGAAATTAATATTGCCATGCTATATGATTATCTATGGATAGATTGATAATGACAAACTTTTATAGCTAAATGTTTAGAAATTTTGTTAGACATGAGATCAATATAAAAATTGCATTATTATGCCAGAAATAACCAGTAAATATAATGAAAATTGAATTATCTACCACCAAACAATAAATGCAATAAATAAATAGGAATTAATTTTTTTAATACAATAGAGAAGAGCTCTATAGAAAAAATGCAACTCTGATAAGCATTATAGAATATTTATCCAGGGAGAGATTAAATATAGATGGAGCAAAAATAAAGCACAAATATTAAATATAGTTGCACCATTTAGTATGAAAACATCCTGCTTTCTCTCTCTATTTATTTATTATTTCATAACATTAAGTCCTCTAAATTAGCAAAATACATATCTCTTATAAATAAATTTGTAAAAACCTAGTCAGTTGAAAAGCTAAATTGGAATTACAAACAAAATTGGGGACATTTTAATGAAAATAAGAATTGTTTTGTACTTTTTTTTTTTTTCCTTGAGACAAAGTCTCACTCTGTTGCCCAAGCTAGAGTGCTGTGGCATCACAGCTCACAGCAACCTCCAAGTCTTGGACTCAAGCTATCCTCTTGCATCAGCCTCCTGGGTAGCTTGGACTAGAGGTGCCAGCCACCACGCCCAGTTATTATTATTATTATTTTAAGTATAGATGGCATCTTGCTCTTGCTCAAGAAGGTTTTGAACTCCTGAGGTCAAGGAATCCACTGGCCTCACCCTCCCAGAATGATAGGATTACAGGCATGAGTTGCCATCTCAGGCCACAAGAAGTGTTTGAAGGCCAATCTCAAACATAATGGTAATGAACCAAGGTTCAAAAAAAATCCGGCTAGTCACAAATTTCTGAAGGATCAAATCCTATGCTACAAAGCATATAACTTGAGGGTGCCATGACAAACTATTAGCAAACAGAATAAATTAAAATAATGCAGGTTGATTTCACTCTTGGTGTTCACATGCAATCATAGTTTCTTCCTTTTTATGACAATTGTAGAAAATAAAATCTGAAATTATGTCTTCATACCAGTGGTCTCCATTCAACGGAAGAAGTTAATCAACTGTTCTGAATTAGGGCCCATTACTGTGTGTCTGCTACTTTTCTTTTTGTCCTTGACATTGCCAATAATACACTACCATGGGGACAAAGAAAAAGAGGAGGAAGAAAAAGCCTTTTGTGAAGTGAAACAGAAGAGATTTACACTGTTCTATGTTCAGAGGTGTGAACAAAATGATTTAGCCCTGAGGATTTGTGCAGAGATGTGTGATTGACAGATGGACCTCACCTTGAAGGTGACAATTGAAATCATTGAAAAATTAAAAAAGAAAGCTCACTTTTAGATTTATGATGACATTATGAAGAAAATTAACGAAAATGAGGTGAAATTTTTGTACTGAAGCACTTTAAATTTTGATTTCCCCCTTTCTTTCTTATTTTGCATGTCTTTTATTTTTCTTTAAGTACAAAGGTGAAAGACTTATGGCTTCCACTTGAACAGTATTTCCCAAGCCCAGGTCATAACGTGTGTTAATGAAACAGGAACCAGGCACCTCTGATAGAGCCAGACATATTTATAAAGGATTTTCTCGCAGGGTATAAATACAATTATGCTCTCTTTACACTGATAATAAATAAAGTCTATATGCTACTTCTGTATGAATTTCCTCACCATGCTATACTTGTTGGAATGCTAACTAGCAAATTGTGTGTTTTCTCACCAGTTTAAATTATTTTGGATTCTTTTAAGCACGGGAGCAAATTAGCGTGACATATGACGCAAAATCACCATAGCAGCCAAACAAACATAAGAAAATAGATGAACACAGACATGGTTGAAGTTATTTATAAAAGTTATTTTATTTTATTTTTTGAGATGGACTGTGATGGTTTATTTACTCTTGGTGAAAATTTCAATTACAGTAAGCAATGTAGTAGATCCTTCTGAAGTTTGAATGGAACTAAATAGGCCATTACTATGAAAAAGATGAATTGTTCTAATTTTATGAAATGTTTCCTTCATTTTTATTCTTTTACAATATATACTACAAGCAGTTTGTCTGTGTTAACATTCTGGAAACATGCGGAATGCGCCGGCACAAGTTATTTTTTCAAGGTGGATTAATCAAACACTCTATTAGTGGGATTTTTTTATTTTTTTTTGGTTAAAAAATAAAGCTGTTAAAAATCCTGTAGAATGCAATTACTGTTATGCTACTAAATCTGAGATTTAAGAACAATAAAATTAGTTTCTTAACATCTTTATATGCAGATAGTAATACCTAGCATGCAATAGACATGCAATTAATAACACATGAATCAATGCAAAAATGAATGAATGGCATCTGAGATAACTATAATTATTTTTCTATTTTTATTTATTTGCTCTTGTGTTAATATACTTAGGCTCCACAGTGTGTGGGGAATGATAATCTTAGATTTGCTGTGAGGTAGAATGTGCCGAAAGGAAAGGTAATCTGTGGGTGACCAGTCCCATAGCATAATGAAATAGCATAAAATGATACATAGAAACAAAACAAGGTATTGGCAACCTGTCTGGCACATCATGTGCCAATTCTCTTCCCTTCAGGAAGTCTCTTATCAGGGACTATGCTGTCCAAGTGGTTGCAGTTTGATTTGTGACTGATGAAGGCAGGTCGTGTCTGTTGCCAACACCATCACCTGGAAAGAAAGATCTTTTGTTACAATAGACCCATAACAAAACCTGACATTTCAACAAAGACCCTTGGCACAGGGGCCCCCGTCCTTGGAGCCTCTCAACCTCTGCAGTAAAAATGGCTTAAACAAGAAAGAGGAAAGGAATGCATTGTATTCCTTTGTTTGGGTTGATCAAGCTTATGTCTAAGAGGCAGTTGATGCCCTTAGAAAAATAAATGGCATCCTACCCCAAATTGAGGTTAGATTCTTGTTGTAGATATTGATTCTCTTGAGAATTTATTCATTAAAATGATTTTCTTTTTTATTTTTAAATAGTAGGAAATTATAGTTTTCTAGCCTTCTAAAACCTCCTGTGTTTGAGTCTCATCCATAAAAGAGAAAACTGAAACATATGTGGTGTGACAATTAAGTTCATGAACTTGCCACCATGCACTTAAGTTGGGCACTGTACAAACACGTAGGTAAGGTTTCACAACCTTGGTATATCAGTATCTCACAGCTGTATTCACGTGGACATGTGGAGGTGTCTTGCTGAGTGGCATTCATTATTGATATTACATGTTTTTGTATTCTGTACAATTATAATTCTGATGTCATTCCAGAAAAAGAGTTCTAAAGTAGCTATGAAGAGTGGACTAAGCCTTTGCATTGGTGCATAGCTTCCCAAGGGAAGGACTTCAAAGGTGACTGTAGTGATATTCAGCAATGAAGTATGTAGCACTTTTTCTAGGTTGAGTTTGTGAACTTAATTTTCAGATCCATCATTTATGGTTTACATAAATCCTAAAATACCTTTTTTGAAAATAAATTAACAAATGCTAGCAAGAACTGTCTAAATCCTTTTGGTGGGAACGTTAAAGATTCAAAGATTTTAGAGTTAGGCTCTTCCAATGGAATTTCCAAGTATTTCTTGACACAGTTTTATCAGATTCTGTTACTGAGTTGAATAGTGTCCCTAAAAACTTCATGTCCTCTTGAAACCTGTGAATGCAGCTGTATTTGGAAGAAAGCTCTGCAACAATGTAATTAAGCTAAGATGACATCATATTGTATTGGTGTAGTCCCTAAATTCTGTAAGAATTTTGTCCTTATGAAAGTAGAGAAATTTGGACACAGAAACACAAACACACATAAAAAGAGTCCATGGGAAAACTGGAATATTGCCAACAACCAACAGAAACTCTGAAAAACACAAAATGAGGCATCCCCCACAGGCTTCAGAGGGATCGTGGTCCTCTTTGCAACTTGATTTTGAACTTCTAGTCCCTAGAACTGTGAGACAAAATGCCTGTTGTTTTAAGCGACCAAGTTTGTGGTCATTTGTTAATGGTAGTCCTGAAACAAATTCAGATTTTGGTATTGGAAAGCTGGGTACTGGTAGTGGGAAATACCTAATTATGGAAAAGTGGCTATATTAAACACATAGAGATTTTTTAAAAATGTATACAAAGAAATGTATTCTGCCAAAGTAATGGGTGGTGGCTGGAAGCAACCTATGAGTCCAGATGAAACCATCCTCATATTTCCATCTGATCTTTGATAAAGCAGACAAAAACACACAATGGGGAGAAGAATCCCTATTTAATAAATGATTTTGGGAAAACTAGATAGCCAGTTGTAAAACGCTGAAACAAGATCTGCACTTCTCACCACTCACAAAAATTAATTTATGATGGATAAAAGACTTAAACCCAAGGCATAAATTATAAGAATCCTGAAGAAAGTTTTGGAAAACTCTTATAGATATTGGCATAAGCAAAGAATTCATGAAGGAAACCTCAATCATGGCAATAACAAAAATAAATAAATGGGAACTCAGCAAATTAAAAGCATCTCTTACAGCACAATCAAAAGAGCAAATAGACAACCCACAGAATGGGAGAAAATATTCACATTTTATGCATCTGAGAAAAGGACTAAGCATCAGAATCTACAAAGAACTCAAGCAAATCAACAAGAAATAAGCAAGCCAGCCCATTAAGAAGTAGGCAAAAGACATGAACAGAAACTTTTCAAATGGATATATATGAATGGCAACAAACTCAAAAAAACAAAAACAAAAACAAACAAACAAAAAAAACCCTCCATGTCTCTAATCATTAGGGAAATGCAAATCACCTAGCTCCAGTGACAACGGCTCTTATTAGAATGTCCCAAAACAACAGATGCTGATGTGAATGCAGAGAGGAAGGAACTCTTACACACTGTTGGTGGGACTGCAGCTAGTACAACCTCTATGGAAATTTGTGTGGAGATACCTAAAAGAGATTAAAGCAGACTTACCATCTGATCCGGCATTCCCACTGTTGGGTACATATATGCAAAGAAAAAAAAAAAAAAGGACGTCTGCACTTGAATGTTTATAGCAGCACAATTCACCATTTCAAAGACATGGAAACAACCCAAATGCCCACCAGTATGGACTCATATCAGATTCATATTGATAATGTGATATATGTGTATCATGGAGTACTACTCAGCCATCAAAATGGCAATCTAGTATCTTTTATGACCTCCTGGATGGAATGGGAAAGCATTTTTCCAAGTGAAACATTGGAAAACACATAAACACATAAGCACATAAACACATTGCAAGAATGGAGAAACAAACAAATGTACTCAATACCAAATTGGAACTAATCAGCCAACGTGTAAGTGCACAGAAGGAAGTAAATCTCAGTGGAAATTAAGCTGGCAAGAAGGTGCAGATTGGTAAATTTTCACTGATTGGACGAAGTGCACTCCGTCTTAGGTAAGGGAATACTTACACCTTTGACTCAATCTATACAAAAACAAAGTACATAAACAAAACATTATGCCCCCTAATATTCTGAACATTTAAAAGACTAAAATAAATATAAATATTTCTTAAAATTAATCTTCTAAAAAAAATACCAGCCCAGTTTACAAGGGAGCTTTAAAAAACAAAAACAAACAAAACACAACAGATCATTTCAATCTTTAAAGAAATGCTTCCAGAGAACAGAAATGCAGGGAACACTCACAGCAATCTTTTTTGAGACATTCTAGAATAACACTAATATTGTTAGCAGAGTCATGGAGTAAGGGGAGTGTTTATACCCTGAAAGTGGTTATACGTACATGTATATAACTTAGGACAGTTTGGAAAACAATTTGTCATTATGTTGAAAATGTAGGCATTTTTATAACCTTTGCCTAGATATTCTTCAAACAGAGAAAATCTTATGTGTATTTATCAGGGAACATAAAAAAGAATGTATATGGAAGCATCATTCTTTATAGCAAATAAATGAAAACAACGTAAGTATCCATCAACAGGAGAACAGGCAAACTGCTTTTATTCACACAATGGAATATCATTCAGCAAAGAAAATCAATCAACCCCATCTACTGAAAAAATGAGTGAACTTTAAAAATACAAAAAGAAAAACTAAGTCATTGAAGACTAAAAATATACCTTTTAATAAAGCTCTAAAATCACTAAAACAAAACATATTTTTTTAGAAACCAGTATCCCTAAGTGATATCTCTAAATATCCCTGAAAATCTAGATATGAACAAAAATATCTTTTTTTTCACTTTGAAGAGATGTTGGTACAGCCATCTGGTCTCTGTGATGAGTACTCAACCCTGGCATTGGAGGGTAAAAGAAGCCATCAAAATCCACAAATGCATGGGCATGGCTGGATTTATTGAAAGCAACATCTGGTAGGCTGAATTTGGTCCTTGGACCCTGTATTTGTCCCATGGGCTGGTACCTGCTCTAGATGGAAACAAAATTAATAACACATTTGATTATTACCGGAAAGATGTGCAAGGCTTTATGCAATGTGGTATTTGCCCTTCAATTCAAAGTCTAGGTGGCATGTAAGTGGGATAGAGCAGCAGACGCCTCCCTGGGCAATCTGCAGACATTCCCAATTTGATCCTTTTTAAATACTGATGGTCTTGAAGTACAGTACATATTATCTTCACAGAGTCTCTCACTAATAGTAGAGAAAGTTCAAAACCCAGCCTCCTAATCTCCTGCTATCCTTAATATTATCCCCCATTATGCTATTTATTTTTTAAATTAAATGACAACTGTGTACATTAATGCATTTATGGGGTACAATGTACTGATTTTATATACAATTTGGAATGCTTACATAAAACTGGTTAACATAGCCTTCACCTCTCTTACATCATTGTCGCGCTAAGACATTTATACTCTACTCTTAATAGATTTGACATGTACCTTTGCATTATGCACAATAGGTGAGGTCCCACCAATTGCCCTCCCTCCACCTGGCCTCCCCCTCCCCTCCCATCACCCTCCTCTCTCCTTCTTCAGCCTGGGCTATAGTTGTGTTTTATCATTTGTATGAAAGTGTGGGTGACAATATATTGGTTTCATAATAGTACTGAGAACAAATAGTGGTATATGTACATCATGGAATATTATGCAGCCATAAAAAAGATGGAGACTTTACATCTTTTGTGTTTACATGGATGGAGCTGGAACATATTCTCTCAAGAATGGGAAAAAAGTATCCAATGTACTCAGTACCATTACGCTATTTAAAACACAGGTAACAGATGTCCCTCCTGTTAGAACTCTCATAGCATTTATTCTTTTTTTTTTTTTTTTGTAGAGACAGAGTCTCACTGTACCGCCCTCGGGTAGAGTGCCGTGGCAGCACACGGCTCACAGCAACCTCTTAACTCCTGGGCTTACGCGATTCTCCTGCCTCAGCCTCCCGAGTAGCTGGGACTACAGGCGCCCGCCAGAACGCCCGGCTATTTTTTGTTGCAGTTTGGCCGGGGCTGGGTTTGAACCCGCCACCCTCGGCATATGGGGCCGGCGCCCTACTCACTGAGCCACAGGAGCCGCCCAGCATTTATTCTATTTATAATTTTCTGGAGGCAGTTCATATTACATTCTGTTCATATTCTTTGTGTAATACATTATTTCTCCTATTTTAATAAGACTAGGAAGGATAGGGCTAGTATCTAACTCACCCTTTTTTGCTTCCAAAATATCTCACTAGGAGCAAAATGAATACTATTTCTTTGAATTAATGTGAAATATAAAACTGTAACATAGCTTTATTTGGTGGGTTAGAGTCTATATATTTTTATTTATAACCTATTCTAAATTACTCTAGTTTGCATGTAACTTAAATCATTCTTCCCAAAGCTTTTTTTGTATGGTTTCTCTCATTCCACTATAAATACAGTACACACACAGTCGTACACACACACACATATATATATAGATTACTTTATATTATTTTAAAATATTTAAGTGTGGGTATTCTTACATAAGAAAGGATCTGTTTGGAATAAAATAAAATTATATTTAAGAACTAGAGTGCTAACAATCTAGGTTTTCATCCTGTCTCCCCCATTTATCTGCTAACTGATCATTAGAGAAAGTTACCTAAATTCTTAATTTTGGTCTTTTAATCTGTAAAGCAGTGGTAATAAATTATCAACCTGTTAGAGTTCCTATTAGCTTAAATGTCTACTTCAGCTGAGGTCCCTCACTGACATTTCAATTAAACTTTAGTAACATTAATCAATAGTAAGTAGCAACCATATCTGTATCAAATTGATAAAATTATCAATATCACTGTAATACTGTTTACCTTTAATAAACTAAGGGGGATATTAATTTGTGAGGACTTCTTTGCTCTGTTGCAACAGCTGTTAGTGCAGTATAGGGGGCCATGCAGCAGATATCACATGGGGTCCTCCGTGGTCTCAACCACACCACCTTCTAAATACATTAATATTTATAGGTGCCATCGTTAGCTGGGAAATGTAGCAACACAGGCTGTAACAAGTCAGCATGCATCCTTATATTAAGTAAAGCAATTTGCACCAGAATAGAGTAAATATTTAAAGATTCAAAAACAATCAGAATCTATTTTCAACAAGGAAATCATTTTCATAACTTCTGTCTTTATCTCTTAAAATAAAACATCACTGCTTGGCACGCTCCTCTACCTTCATCTAGTCATAAACGGAAGAAATAATATTTGAATCTATATTAAACATAGCAGAGTTATCTTACTTTGATTTGTAAACATTAACCATTAATAAATAAAACATCATAGGCCACAGCAATCAAAGCACAGAACATGCTCAAATTCTGGAAAGTTATCCTGTTTTCTTGCTATACTTAGATTTAGTAATTATTTTCCTCAGTAAATAAAACATAGTTTCCATTCCAAATGTGAATTGCTTGAGGAGTAGAACTTTGATAGTTGGATTTATTTCTGGCTTATGAAGCTACTATCCCTTGGGAAATGTAGTTTAGGAAAATATAATAACACAATAAGGCATTACTTCTTACAACCCTGAACTGTATTCTAAAGTTTGAAACAGGACACACAGTAATGTAATATTTGAATATTTCAGTACTAACTTAATATGCATTAGTTGAATTGTTAATCAGATTCTCTATAATACCAAAAATAAAATAAGTTTCTCTGAATATTATGTAACAAAATAAACATTCCTTAAGTTAGTCCAACTAAGTAGCAGGATTTAAATATACAAATTTTGAAAACTCTTGCTTTTGGGCGGCGCCTGCAGCTCAAAGGAGTGAGGTGCTGGCCCCATATACCAGAGGTGGCGGGTTCAAACCCAGCCTGGGCCAAAACTGCAAAAACAAACAAACAAACAACAACAACAACAAAAAAAAAAGCTCTTGCTTTTAAGTCAACCAGGCAACAGATGCTGCTATTACAATGAATTAGAGTCTACGTGGAAGGATATTTAGTTAAGGACAAAAGGGAAAACTGTAAATACTTTGGTAGAACATTGCAGTTTAGGCTCCCAGATGCTGGAAAGTAGGTCCAAATGGAAGAAATGGTGTTATTTGTGTTACAAGCCTTAAATGAACAGTTGTAAGGTTGCAGGACTGTTTTGTGGAATGGGGGGTCAAGTACAAACGCAATCACATGAATCTCCAGGCTTGTAACATGGTAGTAGTCTTAGGAGCCTAGAGACTTCATGTCAAAATTGAATGTCTTCTGTTACAGATATTACATTGTCTTTTAAGCCAACAGAGCGAAAATCTACTGGGAGAAAAGAACAGTATATGGAAGGAAAAAAATGCCTTAATAACTTACCCAAGATAATTATGACTGTCTTTATAGTCATGATAACAGTTAAGAAGAGTGCCAATCAAATGCAATCCATGTAACCTGGTTCTTTGTACTCTCAAGGGATCCCTAAAAACAGCAACAACAAAAGTGGCAAGTGGTCAGGTAGTTCAGGTGTCAGAAGCCACAGAAGCCACACCTTCCATGGGCTTGAGTTTTGTCATTAAGGTATTAGGAACCCCTAGTAAGAAGAGTTTTGGGGTTTGAAAGAGTTTGGTTAATCTCACTTCCTCCACTTGCAGGGTTTTTTTTTGTTGTTGTCGTTGTTGTTTTGTTTTTTTGCTTGGTCAGATTTATTAAACAATTTAAGTTTAATTTGTTTAGCTATAAAGCTAGAATCATATTACTTACAACAAAGAATGACTGTGAAAATTAAATGAAAAAAATAAATACGAGCTAGTCTGGTATAATTCACATAGTGCTGGGAATATAATAAGTACCTTTCTGAGTTCCTATTTAACATTGATTTTTCTCACTCTTTTACTATATAACAGTTACCACTAGACATTAGAGTTCAAGGTTTACTTTCAGAAACCCACCGTTGGGATTACTGTTGTGTTGATTTGTATAATAATCTGACTGTTCAGCCTTTAGGAATGATTCTTCCTACTTGTTTAGTTACTATTTCTAGTCAACTAAAACCTCAGCCTCTTTCACACGCATGGCAGCAGTAAGCTGATATTTTCTTTATCCTGGAATGGTTCATTGTTCATAATTTCATCTTGTTAGGTTTATCTCATTTTGATAATGTGTGAAATTTCTTGTTTTTGTCTTCACATTTATCCTCAAAAGTGATAAGGGTCTGTCTATATCGTTATACAAATTGTACAAAAATGTTTCACAGATCTTCACAGTGGACGGAGCCATTGTGCTCTGGAATTTGCTTCTAGCTGAAGTGACTGTATTGTCTATATTCTTTATATATGAAGTTTCAGATTTTACCACCATCATGTTTTTGATTTTATCTTGTGGGTAAGATTACCGTGAGACTTTGTGAATGTCTTGCTGAAATTCTGAAATAATCCGTGGTGGCTCCTCCGGATTTGGCATTCTAATGTCTGAGTCAATCAACGAATTGACATGAATCTAATAGTACCTTGCCATCATGGCTTCCCTACGCACATAATGAAAGACACTTCTCCATTTAATCCTTTTGAAAATTTCATCTAATTACAGCTTCACTGCTCTGTTATTCTTTTAAACCTTTTTTTGCTCTTTCAAAAATTGAAATATCTTTGGCCCATATCTTTCCTTTGCCACTTTCTAGCTAACCCTGATGATTCAAAAATTGCTACTGATGATTTTACAATCTTACTATACCTTTTCTCAGTAGCCTGGTGGAAATCATCTCTGTAGCTGAAAGTTGCATCATTAAAGAACATACTCCCTTGGGCGGCGCCTGTGGCTCAAGGAGTAGGGCGCCGGTCCCATATGCCAGAGGTGGTGGGTTCAAACCTAGCCCCGGCCAAAATAATAAAAAAAAAAAAATAAAAAAAAAAAGAACATACTCCCGGTCTTTTTCTGTCTCCTCAGTTATCTTTGGCTTATGTTGAAGATAATGTATTCAATCTACACTTGCTACAATAAATATCTTGCTCTTTTGTACAGGGAAGAAGAGTACAAAGGTGGTCACTATGAAAGTTTTGAGACAAACTGCTTATAGTCCATTATTTCACTTCCAATAAGTGCAGTGAACGGGGCGTCCTTTCTGATTCCCCTGTACAAGTTTCACCTGGTTGGCTGGCTTCTTGGGAGTGCTGGAAGGCCCCATCTTTTCCCCCACCATGTGGCGCTCAGTTGTCAGTTGTGGAGCTGGGAAGAGAACATTTTCAAGGGATGATTTTCTTTTTTCTTTTTTTTTTTTTTTTTTTTTTTTTTTTGTGGTTTTTGGCCGGGGCTGGGTTTGAACCTGCCACCTCCAGCATATGGGACCGGCGCCCTACTCCTTGAGCCACAGGCGCCACCCTCAAGGGATGATTTTCAATGATTTCAAAAGTGGGTTAAACAAGTCTCAAAGCCTGGAGCTTTTGCAGTCAGCTTTCAGGGACCTTTCCCTGTGACCATTCTTCTCTGGTTTCAAGATTTCAGAAAAGTCTGAACTTCAGGAAGGAACAGGAGAGGAGTGGGCCTCTGGCGACCACGGGGGCTGAGGAAAACATTGGTACTAAAAAATATGGTTCAGGACATTTAGGCCACAGTGCAGATTCGATCCCTGGTGGGGTCCAAATTGCTGCCCAGAAAGTGTCTTCTGGGTGAAGCCTCCCACTCTGACAGAGGAGCAAAAGCAAAGCCATGTTGAATGGCCTGAGGAAATGCTGGTCAGATACAACAGAGGCACATCTGATGCCTCTCTGACATCCTTAGTGGTGATGAAACCTGGATTTGCCAGTTTGAGCCATAGAACAAGCATCAGGCAACAGTGTGGAGAGTTCCCAGTAAAAGCAAAAGTGAAGCATCCTTGAAGCAGTGGACAGCAAATGGTGCCAACTCTCCTCTCCAAAAGTGGTCATGTTGTAACTGTTCCTCTGGAGCAGCGATTTTCAACTGGTGTGCCAAGAGAGGATATTAGGTGTGCATCAAAAATTTTTAAAGATCATTATTTCAATTATTTCAAAAGACATTCAGAGCACAGCAAGTACATTCTTATTTATTGCCTTTTTTTTTTTTTTTTTTTGTAGAGACAGAGTCTCACTGTACCGCCCTTGGGTAGAGTGCCGTGGCATTACACGGCTCACAGCAACCTCTAACTCATGGACTTACGCGATTCTCTTGCCTCAGCCTCCCGAGCAGCTGGGACTACAGGCGCCCGCCACAACGCCCGGCTATTTATTGCTTTTTTGTAATCAACGTAATTTAAGAGTGCTTCAGAAGTTTAACCGCAGGTTCAAGTGTGCTATGAGATAAAAAAAAGTTTAGAAAACACCGCCCTAGAGGAGGAAAGGATCATTGCTGCTCGGTGGCACACAATAGTAACTCCTCCCAGAAGTTGAAGGGAGGCTTGCAGAATGGTGGTCAAGAACAGGCCTGCTGAAGACCAGGACCTGTATCCTCCCACACAGCCAATGTCACCACACAGGTTAAACTTAGGACTCCTCCACCCCCCACTCCTGCCCTGGCCCCATGTGATTCCTGTTCCCTACAGTCAAGCATCAAATACACAGAGGAAGGTTCACTAGCCCTAAGGAAGCCGTTCACATGTACAAAAGTGAGCTTACAGCACGTGAAGAAAATGAATTGGACGGTACAGTGAAACTCTGTCTCTACAAAAAAAAAAAAAAAAAAAGAAAAGAAAATGAATTGGAAAGAGTGTTTTCAAAATGGTTTACAAGAATGCAAAAGCGCATGGAATGTCATGGTGATTATTTTGAGAAAATGTGCTCAACAAAATGTTTTTTTCATTTCTTAATTTTTGTGTATTTCAGAACCTTCATCGTGTCCTGTGCAAATAACTTCCTCTGTCTGCTAAATTTACTTCCAGTTTTTTAGTATTTCCTTTCTTTGTTTTTGCCTGGCTGTAACTAGCAACCTATCATCCCATACCCCATCTTTTCTTGCCCCATCATTTTTATTAGAATCAGGACATTTGGGGTCAGGATTCTTGACCCTGGAAATATATCATACCTCCTTTTACAAAGGCGTCAATCCCTGGACATAATAAAAGGCATTTGAAATTGAATTTTAACTGTGATCTACACTTACATGCTGGTGCCCTGATGGCTTTTGGAAATGTTGTTTATACTCTACGTCAAGGAAAATATGATTTAGTTTTTTTAAAAATATGGTTTGAATGGGTGACTCTAGAAAGGATTTGTAATGCATTTAAACTTTAGTATTCAGAGTTTCTTCAGCCAAATGACAGCATGTCCAAAAATATTCTAAGTATTCTGGAAGTAAAAATAAACAATCCCTGTCTTAAATAGGGTTTCCTGGGAAACGGGCTCTGTGGTGGAGATTTGCATGCCTGTCGTTTATTAGGAAGCCCTCTCCTGGTCAGCACCCTTTAGGGAGGGAGGGAAACAGAACTGGAATGAGGTGAGCTGCAATGTCATGTAGGAAGCTCTCAATCCGAGATGTGCTTATTTTAGTCAAGGGGTCTGGACTTCGTAGGCCTATGCTATGGAGCCCTATGTGAATTTACCAGACATTGGGTGAGGACGGCCCATGAGGAGAACAGAACCTCACGTGAGGGATTTCCTTTTAGTCAAGGCAACTTTTGGAAGATGAAAGCCACATCCTGAAGGGTGTGGAAGGAGCATCCCAGCACAGCATCTACTGACATTCAGTTCTGGGGGACTCAGATCCACTTGCTGCGTATGACAAATTGACTCCACCTTTGAACAGATCCTCAGAAGTTCTGATTGGTTTCTATACCTAGAAAAAAATTAAAGGAGGAACATTAGTGGGGTACATAATAAGTCACCGATTGCGGGTGGTCTTAATATTTCAACTCATACTCATTACTTGTCTCCTCTGCTAGCCATTGAATATTTTGCTCAACTTCCTTCCGACACTTTCATAGTCCAGATGCCTAAGATGGTGAAGTGACCCAGACCCAGCCCCTCTACCATGGCCTTTTTTATCCCATGAATATTTATTTATCCCATGGCCTTCTCAGGCTGTGTCTTCTAGATTTGCCAGATTCTGTTAAGACCTGGGCAAGAGATGTGCCAATGGGTCACCTCCAGGGCAAACAAATTCTCCCTGGCTCCCAACAGAAACCCCCCTTCTCCTGACACGTTGGGTCACTGGAAATAAATTCCTACTCAGATGTTTATATTGAATAGTCCTTCGCATCCTGGGGCATTCTCTCCCCCTTTTTCACTGAACACTTATGAATAAATAGATCAGAGGTCACACTAGGATTGTAAAATCATTATCTTTTATGTTTACCCGGGTCTTACAGGGTCGGCCTTTGTTCCTGGGGACTTGATCAATGAATTCCAAGTCTAAAAATTGGCTCAGGGTCTCTTGAAGGTCAGTTTAAAAAGCTCTTGACTATTCCACCTCCATTTATTTTTATCGTATAGATTAAAACCTTTCTTGGCCACGCATGTTGTTCCTGTGTTCTATTAATCATCTTCGTAGCTCTGTGTGTATGGAATGACCTTCCCTGCCATCTGATCTGGCCTCTCATCTAGTAAGTATTCCTGATTGCTAATGCTTTCCTGGGCTTCTATTTTTAGGTGATACAGTTTTGAAATAGAATTTCGCCCCCTTAGCTCTAACCTGGAGAAGACAGTCCCTACGGAGTTTCTCAATCAAGTCAGTTGTGCTGTCTCTGGAAGACTTCTTATTTCTGTAGTAAATGGAGGGTCCTCCAGGCCTGGGCTGGATCAGTCAGCTGATAGGATTCCTGGCCTTAAATTTTATATACCTTCTAGCATCCCTGCGTCTTCAAACCTACGATTTCTTCTTCCACTCTCTGCCATGACAGTGCTGATAATTCTTTTCTCTTTTATTTATTTATTTATTTATTTTTTTTGTGGATAAATGTACCTTTATTTATGAAATATTAACTACAAAATTTTACAAGATATTTACATAATATTCTCAACATATTGGCCACCTCTTTGTAAATTTTTTTCTTCTTCTTTTTTTTGCAGTTTTTGGCCGGGGCTGGTTTTGAACCCGCCACCTCCGGCATATGGGGCCAGCACCCTACCCCTTTGAACCACAGGTGCCACCCCTTTGTAACATTTTTTTAATTGCTTCAGGTAATTTGAGGGTACAAAACATTAGGTTCCAATGTTTGCATTTGTTAGGCAGAGTCCCTCTTATAATTGTGTCCCGCCACCAAGAGGTGTGCCATACACCCTAACATTGTGCCCATTAAGTGGGAGCACACCTGTCCCATCCCTCTCCCTTCTCCCCTCTCCCTCGTTCCCCTACCCCCTACCTTGAATTGATTTAAGGTTTTCTCTTATGTGGGTATTAGATCGTCAACTGGCTTCATAATAACATGAATACATTGAATTCTTGGTTCTCCATTTTTGTGATACTTTCATCCAGGGCTGGTATTTATACTTCATACAGTGTGGGCCATTCATCTCTCTGTTCCTCTAAGAGCTATCTTAGCTGCCATTAGCACATTCCCCTGGGGCTGTGCCGGGTCAGTAGATCCTGTATCGTGGGACAGTAGTCCTATATTGGTAAATTTTCACTTATCCAACCTCCTTGATTCAGAACTTTCAGGGGTCATTTCCAAGCCCACACTCTTTATTCCCGGGGGTATGTACACTAAAGTTCTTTTGTGTTTTACCGCCTTTTCTTGTTCTTCTGCAAACTTGACATTTGACTCACCAAATTATATTGTTATTTAATTCTAGGTGTTGGTCTAGGGGTCAGGAGAAAGCCTAAGGGGCATGACGTGCCGTTTATTCTAGTGAAGACCTCCATATCATCTTTGAGGAAGAGGGAATACTAATGTTAACTCAGAGAAGGGACTCATTTCTGTAATCCCACAGGATTCAGAGAGAAGTAGAGTTTCGAAGGTTTTAGTTATGGTAATCCTGATGCCTTTGTCCCAATTTTGGGGTCTCATTCCTTTCTGATCAATGTCATAATTTTAATTTATTAGCCTAATAATTTAAATTTAATTTTAAATTAAATTAAATTAATTTAAATTTAAATTTAAAATACATCTTTGTTTTTTTCCTGCAGTCTGGCTGCCTGCAAGAGATAATAGCCTCTATCAGAAGCATCCAAAGGGGGACTGTTCCCTTCAAATTTTCCCTTAAGTTGGGGTAAAATCACCTGCATTCTTTTATTGTCCTTCTCTAAAGTATATGTACAGATCTCCAAAATAATCATCTCATTCTAGAGTTCTCATAAGTAATTTCATTCCCCAAATCTCTCAAACATCTGAACTTCTGATGTGTTATAGCCGCCAGTGCACCCCTCATGTTGACAGATATAAATCAATCCAGTCAGTCAGCAGTGAAAGCTTCAACAATTTCACTACTGCTGGACAAGGGCTCTCAGTACTCCACCTACTAGTGAGGTGATCTTCACTGTTAGCTGATGTGTTGGCAAGATCAGCAGCTCGCAGATCTCATTTTAGAATCCGCTTGTTAGGATAATTCTTGGCACCAACTGTTGTAAACTAAATTCCCCAAGGATCACAATGTGCAAATATGTGGATTATTCCCGTGTGCTCTTGAGAACAAAATCCACAAGAGAGCAGGGGAAGCCAGACTGAAATGAGGAAGAATTTGAACTTTGATACAAAAGCAACAGAGGCTTTGGCTGATCTCACAGGGAGACAGAGGGAGTGGCCTGAGAAGGGCAGCCTATTTGTGCTTAGAGGTGGGGGTCTGACTGCTGAGCTCACCTGAGCCTAGATTGTGGAGAATTCCCATCCAGTCCTGAGTGGGGAAACCCTGTATTAAACCCCCTCTCTGAATAGAAGCTGTAACTGCCTGGGAGACCAGCTCCAAACTACACTGTGAGTTCTTTCCTAGTGGAGATAAGAAGATGAGGAAAAATGAATAGTCAAGACACAAAGAAAAAGTTTTGTAAAAAGCTAGGTCAGGGACTGTCACGTCCAAGCGTGAGGACCGGCGGAAGCCCCTAACTCTGGGCTAGCTCCGTGTTTATTACACATGTCACTGTTTTAATCATCAATCTAATGGAGAAGGCTAAACCCTTATGTCGTAGTTCTTGCTGGGCTTGCATTTTCTAACCAAATTATTTCTTTAACTATATTAATTAGACTGATTTACCTCTTACTATTATTACTCTAAGTTATTTATGATGTTAACACAAACAGAGCTTGAGACAGGGAACACAGTCCAGGAGCAGGACGTCAAAGCAAACCCCACTCAGACTAACACACAAATCTCAGGAGTGATGATTAACACCCAGGTAGTTTTGTGCTCAGATGAGCTGTACTCCTGCCCATGCCAAGATGACAGAAGAAAGGAGATATTTTTTTTCCTTATCTTCTTATCTGTCCCTGAGAGACTTCTTCTCTCTTACTCTCTCTCTTTTTTTAGAGACAGAATCTCACCTTGTCACCCTTGCTAGAGTACTGTGGCATCACAGCTTACAGCAACCTCCAACTCCTGGGCTCAGGTGATTCTCTTGCCTCAGCCTCCCGAGTAGCTGGGACTACAGGCGCCCGCCACAATGCCTGGCTATTTTTTTGTTGCAGTTTGGTTGGGGCCGGGTTTGAACCCGCCACCTTTGGTATATGGGGGCCACACCCTACCCACTGAGCCACAGGCACCATTTGACTTCTTTTTCTCTTAATGAGTTCTAGACACTCACTCTGTCTCCAAGGGAGTTCACCATTCCCTCGCTAAGTCCCCCAAAGCACTATCTCTCCCTGAGAGGGCAGGCCCGCCCACAATGAGCCTTGTCTCTCACTTCTCAATGACCTCTGAGCCGAGTCGCCTGGGGCAGAGGTAAAGCTCTGGCAAGACACTCTGCTTGAAGGTGTCAGGCTTTCAGGCTGTAGCACCTTGCAACAGATTTTGGGTTTCTCTGATCTGCTTCTCTCCTATTTCTCTTCCCTTTTGTTCATCATCTGCTATCATTTTTTAAATTCAATTCCTAACCTACTTACCATAAATGATTAGATATTGGTTTTAAGCTTATTTAAATCATTATTTCTAGCAATGCAAGCACATCAAGATATGACTCTTCCCTTAAGTATACCCACATGTCCACCTGCAACTGTCGTTAGGAAATGGGGTGCTGACCACTCCAAACTGGTTCCTGCTGAAAATAGGTGATAAAGGGAGGAAGTTAGAGGTTTCTCCTAAGAGAGTGAGCCAGAGTTCATGGTAAATGGAAATCTGAGTTGATTCCTTCAGCCTGGGGCAGAACGTCAGGGCATTCCCTTCATGAAATTGCCCAAGCCTAGGAAACAGTATTCCTTGTCCAGCCTTGAATGGGGAAACCTTATATTAATAGAAGGGGACAGATAGGGTTTCTCCTGAGGGAGGGCAATCCAGGGGTCTGCAACAGAATCAGATCTTGGACTGGAATCCTTTTAACTATTTGTGGCCTGAAGACCTCATCTCTGGAAGACATAAATCTGACATATTTTTTTATTTCATAAAAATGATGGAGTTTATTGTTCTCTACCAAAAGTATACAATTCTTGCCTTTATTACTCCAGCAACACCCACGCACACTCACACATTCATGTCCATAATTTTACCAGTGTCCTTTGATAGAGGCATAGCCTTAACCTAGGGCAAGTGTGTTTTAATAGCGTGAAGTACAAATGTTGCCATATTTTGATTCAATATTTTGACATTGAACCAACATTTTTTTAAAAATTAAAATGTTATAAAGTAAAAAAGTTACAATAAGCCAATTAATTAATTTTTTAATTATTATTAAAGAAATACATTTAAAAAATAAATTCAGTGTAGCCTAAGTGCAGAGTGTTTAGAAAGTCTATGGTAGTGTAAAGTAATGTCCCAGCCTTCACCTGCATTCTCTCCTCAGTCATTGACTCCCTCAGAGCAACTTCTAGTCCTATAAGCTGGATTCATGGTAAATGCCCTATACAGGTGTATCCTTTTTATTATACTGTATTTTTTACCACACCTTTTCTATATGTAGATATGTGCTACAATTGCCGATGGCATTCAGTAGCATACTCTACAGGTTCATAGCCTGAGAGTGATAGGCTGTACCAAAGAGCCTGGTACATTGCAGGCTACACCATCTACATTTGTATAGGTTCACACTAGGATGTCACAAAATGATGAAATCACCTAACAAGGCATTTCTCAGAATGCGTCTTCATCATTAAATGAAACACCAAACTACATGCCCACGTGAAAGAAAAAACACAAATATAATTTAGCAAGGGGGGGAGGAGAGGAGTCAGAAGGGAAGACGAGGAGGGAGGGGGATTGGTAGGAAGAGGGAGGGGGATTGGTAAGATCTCACCTGATGTGCATGATGTAAGGGCGTACAGCGCCTCTGCTGGGGGGAGGGTTTAACTACAACTTGAACCTTACCTTAGACAATGTACCTGAAACATGTGTACTCTGTATTCATTTGCACTAAAAAATTTGAAAAGTGAAAAAAATGAAGCATGGCTGTATTTTCAAGTGTGTTTATGAGTGAATGAATTAACTGTCTACCTTTTAAACTTTTCCCTTATTCTTTTGTCAAGACTGACACATCTTAGTTTTGCATTCTGTTGAAGGCTTGCAGAGGCTGGCTTCTGTTCTCTAATAACTCTCCACACATTCATACCCGTCCCTGTTCCTCCCCTTTGGCTCCAGGTCTGTGTTCTAGTAACTAAAGCAACACTCACTGGATGTTTAAGGCAGCTTCTCACCTGTGGCCCCCCCACAGGTCATGTCACATCTCAAGTAGTCGCAAGGTTCAAGTTCAGCCTCTTCTACTTTATGACTTTAAGTCTTTTCTCCTTCTACATTTAATCCTTTTAATAGACAATCTAAGTGTCTGAAGCTCAAATGGTTCAACAATCAGAGAGATTTGCTTTTTCCTGAGAAGTCTTGCTAAAACCAAAACATCAGTGTATATCTAAATTTTAATTTATACCTTTTAAAACAAAAAGTGATGTTTTGTACATTCCTTAGTTTTTTTTTCCATGGTACTTTTTAAGACACTCCAAAATATTACATTAAGAAATTGCTTAATGGTTATATTTTAGGTCATGATACCAAGTGGGTATATCACATATAATCTATACTCACTAATATGAATTTTTAAAATTAAAATGTCACATTTTTATTCATTCACTAGGTTATTCAATATTTATGCATGCCATAAATATTTGGAATACAAAGAAAGGTTGAACATGACGTGCATATTAATGTGGAAGTTTCTGTTTCATAGAATCATCTATCAATCTGCCCTCTACTCAAGTGGCCTTCAATCAATTTAGGTTTATGAAATAGTTGATTATTTCTACGAACGCAGGACACAGTTGCAATATCATTAGCAGCGTACTTTTGCAAAGCATATGATTATTTTCAGTAAGACAAATGGGTTCCAGCTTGTTTTTCTTAAGATCAGTGGGAATCATTGAAGAATTTTAAGCAATAATAACATCATCAAGGAAGTTATTCTTAGGATATGGTAGCAGATAGCTCTGAGAGCAAGAGGTGGTGCCTGGACGGTGCCTAAAAATTTCTGAATCTATACAGTTTCAGAGCAAGATTAACAAACAGAGGGAGTTTTACTGTGATGTATACTGTGCTAATAAATCTGACAGCAGGGCAGGCTCCTGAGTTAGACAACTTGTGTCTCCACCCAGATCTTCCCTTTTTTAGATATGTGACCATAGGCAGGATGTCAACAAGCTAGAGTTTGTGGCATTAGCATAGCTCACGGCAATCTCAAACTCCTGGATTCAAGGCATCCTCCTGCCTCAGCCTCCCCAAGTAGCTGGGACAATGGGCACCCACCATGACATTGGGCTAATTTTTTCTATTTTCAGTAGAGACGTGGTCGTTGCAGAAACTTGCAGGGAACTGAAGACCATTATCCTAAATGAAGTGTCTCAGGAATGGAAAGACATGTGCTCATCTTGAAATAATAGTTTTCCTTATTAGCAATTTAAAATATAATAACAGACATATGACCATGGAAATTTTCTGTAAGAAAACAAAAAATTCTACTTATAGAGATTCCTGGAGAGAGGAAAGTTGCTTAACAATCTTATCATATTAATGGTGAAATACAGTTTCAGGATTTCTGTGAATTCTTTGTGCTGTTAAAGGGCAAAGATGTGGAACAGACGACTTTTGTTTAAAGGCGGCCTTTAATAAAGTTTTACACAAATGCAGGGCATCCCAGAGCCTACTTGTATTGGAGGGCATTGGAGATTTGGAGCATTTTGAATAATGACAAATTAGAGATTTGTGTGTTGTAGGCTAGTTTATCAGTTAGTTTTTGCTGTGTTATTATTATGACACTCCAAAATCTACAGTAGCAGTTCTTAACCTGTGGCTCGCGACCCCTTTGTAACAATGAAAATGCATCCTGCATATCAGATATTTATGTTATGATTCATAACAGTAGCAAAATTACCGTTATGAAGTAGCAACGAAAATAATTTTATGGTTGGGGGTCAACACAATATGAGGAATTGTATTAAAGGGCCGTGGCATTAGAAGGCATTAGGAAGGTTGAGAACCACTGATTTGGAGGCTTGAAGTCTATCATGTTTTGAGCTCACTTTCTGAAGATTGGCTATTAGTGTTGAGTTCACATGGGTTTTTTTTTTCCCCATTTAGGCCAGGTTTGACTGATCTTGTCTGAACTTGCCCATGTGTCTTCTGCTACATTACACGGGACTAACTGGTTCATGAATTATGGGAGGCTATTTTGGCTCAGAGGCCAGCCCTGTCTACTTCAGTGAAAGGTTATACAGTTACTAAAAAAGCATTAAGGCAAGTATCTTAAGCAGACACCTAATCTGTGCTTACATCATATTTCTACTTTCCAAGGCATGTCACATGGAGTAGCCTAGAGTAAGTGTGGGAGGCCATAACTGGACGTGGTATGAGAAGTTACTCTGTGAGTCCACTTCAGCAGGCTCCTGTTCAGGATGAGAACGCGTGATGTGACCTGGCCCAGGCAAGCTGAGGTCTAAGGGGAGACTAAAGACATATGTTTGTCATAAGAAGTACAGGACATTTATATTTGAAATAATATGTCTAACATTTTAATTTGGATTTTATCCTGCTACTTTGCAGTGCTTCAGCTTTACTTTGATTCTCCAAAATTTCACCTTGAAGTTGTCCCCCTCACCCTTTTTTTTAACACAATGACTCCATTGTGAGTGGCTATTTGAGGAATGAATTGTAATGTTATCCTCTATGGGGTTAAGTGGAGCAACAAAAAAGGAGAAAGGTATTAGCAATATTTCGAGGAAATATTTAGTAATATTAAGAGAAAATCTTTGTCAGTCACTAACTCCTTCGTATGTAGTAATTTATTTAATTCTCACAGTATTTTCATGAGCTATGTTATTTTCTACAGAAATTGAAACTGAACAGCAGAATATTTGGGTTATCGTCACATGGTTGTATCTCCACAGAGTTGGTAAATGATGGACTCGTGAGACAAATACAAATAGATCTCCTGTTGGACATAAACTCTTAGTTACTCAACTTTATAAAGTATGGGGAAAGTGAAATGTAATGAAAATAGCTGGGTCATGGCTGGTGCAGATTTTAATATTGTTGAGTCTTTGAAAGGCAATCACATTGTAGTCAGCATTTGGAAATCTATCCGTTTGAAGCTAATATTTGAGTATCTTCAACACTTTCCCTCTTGCTGGTATATTGTGCATTTATTGCCAACTCAAAATTAGTGCTTTCCTCACTTTTTCTATTTTTATTTATTTATTTATTTATTTTTATTAAATCATAGCTGTGTACATTAGTATGATCATGGGGCACCATACACTTGGTTCATAGACGGTTTGACACATTTTCATCACATTAGTTAACATAGCTTTTGTAGCATTTTCTTAGTTATTTTGCTAAGACCTTTACATTCCACATTTACTAGGATTCACATATACCCTTGTAAGATTCACCGCAGGTGTAATCCCATTAATCCCCCTCCTTCCGCCTCCCTCCCCTCCCTTCCTCACTTTTTCTAAATCTTTGTCATACCGTGATAGCCTTCTCCTTTTCTGACAAACATTTTGTACTTGCCTTCACTTACCTTATATACCGCTAGATAGATGTAGCACTTAAACCATTCTATTATATATAGAATTATATATTATATATTAAATGAATAGAACTGTACACAAAACAACACTTAGCTCCATGAACTAGCATTTAATTTTTATAAGTTGCAATTTTTCTGCTTCTTGTAACATTGCTGAAACTTCTACTTTTGTGTGCATGTGTATTGGCTTTTATTTATTTCTTTTTTATTGTTAAATCATAGCTGTGTACATTAGTGCAATCAAGGGGTACAATCTGAAATATTCTCATCAAACTGTTCAACGTAGCCTTCATGGCATTTTCTTAGTTATTGTATGTAGACATTTGTATTCTGCATTTAGTAAGTTTCGCCTGTACCCATTCTAAGATGCACGGCAGGTGTGGCCCCACCCATTACCCTCCCTCCACCTTAACCTCCCCCCCTTCCCCTTCCTTGGCCCTTTCCTCATAGTCTTGTGCTATAGTTGGGTTATAGCCTTCATGTGAAAGCTATAATTTAGCTTTATAGTAGGGCTGAGTACATTGGATACTTTTTCTTTCATTCCTGAGATACTTTGCTAAGAAGAATATGTTCCAGCTCCATCCATGTAAACATGAAAGAGGTAAAGTCTCCATCTTTCTTTAAGGCTGCATAATATTCCATGGTATACAGGTACCACAATTTGCTAGTCCATTCGTGGGGCGATGGTCACTTGGGCTTCTTCCATGACTTAACAATTATGAATTGGGCTGCAATAAAAATTCTGGTACAGATGTCTTTGTTATATTGTGACTTTTGGTCTTCTGGGTATAAACCTAGTAAAGGAATTATAGGATCGAATGGCAGGTCTATTTTTAGGTCTCTAAGTATTCTCCAAACATCCTTCCAGAAGGAACATATTAGTGTGCATCCCCACCAGCAGTGTAGAAGCGTGCCCTTTTCTCCATATCCACGCCAACATCTCTGGTTTTGGGATTTTGTTTATGTGGGCTACTCTTACTGGGGTTAGGTGATATCTCAAAGTAGTTTTGATTTGCATTTCTCTGATGATCAAGGATGATGAGCTTTTTTTCATGTGTTTGTAGATCATGCGTCTGTCTTCTTTAGAGAAGTTTCTCTTCAAGTCCTTTGCCCACCCTGAGATGGGATGGCATGTTTTTTTCTTGCTAATACGTTTGAGTTCTCTGTGGATTCTGGTTATTAGACCTTTATCGGAGGTATAACCTGCAAATATTTTCTCCCATTTGGAGGGCTGTTGCTTGCTTTACTTACTATGTTCTTGGCTGTGCAGAAGCTTTTTAGTTTGATCAGGTCCCAGTAGTGTATTTTTGATACTGTTTCAATTGCCTGGGGAGTCCTCCTCATAAAATATTCACCCAGGCCGATTCCTTCAAGAGTTTTCCCTGCACTTTCTTCAAGTATTTTTATAGTTTCATGTCTTAAGTTTAAATCTTTTATCCAGTTAGAGTCTATCTTAGTTAATGGTGAAAGGTGTGGGTCCAGTTTCAATATTTTACAAGTTGCCAGCCAGTTCACGCAGCACCATTTGTTAAATAGGGAATCTTTTCCCCACTGAATGTTTTTAATTGGCTTGTCAAAGATCAAATAACGGTAAATAGCTGGATTCATCTCTTGGTTCTCTATTCTGTTCCAGACATCTACTTCTCTGTTTTTGTGCCAATACCATGCTGTTTTGATCACTATCGATTTATAGTACAGTCTCAGGTCTCGTACTGTGGTTTCTCCTGCTATGTTTTTATTGCTGAGTAATGTTTTGGCTACTTGAGGTTTTTTCTGATTACATATATAAAACAAAGTATTATTTTTTCAAGATCTGGCAATGGCTATTTAATAGGAATTGCATTAAAATTATATATTGCTTTGAGTAGTATAGACATTTTAACAATGTTGATTCTTCCCAGCCATGAGCATGGTATGTTTTATCATTTGTTAACATCTTCAGCTATTTCTTTTCTTAAAGTTTCATAGTTCTCTTTGTAGAGATCTTTCATGTCCTTTGTTAGGTATACTCCCAAATATTTCATCTTTTAATCAAAAACTTCTTGACATATTCCTCATTTTTTTCATGACATAGAATATTTAAGTCATTCTACTTTAATATTAAAGATTAACTATTAAAAAGGGTTGAATAACTTAGACATCTTTAAACTGCTGAGTATTCCGTAGCCCAGCAGACACACTACTTCTGAGTACGGCGTAGAACACTTTTTTCCATTTATGAAATCTAAGTAATAACAACTATATTGTCCTGGTTGCTATAACAAAATACCATATACTGGGTGGTTTCAAGAGCAGAATTTCATTTGTAGACCTTCTGGGGCCTTGAAGTGCAAGATCAAAGTGACAGAATGCTTGGTTTGCCCCGAGAGCTCTCCGTCACTGTCTCCCTGTGTCCTCGCACTGCCGTTGCTCTCTGTATGAACAGTCCTGGAGTCTCTTCTTCTATACACACACTGGTTACATTGGATTGCGTCCCATCCTTATGCCCCCATCTCCAAATACCTCACATTTTGGAGTCAAGGCCTCAGCCTATGGATTTTGGGAGTGGGGCACAATTCATTCCCTTATGTACCAGAGATAATATAAAAATCCATAGTGTGATAACTGAAATCTAAAAATGCTTCACAGTTCATCATTATTATGTAATTATTATATCACAATCATCATTATTCTATCATTTAGAAATGACATTGATAAATTGAATGACAATAGATACGATGTTAATTCCTTTTTCGGAAGGAATAATACAAACAAAACCATCCATCTCTGTGTCCATGCTTGTTTACTATGTAGCAGAAAATGCCAGGGGAAAAGGGAGAGAAAAATTATCTTCAAAACAATTTTAAAAGTGTTTGAAAACAGAGTGAAGTTATTTTTTTTTCTTACCAAAGACAGAATTTTTTTGGAATAATCTGATGAAAGTATTAAGTAGGAACATTTCAGCTCTCTGTAAATAAGCATACGTTGCCAATTATAGAATAGGTTTCCTTAACACGTAGTGAGGTTCCTATTCTCAAAGTGTTTCAAGCAATGGGTAGACTTCAAATTCCGAGTTGTGATTGAGTAGTAGGTTGGTTCAAATGACTTCTAAGCTCAATTCTTTCCAGCTCCCAAACTCTGATTTTTAGTTGATTTACATTTTGGATTTGCCTGGGAATAGGTCATATATGAGCCCACAAAGAGAATTTTTAGCACAATGAAGAAAATAAAGTTCACAGTTTGAAGGAATTTAGAAGGAACAAATTTTTTAAAGTGAACATTGCTATCGTTGCTTTCAGAAAGGAATATGAGCAAATGAAAGAAAGAAACTAAATGGTAATTATACTGATCTACAGTCAGTGGAGCTGGAATGTAGGAGATGTGCCTGTGTTGAAAGTTGAAAAGGACGACTGGAGGTGGCAGAGTCACGTGAGAGTGAGCTCACTCTGAATGCTGTGGTGCAGGGCGAGTCTGAGACGTTTTTGAACTCAATCTAAATTGAGTCAAGCTCAGCAATTGTCTGTAATTTGTTTGAGAGATACTTTATCACATATGTTTTGAAATTGGATTTAGCATTAAGATTTACTATACATAATGGTTTTTTGATAGGACATACAGAATAATTGGCTGAAAGAATAATTCTGAGATATCAGTGATCAACTAGGCTCAGGAAATATATACGTGTGTGTGTGTGTGTGTGTGTGTGTATAAGGCTAAGTCTATACATATTAAGTACTTAGTGTAAGCTGAAATTTTTCAGAATTATGGATTCTTTTCATCTTGAGATAGGGAACCAACAGGTCTTGCTTGATAAGGAGACAGAAGACTCAAACCAAGGTCTCTGATAAAACAGGGGAGGATATAGAATCCAGCCAAAACCTGCTAGAACCAAGATGGCCATGGAAAATGACCTCCAATCGGCCTCACTGCTCATTCTGTCCTGCTTATAATGTACCATCATGCTAAAGGGAGCTCCTACTATTGCCATAACAGTTTACAAATATCCTGGTTACTCCTGGAAATGATATAATTTGAAAAGAGGAGGATCCCTTTGATATAGGAACTCCCCACCCCTTTCCCAGAAATCTTATGAACAATCTTCTCTCTGTTTAACATAAAATTAAATAAAAACTATAAAGATTCCTGAAATTCACAACATGGTACTCCGTTGTTCTGAGATACAGCTGCTGCCCCGTCTGTGGGCCAGCCTCCCATCTGTTTTGTTTGTTACCTCAGTAAATTTGCTTTCACTTTCCTCCATCACCTTGCTTTTGAATTGTTTTCTGCAGAAAACCAAGAACCGACCCGGCTTTCAGTCCAGATCAATTTCTTGTATCAATTCCCCCAGGGAAAAATAAATGTAATGACTCTTTCCACATTTCATTTCCTTCAAATATTAGTTCTCCTAAAACCAACACGTATGTGTAACTTTATTTCTCACACTCATTATCTTAATATATCATGATTTTTACATTTAAAGGTTTAAAATTTGTAGAATTTCAGCTAATTTCAATTTTCCCAATAAAATGTTGGTGCTTCTTTTTCATGAGTATTACTATTCCAACCACATTTGTCTCTTGATCTCTTTTACATTTTTATTAGTCATAATTAGAATAGTCCATATTGAAGGAACAAATGAAGCTAAATCTCAGCAAGTGAATGCTACAAAGATTCAGTCTTTGTGCTGTGTCCAGGGTCTTCCTAGCCCTCCACCTCACATGGGTAGCCTCAGTGTCCTCAGTGGTGTCCTCCCTGGTATGAAGTTGCCTTCTTCAATACTGTCTGGTGTCACCACAGGAAGGGAGCAAAAGGTATATAGGAGGTTTAGGCCATGCCTCTAAATCCCCATCACACAGCCTCAACCTAATTGCAAGCACCAGTGCTAAAATTTCTAGTTTTCCTTTGGGCTCAAGATGAGCATGTTTTTTTTCTCTGATACTTGACATAATCTGGGAAACAAGGAAGAAGGAAGGAGTCAGAGATTTTTTTGGCAAGTGTGATCAAAAGGGCAGAGGCCGATAAAGGACAAAGTTACAGAGTAAAACAAAATCAGGGAACCATGTACCAAAGAGTACCCAGAAACCATGTCCGTCTAGTAAACCACAATGGTGAGAATGAACAGATTATTAAAATGGAGCAGCCAGACCACTTAGTATAAAGCCATATGGGGATCAAGTAACTGGAGAGACAGGTGAAAGTGTGTGCTAAGGCAGGACGTGCAGAACCAAATTTGGTAGACTATTAATTTTGAAAGATAATTTGATGCTCTCCCTGAAGTGAGCTTTTACATCCCCACGTGTTTGAACTTTGGGATGGAGTTTGAACTTCGTCTGACCAGTGAAAGATGAACGCAGGTAACAGGTGTCACTTCCAGGCTTGAGTGTGAAGAGCCAGTGTGTGATGTTTCCCGAAGTATTTCGTCTGTCCTTTGAACATGGAAGCTCATGTTGAGAGACAAGCTCGGTCAGCCTGATATTTTAGGTCGCTGAAGAAAACAGATCCTCTTTCCTATCCAGTAAACATGCTGTGTGAGCTGGAAATAAACTTTCTGATTTAAGTCACTGAGATGTTTTGGCTGTAGGTTCCTGCAGAATAGCTTACGTCCTCTCAGCGGATAGACAAGTGGAGGAGAGGGATTGGGACACAATATACTGGAAAACTACATTACATATTATGTAATTGGGTGCACAGGAAGGATTCTGTTAAGGGAGGCTGGGCAAAGGTAAGATGGTATGCAAAAAGCAAAACTTTAAGCAAAGGATCCCCTTGGATAACTTGGAAGGCCAATGAGGTATTCCATCTCTTGAATTCTCGGGGAAGAGGGAAAAACAAACCAAAGAGATTAAGAGCATGGCTCTCTCACAAAAGTCTGGTATATTTGAAGCACTCAGCATTGATCCCTGAGTGCAAGTGTGTTTAGACACACGGTAGCTACGGGAGTATAGACAGAGAATTCTGCAATAAGATACACATTTAGACATCCACACAGATGACCATGTGTATATGGTTGACTATCATTGCGAGCACCCAGTAGACGCCTGGAACATAGTAATGTCATTATAAACATTGTACAATACTTTCAGGTTGAGATAGTCAATGAAGAAAAAGAGTAAAGGGCAGAAAAAAATGAGAATATAAAAGAAAGAAATGATGCCACACCTGGCCGTTTGCAGTTCATTTTTGCCTTTTTCATGTTTTTTTCTTTTGCAAACTATAGAAAAAATCTAAAGAAACCTTTAGCTATGCAACTTTGAGTCTCCCAGAATCCAAAACACTTGTCCTCTTGAATACACTGTGGGCCACCTGGGCTTGGGCTCCTCAGAATAGCTTCGATAAAAGCTGAAGTCCTTGATGTCATTCTTCATTTATTTTTCTTTTTCCTGAAACTCTTCCACAAATAACGTCATTAAACTCTCAAATTTGTGAATTTTTCTCCATTGTAAATTAACCATCGCTCTTTATTCCCTTTAAAGATTATAGACTGTCTGCCATTTATTAGGTTTTTCACACAGGTTTGAATTTCTGTCTTCCTAGTAACTATTTTTCTTTTTCTTTAAAATACTTTGAATTCATTTCATTTTGTGTTTTATGTTTATTTTCCATTTGCCTTATTTAAAATCTCTCTAACTTCCATTATTTAATAAAGCAAATGGAAAACCAGTATCGGCCAGAAATATTGTTCTTACTAATTTCTGTTTTAAAACTTTATTTTGATATTATCTATTGGAGTCTATTATTTTGGGGGGCCCTGGAACAAATGTTTTCTATTGCTTACCCCTCCAACAACTAAAAAAGTTTGTTTTCTCTCCAAATTATCCAAAGTTTTGCAAGCTTTACTTATGTAATGAGGAAAGGAGGTGTTTTTAAATTGCCAATAGTATAATTTTATAAGCAACATTTTTCAATTTTACTGATCCATTTATCTCTTTCGTTAGTATACTGAGTACAGTTAGCATCTATTTTCAAACACATTTGTTCAACATTTGTTTTTATTGACTGGTTCTATTATCTGCCTTTTATTGACTTTTTACCTGTTTTCTAGATTCTGGTGAAATCCTTTTTCAATAGTCAAACTGTCTTAAATTTAGAAAATTTAGAAATAGCATCATATCCTTAAATTTTCTTTCACATCTGTTCTTGATGGTATACAAATTTAGAACATTGATATTTTTCTATCCTGACTCTGAAATTTTGCAAAATGCCAAAACCCATTTTTCACATACTCCAAACATCTCAGTACATACCCTGGGCCAAAACGACAGTCATAATAATGTCCATAATGGTACCAGACAAGAGGTGACTCAAGGGAAAGGACGCTCCGTCTGTGTGTTCATGACAGTTAAAGAAATCCATGGGCCTCCCCTTTTAATACTTTACATGATGACTTTTTCACAAATCTGTTTGGTCCTGTGAAGTCCGGGAAGGCAGGGCCTTGTCTATCCTGCTCGTCCCTGTATCCCGAGTGACCTGCACATCGTCTGTTACATATAAAATATTTTTTGACAAATGGAGAATAGTTGGAGTTACTGAGGGTGGAAGCAGTGACCGTGTACACACAGTGAACAGCTCACAGTTCTGCACGGATTGGTGCACGATTTTTGCCCTGTGCAATGGTGATGCTGGACTGAAGATGCTTAATGTGACCTGCTCTTTTTGGACTATGGGTATAATATAGCCGAATATAACCGGATTTCAGGATAAGCTACCTAATTTGTATGGAAGAGTTCAAGATAAAAAGATAGGGCTCCTTGTTCAAAAATTATTAAGATTTCCAATGCAGTAACATATTTCTAGTCAATTAAAACATATACTTTATTGTTTTTCTTCCCACACGTTGCACACAGCACTGTAAGAAGTAATTATGAGTATGTTCGTATTTGATTTTCTATTCTTTCTACAACTACATCCTCCTGAGGGAACTCAACTGCTCTCAGCTCAAATGTTCTTAAGCTGATGCCTCAAACTTGTCTCTACTTCCAGTCTGGCCTGAATTCTTATTCTGTCCTCGCTACAAGACCGAAAATACCACCAAGTTCTAGATGTTATCATGCTTTTCCCAGGGGTCTTTAAAATTTGGTCGGCATTTCTGGTGTGTTTTGTTCTCTATTTCATTGACTGGCGCCAAGAACCATCCAGTTCCATCCAATTTTGTGAGCAAGAAAGGTCTTCAGCTCCACTCCCTCCTACTTTTGCTTTCGTGTTCGATCACCACGCCCGGCAGATTCTGCTCCTAGAGGCTGAGGGACGCCTCACTTCTCTCCACCCCATTGCACACTCCCTTTCAGTTCACAGTCGTTCTAGGCCAAGATGACCTTAACAGCAGTGTCTTGCCTCTGATTTTCTCCTCCTCCATGCTCCTGCCAGACTGATTTTTTTTTTTTTTTTTTTTTTTTTTATTGTTGGGGATTCATTGAGGGTACAATAAGCCAGGTTACACTGATTGCAATTGTTAGGTAAAGTCCCTCTTGCAATCATGTCTTGCCCCCACCACTTTATGGGGGCAAGACATGATTGCAAGAGGGACTTTGCAAGGCCCCACCCCTCTCCCTCCGTCCCTCTTTCTGCTTCTCCCCCATATAACCTTAATTGTCATTAATTTTCTCATATCAAAATTGAGTACATAGGATTCATGCTTCTCCATTCTTGTGATGCTTTACTAAGAATAATGTCTTCCACTTCCATCCAGGTTAATACGAAGGATGTAAAGTCTCCATTTTTTTTTAATGGCTGAATAGTATTCCATGGTATACATATACCACAGCTTGTTAATCCATTCCTGGGTTGGTGGGCATTTAGGCTGTTTCCACATTTTGGCGATTGTAAATTGAGCTGCATCTTTTAGTGACAGTCTGATCTTGGCATTCCCTGCCTACATCTATTCTATGGCTTCCTGCACAATCATTTATTAATTGACTGCATGTTATTCATTGCCTCCTTCTTGCTTGAAAATAGAGCCACGGTTGTGTTCAGGGTGGATCATTTAATGGTACAGACGTAGAAATGGGATGTGTAGCATTGCTATTCCTCCTTTTTTTGTTCCTGGAATACGGCTGTGATATTGGAACTCAAGCCTTTATTTTAGAGGATGAGGCTATAGAGATAGCAGCTATGAACTAAGGCAGTGGTTCTCAACTTTCCTAGTGCCACAGCCCTTTCATACAATTCCTGTGGGTTGAGAACCACTGACTAAGGTGACGGAGGGTCCACAAAGCAGGAGGCTGAGTCCCCGCTGACTGTGGATGGGACAGCCACCACAGCTGTGCCGACTCTGTCCCAGACTTCTTTTAGATGAGAGAGAACCACATCTTCATCTCATTCGACCATGTGCTTGATTTTTCATTATGTGCAGCCAAATATCATCCTGATTTCAGGATAAGCTACCTAATTTGTGGGGAAGCGTTCGAACTAAAAAAGATAAGCCTCTTTGTTCAAAAATGATTAAGGCTTTCAAGGCAGCAACATCAGAGTCAGGCCCACTTGAAGCCAACACCCTTTTGAGATTGCACTGATTGTAAACCCGAGAAGCCGAAAGTATCCAGGTGAGAGAATTCTATTACTTTTCAGTTAATTTCAAAATTCTAAGTATTTTTTACTAGACACTTAGTACTTTGGTGTTTGCTTAGTTTTCCAGAATTTTCTTTGAATCTGTCATTTATGCTGTAATCATATTGAATTATTACAAGTTTTTCATATCCCTGAGTTATACTTATCCAACCAACCTCACCTATGTTCTCCATCCAGCCAGGGGCTGTCATCCCTGAATGTTTCAACCACAAGGTCATTTCTTTCTGGGAAACCTCCCTAACTTTCCAACCCTGGCTTAAATGCCCCAAATCTGAGCTTCCGTTGAACCTTGCATTTCTAATTTACACATTCACGAAGTATACCTGTATTATTTATTCTGTGTCTGACTACATTATGATCTTAGGGAATGAAGCGCATCTCCCTTACTCAGCTTTGTATTCTCAGCACCCAACATATACTACGGGAAATAGAAGTTGATCAAATATTGACTATTGGATGTTGAATAAAAGACACCTTTCAGAAGTGGAAGCCCTGAATTTTATTTCTAAGAAACCATGTATGTTACATTTCTTTTTTCCACAGAAAAACCTACATGTAGAGAGTAAAATATTAAACTAGACAGATAAAAATTGTCAGCCTTTGAAAGGTAGAGTATGAAATATCAGGAAGTCCATAGCAGACATTCAAAATCTAAGGGGACCAGAAGACCCAGTATTTCCAGCTGTGGAATCAACAGGCAGGTGTCAGAAGATCAATGGTATAGAAACACAACCTTTTTTGTTCAGGTGTCCATGATTACTTTTAACCTTAAGCTGATGGTTTCAATGATGTGAAATAATAGCCCGTAGCTTACTGGATTGGATATGTTTATCAAAGGAGTTGGTTCTAGCTGGAAAAGACATGATTTTTCTGTGTCATTTACACATGACACAGAGGACTCTTACGGTTGGAATTAACCATGAAATTCAAAGCTTTTCCTGATAACCATTGTAATTTTATTTTTGGTTGATCATAGAATAGGAACAGAGACAAGTGCACAGATCTTGCGTGGTGTGTGCGTGGGGAAGGTACGTGCTTTGGTTACATTTGCTTTGTATATGGCTTGAAATACATAACTCATTTCCTTTTTCTTTTTTATTCATTTCCATTAGTTCATATCCTTTGAATCTTATTTACCTTACTCTACCCTTTATTTATTTATCTTGCAATTGTATGACTTAGTTGTATCCTTTCCTCTCTCTCCACCTTCTGCCCATTTGATTTCACTTCTCTCTCTTTTTGTTTTTCCTCTTTTGAGACAAAGTCTCACTCCATGCTCTGGGTAGAGTACCATGGCGCCATACCTCCCAGCAACCACAAACTCTTGGGCTCAAGTGATCCTCTTGCTTCAGCCTCCCAATAGCTGGGACTATAGATGTCCACCACAATGCCCAGCTAGTTTTTCTATTTTTAGTAGAGATGGGGTCTTGCTCTTGCTTAGGATGGTCTCAAACTCCTGAGCTCAAACAATGCACCTGCCTCAGCCTCCCAGAGTGCTGGCATTACAGGTGTGAGCCTGCGGGTGGGCCTTTTACTTCTATTTTTAATGCGCCTTTACTTTCTTCACCTTTGGTACCTCTCTCCATCTGTTGCATTAGTATTTTTTTTTTTTATTAAATCGTAGCTGTGTACATTAATGCAATTATGGGGTACACTGTGCTGGTTTCATATACAATTTGAAATACTTTCATCACATTGGTTAACATAGCCTTCACCGCCTTTTCTTAGTTATTGTGTTAAGATATCTATATTCTACCCTTAGTAGATTTAACATGCACCCTTGTAAAATGCACCGTAGGTGTGGTCCCACCAATTACCTTCCCTCCACCCATCATCTTCCCCACTTTCCCCTTCTTCTTGGGCTATATCGTTGGGTTATTGCTTTCATATGGAAGTGTGGGTGCTTATAAATTAGTTTCATAGTAGTGCTGAGTGCACTGGATACTTTTTCTTCCATGCTTGAGATACTTTGCTAAGAAGATTATGTTCCAGCTCCGCTAGTATGTTTTGTCTCATGTCTTTCTCTTGCCCCATTGAGAATGTAGGAGAATGTCTTTCGTAGTATGTCCGCCTGCCTCCTTCCTTGTTCTAACTCATGCCTTCCGCTTTCTTGGTGTTTATTCCTTGCCAGCCTGTTTCCCATTGCCTTTTCCCCAACCACTTTTTGAAATCCTCCTGCTATTTGATCTTCCCTATTCTCATCCTTCAGTCCTACTTCACTCCTTTTTTCTTTTTGACAGGAGTGAAGTATTACATAGAAAGATGTAGAGACTGGCATCCAGAGAGAGCTACTGGTAGACCTGGCTTGTCTCTTGCTCCCTGGGCAAGGACTTGGCCATCTCTGAGTCTCGGTTTTTTTCTCAGTGAGAACAAAATCACCTTGTGAGCTTGTTGCTGGGGTTAGAGATCATGACGGTGAAGTGTCAGGCTGCTAGCTGGCACTCCAACATGGAGGGGTCTTCTTGAAATTTTCATCCTTATTATTGCCCCAGTAAGATTACTCTATTCACCAATTCATGGTTAATAATCTTGTTGCTTAATTTTTCTTTCTAATCTAGACTCTTGGAGCTGTGCGCCTGGGCTTGCTTCTATTTTAATTTGACATGTTTTGGGGAAGTTTGTACAAGAGGTTTAATCGAGCGGGTACATTTCATTGTGTTTTCATAAACAAGCACAGATAGACACTTGCCATCTACATAGAAAATGTTATGTCTGATTGCAGTTTAGTGTATTTTATTTGCCAATGATTGGTTACAATCCATTTCTGTCTTTAAATCAATTTATACAATTAGTTCAGCAGCCCTTTCCTGAAATAGTGAGTTAAACTTCAATGCCAGATTTTAAATAAAACTAAATACACTTACTTTTACAGGACTCATGATGACATTATTTTTTATTCAAACTAGTTCCCAATATTTGCCATAAGGATAGATAGTATTAGAAGTTTTCTCTTGTCTAAGGACTTGATTTCTGATTTTGGTAATTTAAAAACAGAAACACCCTCCATGAATTTCAGAGAACTGACCACCAATAAAATTCTTCAGGACTACATGGGCTGATTTACAACACTAAAACCAGACATCTAACAAGAAGGAAGCTCAGTACTTTCTTGGATTCTTGGGTATCAGATATGTGGACTAAATCCCAAAACGCATCTGTAGAGCAGAGCCCAGTTCAGTTACTGCAGAGGAAGCAGGGCACCAGTCCATGAGATACTCTCAACCATCAGAGTCACAAAATCCAAATGACCTCTTGAAATTAAAGCTCTCCTTGATGATTTTTTTTCCAATTGAAGCTTTTGGGAAAAGTCTTAATTTAAATGATAAGTGATATCCTTAAGGTTTCAATTCATTATGCCCCATACAGACTTTAATTTCTATCAGATTCATTTATTTGAAAAAGTAATTACTAGCCTGCACGTTAGCTCAGGCTGCTATAACAAAACAAACAAACAAATTATGGACTGGGTGGCTTAACAGAAATTTATATGGGTGTGGACACTGGAAGGTCAAGATCAGAGTGCCAGCCTGGCCTATTTCTGGTGAGGCTCTTGCTTCAGGATGCTCTTCTTCTCTGAGTACTAATTTGTAACAAAAATCCAACATGTTTTCCTCAACTATCCTCAATTATTTCCCAAAGGTCATCCCATCTCCAAACACACCATGTTGGGGGTGAAAGTTTCATCATATATATTTTGGAGGGACATAAACATTCATTCCTAGTAACCCACTGCTGGGCTTTCATCAGAATTGAACACCTGGTCCACCATTCTGATTAGGAGGGTAAAAAATGGGATAGGCCAGGCTCTCGAGGAGTCCTTCCAAAAACAAAGACTAGACTCAAGTATCCAAAAGAATGGGGAGGGCGGCGCCTGTGGCTGAAAGGAGTAGGGCACCGGCCCCATATGCTGGAGGTGGCAGGTTCAAACCCAGCCCTGGCCAAAATTGCAAAAAAAAAAAAATAAAATAAAATAAAGAGTCGGAAGCCCTAGGGATTTCCAGGGATTATCGGAGAGGACAGGCTGAAGCTGACTTCAACTCAACCTGACTACTCCAATGGGGTTAGGTCCCATGTAGGGGCAGGAATCATAACAACATTTTCTTTCCAGGTGACATACCTGGGCACCCAGGACCACACATCTGTGTAGAAGTCAGACATGAGCCTGTGTGGCCTAAGACCAACGTAGCCTTCACTGTAGGAGCAACTGGAAGAGGCTTCTAAGAGTTAAAGTAAATACTACCAGTTGAACACGCCGTGCTCTGCAGCAATATCTCTGAAACAATACCTTAGTTACAAGAGGGATTCCCACGAGAATGACTAGCTCATGGATTATACACCCCCAGGGGAGTTGTCCAGTTAGACAAGGTGGTACAAAGTGTGCCCTGACTTCAGTGGGCTGAGTTCCCATAAGCTCACTAGCTTCTCACTTACCCTTCTGTTCTGCAGACGACACTCCCTGTGTCTTTTGTTGCGTTCTCTTCCTTTCAGCTTGGCTTCTCACTATCTCTCAAAACTCTGTTCTCTTCCTTTCACGTCTGCCCTGTTCCCTCTGTCCTGTCTACTTCTACAACTTCACCTACCACCTGCATCCAACAAATTGTGGTTCTGAATTTGTACCTTAAACTTTTTTTTTAAATCTCGTCCATGTATCCGTCTGCTAGATACTTTCAACATCATATTAAACCTTTACATTTGTTCTGTAACAGAGCTATTTTATCCCCATTTTACAGATGGTGAAGCTGAGAACTAACAGAGGTTTTAAAACAAAGTGGCAAAGCCTAATTCTGAACCTGTAGTTTAAACACTGTATTTTAATTTTCCCACTTCCCTGCTTATCAGTGTCATTGTAGAAAATAAATGACAATTGCTCTTGCCAAAGACCCAGAACAAGTTCCTTATCCCTTGTAGAAGAAAGTTGAGTTTCTTGTCTTGGGAACAAGGGGCTCTGTGACAAGGGACCCAACTACTCCCTAGTAGACATCTTCTCTTAATTTATCCTGCTGAGCTACTTACATTTTTCTGAAAAGGTCTGCCTGTCTGGTTTCTTTGCCTTTATATATTTTTTGTTCTTTATCAGAAATGCCTATTCCTCCCTTCTCAACCCAAAGACTCTAATTTATCCTTTAATCTGTTATGTTTTCCCTTGGTCCTATAACTGTTCCTTGAATAGAATGCCTTCCAATACGCTTTTGTAGTGTAACATTTTTTACATGGTATTTACGTGTCTCTGTCCCGCTGGATTTTGAGCTCTGTAAGGATCAGGACCAATTCATAATTGTAGTCTTCATGAAAAAGCCTAGACACTAGCCAGGCATTGTGGTGGTCGCCTATAGTCCCAGTTACTCGGGAGGCTGAGGCAAGAGAATCACTTAAGCCCAAGAGTTGGATGTTGCTGTGAGCTCTGTGACACCATGGCACTCTACCAAGGGTGATAAAGTGAGACTCTGTTTCTACCAAAAAAAAAACAAAAAACAAAAAACCTAGACACTTATATTACACGCTATTGGGAAATGTGTAAACCATATTTTTGTGTACGTGCTATTAAGCAAAGTTGTTATTTTTCTCCAGGTATGTTCACTTGATAATGATGTTTATGTTAAAGTTCCCTAAGTTTTCATAGTTATTGAAATTCTTAATGTACATACAGTGATTTTTCTACCTTTCTTTTCCCATATGTTTTGGTAGAAATTGAAAAGGGCAGACACTGAGCCAAAGCTAGGATGGGCCTCACAGTGACAGACTGGGTTGTAGAGGGCTCCACCCCGCTATCGCTCCTGGGCTTCTGGCTTCACAGGAGCCAATGTAGAGCTTTCCCTTGATGTGTAAGAGATCATGAGGTCATCATAAGATGATGAGGGTTAGAAACCTAAATATTTCCTCTGGGACAGAAGCCAATTATTACGGTATAGGCACAAACAAAAAGTCTAGATCTAACACTTTATTAGTTTTCTCTTTGTAATCTTCTTTGTCACCTTTGCTTAAGTGTGACTATTATTTTTGTTAAAATTTCCCCAGAGTTTTAACACTAAAAACTTCATTGACATAACTTTTACAAAAGAAATCCAGTGATGGTAATTACAGATGGTTCTTTCTGCACTCTTCTATCGGAAGACATTTATTTCACAACAGTAGCAGAGCAAATACAAAACCTGGGGTCTTGAAATTCAAGAATTGTGTTTTAAACTATTATATTTGTAATACTCTTTATCCAGAGTATTTTTAACTCAGTATTCACAGTGTAGCAAATATTCCTTCAGAAGTGACAGGTATTAAGATCACTTTGGGGAATTCTCTGAATCTTCCTATTACAGTCTCTCGCTAAAAGATTGGAAACCTTCTACCCACACATGTTTCCACTGTAGTTACATCTCTACTGATACTAAGACCTAGGAATTTGTATTTCAAAATATTCCATTTGGACTATGAAAGTCATTTTATGAATATGACTTTAGAATATTCTAAAGTAACTGGAAGACATTTACACTAATCATTAAAAATAAAGAACTTTTAGCCAGGCGTTGTGGCGGGCGCCTGTAGTCCCAGCTGCTTGGGAGGCTGAGGCAAGAGAATCACGTAAGCCCAGGAGTTGGAGGTTGCTGTGAGCTGTGACACCACAGCACTCTACCCATGGGTGGTACAGTGAGACTCTGTCTCTATAAAAAAATAAATAAATAGGGCGGCGCCTGTGGCTCAATGAGTAGGGCGCCAACCCCATATGCCGAGGGTGGTGGGTTCAAACCCAGCCCAGGCCAAACTGCAAAAACAAAAAAATAGCCGGGCGTTGTGGCGGGCACATGTAGTCCCAGCTGCTCGGGAGGCTGAGGCAAGAGAATCACATAAGCCCAAGAGCTGGAGGTTGCTGTGTGCCGTGTGACACCGTGGCACTCTACCCGAGGGCGGTACAGTGAGACTCTGTCTCTACAAAACAAAAAACAAAAACCAAAAAAAAAAATAATAATAAATAAATAAATAAAGAACTTTTACTCTTAAATGGTTTTCAGAAAAATAAGCTTTTAGAAGTTTTGGTGAGAAACTATTGCCTCTAGGGCTTGTTAATTGCCCACCTATATATTTTGTCTTCAAGGATTTAAGTTAAGAACTACTATAATTTTCATGTCCTAATGTCACACATGTTGCATTTTTTAAAATTTATTTGAGATTGTGCTGAGGGCACAAATGTTTAAGTTACATTGTTTTGATTTCTAAGGTAAATGTCCAGCTTTTAATAGCAGTCAGTTTTAATTCTGACTGTATTAAGACTAAATATAATAATATTTGATTTACAAATATAAATGAAATACCCACTGAAAATTCAAACATAAATGAATTTTGACTAAGAAGTTGATGTGAAAATTATACTTTTTCCCCTATATTGCAGAGAAATCCTTAGTATTGCAGGAAATGTTCTGCATGTTCCTTTAGAAATTATAATGCTGTGAGCCTAAAATATAATTTCTACTACAACAGAGATATTTGTCTGCTTTATTCACTGCTATAAATCTAAAATGTCTCAAAAGTCAAAATAAAAGAGGTAATAGGCACTCAAAAATATTTGTTGATAGAATAAACATAGCATCTCTTCTTGGCTACCAGGTAAATAGCCAAAAATTTTGGAATATCAATCTAGTAATTCAATATATATATATATATATTTTTTTGTAGAGACAGAGTCTCACTTTATGGCCCTTGGTAGAGTGCCGTGGCCTCACACAGCTCACAGCAACCTCCAACTCCTGGGCTTAAGCGATTCTCTTGCCTCAGCCTCCCAAGTAGCTGGGACTACAGGTGCCCGCCACAACGCCCGGCTATTTTTTGGTTGCAGTTCGGCCGGGGCCGGGTTTGAACCCGCCACCCCTCGGTATATGGGGCCGGCGCCTTACCGACTGAGCCACAGGCGCCACCCCTAGTAATTCGATATGACCCCTTTGGTCTCTGTTAACTATATAGACCAGTGGTTCTCACGCTGTGGGTCGCAACCCCTTTGTAACAATGAAAATACATCCTGCATATCAGATATTTACATTACAATTCATAACAGTAGCAAAATTACAGTTATGAAGTAGCAACCAAAACAATTTTATGGTTTGGGGTCACCACAACATGAGGGAGGAACTGTATTAAAGGATCGCGGCATTAGGAGGCATTAGGAAGGCTGAGAATCACTGATATAGACTTTTCAAGAGATAGAAGTTATTTCATTTTAGGTCAAGGAGGAGAAAGAATAAGGATATATTTGACCGGGATTGCTTTACTTTGGATCAAACAATGGGGATCTGAACATCTTTACAAGATCAAGTATGTCGATTTGAATTATTGAGATGAAGACGTTCATTGTTATGCTATCTTATGTTACCTACAAAAAAATAAAAATAATGAAATAAAAACAATGTGAGTAAATACTCAGGTACTCTTCTGAGTGGTTTTGAGCCAAGGGTTTGCAAATTCAATCTTAAAAGCAAACCCAGAGAAGTTCCTTGGTTAATATCACCATTCCACTTGACTCCTGAGCTGTGCGTTTTGCACACGTCTTAGATCCCCCGTGACCCCTCACGTGCAGCAAAATGAACTCCTTGAGAGCTACCTTTTAATTTTTCATCTGTAAATTTATTCTTAGCATTCAAACCTGTCTAAATATCAGACTTTTCCCTACTTTGACAAGTCTACAAATCTTCGGAAAATTTTTTAAACAGCTTCTAATTTAGCTAGCAATGTCAACGATAAACTTCTGCAGGTTAATGTATGGTTAGATGCCTTTGAGAGTGACTTCCCCTGACATTGCCCACCAGGTTTAAAGGGGTCACTTAGAGATGGAGTGAGGGATCCCATCTCCTGCTGACAAGGAAACTGAAAATTGAACAAAATCTTCTCGTATCTCCTGAGCTTGTGATCTGACCAGCTGTCACAAATCATTGTCTCTTTATCCTGACAAGTAGGAAAACACCTTTGGGAACCCTGTGATGTAGGGATCTGGCAAAACAATGTTTAAAATAATGGTAGTGTGTAGGAAGCAATGTGTGTGTAAACCCTTTTTAAATTCCATAGTGTTCTATTCCCATTAGCTGTTTTCATTCCCATAATTGAAGTTGTTGTGACTTACTGTTTCTCGTGCTGGTGAGAAAGTCTTTATTTAACTTTTGCATTGGCTCGGAAAGTGCATCTCATAGATATTTACTGCGGCAGCTTTCTGGAAAGCTGCTTCTTGTTTGCGGTATCTTTGTGGAAGATATTTTAAGGTTATGTGGCTAGATCCGGGATGGGGCATTTTATAATAGTTGGTAAATGAATTATTTGTGAAGGCAAGTCTCTGTGCAATGTATTATTGAGAATGCTGAAGACGCTGCATTTTGCTGAGTGTTTCTGAAAGGAGTGATTCCTGCATATATTAATATTAATTGAATCTGGAGTTGGTAATGGAAAGAGTTCAGAAACTGAGAAAAAAAATGGAGTCTAATGAGGAAGTGCTGGAAGGTATGCTCATTAGAGCCCACTGAACTTTAACCCACAGGAGTGCAGAGCCTGTTCCCCACGTCAACACCAATCACAGATCATTGCCTTGCCTTACACAAGGACGGAAAAACTAAATCCTCTCTAGTTATCTTCACTTCACTTTGTGTTTGTGGGGGGATGTGTGTCCCTACATGTTCTCAGCAATAGTTGTGTCTCAAAATATATACTGAAAATTTTAGATGCAAAAAAAAAAAAAAAAATACACCCATCAACTTGTAGTGTATTAGCAGTTGGCATTTTTCCACCTAGTCCTGCTTATCAATTTCTTTACTGCAAATCTCGGCTCTGTCTTAGCAGCTACTAATGAGGGCTGATAACACAGGTAGTTGGGGAGACATCCTGTGCTCTGATCTCCCATTGACATCTGCCTAAATAACTCGGCTCAAGGGATTTCTGCTACTTGGTCAGCAGTAGAATGAATACCAGTTTATGTAATGAGCAGAGGCCACAAACTGAGTTTCTATTGTGAAAGTGATATTTAAACTACAGGCTCATATGTATCAATACATTACTATAATCTATGTATTTTTTGTGCTAACTTTGAGAAGTCTCTCACGCACATACCTTTAATCTTTCCTGGAATAGTTCCTTAAAACTCTATGTTCTCACCCTAAAAATCATTCTGAAATGTTAGGTTTGTATCTTGTGTTAGAGGGCAGAGTAAATAGTGAAAGGACTTTTTTTCCAGTGTAAGAGCCTTTTCTCTCAAATGTATGCTGTCAAAGATGTACTGTACATTTTGGTAAACTTCCAGGTCTGTAAAGATTCCATCTCTTTTTTTGGGGGAGCCTACCATGATCTTTGACAGTAGTACCTTCAAATGGGGCGGGGGGGCCTGGCCTTGTGGCAGATCATAATTTTCCATTAATTTCTATACTTGTCCACATTTGTGTGTGTGGGATGTGTTTTGGAGCTAGTAAAAACACAAGTTTCCAGCCAAAATTTAGGCCATCCAGATGTCTGTGATGCTCTTGTTTCGGCATCTCCAGTGAGGGCTTCTGCGTCTCCAGGATCACGTGGATGTTTCAGACAATGACAGAAGCCCAGGGCTGGTCCACTGGCCGAGTCCTGAACGTGCAAATCAGGGAAGTCGTGAAATTGAATTTTAGCTTTACAGCCTGTTATAGTACATGTGGGCAAACTTCTGTCCTTCACAGGGTGGAATGCCTTTGTCCTCTGCACCACCTTAGAGGTGACTGACCTGGTAGAAGCAGCCCTGTGCCATTCAGGGTGCTCAGGGAAAGACAAAGAACAGGAAACTGAAAAACAGCACATATCTCATAACTGTATTCATTAAAATCAAACATGTACGGGACAACAGCGAGAAACGATTCTGTTGGTCAGCAGCTTTTTTATCATAACTGTATTCATTAAAGTCAAACATGTACGGGACAACAGCGAGAAACGATTCTGTTGGTCAGCAGCTTTTTTATCACAAGGGAACAGGCGGTGTGAGTTCCCTCGAGCCCGCTGTCCCTGCAGACCCAGGATGCAGGCGTCTCGTTCTGGGTCCTTCCTCAGGCAGAACTCCAGCTGCAGTCCGGGGACACTGAAGTACTCTCCAGTCGATGAGAGTTTTATAATCATAAGAACCAAGAAGGAGGCTCATTAATGTACTCATAGGACCTAAGAAGGAGCTAATGATGTCTCTCCCATTTCCCCACTGGGAAATTCATCAGCATTCTCTGTTCAAGAGCTTAATTACCAAAGACCTTTACTGTTTCTGAATGTTAGTTCCTCAGTAGTAATCCAAGAATAACAGTTGGAAACATTTTCGTAAAATATGTATCCTGTAGATTGTTATTGTCAGAGGCTTTAAAAATTTCTTCGCTTCTGTGTTAGTTTTGACTTGACTCATATACTTTGAAGACAAAGATTTTGGAAGCTAGAATAAACTTCAAGTTTTTTTTTTTTTTTTTTTTTTTTTTTTGAGACAAGAGCCTTAAGCTGTTGCCCTGGGTAGAGTGCCGTGGCATCACAGTTCACAGCAACCTCCAACTCCTGGATTCAAGCGATTCTCTTGCCTCAGCTTCCCTAGTAGCTGGGACCACAGGCCCTGCCACAACGCCAGGCTATTTTTTGGTTGCAGCTGTCATTGTTGTTTGGCAGGCCTGGGCCAGATTCGAACCCACCAGCTCAGGTGTATGTGGCTGGCGCCTTAGTCGCTTGAGCCACAGGCACCGAGCCTCAAGATCATTTTTTAAAGGCTTCCTGTTTTTCTGTGGGCAAGATAACATTATGCTCATTTTAAGGGAGGAATCCTAAATCCATAATGACTTTAATAAGTGTTATGGGAGAAAATTTTGAAATAGTGTTGAGAGGAAGGGATAGTGTGCAGCCCAGGCAGGTGAATCAGCAGAGTTGCTGCTGGCTTTCCAGGCAGGGGTTATAGAGGCAGATATTTTATAGTTTCCCTTTAAATTATAAATGCAGGTGGGTGGTTATCAGTGAGAGTCACTTCAGATAAACTGACACTTTGTGCTGTGTGAATTGTGATTGGATAAAAGAAGGAAGGAAGGAAAAAGGGAGGGAGGGAAGGAAGGAAGGAAGGAAGTCAGTCAGTCAGGGGGACTCCAACCAGAAATAAAGTTAAAGAGAAGATCCCCATTCCACGGCCCAAGAACAAGCCCTTGCTGAGAGTTTATGTAACTAGTGTGCAGACGAGCAGTAATCAGAGGGACCTACGCAAAGCCATCACCTGTCCTTAGCCATAAGCAGTGTAAGAGTCCTATTCAGATGGGCGGTGCCTGTGGCTCAAGGGGTAGGGCGCCGGTCCCATATGCCGGAGGTGGCGGGTTCAAACCCAGCCCCGGCCAAAAACCAAAAAAAAAAAAAAATAAAAATAAATAAATAAATAAATAAATAAAAAAGAGTCCTATTCAGAGTGTGGAATAGAGGCACATCCCCATGTTTAATCCAGAGCACCAGTTCAAATAAGTGGATTTCTGTATCCCGGGTTTTTACTCTGGAAAGAAGAAACTGGTCAAATTTCCAAAACAAAAAGAATTTTCAAGATTCATTTTTGTCTGGAAAGAGGAACTAAGGGTGTTAGGGGACACAAGGGCAAAAGACTGTTGGAAACCCAGTATGAATTGATTCTTCACTCAAGGATGACTGGGCCATAGTCTTGGGCTCGGCCATAACAACCAGTAGAAATATTTAGAATTAGCTCAAATCACAGATGTAATTCCCTCAGAATCACCTAAATGACTGATCCTTTCCTTTAAAGTTTTTTGTTGTTGTTGTTGTTTTTTCAAGCTAACCAATGCACAAGGTTTAAAATTCAAGGATTTTTATAGGTATATGGCATCAGTGACAAGCAGCTCCTGTCCCATCCCTCTCCATTTCTGATTCTTACTTCATTGAGGCAGCTTTTAAACATATTTTTTCTGGTAATTGCCTCCGAATTGCTAAGAGGGATTAGCAATGATCACTAATCATTGCTACAGACAATATAATTAGCATCATATATCATATACGGTGAGATTTCCTATTTATTTTCAGGTATTATATTCCTGCTAGAGAAGATGAGGATATAGCTCTCTGTACCTCACCAGCCCTTTTTCCTATACCCACTTACCTTTTCCCTACCCTCTTAAGAGTCCGTACATTAAAATTACTATTCCATGTATATGCTGTTATCACTATGTAAATATTGTTCATCAATGAGTTGTTTAATATGCAAAAATTTAATTTTCTTTTTTATGCAACTTTCATTTTTACTGACAAAATTGTTTAATTTTTCAATTGTTTAGTCCCCTGTGCTTCCGTCTTGAATTCACTCAACTCAAAGTATATATCAATGTTTGCTCTAAAAATTCTGTTTTCATTTTAGTTTTAGTTCCTGGTGTCATTTTTTATAAGAGCATTCTATTTTACGCCAATAAGCCTGAGCTGTTCTCTGAGGCTTTCAGTGTCACTGAGGGTTCCCTTCACCTCTCTCAGTTAAATTTCTAGTGTTCTTGATCGCATGTTGTTTTATTTCTTGATTACTTTACCAGTTTTGTAGAATGTATCTTTCATTAAGAAGAAATGGATGGGAAGAACATAGTTTGAAATCATGCATTACTTAAAAATTTCTGTCTTCCATTCTTGATTGATAAGATGGCTGGGTATAAAAGTCCAGCCTGGACAATAACTCCCGTTAGAACTGCTGTCTTCTGATTTGTAGGGCTGATTTTGTGAAACATAATGTTATTTATTTTCCTGATATTTTATGAGACCTATTTCTCTGAAATGTTTTGTGATTCTTTATTTTAACTTAGTGTTTTGAATTTTCACTGTGTTGCATGTGGGAGAGAATTTCTCTTCACCCTTTGGTGTATTAGTTTGCTTGGAGCTTCCATAACAAAACACCACAGACAGGGTGACTAAAACCACATAAATTTATTTTCTCATAGTTCTAGACACTAAAAGGCCAAGATCAAGTTGTTGGTAGGATTGGTTTCTTCGTAGTCCTCTCTCCTTTACATGAAGACAAGTACTTCTTCCTGGGTTCTTCCTACCTCATTTGTCTGTGTGAACGTGACCCTAGTTATTACATTTTGTGAGTCCAAATTTCCTCCTTCTATCAAGACACTAGTCAGAATGGATTAAGGCCTACCCTAACCACCCCCATTTAAACTTCATTACCTCTATAAAGGCCCTAATTCCAAATATCATCTCATTCTCAGGTAGTGGGGAATGGGATTCAATATATAAATTTGGGGAAAGGCATAATCCAGTACATAATAATTGGGGTATCCCCTTTAGTTCTAAGTGATTTTCTTGAAACTTTTTAAAAATAGTTCTCTTTCCATCTTTTTTCTCTGATCTTTCTTTTTTTAAGAGTCCTATCATATGTGTGCTGGTGTCTTTTCTTTTTTTTTTTTTTTGAGACAAAGTCTCACTATGTTGCCTTTGGTACAGTGCTGTGGCATCGCAGCTCACAGCAACCTCCAATTCTTGGGCTTAAGTGATTCTCTTGCCTCAGCCTCCTGAGTAGCTGGGACTACAGGCACCTGCCACAATGCCCAGCTGTTCTTTTGTTTGTTGTAGTTGTCATTGTTGTTTAGCATGCCCCGGTCAGGTTCGAACCTGCCAGTGCCGGTGTATGTGGCTGGCACCCTAACTGCTGAGCTAAGAGCACTGAGCCTGTGCTGGATTTCTTGACCATCCTAATATTTTATTTCTCTCTTTGTATTTTTTTCTTTTTTGTATTTTTATCTGCATTGCTAATAGGACTCATCAGCTTTTTAGAAAATATTCATTTTCACATTGTAGTTTTACTGTTTAACAGATGCTTTGTATTATTTTTTCTTCTTTGATTCACTTTAATCATTTCCCTTATCCCTGAAATTTGCTAAGATGTCAGGGTGGGTTTCATTTAATACTTTCCTCTCTTTTCTTCTTTCATCTTATATCCTAGAGTTCTCATCCAAATGAATTGTGGATCATTTTTATTTAAGAATGAGGTACCATAAAGCATATATTGTTGGGTAGTATCAATTGATGGAGGAGACAGATTGATTCCTCCTTCAATTGATAAGACTCAACGCACATATGCTTTATGGTACCTTTGATATTTTTTGAGGGGGGGGCATTGAGGTGGGGATTCAAACTGATAGTATTTGCACATAGTTTCTCCTTATTTTCTCCAGAAATGAATATTCCAATTTATTGTTTATGAGATTTGAAGCTCATAAATGCTTACAAGAATACAGTTTGCCAGAATTTTCAGGAATTTTTGGAATAGGTAATTAGACAACTAGACTTTAATAACTAGACTATCACTTTATCTCTCTACCCTGAGTTTTGGCCTCTCTACACTTCTGGAAATTTATAAAAGTTTGTCTGGGAGACTAATTGCTTCTTACAAAGGTTTTCAACCCATCCTACATTTTATCCTATTATTTTGTGTCTTATTAATCTTCTCTTATTGAGAGTTTTTTTTTTTTTTTTTGAGGGATTAGAGGAAAACTTCGATGTTCAACCCACGATAGTTCACCAGGACTCTTTACGCAGGCCTTGAGTAAGGACTGAAGCAATTCTAGATCAGTGACTTCAACCAGGACAACTGACAATGTTTGGAACTATTTTTGATCCTCACAACTTAAGGGTGCTTTATATCTGGTAATTACAGACGAGGGTTTCTGTTAAATGTCTTACAATGCACTTGGCCTCCCTCCATCTCAAAAAGTATAATTTAGCCCAAAATGTCAATGGTACTAGGATTGAGAAAACCTCTCCTAGAGAGAGTTTAAAACTTTGTCCATAAGTAGAATTTAAAATTGTTAAGGATTTCAGAGATTTTTATATGAGGAACAAGTCAGATGCTTGAGGCTATAATAACCAATGGAAATATATTATGCAAAAAATGGAAACAACAGCATTGTGGGCCATTGATTAAGATATTATAATAGACCATGCACGGTAGTTCATGCCTGTAATCCTCGGACTGTGGGACACTGAAGCTGGTATGTAGCCTAAAGTCAGGAGTTTGAGATCAGCCTGAAGAAGAGTAAGACTCCATCTCTACTAAAAAGGAAAAACTAGCCAGGCATTGTGGCGGGCACCTAGAATCCCAACTACTCAGGAGTCTGAAGTAAGGGAATCACTTGAGCCTCAGAATTTGAGTTTTCTGTGAGCTGTGATGCCAGGGCACTCTACCCAGGGCAACAGAATGAGACTTTGTCTCTAAAAAATAAAAAAAATAAAATTAAATAAATAAACAAATAAAATATTATAATAAATGTTTAGCCTAACATTTATGATGAGATAAAATTATAAGGCAATAAGGTAATAGAAATGTTTTCCACAGATTGGAAAATGACTATGCCATTGTATTTCTCAATTCTGTACGCATGTTAGAACCACCTGCAGAACTTTGAAAAAGATACCAATGCCTGTGTGTTGCACACACAAAATGATTCTGAACCTCTAGGGGATGGTCCCTAACAACATTTTTTTTACAAAAATCCCTGGGTGATTCTAATGTACAGATGGACAGGTGTGAGCACCACTGGGCTACATTGAATATCCAAACACTTTTGAACTGCATATAACGGTGAATTTTTTTCTGCATTATGGGCAACAAATTCTGTTTGTTCTTATATCATGAGAAAGATTAAACTATTTATATGCTTCATGATATAATCATATAGTACCTGTTCCATTGTTCAAAGAAAAAAATGGGAAAAAATCCCATAAGTCTCTCTTTAATTTGTCCTTCATTCTAATGTATTTTTTGCACTTCCATTAAAAACTAAAGTCATGGTTATTTTAAGAGGCAGGTTCTTTCATGTTATGTATCTGTGGTGATTTATTTCCTGTCCTTTTAATAATGCTCTCACAATGCCTGCTTCGCGGTGGGTCATCTATCTCAATTTCCTTGACCTTCTGTTTGGGTTTCATCAAAGTGACCATATCTTTCCTTGCACAGAGTGTCCTTGATTTTTGCCACCATAAATATTGATGACCTCAAAAGAGATTTTAAAGGTGAGTTAAGATAATTAATACATTTTTGACTTTACTTGTTATAATAATACTATGAAAATTGTGAGCTTTAAAAATATATCTTTATCATTTTATATAATCATTAATATCAGTTTAATAAAAATTACAAAATAATAGAAAATCCAAATGCATAATAATATCTATAATTTAAAATACATATACATTCTACTACATATCACGTGAGGATAATAATAATATTGACTAGCTTGCATTTATTGAAAATTTACCATGCACAATGCATATTACTTGCATTAATTTATTTAATCTGAATTAATCTATGAAATGTCATCTACCTATGTGGTAGTTATCATTGAAGAAACAAAGGCGCGGAAAGAATACGTACGTTGTGAGAGGACAAAGAACTCATATTAGCAGAGACTCAGAATTCTAACTCAAGAGGCTGTGTTTTTAACTACTCTGTCAATATGAAGTTTTTATAAATGCATAAACACATAGGGAAAAAATACTGAAAAGAAACCTAGCCAAAAGCTGGTACTGTTTGTTTTAAACATTCTTATTTTATATTTTTCTTTATTGAATATTTAATAACTTTTAAAATCAAAACTAATTAAGATGATTTATCTCTCTGATAAATTAAAAATCACATAACACCTGTTTATTCTAAAATATGTATGCAGTGCCATTACCTCTGGGTATTTTTCCTTTATCTGCTCATCTTCGGGTATTCTCAATAACTACTTATATAAACTATATAACTTACGTATACAAGGGCTGTCTGGAAAACATTCAGCCATGTAATATGAAGAGTAGAGACGTGCATGGTTGGGAACTCTCTGGCATGTTTCGTATATTTACTTATATAAATTATGCAAATATACAGATACAGATGTTAATTAATTTATATTGACTTATTTATTATAGGATAGCTATATTATTTTAATATTAAATGGCCTCTAGCTATTAAAAATTATAAAACTCTCACACTGGCCAAGGTGAAAAGTTTAAATTCTATTTGCAACAGCCTTTCATGCCAAAATTCCAATGTTCTTGGGCAGTCTCCTCATTTTTGAAGGTATGTTAGAAAGAGAAGTTTAGAGGTCAGACTCATCCTAGATTGGTGTAAGATCTACCTTCCCTAGTTCCATAGTCTTTAGTAAGCTGCTGAACATCTCTAAGCTTCAAATTTTCTCACCTTCAAAAACAGAATAACAACTCAATTTAAGTGTTGTACAGAAGACTAAATTAGAACTCACGAAAGACCTACCGTGGGCTCCCAACAAGTTGCATTTATCTCTGCTCCCAGCATCTATCCCACCACCACTACAAGCAAGCCAAGTCAAATTCCTGGAACTAAAAGGTTACCAGATCCTACTAGTCTGTTTTTAACTTTATTTTTCCAAAACTCTTAGTCAATAAGATGCAAAATGCTCACTTTTCGGAAGGCTCTGCAAGATGAGACCAAAGACTATGCATAATTTTCTTAGCAGATGTAGGAGTTGGGTGGGTAGGGGCGATCGGTCTAAATAAGCAAATGTTACAGAAGCTCTCTTGGCAATCTTCCTGCTAGTAAATGGAGAATGTAGCTGGAAGTATCCTTAGTGGAATCAGATAACCTGCCTGAGTTTTTTTTTTATTTTTTATTTTTTTAATTTCTTCCTTAAATTGAGAGCGTTCAGCCTTACCTTTCCTTTCGGAGTACTTTTCTTTACCATAAAATCCTCAGCTTATGCTCTGTAAAATCCATATACATTATCTTCTTAGAAGCTCCAGGCTTTATTTTTCCCCTTAATTTTTCCATTGAATTAAAGGTACCATACTCAACCTCAAACCAGAGTAGGATTTTAAAGGTTTTTCATGCCAGAATTAGATATTGAAATTCTTGGGCTCTAAATAACAAACTATAGATGCTGCTCTGGTAACAGAACATTGTTGGACACACGCTGTTTCCCTCGTCTCACTTGAAACCTTCCTTTGCACAACACTGACATATGGTCCCTCCAGCTCAAGTTCCCATCTGATGTGCGGGTACCTGTAGAAAGCCATATAATTAAACATTTCCAGAGAGGAAACAATCTTAGAAAATCACTTGTCCTGGTTTGTTTGTGCTGCTATAACAAAATATTTTAGAATGCATCAGTTATAAATAGCAGAAATTTATTTCTCACAGTTCTGAAGGCTGAAAGATCCAAGAGCAAGGCACCAGAATGTTCTGTGTGTGGTGAAAGCCGTTGCACAGAGAAGCACCATCCAGTTGCCCTCACATGGCAGAGAGGATGGAAGGCTAAAGGCTAGCTCCTTCAAGATCTTTTATTTATGTCTTTTCCCCATTTATTTTTCATGTATATATATTCATGGGGTACAAGTGCAATATTTTTTTTTTTTTTTTTTTTTTTTTTTTTTGGTAGAGACAGAGTCTCACTTTATGGCCCTCGGTAGAGTGCCATGGCCTCACACAGCTCACAGCAACCTCCAACTCCTGGGCTCAAGCGATTCTCCTGCCTCAGCCTCCCAAGTAGCTGGGACTACAGGCGCCCGCCACAACGCCCGGCCATTTCCTGGCTGCAGCCTGGCCGGGGCCGGGTCCGAACCCGCCACCCTCGGTATATGGGGCCGGCGCCCTACCAACTGAGCCACAGGCGCCGCCCACAAGTGCAATATTTTTTACAATGATTATATATATATATATATATTTTTTTTTTTTTTGGTTGCAGTTTTTGGCTGGGGTTGGATTTGAACCCACTACCTCCCATATATGGGTCCAGCAGCCTACTCCTTGAACCATAATGATGATTTTTTTTTACTTGATAGTGAAGTCAGGGCTTTCAATGTATACCATGAAAGCAACAAACATGGCAGCCATCAAGGAACTTGCTACCCATTCTTTACATTGTCTATTAGTCACTCTGTTATTTTTGTTAAGAAGCTTTATTAGTCACTCTGTTATTTCTGTTCTAAGAAGCTTTCAATCAATTGCTATATGTTTATTTTTGCTTTTGTCACCTATGTTATTGAGGTATTAGGCTTCAATTTTTGCCTGGACCAATGTCCACAAGAGTTTTCTCTCAGTTTTCTTCTAGTATTTTTATACCTGCAGCTCTCACATTAAATCCATTTTGAGTTTACTCTTGTATATGGTGAAAGTTATTTCTGCATATGGCAATCCAGTATTTCTAGCACCATTTAATGAAAAGGGTGTCTTTTCCCATTGTGTATTCTTGATGAATTTGTTAAAGATCAAAATATGTAGCTTTATTTTGGGGTTCTCTGTTCTGTTTCACTGATCTAATTATGGGTCTATTTTTAGACCAGTACTATGTTGTTTTGGTTACTAAGGCCTTGTAGTATAATTTTAAGTCAGGCAATGTAATGCCTTATATTTGTTCTTTTTGCTTGAGGTTACTTTGGCTGTTGAGGCTCTTTTTTGATCTGTATAAACTTTAGAATTGGTTTTTCTAATTCTGTGAAAACTCACATTGGTTGTTTTTTTTTTTTTTTTTTGATAGAGATTACATTAAACTTGTAAACTTGTTTCGACAGAGTAGTCATTTTAAAGATATTAACTATTCCAAACTATAAGCATGGTATGTTTTTTAACTTGTTAGAGTCATCTATAGTTTCTTTTATTAGTGTTTTATAGTTTTTTCTTATAAAGATCTTTCTAGTTCTTTATTAAATATATCCCTAGGTGTTTAATTAATGAATGAATTTATTTGCAGCTATTGTAAATGGGATTGTCCCCTTATTTGGTTCTTGGTTACATAGTTATTGATGTATAGAAATGCTGCTGATTTCCATATGCCAATTTTGCATTTTGAAACTTTGCTGAATTCATTTATCAAATCTAATAGTTCTTCAGTGGAGTCATTAGGGTTTTCCAGGTATCAAATCAATGCCTTCAGCAAACAAGGACAAACTGACCTCCTCTTCTCCAATTTGAATGCCATTTTCTTTTTTGTCTTGCCTAATGACTCTGGTAAGGGCTTCCAGTATTATGTTAAAGAAGAGTGGTGAAAGTGAGTGTCCTTGTCTTGCTCCAGTTCTTATGGAGAATGCTTTCACCTTTTCCCTTTCAGAATGAGGTTGGGGGTTTGTATATAGGCCTCTATTGTTTTGAGTATGTTCCTTCTATTCTTAGTTTTTTGAGAAATTTTATAGTTAACTTATTCATAATTTTATATATTTTTTCATCTATTGATATGATTATACGTTTTTGTCTTTTATCCTGCTCTGTGTTTTATTCTGCATATGTGAGTTATCACATTTATTCATTTGTGGACATTGAAATATCCTTGCATTTCTGGTTTAAATCCCACTTGATCATGGTGTATTATCTTTTCGATTTGCACTTGGAATTGATTTGCTAGTATTTTGTTGAGGATTGCTGAATCTATTTTTATAAGGGATATTGGCCTATATAAATATATATATTTTTTAGTTTTGTCCTTGCTTGGTATTGGTATCAGAGAAATACTAGCATAAAAGAATAAGTTTTGGAGAATTAACTCCTTTTTGATTTTTTGGAACAGTGTCAGAAAGATTGGTGCCGCACCCACGGCACCACAGCCGTAGTGAGGCGGCGCTGTCCGCGTTTTAGAACGCTGGTAAGGAGGCTTGTGCTCCACGGAGCTTCGCCCCCAGCGACCCCTGCACAAACGGCATCAGAAACGGTGCTCTACGTGCCAGGTCACCCGCAGGAGCTTGAACGACCGTGGCAGCCTTTAAAATTTATTACTTTGTTTTTCTTTAGCATAGGTCTGTGTGCTCTGACACTAATCACAATGTACTTTCTCAAGGCTGAACCCACCGCACTACAGGATAAGATAAGGCACAAGCCTGCTAGACTCAGTGCCGCCTATAAGTCAGGCACTAAAACGTTTAAGTAATAAATACCATCACAGTAAATACCAATGATTTAGGAGTAAAACAATTTCACAACCATGAGTGGTACTGTTTATTTTAGGTATGCTTTTAACTGCTATCAATTACGAACAGAGACAAAGTAATTACATTGTTAAAAATATCTAAAACAATCAGAGCTTACCTAAACACAAAACTGCAACCGTAAGGAAAAAATTTGTAACTTTCCCAGTAATTCAGAATGACCCTTGTGTAACCCATGACGCCCCTGCCTGTGAGCAGAAGTGTATAAGTACTTGCATAAGTTTCACAATGAATTTGCAGCTGCATACTTCACCCGTGGTGTGCCAGACTGTCATTCCTGCGCCGACCTCTCAACTTTCCTCGTTCCTTCTCCCTGCTTTCCCTCGGACTGGAGCCCACCGACTGGGTGGTCCGCGGCAGATTGGTATTAGTTCTTTGCATGTTTTGAAAGATTCAGCCATGGACACATCTGGTCTGGGAGTTATTTTTGTTAATATATATATACTTTTTATTGCTGATTGAATGTTACTATTCATAGGTCTGTTCAGGAGTTCTAATGTTTTCTGATTAAATCTTAGAAGTTTTTATACTTACAGGATATTATCCATTTTCTCTAGGTTTTCTAATTTGCGAGTGCATCCTTGCTCATAGTAGTCTCTATGATCTCGTGTGTTACCTTGCTACCAAGGTAACACACACACACACACAAAATCAGTTTCAATCTACTTTTTCATTTCTGATTTATAGGTTTTGTTAATCTTTTTGAAGAAAGAACTTTTCAAGTAATTGATTCTTTTTATTATTTTCTCATTCTGCATTTTATTTAGTTTTGCTCTGATCTTTGCTACTTCCTTTACCAATTTTAGGGTTGATTTGTTCTTGTTTTCTTGTTCCTTGAGGTGTAGTGTTAGCTTGCTAATTTGTGATAGTTCTCCTTTTTCGAGGCAGGTATTCAAAGTTATCAACATCCCTCTTAGTACTGTATTTTCTGTATCTCATAGGTTTTGTTACACTGTATTTTCATTTTCACTCATTTCAAAAATTTAAAAAAAAAATGTTTTGCCTTGATATCTTTGTTGACCTAATGATTATTCAGGAATACACTGATTAATTTCCATGTGTTTGCACAGTTTCTGAAGTTCTTCTTTATACTGATTTTTAGCATTGTTCCACTGTGCTCTGAGAAGATCCTTGATATGATTCGTTTGAATACTTAACAAGTTAAGTCTTAAGAAGACTTAATTTGAATAGAGTGTTCTGTTAAGTCCATTTGATCTAAAGTTCAATTTAAGTCTAATGTTTCTCTGTTGATTTTCTGTTTTGATGATCTGTCTAGTTATGTAAATGGGATGCTGAGGTTTCCCACTATTATTCCATTGCTGTGTGTCTCTTTCTTTAGTTCTAGTAATGATTATATATATATACATATATATATATATATTTTTTTTTAATCTGGAAGCTCTGATGTTGGTATGCATATATTTAGGATTATTGTATCCTCTTGCTCAATTAAAGATGATCATTGTGTAATAATCCTTTTTTTATTTTTCTACAATTTTTGACTTAATGTCTGTTTTATTTGGTATAAGTACAGCACTCTTATTTTCTTTTGATTTCCATTCATTGAGAATATCTTTTCCACTCCTGACTTTAACTCTACATATGAATGGTTATATGAATGTTGTGGGTAAGAGGAATTTCTTATTATCAGCATATAGTTAGATTATGGGTTTTTAGATCTATTTCGCCAACCTATAACTTTTGACTGGAGCACTTAAACCATTTATATTCAGCATTAATATTTATGTGAGGCTTTATTCCTGTCATATTATTAGTTGTTTTCTAGTTGATTTATAAGTTATTTGCTTCTTTCTTTTTTCTTTTTTTGTTGTCTTTTGGGTTGTTGAAATTTGGGAATCAAATGCTTTCATTTGATTCCTTTCTCTATCCCTTTATGTAATTGTTATAATTTTGTCTTTCTGTGATGTTGAACATCAATCTTTGATTCCTATCAAGGGGTTTCAGACCCCTTTAAGGATTTCCTGTAGGACCTGTCTAATGGTTACAAATTCCCTTAGTATTTGCTTGTCTGGGAAAGACTTTATAACTTTATATCTCTTTCATTTATGAGACATAAATGAGAAGCTTATTTTGGCAGAATATAAAATTCTCAACTGACAGGTTTTTTTTTCCTTTTTTTATTTCCCTTCAGCATTTTGAAAATGTCATCTCTTTTGGCCTATTAAGTTAAAAAAGATATTTGTTTTTCTTGGTAAATTTCTCATTCCTCTCCTGAATTGATTTTCTGATTTCTTTGTATTGATTTTTGGATTTCTCTTGCAACTCTTTGACTTCTTTAGAATCAATATTTGTAATTTCTTACTTGCTATTACCAAGAATTCTTCATGATTGGAATCTGTGGCTGGACAGTTGTTAGTAGTCCTTTGATATGATGGTGTCATTTTTTTTTGCTTTTTCGTGTTCCCTAAGCCCTTCTTCTAAAATTTGCACATCTGAGGTAATAGTCCCTTGTTTCATTTTTTGAAATTACTTTTGAAGTGGAGAATTTTTCCTGAAGATGTACGTATGTATTTGGTTGACTAGGACACTTTGGCTTTGGTTTGGGGCACCTAAAGTAGTGAGATCTTTATATAATTCTTTCAGCAGTACGCAAGGTGGGTGGTATCTGTGATTTCCTTGATCCTATGTATGGTTATTAGTTGAGTTTATAATAAAGTTCTGATGGGCACTTGGAAATAAACTGAGTCAGTCTTTATGCCCTGACGGTAAAATATTTGGCTCAATGTACCTGCATTTGGGCCCCAGAGTAGCTTATATTGACACCTGTGTTAGTGAATGCTGGAGGGCCAATTCTTTGGCCTACAGGTAGCTTGCTTATAAGCTAATCATGGGAGGAGTGAGTCAGTTATGTGGGCAGGTTCTCAGACATGGACAGGTGATAATGTGTGCGTAATGGGTAGAGCCGGGGTGGTGCAACACACTGGAATGACAAGGGCTCATGTTGGCATTGCTGGTAGCTGCAGTATGTTGGGTAAGCTAGTCTGATGTCCCGTGGATTATTGGAGGTGGGCAGTGGTTATGGTCTTAAGTGTGCTTAGGAGAGCTTGGTCTTCTGAGGCTGTCCTTAGGCAGGCACCAGGTGCAGCCATGTTACCTCCAACTTGGCCTGAGGGTAGGTAGGACACAGCACAACTTTAAACTCTTTTTTTTTTTGTAGAGACAGAGTCTCACTGTACCACCCTCGGTAGAGTGCCATTATGTCACAGGACTCTCAGCAACCTGTAGCTCTTGGGCTTCAGCGATTCTCCTGCCTCAGCCTCCCGAGCAGCTGGGACTACAGGAGCCCACCACAACACCCGGCTATTTTTTTGGTTGCAGTTCAGCCGGGGCTGGGTTTGAACCTGCCACCCTCGGTATATGTGGCTGGCGCCCTACTCACTGAGCCACAGGCACCACCCACAACTTTAAACTCTTAAAATAGCTCCAGCTATGGGTCTGTGAACAGAGGGGCAGGGTCCTTCTCAGGCAAGTAGCACTGGGCAAAAAGCTATAGGGAATGCCCCCCACCATGTTTCAGTTTCTCAACAGCTGGTGCAGGCTGATTGGTACTGTGCTAGGTATGTCTATGAGGACATGGTTTCCCTGTCTCTTCTTGGCCAGGTAGTAGCTGCCACAGTGCCAGTCTGATTCAGCCTAAGAGCAGCATGCAGCCCAGCATTAAATTCTCACCATGAGGCTTTGGGCCTGCCACCAAGAGGGTGCAGCCCCTTCCAGGCAGGAAGCCTGAGCAAGAAGATGTGGAAAGTACACTCTACTCATGTCTCTGTCTAACAGCAGCCTGCAGTGAGGTGGTAGGGACCCTTCAGGGTTTCATGAGAGCTCCCAGTCTCGCCTCTCCCTGCTCAGAGCAGCAGCCATATCTGTACATCATCCAGTATCTAGGCTCTCAGAATGGCATCCAGCTGGAGATGCTCCAGGCTCCTATGCCTATGGGATTCCATGTGTGGGGTTCTCATTGTAGAACAATGTTGTTGTGTAACCCTTAGGCAGCTCTTGATGTTAGACCTGAGGACCACATGAGTTGAGAAGCTTTCCTGTGGCCAAGATTGCAAAAGCCTGTTTTGAAGTGTGCAGCCATGGAGATTTCTCTCCTACTGTTTCCCCACACTCAGGAGCTTCACCTGGCTCCCAGCAAGTCCCTCCTGGGCAAGCTGATTTGAACTCTCCCTTGCTTACTTGTGGTGCTTCCCATCCTGTCTCTGGAAAATCCTAGCATTTCTCCTCCACAATCTGTTTGAAATGTGTCACCTTGCTGTTTTAGTTCCTCTTCATGGAACGAGCACATACTACTTGTGTCTAGTTTCTTGATTTAAACCCTTTTATAAGGCACGGATCCATTCATTAGTGCTGAGCTTTGACTAAACCTCATACTAAAGGCTTCACTTCTTACTACTTCTTAATGTGGTTGGGTGTGGTGGCTTATGACTGTAAGCCTAGTACTCCGGGAGGTCCAGGCAGGCAGATTGCTTGAACTCAGAAGTTTGAGACCAGCCTGAGCAAGAGCAAGACCCCATTTCTACTAAAAATAGAAAAACTAACCATGTATATAGGCAGGTGCCTACAGTTCCAGGTACTTGTAGGCTGAAGCAAGAATATTTCTTAAGCCCAAAAGTTTGAGGTTGCTGTGAGCTGTGGCAAAGACATGGCACCCTACCTAGGGTGACCGAGTGAGAGTCTGTCTCAAACAAACAAACAAAAAATAACTTTCTTAATGTGATTGCACTGGAATTTAGTTTCAACATGAATTTTGGACAGACACGAACATGCTAATCATAGCAACTCTAGTCTATGACTCTTACTTTACAGATTAAAAAAAAGATTTTAGAAATTACTTTAGATGATTCTCTTCCAATGTTTCAATTAAATAGATTACTTAATTCACTAGATTATTATGACCCATGCACATTAGTTAAAATAGACAAAATATTTGACCATAAATTTTTGATACCTTTCAATAAATCTCATAATAATATAAGTTTTATATCAAAGTGGTAGTATATTCTAAAATTATAATTCTGATTATAATTAAATGATTATAATAGAATAATCATTTCTCATTACATTTATGCACACATGTAAACCTGCAAAGAAGTTAACATTTTAAATTTTGATTTTTAATTATTATGGATACATAATAGTTATACATATTTATAGGATATATGTGATATTTTGATATAGGTACACAGTATGAATTAATCAAATCAGGGTAATTGGTATATCCATCACTTCAAGCATTTATCATTTTGTTGCATTAGAAACTTTCCAATTAAACTCTTTAAGTTATTTTAAAATAAACAATGAAGTATTGCTGGAGTCACCCTATTGTGTTACTGAAAACTAGCTCTTATTATTTATTGTACTTACCTATATTTTTGTACCCATTAGACATCCCCTCTTTATCATTCCATCTCAACACTTTTCTCAGCCTCTGGTAACTATCATTCTACTCTCTGTCTCAATGAGTTCCATTTTAATTTTAGCTCCAACATATGAGTGAGAACATACGATATTTTTCTTGTGTCTAATTCACTTAACAAAATGTTCTCCTGTTCCAACTGTATTATTACAAATGATAGGATTTCATTTTTATTTATGGCTAAATAATACTACATTGTGTATAAATATATCTATGAGGTCAGACAATTAATGAACTTATCCTAGAAAAAGTGCTACATCTTCATTGCTAAATATCACTGTGGTCACCTTTGAAATACTCCCCTTAGGAAGCTGTGCACCAGTGACAGCACCTAGTCCACCCTTCAAAGCAATTTTGGAACTCTTTTTCTGGAATAGTCATCAGAGCTGTCATCAAAGGGAGGCTTGACAATTAAGTTTGTAAACTCATCCTAGAAAAAAATGCTTTCAAGAGTGTACATTTTTTTCTAAGATGAGTTAATCAACTTAATTGTCTGACCACGTATCACATTTTCCTTGTCCATTCTTCTGTTGGTGGACTCTCCCATAGCTTGGCTGTTGTGATTAGTTCTGCAATACATATGGAGTTCAGCTATCTCTTCAGTATACTGACTTCTTGCTTTTGGAGGTATAACTAACAGTGGGATTGCTGGATCATATGGTAAGTTCTATTTTTGTTTTTTTAAGGCATGTTCAAACTATTCTCTATAGAGGCTACATGAATTTACATTCCCACCAACAGTACATTAGAGTTTTCCTTCCTCCACATCTTTGCCATATTTTTAGTGCTCAACTTTTTTTTTTCAGTGCCTAACTTTTTAAAGCCATTTTAACAGAGATGGGCTGATGTTTCATTGCAACTTTGATGTACATTTCCCCAGTAATTAGTGGTTTCAAGCATTTTTTTCATATGTCTATGGGAAATTTGTGTGCCTTCTTTTGAGAAATGTTTATTGGGATTTTCGCTCACTTATTTTTTCCTGTTGAATTTTTTGCGCTCCTTATAAACACTAAAAAATACTTTTTCTCATGGGTAATGTATGCTTTCTCCTGTTTTTTAGGTTATCTCTTTACTTGTTGATTGTTTCTTTTGCTCTGTAGAATAATTTTAGCTGACATAATTTCATTTGTCTATTTTTTGTTTTTTATTGCCTATGCTTTTGAGTTTTCATACAAAATATATTTGCCCAAACCTGGGCAACTTTTGGGGATGGGTATTTTTTCATGTTGGAAGGCCACATTAATTTAGCTATAATTAAAAAAGGCCACACTCAAGAAACTTCAATTAGATAACCTTAAAATATGTGCTATTTTGTAAAACTCTAATTACTATGTACTTAATTATTTCAAAAAGTAATCACTATTTGTTAATTTTAAAGTTAACTAACCTTTCAATGACTTTGTGCTGTCTGCTTTTTCTAGGAAAGCATTTGAATATTTGGTTGAAGCATGGAGGTCCACAATTATAGTTGATTCTCTAGTGAGCCTTGGTCACTTGAGCTTAAGGGCATCTTGCTTTGGGTTGGGTGGGAGAAAATAAGTTCACAGCTGTAAGAGGCTGAAAAGCAAGAAAGAATTTTTTCAGGCATATTCTCAATATGGTTGCTATTCTCATGCATTTTTCCGTATCTCATTTGTATGTTTTTTAGCATGAAACATAACTTTAAAGTGTCATTAACTGATAGCTCAATCATACATCTGTAAATCTTGTGAGACTGAAATGCTAATTTTAGTGTGAGACTGAAATGAGAGACTGAAATGCTAATTTTAGTGTGATGCCATGATTCTCAAAGTTAGTCACCCTTTTATTGTATTCTTCAATTAAGAGATCTATTACAGCTGTGTGTTCTTCAAATGACTAACACCCTGCTTATCAATGACCTTTGCTAACTTGGAAAAATGTTTATCTGAAATTTTCTTTTGAAGAAGAACTCTTTAGAAAAAAAGATAGCTTTTTTGGAAATGCTCAATTTTTTTTTCTCACATATCACATAGAGACTCAGTTTTACCTTACAAAGAACGATTCAAGTCGTTTTGGTTTGACATGCTCTTACACAGAAATGTTGCATTTCTGCAGAAATTTTCTTTTCATAATTCATGTTGCTGATTTTATTTTTCATAAAATTGAGCTATCTGTTCTCACAGAGATAAAATTGTGGCTAACACCTGTTCCTGCGGTAGCCAACACTCATTATAATGACATGGCAAATCCACACCCAATACCTCATTTTCCAGCTTTAGCATATTATGAAACTGATGATACCGTGTTGCACAAACATAGTTAACAATATGTGTGACTTCTTTCAAAGTGTCACTGAAAATGGTGGTTTTTAGCAAAAGAGTTTTTCCTGATGGACTATACAATGAAAAGAAATGAGAGCAATGGGATCTGGTCATACTTTTGTTATCTGTGCGATAAACCCAGAATGCTTTTCCATCATGGAAGGTGCACCTTCTGTACTTACACTCACTAAATTCCCTAATTTTCTTAGTGTTTTTATTGTTATTGTTTGTCTTCTCCTCTTTTCATTTTTTCTTTTTTGCCTCTTTTATGTGTAAAAGTGATTTTCAGGGAATTTTAATTTTGTATTGCTTCTGTATATTTTTATAGTTATTGTGAGTATTTATTTGCAATACTATACTTGCAGTACTCCCAATAACATCTTATAGCCAATTATTTTAAACTACTGGCAATTTAACTCTTAATACAAAGAAAAAACAAAGAAAGGAACACACAAAGAAAAAAAAGAAACACACAAAGAGAAAACTAGGCGTATTATTCTCCCATCGTTGTTTCTTTTTATATATTTTTATGTCATCTCTCTTTTTGATAGGTTTGTCTTTATCCTTCCCACTAAAGATACAGTTTATGTGTCACAATGACAGTGAGTTTTCTGTAATTGTCTGTGTACTTATTATTAACAGTGAGCTTTTTACCTTTAGATAATTTCTTTCTGTAAATCAACTTTCTTTTCTTGCAGAATGAAGTATTCCTTTTAGCATTTCTTTTAAGATAGGTCTGGTGTGGACAAAAATCTCATCTTTTTTTGTCTTGGAAAATATTTCTTCTGCAATTTTGAAGGATATTCTTATGGCTTATAATATTCTAAAGGTTGTTTCCTTTAGCTATTTGAAATTATCACCCTATTCCCTCTGTCCTTCAAAGTTACTCCTTAGAGTCTGCAGCCAGACATATTGAAGCTTCTTTAAAAGTTATGTGATTTTCTGTCTCTGCTTTTAGGACCCTCTATTTATTCTTAATTTTTGAGAGTTTTCTTTTGTATACCTTGAGATAGTCTTATGTGGGTTGAATATGCTTGGTATTCTATAAGCTTTTTGTACCTGGATATTAACACCTTTCTCCAGGTTTGGAAAATTCTATTATTATTTCTTTGAATAAACATTGTACCCTAATCTTTCTATATATCCTCTTTAATACCAATAACTCTTACATTTGCTCTTTTTAGGCTATATTTTAATTTCTGTAGGCATGCTTCATTCTTTTTGTTCTTTTTTACTTTTCTCCCTTCCTGTGTATGTTCAGATAGCCTCCTGTTGAAATTGAACTATTTTTTTTTCTGCTCAGTCAAATCTGTTATTGAGAAACTCTGATGTATTTTTCATTTTGTACATTGGAATTTTCACCTCTAGATTTCTTTTTATTGAAATCTCTTTGTCAAATTTCTCTGACAGAATTCTGAATTTCTTCTCTGTGTTATCTTGACTCTCAATTCAAGACAGCTATTTTGAATTCCCTGTCTGAAAGGTTCCACATTCCCTTGTGGATTATTCCCAGTTGCTCTATTTAGTTCATTTAGTGTGGTCACACTTTCCTAGTTATCCTTCATGTTTGTGGAAATTTATATCAATGTCTGGGTGTTGAAGGATCTGGTATTTATTCCAGTCTTTGTGGTCTTGGCTTATTTGCACTCATCCTTCTTGAGAAAGTTCTCCATGTATTCAAAGGGGATTGAATACTGTGCTCTAAGCCTGTGGTCCCAAAATCAGCACTTGAGGGTGATCTATGCCTAACAAAACTCTGACTCTTGCAGATTCCTAGATGTACTATGTTAGAAGGTAAAATAAGGGATAATTCTCTGGCTTACCAACCACGCTGTCCCTCACTCTCTTCCATCTATTTTCTCCAATCCAAGGGAATCGTTCACCGTATTGGCTGCCTGGAGTTTGAAGAGGAGTGACACAAGTACTTCTATGGCCTCTGCAGTGGGGACTGTATTAGGTCACACCTGAAACCTTATGGATCAGTCCAGTACTGGGTCTCACCCAAGGCCTGTGGTGACTACCACCTGCCTTCCACTGATGTTTACTCAGGGCTCAAGAGCACTTTAGTCAGCAAGTGATGAACTCTACCAGAACTAGGTATGTCCGATTAGGGACACAGATTTCCTGTGGCTCAGAGTGATTTTGGAAATGCCATTCAGGAGGAAAAGCCTTGAATAGTTTCAGGAATCCGTCTAGTGCTTTATTTTGCTATGGCTGAGATGCTATCCAGGTTGTAATACACAGTCATCTGTATGTTTTTTTTCTCTTTTGCCCAGTGGAAGGAGTCTCTCCCAGGGCTGTATTATCAGGTTGAGAGAAGGGTAATGCAGTCACTTCCTTGGCTGCCACAGCTGGCTTAGCACTGTGTCACATATACCCCAAGTCTTCTGTGTCTGAGACCAGTGCAGCAGCACAGCCTGGCCAAGCACTCAAGTCCTCCTGACCTGATCGCCACTCAAATATATTCTGGACCCCATGTCGCTCTTGTCGGTTAATGGTGGGGCTGGCCTCTTTGCTTTTGGCCCAGGGCTAGTATAAATGATCCTTCTGTGGACACCAGCAGAATCCTTCCTTGTGTTGCGTTCCCCTGTGACAGGGTGGCACCAAGTTCAATGTGAAGTTCCACATTCACTCCTGCCCTCCCTCCCCCACGCACACAGATTCTCTCTCTACACTGCTTTGCTGGGGCGGGGGGTAAAGGGGCAGTGGCGCTGGCAAACCAAGTCTCTCTTTTCTACCCTCTTCAGTGTCTCTTTCCTTGTTATTATGTTAAAAGCAAGCACTGTGTTCACTAAACTGATTTTTTGATTCTAATGATGGTGTTTTTGTGTGGTGGTAGATGTTGAATTTGAGTTGTAGGTGTTCATTCCTACAGGGAGAAGATCCCTGGAAGGCTCTGTTTGGCCACCTTACTTCCAGAAGTTAACATTTTAGAAAACAGGAAACATTGCCTCGATTTCTTTGGTAAGTGCTTTAAATAAAATACTACAGTAGAACCTTTGCAAGTTGATCATCCAAGCAACTGTAACAAACTGGGCAACATACGAAGGTGGTCAACTTAAGGGACTAGGCCCACTGACATGTGCATGTTCAGTCTATGAAAATTAGGTCAAGTTCAGGGGTGGTCAGTGTAGGGAGGTGGTCAACTTTGGAGGTTCTACTGTCTAAGGTTGTAGATATTTGGGATCTGGATTAAATTATGACTTGTGCTTCTCTGTATTTGGTTAGCCTACAATTACAGTCTTATGGACTTTTGTATATATCATTTAAATTATAGAATATGATTAAAATGTCAAATTCTGAGGCAAAAGTAATAGAGAATTGCTGAATTCAAATGTTAATACATGGTGTCTTTAATGTTTAAAACAATAACAACACCCTCCATGTGAAAAAAGGAAATTAAAAATAGTGGTATGTGATGATGATTCAAGTTAACCAGAGTGTAGGTTGAGGAATTGGAATATCTCAGTTTGGAATATAGATAAAGTCTTACAGAATTCTAGTTTGATGACCATCTCACTAGTCTAGATTTCATCCATTATTTACATTAGAACTTTTCAATTCCTATTGTCATTTAATTCATTGGGTTTTTTTGTTTTGGATTTTTTTAGAGACAGAGTTTTAGTTTGTCACCCTCGGTAGAGTGCCATGGCATCACAGCTCATAGCAACCTCCAGGTCTTGGGCTTAGATGATTCTCTTGCCTCAGCCTCCCAAGTAGCTGGGACTGTAGGCATCTGCCACAATGCATGGCTATTTTTTGTTGCAGTTTGGCCGGACCAGGTTCAATCCTGCCACCCTTGGTATATGAGGATGACATCCTACTCGCTGAGCCATAGGCACCGCTCCATTTACTTCACTGTTGTATTGCTCATATGTTCTAGAAATTATTTTGTTAGCAACACTTAACTCTCAATTTCCAAAGCTTAAATGTGCCAGTTGGAACAATCGGCCAAACATGGCATTTTCTTCCCCCAAATTATGATGTTTTGTAATCTGTCTTTTCAAATATACATTTTATTAAAATGTTTGGACTTCTGTAACTTTTTAATGTCTTGTTCTCCTCTCTCTCATCTGAAAAATTTCTTTACAACCAAGGAATATTGGTTGTAAAGAAATACATAATACATAATAATGTATTATGGCTGAAGATTGGTGACTTGTATCCTTAAGAAAATTACTAAGATTGATAGCATATTCAGGAGATATATTTTTTGTTCTATAAAAGTAAGATATGCAATTCTGTATTTTGCTAAAACTTTTTACACTTGAGTTAGTGCATTGATGAATGTTAGAAGATGTACTTTTTCTTCCCACTGTTCTTTCTGTCTGCAAGGAAAGTAAGTTTGATTTATACATTTCAAAATTGTGCTTGATTAGTGAGAGTTCTTATCTGCATTTTTGGCATTTCAATAATTAAAGAGTGAATGACAAAGACTAAATAATTGGAAATGCTCGTACTTCCCTCCCATTTTATCTTATTATTGGAAAGATACTTTTCACAAAATTAAAAATACAGAAGGATATCTAAGTATTTTGGGTAGAATATTAAGAGTTATCTAGGTATTTGGAAGTAGAGTGTTCCTCAGTAATATCAAAATACATGGGAGGGAGAAAAAGGAAGGATATATTATTTCCGTATAGTAAAGAGCACTTTAGTTGAAAAAATAAAAGAGAACGGTAAAACTATTGCAAGACAGAATATGTCTGTTATAAAAGATCTTTTTTTCTTTTTGTGACTGATATATGGGGATTAAAAAAATAGAAAGATATTCTCATCTGGGGTTAATAGTGAAGGTTTATTAAAGAAGTTTGGTAAATACAGGGAGAGAGAAAAAAAAGAGTAGTGAATTTTAGAAGGCCACATCCCATCCTTTAATTGATGTAAATGTTTTGTTAGAGACTTTTCTTTCTGTGAGCCTGGCAGTTTATGTTTATTGACTCTTGATTATGAAAATTTTATTTATACAACTATTAAAAATCACCAACATGTAACAATTTACTTTTAAATATGGTTTTGCTTTTGATGGAATCTTTATCCCTAGGGAGATGGATGGTGATTGGCTTACCAGCTTACATTGTTTTTTAGAAATTCTGCTCCCATTTGTAACATTTAAATCAGTTTCCACTTATTTTCTCTATCCTCACACTTTCAAATTTGACAATAACAATATATCTTGGTATACTTGTGCTCTTTTTTTGTTAAACAAAAAAAAAAAAAAAAAAAAGGGAAAAGACTCCTTAGCTATACCAGCAGTCAAATCTTTCCAAACTCAGCTCCCACTTCCTGCATTAGGGAACCATCATATACATGTATCACCCCAAATCTCCTTTCTAACAGATTTTAATGATTGTCTAAGCAAGGATAGCTTTGAAACTGATTTTTTACACACTCATTTTTTTACACACTCATTTTACACACACTCATTTTTTACACACTCAGCTTTCTTTGTATCTTGAATTGTCTTACGCCTCATGACTTTTTGTAACCATAGTGATGGTTTTAAGATTATACTTTCACCTACATTTTTAAAAAGAACAACATGTTTTAAAGTTTTTATCTATATCCTCAATTTGTCTATGGCCTTCCCTAAGCTGTCGTCTCTCCATGATTGCCAAAACGGTTGTGGGCTGGAGAAACAAAAAATATTGAGATGTGGACGGAGCTAATTAGCTTTAGAACCCTAGTCGACCTCCTTATGTGAGAGTCGTCATTGTAAACACAAGCCTGCTTCAAACCACTCTCACTCGAGAGCACTCGTTACAAGTACCATCTGCCAAGGGGAGAGAGAAGGCTGCTTGGAGCAGTTGGTTTGCAGGATGATCCCCTCATTGTGTCATTGTGTTCTGGCTCTTTGTTTCAAGAAAGTATGTTTGACTTGACAAGGAGCTCTTATGTTTTCCTTTAAATATTGTTTACATGGGAGTTAAACATCAAATAAACAATAGGCATTGATGTTAAGAAATTCAGAGCTGATTTCCTTTATGTCCCTCTTTCATCTAGTAGAGGATTATATTTTATTGTTCCTATTCGTATTCAAATTGCTTGCATATGTTGTAATTAAAATCTTTGAAGTTTGCTGATTACCAATATGTGTAGAACAAAGTATTATTTTAAATCTATATAAACTGTACAGATAAATTATATATATATTAAAAATCCTGTTAGGCACTGATGGTGCCTATGTACTCAATTTATTGGATGCATTCTTTAATTATTTTTTTGCTCTCTTTTTTTTATTAAGTCAAATACACATAGGTACAATGTGCTGATTTTTTTTTTTTATACAATCTGACGTGGTTAGATCAAACCAATCAACATAGCTTTCACCTCATTTACTTGATTATTCTTTAATTATGTGGGCTTTTTTGAGAAGATTCCAAGGCAGGATATAGACACCTTATGATGATGATGGCTCACATTTTTGGTACGTGTTATAGTTCAGGTATCTGTTCATTTAGATACATTGGTTTTTGAAGTCACACAATAACATTTAGTTGTGATTCAGACATATGATTCCACGGCAAGGCATGGTTCTAAAACAGGCGCTGCTATTGTTGAGAGAATGAAAAGTATAACATTGAACAAAGTGGTCCTGGAGGTTTTTAAAGGAGAGGGTGTATAAGATTATCGCTGATAGCTAGGTAGGAATAAATTGAGGAAGATATAAAAATAAGAAGCCAGATGCAGATCCATTTTGAAAAAGAAGATTACAACATTGCTTTAGGACATAACCTGTTTCAAAAAGCAGCAGTTAATAAAGATAGAAGAAAAATGTCCAATGGAAGAGGTCAAAAAGAAACTCAAATGCCAATTTGGATAAGAGAGTTATCAGTCACTAAGAGCCTGTGCTAACTGTCATTTGGGAGGGAAAGTGTTATTTTGATTTAGTCAAGTCCGTGCTTGGAGAGGGGACATAGGGTAATCCTCTCATATTGAGGTAAGTTAATATTAATGTGGACAAAATGGATGATAGACTTGCAAACATAATGGGAATTTCTGTTAATAAAAAAGAGGAAAGCAATAAAAGGGCAATCAGAAAGGTCACTATAACCAACAAATAATGGTTATCGCTCAGCCATCGAGTATGTGGCCTGCTTTCACATCAGCAGTTCTCAACACAGCATCCTGCAACATGAAATGCTCCAAGTTCACACCGACCAGTACAGCAGCCACTAGTTGTATGTGCTTACTGAGCACTTAAATACGGCTAGTGCAATGAAGGAACCAGATTTTAAATCTTACGTACTTTGAAATTACATAGCTGCATGTGGCTCAGAGTCATCGTACTGGGAGGCATATCCAGATACTGTGGATAGAAATAGGAGCAAAATAGAATACCCTTCTTTTCTAATTGAAGTATGAACAGTGTACGGTGATACATATAGTTTTTCTCTTTTTTGCCTTCTTTCTTTTAGCAAAAATTTTGACATCAATATATGTTACCATATACATATGTGTATCAGTAGCTCATTTTGTTTTATTACTAAGTAGTATTCCACTATATGGATAGACAACCATGTTTTGGTCATCATTGTTACATTATGAAGATGGATGGGGTAATGTGTGCCAATTTTTTTAATCCACCTGCCTAGTCCTCAGCACTTCACAAAAACAACCTCATGACAACATTACGAGACAGGTACTGTAAGATACCCCCATTTTACAATAAGGACACTGAATTGTGAAAGAGCTTAGCAACTCACCCAAGGCACAGAGTTAGTAAGTGGTAGCCAGATTTCAAATCCAGCTAAGTCTATCTCCAAGCTCCTTTGCCCACCACTTAGATTGCCACTGTGATTCCTTGGGTTTACTTTGTAAAGGAGCCAGGGGCTCAGGGTCACATCTAGTTTTTTAGTTTTGCCCTCCTATTGATAAACATAGGTCATTTCCAGTTTGGGGAATCTATGGTAAATTTCTTGTTTATAACCTAGAGGAGAAATGTATCAACCATAACTAGTTCTATTCTGTTGCAGACCACTCCGAATTACCCAGGTCATGTTATGGAATAGGGCAAGATTTGGCCTCAGAAGAAGCTTGATGCAGGTACTGAAACAATAGCACTAAAATCTAACTTTTCATTGTCTATTTCAGCTTTGCTTTCTCTCTCGTTTCAGGTCTTTCTGTCTGGTAGCAAAATTACTGCAGCCACTTCAGCCTCACATCCTTATAAACATAATTCTATCAAATAATACATAAATAATGTATATAAAGTAAATAACATCTCTAAATAATGTAAATATAATTCCATCAGCGATGATTGCTTAATAGCTTTGATGAAAACCAAATCTATTTTCAAGATACAGTTAAGACAGCACAGATTGCCTGGACGTAATGTGGTGAAGAATTTGATTGACGAAAAGTTTTTGCTTTTTGAAGGGGAATTTTGAGGAGGAAACTTAGTAAAAAAACCTAGTAGTTGAGATTCTGGAATTTGGACAATGACAGACTTTAAATATTACATATAACAGATGATACGGGCCAAGTTATTTAGCTCCTCTATGTCTATTTCTTTATATAGACAATAGGAATAATTTTTAGTACGCATAACACTGTTCCATGATGATGATTAGACGCGATAATGTATGCAAAAGTTTTAGCACAGGGCCTAGCACAAAATACGATAAGTTGTTGTATCGAGAATGTTATCATTAAACATGCTCAGTCAGGTTTATTCATAAATGTAGAGTTTGAATTTGAAATGCTAGAGAAATTTTATTTTGTATGTTTTTGAGGAGCTAAATGACTGACTCTTCTAAGTTCAGATACTAGTCACTTGTTAAACCAGAGCTAGGAACATTCTTTATTCATTTATTTTTTTTGCTAGGACAGTCCGTAAACATTCTTTGGAGTCCTGACCTATTGTTATCTTTACTGTTTACTGCAAGCTCACTGTTTAAGACTCACTGCTCAGAAAAAAAATCTTTGCGTACCCTTTTCTCTGCAAGACATGAAAAAGAATCTTATCTACAAATAGGCAAGCAGAGTGTCAGGTGTACCTCATTTGATGGAGCTTTGCTTTATTGCAATCTGCAAATATTGCGTGTTTTACCCATTGGGGCTTTGTGGCAACTTTTCACTGAGTCAATTTGTTGGCAGCATTGTTCCAATATCAGGTGCACACTTAAGTCTTTGTGTCACATTTTAGTAATTCTTATAATATTTCAAATACTGTATCTATTATGATGATCTGTATCAATGATCTTTGATGTTTTGATCATAATTGCTTTAAGGGACCACAAACAACACCCATAAAAGAGCGAACGTAGTGGCTAACTATGAGTTCTCATGGTTTCAACTCCCTGCCCCTTGTCTCTTTCCATTTTCTCTGGATTTCTATTGCCTGGGCCACCACAACGTTGATATTAGGATATTTAAAAATCCTTCAATGGACTCTAAGTGTTCGAGTAAAAGGAAGAGGAACACACCCTTCACTCTAAATCAAACCCACACATGATTAAGCTTAGTGAGGAAGGCATGTTGAGTCAGACACAAAGCTTGCAAATACCTAGAAAAGTGATGAATGCAAGGGAAAAATTCTTTTTTTTTTTTTATTAAATCATTGCTGTGTACATCAATATGATCATGGGGCACCATATACTTGGTTCATAGAATATTTGACACATGCAGCCTTGAAGAAAGATGGAGACTTTACCTCTTTCATGTTTACATGGATGGAGCTGGAACATATTCTTCTCAGTAAAGTGTCTCAAGAATGGGGAAAGATTCTTGATGCAAATTGAAAGTGCTACTCCAATAAACTCGTGAATGGTTAGAAAACAAAATATGTTTCTTTTTGACATTGGAAAAGTTTGAGTAGTCTATATAGAAGATCAAACCAGCCACATCATCCCTTTAAACCAAAGCTTAATCCAGAGCAAGGCTCTAACTCTCTTACATTCAATGAAGGCTGACAGAGGCGAGGAAGATGTAGAAGAAAAAGTTTGAAACTAGTTTATTGAAATAAACTATCTCCATAACATAAAAGTGCAAGGTGGAGCACCTCCTAGGATGTAGAAGCCATAGCACATCCCCCAAAAGATCTAGCTAAAGTCTTTGAAAGCCTTTGATGAAAGTGGATACACAACAGACTTTCAAGGTAGACAAAATAGCCTTCTTTTAGAAGAATATGCCACCCAGGACTTTCACAGCTAGAGGAGAGAAAGGAATGCCTGATTCAAAGCTTTGAAAGATGACTGAACCTTTTGTTAGGGGCTAATGTAACTGGTAGCTTTAAGTTGATGCTACAACTTGTTAAACATTCAGAATATTCTAGTGTTAGCTCTGGCAGAGGGTAAACAGGTGGTAAGGAAGTGACTAAGAGTGAAGAGGAGGAACCAAATTGTAGCTAGGGACCAAATTGTGGGAACATACATGGGAAGGAGCTTCTAGTGACTTGGGGCTCACTATCATAGAATTAGCATATTGTGAGTGGATTTTTTATGCAAATTCTGGGATGACCCATGTGTAATAAAAAAACTATTATCTAACCTAATCTATTATGTAATTTGTTATATAACCTCTGACCTGCCAATCACTCCAAAGGTGGCAATGGCAACCAATCCTACCAGGAGAGAGGCGGGACAAACTAGTGAACATATAAAAGATAGTGAGAGCCCAGATTTGGGGCTTTCTCCACTTGTGGAGAACAACCCCTCTCTGCCCCTGTGACATATTTTCACTGTGTCTATGATTGCTTGGTATCTGTGGTCACTCTGACATTGCCTCAACTTGGAGCAGGTCTTCATTCTTGACACTGGGAACCATGCGACCGAGGACACCCAGACAGACCTAACACTAAGGCCCTTAATACAATGTTAAATCTCCTCTATAAATGGAACAACAAAGCCTGGGTGACAGCACATCTGGTTAACAACATGATTTACTGAGTATTTTAAGCTCACTGTTCAAGACCCAATTATTAGAAAAAAAAAAAAAGAAAGAAAGAAAGAAAAAGTGCCTTTCAAAACATTAAAGCTCACTGACAAGGCACCTAGTCACTAGGAACTCTAACAGATAATTACAACAAGATTAAATTTTTTTATGTCTTCTAACACAACATCCATTCTATAGCACATAGGTCAAGGATGAATTTGAACTTTAAAGTCTTATTTTTTAAGAAGTATGTTTTGTAAAGTTATAGCTGCCATGGACAATGATTCTTCTGATTCTTCTGATTGAAAACCTTTTAGAAAGGATTTACTGTTCTAGATGCCATCAAGAACATTTCATGATTTGTGGGAAGAAGTCAAAATATCAACTTTATTGGAAGTCTGGAGGAAGTAGATTCCAACCCTCATGGACGACTGGGATGGGTTCAAGACTTCAGCGAGGAATTATTTGCAGATACAGTGGCCATGGAAAGAGAATGGTGATAGCTCACACCTGTAATCCCCTCCTGAGCTCAGGTGGATCGCTTGAGCACAGGAGTTCAAGACCAGCCTGAGCAAAAGCCGGACCCCTCACCTCTACTAGAAATAAAGTAGCTGGGAGTCGTATTGGGTGGCTGTAGTCTCAATTACTCAGGAAGGCAGAGGCAAGAGGATCTCTTGAGCTGAAGAATTTGAGATTGCTGTGAGGTAGGACAGTATGGACTCTATCCAGGGCAACAGAGTGAGAGTCTGCTCAAAACAACCAAACAAACAAACAGACAGACACCAGGAAAGAGAATCGAATGGGAAGTGCTACCTGAAGATGTGACTGAATTGTCACCATCTTACTATGGAAGTTAAACAGGTGAAGTGTTGCTTTTTACAGATGATCAAGGAAAGTACTTTTCTGAGATGGAATTTAGTCCTGGTGAAGATGCCGTGAACACTGTTGAGATGACAGTGAAGACTACTGACTATTATGTAAACTTAGTTGATAAAGCAGCAGATCAATTGTGAGAGGATTGACTTCAATTTTGAAAGATGGTCTCCTGACAGTAAAATGCTACCAAATAGCATCAAATGCTACAGAGAAAGTTTCCTGAAGAGAAAAGTCAGCCAATATGACAATCTTCACTGTTGTCATATATTAAAAAATTTTCCACAGTCACCCCAACCTCCAGCAACACACCTTGATTAATTATTAGTCACCAAACTGGAACAAAGTCCTCCACAAGCCAAAACAATTATTACTCACTGAAGGCTGAGATGATCATCCACATTTTCTTTCTTTCTTTTTTTTTTAGCAATAAAGTGTTTTAAAATTGAGGCATATACTTTGTTTTTTATAGACATAATGCTATTGCACACTTAATAGACTGCAGGATACTGTAAACATAACTTTTATATGCACTGGGAAACCAAACACTTTGTGTGACTCGCTTTATTGCAGCCCTGGTTATGCGGCAGTGTCTGTCACTGAGCCTGCGGTGTATCTGACTCAGCCTCCTTCTCTTTTTGAGCGGTCCCATTGCCAATGTTAAATTAACTTACAGAATGTACTGTTAGTGGGCATGAAACAGCCCAGTCTTAGGAAAAGGATGCAAACATTTAGCATTTTAGTTTCATCTCTTCCCAAGTTTCATCTGCTTGCTCTTTCTCTTTCTTATCCTCCAACCTCCGTTGATGCCGCTCTTCATGTCTGGTTTCAAATAAGAAATCTTTTCAAGGGAGATGAAGATTCTAACTTGAGCTCCCTCTTCAGTTTCTCCAGGAGTGCATTATGCAGATTTCAGAGGGGTTTGCCAACCTGGTCTGGAGGCTTCATGTACTGGCTGGTTATTGCTTTTTAAAGGCAAGAATGAAACAAAGTGTATTGAAAAAGAGAACAGTAGTTTACAGAATAAGAGCAAGACGTAGGCTTAGAGAGCAAGATAGACTCGTCATAGACAACAAATGGGTCTCCACTGACTGGGCAAGTAGGCGAAGAGGCAAAGACGCCCGGCCTTTCTTATCAACATCATCTTCGTCCCCACCTCTTCCTCCAGATAAAATAGGGAGCATGCTTCTGTGTTAAGGCATTCGTAAAGCTTGTCATGTCAAGGAGAATTTAGGTTGGAAATAGACTAAAGGGGAGAAATATAAAAGAATAATTGCCGTGTTTCAAATAACACTGAATTCAATTTCTGCTGCTCCTTGGGGTTGCCACGTTTGATATGCAGGTTTTATTCTACTGGAAGTTGCTTTAAACTGAAGAAATAGGAACCCGTATAGAAGATTTGTTTTGATTCTTAGCAAGAATTGCCCTCCTGGTGGCAATGGCTAGTCTCTTTTTCTTCTCAAAGTTCTGTGATAGAGGTTTCCTAAAGGGGAGATAAATAGTCCTTTCCACCAAGCTGAGAGGAAACGCAGCATCTGACATAAACCTAGCAGGCCACGCTGAGTTCCCAAAACATGAAAGGCAATGGGGGAAGCAAAAGTGGTCAGGAGGGATGTAGCATAGGAGAGAGAGGACAGGAGGTAAAGTGTTAGCAGACGAGCTTCAAGAAAAACAGCTCAGAGGAAATGTCAGGGCAGAGGGGACAGAAAACAAAAAAAGAAAAGAAAAGAAAGAAAGGAAAGAAAAAAATAACCCGCCCAAAGCAAGGAAAACCAGAGTCCTTGGATCCAGAAAAGCAAGATCTATTTCTGGTAGTAAGGAGGGGAAAGGGTGACACCTGCAGTGGGAGCCTGTTCCATCAGGCCAAGCGTCCTATAACACTAACAAAAAGAAAAGTCAACCATGACCGAAGCTGCAAAATAAATGAATTTAAGTTTAAAACTAGCATCCCAGTCTAGCAAGCTACTGGAATTTGCTCATTAGCAGCCGATGGAAATTTGGTTTCTATTTTTGGTTATTTTTAAATATCCTTTGAGTTTTGTGGTATGCATTTGAGAATTCCGACCAGGATTGTTTGAAATTGAAACAATGGCACCTGTTCACACTGACTTGACCCTGTGCTTATTATAGATTTGTGGATTATTGATTAGAGGGCAAATCATCATCTTAATTTCTACCCAGCCTATTATTGTTACATGATGGACGATAACTAGATTATGTTCTGTAACGAAAAGTAAGACTCTGTCTCAAAAAAAAAAAAAAAAAACAAAACTGCAGGGATGATTCAGTCCATATCAAACATGACAGCACAGACACTGGAAAAAAACATGAGCGTGAAGAAAGAACTTCCCTTGAGATGTCCATCCATTTCTGCAGCAGAATGCTTAAACCAGAAAGAACTTGTGAATGTATTCAGTAGGTAATCAATATGAGGAATCCTTTAATAGGAGTTTCCACCTTATTGTACATAAACTTTTAGTAGAATCTAAGTTTTTAAATCAGGAAAATAACTTTTTGGCAGGAGCTCTTACAGTCTTTATCAACAAGCACGTACTGGTGAGAGATTGCATACAGTACTTCACCCACAGAATTATAGTAGATTTTGCTGTTTGAATGTATTTCTGTATTATAATCCTGTCTGAACACTGAGGTGAGGTCCTGTTTCAGAAAGGGAAACTCAATGAAGAAATGGCTTGTGAATAAATAGTGAAATTGTCCCTCCTAAGACTCAGAAAAGCTCATGCTAAGATGGGAGGGCTGCTTCCAGGAAACACAATTTGTTTCTTTAGTTGTACAAACAAAAAATACTGAGCGGTTATGTTTATATTATCACCCCCTCAGTGCCATTGTTATTCATTTAGGATTCTAATTTGTTCGATTCAGCTTCTCTGAGCCATAATTATAAAGGTTTTTTTTTTTTTGCCATGTTGAAAATGCATATTATATGATAAAAAGAAGGCATAATATAGGTTTACTGTCTTTATAGCCATGTAAACATATGTGCATGTATGGATATAGATTGGAAGTGGATGGTGGAGAAATAAATGTCTGGTTTCTTTAAAAAAAAAAAAAGTCACCTATTTTTACATTAACAATAATTTAATTTGGAGACACTGTCCCCAAAACAGAAGTGTGTAGCTATGGGGGGACAGCATCTCTGGGAATTATTATTTCCAGCTTTCTCTTATGTAAAAAGAAAGAAAGAAAGAAAGAAAAATAAAAGCTTTTAAATATTGGATGTACGTCTTAGTAACGTTCATTGTATGCTTGGATAACAAAATAAAGTTATTGTTCAATATTATCATTTATCATATATATATACAAGTACTCTTTGGATTACTTGGTGTTACTGGTAAAACATGATCTCAATACTTTATTGTCTACTATTTTCTGCTCTGAAATTCTCTAGGATAAATTGCAACCCATCTCCCTCTGTCTGCCACTTTGGTGGATCTTTACTGATTTTTGAGTGATCTCTGTAGGGCTCCTTTTTAAGTGTTGTTTGAATACTTACGTAGGTATTCATACATTTGCTTTTAATCAACTTTAGTTTAAATTTTCATACAAACAATTGACATTAGGTTTTGTCAGAACCCTGCATAGAGAGTAGTGTTTTTCTCATCAAATGTTTAGTTTTATTCCTCCTTCCTATATTCTAAGTTATTTGTAAGTCTGGTCAGCTGTTTTCTTGTTTTTATTATTGAAACAGTTCTTCCAAAATGCTTAGCTAGTCATGAAAATTTTCTAAGCCCAAATTGAAAACTTCAGTAAATCATGATGTGTGGGTTATCTTGTTCAGGGGGCCTCGGGTGGACCTGTTGGAAACCTTTCTCTCAGAGTCAGCATAATGAAGGCCTGCCGTCAGTCCACTTTCATGTAGGGTCCATGTTACAGGGAGAAAGACAGAGACAAGTGGTAGAACGACTGGAAGTCATTTTTAATGATTTATAAAATAGTTTTATACACATTTAAAAAATAGAGAAAATAGAGCAATGTGAATAAGCAAAAAATTCTTGTTTACAACCAGGAAGTTAGTTACGATTTTTTTCTTTCCCAAATGAGGATATATGGAGATAATGCCACAAGGAAAATGGAGTGTACAAATGGATTAAACATTTTTCTGATGGGAGAGAAACTGTCACTGATGAAGAGAGGTCAGAGTACCCAGCAAAGAGTAGAACCGACAAAAACATTGCAAAAATTTGTCAAGTTGTGCATCAAAATTGTTGGCGGGGAAACATAGCAGACCAAGTAAAGACTGATAAACAGGAAAATCTTCACTGAAAATCTTGGCCAAGGACTCATGGCTCTTGTGTCACGATAATGCACCAGCTCACACGGCACTGTCTATGAGGGAATTTTTAGCAAGTAAACCAGTAACCATATGCAAACACCCTCCTTAACTGACTTGATGTAGTCCCCAGTGACTTTTTTACTTTATCCAAAGATAATAAATATACCCAAAGGAAATTTTGAAAGGAAGAACTGACTTGATGTAACCCCCAGTGACCTTTTTAATTTACCCAATGGAAATTTTGAAAGAAAGACTTTTTGATGATATTCAGGACATCAAGGGTAATAGGAGGATGGCTCTGATGGCCATTTCAGAAAAAGAGTTCCACAATTGCTTTGAAGGCTGGACCAGGTGTTGGTATTGGTACATAGCTTCTCAAGAGGAGCACTTTGAAGGGAACCATCTAGCAATGAGCTATGTAGCACTATTTTTAGGATGAGTTTGCAAAATTAATTGTCAGACTTCATCTCATTAAATCAGTCTTTAAAAAAACCATGTGCGTCAGATATTTATAGCATTGTAATAGTTAAGTCGTTTAAAAATAGAGAAACTAAGAAGTTTGTCCAAGATCACAAATTGGTATGTTATAGAATAAAAAACAAACAAACAAACAAAAAAAGGAATGCAGCTCTGCCTGTTAAGAAAACTCACACTGTTTTAATGCCTCACCAAGAGGGTAAATTGCTGTAGGCTAACATTTTAAGGAAAACTTGCCTGGAGTGGGCGAAATGTGTGTTGAGCTTTTAAGCATTAATAAGATTCAGATACGTGAAGAAATGGAGGAGAGGTTATTAAGATCTGGAGCAATAGGCAGCAACCAAAGGAATGAAAATCTTTGTATTTACCGTGAAGTGGGAATATCAATTTGGTTGAAATTATGAGGATACCTTGCAAATAAAGGCAGGTACAGGGAGAAAAGCAAGCACATTATTTGGGGCTTATGAAATTTATATTACTAGATGAAAAAAACAAGGAAAACCAAGCATAGAATTTAAAGAAGTGATGCTTATACCATACACCTGCAGAATGTATTCTTTTGAAAGCCAGACAGAGGAACCAAAGCAGAAGATAAAAAACAAGTAAAGCAAAAATAAGAATGTTGCATTTTCATAGAGGATAGAAAGATTATAAACTAAGTAAAATATGATACTGGAGAATCATTTTTAAGGGCTTGGAAAATGAAAGACTTGTGTGTTGTATGTATTTTTTATTTTGCCTTTTGGTTTAAAGATTTTGTTGTAGTTTTTGTTTTGCTTTTCAAGTACGTATGTTCCCTCTACATACTGTAGCCTTCAAAAGAAAGCTCAGATTCTTGCTTAGAATTTCTTCCAAAAGTTTTCAATGATGTTCTTATAAGAAAAAAGTTTACTTTTCTTTTTAAGAAAGAAACGATAGGAGAAAAAAGCAAAGGAGTAATTATTTTACAAAAAATGTATTTTTTTAAATAATTGGTTATGGAAATATACTCTCTACTACTTTTTAAAATAAAAGAGACTGAAACATATGTGTGCAATTTCTAGTCTCTCAGAAATGACACAATAAAAAATTATGATACTTTGGATGAACTGCTCTTCACTCATTAATTTTGGTAATTCATGTTGGCTAGCAAACAAACTTAAAACATTTAAGACACTACCACTTAAATAAGACTTCTTGTTTTGACTTGCTATAAATTACATGAGCCATGGCTTACACTATGCTGAGAATATATCCAAGGTTTACAAAGAGGTAGATTGTAATTACAAAGTTAATTTGGCCTCCATCTTTTCCTAAGAAATTTAAAGATGGTGGTTCTAAGATACGAACTGATTTTCACAGCATCACTGTGATAGACTCATCATAGACTGAGATGACTTAGAAAGTCTTCTGGAGAAAAGGAATTTGAAGCATTGTTGAATTTGTAATGTTGAAGTCCAAATTATATTCACAACACATTGTCTTTTTAGAAATTGGTATGCACAGTGGTCTGTTTCTGATTCCCATTCTCTTAAAATCATAAAGAATGATGCCTTCGTCTTAACAGCGCAAATCATAACAGAATCACATTCTCTTGATTGTTGTTGCTTAGGGAATTTAATATTTTTAGGCTACATGTATTTAGATTTCATGTTTTATTCAGTAATGGTTTAATCCTCTGTCTCAAGGATATCCTTTCAGAATTGTTTAAAAACCTGAGATGTCAAACCAAAAATACACCTTAATGCTGTGAAAGGATATAATGTGACAGATTTATGTGTAGACGTACCAGGTAATGGCAAAGTTGCAGAAACACGGGCAAGGCTGGATTTCATGTAGTCCAAAATTAGTATGTGATTTTCTTAAAATGAAGACACCTTGGTATAACAACTTAAAATAATAACAACAACAACAACAACAAAATGCATGCAGCGTTTAGAAGAACTGTGTCTTTATTTCATAGAACTAAACCTGTATTAATCATCCTTGTATCACAAGATGATTCTGTGAATCAAAGTCAAAAGTAGAAGACTAGTGTCTGTTTTCAGATTAGAAAAAAATATTCAAAAATTATCGCCAAGCTCTATGGACTATATTTGGTGAAAATATCACTCAAAGTTCGGATGAATGTAAGGATTAATACTGCCTAGAGATCACTTTGGATACCAAACTCTTAACACATTCAGGGATGACTGAAATGAGAGAAGTGAAAGAATTGCAGAGAAATATTTTTATAATTTCTGTAATATTTCTGAAATTTCTGGCACTGTGTGCATAGGGTATGGGGACAGCTGTGGTATAACTGATGGTTTTCTCTAGGAAAATTCAAAGATAAGATAAATCCCACCCCACGCTCCACCAACGTGCGGAGAGAGCAGACCAACAACAGGATATATGTATGAAAAGAGATCGTCGTCTCAAATGTGTGATTCCTTCTACAGAGACACAGGTTGCATGGGCAATTCATGCCAGGACAGACAGGGATCAATGTGCAGCCACTGAGTAAGGCAGTTACAAAGACCAGGTAGAAAAGTTGCTATTGAGATAATGCAACGTAATGCCATGCAAACAATAGTATGGTTCATTTTCAGACTGCTGTACGCACTGGTGCCAATGGTTTCATTAATACTATATTAGTTGTATGGAACACCAGAAAATTAAGAGAAGTGCGACATGCTTTTTGTTTCTGTGTGTACATTTTCATTAGCTAGTAAGTCCTTTGATTACTAGTCTAATCATATTCATCTTCATTTCCCAAGGTATAAAAAAATGTGTGTAATAGAGGTGCCAATTAAATGAGTGGCAGTGAACAAATGGCCCTCTTGGGATTAGAATGCAAAGAAAGACCTGAAATCTCTAGAATATGTAAAAGGCCCATCGCAAAGTAGGGATGATGGTAGACTCCAACATAGGATCATGTGATGCAGGTGTTTGCAGAGGACAAGGAAAGAACATTCCGTGACCTTCAACCTTTAGGATAATGAACATTTAGGACACTTAAGAATATAATGAACACATATGTCCAAGCCACACACACAGTTTTTGATAAGCCCTTTGATGTCCTCCTTTGATCTTATGAGTATTTTGTCCCTTTTACAAAATATACAATAGAATTCTCAAAGAACTCAAATTAGACCTCCCATTTGATCCCGCAATCCCATTACTGGGCATCTACCCAGAAGAAAAAACATCCTTTTACCATAAGGACATCTGCACTAGATTATTTATCACAACTCAAGTTTACAATCACAGCTCAAGTTACAATCATCTAAATGCCCACCACCCCAGGACTGGATTAACAAGCTGTGGTATGTGTACACCATTAAATACTATCCAGCCATTAAAAAGATGGAGGCTTTACGTCTTTTGTATTAACCTGGATGGAGGTGGAACACATTCTTCTTAGTAAAGCATCATTAAGAATGGATAAGTAAGAATCTAATGGACTCTATTATAATATGAAAGCAGTAGAAATGGCAATATGGAGGTGGTTAGGGGAGTGAGCAAGTGGGATGGGGGTCACAGTGTATAGCACACCTCGTAGGGGTGGAACACAATTGCAAGAGGGACTTTACCTAACAAATGCAATCAGTGTAACCTAATTCTTTGTACCCTCAAAGAATCTCGAACAATAAAAATACATAAATAAATTTATTAAATTAAATTAAAAATATACAATAATCAAATATATCCAGTCTGTCTTGAACAGTTCTGCTGCCCTCCCATGTTCCAGGGCAATAGTTTTCCTCATTTTTGCTGTCTACAATATCACTCTATTAGGGAGATGAGCTGGTAATGGATACTCACTCTATTAATACCACTTAGTGCATGTATATGAATTTGCATAAATCTACACATACATACGTATTTGTACAGATACATTCAGTGTGCATAATTGTATCAATCAACGTTTAAACAGAACAACAGATCTAGTAGTAGATACGCATCAATATACTTAAAGCCTTGGCTCACTCAATTATAAGGGCTGGCTAAACAAGTCCAAAATTCGCAGGAAGGCCAGCAGCTTTAAAGGCAAGCTGGGACCTTGTGTTATGACTAAAGCAACTGTTCACAGATGTGATTTCTTCTTGACTGGAGAAACCTCAGCTCTACTCCTAAGGCCCTCAACTGATTAGGTCAGGCCTGTCTGGATTACCTAGAAAAATCTCTTTTACTCAAAGTCAATGGATTATGTACTTTAGTCACAACTATGAACTACACCTAGACTCATGTTTTATTGAATAACTGAGTAGCCTCGCAAAGTCTGCACATCAAAAATCATTAAAGAGACTGGACACGATGACTCACGCCCGTAATCCCAGCACTCTGGGAGGCCAAGGAAGGTGGATCGCCTGAGCTCAGAGCTAGAGACCATCCTGACCAAGAGCAAGACCCCGACTCCACTAAAAATAAATTAGCCGGGTGCTGTGGTGGGCGCCTGTAGTCCCAGCTACTTGCGAGACTGAGGCAGCAGGATAGCTTGAGCCCATGAGTTTGAAGTTGCTGTGAGCTATGACACCATGGCACTCTACCCAGGGGGACATAGTAAGACTCTGTCTCAAAAACAAAACAAACAAAACAAAACAAGATGGAAAAAAACCATCAAAGTAGTATACAGTAGATGTGGGTTTAGGTGACAATATTATTTTAGTGATATAATGCCATATCTTTCTTCCCCAATATTGTGAACATCTAATGTCCAAGATTGAACTTTCTGATCTTTGGTTACTAAAATAGTGCAAATGTATAATAAATATAATCAGCATTATATTAAATACTCTTGAAACTCACTGAAGTAGTGAATCATCAACTAAGGTAATTGTCCAAACATATTCACCCATGCATTTTGTGGCTTTAATTTTTAATATAGAGTAACCTAGTTTCCTAGTATCCTGGGAAAAGTATTTTATTATAATTCTATTTTTCTCTGAAACATTTTATACATGTTTCATATTCCAAGGGTGGCGGGCTCGAACCCTGCCCCGGCGGAACAACCAGTAAAAAACCCAAATAGCCGTGTGTGTGGCGGGCGCCTGTAGTCGCAGCTACTCAGGAGGCTGAGGCAAGAGAATCGGCTAAGCCCAGGAGTTGGAGGTTGCTGTGAGCTGTGTGAGGCCACGGCACTCTACCGAGGGTGATAAAGTGAGACTCTGTCTCTACCAAAAAACAAAACAAAACATTTTGTACATGTGTGACACATAGGTATATAATGTATACACACATATATTACTTGCGTACCGAACTATTAGATTATACTGTTAGACATCTTACTCCCATCTACGCTCTCCGCCCATGAAAGCTAGTGTTTGAAACTTTTCTGTGTATTCACGATCAAGAATTTTCTTGCACCATGATACCAATATTCAGATTATAAGACTAGATTGAGCTATCAAAAATTGAGTAAGGTGTGTAGTCTCTGCAGTTTACTATGACTTTAAAAAATATTTGCCAGTTCATTTACAACTTTTGTACCATAATGCCAGGTTTAAAAAAATGTGTACAAGTGCTGACATGATAGCCCTGTTGGATGCATGCAAAAAGTGAACTCTACAATGGTTCACACAGATTCAAGGACTACACAGCACACCCACATGTGTACAGTTGAATTGGAAATCAGGGATTTACGAAACCCCTTGTACACGCTAGGAATTGAAGATATAACACTCTACCTAGGGGTGTTTTTCAGTAATTATAGAAAATGTAACTGGAAGAAATTATTCTGTGTGCAATATCATCACCTGAGAGGGTTAAAAAAAAATGGGAAGAATGGTCATCAATGTGGGATCCATTCATTCAGAACAGATTTGTTAAAGATGCCTTTGGATGACTCCGCCCCCAGTGCTTCCAGGCAAAATGGGATGAGCAGATATTGAAGAATTTTTGAAATGCAAACACTGTTCTCTGTGTGCTCAGTACTACATTTTGGGTGGATGCGATAAACTCTACTGAAATAGTTTATGTCTGTCCACACTGCAAAAACAAAATTAGAAGTTCAGGGAACACTCACGTGGGAAATGAGCGTGAGGAAACCTGTAACAGCACAGTCGTTTCTTTGGTTGTGTGTTAAGAATAACTGGTTATACAAATTTTTGCCAGTCTCAGGGTTAGAGCCCAATAAAGGCAACATCAAATGGGATTGTTATCAGTAATACTATGCGCAAAGGAAAGTGACAATAGGAAGGGGGAGGATGATATGAATCTGAATCGGAAGGAAGGATAGTTGGACTAAATAAAGAAGAGGCGAAGCTTCAGGCTGGAGGAAGGAATATGGGCCAGGCAGCCGTGTGCCTGCCAGACCTTAAAGCTAGGACGGGGGTAGCCTCCATTGCCATGGAATATTGGCGCACGCAATTAGGAGATGATGTTGGCAATGACCTTACTGTGGACGAACGTAAGTACCAGGAAACAAAGTCAGGAATTTCTCCTGATTGGTAATGATTCCTGAGAGAGTCATCAACGCAGAGGGTGGTGACAAGACTAATTGAACACAAGAATTTGAGAGAACACTTGAACTTAATAAACGTATCAGATGTATCACTTACCATAATGGATAGAATAAAATGATTTGTGTTAGTGCTGGTATTAACACATGAGACCAGCATTCTAATGAAAATGATTTGGTTTAAATGAATTAACTTGTAAACCTACAGGGCAAGATATCCACCATCCGGCAGGCCCAGGCCTAGCCTGCTGCCACTTCTCACGAAATGAAATGTCATAATGGGACTTGTCAAGCCTCTGAAGTAATAAATGTCATTAAACCCAGGAGACAAGGGGATCGCTTCGCTTTCGTTGACCCAGGGGTATTTATTCCCAGTCTTCCCCAGAAAACCTAAAAGGCTCTTACTAAATTTACATTAAAAAGAATGAGCACATTATTTAAACCCTGGTTCTGGCCTCCCTGTCAAAAAGGACAGGGAATTTTACCTGCCTGGACTGGTGTCTGAAAAGGGGTGTGGGAAAACACCTTTCTCTTAATCACCAAATTAAATGGAATTTGCTAGTATTGGTTTAATCAGTACCTTGTAATCAAATCAGGCATGAAATCAAGTTTTGATTATATACTATTCTCTCTATTACCAGCAAATTGCCAAATCATTGGAAACGCCCCTAAGTGTGGGGGAAGACGTCAAAGGATTGAGGAACCAAATTATTTATTTCATAAAACAGAGAAATACAATAAGATTTAACTATAATAAATTTTCTAGGCTCCTAAGCCTACTTTTGGGCTATACGGAAAGGACTTGGATTCTCAACATTTTACCTATGACACATCTTAAACAGCCCTAAAGGGCTGTAGTAATTAGACAGAGGAAACTATTTGTTTTACACAAAATATCTTCTAACAATAGGAGCTTTAAAAAAAAAAATACAAGGACTTTCTATTTTTCTTTCTTTCTTTTTTGTCATTAAATCATAGCTGTGTACATTAATGCAGTCATGGGGTACAATGTGCTGGTTTTATATACAATTTGAAATATTTTCATCACACTGGTTAACATAGCCTTCACAGCATTTTCTTAGTTATTGTGTTCAGACATCTTAGAATGGTACAGGTGAAACTTACTACATGCAGAATATAAGTGTCTGGACTTTCTATTTTTCTGTTGCTTTTTCTCTTTAATCTTCCGATTAAAAGTGACTTCACAAATAAAAAGTTAACTGTATGATCCAATTTTCTCACTAAAGATATGTTTGGGCTGACCACATGCAATCTGTTTACTTGTTGTCACATTAAATTCTAAAAATGATATGCAGCCTTAAAAAAAGATGGAGACTTTACGTCTTTCATGTTCACATGGATGGAGCTGGAACATATTCTTCTTAGTAAAGTGTCTCAGGAATGGAAGAAAAAGTACCCAATGTACTCACCCTTATTATGAAACTAATGTAGGACCTTCACATGAAAGCTATAACCCAGTTACAACCTAAGAATGGGGAGAAGGGGGAAAGGGAGGAGGGAGGGGGATTAACGGGATTGCACCTGCGGTGCGTCTTGCACGGGTATATGTGAATCCTAGTAAATGTGGAATGTAAAGGTCTTAGCAAAATGACTAGGAAAATGCTATGAAAGCTATGTTAACTAGTGTGATGAAAATGTGTCAAACGATCTATGAACCAAGTGTATGGTGCCCCATGATCATACTAATGTACACAGCTATGATTTAATAAAAATAAAAAAATAAAAAAAATAAAAATAAATGACCCTATGAGAACGATATACTTCACTTTACAAGTAGGAAATACGAGATGAATGTTCTTTGTCCTGTAACTACAAAGGAGGGAATGGGAAGCTGACATGTGCTTGACTACAAACAAAAGGCTGTTTTTTATATCATCATTAAGAAAATAACTTTCTCATTAGAGGATCTACACTTTTTATTAGCTCAGAATGTGAGGTAGGAATCAGGATGGGGGAAAGGTGCCCTCGAGGGCCAGTGAGCTCTAATACATCAAAGCTTTTCAAGCATGCAAATTATAGAAGGATGGGGGTAGGCAGATCAAGTCCTGCAATTACAAAAAAGGTTGTTGATGGCCTATTATGTTTCAGCATCAATTCAAGGGTACACAAGCATAATTATTCAACATAACCAAGAATTTTTTTTTATTTTTCGGGGATCATTTTTATTTTTTATTTTTTTATTAAATCATAGCTATGTGCATTAATGCAACTGTGGGGTACAATGTGCTGGTTTTATATACAATTTGAAATATTTTCATCAAACTGGTTAACATAGCCTTCACGGCATTTTCTTCGTTATTGTGTTAAGACATTTATATTCTACATTTAATAAAGTTCACATGTACCCTTGTAAGATGCACGTTAGGTGTGGTCCCACCCAATGAACCAAGAAATTTTATTAAAGGATGCTTATTAAAAATTTGAAAAAATTTGCACCCATTACTAATTTTATTTTAGTTTTTCATTTGGAAAGATAAGTGACCATTGTTTAATTGTTTATTGCTTTATAAAGCAGAATTTTATTTTGAAAAATAATTATAGGCAGAATTTAATTAATTGATTAGAGTACTTGTCCAGGAAAAAAACAAAACAAAACGTAACTTATATACAGTCTCAAACCCTTAAAAATCACATTTTTTTTTACAAAGTGTTTATTCTATGTAGGGGTAGATAGCAAAGAAACTTTGCAACTTATTTATATAGTACTATGGAAAAGGAATATGGATAGAATAATGTAATGAGAAAATCACAGAAATTAGCAATGAACAAAGAGGCATATTAGAGAAAACTGTGATCAAATGAATGACAAGATAAAACTTCGGGCTGAAAGGCAATAATTAAAAAAAGAAAATCATATGGGCTGAAGTGGCAAGGACCATGTTTGCACTATAATTTCTTCTGGTTTTCAGAAAAAAGATGCTATTATATCTGAAATTTTGAAGGAGAAAAAGTGTAAACCTAGAGTTATAAGCTCAAATAATTCATCAGTTATACAAAATGAATAAATTCTATCTGTACAACATATAGATAAATAAATATACAATCTATAGATAAAAATACTATATTGAACACTTAATCTGTTAAGAGGGTAAATCTCATGTTAAATGTTATTACCTCAATAAGAATTTAAAATGGAAGTAAAAACATTCTTAAAACGTTTTTCTTCACCAATCCAACTCTGTTTATTGCACTACAGACACGTGCTAAACCCTGTGCTATGTGCAAGGAAAGAAATCTATTTAGAATAGAAAGAAATAGAGGGCGGCGCCTGTGGCTCAGTGAGTAGGGCGCCGGCCCCATATACCGAGGGTGGCGGGTTCAAGCCCAGCCCCGGCCAAACTGCAACAAAAAAATAGCCGGGCGTTGTGACGGGCGCCTGTAGTCTCAGCTGCTCAGGAGGCTGAGGCAAGAGAATCATGTAAGCCCGAGAGCTGGAGGTTGCTGTGAGCCGTGTGACGCCATGGCACTCTACCGAGGGTGGTACAGTGAGACTCTGTCTCTACAAAAAAAAAAAAAAAAAAAGGAAAAATAAAATAATAATAAAAAAAGAAATAGATTCAATTTGTTTTCCCACAAAGAGCTAAGGACAAATAACGCAGTAACAAATAAAAACAACACAATCTGAAAAGAGCTAAAATAGAGACATAATTAAAATTTGAATGAGATACATTTTTAGAAATAATTGGTTCTGCCCAGTAGACAAAATGTTTCCTACATTTCGTGGATGACAGATGATCTTAGGAAGTTATAGAAGAGGCATCACATTTAAAAATGAGTAGGATTTCCTGGATGGAAAAGGAGAACAGAGAATAGAACGTCAGCTTTCAGGAGGAGCATAAACAGAGGCTAAAGGGAAAGAAATGCTTTGTGAATTTAGACTGAGTCAAGAGATAGACACCGCGGGTCTCCAGGTGGAGAAAGAAGAGGTCAAACTACCACCCTTTCTAGTGATAAGATCTTAGGTCTAGAAAACCCCAAAGATTCTGCTAAGGCACCCCTGGAATTGATCAATTCCACGAAGTCTCAGGTTAGCAAAATCAATGTATACAAATCAGTCACTTTCATATATGCAACAATGGCTAAACTGAGATCAAATCAAAGATGCAATGCTTCTCTCAGTACCACCAATAAATAAATAAACTACCTAGGAATATATTTAACTAAGGAAGGGAAAATTCTTTATAGGGAAAAATATGAAACACTAAGGAAGAAATCACAGAGGACCTAAGCGGATCAAAACACATACGATGCTCACGGACTGGAGAATCCACGTAGTTAAAATGGCTATTCTACCTGTGGGGCCTTGGTGTGTGCCACACCTTTTAGGGGCAAGACATGATTGCAAGAGGGACTTTGCCTAACCAATGCAATCAGTGTAATCTGGTTTATTGTACCCTCAAATGAATCCCCAAAAAGATAAAAAAAAAAGGGGAAAAAAGTGGCCATAATTCCAAAAGTGACTTACAAGTTCACTGCAATTCCCGGTAAAATACCAGCACCATTTCTTCATAGATTTAGCAAAAATAGCTCTAGACTTCATGTGAAGCATGAAGCTAGAAAAGACACCAAATAGCCAATGCAACTTTATTTAATAAGAACAAAGTGGGAAGTATCACATTTCCTAATGTCCAGCTCTACTACAGGGCTTAGTAACCAAAACAGCATGGGACTGACAAAGAACGAGGGGCATCGGCCTATGGATCAGAGTGGAGAGACAGACATAAACCATCCTCGTATTCCATCCTGACTTTTGAGAAAGCAAATACACGCACTGGGGAAACAATGCCTAATAAATGGTGCTGGGAAAAATGGATAGCTACACGCAAAAGACTAAAACAGGATCCAAGTTTCTTACCACCTACAAACATTAATTCATGATGTTATCAGAGTGGATCCGACGGGCCTTATATGTTGTGCTAATTATTGTGTTATTTAATCCGAAATAGTGCAAAACAAAATTTGAACACTGCATAGAAGTTAATGGTTTATTTGTAGATACTTTATCTTATCAAATGCTGTGTTTGTTCCATTTCTCAAAATCTTCTAAGCTTCATACCACCGTCATGAAAGTATGTAACAGGTTTTATCTTTTTTTTTTTTTCTGTATAATGGTAGACTTTCAGTAATTTCTAAAGATTTTTTGTTCAGTCAGGGAGTCCATACTAGGTTTTTGGCAGGATGGCAAGAGCTGTTTGCAGTATATTTTATAATTTGACTTAGGGGAGCAACTAAAAAAAATCCTCCTAGAAAAATCTGTGTCAAAGAAGTCATTTCCCTTGGACTTCATACCAATTCTGTCTGTCTTGTGACAGACGAAGCAAAGCATCTTTTTCCAAAATGAGCATATAAATATTCACTGGTCATTCTAACATTTCCTGCCCAGCTCCTCATGTTCCCTTGCCGACTTACCAGGCTTTAGACACCAAGTGACACCAGCGCTTGTAAAAAGAAAGAATTAATAAGAAGATCCCATTACTCTTTTGGATATACATTTAAAACACTATTTCTATTAATACAAACACTGTGCTCAAATATTCAAATATTCATTTTTAATTTTGTGTAGAAGAGTTTCTGTCACACTTTTTTTTTTTTTTTTACTTTGAATAATGGCAAGTAACTTAGAATCCTACAGGTTGGTGCTTTTAAAAGGTTCAAGTTTATTGCCAATTTTAAGGTCTTTATTAACACCCAGTGATGCCCTTTTGCTTCTTCTCTCCTCCTGGTTCACTCTGTTGATAGTGGGTCGTTTGCCAGCCACGCACAGCCTATACCAACACTTCCGTTCAATTCCTTGCTAGCACTGCTGCTCTGCAACCCTTCTCCGTGTACACAGGTGCTTTTTTGAAGCATCATAACATCAAATGCAACATCATTTTCAAGCAGATGAAGGTGCCTTCAGGGTGCCAATATTGATAAAAAGGCCACTTGTGCAGAGATTATGAGGTTTCTATTTAAAAAATAAAAGGCAACCACTGCAGATATTTGAACACAGTGAACACCTCTCCTTCTATATCAAACTTTCAAAAGATGCCCTGGGACTTCTTGCTTCACGGCTCTGCACTAGCAGGACTGTTTACTCCCCAACTGTGGCAAGCATATGTCTCCAGTGCTCGCGGGCAGCTTACAGATGTGTGAGGCAGTACTCACAGCAAATGTCTATGCTTCTGTATTTGATTATACCTTTTGTCCATGCTTTTGTTCAAAGCATTTAAGTCAGAGGTTCTCAAGGACTAATGCAGAGAGGACAAGTGGAGGTCAGGTGTGCACGTGGCTCCTGTCACCAGACCCCGTCCAGGACACCCACACATGGCCCAGGATCCAGCGTCACTGGATTTTCCAGCCTTTGAATTTATTCCAACTATATATGGTACCCTCTATACTATATAGAGTTACCCTCTATACCATATATTTTTGGTTATATATAATAATTACATATAATTGGTTATATATTTTAAACATGTTACTAGCTTTACCTCTCTTAGCCAATACTTACTAACATTTTCTGTCTCAACACCTGCTGGGCCCAAAATAATAAAAGTACACACACAGATTCTTGGGGTTTGGCTCCAGCATCCTATCAGATTTTTATGTAAGAATAGTACAAATTAGCTAAGAATTCCACTTTGACAAATGCAAGATTTCTGCTATTGCTGGATATATGCTATTTTTTTGTTTATTTACATCATACTCTCTTCTGAAAAGCTAATGTTGTTTATCTTCATCCTATTTTAGACCTTGACCCCTAGAAAACAAAACCCCGGGATGGGGATAATTTTGCCTCTGATTGAGAAGAAATAATTCTAGGGCACCAAGAATGAGGGGAACGGGCGGGGGAGCAGAAAAGAACAGACAGCAATGCAAACTCATTTTACCAATCTCTTCAGCAGCTGCAAAAAGACAGAGCTAGCTATTCAGCAGGTCACTCACCCTGCAACAGAGAATATATAGGGCAGCCACGTGGGACAGTCCATGAGAGGGAAAAAGAGAGGACTCATGTGCCCTACTCTGTCTAAGTTTCTTTTACAATGATCAATGTCTCCCCATGGGGGAAAAAAACTCCACCGCAGTTCTCATATCCGCTTTCTACACCTTCTTTACTTACACGGGAGTCAGAGCATGTGCTCTGTGGAAGTTATGCAATCAGCTGACAAGGGGTGGGAGAAGGTAAGAAGACCGAGGAGCCTATTGTTCTGATTGTACAGAGATAGAAAAGCAAGAGATCTCAGCCCAAATCAGCAAACATCTACTGTGCCCAGACAGCAAAATTACATGAGCTCAAGCTGTGCTCAGCGACAGCCGAGGCCGAGTGTGCAACTAAGGGAAATAAAGGCCCCAAGAGAAGGGGAGGAGGCAGGTGACATGGGTTCATGCTCAACAAACCCTCCAGGGCATATTCACCACATTGTTTCCCTTCAATTATTTGGATGCTGCCTATTATAAAGGAGGTGGTGACTATTGTAATGACAATAAAAAATATATGCATTCTTCTATTAAAAATTAATACCTTATATTCATTAATCATCCATGAATAAATGCTTTATATGGATGCCTCCTAAGTTAAGACCAGAAATAAAGCAACCAGTGTTCTTTGTTGAGGACCTACTATCTCTTAGGAATTAGTTTCTGTGGATAGAAAATTATCTTTTATGTTTCCCTGGAGTTGGAACATATTCTTCTTAGAAAGTATCTCAAGAATGAAAAAAAAAAAAGTCCAATGTACTCAGTACTATTATGAAACCAATATATAATCACATACACATTCATACGAATGATAAAACATAAATATAGTCCAGCAAGAAGAAGAGGGGAAAAGAAGGAGGGGAGGGGAGGAGGGAGAGTGAGTGGAGGGAGGGGGGAGGGCACTTAGTGGGATCTCGCCTAATGTGCACAATGAAGGGTACATTTCAAAACAACTAAGAGTAAATTATAAATGTCTTATCACAAAAAATAAGTGAGGTGATGGTTAAGTTAATCAGTTTGATTTAAGCATTCTAGATTATATATCAAGTCATCACATTGTACCCCATAAATGTACTATCTTGAATCCACACTCAAGATATTTACAGTGTAGTGGAAGATGTATAAAAGGACATGATCTCAGTAAATCCTAAGTAGGAGTAACTTGAGGACATTATTGGAATAGAGAACAGTAACAGTCAAATAGGACTTGCAGGTAGCACAAAACTCTTAGAAAGAAGATAGTGAATCCAGTTTCAAGGGATAAGAAAGGATCTAAACAGGTGGATAATGAAGAAAAGCTCATTCTAGGAAGTGACACCAGGTCGTTCAACAATTGGAGGAACGACAGCGTACAGTTTATCATGGATCAGCAAGACATTTTACAAGAGGGAATGGTAAGAATTGAGGTTGAAAAAACTTGTTGCTCAGTTTAATAACTTAAATTGAGGCCCCAAGAAATTGAGGAACATAGAGAAATAAACAGATCAGTGACAATCAACACAGATTTTGAGTTTTGGTATACCTCTATCATTGTAAATATCTAAACTCTGGGCAAAGACTAGTCAGAATTGTGTTGTGTGGACATAAATTATGACCAACCAAATGAGACCAGGGTTTATTCAGAGTGTGCTGCAGCAGGGGAGTCAGATGCTACTACTGGTGTTTGGATAGATTTAAAGGAAGGCAAAGGAGTGGACAGCTTTAGAGTAGAACAAAGGAAGGGAAGTCTTCCTGTTTGCCTCAATTTGAGGTTGTTGACATGGGGAAACTATGGGTAGAGTAATTAGAAATAGAACATTCCCATGAGATTTGTTAAGGGGGTCTACATTTGCTTTCTCTGAAGGATCTTCGATTGGAACCAGGGAGAAAAACTAAGGAAGTTGTCAGTTGCAAATCAAGTCCTGGCTATGAGGCCCCATCATTGCAGGGGCTATAGTTTAGATCTTAGATTGTTACTAGGGATAGCTGTCTCACTTCCTACAACTCTGACTTTTCTCAGGCTGGTTTCCTGGAATATTTATTGTAAATAAGAATGTTGGTTTCTCGGCCATGCTGCTGAAGGTTGTAGGTTCAGAGTTCTGTATTTGTACAAGATCTGCAGATTATATATCCATCTGTGTATTCAGTCTCTCCGTGGGTAGAGGTCAGTTAACACATAGGAGCTGAAGTAAAGCAGTGCGAGCGGAGGATTAGAGAGACTTTCAGAAGAAGTAGTCATAGGAATTTTGTAATAAATTGCATGTAAGGTAAGTGATACACAGACTTGTAAATAGAGCAATGTCACACATACTTGGTATAGCAGGAATCAGAACAAGAGGATACTTGGAGTTCTTGGTAATAGTGGAGGAAAGATAATCTGAACAATTCCTTTCAGGGCTCATTGAATTTCCATAGTATGAAATATATATCCATGATATGAAAGCATGTTATAAAATAATGACATAGACATTATAACTCCAATACCTTGAGAAGTGTCAGACAAATAAGAGTGTCATCAAATAGTTGTTAACTGAATAAATTAAAGATATTGATATACCACTCGGGGGAAATAGATAAAGAGTGAGGCATAATTGGTTTTATAACCAATGGCCATGAATAAATCTACATAGGTCATAAACAAAACTGGATAAGTTAAATATCTAGAGTTACAATGAAAGGCCATAGCGTCAATCTCTTGGGAAACCCCAATGTATGAAAGGTGGAAAACTGGAAAGAAGATTAATGATGACAAAGATACTTTGTGAAAATCAAAGACGAGAACATTTGAAACTTTAGGAAAAGAGTAAGAAAGATAAGCTTTGAAATATAAGAATTTGAAAAATGGTATCTCTAGCAAGTAAGTGATAACCTCTTTGGAAGTGCCTATCAATTTATAATTACATAAACCAAATATAGTAATGATAACTCTAATACTTATGGAGTCATCCCTTGGGATACAAGGAGAATTGGTTTCAGGACACCTTTCCCCTTCCTGTTTATGGAAATCCCCACACGCTTGAACCCCCCAGTTGGCCCCGCTGAGCCCATGTTACCGAAGGTCAGCCCTCTGAATTTGTTTCAGTTCCTCAAATATTTAATATTACATTTTCAATCCTCCATGGAGAAGTGGTCCCATATAGTTAAAATTGCTATTATATTGATCAAGAGTCAATTGTATTACGAACATCGCAATAATTTTTACATTTCATAAAATTTTATTGAGTGACATTAATAGGTAGTATCTTATTTATTTGCTATTAGCTTGAAGACAAAACAATGGCTTCTTAAAATATTAGTACCCAAAGAACATAGAGATAATTCAGAGAAACTCCAAAATAACCTGGATCTCCATCTCTAAAACTAAATTGACTTCATATATAGTAGTTTTAGAGATTCTAAACTTTTATGACTATAAACTGGAGTAGCAATGAACTTGTAAGGTGATGACAACACACAAAAATGTTAAAATAATTGGGCAACCACCAAAGGAGGGAATGCTGTGTGTTATTTCATTTAGCAAAATTTACTGAGCATCTAATGTGCACTGAGTAGTGAAAAAGCAACAGAAATACAATGTTGGACCAAAGGACACAGGGTCCCCAAGTCAAGGTAGTTACTACCATGAGGATGAGACAAACACTAGTGAAATAAACACACAAATAATGACTATATTAAAATTAAAATACAGGAAGTGGTATAACTAAAAGGTGTAAGGTACACAAGAACATTCCATAAGAAAAATTGACCTGCTTAGGAGGTGAGGAAACAGTTCCTTGAGGAGGTGAAGAAAAGGTTCCTTGAGGAGGTGAGCTCAGATTAGAAGGAAACAATAACTAGATAGAAAGGAATAGTGTGCATGGTGGTGGGTAAAACATTCCATGTAGAGGGTATGACACCTGTGAAGATCTGAGGTGGGTGGGGCAACTGAGAAGCCGAGGGAGACTGACAGAGAACACCAAAACAAGGGGAAGGAGGTGTGTGGTGGTCAGCTCATGTTAATGAATCTGGTCATTATTCCAAATACAAGGGAAATAGGTTTTTGACAAAGGCATGGCATGGTCAAATTTCCATTTCAGAAGTATGGCTCTGGTACATGAGGAAATTAGCTTTAAATGGACAACAAATAACCCCAAAATCTCAGCATAGTGGAGGGAGAATGAAATCCAGGATGTGGAGGTAGTACGCAAAATGATGATTACCACGAGAGACCATGAAACCAAAGCCCATCACAGATGAAAATGATGGGCAGCACCTGTGGGTCAAGAAGTAGGGTGCTGGCCCCATATACCAGGTGTGGTGGGTTCAAACCTGGCCCTGGCCAAAAAAAAAAAAAAAAGAAAGAAAGATGAAAATGATAATATAAGGGGAGTTAATGTGCGGCTCCAAGTTTTACAACAGGATGGAATTAAAAGGAATGGGCTATCAAGAGGGAAGCTCATGGTCCAAGAGAGGGATGATTTTGGTGGATGCCTAGATGTAGTGCTACCATTGGTGACACCCAGTATATGAACATAAGGTGGTTAGTGAGAAAAGGTGAAGAATAAAGTCATCAGAGATGTGTAAGTCAGGAAGTGAAATAAACATGGAGCTAGGAGAATCGGAATGGGTATTAAAGTCACCATAACACAGGAAGCAACAGATTCTAATTTCTTCAATAAAGACAGAGCCCAGCAGGAGGGTGGTGGATGTCTTCCATGAGCAGAGATAGTTGGTATCATGGCTCATATCTTGTATTTCAGGTAAGCTGACTTGTCTAAGAAAAGAGGAAGCAGCAACACAGAACAAAGATAAATGCAGTGGGTGGTTGAGGTAGGTTAGGGGAGTAAGTCAGAGACATCCTAGAATCAGTGAATCTTTTCCCTTCAACACATAATGGGCCTCAGCAAATAGGTATGGAATGGAAGAATAGTAAAGAATGAAAATAAATCAATTCAGGGCGGTGCCTGTGGCTCAGTGGGGAGGGCGCCAGCCCCATATGCTGAGGGTGGAGGGTTGAAACCCAGCCCTGGCCAAACTGCAACAAAAAAAAAAGCAGGGCATTGTGGCGGATGCCTGTTGTCCCAGCTACTCGGGAGGCTGAGGCAAGAGAATCACCTAAGCCCGGGAGTTGGAGGTTGCTGTGAGTTGTGACGACATGGCACTCTACTGAGGACAATAAAGTGAGACTCTGTTTCTAAAAAAAAAAAAAAAAGAAAGAAAGAAAAGAAATCAATTCAGATGAAACTCTGATATTAAAAAAATTGGATATATATTTATTTTTCTACAAGAAATATATATATTTTTATTTTATGTTTGTATTGTTTGGGGATCCTTGAGGGTACAAAGAAGTAGACTACACTGATTGCATTTATCAGGTAAAGTCCCTCTTATAATTGTGTCCTGTCCCCAAGAGGTGTGTCACACACCATGACCCCTCGACCCCCTCTCTCCTGCTCTCTCCTCACTCCCTCCATTGCCCTATTTCCTCCCATGGATTAGCTCATTTACTGGCTTCGTATTAGAATTGAGTACATTGGATTCTTGCTTCTCCATTCTTGTGATGCATTACTGAAAGAATGTGTTCCACCTCCATCTAGGTTAATACAAAAGATGTAAAGTCTCCATCTATTTTAGTGGCTAACGAGTATTCCATGGTATACATATACCACAGCTTTTTAATCCATTCCTGGATTGGTGCGCATTTAGGTTGTTTCCACAATTTGATGATTGTAAATTGAGTTGCAATAAACAGTCTAGTTTAGTGCAAGATGTTCTTATGATAAATGTTTTTTTTTTTTTTTCTTATGGGTAGATGCCCAGTAATGGGATTGTAGGATGAAATGGGGGGTCTAATTTGAGTTCTTTGAGTGTTCTTCATACTTCATTCCAAAAAGGTGTATTAGTTTGCAGTCCCATCAGTAGTATAGAAGTGTTTCCTTCTCTCCACATTCACGCTAGCATCTTCAGCTTTGAGATTTTGTGCTGTGGACCATTCTCACTGTGGTTAGGTGATATCTCAGGGTTGTTTTGATTTGCATTTCTCTGATAATTAGGGACAATGAGCATTTTTTCATGTTTGTTAGCCATTCATCTGTCTTCTTTAGAGAAGCTTCTATTCATCTCTCTTGCCCAGTGATGTAAGAGATTGTTAGCTCTTTTTGTTGATTAATCTGAGTTCTCTGTAAATCCTAGTTATCAAGCTTTTGTCCAATTCATAATATGCAAATATCTTTTCCCAATCTGAAGGTTGTCTGTTTGCTTTGTTTGTTGTCTCCTTAGCTGTACAGAAGTTATTCATTTTAATTAAGTCTCACTTGATGTATATTATTTATTACTGAAGAAACATGTGTGGGCCAGATTTGTAGGTATAATACTTGGTTAAAATAATATTATCTGTAGTATTTTTCCCATTATCATGTTTTATTATTCAAAGACATAGGTAATCATGTAATTGAGAAACTTTAAACATAAATCAAGTTACACTTTTAAATTTTAGTTTCTAGAGTTCCCTGAAATATCAACCAATACTAATCATTTTGGAAATGCACATTATTACCTGTTCTCTTTTTTTTTTTTTTTCTTTTGGCCAGGGCTGGGTTTGAACCCGCCACCTCCAGCATATGGGACCGGCGCCCTACTCCATGAGCCACAGGCGCCGCCCTAGTTACCTGTTCTCTTAACCTATTTTGTATATTAAAATGTATTTGTATATTCAATGTGGTGATTTTTCTTGAAATCTTCACTCACTTAGGTTAATATTCTAAATATTCTTTTATTACTTTTGTATTTTTTCTTGATGATGTTTATTACCCACATAAAAAGATAATTGCTCTACTAAGGTAACACTTTTTTTTTCAATTTCGGCCTCTTTAAGTTTCATCAATAGCTTCTTTCATCCACTCATATTCTCTAACAATTCCAAAATTCACCTACTTACTACAAAAATTATATTAATGTCTTTTGTGTCTTTCTAAATATTTTTGACTTTATTTAGGAAAACAATATCAGTAAATTATTCTTTCCAGATGTTTATGAAAGGTAATGAAAATAGTAAAAGGGGTATTGAGATAAATTATTATACCTGGCTTTCAAAAGCAGTGAATGATATTCTTCTTTTGAAGACATTCGCTTCAGTGAGCGGAACTTTTGTTGATATTAATGGGAGTCACTATTTGGCTTGAAAAGTGTGGAAATTACAGATTGAAAAATTGTAAACTCTTTAATTCTGGAACACAGGGAGGGAACATACCGAGAGAAAGAGCAGCCAGTAACAAAGAGAAGTTTAAGAAAGTTGGGGGGAGATTATTGAGCTATACTTGAGGTAGTTTTTCTTACAAAGAATCAGAAAATCGTGTTGAGATATTTTACAGGTAATGGGAATTAATTGAAAGTCTACAAACTGATGTATTCCTCTAAGAAAAGCAATGTGTCACTAACAATGAGGAAGACATAATATAGTGTACAATTCAACAAAGCCAATGGGAAATTGTATTGAGTACATTGGACTATGCTTAAATCACAAAATCGATAAAGATTTGCTTCTGTAAGGGAAGGCCTTCAGAAGATAAATTTCAGGTTACCAATACAAAAGATTATTTTTAACCTACAGTATCCTGAAAAAAAACAATTTTGTACATAGTGAAGAAAATATCTTTCAATATGAAAAACATATTTGAAATATTTAGGATTCATGGTCATGAATAAACATGTATTAAGTGTATAATGTGTATTAAGTGTATACAGCACTGTGCTAGATTCTCAAAAATGTGACTTTAATTTTTGATTTTTGTGTGATACATTGCACTTTGAAAATAGAAAATCAAAAGATATAATAGAGCAATAATCATTTCAACTTTTCTTTTCTACACTAGGTTTTTCCTACTTCATATAATGTTTAAATATGTTATTATATTTTTTCTTGCATAATATTGATGGATCCTGAAGCTGTTACCCAGGCTGTTAGTCTTCAAAATGCAAGATGCATTCAGCAGATAAAAGAGATGGAAATAAACCATTTGTAAGTGTTAAAAAATTCCAGTTTTTTTTTCCACAAGCACAATCACATTATTAAGGCAAGATACAATGAATTAAGGTACATATCAAGAGGACCATAAAAGGTTATTCAAACTATGGATTTAGTATGAGCACTCTTAAAATCTCTTGTACAATATCTTACGAGGCAATGACTAAAGTTCTACACATTCAATTATTTGGAGGATAAAAAGGATCTACAAATACATCACAGAAAAGATTAAGGGACAGAGTCATGGGAATGAACTAGCTTTTCCCTGCTGATATAAACAACACAACAAGACATGAAATGAAGCATACTGTTTCACCACTCAGAGTCCATCCCTCCTCTTACCAGAACACGAGCAGGCATATGTATTTCTTGCATACTTTAAAACAGAGCAAACCTATAAAACTAAGCTCAATAAAAAAAGAGAAAGCAAACTATGAAAGAGATGTGATTAGTCCTATAAATTATCACTATTGACAAGGAAACACAGAACAACATTTAAGAACAATGCCTTTTTGTTTATAATTCAGTGACATACTATTTATTTTGAAATATTTTTTCCCCTCCCCAAGGAAAAATCTATTATTACTATTATACAATATCAGAAGCTTATTGTCATTTAGGAGTAACAGCAATTAAACATAAAAGTAGGCAACATCAGTAGCTGATAGAATGATTGTCATATATCCCAATTTTCTCTTGTTATTAGTTGCAAAGGAATGTAAATATTCGTTAACCCCATGGACAGTTCACATCTGTAGATTTCATTATATTTGTGATCAGACCATTTAGTTATTATTTTGCTGAATACACAGTCTTGAACATGGATCATGCTAAACACCCATTGAATCCCAAGTTATTCTTTTTAATTGAACCAGTCATAAGTGGGCATGGTTAATGTATTCATTTGTTTTACAGTTTTATTTCATTTAAACTCTGCAGAGCTTGTTCTTTTTACCCTTCTTATAAAATATACTAGTCTTGGCTTAGTGCCTCTAGCACAGTAGTTACGGCACCAGCCACATATACCGGATGTATGGGGTGGCGGGTTTGAACCCAGTCTGGGCCAGCTAAACAACAATGACAACTGTAACAAGAAAATAGCCAGGCGTTGTGGCTGGTGCCTGCAGTCCCAGCTACTTGGGAGGCTAAGGCAAGAGAATTACTGAAGCCCAAGAGTTTGAGTTTGCTGGGAGCTGTGATGCCACAACACCATACCCATGGCGACACAGTGGGACTCTGTCTCAAAAAAAACAAAACAAAAAAACAAAAAAAAACTAGTCTCTGATGCAAGCTTTTTGTGGAGGTATAATATCTTCCTCTAATATAATGGGCCAGGCATGGTGACTCATGCCTATTATTTGATCACTTTGGGAAGATGAGATGCTGAGGTGGGAGGATTGGTGGGTCCAGGAGTTTAAGACCAGCTTGAGCAAAAGAGTGAGACTCTGTCTCTACAAAAGAAAACAAAAAACAACCAAAAAAAAAAAAAAAAAAAAGGAGAAATCAGTCAAGTATGGTGGTGCGTGCCTATAGTCCCAGTTACTCAGGAGGCTTGAACTCAGGAGTGTAAGGCTGCAGTGAGCTACCATGACACCACTAAGCAACATAGTGGAATCCTGTCTGAAAACAAAACAAAAGGCAAAGAATAGCATAAAGTACTTTTCAGGTAATCACATATCACTTCAATACCATTAGGTACCCTGTTTTCCCGAAAATAAGACAGTGTCTTATTTTAAGGTGTGCTCCCAAAGATGCGCTAGGTCTTATTTTCAGGGGACGTCTTATCTTTCCAGTAAGTAGGTCTTATTTTCGGAGGATGTCTTATTTTCGGGAAAACGGGGTAGTTGGCAGAGGTTATGTCGTACCCAGCAAAAGGACCCTTAAAGGCCCCTAACAGTCTCAGCCTGAGTCCCCCACACATCTCAACCCCACCCCCTTGGGTTAATTCCTCAAGCAGTTTTCAGTGTAGAACAAGGAAGTTCCCTGAGTTCCCAAGAACTCCTAGCAACAGGTAAAACAATGGGAAAAACTTACCCCCCTAGGACAGGGAAGTTCTCCCAGTTCCCCCAACTCCCTAGCAATGGCTAAACGCCTACGCAAAGTTCCCAAGGTATGGCATCCCCCTGGTTGCCCCCATGCTAACGCTCTATGCCAACCACCACGTAGTACACCACGCAGTTGAACTCCGCCCCAGCTAACTGCCACGTTTTGCTTTTGTTTCTGCTCGCTTGCATGGCAACAAAAATGGTATAAAAATCAACCTGCCCCTCACTTCGGGGCCGTTGGCCCTTTGGGTGGCAGCCAGCCTGTGCAGGTGTAATAAATCATCATCTGATTTGTACCTAAAGTGGGGTCCTAGTCTTTCTTACAGGTGGCAGGAGTACAACGCAGTTACAGTTGAAATTCAGCCATTAATAATTTAAGAAGATAATAATTAAATATTCCTTTATCAGCTATACTACTGTGCTAAAAAAATCTTATAGCTTCTATCAAATGTCATTACACGTTCAAAAACAGATGCAGCACCCAACCACAGTGGCCCTGTAAATACTGAATGTAGCTGCACGAGGTTTGGCATGACTTTGAAAACAATCTGTAATGCTAGGTCAGTTCTTCTTTTCACCAATCATCCATTTACTCTAACAATGTCATCTGTAGATGTGCTGACAGTGTTTTGTCACCTCCGAATATGTCTCAAAATGCTTACACGTAAGTGTTTTTTCAACACGATTTCCCATTTTAAAGAAAGAGTGGAAATATTTGTGGATAGCTCAAGGAGGCATGTCTTTATTTACGGTTCTTGCTTCCAAGGAATGTATCGAGATCACAACTACTTACCTAGGGACTTATCCTCTCAGACAATTTACACACACCCAGGCCTGAGGCCCTGAAGTCTTTTCAATCAGATTAGCTTCTGCCTTGGTGCACATCTTATTTTAAGACTCCTTTCTGTAGCAAATTTTTAGTGTGCTTGTCTGTAGGTTCACAGATAAAAGTGACAACGTACAAATGTAGCTTTTTCTTATCATCAGACTAGAAAAAAATATAGATATACATAAAACGCCATCAGATTTTAGAAGTCTTCTAGTTACTGAAAGAGCATAGATTAGTTTGGAAAGCAAGCTACAAAAGAAAAGAAAAAACAAACAACCAAAAAAAAAAAAAAAAAAGGAGAAATTAGTCCAGTATGGTGGTGCGTGCCTATAGTCCCAGTTACTCAGGAAGCTGAGGCAGATAGTGGGGTACTTGCCAACCAGCAACCAGCGTAGGTAATAATCGGTGTTTTGCTGTTTCTCATATGGGCAAGTCTCTGTAATAGGTCTTATGAAGTACATTAATTTATGCAGGAGGGGGAAATACAGAGCAAATACTTTTTAAAATTTAGGACATAAAATTTGCTCAATGCTTGCCGAAGAAACTATACTTGAACCCTAAGCAGACATTGAATTAATCTATTGTCCTGAAGTCCAGTATTGTTAAAGATGGAGCTCGCCAAGGAGGGGGCTTTAAATAGGCATGTGAAAGTTTGAAGGACAGGATGGTGGAGTGGGGAGGGGGTGGGGGTTGATTCCAGTCCATAGCAAAGGCTTACACAAAAGGAAGGAAGGCATTCAAAATGTATCAACAGGAAATAACGGGGTCTAGAACACGGCTTCCTCATTGACAGAAATGAAAGCTATGTAGATGAGAGAGGTTATGGGAAACAGGACCCACACTTGAAAGAGATATTAAAGAGCTTGCATTTGAAAATAATGGGATTATAGTGACTTTTTTTATTGTTTCCGTTTCATTGAGGATACAAAGAATTAGGTTACTTGTTTGCATTTGTTAAAGTCCCTCCTGTAATTGTGTTCTGCCCCCGAGAGGTGTGCCCCACAGCATGACCCCCCATTCCCCTACCTCCTCCTTTCTCTCCCCTCCCTCATTCTCTTGCCCTCTACCTTGAATTGATTTGAGTTTTTCTCTTATGTGGGTGTGTGTTAGATCATCTACTGGCTTCATATTATAATTGAATACATTGGATTCTTGTTTCTCCGTTCTTGTGATACTTTACTGAGAAGAATGTGTTCCAACTCTATCCAGGTTAATACAAAAGATGTAAAGTCTTCATCTTTTTTAGTGGCTGAATAGTATTCCATGGTGTACATATACCAAAGCTTGTTAATCCATTCTGGGGGTGGTAGGTATTTAGGTTGTTTTCACATTTTGGCGATTGTAAATTGAGCTATGATAAACAGTCTAGTGCAAAAGTCCTTATGATAAAAGGATTTTTTTTCTTCTGGGTAGATGTCTAGTTGGGATTGTAAGATCAAATGGGAGGTCTGATTTGAGTTCTTTGAGGATTCTCCATACTTCATTCCAAAAAGGTGTATTAGTTTCCAGTCCCACCAGCAGTGTAAAAGGGTTTCCTTCTCTCCTCATTCACGCCAGCATCTGCAGCTTTGAGATTTTGTGATGTGGGTCGTTCTTACTGGGGTTAGGCGATATCTCAGGGTAGTTTGATTTGCAGTTCTCTGATGATTAGGGATGATGACCTTTTTCTCCATGTTTGTTAGCCATTTGTCTGTCTTCTTTCTTTCTGTCTTTATTCTTTTGAGACAGAGTCTCACTATGTCGCCCTTGGTAGAGTGCTGTGGAGTCACGGCTCACAGCAACTTCAAACTCTTGAGCTTAAACAATTCTCTTGCCTCAGCACCCAAAGTAGCTGGGACTACAGCTGCCAGCCACAACGGTGGCTATGTTGTTGTTGTTATAGTCGTTATTGTTGTTTGGACGGCCCCAGGCCAGGTTTGAATTCCCTAGTACCTGTGTAGGTGGCTGGCACTCTAGCCGCTTAGCTACAGGCGCCGAGCCTGCCTGTCTTATTCACAGGTTCTGTTCATGTCTCTTGTCCACTGATATATGGGATTGTTTGGTCTTTTTTTTGTTGATTAATCTGAATTCTCTGTAGAGCCTAGTTATCAAGATTGCATCTGATTCATAATGTGCAAATATCGTTTCCCATTCTGAAGGTTGTCTATTTGCTTTGGTTGTTATTTTCTTAGCTGTACAGAGGCTCTTCAGTTTAAGTCCCATTTTTAAATTTTTTAATGTTATTGCAATTGCCACAGAATTCTTCTTCATAAATTCTTTCCCCAGGTCACTACCCTCAAGTGTTTTTCCCACACTTTCTTCAAGGATTTTTATTGTTTCATGCATTAGGTATAAATATTTTATTCATCTTGAATCAATTTTTGGAAGTGGTAATAAATACAGCTCCAGTATCAGTATTTTACATGTAGTTACCCAGTTCTCCCAAAACCATTAATTGAATAGGGATTCTTTTCCCCAGTGTATGTTCTTGTTTGGTTAATCAAATATCAGGTGGCTACAAGATGCTATTTTCATCTCATGGGTTTCTATTTGGTTCCAAATGTCAATGTCTCTATTTTTTGTGCCAATAAAATGCTGTTTTGATCACTATGGCCTTGTAGCATAGCCAAAAGTCTGGTAGGGAGATACGTCCAGCTTTGTTTTTATTACTGAGAATTGCCTTGGCTATATGGTTTTTTTTCTGGTTTCATACAAATTGAAGAATTATTTTTTTCAAATCTAGAAAGTATGTTGATGGTATTTAAGTAGGGATTGCATTGAATGTGTAGATTGCTTTGGGAACTTTAGACATTTTGACAATGTTAATTCTGCCCAGCCATGAGCACGATATGTTCTTCCATTTGTTAATATCTTCTATTTCTTTTCTTAGTGTCTCATACTATTCTTTGTGAAGTCTTTCACCTCTTTTGTTAGGATTCCTAGGTATTTCATTTTCTTTGAGGCTACTGAGAAGGGAATTGTATCCTTGATTAGCTTCTTGTCTTGGCTGTTATTGGCATATACAAAGGCTACTGATTTGTGGACGTTGATTTTATGTTCTGATACATTGAAAGACTCACTTTCAGGAGTCTGGTGGTTAAGTCTTTGGGGTTCTCTAAGTATAAGATCATATCATAACGAGCAAGAGTTTGACCTCTTGCGCCCCTATTTGAATGCACTTTATTTCCTTCTCTTGCCTGACTGTATTGGCTAGAACTTACAGTACTATGTTGAATAGTAGTGGTGATAGAGGTCAACTTTGTCTGGTTCCAGTTCTAAGTGGAAAAGCTTTCAGTTTTACTCAATGTGTATAATATTAGCTGTGGATTTGTCATAGATGGCTTCAATCAGTTTAGGAAATGTGTCACCTTTGCCTATACTCTAAGACAGTGTTCTAATTAGAAATGGATGCTGAATTTTATGAAATGCTTTTCTACATCTATTGAGAGGATCATTTGGTCTTTGTTTTTGTTGATGTTAATATAATGAATTATGTTTATTTAATTGCATATGACAAGCCAGTCTTACATCCTTGGGATGAAACCTACTTGATCGTGTGGAATGATTTTTTTTATTTATGAATGATTTTTTTTTAATGTTCAGCTATAATTTATTGGCTAGGATTTTATTGAGAATTTTGGCATCTATATTCCTTAGTGAAATTGGTCTGGAGTCTCCTTTTTAGTTGGGTCTTTTCCTGGTTTTGGTATCAGGGTGATGTTTGCCTCATAGAATGTGTTGGGGAAGATTCTTTCCTTCTCATTTTTTTGTAATAATTTCTGCAGCATGGGTTTAAGCTCTTCTTTAAAGGTTTGATAGAATTGTGGTATGAAGCTATCTGGAGCAGGGCATTTTTTTTTTTTTTAATTGGGAGATTTGTTATCATTTCTTCAATCTCAGTTCTTGAAATTGGTCTGTTCAGGAGATCTATTTCTTCTTGGTTAAGTATAGGGAGAGGGTGTGATTCCAGGCATGATCCATTTCGTCCACATTGTCAAATTTCTGGGCTTAGAGTTTCTTGTAGTACTCAGAGATTCTTATACATCAAGTGTTACTAAAACCTACTGTCTTAGAAAATGTTTTCTAAAGACTACCTTGTATTTAACTGAACTAATGCTGTGGTTACTAATTATCTATACTATCTCTTTATCTGTCTTCTAAGGAAAAGAAAAATCCTATATTTTCCAAAGTGTCCAACATAATACCAATATAAAAACAAAGTAGCAACTGAACAACAGTAGGAAGTGTATATTGTCTTTAAAACCTTGTAAATTACTTTATTATGTAAGATTTAGAAGGCTCATTTTCATGAATTGATTGCCACCTATTCTTCTATTTATGTTTAGGGTAAACAAATTTCTACACCATTGGCCAAGAATTTTCTATTTAAAATATTTAGAGTATTTTCCTACTTAATAAGTAACTCTACTAGATTCAAAACACAAAAGAAATGAACTCATAATGAAAGAAATGGCTTAAAACACCAATATCTAAGAAGACTCATCTCTTTGGGATGGGTCCTGCTAATCTCTTGCCCATACTTATAGCATATATAGATAGATAAATTCTATAAATATGTAATACAGATAAATATATAAGAAATATGTACAAACATATATCTCACCAAAACTGTCACAGAGTAAGTATAATACATACCTTGCTTTTTCTAAATATATACATAACGTTGACATATAGTTCATATGAACGACCATTCTCTTAATGTTTTCATAGCAACATCAAAAATTTTTATATTTAGATTCTTTAATTTTATATGCTTTAAACTACATAATTTTAACTGGTTTTAATATCTGCCTACCTAATCTAAAGGTTTTCCAAATTTCACACTGTCTCCTCAGAGTGACAAATAATTCAAATCTTCAAATCACTGCACCTTTGGGAGAGAATTTTTATCTTATCTTTAAACTTGAGTGCTGATAAATGTCTAATTCACATAAACAAGTCTTGAGAGATTAAGGATACTATAAATACCATTAATAGTTACCTTATATCACCTTATATTTTACAGAAAAATAGTTACAATCGCTATTTAAAAATATCTCTGAAGTACATGTTATTAGTAGCAAAACTGCATGGATTTGAGACTGAAGCAGACTTAGTTGAAATCAGCAGCGCCACCACCTCATTTTGCTATCTCTGATAAGTTCGCTATTATCTCAGATCTCTAGTTTTCCTTTCTCTAAAAACAGATAATGCCAACTCCCTATATTCAATGGAGTGAATTAAATAAAAAATGCACATGTGAATTGCTTAGATTTTGTTAGCTCACAGTAAATACTCAGTAAGTGTTATCTTCTGTTTTGATCTGTCTTCTTTTCAGATGAGAACATGGGTTCATGAAGAGATGAAATCGTATATCCACATTTACTTGGCAGTAGTAAAAGCAGATTTGGGCATTGAATCCCAGTATTTTATGCTTAGTACCATTTTTACATATTGCCCTCCTGATGTAGAGTGCTCTCTATGGACGAGAAATAGGAAAAAAAAAAATGACAAACCCAATTCTGGCTCTCAGCTCAGAATTGCTGATTGAAGGGAGACCTCGATACTGTCTTTGTGTCTAGCACTACAGTCAAAGAATATAAGGGGAAGTGGCTAAAATCTTTAGTGTTATATATGTTCAAGAAAAAGAAGAGATTAATAGAAGCTGCTTTAATGCTCCTTTCAAACATTGTCCTCAAAAATTCGCAAAGGTCGGATAGATTTTGCATACCCCATGTCAAACCAACTCTGCACAATTTTATTAATAATATACCTTTTTTAGTAATTGGGGAATGTTACAATACAGTAGCATAGCCTTAAAAAGTTATTTTCTATGTGGACTATGTAACTAAGTTAGAATAAATATTGAACATAAATTTAATATGAGTTAATTATATACAAAATGTAGAGAAACAATTTTAATGCTCTAGTTAAATGGATTAAGAGTCTTCACTAAATTTGCCAATGAATGTTTTTCTTTCTTTCAGCAGGTGTTAACTGGCCTTATTAGTTTAAAAGCAAAAATTACCTGAAATAATTAGATTAAAAATAAAGACTTCATGTTTTCAATTTTGATGGTCAAACTACAATAGACTAGTAGATAAATAATCTTACATAAACTTCAGGCTGTCTGAAACCTAAAGACATAAAGGCTAAAATGCGGATATAAACCCCTCAAAAGATATTACTAACTTTATATGTTAATGTCAGATTAATTATAAAACTCATTTGTCTTGTCTTTCTTGGAAAATCCTACCGTGAAAATGACTTGGAACCTCCCTAACTATATCCATTTTTAAATTTATTAAATTTAGAAATAACAAAGAAATCAGGAAAAAAGGCTGAGAGTTCATCTTAGGCAAAGCAAGGTAAGGTACAGAAATACTGTGGAATCATCACTGGCTCTGAAACTGGGAATAGCCAGAAGGGATTTGATCTGGGGAGCCAGAATCATGCTGATTACTCAACAAGATAATGACTTATAAAGCAGATTCCAACCCATTACTTCACTGCCAAAGACATATCTTTGCCCAGAATATTCATGTTCTTCTATTTCCATAACCTTTTGGATTATCAGGACCATAGTGAAACAAATTCATAATCAGAATCTGTCAATGGTATTTGAATATAGCACCAGAGTGGAGAGATATAGGCAGCTGTGAGCAAAGAGTAGCAAATGGAATTGAGGTGTGGATGGGTCAATCTTCAGATTCACCCAGGGAGACAATATGTTTACCGCATTCTGGCCCCAATCCTAGTACTTGGTGGAAATCCAGGGGCAAGAAAACATATACTCTTGAAGAATAATATACCCTAAGAAGCACGTGAAGTTTGAAAACAAGATGCTTTGCTGTTTCTAGAATGAGTTTTGACAACTATTGGTTTTAGTAGGTATTTCTACCAGGCCATGGGACTGAAAGAATTTCCCTACCATGCAAGAGAATATTCCTTTCTAGGACAGGAGTATACTCCTACCTGCCAGATGGTCTGGTCCACCTTACGTGGGAAGTTTTAACTAAACTTGATAAACTTAGATCACTTATCTAGAAATGGAGAAAGTTGGAATCATATAGTTTTATTATAATATATTGGCACATTATTTATAGCTAGTGAACATTAAGCATAAATTTTATTTCAGGCACTGTATTAGTTCCTTTTCATTGATTATCCCTTCTCCCCATGTTATAGATGAAGGTTCAGTTATATATGCTCCTTAACTTGGTCACTGTTATGCTGATAAGAATTTTATCATAACTAGCATTCAGACCTTTCTCTGCTTAAAATTTAAATCCATATAACTCACTTTTCCTTAGTAGGAATAGGTTGTCCATGAAACAACCTATGTAATATTTCACAGAGCACTATTTTGTACCTGACAAGTAAATACTCCCCGATTATATACATATTCTATAGACGTCAGCACCTATGTCTTTTTTTCAGATAACAAGAGTTGATATTTTGGTTACATTTTAATTCTGATGATAAAGCTTACTTGAAGTCTAGTGGTTCTTAGTTCTTCATTACATTATAAGTAGTTTGGGTCACTCTGTTTAGGAGCGGAATTGTGGACACACCTCGCCAGGGTTAACCATGGATAAAGCAATATGGGCAAGATATTAACAGCTAGACACAATAGGATTAGGGAGGAACTTGAACAACAAATTACTAGGAGACACTTGAGAGTACATTTTTGGTCTTCATCTTAGAGATCTCAAAGTGTGTCCTTCCAAGTAAACATTCCTGTCCCTTTCTGAAAGCAGAAGAGAAACAGCCATGGGGAATCTAATTCTTACACAGCATTCTGAATAACTTCAAAAGACAATTAGGACATGTTTTCCCCTCCACACGGAATAAGCTATACACACCATTATTCTCTGGAAAACTGTTCATATTTACATAGTTCAACCTTCTATCTTGTGAGATGGTATGAATGTCATCAGGGAATCAGTTGGAAGCAAATGCGTTTTCTTGGACCTACAAGGTGGTTTACTTCCACTCTCATGTACAATAAGCCCTTGATCTCTACAAGAATAGATTATATAAAAAACATCTGTACTTTGAATGGGCCAAGTGAATTTCCATCATGAAGGTTGTGTTATGGTTTGTAATAAAATCCAGTGTTGGAAGGACCCTGACCATATCGGAATTCTCTCTGGAATGGATGCTGAAGTTCATGAGAAGGACTGCAGTCTGCATTGTCTCTGACAACCTGTCATGACTACATATGTTCTTTCTTGTGACATTTGAATGCAGCACAATATCAATTTCACATAATTTAAATGAGAACCATGTTCTATTGCATTTGTGCATATGCTGTAAAATCAAGATTCATGAGAGCTCAAGGAGAATCAGACTATGAATGTGTTATAAGTGAAATTGCTAAAGACCATAAAACTAAGGAAGTCGTATTGTGACAAACTAGAACTCCCATAACAAATATAAATCTGAAAAGTATATGCTATAGCATAAGACATTATAATGAGTAAATAAAAAATTATTCACTTAATGAGATTTTCTTAGCCTTTGAAAGAAAAACATTATTTCAAAAATACTTTTCCAAGAATGATTGCCAAATATCAGAAAGCTTCTGATGACTTATTGCAGAGATATATTTGGTTTCAATGATGAAACTTGTATGGACTTTACTTAATATTCCTATGTAATTGATCTCTACTAAAATAGACTTTTCTCAGATAGAAGAGATTTGCCTTCAGGTATAACTTTCTGAATTCATACAGCCAAAAATAAAGGTCTCAGTTCTTACATTCACTAGGAGAAATTAAGATGCTGACTGTCTTTGATTTTGTTAAATTTTCACATTTGCTTTATTACTTCTGCCAGAATTATACATTTTTAGCTGCTTGTGATATTTCTACTCAACAGAATCTTTTTTTAAAAAAATTTAGATTAATACGAAAGTACAAATGATTCGGTGACATTGTTTGCATTTGTTAAGTGAAGTTGAGCTCTTCACCCCGGGGTGTGCTGTGTACAAACCCTTACGATGTGCCCATTTGGTGAGAAAAAACCAATTCCCTTTCCTTCTCCCCTACCTCCTCTTTTCTTTCCCCTCTCCTCCACTTAATTTTAATTGAGTTTTTCTCTCTTGTGGGCAGGTAGTTGTTTATCTATTAGTTTCATATTAGTAAGGAGTATATCGAATACTGCTTCTGCATTCTCATGATTCAACAACAGAATATCTTTGTTACTAATAGAAGTATATTTTTAGGTACGCTATGTAGAATATTACTTTCTTCTAGGGTATGCATTTTGAATATACTGTACTAGTTTTGTATGGGTTATATTTTTGTTCTTTACTTGCCTTTTTACGTCTAAACCTATATTTATTTAGATAGTTAATGACCTCCATAATAATTATTACCAAAACCATACTTGTTTTATTCGGGCTAGTTCTGAATGAACTCTTTGTGAAATTCTAAATCATATCATTTGATTCCTTTGTGTATGTATATAACCACATGTATGAGCTTCCGTTAAGAATAAATCAGCATATGTAAGTAAAACATTAAACATTGTAATTATATTCCCCATTGAAAATATTTCAAGCCAATGTGCATTGTCATATTTAAAATCAATTTCCATTAAAAAGTCACTGGTGGCATATACTGGGTATGATAATAGCCTTTGAAATTTTAGCTGTTCATTGTAAAACAGTATGACTGCTAACTATAAAACCCTGATGATCTGGTCTTGTCAATATGCTTTAATTATCTAAAATCGGTCTGCCTCTCATTCTGCCCTTGTTTTACTTCCACCACCTCTCTACACATGGTTGCCATATTGAAGTCTCTCAGTCCCATTCTTGCCTTGTACCCCAACACCTCCAACCTCATCACCTGATAAACTCTCCCCAGGAGATAATCTAATGTCATGGTTCTTTGTTTATTTATCTTTAAGATGTCTTAAACATATGCTCTATCCTTGACAGTGATCCATGAGCTGGGGAGAATAATAAGTATTCTGAAGTGTTGGCTGAAATGTTCTTTAGATCCCTATTAGGTCCATTTGGTTGATAGTGCAGGTTATGTCCAACGTTTCTCTGTTGATTTTTCTTTCTGGATGATCTGTCCAAAGCTGAAAGTCATGTGTTGAAGTCTCCAATGATTATTGTATTGGGTTCAATCTCTGTCTTTCACTCTGATAATATTTGCTTTGTATATCTGTCTGCTCCAGGGTTGGGTGCATATATATTTAGAAATGTTATGTCCTCTTGCTGAATTGACTCCATTATTATATACGTATGATGTACTTCTTTGCCTATTTTTTCAGTTTTCTCTTTAAATCTACTTTGATAGAACAGCAGCTCCTCCTTTTTTATAGTTTCCATTTGCATGTCATTTCTTTTTCCAACCTTTTATTTTCAGTCTATGCACATGTTTATAGGTGAAGTGTGTTTCTCATAGACAACATATATTTGCTTCATTTTTCTTTTTTTCCTTTTCTTTTTTCTTTTTTATCCATTCAGTCACTCTGTCCTTTGATTGGAGAGTTTAGTTCCTTCACATTCAGTGTTATCATTAATAGGGAAGGACTCACTACTACCATGTTGTTATTTGATTTCTGGTTCTTTTGTGAGCCTCTCTTTCTTTCTTCTTTTTTGTCAGCCTTTTGTAAAAGTGCTTTTTTCTGGTGGTATGTTTTAATGTCTTATATTTTATTTTTTGTGTATCCACTGTAGGTTTTTGATTTGAGGTTATCATGATGCTTGCAAAAAAACCATTATACAACCAATTATTTCAAACATGACAACTCTGCTTACAAACAAATAGGCAAAGAAAAATTCTACACTTTAACTTCATTTACCTCCACTTTCTGTTTCCATTCATAGCTTTTTTACAGTCTTTCAAAAAGTTGTTATTTTGACAGTTCATATTTTAGTCTTCCTACTCAAGATGTAACTGAATTTATACACAATTACTGCAATAGGGCATTACGTATTTGTATTCTTATTGTTATCAGTGAGTTGTATACTTTCTAATGATTTATTTTGTTCATTATCATCCCTTCCCTTTAGATTGAAGAATTTCTTTGTAGTATTTCTTTTAGGAAAGGTCTGGTGTTTTTGTTTATCTTGGAAAGTCTTTCTTTACTTCTCCTTTATGACTGGAGGATATTTTTGCAGGTTATAATAGTGTAGCGTTAAGGTTTTTGCCTTTCAGTACATTGAATATATCATGCCACTCTTCTCCTGGCCTCTTATGCTGCCATTGAGAAGTCTACTGCCACATATCTTGGAGCTTTTTGATTTGTTATATTTTTTCTTGCTTCCCTTAGGAACTTTTTTAAGTCCATGCCACTGGGGAGCTTTATTATTAAATACCTTGAAATAACCTTACTCAGTTAAATCTGCTTTGTTTTCTATAACCTCCTTGTACCTGAGTATTGGTATCTTTCTCTAGGTTTGGAAAGTTATCTATTGTATCTTTGAATAAACTTTGTATGCCATTCTCTCTCTCTCTCTCTCTACATACATATATATATATATATATATCCTTTAGCCAGCAGAGCCACAGGAATTGCAGAAGGAATGCAGCCTATGTGTACCCTCATATTAATTTGAAATAACAAACAACAGCAACAAAATATTCTTGCTTTTTTCATTCCTCATCCTCTTATTATTGTGTGAGTTTTCTGTATGTTGGGGGCGGTGTAAGCTGCCTCGTGTACATTCTAGTGGAACATAGATATGCTTACATAGTTATAAGTTAGGTCTTTTTAGACCATTTGTTCACAGATTAAGTTCTCCAGATTTCTTGGGGGGAAATCATGATTCTTTACTATGTGTTATTAGAGTTAAAGTGGTAAATAAACCTATATTCATGTGTAATATAGGTTCATGTGGAAGTTAAACTTCCACAAGACACTTAAATTATGTTGATTAAAAAAAGAGCAAAAAGAATATATGTACTGTGCTTTGAACTTGTTTCAAAAATTTAATTAATGATCTTTAAAATTTTTTGCAGCACACCAGTTGAAAATCACTGCTATTTTATAATCACGTTCTTGGAAGAGTTTTGTATCCATACTAGTATTTATGCCAAAGATAATTATGACAGAAAAAAAGTAAACATTAAATATTTCCATTAGAATTCAATTTACTCTCAGGATGATAGACATAAATTGATGCTCTGTTTATCAAAGTGGCAAAAATTCTGCAGTTTTCTTATTTCTTTTTGTGTGGACTTAGTAAATAAGAAAAAGCTGATTTAAACATGTTTTAACAATAAAGTTTTAAGCAAATGTTATGATCTTAATCAATGACAGATAGCCTAATTAAAATGGTAAGTACAATATTTAGCATATGCTTATTTCATTGATTTTTTTTTTTGTATATACATATGTTCCTATAATGTTTGGTGAAGCATCACAAGAATGGAAAAACAAATACCAAATGTACTTAATACTAAATTGAAACTATATTAATACTATGTGCACATAAGGAAGTAAAACTCAATGGCAATCAAGTAGGTGGCAGTGGGAGAAAGAGTGTAATAAACTCACACCTCCCTGGTACAATGCACACACTCAATGTACGTTGAGTGAAGGGAACACTTAAACCTTGACTTAAAATTTTTAAATGAAAATTATGTAATCAAAATGTGTGTTATCTTGTAATACTCTATAATAAAAATACATTTTAAAAAGAAATCATAATGACTCTAAGGGCTTAAAATCACATCCAATGTGCCTATGACAGAGTAAGAATAATAGATTTTTAAAGAAGAATTAGTTGGTACATCAGGCTGGCTTGATCCACATGGCAATGGTACCGAGTTCAGTATAATTCTAATCTTGTTGCATAAATGCTATTATACCCAAATTTTGCTGTAATAGTTAACTCTAAATTATAATTGAGGGCTTTCTAGTTTAAAATAGGAATAGTAAGATTATCAATGAATAGAAAATACCTGTAGAGTTTAATTGGTGGGCTCTAACATATGTTTTATGATATTTAAAATTTTTTTCATTTATATGGCTTGATTTCACAGAGTTTCCATCCATATCAAAAACATCAAAATATTTTCATTCTCCACATTAGATTTACAGCACTGGACTCTTATCTTTCTTGATGGCCATTTTGGTATTTTATTTATAAACATATTCTTGAAGTATTCAATATTTTGTTAGTTCTTATTTTCAAAGCATTTTCAAGGTCTCATTTGTTATTTAAAACCACATTGTGAAGTGGATATACTTTAATCTATGAATTGCAAATGTCAAATTTTTACATTTGTAACTTAGGTTTATATGTGAAGTTATGTTATATAACTTTACACAATTTGTAAATGTTAGAATTAGAACTTAATTTGTATCTCTAGACACACCAATCAATGTTCCCTTTACCCTTTATATCAAAATATTTTGGGACATTTTATCTCTGACCTATTTAATTTGGGGGACGAGTTTTTATTTTTTTAAATCTATCAGCTTCCATCTGAATCTGGCACCTAAACTCAAATAATTTTATTCAGTCATTAGTCTATTTAAGTCACTTTACTGCTTAGACCATCATCGTCCTCAGATAAAGTCCAAGCTCCTTAGCATGGAGCCTAGATCACTGCTCCAGCTTCTTCAAACAGCATCCCAACGTGAGCATATTCTCACTAAATGTGTTCATTTTTTTGATGTAAATACTTTTCCAACATACTCATTTCCATGGTTGGACCCTAAAAGCCTAGGAAACATGCACAGTTTCTTCTGGAAATTCTTCCTTGAACCCCATATCTCCCTGCTGTCTTAAATCCATGCTTGATAGTTCTTCAGTCACCCTCATGAGAACACACTTCTTTTTTTTTATTATTATTGTTGGGGATTCATTGAGGGTACAATAAGCCAGGTTACACTGATTGCATTTGTTAGGTAAAGTCCATTTTGCAATCATGTCTTGCCCCCAGAAGGTGTGGCACACACCAAGGCCCCACCCCCCTTATGGCAGCATCACTGTCATTGCTGAATCTCCCACTGACATTACTGAATCTGCCTCTAGACCGGAGGTCCCCAACCCTGTTGTTGTCTAAAGCCAGTTTCATGGAAGACAATCCCTCCACAGATGGGGGAGCATTAGATTTTCATAAGGAGCATACAACCTAAGACCCCTCACATGCCCAGTTTACAGTAGGGTTCACATTCCTATGAGAATCTAATGCTGCCTCTGATGTTACCGGAGGCAAAGTTCAAGTGGTGATGTCAGGGATGTGGAGTGGCTGTAAATACAGAAGAAGCTTCACTTGCTTGCCCCCGTTCCCCACCTGCTCTGTGACCCTGTTCCTAACAGGCCATGGATCAGACCATTCTATGGCCCAGGGATTAGGGACTGAAGCTCTAGACCTTGTTCTATCATATCTAACAGTATCTAAAGCAGTTGTTGAGTTAGTGTTCTTTGGTGAAAAAATTACAGCTTTCTTAATCTGTCTTAACTTTATCTTTTTCAACTCACTTAATTATTGTTGAATTTGATGAGCTCTTGGAATTTTTAGATTATACACTGTCTCATATGATTTGACAGTTTTAAGGGTGAATAATCTGTGAGCCAGAAATCTGCCATGCATGTTAGGCATCAGGATCACATTTTGAACTTAACATAGCAGAACGTTGATATTCATGGATTTAACATTGGAAACTTCTACAATAATTTTCTCATCAACCAGAAGGTTAATGAAATACAGTAATATATACATTTGTTGGGGAGTGAATTGGAAGCAATTCAATTTTAGGATTATTGGAAGAAAGTTGCTTAACTAGCCATTGAGCCTGCTTCTGCCATTGACCTCTTAGCTTCTGCGTCTCAATGTGGCTTTCACTTTCTATAAGGTCATCACATCATCTTTCTCTGTTTTGATAAAATAGTCTTACAGAATATTTCTCAGGGTTCGTAATGAATCAGAATTGAAGAGGTCTGGCTCTTAGCTTGAAGGAAAAGTTTTAAGAGGAAAATGACAAGGTAATGGTCGTCACTCATCTCCACAGTCACTTCTGGAACAAGATGAAACGAAAGGAAGTCTTAACCTTTTTTTCAAATTCTGATTCCCTGGTTTTACTTTTGCTTCTAACTGTATTGGTAAAACCTAGACACTGTCCACATCTCCTTCTTGCATTTATTCAACACATATTTATTATGCTTCCATTGTATGTCAGAAATCGGTCAGTGTACAGACACTGTATTAACAAAACACTCATAATACTTGTCATGCACTTGACATTCTAGTGTTAGGAAGCTGAGAATTAGCAAGTAAATAAGTGAATTCATACTAAGTCAATATAGTAGGTGACTTTTGCCCCCTCTCCATAGAAGAATAGAGTTATTATTTAAAGAAGGGGAAGTAAATCAAGAAGAGTTTTTTTAGGGGAGAATTGGGAATTTGTTGTTAGACAAGTTTAGGTGAAATTAGGCAGCTCTTCATTTTTTCATTAACTGGACTATTCCTTCAACATCATTTCAACTATTACATGTCCAGCTCTAGGTCTGAACTCTCTCTGATGGTGGATATTCCAGAGGAAAATCATATGTTACAAAGCAATCTCATCAATTTCCTTCCCTTCCATCCACAATGCTGCTCATTCTTATTTCCTTGAATAATAGCATTGCCATTTATCCAAATACTCATATTTTAAATTACAACGCTATTCATGATGATTAATTTTAAGTGTCAACTTGACTGGATCATGCAGTACCCAGGTAGCCAATTGAACATTATTTCTGGTCATGTCTGAGAAGTTGTTTCAGGATAATGTTGGCATTTAAATCAGTAGACTGACGAAAGCAGATGGCCCTTCCCAATATGGATGGGCATTGTCCCATCCGCTGAGGGCCTGAATGGAACAGAAGTATGGCAGGAAACTTCACTTACTTTTTAGCTATCTCTGCCTAACTGACTGCCTAAGTTACTCACCCCAATAGTAAGCTCATATTTTCTTAATTCATAAATCTTTTAAAAATAATGATCAATAATACGTATTTCAAGCAGTAATTACCATTACCATTATTATGCTACAAGAACATTTTTGTATTTAAAGATAGTATCATTTTAAGAAATTAAAGAGGCAAACAAATCCTCTGTTCTTCAACTGGGACTTACACCATTAGGACTCCTGGTTCTCATGCCTTCAGACTTGGACTAGAATTTACATTATTAGCTATCTTGTTCTTTCCCTAGATTAAGACCAACACTAGACTCCTAGTATTCCTGGGTGTACAGCTTTCAGGTGGTATTTAAAGCCTCCATTATCGCATGACCCAATTGTTTATAATAAATGTCTTTCTAGACATTTCAAAACACACTGTGTTTTGAAAACAGAAAGAGGGGGCTGGGCATGGGAGCTCGTGTCTGTTATCCCAGCACTTTGAGAGGCTAAGTGGGGAGGATTTCTTGAGGCCAGAAGTTGAAGACCAGCCCGGGCAACATAAAAGAACACTGTTTCTACCAAATAAATAAATAAATAAATCTGAGTGTGGTGGTGCACACCCAACGTGCTAGTTACTCTGGACTCTGGAGACAGAGACTGGAGAATTTCTTGATTCTAGGACTTGGAGGCTGCAGTGGGCTATCATCATGCCACTGCACTCTGGTCTGGGCTACAGACTCAGACTCATCTCAAAAACAAAACTAAATAAAACAAATGAATCCCACACAGAAAGGAACAAAGGACATTTCACATGCTGTCAGGCAATTAAGTTTTGCAAACTCATCCTAGAAAAAGTGCTATATACCTCATTGCTGAATATCACCAGGGTCACCTTTGAAGTGCTCTTCATGGGAAGCTATGCACAGTCCCTAGTTCCAAAAGCAAGTCTGGAACTCTTTTTCTAGAATAGCCATCCAAGCCATGGGTATACAAGGTCAATTAAGTTCCTGAACTCATACTAGAAAAAAATGCTTTGAAAGGTGGACCAGGCACTAGCATTAGTGCACGGCTTCCCAAGGGGAATACTACAAAGGTAACCAGAGTGATATTCAGCAATGAGATACATAGCATATTTTAATGATGAGTTTGTGAATTTAATTGTACAAGCTCATGTATCTTCTTTGTTAATAAACTTTGAGACATTTGGGGGTTCTGGAACTAACCCAAAACTTGCAGCAATCTGCAAAGTGCTTATTCAGGAGACATGTACATTTCCATAAGAACAGTAAGTCCTCTGGCATTTTAACTTACCTGAGTGTTTCACCATCTCAGCAGTAGCCTTGAAAATAGCAGAAAACATTTCTGGCATTAGTAATGGAGGGGGCAGGATGAGCTTTATTTTCAAAGAATTGTCCTTATCTTGAGTGTCTAGTGTCTTTCAGGACAACACACTGGAAAGGTTTGCCTTTATTTCATCTGATTTAGAATCTCTCTTTGCTTAAACCATTCATTGTCGAGCGGGTAAAGGGATGACATTTGTTGAAAACACTGCAAGCACATGTTTTAGTTACTGAGGTGATCTATAGCAATTGGGGCGTGCAATTGACTTAGAAGCTTAGGACAAAGTCTAGGGAATGGGATGTTTTTTGGGAAAAAGAACTGTGAAAGACTCTGACATACTCCAGGGATTTAGAAGGCAGTGTGTGTGGGCTGTGCATCCAAGGCCGTGTGCATGTTCACAAGGCTTGAGAAGACAACAGACTCAATCATTAGCTGACCACTAAGAGAACAGAACAGAAACTTTAATGATCACATGTGGAAAGTAATGCAGGCTTTACAGAATTACTTCAGAAAAGGGTGAAACTGTTAGTAATAACAACAAGAAGAAAACAAACAAATCGTGGGGAAGAATCTCACTTTCAAATCTTCACATTAAAATATTCAAATTTCAACAAAACATTTATGAGGCGTGCAAAGAAACAAGAGTGTGTGTCTTACACACAGGAAAAATGCAGCCAATAGAAACTCCCTGAGGAGGCCCATGTGTTAGAATTATTATAAGAGATTTTAAATAATCTATTTTAAATATGTTCAGAGATTGAAAGGAAGCCATATGTAACAAATGGCTGTGTTTGTATGTAACAAAACCCTTTAAATATTGCATTTCAATGCAGCATGCATGCACATACATGTGCACACACAGCACACACATGCAACTTACTTCCATGGTAGATACTTAATCTTTCCTTCTAGTTTAACCCTTAATGGTGTTTCTAATCCAAGATTCTAGTTTTTTGTTTTTTTTTTTAATAAAAGTGGGAAAATGTTCCCCAATTACAAGATCATAACTTAATTAGAAATGAACCCCAGTGCTTTACAAATAAATAAATATGATGTGCTTTCTATAATCTCACAGTGCTTCTTATGACTTGGACTTCCCCAGTCCTGGCTGCAAAGCGTACTGTATTTACTCTCCCTCCATTTGAACTTGTGCTTCTCCCACAACATCCTAGTACAGCAGAATTTCAGCGCTGACCGCCTGGAGACTCTACTTCCGCTTCACTTTACCCTCCAAGATTTCACTGAGACCATTCACGTTATCTAATGGGATCCCCAAGGCAAAATTTCCTTCATGTTTTTGTTTTATAACTATAGCAATCTAAATCCCAACAGTTTTCTTAATGATCAAGTGTATTTATTAATATATTAGATTATATTTTCCAAAAACTGCATACTCTGTTGTTACGAACATAATGTAGCATCCATCTTCTGTGTAATAATTTTGTAAACCTAGATTATAGGTGTCATAACTGTCATATATCACAACTATGATACTTAGTGTGAGACTCGATCCATAGGACTAGAGACTCAAATATTATTTTGCAGAGAAAAATATGTAAATATTGTTTCAGGTTACTAATTTTAGGATTTTACTGGAAATGGTTTGGGAAATAGGCTTTATCAATGTTTCATATAGTTCAAAGGTATTTTGCCTTTTCCATCTGCCAATAAGAATAATACCCCAAAGCAACGAAGTAAAACCCATCAATTCAATTTTATTGAGAGTTATAATTACTCTTAAAGATTGTAGACTTCAAATCACAATTCAGTGTTCTTAAAATTAGACTTTGTTTTTTTCAACAGAGAAAACTTTCTTTCTCCGTTACAGTCCTTTGTTTTAATTTTACTTGATTATATAAAGGAAGAACATACTTTCACTCTTGAGGAATTATCCCCCCCCCCGCCGTTGGGTGTAAATTTGTCTTTTCTGAGGTTGACAAAAAATTCTTTTAAACTATTACTGTTATATAGTTAACTAAATTGGAAACAAAATGCCTCACATGTGCTCAAACTGAAAAATCGACATTTTTTGTTTGTTCTTTGAGTCATGACAATATATGAGATATTATGCCAATACTGTTTTATTGATATTTTTACTTATTTTCTCCCCATAACTATGCTTGCTCAGTACCTGTACATTATACATAACATATAATTTCAAAGAAAAAATTCAACATTTACATGTATATTTAATTGAAATGCTTTGGATGACTTAATATTATTAATTATAAAATTGTTATACATTAGATACTGCCTTTTATTGATGTAAAAGTATTTTTGTGATATACATAACTAAAACTTCATGCTAATCAAGGTTTAAATCTCTGAAATTATTTTTCCTTTATGTTTAATACTGTTCACCTACAACTTTGAGTTAATATTTTTAATGAAATTATACAAACATCACAATAGTAAGCTCCTATTTTCTTAATTCATGAATCTTTTAAAAATGATGATCAATAATATGTATTTCAAGCATAAGTATCATTATCACTATTATTCTACAAGAACATTTTTTATCTAAAGATAGTATCATTTTAAGCAATTAATGAGGCAAAGTTTGATTTCTTTATGGATTGAAACTTTGATATACTAATTGGGTTAAAAACTGAATATTTTAGATAGGAAGTAGTGATGAGAGCAAAATGCTCCAACTTTAATAAGGAGCTAAGACTTCAGACAAAACTCATGTTTTATATCTTGGAGTAGAGACACCTTGGATAACTGTCCACCAAAGCAGACGTCAGTCTTTAAGTTTTCACTACACAGGTCTTTGCCCAAGTCCACTCTCATTCTTACATAAAAAGGCATTTATGTACCCGGTCAGTGCTCAGACTACAGGTCTGGCAAATCCCAATACATCTATCTCCCTTTTAACCAATCAGTTCCCAGCTCCGGAGATAATAGATTCATTTCCCGCCAAGATTCCTGCTGCCTCCACATTTCCAACCAGATATGTTTTGGAAGACATGATTAAGTCTAAATTAGTAGCTTTACCCTAAAAGTATCAATTATCTGCAAATTTATCTCTCTGTCACTTAGACAGAGTGGCTAAGAGACAGAATGGCTAAGAAATTCACTGCCAAAGACGATCAATGTTGAAATAGCCCCAGATGTTGCCTAATAAAAGTAACAAAATATTAATAAATTAACAAACCTATGAATATGGTAAGGCAAACCTGGCTTTATCACTCCCAGCGATATACATAAGGCAATATTTACATCATTTATTAGCCTATTTATTTACACTAAATCTCACTCTCCCGATTTGTTAAAATATAGGAAGAGGTTATTTATATATTACCGAAGGTGTGCCATGATGATTAATTAGTCAATAGCACGGACAATGAATATTTAAAAAAATATTTTGTAAAAGATATGTACAAACCACAAACATATTGGAAAAATGTAGGCTTTTTTAAATGAGTTTATTCCATAAGGAATTCCTCATTCCAAAAGGAATTCCTTATTCCATAAAGAATTCCTCTCTTGTATTTTGTTCATGGTATGTATTGCTGAGTAGAGAGGAAACTTTTTTTATGGGTACGTTAACATCCTATGGTCGGTAAGAGTTATTTTATTCACCCTGAAGTCATGATTTATTTCATTGACATTTTATTAGTTTGAAAGAGTCAATACTAGCATTCCCTATGCACTAATATAGTTGGGTTTATTGTTGTGAGACTGCTATGACGTTCTCAGTAAATAATATTCTATAAACATAATTTGATGATGTTTAATAGCAAAGAGTTGATAGTAATTATGCTTTCCAGCGCGCTGAGTGGAAAATTTCTTTAATATCTGTGCTCCTGAGGTCTTAGCTCTGCAAGAAGACTCTTGATAAATATTTGGCAATAAGTCAACATGAGGAATTGAACTTTATGCTTTCTATCTGTGTGTGTGCATGTGTTTTCCAAACATTAAACTGCCTTGTCCTATTCCGCTGATGCAGTGTGTGACAGTAATTGCAAGGGACATAGCAGGGGTAATAGACAATTTCCAACAACATTATTTGCTAGCCACTAAAACAGAAACTGTCCAAAAATAAAATTAAAAATAGTTCATTGTCCTTTGATAAACACAACTTCTAGGACTTCAAGAGAAACAAAAAAAAGCTATTGAATCTAATTATTTTAAAAATATCATACTGTGTTATTTAAAGTTCTGGGGGTGGTGCCTGTGGCTCAAAGGAGTAGGGCGCTGGCCCCATATGCTGGAGATGGTGGGTTCAAAACCCAGCCCCGGCCCAAAACAGCACAAAATAAAATAAAATAAAGTTCTAAGTTTTTTTGTCTGTACCCCCATGTCCTTAACTTTGTATTATACTTCCTTTATTTTTGTTTTTTGCAGTTTTTGGCTGGGGCTGGGTTTGAACCTGCCAACTCCAGCATACGGGGCTGGTACCCTACTCCTTTGAGCCAAGGGTACCACCCTATACTTCCTTTCTTTACTCTGTAGCACAATTCCATAGTTTTATGAATCCAAGATGGTAGTAAACCACCCTTAATAATTAATATACTATGTTGCCTGACATAAATCTTGAGACTCTATGAAAAAGAGGCAAAAATAAATTAGGCTTTCTGGAACCCAGGTTAATTTTTATAGCCTTTTAAGTGGCAAACTTAAGATCTTCAGAGGAAGGTTGGTGAAAATCCGTGACTCTAGGAAATTAAGTAGGATTTCTAGAACAACAAAATATGATTATTTCTCTTTATCCCAAGGTTAAAAAAATATGAAAAAGTATAAATTGGTCAATAGCCTAATGAGTAGTTTTAGTTACAACTATTTTATTATAGCCTATATATAAAATAACAAATAATTAAATTGTTATATTCCTTGGTTCTGTAAAAAAATTATCTCTTTTCTCTCTGATGTTGAAACAACTTGATGTTTTCTTATAATATGATGCTTATATTTTTCATTTTCTTTCTTTCTCTTTCTTTCTTTCTTTCTTTCTTTCTTTCTTTCTTTCTTTCTTTCTTTCTTTCTTTCTTTCTTTCTTTCTTTCTTTCTTTCTTTCTAGACAGAGTCTCACTTTGTCACCCTCAGTAGAATGCGGTGGTGTCAGTTCACAGCAACCTAAAACTCTTGGGCTCAAGTGAACCCCTTGCCTCAGCCTCCCAAGTAGCTGGATGACAGGCACCTACTACAATGCTCTTGCTCAGGCTGGTCTCGAACTTCTGACCTCAGGCAGTCCACCTGAGGAGGACAAAAATTTGGTACAGTTTGAACACCCTACATCTAAAATGTTTGGGACCAGAAATATTTTGAATATTGAATTATTTTGAATTTTGGATTTTTGGATAGGGACAGTGAATCCATATATCACTGGAGCAACATTTATGAGGCTCAGCGCTAGAAATAACAAATCCACTAAATGACTAATATTTAATCATAAGATTATACAAAGTCTCCCCACTCCCAACACACAGCAACACCTGAAAGAATGCTAAAAAAATAAATACACCATGGCAGGAAGGAAGACTGCCCAGAAGGCCTTCAGTGGATTTATCAGTAGAGACTACATGGCTGAGGAAAACCAGACATTGAAATTAGGTGAATAGAAACTTTCCAAATAACTTTAAAGTAAAAATAGTAACACCACGTTGGGTGTTTATAGCATGTGTGTAAGGGAAATGAATGAAAGCAGTGCCACAAAGGTTGGAAAAAAACAACTGAAATTATCCCCATATCATGTACCTTCACTACATGAACGGGAATAGTATTACGTGAAAGTGAGATTAGATAGTTAAAATATATGTTGGAAACTCTACTGCAAGCAGTAAGGAAAGTATTACAACTGATACTGTAAAAAGGATATAAAACAGAATCATCTAAAATGTTCAGTTCAACTAGGAAAGGCGAAAAAGGAGGAAGTAAGAAAAAGACACAAAGAGCAAATTCAATAAATAAAAACCAATACCAACATAGTGGATATTCACCCTACTGTACCAATCACCATTGTAAGAGTGAATGGTGTAAATGCACCAATAAAAGGCCAAAACTGATAGAGTTGACAAAAAATAGAAAGATACAACTATCTGGCATTTATAACAAAACTGCAATAAATACAAAAACTTGAATTCAAATAGGTTAGAAGTAAAGGGCTGGCAAATAAATACATTCTGAACTCATCAAAAGAAAGCAGGAGTAGTAATATTAGTTTTTAACAGATTGTATTTTCAAACCACTAAATTATAGGGACAGAGTATTTTATCATGATGAAGACGTCAATTCTCCAAGAAAATGTGAAAATTCCAGATGTGTATGTACCTAAGAACACAACATCAACACATATGAAACAAAAGCTGGTCGAACTGAAATAGAAATAGACAGAGCTACTACTTTACTCGGAGACCCCAACCTCCCTCCTTCAGCAATTGCTCTATCAAGCTTGCAGAAAGGCAGGGAGGTGCAGCTGATTGAACAGCACCATAAATCAATGTGATCAAACTGACGTTTATAGGACACTTCCTCCAGCAACAGCAGAATGCACAATCTTCTTAAGCCACATGAAATCATCGCCAGGATGGACCACATTCTAGGCTATAAATCAAACAGAGAGGACCTTAATGTATGCAAATTTAAAAAAATCATTTAGGAGGTCAGAGAATCCAAGGATAGAATGTGGAAGTGACACAATCTAACTGCATTACAAATGTACAAGACAGAGTCAGGGAAAGGGGAGGGGAAAGGTGCTGACCTAGATACTGCAGAAATAAGCTTCACCTAACTATCTTTTTGTTTTGTACTATGTTTTCAAGATGTTTATATAGGAAACAGCGTAGGAAATTAGACTTACTGCCTTCTGAGGGGACAAAGGGCAGGTTCATGTATAAGATAGTATAATAAAGATGATTTCTCCTTCTGAGCAAAGGTCAAGCAGACATACTGCCTAGAAAGATTCAGAATCTCTAAGCTAGATATTCTCCTTTCATACATCCTCAAAGGGGCAGGTATAACCTGACCGTCTTCACATCACCCCACGGAAATTGAGACTTTGGCTATTGCTTTTGCTATAATAAACCGTCCTGTGGGCCAGGTGTGATGGCTCATGCTATAATCTCGGTAGTCTGGGAAGCTGAGGCGTAAGAATTGCATAAGACTAGGAGGTTGAGGCCAGCCTGGGGAACATCACAAACCCTATCTCTACAAAAATTAAAAAAAAAGAAAGAAAATGAAGAGCTACCTAGAGGCACTAGATAACATCCACTTTTATGTCACTGGCATAATTCAGTTCCAAGTGGTTGTAGAACTTAGCTCCCTGTCTCCTTAATGGTTGCTGCCTGAAGATTGCTCTCACCTTCTGGGGACTTCCACCTTCCTCTCACAGTGGCCCCTTTCTCTAAAGACCAGCAACACGTCGTTGAATTCTCTTTGTTTGAATCTCATTTCTCCTTCTGGCTCACTTCTTCCGGCTTTTTCTGTCACCTATTCTACCTAACTTTTTTTTTTTTTTCCAGTGTGTATGTAATCAAATTAGAATACCTTAATGACGGAGGCCAATGTCTCTATTTTAAGGTTAGATAGTAAGCCGCTTTAGGTCTACCCACAACCATCATTAAGAGATACAATGAAGCCAGGGGAAAAATGCACAGATAAAGTGAGAATTTTCAACAACTAGAAAATATAAAAGAAGTACCAAACAGAAATCATAGAGCCGTAGAAAACAATTGTAGAGCTCAACTGAAAAAGTACTAGAGAAATTCCACAGCCAACAAGGTCAAGCAGAGAAAGAATCAATACACTTGGAGATTGGTCATGGGAAGTAATTCAGAGAAAATAGCAAAAAGAAAGAGGAATGAAGAACGCTTAAGAGATTTATGGGACATCATCAAGTGGACCAAATACATGCACATTATTAAATTCCCGGGGGGGAAAAAAAGTAAAAGAAAAGAGATCTTATTTAAAGAAACAATGGCCAGAACTTACCAAATGGACGAAGAAGTGAATATTCTAATCTAGAAGTTTAATAGACTCAAAATAAGTTGAAGACAAGAAGTTCACACTAAGACACATTATAACCAAATCTTCTTATACTTCACTTAATCAGTTGAAAATGAAATGAAGGAAATTTCCTTCACAGGATATTTTTTTTTTAAATCCTAGATACAAATAGAGTAAGAAAGATATAAGATCTTTATGATAAAAATTCCCTCCAAGATTACTGATATATTTAAATTAGAACCTCAATATTTCAGAAATATAGTAACTTTTTACATGAGCTGATTCAATAATGTAAAACTCTCACTTCTGGCAAAATAAACATGTATATTCAATGCAATTCTAATCACATTTCCAAATGTGGGGTCACAAAAGATTGTTTATAAATTTCACTTGGTAGAATAAACACACAAAAAAACCCTTAGAACATTTTGAACTCTGGAAAGAATAATAGGCAGAAATCTAATTTTATCACAACAATAAGTTTAAGTCTAAGGTTAATATTCATAGACAAAATTGTGCTGTTTCGAATCAGGGACTGCTGAAGAGATTTGTGAACACTGGAAAAAAAGCTCTAAAATTTTATTAGAAAAGCCTTAAATAATCATTGTCAATTTTTGAGCATGGCATTGATATGTTTGGTCCTCCAGGTTAAATTATTAAGCAGCTTTCAAAGTATGTATTTTCTTTTTTTGATACTTAAAAAAAAATTAAGTATTTTTTTGATACTTAAAAAAAAAAGTTAACTGATGACTCCATACTGAATCTCAGAGTCAAGGCATTCAATAATAGACATACTCTTATTTGACAATGTGAATGTTACTTTCTTTGCATTATTATTATTGTTGCTTAATATTTCAATGTAGTAATTGTCTGATTCCTTTTCTGAATGTATTTATGTTCGTTTGTTCTTTACGAGGCTTTTGTGTCTAGTCCTTATCTTAAACATTGTTATTGTTATTAAATTTTAAGTCTTTTTAATTTTGTGAAGGCAAAAAAATGGAAACCTTAATAAACACATGTATATGAAAAAAAAAAAAAAAGAGGATTCCCGATTGTCACACTTGAGACACACCGGGCTATATATTGATTGGGCTATCCTCACAACTCTTGATTTAGAATTTCCTATACTGAAAGGGTATAATCAATTTTCTAACAAGCCCTCCTGGTAATTCCAATGAGCAGGTCTGGAGCTATAATCTTATGATAGTTCATGAAGGTCATCATTTATGAGAATCACTTGGAGAATTGGAAGAAAATACAGATTTCTAGGTTTTTCCCCCAAAGTTTCTGCTTCAGCAGATCTAAGCAGAGAAGTAGGAGTCACTATTTAAAAATAAGCACTCCAAATTAGAACACTAAACTCTAAGATGGGTTTATATTACTATTTGACTAATAGTCATTTTCATTGTACATTTGAGCTCCAGGCTAAATATGATTGCTGTGTGTAGATAATTATCTCAGGGAAAGATCACGGCTGGGGTTAGGAGGTAATCCTAATAATAGGAGTCTAAGGCTATTAAGAACAAGTGGTTTTGTACAGATTAGCCTTAAGGAGATTTATTTGAAAAGACTTTATAGCATTTGTTACCCAGTTAGAGTGGCCATGAGAGGAAGGAGTCAAAATGGCCATTGGTAACGAAATTCGAAGAATAAGCAGTTTGTGGGAAGCAAAGACTCCTCTGTGTCAGGTTTATAAGTTTTATCAGGCAATGAAGATATATGTGTCTAAAAGATCTCGGGAAATAAAACCTTGTCTTCAAAAGAATAGAAATGATATTTGAGAAGCTAGAAAAAACAGAAGACTGATCAAGAAGAACGGTGAGGATGGAATTTTTGAGACTATAAACCTTTTGAGAATAAGCGAACCCCACATTTTTTTAAATGAATGAAAATGCAAAGTACTTCAAAAGTTATTAAATGCATGTTGCCTTAATCCTTCAGAGGAATGCTAAATGTAGGCGTCCTTTAATCTAATATTTTTTTCTCACACATGCAGAAAGAATATGCCTATTGTACCCCTTCCCCACTTGTAACACAAACCTCCTCGACCTTTAACTCAACTACTCATTGATTCTTGGGTATTTTTTGTTCCTAGTTAAGTCTATTTGCAATCCAAATACAGTGTGGAAACTTGAAGAGCCAGTATTTCGTCCCAAACGAGTATTAAGTTACAAACTGCATATGTCTATTATCCATCAATTTTATCTCTTTGAAATATCCTCTTCTAGCCTCTAACTTTATCTTGGATTGTTTTTTCATCTGTGCTCCAAAAAGTATGCAGAAAATTGATATATGAAATATATATGCTCCCTGGGAGTCTCATTTTATTTATTAAATTAAATTTTTCATGAATAGAATGCTAAAGGAAATGCTTCAGTTGATCAAACCACAGGTGAAAGAGTTTTATAATGGATCTCTTTTCATCTGTTTTTTATGCTCTACCTTTCAGACTTGGAGGTTTTTTTTTTTTTTTTTTTTTGCAGTTTTTGGCCGGGGCTGGGTTTGAACCCGCCACCTCCAGCATATGGGGCCAGCGCCCTACTCCTTTGAGCCACAGGTGCCGCCCAAGACTTGGAGGGTTTTATATCACTCATTCACAAAATCATAACATCAGATCCTGTAGAGTAACTCCTCTACAGAACAGAAATCCATTAGTTGAGCAAGTTATACCACCAAGAGACACAATTATCTATTTTGTACATCATCAACATGGAAATACACATGAAGCAAAATATTTGGCTTATTTTTAATTAATACTAATTACTGTTGCCTAACTTAAATATACTTAGATATTGGCTATCATTTTTTTAATATAATGCATCTTTAATATTTTTTTATCATTTTAATGTAAGGGTACAAACAACCAGGCCAAAATATTTGAATTTGTTAGGTAGAGTGTTCTTGTAATTATGATCCACACTCAACGCCAAACACTTGCATCTTTAATTTTTTTTAATTTATTTATTATTAAATCACAGCTGTGTACATTAATGCAATCATGGGGCACCATACACTGGTTTTATATACCATTTGACATATTTTCATCACACTGGTTAACACAGCCTTCCTGGCATTTTCTTAGTTATTGTGTTAAGACATTTATATTCTACATTTAGTAAGTTTCACATGTACCCTTGTAAGATGCACCACAGGTGTAATCCCACCAATAACCCTCCCTTCGCCCATCCTCCCCCCTCCCTCCCCTCCCTCTCCCCTTTCCCCTTCTTCTTGGGCTATAACTGGGTTATAGCTTTCATATGAAAGGTATAAATTGGTTTCATAGTAGGGCTGAGTACATTGGATACTTTTTCTTCCATTCTTGAGATACTTTACTAAAAAGAATATGTTCCAGCTCCATCCATGTAAACATGAAAGAGGTGAAATCTTCATCTTTTTAAGGCTGCATAATATTGCATCTTTAATTTTTATGGTACATGTTTTACTAAAAATCCCTTGAATATGTTAAGATTATGTCCTTTTAATTATAGGGATCCTCTTAAGACATTAAAACTTCCAAATCACCTTTTTACTAAGTTTTTCTCTTTTCCTTTTAATCAATACATTATCAATATTCAATCACTAGAACGTTCAGCTCTTGCTTCTGTATTTCCCCCTGGGAATCTTAGTAGTAGTTTAGGTAAAACAGTTACTTTCTACACGGGCTTGTGTTAGGGTGGGTCATCTCTTCAGTGAGCCCCTGAAGCTTGATTATTTCTGTCTCAGACTCACCCATGTTCCATCAAAGAAAAAAAAAATCTTCAGATTTTATCTTTTCCCAGCCAGAAAGTCAATGAGAACGAGTCCTAATGTTATCTGGGGCTTCACTTCTCATTCAGCTTGTGTGGAATCGTCCACAACACATGTTCCACACAACTCTCTTCCCATGTGAGATGAACTAGTTGTCTGAGACACCATCAACCTGAGCTTACAATTTTTAATCAACATATCAGCTTCTACCTGAGCTTATAATTTTTATTATTATTATTATTGTTTTTTATTAAACCATAGCTGTGTACATTAGTATGATCATTCAATATATCAGCTTCTACCTGAGCCTATAATTTTTACTCAAATTTCCCTCTGGAAATGAACTTGGCCACTCTGACATAATTTCCACTGATCGTGAACCCTACTTAAACTAAATTTTAACCACTTCTGGTTGTTCATATCTTTATCAGCAAAGGTGCCCACTAGCTTAAATTTCTTTAATAACAAACATATCCATCAATAAGTTCAAGTTCACTAAATTTCAGACAATTTCTATTTGAGTTAGTGGTTGTTTCTCAGGAGAAAAGTGACACTCTCACAATCATTAATGATTCATAATCCTCCCTACCACTTGAATTTGTGTTTATTTAATGGCCTGACCTTGTAATAAAAACATATTTTAAAATTGTTGGTGTAACTCAACAACTTGAATAATCACTTCCCTCTTTGAACAGAATTCTCTGTAGGAAATATGATTTAATCTTATTTCATCATCTTCTTAGTAAATCATTATTATTCATTTTTTGTAGTGGTGCTAATTTTTTAAGTGGTGCTTAACTTGGATTTTTTTTGTTTTGTTTTGTTTTTTTGGCAGTTTTTGGCCCGGGCTGGGTTTGAACCCACCACCTCTGGCATATGGGGCCGGCGCCCTCCTCCTTTGAGCCACAGGTGCCATCCTAACTAGGATTATCTTTATTACTTTTTTCATCAGTTGCCTGTCAAGTTGAAGTCACATATAATTTAGTCCAATTACTGCCTTTCCTTCCCATTAACAAAGTCTTCCAATAACTCTGAGTGTGAAACTGGAAAATGTCATTCATTTATTTTCTGCTAGGATTAACATAAAGTAACAAGAATTCTTTAGCTGTAATTAGCAATTGCATTTCTTAGTGAATAAGCAGTTTGCCTTACAAGTTATTAAATAATGCAAATTAGGAAGGAAATATTTTCATCCCAAGCTGTAAACTCTTTCCTTATAATAGGAAACTTAATTTAATTGGTGGTATTTTATTTTTATAAAAATTTTCAAGAATAAAGAGGTTCCTGAACATAGAATTTATGGTTACAAAGAATTTAGCAAATGTTAGTTATCAATCTATTGATCTAACTTTTATTAATTGGTTAATCTTTGATTTTTATCAACTTTTGCGTAAAAATATTCTGTGAGCCTACTACTCAGTATAAATTGGTATATGAAAAATGAAAACTTCTCTGGTATCTTTGCTGGTTCTTAAAGTTATTCCCCCCAATCTTACATTTTTAACTTCTCAGTTTATTTTTAGGTTACACACTGTGTCTTACATATGAAACATTAGATTTGTGTTTTCCTCAGTAAAATACTGATACTAAAAAAATTTGCATGCTGTGTAACCTGGTTTCTTGTACCCTCAATGAATCCCCAACAACCACAAAAAATAAATAAAAGATAAAGAAAAAAATCTAAAGAAAATTGCATTTATGAGTGCCCTATCTTTAGTCACAGACATCCTCGTAGTTCCAAATCATATGAGTGAATGCACTTTTTTAAAGTTCAAATAATTTTCAAGAATCATTGCAATGTCTATTGAAAGATTCTGTTACTGAAAGTGATATTAAGTTACCATGAATTTCGACAAATGGTGCATGAAAAATTTACTACTTGATTTTAACCTCTTATCCATCTCTTTCATCTCACATAGTTTTTATAAAATGCTGCTTTATCTGGAAGCATTTTATAATCAATGCAGGCCAAAAGTAGAAATTCAGCTTATCTTGCCTATTCTTCACAATATTGAATAAATAAAATATGTAACAGTTATATAAAGATCCAAACCACCCCATCTATAAGTTTATACAGTTTAGTTCAATATCTTTGGGGCTTTAGGCATTTTTTTTTTTGAGGCAGAGTCTCACTTATTAACCCTCAGTAGGGTGCTGTGGTGTCACAACTCACAGAAACCTCCAAATCCTTGGGCTCAGGCGATTCTCCTGACTCAGCCTCCCAAGTGGCTGGGACTATAGGCGCCCACCACAATGCCTGGCTATTTTTTTGTTGCAGTTTGACTGGGGCTGGGTTTGAACCCACCACCCTCAGTATATGGGGCTGGTGCCTTACCCACTGAGCCACAGGCACCGCCCGGGGGGTTAGGTATTGATTTAAATGTCAGGCAAAGATAATTGAAACATTTATGCTCCTTTGGTATGGCACAGTTTTAGCATCAGTCCCCCATTTATGAGCCCTATCCTGTGTAATTTATCAAATATCCTGATGTTTAGCACTTGTTATAACCTCAAATGCTACCACCCTGATTCAAATTATCATTATTTCTCACATTGGCATCCATCCCTGTGTCACAGGATTTTCCTCAGGGGTCTGCACTGGCCGTGTCTCTGTCTAGAATGTTATAAAAAAATATATATGCTCATGGATAACTCAGTTTCTTCAAGAATTTTCTCAAATGTTTAGCCTTCAGTATGCAAAATTTTGCTGTGCAATCCACCCCTGTAAAAAGTCTTAAAACTCTTTACTCTATTTTTTAATATCAGAGCACTCTTTTTTTTTTTTTTTTTTTTGCAGTTTTTGGCCAAGGCTGGGTTTGAACCTGCCACCTCCAATATATGGGGCCGGCGCCCTATTCCTTTGAGCCACAGGCGCCGCCCAATATCAGGACACTCTTAACTTTCTATTGAACTTACATTGTTTGTGCTCATTATCTGTTACTTTTCAACCACAGTTATTTGTCTATTATTTTTCAGTCATGTTAAAGAGCTTAGAACGATGACTGTCCCTCAATGGGCATCCCAGACACCAGATTGGAAACATTACGAAGCTTTGACCTGGGCCTAGTGTGTATCTGACTGAGACTTCTTGGGGGACTGATACTTTTTTGTCTTCAGAAATATGAGTATGGCACCCTCAGTGGAGTGGCCAAATATAATCGAGCTCTTTCTTCTGAAACCATTCAACGATGCCCCATTTGACGGGGAAAACGTTTTTCCTACACTTTAACTTCTAACATTCTCTTTCTGTTTGTCTTAAGTAACACCTGGACCTCCTTGAATTACACTGTTTTATGTGAAGCTTTTTCACATGAAAGCTGCTTTACCTCTCATGACCCCCAAACCTTTCCACTATAACTTTTGTTCCTCTCGTCAGAGTCAGGCCCAAGTTCAGATAGGAGGTCGCACCTTCTCCCTTCCACGTCCATCTTCCAGACCGCTGCTTCTTCAGCAAAGAAAGCTCAGATTGTCTAAGTTGCATGTATATATTGACATTCTATCTATGCAACAGATTGTAAGTACTGAGCAATATTATCAGCACTGTGCATGCTCCGTGGTGCATGAACGGCAACTACATTGTGCAGCCTTTTCTTTCTGTTTACATTCACTAAACATCCAGTTATTTATCATCATACTTGGAAGTTTTAAGATTTCTCATTTTTCTGTTCAAAATTGAGTGACCTTCAAAACCACATACACCTGTACAGCTCAACACCTGTATCCTGACTATTCTAGACTATTTTCTTTCAGCGGTAGACTAATCTTTCTGATACTATGAAATGCATTTGTTTACATCCAATCCCAATGTGATCGTATTTGGAAACAGGCCTTTTAAAGGTGGTCAGGTCGTGAGGCTGGAGCCTATCTGAACGTGATTATTTCCCTGATAAAAGAAATTCAGAGAGTCCCTGGTCCATCATCTAAGGATGCTGGAAAAAGGTACCCATCTGTGAATCCAGAAGTGGGTCCTCAAGACCAAATCTCCTGGCACCTTGATCTTGGAGTACACAGCTGCCAGGAAGATGAGAAATGCCTTTTTGTTATTTATAAGCCACTCACTTGATGCTCTGTTGTTATGGAGGTTCAAATGGGCCAGGACAGAAATCGGTACTCAGAATTGGGGATGGTACTGCAACAAATGTGGAAAAATGTTGAAGTAGCTTTAAAAATGAATGGGTGGAGGCTGGAAGAGCTTTGCCTTGCGTGTTAGACTTACATAGGCACTAATAGACCTTTAAGGCGTTTCTGGAGACAGAAAGAACAGAGAAAATTTGTAGAGAAAAATCTCAATCTTCTTAGAAAAAGATCTAAGTCATTTCAAACAGATACTGGTAGAAATATGAATAGCAACAGTCATTCTGATGAGATTCTCAGAGGAAAATGGGGACCAGGTTCTTGGACACAGGCAGAAAGACCACCCTCGTTACCACCTAACGAAGAACCTGGCTGAGTTTTGCTTGTATTCTCTAGTTTGGTGGAAAGTAGAACTTCGCAGCAGTGAAATTGGATATTTGGCTGAGGAAATTTTTAAACCAAGCATTGAAGGAGGAGCCTGGCTCTTCCTGATTTCTTATACTAAGAGGAAAGGAGAAAGAAATGATTTTATGGGGCGGCGCCTGTGGCTCAAAGGAGTCGGGCGCCAGCCCCATATACTGGAGGTGGTGGGCTCAAACCCAACCCTGGCCAAAAAAAAAAAGAAAGAAAGAAAAAGAAAAAAGAAATAAGTTTATGACCAAATTTTTTAACCAAAATAAAAGCAGAACTTAAAGGTTTGGAAAAATTCTCAGCACAACCATAGGGTAAACAGTGTAGCCTAAAGTGTGTACATTAGGTTAATCCTAAACAAACAAACAACTACTCTGAAAAAATAAATAGAAAAATGAAAAAAACCTGTTTTGGAAGAAACAATAAGGGGGGTGACTAAGTGACTGTTAAATAAGATTAGTGTGGACAGTTCAGTCCAAAGGGAAGCCAGGAGCTTTTATCCAACACAAAGGGATAACTCCCCTGCAGGCAGCTTAGAGACCATCAGGGCTGGTCTCTTGTTACAGGTCCAAGTGCAAGTGCCCTTGGGGAGAGTCATTTCAGTAGAGCTTGTGGGACTTTAGTGAATACTGCTCAGCTCCCTCTCACGTTGTAGGCTCCATTTCCTGCCCTCTGGCGCTGCAATCCTCAGCCGCCCCACACAGCTCATGGCAGCCCTGCTGTGACACAGGCTGCCTTGCTCCCTCTCTGAAGAGTACGGACTGCAAACTTTGGTGGTGTGAGCTTGACACCCACTCAACCAACTCCACCAGCTCGCACAGCGCAAAAGCCCCCTGTGCACAGGTGCTTCTGCCTCGATTTCAAAGGATGGGACTCAACTCCCACAAAGCCCGTGTGTTCTGGCAGCTGAGACCTTTACCCCAGCAGCCTAGTGAGCAGAGCATTGAGCTAGAAAAGGTAAGAGCCTTAAAGTCAAATAAAATTTTCCCCTTTTGGTATTGGAATTACCCACTCTTTTCTCCTTTGAGGGTGGTAATGTCTCCTTTAAGGCTGCTCCACCTTTGCATTTGGAAATATGTAACATGTTTGATTTCACAGGTTCACGGCTGTGGCTGCAGAGGAATTGCTTCAGGAGGTGTTATATCTTGAGTTTCGCCTGTATCTGATGGAGATGATATTTAAATGAGATGTTGGACTTTACACTTCTGAGTCTTTGCTAAAATGGGTTAAGATTTAGGTGCAGGACACAGCTACAAGAGGCATTCTATCTAACAAATTCAAATGTTGTGACTTGGTTGTTTGTACCCTCACATGAACCCGAAATAGAAAATAAAATAAAACAAAAAGATTTGGGGCCTATTACAATAAGATGTATTTTGCTTGTGAGAAGGATATGAATTTGGGGGGTAGCCGAAGTGTAATGCTATAGACTGAATGTGTCCCATGAAACTCATTTATTGCACCGTAGTTTCTAACGTGACGGTATTTGGAGGTGGGGCTTTTGGGAGATGCTCAGGGGATGAGAGAGGAGCCCTCCCTGATAGCCTTAAGGTTAGTGAAATTAGTGAACACAAGAGCAGTTTATGCACCAGAAAGTCAGCAAATCTATTTATGCCTGCATTTTAGATTTCTCAACCTTCCAGAAATGTGGTCAATCCATTTCTGTTGTTTACAAGCAACTTGACTTACAGCATTTTGTTAGAGGACTTGAAATACTGACCAGCACCGTATGTCCCTGATCTAATAGCTCTTCATTTGTTCCACTAGGGCATGTCCTTATCTTACCTCTGTCCATCTTATGAGCTGTCCTCTGCTTTGAAATCCACCCATCCAGCACTGATTCACACATCCTTTGTTTTAACCCATGCATGGTCAATTCTGTTAATGCCACACAATTTTATATGTTATCAAATCATCTTCCTATACGTACACAGCCAACAGCTGCTGAGGAACATGATAATAGTAGATCATATTAATAGAATGCTTACTCTGTACCATTGCACAGTGCTAACATACCCGTTTTATAATCCTTGCAATCTTGCAAAATCTTGCAAAATAAGCACTGCCATTAATCCTTTAAAAATGAGTGAATGCTGCTGAAAAGAGCTTACGTAATTTGACCATAATCAATTGGTCATTAAGTGATACAACTAGAATGGGAAGGTAGGCTCGGTCTGCATGCCTAGATGCTATAACCCACCAACTGCTCCACACCCACACCAACTGTAGATACTATAATTTCATGATCTCTGATTTCAACTGGGTCTTTCACATCGCCAGAAAGTCCATTTCCTTTGAAGGAATTTTTCAGAAAACCAGACCTTAATCGGGAGATATCAAAAGTGGATATTTCCCATCAGTATTCTTTTAAACCTGCTGTGTAGAGCTCGTTCTAGAGGTTGGAATGTCTAAAATACTACTTATAAAAAGGTGTCCCTTAACTGTTGTGAAAATGACAGTTTTGTTTTAGTAATAATAATGTAGTCCCTACAGACGGAGGAGCAATTTGATGTTCATTTCAATCTTCTTCCTCCTTCATTTCTTGCCTATTGCCAGGTGAAAGCTTGAAGTTAGAAATGGGAGAAAAGGCTAAGGCGTCTGTGGCTGAAGAGGCTAAGGTGCCAGCCACATACACCTGAGCTGGTGGGTTCAAATCCAGCCCAGGCCCACCAAACAACAATAACAGCTGCAACCAAAAAATAGCCTGGCGCTGTGGCTGGTGCCTGTAATTCCAGCTACTTGGGAGGCAGAGGCAGGAGAATCGCTTGAGCCCAGGTGTTGGAGGTTGCTGTGAGCTGTGATGCCACAGCACTCTACCCAGGGCGACAGCTTGAGGCTCTGTCTCTCAAAACAAACAAACAAGAAATGGGTGAAAAATTGGCCTCTTCTCTATGTCACTAGTGTTTTTCATTCTCTTTCTTTACTTATTTCCAGTTATGACTGATAGAAGTTTTGGCTCAGTGAAGGGACAGAGAAAAAAGCTAAAGAAAGACCATACTAACTAGTTAATAGTCTGATAATAACTAAAGAAAGACCATACTCACTAGTTCATAGTCTGATTATAACAGTTGGTACTATCTGGATTTGGAAGGTGCTCAAAACGCTGGGTGTTTTGTGGTAATCTGTTAGTTTTTTAGAGATAACCTATTTTTACGTATTTCTTACCTGTCTTCTTTAATGCTAGTAAAACTTTTTCTGCTTTTCTCTTTCTACTTACACTTTTTTTTTCTTTTCTTTTGTGCTATCCACCCACATACTCTGTAGAGATAACATTGATTACTTAGGAAGCCTTTTATTCCTTATTTCTAATCCACAGGAAATAGGTTTCCTTTACTCTATCAAATCCTGGGAATGTAGATTAATTCTAATGTAGGTTTCTCCTTCCTCTGCCATCAGTGAAGCCGGCAGGTGGCACCATTCTCGTGTGGGGTGAGTGGAGGGAAGAGTAGTCCCCGCTGCTCCTCACTCAGGAGACGCGCGCCGACCTCCCCAGTCTGAATGGGGCTCTTTTTAATTATTCTTTAGTTTTAATATGGTCATCGTCTTAAGACTACAACATTCTTTACAGTTTTTTCTTGTAATGCCTATAGAAATTTTCTAACATCTTCAAATAAAATGTGAGATAAATTGACTTTTTTATTTTGTACTTGGCCTTTTAGGTCTTCAGCTTAAAGTAGATCAGAAAGGTTCCAATTTTGATGTCTTTTGACAATATGGCTTAGCACCTTGGAGTCCTCAGAAGCTACTTGTTAAAACAACTTTTGAGGCGTTTTAAATATATCAGGAAATTAGCCCATTTCAAGTGTGCAATTCAATGGTTTTTCCTAACTTGACCAAGTGGTTCACCACCACCATACTCAGTTTACAACATTTTTATCCACCATTAAAATCCCACGTGCCCATTTGCAGTTAATTCCTTTTTCTACTCCTAGCGCCAGGTGACAGCTAATTTACATTCTGGACATTTCATATAAAAAGAATTATGCAGTATGTGTTCTAGTCTGTTGCTTCTGGATTTTTTTTTTGTGTGTGTGTGTGTGTGATTTTTCTACAGCACAGCGTGCATCAGTAGTGTGCTCCTTTTGAATGTTGAATAGTATCCATTTTATGGATATAGATGTACCATAGTTCATCTCTCTGTCCACACGATGGACATTTACACTGTCTCCCTATTTTTGCTATAACAAATCATGCTTCTAGAAATTTCCATGCACGTCTTTGCACAGACATATGTTTTCCTTTTTCTTGATTTATGCCAAGATGTAGAACGGCTAGATTTTATGGTAATTTTAAGTTTAACTTTTTGAGAACCTGCCCAACTGTTTCCAGTGTAGATGCTCCACTTTCTAAGTTTACCAGTCATGTATGAAAGTTCCTGTTGCTTCAGATCCTTCCCAAGACTGGTTATTGTCTACTTTTTAAATTTATAGTCCCTTAGATGTGACTTTGATTTTCTTGTGGCTTTGATTTGCATCTATTTAATAACTAATGATATTACTTTTTCCTGTTCTTATTAGACATTCGTATATATTCTTTTGTGAAATGTCTGATATTTTAAAAGTAGGTTGCCCGTTGTCTCATTGATTTTTAACTGTGTGTGTGCATGTGTTTATTCTGGTCCAAGCCTTGTACCAAACACATGCTTTGCAAATGCATTCTCCAAGTCATTGCTTATTGTTAGTAGTTGTTTGTAACTTTCCTGATACTCAAATCTTATGACCTACCACCCACCTCATTTTCCTATCATGCTCAGAAAAAAGTTAATTTCCATTTTCCCAGGAGTCTATGTGCTATATAACTAATAGTATTTATGCATCTTCAGTAATTTCCGAGTTCCTTCAGTGACAGCTTGCTGCTCTTTCTCCTGAGTTTGGTTTATTATTTATGATCGCTCTGCTACCTGACTCTGTCTCCATCACCTCTTGTTTCTTGTCACTTAGGGTTTTCTGACTCCACTAGCTGCTTCCCAGTGGAATTAATATATGCTTAATTCTTTCTTGTATTTATTTTTTTATAAAACAAGACTAAACTTCCTCAGCTTCCCATCTTCCTACAGCTAAAGCTGTCTGTGTTTTCTTTCACAACAAAACTCTTTCCATGACTGTTTTTATACCCCTCGTTCCTCATCTTTCAGACTCTTTTTTCCCTAATGTTGCTGGTGTAGCCATAACACTGAAATGTCTCTCCAGTCGCTCCAAACACCCTTTGGTAATAAAACGATGCATAATCTTCTGTTTTCATTTTATTTGACCTTTCTCGGTATGTGATAATATCAACTCCTCTCTTTTCATTATATTCAATTCCTTCTCTTTGCTCTCTGCACCTTATACTTCTAAGGTCATTCCGTAGAATCGCGACCCTTTAAAATATTTCCCTAGTCCTTTTTCACTTTACACAATACTCATTTCAATATTTCAATTATATATTTCCAGAGTCTCTCAAATCTACATTTTCAGTATAATCTTTTACAAAGCTCTAATACACCTTATAGTCAAGTACCCATGTACACAGGGATGCTGTTGAATCACCACAAATTTGTCATTTCTTCAAAACAAAGCTCATCATCTTCAAAGAGAAATGTCCTCCCTTTACTACAATGTCCCACTTGGTATCATCACCATTCATAAACTGCCTCGAGCATCAGAGCCTTCCAGAAACTGAATCACTCTAACATATATGAGTCAAATGGCAAATAGGCACTTTACTGCCGATGAGCACACGTTGCCAGATACGCATATGAAAATAAAAACAACTTTGTGGACCCTGAATTGCTAATGAGCACAACAATAAGATGCTGCTTTTGGTTGATTGTTTGTCAAAATTTAAAAATAATGATAGTGTTACTACTGTGCAATGGATATCTTCAGATGGTATCAGTGATCATACAAATCGTAACCCTATCTAGGGAATACGTCTGTGACGTGTCCATTCTTACATGTAACATTTTTTGATCCATGTCACTTGCATTTAAAACTCTGTGTTAATAAAAAGTGTAATGATTATATTCATAAAAAGGTTAACTTAGAATAAAAACACTCTGGTTTAAGGTACACGAATGTGTAGTTAGTATTTACTGAAGGTAGCTTAAAATATTTATGTGCTTACTAATTCAGTATATAGTCCTTATCTTTCTAGCCCTTATCTTAAAAATTGTTATTGTTGTTTAATTTTAAGCCTTATTAATTTTGTGAAGGCAAAAAGTGGAAACCTAATAAACATATGTATATGTAAAATAATAATAATAATAACAATAATTTGGTATATAAAAATTAAACATGCCCACTATCCAGATGATGTTGGATAGTTGAGTTATAACCTTGTCCAACAGGAAAATACTGTACTATCCTTTAAGAAAAATGTGTTAGTCCAAATACTAGTAAGAACTATTTGGTATACTCCAATGGCATAATTTGAGCTAAAGTGATAATTTTCAAAGGCATGTACAGGGTAAAGGGAAACCAACAAAAAATGGTGAAGCCTCCAGGTAACCCCACCAGGATGAGAGGTAATATCAGCTCTTATCTTTAAGAGGTCAAGAGGATGGAGAGGTTACCACAACCTAAAGTGAGTGCTATCAGTATGTGTCAATTATTCAAGCGTTCTGATGGTATTGCATATCTATCGTAGGAAGCCCTGATAAACAAATAATTGTGGTATTTATCATACAAATATTACATGTTATTTAGATGCAGAAAGCTTTTTAGTAGCTGTGGTATGCATCCTCAATTTAGCTGTGCCAAGAGAACAAATCTTCATACCAGATAAATTAGCATGAAATATTTAATCTGTGCTAATCTTTCATCTATTTTAAGGACAACCATAATATATTACAATCAAACAGGTTGCAGTCATCTTTTTTGAATTGAATTGTGTATCTTGTTGTTGACATGTTCAATTGTGTTACCATTTGCTCGATGCTAAGATCCAAAAGCTTTACTAGGCACTGGAGATGATAAGGTTTCCAGGAATACTGGCTGAATAGTGTGTGTATTTATCCCTGAATACCTTGTTAATTACAGAAAGATTGAGCACAATTATAAATTTGACTTAAAATAATTTGTGTTGAATTTAAATCACAAAAGAATCTTGTCCATCAAAAACTATAAAAGAAAACAAAAAGAGAAGCAAAATTATTTTTCTGAAGAAAATTAGTTCAATTTTTCAATGGAATTTTATTAGGTACCTACTTGAGGAAATATGAAGTAGACATTGTGGAAACATTGAGTTAAAAAAACACAAGCCATTGTTTGCGAAGGGCTGAAAGTATACAGAAAATACATAATTATGATGCTGTATGAAATAAATTAAAACAACTTTCTCACTTTGCCCTCGAATGTTTATAACAGCTCAGTTCATAATTGCAAAGATGTGGGAACAACTGAAGTGCCCATCAACCTAGGAATGGATTAATTTACTGTAGTATATATATTTCACGGTATACACAGCCATAGGAAAAGATGGAGTATTTCACATATGGTAATGGATGGACTTGGAGGACATTCTCCTACGTAAAGTATCTCATGAATGCAAACACAAGTATCCCGTGTCCTCTGTACTAATCTGAAAACAGAGAATCAACACTTACCGGCCCACAAGAGAGAAATACACAATTCAATTCAAGAAGAGGGAGGGAGGCTCAATTAGTTCCCACATAGTGGGTACAACATAGGACTATGTGGCCCAGTTCCTGGGGGAAGGATTCAACATCAGCTCAGACTTTGGACTTTACCTTATAGGTGGAAATGATGTGATCCAATTGTACATATGATCATATTAATCTGAAATTAAAAAAAAAATCTGAGAAATGGTGCAGAGCTGATGGGAAATATTTAATACTCTCCCTTTCATTTTCACTTCTCCCCTCCCCCTGATGTTTACTGTTTACCCAGTTTTTTTCTATTTACAGAACCAAATTAATGTTCATGAATAAATTGTATTATGCCTTACCTTATCTCAAAATGGTGAATAAAATCCATTTGCTGAGGGGATTAAACCAGCTTCACTTCATCACTGCAGATTCATCTTACTACCTCTCCAAAATACATTATCCAATTCAGCCATACACAGGCATCTAGCATTTACTTAAGTTTTCTTTTCCTTTGTAAACTACAAAGAGGCGCCTGGCATGGAGTTCAAGGAAGTGATGGTATGTGATAGAGTTAGACAGCTTTGATAGAGTCAGATTCTACTACAGTTTATCGTGTTTTTTTTTTTTTTTTTTGCTGTTTTGTTTGTTCCGTTGAATTGATATAGCTCCAAAGACTGAATGCTATTAAAATAATATAAAAATTAACCAACATGAAACCATTATTGGTAAAATTGGTAATCAATGTCCCTTTGGCTGAAAACTACCAGGGAACAGAGTTGATAATCATTTCACCAAAGAAACTATAGGTCATGGGAAATATGAGATGTTCAACAGGGGTCTGTGATAGGAGTTTGGCCCGTGTGAAGTCCTTTTGGGGAGCGTTTTGTATTTTTCCCTTGTTTCTCATTTAAGATTTATTTGATGTTACCTCATGATGAATAATATGTGCTACATCTTCTTGTTTCCTCAATGAAGCCGAATTTACTCAACTTATTAGGCAATCCACAGATATTTTCTAATTTCAATACTTATTTCTAATAATAATAATTGACTATTTTATTTTGAAAAGAAGCACGGTACAGGTTTCTACAAGTAAAATTTACCCCAATATTTTAAAATCACACATATTGGGGTAAATTTATTTCACAGAAAAAAAGATAAAGGTTTTTGCTTATAAATATTTGCTTTAGTATTGGCAGTAGAAAAATGTAAGAGGTAAAAGCACAATCTTGTTATTATTCTTTAAAATATATTCCTTACCCACAGACTTTGAAGCAGGTATAGAATAATATATATTTTTAAAAGAATACAAATCATCAAGAAAGTTTACAAAATGTACATGTTAATTCTATCGGTCGGAATTGCTTTCAATCGGAAGTAACAGAAAAGTTTGATACTGTGGCTTAAATCATTCTAGGTTTATACATCTCGACAACAAGGAGGATTTCAGAGGGACGTGGGCCAGGGTGGGGTGGCCGTCCAGGGCCATCACGTATGTGTCCATCTCCCTCTCTTCTCCTGCCCGTCTGGTTTTGACATAAAGCTTTTGCAAGACGGCTGGTTTATCTCTAGGCTCTGTGTCTGTTTCAGGAAAGATGGAAGGAAAAGGCCCCAAACCACCTCCATATTAAATTTTGATGAAAAAAAGATTACTCTCCCAAGTACTTTTGCTTGTATCTCATTGACCAGAATTATCGTGCTTTCTCACTCCGCCCTGCCAGGCCATTTTCAATGGTGAATACGTTATGTCTCCTAGCTCCGTAATAGAGAAAGTCAAGGGAATGAGTAGGTTATAATTGGTTTTTAGGAATCATTCCATAGTGACTGCAGCACGTAAACACACACATGCACAGTTTAATTATATATATATATATATATATCTTGCCTATAAAGGCTGACATTTTTCTTGATATTTCTATTTTAATAAAATATACCATAATTCTAAATGCCTTCCTGAAACCAAATAGCTATTCTCTTTATATATATATATATGGACACACACACACATATATAATGATATGAAGGTATATAAATTATGTATTGACTATATAGACATATATGGGAACAAACATAGTCCATTATGTCTTAAATTATTTAAAATCAAAGGGTATATCTTTAAAATTTAATGATTACATCATTGTTTTTATATCAATGTAGAGAAATAAAAATGTATCTATCACATTCCTAAGAAATGTTTCGTGAGTCAGTCGGGGTAAATTTAGGAGATACTATTTTAAAACAAAGTAATACACATGCATAAATGAATAAGTTTTAAAGTTACATTTAAATCAAAAACCTGAGAAAATTATTATAATATTGGCTCTCCCACAGAAAATTAAAAGTAATTCTGTTTACCTTGTTCTGCAGTATCCCTCCCTTGGCTCATTTTGATAACTCATTAAAAAAGTAGGAAAGATTAATCTGGATTTCTTATTAGTAAAAACAGCTGATGAGTGTTTTTGATTATCTGTTATACACTATGTCAGTGGCCACCCACCATCCTCTGATCCCAGCTCGGACTTTAAGAGTACAACCCCTTGTCTAAAATTGCCTACCAAGAATTTAGCTATTGGATGCTAATGATTCTGCCTAACATTGTTTTTTTTTGGGGGGGGCGGGGCGTGGAACAGAGTTTCACTATGTCACCCTGGGTAGAGTGCTGTGGCATCACAGCTCACAGCAACCTCAAACTCTTAGGCTTAAGCGATTCTCTTGCCTCAGCCTCCCACGTAGCTGGGACTACAGGCACCTGCCACAACTCCCAGCTATGCTTCATATTTTTTAATCCTTCCTGTTTTGTGCTTAATTCTTAGGAGATTTATATATCTGCATGGATTTGAAGAGATGACTTTACTATGTGAAGAAAATGAAGCTTCAGTTTCTCTGAATCCCCAAAACCATCCACATGGAAATGGTTCCTAAAACATTCTGATTGGTTGAGAGCTAAGGTCTGAAGATTGGGATGTTTTAATTTAATCATGTTCATTGTGGATTCATCCAATATTGTGTGTTTAGGTTGTCTGTCTCACTTGAATTTTGTTGGTTAACAACATATTTTTGTTAACAAAATAGTTCTTCCTTTTGTTTCATAGAAGGTTATGAAGGTTTCTCTTGTTTTGCTTTAAATGAGGGATTGAGAGAGGCTGGCTTGAATGTCAAAGTTCTAAGCAATTCATAAAGTGATGACTGCTAGTTTGTGGAAAAAAAGGAATTAAATTCAATGTGAAAGAAAATAGGAAAGTAAGTTAAATGTATCGATAAAATATTGACGCTACAATGAATGGTGATTAAATGCATGTATATTCAACATGGAAATGGATCTAATACTTTCCTAATGGGACAGGAAGAGAATAAAAGATTCGGTTTTCTTCATAACTAACAGTTAGATTTGATGTGGGCATTTTAAAGCAATTCCCAGTAAATTGGTTTTACAGATCGTTCCTGTGAAGAGGTCCAAGTTTTGGATTCACTAACCACCTCTGACCTGCAAGAGACTGAATATTGATTTTCCAGTCACCATGGAAGTACAACAAACAGGCTTCTTTCTTTTACTTAATTACTTCTATACCTTAGAAAATAAAACAGAAAGAGTGAGAGACAAGGGCAAAAGAGAGAGAGAGAGAGAGAGAGAGAGGGATTCTAACAGGCCATTTACATTCAGTCTAATTATAATATGCGAAGAACTTGAAATAATAAATACCTTATGAATTCCTAGGTTTCCTTTTCTTTCTTTCTTTTTTTTTTTTTGCAGTTTTTGGCCGGGGTTGGGTTTGTCCTTACGTTCTTTTTAATAAACTACCTTTGAAAAATACATGTGAGCATATTCATTTCTTTGAAGGCGTCTAAAATTCATTCAAATATTCTTCGGCAAACGCTTCTCGAGTTGACACTGCTAAGAAATGTCTCAAACAGAGACACCTTTTAGGGACAGAAGAGTCGTACAGACAGAGAGGTTCCAGTCAAGAACGCCCAGATTAATATCTCCACGTGAAAGACGTGGGGATGTTTCTGGATTGCAGATTTTGGTGCACGCAGTGTCACCCACATACACATCAGGATGCTGACTGGAGCATACGATGTGTTTCAAATCGGCAAACCTTCTAACTTAGACCACTGGATGGGACAGGTGAAATAAAATGTTCCTCCCTCTACAATGCTTCCAAAGGAAAGGGACTGGTGAGATGAAATAAAAACAACAGATAAGACTCCTTTGCCATTGTCGCTCATGTTCTTTGGATTCTCTTTCCACGTCGGTTTTGGCAGTAACAGGGCGTGATAATAAGGGAAAAAATTAACACCAACTATTTTGAGGGCAGGCATTTAGGTGTACTGCACCTAACCTGAAGCTTTGTAGATTCCAGATGGGACGAGTGATCCGATTACTTGTGGGTGTTTTAATGGTACCCAGAGGGTATCGTAAAACCACTCACCATATGTTTAATATCCATACGGCTCTCTCTCTTTGAACTGCTACTTTAATCTTCTTTTTTATTTACTTTTTATTGCCATACACTTAAATTGATGTCTTTTCTTATCTACAGATAAACTTAAAGGCAATATGTGAACACTTAGGCATGTCTCTTTTCTCTTATTTTTCTTATTCCTTTGATATTTTGCTTCTCTGCCCTATAACGTGGCCGTCTTTCCAGCTTTATGACCAAAGGTTCCCCTTCTCGTGTCTCTTTGCTGTATGTTTTATGATTAGGAATGAAAAAGACAGAAACCAAACATTTGTAATGGGGAAAAAAAATAGAAGGTATAGAAATATGGAAATTAAGTATATATCATATGCAAATTGGTTATACAACTTTAAGTGGTTCTAAGTCCTGTTGATCTATGACTTATAATTGCTTGATTTTAGGGAAGACTATTGTAATGGTGTTGCAATTTTTTTCTGATACATTGAGAATTTGTTTTCAAATCAAACCCTGGGAAGAAAGGGACTATCATCCTTAAAAGACACTGTTAAACATTCGGAGGTTACTAGCATAATAATTACAACAGCGAGAACCCTTCAAAAACTAGAGCATTCACTTGTGTTAAGTATGTTTATTCTTGAAGGTTCAAATATTCTTGTCTCGAATCTATTTTTTTCTATTGAATATTTATTACTTCTTACTGATTCGAAAGCAATTATTACTTATTTAGAATATGAAATTTATTGAAGCCAAAAGTTATATGAGACTGATAACTACATTATTGTAGAGCATTTAATGTAGCAAAAAGCAGGAATTGTGAATTGTCTTCCCTCTATTCCCTGACACTCCTTGGATTTTAGTTTGGCACGGCTGTCAGTTTAAGAGGCATTCCCAGACTCCCCTGCCACTGAGGGTGGCCGTGTGACTTAGTTTGAAAGAAGGTAACGCAGACATGAATATAAGGGGCAGAGTGAGTTATGGTCTTAGAGCAATGTTTGTCTTTGACTTTTCATTCCTTCCTTGTCACTTTCTGGAAAATAATGGACAATAGCAACAGGTAAGTCACACTGGGAGGATGACAGAGCTGTCCCACAGGTCCTAGCCAACTCATTTCTGGATCATTATCTGTGAAAGAAGTATTTCTCTGTTATTCAAGCAAATTAATTCAAGTATCTATATTTCACAAATGTGTGTTATGGCAGTTTAGCTTGTACCCTCACTAAAACATATACTTTCTATCAAATCAATAGTTAAGGATGTGTTGATTAAATGAGAAGCTATATGGATACAGATTAAGACCTTCTCTGCAGTTAATAGGAAGGATCTCCAGTGGTTAAACCAATAGAGGTTTAACAGAATTCTGAGTTAATGTTATTCATTCCTGTTAGCCTGCACCATCTTAAAGTCATTACCTTGTCACTGAAGGACCACATATTTTTAGCTTTTAGTTTTCTTATCAACAAGTTTATGAGATGTTTAAGAAATGCGCCTACGATTTGGCTAAAACATGTTCAGATGTACTCATATTGAGTCAATATGATTAAGAGTTTCCATTTGCTCCGATGTTTTAGGAACATTTTATGCTTCTCAGGATTTACGAGGCATTTATTATTAAAGCTTTTTTAAACAATTAATTCTTGTGGTATACCTGGCCTTGCAATGGCATCTTTTAGTCGACTCTGTTAACCCTGACTTTCAAGCCAGCTGAGTACATTATAGTACTGCAAGGTTAGATCACCAGTATTCTATTACCTCTGCTAATGTATTTATGTTTTATTTTTATTTTATTATTATTATTATTATTTTTGCAGTTTTTGGCCGGCACCAGGTTTGAACCTGCCACCTCTGGTATATGGAGACAGCGCCCTACTCCTTTGAGCCACAGGTGCGTCCCTACCTCTGCTAATTTAAATATATGTATATGTATGTACACATTTTAAATATATTTTATTCTATTTACATATTACTTGTATTTTCTACAGTTGAATATTTTTAAAAGTTTATTATTTTCTTTTATTCTTTAAGGTTCAAGTATACTTGTCTTGCATCTATTTTTTTCTATTGAGTATTCGTCACTTCTTACAGATTCAAAATCAATTATTACTTATATAGAATATGAATTTATTGTCCAGTACTTTTTTGGCCAATGCTTGTTGCTCATTAAAAGTTATAAAGAAGCTATATTTTTTCTTTCCACCTCTGAGCAGAGGGAGGTTGTTGTATGTATTCTTATTTGAGACGGCTTCTAAGCAGGTGAGACAATAATCAATTCATTACCTCTCAGCGCTAAATCCTCCCTCACTTGCCCTCATTGACCTGCTGGAGCTGGGCCCTGCTGGCGTGTTGGCTTTGTCCTCCTGGACCTCCCCACTTTGGCAGGTCTGGTCAGCAGGGGGCGCTGTCGGGACACCGTCCACACCAACAGACGCGGCCCCAAGTCTGGAGCGTTGCTTCTTGTCCTAACAATGTGGCTCTGACTGCTGTCGCCTTGGCTTCTGCAACTTCCCTGACAGCAAGTGATTTTCTAACCAGCCCAGGAGACTCTGAGAATTGCTTGAGTCAAGAGTTCGAGGTGGTTGTGAGCTATGACATCACGGCACTCTACCAAGGGGGATAAAGTGAGACTCTGTCTCAAAAAAAAAAACAAAAACAAACAAAAAAAAAACCCAACCAACAAACAAAAAAAAAAACTTGTGTTGGAAGAAGCCATCATGCATTGTTTTAAACCCTCAAAATTATGACAAATTAAAATCTATGTATCTATCCATACTATCAAGCAAAAAGAAAGTAAGGTTAAAGAGAACAATTTAGTTCAAATAAAATTTGGAACCAGTAAGTTTGGGCACAGTGGCTCACACCTGTAATCCTAGCACCCTGGGAAACCGAGGCAGGTGGATTGCCTGAGCTCAGGAGTTCCAGACCAGCCTGAGCAAGAGTGAGACCCCATCTCTAAAAATAGTCAGGTGCTGTGGCAGTCGCTAGTCACATTGTGACTAGTCGCAGCTAGTCGGGAGGCTTATGCAAGAGAATTGCTTGAGTCAAGAGTTTGAGGTTGTTGTGAGCTATGACATTACAGCACTCTACCGAGGGCAATAAAGTGAGACTCTGACTAATAAAAAAAATGGAATCAGAGTATAAAGATTATAACTGCGTTGGACATGAGCACCATTAAATAATGGAGTAGAAATAATATGTCTACACACTTCTTCAAATGTTGTATAACATTTATCTTAACATTTTGGTAAAGTTTATTAAACACTTGGTAAGGTAAATTTATTAGTTAAATATACTGTAGTGTATTATCTTGAATGCCTTTTATTTTCAGCCCAAATGAACATAGTATTGTAATTATTACTCTGGATAAATTGCCTGCTAAAGAGTAAGTCTATTTATGCTAACATGTAAAATCTATAGGGTTTCAGATTCTGTGGCATGCATTGGTTACTTTTTTATCTCACTTTTTATGAGGTCCAACTGTCCAACCTGACAGATCTCCCTTGGTAAACAGAACGGCTTTGTCCTAAGAAAAGTCATTTTTTTTTTCTCTTTGAGACATGTTTAAGGTCATGATGTGTAAATGTTTATTCCCTGATGATCTCAAAGCAACTCACCCATAGGGACTCATTATTTTTCTCCCTGTTGAAATTCATGTTTTATCTCCAAACTTGAATGTGTAAAAAGTTGGCATGGAAGAGAAATACTGTGGCTTGTGCATAATACAGTGTATAAAAAGGCTGAAAAACAAGGTTTACTGTCTTTCCAGAGATAACATTTTGTTTTGATGGCACTCAGGATTTACTCTTTTTGTAAATGAAAGTGAAAAGTACAAAATTATTTCAGTAAAAGCTGGTTATTTTATGTACTTTTCTCTTGTGCGTGTATGTGTTCATACACGCACACACAAATGTGTACATCACATTACTTAGAATAGAGAAAGGGAACTTAATTTTCTCCTAACTACAAGGAGAAGAAACAAAGAGGAATATAAATCAATGCCTGTACAACAGGTGGATTTAGAATCAACAGTTCTTAAACTGACTACTCATATCAACACAGACATAAACATTGGCTTTGAACACCCGGCAAGGGAAAGATATCAAATAATGAGAGTACTTATCTATGTAAAAAATTAGAGGTTTTGTAACCTGAGATGCTGCTGTATTCCTTGATCACTTCTAAGAGTTTTGTAGTAGAATCCCTGGTGTTTTCCAGATATACAATCATATCATCTGCAAAGAGTGAAAGTTTGAGCTCTTCCGACACTATGTGGATACCCTTGATCGCCTTTTCTTCCCTAATTGCGGTGGCTAAAACTTTCATTACAATGTTAAAAAGCAGTGGAGACAATGGGCAGCCTTGCCTGGTTCCTGATCTGAGTGGAAATGATTTCAATTTAACTCCATTCAATATGATATTGGCTGTGGGTTTTCTGTAGATGGCCTCTATCAGTTTAAGAAATGTCCCTTCTATACCAATTTTCTTAAGTGTTCTGATCATGAAGGGATGCTGGATATTATCAAAAGCTTTTTCTGCATCAATTGAGAGAATCATATGGTGTTTGTTTTTTAATTTTTTTATGTGCCAAATTATATTTGTAGATTTATTGAACCAGCCTTGAGACCCTGGGATAAGACCCACTTGGTTATGATGTATAATTTGTTCGATGTGTTACTGGATTCTGTTAGGATCTTGTTGAATATTTTTGCATTAATATTCATTAGTGATATTGGTCTATAATTTTCTTTTCTTGTTGGGTCTTTTCCTGGTTTGGGGATGAAGGTGATGTTTGCTTCATAGCCTGTGTTGGGTAGTAGTCCTTCTTTTTGTATATTTGGGAAAGGGTTGAGTAACATAGGTAGTAATTCCTCTTTAAAGGTTTGGTAGAATTCTGATGTGAAGCCATCTGGTCCCAGGCTGTTTTGTAAGGGAGATTTTGTATAGGTGATGCTGTTTCAGAACTTGATATAGGCCTGTTCAACATTTCCACTTGATTATGGCTAAGTCTTGGAAGGTGGTGTGCTTCCAAGTATTAGAATCGGTATTAGTGTACCATGACAAGCTTGCACTTTAGAATTTTTAGAGTCTCAGACATTCTTTCTTTTTCTTCTGAGATGTTAGGGAAACAACAAAATTAAAAGTTTCTGAAACGTGTTCTTTAGTCTAAGAAACATATCTTTTTAAACAATTTAGAATTTTGAATATTTGTTTTTATTAAAAATTTTGCCTGAGGAAGACTAATTTATGATTCTAATTACTTACAATTTTGTAAAAACTGTAACAATTTAATCTTCACTATACTCTGTGACCTGTTCTACATAACATAATGAATTTGCGAGAAGATTGACTGAGAGCATAGACTATGGTTATAGGATGGAATCTTTCTTTGAAATAAAATGCATTATTTACAGGGCCAAGCAATTAAGTTTCTGTACTGATCCTAGAAAAAGGGCTACATCCCTCATTGCTGACTATCACTTATGTTCACCTTCAAAGTATTCCCTTTGGGAAGCTGTGGGACTCCAACGCCTAGTTCACCCTTCAAAACACTTTTTGGGGGTGAGTTCACAAACTTAGTTTTCACACCCCTGATGATCATTCCACAAAAAGAGTTCCACGATGTCTTTGAAGAGTGTACCAGGCACCAACATTGATGCACAGCTTCCCCAGGAGAATACTCTGAAGCTTGATCATAGTGACATTCAGCAGGAGTATGTAACACTTTCTCTAGGATTGAGTTCCTGGACTTACTTGCCCAACTTTTTACATAGAAAAAACAAGAAGAACCAATAATCACATTCCTCTTTCCCACAGTACACTGCGTGAATCGAAGGGGGCCAAGAATTATGAATACTGTCTCTAATAGGAGCTTTGCTAAAATAAAGGAACTTACAGTGATCATCTCTCCTGCTGAGCCTGCTTGACAAATCATGAGAAGACAGACACTGTCAAAAAAAATTCTGTACCATGGGCAGCACGTGTGGCTCAAAGGAGTAGGGCGCCAGCCCCATATGCTGGAGGTGGTGGGTTCAAACCCAGCCCCGGCCAAAAACTGTAAAAAAAAAAAAAAAAAAAATCTTGTACCATCCCACACCCAGACGCTGGTGATGTAAGTACTCAACAAATGTCTGTGTTTGAATGAATGAAATACGGAAGAAAGTTTGTGAATGAAATATGGAAGAAAGTTTGTGCACCAATTAGGTGAAAAGCATGTTTGCCACACTTTCATGCCGCAAGCTGTTTACCCCAATGTCTTCATTTGTGATGACATTCATTTTCTTCTATTAAAGATATTTTGACACAAAAAGTCTTCATTTTCAAAAAGACTTCCTAATTGATATTTCTTCTACGCTTCCATTACACCTTAAAAGAATTATGAAATCTTCAGTGGAAAACACAAACCTGTGCCTTCCTAAACTTTGTTTTTCTATTTCTTGACTAGGGTCAGGCATAAATCACACCCTCAGTGAATATCTGCTAAATATTTATTTGCATAAAGTTTTACAAGAAGTTAATCTCAAGAAGAGATTGAGATGATGTGTTGATTCTGGATGTGGCTTAATTGAGAAATAATTTTTCCTCTGTTTATGTGATCTTACTCTGGGTTATCATGAATAAAATAGGATATTGTGTTTTATTTTAATATTTTGCTACTCTAAGTACATAAACTAATTTACACCTCCCACTGTTTCATAATTACTGGCAATTTTCTAAATGTATTGCCTATGCACTTCAAATAGCATTACTTTCAACGTACAAAGAATTTGCCCTCTAAAATGTTTTTCCCCAATATAGAATGAAAACATGTTTTATTATAAGGAATGTTTGTGGCTTGTTGATAAATAACAACTATACAGCGTGGAAATGTACTCTCAGTGGGGTGAATCATAAGATACACGCTCCACGCACTGGTTATTTAGGAGCAATCCAGAATCAAATTCTTTGGACTGTAACTTCCTGAAGAAATAAATAATATGGGACTTCTATTTGCCTTTGGAGTGAAAAACACACTTGTAATGCTTTGTAGAAACTAACTTGAGTTTGAAGTGGACAATTAATTAAAAAAACACCCTTACCAAAACACACACAGAGAAGAATTACCTCAAAATTATAAAGGCCATATGACAAAAACACAGCCACCGTGACATTGAACAGGAGAAAATTGAAGGCCTTCCCACTTAGAACTGAAACCAGACAAGGTTCCCACTATCCCCACTTCTGTTCAACATAGTGCTGGAGGTTCTAGCCAGAGCAATCAGGCAAGAGAAGGAAATCAAAGTATCCAAAGTTTGAAGAGGATGTCTAATGGCCACTTTTTGTTGATGACATGATCTTATATCTACAAAACTCCAAAGATTTAGCCAAGAGACTCCTAGAATTGATAAATGAGTTCAGTAAAGTCTCAGGCTACAAAATAAATGTACAAATCAGCAGCTTTTGTATATGCCAGCAATAGTCAAGCTGAAAATCAAATAGAAAATATAATGTGTTTCACACAAGCAAGAAAGAAAATAAAATATCTAGGAATATTGGAAACAAAGGAGGTGAAAGATCTTTAGAGGGAGAATTATGAAACGCTGAGGAAAGAAATTGCAGAGGACATAAACAGATAGAAAAATATACCATGGTCATGTATGAGCAGAATCAACATTGTTAAAAATTGCTATAAAATTGCTCTATTGTCCAAAGTGATTGACAGATTCAATGTAATTCTCATTAACATCCCAATGTCATATTTTGCAGATCTAGAAAAAATAGTACTATTCTTTGTAAGTAACCAGAAAATACTGTGAATAGCCAATGCAACCTTAGTAATAAAAACAAAGCAGGCATCCAGCTATACTGCAAGGCTATAGGAAGCAAAACAGCATGGCACTGGCATAAAAACAGAGACATAGACCTATGGATCAGAACAGAGAACTCAGAGATGAAATCATCCTCATATTCCCCCTCGAGTTTTGACACAACAGATAAAAACATGTACTGAGGAAAAGATGATGATGATGCTGGGAAAACAGGATAGCCATATGGAAAAGACTGAAATAGGATGTAGATCTCTCACACCACTCACAAAAAATCAACTCTTGATGGATAAAAGACTTAAATCTAAGGTAGGAAAATACAACAATACTAGAAGAAAATATTGGAAAAACTCTTACAGATATCAGCCCAGACAAAGAATTCATAAAGACCTTAAAAGTAATCACAGCAGCAACAACAATAAAAATAAATGGGACCTGATGTAATTAAAAATCTTCTGCACAGCTAAGGACACAATTAAAAGAGCAAGTAGCCAACCCACACAATGGGAGACAATATTTGCATGTTATACCCTCCAGCCTCAGCTGTCTAACTTGTGAGCTGTAACTTTCTTTCATTAAAACCCTACCATAGCAACCCTTGCTTGATCTGTAGTTTAATGCTCCACTGTCCTTCACACGGATAGCTTCTTCCTTGAACAAAAGATGGTCTGTTTAGTTGAAAATGAGACAAATACCTTCTCCCTTTTTTACTTTGTATATGCATGCCTACCCCTCCAAAAAAAGGCCTTGAGAGTTCAGCTCAAGGCAGCTATGGGCCTGGGTGAAGGCTGACACCCTGTCATCTCTCTGAGTCACAAAAAGGAAACTGTGTGGGGTGGCACCTGTGGCTCAAGGAGTAGGGTGTCAGCCCCATACACCACGGGTGGTGAGTTCAAACCCAGCCCAGGCCAAAACTGCAGAAAAAAAGAAAGAAATGGAGAAAGATAGAAAGAAAGAAACTGTGTGTCTGAATTTATCACGCCTTCCCTCCCTTTGTCTGCCCAGCAGTCAGGTGGAGTCCCTGTTTGGGAAACTCCCAGTCTGCTGTGCAGTGACTCTGTCCCGGGTCACAGCAGCATCTCTCAGTGGTCTCAAGGAACCTCACCAGCTTTTCTCAGTGTGAATCCAGGATTAATTCCCTCCTGGCTACGGCAAGTGGAAGGGAAGAGAAGCCATTCTGAAACACGTTCATGTCCTTCTAAATGACAAAGCCTGATCAGTCAGGAAGAGGGACTTTGACAGAGTAAAATTCTAAAAGCATATCCCAGCTTGGAGATGGGAATTGTTTCCAATTCACACCCCCATTAACTTTCACTCTTACTGACATGGCAGACAAAAAAATAATTGACAGGAGTCAAGGCTTTAAGAAAATAAATTGGGAAAGGTACAGTCAGGAAAGAAAGTAGAAAAAAGGGTGGTGACAGATGTGCCACTGCAGATGAACTTGACCAGGCCACCGTCCTAACACACTGACACACCGAGAGACTGAGATTCACTGAAGAGATTATGTACCATTTTCCCTCTCCCACAGTTGGCCACGCCACCAACAAACCCCTAGTATGATTATAGTGTTAGGGGGGTGGGTGAATCACATAGAGTCTTTTATAAGCAGTAAACAAGGAAATACCCAAACCAAGAGAAAAGAAAAAAAAATTAAAAAACTAGGGAAATTTGAAGACTTGGGCAACTATATGTACAATACACATTAAACAAAGCCAAATTCAAGCTAGATCAACAAAAAAATCTCACCTTAAAGACATATATACCTCAGCTTCTATTGCCTGATACACCATGTATGGCTTTCAACAAAATACTTACTTTATGAGACATCTCCAAAGGAAAAGAACAAAACATCAGCCCAGACTCACATGCGAAACAGATACTAAGATTATCCAACAGGCATTAGGAAAAAAATGTTATGATACATTCTAATTGAAAATGTAGGCAACATGCTAGAAAAGATGGGCAATATGAACAGAGAGATGGGGGCTTTAAGGAAAAAAAATTAAATGCTACAAATAAAAAAAAACCACCATAATAGAAATAAAGAATGTCTTCCATGGGTTCATCAGTAGACCATGCATAGCTAAGAAAAAGCTGGACTTGAATAAAAGTGAATAGGAACTTTGCCAAATAAAATTTACCAGGAAGAATCCCAGCACAGCACCTAAGATCTGTGGGGTAATATCAGAGTATGTGTCATAAGCACATGTGAATTTCTACAAAAGAGAAGAGAAGTAGAACAAAGTCGAAGAATAATTTTAAATAATAATGGCATAAAACTTTCCTGAATTAATGACAGACCCCAAACCACATGTTGGAGAACCTCGAAAGGCATTCGGCTGCACAAGTACCACGAAGTTGATCTAGATGTAGCATATGGAAACTGCAGGAAACTGAAGTGGAGGAAAATGTGGGGGGACAGCAAGGTGAGGAAGGAGATAAGCAACTTACTGAGTTGGACACAAGTTAGAGAAAAGTTTTCATATAAACCGTGTAAGTAAGAAGAGAGTACAGGAATGGGGTGAAAGAGTAAGCGGAAAAATATTACCAACCTAGAATTCTATAATCAGTAAAATGATCCTTCCAAAGCAAAGGAGAAACTATATTATGGGCAAACAAGAATGGAAGGAATTAATTTCCAGCAGATTTATTCTGCAAGGAATGTTCCAAGTTATTCAGACAGGTCAAAAATGATATAGGTGAGAAAATTCCTACTTTTAAATGTGAGTAAGGTGTAATGACATCCTCCAAAAAAAGGGGGGGGGAATAGTAATTTTACAATGAAGAAATGTGGCCAAGCTGTTGCAGCCGAGGGATCAAAGTGACCTTACACACTGATCAGTCATGCTGCTAGTAAACACCGCTGATGTGATGAGAAGAGACATCACTATATTTCTGTTATTCCCATGTGGGATGAAGATAGGCTGCTCTCTCTGCCGGATGCCCCATCTCAGTACTGGGTGAAGCCACAGGTGCATCATCCCTGGGGGCTCATCAGGAGAACTGAAGGTGAAAGATGCCCAGAGGCCCCAGACAGGGCGAAGTTTCTGAAACCATCCCCGCCCAGAGCATCAGCAGACCAGTGGGCTGAGCCCTTGGAACTCCTCAGGGACAGATTAGAGAGGCTGGCTTGCTTGCCTGAGGGGGATGAAACTTGTTTCCCCTCCCCTTTTCTCAGTAACTTATCATCCATTGTTGACAAATCACTACCCTGTGTTTCTGATTACCCAGATGTTTTCTCTTTACCCAATCTTCCTGGGGGCTTAAAACTCTTTGAATCCTATTCTGACACTTTTACTTTTACATATATACTTTGTCTTAGAGATCAAGAAAAGGTTTCTAGAAAGTCAAAAAGTTGCTGCATTGCCTCATTCTGTTTCATCGTCTCATTCTACCGCGTGGTGTGTGGGTCCATGCACGCCTCTCCAGGCTTCCTGGACTTCGTGCATTAAGTTGGTGTTGAGTCTCGTGATATCCCCTCACCCCCTCACTGTCTCCCCTATTGACTCCCAACTCAGGTTGGCCTTCAGCGAACCCCCACATTCCCTTCTCCCATAAACTCTGTCTAAGCATGAGAAAAACACTAAATACACCTGATTTGACACAATATTCTACAAAATACTTCAGTGTCCCACAAAACTCTCAAGATAAGCAACACAGGGGAAATCTCAGAAACTGCCACAGTCTAGAGCTGCCTAAATAAACATGATGAAAAGGAGACACAGCAGCTAAATAAAATGTAGAATTCTGGGTGGAATTCTGGAACATAAAAAGATCATATAGTGTTGGTGTCGCTCGGCCCCCGACCAGCAGGGACGAACACACCAACGCAGACAGCTTTCAGCAGGTTTATTATCGGGGGCAAGCAGCTTATCCGGGGAGAGCAGGATGGAAAAGCCCTAACCTTGTCCGGGGAGAGCAGGATGGAAAAGCCCTCTAACCTTGTCCGGGAAGAGCAGGATGGAAAAGCCCTCTAACCTTGTTTACAGCATTCTGTATATATACTCTAGGACACATCCTGTTATTGCGGTTTCTTGACCTAGATATCTCTCCAATGAGTGCAAAGGGCACGGGCGGCAAGGTTGTTGCCAGGGCGCAGCCTGCAAGCAGGTTTCCTAAAGTACGCCTCCGCCATCCTGTTTTTGTGCCTGATCGATACATTGTATAAGGGCCCTCCACAATATAGCATACTAATCATACATGTATCATACTAACGTAAAATATTAACACTACAGGAAACTGGGTGTAGGGTATTTGGGGTAACTGCTGCATCTTGGCAATTTTTCTGTAAATCTAAAGAGAGCATTAAATAAAAAATTAATTTAAACAAAGCAAAACAAAAGTAAACAACCCTCCACCCCCCAAAAAAGCAATGCCAGTAATTTTGCAAGTATTAGGCTTTGCAAATTTACAGTGTCATTTTTGTATTCAAAGCTGCAATATATTTCTACTCAGGATGAGATAAAAAGAGGTAATCTCTCTGAAGATATTTGATAAGGAACTCTTTTTTCTTAGTACAATTCAATATTTCTATTTTTATATAAAGGTATAGACATAGAATTGAAAAAAATAAGCTAAATTAAGATTTCATTTTAAATACAAAATAATGAGATGCAGTGATAAATATTATAAAATAAGTTACACCTTAATAGTATTTTCTTTTACATTTCTTAGAAAAGTTGATAGCGGTTGTTCTGCTACCAACCTTTAAAAAAGAATAAGCTTAATTAGCATCTCTTACAGGCTTAACTATGTATCCATTTATCTGAGTTAGTTTTAATTTGGAGATTCCTCCACAATTATTCAAACACTAGAAACAGATTTTGAAATGGGGAGATAAAGATTCTTGCTCATGTGCATCTGGAGAGGTTTTTTTTTCATGAGCAAGACAGGAGGGTAATTTGTTTCCTTGATTAGAAAATCTGTTTTAGGTTTCATCCATAAGTAAGCCAACTGATTTTGCTACATAAACTGAGCAGAGACCACACCTGTGACATTGGTTAGCAGCATGTTTTGGAGATGGGGTTCCCAAGGTCAGCATTCTGTTAATCCTCACAACTTTTTGAGGGAATACTATTACATGTATTTACAAATGAAGAGACCCTGAGAGTATCAAGACCCAGATGTGGTGCCCTCTGAAGAGTGGCAGAATAGGTATGCATTGGAGCTCAGCGCTGACCTCCATGTATGCTGCCTCCCCACCTTTTAGGGCCCTTTCCAGCACATGTTTCTTAACCAATGTGCTGGGAGTAACATTATTATGCATTGAATTATGTTTCCAGCTGACTCAAAGATGAGTGAGTACCCTTAGTACCCTCACAATGTGCCCTGATTTGAAAATAGTGTCTTTGCAGATGGGGTTACTTTAAAATTAAGGTGTTAGAATGATCCCTACTCAATATTGCTGGTGTCCTTATAAAGAAGACGTTTGGACACAACAGGAATGAAGAGGACAGAAGTCACGGGGGAGGGAAGATTCTCCCCCCCCAGGCTCTGAAAGGAGCATGCCCGGCTAACATCTTGATTTTGGACCTGTAGCCTCCAGAACCGGAACACAATCTCTTTGTGTTATTTTAAGTCTCGCAGCTTTTCCTGAATACTTTGTGACGACAGCACTAGAAACATGATATAAAACCTAAAGGGAAATTGCAGTTACACCAAATATTTGCTGACCCCGATACAATGAGTTTACTCACCTTTCTACTTCACTTGCTATTAGGATACATTTGGTTATGGGATGATGCAAGCGTTTTATCAGATTTTCTTCAACTCATTCATGTTCTATCACCATTTTCCCCCACTGTCATTGTCTTCTGCAAATGAATAAATTCTCCAGCCAATTCTAAGGAGCATTAATTTTTTTCTCAGTTATTTCAGACATTTCTGAGCCGTGAAGGGGACGTGGCTCATCTCTTCCTAGAAGTTGAACTCTCGCTTCATTCCTTTATGTTAGTATTTTTTTTATTAAAAAAAACAAATTGTGATGCCACCCTCCTATATCCGACTTCCAGTTACTCACGTGGTTCTGTGTGCTATTTCCTATCTTCAAGGCGTGAGCTAAAGGACTTAATAGTTATGATGGATGAATTCACAGAACAAAGGGGTTATGGTTACCTTGCATTTTTATTATATGGGTACATGTGCAAATCCAAGTATGAATGTATGTTTTCATTCCACTAAAATATTTATCCTTCTGATTATCTTTGCCTTCAATTATTGATGATGTTAATTTGATTTCTCGAAGCACAAACAAACTATGGAAAATAGCATAGTAATACATCCAGTGATAACGTCAACCTTACTCTGTACATTTGCTATGAAATGATCCGTGAAAATTTCATATACAGACATTTTAGAGTTAGGTCTGTTAAGTCTCTTCCTTTAATACACTAAATGACAGGTCCATGATATAAATATTTAATGCACTTTTACAGATGAACTATTTTTGCTCTTTTACCAAGAAGGTACTCTTTTCCACAATTTAATCATATCATACAGCGCAATATCTTACTTCAATAATTGTTACAATAAACATCCTAACAACTAAATTATGAGATACATGATTAATTTACATAATAAGGTTAATTAGCTTTACTTTGATATATCTATATCTAACCTTAAATCCTGCATTTACATTTTATTTTTTAAAGTTCTGCTACAGTATTTTCTAAAAGCCATATCACCAGAATTTTAGGTTCCCCTAATTCCTAACTATTCTAACTGGCAGTGGCTAAAGGTATTGCTAATGCTAAGTCACTTCTACAGCTTTTTCAGTTAAGGCCATTTAAAAAGAAAATATATCATCATAGCTAAAACGTTCTATTATGTTCTATCAAAGCAGGTTCATGCAATTTTCATTTTTAACAACAGAAAAAATACTTCCATGTGAATCTTTTATCCACTAATAAACATAATTTGGTGCTTGGGCCGTACATCACTCTAATTGCAACCTTATCTTTTATGCTAAAGACAGCCTAAAACTATGACAAGAGGGAGAATTTTTTTCTTTCATGAAAGGGCTTAATTACGGAGTCTCGCAATTGTCTTTGTTGCTCGGTATTTGCCTTCCTTTCAAAACACAATACTCCAATTTATCAAGTAATCATTCTACTTGCTCTTTTATCACTCATTTCACATATTCATCCAAAAGCTTTAAAAATGATTATTTTATAATGCGCCTCCATTTACCGTGCTTTGAAGGAGGATGGTTTATTTCTAAATGCTTTCAGTTCTAACCTCTACCGTTAGCAAGTATGCAACTTCCCAAACACAGGATAACGAAAAACACGTGAAAAGCTTGTGTAAAATAAACATATGGAAATCCTCAGATCAGAGGATGAGGAAAGAAATCTATACCTTTTATCTGATAGGTATGACTTCAAACTGGACCACCTACTTCCAGATTTGTATATATGGATGGGACAGGTATGTATATAGGCATATATGTACGTACATCTATGTATATACAGCCTATGGACGCTAAACATGTTTTTTTCTTTTTAGCCTGGGCAGATATAAAAGAAGCAAAATGTAATAGTTACCCTTTTAAAACCATTACAAATAATTTAGATCTTTTAATCACAGAGTTTTTGTATTTTATACTGCAGCATTAACAGTATTTCTGATTTTTTTTTTTTTTTTTTTTTGAGACAGAGCCTCAAGCTGTCACTCTGGGTAGAGTGCTGTGGCATCACAGCTCACAGCAACCTCCAACTCCTGGACTCAAGCGATTCTCTTGCCTCAGCCTCCCATGTAGCTGGGAATACAGGCGCCTGCCACAACGCCTGGCTATTTTTTGGTCACAGCCGTCATTGTTTGTTGGGCCTGGGCTGGATTCGAACCCGCCAGTTCAGGTGTATGTGGCTGGCTCCTTAGCCACTTGAGCTACCGGCACCAAGCCATTTCTGCATTCTTATATCCAAATTGTTCCCCCACCCCAAGAAGTCTGGACTTCAAATTATGAAACTTTTTCTGGATGTTTCATAGGTGTGGTTGGTGCCCAAGCTGGACCTACAAAACCTGGTGTGCACACACTGGAAGTTTTCCTTTACAAAGTCTGTAACATTTCCTATTTCCTACAGTACTCGACAGACACATGCCGCCTTCATGCTTTGCCCACTATAAAGACTTAAAACAAAATACTTTTTATGTTTTAAAGATTTAGTGGTTATTAAAATTTTTGTTTTTGTTTTGCTACATTGTTATCCATAATTCCCAAATATGTTCTACTAAGGGTGTTAAAAAATCAGTTTTGCAATGCTGTAAGCAGGTTTGCATCTTACGAAGCTGAGCAGCTTTGATCTGAACTCCAAGAATAATAATTTTCTCATCGATCAAATGGATATATCACAATCCTACATACCTAGAGAGATCATTCAATGAAGAATTAGTGTCCAATGCCCACTGTCTTTTAAGAACTCTTCTGGGTGCTGAAGACACCATTTCATTTGTTAATAAAACCAGCAAATCTCTACTCTCCTGGAATTTACATTCTGGGAGGTAGCAAAGTGAGCGAAAGTGGATAACTAATAAATATAGTAGAACCTCTGGAAGTTGTCCACCCACGGGACTGCAACAAGCTGGTCGACACACAGAGGTGGTCAACACAAGGACCTAGGCCCCTGTGCTGACACGCATGTGTGGAGCATGTCTGGTCTATAAAAATTAGGTCAAGCCAAGGAGGTGGTCAGTGTGGGGAGGTGGTCAGTGTGAAGAGGTGGTCAGTGTGGGGAGGTGGTCAATGTGGGAAGGTGGGCAGTGTGGGGAGGTGCTCAGTGTAGGGAGGTGGTCAGTGCAGGGAAGTGGTCAGTGTAAGGAATCGGTTAGTGTGGGGAGGTGGTCAGTGCAGGGAGGTGGTCAATATATGGAAGTGGTCAGTGTGGGGAGGAGGTCAGTGTGGGGAGGTGGGCAGTGCAGGGAGGTGGTCAGTGTGGGGAGGTGGTCAGTGTGGGAAGGTGGGCAGTGTGGGGAGGTGGTCAGTGTAGGGAGGTGGTCAGTGCGGGGAGGTGGTCAGTGTGGGAAGCTGGGTAGTGCGGGGAGGTGGTTAGTGTGGGAAGGTGGGCAGTGTGGGGAGGTGGTCAATGCAAGGAGGTGGTCTGTGTGGGGAGGTGGTCAGTGTGAGAAGGTAGGCAGTGTGGGGAGGTTGTCAGCGTAGGGAGGTGGTCTGTGTGGGGAGATGGTCAGTGTGGGAAGGTGGGCAGCGTGGGGAGGTGGTCAGCATAGGGAGGTGGCCAGTGCGGGGAGGTGGTCAGTGTGGGAAGGTGGGCAGTGCAGGGAGGTGGTCAGTGTGGGAAGGTGGGCAGTGTGGGGAGGTGGTCAGCGTAGGGAGGTGGGCAGTGTGGGGAGGTGGGCAGTGTGGGGAGGTGGTCAGTGTGGGGAGGTGGCCAGTGCGGGGAGGTGGTCAGTGTGGGAAGGTGGTCAGTGTGGGGAGGTGGCCAGTGTGGGGAGGTGGTCAGTGTGGGGAGGTGGTCAGTGCAAGGAGGTGGTCTGTGTGGGAAGGTGGTCAGTGCAAGGAGGTGGTTAGTATAGGGAGGTGGTCAGTGTGGGGAGGTGGTCAGTGTGGGGAGGTGGCCAGTGCGGGGAGGTGGTCAGTGTGGGAAGGTGGTCAGTGTGGGGAGGTGGCCAGTGTGGGGAGGTGGCCAGTGTGGGGAGGTGGTCAGTGCAAGGAGGTGGTCTGTGTGGGAAGGTGGTCAGTGCAGGGAGGTGGTCAGTATAGGGAGGTGGTCAGTGTGGGGAGGTGGTCAACTGTCCTTCTGTGTGTAGTAGTCACCCTTATCCAAAGGGCAATGCCTAAACCACACTGAACCCCAAGTAAACTATGTTGTTCCCTATACATCCATATCTATAATAAAATTTATAAACTTAGACACCTTATGAGCTGACAACAATGACTAACAAAACACTAATAAAATAGAACACTTATAATAGCACAATGTAACAAAAGTTACGTGAATGTTGTTTCTCTCTCTAGAAATGTTTCCTTGTACTTACTGTTCTTACTGTTTTCAACAGTTATTGACCAAAAGTCACCCAAACTGGGGAGAGCAAAACCAGTCCGGGGAAACCGTTAAGGGCAGGCAGGGAGGTTACAAATGAAAGAGGGAGAATAAACAGGATAAGCAGCTTGGGAGTGAGTTGGAAGAACTCTATTGAATTAAAAAAAAAAAAAAGAAAAAACACTGGTTTTTATTATGATCAAGACAGTTTCATCTTGTTTTGAACTTACCTCTTTTATTTAATAAATCATAACTGTGTACGTTGATGGACTTCTGGGGTACAGTGTGCTGATGTGATCTTCAATGTGAAAGGACTCTATTTCATCTGAAGCTGATTTGCTAATGCTTCGCTGCTGAAGGGATGCTTGTGCAGAGACCAGCGTTAAGTGGGAAATTAATGGACATGTCGACAGAGGAGGCAGTGGCCAGGGCGAAGGCCCTGAATGAGTGAGGCCTGCTCGGTGTTCTGAAATAGGAGCACACAGGCCCTTACAGCTGCAGCTGCAAGAAACAAGGAGAAGGATTAAAGTAGCTGAGAACAGAAAGGCTGGTGAGGAGAAGCAGACAGTGGAGAAGGGAATGCCCAGGGGAACCCAGTGTGCAGGACAGACCTGGGTCTGAGTGAGCCACAAGGCAGTGGAGGCCTGGCCAGGATGGCAGGGTGTCTGATTCTGTTGTCACATCAGTCCCATTGTTCATGAAGAATGGGGTGACAATCTGTGAGGGTGGGAGGAGGAAATTCATTTAGGGGCATTCCCAGATGAGTTCCTGGGGCTCTCTGCCAGCCGCTCTGCCAGGAGGCTGCTTCCACCATCCACTGGGGCTGACTTCTTTCTGGGCATCTAGTTTCAACTTGAATACTATCTTGTCAGAAAAATCTTTGACTACACCTGTGTAAGCCATACTTCAACCTTGTTTATGGGTGTGTGGTCCTAGAATCTCAGTGGATGGCTGAGACCCTGGATAGCACGGGGTCCTGCATACACTGTGTCTCTTCCAAGCTGATGGGCAAGGTGGCTCTTAAGTGCCTAATGAGCAGGTAACTTCAATATGAACAAAGAGACGATTCACATCCGGACAGGACAGCAGCACAGGGCAAGATGTCATCATGCTACTCACAACCACGTACAATTTAAGACTCATAAATTATTTATTTCTGGAATTTTCTGTCTAATATTTTTGGACTGCAGTTGAGTGCCGTTAACTGAAACTGGAAAGCAAAACTTCAGGTAAAGGGGAACTACTGCATTTTTTAAAAATAATAACATACCTTGTTTGAAAGAAGCAATATATCAAATACAACTTCTAATAATGTGAAATGCTAAAAAAATGCAAGTATTAGACTGCTAATGTCATAGGTCCATTATCTTCCGAAGCATAATTTATTTATTATTTATTTATTTATTATCTACATACAAAACTTGTTCCTTCAGACCTGACGCTAAGATTATACATACTATTTTTATTTAAGTTGTAAATCAAACAACATATTCATTAATATCCCAAAGGTATATTTACACTTAATACTTTTTCAAGTCTTCCCTAAATTTATTTGAACATTTCTTTCTAAGCACAGAGTTCTTTAATACTACATATAGTATGTTGTATGTTACTCTTTATACGTAATATAGTATATATTTATATTATAATATATGTGTGTGTATATATATATGTAAAGAAAGAAAAAGAAAAAAATAGAAAAATAAATAAAAGGAAATTACTACAAAATTAACATCTAGGCCTTTGTCTTGGCCTGATACCTCTTACCTCTTACCATTTTTTTTTTTTTTCTAGAACACTAGTTTTTGAATATACTTGCTGTTACTCTGGGATAAAAGTTTTTGTGGAAAGATAAAGTTTGAAAATACTACCTACTTTCTCTTCTTAGACATAAATGATGCGATTTTGCATATTAAATGCTGTGAGAGATCCTCTAGCAACAAAAGCAATTTTTTAAAATGTATTTGACCCTTGGCCTCTTTTATTGAACATATATTAATAGCTTCTCCAAAAACATGATCTTCCTGAGTTTTACATACAGAAGTATTTATTAAAATTATTTTTATTGCTCAGAGTAGCTATCCAGTTATAGAAATTGAGTTGATATATTAAATCAAATTAGTGGATTTGAATTCCCAGGACCTAGAACAGTGAAGTTGTACATAGTAGATGCTTTACAAATAACCTGTTGACCGAACTTTCTGAATATGTTACAGCATATAAAGTTATGAAGTTATGTATAGTAAGAGACTCCATTATGTCTGCTCTGTTAACTCTCATCGTCCTCACAAAACCTACGTGCACACGCCATCGGGAGTGGAGCAGGTGGGAATCTCCTTAGATGACATGGTCTGTTTGAGTCATGTTCAAGTTAAAGACCTGTGGCAGGTCCAAGTAAAGACTTTCAGATAAAGCACTTGGGAGTCTGTGGATTTGGCTCAGAGAGGAGCCAGATACTGATACATGGAGTTGGGTATCCAAAGTCTACAGACATTTGATATATGAGGAATAATGGGGAACATCTGGATGGAAGATGGAATGACAGTAAACCACAGGAAATACAGATAGTAATGTAAAAATCATGGGTTTTAAGCAAAGATATGGGAGAAGAAATAGCATCATTTTATGTGATTATTAAATTATCTAGTTCTTTACCAAAGTTTAAAGTTCGTTTGTTCCCCAGTGTATGGATTAAGTTATATATAAAGTACACAGTAAATATTTGTGGAAAAAATAAGCTTCCAGAGAGCCTGGAGGAGAACCAGGAGATCATATTGTTGTAGAAATCAAGTTTTAGATACACAGAGAATTTATTTCTGTGGGTAATACTAATTGGTGGTGACGATTACGCAGTGTCTATATTCCAATTGTAATATGAAATTTGTGATGAATAAAATGATTCCTTTGTCCTTTTTGGCATTATCCAGTTAATAATAGTGAGGTTTTTTTTGTTTGCTTTGTTTTCCCTGCCCACTGATGAGTGAATATAATGGTTAGGGTTTTGTCTTGTTTTGTTTTGAGACAGAGTCTCATGTTGTTGCCCTTGATAGAGTGCTGTGACGTCACAGCTCACAGCAACCTCCAACTCCTGGGCTTAAGCGATTCTCTTGCCTCAGCCTCCCAGGTAGCTGGGACTACAGGTGCCCGCCACAACGCCCGGCTATTTTGTTGTTGTTGTTGCAGTTGTCATTGTTGCTTTAACTGGCCCAGGGTTCGAACCCGCCAGCCTCAGTTTGTGTGACCGGCACCTTACCCACTGAGCAATGATCACCCCCTATGTTGGTTATGTTTTGCTTGCTGTTTCTTCTGGCCCCCAATTTTATTTTGTTATTTGTATCTTATTATTCATAGGAAGATTTTTTTCCTCTATTCCTTTTTTTTTATTGTATTCTGCTTTAGTCATTATTGATTTGGATGAATAATACGTATTGTATTTAAGCTGTAGTTAATCAACAACAAAATATGGATATTCACTTATTATTATAAATAGTTGTGGAGAATCTCTTGAAGTCATGCTTGTCACCATCCAAGCAAATGTCTGTACACTTGTTAAAAGAAAACAGCATTCCTCCATCTTTCAGAAAAGACATATTTCATGCCCCTTCATGGGCACTTTAAATTTCTATGAGCTTAGTTACCTAGTAGAAATTTTCCCAGCGCTTGCTCTTTATAGGTAGGTTAATTAGTTATTAATTCACCAGGATATATTCAAATTAAATTTAGTAAAATTCAGCACTAAATAAATATGACAATATAAGTCTGTTTATTTTAATCTACAAAATATTTTAGTAAATAACCAGAAATTTACTCATACCTGCAGTGTTTGATGAATAGATATCTTTTACTAGAATCTGACAATTTTATTTAAAATAAAGTCTTTTTAGTGTTTAAGTATTCAGTTTCCTATATATTCATTACTATATATAAATTTTGATTTTTTTTTAACGTGGAGATAGTTTGCCTTTTTCATCAGAATGAGGAAAAAAATTGAAGGATGACATGATTGAATTCATCATCAAAAATTGTAGTGAAGAATACTTTAATTAATTAATAAAACTTCATCTTTACAGAGTAATTTTTTGTACCAGAAACAACTAAGTACCCATAATAGTCTTACAAAAAAGTAATTTCTCTCATTTTCCTGATTTAAAAAGCAAATTAAAAAACTAAGGCTTATCAAATTAAATAATTTGCTTGTTTCTCCAGAATTTATGCTGGAATTGAGAGTTGCACAAAATTCAGTCAGTATAAATAATCACCTCTCTTGGTTAGTTAAATGTTTGGCTTGTACATTTTAGGTGAACATACTTGTGTTAGAAACTTACCCTGAGGGAAAGATTTGAGGACTAGAAAAACATGCGGGCAGGGTGGTATCTTACGATCACAGGACCTCAAAAAAAAAGGGCCCTTTACCTCAGGCCTTTTTTTTTTTTTTTTTTTTGGTTTTTGGCCGGGGCTAGGTTTGAACCTGCCACCTCCGGCATATGGGACTGGCATCCTACTCCTTGAGCCACAGGTGCCGCCCAGGCCTTTTTTTGTTAATCATCTTCTGGTGCTGAGACCAAATGCAGCCAGCAGTACTGTCTGGGCAGAGCTTAACGCACCCACCACTTGGTGGCCAGAAATGTCTTCCTTGAAATTTCAGTCTTATTGGCTCTGGCAGGACGGCTGTCATGGCATATTCTGAACTTCACAGGCTGTATTTTCTTTTCATGGGGAAGCTTTGCAATCACTGACTCCCTGTGTGAGGTTGACCAGGTATCCTGAGGTGCTCTGAGACCCCGGGTTCTTCTGACTCCCTGAGGACAGCTGTTGACTGGGATGGGTCAGACTGGACAGTATGACATTTCATCTCACAATAGCATAGTGGTGAAACGCTGGTTTGGGGGTGACTCTCACCCTTAGAGCACAAATAGCATTCAGGGCCAGTTTATGTGCTTCAGCTCTGCTTGGCTCACGTGTCAGTTGTCACCTGTGGGAGTCCTGGATGTGAAGTCACTTCCTCCTACAGTATCTGAAGCCAGTAGGTGTGGGAGCGGGTACTGAGTTTCCCGTGAACACCCGGTGTGAGGACCCATTGCAGGGACCTGCTCCCCTGGGGACTCGTGCAGGGACCCGCTCCCTTCTGTAGGATTCTTGTCTTATGTCATGCAGTCCTCTGAGGTGGCCTCACTTACCTCTTCTCAGGGTTTAAAGACATTTCAACCAGATGGGCATGTCCAGTCGGTCGCTTCTCTGGACCCTGGTCAGTGTGCTGATGGCATGATCTTCCTGGCCAGTCTGAGGCTTTGATGAAGTGAGGGTGGATATTCTTTGCGCAACTGGGACAACTCTGCCTGTGTTGTTCCCACACTGCTGTCCCATACTCCCCTGTCCTGGCCGTGTACGGCAGGGGAATAGGGAACCATATGCTCCAGGGGAACGGAAACATTTTCAGTTCCTTTCAGTCTTGTTTCTTTAAAACCTAGGCAAATGCCTGGTGTGCAGGAGAACTTTGCAAAATGTTTGTTGAATAAACAAGTTAATGAGTCTTACTCAGCTGGTCTTCAGCTCCCATTATTTCGGCTTGGTGAAATATTTTCTCTTTTGTTCCATTCTTCATTTTTTAGCCTACACAGTCTCCTTGAATGGGCTCATCTAAATGTAGACAATTACTTAACATCTATTGAGAGGCTCGCTCTGAAGCATGTGTTTCTAATACAAAACTCTTTTCTAATTCCCAGGCAGTATATTTGAGATGCTTCCACCCGGAAATCCATAACACCCCATCTCGATACACCCAAAACCTAATCCATCATGTCCTTATGCGTAACTTCTAATGGTCTTACACTCCTTTTCTCAAATATCTACTCACTGAGGCTCTTTGCCTGCAAATAAAGAATAAATGCAGTGTATCTTACTCACAAACCACAAGGAGAATAAAGAAACATCCTTTAAAAACTCCAACATGAAATTGTCTCCTGAGTACTAGTAGAGACAGTGTGAACTTGGCAAGTAGATCCTTTTCTTTTTTGCACGCTGCCTTAAAATTGAGCTGAGAATGCAAAAAAGTCAAGAAAAGTTAAGATTTAGGGTGAAATGTCTGATGGGAGGAAAACCAATTAATGCAGGGCTACTTAGCACACATTTCCCTGTGTAATATAATTTGCTCTTCTCTCCTTTCATCTGATGATTATATTTTTACAGTTCAGGAACAATTTAAAATATTAAATAGAACTTGATTTAATTCGATTAAACAAGTTGTTCTCTTCCAGGGACTTTTACACTGCCCGTGGATGATATAGTAATCAAGGCAGACATGTCCCTTCCACTCCTTGAAACAGCTGGTGGTAAAGCTGATGTGGCATCACTGTGTCTGTGAGTTTGAACACTGTGATCCAGATGCTTCTCTCTGCCTCCATGTTTTCATTTTTGTGACTAAGAATGAAACACTGATGGGGAGGGTGGATGGAGGGAGGGTGATGGCTGGGACCACACCTACGGTGCATCTTACAAGGGTACCTGTGATTTACTAAGTGTAGAATATAAATGTCTTAACACAATAACTAAGAAAATGCCATGAAGGCTATGTTAACCAGCGTGATGACAATATTTCAAATGGTATATAAAACCAGCACATTGTACCCCATGATTGCACAATGTACACAGCTATGATTTAATTTAAAAAAAAAAAAAAAAAGAAGCCTAGGAAGGAAGTTCTCTCACTGGCCAGGCTCTGACTATTTATTCATGCTTGTAACCTGGAGTTGGCATCAATTCCACGCAGATAGCATGAGCAGAACATGAGAAATGAATAAATTCTAAGGAAAAGAAAAGTCTGTTAGCAGGAGTAGTAACTCTGTTTTGGTAAAAGCACAGTATATTAGCGACGTTCCCCCACTTCTATGGATGTTCCGAACCTTTCTTCCTCTACACCATTTAAAATACATTCTCTCTTCATGTAAGGCACCTCTTTTTTTTTTTTTTTTTTTACAGTTTTGGCCAGGGCTGGGTTTGAACCTGCCACCTCCGGCATATGGGACCAGCGCCCAACCCCTTTGAGCCACAGGCACCACCCCATATAAGGTAGCTCTTCACACACAGTTGAATCCTCACTCATCTGGTCCTGGAGGAAGACCACAAGCCGTCATGTCCTGTGACACAGCCGCGATGATGAGCATTCCCTTCACGGAGGTCCAGATGGGGCTTTTCACAGCCCAGTCCTCTGTGCAGAAATGATACATTTTACAAACTCTCACAAATCCAAAGCACAATGATGCAGAAGAACAATCACAGTTGTTATTTGGAGTAAGATAGAAAGAATAGCGCTGGTCTTTCTGGGCCAGGATAACAAAGGTTCCTGTCCTGGAAGAAGAGCCAGTTCTGATGCACCCACTTCAGTCTGGCTGACTAAGACCCTGTTCTCTGTGGAAGTCCTTGGATCTATGATTTACATGTTAAAAAATGAATTTTGAGATTTTCCTTCAGAAGCTGCATCATTTTATTAAATCCTTCTAATGTATTTGGGGAACTAGGGACTTTTTTTTTTTAATTGAGACAGGGTCTCATGTTGTCACCTTTGGTAGAGTGCGGTGGCATCACAGCTCACAGCAACCTCAAACTCCTGGGCTTAAGCAATTCTCTTGCCTCAGCCTCCCACGTAGTTGAGACTATGGGTGCTCCCCCATCAGCGCCCGGCTATTTTTAGAGACGGGCTATTTTTTCTGGCTCAGGCTGGTCTCAAACCTGTGAGCTCGGAAACTGTCATGCCCTGTGGCACACCCAGGATGATTAACAATTGTCTGATTCCTTTTCTGAATGTATTTATGTTCATTCGTTCTTTACGAGGTTTTTGTTTCTAGTCCTTATTTTAAGCATAGTTATTGTTATTAAAATTTAATCCTTTTTACTTTTGTGAAGGCAAAAAAATGGAAACCTAATAAACACATGTATACGTGAAAACACAAAAAACAAAAAACTGTGAGCTCAGACAATCCACCCACCTTGGCCTCCCAAAGTGCTGGGATTGTAGGCGTGAGCCACTGTGCCTGGCTTGGAGACTTTCAATGATGATGAATCAAGCTCATGACAGATTAAGCTTTTGTGTTTCACTCTAAGTTCTCATTGTTAAGTTGAATCCAAGACCTAGAAGTTTGAATAATGGGAATTCCCTTTCTATCAGAAGGTATAAACAATGATGGCAAGGATTTTTGTTTGTTTTATTCTCTGTTGTAACACTAGGGCCGTAATATTGCAGTAGTTTTATAAATATGTGTTAAATGAATAAATTAACTCTCCCTTTGTCTTGTTCTCCCCTGAATTCTATTATTTCTGCCTATTAAACACCTGTTAACATGCCCATTGCTCTCCAACCTCCCTCTACTGCCGGCCCAGCTCAACTCACTGTTACCTACTGTCAAGGTCTGTCTGCGAAACGGTCCCTTCTCTTCAACTCCTGTTTCATCCCATGCCATCTGGTACTCAACTGCAAGGCTGTATTTTTAAAATGGGGATCAGGTCGTGTTAATTTTGTCTTTAAGTGTTTCTCCAGGACTTTGGAGGTAAAGTTTAATACCCTCACTGTGACCTCTACTGGCTCCTGTTTTCCCCTCTCTCTTCACCCCACTGGCTGCTCTCTCCCCCTCGTTTTTTAGATTCCTGCTATGCCGAACTTCTTCCAGTTACAAACACTGCCAGTTTGTTTCTTCCACCTGCTGTTCATTCTGTCTAAAGGACCTATCTTGATCTACTTCCCTTCTTCTGTCCTTTGTCTGGAAAATTTCTGGTTGTTCTACAGATCATGGAGGATTTGGACAAGTTTTCAATTAAATTCCCTTGGTAATGAACCCTTAAAACCCTTTAAAATACTTAATAACAAGCATTCTTCTTTTAATGACTTGGTGCCTGTCCCTACAGTGGACATTCTGTCCATTCTGGTACAGAATCCTTCCTGCTGACTGGGAATCCTTCTTTCAGATGTTTTCAATGCTGGGGAGTTCATGCCAAGCGCCCCACACCCTGTTACAGGACAGGGAGTGTGACCCACATCTGCCGGTGGAATTCTGCTATTTCTTTGACTTCATAGGTAAAGGCAGAGACATCGGTACCCACAGAGCTGATTTTATCCTTTCTTTCTATGATCCTTCCCCAAATGTTTTTTTTTTCTTTTTTCTTTTTTGCAGTTGTTGGCTGGGGCCAGGTTTGAACCTGCCACTTCCGGTATATGGGGCCGGTGCCCTTCTCCTTTGAGACACAGGCACTGCCAGCAAAATGATTTTATATAAAGACACAATTTTTTTTTTCAGCTGGTTTTGGGGTAGGAACCTGAGAGGGCAATCATTTCCTGAACTCTCAAAGGAATAGTGTGTTCCTAAGATAAATTCAAATCTTCAAATTGTTAAAAATAAATACTGCATCTGTAGTCTCAGCTGCTTGGGAGTCTGAGGCAAGAGAATCACTTGAGCCCAAGAGTTTGAAGTTTCTGTGAGCTGTGATGCCACGACATTCTACCCAGGGTCACAGCTTGAGGCTGTGTTTCAGAGAGAGAGAGAGAGAGAGAGAGAGGAGGGAGGGAGGGAAGGAAGGAAGGGGAAGGAGGGAGGCAAAGAAAGAAAAATATAAAGAAGTACTGCTTTAATTTTTTAAATTAGTTCCCTTTTTTACCTTCTATTTGACAAGGATTTACAAAACAATTCAGGTCCAGGCTCCTTCAATCATCCTCTTGCATTTCGACTCTTAGTATGCAAAGTAGTGTTAAATAAATAATAATTACTTAGTACATATTTTTAAATTGGAAAAAGGGAATATATTTAAGAAAAGCTCAAGAATTTTTTTTCTCTTAGTAGTTTCATATAGTCAGGGCAAGAAAAAACTGACTTAAGAGATCATTTTCCACTCAGACCTCATGAGTATATTTTAGTCAAAGTCAGAGGAAACATATCCATCATAGGGAAACGATAGAGTTTTTTAAGATGTGAAAAGTATCCACTTGCAGTCTTTTAATCACTTTCTATATTTTCCAGGGTAGGACATATTATATAGATTTTTTATTTTGAGACAGAGCCTCAAGCTGTCCCCTGGGTAGAGTGCTGTGGCATCACAGCTCACAGCAACCTCCAACTTCTGGGCTCAAGCGAATCACCTGCCTCTGCCTCCCAAGTAGCTGGGACTACAGGTGCCAGCCACAATGCCCGGCTATTTTTTGATTTACTGCCATCATTGTTGTTTGGCGGGCCTGGGCTGGATTCAAACCCACAAGCTCAGGTGTATGTGGCTGGCGCCTTAGCCGCTTGAGCCACAGGCGTCAAACTATATAGATAGACTTTTTATCTATCGTTATTTTCAAAATGGATTTGAAGAGCTAGGTGGTGTTAGAGTCATCACTAATTTCATAGGATCTTAATTATCACAGTATTTCTATAATATCCCATTTTCCATATTCTGTTATAAAAGTCAATTCACTTAATAAGTTTTGCTACTATTTAAAAATTTGGTTCTTTTGTAAATCCCTATATTATGTATTTAAATATTAGGTTGCATAGTATCTTTAAAATGTACACAGATCAAGAAGACAGTGATAGGCCTGGAAATTAACTTCTAACATTTCCTTTCAGATACTCAAGAAAACATTCATACAAGAAAAAAAAAAATTATACAATTCTAGAGCAGCTCTACGAAATGCAAATGACAATCAAATGTCAGTCAGAATCAAGGATATTTTTAAACCAATTAAATCATTATTCTGAACATATTTAAAAAATATGGATGATGCTTTTTTTCTTATGCTCCATTTAAAAAAAAAAAAAGATTAGTTCACACAGATAACTTTATTCACTGGTAAACTCCACATTGTGTCATATGTCAATACTTAGCTTGCCCAAGAAACAGGGAGTCATATCCTCAACCCCTGCTCTTGATCTTCCCTCCTTGGCCCGTGAGAGCTGTCATACTTTACAGATAACCTACATCCATGAAAAGGTTGAAGACAATTCCTCATTTCAGGATTTCAGGAAAGTTATAAGCCTTAAATTATCTTCATCCTTGGAAGTAACAGAAACAGAAAATGATTTGCAGTAGAATTAGTTTAATAAATTATATAATATCTCATATGTGACGGAGAGCAACTAACATCATATCTAATCCTTCATTCTCTTCTAGAATTTTGGCACCTGCATTTCCCTTGTGAGATGTTTGAAGCACACTTTTTGAGAGATACAGAGGTGCCAGGTAGAAGGTAGAGTGGAAGAGCTCTTACCCTTCTATTGCGGCAGCAGACAGAGCCCGGGGGCGAGCTGGGAAGTGAGGGGTGCAGCAGTCCATTGCTGTGATCGTATGGGTCTGCTTTTGTGCTCAAGCACTTCAAATTTTGATATTTTGAATTTTGATATGGTAGAATTCTGAGATTCTCATGCTTCCTGATTTTTATTAAGGTCAAGGCTGATGAGGGATGTTCCACCCTGAATTGTTTACTGTGATTTATTGTACAGGAAACAGATTTGTTGTAAAATTAATTACAAATTTGTAAAATTAATTATTCACGTGTTAGTTTACCTTATTCAAAAATAAGAACCTGCTACATGCTTAAGATATAAACTGTCCTAATGTTGTGTACATAAGCAAAACATAATTTATAAATAAGGTATATCTTTAAAAATATATATGTATACCATGGAATACTATGCAGCATTAAAAAATGGAGACTTTACCTCTTTTATGTTTACATGGATGGAGCTGGAAAATATTCTTCTTAGTAAAGTATCTCGGGAATGGAAAAAATAATATCCACTGTGCTCAGTACTACTGTGAAACCAATTTATAATCACTCACACTTGCATATGAAGAATGAAACACAACTATAGCCTAGGATGAAGGAGGGAAGGGGAGGGAGAGGCGAGGAGAGGGACAGGATGAAGGAGGGCGGTGGGTTGATAGAGGGAGGGTTGGGAGGGGGACCCCACCTATGGAGCACATTGTAAGTACAAGTTGGATCTATCAGGTGTAGAACACAAATGTCTTAATGCAGTAATTGGGTAAATGAGGTGAAGGCTATGTTGATTAGTAGTATGTAAGCACTCCAATTTGTACAAATAATCAACACATCAAATCCCATAATGGCATAAATGTATTTATGATCTATGTATAAATGACTTAATAAAAAAAAAAAATAAATAAATAAATAAATAAATAAATGTTATCACCAAGAAGAAATGATGAAAAAAATAGTATCCTCATATATTATGGGTCTAAATTCATTGATTAAAAATGAAGTGATATTGGCTTGGCATCTATAGCTCAGTAGCTAGAGCGCCAGCCACGTACACTGTAGATGGCAGGTTCGAATCCAGCCTGGGCCTGCCAAACAACAATCACAACTGCAACCAAAAAATAGCCGGGTGTTGTGGTGGGCACCTGTAGTTCCAGCTACTTGGGAGGCTGAAGCAAGAGAATCGCTTAAGCCCAAGAGTTTGAGGTTGCTGTAAGCTATGACACCATGGCACTCTACCGAGGGTGACATAATAAGACTCTGTCTCAAAAAAAAAAATGAAGTGACCTTGAACCAATATGTAAGATGTGTTTATAATACCCAGGATCATAAGCAGGGTGAAAAGCCATCACTCTGCCGTGGAGGAGCTCAGAACCACACCCTGGACTCAGCATATTTCCTGAGGATATACTGAGAATTTTCACAGACAAGAGTGGACACATTGGAATAAAAGAAACTCTCCTTTAACAGATCAGATTGAGGATATCCATGAACAGAGACTATGATACAGTATAGATACACTACTTCATAGAATACAATCCATGTCGAACTTATAGAATATTTATAAAATGGTCAGTGCACTAAGATCATAAAAAACAATCTTGACCAGAAAAAAAAAATTCCATAATAATATTGTGTATCTGGTGGGAAACTGGAGTTTATTTTTCACTCTTTCTGATATTCTATGCTATCCAAAAATTAATATTTATTTCTATTTAAATTTAAACTATTTTAAATGTGTGTATATGCGATACCTATTTTGTGTTTGATTGCCTAACATTTTCACAATTAGTTATAATTAAAGTCTGAATATAATTCATTTTGGAGACACCTTGAACATAGTGTAGGTCAAATCTGAAAATGTGTTTTTGTCAGTCTTTGATGGAATAGGGAGAAGATTTGAAGTTACTGAGTTCTGCCAGACGATACTGGGTTAGGACTGTGTGAAAAAAAATTGTATAGGCTGGGGCGGGGCCTGTGGCTCAGTGAGTAGGGCGCCGGCCCCATATGCCGAGGGTGGCGGGTTCAAACCCAGCCCCGGCCAAACTGCAACAAAAAAATAGCCGGGCGTTGTGGCGGGCGCCTGTAGTCCCAGCTGCTCGGGAGGCTGAGGCAAGACAATTGTGTAAGCCCAAGAGTTAGAGGTTGCTGTGAGCCGTGTGACGCCACCGCACTCTACCCGAGGGCGGAACAGTGAGACTCTGTCTCTACAAAAAAAAAAAAAAGAAAAATTGTATAGGCTGAGTGTTCCTCTAATTTAAAATATCTGTGGTCCTATGAACGATGAGCATTGCATTTTTTTAATGTTGATATTGCAGTATCACAAAGAAAGAGCAAATCATCTTGTCTTTAGCAGAAACAAAATATTAAACTTACTATACATGAAATGCTGATTTCCTTAAGTTCTAAGTTTGCAAGCTGCTACCTCTGACAATTCACTCAGGCCCTTCGTGTGTTATTATTATTACGGTTGTTGTGACAGTACATCTTCCTTCTTTTGTACATTTTGGCTTGTGATTATCCTTCAACTTTTCAGATAAACTTTTCTGAAACCAGGGATAAGGCAAAAATCCATATCATTTTTTAATACAAGCTTTTTCCTGCAACAATGTAGTGCAGACAGCTCAAAATATCAACGAACTGCTTGGGATGGATTTGGCTCATGAATACACCGTTTTCAGATGGTTTGAGAATTAATCTTGAATATGAGCCATGGGGGTGACCTGAGACCAAGGTGGAGAGCCGTAGTAGAAATTACTCCATCTCAACCTACTCATGAAATAGCTGTGAGGTTCAATGTTGCCATTCCAACAATATTGGACCATAAGAAAGAAATTAGCAAGGTAAAGAATCTGGATAGATGGGCTCTGCAGCATGAATTAAACAAGTTTCAGAAGAGACAGTCTCAAATCTTTCCTGTCTGTGCTGTCGTAACATAGGGGTGAACCATTTCTGCAGTGTATTGTTACACTATTTAGTTTGGCTGAATAGTACTCCACAGTATGTGTGTGTGCGTATATCCACAGTATGTGTGTGTGTGTGTGTGTGTGTGTGTATATATACATGGAAGAAATTCCTGGGCGGTGCCTATGGCTCAAAGGAATAGGGCGCTGGCCCCATATGCTGCGTTCAAACCCAGCCCCGGCCAAAAACTGCGCCAAAAAAAAAAATAAATAAATAAAAATAATTCCTGTTTATGTCCATCCCCATTTATCCTTTGTATCTTCCCTACAGAGCTCGACACTAACCGGCTGAGCCAGGTCCAGGCGTGTGGCTGGAACAGGTGCCTCTCACACCGAGGTGTGGTTCACAGCAGCTCTTTCAGGAATGAAGCCGGCGTTTCTTCACTCTTCAGTTGTGCCCCTCCTGGGAACACAATACAAAAATTATAAAGGAAAACAGCAGTGAAGCATTTGTAAGGAGTACAAATGGCAGGAGCCTGGCTCCTTATCCTGGAAGCAGAACACAGCCACACCAAGAAAACAAGTTAAAAGATTAGATTAGAAAGCAGGCATCTGGGCTGGTTGGAAGAGATCAGCAGTATAGATTAAAAGGTAGTTAACATCACCCCACTTTACCGTATGTGGGCCCTTTTAAAAGTTAATTCTAACCTAAACCCTTGGCCCACTCCCCTATACATTATTCCCTGTAAGATTTATGCAAGACCACCCAACGTCATGTGTGGGGACATAGTTTCCTTGACTACTAAATAACCATGGCAAATCAGCTAAAGCTATATTATAAATGTTGAAACACAATAAAAGGTCTGGTGTTTACTCTGGTGAGAGTGCCTGCCTCTCTGAGCCTCATCCACCGTTGCCCCAGCAATAGCTGAGTATGAGAATCTGTCTGGGTCCCACCCATCTCCTCCAAGGATGTCAGCCGGGGCAAAGAGCAAATGCCAAGGATATCAGCCAGGGCAAATGCCTTTGTCTTTTTTTTTTTGATTGATTTGGAAATTAAGGACACTACATATAGAATTCTTCAAATCTCAACTCTTTCAACCTTTATTCCCATTGAAAATATTTTTATTATTTTTTACTATCAGTACAATAGCTTAAACTACATACATGAAGAATGCTCGGGGTGGGGGTGAGTTTTGGGAAGAGACACATGAAGAAAAAGGACCACCAATTGGTCACGTACAACATGTGGGAGCAAATCAGAAATATCATGCTGAGCCATTAACTTCAAACTTTGTTCTTGACCACTGGTGATCCACGGACTGTCAAATGTCCCTGCGCGGTGGGCTGGGGTGGGTGGTGGGATTGTGATGGTGAAGGGCGTTCTCAAAATCTGGCAAATCATGTCTGGTGTAGGCCACCATGCCCTGCATGAAGGGATAAGAAAAATAATTCTACTGCATAAATTTTATATAGTATATAAATAAAAAAATGTCAATCTAAACCTTCTGTAAGGAATGACTTTACTATCAAATTTAGGACATTATTTAATAGGATATAATTTAGGACATGGTCATCAAATTTATTTACCCGGAGATTAGGAAAGTCATACTTTTGGTGAACCTGGAACACTATTTAAATGGAGACTTCAGTGGATGAGGCAAGGTGAATGTTAATCGTTTTATTTTTTTCTTTGCAGTTTTTCCCCAGGGCTGGGTTTGAAATCTACCACTGGTATATGGGGCCGGCGCCCTACTCCTTTGAGCCACAGTCCACACCCAAAGTGTAGAAGTCAGGTGATGATACTTATCCTGCATAAAGATTAACATTCACTCAAGAAATGAGCACATCCATTTTTTTTTTTTTTTTTAGAGACAGAGTCTCACTCTATCACCCTCAGTAGAGTGTTGTGGCATCGCAGCTCACAGCAACCTCCTGGGCTCAGGCGATTCTCTTGCTTCAGCCTCCCGAGCAGCTGGGACTACAGGCGCCCGCCACAACTCCCGGCTATTTTTTTGTTGCAGTTTGGCCGGGGCCGGGTTTGAACCCGCCACCCTTGGCATATGGGGCCTGCGCCCTACTCACTGAGCGCAGGCGCCACCCGAGTACATCTTTTTTAAGGCTTACTTTCATGGTGTCAATTTTCTACATTTGTTTATAAATTTAATGTTATCTTGAGTACCACGAATTAAGTCTAGAACAGAAAAAATACTCAAGAAATATTGGAACAAATAAAGGAAAAGAAGGAGGAGGGAGGAAAGAGAGGGGAAAGGGGGAAGTAGAAAAGATTTTTCAACATATTCCTTTTCTTTACATCTGGGCCACATCATAAAAATATGAACGAAAGCATACAAATGAGACCACAATAACATATAAACGCAAATGAAAACCTCTTCTGATAGATAAATTATATATTTTTTTCTTCTTTTACATAATCCTAGCTGCGTAGCTTGTTAATCATGACAGGTTATACGTGTATATTTTTGAGAACTGGTACTTAACTATGGATGAAGATCATTTGACAAATGTTTTTAAATCCATTTAAAATATATCTTTCTTTCTGATACTTTCACATGGCATAACACTGAAGTGCTTATATCTTTTTAAAAATTTAAGAAAACCGAGTTTTCACTTGGCTGTCAATAGAATACATATTTCAGCAACACATTAGGAGAACTTTTTCTCTGTGAATTATCCCTAGAGATTAAAAATAAAAATACGGTGGCGTAGAAAAGCTGCCAAAGCACATTATATGCCTGTTCCTGGCTCCTACTCTTATTCTTTTTCCTATCCAAATGAAGCATCTTTCTGCCAAAAGCATACAGGTGTGGAAGCAGATCTTTCAGTCTGTGAACTCTTGGGTTTACATCTGAAGGATCTATCTTATTTTTGGATATGTATTGATGGTTTATAAAAAAAAAATGTAGAAGTGGGATGTTCTTATGGAAATGAACAAGAAGTGGAGCATCTGTCACCCTCTTTGCATCACAGAAAATGCTGGTAGGATGTATCTGGAAAAAAACTACTCAGTTGTGCTACAGTGTTTGCAATATTGGGTGCAGTGATCCAGGTACACATGTTGAATGTTGAGAAATAGATTTTAAATACAATCTGTAAAACCTGCACAATATTATACAGTTCATAGCGGTGTTTGGAAAATAATCAATGCTCACAAACGACTTGTGTTTGCTGTTTTGCCAAGTATAATTAACGTGATGTGGTGGTATTTTTCATGAATAGCCTAAAACCATTTCATTGCAGTGGACGGAACGTGTGATTACAATAGATCCTGGCAGAGGGAATGAGAAAATATTCCCGTCAGTGTCTTAAGATCATGTTGGGCTTCGCTAGACATGTGTTCTTCTTGTTGGAAAAAAATATAGCAATGACATTGTTCAATAGCAAATATTCAGATTCATTAAATTTTATTATATATGATTCAGTACTCCTTTTCAATGAATTGCTTTGTAAATAATATGTCTGTTCATGTATTCGGTCTACTTGGTTTTGAATGAGGATTATGGGAATATTATGGGAAGCAACTTGTGTGATTCAAAATGGCCGACCTATGAAATGGTCCCTTCCATTAGTAGTTAGTTAAAAATGTTTTGCTGGCCCCAAATAAAGAGAAATTTGATCTTTATTCTCGACTATTTACTGAATTGGTGTCACACATCTTAACATTCAAATCCCAATGCTTTTCGTTCCCTATTTACATTTTTATCTTTGTCTTCCCCCCATCCTTACTTGGGCACACAACATTCTTCTTATCCTTCTCATTTCCTTCCCATTTTTAATTATATGGAGATTAGGTCAAGTACACACTAACAGTACAAAGAAATAAAAGATTGGTGCATGTGTGTATTACAACAGAAAAACTATTAATGTAAGAGCAGATGAGAGGGTAAAATTACTCTTGACTGAGGTAATCAGAAGTGGAAGTAATATTTGATTTGATGATTGAAGGAAGATTTTATTCTGACCACCCAAGATGTCAGTAAAATAGTATTTCAGACAGAGAGGAAAGAGGATGAGTAAATACGGAAAAAGTGAAAAAAACATTACATGCTGAAGTAAATGTCACATTTTTTTCAGTGGGTAGAGTGGGAGGTTACACTGAAAATTGAAGATCAAGATACTGGAAGGAGTGAGTCAGACGCCAAGATAAGTAGGTCATCCCAGGAAACGATGGGGAGAAAAAAGAATGTAACTGTATTTTCTTGTAAATGGAGATATCTCAGGAAATCAAAGCTGTATTTGTAAAATTTGTTAAGGGTATTTGTAAAGATAGACACATCTGTACAACCTTTCTGACAATAGTCCATCTAAAAGCTAATAAATATGTTTATTAGAGGTACAGTTTAACAACAGTCAATTGTCAAAGCAACTTGTATCTAAGAGTAAAATGCAAAAAAAAAAGTCCATTCCTAGTGAATACAGAATAAAAATGTTCCTCTTAAATGTGAACGTGTTAAATTAGATAGACATTTAGAAATGGCACCATCATAAGAAGAATTATGTGGTAAAGATGAAGAGAATTGAGAGACAGAAAAATAGAGTTCTTGGCAAATTTCTGCCATCATAGAACTAATTTATCTAAAATATTTTTTAGCTATACATATTTAAATAATTCAAGATACTTTAGAAACAAAATACATTCGTCCATAATATTCCCCCCAAATTATTATGCAGCAATATATATCAGTGATGTTTTCAATTTCATTAAAATGAAGCCACATAGCAAATTTTCATCATATCTGACCCTTCTGTCTTAAATGAATTGAATTACCCAATTAATTTTATTTCCTTTCAATAAAATTACGTCTCAACTAACAAGCATTGATAATTTATAAAACTCCAGTATAACCTCCTATACATTTACTCAGGTGCTTTATTAAAATGCTGTTTTGATTTATAATACTTATTAGGATAATTTATTATTATAATGTTATTCTTATTTCTGAATGTGTGATATATTTTTCTTTTCTATATGAAGAAGCTGTTCTGATTTGGTTCCCTAACCTACAGAGTCTTCCTTCCTTCCTTCCTTCCTTCCTTCCTTCCTTCCTTCCTTCCTTCCTTCCTTCCTTCCTTCCTTCCTTCCTTCCTTCCTTCCTTCCTTCCTTCCTTCCTTCCTTCCTTCCTTCCTCCCTCCCTCCCTCCCTCCCCCTTCCCTTCCCTCCCTCACTTCCTTCCTAACATGATATTGAAGTGCTAAAATGGAGAAATATAAAGTACTGGTGAAAGGCTATCTAAAAATGTTTCTGTTTGGGGAATGGTATCGATCAGGATCCTAAATGGAAACAGATGGCAAGTGAGAATTATTTAACCAAGGTTGATTGCAAAGATGTGGGAAGAAGATAGGGAGATCTCAAGGTTCAGTGTAAAAACAGATCTACATAGTGGGTCTCCAAATCTCAGTCCTATTTGTTTTTATTTTAGACATGTACAATTTTCTTGCCCTTCATTTTTCAAACTAAATGCAAAATCACTCTGCCTTACACAGTGTCTGTATCGATTTTTCCCTCAATTAAAAGATATTTGAATTGAACTAGATTAATAAGACCTATAAATCAAGAATGCTTGATTAAAAACCAACTCACTTGAAACTATAGTTATTATATGTAAGTTTTTTTTCAATAGTTAAGAAGATTAAAAACTGTTATTCCTTTATTCCAAGAAAACACAGAGAAAAATACTGTCTCAGAGAATGTCTAAAGTGCTTTTTTTGCATTTAAGAAGTTGAAAGAACTATTACAATATGTAATCAATCATGAATATTATCAGATGTATACATACGTGTATATTAGAACTAAATGTGTATTTGCACTTACACATATGTATCCATCTTTTGGGGGGTCAGAGAAATTCCAGATATAATTCCCCGGGTTACTCCTAATTACTCTCCTGCATGGAAGACTTAACATACAGCTCACAGACTTCTGGCTCTCTAGAACTCCATTAAAAATTGACTAATTGTCTAGGGATGGAGGAAAAAAATTATCCATATTAAAATTTTATATTATCTATCTTGGTATCATACTTATTTTTGTTTTCAAGTGGAATGTTTTCCAAATTTGCTCATCAGACTTTTACTATTATTTGTCCTTTTGGTAGAGAGTAGCTATTTCACTGCCCTAGTTATTTGGTGTTCAGAGTCATTTCATATCTTTCTAATTATTTAATCTACTTCAGCCACTCATCAGCTTTCATTCAGGTTGATTTAATTCTTTCTCAGGAAATATAACTGGCATACCATTGATATATCCATTAGTGATTACTGATTATAATGTGTTAACTTTCTGTTAATTGATATTGGATAAATACATGTCTTATTCACAAATCTACATTTGTTTCCTCATAAGAAACTAAATTATTTTTAAAGTGGATTTTGTGAAAATGGATAATTTGATACCTATTTACATTAAATTAAAGCTTAAAACAATGGGAAATATATTATTAAATAAATTCTTTCAATTTGAAGAAATTTGGCATATTTTTACTTAGCTCTCACTAATAAATGCCTCTACCAATTTTCCAGAATAGTTCATATATCTCTGGCATTGAAAGGAAACTGAAAATTATTCTTGGTCAACTCTGGTGAAAAAAATTTTTCAGTACAGCCAAGAAAATTATCACTTGGTTCCCAAGGCTTTTGATACTTTATTCAAATTGCATTTGCGAAGTGCTCTGTGGCATTGGAGTCTATGTTAGAATACAAAAGAAGATGGAGTATGCAAAAAGAAAACACCAAACATGAAACAGCCTATTTTTTGTTGTTGTTTGTTTGTTTTTTGAGACAGAGTCTCACTATGTCACCCTCCCTAGAGTGCTGTAGCATCACAGCTCACAGCAACCTCCAACTCCTGGGCTTAAGCAATTCTCTTGTCTCAGCCTCCCAAGTAGCTGGGACTACAGGCGCCCACCACAATGCCCGGCTATTTTTTGGTTGTAGTTGTCATTGTTGTTTGGCAGGCGGGGCTGGATTCAAATCCACCAGCTCCGGTGTATGTGGCTGGCTCCCTACCCGCTGAGCTACAGGTGCTGAGCCGAAACAGCCTATTTTTTTCCACTGTTCTCAATTTTCCTTCCCGATTAAGATTTCTTTTGTTAGAAAGGTCTTCTTATTTATACACCTTCTTAAGTTTATGTTGCTGCCTGTCCTGTGTGTTCTTGTTCCTCTCCTTTTTAAAATACTTTTCTTAAAAAGTGATCTCATATCAGCCATTTTTTCTTTCTTGACAAAAGGCTTTGTCCCGATTAGAAAAGATTTTTGGAGAAGCAGCAAGATATTCCAACAGTGGTTTAAAATCCCAATGTGTGGACAAGTAGTTGCTGCCTTCATGAGAGAAAAAGCGGACATGCTCTTGATGTGTGAAAAGCTCCAAGGTCAAGATCAGCACACACAGCAGTTACCTCCACTTCCCCAGATTTGGGCCCTGAGGATTGGCAGCTTTTGAAAGAGGCAATTCAATATCAGATACTGAGGTATTAATTCTGACCCCAGTGAATGCAATGAAAATGTAACACATTAAAAGGAGTGTTGACACATTTATTACCTTAGCAGAGATGATTGATTATTTGGGATGTTGATGAAGGGTACTTGGGAACAAGAACAAGTGTGAAATATTAAAGTACTTGGAAACGATGGCAGACGAAGACAGGAATCAGTATTTACTCCATGATAGCAGGTGGTTAACGGGGCAGTGAGGGGGGTCAGACAGAAGTCCAATCTAAAGTGCTTGAGTATGTGTGAGATGAGAAGCTGACTGACCTGAGGACTGGAGGCCTACGCAGCAAGAGATGGGACGCCAGAGACAGGCCAGGTGAGAAAATGCCGCAGAGGGGACTCAGTCCGCAGCGTGTGCTCCCAGGGCTGGGGGATGTTCTTTTTCAGCTTGCTTTTACCCACTTCCACAGTCACAAGAGTGTCAGAGTCCTTCCTACCCTCCTCAGGATTTTCACTGCTCTACATCCAAGAATGCTTCAGATAATTTTGGCCTACACGGAGGCCATTCCTAGAGCCGGGTCTCCCAGGGCTGATGAGATTAACCATGTGGCCAGATCTCAATGTCATGTGTGGGGGTTTCAGTGGATGGGGTGGAAGCCATAACAATGTCTGGAATCTTCTATAAAGCAAGTCACCGAAATTAGGGTCTTCGGCTGCTGCCATACTCCTCAGTGGAGATTTGGTTGTGCATTTCCAATCACACCTGAACATGACTGAGGGTGGGAGTTACATCCATGGCCTTTCAAACACTGAGCAAGAAGATTGGGTAAACCTTATTTTCAGATAGTAGTGAAAAAAAGGAAACTATGTCGAGATTAATACTTTATATAGATTCAATCTCTGGTAGATAGATATTCATAGAATTCATTTCAATTGTATTGGAGACAGAACACAAATAGACACACACAAGCTCCCACAAATAGGCTATTAAATATATATAGGCTTGGCACCTGTAGTTCAAGTAGCTAAGGCACCAGCCACATACACCAGAGCTGGCAGGTTCGAATCCAGCCTGGGCCTGCCAAACAACAATGACAACTATAACCAAAATATAGCCGGGCGTTGTGGTGGACACCTGCAGTCCCAGCTACTTGGGAGGCTGAGGCAAGAGAATCACTTAAGCCCAGGAATTGGACGTTGCACTCTACCCAGGGTGACAGCTTGAAGCTCTGTCTCAAATAAATAAATAAATATTAAAAAAAAAAAACAAAAAATCTTAGGCCTTTCTCGTTAGAAATACAGAATTTAGGCTTCTGTGAAAAATCTGGGGATTATACAGCAAAATGCTTCCCCGTTCCTCCTTCCCATTGTACCCACCTTGGATTTAATATACGGTAAAACAGAGGCTATGAAGTCGATACTCTGTGTGTCTTACATAATCGAGTCAGAGACCTGGGCTGTTCCTGTCATTTTCCATTCTCATCATACCTCAGTCAGTATGTTTAAAAAAAAAAAAAACATTGAATTTGGTTATTATTTATACCATATTTTCTCTAGTGGCCTGAAAATTGATGAAACTGTTTTTTCCCCCCTTTTAAATATATAATTACGTGTTTTCGAGGTGTTTTAATTTGAGACTTGTTCTTTAATATAAGAGGTAATAGTATCATAGGACTGATTATTTATTTATTTATAAATAAATTTTGAAAATTTATTTATTTATAAATGTATTTCAGATTAATGTGAGGGCACAACCAGGTCAAAATATTTGATTTTGTCAGGTGGAGTCTGTCTGTGGTCATGTCCCACACACGAAAGGTGTGCCAAACACCCCCACCCCATACCCGTTCAGTGAGAGCACCCCAACCCTCTCCCCCTTTTTCATTGAACTTGAATTGAAACGGGTTTTTCTCCTATGTGGGTGTGCATCAGATCATCTACTGGCTTCATATTAGTATTGAGGACCTTGGATACTAGCTCTTCCATTCTTGTGATACTTTACTAAGAAGAATGTGTTTCAACTCCATCCAGGATATTACAGAAGATGTGGAGTCCCATCTTTTTCATGGCTGAATAGTATTCCATGGTGTGCACGTACCACAACCTGTTAACCCATTTCTGAGTTGATAAGCATTTAGGCTGTTTCCACATCTTACATAACAAAGTTCCAAAGCTGCAGATGCTGGCAGGGGTGTGGAGAGAGGGGAATAATTTTACGCTGTTGATGGGACTGCAACTAGAGGTCTAACAGCTTCTTTGGAAATAAGTATGGAGAATCCGCAAAGATCTTGAATTAGATCTCCCGTTTGACTCTGCAACCCCACTACTAGGCATCTACCCAGAAGAAAAAAAATCATTTTTTCATACTGACTGCATTTTTAATAGGCATTTCCAGGGTTTCCATAATAGATGACATTTCTAGGTCTATTTGGAAGTGTTTCATGACAGGTATGGTTTAATTTTAAGGCGTGGTAACTCTAAGTTACATTTTTCTTGGGGTGAAGGAGAAAGACAGGAAAGAGGAATCATTAGTAGTAAATTTAAAAGTGTTTACAAGAGATGCTATAACACCATGCAAAGTCTACATCCATTTCCAGAACGTACTCCAACAAAGAAGTGATTCTTTTTGCCAAAGAGATTATGAACCCTTCCCAGAGCCACAGCTCACAGCAGAGGGCTGTGACACCAAAAATATGACTTCAGTAGACACATAATACAGAAAGTGCTTCAGTGACAATGACAGATGCTGTTTTTGCTTGTTCTCTGCTTTTTAGCAGAATGCAGTGGTCCCTACAGTCAGCAAGGAAAGATCAGGAACACTTGGTGGCCAAAAATAGAGGCCATGGAATGAACAAAAGTCCTGGAGTCTGGTTGGACAGGGACATGTTGGGACACAAAGGCTGGGACTGGGCTGTTTCTAAAATCCCAGGGAGATTCAACACATTGCCATTTTTGTCAGTTAATTCTTTTTCCGGGTGGGAGGAGGCAGAGACTCACTGTTACCCTGGATAGAAAGCTGTGGCATCACCTTAGCTCAGAGCAACCTCAAATTCAAGCAATCTTCTTGCCTCAGCCTCCTGAGTCTCTAGGACTACAGGTGCCTATCATCACATCTGGCTAGTTTTCTATTTTTAGTAGACATGGGGGTCTCGCTCTTGCTCAGGCTGGTCTTAAACTCTGGGCTTAAGCAATCCACCCATCTAGGCCTCCATGACAGGTAATTATTTTTAATATGGTATGTTGATTTAGATGCTTTAGAATCTAGAGTACATTTAATAATTCTACGAATTCTTGAAGAATTTATCTTCACTCTTATCGATGAAGGTGAATAGTTAACACCAGATTTTTTATAAAAGTAACGAGAAGCAAATTAAAGACCAGTCAAAATCATTTTTTTACTTGTGGGGCTTAGCTCTGTGTCATGTATCTGTATGAGGTCCATGAGACACTTTTGACACAATAAATTTATAAATGTCAATGAATTACTTGGGTCAGGAATACCTTTTCTTAATTAATTCTTTAGTTAGAAATCTTTCTTATTCTTTCATATTCTTTCTTTTCTTTCATATTGTTAAATATGGACAATTTATCTGGAGACCTCTATTGCTAGATTTAGAAAAAAGAATACAGGATTTCCAATTAAATCTAAATTGCAAATAAAATATACACTTCTAGTATAAATATCTCCAAAAGATTACATAAATATCTTACTAAAAAACGGTATTTATCTGCGATTCCAATTTAACTAAATACCTTGTATTTTATAAGCCCACCCAGTTATTCAATGAAGATTTCTGTTTGTAGTATTCAAATTGTAAGTTTGGAAGTGCGTAGAATCCTTTATAGGGTACTTTCTTTTTTTATTTCTTTCTTTCTTTCTTTTTTTTTTTTTTTTTGCAGTTTTTGGCCAGGGCTGGGTTTGAACCCACTACCTCCAGTATATGGGGCCAGCACCTTACTCCTTTGAGCCACAGGTGCCGTCCAGAATACTTTCTTTAAAAAGACCTTAGTCTGGGGCGGTGCCTGTGGCTCAGTGAGTAGGGCGCCGGCCCCATATGCCGAGGGTGGCGGGTTCAAACCCAGCCCCGGCCAAACTGCAACAAAAAAATAGCCGGGCGTTGTGGCGGGAGCCTGTAGTCCCAGCTGCTCGGGAGGCTGAGGCAAGAGAATCGCCTAAGCCCAGGAGTTGGAGGTTGCTGTGAGCTGTGTGACACCATGGCACTCTTCCAAGGGCAGTAAAGTGAGACTCTGTCTCTACAAAAAAAATAAAAAAAAAGACCTTAGTCTGAGTTTGTTATATGCGTTAGTCCATCATCCAGACATTGAAATACTGGTGTATATATTTCCGTGCTTTGGAGCTCTTTTACATTATTATAGATCTTTTCTTTCCCCACCCATTTATGGTGTTTTATATGCTATTCATTTTCATTTCACCTTATGAGAGAATCATTCATTGTTAGTACAAGAAAAGATTCATGGGATTGTTATAGGAATTTCTTTCTTCAGTAGGTCCTTGGACTTGGGATTGGAAGAATGAACCCAGGAACCACAGATCATGATAAGACAGGATGTTTTAGCCATACAGGAAGACAGAAGGAGCAAAAGGTACCAGAGCTTCTGGCAGAGGGACAGACCCAAATGGAAAACTTTGGCATGGGTTCTTTGTCTAGGGGTGTATATGGTGTAACCCATTACCCGTCCCATTAGTAAATCAGATGATGTCACCAGCTTGAACTCATTAACCTTGCCCCAGTCCTTTCTGCTTGGGGCAAGGTGAATGAGCGTTATTGATGAATGACTATAGTCCCCTGGGGCAAACTGTTGGGACTGTCCCTTACATGAAATTGACCAGGCCTGGGAAATGGAGGGTTCCCTGTTCAACCCTGAATGGGAGATCCCTGCTGTATCAGGATTGCAAAGTTCAATATGTTTATTTCAGATATGATTTTATTTGATTGGAAAGAATCAGAGATTTGCAGTAAGTTTCACATCCAGGCAGACAAAAAGAAATTTTGTACCAAATCAAAGGACTGTCCAAAACACCAATAAACTCCCTCCTCCAAAAAAAAAAAAGACAAACAATTATACTGGAAAAAATGGGCTTTATTTGTCCTATAAGAAGCTTAGCAACTATAAGGAGGAAAAAAAAATACATAAATTTGTTGATCTTACATTATGTTCCAGAATAATGTCCGTATTTCATCAGTTTCTGAAGAGGTTGAGGAAGTATCGTTTGTGGTGTCTGAGAAATCATCCCTAAAATACATCATGAATCGGGTGTGTCTCTCCTTCAAAATTATCCTTTTCTTCTCAGAATCTGGAGTTCTAACACATCATCAGCTACGCAGGACCAAATTGTCTGGAGGTGTGTTCTGGCCTAAAATTACAAATATTTGTCTGAATAGTTTTGGGGAAAGAAAATACATGTAATTTGACAGGGAAGACAGCAGAAGGACTTACTGCCTCGAGTAGACCTCATGTACTACAGCAACAAGAACAAGAGTGTACTGTGTGGCCTCGCGTTGTCGCTGGCCACCACTGAGTTTTCAGCCAGCTTCCGACAACTTAGTTACCTTTCCTAGAGTCCAAAGGACTGTTCTATCTGTTATTTCTTCCAAGTCCCTATTTGTTCTTTCTGGTGATGGTCTTTGGCTATTTAAAGAGTAAATCAGATGATGTCACTTAGCAGGTTAAAATCTTTTAAGATTTTTTTCAAGTTTTAGGGAGAAAAATCACTTCTCGAGAGTTGCCTCTAAGCACTCTTCCCCCAGCCCAGACTTGAAGCCTCCACAATCCCTGTCATTGGCACCGACATTTCTGACAATCACAGTGCTTGTCAAACAGGTGTGCATGCCACACCGACTTCCTTCAGGGCAGAGACTGTTGTGTTTATCATTCTGTTCTTAGCTTCTTACACATCCTCACGGACAGTGTTGCTCAAATTATTCTGCTGGATGAACATTACAAGGGCGATGTGTACCTTTCTTTAAAACAATTACATTCATTTTTGTGTGTGTGCGTGCTTTCTGTGTGTTTCAAATAATGGGAGACAGAACTATGTAGATGCTGTTACTACTTCCATTTTGGAATTGAGTATTTCTTCCTGTTATTTTTAATAACATGGCTTATTCTGAAATTCTCCATTTGCAGTTGTTACACATCTCTGAACAGAAAAGAACGATTAATTAGGTATCGTAGGGATTAGAGCATCATGTAAAAGTCTTTTTACAATTCCTACTCATCTGCTGCCTAGCTGTGTTAATATCCAGCAAAATCATCTCTGGGTAATTTCATCATCTACTCACGTGAGTTATCAATTTGGGATATGTTTTATATGATTTTACTATTGAGAAATAATCATAGCATGAGGATTTTTTTTAATGATAAAATGGAACATTGGGATTTTAAGAGGGGCTGTGCTGATTCTGAACATTGCTTTGGGTGTTATTAACATCTTAGTAATACTAAGTATTCCACAAGCCATGAACATGATATGTGTTTCCATTTATTTAGTTTTTCTTTCATTTCTTTTGGGAAAGTTTTATAGTTTTCATTGTATAAATCTGGAACCATCTTAGTTACTTACCAAATCTTCTATTTTTTAATGTTATTATAAGTAGAATTGTTTCATAATTTCTTTATAGATTGTTCACTGTTAGTGTATAGAGACACATGCACAACTGGTTTTTGTGCACTGACTTTTTAAAAAAGTAGCCCCTTCCTGACTCGGCATCTGTAGTGTGATGGTTATGGCGTCAGCCACATACACTGAGGCTGGCGGGTTTGAGCCCCACCTGGGCCAGCTAAACAATGACAACTGCAACAGAAAATAGCTAGGCATTGTGGCCGGCACCTGTAGTCCTACCTACTTGGGAGGCTGAGGCAAGAGAATCGCTTAAGCCCAAGAGTTTGAGGTTGCTGTGAGCTGTGACGTCACAGCACTCTACCAAGGGATGCCTATGCAAAGTAATCTGATGAATTTGAATTTAACATCTTCTTTTTCGGCAAGAGATTGGCAACTGATGCTGTAGTTAATGGCATTTATGTTTAGAAATGATACAAAAGTTAATGACTTACACAAGATACTGCATTTTTAATAATTTTAATAACACACCAGAGAATAGTGCATCTGAAAAGACAATGTGACTATTTCCCTACAATCAGAGCCTCATGTTCAATACCATGGATCATAAATATAAATACAAATCTTAGTGGATAAATGTGCAATCGCTTCAGGTACTAAATTTCCACTCTGAAAAATTAGCAGCTGTTCAAAAAACTGGTTCTCTTCCAGGAGTGGGAGTTTTCAATTATTCGAGGACAGATCAAATCCTGTGATAATTTAACATCAGCAGATTTCTGATTGAAGGGTCTCTCCCGTAAAGCATCTGACAAGGTCAAGGGGTTTCATTCCGTACTGTTTACTTACAATTGATTTCTTTCCTTACTTTGCATTTCCAAGCAATTAATATTTTTCCTGTACTAAACGTACTTTCTACTGCTTAAGGTTTCCCCTATCAAATTCTGTTTCATGAGTGAAGAGGGAATAATAAAAGAAAACGGATAAGTCAAAATGCCATAATACGTGAAGATCCTATTTAAGAGAAATAATTTCATACATCCTGAGTAGTCATGTTGTAACATTTCTTACGTAATTTCTTCAGTATGCCTTTTAATTCAGGTGTATTTTCTCATCTTTTAAAATGATCTAGTTTCTGAGTTATAACTTTGAGGCAACCTTGACTCATCTTCTCTGTCTGCATTATTATTTTACAAATCTTTTAAGGATCAGCACCTTTGAACTCCAGAAAGCATTAACATCTGGAGGTGCGTGAATGAGCTTGAGGATAAGAGATACGAGAGAATTTTCAAGGGCAGGTAATTATTTTAGAAATTAATAGGAATTTGGAGGGTTTTAGGGATTTTTTGCAGATAGAGGGAGAGAGAGAGAGAAAGTATATGTTTTGCAGATAGAGAAAGAGAGAGAGAAGTATATGTTACATATTTAATTATACCTCTTGTGAATTCGTATAGCAATTTTAAAAAATTCTGATTAACGTCAGGGTATAAATAATTAGAGTCCATCGTTTGCATTTGTAGGATTAAAGTCTGATTAGAAGGCGTGTCCTACACCCCAGTAGTGTGCCATATACCAGTACAAAGTACCCTTTGGGTGAGAATTAACCCAACCCTCTCCCCTTCTCCCTCTTTCCCCTTTGAATCTCACTGAGTTGTTATCTCATGGAAGCATGCAGATGTTAGTCCACTAGTTCCAGTTTAGAACTGGCTACATGTGGTGTTTGTTTTTCCATGCTTGTGATACTTCACTTAGGAGAATGGTCTCCAGTACCATCAAGGTTGTTGCAAGAGATACATAATCTTCATCATTTTATGGCTGAATAATATTCCATGGCATAAAATATGCCAGAATGTATTAATCCAATCATGGGTTGAAGAGCACCTGCGTTGTTTTCACATCTTTGCGGTTGTGAATTGTGCTGCTATAAACATTCAAGTGCAAATGTCTTTACGACAGATCATAAAAGAAGTTACATGTAATCTACTCATCCACATTCAATCCAAGAAAGTTGATTTTCATGTAGTAGAATGACAAATTTGAGGATATCCAATCTTTTGCAAATGAAAGGGAAAGTAGATTATTTTGTCCTAGTGTTTCCCCTTATTAAGGGAGAGTGTTAAAAATAAAGCCAGCATGGGACCCTCTGTATTTGATTGAATGCATTTCTGTGAAAACATAGACAACAAAAGTTTATGAAAGGTTATGATAAATGTTTTGTACTACGAACTGATTTCCATAATTAATAAAAACCACAACTTAATGCTTATATTTTTCTTCTTGAATTAATAGTGTCTTTCAAACATTCTGCACTGTTATTTACTCTCTTTCAAACATTCTTCACTGTTACATACATGTATATGGGATGTTTATACCAATTTGTAACAAAATATACACATTTTATTTAAAATAATTATATTTTATTCAGATGCTGACCCATGTGAATAGCCAAATATTTTCATTCTTTAACTTGTAAAGTGGATTTTTAAAAGTTTAGATTATTTTATTTATTTGTTTATTGAGACAGAGTTTCACTCTGTCACCCTGGGTAGAGTGCCATGTTGTCATCATAGCTCACAGCAACCTCAGTCTCTTGGGCTCAAGCGATCCTTTCGCCTCAGCCTCCCAGGTAGCTCAGACTACAGGTCTCTGCCACAACGGCCAGCTAGTTTTTCTATTTTTAGTAGAGATAGGGTCTCGCTCTTGCTCAGGCTGGTATGGAACTCCTGAGCTCAAGGAATCCACCTACCTTAGCCTCCCAGAGTGCTAGGAGTACAGGTATGAGCCACCCTGCTTGACCTATAATAGATTATTTTTAATACTGTAGCATAACAAAATGAGCTCACTTGTCTATACTACAGGCTTGGGGGATGATTGGCCCTGGCCCAGATGAATGAGGGAAATTTATACATGTAAACATATTTTCATCAGTTGTGTTTTCTTGTATTTGCCTTGCATCTTCAGTATCAGCATATCTTAATAAGCTTCTGACTCGATAGTCTCTGTCACTTTCATAGAGCTCCTAAGGGTTGGTTATCATCTCACGTGGTAGCATATTGAGAGACATAGTAACAATTTTTTATGCTTTTAGAGAGTTAAGGATAGGACACTTCAGCTTCTCGGTGGAAGCTACAGATGTCACGCAAATCCTCTGTTCTCCATATTCCCAATTCACCTAGAGCAAGCACCCCTCTCCCTCCTGAGAATGACTATTCCCTTCACAGATTCAAATGCTCACTACTACTTGTAAGATGTCTACCATTTATCATGGAAGTGAGTTGATAGGGATTGAGCCAAAAAAATAAAGTGAGCATTCACAAGAAAACACACACACAAAGTCCAATATATGGGTACACACACACCCCCAGTATTCTCCTTCATCCTGACTTCTACCTACCACCTAAAAGGACTTGTACGCCTTGGACATCCCCAATCCTTTGAAGTCAATTGCGTTGCCATGAACTTTATTCAGATTGTGTCAGGTGAAACAACGACCCACAGATTCTGGATGCTTTCCTTGGGTTTGCAACTTTAACTGCTCTCATACCTTCTGCTGAAAACAGCTTCCCACTTCTTTCTCTCAGGATCTACCCAGTAAAAGAGGGAACACAATGCATTTCTACAGAAGATAGTGGGTGTTGCAGAGACGAAGCAACGGAAAATGTAAAATACTTAGGCAAGCAAATGATTGGATCGATGCCTGGAACTGTGAGGGCCCTGCTGGTGGTTAATATGAATGAGATGTTAAGCTTCATTAACTAAGTATACCTCATTCTTTCATACATCAATATTGCTTTTTATGATGCTGTTGCCTAACTTAGTTGCAATTTGCTCTCTTATCTATAACATTATTATTACCACCAAAGTTATTGGGAAAGCTGCAGGAGGATACTCTGATTAAACCTTAATTATTATACTGACTTTGTTAAGTGTACAGTGAGAATCTGTGCTCTCTACCAACCCTATTGCTCTCAGTATGTGATTTCTAAGTAGTAGCTAAGGAGTACATCTGTTTAAAATCAAATCTGCTATGTTAGTCCTCACAGTGAACTCCAAAATTCACTGAGGTTTGTTTATCTTCTCTTGCTTTAGCATCTAAAAACCCCTGGGTTAACCTCTTCTTTATTACACATTAACACAGACCGTAGAAGTTTCATACATGAAAACTGTCCGGTTTGTTTATTTTAGGATCTAGCTAAACGCTTGATTTTGTATTCTGTTGGTTTCTACAGTTAACATGTCTGAAATTCTTTGAAGTAAGAAGAGATAAAACAAATCAGCAGGTATTTAAACTGAGGGATATCGGGTGGGAAAAATCACCACTTTGCCTTCAGGTACAAGCCCAGAGATACATCTGTGTTAATAAGGTTGCACACTGTCTTACTGGATCCTTCACCATTTAAAATGCGAATCCCAAAGAATGAAGTGAGAAGGTAGCTGATTTTTAAATAAATGATTATGGCATCTGCTTTCCTCATCCATTTCCCCATTGTGAAATTCCACCTATGAAATTACATGAACTCGTACACTGTAAACGACACCTCAGAAGCCTGCACATGGAACATCCCTCGTTCCTCTCTCCTTCTCTGCCTCCCTCCTCTCCATGCAGATAGCTTGTTCACACGGTCAGGCACACAGGAGGGTGAGGTTGACCCTTTAGGGAGACCTGGCCTGCTTTACTTGTGAGTTTCATATTATTTTTATCATAGTGACTTCTGAGTGAACCACAGCAACGTTTGTAAAGAACTATTCCAGGGCGGTGCCTGTGGCTCAGTCGGTAGGGCACCGGCCCCATATACTGAGGGTGGCAGGTTCAAACCCGGCCCCGGCCAAAACTGCAACCAAAAAAATAGCCGGGCGTTGTGGCGGGCGCCTGTAGTCCCAGCTGCTCGGGAGACTGAGGCAGGAGAATCGCTTAAGCCCAGGAGTTGGAGGTAGCTGTGAGTTGTGTGAGGCCACGGCACTCTACCAAGGGCCATAAAGTAAAAAAAAAAAAAAAAAAGAACTATTCCAAAGTGACCTATTTTAGATATTTTTAATACCATAGAGACTAGCCAAGTCTGCAAATTTTTTCAGGTGCTTCTGTGTGAAATCAAGAATGCACAAAGAGGAGTTTGTATTTGTTTGCAGAAAAAAATTTTCTTTTTTTTCTTGAGGAGAAATCAAGATTGACTTAGGGTCCATTTGCAATGCCACCTACTACTAATGTAGTTGACAAGTTTTTCTCTTTCCTTTTCTTTCTTCCTCCTTTTTTGTTTTTAATATTCATTCTTGATTTAGACGATGGTGCAGCTCCCTTCTGTCTCTTCCCTTGCTCTGACCAGCTACTTCCTTTCCTGTCTGAGTCTCCACGTGTCTCCCTGACTCCTTCCCCTTGAGCTATGGAATTACCACCCTTTCTATCTTCATTTTAACCCGCAGCAAGGGCGGAAAAGTTGCCTTCACTTTCACTGGTGAATCCCTTTTCTCCTTCCAATATCACTAACACGGTCAACGATAAAAGCAAATAATATGAAGCAAACAAATAAACTGAACAAGAAAATTGGGACTGGAGTTAAGAAAACAGAAATATATTTCCTGTCGCGGCAGGAAATACTTTTACATGTGTTAGCTTGGTTACCTGACCACAAAGTCCAACTTTTCCTTTCTCAGAGACCAGGTTTCTTAAGAACTATTTCTTGGTCTGGAAATCCTAAAGACTCCCTTGTGCCTGACCAACCAATTTTCTCAAAATATATTTGTTAAAATGATTGAATCATTGATTTTTTGTTTAAATTCTTTGCTTTGTTCTGACATAGAACAATGAGATATTTTTTCCCCAGGTATTATTAGTTAATGTGTTAATGAATCCTTAAAAGAATAATTACTTATAATTACCTCATTATTTTTAGCCAATAGTGTGATTTCAAGCTTTTTGAGAACAAAAGTGTTAAAAGTTATTTTAGATCAGATAGGATACACCTTTTTTTTTTTTTTACTACTCCGACAAAATCAACTAGGGATGTTGAAAATTGAGGCTGAATAAAGTGGATAAGACTGGGATCATTGAGTCACCTCCAGGATAACTTCAGAGTTTGTTTTTATGAAAATTAACATTTACTTAAAATTTAGAGTAAAGACATGTCTATCATCTTTGCAATACTGAATGATCACTTCTAATGTGGTGTAGGAGAGAGTTGACAGGGGTGAGTCTAAAGGCAGGTTAAAAAGCTCCTTGAGTCAGACAGGTGAAAATGATAATTGTCTATATTAAAACAGTCACAATGGGGCGGCGCCTGTGGCTCAGCGGGTAGGGTGCCGGTCCCATATGCCGGAGGTGGCGGGTTCAAACCCAGCCCTGGCCAAATTAAAAAAAAAAAAAAAAAAAAAAAAAAAAATAAAACAGTCACAATGGGGCGGTGTCTCTGGCTCAAGGGAGAAGGGCACCGGCCCCATATGTCGGAGGTGGCAGGTTCAAACCCAGCCCTGGCAAAAAATGGCAAAATAAATAAATAAATTAATTAATTAAATTCATAATGGATTCGAAGGTCAAATTTCTCAAAGAAGCAGAAGTGAAAAGAGTTTGATTTAAAATATTCAAAACATAAATAATATCATGCCTCACTTTTCAAATAAAAAAAGACTCCTAAATTTCCCAGTTTTTAATTCTGTCCCCCATATAATATGTTCAGTTTCTAAATCTCAGCCTAATACAGACATGAGTATTGGAGACAAAGAACAGTGCTTTCGTTTCTGTGTATTTGTGTTCAATATTGTTCAATATTATTCTATGAAAACTGGCTCTTAAGAATCTGGATTAATGACAACAAAATAAATCCGGCCTCCACTGAAGTTATAGCTTTACATTATTTCAATTCCATATTTTATAAAATTCATAAAAACTAAAATTATACAAATAGTTCAATATGTACTATTTTATATAGTGCACTGAAGTGCTATTTTATATAGTACACTATAATTTAAAATATAATGTTTCAAGCGACATGTAGAAGTAATAAACACGTGTCATTGAGAGTCCATTTTACCTTTTTTTTTTAATTTTTATTACCAGTCTACATAAAGAAATAAGTCAACCCAGACAATGTCTTACAAAAATATCAGTGTTCCTAAATTAAGATAATTTGTTCTACAAAAGTTTTTATTCCCTATTTACTTATTTTTAGCTTTTACAAAAAGTGTCTTATTATGTCTTAAGTATTAATTTGATAACTCTATTTTCAATATTTAAAATAGCAATTGGCCAGCATCTGTAGCTCAGTGGGTAGGGCTCTCGCCACATACACCAGGGCTGATGGGTTTGAACTGGCCCAGGCCTGCTACACAATGACAATTGCACCTGTAGTCCCAGCTATTTGGGAGGCAAGAGAATTGCTTAAGCCCAAGAGTTTGAAGTTTCTGTGAGCTGTGATGCCACAGCACTCTCTACCCAGGGCAACAGCTTGAGACCGTCTCAAAAAAAAAAAAATAGCAATTGCTTTTAAGTATCTCTATGAAGCAGATAAAACGAATTAGCATGCAAGAGAATTGCTTAAGCCCAAGAGTTTGAAGTTGCTGTAAGCTGTGATGCCGCAGCACTCTACCCAGGGCAACAGCTTGAGACTATCTCAAAAAAAAAAAAAAAATAGCATATATCAGTGTGGAGTTGTAGGTTACCAATTGCTATTTTAAAAATTGATTATGTGTTACTTTTGTCATGTACTCCCCAACACAATTTTCCCTGTGAATTTGAAAATTTTGAACTCTGATTCATAATGAAAGCTCAGAATTCTACAAAGTAGGTTATACAAAGTCATAAGGAAAATCCTCTGTATGAATTATTTCTTAGTTAGAAAAATTGCAAAAGGGCTTCCAGCTATTCTCAGTAGGATGTCAGCAGAAGGAATCAGAATCAAGACTGAAATTTCAGTTGTGTTCATGTTTTTACTAAATAGAAGAAGAGTTTCTTCCTCCAGACGAATTCAGAAATGTGTGTATTGATCAATAGCAACTGAGTTCTCAGCAGATGACATTATGCCAGGCACTGTGGGGGCTTGTAGGTGACAAAAAAGAACTACTGAACAAGAAAAAATGATGTGTGGTAGGAGGCACCAAAATATGGCTGAAAAAATCCAGAGGAAATATAAGTCACTTCTGGTCACAGAATGATCAGAAAAGAAACACAGGGGAAGTGGGACACGCCAGGTAATGAGAACTGCTTGAGAAAATGTGGCAAAGTGGGAGAAAATGGGGAAAAATTGGGAGCAGTTGGCAACATGAAACACTAAAATTTTGGTTTTTAAGTCCCCTGTGAGAAGAACAGGAAAACATGTAAATGATGAGTAAGAACCAAGGTTGGACATAGTGAACATCAACTCCCAGCTTTCTCTGACTTCAACAGGCTTTTAATTTAAATTCATGTACACCGAGCTTTACATGGGGCAAAAATTACACGATCCTATGTGCTGTCCATTATCTGCCATCTCCTGTCCCTTCTGAAAGGCCACAGATCATAGTGGAAGGTCACTAGTTACTTGACAGAACTATGCATATTTACAACGCCATATCTGTGTATGGGTAATTGGTGAGATGCTTACTTTATATTGCTAAGTATAAACTTGGGAATGGACGGCTTCGTGAGTTGAAATGTTAGGCTTTGTTTTCTCAGCCTCTAATATATTTTTCCAACCTTTGAAGCTTTTAGAAAGCTGAACCCCAAATCTTCCATGTGCTCTTGTAGCTGGGGCTCTAACTGTGGACTGGATAACACCTGCTAGATGTGGCCCATTAGTTTTGAGGGTCAAAGCCAGGTGAAGCCCTCTTCCGTCACCTCTGATGACGACCCTGTTGTTTAGGAAGGCTGCAATTCTCCTGCAGCAGGCTCCACTTTTCATTCTTCAGATTTCCGGAAGAAGCAGCAGTGCTTTAATATTAACTAATAGTTTAGTTTAATAATATCAAAGTCATATGACTTTAGTATCACCGTTGTAGTTCAATGTCATTTCTGTTTTTTGGCGCCCAAGACTTTTCTGGTAGTCGAGGAGGTGAGACAGCCCATCCTAGGACAGACGGCTTTGCTCAGACGTAACCTGGCACTGCTCCGTTCATGAGGTCACCCTGGAGTCCCAGCTACAAACTGGCTTTTTTAGTCCTTGCAACAATTTTGTAAGCACTTAATCTATCATAATCGCTGCCTTATTCTTTTGCGTGATTTCAGTTTTCAGCCTCAACACTCAATAATATAGCCCATATTGTACTGGAATTCCATCAGTATGACTATCGCTAAGTTTCTCTCTTGACAGATCCTGAATTTATATGAGAAAAAAATTTCAGACAAGCTCTATTTACCTTAGAATGAATAACTACAGGGGTTGTAAAATATGCTTTGTAGGAGGGCTTCGACTGAGGCAACGTAGCAAACTAAGAAAGGTACAATCAATTCTCCTGGCACACGTGGCGTATGGGTGGGCATTGTTGTCTGTACTCCATCTTGGACTTAGCAGGGTTTTTTGTTCGTTTGTTTGTTGTTGGCTTTGCTTCTCTGAGTTCCATCCTGAAGCCATCTCCCTTCTTCTCCTCCCTCCTTTCCCTTTGTTTACTACTGTGTTTTCCCGTGTTTCCATGATTTTAGTTATTTACTACCCCGGTCACAATCCCGCCTCACTCTACTGCAATCAGTAATTTTTACTGAGCGCTGAGATAACAGATTCTTCTAGGTCAGGACCTGAAAGAGCTGTCAAAATGACAGAGACTCTCTACATGGATCCTCAAATCTTACCGATGTGTAGGGTCCCAGAATTATTGCTTTCTCTGAGGCTTCGTTTCATCTAATAGAATAAAATTTTGAGATTGCGTTTGGTTTTTCTGGTGTGCAAAAAAAGTAGTTGATATGTGTGCAAGAAGAAAGACGGCCCTATGATGGCTTTAAGGAGCCGTGCAGGGTAAAGCAGTGATCTATTCGTAACTGAACGTTAGGAGCTCACGATGTAAGGCGGCTATTGAAGTGGTCTTGCTTGTGAAGGGAATGCAATGATTAGTTTCACAACAGGGGTCAAGAACCTTTGTCTATTTTCTCATGTTGCCACAGAAGATTTGTTTTGATTCAAAAGAAAGGGATAATTAGGTCAATGGGGAAACCCAACGACATACACTTTCAGATGAAAGAAAGACTGTACAGTTTTATAATAAGCTTTCTAGATATATAGTCAATCCACGGAGTTGTAATATTTGCCATGTAAGCTCAAGGTGTACAGAGAAAATCTTTCATAGAAATGTTGTCAAGATAATGTAAAGAACTCAAGATCCAACAATAAAAAAAAAAAAAGCTCAAGATCCTATCCTGCTATTTATTTGGCTGAACAACTTGTACTTCCATGACTGGAACTGTGCATGGTATTACAATTATGATAAAAAAAAAAAAAGACATGAAAGGGGCAGCACCTGTGGCTCAAGGAGTAGGGTGCCGGTCCCACATGCCAGAGGTGGCAGGTTCAAACCCAGCCCCAACCAAAAGAAAAACTGCAAAAAAAAAGAAACGAAAAAGACATGAGAAAGAGTTAGTAACATATAACTCCTAGCAAATATCCTGAAGGCAGCTAAAATGGCTTTTTCTGATCTGCTTAGCTAGCTGTGCTTCACTTAACCATTCTTACTGAGATGATCCAGCTAGCATTTGAAATATTTTCATCACCACTTTAATCCGCAGGACTTGTTTGATCCACTTGACAATATTTTATTATCATTGTTAATTAAAAGTTGTATGACTCTTCATGGGACAAAATTATATTATGTTTCAAATACATATTTTTTAATTAAAATATGGCATCTTGTATCTTCTGCATGGACCAAAATCTGGTAAACAGATGACTATACTCATTCCTCAGCTCTGGACATCAGACACGGGTTTAAACCTTCAACATAAACTCTCTGGAGTAGGAACACAGAAGAAGAAAATGTTGATGGGATTATTGTGTCTAACTGAACGTTTTCCTTTCTCTTCATTATTTTTTCTAGTTGTTCATACTTAAGCACTGGTGTGTAGGGCAGTCCTTCAGACCTCATGATTTCAAGGTTCCAGAGCTGGTTCAACCATGCGCCCGCGAGAAGCATAACTTGCTCTGTGTCTCCAGCTGGAAATGATTGTTCTAGTGACGACATCTCCTACTGTTAAACGGGCCCATAGCTTCCTGTTTTTCCTGGTTCTTTTGACTGTCTTTGTGATGTCTCCCAGTGAAAAGAATTTCTTAAATTTAAGAGACTTTTTGGCAAGCAATAAAGTGTCCACATTTAAAAATTTATAAATTTTGATATACATATGGAGACATTATCAACAAAACCAGGATAATTAACATTATCTATTACCCTAATTTTTCCTCATGTCCTTATAATTCCTTTTGCTTATTTTTCTTATCACCAAGCAGATTACTATCTGCTTTGTCTCATGTACAGATTAGATTTCACATTTTAGAATAGTATTTAAACTGACTGATAGAATATGGGTTTGTGTGTGCTTTTCTGGGAGGGGGGTTGGGTCCTTTACTCAGTATAATTATTTTGAAAATCATCCATGTTTTAGCATGTATAATGTGTTCATTCTTTTTTTATTACTGAGTAGTATTCAATTGCATAGATGTACCACAACAGTTTGGTTATCCATTCACCTCTTGATGGACACTCTGGTTGTTTTTAGTATTGGCTAGTCCAAACAGACCTGCCCTAACTTGATACGATTGGCATTTTTAATTTTTAACCACTCTAATACATGAGTAGCCCCATGTCACTATGGCTATAATTTATACATGTAATTCCCTAATAGCCAGTGAATAATAAGCATTTTTATATATCTTCTTTGTTAAAATATCTGATAAAATCTTTTGTCCATTTTTATATTGTCCTTTCCTTTTAAATTAATTTTTGAGTCTTTTATATGTTGTGGTGAGACTCAGTCAGTTATAGAATTAGCCAATATTTTCTCCCAATGTGTGGCTTGTCTTTCATTGACTTATGGTTTTGGAAAAGCAGATATCTTAAATTTTGAAGAGCACACATTGATCAATATATTCCTTTCTAAAATTAATATTTCAAAATATTACCAGGATATAAATATTTTTGGTTACATGGATCATTTTTTTGTTGTTGTTGCTGTTGTTACAGTGTGGCCGGGGCCAGGTTTGAACCTGCCACCCTCGGTATATGGGATTGGCGCCCTACTCACTGAGCCACAGGCGCCATCCATGGATCATTTTTATAATTCTAGAGTCGTGGTTCTAAGCATGCCTGTCACCCAGAGTGTTCATTGCACCTGTTAGGTAGGTTTTACCCATCCCCTCCTAGCTTCTGCCCCCTGCTTGGTTTCCATTGAGTTTTAATTTCCTCTATAACTGGTGTGCTCATTAGTTAGTTCCACTTCAATAGTGAGGTCACACGGTGTTCGTTTCTGCATCCTTTGGTGTAAAAGGCCTTCCGTCATCTTTCTTTATGGCTGGGTAGCATTCCTTTCTCTCTGCATCCACACCAGCATCTATCGTTTTTGGAATTTTTAATAACATGGCAGGGAGACAACCTACAGAATGGGAGACAATATTCCCAACCTGTGCGTCTCATACAAAGGGCTAAGGACTGAAATCTCAAAGAACTCAAGCAAGTCATATGGAAAAATGATCTATGTCGTCTTTAAAAGATTGTGCTTCTGGTGTCATAGCCAAGAAATATTTTCCTAACTCAAAGTCACAAAAAGTTTCCCCTATATATTTTTTTCTAGAATTACTATAATTTTGAATTTTAAGTAATCTACTTTTGTTAATTTTTATATGGAATGAGGCCTGGATAAAAGCTCATTTTTGACTCTGACTAATTGCACCAGCAACGTTTTTAGAAATGGATCAAATATGAATTTTACCAAATGATTTTTCCATATTGAGATGGTCATGCATTTTTCTTTATTAATTTTTTAACATAGTGAATTACATTGATTGAATTTTAAATGTTAAACTAACCTTGTGTTCCTTGGATTAATGCCAGCAGGATTATTTCATTATGAATTAGTTTTTATACTATGCTGGGTCAATTTGCTAAAATGTTGTCTAGAATTTTTGCATCTGTTTTCATAAAGTACATCACTCTGAAGCTTTTTTCTGTAATAATGTATTTTCTGTGGGTTTTTTATGAGAAGAATCCTCTCCTTATAAAATGAGCTTCAAGGTATTCTTTCCTCTATTTTCTAGAACAGTTTGTGAAAAAAATGTTATTTTTTTTCTTGCAATTGTTTAAATAGTTAAGAATTAACTAGTGAATAAATCTGGACCTGGTTTTCTTGTGGGAAGCTGTTTATTTCACATATATTTCTCTAATCCATCTAGATCTATACAGATTTTCCATTTCTTCTTGAGTGACACTTCAAGAAATTCTCCCATTTCTTTTAAGTTGTTGAATTTATTCTATTAAAGTTGTTCAAAAATGTATCTTATGATGTTAACATACTGTGTGTAGAAATTGCAGTAATGTCAATTTTCTAATTCCCAATATTGATTTGTGCTTTCTCTCTCTTTTCTTTGTCAGTCTGACTTGAAGTTTACTAATTTATTGACGCTCTCCACTAATTCGCTTCCACTTTCATTGATTTCCTCTATTTTTTTGCTGTTTACATTTTTTTACCATTTCCTTTCCTCTGTTTACACTATAGGGTTATAGGAAATTTAACACTATAGGGTTAAATTTGTTCTTCTGATTCCAGTGTACTGAGGGGAACTCTGAAACCATTTTTTTGACAATTTGATTATTTTCTGATATAGTTCAAATACAGTTCTAACATAGCTCAATATCATAAATCATTTCCTACACAATGTGTTAGCAGCATTTTATTAATTTGAGTATTTTTGTGTTTTCATTAATATTCAGTTCACGAGGGTTTTCAATTTATTTTATTTTTTTAATTTCTTACTGACAAACTGGTTATTTAAATGTGTTTTATCTGGTTTCTAAGTATTTGGAGATTTTTTAAATATATTTTTCATGATTAAAAAACGTATTTAACTGCCCTGATATCAGAAAATCCATCCAGTCATGTATAAATCCTTTAATGCTCATTTAGATTTATTTTATGACCCAGAAAGTTGATGATCTTGAGCAATACTGCAAGGATAGTTGTACAATCACCTGTGTTTCAGGTGCTGTAAATGTGAATAAGCTCCAGGTTGATGCTCAACTGTAAATGTGAATAAGCTCCAGGTTGATGCTCAACTGTAAATGTGAATAACCTCCAGTGCTCAACTGTAAATGTGAATAAGCTCCAGTGCTCAACTGTAAATGTGAATAACCTCCAGTGCTCAACCGTAAATGTGAATAAGCTCCAGTGCTCAACTGTAAATGTGAATAAGCTCCAGTGCTCAACTGTAAATGTGAATAACCTCCAGTGCTCAACCGTAAATGTGAGTAACCTCCAGTGCTCAACTGTAAATGTGAATCAGCTCCAGTGCTCAACTGTAAATGTGAATAAGCTCCAGGTTGATGCTCAACTGTAAATGTGAATAAGCTCCAGTGCTCAACTGTAAATGTGAATAAGCTCCAGTGCTCAACTGTAAATGTGAGTAACCTCCAGTGCTCAACTGTAAATGTGAGTAACCTCCAGTGCTCAACTGTAAATGTGAATAACCTCCAATGTTGAACTTCCATATACTCATTTTTTTTCTGTTTCTTATTCTACGAATTATTGAGAAAGGGATGTTGTAATCTCTTACTATATTTTTTCTGTTTCTTCTTGCCGTTCTGTCTGTTTTTGCTTTATGTATTTTGAAGACTTGCTATTAGGTCCATAAACATTTTGGCTTTGCTGACTCTTGATAAGTTGATAGTTACTGTTATGAAAGTTTTTTTTTTTTTTTGGTAACATTCTATATTTTGTAATCACCTTTGACTTATTTTAATCTAGCCATTTATGCTTTCTTTGGCTGGTAATAATATATCTTCTTCCATCTGGTCATATTTCCTCTACTTGTGTCTTTATACTTAAAGTTCTTAGCAGCCTATCATTTGATCTTCTTAAATGCAACCTGAAAATCTCTACCTTTCAACCTGTATGCCTTGACAGTTTACATTTTACTATTTCTGTTGTTATTCATGTAGTTAAGTTCTACAGCGACCATCTACTTATTTGTTTTCTACATTTCTAATCTATTGTTTTCTGTTTACCATTTTTCTCCATGTTTGAAATTACTTGAATAATATTTTGATTCTATTTTATCTCTGTTGTATTATTAAATATCACTCTATTTTGTTATTTTAGGTGCTACATATACATATATGCCTGTATGTCACTTGAATGTCAAATGTAAAATGTGAAGTCTTATATATATATTATCTTTAACATGTTACATTTATCTTGTATATGACATTATTTCACATGCACAGAAAGTACTGTCTTTATATAATTCTATACTTTGATGTCTTACCTCCTTTGGAATGTCACACATTTTAATTTTATATGAGATATAAACTTCATACTTATTAATTTCTGCTTAAAAGACTATTATCCTTTCAAGATATTTAAATCATACAGCAATACTTTTTTTTTGTAGAGACAGAGTCTCACTTTATGGCCCTCGGGTAGAGTGCCGTGGACTCACACAGCTCACAGCAACCTCCAACTCCTGGGCTTAAGCGATTCTCTTGCCTCAGCCTCCCGAGCAGCTGGGACTACAGGCGCCCGCCACAACGCCTGGCTATTTTTTGGTTGCAGTTTGGCCGGGGCCGGGTTTGAACCCACCACCCTCGGTATATGGGGCCGGTGCCTTACCGACTGAGCCACAGGCGCCGCCCCATACAGCAATACTTTATTTAATATTTCTTTAGGCAGTTTATAGTTGGCTCTTTCTAAGGAAAATTCTTTCAATTTTGGTATGAATGAAAAAATTCTTTATTTCCTATACAACAGTGAAAGCTATTTTTGTTTAGTATAGATCTCCAGAGTGACAGATTTTCTTTCAGTTCCTTAAAGATTTTCAGTTTTCCTCATTTCTTTCCTTTTTCCTGGTTGGAATCAGTAGCGAGGAGCTGTGGCTCATGGTTGGAATCCCAGCACTCTGGAAAGCCAAGGTGGGAGATTGCTTGGCTCAGGTGTTTGAGACCAGCCTGAGCCAGAGCGAGACCCTGTCGCTAAGAATGGTTGGGTTTTGTGGCAGGTGGCTGTAGTCCCAGGAACTCAGAGGCTGAGGTGAGAGAATCACTTGAGCCCAAGAGTTTGAGGTTGCTGTGAGCTATGATGCCACAGACTCCACAGAGGGTGAGAAAGTGAGACTCTGTCTCAAAAATAAATAAATAAATAAGTAAATAAAATATACAGAAATAAAAATTGTCAGCCATTATTTTTTTTCAAATATATCCATCTTATATATATAATTTTTAATCCTCCTTCATCTCTGGAGAAGAATTAAATGAATATTGGACCACTCAAAATTTGCCCATCAGATCACTAATCTCTATTTTTATTAATTTTAATTTATTTCTATGTTGCATTTCATTTTTTAAAGTTTTATTGCAATGTACCTGAAGTTACTAATCATAACGTCCGCAAGTCTAATAGGAAATTAATCTCATGCTGTGAATTTTTCCTCTTGTACATTGTAATTTTATCTCTAGAACTTCAACTTGTGCTCTTTAACTTTGTGACCATGTAGATGCAGTTGTAATAACTATTTTAACATTTTTGCCTGCTAACTCTAAAATCTTTAATAGTTCTGAATAACTTTCAGTAAGTTTCAACATTGTATTCTCTTGCATATTTGTATGCCTTGTAATTTTCATATTTTTAAACAGCTGGGGTCTTGCTCTGTCTCTGAGGCTGGATCATTATTCACTATAGCCTTGAACTCCTGGCCTCCATGATTCGATCCTCCTGCCTCAGCCTCCCCAGTACCTAAGACTATAGGTGTCTGCCATGATGCACCACTACTTTTTCAATTTTTTTAGTAGATATGGGGTCTTGCTCTTTCTTAGGATGGTCTCAAACTCCTGAGCTCAAGCAGTCCACCCACCTCAGCCCCCCTGAGTTCTGGGATTACAGATGTGAGTCACAGCACCCAGCCTATAATTTTTAATTGTGTAATAGACATTGTGATTTTTACTTTGTCAAATGCTGAATAATTTTACATTCTCATCTAATTTTTGAGTTTTGTTCTAGGATACTAAGTTTCTTGGAAATGAAAAAACTATATTATTAACTTTATTATTGTCTCAGGTCCTGTTTTTCATATTTGAAACATGATATTTGAGTGGTAAAGTGTTTGTAGTGAGTCATCCCTCACTGTTGAGGAAGACCCTTCTGTGTACTACCCCAGGACTGTGTATCATGAGGTTTTCCAGTCTTACTGATGAAACAACTGATGACATACACTGAATATTTTTTTTTACCTGACGTCTTGTTTATTTTTTAATGTTTTTATTAAGTCTTTTGTACATAGATCATGAATACATTGATGCCCATTTCAGTGTGTTGATTAATTGTACAAATTGGAGTGCTTACATCATACTAATCAGCATAGCTTTCATCTCATTTACCCAATTATAGCATTAGGACATTGTGTTCTATACATGATAGAACCAACTTGTACTTGCAATGGGCTCCATAGTTGGGTCCCCCTACTGCCCCCTACTATCCCTCCCACGGCCTCCCCATCCCTCGCCCTCCTCCTCCCCACTTCATCATAGCCTAAAGTTGTGTTTCATTTTTCATATGCAAGTGTGAGTGAATATAAATTGGTTTCACTAAAGGAAGAAGCCCAAGTGCCCATCGACCCACGAATGGATTAATAAATTGTGGTATATGTATACCACATGGCATATTATGCAGCAGTTAAAAAAAAGGAGACTTTACCTCCTTTATGTTTACATACTGAATATTTTTACCTGAAATCTATTTGGGTGTTTCTTTCCTCAGTTTTAAGCAGATTCCTTACCCTCAAGAACATATTCAGAGATGGCTGAATACTCAAGGGGACTCTCCTTGGTATTTTGGAGTTCCTTCCCTGCACTGTTCTCTCATCTCTGCCCTCATTCCTGCAGACTGTAGCTACCTCGGCCTCACTGCAGTCTCTTCAGCTCAGGATGTCTCCTGGACTCTGCCTGGGTTCACGCTCCCTGGATCACATCTGGAAGCCGTCTCCAGCCTGTAAACTTGAACACTGACAAGGCTCATCTTGTTTATTTCTTTTCTCTGGAGGATCCTTAAACTTTCATGGAGTGCAGGGCCTTGAAAGCCATTGTTCCGTATTACCTGCTGTTTTTACTCATTTTAAGCAGGAAAGCAAGTCTTATCCCTGCAACCACATCTTAAACATCTACACCTTGAAGTAGAACTATTATCTTTTGGACCTTTGCAGAAATTACTGAGAACAATGACATTTTCCTCATCTCCTCTGCGTTGAACTATTTTCTGTTCTAATATATTTTGAATCACGAGTCACATTTCTGAAAGATGTGTTTAATCATAATAGGATGGGTAAAAGTGATTGCTCATCCCTTCACAGGCACTTTTCTAAATACATTACTGTTGTTATTAATTATTATTGATGCGGTGGCGAGGGTAACATCATCCATCTAATTACGTGTGTTAAAAACTGAGTGTTCATCTTTGACATTTCCTGCTCTTCATCATCCTTGTTCATTTATTACCAAGATTAGTCAATATATATCAGATACCTTTCTGAACTATTTTTGCTCCTCTCAATATCGCCACATCCCAAATCTACTACCACCTGCAGACTGGAATGTTGCTGCTTTTTGACAGCTGACCCCTCATTATCCACTCTTGTCTCCCCACCTGCTGTGGTTCAGAGTGTGCTCAAAGCTAACGTCTTGAAACCTCAACTGATCTTATTAGTACCTTGTGTTCTTGGAAAAGATTAAACTCCTCAACAGGACTGTATAAAACATATCACCTTTTTATGAGTTAAATTAACTTTATTGCCTTTAGTATAGTCCTTGACTGTGTTAACATAACGTATTCCTTTTTTACATTACAATTGTCATTTTAATCGATTCATGTGATCATTCGACTAACATTTTTATCTCTAGCTTATAAAGAAAGTATTTATCTCCCAGCTACTCGGGAGGCTGAGGCAAAAGAATTGCTGAAGCCCAGGAGTTGGAGGTTGCTGTGAGCTGTGTAAGGCCACGGCACTCTACAGAGGGCCATAAAGTGAGACTCTGTCTCTACAAAAAAATAAAAAGGAAGTATTTATCTTTGAATTCCTAAGAAAATGTAGCACAGTGCTTGATACATGTAGTAATAAATAAAAGATGTGACTGTCAGGTGCAGTGACAGATAAGTATAGTTTCAGCTAATTGGGAGGCTGAGGTAGAAAGATCACTATAGCCCAAGGTGTGTTATGTTTGTGAATAGTCACTGTATTCCAGCCTGGATAGCATAGCAAGATCTCATCTCTTATTAAATAATAATAATAATAATGTGGTTATTGAATTATTTAACTTAGTTTTTACATGTATATATTTATATAGCATTAATAAAATAATAAAACTAAAATTATTAAAGACATCACAAGGTACAACGATCAATATTTTATATAAAGCATATCATTTTATGTGTAAATTCATTCATTGAGCCGTTATTTAAACTATATACAAAACAGAAAAATGCTCAAAAAGATAGAGAAATTTGTTTAGAGTTAAACAGCCAGGAGGAGAATTCAAATAAAGGTGTGTCTCACTTAAAGATATTTAGTCTCAGTCACTATGTTTCTCCTGTACAAAATTTGAAGGAGCCAGCAACCAGATTTTGCAAATAAAACAACACATCTTTTGCCGTATGTATTTAGTTCATTTCTGGGTGAAATTCCTATGTGCACATATTCTGCTATCGTCCTGTAGGTAATGATTCACTTCACGGAGGGATGTTTAGTAATCCCTTAACATGGCATTTCTGACAGTTTCCCCCGTGTACAACAAATTATAGAATAATGAGAAATTAAGGATGGGCTACCTGATTAACAATTCAAGCCTTGCGTCCAGTTATAAACGTATGCGTCACCTCCAGGATTTTAAATATTGGAAGTGAAAAGCAATTTGAAATTGTTTAGCATAAGGATGATGTAAGGAAACAGGAAACTCTATCATGAGATTTTTCTCCATAACCCACTTATTAAATGAGTGACCTTTAGATTACCAGGGAGGAGGGGACGCTGGCTCTCCACATTCTTTACAAAGTTGGGTGCAATAAATGGTGAACAAAATGCTCTTCGGGGAAAGTTTCTTTTGTTGATGCTGTACTGTGACTTTTACTGCTATAGTCTAGGGATTATGAATATCCAGATCCCAAACACAGAATATGGTCATGTTAAAAAAACAAAACAAACAAAACAAAAAAAACTCTCTAAATGATTCCATTCTATTTTACTGGTAATACGTACATCCAGTGATCCCACAAGTTTCTTCTCCAAATTTTTCTGATAAACTCAAAGATATTTTAAACCTATTCTAACCAAGATGTGCCCTTGATGATCTATTCTGCAAATTATGACTTCAAGCACTCCTAATTTAAGGTATTTTCCCATTCCATGTTTATTTCTTACTGGTTGTTATTGAACTTAGGTGTCGGTAATGTAGCCTGCCAAAGCTTTGAGAATTCATGGAGCTGAGACTCTATCCACTCTTGTCCTCTCCGCTAAAAATCTCTGCTGTCACCAACACAAATATTGATCTCATCCACATTAAGGTCGACGATGGGTTTTAGGTACCACTTAGCATTCTTCTCCTCCAGGATTCTCCCAGTACTGGAAATGCACTTAGAGAAAATCACCAAATGGGAAAAATCGTGTTAATAAATGTGGAAGTTCCTGATTTCCCAGTACGAGTATAGAATACAATAAAAGACAGTTTGGCAAACATGGCTTTTACTTGGTATGAAAGTGGGGACTCTTGGTCTTTATTCTGCAAAGAGCATTTGGATTAATTTGCTCAGACTTGACTATTTACTGTGAGGTTAAGAGAGAATGTGCTGGGGACACTCCGAGGCTAGCCAGCTCCTTGGGGGCTACATCTCTTATCTTGCTTCAGAAGAAAAAGAAAGTCTTTGTCCCATCCAAACTGTGAGAAACAGGCCACCGCAAATGTGCTTTGCCACCCAGAGTAAAGAAGTTAAAGCCAGGTGCATTACAGTAATCGTCACCTGTCACTAGGATTCTTGCTTATAAGAGAAATGAGCCCCATTGGTTTTTCACCAGTAATATCAATATCAGCATCATTTCCCAATGGGGATGAACAAAAGCTTTTCCCAAGTCGTGTGTATGGCAAAAATGTCATTCATGGGCCAGAACTTCAGTGAGGAGATGCTGAAATGGCTGCAACCATTTCTCCTCATCATATTACAGAGCTGATTACTTAAGGATTAAAATAGGAAGCCCCTTTGCTCTGACTACCTTCTGTCAGGGGTATTCCAATACAACACTCTCTGGGAGATTTCAAGCTTTCTATCCCTAGAAAAACTATTTTTTTATTTCACAAATAGAGAACCATTCCCTACCCCGCTTCCCAGTGCTGAGGTAATTGGGCTGTAATTGGTTCAAAAGCCAGGCGTATGCTGGGCCTGAAGCCATCCCTGTGTTTGACAATTTTGGACCCTGTATTAAATTGAGAACAATAAAACTGTCTTGACTACCCAACTCCTAAGTAAATGTAGTCTTTTGAGTACCTGTATGAGAGGTGGCTTGATCCTTACCAGGGTTTCACTTGTCAAAAGGAACCTCTTTTATTACGAGAGCTGAACGATGAGCTATAGTGAATGTTACCAGCAGCTAACATAATAAACATTTTTGCATTTTGCCCAACTTTGTGCAATGTGTTGTCATTATCCAAATATGTTAGCATTCATTATCTCGTTTAATCTTTATAACGAACTTAAGAAGATTTCAAATATAATTCTTCCTGTATAGGTAGAAAAACTAAAGCTTAGAGCAAATAATTTATTCAAGATAATAACACTAATAAATGATGGACCTAGGACTGAAAACTTAAATTCTTCTAGATTTGAGGGCAATAAGCACTTCTTAGCTTCATTAGGAAAAATCAGAGATATTACTGTTTTAACAGGGTTTGAATGAAAACCTATTCCCCTATCATCAGTTTCTAACTCTAAAGCAGAGGTTCTCAACCTGTTGGCTGCGACCCCTTGGTAAAAATGAAAACACATCCTGCATATCAGATATTTATATTGCGATTTGTAACAGTAGCAAAATTATAGTGATGAAGTAGCAATGAAAATAATTTTATGGTTGGGGGTCACCACAACATGAGGAACTGTATTAAAGGGTTGCGGCATTAGGAGGCATTAGGAAGGCTGAGAACCACTGCTCTGAAGTCTTTGTCAAAGTAAAAAAAAATCTTTTATAATTATAAATTTTAAAATAATTATATATATATATACATATGTAATACAGAACTAATTATAAGTGCACAAATACTGCCTTGGGCACCAAGTACTTACAGCTGAGTTGATACATGCTGTTTCTTTTTTCTTGTTCAGAAGTTTAAGGCTTGGTTTTTCAGCAGCAGCAGATCACGTATACTTTTTTTCTTTAGAGCCAAAGTTAGTTTTAAAGATTCAACAACTGGAGCTCACAGCTTGAAATTTGCTATGTCTAGCATTAGATATAAAGATTTTGAGAATTTGTCACTCAAGAAAACAGTAATACAGGGCTATTATAAAATAAGTAACAATATTAAGAGCAGAAGTAACTCCTGCTATTGAAAAAAAGAATTTATGTAATCATAGGATGTCATCAGTGTTATTTTTATTTTTAATATTTTATTTGGCATGTGAGACATATCGTACACCCAGGTATAGTCAGAGTATGTTCTCTTATATTGACATGTAGGAAAAGACTCAGGGGCAAGCTTAGATGCTTCACGTTATAAAGCAATAAGCAAAACTGTCCTTCAAAAGTAGGGCTTAGGTGCTAAAAATCTACAGAGAACTGTCATAATAGGTCAAGTAGGAGCTAGCCCCCACTCTGAATTATAAACTTATTTGTCTATATATGAGGCACTCCAACATCTCACAACACTACTCAACAGAGTTATAACTATGTGACTTTAATGAATGGCTAACTTATAAAAAGCCTAGTAATTGGCACAGGATTAAGAAGTTCAAAGATTTAATGATGGGGTGGCCTCCCTTATATGTCTTGGTGGAGACCAGGAATACCCTAAGCGCTGTCTGCCCTAATGCAAGCTCTAGTAATATAAAGGCTGTGTGTGTGTGCTGAAAATGTGACTATTATAGCCTTTCCTTAGATAGGCAACTCGCTTTGCCAGTAGTGAACAAACCGAAATGGCCATATGCCAGGTTTAAGAGCCAAGATCTTAATGTTCAACAGAGAAAATTGCCAATGCAACATAAAAGTTTCAACACACGAAGCCTGGAGCATAATCCTTAGATTGTGGGGCTTTCGTTTGTTTCATTAATTAATTAATTTTTTTGCCTCCATGTCAGTGGATACTTTTCTTCTCAGAGCCAATGACTTATCAAACCCTAAAGAGTACGGTTTCTATCAGACATGTTGCGTGGATGGTATGTCAAACTATTGTTGGAAGGCCGACTGGTTATTGGGGCTCAGACATCTCAATCCCAGCTGGGAAAATGCTAGAACTGGGATGAAGACAATTATCTGCATGATGAATTACGGACATTATTTCAAGAAATTGAACAGAAGGCAAGACCGATGTGGCTTGGGACAGAGAGCCTCCTGAATGATCCTGTAGGGATCATGAATTTAAAGTGCTTGGAAATGATATTTCCACTAAAGAATCATAATTAAAGCTGCCTGAGATAACAATTGGCCCTGGCAGGTTAACAATTAGATCCTTTAAAATTTTAAATTGCCATTTTTCCTTTATAAAATCTATGAGTGTATACTCTGTACTTATCATTGAAAAGAATGTTATCCCTTCGGAAAAATACTAGAGCAGTCATTCTTAACTAGGGGCAGTTTTGTACTCCAGAGGGCATTTTTGGAGACATTTTTCACTGTTGTATCTGGGAAGTGGGTTCTTCGAGCTTCTAAGGAGTAGAGACCAGGGTGCTGCTAACACTCCATGTTGTACAGAACAGCTTCCCATTAAAGCTTTATTCAACCCCAAATGCCAGTGGTACCAAGGTTGACAAACTGCATAAAACGGAAATTTAGAATCGTATTGTGAGTCATTACTGCTATGATCCATTTTTTTAAGTACCTGCTATCATACGTTAGGTAGATAAATAGTAAAACTTGGTAAATTAAACTGCTCTTATAAATATTCTTAAAATATATTACGTAAATGTGTAAATCTCTCTGTCTTCATATGTTGTACGTGTATGTTATAGGCATTAGAATTAATGTTCAAGTATTGATTTTATTTTCTATCAAGTCCGTTAGACTGTAAGTTTTTATTTTTTTTTCTTTTTATTAGATCATAACTGTGACCATTACTACATTTCTGGGGTACAATGTGCTGATTTTATATACCATTTGGAATGTTTACATCAAACTGGTTAACATAGCCTTCACCTCACTTATTTAATTGTTCTGTTTAGACATTTGCACTCTACTGTTAATATATTTGACATGTACCCTTGCGCTATGCACAGTAGGTGAGGTCCCACCGATTCCCATAAGTTTTTAAAGACTTGAGCTACATCTTGTTTATATTCCCAAGTTCTAACAAAAATATTTTCTTTTTTTTTTTAAGACAAAGTATGTGTAGAACAACAAATAAACACAAGAACATGGTTTATGTTCTGTGTATGTGGGGTTCTGATGTGAATAATCTTATAGGAAATAGTGAAATAAGCAATCAGAATGGGAGTTGAGATCATTTGGCTTCCCTGGTTTAATCGTATTTCATTTGCTCTATTCACAGTACGACATTGGCCAAGGCATTAATTTGCATCCATCCAAAATGGGGATAATAGTAAACCTATTATACAGCATTTCTATACGAATTAAATAAGTGTACACATTTTGAAAACTCATAGGAATGCCTGGGCACATCTAAATTTTATTTGTTGCCATCTTTATTCACTCTTCTTCACAAGTTCTTTCCAACGGTTATACAATTTAGCAGAACTCTAACCTCAGTATTTCTTTATGAGAAAGAACAGCTGTGGCGCTTCACCCTTCTCTGTGTGCAGTGTAAGCACAAGGCCCACAGCAGGCGGGGAACGGGGTTGATCTCCCAGGCCCAGGGAAGATAATGAGGACCTCGAGATTTCCTGAAGTCTCTGCAGGGAGAAGCCAGTCAATTCTACCAGAGAAGGGCTAGACCAGCCTGAGCATAATGAGACCCAACCTCTACTAAAACGGAAAAATTAGACCAGTGTAGTGGCAGGCATCTGCAGAGAGGGCTATTTAGAAGACTGCAAGATCTAGGTGCCCACAGTGGATTCAGAGGGAAACTGTTTTGGGGGGCTGACTGCTTCTCGTGGCTTGGAGGCGGGAATAGAAAAGGCAAAATATGAATGAACAGAATTGTCATTAAGAGATACGAGAGGGAAGGGTCAAATCTGGTGTCAGTTCGTCCACATTAGTCAGTTAGGCTAAAGTGACTTCACTGAACCGAGAGAATCACAATACAGGCATTGTCAAATGTCATGTCTTAATTTGGGTCCTCTGGGTGCCAGATGGAACATAGACAAACCTTCCCACAGAAGTTCCTAATTTTGTACAAAACCTATAAAAAGACTTGATCTCATTGGTCACCAGACAGTTCTCTAAATTACTTTAGGTCTAAAGGCTTAAAATGAACTATCTCTTGGAACTTGATTATAGCCTAATACATCACTTTGAAGTTCGTTTTCAATGCCGTGTTTGAAGTGTAAGGAAGAACAGACAGCGTGTGATCTAACACCTAAGACAGGAGAATATTTTCCTCCCCTCAGCCTCAGACAATATTCTCCTTCCCCTGCACCTCGGGATGGTGAGAGATGGATGTGAGGCCTGTACGTTACAACCTGTGTTCTCTGTGGGAGAAAAAGAAACTATGTTAGTCCCAATTCTAGAATGATAAAGTCAGCCTATGAAAAGATTAGCATATTGACAAAACATAATTGGCTTCAGTTCACAAGAAGCTAAAAAAGAAATGATAGCCTAAAAAAGAAAATATGTATCAAGAAAATGTAAATGGAGAAACAATATATATTAATATAAATATCAGACAAATGGGAGTTAAGCATTATATAGGAGAAAGAAAGAAAGATGTAACTATAAAACTAGAAAGACACTAAATGTGTATGAGCCAGGGACGAGTTAAATAAATGCATGACAATTACTTAGAAATAGAAGAACAGATTCGTAAAAAAACAAAGTTTAATCGGTAATTGATTATACCTTTTTAGAATATAATAAGCCAATATACAGAAAAGCAAATATATAGTAATAATAGTGTTTAAATAAAATGTACTCAAAAAGCAGAATAATTCAGTAAACCTGTGGAAATCACGTGAGAATATATTTAGAGAATTATTGCTGTAAAATTATTTGTTTTACAAATTCAGATTAAAATTAGGTAAATCAACTATTTAATGGCCAACAGACTATAACATAGGTCGAAGCAATTGGGAAATTAAGATATTGCAGGAGAAATAAAAAGAAAAATAATTTTAAAGGACCACCAAATTTTTGGCAGTTGATGTCAAAAGACAGAGACAAAATTGACAATGTTTCTGTTGTTGTTTAATACATCATTAATTTACTATCTACAGTTGTTTTAACCATGTTTTTGGTAATAAAACTTGATTTTGCCTATTGTTCTTCAAGAGGTCAGCATCTTTAGGAGAACGATGGACTGTGGGCTAAGAAAGACTGATGAACTCAAATCATTTTGCAAAGACTTTGTTTAGTCAGGGAACAACTGTAGAGAATAAGAAGTGAGGAAAAGGCAACCAAAAATTTAAAAGTATACATTATTTGAAAATGGCAGACTAGATAGGGTTGGTTAGTTCATTTTCTGTACGGAAAGCATAAAAAGTTTGCAGCCATTTCTAGGTGATGCCAGGAGTTAGTCTAAGATTGTTTCTAAGATGGTGGTGCCCAAGCAGCATCTGCCTTGCCTGTAGAAACACAAAAATCTCAGGCCTACTCCATCCTGGAGGTGCGAAGCAAGAAGTCCAGTTGGGTCAGTCCCCCAGCTGATTCTGCCGCAGGCTAGTTTGAGAACCGCTGCTCTCAGAGGAAAAGCATTAGCCTGTGATGGCCGAGGGGAAATACTGGAGGAAACCAGGGGGCAGAGATGTCGTTGAGCTGCTAATTTAATCACACACGGGCCTGTCTATACGTCAGATTTATTTTCAATTTTTTTTAACTCATTGTCTCATCTTAACTATAAAGAGAAAACAATAAACAAAATGAAAAAAATTAAAATTACAGGATAATATTGCACGTAATACAATGGCAACATACCGTAGGAGGAAATCTAGAAAAAATTGATTATTATCCAGGGAAATATATTCTGAAACATTTAGATGAAGAGTAAAAAACAAGAGAAATACCAATGAAGGGACCGGAGAGGCGATTAAAGCTCTACCAGTGAAAGGAAGATGCTCAACACCAGTGGTTTATTTATTTTTTAATTTTTTTTTATTAAATCATAAACACATAGATCATGTATACGTTAATGCATTTATGGTGTACAATGTGCTGATTTCATACAGAATTAGGAACGCTAACATCACGCTGGTTAATATAGACCTCATCTCGTTTACTTAGTTATTGTGTTAGGACATTTATACTCTATACTAATAGATCTGACATGTACCCTTAAAAGCTCATTTGTACTCACCAAATACAGAAAAGGTATGTCCTTATAAATATTTCAGATTATAGTAACATTTGAGATTTAGCATAAGGGTAAAATCCTAACCAATAAGGAAAATTCAAATTTATAGTCATAAATAAAATCGCCTAAATATAAAAGTCAATTTATAGTTATCAATACTTCTAGAACATGCAAAATCAAATGTTTGAATATTAAAACTAGCTTGTACCTCTTGATTGCACTAATGTACACAGCTATGATTTAACAATAAAAATAAATACATTAAAAAAAACTAGCAAGTCATAAAGTCATAATAATGTTATATGATCAGTTAGGTTTTATTCAAAGATATTAATTACAAGGAAAAAACTAGGGAAAGAAAAAGGAATTAATTTAACAATAGAGTCTTAAAAGGTAATTGACAAAATGCATATTCATAGTATATAATTCTAAGTAAAATAGTAACAAAATGAAACTAAGCAGGATAAAGTTCATTTTGAAAGCACTTTAAAGAACCTCAAACACCATGTTGAATTCTTGAAGCCTTCCCGACTAAATTCAGGAAGAAAAGGGAAATTATTTTTGTTGACCTGCTTTTTTCTTTTTTTGCAGTTCTTGGCCGGGGCTGGGTTTGAACCCGCCACCTCTGGTATATGGGGCCGGCGCCCTACTCACTGAGCCACAGGTGCCGCCCTGTTGACCTGCTTTTAAACATGATGAGGGAAAAATTTTTACACATTTGAGAAAGAAGTGCCAAAGAATTTTAATTCATTGTGGAGATAACTGGATTTCGATTATAACTTAAGAAGAAACACATGATTATGGTTAGAAACATTTAAATAAGTGGGAAAATTTTTTTAAAGAGTTGGATGTAAGATAAATAAAAAAAATGTTATTTCTCTCAAGCAAAAACTACGTATGAAAAGAAATACATGTAGATATGCAAAATAGTGTCCAAAGATATAGGAACCAGAGGAATGAGTGTAACAAGGAATGTACAGGACCTACAGGGTTGGAACAACCAATTTTTAGGAACATTAAAAATACAAGAAGTTTGGGCAAGAGACATGAATAGAACTTTCTCTAAAGATGACAGACGAATGGCTAACAAACATGAAAAAATGTTCATCATCTCTATATATTAGAGAAACGCAAATCAAAACAACCCTGAGATATCATCTAACCCCAGTGAGAATGGCCCACATCACAAAATCTCAAAACTGCAGATGCTGGCGTGGATGTGGAGAGAAGGGAACACTTTTACACTGCTGGTGGGACTGCAAACTAGTACAACCTTTCTGGAAGGAAGTATGGAGAAACCTCAAAGCGCTCAACCTAGACCTCCCATTCGATCCTGCAATCCCATTACTGGGCATCTACCCAGAAGGAAAAAAATCCTTTTATCATAAGGACACTTGTACTAGACTGTTTATGGCAGCTCAATTTACCATTGCCAAAATGTGGAAACAGCCTAAATGCCCACCAACCCAGGAATGGATTAACAAGCTGTGGTATATGTATACCATGGAATACTATTCAGCTATTAAAAAAAATGGAGACTTTACATCCTTCGTATTAACCTGGATGGAAGTGGAAGACATTATTCTTAGTAAAGCATCACAAAAATGGAGAAGCATGAATCCTATGTACTCAATCTTGATATGAGGACAATTAATGACAATTAAGTTTATGGGGGGGGAAGCAGAAAGAGGGATGGAGGGAGGAGGGTGGGGCCTTAGTGTGTGTCACACTTTATGGGGGCAAGACATGATTGCAAGAGGGACTTTACCTAACAATTGCAATCAGTGTAACTGGCTTATTGTACCCTCAATGAATCCCCAACAATAAAAAAGAAAAAAAAAAAAATACAAGAAGTTGGGCAGCACCTGTGGCTCAAAGGAATCCGGCGCTGGCCCCATATGCCAGAGATGGCAGGTTCAAACCCAGCCCTGGCCAAAAACTGCAAAAAAAAACCAAGAAGTTAAGAAAAGTTATATTACGTTCTTAAAGGGAATATCTAATTTCAAAAAAAGGAACAATCCTCTGAGCATAATGTAAAACTATAATAAAATGCCATTTACTTCCCCGAGGATAGTTTTCTAGATTCTAATATTAATTAGCAAGCCTGCCATTCCATAAAACAAAAAAATCAAGGAAAAAATAAAGAATGGTGATGCACTGACTTTATTAGAAATTAAATTTTTCTGTAAAAGTACTGTAATAATAACATGATACTGTCACGGGAATAGTGAACTAGATTAGTGCAACAGAATATGTACTCCACAAAATTTAATATAGAAATAAGTTTACATTTCAATTCAGTGGGGAAAGAGGGATTATTTATTAACAATGTCATCTTAATTGATTATTGGAAAACAAAAAGACATTTTCGTATTGTTCTTTTATTATGATAAAGAGGTAATTCCCAAAACAATGGACATGTAAAGGTAAACAAATTATGTTGCATAAAAGCAATTTGCTGTAAGGAGGAAAGGAAGTCAAATCCAGGAAGGGATCGTCTGACTAATAAAAATATTCTTATGTAGCAGTATGAAATATTTTTAAAATGTCAAAATGTAAGCAATGCCAAGAGTATATGACACACTGTTAAAAAACATTTGCAATCTAGCGGGTGGCGCCTGTGGCTCAAAGGAGTAGGGCGCTGGCCCCATATGCCGGAGGTGGCAGGTTCAAGCCCAGCCCTGGCCAAAAAAAAAAAATTTGCCATCTACATGAAGAAAAACTATGAACAATTCTGATTTTTAAAATAGCCTAAGAAGTAAATAAGAGAATTCATTCTGGAGAAAAGTCTGAAAAGATTATCAATAGGAAGATTAACATAAAAGTCAAGAAAATCGTTAGATTTGGTGATTTAAAATAACATACCAGTTGGCAAAATCAATGCCTTCCATGGCTAATGAGAATGTGGGCACTCATATATGTTGTTGAACATTTTAGAATTACGATGCCATGTCTGAGAAACATACTATTTATCGATATTAAAAATATCCATCCTCTTTTATTTCATTAGATCCAAATTTGAGATGTTACCTATGAAAATGAAATCACTTGTGTAAATATATACATATATATATATAAAATGTATCTTTATATATGTATATCTAAATGTATGGTACCTTTTTCTATTGGAAAAAATGAGGACTATTTACTTCCCGGGACAGTAAATAATCATCTTGATGGTATCATGGCTTATTAATATAATTATTTTATTTTTGTTGCATAATATTTATACCCCTTAGGTCATTGATTTGGCTTATCATTCCTCCAGAAAACTACTGCATCAGTGATACCCACTTCAGCAATACTATAAATTTGATTACCATGTTCATTATTAAATCTTCTATGACTAACAATTTTAGAGTATAATGTCATTATTTTTATAGAGATGAAAATGAAGTATTCTCATATCCCGTTTTCTCTTTTTCTGAAGATGAACTATACTTGCTTCTAAATTTGAAATTTCTCCCATAGTATTGGTACACAAATTGTTTCTTGACTTAACTACTAATTATTTTGTATAAATATATTCTAACGAATAATTTACATTGGGATATGTTTCAGCACACACAAAAATATATAATAATCAATAAAATTATATATTGGAGGCAGTGTATATATTTTCTTTCTTTTTTTTTTTATATTTTCTGAGATTTAAGTTTTGGCCATGTATTTTTATAAGGCTATTTGTATGAATTTATTGTATACATTGGTTTGATTGTATTATACAAATAATTAGTACACATTGCCACATGACCGATGGCCACACAACTGGCAAAGTCAATTACAAGTATTTTATTACCATTGATCCTGTTATACCATTCTGAAAAATAATCCAAGTCTGAATATAAGTGACTTATGTAGTCACAGTTGTGTTTCATCAGACTAAGTTAATAGAGTGTCTGAAATAGTGTATATAGGAAAGCTACTGAAATAACTCAATGCGCTTAAATTGCTAATGTATTACTTTCATCCCTGCATTTTCAAATTAAACTGTGTCCCGTAGGTCTCTTAAAAATAATACTGACAGATAAAACACAAATCTAGATGTTGTAGTTTCTCTACACTTTGCGGCTGGAAAAGACCTTAGAAAGTATCTCTCTTGAACCTGTCACATTAAACATTAAACAAAAAAAAAAGAAGTGAGCTATAGTATCATACATTAAATCTTTTGTAAGCATAACAGACACTCATTAACATTCTGGAAGCCTAATTAAATAAATCATATATATGTAGCTATATAAATAACAGGAAAGCTAAGAAACTAAACTACATTTTTTATTGCAAAGTCCAGTTTGTGTTCCTCACCCATATAAGATCACAGTAATTGCCTAGTATAATCAATAATACGAATATTCCCAACCCCTTCACTAGAGACTTTGACTGTGGATCTACACATTTTGTTATTACTCTGATAAGGGAATGTAAATAAAGTTGAAGCTATAGAGTATAGCCATCCCTTGAGTTTTAATCTGATAGATATGCAAATCAAGTGTATCTATTTCTCCTTCACTAATTCTTCCTCTGTGACCTACATAAAACTCCTAGTTACCTATCTTTTTAAGATTTTACTTTTATAAACATGTCAGGACACTATGAGCTATAGAATCTCATTTCTGACTTCACTCAGAACAAATATCTCTATCTCCTCCTCTGAGATTCATAAAGTTGTAATTAAACAAGAACTCACTTCTGCTGCCTAAGAGATTGGATGCACTTATTTTGACTAGTAGGTTTGTGCAAATATGTTATTTAATGTATACAGAATTCTGTTAACTCCTAGATACAACAAAACTTTGAGTCTATTAAAGTCATCAAACCTTGCAACAAATATATATATTTTTAAATCCAGTAAAAATGTAGTCAATAAAAAATCATACATTATACATCTTTGTTTATTGATGACTATTTGTTCGCTTTTTATTAGTACATTTAAGAAGGTCCTTTATGTTGTTAATATTTTTATTTGCATGTTTAATATGGCCTCAATAACATCAGGAAATAGTGCAGCCAAAAGTTAAATCAAATTTTACCATTGGTAAGGTGTTTGAAGTGAGCAGAGATGATATGCTTATATATCAAGAAAACCTTAAAGATTCCAGTAAGAGACTCCTGGAATTAACAAATAAATGTATTCAATTCTCAGGTTAAAAATCAATGTACTCAAATCAGTAGCATTCCTATACACCAACAAAGGTCAAGCTGAGGGTTAAATCAAAGACTCAAAACCAGTCACAGTGACTCCAAAAAAAATAAAATACTCAGGAATATACATAACCAAGGAGGAGAAAAAGCTTTACAAAGAGAACCCGAACACTGCAGAAATAAATGCAGATGATAAAAAAAAAAAAAAATGGAAAAGCATATTATGCTCCTGGATCAGTAGAATTGATGTTGTTAAAATGTCCATTCTGCCCAAAGTGATTTGCAGATTCAGTGCAATCCCTGTCAAATACCAATATCATATTTCACAGATATAGAAAAAATAATAATTCTATGCAATGTTTGGGACCAGAAAAGACCCTGTATTGCCAAAGAAATCTTAAGTAAAAGGAACAATCTGGAAACATCATATTACCCGACCTCAAACTATACTATAAATCTATAATAATAAGTGTGTTTTTGTACTTCTGTTTATGGAACTGTGGACTTACTTTTTAGTATTAGAAACTAGGCTAGTTAACAAACAAATGCTCAATTTTCTTCTCTCCTTTGTCTTTTTACTTCTTTTCATCCCTTCCTTAATTTTTTTCCAGGTCTTGGCATACAACATCCCTCCTTAACTCCTCAACAGCTTCCCCATCTTGCACTAATACACTCTGCAATCACCAAGCAAATACAGGAGTATCACAGTAAGAGTGTAAATTATGACATTCAGTTTAATCTCCCAGATGGGCATAGTGCTAAATTCCCTAGGATCTATTTGCAGTAAAACAGTAATTATAGATAAGCTAAGAATACATATTGTGAAAGGTTTTATTCATCTTCATCTTTGCTTATAATAATATGCTTACAATGATAGCCAAAAACATCATTGCCCATTTTTACAAACAAGTACTTGATATTATTCTCAACACATAGAGATTTGCCTTCAAATAAGTATATTTATATTAACTCATCTATACTACTTATTTGGATTGAAACTGAATATTTCACAAGATAGCACACACTTGGTCCTCTTTACTGCATAGAATAAATTAGAGAATTAATAAGCATATATTTAGAACTGCATAGGATTAACAGTGGCAATTTTTATGTTCTCTTCAAAAAAAAAATACACTCAATTCATGGGTTGATGGGCATTTGGGTGCATACCATGTCGTAAGAAAAGATGGAGAATTTACAACTTTTGTCGTTACCTGGATGGAGTTGAAATGCGTTCTTCTTAACAAAACTCTCAAGAATGGGAGAAAAAGTATCCAATTTACTCAGTACTAATATGAAACCAATATATACACAACTACAAGCCTACACCAAAGATAAAAAAGAACTGTTGTCTAGCAAGGGAAGAGAATGGAGAGGGGGAAGGGGGGGGCAATTGGCGGGTCTCACCTGATGTGCACAAGGTGAAGTTGTTCAGCAAAACAACTGGGTGAAAGGCTGCACTTGAACTTTACCTTAGCAGTGAACACAATGTAACCTAAACATTTGTACCCTCCTATTAATTTGAAATAAAATACATATACTCCTGAAATTCAAATGGACTTATTTTCTCATCATAATATAAGTTTTTCACTTATTTGTCACTAAATTAAAGGTCTGAAGGGAGTACAGATTCTTACATGTGAAAAGAATAGAAGGCTTGGTTCAGCAAGAAGGAAGCTTTATTTTCATGAAGAATCAAGAGTTGAGCTTACAGAACTTTGAGTTCAATCATGCCTAAGGTTCTGAGTGTTCATTTGAGCCAAGGCTCCAAATCGCCATTTCTGAGTGACCTGAAATATCCTCAGCTAAAGAAGTTAATAGATAATAATTAAAATTGTATGTAACTATTATGAAAAGAAGTAAATAAAGTCACAACAAAAAAGGTAAAATTTAATGATGCAAACAGCAAGTCACGAAGCAGGAGGCACAAAACCAAAAGTGGTTTGGGTTCTGACAAGGGAAAATGAGGAGAAGGTTTTTGTGGAGACAACATGAAGGTGACACTGGACTTCAGGTACCTGGTCCCCAATAGAAACTGGCCCAAGATCAGAAAATTTACAATAGGCAAGACTTGAGATGGGGCTTCAAAAGGAGGTGGCTCTGGCTAAGAAACAGCCAGTCTGGCTCCCAGTCAAGGGCCTTGGGGGAGTTGGTGGACTAGTAAGGAGGGAAGCAGGTGTCAGCTTTGAAGTCATCATACATAGAGGCAGCATTCTGCAGCAGCTGTGAACTTGGTGGTGAAAGACTTGGGGCAGAACCCCCCACTCAGCCCGGAGCTCTGACCACCCCAATCAACCGCAAGAGACGTCGCTTGATGCAAAAACGCAAGAGGATTTTTATTCCAGTATACTGGGACTTGACTCACAACTCTTTTAGGAGCCGAGAAGTCAAGCCCCGCACAGCAGTTTTTTACAAGCTTATAAAGGCAAAAACTACAAAGTAGGCGGGAATAGCAGACATGCCAGGGGCTCTAATAAAGTAAGAGAGAATACACACACCTGGGACTCTAACCAGATAAGAAGAACTCTAGTTCACTATTCAACTGTCTTAAGACAAGACTAACAGTCAAATATTTGCTGCAGCTCCTGGGGCTATCTCCTGGAACAGTTACAAAAGGTCACATTCCTAAGGTAGGGAGTGAGAAGTGGTTACATTCTCATGGTAATATTTTCTTTCAGTGGTCACAATTCTTCATCCATCATTTGTAGCATTACCATGTTAAATTTCTACTCCAGGCATGATTTTTAGCCTTGAAGTGAGGGTAGAGATTTATAAGTAGCCAAATTTGGACATTGTCTTGGAAGAAACCAGTTTGTGTTAGTTCTAACTCAACGTTGACAGAACTCACTTAGGATGGTTACTCATCCTGTGCCAAAACAAATCTCATTTCTCTCACATCCTGTGGAGAATACAAACCCAGTCCTTGTTAATAGATTATTTCAGCATAGGCTGGGCCAATACAGGGGGATCCAGGTCTGGCTTCCATGAGGTCTCAGAAGCAAGGCAAATTTCACTTGCTATAATCATGTGGATCTCATATTTGGTTTTCCCTATTGGAAAGGCCCTAGTTATATAAGTTAGTTGGCAGCTTCCAATTGGTTAAGCTTAAGTTTGGTTTTCTTTAATGAATCGGTTTCTGACAAAAACCCAAGTCAACTGTTCTGCTTCTGTTTGCAAACCAAGCAAGGTTAAGGCTGCTTCTGTGGCTTAACTGGCTTTTGTCTGCTCAAGGAATTGTTTTCATTACATATATATACAGCCTCTGTTTATATAAATCTGTTTATAAAATCGTAATAGGACTGTTTTGGGAACAAACAATTTTTACAAAGATTTTTTTTAATTTCGTCTGGCTTATTTCCTGTTGAGGGAATCTGATGACGTCTTCTGGATTGGGCAGATTATTTAAGGCTTTTTTTTTTTTTATTAAATCATAGCTGTGTACATTAATGCAGTCATGGGGTACAACGTGCTAGTCTTATATACAATTTGAAATATTTTCATCAAACTGGTTAACATAGCCTTCATGGCATTTTCTTAGTCATTGCGTTATAGCACATTTATAGTCTACATTTAGTAAGTTTCACATGTACCCTTGTAAGATGCACCGTGGGTGTGGTCCCACCAATTATTGTTGAGACTAAAGCCTGAGATGATATCACAACACAACAACCTGAGGCAGCCTATGGATAGAGTTAGGAAGCCCTCTGGATATCATTTCAGATGCAGAGGCCACAGCCACCTTAGAATGCTTAAGGAGTTCCTTGAATTACACAAGGTCTAATTCTTATAACGCATTATTTTTCTAATAGCTCTGAAAGTGCTTCTCTTTCTTTTGCAAACACTGGCTGATACAAAAGCCTTTATATCAGGTAGTTTAGCTACCAGTCACGTGAATGCATTTTTTTCACATCTATCTTTAAAAATAGAATATTCAGCCATAAGAAAGGATGAAGACTTTTGTGTTTACTTGGATGGAATTGAAAAACATTCTTCTTAGTCAAGTAGCACAAGAATGGAAAAACAAGTATTCAATGTACTCAATACTAACATAAAACCAATACATAAACATCTACATGCCCATATAAAATAAAAAGACATGAGTCTAGTTCAGGGCAGAGAGTAGGGAGGGTTAGAGGGGAGGAAAGAGGGCTATCGGCGGGTGCTCACTTAATGTGCACAACGTGAGGGTGTTCGGCAAGTGAAAGAAAATATTACCATGAGAATGTGACCACCTCTCACTCCCTACCATAGGAATATGACCACCTCTCACTCCCTACCATAGGAATGTGACCACCTCTCACCACCTACCATGAGAATGTGACCTTTTGTAACTGTTCCAGAAGATAGCCCCGGGCTGAAACAAATGTTTAACTGTTAATCTTGTCTTAAGACAGTTGAATAATGAACCAGAGTTCTTCTTATCTGGAAAACCCCTGCTATGTCTGCTTCCCCTCCCTACTTTATGGTTAGAGCCCCTGCTATGTCTGCTCCCTCTCCCTACTTTATGGTTAGAGCCCCTGCTATGTCTGCTCCCCCTCCCTACTCTGTGGTTTTTGCCTTTATAAGCTTGTAAAATCTGCTGTTCGGGGCTTAACTCCTCGGCTCCTGAGAGAGTCACGGGTTAGGCCCTGGCATGCTGGAATAAAAATAAAAAAAAACCCTCGTGCCGATTGCATCAAGTGTCGTCTCTTGCGGTTGATTGGGGGTCGTGTTAACCCAGGACAGAGTGGGGGTCTTGTCCCAAGTCTTTCACAAGCACCCTGGGTGAAGGGCTCATCTACAACTTGAAATTTACCTTAGAAATGGAAAAAATATAACCTAAACATCTGTACCCTCTTATTACTCAGAAATAAAAATATGTATTTATAAATATGTCTTTTACATATATTTATATAATTTATAAATTTATCTTTTATTATATTTATATATATTTGTAAATATATATTTAAAAGTAATTTATAAATAAATTTATAAATAAATAATATATATATACACATACAATGAACAGGACTAGAATCTAAAAGAAATAAAGGAATATTTTATGATCCATTTTGTCATATACAATTAAGTGCTTAAAATAAAATAAAGGACAAAGCAGATAAGAAACTTTGTGTTGTTCATTTTGTTCTGTACGGAGAGGCACAGCCTCAGAGGCCTGGGAAGCAGCAACCCCAGCTCTCACTAGGACCACCTTTTGGCAGAGTTAGAAGGAGCCCCAACCACAGGGCAGCCAGATACCGCTTTGTTTTTATGGAAGGCAAATTCCATCAGATGTCCTGTCCATATCTTTAAGAAAACCATCAGTCCTACCCTATGGAAGAAAGCTTAGTTATGGAGGGTCACAGTGGGTTTTGCCAGAGTAAAGGGGAAAAACAAAATGGGGTTATCATTTCATCAGCAATTGTTTTTGATTACCCCAGCCTGAGTAACTAGACTGCCGTTGTGAGGGGTACTTGCTTCCCATCTTTGACCCATGGATGAGTAACCAGATAACTCAAAGGTTTGTAGCATAAATAGAGCAGCTATTATCCATGAATGCCTTTCTAGGAATTAGCAAAGGCGTCCCTCGGTGGTGGCTAAGCCTTAAATGGTGACTATGCACGTACTTTGGTTTAAGGTGTCATTAAATTAGACTCTTCCTTGACAATCTTTAACTTAATCTTCCCTAACAAGGATGCGCTGCCGCAGCTGCCCAATACATGGAAACGTGTTCTACTGTTGGGCATACAGCTTCTTCAGACTTCTCTTAGAATTATCACATATTCTATATTCATTATAGAATAACAAATGAGATCATATTAAATAATAATCAATACTGAATAATAATTTAAGTCAATTATTTCAATAAATAGTCAATATTGAATAATAATTCAAGACAATATTGAATAATAAATAAGATAAATAAACAATAAATAAATATAGAGAGACAGTTATCCTCTCATAAAAGAGAACTAGTATCAACTGTTGCCTTTCATAATTTCTTACATTCTTTTTTTTTTTTGCAGTTTCTGCCTGGGGCTGGGTTTGAACCTGCCACCTCTGGCATATGGGGCCAGCACCCTACTCCTTTGAGCCACAGGAGCTGCACAGTATCTTACATTCTTTTGACTTTTTTCAGTTGTAAAATGTGTGCAAGAGATAGCTGTTAATAATAAACAAATTTACTAGCCTTGAATACATGCTTATTATTTAAAATAAACCTTAGCATAAAATAAAATAAAAATGAGAAGAACTCCAACAGGATAGTGATACGTTCATTCCTTCTTCCCTTCTTAATCTTCTGTCTTCCTTCTATCACTAATTTCTTCTTTGCTCTTATAAGAAGCATGATATTTTATAAGAAAATTATTTTGCTTGAATTTTCAGCTCAACGTCTACACTGTGAGTTACCTATCCATTTTTTTTTCCTAATTGTGCAAACAGTATTCCTATTGAAATACATTCAGAAAATTATTTTAACCCTCAAAATGAAGTATAGCTGTCATAGATCTGGCAGAATGCACTAATTTATAATTAGCATAATTAGTGTTATTCTTTCCAACATACTCATTTGTATACTGGTTTCCTCTTTTAAAAAATAGGGATAACATTTGAGTATACATTTAAAAAATATTTGGCACTGCGTGAAATAGTGTATGATGGCATAAATGTGCCAAATGATACTGCAGCTTAAAGATAACAACAACTACGTTATAGCTTTCTATGATTTTTCAGACTGAATGAAAAAATATATAACCACTGAGGTATGTTGAGCAACTGGTGAGCAAAGCACCCAACAGTTTAAAATTAGCCATTTGTCATTCATTTCAGCTCTTCCTAGTTATCTTTGATTCACAGAAGGAAGGGATTTAATAAATCAATACATTTCAAGCATATTTTGCATTTTTGAGCCTTTCTGTTTCCAAAAACAATAGACATAATGAATATTAAAGTATCACCCTCCCCCAAACTTCAACTATATCACGGGAGTCCATGAATATACTATATATTTGTAATTCAATAAAATAGAATCACTTAAAAGAAAATAAATTTTCTGGAATCTTCAAAAATGCCCTCAATACCTAACAGTACAATAAGTATGTGGCATAAATTTAGAAATAAATTTTGAAGAGAATGCTGATTTCTCTAACCTTTACTTAGAAAACTCTTTAGATGTTAATCCTTCCTTCATTGTATAATGCATGCCATTAACACCGTAGAAATTTAATGTGCTTACACCTAACTCTGTTTCCTATGTACACAGGCCAATAATATGATGATGTCGTGCTCAGGAAGACACATCTTGCTTTTCCTTACATCCTGTTTTTTTCTTTAAATAACAATTGATCCCATAAGCAGAGGCAGTGCTCAAATTTCTACCACAGTCACCTTCTCCCTCCAACACTGCTAGTTCTTATTACAATTTGGAAAAATATTGACTCAGAAACCAATTATTTTACTGGAGAAAAAAAAAAAATTCGCCGACCAGAGTCAATCTTGTCTGTGGAGAGCTATTCTCCCTGTCATGTTCATTATCAAATAACTGGGATTTCTTAAAAATACTGAGTTGGTTATATACAACTGTCTTTGTTTCAGAGTTGAGAGATTTTCTTCTTCCTTGTCCAACTGTCTTCCCTTTCAGATGATTTTTTTTCTATATTTTTATTGTGTAGAGACTTGGCCCATATGTATGAATTTCCTTTGGATGAATGTTGTTTCTGAAATAGAACATTAATGGAATTTTTCTTGGATTGAGTAATTTGGTTAAGTCATAGTAAAAATGAACTTCACTTACTTTTACTATTTAGCTGCCATTGGAAGCAGGTCTTCTTTCCAATACTTCATTCCTGGTTTCTCTCTTCTATGAAAATCTTGTGGTTTCTGTTTATACATATCATCAGCCAAAAAATACATAAATAAATAAATAAAAGTGCAATTACTTTCCAACATTTGCACCCTGATTTTACCATATATTAGCCTTCTACTTTACCAATTCTCCACATTGAGTATATGTATCTCTTTTCCTTAACTAATGTTAAGGAAATTGTAGTAACATGAATTCATTCATTGTAGTAACAATGAATTTTATGCCTTCATTAGAAAATATATATATATATATTTATGTACAATAGATAGCTATATGACTATAAAACATTTATAGCCACTGATATAGTTGTATAGATAAGAGCTATATAGAGAGGGCAGAAATAAAGTTCATGTCCAATTTAAAGTAGTTTAACATAGTAAATTGCCCATGAATTTTATGGACCACCCTGTATATTACACAGGAGCACACATCTATAACTTATTTTTCAAAAGTGAGTAGACAATAAAAGATTTCTTTTAGTACTGTTTTCAGAAGTGTTATATGGAGAATTGATTATAAACACAATGGCTGATATTGCTTCAATTCAGTTCAAGTCTTTTATTTCTGGAACTTCAGGATAATCATATACCTTCGTCCAGTGAACATAGCCAAGCATTTATCTTCATATTTCATGCTTCTCCAAGCTAAATTTTCAATTTATCTTCCTTGATTCCTTGATTCATTTGAAATGAAGACATATTTACCATTCTCTGGGTAGGAAACTGATGCATGGATAAACTCTTCAAATGGAACAAACACATTTTATTTCATTGGCCTGTGTAGGTATTTCTTTACCTTCTCTTTGATGATTTATGTTTATCAATAGAAAATCAAACTTAAAATTAAAGAAATTATTAATAAGCACACAATAAGTTTCTCACTCATCTTTAAAACCAGGTATGTTCTGGACAGACTTTTTTTCAAGCTCGTGTTTTATTTTGTTTTGACAGAACAGAAATCTGTATCGTGTGCCCTTCTGTGGCATAGATTTGCTAACTTTGCAGCTTCTGCTTATGTTTTCTATGCAAATGGATGACATCTGGAAATTCTAATATTACTGGACATTCCATTCTAATTATATTATAACTAACAACTTTTTCTTTCACATGATTTGGGTTTTAAGCATAAGCTGTTTACTGATAAGGCACTGAGTAAAAATGTTCTGGCATGTTTCTAAAATTGGAAAGAAATCCAAGTTATCTCTTTCTCTATATTGTTGCTATTTTCTATATTTTTTTTTACTTGCTTCTCCAGGTCTTTTTCATTTGTCTTTAATTATACCCAAAGCAGTAGACTTAAATTCATCTGATTAACAGCTGCTAACAAGATGTTGTACAGATGACCTGTTACAGAGTAGCAAACCCCAGATATTTTTCACAAATTAATATCGCAAATATAAGAAATACAAAATAATAATGCCATGGTATGAGCAATATCCAAATGCTTTCTTGGATCAGAAGCAGTTGAAAAATGAAAAAAAAAAAAGTTCACTCATATTAGACACAGGGAAATGTATAATTCCATCTTAACTTTTGAATCAGTTAAGAAATAAAACAAAATTAAAGTTATAGTGATAAAATAATTAGACAATGTGGCCTAAATCTGCAGGATGTTTTCTGACATGTATCTCACTCACCTTTTGCTTTTCAGCATTCAGAGGCAGGATGATTAGAAAACTTTGCATCTGGAAAGCGACAGGAGGTTTGCTGAATTCAAGAGAAAGGAAATTTGTGTATCCTGCTGTTACCAGGATTTCTTTCTTTAGTAGGACCTTGGTCTCGGGGATTCGAAGAACAAACCCACGGACCACAGATCAGTGGTAAGATGGGATTTATTAGACAGAAAGGAATACAGAAGGAGTGAAAAGCACCAGAGCTTCTGGCAGAGGGGAAGACCCCAGTAGGAAGACCTCTGCCTGAGTCCCTTGGTACATACAGCCTGAGAGCTACATTAGGTCAGGACTTGGTAGGTGGAAAAACTTATTTTACAAAGTGAATGAGTCCAAGCATGGATGGATACAGTCCCTTCATGAAATTTTCCAGGTCCAGGAAATGAGGGGACCCTGTTCGGTCCTGAACAGGGGAACCCTCTATGAGAGTCATTCTCAGCTTCAGAAGTTGTGGGTGTGCTGGGGAGGGCAGCTTCACACTGGCCTTACTGTACTTGGAAATAAGGGGAAAGAAGTGTCTTGGGCAGCAGCATGGGCTGTGCTGTGGTCTCCCTCAACTTCCTAGGCACCCACGGGCTTTGGCTGCACTTGCCCCTCTCTGCCACACCTGCTTCTCCAGTCCTGGCCTACCACATCCTGCACCAAGACCACCAGCCCAGTGCAGAAGGCTGGGCAGGTCCTCCGTGGGGACCCATGTGGCCTGTATAAATGGGAACCTGTGCCTCTGAAAGATGAGAGGGAAATGTTAGTGCTTAAACTATGCTTATGAAGTTTATTCCCCCAAATTCAATTATGTACTCTAGTTCTTCTCAAATGAGAAGGAAAAATGAATTCCTCCATAATTCTCTTTGTAGGCATATTCAGCCTACCTCTGCCATTTCCAGCGCAAGTGGAGGAGTGAGCAGTCACATATTCTAATAATAATTGTAGGTATGCAATTGATGTTTAAATGGATGTTGATTCTATCGAAGCCCTTAATATCATTTCAGGCATATGTTTTATGCCATCCTAAGTAATTTAATTTTTAGTTTGAACACAACTTTATTGACAATGACTTTTTATTAAAGTTCAAATTAATATGAGGTTTCAGATGTCACAATGTTTTCATTTGTAGGGTAAAGTCCAAGTTGTGGCTGAGCCCTCCACCCAGGGAGCCTGCTGAACACCCTCACGTTATACATGTTAGGTGAGATCCCGCCATTGCCCTCCCTGGACCTGTCTCCTCTCTCTCTCCTCTCCGCTGGCCCTGGCATTTCCCCTGTGGGCATGTAGGTGTTTGTATATTGGTTTTATATTAGTAGACAATGACTTCTTAAGAACAGAGTAACCAAGGTACTGCAGGTAATTCTACAATTTGCAGAGCACCTAAGCTTCTGGCTGTGGCTGTGAAGATATTGGAAGTAAAATCTGGCCTTTTCTTTTTTTGCGTGAAGCTGAGTGAGCCCGGAGGAAGGGCTATCTTGCATCAATATGCCTCAAAGTGCTGCTTGTTTTAATATTTGAACAGATGCTATGTAAGTAGTGGTGAAGACCCTGCTCCCTAAAGAGGATTCAATAAAGCTGGTCGTCTAAGAAACTGTTTTAAATATATGGCTATCATTTTAGAGCAGATGGGACTTTTAGAAGCATGTAAATCACATCTCACAAGCTATTATGTGACTGCGTCGTAGCAGCCTTGATTGTAAAGAACAGCACAGCATTTTAAGGCTTAATTTTTTTTTTTTTCTATTTGAGGCCTTGAGTTGTAAACAATCCTGAATGCGGTGGCTATATGTTTTAATATGAAGACATTTCACGAATAGACATGTTCCAATAGAAATAGGGCAGCTTTTTGCTAGAGTAAAACACGCACTTCCTTCTGAGACATCCCTCCTGCTCTTGTTACCTAATTATACTGCTTAGCAGGAAACTCAGAAGCAAAGTAATAGCTATCGGCTACCCCTTTTCTATAACTGTCCAAGTAACCATATGTAGGACATAAAAAGTGGCTTTCATTATGGCAGACTTCTATTTCTTTTTAATTGCTTCCATTTTTCTTAAAGTCATTAATATTCAAAAAAATTCAATCATTGCCCTTACTTCATTTCCTTTTTGAGATTCTTCGATGAAAGACTTCATAAAGCTATAAAATATAAAGAATGATTTCCATACTGAAATAGTTTCAAAAGCAGGATTCTGAAGTCTTGCTTTACATGGAATAAGCCTGGCCTCTTTTGATATCAAACAGCTGAAAAATTACTTTTGAGAACATGCTCTTAGGTTCGGGCCTTTTGTCTCCTCCGATAATTGCTCAAATGCCCATGTTCAAGTTCACGTTTTGTTCCCTCGAGACTTCTCTTTTATTCTGATCACATGCAAAATTCTGCATATGGAAAATATGTTTTAAATTTAGAAATTTATTTCAGAATCGCTGGCCTTTCTCTCTTTGGAGGGCAGTGTTAAAAGTGCTATTTCGCATTAGTCATTTTCATATGTTTTCTTCCGTGTGCCTCTGTGATTTAAAGTATTTCGGTTTCGTCTTTACAATAATAGAAATTTATTTATTTGCAAGTTCTGGCGAAAGGTATTGTTGGGGATATTTTAAAAATTAAAATACAAATGATGGGATAAATAATCTCATGGTTTCCCGACATTTTGAATTACATCTAGAACAGCATTTATGCAAGTCCAGGTTAGCAAATTTTTCCAAAGCTATATAATCATAATTTTATTCATTTACCCCTCTCCCTTATCTTTGCCTGTATGCAAAATTATTCAGAATCTTTGGCAACATACTAAAATATTTTATCCCTCATTTTTACTTAATTTTGTATCACTAATATTTTCATATATTGAATGACGTTCAATTGATTTATTCACTTTGGACACTTGTGCTTCTTTAACCAAAGGTAAAAAAAAAAAAAATTACTCTTATATTTTGCCCAGTGTTCTGTAGATTTAGCTCAGATGTTTAGGTCTTTGATCTATTTTGAGTTAATTTTTTGTATCATGTGAGGCAGGGATCCAAATCCACGTTTTTGGCATGTGGCTATTCATTTATCCCAGCACCGTTTGTTAACAGAACTCCTGGCACATTGTTGAATGTTGACCGGCCATACATATAAGTATTTTTTCCTGCTCCATCCTTCTCTATCCTGTGTCAGTGCTACCAAGACCAATACTTTCGTACGAGGACTTATAAAGCTCAGAAAAGCTGTTATATTCATAGTTTCTTAGAGTGAAAAGAAAAAGATAAAAATTGATAAAGAGTGTGCATCAAAATTGAGTTAGAACCAGGTGTAAATTTGCAGGGCCTTCTCCCAGAAGGCGTCTGGCACCTGTGAGACTGACCTTAGCTACTCAGACACCAGCGCCCAGGAGCAAAAATAGGCATTCTTCATAAGTTACATTGCTAACATAAACTATCTGATCAAACCAGTACAACATGGTCTGAGGTTTCAGGCACACAAAATACTTTTATCAAGCAGAATATTCCAAGAGCTTTGAATTCATCTCCCATAAGCCAAATAAAGGTCAATCCTAAGGACAGGTTTTTTTTAATGTTCAGGCATTGAGCAGCCCAGGCCAGCTGAATTAGCCCTCACCTGCAGTCTTTCCTCTGAGCTCTTGACCTCAGCTCTTTTTTAACAAAATGGCCATGTTTTTCTAAGCATCAACAGTTAGTACAACATTTATATAACACTTACCATAAAGGTATCAGCATAGATATGCCTAACATTTAAAGAATCCAATACAGAGTAGGGATAAACTTAAAGAAACAATTAATCCATCATATGAACCTAATATATATCTATATATCTGTATCTATATATCTTTATATAATCAAATTGTTACGAATATCTCTATGTTTCCCCCTTAATCTGCTGTCATTTGTACTTTGTAATGAATTTGTGCAAAGCTAATCAGTATAGAAAGTAGCTAACAGTGTTCTAAATTCAGTTCTCTCTCAAACCAGTCCTATCTTAACAACATCATATCCCAAGAAGGCTTTCAATGGACTTTTTTTTTTCTTTTTTCTTTTATTTATTGACTTATTTGTTTTTTGAGACAGAGTCTCATTTTATCACCCTTGGTAGAGGGCTGTGGCATCATAGCTCACAGCAACCTCAAACTCCTGGGCTAAAGCAATTCTCTTGCCTCAGCCTCCTGAGTAGCTGGGACTGGCTATTTTTAGTGATGGAGTCTCTCTCTGCCTGGCTATTTTTAGTGATGGAGTCTCTCTCTGGCTCAGTCTGGTCTTGAACCTGTGAGTTCAGGCAATGCATTGCCTCAGCCTTCTAAGTGCTGCAATTACAGGCGTGAGACACCACACTTGGCCCTCAGTGGACCTTTCAATACATGCGATCATCGGTCATCAACATTTTCATATGACCTATTTCTGAGTTCAAGTCAGCTGTGAACAAAGTCAGTCACTCTTAGTTCAGAGGCTTTTACTAAGACTGGTTTCAATTGTGTCCTGTTACAGAGCAGGGCTCAACTCCCTTCCATGGGGAGGACATGGGAGTTCAGAGTACTTGGCATCTCTACTTACTATGCCACAGGGTATGTGTTTTTTTATCTATTCGGGAGAAGAGGCAGGGATGGTGTATCAGTGAAAATTACAAGCACTCACAGGGAACTTTCACATGTGAGGAGATCCATTTGTTTCCCATAAGTGTGCACCTTAAACTTCCGCACTTAGAATGGGGGTCCATGGTCTCACAGCTTATTTCAGCCTCCATCTATATTAAAATCATCAAAACAATCCTCCCTGTTGGGTTTGTGCACAAGCGTTTTCTCTAAACTGGGTCCTAGCCATACGCATTATTATTTGTTGAGTCTGCCTGGCCTGCTTCACTAAACCTCACTCTCTACAGACTGATCTTTCCCCTGAAAGACAAATCCCTCTAAGCTGCTTGTTCTAGCTAATAATTCTTTTCGATCTGACTGCCTGCCCTCATTAAAATAAAATTAAGCTTATTTCATGATATCTAGAAGGAATCAATCACCCCTAAATTCCTTTCGGTCTGATGCACTAACATTGGTTAGTCCATCATACATATTTATGCTATTTGGTACCAATGGTCTGAATGCAGTTAGAATCCGTGTATGAGTATTATACCCAAGTATTGGCTCATCAGGTCAGATGAGTAGTGGTGACACTCACCTAGAGGAGTCACAGTGTGACAGAAGACCTTCAGTAGACCTCGACATCTTGGAGTGGGACCATTTGCCAGGGAATTTAGGATATACATTTTGGAGCCTACAGACGTATTCCCATCAGAAACCTACTGTCTTTCTTTTCTATTTTGTTTAATACCTTTCCACCCACAAGAGCAAGTGGGATACATTTTTGGGGCATGGAACACTGTGGAATGTTGGCTGCGTAGCTGCTAGGGTGTATTTTGTCCATTATAACCAAGGCTGTTTCCAACCCTTCAGTCACCAGTTTGTAGCCCTACAGGGATTTGTTGCAGTTACATAACTTCTTGCCTAGGGACCATCCCTGTTTCTTGCACTGACAGTTGCATCCTCGGTTCTGGAACTTTGGCATCAGGTAAAAAAAAAAATAAATAAATAAAACAATGTTGAGGTGATGTGAGAAGGACGCACAGAGTGACACCAGTGTTCTCACCCATCTGCTCTTCCCACTATTCTCCCACTATCAAGTGGGGTCCCTTCCCAGCCCCCATTATAATGACCGTGAGCACACATTCATGACCACATGGAAGTTATCCCGCTATATCCTTTGCGTCCTCCATTTTCCACAATAAATGTTTTGATTACTCGTTATAATTCTCTATCTACTATTCCGAGGATGACATAAACATATATCTATTTGACATAATATCTCTTTGACTACTGTTTGTTTCTTTTAACTATTGGCCATCACTAAGCATTCTCCTTATCCTGAGGGAATGTATCATGGTCGTCTACACGGGTACATTATCTTCGTTTCAGTCATTGTATAGTATTCTGAGTGTCTTCTATTGGGTATACAATGCCCAGTCCAGAATAAGTGTCTGTCTTGTAAAGACCAATTTAAGGGCTCTCAAGGCTACTGGAAGTGCTCTTCTTTATATTTCTACATGGGGTTGTTCCCCCGCAGAAGCTGTTCCATATCCATCTGCAGTCCCCATTTACTCGCTGAGAGCTGGAATGATTCCTTATTGACATTTTGTGCCTCGCAGGGAACAAACAGTCCATCTCTGTGTTTTAGTCGTTCCTCTATGTCCGTTCATTTTAACACACTGAATGTCTTCCTGCTTGTTCTAATCATGTTCTGAACTTGGAATGGAGATTCTTCTAGTAGGCACCAACTATCCTATTTTGATCACACCCATTAAATTCCCACAGATTTCCATACATTCACACTTCCTCGGGCGTCCCTTTGGAGCCCATTTTTTAATTGCCTATCTGGCTACTTGTGTGGCCAGGCCATTGGCTACTCTCCATGGGTTGGTATACACCCAAATGTTGGGGTGCTTGGTGTTCAATTATTTTATCACTGCAGAGAAAGTAAGCCATTCTTCAACCAAGACGTTTTTCATTGGTAAACTAAGAGTTGTTCAGTGACAATGTGATAACAGGATCCCATAAGTTTCTTCCTTGTTCTAAAACCGGGCTTAGAAGAACAGAGATGACCTTCTATTAACACAGGGAGCACCTCCTTATGTTCTCTCATGGTCAATTTTTTACAGAAATCATTTCTGTTTAATTACAGAACTCCTTGGGCACTGCCTCCATACTACAATGCTTCTCTGATATTATGCAAGATATTATGGTCATTTCAGATTTCAAGATTATTTTATGTCCTTTGGTAGTACAAGCAATTAAAAATTAATATCCAGTTTCAAGCCAATAAAGGTAACTCAAAAGGTTTGTGAGGTAGCATCATGAATGGTGTACAATCCCAACTCTTCCTGTCGTGCAATGCTCATGTGCTTTTGACGTAAGCTTGAGTCTGTGCGAGTTATGAGTTGCTGACTGTTCCAAAATCTTATCTGAGTGTGGACCATAAAGGTCTGAAAATAAGACCTTTGACAACCTGTAAATCAGATGTTGTAGCATGATTGTTCAGCAGTTTATTAAGTGAGACCCAAAGTTTGGGTTGAAGGGAACATAACATAAATTTCCGTACAACTGGAAAACTCAGAAATTACTCCAGAATGAGAAAGCATTCCTTAATTTTTCTTTCCTATTTTCTTGCTATTTTTCCAAGCGTTTTAATTTTGCTTAGGCTTTGACTTCAAAAGAAATGCTGTGTTGAAATTAATGAACATCTTGTTTCCTATATAATCTTACACGTGTGGAGAAAATCTAACATGTTCAGAGAGCAGCTTATACTTTTGCTGACTCTAGCCGCAGAGGTCGATCTGCTGAACCGCAGAAGTAGGTTTTTAATTGACAAAGAAAATGAGAAGGAGAATTCAAAAGATTTTGTTTTTGTTCATATTTGCCGATGAATTTTTTTCTCCTCTTTGATGCCAAAATTGCCAAATTTCCTGCCTGAAATCATTTCAAATATGCCTTTCTACAGCTGAAGATAAAAACTTTGACTTTTGTCTTCCTTTTTTTCTGTTCATCTTTCCAGAAATGTATGGAGTTATTTTACTATAAATGAGAAATAAAAGCAATAAACTCCTTGCATAAGATGACTTTTTCTTTGACAAAGAACTTATTTTGTTTGCTCAAATGGGAAGAAAAAAATTTACTGTTGTCTGCATTTTTAAAAGACCTAATAAGAAAAAAGAAGAATATGAAATCTTGTTTTCCTTTAGCTTCTACAGACATCAGATTACTACTTTTATTAAGTTAATTGCATATCTTTATATAATGAACATAATACTGTTTGTAACAGTAGAAATGCTTAAATAGAAAAAATCCTGTATAGATTATTACATTGAAAAATATGAACTGTACATCACACTTTTAAAGAAGTACATCAAAACATTCTTCCAGCCTTTCAAAGATAAATAGTCTTTAACAATGTAAACTTTTTTTTTTTTTTTTTGTAGAGACAGAGTCTCACTGTACCGCCCTCGGGTAGAGTGCCGTGGCGTCACACGGCTCACAGCAACCTCCAGCTCTTGGGCTTAGGCGATTCTCTTGCCTCAGCCTCCCGAGCAGCTGGGACTACAGGCGCCCGCCAACAATGTAAACTTTTAAAAACAACCTTAAGACAATGCTTATTTATTACATATTAAAACGAAAGTGAAAGAAAGGTTCTTATTATTTGTGTGATACAACAAATGAAATGTTTTCATTTTTGTACTCTCTTACAGTCACTGTTTATAATAGTCATCGACTATAAGTAGAAGGATTTCTAGAAGTTAAAATATTTTTGCTACATTCAATTATTTGTATTACACAATATTACTTCTATATCTATTCCTATCCCTATCATTAAAATTGTTTCAATTGATATTATATCAGGTATACTAATCAAAATTACTAAAAATTTATTATTGGTTATTTAGGCCACATTTTAATTTTATAAGTAAAATTAATGATCAGTAAAATATCTTTACACATATTCTTTCCTGACTATTCTTTGAGTGGTTTCTAGAAGTGATATTATATGTGGCGTATATATAAGAGCACTGTGTGACCCTTGACACATTTAAGATATGCTTTCTAGAATGACTTTTCAAGGCCACTATCTCATTATGTTCTATGAATACTGAAATTTTCTCAGTATTGGCTCATGTTTTTGAAAAATGTTGATAATTGTAAAATATATGAAAATATATCCCTTTGTATTCTATTGAAAATGTTTTTTATGTTTTATAAACCTTAGGACTCCATTAAGAGTTGTTTTTTTATAGTCTTCATATGGGATCCCGATCGTTCCATAAAATAATTACAGTTAAAAGTTTCAGCTGTGAATTTGACCAGAACACGGTTTGAGTTCTAGCTCTTATATGTAGTAAAGTCATAGTAGGCAAATGACATTGTCTCATTAAATTATAGGTTTATTATGTGCAAATGAGGATAAAAATTTTTGCCATTTTTATATGTCATGAAGATCAAATGGGATAAGATCTATGAAATCCTTAGCATAGAAAAAACACTTGACAGAATGCATTTAATACACATCGGTTATTGATATTAATGTCATTTTTTTTTTCGGTTGTTGCTTTCTTTGTTTATGTTAGTCAACTTGGCTTCTAAGATATTGAAATCAATGTTTTCATAGGGAAATTTCAGGTTTGGTTCCAGACCACCTCAATAAACACATAAGGCAATAAAGTGAGCCACAGAATTTTTTGCTTTCAACATGCATATACAAGTTTCATCTCCACCATACTGCAGTCTATTAAGTGAGCAATAAATAGTATTATTTATAAAAAATGCACTTACCTTAATTTAAAAATGCATTACTTCAAAATAATTCTAACGGTCACCTCAGCCCTGAGTAAGTTGTAATCTTTTTGCTGTTGGGTGGGGTCGACTTAATGATGACAGCTGCTGACTGATCAGCATGATAGTTACTAAAGGTGGGTGTGGCTGTGTTAACTTCTTAAAATACTAATGTACACAGCTATGATTTAACAATAAAAAAAAAGATTTGACAAAAATAAGATAACAATGATGTTTGCCACAATGATTGACTTTTCCTTTCACAGAAGATTTCTCTGCAGCATGAAGTGCTCTTTGATAGCATTTTCCGTGCGATAGAAATTTTTCTAAAATTGAAGTTAATTCTCCCAAGCCTTGCTGCTGCTTTATTGACCAAGATTATATACATAGGTCATTATGAAAATTTTGAGATACACAAAAATCACGAAACATAAAATCTATGCAAGACAGAAACAAATGAAGTTCTCCCAGCAAGACCAACAAGCCGAGTAAGGGGGAACTTGCACGGGTGACTCAAAAAGGATGCTGTCTACTGTCTTCCGTGTTTCTTGGAGATGAAATAATAGACCACAACACACTCTGTCTCAAAACTTTCGTAGTGACCTATGTAATATTCCGAATCTTTTGTTGTCCCATTTCAACAACGTCCGCAGCATTCTTCACCAAGAATCGATTCTGTCTTGAGAAACTACTTCCTTATGTTGAACCATAAAAAGCCACTCCTTGATCCTGATATTGCACCAATTTAGTTACATCTTCCAGGTCTGCTTCTAATTCTAGTTATCTTGCTATTCCACCACCTCTGTGGTTACTTCCTCCAGAAGTCTTGAACCTCTCCAAGTCATCCATGAGGGTTAAAATCCACTTCTTACAAAGTCCAGTAAATGTTCATATTTTGACCTCCTGTTAAAAATCATGAATGTTCTTAATAACATCTAGAGTAGTGAATCCTTTCCAGAAGCTTTTCAATTTACATTTTCTTTATTCATTAGAAGAATCACTAGCTATGGTAACCATAGCCTTACAAATGTATTTCTTTAGTAATAAGACAGGAAATTGAAAATTACTCCTTATCGATGGGTTAGCAGGTATAACATCCATCTCCTTGTACATCTATCTCCATAGAGCGCTTGGGTGCCCGCAGCATTACCAATGAGCAATAATATTTTGAAAAATGTGTTTTCTGAGAAGAAATTCTCAACAATGTGTTTAAAACATGTAGTAAATTGTCCTATAAACAGATGTGCAACCATCCAAGTTTTATTGTTCCATTTATAAAGCTCAGGCAGAGTAAAGCTAGCATGATTCGTAAGAGCCCTAGGATTTTCGTAGTTGGCTTCAACTTTAACTCACCAGCTGAATTAGCCCCTATGTGAGAGTCAACCTGTTCTTTGGAGGTCATGTCTCCCTAGCTATGAAAGTCCTATAGAAAGCTGTTTATCTACATTGCGAATCTATTATTTAGTACAGCCACCTTCATCCATTATCTTAGCTAGATCTTCCGGATAATTCCTATAGCTTCTATGTTGACACTTGCTGCTTCAACTTGTGCTTATATAGTATGGAATATGGTTTCTTTTATTAAATTTCATGGGCTAACTTTGGCTAGTTGCAAATTTTCTTTAGCAGCTTCCTGAATTCTTTCAGCCTCCACAGGATTACAGAGAGTATGGACCTTGCTCTGTATTAATCTTTGGCTTCAGACAATGATATGGCTAGTTTCATCCTCCAACTAGGTCACTCAAACTTTCTGCATATTGGAAATAGGACTGTTTTTCTTTCTTACCATTTGTGTCTTCACTGAAGTAGCACTTTTCATTTGCTTAAAGAACTTTTCCTTTGCCTTCACAACTTGGTTAACTCTTTGACACAAGAGGCCTAGCTTTCAGTCCATCACAACTTTTGACATGCCTTTCTCACTAAACTTGACCATTTCTAGCTTTTTATTTAAAGTGAGAGGCATGCAATTCATCCTTTCACATTGACACTGAGAGGCCCTTGTAGTGTTATAAATGGCTTAATTTCAATACTATTACTATGGGGTCTTGGGAGCAAGGAGGCCTAAAGAGAAGAGTGTGAGGAACCAGCCAGGCAGTGAAGCAATTAGAACAGCACTTATCAATTAAGTTTTCTGTCTTATATAGGGGTAGTTTGTGGTGCCTCAAAATAATTATAACAGTAAGATCAAAAGTAACCAACCACAGAGCATGGTACAAGATATGAAAAAGTTGAAAGCTTGTAATAATTACCAAAATGTGGCAGAGAGACATGAAGTGAACAAATACTCTTGCAAAAATAGTGCTCAGAGACCTGCTCTACTTAGGGTTGCCATAAATCTTCACTTTGTCAAAAAAAAAAGAGTCATAATTATAATTTCTATGCAGCATGATAAAATGAACTATGTCTGTCTTTATGTCTTGTGTACCACTATAACCGCGGTGCATAGCACAGAATCTGGCATATAGCAAATCCCAAATATAATTGTTAATAATTAAAGAAATGAATGCAAACACTAATACTACAAGCATATCTCTTAAAAATACATTGTAATCAAATAGTTTTAGAATTAATTATTCAATTTATCATGGCTTATATGGAGGTAAAATTGATACTTAAAAGGAGTTTTATGAAAATTATCTCATTATAATTTTAATCTACATAATTAATTTTCATTTTATTAGAGATAATTATACTGTAGAGACTTTATTAAACACAAATTGTGTATAGCTCCATGAAGATTAGATCTGGGTAAAAACTTCATATAGCAATTTGGATGCCGCTTTTCCAATGTTGAAATTAGGTTTCTGCATAAAGCATTCTATAACAAAAATTAGAATTTAAAAAAATCCATAATTTCTAACTAGAACATGCATAATCTTATTATGCTAGGCTTTTATGGAAGATACTTTGGCATTTATTGTTCTCAAGAACATAAGAGTTGATAGCTGTTTTATTTGGAGTAAGTTTTGGATTCAGTCCAGTCTATCTACAATTTCTGTAAAAGCAGTGAAAATTACTACCATTGCAATTGCTTGATTATAGTCTATTATAATGGGATTAACATAAAACATCTTGAGAAACATTTCAAAGTAATAAGTTTTACAGAGTAATACGATTTGTGGCTGTCGGTCCTGAAAGAAATACTATGCCAACTAGCAATATTGAATTACAACAGGGATTTCTCATTTAGAGCTTAAGGATTGTTAACTAAATTTGCTTGTCTTAATTCAATTTTAACTATTTCAGAGAAAAAAATGGGTAAAGGGACATATATCATTCTAACTAGAACACATGGTTAACGATACTCTAAAGTTTAAAATAGAATACATTTTTATTAAAAAAGAAAAATATATGAAAAAGAAAAGATTTTTACATAACACATAATAAATTAAGCATTTTGAAAAATTTATTAAAATAAAGAACACTTAATGTCTATAAGCAAATGATACAAAATGTATATGTATGACCTGATATTAATTTGAAGTAATTTAGAAAACAGAATAAGAAAATATTTATAGTATAGATAAATGTTTTTTAAATTTCAAATAAAGAGACTTAAATTACATGTAAAACATATTACATGTAAAATTAAGACTTAAATATAAGCCTTAAAAATAAGACTTAAAACATGTAACATGTAAAATTCTATAATTTATTTGGAAAGCCATTCATGAGTAGGGAGGAGGCATACAAGAAAGATGAGAACATTAGAAAAAAAATAAATAAAACTATTGACAAGAGAAGGTTAGTAGTAGGAGTTAGAAGGAAAAACAGCACAGATCCAGAAGAGTTAGTCTGCAATGTTTTTCCTTGTCTGTTTTGATGCAGAAGAAAACATTAAGAAATAAATAATGTATTAGAAAGATGGCTAACGAAAGGCGGCAATGTTCATTGCACTAAAAAAATTAAAAAAGACTCAAACAATGAACAAACAGTTACATTTTGACCAGAGTGACTACAAGAAAGAGCTGGAGTACAACAGGGAGCCACAGAGACTCACAGAAACTCTGGACAGCCACACAGAGAAGAGAATAAAACGCTGAGTTGGGATCAGCTCAGAATGAGGAGGAACTTCTCCCTACAGGAAAGTGACAAGCAGGTGACACCACCAGGGGTCAGCGGCTTCCCTCTTTCTCTTTGTGATGCAGGAGGACACCACCAGGGGTCAGCGGCTTCCCTCTTTCTCTTTGTGATGCAGGTGGACACCACCGGGGTCAGCGGCTTCTCTCTTTCTCTTTGTGATGCAGGTGGACACCACCAGGGGTCAGCAGTTTCTCTCTTTCTCTTTGTGATGCTTCACTCATCACACCATGCCCATATATGGTAGTATACAATTCTCCAGCTGGAATTCTGCTGCTTGCTACCCTAGACAACAATCTGCTTAGGAGGCATTCCCTCCTGCTTATGAGAGCTGTTGTGTTCTTCTCCACCATTCAGAAACTGGGACCAACAGAACAGCTGTGATACTGGTACCTAATCCCATAGGGTGTCTTATCCCTCAAAAAAACAGGCAATTGGTGTGACTCACTAGGGGAGAAGGGAGGATGAGCTAGAGAAGCGGTAACTCCTCCTGAGCTCCCAGGGAACCCACACTCCAGCAGGTAGAACAGATATGCTCTTAGGTGAGAAAAGCTGCTGAATGTCCTGCTATCAGTAGAGCTACACCCAAATGAGCAGAACAACTATGCCAAACCAGCCCAGTACCCTCAGGAAGCTGCGTCTGGGCTGGCCAAAAGACCCTCCCCTTCCAATGGCTGCCACCATTTCCACAAACCCTTACACCCTAGACCACTCAGGCAACTTCAATCATAAAATATGTTGATTACAGCTGAAGAAGTTTTATAGACCACTTGGAACCAGAGCCAGAATATTCGACCCATCCGGCACCTTAGGACCCATCTAGAGATGAACATCTTTCCCTAGAAATGCCATTCCGTAAACCTGGAAGAAGTGACTGTTCCACCAGATGCGCAGATAAAAATGCAGGGAAACAAGAAACACCAAGAAGCAAGAAATGCACATCATCAAATAGAAGGGCTGGCTTACATAGTGTCTCCAGAGTTTGAGAAATAAGGTGGCAATATAGTAAGGAGATGATCTGAGGGGCTGGCTTTATTGTGTTCAGCACCAGAAACACGCTGAAGGAAGGGAATCGTAACTTTACGTTAGCCAATGACCAAATCAGAAGGATGGTGAGAAAATTAGAAGGCCTCGTTGACAGCGTTTTAAAAAACCCTTTAAGGAGGTGCCTGTAGCTCAAGCAGCTAAGGGGCCAGCCATCTACACCAGAGCTGGCAGGTTCGAATCCGGCCTAGGCCTGCCAAATAATGACAACTACAATCAAAAAATAGCTGGGCATTGTGGTGGGTGCCCGTAGTCCCAGCTACTTGGGAGGCTGAGGCAAGAGAATCGCTTAAGCCCAGGAGTTTGAAGTTGCTATGAGCTGTGACGAAACGGCACTCTACCCAGGGCTATAGCTTGAGGCTGTGTCTCAAAAAATGAAATAAATAAATAGATAAATAAATAAATGAACCCTTTTTTTCAAACGTTGGCACAAATCCAAGCCCCAAATCTTATTGTGATAATATCAAGAGGAGATTTAATTCATAGTTTCAACATATCTACAAAATTCTGCACGGGAAGGAGCAGAATCCCGATGGCTGGGATGTGAGTATCTGGCAGGACTTTAAATAATTAGATCCCTCTGCATTTGCTGGGCCTTTCAAAGTGGCCATCTCCTCTTTGCTGAAAGATAATGATGTTCTCTATCCTGCAGATTAGGTATAACATCTTTGAGATCAAAGAACACCATATTAAATATCCTCCATGAGATAATCTCCACTTCCTCTCATGACCTCCAGGTCAGTAAGACCTGAACAGTCAACAAAGCCCAATGGTGAACGAGTCCCTTTGCTTTGGGAGAAAAAGTATTTATTATTCATGAAAATAACTGAAGGGCATAGCTAATGAATGTTGGCAACAATCATGAGAACACGTTTTGGAAGGGATCTTGAAGTTCCTGAACTGGAGTAGAAGCTGTGGGGCGTGTGTGACAGAGTATCTGGCTAGATGAAAATGTCTCACTACTAGTGAAACAGAAATAGTATTGCTCACACGGGAACCAGGGCTCCTGTTCTGGCAAGTATACCCATAACCAATCTTAATGAACTGCTGGGATGTCTATATGATGTTTTGAAAAATGATGGAAAATGGGTTTTAGATAATTGTGTTGCCAGAATAAGAAATAAAAAGTGTAAGTGGAGAGAACCTACCAGTTGACCATGCTCCCCAGGTGGTTCCATGAAACTGTTCCCTCTCTGAATCAACAACTTCGCTGTCATGATGGGGAAGGTCTCTGGTGGCTGATGTTTTTATGCGAGGGTTGGTTTTCATCGCCAGAGGGCAGGTGGATGTAAATACCACAATTGGCAGCAAAATAATGTCCCATGTATAGTAAGCTTCCAAGACCCGTAGTGATGGCCACAGACGTCATACTTGAAACAGTTCTACGACTTAAGCTATTGCTTGACGGAGTGTTTGGACCCCTGAGGAAAGATTTTGCAATGCCAGACTACGTATGGAGAGTAGCGGTTCTCTCACTAGGGATCCGAAATACTGTTTACTTTCTCTATACAGTTTGAGTAGGAACATGTGGAGTCCACGACATAAACAAATCCTTGATCCAGCTCTGTCTCAAAGTGGCTCACAGCAGGTCAAGGACTCACCCTATGTTTACTTACCTGGAATAATGAAGGGCAGATCGCCATAACAGCTTTCAAAACCATAAAATTGGCTCTCTGACCTATCTAGACATATACAGGACAGTAGAAATATCCAGATGGAATCTTCTGCAACTACAGGGCTGAGACATAACTTGGAAGCAATGCCAAGATTGAAGGCTTAAACATGTGTGATGGTCCCATCACGACATGACTGATCAATTATTGTGTTTTTTAATCACATCTATATATGATTATATATGTGAGAGTAATTTATATATACTTCATATATATATAACAGTCATTTAAATTACTCTCATATATATGAGAGTGTATATGTGCACAGGAGCTGACATTTTTGTAGACGTAGAGTAAAAATTCAAATGATTCTGTATAAATGTTTTATAAGTTACTGAGGAATAATAAGATTCCTATTTTCAGGCATTATTTTTAACTGCTGTTGGAGAGAAAATACAAAATCTATGAATTAAAGAGTGCAATTTTTGAAGATGGAAAATATTTTTCCATTTATCTAATTTAAATATATACAAATGTAGAGCATGCAAAAAGGCATGAAGGAGCCTTTTTAAGGGGTTACATTAGAATGGAATGTAAAAATGATCAGGTTTTTCTTCTGAAGACTCAGAAATTCCTTATCTGTAGGTTACCTAAAAGCCAGCTGTTTTTATACGGACGAACCAGAGCAAAGCACTAACAGAGGGGCATTGGGTTGGGCTGCACTTTTACGACTGCATTTTAACTTCTTGCAGAGTTCTTAGAGAAAGTACTATAAGGTGCATCGCCCACGCACGGGAAAAATGCATACTTCCATTCTTAGAGGAGTGTTTCATAAAAGCTCTTTATTTTTTCTTTCTTGGAACAGCTCGTGGTGGCTGTACTCCAGATCAATTACGGGTTTAACGGTCAACTAGGCTAAAACATGTCTATGCCATTGTCCAATGTTCCTTTTTGTTTCTTAAGATTCATTGATATTTAAAACATACCTGATATATAAAAAAAATCCTGCACCATATGTGCAACAGTTTATCAGGTAACAAACATACAGTGTAGGAGTGTGGTGGGTTACCTCATACTTCTTTTGTAACAGATCTTTCATTTGGCTAATAGAACCATCTATTTATCACAATGCCTCATACATCAGAAGAAACGGAACCACTATAGCCATCTCTAATTAAGGCCCCGGTATTTTAAAAAGAAGCTCATTGGCCTTGATAAACAGTTTTTGGAGTGGATTAAATTCTGTCTTAATAACTTGAGGACAGGGCGGTGCCTGTGGCTCAGCGGGTAGGGCACTGGCCCCATATGCCGAGGGTGGCGGGTTCAAACCCAGCCCCGGCCAAAACTGCAACAAAAAAATAGCCGGGCGTTTTGTGGCGAGCACCTGTAGTCCCAGCTACTTGGGAGGCTGAGTCAAGAGAATCGCCTAAGCCCAAGGATTTGGAGGTTGCTGTGAGCTGTGTGACACACAGCCCTCTACCGAGGGCGATAAGGTGACACTCTGTCTCTACAAAAAAAATAAAAATAAAAAAAAATAACTTGAGGACAATTTTGCCAGAAGCCTCTAGGAAGAGTTTTCTTTCTCTATAGAGAAAACCATAGGCAGAGACGGTCTCCTATACCATCTCCTCTGCCTGGGGACCCTGGAACAGTTTCAGCTACCTGGAAAGCATCCCACATATTAAGTTAATACAGGGTGTGAAAGATGGAGAAGATGGGAAGACCCAACAACCATTAAGCTTACCAGAGTTCCACTATTTGCGAGGTAATGTATTTTCTTATCATAAAGCTAGTTTAGTTGTCTGCCTCTTCTAGCTAAAGGAATCCTGCGTGTCTAGTAACCGTATGTTCTATACAAGTATTTCTTTTGTTGCCCAATCTTCTTTTCCTTTATATCATATCTTCAAGGCACTTATACATTTACATACAAAGCCAACAATGTCTTTCTCAGCATTATGCAGTATTGAAATCTATCTATGAATATAGGATCCATATTTTGCGGTAATAATGTGGCAAAAAAAATTTCAACGTTTTAGTGTATTATAAAAAGAATTTATTTCTTGTTCACACTGTTTTCTTGTTTGTTTGTTATGAGACAGTCTCATTATGTCAACCCGTTGGGTAGAGTGCTGTGGCATCACAGCTCACTGCAACCTCAAACTCTTGGCTTAAGTGTTTCTCTTGCCTCAGCCTCCCGAGTAGCTGGGACTAGGTGTCCACCACAATGCCCAGATATATATATATATATTTTGGTTGTAGTTGTCATTATTGTTTAGCAAGCCCGGGCCAGGCTCAAACCCACCAGCTTCAGTGTATGTGACCAGTGTCCTACTCACTGAGCCCAAGCACGGAGCCTGTTTCTTTTTTAATTTTACTTTAAAAGTATGTGGATTAGCTGAAGTGGTTGTGTTCTTGACTTCGTGGTTGGATTTGGATGTGCTCTGTGTGAGTCGTTTCTAGTTCTAATGGCTACCTGGGACATGGGCACTGTTCTCATGTGAGGTGACGGAGCACATGGTCCTCTAGGAACTCATCATTCCTCTTAAAGAGTCCACTGATGAAAATCATACTGGAGCATTCAGTTGGCCAAGCATGTCACAGGGCAGCATGCATCAGTGGGGCAGGGGACAGTAGCACTACTTTTGGTGGTGGTAATGCAGTGGGGGAAGAAAAGAGAATGTATGCAGAAAAATATGATCTTTTTAATAGCAGCATATCATGCATTAGCTATTATATCTGAGAACAAATGACTCATTATGCTTGTTTCTGTAATTATCATTACTAAAACACATGTTAGCATAAGGAAAACCATGAAAAGGCTATAAAACAAGCACCCACCTTTCCATTTTGCTGAAGAAAATACTGAAATTTACATTTCTTTCCTCTTATAAAATTAACCAAAACATGTATACGATAATCTAAGTCATTAAAAATTTTTCAGGATGAAGGAGAGAAATGGATGGGAAGGGAGGGGAGGGGGGAGGTTTGATGGAGGGAGGGTAAAAGGCGGGACCACACCTATGGAGCATATTGCAAGGGTACAAGTCAAATGTGTGTCAAGTGTAGAACATCAATGTCTTAACACAATAATCAAGTAAATGAGGCAAAAGCTATGTTGATTGGTTTGATGTAACCACGTCAGATGGCTTAAAAAAAAATCAACACATTGTACCCCACATATGCATAAGCGTATTCATGATCTATGTGTATATGACTTAATAAAGAAACATTTAAAAATAAAAGGGATAAATACCTTCACCAAAGAACATTCTGATCCATAAAGTATCACCACACAGAAAATAATTCCTAGAGGAGACATTTTCTTTTCCTTATAATAAAAGATTAGTCTTATCTAGAACAAGGTATGAACCAAGATTTCCAAGCGAAAGCATTAGAGCTTTTGGTTCAAGATTTTAGGATTCAAATCCTAACTTTAGGATTTTTTGGGGAGGGAAAAAAGGTTACCTGTAGCCGATAGAATAAATCCTCTTTAATTTATTCATTAATGATTTGTCTTACCTGTAGTCTATATAAGCCTATCATTTTTTTCTGCATTACTATCAATATGTTTGACAGGAACTACTGATTTCTTCTTGAATTATATAAAAACTCTTTTATAGGAAATACCATGAAATTATAAAACAAGGAGAAAGGAAGTTTTAGAGCTAACTTACCTGTAATGTAGGAAATGTACTTTGAGAAAGGTAGTCTAAATGAACCTGTCTTAAAGTACTCAAGTGTCAAGTCTATCACTACAGTGATGATTTTCTGGCTTTTGCTCACAGAAATGGATGTTAATGCATTTCAGCGCTCGATTGCCAATGTGCGTTCAAGTTTGTTCTCCTAGTTCTTTCCCTTTTCCTCCTGATGATGTTAGTTTGACTTTATATTTCCTGTTTGTATGTAGCAGATGGAACAAAGTTGCGGAGCTGTTGTGATTACAGATGGTTTCTTCTAGTTATCAGAAGCTTTTACCCTCCCTCTGTCAAACCTCCCCCCTCCCCTCCCTTCCCATCCATTTCTCCCCTTCATCCTGGGCTATCGTTGTGTTCTATCTTTCATAAGAAAGTGTGCGTAAATAGAAGTTGGTTTCTAGAAGTACTGAGCACATTGAATACTTTTTCCTCCATTGGATACTTTGTCCTTCTGTCAAACATATTGACAGTAATGCAGAAAAAAATGTTAGGCTTCTATAGACTACAGGCAAGTCAAATCATTAGTGAATAAATTAAAGAGGATTTATTCTATTGGCTACAGGTAACTTTTTTCCCTTCCCCCAAAAGCCTAAAGTTAGGGGGCGTTTTAAGAACGGGACGTTCAACAGCATCTCTCCTCTCTCCTGACTTGATGTCGGGAGCACAGCCCTCTGTGAGGACTAAATTGTTTCAAGACATTGCCAAAAATCTTCAGTGGAAGGAGGGACAAAACTTGTCCTGCTGAGAGGCACTGAAATACAAAACTTTTCAAAACTGTCTCATTGCATGTAATTTCCCTTCTTTCTCTGTATTTATGGCACAACCAACCCAGTGGTCACAGTCTATGCAGATGCAAATTTTAACGTCAAATGCATAGCTCTGAGGTGACAGAACCAAGTGAAAAGGATGGCAACCATTTGTGATTTGCGCGTCTTTCTTCTAACTATATTAAATTTAATTAATGAATTAATTAATTTACTTATTTATTTTTTGCTTATTCAGAACAGAGACATGAAATATCCCAAAGCTGAATCCTGTAAGTTTTCCTGGGATCAAAGTCAGGTCAGTAATTAGTTGATGTCCTTCATCATGATAGTTGCAAATTCAAGTAGCATGGAGACAATTATTCCACAATGTCACGAACATTCACGACCTTGGGCTTTGTTAGGAAGCTCACTTCCAGTGTGGCTTCCCATGGAGTACAAGGTTTCAGGCTTCCTCCGTGCAAAGCTATCTTTGCAGGTGCTTCTCAGAATTAATTGCTATTTTTATAGGTAATTACCATTTATATAATTAGATGAGGAAAGTTGGTAATTTAAAAGATGGCTAGAACTGCATAGTGACATACTGAAGACTGACAGTGCCATCATGCTTTTGAAACTTTCTTAAATTCCTTGTAGAAGTGGGGGAAAATGAGTGAAATAAGAAAATACTAAAATAGCAATTTTGCCTTCCCTTAGCTCTAGTGTTCTTCTTTGCCATTTCCTGATTTTTTTAAACCCCAATATCTGCATATTCTGAAACTGCTTGTAAATAAAATGTGTTCTATATGAGTTTTGTGATTTTATTTCTTTGAGGAATTAGTTTCGGGGCACTAAATAGACTAGATATAGCCCTGTCTCTTATTGCCAGCGTGCTGGCTTCTGCCTGATGGAACTTCCCTGTTGTCTGTCCCACCTGTTTTAAATTGACATCCAAATGTTCTTTTCCCTGGGGCTTCTTTTTGAAGTATTTGCTTAGGAGAAAGGTGATGACTACTCACAGTTTTGACACTCTAGTAATATCCTCCCTGCGACTTCGGCCATTAAATGTTCTTTCAGAGATGATCGAAGGTGCTATACTCTTACTTCCAGAGTTTGTGGTTAATGCAACCATGTAGAATATAAAATGAGATGTTAGTAGATTAATAGATTAATAGTATGTGTTATTAATAGATTAATAATAAATTCTAATAATTAGTAAATTTTAAAATTCATATTATGCATATATTATATGTATGAGGTTTTATATAGATATTGCTGATAAAATGAATTAAAACTCACTGACATAGTTTTAATATAATAGTAAGTGAAATCATATCAATTAAACTTTTCAAAGTCCGTGTGCTTTTTCAAAGATTAGGCTATCTCTAGACATCTAGAGCTATATAATAGTTAATAAATAAATGAAGGACTATATTGTTTTAATAATAACAAAATCATCATTTTAATTAAACTGTTTTGTGTCCTTAATTTGTACCAAAATTTGCACCAGTTTCTTATTAAGCTAATCATATTAAAAAATTAAGAGAGAAATAACGTTTAGATCAAAAGACTCTGTGGATTTGGCAATATTTCACCTTAATTTCCAGAAGAGGAAATACATATTGGTGAAGGAAAAAGGAAATTTCCCGGATATGTCAAAGTATCTTCTTCAACGATCACCAAAATGCCAGAAAACAAACGTAAACCACAAAGATATGGTAAAACTGGGATATATTAACTTGTTAGTTTTATTCTTGAATATCAAGTATAAGTGAACACATTTTTGAACTAATAATCTGACATTGATGGTAATTTGTAATTGTTGAAAAATAGGGAAGGAAGATATTTCAGTGATATGTCAAGGTTGAATAAAAAGCGGGATGAAGTCTTTGTTGATATTTTTAATAAAGAGAAAGTTATTAGAATTCTACCAAACCTTTAAAGAGGAACTAGTACCTGTATTACTAAACCTCTTCCAAAATATAGAAAAAGAAGGAATATTACCCAACACATTCTACGAAGCAAACATCACCTTGATCCCCAAACCAGGGAAAGACCCAACAAGAAAAGAAAATTATAGACCAATATAACTAATGAATATTGATGCTAAAATACACAATAAGATCCTAACAAACAGAATCCAAACACATCAAAAAAATTATACACCATGACCAACTGGGATTTATCTCAGGGTCTAAAGGCTGGTTCAATATATGTAAATCTATAAATGTAATTCAGCACATAAACAAACTAAAAAATAAGGACCATATGATTCTTTCAATTGATGCAGAAAAAGCTTTTGATAATATCCAGCATCCCTTCATGATCAGAACACTTAAGAAAATTGGTATAGAAGGGACATTTCTTAAACTAATAGAGGCCATCTACAGCAAACCCACAGCCAATATCGTATTGAATGGAGTTAAATTGAAATCATTTCCACTTAGATCAGGAACCAGGCAAGGTTGCCCATTGTCTCCATTGCTCTTTAACATTGTAATGGAAGTTTTAGCCACCGCAATTAGGGAAGAAAAGGCGATCAAGGGTATCCACATAGGGTCAGAAGAAATCAAACCTTCACTCTTCGCAGATGATATGATTGTATATCTGGAAAACACTAGGGATTCTACTACAAAACTTTCAGAGGTGATCAAGGAATACAGCAATGTCTCAGGCTACAAAATCAACACCCGTAAATCTGTAGCCTTTATATATACCAACAATAACCTAGCCGAAAAAGCAGTCAAGGACTCTATTCCTTTCACAGTAGTGCCAAAGAAGATGAAATATTTGGGAGTATACCTAACAAAGTATTTGAAAGATCTCTACAAAGAGAACCATGAAACTTTAAGAAAAGAAATAGCTGAAGATGTTAACAAATGGAAAAACATACCAAGCTCATGGCTGGGAAGAATCAACATTGTTAAAATGTCCATACTACCCAAAGCAATATATAATTTTAATGCAATTCCTATTAAAGCTCCATTGTCATATTTTAAAGATCTTGAAAAAATAATACTTCATTTTATATTGAATCAGAAAAAACCTCAAATAGCCAAAACATTACTCAGCAATAAAAACACAGCAGGAGGAATCACGCTACCAGACATGAGACTGTACTATAAATCAATAGTGATCAAAACAGCATGGTATTGGCACAAAAACAGAGAAGTAGATGTCTGGAACAGAATAGAGAACCAAGAGATGAATCCAGCTACTTACCATTATTTGATCTTTGACAAGCCAATTAAAAACATTCAGCAGGGAAAAGATTCCCTATTTAACAAATGGTGCTGGGTAAACAGGCTGGCAACCTGTAGAAGATTGAAACTGGACCCACACCTTTCACCATTAACTAAGATAGACTCTCATTGGATAAAAGATTTAAACTTAAGACATAAAAAATACTTGAAGAAAGTGCAGGGAAAACTCTTGAAGGAATCGGCCTGGGTGAATATTTTATGAGGAGGACTCCCCAGGCAATTGAAGCAGTATCAAAAATACACTACTGGGACCTGATCAAACTAAAAAGCTTCTGCACAGCCAAGAACATAGTAAGTAAAGCCAGCAGACAGCCCTCAGAATGGGAGAGAATATTTGCAGGTTATACCTCCGATAAAGGTCTAATAACCAGAATCCACAGAGAACTCAAACGTATTAGCAAGAAAGAACACATGATCCCATCTCAGGATGGGCAAGGGACTTGAAGAGAAACTTCTCTAAAGAAGACAGACTCACAATCTACAAACACATGAAAAAAAGTTCATCATCCTTAATCATCAGAGAAATGCAAATCAAAACTACTTTGAGATATCACCTAACCCCAGTAAGAGTAGCCCACATAACAAAATCCCCAAACCAGAGACGTTGGCGTGGATGTGGAGAAAAGGGTACACTTCTACACTGCTGGTGGGAATGCACAGTAATATGTTCCTTCTGGAAAGATGTTTGGAGAATACTTAGAAACCTAAAAATAGACCTGCCATTCGATCCTATAATTCCTTTACTAGGTTTATACCCAAAAGACCAAAAGTCACAATATAACAAAGACATCTGTACCAGAATGTTTATTGCAGCCCAATTCATAATTGCTAAGTCATGGAAGAAGCCCAAGTGCCCATCGACCCACGAATGGACTAGCAAATTGTGGTACATGTATACCATGGAATATTATGCAGCCTTAAAGAAAGATGGAGACTTTACCTCTTTCATGCTTACATGGATGGAGCTGGAACATATTCTTCTTAGCAAAGTATCTCAGGAATGGAAGAAAAAGCATCCAATGTACTCAGCCCTACTATGAAGCTAAATTATAGCTTTCACATGAAGGCTATAACCCAACTATAGCACAAGAATATGGGGAAAGGGCCAAGGGAGGGGAAGGAAGGGGGTAGGTTAGGATGGAGGGAGGGTAATGGGTGGGGTCACACCTACGGTGCATTTAGAATGGGTACAGGCGAAATCTACTAAATGCAGAATACAAATGTCTACATACAGTAACTAAGAAAATGCCATGAAGGCTACGTTGAACAGTTTTGATGAGAATATTTCAAATTGTATATGAAACCCGCACATTATACCCCTTGATTGCACTAATGTACACAGCTATAATTTAAGAATAAAAAAAATAAAAATAAATTAAATGATGAGCAACACTATATTTTAATATCGTTTTAGACAGAAGTTTTCATCAGTGATTTAGAATGCATCTTGTTCAGGACTGACTGACCGACACGGGTTCAAAAAATCAACTCCTTTCCCTACTATTTTACTCATCATGTTTTGTCTTAGTGACTTCCTTCAGAGCCCTTTTACAGACTCTAGTAAAGGGACTATTCAGAGCTCAAATCACAGTTACGGATACTGAGACTGTGGGGTAAGCACCGTTTATTGGCTATTGGAGGAACAGCTCAAGGACTGCCATAATGCCGTCAGCAAGCTTGGCACAGAAAGAAAACCCTTTTAATGAAGGACGTGATTCATAGATGATTGAAAGAAAGTATTATAAGGTTAGAACACTAACGAGTAGTTTCCTATGTTTTTATAATTTTATAATTGTTTTTATAATTATCACAAATTAGTGGCTTTAAACAACACAAATTCATTATTTTATATTTCTGGAAATCAAAAGTTCTGGACAAAAGTCACAGCATTGGGAGGCTGAAGACTTCAGGACAGAATCTCTTTCCTAGCCTTTTTCGGGATGAATGCTGTCCGTATGTCTTGGGTCTTGCCCCTACATTACACAGCCTTTCTGTAGTGATACGGACTATTCTGTGTCTTTCTCCTCTTTACTCTTACAAAGACCCTTGAGAATACGTTGGACCCACCAGAATAATACAGGATAATACCCCCACATCAAAGTTTAACTTAGACAAAGCTTCAACATTCTTTGCCATGTGAGAATAACTTTCATAGGTTCTTGGGGTTAGCATGAGGGCACCTTTGGACTGCTATTCAATCTATCACACTCCCTAAATTCAGAAGAATTAATAATGGCTCCCAAGGTTTACTACTGGGAAACCCATAGCTTATTCTCGCATCTGATTTAAGTTGCAGTGTATCAGCTATTTCCCTATAACCTCCACTTACACCTGGGTAGCAGTGAGCTCTTATCAGATTCCCTGCTAAGATATGGTGGCTCTAAACGTCTCTTTCACTGGATTCGTTAGCTGAAACAGAATCAATAAAACAATCTGTAGGGTGTGCTCCACTAATGGGTAAATATAGTTAGTTGTGTCAAAGAACATTCTTAAGCTGAGAATTATGTACATAATTATAAGGCTCTACTTCCTTGAACATAAAAATACTAATAACTAAATCTATAAACACAAACTCAATGTACAAAACACAATCACACTAAATTTGAATCATCCTTCACTCTCTTATCCTCTGACTTATCTCTTTGTCTGTCTGTCTTTAAATCACTCATCCATCCATTATCTTCCCGTCAATGCACCAGGAAAGATTTCTCTTGGAAATTCCCTATGATATTTACCATTCAATTTAACTGAAACTTCACCCCAAAGGTCTCTTACACTCTGAATTTCACCTTGGGGATCTTTCAGTCATTCTAGTGAGTGAATCTTGTAGCTTATCGCTATAAAACCCAGATCAAAATGAAAAAGGGAAAGATATCTCCATTCTGGGATTGCGTATCTCCAGCCTTCAGCATAGCCATTTCAGGCAGAGTTGTATTCATTGTGTGCAGGTCCTGGACTTGAAGCATAGTTCACTCTGCCAAGAGGAGAGTTTTTAAACCCTTCACTTGATGGCTTATTGACTTGTTAGGCCCTGTCTGAAAGGCATGAGTTTGTACTTAATTTTTTGAAAATTACACCTGTGACCAATCTTTTGTTTTTTTTTTTAGAGACTTTGAATGAAATGTTCACATTCTCACTGTTTAAATTGTACTCTGGTCCCCTGTGTTCTGAGTTCAGGGGTTTGTGGTATCAGGAAGGGAAGTTGAGGTGACACGGTGTGATTCTTGATATCTTGGCCCGTCTTTGAGCAGTGCTGCTCAGAACAAATGGAATATGAGCCACCTATGTACTTTTAACTGTCTCAGTGGCCATATTCAAAAGGTGAAAAAGAAGTAGGGAATATTAATTTGTATAGTATATCTTATTTGACAAAATATATACAAACCATTTCAATATAAAATTATGAATGAGATATTTATTTTCTTACTAGGAAATCTGGTGTGTATTTATATTTGTAGCACCTCTCAAATTGAAATAGCTATACTTTTTTTTTTTTTTTGAGACATGCTGTGGTATAATTATAGCTCACAGCAACCTCCGTCTCTTGGGCTCAAGCAATCGTCCAGAGTAGCTGAGACTACAGATACCCTCTATGATGCCTGGAGAGCTTTTCTAGTTTTTTTTTTTTTTTTGAGACAGAGCCTCAAGCTATCACCCTGGGTAGAGTGCTTGGCATCACAGCTCACAGCAACCTCCAGCTCCTGGGCTCAAGCCTGTCTCCTGCCTCTGCCTCCCAAGTAGCTGGGACTACAGGCACCTGCCACAACGCCCAGCTATTTTTTGGTTGCAGCCATCATTGTTGTTTGGTAGGCCCAGGCTGGATTCGAACCTGCCATCTCTGGTGTATGTGGCTGGCGCCTTAGCCCTTGAGCCACAGGCGCCGAGCCAAGTTTTTCTAGTTTTAGTAAAGGCCTGGTCTCCCTATTGCTTAAGCCAGTGTGGATCTCATGAGCTCCAGCGATTGGCCTGCCTTGACCTCCGAGAGAGCTAGTTAACAGGTGTGAACCAGGTGATTCATAGCCAGATATGTCTACTGTCTAACATATTGGAGAGTATAGTTTTATAATTTGTACAGGGCTACTGATCTAAGGCATGATGGACTCTAAGCATATTATCTTAACTGGCAGAGGGAGAACATAGCTAACCAGGTCTCTAAATCTAAAGCCATACATACTTTATTTCTGATGACACAAATTCCCTAGTGTAGAACTGAAACTCAATCTCTATTGGAAATAAAGCTTCCCAAAATTGTATCTTCTTAACAACAGAGCTATGAGATACATGGCTAGGAGAAGGGGCTTTAAAATCAAATTTGTTTCAGGAATCTTAAGTCTTAAGTTCATGATGCAGGTCTGTGAAAACCTGTATTATAAATTTTACGTTTTTGACCTTGAGTGTCCAAGCCTATTCGCTGATAGAACTCTTTTCTGATACAATGTTAGTTAACATCATATAAAGCTAGTGCATTTCTAGAACCCCAAATGTGTAGGAAGAACCATTCTGTATACACTGGACATTTAATTCTATTTGATGGTTTACTCTAATTTTTCTAGATGAGTTTTTGATGAAACACTGAGCCTCTCATTTATTGAATACTAACTTTGTGTATTTTATGAAATGCCTTTAAATACATTAATATTAACCAGCATATTTGAAGTCCATAATCCTACGAAGTTGTAATTACCTTCACATTCAGATAAGAAACTTAAAAAACAAAAGAAGTTAAATATTCAGCTTGCCAACTGCAGAACCAAATTATCTTTAGTGCTTAATGCAATCTGTGACTACAGGTGCTTTATAAATAAAATTACTCAGGCTGAGAGTGGTGGCTCACTCCTGTAATCCTAGCACTCTGGGAGGCCGAGGTGGATGCATTGCTTGAGCTCACAAGTTTGAGACCAGCTTGAACAAAAAAAGCAAAGCTCCATCTCTAAAAAAAAAAAAAAAAAAAAGTAGAAAAACCTAGGCAAGAGGATTGTTTGAGCCCAAGAGTTGTAGGTTATTGTGAGTTATGACGCCATGGTACTCTACCCAGGGTGACAGCTTGAGACTCTAACTCAAAAAAAAAAAAAAAAATTACTCTATAAAGGTTTTAGAGCAAGCTTTACAAAGGAATCCACTTTTAGTGATTGTGGGCAATGACATAGGAGACGTTTGGATTAACTAGAAAGCAAAATGCCTTGTAAGAAAGAGGAAAGCAAGATTTGTATATAAATATATGTTGGACGATGATTGTTAATGGATGGTGTAAGAAATAACATCGCTGGTGAACAGTAAGACATTTTCTTAACACAATTTGGTGGCATATGAGACTCCAGTTAAAGTAGCCCTTGTATTATTGTAACGTGATCTATAAAGAAGACCTTGAACCTGAGAGCAGCCGCAGAAGCAGGTTTAGGGCGCCCGCCTCCGTGATTGGCAGGCGGGCGCTGCAGTCGCAGGCTCTGAACCGCCGCCCAGAGCGGGAGCAGCGCCCCCTCGCGGTGGCCGCTCAATCCCGGTTTGCTGAAAATGCTGTTGCAATGTTTCCATGGAGGTTCGTAGGCAAATCCAAAATCAGCACACCCCACGGATTTGGGAGGTGGCCCAGCCACTGCAATACCTGGACCAGGGAGCAGCCTATGTCAGAGGCTTGGCCTGTGGAATCCGAAAAGGAATTACTTAGAAAAAAATGAAAGGGGCATTTGGGAATCCTGGGAATTCTTAGATTCTTAGAGACCTTTCCTCCCATAATGCATACCTTTACTTTAAATATTTTGAAGTATCTTGTGTTTTGTTAAAGTGTGTTGGATGATTATAAAATCCATGCGTGATACAGGTGTCCCAAAACACGCCCCTCATGTCCTCATACATAGGAAATAAGGGAAATTGTAGCTAAATGTACCTTTATGTACAAAACATTCATTGCAAAATTTTACAAAATATTTACAAAACATTCCCTACATGTTAGCCAGCGCTTCGTAAAAGTTATACCCGGTAGTTATATCTATATTTCTGGGGCTGTTGGGTACAGCAGACTAAACCATCTAATAACCAAAAAGTTTTTTAAGTACAGTCTCGGCTTCAGCCACATGCACCAAAGGTGGTGGGTTCGAACCCAGCCCAGGCCAGCTAAACAACTGCAACAAAAAAATAGCCAAGTATTGTGGCAGGCGCCTGTAGTCCCAGCTACTTGGGAGGCTGAGGCAAGAGAATCACTTAAGCCCAAGAGTTGGAGGTTGCTGTGAGTTGTGATGCCACAGCACTCTACCAAGGGAACAAAGTGAGACCTTGTCTAAAAAAAAGAAAAAAAAAATTAAGTACATATAGAAACTAACATTTTATTAGATGAAATATTGTAACTTTTTTATTGCTATTCTAGGGAATATCAGCAGTGTTAATACATGCTTTGCTATTATTCTTCTCACATAGAAATAATGCCTAAGCCCTGTTATTAATTTTTTTTCAAAAATAAAGTTGCTATGTGACTATGAGATTAGTATGACATAAGTAAATTTAGAAAAAATATAATAAAAATAAAATGTCCTCAATATAACCTTACCAAGATTGAAAGATTACCATTCCACATGTATCAAGAAATTATTTTAGATCCGGGAAAAGATAATATGAATAACAGCAATTATCATACAAAAATAATAATAACCATCTAAATAAAACTAGGAATTATGGAACTCTTATCGTGTGCCAGATTGTCTCGAGCACTTTATTAATACTTTAAAAGACAGAAAATAAATAATAGAAGGAAAGGATGCAATGGAAGAAAAGGGATATTATTCTTTTGCGAGGAAGGAAGTATGATGGGGATGGGATGAGAGAAGGGAAATACACTAAGGAGATGGGGAGAAAATCCTTACGTCCTAATGCTTAGTGAGGTTGGCTGCCTGGATTTAAAATGAACAGCAGCTGCCAAGGCTCTGGCGCAGCACTCAAGGCTGGGGATTTTTTATAGCCCCGTCCACTCTGCCTGGGAGTGCAGGCCTCTGCTAGCTGTGCTTACTGAGCCAAGCATAGCAAGGAGAAAGTCATCAATTACTCCCCACTCAATGTGGGGCCAGAGCCTGGCCTCTCCAATGCGTGCATAACTCCCTGAGACTTGAATGAAAGTTAGATGCGTGTAATTGAGGGCAGAATTTGACCCCAAGAGGTTGAGTGACAAATGATTGATTGTTCTGAACTTCACTAGTTCTTCCTGAACTAATGGACTTCAACAGGGCCCAAACTGGCCCTTGGAGATTTTGGTTCCTATTTTTTTTTTTTTTTTCTAATCTTGGCTACTTTGGGCAGTAGATTTTCCCCTTCTTCTTTTTTCTTTTATTATTATTTTATTTTTGCAGTTTTTGGCAGGGGTTGGGTTTGAACCCACCGCCTCCAGCATATGGGGCCAACGCCCTACTCCTTTGAGCCACAGGCGCCACCCCCCACTTTTTCTTGTTTTTAATCCTTCAATGTTCTGACCAATTTGAATTATTCACTTGGCCCTGTAAAAGACACGTCAATTTCTAATTCTTGAGCTTAAAAAAAAATTGCTTAGTAATTCAAAAATAATTTTTTAAAGTACTATTTTTTTAACATAGGCTACAAATATATAGTATTACACAAGTAAATCACAGTAACCACTTGAAATAGAAATCAATAAAAATCCCTCTGTGATAAGGAGTAGTATCTTTTTTAAAAAATACCATATGAAACCATAGAAATTCAAAAAGGATGGTTGTTTTAAAATATTTGCTAATCCAGCCATAGTAGAAATGTAATTATCATTTAAAAACACAATGCAAAACATGTTTGCCACATTTACATGTGTGATTCCTAAAGTTATGACATTTAAATGAAAATAAACATCAATTTATCACTCTACAAAGAATATCTTTGATACAGACTTTTTGTTTTTATGCCTAATAATTGGATTAAAACTTCTTTTCCTCACTAATGTGTACATTCCAGGAGTGCAGACATTCTTTCTCTCTACAGCTATCACTGGCTATCTGGTACTTATAGATGGTACTTTCTGAATTTTTGGTACTTATTTCTGTTACTCCTGATACATGGGAAGCATTGATTTTTTTTTTTTATGCATTTTTTTTTTTTTTTTTTTTTGTGGTTTTTGGCCGGGGCTGGGTTTGAACCCGCCACCTCCGGCATATGGGACCGGCGCCCTACTCCTTGAGCCACAGGCACCGCCCATGGGAAGCATTGATTTTTTTAAAAAATTAAATTAGCAAATGAATAATGTATGATTTCAGAATTCTTACTGTATACAAACCAGTTGCTGGGAGATTGTTTTCATTAATTTAATGTCCTTACTATATTCATATCATCATCTGGAGATAGATGAAATTCTGGGAAAATGCCATATCTGAAGTCCTTAGTTCAATAAGGGCAGAAGATAAATCTATTTCTTCTGTAAATGATAGCCATTCCTTCGGACAAAGATTAATTTATATCAGCTGAAGCAAGCTTCTCGAAGCCTGGTCAAGGGTATGGCAATCTGTTTTAGTGAATGAAGTCCAAAATTATTATATGTGCCACAGTTCAACATTTTAAAAAGAAAATATATTTTGATCCCTTATCTTGGAAGTATAAATGTGATTGCAAAGCATGAGGCGGTTTCATGCATAACTTATAAATTGTCCAGAACCTTTTGGGAAGTTTCTTGAAAGACAGTTTTTCTGCGGTGAGGGGATAGGGAGGACGGTTTCAATATGAGTCTGCAAGCAATTGATATTTGCAGCTGCTCCCTGGTGCATAACCACCTCAGCCCCACCTCAGACCATCAGGCATTAAATTCTCATTAGGAGTATAAAACCTGCCTCCCTCACCTGCACCATTTACAGTAGGATTCCTGCTTGTAGGAGAATCACTGCTACTGGTCTGATAGGCAAGCTCAGGAGCAGAAGCCAATGATGGGAAGTGGCTGTAAATACAGATGAAGTGTCCCTTCCCCCACTCACTTGCTCTCTCCTCTTACTGTGTGGCCTGGTTCTTTTTTTATTATTATTATTAAATTATAGCTGTGTACATTAGTGCAATCAGGGGGTATAATGTTCTGATTTCATATACAATCTGAAATATTTTCATCAAACTGTTCAATATAGCCTTCATGGCATTTTCTTCGTTATTGTATGAAGACATTTGTATTCTGCATTTAGTAAGTTTCTCCTGTACCCATTCTAAGATACATGGTAGGTGTGGTCCCACCAATTACCCTCCCTCCACCCCAACCTCCTCCCTCCCCGACCCTCCCTTGGCCCTTTCCCCATATTCTTGTCCTATAGCTGAGTTATAGCCTTCAGATGAAAGCTATAAATCAGCTTCATAGTAGGGCTGAGTGTATTGGATACTTTTTCTTCCGTTCTTGAGATACTTTGCTAAGAAGAATATGTTCCAGCTCCATCCATGTAGACATGAAAGAGGTAAAGTCTCCATCTTTCTTTAAGTCTGCATAATATTCCGTGGTATACATGTACGACAATTTATTAATCCATTCGTGGGTCAATGGGCACTTGGGCTTCTTCCATAACTTAGCAATTATGAATTGGGCTGCAATAAACATTTTGGTACAGATGTCTTTGTTATATTGTGATTTTTGATTTTCTGGGTATATGCCTAGTAAAGAAATTATAGGATCTAATGGCAAGTCTATTTTTAGATCTCTGAGTATTCTCCAAACACCTTTCCAAAAAGAAAGTATTAGTGTGCATTCTTTTTTTTTTTTTTTTTTTTTTATGGCCTGGTTCTTAACAGACCACTAACCAGTACCAGTCCACAACCTGGGTTGGGGACAGCAGTCACAGATAATACTTACACGGCACAGAGCCATGCTAGGGGCAATGTCTCACAAGTGGTATTCTATTATTTTCTAAATGTGAACAAAGTGTTAGCACATCAAAGCAAGGTTTGCAAAATGGTTTTGGTTTTTCCATTTCTTTTTAATATTTTGCCCAGAGTTAAAACCTTCCACTGGTGCTCAAAAGCACAAAGTAAATCTATTTTTCATTCTCTTTGTTCTCACTGTAAATTTTGAGAAGTTATATCCTCATTGTCTTCCTGACACCGGGCGTTCTTCCAGATATCTCTTCATCCCTTGCTGTGTGTCTTGTGCAGGCTCAGTTTCCATAGACACCATGAGTGCTTACAATATCCCTAGCAACTGTTCTTAGAGTTTTCTTTTAGCGAGACAATGTCACCATTTGCAAATGAAGTTGTGCCCCATTGTTTCAGGAGATGTATAACTGGTGCTTGTTGCTTTTAATTTTAATATTAGAAAATTCAAGAGATGTGTTCCAAGTTCCTGCACTTTACGCTGCTATACATCCTTTTATTTTTAAGTAAGACTTCCAATTTGTAGTGTTTTGCACAACGTGAACTGCTTTTGAGCTAGGCAAATATTAATAAATCTCATTCTCCACTTCGCTTAAATGGAGCTAAATCAGCTTTCAATGATATGAGAAACTGAGACAAATGGTGCATTTCAGGAGCAATGAATGCTGAACAGTAGACAAACTCTGTGCATAGCAACCTTGAGCTGATTTTGTGCCTCTCAATTCAATGTAATCCCACGAATTCCTATGCAGTATGTACTCTGGGGGACCATGCTGGGGAAAAAAATACTGAATACATAGAAATAAATAACATATGGTCTTTTAGCTTAAAAATTTTTGTTACCGATCAGGTAAAATGGCAAAAACCCAAATTCTAAATACTCAGCAAATTGTGATGCATTTGGTCCTACACTACAAAGGGCTCTGCCATACAGAGGGAACTGAAATTAGTGAGGAATAAAGACATTGCTGAATGATTCACTGAGGGAGTGACATTGGAATGTACCTTAAATGATGGATAACGTTTAAACAGGTCAAGATGACACCTGTTAATCACAAGAAATGCTTGAGATAATAAGAATAATATGAACAAAGGTAGCCTAGCGGCCAATAAAAGAAAGAAACAGTAAGGGCCAAGACATTGAATGGTGAGACTTCTGTTATCAGGCGGAAAACACAGGGAAGACGAGATACTGTGTAATACAAGACAGAAGACACAGCTGAGGTCAGATCTAGAAATCATTATGCAAAGGGGGTTTGACAGCCTTCTATATTAACTTAGATTTTTCTGAAACTTTTCTTTAGAAGAGAGTTTTGGTTCACCTTTTGGGACACAACTACAGGACGTCCTTATCTAACAAAAGCAATCACTATAACCTGCTTCTATGTACCCTCAATGAATCCCCAACAATAAAAAAAGAGGAAGAACAAAAAAAAAAAAAAGAATAAGTCTTGACAGTGCATATGATTTCTCTTGCTCAATCCTCCAGGCTTTTTTCAAAAAAACACCCACGTGTGTTTTTTTAAAACACACAACCATTAAGATATCTCTTTATTATTGAAGCTCTTACAGCTGCTTCTGAAAAGATCATGTTCCTTTATTAAGAAACACAGCAGCTTCATTTCTATAATACACCTTGTAACTCCTTATCTATCTGAAATTTATGACTCTGCAATACTCCCTTAGGAAGGTGGGTAAGCAGTAATCAATAAAGGACGTATATTTACATAGACAAGAACTTTTTAAAGAAGGCAATATGAACCTAATCATCATGTAAGCCCTCTGGATGAAGGATTCTGCAAAACTTTGTTTTATGGTAACTTCTTTTAGATTCTAATTCATGAGGTCAGTTGTGGGAGGGAGGTGGGAGGGGGAAGGGTTCACTATTCAAATGCATTAGTTGTGTTTTAAAGATAGTGTAACTTGCTTAAATTTCCTATGTGACATTAACAAATAAAAAGCTGTTTTAATATTAAAAAAAATAAAGGAGGTATAAGGATCGAGGTAAGAAAATTGGTGTCACAAAATCGATGAATGAATTTGCCTATTTTTGAATCCCTTTTGAATTTTGAATCCCTATTTTGAATCCCTTTTCACAAGGGATCCTCACTAGGGCTGTTTGGGTGTGCTTTATTTTATGCCTTGTTCTGAGACATCCCCTAGGTGACTATCTGGCCATCCCACAGAAGAAGCAACACAGCAAGGGAAAAAAGAAGCACGCGGAATGCAGGTCGCTAGAGGTTTGTGAAAAGTGTCCACAGTTGAAAATGAAACCTAAGAATTATACAAATCATTTCAAAGCATTCCAGTTTGATAGGTAATTTTGTAACTAGTCAAAAAGTTGGAATGCTTTTTAAATGTCTGGTACCATCCCACACTATAATTAATGAGTAGGTCCTGCTGTAGATCCCCTAAAATAATTTACATTTTTGATAGTCATTAGAAAAATATCCCTTAGGTAAATTTTTAACTGAACAGTAAAAGCATTATTAAGTACAAAGCTGAACACTCAGATATTGAAACAACAGGACACCAAATTCCAAATAATAGAATTTAAACAAATAGGGCTTTAAAAAAATGGACCATGTGATTCTATTTATACACACAGAATCCAGAAATCTTACTTCTTTTTTGCTATTGGTTTGAATTTACCTATTTTTATTTTGCATTATTTCCAACAGTCTTGTATTTTGCTATCTGATTTCACCACGCATGTTTCCAAACCACGCAAGATTAGCATGGTACGAGGGCAGATAGTGGACACAGTGAACCCAGCGTGGGTGAACGAGCAGGTGGAGGGCAGGTTCCTCTCTGAGGCATTAGACTCTGTTCAGATCCATCACTTATGAGGGAGTACGCCAGCTGGTCCAGATGTGTAACTACTGAGTCTAAATGCCTCTCTGTTTTGTGGACTTTCGAAAGTAAAGTGATGGGAAGAACTGTTAATCAGTGAGCCTCACCAATTACATGTTCTTCAATTCAGCTCCTGAAGAAATCTCTGAGCAACATAACCGGTTTGATCAGTTTAATAACAATATCCATCCAATATCAGTGATGGAGTCAATGAGAATGTTTCTACAAATAAGTAAATCACCATATATGACTTTCTCTCTCTTTTAAATTTTTTTTACTATTTTTTTCTCTTACAACACTTTTTTAAGGGGAAAATAAAAACCATACTGAAAAGGAAAAAAAAAAATCAACTCTGTGCTATGAAGGGAATTTATATGGCCTTCTTCACAACTTCAAAGTTTTGCATTTTTAGAAAATAAAAATAATCATTGTAACAAACATGCAGTGGCCTTGTGTAATTGACACCAAGATGGAAGAGCCTCTGCGGTGATAGAAAGACGGGTCAAATATGGACGATATCTGAAATATTATAATTTTGTCTGTCTATTTATTTCTGGTTATCACCAAATAGTAGCCAATATTGTCAGACAAAAAAATAAATAATCAGCGTCAATCTATACATACATACATGTCTTACCTGGTTGGCTGAACTTTTCAACTGTTTGAAGTCTGCATATAAATTCATTTATGCATACCTGATAACTAAGGAAAATAGAATCAAATTTTAAATAAAATAAAAAAAGAAAACCTACTTAGGATGTACCTTCTTTTCTCATTCTAAGTAGAGCTGCATGATTTTAAACACTTTGTATTTATTTATTTATTATTATTTTTTTCCATATGTAGTGTTTTATGTATTTTTTTTTTTTTATTGTTGGGGATTCATTGAGGGTACAATAAGCCAGGTCACACTGATTGCAATTGTTAGGTAAAGTCCCTCTTGCAATCATGTCTTGCCCCCATAAAGTGTTACACACACATCAAGGCCCCACCCCACTTTGTATTTATGAACACAGATTTTGGATCCCGGGCTTCATACAGGTCACAGCCTTTGCAAAAAATGTGAATATCCGTAAGTATTGTTTCTGAGCACAATCTTTCCAAAAAATATGTCATATTTGCCATATTTTCTCGTAAAATTAATGTTTGTTCATTCATATGACAACACAACAGGGGAATTCTAAGCTTGTGCTCTCTGCATGTGTTTTGTTAGTAAGTGTATTTATGCTTTGGGTGAGTGGATTTAAATGGAAGCCTTGGCTTCTGCCATTCCAGACAGGCACGCACAACTTCCAACTTCATTGCAAGAAAGCAGGAGAACATACGGCTCAACCTACCCAAAAGGTCCTTTCCCAATTTCTTACTGAATGACTGCAGGTATACTATTTGCCTATAGATGACATTTGTATATTAAATTAAAAAACATCCTACATCTTCAAGTGTTTTCTCTCCTAGTGCCTGTATTACGAATGCTAGACTCTGTAATGTCTAATTTAAAAATCACCCGGGGAATGAAAATCTTTGAAATTCATCAAAGAGTTGGTAATGATACAATGGTCACTTTGACTCAGAAGTTCTAGAAATGTATCTCAGATAAGTCTCTGGTCTTCCATCCAGTTAATCTAATAACTAAGAGGGGTATTTCATTGCAATATGAAGGATGGTGGCTAATTGCATTAAGCTATGACTTTCCAGAAATTGTCACAGCTGCCTGTGAAAGGAGAGCTGGGTTTCACTATTATCCTCCCTAGGACCAGTTCCTGGTCAACAGCAAGTTGCAGCTTTCTTTTCTTTGAGAAAAATAATAATAATAATCATGGACCCTTCCCAGCCTGTCTTCCTTTGCCAGTTGCCACTTTCCTCTTTGTACATGATCCTGACCCCTGACTATAGACTAACAGGCCCCTAAAGAGGAGCCAGGATGTCTGTTTCTTCCCTACTGGCTGTCTCTGAAAACCAGAAATTCACTCTTCTATTTTTCACTGAGTTGCTGTAACTACCAGAAGGTAAAAAATAAATGCATAAAGCAAAACTCATTTGTGTCAAAAATAAAAAGTAACTACAAGCTTTACTTGGTGTTTGTGTAGGTTTATCTGAGATTAATTATTATAAATCCTCCTTTCATGTTCTTCTCTTTATTTGAGCATCTGACACATATCAAATATTCAATAAATATATATTTAATGGCTAAGTGAAGACCTATATGAATGACTTACCTTCACCTAATACTGCGACTTGCTTCCTTTCCATACACAGAGACTTGTTCTCCTTTGGGAATCAGCACACTGAATGCATCTCAGCAGGTGCACACACACACACACACACACTCAGACTCACACACCTGAGGCCCATGATGGAAGCAGATCTCCGTAATTCCATCATTGGTCTATTTACTATTGTATTACTTTGCACTCCTAAAAGATTTTTACTGGTCGCTCTTTTAAAATCTACTTCTATTTTGAAGTAAAGCATTATTTCTTCTCCTATTTCATAAATACAGGCTCTGCAATGTGTTTTTCTGTAGAATTGAGTTACAAATGATGCTTTGTAAAAAATGGATTTGTGGCCTAGTTCTGATTAACACCAACATAATTATGGCACTGAAAATCTCGGCAACGAAGCAGCCTTTTTAATTATGTCAAACCTGGTTCCCTATCTTTACTGACCAAAGAAAGATTTTTTTCCATATATAAATATTTCATTCCAATGAAAACGAATGCTTCATAGGATATCAATGTTTATAGCCTATTCTCGGGTACTATAAGGAATATCATTTCATAAGGAGTGAAATGATACCACACATACATCGATTAAGAACTTTATTCAAAACATAACATATGTCAAAGCTGCCTTTGTTTTTTATTCATCCCTGAGTTTCTGAGCACTTCCAATTCTGGGTTCATTTGTGGAACAGAGATTAAAACTACACTCTGATTCTAACAAATGATTCAAACCACCTATATGCAGTCACCAATTTTAGTTACTTTTATAGGTTCTGAAGATTGTTCATGTCTCCACCTATAACTCCCCACAGACAGACCTCAGGTTTATATTATTATAGCTTGACAGTAAAAAAAATAAAATAAAAATTAGGAAAAAAGTTAATGATGAAAGTAACAAATAAAATCATAATTAAACAAATAACAAAACAATAAATAAACAAAAAAAATTCTACGATGTTCTAAAGGTTCAATGTAAGTTTATCAAAATTTCAATGACTTTTCTTTTTTTTTTTTAGAAATGTAAAAACCCATCCTAATAGTCTTATGTAATCTCCAGGGAACGCAAATCACCAGAATAACGTAGAAAAGAAGAAGAACAAAGCTAGAGGACTCATGCTTGCTAATTTCAAAACTTACTTTGAAATTATAATAATCAAAACAGTGTGGTACTAGCATAAAGATAGACATACAGAACGTGGGGTAGAAAGAAAGCCCAGAACTAAGCCCCAACATTTGTGTGATTTTTGATAAAAATTACAAGATCATTCATTGAGGCAAAGATAGTTTTCAACATATGATGCCGTAAAAACTGGTTATCTTGGTGCAGATGTTGAACTCTTATCCAGCAGCATATTCAAACATTAACTGAAAATGGACCATAGAGCTAACTGTAAGACCTAAAACTCTAAAACTGTTAGGGGAAACCATAAAGAAAATCCTCACAATATTGGATTTGACAATTATCTGTCAGATATGTTGCCAAAGGCACAAGTAACAGAAGAAAAAGTAAAAAATTAGACTTCATTAAAACTTTTAAAAAATTGCGCAATGAAAAACAGTATCAACTCAAAAAGGCAACCCCTGTGACGGGAGACTATGTTGGCAAAAGATATCTGATGAAGGAACAACGCCTACAATAGATAGAAAAATGCTAAAATTCAACAACAAATAAAACAAACCGATTCAAAAACGGATGCATAACTTGAGTAGACATTTCTCTAAGGAAAAGAAAAATGGCCAGTGAACACACTAAAATATAATCACATAACGAATCATGAGGAAAATGCAAATCAAGACTACAGTGAGATAAAATCTCACACCCATTAGGATGGTTATTAGAAAAAACATTTTGCAACCTTTGTACTAACCTGGATGGAGGTGGATGGAACACATTATTCTTAGTGAAGCATCATAGGAATGGAGAAGTAAGAATCCTGTGTATTCAATTTTGATATGAAGACAATTAATGACAATTAATGACACGGTGGGGCATGGGGGGAGGGGAGACCAGAAAGAGAAGAGAAGGAGGGAAGGAGTGACAGAAAGAAAAAAAAAAAAAAAAAACAGAAAAGATAAGTAAATAGTCACATAAATTAGATTTACTTTTGATCAAAGTACATTGCTTAAACATTAATATTTAATTCAACTTGTTAATATGTTGTTTAGGATATTGCATCCTCATTTATAAGTGACATATGTTTGTAATTTCCCCTTTATAATAATATATTTTCTCCAATTTTAATAACAGGTGTACCCAGATCAAGTAGGATGATTTTGAAGTATTTCTTCTTTTTCTATTGTCTATAAGATTTGGCATGATCTGTTTTTCAAAATTATCTTTTACTTTTATTTATAAATATTAGTTGTTTATTTTTTGAGACTTAAAAAAAATAAGTTAACTGATGACTCCATACTGAATCTCAGAGTCAAAGCTTTCTGTAATAGACATACTCTTATCTGACAATGTGAATGTTAATTTCTTTGCATTATTATTATTATTGTTGTTGCTTAGTATTTCAATCTAGCAACCGTCTGATTCCTTTTCTGATTGTATTTATGTTCGTTCATTCTTTACGAGGTTTTTATTTCTAGTCCTTATCTTAAACATTGTTATTGTTATTAAATTTTCAGTCTTTTTAATTTTGTGAAGGCAAAAAAATGGAAACCTAATAAATACATGTATATGTAAAAATAAAAAAGTAAAAAAATAAAATAAAATGGAAAATAACAAATGTTGGCAAGGAAATTGATGATGGGGACATATGAACGCTTGTACGGTCTTCACTTTATCTTAGCTAAAAGACCAAAGTGAGATCACTTGTGCACTCTTGATGGGACTGTAAAGTAATATAGCCACTGGGAGAAATAGTGTGGCAGTTCCTAAAACAGTTAAAAATGGAATTACCATATGATACAGCCATTCCATGTTTTGAATATACACTCACAAAATTCAAATGCAGTTTCTCAAATCCTATAACCAGTGTATTCATAGTAGCTACAAAGTGGAAACAGCCCAAGTTTCAAGTGACAGATAAATGGATAAGCAAAATGATGTTTATCCATACACAATGGAATATTAGCCCTAATCAAGAAGGTTTGTGTGACCCATGTGCACATGGATGAAACTCGAGGACATTACACTAAGTGAAATTGAGCCAAACATGAAACACAAATACTATATAAACGTGGTCCTTATAATCATATAAGGCAGTTACTGTAGTCAAAATCATGGAGGCCGAGAGTTGAATGGTGGTTTCCCGGGGACATAGGGAGGGAGAGAGGAATGGAGAATTATTATTTGATAGGTATAGAGTTTCAGTTTTACAAGATGGAAAGAGTTTCGGAAATGGCTGACAGTGATGGCTGCACAGCATTAGGAATCTATTGAATATAGCGACCTGGATGTGTAAAAATAGCTAAGATGCTAAAGTTTGTGTTAAGGGTATTACATCACAAGAAATTTATTAGAAAAGTAAAAGAAAAATAAATAAAATAACATGCATGATTTTCACCAGGAAAAAAAGACAGTCTATTCTAGTGTGTGCCCGTATCTTACGACACTTATTTTCAAACAGACTTTGTCCAGAGTTAGTTCAGGGTCAACGTGAAGAATATAAAGAGGCTTATGAGCAAATTCACATTCTGTGGCGTTCATGGGAGATTTGGTAGGTATCTACAAATGTGGATTCTAAAATGTAAGGAATGGAGTGGTGCCTGTGGCTCAAGGAGTAGGGTGCTGGCCCCATATACATAGGGTAGCAGGTTAAAGCCTGGCCCCAGCCAAAACTAAAATGTAAGGAATGATTTATACATTTTCTGATGCCATAGTTCTACTTATTTGTATGCTGTGAAAATACGAGTATAATTGTGCCACAGGCTGAGTTGTAACATTTAACATATTATAAAATAGGTAGAACTCAGAGTTCTTACTTTTGTGTCCCTACCGTTGTATTGATATAATTGAAAGCAATTACAAACATCTGAAAAATGCCTTCTAAGAATTCCTTTTATTATGATATGGCTCATTGTTAGAATTTCTTATATTAATAATATGATGACATTAGTTTTAGATGTCAACGTGACATGGCTGAAGCCTACACAGATAGCTGGTAAAACATTAATTCTCGGTACATCTGTGAGGGTATGATAGGAAGAGATTAGCACTGGGGTTGTGTACTGTGTAAAGAAGATCTGTCTCTATCAGCCTGGCCCCCATTTAACCAATGGAGGTCCCAGCAGGGCAGAACATAAAGGTAGACGGGGGTTGAATTCGCTTTCTCTCTTGGAGCTGGGATGCCCTTCTTCATCTGGCCTTACTCATCAGAACTGCAGGTTCTGTCAACTCCAGGTTCTTTGGACTCCAGGACTTGCACCAAAGGCTCTCAGGTTCCCAGGCCTTCAGCCTCGGATTGAGAACTACACCCTTGGCTTTTTCAGTTCTGAGGCCTTTGCTCTTAGAACGATCCATGCTATGGGCCTCCCTGGTCTTCTAGCTTGCAGAAGGCCTAGTGTGGGACTTCTCAATCTCTAAAATTTTGTAAGCCAGTTCCTCCAACAAAACCCTTTCTATCTATCTATCTATCTATCTATCTATCTATCTATCTATCTATCTATCTATCTATCTATCTAAATTTGTTCTTTCTCTATGGAGACCCCAAATACATACATAAACCCTGGTTATTTTTCTAACCTAGAACAGGGATACAAGTGCAAAGAAGACAAATACATTTCCAAGAACGAGGAAACATTGTAAAAATGAAGAATAAGAAAAAAGAAGAAATATTTGCTGTTGAAATTGCCTTTGGGAAAAAGGGAACATAACTATAGTATAATAAAGTATATATATATATATATATATATGTTCTGTCATTTACCCTGTAGTAAATTAGCCTCATCAAAAATTATCTTCTTCGGCTAGATAGGAGGAATAAATTCTAGCATTCTGCAGCACTATAAGATGACTGTATTTAACAATAATATGTTCTATAGCTTCCTAATGCTAAGAGGAGGGTAGTGAATAATTTTAACACACACACAAAATGGTGAATGTTTGAGATGACGGACATGCTGATTACCCTCATCCCATCACTATGCGTGGCAACGTCACTATTCACCCTATAAATATTTGTAATTATTATTTGTCAATGAAAATTTTTTAAAGTTACTTTTTTTAACATTTGACCAACCTATTTGTGACATTAATAGCTTAAAAATGAATGACCATTTTGCATATTTCCCTAACTCCTTAATATGTATTACTTACTGTCTACTCATTGAGAATCTCTATTTATAAGAGGAAACCATTCTGATTGGCCTGTGAGTCCTTTATGGATTTAGCATAGCTCTGGCCTAAGGCATAGTTGATATCTTTTCCTGTCTGTCTGTGCAGTGAGGTTTTGGCTAATAATTCTTTTTATAAAGTAAATGCTCCCTGCACTGTTGGATATACAAAGCAGATTAACTTCTACACCCCCAAACCCTGACAGCAATATATGCACATTGCATGATAAGTAAACAAATTACTTTTGATCTGCAGAATGTGGTTTGTCAGGATGGGTTCAGGAGAGAGTGTTGTTCCTGGGGAGAGAAGGTTGGGAGAGAGGAGCAGGGTCCAGGGAAGGTGGGAAACGATCAGGAAGAACCTTGGTCTCAGGTCAAGCAGAGTCAGAGAGAAGCCAAGACGCAGTGCTCCCCTAGATGAGAAAACACATGGCCAGGCCGGTGGGGAGAGAGCTCTATGGGAATTTATGACCCAGGCCATACGTGATGCTGGAGGGCCACAGGAGACAGACAAGTAACGTGAAGGAGCCAGGAGGGCAGGAAAGCAGAGCGGGGTCAGCAGGGCAATGAGAGGTGGGGAGAGCAGGGATATTTCCCTGAACTGAAGACCTTGCAAAGACTGAAGGTGGTCTTGAGTAAGCCTAGAGCAACTTGGCTGCATTGGGGAGCCTGTTATAGAGAGGAGTTTTTAGCGGGAAGTGAATAAGCCCAGATTTATGGTCCATTTTGTGGACCTCCAGGGAGTCAAGTTACAGCACAGCCCACAGCCAGCCAGATCACTTGTCTGCCTGTGATGTTTACCAGTCACATTCCCTCTGGGGACTCTGCAGAGGAATCAGAATGTAGAGCTGTTTATTTAAATAAGAGAAGATACATTTGAAAAGGAACTCCTACCATGGAATACTATTCAGCTATTAAAAAAAATGGAGACTTTACATCCTTTGTATTAACCTGGATGGAAGTGGAAGACATTATTCTTAGTAAAGCATCACAAGAATGGAGAAGCATGAATCCTATGTACTCAATTTTGATATGAGGACAATTAATGACAATTAAGGTTATGGGGGGGAGGAAAAGCAGAAAGAGGGACGGAGGGAGGGGGGTGGGGCTTTGGTGTGTGTCACACTTTATGGGGGCAAGACATGATTGCAAGAGGGACATTGCCTAACAATTGCAATCAGTGTAACCTGGCTTATTGTACCCTCAATGAATCCCCAACAATAAAAAAATAATAATTAAAAAAAAAAAAAGAAAAGGAACTCCTGAGCACTTCTCTGTGACTTCACAGCAACCTGTTCTTGTCACCCCCATGTGTGATGAAATCAGACTTTATATCTCATAGAGAGATTGAATTATTTACCTGCGTTATTAGTGTTGACGGGAATGTAAAGTCTCTACCCTCTTTCTGGCTTTTGGAAACCCTGGCTAAGGAGACATACCTGTGGTCATGAGGAGGTTCTAACCTCATCAGTTTAAGTGGAGACCATTTAAATAATTACGTTGCACCAAGTAATATATCCCGGTGTCCTATGAATCAATGCCACTTTTTATGTCTTTTCTTTTCATTTGTATTAATGACTTCAATATCCTCTTGTTTGGTAACCCCAAATATATCAAAGATTAGTAATGTCACTCAGATGTACACTCATTATGAATGACTCCCTAATGTTCTTTTTATTATTATTATTATTTGTTTGTTTGAATTTTATTATTTTTTATTAAGTCTTTTGCACATAGATCATAAATACATTGATGCCAATTTCAGTGTGTTGATTATTTGTACAAATTGGAGTGCTTACATCATACTAATCATTATAATTTTCACCTCATTTACCCATTTATAGCATTAGGACATTTGTGTTCTACACATGATAGAACCAACTTGTACTTGCAATGTGCTCCATAGTTGTGGTCCCCTACTGTCCCCTACCATCCCTCCCACGGCCTCCCCATCTCTCTCCCTCCTCTTCCCTCCTTCATCTTAGGCTAAAATTCATATGCAAAGGTTCTTTCTATCTCAGAGAACGCGTACCACTGAAAGTAGAACTGGACTCTTTATTCTAATTATTCACTTTAGGCATATGCACCTTTGGTATACTGAAAAAAGGCTATGTAAATTATCTCAAGAAAAATCACAAGTCCTGGGATGATATATTGACTTGAGTTTACCTTTTTATGTCATTCTGCACACTAAATATTTTTCCACTTACAAATTACGAACTTATTCCATGGTGAAAAATCTGGGAAGTGCTTTGCTTATGAGACATGAGACTCTATAATGATAAAAATGCATTCCGAGGAGGCCATAATAGGAAAGTGAATCAGTAAGTACTAACCATCCTGTATATAATAGAACTCTGCTTCACCAAGTCCTCACAACAGACCCGTGAGATGTGGACCATTAAATCGATTTTCAGGATAAAGAAACAGACTCTGAGAGGATAAATGATCTGTTTAGGGTTGCCCAGCTGGACAGTGGCCGGGCTTTACATTCAGGTCTCTCTGAATCCAAAGTTCATGCTCTTGCAGCCTATGGGACCAACAGCGACACTGTGGCCTTGGTCTGTTCAGACAAGTGGGAAATGGGGCAGATCAAATATGAGCCCTGGAGAGAGGAGCTGGCAGCGGGGGAGGAATTGCAGTCATCTGGAATAGATTGGATAGTCATTTTTTCCCTATTCTCTTCCAGCCTTCTGCCTGTATAGACAAGCAGGTTGTTACGTTCATTTTGGCACGGGATGGAGCTTTCAACATTAAAATGTGGTTAGCCTAAAAGTTGTTTTGGGGTCATTATTTTTTTTTAAACTAAAGCTAGAACATTTAATGAAATTCTACACAAGCCACAGTGGTATGCTGTTTGTGAAAATGACCTCAAACGTTCGTCCATATCCACTGCAATGTTACTTCCACCTGGTGTCAGAATCGGTTTACTGACCTCTTCAGTACAGTCTAGATTTATAATCTGCTGTGTTAAAAAAAAAAAAAATGGCAGAAAAAGGTAATGATGTACCAGCTCCACGCCTTGGCTTCAGAAGACTGGCACTCTGTGTCCATACGTCCAGGCCAGCCGGCTCCATCTGACAGCCAGGTAGCTGAGAGCCACTTGGGCGTGACTCTCCTGGACAGGCCAGCCTGTCCTCAACCCCCAGCTACACACAGATGCAAGAGAGTAATCCTAGCCCCAAAACAGCTACTGCTGAATCCTGGCAAGAGATGTGCCAGGATTGGCACATCCTGTGCCAGGATGTGCCTCTCTTGCAACTGCTTCACGGCAATAATAACTGCTTTGTGCTTTAAGTTTTGGGGAAGTTTATTAGGCAGCAATGACCACCTAATATAGTTGGTGAACCACAAGGCTTGGTGCAAATCAACAAACACCCAGACATTTCACTTCAGGGAAAAAAGTGCATGTCAGTGGTTACTGGTAGAAGGCAAGATAGGCCAGGATTTCTCTCTTCCTCTGTGAAGAAACGCATACTGTTTGAATATCTACTATTTAGTATTTCCTTATTACTATAATTCTTAACATGACACAGAGATAAGAATAGTCGGTATATTACATGTGTTCTCACTTATAAATGTGAGCCAAGCAATGGGTGAGCAGGGTGTAATGCATAGTAATTTAATGGACATCGGAGACGTAGAAGGGAGGACGGAAGAGGTACTGTGGGATGAAAAATTAACTATTGGGTACTAAGCACACTGTTCAGGTAATGGGGTAAATCAAAGTCTAGATTTCTCTACTATGTAAGTCATCTGTGTTCACAAAAAAACAACTTGTATCTCCGAAATCCCCTTATTTAAAAAAGAGTATTTGTAAGAGGGACTTTACCTAACAAATGCAATCGGTGTAACCTGGTTCTCTGTAGCACAATGAATCCCCAACACTAAAAAATAAAATAAAATAAAATAAAATAAAATAATTGGCTTCTTGATATTTTCCAGAATTGAAGAGTTGGAGTGGGCAAAGGGGCTTAGTAGCTATTGCATCTGGAAATGTTACCTTGGAAATTAATATCTAGGTGAATTTACATACAAAGGCAGAAACATGGAGTTTGCACATGATTCTTAAAATTTCACTATATTAAAATTCACTATATCATAAAATTTTCATTAAAATGCCAACAATTCAACAAGGTATTTTTTGTTGTATACTATTTTATATTGTATAACATTAGGAAGGCCCTGGTGCTTTCTGGTTTAAACAACTAGTAATGCACGTTTCTAGCTTTCCATTTGCATCCTACCTTTATAGACATTCTGCTCTAAATGAGTCAAATCTGTCAGAAGCATTAGGAGTTTTAAAATGAAAAGTCCAGCAGGAGAAAATAGATCCAGTTTCTGCAGAATGAAAACATTTGAGAAAGCGGGAAACCAGTGTTCCTCTTCTTTGTCACATAAAAGTTAGAATTTAATGGACCGTTAAATGGACTTGAATCAGTTAGAAGGATTTTGATTTTCTAAATGTCTTATAGACAAAAGTCATAGTCTCAAAAAAAGTGCACTTTTGATTCAAGTTCTATAATTACTTATATATATTTTAAACCTTGTATATATCCAAAAGAATAATTTTAAAACATTGTTGATATTAGGAAATAACACAGGCTTATTGAAATACATACCTGAAAGTGAAACCAATATAAAAGAAAGGAAATGTTAATAATACAATTACTCTTGATATAGGGTGACATTATTACTACAATTGAGTACCAACTTGACTTTTGAGCTTCTGGGAACTTGACCATAATGAAGAATATTGAAGACTTACTCAGATCTTACTATATATCAGGGACCCCTTTAAAAATATGGTCTATTTTAATTTATTTTACCTATGTTAAATAATTTAATTTATTTAACCTATGTTAAATCCTATACGAGAAGTACAAAAGGCTGTATATATATATATATATATATATATATATATATATTCCATTTCGTAGCAAGAGAAATGCAAGTTTATAGTCAGATAATCTAGTTCATACCCAGGCTTTGCCACTTATAATGACAGAACATTCTCTGACTCCAATTTTCTCATGATTAAAATGAGTCTAATAAATAATGCATTCACTTATTTATTCTTTCAGGCAATTCACATATTTGAGTACCCAATATATTACAAGAAATATTTAAAGAGATAGTTAACTCATTTGTCTCTTGGGGAGGGGCAGGGTGTGCTTGTAATGAGGCAAATTACAAATAAATAAATGTGCCAAGCATGTTTTATCCCTCTTCTAAATAAAGAGAGAAATAACAAAACAAACTTAAAGGCAGCTCACAGCTAGTAACAAAGACAGATAATAGGACAAATACTTAAATGGCAAAAGATAGTTGTATGAGTGGTGTTATTAGTGTTCTAGTGCTGTGTAACAAGTTAGCCCAAACTTAGTAGCTTAACCAATGCACATTTACTGTATTGCAGTAGTTAGGAATTAGGATGCCTGCCTCCCTCATCAGGGTGAGTCCTGCAATCAAGATGTGTTAGACAGGCTGTATTCTCATCCAGAAGTTCACCTGGGAACGAATCTACTTCTTAACTCATTTCGATAGTTTGGAGAATCCACATTGTTGCAGCTGTCTGACTGAGGCCTGTGGATTGTTTTTTCCTGCCATGGGGTCTCTTTAACATATCGACTTCATCACATCCACATGTCCAGCCTGTAGCTCCAGCCTGCTTAAGTGTCATAACGACAACACATGGTTTCTGCCGTATACAATTGGTCAGAAGCAAGTTAGATTCTTCCGATGTTAAAGAGACTATTCAGAGGCATCAACACAGGCCGTGGTAATCACAGATACGAGAGATGGAAATAACAAACTTGCCAATAAAGGTGTCAGAGAGAGGTTCGTAATTAAAATGAAAATACAACGCCTGAGGCTTCCAAATATTTATATAATTTTACCATGTGAAGTGGAATAACTAGAAGGCAAGATGGTGCTTCAGGTAAGTAATGTGAAAACTTCCTGAGTGCAGGGGGAATGCATTGTAAATCTTATTATCCCTCATATGTCCTTAATGAATGCCCTTCTAAATAGTGTGATCACTATTTTGTAATTTATTGGAATTTTTTGATCTAATTTACTTACACTTATCTTCTTAATTGGCATTCACTATAAAGCAAAATTTACACATAGCCATAAAAATACACTTATCTTGCTTATGTAATTATGGATTACTAACAAATATCTTACTAAACTGATATATGCATTTTAAATAAAATTTTAAATTTACAATGAATTAAGATATAATATTGATATATTACTGCATCAATATTGTTTATATTTCATTATACTTTCGCTTAGTGAATTGTAACTTAATTTGAGTATATCTCTCGAACTTTAGGAAGGAGCCATCTGAATCTTGAGTATCTCTTTCAATTGCTTAAACCAAAGTTTTTTTTAATACAAAGCTACTTTTTTTTTTTTTTTAATTGCGGTTTTTGATCGGGGCTGGGTTTGAACCCACCACCTCCAGCGTATGGGGCCGGTGCCCTACTCCTTTGAGCCACAGGCGCCACCCCTGAAGTACTTTCTTCATAGTAAAGTATCACAAGAAAGGAAAAGCAAGCATCCGTTTAACTCAATACTATTTTGAAACCATAGATAAGCAACTACATGTTCACAGAAGAGAAAAACACATATATTCAAATGTAGTGGAAGGAAAAGAGGCAGAGGAGGGGCTGTGCTAAGCTCTCACCCAAGGGGCACAAGAAAAGGGTATGTAGCACAACCCTGGGTGAAGGACTCAACTAAAACTCCAACTTTGCATTAGAAATACAAAATCTCAAAACTGCAGATGCTGGCGTGGATGTGGAGAGAAGGGAATACTTTTACATGGCTGGCGGGACTGCAAACTAGTACAACCTTTCTGGAAGGAAGTATGGAGAAACCTCAAAGCACTCAAGCTAGACCTCCCATTTGATCCTGCAATCCCATTACGGGGCATCTACCCAGAAGGAAAAAAATCCTTTTATCATAAGGACACTTGTACTAGACTGTTTATTGCAGCTCAATTTACAGTTGCCAAAATGTGGAAAGAGCCTAAATGCCCACCAACCCAGGAATGGATTAACAAGCTGTGGTATATGTATACCATGGAATACTATTCAGCCATTAAAAAAAATGGTGACTTTACATCCTTCGTATTAACCTGGATGGACGTGGAAGACATTATTCTTAGTAAAGCATCACAAGAATGGAGAAGCATGAATCCTATGTACTCAATTTTGGTATGAGGACAATTAATGACAATTAAGGTCATGGGTGGGGAGGAAAAGCAGAGAGAGGGAAGGAGGGAGAGGGGTGGGGCCTTGGTGTGTGTCACACCTTCTGGGGGCAAGACATGATTGCCAGAGGGACTTTAACTAACAAATGCAATCAGTGTAACTGGCTTATTGTACCCTCAAGGAATCCCCAACAATAAAACAAACAAACAAAAAACCAAACAAACAAACAAACAAAAAAGAAATGCAAACAATGTAATCTAATTATTTGCACCCTCATAGTGCTCTGAAACTTAGAAAAAAAAAAGGTAAACATGCAGATCATTTCTCTATAGAAAGTCTACGACATAATTGATTTTAACTTTGTTGGATTAGCGGCAATTTGGGGGCATAACTAAATTGGATTGGGGCAATTTGGGGGTATGCTACCACTATAGATGTGATTTAAGCAGCATTAAGAAGCAGCACCTTTATCAGTAAGAATTTTTGGATTCAGTAAACAACAATAATTTAAATAACAGTAATATTCTACAGATTGAAATATTCTTACATCCAAATAAAGGGTTTCTACGATTTGTGCTTGCCAAAGTCATAGCATTCGTGGACTGTTTTTTTTACATTTTGATAACTGATCCTAAATTTTTGTTTTGAACCTAGTATTTTTACTTCATTAATAATATACCTCTTTAAAAATATACATTTAAAAATCAAGGCATCTTGAGTTATCTTGCAATTGTTTGCCTTCTTATTTATTTATTTATTTATTTATTTGTGTATTCATAGCTCGGAATCATCTTTCCAGAGCCAGTGGATACAGTGTTTCATTTTTATGTTACCATATATGGGAGTAGTCAAAATTGATTTTGCACTTTCTATTAATATTGATTAGAAAAGAAACTTTGTAAAATTCTACGAAGTCTTGTAATCTACCAAAATTATTTATAAAAGGTATGACTCTTAGCATTTTCAAATACACTTAACTTTCGAATCGTATTCTTTTAATTTATGCAGCGAGCTCATTCCAATCACATCAATAATAAAATCAATATTTTTACAACTATTATGTACCCATAAAATTAAAAAATATATGGTTAGCAGTAGTTTCATAGTGATAGAAAACAGTTTTATCCATATATGTAAAGAGACATTGAATCTATCTTATAGAGGAGTTGAAAATAGATTTGTTAATTAAATAATCTATAATAGTAAATGCTTTTTGGAAACATAATTTTCCATAGACTTGTTATAGAACATTCTCAATATTAGATTAAGGCAATTAACAAATATGACTAGATTTTTTTCTTAATGCAGAAATTCTTCTAATCTCCAGAGGGGTTTTTGCTTTGTTTTGTTCTGTTTTAAGACAGTCTTATTCTGTCTTCCAGGCTAGGGCGTGGTGGTGTCATCATGGCTCACAACACCCTCAAACCCTGGGGCTCAACGGATTCTCCTGCTCAGCCTCCCGAGTAGCTGGGATTATAGGGACCCACCACAAAACCCAGCTAATTTTTCTATTTTTAGTGGAACAGAGCTTTGCTCTTGCTCAGGTTGGCCTTGAACTCCCGAGTTGAGGAGCTCTTCAAACCTATACCTCCCTGAGTGACAGGCTTATAGGAGTGAGGAGGCACCATGCCTCATCCCCCAGAGAGTTTTATCTAACTTTTGTTTAGCTATCTTCAGTGATTTTGACATATATAGTAGCACTTCCTGTGTTTACCAAAGATATGTTCCCAAACTCCCAATAGATACTGGAAACCTGAGATAGCATCAAACTGTATACACTGTTTGTTTTTTCAATCTGATAACCAAGTGGTTACTAAGTGACAATCACAAGAGGCAAACAGCATAGACAGTGCCAGTTGTGTTCCGGCGGGACAGAGTGGTGTGACGCAAGATGTCATTACGCCACTCAGAAAGGTGTACAATTTAAAATTTATGAATTGTTTATTTCTGGAATTTTCTATTTGATATTTTTTGGGCTATCGTTGACGGTCGGCAACTGAAACCATAGATAAGGGAAACTTCTGCACATATTCATATTTTATATTCTTGAACCCTTATGTTTCTCTTTATAATTTTATATAGCAAATTTATTTCTGTTAGTGAAATTATTTGATTGATCTCTTCTACCTTCATAGTCCTACCAAAGCATAAAATGTGTTTGTTTCTGATCTACATTGAATCAATCCCAGCAGTCAGCACCTATCTAGCATTTAGGAGCTGCTCAATAATGACTGATTGATTGACTCAATAAATGAATTTGGTTCACGAGATTTCTTATGAATGAGCATATTATGATTATTTCATGAGAAATATTAAGACGCTGAAAACTGAAGGCATGTCACATTGTTACCAGAATTTCTTTCTTCGATAGGTCCTCCTCAGAACTTCTAACAATGAACCCATGGACCACAGATCAGTGGTAAGATAGGATTTATTAGACAGAACAAAATACAGAAGGAGTCAAAAGCAACTCTGGCAGAGGGAAAAAGACCCAAGTCAAAAGTCTCTGCATGGATCATTTGTCTAGGGGTATATATAGTCCTGAGAATTACATTTGGCCAGGATGTGGTAGGTGGAAAAATATCTTTGCAAAGTGAATGAATGTATTAAGGAATGAATACAGTCCCTCCAGCTCAAGGCAAGATTAATGAGCATATTAGGTCTTTGTAGTTTTATCTCAGGGAATGGATTAGGGTGTGTGCTCCTTACTCAAAATGGAACCACCCAAAATCTTTCAGGCTGCTTTGCTCATGACCTTGCTAGACCCCAGAGGGTGTGGCTGAGAAAGGACAGCCTTTGTTGCCTATTGATGAAGGTTCTGATTTCTAGCTAGCTCACCTGAGTCTAGAAAATGAGGAGTCCATGTCCAGGCCTGAGTGGGGGAATTTCTAAGATAAATGAGGGATGATGGGTTTTGGGCCAAAATTAAAAGCAAGAAAATAAATGAAATTAGCAATCAGAGAATTAACATGAAAGGTCTTTAAAGCAGTCATGTGTAAATTACAAGACCATGATGATGAACATAAAAAGGAGGAAAATGGTTCAAGATATACATATTAAGTAAGTAAAATATTGAGTTTTGATGACAAAAAAAAAAAAAAAGAAGAAGAAGGAAACATCGCCAAGGATGGGTCTTTAACTGTATGGGTAGTAATGTATTAACAGACAGAAAATAAAGGAGAATTCAGAATATATGGAGGTAAAAGCATCAGTTCCGTCACAGACAGTAGTGTGAGCTGTGCACGTATCATTCAAAAGGTGATGACCACAATAAAATTTAAAAATGTGGGCCCAGAGAGGTAAGATTTTGGGAATCATCAGCATACAAGTGGTAGCAGAAGTTTGGGAAGAAAAGGGGATTGCTGTGATTTGGATCTGAAATAAGAAGTACATAGACTAAGGAAAAAGCTCTGTTCTATATTCAGGGACAAGCTTCAGAAGAGGAACTTGAAAATGAGACCAAGGGCGCAAGGCCCACGTGGAAGGCGCACCTTTGGGTGCGGGACGCAACTACAAGAGAGACTCAACCTAACCAAATATTTTACCTGGCTGTGTGCACCCTCGCTATCACCTGAAACTAAAAAAATGAATACATAAATAAACAAGAATGAGAAACAATGAAGGAATTAGAATAGGGATAAAAGCCAGAAGCAGGGATGCCCGCCCGCTCCCAACACTAGGTGGTGCTGAAGGTTCCTGTTTGCTAACAGGTTTGTTTTGCAGATGGAGCAAATTGAAAAACAGTGTTATTTTCCTGCACAGTGGGTGGGCTTTGTTCACAGGCATTGTTCCCTGGTCCTTTGGTCTCAAGGCCAAAGTGTTGTCTTTGGTCAGTGGAGTTTGGGATATGAAACACCTAGATGAACCCAGGGCGTTAAGGCAATTCACCCCTGTCCTCTCCCCACTCCTGCCCTGGTAACTTCCAGCATCTCCATTCCTTTCTCCAGGAGTGATTTTCTGGACTTCCTGCATCATAATTACCTAATCCAACCACCAGTCTACTGAACCAGGACGAAGTGGATGGGGTGCTATCCTGGTAATGCGTTTTAAATAAACACCCCTTGTGATTGTTACGCTTTATAACAGAGAAATTGATTCAGAGGTGAAATATAAAGATGGGCCTAAGAAAATGGGCCACGCCAATCCAGGGTCTAAACTTGCCACATGTAGCCACTGGGTGCTAATATCATCACCAGTTTATGAAGGGCAGAATTTTATGTAATTATCATTAATTTAAACTTAAATTTAAAATCTAATGATTGCATCAGTAAAATTTTTATCTATATTTGGAACAACATCCTTCTTTTTCTACTGTAAGTTTTATATACTATAAATAAAGATAGAGTATTTCTGATGAAAATTTAGCATCTAGGGTAAGATCTGTGGCTCAAAGGAGTAGGGTGCCGGCCCCATATACTGGAGGTAGCAAGTTCAAACCTGGCCCTGGCCAAAAATTGCCAAAAAAAAGAGAGAAAGAAAGAAAAAGAAAAATATATATAAGAAAATCTAGCATCTAAATTGATACATGCTGAATTTTGAAGCTATAGCATGAAAAAAAAGTAAAATACTACAATAATTTTTATATTGATTACTTATCAACAATACTGATTTTAACATAATGAGAAAAATAAAGTATAAATAAATATGTAACAAATAATACATAAGCGTGACATGAATGATAATAAATATATAAATAATATGAATAGTAATATATACCAAATACATATCAGATAATATATTTATATCATGTTATATAATAACATATAACTAATATAATTAATAACAAATAAATATATAAATAATGTATAAATGAAATATATTACAAAAATTAATTTTCCTTCTTTTTACTATTTTAAAATATGGTTACCAGAAATAATTGTAAATAATATATGTCACTCACATTTTTTTTTTTTTATAAGTTTTTTCTTTTTTTTTTTTCTTTTTATTGTTGGGAATTCATTGAGGGTACAATAAGCCAGTTACACTGATTGCAATTGTTAGGTAAAGTCCCTCTTGCAATCATGTCTTGCCCCCATAAAGTGTGACACACACTAAGGCCCCACCCCCCTCCCTCCATCCCTCTTTCTTCTTCCCCCCCCATAACCTTAATTGTCATTAATTGTCCTCATATCAAGATTGAGTACATAGGATTCATGCTTCTCCATTCTTGTGATGCTTTACTAAGAATAATGTCTTCCACGTCCATCCAGGTTAATACGAAGGATGTAAAGTCTCCATTTTTTTTAATGGCTGAATAGTATTCCATGGTATACATATACCACAGCTTGTTAATCCATTCCTGGGTTGGTGGGCATTTAGGCTCTTTCCACATTTTGGCGATTGTAAATTGAGCTGCAATAAACAATCTAGTACAAGTGTCCTTATGATAAAAGGATTTTTTTCCTTCTGGGTAGATGCCCAGTAATGGGATTGCAGGATCGAATGGGAGGTCTAGGTTGAGTGCTTTGAGGTTTCTCCATACTTCCTTCCAGAAAGGTTGTACTAGTTTGCAGTCCCACCAGCAGTGTAAAAGTGTTCCCTTCTCTCCACATCCACGCCAGCATCTGCAGTTTTGAGATTTTGTGATGTGGGCCATTCTCACTGGGGTTAGATGATATCTCAGGGATGTTTTGATTTGCATTTCTCTAATATATAGAGATGATGAACATTTTTTCATGTGTTTGTTAGCCATTCGTCTGTCGCCTTTAGAGAAAGTTCTATTCATGTCTCTTGCCCATTGATGTAAGGGATTGTTGGCTTTTTTCATGTGGATTAATTTGAGTTCTCTATAGATCCTGGTTATCAAGCTTTTGTCTGATTGAAAATATGCAAATATCCTTTCCCATTGTGTAGGTTGTCTCTTTGCTTTGGTTATTGTCTCCTTAGCTGTACAGAAGCTTTTCAATTTAATGAAGCCCCATTTGTTTACTTTTGTTGTTGTTGCCATTGCCATGGCAGTCTTCCTCATGAAGTCTTCCCCCAGGCCAATATCTTCCAGTGTTTTTCCTATGCTTTCTTTGAGGATTTTTATTGTTTCATGCCTTAAATTTAAGCCTTTATCCATCTTGAGTCAATTTTTGTGAGTGGGGAAAGGTGTGGGTCCAGTTTCAGTCTTTTACATGTAGACATCCAGTTCTCCCAACACCATTTATTGAATAGGGAGTCTTTCCCCCAAGGTAAGTTCTTGTTTGGTTTATCGAAGATTAGGTGGTTGTAAGATGTTAGTTTCATTTCTTGGTGTTCAATTCGATTCCAAGTGTCTATGTCTCTGTTTTTGTGCCAGTACCATGCTGTCTTGAGCACTATGGCTTTGTAGTAGAATAAAATCTGCTATGCTGATGCCCCCAGCTTTATTTTTGTTACTAAGAACTGCCTTAGCTATACGAGGTTTTTTCCGGTTCCATACAAAACACAGAATCGTTTTTTCCAAATCTTGAAAGTACGATGTAGGTACTTTGATAGGAATGGCATTGAATAGGTAGATTGCTTTGGGAAGTATAGACATTTTAACAATGTTGATTCTTCCCATCCATGAGCATGGTATGTTCTTCCATTTGTTAATATCCTCTGCTATTTCCTTTCTGAGGAGTTCATAGTTTTCTTTATAGAGGTCCTTCACCTCCTTCGTTAGGTATATTCCTAGGTATTTCATTTTCTTTGAAACTATGGTGAAGGGAGTTGTGTCCTTAATAGCTTCTCATCTTGACTGTTATTGGTGTATACAAAGGCTACTGACTTGTGGACATTGATTTTATATCCTGAAACATTACTGTATTTTTTGATGACTTCTAGGAGTCTTGTGGTTGAGTCTTTGGGGTTCTCTAAGTATAAGATCATGTCGTCAGCAAAGAGGGAGAGTTTGACCTCCTCTGCTCCCATTTGGATTCCCTTTATTTCCTTGTCTTGCCTAATTGTATTGGCTAGAACTTCCAGCACTATGTTGAATAGTAAAGGTGACAGAGGACAACCTTGTCTGGTTCCAGTTCTAAGAGGAAAAGCTTTCAGTTTTACTCCATTCAGTAAAATATTGGCTGTTGGTTTGTCATAGATAGCTTCAATCAGTTTTAGAAATGTGCCACCTATGCCTATACTCTTCAGTGTTCTAATTAGAAAAGGATGCTGGATTTTATCAAATGCTTTTTCTGCATCTATTGAGAGGATCATGTGATCTTTATTTTTGCCTCTGTTAATATGGTGGATAACGTTTATGGACTTGCGTATGTTAAACCAGCCTTGCATCCCTGGGATGAAGCCTACTTGATCATGATGAATGACTTTTTTGATGATAAGCTGTAATCTATTGGCTAGGATTTTGTTGAGAATTTTTGCATCTATATTCATGAGTGACATTGGTCTGAAATTCTCCTTTTTGTTTGGGTCTTTTCCTGGTTTTGGTATCAGGGTGATGTTTGCTTCATACAATGTGTTGGGGAAGATTCCTTCTTCCTCAGTTTTTTGGAATAATTTCTGCAGTACAGGAATAAGCTCTTCCTTGAAGGTTTGATAGAATTCTGGAGTGAAGCCATCTGGACCAGGGCATTTTTTAGTTGGAAGCTTTTTTATTGTTTCTTTGATCTCAGTGCTTGAAATTGGTCTGTTCAGGAGGTATATTTCTTCCTGGCTAAGTCTAGGGAGCGGGTGTGATTCCAAATATTGATCCATTTCCTTCACATTGTCAAATTTCTGGGCATAGAGTTTCTGGAAGTATTCAGAGATGATCTCTTGTATCTCTGTGGGATCAGTTGTTATTTCCCCTTTATCGTTTCTGATTGAGGTTACTAGAGATTTTACTTTTCTATTTCTCGTTAGTCTGGCCAATGGTTTATCTATTTCATTTATTTTTTCAAAAAACCAACTCCTTGTTTCATTAATTTTCTGAAAGATTCTTTTGTTTCCAATTTCATTGATCTCTGATTTGATTTTGGATATTTCTTTTCTTCTACTGAGTTTAGGCTTAGATTGTTCTTCTTTTTCCAATTCCATAAGATCTCTTGTGAGATTGTTGATGTGCTCTCTTTCTGTTTTTCGAATGTAGGCATCTAAAGCGATGAATTTTCCTCTCAAAACTGCTTTTGCAGTATCCCACAGGTTTTGGTAGCTTGTGTCTTCATTGTTGTTATGCTCAAGGAAGTTAATGATTTCCTGTTTTATTTCTTCCTGCACCCATCTGTTATTCAACAGAAGATTGTTTAATTTCCATGCCTTTGGGTGGGGTCGAGCATTTTTGTTAGAGTTGAGTTCCACCTTTAGTGCCTTATGGTCTGAGAAGATACAAGGTAAAATTTCAATTCTTTTGATTCTGTTGATATTTGTGTCCCAGGATATGATCAATTTTGGAGAATGTTCCATGGGGTGATGAGAAGAATGTATATTCTTTATCTTTGGGATGGAGTGTTCTATATGCGTCTATCAAGCATAGTTGGTCTAAGGTCTCATTTAAATCTCTTGTATCTTTGTTTAATTTCTGTTTAGAGGATCTGTCCAGCTCTGTAAGAGGAGTGTTAAAGTCCCCTGTTATGATGGTATTATCAGATATCATATTGCTCAGACTGAGTAAGGTCTGCTTCAAGAATCTGGGAGCATTTAAATTGGGTGCATAAATATTTAGAATTGAAATGTCTTCTTGTTGTATTTTTCCCTTGACCAATATAAAGTGACCATCTTTGTCTTTTTTGACTTTAGTTGCTTTAAATCCACATGTATCTGAAAATAAGATTGCAACTCCTCTTTTCTTCTGAATTCCATTTGCCTGACAAATTGTCTTCCAACCCTTGACTCGGAGCTTTAATTTGTCTTTTGAAGCCAGGTGTGTTTCTTGCAGACAGCAAATGGATGGCTTGTGTTTTTTAATCCAGTCAGCCAATCTATGTCTTTTCAGTGGGGAATTCAAGCCATTAACATTTATGGAGATAATTGATAAGTGTGGTAGTATTCTATTCGTCTTATTTGGTGAGAGTCCATTGCTTAGTTTTATCTTTTGCATCAGTGTGGAGGTTAGGTTCTGTCCTTTAATTTCTGAGTTCTTACTTTGCTGCTGATCCATTGTGGTGGTCAGTGTGCAGAACAGGTTGAAGTATTTCCTGTAGAGCTGGTCTTGTTGTGGCGAATTTCCTCAATGTTTGTATATCCGTAAATGATTTGATTTCTCCGTCAATTTTGAAGCTTAGCTTAGCAGGGTACAGAATTCTGGGCTGAAAATTGTTCTGTTTAAGTAGATTAAAGGTAGATGACCATTGTCTTCTTGCTTGGAAAGTTTCATTGGAGAAGTCTGCGGTCACTCTGATGGATTTGCCCCTGTAGGTCAACTGGCGCTTACTCCTGGCAGCTTGCAGAATCTTTTCTTTTGTCTTGACTTTGGACAGGTTCATCACAATGTGTCCTGGAGAAGCTCGGTTAGAGGTGAGGCGACCTGGGGTCTGATATCCCTCTGAAAGCAGTGTGTCAGAATCTTTGGTGATGTTTGGGAAATTTTCTTTTATAATATTCTCTAGTATGGCTTCCATTCCTCTGGGGCATTCTTCTTCCCCTTCTGGAATTCCTAGAACTCGTATGTTGGAAGGCTTCATAAAGTCCCATAATTCTCACAGTGAACGTTCTGCTTTCTCTCTCTTCTTTTCTGCCTCTTTTACTATCTGAGTTATCTCAAGAACTTTGTCTTCTACCTCTGAAATTCTTTCTTCTGCATGGTCTAACCTGTTGCTGATACTTTCCGTTGCATCTTTAAGTTCCCTGATTGACTGTTTCATTTCCTTCAGCTCTGCTATATCCTTTTTATATTCTTCATAGCGTTCATCTCTGATTTGATTCTGTTTTTGGATTTCCTTTTGGTTATTTTCCGCTTTATTAGCAGTTTCCTTCATTGTTTCCATCATTTCTTTCATTGTTTTCAACATGTGTATTCTAAATTCCCTTTCTGTCATTCCTAACATTTCTGTGTAGGTGGAATCCTCTGCAGTAGCTACCTCATGGTACCTTGGCGGGGTTGTTCTTGACTGGTTCTTCATGTTGCCTGGAGTTTTCTGCTGATTCTTCCTCATGAGTGATTTCTTTTATCTGTTTCCTTGCCCTAATTTTCCTTTCACTTCCTCTTGCTCTTTAAGTTCTTGTGCCTGTTGACTAAGGGTTACAGGACCAGAAGGGTGAGAAGGTTGAGGAGCAAAAAAGGGATGAAAGAACGGAGGACCGAGTGATAAGAAAAAAAAGAAAGATAGAGAAAGGAGAGGGGGTGGGGATAAGGAATATTGAGAAATAAAAAAGAGGTACAGAAAGAGGGAGACAGGGCAATATAGGTGTACAATAGGGTACTTTGACACAACCTTAAAAAACCCCACCTCTTGGGAGTACCCAGTTGGGTGGTTCCCTTGAGGTCAGCAGCTCTTTGCTAACCTGATCAGACACAGTACCCCACCTCCACCAAGTAGAGAGGAAAGACAAAAATGCTATAAATCAAACCAAAACAAGCAAACAGAAAACTTTACAGGGATACAATTGGGTGAAAAACCAAATGATAGCGATAGAAACACTAGCAAAAATGAAGTTGTAGTTATTAAAAAAGGCAGCAATGGGAAATTACAATTAAACTAGAAAAGTTGAGAAAGAAAAAGGCATCTGTATGGAAAAGATTGAAATTAAAAAACAAAAGAACATCAACAACGTCAAAATAAACAAACAAACAAACAAAAAAAACAACCAAACAAAAAAAAAGAAAAAATACACAACCAAAAACAAAGCAGTTTTTATATGTTATTGAATATTGTCTGGGCAACACGTGGTCTTCTGGGGTATGAGATGTTAGTCACAGTTCTGATACGACTGGAGGCAGCTGATTTCTCAAACCCCAGCAGGTAGACACCCTAAATCTCTCTTCAGACCACTTAAAAGGCACTTTGAACTTGTAAACTTGCTGAGCAGAAGCTTTCCCAGCTTTCTCGCTGGAATCACTGCTGAAGTGGCTATCTGCTTACCCAGTGTGCCAAAACCGGTCTCACTCTGCCCCTGAGGGTTAGGGCTGCAAGGCGGCTCAGACCCCACCCTTAGGCTACTTGGTTGCTGGGTTACCAGCTCCCACCCGTTTCTAGCTCTGCGACCCTGAGGGCGGAGCTTGCCGGGGCAGATCACTGACAATGGTTCCGTGTGACCCACCGCCAAACACTATTAGCTCCATCTGGCTCAGCGGCTCAGACTGGGGCCCTAGACAACGGCCAAAGTTCTCTGCACTCCCACTCAGGCCTTCCCCAGGGCAATTCAACTCAGTGCCAAGCCCAAGGACATCAAAACAGTTCACAGGTAAGGCCTTTCTGGTTTGCAGTCTCGCTGCTACTGAACTTACAGTTGTGGGCGGGTTTAGACGGATTGAACACACGCGACCACTTGCCGGATTTCCACTGTTTTAGTCCTCCTCTTGGGGTCCAGAAGTCTCTCGCTGACTCCCTGTATCCTCATAGGAGTGATGATAGGCAGTTCCCACCAGCCAGAGATGCCTGGAATCCTATCTCCCCAGACTCACAGTGCCCAGATGCAAGGAAGCTGTTACTCGGCTGCCATCTTGCCAACAATAGTCTGTCACTCACATTTTATATCTATTCAATAGCACTAGTGTAAACCAAAGTATTACCACGTGTTAGATTTCTATCGCTTCATGACAAATTACCAAACATTTAGTAGCTTAAAGCAATATATATATATATATATTTGTGTGTGTGTGTGTGTGTGTGTGTGTGTGGTTGTTGTTGCAGTTTGGCTGGGGCTGGGTTCAAACTCATCACCTTCAGTATATGGGGCCAGCACCCTACTCACTGAGCCACAGGTGCTGCCCCAAAGCAGAATATATTTATTATTTCATGGTTTCAGGGGTTAGGAGTCGGAGCATAGATTAGTTGTAGCCTCTTCTCAGGATCTCACAATCAAAACATTTAACTCGTGTCAGTTACTCCTGTGTTTATGTCTGCTTTTATTAAAAACAAAATAAGGAAGTTTAAAAATAGGAGCAGAAAAATCACCAATATATTGTAAGTACTTCTTACTTGGTTATTGTCTGTGGTGTTTTTATAAAATGAGTATCTGAAAGTTGTTAAGAAAACAGATGGTAAAAACTAAAAACAATTTATATGCACTGTTACCAGGTACTAAAAAGTATAACTGGTGAATAATAGAGAAAATCAAAGTTACAATTAGCTAGCTTCCATATTTTTCTCAAAAATCAGTATTACAGCAGAATGCTTAATAGGCCATATTTCAACTGAGAGTATAATATTACAAACACTATCAGACATTTCAAGACACACTTATTTAGATTTCTTTATGAGTTAACAGACGCAGACAAAATTTTAAAAAATCTTCAAAACTTTCTCTGCGTTTCCCATTGTGTAGGTTGTCTCTTTGCTTTAATTTTCAGATTGACAATGTAACAATAAATATTCAAATACATTTAAAGTTTTGGTAGTTGAAACAACATAATAATAGGAAACTATCAATTACAATATTTACTTTCTCACAATGGGAATAGAGCTGCATCAGTTAACTTTACTCAACATTCAATTTATTTTAGGATTCAATATTGTTTATGACCTGGAAGATGCCATCAAAAATATCTGCTTAGGAAAAATGCACAATCAATTTCATTACCTATATTATATCACATCATATCATTTTATTTATTACTATATTATAGGATATGTTTACTTTTTTTTGAATCATTGCTGTTTAACAAACCATCTTAAAATTTCTTAGTATTAACAAATGGCTTCGGTTTTTTTAAAAAATCTGCTTTGTGAAGGTTTAGAGCTGGGACTGGCTAAGTGGTTATGTTTAATTTGTTGTCAGCTGAGACCTTTCAAAGGCTGCAACCAGCTGGTGGCTGAGCTGGGTTAGAACATCACAGAGGCTTCACTCTTGGGGGTGCTGATTCCCGTGCAGTCTTGTTCTGCAGCCTCTTGGTGTAATCAGCTTGAGCTTCCTCATAGCATGGCACTCTCAGGATAGTAGAACTTCTTATATAACAACAAGATTCATGAATAATAATTGAAACAATGGGGTTTTCAGGGAGGAGTGAGTGGGTCCTAGACGTGGACAAGCACCGTATCACCTCTACTCTATTCTGTTGGCCAAAGAGAGTCCAAAATCAGCTCAAATTCAAGTACTTCAATCATTTTTAGAATGCTAAGATAAATAAATCACTGAATGATTGATTTCTACCTGTCTCTACCACCTCTTTGTTCTTCTCTTTTCCCACTAGACTCTGGGATTGACATTTTCTGATTATTCCTCAAAAAGAATGACTTTGCCACTTGGGCTTTTTATGCTTCTCTCCTTATGCTGAGAACACTCTGTGTGATAATGAAGGTTTCTGTTTCTCGTCCCATGTCCAGCACAAATGTCACCTGTGGAAAACCATCTTTAATTACTATATTTTCATGGCTCTCCCATTCAGTTCTGATTATCATCTTTTATTCTTGATTTTCTTTATTATTTATCATGATGTCTACATGGATATCTATAAACATAAATATGTATTTTAGCTATTTTTCCACTTTTTCATTGCATTCTCCATCAAAATATAAGCCCTGAAGGGATAGCAATGGTTATGTTTAGAATATATTTAGCATGGTATTGTGGCAAATGGTATTTGCTTAATAAATGTTAAGAAATTAAGGAAATGACAAGAAAACATCTTGATAATTTAATGTTAAATAAAAAAAGATTGTAAAACTAAACAAAAGGTATCAAACTTGCATGCATGTGTGTTTTTGTTGAAGACTGGAAGTAGATTTACCAAAATATTGTTCTTGCATTTTTTATCTTTTGATGGTGATAGTCATAGTGAATTTTTCTTTCTCTCTTTTTATTTTTTAACTAGATATGAATAATTGTTCTTCTGATAAAGTAGAATTTTATCTCTTAAACTCTTATCAGTTTTTAGATACTTTGTGTGCCAGATGGATAGTCCAAACCTCTGTGGCTTATTTTTCACTTAAACCCATTTTTCTGCGGCACACAAGTTCCCTCATGCTATGGTTTTATGTAAATGGAAGCTAATTCAGTTTGATCGATTATCAGTTTTCTTTGGGGATGCATTCAAGTAATTAGACAAACGATAGAGAAAATTAATACCCACTTTGCCCTTGGTATAGCACTTGCTCATCTGCTATTTAGTAAAAATGGATGACATAAATGTTATATTTGTGCCGTTCTGCTGACAGTGAAACTTAAAGAAAGCCCCCATGCTATTAAGCTGAAGTTAAAGGAGTAGAGTTAAAGAAATTTTTCTATTGTAAGAGAAATGTGAGCTTTGCAGAAAGTAAATTGGCTAGGAGAAATTCCTAATTCTAAAAGGAGGAGATCAAGCAAAGAGAATGCTCTGTAGAACCCTTGAGAAAGTAATTTAGATATTCTCAGTGATAGCTCAGAGGCCTTGCTGTCTGGAGGTAATCTAAATTTGAAACTACTTGAAGGATATTGAACGGGAACACCCTGTCTTGTACCATTGTTGTGTTTATCTTTGTTTGTTGATCTGCTATCATTATTAATCATTCATTAATTCATTGCATCATTCCATTAGAAAGAGTGAGAAAACAAAGATTAAAACTCCAAGGATTAAAGTAATTTCTATGAACAGAAATATTCTCTGTATGTCCAGTATTCATGGCCACTGCTTAATTTTTTATTTCCTTTCAAATACAATTGAAAATATTTTCACGAAATTACCTTTAAGCCTATATGCAAATGTGCAAAGAATTGAGCGTCTACCTGAAATAAGTCTTTGCTAAATAATAGATTAAAGCATCTCATTATATATAAATCCATACATCTTTTTGTCATTTATTATTTACTATCAGCAGGAAGTCAGTTAAACCACTTATATTCATTATCTAACATATTTTAATCTCTACAAACACTGACAGAGCTTGATACTATCAACCCCCCATAAAGTGAGAAAGTGAGGCCAAAAAATCACTGAACTTGTTCAAATTTTAAACTAGGAATAGACAGAGCTGGTGTTTGAAACCATTTCTCCTTGAGCCAAAAGCCAAATGAATTAATGATTTAAGCACTAGAAACAAAATTATAAATGTTAGAAATCTGATAAAATCTGAATTTTTATTTTAAGAATTAAAATGGGGGCAGCACCTATGGCTCAAGGAGTAGGGCGCTGGCGCCATATACCAGAGGTGGTGGGTTCAAACCCAGCCCTGGCCAAAGAACTGCAAAAAAAAAGAAAAAGAATTAAAAAGGATTTCTAAAGCAAGAAAATATAGTGGAAGAATGTGTAATAATAGATTTGACTGAGAATTGTAAATAACATGGCCAAAATAAAAATGCAGACATCATTCTTATCGTATGTGACAAATAGCAACATTTTTGATGAATGAAGAAGTAATTTTATTAATTAAAAAACATTGCTAATAAAAATAAGAGCAGAGATAGGACATATACATTGCAAAAGAGAAATACCAATATAGCATTGAGGTATGAAAGTATATTGAATACCTAGTATTTAACAGGTAGATGTTTTAAACATTTTTTAAAATATTTTTTAACTTAAGATATGAGCAATAGCTATGAAAAAAAAGACACGAAAACAACATTTACAAAATAAAAGAATTTGCTTTGAAAGAAGTCGAGGCTTAAAATGCCTTGATCAGTAAATTAAAAAAGAAACAAATATAAAAAAAGCCATTGAAATTTTTTAAAAAGCTGAATTAAGAAATTCACTAGGTTGACAGTGTATGACATAAAACAATTTTTTTCATATCGTCATCATAACAACAAAGGTCATATCGTATCTTCAGATAAGAACTGAACAAAAAATTAAGAATAGAGTTGTTTGATTAGTCAATAGTGACTTATGGGAAAATGCCTGGAATTTTATTAAGCTTGGAACCTAGGACTAAATCTAATTATTCATAATTTATCTCTGAGTTAAAAGTGCTTGCTTCATTTTGTTTTCGAGCTGTGGCGCATAATGTACACGTCTGCTCACAACTGATTCAGAACAGTGCCAAACTTTCCCCATAATTTAAAAACCTGAAACAGGCTTCTGTCAACAAAGATGAGGAAAAAGGAACAAAGTCATGCTCAGCGAGAAGAACAGCAAATTGGCAACTTTGCCCATGTTAAAAAAAAATAATAATAATCTTCAAAATACAAAAAACATTTAACCCAGGAATTTTTTTCCAGAAATATAATAAAGTGCTGAACCATTATATATACATATTCTGTCATGATGACATCTTTGATAATATCTGAAAATTGGACACAGCTTCAACATGTCACTATTAAAAGATGGATTACATTTTAGCAATCCGTTAAATGCAATAAAATTTACTGATTTAAAATTATGATGACAATTTCTTTACTGGAATTTGGCCAATAAATGTAACAAAGTAATAAGGGTCAAAAACAACCTTGATCCTGATTTTGACAATTATGTATCAGTACAGATATGAAAGGCTGTACCCAAATTGTTAGACATAATAATAATCCATAATCCCTTTTCTGACTATTAAGTATTAAAAAAAAGACTATTGTATTTCTAATACATTGTTGGAACAGCGACAATAGGTTGGAATAACATGCGTGTTGAGAGTTAGTACTAATGCTAAAATTTAACCTAAAATTTTATTCTCAACTGTCTAAATATTATAAGACCTACATTTTCAGGTATCCTTTATTTTATTGAAAGCATTGTTTGAAAATTTCATGAAAGTGGTCTCTCTAAAACTTAAATATGAGCCCGCATTTTGTACTTAAAACCTCAATTATTCCTAAGCTTAACATCAAAAAGGCTGATAAGATTTTTCGTGGATATGAAAGTATCCTTTAAAGGTGGAAAGATACTTGCTAAAATTACTTTCCCTTAAAGTCTTAAAACTTCAAATTTTTTTTTGTTTTTTTTTTTTGTAGAGATAGAGTCTCACTTTACTGCCCTTGGTAGAGTGCCGTGGCATCACACAGTTCACAGCAACCTCCAGCTGTTGGGCTTTTGTGATTCTCCTGCCTCAGCCTCCCGAGCAGCTGGGACTACAGGCGCCCGCCACAACCCCGGCTATTTTTTGGTTGCAGTTTGGCCGGGGCTGGGTTTTGAACCCACCACCCTCCGTATATGGGGCCGGTGCCTTACTGACTGAGCCACAGGCACCGCCCAAAACTTCAAATGTTTTTATGCTTCATTAAAGGTGCTAATTGATCCATTCTAGCCTAATAATATTTAATAAGAGTAGATTTCTAAAGCCTACGTTTCCCTCTTATACTTAGAGGGAAAACAGAGAATTGGAACAAGAATTGTAGGAACTCAGCAAACAAAATCTTATACCCAGAAGGAATGTGGATTCTTTGGACACTCAGAGACCAGTGCATGTGCTTCTAGTTTTTACCTCCAGCTTCTCTGAGAGAAACAGGTCAAAATGGGCAGGAGACACATGAGTGTTCATCAAACGTGGACTCTTCTCTGCAAGAATTGTCTTAAGAAATGGAGGAGGAAGGGCGGTGCCTGTGGCTCAAGGAATAGGGTGCTGGCCCCATATACCCAGGGTGGCGGGTTCAAGCCTGGCCTTGGCTAAAACTGCAAATAAATAAATAAGTAAATAAATACATACATGGAGGACGAAAAGAGAGACATTGTTGGCACAATTCCAGGTCTACGTATTCTCAGATTTAGAGGGTGAAAAGTATTTTCTCAGGCAACACAGCTACATCATCTTTATTATTGATTGTTTCAAATATGTATAGTCCAATTAGCAGGCTATTTTTTTCAAGTTCTGCGATTTGCTATTTTTCCAAATAACATTGTTTAAAAAGAAGTAGGGAAAGTAAAGCTCAAGTGCATCAGACTAGATGGAGCAATGTCGTAGGACAGCAGAAACATCCTATGTGATGGGCTGGCAGGTTCTGCTAACAACCTCTGAAGTCTAATCACTCATACGCTTTCTCTCAGAGCTAACTCTACGATTCCTTCCTATCCATCTGCTCAGACAGCTTTTAGTTACTTATATCTTTTAAACTTCACTGGGTAAAGCAATGCATTGCACCAAAACAGAGAAAACAAAGCACATTTTTAATATAAATATACTAAAGTTTTGTTTGTCCTTTGATTTTGCTTATGCTCAAAATGGTGCACTTAAGAGAAATGAATTACTTCTGAACATGTTAGTGATGAGTGGATGGATATGTTTTCTGATTCCTAACTCTCGAGATTGACTACTTATTTTGTATTCTTTAAAATATTTATGTTGACATAACACATCGACTTGTTCACCCAAGTTGAGTGGATTCTCACATGTGCGTGTGGTCCATTCTTCCAGCTCATCATGAAATCTCTTTCCCTGAGTTTTCCTTCTATTTTAACTGTGATATTTTTTTTCTTTTTCTTTTTTTTTTTTATTGTTGGGGATTCCTTGAGGGTACAATAAGCCAGGTTACACTGATTGCAATTGTTAGGTAAAGTCCTTCTTGCAATCATGTCTTGCCCCCATAAAGTGTGACACACACCAAGGCCCCAACCCCCTCCCTCCGTCCCTCTTTCTGCTTCCCCCCCATAACCATAATTGTCATTAATCATTAACTGTGATATTTTTAAGTGAGGTCTTCATTGCCACTGGCTACCACAGTAGCATCATAGCTCATGTATATGTGTGTATAGACATGTATTTCTTTTATAAATTATGTTCATGCCTATAAATTTGATATCATTACCTCTTTATTTAAATACCTTTATTGTTCCCAGTAAAAGGAAAAGGCACTTTTCTTATTTATGTTCTAATACACATATCTTATTCCTTTTCATCAAACTCTACCTCCAACAGATAATCATTTTATTGTTAATAGTGTCTTTTAAGTATCACTCCAGCCCCTCTCCTTATGCATTCCTTTAGCCACTCTGAAGATCAGTGCTCTTAAAAGGAGTTTCCTCCAAGAGACATTTAACAGTGGTCAGAAACATTTTTTTTGTTGTCATAATATGGAGTGGGGAGGGTGACATGGACATCTAGTGAACAGAGGTGACTGGGTGCTGTTCAGCAGTGCACAGGACGAGCCCCCAGAGCAAAGAAATATTAAGTCCAAAAAGTCCGCCGTACTGAGGTTAAGAATCTCTACCTTAAATCCAGTCATCACCAATTGTCACCTAAATGACTGTGACAATTTTATAATTGATCTCTCTGTAATAGCTTTGCTCCCATCCGAGTCATTTTCCACACTGGGGTCAGAGTGTTCTCTCTGAAACTTAAATATAAGCTGGTATTTTATATGTAAAACTTCAATTGTTCTTTAACATAATGTGTCAAAGATAATATTCCTCATGCTGTGGTTCCTGATTAACTCTTCAGTTTCTCTTGCCATCTGTAGAAGCCCGTACAGCCTGTGGCTGGGAGGAGTGAGAGTTATAGAAATATCTGTACAGCTCAATAATGGAACACCTTGGTGAAAAGGGCCTGGAGAGGGATTTAGCTCCCCTAACAGGCATGAGAGCTCACGAGATGAGAGCAGTGGTGAATTGGCAGTCTCTACACCTGTGCTGTTGAGAGGCATGAGATCAGCCTTATATGAGGCTGGAGGAGAAGGCAGTCGGGAGCATGTGCATTCTATACGGACCAGCTTACTCTGACTCTGCCTCCTCTCCTGCCTGCAGAACACCAGCACGGCGTCTCTCTGCTGAAGATCACCAAGCTCTGCTAAAGACTAAGATCTATCTACTCTAAGAAGACTGCTTTACTCTCTCTAAGACCCTCTCTCCCGCTAAAGTAGATAGCCTTCAGGCACCTAAAAAAATTGTTACTGAGTAAGGTAGCTTAGTGTTCCACGTCTGGAACCTAGTTAAGCTGGGCCTGAGACCTGGCCAGTCCTAGGCCCTGTCAAGCGGTGTCAGAGGTGGGCTGTGACAGCCATCCCTTTTCCTTTCTTGTACTAAGTTTCAGCCCTACTGGACTGCTCCTTTCTGTTCTCAGAATATCTGTTTTCTCTCTTCACTGCCTGGATTTGAGCATTTTAAGACACTGTTCATTCAGTCTCACTGCTGTGACACCTGTCTGTAAAGCCTTGTTCCTTGAGACGTGGGCTTGACTCTGAAAAAATAGAATGTAATCAAGAATAAGCACTTTGAGCATTGACTCCTACTGGAGTTTCTGAGAACATATCTGAATGTTTTGACAGTCAAAACCTTGGTTCATTTTCTACTTTATTTGGAGTTCAAAATCTTCATTTTTTATTTTTGTTGTTCACCACTTTTTTAAACACACGCTCTTTCTGAGACAGCATTTTTCTCCTATTTGTTTTGGCTGTGGAATCTGGAGTTATCCCTGCAGGACAGACTGGCTAAGGAAGATGAACGGCCCTTCATCCCATGGGCAGGTTCCCTGGGGAAGGGTGTGGGTTCCAGCCTGCAAATGCCCATTCAAGTCATATGAGCCCTGGAGATGTTTACATCTGCTTCATAGCCAGGAAGTCACAAAATAATGAAGTAAAGTGGCAGGTTTTGAGACACCTGGGAATCAATTCTTCCTGAATACATTTTAAGCAAAAGAGAAAAATCAATACGAACACAAATTTCTGGTGATATTAGCTGGTGTAGACAGGCAGGGAATAACAGTATTTCCCTCATCTTGTTGGACTCCAGGAAGGTTCCATGGAAAACAAGGAGCTGAAGTATCAGTGTGTCTATTTTTAATTTTAAATGATTTTTATGACAAAGAAAATCAATTAGTTTGTCAATCTAAAGGATAGGACAGACTTCGCTAGAACTTGAACATTTCACTGACATAACAAAAGTAGACCTCAAATTCTTCTTATATAATAATGCCTGATTTTGTTGACAGATTATTTCTAAATTTCTAAGATGATTTCTAAATCTTAAATTATTCTTAGATTATTTCTACATCTTCTTATCCAGTCTATATGAGTGGCTTCATAGTAGGTTGGACTTTTTTTTCCCCTTTCTGACACTATGGAAGTAAAGATCATGAGAATATACATCAGTGATTTTCATGCCGATTTTTAAAATAATATCATGTATCCATTTAATGTCCCTCTCAAAAAATAAAATTCTAATAGATGCTATTCTTTATAAGACTTGCCACATAGGATATTTGAATTTCTAGGCTTCTACTGTCTCTTTCAGTTACCCAAAGTAAAAATGCACTCTTTTAAAGGAGAAAGACAAAAAAGCTTTTATCTTGTTGACATATTTGAAAAGAGGAAATAAAATGAGTTCACGTTTTATTTTAAAAAGTCATTTGCAGAATGTGAAGAAGTTCAATTTTCTGAACAGTAAAACCAACTATCTCTAAATGACCATGCTTCACTGTTCTCTATCTTTTAAAATTATTCCCCAGATAAAAGCAGGCACTTGCAAAGTACTCCTAAAATCCACAGAAGCATTATCTTTTCACTTATAAAACTCAAGCACTTTGTATTTTTCTTTTGTTTTATTGCCTATTAGAGAAAATGGAAATATTAGCTTTGAGGGGAAAAAAGGGACAGATACATGTTATGTGTGGCAGAAGTATTTAAATTGCATCTCTGCCTGTCTTAAAAATTGCCAATTAAAAAACGTGAATTCCATTCTAATGTTAATCTACTTAAAAGGGAATTTATTCAAGATAATCAAAAATCACCTGTCTGAAGGTTGGTTAGATTATTTTGAGACAGAAACAGAATATGTTAGTGGAACATGTCACTGGCTTTTTCTCTTTTAAGTTTGTGTGCACTTGGAATGTAGGATTATAGAGGAAAAAGCTCATTACAAAGTAAAAGTTGAATATTATAGTTTGAATCTCAGATACAAAAGAATGCAAAGCAACTAGTAAGGAGCTTCAGATGTCAGGTAATTCTTCCATTCCTTCTTTGATATACCAGATGCTGAGGATACAAAGATAGACGTTTCTCACCATGAAGGAGTTCCGTCATAATGGAGATGGTGTCTGTAATAATTGTAACAAGGCATGCTAAATATATATATGTATTTTTTATTTATTAAATCATAGCTGTGTACATTAATATGATCATGGGGCACCATACACTTGGTTCATAGACCATTTGACACATTTTCATCACACTAGTTAACATAGCTTTCCTGGCATAGAGTCTCGCTATGTCACCCTCAGTAGAGTGCCATGGTGTCACAGCTCACAGCAACCTCAAACTCTTGGACTTAAGCGATTCACTTGCCTCAGCCTCCCAAGTAGCTGGGACCACAGGTGCCCACCATAACGCCTGCCTATTTTTTGGTTGTAGTTGTCATTGTTGTTTGGCGGACCCAGGCTGGGTTTGAACCCTCCAGCTCTGGTGTATGTGGCTGGCGCCTGAGCTGCAGATCTATAGGCACTGAGCCAAGATGTGCTGAATATTATAATGCGTGTTTTCACACATACAAAAAAGTGCTCTGGAATGCAGATTACAGAACTGCTACTTCTGATAGGATGGGAAAATGGTTGTTGAAAAAAAGCTTTCAGGGAAGACGGAATTCGCACTATAACTTATAGAGGCAGAGACATTATGGCGGAGATGTTGGCAGAGGTGAAGGCTGAACCCAGGTGGAGATGTGATAGAAACCCAAAACGGTCAGCATTGCTGCAGGACGCATGTGGAAGGTGAGGGGGGGAAAGGTGTTTGCAAAGCAGCGTCTGTCACTGGAAGAAAGCTGGAGGCCTCTTTAAGGTCATGTTCAGAGGGCTTGAGGGTTCTGTAAATCACGTCAGAGTTTATTACATGGATTATAGAATAATACTGTGTTACCTTTATAAGTGGGATGTGGAATGGTTCAATGTTTATTTTAGAAATTAACTCCCCTGAGACAGGGAGGGTGGAATGCTGGGCAGAGGGGCTGATATCAGGAACAGCACTGGGAAGCCAGGAGCTGCTGTTTAGGCCAGAGAGAGAAACCTATAATGAGATTATTTGTTAAACTATACTTGTTATATGTGCATAATATTTATGAATTATATACAGTTAATAAATGGAAATCCAAAATAAAAATTCTTTGGGTAAAGGAAATATTTTAAAACTTTCCTTTGAAAGTCAGTAGCATGCCAAATTAACATTTATTTATTTATTTATTTATTTATTTACTGACTGATTTATTGCAGTTTTTGGCAGAGCCTGGGTATGAACCCACCACGTCCGGTATATGGGGCCGGCACCCTATTCCTTTGAGCCACAGGCACTGCCCTGAATTAAATTTTATTAAAACATTTAAGGGCTGTAATGTTTAAATTTGAAACAAATTATAGATATGTGCCAAAAAATAGATATTTGCAATTCCTAAACTGTTCCGATAGGCAGGGAAATCGTCACTGAAATTTATAGCCCAGGATTGGTTCCCAGAAAAGATCTTAGAATCAGAACTCTCCTTTCTTAACAGCCTGAGAAGAGAGAGCTCTCAGAGCTCCTGATATTCATTCTTACTACCAATGTATTTTTACTGGTTGAGAAATGTAATATTTAACTTTCTATATCAATTCTATGAGAAAACATTAGTACTGTCGATTCTAATTATTGAATGAATGAGAAAAATTATAATCTTAACTCATGAGCGAAATCGTATTCCTCATTTCTTTTTGTCCTCAACTTCAAGTGAATTGAATTCTTTAAAAATGTTGTATGATATTACTTATGCCAAATCTCTTAATTGAATTTAATTATACAGATATTGAGTTTTATTTTCATCATTTTTTCAAACTTGCCCATCATTTTTGTTGGACTAATTTCAATTTTAGTGGCATTGGCAAGTCAAATGAAAAAAAAAAATGCCAGGTGTTTTGATAGGTTCGTTTTATTAAAAGGTGTTGGGGAGAATAATTTCTTTACCATAAAATTTCTAAATAAAATGTATCAGCTTATACTTTAATTAAATTGCAAATGTCTCTTTCCTTTGAGTATGAAGTATTGACTATAAGTTGTTGGGTTAGCAGCAGCGTGGATGAGGCAGAGAAAAGCCCTTGTTCCATAATGTCTCATTAATTTTCAGAACACTTAACACCACTTGAGATACCACGTACTCTTATGCTCCTTTGATGGTAATAGGAGTAGTAGATATATATTTTGAATTTGCCCAGAGCTAGGTCTCCTGTAGCAAATGGCCAATAGTTTGTGGGAGCCCCCTGAGGCTTTTATTAACACACGGCTAGATCTCTATAACTACACAGGGAGATGTGGCTGGTGGTCCAGCTGGCCAATTTATTGAAATCAGGACAAAACCCCAGTTTCTATTTAATTATCTGCGACATTGCTGCAACCTTAAGGAATTGGGTTGCCTGGTAATTTTGCCCCCATTTCTGAAATCTGTTACAAGGTGAAAATGGTGAATTCAAGAAATTTATGGAGTTACAGTCCTGGAATAAAACTTTAAAGCCTACTTCAGTCATCTCCCTATTTCCTTTCTATGTCTTCAACCCCAAGAAGTAGCTATCTTGTCTTTGTCTTTGAGGAATGTGAATCTATAATTTATTCCGAACCCACATCTCCTGCTTCCACATCATCCGAGTCAGAAAGTTCTTCCAAATGTTTGTACAAGGTTTAGCTAAATTACTATTTATTACTTCTTGTTGAAAATAAATTGAACTTGCACTTACGTATTGTACTGAAAATTTAATTTCTGTTTCAAAATAAAGGCAAATGTGGAATGGTCTCTCCCCAGAGCCTTGCTTGAAACCTTGCTATGATTTGGATCTGGTTCGTTTGTCCCCACCGGGTCTCCTGTTGGAATTTGGTCCTTAACGTTGGAGGTGGGGCTGCTGGGAGTTTGAGATGGGGAGTGGATCCCTCAGGAACGGCATACTCCCTCTTACTAGAGTGAGAGGTTCTCTCCTAGGTCCCTGGAAGACGGGTTGTTGGAAAGAGTCCATCCTCCTTTTATCTTGCCTCTCCTCGACTTTATAATTGCTATAAATTGCTTTTGTGAATAAATAAAAGCTAACATAGTACATGGATGGAGCTGGAAGATATTCTTCTTAGCAAAGTATCTCAAGAATGGAAGAAAAAGTATCCAATGTACTCAGTCCACGTTTTCTTTACAAGAGAGCTCCCCTCCCTTTCTCACCAGACGCTGGCACTATGCTTCTCATACACCCTGCAGAGCCATGAGCCAAATCAGCTTCCTTTTCATTATACTTGACCAAACTTTTAGTGTTCCTTTATAGCAACACAAACAGAACAAGACAAGACATGCCTTTATCTGGACCTTCCAACCTCCAAAGCCATGAGATAATTGTTTTGTTTGCAGTAATCGCAGTCGGTGCTACTTGTTACAGCATACCTAGCAAGCTAATACAAGAGCAGACATGAAAGGAATTAATTTATTTCAGGGACCCTGTCCACCTTTCACCCCTGTTACCTTGTCCTTTGCTATGACCGTATTAGATGCACCTTTCATTTTCGTTAGTCTCGTAGTGAATTACAGAGCAAACGTTGACTCTCCTGCAGACACCACATTAATCCCCCATCTGCTGCTGGCGGGTATTTTCTTCCCTAGACAAGAATATTGTACCCAGTGACAGAGGCTGACACAAAGTGGTAACCTGCCAGAAGCTTTTCTATATCTATGGCAACAAGATTGGAATGCCATTTACTGCTGAAGTTCAAATCAACAATTCTGTAGAGGGAGGACAGGACGCTAACATCCAAATAGCTCTTTTGTCCAAAGCATAAAGAAGCCACAGACATTTTTACTTTTATATGGCTTTCATCTGATGAATTCTTAAAAGCTCATACAGGGAAGCCTGTATGAAGGGACTTCTTCCTTGAGTAAGCTGCCAACATATTTTTGTTTATCAGAAAAGGAAACGTAACAGAAAGGGAAAGATTAAAAAGAAAAATAATAAATAGGGAGACAAAATATTCCCGTTTATTTTAATCTCTATTTTTTAAGTTCATATGTCAGTTTTCTGATAAAGGAGGAAAGAAATGTTTTCACCCAGCATTAGCATTTAGGTTAGTAAATATGAAAAGAAACTATGGTCTTTACAATCTCTTCTTTGCCACCTACATTGATATTCATTCCACTTACTATAAATTATAACATGGAGTTAACTGAAGTGTTTCTTATTTATATTTTTATTAATAGAAATAAATGAGCCCATTTTCTACATAAGTACCTCATAACATTTATGACATACTCATGCTTAACTTTGTTTCTTAGATAAGAACAGGCTTCCTCTTGCATTCAAAATGAGTGAAAAACGTACACAGAGACACGTCGGGCAATTTCAGAAATACTATTTCAATTTCTCAACACTTGACATCATCAATATTTTCCGTGTTCCCAGTCATTATCTTTCTAATGCTATTACCAAACCATAGAACATTCTAACATAGTTACTAGAAGAAACCACATTTATAAACATTTTGGGAAATGGCACAAGATGTGTCAAGGTGAACATTTCATAGCTAAGTCTTCAATGCAGGTCCATCAGTTGGATGAGAACAAAAGCACCATTCTGGTAAGAGATAACAAGGAATGAGACGGTGCTTGATGTGTGGCAGTTGAGCACATACGGGAGATCTCGGTGTCTTCCTAATTTTGCTGTGAACCTAAACTTCTCTGATAGATACAATCTAATTAAAAAATAGAGTCCTCCAGCTCTGTTCATCTCTAGTGTTGTGTCGCCTTAGTCTTTCACATTCAACTTGAATTTTAGAATCAGTTTGTGAATATCTGCAAAGAAGTCTGCTCGGATTTGGATGGAGTTTATGTTTAATACCCTGTTTCCCTGAAAATAAGACAGTGTCTTATTTTAAGGGGTGCTCCCAAAGATGTGCTAGGTCTTATTTTCAGGGGACACCTTATCTTTCCTGTAAGTAGGTCTTATTTTCAGAGGATGTCTTATTTTTGTGGAAACAGGGTATACAGATTTGTTTGTGAAAATGAGCATTTTAACAATGTTTGAAAATGAGCATTCTAACAATCTTACATCTTCTAATCCATGAACATAGAATATCTCTCTACTCATTTAGACAGTCTTTCATTCTTTTCATCAGAGTTTTGTAGTTTTCAGCATATATATAATACTGTACATATTATGTTAGATTTGCAACATTTTTGTTGTTGCTATTTTAGATGGTATTTTTTAATTTAGCATTCTATTTCTCGCAACTGAATTTTATATGAAGTCAGACAATTAAGTTTGTGACCTCAGAAAAAGTACTCCATACCTCATTCCTGAATATGATTACGCTTTCCTTTAAAATGCTCCCCTTGGGGCAGTGCCTGTGGCTCAAAGGAGTAGAGCACAGGCCCCATATGCCGGAGGTGATGGGTTCAAACCCAGCCCTGGCCAAAAAAAAGAAAAAGATAGTGCTCCCCTTGGGAAGCTGAGCACAGACACCAGTGCCTAGCTCACCCTTCAAAGTAATTTCAGAACTCTTTTTCTGGAATGGCCATCAGAGCTGTCATTGTACAAGGTCTGTCAATAAAGTTTGTGAACTTGTCCCAGAAAAAGTGCTACTTACCTCCCTGCTAATCACTACAGTTACCAGATGCCCAAGGAGAGTACTTTGAAGGTGACCATAGTGATATTCAGGTGACCATAGTCATATTCCACAATGAGGTATGTAGTACTTTGAGAGACTCTAATACATTTCTCAGTTGGTTAATTGAATGATTCGGCTCTAGAATTTCTTATTTTTTAAATTATTATTGTGTCACTTTCTTTGTTAAATTTTGAATCACTTCTCTGAGTTGTCTTCAAGTTCATCGAGCTTCTTCAGGACAGCAGTTTTGCTTTTTTTGTCTGAAAGGCCACATAGTTCCGTGACTCCAGGGACAGTCACTGGTATCCTAGTTAGCTCATTTGGTCAAGTCATGTTGTCTGAGATGCTTGTGAATGTTTGTCGATGTCTGTGCTGGAAGAGTTTAGTATTTATTTTAACTTTTCACTCTAGGATTTTTTAAACCCACGGGCTGGAGGACACCTTCACATATTCAAAGGGAACTGGACATCTTTTGGTCAGTACAGCTGTTAGCACTGGGAATATCCTCAGGTCCAGTGATGCTGTGATTCTTGCACATTTGGGTTGTTTACCTTTGTGGATTTGAGTTAGACATGGGAGAATACCCTGGAGTACTGTCTTCCCTCACTCCTTGTGCTGGGCTACTGAGCATGAGGGGAGAGTGATACGGACAGTCCCTAGTGACCACAGAAGCTAAAGGCTGTATATACCTGGTCTCACTTGAAACCAGCTCAGTCTCACCCAAAGCCCAGGGCGACCATGGCCTGCCTACCTCTGATGTTTGGTTATGGTCCAGGGCTCTTCACTCAGCAGGTGGTGAAGGCTGCCTGCCCTGGACCTTGCCCTTCTGGGAAGCAGGTTTCTTACTGGCCTTGGGTGTGTCTAGAAATGCCACCCAGGGATTAAGGCCGGCCCTTCAGCAGTCTGCATGGTACTTAATTTTACTGTGGCTGAGCTGGTACTCAAGTTCTAAACAAACTAACTAAACTGTTCCCTCTCCTCTTCCCAAGTAGCAGAAATCTCATCCTCCTCTCAGAGGAGGGGAGACCCAGCTCAGGTTTACTTGCCTTGGATGATGCCGCTCGTGTCTCACTGACTCCGGTGAACCCAAGTCTACTGGCTCTGAACCAGCGCAGCACCCGGATTTGCCCAAGGATTAAAGTCTATGTAACTGAATTCTTAAGAATTTATTCCAGGCCCCAGGACACTTTTAGTCAGCTGCAAGTAGGGCTAACTGGAACTCAGAACTCCAGCAGAGGATTTTCCTCTGGCCAGGCTGTTCTAATATTCTGTCCTGTTCCCTGTTTCCCTGTAGCAGGGGGGTCCTGAGTTCCACTGGGAAGTCTCCTAATCACTTCACTGTCCCCCAGACAGCATGCGGATTCTCTCTGCTCAGGGATCTGGGAGGGCGCTGTGGGTGGGGGGAGGGTGGCACAGGCAATGAAGACTCTTTTCGACCCTCCATGCCTCTTAAAGCCTTGATTTAATGTTAGAAGCAAGCGTTAAAATTGCTTCCCTCCTTTTTGATTTCTCTGAAGGTGCTTCCTCATGTGAATAACTGTTGAATCTGCCATTTGTGAGAAAGGGCCGTGGCTGGAGGTTTCCATTTGGCAAATCTTGCTCCCTAGAAAAAATTCTGATGCTATTGTTTTCTTCCATGTCTGTCTTAAGTGATGTGGTTTTGACAATATTAATGTAAAGTAGTTTGAATATGTTTGGGGAAGAATAGTTTATTTTATTAGAGAAATTGAGGGTTCCCCTAAGGACGAAATTTATAGATTTCCTCCATAACATTGATCAACTCTGACTGGTTATATTATTGTTTAGGATAATAAAGAAATGTCCCCTTGTCACCAGTAAACACTTTTTATTTCAGAGAATGTGAAGAATACTCAAAGGCCAATTTCTAAAGACAACAATCAAATATATTAATATAATTTTGCTCTTTTTCTATCTTCCTATTTGTGTTTCTATCCCAGACCGTTTAATCAGCGTTATTATTTTCATAGACTTATTCTCTCCATTACGGGCACCTATCATTGAGAGGACCGGCCTCAAAGGCTCGGGACAACTGAGTCACACTTCATGATACCCACTTCCACTCTCAAGAATTATTCTGGTTTGGTTGATAAATCATTTCTCAACTGTATTTATGATCCATATTAAAGGTAATGCTCAAATTGCCCGTGCCTTGCTGTGAATACCATATTGCTAATAAAATGGCCAGCAGTCATTAATCAGATTAAAAATAATATGACAAATTGGAGATGTTGAAATGAGGATTATAGTTGTTAAAAATTTCATTAGGCAAGCTAGTTTTTGTTGTTGTTGTTGCAGTTTTTTTTTTGGCCGGGGCTGGGTTTGAACCCACCACCTGCGGCACATGGGGCCAGTGCCTTACTCCTTGGAGCCACAGGTGCCGCCCAGGCAAGCCAGTTTTTTAAAAAGATAGTTTTTTAACAAGTATGACACTCACAGAATTTTATATTACAAAAGTAAAAACTGACACGCACATGAAAATTGAAGCTTCTCTTGCTCTTTACTGAATAAAACATTTGCTTATATAAAATACTGGTGAAAATAATTTAAAAAACTATAATTATTTGTTGTGGTTGGAAAATCAAAGATAGGCTTAATGTATCAAATAGATTAATAGATTTAATGTATCAAAATCTCCATAGCCACAATCCTTACAAGCACAGGAATTTATCACATGGAATATTTAAAAAGTAACATGTTTAAAAATCAAATTTTTATCACTGAACCTCAGTTATGAATGCTGTTGTATAAATATCTACCATAAAATGGCACAAGATTTATAAAAGAAAATTGAAGTACAAATTTCTTAATGTATATTACTAAAAATGGTGCAATACTTTCTTCATTTATTTTTAAATAATCATTGTTCTTTAAAAAACTCCAAATATTATTTACATTCTAATGTTATTCACATGTGTGTCATTAATTATCCTTATTCACTAGAGTTGTTGCTGTCTAAGACGCCTCTTAGCGTAGAGACAACTAAGATAAATTACAACAAAGGGACATCACAATTCAGTATACAGCAACAAGGTGTGTCTAAGGAATTCATCCTTGGTTACTGTTCTTTGCATAAGTATCAGTTTTATTAAGTTGCAATTCAAACCCCATCAAAATCTCATCCATCTAAGTTTTCGACGGCCAAATTTCATTCAAGGCAGAAGTTCTTTGAAGCCCTTTCTCTACCTCGTGAGCTGCCTGTGTGAGTGGACGGCAGGGGAATTTCTCCCTGTTGTTACTATGGTAGCTTTCTACACGGTTTGACTCTGATGACCACAACCATTTGTCTCATGAAATTAAGTGCTGTGTCTGCATTGATTTATCTGTTGGAGGACGTGTCCTGGTTTAAATTTAATTATTTCGTGTGTCTGCAGCTTGTTGCATTAGCATTCACATATTTACTCATCTGAAACATATTTTGTCATGTACTACGAGAGCACCTGGCACCTTCAAATGAGTAAGAGTTAAACAAATTTGTAAATAACAAACCTATCCATTTAGCCATGTCCCCACTCGCAGCTCCAATCACCTGCTAACAAAGATCACTTACACCTGACTCTTAGCATCAATGAACTCATTGATTTGTATGGTTGCCATCCAGCTTCCTTAGTAAAATCATAATTTTTATTGTCATTATTTTATCAGTGGAGTTAAAAACTTTTCTTTATTTTGAAATGAAATACTAATATTTCTTGAAGTATACAGGGCAAAGGGTGGTGTGAGGAAGAGTCTCCTGGTGAAGATGTCCTGTGCTTGGTGTATTCTGGAATATGGAGATTGGTAAGGTGGTGGTGAAGAGCTCAGTGAGCTGCTCAGAACTGCGGGGAGTTTTGTAGCTTATTTCACACACAGCTGTCACAGGTTGGCTGTAGCATAATGACACGAAGATTATGGAGTGCATGAGACAGGTGCGGCTCTGCCAACCGCTCAGCCGCTGGCGTTCTCCAGCACATGTTGTCTGGGGGCCCAGTAGTGAAGCTTAGGTGGCCTCTGTCCTGCACGCTTTTCACTCTGGAAAAGCTACGCATTAGAGCACCCGTGGCAGTGGGGAATTGTGTACAGCTCAGAGAAAACGGCTTCCACGTTTAAGTAGGGAAGCTACATTATTCATCAAATTGTATTTTATATGAACATGTATTGAAATGTTTTTCAAGATTAAACACAAATCCTATTTCAAATTTTAATTGAAGTTATTTTTAATCTTAATTATAAGCGCACCTTTGAGACAATAAAAAATGGGAAAATGTTAAGGAACGGAGCTATAGTGACACAGCTGATGACTGGCAGGGAAAGAAGGTGGCAGAGCCCCTCCTGGCATCCGTCCCTGTTCACTTTTTCCCTCATAATATTATCTCCAAGATGACAATCACATTTTTAGGGTGATGTTTCAAAACCTAACAATTGTACTTTATTTAGTATGGTAATTCATAACTTCAAACATGAACATATTTATTAAGCCTTCCAGAAGGGTTGTAATGAAAAATATGGAAAGTGTAAAGTGATATTTACTTTTTGTTTTTGTTTTGAGACAGAGTCTCTCCCTTGGTAGAGTGCCGTGGCATCACAGCTCACATCAACCTCCAATTCTTGGGCTTAAGCAATTCTTTTGCCTCAACCTGGGACTACAGGTGCCTAGGACAATGGCGGGCTATTTTTAGAGATGGGGTCTTGCTCTTGCTCAGGCTGGTTGTAGAGTGATATTTGTGAACAATACATTAGACTGTTATAACTAGAAACTCTTTTTCTTCCCAATGCAGTATTTGGAGGTAGTATTTAGAGGTAGATAAGGGGTACGTATTTTTAGTCCAAAGTAGATGAGCTTTTCCTGATAAGTGAAAATAGCTTTCAGGATATAAGAGAATTGTAAAACATAATACTTTCTTTGTTAGGTTTATTTGAGATTCCATGATAATAAATGATAACTGGGGTTCTAGAGTTTCTAAGCAGGATAGGCAAAGAACATGTTCAATACAGTTTGGCAACATTTACCTTCAAATCCAAGTGAAACATGGTTGAAAAGAGAGGGCAATCGCAATTAGGGAAGAAAAGGTCATCAAGGGTATCCGTACAGGGTCAGAAGAGATCAAAATTTCACTCTTTGCAAATGATACTATTGTATATCTGGAAAACACCGGGGATTCTACTACAAAACTCTTAGAAGTGATCAAGAAATACAGCAGCAATCAGATTATAAAATCAACACCCATAAATTGGTAGCCTTTATATATACCAGCAATAGTCAAGCTGAAAAAACAGTTAAGGACTCTATCCCATTCACAGTAGTGCCAAAGAAGATGAAATATTTGGGAGTTTATCTAACAAAGGATGTGAAAGATCTCTGTAAAGAGAACTATTTAACTCTAAGAAAAGAAATAGCTGAAAATGTTAACAAATGGAAAAACATACCATGCTCATGGCTGGGAAGAATCAACATTGTTAAAATGTCCATACTACTCAAAGCAATATATAATTTCAATGCAATCCCTATTAAAGCTCCACTGTCATACTTTAAAGATCTTGAAAAAACAATACTTCATTTTATATCAGAAGTATTGATTCTCTTTTTCAGAGAATCAGAAAAAAACTCAAATAGGCAAGACATTACTCAGAAATAAAAACAAAGCAGGAGGAATTACGCTACCAGACCTCAGACTATACTATAAATCGATAGTGATCAAAGCAGCATGGTATTGACACAAACACAGAGAGGTAGATGTCTGGAACAGAATAGAGAACCAAGAGATGAATCCAGCTACTTACCATTATTTGATCTTTGACAAGCCAATTAAAAACATTCAGTAGGGAAAAGATTTCCTATTTAAAAATGGTGCCAGATGAACTAGGCTGGCGACCTGCAGAAGACTGAAACTGGACCCACACCTTTCAACATTAACTAAGATAGACTCTCACTGGATTAAAAATACTAGAAGAAAGTGCAGGGAAAACCCTTGAAGAAATCGGTCTGGGCGAGTATTTTATGAGGAGGACCCCCCCAGGCAATTGAAGCAGCTTCAAAAATACACTACTAGGACCTGATCAAACTAAAAAGCTTCTGCACAGCCAAGAACACAGTAAGTAAAGCAAGCAAATAGCCCTCAGAATGGGAGAAGATATTTACAGGTTATGTCTCTGACAAAGGTTTAATAACCAGAATCCACAGAGAACTCCAACGTATAAGCAAGAAAAGAACAAGTGATCCCATCGCAGGTTGGGCAAGGGACTTGTAGAGAAACTTCTCCGAAGAAGACAGGCGCAGGGCCTATAGACATATGAAAAAATGCTCATCATCTTTAATCATCAGAGAAATGCAAATCAAAATTACCTTGACATATCATCTAACTCCAGTAAGATTAGCCCATATCACAAAATACCCAAACCAGAGATGTTGGTGTGGATGTGGAGAAAAGGGAACACTTCTACACTGCTGGTGTGAATTTAAATTAATATATCCTTTTGAAAAGATGTTTGGAGAACACTTAGAGATCTAAAAATAGATCTGCCATTCAATCCTATAATTCCTCTACTAGTATATACCCAGAAGACCAAAAATCACATTATAACAAATATATTTGTACTAGAATGTTTATTGCAGCCCAATTCATAATTGCTAAGTCATGAAAAAAGCCCAAGTGCCCATCAATCCATGAATGGATTAATAAATTGTGGTACATGTACACCATGGAATATTATGCAGCCTTAAAGAAAGATGGAGACTTGGCGGCGCCTGTGGCTCAGTGAGTAGGGCGCCGGCCCCATATGCCCAGTGTGGCGGGTTCAAACCCAGCCCCAGCCAAAGTGCAACAAAAAAATAGCCGGGCGTTGTGGCGGGCGCCTGTAGTCCCAGCTGCTCGGGAGGCTGAGGCAAGAGAATCGCATAAGCCCAAGAGTTAGAGGTTGCTGTGAGCCGTGTGATGCCAGGACACTCTACCCGGTACAGTGAGGGTGGTACAGTGAGACTCTGTCTCTGCAAAAAAAAAAAAAAAAAAAGAAAGATGGAGACTTTACCTCTTTCTTATTTACATGTATGGAGCTGGAACATATTCTTCTTAGTAAAGTATCTCAAGAATGGAAGAAAAAGTATCCAATGTACTCAGCCCTACTATGAAACTAATTTATGGCTTTTATATGAAAGCTATAACCCAGTTAAAACCTAAGAATATGGTGAAGGGAGAGAGGGAGAGGGGGGAGAGGCGAGGGTGGGCGGAGAGAGGGTGATTGGTGGGATTACACCTGCGGTGCATCTTACAAGGGTACATGCGAAACTACATTAGTAAATGTAGAATGTAAATGTAATTAGTAAACATTAGTAAATGTAGAATGTAAATGTCTTAGCACAATAACTAAGAAAATGCAAGGAAGGCTATGTTAACCAGTGTGATAAAAATGTGTCAAACGGTCCATAAAACCAGTGTATGGTGCCCCATGATCGCATTAATGTACACAGCTATGATTTAATAATAAAATAAAATAAATAATAAAAAAAGAAAATTGAGGCAGATTTATGGTGACAGTGCTCACTGGACTCTAGGTCCCATTTCTCCATCTTGAGTGTCATGGTTCTTTTCTCTGAATTTTAAGGAGGCTTAAAAGAAACTCTTGGAGGTTTTATATTCATTTGCTGTAGTTTTAAGACACATTGAATTGGTTTTAAATTATCAGTTGTAGAAAGATCATCCAGGGGACAGGTGGGCTAAAGTAGCCTGTGTCTATTTAGCCTTCATCATCAGATAAACGATTTAGAGTATTGGTTTTGGTAGGTCTCCTTGTAGAAGCTGACTTGGTTAATAGGAGGGTTTAGCTGGCAGCTTGGATGACAATTCGTAAGCTGGTATGGCCGTACTCAGATGGTTGAAGTCACCAGGTATAAATGGGGTGACTTGGCTTCAGACCTGTCATCATCCAGCAACTATCCCTGACACGTTCTCATGAGACACAACTTCCCAATAGGAGCAAGGGAAGGCCAGCCCCAGACTGTAAGATGTCATGCACACACTTTTACGTCTCTGTGTGCATGACATCTGATACCACCCTATTGGCCAAAGAAATTCACCCAACTTAAGATCTGGGAGAGACAACCCAAGAGCATGAACCAAGGAAGGAAAAGCCTTGCAACAAGTTTTGAGGTCTATCGCATGGAAATTTTAGAGGCAGTTTAGTGAGGCAGCCAAAGACAAGAGGAGAAAATATTCAATTTTGTGTAAAATATGGAATGTTGACAATTTTGAAGGACTATACTAACGTGGGGAAGAAAAAGATAGAGTGTTTTTATTATCAGACAATGGCAGAAAGTGTTAAGGGAAAATTCTCAGATTTCCTTCAAGTTCAGGCATGAGCCATAGTGCCCAGCCAGCAGTGATTCTTGTTTCTTAATCAATAACCTGTTTTTGGTTTCTGGAAACGCTCATAATTTTTCCTTTCTTTACTTTTTTTGTTTTTTTGTTTGTTTTGTTTTGGTTTTAAGACAGTCTCACTATGTTGTCCTTGTTAGAGTGCCGTAGCGTCATAGTTCACAGCAACCTCAAACTCTTGGGCTCAAGCAATTCTCTTGCCTCCGCCTCCCAAGTACCTGAGACTACTGGCGCCCGCCACAACGCCCGCTATTTTTCAGAGATGGGGGTCTCGTTTTTGCTCAGGCTGGTCTCAAACTCTTAAGCTCAAGTGATCCACCCGCCTTAGCCTCTCAGAATGGTAGCACTTTTTCTTCCTTTTATTGATACTTTGCACCATGCTATTTTCAGGCATAAGACTTTCTTCACTTCTTTTGTTTGGCAATCTAATATCACTTACATGTCATTAAATTTTTAAAAATGTATACCCATTTCCTTAAAAATAACTCTGCCTATTTTAATTTTTCTCTCATGCTAATATCTACATATTGAGGCCTCTAATTCTGTATTTTATATATCTTGTATGTTATATTTTTAAAAAATTTAATTCATTTTCCATTTTTTTCTTTCCAGGAAATTTCCTAATCTGGCTTTCCATTTGCGATTTGGGAAGTTATGGTCAGTGTTTACTGAATTCCGGTCACTCAGTGGTAATCAAAAATCAGAGAAACTTGAGAACGAATTTGTAAAATATTTCATAAAGATACAACATTTACAAAATAAAGCTAATGTATTTGTAAAATAAGCATCGGACAAACAGTGCATGTCCCAAAGGACAAGTATGTGTGTTTATACCCGTACTTCGTATTGTAACACAAATACAAATATAACATATACTTAGGACTGTTAACGTAAATGTACATCCTTAGCTACCCGAGTTTTGAAATTAGCATTTGCGCTAAGTGGTAATCAATAAATTATGACTTAATAAAAACATTGTAGGAAATTAATAGGAATCCAAAGTCTCTAAGATAGCAAATATATTTCTAGAAATGTATTCTCAAATACTAATAAATAATGCACATAAGAATAGGTATTATGAAGTTACCAGGCAACATATTTATATTATGTGGGGAAAAAATTACTAAAAGCTAAACTACAAAGAAAAGAGGTAACTGGCTAAATGAAATCATGCCACGTTCCAAAAAGAGAGATGGTAACAGCTAAATTTTAGCTGAATCATTAAAGAAGAAGTGGTTTGAATTAGAACCAATTGTATTACCCAGGTCTTAACTAAATGGGCGTAAAAAATTAAATTACAGTTCTTATGCTTACTATCTCCATCTGTGAAACAGGCTGATATTCACCCTTAAGTCAAAGGTTTAAATATTAAATAAAGCATGTAGAATAATTCTGGGCAAATAGTAAGGACTCAGTATGAGTCACTACTTAATGATCATCATTAATGTTATAATTACTAGAAAGTCATTAACTACGGCATCAGCATGTCTGTAAAGTAGAATGTATTCAGGCTAACATTTTCAAGAAAAGTTTTGACAGCATTTTAATACATATTTGAAAGTCTCTCTATCTCACGTTAAAAGATTTATCTCTTGAATTTAAGCTGCTTAAATTAATAACATTTTCTCTGCCTGAACATTATTTTCTTTAGTCACCATGTGATTCTGTTCCTAGTTTCAATTCAAGATGTGTTCTCTTGTCTCAAAAATCTAAATTAAATCACCTGCATACGTTTCCTTACTTTATATTAGATCGGTAGGCTTTAGCAGTTACCGAAGTTTGTGCATTTTGCCACTGATTTTCCGAGTGACACTGGAAATGTTCTTCAGAGGAGCAAACATCATGCTCATTGTTTGTTGTTTTATTCCCATCCCTAAGCTAGGAGTAGAGACAGTCTGTCTCTTAAATGATAAATAGGAAGGAGGAGGGGAGACGGAAGGGCAAACCAGAAGGAAGGAAGGATGGGAAGGATGGAAGTGGTTGATGAACACGCGTAACTAGAGAGTATGTTGAGTGTTATGTTAGTTCTTAGGTAGTACTTTATAACTTTCACTCTGGAGGAGTTGGAGATAACACTGTTTAATTATTTTAGAATTATCAATCTTCTATTATTTTGTCTGCCATGGGATGATTGCACCTCATCAATATACTGAATCAATTTAGGATTATATTATGACACTCTTTTGCTTTTTGCTATATTAAAATGTCTTAGCATTCGTTATTAAATACACAATAGTTGGGCGGCACCTGTGGCTCAAAGGAGTAGGGCGCCATTCCCATATGCCTGAGGTGGCGGGTTCAAACCCAGCCTCGGCCAAAAAGAACTGAAAAATAAATAAATAAATAAAAGTGAAAATAAAAATAAAATAAATATACAATAGTTTATAGGCATGTGAAAGTCTGACAGGAATTAACAGAAATTATTAAAATGTTTAAACTATTTCCAACATAATAGGAATATATAGAAAATATCGACAATGTAAAGGTTTGATTTTTAGGTAGAATATGTTTACATGCATTCTAGTCACAGGCACAAAAAATACAACAATTGCAGAGGCCTCAGAGGTAATAGACCAGATGACTTTCCATAGGAAATGAATTAATGGGTCCACTGTGCGTGAAATCCCATTTTGTTTAATGAAACAAGCCCATCGGTCTTTATTGATCTTGTTGCTTTTAGATTGGTTATGCCTCCTGCTTTCCTTTTATTCAATCAAAGCTCGTATGTGACCGTATCATAGAAAAATAGTCTTGAAAATTTGTGATGATCAATTGTCTTAAAATTAATTTCAATTTCATACCATCACGAAATGTCCTACCATCAACACATCCCACTTAATGTAATTTTGAAAATAATTAGTAGGGTAAAATAAAGAAGAGGTATTTGTTTGTATAAAAGAAATTAAAAAAAGAAAAGAAAAGAGTGACTAATTCTCACATAAATTGGATTTAATTTTGGACAAAGTACATTATTTGAACAATAGTTTTTAATTCAACTTGTTAATATGTTGTTTGGGATAGTGCCTCCTCATTTATTAAGTGAAATATGCTTGCAATTTCTCTGTATAATAATATATTTTCTCCAATTTTAATATCAGGTGTATTCAGATTAAGTAGAATGATTTTGAAGTATTTCTTCTTTTTCTATTGTCTATGAGATTTGTCATGATCTGCTTTTTGAAATTATCTTCTATTTTTATTTATAAAAGTAAATATTCTCTATTTTTTGAGACTTTGGGGAAAAAAAAAGAAGTTAACCGATGACTCCATACTGAACCTCAGAGTCAAAGCATTCTATCATAGACACACTTTTATCTGACAATGTGAACGTTACTTTTTTTTTTTTTTTAGTTTTTGGCTGGGGCTGGGTTTGAACCCGCCACCTCCGTCATATGGAGCCAGCGCCCTACTCCTTTAGCCACAGGCACTGCCCTATGAATGTTACTTTTTTTGCATTATTATTATTATTATTATTGCTCAACATTTTGTTGCAGCAATCATATGATTCCTTTAACGATTGCATTTAATTTTGTTCATTCTTTACGAGGTTTTTGTTTCTAGTCCTTATCTTAAACATTGTTACTGTTATTAAATTTTAAGCCTCTTTACATTTGTGAAGGCAAAAAGTGGAAACCAAATAAATACATGTACGTGTATAGAGAAAATAAAAATAAATAAAAAGTAAAAAGTAAAAGAAAAGCAATAAAATGGACTGAATTTTACAGGGTTAGATTTTCATGTCAGAGAATTTACAATGGAGAAAAGTTTAAGTTTGATAATATGAAAATCAGTTACACACACATACGTGTGCACAAGTACAGGACACACAAACTCCAAAACACATTATTTCAGGTATTGACAGACTAAAGTAAGATAACCACAAAGGTTATTTTTAAATGTGTACATACATATTCACTTGGGAGACAGTAGCTATTATAGTCTAGTCTTTAAAAAGAGCAGTGTCTTAACGACATGGTAGAAAAAGGCCCCATCAATCGTGTTTGAACCTCATTATAGAAAATGATGAGGATCATTTATCTTTTACCAAGTTCTTTATTTTTCCTCTTAAAACTACTATGTTGACATGTCTATGGTCATGTTTTTTTATTGCTGTTGTACTAATTCAGTTGTTAAAGTTTCGTTATAATGTGATATTAAGTTAACCTTTTAACAAATGTGAATTTTCTCCATTTCTTTACCAATATTCAGCTCAGTATTCATTGAGTCTTAAATTATCGAATGTTTTATAAATACTGTAAAGAATCTTAGGAATGCATGACCAAAAGAGACACCTGGAAAAACTAAAAATAGTTTTTCTACCTAAATTATTTATAGGATAGTTATTTCCCCAAAGTGGACTTACAATAACTTTACTTCTTATTAACAATTTGAGTTGTGAGTGTGTTTCAAATCTAAGCAGCGTCAACTGTCTCATTTAAATACAACATTTATACAAACCTTGACCTTCAACATCTTTGGTTCCAAATGATTTTGTGTATAGAGAATTGGATAAAATATAAACTTAAAATTTGTAGAAAAAGGCGATATTTTATACATAGTTTTACAACTTTCAAATTTTGGGTTCATTTTCACAAATGAATATTGTCCAGATATTTTCCTCTATTGCTGTTAATATTAAGACATCGTAAGCAGGAAAAAAAATTATAATATTGGTCAGGTTTTGCCATTAACTCTAAAGTATTTGCCATATAACGACCAAGCATACTATACAATACCTGAAAACCTTATTCCTTGTTTTAAAAAACCATGTGTCTACTATTTATCCATCAAATGAGAACACAAATAACATTAGGAAACATTAGGTAAAATGAAATATTGACTCTAAAAGGTAACTCCTAACTCAATTACAGAAAGTATCTGAGAGTTCTTTCCTCCTTTTCACCTCTGATATTCTCATTTCACCAATGGTACAGAGATTTCTTTGAAGTAACATAAAATTAATTTTTACTTTATAAATTTTCTTTTTTTTATATTTTCTTTTTTTTTATTAAATCATAACTGTATACACTGATATGATCATGGGGCATCATACACTCGCTTCATAAACCATTTGACACATTTTCATCACAGTGGTTAACATAGCCTTTCCGGCGTTATCTCAGTTACTGTGCCAAAACATTTACATTCTACATTTACCAAGTTTCGCAAATACCCCTGTAAGATGCACCACAGGTGTGATCCCACCAATCCCCCTCCCTCTGCCCACCACCCTCCCCTTTCCCACTTCCCCCTATTGTTAAGTTGTAGCTGGGTTATAGCTTTCATGTGAGAGTCCCAAATTAGTTTCATAGTAGGGCTGTGTACATTGCGTACTTTTTCTTCCATTCTTGAGATACTTTACTAAGAAGAATATGTCCCAGCTCCATCCATGTAAACATGAAAGAGGTAAAGTCTCCATCTTTCTTTAAGGCTGCATAGTATTCCATGGTATACATATGCCACAATTTATTAATCCATTCGTGGATTGATGGGCACTTGGGCTTTTTCCATGACTTAGCTATTATGAATTGGGATGCAATAAACATTCTGGTACAAATATCTTTGTTATGTTGTGATTTTTGGTCTTCTGGGTATATGCCCAGCAGAGGAATTACAGGAATGAATGGCAGATCTATTTTTAGATCTCTGAGTGTTCTCCATATATCTTTCCAAAAGGAAAGTATTAATTTGCATTCCCACCAACAGTGCAGAAGTGTTCCCTTTTCTCCGCATCCACGCCAACATCTCTGGTCTTGAGATTTTGTGATATAGGCTAGTCTTATTAGAGTTAGATGATATCTTAAAGTAGTTTTGATTTGCATTTCTCTGATGATTAAAGATGATGAGCATTTTTTCATATGTCTGAAGGCCGTGCGCCTGTCTTCTTCAGAGAAGTTTCTCTTCAAATCCCTTACCCAGCCTGCGATGGGATCCCTTGTTTTTTTCTTGCTGATGCGTTTGAGTTCTCTGTGGATTCTGGTTATTAAACCTTTGTCAGAGATATACCCTGCAAATATCTTCTCCCATTCTGAGGGCTGTCTGCTTGCTTTACTTACAGTATTCTTAGCTGTGCAGAAGCTTTTTAGTTTGATCAAGTCCCAGTAGTCTATTCTTGAAGCTGCTTCAATTGCCCGGGGGGTTCTCCTCATGAAATACTCACCCAGACCAATTTCTTCAAGGGTTTTCCCTGCATTCTCCTCTAGTATTTTTATAGTTCATGTTTTAAGTTTAAATCTTTAACCCAATGAGAGTCTATCTTAGTTAATGGTGAAAGGTGTGGGTCCAATTTCAGTCTTCTGCAGGTTGCCAGCCAGTTCACCCAGCACCATTTGTTAAATAGGGAATCTTTTCCCCACTGAAAGTTTTTAATTGGCTTGTCAAAAATCAAATAGCGGTAAGTAGCTGGATTCAACTCTTGGTTCTCTATTCTGTTCCAGATATCTACTTCTCTGTTTTTGTGCCAATACCATGCTGTTTTGATCACTATCGGTTTGTAGTAAAGTCTGAGGTCTGGTAGTGTGATTCCTCCTGTTTTGTTTTTATTTCTGAGTAATGTCTTGGCTATTCGAGGTTTTTTTCTGATTCCATATAAAACGGAGTAATGTTTTTTCGAGATCTTTAAAATATGACAGTGGAGCTTTAATAGGGAGTGCGTTGAAATTATATATTGCTTTGGGGGTATGGACATTTTGATAATGTTGATTCTTCCCAGCCATGAGCATGGTATGTTTTTCCATTTGTTAACATTTTCGGCTATTTCTTTTCTTAGAGTTTCATAGTTCTCTTTATAGAGATCTTTCACGTCTTTTGTTAGGTAAATTCCCAAATATTTCATCTTCTTTGGTACTACTGTGAATGGGATAGAGTCCTTAACTGCTTTTTCAACTTGACTGTTGTTGGTGTATATAAAGGCTACCGATTTATGGATGTTGATTTTGTAACCTGAGACACTGCTGTATTCCTTGATCACTTCTAGGAGTTTTGTAGTAGAGTCCTTAGTGTTTTCCAGATACACAATCATATCATCTGCAAAGAGGGAAAGTTTGATCTCTTCTGACCCTATATAGATACCCTTGATCGCCGTTTCTTCCCTAATTGCGGTGGCTAAAACTTCCATTACAATGTTGAAAAGCAATGGAGACAATGGGCAGCCTTGTCTGGTTCCTGATCTGAGTGGAAATGATTCCAATTTAACTCCATTCAATATGATATTTGCTGTGGGCTTGCTGTAGAGGGCCTCTATCAGTTTAAGAAAAGTCCCTTCTCGACCAATTTTCTTAGTGTTCTGATCATGAAGGGATGCTGGATATTATCAAAATCCAGCATCAATTGAGAGAATCATATGGTCTTTGTTTTTTAATTTGTTTATGTGCTGAATTACATTTATAGATTTATGTATATTGAACCAGCCTTGAGACCCTGGGATAAAACCAACTTGGTCATGATGTATAATTTGTTTGATGTGTTGCTGGATTCTGTTTGTTAGGATCTTGTTGAATATTTTTGCATCTATATTCATTAGTGATATTGGTCTATAATTTTCTTTTCTTGTTGGGTCTTTTCCAGGTTTGGGGATCAGGGTGATGTTTGCTTTATAGAACGTGTTGGGTAGTCTTCCTTCTTTTTCTACATTTTGGAACAGGTTGAGTAATATAGGTACTAATTCCTCTTTAAAGGTTTGGTAGAATTCTGACGTGAAACCATCTGGTCCCGGGCTTTTCTTTTTAGGGAGATTTTGTATAGTTGATGCTATTTCTGAACTTGATATGGGTCTGTTCAACATTTCCACTTGATTCTGGTTAAGTCTTGGAAGGTGACGTGCTTCCAAGTATCTGTCAATTTCCTTCAGATTTTCATATTTCTGAGAATAAAGTTTCTTATAATATTCATTAAGGATTTTTTGGATTTCTGATGAGTCTGTTGTTATTTCGTCTTTGTTGTTTCTGATTGATGATATTAGAGATTTTACTCTTTTTTTCCTGATTAGGTTGGCCAGAGGTTTATCTATTTTATTGACCTTTTCACAAAACCAGCTTTTTGATTTATTGATCTGTTGTATTATTCTTTTGTTTTCAATTTCATTTAATTCTTCTCTAATTTTGGTTATTTCTTTTCTTCTACTGGGTTTGGGGTTGGAATGTTCTTCCTTTTCCAGTTGCGTGAGATGTCCCATTAAGTTGTTAACTTCCTCTCTTTCCGTTCTATTGAGGAAGGCTTGCAGTGCTATAAATTTCCCTCTTAGAACTGCCTTTGCGGTGTCCCAGAGGTTCTGATAGTTTGTGTCTTCATTGTCGTTTTGTTCCAAAAATTTGGTGATTTCTTTCTTAATCTCATCTGTGACCCAGCTATCATTCAGCATAAGGTTATTTAACTTCCATGTTTTTGTATGGGTATGCAGATTTCTGTTGTTACTCAATTCAAGTTTTATTCCATGATGGTCCGAGAAGATGCATGGAATAATTTCTATTCCTTTAAATTTACTGAGGTTAGACTTGTGACCTAAAATGTGGTCAATTTTGGAGTAAGTTCCGTGGGCTGATGAGAAGTATGTGTATTCAGTTTTGTTGGGATGAAATGTTCTGTAGTTGTCTGTTAAATCTAAATATTGGATGGTTAGGTTTAAATCTAAGATTTCTTTGCTCAGCTTCTTTCTGGAGGATCGATCCAACACTGCCAAGGGAGTGTTGAAATCTCCGACGATTATGGAGCTGGAGGAAATCAAGTTACTCATGTCTGTTAGAGTTTCTCTTATAAATTGAGGTGCATTCTGGTTGGGTGCATAGATATTAATAATTGAGATCTCATCATGTTGAGTATTACCCTTAACATATATGAAGTGACCATTCTTGTCCTTCCTTACTTTTGATGGTTTAAAGCCTACTGTATCTACAAATAAAATTGCAACACCTGCTTTTTTCTGATTACCATTTGCCTGAAATATGGATGACCACCCTTTCACCCTGAGTCTGTATTTGTCTTTTAAGTTAAGATGTGACTCTTGTATGCAACAAATATCTGGCTTGAGTTTTTGTATCCAGTCAGCTAACCTATGCCTCTTTAGAGGACAGTTTAAGCCATTCACATTAATGGAGAGTATTGATAAGTCTGGTGGAATTTGGGGTGTCGAGTTTTTCAAAGGTCCAGTGGACATTTTTAATCCTTTCGCCAGTGTGGAAGTTGGAGTTTGATCCGAAGTTTCTGAGTGAGTTTACTTTTGTGGTATAGGATTGGGTTGGTCATTGTGGAGGATAGTTCTGAGAATATCCTGAAGAGCTGGTTTACTTATGGCAAATTTTTTCAACATATGAATGTCATTGAAGTATTTAATTTCTCCATCATAGATGAAACTCAGTTTAGCTGGATACAAGATCCTGGGTTGAAAGTTATTTTGCTTTAGGAGATTAAAAGTTGATGACCAGCCTCTTCTGGCTTGAAAAGTTTCAGCAGAGAGATCTGCAGTTATTCTAATATTCTTACCTTTGTACGTTATAGTTTTCTTTCGCCGGGCTGCTTTGAGAATCTTCTCTTTCATGTTAACTTTATTGAAGCTAATTATGATATGTTTGGTTGATGACTTATTGGGGTTGAATCGTGCTGGGGTTCTGAAGCTGTCTGCTATCTGAATTTCAGATTCTCCAGGCATATCTGGAAAATTTTCTTTCATAATTTCATGCAGAAGGGCCTCTGTGCCCTTCGAGGCCACTTCATCGTTCTCAGAAATCCCTATAATTCTTATATTGCTTTTTTTCTAATTATCTGAGAGTTCTCTGAGTGAGTGATCCGTTTTTGCTCTCCATTTCTCTCCCTCTTTGAGAGATTGGGAGTGTTCGAAGACTTTATCTTCAATGTCGGAAATCCTTTCTTCTGCTTGCTCCATTCTGTTACTGAGGGATTCTACTGTATTTTTCATATCTTTGAGGGCTGTAAGTTCTTGCTTCAGTGTGTCTAAGTCTTTGGTGGTTTTGTCTTTAAATTCGTTAAATTCTTGAGACAACTTTTGAATTTCTCCTCGAATTCCTAATTCCATTTTATTAATCTTGTCTGAAATCCAAATTCTGAATTCGATTTCCGACATCTCAGCCAGTTGTTTATGAATGGGATCTTCAATCACATCTGCCGTATCTTTTCTTGGGGGGATTGATCTATTCTGGTTAATCATGTTACCAGAGTTTTTCCGCTGATTCCGCCCCATGCTTATTTTACTCCCTTTGGTTTTTCTCCTGGGGTTTTATCGAGGGCCCGTACAGTGTTGTGGCCTGAGAAACTGGGGCCCTGTCTGGTGTGGTGGAGCAAAGTGGTTCTATCTTGTTTTCAGCTGGTTTCTGTTCGATCCTATTGCAACTTCTACTCTGGCTTGAAGTCTCAGCTGTGTGGAAAACTCAGCAATTAAGTCACCCCGCCTGCCCACCTCGGGCCCCAGTTGGAAAAGGAGAATCAAACCTTCCTACAACTGCACACCCAGGGCACTGCCTGAAAAGTCCTCAGTCTATTAGCCCAGTTCAAAAGGTCCAAATCAACTGTCTCAATCGGCACCTGTCTCGGGTGGGAGAGTTCAAGAGGTCTCTGGGAACTGTATCACAGGGTCCTGGTGACTCCTCTGACAAGGCTCACCCCAGTGCAGCGTGGAGTCAGGAGGAGCCACCCAGCAAACAGAGCAGTCTGGGAAGGTTGACGTCTCCTTCCCCACTTTGCCCCTCCGTCGGACCCAGTCACTGGTATCTCTGCAGATGGCTAACCCAGTTGCCTGCAGTGAACAGACACTCCAGGGGTTTGCACCTGCCTGAATCGCAAGGAAGTCTGCCAGGCCCCCACAGACTGCCGCTATCTAGCAGGAGGAGATGGGGCCTGACATCTTTGAGTGCTTGATGCAGATGATGGGAAGGAGGTGTTCACTCAGGCTTAGCCCCGTCCCTGAAGGATGCTGCTAACAGAACAGACAACTTTGCGGGGTTCTGTCTCTGTTCCTGCTGAAATCGCCTACAGAAGACGGGCTGTTCTGAGTTCAAACATCTTTGCTCCTGGAGGTTTGTGTCCTCTTTGCTACTGGAGGTTTGTGTCCGATCACCTGTCTGGGTCGGCCCGCCCTGGAAGCTTCCCGGGTTTGTGAGCAGTGTCAGGAAATCCCCTGCTCACCGGTGGCCTCCTCTGGTTGCCCAGGGAGACAGGGGGTGTGACCTCAGAATATCCAGAAGTGAGCTTCTGCCGTTAAAGAAAAAACAGCTGTTGATCTACCTCCAGGGAACTGCTGCTCTGGTGTGGGCACTCAGGCGACCCTTCTCTTCTCTGTCTCGCGCCCCAGAGTCAGCACTGAGTGGCCGCAGTTTATGCTGGGTCCACACCCCTCAAGAGATCCCCCAAGAATCCGAACTCTTGGGGGATAGGCCCCCAGACCCCGATTAGGAGTGGCGGGGGGAAGCCAGAGTCCCATTCAGTTTCACCCCCGCCCGGCCGCACTGTTGCCCGGGGAGGGCTCCTACACTGCACCGCAGGGAAGTGCCGCCAATGCTTGACCTCCCCTCAGCAGAGTGCCCTCTCCTCGCCCACATGTCTCAGAGTCAGCGCTGACCTGACGCAGCTCGGACACTGTGCACTCCCCTCGAGAAATCACCCAAGGATCCGAACTCCTGGGGGATAGGCCTTCAGACCCCGAGTGAGAGTAGGGGCTCTCAGCTCTCAGTGGGGAAGCTAGAGTTTTATTGGTTTTTGTGCCCCGTAATGTTGCCCAGGGAGGGTTGCTGCACCACACCGCAGGGAAGTGCCGCCGAGGCGTGACTCCCCCTCAGCCCGGTGCCCTCTCCTCGCTCGCGTGTCTCAGAGTCAATGCTGACCAGTCGCAACTCGGGGACTGTCCACTCCCCTTGAGAAATCGCTCAAGGATCCGAACTCCTGGGGGACAGGCCTCCAGACCTCAGTGGGCGGGAGGTGAGTGTTGGGGATTCAGGGTTGCCGGTAAAGGATTTTTAAAGTTTTTTTTTTTCAGTTTTATGCCTGGCAGGAGAACGCCACGGCACCCCAGTAGGGGAGGTAGGTCCAGTTTTTAGAAGGTTTCTCCCGTGGAGTGTAGTTTGAGGGCCTTTAATTTCTGCCCACTTGTTTAATTGTGGGGCTCTTGAGCCGGTCTCATGGGGGAGGGGGACTCCCGTCCGCTTGGTGGTGGATTTTGTACCTTTTGTTTGCGTCCTTATGATCACAGCTTGTCTCAGAGGTGTTGATGTGCGTTCTTCAACCTTCTCTCTTGGTGAGGCTCAAGTCCACCAGGATACTTACTAAATTCCTGTCCCTTAACTCTCCTTCTGGACGGGAGCCTCTGTTGAAAGCTGGCTTCAGTCCACCATCTTGTCTCCCCGGACTTTATAAATTTTCTACAGAAATCATTAACATATGTGGCTTAGTGGCCAAAAATTAAGCATGTATCAATCTTGCCCAAAAAACAAAATTTTAAGCCAGATGTCCTGAAAATTCTTAACATTTTAAAAATTGTTCATTTAATATTTGCTAACAATTGAATCTGACCTAGTCTCTTAGTTTGTGGTGTTGGCAGGAATTAAACACTGATCCTTTGGTAGTTCCTTCTTTTATGGGCACATATTAATGAGGACTGGTTCTGCTGCAAGGCAATAACCCTTATCCAAAAACGTTTATAGATAAAAAGTGATTTACTACCTCATGTAATAAGAGTCCAAGAATGGATGTTGGATGTGCTTTCGGGAATGTGTTTGTTCAGGTCTCTAATGAATCAGTCACCCAAATTCCTCCCTGGTTTTTATTTCTCCCCCAGCAGCGCCAGGTTAAAATACTCACAATACCCAGATCTATTATATAAGAGAGATCCTGATGGCTCCCATCCGTGATTCTCTCTTGATTGCCCAGAGTCAGGCTTCACGCATAATCTCTGAGCCCATGAGCCCATCTCTGAGCCCATGGCCCCAGGAATCGAATGACTTGATGGCCTTAAATGGGTCACAGATCACCGTCTCCGTTCCTAGAGGTGCAGGCAGGCTTGTATGTAGGGTCGATTAAGAAGATAGTTCCCTTCCCATTTAAGAGGAAGCAACCTCAGAATTAGAACCTCAGAAGCAACAAGGAACACGAAAGACTCCAGGATGTAATGACAGTAGGCGGCCAACCCAGTCTTGATTTTCACTTTGATGTGCCATGACAAGATCAGGCCAAGGCTCAGTCTCTGGGGATAAACACACGTCTGACTTAAGTTCTAATTAAAGTAAATTTCCATTGTTCTTTGGTGAAGATGCTGGAATTACCCAGGGGTGCCACCCACAAGGACGCAACACAGTAAACACACAATAAACATGCTCATTTGTTATTAAAATATTCAAGCACTTACAAAAGTAGAAGTGAGGCAAAGGTACCCCTTTGCACCCATCTCTCTGTTTCAACTTTTAACAACTCCCGGCACATTATGTTTCAACTCTCTTTCCTCCTCGTCTATTCCCCATCCCCACCAGACAGTCGTGATGAAAAGCCAATGGTAATATAATTTCACCCACAAATATTATATAAATGACATTTAATGATATAAAATAGTGGAATTTTACATTTAGGGAACTTGGAAATATGTAAATATGGTTACCCAATACTCACCATCTTAAAGTTGGAAATAGACACATAACTCTATGTACTTCTGTTTCTGTCTTTCACCAGGGTCTTTTCCTAATGGAACATACTCTGCTATCTGATTATGAAACATTTCAACTTGAAAGATACAACAACCAGCATTAATATTTACTTGCCGCTGTGTCTCCTTCTTTGTAAATGGATTCGGAGTCCTAATGTCTGGAATAACTAAGTATTGCCAAATTCGTAGATGATATTTCAGTTTATTTCAGAGATAATGACAGCTTCAATATATGTGCATGGTGGTTCTTTGAAATGCATTTTAAACATTTGCTTTAAAAATTAATATAAATTACCTAACGTGCATCATAAAAAAGTCATTTTGTGTCAGAGATCTAAAGTGCAACCTCAGTGGTGTCACCTGGAAAAGTCATATAAAATCTCTGAGCCTGTGGGTACCCTTCTAATTGAGGAATATTAAATGTACCTTTAGGAATATCTGTCAAATTAATAACATGTGAAAAACTAAGAAAAGTATCTCATTAAAAGTATTTATAAAAGCACAATAAAATTTTTTTAAATTAAAATATATTTGATTTAAACCCATTAAAATATTAGATAAACAATAATTTTTACTATATGAATAGCAAAATGTATTCAAAATGATATGTTAAAACACTTATAAAGCTGGTGGACAAAACAGGGCAAAAAAGACTGCAGTTTTGAAATTATTGCAGTTCTACAAATAGGGATGACATTATTTTTACACAAGGCTTTTTGATTTGGAAATTTCTTCAATGTAAAAATAATAAAAACAATGGGCTCTTTTCTACTTTTAGCTGAACTTCTGCCTGTGTGCCACTCTTCCACATTCAATATTTTATAAAGCAACTATTTTAAACACTTTTAACAATCAGATTAATAAAAGGAAGAGCCATGAGGGTAACACTGTGTGTTGCCATAAGAACATTTGTATATGTGATCAATGATACTTGGTCCAGGTAAACATTCCAAATTGTCTATGAAATCAGCGCACTGTACCCCATAAATGCAGTCATGTACACAGTTACTGAAGGACCCAGTGATGCCATTTTAGGCTTTTCATCATTTCAGGCTTTTGTCTTCCATTTTAAAAGCAACCTGAAAATCCTTTGTTTTGTTTCTTAGTAAACCACACCCCTCCCTATCTCCTGGGATGCGTCCCTATCTCCCGGAATGCGTCAGAACCGCTCCCCACCCCTCCAGCATTGAGATTGGCGGGACCCTATCAGCCTTAAATTCTAGTGTCAGCATAAGAGATAACCGACCCATACTTTGTTTCCCATAACCACAGCATAAAAACCCCGTGGGCAACGAGCACAGGGCTCTCAGCCCCAGATGGTCTGCGGGCAGCCCTGGCTGGAGCCTGAATAAATGCCCTTATGTGATTTGCATCGGTGTCTGGCTCTCTTGTATGGTTTGGGGATTTTGATTCTTGGGTGTAACATTACGATCTAATAAAAAAAAAAAAAAGAATGCACTCACCTATGTTCAGAACCAGAAGTAACCTTGAGTTTTGAACACAACCATACCATTGGTCACTTTATCAGGCCCAAGCTCAGAGAAATTAAATTACCATTAGTCTTGTCTCAAGCCCATGGTAAAAACTTCAATAAAAATTAATTAATTAATAAGAATCAAGGCATTTTCCTAACTCTATGCTCCAACTTCTTTAAAATGGGAATAGTGCTGCCAGTATCACAGAGCTTCTGTTAGGTTCAAAAGAGTTCATGAGAAAATGCTTAGAAGATGCTTTGCTCAAAAAAACTTCTCAACACAGGCGGTGCCTGTGGCTCAAAGGAGTAGGGCACGGGTCCCAATACTGGAGGTGATGGGTTCAAAACCAGCCCCGACCAAAAACTGCAAAAAACAAAAAACTTCTCAACACACATTAGAGTTGACGAGGGAGATGGTAAAGACGATGTTGACAATGATGAAAATGACCACAATTATGAGAAACAAAACTGTCACAACAGAAATCGCCCTCCACATGTTCCATGTCTATATATGAGAGAGTAATGTATGTATGTGTCATAAATTGTTTAATGGCCACAAATTCCTCCAGCCCGACATGCAAATCACTTTGTAACATTGCTGATCCTCTGATTCCAAAGGCAAGCATTGTTATTTTTTTTTTGATAAATTCAATGTGGTAAAACTGATACGACCTGATTTCTTGAGTCTAGACCTCAAGAGGCACCTGGAAGTGTCTACAGTTTTGTGCTTCATGGAAGATAAAGTATAAGACAGTCACATATGCGTGAAAGTTACCTGCTTAACAGAGGAGAGGTCACATGGTCCCAAATGACAGCCAGTTCCTCCAGACAAGTATGTTGTGAGGTCAACTTCGTGCAATATTCTACTTAACCTCTGGCTGACAGCACTCAACTAATGTCACAGAATTCAAAAGGAGTGTTAAGTCCTTGTTGGCTCAGCCTAAGTCTCATGGTCATGTGCTACATAATAATAGATGGGGGGGATGTGAGAAGACCTTGATTTTCATTAACTTTTCCTCGCTGCTCATTTTGATCTGATTCTTAATGCATTTGTTCTTTAAGAAAAAATTTATGTTTCTTCGTAAATATTAATAGCACAGTGAGCAGAGTAAAATTCCATGTTTTTTTTTTTGCAAAATGTTAACTTAGTCTGGAATGGATATGAATTAATAATAATAAATGCATACGATGTAACACTATGAAATAATCATGTCAACTTAATAAAATAATTCACATAACCCGTTCAATTTAAAAGGGCTTTCTACTATTCATTGTAAAAAGAATTGAGATATATTGCAGTACTATAGAACAGTATTACAGATTTAATTAATGATTAAGTGTTATATTGGACCGATCTATCTGTATTTTTATAAATTACAGAAGTTCATGGTTGTGGGAACTACAAAAAAAATGTTGTCAAGAGTGTACATGATTGTGAACATGTTTGTACCAGAATAGTTGGTAAACTGAAGTGTTTCTTTAAGGCAATATATGCACTTTATTTGATGATGCAAATTATTACTTTAGTAACCTTCAGTTTTTTATGTTCAATGCTTTGTGCAAAGACACCAGAAAATAAACAGCCATGAGCAAATTATAATCAAAACACCTGGCCCGCAGTCATAGCCTGAATTAGGGGAAACTGGATTATCTGAGTAGGAAGAGCTCCACCTTTACATATGGCCCTGCCTGGATGTCTGGTTGTGAACTCTTGTCCAGAGCAAGGCCAGTAGAATTCATAGTGTGCCTGTGAGAGCAGGAACTGCCCCTGCAATGCCAAAAGTCACAGGCTTTATTACTCCTTTGCAACTGGTCTGTTTACCGATTGCATTCCCAGGGTTTTAATTTATGGAGGTCACTAATTCACTTCACAAAAAGATCAATGCCTTTGAAAGAGGAAGTTATTTCTGGCCATTTTGGAGGAGAGAGGTCATGCCACACCGTTCAGGATGTCTTGGGGAAGCACCAGGGTTGGTCAGGAGGCAGAAGGTTCAGGGGAAAGTGTGGCTCGGAGCCTTTACACTGTTCTCTGCAGACACGAGGCAGGGCGTGGAAACCGTTTAGGAATGTCAGCGCGCTCTGGGTGATAATCATGCTTCGGCCTGGACTGATTTAAGGTTGAGGAAATACTGAACTGGTATGTGAAGTTAGACGAATGTGGAGATATGGATTTGGGATTGGCTGGTGTGCTCCTAGACGAATTGCTTGCCATTTTAGGAGTCAGCTAACTCTAGGAGGAGTAGTTTTTCTCTCTGGTCAGCTAGATTCCCCAAGATATCAAAGCATCATGAAATATAGAAAATAAAAATTATGATTAATGCAGTCATCACGACTGGCTGCATCAGGACTGAGGAGACTTAAATGTGCCCTCCACAATGCACTCCTCTGAGTTCTGTCAAAGCTGACACTCCTGCGACTGATCTTGATTTTTCAACCTGGAGCCAGAGAGTCCAGTCTGCTCCAGCCCAGGCCCTGGGGGCTTCTGAGTTGACGTTGCTTAGTCTCCAATGCTTTGTAGTATCCTCTGCTCGCACCATATCCTTTACCTTTAAATATAAGCCTTTAGTGAGCATTTTGTGTGTTGAACGATAATATTAACAACTTCTCAAAATTTACTAGAGTCACCAAAAGTAGAACTTCTCCTGCTTGATGTGTAGGTATGTAAATATATACAAAATTAAATGCTTATCTTAGCGAAGAACCTGAAATGAATGAAATGAATCTGAAATGAATGATCTATGTGCTTTATCCTTACAAGAATAGAACACAAGGAGCCCACAAAACGCAAACTATATAAAAGGAAATAAATGGTATAGATAAGAGCAGAGTATATATAAAATAGAAAAGGTCAGAATGAAAGGGTAGATTATTAAAAATAAGAATACAATAGATAAATTTCTAGCTAGACAAGCCCTGTTCACTCAGAATCTTTAAAGATGTAAGCCTTAATTTAAAGCATTTTTTTTCTGTATATGTATGATCTTACTAACTATGTATTATCTTTGGAAGAAATAGTCTAATCAATTTTGTGGGGCTCAGTTGCAGAATCCTGTTTAGGAAGCTTGATTTAAATTAGTGGATAAAAAGAATAAGAAGTTCACAAATTAGAAATATCATGAAGGTAATATCCTGTAGCTCCGGCAGACATAGGGAATAAGTGAAAAGTTATGTCCAGACTGCAAAAATATATGCACAATATATAGCACAACAGACTCATGAGACTGGTAAAATTGAAAAGAGTGACATTACTAAATGTTGGAAGGAAACAGTGGAACCGGAGCTCTTATACATTGCTGTAAAAATAGTAAATGTCTCAAGTACTATTTTAGAAAGTAGTTTGGCAGACCTTCACTTATTTAGCTAAAGAAACAATTACACTTGTAGATATTTATCCACAGCAAGTGAAAGATAAATGCCTATATAAACAGTGCAATGTCAATGGTAATAGAAGCTTAATAGCCCCGAACTGGAAATACAGCTAGCATCTCTCAACAGATGACGGAATTTGGAATAAATGTATATCCATACAATGAAATCGCACTCAGCATTCAAAAGGCATAAAGTACTAATACACAAAATATGGCCAAATCACAAACATTTGGTTGCATACAAGAAACCAGATAAAAGTAGAAAATATTTTATGATTCTTTGTAAAATTCTGTAACAGAAAAATTAGCGTAATGTCACACAAATAGAAGTATTGGGCTGTGGTCTGTCGGGTCAGAGCTGTTTCTGAGGGACCAAGAGGAAACATTCTTAGGAGATGAACATGATCTTTATCTTAATTACACTGGGGGTTACATGGATTGGTACATTTGTTGCAATGCATCAAACTGTAAACCTAAAATTGGTTGAATTTTACTGTGTGCCGTTATACCTGAATGAAAGTGTTGTACAATTTATTAAGCATGTCCCTTAATAATTTTAAGCTTATTAAGCACAAAAGTTTGCTGCTATTTATAAAGTCATAATGTCACTTTAAGATTTTGATCAATAGCTGAACATTCCGTCATAGGAAAAACTATAGATGTATCCTTCATCTCAGGAGCAGTGTGAAGTGCATGCTTATAATTTCCAAAAGATGTTGATGTGCCTTTTTTCTGCATGCTAATAATTATGATGGACCACAAATGTGGGAACCACAGGAAACTGTTTCAGCAGGTTCTCAGAGAATCTTCTTCCAGTAAGATAGAGTTTATTTCTATTTTAGGCAGAAAAGCCATTCTAGTATCACAGTAGCATTTTTTATAAACCAGTCAATTTGCTGTCTTTTCAAAGTCACTGTCCATTACCCCACAAGCCTGTGACTTGGTCTTATTTACCAGTAAAGTTGTCTCTGAATTTGCTTCTTTATCTGAGCAGCTTCTATGGCTCTGGTCTTCCAGTATTAAGGGTATCTTCAATATTTGCCCATATCTTTTGTTGCCTACAGGCCCCTTTTCAAATATCTAGAATACACGTCTTCAATTTTTAAAATATTATTTGATATGTTTATTATTGCTAACTTTTTATTTATATTTATTTTTCATTCCAAACATTATGGTCTCGATGCTGAGAGCTCTTTTATGATTTCATTATATATGTAAAAACACACATTCTTCATACATATTTTACACCTGGTAGTTATTAATAAATGTCTTTCCCAGTAATGATTAAGACAGTATAACATAGTTTTGAAAACTTGCAGTTTGAGGGTTATTATTCACATTCTATTGAGCTAATTTCACTTTTGAAATACTCAAAATTTAATTTTTTTGTTTATTATAAGGACTACTCATTTTACTAAGGTATATTCAAGCAAAAGATAATTTAGATATACACAGAAAAAACTCATATGATGTACAAATACTCTGTGCAAAAAAATAAAGTTCATGGAGCTGGAACATATTCTTCTTAGTAAAGTATCTCAAGAATGGAAGAAAAAGTACCCAATGTACTCAGCCCTACTATGAAACTAATTTGGGGCTCTCACATGAAAGCTATAACCCAGTTACAACTTAACAATAGAGGGAAGTGGGAAAGGGAGGGGAGGGAGGGGGTGGAGGGTAGAGGGAGGGGGATCGGTGGGATCACACCTGTGGTGCATCTTACAGGCGTATTTGCGAAACTTGGTAAATGTAGAATGTAAATGTTTTGGCACAGTAACTGAGATAATGCCAGGAAGGCTATGTTAACCATTGTGATGAAAATGTGTCAAATGGTCTATGAAGCGAGTGTATGATGCCCCATGATCATATCAATGTATACAGCTATGATTTAATAAAAAAATAAAATAAAAATAAAGTGGGTTCAATCCAAATAAATAAATAAATAAATAAAAATTTAAGGGAAAAAAATAAAGTTCAACTTCTAAAATAAAAGTAATGCTTGAATGTCTTTTGGAGGACTTTTTTAGTTAGAACATCACATAGTTAGAACATCACATTTTCCATTAATATAGCATGTGCGACTTGGAAGGAACCAGTCTTTTCCAAAATATCTTTTTAAGAGGATTTCTATTTATATGAAATGCGCAGCACCACAGAAAGTTGTGCTGATCCTCCCACCTTCTGCAATTTTATTTTAATGCAAATTCATTTTTATTACAATGTCTCATCTTTCTGGCCAGTTTCCATCAGCCAGTTCTGGTGATTCATAAGTTCCGTCCAATTCATGGAGGGAACATAAACAGAAATTAAACAACAGTCAGATAAACAGAAAAAATTATAGCTGAACCTCATATAAAGGTCATTGCTTTTAAGTGATAATTCAGGACTTAGCTTCTGTTTGAAGTACAGTGGTTCCCCCTTTTCCGCATTGCACTTTAATCTGTAATCAACTGCAGTCCAAAAATATTAAAGAGAAAATTCCAGAAATAATTTGTAAGTCTTAAATGGCACTCCATTCAGAGTAGATGGATGAAATCGCTTGCCATCTACCTCCTCGCGCCTGGGGCGTGAATTTTCCCTTTGTCCTGTGGATGTGGATCCCCGCTGTCTAAACTAGCCGCCCTTCAGTCACTTCTTAGCTTGTCTTGGTGATCAGATCCATGGACAGAGGACCCCTGTACAGCCCACTGCTTGCCAGGGCCGGGGACTGGCCAGGTGTCCAGCCGGCTTAACAAGGTTCCAGACGCAGACTGCTAAGCTACCTTGCTCAGGAACCATTTCTCTTAGGTGCCTGAGGGCTATCTACTTTAGCTGGAGAGTGTCTTAGAGAGAGTAAAGCAGTCTTCTTAGAATAGATAGATCTTAGTCTTTAGCAGAGCTTGGTAATCTTCAGCAGAGAGACGCCATGCTGGTGTTCTGCAGGCAGGAGAGGAGTCAGAGTCAGAGTAAGCGGGTCAGTGATAGAATGCGCATGCTCCCGACTGCCTGCTCCTCCAGCCTCACATAAGGCTGATCTCGGGCCTCTCAACAGCACAGGTGTAGAGACTGCCGATTCACCACTGCTCTCATCTCGCCAGCTCTCATGCTTGTTAGGAGAGCTGAATCCCTCCCCACGCCCTTTCCACCACGGTGTTCCATTACTGAGCTAGACAGGTATTTCTATAACTCTCTTTCCTCCCAGCCATAGGCTATACGGGCTGCTACATACCACAGTGCTTGTGTTCAAGGAACCCTTATTTGACTTCATGGTCCGTCTTAATTACTGTTGTTGCTAATCTCTTACTGTGCCCAGTTTATAAGTTAAACCTTATCTAGGTGAGAACATACGGGTTACAGGATAGTGGCACGTCCGTGAGTCAGTATTATGGGTGGTTTGGGCATCTACTGAGAATTGTGGACTAAATCAATCGTCCATGGGAAAGAGGGGCTATTTTATTTTTTAATACTGACTCTGTGAAGCCATGATTTTTTTTTTTTTTAATTTCAGAGTGATATGAGGGTACAAAGGTTTAGGTTACATTGCTGTTGTTTTTAAGGCAAAGTTCAAGTGTAGTGGAGTCCTTCACCCAGGGGGTGTGCTCACATCTGTCACATTAGGTGAGAACTTACCAATTACCTTCCTCCTTCCCTTCCCTCTCTCCCTCGTCCCTCTCCTCCTCACCAGAATACACTTAAGTTTTTCTTTTGTTCAGGCATGTAGCTGTTTATATATTTGTTTGGTAATGGTATTGAGTACATTGGATATTTGCTTTTCCATTCTTGGGTTACCTTACTAAGAAGAACGTGCTTCCGTTCCATCCAGGTTAATATAAAAGTTGTAAAGTTTCCGTCTTTTTTATGGCTGATGGTACACACATACCACAGATTATTAATCCCATTCATGGGTTGATGGGCACTTGGTTTGATTCCACGTCTGTGAATTGAGCTGCAATAGACATGCTGGTGCAAATGTCCATGTGGTAAAATTATTTTTTTTTCTTCTGGTAATGAGATGGTAGGGTCAAATGGAAGGTTGACGTTTAGTTCTTTGATAATTCTTCATACTTTTTTCCAAAGAGGCTGTATTAGTTCGCCATCCCTCCAGTAGTGCAAAAGTGTTTCCTTCTCTCCACAGCCACGCCAACAACCGCAGCTTTGGGATTTGGGGATGTGGACCACTCTCACTGGGGTTAGGTAAGACCTCAGAGTGGTTTTGATTTGCGTTTCTCTGATGATCAAGGACAATGAGCATTTTTTCATGTGTTTATTTGTCATTCATCTGTCTTTCTCAGAGAAGTTTCTGTTCGAGTCTCTTCCCCTCTTATAAATGGGAGTGTTTGCTCTTTCCTTGTTGGTTAACTTGAGTTCTCTGTAGACTCTAGTTACAGTCCTCCGTTGGCGTCATGGCATGCACACATCTGCTCCCATTCTGAAGGCTGTTGGCTTTAGTTGTTGTGCTCTTAGCTGTGCAGAGCTTTTTAATCCATGATTCTTTTGAGGACCATGTATATTATTAAACCTTCACTAAAAGTAGAATCAAAAAGAATTTGAGTCTTCTATTAATTAATTAATTTTTTTTGTTGCAGTTTGGCCAGGGTCAGGTTTGAACCTGCCACCCTTGGTATATGGGACTGGTGCCCTACTCCCTGAGCCACAGGCACCACCCGAATTTGAGTCTTCTAAAGTCCAAACAAAAAAGAAATAAAAACAATTCTTAGTATCAATTTTGTCTGATACAAGCATGAGGTATGATGTCAACCCTTTCATAATGCTCCGTTTACAACCTAAGCTTTCTCTGGTTAGAGCTATTAGTTGTATTGACTAGACTGTAGACTTAGATACTATCTACTCAAAGCTTATATACTTTCTGGGTACAATTCACAGCCTCACAGAATTTTGTGTAAATAGTAGAGTTTTAGATAAGTCCACCTTTTTTGATTCATTTTATACCTATTACCTTCTAAAACATTTATTGAGTCACAGTGTGTGTGAGACACTGGAAAGTGCGAAGGGTATAGAGATAAATATGGAATACTCTTTGCTCTCAAGGGCACACAGTCATGGCCTGGAGAGAGTGATGTAAGTCAATTATGGGCAGATAAGGTGAGAAATGCAATTTTTCTTATTTCTAAAACAGATCATTGACACAAATCAGCAAGTCATCAAAGTTGAATGTGTAAATTATGCATTCAAAGAAGAGATGTTTTATATGGATTGTAATAAAGTAGTAGGATTTTTCCATGTGGGAGCAGATTGAGATTAAGAGCAGGTAAGGAAGAAAGAGTATTTCAAGCTGCTGAAAAGCACAGGCCAATTAGAAATAGATTAGACAGTTAAAAGACCTGCAGAGTTTTAGTCTTGATTAGTGAAATGTGGACCGTATTTGTTCAACAAGGGCAAATTAGGGCAAAGAGAAATTTTGGAGTGTATCTTTTGATATTCTAAGAAACTCAGATTTTTCTCTTTCAATTATGACAGTCATTGAGAAGCTGAAACAAAGAACAACAAAAACACGAAAGAAAACAGGAATAATATAGTTATGTTTGTGTTTTAAAACAATCTCTTGGGCTATCTTGGTTGAAGATGGAGAATAGAATATATGGCCCTTGGACACAGGGCTCAGAGAGGAGTTTGCTGTAATTCACACGGGAGATGATGAGAACCAGTCTAAAGCATTGGTAACGAGGTGGGAGTTATTACTGAGAGAGGATAAAGTAGCAAAATTAATAGGATTCACCAGCCCATGGGATGGGATAGGAGGAGAAAGAAATGTCCGATGTTCTGAATTTGTGGTTTAAAAGATTGAATAAATAGCAGCATAGTTGGTTCTAAATGTGATCATCTCAGGATGATCAAGGAGAGAAGCAGGATTGCAAGTTTCATTTTGGACACGTGGATCTGGAATCTGTACATTGAAAATCAAGTGGATAATTGGCCGTTAGTATTCACTGTGCATTTATAGATGAAACACTTAAATGCTTCACTGAATCTCCTTTTTCATTAATATAAAAATTTAACATTCGCCAAGATGAAATTTAAATTTTATACTAAAGCAAATTATTTTTAGTAGGAATGATTAGTGCTGTCTAATGTAGACATTTAGAGGATTCTATTATCAAGAAAGGCTTTTATTGTGTCTTTTGTTTTTACTGTTTAATGTTTCTTTATGATGTATTATTACAGAATTGAAGAAAAGTAAATTCTATTCATTTATTTATTGTCTAACTCTATAGTCCTGGGTAGAGTGCTGTGGCATCACAGCTCACAGCAACCTCAGACTCCTGGACTCAAGTGATCCTCTTGCCTCAGCCTCCCTAGTAGCTGGGACTACAAGTGCTCACCACCAAGCTTGGCTAATTGTTCTATTTTTAGTAGAGATGGGTCTTATTCTTGCACAGGCTGGTCTTGACCACTTGAGCTCAAGAGATCACCCACCTTGGCCTCTCAGAGTGCTGGGATTACAGGTGTGAGCCACCATGTCTGGCCTCTTTATTTATTTTAATGTTTTGTTGTTGTTTTTGAGACAGAGTCTCACTCCATCGCCCTGGGTAAAGTGCGTGGCATCCTCATAGCTCATATCAACCTCAAATTCTTGGCCTGAAGAGATCCTCTTGCCTAGACATATTCTTATTTGACAATGTGAGTATTACCTTCTTTGCATTATTATTATTATTGCTTGGTATTTCGATGTAGCAATTGTCTGATTCCTGTTCTGAATGTATTTGTGTTCATTCATTCTTTATGAGGGTTTTGTTTCTAGTCTTTATCTTAAACATTGTTATTGTTATTAAATTTTAAGCCTTTTTAATTTTGTGAAGGCCAAAAAATGGAAACCTAATAAACTCATGTATATGTAAAAAAAAAAAAAAAAGATCTTGCCTCAGCCTCCAAGTAACTTTGTAGAAAGCCTGATGCAAAAATGAAAAGGGAGCAATTTGTTTCTGTTAAAGTCATAAATGCAACCTTTTAAAGTTTCATTTGGAACTATCTTCTTACATTCTTCCTAAGAGGCAACAACATTGAATGCTGTGAATGCGTAAAATGCTGATTTCATTAAATTAAAATTTGACATTGAAAGACTTTACATCTAAATGCACTGGCAAAAGTTTCTATTTTAAGAAGCAGAACTAAAGAAATCCACGGCCTGTATTTCATACAGCCGTGCTCCCGTTGACCATACTATTAACGCCCCATTGAGCTGACAAAGTCAAGGGAAGGCTGAGTTCACTTCATTGCCACCGTTATTCAGCTGAACATGAGTTCCTTTAAAATTATTATTGGAGAATATTCTTCATATGAACCATTAAAATGTGTATGCTTTCTTCCCATGCACAGTGAAGCCCCAGCCCACTTTGTGGGCAAAGCTCAAAAATCTTTTTCTTCATATCTAAAGGGAAAGTAAAACCCTATTTTTTCTTAAATTATTTAAAGAGAGATGACATGAGTAATTTTTCCAAATATCTCAAAATTGCCTCATTTTGCATATTGTTTTAAGTGACTGATGCTATAATAACAGAAAAACAATCATTTATTTGGTTTCGTGAAACAGTTTTTAAAAATTGTTCATGTTTGTTCGTTCTTTACGAGGTTTTTGTTTTTAGTCCTTATCTTAAACATCGTTATTGTTATTAAACTTTAAGCCTTTTTAAGTTTGTGAAGGCAAAAAAATGGAAACCTGATAGACACATGTATATGTAAAAATTTTTAAAAAAGTAAAATAAAATAAAAGAAATAAATAAAAATTGTTTATGTTTCTAGAATGTTAAATGTCAGTAAATGAAAACAAGAGAATGGAAAGGGTCTTGTGGGATCAGCGCCACACTATGAATACAACTATTGAAGTCCCTGTTGGTGCCCCAGCCAGCCCGGCAGGAGCTGTAGGGAGACCTCCTGCTTCCACCTTGGGGTTGTTGGTGAAGCCTGTTGGAGGGGCGGCAGGGGGGCTGCAGGAGGCTCCAGTGGCTGGGGGTGACACCTTCAGGCTGCCAGCTCCAAGAGCTCCATGGGGTTTTCTGCCTGGTCACTTTCATGTAAGTTTGCTAGGCCTGGGATCTGGAGGGATTGTACCCATCATTTGTTGGGCTATATATAGGTACAGCCCTAGACAATGGACCCAGGGGGAGATTTTTCCAACTTGGGTTTATCCCTCTGCCAGAAGCTCTGGTGCTTTCTCTGTATTCTTTTCTATTAATAAATCCTTTCTTACCACTGATCTGTGGTGGGTGGATTTATTCTTGGGATCTCCAGACCATGAACCTACTGAAGAAGAAATTTCCATAAGGCCCTTAAGATCAAAAGCCGATCTATACCCAGTCTGAGACATGTCTGGGATACCTGAATCATTGGAAGACACTTCACGTTCACAGTCAAGATCTATTTTCAATAAGGTTTCATTCTACAAAGCCATCGCTGAAGAGACATTTATTCTTCCAACTATACGTAATTTAAAAAGTGGTTTCTTTTCTCGGTGTACTTGAATACTATCACACAGCAAAACACATTGTCATTTGAACTGCAGTGCTTTCCATTTTTCAAAAATCTATTGTTTCAAGTTAAACTGTTATAGTTGGGGAAGAAAACCTCATAGTTCAAGTGAAATTAAATAGCAGTCTTGTTGATCTCAGAGAAAGTGCACAAGTTAAGCCACTCCTTTCTTTGACTGTGACATATAGAAACCCTTTTTTAAAACTAAGGTTTTGGTTTTAAAAGCGAGTGTAACTCTCACCCTACACTCATATCCCACTGGTCAACATTGTACTTTTTCCACTCCATAAAACTAAGTCTATAGTTTCTCCAAAAATCACCGAGTAAATACATAGGAATACAATACATGAATCGCCTTAGATTTCTTTTTCTAACAATCCCTCATGCATTGCTAAAGCCATTCAGACTTCCCTTTAACACAAAGGATGCAGAAATACAACAATGAGAAAAATAAGCCCTTCTTGAAGTTGAAAAGAGATCCACATTGATTTCTAGCTTCTGTGATAAGTTTCACACCAGCAAAAGAAAAGGGGGAAAAACTGATGGGGGAAAAAAGTCAAAATTCTAAGACAGTCCCTTGTGACAAACTGTATTTTTATGTCCTTAAGTCGGTGCTTTTGACCAAATGTAAATGTTAGTAAATGGAGGGTAAAGAATAGACTTCTTTAACATAGAAAAGCAATAAAATGTAGCCAAGTAAATATTTCTATCCCCTTCTCATTTTTTTTTCCTCCAAGTCCACAGAAATATGCAAAGAGGAACTCATTCTCTCTGTTTACCTGTATAAAAACTCTTGCAAGAATCGTTTTTTTAACTAATATTTAAAATACATAAAATGAGGACATTTGAACAGAAGTGAGGGCTCACTCCCTAGTCTCATTCCATTACTTCTGTTTTTGTATACGTACCTTTACTAAAAAATAGAGTAATCCCCAAGTAAGCATGTCTATCTTCTTAATTATAAATGTTCCCACATATACACCCTTTAAAGAACCACTTTTGAAAGTGACAGCTGCACCCTTGACAGCTATAGAAAAAGTTTTATAAAACACTATTGATTTAAGAAAGAATATAAATTTTGTTTGTTTTAAGCTGCACTTAAACAAATCAAGTAATAACTTTGATATACCTATAATCCAAAACAAAGCCTTAGTTAATTGAAAAAGAATAATTAGCTTGTGCAGCCACCTTGCTGAATATGAGATCTGATAAGATTGTCAATATGAGCAAGAGAACGCTGAATAGTCTCTCTCACAGGTGCTATATTTAGTATGGGTGTAGTTACAGTTACTCAATAACAGAAAAATAAGTGAAAGGAAGTGGGGAAGTTCAATACAGCTTTTTGACTTCAGAATTACTGAGGAGGAATTCAGTCTTCACAACACATGTCTCTGAGCGCAGGATGCCTCTAAAGCAAACGAAATGGAAAAAGATTAGGACGCACATCCAAATAGTGAATACATGTTGGTGTTTTTGAAAAAAGACTTGAACAATTTATTCTTCAGTTTAAGTATTTTGGAGGTCAAAGTTTCTGATAAAATTCTGAGAACCTACCTGAATTTCTTCTTTGCCCCGTAGCAGCTACTACCCAGGACAGCAGGATCACATCTCGAACCAAAGTCTAATTTTAATCTCATAGTCCATTATTGTTTCATTATGTCGTGTAGGTGTGAATCTTACATTTCTGTCCCTTGTCAATTAGACATATTTTACAGGTCTGAGTGGTGTGAATAAAATGTTCAGCTAGGATAACATGGCTGTTTTGTCTTCATTTTAAGTTGTTGAAGGAGAGTTGGGAGACTGCTACCAATTCAACTTCAAAAAATAATTTAAATGTCTTATTATTTGAGCTCTTTTACTTTTTAACTACTCATTCTAATTCATTTAAAGTTTATGAATAGTCTGGGGAAAATGATCCAGACTGCACAGTTTTGGATGAAGTTCAAAAAAGTCATTTTAGGGGGTTCTGCATGTACAAGGTCAGAGCTGAGCATCAGGGAGGCCGAGTTGAAGTTCAGGTTCAAGTGAAGCCTGGGGCTGCCGTGCACACAGGCTCCTGCAGAGAGAAGAGGCTGGCACCATGCAGGTGGGGCTGTTGTAGGGGGAAAAGGATGTCTCCTTTCTCTATTCCTGCCTGTTTCCAAGACTTGAGTTTGTGCAGTGGCTATGGCAGTAATTACTGAGGGGTGTCAGAACACCGTGCCTCTCATTCAAAGGGACCTGAAGCCAGGAGGGAGAAATTCCCAGTGACCAAACCACATGAGTTACTAAACACTGAGAACCAAACTTGCTGATTTACACCAATCTCAGGAATTGCTTTACTTTTCTTATAATGAACCTTTAAGTAGAGTTCAGATATATAATGTTAAAAAGGAATGTTCATTCATTCCTCTATAATTTCCCTCCATGCTAGGGTAAGAATGGACAGAAAGTCTTGCCCTTTGACCAGGGTGGTGCTAACAGTATTCATTAGGCAGCAGCGAGAGAGAAACTTTTTGAAGAAGTCAGATCCATGAGCTCACTGTTCCTCCCCTCAGAGAACATTCTCTGTAAGTAACAATAAAATCTTTAAAGTCTTCAGAATTCGTTCTAAGTTAGTCTAGTGGATTTGTATTTGAAAATTTAAAACTTGAAATTTATTTAGCAACTAAACACAGCTTAATAGCATATAAGCACCAAATAGTACAATGAAGAAAGCACTTTTGTAGATGCTATGCAATTTGAGCTTCAAAATGTTTTTTTTTTTTTTTTTTAGAACAGAAAGAAAACAATACTCAGATAATTCAATATGGCTAGGCATTTAAGTTTTCTTTCATTTTCTATTATACTATACCTCAGATAGATTAAATAGAAAATCCAAGAAAAAGAAGCCTTTCCTAAAAAACCGAAACAAGACAATAGGCAAATCCTTTGCTTTAGCAGGTGTAGCTCGAATCATATATACATGCACAGTAAACATCACTGTGGAAGCTACATTTCCTTGCTGGTGTTACTACTTGGGAGTCCTGAGTTCTTACAGAGGACACTTTTTTTCTATTGATTCCTGCTTTTTATTTATTTGATGATGTCATGGAAATAAACATTGTGCTGGTTTCAGTTTGTATAGCATGAGGGTACCTGGTTCAGTTTAGGTGATCCGTGGAAGGGACAGCAAAGAAGCACTTTGATGACACACGTCTTGTTCTTCAGTGACAATCTATTCAAGATGCTGCCGGGGACTAACAAAAACTGTGAACAAGACTCAAATTTACAACATAAGGATCCTTCATAAACACGAGCACAGCTCACCAAATATTAACACATTGAATTAAAACCTATTCCCCATGGTCTATAACTCTATTTCAATTATTTTGGTCTTCAGTTAAATTCCAGAAATTTCCAAAATCAACAAACCAAGATGATGTAATGAAAAGATGTCTCGTTCATAATGAAGCTTATAAATACTACTGTAAAAACTTAACACGGTATAATATAAAGGAAAATTAATGTGCAAAAATAAGATGAACCTGCTATTTATAGTATTTGGACATATTTTTTATAACAGAGAGGGGCGGCCGGCTCACGCCTACAATCATAGCACTCTGGGAGGCCAAGGTGGGTCCATGACCTGAGCTCAGGAGTTCCAGATCAGTCTGAGTAAGAGTAAGGCCCCCTGTCTTTACTAAAAATAGAAAAACCAGCCAGGCATGGTGGGGGGGCGCCTGTAGTCCTGGCTACTCTGCAGGCAGAGGCAGGAGGATCACTTGAGCCCAAGAATTTGAGGTTGCTGTGAGCTGTGATGCCACGGCAGACACTACCCAGGATGACAGAGTGAAACTGTCTCAAAAATACACACACACACACACACACACACACACACACACACACACAAACAGAGAGGGGCTATAGAAAAATAGCAAAGAGAATAATTATGGAGTTGAGAATTCTTTTGCTATCAACAGTCACATAATCTTTCCAGGCAAGATGCAGTATTGACTATCCGAAAAAAAAAGTTGTTCAAATGCCTAGGAAACCTCCTCCCCCCCCACACACACCATGCGACTCTAACTACAAAAATATTTCTACAGGTTGGACCCTGTCATGGAATAGACATGAAAAAAAGTTTTTATAATAAACTACAGCAAAAGTATTAGGATATCATTTATACTATTTTTTTTAGCAGTATGGACTTGGATAAGTATACTTATTTCAGAAATGTAGATTTTCTTTTATTTATTATTATTATTTTTTGCTTAATCAATACCTTTTAATTGCTTTTATCTGAAAAACCCTCATATAAAATTGGTGTTTGGGTTGGCTTTCAGCAGCTGGCTCCTGAGCTCTGAGGAAGCTTGCCTTCTTTGGAGCTACACCATCTTTCTTCTGGGCAAGGGACATTTTGGGGGCAGTTTCATCTTTTCTTTTGAACTTCACTCTTCAGCTTCTTCTTGTAAGTGGACCGTCCTGCATAGCAGCCTGAGCTTTCTCACCCAGCTCCTCCATCATGCTGGAGTCACATTGTTCCTTATTTTCGGAGAGAACTGTTTCTCGTAAGCGTCTTCACCTTCCATTCAAAGCACGTAGGATCTGCAGAATTATGGCCCATTTGCTTCCCTCGTATTTCAGCATTGAATTCCTGCTTTCAGAACCATAACTAAGGAACTGTTTGGCATTGTGAGGAATTGAAAAGCTTCCATCCACAGCTCCCTTCAGGGCCCCCAAACTTTATTGCTGGTGGTAGTTATGACCAGGCCTGCATCCGAAAAGCATGGAACAGCACCTACTGGGCCGTCCATGCTTTCCATGTTGTATCCAGGTCCTGTTACCTCCACTTGGCCTTCATAGATCGCACCCCTGCCAGCCCTACTGAGAATCCCTTGGGCCAGCGCCAGGCCAGTACAATATGCTTTGGGGTGATTTATCAATGCCCACCCTGCACAGCAGACTGGGTAGGTCATGTGCCCAGCTGTGCAGACTATCATATCACCTCTACCTGGGCACAGGCAGTCACACGGATGATGTCCCTGTTAGTTACTTGAGTTTCCCACTAGGTAAATGTTATTGATAACAATAATGATTTCACGGACTTGTCACAAGGATTCAGGAAGCTTGTATTTGCAGGTGGTATATGGCCCTGGATATATTAACTTACACAATCTTCACACACCTATGTCCATATGTGCATAGAATTCTCCACGTAAACTTTATCCCCTCAACCCTGGCAAAATATTGGCCTAAGATTTTTCCACATTCAAATGTCTTTTGATATTTTTGTTTGTTAATCTCTTAAAATATTTGCTTAATATAAATGTCTGCTAGTACAGTTTTAGAAACCCCATATTTCTGTACAAATATCAAGAAGAGTGTTAGTTTTGAACAACTTTTACTTTTGGTAGTTAAATATTTTACCTATTTTTTAGAAGTTCATTTATCTTGCCATGTATTAATTTACTCTTGCGTCTTTATTGCTTCAACATTTAATTTCTTGTATTTTCTATGCAGCAAGTAAAATCTTTAAAGATCTCTTTTTTAAAATAATTTATCGTTTTCAAAAAGTGCTTTCTTTTGTTAGAATTTCAGAACTATTTCAAAATTAGACTAGCGTTATAAAAAATCGGTGGAGTTTTTAAGTTCTAAACTCTATCCTGTAAGTTAATTTTCATCAAAATCAAATAGGTGATAAAAAAATGAAAGAATATACACGGTATATTGATGCACATTTTGTTGTACTCAGAGAATATTTTCTTTTATTTTATGTTGGATATATATAACTGTATATGTCATTAAAAATAGGGATGAATGCATTGTAATCCCAACAAGCTTAAGTACTATTATATTCACATACAATTTCAGGAAGTCTTCATAATTGAGTTGAATATATTACAATCATCAGTTTTTAGGCACAGTAATATAAATTCAACTATGTACATGTTTTTAAGTTTCTCCTATAATTCATTGCTTATAGCGTATACTAGATAAATGTGGTAACTGTATATGTGGGAAAGACAGATTTAGAATTTATGTTTACTTACCAATCTCTCTGCTCTGCTGCAATATAGTCAAGTTTAGAAAAAGCTGTGTACATAGAAAACAGGAGATTTCATGAAAGGAGTCAGCCTAAGCACAGAAGAGGGCCCAGTACAGGCATTAAATCAAAATCTGTTGAATGAATAAAATAACTTGAACTTCAAAACAACTTGAATCATATTTCAAGTTGGATATGCACAAAATAGGATGCAATAAGGGAGAACATTGATATTAGAATTATTTCATCTACCTAAAATGAGTAAACACAATGTGCACTGGAAAAACATACATTTGATGTGCAAATGTTTGGTGATTGAATTTTTTGTTATTCTTATCATAAAAACAAACCAATGCAATGCTGTTAACTATATATGAACACTCTAAATTTACTTTACACATATATCCAAGGGACAAATTATCAATGTTTTAGATCCGAATACTTATTGTGAACCAAGCATGGTAGCCTTTTCTTTAGCACTGTGATAATTATCGATATTGTGTAATTATTTTATTGACGCTCAAAAAATTTAAGAAAATGAAATAAAAAATTAAACATTGCATAACAATTTTATTAAAAATGGCTATTTCAGTGATACAAGTATGCAATCAAACTGTAATTTAAAAGATTTTCTGCAATTATTAAAGTGCTTGTAGTTACATAGTGACATAATTACTATTCTACACCCTAGAAGTATCATTTTTAAAATAGTTTCTAACTCAGCCACCTGCCCAGTTGGCCCGCTTAGCTGTGGAAACTTCTATGATACTGTGTATCATTCTCAATTAGTATTGGAAAGAAATACCAAACACAGTGAATTCTTTCCTAGTCAAATTTGTTTATTTATGACTAATATTAGCGGATAACCAAACAATCAAATGGCATCTGCCGACCTAGAAGATAAAAGATTTAAGTGGAGAAAGTTCTAAACGTCTGTGATAAGAGGGTAATTACTAATCATTTTACTGTCCTGTGTAAAAAGATCTGGGAAAAGAAATCATTTGAGGACAAAATTAAATGTTTAATATGGTCAACGGATACCATATGCTATACCTATATTTCTGCAAGAAGAAAAATAGGTAACTCTTGTTCAATGAAAATGTATATTTAAATGGGAGAGAAATAATAATTTAATCATATTAAATTGAATTCAAAAGTTTTAAAAAATTATCTTATATAAGCAATAACTATACTTTCATTTGAAAAAACCTAATTGGAATTGAAATCTGTATAGTTGGTTTTGACTTGTGTCTCTGTACATATTTTATAACATTCAGATCATTTTTTATCATAATTAGTATTTAGTCTGGAAGATATTTTTGCTCATTAATTTGATTTTTAATGTTTTTCTTCATATCAAGTTCTGTTTCTTACCAAATGCTTTTTCTTTCATGTTGCTTTATAGCATTGTCATGACTCTACTAACCATCCTTCAGATCTTCGCCTGATCTTCTGTCTCCCTGGAGGAGAACACTGGCTTCTCTCCATAAGTCAGATGCCCCGGCTCGAATGGCTCTGCACCAAGTCTACACTTCATAACGGCTATAAAAGTTGCAGTTATATGTTGATCTGTGTTATATTTTTTAAAATTAGGTTTTTTAACTAAATTTTAAGTTCTATGAGAGCAGATGCTGTGTCTGGTTTTCTTTTTTTTTTTTTTTTTGGTTGCAGTTTGGCCGGGGCCAGGTTCAAACCCACCACCCTCTAACTATGGGGCCAGCACCCTCCTCACTGAGCCAAAGGCGTCACTGTGTCTGGTTTTCTATCCAACTGTTTTTTTTTTTCCTGTGCAGCAGACACACAACAGATACGAAGTTCACATTTGTTAAAAGGATTAATAAACTGTACTAAGCTACCATTTTAGTTTGAAGGCAGGAGGTGCTAATTTCAATTCTATAACAAATTATAAGAAATAAAAGTGAATAAATATTTTAGTCTAAGGGAATCAGGTGATATTTTGCTCAAGCTTTTCAAACACTGCGTGTTGGCACTATTATGATTTTATCAGGAACATTATAGCTAGAATCAATTGATCTGATGGTATAAAGCAAAAACAGTATATGTTAATACATTCTATCATCTAAATAGAGAGGATTTAGACAAGTAAAGTGAATTCACAAGTATCTATGTAAAGCAGATTAAACTATATCTTAATTCATGGATTGCCTTTTATCCTTACATTATTATTATTATTTATATTTTTTGCAGTTTTGGCCCGGGCTGGGCTTGAACCTACCACCCTGGTATATGGGGCCAGCGCCCTACCCCATTGAGCTACAGGCACCGCCCTATCCTTACATTATTTTTAGTTCATTGTTTTTTGCCCAGTTTTCAAATTCCAACTAGTGTAGAAGGACATGCATATTTTTAAAATCTGTTCATTATTTTCACAGAACATTCATGTTTTTATTAGTATATTAAAATTAGAAGTAATTTTAGTGCTTAAAAGATAGATATTCCTATTAACTTTCAGAAAAAGTAAGGAATGGATAAAGCATTTTTATTTATTTATTTATTTATTATTAAATCACAGCTGCGTACATTAGTATGATCATGGGGCACCATACACTTGGTTCATAGACCGTTTGACACATGTTCATCACACTAGTTAACATAGCTTTCGTGGCATTCTCTTCGTTATTTTGCTAAGACCTTTACATTTCACATTTACTAAGATTCACATATACCCTTGTAAGATGCACCGCAAGAAGAAGTAGACTTTCAGCCATGACTTAGTTTCCTAATAAAAAGTAGAAATTATTATTTTTTTATATATGGAGTAAAAATAAAATTCTACATTATTATTATTTTTCTTTTTGCGGTTTTTGGCTGGGGCTGGGTTTGAACCCGCCACCTCCGGCATATGGGGCCAGCGCCCTACCCCTCTGAGCCACAGGCGCAGCCTATAAAACAAGTTTTTAAAACACGGTCTTTACCCTACTTTTTCTCATATAAAATAAAGCAAGAGATAAAGATTTAAAAAATAGATAAGATTTCTGAAAATGTAAATTAATCTTATTAATCATTTAAGTCATTTGTTGAAATATAAATACTATATTAACTTTTGTATTTTAACAGATGAAGTTATATGTTCCTGATGTTTTTTCAGGAAAACCCTTGAGGAATACATGTGCTGTTTGATTTTGCGACTTTGTTTTCTTCAGCTTTTCGGCCAGATTTGCAACCTTCATCTTTTGGATTTACCAATAGAACAGATTCATAAGTGTTATGTTTAAAATGTCTTGATTCAGAAATTTGGAAATTTAATGAGGGAATAAATGTTTTGCCTGTTTCTGCCTATGATTTTCCATATCTGCTCACAAGAAGAATTCAGCACATGGGCCACTATGTAGTCATTTTATCACACTTCAGGCAAAAAAAAAAGAGAGAGAAAGAGCTGAAGAATATTACAGATTGCAGCAGTCTCAACTGTGAAAATCTAAAAGAAGTGTAAACTCTGAAAATATCTGCAGCTTCTGAAGTGTGCTGTTAAACGAAGTGGTAATGGAGACATTGAGAAAAGGATGGACCCAGGTGGCAGAACTTTGTGGAGGGCGTCAGGAAGAGTCTGGGGTGTTCACCTGGGGTGAGAGAACCCAGCTCCTGCGTCAGCTTCATTTTTTTATAAAACAGCTTTATCACAGAACCATCAGTGAATTAAACGTTAACATCCAACGGCATCGAGTAAAAAAATAACAATTTTGTGGCTCTCGGAAAGCTGCCCAGTGGTGAAAGCTTTTTCCTTATAACTCAATAACGCTGGGGCGAATGAGTATCGGGAATGAATACAAAACATACTGCACTCTGGCTAAGTGTCAGGCACGGTGACAGGCCTTGAGATAGTCTACTCCTGGCTCTAAAGTTTTCCCCAGTCTGTTTGGGGAATCAGCCAATTACAAACCTTATGCCCACTTATTAGAAATACAGTGGAAGATAATTTCACATAAAGTCAGTGGGACCTAGAATAAGGGACCTTAATCAGCTTGAAGGCATGAGAATAGTTTTTGAAACATTATGTATCCTATTAGGAAAAGAAGGCAAAAAATATTGTATACAAAGTTGCAAAGGGTAGAAATGTGAAAAGTAAGTATTTAAGTAAATATAAGTGGTTGGAAGTAATGAGGTTGAAAATAGATAGATAGATAGATAGGAAGACCAGCAGAAGATTTAAGTAGAAATACAAATTCAGGAAGAGTTTACATTGCAAGTGGCAGACTGATATCCTTCTAAGAAGTCTGGAATTTATTCCCAAGATGCGAGGTGGACACTAATGAAATTCTGATCGGGAGATTATAGTAGATACGTATTTGGAGAAACTCAGGAAGCTACTGCATTAAGCATGGTGAGTCACAGAAAAATAAACTGGGAATGGACATCAATTGAAAGACAGAATTATCCTTCAGAAAATAATTACTTGCCTCTGTAACTGATTCAAGATCAATATAATTAAAACATGAGAAATCATGTACATAGTAATACTAACACAGGCTCAGGCTTCACATACGTTGTCTTTTTCAATTCTTAAAATATATGGAAGATCAGTATTGTTACATTCTATTCATAATTTTGAAAACGAGGAAAGACTTAGTCTTCACCTAGCTCCCCATATCTTCCGATCACTAAGTCCTGGTGGGAGGCTTCAATTCAGACACTGGTTTCAAGTAATAGCTTTCTCACACTTCTAGCATACTGGAAATTTTCCACAGAGTCAGCATCAACTAGAAGGTTTGGAAAATATGTTCAGAACAAGTTACATGACGTAGTTTTCACGAACTATTCAGTCCTGATGCTTACTCAGCCCTCTTACGCAATTCGATTTCACTTGATTCAGAGGATTTGTTTTTCATATGTAGTAATTACTTGGTATCCTTGGGTGATTGGTTCCAGGACTCCCCACAGATACCAAAATCTATGCTGCTCAAGTTTTATATACAGAATGTCTCAGTATTTGCATGTAATCTGTTTATACCCCCCAGACACTTTAAATTTAATCTATGGATTGCTTACAGTATCTAATACAATGTAGATGTTATATAAATAGTTCTTGTACTGTATTGTTTAGGGAGAAAATGACAGGAAAAAAGTAAGTCTGTACATGTTCAATACTAATGTTCATTTTTCAGGATTTTTTTTTTTTTTGAGACATGGTTTTTCCCTGTTGCCCAGGCTAAAGTGTAGTTGTGTCATCATAGTGTACTGCAACCTCAAACTTCTGGGCTCAAGTGATTTTCCTCCCTCAGCCTCATGATTAGCTGGGACTACAGGTGCATGTTACCATGTCCTGCTAATTTTCTTTTCTTCCTTCCTTTTCCTTTTCCTTCCTTCCTTCCTTCCTTCCTTCTTTATCCATTCCCTTCCATTCTCCTCCCTTCCCTTCCCTTCCTCCCTTCCCTTTCTTCCTTTTTTTTTTTTTTTTGTTTATTTGTAGAGAGGGGTCTTGCTATGTTGTCCAGGCTGGTCTCAAACTCCTGACCTCAAGCAATCCTTTTGCCTCTGCTTCCCATGGTGGTAGACTGCAAGTGTGAGCCACTGCACCCAGACTTGGACTTCCCTGAACATTTTCAACCCATGGTTGAATCTACTATGGAATCCTTGTCAATGGAGGGCCAACTCTTATCGGCTGATTTCCAAATATATAGAAATGGGTAAGACTCATTCGCTTTCTAAGACGGAAGCAAGCTTTACTCTTTGAATTTTCAAAACTGATTCATATTCATTTAATGAGATCATTGAAAAGTTCATGTTAAATAAAAACCAGAGTCTTTAAATGCATAAAATCTAAAACATTAAATAATAACAGTTCAATATTATTGAGTATATAGAATAAATTTGAGACTCATTAGGACATGTTAGAAATAACCATTAAGCTATATTTTTAAATAAGTAGAATCTCTTAATAAAACATAAGTGACAAAAACTTGAGTATTTAATGATGCATTTTTTCTATGTGGGGACATAGCTCATGACTTATTTCAATTTTGAAACTCTGAATTTTTTCAAAAATAATTTATTTTTGTGATTGATAAATATATTCCAACCACAAAGCTTAAGGATATAAAACCACAAAATGAGTTTTAACGATTAGTCTTATTGACACTAGCATCAAATATTGCATACAAAGTGGCAGCATTGTCAACCAAGTTTCAACATATTTTTGATATTAAAGAAACATTATTTTAAATGGCAATTATTATGATAAAAAACCTGTGAAATATTTACTCTTCTTCTATAGCTCTGTAATTATTTCCCCATGTTAGTACTTATACTTGAAATAATATGCCCAAGGAGTTACAGAGATTAAAATGAAATTGCATAACCATTTATAAAGGCTGCTTTTTTTTTTTTTTTTGGCTGGGGCTGGGTCTGAACCTGCCACCTCTGGCATATGGGGCCAGTGCCCTAATCCATTGAGCCACAGCTGCTTTTTAATGGTTAATTTCTTAGAGAACAACTGCTGTCTAGTAGCACAGGTGGTCTTTTTCTTTGTTTGTTTTTTACCATTGTATTGTTTCAGGATTAATTAAAATACTTGCTCTAGTACATCACAGATGGAAATCAGACATGACATTCTAGATTCTTTGTACTGGTGATTATAATTATGATTATTATTCTGTAGCTTTCTGAGGATTATAATGGTATAATTTACTTGTATTCCCAAAGGTCATCTAAGCCCCACCAAAAGCAAAAACAAAAAAATCCAACTCTACAGGGTGTGACAAAGTCAATGTGCAATTTAAAATTGTCATCTAATCCACTGTGTCAATAAGATGGGGATAGCTGTTCTGTGTCTCACGACTACCATCAAAGTATTTCATCAGTCAGTGCTGCTGAAAAACTTCATTGTAACTATGTTATCAAAAATACTAGAGTATTATTTGCTCACAAAAATACAACTGTTTTTGTCTGTTGGCTTTCTTGGCATCATTTGCGAGGTGAATCCAGATTTCTTAGTTTTCTTGACTCATTTATGTCGTAAATATTTTTACTTTAGTTCTAGAAACTCTTCTTTTTCCTTTTTTCTTTTTTCCTTTTCCTTTTTTTTTTTTTTTTGAGACAGAGTCTCACTATGTCAACCTGGGTAGAGCACTATGGTGTCATAGTTCAAAGCTAGGTGGTGTCATAGCTGACACCACTCACAACCTCCAACTCCTGGGCTTAATCGATTCTCTTGCCTCAGCCTCCCAAGTAGCTGGGACTACAGGTGCCCGCCACAATGCTCGGCTGTTTTTTTTTGTTGTTGTTGTTGTTTTGGTTTTTTGTTTTGCAGTTTTTGGCTGGGGCTGGATTTGAACCCACCACCTTCAGTATATGGGGCCGATGACTTACCCCTTGACCCACAGACGCCGCCCTGTTCTGGAAACTCTTCTTATCTTGGTGACACCCAGCTTAATCTTAGTGCAGCAGGATCTAATTATTACTTAGAATTTTCCATCTGTTTTATTATTTAGTTCCTCTCCTTCTCTCCCAGATTTTAATCTTTGACTCTGCTCTCTTCTTAGTCGAGGTGAGTTGTAAAAGATTTCATCTGCACAGGTGGGTCCAGGGACTGGGTTTGCCAACGTCTCCTAAATAGATCATTCCAATTGGCCTCAGTTGAGTCTAAACCACTAATGCCTTCCAGATGTTTTTACCTAGATATCATACAGCAACCCCAAAATTAACATATGTGAATAAACTGATGGGAATTTCCCAAACCATCCCTTTTTATTTTCCATGGTGTCATCCTGTAGATGTGACCTACGGAAGCTTTATATTCCTCCTTGTTCATTTAGATCTAATCAGGAGGGTCTTCATGAACACCTGCCAAAGTCCACTCCATCTTTTTATAGCAGCTACTCCGTGACGGTCCTTTAAGATTTCACCACGTCTCTGAATCCTGAGAATCCCTGCCCACCTTCTCTCTCCTCTGTTAGAATTCTGTTAGATGGCTCCTCTCCCTTACCACATGTCCCCTTCAGAGCTTACCTGGAGAAAAGGTCTGGGATGCAGGAAGTTGACTTGGTGATGTGCTTTAAGATGAAAAGAAAAGCAGAAGGAAGAAAAGTCAAAAAAATGCTGAGCTATCCAGCTGGTCCCACCCCAGGAGCATCTGTGAACTCAGGATTACCTGGCTGGAAGGTAGATAAAGGGAGCATCTGTGTACTGGTTCTGAGCCTCTCTGGAGCAGCACTAGCCCAAGTGTTCAGTCTCCAGAGCCTACAGGTTTATGAGTGTATGAGGACCATGGGGTGTGGGAGGCTCCAAAGGCACGGCTTACAGGATTCCAAGCAGGAAGCCAGGGATGTGGTGAAACCAGATAAGGTGATTGCCCGTGACACCGTTTACTGCGGGGGCTGGAAGTCAGCTTGAAGGCAGGCACCTGCAGCGTCTCCAAAGTACGCTCTGCAGGACAGGTCTGATTGTGGACTTACCAGCCACGCTTGAGGATCTGCACGGCTTCCCTCACGTTCACAGTAAAGGTCAAGCTCCCTTTGGAGAGCATCTAAATTCTCTGGGAAGCTACATCTGGCCCTCCCGAGATGAGTCAAGTTCCCTAAAGGATCCTGTTCGTTCTGTCTGTCATATCTAGTGTGGCACAGGTAGGAGGCCATACCTCCTACCTTTGATCTTTCCTGATCAAAGAAAAAGATAATTACCGTAAATCCTTTAAAATGGAAATCAAAATTTCACAGGAAACGGGAATGGCAGCCATGGAGATGCGTTAGCATGGGAGGGCTAGTGGGGAGTTTACATTTCAATAAAACTAAGAAATTAAAACGTAACTGTGTCCTTCTATATTTTAACAGGTCTTAGGCTTTTAGACAATTGTATTTGGATCCTTAAATACATTTTAATATATCAGTGTTTTGCATGGAATTTTTCTGAGATTTTATAACAGGATGAACTTATATCCTCTATAACAATTTGAGTTTTACAAAAGATCTGTCATTTTTTTAATAAAATATACAAGGTTTGCACCAATTTTCCAAGAGATCCACTTTAAATCATGATTTCTCAAACATTCTCTTGCTTGGGAGCACCTAACGCATATATTTCTCTCTCTCTCTCTTTTTTTTTTTTTTGTTTATTTTTATTGGTGCCATGACTCAGATACGTCTAAGGTGTATTTTTAATCATTTCCCTCTGCAGTTGTTAAGTGTGCACCTTGTCCCCATTGTCAGTGGCTTGGGGTGTGACTGGAATTGTCTGCAAACATAATTTCACAGTCATAATCAAAACATGATTCTTGCAAGACGTGCACTTTCTCTTTTTAATTGATTCGCACTGTATTTGCATCGTATTGAATAATACTCACAGAACTCTACAGTGAGTGAACAGAGTTATCAATAAAGAATTTGAGGAGGGGAAAGGGATGGTAAGTTATGTTACGTGGCTAGCAGGGGAAAGTGTATAACTGCACAAACTCTCAGTTCTAAAAGTGATGGATTACATCCTATAGCAAATGTGTATCTCTCTTGAACTTCCTCAGGGTGGAGATCCACAGAAGAAATGAATGATGAGAACACACGTATATTCACTTTTTGTTTTTTTATTGCTCTCATAGGAAACTTCATGTTATATTAAAATTGCCAGTGTAGGCTGGTGCCGTGGCTCATGCGTTTAATCCCAGCATGCTCGCGGGGGCAAGGCAGGTGGATTGCCTGAGCTCAGGAGCAACAGCCTCAGCTGAACAACACTCTTCTCTACTGAAAATAGAAAAAAAAAAAAAAAAGAGAGAGAGAGAGAAAACACTAGCTAGGCATTATGGTGCTGCCTGTTGTACCAGCTACTCAGAAGACTGAGGCAAGATGATTTCTTGACCCAAGAGTTTGAGGCTGCTGTGAGCTATGACACCATAGCACTCTACCCACGGTGACAGAGTGAGAATTTGTCTCAAAAAAAAAATCAATTAATAAAATAAAATAGCTAGTGTACTTCTCTGTCTACAATTAGGCTATATTTTTTGTGAGGTTTTCTGACTTTTTTTAAATTTTTTTTTTTTTTTTGTAGAGACAGAGTTTCACTTTATGCCCCTTGGTAGAGTGCCGTGGCGTCACACGGCTCACAGCAACCTCCAACTCCTGGGCTTAAGCGATTCTCTTGCCTCAGCCTCCCGAGTAGCTGGAACTACAGGCGCCTGCCACAAAGCCCGGCGAGGTTTTCTGACTTTTAATAACAAGAAAGCAATAGCAGTAATAGGTAATTATTGATTATATAATTTACTTTGAAACAATAGTTCTATAAGAGCCTCACCTGAATTCCCTTATTGGCTTTTCACGGCAACCCTGGAGGTCACTGAATACTGTATTATTCCTCTTTACATGTCAGAAAAACTGAAGTACAGAAACGTTAAGTCATTTTCCTAAGCATGTAGAAAAAGAAAGTGGAGCTGAGATTCAAATCCGAGTTGGGAATCGAGTCTTTATATATATATATATACACAAAATGACAATAAAATAAAATCAAGAATTTGATTAGATGAGGTCCTCCCTCCTTTTTGTTGAATGAAAGAAGGGTAGACTAAATTAAGTTAATAAAATTAGAAAGTAAAAATGAGAATAGGTAAGGTGAGTTCTACTGATTTTTATTTATTTATTTATTTATTTATTTATTTATTTGTGATTTTTGGCTGGGCCTGGGTTTGAACCCGCCACCTCCGGCATATGGGACCGGTGCCCTACTCCTTGAGCCACAGGCGCCGCCCACTAATGGTTTTTATCACCATGTTTTCCCAAGTGTTGAGTAAAAAAATTATTGAATGATTAATTAGCTAGAAATAAATATAAATACAAATATAAATTAATTAACTAGAGATAAATATAAATAAATGTAAATCATACAATCTGGAGAAATATCACGAAGACATAGAAGTAGAAATTGTTTGCTTGTATCAATTGACAACTGTTACGGAAGCATTTCATCAGTGAAAGTTATTTACCTCTCATTAATGTCATGGCCAGTTCTCTGTCATACTATGAGAATGGAAAAGGAAATTTTCTGTTTACAATAAATGGCACCAGCCTAAATCGTACAAAACTGAATACCACATTTCGTCAGACCAGGATCTAACTAAATTAAGTGGATAAAAGACTATGAACTCTGAGTTAACTCAGTACACCCGACTGTTACTGAAGTTACCTGGAGACATTTTCCTGATGGATAAAGATTGGGCTTTGTTTCAATCAACCAAACACAGACCTATGTCCCACTTTGTCCTATCTGATACTAGTTTCTAATTGTTAATTAGGGTTACCACCTGGACAACTACATCACTTTCTATCACTTAAAAAATGTCCATCTTTTCCTATCAGCGCTCAATGAATTGCTCCAGAGAGGTAACTTCGTAAACCTGGCTTCGCATTTTTCCTTGGGCTCTTTTTCTGCTTTGAAAGCAGAGGTGTAACAGAAGCAATGTGATGTGGTTTGCTTGCTTAATATAAGGCATTTCTCACCTCATCCACATTCTCACTTCCACCCTTCCATTTATTTAAGATTCTCTGTACTAAGCCATATCCTTGATTTTTCTTCTTAAGGAATGAAATGCATATTTTGAGAATGTGAGCTCTGCTTTCAGCAGTTTTCATTCAATTTTTTATAGGTTCAACTACAGGTCTATTGTAGTGGAATGTTGGTAATTTTTTTTTTTTTCTCTTTTCATTGTTGGGGATTCACTGAGGGTATAAAGAATTAGGTTACCCCTGATTGCATTTGTTAGGTAAAGTCCCTCTTATAATTGTGTTCCCCCCCAAGAGGTGTGTCATACACTGTGACCCCATCACCCTCTCTCCTCCCCATACCCCGCTCTCTTCTTCCCCTACAGCCACCTTGTATGAGCTCATCTCCTGCCTTCACATTAGAATTGAGCACATTGGAGTCTTGCTTCTCCATTCTTGTGATGCTTTACTAAGAAGAATGTATTCTACCTCCATCCACGTTAATAAAAAAGATGTAAAGTCTCCATCTTTTTAGTGGCTGTATAGTGTTCCATGGTATACATATACCACAGGTTGTTAATCCAGTCCTGGGTTGGTGGGCATTTAGGTTGTTTACACCCTTTGGTGATTGTAAATTGAGCTGAAATAAACAGTCTTAATGTTGCTAAATTTAAAGTATTTTGTCTAATTCTGAGGCATGATAAGATTTATAAGATATAAGATAAGGTCTATGCCACTAAGATTTGAAACCTGATGGAACCAGTTCAAATCCTAGTTCTGCTACTTTCTCAGTAAGAGAAACCTCTAATATTTAGAGGTTTCTAAATATTAACTAACCTCTTAATATTTCACTTACCTAATCATAATTTAAGAATTTAATAGGTGAATAGATATTCAGCACTATAACATGTCTGGGACATAGTGAGCACTTAGTGATGGGGTTAACTTGTTATAATCCTACCGATATTCCTTAATCCTTAATGACTGGAGATAGGGTCTCTCTGTGTTACCCAAGCTGCACTCAAACTCCTGGGCTGAAGTGATCCTCTTACTTTAGCCTCCTGAGTAGCTGGGAATACAGGTGGGGTGGGGCCACCACCCTCTATTTAGTTGGTTTTTTTTTTTTTTCCACATTTTGGTAAGCTGAAACTCTTCTATTGTATCTTCTGTCTTAGAACAAAGTAATCAAAATCTCATTGTTAAGATAAAATGTTGAAACACATTTACTACTGACTAGGAAGACCATGTCCTAAAAAGAACACTGGGGACGCACCTGCCCCCATGCGTTCTGAATTTCATAACTGCATATGTTCCTCTTGTGCGTATAAATAAACTGTGCTTTCTGGGATTCCCTTTCTGCTCTGATCCAACCATTTTTCTGAGCTGATACCCTCTTTCCTTTGCCCCCTCTTTGCTGAGTGAGGCACGGATGCCCGCCTCAGCTGTCTCTCATTTACTAACGTCGGGTGTCTTTGGCAAATGACTTGGCAACTTTACTCTTTTGTTTAAATGGCGGCAGAATGTTTTACTACGTAATCAGTACATGTTAAACAACGTTTTCCCACATTATACAATCGGGACAAACAAACAGATGTTCTTATAGTTGGCCAGAGAGGGAGGATTCCATTGCAATTTTAAACCCCATGTTTATTCTTTGGAAGAAGAAAATAGGCTTTACAATTCATATAAATAAATCTTCTGTGAAAACATGGGGAGATTTCCTTTCTCTGTCAATAATTTTGTGTGGTTTTATCGTGACTGATACTTATAAATAATGCTAAATGTCAACGCTAAAATAGTGAAATAGTGTGCCTAAGATATTTGATTCTTCTTTCTTTAAAAAAAAAAAATATATATATATATATCAATCTAGGGCGGCACCTGTGGCTCAAAGGAGTAAGGTCCCAGCCCCATATACCAGAGGTGGCGGTTCAAACACGGCCCTGGCCAAAACCTGCAAAAAAAAAAAAAAAGTATCAATCTACTCTACTGCCATCAAATAAAATGCAGTTAGGTTTTAAGTTATTAAAAACTGTCAATATTTGGACTATAGAACCAGCATATATTTTATTTATTTTTTATGCATGCGTTTATTTGGTTTCCACTTTTTTGTCTTGAAAAAATTAAAAAGGCTTAAAATTTAATAACAATAGCTTATTGTACCCTCAATGAGTCCCCAACAATAAAAAAAAAAAAAGATAAGGATTAGAAACAAAAACTTCGTAAAGAACAAATGAAGATAAATACATTCAGAAAAGAAATCAGACAATTGCTGCAACAAAATATTGAGGAATAAAAATAATAATAATGCAAAAAAAGTAACATTCACATTGTCAAATAAGAGTATGTCTATTATAGAATGAACCAGCATATATTTTATAAAAACATTTAAACTATGGGGTGGTGCCTGTGGCCCTAAGGAGTAGGGCTCTGGCCCCATATACTGGAGGTGGCAAGTTCAAACCTAGCCCTGGCCAAAAACTGAAAAAAAAAAAAAAAAAAAAAAAAAAATTAAACTATGGATTAGTTACATATGACATATATTACTAATTTCGGAGTTGTTACTTCCAATCATCAATTTTTTAACCTTGTAAATTCTGTGTCCCCTGCTTCCCTGTGAGACTTCCCCTATAAGTTCCCTGTTGGTGCTGGCCTGCCCTCCATGGGTGGGTTCTAGGCTGTCATAAATCTTCCTTTTATCCTTCACAAGGGGATGAGATATTTAACCTATGAATGCTTTTTTGGTAGCATTCAAGGCAAAGGATTGAAAGATGTTGTCTTTAGTAAATAGTTGTGACCTAAAACAATAAATTTTTTCCTTTTCACTAAAATATCCTTCTTTCCTATCAGAGCAGGTTAATAATAATATACATATATGTTACACATAAGATAGAGCCTCTGCAAGTTGACCACCCACAGGTTTGTAACAACTGGTCAACATATGCAGGTGGTCAACATAGGAACTTGGCCTGCTGTATAGGTACATACAAGGGGTGCATGCCCCGTCTGTGAAAATTAGGTCGACTTAAGGAGGTGGTCAGTGTAGGGAGGTGGCCAGCTATGGAGGTTCTACTATATGTGTGTGTGTGTGTGCGCGCGTGCGCGCGCACGTGTGTGTAATCAGCGTCTAGTCTTTTTCACCCATCTTTCTAAAAATTGGCTTATCTTTTCTATAACATCTGTGTTGTCTAATTCTCTGGCTCTTCTGCCCACCAGACAGTTAAAAAAGGCACCGAGGCAAATGATTGAGTGGGGAATATTGTTTGCCGTGTCTGAACCCTCTCCGTTACTGAAATCTTCTGATTCATTCACTTATACATTTAAAATTTATATTTTTCTGCCTGTTATCTTTCTCCAGAGAATTCTGAGCACCCCAAGAACCAATATCGCAGACTCACACAGACACCCACCATTGTAAGGCGTGCATATCAGATACCTATGTAGATTAAACATGCATGCACATGGGAGCTCACATATCATATACGCACACGTCTGTACATATACATCTGTGATGTATCTTTCTGAAATTTGAACTTTAAACAGTGAAGAAACATTCCTCTTACAAAAAAATTTCAAACACCATATTTTTAAAGATTATAAATGGTTCTACAAAGAAAAAAATGCTGGTTCATGATGAGATGTAGACTGCTGTGTCAAGGAAGAGCCAAAAGCACGGGGATGAGTGAGAGACAGCCAGGCGGAAAATTGGGGAAAAATAAATATTTCAGGTAGAAAATCAATAGGGAGTAGTGAAAGAATATGGAAAATATATGAAGAAAAATAGTCTGCGTGCAGAGGCACCCCCCAAAAGGGAGAAGCAGCTGATGGCAGCTTCCTCCAATCAAATGCTGCTGGCAAGATTTGAAATATTCGTATATCCTCAAAAGTATCTTTAAGTCTAATTTTGGATGGTACCTGGATTTTCTAACCAAACTCTGACCTCTGGAATGACCAAAACTCAAAATTCTGTGGACAAGGGAAAACCAAATAACACACAGATAAAAAGTTTCAAAGCTGTCAGAAAAGATCTTCTATTTAATGGAATCTAACCAGCTTTACAAAGCCTGGCGTGCTACAACATTCCTATGAAGATCTGCAGTGATTCTGTGATTTATTTGACTATTTATTTATTTTTTGATGTAAGTCAAAAATTAAAGGAAAAAAATGTTTTTATATACTCACAACACTCCCAGATCGGTGGGCATCACCTTTCTGGCTCTCTAGGGTTCTACAATTCAATTCTGACACTACGTGGAGTTGGCACAGACCGCAGACTGCCACGCCACATTTAAGACAGAAATCACAAGCCCCCAGTTCCACTGTACTTCTGACACTCCAGCTATAAATGGGGGGTTCCTACTACCCTCTACACAGGTTTAACAAAACTACGATTACTCACAAAACTCTGGGAAACTTTTACATACATTTATAGCTTTATTATAAAGGATATTATCATGGACATTGATAAACAGCTAGATGAAGAGGTTTACTAGGCAAGTTCCAAAGGTCTGGAGCACAGAAATTTGTCCCTGTGGGAGCTGTGTGTGTGGGTACGTTCACCCACCTGGAAGCTCTCTGAACCCCACAGTACAGAGATCAATATGGGGGCTCCATCACATACTCATGATGGATTATGGACTCAATCTCCAGGTCCTCTGCTATGCCTAGAGGATTGAGAGTGAGGCTGAAAGTTCCAAGCTTTTGACCACAGTTTGCCCTTTCTGGTTGTGATCACCCCCATTCAGCAGCTACTCAAGTGTTATCACATTAGAACAAAAGATACTCCCATCACCCAAAAACTCCAAGAGATTTAGGAACTCCATGTAATATGCTCCCCAAATTCCCCATTATTCAGAAAATTACAGAAGTGATAGGAACTCTGTATCAGGATCATGGCTGGAACAGAGATCAAATATATATTTCTAATGTCACAGGAAAGAAAAATGTTAAATCAAGATAATCCTGTGAGTGTAGACAAAGGGATGTTTTATAAATTCATTAAACCTACTCAAAAACAAGATAAAATTCTCTAAGTGGGTTGGAGTTTCACACTTAATAGCAAGACCTGATGTTTGCATATATTTTTTATGGGGTAATTGCAGCCTGATATTGAATTTGTCATTTATGAAAAAAAAAAAAAAACTGTAGTATTTTTTTTTTTTTGCAGTTTTTGGCCGGGGCTGTGTTTGAACCCATCACCTCTGGCATGTGGGGCCAGTGCCCTACTCCTTTGAGTCACAGACACTGCCCAAAACTGTAGTATTTCATTCATGCTGACCAACCCCCTCTACTTGACCATATGTTGGCTAACTGGTGATGATGAAAACACATAGAGGGTTGCCTTGGAAGGACATGAATTTTGGATTTGGTAGATCAAATTTCTATTCACCTTCTAAAAAATAGAAGGTAAATAGAATACTGTCTGTGATTATTTTAAGAATTGGACCAGACAAAATGCATAAATTGATTTCTATAGTATATAAGATATAAATTATAAAGGCTAAACCTGGTAAAAAAAAATATAAGAAACAAGATAAATAACCATCATTTGCAAAAGCAAAGTATTTATCCAACCGTTTAAAAACTCATCCCTGTGTGAAATCTGCATACAAATGCAAGTATCAGTTTTATTCAAAATTACCAAAACCCAAAAGCAAACAAGAAGAATTTAAGTAAGTGAATGAATAAATAATCTGTGTCATAATCATACAATTTAATATTGATCATTGATAGAAATAAATGAGCCAATAAGCCATAAGAAGATAGAAGATTCTTGAAAGTACATTTTTAAATAAAATAAGCCATTCTGACAGTACCATATACTGTTTGAAGCTATTTATATAACATCCTCATCCTGGGAGTACCAAAATTAAAGATGATGAACAGATGGATGGTTGCCAGTGGGGAGAGGGAAAGTGTTGAATATGTGAAGCATTGGGACTGGTTTAGGGGGGGAAATTATGCTTCATCATATTATGTATTTGTCAAAATCCTTAGAATTTGGGGGCATAAAGTTCAAATTAATGTATGGAAACCTAAAAAATAATGCCTTAGAATTATGGAGAATCCCAGTTTGGAATGAAGAAGGTGGCTAAACAATCTAATTGAATTTGAAATGCCCGAGGCAGCCACAGTGAAGGGAGTGGAAGAGAAATTCCAGGCAAGGTAACTTTAGAAATGAGTCAAGTTTATTCTCTAGCTGATAAAGTTGTTTCCTATAATGCACTGATTTTTGATACTGCTATTCCCATGTACTAGAATGGAACAATTAATAAATAGTTGGTAGATAGTGAGAGTCAGCCTTCTCAGCTGCTAAGAGTGGTGGGCTTTACAGATGAACAATGGGAAGAGGCTAGAGTGATCCATGTAGTAATGAAATAAAGTTGGAGTTATCAGTAGGAAATGTTGTTTACCTTAATACAGATGCAGATGATTACATAGAGAAATGTTTATAAGCATACATCCGTGAATATAATGTTTCCTTGCTCTATGAGCTAAGGGTCTTAGAAGGACCAATACTAGAAACAACAAATACACCTAGAGCCAAAATTGTGTTTTCTGTTTTTGTTTTTTAATTGTTAAATCATAGCTGTATACATTAGTGCAATCAAGGGGTACAATGTGCTGGTCATCAAACTGTTCAACGTAGCCTTCATGGCATTGTCTTAGTTATTGTATGCAGACATTCAAGGCGGAATACAAAATTGTGGTTTTTAATAACATTTTCCAGTACAGGAAACTAGAGCTTCTAAAAACAATAGCTAATTTTAGGATTGGGGCAAGTAGGATACGCAATGGGCCTTTAATATCTTGTGCCACAGAGTAAAATAATGCTCAAAAAACCAAAACCCAAACCTCTGATGTGGGTGGGGTAAGCTACATGGACACGGAAGTCGCTGAGAGAGCTGATAACATCCAAGCCTGGAATGATTTAAGCAAATAAATAAAGTAGTACTGGATTATAACCTCAAGTATAAAACATCTATGAATCCATACACATGTAAATTATTTGGTAATTACATAAGTTAAATGATGCACAAGGAAAAAAAATATCGTGCAGAAGAAAAATTTCCAGTAACCTGTGTGAATATTATACCTTGAGTTGGATAACATACAATGAAGTCACAATCAAGTTTTACTTTTGATGAGCAGAGAATTGGGTGGAGCGTTGGGTGCAAAAACACTCTTAGTCTAGCAAGTCCGTAAGGAGGCCTCATAAGAACGAATTTCAATCCATGATTAAGAGAGGAAACCTCCACACATCACAAAAAGCTCTTAGCTTTTAACTACCAAGAGACCAACCTGCTCTAATGAGCAAAGCATTTCACTACTCAGAAAGGGAGCGCTTGGCATTTGTGCTTTATAAAGCACTCATAAGTGCTTTACAATTGGCTCCCGGATGGAAAAAAAGTTGCATAAATTTATCATAAATTTTACTAATATCAAAAGCGTACAATGCCCACTTTACAAATAACATTAAAATATACAACACTGTTAATTTTGAATATCATACAGCCCATGAATGCATAGAAAGGTATCACAGAATGCCTGCATTGGTTTTTGCCCCATTTTTCATCCCATAGTAACGTCAATCTTTGGTTGTATTCCATGAATGGATGTGGTTCTGATATGAATGGCTAGCTGATAGTTTTGCTTACATTGTTAACAAATATGACAATAGTAACACTGTAAAGGCCTATGCTGGAACCTCTGTTTGCCAATAAAGAGAGTGAATGTGGCCGGGCTCACGCCCTTAATCCTAGCACTTTGGGAGGCAGAAATGGGTGGATTTTCTTGAGCTCAGGAGTTGGAGACCAGCATGAGCAAGAGCCAGAACCAATGTTTACTGAAAAAAAAAATAGAAAAACTGGTACTGTGTTGTGGTGGGCACCTGTAATCCCAGCTACTTGCTTGAGGAGTTTGAGGTTGTGTGAGCTGCCATGCCATGGCACTCTACCCAGGACGACAGAGTGGGACTCTGTCTCAATAAAAATAAAAACAAAAATACTTAAGGAGACTTAATGTTTAATTGATTTTTTTTTTTTAACACTGAAAGTGTTTGTGTGTGTGTGTGGGGGGGGAGGCTAGTCATAAAGCAGACACAGCACGTTTTTAGGTTTAGTCTATATTACTAACATTTCTTTTTAAAAAAAATTCCGATTAATATGAATGATAAAACACAAATACAGTAAAAAGAAGGAGGAGTGAGGAGGGAGAAGAGAGGGGAGGGAGGAGGGCAAGTGGAGGGAGGGTTTTGGGGGAGAATTCACCTAATGTGCACAATGCTAGGGTACATTTCAAAACAGCTAAGAGTATATTATAAATGTCTTACCACAAAAAAAAAGTAAGTGAGGTGATGGTTATGTTAATCAGTTTGATTTAAGCATTCCACGTTGTATATCAAATCACCACATTGTATACAGTATACAGTTATGATTTAATACAAATTAAATTTAAAAAATTCTAATATGAAGGTGCATACAATTTGGTGTATCATTTGCATTTGTCAGGTTAAGTACAAATTGTACTGTGTCCTTCACCCAGGTAGTGTGCTATACACTTGTACATGTCTTTGGCCGGGTAGGAGCCTGCTGACGCTTTACCCCCTTCTTGTATTTGATTTTGTCTTTCATGGGAGTACATTGTCATTAATCTACAAGTTTCAAGTTAGCATCTACCCTGTTTCCCTGAAAATAAGACATCCTCCGAAAATAAGACCTACTTACAGGAAAGATGAGATTTCCCCTGAAAATAAGACCTAGCGCATCTTTGAGACCACACCTTAAAATAAGACACTGTCTTATTTTAAGACAGTGTCTTATTTTGGGGGAAACAGGGTAGTACATGAGATAGTTGCTAGTTTTTACATTCTTATACTTGTTCCAAGTATTGTTCCTGACTGGTCAGCTGGGACCAATGTCATTAGTTTCAATACATCTGGCAAAACAATGGGACAAGTAATCTCAGCCCTGAGAATGCTTCAAGGCAGGTGGAACAAAGGCCAGCCTTTGTAATGCTCCCTGAGGGAGGTGCCGGATATGCTGAGACCCACAGCCCCAGTTCCTTAAGAGTCACATCACTTCACCTGGATTTGCCACTCTGCACTGCAAGTAAAAGTACTGATTTGGAATATGGATGATGTTCAATGTGCATTCTGAAATGTAGCTTCTTTTTTCACCAAGTTTTCTCCATAATTGTTTTATGACTGCATTCCAGAGTTCTGCAAATATTGAATTTTGATGATCTTTTCCAGCTTATTAGTTGCTTTGGGGGAGAAACAGAGTAGGATTCCCTACTCTGCCATTTTCTGTGAGGTTGCTACTAACAGCCACTTTCATAGGCTTGCTGCATGTTGAACCTTATTCTCACTATGCTTGCATTTCCACTGATTTATCTTTGTCTCCTTTTTTTTTTCTCACCTTCAGTTAAAGACCTAGAAAGTAGAGCACATAATGAATGTTGCTTTAGTCTGCGTACCAACAAATAATTTGAAGGCCAAAATGAAAACCATTTTTTTGGAACAAAACGACAATGAAGACACAAACTATCAGAACCTCTGGGACACCGCAAAGGCACTGCTAAGAGGGAAATTTATTGCACTACAAGCCTTCCTCAAGAGAACGGAAAGAGAGGAAGTTAACAACTTAATGGGACATCTCAAGCAACTGGAAAAGGAAGAACATTCCAACCCCAAACCCAGTAGAAGAAAAGAAATAACCAAAATTAGAGCAGAATTCAATGAAATTGAAAACAAAAGAATTATACAACAGATCAATAAATCAAAAACCTGGTTTTTCGAAAAAGTCAATAAAACAGATAAACCTTTGGCCAACCTAATCAGGAAAAAAAGAGTAAAATCTCTAATCTCATCAATCAGAAACAACAAAGACGAAATAACAACAGACTCATCAGAAATTAAAAAAAACCTTAATGAATATTACAAGAAAATTTATTCTCAGAAATATGAAAATCTGAAGGAAATAGACCAATACTTGGAAGCACGTCACCTTCCAAGACTTAGCCAGAATCAAGTGGAAATTTTGAACAAGCCCATATCAAGTTCGGAAATAGCATCAACCATACAAAACCACCCTAAAAAGAAAAGCCCAGGACCAGATGGTTTCACATCTGAATTCTACCAAACCTTTAAAAAGGAATTAGTACCTATATTACTCAACCTGTTCCAAAAGGTAGAAAAAGAAGGAAGACTACCCAACACGTTCTATGAAGCAAACATCACCCTCATCCCCAAACCAGGAAAAGACCCAACAAGAAAAGAAAATTATAGACCGATATCACTAATGAATATAGATGTAAAAATATTCAACAAGATCCTAACAAACAGAATCCAGCAACACATCAAACAAATTATACATCATGACCAAGTTGGTTTTATCCCAGGGTCTCAAGGCTGGTTCAATATACGTAAATCTATAAATGTAATTCAGCACATAAACAAATTAAAAAACAAAGACCATATGATTCTCTCAATCAATGCAGAAAAAGCTTTTGACAATATCCAGCATCCCTTCATGATCAGAACACTTAAGAAAATCAGTATATATATATAAAAAAAAGAAAATCGATATAGAAGGGACATTTCTTAAACTGATAGAGACCATCTACAGCAAACCCACAGCTAATATCATATTGAATGGAGTTAAATTGGAATCATTTCCACTCAGATCAGGAACCAGACAAGGCTGCCCATTGTCTCCTTTGCTTTTCAACATTGTAATGGAAGTTTTAGTCCTCACAATTAGGGAAGAAAAGGTGATCAAGGGTATCCATATAGGGTCAGAAGAGATCAAACTTTCGCTCTTCGCGGATGATATGATAGTATATCTGGAAAACACTAGGGACTCTACTATAAAACTCCTAGAAGTGATCAAGGAATACAGCAGCGTCTCAGGTTACAAAATCAACATTCATAAATCGGTAGCCTTTACATATACCAACAACAGTCAAGTTGAAAAAACAGTTAAGGACTCTAGCCCATTCACAGTAGTGCCAAAGAAGATGAAATATTTGGGAATTTATCTAACAAAAGATGTGAAAGATCTCTACAAAGAGAACTATGAAACTCTAAGAAAAGAAATAGCTGAAAATGTTAACAAATGGAAAAACATACCATGCTCATGGCTGGGAAGAATCAACATTGTTAAAATGTCTATACTACTCAAAGCAATATATAATTTCAATGCAATCCCTATTAAAGCTCCACTGTCATACTTTAAAGATCTTGAAAAACAATACTTCATTTTATATGGAATCAGAAAAAACCTCGAATACCCAAGACATTACTCAGAAATAAAAACAAAGCAGGAGGAATTACACTACCAAACCTCAGATTATACTACAAATCGATAGTGATCAAAACAGCATGGTATTGGCACAAAAACAGAGAAGTAGATGTCTGGAACAGAATAGAGAACCAAGAGATGAACCCAGCTACTTACCGTTATTTAATCTTTGACAAGCCAATTAAAAACATTCAGTGGGGGCGGCACCTGTGGCTCAAGGAGTAGGGCACCGGTCCCATATGCCAGAGGTGGCGGGTTCAAACCCAGCCCCGAAAAAAAACCACAGAAAAAAAAAAATCGAGTGGGGAAAAGATTCCCTATTTAACAAATGGTGCTGGGTGAACTGGCTGGCAACCTGTAGAAGACTGAAAGTTGACCCACACCTTTCACCATTAACAAAGATAGACTCTCACTGGATCAAAGATTTAAACTTAAGACAAGAAACTTTAAAAATACTAGAGGGGAGTGCAGGAAAAACCCTGGAAGAAATCGGTGTGGGTGAGTATTTTATGAGGAGGACCCCACCGGGCAATTGAAACAACTTCAAAAATACACTACTGGGACCTGATCAAACTAAAAAGCTGCTGCACAGCCAAGAACACAGTAAGTAAAGCAAGCAAACAGCCCTCAGAATGGGAGAAGATATTTGCAGGTTATGTCTTTGACAAAGGTTTAATAATCAGAATCCACAGAGAACTCAAATGCATTAGCAAGAATATAACAAGGGATCCCATCGCAGGCTGGACAAGGGATTTGAAGAGAAACTTCTCTGAAGAAGACAGGTGCGCAGCCTTCAGACATATGAAAAAATGCTCATCATCTTTAATCATCAGAGAAATGCAAATCAAAACTACTTTGAGATACCATCTAACTCCAGTGAGACTAGCCTATATCACAAAATCCCAAGACCAGAGATGTTGGCGCAGATGTGGAGAAAAGGGAACACTTTTGCACTGCTGGTGGGAATGCAAATTAATACATTCCTTTTGGAAAGAGATATGGAGAACACTTAGAGATCTAAAAATAGATCTGCCATTCAATCCCGTAATCCCTCTACTGGGCATATACCCAGAAGACCAAAAAGCACATCATAACAAAGATATTTGTTTTTTATTTTTATTTTTTTATTGTTGGGGATTCATTGAGGGTACAATAAGCCAGTTACACTGATTGCAATTGTTAGGTAAAGTCCCTCTTGCAATCATGTCTTGCCCCCATAAAGTGTGACACACACTAAGGCCCCACAACCCTTCCTCCATCCCTCTTTCTGCTTCCCCCCCATAACCTTAATCGTCATTAATTGTCCTCATATCAAGATTGAGTACATAGGATTCATGCTTCTCCATTCTTGTGATGCTTTACTAAGAATAATGTCTACTACTTCCATCCAGATTAATACAAAGGATGTAAAGTCTCCATTTTTTTTAATGGCTGAATAGTATTCCATGGTATACATATACCACAGCTTGTTAATCCATTCCTGGGTTGGTGGGCATTTAGGCTCTTTCCACATTTTGGCGATTGTAAATTGAGCTGCAATAAACAGTCTAGTACAAGTGTCCTTATGATAAAAGGATTTCTTTCCTTCTGGGTAGATGCCCAGTAATGGGATTGCCGGATCAGATCGAAAGGGAGGTCTAGCTTGAGTGCTTTGAGGTTTCTCCATACTTCCTTCCAGAAAGGTTGTACTAGTTTGCAGTCCCACCAGCAGTGTAAAAGTGTTCCCTTCTCTCCACATCCACGCCAGCTTCTGCAGTTTTAAGATTTTGTGATGAGGGCCATTCTCACTGGGGTTAGAGGATATCTCAGGGTTGTTTTGATTTGCATTTCTTTAATAAATAGAGATGATGAACATTTTTTCATGTGTTTGTTAGCCATCCGTCTGTCGTCTTTAGAGAAAGTTCTATTCATGTCTCTTACCCATTGATATAAGGGATTGTTGGCTTTTTCCATGTGGATCAATTTGAGTTCTCTATAGATCCTAGTTATCAAGCTTTTGTCTGATTGAAAATAGGCAAATATCCTCTCCCATTGTGTAGGTTGTCTCTTTGCTTTGGTTATTGTCTCCTTAGCTGTACAGAAGCTTTTCAGTTTAATGAAGTCCCATTTGTTTATTTTTGTTGTTGTTGCAATTGCCATGGCAGTCTTCTTCATGAAGTCTTTCCCCAGGCCAATATCTTCCAGTGTTTTTCCTATGCTTTCTCGGAGGATTTTTATTGTTTCATGCCTTAAATTTAAGTCCTTTATCCATCTTGAATCAATTTTTGTGAGTGGGGAAAGATGTGGGTCCAGTATCAGTCTTTTACATGTAGACATCCAGTTCTCCCAACACCATTTATTGAATAGGGAGTCTTTCCCCCAAGGTATGTTCTTGTTTGGTTTATCAAAGATTAGGTGGTTGTAAAATGTTAGTTTCATTTCTTGGTTTTCAATTCGATTCCAAGTGTCTATGTCTCTGTTTTTGTGCCAGTACCATGCTGTCTTGAGCACTATGGCTTTGTAGTACAGAATAAAATCTGGTATGCTGATGCCCCCAGCTTTATTTTTGTTACTAAGAACTGCCTTAGATATACGGGGTTTTCTCCGGTTCCATACAAAACGCAGAATCATTTTTTCCAAATCTTGAAAGTACGATGTAGGTACTTTGATAGGAATGGCATTGAATAGGTAGATTGCTTTGGGAAGTATAGACATTTGAACAATGTTGATTCTTCCCATCCATGAGCATGGTATGTTCTTCCATTTGTTAATATCCTCTGCTATTTCCTTTCTGAGGAGTTCATAGTTTTCTTTATAGAGGTCCTTCACCTCCTTCATTAGGTATATTCCTAGGTATTTCATTTTCTTTGAAACTATGGTGAAGGGAGTTGTGTCCTTAATTAGCTTCTCATCTTGACTGTTATTGGTGTATACAAAGGCTACTGACTTGTGGACATTGATTTTATATCCTGAAACATTACTGTATTTTTTGATGACTTCTAGGAGTCTTGTGGTTGAGTCTTTGGGGTTCTCTAAGTATAAGATCATGTCGTCAGCAAAGAGGGAGACTTTGACCTCCTCTGCTCCCATTTGGATTCCCTTTATTTCCTTGTCTTGCCTAATTGTATTGGCTAAAACTTCCAGCACTACGTTGAATAGTAAAGGTGACAGAGGACAACCTTGTCTGGTTCCAGTTCTAAGAGGAAAAGCTTTCAGTTTTACTCCATTCAGTAAAATATTGGCTGTGGGTTTGTCATAGATAGCTTCAATCAGTTTTAGAAATGTGCCACCTATGCCTATACTCTTCAGAGTTCTAATTAGAAAAGGATGCTGGATTTTATCAAATGCTTTTTCTGCATCTATTGAGAGGATCAAGTGGTCTTTATTTTTCCCTCTGTTAATATGGTGGATAATGTTTATGGACTTGCATATGTTAAACCAGCCTTGCATCCCTGGGATGAAGCCTACTTGATCATGATGAATGGTTTTTTTGATGATAAGCTGTAATCTATTGGCTAGGATTTTGTTGAGAATTTTTGCATCTATGTTCATGAGTGAGATTGGTCTGAAATTCTCCTTTTTGTTTGGGTCTTTTCCTGGTTTTGGTATCAGGGTGATGTTTGCTTCATAGAATGTGTTGGGGAAGATTCCTTCTTCCTCAATTTTTTGGAATAATTTCTGCAGTACAGGAATAGCTCTTCCTTGAAGGTTTGATAGAATTCTGGAGTGAAGCTATCTGGACCAGGGCATTTTTTGGTTGGAAGATTTTTTATTGTTTCTTTGATCTCAGTGCTTGAAATTGGTCTGTTCAGGAGCTCTATTTCTTCCTGGCTAAGTCTAGGGAGATGGTGTAATTCCAAATATTGATCCATTTCCTTCACATTGTCAAATTTCTGGGCATAGAGTTTCTGGTAGTATTCAGAGATGATCTCTTATATCTCTGTGGGATCAGTTGTTATTTCCCCTTTATCGTTTCTGATTGAGGTTACTAGAGATTTTACTTTTCTATTTCTAGTTAGTCTGGCCAATGGTTTATCTATTTTATTTATTTTTTCAAAAAACCAACTCCCTGTTTCATTAATTTTCTGAATGATTCTTTTGTTTTCAATTTCATTGATCTCTGATTTGGTTTTGGATATTTCTTTTCTTCTACTGAGTTTAGGCTTAGATTGTTCTTCTTTTTCCAATTCCATAAGATCTCTTGTGAGATTGTTGATGTGCTCTCTTTCTGTTTTTCGAATGTAGGCATCTAAAGCGATGAATTTTCCTCTCAAAACTGCTTTTGCAGTATCCCACAGGTTTTGGTAGCTTGTGTCTTCATTGTTGTTATGCTCAAGGAAGTTAATGGTTTCCTGTTTTATTTCTTTCTGCACCCATCTGTTATTCAACAGAAGATTGTTTAATTTCCATGCCTTTTGGTGGGGTCGAGCATTTTTGTTAGAGTTGAGTTTCACCTTTAGTGCCTTATGGTCTGAGAAGATACAAGGTAAAATTTCAATTCTTTTGATTCTGTTGATATTTGTTTTGTGTCCCAGGATATGATCAATTTTGGAGAATGTTCCATGGGGTGATGAGAAGAATGTATATTCTTTATCTTTGGGATGGAGTGTTCTATATGCGTCTATCAAGCACAGTTGTTCTAGGGTCTCATTTAAATCTCTTATATCTTTGTTTAATTTCTGTTTAGAGGATCTGTCCAGCTCTGTAAGAGGAGTGTTAAAATCCCCTTTATTATGGCATTATCAGATATCATATTGCTCAGACTGAGTAAGGTCTGTTTTAAGAATCTGGGAGCATTTAAATTGGGTGCATAAATATTTAGAATTGAAATGTCTTCTTGTTGTAGTTTTCCCTTGACCAATATAAAGTGACCATCTTTGTCTTTTTTGACTTTAGTTGCTTTAAATCCACATGTATCTGAAAATAAGATTGCAACTCCTCTTTTCTTGTGAATTCCATTTGCCTGAAAAATTCTCTTCCAACCCTTGACTCGGAGCTTTAATTTGTCTTTTGAGGCCAGGTGTGTTTCTTGCAGACAGCAAATGGATGGCTTGTGTTTTTTAATCCAGTCAACCAATCTATGTCTCTTCAGTGGGGAATTCAAGCCATTAACATTTATTGAGATAATTGATAATTGTGGTAGTATTCTATTCATCTTATTTTGTGAGAGTCCATTGCTTAGTTTTATCTTTTGCATCAGTGTGGAGGTTAGGTTCTGTCCTTTAATTTCTGAGTTCTTACTTTGCTGCTGATCCATTGTGATGTACAGTGTGCAGAACAGGTTGAAGTATTTGCTGTAGAGCTGGTCTGTTGTGGCGAATATCCTCAATGTTTGTATATCCGTAAATGATTTGATTTCTCCGTCAATTTTGAAGCTTAGCTTAGCAGGGTACAGAATTCTGGGCTGAAAATTGTTCTGTTTAAGTAGATTAAAGGTAGATGACCATTGTCTTCTTGCTTGGAAAGTTTCATTAGAGAAGTCTGTGGTCACTCTGATGGATTTGCCCCTGTAGGTCACCTGGCGCTTACTCCTGACAGCTTGCAGAATCTTTTCTTTTGTCTTGACTTTGGACAGGTTCATCACAATGTGTCTTGGAGAAGCTCGGTTACATTTGAGGTGACCTGGGGTCCGATATCCCTCTGAAAGCAGTGTGTCAGAATCTTTGGTGATATTTGGGAAATTTTCTTTTATAATATTCTCTAGTATGGCTTCCATTCCTCTGGGGCATTCTTCTTCCCCTTCTGGAATTCCTATAACTCGTATGGTGGAACGCTTCATAGAATCCCATAATTCTGACAGTGAACGTTCTGCTTTCTCTCTCTTCTTTTCTGCCTCTTTTACTGTCTAAGTTATCTCAAGAACTTTGTCTTCTGCCTGAAATTCTTTCTTCTGCATGGTCTAACCTGTTGCTGATACTTTCCATTGCATCTTTAAGTTCCCTAATTGGACTGTTTCAGTTCCTTCAGCTCTACTATATCCTTTTTATATTCTTCATAGCGTTCATCTCTTATTTGATTCTGTTTTTGGATTTCCTTTTGGTTATTTTCTACTTTATTAGCAATTTCCTTCATTATTTCCATCATTTCTTTCATTGTTTTCAACATGTGTATTCTAAATTCCTTTTCTGTCATTCCTAACATTTCTTTACAGGTGGAATCAGATGCAGTAGCTACCTCATGGTCCCTTTGTGGGGTTGTTCTAGACTGGTTCTTCATGTTGCCTGGAGTTTTCTGCTGATTCTTCCTCATGAGTGATTTCTTTTATCTGTTTCCTTGCCCTAATTTTCCTTTCACTTTCTCTTGCTCTTTAAGTTCTCATGCCTGTGGACTGAGAATGGTGAGAAGGTTGAAGAGCAAAAACGGGATGAAAGAAAGGAGGACCGAGTGATAAGAAAAAAACAGAAAGATAGAGAAAGGAGAGTGCATGGGTATAAGGAATATTGACAAAAAGAAGAGAGGCACAGAAAGAGGGAGACAGGGCAATATAGGTGTACAGTAGGGTACTTTGACACAACCTTAAAAAAAACCCCACCTTCTGGGGGTGCCCAGTTGCATGGTTCCCTTGAGGTCAGCAGCTCTTTGCTAACCTGATCAGACACAGTACCCCACCTCCACCAAGTAGAGAGGAAAGACAAAAATGCTATAAATCAAACCAAAACAAGCAAACAGAAAACTTTGTGGGGATAAAATTGGGTGAAAAACCAAATGATAGCGGTAGAAACACTAGCAAAAATGAAGTTCTAGTTATTGAAAAAGGCAGCAATGGGAAATTATAATTAAACTAGAAAAATTGAGAAAGAAGAAGGATCTGTATGGAAAAGATTGAAATTAAAAAACAAAAGAACATCAACAACGTCAAAATAAACAAAAAAAAACAACCAAACAAAAAAAAAGAAAAAAATACACAACCAAAAACAAAGCAGTTTGTATATGTTATTGAATGTTCTCTGGGCAACACGTGGTCTTCTGGGGTATGAGATGTTAATCACAGTTCTGATACAACTGGAGGCTGCTGATTTCTCAAACCCCAGCAGGTAGACACCCTAAATCTCTCTTCAGCCCACTTAAAAGGCACTTTGAACTTGTAAACTTGCTGAGCAGAAGCTTTCCCAGCTTTCTCACTGGGATCACTGCTGAAGTGGCTATCCACTTACCCAGTGTGCCAAAACTGGTCTCACTCTGCCCGTGAGGGTTATGGCTGCAAGGTGGCTCAGACCCCACCCTTAGGCTACTTGGTTGCTGGGTTACCAGCTCCCACCCAATTCTAGCTCTGTGACCCTGAGGGCGGAGCTTGCCGGGGCAGATCACTGACAATGGTTCTGTGTGACCCACCGCCAAACACTATTAGCTCCATCTGGCTCAGCGGCTCAGACTGGGGCCCTAGACAATGGCCAAAGTTCTCCGCACTCCCGCTCAGGCCTTCCCCAAGGCAGTTCAACTCAGTGCCAAGTCCAAGGACACCAAAACAGTTCACAGGTAAGGCCTTTCTGGTTTGCAGTCTCGCTGCTACTGAACTTACAGTTGCGGGCGGGTTTAGACGGATTGAACACACGCGACCACTTGCCGGTTTTCCACTGTTTTAGTCCTCCTCTTGGGGTCCAGAAGTCTCTCGCTGACTCCCTGTATCCTCATAGGAGTGATGATAGGCAGATCCCACCAGCCAGAGATGCCTGGAGTCCTGTCTCCCCAGACTCATGGTGCCCAGATGTAAGGAAGCTGTTACTCGGCCACCATCTTGCTCCGCCTCCCATAACAAAGATATTTGTACCAGAATGTTTATTGCAGCCCAATTCATAATTGCTAAGTCATGGAAGAAGCCCAAGTGCCCATTGATCCATGAATGGATTAATAAATTGTGGTATATGTACACCATGGAATATTATGCAGCCTTAAAGAACGATGGAGACTTTACCTCTTTCATGTTTACATGGATGGAGCTGGAACATATTATTCTTAGTAAAGTATCTCAAGAATGGAAGAAAAAGTATCCAATGTACTCAGCCCTACTATGAAACTAATTTAGGGTTTTCACACGAAAGCTATAACCCAGTTATAACCTAAGAATAGGGGGAAGGGGGAAAGGGAGGGGAGGGAGAGTGGACGTGAGTAGAGGGAAGGGGCTTGGTGGGATTACACCAGCGGTGCATCTTACAAGGGTATATTTGAAACTTGGTAAACGGTCTGTGAAGGTAGTGAATGATGCCTCATGTTTATATCAATGTACACAGCTATGATTTAATAATAAAAAAAATGAAAACCATTAAAGAAAGAAAAGTTTTGTTTTTGTGTGTGTGTGTGTGCGTGTGTGCGTGTGTGTATGTGTTTTACTTCAGATTGATGAAAGGTTACAAATGTTTAGGTTCTGTTGCTTTCATTACTAAGATAAAGTTAAAGCTGTAGTTGAGCCTGAACAAAGAAAGTTTTAATCCTGAAAAATAGGACCTGGCCACAAGTAAATGCACAGAAAATAGCTAGATGCAAGGATGCGATGAGAGAGTGAGATACGATAAAATTAATGACTTCCAAGATTTTTCATTTTCTTTTTCTTTTGTTTTGTTTTTTTTTGAGACAGAGTCTCAAGCTGTTGCTCTGGGTAGCGTGCTGTGGTATTACAGCTCACAGCAACCTCCAACTCCTGGGCTCGAGTGATTCTCTTGCCTCTGCCTCCCAAGTAGCTGGGACTACAGGCACCTGCCACAAACCCTGGCTATTTGTTTTTGTCTGCAGCCATCATTGTTGTTTGGCAGGCCCAGGCTAGATTTGAACCCGCCAGCTTAGGTGTATGTGGCTGGCGCCTTAGCCGTGACACAGGTGCCAAGCCGTGACTTCCAAGATTATTCAACACCAAGTAACGTAACTTCAGTCTGTTCTCTGTGCAAATGGCAATATAAGATAGTTAATATTTTGGAACAAACAAAGCACCTTAATTGAATACAGTTTTCATTTTAAAACAAGTTGTTGAGCTTAAGACTGATGTCCTCCAGAGAAAATGGCCCTGTGATTTATACCAGCACTGCACAGACTCAAAGCTATTTGTGAGGTTGCACATGAATAATGCAGGCTGAGGACAGTGCAGGAGGAAACCATTGAAAGAAAATAAATGAAGTGTTTTTAAAATGGAACATGTATAAAATGATTTAATTTGAATTATTCACCAATGCCAGTGATATTACAGGAATAACCATAGATCAGTGAATATTTCAATTTTCAAGATGGGGGTCATGCTGCTCCTTTTATACATGGAATATAAACCATACACCAGGCATGGGGAAGAGAATAAGAAGGTTCTTATAGATTATGAATATGTGCAACGAAGCGGGAGTTCATCTGAAAACAAGAGTGCCTGTGACAATATCTATAGCTGTCAATTGAAGATCCATAAAGACAGAGTTTCAGCCATCTTGAGAGAATGTCAAATTATCAGCAGAAAATGCACTTTTTAGATATTTTTTCACTATTTCTGACTACAGCGATATGATGTATGTTTTAGAGAAATTCCAAGCACCTGACAGGTATCTTGGTAACTATATATAGGAAGAAAAACATATGGTGTTGTTTTTACCTATTACATGCTGTAAATACTACAGTTTCACTAGTTTAATATATAATTATTTTATGAGTCAAATGAAAAATCAATGGTATTCAGTAATGTGGTAATAACAGTTACAATTATAAAAACACATAGAACATTTGCTATTTACTCCATTAAGTTCAAATATAAAATGTTATACATTTTCATATCAATTGATTTGGTTTAATGTTGTATACTATTTTTAGCCTTTGCAGTGTCTTGGGCTATATGCCTACTGTGTGTATTCACACTGCTTCAGAGTCACAGAATTGAAAAGTCATCTTCTCTATAGAGGTTTGAAATCAATAGTCATTTAAAGTTAATAGTATAAGAATTCTAAATGGTCTGGGAAAACAGCCAGCTGACCGATATTAAAGTAAATGACTAGGCTGAGTATCAGTGTGGAATGTTTCTAAGAAAGACTCAAGCAGCCATGGCGAAACTCAGGTAATTGAAAGAAGTGCTGGATCCTGTTTTGTAAGGAGATACAGAAAAAGCTCCAAATCATTAGCTTATCCAAAGGTGTCTGGAAATCAATTATTGCTGAGAGGCTACTGTGTCACACAGCTAAAAAAAAAAAATCCAACTAGAAAAAATAGATATGCTTTTGAACAATATCATAGCCTGTAACATGAGTTTATGTAATGCAAGTTAAATGATACAGGGAAATAAGAATCATTGAACTCACTCAACTAGATGGTACCTTAATATTCAGGCCAAACCATTATTGGATATCATATTCTGGTGAATGCTCCTGGTCAATGAAAATAAATGAAGTTCTATACTTTTAATATAGGAGGCTGGTATATTAGAATAATTCCATCTGGCTACTTCTATCATCAAGTTTGATTTCAGGAATTTCTTGTTATTAGCTACTGATTACTATTCTGTATGAGAAACTCTTCTAAATATATATATATATATAATTGTTGGATATTCATTAAGGATACAAAGAACCAGGTTACATTGATTGCATTTGTTAGGTAAAGTCCTTCTTATAATTGTGTCCTGCCCCCAAAAGGTGTGTCACACACTGTGACCCCCCACACCCCTCCACTTTCTCTTTCTCCGCTTTCCCTTTCCCCCATCCCTTCCCTCCCTCTCTCACTCTGCTCTCCCCTTCCCCCACCTCCCATCATGTACTAGGTCATCAACTGTCCTCATATAAGAATTGAGTTCACAGGATTCCTGCTTCTCCATTCTTGTGATGCTTTACTAAGAAGAATGTCTTCCACTTCCATCCAGGCTAATACAAAGGATGTAAAGTCTCCATCTTTTTTAGTATAGTATTCCATGGTATACATATACCACAGCTTGTTAATACATTCCTGGGTAGGTGGACATTTAGGATGTTTCCACCTTTTGGTGATTGCAAATTGAGCCGAAATAAACAGTCTAGTGAAAGTGTCCTTATGGTATGCCCAGTAACGGGATTGCAGATTTCTATCTATATCATAGTACACCCTTCAAGTTATCCAAAAACTGTGTACTTGGCTTACCTAGCTCTGGACATTCGACTTGTGGTATGGGATTTGGGGAAAATTTATAGAGATCAAAATGACTATTCTACTTCAGAGCTTCCCAGAATTCCTTCTAATGATCTGAGCCCAGAATTCCTTCTAATAATCTGAGAGGAGTCTGGCTTCTGTGATGCAACTACAGTCACCTTCTCCAATGCCTTGAAAAGCTCTTCAAGCACCCAGATTTTGTGACAACTACTTCAGTACTCTGATAATTTCCACAAATGTCCTATATCTGTCTTTGTCCAGTAATAGCCGCTGCATAGACCACCTGTGAAATATGAAGAAGTCTACAGAGAAGTAATATTTTTACTAAATTTTTATCATTTTGATATTAGCCTTAAAGCAAAGTCCTGGTAAGCCCATTGACTTTAAGATGACAGTTTAACCTGGCATTTGCCCATAGGTCTGTCTGCTATTATGTTGAAGTGTAAGGAAACATGTTTAATGACAAGAATCAGAAAGCATTATAAACATTTATCTTATGCATAAAAGGAGAGAACAATTTTTAAAATAGGAAAGATACTTCTATGTGGTAGACTATATAATAAAAGTATAAACTTTGGTGGGTATAGTATGAAGAAAAAATGATTTTACACTAAATATATAGTATAATCTGTCATGTTTGGATATGCCATAAAAGTTAAAAGCCCCAGCATTAGAAACAGGTTGCCAGGATTTAAATGCTAACTCCATAACATAATAGCTTTATGACTTTGTCAAAGTAACTGAGCATCTATAAAATGTAATCATCATAGTAATCATAGTTGACCCTGGGTTTGTTGTGGAGGTTAAATTAAAAAAAAAATCAGAGCTTATCACTGTGCCCAATACACAATAGAGTGCTCAAGAAATATTAGATTTTAGCAGTAGCTTCTGTTATTTTTGGCATTGAAAATACAATATTCTAAATGAAATTTTCAGCAAGAATACTGACTTTCTAACTACTCCATTAGATATTATTGAAAATGTCTGCCTAAATAGAATGTTCTAATAATTCATATAGCAATATTAATTTCAGTAATTAAATTGCAAGGTGTACCTCATAATTGACCTTCTTTATTTTACTGATTGCAACCATACTTTTTCTTACATATCAATTTATCATGGCCTCAATAATGCTGCCTGGTATAACCCCTCAAAATTGAATAATGTACAAGAGCTGTCCCTTGTTCTCTTTGGGGCATCTTCGGTTTAGCAGCCTGCCAGACGATCTTGGCTGGATTCATCCAGGGCCATGTTTTTTGCTGGGCGTAAGCTGGGTGTGGTTCCTTACTGAGAGCCGGGACATTTGCTTTCTGTGGGTACATGGGGGTCCTGGATAAAGTGGACACTTCTGCCCCCTGTCAAGATAGACACACAAGTATCCTACTTCACAGGCACTATTCAAGCCTTTGTTTACATTACATCTGTTAATATTCAACTTGCTGCATCATTGAGCCCGACCCAATTGGAAGGGCACTAAGACTCGTTATATGAGAAGATAGTAATAGATATTATGTCATTAAGGACAAGCAGTAAAGGAGGTTAATAATGAAGACTGCTTGATATTCTCAGGAAAGAGTCATACTACGTCTCCACAAACAAACCTAACTTCTTTCGTTAGGTGTTTTTTGTGTGTGTGTGTGGTGTGAGAGGGAGAAAGAGAGAGGGAGACTGCAAAAATAAGGCTTAAATCTGATTTCCCACCACCCAAGGTGTCATACTTCTCACGATTTAAAAGAATTCTTCAAACTATCTAGTAACTGTACAATGGAAAAAAGAACACCTCTTATTTAAGGTTAAGACTGCCAATATATCACAGTGGAATTATTTTTCAAAACCTTTTAAAATATTTGCATCAGAGAAACCCACTATTTAAAGAAAGGTGACTCAGAAATTTGAGATTTACCCACATGCTCGCATTCAAAGGAGATGGCCTGACCCAAAGTCACCTGACTGTCCATCCCTGAGGAAGCTGGCTCTTTGGAAAAACCAGGGCACATTTGCAAACTACATCCACAAAATGTAGATATGAGTTGGACACTTGGGGTTATCTTTTAAGACAGAATTCTACACTGGGATTTAGAAAGAAATTGAGAATAGCTATGACTTTTATTCATTTGTGTTTTTTATGATGATTTTCTCTATTTCTAACACGAATAGAAATTCAAAGAGGTGTGTACATTTAGAAAAAGATGAGATGTGAAAATGTTAGAGTATTGTATCATTTGAAAGAGTTATCAATTGCTCAGTCACTGCAAATGGAGCTATAGTCAGTTGCAATAATTCAGAAGAAAATATGTTGACTCTGTAGCTCAATAACAAAATAAATAACAAAAACAACAAAAATCATTTCATGGCAGACTATACTTTGATAGAGTTTATGAAGTGGAAAGTCTCACTGCTCTTGGACTTAAGGATGGTATTATTCTTTGAAACCTTGAAGGCAACAGCTCTTATAGTCTGAATAGATGGTCATTCCCTCCCTGCACGATTAACTACAGCACCACAATATACAGGATTTAAAAAAAAAATGTTTCTTTATTTTAGTGGTGGTATTCCTTTGTCCAACAATCAATGAACATTGAACTCTAACAAAAATAATTTTTACTGGATCTTTCATTGATTCATGGCACACTGCACATAATTAATTATTTCCATTCCTTCTGTCTGAAACTGGGAATACTAACAGAGAGTCATTTTGTAATGAATCTTACAGAGGATTTAGTAAGGTTACTCAAAACCTACCTTTCATGTGTCTAAAGAAAATGTATTTCTTCTTAGCAGCTCTTTTGTCACATCAAGCATACTAGTAATATGGGGGAAATGGCAATATTTTTTTATGTTATGTGTTAAAAGCCTGACTTACAACAATCAGGAAAATGAAAGTTTTCATAAAGATGTTTTTTAAAACATGTCATTTGGATTTTTTTGAAAATAATGTCATTTTTTCCTTTATATCAAACTGTATGAGGAGCAAAACTCTACCTCCACCCTTTCAGGATTACCAGGTGGGCCCAAGAATTACATTAACACAAGATGATGAACAGGAGAAGAGCCTGCAGATTTATTTAATACAAGGTTTAATGGCCTTCGCGCCCTCATAAAGAAATGAAGACCTCCCCAAAATCAGTTGGAGTCAAACCCTTATCCACTGAATTGAATAATGAGTACTAAACTAGGAAAAGGGGACTACATTTTGTGGGGAGGCTTAAAAGATAAAGACTTATCTTATCAAAATCAGTACAGAATTCTCTGTCTGGACTTCCCATCCTTGATGATTAGAATGGTAGATCTTTCACATGAGAATTTCATCTTCTGCTTTTAAGAAACAGGATTAAGGTCAGAGTGATCTTGTACATGTTGTTTTTTAATGTACCTTTAATTCAAAGTAGTCAGTATGCCCGAGGGGTATATTTTTCATTACCTTCAGAACAATATGAAATGGGCTACATAATTTAAAACTATATACACTGTCTAGAGATAACATGTATAATTAGGAAATTATCAATCTTATTTACTATCACATTCATGTCTTAGAAGAATGAGTTCTTTTTTAATTTCTAAAATTTTTAAATATAGTAGGTACATAATATGTCTTTTTTTTTAGGTTTAACCCTTGAATATACATATTTTTTTAAAAAATCAGTCAATATAACTCATCATGTTAATAAATTCAATGCAACTTACATAATACCAATCACTGTGGAATAAAATATTTTATACAATGTAAAATTCATTCATGACGAGAAAGAAAATGTTAGAAAAGTAAGAAAAGAACATAATTTCTTTCACAAAATAAAAATATTGATGGTAGCCTTTAATTAACATAATATTTTTTTATTAAATTATAGCTGTGTACATTAATGCAGTCATGGGGTACAACATGAAGGCTATGTTAACCAGTTTGATGAAAATATGTCTCTTTTCATAGGGTACATGTGACCTTTTCACACAAGCATACGTTTGAATTGATCAGTTAGAATAACTGGGATAGCATAACCTCAAACAATATTTGATAGCATAACAGAGTAACTATAATCAACAGTAAGTTATGGCAAACTTAAAAAAAGAGGGGAATTGGAATGTCCCTAAAATAAAAACAAATTCTTAAAACATTTCTTAGCATTCCTTCCGCATTCTGCCTTTATCATATGTTGATTTAATAAAAAGTGATGTGAAAAAATTTTGGAGTGATTATAGGAATGTAAGTTAATGAATAAGTTACATGTGTCTGCACTTACATGTGTGTATACACACACACACATACAATGAGAAATAAGTATTTTTCTATTTCTTACTCTTAGGCAATCTTTGATATATAATTACATGTGAAAGTGATATAGTTTGTATTATAATATTAGTTGAAAACTTGTTTTTATGTTAAGAAAAGTACCAGTTCGATGAAAATATTTCAAACTGTATATAAAATCAGCACATTGTACCTCATGATTGCATTATTGTACACAGCTATGATTTAATAAAAAAAGTCATTTTATAGCTTTATATTTAGTACTGTTAAAACCAATCATTTAAGTATTTATATACATATTTTCATAAACATGAATAATTAAGAAAGCAGAGATACAGAGAAAGATATTACCAAATAATTTACAAAGAATAATATCTTACACACGGATTATATATTCAGCAAACATCTTTAAAAAGGATTTTCAGGGTTTTTCAATACAGGGAGGGATTAGCACCTTTTAATGCATAAAAGATGCATTAAAAATAGAATATCACATAAGCTAAAATATATGAGAAAACAGAAAAATCCAAAATTATAGCCTATGACTGATTAATTTCCTCATTTTATGTCTGGTTTACATTAGTAATGTGTATTCTCAAATGTTTAGTATCAAGAGCTTTCTTTTTCTTTGTCCTCTTAACCGTGAGTTTTAAATATGAGCAGTTTTATATGAAAATGTGGTTCCCTATTCCCAAGGGCTTTTTATTATTTGAGCCCTGGTTTTTCATAACTCTGCTATCCTGTCTTTTTTATTTTTTGAGCCCTTGCGTATTCTTCGGAACATTTCAAATAATTGAAATTTCAGCAATAATCATTCACACTTGAATAAGTACTCCAAAATAAGATGAGGACATTTTTAGTTCCCCAAACAAGAATCCCCCTATTTATAGGTTGAAATGTTGGTCTATTTAAAAAAAAAAAAAACAACACTAATTAATTCTAAATATTATATTACTTAAACGCAATAGCTTCAAATACAATTTTCCTAGAATAAAGAACAGGCCAGTTCTTCTCTGCTGTTGAGAAATTTATCATTATCTCTAGATGTATAAACTATAGCCAATTGCTCCCTGAAATAACCCCATTTTTGGAGAGAAGCAAAATTGAGCTAGGGAGGAACAGTCTGTATTATACCTCATTTCTTTCATTTATCTAGGAAAGTGTCAGCAGCCCCTTTTTATTCTCAGCAAAGTATACTTGACAAGGTCAGTATTATAAATTATGCAGAATTTTACTGAAGACACCAAAGAAAGATGATAGTTTTGCAGAGCCCCCCTAGATCAAAAACAAATAGCCATTTCATCTGTTCCACATAGTATTCATTAGTACATGGGTTTGGGGGTTAAAAACTCACCATGTTGACACCCCAATTTCAGAATTTCAGCTTCCAGAATATCTCTTGTTTAAGCCACTAGTGTATGATATTTTGAAAAGGCATCACCAGAAGGATAAGACCAGCACAGGATGGACACAGCAATACTTAAGACTCTCTGATATTCAGTTAAGAACTTGCTATGGGGGATTGGTGGGATTATACCTGTGGTGCATCTTACAGGGGTATTTGCGAAACTTGGTAAATGTAGAATGTAAATGTCTTGGCACAGTAACTGAGATAATGCCAGGAAGGCTATGTTAACCATTGTGATGAAAATGTGTCAAATGGTCTATGAATCGAGTGTATGATGCCCCATGATCATATCAATGTACACAGCTATGATTTAATAAAAAATAAAATAAAAATAAAAAAAAGAACTTGCTATCTTATATGAGAATAATGGCTGCTCCAAGTTCATATTGGGTATTTGATTTATACCATGTAGACCACATCAAACATAAACATTTTCTTACCTCTCTCTCTCTCTCTCTCTCACACACACGCACACACACTATACATATACAATAATTCCGTATTACAGAGAAAATGTCAGAATATATATTAAAACATAAATTAATATTTTGAATTTCAGAATATATATTAAAATATAAATTAATATTTTGAATTTATTCATAAAGCTTATATATATTTATAGCTGAGATTGTCTATTAGTATTTTCGAAGCATACGTTTCAAAATATACACTAACTCTGAAATTTACATTGAAATATGGCAACAGTGACATGATACAATTTAATCTGTAGATACAAATGGACAATTCTATCTAGAAAGAATTAGAGAAATTATTTTCATATTAAAATAACAGTGGTGGGTGGTGCCTGTGGCTCAAAGGAGTAGGGCGCTGGCCCCATATGCTGGAGGTGGCGGGTTCAAATCCAGCCCCAGCCAAAAACTGCAAAAAATAAAAAATAAAAAGAACAGTGTTAACTTCAGGAATTGTTTTTCCCCAGACAGTACATGAGTTAAGCATATTTAGCTGGGAGGTTTGTTTATTTGGGACATGTTGCTGAAAATATGTTAGCAATGAAATCAGTTCATTAAGATTTAAACAAAAAACTTTACAAGATGAACGGTCCTTCAAAATACCAATAATAGAAGGAAAGTAAGAGTGAAAAAATGTAAGAAAAATTTAGGAAATGAGTAGTTAGATAACCACATATTTAAATTTTCCTACATAGAGTAATTTTGATAACACTCTGTATAAATGTGATCAATGTGAATTGAAGTTATGAGCAAGGCAGACCTTTCTTTGAGGATACACCCAATAATACACTGTAACCTTGGATTACCTAAAAGGTATAAATCCACAGTGGTTCAGCAAAACCCAAGGGCAGCTTTAAGTTCAGGACTGCTCCAGCTCCAAAGGGCTCTTAAATCTCTAGAAAGGCCACTTCATTCTAGGTGTTAAGCTTTACATTTAGAAAACTTTCTATATCGTGTTGAAAGACACTGATTCCAGTTAGTAAGTAATTGAGTTTTTCAACTAAAGTTTTATACAGATTATAAAATGGGGGATTTAAAGTACATTTTTATGAGTGGAGATTATTTAATAACATTAGAGCTAAATTGATTTGAAATTACTTTGGAGAGTGTGTGTTCTATTAAGAGGATTTATTTTTAGGAAATCATTTTTCATAGCCCCAAACAAACAAACAACCCAAAACAGGGAAAATATACATATTGATTAATCCTCTGTGTAAGAAATTTTATCCTACAATAGTTAAACACATTTGAAAATGACCCTTTACTTAACCTTATAATTAATATACATATTGCATTCTTTATTTCTGTGTAACAAATCATTCCAAAACTTAAAGGCTCAAAAATATGCATGTATTAGTTTACTCTTTCTGGTGTCAGATACCAGGGCACAGCTCAGCCTGGTTCTCTATTTTCTGTATTTCAGGGTCTCTCACAGGCCACAACCAAGGCTTCATCTCAATGTTTAACCGGACAAAGTTACTAGAAGGAATGAGCTCTTCACTTCTACACTGCTGGTGGGAATGCACACTAATACGTTCCTTTTGGAGAAAAAGTTCCCAATGTACTCGGCCCTACTATGAAGCTAATTTCTAGCTTTCATATGAAGGCTATAACCCAACTATGGCACAAGAATATGGAGAGAGGGCCAAGAGAGAGGAGGGGAGGGGAGAGGTTGGGGTGGAGGGAGGGTAATTGGTGGGGCCACACCTACGGTGCATCTTAGAATGGGTACATGCAAAACTTACTAAATGCAGAATTCGAATATCTTCATACAATAACCAAAAAAATGCCATGAAGGCTATGTTAAACAGTTGGACGAAAATATTTCAGATTGTATATGAAACCAACACATTGTTCCCTTTGATTACACTAATGTACACAGCTATGATTTAATAAAAAAATAAAAAATAAAAACTGCCTACTCCAATACCTATGAAATGTCTCAATTTTCTTTCACACTTTGTATACCCTTTATAGACATTATAATAATCCCATGTCATCACTGACATTTCTATTGAAATAAAAATTAATCTAAATATATTGGCTGAAATTTAGCACAATAATCTATTAGCATTTATAGAGAGCTTTGAAAATAAGAAATTCTCCAGTGAAAGGAAATGAATAAAGTAGTTCTCTTCTTTCAGGTTAAAAATATTGCAATACAGATGTCAAGAGACTTTATTAGCGCTTTCTGTGAATTTAAAAGGACTACACGCAGATAGAAAACTGAAGTGATACGGCTTCTGCTGGGGTGCTGTTAATATAAGTACCTGAAATAGTCTAAAATGGGGGAAGAAATACAAAAGCTACATTAACAGTAGAATCTCCATAGGTGACCATCTCCCTATATTAACCACCTCTTTAAATTGACCTAATTTGTATAGACCAGAGAGGCACCACGTGTACTCACTGGAAGACTGACCTCTATATACTAAACACCTCTGTAAGTTGTATCAGGACTGTGTGCAATGTGATGCACAAGATGAATTTACCTTCCATAACTTGACCTGTTGAGTCCACTATACACTGAGGGGTAGGAAGCTGTATTATTTGTTCTTTAGTGTAAGTTCTTTTTTTATGCTTTATGACTACCACAAATGAGAAACAATTCCAATTGTTTCAATTCCAAACAATTCCAAACAATAAAAACAATGGAAGTTGTAGATTACATTTTTCAGCTTTAATGACAATTGTTTCTGGTTTGTTACTACAAAGATTCAAACAAGAGAAAGACTGACTCCCGTAGCTTGAACTAATTCAAGACTATCAAATAATTTATGAAAAATTAATACTTTGTCAGGAAACCATCAATCCATTTTTATTAAGACTGTAGTATTTCTGAATTTGTAAGTATAAAACTCTAATTTAAGATCTGAAAGAATTCCAATAATTTATATTTTATAATTTTTATACTATTTTGTAACTTTTAATTTTGTTATTAATTTGAAATACACAAATTATGAACTGTTTGAGAGTAATTTGAAGACATTGTTTTTCTTTACCACTGAAAACCTGTTTACTTTTCCTAAAAACAGGCACATTCTCCTATATAACCACACCAAATTATTAAATTAAAAAATTTAACCTTTATAGAATATTGTTACCTAATCAATTATACTATTGTTACCTAGTCAATCATTGACAGACTATTGTTACCTAACCTATTATTCATATTCAAATCTGTTATCTCTTGTCCTAAGAATGTATTTATAAATTTTTTTAATCTTTGTTCTGACAAACTCCAGAAAGCTATATTTTATTTGGTGATTGTCTTTTCGTCAATGTACTCTAAGATATTTTTCTTTAACTGACTTTAAACACTATGTTTCAGTACTTTTACAAACACCACAGACCAGTTGTCTTAGGGTATGTTCTAGAAATTGGATTTGTCTGATGTTTATTCACGGTTAGATTTAGGTTTTGCATTTGGGGCAGGAATACTAAATGTGTGATGGCATATAGTTCTCAGGAATCCATACCAGTGTGAACATATTAGTATCATTATCCCAATATTGATGGTGTTAAATGATCACTTCCACAAAATAGAATGTCTAAGACTTTGAGCTATAAATTTATTATTTTTCTCATTATAACTAATAAGTAACATGTGAGGGTATAATTTGAGACTACATATTCTCAATATCTTATTTCATACCAAATTTGTTACCCAAGTTTTAACATTCATTGATAATTTTTAATATTCATTAAAATATAAATTGTCATTCTTCCATAATAAAAAACTTTCTTCCCATCTTCTTTGTGTTTGGTATGGAATAAGATTTATGGATCTTATTTTATTCACTCTCCTATTATCTCTTATTATAATTACTTAGTGTGGTGTGCATATTTGTCACATATTATAGTATTACATATAATTCCAATTATTTGATATTTTCTGAGATTAATTTCACGGTCAAGTTTATGAACTAACTTGACGAATGTTTTATATGCACTTGAAATAAATGTGGGGTTACAGTGTTCTAGAATAAATTAATCACATTTCATAGTGTTTGCAGAAAATCACAAATGATTTTCTAGTTTGCCTATCATTTGATGAGAGAACTAATTATGTGTTCATATTCTACACAATGGCCTTTATCAACTTTAATTAATGGGAACTTGATGGAAGAATAGATTTCTTTAATTTCTAAGTCATACTTTATTAAACACAAGAAAGAACACTTAACAAAGTTGCTTTCTTGCTTATAGATCTATAGATGGTGGGTGGTTCTAAATTGGGAGTGGTTTTACTCAGAAGGACACTTCTCAAAGTGTAGCAACATTGTCGGTTGCCCAACTTGGGGATGATGTTGGTGGCATTATTGGTGGGGAGAAGCAGCAGATTCTGCCAAACGTCCTACAATTTGAGGCCAGCCTCCCATTCCAAGGATTATCCATTCTAAAATGTCAATAGAGCAAAGGTTAATGAACTTTACTATCAGAAAACTTATTCTAACTTTATTGTTTGTAAAATATAATGGTAACTTTCTGAAGAATGTAAGGAAACATACATTTAAGGAACATTATAATTGGAAGACCATTTGTGTTAAAACACCGAGGTTTTATTCATTTGTTTGTTTTCAGGATGACTAGACTAGTAGAATCATTTTAAATTTCTATACAGATAAAAATTTTAAGAGAATTGGAAAAGGATGCTGGATTTTATGGAATGTTCTTCTGCATCTATTGAGAGGATCATATGGTCTCTGTTTTTGCTTCTGTTAATACGGTGGATAACATTTATGGACTTACGTATGTTAAACCAGCCTTGCATCCCTGAGATGAAGCCTACTCAATCATGGTGTATGACTTTTTTGATGATAAGCTGTAATGGGGAGAGCAGAGAGAGAAAGAAGGAGGGAGCTATGGGGAAAGGAGGAGCAGAGAGAGGGACAGAGGGACGGGGTGGGGTCTTATGTGTCCCACACCTTTTGGGGGCAAGACATGATTTTAAGAGGGACTTTACCTAACAAATGCAATCAGTATAACCTGGTTTCTTGTACCCTCAATGAATCCCCAACAATAAAAAAAATAATAATAATAAATAAAATAAAATAAAATTTTTTTTAAAGAAATGTATTTGTGCCAGAACAATGACAGTGATGGATCAGGAGAGTAAGTGATGTTATTTTCTACTTTGCTCTGTTTGCCTGACAGGACCCCCATTATGCCTCATGAACTCTGTAACTTCCAAAAGGAGACACGTGAGATGCTCTCTGGTGCTTTTTAAAATCTGTGATTGATTATTTGGATGGATTCTATGTCTTAGGAGCAGTATTCCCAAAGGGGTACTCATCTGCAGCGGCACAAGAACGTGTTGGAGCAAAGTCACTTCCTCATCTTCATTTAGATAAGATCTAAAACCCAATATGTAATTTGGATCTGTGTGATTCAATATGATTTTTTGAAAGATGATTTGAAGATTTTGTAAATCTGTTTACCCGACATAGCCTGTAATCGGGCCTCCCAGTGTCATCTTTGAGCCGTGCCAGTGCTGCTCTTGCGGAAGGGCTTGTGAACAAGCTTATCTTCTAATTACCATCATTTCCTAATTTGTTCTCCTGTTTCACAGCTGGTGCGTATCCCAAGAATACTGGGTAGAGAAATTGTAAAACAGACAGGCATTTATCTCAGAGGAAAATAATATTTTTCCAGGTAACACAATCATAAAAAATGTAAAAGAGAGATGAAGGAAAAACTGATTTACCTAGTGATCAGCTAACCAAAATAAAATGTTTAAAATATTTTTTGTAAATGTCTGAGAGTGAAATTCAAAAAATCATTAGGCACAAAAAAGTATTAGGGAGTTTTGTTTTTGGCATTCACAAAGAATAAATCATAAAAGCTTAAAATTGCATGGAAGTGCCGCTTTAAGGCATACCAGTCACTGGTAGTGGAAAAATGTTGACCATTTATGCGGGGTCTAGGATGGTCGATTATATTTTGGGAAGTACTCAAGGCTCAAGCGTACTTTTATTGTTAGAACTGAGCTTCATTCTTGATACAATACCAGACCTAAATTTCCAATGAGGAAAATTACTGTTTTCTAATGCGTTTAAGATCTATAACATCAAATACAAAATAAATTCAATAAATTAACTGGATCAATATGGGTATATAACTGCAACAAAACAAAGTAGTTTTCATTTTAAAATTAAATTCTAAGACAAAGATAATGGAAAAATAAAATTCAAATAATTTTTTTCAAAGTTTACAATAGCAACATATTGAGTTTGGGAAAAATAGTAGATACTGGTAATATTTTTCACTTCTGTCATTAACGTTTTTCTTCCAAAACCCTATTTGATATATTTTATGACCTAATTGGCTTCTGAACAAGATAAGTAAAATATTTAGGGACCAAAAGATCCTTTATACCCTGCAGACTGTGCAGGTAACATAACTTTAAACTGTTTAATAATTCAATTTCCTTTCTTCTATAACTTTTCATGATTGTATTGTATTCTTTCTATTCTTTCTTTATGATGGTATCATGATCAAAATTCAAGTCTAAATTTTATTTATTTATTTTATTTGTTTATTTTTTTGCCATTTTGGCCAAGGCTGGGTTTGAACCCACCACCTCTGGTATATGGGCCAGCGCCCTACTCCTTTGAGCCACACGCGCTACCCTGGAAGTCTAAATTTTATTCTGCCTTACAACAATTTCTATATGAAGAAAATATTATTTGGCTAAAATAGAGGAAATTTGGAATTTATATTATTAAATCAGGGGAACAGCCCAAGATTTTATGTGTTATATTAAATTTGACTAATTAATGGTATTATGTATTGAGTATATCCAATTGGCTTACAAAATATGTGAGCCAAATTTGCTATATAAAGGTCAGGGCTTGTTTATCACTGTTCTGGGTGGAAATATGCTATATTTCCTCAAAGACTAAATGTTCAATATTTATGTAAATTTTGACCACTCCAATAGGTTTTTGTTTTTGTTTTTTGAGACAAAATCTCAGTCTGTGGACCTGGGTAGGGTGCCATGGCGTCGTGATAACTCACAGCAACCTCAGACTCCTGGGCTCAAGAAATCCTGTTGCCTCTGTCTTTCTATTTTGGGTAGAGACAGGTTCTTACTCTTCCTCGGGCCGGTCTCCAACTCCTGACCTCAGGCAATCTGCCCACCTTGTCCTCCCAGAGTTCTAGGATTGCAGGCCTGAGCCACTGCACCCGGCCTTTTGTTTTTTAATTTGAAAACTATAACTTTATTTCTTAATAGAAATAAAAAGTGAACATGCACAGGGGATGTCAGATGAGGTTTGTATGTTTGAGGACATTTAGTTAATAGGTGAAAAAATGAAACTTTAGACTCAAAACTCTGGCTGTAAAGGCCATGACTACAATGGTTCATGAGAATATTTAAGTGTTTAAAAAAAGTATCAATCCCAAGTAGCTGGGACTACCAGCACCTGCCACAACGCCCGACTATTTTTTTGTTGCAGTCGTCATTGTTGTTTGGCAGGCCCGGGCCAGGTTCAAACCTAAGAGCCTTGGTGTATGTGGCCAGTGCCCTACTCACTGAGCTACGGGTGCTGCCCAGTGATCTACATTTTTAAATGAATCATGATACATTCTTATTAACTGAAATCCATACTTTATTCACAATTCCTCAATTTTGCCTAATTTTCTTTTCTGTTCCAATATTCCATTTAGAATACCACTTTACACTTAGTTCTTAAGTCTCCTTACACTTTTTAGCTATGCTGGTTTCTGAGACTTTCATTGTGTTTATAGTTTTGAGGAATACTCACTAGGTATTTTGTAGAATATCCCACCATTGGGATTAGTCTGGCATTTTCCGTGTGATTAGTTTGACTTATGTGTTTTTGAGACAAAGAAAACAGAAATAAAGTAGCATTTCATCACATTTTATAAAGGTAGATGCTCTCAACAGGATAGAGCATTTTTGGTGTTAAACTTGATCATCTGTCTGAAATAAGTTTTCAGGCTTCACTTCTTCAAACTTAGTCCCCCTATCCCTGCAAGTACCCTTCCATTCTGTACTCTTAAAAAAGAGGGAACAATGTATCCTCCAAACATAAAGAATGAAAGCTCTATATCCTCTCTGCAAAGGGAGAAATCCCATCTAAATTATTTGATTTTTTTCTTTGGACATAGATGTGATTGTTTTTCCTTATTTATTTATTATGGTCCATCTCTGTGGACTCATAGATATTTATTTTATACTTTGGGTTATAATCCGGTACTAAGTTATTCACTTTATTGCTAAATAATGCCATCACCAAAGGTAAAATACCCAAATTATGTTATATGACTATGGTAACTTATTAAGAGTCATGTTTCCCTACCAACCATCAGAGGAGTAGCTCAAGAAAACTTACCTTTGATGCAAACAAAGTAAAATGTACTAGATTCCAGAATCGAAGGGAAACTTAAAATTTTACTAGGGGACTGTATCAGCCAGGAAGATATGTTTATATAAAGCAACATTGTAAGCAATAAAAGAAAAAAAATAACATCCATATGAAAATTGAATAATTTAATATCCCTTTCTCGGTATCTAACAGAACAAATTGATAAAAATGAGTTAAATAGGGCAGGGTATTTTCCCTAAGGAAACATTTTTGATATTTTTATGTTACTAGAAAGAAAAATACATGTCTTTCATTCATCATTTAACCATAGTTTTGTACTATGGAAAAAAATATCACTTTGGTTATTTAACATTACTGAGAATCAGCTCTGAGAAAATTGGAAATGTATCTCCTTGGACAACATGGTCATATGGGACAAAGTGTGACTTTTATCTGAAACAGCAAAAATTATTTCCAATGTGATACTAAAAGAAGAAATTCCCGGCAGCACCTGTGACTCAAAGGAGTAGGGCACTGGCCCCATATGCCAGAGGTGGTAGGTTCAAACCCAGCCCCGGCCAAAAACTGCAAAAAGAAAAAAAAAAGAAGAAGAAGAAAAAGAAGAATAAGAGGAGAGGAGAAGGAGGAGGAGGAGGAAGAAGAAGAAGTTGTTGTTCTAGGAGATTGAAGAGAAGATGTTGGTCCAAAGAGGGAAGGTTAAAATGCCAGAAGACATAGAAATTTCTATTGCAAGGCTGACTTCGTTTATAATGTTCCTTCCAAGATATGTTTAATTTTTTAAGCTACAAGTTATTCCCAAATTTGATGTCAAATATTAAGATTAAACAGCTAGTCAATGTTTCAATTATTTTCAAAACATACTCTTTTCCTATGAGTATAAAGAGGTGATATCAGCCCCAATTCCTTATCTTTCTTTTTAAATTCATGCATGAGAGAAGATTTGTACTCTATTTAAGTGAACTGAACTAATTTTCCATCAGTGAGGCTGGAAATACTGTCAGGTGGGAAGCATTCTTGCAGAAGTGCTTCATAGAGATAAAATGAAATCCAGGAAATCCCTTCAGTATAGAACTATTTGGGGAATGTATCCACAGATATCTGCAGAATGCAATATCACACACACAACTGGCCGTGTCTCCAGGCTGGGTGAAGTCAGGGTAGTTTGGGAATTGTTTCTTCCTCATTCAGATTCAAATAAACGCAAAATAGGCCAGAATCTCTATGTAAGTATTTACCTCACCCCAAGATGGGCAAAGAAATTTATGATCTTAAATGATTGGATCAAAGGTTTTCTCTAAAAGGTAGATCAACTTTATATTTTTGCAGCTATGATTTCAGCTTCATATTAATGAGGCTTATCCATTTTTCTACATATATTTTTGAGCTTTTTAAAAGTTTTCGTGCCCTGTGACAGCTCTGGTATTAAATGTGATGTGTGTCGTGAATGCGTGTAGATTTAAACTTAAATCTAAGCTGTGTTGATTGTTGAGAAGCATCTGTGTCTGCCTGGTCAGTTGATGGGCATCTGTGCAAAGTCCACTTGTACGGAGGTTTGAGTCTTCCTGAAAGAACTCCGTGGAAGGCAAGAAGGCCCCGGGCAGAAAGAAAGCTTGTCTGAATAATAAAGGCTTGGTTGTCAGAGTGAAGAGAAATTATGAGTCTGAATAGATCAGTCATCTGGACATCTCCTCTCTAAATCCTAAGAAGGAGGACTGTCAGCAGGAAGAAGGGTTTGGACAAAATGCTGCTTTTCAGGACCCAAGCACAGAGTCTTGATACTTTAAACATACTCAGTCCCTGAAAAAGTAGCAAAGCTCTCTCATTTTATTCCACCTAAAAACAGCTCATGCATATCCTTGTACATTCATGGATAAATGGCATGATGTCCAGTGAGGAATGGGCCAGTGGGGGCATGAGGTTTCTCCAGTGAACTCAGCCCCAGCCAGTGAGGACAGCATTAGCTCCCACTAGTTGGCAGACGCAGCCGGAGGAGGTCACACGTCAGACAACCTGGGACAGACAAAATATTTAGGTGGAAAGAATAAGGACCATAAGGGAAACTAATATTCTACATGAGCCAGTGAGGAAAAAGGCCCCCAAAATTCAAGTCACCCCTGTGAATGGTGCCTGTGGAACTCTGCCTACAACAGCGGCACTGTTCTTATCTGTTTTGACAGAAATGTGAATTACACATGTACACTTCCACCTTCTTTAAGAATTATACATTGCATAGGAATAGTTCGTATCCATACCTAATTTGATTCTTCATTTTGGGGGTCATACATCTGCTTTTTATCAGTTTACATATACTCAGCGGGGCTCATGTTGCGTCTCTGTTCAATCTCTGCCTGCACGTTCCCAAGCTGTCTTTCTGACAACAGTGCAACTTTCTTTACTTCAAGATCTGCACCCTCTAAAAGGCATGTGGTGACGCTTACATTCATTTCTCCAAAATTGAAATCACCTTTAGGTCAGTTTTATCTAAATCAATATCCTCATCGAGACACAACCACACTGACTCAGAAATAGGTACATTTCTCCGTATTTTGTAGCAGCGTCATTCTTCATTACTCATCGTAAGGAAATAGATCCAACTGTTACGTGCTAATCTATAGTTGACTGTTAAAAAATAGTTTACACGTTTAGCAACTTTCTGAAACAGTTTCCATACTATATGAACAAGCTAACTTTCATACTATGGGAACAATTTTCATATCTATGAACAAGCTCATTTCATACACTATGAACAAGCATGCTAATTTACTATGTGAACAAGACAGAATCATCTAACAATAATACATTGTTTTTAGAAAGTTAACTTTCTAACTTTTAGAAGTTAACTTTCTTTTTGAGTATTCCAAGTAGATGCAACAAATTTGCACATATGGTAGAACTTCTGTAAGTTGACAAAAGGGACTGTAACCAATTGGTCAACATATGGAGGTGGTAGGGGCGGCGCCTGTGGCTCGAGGAGTAGGGCGCCAGCCCCATATACCAGAGGTGCTGGGTTTAAACCCAACCGGACAAAAAAAAACTGCAAAAAAGAAAAAAAAAAAAACATACGGAGGTGGTAGTTTAAACACACTCAAGGAACCATAAGGAATAATATTTAATATTATGCTATATACAAGGAACTAGGCCAGCTGTATTGACATGTACACTGGTGCGTGTCTGTGAAACTTAGGTCAACTGAAGAGGTGGTCAGTGTAAGCAGGTGGTCAACTATGGAGGTTTACTATATTTGATAATAAACAACCAAATAGAATATGAACTTTCAGATAATTTTATAGGATATACTAAAATGTTCCCCTTTCATTATGCAAGTAATAACATCCATAATATGAGAGTAAGATCAGTATCACAGCTAAGAGTTTTTCTCTGTATAGTAAATTTCAGACAGTACTTATTATTCTTAGCAGATGGGTAAACAAAATAATATACCCCCCAAAATAAAAAAGATGTGTCCTAATTTCCAGAAGTGAAGTATGTTCCCTTACGTGGCAAAGGAACTTTTCAGATGTCATGCCATTAGATAGGGACATGATCTTGGATTATCCAGGTGAGATTCCTGTAATCACAGGTGTCCTTAGAAATGAAAGAGGAGGGTGGCGCCTGTGGGTCAGTGGGTAGGGTGCCGGCCCCATATACTGAGGGTGACAGGTTCGAACCCAGCACCAGCCAGCTAAAACAGCGGTGGCAACTGCAACAAAAATAGCCGGGTGTTGTGGCAGGTGCCTGTAGTCCCAGCTACTCAGGAGGCTGAAGCAAGAGAATTGCCCTAGCCGAAGAGCTGGAGGTTGTTGTGAGCTGTGACACCACAGCACTCTACTGAGAGTAACAAAGTGAGACTCTGTCTCAAAAAAAAGAAAAAGAAATGAAAGAGGAAGAAAAAGAGACAACAGAATTGTAATTACAGAAAAGAAAGGCATGGGAAGTTACAAGACTGCTGGATTTCAAGATGGAGAAAGGGGATCAAGGAATTCTGGAGTTTTCTAGAAGCTGCAAACCTTAAGGTAAGAGAGTCTCCCCTGGAGCTTCTCAAACACCATGCAACTTGCATTCATCTAACCTTCATTTCATTTCAGTGAGTTCATGTTGATTTCTAGCCTACAAATCTAATTTAAGAGAATAAATTTTGTATTTTTAAGCCAGTGATTTTGTGAAAAAGTTTTTATAGTAGCAATAGAAAACTAATGAACAGGGCGGCACCTGTGGCTCAGGGAGTAGGGCGCCGGCACCATATACCGAGGGTGGCGGGTTCAAACCCAGCCCCGGCCAAACTGCAACAAAAAAATAGCCGGGCATTGTGGCGGGCGCCTGTAGTCCCAGCTGTTTGAGAGGCTGAGGCAAGAGAATCGCTTAAGCCCAAGAGCTGGAGGTTGCTGTGAGCCGTGTGATGCCACGGCACTCTACCCGATGGCCATAAAGTGAGACTCTGTCTCTACAAAAAAAAAAAAAAAAAGAAAGAAAGAAAACTAATGAACAGATAAAATAATTTCCATTGACATATTTAGTTCTTAAAATCATCAGTATGTTGTCCTATCACAAGGTTAAGTATCTTGTTAAAATCTCCCTTCCCCCATGAAAGTCACTCTGTTCTAAGTGTCATAAAGTGAACCCTTTGGGAAATAATCAGCCCTGGTCTCAATTTCACTTTAATTTTCACAATGACCAGTTGCTGCTTGTCTCAAAAAAAGCTCGGCTGAATTTGTCTCTCATAAATGCTTAACAGTGTTTTTAGATATTCCCTGGGTTGGCTTCTTTTTTAACTTTTCTTTGCCAAATTTATTCAATTTCTCATAAAAAAAAAAATTCTTTACTGGAATAATTGCTGTGCTTGCCAGAACAAAGGTACTCTGAAATCCGAGACGCATTTGTTTTTATTAGATGCTGTTTCATTATATTTGAAATATTTCACTTCCATGTGAAGGTTACATTGGTAATAGGTAACTTGCTTTAGACTCCTAAAACATTATCTTATACCAATCTGCCTTTACACACAGATTTAAAACCCCAAAACTAAGTGCCTTCTCAACGAAGTTCCCAAATGTAACATCTGGATCTCAGGGAGCAAGAACTTGGAAGAGTTAGCAGACACCCTTCTCCCGTGGTTTTGGCCCTCACTGCTGGCAAACGAGGCTCAAGGAAGGCGAGGGTCCCTTACAGCACTCTTGCAGAGTCCAATCCCTGCTCCCCAGGCGCTTAGAAGCAGAGGGCTGCAGCACCCTGCTCTAGTATCTTAGCCGTGAATTGTGGGGCAGCAGGGGCACATTTTCCAGGCTCCTGATGGTTGGGTTGTTTTGCCAAAGACAGAGGCTCCTCTTTCTGCCGTATTTCCAGTCGTGACCCCACAGGTAGTGCTCCCCAAGTGGGCCACTTCTGTAGAGGGTTGGGTATTACTCCAGGAGACCCAGGTTCAAACTGTCCCCTCAGCCCTGGCAATGCTCTGGTAACCAGTTTCCTACGTGTAATTTCTTCATGTTTAAAAATGCCCTGGACTAGTTTCTATTTTCTGGACTGAACTCTGGCCAGTAGAAAATCTAAAGGCACTTTATCCACAAAAAATTGCTGTGCTGTTTATGGTAAAAAGTCCATATCTTTCTGTTGTTCAATGGAGAGTTAATTGTACGGCAATTACAGCACCTTAATTACCAGACATCTGCCCCTGCACGTTCATGTACATAATTTTTTTTCCTAGAACTTGAATGCTACTATTCTTTTCAGAGGCCAGGCTCCACATACGCCTGTTATCATTCTAAAAGTTGTTCTAAATGAAAAAAGATAATTGGTTAATAACCCATGAAATGTCAGTCAAATATTCTTAACATAATGAAGTAATGTTATGTATGAGTCTATACATAAATATCATATAGTGATAGAAATAGTCACATCAATGTATAGAGATAGAGGATGGATCAATTAGATAGATAGATAGATGATACATACACAGATAGATAAGATAGATGATAGATAGATAGATAGATAGATACGTACGTATGTGTATGTGGGGGAGAGAGACAGGGAGAGGAAAGAAGAGGCATCCTGAGCGTGAAATGACAATTGGGTTTGCACTTGACCTTCTTCTGAGTTACAGGTTAAATAATACAACAGATATCTCTGTGGAATATCAAGTAAAAAAATACAAAAGTGATGGTATGTATACTCTGGGTCAATTCCTGTAGCATCAGTTTTGCCAGCACTTCCCAACGTTGACGCCACTCTCTGCCAGGGCTTAGTTAGCTTTCTACTTGAGGGGAGATTTCTGAAATCTCTTGCGTGCAGTCACCATGGCTGTGACCACCTCTCACTCCCCGCAGCTCTGCCATTGAGTTTTCCTGCATCCTTAACTGGACCAGGCATTGTATCTGATAATTTCGTTCTCAGTAATGGACTACTCAGCCCACATTTCGCTTTCATTCAGAGTCACTCTTTTTGAATTTTTTTTTTTTTTTTTTGTAGAGACAGAGTCTCACTTTATGGCCCTCGGTAGAGTGCCGTGGCCTCACACAGCTCACAGCAACCTCCAACTCCTGGGCTTAAGCGATTCTCTTGCCTCAGCCTCCCGAGTAGCTGGGACTACAGGCGCCCGCCACAATGCCCGGCTATTTTTTGGTTGCAGTTTGGCTGGGGCTGGGTTTGAACCCGCCACCCTCGGTATATGGGGCCGGAGCCTTACCAACTGAGCCACAGGCGCCGCCCTAAAGACTATCTTTTTTTGTGTGTGTGTGTGGTTTTTGGCTGGGGTTAGGTTTGAACCCACCACCTCCAGCATATGGGACTGGCACCCTACTCCTTGAGCCACAGGCGCCACCCTTGAATTTTAACATGAAGAAATACGCACATCGACATGCACAGCACCGTGATTTAAACTTGCAACATGAAGTCTTTATTACACGGATGATATTTTTAAACCTGAAAAACATTATCAAGTTAAGTAATATAATTTTTAAAATACATCTTATTCAGTTATGTGTATCTTCGTACTTTACCGTTCAATTCAAGGGCATAACATTAATTTATGGAGACAAATATTTTTTATTATCTGAATCTGTTTCCTAGTAACTTTAAATACCATTATTGCCTCTATATTGATTTTGAATAATTTGATTTTAAAATTATTAGAAATACTGTTAGAGAAATTTCAACAAAAAGTATGCTTTTAGTGTTAGGAGATCTCAGCAAAAAAATGGACAGATTTTCTCTATGATATATAGTGATGCCCAAGAGAGATGATTTCTTTTTTTTCTTTTCTTTTTGCTGTGGTGTCACAGCTCACAGCAACCTCCAGCTCTTGAGTTTAAGTGATTCTCTTGCCTCAGCCTCCCAAGTAGTGGGGACCACCGGTGCCCACCCCAACGCCCAGCTATTTTTTTGTTGCAGTTTGGCCAGGGCTGGGTTTGAACCCACCACCCTCGGTATACGGGGCTGGTGCCTTACTCACTGAGCCACAGGCGCCACTCGTGATTTTTCTTTTGTGTTTGTTATGTTTTTTTTTTTAAAGTTGATGAGTAAAGATAAATTTATAGCACGATTCATTCATTTATTTCCTTGACAGCAACTTTAAAAATATGACAATCTTTAAAATGTTGAGAATTTATGCTAATATTTTCAAATACTACTTCATTCTTTTGATTCTTTGGCATTAGTATTTTATTATTTTTGTTTAATTATTGTTGTTAACGGTCTAAAATAAACAATCTTCAGAATGGTCATATACTATTGGAAAGAAGTCCTCTTGCTGACTCAGCTGCATAATAACCCCAAATTTCGGCATTACGTCAACAAAGACGATTTTGTGTCATGCTATTTGAATTTAAGGAGGACCGTTACAAAGGCAGGAAAGGTATTACCTTTGTTGCTATTAGTTCTGTGAATACACTACTCTGCTTCTCCTAAGGGAAAGTTCCTTTAAGATATAAAATATCCATTTTAGCATGTCCAAATACCCAGTCTTGGAAGGTCCCAGCTGCCAGATACTTTGCAAAGTTAGCAAAGTAAATTAGCAATTCAGCTAAGTGCACTTGGCAGCCAGACAGGAGGGAATCAAATGGAAGCAAACCTGGTGAAGTAAAATTCTGGATGAGATAAATGAACCCATATGTGATGTAAACAAAGGCATTGTATTTAAAAGATGCAAATGAAGCAAACAAAAAATAAAACTTTTGAACAGTAACATTTAAAAAAAAACGAGTAAATATGCAAATATCCTTTCCCATTGTGTAGGTTGTCCCTTTGCTTTGGTTATTGTCTCCTTAGCTGTACAGAAGCTTTTCAGTTTAATGAAGTCCCATTTGTTTATTTTTGTTTTGTTGCAATTGCCATGGCAGTCTTCTTCATGAAGTCTTTCCCCAGGCCAATATCTTCCAGTGTTCTTCCTATGCTTTCTTGGAGGATTTTTATTGTTTCATGCCTTAAGTTTAAGTCCTTTATCCATCTTGAATCAATTTTTGTGAGTGGGGAAAGATGTGGGTCCAGTTTCAGTCTTTTACATGTAGACATCCAGTTCTCCCAAGGAGAAGCATGAATCCTATGTACTCAATTTTGATATGAGGACAATTAATGACAATTAAGGTTATGGGGGGAGGAAAAGCAGAAAGAGGGACGGAGGGAGGGGGTGGGGCCTTGGTGTATGTCACACTTTATGGGGGCAAGACATGATTGCAAGAGGGACTTTACCTAACAATTGCAATCAGTGTAACCTGGCTTATTGTGCCCTCAATGAATCCCCAACAATAAAAAAAAAAAACGAGTAGATGAATTAAAGACATGGCCAGTGTTAGCAAAGCACTGACAACAAGGGTAAGCGTGAAACGATTTCCAGGAGCTGAACCTAAGTATGAGCAGGCTACAAGGGTAAGTGAAACCAAAGAGAATTCTAGGATGTTTTCAGACTTTTTCCATCCCCATCTCTAAAATGTATATCATTTAGATAGCACATCTTTTAGATAGTACACATAATAGCTTTTTTCTCTCCATCAAGTATGAGAATATCCTGTACCTTTCCCCAGTTTGTTACAGAAGTTTCCTATTTTCATTTCTATAATACTTGATTAAGGCAATGAAGCGTAAGCAGCGTTCTTCCTACTATAAACGCTGCAGAACTTGCTATTACTGTTATCACAATAAGTATTTTAAGGCATGGGATTTTCATATTTTCTGTTTACTAAATTTAAAAAATAATAAAAAGTATAAAAATTGTCATGATTTTATTCTTATGATGTCATATTACCTTCCTGGAGATTTGACTATGAGCTGGTGAAAGAACGGAAGGAGAGGACCATTTCATCTAATTAAATGTCCAGTGTCTTAATTTTGTATCATGACGGAGTAAGAGGTTGCTTCACTGAAAGTCTCACGCTGTCCTAGGTTGGACAGGAATGCGAGTTTCTTGAAAACGATTCCTAATTTTTAACAAATGGTTCAGAGCGACAATATTAACATTATTAATTAAGGCAGAGAACAGTGTATTACGAAAGGCATTTTAGAATAGTGCCCATTCCAAAAAAACCTATTGGAATTAGTAAATAATTCAGTTATTTGAAACTGGAATAGTTCAACAAAGTTTAGAATGACTTACTTTTAAATATTATGGCAGCATGTAGCTAGCATTTAGAGCATGGGTCAGGAGACTTTTCTTTGTGAAAGACCAAATAATAAATATTTCAAGCTTTGAAGGCTGACTATCTATCACAAACTACCCAACATTGCTATTATAGCTCAAAAGCCGCTGTAGATAATAAGTAAACAAATGGGCCTATTTTGTTCAAATAAAAGTTTATGTACAAAGGCAGGCAATGAACTGTATTTTTCTAGGACCTAACAGAAAGAATGACCAATTGCCAATAGCTGGATTATCTTTTGTACATTATGATGAGACTAGGAGAAAATAAAAAGTTTTACTGTAAGTGGGAAGAATCATGGCATCAAAAAATATTTGCAATTTTAGGAATTGTCCCTACAGTTCTTTTTTTATGTTTTTCTTGGGGAGTGAAATTTCTATATATAGGGCAAGACAATTAGGTTTGCAAAGTCATCTTGGAAAAAGTGCTACCTATCCCCTTGTTGAATATCCCTGGGGTGATCTTCTAAGCAACTCCCTGGGTGAGCTATGCACTGAAACCAGTGCCTCGTTGATCTTTCAAAGCAATTTTAGAACTCTTTTTCTGGAATGGCTGGCAGAGCTGTCATCATTTGAAGTCAGACAATTAAGTCAGCAAACTCCTCCTAGACAAAGTGCTACATAACGCCACGCTGACTATCCCTAAAGTCACCTTCCAAGAACCTCCCCTGGAAAGCTCTGCACCAAAGCCAGAGCCTAGTCCGTCCTTCAAACCACATTTTCTAGGATAAGTTAGTGAATGTAATTGTCAGACCTAGTACAATGACAGCTCCCATGGCTGTCCCAAAAATAGAATTCCAAAATTGCTTTGTATGTACACAGACATACAAAAATCTAGATTAAATAACAGGGACCATATATGATGTAGACATCAATGTGAGTTAAAAATTACATAATTTTCTGAAACTTGACCTTCATGCCACATAAACTACATTCATATTTTATTATACAGAAATGGGTGCACATTTTTTTACACCAAGACGTGGTATGCATTGGGAAGTAGAAGGGTAATGATACACCTGTCATTTTATTTTATTTCTGTAACGCTTAAATCATCAGAATGTCATTCTTTGCCAATCATCTAAGTATACATCGTTATTACAACATACTTTTTGAGAAACTACAAAAGACAGCAGAAATAAAGACCTGTACTCAAATCTAAAGCTAAACAACCAATCTCATTGATATCTCAATTTGCCGGAGCTCCCTAGGTCACCCTTTTATGGAACTAGTTCAGCTGAGCTCGCATTAGGCTATTGACTGAGTCAAAGTCCTTTTACCTTTGGTAGACCTGGTTCAGCTTCTTTGACTGATGAGTGTCAGAAGCTGATGGCAGAAAGCAACTCATGAGAAAGGATCTATTTGATGCTGCTAAGTTTGAATGTGCCAATGGGCAACAGATTTACTTAGTATTGTATAAAATACAATCATCTAAATGTTTACAGAATACAAAAATAATTATCTGTACTCTAATGCAGTGACCTTCTGAGGGCTATAAATCATCAACTTATACTGACTTGGTGTGAGGGAGGGAGGAACCCTTTCATTCCTGAGATGCTCTGCGCTATCTTTCCTTGTGGTTACAGTTTTCTGATCTGTATTATGTGAAATAATGTCTATGTAAGGTTTTTGGAAGAATTACATTTTTTCAGTCCTGATTTTAAAATAATTCACTATATAGCTGATTGTCCATTTATAATAATATCCTGGTAAATGCTATTCATTTTCATAAGTTAAAGGTCAAAAAACTGAAAGTAAAAATTACCCTTAAAAGAACAAAATATTCCCTTTACTTGTATCATCTATATCAGTGGGAGGAGAATACAAGTAACTGAAATGAGAGGCCCCCTTCCAGTGACAGGCTATTTGTAAGCTTAGCAAGTTCATTACTGCCAGTCAAATGAGGCAAATTCATGAAGGAATTACAGACACCATTGATACTGATGAATGCAGGACTGGGGCCACAGCCAAACAATGGTTTATACCTTACATACTCAAACATATTTCCCCTGCCAAGAACCAATGAGAATTTATTTAATTATTTTGGTTTCAAGTCAATTATTGTTTGAAAACTGAATTTACTATGTTTTCTTTAAAAAAAGAAAAAAGCATATACCATAGGAAGAATCGGCATAGTGGCAGGGTGCAGTGGCTCACATCTGTAATCCTCTGGGAGGCTGGGGCAGGTGGATCGCTTGAGCTCAGCAGTTTCAGACCAGCCTGAGCAAGAGTGAGACTCTATTTCTACTGAAAGTAGAAAAATTGGTCAGGTGTCATGGCGGGTACCTGTAGTCTCAGCTACTCAGAGGGCTGAGGCAAAAGGATTGCTTGAGTCCAAGAGTTTGATGTTGCTGGGAGCTATGATGCTCCCACAACAGTCTACCCAGGGTAACAGAGTGAAATTCTGTCAAAAAAAAAAATAAAGGAAAAAGATAAAAAGAGAGAGAGAGAAAGAAAGAAAGAAGCAGAGTTACTACGTGTTAAGAGTATTAAGTTCTAAGCCTTATAAAAGTCACCTGGCTCAACGCCTGTAGGTCAGTGGCTATGGAGCCAGTCATATACACTGAAGCTGGCAAGTTCGAATCCAGCCAGGGCCAACTACAACCAAAAAATAGCTGGGTGTTGTGGTGGGTGCCTATAGTCCCAGCCACTTGGGAGGCTGAGGCAAGAGAATCACTTAAGCCCAAGAGTTTGAGGTTGCTGTAAGCTGTGACGCCATGACACTCTACTGAGGATGACATAGCGAGACTCTCAAAAAATAAATAAATAAAAATAAAATAAATAAATAAAAGTCATATTACCCACATTATTAACTAAACCTCAAAGGCAATACAAAAATAGCTGTTGTAGAATCAGGTTTCAGAGCATTCTAATACAAAAAGTAGAATTGAAGAAGGACAAGGAGAGGAGGGAAATCTAGAAAATATATAAAATATTCTCAAAATTCACTATCCCTTGGTTCATCTGGTTCCATCCCAATGCAGCGCTCCTACGGACGATGTGTTACGAGTTCATATCTCTTAGTCACATCTGCATTACTGGAATGGCTTTGTTGTTGGTTGAACTGTGACCTCACATTTTACCCTCAAAAAATATGTCCATTCAGAGCCCGTAGATACAAATTTTGGGGTGGGAAAAGTCTTTGCACAAGTAATTAAATTAGTGAGCTCCAAATAAGATGATCCTGAAGTTAGTGTAGACCCTAAATCTAACGGCTGGAGTCCTCATCAGAGACAGATGGAGGGATACCGGAAAGCAAGGCCATGATGATGGAAACAGAGCAGAGGTCACTGTCGCTGCCCTGGAGCATCTGGACCCCCACAGCCAGCAGGACTCTGTCCGGAGCCTTCAGTGGGAGCAGGGCCTGCCCATACTGTGAGTTTGCAATTCTCGCCTCCACAGTTGTGGGAGAATAAAGTTCTGCTGTTTTAAGCTACTAAAGGTTTGACAATTTGTTAAGGCAAGCCCAGGAACCCAACATAACCATAACAACAAACATCCTACCCATTTTAAAAATAAGAAAAGTAAGCCTGAGTGATAAATGGTGATCAAGACTCTAACACTGTGGTCCCCAGTACAGATCTGTGGCCTATAAGAAAACAGGCCACAAAGCAGGAGGTGCGTGGTCAGCATGAGAAACTTCGCCTGCATTTATAGCTGCTCCCCAGGGCTCACTTCACAACCTGAGCTCTGCCTCCTGTCTGACAAGCAGAGACTTTCGATTCTTACAGGAGCATGGACCCTGTTGTAAATAGCACATGGTCCTTATGAGAATCTAATCCCTGATGACCTGAGGTGGACATGTAACCCTCATGAATCATCTCCAGACCATCTTCCCCTACCCCAGGGTCCATGGAAAAATTGTCTTCCACAAAACTGGATTCTAGTCCCCAAAAGCCTGGGACTGCTGCCTGCACCATTATAATACTTGGTTTCAATTTCCCAACTCATGCTTGAATTCTTACTGAACAAGGATGCAGGGAGTTTCTATACCATGGCTAAAAAATCCTGAACCCTGTGTCATTCTACTTTTCTCAACTCCATATTCTCTGTCAAAAACTGTTTTAGTTGGGATGTAGAATTTTAAAATGTGTGGTATTTCTATACAAAGAACTATCTATGAAGACTATTAGTATCTTAAAGGATTTTGAAAGAAAAGAAAAATACGGAAGAACTTGTGCAAGTTGACCATCGAGGGAACTGTAACACATTGGTCAACATAGGGAGGTGGTCAACATTCAGTGGTGGTCAACGTAGGGAGGTAGTCAACACAGGGAGGCAGTCAACATATGGAGGTGGTCAACATTCAGAGGTGGTCAACGTAGGGAGGTAGTCAACACAGGGAGGCAGTCAACATATGGAGGTGGTCAACATTCAGAGGTGGTCAACGTAGGGAGGTAGTCAACACAGGGAGGCAGTCAACATATGGAGGTGGTCAACATTCAGAGGTGGTCAACGTAGGGAGGTAGTCAACACAGGGAGGCAGTCAACATATGGAGGTGGTCAACATTCAGAGGTGGTCAACGTAGGGAGGTAGTCAACACAGGGAGGCAGTCAACATATGGAGGTGGTCAACATTCAGAGGTGGTCAACATAGGGAGGTAGTCAACACAGGGAGGCGGTCGACATAGGGAGGCGGTGAACATTCAGAGGCGGTCGACGCGGGGAGGCAGTCAACACAGGGAGGCAGTCGACATAGGGAAGCGGTCAACATTCAGAGGTGGTCAACGTAGGGAGGTAGTCAACACAGGGAGGTGGTCTATACAGGGAGGTGGTCAACACAGGGAGGTGGTCGACACAGGGAGGTGGTTGACATAGGGAGGTGGTTGACACACAGAGGTGGTCGACACAAGGCACCAGGCCTACCATAATGACATGTACCTGTGATGCACCTCCAGTCTATGAAAATTAGGTCAATTTAAGGAGGAGGTCAGCATAGGGGAATGGCCAAATATGTAGATTCTATTGTAAATCATCATTTGAACCTCTGCTCTGTTATTCCTATTAACTGAGAAGTAAACCAAGATATATTTCAAATATATGATATTTTCTTAGTGGAAGCAGAATGTTTCATCTTTTTTAAAATGAAACTTCAGAACTTATAAATTTATTGACATAATATTTAAGCAATGGTCTAATGTAGACAACACCTTCATATGTGCTGAGCAAAAGCTATGTTTTCCCTTCACCAAAATAGTTGGGTTAAATAAAAAACTGACAGCCTGTATGCCACTTGCTTTATTTTCTCTCTTTAGCCTCATTTTTAAACTGTTGCCAGTCAGCTTAGAATGCATACAGTTAAGTTTGTTTCAACAGCTTCTCTGTCATCACCATCTTGATCATGAGAGTTTATTTAAAAAGCTTCCAATAATGTGGAACTGGGTCCAGGTTGGGCTGTTATCATTGTCAATTGACCAGGTGTATCTTAGGCTAATATTTTCAATGAAAATTGTTTTGGAGACTGCAAAGATGAAGTTCCTTCCATTAGTCCTATAAGTATACCATTTCAGCATCAAATAATCATTGCCACGCCCCTATTATGATATCCTACCACATTTTAATAATACAAGTCCCTCTAACAATGGTAATAAAAACCAAGGAAGTTATAATTTCCAGAAGGTATTTTTTTCTACAACCACAAAAGTGCTAATTTTCCCTTTACAAATTGTACATAAAATCTTGATTACAAAACTACTCAAAAATTTAATCCTACCATCCACACGATTATACATTCCTTTTCAGCAATGTCAAAAGCCAACCATGTAGTTCCTCTGTATACAAGAGACTGGTTACATAATAGAAATCTACAGACCGAAAGGTCATTGCTACTGTCTTCAAAGACAGCATGGAAATCCATCAGCTTCTGTGTATCTTTTTTTTTTTTTTCTTTTTTTTTGTAGAGACAGAGTCTCACTTTATGGCCCTCAGTAGAGTGCCGTGGCCTCACACAGCTCACAGCAACCTCCAACTCCTGGGCTTAAGCAATTCTCTTGCCTCAGCCTCCCGAGTAGCTGGGACTACAGGCGCCCGCCACAACGTCCGGCTATTTTTTGGTTGGAGTTTGGCCGGGGCCGGGTTTGAACCCGCCACCCTCGGTATATGGGGCTGGCGCCCTACTGACTGAGCCACAGGCACCGCCCTCTTTTTTTTTTTTTTTTTCTTTTGCAGTTTTTGGCTGGGGCTGAGTTTGAACCTACTCCTTTGAGCTACAGGCACCGCCCTTCTGTGTATCCTTTTTGCACAAAGAACACTCAAGATTCACTAGCCCAAAACTGGTGACAGGGCCCCTAGGCCTCCTCCTCCATCAGCAGTCCTTACAGGCTGAGGCTCAGCTTAGCTCCTGCTCTGAAAGGTATCATCAAAGTCGGGAGCAGGAAGGTGTTTGGTGTCAGTGGATAAAACTCTGTGACTAATCGCTGTATAAGGAGTTCACTTATGTTTATCATGTTTTTTCTTCACTGGTGTCTGTAAAAATTGTATGAATGGAGTCGGTGTCGTCCTTTTGTCTTCCTCTGTGGCTTCTCTTCCATCAGTAAGATCACACTTATTTACCATAATGGCAACAACACTGAGTGGGTCAATTTGGAGAAACTCTATAACCCAATTCTTTGACGTTGAAAATGGCTCCACTTGGGGTGGTGCCTGTGGCTCAAGGAGTAGGGTGATGGCCCCATATACCAGGGATGGTGGGTTCAAGCCCAGCCTTGGCAAAAACTGCAAAAAAAAAAAAAAAAAAAAAGAAAAAGAAAGAAAGAAAAAAAGAAAGAAAGAAAATGGCTCTACTTTTATGATGGCATAAATGATTATAGGTGCAGCCAACCCTCAATAGTCCACGTAGTACAAGAAAAAAATTATTCTTATCCAGCTGTTTCTAAGATTTGTTATTTATGTAGTTTGTTTTGGTTCTGGGCCCTCTTGATCTTTTTTTTTTAAAAAATGCTATTTTAAAAAAAAGATGCTCTATTATTTAATTGACATTCTAATCAAGACTGTCTTCCAAAACTGCCACATGACACTTGACTTACCTGTACCTGTTTTCTCCAGCAGACACACTTTGAGCTCCTGCAGTGTGGTGGCCCAGGAGCCAGGGACACAGGCCCATGGTCACCCTGAGTTAGGAAGAAAATGTGGGCCCAAGACCCAGGGGCACCTGGTGCCACCAGGTAAGGCCCCTCCTCCACCACCTACCAACACCGCTTCTTAAGGAGAAAGCAGAGTGTGTTTGTTCAATATTCACAAAAGCCAATAATCATTTAGCTAATAAGAGTATAAATATATTATAGACTCTTGGAAAACAGAAAATGGTATGCTCAGATAAGATTAAAAATAAACCATCTAAATGCACATGTGTCTGGTATATATGCATGGTCAGATACACTTGGTCAGAAGATGTGAGGTAATTATGTAAGGATTAATGGTGTTTTAAGTAGTAAGTAGCACTAATCTCGTAATATTCAAATAAGGACATACGAATTCTTACGAAGATATGAACTAGTTCAGATATGTATTTTCAATTTTTTAAATCAATATAAAAATGTTATATGCTCTATACATCTGAAAGCTATCTTGTAAAAGTTTTGCTGCTTGTTTATTAACTTTGAACTTTTGAAAAGGACATCTTCCATCTTTGCAGTTGTTTTGTGAATAAATTTTATTCTGCATGATGAACATTCATTCATTAAAATTGATTGACAGGGGATTACCGCTTTTTCATGTAATGGAAAAACTCGTAGAAAGCTAGCCTCCTGCCATATAAACAGCCATGCAACCTTCTAAAAAATGCATAATGCTCTGTTGTCAGGCTCTGGAGGACTGGCAGGACCAGAAAATGATCCCTGACAGAGGCACCATGGGGTATGTCCCGAAATTGCCTGAGCCCTCTGCCTCTTTTCTTCATTTTTTGAAGACGTGGTATCTGTCCACTCCACCAAGCCTTACACCTGCTGCCATCTCTCCTGACTTACTTTCTAATTGTAAACAATCTTCAGACATCGATTCATCAGCCTTGCTCTTTATTTTCATGTTTTCATTTATTTTCTTCTCTCCCCTGTTGTCCAGATCAGCTCTCACTCCTGCGCTTCCCTTTCACTATTTACATCTTCAACTTTTCCCACCTGCTCTATTCCAAGAGTCTGTTAGTCAGAGAGGCCATTTGGACATTCCAGTCTGAGTATGGCGTTCATAAATCCAACTACTTTTGCTATTCAGTGTTAAATTATCCATTCTTGTGTTGTCTCTTCACCTTATAACTGTGCTCACCTGTCCTTGCCCTTCCAAGTTCCCATTTCGCACACACTCTCCCTTCTGTCTGTATTGCAGGCTCATCTCTCAGCTCTCTTGGTGAGAGCAGCTCCTAACTAACACTGTACAGCAAGGAACCCTCACACCTCTCTTACCTGGTGTTGCATTATTTACCAGGTCAAGTGTGGGCACCACAAAAAAGGTGACAGGAAAGTAAGAACCAGGACTTTTGAAGGAAATGTTTGAGGTTGTCCAGCACGACCTCACACCTCAGCAAAAAGGGATAGTTTGATCTCCTGTTTTCTGATTTGGAAACCCCTTAATCTCTTTGCCTTGCCTGATGGCTTGAAAGAAATGAGGGTGTTTTCCGTGTTTTTTTTTTTTTTCATTTATGTGGTTCTACAAGGCATCAAACATTTATTAAGAGAAATTGGAATTTCATTGGACTTTGTAATTAATCATTCAAATGTAGTATAACAATTAAGAGCATGTTCTCAGGAGTCACGTTGCATGTAAGGTGAAGCCCTAACTCCTGTTAACTTCATACAATGAACTGTCCTTTAATTCACTCATAAATTAGTCCATGTAAAGCCTTTAGAACAGTACTAAACATATAGTAAGTGTTTTATATGTTTTCTTATATGTATGAGCATGTTTTTGAAATGCTTAGGGTCTTACCTCAACCTCATGTATCATGGTGGTATTTCATAAGGCGCTTCTCCAATAGGCTCTGACACAGCTCAGAAACCACTTCAGTTCTCTTCTATCCCATTCATCTGTTTCCTTGATTCCTCACTGGATTACGAGGACCTTGTAGCTAAGACCCCTGATTTCTGCCTGGATCCTGCAGCTTAATTTTTTTGACCCCCCCCCATCCTCAACGTGTGCCAAATTCTAGTCCCCTTGAATTAGAATATTATTATGATTTTATATTTAACACTCTTGTGAACCCGTGAGGAGAACCCATGTGCCAGACTCTTTGAGTGCTTATAAGCTAATGCTAAAGATTGTAAGACGCCAAAAAAGTTGGCAAGGATTAATCTGAAAATCTCTCCTAGGACCAAAAAAAATAAATAAGTAAATAAATAAAAAGCATCTGAAAAGTAGCTTTATCCAGACTCAGCTGATAATATGCCTATTATGCTGCTGCCCTGTTACATGCAATAAGGTTATGTGAGGAGGGGCCTGAACTTGAGAGAAGCTTGATTAATGTTCTAGCAGGTGACAGGCCTTGGGACCTCAGTGCTGGGAAAAGTAATGTCTACATCCAGACGAGCTTGGAGTCCTGGAGTGCCTGTTCTCCATGAAATTCTATTGTTGCGGAAGGACAATGAAACCATTAAAGTTAATACTGGCCAGGTTGAATTTAATGCTAAGATATTCTTGGATTACAAATGGCCATGAGTGAGAATCAGTGTAGATGTTCCCATTATCAGTGAGAAGAGACCAAAAGAGGCCTTCCGCAAGAAGAGCCTGGCCTGAATAAGGCAGTGGGGGTCCCTAGGAACACTAGGGGGGCACTGTGATCAATGCTCAGTGATATTTGCCAAAAAAGAGAAAAGAATGTGATGTGGGTATGAGGTCTATTCAATGACCAATAGAAAAGGGTGAATGTTCCTGGAAGCACAGAGAGACCAAGGCAAGAGCTGCAATTAGTTTCCAATGGAGAGAAAGGGAAGATTTGCACCTCTACACAGCCCTCAGCTCCACCTCTCTCTTCTCACATGTCAGAGGGACCCACTGCAGCGCTTTTTGGAAATGCTCTAAGCTTTACTGCAATCTTAAATTTCTCACGCCTGTGCAAAGTCCTTTTTTTTTTTTTTTTTTTTTTTTATTCATAGCTATGTACATTAATGCAATCATGGGGTACAATATGCTGGTTTTATATACAATCTGAAATACTTTCATCAAAACTGGTCAGCAACAACAACAACAAAAAACCTGGTTACCATAGCCTTCACCTCATTTTTTTAGTTATTGTGTTAAGACATTTATATTCCACACTTAGTAGATTTAACATGTACCCTTGTAAAATGCACCATGGTGTGGTCCCACCCATTACCCTCCCCCTCCCAATCCTTCCCCTCCCCTCCCCCTCCTCTTTCCTCTTCATCTTGGGCTGTAGTTGGGTTATAGCTTTCACATAGAAGTGTGGGTGTTTATAAATTGGTTTCCTAGTAGGGCTGAGTACATTGGATACTTTTTCTTTCATTCTTGAGATGCTTTGCTAAGAAGAATATGTTCCAGCTCCATCCATGGCAGCTGTGCCGTCCACTGTTATTTCCCGTCTTGACACACTTCACATTCTAGTCCCTCTAAGTCATCAAACCAGGGCAACTGGGCTGGGGAACTGGGACCCCAGACCTCTAACAATCACAGACACTGGCAGGGGCATAGATATATGGTTATCCAAGTATATGAGGAGGGTGGTATTATCTTGCAATTAAATAATCTGAAGGATGGGCAGCACCTGTGGCTCAAAGGAGTAGGGTGCCAACCCCACATACCAGAGGTGGAGGGTTCAAATCCAGCCCCAGCCAAAAACTGCAAATAAAATAATAATAATAATAATAATCTGAAAGATATCTCAAAGCCAAAACCCATTGCTTCAGAATCATAGCATGGAGGGAAAAAGAGAAAATTAAAAAAAAAATTGTTTTTATAATTCTAGGCATGTTTGACTCAAAGTATTTAAAGCACTTAGATTGGTAAGAGAGAGAAATTGAATTAATCCAAACTGCAAATCCTAGTATACGCTGAATTATGAGACACTGGGTGACATGGCCTCAAGTAACAAGCAACTCAAAAACATGTAGATTGTATAATATATGATTAATATCATATATCATATATGATCTGATATGTGATTGTCAATATATCAGATAATTCTCTATTGAAATTAGTTTGGCCAATAAAAATAATTTATTACTTCTTTTTTTTTTTTTTGTGATTTTTGGCCAGGGCTGGGTTTGAACCCACCACCTCCGGCATATGGGACTAGCTCCCTACTCCTTGAGCCACAGGTGCCACCCAATAATTTATTACTTCTTAAATTTCATTTTAAACAAGTCATTGGAAATGCTATTGTAGACTATCTCTTCATCACTGTTATTTTTTGGTAATTTACAAAATAATAAGGTAAATAGGAAATCTAGTTAAAATCCTGAACTCATTTAATATCATTGAAAATTTTAAGATGTTTTCCGAAACATTTTACTCCTTTATACAATTTATGTTGATTGGAGCAATAGCAGTTTAGAGTCACAATGAGATGTTAGAAGGTAACTACTATATTTCAAATTAACAAACAAATATTTTCCCCAAAGGATATTACATTAATTTCATCTTCAGAGGCTAGATGTGGCACATACTTGCAATTAGAAAAAAATCAAAAGTGAAAAGATACAGGGAAGTCATAAAATGTACCTTTTCCTTTAAACTTGCTTCAGGATGCAAATTATGCTGTTTATCTCCAAACTCATATGTACCCCAAACACCAGAAAGTGAAAACAAGACTAGTTCTTGTGTTCACAAAGAAAGTGAGGAGTTATTCTACATTTGAATATTTAAGTGAGATATTGTGTTTAAGTAATGTTTTCTTGCAGTCTAAAGCATAATTCCCTGGAAGCTCCATCATACACTATGGAATTCCCACGAACTGGGTACAATTCAGCACTTAGCGTGTCAGGAGCTACCTGGTTAAGACAGAGGGAGACTGCCCTGGGCTGCACCACCAGCACAACGGCGCCATTATTCTTGCATAGAAATTTTTCTTGTGCGATGCATACTTGTCGTTTTGCAAAGTGAATGCTCTCTCTTGTGTAATTTACCATGTGACTCCTTAAATTTATGAGAGGTATATTTATTTTTTAGGATACTAAATACCGTGTCTTCCTGCTGAAAACTATAATGACTAAAAGAGTTCATTCAAGCCATAAATTGCTTATTTGTAAGCAAATGGAGCAAAGTCACGGTTTCAGTTACTGCTTCGGAATGCCAATGAAATTGAACTCATAAAATTTTCTGCTTCCTCTAACATAGAGCATTCTAATGTTTTTGAGGAGCAAGAAAACACATTAAGAAACCCTAGTTCGAAATGCATTACAAATGCACGTACACAAAAACAGGGGCTTAGAAAAGAGAGACTTGGTTGTGCCATACATTTCTGAGAAAAAGTTTGAAGGTCAAAACATAACTGATGGGGGACTAGATCAAACGACAGGATGAAATAATTATAGAAGTGGAAAAGTGTCAGTAGAATAGCAGAAGAATATAAAGAATGAAGGGACTGAACGAGAATGAGTTAATGGTTCTTAAACTGAATTACATCTTGAAAATGTTCAATGCTTTTACATTTAACAGGTGGCCTTGCTGGCAGGACAGATCAAAAACAGGGCTGTATTACAGCTACTGTGCATTAAATTTGAAACGTGACTCTTGGTTTCTATTATATTTTCCACATTGTGATTTTGCTAGAGACAGGCATGAACTTACTTTTTTGTTTGTATGTTTGTTCTATGGTTTTTAGTTGCCACTGTTTATTCCCTTAAGAGAGAAATCCTTCCATGGCTATTCCTTCTCTTGATGCAGCATCTGATAACCGTAAATTTGTTTACTTTTTGTATTCATTCAATATGCCTAAAAGGTATCACTGCCCTGCTCTGGCCCTTTCTCTCTCTCTCCATACGAGGAGTGTTCAATGTCATGGCCCCTCATCACCCATTCACTTGTTCTGCATCAGAGGTGGTGGGAATGTTCCCTCTCCTTTGGGACAACAGCTTGATAGTGTTCGCTCTGCCTTCTTCCTTTCCTCTCTTGTGTCTGCAGAGAGCAAACCTTTTCTGCTCCTTCCAGAACAGCCCTTTCCTGCCACATCCATCTCTGTGGAGGCACGGCAGGAGACTTCGCTGGTCTAGCGGTCCCTGCAAGCCCAATTCCCAGACCCGTGTGGGTGGATCTGTACAATTCGAGCATCCAGCATGCAGTAGCGATTTTCTCAAGGAATAAACCCTTGCTTCAATACTTCAGCACTCTCTATAGTACACTTGGATTTCAAATGAACTTTAATCTTAGCTGTGACTTTTCACAACAGTCCCTGACTTACAGTAGTTCAACTATGGAGGTTTTCACTTTGAGTTGGCATGGAAGCAACGTACATCCAGTAGAAACTATTCCTTGTCGTTGATGTTTGTTTGCTTGGTTGGTTTTTGTTCTTTGTTTTGTTTTATTTTGTTGAGATGGAGTCTCACTCTGTTGCCCTTGGTAGAGTGCTGTGGCGTCACCCTACCTCACGGCACCCTCAAACCCTTGGGCTTGAGCAATCCTCCTGCCTCAGCCTCCTGAGTAGATGGGACCACAGGTGCTCACCACTAAGCTTGGGTAATTTTTCTATTTTTAGTAGAGACAGGGTCTCACTCTTGTTCAGGTTAGTCTCAAACTCCAGAGCTCAAGAAATTCACTGTCCTCAGCCTCCCAGAGTGCAAGGATTACAAGTGTGAGCCAACGTGCCTGGCCAGAAAGTACACTCTGAATTTCAAATTTCGATCTTTTCCCAGGCTAGGGATGTGTGTTTTGATACTCTTGGTGATTCTGGGCAGCAGCAGTGAGCCACAGTCCTAGTCAGCCACAACCTCAAGAAGGTAAACAGCCCGCAATCTGCAGTAGACCGTGTTGCCAGATGATCCTGCCCAAATGCTGGTGGTGGAAGGTTCAGGTCACATTGAAGGTCGGCTACGATATTGGTAGGTTAGGTACATTAAATGCATTTTCTGCTTAGGATATTTTCAGCTTATGATGGATTTATTGGGCTATAACCTTATGGCAAGTCAAAGACTATCTTTATTTGACTTCTTCAAATGTCCATCCATTCAAAACATATTATTTATTGTTGGGATCACATTGTGCATTAATTGTTATGCTAAAAATCATGAAATACATAAAAATCATGACAACACACTAGTCAACATGCATTTCATGACGTGGTGTTAATTGTCAGGCGCTGTGCCACGCGCAGATTATTAAATACGTATTTAGACATGGAGATGAATACATTAAACCCCTAAGTTCTAAGGCTGACATTTGGGGTGGGGGCAGCACAGCCCCCGATGTGCCAGGTACGTGTGTCATGCCGGGGACACAAGGGGGTGAGGGGCTTGCCAAAAACTTAATCACAGCATAGTGGGAACACATAAAAATTACACATTTCAAAATGGTATTTTCTATGAGATATGTCACCACTACAGGAGTAGACGGAAAGAGGACATAGCAAGGCCGGGGGGAGCAGTGGGAAACAGGGAACCTGTCCTCAGCAGTGACACCTGAGCCACTTTCTCAAAATTTAGAGGGTCAGCATAGAAGATGCTAAACAGAGAGACAGTCAAATGCCCTGAGGAAGTTATCTTTATGAATTAGAAAAATAGCAGTTTTCTATAAAATTATACGCTAAAGAGATTAAGACGAAGATCAACTAGTGATTATTGAGGTTGGTGAGGTGGCAGTTAATTGCAAATTGTACTCACTGCTGCTCTTTGAAGAAAATAGGAAAAAGTTAGCATGCATGTGCCAGGACGGGGTGGAGGGACGCCGCGAGCAGCCAAATACGTGTCTCGCGATGCTAACAGAAAAGGTCTGAGACGACTCCCCGCCCTCTGTGAGCTGAACAAGACACAGGCAGATTAGATTAGGATGGCAAGACTTTTTAAAACGCCATCTTGCCACGCATGGTGAATTTGTGAATGAGAGAGAAAAAATGTGTGTGGGGGTTTCAGAGGCAGAAGAAATTGCATCTGACAGCGGAGGTGAGACAGAGCTCACTGGAGAGACAGAATCTCAGGCAAGTCCAGAACAAGACCTAGAATGGTCATTTGTGTTTACGGATGCTCCTGTTTGTGCAACTCAACTATCCATGATGACTGATTTCTGCATCAAGATAACTGTCTTAAAATATACCTTCTTTGTAATATCGGATTGGTAAATTTAACCTCATTGAAATTAATTCATTGTAATTTAATTAAATTTTATTTTATTACTTTATTTTTTTTTTTGCAATTCCTGGCCGCAGTCGGGTTTGAAACGGCCACCTCCAGTATATGAGGCTGGTGTCATACTCCTCTGAACCACAGGTGCTGCCCCATTTTAATTTTATATTTATGAATCAAACCCTAATGCTTCTTGGGTCAATTGAGGTTCATTTGCAAGAAGTTTTCGTATTATTATGCATATCGATGTTTATATTTTTATTCTAAAGATTGTGATGTGTCTTTAGATGTGGGTAAAATGTCAGGTCCATTCTTCTCCCGCTAGAAGAGGCACGAACACAGGAGGGAGTGTTGTTACTGAAACCCTTCTCACTATACATTTTTCTTGAAAGTTGAATGTTCAAAAAAGTTGAAGTCCATTTTTATGATCAAGAGTAGGAACAAAAAAATACAGTTTTTCTATTCATTTTAATATTGAGTTGTTCATTTTAACACTGTTTATTTCAAAAATATTTTGATTCTGTTAGCTGTAGTTGTAATATTAAACTTTTGATCTATTCATTCTTAAAATAATATTATGTTCATCTATAGACAAAACAGCTAATATTATGTTGACAATGGAAATTGTCCACTGCCTCAGGAAAGCTGATGGATTTTATGGACTTATTACCTTCTCAGACAGTCTGTGTGCCCTATTTATTTTTTATATTACCTTGGCTGAGAACCTTTCTGTCCCAATTATTTACGACATTGAAGTTGAACAAGTTATTTGATACCATCTTCTTTGGAGACACCTGGTAAATCTGAATAATTATGTCCAATAAAAAGAGTCCTTGGAATTGATAATTTACCATCAGCCATAGTAATAAAGATTAATGTCAGGAATTCATTTAATCTTAAAGTGAAATTGTATTTTTTATGTAATTGAATTCTGTTCCTATATTACAGGATGAAGTTATAGGTTAGTATCTTTGTCCTAAGTTTCGTAATATTTTGGCTTGCAATTTTCATCACACTTAAAATGATTTTTTTCTCAGAAAAATGAGTAAAGTATACTAAAATAATTGTGTATATTAGAAACATCATGTAGAAGAAGGAAAAATAAAAAGGACTTTTCCTAAGACAAAAGAAAGAGTAAATTTCCTTCTGTGGGGGACAGCTGTCTGATGGTAATAGTAAATAGTAGATGTTCCTTTTCCCAATGAATCAATCGTGTTTATTCTGAAATAGAAAGGATAATATACTGTGGTTTGTATTTTATGTTGAGAATTGTGAGCAAAATGCTTCTAGCTGGATTATATAGGATTAAAACACACAAACACACATACACACACACACACACACAAGGACCTGATGTTCTTATTTTTTTAGTCTATAAAACAGTTACCATCCTCTTGTCTGTGAAGGATTTCAACATCTTTTTCCTTCTTTATTTTCTTCAATAGGGTATAAATCCTCTATACCCTATTAAATTTATACCATTTATAAATTTATATCATTTATAAATTTATATCATTTATATAATAAATGAGTATAAAAATTTATATCATTTATAAATTTATATCATTTATATAAATGTAATAGGGTATACAGGATTAAACATCATACTTACTACAACAGTCACCAATATCATAACTCATCGGAGGAATTACTGAGAACTCGCATGATCATTTATCCAGTCATGACAGGGGATTGAATGAATATATTCATTATATTTGTACATGAATTTCCAATTAGTAGCACCTACTTCTGCAATTTTTTGAAGGATTTCCTTCATTGACTAATGGGAATGGATACAAACAAAACGAGTATGTACAGAGTTAAAATGAGGATATTTAAGTCTATATTTTAAAAATACATGTGTTCTTGTATTATATGCATTCTTTCCAATGACGACCAAACTTAAAGCAGACAGAACAGTAAGTAACCTAATTTCAAAGATATGAATATCACAAAGGAATAGTTCTCAATTTTTCCTAAATTTTTATACTTGTCCTTTTTCTATCTCGTTTTAAAACTCTTGGTAAAAATCGTTTACAGTGGAACTAATAACTTGCATCTTTCCCTCCTCAAATAATACTTCATTGTTAAATATGTTGAGGGCTAACACGTATTTTAAGTTGCTGTTATTTTCTTATCCAGATGCAATTTGTCCTAATTCTAGTATTTTTTTAATTATATAATTGTCTTACTTTTAACTTATCCAATTACAAAATAACTATCGATTAATAGGGGAAAAGCAAATTCCTATGTGAAATGCCATATTTGTATTTGACATCATGTTGGCAGAAAGAGCAATTGGTTGGTTCAATCCCAAGGCCTCTTTTAGAGAGCGGTCTTAGAAATGGAAATTAGCTTTCTATTCCTCTGAGCAATAAAGCCTTCAGCAGTAGAAATACAATGAGAATTAGGGGTTGAAAAGATGTTTTATTATTTCATTCTTCTCTGAACCAAATCTATATAAATTTTAAAAATGCATAAAATAATTTTATTTTTGCAGGAAAAAGTCTTAAGAACTTGATAGAACAATGGAGTCGTACAGAAATAGAGCTCAAAACATGTGCAGTTCTTAAATCTAACTCGGGACATCCTCACAAATGCTTTATTATTATTCCTGATATGCAGATGAGTAATCTGAAGCATGGAAAAGTGAAGGGACATGACTGATTTCACACAATAGTGGAGAAAGGATTCAAACCCGTTCTCTCTGTTTCTAGAATCTGTGCTTTAACCACTATACTATTGTAGATAAATGAGAAAACATTCAAATGACATTTTACAATATGTTTATTCACCTCAATTATTCACTATTTAACTGAGAACATAGCTGGACCTTTAGTGAGTATGCATATAAATGTATACATGTGCACATATGCATATACACATTTTCTAAAGTAAAAATGGTTATGTAGTATTTCACGAAAGCTTTGAATAAGCACGCTTTGGGACATACATGAACTATTTACTCAGGAAAAACGTTTTTCTCCCGCTTGGCTGAAATCTCAGTAAGTATCCATGATTATCTGTTGATTGTAAAATAACAGAAAGTCCTATAACTATTGAACTCAAAAACGTTATGTGAATTTAGGAATTTAAAAAGTACAATGCCTGGGCGGCGCCTGTGGCTCAAAGGAGTAGGGCGCTGGCCCCATATGCCAGGTTCAAACCCAGCTCCGGCCAAAATAAAACAACTGCTAAAATAAATACATAAATAAATAAAAAATAAAAAGTATAATGCCTATGTGACAATTTTTAAAGTTTATCATGATTTACAGTTAAACTTGCGTGCTTTTCCAACTAAGGTCTTCAGTGTGAGGGAATCTAAACTAGGTCCACTAGCCACTTACTATAATTATCACTGAGTAAATCCCTTGGGGCCAGCCCAGTTTTACCTTTGGGCATATAAATATCCTCTTGTTCCCAGGGACATCTGTGAGATGAGGCGAGAGAAAGCTTGCAGTGCCCATTAGAAGTTAGGTCTGCAGATGACCATTCTACGGAATTGTGTTCTTTTTTTCTATAGAGTGAACACATTAAGTATAATTAATTCCCTTGGTTATCCGGGAGTGTAGCTCTTCTGTCAACAGGAGCTGTCAGTCAAATACAAAGACACAGACTCACAATGCAGAGAGTGTGATTCAAACATCACGCGTTAAGATGACTGGAGTTTTGTTAATGGAACTGGGTGAGTCTGTGCAAGTTGCACGGCAGTTTATCATCAACCGTCTTCATTTAGTGATTTACAGAATTATAAATTATCTATGTCTTTATGAAATTTCTTTTCAAATATTACACTTCTCATATGTATTTAGCAAACTCCTGAGATGGCCAACTGTACCTATGAGGATGATTCATTCATATCACTGCCCATGAAACAGAAATTGACCAAAACTTTTCTTTCTTTTTTTTTTTTTTCTAGAGACAGAGTCTCACTTTTTCACCCTCAGGAGGGTTCTGTGGTGTCACAACTCACAGAAACCTCCAACTCCTGGGCTTAGGTGATTCTCCTGCCTCAGCCTCCCAAGTAGCTGGGACTACAGGTGCCCGCCACAATGCCCAGCTATTTTTGGTTACAGTTTGCCGAGGCCAGGTTTGAACCCACCACACTTGGTATATGGGGCCAGCGCCCTACTCACTGAGCCACAGGTGCCGCCCTGACCAAGACTTTTCATTAGTTAATTCATCATAAGAAGATATTTACTTTAACATGAACAGCAACTCTTTCCATTTTTATTTGTCATTTTTGTTTAGATTCAGCCATGTTTGCCCATCAAGACAATGAGTTTGCAAAGAGGCTATGTTCATAGACATACAAATAAAGCATTTAATCACTGGAGGCAGAGTATTTAGACAATGTTGGAATTTGCCAATATAGTAATATCAAAGAGAATCTGTTGTATGATCCTACTGTGGAGTTGTTACACATACGTAAGTGCATCAGTTAGGGTTTTTCAGAGAACTCCAGTCACCACAAGTGACATAGAATAAGAGATAAAGCAAGAGGCAGGTGAAACAGTGAGGAAGCGAGTTAAAAGCTGTATGTAACTGCTGCTTCTGTGCCAGATATGGGCCTCAAGTCAGCAAGTTGTCAGCTGGAAAGAAAAGATGGACATAAAGGGAGTGAGAACAGGGAAAAGCTGACGTCCCGAGGGCAAGCTGGAACTGCATGAGTCCAGACTGGAAACCACATCTGTCCTCACTAACTCAGAGCTCAGTCATGTGAGTGACCTGCAGGAGAAGCCAGCAGCCTTCGCTATGGGGTACACACACGCTTGGCTCAGAATCTGGAAAACGGAATGATACGGTCCAGGGGGAGGAACTGGCTGCGCCCTGGTGGAGCAGGGAGCCAGCAGATCAGCAGCAAGATGTGCTGAGCTGGGTCAGCCCCTGGCTGAGAACCAACCTCTGGAGCGGAGCCTGCAGCTTCTCCATCTTCTGCTTCCAAAGAATGAACTCCCAAGAGCCCTTAACAATCCTGGCCCTTTCTCCCATATGTATTTCCTACCGTCCTCATCAACAGAGCATCCTCTGTCCCTTGTCAGCGGATCCAGTCAGTATGGAGTTAAGATATTTGTGAATAGGTATCATGTAACAAATCCTTTCTAGCATTTTAAACAACCTAGGCTCTTAGGTGCTGTCCTCATAAAACCATCGAGGTCTAGCATTTCAACTCCATTGTGGGTAGGCTATCCTTGGGCATTACGTTTCAGTCACCTAAGCACAGCGTTAAAACCATTCTCAGGCCTCCATGATAATACATCGAATCTACAGCCCCTGCTTAGTATATTCAAGAAAGAATCCAGCCTGGTGCAATACTGCGTTCATTCTATTCTGCTTCAGTGCTGGTAGAGTGTCCAGACATGTTTATCCAGATATCTGCTGATGCAAAATGGCAAAAATCTCACATGATTTTTTATATTTATTGCACCCTTTTATGTATCATATTTTGAAGCTTCATTTGGGCCTGCCAGAATTTGAATCTGATTATAAATTCAGAAGCAATGAGAAGGGATGACGTAGGTGTTAAGGAGCAGCTGAGTTCTCTACAAGACGAATTCGGATGGGCCATTACGGAGTATTTAAGCAAGGGGAAGATACACTCTTTGTAAAGAAAGAAAATATTCTTTTAATGTCAAAAGCATCTGGTGATAACTTATGGATTCCAAGTTCCCAGCCTCAGCCGAATATGCACAGAGGGTCCTTATGACTTTGAGGACCTCTGTTTTTTCCAGACCAATGTCCTAACTTTAACAAAAGACATGCATGATGCTAGAAATATAATTTCCATTATAACTTACTCACTGGTAGGATAAGATTTAGATTTTATCTTCAGAAACCTGAGTTCTATGAATAGAAGAGAAAAGAGTTCCATTCTGGCAGCACAGAGAAATTTCCTTGCCCCTTACCTGGATTCTGATCTGAGCTAACCTAACAAGCTTCTTTCTCCAACTCTGGAGGATATATAAAAATACCAAACCAGCCCATTGCACTCCCTATATTCACCACTGTGGGAGCAACCAGATAGCCATCCAAAGACTTTCTTCTACAGCTCTCACGACAGAGAGCCGTAAATAATTGAAGCAACCCTGTTGCCAATGCATGCCGTGAATTATGACTCACACAGTTGTGACCAGAAACAAAGTCATGATTAAAATGTCTTCAAAACTCATCAAGTTAGAAAAGCAGTTCTGTAAAAACCAGAAGCAATTTAGAAAACTAATTCTCAAGGTCCTAATCATCTAGAAGCACTTGTGGTGCCAAATCTGTATGATTTAAGCTTTGGTCCAACAATGAGAACTATGGTGAGTAAGATCTAGAAAGGGGATGGGTAATTGACAGGACATGTTTAGTGACACATAGAATAAGGGATGGGTTATGGGGATTAAACCTTGTATATTTGTCAAAGCTCATCAGGTAGTTTATATATAAAGCTGTTGCTTCTGCGTATGATGTTGATCTTAATATCTATTACGTCAGATATTAATTTGGGAAGATTCAGAACAAACTATAATCCATGTGGATACACAGGAACCCATAATATAAACAGGGACATCTGAGGACAAAATGGAACTCACCAGGACAAAGTGGACTGCATATCAGTTATTTGTGGCTTATCATCTTGATGACATGAGACACCTATGTTAAGGTCTGGGCACACTTTTCATGGAAGGGCCAAGCATGTTCCAGATCCATGACGTGCAGATGCTGAAGGGGAAGGGCCTTCAGGAGCCAAAGACGCTAAGGGTCCGTTGCTTCTCTGCACCAGGAAGGTGACCGCTGCACACTAATGAACATTATTAGCAGGAGCTTCAGAGGCCTGGCTTTGACCTTCACAATGTTAAAAGAAAAAAAAAAAAAAAGTCGCCTGCTTACTCCAGCCTTCCATCTCCCATACAGATTCCCCCAGTGGCTGAATTCACTCTGAGCCACAAGAGCAAAGGAAACCTGAGAAATGTAGTTTGGCAAAATGGCCACCATACAAAGTTCCCTCCTTGGGAGTGATTTCCCTATGGGAAGAATAGAAAGCAAGTAAGAAAAAAGCGAATTCTAATCAAGAACCTCAGAACAGCTCTTACCTTTATTGTCTCTCAGTGATATCCGAGTTTTTAAAAACTCCAATGAAGAATAAATTCATATATTTGAAACATACATTTGAGCATTCAGTATTCCCAAGCTACATGTAAAGGATAGGTCTGTAGACCAAAATCCTTACCTTCCAAAATCTTAAAATGTCCGTGATTGTCACGCCTTCAGAATAATTCATGTGTTCTAATATTTCCCATCGTAATCACCTGGTAGAATTATACCAAAAAAAATGCAAATGTTTTGTTAATTATTATGATCGCTAAGCAGTTTTCATCTATTTACATGAAGTGGCATTTGATATGATTCTATTGGTTTCTTTTTCATATTTTCTACCTTTTTTAGAAGTGTTTAAATGTAGGGAAATGTACAAATGATACAGGTTAAATGCTGTAAGCATGGAATTAAATATACACAATCTTATTTAAATCTTATTTGATACAGATTATAGTAGTCTGTTGCATAACACAGTGGTGTGCATTTTTTCATATATCAGGTCTTATTTAACACCACAGGAGATAAAATCGGGCCAGAGAGAAGCCATAAAAAATGTTGTAAATTGGACAACATCAAACTAACAGAGACAGAAGAAAGTTCCAGTGAGCGAGTTAGCAGCATACGGCTTCTAAGCTTACAATTCTGAAAAGGTTTTCATCTTCATAAATATTTATCACCCACGAGTCTAGATTTACTTTGTTGCAGAAGGACAATCACTGAATGTATGTGATTTATAGATCTCGAACTTTATAATTCTTGAAGTCACTCATCTTGCATAGCTTATAAAAGTGGTTGAAATCAAAATCTGTGCCCCAGGAAAAAGCCACATTTGCCACATTTCAATAAAAGAAATGCCATACGTTGTTCACAAACTGAATATTTTATTCAATATGTCAGGGAAACAAATCCAAAATCAACAACCAACAGATCTTTTTTTAATTATTCAAAACACATAATAGTTCCACCAATGGAAGTAACAAGAACACAGCAAAACAGCCACACACGATAAAACCAAAGCTACACACGATAAAACCAAACAGCTACACATGATAAAACCAAACAGCCACACACGATAAAACCAAACAGCTACACACGATAAAACCAAACAGCCACACATGATAAAAAGACGTTGTTTTCAGTCCATCTGGTTTGCTTAAAAACATCATCTTACTATGATTCTGCATATTATTTTTTAAGATTGAACACAGATTGAAACTTTAACAAATATGCTTTAGGGCAATCGTCAGAGGACAGAGTTACTTACTATTATAATAAAAATAAATTACAGGTCATTATATCTCTGAAACGTTTTTTAAACAATTTGGTTTGAATCCAAGAAAGTGGCAAAAATTAAGTTGAAGCTGTTCCCCTCCTTCAGCTCCAAGGGAGGAGCGTATTGTCGGCAAATATTTCTGCCAAGCATAACCAGAAAAACCATAAGCATGTGTTTAGAAAGAAAGGTTTGACTCAAAGGCATCATTAATGCAATGAGAATTTTAGGAGCAAAATGGAGGCTCAAGGAGGGAAGGCAAGAGAGTCTGTGAAAGGCAGAATGTTAGTACTCCAAAGATAAAACAAATTCGAAAAAGAGACATTTGGGTGAGTCTTTCACATACAAAAGTAGGACGTTAAGAGCCAAAGAGGTTCCTTTTCTAAAGAAGAGAGGCCATAAGAAAAACTCTAGGCAGTTATTTGTAGCAAGAAGAAAATAGGGCAAAGCAGAGGTGTTCTGAGCCTTATAAAGACCACAGACCCAGATCGGCCAAGCATTGATTGATGGAGTAGAAATGATTGGCTCTGGCTCAGCACCTGTAGCACAGCAGTTATGGGCCAGCGACATCCACTGAAGTTGGCGGGTTTCAACCCAGCCCGGGCCAACTAGACAACAATGACAACTGCAACCAAAAATAGCCTGGTGTTGTGGCAACCCCCTGTTGTCCCAGCTACTTGGGAGGCTGAGGCAAGAGACTCGCTGAAGTCCAGGAGTTTGAGGTTGTTGTGAGCTGTGATGCCACAGCCCTCTACCAAGGGTGACATAGTGAGAGTCTGTCTCAAAAAAAAAAAAAAAAAGATTCTCTCTGCACAAGATCCCGAATAGAGGATAAGGAATCTTCTCTGGATTTGGCAACATCATGAAAAGCCTTTATAATTTTTCTTAAAATCAATTCAAAATTACCAACCGTATCAAGAAAGGGTACCATGAGTGAAAAAAAAATAGCAGAAACACACCCATAGGTAACAGAGATATGAAAATTGGATATTACACATACAACTTTGACATTAGTTAAATTGTTCAAGAAAATAAGTAACAAAATGCAGTAACTCACTAGGGAAGTTTTGTCTATTAAAAATCAAATATGCATACTAAGAATGAAAGACAAATACAGTTCAGACTTCGCATGTGACTTTAAACACAGCTAAGGTGACAATGTGAAACTTGATCTAAGCTCCATGTTTTCAAGAGTAGGGAGAGTCGGGAAATTTCATATCCCTTTTAGATCTGAGAAAAGGCCAAACACAAACAGCCATCCTACTTGCCAAACCCAATTCTACCTTCTCTCAGTGACTCAGGTAACTCTCACTTCTATTCGTTCTTTTGACTTCTGCAAAATTCAATGATGACTCCTCATGTCCCAAACTCCTGAGGTCCCAGTTATGGTGTGGATGTCCCCTCTAAAACTCAGGTTGAAACTTAATTGCCATTGCAGTGGTGTTGAGATATAGGGCCTCAAAGAGGTGCGTAGGTTGGATGAGCTCCACTCCTATGAATGGACCAGCATCTTTACCATGGGCCAACTTTAGTTATCACAAGGGTGGGCTCCAGATGAAGGGATGCGTTCAACTGGATTCCCTCTGCTCCCTGAGCTCACTCACCATCTAATGCTTCTCACCCAGGCACAACCCTCACCAGATATCACTAGTTCCATGCTCTTACATTTGCCAGGGTCCGACCAGGAGCAATTGAACTTCTGTTCTTTGCAATTACTCCATTTGTAGAATTCCATATCGTGGCAGAAACCAGACTGAGATAGAACACTCACCCCCTTTTGTTGAGATGTTCTTTACTGAATGTTTTCCTAATTATATAACCTGAAAGGAATCATCTCATTAATTGGTTATTTTGTCTTTCACAGAGAAAAAAATCAATGAATCAAAAAATAGATCAAGGGAAAATATCCTGATGCTTCCACAAAGAGGAAAAGCGTGGGAAATATCCCAGTGATTGAAAGGGAAGTAAATGAAGTTGAGAAAAAGTTGAACATATGGGTATTTAACATTTCAGAACCCAAAGAGCAATAAAAAAGGAGGCAGTAACAATATATGATGGCTGAAAATATTTTGAAGGCTATTTCAAAGACATGGATCAACAGATTCAAAAAAGACCTATAAATATGAGAAATAAAATTACAACCAAAACAATATGGAGGCATATCAGAATAAACAGACGAACTGGAAGGGTAAACATATACGTGCATCCAGAATTAGGTAGTTATTTAGGAATCTGGGTCTCCTGGGAAGGAGGGGAAGGTGGGCCCCCAGGCCTCCCTCTGGAGGCCCCCAACCTTAATTTTGTCCCAAGTGATTGTTCATACCTACAATCACTTGGTCCTACAAATTTACGGTGGAGGAGGAACGGTCCTACAAATTTACCAGTTAGAACTTAGCCCACCAAATGCAGAAGGATGTAGAAGACTCTCTAGCCTAAGAACAGGTGCAGGGGAGTCCCCAGGGGCACCCAGAACAGCCTTAGGTTCACATCCCGCCACAGGTTCTACAAAAGGCTGGTGGGAGTCCGCATGATAGTAACTCTCTGGTGTCAAGGAGACCTCTGAACTGCCAGGTGGGCCTGACCCTTGTGGCATAAAAGAGAAGCACTGACCATATCCTTTTCCCCTTTCCCTTTTCTTTGCCTTGACATTAGAGGCCCCATCTGCTGAACACACCTTGCTCTGTAAGCCTGTACCTTGCTCTTTCTCTATAAACCTTTCTTTTTCTCCATAAACTTTGTTTCACACTTGCTTTACTTTGGGGTGTCATTTTTCCACCAAGAACCAAGGACCCAGGCAGCGCCAAAAACCCTGACATTTTGGGTAGAGGACAATTGCTTTGGAACCTAACATTTGAGATTTCCCAAGCAACTGGTACCCCTCAAAGCTGTGTGTAGTTAATAAACCTTCCTTTTCTTGCTAAAACTTTACTAGCTCTTGTCAATTATTTTGGCAACTACTTCAAGCCCCTCTTGAACTGCTCTAACATAATAAAACAAGCAATAGTAACATAGCTGATTTCTCAGCAGAAAACTAGTGTAATCCAGATGACGCTGGATGTATTAACACGTTTAAAATACTGAAAGAAATTAAACTAGATTTATACTCTCTGAAAATGTCCTTCAAATCTGAAGCTGAAATCAAGTTATTTTGGGAGACAGAGAACTTGATTCAGTGTTCACAGATCTGGAGGGAAAGAATGCTCAGAGCCTTGGTGGCACCTGTGGCTCAGTGGGTAAAGCGCTGAACCCATATACCGAGGGTGTCGGGTTCAAACCTGGCCCAGGCCAAACTGCAAACCTGGCCCAGGGCGTTGGGATGGACGCCTATAGTCCCAGCTACTTGGCAAGCTGAGACAGGAGAATCGCCTAAGCCCAAGAGCTGGACGTTGCTGTGAGTTGTGATACCACAGCAATTTACTGAGGGTGATAAAGTGAGACTGTCTCAAAAAAAAAAAAAAAGCGCTCAGAGCCTCATGCAGGTTCGTGATCCAGGGCAATCACGAACAGAAGAGTAGAAGTATAAACATTAAAATGCTAATAAATGTGAGTAAAATTGATACTTGTTAACCTGAATACTTGAAATAAGTTAAACTTGAGGTTAAGGGCACAGTGCCTTGGCTATATCTGCCTAAGACCTATGATGCCAACTGCAAGTTTGAGGATTTCCCGAAACCACACTCAGGTTTAAAGATTTACCAGAATTATGGGGTTCAGGCAGTTGTCTGCATTCTTGGCAATTGGTGTGCTCTTGGCCAAAGAATGACCAAAAGCAAGTGGAGTTTACTGAAGAAGAGAAAGGAGGTTTACAGAGCAAGAGCCAGAAAAAGGTTTACAGAGCAAGATATGTTCTTGGTGATGGAACATATCTTGGACAGTCATGGACCCCTTGTCACAACAAGAAAGGGCTCTGATTATGGTCTGGAGTCTTGCTTTACGCTGTCTGGATTAGGCGCTCCTGGTGGTCCAGACATCTCCGGGAACCACTTTGATGGACAGCTGACAACATGACAATTAGCCTCAGGTTAATCCAGGTCACTTTCCAAATCCTATTGTTCCCGGGTGCCTGCAATGTGGGCTGGGGACCGCCTGAATCCTTTTGCAGGTGGATTAAGGCGGGCAGCACCCAGTGGGGGCACCCACCCTCTGTCCCCCAAGAGAGCCGGAGCTCCTATCTACCTAACAGAACGACTAAGAGCTTGGAAGAAAGAGCTACACTGTCTCCCAGGATCTGTATTAGCCCAAATTCCGTAGGAACCAATTCAGAAAAAAAGATATTCCAGTCACAATCTCTCCTGCCTCCTTTTCTACCAGCTCCCCTCTGTGCTTCAATATCTCCAGCCTTTTGTTTCAGCAAAGCTGAATCTCTCTTGCCTATTCCACTAGTTCTGGTGATATAGGGTTCCCCTACTCAGGGCTGGACAGGGACACCCCCACTTTCTAGGTCAGGGTTTGCTCAGAGATCAGAACCCCATCTCTAGGCACAAACAGGCTGCCCTTTCCAGGGCACACCCCCTGGGCTCTAGCAAGGTCCGGAACAAAGCAGCCTAAAAGGCTCTGTGTGGGGCTGGCGCCTGTGGCTCAAAGGAGTAGGACACTGGCCCCATATACTGGAGGTGGTGGGTTCAAACCCAGCCTTGGCCAAAAACTGCAAAAAAAAAAAAAGGCTCTGGGAGGTTCCTTCTTGAGCAGTGAACATACAAACCCTAATTCCTTCCCTGAGGCAAAAACTATAAGAACCACATTCCTGTGCTAATTTTAAGATCATTTTCTGCCCACTGACCTCTGCTTCCTCCACCCCCTGTCACCCCCCACTCCCCCACCCCCACCCCCCCGCTTGAGGATAGAATTTAAACCCTCTACACTGATCACTTGGGGGGCTTCCCACTTGGATCACCCCCTCTCCTGCTGGAGGTTCCATCCCATGCAATTGTGGATAATAGCAAAACACATTACATAGGTGAACAGAAAGGAACATTAGAATAATCTCTTAGAAACAGAGTTGAAAAAAATTTAAAGAAAATATTAGGAAACAAATACCGTGATCTATTTAAGTAAATGGTACCCAGCTTGCACGTACCTCAGAAATACAAGTTTACTTGGTTATTTGAAAATCAATCAATGTAGTTTACCAAATTGTCAAAATAAATTAGAAAAACATTTGTTTTTATTTAACATACATCTATTTTCTCTCTCTCACACACACACACACACACACACACACACACACGATATCTTTGAAAAGTAACAATGAAAAGGAAATCTCTTAATCTGATAAAATGTTGAAGAACAATCATACTTTCTCTAGTGTGCATGGCCAAAAGCAAAATGAAGGATTCAAGAGCAAATGGCCAACCGGTAGGAATGAGGGAAAGTGACGCAGGGGAGGCCCTCCAGAAAGAGTCAGTTTTTGAATAGGCTGTTCCAGGGGGTAATTGGAAGCTTAGTTTAATGGGAAAATTTCAAAACCTATGCCCCAAGGGAAAGGAGTATTTATAAGCCTCTGTGTTTCAATGAGCAGTTACTGGATCAGTCCTTCAGATGTTAATTTTCTGGCATTTCTAAACCTGCCTAGGAGCCAGGTAAAGCAGCTTTCCCCCAAAGCCCTGGGCAGTCCTGGTGCTGAACTAGAGGTTAGAATTTCAAAGACCCTGTGAGAAGGTGAAGGTACCTGGGGCTCTGTTACAATGCTCAGTGACAGGGGACAAACAAAAATAGTACTGAGGATTACGATTTTTTCCAAAAAACACAAGAAAGAAAAACATCTTCATTATTAACACTTTTATTCTACACTGAACTAGATGTCCAAGTCATTAAAATAAAGCAAAAGTACAACAAAATCTAGAACCTTCTGGAAGAGATCAAGTGAAAACAGAACTTGCAGGAGACACAATTCATTAATTACAAAACCTTTAAAAATGTGCATATGTTAAAAATTAATATGTGAATTTAAGGTTATAGAATCCAGAGTTGATATTTAAAAAGTAGCCTCATTTCTGCAGATAAACTAAACAATAAATACTTTTGATAAAATCATTTTCTTTTTTTCTTTTTTTTTTTCAAGACAGAGTCTCGCTTTGTCACCCTGGGTAGAGTGCTGTAGCATCACAGCTCACAGCAACCTCAAACTCTTGAGCTTAAGCAATTCCCTTGCCTCAGCCTCCCAAGTCTCTGGGACTACAGGCGCCCACCACAATGCCTGGATAGATAATATCATTTTCAAATATCAAATACCCACGAACATTAACATACTTTTTTTTTTTTACATTACATTAACATACTTTTAAAAGTTATGAAAGACATCTATAAAGACAACTACAGATATTGCTGAGAGAATTTAAAAATCCAAATAAATGAAGTGAATCTAAATTTAGGGATGGGAGGAATCAAATCCTGTAAAATGGCAATTATCCTCCAATTGATATTTAGATTAACTGCATGTCCCAAGAAAATCCAAACAGCTTGTCAGTGGGTGGTTATAGAGGGTGGCAAGTTTATTCTGTCATTAGTTGTGTGAAAATGAAGTGGGCTAAGAATAGCCAGAAAATTTTGAAAGAAAATAATGCATTTGGAGAATTTATACTAACAGAAATACTTAGTATAAGTTGCATAATTAAGGAATGTAATTTTTGTCACAGGAATAGAAAATAATTCTGTGGAACAAAACAGAAAACTTACATATATATTGACAGTTGTTTATGACAAATATGCCTTCAAGTTGATTTGGAAGGGTAATATTTTTAGCAGATGATGTCGAGTCAATTAAATATTTATGAAAGAAGAAAGTATGTTCTGCAGCAGATTCAGTTAGTAGACCCTGTTATTGTGGAGCGCTTCTATGAATTATGTATGAGAGAAACTTGTTTATTAACTTTAGAACATTTTAATTGTTCATATGTCTTCTGGTGTACTCAAAGTTCAGCACTTGTCCCCAGTGCCCCATCATAAAAAACAGGGAAAAGCTGTTTGAGGAGACAGAAAGGGAAAGTTTTACTTTGTGGCAAAGGAGGAAAATGTCAGACTGTTGACTCAAAATCCAAATTCCTCCCTCTGAGCAGAAGCACAGAACTTTTAAAGGATCTGATTAACCTCATTAATCCCATTTTGGACTAAGACAATGTCATGGCCTCAGCCCAGGTTCATCCCATCCCCCAAAAGAATTTGGAGACAGAAAATACTTTTCTCCATTTTTTTTTCTTTTTTGAACATTGCTTCTGTCATAGGGGCTACCATATTGTGTACCAGTGTTTTATTTTAAACTATAAATATTGTGTATTTGTGTTAAATACATGCTATACATAAATGAGGATAGAAAAACCTACCAAATATGGTATAAGAGAATATCTTAACGTCCTTAAGGAGGCAAGGATTACTTAAACAGGACAAAATACTATTGAACATAAAGAAAAAGTTGATGAATTAGAATATATTTAATGTAAGAAATTAAACTTATTATAAGACACTATTGAGAATGAAAATCCAAGTCGGTGAATCACAGAAATAATTTTCAGAACATACACCTAGCAAATGATTCAAGTATAGAAATTCCAAAAGACTCTATGTGTTCATATGAAAGAGAATCCAGCCCAAGTGGCCAGAAGATAGAACAGGATCTTCGTATTTCAAAGGCATGACATTCACATGGCCGATAAACAGGACGTTTTGTTTTTCCTCCTTTGTTACTATATTTCCATCATAATGGATCCAATAAAAAGGAAGCTCCCACCACTATTTTGCAATGATGTAGAACAAAAAGAACATTCATATACTCCCAGTAGAAGTTAAAATTGATAAAACATGTATATTCTACATTTAGTAAGTTGCACATGTACCCTTGTAAGATGCACCGTAGGTGTGGTCCCACCAATAACCCTCCCTTCACCCATCCTTCCCTCTCCTCTCCCCTCCCCTCCCTTTCCCCTTTCCCCATATTCTTGGAATACAATTGGGTTATAGCTTTCATATAAAAGCTATAAATTGGCTTCATAGTAGGGCTGAGTACATTGGATACTTTTTCTTCCATTCTTGAGATACTTTACTAAGAAGAATATGTTCCAGCTCCATCCATGTAAACATGAAAGAGGTAAAGTCTCCATCTTTTTTAAGGCTGCATAATATTCCATGGTGTACATGTACCACAATTTATTAGTCTATTCGTGGGTCAATGGGCACTTGGGCTTCTTCCATGACTTAGCAATCATGAATTGGGCTGCAATAAACAACGCCAGGAAGTCTATGTTAACCAGTGTGATGAAAATATTTTAAACTGTATATAAAATCAGCACATGGTACCCCATGACTGCATTAATGCACACAGTTATTATTTAATTTAAAAAATTGATAAAACAACTATGAAAAACTCTTTATCTTTTTCTATTAAATTAGACTCCTACTTTTGGATATTTCTTTTCTTCTGCTGGGTTTAAGCGTTGTTATTGTTATTAAAATTTAAGCCTTTTTAATTTTATGAAGGCAAAAAAATGGAAATCTAATAAACACATGTATATGTAAAAATAAAAAAAATAAAAGAATTTGGACATGAAAAAAATAATTTAGACTCTTACATGTCCCCTGCTACGGTAATTTCGATATTAAATTGATATAACTAAGATGTACATGGGTACGTATCAAAACTTATGCTCTAAACTACTCATAATTGAATTGTTTGTATTAGCCTCAGTCTACACAAAACTGAAATAGCCATTCATGGTCAGAAAATAAATTATATTATTGCCAAACAATGACTATTCTGTAGAAATAAAGAAAATAAATTATTGCTACATTCAATGATCTGTATTACTCTTACAAAGTAATGTTAAGCAATTCAAGTCAGACATAAAATAGAACAATATAGGGTTCAATTCATTTATAGCTAAAAAATGTACAAACTAATCCAAGGTGAAAAATCAGAAGAATGTTTACCTGTGTGTAGAGTAGTAACTCATAAGGTGTACAAGAGGGGGGTTCTGAGGACCGCCAATGTTCAAGTATTTGAACAGTGTTGATTTATTGGTGTGTTTACGTTGCAAAAATTCATACATTTTTCATGTATAATTAGACCAAAAACATTTCATTAGATTTTTACTTAGAAGGAAAACAGCAACCTTGAGAATCTACATGAAAAAATAAATGCACTGTTGTCAAAAGAGGAATTCATCAGCACAACTAATGAGCAATTACTGAACAAGTGTCATTACTGCTTCCTCTGGCCATGTCCTCTGAATAGGGTGAGTTGTTGTGTTTTATCATTTTTGATACTTTTTTTCCTTTGCTAATGCCTATTCAGTCTGTGGCTGTTAGAACTGTAGGATAAATTTTTCTTGGCGATAAGAGACAAGAATAGTAGAGGTTATACACTTTCTTTGGAATGTAAGTCATAGTTCAGGGTCAGATGCACAAGACAGAAGGAAGGTGCAGTAAAAGGCATAGTGCAAATAGCTCAAAGATTCACAAATATTGACCCAAAGTGCATGGAGAAACTAATATTTTTGAGACATTTGTATTAGCAAAGAATCTTCAGGAGAGTCCAGTGAAATGGAATCATTTTATTTCTGATTCTCACGTACCTGTGAAGAGTCTAAACTTCAGAAGCTAAAAAAATCTCCTTTTAAATCAGATCGTATAATACGAACATTGCCTTCGGAATTGAGTGTGAAATGGGTTTAAAGGATCATGCTATAAACATGGTTGATATGGTATAGTGTAATGAATGATGTGTCCTAAAATATATTTTTCTTGTCAATTGCAAATCTATTTAAGTCTCAACAATTGAAGCTAATATTTCTTTTAAAATAATTACCTATATTCATAATTCCACTATTCATCAAATATTTATGTTGTATATGCTGTCCTGTGTACTGAACAAAGATAATTAAATTGTCACTGTGGAGATCTCTCATTCTCTTGAAAAGTCACATACATGGATGTTAATAACAGAATATGAAAAATGCAGTGAAAAATGTGCATTTTGACCATCCTCATGTGTGGTGTGTGGTTTTCTCAGTCACGGGAACCTCAGACAACCCTTGTGCTTCAGCAAACATCCCACTGCATCAGCATAGCCAGAGCTAGATGAGACGCTCAGCTTTCTTAAATCATGAGCAAAGGATGTGGTTGCATAATGTTGCCTTACGGCAGTGATTTTCAACCCGTCTGCCATGAAAGGAGCCGAGGGTCCCTTGAAACATTTTATTTTGTTTTATTAAATCATAGCTGTGTACATTAATACAATCATGGGGTACCAAGTGCTGGTTTTATAAACAATTTGAAATATTTTCATCACACTGGTTAACATAGCCTTCACCACATTTTCTTAGTTATTGTGTTAAGACATTTATATTCTACATTTACTAAGTTTCACATGTACCCTTGTCAGATGCACCGCAGGTGTAATCCCACCAATCACCCTCCCTCCGCCCATCCTCCCCCCTCCCTCCCTCTCCCCTTTCCCCTTGTACTTGGGCTATAACTGGGTTATAGCTTTCATATGAAAGCTATAAATTGGTTTCATAGTAGGGCTGAGTACATTGGATACTTTTTCTTCCATTCTTGAGATAATTTACTAAGAAGAATATGTTCCAGCTCCATCCATGTAAACATGAAAGAGGTAAAGTCTCCATCTTTCTTTAAGGCTGCGTAATATTCCATGGTGTACATATACCACAGATAATCAATGAAATTATTTTCAAAAGAAGTACAAAGCACAGTAAATTTATTCATTCTTTTACTCTTCTTTTTTTTGTTCAACATAATTTAAATGTGCCCTGAAAAGTTTAGCTATAGGTTCACATGTGCCATGAGATAAAAAAGGTTAGATAAACATGACCTTAGCCAAATCCTGCCTCCTGAGGATGAGGAAAATCTCATATTTTCTTAAACCTTCTATGCCTGACACCTGAGCAACACTGAGTGTCTGTGAACTTGGAAATGCAGACCAGGGAAGCACTGCTGTTGGATAAACTCTCTGTTGTACCAGTCTGAAAATAGCAGATTTGGAAAGTTAAAGGTTTTTTTTAAATCGCTTTCTAGGGCGGCGCCTGTGGCTCAGTCGGTAGGGCGCCGGCCCCATATACCGAGGGTGGTGGGTTCAAACCCGGCCCCGGCCAAACTGCAACCAAAAAAATAGCCGGGCGTTGTGATGGGCGCCTGTAGTCCCAGCTGCTCGGGAGGCTGAGGCAAGAGAATCGCCTAAGCCCAGGAGTTGGAGGTTGCTGTGAGCTGTGTGAGGCCACGGCACTCTACCGAGGGCCATAAAGTGAGACTCTGTCTCTACTACAAAAAAAAAAAAAAAATCGCTTTCTAAACTACAAAAAGTTTATCTCAAAATTTTGGCAAAATCCAATTTTTTCTTTAGTATCAAACTATTCATACATTCCTGTTCATTCCTTGAACTGAAATGGAATTATCATACAAAGAGTCTACAGGCATTTGCACTAATGTACACAGCTATGATTTAACAATAAAAAAAAGAGTCTAGATGTATTTAATGCTTTATTAGTCTCTAATATTTCTCAAAGTTTAATTTTTTTGAACACCACGTTTTCCCTGTGTCAGAATTCACTTTTATCATGGCTTTCTCTATATATCAAAGAACTATATTACCACTGTTTAGTTAAGCAAAATAATTTGTATTTTATATCAGATATTTCTAGAATGCCTACATTATCAAGCAAGCAGATGCGTATTCTTTATGTTAGATGATGTGTTTTCACCAGCCTCGAATTCCTGACACATCAGAAAAAGTACACTGTTTTAATCTTTCATTCCTTATTGACTTTACTGAAGGTAGAAGACTGGTTTATGGACCTACCCATATTTGTTTGTGTTTATGCTCTTGGTTTGTGTCAATTTTCCTCGACACACATCACAGTTATAGAGAAAACTTCCACACCAATGAGCCACAAAATTGGTAACTAACCAGAAGTGCATTCTTTGCAAGCCGAGAGTACATTTAAAGAAAGTGTTAATGTGAATATAAAAGAAACTAATCTTAGAAATTCAGTTAACAAAGTAATCCTATTTCATTGTGGGCAAGGGACTTGAATAGAAACTTCTCTGAAGATGATAGGCACACGGCCTACAGACACGTGAAAAAATGCTCATCATCTTTAATCATCAGAGAAATGCAAATCAAATCCACTTTGAGATATCATCTAACTCCTATAAGAGTGGCTCACATAACAAAATCCCCTAACTACAGATGTTGGCGTGGATGTGGAGAAAAGGGAACACTTCTGCACTGCTGGTGGGAGAGCAAGCTAATACGTCCCTTTTGGAAAGAAGTATGGAGAATACTCAGGGATCTAAAAGTAGACCTGCCATTTGATCCTGCAATTCCTCTACTAGGTGTATATCCAAAAGACCAAAAATCACTTTATAACAAAGATATTTGCACCATATTGTTCATTGCAGCCCAATTCATAATAGCCAAGTCATGAAAGAAGCCCAAGTGCCATCAACCCATGAATGGATTAATAAATTGTGGTACATTTGTACCATGGAATATTATGCAGCCTTAAAAAAGATGGAGACTTTACCTCTTTTACGTTTACATGGATGGAGCTGGAATATATCCTACTTAATAAAGTATCTCAAGAATGGAAGAAAAAATATCCAATGTACTCAGTACTATTATGAAACCAATTTAGAATCACTTGCACTTTCTTATGAAGAATACATCACAACAATGGCCCAGATGAAAGAGGGAGGAAGAGGGGACGGGAGGGGAGGGGGGAGGTCAGATCGAGGGAGGGTGAATGGTGGGATCACACCTATGGTGCATAATGCAAGGGTACATGTCAGATCTATTAGTATAGAGTATAAATGTCTTAACGCAATAATTAAGTAAACAAGATGAGGTATATATTAACCAGTGTGATGTAAGCGTTCATAATTCTATATGAACTCAGCACATTGCACCCCATAAATGCATTAATGTATACATGATCTATGTGTTTATGATTTAATTAAGAAAAAAATAAAAGAAATTCAGTTAACATATGGCACACTTCATGGTCCATTCGAAAATGTCTTCAATCCATTAAATTAAGCTTCTGTTACGTGAGCACCATCAGGAAGCGATCATGTTAGCACAGACAACTTTGTAAGATTTAGGTATCTCTGAGAAGAGACTATTTAATCATTAACTTTTCTACCTCACATATTTCTTCTCACATCATCCCAAATAAAGCAATGAACTCTCCTCGATTTCATTTTTTTTATTTACTTTGAAGGAGGTTCCATAATTATATCATTAACAGTTTGCTGCATGATCAGCAGTTTCTAAAACTATGGAATAGGATAGAAGCAAATAATTTGTGGTCTGGTTATTTAATGAGTGCTGAAAATTAACTTACAACATTTAATGCATGTGGATTATTATGAAAGTTTTTAGATGAGCAAAAACTAAGAAATATAAAATTGTCTCAGCACCCATAGTTCTGTGGTTAGGGCACCGGCCACATGCACCAAGGCTTATGGGTTGGAACTCGGCCCGGGCCTGCTAAACAACGACAACAATAACAATAAATAGCTGGGTGTTGTGGCGGGTGCCTGTAGTCTCAGCAACTTGGGAGGCTGAGGCAAGAGAATTGTGTAAGCCGAAGAGTTTGAGGTTTCTGTGAGCTGTGATGCCACAGCACTCTACCAAGGGTAACAAAATGAGACTCTATCTAAAAAAAAAAAAAAAAGGTAAAGCACAACTGTTATGGATACTTACATACCTCTGAGTACCTGGGACTACAGGCAACCACCACAACGCCCAGCCATTCTTAGTGAGGCATGGTCATGGGGGTAAACACAGACTCACAAAGTCAAATAAAAAGTTAAGACAAAATGACTCTGTAAGCCATCATGTAAATGAGAGCAGCCCCAGCACCTACTGCTCTGAGGAATAATTTATGCCATGCTGGTTTGTTTACATGAGCACGAGGAACTAGTTACTGAATTATTAATTTAATCAGTTAATTATAAATTAACTGTATGAGGAGCCTTGAGAGCCCATTTGTAGGCATGGAATGTGGTCAGTCAGGAGTAACATGGGATGTTTGCATACGATTGCATCTTTAAAAAGTACAGACGGTTCAACTTACTAGTCCAATAAATTACGATTTCAGACACTTTCTAAGCATTCACTCAGAAAAAAAATTTATATGTGGTTACCTAATAAGACACCTACATAACATAATTAGAAATTGCAAATTTCTAATAATTTGGAATTTTTAAATAATTGGAATTTTTAGAACAACAAGCTAATTATGGAAAGTCAAGGCTCAGAAAGTTATACAGAAGAAGAGTGTAGTTTTTTTTTCTTTTTTGTCAATTAAAAAGATCTTTGTACAGTAAAGTTACAAGTCAAAGTTAAAGCACAAGAAAAAGTAAAACTAAGAGTTTGAAACCAGTAAAAAATGTTTTTATTGGGCAGCGCCTATGGTTCAAAGAGTAGGGCGCTGGCCCCATACGCTGGTGGTGGTGGGTTCAAATCCAGCCCTGGCCAAAAAAAAAAAAAAACTGCAAAAAAAAAAAAAGTGTTTTTACTACATTTCGTGTTTTGATTATTCATAATTTTACTGTCTGATGAATATTTGAAGCTCTAGTAGTTTGGTTCCTTCTGTGCACGTTCTCTGCCTTGTGACAGGGACTGCACAGCTGAAGAGAGCTGTTTTTTCTGTCAGAGACTCTGGTTTTAATTGATGTGGTAGTATAAACCACTGTTTTACGATATTCTTCCAAAAATATATGCGAGGTGGTGATGATTGAAATCAGATACTTTTGCTTCACCTCAATAGTTATAGTCTTGTATTGTTTCTGTTCATCTCATTTTATCGTATTCAATTTCCTTAATAATTATCAGCTCTTGACAAGGATTGGTCAATATGTTGTATTAGAGGCTATAAATACCTGTTAAAAAAAAAACCTCATTTATCACAATGTATCTAATTATTTTAATCTGCTTACAAAGACCCCATGGCATTATAAGTTATTACTAGAGACATTCTTAGATACAACTATGGGATAAATTTATGCTCTTTTGAAAACAGTGTAAAAACTGAATATCTAATAAATTCTTCTAATAATTTATTCTAATAAATTCCAACTTAGAGAAGAGTGACTTCTGGCCACCTACCGCATATGCCTTTAATTATATAATATATGGCTGTAATAGTCACTTAAAAAAAAACGTTATTATGTTTTTAATCTATTTGGCGATGTTGGTATTTTCAAAAGCTCCAACCCCTCCCTGTCTCTTTCCCGTGCCATCACCCTAGATTTCTCAGTATGGAACTTGAGGAACAGTGAAATTTGCTCAACCTACAGTATTTGTAAGTGAATTCTTTCTTTTCTTAGCCCTGTCGACGCTGAATTACATGCATTTTAACCCTATGGACAGTGTATCTAATTAATTCAACATTTATTTTACACATATTTGGATGTTTGGGTCAAGGACTGTGGGGTACAATGACTAATTCTCATAAATTAACAGGTTAATCACAGGAGATACACTAACGTTCCATATTCTAACAATGAGAATGTGCAAAAGGACAAATTCAACTTCATTTATTCTAAGCAAGTAATCCATTTTCACAGCTAGTTAAAAGATCATCAGTTTTTCGGGGAAACAATGTCCTACTCACATTTTCTTCTTTGTACGCACTATTAATATCCATTCATGATGAGGAATTTTTGCTTTTTAGAGATAGGAACAATATAGCTAAATCTCTGGGAAAAGATATTCTTACTCAAATTCATTTTCAATAGAAAAATATATCTTCCTAGTCACTATTCTTAAATTCTTACAACATTTTAGCAAGCAATTTTAATATCTATATATGCTTTTAACGTGTCCTTAGTCTGTGTTATTAGAAACAATGTCCATTTAGAAGTTTGGCCAAGTGAGATGAGTAGTTTCATCAGTAAATACTACATTTTAATCTGGATTTTTGTCTAATTGAGAATAATAGTCCTTCATTGCATTTCTGAAATCCCACTGCATTTAATTTACAAAGAGGTCTGATGAATTCCAACCCACTCATCTATTTAAATCACTAGATTATTTTAATGCTAATTAACAAGGAAGTCTTGTTTGCTCATACTTTGCACCAATAACGCCATTCAAAGAATACTGGGATAAAAACAAACATGATATTTCCGTATTTCTAGCCTTGCAATTAAAAGAGAAAGAATGAGAAAATTCACAGGCCACCAGAGTGGGGAAAGGAAGATTATAACCAAACAAAAAGCAGCCACGTCCTCCAGGGTCATATTATAGTCTAATGAGTTAACTAATATTTACCTACAAACTCATTCAAAAAAAATAATTCAAAGCATCTTGAGTAGCTCCTCAGGAAGCCCTATATAAGGTGCTTTTGTAATGTTCCTACATGTTAGGATCCGAAGGATACAATATCTATGATAAGAACTGAAGGAGGAGCAGACGCTAGATTAGTAAATTTGTGTATATGAAGTTTGGGGGCAGGAAGGTCCGAGGGATGAGGTGTCAGATTGCGTAGACAGCTCCAGGTTAAGGGATCAACATAGAGAGGGGGGAAGACTATGAGTCCTGCCGTGAACAAGCAAGGTTAATGCAGAAGGCCAGAGGTGCATCTTTTAAATTCTTCATGGAGCTCAGAGAATAAACAAGAGAGATGTTGATATTAGGCGTGCCTTACTGAACGTACAGTGTTAATTTATATCACTGATGTTGAATAAGTGATAGTGACAGTGGACACTGGATTCTTAGGTGCCGCCAAACGTGCAAATTGCAAAGACTATCTTTATTTTTGCTTTGCTGGGATAGTTGAAAACGCTTCTCTGGCTGACTTCAGTAATTATCCTTAGATTACTTATGTGTTTCACCCAGATACAGAGGCTGTCTCCACAGAAGTTTAAAGCAATGAAACTTTTTTTATTGTATCTGTAGACAAAAGTAGAGAAGGAATTGTTCTGCCCCAGGCTGCAACCCAAATATCCAACTTCTCTCTCTTTTTTTTTTAATCTCTCTTGTTCCTGAACACGCTTTCTGGGCTATGGACACCTTTTTTCCTCCTCTAGACAGTGGTTTCCCTGGAAAGTTCTGCAACAGGCAGCGACCGCCAAGGCCCACGGCAACCCTTCCATCCTGTTTCTTATGCTGGGTATGATGTCTTCCACTGAGTATGGGAGGGCTTGTTAATGAATGTGTGTATTAGTAACAGAAGTGATGGAATGTCAGTTCCGAGATTGTATAGAAAGATTACGGCTGCTGTCCTGAGCGCTCTTATTTTGTCTTAAATCACTCACCTGGGGAGAAGCTGAGTCCATGCAGGCAGTCAGGCCTGGGAAGAGGCTCAGACAGCAGTGGGCAGGCCAGCCCTTGGCTACATGAGTGAGCAGGGCTGTGGACCCTCGGGTCAGTCGTTCTCACAGAACTGCGTCCCTGCTGAACTCTGAGTGCCACCGAGGGGAGGCCTTAAGCCAAATGCACCCAGTGAAGTTGCACCCACATTTCTAAACTAGATCAACGGTGAAATAATACGTCCGTTGTTGAAATGCCGCTAAGTTGCAGAGCAATTTTGAAGGCAGAAATAGAAGATTAGTGTAGATTTTGATACTAAAAGTGGGGTGCTGTCCTAAATTAAACTAAAATAAAACATATCTTTGGAATGTAGTAGTGGGTGTGAGGACAGTACATGCCTAAATTGCCTTAGAAAAAGGTACTAGAAGACTTACAACTGTTGTTAAGGAGGCCAGAGAGGGCTTTCAGGGAAGAAGGCAGATAGTCTAAAATAACTGGAGGGCGGGGTCATGGCTGTGCTACGTGACAAGATGTTTAAGGGCACTCTTGCCTGTAGAAGTAAGTAAAGTAGACAATGGGCTTAATGAACAGAGTGATCTGATGATTAAGGAGTTTCCAAGCATGGACACATATTGTGAAGGTGCTTAGGGAGAAGGTAGTTTCTGGACAATTCCTGCTGCTCCTACAAAAATGTTAGATGAGAGAAGACATTGAGGAATGAACTCTTATACAGAAAGGAGCCAGAATCTGATGGTCTTGAAAACTTGCAGCCTCTATAGATGCCAAAGGGTGCCATGATGAGAAAGAAAACAGATTATCTCCAAGGAAAGATCAAATCCAGGGCAGTCCTTGAGAAGCATGGTCTGAAGATGCGATGAAGAGAGGAATGTAGAATTCTCTGTTAAAATCTCAGAAAGAGCAAAGGTGGTTCTTCAGAGCGCTGAGATAGGGAAGAGCCCCCACCTTGAGGGAGATAAAGGTGTGCACCACAGAGCTCTCAGGTGGACAGTAGTCCTTTTCAGCTCCAAAAGACTCCAAAAGCAGAGATTTGTAGATGTGAATTTGTGTGATAAAGTGAACAGCAGTAAGAATCCCAGAATACCCACCAAGTTTTTTTTTTTTTTGAGACAGAGTGTCACTTTATCACCCTCTGTAGAGTACTATGGCATCACAGCTCACAGCAACCTCCAACTTTTGTGCTTAAGCTATTCTCTTGCCTCAGCCTCCCAAGTAGCTGGGACGACGGGCACACACCACAACCCCTGGCTATTGTTTTTGTTGTTGCAGTTTGGCCGGGGCTGGGTTTGAAGCCGACACCCTTGGTATATGGGGCTGGCGCCCTACTCACTGACCCGCAGGTGCCGCCCACCCACCAAGTTTTTAAATGAATCATATTAGCAGAAACACTGCCAGTGTGGATTTCATGGCACGGAGTTCCAAAGGAAGAGGGGCTATTGCAGGTGAGAAAACTGTTCGCTTGCACACATGCACCGTTTTTGATGGGGGAAAAAGGAGCTGAACTAAGAGCCTTGAAAATAACTCCTGGGACAGAGAAGAAGGGCGTCTTAATCAGTGCATCAATGAATATCTAAGGTTATCCTGGCTAGATTTTAAATATGCTATGGTTGAATGATTCTTTTGAGCTGCTTGTTTCCCTCTCTTGAATAGAAATGTTCCTGGTAAAAAATGATCTGGGCTTATGTTGCTATGTTTGGGGCGTGTAGACCTCTTTAGTTCATAGGTCTACAGAGCAAGAGGAACTTGCCTACAGAGCAGTGCTTGACAGACGGCATCACAGCAGCCACATCTGCACTCATCCTGATTTAATGGCAAGATGCTGGACACTGAGCAGTTGTAATGGCATCCGTCTGCTGGGGGACATGAAAGGGCTAACTGAGAGAGGTTTCTGTGAGGGGAGTTGTGTCGCCTCCAGGATAACTGCCAGAGACCCCGTCTCCTAACAGTCACAGCCTGCGTGTCCCTGTATTTCTCTGTCCCGTTTATGTCTGTGTGCATAGTAGGATATGGTACATGAGGATATATCACCTGTGAAGTTAGACTATCAATGGCATCTTGCCTCTGCTTTGCTTTTAGCGGTCAAAAATTGGGGGAAAATTACATTCTAGGATGATAGTAAAAAAAGCTTCTTTAAGCATTTTATTTTGCTGTTTGTTGTCAATCTTTTAAGCATAAATGAAACTTAATTTCTTTCCTATTTCAAGGAAGTGTTTTAAGAGCAATACTAGGTTTTGTTGCTACTGATACACTGGAATAGCTTCCATTGGTTGACTCTGAACTCACCTTTTCTTAGGCAGCACTCTACCCGCAGACCACGGGGAGATTAGAACCTAGAGTTGGTATACCCTAACTCTTCATACTGTTCAACTTTCTAAGACAGGCTTTGTCATCTTTCTATAAATTTTCTGTAAAGTTAGAAAATTTAGTTAGTTAACTACTAGTTTGTTGGTTAACTAATAGTTAAAGTTAGTTAGTTAAATTGTCTAACTTTACAGAAAATTTAACTAATATTTTAATGGCACACACACAAAAAAAGAATGCTTCCCAATCCCAGAAATCTTAAAAAACAGCTCTGAAAATGATCAATGAACAGCCTCTTATTGTTTAGTTCCTCAATAAAATTACGCAGGCTTTTTCCTGGTTGGTGAATAGCCAACTCAGGGCTCCATATTATTAGTCTAGAGAATATTTTTACGGATCCCAGATATTTATGAAATGAAGCATAAAGCAGCTGGAGCATATTATGCTTCTCTAGGTCACCAACTGACACTGACATCAAGATTTCAAATCAATTTTTTTTTTTTTTTTTTTTTGGCCTGGAGAAGAGATACAATTAACTAAAGATCAGGGACCATCATCGTTCTCCTTGAAGAGAGGACAAGCCATAAGTGATTGGGCATCCCCCACATTTAGAATGACATTCCCGTTCTCCCAGGACTCCTCATTATTTCCGCTTCTCTAGTACTTCATGCAAGAATATTGCTAAACTTTGTGTTATCCTAATAGAACAATATTATAGACAAGTCTTTATATGTTTTCTGTCATTTTGTCCAAGTGGGTAAATACTTTTTTTTTACTTGATCTATTTAAAGTTTTGTTCAGGTACAGCACACATGTTGGAAAATAACAGACATTTTAAGGGTATAGATCGATGAATTACTGAAAAATGGGACATAGCCATCTAACCAGTCCTAGATGAAAAAAAATAAAAATCTGAAAATAAAAGCCACAGGGAATATTATTAGCACCCAAGAAGACCTCCCAGGCCCCCTTCTAATCAAAACTTTTCCCCAAAGGTAATCGCCCTCTGGACAGGTTATAAAAATTAATTTTACTTGTTTGTGACTTTTATATAAATTGAATTATGCATTTTTCTCTCTGGCTCTTCCCTTCTCATTTTGCTTTTAAATTCTCCTCTCTTGGTGTGTGTAGTTTATAGTTTTTGACATCCATTGGGGTGGAGAGTTGAGACTGGATAGCCGTGAACCCCCAAGAAGAATTCTTAGAGTTCCCGTCTTAGTTATTTTCCCTGAGTGTAATGTAGCTTTCTGGACAAACATACGTGAAACTTGTGGAAGGGTCTCTACATGTGCAATTGGAATCTGCTGTTATTTCAGTCTATTAGGAATTTCTCTTGCTGATTCATAGCGGTGAGGAACAGGTGCTGCTGTTATCCGCACATTAATGGATAAAAGCCTCTCTCCAACTTAGTCATGACCTTTAGTTTTCATTATAGAATGACAATTAATGGGACTACATTCTTTCTGCAAGTGGAGAAAATGCAAACTATTTTTTTTTTAAATAGCATTTGATCCAATAGCCCTTTCAAGAGAGGATAAAGTGCTCAGAATAATTATTTTACTCTGCTTGTCACTAATTATTTAAAGCTGCTTATCATTGCTCATTGCTCTTAAATCAACATTTTAGTCATTATCACATGAGCATATACTATGAAGTGGAATTTGTACTTGTTGCTTTCTAAAGAAATTTGAGCTCAAGGTTTGGAGAATTTTAAAAGGAAATCTGGCCTTGGTCCAAGAGAACCTTAAATCTGAATCATCTCTGAAACCATAAAATCGTGAGGCTTTATTCTAATAAATACATATCTTTGACACAAATTGTTGAACATCATGGCAATGTGTCTATGTATAAATCCATTAATACTAAGTTGTTTGTTTTATTTATCAGTATGTAATTTAAATAAATACTTAAGGTCTATTCTGAGCTTGAGAAAAATTCAACATAAAAACATAAATTGTAAATAAGTACCCATCTATTTTCTCTTTATTTTCTCTGTTCCCTTTTTTCTCTGTGACACTTTCTTTCCTTCCCTGGCCTATCAAGCTACTCCAGCAGAATTGGCGGAGCCGGGTAGGGGAGGCATTAGTGCATGAGGGTGTGGGGAGCAGTGAGGGTTCCGAGTTGAGTGTTGGAGTCCAGGCCAGCTGAGGGAACTATGTGCATGGAGGTGAGTGGGACACGGTGGATAGTAGGTGGACCTTTTACAGTCTGCAACAAACTAGAAGGCATCTGGAGCAATTTTACAAAAAGAAATTCTCCAGCAGCTAAAAGGCCAATTGCACATTTATGTGCTCAAATAGAAGAAAGTCAGATGCCGGGAGATGCTCTGTTGCCTTCAGGAACCCCAGTACCACTGCAGAAATGGCTCCACTGAAAGAGTTAATGCAACTTTTAACCTTGTTTAAAAGGAAGCCTTGGGTTGTTAGACACCAAGGAAAATTTAGCATAACATTACTCTATCTGAAAAGTCCTCAGACCCTAGAAATTGCAATCAGATGAGTGAAATTGTAGAGCCCATTGTTGTACATTTGCAATGTCCTATCATCAGTTTAAACTTTATACTGTTTTGCCTGGCTAGCATGGAAAATTCACAGAGGGCAAACCAGAAAGCCAGCGCTTTCTAAGTTTCTACCAACATCAACCGCAGACACTTTCAGGGTTTTATTTTTAAAGGAAAGAGAGAATTTGACTCGCAATTTGGCAATGGCAGTTTTTGGCCTTCCTCATGGCCTGTTTCATATACACTGGTGGATTTTGATTTTAACTCCTAAGCAGTTAAACAGCTGTGGTTCTTTCAGTGGTATTATATGAGAAGTTCCAGAATTTGGTATTATTTTACATTTATCCTATAGACATACTCATTCTGATTTTCAGATTTAGCTGTTAGGTTGCCTGAATTTCTATCACGATGCTATCTTCACAAAAAGGTTGACAAATGTACTAGATGCATGATTATCAGGCATTTTATAGATATGCTGTATCCTATTTTACATACCAAGAATTGTCAGAATGGATTTCTTTTTCTAAAGTGAGAAGAGAAACAGCTGGTGACCCCCAGAGATCTGTTTCCCTGATACATGTGCATAGCAGTTTGAAGAAGCTCCTTCAGATGGGCATTTGATAAAAGAAAGAAAAAAAAATGCACAGCTGGTAGCTGTGATGAGAGGAATTTCCAGAGACCCCGTTGTGACTCACAGGAGGAGCTGATGAAGAACATCTGGAAGCCCCACTGAGATCCATGACCCCAAGGAGTGATGTCACCCACAGCTGCTGGGAACTGTCACAGGTAACAGAAGAACTAGTGACAGGCGGTGGAGAGAGTCACAGAGCCCAAGTGATGTATTTTCTGGAAATGAATAAAGAAACTGATGAGAACTGTCATCCCTGAAAGAAGAATCTTAGGTAACCGACTGTGTAATAAGGGGCAGTTTTGGTTGAACACGGTCTAGCAGGGGTCCTCAAACTGCGGCCCATGGGCCACATGAGACGATGTGATTATATTTGTTCCCGTTTTGTTTTTCTGCTTCAAAATAAGATAAGTGCAGTGTGCATAGGAATTTGTTCCTAGATTTTTTTCTTTTTTTTAAACTATAGGCCGGCCCTCCAACGGTCTGAGGGACAGTGAACTGGCCCTCTGTTCAAAAAGTTTGAGGACTCTGGTAGGGCCTTATGGGGTATAAGCTAGAAACAGTTTTTGACAACATCACAAAATAAAGTTAACTAATTTTTAAAAAAGCATTAGCCCCACGTGAAGATGGAAGGACAGTGAGCTACATATGAGTTTCACTTATCAAAATTATTGCCCAGTTCAAAAAAAAAAAAATTTCTTCAATTTTGGCCTCGTTCGATCTAACTGCTCACGTCTCTGTAAATCATTACTAAACAACCACACAGGAGTACCAAAGATATTTACATCGGAGGGGATGAAATTATTTAAATAGTATAGTAATTCATTTTTACTTTCCAAATCAATCAATTTAATAACGTCAAAGATATAAGCCTTTAAATTTAATTCAAAATTATAGTAATAATAATTCAACAGTTAGTATATGACTATAATTCTAAACTCTCTCTTTCCTCATAAACCTTGCACTCAGTTTCCTTTGTATGGAGATAGTCTTTGTCCATACTTTTTACCTAATTAATTCCTGTTATCCTTTCAGCATCTGCTTAAATAACACCTTTCCAGGTAGATATTCTTAACCATGAGTATCTCTCAGCACGCAGTTATTTCTCCTAAAAGCACTCATTCATTACATAGATCGTTAGCAGAATGTACGTATCAGCAAGGCCATGACACTTGCATTTGTCAGGGTTTACTTAATGCCAACCAGAGTTTTTGCCACAGCTACGGTGCTCAGTAAACATTTAGTGAACAAAATATGTTTACTAAGATGTAACAGACATTAATATTACTTTTGAAGTCTTAGGAAAGTATATTTGACTTGTAAGAGTCCTAATGCTTCTTGGTCAAATTGAGGTTTCTAGAGTAGGGATGGTCCACACACGGCCTTGTGGGTATTTTTCTGCAAACTTCTGGCTGAATCTAAATTTCACACAATCAATCCTTTTAGTTTTACTAACGCTTTTTTGTTTGTCTTTTATATTTTGCTTTGATTTTTTAAAGGAACTATTTAAAATAACAAGGAACAAAATAAGTTTCAATAGGATAATCCTCCCAGATGGACCAGAATATTTAGAACATGAGGAAACCAACCTTCAGCAGCTGGATGGACAGCTGTTACTCTCACAATTTAGGTCTAATTGTCCCCACATGACTGGGGCCACTACCCCATGAGGCTGGGCGAGAGTTTATGGGGATCAAGCACGTCAGTCTGTTATCAGCTTTTGACAACAGTTCACTGTGTTTTTGGCTAAAGTGGAATGTTAAATAGTTGTATGGCTTAACAGTATTTTTTAATTCTGTCTGCTTAACAGTCCCTCATGTCAAAGAAGATTAAGAAAACACTGAAGGAAGAAAACACATTTTTCACTAAGGATTGAAAATGGTACTATTATTTGTTTCTGCTAAAGATAAGATGATTTTCTTGCTTTGTGATACTGAAACATTAACATCAATAAAATTCAGAGCTCGTTAACCCTAGTATAACACTCATGAGGACCACGAATATTTTAAATTAGAAGGAGAGGCAAGAAAAGTTGTATTGGAGTCATTAAAAGATGAAAAGCAAAAGCAAAGACAATCCTTTCAAGCAGCAATAAGACCTGGAAATAATACCATGGAAGCAGCTTATAAAGTAGCTTATATACTCAGGAAAAATGGGAAGGCATGCAGTGATATAGAAACTTAATAAATGTAGAATATAAATGTCTTAACACAGTAACTAAGAAAATGCCAGGAAGGCTATGTTAACCAGTGTGATGAAAATCTGTCAAATGGTCTATAACACCAGTGTATGGACCCCATGATCGCATTAATGTACATAGCTATGATTTAATAATAAAGAAAAAAGAAAAAAATGAAATTGTGAAAAAATGCATTGACAAAGTTGTAAGACGCTGAGGCCCCGATAACATTTCCAAGTACAGACAACTGCCTCTTGCAAGGAGAACCGTAACTGATCAGCAGTAAAAATTCACCTTCAACTCCCAGAACAACTACAGTACTTCCAAAGGAAAATATAGATTATTCAATTGCTTTGGATGAATCAACTCCTACTACTGACGTGGCCCAGGTTATATACTTCATTCAGGTCTTCGTAGATTATCTGATTATCTATAAAGGGGTTACCAGCTTTGGGCACTCTTGTGAACAGAACACAAGGAATATACATCCTCAACAACTTTCAAGATAAATGTCATGGTCAATTTAGTGAGTGTATGTACAGACCTTCCATGACACAAAAACATGCAGGGTATATTAAAAGTCTTAATAGATGCAAATGTTCTCATTTCTTTATTGTATCTGGCTCAGCAGAATCTCTATAGTAAAGCTACTCCTTTCAGTGACACCATGCAACAAATAATATGTATTATAAACCATATTCACCAAAGGCAACACGGCATCATCCATTTGATAAATTTAGACAATGAGATATTCAATGTGTATTTGCCACATAATTCCAAAGTGCTGTGGCTATTTCAGGGACAAGTGTTAGCCAAAATTATCTCCATCTCCATGAGAACAAATAGTTATAATTTATGAAGAACAGAATCAGCAACATAAATTATTGAAAGATGACATCTATAGGAATGTGAGGTGTCTGGGTGTTATGTCAAATCCTGATGACTTGGATGTTGCTTTGCAAAATACTTCTTCAAAAGGAAAGATTGGATGAACATTATCCCCAGCGAGCAAAGGTCACTGATGAGTAGGATGATATACGCAAATCATTTGAAGAATGTACAGCTGTTATCCACCTATTAACCGGAGAATACAATGAAAGGTTCACTGACTTTGAGAATCATGACAGCACAGTCAAATTAGCATTTCTGTTTCACCTAGTTGATATCACCAAGTCAGCCACTGAACTACAGATGGGATTGATTGAGCTCTCAGTAGATGACATTTTATGACTTTTTTTTTTTTTTGGCCGGGGCTAGGTTTGAACCCGCCACCTCCGGCATATGGGACCGGCGCCCTACTCCTTGAGCCACAGGCGCCACCCGACATTTTATGACATTTTAAAGTCATTGTTTGATGCTAAAAATGATCCAGTTGAAATGTGGAAAAATGCATGCCCACCCCTTTGGCAGCATGCCCCCAGAATGCTTTCTTGCTTTCAACTACTTACTGTTCCGAATCTACATTCTCCAACCTAACCCAAATCAAGATGCCGATGCCTCAAGGTCACGAATGACTAGGAGGATCAACTGAAACTGTGAACCGAATATTCGGCAGCTGAATATTCAAATGCTTTCCTACAAATGCAGACACCACAAAGTCTAGTTAACAATTAACAGTTTTCATTTTTTGAAATTATTAAATATGTACAGGCAGTGCCTAGATTAAGAATAAGGTAGGTTCTGTAGGTTTGTTCTGAAGTTGAACCTTATTCTTATTTGCCTGTTCCTACCTGCAAGGGCGTCCTTTAATAAGGGGAAGTGGTACTTTAGTCAGATATTGTGGGGACCTACTGGACTAGCCTCATTCAGAGGTGTGAACTGTGTGTACATCAGATGTTTGTTTGTAACTTGTGGACTGCCTATAGTAGTAATATTTTTTCAAGATAATTATACATTTTTTGAGTCTATCTAATTGAAGTTTTTGAATGCGGTCTTATCTGATTACAGCTAAATTAATGAAGCCTTCCAACAAAAATGGTTTCCCTACCCCTCCATTAAATGGCCACTGGAAGGTAGAACATATGAGGAAATAATTCTGGACACTCCAGTTGGACATTCACTGTTTCATAAGTGATTGGGCAAGAGGCTTGTCCACAACTGAAAGGGAAACACATTTTTGTTCTTTATTTGGTTTTTTCCTTGACCTTTTTTTCTTTTTGCAGTTTTTGGCTGGGGCTGGGTTTGAACTCATCACCTCTGGTATATGGGGCCGGTGCCCTACTGCTTTGAGCCACAGGTGTTGCCCTTCATTTTTTTTTTTTTTTTTTTTTTTAGATAGTCTCACTTTGTTGCCCAGACTAGAATGTCTTGGTAGCATAGCTCACAGAAACCTCAAGCTCTTGGGCTCAAGCCGTCTTCTTAGCTGGGACTACAGGCACCTGATACCTGGCTAGTTTTCCTATTTTTAGTAGACACAGGATATCATTCTTGCTCAGGCTGGTCTGGAACTTCAGAGCTCAATCAATCCATGGCTTTAGCCTCCCAGAGTGCTAGGATTATAAGCATGAGCCACCGAGCCCTTCTGAAAATACATGTTAATAACCGACATGTATCTTTCTATGAAGATTGACCGTGGTAGAAATATGTGCCTCCAATAGGTATGAGCTCTTGGGTTAACCTGAAACTTTTCTCTTATTAAAATCTCTTTTCTTTTGCTGAGAAAGAGGAGTATAAAGGTTTGGTCTTCTGCCTGTGGTTTCCTCTTTCACAACTCAAAATAAGTAAGCAACACATGCTTAAGAAAAAAATAATTTAAAGTTAACTTAATTTTGTTAGTTTTACTAAAATATTCAACACAGAGCTATCTGGTGGGAGCCTGAGACAACACGTAGTGTGGAAATCACCTGTACTAAATGCAGAGAATCGGGAAGCTTTTCCTATTTGCAGGTTTTTACATTTTCTTATTTTTATTTGCACGCATATTTTCATGGAAGAGTTTGAGATTGAAATACTGTGTTGGATTTGTGAACACTCGATTTATTACTGAGAGAAACAGGATTATACTGAAACCACAGAATATGTGCTCAGAGAGGTCTGAGTCTTTACGTTGCCACATCGGGGACGAACCTGTGCCTGGAACCTGATCACAAAACACAGCAGAGTTTGAGGAGAAGGAAAGAGCAGTTTTCTACTTTGTATTATTCTGACCCCAAGCCAGGGCTGCTGATTCAGTCATAGGTGGAGACTCCAAAAAATGAAAAGCAACCTCGTTTTGTTTCTCCATCCCCAATTTTTCTGTGCCCTTTATTTCACCAAAACCCTTCCTTTTTTATCAAGCAAGTTAACCACTTTGGTAAAACTAGCCAGGAACCCCAAAGAAGACTTTCTTAAATGAAAAAGGAAAACAAAACAAAACCTATTAATAATTTTTATCCTACATTACTTCAGTTTTAATTGTAACTGTAATAGAGAGATAATTCTAAATTATTTTGCATTTTTTTAGTATAAATGTCCTCATGAATGAGATTATTGAAGCGGTGATTAAATCTAAAAATTACTAAGGTGCATTAAATGAAAAGAATAAATGCAAAATTTTTTCCCACAGACTATCAAATTATACACATGTTTAAGCCACCTGAAAATATACAGTTATACATAGAAAATTCTAGGTTTTGCATAAATTTGAAATGGTCACGACATTAATTCAGGAAAAAAGGAACCCTATTTATAATAGGCTGCAAGATTAATATGAAGAGTGTGATACAAATGTTATAGATTAAACCTACAGTTGCATTAATTTAGAAGCATGATATTGAAATTATGAAAAGTATTTTCCCTTATACTTAGTAACAACCAGCATATATCTAGAGCATTTATGTTTAATTTGATATTTCACATATTTAAAAATTACACTGAATAGAAATGGCAAGCAATAAGGATGCTAAGTGGTTAATACTTTTGAATGATTCAATAATTATTAGCTTTTAGAAGAGTAAGACTAAGGGATGGTAGAAGAAATTTCTATAGAATTCTACAGATTTTCATTACTTATTGTTCCAAAAAGCATGGTAAGGTTGGGCACAGGAAAATTATTGGGAGGAAAATTTTGTCTCGATATAGGAAAAAATAATCAAAAACCTATAATAGATGTTTAACTCCTAGAACACATATCCATGACTTAACACAGACTTCATTAAGAGAGTTTTGGTCTTGGCATAGTGCCCCTCACATAAAAGTTCTTCAAAAGTTAATGTTGAGTCGCTGAGTGTATTAGCAGACAAGACTAACAAGTAATGAAATAATCAGCAGTGCAAGGAAGTAAGCTTTTTACTTTTGAGACTATGAAAGCAAATTTTACATTGCTGTCAAATTGGAATGCAATGCAAATTGTGATGGTAAAATGTCCCTAATTTTAATTGATGCCTTTTAAAATCAATCTAAAATTCATCTTATGATTATATAGCATATTATGTTCAGAAATGTTTCCGTGAAGGGAGGGTTGACATATTTTCTCCCCTTTGCTTTATAATAGGAAGATTTATTGTTTAAGAGCACTGTTCCTTGGCACGAGGTAAAGATAACTCCATAGTTGGTACGGGCAGTCCCCAAGTTGCAAACATCTGACCTTGTGAATGGAAGCTATGACTGTATGTCCTGGAGTCGAGTTACAAGCATCCAATTGATGTTCAATTTGCCCTTATGAATAGAGGCTCTTGCAGGTAATAGAAAAAGGTACCTGTTCCAACTTAGATACAAATTCAACTTAAGAACCAACCTACGGAACCTGTCTCATTCATAACCCAGAGACTGCCTGTATATCACATAAAAAATGTTTAATCTGAGATCTTCTTATTTCTATCTCTACCTGTGGAGCAAACATTCTAGGAATGTTTACGAATTAAGTGAGATAATGTTTTTAAAGCCTAAAATACAAAAGAAGTTATTTTTAATTAGTTTCTGATTACATATAAACAAATATATCTTAGATTGCTTGCTGGATGATATGTATATACTTTCTTTAATCATCATAAATTCATTTTACTTATATGTATTATCATTTTAAAGTACTTAACAGAGTACTGTGTACAAAGTAAGTGGCAATTACATGAATAGAGTGTTCGATGCTGAAATCTCGGACACATATATTTTCATGCCCTGAAAGACTGGAGACTAAGGAGCTGCTTAATAAATACCTGTAACATTGGCAGGCCCTCCGTCTGCTTTTTGTTTTGAATTAGTCATTGTGTAGGCGAGACTACCACAATGATAAGATAAAATAACAGAATTAGAGACACAGACAGGTTTCTTAGAACTAAAATCAGGATTTAATAATGCACTGAAAGTTTGATAAAGCAAAAGGCAAATAAAGTGTCAGGTCCAGTGAGGGCAGACTTAGAGAACAGTGTCTTACTCAAAGGGAGAAGATGGTGGAAAGTCTGAGTGGGAACAAAGGAGAAGTTAAAATACAAGAAAGCAAAAGATTTTCTAAAAAAAAATCAGCGAGAGAAAAGCTTCCTTAGAAAGCTACGATCCCATTTGACATGTTATCTAAATCTTCAGGAGATGAAAGTACTTTCCCCATGTGTGATATTAACAATAACACCAAAGGTATGTAAGGAAAGCTGGTAGTAAAGATTGTTGCATTCAAGCGCGTCACTGAGTTGGCTCAAAGTCACAGATATATATAATTATTCATGTCTTGGAACTTGAAAGCACTTAGGTGATTGTGTGAGTGTGTGTTTGTGAACATACCAGCCCGTGATCTGAAAATAAAAGATTTGACTTAGCAAAGCATCTAAATTTCTTTTATCACCCCAAATCAGCATTTTGCTTAATTTTACTGGAAATGATAAAAGAAAGGGAAATCGACTAAGTGTCTCTATGTTTTATATCATTAAGGACTCTGAATAAATTTTGTTTGGAAAAAAAAAAGCACAAGTTTCAGAGTGAGGAATTGAATATGAACTCTTTCCCTTAGGTATTGACTGAATTGATTGCTGATTTCCTACATCCTGACAAGTTAGAATTTACTGTCAGTTTTTTTTTAGATTTAAATTCTACTGAACATTATAGCTTCAGATTTTCTAACAGCTGGGGAATTACTTTTATTTACTTTTAGCCATAGACATGGTGTCTGAAAAAGGTCTTGCACAGAATTGCCCACAATAAGAGAGTACACACAGTCTTTCCACCACCCTGTGTTCGAAATTTATTTAAAAGGAATGAAATACACATTGGTAAAATGCTCTTAAAAAGCACTCAGGCTTCAGAATGGAGAAGAAAATGAATTGGAGTGGAGTCAAGGATTCAGTTGATATCAAAATTGCTTCACGTCAAAGAAAAAGCAGCATTTATCGAAGCCACACCTCTTATGTACTTGCTCTGTATTGTAGAGAGCATTTTAGCTTGGATGTAATTCTAAAGACATAGTCCTTGCATAATGTCATTTATTTTCTAACTCCTTTCAGTAGCTTTGCTAAGAAATTCATGACAGAAAACAAAACGGAAGTGAGAAAAATTAGTACCCCATCATCATAAAATAACTGTTGCTCTACTCTTTGGCTACCATTTTAAAACAAATGTTTACAAAGATTTTAGCCACATAATTTATTTCCTATATTCTTTCTTCCATCACAGTACATGCTATCGAGATGACTTAAGAGAAAAGATTCCAGGGGAGGTGCAAAATGAGCTTGGAAATACTATAGAAATTACATATAGTTGCCATATTGAAATTGATGTTGTAAGCCATGCACTTTATTATTATTATAGAGGACACAACCACTTAGCAAAGAATGGCTGTCTAGACTTCCTTTTTGCAAATGCATAATAAAGATTCACAGTACTGATGGTGACAAAGATTTCAACATAAAATTCCACTTGACACCTGCTTAATGTAAACATGGGAAATGCATTAAGACCTACTTTATGGTACAGCATGGAAGTCCATCTATTTTATGACTGGGGTGGTAGTCACATAAACTATGCACATGTTCATACACATGAGCACCTGAAAAACTGGGCACATGGAACTGCATTAAGCCCTGTGGATTGTGCCAACATCATTTGCTGGTTTTAATATTATCCTATAGACTTAGAAAGCCTGAACAGTGGGGAATGCTGGATAAAGAGTACACGGGAACGCCCTGTTTATTTTTGAAACTTTCTGTGAATCTATAATTGTTTTAGAATGAATACTTGAAAAAAGAGAGAAAAGAGGAACCAACCATGTCTCAGGGTGGTGTGACAATACTGTAGACTAGATGGTTTGTAGACAACAAAATGTGCTCTCACAGTTCTGGGGGCTGGGAAATCCAAAATCAAGGTGCTGGTGAATTCGGTATCTTGTCGAATCCAGGTGCCGGTGGATTCGGGCCACTTCCTGGTTCACCAATGGCCATCCTTGGTGTCCTCACATGGTAGGGCGGCGAGGGGAGCTGTCTGAGTTTTCTTTTATATCACATTGACAAGGGCTTCACTTTCCTGACCTAATCACCACCCACACGGCTGCACTTCTTAAAGTCATCACTTTGATGACTAGGTTTTTAGAATATGAATTTCAGAGGGACATGTCATTCAGGCTATGGCATACCAACAATAAGACAATGGTTTTTGTTTTGAATCTGATTAGACCAAAAATAGAAGAAATGAATTTATGGAAGCTATAGGCAAAATTTGAACACTGGGAATTTGCCATTAAGACATGGATGTTAATATTTCAGTTATAAGTGCTATTGGTTATTTAAACTGTTATTTCACATATCAAATCATAAATACAGTTTTTTCTGAAGTTCGAAGTGAAATAAGATTCTAAAAATAACTCAAACAAATGAAGTACCCAAGCCTTTATATGTTTGAAGATTCACCGAGTTCCCCTCCAGGAGAACAAATATAACAGTACAAAGTGTAACTTGTTTATGTGTCAGGGGGGAGTCTGGCAATAGCAGAAGACAACACAAAACAAAACTCTATTTTCTCTTTGTCTGCACTTTTAACTTTTTTTTTTTCCTTTTGTTCAAGGACTCAGAGTTTGTTTGGCTATGGTTTAACTTTTTATTTCGATTGTTTACTATCATTCTCTAACTTTTTCAACCGAAACATTGGCAATTCATGTGTTCATTCTCACCTAAATGTAATTTATTGGTTGTTAATTCCCTTTTAAGTAGGAAGTATGAGTTCAGAACTACAATCTTGTTGATCCACTGTATGCCAACTGCTCCTCGACCACCTTGCTCTCTGTGTGTGAGACACTCATCAGTCTACCCTGTCTTCTAGATATGTGGCAACAGGGAATACAATAACAAATTTCTCCTTAGGAATATAATCAATGGTTTTATCCAAAGCAACATATAATTTGTGATTAACTTATCATAGATTTTTGAAGTTTTGACAGAGATATATATATAAGCCCGAACTTAGCCATTTAATAATAATATGAACCTGAGTAAGTTACTTAGTACTTGTACCTTTAAAACTAAGGGATTTTTTTTTCTGAAATTTGGGGTGACAAAAGCACTTACTTTGTATGTGGTTTGTAAGGGCTGAAAAAAAAATGAATTGCATATAAACTGCATGGTCCAAAAACTACAATATCATGTGTATGTGCGTGGGGGGTGCAATTAAATTTTAGTATACAGAGCAGAATAAGTTCTCATCATTCTTGGAGATAGTTAAAGCTAGTAGTTCTATAAAAGCAAAACTAAAAGAAACACTGGCCTAAAACCGACAATCTTTCCTATGTTAGAGAACAGTGATGATGAAATCTAAACTATTTATATTAACTTGCATTTGCTTGAAATATCAAGCACAAATAAACCAAAAAAAAAAAAAAAGTATTGTTGCTATACTTGGAAGCTCTCAACAAAACGTTCAATAAGGGTAATTGATACAACTAAAATCTCACAAGAAATGAAAGTAAATTCTCTCTTTCTTTTAGGCAATAAAAATGATATAGGTACAAAATAAGTAGCTCTAGCAAGGCACTGTACAAGGACTTATTTTCTGGTAGCTCATAAAATTAAAAAAAACACACATCCCTACACAGCTGAGAGTGTTAGGAAGACCTCACGCAAGGGAAGGAATTTAAAGGTCTCTACGGGAAAAATTATTCTTCATTCCCTTTCAATTTATGCTTTTATTTTCCTTCTACTTCCTGTTGTTATTGCACCCTATTTGCTCCAGGGAAGACGGAAGTTATCATTTTTCTATATGAACAACAACAACAACAAAAAAAAACAAGACACTCTTTCTTTACTGGTGAAACATACAGGTTAAAAATGTTCAAAATAAGAAAAGCTAAAATAGCCTTAGCAAATTAATTATAACCATTGCCTTTGGCAGATGATACTTCACATTTACAGTGGACTCAGCTATTTATCAATATAGTGATAGATTTTGGAAGGCCTATGCTATTTTAATATAAAGCATGTCTATTATTTCATAAAAGTATTTATCACATTTCCTGTGATGCGAGTTTTTAAAATTGATTTTTTAAATAGGAAAAATGGAACTTAATGCCTAGCAGAACATCTTTCGCTGATATATTTTTCATACTGCATATTGATGAATGTTGGACAGTCAAATGAGATATGTGCGGGCTTAGGTAATCCTTGCTGGGGTTTCCAAACTTTTGGCTTCTCTGTATTACACTGGAAGAGCAAGAGTTGTCTTGGGCTACACATTAAATACACAAATACTAGCGATAGCTGATGAACAATGAAAAAGGTTCATGTATAATTTTTGTGATATCCACCACTACAGACAAGCAAAAATGTCCTCATGTAACCCGCATGAGGTCCATAGGGAGCAGGTAGGACACCTCTACATAGTTTAAGGTCCTTTCCACCACATTTCTATAAACCAATAGTTTACACAGAAAATCAAGAGTGGACAGCGCCAGTAAGTTATCTTCATTGTCTATGAATGGAGTGACTGTTTTTCACTGACTTGCTGTGTTTATCAGGTCAACTATGAATGATTTAGAGAAGCCAGCCATTGTCACTATCATCACAGAGTTTACGCTGTAAGTCGAGAGACAGACAGACCTGACAAAGGTGCTTTGATCTTTGTTTTTTTGTTGTTGTTTTTTAATTCAATCATAACTGTGCACATTAAGGCATTTATGAGGTACAATGTGCTAATTTTATATACAATTTGGAATGCTTACATCAAACTGGTTAACCTAGACTCACCTCACTTAATTATTTGTTATGTTAAGACATTTATACTCTACTCTTAATAGACATGACATGTACCCTTGCATGAGAGACAGGGGGCCCTAATAAAGGTGCTTCAATCTTTGGAGAGACACTGACCTCAACTCTTCTCTCATACCCCATTTTAGCAAATAAGATTGATCTGTGCTTCCACAAGGCGAAAAAACATATTAGCCTAAAATTCCTTAATTGCCAAACATTAGCCACGAATCTTCAGTAATAATACCCACCATCCTTCTCACTTTTCCATCATTTCAGGGAGTAAACTTCAGAAGCCTCACCAAACATAAGAATCTTCACTCTTCAGTTCCCCGCTCAAGGTACCACGATTTTCTTCTTCTTTGAGATAAACATCTTGAAGTAGGAATCTGCACTTGTGGGTATTACTTTTTCACCTTCCACAACTTCCTAATCAATGTGAATTAGATGGACAGTTCCTTTTTGCCAATAAAATTGTTCGGACCAGTGTTATGGATGCATCCTCACTGTTTATACAGCACAAATCTTCATAATTACCATCTTGTGCTTTTAGTAAGAAATGAAAGAGTTGACCGTTTCTTCCTTAAAACTTCCTCTCTGTTGTGCCCTTTTTTGCTCCTATTTCCTTAATTTTATCCCTTTTTAATATTATTGGCATTGTACCTGAACTTACTTCAGTATCTACACCTTTTAGTCTTTTTTATGCAACTTCTAGAATCACTTTTCGAAAACTCAAATGTAATTCACTTCCTTGATTAAAATTCTTGTTTCTCTATGTGCTGAAGGGTAAAACCTAAACAAATACTATACTAAGAAAATATTTTGTGAACTGAATTGTGCCCATTGTTCCAGCTGCATCATTCAAGTACCCCTTATATTCACTCTCACTCAAACCTTGTTAAGACATCTAGCTGCTGGCTTGACGCAGCCTAGTGGTTATGGTGCCGGCCACATGCACCGAGGCTGGCAGGTTCAAACCCAGCCTGGGCCAGCTAAACAACAATGACAACTGCAAAAAAATATAGCTGGGGTTGTGGCAGGCACCTGTGGTCCCAACTACTTGGGAGGGCGAGCCAAGAGAATCACTTAAGTCCAAGAGTTTGAGGTTGCTTGCAAGCTGCGACTCCACAGCGCTCTACCAAGGGCAACATAGTGAGATTCCAAAAAAAAAGAAGACATCAAGCTGTATAACAACTTTATTCTATTCATTGGAGAGTTTAAGCTTTAAAAGTTTTCTATCTGTGATTTTAATTTGCACCTCACTAGATTCACAGCCTTTCAATGATACTTTATCTATTTATCTCTATACCCGATGCCTTGTGTAGTCCATTCACAGAGGAGAACACACAGACACAGATATTCACACAGGGACATTTAAAAATAGGAAAATGTTTCATATATATTAAATATGTTACATAGATAGATGAATATACATAGTACATTCAATCTGGAAGAAGAAAAATGATACAGGCCAGAAACTCGGATCTATATATTTTTTTCTTTTTAAAAAAGTGCATTAGATGGAGACTTTCCATCCTTTGTATTAACCTGGATGGAAGCGGAACACATTATTCATAGTAAAGCATCACAAGAATGGAGAAGCAAGAATTCTATGTACTCAAGTCTGATATGAGGACAATTAATGACCTAGTACATGGTGGGTGGGGCAGTGCCTAGTGGCCCCTATGGCCCTGGTCTCCATCGCTGCAGGAAGGAAACAGGCTTGATGCAGATTAGAAGTACAAGATTGCAGGAGGCGGGCTAGCCTTGATTGCAGGGCAGCCCAGAGCAACCTCCGCAGTAGCCTTTTATTGAGACAGTACAAGACAGGTGAGGGGAGTGTTAGACAATGACTATGGGCCTAAGGATCGCCATGTGCTGGGGTTCGTTCTCTGCAAGGAGCACCTGCAGAGGAATCGCCCAAGGGTCCTCCCCCCAGCTGCAAATCATCTTGCTCAGAGGTCATCTTGCTCAGAGGTCATCTGGCTCTTGGCGCCCTCTACAGGTGAGGGGTGAGAGAAGGGGAGAGCAGAGAGAGGGAAGGAGGGAAGGGGTGGGAGGGTCATGGTGTGCCACACACCTTTGGGGGAGGGACACAATTATCAGAGGGACTTGACCTGACAAATGCAATCAATGTAACCTGGTTCTTTGTACCCTCAATGAATTTCCAACAATGAAAAAAAAAAATAATAATAAGCATTAGAGAAGGAACAAATGAAGGAAAAATAAAAGATTTCATTTTTCTTTTTGCAATTTGATCTAAAGATAACTGCCTGAAGGAAATAGTAGCATTTGTCTTGGGTTATTAGAACGTGTGAAACTGAGATGAAAGTCACTAGTGGTATCAGGAAAAGCGATAGCTGTTGGGAGTGATAGGTTATAAATTACTTGCAATATTTCAAGTAGTATGGTGGTGTTTGAAGTTTGACTTAGATTAGTTAAAAGGGCATACTGAAAACTATAGGTCAACCACTCAAAAATACTTTTATGTTTAGTTTTTTGACACTGAGTCTCACTCTGTCTCCCTGGCTAGCATTATATATATATATTTTTTTAAATTTTGAGACAGAATCTCACTCTGACGCTAGAGAGCTATGACATCACCTCAGCTCACTGCAACCTAGAACTCTGGGTTCAAGTGATCCTCTTGCCTCAGCGTCCCCAGTAGCTGGAACTATAGGCACCTGCCATCATGTCCAGCTAATTTTTCTATTTCTAGTAGAGATGGGGTCTCACTCTTGCTAATTCTGGTCTCAAACTCTTATGGTCAAGGGATCCTCTTGCCAGCCTCCCACAGTGTTGGGATTACAAGTGTAAGGTACTACGCTTGACCTAAAGAAATACTTTTAAAGTGCAGTTGATATGCTAAAATACAAGAAAAAAGTGAACCATAGGAGATGTTTAGTTAACAGGAGAAGATTGAAAGGGCTGGGGTGGTGCACAGAGGAAAAGAACAAAGGTCAAGGGTGACAGGCTGGGTATGGTGGCTCACGCCTGTAATCCCAGGTTTCTGGGGGACCAAGGCATGTGGATCTCCTGAGCCAGGAGTTCAAGACCAGCCTGAGGAAGAATGAGACCCCATCTCTACTAAAACCAGAAAAAAGTAGCCAGGTATTGTGGCAGGTGCCTGTCGTATGAGCTACTGCGGAGGCTGAGGCAGGAACATTGCCCGAGCCCAGGATTTTGAGGCTTCCATGATGTATGATGACACCAGGGCCCTCTACCAGGGTGACCGATTGGAACTCAGTGTCAAAAATAAATAAATAAATAAATAAAAGAACAAGCACAACAAAAGAAGACATTTACCCCTGTGGTAGATATTAATATAACTACTGTATATCAATGATAAGTTTATATGTGAACAGACTGCATACAGCAAATAAAAGTGAATGATTATTTGATTACATTAAAAATAAGACCTAGTAATCTATGATAGAAGAAAAAATATGTAGTAAAAGGATAAAGAAACAGATACTAAGATGGAGTTGCTACATTAATTTTAGGCAACACAGATCTCAGAAACCAAATTTATAAATGGATAAATCAGGGCATTTGTAATACTGAAGAGGTCGATACTCTGAGAAGACATCACATCCATAAAATGTATTTACCCAACACCGCAGCATCAAGACACTGGAAACAAAAACTTACAAAAATGCAATCAGAAATAGACAAGTCCTCTAGTAGGTCAGAGCTGCAGCATCACCCATGCAGGAACTGATGTCAGAAAATCAGTAAGAAGATATCAATCAGCTTGGCCTAATTGACATTTGTAGAATATATATGCTTTTCAAACTCACATAGAACATAGGAATCAAAATCACAAATTAAAAATTTGAAACAATAGAAATCAATCAAAGCATATTCTGTATACAATACAAGGGTATATTTCAAAATAACTAAGAGTAAATTTTAAATGTTTTACCAAAAAAAAAAAAAAAAACCTAAGTAAGTGGAGTGATGGCTATGTTAAGCAGTTTGATTTATGCATTTTGCATTGTATATCAAATCATCCCATTGTACCCCATAAATGCAGTCATGATTTTAATTAAAAATTAATGAAAAACAAATAAAATAAAAATAAATAAATAAAAAAGAAAACAATAACATAAAGATAACTGAAAATATCTTGGTATATTTGGCGGTTAAGCCAGACACATTCAAATAACACATGAGTTAAATAAGAAGTCTGAAGATAAAATATATTTTATATTAAATAATAATGAAGATATAATTATCATAATGTATCAAACACAATAAATGCAATGCTCAGATGGAATCTTACAGCATTAAATATATGTGTTCAAAAAGAATAAAGATCTTAAATTGATAATCTAAGTAATAACCTAAGCTGCTACCTTCAGGCACTTGAGAAAGAAGATAAATTTAAACCTGAAACAAGTAGGTGAAAAGAAATTCTGATAATTAAGCCAGAAAAAAATAAATAAATTTAAAAACAGAAAAACTATTTAAAAAGTAATTAAACCAGAAGGTATTTTTTTAAAAGTCTCAATAACTAGCCAGGATAACAAATTATGAAGGAGAAAAGACAGAAATTACTAATATTTGAAGCAGCGTTGGGGTCTTTACTATTGATGTTATGGACCCAAAAGCACAATAAAGGTGTAGTAATGAACAACTCTCTAAATAGAGAAAATGCATTAATTTTTGAAAGATGAAAATTATAGAAAGGCACCCAAGGAAATACAGATTATTTGAGAGGGATACATCCGTTAAGGAAACTATACAAATTATAGCATTTCACAAAAAATGACTGAGCCCAGAATATATCATTGCTGAATTCCAGCAAATATTTAAGGAGAAACTGATATCCGTTGTCAACAATGTCTTCCAGAAAATAGAAGCAAACACTTTCCAACTCATTATACGAAGCCAGCTTTACCCTAACATCAAACATAGATAAGGATATTACAAGAAAAGAAAACTAAAGACCCATATTGCGCATGAAAGAGATGTAAAAATCCTCAAGGAAACAGTAGGAAAGAATTGCAGCTATTTATAAAAATAAACACCCCAAGCGAGTGAGAAAGAATTCAAGTATGCAAGTCCAGTCCAACATCCGAAAATCAGTGTAATCTTCCACAAAAACAAGCTAAAAGAGAAAAATTACGCAATCAACAACTGATGGAGACGAGGGATTTGACAAAGTCCAACAGATATGATGACACAGACTTAGAAAACTAGGAATAGAGGACAACCAACTTAACTACATGCAGGACATCTGCAGATTTCACTTAACAGAGAGAAACAGGCACTGTCGCCTAAGACTGGGGCTAAGGAAAGGGTATTTTTTCTGGCTGCTCTTATTCCATATCATACTGGAAATCGCAGTTAGTACAGTAAAATCCTAATGATTAACAAAGGCAAACAAACAGTGTTTTGAATTAGTAAGTAAGGCAAGTTCACAGGATACAAGGTTAATATACAAAATGGTATGTGCTGCCCTATTACTAAATCTAAGAAGTAGCAACAACTTCAGAGTTATCACTAACGCAATTGCACACTTTCCAAAAAGTGACTTCGGCAGAGGAAGATTTTAACAATCAAGCAGATAGGATGACTCATTATTTGGGTCAGGTGATCCATCTCTTTCTTTGGCCTGCCCTACCATTGCCAAGGAGCTCATGAACCAAGTTGCTGTGGTGGAAAGGGATGGAGCTTACGTGTGGGTCCAGTGTTATTAACATTCACTCACAAGGTTGACCTGGGTCTGAGTGCTCTGACCTCTCAATATGGTACCATTCCTCCGTTCCCCAGGATGATCAGCCAGCCACCTAGAAGCAAGTTGGTTACATTGGGCCAATTCTACCATGAAGGGACAGATGTTTACTTTGGATATGGATTTTCCCTCTCTATACACAATGTTTTTTCAAAATATATCAACCACAGACTTCCATAATTTCTTATCTGGTTTCATGGTGTTCTACACAGCATTGTTTCTGATCAGAGAACTCACTTAATAGCAAAGTAAATGCAGCCATTATCCCATGTTCATGGAATTCACTGGTCTTCCCTGTATCCTGAAGCAGATGATTTGATGAAATGCTGAGACAGCCTTTGATCAGTTTCAGTGCCAGAACCACTAAATTCTGGGCTAAGGCCATGTTCTCCAGAAGGCTGTACATGCTTTGAAATAGCATCTAGTATATGATAATGTTTCTCCCACGGTCAGGATTCATGGGTGCAAGAATCAAGAAGTAGAATGAGAGTGTCACTACTGTCACCGTTAATGACCCACTAAGAACTTTACGTTGTTCTGGCCAAGATGTCTTTGTTTTAGGGACAGAAATGGATCCACCAGGAAACACAGCAATGAGTTATTTGAATGGGGAGTTAAAACTAGCTTTTCATGCCTTTGAATCAACAAAGAGAGCTACTGTGTTAAGTGGGGTGATTGTGCCTGACTGCCAACGGGAACTTGGACCACTCCTAAAAAGAGTTTCTCTAGAACTTAGGGGGTCCTTCAGAGCAGCTCTCTGTATCACCATGCCCTGAGAAAAGAGTATAATTGTCTTACTCAACAAATAAGTAAGCAAGGTGAGGGATGTGTTAATCAGTTCCATGTAAGCATTTTACATTGTATATCAAATCAGTACACTCTACCCCATAAATGAATCAATGTACACAGTATAATTTAATAAATAAAAAAATAATAATGTCAGTGGAAAACTACAGCAACCCAATCCAGGCATTACTAGGAATGACCCAAGCCCTTCAGAAATGAAGATTTGCATCACCCTATCTGGTCATAAACCACACCCAGCTCCAACTGAGTTGCTTACTGAAGACAAAATGAGCCCCAAATGGCGAGTGGAAGAAAGCAGTTATAATACCAGCCACCCACCATGTGACAATGTGGTCAGGTTCAGAAATGAAGAGTGTAATTGTTGAGTATTTTTCACCCTTATTTTGTCATGAATACATTTGTGTGTGCACTCGTGTCTAACCTGGTGTTCCTTTTTCTTATCTCCTTATCATGCAATATAAAATATATTACCCTATATTATATAATAGTATCTAACTTTAATTTTTCTTATAATATTTAAATTATGTTGTATTAAAGAGAAGATTAAGATTACTCAAAAGATTTTACTTCCTCCTCTGCAACTGTGCATTTTTGGTTGTATACAAGATGGGCACATCATATTAGGCAGAATTATGACCTAGATGGTCTCTTATTTAGAGAGTAAGTGTGATTCACAGAGATATGTTATGAGTGCCAAGTTGACAAGAGGTGAATTCACATTATATAAGTAAACTTGACTGGAACACTGGATGCCCAAAGGAAAGAGTATTCCCTGTGTATCTGTGAGAGTGTTTCTGGAGGAGATTAGCATTTGAATTGGTTTACTGAGTAGTGCTGGTTGCCTCCAGGGTGTGTGTGGGCTTTATCCAATCTTTTGGGAGCCTAAGTAGAACAAAATGGGATAGAAAGTGGAATTTATTCTCTCTGCCTGACCAGTGATCTGGGATATCAGTCTTCCCCTGCCCTACAATGGGACTTATGCCATCAGGCCTCTGATTCTAAAAACTACACCACTAGCTCTCCTAGGTCCTCAGCTTGCAGATGGCAAGCATGGGACTTGTAAGCCTGTATAATCGCATGAGCCAATTCTTTATAATCCACTACACACACTCACACACACACATACACATACTCTGACACACATTTCCTCTTGATTCAGTTTCTCTGGATACACCTTACTAAGACCATAATCCTGATCTTAAGAAATAGCCATTGAACTATTATTGCATACAGGAGAATACTACTACATGAAAATAGTCCAGAAAAAAAAAAAAGTGACTATATAACATTATGTGCAACGCACATTACATCCATGTAGATAAGCATGTATACATGTATATATATGCACACACACGTATGTATGATATATAATATATAACAACTGGTTATAAATACATAAACATGTGTGTGCTTTAAAAATTGAGGAAGTGGGAAATCCAGGAGTAGCTCTTTGAATGATACTTGAAATTTTCTGTTACTTTGAAATTATCTTGAAATACATTTTTAAAAATTAGTTATTTGAAGTTATTTTACAACTAGAAAATTTAGAACCAAAAATCAAACCATATTTTTCTGCTTTGGTCCCAATGCCATTTTTGCTACATAAGCATTTCTATGTAGAATTTTATACTATGAAAATAAATGGTCTATGCAATAGCAGCAAAAAAATGTTCTTAAGGTTCTTGATTTAACAGCACCTTTAAATTATCAAAATAACATTGAGGAGAAAGGCTAAGGAAAGTACCTTAGATAAAATGGGTCAAAAGTATAATCAGAAATATATCAAGGGAAAGATACAGGAAATCCTTTAAACTAGAAGAAATGCATTTTGGCAAAATAATGAAACTTACCACTGCCAAATTTATACCTTGCATTCAGAGTATCTTGAGTCTATGTGAAAAATAAATCTTTAATTCCCTTGAATTGTATAGTCTTATTTGACAAGGCTGTGACTTGCTAGATCGTTAACAGTGAATCCTAAATAATCTACTGTCTTAAGAATGTTATCTTATACAAAAAGAAGACAAGGAAATGAATAGTGATTTGCCCAAATATTTATATCTTTTTATTAAAAACCTTTTTATCTAACATTTGATTTCTAGTCACTACCTTGTCATTTTGCTTTGTGCTTAACAACATTTCTAGGGTTATGAAGCGCATGACTTTAAAAAATATTTTTGGACTGAGAAAGCACGTGGGTTACTCATCCCACACAGTGAGGCGTAGAAAAGAGAGCAAGGAATGGAACTTTGGGAGACCTGAGTTCTATTCCCAGCACAGATTCTTCTACCTGAACAGCCTGGACCCACTAGGTCCCTTCTCTGAGATGTATTCTTATTTAGAAACTAAAATGATAAAACCAAAAATGATCTGGAGTGCGTCTGTGTCCCCCCCCCGAACTTTTATGGTCCTATTGTTGTACGTAGAAAATGGAGATCAGATTGGCAATGCAGAATATACTGTTGAGGTTGCCAGTGGTGATACCTCCTTCATCAAAGCCTCGAAGAGTGAGGGAGTTTGTCCTTGGTGTCTAATATGCTTTCTTTATACATGGCATGATTGCTTTAATTCATATAATTTAATCATCATAGTGTCATATGAGTTCAACAAAGATATTGGTCTATCCATTTGCACATTGGGAAACTAAAATAACATACACGACTTATCACTAGTATAGCAAATTCCGTCCTGACTTTGAACTAACTTAAGGGTGCCGTGAAATACCATGATGTGTGTGTGTGTGTGTGCGCGTGCGTGCACACACGTGTGAAACCAGACAAACAATGACATGGCAGGTAGGTATTCCATTCTGTTAGGGTTACGCTATTGAGCAACCTACACACAATGGGAGCGTTACAAGTGCCACGATGCAAAAAAAATGGGAAAGTACAAAGTAAGTGGAAGTCTACTTAATTTTGTGTGGCAGGGAAATATTTTTCTGAGGAGATGCAATTTAAGTTGAAATTGTAAAAGGGATTCACCAGGCAAAAATCTGTGTGCTGGGTAGGAGAAGGGCAGCACAATGTTCCTTTAAGAACCCCAGGAAAAACAATAATGCCTTGTGGTTCAGAGAGGAAAGAGACAATTGGTTTGCCACTTTGGAGTTTCTGTCTTTCCTTCCACAAACAAATAGCAGCTTTCTATTTCTTTGGGGCCCAGTTATTTTTATTTCAATGCACTTTTATTTTTAATGGCTATGGACACATCATAGCTATTTATAGTTATATATACCATATAAGATACTTACCAGTGTACCCACAATAAAACAACTCAAATTTTGTGCTCAAAACAACAGATCAGTATCTTTCTTCCATTTTGTACTTACACATTCTTCTTTTGTCAGTCAGGAGCATAGGAGTTTTTTTGAATCTTTAAAGCTTTAAGTTTGTCTTCAAGTATTTTGAGAGTAGCCTTCATTTCTTAGTATAATCTTCCAATTTTAAATTTTTCAAATGTCATTTAGATGACTCTGGTTTGGCGCCTGTGGCTCAAGCAGCTAAGAAGCCAGCCACATACATCTGAGCTGGCGGGTTCGAATCCAGCCCTAGCCTGCCAAACAGCCAGGGGTTGTGGCAGGTGCCTGTCGTCCCAGCTACTTGGGAGGTGGAGGCGGGAGAATTGCTTAAGCCCAGGAGTTGGAGGTTGCTGTGAGCTGTGATGACGCAGCACTCTACCCAGGGCAACAGTTTGAGGCTCTGTCTCAAAAAAAAAAAAAATGACTCCTCATTTGCCCTGCACCCCAAACCATGCCTACCCTGCAGCCCACACCTTTGTGGCCCATACTAACATATAGCAATTCATCTCCAGGTTAGGCATAGGTGAGCATTCTGTTTATGAATATTGAGTTTGTAAAAAATGGTATTCTGTTACTTGATCCCAGACCATCTTGTAGTACTGCAGGACTATTTCTCTAGCTGCTGCAAATGGTTTCGGTTGTATCTATTTCAGCAACAGAGGTCTCTGAAAATTGCCTTTGACTGTACAGAGCCTCTAGCAAGGTCAGGCCACCTTCTTGGGATTGTCTGCATGAGATGTCTGGTCTACGTGGGGCTATCTAAGCTTGCCCCACTACACCCCACTATTTATGACCACCTGCTATGGTTTGGATGTTGGTTCTCACACAAAGAAAACTACTGTTGAGATTTAATTGCCATTGTAACGGTACTGAGAGATAGAACCTTTAAGAAGTACATAGGTCATGAAGAATCTACCTTCATGGACAGGTTTAATGCTAATCAAATGGCTTTGGGAAGGGGCTCTCTCCCTATCTTTGATTTTTATGCCTTCTTGCCATGTGAGGATCCACAGTTCACTTGCCCTCCAGAGGATGCCCTCCAGAGGTCTTACAAGGATTCCTACGGTGCGGTCTTACAAGGATTCCTCTGCTTGTAAGATGCCACTGCATCCTCTACATGTGAAACTTAGAAAATGTGGAACATAAATGTCTCAACACAACAGCTAAGAAAATGCCAGGAAGGCTATGTTAAACAGTGTGATGAAAATGTGTCAAATGGTCTATAAAACCAGTGTATGGTGCCCCATGATCGCATTAATGTACACAGCTATGATTTAATAATAAATAAATAAATAAACAAACAAACAAATGAAGCAGAGGAACCATGCTGTAACATGCTGGGGGTCGGGGGGGGGGCTTAATCTTGGACTTCCCAGCCTTCAGATCTGTTAGCCAATACATTTCTGTTCCTTATAAATTACCTGGTCTCAAATGTTTCGTTGCACCAGTAAAAAGTGAACTAAAGGGCAGCACCTGTGACCCCAGGAGTAAGGCGCCAGCCCCACATGCCAAAGGTGGCGGGTTCAAACCCAGCCCTGGCCAAAAAACTGCAAAAAAAAAAAAAGAACTGAAACACCATCTCTCTGAGTATAGGATTTAAAATGGTAGCAGGTCTATAAACTAAAACAGCTCCTAAATTCTAAGCTGAGAGTTCCTCTCCCAAATTAGCTACAATTTTGAGTAAGAAGCACCTGTCAGGGCAGGGCCCAGAATATTGAGGTTTTAATGACGGAAACCCGTAACCCAGACATAGGCACAAGTCCTCCTATTGTGTCTGATACTCTATTTCTCCCACAAGGTCCCTGTGGAATTCCTGTGGTCTAAATGTTTATTTTCTGTTTTCCCAAAATGGATGAAAATGTTGAGAAAGTAAATTTTGTGCTTGCCCGAGACTGCAACTGTCTTCTTGTCACTTGATCCCGAGAAACCCCAGGGAGAAGACACTGAGTAAACATTCTTCTTTTTTTTAACAAAAAGCGAAATTTCTTACCTTATTTCCTAGGCCTCAGTTTCTTGGCTTTTTTTTTTTTTTCAAGAAAAGCTATATATATATATATATATATATATATCTTCTAACATTAAACACAAAGATGCAAAAAGGAGTATTGACTATTCTACAAGGTATTTAAGAGAGAATATTCTTAGTTTTTATCATTGCTCAATCAGATGTGTGTATTTTGCAGTGTTTAAGGTAAAGTTATTTCATACAAATTCTCTTGAGAAAATGTCTAGCTGGAAAACTAAAGTCTATCAGCATATCTGACAAAATGCTTGTATCTAGAGATTTTCTGCTATGTGGGAAAAGCTGCCAAATTCAGGACTAAAGAGGGGAAATTGCATAAACTTCAGAGGGATGTATCCCTACATACAGGGATATAGCATCTAATTTCACTTGTAGAATGCTGATAAAAACACACTGGTAAAAATCCACCCGCAGCAGATTTGTATGACCACAATCTGTAAGCATCAGTTTTTTGTGGACAGTATCTTTCTTGCCTTAAATATTTCTTCTGGGGGAAAAAATAGCATTAAAGATTTAACTTGCCTTCCAGAAAAGAGGAGTGATATTACCCACACTATTGCTGAGCCATTTTATTATTCCATGGCAATTAAAATCATGCAGTAATCACATTTATTAAAAAAAAAAAAAAGAAAAGAAATGTGAAATGCTTCCTTGGGCACTTTTTTTTTTTTTTAGAGATAGAGTTTTACTTTACCACCCTCGGTAGAGTGCCCTGATGTCACAGGACTCACAGCAACCTCCAGTTCTTGGGCTTTCACGATTCTCTTGCCTCAGCCTCCCAAGCAGCTGGGACTACAGGCGCCTGCCACAACACCCGGCTATTTTTTGGTTGCAGTTCAGCCGGGGGGTTTGAACCCACTACCCTCGGTATATGGGGCTGGCGCCCTACTCACTGAGCCACAGGCACCACCCTCCTTGGGCACTTTTCAATTAAACAAATCCCTAATTTGTTGTATAATTATAATCAGCTAAATAATGCCACTGTACTGTAATGAATAATTCAGTCTTAATTTGTATGTGCTACAATAAACCGATTTTCCCCGACTTTTCCTGGTAATCTGATTTTTGGTCAGCCAAAGCAAGCTTGAAGGAGACTGTTCAGGTTTTAATTTAGAAATAAGAGAATGATGCTGAGAACATTTATATTATGAAAAGAAATTTTTCTGTTTTTTTTTTTTTTTTTTTTAGAGACAGAGTCTCACTTTGTCACCCTGAGTAGAGTGTTGTGGCGTCACAGCTCACAGCAACCTCCGACTACTGGGTTTAGGTGATTCTCTTGCCTCAGCCTCCCAAGTAGCTGGGATTACAGGTGCCCACCACAATGCCTGGCTATTTTTCTTGTTGCAATTCTGCTGGGGCCGGGTTCGAACCCACCACCCTCGGTATATGGGGTCAGTGCCCTACCTGCTGAGCCACAGGAGCCTCCCCCCAATTTTTTTTTTTTTTCTGTCAGTACTTAGATTTTGAGAGTAAAGATTTTTTTCTCCCTTTCTTACTTCATTCACTAATTCTATGTTCTAAAATTAATTCTCTGATCATTTCTATGTGCCTGGTCACCTCAATCACAAATTGAGATTAGAGCATTGGGTATGAGTTTATAAAATGAACAAATTGAGTCACAGTTATCAAAATCCCTGGATTGTAAATGACTGGTCTGGTGACTAGATCCTCCTAAAAACTGGACTGGATGGTCTGGGCAGAAATCAGATTTCTCAGCTCCATCATTCAAGCAAAGGGGCAAAATTAATCTAGGATCCCAGCGACCAATTCATGCGGTTTACAGATGTCCACTGGGCTGTGATTCATGGTCAGCAACATCACAGGGCTTTCTGTCCCTATTTGTTGTTTTTCATAGCTTTCTTTTCTACCCTATTCATTTTATTGTGCTTTCATTATTTTGGTTAAATATATAAGTACATGTTTTAAAGAGTACCATCGGCTGACTGTTTTTAACATCCTTGTATGACAACTATTTACTTTACAACATGCTAGGGAGCTTTCAGCATTTTGAATAATAAAGATGACACTTTGTATCTAGCTGGAATTTACCCACTTCCATGAGAAACCCAAGGAGGCCAAAAGCAAAACAAATACTCTGATTGCTCACCCGAGTGCATGGGTAGCGATACCGTATATTGGGCATCTTAGGCAGCTTGATTTTTTTTACTCCATTCCCAGAAGTCAATCCTCCAACGATCTGATGTGATCAACTGTTGCCATCTCCACACCAGGGATAGTTAATGTGATTTATTTCTGAAAGGTTCTGCTTACCACAACATTTGGCATTGGCAATGAAAAAGAAAATGTACCTCATGTCAAATGAATTCTAGTCTACTGAAAATATTTTCTTTATTCTTAGCCATTTTCATTCCCCACCATATTAGGGAAAATGGCAAAGAGAAAACGAAATAAATATAAACACAGGAATTTATATCCACACATATACACGTACCTACAGAAAGGGAGTATGCAAGTCACACTGCATTTCTGAAATTACAAAGCGGGCTCACCATGATCTGCACTCATCTTCCGTTATTGTATATATTGAGTATTACAAGTTTGACACAGTTTGTTTTTCCTTCCTTAAAATCTATACAACTTTTTTTTGCACCCTTTGGAAAAAGTGCTTAATACCTCATTGCTGAATATCCCTCTGGTCACCTTCAAAGTGCCCCCCTTGGCACTGTGCTCTGATGCCAGTGCCAAACCCCCCTTCAAAGCACTTTTTCTGGTGTGAGTTCACTAATTTAATTGTCAGTCCTTCTTAGGACAGCAGCTCGGAAGGTCATTCCAAAAAAAGAACTCAAAATTGCTCTGAGGGGTATACTAATATGTATATGTGTGTGTGTGTGTGTTTCTTTTATGTGGTAAGTAGTTGTTTATATATTGGTTTTGTATTAATATTGAGTATGTTGTATAATTGCTTTTCCACTATTGTGATATTTTACTGAGAAGAATGTGTTCCAACGCCATCCGAGTAAACACTAAGATGTAAAGTCTCCATCTTTTTTTTTTTGCAGTTTTTGGCCAGGGATGTATTTGAACCTGCCACCTCTGGTATATGGGGTCGACGCCCTACTCCTTGGAGCCACAGGTGCCGCCCAGGTCACCATCTTTTTTATGGCTGAATAGTACTCCATGGTATATATACACACAGTTTGTTAATCTATTCATGAGTCGATGAGCATTTGGGTTATTTCTACATCCTGACTACTGTGAATTGAGCTGCAATAAACATTCTTGTGAAAATTTCCATGTGGCAAAAGGATTTTTTTTTCCTTCTGGGTAAATACTTAGGAATGGGATTGCAGGATCAAATGGGAGGTCTACTTTTAGTTTTTTGAGAACTCCACATACTTGTTTCCATAGAGGTTGTATTAGTTTTCAGTCCCACCAGCATGGTGAAAGTGTTCCCTTCTCTCCACACCCTCACCTTCAGGATTTTGTGATGTAGGCTAGGGTATCCTAACGGTCAGCCCTAAACTCACCATACATAGGGAAAATGGGTAATGTATAGTTGAATGTATCTTTCGTTCTAAAATATACATTACAAAATTTTACAAAAATTTTCAAAATATTCTGTACGTATCAGCCCCCTCTTTGTAAAACTTTGTAATGAATATTTTAGAAAGAAGCTACATTTAGCTACATTTTTTTTTTCATTCTTCCTATGTATGGAGATCTGAGGACATTCTGCATTAGGGGGAAATTTTCTTAAGGGACTCAACTTTATATAACTTTTCAACAAAAAGAACTAAAACAAAACCTATGCTACCTAGAAAAGGCTTACCTAAAAGCATTTTTAAAACAATGTTAGCAGTAATCATGAAAATCACATACTTCTCAGGGGGAGGTATAAAGGATGATCAGAGTGATGCCTGCTGTGTTCCCTGCCTTACAAATCACATGTTGAATCAATTTATTATATACAATTAATTTTAATGGTGCCATTGTGGCCAAATCTAAAATCACTGTCTTTTCAAACATTCTTGATTGGAAATTTCAAGAAAAAAAAAAAAAACCTTTTATCCCACTGCTAGAAGAGCAAGGCCACAGTCACATAATGGACCTGCTTTTGCGAAGAAAAAGATCACAATATTTCTTGATTCATGCTGAGGATGCTTTGTTCCTCCAACTGATGCTAAAGTTATTCATTCATCAATTTTCTTTAATTTACCACTGGTCGAACATTGTGGGCTTAAAATATAGACATTTGAAACTGTTCCCTTTTCATTATGGTTTAAGCAAAGACAGAACCTCGGGGGATGCATAAAAATTCATCCATATCCTATACTTGAATGCAACTCATCCTTATAGAACATCTACAAACATGTTGCTACAATAATCTACTAAATAAAAACCTCCTGTCAGTTGCTCAATGGCACACACTGTTTGTAAGTGGACCAGTGCAATTAAGAACCCCAGATTATCAGGGTTTGGCATACCATCGAATGAATAAAACATAACTCTTAGTGAAGTGATTTCTTTTGATGAAACTGGAAGTTTTCTAAATACAAATTGTGCCATCAACTACTACATCTAGGTTATTTCACTCAATTGTGATGCTTGCTGTGTTTTGCCGATTAATTGCTTTATTTATTCATCGTAAATTAGTCACTTCAGGCAAATTATGTTTCTCCCCAAACTCCTTACAATAATATATACATCATTGGTGCAAAAACATTCGCACTTTTCTTGCTTTGAAAGCAGACAGTTTAAAACGTGTGCCATGAAATGCGTTTGAGTAATAGTGAATGTTCACACATCGCAGAGCTGGTGAGTTTTTAGTTATTTGTTTCCCTGAAAGTTAGCAATCAATTAATTCAGCTGTACCCTATCTGAAACATCTATTAGGATGAATAAGAATAGTTGACAGCTTTGATGCTATTCAGTTGGGCTTTTTCATAACATGAACTTAGTTGAGGGATTATCCAAGGTGTATCAATTTGTGTTGTTGACTTTATTTTCTTCTCTTCAAGTCTGCCGTACCTCTTTATTCAAAACTAGAGACTTGGGGAGCATCTCATTGACTCAATGGACTTCCACATTTTAGGGTATACGTTTTCTAAGATTTTTTTGAGGATCTGGAAATTTCAGATATTGTACTTAGAATCAAGTAACTTCGTGTTTAATTTAAAATCTCTTGCTCTTTCACCCAGGCTTCTTCTGGTTTAATTAATTTTTGTTCTAATAAAAAAAGTATTTTATTTGTTAGCTTATTGGTGCTGTCAGCATCCTTTCGCAAGCTATTCACCCATGTTTCATTTCCCCATGGGTATTCTTTGCACCTGAGGAAAGACTCCCCCATGTAGAGGAGGACAGATGATCGTCGTATTCCTGGGGCCTCTGTAACTCACCCTGATTTTCTTTTAGTTATGGCACATATTTGCAAATCAGGCCGTGCCATTCCTCCCATCTTAGGCCACACTTAACCATGGAGCCCTCTCACCACACCCCGACAGCCCTGTGCAACCTCTTGCCCCACGTCCCCTCACTTTTTTCACCCTCTGCTGCCCTGTGCCGTCAGGAATTTTTAAGCCATTGCGAAACTGTGAAATTAATGCTTAATAAATCCCAGGCCTCTCACAGCACCATTTCTCCACCTGATTCTTCTAAACACACTGTCTTCCAGGACCCGGCTTTCCCCGCAGCTCTGGACAACCTAATGATTTTTCTAGAAGCTTTGTAAGAATGAGCCAGGACCCATATGAATAAGCAACATTTTATTTTATTTTATTCACATTGTTCCTGCAAAGCTTTCTACAAGGAATACTACCTTTTATGGTATTCTGACCATGTTATTTTTTTTTTGGTAGTTGATGTTGTCTACATATTTTGCTATGTATCTTGACACATCAAATAGTTGGAAGTGCCTTTATCACAGTTCTTTCTTGACCAACATTCTCTATGGCTTGCTCCTATTCACATGTCCTCTTTCTAACCCATCTACTTTGCCTATATTTTCCCAAAGTGGCCTGTTTAAACCACCTATTCTCTGTGTGATTTTCTGTATTCACTCTCGTAACTGTCATAATAAAGACATTTGCAGCAGGTAAAGGACAGCTGACAAGATTTACGTGGTATTTTAAAGAGGACCAATAGGAATGAGAAAACAATTCCAATGAGGATGTTTTCATGTTGAGGATGGTACATACCAAATTGCCCATGAAGATACCTGCTGTTTTATGGAAATGTATGCAAAAATTTTGTTTTTATTTTCTCATACCAGTTGAAAATAAAAGAGATAATGCAAAGACAAAAAAATTGGGAGAAAGATTCCCTATTCAATCAATGGTGCTGGGTGAACTGGCTGGCGACCTGTAAAAGACTGAAACTATACCCACACCTTTCTCCTCTAACAAAAATTGACTCTCACTGGTTAGAGGACTTAAACTTAAGACATGAAACTATAAAAATTCTTAGAGAGAGTGCAAGGGAAACACTTGAAAAAATTGGCCTGGGAGAATACCTCATGAGGAGGACATCCGGGCAATTGAAGCACCATCAAAAATACATTACTGGGACCTGATCAAATTAAAAAGCTTCTGCACTGCCAAGAACACACTAAGTAAAACAAATAGACAGCCCTCAGAATGGGAGAGGATTTCTGCAAATTATATTTCCGACAAAGGTCTAATAACCAGAATCCACAGAGAACTCAAATGTATTACTAAGAAAAAAACAAGGTTTCCCATTTCATTGTGGGCAAGAGACCTGAACAGAAGCTTCTCTGAAGAAGACAAGCACACAGTCTACAGACACATGAAAAAAATGCTCATCATCTTTAATCATCAGAGAAATGAAAACCAAAACTACTCTGAGATACCATCTAACTCCAGTAAGAGTAGCCCACATCACCAAAAAAAAAAAAAACTTACAATTTTCAATTTTTTCAGAACTATTTGATTCTATAGTTTCTTGGTGATTCCTGACATATCGTTTTCTGATGTTTCTCCTTTTTGTCTAATGTAATTTAACTTCCATATTACCATCTTTGTATTTTATCTGGTAAATTCTTTAAATAAAAACTAAATTCTTATAAGATTGTATAAGTAAAGGTTAATAAAAAATGTGTAATTTTTAATTAAAACATGTTGAAACTAAGTTATTTTAATTTCATTAATCCCCAAGCAAAACCTCCTCTTTCTCTTTAAAAAAAGTAAATTATCCTACCTCTCTTAAAAGACGTAGCCTTGTGCTACTTGAAAGTCTTATTCTGATGACTTTGTTAATTTTATACACTTTGTATGCTGCAGGACATTAGCTGGTATGAAGTATTATCATAAGTGATTAAAACTAAATAATAAAAATCAGTGAGTTAAAATCTATTTTGCAATAGTCTTCCACCCCCTTTATATTGTTGCTTTTATATTATTAACTCTAAGAACTTATTATTTTTCCATGGGCCTCCCAGATGTTAAAGAAAATTATTCAGATTTCACTGGATACCAAATTATCTGATTTCAGCCCCTATTTTTGTCATCTACACTTGTAATTTGTTTATTGGTCCATTTTCTACACCTTTAATGAGCCAGACAGGGTTATTTCAAAATTTTCCCAGTGCATGTGGAGGTTTCTGAACACAGTGCTTCATAGTCAGTGTACGTAAGTTCCTCACCTGTCTGTAATACTGTCCTGTTAGAATTACTATCAATGGCTATGAAATGACTGAATTTGTACTAAAACAGGTACTTGAAACTGAGCTGACAAAATAGTAAGTTCCCAAGTATTTTTTGTTATAAATATCAGGAAAATGAAGTTGCTCAAGTAGGAATCTGGAAGTGAACAGGATTCAAACTCAGCTCTGATACTTCCAAATTTGCATACTTTTCACCAATCCACAAACATTCACAGACTATGGTGAGTATAAATGGGCTCCAGACTTAGATTAACATGGGATTGTGCTTTTATCTATTAGTATGTTTCATCATGAACAAATCATGAAAATGAAATCTAGCAATTTCTCCTGGGCTTGGTTCATGTAGTCCCTATCACTCCAGACCCCTATGCAGGATTCTTCCACAAATGGTCAAATTGATCCCAGTGCTCTCCTTTACCTAATATTTTGGAGTTCCTTTTAATTTTTCAGGCGCTTGAATCGTGTGCAAAGAAGATAATCACATTTCAAATAATCAGTTTAGTTTGCTCGTTCAAAATGACGAAAATGACTCCATCAGTAGACCTGAGGTAGTGCTGTGCTAAAATGCCCTCAATGTATTTTCATTTCATTCAAATAAAGAGAATTCCTGCCAGTACATTCTACCAAACCCCCCATTTTAAAAATGTATGGATTTGTTACATTTGCAAAAATTATACAACGGAGCCCTCCACTCTACTAATCTTAACCAATTTTTATTTACGTAAAGTAAGGTACAATTACGTCCTTTCTGTATCATCTACCAAACATATAATTTAATGTAAACATAACAAAAATAAAATTGAAAAATAGGACAGAGGACATATTTCAATTCAATTATTTAAGGGTTCTAAACATGCAATGTCACATTTCTGCATACGTGCGTAAGAAAGACTTCTTATGGGAGGTTTAAACTGGTTTCAAGAACAGCACTCACGTTAGAATTAATCTAATTTCTTCCCTCTGACACATCTGCAGGGTCGTTTTTCAGGCACAAACATTTTGTGCCCACTGTCAAGTCATCATTTTTACCAAAATATACCAAAGTTTTATGGAATCCTATTTAGTCAGTCCCTTTAATTCACCAACATATTATTTCATTTTTCTCCGATCCCAAATACCTATGATTTATCCATAAGCTAGAGCACTACTTTTAAACTGGTGTCACATTTCAAGTTCTACAATAGTTGGATGATTGATTAGCAGTTGATCTCCTTAATGCAACTGTGCACTTGTCTGCCTGCCTGGAATCCAGATGATGTAGTTACTTGGCTAAGAGCGGCAATACTAAATAATAATTTGTATTGTGGCGAGTACTCAAAATAATGTGTGGACATTCATTTGCAAGTGATCTAATTTTTTTTTTGTTTTTGTTTCCAGCACTTTAGATGCATTAGTTTCTGTAGAATCACTTTTAACCCAGAAACAATGAATAATTTATGAACCTTGATGCCCCAAGCTGATATTTAAAATAATGACAAACATTTACTGAGCCCTTACTGTGTCTCTAACTTCCACTCAGATTGGCTAATTGTCTTCTTTACAATAACCCCATGAGATAGAGAATACCATTCTTTGCAATTTATAAATTAAACATCTGAGAATTAAGGAGGTTAAGTAGCTCAGTCAGCGTCACACAGACAGAAATGTTTGGGCTTGGATTCTTCTGCTATCAGGCTAACTTCAGAGTCCTTGCTCTGAATAATTTGACTAAATAGTGGGATGTAGCTACACCCCAGGATATGAGAGTGATGACATAAGAGTCTTAATGAGAAGGCTTTGTTTTAATCTGTGGGTATTTAGTTTCATTGTATAGTCAACACTGTATAATTATCACAGGTTATAAATTGCATGGGTCTTGCAATAATAAAGATTCCATGAAAACTAATTTATAAAAATACAGTTTTGTAAGAAAATCTAGAGCAAATAAAATTCAGATATTCCAGTGGAATCATGTCTTCCTTCTGTTAATATACAGATATTTATAGAAAAAGCAGTGGTCACTGTTTATGGAGAAATCTTGAAGGGATACTTTAGAAATGCTAAATGTCATCATAACTATTTATTCCTATTAGACTTGAGCTTCCAGAAAGGCAAGGAAAAAAAAAAAAGATTAGAGTTTATAAATGGAACAAAATGTGCTTCTTAAAATACTGCAAAAGGAAATGCTTACATCTTAGGTTTATTTAAATTGCTTTCTAACTTGAACACCGGATATCTGTCCAAAAGTAAATTGCCATCCTCAAACCTATCTGGAAATCTTTTCAATCGCCACTGAACATTCCACCCTGAGCAGCAGCAGAAGTCATGGAGAGCAATGTTCTCTTTCCTTATGTTCCTACTTCCCAATGGTCCATCTTTCTACCTAAGTTTTACTGGAACCACAGAAATTCCACACATTTCTGCCTTCCCCCTTCATTGTTCATAGCCAAGTGTCACTTAAGATGCAGGAGATGGGCCAATGAGCACAGACGGTCAGGCCTAACTTGATAGTCTCACTGGAGGGTATGACCCACTTTTTGGCTAACGGGCTGGTTATCAATACTTAATTTTCATGCCTCGCTTTAATCCAGACCCAAGAAGAACACACCCAAACAAAACCCTGTTATCAACAGAGCCAAAATAATTAGCCAGAGTCTCTTCCTCATGGTAATTCAGAGGATAGAGAAGAAAGGAAAGCAGTGAATTTCCTGAAGATTGACACTTTTTAATAGTTGAACTCTACCACCTTGGAAGTTACCTAAAGGTGACATATGTCGTCCTATGGTTTGAACATGTCCCTCAAATTTCACGCGTTAGAAAGTTAATGCCCAAGGCAACGGTGTCGAGGTAGGGCCTTTAATGTGTTATGAGGTTGTAAGAGTTCTTCACTCGTGAATGAACTAGTGCCGTTATTGAGGAAGTGAGCTCATGGTCACCAGAGTGAATCAGTGGTGAAGGTGAGTTTGACCCCTACTTACTGTCTTGTATTTCCACCTTGTCCCTCCACCGTGGAATGATGGATCATGAAAACTATCACTAGATGCTTGTGCTAGGTTTTTGGACTTCTCAGCCTCCAGAACAGTGAGCCAAATATATTTTTGTTTATTATAAATTACCTAAGCTCAGCATGTTGGCACATGCCTGAAAGCTCAGCTACTCAACAGTCTGAGGTGGAAAGATTTCTGGAGGCCGGGAGTCCAAGGCCAGTCTGAGCAACATAGTAAGATGCTGTCATAGGTAGGTAGATAGATAGATAGATAGACAGACAGACACAGTCTATGATATTTTAATAGCATAAAAAATAGATTAAAATAATTCCACATAGGGAACAAAAGGAGCAAGGAAAATGATATTCTCTTACTAAAAAGAACAAAGCTTAACAGAGTAGGAAGGAGTTGGTACAGTATTATGTCACATGCAGTTGGATTTGCTATGGTAATAGGCATGGAATTGAATGTTGTTGAATTAGTTCTCTGGATTGGAAAACTTGGGAGTACCAGGGTGGAGTATTTTAAGTATAAAAAGATTAAGGAAAAATTGTGCTCGCTTCGGCAGCACATATACTAAAATTGGAACGATACAGAGAAGATTAGCATGGCCCCTGCGCAAGGATGACACGCAAATTCGTGAAGCGTTCCATATTTTTAAAAAAAAAAAAAAAAAAAAAAAAAAAAGATTAAGGAAAAATAAATTATCTCTTATCTCAATCATTATTCAGAAAAGTGAAAGGGTAAATATTTAACATAAGAAAAAAATAAGTGATTGTACAACTGTCAGATTTTCCTCACTGTACTAATTTAGAAATATTTATTTGAATCTTTGTCCACATTTTAGGCAAAAATTCTTTTATTGAGAATATAAAATGGGCTAGATGGATACAATTTATTATTACTATAATGATACAAAATAAAGACTTTTTCCTTTCATATTATTTTTCCCTTTTTATCTATTTTTGAAGACCATCAAATCATCTGCTTATACTGGAATAAAAACTTTTCAGGTGAATTAGCCAAAGTAGGTCAGCCGTTTTGGGTAAGCAATTTTCCATTTGTGAATTTAGCTTTGGTATTATTCTATAACTGTAAGCTTCGTTTATTATAAAGGATAAAAGCTAAAATAATATAAAAAAGGCAGCTGGAAAAAATATATTTTGGTGAAATGAAAAAAAGATCTTTGAAACTGGAGAATGCTTTGTAGAGCACTGAAAAATTAGAGTGAGGGACTATATGAAGGTATATATAAAGAAATATATATATAATGCCTTGGTTATTCAGAGTTTCAATCATTTAACTCAATGTAGTAAACAGTTTCAGGCATTTCTAGGTGTCACACATTGGAAATTAAGACAGGCAAATGTCTTACTGAAAGGAAAAAAAATGTGCAAGAGGAACAGCAGAAGTCAGTTCAGATTTCAGGGTTCTAGTCTGAATGGCTTTACTATGGATAATAATAGACATATTAGGAAAACACACAGGGTTGGAAGTGGGAAATAAAGGTCATGTTGGAAACAGTGAGCTAAGATGCCCTTAGAGATCCAGCTTGAGATTTTCTGTGGACAGTTTTGAAATTCAAAGTAGAGATCAGTAATACACATTAGTTCTGGAGTCCTCAACATGGTCATTAGAAGAATGGGAGGGAAGATGAATACTCAATTAAGAGAGAAAAGAGAATCTCTTAACGTGAACTTTTAAAAGAAGATACTGAAAGAAAAAGGACAAGAATGATGCCATGAAAGTACAAAAATATAGTTTAAGAAGAGAAAGGTCAAGGGATTCAAGTTGAATGAACGGTCACTAAAAAAAGAATGGAGAAAAGTGTCTATTGTATTTATTGGTTAATTAATTATTGGTATTTCCGATTCAAATTTGGAGTCATGGAAATGATCCCTGTGCTACAGTTATACTCAGCACAGAATTTTTAATCACAACTGTGGTTGTCTGTGCAAATAAGACTAGTTATGTTTCTCTGTCCAAAACAGGCAATAGAATGTTCTAGGTTAAAAACAAAAGAAAACATTTTCAACCATTTTGTAAAACTGATGAATTAGCATTTGGAATAGAGTTTTTCTCACGAAGGCATATAAATATAATTTCTGAAAAAAGTGGTTAGACTTATTTTATTTGTTTTTATTGCTCTTACCTGTAAAGTATAATATATGACCTTTCTGTTTTTCAAAGGTATCATGCAACTTTTTTTGAAAAATCATAATGTAACTTAGAGAATGTATTGTAAAGGGCAACTAAAATAATTTGAGATCTTACTGGGTATACCCAAGAATGATCAATGACTACCACACTAGAAACGTTTTTTCCCTTGGGGCCACAATGTTTTGTTAGGTCCAGCACATTAATGCCATATGAGTTGTATTTAACTCATGCTAGTGTAAAACCTGGGGTGTCTTGTGAAGCATATACATGAATAACTCATCTGTTTCTTGACCTACTAAAACCCTGTGTCCCCATGGGGAAAAGAACTGTTTTCTAGTGTGGCACTCAATGTGCAAGAGACACATGGGTTACATTCACTTCACAAGGCCCTGGTATCAAAACTACTATAAGTTCGATACCACTCACCTAGCAGTCAATGTGTTTAGGGGAGTGTCAAAGGAGCCAACAATCCTTTTTGAATGGTAAAGAATGATAGTCAACATGAGCCAAATGTCTAAAAACAGAAAAATATCCAAGCACAAGGCATTTGTTTGCACCACGGATAATATGACTGTGAAATGTGTTACCCTAGGAGACATTTGTGGCTGAAAATTAAAGTGGGAATCATGTCACAATTAGGCACTTCCCATTATTGCCTTGAGTTTTGCATGATGTCTGGCCCATGTCCAAGGGTTAATTAGTATTTGTTGAATGAAAAGGATGATATCCTTATTGACCCAAGAGGGTGCAGTAAAATCTATCAGTCCTGTGACAATCAGGATTAATGTCATTATGCTCTTTACCCCTATTTACAACAGTTGCCCTAAGACTCCTAATTCATTCCTTATTCCCTGTATTCTCCCCATAACACTCAATTTTATTTATTTATTTAACTTATTTTTAACCCCCCTCACCCTCCCTAAATTAAAAATGAATTCTACCATGCCATCTATAACTCTGCTCATTTTATCTGCTCATTTCATAGCCAAGTAACCTATGGACACATCAACGTTCTCCTTTCACCTTCCCACTCTGAGTTAGGATTCTCTTCTGAGAGCACGGCTACACAAGCTGTCCTCTCAAGGGACTGATATTTTCTTTTGCAAACATCTTATTCCATTTGACCTTAATTCCAGTCCTCGAACAGGGAAGATTCTGTCTTCCCTTTCTAAAGCATCCCAGGATTAAATTTCATGTCATCAGACGCCATCATTCATTATGTGCTCTAGAGATGAGTTGTCTATCCTCTTGGTCATTTCTCCTCATCTCTTGACATTATTGTACTGTTGTTCCACTTCTCAGCCGCTCATCCCCCAGACCTACACTGCTCAACAGATATATATAGGTCTTTAAATCTAAGTTAGAGTCAGTTAGATTCTTAGTGGTACTAGCCACATGTCGGATGTTCAGTGCCCCATGTGCTCCTGGCTATTGTGACTATATGAATATTCCCATGATCACACAATTTTTACTGGACAGCACCACCCTAAACCATCTCATTTCTCAAACCCACATCACCTCCATACTCTCAAATTCCAGTGTCCACTCTCTAGTTGCTAACTTGTTTCTTTCTTACTTTTTCTAGGGAATGCATTTGATGACATATAATTCATTGACTGAAGCAAACACTTCATAAAAACAGACATGAGATCCTCATCTCCTTGTGAGCCATGGTTCACTGTTATAACAAGCTTCTGACTCAGTTTTTGTTCTCCAGCAGGGTCAGACGCACCTGCCAGAACTTCAAAGACAAACACTGACTCCTCTTAGGACTTCTGCACCTGAACATGTTTAGCTGGCAAAGTTATAGTAATAGCTTCCCATTACAATCATGACTATCAACCTTAGGGATTGCCTGGGATTTCCATTACATTTTCCAAATCTTTACAGTTTATCGGTTCCTGAAAATGACAATTTCACAGCTTTTCTATATCTTCTCTCTATGTCCCCATCAGCAAATAAAGCCATGACAGATTCAGTTATTCTAAAACAAAGAATGCACAACAAAGCCTTTTCTGATTTTATTGATCTGGTTTTTTTTTTTGTTTGTTTTGTTTTTTGGTAGGTTACCTCAAACTCCTGGGCTCAAGCAGTTCTCCCAAATTGCTAGCTCTCTTCTCTTTTAAAACATTGTACTCTTCGAAAATGTTAAGGATGCCTAACTTTCAGTTTCTCCCATTTCAATCTTTCCTGAGTGTAATCAATTCTGTTACTCTGCCCACCATTTCTAGAAAGGGCTCTTCTCTCACTTGCTAATCCCGCTGCAGATTCACTGGTCAACTTGTGACCATGATGTTTCCAGCCCATTAATAGACTTCGGCACAGTGCCTCGAGTGAAAGACAACATATAAGCTAATGGCTTGAAATATCAAAGATACTAGAAGAAGGCTTATATTTCATAGCCTACTGATCATTCTGTTTGCATGAATCACAGAGGATTCAAACTCAATATGCACAAAAGACAAATTCCTAATGCTTCTCCTCATTCCTATTCCTCATACTGTTTTCTCAATTTTAGAAAAATGAACCCCAATTCATTGGGCAGCATCTTCCTAAACATTCTTTTTTGTTTGTTTGTTTTGGAGACAAAGTCTCACTATGTGGCCCTCGGTAGAGTGATATGGCAGCACAGCTCACAGCATAGCTCAAACTCTTGGACTTAAGCGATTCTCTTGCCTCAGCCTCCCAAGTAGCTGAGAATATACACACCCAACACAACACTCGGCTATTTTACTGTTGTAGTTGTCATTGTTGGCTAGCTGGCCTGGGCTGGGTTCAAACCCGCCAGCCACTGTGTATGTGGCCGGCACTGTACTATGCTACAAGTGGGGAGCCTCCCTAAACATTCTTATTGTGATGGCTGTGTTACCTCTATACCCTCAAATTCAAATGTCCAACTCTCCAGTCACTAACCTTTGTCTATCTGATTTGTTTTAATGCCATGACTTCAATGATATATAGGATGTCTCAAAAGTAACCATCTATTGGGAAAATGAGAAATCGCGCTAAATGTACCTTTATTTACAAAATAGTCATTACAAAATTTTATAAAGAGATGGCCAAGACATAGAGAATATTTTGTAAATATTTTGTGAAATTTTCGTATGTATGAATCCCAAGTCTTTATAATTTTTTTTTGTTTTCTAATGGATTTATTGTTATTGCTGCTTCTCTGGTTAAAATACATTAAATGATTTAAATTATTTCAGAATGTTTCTGTGACTTTTGTAGCTTCATTCCTTGTTATAATTTTTACTTTTCCCTTCAAATGTGTCACTGGTGCTGAGGAATAGGAATCAAATGGCCAGATTTCTTTATATCTATTCCTATAAATCTATACATGTAGGAATAGATACTTTCATACACAATTATGAGTGCCACATTTCTGCCACTGGAGATGTGCTTTTTGAACTACTGTGATAATTACATGGCCTTTCAAAAAATATGCTATTTAATAAAGGTCATTACCATTAGTCATTGTATCAGTCTCTGAAGTTAAGTTCTAAAAGTACCAACCACAAAAGTTCATTAATGTTTAAAATTTAGGGATATACATTTTTCTATTGTAGAAGTTACCCATAAGCAATATCCTGAGGTGATTTCATAATAAATGGCATGCTTTGTAAAGGACAATAGATATAAGTAATTAGGTATCGATGTCTCCTTATATCTATATCAGAAGACAATGTATAGAAAGATAGAAAAAAAGAATGGAAATTTCAAAGCAATGAGTAATACCCATCATGATATTTCAGACAGAAGAAGACAGTTGAACAGTCTGAAACACATGAAAGAGGGTAACCCATGGGAAATGAATTGTAAATGAGAGACTCTGTAGACGATACTGGTAGCTAACACGATGAAACAGTGATTTAAATCTCTGAGAGAAAAGATGAGGTGGAATTGGCTGATTTGGGATATTTTTATTTAAATAGAATTGAAAGAAAAATGGACAATTGTGATTCTGGAATTTCTAACTTTAGAAATCTAATAATATCAATTAGAAGGAAAAGGAAAAGCAAAGTTTTCAGAAAATCTGAATCAGGGTTTTTTTTCACATTAATGAAAGATTATTTATTATGTTATATCCAATTACACAGTTTTTAAATTTGTAAATTTATGTGACAATACCTGTATCAGTATCTCTCCATGTATTTTACATCTGAGGAGCAGAACTACTAAGATACTGTGATCGCCAACCTGAGAGACCAACAACAGCACACCCCACTCGGGGAGAGACACAGTTCTGAGGTCTCTGTAGTTAACAACAAAACCTGCTTATTCTGGCATCATCTGGCAATTCCCAGACTCTGTCATTTGGGAATTTTGTCTCTGATTTTATGAGAGCTCCATTAAGGTTCTCAAATGAGTGTTCTATGGAACAACTTGGACAATCCTGGAGGTGACCAGGTCAGCTTATCTTGGTTTTCTTCTTGGAATTTTAACATTTGATTGGCTTCCCATGTAAAATGTTTGAAGATTTTATATATACTCTCTGATACTCAGCTTCCCCAACTCATGCAGGGATTTACGATGCCTTTTTTCAGCTAACACGTTGTTTGAGCAGGAGCCAGACCCCATGCTAGTGCTTATTCAACAGTGAAGAGTTGGCTCTTGACTCCTGGTACTGGCCTCCCAGAAGGGAGCCACCTGCCAGTCACTACAGAATCCCCAAGGGCATTCTCTTTCCCTAGAATCCATTCAAAGCTTTCACCAACGCAGATGAAAATCATCATTGTTTTTCTACAGTGAATCCAAAGACCAGCAGAGAAATAGCCCTGAGAGCAGGGCTAGCGATTGAGGCCTGAGAATGAAGTTCATGAACTTGGTGCTGTGCGTTCATGCTCGCAGCAGTGCACAAACAGCTCAGTATGTTTCCATAATCTTAGTCTGTCAGTGTCCCTCAGGTGTGATCGTGTCACCCTGTGGCAGTGTCTTGCTGATGGCATTCACTATTGTTGTGTGTTTTTGTGTGACATCTTGAGTATGTCAGAGCTTGTATTAGAGCAATGAACAAACATTAAATTTCTTGTTAAACTTGGCAAGAGTAGATGAAATATCAGGGACACGTTAGTCCAAGTGTATGGTGGTAATGCCATGAAGAAAATGGAGTGTACAAATGGATTAAACATTTTTCTGAGGAGAGAGAAAACATCATTGATGAAGAGAGGTCAGGGCAGCCAGTATCAAGCAGAATTGACATACCTACTGATAAAATATGTTGAATTGTGCATCAGAAGTCATCATCTGACTGAGAGAAGCACAGAAGACCAAGTAAACACCGGCAGAAAAACAGTTAGAAAAAATCTTAACTGAAAATCTTGCCCTAAGAGAAGTGTGTGCAAAAATGGTTCTGCAGGAGCTTACCAACAAACAAAAGGAAAGGAGAATCAAAGATGGCCAACACTTTTTGGAGGGTAAGATGTTCTTTTGTACTGTATTATCACTGGTGATGAAACATGGGTGTACAAATAGAACCCTGAAACACAGCATCTAAGTGCACGTTGTAAGTCAGCCAATTCTCCATGAACAAAGAAGTTGTCAGTCCAAATAAAGAGTCAAAACAATGTTACTAACCTTTTTTGATATCAAAGGAATTCTTCGTTATGAATTTTTAGCAACTGGACAACCAAATTTACTTTTAGAAGTGCTAAAAAGAATGAATGAAAAATTAAGTGAAAACAAACTGAACTTTTTGCCAGCAACTCATGGCTCTTGCATCATGACAGTGCACCAGCTCACACGGCACTGTCTGTGAGGGAATTTTTAGCCAGTAAACAAATAATTGTATTGTAACACCCTCCTACTCACCTGATCTGGCCCCCGGACTTTTTACTTTAGGTGAAGATAAAGGAAATATTGAAAGGAAGACATTTGGATGATATTTAGGACATCAAGGGTACTTTTTATACTAAAAAATATGAAAACAGCTGACAACTCTGATGGCCATTCCAAAAAAAAGGAGTTCCAAAATTGTTTTGAACGATGAACTAGTTGTTGGTGTGGGTTCATAGCTTCCCACAGGGGGTAGTTTGAAGGGGACCATTCAGCAATGCGGTATATAGTACTTTTTCCTAAACTCAGTTCCCCAACTTAATCATCAGAGCTCGTATATTTAGTGGAGCTATTACAAAATAAAAATATCAAGCCCTCTTGTTCAAAAGTCATGGCCCTTGTACAGCCCACTATTCTCTCTGGCATATTTTATTGTCAGATTCTATAAATTTATATTCTTGCTTTACCTCAATCTTCTTTCTATTCTGTGGTGAGAACAGTCTTTCTAAAACTGTGTGAGAAACCATCGCAATCACCTGCTAACGTCTACTGGGTCCCCTTATTTATATCCACTCTGAAGGCTAATCATGTATTCTTTTTTAAAAATTCTTCTAAAATCTAGTACATACCTACTTGCTCTTTCAGACTGATCTTACAATCCACGTTTGAAGTGCCAACCATTCTTTGAACCTACCGTGTTATCTTTCCCGTCTTGACTTCACTCACAAGGACAAAACCCTTCTCCTTCCTATCATAAACTTTCTCTATTTTTATTGCATGGGCCATTTCTATGTTTCCTACATAATTGCCGTAAATTGCTTTCTCTGACAGGTCCTCTCCACCAGTTAAACAGATTAGGTCTTTATGCTTTATGCTACTGTGATGGTGTGAATTATAAACTAAGGACGGAGGCCACTGCTGAATTTTCGGCATATATCCTAGGGCTGGACATACAGCAGATACTCAATAATTTATGAATTGACAAATAAATGAGTTTATGAGCGAAAGCTTAGTAATACAACTGTACAGTTATTTGTATAGGTAGTAGTTTCAGCCATGAACTCTGATTAGTTTAGTGTACTTTTATACTAAACTTCAGTATACTTTTATACTAAAAAGTATATATTATTTTATTCCATCCAGACAAAAAAAGGTGAAAATAAATCATTTTTTTTCCAAATTAAGCAAGGGTCCTTTATGGATTGGCTGGGCTAAGAGCGGGCTTACACCTCAAAGTCTCTTGACCCTGAGAAGGGTGGAAATCTTTTATAAGGGGCTTTCAGTAGAGGTGGGGGAATCCTTGATGCAAGAAAAATATGACAGGAGCCAACACCAGGTAAGGGGAGTCCTTGCAAGGGGAAGTTGAGGTTTTGCAGTTATTACTAAACTCTTTCAGCTGAGCTTTCTGTCTTAAAGGGGAAGTGTTGAAAGCCCTCAGCAAGATGGAGTTGGGGCATAACATTCCCCCCTGGTCTTAAGTCCGAGTCAGACCCTTGAATCTTATCCTGAGTCTTGCTTGCCTAACTCTACATAATATGAGGGTGGGAGTTGTAGACATAACCAACAATCAAAAGCTAAGTCTAGTTGAGTTACATTTAAAGATGACGCATGCCGCTTAACATACTTAACAGAATAGAAAGCAAAGGTGTTACAGTGGGTCATTGAATTGTGCAAGTGGCCCCACTGGTTATGTTCCCCTGGGGCAAAGGGTGGAGAACATTGATGAGGAATGAACACAGGAAAATTTTTTGCATGATATAATGGTTGGTGTTTTGATAGGATATAGGTTATACAAACTTATGCATGGTTTTGATAGGTGTTTTGATAGGATATAGGTTATACAAACTTATGCACAGTTCAGTGAAGGCACACTTTGAATTTGTGGATGTTTTATGTAAATGTTACATAAAAAGGAAAAACTACACAAAGATTGAATTCTAGCTAAAATATATACATGTTAAAAGTTTTATGGGAAAGTATTCCAATATTTACAATTTACTTTGCACTGCATCAAATTAAAACAGACTCATGAATAAACAGATAGGTCCACAGAGAGGTGATAAAACAAAGGGATTAGCTTTTTGGGAGAACAAGGTTTTAAAATGTCAAAGAATGAAAATGTTAAGAATGTGGATACATTCATAGAACCTGGGGAAAACAAAATCGTTAGAAGCCATGGATTAGAAATAAAGAGGCAAGTCAAAAATCATAAGAAAAACATTGTTACAGAGGTCAAGTGAAAATGATACAAAGAAAGATATGCCACTATTATGAATCTATAAAAATTAAAAGGTATAAAGAAGAAAAAAGATTATCCAATGCTTAAAAATATGAAGTAAATTTTTTAAAGCTAGTTGAAATTCCAAGTTCTCAAATTGTAGTAACTAGATTATAATTAGGTAGAAAGATGCCAGAATGTCATTAATTCCACGCTGAAGAAGTAAAAAGCTATTTCGTCAAGAAACAAGGGAGAAAAGAAACAAAATAAAATAGAATATTATCAAAAGATTTGAGAAAATATAGACAAACTTAAAGGCTGATGGGGTGAAGGGATTTGTCCAGGTCATTATTCACAGCCTATGTTTTTCTGTAAAATAACATAGCCTTTTGCTAAGATTGATGGAAATAATTGTAGAATAGGGACTCATAGACGGTAGTTTAGATTTTTGTGCTGCTTCCAACTTAGCTTCTTTGAGTTCAACTCCTCCACAAAGATGGTTTATTCCCCTTATCAGCCACATGACCCCACAACGCTTTCTCTAGAATTTTCTCTTATAAAACTACCCCGTACAATATTGTCAGTATAATCATCCAAAGTTTCAGAGCTGATCACATCATTTCTACAGTTCTGTCTAAAACAGTCTATAACACATCTTTGCCCACAGAACAAAATTCTGCCTTCTGTGCCTGACATTGAAGAATGTGTCTAATCTTCCCTCCGACTTCCCTCTATAGCACCTTTTCCATCCCAGTATCCTGTTTAAGCTGTATTGCACATTCAGGGAAAACCCCCCCTTCAGTATGTTTTCCTGAATCATTTCTTTTCTGTTTTCCCCTTTAGCTGGAATATCATTCAAATTTCTTTGTATGTTAAAAGCTCATTCTGTCTTTTTTTCTGATAAAGTATTAGCCTGCTCTTGAGTTTTGATTATAAAAACAAAAAGCTGTTTTTAGCAAAAAATATTTTTAAAAAATGAATGAGATGATCAAACCATGAAGAAGAACAATTTATTATTGCATGTAACTGAAAAAAAGCCAAGTTTTCTCCAGTAGCTTCTTCCCCCAGATACCAGAACTGTATTAGCGTCTACACGTCTCTTGGCTCCAACCTCTTTGCTCTCCTAGTTTCTAAATTGCTTTTACTCTCAGAAGAGCTCTGACAGTGTGATGGGGCTTGGAAGTTGCAGGCCAACCGTCTCAGGGGTGACAGGGTGCTTGTTTTTCCAAGAGCCATAATCAAATCTCATTGGTCAGCCGTAGGTCATAAGCTCATCTTCAAATAGTGAATGAGCTTGAGGAGTTACTTAGATATGTGATTGATTGGTTGAACCCTTTGCTGTGGGTTTTTGTTTAAAAGCGGAAAGTGCGATGGGAAAAGGAGAGTGAATTCCACCAATATCACATGGACTAAAAGTGGATTAGAGATATTTCCTCAAAAGAGAACCAGAATGCTCTTACTAGAAGGGAAGATAGATTAAGTTAGAAGAGTCCCTTATGGAAGGCTTTTTGCATCACTCAGGGGAAATAATTCCTTCACATCTCTTAGGATACAAAGTATTTACCCAGGTAATACATCCTATTTTACTACTCTTACATGATTAACACATTTCTTTTTGGACTATGTCTTTTTTTATGAATTGTCCATAGTCCTAACTCTAATTTATGTAGGCATTGAGGACATAGTTACCATATAACATTTCCTTCATTTAAGATTTTTCTAATAGTTTTATTGTGATAACAATGAAGAACCTTAACTGATAATTATCGCTTACATATATTAACATTTCTTTTGTAAAGCGGGTGCATGGCAGAATGTTGACTTTCATACTTCTTGTGCTAAGAAGCATATGGAATGCTTGACCTTTTTTTTTTTTTTTTCCAGCAAAAGGTAGCTGCTCCCAAACTTTAAGGAAAAGTCAGCAATAATTGTACTTTGAATTAATCGGAGAAGCGTTCTTAATCTCACCGTGAGTGGTATGAGTTTCATGTGAGATTTTATTCAGTATTAGAGCAAGTTATAAGAGTAATAGCTTGTGAAAATATGTAGCATTCAGAGGGCATTTGGCTCAAATAGCATCTGGCAGGAGACATAATAAAAAAGAATAATATTAATAATAGCTGACTTGATTGCAGGGAAAAGCATTGGTTAAAGAGAGTATATAGAGAATTCCTGGTTTGCCTTGGGATAATTGTTAATGATCTTCCCTGTTCCTCTCAAAAATGTCCTGGTTTTTAAGGGCAATTTGTGGTCAGTCTAGCTAGCAACATCCGGGAATCCACCAGTCACAATGACACCCTTTGTACAAGGGGACTCTGGCTCGTAAAATAATTAGATAGTATTTTTATCTTCCTGACCTTAATTGACCCCTATGAATCCATATAAACCAAGTCTCTAGTGTATGTGTAAGAATCTTGCAATCTTTGTAAAATTATGAGTTCTCACTTATCCATTTTTGAGCATTATTTGAAGGACGATTTCATTGCTGTTACCTAATATTGGTAAATTTTTGTCATTCTTTATGTCTTCTGATGAAAAGAATTGCATATATATATATATAATTTATCAAACTTCTTTCTCTGCTTTTCAAATGAAATGCTGGGTCTACGAACTATTATTTTAAAATGGGAATACCCATGCTGCAATCTGAAAAATGCAGGTTTCCCCCATGTTTATTGAGGTACAATTGACACATAAAAATTGTCTATACTGAAGCTGTGCAACTTGATGATCTGATAGACATACACATTGTGACATGGATGTCAACATCAAGTTAGTGAGCATGTCCATTGCCACACAGTTACTCTTTTTTTTTTTTTTGCTGTGTGTGGTGGAAATACTTAAGATTTACTGTCTTAGTAAATTTCAAGTCATCTGCAGAAGTGAGGGGAAACGTGCCCTTTTCCTGCAAAGTTCCCTGAAAGATCTACTCAAAAATAAGGCAGATTAACAAAACAAAGAGGTTTATTTACCAGGCATGCACATCAGGAGAATTAATAGCAGTGATTAATTAATTAATAGCAGTCAGCATTCCAGCACTTAGTCATCTTATAACTAAAAGCCATTCCCTTTGAACAAAATCTTTCCATTTCCCCCACCCTGCTTTAGATCCCACATGTAAATTTACAAGTTTCAAAAGAAACAGATTAAGGATTTTGTTTTTTCTCTGAGATGTGCTGGTCTGAACTTTTAATGTGAAAATGATTGTAGATATTTAAAATGTATTTTATTTTTATATATTTATTTGGAGAAAGAGCCTCAAGCTGTCGCCCTGGGTAGAGTGCTGTAGCGTCACAGCTCACAGCAACCTCCAACTCCTGGACTTCAGTGATTCTTTTGCCTCAGCCTCCCAAGTGGCTGAGACTACAGGCACCTGTCACAGTGCCCGGCTATATTTTGGTTGTAGTTGTCATTGTTGTTTGGCAGGCCCGGGCTGGATTCGAACCCGCCAGCTCTGGTGTATATGGCTGGTGCCTTAGCTGCTGAGATATAGGTGCTGAGCCACAGGCACTGAGGCTTAAAATGCATTTTGAATGCTCACTTCATCTGACTGTTTTTAAGAAGACTGAAAACAGAGAAAAGACCTCAAGGTTAGTGACATGGCATTCTACAAGTTGTTCTCTTTTGTTCAAATGGCAGGAATTCTGTGTTTGTTAGCAGTTAGAATAAGAGCAGAGAATTTGTCATAATATTTCCTTGAAGACCAAATCATAGGCTTTTGAAATGGGCTTGACTAAAAGGTAAATCTCTCAGTGCAATTTTTTTTCAAAATCTTAGTGAAAGCACATGAATCATTAAAGTCTAAAGATTATTCAAATCATTTCGTGTTAATTTTCATTAATCACGAAACATAACAATTCATCAAACTGTATCCTATTAAAACATAAGCAAGGGATTTGGGATCTCAAGATCTGTAGTATTCTTAATGAGCACGGATTGCAAAAACACTGGACTGAGCCTGGTGCAGCTGCAGCTAAAATGGGCTTCTGCTGTCCTCATGTAGTTTAATTTAAACCTGGATTACTCAGACTTTGAAAAAAGAATTAATGTTGGACTATATTTAGCTGCACCCATAAGTACAAAGAATATTCCTAAGGGTAGAAGAATAGATTTTCCAAAAGGGGAAATTTCCTGTTATTCTTAATTACAACATCATTAATATCACTTAAACTGAATGGTGAGGAAATAATCTGCTAGATCTGAATTTGAAGGCAATCTGGCCTGCTCCGGTGAGAGAGACCGAAACCATGTCCTTGACCTTGGGTGAGGCGTCCATGACTCTGGGACTGAGGGAAGTAACAAGACAAAGCTGACCCTGAGGTGGGCTGGGCCCAGAAGGTGATGTTGAGTTACTCCAAAACATCCAGTAAAATCTCCTTATCAGTTACTGTGGTGTCTCTGCTAAACCGTGAGAAATTATTTTGCCAGGTGTGCAGATAGGGGAAGATCCTTCTCAAACACCCCGGAACCCAGAAGTTCTCTAGGCGGCCACCACAATCTCACGGGGTCACGATGGTCACGATGGTCAGAGGCTGTGAGGTTAAACGACGGTGGCAGAGAAGCTGTTGCTGACTTTCTGCGGAAAGCACGACATGAACATTTCAGAAATGACTGAGGAAGGCTATTCCTGAAAAAAATAAAAATAAAACAGGATGCAAAGCTATATATTAAATCAAAAGCCTTAAGCCTTTTTCTAGTCACAAATAATAAAGTACAAAAGGTAAATATTTTAAGATGTCCATTCTGAATTTGGAGCTTCAACCTTATGTCTGAATATATGCTCTTTAATGTAGCGTTCCCTAGCATTAAAAAACTAGCTACAAAATGTGAATGCGTAACAGAAGTGAAGCTCTTTCATCTCATTGAGAAGATCAGGGCAAAGCCAAGATACGGTGCCTTTCCACTGCAAAGATAAGGGACGGGTCCTCAAGCCGACTGCTTCTCACCACTGGGCTATTAGAAGTCATGCTCCACGGGAAGCTTCTGAAGGACACCACTTAGCCCAGGCTTTGCAACAGCTTTATGCATTGTTAAAGGAATACAAATAATAAAAGATTAAGATAGCATTTAGAAAAGCATATTTAATGGCTGCAGTGGAAGTTTTTAGGTGATCACAGGGATTCCGTTTGGTATTTTCAGAGACTTCTGCACACGACATTTTATTCACAAACCCTGTATTTCTGTGTTTGGGTACAAAGGGCTAAAACTTTTTCCCTTGATATATTCGGTGTAAAATGTTCTTGCATTGTATGCTCCGAACACCTGCAGAAGAACAGCGGGAACAAGATAAGATAATAAAGAACAAGACGTTATGAAGATGTAATTTAAAAGTTTAACATCATGGTTGGTTAATTTTTAGGATCGTAAGAAGGGTTCTGGGGCGGCACCTGTGGCTCAGTGAGTAGGGCGCCAGCCCCATATGCCAAGGGTGGTGGGTTCAAACCCAGCCCCTGCCAAACTGCAACCAAAGCGCCTGTAGTCCCAGCTACTCGGGAGGCTGAGGCAGGAGAATCGCTTAAGCCCAAGAGTTGGAGGTTGCTGTGAGCCGTGTGACACCACGGCACTCTACCAAGGGCGGTACATGAGACTCTGTCTCTACAAAAAAAAAGAAGGGTTCTGAAATCTCTCAATAATCTGAATAAAATTTAGGACTATGACATATAGTGAGGGTGAATTTACAAAGTGACAACCTCTATGTGGATAATTTATTTATAATCTGGCTCTAACTTACCTCTCCGGTCTTGACTGTATTCTCTGGGTTTTTTTTGTTTGTTTGTTTGTTTTTTTATTTGTATGTGTGTGTGTGTTTGCTTGTTTGTTTTTTGTAGTATGTAACACAGCCCCTGAAGAGACATTTTTTTCAAAGAAAACATACACATGGTCAACAGTTATATAAAAACACACTCAACCTCACTGATCATCAGGGAAACGCAAACCAAAACCATAATGATGTATCATCTCACAGATTTAGGGAGACTATTATCAAAGAGTCGAAAGATAACAGCTATTAAGAAAGACGAAAAGAAAAAGGAATTCTTGTACATTATTAGTGGGAATCCAAAGTGAGCAACCAGTGTGAAAACCAGCGTGGAGGTCGCTCAGTGAAATTCCACCTATTGGGTACCAGGCACACTGGGTGAGGGGCACACTTATAACTTTTACTCCACATGAATAAAATCAAAATATGAAAACAAAACAGGTATACACTAATATTCTGAAATTTCAAAACATAATTAAATAGCACTACCTTACTACCATATGATCCAGCAATCTGACTTCTGGTTATATATCCAAAGGATATAAAATTAGTCTCTTGAGGAGACACCTGTATGCTCGCTGCAGACTGGTTCATGGCAGCCAAGACGGGTAAGCAACCTAAAGGCCTGTCAGTGGGTATAGAGAATGTCTGTCTGTCTCCCCCTCCCGCAAAAGTATTTAGCCTCAAAAAAGAAGCAAATCTTGCAATTTTCAACAACATGAATAAACATGGGGAACATTATGTTCAGTGAAATAAGCCAGATGCAGAAAGACACATGGTGTATCCTGACAGTCACATATGGAATCTCAAAGAAGTTCAGCTCCTAACTGCGTAATAAAACGGCGTTTACGAGGGGCAAGGCCTGGTGGGTACAAGATAATTTTGTCCAAAGAGCACAACATTTCAGTTACAGGATAAATGAGTTCTAGAGATTGAATGTACAAAATGGTGACCATTGTTACTAATGTATTGCATATTTGAAAGTTGTTAAAATTATAGATTTTAATAGTTTCACCACAGACAAGGGGGTAAATATCTTCAATAATGGGCAAATACATTAGCTCGATGGTGGCAATTATTTCATAATGTATACGCTGTATGCATAGCAAAACACGTTTATATCTTGCATATAAACAATCTTGTTTTTGATCCATATCTCAGCAAAGCTGACAAAAGAAAAACAATATGTCACCTAAGACATTTCGGTTGTTTCTTTTCCTTTTGCTGGTTATATTTAAAATCATACTTTAGGGCGGTGCCTGTGGCTCAGTGGGTAGGGCACAGGCCCCATGTACCCAAGGTGGCAGGTTCAAACCCGGCCCCTGCCGAACTGCCACAAAAAAGTCACTGGGCGTTGTGGCAGGCGCCTGTAGTCCCAGCTACTCAGGAGGCTGAAGCAAGAGAATCATCTAAACCCAGGAGTTGAAGGTTGCTATGAGCTGTGACACCACAGCACTCTACCCAGGGCGACAGCTTGAGATTCTGTCTCTACAAAATAATAATAATAATAAAATCATACTTTTGGTCACTGGTCGTGTCTCCAGAAAACCCTTCCTTTCCTTCCCTTGTATAAAGGGTCGTTCTCTCTGATTCTTTGGTTCTGGTCCCACCGCTGCCATCAGATTTGTTACCGGTTTTATTCACTCGATCTATACAGAAATATGCATTGCTTGTTTTGTCACAATGATTGAAAACGACAAAGACACTGTTCTCATTGAGATGGGTATTTGTGGGTAAAAATTGTATATATATTTTTGAGTGAACAAAACAAATGAGACCATGTGAAAATTATTAGCTATGGTTATCAAATAAGGGAAGTTCTACGATTCTTCTGACAGCAGTTATTTAGGTTGGGAGTCACTGCTTTTGGAGGGATAGCAGAGTATAGGGACAATGGAAATCAGTGTAATTTAGCTGGACCTGGGAAACTTCTCTAAAGAGCGGAAACTGAATGAAGAGAAAGGGCCATTCAAAGGAGAAGAGGAAAGACAGCGTTTCGCACCATAAGAAATAGGCAATGACAACGTGTACAGATCCTAAGTTAAGAACACATTGCTATAGAATTGTAGGTGGTGTGATTCATTAGAGGGTGGTGTTAACAGATGAGGTTAGAGAGAGGACCCGGAAAATGTACTGCCTTCAAAGTCAGGGTCAGTGTATATTTTGTTGTAATTATGGACTATCTGAAGACGTTAAACAGAGAAGTTATCACCAAGACAAACCATTGTATACTAGTCCCCTCTCCCTCTACCCACACCCTTGGGTAGCAGAGAACCCCTCTGTTAGGTGTATTTTGTTACTGAGATTTCTCAAGCTCTCTTACAGATAGCTTTGGACATGAAAATGTGTTCCAGCGACGTATAAGCACATAAGAGGTGAGCTTTCCAGATCATCTTAAAGTTCAAGGTGTTTCCTTGGAACTTTTTTTTCCCCTCCTTACAGGCTGGGCTAAAAGAGCAGACTGGTTTAACCACACAAATAAGAACAGCACCCTGATTAAGAGCACAGCCACAGATGGGGAGCATCAAGAGACTGTTGAATGACCTTGAACTGCAAAGTTGCTTTGCCTTCCCTGTGCCAATAATCTTTCCACTTTTATTTAAGACACTGACTTCGGAGGGTTTATTTTTATTTTCTCTCTTCTGCACTTTATTTAGTTTTTCTTTTAACTTTTTTTTTTGTAGAGACAGAGTTTCACTTTATTGCCCTCGATACAGTGCCATGGCATCACACAGCTCACAGCAACCTCCAACTCCTGGGCTTAGGCGATTCTCCTGCCTCAGCCTCCCAAGTAGCTGGGACTACAGGAGCCCACCACAGTGCCCGGCTATTTGTTGGTTGCAGTTTGGCCGGGGCTGGGTTTGAACCCTCCACCCTCGGCATATGGGGCCGGCGCTCTACTCACTGAGCCACAGACGCTGCCCTATTTAGTTTTTCTTATAGAAGCACAGTGTAACTTCATTTTCTTTTTCTTTTTTTTTTGGTTTTCAAAATAGTTTTATTCAGATCTAATTCAAAATCATACAATTCAATCATTTAGAAATGTATACTCCAATGGCCTTCACTATATACACATATATGCACAACAATCACCCCAGTCAATTTTAAAATGCTTTCACTACATCAATCACGCTTTCAAACTTCAAAAACATTGTAGCGTGCCTAAGTGTTTTATTCCTTTTTATGACTGAATAATATTCTACTGTATGGAAATAACACATTTTGCTTCTCCATTCATCTGTTAATCGATTTGGGGTATCACCTTTTTGAATTATGGAAAAAGTTGCTGTAAATATTCATGTGCAAGTTTTTGTGTTGAAACACGTTTTTATTTCTTTAGGGTCTATACCTAAGAGTGGGATTGCGAGGTCTTATGATAACTCTGTATTAAAGTGTTTGAGAAGCTGACAGACTGTTTTCCTGAATGGCTGTGTCATTTCATATTCATCCCAGTACGTTCATCTCCCCACATCCTCATCAACAGTTGCTACGGTCTGATTTTTGATTGTAGTTGTTCTCCTGGGCGTGAAGTGATATCTTGCTGAGGTTTTGATTTGCAGTTCTCTGAAGACTGATGATATTGGGCATCTTTTTATGTGTTTATTGGCCATTTGTATATCTTTCTTGGGAAAATGTTCCTATCTTTTGTCCATTTTTAAATTGGGATATATGTCTTTTTTACCAAAAAGTTATAAGTGCTTACCTATGTATTATATTATTTATATTAATATAGAATACATATATACACATACTGTAGAATTCAAGTCCTTTATTAGATATATGATTTGCAAATGTTTTGAGTTGCCTTCTATCCTCTTGATGGTGTCCTTTTAAACACATTTTGTAAAAGAAAAAATAAAAATTGATAAACTACAACGTATCTATTTTTTCTTATTGTTTTTCAATTTTGGTGTCATATCTAAGAATTGTTGGTCAAATCCAAAATTATGAAGATCTAGGTTCTTTTTTTGCAAATAGGGATTAAGTTTTAGCCCTTACAGTTTTGATACATTTTGGGTTAATTTCCATATATAATGTGAGGTAAGGATCCACCTTTATTGTTTTGCAAGAGTCTACCCAGCTGTCAAAACAATATTGGTTGAAAAGACTATTTTCCTCACATTGAATAGGCTCGACACCTTTACACAAAGTCAGCCAAGCACAGACACGTGGGTTTATTCTAGACTCTGATTTTGCTCTGTAGGTTGACGCCTCTGTGCCTAATCCATCCCTGTGCTGGGAACACACCCTGATGATTACCAATGCTTCATATAAGTTTTGAAGTCAGGAAAATGAAAAATGAATTTTTCAGCTTTTTTTAAAACAAGATTGGTTTGGGTATCCTGGGTGACTTGCCACTCAATAGAATTTTGAAATCAACTTGTCACTTTCTACAAACAGCAGAGGGATTCTGTAGGGGGTTGCACTGAATCTGTGATTCCATGTGGAGAGTATTGCCATCTTAACAATATCAAGTTCATTTCCTGAACGTGGACTATTTTTGCCAATAACGTAGATCCTTCTAACTTCTTTTGATGATGGTTTATACTTTTCAGACTACACCTTTTTCACTTCTTTTTTAAAATTTATTCCCATATATTTTATTCTTTTGGATACTATTGTAAGTGGAATAGCTTTTTTAATTTCCTTCTTGGGTTGTTTGCTTCAAATATTCAGAAATACAACTGATTTTTACATATTGATCTTGTATCCTGTAAACTTGCTTGATGCATTTATTAGTTGCAATAGTTTCTTAGCTGCTTCCTTAAAAATTTCTACAGATGCTATAATCATATATGGAAATAAACATGCTTGTACTGCATTCTTTCCAATCTGTATGCCCTTTGTTTCTTTTTCTTTCTTAATTTATTGGCAGAAGCTCCATTAAAGTGGTGGTAGAAGTGGTGAGGGAAAACATCTCATGCCTACCTTCACGGGAAAGCATCGCCATGAAATAGGAGGTTAGCACAGGCTTTCCAAAGGTTTTTTATCAGCTCAAAGATATTCCCTTCTAACCCTAGATTGTTGAGTGTTTTTATGATAAAAAATGTGAAATTATGTACCAATTCCATATCACCCTTATTCAGGGGCTATTCTATGCTAATCTTCCCTATATTGTTTTAATTTTAGTATATGTGCTGCCAGGGTGAGTACAATATCATATGGTTTTAGTTCTTTTACATTTTATTTTATTTTATTTTTTTGGAGACAGAGTCTCACTTTGTCACCCACAGTAGAGTGCGGTGGCGTCACAGCTCACAGCAACCTCTAGCTCTTGGGCTTAGGCGATTCTCTTGCCTCAGCCTCCTGAGTAGCTGGGACTACAGGTGTCCACCACAACACGCAGCTATTTTTTTGTTGCAGTTTGGCCGTGGCTGGATTCGAACCCACTACTCTCAGTTTACGGTCCAGCACCCTACTCACTGAGCAACAGGCGCCGCCCTTCTTTTACATTTTAATACTTGTTTTATTTTATTATTGATTATCTTTTCACTCTTTCATTTTCTCCACTAGAAGGTAAACTCCATTGCAGCAGGATTCCTGTCACTGGATCGTCCTTATCTCTCTTTAACTTCACATTTTACGTGTTCAATAAATAAATGCATGATATTAATGAATGAACATTCCAAAGCACGTAGAGTAGGCTTTACATGATTGAATCATTGGAAAATCGTGTTACATTTCTATATCTGTCATAGATATATCACATGGCCCTGTCCAAATGACCCCTTCTTCATAGTCACTTCGTCCCTAACTGGTGTTCGAGGGTTGGTAATCTATAAGTTACTCTAGTGCTCTGATATCTCTTTGTCAATGCAATAGTTTTATTTATTCTTCATTTGACTATCCATTTTATGATTTTCAAAAAAGCCACACTGCTTTTATTGCATCAGGGAATAAAAAAGGCAGAAAAATTATCTCATTTATTGATTATATACTTTTGGCTTCCCTCATGCCATATCTTTATAAAAATGTAGTATCAACTGGGTGCAAGATTGTGTCCCTATGTGTGCTGGTGAAGTGACAGAGAATTAGATGTCACTTATGTTGCATAATAACAGATCAAGAACATAAGCTCAAATGATGTTTTTTCTATAGGTTATAGTGCCTCTTACTGATGAGAGGGAAATGTCCTGTTAGACATACATTTTGCCCAATAAAGGACAATGTTAGACCATGTGGACTTTCACTGTAGACATCCTTGACTTTTCAGAATATACAGCTTAATAATATCTGAAGGTCAGGTGTGGTGGCTCATACCTGCAATCCCAGCCCTTTGGGAGGCCTAGGAGGGAGGACTGTTTGAGATCGGGAGTTTGAGATCAGCCCGAACAAGAGAAAGGCACCTGTTTCTAGTAAAAAGAGAACAATTATCCAGTCATGGTGGCAGATACCTATGGTCTCAGCTCCCCAGAAAGGGGTGGCGGGAGGATCACTTGAGCCCAGGAGTTTGAGGTTGCAGTGAGCTATAATGACAGGATGCACTCCAGAATGAGACCCTGTATAAACAAATAAATAAATAAGAAAGAAAGAAAAAAGAAAGATGTTCCTACCTTTGAGTAAAGAAAAAAAAAATCAAGTGTTGTCCTAACTGTAAAGTTAAAAGTTAAATACGTATATTTATATTATGCGTGCATGTTTTTGAATGAAGTACACACATATTTGAGTATCTCTTTCTTAGAAATACTCATTTTTAAGGGTTATCTTCCCTAGGCGTAATTTTTAAACACATTTCTTAAAAGTATTTTAACATCGGAGGAATTCCCTCTGAGAAAGAATTCATAAAATTCAATTTTTAGCAAATAATAAACTCTGCCTTCTCTTATATTGAAATTAGTTCTAAACCCCCAAAATATCCCAAAGTGACAACATGACCTAAAAGGAGCCATTAACCAAATTGCTAAAGGTTAATAGATTTTTAGATCTTAATGGAACAAGCACAATTTAGAGCTTTTTCTCAGAGTAGAGCTGGAGCTATCTTAGCTTTTTCTTTTTTTATTACTATCACTGTGGACTTTAACATATTAAAAATCCATCAAAATGATGGATTTTTAGTCCTTTCACAATTATACTCCTTTCACAATTCGAAATGAAATTTGTAACCCAGGCATTTCGTAACACTGGTAAAAACTCTACATTATAGAGTCAAGAAAATTGTCCATTGCTGAAACACACACGCACACACTTACACACTCATGCATTGCGTGCACACACACGGTGTCCAAAGTACATAAAAAGTCATGCAAAAGATTTTTAATTTCTTCCTCATATGCCTATTAATGTACTAAGATGGACTCTGGAACTATTCCATTAATCATTTTTTTTTGACTTTTTATTGCCATTACTCATACAGAATAATTCTTTGTTATTAAAACATAGATGAAAAAAATAAAAACTTCTGTCTTAACATATCTTAAAATAACTCCAAAAGTTTTATGCATAATCAAAACCTAAAATGATTAGAAATTCTCTAGATTTTTCTTTTTTTTTTTTTTTTTTGTTATAGAGACAGAGTCTCACTTTATGGCCCTCGGTAGAGTGCCATGGCATCACACAGCTCACAGCAACCTCCAACTCCTGGGCTTAGGCGATTCTCTTGCCTCAGCCTCCCTAGTAGCTGGGACTACAGGCCACAATGCCCAGCTATTTTTTTGCGGTTTGGTGGGGTTGGGTTTGAACCTGCAACCTCGGTATATGGGGCCTGAACCCTATCCACTGAGCCACAGGTGCCACCCAAAGTCTCCAGATTTTATTTACTTTTCATCTTGTGTATTTTAGAATGAAACATGGTACCCTTTTATTAACATTAGTTAATCTGATATTATTTAATGTATTAAAGTCTGCAACATTTGAACAAAAAGATACTGAGCTTGAATAAAAAAAGAAATTTTCAGTAAATATAACCTATAAGGAATACAAATATACCAGTAAAATTAATGTATACAAACATTTTAAACAAATACAGAAATGAGTGGAGAACAAGTAGATAATGATAAATACACATAAATAATTATAAAACAAATACATAAATGTATTCTTTCAGAGGTTTACAGAAGTGACTGGAGTGGATGGAGTGGGGTGTAGCATTTTCAAATTGAGGATTAATGGTATATCTGAGATGGAAATGTAATAGGAGGCCAAAACTGATAGAGAAGATTTAACAGAGCACCAATTGCAAGAATTAGCTTTCCAGGTAAATATAAATTTCAAAGGCTAAGAAAATAAAAAGCACCTTGTTTGAGGAAAACAAGCCAGTGTGCTGTGACATTCAGTGGTGCAATAGTTTGAATGTTTGTTCCTTCGACACTCATGTTGAAATTTAATTATCATTGAAAAAGTGCTAAGAGTTAGGGCATTTGACAGGTGATGGGTCTTGAGCGTTCTTTCTTCATGAATAGATTATAATCGGATTATCTCAGAATTAGGTTCATTATCTCCAAGAGTGGCCCTTTATTAAAGGGCTAGAATGTATAGCAGATCTTTACTTTTTTTCCCTTTACATGCTTGATATAAACTGGCAAAGATTTTTCTATGAATGCAATAAGTTTTCCTTTTTTACATTACTCTCATTATGAGAGAGAGAGAGTTTTGCTTCCTGAGTAATAATCTCTTGGGAAGACACTATTCTAACTAGAAGCTTCTTATAGATCCTCAGTAGGTTATAGGCTGTGACATTAAATATCTTTTGATGGCACAGGATAGGCAACAGAAAAATAGAACATGATGGAAATTCCAGTTGATCTTGATTTATCACAAAGATGCCCACCCATGAAATTCAATAAGAAAATATAATAATTTTAATACATTTTGAAGGCACCATTTGATTTCCTGTTGATGTAAACAAAAACAATTTCAAACAGTATTCAAAAGTGCTAATTTTTAATATAATATATGGTATCCCTATACAAACAGATACATAGATGGATGGTAGATTCAACAAAAGACTCACATGTAGAATGAATAAAGATTTCTAGAAATCAGATAAAGACAAAACACAATGAGCAAAAGCTTGATAAATATTTTGAAAAAAGAATTATAGTCAAGTAGTTAAAAAAATCATACAATGTATTAGCATCGATAATCCTCAGTGAAATGCAAACTAATATCACAATCACATACCTGTGCTCACTTACTTGATGGCTAAAAATGAAGAGACTGCTCTCAAGTGTAGGGGAATCTGTGAAGCATTTGGACTACCTTATACACAGTATAGCTGCCTGTTTATTGTAGCAAGTCTATGGAACACAGATATTACTATTGTATTACTTAATTAAATGGTTCTCCTGTGAATGGCAATTTCACTCAAGATTATAATCAAGTAAAAACAATGTGTATGGCAGATCTGAATGGCATTCAATCCTGTAATCCCTCTACTGGGCATATACCCAGAAGACCAAAAAGCACATCATAACAAAGATATTTGTACCAGAATGTTTATTGCAGCTCAATTCATAATTGCTAAGTCATGGAAGAAGCCCAAGTGCCCATCGATCCATGAATGGATTAATAAATTGTGGTACATGTACACCATGGAATATTATGTAGTCTTAAAGAAAGATGGAGACTTTACCTCTTTCATGTTTACATGGATGGAGCTGGAACATATTCTTCTTAGTAAAGTATCTCAAGAATGGAAGAAAAAGTACCCAATGTACTCAGCCCTACTATGAAACTAATTTAGGGTTTTCACATGAAAGCTATAACCCAGTTACAACCTAAGAATAGGGGGAAGGGGGAAGGGAGGGGAGGGAGGGAAGAGGTGGGTAGAGGGAGGGGGATTGGTGGGATTACACCAGGGGTGCATCTTACAAGCGTATATGTGAAACTTGGTAAACTGTCTGTAAAGCTAGTGAATGATGCCCCATGATTATATCAATGTACGCAGCTAGGATTTAATAAAAAAAAAAAAAATTAGCACATAAAAAAAACAATGTGTATATTTAATAAATATATAAATACAGAATATTGATTACTGATTTATACTTGAGGCAAGAACTGGAAACAGCTCAAATTTCAATCAACAGGATGGTGGATAAATATTACATTAGTGCACGTATCTGAAAAACCCTACGTGCGTCTGATGCAGCAGTAGAATGAAAGCAATTTCGGCCGGCGTTTTTAAGCTGGCCTTCCTCCTCCCTTTCTCTGAAATGCCATGGCATCCGTCTCCCCGCCCTGTTCCCTTTTCTCATCCCTTCACCTCCCTCTCTTCCACCTCTCTAACATACAATGAACTTACATTGGAACATCCTAAAAAAGTTCATGTACATTTTCACTTTTTCAAATTGCAAATTAACATGTTCTCTTGACTAACCCTTCTCGGATCACACAAGAAATGAGTTCACGGCTGAAAAACAGAAAGGACCAGTATCCGTTCTGTGTGAAACACAGTGTATGTCAATTGTCCTTCGTGTAATCAGACAATAACAAAACAAACAGGAGAGAGAGAATAAAAAAAGAAACGCTGCAAATTTTCTGAGAAAGAACCAGTGAACTAACTAACCTGTTTTTGCCTCAACAAGTGAAAATGAACTTCAACATTCAGGGGTGTCCACCCCTGTCTTATTAAGCAGCCTGTGATTGGAAAATAGCCTAATCAGGAAGCGAGATTGCAAAAAAACTTGCTATAAAAAGAATCCAAGGAAGACCAGAAGAATAGTATAGAAATATTCAAGATTATTCAATACTACATGTTAATACGGGCAGAAAACATTAAATTTGTAATTCCTCATCTTCTTATTTTTTTTTTCCCTTTACATACTATGCACCAAATTAGTAATCTCCTAGTCTTTAAAAGCAGATGCTACCTTGAAGGCCATACTTCGTGCTGTTTTTTCTGATTTGTATCTACGAAAGTTCACACTATTTCCTTCAGAAATCTTGGATATTTACCATATGGTCCTGGTGATTTATTGGACTTGAAATACTCTACTTGCTCTATAAATTTCCTCATTTTAGATGTCAATCTTTGTCAAGGGTGCCATCTGATGCTCTATGAAAAGTGCCTGAGGAATAGAAATTTCCCCAAAGTTCTCCCCAGTATTCTAATATGAAAACCATTTTCTTTTTTCTCCTTTCTATTAGCAACTTTTAAAAATTCTCCTGAAAGACTTGCAGCTCTCATTATAGCTCTTGCTTCTTTTTTTTCTTAGTGAGCACACTTCGCAAAATTTCTTAGACTTTTGTATCTTATTGCAATTTATTAGAGTTGATGAAACTTCTGTTGAACTTTTACCGTGGTTTGATTTAAATAAAAATCTGTGTGATGCTGCTTCTAATCATTAGAAAATTTAAAACAGCATGCAAAGAATAAATAAATCAAATTTATTTTTATAGAGAGGAATAATATATTCTATATATTCAAGATTCATGTACATAAACCTTTACATGTTTTATTCACAACCATTTATTATCAGCAAAGATTATATAAAACACACATATTTATTTTGTGTTTAGTTGACCATGTAAGCATGTGAATATTTATGAAGAATCTGAGTATGCAGACTTATAATCACTTATAATCTTGACTTTATTCTAATTTTACCCAGATTACATACTAAATTACTTCCTGTCAGCTTTTTTCCCTCTCTTTTTATTTAAAAATATATATGACCACATATATCTTGGTTGAGACCTGCCTGTATTGTTTATAATAAACTTGCCTTGCATATTATACTGTGTTAGATAAACACTCTTAGAAACATATGGACAACGTTCAAGAGTGGGTTCAACTTTTCTTGGACTTAAGGAAACTAATCATAAAGTTACCCTAAGCTCCGGAGTGATTCAGGGTTCCCCTCTCCCTGATTGTCAGCCTTCATGAGTAGTTAACACTAGCTTTTGTGCTAGAGATGACTCTGCACCATCAGGATCCCCTCTAAATTTTAAAGAAAATTGCCCAGACAGTGTGCATGCTCCAGTGACCTGCAAAAGACAGTGGGCAAACACATCATCCTGAGACATCTGAGCATTAATCTCTGCGGAGGTGAGTTTAGTTAAGAGACTTGCCTTCTGATGGCCACTGTCAGCCAGTCACCGTAGGACCAATATCACCTAATTCTACCTACAGAATGTATCTAAAATCAACAAACTGCTGGGAGAAGAGAGCAGCATGGAGGTTGCCCAGGGCAAGGGAAAATGAGAGTCGCTGTTCAATAAATATAAAGTTTCGGTTATATGAGATGGATAAGTTCTAGAGAGCTGTTGAACAACATTGTAGCTATAGTCCATAATACTATGTCATACAGAAACATCTTTTAAGTGGATAGATACCATACTAAGAGTTCTTTGTAGATAACAACAAAATAAAAATTTTTTTAAAAGATGGGGAAAGGGGAGAGGGAAGGGAGGGGAGGGGGGAGGAGGGGTGCAGGGAAGGTGATGGGTGGAACCACACCTACGGTGCATCTTACAAGGGTACATGTATAATTTACTAAGTATAGAATATAAATGTCTTAACACAATAACTAAGAAAATGCCGTGAAGCTATGTTAACCTGAGTGATGAAAATATTTCAAATTGTATATAAAACCAGCACACTGTACCCCATGATTGCATTAATGTACACAGGTATGATTTAATAAAAATAAATTTAAATGAAAAAATAAAAATAGGATAATGGCTTTCACTTACAAGACACTGACATATTTGTGAATGGAAATATGATGACATTGAGTTATTCTGACATTTTAAAATTCGCAGGTGAAGGAGATAAACTATTATCCGTCTAGTACAGTTTCTACTCATTACAATGACATCTGCATTGTTGGGTATAGATTTAAGAACACAGACGTTCCTCACTAGCATAAGGAGGATAATAATAAGATATAACACACAGGGTTGTGATCAGGATTAAATAGATTAATATACATGCATGACTTAGAACATTTTGGCATTGATGTAAGAACCCAACCCATGTTAAATAACTTTATTTGTAGAGAATACCACACTCTGCATGACTATACCCTTCCCTGGTATGCAAACCATAGCTTGCATACTGCTATTTTTTTCTCCTGTATTCTGATTTTTCCTTCCTTCCTTCCTTCCTTCCTTCCTTCCTTCCTTCCTTCCTTCCTTCCTTCCTTCCTTCCTTCCTTCCTTCCTTCCTTTCTCTCTCTCTCTCTCTCTCTCTCTTTCTTTCTTTTTCCAATTCCCATTTATTTTTGGCTCTTGGGGCAATGTCATCTTTTCAATATGAAAAAAGCAGCAAGTTCAACACAAAATAGAAAACTGAAGTATAGGATAGGACAAAACCAAACATAAGGAGAAAAAAAGGCAACAGCAAAAGGAAGAAATGAGATGTCACAAACACCAGAGGGTGTCCTGTCCCCTTCTCTGGGGAACGAAATGACCCGTTTAGGTGGCAATACATACCTTCCCACCTAAAGTACTCTGATTTTCAATTCTTGGAAATACAACACGTTCTTTTACATGTACGTATATGAAGGTCCCTCTAGACCAGCGGTTCTCAACCTGTGGGTGGCGACCCACAGGAACTGTATTAAGGGCTGCAGCATTAGGAAGGTTGGGAACCACTGCTCTAGACTGAATGCCTCTTCCTTCCTCCCTGCCCAGTCTGCACGTTCCCAGCTACGTCTCGGCCTTTGATTCTCCTTTCCCTCCCTTCCTCTTTCTCGTGTATTTAAAGGAAAAGAATTTGAGAACGTAATATTATGCTCAAGGCTGTGGATACAGAACTGAAAATACATTAATGAATATGGTGATGCATAGACCCTGCTCTCTTATTCCATTTTAGGGAGCACAATGGACAACGATTAAGAAATCATATAAATATATGTGGAGCCAAAACTATGATACATTCTCTAAGAAGAGATGACTGAAATTAACCTGGTAAGAAGGACCGTTACTGACACCCCCCAGGAGCAGACAACAGAAAGCAAACTTACTGGTTTGATGTGTTATAAACACAGCAAGAGGAGACAGGTGGAAGAGGTTTCCAATCCGGGGGCAACCAGGTTGTTTTGTGTTGTAGGAGGGGCCGTGGAACATAGGGGAATAAAGGCAAACAGGGGAAACCAGAGAAAGAAGAGGAGGCTGGAGTTGGGGTAAGTTAGAGGGAAGATTGAAAAGAAAAGGGCGGTGCCTGTGGCTCAAAGGAATAGGATGCTGGCCAGAGGTGGGGGGTTCAAATCCAGCTCCAGACAAAAACTGCAAAAAAAAAAAAAAAGATCGAAAGGAAAACATGTAGGGCTTTGTACAGTATCATACAGAAACTTACTTTTCTTTACATGTAGAATGGGGAGCCCCTGAGTATTTTAAGGTAGGGAGCTAATACAGTTAGATTTACCAATGAAAAATACTGTTTCGGCAACTGTCAGATGAAGGATTAATTAGAACAAAACAGAAATTGATACAGAGATGAAAATGATAGGAAGTTAGGACTTACTGATAGTCCAGATGTTAGTAAAGATGGTGTAAAGATCATTAGGACTTACTGATAGTCCAGATGTTAGTAAAGATGGTGAAATGACAGGGGTGCCTGCAGGATCAAGCTGCTGTAACCACGTGGATGAGAGAGCCACTTCCTGTGATGACCAGGTGAGTGGACAGACACGTCTGGGCACCTGGCAGGAGAGGGTGCAGACTTGTCCTGCGTGGTTGGTCTTTTCTGACACTTAGAGAAATTTAACAGGCCTGGCTACGTTCACCCCAATACATAGAGGCCCGGCTTGTTTTCTTGCTAGATTATACTCAGGTAACTTGTCCTACGAATTCCATCTCGATTCTTTGTCTCATTACACATTACACTTACTCTTGACTTCCTCATCTTTGTATTTGTTTTTGTCATTCTATTTTTTCTCAACTAGAAGGATTTTTCAAAAGAATCCAGTTAATTCTCATGCTTCCACTCCTTTCTCCTCTCCCTCCTTCCTTTATTAAGTGGTAATTACGGTTCAAGACTGACGCCAGCAGCCCACAGGACAGAAAGTTGACTAAATGAAATTCAGGTGACAGATGAGCTTTTGGGGGCCAGTGTTATGGATAGAAATCAGGTAGTTTCATGATATTACTCAGCCTCTTCCAAACAACATACCAACGACTAACGCTGATAACCTATCTGCCTTGCAACCAAATAAGAAAACTGGGCAAATAAGTATTGTTGGCAGAATAATAAAAATAACCAGCCGAGGCAGAAAGAAGAGTACAAATGATTCAGTGGGACTCGACTCTACTTCAAAGCTTACCCAATTGATAAAGAGAAAATAAAACATTTATTCTTCCTCTTTGAAAGGGAAGATCTTCTGAATGGTACATTCTCTGAAATCATGGGAAACAAGTGAGTTAAGTTCAGTGTCTAGTGTCGTACCTAATTTGAGATGGTCTTAATCTATGTACATTTTTAATAAACTTCAGTTAATTTTTATGTTTTGTGAACTCCAGGAATAAGCATTTAGGTGTTGACATTTTGGTGTTTGCAGTTATAGAAGAACCAAAGAAAAATGCATTGTTTTCTTACTATAGCAAAAGAAAATGAACCAGGAGCCGCGTGCCAGGTTGAAAGCTCATGTTAATTCTGTTCCTTCAGTTTTAATGCTATCAAGTGAATTAGAAGCTGTAGTCTGGGTTAATATATCTTTATTTTGTTTTATGTTGTTGGTTTTGTTTTCGTGTGGGTTTTATCTAATGTCCCAACATATTTGCAGGAATTGAGAAGTTTCTCTAAGCCACATCCTCTTCTTAGTATGTTTTAAAATTGATGAGATGAGCTAGATCACCATGAGAGCTTCTAGAATATTTGAAATGTCTCGTCCACGCAGGAGAATGAAAGACGGCCCAGTACGGAGTATCTGGGCTCTTCACCCCCAGCTTCCCGGCTTGAGGTGATCACCGTCAGGTCATGAACCTGAAAATGCACATCCATCATTTTTCACCAGTTCACATTAACTGGATTGTTAATGTTGGACACGTTAATTTTATTTCACTGTTCAAAGACCCTGGGATATACGGGCTATTTTTTAATTTATTGTAGCTATATCCAATACTAATTAATATGCATCTGAGGGGAGTGTTTGCTTTGCATCAGGAAAGGGCTTAGTGTCACCAAAAGGAAGGCGGGGGAAGAATTTCTTCCCTATTTTTGGAGAATGGAGTCGGCAGAGGCTGAATCTAGTGTGGAAGCCAGCTTCACATGCACGAAAACTGGTTTTTTCTTCAAACTCAAGTTTTTGATGAGAGCAATAAATAAATCTATTCACCCCTCATCTTCAGAGGGTACCTGTGGTGCTCTGGGAAATGACTTCAATAATTGTATCCTGACTTTTTTGCTTCAACTAGCACATCGAATATGAGTCCCCGTGGAACTTCTGCAATTACTAACTGTCATGTGAAAATTTCCACCATTTTTCACAGGAAAAATAGAAAAAAAATGTATGTCACTGAGTTGCTTAATGTGACAACTGACAGGCAGGTGAAAGCAAAAAGAGCAGGCTTTGGGCTCAGATGACAGAACCATTGGGGCGGGAGAGAATGAGGATCATGAGGAGAGTATTAAGATCCCGAGGAAGTGTAGACTTTATAAATATTGCCCCGCTCCTCTTTTCTAAATCACATTTATCATTTAGGAATAGGAGCATTCACTGACTATAAGTCATTTGTCAGCGGGTCTTTACCATGGTATTTAGGCTAAGAGATAAATACAAAAAAAAAAAAACAAAAACAAAAACAAAAAACACCCTTGAGCTGTGGGGAAAACACCATATTTGTTTTTCCTTTTTTAAAGCTTTTTTTTTTTTTTTTGGAGGGGAAGCAAGATTTCCCTTTCAGCACCTGTGTTGAGCTACCGTGTAATTATACCCGGAGGCCAAAATTACATTGTTTAACTAGGCAGTTTAGAACTTGGACAAAGTAAACCAAATCCCATCTCTTGTCAAATATGTAAAAGAAACACCATTTTATGATGACGGCTCCAGTTCCAACTGTCGTACAAGGGCAATTTGAACCTCAGGTTTCCTGGGAACCTTGTTGGGTGTTCTCAGAAAGCTGATCTTCTGCCACAAGTGCTAAATACTTGGAGAATTATTTTGACATCTATTTTTTTTATGCCAACTTCCCCATCTTTCCTTTTCTTTCTTTCTTTTTTTTTTTTTTTCTGAGACAGAGTCTCACTATGTCACCCTCCGTGAGTGCTGTGGCGTCACTGCTCACAGCAACCTCAAACTCTTGGGCATAAGCCATTCTCTTGCCTCGGCCTCCCAAGTAGCTGAGACTACAGGTGCCCACCCCAACTGTCGGCTATTTTTTCATTGCAGTTGTCATTGTTGTTTAGCCAGGGGTGGGGGGGAGCCTGGATGGAACCTGCCAGCCTCCGTGCATGTGATCAACGGCACTGTAACCACCATGCTATGGGCACAGAGTCACCTTTTTCATTTCCTAAAGAACGTATGACATGAACTTAAATTACATTGTTAAATTATTTCTTGATTGGTATAAAAACTATTGTGAACAAGCAATGTTAGATAACCGGTATCCTATATATCATTCGTGTGCAATACTGAAACCAGGACTAGTCGACCATGTGTGGGTCCATCTTTACAGAGCATCAGAGTTACATACCCTTTGTACAAATAAATCAATTTCCCACCCTGTAGACTTTGCTGAATCATTTTCATTCCTCTAGATCACATCGTCTTACTTCCAAAATGTGGGGACAGCATAGTACAGCAGCCAATGGCCTAGACCTTGAAACTAGGAAGTTTATTAATGAAATTGGCCCTATCTCTCACCAGTTGTATAGCCAGGGAGAAATTACTTAATTTCCTTCTGCTTGCCCTCTACATCTGTAAAATTGGACTAGAATAGTCACTCCATGAAACAAATGAATGTTGCCTCCTTTAGAATCATATAATATCAAAGATTTATTAGGTTTGGTATTTACTGATCTGCCTATTCGTATTCAGGATTGCGAACCCAGAAATAATTTCAATAATATTTCCTTTAAAAATCTTTGGAAGCTTCCCTTTAAAAAAAAATGAGTTTATTTTACTGGGCTTTGTCATGGGCAAGTAAGCGCAAATAAGTGACAAATGTGTTCAAATATCTCTAGAATCAAAGCCAGCTCTAAAATATTAAACCAATTACAGTGACTTCGGATTCAAGTTGAAAATAAAATCTAAGTGCTTATACATTTTCATAATTACAACATAATTAAAAGAAATAATTCAGCGTACTAACATTTATCATGAGCTAATTGTTGTTGTTGTTTGATCCAGTAGGTATTTTTCACTTTTGTTAATGGCCTTAAAAATATATATATAGAAAAGAGTGAAATCTTTTTGCTCCAAATGCCTTTGGTTCTATGAAGCTTTTCTCTGTACGCACGCGTGTATGTGTGGTTGGGGTGGGGGGTGTCTTCCTTCCAGTTTAGGGATTTTTAAATGTAACCCCCAAATTGCATGCTATTTATGGGTAATTCATAAACACTTCAGTAAAATTTTCTTGGAGGTTGCAGCAGATAAATACCATCATAGGATTCTTCCAAGAATTTTGGAAATGTTTTCATACAATTGGAAACAACCGCACACACACCATGATGTAACAATTTACTTCTCACAGCAGTCTCAACCACTTACCGTAATTGAAAGCATGGACGCCCCAGGAAGAGCCTCTTACCTAGTTCTGTGTCTACAGTTGCCTTAGGGCTGCCTGCAGAGGGGCAGGTGGACTCCCTGAGAGCATTGAGTTTGCGTTGACCATCCAAGGAAGAATGCCATCACCTTAATCATATGAAGTAAATCACACTAAATATCAGGGACTATGTTATATTCTCCTACTCTCATTTTATATTTAATTGACTGAAAATGGCATGAAAATAAATTTCTCTCCATCCACATCCACTCTGCTGCATCTAAGCTGCTACTCAATGTCAACAATGAAAGTGACGCAGAAAGGCAAAGTCTGTCCCCCTCTGTCATTTGGTCTCTGCTGTCACTTTGTTCACAATTGTAACCATTATTTTAGTAAAAAGTTTTCTAGAGGCCTGCACTTACAAAGCTTTACTTTGTATACATTTAAAGTGTTCAATGTGTATACATTTTGAAGTGTTATAAGCATAGATGCATTCGAATATTTTTAATTGTTAAAAACCTCAGTTTCAATTGAGAGACATCATTTTAAGACATCTAAAGCAATATGATTTTAAGCCATTTTGTAGCAAACAATAACAGAACATGTATATTTAAATTTAACAAAATGTTCCCTAGGACCATACGAAGCAAAAGAGAATTTGCATGTGTATCAGTGTTTTAGTAGATGTGAAATTAACATTTCTAAACACATTTATCTTTTTTCTTCATTTTTTTTTCATATTTTCTAACACAGTGACTATTCCTTCAAATGCTCCCTTTTCTAGGAGAGTATGTTATGAACATAGAAAAAAGTGCAGGTTAAACCAAAGATAAAGATACGCTAACGGTTTTGTTTCCCTTTGTAACTAGGGAAGTATTAATCTTTCTGCACATGTTTTCTTTCATTTTATATTTCTAATCCATAAGAAAGTAGCTGCAATATCAATAAATATATGAATTTTCTAAATATTGCCGTGGAAATAACATAAAGTAAGACGAAAGTATTTTGAGAAGCTGGAATACATAAATGAAGTTTTAATTATATGCTATTTAATAAGTACTGGTGAGATGTTTACCTTTAATTCATCTTTTTGTCCTAATTTCATTAGCTCCATTAATAATTACATGTAATCTTTTAATAGCAAATGTAGTTCGAAAGTGATCATTACAGGAAAAGAAAAAAGCAGACCTCAATCACTATTTTGATTGATTGATTGATTGATTAATTGATTGTTTCAGGTTCATTGAGGGTACAAAGAATTAGGGTTACACTGATTGCATTTGTTAGGTAAAGTCCCTCTTATAATTGTGTCCCACTACCCCCGCCAAGAGATGTGCCATACATCGTAACCCCCATCCCCCACCCACCTCCCCTCTCCCCACTCCCTCTTTCCCTGGCCCCCCACCTTGAATTGATTTGAGTTTTTCTCTTATGTGGGTATGTATTAGATCATCTACTGGCTTCATATTAGCATTGAGTACATTGGATTCTTGCTTCTCCATTCTTGTGATACTTTACTAAGAAGAATGTGTTCCAACTCTATCCAGGTTAATACAAAAGATGTAAAGTTTCCATCTTTTTAATGGCTGCATAGTATTCCATGGTGTACATATGCCAAAGCTTGTTAATTCATTACTAGCCATCTACCCAGAAGAAAAAAAAAATCATTTTATCAGGAGGACATGAACACTAGACTGTTTATTGCAACTCAATTTACAATCAACAAAATATGGGAAGAATCTAAATGCCCACCACCCCAGGAATGGATCACCCGTTATTTTTAAATATGTACGTGGCTCAGTATAGATTCTGCTATGTGTATAAGCTGTTTAACATGTGTTGACTATAGAATTATAATGATGTTTAGATTAGGAATAAATATATTTTGTTTTGGCAACGTTTAGTGAAAGCTATTCTTTTCTTTTCTTTCTTTTTTTTTTATTAAATCATAGCTGTGTACATTAATGCGATCATGGGGCACCATACACTGGTTTTATACACAGTTTGACACATTTTCATCACCCTGGTTGACAAAGCCTTCCTGGCATTGTCTTAGTTATTGTGTTAAGACAATTATATTCTCCATTTACTAAGTTTCACATGTACCCTTGTAAGATGCTTCTTTTCTTAATGTTTTATAGTTAAAAGCTAATAGGGGGATGGTGTGAGAATGACTAAGAACTCATAATTAGCTTAATTTCTTAGACTGGTTTTCACGATTTTAGTTTCATAATTTTAATTCTCCAAAGTTGGCTTTCATTGTAGTTGTAACTATGGAATTTTGGTAAAGAAAAGTTGAGAAAATTCATATAAAATGTTAATAATGCATTGCATATGAGCCATACTCCATATATACCAACTACCATTGTAACATGACAAAACTCCCTTTTCTTTCTTTTTACTTTCAGCAATTGGCACTATTATTGTATATTTTCTTTCAGGCTTAATGCTTTTTCTTTATTTCTAGTTAGCTACTGTGAATATATATTTTTATTGTGTGTTCATGTTGGGTAATGTTAACATCAACAAAATATATGCATTTTCGTTTATTAATATTGTAGCCGTCGACTCTTCTAAACTTTTATTCGAGTCTGACATTTTTATAGTTATTTCCTTTTTAAATTTATTTTTATTTTAGTCTAATGCCAACTCAGTGCTAAGATTTTTTAAGGTCAATATGATATAAAATGTGTATAGTGAAGGATCTCTATTCTCCTTAAAGGAATGATAACATCTCTACTATCTTCGATTAAATTGGGTATTTGCTGTTGATTTGAGATTCTTTTATTTGCATGGTTATAAAAACATTTGTATGTCTGCAAAAAAAAATTCAAAAACATTTGTATTTCTAATAAATATTGTAATGAAAACAGGGGTTTATAATGTATTAATACTTTTCTGATAAAAAAAATTTGAACCATCTCCTATTCTGTGTTATAGGCATCGCAACAGAATGTACAAACCATGGTCAATATTACTGCCCATATTTATGATCTGTATTAATTAGTGGATATCTTATTTGGATATGGAAATTGGATTGATTGTTGAATCAATAGTACAAAATCATTAGCTAGATTGACATTTTACTATACTGTCACCCAGATTGATGATCATAAGCTGATGCCATTCTGAAATTATGAATCTACTATATTTTGGCCACATTTTAAATAATAGATTCATAGGCAGTTTCTTTATAAAATTGGAAAAATCCTTAATGGCTAACGATTACATCTCTTAATTTATTAGCTGTACTCCCTGGATGATGGCAGAAATTTTGAATTATAAAAAATAAAATCAGTTTGATGAGATTAATTGTGGATTGTTTGCCCTCAACAGTGGGGCATTCTTCCCCAGGTGACATTTGGAAATGTTTGGAGCTGGTTTTGTTTGTCACCAGTGGATGGGAGTGTGCTCCGGGCAGGTGGTGAGAATTCTGACAGCCGGGGAGTCTGCTACACATCTGGAAAGGTAGGACAGCCTCGCCAAGGAAGAATAAGCTCACTTGAATGTCAACAGGGCCGCTTTGCAGAATCGAAGTTCTCTTTCATCCTTTTATATCTATTCTTTCTATACAGCACATGATGGCAAGAAAAAAAGAAAGGAAACCAGTCTTTTTAGAAAAAGAAAAGACAGTGTCATGAAGAAGGAATAGAGGGTAGGCTCGGCATCTGCAGCTCAGCGGCTGGGGCGCCAGCCACATGCACCTGAGCTGGCGGGTTCGAATCCAGCCCGGGCCCGCCAAACAACAATGACAACTATAACCAAAAAATAGCCAGGCATTGTGGCAGGTGCCTGTAGTTGCAGCTACTTGGGAGGCTAAGGCAAGAGAATCACTTAAGCCCAAGGGATGGAGGTTGCTGTGAGCTCTACCAAGTGTGACAAAGTGAGATTCTGTTTAAAAAAAAAAAAAAAAAAAAATGAACAGAGGAATATAGAAAAAACTAGGAATGGGGCGTATACATCGAGGCACCTGTCTATTAAAAAGAGGAAGGATATTTGTAGTCCCTTTATTTTTATTTTTATTATTTTTTGAAGAAAAAAACCAGTAGTAAATAGTAAGAATACAAGACTTTGGATCAAACAGAAGAATTCTGAGAGGGTAGGAGGTGTGGAGAGAGAGCCTGAGACTCACTTCCACGGAGTCTCTGACGGCCTGTGTGTTCCAGACGCAGGAAGCATTCTGTGTTTTTTATACTCACTCCCTCAGTCACACTGGACATAATAGATCATTCTGCCGTTTCTATAGCAATTTTTATACAGGGTCTATTCTGCTACGATTTTGTGATTTTCCTTGTATAGTACTCTCCATGGTCCGAGTTCTGTTGAACATTTAAAAGTTAGACTGTCAACCTTTGCTCATAGAGCTCTTTCTATGTGCTTTAAAAAAAAAATGTATTGAATGAAACAGCATTCACTATAAGGCGAATATAATATATCTTCATATAATATATGTATACATATATATGCATGCTTACAATATGTATGTCTACATATCATATATATGTATAATTTTAAAAGTATATTTGAATACTAAAAAAATATTCTCACTAACCAACCTAAAGAATGGAAACTTGCCAATGACTTTGCAAATCAGCTGTGAATGGCTTGATTTTTTTTCTACCTGCCTCACAGGGGTGGTGACCTTATCTGATGTTTTGTATTGATCACTTTTGTTCTTAATCATTCCTCCACTTCTTAACACACACTTCTGAATTCTTAATTAACATATCGTTCAATTTTTGACTTTTGGTCACTTTCTATCACTGAAATGAAACATTAAGCATTATTCGGTATTCTTTTTCCCACTGAAGAGTTTATCTTTCAAATCAATTTTCCACTGAAAGAACTGTAGGTCATTTCAGTTTTGGCTAGGAAAACATTATGTATGTGATATTCTGTTGTACAAACCTATCAAAGTTTCTCCATTTTGTTATGAGTGAATATTTGTTCAGTTAAAATTTACAGAGTATGTCAATAATACCGCTTTGAAGAGTTCTGCACATATACCCTGAGCTTGCTGAATAAATTCCTGACTGGAATGTCTGGAATTTAGGGTATGTGGGGTACACAAGGTAATGTAAATGTCTTTTTCAAAGAAGTTGAATTATAATTTATATTCTACCCAGCAACTGCTGAGACTTATTTTTCTTCCACATCCACACCCATGTTTAGTGCTTGTTTATTCTACTAATTTTACTTCTTCTCTCCTTTCATTTTTTCTTTCTCTTTTCTTTCTTTCTTTCTTTTTTTTTTTTTTGTTTTCTTTTTCTTTCTTAATATGGTGGAATTATATCCCTTCTGTGTTTATTTATCCAAATGTTTTCCCCATTGTGAAGTACGTATACAGACAGTATTTTGTCCCTTTTTATATATTTTTTCTTTTTATAATGGTTTGCAGAAATGATTTATTTATATTCTGGTCATCCATATTTTATTAGTCATGTACGTTGTAATAGTCCCCTGTTTTGCCACTTGTCCATTTATTCTATTTATGAATTTCTTTATGAATAAAAATTTTCCACTTAAGTCAAATTCACTTGTTGGGCTAAGATAATGACGCTTTTTCAGAGTGATAAGAAACTTTCTCCATAGTGTCCTAGTAATAGTTTAAGTTTACTGTGTGAGTATCATGGACACTACGCATCCAGCTGCCCTTTTTTTTACAGGTTTTTACATGGTTACCATTTTCTTAGCAACACTTAGCAAACACTTTACCCTTGCTTTGCTGATCTTCTGTCACATTCAACACTGTGTCACATTGACACATACATGCAGGTGCATTTTTGAGTTCTCTTATTGTTTCCAAATGAATCCCGAGTTGCATACAAAAACATAAATGCTTTGAAATTTGGTAAGAAATTATTGGGCTCCCACAGAGTATGTGAGCCCTTCATTTGCCTTTCTTTATGAATATGTTGTTTCTGGATCTTTATTATTTATGTAAATGTCTAAGTAAGCTTTCCAATTTCCATGAGAAGACCTGTTAGACTGGGAATGGGTTAGCATTGACCTAATCAGCTTCTCTTTATCTTGAAACTCATCAGTAGTTTTCAATACATTTTAATGCATTTTTCCAGGAAAATACTGCTCACCTTCTGTCCATTGTATCCTGGGCATGCTCAGGTTGTTTCCATTTGCACACTTATTTAATGAGAATCTTACTCAGTTGCTGGTATACAGATATATAGTTGTTTATTACCTAATGATTTGTGTCTTATTTTCTTGCTAATTTCTCTTACTAATGCTACTAACTAATAAATGACTTACTTGGAATTTTTCATAGGGTTATAAAAACATTCTTTATATTCAACCATTATTGTCAAAAAAAGTCCAATGCGTATGTTTCTCCCTGTTCGTAGAAAATGATATTATTTAATTTTCTGACAATAACCGGGGTTTCCTAATCTCTACTCTCTGCACTATACCTTTTTCACCATCCATGCTAGATAAAAGTATTTGGACCTGTCTTCCACCTTTAATAATCCTCTCTTTTCATAGGTATAATGTGGTGACTAATCCACTCGTTTAATTTTGGCTTTTAATATTATATTTTTTTTATTACTTTTATAATTTCTAAGCATTCCTTTTTTTTTTAATTTACTCCTTTTAATTTTTATTTGCAAGCTTCTTTACTGTATTAGGAAGCACAAGACATCATTTTTGTATTATATGTAAACGATAAGGTCAAAATTTGGAAGCATTCATTGGTCTGCTTCTGCTGGCTCTTACTTTGTGGTATTTTTTTCCATGTGTTACTTTTTATAGCTGTTCCTTGCAATGAGTCCATAAGCTTTCTTTAAAGGTTAAAGTGGATATTTCTGGAGGCAAATTCGGTTTTCATCTGCCTGTTGAGAGTCCTTCCAATGTAGGCTCATAATATTTTAATTATTTCTACAAGATTTTTCAGGCCACAAGGGAAGCATGAATTTAGCAGCTGACTGACACAATGACGGGCATCAAATTATTGATTTTCACTAATGATAATTTTCACTTCTTTCATACCAAGATCAAGACATACAAGAATATTTTTTCTTGCAGCAGCAGCTGCAGGCTTATAGCTAGAAAAGATGGTCATTCAATGACATTTTGTACTTTGAGAAAGACCTCCTATTGATAACTTAAATGTAGAACAGCATTAATTTTATCAGTTTGTTCTAGAACCACATACAACTCTAAATAAAACACTTAAGACTCTTTAGAGTTTAGCAGATACGAAGGGGAAAGATGATTTTTTGAAGTTTGCTTCCTACCAATGTAACTTCCATTTGTTTTGAAAGCTAACTATTTTCTTCCCAACTATACCTTATTTAGAACGGTTTTGCTTTTTCTATTTGCTTTAATTGATTGTCCGATTCAATTGAGTTGTATCATGTATCCTGTGCTGGTAAAGAAAACATTCCATCTCTTTTCTCTCTCTTCATTTTGGTCCCTAGTAAAGTTTGTACGATCCTGTAGAATTTCAGCGTTCTGAAAATGTCCAGCTCTCAGTTTTATCTCTACCCTCCCCTTAAGGTCATTTATTGGGCTGGCTGTCAAATAATCATGTCAATACTAATTTGGTTACATTCGGCTTATGTTGAAATAAATGATCACTAACACTTTACTTGGCATGTGGCAAAAGATGACTTGAAAAACAGTAAGTCAATAATTCCATTTGGTATATGCTATGTTTAAAGCAATTACTAGATATTGAAGAAGAATTTTAAATTGGCATCTTTTTTTTGGAGACAGTTTTACTATGCTGGCCCTTGGTAGAGTGCTGTGATGAATTTTAAATTAGCATCTATTTTTTTTGGGGGGGGGAGACAGTCTCACTATGCAGCCCTTAGTAGAGTGCGATGGCATCACAGCTCACAGCAACCTCAAACTCTGGAGCTTAAGAGATTCTCTTGCCTCAGCCTCCCGAGTAGCTGGGACTACAGGCGCCCGCCACAATTAAATTAGCATCTTCATATAAAAATGCGGTAACAAAAGTAGAAGCAGAAGTAGCTATTTAAGACTCTATCATCTAAGAAATTGTATTTAAAGTTATGGGGTTAGATTAATGGTTGCAAATGGTGAGTGTGGATAAAGAGGAAAAGATTGGATCCTGGAGCACTCTGTATTTAGGAATTTAAAAAGAGGGAGCTTCAAAACCCCCATCTGTAAAACCGAGAGCAAGGGAGTTGATTTTAATTTAAGTAGCATGAACCATTTCATCATTCAAAATCAATGACCAAGTAAACAGAGGTCACGTAAATCTTGGAGATCTTTGGAACTTAGAAAGATTGAAACACTCGGGCAGGCAAGCTGGCTTCAGGTAATTCACACAACTAGAGAAATTAATCTTGCTACTTTTACGTGTGTGCAAGTTAAAAATACAATTGCTGTTCATGCTTGTTCCACAATGGCTTTAAGTAGGCTGTGATTATTCTGTCAGAAATCCTGATACTAATGGACGTAACAAAGCCACCTTTCTGCTGTCATCACATCAACTTAATTAAGAATGCCTCTCACCTGTCAGCCGATTAGGGCGAAAAACACCAAGGGACCCAGTTTCCAGCTTCATCCGTAACTCAGTCAATAGAAAGCTTGAAACTGCAGACACCACTTAACCTTGCTGTGCCTCCTTTGACCTACTGGTCTAATGAATAGAAAATGATTTTAACCTCCAATAGATGCGGAGAGAACCAAGTAATTCACTATCTCATAAAAGAACGGGTTACACAAATGAACAACAAAATAAATGAGTGAAATTTAAGTGGAAATAACTTTTGGTTTGGATGTATTTTTTAAAGACTCTCAAGTTTAACTGATCCCTGAGCAAAGACCTTATAACTTAACATAAGACGTAATTTGTAACGGCACAACGTCACTCACAATGACCGTCGGATAATGTGAGGGAGGGAAGGGGGAAAGCCCAGGCCACTGTCATGCAAAGGTACAGCAGACTGCCTGTCCTAAGGAATTGTTTATTCTTACAATCAGTGAGTAATGGCTTTATTTTATCAATGTTGACACTGTTAGTTCTAGTTTCTTCCATTTGCTGTATCTTAAGGTTGACTTCACAGATCGCTGGTATTTCGGCAGTATTATTGCAAAGAACTTATATTTTGAACAAGTCACTGCTTGTTCAATGTGCCGTATCTTTTCACTCTGATTTAGTCCTCACAAGGTAAATCTTGCTGCATTGCCTATGAATTAGTAGGATTTAGTCATCCAGCGAAACTGGAAATTTGGTATATTCTAAGCAGTAAAAAAAGGAAAATCTTGGGGCTTTTAATATTTTAATCCTTATCTGTATTTTTTCTTTGGAACAATTAAGCTAGACATCAGAGTGTCACATAGGGAGGCAACTCTCTCTGAGGAATTCAAATCCTCATCCTCAGCATGACAGAATCCATTCAAAGCAATAAAGTCCTGTGTGTGCCTGGTTTGTTTTTCATTTTGGTGGCTGAGGAGCTAACCATGGATCCAAGTAAAATCAATGGACAGACAGTGATGTCAATTGTAAGTAGTAAAAGTATAATTGTGCCATTCTGACATTTAATTAGCTAATATACAAACTGATGAAAATTTTAACTATATTTTGAAGTTTTAAAAAATGCCTGGCATTTTTCTCCAATTTTATATGCAGTTTTTCTTTTCATATTCTGGAATGCATGTATATTTATTATATTACAGAAATCTTACACAATGATCTATAGTCTGCTCATTTACATTCTAATTATAAAATGCTGCAGTTTTGTGCATTTGATGTGTTAGAGTTTAATTCTTTCTTGGTTTGTGGATATTTACACTATTTTAATTTTTTTATGTTTTAAATAATTCCATAGTAAACATCTGTGCATTGATCCACATTTTGGGTTATATCTTTACATAAATTCTTATACATGCATGACTCTTGAATAAGCAAAATATTTGTTCTTCATGCACGCTAATACTGGGTACTGTGATTCCTTGTTATAGCAATTGATTCACCACTCTGTCATTTAACAGCATTATTGAGATAAAATTTATAGACTGTACAATTTATCCTTTTCAAGGATACAATTTAAAATTCTTAAATGAATCCTTTTCAAGGATACAATTTAAAATTCTTAAATGTGTTACATTATATATTTTTAAAAATAATGGTAAAATAGTTATGACAATATATAAATATCGGACAATACAGGGGCATTGATTACATTTGAATTCTTGTGCAGCCATCACCACTAATATTACTAAACATTTTACATCATCTAAAATAGAAATTCTGTAACCATTAATAATTCCTTTTCAGAAGCTCCAGATAACCTGCAATTTACTTTCTGTCTAAATGAACTGACTTTTCTAGACATTTCATAAAATGAAATTATACAATATTTGTCTTTTCTTTTTTTTTTTTTACATGTACATGTGTTTATTAGGTTTTCATTTTTTGCCTTCACAAAATGAAAGAGGCTTAAAATTTAATAACAATAACAATATTTAAGGTAAGGACTAGAAACAAAAATCTCGTAAAGAATGAACAAACATAAATACCTTCAGAAAAGAAATCAGAGAATTGCTGCATCGAAATATTAAGCAATAATAATAATAATGCAAAGAAAGTAACATTCACATTGTCAAATAAGAGTATGTCTATTATAAAATGCTTTGACTCTGAGATTCGGTATGGAGTCATCAGTTAACTTCTTCTTATTTTTTTTAAGTCTCAAAAAATAGACAACTAATATTTATAAATAAAAGTAAAAGATAATTTAAAAAAACAGATCATGCCAAATGTTATAGACCATAGAAAAAGAAGAAATACTTCAAAATCAGTCTACTTGATCTGGGTACACCTGATATTAAAATTGGAGAAAATATATTATTATAAAGGGGAAATTACAAACATATGTCACTTATAAATGAGGAAGCCATATCCCAAGCAACATATTACTTAAACATTAATTTTCAATATTTGTCTTTACTTTTGCCTGGCATATTTCAGTTAACTTTGAGGATCCATTCATGTTACCGTATATACCAACACTTCATTCTTTTTGTGGTGAATAAAATCCATGCGTATGTTATTTATCCAACATTTTGTTTATCCATTTATATGTAGATGGACTGTTTGGGTCATTTCTCCCTTTGGGGTATTGTGAATAATGCAAGAAATGCTGATATAAAAATATCTGTTTAAATTCCTGCTCTTCTGGCCTGAAGTATTTACACACACACACACACATACGCAAAATGTTAAAGTCCTATTCCCCCAGAATTTGTGTTTGGAGATAGGGTCTTTCAAGAGGTAATTAAAGTTAAGTGAGTTCATTGAGTGGACCCTAATGCATTATTATACGAGCGTCTTTATAAACAGGGGGATTAGAACACAGACACGGCAGGAAAGCAGGAAGCGTTGAGAAGAAGACGACCATCCCCCTGCAGGGAGACAGCGTCAGAAGAAACTAAACTTGAAGGCATCAACTTCTAGCTTCCAGAACTATGGACAGCTGGATTTCTACTGTTTAATTTGTGTATTTTCTTTTGGTTGCCCTAACCAACCATCACAGCTGTATTCAATTTCTTCTTTTTTTTTTATTAAATCATAGCTGTATGCTATGATGCAGTCATGGGGTACAATGTGCTGGTTTTATACACAATGTGAAATATTTTCATCAACCGGTTAACATAGCCTTCACAGCATTTTCTTAGTTATTGTGTTAAGACATTTATATTCTACATTTAGTAAGTTTCACATGTACCCTGCGAAGATGCACCTTTCACCATTAACTAAGATAGATTCTCATTGGATTAAAGATTTAAACTTAAGACATGAAACTAAAAATACTAGAAGAAAGTGCAGGGAAAACTCTTGAAGAAATCGGCCTGGGTGAATATTTTATGAGGAGGACCCCCCTGAGCAATTGAAGCAGCATCAAAAATACACTACTGGGATCTGATCGATTTCTTTAACTACATACCCAGGAGTGAAAATTCTAGGTCAGATGGTAATTCCAGGTTTGTATTTTTGAGAAATGAGTCATCTGTGTTATACATATTTAGGTGCTTACCGCATGCCAAGATTTTGAAATATATTTTAGAAAACAAAGTGTGTGCAATCCCCTTTTGTCAAAGATGCCCTCTCTAAGAGATAAGAGTATTATAAATAAAAATCTGGGTGTAATGATAGAGATATTCAAAAGATATCAAATTTGAATCCATTACATCACTGACAATCATGAGTGATTTTACTTCTTCACGTCTTAAAGTAATAGACACAAGGGGCAATGTGTCCTTAAATCAGTATCTTTCTGAAATATGTTATAAAAAATAGTCACAAAGCCTCCCCCCTTTCAGGCAGACTCTTCCAAGGTGAAGATGCCTACCTTCTCAACGAGGAACTGAATCTATTTTTCTATATCTTAAATCTGTCTTGGTCATTTCTTTGGCCAAGGGAATATTAAACAAAATGAAGCAAACAGACTTGAAAAGTGTTCCTACACTGATGATTGTTCCTTTGGGGTCTTTGAATCCCTAAGGCCACTCTATGATAGAACTTAAGTCAACTTGGTGGAGGGAGAGAGAACATATGAAGACGCCCAGCTGAACGACAGATATGTGTGGGGCTCTGCAGACTCATCCATCCACCAGCCAGTCTCTTAGCTGACAACCGTGGGAGCATGAAGGAACTCCCCAAGGACACTCGGATCAAACCAAATCAGAAGAACTCTTCACATACACACACAGAATCATGGGCTAAGCTCAATAAAATGTTGTTTGTTTTAAGTGGTTGGAGTCTCAGGCAGCAGAAGCAAACATTTTGATTGGCAGTTATATTGAAAATAATTTCATATCTTTTGTTACCGATAATTGTTTCTTACACCATTGTCCACTAATATCTTGATTTGTTATAATAAATATAAATGTGATATATATAAGAATTTCTTCATGGCACGAGTCATTTTCTTCAGCTTTCATCCTCCAGCCTCTAGTGCCTGGCGTCTAGCAATTATAACAGTGAAATAAATGTTCATCAAATGAATAAAAGAGTTCTTTATGCCCAATAGATTTCAATATTGTTATCTGTAATTTGATTTCAAATAGTTTCCCAATAATTTAACTCATTTTGATACTTTTTCTTATGCATAAACAATATAATATCTCTGCAATGTGCTATGTCTTTCTGAATATATGTTATTGATCTAACCTTAGAAAAATTATCCTATAGTCAAAATAGACAATGAAGATAATGAATCACAGGGTTCATGCTCTCTGCTTTTTGTTATCCGAAGATCATTGATAGGTACATTCTAACTAAGTTTTTTTTTTTTTTTAGTTGTTTAAGGCAAGAGTGCAAACGAAGTCCTTTTTGCTCTAGCTATCTAGCAGAAGAAATGCCAATATTATGAAAGCATAAGTAATATGATGCAAATATCAGTATCATACAAAGTAGACTTCAGAGGAAAGAAGGATATCCTCACAGAGATTAAAAGAATAAATTTCAATGATAAAATAATCATCAATCTGTCTGAAAGAAATAGTGATCTTTTATTTTATTTTAATTTTACATTTTGAAAGAGATGGGGTCTCACCTTCACTACACCAAGCTGTAGTGCAGTGGTGTGGTGATAGGTTATTATAATCTTGAACTCCTGGGCTTGAGGGATCATCTTGCCTCAGTCTTGTTTATAGCTAGGGTTATAGGTGTGCCTCATGGTGGCCAAAATAGTCTTAAATACATACACTCTTCATAACACAACTTCAAAATAAATTGAGTAAAATTTTATGGAACTAAAGAGAGCATGGCCAGATCCATAAGAAGATTATGCTGGAGAGTGTAACACCTGTCTATCACTACCTGTTTAAATGAATCATACTCTAATATCAGTACATGTGTTAAAGAATTAAAGAAGAAAATATAAAGTAGTGTTGGATATTTCCAACCAAATAGCTCCAAAGCCCCATTTTTCAAGTAGTGAAAATTACAAGATATATTCATCAAGATAGACCATATCATGAGCCATACATCAAGCCTCAATATATTTGAATTTTTGAAATCACAGAGTATATTTTGTCACAAGCACACTCAGTCATAAATCAATAAAAATAAGATAATCTAGAGAAAAACGCAAGCTATTTGGAGAGTACACAGGGGCTTCTGTGCATTCTTTAGTGTTGTCATTTAAAAAACTCCTAATCTTGGGTGGCGCCTGTGGCTCAAAAGAGTAGGGCGCTGGACCCATATGCCGGAGGTGGCGGGTTCAAACCCAGCCCCGGCCAAAAACTGAAAAAAAAAAAAACAAAAAAAAAAAAACTTCTAATCCTGGTATTTTGGGGATTTGTGGCATGTTTTAATATATGTGCTGAACAAACAGATTGGTATTTTGCAAGAGTGAATTTTAGCTGGTCTGTCTTCCGTCTTTAGGTTTTGCATCTACTTTGGCTGCTGCTCTCCTTGTTCCTTTGGTTTTAAAGCAGTGCGGCCTTCACCTTGTACTGGGGGTGCTCAGAGCATAGGTTTTGCATTTAAGTCTATCCAACTATACATACCCCGTTAACACGGCGATGTCTGCATTCCGCAAGATTTTATATATTATAATATCATTATCAGTCTGTTTTAAATTTTTTCTTTGAGATGTGGAAACAACCTAAATGCCCATCAACCCAGGCATGGAGCAACAAACTGTGGCCTATACACACCATGGAATACTATCGAGCCATAAAAAATGAAGTCTTTCCATCTTTTGCATTAATCAGGATGGAGTCGAAACATTCTTCTCAGTAAAGTATCACAAGAATGGAAAAGCAAATGTCCAATGTACTCCATACTCATAGGAAGCCAGTAGATGATCTGATTCACACCCATATAGGAGAAAAACTCTTTTTAATTCAAGTTGTGTGGAGGGGTAATGGGGGGGAGAGCCGGGGGTGCTGGGATATTCCCACTTAATGGGCACAAGGTAGGGGTGTAGGGCACACCTTTGGGGTGTGGGATGCACCTGCAAAAGCAACTCTACCTAACGAATTCAAATATTGTGACCTGGTTGTTTGTACCCTCACATTACCCTGAAATATAACTAACTAGCTAAATAAATAAGTTAAATACATAAATTCTAATTTTCAGGTGTTGTGTCTTTTATTCATAGGTCTTGTTTAAGTATAAAAGAATGTCCTTTCAGGGAACACCTGAGAAAGTTCTTGGAGACCAAAGGACACCATGTTTGCAACTTATTTTAAGAAGAGGTCAATGGGCAGCGCCTGTGGCTCAAAGGAGTAGGGCGCTGGCCCCATATGCCGGAGGAGGTGGGTTCAAACCCAGCCCTGGCCAAAAACTGCAAAAAAAAAGAGGTCCATATAGTATGACCCTCTTTCTTTCAAGTCTGCAATTATGCCAAAATGAAAATTTAAAATTAAATAACAATTTGATTTAATTAGAAACATATTTATTTCAGGAACACTACAATGGCCCAATATTAAGAAATCAATATAATGTATTTCATTTTTCAGAGTATTGTATTTACAATAATAAGTGGAATCAGGAAAAAAAAAAGAAATCAATAACTGCATTTCAATGTATTAAAAGATTACAGGAGAAGAATAATGTAATTACCTCCATAGTGTTAAAAATATGTGAAAAGTTACATATTTCCTCCACATACATGTCATAATAATAATTCTTAAGAAACATAGGGTAGAAGTAAAATCCTTCCTTTTCAGAGCTTATCTCTGAGAAACGTACCGTATATCACGTTTATAGGAAAACATCAGAAAGTTAACTTTAAGTTAAAAAAAACAAAGTTAAAAAAAACAAAACTAGATTGGGGTGCCAGTTATAACTACTACTGAATCCTGCTGAATGTAAAGTGTATGACAATCACCAATACAATAAAAATAATAAAACTAGAAATTACATTAAAAGCTAAATATTAAAGAGAAACAACATTCTCGTGTCTTGCAGAATTCATAATGATTTATTTAAACTAACAGTCACTAATAAGAAAGTATTAGAGATGGATAATTTCAAGACCACCACACTATAAATACTGTCTTTTTAATACCACAAATATCAAAAATAAAAGGAAAGTTATGTAAGAAATTCATTTTGCAGTCAGAAATGTCTGTCTACTCTATATTACCTAGGAATAAATTGAACAATAAATATGTTGGAATCTACTGGCATTTATTGAGCTATGTAAAAGAAATTTGAAGTTTTTAAAAGTATTTTTTTTAATTTTCAAAATATTAAGAGAGTACCAATGTTTTTCCTTACCTGAGAGGACTTTGTAGTGTTGAGTCAGGGCTGGAAGGGCTTCAGGGAACACCCACATGATGTTCATTGTACACACTGGGTAGGTAATTTCCATGCCCCCCTCACCGCGCTCCCCTCTCACCGCTCTCCCCTGCTTGGTTTCCTATGACATTTACTTCCCACTGTGCACATGTGAGCCCTTCCACTAGCTCCAACTTATTAGGAACCACATGTGTTGTGTGTTTTTCCATTCTTGAGATATTTCATTTAGGATAATGATATCCAGCTCCATCCAAATTGCAGCAAAAAGCATTAATTCATTAATTTTCGTGGCGAGTAATACTCCACTGCAGACTTATACCACGGTTTGTTATACCTGAGGATCCCTGTTTATACTCACTGATATTGACCTAAATGTATAATTATGTTAATTAAACCAGAATGCTGATTCTGGAATGTAAAAATTAATTAATGGGAAGAGTATGCCTATATACATAGATTATACACAGACTTTGCAGAAACCCTGTATATGCGGGTATATGTAGATACATATATATATCATCATTCAGATTTTGTTAAATTTAGGCTTTTAAATAAATGCATGACATCATATGATATTATTTGAACCATTTACATACGAAGGCTGAATTATGCTGGCAGAGTTGACCATGTGTATTTGTGTCTTTAATAACACGACCACAAATTTCTCATCATTAAAATGTCTTTCTTATCGACCACTTGGTGTAACATATGTTTTTCCGATAGTGAAAATCTTACATGTAGGGAATAGTTTTTATTTTAATTTCTGTTGTTTTATGAGGTTTTCTGCATTTATGTTTTTAAGTGAGATTAATCTAGGGTGTGTGTAACCTGCACCCACATGCACATAAGCATACTGGGGATGCCTAAATTCATGCTATTTTTACAAAAGTAACTTCCGGTTTTTCCATTTTTCTTTCTATTGGGTCAACATATATTAGAGGAATTTTTTGTTAATTCTTTCATTTTCTGAAATATAAATTCTGGGCCATGTGACCTCATTGGAAGAAATGATTTGATGAAATTTTATTTTAACGTATTCATTTGCATCAGGAAGGGTTGAGTATTAATTTTTTCTAAAGTCAGTTTTGTTTATTTTAGACTATTTAATTTAGACAGGAATTTGAAAATGGCATTTTATTTTTGGCTTGAGTATTTGGTCAATTAGAAGGCTATGCTCCCCCCCCATCTTCCATATCCTGTTTATATAATTATAATTTTAAAGTACCAGAATATATTTCATAATCCTTATAAAATAGAAGAAAAATACCTAAATATCCTTTGTGTGATCCATATCATTTAGATTAAAGATCAAATAAAGAATTTTTAAAAGGCTATTAATTTATGACCAAATATACTTCTCCACACCAAAATACCCAGTGGGTGATGTGAAGTGTAAAGGGACCATCTGCTACATTTCATGTTTTTGTAATACACTTGTTTCCATCATAATGCCAGCAAAAATTGTATGTGCAGTCCTCAGATGAGTTTTCTGGGCATGATTTCCTTCCAGATGCAATTTTATGACCATCAATTTCAGTGCAATTTAGTAAATTTAGTGAATATCTTCTATGTATATTCCTATTCAAATTGGCAATTTGAAAAGAAGTTAAAATAGATCCTTTGCTGTCTGGGAACATTTAACTTACATGGGCATTACAGACATGATCATGGGAAGAAACTGCACTGATTTAAATTTACATACAGTATGAAGTACACAATTGTGCATTACAGAAAAAAAAAGTGTCTTAATTAACCTAATACCAGATGGCTCTAAAGTCACCATGCACAGAGAAATGGGAAATGGTAGCTAAATGGACCCTTATTTACAAAATGTTCATCGCCAAAATTTACAAAGAAGTGGCCACATAGAGAATATTTGGTGACTACTTCTAGTGCTTTATTTATTTATTGTTGAGAAGGTGCCAAGGAAAAGGTGTAAGTGAAATCTCTTCAGATTTTTGACTCAAAATTCTGTTAATATGTTGCCTGAAAAAAAGAAAAAAGGGGATATTAGTTAAAATGAATTGCTTTCATTTTCAGAAAAAGAAACTATCATGGAAAACAAAAAAAAAAAGAAAGAAAAAGGAAAAGAAAAGAAACTATCTTATCAGGATAAAGCAGGAGTTGACAAACTATGGTCCACAGGCCAAATTTACCTTGCCACCTGTTTTTGCAAATCTAATTGCATTGCAACACAGCCATATCTACCATCAGAGAGGAATAGTTGCACCTGAACTGTCCATATTGAAAGCCTAAAATATTTAAAATCTAGCCATTCACAGAAAATGTTTGCTGACCCTGGGACAGAACAAAATAATGACATTCTCTGGTGTTCGTTTGTCTTTGGGTTTAGAGGGAGTTATGAGGGCTCCACCTCTGCCTGTCTCAGCTTTCCCTGCCGTGGCTCCCACCTCGGCAGGCTCCGCAGCTCACTGCAGTAAAAGCAGCAGGATTACTTGACCAATTTAGAAGCAGGGTCAAGAAAGATAAACTCTTTCTCAAAATGTTTAGTAAAATAATGGGAGTTGCTTTCTGCATCAAGGTCTAGATGCATGTTCCTGCCATTTTCAGAGTCATGGCGGAATCTCAGCCAAACTCAGTCCCCAAAGGAAAGTCACAACACTCTTCACACCCACACAGGTGACAAAGGTCAGAGTATGTCCAGCTCTTCACACCCACACAGGTGATAAAGTCAGGGTACGTCCAGCTCTTCACACCCACACAGGTGATAAAGTCAGGGTACGTCCAACTCTTCACACCCACACAGGTGACAAAGTCAGGGTACGTCCAGCTCTTCACACCCACACAGGTGACAAAGTCAGGGTACGTCCAGCTCTTCACACCCACACAGGTGATAGTCAGGGTACATCCAACTCTTCACACCCACACAGGTGATAAAGTCAGGGTACGTCCAGCTCTTCACACCCACACAGGTGATAAAGTCAGGGTACGTCCAACTCTTCACACCCACACCATCAATAAAGTCGACGTGTGTCCAGCTTGTTGGGAACACAGAAGAGAGAGAGGATTTTGAAGGGACAGTTAGAAATAATCAATTTTAGCCATAGTGAAATGAAGAAAAGATACAGTAATTTAAAAAGTCTAAAATTTATATAGAGTATATTAGTGAGTTAGACAAAGTTTTGACCTTTAGAGAACTTTGTATTTATTACCTTTCACGATGCTGCTGTAAAGAAGATACTATCATAACGAGCCCTTTTACAGATGAGAGAAGTGAGGCCAATTGAAGGTATTCAGAAATAGTAGTAGTCAAATAATATTGTTTATTTACTATTTGCTAAGCAAAAAATATAGTTTTTTTTTTTGTAATTTTCTTTCCTGGCAATACATAATTGTTAAGGGGTCCCTGTTCTAAGCATTGCATGTCTAGTTATGTACAAAAAAAGGCAAGGTTCCTCTCCTCTTGGAAATTGCTCTCCTAAGATGTAACAGTAAATGGAAACAAAAGTTGGCTTTTGATGCCAATACAACATCAGAAAAGTATGATGGGATATGCCCTCTTTAGAAATAAATGTATGTTTAATCCTAATCTCTTTATGCACATAATTGACCCATGCATTAATATTATACTAGATATTTTTGTTTGTTGAGTATAAGCATAGTTTTGAGAGACAGGAGGAAAAAGATACAGCTTTTCTGCTAAAGAATGTTCCCTCTGTTTAAATGAAGAAAACTGGAAGTTCATGTTTTATTGTTTACAAAAAGCAAGATTACATGTCTTTTATTCAATAAATGTAAATAAGTTATTTATTGGAAGTAGGTAAGAGAAAGATCATGGCTGTAGTTAAGGATTACTGAGTCCTTGAAAAATACCAAATTATCTTGATTAAACTATTTTTTAAATCAACTGTCATTATTATGAACCTTTTCTACTGGGATAGAAATTCTTGTGGTCCCCTGGCCCCTGATACACCGTATGATGTAATGGCGAGATTTGAACCCAGGGAGACATGGCTAGAGCAGCCTGCTTCTCCTCACAACCCCATGCCACCAGCACAAAATCCCCATTTTCATGGTTGCTGGTTGTTGACTGTTCTCTTGTTTCAGCTGTGAGAAGTTATGAGACTTTGTAGTTGATTTGGATAAACAAAAAGGAAATTAATCCCTTTCCTTATATTACTAGGGATGGGAGAGTGCTTGCAAATATTGTAGATAATCGTAAAATAGGAGATTCTAGGGCTCACTGTTTCTAGAGTCCCATAGTTCAGAAGATGAATTCAGGTAGTCCCCGGCTTTGTCTGTGAAAAGCATAAACAAGGTGGTAGCCTTCAGGAGAGAATCTGAGATGAGTTGTCTACCTTTGATATAGGAACACACAGTTGCCATGGTGCTCTTTAATTCAAAATATTATGGATCAAATAGATAAATAGTCCATGATTTAGGAAAAAGTTTTTGGAACAGGCCTCCTTTGTGAAAGAAACAAAGGTCAAGTTCATTATTGTCTGTGCTTATGAGGAAAACACATTTATAGTTGCCACAGTCGTAGAATCGCAGGCATAGGAATGAGCTCTCTCTTTCACTTGTGTCACACTTTCATTTTTTTTCTAGATGATGAGAATGTTTTAAATGTTACAGTGAAACAAAATATAGGGGGACACAATAGAAATGTTTCAATAATGAGGCAACAGTAATAAAATATAGGGGACACAATAGAAATGTTTCAATAATGAGGCTACAGGCAAAAGTAACAAAAAACATACCGTGTGATAGATGAGAAAACTATTTTTGTCTCAGATAATTTGGTAGGTGTGGCGGGAGTGGTGGGTCACACCTAAATCCTCGCACTTGTAGAGGCTGAGGTGGGACACTTGCTTGAGGCCTTAAGTTTGAGACCAGCCTGAGCAAGAGCAGATCTGGTCTCTACAAAAAATACAAAAGTAGGATTACGCCTGTGGCTCAAAGGAGTAGGGCGCCGGCCCCATAGACTGGAGATGGTGGGTTCAAACCCAGCCCCAGCCAAAAACTGCAAAAAAAAAAAATTAGTTGGGCATCGGTGACACATGCCTGTAGACCTAGGTACTTATAGTCTGAGTTGGGAGAATGGCTGAAGCCCAGGAGTTTGACACTGTAGTGAGCTACATTGATACCAACACATGCTAGCTCAGGCAACAGAGCAAGATCGTGTCTCAGAAAAATAAGAAAATAAATAAATCTAAAAAATAAAATACCATAAAATAAAAATATGTTCCTGAATGTACATTTATATATATTGCCTTCAGATATAAACTTCTCATTTTGTAATATACAAGAAAATAAGTATATTACAGATTTTTTTCTAATTTAGTACTTCTTTAGAATATGAAATGAAAATTTGGTCTTGACGGCATTGTTATATTCATTTTCTATTCAGATTTAGGTGGTTTAGGTCAGCTTAGCAATACTAGAATATACAAATATTTAATTCAATAGGATTTTAAGATATATTAATGTTCTCCAAAATAAAGTGTGAAATAAAGACTAAGAGTAATTACAATAGCATTGTCCTGGGGAACGTTCATCTCATTGTCCTGAACCATCAAGGGATTGAGACAATGATGTTTTCTTTTACATTGAATGATCTTATGGTTCAATGTTCTATTTCATTTTCCTCATCTAGATTCTTGAGACTTTTGCGTTATTTGGCAGTGAAGGACATAGATAGAGAATCCAGGAAGATGTTTGCTGAAGACACTTATTACAGCACTCATTTATAATCTAATGCAGACAACCTTTTACACGTTATGTATTCAGAGCTAAATCTATCCAAGGTTTTATTTTCTGTCCTTGAAAATTATCCACCTTAGTTCTGCTTGAGGTATTGTTATCAGCATTATTGTTTTATAATCTAGCGAATAAGCTGACTGCCCTAGGGACCGTCACAAACTGGTCAGCATACGGAGGTGGTCGACAAAAAGAACTAGACCTGATGTATTGACACATGTGGGGGGTGTAGGTCTGGTCTATGAAAACTAGGTCAACTTAAGTAGGTGGTAAATGTAGGAAGGTGGTCAACTATGGAGGTTCTAATATACACACATATATATATCCAGATGTACATACATAAATCCAGTATGTATATATGTGTGTGTATATATTATATGTGTGTATATTATTTATGTGTATATATTATTTATTATATGTGTATATATAATATATTATATGTATGCATGTGTATATGTATTATTACATATTATATATGTGTGTGTGTATATATATATATAAATATATATATATATAGAGAGAGAGAGAGAGAGGGAGAGAGAAATCTCAGTGGTTAAGGCATCAGCCACATGCACTGAGATAGGTTCAAACCCGGTCTGGGCCTGCTAAACAACATTGACAACAATAACAGAAAAATTGCCAGGCACTGTGGCAGGTGCCTGTACTCCCAGCTACGTGAGAGGCTCAGACAAGAGAATCACTTAAGCCCAAGAGTTTGAGGTTTCTGTGAGCTGTGATACCATGGCACTCTACCAAGGATGGTATAATAAGATTGTCTCAAAAAAAAAAAAAAAAAAGAGAGAGAGAAGAAAATAAATGTAAGTATTATTCTAGGCATAGATGGGTAAATATGTGTCTTTTCCAAAGAGGTTCAGCAGAAGGTAGCGATACCCATGTTAATAACACACTGGAATAATCCTAGTTCATTGAAGTAAATTTAGGCACAGTGACATTATACTTCATTCTGTGCTAATTTCACTAAATTATAGTGATATCAATGAATGTATATGTAATAGAAAATAATTAACATGTTAATCCAGAGGTGAGTACCATCTAACACTCAAAATTGTATTTTTCACTCATATCCAACCACATTTTTTTGTACTGTTCCCTAGGAGTTGACCACTTTATTTGAGGAACTGTCATTTTGATAGGGGTTAACACACAAGATCATCTTCCTGGAGGGTAATTTTGCTAGAAGGTTTTAAGACAGCTGTGGTGGGATTTGTTTTATATTATACTCAGTTTAGGGCAGAATGCAAAGTCCCCAGGCATACTGCTAAGACAAGGCATTTCAAACACCTCGCTTGGTGGCCACTGCAAACTGCTGTATCTTTATATTATTGAACTAAGTTTCTTTTCCTTGACCCTTAAGGGTATTAATTGTAAATATTTGTGAAGCACTTGTTACAAAGAGGAATCTACTATTACTTATATGTTTTTCTCAGTCTTTAACATACAGGGAAACAATTATATTTTCATTTTTGTATAATATTATTATTATATTATTATTTTTTAAGACACAGAGTCTCACTTTGTCACCCTTGGCAAAGTGCTGTGGCATCACAGCTCACAGCAACCTCTAGCTCTTGGGTTTAGGCGATTCTCTTGCCTCAGCCACCCTTGTAGCTGGGACTACTGGTGCCCGCCACAACGCCCAGCTATTTTTTTTTTTTTTTTTGCTTGCAGTTTATTCTGGGCCAGGTTTGAACTTACAACCCTCAGTATAGGGGGCCGGCACCCTATTCCCTGAGCCACAGGTGCTGTCCTATAATATTATTTTTAAGTGTTTATTTGTATGCTGTTCCTTAAAATACTATTATAGAATCATCTTCCTAAGAGGTCCTTTTGCTTATTTTAAATATTAAAATCTGTACGTATTATACAATATGTATAAGCTGAACCATTTTTGCACTATATGAAAATTTTAGATTTCTCTTACAATTTTCCCAACCTAGAATTACAATATATTTGTAATGATGAAGAATGATGTGTATACACAGATTCTTCTCTCTAAATTGAGGTTAAAAGTCTGTGCTGCTAACAGAGCCCAGACTCTTGGTACCCAGATATGGGTGAATTAATCACTGATGAACCATTTATATTTTGTATAGTTTAAATTTTATTAATTTGCATAATGAAGGCAACTTCAGCTTGTTGTAATCCATGGGAAATCAATCATCTTTTATACAGTGTTCACTTCCCAGCTTTGGAATGATTGTGCCTGGAAATGATAAAGTGGTTCCCAGAATTTCAGTGTTAATTACAGTGTAGTACATCACTGTGGCCCTCGTGGGGAGGGCGGGGCGGGAATCTGTTAGAGATCTGTATTACATTTCCAGCCACTTCCCACCTCAAACACGTTAGTAACGTATGAAAAACACACTATTTTTTTTTTCAATTTTAATTTTGAGTATTGTCCTAGTAAGCTATGGCAAAGACATCAACTTAAAACTTTTTGTAAGCTTGTTTTGGGAGAAATTACTAACCCTCCTAAATATTTTACAATGATTTTGGACCCCTGCTATTGTCCCTGATGTTGTGAAAGTACTCTTCAGATTTTCTTTTCAAGACTCCAAGGCACCATTTTCCCTGGTTGCAGGAATATGGGGTGGAGCCCCTTCTCAGCTTCATCATTTAAATCAGAATTACACACAACCACAGGGAACTGCACAGGACGAGATGATACCTGTTTCTTTAATGAATTCTGAAGTTTCTTTTGGCCATTTGTGGGATACAAAAGCCAACTCCCATTCTTCAGTTTGGGACAATGTCAATGGTGCTTCTCAACTCCAGAACCCCTCATGGGGTCAGCTACGTCTTCCATTGTCACCAGAATGTTGGTTAATTTCTCTCTCTCTGCTTATCCTGCACGTGTTTAGCTGCTATATGTCCCCAAAGTGCTCCACAGCAAAGCTTCTGCCCACAATCCTCCATGCCGTGGTCTGTTCCAGGACACCCACGTAACACAGTTAGACCTAAAGTAGTCTAAAGAAGCCGATTCTACAACGCAAATTTAGAACGGGATCTATTGTCAATGTAGTTCATATTCCAAGAGCATATGATAAATTTATCTGCCATAAACATGCCCTTTCAAAAAATCCTTAACATTGCCTTGTAGGGCATTGTTTTACAACCAGCGTGTATGAATATTTCATACCAGATACTCAGCCTTCTCGGGATCAGAAGCCAAATGAATCTCCCATTTTGTTTGTATAAAAATACGATTGCTTATTGTCAGATTCAATAATTTATATTTTCATTTATTCTAAAGCAAGAAACACCAACAGAAGGGCAAATCTTTTAAAATAAATCACCTTGCAGTCCCATTTTACCATGATTCACAGGCACAAAATATTGTCATTAACAAAAACAATAAAACAACCATTTATTAACTGTCTGATGGGAGTTCTAGATCCATTTGGTTATTTCAATTAAATTTTTAAGAAATTTTTGTTATTGAGAGAAGAAGGAGAATGGGGAGGGGGGAGAGGAGGAGAAGGACCTTCTAGCTCAGCACACATTCGATAGAGCCCAGCTGTGGGCAGCGCCGTGGCTCAGTCGGTAAGGCGTCAGCCCCACATACCGAGGGTGGCGGGTTCAAACCCGGCCCCGGCCAAACTGCAACAGAAACTAGCCGGGCGTTGTTGTGGGCGCCTGTAGTCCCAGCTACTCAGGAGGCTGAGAAAAGAGAATCGCCTAAGCCCAGGAGTTGGAGGTTGCTGTGAGCTGTGTGAGGCCACAGCACTCTACCAAGGGTGATAAAGTGAGACTCTGTCTCTCAGAAAGAAGGAAGGAAGGAAGGAAGGAAGGAAGGAAGGAAGGAAGGAAGGAAGGAAGGAAGGAAGGAAGGAAGGAAGGAGCCCACTTGTCCCCATCTCCAGTCCACACATATGAGGAGCTCTCATGGTCATGGAGGGCTTCCTTGAGGCCCCAAGGAAATCTCCAGGATACCAAAGAGGGTGGGAAACCAAGAAAGAGAGGTCTGTCATCTTTGGGGTTAAACGACTTCTATATCTCTTTCTCTCACTCCTTCTCTCCCACTTCCTTTCACTGCTCTGGTGAAGTAGGAGAGGAGAATGAGCGTGGGGGCTTCCTTCAGCTTGCTTGATTTCTGAAAATTATTTATCGCTTTATTATAAGCTGCCCTGCTAACATTTTGTGGATTAAATCATAAATAGTCTTGTTTATGAAATTACATTTTGGCAGAACCCTGAATGAAGGCTTCTCTCCTCTACGTCTAGAAAATCAGTTGAAGAAATTCAACGGGGCCTGGAAGTTCTTTAGTAAAATAGCTTAGAGACGTGGTGGATGGAGGAGGCCACTTATCTGAGGCGTGACCATCATTCAGACGCTCCGGTTTCTCTTTGAACGTGAATCTTGGTAGGCTATCTTCATTCCCCACAGCACAGTGGTTGGGTCCTAAAAGCAAGTGTTCAGGAGAAAGGGAATAAAAGTCACCAGTCAGTCCCTTACGACTCAGAAGCTGGTAGAGCATAATTTCTACCTCATTCCACTGGTCAAAGCAATAAACAGACCACCGAGATTTAAGAGGGAGGTTTTAGACCAATGTCTTAACGAGGTGGGTATGATTTTGTCGCTCTTATTAATCTACTAGATCTTTTGAGTAGCAGTGTTAATTTTTAGGGGGACACATAGTTCTTAACATTCTCTGTCTCCCTGCCATCAGTTCACTTGGTGGTAAGACTTGTAGAGCCAGCATGATAGGTCTAGGGTAAAGAGGAGAGGTTGAATAGCCTTTTTCACTATGTCTAAATCAGGACATGTAATACTTCAAATATGCTCAATTTGGAAAGTTATCAGTTTGGTATTTTTATGCAAAGAAAGGATCACGATTGGAAAGCTCTTTGGGAAAAAGATAAAGGTGGTAGATGAAATGTATTTGAATGGCACACTATTTTAAGCTTCAGATTTAAGATCTTTGTGTATTCCCTGGTTCACCACAGGCTTTCTGCTTTTGAACATGATGTATGTGGTTACGCCATCGTCTGCCTGGCCTCTGAATGCATCTGATTTTGCCATCCTGTTACTGGGTTATAACAACTAGACTCTATCTAGTCTACGAGGTAGCAGATTTGTCCTCTGGGCATATAACCCTTGGATTGTAGGGTGATGGTGAAAGTTAATATTTCAGACACCTTAATTCTGCCATTTCCTTTCTTGAAGACAGTAATAAGAATTGTCCTGTGTGAGGATGATTCAGGCATCTCACTGGTTTTGTGGCTTTTACCACTTTTTATACAATCCAAATAATAAATAGCATATAGTAGGCAGTAAAAATGGTTCGGGATGTATCACTTTTTGTCTCACTGTGTAGACATTTTCTAAATAAATTCACATACTCAGACCAGGCGTGGTGGCTTATGAGTATAATCCTAGCACTCTGGGAGGCGGAAGTGGGGGGATCGCTTGAGTTCATGAGTTTGAGACCAGCCCAAGCAAAAAGTGAGACCTCATCTCTACTAAAAATAGAAAAACTAAGGCAAGAGGATCACATGAGCCCAAGAGTTGAAGGTTGCTGTGAGCTACGACGCTACAGCACTCTACTCAGGGCAACAGCTTGAGACTCTGTCTCAAAATAAAACAACAAAAATCCACATACTCACCAGTAATTGTTTTAGTAAAACCAAAGACTTATCAAGAAAAATGGGCTTCAAGTCAAGTCAATTTTGTTCTTTTAATTTTAAGATGATAAGTATAAGGTCTGGGGAAATCACTTGACTTCTCTAATCATATAATCATGATAAAAGAAAGTCTAAAAATTACCATATTATTATTATGAACTTATTGGAATACAGCTTAATATTCCAATACACTGGTATTAAAACATTAAAATGATTTATATGTCAACATTCTTCTAGCTTTATAATGCAAAGTTTGGGCAATTAATCCCTCTTTAAAAAGTGATGTATTTTAGGACTAGCGTACCTTTATCTGATATACGACTTGCTATCCTCATTTATAATCTTTTATTGCAAGGAGGGAGTATAAATTTGTGGAAATTTCCCAGAACTGAAAGGTGAAAGAGTGTTTGTATTTCCTCCACACTTGTATTCTCACATTTTCATGAAATCTGAGAAACAGCTTTGTAGAAGTAATCTATTTTCTAATTATTTCAGTTGCAACCGGAGATACACAAACTCTGTCTCCCTTTTATGAGCATGTATCGGATGGTATGTACAGACTTCAGAATCCCAGGATTGAATTAAAACCCCAGTGACCTCTCTGCTTCTCAGGTTTTCTTGCCTCGCAGAGCCATTTGGAGATTAGTGGCAACATATTTAACTCACCTGAAACATCAGGGCCTCTTACCTGGGTAATAGCTTTTTACCATTGGTTCTAAAAGAGGTTAAATTTGCTAAGCCGATTGTGTAAACACTTTAAGATGTTAAGTGGAGAATATATATCAACATGAAGCTACATTTAAATACAGATAAACTGATAGCTACATCCTCTCGGAAGAGCCAGCCTTGCATCCAGGAGCAATCATCTTTCACTTATGTGATGTCCTGTGAGGGACAGATAATGGTAGTTCTTAAATTGTAACGGCTTCAGAAATTACTGATATTTGCATCATTCAATGATATCTTTTTCAAATAGTTTTAAGTTCCAACCTATTTATTAATCTCTGAGCTAATGGATCAGTAAAAAAAGCTGATTAACCAGTCAAGGCTGTTTTTAGCCCGGAAACAGGGAAGTCAAGTCCTACCAATGATCATTGTTAGCTGAAAATGTTATAAAACATTAAGTTCTTGGTTTTGCAGAAGTAAATTGTTCATTTTAGTTATATTTAAAAAGAGCAGTAATTTTAGATATGCATCTAAATTTTTGGAAATCTCTAAGCCTTTCAAGTTGATTGGAGCTAGATCAATACAATTGTTGTTAACTCATTTTTGTGAAAAATTGCAATGGCGTACATGTTTAACTGAAGGAACTTTCAGATTATAAATAGGTTGGAACTTGTAACTATTTGAAAAAGACATCATTGAATGATGCAAATACCAGTAATTTCTGAAGCCGTTACAATTTAAGTTAAATAGATAAAGAACTCTAATAAGTAAATATTCTATTATAAACATGAATGGCCTCAAGGTGGTCATCACTGGTCCTTGTTGATATTAGAACATTATTTCAATGTATAGGGAAGGTATTTTTGCCTCTTTAGTCAATAGATAAGCTATAACCTCCACTTTTTAAATGATAAGGTACAGAATATGTATAAAATTACCCTGTATTTTATGAAATTTAATACACAATAATTTCCATTTTTTCTGTATAAAAAAGAGCAATGATTCATTCAAAGTTTTCAACTCTCAAAGTACTTGTGTTAACAGTTCCTCATACTTGTAAGTTTCCTGCTAAACTAAAAAATTTTAGAGTGGAATTAAAGGTATTTGAGACTTAATTTTTAAATATAGGCAATTTTTTTTTCCTAACCTCTAAGTTCTGCCGTTTTACTGAAAGATCTCTCCTAGAGCATGTATATAAATTATAAGATTTAGTTTCGTCTAAGGCTTGCTTTTTCAAATGTTTTCTATTGTTATTGCTTATATTAAACTAATAGCTCTTTAGGAAGCTTTTTATCATTGGTTCAAAACATATTTAAAGTTGCTCAAAGGATTGTATAAGCTTTGTAACACTTTTAGATGTTAAGTACAGAATATATATCAACATGAATCTACATTACAATATAGAAACACAGGTAAGTTAATAGTCATATACTCCAGGAAGAACCAGCCCTGTGTGTAGGATCACTCACCTTTTACCTCCATGAGGTCCTGTGAATTCTTAGTAGGTTCTAATTCATGTTGTGGGCAGAATACACGGCCATATTTAGATGTTCAGTGTGGAAGACATGTTAGGTACGTTCTCATTCATTCTTAAACTAAACTCACAACTCTGCCAGTCTGTTAAGGTTATCATAACTCTGAAGCCCGTCTTGGTTTATACCCATATCCATCGCATACTAGACAGTAGTCTTAGTCTAGTCTTACCTAGAACTTGAGAATAATAGTAGCACTCCTTTCTTAGGATTCTATGAAGATTTAAACGGATAATACTGTAAAAATGTTGAGAGCAAACTTATCAACACCCACTAAGTATTAAACAAAAGTTGGGAGTGGGTCATAGTGATTGTGAATACGGACTCTGAAGCCCCGTGCCTGGGTTTAAATCTGAGGTACACCGTATGCTACCTGTGTGATTTTTGTGCTACTTAATCTTTGAATGACTCAATAGTCAACATGTATCAAATAGAGATAATAATATTCCTACCGCTCAGAAAGGGGCATGGCACTTACTATTTTAAGGGTTAGCTCCAGATCCCAACAGTTATTCCAAGCAAGACTTTTGTTATGACAACTGGGGTCATTCCTTTCAAGTTGCCACCCCAGTGTCCTGGGCTGGAGTCTCTGAAGACTGATTCTACTTAAGTCAGACAGGGCTCTGTTCTCCTTTGCCTCTTATTTCTACAAAGCTTTAAAAGAGCGGCTGCTCCTTTCTCCACAAGACTTAGGGCCCACTAAGAAGTGACTCTCGAAATGAGTAGTCTGAAAGATTCCGTGTCTTACAGGAGGGCTAACTGTGAATTGTGAGTTTAACAGAGAGAGGGAGACAAAGGCAGAGAAGAAAAAGACTAAAATGAAGAAGGGTGATGGTTGTGGGAGGGGAAGGAGAAACGGACAGAGGCGGAGAGGAGAGAGAGAGAGATGACCAGAGAGTCACGGAATCAGAAAGCGTTGGAAACTTTAATATTCACAATGATTTCCTTTCTTCAAATAAAAAAATCTACCCACCAGCTCTTAGGATCTCCTGATTCTAAGAGTTTGCAAATGTATTCTGGTTATTGAGCCATTAGCTCATAGCAGTGGAAAGGACCTCTAATATAATGTAAATATCAGTCCCCAAGGAGCTATGGATGATAGCAAGTCCCGAGTTTCCACCTGACCATTCATTTGCTTTAATACACAGTTAGAACCTTGGAACGGAACGTGCAGGCCTGTAAAGATATGTACCAGGGACAGACGTTGTCACAAGAACAGTGTTTGGACCCACGCTAATGGGTCTTCACCTTGTTATCACCCTGTTTGACATCTGGATATCTGGCCTAAATGTTATGATTTTTCTTTTCCTGCTTTGCCTTCAGAACTATGTCAAATCTGAATTTTTTCCCACATATTGATTCTCGAGTGACTGTATGACTGTGCAGACTGTCTGGGCCCTCTAGGGATCTTCTCTTCTCTTTTCTTTTCATGATTTTGATGAAATTACACTCCAATACTGACGTTGACAATTGTATAGAGCCTCCTCTCTCAATTTGTGACTTATAAGTTTATATATTTTAGTGAGCTTTAAATGATGGATTTAGTTTAGGGAAATATAGCCATGAGTAAGTCAGTCTAATGATCAGCAAATGAATTCTCTTCAAAGGCATCGGTAAGTATGTAGGGGTATATGGAGACATGGCTGGTTGTGTAGTGATTTCACAGCATAGTTATATTGAAGAAAGCAATCTGTGACGCCTGTATTAAAATGCATCATAATATGTGTATTATGAACTACAAATGTTTCCTATACTCTCAAAACCTGTACCAGACATTTCTGATCATTTACAACCTGGTATCTCATCTGAAACTTAAAATTCCACATTTTCCCTGGGCATGGTGACTTGGCTTTGCCACACCTTCGTCTGGCCACATTCCCAACCTCCCTGCCATCCTCACATCTCATTATATTGTAAGGTAGTAGAAGCAGTCACTGGGCCTAAACATGAAACTAAAAATGCATAAATTTCTTTTACAGGTTGCATTTAAGTGTCTGAGAATAAAATCAGTGGCAGAGGGGGGGTCACAATGACCGCATCAAATTGCTGAATAGCTTTACAAAATGACCAACCCAATTCTGCAGCGAGATTCCATCCCTATTTATCATTAATGCAATAGCTGAGTCATTTCTGGAACAGACAAAGGGAATACCTGCCTGGCTTCCTCTTCCTTTCGTTTTACTTTTATTTGTTTTAACAAAGTTGTTATTCTCATTTCCAGTCACAGTGACTGCGTTGAGATTTTTAAAACCCTAGTTTCGATGTAGTTTATACCTTGCAAAATTAAATTGAAAGGTCAAGTGGATATTTTTCATCATTTAGACTAAAATTCACGTGTCTAAATTGCATGAATAATAGAGTAAAATTAATTTCCAAATGGAATTGCGTATGGACAAACCCCTGCACTCTTCAGAACTCGGTTGAGATCCCTCAATTATTTCAGATAATTTACATACTTATTGTTGGGAATATATTTCCTCTGATTTTTTGGTGGATGACAGAAGAACTAATGATCTTTTCTAAAGTGAATCATTGCCATGGAGCATTGTTCTGCAACGATCAACCTCCAGCTGCTTCCTGAGACCCACTTTTTATGCTCATAATTTTTCTTTGTTTCTTATTTCCTTACCAGCAAAAGCAAATATTTCCCTCATCTCTGCACCTTTTTCATAGTCTCTCTCCTTCCCCTTGGAACAATCAAAATCCAAAGAGTAATAATGAAGCGGCGCGTCGCGTTATTAGCAACACTTTTCATTCATCACCTGTGAAATAGACAGTTTAGGAAAATGTCTGACAGCTGACAAAGCTTTTCTTGTCTTCAGTTTCAGGGCACAATTCTAACAGTTGCAGTTTTCCCAGATGTATATGGGTGCTGACTGTGCGGGGCGACATGCTGTTCTTAGCAAAATGCAATGTGTTCAATCAAGCTGGTAAAGGCAGAGTCCATAAATTTATCATGCAAATGTGAGTGGTGCAAAAGCTTTGTCAAATGACACTTCTGCTCAGGAAGCCATGTGGGGCTCCTACTTACAAGCCTCCAGCTCCATCAGTGACTCTGTGACTGGAACAGCACCGTGCCCAAAAACCTCACAGCCATGCAAAGCGCTGGTAAAATTTTATTTAAAAAGTGTAATTATGATAAAAAAAAATCTCCATTTACAAAATGAGAATAGATACCAGCATAGGATTTTCAGATGTGACACATGCTGCTGTATGGTCAGAAGGTGTATGAGGACAATGCTTATTCCAGAGCACAGACAGAGCCCTCATTAATCTGAAAACAAATCAAAATAAGTGAAAAGTATAACTGTGTACATCATGTGCATCAAAGTTACAGTTAAAATTCTTTCAGAGGCATTTTGAGTTCTTGAATTGGTGACAATTAGGGAAATCTTTGTTAATATTGATACCTTACCTGGGTTCCATGTCAACAGAAACGAACACATTTTGTGACAGTTCAATGTCACAGGTGCAGCGGCATCTCAAATGTATTCTATTTAATTCCTCTTTAAAAACCTCCCATGAAAACTCTTAGAATTGATCAGGGAATATAGCAGCATCTCAGGTTACAAAATCAACATTCATAAACCGGTAGCCTTTATATATACCAACAATAGTCAAGCTGAAAAAACAGTTAAGGACTCTATCCCATTCACAGTAGTGCCAAAGAAGATGAAATATTTGGGAGTTTATCTAACGAAGGATGTGAACGATCTCTATAAAGAGAACTATGAAACTCTAAGAAAAGAAATAGCTGAAAATGTTAACAAATGGAAAAACATACTATGCTCATGGCTGGGAAGAATCAACATTGTTAAAATGTCCATACTACCCAAAGCAATATACAATTTTAATGCAATCCCTATTTAAGCTCCACTGTCATACTTTAAAGATCTTGAAAAAAATAATACTTCATTTTATACGGAATTAGAAAAAACCTCGAATAGCCAAGACATTACTCAGCAATAAAAACAAAGCAGGAGGAATCATGCTACCAGACCTCAGACTATACTATAAATTGATAGTGATCAAAACAGCATGGTACTGGCACAAAAACAGAGAGGTAGATGTGTGGAACAGAATAGAGAACCAAGAGATGAATCCAGCTACTTGCCGTTATTTGATCTTTGACAAGCCAATTAAAAACATTCAGTGGGGAAAAGATTCCCTATTTAACAAATGGTGCTGGGTGAACTGGCTGGCAACCTGCAGAAGACTGAAAGTGAACCCACACCTTTCACCATTAACTAAGATAGACTCTCACTGGATTAAAGATTTAAACTTAAGACATGAAACTATAAAAATACTAGAAGAAAGTGCAGGGAAAACTCTTGAAGAAATCGGTCTGGGCGAATATTTCATGAGGAGGACTTCCCAGGCAATTGAAGTAGTTTCAAAAATACACTACTGGGACCTGATTAAACTAAAAAGCTTCTGCACAGCCAAGAACACAGTAAGTAAAGCAAGTAGACAGCCCTCAGAATGGGAGAAGATATTTGCAGGTTATGTCTCCGATAAAGGTTTAATAACCAGAATCTACAGAGAACTCAAACGTATTAGCAAGAAAAGAACAAGTGAGCCCATCTCAGGCTGGGCAAGGGACTTGAAGAGAAACTTCTCTGAAGAAGACAGGTGCACGGCCTACAGACATATGAAAAAATGCTCATCATCTTTAATCATCAGAGAAATGCAAATCAAAACTACTTTGAGATATCATCTAACTCCAGTAAGATTAGTCCATATCACAATATCCCAAGACCAGAGATGTTGGTGTGGATGTGGAGAAAAGGGAACACTTCTACACTGCTGGTGGGAATGCAAATTAATACGTTCCTTTTAGAAAGATGTTTGGAGAACACTTAGAGATCTAAAAATAGATCTGCCATTCAATCCTATAATTCCTCTACTAGGTATATACCCAGAAGACCAAAAATCACATCATAACAAAGATATTTGTACCAGAATGTTTATTGCAGCCCAATTGGTAATTGCTAAGTGATGGAAAAAGCCCAAGCACCCATCAATCCACAAATGGATTCATAAATTCTGGTATATGTACACCATGGAATATTATGCAGCCTTAAAGAAAGATGGAGACTTTACCTCTTTCATGTTTACATGGATGGAGCTGGAACATATTCTTCTTAGTAAAGTATCTCAAGAATGGAAGAAAAAGTATCCAATGTACTCAGCCCTACTATGAAACTAATTTATGGCTTTCATAGGAAAGCTATAACCCAGTTATAACCTAAGAATATGGGGAAAGGGGAAAGGGAGAGAAGGGAGGGGGAGATGGGGGAGAATGCGTAGAGGGAGGGTGATTGGTGGGACCACACCTACGGTGCATCTCACAAGGGTACATGTGACACTTAGTAAATGCAGAATATAAATATCTTAACACAATAGCTAAGAAAATGCCAGGAAGGCTATGTTCACCGGTTTGATGAAAATAATTCAAATTGTATATAAAACCAGCACATTGTACCCCATGATTGCATTAATGCACACAGCTATGATTTATTAATAAAAAACAACCTCCCATGTAAATAATTTTATTCCCCACATCCTTAGTTGTTTTTCTGACTCTTCCTTCTGCATTCCCATTCTGGTCATGAGATGATCCCGGAGGTAATTCCCTTTCTCTTTCTTAACCAGATGACACAATTCTACTGCTGGCATTTTACTGTAGAGAAATGAAAATGTATGTTCACACAAAGCCCATCCTTGAGTTTTTATAGTGATGCTATTTGCAATTACCCTAAACTGCAAAGAAACCAAATGTCCTTCAACAAGTGAAGAGAAACCATCTCTGGTACATCCAGACAACAGGATGCTACTTACTGATGGAAAATAAACTATCATGACATTCAGGGGCTGAAGTTCACCTTCAGCGCATTAGACTGAGTGAAAGAGGCCCGATTTGTTAGGTTATGTGTGATACGATTGCAGAAACGTGATATTCTCAAAATGACTCATCTATTGGTATTAGGCAAACACGAATATTGGGTTTAGGGGTGGAAGGACGTCATTTTAAAGGGCTAGCATGAGGAAGGCTTTGGAGGGGGTGGTAATATAATAGTTTTCTATACGTACTGTGCAATTTGCATGCACAACTCTATGTGTATGTTACAATCCATAGAAATGTATACCCAGGAGTAAAGTTTAAAATATAACTTAAAAAATAAAACTTAAAAGCACAACAGATAATAATAACAGAAGATGAGTTTCACAGAGGCTAGCTGGGGACTTTTCTTTTTTTTTTTTTTTCCCCCTGGAAATGAGAAGAGTTTTGTGAAAATTACAATAATCTTTAAACATCTGAAAGGCTACCTTTGGGCTTCTCTTAAATTATCCAAATTAAGAAACGTGTACTTATTTAAAACTCTTACTTAAAAACAACAACAACAACAACAACAAAAAGCCCTGTTACTTGTTTTCTTTTTTTTTTATTTTTTTATTAAATCATAACTGTATATAATGATATGATTATGGGGCATCATACACTCACTACATAAACCATTTGACACATTTTTATCACATTGGTTAACATAGCCTTTCTGGCGTTATCTCAGTTACTGTGCCAAAACATTTACATTCTACATTTACCAAGTTTCGCAAATACCCCTGTAATATGCACCACAGGTGTGATCCCACCGATCCCCCTCCCTCTACCCACCCACCCCCTTTCCCACTTCCCCCTATTGTTAAGTTGTAGCTGGGTTATAGCTTTCATGTGAGAGCCCCAAATTAGTTTCATAGTTTTTTTTTGTTGTTTGTTTTTCCTGCAGTTTTTTGGCCAGGGCTGGGTTTGAACCCGCCACCTCTGGCATGTGAGGCCGGCGCCCTTTGAGCCATAGGCGCCGCCCCCTGTTACTTGCTTTTTATAAAATCACTTATCTCATCTTGGTTTTGCACACTTATTTATAATTATCTTGTTCTTTCAGCCTGCTCAGTAATCTAATTTTGTTAATTTAAAAACCAGTCATCTAGGTCACCCATGGCAATCAATACCCCACTAATCTTAGATTATTAAAAGGATCCTTGTATTCTTGGCTATTTAGGGAAGTCGCACGCCAGAGGAAGTGAAGTGGCTGAATTCCTTTACTTCTCTCTAGAATGGTGGGTCTGTTTCTATCTGAGTTTATTCAGTGAGTGAGGGCTGCCAAGATCTTTCAGTTTGAAAATCGGAGATACTTAATGTTTAAGCACATGGTTCAACAGTAACATTTTAAACGTGGCATAAGCCTCAGTCTCTGGGAGAAACAGCTGCTTCGCTAAGCATTAGGGGGAAATGATCATTAAAAGTTTAAAATAAGTGGAAAATGCTCTTCTGCCTCATCATTAGAAAGTTTTGTAAAAAGTTAGAAGTTGAGCGAAGTCTACCTCACTTCATTTAATTGTACGGTGACTATGATATGTGAACGGCAAAAACATACACGTCCATCCTGGTGAGCATTGTACTGAAGCAAATATTTATCATATTCTTAATAGGATTTGTTTCTGGACCTCAGTTTAAAGATGGTCATTTTTGGGGGTGGAATATTTAATAGTTACCCTACATCCTTCCTTTGATGTAGTCCTCTGCGCTAGCTCTGGTAGCATTGTATTTAATAATTGCCATCTGAAGACATTTCCTTTGAACTATTTGTCCATACAAAAACCCTCACTTGCAAAAAACAAAGAATGATTATCCATTAAAATACAAAGACCCAAATTATTGAGATGCCCCTTCCCTCCCTTTCTCATTTCCCTTCCTTCTTTCTATATTTTTTTAAAAACTTTAATAATATAGAATGGCATAGAAGTTTAAACCTGCAATAATCATACAAATAGGGAAAAAAGGAAAGAAATAGGTGAAAATAAGTAGCGGCACCCCAAAGGCAGGAAACAATGATCGTGCTATTATTTTTCTTGTAGTATTACACCTGCTAACCTTAATGCGGTCTCATTAGCACCTACAATTCAGGCATAATTTTCTATATGCACTTTATTCATATGATTTTTTTCTATCATTTCATTTCTGGAATTTTACTTATGATGAGGAATCCTATGTTCGATGGAAATAAATATAAATTTTCATCACTGAGTCAGTTCGTTCTCTACTTTGGCTTTGAATATCACATCCCCTGGGCGACGTTGATGTACATTCTTTTGTGAATTTCAAGCATTTTTCAAACTCTTCAAAACTCAAAGAAAAAGTGACAGTTCATTGATTGCACTAATGTACACAGCTATGATTTAACAATAAAAAAATAAAAATAAATAAAGAGCGACAGAAGGAAAAAAAACTACATTGTGATTTCAGATTTAATATTTAATTCAGCATGTAAAATAAATGATTTTATTATATAAAACAATTAATTTCTCCTCCAAGATAGTTATGTGTGAAATTAAGTATTTCATGCATTCATTAATTTTATAATTTTAGAAGCCAGCCACTCTGAGGTGCACCAATCAACTTTTCCATTTGTGTGAAAGCTAATTCTTTAATGGACAGTAGTAATTTTCTCTGCCTAATGAGTCATCATACGTGTCCTGAATATTGAACACTTAAAATAGTCTTTTTATTTTCATCATCATCGATAATATTAGACTGTGTCTTTCAGCATCAAAATTTTGGATACTATAGATACATAAGTTCTATTTATTTCATCTGTTATTAAATATTAACATAATTTTGCCTTTTGATGGGCCAACCATCCCCATATGAATGTGTGTTCTCCTGAAAGTACCTTTGTTTGTTCCTGATTAATCATCATGACAAGCCTGCCAAAGGCATAGAAATGGGACCGACTTCTTAAGACGGAAGTGTAAGGTAACATTTATTTTTAATGATATTTGTGTACGGAGGTGCAGAAGCAAAATTAAGTCACTCCAAACATTGAATATAGCGTATATCGTCTTTTGGCCAATAGTAAATTCAGTATGTTATCAGTGAGAACATAAGCAACTGTGATTTTTACACGGAAAACTGTGAGAGTAGAAACTTCAAAAGCAATTTCTTTTTTTTTTTAGCTTATAACATATTTCCATATTAACTCATGTTTTAGAAAATAGGAAAGAAATGCATTCTCATTAATACAAAAAATAAGATTGTTTACCAACTGGGGAAAATATTGCTTGTAAGGAAGCCATGAAGAGCATTGCAAAATTTAATTAATATGAGCGTATGGTATAAAAACAATATTTCTCTTTCAATTAAACAACTTCGAGTTGCCTCTGCAAGGATCTGAATGTATCATGCAATCAATGGACATTTGATACGCTTATTTAACCTCCGGGTGACATTAATTGCATTCATATCACTCTCTTTCTCTCAGGTAAAACATTAAGTAAGAAACAAAAGAGAAAGGAATCCCTTCTTTTTCAAGAATATTCAAGGACTTAAAAGCTGAAAAGCAGAAACCGTTTTTCCAGGACTAGTTCAGTTGAATCAACATTTTGAGTTGAGAGTGATCGGCAGCTAAAAGGAGTGGCCAATACCTATAAACAGATGATTTTTCCAAGATTTACAGAAACTAACCATTTATAGCAGCAGTGTTGCCCCCATACAGACATAATAGTCCAATGGGTTTCATTTTCTGCTACTGTAGCTTTTGATTGAGGCCATGAATTGGTTGCATTGCCATCAATCGTTATGATTGCTATTCACAGTTTTCTACTTTTTAGAAAACTCTCCATTAAAATAACCCCAGATTACAACACATGAATGTCAACTAGGAAAAACTTATCCCATTGTAGCTAATATGATGAAGTTTCATCCTAGGGACCTGTTAGTGCCTTATTGATAATGACACTTGTTTGTCACAGATTTGCAGGGGTGAAGGACTCAACCGAAATTCAGAATTGACTTTACAAATGCAAGCCATGTACCCTCCTATTAATCTGAAATTTAAAAAAGAAATTTCCAATGTAATACAATTTTTGAAATTCGTTGATTCTCCAACACTGGAAAATGAATAATTTATTTCATGGCCATAATGACTTTCAATTTTTCAAGAACATGACCCTTGTTTTGCTTTTCAGTCACTCAGGAATGGGGCAAAATGACTCTGTTTTAGTTTACCATTGCTTAGCATCAACATACATGCCTGCGTCCCTACACAGATACCTGTGTGAATAAAAGAATTACTAACTTAAAATTTTCCACGGGAAATACTTGTGTTCATTTCCCTGACTTCTCCCTAAGCTCCCACTCCACGCTCCCTCAGTATGATATGAGATGATTTCCCACAAATGGTATTCACTGAGAGTTGAGTGCTGAGTGAGCCCTCCCCCAGAAGAGCCTGTGGTTTTCAGCTCTAAATTCCGAGTCTCCCATCCACCAACATAGTGTGTAGGAGTCGCAGGAGAGAAGGTGCTGATACCAGCTTTTACATACCCAAGGTAATGGCTGAATTTCTATAGGTCTTGGAACATGTTAACCACTTGAAACAGAAATTTCCCTTAAAGACAGAACTGTTACCTCCTTCAGCCTTCTCAAGTGACTTCCCTGAGTCCTTTCTTCTCCATATAGGAACACTCCCCGGCTAAGCACTTATCACAGTTACAGATGTACTTCAACACACAATTAGCCTTTGAAAAATAGCTTTAAAAACCTTATAATACACTTGTCACTAAATGATGAACAAGGAAAAGGTTATTTTTACGACCATTTAAAACAGTAGGAAAAGTGATACCGAAAATCAGAAATGAGTCTTTGAAATTGCCTACTTTAGAGAAGATTAATTTGGCAATGTCCAAATTGATTTAAAGTTTTAATTATGCTCTGCCAAAATGTGTTTGTTTATATTACATTACATGTTCCTATCCTTCCATGTACGCAGAGAGATGAATATGATTGGAACAGATTGTTCAAAACGTGTTCTTAGAGCCTATTCCTACAGGATCATTCAGCTAAGGCTAGCAAGCCCCTTGTTTGTCTTTGCAATTAAAGTTTTTTTGAAACAAAGCCATGCAGGTTCACTTACCTCTTGTCTATTGGCCATTTTCCTGCCACAATAAACATGATGTTGTGGAAATTTCTTTTCTTTTTTTTTTTGAGACAGTTTCATTTTGTCACCCCTTGGTAGAGTGCCCTGGCATCGCAGCTCAGAAGCAGCCTCAAACTCTTGGGATTAAGCGATTCTCTTGTCTCAGCCTCCTAGTACCTGGGACGAGGGGCACTGCCACAATGTCCAGGTATTTTTAGAGATGGGTTTCGCTCTGGCTCAGGCTGGTCTTGAACCTGTGAGCTCAGGCAATCCACCTGCCTTGCCCTCCGATTGCTGGGATTACAGGTGTGAGTCACTGCACCCAGCCTAGGTGTTGTGAATTTTTTGCTGCTTTTCTTTCTCCATTGAAACTATAAATGTTACAAATCTGATGCTGAAAATATTTTGTTATCTTTCTACACACCCTTGTCCTATCAATCTTTTTTTTTTTTTTTTTTTTGTAGAGACAGAGTTTCACTTTATGGCCCTAGGTAGAGTACGGTGGCATCACATAGCTCACAGCAACCTCCAATTCTTGGGCTTGAGCGATTCTCTTGCCTCAGCCTCCCAAGTAGCTGGGACTACAGGTGCCCGCCACAACACCCGGCTATTTTTTGTTGTTGTTGTTATTGCAGTTTGGCTGGGGCCGGGTTTGAACCCGCCACCCTCGGTATATGGGGCCAGCACCCTACTGACTGAGCCACAGGTGCCGCCCCTAATCTATCAGTCTTTAACTAATAAATGCTTTAAAACTAAGTGCATTCTTACTTCATACATAACCTTTTATACAATCAACAACTTTGAACCTTCCCCTACTGTTTTTCAAGTTTACAAAGCAAAAACAAGGAAATCAATTATGAGTTCTTCTCTCTATGCTCTGGAACCATTTAATCTGTCAGTGAATACCACATGCTTCACCAACAAAACGATCTCCATGATTCTCAGCCTCTACTCTGGGTGAGAAAATATTATCCCTCTTTTCAGCTTCTTTCACTGTCACCTGATCTTTTAAAATTACAAAGAGGGTCACGAGACTTCTCAAGTGAAACCCTGAAGTGGTCATGGTCCCTTTCTGTCTAAAAGAACACAAACTCTTTACTCGATGTGCAATCCCAGGACCTCACCTGCACCTCACCTTAGAGCAATCACATACCCCACTACTTTCTCAGTAACAATCCTCTGAGGTTTACTTGTTTAGAATCCAAATAGCTTGTTACATGTTTTTTGACCTTCTTGAAATATGGGAAATTCCTGAATCAAATGTGTTACTTTGGCTTTCTGGCTTCCCTGGGTTATAAACCTGAAATTCATCTTTTGGGTGAAGTCTTTCCTTACATTTGCTTGTGTCACTCCATCTTCTCACATCCCTGCTGAACTTCTACATGACCCTATACCTTATTTTAAAAACATTATTGTTTAGAGCAGCACCTATGACTCAAAAAAGTGGGGTGCCAGCCCCGTATACCAGAAGTGGCGGGTTCAAACCCTGCCCCGGACCAAAAACTGCAAAAAAAAAAAAAAAGTTATTGTTTACAAACAATGATCATCCTAGGAGTATCAGAATTTCCTATTACTTTTATGTTTTGTCTATATTTTTCCCTATTACAGAAGATAATCTATACATCAGTTTAGTGATATGCACGTTATAAGTACAGCTGCATATTTGGAAACAACAATGATGGTGGCTTACATCAAAGGTGTATAGTTACAAACAATCACATTAATGTTTGAAACAAAGATTAGCCATAAAATGTGTGTACAGAAATATGCAGTTATTAATGGAACTATTACGGTGATAAGATGCATTTAGAAAGATGAAATATGGATGGATTTTTAAGTGTTCGTTAAATGTAGAGGAAGTTGTTTAGGAAGATGAAAAGGAATGCGTTTTCACAGATGCCCCCTCAGTTACTAGAGGTGATACGAAGTGTAAGACAGTATCACTAATAGAACGTAGGTAAAACAGAGTTTGGTGTGATCAGAGATAATTCAGAGATAGATGCACAATTTTATTAGTAAGCAGACAAAACAGGAACGTCTCTCTTTTTTCTTTTCAAGTTTTGGGCCAGGGCTGGGTTTGAACCCGCCACCTCCAGTATATGGGGCCAGCGCCCTACTCCTTTGAGCCACAGGCACTGCCCAAATGCTTCTCTCTTTTCTGATTGTAAACCTTTCACAGAGGATGTTCTATTCTATTAGGTCTTAGAATGGAATGTTTCCCTGGACAGTGGGGAGGAGGAGGGAGAAGAGAATTCTAGAAAGGAAAGAGAACATTCATATAGAGATGGAGTGAAGGAACAGATGGCTGAGCACCTTTATCTAAGTTTTCCTGTGATCTCTTCCAGGGGTCAACTTTAATGTTTCTCTGTATGACGAGGCTCCTTGAACACCAAAGATGATTTGTAAATCTATATATTTGTAGCTACTAATTAAAGTATCCGAACAGATAAGTCTCTCCATACTATGCTTTTGCAATAATGTTGTGCTTGCTAGAATAAATAACATTAAAAATACAAAAGGAAAAAAAAAAGAAAGTTTTTGGAGAGGCAAAAAGAATTTAGTAAGTGTAATTTTTTGTTTTTGTTTTTGTTTTTGACACAGTCTCACTGTGTCTCCATGGGTAGAGTGTTGTGGCCGTCAAGGCTCACAGCAAACCCAAACTCTTGGGCTTAACATATCCTCTGGCCTTAACATGTCCTGAGCAGCTGGGACCACAGGTGTCTGCTGCAGCGACTGGCTAGATTTTCTATTTTCTGTAGAGATGGGTCTGGTTCTTGCTCAGGCTGGTCTGGAACTCGATTTCAGGTGATCCACCTGCTCCCACAGTGCTAGGAATATAGGCGTAAGCTTCTGCTCCAGGCCTGGTAAGTGTCATCTCAGATACAGGGAAGGGGAATGGTGGAAGATGAAGGTGAGCGGCTTGGCTTTAAAAGTCACATAAGGAAGAGCACATATGATCATTATTATCTCACGCCACGGGAAACCTAGAGTGGGGGACGTCCTGCCTTGGGAAAGAGCACCCCTTTCTTTCCTTTGGAGAAAATCTCTCTGAAAAACTTGGAGCAGGGGCGGCGCCTGTGGCTCAAAGGAGTAGGGCACCAGCCTCATATACCGGAGGTGGCGGGTTCAAACCCAGCCCCAGCTAAAATCTGGAAAAAAAAAAAAAAACTTGGATCAGGAGGAAAATCAGGGAAAAGGGAGAAAGGCAAGCGGAGAGATGAGTTAAGAGGCTGTAATAAGGGCGGCGCCTGTGGCTCAGTCGGTAGGGCGCCGGCCCCATATACTGAAGGTGGCAGGTTCAAACCCTGCCCTGGCCAAACTGCAACCAAAAAAAAGCTGGGCATTGTGGCGGGCGCCTGTAGTCTCAGCTACTCGGGAGGCTGAGGCAAGAGAATCGCTTAAGTCCAGGAGTTGGAGGTTGCTGTGAGCTGTGTCGAGGCCATGGCACTCAACCGAGGGTCATAAAGTGAGACTCTGTCTCTACAAAAAAAGAGAGGCTGTAATAAGAGCTGAGACAAAAGTCACTATGTCTGACAAGGATGACAGCACAGTTCACCTTTATAATGTCCACTAAGGAGTGAAAACCGGCAGTCTGCAGCCTCAGTACTCAAGCGAATTTAACATATCAAAACTGGGTTCTTACATCATATTTCTGTGATGCCTAATGTACAACAAAAGCTTTTCTCCAATGTAATAGAGAAATAATCTCCAAAGGCACTCCCCATTATAAAAAGCAACATTATAAGTCACAGCTATATTAGTGGTTTTCATTGCTCAAAGATTTTTCTATTCGAAATATATTTTCTATTTAGGAAGTTGAAAATGATATCAAGAATGTTTTTTAGGATAGGTGTAGATAAGTAAGTTAAACTTGATGGCAAACATCATGTATTTACTTAAAAGCAGTAAATGATCTTTACATTAGATGACGATGAATAGGCAGTCTAAAATAGGTCCTTGGCAGGGCCTCCTGGATCGTGTGTGCAACCTGAGTACCTTGGGAGGTGATAGCTGGAGAATTGCTGGAGGCCAGCAGTTTGAAACTAGCCTGGGCAACACACAAGACCTTTTGCAGGTTCAAATGAGAGGTCTAGCTTGAGTTCTTTGAGGGTTCACATGGTGGGGGATGGGGGAAGGGGAGAGCAGAGAGAGAAAGAGAGAGGGAGGGGGTTGGGGAAAGGAAGAGCAGAGAGAGGGAGGGAGAGAGAGGGTTCTCGGTGTGTGACACACCATTTGAGGGCAAGACACAATTGGAAGAATGATTTGACGTAGCAAGTGCAATCAGTGTAACCTGGTTTCTTGTACTATCAATGAATCCCCAACAATCAAAAAAAAAAAAACATAGCAAGACCCTGTCTCTACAGCTAATTTTTAAAATTAGGTGGGCCACAGTGTGCACCTGTGGTCCTAACTGCTTGAACGTCTGAGGCAGGAGGATTTCCCGAGCTTAGGTGTTCCAGGCTTTAGTGAGCTATGATCATACTACTGCACTCCGGCCTCGGCAGTAGAATATGACTCTGTCTTTTAAATACACCATTAATATGTATGGATAATGTATATATTATTATGTGTCCCATATACATAATATTTTATTCTTAAAATTATTGGTAGAATAGTCATGGCATTTTTATTATTTTAGTGCTTTTCCCCCTCGGTGTAAAGTATATTGTAACCGATACCAAATAAAATAAAATAAATTTTACACTTCCCCACGGCTGACCAACCTCCATAGGTGCTCGTTTTAAACAGTCAAGTATTTCCTCAAAATAAGAAAAACAAATGCTTTTCTTGACCATTAACTTCTCAAAGCCTGCTGACTTTCGTGAAATCACTGCAGCGAGGCTCAAATGGTGTATGAAATGAACATTTCCTGCCCAGCCACCGCAGGCAGGAAACCTCCTGACACCGCCTGGCAAAGCTCTGCTCAGTTATCTTTGCAATATGGAGGTCGTGGAGGAAAATAAACTGAGGACGAAGAAAAGGGCAGCTGAAAAACTTTGCTTTGAATGTCACTTCCATCTGCCCCTTTTTTTGTCTGTGTCTAATTGGAGATGAAGATGAACTTGAAATAACGCCCTGCTTTCAAGTAAGCCCCCGTGAGACTTCCAATCTCGTGTATTAAATACAAACAGAAATTTGTGAATCAGTTTCTCCTAACTGTTGTGCACCAGCCCCAGTGGTTGTGCTGGAACTAACACCTCCACAGCACGAGGGGGATTCTCCCCTCACATAACTCCATGTGCTCAGGACAGCAGCTTAGAGAGCTGGCGCCCTTCCTGACATACCCTGATTACTGTGTACGTGAAATGACACGCTGGTGAAATGTGGGTACAAAGTGTCTGGGTTTATTAGAGACACGGCGACAGCTATAGATACAAAACGCAGAGCATAAACTCCCACATAAAAGTGTTTCTGTTTCCTCTTGGAGTACTCATTTTATTTTTCTTTCATCCATATAACTAGAACCTATTGATATACAGCAAAAGAGATAGCATATTCCATTTTTTATACCTGCCTTTCCAAAAAAAAAAAAAACCATAGAAACACCATACATTCATTCTTATGCTTGCTTTTTTGTATTGTATTGTATTTTATTTTATTTATTTATTTATTTTTTTATTGTTGGGGATACATTGAGGGTACAATAAGCCAGGTTACTCTGATTGCAATTGTTAGGTAAAGTCCCTCTTGCAATCATGTCTTGCCCCCATAAAGTGTGACACACACCAAGGCCCCACCCCCTCCCTCCCTCCCTCTTTCTGCTTCCCCCCCCATAACCTTAATTGTCATTAATTGTCCTCATATCAAAATTGAGTACATAGGAGCTTTTTTGTCTTTTGAATTGCATTTCCTCTGTTCTGAAAGCATCTAGAGAGAGCTCATTTTGCTCTGTTAAGGTCAATGTAGGTACATGTACAGGGGTGACAGGACAGGGCGTTACTCATGGAACAGAAATTTGGGAGAACTTCGTTTGTGGCAGTCCTATTTTGTGCACCACCAGAAGCCAGTGCAACATTTTTATTTATTTATTTATTTGTATTAAATCATAGCTGTGTGCATTAATGAAGTCATGGGCTACCATGTGCTGGTTTTATATACAATTTGAAATATTTTCATCATACTAAATGAAGTCTCAATAACCATTTAAACTAATACAATAAACATGCATAAAATATGTTGAAAGCACAATTATGTAAGGTACCATTGCTTAATCTGTAACTATACATATTTTTAAATTTATTTATTATTAAATCATAGCTGTGTACATTAATGCGATCATGGGGCACCATACCCTGGTTTTATAGGCCATTTGACATATTTTCATCACACTGGTTAATATAGCCTTCCTGGCATTTTCTTAGTTATTGTGTTAAGACATTTATATTCTACATTTACTAAGTTTCACATGTACCCTTATAAGATGCACTGTAGGTGTGGTCCCACCAATCACCTTCCCTCTGCCCATCATCCCCCCTTCTCTCCCCTCCCTCTTCCCTTTCCCCTACTTCTTTCATATTTCATATGAAAGCTATAAATTGGTTTCATAGTAGGGCTGAGTACATTGGATACTTTTTCTTCCATTCTTGAGATACTTTGCTAAGAAGAATGTGTTCCAGCTTCATCCAAGTAAACATGAAAGAGGTGAAGTCTCCATCTTTTTTAAGGCTGCATAATATTCCATGGTGTACATATACCACAATTTATTAATCCATTCGTGGATCGATGGGCACATAGGCTTCTTCCATGACTTAGCAATTATGAATCGGGCTGTAATAAACATCCTGATAGAATTCCTCTACTAGGTATATATCCAGAAGACCAAAACTCACATCATAACAAAGATATTTGTACCAAAATGTCAAGCCCTTTTGTGAGGGCACTTTACTCCATGGAGGAGGGAGGAGCTATCATGGCCTAATTATCTCTTAAAAAATACTACCTCTGAATGCTGTCACACTGGAAACGTCTGAATTTGGGGCAAAACACTGAAATTATAGCACAGTCAAATTCTGACATACTGCTAGATAGGAGGTCAAAATATTAATTTTGTGAGAATGTAATTCAGTCCATGATACAAATCAATTAAACTGTAATTCCAAAGATGTTAAAGTCAGCATCTAATTTCCACCCGTTGAAATTTTGCATCTAAATGCAAAATGGAGATGCTGTTAAAAGCAAATTGCAAATTGCTTTGTGCAGGAGAAGACAAATTGGATGAGTGAAGGATGGACTGGAGTTGTTTTCAATAGTACAGCTTCATTACTCTGAGCATGTAACACATTTATAATATTCGATTAAACAATTGAATTAATGTTAATTTCTTTCTCTTGTTGGATGTTAATGTCATGAATAGCAACGGTTTCAAAAATTATGAGGGAGGTATTTGCAAGACCCTGAACTGCCGGGGAATGATTCTCTCTTCATATTGGCTGTATTATATCTCTACCCCCATTGATGATATCAAAATAATTCATCATGATTAATGCTAGCATAATGAGCCAGCAGAAGCAACAGTAATTTGCCACTTATTATAAAGTGTTACTATTATCATTTAGGACTATTATTACAATCTAGTGCTGTAACTAGATTGCTCACAACTTGAATGAAATGTAATAAGATTTTGAAAGAATGTGCATAAATTAAATAGTATGCATTTTCTATGTGATCAATACAGTTTTTTTCCACTTATGCGAAATTTAATATTAATGATAGCTTTCAATCTGATAACTCAAGCAAGTGATGACCTGTGTGCATTCTTAGAAGAGTCATCAATATGAACTAGTCACCTTTAAACACAACACCTTAGAGATGAGTTTATTTGCAGAAATTCATCAAGCTACCTACTTTCATATCAGCTTATCTTCTATGCTTCCTCCTGAAGCTCTGGTGCATAATTAGCCAGGAGAGTTTTGGTAGCAAATGTTTGATAATTCATATTCTCCCTAAATTTATACTAACGATACATTTCATAAAGTATATTACACACTCTAGTTGGTAAATTTGTTTTTTGCAATATACGCAACAGAGCTCTGAAACTATTTTATGTTTATATTAGTATAAAGAAACATTTAAATGTATGGCAGATAATGAAAAATACTTTTCTCACAGTTGGAGAAAGAAGTAATGAAAGAGGAGAGGTTAGAATAATTTCTATACTATTGAATTAGAATCTGAAGCACCAGCATGAAGTAATTGTATCTATCTTTACATTTGCCTACGTCGGTATTTATCGATGTAAACTACACATATAATTTGATAGGCACGGGAATTATTATGGATCTGTTGGTATGCACAGTTTTGTGTTTATATAGCTTACTTCACTAAAATGACTTAGGACCAATGATACCCCAGTAGCAGGGAGTACAACTGAGGCCTAGATTGTGGTTTCTAAATACTATTCATCAATGGAAAAAACTTGGCCTCTATAAAGAGATACTTGGTTCCAGACCTCTTGTAGTAGAAATACCTTTTGGTGCCAGAAACACAAAAGCATTCCACAAAGAAGGCGATTATTTCAAACACACACAAAAAGACAACCTGTAGAATCTACTAAAGGACACGGCTGGAAAAATTTTAGGATCAAAACAAATAATGGTCGTATTAAATTATAACCTGTAGATTAAGATAAATATCTATCAGTTTACACTTGCAAAAAAATGAAAATTGAATAATAAGGAGGAGAATGAACAGTTTTCTTTTATACAAAGATTTAAAACAATAAACATAAAAGGTGAGGCAAACATAAAATAACTAGTAAGCAAATATCAGATAAATAACTATTTTTGGATAAAATCCACCAATGGATGTTAAAATCAGTGGGCAAAATTTGAAAGTAATATATCAGCAGTCTCAAAGCAGCTGTCCTGAAGTATTTTTTAAATACAAAAGGAATGATAGTAACTTCAGAGTGGGGAAACCAGGCAGACAAAACCTTCAGAAAGTCACCAAGCCTAGTGTCACCAGTAATAGATGTGTCAAAATTGAAAGGGTTTTAAATATATATATTTATACATATAAAATTCTCAATGTTTGTGGGTCAAGTCACCACGTCAGGATATCCAAGCAGGATATCCATCGTATTTGTCGCATTACTGTCAAAAGCACTGAACTTCAATATAATCAGAAAATATCAGACAAATCCAAAATAACTTATTAGTCCTCCTAAAAATGTAGACCATGAGAGGGGAATGACGGGGAAACGATCCCAGGCAGCACAAACTAGATTAGAAAATGTAACAACTAAATGCAATGTGGATGCTAAATTAGATCCTGAAACAGAAAAAAGATATTAGGGAAATACTGATGATATCTATGTAAAGACTGTTATTTACTTTATAGTATTATTTCAATCTTAATAGCCTTATTTTGATCATTGCACAGTAAGTATATAGCTTATCAATATGAGAGGAATTTGGGTGAAAGGTACGTGTAAATTCTATGTACTATTTTTGTTTTCAAAATGAAAGCGTTTTTAAAAATAGATATAGAATTCTCAATGTTCATGTGTAGATAAGACTTAGTGTCCCAGGCTTTAACTATCTGTACGGTCTTCAGAACATAGATGTTGAATGGGAGAAAGAAAAAAGAAAGAAGCAAAAGTCTTTGCTGCTGGTCACCCATCAGCTGTTGGTACAGATGCTTAAGCCTTTGAAGAAGTACTTTAATAAGTCATTGGAAGAGATCAACAGCGGCATTGAATTTTTGTAAATAAACTCTCTGAATACTGGTTATATTTTGTTCAAAAATATTTCAAAATATTTAACCACAGTGTTCACCAAATAGAGCTCAAGGACAATTATGCTTCTGAGCTTTTAATGAAATGTAATTATTGACAAACATATTTGGGAACAGGCAGACATTCTTTTGATAAAAATACATTGTTGGAGTTCATATTTCTAAATGGATAAATTTATATTCTGTGTTGGAATTGAATGAAATGGAAGTGGTCTATGATTTGCGGCATCCAAATTGACCAAAACAATCACAGGTAAAATAGATTTATGAGATTTGTCTTATAAAAAGGATGACTAAAGAAAGGTACTTTGGAGGCCAAAATTGAGTGTCTGTAAAAATAAATAATTATATGAAAATATGCACACATTTAAATATTAAAATATTAGAAATAAATATATCTTTAATTACATGGAATATATGTGGACTTTACTAAGCTCTTCAGCATTTTTAAAGGGTATTTATCAATTGAAAATATTAGTGTCACAGAAAAATGGTGTGAATGGTGCTTACGATGTCAAATTTTGTAAACAGAAAATTCAAATTTGAGCAATATTTCAGGCAATTATATGGAAAAATATGAACCTATTGGAACTGTATCATCCATGGAAATAATTTTGTTATTAATCGTACTATGTTAGAGAGAGATAAGGGGAAAAAATCTGGTGATCATGTAGCAAAGTTATTATACTCCTTGTATTTTATGATCATATTTAAGACATTATTTCGATTAGTAAATAAAAATGTGTGCTGTTTTAATGCAAATACATGTTCTTTTTATTATTTTATAAATAATTTTATTTGTGAAAATAAGTTTTGAATACATTTTCAATTTGTCAATCATGATATGTCTTCTCTAATAAATAACATTCTGAGTATTTTTTGTTCGTTTTTTGTTTTGTTTTGTTGAGACAGATTCTCACTCCATTGCTCTGGGTAGAGTGCTGTGGTGTCATAGCTCACAGCATCCTAAAATTCCAGGGATCAAATGATCCTCTTGCCTCTGCCTTCCTAGTCGCTGGGATTACTGGTGCCCTCCATGATGCTTTTCCTATTTGTAATTTAGTGGTCATGCTTTGATCAGGCTTGTCTGGAACTCTTGAGCTCAGGTGATCCACCCACCTCACCTCTCAGAAGGCTGAGATCATTTTAAGAGTTTTTAACTCTCTTTTTCACTAATAAAATTTTCTCTGTTATATGGTGTATGATACATTTCACAAAAAGCATATTTAATAGCTGTGGTTTTAATTCCTTTACTACACACATGCAGGCCAAATTTAAAAGAGAGAGAGAGAGGAAGAAATGAGAGAGAAATTAAAAAAAAAAACACACAACAGAGAATTTAGATATGATATACATAGGAAAGCTATGAACCCTATGTAATGGGGTGATGAACCCACTTCTCACAGGATGTGGTCCATGCTATAATGTAGCTGCTAACAACTATTTCCATATTTGTGCGTAATAATTTTTATCAATTTTTCCACCTCTAGCCCTAGTTCAATCCTCCTTCCTCCTAGATAAAATTGTTGACATTAAATCCACATGTTTCTCTACTTTTTGACCGTGGCCAATTCAGATTTGACTCTCGTTTTTCTAAATACTACTAAAAACTTACTGATATTAACCCATCCCTAGAAGACCCCCAACCCCCGTCTTTCCCATGTTGAAGTGCTCCCAACATTTTCCTGCCGTGTATTCTTTGCTTCACACAACTAGACAGACTCGATTTGCTTGAATACTGGAGTGATCCTTTTCATCCTTGAACACAAGAGTGTATTTCTTTTTTTATTTTATTTTTATTTTTATTAATTTTTTAAGTCATATACATAGATCATGAGTACATTTACGCCTTGGTGGGATTCAATGTGTTGATTATTTGTACAAATTGGAGTGCTTACATCCTACTCATCAACCTAGCCTTCACCTCATTTACTTAATCACAGTGTTAAGACATTTGTGTTCAATACTTGATAGATTTGACTTGTACCCTTGCAATAGGCTCCATAAATGAAGTGATAGAATTTTAAAACCTTTATACTTTTATTTAGCTTTTTTCTGCTTCTCATATCTATGTTGCTATGACCCACTTCAAAGCACGAACATGGCAACTATTTTGATTATAATTATACTTGTATTAATTATACTAAATCTGTACAAATGTCTCTAAAACCCCACATCAAATCAACAGATATCTCGTGCCAGGTAAAACAGCTTTACTTTAACTGCTTCAAATGCAGTTTGTGAGTGTATAATTTTTGTTTGTGAAAAAATTTCTCCCAGTCTTCACAACCACCAAGGTACGATTATCGCCCACGGTCAATTTAACAAAGTAATCTACACTGAGCCTCTGAGGGCATTATCCTTTCTCTAAGGGTTTATGAGTACAGGACATAAATAAAATGAACAAAAGCTTCCTACTTTCTTGTATTTTTACGTAGAGAACAGACCACATTATGGATGAAATCAGACAATTCCACAGACTGTGGCAGAAAGTAATAGGCGGTAAGAGGGTAAGAACAATTCATTTTAAAATTACAGGAACCTTTGGTGGCACCGTGTAATTTTTAGGAAACACCATAGATTGATTTTATTAGCTGGAGAGGAGGGACGGTGGTAAGCGTCAAAGGAAGGAAGTGGCTGCTTCTGAGATTCTCTCATTGTGTTAGCTGTACTCTTCCTTACTTCACTTAATTTTCCCAGCAATATTCTGAAGTTGCTGCTATGCAATATTCATTTCATGAAAGCTAAGTTTGTAGTAAGATAATTAATGTTCCAAAAAATTCCAAGTGTATCATGGTCCGAATCAGGATGCAAACGGAGACCTCAGTGCTTTCTCAGCCAGCACTAGAGTTCCCTGGGTTTGTTTAATGATTTTTGGGCAAAATGGTGTAGAGAGCATGGCTTTGGGCAGGAGGGAGAGTCGGGAGCTCAAACCACAAACACACACCACACACACACACACACAAAAGAGGGGGGTAATGGTTTGTGGGATCATGACAAAGTTAAAAAAAAAGTCAAACTGGGGCGGCGCCTGTGGCTCAAAGGAGTAGGGCACCAGCCCCATATGCTGGAGGTGGCAGGTTCAAATCCAGCCCTGGCCAAAAACTGCAAAAAAAAAAAATAAATAATAATAATAATAATAAATCAAACTAAAAAGAAAATAAGGAAACAAACAAAAATTAAAAACAGAAGTTTTTTAAAACTAGGTTCTCCATGAGCTGAAAATCCAGACTCTTGAGGAGATGAAGAGGCTTGGAGGAGTGAGAATTTTTAGAAGCAGAATGATCCAGCTTCATGACCCCCACATCCTCGGTGAAGACTGATAAAAACTTCTTCCAGAGGGTCACGTTAGCAGTGGTGGCAGTTTGCAGCTGGACATGAGCCTGCACTTCAAAGCTGAAAGATGCACATCGAGCTGACATCCTGATGAGAGAAGGGAAGCCTTGCCCCCAAGGCGGCCCTCAGTTTCCTGGAACATGGTCTTCCTGTCCTTGCACCTAGACCGTAAGAGTCAGGAACAGGCTGCAATAATGCTTACTTACTTGTTTTTACCTGAGCACTAAAGATATAACTTATAGAAAAGCATGACTTAAGGTAATTGCCTGAGCTCAGGAGTTCAAAACCAGCCTGAGCAAGAGCATGACCCCATCTCTCTTGCTGTATGTCCAGCTACACGGGAGGCTGAAGCAGGAGGATCACTTCAGGCCAGGAGTTTGAGGTTGCTGTGAGCTGTGATGCCACAGCACTCTACATAGGGTGACAGAGAAAGACTTTGTCAAAAGAGAGAGAGAAGAAAAGAAAGGGTGGCGCCTTTGGCTCAAAGGAGTAGGGTGGCAGCCCCATATGCTGGAGGTGGTGAGTTCAAGCCCAGCCCCGGCCAAAAAGTGAAAAAAAAAAAAGGAAAAGAAAAACACATAACTTGAGATAAATTTTGTCTGAAAGACTACAAACACTACAGAGTGATTTAATCTAAATATATTTTTAAAGAAAGAAAATATGTTTTTAAAATAAGAAATACTTTTTTATTTGCTTAAAATACATACTTTAAAGCGTTTCTTAGTAGAAGCTGTGTCAACTTGTTTCCATAAACAGATATAACAAATTTGTAATTAGGAGGATCTGTTTGGTTATATATACTCGGATGTTAACAGCCCCCAAACAGAGATGGTTCTCCAGCAAGCCAAACATATTACTTAGATAGCACTGTGGACTATTTGAGATCTTTAGGAGAAACAAAATTCTAAATATGTATTGAGGGCCTGTGTTGCATAGTGGTTAAGCCAACTGGATATACATTCAGCAGAAGACACTTCAAATCCTAGTTGTGCCACTGGGCAAATTTCTCTATTTCTCTGAGTCTTTGTTTTCTGCTCTTCAAAACAGTGGTGTTAAATTACCCATCTCTGCCTAATGAGCCACTGCACAGCGTGGGGATGAAAACTCACACCTCTTTCGATGCTTACAGGTCTGTCTGAGACGGTTTGGGCCTGGCACAAGGCGACTGTGGTGTCTGCCTCACGGTGCCTCTGGCCTGTGCTCTGCTGTTCAGCTGGGTTCTGAGCCTCACTCATCCATCCTTCATGGTTTCTTGGGGTTTTCAGAGTTCGGTGGTGTCTGTGAAGTCTCACATCTCCCCTGATGGCTGGTTTGAAAGAGGGAAGCAGAAGCTTGCAGGCCGTTTAAAGGCTACAGTAAGAAGTGCCAGCCCCCAGGTTCCCTTTCTTCCACTCCCGCCTTATTCTTCAATTAAAGACGTTTCGGGGCCTGACTAGAAGCAGGTGGGTGAAAAGAGATGGGACAGTGCAATGAAGACGCATCGCAAAATCGCAGGTGAAAGGAGGCATTGTTCTGGCTATTTTTAAGAAATTCAACATGCCACGTGAGATACCGATGCCTGTCTCGTGAGAGAGAGTGCTGAGAGGGTTCAAAGATGCATCGATACCTGACACACTTTCTATAAATGGTGGAATTAACTTGAAAAAAGGTAAAAATCAGTCCAGATGATCATAAATTCTCAAGTAGTCGTATTTCAATTAGGACTGTGAAAAATAATGTGATGTGATGGAAAATGAGAAGAAAATCAAAATGGCAGCATTCTGGTATATAAAACACATAAGCTCACAGTAAAATTTTAAGGCCTATTCTTACAACATCACACTGGTCATCGTCAAATCTATTTGTTGTTTCAATCTCGCCAATAAGGCAGAGCTGTTGGGAGGTACTGAGGTTGAGCTAGAGATTGTGGAAGGGTCAGAGATGGGCTATGGCTGCAACAAGCAAAATTTCTACTGGAGAAAACTCAGAATGATAAAAACCAAGCAACTGGAAACTCCAACATCTTCTACAATAATCCAGTTTTAGTTTTTATACAGAAAAATTCCCCATGCCAGTGTCCAGAAATTAAAATAGGTCATCATGGAATGAGTTGTTCGGAGTTGTCTTGAATCAGGACTAGTTATAGAGGTGGCAGGTATGGAATCATGATGGTGGAACCAACTGTTATGAGGAACACTGAGCCTTCAGACGTACCTTTATTTGATTGAAGACACAAAGCCCCTCCTTCGTCTGTACCAACAACCAAGTCTCTTATAGAATTTGAGATGATTTATCTAAACTGAAATAAACATTTGGTGAAATGATAACCTTGGCTTTTAGCCTATCCTATTTATTAATGTCAGAAAAACTGTTCCTTTTAGATTTGATTTGTTTTTGTGACCTCTTATTGATAATTTGTCAAAATGACATTGAGCTGAAGGAGCAAAAATACAACTTGAATAACGTGAACTCTTCCAACTCATCGAAGATGGATATGGACGGAATGTTTAGCTCTCAGTCTTTTTCCGGTAAATCTGGGTAGAGAAAGGATATTTCAGGAGTATGACTCACACTCATATTTATATCAGCACCTACACTTTTCCTTGCATCGGCTTGCCACCATCTTGGGGAAGCAAAGCATTACTTGCTTCCAAGTTGGTGCTAATGTACATGACTAATGCACTAATAAATATTGCAAGCAAATCAATTGTACTTCTTAATAGTAAGGTGAAGTGCAATGGCATTTTATGCAAGATTGTAGGTGATTCAGCACCCAACCTGAAAAGGGATGATTCTAACCCTGGCGTTTCATAATTTCTCGGGATTTGTGCGTCTGCCTAATGTATAGTTAATGTAATTTGAGGTTATGAACCTTTTTTATAGTCTTTCCCTTTATTCTTAAAGTAACAAATCTCAAGTTGCGATTATAGCACTGAGAGCATTCACAGAATTCTTACTAGGAAGCCAAGCACTCAAATTTCCCTTCCTTCTGGAGGAAAAGTATATAAATCCTACTTATTTTTCACGGGAATATACACTTCATGTGACTAATGTCTGACGTGCCTTTGTTGTTAAAAATCTCGGAATCTATCCCAGTCAGCTCACTGTTTCTTCAAGGGAAGCATGGGGTTGACATAACAAGAAAGACTAAATAATGGAAAAATTGGTTTGAGCTGTAAGTGCAACATAATTGATCATCTCAGGACTCTCTGTGCCCACTGAGTTGTAGTCCCAGAATCAATTTAAAATGGCTCAGCACCTTACACGACCAAGGCTGTAAGGCAGCCAAGAAAGAATGGATTCTTTGCAGAGATTTGGAAACATATGCAAAGGAACATTTTTCATTCTTTTGAAATCTAAGCGGTATGAAAAACTGTTCTTACTCAGAAAAATTCACTGTATGGCTTCCTATATAAAATACACAAGTGTTTTTCCCTGTGATGCAGATTTGTTGACATTTAGGGTAACATGTCTGTCTACGTGTATATCTGAATATGGGTTTACCCACAAAGTAAAAGAGGTCCTTCAGTCCTCATGCTATTGTGGTTGAAATCCACTGCCCACTAACGAATCATCTCTCATATGAAATTGTGAGTGATTATAAATTGGTTTTATAGTAGTACTGAGTACATTGGATATTTTTTGTCCATTCCTAAGATACTTTACTAAGAAGAATATTTTCCAGTTCCATCCATGTAAACATAAAAGGGGTAAAATCTCCATATTTTTTAATGCTGCATAGTATTCCATGGTATACATATACCACAATTTATTGATCCATTCATGGGTCAAAGGGCACTTGACTTCTTCCAAGACTTGGCAATTATGAATTGAGCTGCAATGAACAATCTGGTGCATATATCTTTGTTGCCAATTAGTTTTTGGTCTTTTGAATATACACCTAGAAGAGGAATTGCATAATCAAATGGCAGGTTTACATTTAGATCCCTCAGTGTTCTCCAAACTTCTTTCCAAAAGGAATGTACTAGCTTGCATTCCCACCAGCAGTGCAGACGTGTTCCCATTTCTCCACATCCACACCAACATCTATAGTTTTTGGATTTTTTGACAGCATCTATGGAACATATTGCAGGCGTACAAGTTAAATCTATCAAGTATTGAACACAAATGTCTTAACACTGTGATTAAGTAAATGAGGTGAAGGCTAGGTTGATGAGTAGGATGTAAGCACTCCAATTTGTACAAATAATCAACACATTGAATCCCACCAAGGCGTAAATGTACTCATGATCTATGCATATATGACTTAAAAAATTAATAAAAATAAAAATAAAATAAAAAAAGAAATACACTCTTGTGTTCAAGGATGAAAAGGAACACTCTGGTATTCAAGCAAATCGAATCTGTCTAGTTGTGTGAAGCAAAGAATACACGGCAGGAAAACGTTGGGAGCACTTCAACATGGGAAAGATGGGGGTTGGGGGTCTTCTAGGGATGGGTTAATATCAGTAAGTTTTTAGTAGTATTTAGAAAAACGAGAGTCAAATCTGAATTGGCCATGGTCAAAAAGTAGAGAAACATGTGGATTTGATGTCAACAATTTTATCTAGGAGGAAGGAGGATTGAACTAGGACTAGAAGTGGAAAAATTGATAAAAATTATTATTCACAAATATGGAAATAGTTGTTAACAGCTACATTATAGCATGGACCACATCCGTGAGAAGTGTTGTTTATGTTCTAATGATTTGATTCTCATCAAAGCTGATTTTCACATTCTCTTCATGCTGCTGAAAAAATATAAGAAAAACATGTTTTGAGCCACACTTTACCTTTTCTTTAAGAATACACATTTATTAGGATTTCAAAATGTTTGACAAATTCAAAATTAGGAAGAAGGAAGAAATTCGTTAAAAGAATTAGACAAAAACTACATATAGATGTTTACACTCATATAAATAGATATATGTAGATATCTAACATATAATAACATGTATTTATGGCATATAAATTTCATATATAGAGACATATAGATGTAATAGATATACAAAGTATATACCTAGCTTCTCTAACAAGTTATATATAATAAAAAGAAAACATATTACATAGATAATACATAAGAAAATAAATTATATATAATGTAATATGTAAATTTATATATACATAAATTTTATATACATACACAATTTGAGTCAAGTTATAAGCAAGGTCTTTACAGTTACAGTGATATTTATCATAATATTGCAACGATGAGAGAATAATGTTAATAATTTGCTGCACATGTCACAGAGATGTGTTTTAGAGTTATTAACAGTTGTAAATTTTTAATAATTCTAAATTCTGGAATAAGACATTCAGTGCAGAGCATCAGGTACCACACAACACGTGTGTGTCACAACCGGAAGGGCAATTTGAAGCTTCCTGCAGAGGAGAGAACCTGGTGACGTGGGACAGGGCTCCAGCATTGTCTGCTTCCAACCTCACAGAGACACAGCTGTATCCCAACCCCTGAGGCCTTTCATGTGGACTAAAATACCACCTCCCTCTTCTTCCTGCCACGTCCTTTTGATGAACTACCATTTTCCAAACTTCTTGTATTCACACTGTTCAGATACTACTATTTCTACAATTGGGCCAAAAAAACTATACCTGAAGCTGGGAGAGTTGGTGTGTTAAATATATTAAGAGAGAGAGAACGGCTGCATGGCTCACGCCTGCGGCCCTGATACTCTGGAGGCCAAAGTGGAAGGATCGCTTGAGCTCAGGAGTCCAGATCAGCCTGAGTCAGAGCAGGACCCTGTCAACAGTAAAAAGAATAAAAAAATTAGCCGGGCATTGTAGTGGAGGCCTGCAGTCCAAGCTCCTGGGGAGGCTGAGGCAGGAGGCTCACTTGAGCTCAAGAGTTCGAGGTTTTTGTGAGCTAGACTGATGCCACTGCACTCTACCCGGGGTGACAGAGTGAGACTCTGCATAAATAAATAAATAAATAAATAAATAAATAAATAAATAAATAAATAAATACACACACACACACTCACACAAAGAAACTAAAAAACAGAACAAAGGGAGAATGCAATAGTAAAACATCTTCGTGACACATTAAATATTAATCTCATCTAAGAGATTAACAAAGTAGCTTAGACTGATGTTGGACCAAGCAGCTGGGTCCTGTGGCCTAGCCAAGGTGACATGTAAAATTAACCACCACCCAGGGCCTGGCTTACAGATTGAGGTCTGCCTCTAGAAAGTCTCAAGATCGTAGCCAAGCACGATGCTCTGCTCAGGGCAATGTTATTAATGAGATATATAAAATAACAGACATTCATGCTTTATTTTCCCATTTTACTTGATTCTTATTACTCTACACTAAACTAAGACCTCGATGTGATGCAACCACTTTCCCTCTCTATACTCAGTGAGAGTTATTTGTTGCCTCCAAGACTACCCAAGTCGAAGTGATTATAATCGGTTCTGAACCTATGTTTTGATTACAACAAATAGATCAAATGTTCTTTAACAATGAAGCCAGAAGAGTGATCTACTTTCAGTAAACTCTTTCCTCATGTACTTTTATTAGCATCTTAAAAATTTCAGATAAGGCCAAATTAATTTAAATTATATTCAGAGGTAGGGGGAGAGACAAGATGGCGGAATGAAGCCAGCTTTCAACAGAGGCTCCCGTCCAGAAAGAGAGTTAAGGAACAGGAATTTAGTAAGTATCCTGGTGGATTTGAGCCGCACCAAGAGAGAAGGTTGAAGAACGCACATCAACACCGCTGAGGCAAGCTGTGTTCATAAGGACACAAACAAAAGGTATAAAATCCACCACCAAGTGGACGGGAGTCCCCCTCCCTCATGAGACCAGCTCAAGAGCCCCACAATTAAACAAACAGGCAGAAATTAAAGGCCCTCCCACTACACTCCATGGGAGAGACCTTCTAAAAACTGGACCTACCTCCCCTACTAGGGAGCCATGGCGTTCTCCCGCCAGGCATAAAACTGTATAAAACTTTAAAAATCCTTTGCCGACAATCCTGAATCCCCAACACTCCCCACCCGCTCACTGAGGTCTGGAGGCCTGTTGCCCAGGAGTTCGGATTCTTGGGTGATTTCTCAAGGGGAATGGACAGTCCCCGAGCTGCAAATGGTCAGCGCTGACTCTGAGGCACACAAGTGTGGAGAGGGCACCAGGCTGAGGGGGAGTCACGCCTCAGCAGCACTTCCCTGCGGTGCAGTGCAGCAGCCTCCCCGTGCATCAATAAGGCAGGGCATAAAACTGAATGAAGCTCTAGCTTCCCCGTTGAGCTCTCAGCACTCCCCCCACTCTCACTCAGGGTCTGGGGGCCTGTCCCTCAGGAGTTCGGATCCTTGGGTGATTTCTCGAGGGGAGTGCACAGTGCCCGAGCCGCAACTGGTCAGCGCTGACTCTGGGACACGCGAGTGAGGAGAGGGCACTCGAGGAGAGGGCACTCGGCTGAGGGAGAGTCATGCCTTGACGGCACTTCCCTGCGGTGCGGTGCAGCAGCCCTCCCCGGGCAACAATACGTCCAGGCATAAAACTGAATGAAACTCTAGCTTCCCCTCACTCTCACTCCAGGTCTGGGGGCCTGCCCCCCAGGAGTCCAGATTCTTGGGAGATCTTTCGAGGGGTGTGGACAGAGCATAAACTGTGGCCGCTCAGTGCTGACTCTGGGGCATGAGACAGAGGAGAAAAGGGTCGGCTGGATGCCCACACCAGAGCGGCAGTTCCTGGAGGCAAATCAACAGCCATTTTCATTAACAGCAAAATGGCTCACTTCTGGATATTCTGAAGTCACACCCACTGTCTCCCTGGGCAAACAGAGGAGACCACCAGTGAGCAAAGAATTTGCCTGATGCTGCTCACAAACCCGGGACGCTTCCAGGGCAGGGCCGACACAGAGAAGTAATCGGACACAAACCTCCAGCAGCAAAGAGGTTTGAACTCAGAACAGCCTGTCTTCTGTAGGCGATTTTAGCATAAACAGAACCGCACAAAGTTGTCTGTTCTGTTCTTTTCTGTTAGCAACATCAATCAGGGATGGGGCTAAGCCTGAGTGAACACCTCCCTCCCACCACCTGCATCAAGCACTCAAAGATGTCAGGCCCCATCTCCTCCTGCTAGATAGCGGCAGACTGCAGGGGCCTGGCAGACATTCTTGCAATTCAGGCAGGTGCAAACCCCTGAACTATCTGTTTACTACAGGCAACTGGGTTAGCCATCTGCAGAGATACCAGTGACTGGGTCCGAAGGAGGGGCAAAGTGGGGAAGGAGACATCAACCTTCCCAGACTGAGATATTTGCTAGGTGGCTCCTCCTGACTCCACGCACTAGAGTAAGCCATATCAGAGGAGTCACCAGACCACTGTGATCCAGTTCCCAGAGACCTCTTGAACTCTCCCACCCAAGACAGGTGCCGATTGAGACAATCGATTTGGACCTTTTGAACTGAACTAATAGACTGAGGACTTTTCAGGTGGTACCCTGGGTATGCGGTTGTAGGGAGGTTTGATTTTCCTTTTCCTTTTCAAATTGGTGCCAGAGGTGGGCGGGAGGGGTGACTTAATTGCTGGTTTTTCCACACAGCTGAGACTTCAAGCCAGAGTAAACGTTACAATAGGATCAAACAGAAACCAGCTGAAAACAAGACAGAAACACTTAGCCCCACCACACAAGACAGGGCCCCATTTTCTGAGGCCACAACACTGTACGGGCCCTCGATAAAGCCGCAGGGGAAAAATCAAAGGGAGTAAAATAACCATGGGGCAGAATCAGCGGAAAAACTCTGGTAATATGAATAACCAGAATAGATCAACACCCCCAAGAAAAGATACGGCAGATGTGATTGAAGATCCCATTCATAAACAACTGGCTGCGATGTCAGAAATCGAATTCATAATTTGGATTGCAGACGAGATAAATAAAATGGAATTAGGAATTCGAGGAGAAATTCAAAAGTTGTCTCAAGAATTTAACGAATTTAAAGACAAAACCACCAAAGACTTAGACACACTGAAACAAGAATTTACAGCCCTCAAAGATATGAAAAATACAGTAGAATCCCTCAGCAACAGATTGGAGCAAGCAGAAGAAAGGATTTCTGACATTGAAGATAAAGTCTTCGAACGCTCCCAATCTCTCAAAGAGGAAGAGAAATGGAGAGCAAAAACGGACCACTCACTCAGAGAACTCTCAGATAATTTGAAGAAAAGCAATATACGAATAACTGGGATTTCGGAGAATGAGGAAGTGGCCTCGCTGGGCACAGAGGCCCTTCTGCATGAAATTATGAAAGAAAAATTTCCAGACATGCCTAGAGAATCTGAAATTCAGATAGCAGACAGCTTCAGAACCCCAGCACAATTCAACCCCAATAAGTCATCCCCAAAGCATATCATAATTAGCTTCACTAAAGTTAACATGAAAGAGAAGATTCTCAAAGCAGCCCGGCGAAAGAAAACTATTAAGTACAAAGGAAAGAATATTAGAATAACTGCAGATCTCTCTGCTGAAACTTTTCATGCCAGAGGAGGGTAGTCATCAACTTTTAATCTCCTAAAGCAAAACAACTTTCAACCCAGGATCTTGTATCCAGCTAAACCGAGTTTCATCTATGATGGAGAAATTAAATACTTCAATGACATTCATATGTTGAAAAAAATTGCCATAAGTAAACCAGCTCTTCAGGATATTCTCAGTCCTATCCTCCATAATGACCAAACCAATCCTATACCACAAAAGTAAACTCACTCAGAAACTTCGGATCAAACTCTGACTTCCACACTGGTGAAAGGATTAAAAATGTCCACTTGACCTTTGAAAAACTCAATACCCAATACTCCACCAGACTTATCAATACTCTCCATTAATGTGAATGGCTTAAACTGTCCTCTAAAAAGGCATAGGTTAGCTGACTGGATACAAAAACTCAAGCCAGATATTTGTTGCATACAAAAGTCACATCTTAACTTAAAAGACAAATACAGACTCAGGGTGAAAGGATGGTCATCCATATTTCAGGCAAATGGTAATCAGAAAAAAGTAGGTGTTGCAATTTTATTTGCAGATATAGTAGGCTTTAAACCATCAAAAGTTAGGAAGGACAAGAATGGTCACTTCATATTTGTTAAGGGTAATACTCACTATGATGAGATCTCAATTATTAATATCTATTAACGCAACCAGAATGCACCTCAATTTCTAAGAGAAACTCTAACAGACATGAGTAACTTGATTTCCTCCAGCTCCATAATCGTCGGAGATTTCAACACTCCTTTGGCCGTATTGGATCGAACCTCCAGCAAGAAGTTGAGCAAAGAAATCTTAGATTTAAACCTAACCATCCAATATTTATATTTAGCAGACATCTACAGAACATTTCATCACAACAAAACTGAATACATATACTTCTCATCAGCCCATGGAACTTACTCCAAAATTGACCACATTTTAGGTCACAAGTCTAACCTCAGTAAATTTAAAGGAATAGAGGGCGGCACCTGTGGCTCAAGGAGTAGGGCGCTGGTCCCATATGCCGGAGGTGGCGGGTTCAAACCCAGCCCCGGCCAAAAACCACACACACACAAAAAAAAGGAATAGAAATTATTCCTGGCATCTTCTCGGACCATCGTGGAATAAAACTTGAATTGAGTAACAACAGGAATCTGCATACTCATACAAAAACATAGAAATTAAATAACCTTATGCTGAATGATAGCTGGGTCAGAGATGAGATTAAGAAAGAAATCGCCAATTTTTTGGAACAAAACGACAATGAAGACAAACTATCAGAACCTCTGGGACACCGCAAAGGCAGTTCTAAGAGGGAAATTTATAGCACTGCAAGCCTTCCTCAAGAGAACGGAAAGAGAGGAAGTTAACAACTTAATGGGATATCTCAAGCAACTGGAAAAGGAAGAACATTCCAACCCCAAACCCAGTAGAAGAAAAGAAATAACCAAAATTAGAGCAGAATTAAATGAAATTGAAAACAAAAGTATTATACAACAGATCAATAAATCAAAAAGCTGGTTTTTTGAAAGGTCAATAAAATAGATGAACCACTGGCCAACCTAATCAGAAAAAAAGAGTAAAATTTCTAATCTCACCAATCAGAAACAACAAAGACAAAATAACAACAGACTTGTCAGAAATCCAAATAATCCTTAATGAATATTACAAGAAACTTTATTCTCAAAAATACGAAAATCTGAAGGAAATTGACCAATACTTGGAAGCACGCCACCTTCCAAGACTTAGCCAGAATCAAGTGGAAATGTTGAACAGACCCATATCGAGGGCAGAAATAGCATCAACTATACAAAACCTCCCTAAAAAGAAAAGCCTGGGACCAGATGGTTTTACGTCAGAATTCTACCAAACCTTTAAAGAGGAATTAGTACCTATATTACCCAACCTGTTCCAAAAGATAGAAAAAGAAGGAAGACTACCCAACACGTTCTATGAAGCAAACATCACCCTGATCCCCAAACCAGGAAAAGACCCAACAAGAAAAGTAAATTATACACCGGTATCACTAATGAATATAGATGCAAAAATATTCAACAAGATCCTAACAAACAGAATCCAGCAACACATCAAACAAATTATACATCATGACCAAGTTGGTTTTATCCCAGGGTCTCAAGGCTGGTTTAATGTACGTAAATCTATAAATGTAATGCAGCACATAAACAAATTAAAAAAACAAAGACCATATGATTCTCTCAATTGATGCAGAAAAAGCTTTTGATAATATCCAGAATCGCTTCATGATCAGAACACTCAAGAAAATCGGTCTAGAAGGGACTTTTCTTAAACTGATAGAGGCCATCTACAGCAAACCCACTACCAATATCATATTGAATGGAGTTAAATTGGAATCATTTCCACTCAGATCAGGAACCAGACAAGGCTGCCCATTGTCTCCATTGCTTTTCAACATTGTAATGGAAGTTTTAGCCACCGCAATTAGGGAAGGAAAGGTGATCAAGGGTATCCATATAGGGTCAGACGAGAGCAAACTTTCACTCTTCACGGATGATATGATTGTGTATCTGGAAAACACTAGGGACTCTACTACAAAACTCCTAGAAGTGATCAAGGAATACAGCAGCCTCTCAGGTTACAAAATCAACATTCATATATTGGTAGCCTTTATATACACCAACAACAGTCAAGTTGAAAAAACAGTTAAGGACTCTATCCCATTCACAGTAGTGCCAAAGAAGATGAAATATTTGATAATTTACCTAAAAAAAGATGTGAAAGATCTCTATAAAGAGAACTATGAAACGCTAAGAAAAGAAATAGCTGAAAATGTTAACAAATGGAAAAACATACCATGCTCATGGCTGGGAAGAATCAACATTATCAAAATGTCCATACTACCCAAAGCAATATATAATTTCAACGCACTCCCTATTAAAGCTCCACTGTCATATTTTAAAGATCTTGAAAAAACAATACTTCGTTTTATATGGAATCAGAAAAAAACTCGAATAGCCAAGACATTACTCAGAAATAAAAACAAAACAGGAGGAATCACAGTACCAGACCTCAGACTTTACTACTAATCGATAGTGATCAAAACAACATGGTACTGGCACAAAAACAGAGAAGTAGATGTCTCGAACAGAATAGAGAACCAAGAGATGAATCCAGCTACTTACCGCTATTTGATCTTTGACAAGCCAACTAAAAACATTCAGTGGGGAAAAGATTCCCTATTTAACAAATGGTGCTGGGTGAACTGGCTGGCAACCTGCAGAAGACTGAAATTGGACCCACACCTTTCACCATTAACTAAAATAGACTCTCATTGGATTAAAGATTTAAACTTAAGACATGAAACTATAAAAATACTAGAGGAGAGTGCAGGTAAAAACCTTGAAGAAATTGGTCTGGGCGAGTATTTTATGAGGAGAACCCTCCGGGCAATTGAAGCAGCTTCAAAAATACACTACTGGGACTTGATCAAACTAAAAAGCTTCTGCACAGCCAAGAACACAGTAAGTAAAGCAAACAGACTGCCCTCAGAATGGGAGAAGATATTTGCAGGGTATAACTCTGACAAAGGTTTAATAACCAGAATCCACAGAGAACTCAAACGCATCAGCATGAAATAAACAAGGGATCCCATCGCAGGCTGGGCAAGGGATTTGAAGAGAAACTTCTCTGAAGAAGACAGGCGATGGCCTTCAGACATATAAAAAAATGCTCATCATCTTTAATCATCAGAGAAATGCAAATCAAAACTACTTTGAGATATCATCTAACTCCAGTGAGACTAGCCTGTATCACAAAATCTCAAGACCAGAGATGTTGGCGTGGATGTGGAGAAAAGGGAACACTTTTGCACTGCTGGTGGGAATACAAATTAATACATTCCTTTTGGAAAGAGTTATGGAGAACACTCAGAGATCTAAAAATAGATCTGCCATTCAATCCTGTAATCCCTCTACTGGGCATATACCCAGAAGACCAAAAATCACAACGTAACAAAGATATTTGTTCTCTGGCTGGTGGGAACTGCCTATCATCAGCCCTGCGAGGATACGGCGAGTCAGGGAGAGACTTCTGGACCCCAAGAGGAGGACTAAAACAGTGGAAAACCGGCAAGTGTTCGCGTGTGTTCAATCTGTCTAAACCTGCCCGTAACTGTAAGTTCAGTAGCAGCAAGACTGCAAACCAGAAAGGCCTTACCTGTGAACTGTTTTGGTGTCTTTGGACTTGGCACTCAGTTGAACTGCCTTGGGGAGTGCCTGAACGGGAGTGCGGAGAACTTTGGCCATTATCTAGGGCCCCAGTCTGAGCCACTGAACAAGATGGTGTTAATGGTGTTTGGCTGTGGGTCACAGTGAGCCATTGTGAGTGATCTGCCCCCGGCAAGCTCCGCCCTCAGGGTCGCAGAGCTAGAATCGGGTGGGAGCTGGTAACCCAGTGACCAAGTAGCCTAAGGGTGGGGTCTGAGCTCCCTTGCATCCCTAACCCTCAGGGGCAGAGTGAGACCGGTTTTGGCACACTGGGTAAGTGGATAGCCACTTCAGCAGTGACTCCAGCGACAAGCACTTTCCTGGGAAAGCTTCTGCTCAGCAAGTGAACAAGTTCAAATTGCCTTTTAAGTGGGCTGTAGAGAGATTTAGGGTGTCTACCTGCTGGGTTTAAGAAATCAGCAGCCTCCATTCATATCAGAACTGTGATTAACATCTCATACCCCAGAAGACCACATGTTGCCAAGACAATATTCAATAACATATACATACTGCTTTGTTTTTGGTTGTGTTTATTTTTTTGGTTTGGTTGTTATTTTATTTTGAGGTTGTTGATGTTGTTTTCTTTTTTAAGTTCAATCTTTTCCATACAGATCCCTTTTCTTTCTCAATTTTTCTAGTTTAATTATAATGTCCCATTGCTACCTTTTTCAATAATTTGAACTTCATTTTTGCTAGTCCCATTGCTGCCTTTTTCAATAATTAGAACTTCATTTTTGCTAGTGTTTCTACCTCTATTATTTGGTTTTCCACGCAATTTTATCCCGTAAAGTTTTCTGTTTCCTTGTTTGGTTTGATTTATAGCATTTTTGTCTTTCCTCTCTACTTGGTGGAGGTGGGGTACTGTGTCTGATCAGGTTACAAAGAGCTGCTGACCTCAAGGGAACCACCCAACTGGGCACCCCCAGAAGGTGGGGTTTTTTTAAGGTTGTGTCAAAGTACCCTACTGTACACATATATTGCTCTGTCTCCCTCTTTCTGTGCCTTTCTTCTTTTTGTCAATATTCCTTTTAACCACGCCCTCTCCTTTCTCTATTTTTCTTTGTTTTTCTTATCACTCAGTCCTCCTTTCTTTCATCCCTTTTTTGCTCTTCAACCTTCTCACCCTTCTGGTCCTGTAACCCTTAGTCCACAGGCACGAGAACTTAAAGAGCAAGAGGAAGTGAAAGGAAAATTAGGGCAAGGAAACAGATGAAAGAAATCACTCATGAGGAAAAATCAGCAGAAAACTCCAGGCAACATGAAGAACCAGTCCAGAACAACCCCGCCAAGGGACCATGAGGTAGCTACTACAGAGGATTCCACCTATAAAGAAATGTTAGGAATGACAGAAAGGGAATTTAGAATACACATGTTGAAAACAATGAAAGAAATGATGGAAACAACGAAGGAAACTGCTAATAAAGTGGAAAATAACCAAAAGGAAAGCCAAAAACAGAATCAAATAAAAGATGAATGATATGAAGAATATAAAAAGGATATAGCAGAGTTGAAGGAACTGAAACAGTCAATTAGGGAACTTAAAGATGCAATGGAAAGTATCATCAACAGGTTAAACCATGCAGAAGAAAGAATTTCAGAGGTAGAAGACAAAGTTCTTGAGATAACTCAGATAGTAAAAGAGGCAGAAAAGAAGAGAGAGAAAGCACAACGTTCACTGTCAGAATTATGGGACTTTATGAAGCATTCCAACATACGAGCTATAGGAATTCCAGAAGGGGAAGAAGAATGCCCCCAGAGGAATGGAAGCCATACTAGAGAATATTATAAAAGAAAATTTCCCAAATATCACCAAAGATTCTGACACACTGCTTTCAGAGGGATATCAGACCCCAGGTCGCCTCAACTCTAACCTAGCTTCTCCAAGACACATTGTGATGAACCTGTCCAAAGTCAAGACAAAAGAAAAGATTCTGCAAGCTGCCAGGAAAGCGCCAGTTGACCTACAGGGGCAACTCCATCAGAGTGACCACAGACTTCTCTAATGAAACTTTCCAAGCAAGAAGACAATGGTCATCTACCTTTAATATACTTAAACAGAACAATTTCCAGCCCAGAATTCTGTACCCTGCTAAGCTAAGCTTAAAAATTGATGGAGAAATCAAATCATTTACGGATATACAAACATTGAGGAAATTCGCCACAACAAGACCAGCTCTACAGGAAATACTTCAACCTGTTCTGCACACTGACCACCACAATGGATCAGCAGCAAAGTAAGAACTCAGAAATTAAAGGACAGAATCTAACCTCCACACTGATGCAAAAGATAAAACTAAGCATTGGACTCTCACAAAATAAGACGAATAGAATATTACCACACTTATCAATTATCTCAATAAATGTTAATGGCTTGAATTCCCCACTGAAGAGACATAGATTGGTTGACTGGATTAAAAAACACAAGCCATCCATTTGCTGTCTGCAAGAAACACACCTGGCTTCAAAAGACAAATTAGAGCTCCAAGTCAAGGGTTGGAAGACAATTTTTCTGGCAAATGGAATTAAGAAGAAAAGAGGAATTGCAATCATATTTTCAGATACATGTGGATTTAAAGCAACTAAAGTCAAAAAAGACAAAGATGGTCACTTTATATTGGTCAAGGGAAAACTACAACAAGAAGACATTTCAATTCTAAATATTTATGCACCCAATTTAAATGCTCCCAGATTCTTGAAGCAGACCTTACTCAGTCTGAGCACTATGATATCTGATAATACCATAATAACAGTGGACTTTAACACTCCTCTTACAGAGCTGGAAAGATCCTCTAAACAGAAATTAAACAAAGATATAAGAAATTTAAATGAGACCCTCGAACAACTGTGCTTGATAGACGCATATAGAACACTCCATCCCAAAGATAAAGAATATACGTTCTTCTCATCACCCCATGGAACATTCTCCAAAATTGATCATATAGTGGGACACAAAACAAATATCAACAGAATCAAAAGAATTGAAATTTTACCTTGTATCTTTTGAGACCATAAGGCACAAAAGGTGGAACTCAACTCTAACAAAAATGCTCGACCCCACCCAAAGGCATGGAAATTAAAAATCTTCTGTTGAATAACAGATGGGTGCAGGAAGAAATAAAACAGGAAATCATTAACTTCCTTGAGCATAACAACAATGAAGACACAAGCTACCAAAACCTGTGGGATACTGCAAAAGCAGTTTTGAGAGGAAAATTCATCGCTTTAGATGCCTACATTGGAAAAACAGAAAGAGAGCACATCAACAATCTCTCAAGTGATCTTATGGAATTGGAAAAAGAAGAACAATCTAAGCCTAAACTCAGTAGAAGAAAAGAAATATCCAAAACTAAATCAGAGATCAATGAAATTGAAAACAAAAGAATCTTTCAGAAAATTAATGAAACAAGGAGTTGGTTTTTTGAAAAAATAAATAAAATAGATAAACCATTGGCCAGACTAACGAGAAATAGAAAAGTAAAATCTCTAGTAACCTTAATCAGAAATGATAAAGGGGAAATAACAACTGATCCCACAAAGATACAAGAGATCATCTCTGAATACTGCCAGAAAATCTATGCCCAGAAACTTGACAATGTGAAGGAAATGGATCAATATTTGGAATCACACCCTCTCCCTAGACTCAGACAGGAAGAAATAGAGCTCCTGAACAGACCAATTTCAAGCACTGAGATCAAAGAAACAATAAAAAATCTTCCAAACAGAAAATGCCCTGGTCCAGAAGGCTTCACTCCAGAATTCTATCAAACCTTCAAGGAAGAGCTGATTCCTGTACTGTAGAAATTATTCCAAAAAATTGAGGAAGAAGGAATCTTCCCCAACACATTGTATGAAGCAAACATCACCCTGATACCAAAACCAGGAAAACACCCAAACAAAAAGGAGAATTTCAGACCAATCTCACTCATGAATATAGATGCAAAAATTCTCAACCAAATCCTAGCCAATAGATTACAGCTTATCATCAAAAAAGTCATTCATCATGATCAAGTAGGCTTCATCCCAGGGATGCAAGGCTGGTTTAACATACGCAAGTCCATAAACATTATCCACCATATTAACAGAGGCAAAAATAAAGATCACATGATCCTCTCAATAGATGCAGAAAAAGCATTCGATAAAATCCAGCATCCTTTTCTAATTAGAACCCTGAAGAGTATAGGCATAGGTGGCACATTTCTAAAACTGATTGAAGCTATCTATGACAAACCCACAGCCAATATTTTACTGAATGGAGTAAAACTGAAAGCTTTTCCTCTTAGAACTGGAACCAGACAAGGTTGTCTTCTGTCACCTTTATGATTCAACGTAGTGCTGGAAGTTCTAGCCAATACAATTAGGCAAGACAAGGAAATAATGGGAATCCAAATGGGAGCAGAGGAGGTCAAACTCTCCCTCTTTGCTGACAACATGATCTTATACTTAGAGAACCCCAAAGACTCAACCACAAGACTCCTAGAAGTCATCAAAAAAATACAGTAATGTTTCAGGATATAAAATCAATGTCCACAAGTCAGTAGCCTTTGTGTACAGCAATAACAGTCAAGATGAGAAGCTAATTAAGTACACAACTCCCTTCACCATAGTTTCAAAGAAAATGAAATACCTAGGAATATACCTAACGAAGGAGGTGAAGGACCTCTACAAAGAAAACTATGAAATCCTCAGAAAGGAAATAGCAGAGGATATTAACAAATGGAAGAACATAACATGCTCATGGATGGGAAGAATCAACATTGTTAAAATGTCTATACTTCCCAAAGCAATTTACTTATTCAATGCCATTCCTATCAAAATACCAACATCGTACTTTCAAGATTTGGAAAAAATGATTCTGCGTTTTGTAAGGAACCGGAAAAAAGCCCATATAGCTAAGGCAGTTCTTTGTAACAAAAATAAAGCTGGGAGCATCAGCATACCAGATTTTAGTCTGTACTACAAAGCCATAGTGCTCAAGACAGCATGGTACTGGCACAAAAACACAGACATAGACACTTGGAATCGAATTGAAAACCAAGAAATGAAACTAACATCTTACAACCACCTAATCTTCGATAAACCAAACAAGAACATACCTTGGGGGAAAGACTCCCTATTCAATAAATGGTGTTGGGAGAACTGGATGTCTACATGTAAAAGACTGAAACTGGACCCACACCTTTCCCCACTCACAAAAATTGACTCAAGATGGATAAAGGACTTAAATTTAAGGCATGAAACAATAAAAATCCTCAAAGAAAGCATAGGAAAAACACGGGAAGATACTGGCCTGGGGAAAGACTTCATGAAGAAGACTGCTATGGCAATTGCAACAACAACAAAAATAAACAAATGGGACTTCATTAAACTGAAAAGCTTCTGTACAGCTAAGGAGACAATAACCAAAGCAAAGAGACAACCTACACAATGGGAAAGGATATTTGCATATTTTCAATCAGACACAAGCTTGATAACTAGGATCTATAGAGAACTCAAATTAATCCACATGAAAAAGCCAACAATCCCATATATCAATGGGCAAGAGACATGAATAGAACTTTCTCTAAAGATGACAGACAAAGGGCTAACAAACACATGAAAAAATGTTCATCATCTCTCTATATTAGAGAAATGCAAATCAAAACAACCCTGAGATATCATCTAACCCCAGTGAGAATGGCCCACATAACAAAATCTCAAAATTGCAGATGCTGGCGTAGATGTGAAGAGAAGGGAACACTTTTACACTGCTGGTGGGACTGCAAACTAGTACAACCTTTCTGGAAGGAAGTATGGAGAAACCTCAAAGCACTCAAGCTAGACCTCCCATTTGATCCTGCAATCCCATTACTGGGCATCTACCCAGAAGGAAAGAAATCCTTTTATCATAAGGACACTTGTACTAGACTGTTTATTGCAGCTCAATTTACAATCGCCAAAATGTGGAAACAGCCTAAATGCCCACCAACCCAGGAATGGATTAACAAGCCATGGTATATGTATACCACGGAATACTATTCAGCCATTAAAAAAACTGGAGACTTTACATCCTTTGTATTAACCTGGATGGACGTGGAAGACATTATTCTTAGTAAAGCATCACAAGAATGGAGAAGCATGAATCCTATGTACTCAATTTTGATATGAGGACAATTAATGACAATTAAGGTTATGGGGGGGAAACAGAAAGAGGGACAGAGGGAGGGGGTGGGGCCTTGGTGTGTGTCACACTTTCTGGGGGCAAGACATGATTGCAAGAGGGACTTTACCTAACAATTGCAATCAGTGTAACCTGGCTTATTGTACCCTCACTGAATCCCCAACAATAAAAAAAAAAAAAAAGAAAAGAAAGATATTTGTACCAGAATGTTTATTGCAGCCCTATTCATAATTGCTAAGTCATGGAAGAAGCCCAAGTGCCCATGGATCCACGAATGGATTAATAAATTGTGGTATATGTACTCCATGGAATATTATGTAGTCTTAAAGAAAGATGGAGACTTTACCTCTTTCATGTTTACATGGATGGAGCTGGAACATATTCTTCTTAGTAAAGTATGTCAAGAATGGAAGAAAAAGTACCCAATGTACTCAGCCCTACTATGAAACTAATTTGGGGCTCTCACATGAAATCTATAACACAGTTACAATCTAACAATAGGGGGAAGTGGGAAAGGGAGGGGAGGGAGGTGGGTTGTGGTTAGAGGGAGGGGGATCGGTGGGATCATACCTGTGGTGCATCTTACAGGGGTATTTGCGAAACTTGGTAAATGTAGAATGTAAATGTTTTGGCACAGTAACTGAGATAATGCCAGTAATTGTGATGAAAATGTGTCAAATGGTCTATGAAGCGAGTGTATGATGCCCCATGATCATATCAATGTATACAGTTGTGATTTAATAAAAAATAAATAAATTATATTCAGAGAAATTGGCTTTATAAGATTTTTTTTTTTAAAGGAGGAAATTGTGAGATGCATGTGTTAAGGGGGAATGCACTATCTTCAGAGAGAAAGGCAAAGGTGGAGAATCGCACTCACTTTGAATCTCTCGTCCATTCAGTAAGTCATGGAGGCTGAGGCGGGGGAGTTGCCTAAGCTCACAGGTTCCAGACCAGCCTGAGCCTGAGAGACCTGGTCTTAAAAATAGCTGGGCCCTGTGGCGGGGGTAGTCATTCCAGCTACTTAGGAAGCTGAGGCAAGAGAATCATTTAAACCCAGGAGTTTGAGCTTGCTGTGAGCTGTGATGCCACAGCACTCTACTGAGGGCGATAAAATGAGACTCTGTCTCAACAAATAAAATAAAATAATAAATTCTCCCCTAAGCTTACCCATCTCCTTTAACCTTCATCTCATTCTCTGCTACCCCTGAAAATTTTTTTGTTTGGTGTTATACCTGTAAATTTCTATTTATGAGAATTTCTTCTGAAGATAATGCTTAAATGGCTAAGTTAATTGAAATACAGTCTCATAAATTTCTCATTTCTGATTCACTTTATAACAATCTATGTAGAAAATTACAACCAATATGTAAATGGTTATTTCAAAGCATAAAAGTAAATGAAAGAGCTATTTTTTTTTTATTGTACTTTAGGCATCCACAATCTGAACCTCACTACTTTTGAATTTATGAGATGTGGGCAGTTTCAGGAAGAAACAAATTTAGGAACTTTAATGTTTTCCTTTTTTTTCTTTTATTCATAACTAAAAATATAATTGAACCATATATGATACCTCTAGTATGCCATCAGATTAGCAATGCATTCAAATTCTTTCATCCTTCATATTCCTCTGTACAAGCAAATACACCGAATTTCCATTTGAATGTTCCTTTCTTTCCAGCTTAAATAATATAATTGTTTAAAGATAAACATCTATTTTTAGGCTAACTGTCTTATTGGATAAAGGCAAATATCTTTCTATAGTTCAATATCTACCTTTAAATTTGGGTCTAGTATGCGCCTTACTTTATGGAAGTCTTGCTTTAGAAAATTGCTTTAAATGTATAACATTTGATCCATGAACATTTTTTTTTTTTTTGATTTTTTTTTGGCCAGTGCTGGGTTTGAACCCGCCACCTCCGGCATATGGGACCGGCACCCTACTCCTTGAGCCACAGGCGTCGCCCAATCCATGAAGATTTTTGAATACATAAAATATAAGAAATACTGTATTATATCCTGTATTGGCTTAGGTTATTTTTAGAATGTGTTGGTTATAAAATTTCTATAATTTTTTTTCTTTAAAGATGTATGTAAAATTTACAGAGATGTAAAATGGAGAATGGTAAACCCATTGGTAAACCAGACTTCCCTGGAAGACTGGAGCAGCACACAGTTTTGTCTTGTGTACTTTATCCTCAAGAGATCAGTCTCCACACTTGCCAGAAGGAGCTTTTTAAAGTAGGATTGGGACGACCACTTCTCTCCCCTAGTTAATAACTTTGATAGTGATCCACTGTTCAGATGACAAACAACAGCATCCTTCAAGGATGTCTCAAGGCTCCTAACCCCACGCCGTGCCTCAGTCTCGGGCTAATTTCACACCCTTGCCTTCTGGGCCTTACCCTCATCTACCTCCTCCGACTCTCCCAACCATGGTGCCACAGCCAGTCCCACAGCAGAGCCTGGAGCCCGTCCTTCCCTGCTCCAGTGGCAATCTCATCTGCCACCTGCCCATCTTCCCCTAGAGAACCCTGATGTCTCCTGCAGAACTCATCTTAATCATTAATTTTCTCCCCAGTATTCCTTGTTTGGACAAAACTCTCCCATCATAATTCCACAGTATTCTTTACTTCCCTCAGGTTGCTTACAAGAGTTAAAGTTTTTATTTATTTGAATATGTTCAATATATCTTCCCTACTGGGCTACAGCCTTCATGAGAAGAAAGATCATGAGTACTCAAGCATATGTTTAGAATCTACCAAAGACTCAATGTATACTAAATGCCTAAGAAATCTTAGCTGAATAAATTTTAATGAATGAAGAGAGGTAAAACCTGGGCTAATATGGTTTTGTGCGATGTGAAGGAATAAACAGAGAATACATTTTTTTCTAAGTAAGCCTTCTTAGAGATGTTGATAAAGGGAGGTTAATCAAGAGAGCACATCAATCATTTTTTCAGTGAGAAGTACAGAATCTGTATGAAACATTGAGATTACAATGGTCATAATTGAAGAACAGGTGATATTTTGAATGCCAAGATAGGACACAGAACAAAATAATGATTAACAATGTGGTTTAAAAATGTTCCTTATGTTGGAGACTGTTAATTTTCCATAATATCTATCCATCTTTTCTTCTCTTTTAATTTAGAACGCCCCATCCTACTTGAGTGTTAGATGGACTTACAACTTATCAGCGAATGACAAATATTTGAACCTCCACTGGAGCTTGCCGCGACCATCAAATTAGTTTTCTGGTTATAACCCGATTATGCCTGTCCTAACTCCATGGATAAGGGAAAAACTCTGGGTAAGGGGGATGCAAAAAATTAGAAGGAAGTTGGATCCTTGAAAAACCTCACAGACAAGAACTGACATGAAGCCTTGGCTAGATCCTTCCTTGTGAATTTGAATATGAGGGAGGAGGAAATAAAAACCCAAAATCAAAAACCAAAAGAAAAAAAGACACTCTTTTTTAGGCACTATATCTTAGCATTTCTTTATCATAGAAGTGAAGCTTACTTTCTAAGCACTAAAACACCCATTCAATTCTATGTATGTGAATTCATATTACTTTTAAGCTGTGCAGAAATCACGTACAGGGTTTATAAATTGATAATCTCTGAAGAAGAAAAAAAGGGACGTATACATGTGGGGGATGTTGCGGGAATCTTTTCCCTAGATTTTTGCTGTTTTACGAATCCCCTTCTTTTTATACAGCTGGGACGGAGACGAGGGTTCAGAGGGGACCGCGTTGTTACAGCTAGTGAGTTTAAGACCTATTCCTGAGCTGATAGGATATACGGAGGTACAGAGGTGGACTGTTTTATTCCTAAAAGAGGTAGAGGAGAGAAATAAGCTGGTGGTCATGGCACATAGATTATATGGCTGTTTTTGTGTCTGTTTTGTTTTTTTCAAAGCAATGCCAGAAGCACAATCATTTTTCAATAGATTCTATTTTTTAGAGCAGTTTTAGGTTTACAGCAAAATTGAGTGGAAGGTAACCACAGTCGTAAGTATTATGAGTCACTATATTATTCCTTCAAGATACAGTGGGGACATCAAGTAGCGATAATAATAAAGCGATAACTGCATCTGTGTAAGACGATGTGATTTTGCAAAGAAATCACTGTTAACGTGTACAATGGCACAAATGATGACTCTCTTTTAAGAGAGTACTGCCCACTATTTCTGCCCTAGGGGCAGACACGCTCCTGTTCCTCCGTCTTCTTTTCATTTATTTAAACAGCTCTCCACTGCATCATTCAGAGCAGAGATCACAAGTCTTATTTTATTTGGGCCAGCATACCTTTCCAATCTTCCAGCTTTTCACATTCCCTTGGCCATTATTTATGCAAAAATATCAACCATGTTTTATGAATTATAAAAATAAAAAAGGGAATAGGGGACAGCTCAAGCTTTCTTCAAAGGGATTTTTGTATTTCCTGCTCCCTCTTATAAGATGCTCTTCTGCAAATCTTCACATCCGATGCCTCCTCCATCTGATTCATCCAAATTTCTGCTAAAATGTCTGTCATAGACAGGTGTTTTCGTCTGCTCCACCACATCTTCATTGTTCCTTGTCATTCTCTGCTCTTTCTTCCTCAATGGTACTTAAGAGCTTTTAAAACAATAATTTATGTATGTCTGGTTGTTTAAATCTCTGTCTCCTCACTGACCTGTAAGCACGTGAAGGCAGACTCAGTGCCTCAGCATTCACCGTGGACTATCCGGAGCCCCTGTAGGGTCTTACCAACTGCAGGTACCCAGTCAATTCCCACTAATCTAAAAACACCACATAAAATGGAAACGAATCAGAAATATAGAAATAAAAGTTAAAGCCTGGTAATCCATGATAATGATTAAGAAAGAGAAGAAGTGAAAAGAAGTGAAATATTTTAGGTAAAGACTTTTTTTAGATACAGTAAATGTTGGATAAATACTGTACACTGTTAATGTTTCTAGTGAATGAATGCTCAAGATTTCCCACAGGAGCAAACTGAAATCAGCCTTTTCTAATGTCAATTGATAGTGGAACATCTATTGCCTTGAGGATATAAGAATAACTTGTAGATACTAGGAATAAAAGTCAGAAAAGTAGATGATAAATATGAGCTACAGATGGCAGAAGGATTTATATTAAATAAAGGAGCTTTTGTATCTATTATCTATATATCTTTATATCTATATACCTTATAGCTATATACCATCTTTCTTTAGAGAGAGAGAGAGAGAAAGGAGAGATGGTTTTTCTATTCTTCCCTCCTGGCATGCGTGGTAATTGATGGCTCTGACAATTACACACCTATGGAGCATATTGTAAGGGTCCAAGTAAAATCTGTCAAATGTAGAATAGAAATGTCTTCACACAATAATCAAGTAAATGAGGTGAAAGCTGTGTTGATTGGTTTGCTGTAACCAATCAGATTGTATAAAAAAATCAACACATTGTACCCCACATCTGCATAAAGATAGTCATGATCTATATGTATATGACTTAATTTTAAAAAGCAAAAACCTTTCACCACCAATAGGTGAGTGTAGGTGAGATGATCAACATTTTTGTACGTGCTCGTGTGGTGGGATTCTCCTTCTTTCTCTTCTGTTGCTGTGACGAACACAAGTTTCAACAGCTCTTTCAGGAGAAGGTGTCAGCAGTCTTCCCACCGGTGACAGTCAAACACTTACCCTCTAGTAAGAGCTACTCACCCCAGAGGCCTTTCTTCCCAGCCCTTCCTCTGCAGCATTCGTTTCCCACCTACTTGGTTTCTGAGCTGTATCAGTTTCCATATTTTCAGCACCGTAAATAACACTTAGAGAACGAAACATTTAGAACAGTCGGAGGACCTGGCATCTCCTATTTCTTTTTGCCTAAAATTTAGACTAAATGTTATATTATCCTCTCACATGTCTTCTTTGCTGGTCCACTCTCCTGTTTATATTTTATGGATACACTTTATGGAAAATATATTTTACAGTAACATTTCAATAGTACTGAAAATGAGCCAGGGACGAGTCAAAATATTTTCCAGGTATTCCTCCATGTAACGTACAGACCAGGTCTCTGAGGTTGGTACTGTTTTACTCCTTGTTTTGTGATTGAGAAATCTAAGGTACAGGAAAGAAGGGAACCTTTCCAAAATTACAAAGGCAGGGATGACAGCGCCCAGATTCGTTCTCCGGCATTCTCTGTGTAGATTCTAGCTCTTTTTTTTTTTAATTGTTGGGGATTCATTGAGGTACAATAAGCCAGGTTACACTGATTGCACTTGTTAGGTAAAGTCCCTCTTGCAATCATGTCTCCACCGTTATGCCATTAAATCTATGATTAATACCCGAGTCTTCCCTTTGGGTTCAATTGGAAAAAATTGGGTTTATGGCCAAGAATAGGCAATTTTACCCCACTTTTATTGACCAAATTGAAGCTCCTAATTCTTAATAACATGAGTCTATGATGAACCACTTTACCAACTAAACAGTGCAGGATTAAAAATTATAAAGCTTTATTGTTTTTTACATAAGAATCTCCTAATTTCTTGATACTTTTACTTATAATGATGAGGAATAACATAGGCCAGAGAGCTCAAGAGCCAGACTTTCATATTCGGCCTGCACTTATGATAAGCAAATGTCAACTGTTAAAATAGATTTTAGGACCCAGTTAAGGTCTGGTGTGCTAGGAGTGCTGATTATGTTAATTTATTTTAATTTGAATGGCTCACCTCTATCTAACCTAAATGCCAGCGCCTACCCTTTTCTCTTGTTCCTTTCTTACAAACAGATTGTTCTACGAAACAGCAAACCCTAACACGTATCATCAAACCATATATCAAGTTCTTGAGTGAATTCTCTTCCTGGATTCTATATACTTAACACTGAGAACCGCTTCTAGTCCTGACTTTTAACTATCTGAAGAAGTTTGCTTGCTGGGAGTGTATTTGATTTAGTGATAGAAACAAGTCGATGTAATTTCTCCAGGAGAAACAGTTTTCGTATTTATAGAGACATACTAATATGTTTCTAAAAATGCTCTGATTGAGTCTTCTGCATAAAAACATAGAAAATCATTCAATATTATGAAATAATATTTTTGTAAGCCCTGTGCATTCTGTAATTCTCTGTTCTCATCTTTCTGTTACTGTGGGGATATTTGCATGAAAATGGTTTCTCTGCTGCCAAGAGTTCCTCTGTTCCTGCTGCTAATTTCTCACCTGAAGTCACAATTCTCTGAATGTATGTCGTAATCATCTCTACAGAAGCCAATTTCAGAATCACAAACAAAGGATTATGCCTTTATCGGAGACATGAACAGCAGGAGCAGATGAAATCTAAAAACCAAATATCCCATTTTATGGAAATGTCCCAATTAATAAAAATGCAATTGAAGAGAAATATTTTATGTTACATATCAGCAGAATTATTTCTTGACAGAAGTTTCTCATTTTTTCATGATGTTTCCCTGTGCGTTGGGCTTGGGTTAGTGAAACCTGGTTTATTCCTTGTTATTTATACCAGATGTCATTTTAGCCCTCTGTTTATGTTCAGCAGTCTGTCCCAATTCTATCATTTTTAATTATCTAAAGCCTTTGTGCTAAGATCCACGTAGAAGTGGTATGCCCTCCTTGGTATCCATTGGTAGATATTGAACAAAGTAAGAAGATGACAGATGGGCCTGGGCTGCTTTGTGGGCTCACGCAGAGCCTCCAATGGACCTTAAACATCTCGGTCTATTAAAAACCATGTTCTATATACAATCATAATTTCCTTTACTTTTTTTTTACTAGCTTTGCCATGACTCTGTAATTAGAGCACTTCATGGATTAAAGCTAATCTTGAATATATTTCAGTTCAATTTCCTTTTGGACAGTTGCAAGAATAAGTAGAAACAAACAAAAAGTTCATTCATCCCTGCCTACTCTAACATTATCTCCATGACGTCAAAACTTAACAAAATGCATCAGTGTGGCAGGCTCTGGCCGGGTTCAAACCTGCCACCAGCCAAATGTATTAGTTTATAAAATATTTTTTTCCTGTTAATTAGGTCAAGTAACTTTTACTTAGTGCTAATTTTTGTCTGATACTGTAGCAAATGATACGGACAGAATAAAAAATGCGGTGACCTTTTAAAAATAAAAGATACACGAGGAAACGGCTCGTGAAAGTTTAGTAATTTTATGAGACACTCATGCAATTGGGGTAGAGGCCTGGAAAGGAAAAAAAAATACCCATTTTTACTCAAAGGTGCTGAGAAAAGCTTCCTGAGGAAGAAGAGCGGGGTTCTCATCTGGAAAGAGGAGCAGGCAAGAGGAGTTTGGGGGAGAATCGGGGGAAATAAGTGGAACAAAATGGTAGTTAAAGAGAGCAAACACGAATTAAATAAGGCACCCAGATGAAGCAGCGTAAGTCTTAAGAGAAAAATAAATAATTATAACTAAACGTGATAGTTCTCTAAGGTACTTAACTACCACCTGCAGTGCTTCTTGAAACATAAATGCTAAGGCCTTACACTCCCTCTGCGCTCACCCAACAGGTCCCACCTTTTAACTGAGAATGTGCCTCTTTTTCTCAGATTCCCCTACGTGTTGATGACAGTGCTCTGAATGAAGAAGAAAAATGTCCAGAGCAGAGTATGTTCCATGAGCGACTGCAAATGATCACCCGTGTGTAGGGAAGACACGGGGATGGACCAAGATGCTAAAAGTGTGGGCTTACTTTCAAGTGTCTGAGAGGGAGTTGGGGGGAAACCAAAAAAGTACTTGGCAGAAATGTGATGGGATATTTCTTTATTTTCTTTTTCGTTTCAAAAATATTGCCCTGTCAATTGGAAATACAAAATGTTCAGAGGCAGAATCTAGGAGCTCAGTGGGAAGCCTATTATAGCAGCTCACTGCTGAGTGGGAGAGTGTAAGCAGCCGAAATCATTGAGGAAGGAGGTGAGCGTCTGGACAGATGTGAAGAGACATGAAGAATGCTGATTGAAGTGAATACTACAGAAGGTGAGGAAACTGAAGGAATAAATAATATTTCTCATTATCTGGTGGCTTGGGATGGAGAGAGCAAGTTTGTGTTTATTTCTGTAGAATTTCAGGTATATTGTTTATACACATAAGTTCCTAAAAGATATTCTCCTTGTTTTGCTAGTGATATAATTATGTGTGTTAATTCTCTTACTGGTAGCCATAGGATTTTCTTTATCATGAATTCATGAATACAGGAGTGGCTAAATGTCTTTAAGAGAAGAATAACTAAGAATCAATAGCCCAGTTTTACCACAAAATACCATGTAGCAATGTACTGGGCTCTTTCTAAAAAGACAATTTATAGAGTCACACGCATAAAACAGTATTATTTGTGTAAATCATAAACAGATAAAGCAATACTAAACTTTCCATGGGGAAATATATGTAAAAGATACTATGAGGTGAAAAGGTAGCCAGAAGGATGCACATATTTAAGGAGAGAACTGGATTTGACTGTGGTGATAGAAAGTGACCTTAAATTGTATCCATCACTTGCATTTTCACAATGAGAATATACTATGAGAAACTGAACAATTAGCTTTGTATAACATTTTATAATTTATATTTTGCTATAACAGAGGAAACATGTAATAGAATAAAAAAATATAAACTATCTAGACATCAATCTACAAATAAAGATGTGAACAACTAGAGCCACGAGGTGGTCCAATATGGAAATACTGAGAGGTATATGGATGATGCTCGCACAACACGAACTTGAACTGTGCAAGTCCACATATGTATGTTTATATACACACACATTTTAGTAAAAGTTTACCATCTGCACCTGCCTATCCTGGCTTCCTGTGCCTCTTCCATCTCTGCCCCCACTGAGAGTGACCGACCCCCCCCTCATTCTACTCAGCCTATTCAAGGAGACGTTGATGAGAATGAGGACTATTACAACGATCCACTTCCACCTATTGAGAAATATGTATTTATATATTTTCTCTGCCCTATCATTTTGGTAGTAACATTGTCTTTCCTCCAGCTTACTGGATGTTGGACTACTGCATGTAAGACACACAACACAGGTAATAAGGGCTAACCGGCCATGTTTATGTTATTGCTATGGCTTCCAGGCAAGGCTATGCTATTAGCAGCTAATTTCTGGGGCAGCCAGAAGTTATATGCAAATGTACAACTACATAGTGATCCAGGGCACATACGTCCCATACTGTTCAAGGCCGTGGTATATAACTCTCCAAATATTCTTGTACTTATTCATAGCAATTCTATTAAAATACCAGTTGATTTCTTATTCTAAAATACATGAAATTTTAAGTGTCAAGTGTATTACACATCAAAATATTTTAAGTGTATATTAATTATGTTATTTTGGTGTTAGAACCCATTTTGGTAAAATAGTGTTTAGGAACTGACTGGAATGTGTAACAGATAAGAAAGTATAGGGTGGCGCCTGTGGCTCAAGGAGTAGGGCTCCGGCCCCATATACTGGAGGTGGCAGGTTCAAACCCAGCCCAGGCCAAAAACTGCAAAAAAATATAAAAAATTTGAAAAATAAAGTACATTGTAGTGGTTGAATATCGTTTAGAAAGAAATTGTTTGCTATAAAATTTTAACTTCTGCAATCATGGGGTTCTTCATCCTCCAAAAAAAACTGCCTATGAAATTATTAATTTTATCAATAAGTATTCATTATTATATTAATATTAAACTATAATTAATAATTATATCAATATAACGATATAACAAATACTTATATTAACACAATAGTAATAACATGTTATAAGTGATAATTATGTGACTATTTTAATAAGAATATTAATTAAGACTTATCAAGTTTGTTAATTATTCAACTTTTTACATTTGTACTGGATATGATTCCTATAAACAATTATCCTGTTATTTTGGATGTTTCTTTTTTTTAAGTATGCTAGTGATTAATTCCTAATAGTTTCCAACTTCTAGGCAATGTACACAATGCTGCGTTGGGAATTTTGCACAAGTTGCCTAGGGCACATATGTAATTTGTTCTTCAAGGGAAGTGACAAAAAAATGAAATATTAGGCTGGTGCTCCCCATTTAATCATGGCCAATTATTATCCAAAATCTATACAATTGTGCTACCATCAGAAGTATAGGAGTGTATTAGGTGAGTGTGGTGGCACACACCTGTAATCCCAGCTACGTGGGAGGATGAGGCTGTGGATTCCTTGAGTCCTTTGAGCCTAAGAACTTGAGTAAGTTGTGATTGAACCAACACACCGTGGTCTGGGTGACAGAGTGAGACTTGTTCTCCAGAAAAAAAAAAGGTTTAGAGTTTATTTAATTTCCCCACACCCTAAATAGCATTGTGTATTGGCAACATTTTCATTTACTTTAAATATTAAAACAATTGATCTCATGGAGACAGAAAATAGAAAGATGGTTCCCAGGGTCTGGGGAGGGCACTGGCGGGAGGGTGGTTAATGGATTTTTTATTGTTTGCATCTGCATTCTTCTATTCATGCACAGAACTGAACATCAGGACACATGTTAACTACACAATCTTAATTTTTTTCTCTTTTTTTATTGTTGGGGATTCATTGAGGGTACAAGAAACCAGGTTACACAGATTGCATTTGTTAGGTAAAGTCCCTCTTACGACCGTGTCTTGTCCCCAAAAGGCGTGTCACACTCCAAGACCCCACCCGCCTCCCTCCATCCCATCCCTCTCTCTGCTCTCCCCTTCCCCATTAGTCCTATGTACTCAATTTTGATATGAGGACAATTAATCACAATCTTAATTTTTAAAAATTATCTCCTTCTGTATTGTTCCTCCTATCCTATTATGGTTTTCTTGTTTGTTTATTTGTTTCTGTTTTGACTTTTTCTGTTTGAATGAGCCTGCATTATTTCTGAATTTTAAGAAATTGGTAATTTGTTGTATTCTTCCAAAGAGTATTTCTTCCAGTTTGTTGTCTTTGACTTGTTGAAGATACAATTTATCGTTCAGAAATGTTGTACTCAATAAAAACTCTCTACTTAGTACTTACACCCTGAAAGCTTTTAGCTGTAGTGCAACAGGCCAGCTGGGAGATTTAGGTAATGCCAGAGATCAGTTTAATAAATAATTCAAAATGTATTTATACATTTATACTATGACCTTGAAGAGTAAAAGACAAAAAAAAAAAAAAAGACACCCTCTGAATTCTGTTCTAAACTACTTTTGGACACAGGCTTTGTCAGTATTGTAGAAAGCAAAATTTCATGCTAAATCTAATTTTCTCACTAGTTTTTTTGATACAAGTATAAGACTGATAAATTTGAGTAGGAGGCTATATTTTAACACAATGCATCATTTCAGGCGTGTATATGGAAATGTTGAAGGAACCTTCAAGGCATAGTCTTTCTGCGAAGCACAGAATTCTCTGTAGGTATCTACATTTTAATGGACTTTAATTAAACATGTTTAAAGTTTAAATGTAAAAGAAATGATGAGTGAATTATACAATAAAAAACAAAATTAACAAAATACATATCAGTATAAGAGGCCAAAAGATTTTGCTAGTTTTTTTTTGGACAAAAAACTATTAAGCACTATTGCCAAATATTTTAGAAGGAGGAAGCCTCATGGTTATTTAATGCCTACTTTATCCCAAAAAGCTATGCACTGTTATCTTTACTTTCACACTATGAATAAAAGTCCCCAAACTATCCATTACTTTACTGAAACTAATTATGACTGAAAAATTTACTACATGAACGTTATTCCATGAATTAAGATATATAGTTACAAAACTAAAAAGAAAAAATTGAAACTCCCCCCCGCCTTCTTAAAAACTAAAGAGGAATGAGAAAATGAATGTTATGAATAATGAATCTTGTAGTCGGTTAGAAAGTTTAAGCCATCTGTAAGAAAAAGTATAGCAGCTATTATATATGAAGGCTGAATTTTAAACCTAGGTCGTCATCCATTAATGACCAACCCCTGCTCTTCTCCATCATGTGATTGAAATGTTAAAACCAGATGCCTCCCTATAAAAGAGCTCCTGAACCTGCCTTAAATTTCCAATTTAGAGAACTCAAAAAAGAAAGAGGCAGCACTGAATAGCATCCCCCTAGGCAAGGAACTGGAAGCCTTTGTAGTTTCAGGGTGTCTAACAGGGAGAGCAGATATTCAAGGAAGCCTCGTAGCTCGAGCCATTACATAATTTATTACCCAATACGGAACGTGAGAGTGAATTGGGGGAGCTATTAATAATTATGCCTAGACAATGAGACAGAACTCCAGAGACGGTTACAGACAAGCTACAATTCACAGCCATTCTGCAATTGAACATTGCAGAAGAGATTTTGCTGATCTCCCAGCAAAGCCAGAAAACACAACCCTGAAACAAACAGCTTTCACTATTGGAGCTTCAAGGAATTCACATTTTTTTTTTATTCCATTTTATCTTCCAGCTGAAAGTTTGAACCTCATAGGATAACTGTGATGGAGCTTGGCTTCTCGGCATGCAATCAGGATTCACTGTCTTATCTTGTGCTAGGAAAATAAACAGTTAAACCATCTTAGAACCTTACACATAACGTTGCACCCTATGTACCCGGTAGAGGTCACGGTTAGCACCAGGTGGACTCCAGTTCACATCGCTTGAGCGGAAAATGTAGTATCATTCTAAAATGTGTAATATTAATAACGTCACGATAGTGTCATTACATGGATGACTTCTTTTAAATTTCATGGAACTTTGAGTAGCATAAGGTCTCAGAAAATCAGGAGTGATATGTAATCTTGAAATCTTGATGTGTGGGGGTGCTACCAGGCCTGGAGGGCAGGACACCCCAACCAACTTCATCCCTCACCATCTGCTGGCGGCTGCCGCTCAGGTCTGCCCTACCTATAGACACAAGTCAGAGAAAACTAGGACAGCTAATTGTTACTTTGTTTTTATGAGATAGAGGAATTTTATAATCAGTGAATAATTCAGATAGTTCTTTCATAAATATAAAACATTTCCATGTGTGTAAATACAAATATGTAAGTGAGTTACAGATCACAGCTGGTCTGTGAATTGAATTAGAATGAGAGAGAGCGTAGGAGATCTTTGCTCTCGGTCAACATTCTGTGAAGTTTTAGTGATTCTGTCACTTGACCAAAGTATTAACTTTTCACACATGTTATTTTGACACTGTACACATTCAGGTCGCATATACAGCACAACAGACCAACTAGGCAGTATTCCTTTGCACAACTTGCTCTTAATTGTGACTACACTGGTTTTTATTTGCCCCACAGCACATTGGATATAATGAGCATAGCCAAATAGCCCCATGTTAAAATGCATTTTTTAGAAGCAAATATTGAATGGTTGCTTGCATCATTAAATATTTAAATTTATAAAATTAAATTGTGCTATATTAATTGCTAATTGATTCCCTTTTACAAAGAAGATAGATTTGCTAGTTGTGTGGAGGCCTCAAAGGGACATGTTTACTGGCTATTTATTCACCACTGGCCTCCAGGCAGAACACTCATACAGCATTTGTGTGCAGTCTGGGGGTGACAGCGCTCCCTGTATCAGGGACAGAAGAATGGGGAGTCACACTCAAGGTTCTGCCGAGTGGACAAGACGTGGAAAGCAAGGTGTCGGGGAGAAGATGTGCCCAACTGGATCTGGGTCCTTTGCTGCTTCTCTCTGTCCTTTACCAATAACAATAGCAGAGGCTGTTTTTATGAATTCTGCTGCTTCCTGTTTCCTTATCTCAGGATTATCTCTGCTAACTACCCATTCAGAGGAACTGGTGACTAACTATTTTGGTCTCCGCTATTTTATCAGACTTAGCAAAACAAAGTTGAACAAATCCTGGAATTCAAAATATGTCTGTGATCTGATCCCATAAAATTCATCATCTTTGATCACTCACTGAACACAGTATATTCCTAGACAAATGGTGGTTAGCATAGGAAAACTCCTTTTATTTCCTGGGCATGAAGGAATCATTTTTTAAAGTCCATGCTTATTTCCAGGAAGGAGAGTTGCAACTGCTATCCTTTCCTTCCATCCAAAGGGAAAATTATTATAACCAAACTTTAAGAAATTTTGTACTCCAATGTACAAAAGTCCTAATTACCAAAGACTCTTTACTTTCTTCCTTTTTTTGTTTTGTTTTTGGCCATGGGTGGGTTTGAACCCACCACCTCCAGCGTAGGGGGCTGGCACCCTACTCCTTTGAACCACAGGCGCCTCCCAATTCTTTACTTTCTAAAAATAGAAAAGTATTATAATGGCTCAGTTAGAATAGAATCATAGCACAAGAAAAATTTAGAATTGGAAACCCTCATTCTGGGTTCTAACTTGACCCCTGGCTAGCTCTGTAGTACCTAGAAAGAACAGAATCTTGTCTGAGCCTCTATATAATCTTCCATAAAACTTAAAAAATAATATCTATCTGGAATGGTTGCTCTGAGAATTACAGGAATTACAGATAACACATTGAAAGTGCCTTCTGGTTTCATAATAAATGATCAACAAATTGTACCTATTTTATCAATTTTAAACTTTTCAATAATGTGATGTGAGTAGGTATTTAAGAATATGTCTTTGAAGAAATGGTTGCTTTTAGCATTACTAAAGAGGAATATTTTTGCAAGTTATATGTTTTCTTATATGTCCAGTTTATATAAAAAACAATAAAAATAGTGGTTATGGGCCAGTCCTATTTTTACTAATGCAGAAAGCATCCGAAACACTAGGAATTTGCATCTGATAAAAGTTCCCTGAAGAATCTCCAGTCTAAGTATGAACATCTGAATTAATTAGACTATAATTTATTCTGGGTATTGGATCTATTTCTTTCTCACCAAGCCTTGCAAGTAGATTTCCCTATTTATGAGTTCACCTGCCAAATAAATAAGGAAGGATTTATCATTTTTAATTGAAGAAAACATTGTTACAAGAATAATGTCTGTAAGAAAGAGTAACACTTAGATTGAAGGGGACTCTCAGAATGTCAGGGCCTTAATCAAAGATCTCATTTATTTCACTGTTTGTTTTGGAATTAGAATACCAATAGGAGATACTTTTTTCAAATCACTTATATTTATTACAGAACCACTTAGCACAATGGAAGATGTTGCGACCCCTAAGGCCCTGGTCTCGGTTAGAAGGAACCAGGTGTGACATGGATTAGAATTACAAGCCTAGGGGGGGATGGGTTAACCTTAAGTGCAGGGTAGCCCTTAGTCCCTCCGCAACGGCTATTTATTAAGGTTATACACAACAGGCGTGGAGAGTTAAGGTGATTACATACGAGGGCTGCACAGGTAAGGACTGCCATGTGCTCTTTCCCCACAACCCTCATGAAGAAGTACTAAGTATCAATGTTTAACACCTGCTTACTAGTGAGTGACCGATCTTCTCTCCTTCCGGAACACTGAGTGACTTGGGGGATTGCCCCTAAGTCACAAAACGTCTCTGGGCTTCCCAGGACACTGTCCTGTTCTCGGAGTTTCCTTTTAATGTGATAAGAATCAGTCACTGTCCTTTGCAAGCATGGTGCTCATTCCTCTACAAGAAGATTATAAGACAACCAAGCCTGGATAAAACAAACCTTCATAATAATATACACCATGTCCACGTAGGCAGGGCTAAAATCTCCTAATACTGTTAACATTCAGGTGAGTTTCTGCCATGGTGCCCTCCAGGTACACGCGTTTTCTCTCTTCCAAACAGCTGCATTGGATGTGTTATCTACTAGGTCTAATTTTTTCATAATGTCAAAAACATGTCTGATTTTAGCTACGTTCCAGATCCATCTGTCGGACACACCACCTTCACATATCAGGCAACCAGGAGAACACAGTGCAGCACATTGGGCCAAAGATCATGAATCTGACAGCTAAAAATAAAATTTGTATCCTACATAAATCTTGACATCCACATTCAGATACAGCTAGTGTCACGTGCTGTTTCCCGCTCCTCACAAGGCGGAGGATTTATGTGTGTCTGATATAAATCGTACAGAACTAGTAGCTGACCTGATTGCACAGATGTTAGCACCGCATATTCCACTGTGCCACCCATTTGGCTGTAGGTCTTAAGAGTTTGCAAAATAAGCAACACCACTTTCTAGCTCATGATAAGAGATAGTTTGAGTTATTGTACTTAGGCACCTCTTGTAGGTAGAAAATCCCACCAGGGACCGTACTGCACTCAAGCAGACATTCTGCAGTCTTGCTGAAGAATCTCCTTTCTCTGCTGCAGCTGCCCAGTGCTCTAACACCTGTGTCTTATCTCCAGGGGGTCCTAGTGAAGGAGGATGCAGGAGGTACAATTCTCCTAACAAATTGAAGCCCAAAGCTACGGTTTTCTGACACATCAGGAAGCTGCAGTTGGCTGGTTAGCCCACCAGGGAGCACAGCAAGTTGGGTTTTCAAGTCCCCTGTGATTGCGTTTGCACCTTGTATAATATGGGCTTTGAAGGGACCAAAACCAAACAGGGCTGTTCGTTTTTTTCAGTGATCCTCAAACTTTCTTAACCCGATTTCATTAGACCAGATTTTCACACCTCCCTCTTTCTAATCCATCCTTTCTAATGCACGTGGACAGTCACCCCACTTGGAGTCTTGTCCCTTGGAAATGGTTTTTGTTTAAAGCTGATCACAGGTGGTGGTTTTATCCCATCTGCACAACAGGCTAGAACAAGAGTGAAACGTGTTTTCTAATGTCCACAGTTTTAACAGCCATGGTTATGGCTCCTTTTGTTTCAGAGCTCTGAGGGACATGACATCAAATGCGAGGGGGATGTCCATGCGGGATTTGGGACAGCTCAATGTATACGTCTTTCAAACATTGTTAACTTATGGATGAAATTCCAAAACTTAATTCTTACACGCTGCTGGGAGTATGGGGTTAAGTTTTGTGCATGTTCTCACGTTCAAACCTTCTCTCTCCATAAAGTTAAAGCACCAAATGGGTATTCCTGAGAAACCACCAATATTATTTGTGTGTGTATGCAATCCTTTTACCCTTTTCTCAATCATCTTAGTTGAAACGGAGATCCCAGTTTGATGTTACTCCAGAATCGAGGTCCTCACCTTCTGTTCAATCTCCAGCCTCCTTAGAGGACCCCTCTCATCGCCGTCTTCGGTCTTGGCATCTAAGAAGCTTTTCTTCCTGAGGACTGTGCAGTCCAATGACATTCTCTGTGGGAGGCAGTTCAAGGTGTCTCTCGCAGCTCTGTGCCCATGTTCTTTACCAAATTTAGTAACTGTTAGCTTAACATTTGAAGTGCATGAAAACCATTTCCACATTTTCTAAAGGAGGAATTTTTGTAAAACTATCGGCTAGATTGCCAGCTCCCACCTAAAGTATACAAACAGAGATATGTCTCTCCTCCGGGCTGAAAATGCTTTGCTTAAACATTTGTCAAAAGTTCAACAAAACCAATTGCAGTATTCTAGGGTATTATTTTGCATACAGATATTGTTATTGCTTTCTGGAGTTACACTTTTAATCAATAAGCATAAACAAAGGAATTATAAATATTTATATAGATAGGAAATTTGTATCATACATGCATAATGTGCATTCTTATTTTTTCCTCAAAATATGAACCAAAAAGATCAAATGTACATAGCAACATATATTAAAAACGCAATTCTATGTATTTATCTGTATTTCCACACTTTTTCTCAAAAGTTTTATTTTATAAGCTAAAAAAAAGAAAACCTATTAAGCATAATCCTTTTGGAAGTATGTGTTTCTTTTAAAAGAACATTCATATCCTGGATCACTGAAACAAGACTGTTTAAAATTTAACTACCATTGGAGAGACGGAGTTGCATTACCTAAGGCTCAAGGTATTCATCTCATACAAATTTTAAAGCAAGTTTTAAAAACTCATATAAACACAGCTTGTAGGAAAAACAAAACAAAACAAAAAACAAACGAGGCATGCTGATGACAGTATGGCCCTTCTGTATTAAGTTCCTACAGGGGCCTGGTCTGAGACATGGGAATTTCATTGTCATGGATTCATCAGAAAGAGGAGGGTATCAAAATCTCGTCATATTCTTTTGCCTGTTTTTCCATTCTTCTCCTCCTTGGAAACCTTGCAGTGAATTTTTTATGATAACAGTAGCACTGACTTGAGATTGTAATGAAAGTTTCATCAATACTTTCAGGTGCTGATCTGTTAGAAAGAACCAAGACTTAGAATTATAGTGCAAACATTCTTCAAGGGTACCATGTAGTTTATTCATGAATGGATGAACTAGACTGTTGAAACAGGCCTTGGCATACGTGGTAAGGGTTGTTTCTTATGCTAAAACATCAGTGATTTCTTAACAGTCATGTTCTATGACACTAAATATGTCTCTTGTGTATGTGGACCAGGTGTCCGGGTGGCCTGGGAAGAGGTAGACCAAGTCAACAACTGGAACTCAGACATATACGTGGATTAATAGCAGACTGCAAATGACCTGACATAGAATAGACTAGAAAGCAGTAAGAAAGAATTCTTGAAAAAAAAATTACCCGAGGAGTAGAGAGTATGTTGATTGGTAAGCCGATTCATCCCGAGACAGCAGCTAGGGAGGAACTGTATATATTGTACCTTTTGCCTTTCTCTGGATCATCAGCTCACTCTAGGGAGAAACATATCTCTGCCCTAGAGGGTTCTAATTCTTTGAACGTATCTCTACATTTTTTCCCTCAGTCCAGTATTCTTAGAAAACAGATACTGAGACAACGCTGACATGTTAACACTTACTGAGGGTGATCAATCACAGAAAATCCAGAATAGAGAAGCAAGATAGGAAGGCAGGAAAAGGAGAAAGAAAATTGAACTTGGTGTCTTACCAAGTTGACCTGGGAGTCCCAGAACACATTGTTGCTCAATCACACTGGATATCTTCTGAATGGGTTTGTGTAGTATCTGCATTTCAAGAATGTCTGTGTGGGATACGTATGGGAAATTTATATGTTATTTACTTCTTTTTGGCCTTTCTTTGGTCAAGGATTACCCCAAAGAGCATTTACTCAACCACACAATTGGCGTAGCATATATCTGGGAAAGTCCTAGTCTCTGTTTTTTCAAGGGATCTGACTTGTGTGCTTAAGTGGGTGTGGCTCCCGCCAGAACAAGTGGAACGGCTCTCCATCCCAAGCCTCATTTTTGACCTGTGAGGAAGCCTAAATATTTAAGATACGGTCACTTGTAATTTCCAAGCAGACTTGAAGTGGCTTAGCAAAACACAGTGCCATTGCTGCTGCTGCAGCTTATTCTAAAGAAATAATTGATATTTTCCATCAGTCTCCTTTACCACCTGTTCTGTATTTCACTGGCATGACCAAGACCTTCATCTCAAGGTAAATGAGCATTTATTTAAATTGTGCATGCTATGGTAATTGCCTATTCACAGTTATCACTGGACAAAGAAATGCTAGCATATAGTGTGATGAACTCTTTTGCTACAAACATCTCTTCCTTTCTCCAGCAGGTAACCACACCCTTATCTTGCCATAGTAATGAGAGCTGATTACCTCAAGCAAAGAGACCTTATTTTTCTGTCACTTGGCCCACTGATATGAGAAGTTCAAAGTATCAAGTGCTAAGCACTGATTCAGTGAAAACCTTCCAAGTGCATACAAATAGAAGCGTCAATCCCTAGAGCAGTGGTTCTCAACCTTCCTAATGCTGCAACCCTTTAATACAGTTCCTCATGTTGTGGTAACTCCCAGTCATAAAATTATTTTTGTTGCTATATCCTAACTGTAATTTTGCTACTTTTATGAATCGTAATGTAAATATCTGATATGCAGGATGTGTTTTCCTTAGGGGTTGCAACCCACAGGTTAAGAACCGCTGCTAGAGTAACACGGACTTACTTCAAACTAGAAAAGCACAATTTTTATTTTTTTTATTTTTATTTTTTATTGTTGGGGATTCATTGAGGGTACAATAAGCCAGGTTACACTGATTGCAATTGTTAGGTAAAGTCCCTCTTTCAATCATGTCTTGCCCCCATAAAGTGTGACACACACCAATTTTGCATAAATGGAAAGAAAGCAAAAATTTTACAAGTAGGTGAATAAAAGTGATAATGAAAAGGGCCCATCTTAGTTCATCCCTTAATTCCTAGACCTGTCGTTTATCATTACAAGGAGGATACCGTGCTATTCTATCCATTTTGATATTATCTTAACCTTGAAAGTGATTTCTCCAAGCTGCAGATTTGATTGAGCTAAGCCTTCAGTAGGCCTTTCCAATATCACATGAGTCCAGGTGCTTCTGTGTGAAGAAGTACGTGATATATATGATGGTTGTGAGCCCAGTGATTAATTCTGGGGCTATAAATGTGTTTTTGGTTTAAGGTAATGTTGTTTGGAGCACCACTTTGATAGATCAGGCAATTCTTCATGCTATTGACTGATGACGTTGGTGGACAGAAAAGACATCACAATGTTCAAGTTGTAGAATATTCTGTGAAGAATGAATCAATGCTCCTTATAAAGTGGAGAGCATAATATTTTGGTAGCTACCAGAAAGTGGATGGCTGATCCCTCCAAAAGAGAGAGCGGTATCTCTGAATCATGGTCTCTACTACTGGGAATTTGAGTGTCAGGAGCCAGTCTGAAAGTGGAAAGACAGAGTCCATGCCATTGGACATGGCGATAGCTCCACCCCTGCTATCACACTCACTGTATTTGTGGGTTCTTGCTCACTCTAGAGTTGAATAATCCTACCCATGTGTTGAATAATCCTGTCCATTCAGCTTTTGAGAGCCCTGTCTGCATTCAGTGATAGCTGACTGCTCCTATATAAGAAACACAAAGACCCACATGTCCAGCTACATAGTCCCCTCAGATAATTCTCATCCAAGTCCTTTCCCTCAAGCCTGCAAGCCAAGCTATTCTCCATTTCCCAGACTCAATGGCTTACCCATATCTCAACTTTCTCCTCCCTCCATGTTGTGTAAAAAAATCAAATGTTCTTCAAGCATTTCTCTTCATTAGAAGTACGTCCCTCCTGTCTGTCCAAGGCCAATATATGTAGGGACAGTAATGCAGCAGCTTACCTCCAGCTATTCCCCAATTTCACACCAACTTCTTTGTGAAGCTCATGGTTTTCCTTCTGGCATCAGTGGATTATTGGGATCTTCCCAATGCTATGCGTGTGGCATTGTTGCAAGTAGGGCACAATGATTAGTGTTTATAGAACAAACGTTTATACCTTTCTTCTGCACTCAGTCAGGTCAGTTTGGGACTACACCACGCCCACCAGGCAAGAGCTCATGGCTACCTCTGCCTAACCTTACACCTTTTGGAATTAGACGACTTAGGGCTCATGGTGGCTAACCATGATTGGTTAATACACTAGCCATTCAGTGTATCATTATCAAGCAATTATTCTACATACGGATACAAATAGCCCTTTGTAGAAGAGAAAGTAGTTCTTTTAAGATAGAGATAGCCCTTTCTTGAGACCCAGGGGTCTACGCTAAAACTTGCATGACTCCATTGGTCATCATTGTTTATCACAGATGCCACTAGAAAGATTGAATCTACTGGATATTATGACCCAAGTTGGAAGGATGCTTACCCTACAGCCTGGACATTTTTAAGAGTAATCTCTTATACTGGCCTTTATTTGAAACTGACAATATTCGAAGTCATCTAATACATGAAGTAGAGGACTCTAATAACATCCCAGTGCCTCGCCTCTATCTTAGTTGCAGGAGATGTAAGGTGCAATCTCTTGTCTTGTACCTTAGAGGGGATATCATGGCACACTCCAGACCATTTCCTTCCTAAAATTTCACAGGGTCTTGTTTTATTATTGGATTTTCTAAATCTTACTTTCTGACATGCCTGTGGATTTTTATGATGTCTAGAGAATTAGCTACTTTCTATCGAGCAATTCCACTTAGCATTATTCATCAATAGGCTAGCAAAATGTTTGATGAATAACAAGAAGTTCAGGTCCATATAGTATTAGACAGCAAGGGAGTGAAGACAGACTTTAGTCATACTGTTTTACTTGCCACGTAATTGCAAGTTTCTTTTGATCATTTTTAATAAGGAAGATTGAGGAAAACACCCTTCCATATATAATTAGCCTCATGCTGACTGCCAAAGTTTACAGAGATCAGTTCTGGGAACAATTCTATATTTAGTTAAGTGACTACAATTGGAGCTAACACTTAAATTCACACATTATCCATCATTCTACTATATATATGTATGTGAGTTTATTTTTCTTTCAAATTTTTTTTCAAAATTATTTTTACTTTAAAAATTTTTTTTTCTTGTTCTTTGTTTTTTTCTTTGAAGAAGCAAAATGAGAAAATTGAGTGAGGACACTGCGGTCATCACAGCCATGAATGTTCACATGTTTCGGGAATGTTGATAGTCTTTGGATGCATCGGAGCCTTCTGTATCACTTCAGGTTGGTTTACTCTGGGGGAGGAAGATATTATAGATACCGTTGCACCCAGCACCCATACCAAGAAAATACCAAAGCCTCTTGATATCACGGTACTTTGCCTTCCACCTTAATCTCATCCCAAGTAAATATAGATGAAAATTTAAGTAAATGGGAGGCTATGCGTGGCAAGGATTTTCTATCTCTATAATTAGCACCAGCCTTGTGACAAAATTTAGCTGAATGATCAATAGAAAAAAACATCTTTCCATTCATAGCTGAATACTAATGCCCTGTTTCTAAAAGGTGTAAGTTGATTTACTTTGTTTTACAAGAAAAATTTTTCCACATTCTAGGAGCTAGGACTTGGAAACATAAGAATGCATAAAGACTTTTATAATTCTATGAATTTAAGAGCACATTTGAAGCCAGAAGTTTCTTACTATTCTCTGCAGAACCGCTAGAGTTCCAGACAACTCCTCTGAGACTGTAGAGGGGAACATGAGCAGGAGGCATAAACAGGGCTACAAGATGTCCAAATATGTTTTGAGACTGAACATCTCCAGGATACCTGCTTTAAACAGCCAACATTCTTGTCATACTTTTCTGAAAGAAAATATGCATTTTGTCATCTTTCTTAAGCCCCTGATCTGGTCTGACCTTTTAATGTTAGTTCATTTTAGGCAATATTCAAATTTGTTTGACTCCAACTTTTCAAGTTCATACACCAACAAACCATTATATCTTCAATATTTTTATGTATTATGGGTTTTTTTGAAAATACTTATTTTTTTTTCCACTGCTATTGAATATACATCCTTTGGAAAAGACCTAACCTTTCTATTGGTTAGAAAACGATTCTAATTAATAATCCAAAATTCCTGAATGTTGCTTGTCCTGTGTTTCAGGCAATATCCAATTAGTTTAGTGGACATTCTGGTGAAGAGACCTCTGTGTTTTAGTACATAAAACTACCAAATCTGATGGCTTACTTTTTCCTCTGATCATTTGAAAAACAATGGAAGTAAGTTTCACAGTATTATAAAATCCTTATTCTAGTTCCCAATAAACTTACTAATGCATATTATTCTACTAAAGTAAATAATTTTTAATTTTTTTTAAAGCAGTAACTTATAAATCACAAATATTCAGGTATATGTTTTGCTATAACCCACCTTTTAAAGAAACCTGTTTTGGAAAGGAAGACCCAGCTTAACTATAGGAAGAAAGCCATGGAAATAATGACTTTACTTATATGCTTGAAAATATATGGCACATGGTTCTACAATTCAGAGAAATATTCTCCTGCCAAGGAGGTGCATAAGGATCTCTGTGAAAGTAAGCAAAATTGAATTATATTGATTGTAAATCCGCAGACTGACATTACTTTAGAATGATATGGCATTGAATTAACAGTGGGACAAGAGAGAAAGTGTCTAATTTATACAGACAGGGACGTAAGTCACCAACTCCAAAGCTGGGATAAAAATAAGTAGAATTGAAAGCTTTGCAGAAACAAATTTGCCATGGGCAGAAGAACAAATGGAATCAGGCATTTTAACATTGCATGGCCTAGATGCCTGTGATGGGAAATGTCAAACGATACACCCAAAGTCTTAGTGGAAAAAAAAAAATAAGAATACTGAACTTGGAATTGATGGAAAGCTAATAATTTTGAAGCAAAAACAGTTAACACAGTCGAGAGCCATGGTGCATTGCCATTGTCTTTCAAAAGGTGCCCTTGGTAGAAATGTTGGGGCGGACAAGTAACTGAGATGAAAATCAAATGTCACTTAAAGTTTTAGTTTTAACTTGAAGACAAAGACCCTAGCTACGTAACTTTAAGGAGTCATAACTTCTGTAAATTTTAGAGTTATTTACATAAAATAAAGGTGGGCAAAAATAGTGCTCTACTCTATTTCTATGAACTGTATGTTAAATAATTAATATTTTCAGGAATTCAGAAACCAGGCAGCTAAGTTTGATCCATAATTTATTAAAATTATCTTCTTAATTTTTCTCTGCCTCAGCATCCTTATTCATTAATAATGGCTGATAAAGTATCTACTTCTCATGATCATTGTAAGAAAAAGTGATATAATTCATAAAATGTGTTTCCCATAAAGACTACTGAAAAATCATTCACTATATGTTAGCAAAGATTGATTTACCATGAAGCTAATATAAATAAACCTTCAGGAATTTTATTTTATGAGTTCCTCCCAATATCCTGCAACTGATTCTGAATTAAAATGTTGTATTATTTTGAAATAATACATATTTCAATACAATAATGCATCCCAAACATTTAACATACTTTAAAGCCTCATGAAACCAAAAAAAATAGTAGCAATTATTTCCTTTATTTTTATGATATATTTTTATTTTTTTATTTTTAATTTCAGTGTGCTTGTTCATTCTTCTTTGTTTGAAGTAGTCCTTTTTTGTTCATTTTCTTCTTCCTCTGGCGATGCTGGCTGTTTTTGATGTTGTTAGTAGAGACGGGGTCTTACTCTGGCTCACTGCTGCTCATACTGGTCTTGAACCTCTGAGCTCAGACAATCCACCCGCTTCGGCCTCCCACAGCGCTGGGACTACAGGCGTGAGTCACTACGTCCAGCCTATGGTATATTTTTAAGTTAATATCTAAAATAGTTTAATATTTAAGCATATGTTTTTTTTTTCAATTGGTTACGTACAAAATAATACTTCAAAGTGACCTTAGCTGTCGAGTAATGGAATTTTTCATCTAGAATAAATTAACATAAAGGAAGTATCTGATTTCTAAACTTACTATTCTATTACAGAATTGACACTGATTATAAGGGTGTTGTTGATCATTTTTTTATTTTTATTTTTTATTAAGTCTTTTGTACATAGATCATAAATACATTTATGCCCATTTCAGTGTGTTGATTATTTGTACAAATTGGAGTGCTTACATCATACTAATCAGCATAGCTTGCATTTCATTTACCCAATTATAGTATTAGGACATTTGATAGAACCAACTTGTACTTGCAATGTGCTCCATAGTTGTGGTTACCCTTCTATCCCCTACTATCCCTCCCATCCCCTCCCCAGCCCTCTCCCTCCCCTTCCCTCCTTCATCATAGCCTAACGTTGTGTTTCATTTTTCATTTGCAAGTGTGAGTTATTATAAATTGGTTTCACAGTAGTACTGAGTACATTGGATACTTTTTTTTCCATTCCTAAGATACTTTACTAAGAAGAATATTTTCCAGCTCCATCCATGTAAACATAAAGGAGGTAAAGTCTCCTTTTTTTTTTACTGCTGCATAATATTCCATGGTATACATATACCACAATTTATTAATCCATTCACGGGTCCATGGGCACTTGGGCTTCTTACGTGACTTGGCAATTATGAATTGAGCTGCAATAAACAGTCTAGTGCAAATGTCCTTATGACAAAAGGATTTTTTTTTTTCTGGGTAGAGGCCTAGTAATGAGTTAGCAGAATCAAATGGGAGATCTAGTCTGAATTCTTTGAGAATTCTCCATACTTCCTTCCAAAAAGGTTGTGTTACTTTGCAGTCCCACCAGCAGTGTAAACGTGTTCCCTTCTCTCCACATCCATCATCTGCAGCTTTGAGACTTTGTGATGTGAGCTATTCTCACTAGGGTTAGGTGATATTTCAGAGAGATTTGTTTTGCATTTCTCTGATAATCAGGGAAGATGAGCATTTTTTCATATGTTTGTTAGCCATTCATCTGTCTTCATCAGAAAAGGTTCTATTCATATCTTTTCCCCACTGTATGCTTGTTTGATTTATCAAAGATCAGATGGCAAGTAGAGACTGGTTTCATCTCTTTGTTTTCTATTCTTTCCCTTATGTCGTATTTTTGTGCCAGTACTATGCTGTTTGATTACTTTGAACTTGTAGTACAGCCTGAAGTCTGGTAGAATGATGCCTCCAACTTTGTGTTTATTACTAAGAACTGCCTTAACTATATGGGGTTTTCTCTGGTTCCATACAAAACAAAGTACTATTTTTTCCAGTTCTTCAAAATATGATGTTCATATTTTAATGGGGAGTGCATTGAATCCGTGGATTGCTTTGGGTAGAATAGACATTTTGACAATGTTGATTCTTTCCAGCCACGAGCATGGTATGTTCTTCCATTTGTTAGTGTCTTCTGCTATTTCTTTTCTTAGGGTTTCATAATTCTCTTTGAAAAGACCTTTCACCTCTTTTCCTAGGTATATTCCTTGAAGCCACTGTGAAGGGAATGAAGCATTTCATTCTCCTTGAAGCTACTGTGAAGGGAATTGATTTGCTTTTCAACTTGGCTGTTATTGGCATATACAGAGGCTACTGATTTGTGGACATTGATTTTATACCCTGAGACATTACTGTATTTCCTGATGACTTCCAGAAGTTTTGGGACTGAGTCTCTGGGGTTTTCTGAGTATAAGATCATATCATCAGCAAAGAGGGAGAGTTTGACCCCCCCTGCCCCCATTTGGATGCCCTTTACATCCTTCTCTTTCCCGATTGCATTGGCTAGAACTTCCAGAACTCTGTTGAATAGTAGTGGTGATAGTGCACATCCTTGTCTTGGTCCAGTTCTCAGTGGAAAAGCTTTCAGTTTCACACCATTCAGTATGATGTTAGCTGTGGGTTTGTCATAGATGGCTTCAATCAGCTTAAGAAATGGGCCACCTATGCCTATTTTCTTATGTGTGAGAAAAGGAACCTGAACTTTGTCAAATGCTGACTTCATTGCCCCAAAACCTTGTAGGATTGGGAGCCTGAATCTTTCCTCCGCCTGCTTAATAGAAATGCTTTGACCTGGGTGGCGCCTGTGGCTCAGTGAGCGGGGCGTCGGCCCCATATACCGAGGGTGGCGGGTTCAAACCTGGCCCTGGCCAAAACTGCAACAAAAACAAACAAGAAATGCTTTGACCTTTCCAAACTGTGTCCCTTGCCTAAGCAGTGGCTTTCCCAAGAAAGCATATGTCAACTCAGATCTTTCCAGAAGTAACTGCCCACTTAGCAGGTGTGCCAGAACAGGCCTCCCTCTAGGACCCTGAGGGGGCTGGTCCTGCAAGGCGGCTCTTCCACAATGGCTGCATCCGGCCAGCAGTCGAACAATGAAATCTCCATTCTGCCCCAGTAGCTCAGTCTCAGCCTCTGGGCACTGTTTAAAGCCATTTGCTCACTCGCCCAACGTCTCCCAAGTCAACCAAGTGCTCAAGTTGAAAAACAAAACTAAACAAAACAAAAGATTACAAACTCTGCCACTGCTGGAGCTGCTGGAGCTGCAGCCACCATGGCAAGTTGGTCTCTGACTGATGGCAAACATTTGCCGCTTCTCCACTGCTTTCCTCGTCTGGGTGCTGAAGCCTCCTGCCGCCTCCCTGTGCCCCCAAAGGGATGTTTCTGGATAAAGCCCATAAGCTAGAGGTGCCTGGAGTCTTCATGTCCCAATCTCATTCGCACCTGGTTGCAAGGAAGCTGTCTCCAGTCTGCCACCTTCTGCCCCCTGTCCCCACCACACACACACAACTTCTGAAGCTGAGAATGACCGTGCTACAGGGCTGAACAGGGTTCTGCCCATACGACTGGGCAATTTCATGAGGGGAAGGCCCTGACATTCTCCTTGCCCCAGCTGAAGGGACTATATCCATTCATTAATGTGCTCGTTCACTTTGAAAAAATATTTTTCCACCTACCAAGTCCTGGCCTGACGTAACTCTCAAGGCTATATGTACCCCTACACAAAAACCCAGGCGGCGTCTCCAACTCGGGTCTTTCCTTCTGCTAGAAGCTCTGGTGCTACTGGCTAATAAATCCTCTCTTACCACCGATCTGTGTTCATTGGGTTCATTCTTCAAATCCCCAAGACAAAGGACCTACTGAAGAAAGAAATTCAGTAACACATGTTACCCCGACTGTCAAGTATATCCCAATTTGACACTCAAGGCTGGAGAAAAGGCAGTGGCTTTCTTCCTGGAGGTAGTAGACCTAATGGGCCTGCTTTTTTAGATTACACCACCACATCTGCCGATTGTGCCTCTAATAATGTCAATAGCGTAATAAATATGAGCAACTTTACTAAATGAAGTCATTGGTGCCTAACACATCTTAGGCTCTCAAAAAATTATTGCCTTTTTGCTTGTGAGCAAAACTTAGCTGGGATGCTATTCTGTTGGAAGGCTGATTCGATGCTTTGGGTTTTCAGATATTACTGTTTTATTATTATTATTAATAAAAGTAATAATTTTGGCCGGGGTCGGGTTTGAACCCACCACCTCTGGTATACGGGGTGGCATCCTACTCCTTTGAACCACAGGTACGGCCCCAGATATTACTCTTAATTTGCAATGTCTGTCCCTCAGACTTTCATGCCTGGGTTTTCTTTTTTTTCTTTCTTTTTTTTTTCTGCTTTAAAGTCACCTGATTAAATGGCAACAAGTCTGCTTGCAGGAAATTAGTGGAAATTTTATAATATGTATTTCTAATCATGTTGTAAGGCCTTTTCTCTGAGAGATATAGGTGCTTATTTAATCAAGCTATTCTTGATATAAAAAATGAATCTGATGTGGGTTCTGAGCAAGCAATTATGATTTTTCACTGGAGGAACCATCCTCATTTTCTTATCACTTGCTTTCCTTTTTCTTTTGTAGATATTAAACACTACCGCTTCTGGCTGCCCACCCGTCTCTTTTGCCCCTATTATGTTCTACTGTTTACCATTTCCACAACTCACCATGTGTGAAGCCATTTTGAATGCCCTTCCATCCTGCTGAAAGTTAAGGTGAGGTACCTGTTGTCTCATGGGTGAGAGGATTTGGCAACATCTTCCTGTATAGGGGAAATCCTTGCTCTTAGCTGCTTTCGAAAACGCTGTGGGTTTAAAGGGCTTGGGAGAGCTAATATCTTCTAGGACATTCATGTAGATTTTCCCATCCCCTATCTCTGATTCCCAAGTTTTAACCGTAATGCACCAGCCTTAGCTTAATGTCCTATTTTGTGTGGAAATTTAAATGCCATCAGCCCTCTGTGACTGTCAGATCCTCAGTCTACTCTCAATTGGGTTGACTCATTCATTCCAAGAGATAATGTGTCTCTTTGTGAGTTACCAAAGAAACTTCCCTTTCAAAGCTGTTTGTTAATGACCCTGCTGTTTCTTATTCCTCTGCAATGTGGCAGAACTACTCGCCTGTAATCTTCTAACTCAGATATCACTGTAGGCAAGTTCTCCCCATATTTGTTTCAAATCAGGAATCATTTAACCTAAGAGGAGGACATTTTAGCAGGTCACCAACAATGAAAACTTTAGTAACAGCATCAGCAAGAGGTTTCTAACTTCTCGTGGCCTTGCTTAGTTTTGGGGACCACTACAGGGAATATCTGTGTTTGTAGGGTTCCCCTGAGCAGCATACACTAAGAATTTGATATACAAATGTGAATAATTGCAGGAGATAAAGGTTAAGGATAATAATGGGGGAAATGAAGACCTCGAGGTGAACTTTAGCCACCTGCTGAAAAGAATTTGGACAAAGAAAGACGTTTGAATAAGAAGTTTCAGAATCCAAGAAAAGCTTGGCTAGACCAAGGAGTCCTACAGCCAAATTTGCTCATCAGATTAAGTCCCGCATCTCAAAGGAAAGATCTTCATTAGCACCTCCAGAGCTCTTGTTTATTGGCTGGACACAGATCTCACTAGGAACTACCCGGACATGAACATGTGGGAACCATCCACAGAGGCAGTCAATGGGGCCATACCAATTACGCAGAGCATTGGAGCAGTGCACATTTCAAGCTTCCACAAGGCCTTCAATGAGCAGTAACTATTTAGTTCTTAAAATTAAGCATTTTCAGTTGTTGCATTTACCAGGTCTTTAGGAAACAAGATTAGCATGTGGACCCATGGGTCAAGTAACAATTTAAATAATTCTGGAAAAGTAGAATTTGATTTTGACATAAGTCAAATCAATAAAATTTTCAAACATTTTAACCAGAAATCTAATTATAACTACTACATAACAGTAAGTAAACATTTATTGTTAACAAATATTGTAACTGTTGGGTAGAAAATCACAAAGGTCTTTTAGCAAAGCAATCAAATCCATAACTGTGAACACACTGAACTCAGGTATGACATGGCAAATCGTTTTCAGTGATATTTATTCACTGTATAATGACTCAGAAATTCAACTGGCTATTCATTTTTTCCCTTAAATATCTCTTATACTGTGTAGTTAAAATGTCAATTTCCATGGAAACCATGAAATTTTCATTTTCCATGAAAATCGTGATGTTAATGGGTCATATATATCTTTTCTTTTATTATCTAGAGAAAATTATGGACAGCCATCGACCATTGTGGACCAGACTTGAGAATAATTGAATGGTGGAGACGAATGGATATCTTCCACCATGACTTGTGGGACCTCTTTGTTTGGTTAGTAAATAATTATAGATGGTAAATGTTCTGATGCCAACTCAGAGGCTGTTCCTTCCGGGTTTGATGAAGGTTTAATCCCAACCATCGTTATCATCGACATCATATATGACATTCCCACCAGATACGTCACATGCTACTAGATATGGCCTGTTGGCCACAGATTAGATCCCCGGTCTAATCACTCTATGTCTACTCTGACTTATCTCCCATAATTTTCCATTATCAGCCATCATTTAAAGTAATTAAAATATCATTATTCCTAGTCATACCTAAAATGTGTTAATAGACTCTTAGTCTGTTTACGATGAAAACTCAAGTTCTTCACATTACCTTCTGACGTTTGGCTTCCTTGCTTACTTCCGTAGGCTCTTTGCAGTCCATGCTCCCTCTCCTGCCCTCTAGATCACTCACTTAATTTCTGTTTTTATAATGTTCCATGCAGGCTTCTGTTCCCCAACATGGTGTACCCTCTTGCACAGCTCCATACGGAGCCATGAACTAACTTGGTTTTTTCTTGGAATCAATTTGTCACTGGTCATAATTGTCCTATAAGTCAGTGGGAAGCTCAGTTGTCTCAGTGCTTCCATAAATACATTTAGGATATAGTGAACAAAAGACTAAAGCTCTTATTTCAACTATTGTGATGAAATTATAATAATAGAAAAAACAACTGGTATTAGCAGGAGAAACCATGGTTTTAAATTTGCCTTTCAACTTTTCACTGTATAACTTAATCCTTCATATTCTAAACCACATATTTGCAAAACAAAATTTTACTGAATTGTAAGGATAAAATGACATGTTTTATTTAATATAGTTGATGCTATTTTAACATAATGGTTGGTCTTTTAATATAATCAAAAACTTCCAGTATCTCATTATTCAGGATGGGACAGGCATCTAGTAAGTTCATACTGAAATGACATAAATGTTTGATTCAAATGAATCTGTGTAGAAAGTTCTATATAGTTAACATAACAATAAGTATTTGTACATTATTTTGGAATAATTCTGTGTTTACCAATCCTTCATGTTTAAAAAGGAGTTGTTTTTGTAAAAGCCATATTGTTCTGTCACATTCCGAAGAAATTCTGGATATATTTCCTCCATGTTCTCTGATACTTTGAAGACAAATTATAGTATTTCAAATAATATCGCCTAACCATACGGTATTTGTCAGAGTACCACCCTCTCCAGCTGTAGCTGTAGCCTGAAGCTTTTGCTGCTCCAGTTTGGTAAATGGTCTGTGCAGAAGATGATTAAATCATGACTGTCCCAATATAATGTTCTGATAATCTTATACTTCCCCTTCAATGATGACATGCTAGATTTTCTGGAAGAAATCCATCACTCCACAAGACTGAGATTGCACCTTTGGAACTTCCCTTGTGAAAAACGCAGCTCTCATGTCCTATTCAAAAGTTCTTTGATTCAGTTATCTGTTCAAGAGCATGTTCTGGTAGGAGGATCAGAACTTTCACTTCTTTAGGGGATGATTAGCTTTCCCCCCTGAGACTCAGGTGGCTTGCTTGCTCTTTGTTTGAGGACCCTGTGGTAAACTGGTTCCTGATATCATTTCATGAGTACTGAACTTTTTCCACCAAATCATATTACATTTAGTCAAGTGGCGTAAGTCTCATCCCCTAATTCTCCACATCCTAAGAGATGGGCATGTAGGTAGAAAAGTGGGTTTTTAGTCACAAGTGGTAGAAATAGGTGCTCTGTAGGTGACTTTTTCCTCTGTGGTCGTATAAAATATAAGACTATATTTTTTAAGGTACCATAGATTTATTACTCAACTTCCACAGATGTTTGGAAGATGAATGTGAATGATGTATACAAAATGCCTTCTAATGTTCAAAGAAACATCATTGAAGAAAAGGGGAAAAAGGAATGATCTGGAAAAATTCACTAACTATATTTGATTGTAAGCCGTGTGATATACACGAACACACGAGAGGACATCTCTAAATAGGTTTTCCCAGCCCCTGTCATCAATACAGAGTGGGTGCACCTGGGCCTGGGCAGCGCCTTCTGCATCACCGCCCTGGGGGCGAGAACTGGAGAACCAAGCAGCGCAGAGAGGGGAGAAGCTCTCTGAAGCTCTCTGAGGACCCAGAAGCTCCGGGTCCTCACTTAGTGGAGGGAGACCACTGCACAGTCCGCGCTGCAGCTGGTGCCAACCCCAGACCCACCCTTGGACCCAGAGAGTCTCCTCTGGCTTCAGTACTCCTGTGAGCATTTTACATCTCAAGGCCTGGGCAATTTCATGAGTTTCCTAGGCCTGGACAATTTCATGAATGGACTATATCCATTCATTAATGTGTTCATTCACTTTGCTCCTAGGGGAAGGGACCATATCCATTCCCTGATGCACTGGTTCACTTTAACCCAACGGAAGGGACTATCCATTCTTTTGTTAGGTATATACCCCTAGATAAAGGACCCACACTAAGACTCTCTGACTTAAGTCTTTCCCTCTCCCACAAGCTCTGGTGCTTTTCCTGTATTCTTTTTTCTGTAAAATAAATCCTGACTTACCACTGATCTGTGGTCCATGGATTCATTCTTCCCATCTCTGAGACCCAGCACCAATGGAAGAAGAAATTTCTGTGACATCATAATGCCCTTGAACTCCATTGCCCTTGAACTCTTCAAAGCATTGTACATTTATTATCTCATGCGATTTTTCTAACAACCCACCTACATTCTCTCTCCCCAGTCCCTGCTGTGGCACTGAGTAAGCCAAATCACTTACCCATGGTACCATTTTTGATATTTCCTTCTAGCTTTTGTGTTATGCATTTTTAATTATTGAGATGCGACTGTATCATTCTGTGTCCTGGCTTTCTTTTATTTATTTATTTTTTAAATGCAGATCAATATGAGGGCATGATTAGGTTATAACAGTGTTTAAAGGCAAAGTTAACACATGCGAGCATCTAGAATGAGTTGGGTGGTCTTTTGCTTTTATTTATGTGCATCTATCTGGGCATTATCAGGAATAATAGGCGTATAAATAAAAGTCAGAATTTGTCCCGTTGATTTTAAAGCTTTTGATCACTCTAGAATAAGCAGAGTTAATCCATTTTTCCTCCTATGAGTGCACACACATCATCTTTAAAAAAATCCGCGTTCTCAACCGTGTCCAGAGGAGGGACGGATTTATGTACCGCTGCTCCCGTTCGACTTTGACAGCCACTGACCTCATCTAGGTTTTAGGTTAAGTGTAGTGGATAGTTTTATTTGCTGGCATCATGGATGATTGCTCTAGGAAGAAATAAAACCAGAAAACGAAGTCAGGATTCTGTGAGTACTGCTTACAATTCACAGCATGCAGTTAACCTACAGATGTAAACATTGCCTAGTCTCGTATTTACCAACATTTTACAGTGAGCAAATTAGACCAATATTCATGTCATTAACATGCGATGCAGAATAAACCTTTCCATAAAGGTGATAGCCCCGAGGAAATCTGAACTAATTGAAAAAACATAAAATTTAGGAAATGGTATAGTCCTATTTTCCCAACTTAAAGTTTTGATAATCAGAACAACCTGTGAAGGTTAAGTTGTTGAACAGAGCAAAGAGATAGCAATTTTAAAATCCTAACTTCTAAAACAGTATTTGCTAGGTGCTCTAATAGAACTTGTAAACATCATGTTGGCAACATTATTTTGCCCAGTGGTAATAAAGTAGTTCCTGAAACCCTAATGACTGTATAAAAATATCAGTTAAAATATGCCAGCAAGGAAATAGTTTAGACTTTGATCTTTTGTGGGTTTTCTTATCTATATAGATACAAAAAGTCATCATTCAATTTTACTTCTTGTAACATCACTTAAAACACAGTTGAGAAATGCAAAGTGCTTACCTTAGACTCTTCCTTTTTTATTTTCTTTTTGTCTTTCTTTTTCTTTCCCGGTGCATCCAAAATCCAAATTAGATCCACTTCATTGATTAAAAATATTGCTTCCAGCGATTTGCCAAAAAATGTGTTCTGAAATTTAAATTAGGTTAAGTATTTTGTAGCAGACTGCCATCATAATTTTCCAAAGCAATAAAATCAGTTATCAGAATTAATGATACATAAAATTCATTTTATGATTTTACTTCCATTACCTTGCTCCTCTCTTTTATCTATTTTCCAACAAACTCTATAGTAGGCATTTTCACTACCTCAGAACCCTGGGTGTGGCAGAGAACACAGCTAGATTCAATACAATTCTTTAAAAAAATTTCTTGTTTGTGTTCAGAAGTTACATCAAACAAAAACAGGAAGTGGAACAGTAGAACAGATTGCACTGCTGCTGTCTCTGCAAATACCGACTCTGCCTGGCGGGCACCTAAGTGGCCCTCCCTGGGGCTATCGGTGGTGGAGTAGGCTGCATTACTGCGGAGAGAATGGAGCAGCTGCCACTTGAAAAATCAAGGAATGGGCCCTTGTAACTTAATGACCCTCTCCACGCAACTGCTGAGGACATGGCTCTCCTTTGCTCTTCTTATTACACTAGGATGACAAATGAAATCTCCTTTACTAAAACAACTTAGTCCGTCATTCATCCTGCCATCGAGCCAATCAATTCTCACTAATTAAGCAGGTATAGAGTGCCTGCTGTCTACAGGTTATGGTGTGGATTGAAACCACCTGAACAGAGAGCTGGTCTCTGTTTCTGAGGCGACTGTCTCACAAAGAGACAGACGCAGAATCCTCAAGGCAGGAATGACATTGCACAATAGCACTAAGGCCGGAGTTAAGGCTTCTGCTCCAAGATGTTAAGAAAGCCTTCAAGGGGGATATTCTTTCAAATCTCATTTCTTTTTGATGTGAATGTATAACTGGAAAAAATAATACAATTTTAATAATTGTTTAAAATACTTTAAAACATTTAATTTGCTTGGTAAAGATGCCATCTAGGTCAAATAACTTCAGCTCCAGAATGTGTGATTTGTTAGTATTATTATATTTGCCTGAGTTGAAACAAAAGCATATCGTGAACATCTGAGAAGGCTCCAGAAATCAGAGGGTGCTCTAAAGAAGCAAAGGCTGAAGACTAAACAGCGCACCTGTTCCACCATCTCCCATCAACACCCCTCCACTGCCATCCTGACCCTCCCAGGGTTTCTCCTTTCTCACCTGTCCTTTCTTTTAAGGCCTTGTCTAGATTTGCAACCTTATCTCATTCTGTTTCAAGCCCCACAAAGTTCTACGGAGCAGTGCTTCTTAAATTTTATAATGCCGTTAATATGGATGTCTGAAGATTGTTTAAATGCATATTCAGAGGGGGGCTTGAGATTCTCCATTTCAAGCAAAAAAATCCCTAGATAATTCCCATTTTCATGATGCCACAGTATGAGTAGGAAATACGATATATGAAGCTTATATTGATCTTACCCATCCAGTGTATATAAAACATCACTTTTTTATTTATCCATTTTTTCTTTTATTTAAAGCAAATGGAAATCGTGAAGATTATGGTGCCTATCGTTCAGGCTCCTGCTGGGAAATGTTTTAAATGTATAATGGGCATTGTAGGAAGTGGTATGTTATTATTATTTGAAAAGAATTCATAGCACATTGTGGGAGAACAACATTGGAACAAGATGAACATCATGTATACAATTGAACAACTCTAGGTCTCTCACCTGTGAAGTTGACAGTGTGGTTCATGCTCCTGTGAGAATCTTATGACACCCGGGCATCAGATTGTGAAGCCAGCAATGGGGGGTGGCTGTAAATGCAGAGGAAGCTCTGTGCTCTCCTCCTGCAATGCACACTGGTTGTTCCTCAGGCCATGGACAGTGCTGGCCCACAGCCTGGGGGATGAGGAACATAGCTCTAAAAGATGCTTGGAGCTTCCTGTGTTTTAATAAACCCAATTCTACTAAAAGTAGATAGAAATAATCCAGTTATTTAAAATATTTCCTTTTAGTAATTTCTTTCAAAAGCGGTATATACAGGCAACAAAGTAGAATCTCCAGGAATCAGAAATCAGAGAGGTCATCTGACATGGCTGAGTTTGTAAACAGCAAAAAACCATTATCCTGAGAAGATGAAAATCTGGTTACATCAGTCCCAGTGTAGGTCACATACCTGTTTTACAAAAGTGCACTGCTGTTTGGTGGGGGTAGCCCTGCTATCCCCTACTAGGACAGGAATGGTTTAACCCCCCATCAGGTCTCTTTTATAAAAGTTAATGTGCTGGTTAATAAATAGAGAGTCTACAACATTATAATTGGTACATTTTTGTAGATTCAAATCAATCTGCATATCCAAAAATTCATAAACTCCATGAGCTTCTCCTGCTAGCAGAGTCTGGCTCTTTACACGTCCTGGGAAGTAGTTCATGAGCTCAGGAACCTTCAATAACCTGAACTTCATGATTTACCCAGCTGTTCCTCTCGTAGTCCCCTTCTCCTTTCCCTCCCCTAAATATCTCTGCATTTACAACTAGATCAGATGCCAGCCTTCGTGAGAGATCACATACAATTTGTAAATAAAAATTCTTGATACATCAAAAGAATTGCAAGAGTTTATTGGTTTATACCCCTCTAAATCTTGAGATTGTGAAAATAGATTCAGAGAGTGCTACATTTAGAGAGGAAAAATTAGACACTTGGGTCAGGTTGGCTTTTCATTAAGATGTATCAAGGATCCTGTATCTAGAGTAACAATTCTCGGTTGCATGACTGACAACTGATATCTGTGTCTGTCAGTGCTAAATACGTCTGAATCGCTAGGCAATTGTTCTCTATAACATGATAAGAAGAAATCCTGAAATTCATACATGGATATTTCGGCTTATATACCTCATAAGAAAGGAGTCAGCAGGAGATCAACACCTTTATAAATATGCTCCTAACCCAGCTTACTCACTAATGGCATTTCCTAGACAGAGGCCACTTACATCTGAAATACTTTTAGCAAGATATATCTGACACATTTAAGATTGTTTATGATTAACACACCTTGGTTCTAGGATATTATGGAATTTGGGGATCATAGTTCATTGGAAATGTCACTTCAACCATGCAATTGTTGGAGTATAACCATATGTAATCAAAATAAGCTTCTTCCTGAGCAACATAAGTATCGTTGAGGGACATCATGTGTTAAATCTGGGCTAGGGAACATCCAAACATGGAATCCAGGGCACAGAGGGTGGTTTTGGCAGAACAGAGGGTCTCCAGGTTTGCATGGTTTCGCCTTGTCCTTGACAACATCAACACAGCCTGACACTGGATGAGACCACTGACGGAGACTTGGCAGCCTGACACTTCATGTCATCTGACCTCCATTGGCCTGACCTCACCTAAAGGGGTCACAACTATCAGAGAGGAAGGATGAAATTGGAGTATTTTAGTAAAACTAGAGAATTTTTCCATGGAGGAAGAAGACAAACCCAGATACAGAGGCAATCAGTGGTCTTTCAAACAGGAAGTGGGCCAAAACGTATTCAATTTTGTTCTTAATTCTCAACTAACTTATCTTTTACTAGACCTTAAAATAAGTCAGTTAAGTGTTAGCCTCAATTTATAAATTTTATTATATTAAAGAAAAAATGTACAAAGTGATTTTTAAAGTTTTTTTTTTTGGCAGTTTTTTGGCTGGGGCCAGCTTTGAACCTACCACCTCTGGTATATGGGTCTGGCACCCTACTCCTTGAGTCACAGGCACCGCCCTAAAGTGTTGATTTAAATTACTCTATAAGAACATCTGATAAGTGTGCCTCTAATATATTAATTTATTCCATCGTCAAAATTCAATTACAGAGAAATTTATATCACCACTTTAGGGGAGCACCTGTGGCTCAAGGAGTAAGCATACTTATCAGATGCTCTCACAGAGAAATTTTATAGGTATTTTCTCTCTAGTGTTTCAAGTCAAAACTATTAATATTTTATCCAATTTTCAAAACTTGTAGTATCATTTCATATTTAAAGGAAATCTTGATACAGAAATCTTAGGTCACATCAATTTTAAATTCTGAAACATCTGGAGAACTTGAGGTGGCCAGCTAAGGTTTCTAAGAATGGGATACCAAAGAGACAGCAGGGAACGAATTTATCCAACCATCTAAGAAAGAGACAAGACCTTGACAATAATATCTTCAGAAGCCCACATCAAGGAAGTATATTAAGGTTTAAGATACTAATTAATAGGTCCACATGGGAACCTGGCGTCTTCCCTGCAAAGACACCTCTGGGTGTGGTTAGGCAGTGAATTTGGTGGCCCCTGTGGCCAAACTACAAACTGCATTAGGTGTGCACAGTAGCAGAAGCTGTGACTGACAATGAGGATAGTGCCTGTTTATGGCACTTTCTATGCGTCACACCCTTTCCAAGGTTTTACATACATGAATTTACTGAAAACTGTGCCTTTAGCCTTTTTTTTTTTTTTTTTAATTTCAGATTCATGGGTGGGTCCAATTAGGTTGCAATGTTTGCGTTTGTTACGTAGAGGCCCTGTTGGAGCTGTGTCTGGTACCCAGGAGGGGTGCCATCCCGCAGCCTTGCGCCCTTGAGAGGAACCACACCCATCCACCTCCCTCCTCTCCTGCTCAAAATCACACAGAGTCTGTACAGAGCCAGGATTTAAATTCAAAAATACATTCTCCTGCACATTAAGTTATGCTGAGAGACAGATGCATAATTCAAGGAACAAAACATTCTCAAGCGTGAAAGGAATTCGTCATGATAATAAGAACCCATATTTGGGATCCATGTAGGAAAAAAGGTAAATAAAAATGTGTTAAATGACATGATCTATGTGTATATGACTTAATTAAAAAAAAAGTCAATTTGAAAATGCATTCTGTTTTAACAAAATAAAAGAAAACTCTTACCGTTCACTTGTAATAAAAAAAAAAAAAAGTGCTAGGCGGCGCCTGTGGCTCAAAGGTGTAGGGCACCGACCCCATATGCCGGAGGTGGTAGGTTCAAACTCAGCCCCAGCCAAAAAAAAAAAAAAAAGGTGTTGGGCAGTGCCTGTGGCTCAATGGAGTAGCAATAGCCAGCCCCAGCCCCATATAACGGAGGTGGTGGATTCAAACCTAGCCCCGACCAAAAACTGCAAAAAAAAAAAAAGAAGTGTTGAGTTATCTAATTATAAGGTAATTAATAATTTAGAAATGGGGTTTCCCTGTGTTTACTCCTGATGTCCTGATAAAATACAGTTGATTTTTCCCCCAAGAGTGTGAAATTTTTCACTCATTCAATATCCTTTTTCTCCCTTTTCCACCCAAGTTATAATTTTTAAATATACGTATAGCTGGTTAGGTTAAATACTGCCTGCTCCTTGACAATAAAGCATTTTATTTCTTTCAAGGTAGTGTACTTCCAATGCCAACAGTATCATTGTGAAGTAGTTGCTTTTATTTCAGTTTTATGAATGAAGTAATTAAGGCCCAGGGATTCTTAAGGTCTTATTGATTAATAAACTCCCAAGACTCTCAACTGGGCCACATTTTCCACTGGAAATTAAATATAAATTCAAATAACAATTACCCCCATGCAATTTTCTGGCTCTGTTAGTTCATAAGAGCCATTATATGACGGCTACAGAAGTTACATTGGTAATCTATGCACGTATGGGTCATTTGCCAAAGCATTCATTTTCAAGCACTGTGCATACAGCTTTGAAGGTTTTTCCTGTGTCTTAGGCCAAGTGAGCTGCTTCTTCAACAAGGGTTTAAATTCCTTAGAAGGGGGAGTGTGTTATGAAAGCTAGAGCATTACCATGTGAGTGGAAGAACCGTAAAGAGGGGCTTCATAGTAACACTTACGCCCAATAAAAGTAGAGTTCTGGAGGGAGCTTTCCTTCACCATAGATATTAGGATAGTTGATCCCTATTGAAAAAAAAAAAAAAAGCTTTTAAAAAACTATAGACCCTCCCTCTGCTCTCCTTAAGTGATGTGATGGTTATGTTAATTAGTGTGACTTAAGCATTCTACATCGGATATCTAATTGTACTCCATAAATGTAGATAGTTATGGTTTAATAAAAATTAAGCTAATTTTTTTTAAATAGCAAAAATAAAAAAAAAGAAAAAGAAAAAAAGAAAAGCTATAGCCCCTGACACAGTGGTTTCTATAGCTGTTTCTTATAAACTACTTGTGGAAAGTTTATCTACAGAAGGAGGCTGCTGCTGTGTGCTGCTCCCAGGGATCTTCCTGTCTTCCTCTCAGGGAACAAAGCTCTGGAAGTCCCTCAGCAGGATCCTTTAAAAAGGGCTGTGGTTTATCAGGGTAGAGAGTGTGACCAGGGAGGAAAGGCCAAGGCCCCCCAGCAACCAAAATAAGATGAGCAACATCCCTCAAAATCCACACCAAAGGCCTCCGTTTCCAAGATGCTGCTCTGACAGGCACAGAGGAGGCCCAGACAACTGTGGAAATCTTGTTCCAGATGGGCGCCTTCCCGGTGGAGATCTGGTAGGCAGGTCTTCAGCCTCCTGATTCCCTTTAACTCAAAGAGTAAATATCTGAGTCAAAATATGTTAAATAATGAGAATAATGGAAATGTGCATTTCCTTGTAGTCTACGGATAGAAGTTCCAGAGCTGATACAGCAGTTGAACAAAAGACTTTCCTAGTTTCCCTTCTGGTGTCTTTTTGGTTATATGACCCCTCTTGGTGACATGACTGGCGCAGTAGCCACTGAGCATAGGTTACGTATTTTAATGTCCTGAATAAGAGGAACTCCTGGCTGTTGGAACTGCTTTTCTGAGTGTACCTGTTTTGCTCAAGTGTCAAATAAGCATCCCCACCCTACTTGTCTTTGTAATTCAAATCCTGGAAGTGGGTCCTATTCTCACTCAAACTTATCACAGACAAGTGGGTGATGAATACCATAGCTGGCTTGGATTAAAAAAAATGATTCATTTCCAGGGGCAGGTAAATGAAAAACAAAAAGGAACATGGATAAAGTGAGCATTTGTTGAAGGGTAGCCCATGGCGTCCCATTTAATTTACCTTTTGTCCTTGGCATTTTATCTCTACACATTGAAGTAACAAAAATTATCTCATGTGGTCTCATGAATTGTTTCATCCAGCTTCAATTTCGTTTATGTGCTGGACACACTACAAATATAAACATTATTAGGAAGCAGGTCTGAATAGCAGATTTGGTTCACCCAAGCTGAAATTCAAGATGGTAAGAAAAACCAACAAGTTTCCAATATGAGGGGCCTGACTGTTAAAACTGAGTAGATATCGTGAAGCTCGGGTGTCTGTAGGGGAGACGAGAGAAAAATTGCGTAGGACACAACTAAAAAACAACCAATTTTGTCTGGAGGAATTACAAATTGGTTCAAATATATGGAGAGTACAGCTCAAGGCTGGAGGTTGCTACAAACAAAGGGGTAGATTGGCTTTTTTAAATCCACATTATGGAGTTATGGGTTCATGAATTGTTATGGATTGAATGCTTTTGTCCTCCCAAAATTCATTTGTTGAAGCCCTAATTTCCAATGTATCTGGAGATGGGCCTTAAGAAAGTATTTAGGTTTCAAGGAGGTCAGGAGAATCTTCCCATTGGGGTTAGTAGCCTTATACCAAGAGACCAGAATTGCAAACTATCACAGCCTCTTTGGAAAGAAGTACGGAGAGTCCTCCAAGAACTTCAAATAGACCTTCCATTTATTCCTATAATCCCATTACTAGGTTTTCTACCCAGAAGAAAAAAAAATCATTTTATCATGAGGACATTTGCACCAGATTGCTTATCACGGCTCAACTCAAAATTGCCAAGATGTGGAACCAACCCAAGTGCCCATTAACCCATGAATGGATTAATAAACTGTGGTATCTGTATATCTGGAATAATAATAATAATATCTGGAATATTATTTAGCCCTAAAAAAAGATGGAGACTTTACATCTTTTATATTAGCCTGGATAGAGTTGGAGAACATTTTCTTTAGTACAATATCACAAGAGTGGAAAAGCAAGTGTTCAGTGTTCTCAGTACTAATATAAAGCCAGTAGATAAACTAATGCACAAGAGAAAAACTCAATTTAATTCAAACTGGGGGGAGGGGAGAGGAGGGATGTTGGACAGGGGAGGAGAAAGGGGGAGTGGTGCACTCTCACCTAATGGGCGCAATATAAGGGTGCCTGGCTCACCTTCCTGGTGAGGGGCACACCTACAACAAGGACCTTACTTAACAAATGCAGATAGATGTTTTAATCTAATTATCCTCTCATATTATTGTGGAAAAAAAGAAGAAATCAGAGAGTTTTCTCTGCTTGTCTTGTGTAAATACTAAATAATTCTCTCTCTCTCCCCCCTACATGAGACACACAGCAAAAACTGTTGTCTGCAAACCAGGAAACAGACAAACAGACACACAGTTGTCTGCAAACCAAGAAAGTGGTTCTCCTCAGAAACCAAATCAATTGCACTTGAACTTGAGACTTCCCATCCTTCAGAACTGTGAGAAATAAATGCATGAAGTCACTCAGTGTGCGATATTTTTGTTATATCTCCTCAACTAAGATAATGCCCTTCCTTGCACAAGCAAGTACAAAAAAATTCTAAAGACCTTGGTGTCTTTCTCATAATCTCTAAAAATATTTCTTCCCCAACATGAGCAGTTAGGGAGGAACATAAACAGAAGGTAACTGATCATTGCGGGATGGCACTTGGGCAAATCACACCTTTGACCCTTTCCTGGAGAATGGGAAAAAGATGCTTCAGGAAACATTTTCTTTCTTGCCTCCTGTCACAGCATTATTAATCATCTTTCAAATTCCATAAATTAACTTCAGGCAGTCCAGAAAGATAGTCTTTATCTTGTAACTTAGGCCATGTAAATGTCACCAGATAAAAATCATGTTCATGATCATTCTATAAAACTATACAGTCTAGGCGTTTCCTTGAAAGCCCTTGTCACTTGTCAAGGGGATAGGTGACCTGATTAATTAAAGTTCCCTCTGAGAACAAAGGCTTCTGACTTCTGTCATTGCTATACTCCTTGATTTAACAGTCATCAACCATTAGAAAAAAATCAGTTTTCTTGATATCTAAAATTGTATAAATCAGAGATATACCCAGTAACACTATTAGTGACAGCTGGTAAAGTTAAATACAAATGACTTTTATAAATTAAAAAAAAAAAATGTTTTGAGTTGTTGAATCCAAGATTCTACTGTTGACAATTATGCCAATTTCTTTCAAAAGAAGTTTCTAGACCTAAATACAAATTGAAAATAAATAAATAACAGTAAATATCTTTTCCCAGAGCCTGAAAGTGTTTTTTCTTTTAAGAAAAGAAAACAATATAATTTTTACATCATATTGATGACTCAGGAACAGCTCATGAGGCATGTTTAGGAAAACATAAATGGAAGCCTTCATGAATATTTCCAAGTATTCTTTCAATACCCAAGATCTAAAATTATCTTTTGTCTCATGAATGATAGAGGCTATAAATGGAGGAATAAACAGATGTCACTTAATGTGTTTTGTAAAACAGTATGCAATAAAATAAAACAAGGGCGATAACACCACCCCACTATCTGATTTCTTCTTTATTTCTTTTTGTTAGTGTCAGGATTTCCCTGAAAAACACTTGAGACCTATTTCCTGTCTTCATATTTTTAGTGTATTTGTTATGAATCAGGCCTTCCTAAAAAGTATACAAAGTCCTGCTGTTTTATTTTTTAAATAACATTTGGTTAATAAGATATTATTTGTAGTTTTCTTCCCACACAGCTAAATTGAAATGCTTCTCAAGTGCAAATGACTTTTTTTTATAAAATATTTCCCCCCTTAAGGAAATATCTAGTAGTGAGATTACTGGATGAAAAGGTAGGTCTACTCTTAGTTTTTTGAGGACTCTCCCTACTATTTTCTGCAGAGTTTGTACTAGTTTGCAATCCCACCAACAGAATATAAGAGCCCTTTCCTCTCCGTATCCACGTCAATGTCTGCTGTTAGGGGATATTTTGATAGGATCCATTCTTGCAAGAGTTAGGTGGTATCTCAATATAGTTTTGATTTGCATTTCCCTGATGATTAGAGATGCTGAGCATTTCTTCATGTTTTTCTTGGCCATTAGTATATCTTCATTTGAAGAAGTGTCTGTTCATGTCTTTTGCACATGTTTTAAGGGGGCAGTTTTATTTTTTTCTTGCTGATTTGCTGGAGTTCTTTGTAGCTTCTGCTTATCAGCCCTTTATCAGATGTATAGCATGTAAATAATTTCTCCCATTCTGTAGGTTGTCTATTTGCTTAATTGATCATGTTCGGTGCAGAAGCTTTCTAACTTGATCAGGTCCCATTCATTTATTTTTGGTTTTGCTGCCATTGCTTTTGGAGTCTTCTTCATAAATCTTTTCCTAGGCCAATATCTATAAGAATTTTTCCAAAAATTTCTACAAGAATTCTTATAGTTTTATGCCTTAGGTGCAAGTTTGTTATCCATGATAAGTTAATTTCTACAAAGAGTGAGAAGTGCAGTGCGGATCCTGTTTTCTTCTTCAACATGTGACTATCCAATTTTCTCAGTACTATTTATCGAGTAGGGATTCTTTCCTTAGTGTTTTTGTCTTCTTTGTCAAAGACAGGATGGCAATGTGAAAATGGTTTCATACCTGGTTTCTCAGTTCTCTTCCATTTGTCTATGACTCTATTTTTGTCCCCATGCCAGGATATTTGGGTTACTATGCCGTTGGGGTATAACTTGAAGCCTGATAAAATGTTCTTATTACATAAGATTGTCTTGGCTAATTGGGGTCTTTTCTGGTTTTGCACAAAGTGTAGAACTATTTCTTCCAGACCTGTGAAAAATAACACTGGTATTTTAGTGGAGATTGCATTGGATCTGTAAATCACCTTGGTAACATAGACATTTGAACGATGTTGATGCTGCCAATACAGGGGGGGTGACATGTGTCTCCCCTCTGTTTACATCCTCTGGGATTTCCTTAATGTTTTACAGTTGTCTTTGTAGAGAACTTTCATCTGCTTTGTTAAACGTATTCATAGGTATTTTATTTTTTTGGTTACTACTGTGAAAATATTGTGTCTTTGATTTAATTCTCAGCTTGATTGTTGCTGGCATATATGAAAGCTATTGTTTTGGGTACGTTGCTATTGTAACCTGAGACTTTGCTGAATTTATCAATTCCAGAAGTGTTTTGGTTATATCTTCATGGTTTTATAGATATAAGACCTTATCATCTTCAAAGATCAATCGTTTGACCTCTTCTTTCCCCATTTGGATACCATTGATGTCTTTCTCTTACATGATTGCTCTGGCTAAGACTTCCAGCACTACATTGAACAGAAATGGGCAAGATGTCTAGTTCCAATCTAAGTTGAATGTTTTTAATTTTTACAAAAAAGACAACAATGGACTGTTTATAGCAGCATATTTCATGATAGCAAAGATGTAGAAACAACCAAAATACCCCCCAATTCATAAGTGGATTAATAAAATGTATTCTATGTAAGGCATGTAGTATTTCTCAGTCACGAAAGAAAAATAGTGATCTAGGATCTTTTGTAACATCCTGGATGCAATTGGAGACCATTTTTTTAAATGAAGACTAGCAAAAATAGAAAAATGAACACCACATATACCCAACACAAAATTAAAGCTAGGTGATTGAAATACATGTACACATATAAAAGTAAAACTCAACAGAAATCAAGTAAGGGGGGAGGGAGAGGAGGGAATGAAAAATTCACACCTACCAGGTACAGCAAATACTTATAACTGTGACTTCAAGTGCACAAAAGCAAATTACATAACCAAAATGCATGTACCCTCATATTCTGAATTTAAGAAAAGTTAACCGAATAAAAAAACGGTTTCTCAAGATAGAACACAGAATATTTTTTGTTACAGCTAAAATAATTTATCCAATAATTTGAAGGCTAGGCATATCAGAAAAAATATATATGATTGAGAAATGTATAAACACATGTTATTAAACTAACACAATATATATTTGTGTTAATGTTCTGAAGGGATAACGTTTTAAGTAATTGGCTACGATATTTTTCTGGTAGAGTTAGCTGTTTATTTTTTGGTAATTCCACATAATTGTGCTAGCATCCACTCCCACCCCAATTTCCCATTGTTCATTTGCCTGCCAGTCTTCCCATTAGATAGAGTGCCTGTTAGTCTAGAGTTATGTCTCCTTATTTTCAGCAACCCCAATCTATGGAGAGTAAGTGACACTGAGCGATGATATGAACATATGATTAAATGAAACAACATCGGTAGGAAGAATTTGAAAAATAGCAGTGCAGACAAGTGCACCCATGTAAAAGAATGCACTTGTAATAATAATTACAAGTCTAAAAACATATAGGTCCTAAGAAATAAAATACACTCTGCGATTTTTTTTTTAGTATAAAGTTTCAGGAAATTACAGGAATGAATAGGCACTGAGTGCTGTTAGGCATCTTGGATGGAAAATAAACAGGTCCAATCAGTCAACTGAAAGAAAGAGAGGGAAGCCGAGCAAGATGGCGGACTAGACATGGCTCCTCTCTAGCCACTCAGGTGAGGCAGGGGAAAGAAAATTCCAACCGCCTCTGACAGAGTAAACCCACCCTGGGATATCACTCCAGGGGCTCAGTGAAGAAGAGGTGGGTGACGGGAGCCAAGAAGGGTGTCTGGAGCTGAGGAAAGCCACCACAGAAAGCGAGTGCTTGGGAACAGGCCAGGCAAGGCCAGCCAGCCCACTTGGAGGATTGGGGACAGGAAAGGGCTCTCCTGCAGGGTTTTTTGTGTTTTTGTTTTTGCCTAAACCTGCTCATTGGAGTGGCCTTGGAAGACTTAGAAGAGTGGGTGGACTTGAACAGTACCCCAGAACTGAACGCCAGGAGAGGTGGCTGTCCTATTGGCCTGGCTGCTATCTGGGCACTGCCACTGGGGGAAGGCCGGGTCGGAGAAATGGTACCCAGGGCTCTAGTGAATGGTCAACCTGGCACACCTGCTGAGGTTGGGCATCTACTCTTGGGGTGAGCTGAGCGGCCCTGGTAATTATTGTCAGAGAGTACTGTGTGACATGCCTCCTAAGGAATCTTATGAGAGCTTTATTCATTCCCTTTAGTAGCATTTTAGTAAAAGATGAACAGAAAATTTAGTATCAGTGGAACCTAATATGGCCACAGATTTTTTTAATGTGTTGCTGACAATCTGTCTGACATTCTCTGAGATTTGCAAATTCCTGGCTTATCATTAACTATTTTGTTGATCAAGTTTACTGTCTGTTATCATTATCATTAGCATTTCTTTCTAATTCAATATATTCATGTAATACTTAGATTTTTTAACTGCATAATATACTCAGAATTTTCTTATATAGTCGTCTCTATCTGTTCCCAATTATTAATCTTACAGAAATGTTGCTTTTGTCAATTTCCTACCCCTATGAAAGATTATTAAGTAACAAAGCAAGCTTGATGTTAGGAGATCATGAAAGTAGCTGGTTCTCTATGGAGGTGATCTTATTTCTGAAGTCTTCTATTTCTCAGTCTCTTACAAAATCTATTAAAGAATCACTGTGAGCCTCTGTTGAAAAGGTTTACCCCTTTACAAAGATGCATTAGAGTGACGGGAGCCCTGTGAGCATGTGATAAACTGGCTTCTCTCTGCCCTCTCCCCTTATACTCCAAGACTGGAAATATGACCTGTACTATTGTAAATAAAATCTAATAGAATATACTGTGCAAGATGTTAGCAATGATGATAAATAAATACATAAGTAAGTAATTAAAATTATTTAGGTGGAAAATAGGATTTGGGTAAAATCATATCCCTGAGTTTAGGAGATAAGTGTTTCTTTCACCTACACCTCAGAATCCCGTATGGACCTCTGAAGGGAGTTCGCCTTCTTAACACTCTGTCCACCCCATTCCACCCCGCAGAAGAGCACAGGTGACTGCAGAATATAAAAGAAACTAAAGAAAATGGATCTACATGCAAATACTTTTGCAAAAAAACACTTGTTCCAGAAGTGGTCTCTCTTTGTATTTCTTTTCCATTTTGCCAAAATTACATGCTGCAATGTCACAGCTCAAAAACGTGGCACTGGCTACCCTGTAAACCAGATACTTGTTTATCTCATGAAAGCTGAAACAAGAAGGCAGATTTCTGCCCTGTTTATCTCAGGAAGGAACGTGCCCATGGGGTAACTCAGAGTTTCTGCTGCTCTGTGTGTGTTTGGGAAAGACTTCAAAATTACCATGAGCATTCTCTCTAGAGCGACAGAAAGGTTTTAGTGAGTAGAATTCAAGGTTTTAGTGAGTAGAATTCACACACGTGGAATCTGTGAGTAGTGAGGACTGACTATATGAATTCACATAATTGTTGTTCATCTCTTCTACTGGAATGTAAGCTTTAGAGGGTAAAGAACATGTGACTTTCCTAAGATAAATCTGTAGCTAGAAAAAAATATCTGTCACATACTATATAATAAGCATATGAATAGTAAAATCCACTACATCCATTTAGGTTATTATTAAATTTTGCCTGGGGGGTGATTAGGTCATAACAGGGTTTATGTCTTCCAAGAATAATAAGAGACCTAATAGTTCCTAAAAAAAAAAAAATGAAAATGGAACTATTTTATGACCCCGGCAAGCCTACTTCTGGGTATATATCCAAATGATGAAAATTTGATATATAGAAAAAAATGTATCTCTACTCCTGCATTTATTGCAGCCTTATTCACAACAACCGAGACGTGAAATCAATCGAAGCATCCTGAAGGGATGAAAGGAAAAAGAGACGGTGGTACACAGACACGATGCAGTGTTAAACAGCTACCAAAGAATGCAATCCTGACATTTGAAACGCTACAGATAGAAGTACAGAAGATTCTGTTATGTGAAATAAAACAAGCTCGGAAAGACAAAATTTGCATGTGCGAGCAAAATATTGAAAACAATTGAGACAGAATAGTGTGTTAGTTACCAGAGACTGGGAAGAGTATCAGGGAAGGGGAAGATGTGGGGATGCTTAATGGATGGACAAATGCAGGTAGGTAGTGAGACAGAATGAACAATATTCGATAGCAGCAGAAACGGGCTACGATAAACGCCTAAAAACGACCACGGGAGTGGACGTGGAAAGGGGCTATGATAAACGCCTAAAAATAACCACAGGAGTGGACTTGGAATGCTTCTAACACAAGGACACATGGTTTTTTGCTGTTTGTTTGTTTGTTTGTTTTTGTTTTACTATGAAACTGATGTATAAACAACTATAAGCCCACACCAAAGAAAAAACACAAGTATAGTCTATCTAGGGGGAAGGAGAAGAGCGGAATGGGATGGAGAGGAGGGAGGGTGATTGACGGGACCCCACCTAATGTGATCAGTGCCAGGGTGTTCAGCAGCCACCCTGGGGCAGGGCTCAACTATAATTTGATCTTGACCTTAGAAATGAAAACAATGTAACCTATACATTCATTCTTTGATTTCACCCTGCTGGTGGGATTGCCAACTAATACAACCTCTAGGGAAAGAAGTGTGGAGAATTCTCAAAGAAATGTTGGGTGTTCAAGGTGATATAGACCCCAATTACTCTGATTTGATTAATACACATTGTATCCCTGTATCAAACATCTCGTCTCTCCTATAAAGATTTATCAACTCTTACATACCCATCATAATTAAAAACAAAAATTTAAAAAGTTATTATTATTATTTTTTTTGCAGGGTTTGGCTGGGGCTGGGTTTGAACCCACCACCTCTGGCATATGGGGCTGGCGCCCTACCCCTTTGAGCCACAGGCACCACCCTTAAAAAGTTATTTTAAAAATACCACTAGTTCCCTTTAAAGCTAGCTCAGGGAGAAAGATACAAAGGTAAACAGCTTTCTGTAAACCAGGAATAGGATTTTCTCCAAATCCTGCCCATGCTGGCTTTCTTATCCTGTGCCTCCAACCTCCAGAACTATGAGAAGTAATTTTTTTGTTTAAGGACCAGAAGGTCAAGTTCCATCAGCTGCACACATTCATCGAAGCATTGCCCAACAGGTGCCTTCCCATGACAAAGTCAAATGGTTGCCACAGAAATTACAGGTCCCAAAGCCTAAAATACTTATTGCATTTGTATTTACAGAGAATATTTGTCAGTCCCTTGTCTAGAGTCAAAACCTTCATGAGTTGCCTGAACTTTCCAGAATTTGGAAGTGTGGAACTGGTAAGGTCCATGAGGAAAGGTAAATCACACCATTTGGAGAAATGTTCTTCATGTTTCATGCTGTCAAGCTCGGGAGGACTGCTTCGTTTGATGCTGGAATTCCACCCTTAGTGATTTTGAGATAATTATAGTGTGTCGCTGAACAAAATGGAAACAAGAATGTCTTATTACCTTTGCAACTAAGGTTTTCAAGGGACTTCTTTTGTACTTGAGATGTTACTGTTGATTGCAAGAGCTTTACTAAATATTAAAAAAGTCGGAGTTACACAGCTCTCAAGCCTTGTAAATTATACCCTTGGAACAAACTACTGAATTATGCAAACTGCGTGGGTTTTAAAGTGTGACCAGATAGGCTGTCAGGAAATTGACTCTCAACTAGTTTTTCCAGTTGGAGGCAACTTACGCTTTTTAATCGCAAACTCACCACCTCCCACTGTATTTTGCATAGAGAATAATGCATTCAATAATTTTGGCTTCAGAGGCTAAAGTGGTCATGAAAATTCAGTGTTTGTAGCCACTCAAACTAATTGTTCCATTGAAAACATAATGAGGAAGCCATCAAGGAATTTCATAGATTTTTCAAAGTGCTGGAGCAATAAATGATCCCTCGTGGTTCCTCTTTGAAACACTATTTTCTGCACTTTGCAGCTCTTACGAACAGAATGAGAAATATTCAGAATGTATTTATGCATTAGAAGAATTACAGACATTTCTGGCCAAGGCACAGATGGTGAGAATTAAAGTTCATTCCCAGGGACGAGATTCAATCCATGAATACAGCAAAGCTGATAAATGATTTAAAACGAAGTTAACTGTAGAATGTGAGAACTTTTTAAGAAACAAGTGAGACTATTACAACATTACCAGATGATTCTCCAAATGAATTCTCATAGATCACCTTAGAGAGAGGTTACATTTTTTAAGGTATAAAATGGTTAAGCGGATGCTCGTGCTATTTAAGAAAATAACAGACAAAATATTTATACCAATATGGAATAGGAAAAAAAAAATGAATTGCTCGTATTTAAATGAAAGTTTATATTGTCTTTGGTACATTAGTTAAACCATTATTATTGGAATAAAATATTATCTCCCTCTATTAAACCAACCCAATCCAATTAGTAATATCTAGTCTGGGTTCAAACACCATCATTTTCGTTTGCATATTTGGGCGAAGGTACGTCTTTTTGTTGTTAATTTTGGTTCGTTTCCTAATTCGTCCAAAATTATTTGTTCATTTTTGCATGTAATAACGTAAAATGTAGAGTTAATTTTTAAAATGTTTTTTAGGGCAGTGCCTGTGGCTCAAAGGAGTAGGGCGCCAGCCCTAAATATCGGAGGGGGCGGTTTCAAACCCAGCCCTGGCCAAAAACTGAGAAAAAAATAAAATAAAATAAAATGTTTTTTGTATGTTATGGACTTGTACTTAGGGCAATAGGTTTGCCGAGGAAGAATGATGCCTGTGGTAGTGAGAATTCTGTTCTGACACCCAGGGACCAAAGGCACAGAACATCCTCTTGCACTGGCTGTGATCAGGGCCCCTGATAGGAGATATCACTTGATAATTCAGTTACTTATATGGCACAGCTGTCTTTAAGGAGATCATGATTGGTGGGCATTAAAAGTCTGGCGTCTTCCTGGTAAAGAGATTTAAAGTTAGGGAATTCAAAGCAAAAGATGGATTTGATTTGAGGGAGCTTTCCCATTTCTGTCTTTGAGGATTGGGGGGCCATGTCACAGGCCACTGCAAGGTGACCTTTAGATGTTGAGTGCAGCCCTTCACTCTTAATTGACAGCCAGCAAGAAAGCTGGTATCTCAGTCCCAAAATCACGAGGAACTAAAATCTGCTTCTCTCCTGGAATCAGCTCCACAGAAGCTATTTAAACTTCTTTAAACTCTGATAATAGTGATTTAATCCAACCATACTTCCACAAATATGCTGCAATATTTATTTTTAAATATCTCTTCTTCCTCAGTTCCTTAGTACTTAAAAATCCCTGGTACACAGTGGGGGGTGTACAACAATGACACTGCAACAAAAAATAGCCGGGCGTTGTGGCAGGCACCTATAGTCCCAGCTACTTGGGAGGCTGAGGCAAGAGAATCGCTTAAGCCCAAGAGTTTGAGGTTGCTGTGAGCTGTGATGCCACAGCACTCTACCGAGGGTGACATAGTGAGATTTTGTCTCAAAAAAACAAAATAGAAAAGAATTCATTTGGTCAAATAAAAGCAACAATAGTTATCACATAAACAGAAAGCACTGATGTATTTAGAGAATGGAGGAGAGTTAATTTGCCAAGAAAATAATAGGCAACTTTTTAATCCTACAGAAAAATAGATAAAACAGTGTAAAATCCAAAACTCATGTTTTCATCAAATTATCATTTCACTTAGTTAATGTATACAAGGTAAACTTGTGGTACTGGCTATTGAAGAAGAATAAAAATGAATTTCAAGGGTATACCATGATTTGCTCCATTGTGGGTAAAAGGTAAAAAAGAACATCCTGAGTGTGCCAAAATTACTGTATATTTTTTCTTCTATACTCATTTATAAACTCTGTTAATTGGTTCCTCTATAGTACTAGTAAAATAAAATAGAGAAACTATTTGACTACGTAATACCTGCAGCTATCTCATTGTCTTCAATCCAACTTCGTTTAGATAAATCAATAAATAAGAAGGAAGCTCATGACTTAGAACTTTAAACACTGAAGTGCAGAGTGTCCAAAGTCTCCAAATAAAATGAGCAATTTCATTTCACTCCTGGCATTTTATCCATTTAGTATTGCAGAACGTCAAAAAGTTGTGAGTTGTAATAACCATTTATTATGTTTATTGCCCCTATGTTCATTTAAAAAATAACTATTGTCTATAATGCTCACTTTATTATATTTATTTAAGTGTAATTTTACTAGTAAACATTAAGGTTTGAAACAACTTGAGTATACTTGCTTTTTAATTTCATTTTTCTAGTTTATAATTTTTATATACTATTTTTACCATTGTATCAATTCATGACAGAGGAATGAGGGAAATCTGGTCCTTCTCTATATGATAGGAGGAGCCTTGCCCTATAATTTAAGGGCACAAACTTAAAAAAAAAATCAGTTACATGCCATTTTTTTAATATAGCACCATATGACTCATTAACATGGACTGAGAATGGCTGGGATAAAGGGTGAAGGATGAGGTACCCCTCAAGGGCCACCCGTAGACTGAGCTGTGGGATTCACGTAAGAAGGGAGGCAGCCTTAAGGAAGGTGTGCTTGATATCTATTACAAATAATTACAAAAGAAAAGGAATGAAAAGTAGCAAAAGCTGGGGAAATAAATATTCTAAAAAGGGCAAAGTTACCACAACTAAAATTTAGAAGGGGGACTTGCTCAGGAACTTTCCTGATGAGCTCCACTCCCAGAAGGCCCTGCAGCATTTGCAAGGAGAGGCTCATAGCCATGACCAAAAATGAACAGAGGGATAAAAATATAAATCCAGAATATTCAATTACTTTTATATGACTTTTGGAAAAAGGGAAAACATCAGTAGATTTGGAATCACCAGAACACTAGCCCCTCCGGAACTGCAGATGTTCTTTTTGGAGGCTTTTTGGGGATGTTTGTACGTTGAAGCTCAAGTGTCCCCTGCACGGCAGACACAGAGGCAGCGGGAGGGGCAGCTGATTCGGGTGGTAGACAGTATGAAGGCACGTGTCTCACACGCCCTGAAAATGTAGAGTCTAATGTTTGCTAAAGAGTTATTTTAAGAAAGAAACAGAGTCTTGGAGGACATCATGCAACTCAGTAAGCAGAAATAGTGATGTAGACTGTGTCCCATAAAAATGCAAGGTGCGAGATTAGAAAGGCACAGCTCAGTATCGATGGCAAGGATCAGACCCCATGTGGACTCCAGAAATGAGAAACAATTAAAACAATCCCCGCCCCCCAAAAACAAACAAAACCCCACCTGTGGTTAGAATTTGGCTTCAAATACTGAGCTGTGATCTTTGGCATTTGGAAGTCCTGGGGGCAAATTTGACCCTCGCGGCGCCCTCTTGTGGTGAATGTAGGACAGTCCGCTCAGTCTGCGCCAACCGCAGATGCGTCTGTCTGCAGTTTCTTTGTGGGGGGAAATGAAATAACCCAGCTACAACTTAACAATAGGGGGAAGTGGGAAGGGGGGGGTGGGTAGAGGGAGGGGAATCGGTGGGATCACACCTGTGGTGCATATTACAGGGGTATTTGCGAAACTTGGTAAATGTAGAATGTAAATGTTTTGGCACAGTAACTGAGATAACGCCGGAAAGGCTATGTTAACCACTGTGATAAAAATGTGTCAAATGGTTTATGAAGTGAGTATATGATGCCCCATAATCATATCATTGTATACAGTTATGATTTAATAAAAAAAAAAAAAAAAAGAAAGCACAAAATCCAGGAGAGACCTTCTGGGTTTTGCCAGGGAATGCTGCCACCAATAGTGAAAAGAATGAACTAGAATTAAGAGTAATAAATAAGAGAAAATAGGACTCACTCAGTGTGAGTTTTGTACTATTTACTAACTCTCCAAAAAAATAATGACATGGATAACAAAGGCTATTATATTAACAGGAGAGCCAGGAAACAATGAAATGAAGATGTCAAAGGAGACTTGTATAATATCATCGTTGGCAAATATTTTTTTAATCGTCTATCCCAATGGTATAACACTAGAAGAGGAAGCAGGTGCAGGCACGCTCCAGGCGAACTGTATACAACTGAAGTTGCACCATGGGCAATGCTATCTATATGATCACAAGTGTGCAAATAAGAGAAGAAAATAGAACATTTTCTTTATGGCCCTTCATTCACGTTATTGGCCCTAGTGGCTGAGAATTGCAATTTAATGAGTAATTTTATAGTGCGCTATAGATCTTTCTTCGGATGAATCAATAATAATGTGATTTATGTCATCTCATAAACTTGAGTATTTCATAAACTTTGAGTATTCTATACTCATTTCATAAACTTGAGTATTTTATAAATGATTGTAAACTTGAGTTTCATAAACTTGAGTATTTTATAAATGACTGTAAACATTTCTCCTTAGATGATGAATAACTATTCCTTTGCATTCATCCCAAGTTTAATAAATTGTCACAGTTCCTATGTCATGTTTGCACCATTGAATCATAATTTATGCACGTATTATACAGTTGTCTTCATTGGAGTTACTGTGAAGCATTCTTGACGCCCTTTGGAAGGGTCTCCTGTGGCTTTACAAGTTCTGGTTTGTTTATTTTCTTCTTTGGAGAACCTCCAGTTAACAGCTGACTGCACAGCCTTCTGTACCAGCTTTGGTTATTCTGAAGTAAATCAATGTTGTAAAGGTTGTGCTACTTTCCCCTCATTCAGCATAAGTTCAAAGCCAAAAAAAAGGAACTAAAAAATTAGGGTTCAGGATCAAGTGTTCCTCGCCAAATATGCAAGAAAATAAAAAGCTTTTTTTAATCTCATCATCTAGAGGCTTCATGGGAAATTCAACAAAGAGGACTAAAAATTTCTAATTTCAAAACCAGTTTAAATAATCCCCTCTCTGACCTTGGCATAGATGCTAAACTGAACAAACTCATGAGATTCACATCAAGAACAATTCAAATGATTATGAAATGAAGTGAGGTTTATTAATCAAAGCAAATTAAATAATTCAGGTTTGTAAGTATCACTATGGAAGGTAGAAAAGAAGATGATAGCAAGAAAAAGAAAAAAAGACATCCTACAAACCTAAAATCCTCAGCAAACACCTTGATTAAAATAGCAGTGTTATCCTTCAGCAATCTTCATTTTCTGAATAAAGAAAAAAATCCTTAAATTATAAAAAAGCAAAGTGGGGTAAATGGGGAAGTTCTGTGTTACTATTACCTGGATTTATAATATTTTCCTGTCCATCTCTGAAAAGGACATTTGGTCCAGGAGAGCTTGGAAGCCTTAGAACCCCACCATGTGTCACACTCCTATGAAACATGTAGGACAGGATGATTATTAGTTATCGATTTTCTAGATATTATTCTCATTTCATAAATATATCCATAGGAAAAAAATATTTTCCACACTTTGAAAAGCTAAGTATATAATGCATTAAAACATATTAAATCAACATCAGAAATTATTGGTGGATGTTAATCAGCCAGAGAGAGAGAGTTTATGTTAGATTCAAATAGACTCATTTCTCTAGAATATTAACATCACTACCACAAGAATGATAAATTACCTTTTATCTTTAATGACAGAAAATGCGGTGTTATAGTTAGTAAAATATTTGGTTTAATGCTGTTTTGCATTATTTTTTTTTAAATCATACTTATTAGAATGTACTAGATAAAAAGTCAGATTGTGTCAAGGTGTTCACATCATTGTCATTCTAAATAAATGCTGAAATTCTAATTAATAAAGTTCTAATGACTAGAATTCTGCATGAAAGAGAAGAAAAGGAAATAATTTATTATTGCTCAATATTTCTTTGCAGCAATTGTCCGATTTCTTTTCTGAATGTATATATCTTCGTTCATTCTTTACGAGATTTTTGTTTCTAGTCTTTATCTTAAACATTGTTGTTATTAAAATTTAAGCCTCTTTTATTTTGTGAAGGCAAAAAGTGGAAACCAAATAAACACATGCATATGTATAGATAAAATAAAAAATATATAAAATTGTTTAATTATGGTTCTGTGAAGGTTTAAGAAATAATTTTTGTTTCTAGATCTTATTTCCTGGAAATAAATTCTACAATTTTTCTAGCATACCCAAAATCGCATTTTGTAACTTTGGCTACTTCTGCCCCTGACGGTGCAGGTAGGTAAGGAGGAGGTGGCTCTATCTCCTGATCTCAGAATGCAGTTCCTTGAATAACTACTAAAGTGACTAGAGGAATGTGAAATTCATTATAGGCACTCCAAAAATACTCAAAGAATTTAGGCTGAACATATGTAAAATTCTGGGTGGAAAATTTCCTGTTATTAAGATGGAAGAATGGATATTAGAATGTGTGTGCTAAAGGGATTATTGATATCACTGGATCTGCTGGCATCATTTATTCATGAATTATATATGTGTGTATCTGTATAAATCATTAAGCACATGTTTGTATTTTCACAAGTGTTCAGAGCGGAGTCATTGTGTAGTTACTGGTGTGGACACACAGGACATATCCTGCACTTATGGAACTCAGACTTTATGGAATATAAGCTTTTTGGTATAAATTTCAGTCCAGGGTTGTCTGAAGTGGCAAAATAGGTCGGAATAGGGTCAAGTTGTCAGTTGTAGGGCTTGCATATAAGGCTATGGAGGGGAGACTTAGACAATAAACCAGAGATATCTGTGAAATCCAGCCTGGTACATATTTTTGTTTTGGTAATGCAGATTGCTTAACCTTCAGCACATGTTTACATTTTGCAATTACTTGTCAGCATTTTAAATATTAGAAGATTTCATCTAAAAATGAGAATTGTCTTAAGTTTTCCTGAAACCTTGGAAAATGATGAAACCACGTCTGTGTCATCTCCCAGGGCCCCAGGCCGTGATTGGGTAGGACTTGTACCCCCAGAACTGGGACAGGAGAAAGAAAGTTTGAATTGAAAGTTTGAATTGAGGGCAGGGCCTGTGGCTCAAGGAGTAGGGTGCTGGCCCCATATACTGGAGGTGGTGGGTTCAAACCCGGCCCCAGCCAAAAAAACAAACAAAAAGAAAGTTTGAATTGAAAGTTGCAAAATGTATTTCATATGTCATAATTGTCTCTTAAAGTCATGCATATTTTATCTTCTATCTGACCATATACTTTTAATTCAGTAAAATTCATGTTATTATCCAGCTTTTGGTGTTGCAAATATGTCTCGTATTGCATGGCCCTAAGGACATACCCACCAGGCGTGAAAGAGAATGATAAATTCATAGTTTTTAAGGAAAACAGTTGTGGTGGAAAACATGGCTTGGGAGGAAGGACCATGTTTTTAGACCATTATCAATCTCTTGTCACTCTACTACTGTTTCTAAACTATTTTTGGTACCCAAGAAAATCAACATTGTAAAAATATTGGCATTGATAGACTAGCTATAATGTTGTATTGACAGTGTCACAGAGCTGAAGGGTTTCTATGTGTATATGCAACAGAAATAAGCTACCTTTCGGAAGTATAGAAATTTGTTCACTTAAAAAAATAAAACCTCCAATGAGGTTAAGTAAAATCCTGCAGTATACAAACTGTATCTATAAATAATCCTCAAACGAGTATGATGTGTCGCCAACAGTGTGATAGAGCAACGTGGTGGTTACAGGCACAATATTAGTTACTAACAGACCACTAAAATAGCCTAACAGGATTTCAATCTGGCTTCCTGCTTGAACTAACGAGATGGGAGCATAGAGAAAAACCCTACTGTGGGCTGGCTTTATAACTTATATCACTTACATATACAAGGCTCACATTCAAAATCTGTCTTAGCATAGAAAGAAAAAAATAAGCATTTTTCAGGCACACATTTGCAGCCATGAGGTCAAACCATATTGACCTCACGGTCAATTTTGAATTCTTATATTTGAATTTTTAATTTATTTTTGTCTAAAGGAACTTATTTTGAGATATTTTAAGCAGACATTTTGGATACATTTACAAATTCAGTATCACTTATTTTTTAAGAGTAAGTAAAAATATAACAGACTATCAGTGAGATTACAGGTTACTTTACACACGATGCATCGTTTTACCTGTGATTTCTCTTTATTTATACCTTTTATGCTGTAAAATAACGCATTTCACTAATATGCAATTGGATTTTAAACCCTGACTTCAAACCCTATTCTCCTGTGGCAAATAAACTGATTAAAATTAAGACCCAGAAAATCCTGTTATTAATCTGTTGTTCAGATGCCTACCTCCAATTTCTTATATTATGTAACATTGTTTCCAGGCTGAAATCTGCAAACAACGACAGCACCATCACTGAACTTTAGCCAAGACACAAGAATTTATTTTCATGATCTCCATATTTTCAAATTCTTCACTTGAAGTATAGGGCCCTCTCTGGAGAGCGGGATCAATAAGGCTTGAAGAATGCATATGGAACGGTATTTAAACTAGGAGCTACGGGGAAGCCAGCAGATGCTATGAAGCAGGGAGGGCGAGCTGCAGACATCTGTCAGGGACAAGAGGTTTATAAATGAAACGTGTACGCACAGGATGGCAACTGCGGTGTAATGAGAGGAGGGAGGGGAGAAGGGTGGGAATCCAGACACCTGACAAAAGAGGAAGCCACCCTCCTCTGTGCACAGCCACAAAGCTGGTGTTTCCATTCATTCCTTCAACAAAATGACTGAGCAGCCCTCTACTGCACTTGACTCTCCACATGTGGAGCTCAATAAGATTCTGGAAGGAAATCTGATTGTTATGGTGTGATTTATGAAGTCCCAGTGGCTCTCAGTGGAGCTATTGGAAGCCATTGGAGGGATATTTGATGTGCACCCACATGTTAGGGAAGGCGTCCACCAGGAGTTTAGTCCTTCAAGAGTATCTTACAGTTAGCCAGAAAATAGCAAAGAAAACTTTCAAAGCACAGAAGATAGCATGTGTGAGGCAAGACCCAGAAACTGCTCGCTGGGTTTGGATGCTGCGATGTCTCTTCACCGTGGATGAAGAAAAGGAGAAAAGAAAGCGTTGACACTGGGGGTCTTCAAAAAGGCTGAGGTTGTGAATAACTGTGTGACGCTCCAAGTAGGTTTTATCTTAATCTGAAGGTGATGGAGAAGTACTAAATTATTTTGAAATATTTCGATGTAGCAATTGTCTGATTCCTGTTCTGAATGTATTTATGTTCGTTCGTTCTTTACGAGGTTTTTGTTTCTAGTCCTTATCTTAAACATGGTTATGGTTGTTTTAAATTTTAAGCCTTTTAAATTTCGTGAAGGCAAAAGAATGGAAACCTAATAAACACATGTATATGTAAAAATAAAAAAAAAAAGAAGTACTGAATTATTTTGAGCAAAAGTATGAAATAAAAGAGATAAGCTCGGGCGGTGCCTGTGGCTCAGTGGGTAGGGCGCCGGCCCCATATACCGAGGGTGGTGGGTTCAAACCCGGCCCCGGCCAAACTGCAACAAAAAAATAAAAATAGCCGGGTGTTGTGGTGGGCGCCTGTAGTCCCAGCTGCTCGGGAGGCTGAGGCAAGAGAATCGCTTAAGCCCAGGAGTTGGAGGTTGCTGTGAGCTGTGTGAGGCCACGGCACTCTACCGAGGGCAACAAAGTGAGACTCTGTCTCTACAAAGAGAAAAAGAGATAAGCTCTTTGTCAGGCAGCTGGAGGATGCTGTAGAGGGAGGCCAAAAATTCTATATTAGAATTTAAAAGATACTAGTATTTAAGAAGAAGAAGTAAAATTGGAAATGGAAGGAAAATTAGTAAATAAGAAACTTTGTTAAGCATAAAATCCCTGGAGCCTTTGAAAGTCATTAATAAGTTCTCTACCTTAAGATGATTTTTCTAAAAAAATGCCCCTTCTCCCCAACTTGGGATTCTAATGGCTGAATGTTCATGAGGATACTACCACAGACCAATTTTGAGAATAAACCAAATATCCACCAAGCTAGATTAAATATTTTCGTAAGTGGACATAATGGAATACAATATGTCAAAAAATCAAAGGGATGATGTACAGCAATGGTTTATACATTTATGGAAATAAGTAACCAGAGGGAAAATTGTGTGTTCATTGGAGACACGTTCCTGTGTACATGTATAAGCGCCAAAGCAAGGTCAAATTAAACTATTGTGTTTACTGTGCATACTAAGGAGTGTTAGGAAATTATTGTCTCAAACTTTCAGATAGTTTTTATCTCCTGGGTAAGAGAGAACAGAAGTAGAAGTTGGAAATGGTAATAAAGAGTCCTGAGGGAGCTGGGAATGTTCTCTGTTTCTGATTTCTGACCACGTGGATTCACTTTTTGATAAATCGTCAATTGTTATGTTTTTATTTTGCCTATTTTCTGTGTGCTATATTTTACAATGAAAAATATGACAAACTATTTCTGAGAGATAAATAAATCCTTCCAGGCTCATTCCTGTCTTTTTTCAAAGAGCCTAATCCTGTTCAAAATGACTCTAAGGGTGGCGTTCCCTAGAATTCTGCTGTTGTGCAAGAACTGTGGACTGACTTGTGAGGAAGGGAGCACGATCAGTAGGCAACCAGCATTCATGATACTTAATAGAAACTTTAGCAAGGCCTCTAAAAATGTACCTACAATATTTGGGGGGACTAAAGACAATTATCAGGTTTGAGATATTATGCTTTTCATTTATAAATGGTTGAATGCTAGAACACCAAAAAAATTATTTTACAGATTTCCATTTCTCTTTGGAAGTCTTTGGGGGGGGGGTAGCAAAGGAGGATGCCATATATTAATGTTTCTTAGTCTATCTATTTCTTTAAAAAAAGAAATAGCAGCCTGATCAAATTCCTACATTAAACAAAATTAAAAGAAGTGCAAACATGAAGGATAATACAGCTAAATTCCCAAATAATCTTTTCATGCTAAAAAATATGCATATGGAAATATCACTGTGTATCCTATGAATATGTAGACTTATCATGCACAACTTTAAAATAAAATAAAATAATAAATGGTAACAGTGATGAAAGCCTACTTTAATACCATATTTTAGGCGCACGCAAGTAAGTTGAATCTTATTTTCCACTATTGGAAATGAGTGCCATTGATAATTATTTTATTCTTTTGTTATGAGAAGTAAACCATAAAATGTTTGTAAAAGAACCTAGAATAGCAGATTTTCCTTATGTTAAGTTATTCCTCTCTCAATACATTTTCTCTCATGATCCAATTATCTGCAGCATCTCAAACAAATCTGTCGTCATCACCAGTACCTGTCTCTGTCTCTCCATTCCTTTCCTTTTTTTTCTTTAATTTTATTGTTGGGGATTCATTGAGGGTACAATAAGCCAGGTTACACTGATTGCAATTGTTAGGTAAAGTCCCTCTTGCAATCATGTCTTGCCCCCATAAAGTGTGACACACACCCAGGCCCCCTCCCCCTCCCTCTGTCCCTCTTTCTGCTTCCCCCCCCATAACCTTAATTGTCATTAATTGTCCTCATATCAAAATTGAGTACATAGGATTCATGCTTCTCCATTCTTGTGATGCTTTACTAAGAATAATGTCTTCCACGTCCATCCAGATTAATACGAAGGATGTAAAGTCTCCATTTTTTTTTAATGGCTGAATAGTATTCCATGGTATACATATACCACAGCTTGTTAATCCATTCCTGGGTTGGTGGGCATTTAGGCTGTTTCCACATTTTGGCGATTGTAAATTGAGCTGCAGTAAACAGTCTAGTACAAGTGTCCTTATGATAAAAGGACGTTTTTCCTTCTGGGTAGAAGCCCAGTAATGGGATTGCAGGATCAAATTTGATTCTCTCCATTTCTTTCTCTCTTAGCTCCATGCTCCTTTTTCTGTTTCCCCCATTTCGATAGTAATAAAAACTTACCAACTTATTCCCAAATCATCTAAATCTTGGCTTTTTAATAATTCTTTCTGCCACAATCACATAAAATTATTTCATTAATAATGAGAGATAGGAAACATGATCAGATTCAAGATACTGAGGATACTACAATAGACCAATTTTGTAGTATTGGTCTACGGAAGCTACAGTATTTAATAACACAATGGGAATTTATGAATAGGTGATATTTTAAGTGAATAGATGGATATAATGGTATTTGATGATATATTTAAGATCAGAATATGCTACATAGACTCTTTAACAAATTTATCTAGTTCATTTGATGTATCTATTTGATAAGAAGATTGGATGTCCAGTTATGGGATAAGGCATACAGATTTAACTGTATACCAACTGCTTGTAAATACATAAAAGTTATTTTATAAATATAGTTGCTGAAACATTTGATATAAATTAGGTCAAGTATATACAGCAAATAGTGTGAAAAAGTAGGGCAAAAAAAAAAAAAACAACCTGTGAGATACTGGTTTGTAATTATCAGTTATTGGAATAAATACCAACAAAACAGATCAAAAATGAACTGGTTTCCACTCTGTTTGCAAGTTATTAAGTTAGCCTGGCATGGTTTCGCACTTACGGGTGGAATACATGGGACTCCGGCACTTATGAAAAGGCTTTGGTTACTCGCAGCACAGATGGCTGCAAGAGCTTTACATCCGTCAATTCCCTGGCCCTCCCAGCCTCATGGGGGTAGTGTGGACGCACACCCACGTGGATGCTGCAAAACTTCCATCCACAGGTGGAAAGATAAACAAATTGTGGTATATTCATACACTGGAAACGGTAACAAACACTTGTTGTGGAAATGTGCCACAGTCCGAATGACTCTAAAATCATTGTCTAAGAGAATCCAAATACAAAATGAGTCTCGAGGTATCATTTCATCTATGTGACACTAGAGCAGACGAAACTAGTCGCACAAAACAGACTCATGATTGCTACATACTGGGTTTGGAGGAGGTTCCTTGACCGCAAAGTCTCAGGAGTGTTTGGGCGAGAAAAGCATCCTTTATTATGAGTATGGTGGTTTTTACATGAATATGTTCCTTTGACAAAAGTCCAAGAATTATATTACTATTTTTAAAAAGTTTATGATTAATTAATTAAATTTTTAAGAGATAAACTCTCACTTTTCAAGCTGGAGTGCCGTTGTGTGACCACAGCTCACTGCAGCCTTGAACCCCTGGGCTTAGGAGATCCTCCTACCTCAGCCTTCCCAGGGAAAACAGATGCCTTCCAAGAGCGTGAGAGCTGTCAGTGATTCAGCCTTATTGAGCTCTATCATATCTAACAGGTCGTTTCGTCTTCTGTAGAGAAGCATGGTGGGTTAGGGTTGTCAGCCCAGGTAAAAGAGGTGCCAATCACCCTCTCATTTCATCGGCTAGAGAGTGGTCACCAGGCCGTCCCTAATAGGCAAGGAACCCGGAGAGCTTGCTGAGCTGTGTACTAGCTCTTGGCTCAATTTGATATTAAAAGAAAAATAGAATATCATCAGCTAGGAAATCTCTGTGTAAGTTCATCACTGCGGACCACTTTAGAGCAACTATAGCACTAGTAGCATGATTGGTCTTGACACAGCTTCTCAACCCCCCACCCCAATCCAGTGACTACTTCTTAAAGGTAAACATCATTACGTCACACACACACACACACACACACACACACACACACATCGCAGCTTAAAACCCTTGCATAGGTATCCAGTGTTGATTTAAGTGAAAATCTGTGACAGGTCCTAGGAAATTTTGTATAATCTATTTTCACATTCCCAGACCCATCCAGTCCTCATCCTTCATTTGTATTTTTTTCTTAAGCCATTTCAGGGTTCCTGTATCTGCACCCATGATTTTGTTTCCTCTGGTGCTAAAACTGATCATTTCTTCTCTCCCCTCTGTGTGTCCACTTATGTGAAATTCTTACCTCCTCTCTTTATCTAATTGACTCTTTCTTATCATTCAGGTCTCGTTTTAGCCAACATTTCCCTAAGAACTTTTTTTTACAGTGACTCTTGCATCCTAGTGGTTAACTTAATGTTCCTGGACTTAGGTATATACCTTAATCCAGATAAATCTCTGCTGAACCAGGGTAGAGGATTAAGGAAGGGACAGACAAGCCATTAATGAACATGGAACAATTCAAGATAACAATAAGTCTAAATGATTCCTAAACAGAATAACATTATCTCTAATTTAGCAATCTTTCTCTCCCAGAACTTTGTGAAGAGTCAACATCATATCGAATGGGAAAAAACTGAAAGTCTTCCCCCTTGGAACAGAAACCAGACAAGGTTGCCCTCTTTCACCACTTCTATTCAACATAGAGCTGGAAGTCCATGCCAGAGCTATCAGGAAAGAGAAGGGTATCAAGGAAATCTAAATGGGGAAAGAAGAAACCAAACTATCATTCTTTATTGATGATATGATCTTATATCTAGAAAACCCCAAAGATTCAACTAAGGGACTCCTAGAATTGATAAATAAATTCAGCAAAGTCTCAGGTTATAAAATCAACACACACAAATCAATAGCTTGCATATATGCCAACCATAGTCAAGCTGAGAATCAAATCAAAAGACACAATAGTTTTTGTAGTAGCAACAAAGAAAATAAAATACCTTGGACTATATTTAACAAAAGAGGCAAAAGAACTCTATAGGGAGAATTATGAAACACTGAGAAAAGAAATTGCAGAGATTATAAACAGATGGAAAGATATTCCGTGCTCTGAATCAGCAGAATTGACACTGTTAAAATGGCTTTACTACCCAAGGTGATTTAAACGTGCAATGTAATTCCAGTTAAAATACAAATGCCATTCTTTTGCATAACTAGAAAAAATAGGACAACACTTTGTTTGGAACTAGGATAGTAAACATCATAATGCTGACACCTAAACATCAAACTAAAAATCATGAAGTCAGTAAGGTAAAAGATATATTATGTGTGTATTAGAAATACACACAGGGACAATATAAGAACAGGGAGTTATTCTTACTAAGAACTTCCATGAGAAATAATGATGATAAAATAATAATGGAATAAAAAGAATTATCACTCTATAATTTTTTCCTTTTTTTCTTTTTTTTGAGACAGTCTCACTTTGTCACCCCTGGTAGAATGCTGTGGCATCACAGCTCACGGCAACCTCCAGCTCTTGGGCTTAGATGATTCTCTTGCCTCAGTCTTCTAAGTAGCTGGGACTATAGGCACCTGCCACAACACCCTGCTATTTTTTGTTGTAGTTTAGCCAGGGCTGGGTTCGAACCCACCCCACTCTGTATATGGGTCCAGCGTCCTACTCACTGAGCAACAGGTGCCGCCCACAAATTTTCTTTTTTATTTTATTTATTTATTTATTTATTTATTTATTTTTTGTAGAGACAGAGTCTCACTTTATCACCCTTTGGTAGAGTGCTGTGGTGTCTCAGCTCAGAGCAACCTCTAACTCCTGGGCTTAGGTGATTCTCTTGTCTCAGCCTCCCGAGTAGCTGGGACTACAGGCGCCTGCCACAATGCCTGGCTATTTTTTTGTTGCAGTTTGGCTGGGGCTGGGTTTGAACCTGCCACCCTTGGTATATTGAACTGGCGCCCTGCTCACTGAGCCACAGGCACCGCCCCACAAATTTTCTATAACACAACATACCTTTAGGGGAAAAATAAACCTTAATTTCTGCCATATACCATACAAAATACATTAATAATCAATCAATAGTTCATAGATAAAAAGATAAAAGTATTTTAGCTTAAACATTAAGCATTTAGTTAAATAAAAGTTCACAAATAAAATGTATGGGGATTCTTTGCTCCTTATTTTCAATGGGGAAATGGGGAGGTAAAGGTGTCTCACACAAATTGTTACCATTTGTTAAAAATGATAACTCTACTTCATCAATATTGAAAATTTCTTTATATAAAGACCCTGACAAGAAAATGAAGAAAATGAACCACTACTGGGAGAAAAAATTTATAGTTAACATACTTGATCAAGGCCTTACGTCAGGAATATATAATAGATTTCTATACTTCTATAATGATCATAAAAACAACCTCACAGCTATATAAAGAAACATCTTTCAACACAATGACTTAAAGAGATGGTTTTGTTACTTTTCACCTACATATTGACTATAACCAGATGGGAGTTCTGCCAATGTGACAGCCATGAGCACAGCAGTCACCGTGGAAATCTGTGGCCTACAATCCCCAAATAGTTCACGTCAAGTCCGGTCCCGAGTGAGCGTCCATGTGGGTTTTGTCATGTGCTATCTCCCCTCCTGGCCTTCCTTTTCAAAAAAATAACAGGCCTTCAGACAGGACAGGTGGCATGTCAGGGCACCACGACTCCAGGCCTCTGTAGGTTTAGACCTGTCATTCCTAGGCATCCCTTTTCTCACGGTTTGTGTGTCACAATGAGCCAGAGGGCTACCTGAGATTCAGTGTGACAAGGACCAGCCCAGGCATACACGGGTTCTTCCCCTGGGAACCACATTGGGAAATCAGATGCCCCACAAACAAGTTAAGAAACTGTGAGTAGGACGGCGCCTGTGGCTCAAGGGGTAGGGCGCCAGTCCCATATGCCGGAGGTGGCGGGTTCAAACCCAGCCCCGGCAAAAAAAAAAAAAAAGAAACTGTGAGTAAAGACCTGAGTAGGCTCTCCACAAAATAATTCATCAGGATGGCCCATGTGCGTATGAAATGCTGCTCATTATCATTAGTGAGGAATTACACCCCCATGAAATATCATTCATGCACAGGCAAGTGGCTGAAACAACATCTGTCATTGATACAGATTTGGGGAAATTGGAACATCATATATTGTGGATGAATGTTTAAAAGGGAAAAAACACTTTGGAAAACAATGTCCAGTTTCTTATAATAAAGTTTTACGTGTATGTACTTAAGACCAGTAATTTCATGCCCAGATACTTACCCATAACACGTGGACACATTTTTCAATTAAAAGAACTATAGAAAATGTGTTGATAGCACTTTTTAAATTATATTTTTTAATTTTTTATTAAGTCATTTGTACATAGATCATAAATACATTTATGCCATTATGGGATTCCATGTGTTGATGATTTGTACAAATTGGAGTGCTTACATCCTACTAATCAACATAGCCTTCACCTCGTTTACCCAATTACAGGTTAAGACACTTGTGTTCTACACCTGATAGATCCAACTTGTACCAACTATAGCACTTTTATTTCTAATGACCTAAATGTTGAATGACTCGAATGTCTATTGGGGTGAGTGGCTAAAACAAACAGTATGGACACAAAACACAAAACAGAAAACTGCTCAAAAACTACATTACACACACAACAAAAGGGATGAATCTCAGAACATTGTGCTGAACAAAACAAATACCACAGAAAACTGCTCAAAAACTACACACACAACAAAAGGGATGAATCTCAGAACATTGTGCTGAACAAAACAAATACCACAGAAAACTGCTCAAAAACTACACACACAACAAAAGGGATGAATCTCAGAACATTGTGCTGAACAAAACAAATACCAACTCTACAGTCCCATTTGTAGCAAGTTCTAGAACAGCAACATTAACTTAGAATAATAGAAAATGTGTCAGTAATGGGAAGAAAATCAATGTTTGACAGCAAACAGGCCACAGAAGAATTTTCTGGGGACATTGGGGCATTGGTTCAATTTTTTCCTTATGTTTCAAATCTTGATTATGGCAACATATACATTTTTCAGAATTGAAGAAACAATTGGCTTAAAATGTGTCCTATTTATTTCATTTATCAATATACATAAAGCTGATTTAAAAACTCATAGGTGAAATAACATGTTTAACATATTTTAAATTAGAATATTTTGAATATCTCAAACTATGTTTTCTTTTGCTAACATAACCATTTTCATGTTATTTTTCTTTTAATTCTACATGTTTCTTGCCTATATCTCAGTGAGACTCACCTGAAAACTAAAATTCTAATTAAGTCTCATGTTTTTAGAAAGCAAAACCATAATTTAAAAAAAGCTCCAGAGAAACTATGGAGAAAAATATGAGAATACCCCCTTTCCTTTCCAATTAGGAAAGAGTATTTTCTATTTATGTGGAAATAATGGAATATACTTTTCAAAGACACTTGAGAAGTTGGATGGCAGCAGCTCAGGATAGACTAATCCTTCATCAACTTACGACTGAATATGGAAATATAAGGATTTATATAAAAGTGCTCTTCTAAGAAAAGCAGTATTTCAAGTATTCTTACAGCTCTCAGATTGCAAGAAATTCTGAAAAGTTGGAATAAATTTTCTGTACCTTTGCAGTTATGTAAATTAATAGATTAGTAAGAATGTGACAGGCTGAAAGACAGTTTTACTTATGGATCATTTCAAAGTACCTGGTGGGCTCTGGAGCCCCCTAGCCATCTCACACCTGTCACCAGCCGTATAAGGGGGGTGGAACTTCACCAACTAGTACTGAGTAACGGTACAGAGGGATAAACTGGGAATCACAAAGAAAGAATAACCGTCTCCAAAGACCCCACCTGTCTTGAAGACTTATTTAGTTTTACACATTGTCTTATACGCAGATAAGAAGCCTGGGGTTTTCATATCCAGAGATCCCTGATTCTTTTGGAATGAAAATTAAGTCATCATTGCCAAGACTTTCTGAAAAAATCCTCATTTGGGGTTTTCGTAAGTGAAAATTTTAAAGCTTTAGCGTGTGTGCAAACAACGGCTCTAGGCTGTTAAGGAGACAGATTTTACTTCTGTTTAAAGGAACCTTGGGAAATCTCATTTCTAGATTTGCTTTTCTTGTGTTTTTACCTGGAGATTTTTTTTTATTGTTCTAATACTGAGAGCAAAGCATTTAAGAACACTACTTTAAATACACAGTTAAGGGAGGCACCTCCGGCTCAAAAGAGTAGGGCTCTGCCCTACATACTGGAGGAGGTGGGTTCAAACCCAGCCCTGGCCAAAAACTGCAAAAAATAAAAAATAAATACATACATAGTTAATTAATTGATGCCTCCTGTGAGGTTTTTTTCCTTTTCTTTCTTTCTTTTTTTTTTTTTTTTACTGTAAATGCTTTTAAATTCCGTTAGTAACCTGTCGTTCCACATGGCTACTGAGGCACGGTAAAGATGCTTCTCAGGTCGTATGCACACACATATATGCCATTATGATACATAATCAAATAATTTGAAAATAGTACATTTTGTTATTTTCATAATCATAACTGTAAATGAGTTCAGGTAAATTATCATCAATAAATCAACTTGAAGAGATAATTTATACACACACACACTTAACCCTCTGTACCACAATGAGTAGGCAGAAATGTTCAGAATAGCTTAATTCTCCAAAATGAGACTTCTCCTTATTAACTGCATGGTGTATGATCCCAGGGAGGACTTACTGTTTCCTTCCAGCTTATTTCGTTTACTAGATGAATTTTTTTTTTTTTGCAGTTTTTGGCCAGGGTTGGGTTTGAACCCGCCACCTCTGGCATGAGGCCGGCGCCCTACTCCTTTGAGCCACAGGCACCGCCCTACTGGATGAATTTATCTACATTGAGCATCCCTGTAACAAATTTAACTGCCTCTGCTTTTGATTGGCTGCAACTCTGCAGATGCTTAACTATTGTATATAATTTCAATAGGAAAAGTGTGAAATCACTTTTATAAAAGGTACTCAGCAAGGTTTACTGATCGTCTTCCCTTTGTAGTAAAAATACTATGTAACGTTACCCTTCTTACCCTCACTCCCTCGCATCTCAGGTTGATGAAACAAAGAATGAAGCCGCAAAGGCTCAGTGAACCTTGACTCGATTTATTATACCCTTTTTTAAAGGTTTAAAAGAGAACCTTAGTTCTGCTTAGCCTCCGTGTTACTTCCCTTCCCTCTACTCACCCCTCATGGACACAGAACAACCATAACAAAATGACTCCCCTTTGAATGACAATAACTAGTCATGTCCGATTCATGTAGGAGTCAGGAGGGCACAATTATTTTTTCACTTCATCCAGGATGAAATCAGGTACTAAATACATTTGAAAAATGGAAAATCCTGCCAGTGATACACAAACAAAATTACTGGAGCATAGATGTGTTCTGGTTCGTAGAGGCGAAGGGAAGTTTGAGGGGTGCAAGAACGGCCCCGCGGCTGAACAGTCAGATGGGAATGTATATTGAGGAAATTTAGAATAATGACCATATAATAAAAATCTCTTCTTGGTCTTCTCTGGGTTTACATGGTGAGAAGGTGACCACTGGTCCCCACCCCCGCACTCTCAGAGATACACACACTGATGTGGCTCCAACAAATGTGAGAAGTAGAGAGGTGGTTAAAACAATAATTAGCTTTAATATTTTGTTTACGGTGGCTAAACAAGGAGCATTTGCCCTAAAAGTGGGCGCTGGCGTGACACAGGAAGCCAACTTGAGCGCATCCCCAATATCTCAATAAATACGGCCAAGGTTTTGAAAACCTCTGCCTTGTAGACCTCAGACTCTCATTTGCTGCTCACATCTCACGCTGGCAAAGCCATCCATTTTCAACTCCATCCTGGCTTCACCGCAGCAAATAAGTAGCAGCAGCTTTGAATCTCCTTTCTTTCATGTGGCGGTTTACCAACTGAAAAATCTATAGCAGTGAAATAACGACTTAGTCTTGAAAGGACAGGACTTGTCATGATAAATTCCTGTGCTTCACCAAAGAACCCACAGTTACCTTCCAATTTAGGGAACCCACCTGTGTCAAGTTTTGCTAGAAATATTTTACTCTGGCTTATCTTATATGAGTAATGAGAGAGATTTCCAGTTTCTGTGACCAGCAAGGCAGACCTCATGCATTTCATTTAAAAATGGAAATTGTTATTCTTAGTAAAGCATCACAAGAATGGAGAAGCATGAGTCCTAGGTACTCAATTTTGACATGAGGACAATTAATGACAATTAAGGTCACGGTGGAGGTGGGGGAAAGGAAGAGCAGAGAGAGGGAAGGAGGGAGGGGGTAGGCCTTGATGTGCACTATTCCTTTTGGGGACAAGACATGATTGATTGCAAGAGGGACTTTGCCTAACAAATGCAATAAGTGGTTTGGTTTCCTGTACCCTCAATGAATCCCCAACAATTAAAAAAAAAAAAAAATGGAAGTCCTGTTTTACCTCCTACTTACAAGGGATTTTCTTATTCTTCTTTGACTTCTCAGAAAAGATGAATTATAGGTCTTGATACACAGAAGCAAGGCATCTGAAATAGGAGAAATAGCGGGTATATTACTTGGCAAAAAGAGAAATAAATAAATATATATATATATATGTGTGTGTGTGTGTGTGTATTGTTGAAAGAAAGAACCCAGAATATGCAAGACCTGCCAGAGTGTTCTATAAAGCATAGGTAAGTATATAAACGCATTTATGGCTAAGGTGCTCATTGATAAAAGTAAAAACTATAGGTCAGCTGTTGACAGCCAGAACTTCCAAACTTCTAAACCCAGTAAACAAGAAGTTTAATGCCTTTGCAGCCACCATGAAAACAAATATAAAACGATGGAGGGACTGATCACAGGAAAATTATTTCTGAAGTCAGAACACCATACTGTGCTAAATTATCTTTTCTGGTTCCTGCGTAATGAATTTTAAATCAATAGTTCTAGTGCGCACTTATATACAAAAATTTCAGCAAATGTATTTTACTTTTTAACGTTGTGGATAAAGCTGTTGTAGCAGAAAATTGCAAATGATTCAGAAATGGAAAAGAGCTGATGAGAAATTCTGAAAAACTGAACAAAAATAAGGTGGGATGATTTCAGTAGGGAGGTATCAAAATAAGTTTTGTGAAGAGAAAAGTTAAACTTGTAGCAGGTGTGTTATCCTTCCTGACGATGGTCTCCGCAACGATTTCTCTCTAAATCTTTGACTTTGCCTATTTTGCTGCAATGCTGCTATGCATACAATTTTCTGTAGATTAAGCGAAAAATTGGAAGATGTGAGACTCTTTATTTCAAGATTTATTTTTATTATTATTATTTTTTTATTTTTTTTTTTGTAGTTTTTGGCCAGGGCTGGGTTTGAACCTGCCATCTCCAGTATGGTATATGGGGCCGGTGCCCTACTCCTTTGAGCCACAGGCGCCCCCCAATTTCAAGATTTTTATTTGTAACCTCCACGAAGTTCCCCAGTCTTTGAAAATAGCCTCCATCTACAAGCTTTTACTGGAACGTCTCTAACACTTGTTTTGAGTCTTCTCTCCTTTTCCAAATTTATGCTACTAAATGTTTTTAAATCATAATTGACTAAGGAAGAGAGCAAGGCAAACTCTCTGTCTCTACCTATCAAACATTTAGGTTTCATGCAGTCATTTTTGTCTTCAATTCTTTTTATTTTGAGACAGAGTCTTGCTATGTTGCCCTCAGTAGAGTGCTGTGACGTCACAGCTCACAGCAACCTCAAACTCTTGGGCTTAAGAGATTCTCTTGCCTCAGCCTGCCAAGTATCTGGGACCACAGGCACCTGCCACAGCACCTGGCTATTTTTTTATTGCAGTTGTCATTGTTGTTTAGCAGGCCCGGCCAGGACTCGAACCTGCTAGCTCCAGCGTATGTGGCTGGCACCCTAGCCACTGACCTACAGGCACTGAACCTGTCTTCATTTTTTTACCAGCTGCCCGTTATACGTATGCGCTGTGTGGGTAGACATGTGTATGTGTGTACACGTTATATTTACATGATAGTAAACTCACAATCACATCTAGAAAGAACATGCCACTTATATTTGCTATGTAATACCTAGAGACAAAATTTCTGTCTAGTTAATGTCCATCAGTCAAATCAATTTTTTCTTTTCTCTTCAGCCAATTGGCCTATTGGGACACTAAAATTTATGCAAGGGGCTCTGCTATTCTAGCGCAACATCTGATTAATTAGTAGTTTTGTCCCTTAAAGCAGGATTAGCTTCTTTTGTCTGGAATTAAACTCCACCAACACCTACTTTTCATTTCCTGGGGTCTATGTATCTTTGAAACTGAGGTTTAAAGTGGTCAGGATGACTGATTCTTTCATGGTTTAACTAGTGACCACCATGTGTACAGAGCTGTGTTCAAACTGATTCTTTTGTCTCATACACAAAAGAACCCATTGGGAATAAAGCCCGTAGTTCACATGCAAATAATATTGTTATGTGGACACAGCTTTAGACAATCTCTCCTGAATGCCAGCTATATGTTGGCAATCAAAACAGAGAGACTACCCATCCAAATCTGCATCCTCTTGAATATGTATGGCCCTCTTCAGCGCTGAAGAGCGTGCCAACAGTTGAGAAGTTGGATTTGAACATGGCATTCAAAAGCCACAATAGATTTTTTTCATCAAAAAAGAAAACCAAGACTGTCCAAGTGCTATTGAACTTGTGGGATGAGAAGATCAGGGAGGGCTGGTGTGGCGGGAAAGAGTTGACGGTGAATGCGGAAGCCAGGATGATTGATTCTGGTGGAATAAATACAGCTTGACCAGGATGGGGAAATGACACGGATGAGGAAAAACAAGGACAGTGGTGGCATCAGTATCCTTATCCTGTGGCTGTGTTAACAAATTACCACAAACCTCAAAGCTCAACACAATAGAAATTTATTTGCCTATGGTCTTTGTGACCTAAGTCCAAAATTAATGTCACCAGGACACAAAGGTGTCACTAGGGCCCCCCTGGAGGCTCTTGGGAGCAATCCAATGTTTGCACCTCTAGCTGCTGCCGGAGCTGGTATTCCTTGGTTTGTGGTTGAATTGCTCTGATCGCTGGTCACATTGAGTTTTCTTCTTTCATTTCTGTTAAATCTCACTCTGCCTGTTTCTCTGACAGGAACACTTGTGATGACATTTGGGATGTACCCAGATAACGCCAGGATAACTGCTCCATCTCAAGATCCTTAATATAATTACGTCTGCAAAGACATTTTGTTCACATAAGGTACCATTTTTATATTCCAGAAATTACAAAACGAATCCCTAGGATTGGGGGGCCATTATTATTTTACCACAGCATGATGGCTATGTGAGATTGCAGTGAGGCTGAGCAAAATAAGGAACCAAGAAAGGTTTTCTGAGGAAAGAGGGGCCAAAAAATGGGTTAGAACCTGGGATTATTTGATAAATGACTTTGAAGCCCAGACTAATTTATACTTAATAACATAATAGGTTATCTTTCGATCTATTTTGTCCTGAAGATCCCTTTTACGATAACACATCATTCCACAAATTTTCACCTCATAATTTTTAACTTCCTAATTTTTGACTGCTTCAGTATAAAAACATTTTGCATCCTTGAAAGAACACACAATCTTCCTATGATAACATTTTTATAGGCATCAACAATTTGATCAACATGCTTGATTTTAAATGTCATTATTTCCAGTTTTTCATATTTCAAATGCTGCTGCCCCAAATAATTCAAAGATTCAAAAATTATGGTTTACTGTCTGTTCTAATGACTAATAACATAATTAAATGGACAAAAGGGTAATACATCTTTCAGACTAACCACATGAATTTAAATATGTAATGTCTTTGATATTTTTAATGGAAAATTAAAAATGAATTTGAGAAGGGGAAATAGTTTTTTTTTTCATTTTGTAATGTATTATTTCTCCAATATGACCATTTTTTCCCCTCTTCCGTTACCAAGGAAAAAAGTGAAGAGATAACCTTTATGTATCCTCCATTTTTTATAAATGATGCAATTCCAGAGACAGTTGATTCTTTCTGCTTACCCTACATCAAGTGTTCTGAGTGTGTCACTAAATAATGCAAGTGTTTATATATAGTTAGATTCAAATATAATCATGGAGAATTTCATGAAATATCTTAAAATCATTAAAATTATGCTAACATCATCACCTGTTTCTTATACTCATTAATTCATGAGACATTATTTAATCATCTAAAATTAACAATATTTGCCACATTGCTTTCCAAGGGGCCTTATATTTAAACACATTCTTTCTTTGTTGATATGTATTATCAATTTATTTTTATTTTGTTTCCATGCATGTTTCTACACTGGTGATAGGAAATTAAAAAGACATTTTTGCTATCACATATCTTAGGCAATGAATGTTTCCTAAACTATGAAATTTTTGTTGATATAAGAAGTTGCTGAACCATCACTTCTCAGCCTTTTGGCTAAGATCAAGTGTAGTGAAGAAGCTGCTAAACCAATGTTGAGAAATAAGAAAATGTAGATCAAATGTAGAAAAACATTCCTATTAGTATCATATGAATACTAAGAGTAAATTGCTCTATATTAACCATAGTAACATATCATTATCAGGAGAAAACCGCACAGTAATTGCAAATAAGCAAAAAATAATCAGCAAAAACCTTCTTCCAATCAATAGGAAGGGACTGTAACAAACTGGTCAACAAAAGGAGGTGGTCAACAGTGTGACCGATACGTACATGTGGTGCATGTCAGTCTACGAAAATTAGGCCAACTTAAGGAGGTGGCCAGTGTAAAAAAGTGGTCAGCTAGGTGTGTAGGGAGGTAATAATTCATGTTTGATGAGATGAGATTATTTTCATCAATTTGAAAAATCCAGTTGTTCTGCATCATATTTTATTATGTTTGATTATTATAATCTCTTTGCCATACAAATAAAAGCTATTAAGTGCATAATTCAAGATAAAGGATACTTTAGAGAAAATGGTCTGGAATAAAGTGGACAGGAATTAGCAGCTGTTGATACAGTAATAAAAAGCTTTTTGGTCAAAACAGCATTTGAATTCCAGATAAAACACGCCAACATTCTCTGATTTTAAGCAGGTTAACCTCTTTAAACCTTGGCATTTTTACATAAAATACAGAGGTAATATGTTCAGGTATTTTTAAATATCAGATTTTTTTTTTTTTTGGAATTTTTAGCTGGGGCCAGGTTTGAACCCATGGCCTCTGGTATATGGGGCCGGCGCCCTACTCCTTGAGCCACTGGCACAGCCATGTTCAGGTATTTTTGAATATTAAATGCAGCCTAAAAGAATAGCTAATAATGATCTGGTGTATATTGAGTGATGGACACTGTAAAATGTTGTGTATCATTTAATCCCAAGATAACTATTTGAGTCAAATACCTATAGACAGCCTATTTTACAAACTGAGGCAAAAAGAGGGAAATTCGCTCGATGCTCCACCATTGTTAGATTTAAGGCTTAAGGTTTAAGCATCTTGCTCCAGAGTCCTTGCCCTTCACCACAGAGTGCTCTGTGTCCTTAGAAAGGATCTAATATTGCAACCAGAATATACTGTCTGCTCAATAAACGATAGACAAACTTTTTAAATTTCAGATTGATAGGAGGGTACAAATGTTTAGCTTACACTGTTTTCATTTCTAAGGTGAAGTTCAAGTTGTAGTTGAGCCCTTCACCCAGAGGCATGTTCAACACCCCACACTGGACTCTGTTAGGTGAGATCCCACCAATTAACCTTTCTCCCCTCCCTTGTTTTTCTTTTGTGTGGTCCTGTAGTTGTTTCTTTATTGGTTTCCTATTAGTATTGAGTTCATTGGATTCTTTTTTCTCCAATTCTTGTAATACTTTACTAAGAAGAATGTGTTTCAGCTCCATCCACATAAACACAAAAGATGTAAACTCTCCATCTTTCCTTATGGCTGAATAGTACTCCACGGTACATATACACCATAGTTTCTTGATCCATTCATGAGCTGATGGATTGGTAAATTTTTGAATTTTCATTTCTTAGATATGGAATCTTGCTATGTAGCCCAGGCTGGACTTGAATTCCTGGAATCAAGCAACCCTCCCACCTCAGCTTCCAGAGTAGCTGGGACTACCATGCTGGACTCAATCGTTAATTTAAAAATATTTTAATTGCTATACCAAGGATATATGTGCTCTTGGAGGAAGAGCAAACCTTGCTGAGCCTCAGTTCTTTTTCATTAATGTAATTATATGACTCTGATTGTTTCTATCTAAATCACAAATACTATGATGATGCTGGTGCTTTTATAAAATTATGTACCAAGAAATAATTTTAATTTTTGAAGGAAGTAATCTATGTCAATCATCCCTATCCTCTGTCAGAGTATGTGGTAAGTATTATCGTGGGAAATACTTGTAAATCAGGAATGAAAAGAAATAATTAGATTGGTTATTATATAAAACAACATATTTCCTTAGGGTATACTATTTAACACACTTAGTATTTTTCTCATCTGAATAACTCACAGTTAGTTAGATAATCAATTCAGGAGAACAATTCTAATGATGAATATTCACTTCTGAATAACTGGACCTGTCATTACTTTGTGTCAAAACGAGGTTACTTTGGTCCATGAAAGAATTTCCTTTGCTTGCATGTTCCTGCAAAATTCAGTGAAAACAGTGTGGTGATATTTTCTTAAACAAAGTCTTCCCAATATCATTATAATGAAATTTAACAAGAGTTTATTGAAATTTACTCTGTCAGGTACTATAGAAACTGTGCAGAGAAGGGCAGCACCTGTGGCTCAAAGGAGTAGGGGGCCGGTCCCATATACTGGAGGTGGCGGGTTCAAATCCAGCCCCGGCCAAAAAACTACCAAAAAAGAAAGAAACTGTGCAGAGAGAAAAACAAAAAAATACAAGTATAGGAACAAAACACAGCTCTCAACTTGAAGATTCTCAAAACTGCAATCACAAACACACATGTACATAGATACAACACAGACGGAGCTAAAATAATTGTGTGTGGGCATATGCACTTGGAAGTGATGATAGAAGAAGAAAACAAGATGTTATAATTTCTGACAGGTCAAAACACTGAAGGTGAGATTGAGATGGACACAGCAAATCACATGGGATTTTCCACCAACAGCAGCCTCAGGGGAAGAGGATCACGCCCTGTACACTGACATAATAGTATTACTTTTGAAAAGTCTTAAAACAGTTTTAAAATGAATATTCTTTAAAGTTCTTTGGACCCTGCTAAACCTTAGGACCATGCTTCAAAGATGAAAGAGGGATAAAATAAAACAGCCACAAAGAACTCTGCTTAGATCAAAGACTTTTGATCAAACTTAAAAAAAAAAAAAAAAAGACTTTCGAGTCAAACCAGTCAACTCCCTGAAACGTTGCAAGTTCTAAATACAGATCCGCGAAGGGAAAGAGACAACTGGTTGGGATTTATCTGAGTGCAGAGTTTTGACTATAGATTTTGATGACCCTATTTTCATCTGTTTTCTTTTTTTTTCAATGCAGATATAGCTACACCTAAGACAACTGAAAAAAAAGACTTTTACCTTGGAAAACTGATCTTTTGTTACTAATAAGGTAGTGAAGTTTTCCTGTGGCTCAGTGAGTAGGGCGCTAGCCCCATATACCGAGGGTGGCGGGTTCAAACCCAGCTCCGGCCAAACTGCAACCAAAAAATAGCCGGGCGTTGTGGCGGGCGCCTGTAGTCCCAGCTACTCGGGAGGCTGAGGCAGGAGAATCACGAAAGCCCAAGAGCTGGAGGTTGCTGTGAGTCCTGTGACATCATGGCACTCTACAGGCTGCAAAGTGAGACTCTGTCTCTACAAAAAAAAAAAAAAAAAGGTTTTCTTAACTTGCATTTTAAAGTTGCAATAATATTCCATTATTATATATTAGTATACATAATTAAAGCCTGATTGTCTGTGGTAGCAGTTGTTTTTGTTGAAGAAGGAAAGTATTTATTAGAAACTTTGCTGGTTGTAATTTTAGAGCTATTTTAAATATGTTGCTATAACGAAGACCTAAAGGAAAAGCAGAGTAAATGCAATGCAAGTTTATTTCTGTCTAATGGATGATGTGAGAATATTCCTCCATGATCGATGGGCTGGCATCATCCTATCACACACACGCTCTGTATCTTATGGCTTTGCCATCTCTATGGGACAGTCCCCATTTATGTGATCCAATCTGATTCCCTGTCACACACCCGGTCATGTGAGCAGATGGAGGACAAATGGAAAAGATGGTGAGACGACTCTTTTAGAAAAAAAAACATGAGATTTCTACTCACTGATACCTGTCATATTCCCTTCCCAGCACTTTACGTGGCTACATGTAGTCTGCTAAATAATGTGAACTTCTTGTGATTATGTTTTGTTTCCAGCTACATGTTCTGTCTTCTACAGAAAAATCTGGAGATGGACACCCAGTGATCATCTTGTACTGAAGATGATCTTTGATACCCAAGAGCTTGTTGGCTTGTTTTGATAATTAGATGACACCCTGGCATTTTGTCTGTGGCTTAGAACTAAGCCTTTATGGAAATGTTTAGTATTGATTCAGCTGAGGGGCGATGGTGCTGGTGTGTGTGTTAGAAGAGAAGGGGTGTGGATTTGATTGTTTTCTGGGCCCTCTACCAGGACAGAGATTCTGAGCCATAGTAATACCTGAAATAACTTTGAAGCTAATTATGGACTTTGAAGAGACATCTCTTCTTACTAGAAATAAAACAGAAACAAGAAAGACTTGTAATTGTGGTAATGGAAATCTTTATGGGGACTTTTCAAATATTTCTTGTTTTCCCTCTTTGGAGTTTATTGATTTTATTGTACTAGGTACTTAACTATGAAAGACAAAAATAATTGCTTTTAATAAAATCAGGGAATTACAGGACAATGTAATACATGTTGTGTTGTAGATTTTCCAAGGGTCTCCCATCACCAAGACCCACCCAGGTAGGTGCATATCCATCTGGGCAGTGATCTGTTGTGTAAATATGCAGGCATTGGGTCCATGCAGATCTAATTTGTGCCTCTTATATAGTCAAGTTTAAGATCTTAAACTAAAATCTTAATTCTGCTGGGTACAGTGGCTCACACCTGTAATCCTAACACTCTGGGAGGCCGAGGCAGGTGAATTGCTTGAGCTCACGAGTTTGACACCAGCCTGAGCAAAAGCGAGACCCTGTCTCTACTAAAAAATAGAAAAACTGAAGCAAGAGGATTGCTTGAAACCAAGAGTTAGAGGTTTCTGTGAGCTATGACATCACAGCACTCTACCCAGGGCAAGAGGTTGAGACTCTGCCTCAAAAGAAAAAAAAATCCGAATTCTGTAGATTAGAATGAAAGTGAGAAAAGAAATCCATCAGCCTTAGAAAATCTGGTAATTTGTTATTATATTGTGATATCTTACAAAATCCTATCTACAAGCCCAAAAGTAAAGCTAAATTATGGTCTTGACATTTGTGACTTGAGCCAGGGTAATTTTTAAGCCTTATGTCTTCCTGCATGACTGTATTCAAGGCCTCCAGGGGACACCCACGTCCGTCAGTAAGAGATCCTGTCTTCCACCTGGCTGTCAAAAACTGTGTCACCTTGCTTTCTCCTGTGACATCATTTCTCTTCCTGTGATGTCATTTCTCCTCCTGTGACATCATTTCCCTCCTGTGACATCAATTCTCCTCCAGCTCAGTTTGCTGCAGCCATTGGCTCTTCCTGCCTCCCCTAGAACACACCAGCTCCCCTGGGACCCTTTCTCAGAGCTCTGCCAATGTTGCTCCCTCTGCCTGTAATACATTTCTTCCAAATGTCACAGGACTTGCTCTCAATTATGTCCCTGCTAAAATGGCACCGAGTGAGGGAGGCACTCCCTCCCTGGGCTGTTTGAAAATACCCATTTTAGTCACTCTCTCCTCTCTTAGGACGTTCTATTTTTTTCTTAGCACTTATGCATTTAATTCATAGTTTAGTCTTCATTGTACAAGAAACTACACATTCTTCACAAAAGGTAGTTTCCGTAAAAGCAAGGAATGCTTTTACATTTACTTTTTTAATTCACACATTGCATACTTTATTTATGGGGTACAATCTCGATGTTCTGATAGATACTTATCTCATGTAATAAGCAAATCAGGGTATTTATTAATAATATTGACATCCTCAGATGCTACTTTCATTTCTTCAAGGTGAAGAAATTCAATGGCCCCTCTTCTAGCTATTTTGTGATATACTGTAACTTACTTTTAACAGTCCACACCCTACTACTGTGCCATGGAACACTAAAATGTGTCCCTCATATGTTATTGTAAGTTTATACCCCTTGACAACTTCTTAATTTTCTTTTTCTTTCTTTTCTTTTTTTTGAGACAGAGTCTTTCTTCTGTCGCTCTGCGTAGAGTGCTGTGACATCATCATAGCTCACACCAAAAATCTGTTGGGCTCAGGCAATCCTCTTGCCTCAGCCTCCCCAGTAGCTGGGACTATACCTGGCTAGTTTTTGTATTTTTAATAGAGATGGTTCTCGAACTCCTGAGCTCAAAGGATCCTCCTGCCTCAGCCTTCAGAGTGTGGGTTTACAGGCAAAGCTGTCACGCCCAGCCTCCCTTGATCAGCTCCTTCCCCCTTTTCTCTTCCCAATCCCTGGTTCACTAATGAAAAAACAAGGCTTAGAAGAGAACCTAATAATTTGTGGGCTGTCGACAATAAATATTTATTGTATAAAAGGTCAGTGATTTTACTGGTAAAACTTCTAATGGACAGAAGTTGACAATTGCTGGATAAAGCTTCCTTTGATATTGAAGGAGGCCAACAGTTGGATTTGATGGATTTGTTAGAAAAATGTGTAACTTCACCTATCAACTAAAACATTCTTTTTTTTTGGATTTTTTTGGCCAGGGCTGGGTTCGAATCCGCCACCTCCGGCATATGGGGACAGCGCCCTACTCCTCTGAGCCACAGGCACCACCCTAAAATCTTCTTCTTAAACTTGACCCTGTATTGCCCCATGGAAGGCTCGCCCAGCCCAATAGAAACTTGTCATCTATGTTTTGTTTTTCAAATATGATTTGTATCTGAACTGAATATTCCATCCTATGCTAATAAAACAGAAAGCTTTATATTCAAATCCAGTAGCCTTACCAAGAAATAGGTCCATGTAACTATAAAGTTTACTTTGTTACCTGGACCTATTTCTTGGTTAGGCTACTGGGTTTGAATATAAAGCTTTCTGTTTTATTAGCATAGGATGGAATATTCAGTTCCGTGTAACAAAGTAAACTTTATAGTCACATGGACCTATTTCTTGGTAAGGATACATGTTATAAACACCTAAGGAAATTTTATAATGAAGGAATTCCCAATAAGAAGAAATGGCTATAATCTCATACACGTTAGATGTTATCCTGTGGCAAAGTCTTATTTATTGGAGAACAGAACCATTCTCCTGACTGTAAGTTGCAGCCTCATTCATTTCAATCAGTAATGCATAAAATGCAGAAAGTCACTGCTCCCCGGTACAACGCCGAGTCTTCACTGAGAGGGAGCAAAGGGAAACAGAGCTGTTGCTGTAGAAATAGAATTCATAGGAATTTCATTTGCAATTTCTCTAGGGACACACTAGCAGAAAACTGTAAGAAATCATTTCACTGGATAAAATTAATTCCTGGAGATTTGGCGAAGGAAGAGAACCTCCCGATTCTTTATCAAAGTACCTGCAGCTCTCACTTCAAATCAGGTGAAATAACAATAAATATTTACAAAGTATGTTAATCTGTACCCAGAGACTTTAATACATAAAAGGTAAAAAGAACACAAAAGAGAGCTTTTAGGTCTTGCCAAATTCCATAAGTGAAAGTAGATTGCAATGGAGGACAGAAATAACACAACGAAAATGAAAATAGAAGGAACTGTTGAAGAGAATTTAGTCTTATTCATTTTAGATGCACCCTCTGAATTCAATTTGAATTATAAAATGGCTACGTAACATAAATTGCAGTAGGTAATTAGTAACCAAAACAGAGGCCTAAGATTTACATTTTGATTAGTAGTGGAAAGGATAAAAAGAGATTAAAAAATATTTGATACCAGAAGAGTTGAATTTTTATTTTACTAAATTGGAATGGGAGTTAGAGAAGTTTTCAGGTGAAAAAAAAATTCTTCTAGAAATTAGGTAAAAGAATTACTTTATTTTTTTTTTTAATTTTTTTATTAAATCATAACTGTATACAATGATATGATTATGGGGCATCATACACTCACTTCATAAACCATTTGACACATTTTTATCACAGTGGTTAACATAGCCTTTCCGGCGTTATCTCAGTTACTGTGCCAAAACATTTACATTCTACATTTACCAAGTTTCGCAAATACCCCTGTAATATGCACCACAGGTGTGATCCCACCGATTCCCCTCCCTCTACCCACCCACCCCTTTCCCACTTCCCCCTATTGTTAAGTTGTAGCTGGGTTATAGCTTTCATGTGAGAGTCCCAAATTAGTTTCATAGTAGGGCTGTGTACATTGGGTATTTTTTCTTCCATTCTTGGGATACTTTACTAAGAAGAATATGTTCCAGCTCCATCCATGTAAACATGAAAGAGGTAAAGTCTCCATCTTTCTTTAAGGCTGCATAGTATTCCATGGTATACATATACCACAATTTATTAATCCATTCATGGATCGATGGGCACTTGGGCTTTTTCCATGACTTAGCTATTATGAATTGGGCTGCAATAAACATTCTGGTACAAATATCTTTGTTATGTTGTGATTTTTGGTCTTCTGGGTATATGCCCAGCAGAGGAATTACAGGATTGAATGGCAGATCTATTTTTAGATCTCTGAGTGTTCTCCATATATCTTTCCAAAAGGAATGTATTAATTTGCATTCCCACCAGCAGTGCAGAAGTGTTCCCTTTTCTCAGCATCCACGCCAACATCTCTGGTCTTGAGATTTTGTGATATAGGCTAGTCTCATTGGAGTTAGATGATATCTCAAAGTAGTTTTGATTTGCATTTCTCTGATGATTAAAGATGATGAGCATTTTTTCATATGTCTGAAGGCCGTGCGCCTGTCTTCTTCAGAGAAGTTTCTCTTCAAATCCCTTGCCCAGCCTGCGATGGGATCCCTTGTTTTTTTCTTGCTGATGCGTTTGAGTTCTCTGTGGATTCTGGTTATTAAACCTTTGTCAGAGTTATACCCTGCAAATATCTTCTCCCATTCTGAGGGCTGTCTGCTTGCTCTGCTTACTGTGTTCTTAGCTGTGCAGAAGCTTTTTAGTTTGATCAAGTCCCAGTAGTGTATTTTTGAAACTGCTTCAATTGCCCGGGGGGTTCTCCTCATGAAATACTCACCCAGACAAATTTCTTCAAGGGTTTTCCCTGCATTCTCCTCTAGTATTTTTATAGTTTCATGTCTTAAGTTTAAATCTTTAATCCAATGAGAGTCTATCTTAGTTAATGGTGAAAGGTGTGGGTCCAATTTCAGTCTTCTGCAGGTTGCCAGCCAGTTCACCCAGCACCATTTGTTAAATAGGGAATCTTTTCCCCACTGAATGTTTTTAATTGGCTTGTCAAAAATCAAATAGCGGTAAGTAGCTGGATTCATCTCTTGGTTCTCTATTCTGTTCCAGACATCTACTTCTCTGTTTTTGTGCCAATACCATGCTGTTTTGATCACTATCGATTTGTAGTAAAGTCTGAGGTCTGGTAGTGTGATTCCTCCTGTTTTGTTTTTATTTCTGAGTAATGTCTTGGCTATTCGAGGTTTTTTCTGATTCCATATAAAACGAAGTAATGTTTTTTCAAGATCTTTAAAATATGACAGTGGAGCTTTAATAGGGAGTGCGTTGAAATTATATATTGCTTTGGGTAGTATGGACATTTTGATAATGTTGATTCTTCCTAGCCATGAGCATGGTATGTTTTTCCATTTGTTAACATTTTCAGCTATTTCTTTTCTTAGAGTTTCATAGTTCTCCTTATAGAGATCTTTCACGTCTTTTGTTAGGTAAATTCCCAAATATTTCATCTTCTTTGGCACTACTGTGAATGGGATAGAGTCCTTAACTGCTTTTTCAATTTGACTGTTGTTGGTGTATATAAAGGCTACCGATTTATGAATGTTGATTTTGTAACCTGAGACGCTGCTGTATTCCTTGATCACTTCTAGGAGTTTTGTAGTAGAGTCCCTAGTGTTTTCCAGATACACAATCATATCATCTGCGAAGAGCGAGAGTTTGATCTCTTCTGACCCTATATGTTTACCCTTGATCGCCTTTTCTTCCCTAATTGCGGTGGCTAAAACTTCCATTACAATGTTGAAAAGCAACGGAGAGAATGGGCAGCCTTGTCTAGTTCCTGATCTGAGTGGAAATGATTCCAATTTAACTCCATTCAATATGATATTGGCTGTGGGTTTGCTGTAGATAGCCTCTATCAGTTTAAGAAAAGTCCCTTCTAGACCAATTTTCTTGAGTGTTCTGATCATGAAGGGATGCTGGATATTATCAAAAGCTTTTTCTGCATCAATTGAGAGAATCATATGGTCTTTGTTTTTTAATTTGTTTATGTGCTGAATTACATTTATAGATTTACGTATATTGAACCAGCCTTGAGACCCTGGGATAAAGCCAACTTGGTCATGATGTATAATTTGTTTGATGTGTTGTTGGATTCTGTTTGTTAGGATCTTGTTGAATATTTTTGCATCTATATTCATTAGTGATATTGGTCTATAATTTTCTTTTCTTGTTGGGTCTTTTCCTGGTTTGGGGATCAGGGTGATATTTGCTTCATAGAACGTGTTGGGTAGTCTTCCTTCTTTTTCTACATTTTGGAACAGGTTGAGTAATATAGGTACTAATTCCTCTTTAAAGGTTTGGTAGAATTCTGACGTGAAACCATCTGGTCCCGGGCTTTTCTTTTTAGGGAGGTTTTGTATAGTTGATGCTATTTCTGAACTTGATATGGGTCTGTTTAACATTTCCACTTGATTCTGGTTAAGTCTTGGAAGGTGGCGTGCTTCCAAGTATTGGTCTATTTCCTTCAGATTTTCATATTTCTGAGAATAAAGTTTCTTGTAATATTCATTAAGGATTTTTTGGATTTCTGATGAGTCTGTGGTTATTTCGTCTTTGTTGTTTCTGATTGATGATATTAGAGATTTTACTCTTTTTTTCCTGATTAGGTTGGCCAGAGGTTTATCTATTTTATTGACCTTTTCAAAAAACCAGCTTTTTGATTTATTGATCTGTTGTATTATTCTTTTGTTTTCAATTTCATTTAATTCTGCTCTAATTTTGGTTATTTCTTTTCTTCTACTGGGTTTGGGGTTGGAATGTTCTTCCTTTTCCAGTTGCGTGAGATGTCCCATTAAGTTGTTAACTTCCTCTCTTTCCGTTCTCTTGAGGAAGGCATGCAGTGCTATAAATTTCCCTCTTAGAACTGCCTTTGCAGTGTCCCAGAGGTTCTGATAGCTTGTGTCTTCATTGTCATTTTGTTCCAAAAAATTGGTGATTTCTTTCTTAATCTCATCTCTGACCCAGCTATCATTCAGCATAAGGTTATTTAACTTCCATGTTTTTGTATGGGTATGCAGATTCCTGTTGTTACTCAATTCAAGTTTTATTCCATGATGGTCCGAGAAGATGCATGGAATAATTTCTATTCCTTTAAATTTACTGAGGTTAGACTTGTGACCTAAAATGTGATCAATTTTGGAGTAAGTTCCGTGGGCTGATGAGAAGTATGTGTATTCAGTTTTGTTGGGATGAAATGTTCTGTAGATGTCTGCTAAATCTAAATATTGGATGGTTAGGTTTAAATCTAAGATTTCTTTGCTCAGCTTCTTTCTGGAGGATCGATCCAACACTGCCAAGGGAGTGTTGAAATCTCCAACGATTATGGAGCTGGAGGAAATCAAGTTACTCATGTCTGTTAGAGTTTCTCTTATAAATTGAGGTGCATTCTGGTTGGGTGCATAGATATTAATAATTGAGATCTCGTCATATTGAGTATTACCCTTAACAAATATGAAGTGACCATTCTTGTCCTTCCTTACTTTTGATGGTTTAAAGCCTACTGTATCTGCAAATAAAATTGCAACACCTGCTTTTTTCTGATTACCATTTGCCTGAAATATGGATGACCATCCTTTCACCCTGAGTCTGTATTTGTCTTTTAAGTTGAGATGTGACTCTTGTATGCAACAAATATCTGGCTTGACTTTTTGTATCCAGTCAGCTAACCTATGCCTCTTTAGAGGACAGTTTAAGCCATTCACATTGATGGAGAGTATTGATAAGTCTGGTGGAATTTTGGGTATCGAGTTTTTCAAAGGTCCAGTGGACATTTTTAATCCTTTCGCCAGTGTGGAAGTTGGAGTTTGATGCGAAGTTTCTGAGTGAGTTTACTTTTGTGGTATAGGATTGGGTTGGTCATTGTGGAGGATAGGTCTGAGAACATCCTGAAGAGCTGGTTTACTTACGGCAATTTTTTTCAACATATAAATGTCATTGAAGTATTTAATTTCTCCATCATAGATGAAACTCAGTTTAGCTGGATACAAGATCCTGGGTTGAAAGTTTTTTTGCTTTAGGAGATTAAAAGTTGATGACCAGCCTCTTCTTGCTTGAAAAGTTTCAGCAGAGAGATCTGCAGTTATTCTAATATTCTTACCTTTGTACGTTATAGTTTTCTTTCGCCGGGCTGCTTTGAGAATCTTCTCTTTCATGTTAACTTTAGTGAAGCTAATTATGATATGTCTGGGAGATGGCTTATTGGGGTTGAATCGTGCTGGGGTTCTGAAGCTGTCTGCTATCTGAATTTCAGATTCTCTAGGCATGTCTGGAAAATTTTCTTTCATAATTTCATGTAGAAGGGCCTCTGTGTCCTTGGGAGCTACTTCATCATTCTCCGAAATTCCTATAACCCTTATGTTGTTTTTTTTCGAATTATCTGAGAGCTCTCTGAGTGAGTGATCCGTTTTTGCTCTCCATTTCTCTTCCTCTTTGAGAGATTGGGAGCGTTCGAAGACTTTATCTTCAATGTCAGAAATCCTTTCTTCTGCTTGCTCCATTCTGTTACTGAGGGATTCTACTGTATTTTTCATATCTTTGAGGGCTGTAAGTTCTTGTTTCAGTGTGTCTAAGTCTTTGGTGGTTTTGTCTTTAAATTCGTTAAATTCTTGAGACAATTTTTGAATTTCTCCTCGAATTCCTAATTCCATTTTATTAATCTTGTCTGCAAACCAAATTCTGAATTCGACTTCTGACATCTCAGCCAGTTGTTTATGAATGGGATCTTCAATCATATCTGCCATATCTTTTCTTGGGGGGGTTGATCTATTCTGGTTATTCATGTTACCAGAGTTTTTCCGCTGATTCCGCCCCATGGTTTACTCCCTTTGGTTTTTCCCCTGGGGTTTTATCGAGGGCCCGTACAGTGTTGTGGCCTGAGAAACTGGGGCCCTGTCTGGTGTGGTGGAGCAAAGTGGTTCTGTCTTGTTTTCAGCTGGTTTCTGTTCGATCCTATTGCAACTTCTACTCTGGCTTGAAGTCTCAGCTGTGTGGAAAAATCAGCAATTAAGTCACCCCGCCTGCCCACCTCTGGCCCCAGTTGGAAAAGGACAATCAAACCTTCCTACAATCGCACACCCAGGGCACCGCCTGAAGAGTCCTCAGTCTATTAGCCCAGTTCAAAAGGTCCGAATCAGCTGTCTCAATCGGCACTTGTCTCGGGTGGAAGGGTTCAAGAGGTTTCTGGGAACTGGATCACAGGGGCCTGGTGACTCCTCTGACAGAGCTCACCCCAGTGCAGCGTGGAGTCAGGAGGAGCCACCCAGCAAACAGAGCAGTCTGGGAAGGTTGACGTCTCCTTCCCCACTTTGCCCCTCCGTCGGACCCAGTCACTGGTATCTCTGCAGATGGCTAACCCAGTTGCCTGCAGTGAACAGACACTCCAGGGGTTTGCACCTGCCTGAATCGCAAGGAAGTCTGCCAGGCCCCCGCAGACTGCTGCTATCTAGCAGGAGGAGATGGGGCCTGACATCTTTGAGTGTTTGATGCAGGTGATGGGAAGGAGGTGTTCACTCAGGCTTAGCCCCGTCCCTGATGCATGCTGCTAACAGAACAGAACAGACAACTTTGTGAGGTTCTGTCTCTGTTCCTGTTGTCGCCTACAGGAGACGGGCTGTTTTGAGTTCAAACGTCTTTGCCGCTGGGGAATTGCGTCTGAACACCTCTCTGGGTCGGCCCCGCCCTGGAGGCTTCCGGGTTTGTGAGCCGTGTCACCTGTGGCCTCCTCTGGTTGCCCAGGGAGACGGGGGTGTGGCCTCAGAATATCCAGAAGTGAGTGTTCTGCCGTTAAAGAAAAAACGGCTGTTGATCTACCTCCAGGGAACTGCTGCTCTGGTGTGGGCACTCAGGCGACCCTTTTCTCCTCTGTCCCGCGCCCCAGAGTCAGCACTGAGCGGCCGCAGTTTGTGCTGGATCCACACCCCTTAAGAGATCCCCCAAGAATCAGAACTCTTGGGGGATGGGCCCCCAGACCCCGATTGGGAGTGGGGCGGGGGGGAAGCTAGAGTTTCATTCAGTTTCACGCAATACTACGGTCCGGGGAGGGGTCCTGCACTGCACCGCAGGGAAGTGCCGCCAAGGCTTGATTTCCCCTCAGCAGAGTGCCCTCTCCTCGCTCACGTGTCCCAGAGTCAGCGCTGACCTGACGCAGCTCAGGCACTGTGCACTCCCCTCGAGAAATCACCCAAGGAGCCGAACTCCTGGGGCATAGGCCCTCAGACCCCGAGTGAGAGTAGGGGTTCTCAGCTCTCAGCGGGGAGGCCAGAGTCTGATTCAGTCTTGGGCCCCGTGTGCCTGGGGAGGGTTGGTGCACTCCACCGCAGGGAAGTGCCGTGAGGCGTGACTCCCCCTCAGCCCGGTGCCCTCTCCTCACTTGCGCGCCTCAGAGTCAATGCTGACCAGTCGCAACTCGGGGACTGTCCACTCCCCTTGAGAAATCACCCAAGGATCCGAAGTCCTGGGGGACAGGCCTCCAGACCTCAGTGGGCGGGAGGGGAGCACCGGGGATTCAGGGTTGCCGGCAAAGGATTCCCAAAGTTTTATTCAGCCCTATGTCCGGCAGGAGAACGCCACAGCACCCCAGTAGGGGAGGTAGGTCCAGTTTTTAGAAGGTCTCTCCCGTGGAGTGTAGTGGGAGGGCCTTTAATTTCTGCCCGCTTGTTCAATTGTGGGGCTCTAGAGCCGGTCTCATGGGGGAGGGGGACTCCCGTCCTCTTGGTGGTGGATTTTGTACCTTTTGTTTGCGTCCTTGTGATCACAACTTGCCTCAGCGGTGTTGATGTGCGTTCTTCAGCCTTCTCTCTTGGTGAGGCTCAAGTCCACCAGGATACTTACTAAATTCCTGTCCCTTAACTCTCCTTCTGCACGGGAGCCTTTGTTGAAAGCTGGCTTCAGTCCGCCATCTTGTCTCCCCTCCAAAAAGAATTACTTTATCTCAGAGTTTCATCTGTCCCTGAATCGAATAGAGTGAAAGCACATTTTCTAAAAGTTAACTGAATAATCTGAGAGAAATATTTACTCAGAAGCACTGTCTACATGCTTTCAGTTTATGAATTTTTATTAAAAATCAAGTTTCCATAATCTATATTAGAGTTTGGCACCCATCATAGCTTAGACAATAAATAAAATAATAATAGATTGTGTTCAACCTGAGAGATTCCCTTTCTTGTAGCACATATTTTGTGATTATTTTATAAATTAAAAAAATATATATGAAACAAAAATCTAGAATCCGTGAATGACTGAAAACAAACACAGCTTCATCGTCGGGTGTATTGTGCAAAGTTGGTTGGGCGTCCCTCATCGTGCTACACGGGAATCTCAAGCCCCTCCCTTGTTAAACTGAATTTGTTTCCTGCTGTGTCTTATTTATTTCTGTTGTTATAATACATTAGTAACTTAAGCAGATGTTACTAAAAGCTTAAAAGAATTTGCAATCCCTCTTTTTCTTTTACACCCACAAAAATACTCAAAATTTTTTTTATATTTCTAAAATTCGCCATCTTCATTTTATTACCTACATCTATGATAATATCTATAATACTATTATTCTAATAAAACACTCCCGCATAATTTAAGTTCTCATTGAGACCACTATAGGGACCCTGAATATCCCTGATTCTAGTTGTGCTATACTTAAATCAATTGGGTCTGCTCAGGACACTGTATTAGAAACATAACATCTTCCAATACCAGAGCCTGAACTTTTTTAAGTGTTCCATATTACAAAGTCGAGGGGATTTAGAGCGACATGGAATTCACTCTATCCCTTAGGCTTTTGCCATCTTCCCCACAGTCCTGCTCCCTACTTCACGCCTGCCGTAGCCCACTCTCTGAATTTCTTGTGGCTCCAGAACATACCCTGTTGTTTTTTGCCTCAAATGTGTTAGGGTGTGTGTGCTGTGTGCCTGCCATGTCTGAAATAAGGATCATAATCACGTCTATGCCAGGCCCTGTTCTGAGCAACATGCGTATGGAAATGCATGTCCATCTAACCTCAGACCTGGGAGAGATGGACTTGTATTTTCATTTTCCACATGAGGGAATGCAGGCATATATATTCTAATGAACTTAAACAAACCCAGTTAGTGAGCAGTGGAACTGAAATGTAAAGCAAGGCAACATCTGGCTCTAGATTTCAGGCTGTTAAACATTCTTAATTTATTTTTTATCTCATTTCTTTAAAATTAAAGTTAGGATGTCCATCTTTCAAAACTTTTCATTGTGAGGAAAAGTTAGGTACATGTTTTTTCTACTATAGTCTTTATATGTGTGCGTGTGTATTTTTGTTTTTTTTCCAGACAGAGTCTCACTATGTCGCCCTGGGTACAGTGCCATGGCATCACAGCTCACAGCAACCTCTAACTCTTGGGCGTAAGCAATTCTCTTGCCTCAGCCTCCCAGTCTCTGGGACTACAAGCACCCGCCACAATGCCTGGCTATTTTTGTTGTTGTTGTTATTGTTGTCGTTGTTTAGCAGGCCCTGACTGGGCTTGAACCCCTCAGCCCCGGTACATGTGGCTGGCTTCCTAACCACTGAGCTACGAGCACTGAGCCAATATAGTCTTTTTATATTGAATTCTGTTTTCACTAAAATTGGAATGAATTATTGGACTATCAGCTCCATATCAAATATGTTTACTTTATGTAACACAACTAACTATCTATGAGGTTCTAAGAACATAATATAATTGATAAATATTTGTTAAACAGAATATCCCCATTATGCATATGAAACATGCTTGTATGAAGATTTGGAATATATGCTCATTGTTAGGGTTTATCATGTAGTAGTTTCATTTGATTGAGGCAAATATTTTCCAATGTAAAAATGAAAATAAAAATGACACCTCATAATACTATGTTGAGAAATAATTAGGTATTACATATGTCTAGCATACACAGTAATATAAACTCCAAACTTAGATTGGCTCTGCTTATTTTATCCTTATTCTAAGAAATGTTTAGTCATAAAAATCAAAAGTGAATATAAATGAGTTTCAGCTTCATCCAGGCAAAAATAAAACATGTCAAGTCTCATTTTTATGGCTGACTGGTGCTCCATGGTATGCCTATACCACCATTTGTTGATCCATTCATGGGTTGATAGGGCTTTGGTTGCTTCCACGACTTGGCAATTATGAATTTAGCTACAATAAACATTCCAGTGCAAATGTCTTTGTGGTAAAATAATTTTTGTTCTTCTGGGTAGATACCTAGTAATGTAACTGTGGGATCAAATAGACGATCAGCTTTTAGTTCTTTGATGAGTCTCCATATTTCTTTCCAATAAGGCTGTATTAGTTTCAATACCACCAGCAGCTCCCTTTTCCCCATACCGACACCAGCATATGTGGTTTGGGGGTCTTTGTGATGTGGGCTAATCTTACTGGAGTTAGGTGATATCTCAGAGTGGTTTTGATTTTTTTGATGACAATAATACCACATAACCATCTACAATAATTACTATACATAACTTTTCTGTTTTTTAAACTCTGTGAAAAGTTTGAACATGTTCCAATTGTTTTAACACTCCTCACACATGGATGGTATTGAAAGTTTAGCTCTTTTTCAAGTCTCGTTAAAATTACTGTAAAATGTCTTGGGATATAAAATCGATGTCCACAAATCAGTAGCCTCTATATATACCAATAATGGTCAAGCTGAGACTCAAATCAAAGACACAATACCCTTCAGAATAGCTTCAAAGAAAATTAAATACCTGTGAATGTATCTAACAAAGGACATGAAGGATCTATACAGAGAGAACCTTGAAACCCTGAGAAAAGGAGTAGAAGAACACATTAACAAATAGAAGAATAGGCCTTGTTCTTGGCTGGAAAGAATCAACATTGTAAAATGTCTACACTACCTAAAGTAATATTCAAATTTAGGGCAATCCCCATTAAAGCACCAACATTACACATGGAAGAAATTAAAAAAATAATACTTCATTTCATATGGAACCAGAAAAAAAAATTAGCCAACACAATTCTAAGAAATAAAAACAAATCTGGAAACATCACATTACCAGATTTCAAGCTATTCTAAAAATCTATCATGATCAAAACGGCATTGTACTGGCACATAAAATAGAGACATATGTCCATGGAATAGAATAGAAAACCTAGATATGAACCCAGCCATGTATTAACATCCAATCTCTGTTATACCAAAGAAAAGCGTACACTGAGGAAAAGAATCCCTATGTAATAGACAGTGCTAGTGAACTGGTTAGCTACATGTAGAAGACTGAAACTGAACCCATCCCTCTCACCCCTTACAAAAACTGACTCACACTAAATTGAAGATTTAAATTTGAGACATAAAACAATAAAAAGTCTAGGAGAAAGTATGGGAAAAACTTTTGATGATATCAGCCTAGGAAAAGATTTTATGACAATTGCAGCAATACCATAAATAAATGAATGAGCCATGATGGAGCTATAAAACTGCAGAACTAAGGGCAAAACGACTAAAGCAAACAGACAACCCATAGAATGGGAGAAGATATTTGCATGATACGAATCTGACAAAGGGCTACAATGTACAGAGAGCTCAAATCAATCAACAAGAAATGAACAAACATCCCCCCATTATGAGTGAGCAAGAGACACAAAGAGAAACTTCTCTGAAGAAGACAGACCCATGGAGACCAAACACCTGAAAAAAGGCTCTTCATTCCTCGCTTAAGCGCGGAGGAGGAGGAGGTTGCTGTGAGCCGTGTGATGCCACGGCACTCTGCCCGAGGGTGATACAGTGAGACTCTGTCTCTACAAAAAAAAAAAGGCTCTTCATTCCTAAACATCAGAGAAATGCAGATCAGAACCACCCTGAGATATCACCTACCTCCACCGAGCACAACCCACATCACAGAGTCTCAAGGCTGCAGATGCTGGCAAGGATGTGGAGAGAAGCTAATGCTTCTACGTTGCTGGTGGGACTACAAACTAATACAGACTCGTTGGAAAGAAGTATGGAGAATCTTCAAAGAGGTAAAAGTAGACCTTCCATTTGATCCTACAATCCCATTATTAGGTATCTACCCAGAAAAAAAAAAATCATTTTATCATAAGGACATTTGCACTACAATGTTCATTGCAGCTCAATTAACAATCACCAAGATGAGGAATCAACCCAAGTGGCCATCATTCATGAATGGATTTCTAAACTGTGGAATATGTTTACCATGGAATACTGTTTAACAATAAATAAGATGGAGACTTTACCTTTTGTATGAACTTGGATGGAATTGAAGAACATTCTCTTTAGCACAGTATCACAAGTATGGAAAACAAGTATTCAAAGTACTCAATACTCATGAAACCAGTAGATGAACAACTATACCCCCAGGTGAGAGAAAAACACAAATTCAAGTGAGGGAGAGAACAGAGGGGGATTGCTAAACTCTCACCTAACTAACAGAATGTAAGGTGTATGGCACACCTCCTCGGTGAAGTGCTCAACTGCACCTTGAACTTTACTTAACAGACACAAACTATGTAACCTAATCCTTTGTACCCTCACATAAATCTGAAGTTAAAACAATACTATAAATGGACCTATGGCTTGGCACCCGTTGCACAGTGGTGACAGCGCCAGCCAAGACTGGCGGGTTTGAGCCTGGCCTGGGCCTGCCAAACAACAATGACAGTTACTGGGTGTTGTGGTGGGCTACTTGGGAGGCTGAGGCAAGAGAATTGCTTAAGCCCAAGAGTTTGAGGTTGCTGTGAGCTATGACACCTCTGCACTCTACCAAGGGCAACAGCTTACGTCTCTGTCTCAAAAATAAAATTAAATTTAAAAGGACCTATTTTTTTTTTTTTTCAAAAAAGGACCTAGACCTACTGAAAATTAAAAGAAAATTCAGAGACATGGGATTAAGCAGGAACTTTACATTATTGAAGAGTCAACATAATAAAATGTTGATGAATAAAAATAAGATATTTTAATTTATCCACTTAAAATGTATCATTAAGATCACTAAGGTTTATATTCTTAAAATTCATCCAGATAATGTGGCATTAATTATATTATTACATCTGTGATATCCATATAATATAAATCTGCTGCTATATTATAATATAATCCTTGAAAATTAGATGTGCTATGTTTTACACAAAAGGAAAAGAAAACATTTCATAGGTAAAAATAAATATTTTTAAAATGTACAGTCATGTACTACATAATTATAATAACAGACCATATATGAAGGTCGTCTCATGAGATTATAATATAATATCTTTACTGTACCTTTTGCATATTTAGATATATTTAGGTACACAAATATTTACCATTGTTTTACAGTTACCTACAGTATTCAGCACAATAACATGCTGTTCTGCTTTGTAGCCTATGACCTGTAGTCTACACCCTCCAGGTTTAAGTACACTCTACAATGTTCCCACAACTATGACATTGCCTCAGGATGTATTTCTCAGAGTGTATCCCCGTCATTAAGGGATGTATGACTGTAAGTGTGTGTTTGATACAACAGTGACCCTTAAAGATGTCATGCCTATAACCCGCAGAACTGGTGAACGGATTAGGAAAATCTGCTTTAGATACACTCAGGTAACTGAAGAAAGTTAATTGTATGCAAGATCATTAAGCCAAGTATTTCGAACAGGGAACGGTTAACCTACATCTTAGGCTAGTCGTTTGAAATGACAGATGCTTGAGCTGGGGATTCAAGATGGTTGTTGCCAGGGATAATGCAACTATTGGAACGGAGATCTACAATACATAGATCTCAATAGTCATTTAAGAACCTGGGGTTGTGGTTTGGACCAACTAAACAGAAGGACCCCGAAATCTGTCAGAAATTTCAGCCAGAAGCTCCACTTTTAATTTATCCACTTAAAAACTCATGAATAACTTTCACACTCTCAAAATTGATCACTTATCATCTGGTTTAGGTATCAGTGTCCCACACTAGACTGTGTTTTGAACACAAATAAAATTAACGAATAACGTATTAGGTGTGATTTGTATTATGTTTCTAATTAGAGGCTAGTCTTCTCCACCGAGTGAGGTGGGCAGCAGAATCAGAACTTTCACAGGAGAATAGTTCTGAGGCTGCCCAGGATTTCTGAGCATGAAGGAAGTAACTGAGACTGGGAAAATGTAGCCATCACATAGACATATATATTTTCAAATTTCCTGAGCATGATACTGCCTGTAATTTTTGAGCTTCTTTCTGTGATGCAACCATGTAATTGGATCTAAAGGGATTTAGATGAGTATGGATTAGGAAATTGGTAGAGGTGACTGAAGACCTCTGGGGAGAAGTGGAATAAACAGTTTCTATCCAATTAGCAGTTAGACAGGGTGGAAGATGAAATGTACCCATCATGGATTTTACGTCCTCTGGGGCGCTTTCCTCCCGCATAGAAAAGTCACCTTACAACTGACTTCTCAGGCACCAGAACTCTGATGCTTTCCCAAAGCCAGAAACGTCTCCTGGTTTCAGAATTTCTATTCTTTAATCACTACGGAAAACTCATTTCTTCTGGGTCCTATTTTCTTCGGGCCATCCCTTTATGGCTGAGCTGGTGGTCCATTAATTTGACAAATGAAGACTTCACAATGCTAACTCAGATTCCTTCAAGCTTCTGGGCATCTAAACTAAGTTTATAACAAATCCTATGGGGATTATAAAAGGGAGGTGTGAATCGAATTTTCCAGTGGCTAACCTAGCTGGATTGGTGGCCATTTTTTCCTTCTCTCTCCCATTAGATCAACCAAGAGTCTCGGAAGGGAATGGCTCTCATGAATGTGTTTTTTAAAGGGGGCAAAATAGCTCACTTGTTCTTCTTTAGAGTGAATGTAAATAGAACACCATCATGCACTAGTTACAGCTCCATCTGAGGAATCAGACTGGGCTACGGCTTTGCTCATAACTGTTCTTTATTTAACGTAGCTTTTGCTCAATGATATATCTAAAATGAAACACTGGCCTTGCATTAATACTCACATGTAGCAAACGCTTCATAATTAAGAAGCATTGACAGTTTAAAGAACACATTCTATTTACAGTGAAAAATAGCTATTTATAGTTCAAATAGTGATTGCCCTATATATGCATGTATGTGTTTAAATAATTATATGTGAAAGTATTTATGAGCCTAGAATACTAATATCAAATAATCCATAAACTTGCCTGTGTCTATAAACTCCCAGTATGTTATCTCTTATTGTCACAAATATGCCTAATGAAGGCAGAATTAATAAGTAAACTATTAGCATTGTCATGGCAAATGTAATCATAATCTCCACATTCGTTTATTAATTCGTATTGCTTAAGTTAAACATTATCTAGAAATGCCTTTATACATTTGTGTAAAATCCTTTTGAAAGATACAGCATTTTATAAAATTACTCAGAATAGGCTGCCATGGTTATTTAGAACTGTTGCTTCAAAATCCATTCATGAGAAGATTTATCAGTACTGTGGTCAGTTTCTATGAAGATAAATACTTAGGGCAGAACTTTACTCTCAGAAAGTAAGTAGTGAGCATACTGAACTCTTTCTCTTTACATCATTTAGTTTTTTTAAAAAAACTGTAGGATATAAACATTTAGCCCTGCATCAAAAATTACAATGAGATGGCTAATATGAAACATCAACAAAGAATTCATATTTTGAACTAACTTGTTCATGCAATCATCTCATTATTCTTGGATGTTCTTGACAAATTAAACATGATATCAAATAATTCTAGGATCTGACAGACTTTAATTTTTCTGTTCTTTCCAGGTTTTTCTGTATCTATGACAGCCTATTAATTAATTTCATGTTTTGAAACTAAAATTGTTAACTAAAAATTATACTAAAGCAATCTATCTTTGGATACATTAAATATCACTTTAGGAAAACTAAAAACTACAGTGTTTTAGGAAAACTGTACATTGTAAAGCCACTATGATGTTCTCCTTGAATAAGCTTGGGATGATGATCAACAACACAAAATAAATTAGAATAACCAAATACTTAACAACTAGAATTTTGGGCTAACACAGAGGAGGGGAGGGGGGAGAATGGGCAGAGGGAGGGTGATTGGTGGGATTACACCTGCGGTGCATCTTACAAGTGTACATGTGAAACTTACTAAATGTAGAATATAAATGTCTTAACACAATAACTAAGAAAATGCCAGGAAGGCTATGCTAACCAGTGTGATGAAAATATGTCAAATGGTCTATACAACCAGAGTATGGTGCCCCATGATTGCATTAATGTACACAGCTATGATTTAATAATAAATAAATTTAAAAATATATATAGTTACAGATTAAGCAATGGTACATTACATAATTGTGCTTTCAATATATTTTATGCATGTTTGTTGTATTAGTTTAAATGGTTATTGAGACTTCATCATTTAGTTTTTATAAAGGACAGTAATATCTAAACAAGTGTAATTTTGTTTAGATATTACAAAACGGAACTCACTAATGAGTGGGAAACATTTATAATCAATAAGAGTTATACATATTTCATTTTGTGTGTACACTAAGGGTTAGATTGTCAATTGAGACAGACGTATTCAGAGATCTCAACAGGTGTCAAGATTTATTAACAGCGTCAAGGATATAGACAATTAGGTGGGACAGACAAAGCAGAACAAGGTGGTAACATTGAGAGTTGCTCTCCTGCGTTGTTACTTGCTTTGGACATGAACTCTTTGCCCCAGGATACAAGAAATTCCTAAGTAAGGAAAATGTCTCATTACCCCAGATAATCAGGAAACATTCACCACATAAAGTCTGTAAACTGTCCAACTTAACATGACATTTCCCGGGGAACCATGTCCTACATCCTTAGCTCCTGGGTTTATTTTCTGTAAGTGATTTTAACAAGGCTGCCCTGTTAAGTGTGCGCAATTGATAAGAACCCTCTTTTTGGCAATAAGAAACCTATTTAGGCAAAAGTTCAGTTATGATATTAAGAAGGTCAGAGCAGCTTCCTTGCCATTTTCTTCTTGCCAGGGACCCTGGATGTAAGGAATGAAGGGATCCAGGCCCACCTGTTTTTAACTGTGTCTTACCCATTTTGTATTTCCAGATAATATGAGAGAAAAAGAAATGTATCAAGAAGAACATTCACGAGACTTACCTGAGAAAGGAAGCCCCCCACGGGGGCCACAGTAGCGCTCCGTACATGAAAACGTGTATGTACATTCCTGTGAAACTGACTTACCCATCATTTATTTATTTCTCATTTTATCCTTTTTTTCTCTCTTTGACTCAATCTCCGACTGCACAGGGAATAGTCTATCATTTCGGTCAACTATATTCTATATACCATTTGTGAGAAAGAAAATTTTAAAAACTTGAAAATTTTGCTGACCTGAAGTGTTGGTAAATTGGACATCAAGAGGATCATTCATTTTATGCTTTTATATTTTTCCTGTGTATTGCTTTATTGCAGACTATTTTATTGTAATAGCACTCATTTCTGAAAGCACACTTACTTTTATGACTTCCACCTGATCGGAATATGTTAGTTACCTAAGTCACATTTGGTTTGTTAGTGGAAATAGATGTGTGGTGAGTATTCCTTAATATCACTTTCCTCGAAGTCTACATGTTACATAATTTATAAGAACAGATCTCCAAGACAAATCTCATGAGCTTTCATTTTCACAAATCTCTTTCGACTGAAAATATAATGGGACATTGTGTCTCTGTAGATGCAGAATTCTAAAACGTGAGAACACAGAGTGGAAAAAGATGAACTGAATAGAAAGCAAAGTACATATACAAGTTATTTAAGTGAAATATAAATGTGAAAGTAGCTAGATCATGGATTTGTCAAAGTTATAAAATGAAACAGGTGATGAATGATTTGCCTTCTGAGTTATTCTTTTCGAAGAGATGATAGGTAATGACATCATGTCATTCCGTGTTTATAATTTTTATTTGATTTCTGGGAACGATGCCTGAGAAACTACACCACATCATATTGTTTAAGTGACAAAAAAGAGACAAAACACGTGCATGTTCACTAAAAAAGGTGCTTTCTTATTTTTAAATGCAAATATAATTTAAAGACCATAATTTACTCACCAGTTCAAAGTGTACGATTCAGTGTTTTTATCTTTTTAGTATCTGCACAGTTGTACTAATAACACTACTGTTTCCAGAACATTTTCATCATCCCCAAACAAAATCTGAAACTATTAGCAGTCACTTCTTTTTTTTTTTTTGTAGAGACAGAGTCTCAATTTCTGGCCCTCGGTAGAGTGCCGTGGCCTCACACAGCTCACAGCAACCTCCAACTCCTGGGCTTAAGCGATTCTCTTGCCTCAGCCTCCCAAGTAGCTGGGACTACAGGCACCTGCCACAACGCCCGGCTATTTTTTGGTTGCAGTTTGGCCAGGGCCGGGTTTGAACCCGCCACCCTCGGTATATGGGGCCGGTGCCTTACCGACCGAGCCACAGGCGCCGCCCAGCAGTCACTTCTATTTTTCCTTTTGTCCGGTAGTCTGGCAACAAGTAATCAACTTTTTGTGTGTGTCACACTCCCTACCCTGTACGCTCCGCGTAACTGAAATTACACAGTAGGGAACCACTGTGTCTGTTCTCCTTCATTAAGAACAATAGTTTCAAAGTTAATATGCTTTTTACTTCAAGAGTTTTCATTTCTTTTTAATAGTTTACAATAATTCATGTATGGATATACCACCTTTTGTTTAGTCTTTCATCAGTCACTGGACATTGAACTATTTCTAATTTTTTGTCTATTCTGAATAATTCTGCAGGTACTTTCTTGAAGCATTTAATTCACAATTTCCATTTTCCATAAATATTAGTAAAAACAGATATTTCTGCATGTATATGTACAAACAGGGTGGACGTAAAGTTCATGTATAATTTAAAATAGTTTAACATAGTAAATTGTACACAAATGTTATGTTACCCTGTATATACTCTGTGTGTTTATGGATAGATAGATAGAAAGGTAGATGGTAGATAGAATATTTAGGTTTTCATTTGATGACAGAAACTTATTATTTGTGTTGAAGAATTCAATCGCAGACAAAGGAACTCAATTTTTTGTAAAACCATCATATTTAAATTTTCTAAAAATTATATTTTAAAAAAGTACTGCTGTGGTTATGGCTACTGCATCATGTGACCATATGAATATATTTTAGATTAAGATTTTGACATCTACTCATAAAATATAAAAATATCTCTTTCTCTTTCACCATCTACCCCCAAAGTAGGAAATCAATGTTACTTCATAGAAACAGATTTTGACATGTGCATAGGGTATTTATTTTTTTGCATTAATTTTTAAAGATAAAAAGTAAATGAATTAAGGAGTCAATACATAAAATATTAAAGCAAACCGGGGGGAAATGGGTAGAAGAAAATCATAATTATAATGGTAAAATAATGGTATAGAAAATAAAAAGTAACTAAATAAATAAATTGCTAAATAAATCCTGAATTTGTTGCCTTAAGATCTATAATAAATATATATTCTATAAATTATATATATTCACCTATCTGTATATGCATAGATGTAAATATATATGTATATATACACACACATATATATATATGTTATATGTCCATTCATCTGTCCTTTGATATCTTCAGGGGATTGTCCTACAAATCCTAATGACACAGCTATGATTTAATAATAAAAAAAATCCCAATGATACCAAAATTTATGAATGTTCAAGTCTCTTGCTTAAAATGAGGCAATATTTGCATATAACCTACGTACATTCTTCCACGTACTTAAATCATCTTTAAAAAACTTGTAATTCTAAGACAATGTAAATGCTATGTAAATAGCTGTTATATTATAGTTTTAAAAAAATTATTATTTTTATTTTGTTTATTACTTTCTTTGAGCAGTATTGATACCACAGTTTTTCTTCAGTAGGTCCTTGTGATCGAAGAATAAATCCATTGACTACAGACCAGTGGTAAGACAGGATTTATTTTTACAGAAAAGAATACAGAGGGGTGGTGCCTGTAGCTCAGTGGCTAGGGCGCCAGCCACATACACCAGAGCTGGCGAGTTCAGATCCAGCCTGGGCCTGCCAAACAATGACAACTACAATCAAAATATATACAGGCGTTGTGGCGGGCGCCTGTAGTCCCAGCTGCTCGGGAGGCTGAGGCAAGAGAATCACTTAAGCCCAAGAGTTGGAGGTTGCTGTGAGCTGTGACAAAACACCACTCTACTGAGGGCAATATTTTAAATTCCTTAAAAGATAATAGAGTATTTAAAACAAATGTAACAATGAATTGAGTACTTACACATGTGCCTAACATGTATAAAAACTAGCAAAAAGGCAAAGAAGGAAGAAATTAAAACATACAGTTTGGCAGGTAAGGCCATATTTATTCAGTTTCTTTAGGAATTTAGTTGCCCAAGAACAAACAAGTAATGAACTTCCAAAAATTTCACCACAAAATAGTTTTGCTAAATACTTTTCTGTATTGCTGCCTTGTAGTTTCAAAAGCTATGATATTGGTGTGTGCCTCCAAGTCTCTGAGAAATTCTGATATATTGAAATGCTTCAATCCTTCATTCTCAAATCATTTGACCACTAAAGAATTCTATCATCATGTTAGGATCTATTAGTATCTCAAAGAATACACCAGGGACCTTTCAGTCTATGAAGTCTGTCTTACCACTTATTTAGCTATTGGATTTTTATTGGTACTTCCCCCTTTCAAAGACATAAAACAGCACAGTTTAGAAAATCAAGTGGTTGTGGTTTTGAAGTTTACATACACCAGCGGCTGGCTGCGTAAATTTAGGTAAGGTAATTAATACCTCTAAAATTCATTTTTTTCCCTGTAAATTAAATTCAAAAATCTCCAGAGAATTATCGTCAAAACTAAATATACCTCATGTGTGATGTTATAGTAGAAAAAAATTACTAGTGAAGTATATTATTTATCAAGAAATTTTACTTAGGGCAATAAACAAAGTAAATCAACAAACTAGGCTATCAGGAAAATAATCTGAAATTATTTAATTTCATTTTTTGTGTGTATAAAGGAGTAGAACGTATCTACCACAAGTTCAATCTGAAAAAGTGAATGTTATAGCAGTGATAAAGAAAGCCAATTTAGTAAAAAGCCAGTTATTATATTTTTGGCTAAAGGAGAAGATATTTCTATTGTAGGCTGTAGTTAGCTGAACTTGGATACGATGGAGCGCTGTATCAAAGTGAAATGATAAGGCTAAAAAAAGCAGGTAAGAGGGTTTGTTAGTATAATGAGCTGAAATATTTCAAAGCATATATATTTGTCCCCCCCCAAAAAAAAAGATTATTGTCTATCTGCTAAGCTTTCCTAGAATTCTGTAGTGCTGACATGTAGAAAAGGGATTTAAGTTATCATCTATTGCAACGAATTAACAAGAAATAATAGGGAATTTTTTCCCCAATCCTGTAGTTGGTTCTCTCTCTCTCTCTTTCCTTTTGATAGAGTCTCATGATGTCACCCTCGGTAGATAGTGTTGTGGCATCACAGCTCACAGCAACCTCAAACTCTTGGGCTTACGTGATTCTCATGCCTCAGCCTCCCATGTAGCTGGGACTACAGGCGCCAGCCACAATGCCCGGCTATTTTTTGTTGTTGCAGTTGTCATTGCTTAGCTGGCCCAGACTGGGTTCGAAACCGCCACCCTCTGTGCACGTGGCTGGTACCATAACCACTGTGCTATAGGCACCAAGCCAAATAGTAAGTTACTTGAATCTGTGGGACTTCCAATTCAGTAGACAACTCCCATACAAAGTCATCTAAATGGGTAAATCTTGGGCATACTTATGCTGTTTATTTGGAATATTGTTACAGATTGTTAAAGAAAATAATATTATTTTACCAAACATTCATTACCCTTTTCTTCCTACTAAATATATAGGTCAAAGGTCTGCCTCTGTCCTGTCTGTCCCCAAATTACGGAGCCACATCTAAGCTCAACAGGTTAAGTTTAGTGGATCAAATCTAATTATTGTCACACCGCATTTTCCTTGCTTATGACAAGAAGGAACTGACCCAATTCTGACTCATTTAAATATGTGGGTATTTGCTTAGTGTTGGCAGGTAGGAGGAAAATATGTTCATTTTTCTTTTCTTTCTTTATTTTTTCTAACTTTTTTCTGCCTCTAGATACAGCTGCATCTGCCCGAGCTCTGCCATCACGAGCGGCTTGAGAAGAGTCAGGCTGAGGGCAAAAAGGACTCCCGGAGGACACCAGCTTGATGCTGCCATGGAGCCACTAAGTCAACCAGTCCTGAAACTCAAACTGGGAGGTCCTGTTAAGTAGGAAATAGAAAATATTGTCTCGTCATGTGTTTCCTTTGCCATCCGTCAGTTTGAGCCAGGGTATTTGTTGTGTGACTATTGTGACTTTCAACTTTCATTCTTCGGGTCTCTGCTTTAATGCAACCTTGGGTGAACTGTTCCCTTATCCAAAACCCAGGGCAACTTCCATAGGTCTGCTTGGGAATCAGAAACTCTTACACTAGGGTGGGTGTTTTTGAATCAATGTTTTAAAATTTCATGCGTTTACTCCCCCTGATTATCAGGGAAGTTGCAGTCACCCCGAGGGCAGGGAGAAGCAGGAGATTGAGCTCCAACAGGCACAACCAAGTGGCCTCAGCCTTGTCAACATGCCATGGGCATTTAAAACGTGATAGTTTTTGAGCACTGGGGGAAAATGATGGCAACAATGACAATTTCAAACACAATAATATGTTTATCTTCTGCAAATTATGTAAACAGTCACAGGTACACAGTCATAATGATCACACGTTCATCTGCTTAAAATGGCAAGACCAAACTTACCAGGGCAGTTAGACCTTGAAATAATTTTTCTAAACTGTGTATGTGGTTAACGTTAAAAACACTCCGAAAGGTAAATAAAACCAAAACTACAGGGAAACACTCGTCAAATGATCACACCTTACTAGTAAAAGAAACTAAATTAATTATAATTCTCAATAAAGTGTTAATATGGGTTTGCAAGAGGGTATTTATGTATTTCTTTCTTATTTGAATTAATATTATGTTTTCTCTCTGATAATCTCAAGCTTTATTATTTTTCTTTGAAGTTTCTCAAAATTATCCCTCGTGAGGGTGGAAGATGCAAAGGAATAATTGATCTTCTGTTTTATTTCTCTGTATTTTAGTTTTCCAATGCTCTGAAATATTCATTATGAAAAGATTATATGGCAAATATTCAATTGGCAGAATTATATAAATTTAGACTGGTGCTGGGAGGGCATATTATTCACAGGAAAATTTCTCCATCTGATAATAGAAGAACATGAAAGAAATATCTCTACAGTCTTATAAATAAATTAACTTAAATTTGCAACATTCTAGCAACAATCTTATAGCGTCTTATTCTTGTTTTATATCGGTAATAGATGACTCAATTCAAATAAAAATTGTCATAGAAAATAAAAGTAGAAATAATAATTGGAGAGTTGATATGGAGAAATAAACTACTTAAACGATTTATATAGCTAATTCTTGATTTTAAAACAAAGAAAATAATATTCATGCATAACAACATGCCTTCATATTTGAATTGCAATAATGATTATAAAATATTTCTTCATCATAAATTCAATTCTGTAACTATAAGCCATGTCCAAAAGCAGATCAGGAGATCATTTAAAAACCTCTCTCAAATGAAAAAGAGAATATCCCTACAAGCAGGGATATTCATGACTATTTTTGTATTCTTCTCATAACACAAGTCTTTATTAAGTCAAAACTTTTGCTTGAGCATGCTAAAAAATAATTTTTTAACTTACGAATAGCTTTTAGAGTTAAATTATGATCCTTTATCATTTGATAATCATTTCAAAATGTGGGCAGCTTTTAAAAATTATACACATTTTATGTTATAGCAAAGGATTTTTATTTTTTATATTAAGGAAGCCAAAAGAATGAGTATTAAAGTTTTTCATAGTCAAAAGCAAATATATTTTTACCTAAATCAAAGATAAAGGAACAAAATAATTATTTTGAAGATAATGATAAATGGAAGGCTATCTAGTAGGATGAAGTAAGTCATTTGTCCTGGAGCATTTGCCTTTAAAATGATGTCTATAGACATTTAAAGAAAAATGACTATTTCTTTGCAATGGAACTTTTTTCCTCCCTCATATTAGGAAGAAAGGTACAGGAATATGACCCCAAACTGGAGTTTTCACATGTGGGATTCTTTGATCTCTCTAAGTTGCTTTTTAACTTAACTTGCTCTTGCAGACAATAATAAAAAGGGGGACACAGATATTTCTCCTTCCTATATTTGGGAATCACTGCCTCTGTGAGGTAATGCCACTGCAATCATTACAATAGTAAAGTGAAGGAGAAAAAAAAATTCCTGATTTTTTTTGTTGTTGTTTTTGGGATTCATTGAGGGTACAAAGAACCAGGTTATGTTGATAGGTAAAGTCTGTCTATAAGACACCAGCATAGGCAATTTTGAGATTTTGAGGTGTGGGCCATTCTCACTTGGGTTAGATGGTGTCTCAGGGTGGTTTTGATTTGCATTTCTCTAATATACAGAGATGATGAACATTTTTTCATGTGTTTGTTAGCCATTCGTCTGTCTTCTTTAGCGAAGGTTCTAGTCATCTCTCTTGCCCTTTGATATATAGGATTGTTGGCTTTTATCATGTGGATTAATTTGAGTTCTCTGTAAAACCTAGTTATCAAGCTTCTGTCTGATTGAAAATATGCAAATATCCTTTCCCAATGTGTAGGTTGTCTCTTTGCTTTGCTTGTTGTCTCCTTATCTGTACAGAAGCTTTTCAGTTTAATTAAGTCCCACTTGTTTAATTTTGTTGTTGTAATTGCCACGGAAGTCTTCTTCATAAGGTCTTTCCCCAGGCTGATATTTTCAAGTGTTTTTCCTAAGCTTTCTTTGAGGATTTTTATCATTGCATGCCTTAAATTTAGATCTTCCATACATCTTGAATCAATTTTTGTGAGTGGAGAAAGGTGCGGGTCCAGTTTCAGTCTTTTACATGTGGATATCCAGTTCTCTCAGCACCATTTATTGAATAGGGATTCATTCCTCCAGTATGTGTTCTTGTTTGATTTATTAAAGATTAGGTGGCTGTAAGATATTAGTTTCATTTCCTGGTTTTCTATTCTATTCCAAATGTCTATGTCTCTATTTTTGTAGCATATTTGACCTATTTGACCATTTGACTTATTTTGACCATTGACCTTATAGTACAGCCTAAATTATGGCATGCTTATGCCCCAGCTTTGTTTTTATTATTAAGAACTGCCTTCGCTATGTGGGGTTTTTTCTGGTTCCATACAAAATGAAGAATTATTTTTTCCAAGTCTTAAAACTATGATGTTGGTGTTTTAATAGGGATGGCATTGAATTGGTAGATTGCTTTGGGAAGTATAGACATTTTAGCAATGTTGATGTTTCCCAGCCATGAGCATGGTATGTTCTTCTATTTGTTAATGTCCTCTGCTATTTCCTTTCTTAGAATTTCATAGTTTTCTTTATAGTGGTTCTTCACCTCTTTTTTTAGGTATATTCCTAGGCATTTCATTTTCTTTGAAGCTATGGTGAAGGGAGTTGTGTCCTTAATTAGCCTCTTATTCTGGCTGTTATTGGTGTATACAAAGGCTACTGACTTGTGGACATTGATTTTATATCCTGAGACATTACTGTATTTTTTGATGACTTCCAGGAGCCTTGTGGTTGAGTCTTTGGAGTTCTCTAAGTATGAGATCATATCATCAGCAAAGATGGATGTTTCTGATATTTGATTCTAAGCAATAGATGAATTGATCCATGGTAGACCTTTAAAACATTCATAGTAGGAATTACTCACTGCTAAAAGCAGGAAGCTGTTAGGTAGCAAGCTAGACGTGAGCAGGGTGGATGACGGATGTGGTTAGGCTATTTTAGACAGGTCTGGGTGAGGCTAATCTAGACTGTTATGGGAATAAAGCTTATCAAGACCCCACTGGTGAGTTGTTATTAACACAGTGCCACAGGTTGTTTCCAAGACCTTGTAGGTGGGCTGTTGTGAGAACAAAATTAATTAAGAACCTGGGAAACTTCAAAGGAGCAGCTGATACTCCTCAAAGTTCTGTATAAAACACAAAACTTTTTTCCATTGTGCCTGAAGTCAGTGGGACGGGGCTTTGCTTGGTGTGCAGGTCATTAATAAAATTTCTTTCTCTGGCTAAACTTTTCCCTGCTCCTTTTCAATTATTTTAGCAACTATCTTGAGCCACCTATTAGTCTAACAATCATCCATTTTTATATCTAATAATAGTATCTAGAAACCACACTGTGTTCTTCCTGTAACATATTTTCAGAAGGACCACTGTAGATATTGTCCTTTTTTATTTTTTTTTTTCAAAAGACAAATTCTGATCATAACCAAGGACTGATGATAATAAACCATTAGGGGAAATGAATGGAACTCCCCTCTCCCACAACTGGACATTTAAACAAACAATAATCCTTTAAAAAGCACACGCACTATTTAGTAAGCATGAATAATCCATTTTCTAAACTGTAGACTAATTTCCCAGAGTAGCAGAGACTCTAAAACTACTCATAGAAATTATTAAATTATTTAAATCAGTGTATTCCTCTAGTATAAAACTTTAGGTATTACTATGATGGCATAAATTACCCCTGGATTTTCGCTAAGGTCTAAGCAGCAAGAAGTTTTATATCATCCTGAATTCTTTAGAATTTAAAGGCTTTTGTGGCTCACGGTGAAGTTGTAGCTGTGGCTTCTGATCTCTGGAGAGTTAAATAATTTTACAAGGCCCTCCGCCTCCGTGGAGGCGCCACAGATAACAGGGAGACACGTTAGATGGCATATGAAACGATCACTTGGGTACCCACGAAGATCACAGTGAAGGCAGTGGAGAAAACAGAATTGAGGAGGGATTGCTTGAATGTTGACCTTGGTGCTAACGTTTCCAAGGAAAATCACCAACTCCTTGGAGGAAAGAAAGCACCTTAACAAACTCGACAAACAAAAGAGGTGGAGCAAGATGGCAGCCGAGTAACAGCTTCCTTGCATCTGGGCACCATGAGTCTGGGGATATAGGACTCCAGGCATCTCTGGCTGGTGGGATCTGCCTATCATCACCCCTGAGAGGATACAGGGAGTCAGAGAGAGACTTCTGGACCCCAAGAGGAGGACTAAAACAGTGGAAAACCGGCAAGCAGTCGCGTGTGTTCAATCCGTCTAAACCCGCACGCAACTTCCCAGGCACGAGAACTTAAAGAGCAAGAGGAAGTGAAAGGAAAATTAGGGCAAGGAAACAGATAAAAGAAATCACCCATGAGGAAGAATCAGCAGAAAACTCCAGGCAACATGAAGAACCAGTCCAGAACAACCCCGCCAAGGGACCATGAGGTAGCTACTGCAGAGGATTCCACCTATACAGAAATGTTAGGAATGACAGAAAGGGAATTTAGAATACACATGTTGAAAACAATGAAAGAAATGATGGAAACAATGAAGGAAACTGCTAATAAAGTGGAAAATAACCGAAAGGAAATCTAAAAACAGAATCAAATCAGAGATGAACGATATGAAGAATATAAAAAGGATATAGCAGAGCTGAAGGAAATGAAACAGTCAATCAGGGAACTTAAAGATGCAATGGAAAGTATCAGCAACAGGTTAGACCATGCAGAAGAAAAAATTTCAGAGGTAGAAGACAAAGTTCTTGAGATAACTCAGATAGTAAAAGAGGCAGAAAAGAAGAGAGAGAAAGCAGAACGTTCACTGTCAGAATTATGGGACTTTATGAAGCGTTCCAACATACGAGTTATAGGAATTCCAGAAGGGGAAGAAGAATGCCCCAGAGGAATGGAAGCCATACTAGAGAATATTATAAAAGAAAATTTCCCAAATATCACCAAAGATTCTGACACACTGCTTTCAGAGGGCTATCGGACCCCAGGTCACCTCAACTCTAACCGAGCTTCTGCAAGACACATTGTGATGAACCTGTCCAAAGTCAAGACAAAAAAAAAGATTCTGCAAACTGCCAGGAGTAAGCACCAGTTGACCTACAGGGGCAAATCCATCAGAGTGACCACAGACTTCTCTAATGAAACTTTCCAAGCAAGAAGACAATGGTCATCTACCTTTAATGTACTTAAACAGAACAATTTTCAGCCCAGAATTCTGTACCCTGCTAAGCTAAGCTTCAAAATTGACGGAGAAATCAAATCATTTATGTATATACAAACATTGAGGAACTTCGCCACAACAAGACCAGCTCTACAGGAAATACTTCAACCTGTTCTGCACTGACCACCACAATGGATCAGCAGCAAAGTAAGAACTCAGAAATTAAAGGACAGAACCTAACCTCCACACTGATGCAAAAGATAAAACTAAGCAATGGACTCTCACCAAATAAGACGAATAGAATACTACCACACTTATCAATTATCTCAATAAATGTTAATGGCTTGAATTCCCCACTGAAGAGACATAGATTGGTTGACTGGATTAAAAAACACAAGCCATCCATTTGCTGTCTGGAAGAAACACACCTGGCTTCAAAAGACAAATTAAAGCTCCGAGTCAAGGGTTGGAAGACAATTTTTCAGGCAAATGGAATTCAGAAGAAAAGAGGAGTTGCAATCTTATTTTCAGATACATGTGGATTTAAAGCAACTAAAGTCAAAAAGACAAAGATGGTCACTTTATATTGGTCAAGGGAAAAATACAACAAGAAGACATTTCAATTCTAAATATCTATGCACCCAATTTAAATGCTCCCAGATTCTTGAAACAGACCTTACTCAGTCTGAGCAATATGATATCTGATAATACCATAGTAACAGGGGACCTTAACACTCTTCTTACAGAGCTGGACAGATCCTCTAAACAGAAATTAAACAAGGATATAAGAGACTTAAATGAGACCCTAGAAAAACTGTGCTTGATAGATGCATATAGAACACTCCATCCCAAAGATAAAGAATATACATTCTTCTCATCACCCCATGGAACATTCTCCAAATTGATCATATCCTGGGACACAAAACAAATATCAGCAGAATCAAAAGAATTGAAATTTTACCTTGTATCTTCTCAGACCATAAGGCACTAAAGGTGGAACTCAACTCTAACAAAAATGCTCGACTCCACCCAAAGGCATGGAAACTAAACAATCTTCTGTTGAATAACAGATGGGTGAAGGAAGAAATAAAACAGGAAATCATTAACTTCCTTGAGCATAACAACAATGAAGACACAAGCTACCAAAACCTGTGGGATACTGCAAAAGCAGTTTTGAGAGGAAAATTCATCGCTTTAGATGCCTACATTCGAAAAACAGAAAGAGAGCGCATCAACAATCTCACAAGAGATCTTATCGAATTGGAAAAAGAAGAACAATCTAAGCCTAAACTCAGTAGAAGAAAAGAAATATCCAAAATCAAATCAGAGATCAATGAAATTGAAAACAAAAGAATCATTCAGAAAATTAATGAAACAAGGAGTTGGTTTTCTGAAAAAATAAATAAAATAGATAAACCATTGGCCAGACTAATGAGGAATAGAAAAGTAAAATCTCTAGTAACCTCAATCAGAAATGATAAAGGGGAAATAACAACTGATCCCACAGAGATACAAGAGATCATCTCTGAATACTACCAGAAACTCTATGCCCAGAAATTTGACAATGTGAAAGAAATGGATCAATATTTGGAATCACACCCTCTCCCTAGACTCAGCCAGGAAGAAATAGAGCTCCTGAACAGACCAATTTCAAGCACTGAGATCAAAGAAACAATAAAAAAGCTTCCAACTAAAAAATGCCCTGGTCCAGATGGCTTCACTCCAGAATTCTATCAAACCGTCAAGGAAGAGCTTATTCCTGTACTGCAGAAATTATTCCAAAAAATTGAGGAAGAAGGAATCTTCCCCAACACATTCTATGAAGCAAACATCACCCTGATACCAAAACCAGGAAAAGACCCAAACAAAAAGGAGAATTTCAGACCAATCTCACTCATGAACATAGACGCAAAAATTCTCAAGAAAATCCTAGCCAATAGATTACAGCTTATCATCAAAAAAGTCATTCATCATGATCAAGTAGGCTTCATCCCAGGGATGCAAGGCTGGTTTAACATACACAAGTCCATAAACGTTATCCACCATATTAACAGAGGCAGAAATAAAGATCACATGATCCTCTCAATAGATGCAGAAAAAGCATTTGATAAAATCCAGCATCCTTTTCTAATTAGAACACTGAAGAGTATAGGCATAGGTGGCACATTTCTAAAACTGATTGAAGCTATCTATGACAAACCCACAGCCAATATTTTACTGAATGGAGTAAAACTGAAAGCTTTTCCTCTTAGAACTGGAACCAGACAAGGTTGTCCTCTGTCACCTTTACTATTCAACGTAGTGCTGGAAGTTCTAGCCAATACAATTAGGCAAGACAAGGAAATAAAGGGAATCCAAATGGGAGCAGAGGAGGTCAAACTCTCCCTCTTTGCTGACGACATGATCTTATACTTAGAGAACCCCAAAGACTCAACCACAAGACTCCTACAAGTCATCAAAAAATACAGTAATATTTCAGGATATAAAATCAATGTCCACAAGTCAGTAGCCTTTGTGTACACCAATAACAGTCAAGATGAGAAGCTAATTAAGGACACAACTCCCTTCACCATAATCTCAAAGAAAATGAAATACCTAGGAATATACCTAACGAAGGAGGTGAAGGAACTCTATAAAGAAAACTATGAAATCCTCAGAAAGGAAATAGCAGAGGATATTAACAAATGGAAGAACATACCATGCTCATGGATGGGAAGAATCAACATTGTTAAAATGTCTATACTTCCCAAAGCAATCTACCTATTCAATGCCATTCCTATCAAAATACCAACATCGTACTTTCAAGATTTGGAAAAAATGATTCTGCGTTTTGTATAGAACCGGAAAAAACCCCGTATAGTTAAGGCAGTTCTCTATAACAAAAATAAATCTGGGGGCATCAGCATACCAGATTTTAGTCTGTACTACAAAGCCATAGTGCTCAAGACAGCATGGTACTGGCACAAAAACACAGACATAGACACTTGGAATTGAATTGAAAACCAAGAAATGAAACTAACATTTTACAACCACCTAATCTTTGATAAACCAAACAAGAACATACCTTGGGGGAAAGACTCCCTATTCAATAAATGGTGTTGGGAGAACTGGATGTCTACATGTAAAAGACTGAAAACTGGACCCACACCTTTCCCCACTCACAAAAATTGATTCAAGATGGATAAAGGACTTAAACTTAAGGCATGAAACAATAAAAATCCTCCAAGAAAGCATAGGAAAAACACTGGAAGATATTGGCCTGGGGAAAGACTTCATGAAGAAGACTGCCATGGCAATTGCAACAACAAAAATAAACAAATGGGACTTCATTAAACTGAAAAGCTTCTGTACAGCTAAGGAGACAATAACCAAAGCAAAGAGACAACCTACACAATGGGAAAGGATATTTGCATATTTTCAATCAGACAAAAGCTTGATAACTAGGATCTATAGAGAACTCAAATTAATTCACATGAAAAAAGCCAACAATCCCTTATATCAATGGGCAAGAGACATGAATAGAACTTTCTCTAAAGACGACAGACGAATGGCTAACAAACACATGAAAAAATGTTCATCATCTCTATATATTAGAGAAATGCAAATCAAAACAACCCTGAGATATCATCTAACCCCAGTGAGAATGGCTCACATCTCAAAATCTCAAAACTGCAGATGCTGGTGTGGATGTGGAGAGAAGGGAACACTTTTACACTGCTGGTGGGACTGCAAACTAGTACAACCTTTCTGGAAGGAAATACGGAGAAACCTCAAAGCACTCAAGCTAGACCTCCCATTTGATCCTGCAATCCCATTACTGGGCATCTACCCAGAAGGAAAAAAATCCTTTTATCATAAGGACACTTGTACTAGACTGTTTATTGCAGCTCAATTTACAATCGCCAAAATGTGGAAACAGCCTAAATGCCCACCAACCCAGGAATGGATTAAGAAGCTGTGGTATATGTATACCATGGAATACTATTCAGCCATTAAAAAAAATGGAGACTTAACATCCTTCATATTAACCTGGATGGACGTGGAAGACATTATTCTTAGTAAAGCATCACAAGAATGGAGAAGCATGAATCCTATGTACTCAATTTTGATATGAGGACAATTAATGACAATTATGGTTATGGGGGGGAAACAGAAAGAGGGAAGGAGGGAGGTGGGTGAGGCCTTGGTGTGTGTCACACTTTATTGGGGCAAGACATGATTGCAAGAGGGACTTTACCTAACAATTGCAATCAGTGTAACCTGGCTTATTGTACCCTCAATGAATCCCCAACAATAAAAAAATAAATAAATAAAATAAAATAAAATAAATAATTTTACAGTGAAAATCTCTTATAGGTAAATATACATTCTGTAGGTGTTTGCAAGATGACTTTTTACAATTTTTCCTGACAAACATGTGCCCCTAAGGAGATGAGTCTGGAAGTTGCCCAGGTTCACATGTTCGCCTTGACATCTTTCGCCTGCTGTAACCCTATTAAAAAATTATGGGTGAAAGAGGAGGGGGAAGTGAGGGAGGAGGATGGGTGGAAGGAGGGTTATTGGTGAGACCACACCTATGGTGCATTTTACAAGGGTACATGTTAAATCTACTAAGAGTAGAATATAAATGTCTTAACACAATAACTAAGAAAATGCAGTGAAGGCTATGTTGATTGGTTTATTGAAAATATTGCAATTTGTATATAAAACCAGCACATTGTACCCCATAATTGCATTAATGTACACAGCTATGATTTAATAATTAAAAAAAAACCTTACTGGTACATAATATAAGTCTGGGGAATATTTTCAAGAAGAAAAACCAATGTGATCAATGCAATGCTGATTTTAATGCAATGCTGATTTTCACACAATACAATACCATGTGCAAACTTGAACTTTTAAAGCTATTTGCATTTTTCATTTGGAAGAACCTCAGATGAATAAATGTGACTTTAATCCATATGTTGTTCTCATTCTGTTATGCTAGTATATTTATTGTTTATGTTGATGCTAAGCATGGTCGATCACTTAGATCACCTAGATAGAAAAATTTAAGACCTATGAGGTCCACAAACTTTCTCTTAAGAGACAGTAAATATTTTTGGTTTTGTAGGCCATACAGTTTATTGTAACCACTAAACTCTGTTTTAGTCAAAGCTGTCAGTGACAGTACGTAAATAATGTCTTCTAATAAATTTTTGCAAATGGGTTGTGTCTACATGTAGCACCTTACCCAAACTTGCCATAGAATCAAACATTATCTGGAAGTAACGTTCTAGCCATTGGCTATGTAATCATTCTTACTAACGTACACTCATCCTCATTGAGATAGGTTGGTTTTATTTCTTTTACACGAATTTTGTAAAATTTTAGTATCCACAGGATCTTCTTGTATTAAGTGTTTAGTTATTAAAATAAATGAATGGGTTTAGAAGCAACAACTTCCAATTTGAAGCTTAAATTTAGTTATATTTCCTGAAATATGAACGCAGCCATCTTCTGCACTTTAATCTGTAATTCTATTTAATGTCAATTTCTTCAAAGATCTTCTTTAAAACTTGTCACATTAATGCAATTTGTATACTTATATAAGTGTACATATTCATTTCTTCTATATTTCTGATAGCTGCCAAAATGAAAATGTCATAATGATTTGGAAGTTTTCTCATGTAACATAAAGTAAATCATAATATTTTCAGCTATTATCTTGGCAATTGTTATAGTAATCTTGTGAAAAATAACACTGACTTGAATCTAATGATCCAGATTGTGTATAATATCTTCATGTAATCAAGAAAGTTTTTCCTATTTTTGCACTAAGCAAAGAAGGCAATGAACTTAGAGGAACATAAACGTGACACATTAGAACATATCTATACGAGTGTTTACTTGATATAAATGTCTGAAACAAAAATCCAAAAAGTATATTTGCATGTATTTCTATGCCTATCTATATACTATTGGTATTTTTGTAAAGGAGTCTTTATATATCTGGAAGTCTTTTTGTTTGTTTGTTTGTTTGTTTTAGACAGTGTCTTCCTTTGTCACCCTCGTTAAAGTGGTATGGTGTCAAGTAATTCTCTTGAGGAACTGGGGCTACGGGTGCTCACCACGATGCCCTGCTATTTTTAGAGATGAGATCTTATGCTGGCTCAGGCTGGTCTCGAACTCAGAGCTCAAGTGATCCACCCACCTCAGCCTACCAGAGTGTTAGGATTACAGGCATGAGCCACCATGCCCGGTCTACCTGGAAATCTTAGAAATCATAAGATTGGTTTTGAAATCTTAGAAATCATAAGCATACATAGTTAATTAACACACTGAAAAATATATGAAGTATTATAAAATAAAGTATTATAAATAAAAAGTTCACAGTAATAACATTAACATAAAAAATATTCATAGATTCATTACAATGGTATAAAGTGCCAAGCAGGGAGATGTAACTTGTAAGTATTTTAGAACAAAAGTTCAACTTTAACCCCAATTGGAAATGTAGCTGTAATTTCATCTTAACCAAATGACTAAGTGTGAGGAATTTTAGTGTGTACATTTCCAAACATTATTCATTTACCATCCTATAACAATGTAATTATTGTATCAATCTGAATGGCTATATAATAAAAATATGGCAATAACATTAAAAAAATGGATTTTAAAATGTATGGAAAAGTAAACCTATTATATTATAAATAAATTGTATAGCCTATCAAACTAAGAGTTTTATCTGTAACTCTCTGTATTTAATACACATTTCACATAAAGGGCTACTTCTTAATCTCCAGATTTAGTTTTTCTTTTTAAGTGATTTATTTTGCTTCCATATGGAATGATCTCATTTTCTTTCTCTCTAAATCTTATATTTGAGGGAAATTAATTTTTCACTCCCTCTCTAGGGAATGATTCTCTTCAGCTCATATCACACCTGACTCTCTTTCATTCAATCGGTATACTCAATCATTTACATGGATTCAGCGGTGTTGAATGACTGATAGCCTAGGTTGAATGTGTTTGTTACCCTGGTCTCTGGAGTCTTACTGACTACAATACACTCTTTTTGTTTGTTTTATGAGTGAAAAATGGAAATATCATGCAGCAATTCACTGCAAGCTGTATTTTGCAGTAAAACTACTCCATGGAATTCTGCTTTGTTTTCTAAATTGACAAAATAAGAGGTTGAGACCTATTGAGAAAAATCAGGGTAAAACTTCGTTCCATAGAAATATGATCACTTCTCTTGTTCGTTTTGAAAAACCTATTTTATTTGAAAATAATGTTAGGAAAAACGGGTAAGAAAATACGAAATATTGGTGTAAATACCAAGCTGATGCATATTCATCTCCCATCTTCTCTCTTCCTACATTTACTCAGATTGGAGACTTCTTACAAAAGCTCCTTAAAATCTAAGGGACTTTTTGTAAACATGCAGTGAATTATGTTTTATTATCATTATTAGTATTATTAGTTGTTTTTTTTTTTTTTTTACTATTTTTCTATAGCACTTTAGCTTACCTGAATATGTATTTTTTTAAGCCAAAAACAAAACTTTCTTCCATACGTCTTTCACATCTAGGGCCATGAAGAATCTAGAGTCTAGAACACTCCAATCTTCATATTTGTGGAATGATGTCTTGACATGTTCTGACACTCGTGTCTCCAGATAGTTTCAGTCATTTGAATTTTAAAATCTTTTCTGAAGGGGAGAAAAGAGCAGAATTGTCAGCATGTAAGCCAAGCAATGGTTCTCCTAATAGAAAAGGACAATTATCTCTACATGTGACAATGGAAAAAGGCTCTAATCGTGTCCTCTGTTGTGTAAACTTAGAGTTTAATGAGGAGGCTTTTTTCTTATACCAGATAGATAAGAACCACATGCAGTAATCTCTTGGCTATTCGAGGTTTTTTCTGATTCCATATAAAACGAAGTATTGTTTTTTCAAGATCTTCAAAGTATGACAGTGGAGCTTTAATAGGGATTGAGTTGAAGTTATATATTGCTTTGGGTAGAATTACGCTACCAGACCTCAGACTATACTACAAATCGATAGTGATCAAAACAGCATGGTATTGGCACAAAAACAGAGAAGTAGATGTCTGGAACAGAATAGAGAACCAAGAGATGAATCCAGCAACTTACCGTTATTTAATCTTTGACAAGCCAATTAAAAACATCCAGTGGGGAAAAGATTCCCTATTTAACAAATGGTGCTGGGTGAACTGGCTGGCAACCTGTAGAAGACTGAAACTGGATCCACACCTTTCACCACTAACCAAGATAGACTCTTACTGGATTAAAGACCTAAACTTAAGACATGAAACTATAAAAATACTAGAAGAGAGTACAGGAAAAACCCTTGAAGAAATTGGGTTGGGTGAGTTTTTTATGAGAAGGACCTCCCCAGGTGATTGAAGCAGCTTCAAAAATACACTTTTGGGACTTGCTCAAACTAAAAAGCTTCTGCAGAGCCAAGAACACAGTAAGTAAAGCAAGCAAACAGCCCACAGAATGGGAGAAGATATTGGCTGGTTATGTCTCTGACAAAGGTTTAATAACCAGAATCCACAGAGAACTCAAATGCATTAGCAAGAAAAGAACAAGGGATCCCATCACAGGCTGGGCAAGAGACTTGAAAAGAAACTTCTCCGAAGAAAACAGGCGAGCGGCCTTCAGACATGAAAAAATGCTCATCATCTTTAATCATCAGAGAAATGCAAATCAAAACTACTTTGAGATATCATCTAACTCCAGTGAGACTAGCCTATATCACAAAATCTCAAGACCAGAGATGTTGGCGTGGATGTGGAGAAAAGGGAACACTTCTGCACTGCTGGTGGGAATGCAAACTAGTACATTCCTTTTGGAAAGATATATGGAGAACACTTAGAGATCTAAAAATAGATCTGCCATTCAATCCTGTAATTCCTCTGCTGGGCATATACCCAGAAGACCAAATACCACATCATAACAAAGATATTTGTACCAGAATCTTTATTGCAGCCCTATTCATAATTGCTAAGTCATGGTAAAAACCCAAGTGCCCATCGATCCACGAATGGATTAACAAATTGTGGTATATGTACACCATGGAATACTATGCAGCCTTGAAGAAAGATGGAGACTTTACCTCTTTCATGTTTAAATGGATGGAGCTGGAACATATTCTTCTCAGTAAAGTGTCTCAAGAGTGGAAGAAAAAATATCCAATGTATTCACCCATACTATGAAACTAACTTAGGACCTTCACATGAAAGCTATAACCAAGTTACAACCTAAGAACAGGGGGAAGGGGGGAAGCGTGGGGAGGGAGGGGGGAGGGGGGTAGAGGGAGGGGGATTGAAAGGATCACACCTGTGGTGCATCTTACAAGGGTACATGTGAGCCTTGGCAAATGTGGAATGTAAATATCTTGGCAAAGTAACTAAGAAAATGCCAGGAGGGCTATGTCAACTAATGAGATGAAAATGTGTCAAATATTCTATGAACCAAGTGTATGGTGCCCCATGATCATATTGATGTACACAGCTATGATTTAATAAAAAAAAAAAAAAAAACCCACATGCAGGACAGATAAGCAAACGGAGGAAAAACAAACAAACGACAACAACAAAAAAAAATCTTAAAGGTAAAGTAAACTCAAACTTCTATCGTCATTCCCCCAGAAAAGTATTTTTCCAGAAATTGGTACAAAATAACATTTCTGGCAGTTTATAATAGACACATTATCTACATTTTTGATGCTGAAAACGTCTGTGTATTTGGAAAAGGCAAAAATTAACTTTCAAAATGATCTGTTCTGAGCATTTGAAAATATCCAAGCTACCCAGAGCAGTGCACAGGACCTAATTCACTTAGCTGCCTTGTGGGTTACAGTAAGTTAAAAAGAGTGATTCTCACGATAACTTTTAGTTTCCACATAAAATGTTCATAGATATATTTATTCGTAAGGTTTAGTATTATATGTATAATAGGTTATTGGAACTTGTCTGTGAGAAAATTAACATGTAGAATGCCAACCCAAATGAAAAGCCATGCAATACTAGACGGGGTCAATTATTAGGATATCTCAATTTAGCTGATGGCACAAAATCCCTGAAATGAATGAAAGATTGTCTACTTTTGATTCCATCTGAAAAATACATGTCCAAAAGATGGATGGATTTGATATACAGTTAGCTAAGGGACTAGTTAGTGATTAGTAACTTGGGGGATACTTTGTTCTAATGAGTTAAAGAAAAAAATGGGGAATTACAAAAATTTAAGCTGCACATAGCTTGTGTTAGTTACTTGTGATATTGCAAATTCCTAGATAAACACAATATGGGTAAGTTATGAATGGTCTCTGCTACTTAAAAAAAATCAAATTGTTTCAGTGGGACAAAGGCAATCTAGTTCAAAGTGTATTTATTTTAATATTAGAATGATACATTTAAATCAACCTAGAATAAATACCTACTTCGAACAACAGCAAAATTTTTAATTATGTTTCCTGCAAAAAGATAATTGTAACACACATATAAATTAAATCCCTCCATTAGAAAGGAGATTTAAGTCTTGCTTCTACAAAATCTTTTCCAAAACAGGGACAAATAAACATGCAGAAAACAGAATCATGCCTTACAATTTCTTCCTTTGATTTGCATTTTAAGTCCTCTGACAGTAAGGAAAAAAAAAATCATGTGTCTAGGAAGGTCGTGAATATTTCTTAGGCATCTACATAATGTTTGTAGCATTTCTTTTTTAATTAATATTTACCTGAGGTGAGTTCTCTTGTTTGTGACTCTTGATGGGGAAAATGAAATTGAGAGATTAACTTTGGAGGCTAGTAAACAACTATAAATCTGCATAATCCAGTTTTGAGATCAGCCCTATTTTAAAACAAAGAATATTCTTCAAATGTTTTGCATAATTAATAGCCTGGGCAGATTGATAATCTAAATAATAGAGTCCTAATTATCAACAGTGCTATGTTTTGTTGACAGAATATAATCAGTTAAAAGAAAATCTACAGGTAGAGGTCATGAATTTTTAGTTTTATCATCACTTTGCTGAGATACTTGAACCCTTCAGGCAATGCATTTAGACTCTGGTCAGAATTATTCATGAAGATTCTTATAATGTAGAATCTAGAAAGTAGTCTATGAACGATTTTAAATTAATTAAAAGTAATAGAATTACAAGGTATATTCTTTGACTATAAAAATTAGAATTGAAATCCATTTTTAAAACATCTAAAAAATCCTCAAGATTCACAAATTATGCAGTATAATTTTTATAACCCTTATGTTAATGTACAAAAGAACTACAAAGATTATTACAAAATATTTTGAAATGAAGAAAGGGGAGCAATAACATATTTCAGCATGTGAAATCTAACGAACACAAGGCTGCTGGGAAAACCTATGTTTCTAAATGCTTATATCGGCAAAGTAGATTTGAAATAAATAATCAAAGATTTGACCTTAAGAAGTAAGCAAAGGTAGAGCAAAGCAAAGTCAAAATAAAGCAAAAGTAAAACATGATAAAAACAAAATCAAAATCCTATGACACAAGGACAGAGATTGAGAAGCAGGATTCTGACATGAATGGTATGACCCACGGAGAATCTGTCTCCTCATCTAGACAACAATAGCACTCATCTGTCTGATACAACTATTCTAAAACTGGAGTCTATTAAAGTCCTGTATCTTCCAGGAAAAAAAAATTTGACAGTAATTTCAGTGCATTGTGGTCAACATTAGCTTTAGAGAGAAGGAACCCCTCAGTAAAAGGGTCTTCGTTAAAATGGTAAACAGATTCCTCATCAGAAACTTTAGAGACCAGAAAGCCGAGGGTTGATACACTCAAAATGTGAAAAGTTTAAAAAAAATATGTGAAGCATAAATTCAGTAAAACTGTTCATCAAAAGGGAGAAATTAAGACAGTCCTAAATAAACAAAAGCGATGGGTGTTCATTACCTGGAGGCTTGCTTTTCAGGAAATGCTCAAGAAACTGAAATGAAAGTGGATAGTAACTTGAAGCCATATGAAGAAATAAAGATCTCAATAAAGGCAAATACGTAGGAAATTATAGAAGCTGGCATTATTACAGCAGTACTTTATATTAATAACTCTACTTTTTCTTTTACTCTCAATTTAAGAAACTAATACATTTGATATAATTGGTGGAAAGCCTAGCATCATTGTAGCTCTAGTTTATAACTCCATGATTTATTTTTTATATAATTTTAGAGTTTATTTAAAAATGATTAGTTCATGCTTTGGGTACACAGCATAAAAAGATTTCATTTTGTGACATCAACAATTGAAAATGGTGGGGACAGGACAGGAAAGGAACAGCGTATTTCTTTGTTATCGAAGTCCAGCTGGTATAAATTCATAACAGAATGTTATAACTTTAAGATATTAAATGTAATCTCTACATTAACCACAAAAAATAGCTATAGGATATACACAAAAAGAATTCAAAATTTCACTACAAATTCCCTGTAAAAGGTATTGCAGGGAATGATGCCTTCATAATCAGCACTAATGTTTTTAAGGAATTCATGGAATTGGCAAATATTCAATCCGTTGGCCCTTATGAAATTCACAGTCTTGGTGATGATTGACATGATGTTATCCATTTTTAAAGGTTTTCGCATCCATTTTCTTGACATACTAGGCAATACTATGTCATCAAATGTGAGTTTTGGGTGGCAATTGCGTCATCTTCTATTAACTCCACAAGCCCCTCTCTTTATCTTACCATCACAAGCACCATCAATAACTATATCAAATAAGTTCACAATGGATAAAGAAATTTGCTTTGAAATATTTTTCGCTGTTTTGTATAAATCTCTTGGTTTAGTTGTGTCTTTTAATGGCACTAAAGAGGCCATTTCTACAGTGACATTGTATTCGTCATCAAAATCTCCAATAAAAATGGCACGTTGACCCGTATTTGTGGCATCAGGGTTGTCATCCATCACCAGAGAATAAAATTTTAAATTAGCAGCTTTACTCTCCAAACTTCTTTCCATAGACTTTCCAATTTATTTAATTCACTTAGCTATAGTTTGCTGAGATAAACTGATTTTAGAAATAGCCCCTTTTCTTTCTAGAGCAAATTCTATCTGCCATGCTTTCCATCATTGCTTAATAAGCTCACCATCTTTTTCTTTTTTTTTTTTTTTTTTTGCTATTAAATATTCTGGCATATAAGTAGCTTTTTCAATGGAATTGGCCATAATTGTAAATTTTTCCAAAAAAATTTTTGTTGAGAAGGCAGATGTTTTTCAGCTCCAGTATTTCATCCTTATGACACAATTCTTCATACACCTTGAATTTGGAAGTATGTTTTTGCATATAATGCCTTTTCAAATTATAATATTTGAAAACTTGAACACATTTCCTACAAATTAACCAGAGCGACTTACTATTTGCTTTCATAAAAAAGTAGTGATCTATCCATTTTTCATTGAACAAGCTTCTTTCATCTATAATTTTTTTTTTTTGAGTTCTGTTTTCTTTTGAGACATTGTAGAAGCCCTGTTGGGATTAAAACAATAAAATTAGATAAGGGATTATATTTATTTTTATTTTGAAAATTAAGTTTTAGGAAAATAAAAACAAGGTTTGGGTCCTTCCACATCTGGGCCAATGCAAGGTTGATTGTAAAGCAGGTTGGCAATGTGTGTGGTGCTGTCAAGGTGTGGAATTACCCTTGAGAACCATCAAACATGCTGAGCTGACTTCCAAATAACATTAAAAGTCCAGTGTTGCAATGGGAGGTTGAAGAATTATTGAGAATTGCTGCCTTGCCAAGTCACCCTGACCACACGTAGTATCTGATGGTGTCACTTTGACTGTCTGTGCTTGGAGGAGAACTCGCGGGAAGCCACAGACTACCATGAAAATGATGCCACATGTGTGCGCAGACAGGGAGAGCGACACAGCATCATCATCTGAAGTTCACACAATCGAGTTCCACCCAAAAAATCACCAAAACCATCTCATAATGTGTTAATTAAGTTTACAATTTTGTGTTTGGTTGAATTCATTATCACATCCAGGCCCCAGGCTGTGGGCTTGACACTCCTGCTTGGTTTAATACCTGAAGTAAGGGCCTTCTCATCAGTAGTCACTTCAAATATAAAAGGATTAAAGTCTACTATTAAAAGACAGAGATTGACAGATGGATGAAAACACGTGATTAAATGGGGCATAAAAATTAAGTATGGGATATAGTGATTCCTGGTTCCACATATTTCTACTCTCCATATGGAAGAGTTAGGGAGGGGTGATATCCAGAATGTCAGGTATCTGAATGTTAGTTAAAATTAATTTCATCAACGGAAGAATGAGTTCCTGTGTCTATAACTCACCATAACTAGGCCACGTATGGGACTAGTCTCAGAGATGAAGATTGGTGGATGCCCATAAATTGGAAAAAAAATTAAATTTGTTTGAAAAATAATTGTTTCCAAATAAGGCTTTTCATTAATATAATTATTTTATCCCATACTTAATTTTTATACCCCATTTAATCACTTGAGGTAATCAAATTTAATTAACCACAGGTAAGATTTTTTTTTTTTTTTTGCATTCAGATTTCTATTGCCACACTAATAGAAGATGAACCTTTACTATTGGAAATACTCACAATCTAAACCAGCAGTTATATTTATTTATTTATTTTTATTTTTTTTTTTAGAGCTAGAATCTCACTTGATCGCCCTTGGTAGAGCGCTGTGGTGTCACAGCTCACAGCAACCTCCAACTCCTAGGTTTATATGCGGTGTGATTGTATTTGTTCCCATTTTGGTTTTTTACTTCAAAATAAGATATGTGCAGTGTGCATAGGAATTTGTTCAGAGTTGTTTTTTTGTTTTTTTTTTTTTAAACTATAATCCGGCCCTCCAACGGTCTGAGGGACAGTGAACTGGCTCCCTATTTAAAAAATTTGAGGACACTTGCATTCTTCATACAATGGAACAGAAGAGTGATGAAGAAGAAACTGAAGTGAGATGGTAGAAAGTTGAGTTTTTGAAATATACATCCCTCAAACCCAGATCACCTGGAAAATATGAGTTGACAAAATGTTTACACAGATAACATACCTGAATTCAGAACCTCCAGCATCTCAGGGAGAGAAAGCTCCAGATCTGATCTGCATTGTGTAAGATCTTTAATGCTTTGGATACACACAAAGTGATAAGAAACGATTTACCCTGTGAAAAGATTTTCTACCTTAGGGGAGAAGTTGCATTACTTGAATCTTAATTTGAATCTTTATGGCTATAATATATTTTTACTTCTACTATAAAAAAAAAATCTGTATTTATATATTTGGATTTAGATTGGTCCTGAACGTTTTTAAGGATCTTGAGGAGAGTAACAGAGCAATAAAGGTGTTTAATTTAAAATAATAAGTCTTTCCAGTGGAACAGAATGGAAAAACAATGAATATTTACATGTCAGTGGTCAATACTACCTCCAAATGAGTTCTTGGTGGCAATTTAACTCTTTTTAGCATGCTAAAGGAAAAGAGAAAGACTTTGACGTTAGAAAAAAATGAGAGAAATGGATAACATAACCAAAGTACATATTTTTGCAATGCAATATTAAGAAAGACAAAAATTGAGCCAAGAGATTGTCATCCAGGTGTTTGCTATGCTTTCCTCCTTCTTAAGAAATAGGGAGCTGAGATAAGTGTGTATGTGGGTGGGGAACAGGTGTTATGCTGAGGGAGAGTCCATTGTGTTTTGTTAGGGTCTGTTGTGCTTTGACTTGGAGGTATCATGAATTAGAAGTAAAAAATACACACTCATTGTCCCAAGTTTCCATAGAAGTGCTACAGAGCCCCACTTTAACAATGCCAAATTTAAAAGATTGAGAAAAATCAACAAGTTCATTACTTGTAAGAAGTATTCACGTTATTGGAATCATTCTAGCCTTAAGGCCTCTACTAAGATTTGGGGCTCATAATTTTATACACCGATGCCCGGAGCTCATCTATCTGGGAAACAGAGAGAGCTGAGCTGTCAGATGTTAGAAAAGCTGATTAGAGCCACAAGCAAAAGATGAAAGAGAAAGGCTTTAATCACATGGTGGTGTAATCATAGTCTGAAACCAGAGAAGCATGGACTCCTGTTTCTTCCACGAAACAAGATCTCAAACCTGGTGGGGAGAGCCTCTCACTTGAAGGAGGCCCGGTAAGTAAAAGTTTTATGGACTTTGGGGTGGGAAAGGGTGCAGGGGGATTAAAAAGAATGGGAAAGTACAGTCTTGGCTACTGAGTTGGAGCACAGGAAACTGTCTTGAAGATGTCAGGACCTCATCTTTCTCATAAAGAGTGATTGGCAGATATTTCCCAAAAGAATCTTAGGCAAAGACCTCAGATCGAGAGACTTAGAAATAGAAGTGTCTGGCTAGAAATATAAATACAGTAGAACCTCTGTAAGGTGACCACCCAAGGGACTCTAACAAATTGGTCAACATGTGGAGGTGGCCAACATAAGGAACTAGGTCTAATTCATAGTCCCTCCAAGTTAAAGCACAAACTCTCTGGAAGTCAACCTGTCCTGATATTTACATGGCACATGGTCCACTCTACGAATATTAGGTCAACTTAAGGAGGTGATCAGTGCAGGGAAGTGGTCATCTATAGAGGTTCTCTGGTTTGCTAAAAGCATGACCCTCTAGGGAGGACTGTATCCTTCACTGCGACTTCCCTCAGGGACTGCAATGCACTGGTCTGTTGTGTGGAGGGAGTTTTTCTCTTAATGCCTTGCAGATAAAGCCTTTATAATAGCCTATAGCTAGGCCTAAAAAAATCACACAAAGGTTATGATCTGGGAGATGGACTCCTCAACCAGTTTTGTCATCTGAAAAATAAATGGATTAATGTAATTGCTTTGTCCTGCCTTATGAGACTATTGAGGAAGGTCTGTGAGGTAGTACATATTTAATTGTAAAATCAAATAATGGCATAGTCATGATAAGAATCCAAAATAAAATTACAAACTAGTAACAGCATCTATTAATGTCTTATTTGAATTTAAAAGAGTTAAAAGAGTCCACAGGAAAGCCAAATATAAATTGATCAGCAGTTATAGAGAAGCCAAACCAAGCTCAGATGCATTGAGTGGTATAGAAACGAAAAAATAATCAATCAACGAGAACAAGACACTTAGAATGATTTTAATTTTTCAATAGCCACCCTGTAGTACAGAACCATTTATATTATTTGACTAGTTTTCACTGTGTCTTACTCTAAGGTGAATTTATTTCCTGAGTACATAGAATTGGAAGGAAAGTTTATGTGACTGAACAGTTTGACAAGCTGTCAACAAAATTCTACAAATCGTAATTGCCTTTTTCATTCTTGAAAAGCTTCAAAAAAAGATAGGAAAGAAAGCAGATGGGGGGATCTAAATATAGTTTGTAAATATATATAAATTTATATATCCTAGTACATAACAGAGAGAATTAGATCTTTGCACCTCTGAGTTTTCTTCATCTAACCTGGCTTGTATTTACCTGCTGCTAAAGAAAAAGATCTCTGATCTCATGTAGAAAGATGCCTTGCCCCATGGCTCAGACTTAAAACTGGAGAAAGAAAATCTTATAGGAACATTTCCCAAAGTGTATCCACTGCATGATGTCATCCTCAGGACACAGAGTCAGGGCTAAATATTTTGACAAAGAAAATAATTATTTAAAATGTCTGACAATCAAAGCTGAATGAGTCAAGTTCTACACAAAAGACAAATAGCATTTTCTTTCTACCACAGCACCTTACGTCCTTCCTTCATGCTGTTAATGTAATACTAAAATTTGAATCTTATATACCATGATGCTAGTTTTTAGATTTTTTTTGTGAATTAAGAAACATAATCCAAAGAAAAGTAAATACTCTCAAGAGAAATATTTTGGATTAAACGTAGAGAAAATAATGAAAAGAGGCTGGAGGAAAACAGTATTACGATCTCTTCTGAGATGATGGTTGCTTAATTGAGGGTAGAAGAGATAGGTTTTATACTATTGTGGTAAATGAGGTGGTAATATTGGAGTGCTTTGTATTTTAGGGACAAATTTATCAAGTTCTGAAAGCAAAGATTTATATTAAATGTCATGAACAGAAACCAAATTTAATTTGTGTTAAATGAATGGAAGCAAAATTTACAGTCTATGATGAAACTCCTGCTCGGTAGAAATGAAGATTCAGACAACACGAGTCATTTCACTTTTATTTTGTTAATTTAAATAATTAAAAATATGTGACTTATTTGATGTTTATGCCAAGACGATCAGAGATGACAGTAATGAAAAAAAGTTTTAAAAACGACGCTTTATTTTTTTGCCTCTAAATCATTACATTCAGCTCTCTGTCAAAGACCCTGTGTCTAAAAGAACATTTTCATTTTTATAAATTAATTTGAAGCATACGCTATTTTTGAAATGTAATTTGTTTTCTATGCTATCAATAAAAATGAATGGGCTTCTATCCTGAACCCCTAGAAAAGTTTTACTTTTGGTTAGAGATATCTACTACGTAAGTGGCTCAAGAAACTCTAGAAGTCAAGCTGACAATGGCAGGAAGGCAACGGGAACAGCGTCTATCAATGGTATAAAAATGTTATCTTGATATGTATTCTTTTTTATTATTGTCATAATATTCCCTATGCTCTTCCAATTTCCATTTTGTAGCTAATAAACTTACAGTCGCCAACCTCTTTAACTAAGTCTTCTTTGCCCACTGTGTTAGTTGGGGTAACTGGATGATAAGTGAGAGACAGGTGTATGGGAAAGAGACTGAGGTATGGGGGGTAAATCCAGAGGCAATACTGCTTTTTAGGGGAATGGTTTCCCGTGATCACGGAGGATGAGAAGTCCCAGGGTAGGCCACGTGCAAGGCTGAGAAGCAGGGAAGCTGGCAGCACGCCGCTGTCCACGTCGGAAAGCCTCAAACCAGAATGCCAAGGGCATCACTCTCAATCTGAGGCCAATGGCTGAGAACTCAGAGACGCCACTGTAGGTAGATCCTGGGGTGGTTGAAGAATCTAGAGTGTAGATACTCAAGAGCAGGAGAGGAAGAATGTTCCACCTGCAAGAGAGAGAGACAGCAGACTGGCCTTGCCCGTGTCTTTTGTTTGCTCTGAGTCTCCCGCAGTCAGGGTGACACTTGCCCACATCGGGGGCAAATCTTCCCCATGCAGACCACTGATTCACATTCCGGTCTTCTCTGGAAACAGCCTCACAGACACATGTAGAAATTACGCTTCATCAGGTATGCTTGGATTGTGCCAAACTGACACCTGAAATTAACCGTCATGCAGCTCATATTACTTTTTACTGAGAAATGACTCTACAGCTGCTGATGTACCTGTCACGCTCAGAGCAAAGTCAGATGAATGGAGAGTTTCCAATTTGCCATCTTTGATTCACATAGAAATGTTTAATATACCTGCCCGAGTACTTGACTGGGTTTCCTTTCTTGCTATGCTTCTGTTTTTCTTCAATATTTTTTTTTTTAGAATATAAAAGCATACATTCATTTTATAAGTTCATTTTATGTTAGAGAGAAGGAAGAAAGTAGGGGGAAGAGATAAGAACGTGACAGAGAAGGGAACAGAGGAGAAGGGAGATCTTCGACAAATTTTTGTTTGAGGCAAAACTATTCAAGTGATTCATTTTTGTTATAATTCATCTGATGGTTTCACCAAATGATGATGCTGCAGAACATAGGTCTTCTTAAATCATTTCATGATAAATTGAAAATGTCAAGTTACACATATTTGAGCAAGCTATATATTTATTATAAACTTTCTGGAAGTCTTCAAATCAACATTTGAGTACTTTTCATTTAACATGCACATTCATTTTTTTTTGAGCTAATTGAGCTCATTTGCATTTGTTTCTTTAAAAACGTAAAACTACAAATTCCTATAACAAATACTAATGCTGATAAGTTAAATTTCTATAATAATATTAATACCAGTCAATGAATAATTGTATATTATACAGATGATAGAATTATATAATTCGACAGACAATATCGGGGTGAATTTTCCCAATGTGCTGGTGATAATGGAATCACATATTTGTCATAATGGGCATTTTCTATCTCTTACCTGTATTAGTAAGCTTGAACACATTGCCTGTGTTCATAATTTTTACATGATCAGTACAAGGATCATTTTAGTCTACTTAATTTTTTTTTTTTGTATGGACTTTTTTTGCTTTTATCTTTTTTTTATTGTTGGGGATTCACTGAGGGTACACAGAACCAGGCTTCACTGATTGCTTTGTTAGGTAAAGTCCCTCTTATAATTGTGTCTTGCACCCCAAACGTGTGTCCCACACCGAGACCCCACCCCTTCCCTCCTTTTCTCTCCCTAGTCTTCCCTTCCCCTACCCCCCACCGTGTACTAGGTCTTTAATTGTCCTCATATCAAAATTGAGTACATAGGATTCATGTTTCTCCATTCTTGTGATGCTTTACTAAGAATAATGTGGTCCACTTCCATCCAGGTTATTAAAAAGGATGTACCTTTATTAGGTCTTTCCCATATCTTTGTTTGGACAGGCAGTGGATGTGTGTGTGTCTGTGTGTGTGTGCGAGTTGTTACAAGTCAGAACTAACAGAGAAATAATGTTATAGACACATTTATATATTATTTTACTCAAAAGTGAATTAATGTCGATTTTCAGTGTTAAAATAAAATGAAGATAGGTGATAAGAACTCTGCCTCAAATCTCACTCTAGTTCTGCCACTGACACACTGATCTTCTATACAAAGAACGTTGGCCCCTTGGAAAATAGGACACGTTCAGAGCCAGCTGATACTCCTCAGGTATCACGGCTAAAGACAGCTAAATATTTGATGTCAATAACAATAGCTAATGACACTTACAAAAGAAATGTATGAGTAGGCAACTTGAAGAAAGGTTAGCGAATTTGTGTGAAAACATTTAATCTAATCCTGCCTTATCGCTAGTTCATAATCAATATTCACACTTCACTAAGCTTAATTTTTTTTATTATTTTCTGGTTATCGTGAGGGTAACAGTGTTTGTATTGCTAGGTTGAGTCCCTCTTGTAGTTGTGTCTTGCACACCAAAGAGGTGTGCCATACGCCCTGACATTGTGCCCATTACCTGGGAGCACACCCGTCCCCTCCCTCCCTCCTCTTATCTTTCCCCCTCCTCCCAACGTGAATTGAATTGTCTTTTCTTCTACGAGATCTTCTGTTAGATCATCTGGCTGCATATTAGTATCGAGTACATTAGATACTTGCTTTTCCTTTCTTGTGATACTTTACTAAAGAATATGCTGTAAACTTTTCTACAGTTTTCTAGCACAGCCTACCTATATGTGCCCATTTCATCTGCTTGGGATGCATCACTGGTCTCTGTGGTTCATTGGATTGAGCTCTGGCCAATGAAAGGGGCTGAGTTTATGAGGTGTGCTGCAGGTGAATCTGTGCCACCTTCTAACACAGTCATTTACTTTTTTCAAAACAACCTTAGAGCTCACAGATTCAACAGGTCTGATTTTGAGGAAGGAAGAAGACTGGACTCCCAAAAGCCATCTCTTTTAGAAGATGGGAAAATGCACACTGAACTTGGGTACCAAAATTCCTTCAGTTACATCATTGAAATTTGGAATTACCTGTTACAGCAGTTAGCCTACTCTGACTAAGTTTCTGGCTAACTTGCTCTTTGTAGCCCAAATTCTGTGACCACCTCAGTATTGCTACTTCCTCTGCTACTTTTGATTTTAATTCCATTCTTGTCATTTTTTTTTTTGAGACAGACTCTTAATTTATCGCCCTCAGTAGAGTGCTGTGGTGTCACAGCTCACAGCAGCCTCCAACTCCTGGGCTTAGGCGATTCTCCTGCCTCAGCCTCCTGAGTAGCTGGGATTACACATGCCCACTGCAACGCCTGGCTATTTTTTGTTGCAGTTTGAACTGCAACCCTCAGTATATGGGGTTCAAACTCGCCACCCTCAGTATATGGGGCCGGCACCCTACCCACTGAGCCACAGGCACCGCTCCAATTCTTGGCATATTAATAGAAGGTTTGAAAAATTTTCAAGGAATGCAAAATTTTTCTTTTGTACACTCTATGAATGTACTCTCGCTACTTTTTCTCCCAGAAGCAAATAAAACTAAATAGGGAGTAAATTTTTCACTAGACACATCTCACCTCTTCTTATCATCATAATTTGGTTTTCATTTTGTTCTATTTTTCCTTCAAAAACCATCTTTTCCTCAGGCAAATGTCCGTGTTGATTTATATGCAATAGAAATTTACATAGTTATCTGCCAGTTATCAGTAATGGCTTCAAATAAAGAGTAATTTACTAGTCATTTACTAACAAATATCTCTCATAAAAAGGACAAGGATAACTTAAAATGGAACCTAAGTGTTAGAATGAATATCAGTTTTCAGTGTCATTTTTTGAGAACCCACATTTACGGATTACGTTCTCTGTTACCTGTTCTATATTACATACTAGAAATATAACACTAAAAGGAATGAAGATTATAGCGGGGGAGGATATACTGCTATATGGAAAAAATACAGCATGACCCATGGTCTGAGGAAATATAGCAGAGGTTCTGCTGAAGTCTGAGAAGCTGGGGAAGTTTCATCTGAGGTGAGAGTTAAGCTGCAGCTAAGGGATGATTTTTCTGCATAGCTAAGCAAAGACATGGTAGGAAAGTTCTAGGTCAGAGAGAAATCCTTATGAAACTACGAAGACAGGATGACGTTTATGTAAGTGTGGGTAACAGGGATGAGATGGAAGGGAGGGCCTACCTCATTAAGCACTTACCAAGCACAATAAGAATTTTGTTTTTTATCATAAGAGCAAAGGAGAACCATTGAATGATATTAAACATGAGAAGATCATTGTTACCTTTGCATTAAAACAGTGAATGAATTGAGTTTAAAAAGGCAAAAGATGTCAGAGAATCAATTAAGAGGCAGTTTCCATAGCCCAGGGAAGCTATAACAGCATGATATGATAATTTTACTTTCTTTTGTCTTTTAACAGTTTTTTTTAATGATTTTTTTTCAATCTTCTAATTCATTTCTTTTCAGTCACTTAATCTTTTAGATATTCACCTTAAGTAGACTTAACATACAAAGGCAACCTTCAATCATTTTTTAATCTGTTTGAAGCTTCATGTTGCCACCCATTTGAATTTATGGAGAGAATTATTTAGTTTCAACGTTGGACGAGGCAAGGAAGCAACACTGCAGGATGAATCAAAATAGAATGAAGACATTAATTAATGTAGGAGCTACTGGTGCACTTCTGCCAGCAGTGAGATGTGAAGAAGGATGATGAATTTATTTAGCGGTCACACCACTAACATAAATCTGAATTCTGCACCTACAGTGCAAATAAGTAGACAGGGACTTTGGATGTTTTAGGCATCAAACAGGTAAGTGCCAGGAACATAGCATCTAGTTTTATACATCAGCTCCTCTGTAATCTCCCAATTCCTATTTTAAAATTACTATTTTTTTCCCTGCTGAATTCTGACTATATCTTCCTCTGTTTCCTTTGCTCTTGAGGCATAGCCATTATTTTGTGTTATGTTTCATAAGTTAATGATGAGTGAATAAATAAATAAATGAATGTGCCAGAAATGTTCACAGAAATGTCGAAAGGCTTATCGACACAAGCCAGTCTGGGAACATGTGTTTCTTATTCCCAATCTTCAAGTGTCTGTTCTACAAGAATGTAGAAATTTGCTTAAATCTTTAATAATGAATGAAGACCTTTTTGAATTAATGCAAAAATTTATTAGTAGGAAATAATCAATTGTTTCCTTAATATTTAGAATTTATTAATACGTGTTCATAAAGACAGTATAAAATGAGTTTTTATTTTACATGAGACAACAACGTCTATTTTTTTATAATTCTTCATTTATAGAAGGTACAGTTTTTGGCGGGGTTTGAACCCATCACCTCCGGTGCTCTGCCTCTGGTATATGGGGCCGGCACCCTACTCCTTTGGTGCATGGCTACAGATGCCGTCCTATTTTCTATTTTTCAAACACCCCTTTTTGTGTTTTCCATGAGACGCTAAAGTCATAATACTATTATGGATATTTCCAGGGCCTATTTTCTCAGTGTTTTTTATAGTATTCCAGTAATATTTTGAGTATTCTTTGATTTATTTTTACCAGTGGACAGAGCCAACATGAGTTAAATGATGATTTCAATTATGGAGATTGCATTTTCCAAAGGAAAGTATTTTCTTCTTTTGTGTTTTTAAATGGTGAATCTGCATCTTGCCAGACAAGTTTTTGCTACAAAAGATATCAGAACCAACTGGAACCTTTGAGAAAGAGTTTTTAAAATCAAAGAGCACATACTTACATTGAAACAAAGCCCATTTTCATAGGAAACTTTCAAACACTTGAGCAATATTGTCAGATTTTCTTGTTAAAGTGTCATAAATTGCTATATCTGTGCTGTAATTCAGTTCTGTTTAATAAAGAAGCAGAAAAATGTACATGACAAATATTGTAAGTTTGGAAGAAAACCTACAAAAATATCAAATTGATGAAAATTAAATCGTTTTTAAAAAGAAATAAATTTAAAGCAATTTCTGATAAGCTCTAAAATTTTTACTCTCTTCTTAAATATCTTAAATTTCCAGAGAATTAAAGAAATGAATAATTTCATCATGTTAAAAAGAAGTGCTTATGAAATTTGCACTTAAAGTAACTTAAAGTAAAGCAAGATATCAAATCTTTCACCAGTGTGAACGTGAATAACACTTTTATTTAGTGTTAAACAATCTGAATAAAAGAAGTAAAAAATATGTATCAAGGATATTACGACAATTTTCCCCAAGACCAAATTTAAGTAAGATAAACTTGATGATCTAACAAATTTCTTCAGACATGAATTAACATCCAGTTCTTGGGCATTACTTATTTGAGCATTTAAAATTAATTATTGCATACAATTAAAAAACAAAACATGAAATTTCTGTAATATCTCATTCAGACAAACTTTTGGATTTCAGGCTTATCATCTAGGTGTTTAATCTGGAAGAGGATGTTTATAAGTATCCTATATTCTGAAAAGGGTATGGGCTTTATAATCGTAGGAGTGGGGCTCTATTTATGCCTCTGGAATACAGTAATTTAGTTGTTGAGGCCATGAAGTGTGGAGTCAAAAAATCATGAGTTTATAATAATATTATTTGAGAAGGTGTAAGTTAAAATACTTAGCACAATTCCAATAATATATCAGTTGCTTTAATCTCTATCTTGAGTGATATTAATGAGATGATATATGTAAAATACATTTTTGTGTGTTTTTATTTATGGGGATAGTAGCTGTCTTAGTTCATTTGTTTCCTAAAACAAAATACCTAAATTGAGTCATTTATTTATATTTAAATATATTTAAAATATATTTTGTGTGTTTTAATTTATGCAGATAGTAGCTGTCTTGTTAATTTGTTTCTTATAACAAAATACCTAAATGGAGTAATTTACTTAAATGGAATTTAAATATTAAACATTAAATTCCTACAGTTGTTTAGGCTGAGAGTTCTGGGATCAAGGGGCTGCATCTGACGAGGGCCTTCTTATTGATGAGAATTTTCTACAGAGTCTCAAGTGGCACATGGCCTCACGGGATGAGGTGGCTGAGCATGACAGCTGCCAGGTCCTACCTTCCAGTCTCTTCTATAAAGCTACTGGTACCCTTCGCATGACAACCCTTTCTTCTATTTACACATCAATTCATTAATCCATGGATGGCTCAATCCCTCATGAGTTCAGAAACCTCATGATTCCACCACCTCTTAAAAGCCCCACTTCTCAACACCCATACTCCATAATGGAAACTAAGTATCAAGATGAATTTTGGAGGAAACATTTAATCCATGGAAGTAGCTCATATTTATTTATGTCAATAATTACTAATTTAACAGGTTCGTAATCTTGAAAGTTCCAAGATACAAGTCAAATTATCAAAGTATTTGCAAGTAATGGAGGCACAGTGTCTTAACTTTAATGGGGGAAGCCAAGAGTTATATCTCCATTTATCTAGAGCTCTATAAAAATCGCATTCATACTCATAAAGAGTTTTAGAGAAGTTGCAAATACCCAACATCTATTCTAGTGCCAGGAGATACAGTTGACTGTTATGAAGTCCTTGTGTCGGGCTAAGTTGTGTGGTAAGCTGGACATGAGCACTAGGAGGATGAGATATAACTCATAATAAAAATATGTTAAGACTTCAGTAAAGTTTCTATTTGCTCAATTCATAAATCTAAATAACTGATGTGGAATAGAAAACTCTACAAGCATTGTACGAACTTTTTATTAACAACGTAATCAAAATGTCCCCTAAAAATACCTCTGTATTTAGATATTCATCTTGATTTCCATTCTATCAATATTTTTAGGGGTGGAGGAGGTAGCTCACATTCATTAATGGATTCATTCATTCAACAATTACCAATCAGGCGTGGTATTAGGTAATGGGAATGAGGCCAAACTGCTACAAACCAAGCACATAAATAAAATGGTATTTATATTCATCTTTTTTGATTACGTTCTATATGCCAGAAATTGTTTTAGGCAGTGAATATATAACATATTCCAATAACACTTGTAATTTCACAAATTAATTTACATGTATTTACAACACAAAAAAACTACCTTTGTTTATAACAACATTCTATCCTTGGTATGTATGCTAAATTTCTTCAGAATTAGAAGATTGGTAGAAATAACTTTTTTTATATATGTAAAAATTATGTAATAATTAGAACATTGTTCAAGCTGTTTCATTATACAGGAATGAATTCATAGAACATGTAAAACATTAGAACTAGTGCCAACTACACAATTATCAATGAATTACATTATAATAAAGTGTTATTTCCATATTTTTTATATATCCGACATTCCTAATCTGTAAACTCCAACTCTTTATGTTATATAACAGCAAGAATAAAGACATAATGTAAATATCTGTGATTACCATTGAAATAAATTACTCCAGCATCTCTCACTTAAGTTTCTGCAATTTAAGGAATAGTATAAAAACACACAATTCCTTCATTCAAAAATCACACTTAGCTGTTCACATAATTGCTTTGTCACCCTGCCAAAATCAAATTAACTAATCAAGAGTTACTGAAATCAAAATAATTCACTATTTAAGAATGTGTCTTTTAAAATAAATGACAAAGGAATTGATAAAAAGTGACTAAATTATAACTTTAAGCAAACATTTTAAGGCAATTGTGCTCAGATTTGTAAAAACAGAAATATAATAACTTTTAAAAAATAATATTTAATAAAAATACTGAGAATGTAAGAAATAAAAATTTATAAACCAAATACAGACAGACATACAGAGAGAGCTGTTTTGTAGAATGATAGACAAATTTTATTAACTTTTTTGATTATGTAAGCATTCATAAATATATAATATTTTATTGTATAAAGACATTAGTAGAGAAAACTTTAATCCTATTGGAAACTATAAACATTCAGCAGTCATTCCTAACTTTAAACATGTAAAAATATATAAAAAGCAGGAACATTCTTAAGTATTATAAAAGTTATTTTTATATAGAATAGGACATCTTATTCTACTATATGACAATTTAATAATTTTAACTCCTGAACTCAAGGGAATGTTTTGGCCGGGGCTGGATTTGAACCCGCCACCTCCAGTATATGGGGCTGGCCCCTACTCCTTTGAGCCACAGGCATGGCCCATCTATTTTCATATTTATTAAGAATGCTCTCCAGAAAAAGATGGTGTTTTCAGATCATTCAATCTTTAGAAAATTCAAGAAATTCTAGGTTAAGATGACAGTAATTATTAAGAACCTCTAATACATCAGTTGAATATAAGCTAAACACACAAAAATAATGGATTTTCTCAATAACAGCAAACATTTTGAGAATTGTCAGAAATCATAAATAGTGACAATGCCTATAAAATATTCATGAATAAATTTTGAGAAAAATTTACAATAATTATGGATCAAGAAAACAAGTCTCAGTAACAGATAATCTCAAGAATCTGAAAAAAATCAGCAATGACAGCGTGTTACAGGGTGAGAGTAAGCTGAAAACCCGGCAAATAGCATACATGCAACTTTACAAATGTTAAAAAATAAAAGCTGTGGTATATGTATACCATGGAATACTATTCAGCCACTAAAAAAAATGGAGACTTTACATCCTTCGTATTAACCTGGATGGACATGGAAGACATTATTCTTAGTAAAGCATCACAAGAATGGAGAAGCATGAATCCTATGTACTCAATTTTGATATGAGGACAATTAATGACAATTAAGGTTATGGGGGGGAAGCAGAAAGAGGGACGGAGGGAGGGGGGTGGGGCCTTGGTGTGTGTCACACTTTATGGGGGCAAGACATGATTGCAAGAGGGACTTTACCTAACAATTGCAATCAGTGTAACTTGGCTTATTGTACCCTCAATGAATCCCCAACAATAAAAAAATAAATAAATAAATAAATAAAACTGCCATGTGACAGTAAAGACTCTTCTACCAATATTTACAAATTAACAGAAAGATACAGCAGCATTATGGCAGGATAAACACTCAGATGACAAACTGACCACTTCGTATCGTGGGAGGTACGTGGTAGTGGTAAAGAGAATAATGACTTTGCAGTTTGTGTGTGTACACACCATTGTTTTTAGTACAGCACACTGCTGTACAGCAGATCTCTAGAATTCACTCATCCTGGATAATTTTTACTTTAAACCCGGTGATGACCAATTTTCCACTTCCTGTTTACTTCCCCTTTGATAACCACCCTCCAGTTCTATTCTCTGACCCTGATTTTGACAGGCATGTCTAACCATCATAGGCTCAAAAGAAAGTGTAGAGTATGCACTTATTTAGGGCAAGATGATATGTGTTCTCTTTGCTAAGACTATTAAGAGATATCTAAAGTAATCCTGTAATAAATCAATAAATCATATATCCTACAGTTAACAAAAAAGTGGTGGTAACTAAACAGGACCTGCAGGTTCTTCCAAGGTTTAAAACACATATATAGTAAAATACACCTATTTCTACACCTATTAGTCATTTACTTTTTGAAACAACTTTGGAAATTTGGCATTATTGCTGCTTATGCCAAGTGTATGTAATGGATGACACCGAGAGTTGTTGAGAAAAAATAAACCACAAATGTGGAAAAGTACAAAGAATTTGAATTTAGGTCTATCAGCCTCTCATTTGCTAATGTTTTGAAGTCCATTAATTATCTCATTAAGCAAAGATGTACTGAGACTATACATTTGCCAACATAGAACTAAGCCCTGAGTTTGGAATACAGAGCAGTAAAGATTTTCCACTTACAGCATTACTCAAACTAACCAAAATATTTCCTCATTACAAGGTCAAAACCAGCAAATCTAGATCTCACAAACAAGCTCAACAGGAGTCATCCTAATTTTTCTGAAACATTAAACTAGTATTTTAGCATAGTCGATTGAGGTTCCCAGAAGTGCTAACGTAAAACAATTATTGGATACACTGAGAAGAAGATGCAATATTTATGATGAATATAAATTCCAAATCAAGTTAAGGTGTTTAAAAGTACATGGTACTTTTCAAATATATAATATGTGCAATGCTAAGAATGAATAGAAGAAACATCTTTTAAACTATATAGACGTATATTTCTACTGCTCAGTTGTAGATGATTCATTAGTTGAGACTGTTTTCTCTAGAATTACAGAACCGATTTGATACCTTATATTAAATAATTATTTGTCTTTATTTCTTTTTTTTATTATTAAATCATAGCTGTGTACATTAATGCAATCATGGGGCACCATACACTGGTTTTATAGACCATTTGACGTATTTTCATCACACTGGTTAACATAGCCTTCCTGGCATTTTCTTAGTTATTGTGTTAAGACATTTATATTCTACATTTAGTAAGTTTTGCATGTACCCTTGTAAGATGCACCGTAGGTGTAATCCCACCTATCACCCTCCCTCCACCCATTCTCCCAGCTCCCCTCCCTACCCTCTACCCCTTCCCCACATTCTTAGGTTATAACTGGGTTATAGATTTCATGTGAAAGCCATAAATTAGTTTCATAGTACGGCTGAGTATTTTGGATACTTTTCTTCCATTCTTGAGATACTTTACTAAGAAAAATATGTTCCAGCTCCATCCATGTAAATATGAAAGAGGTAAAGTCTCCATCTTTCTTTAAGGCTGCGTAATATTTATGGTTATTTCATCACTCGGCAATGACAACTTCACTTTCTTGCTATGATTGTTTAAAATATGAATGATTATCTTTGGAACACAAAGTTCATTTACATAAAGTTTATCATACGAGTATCAAAGTAAAATTCCCTTTATAATTATTGCATATCAAGATATGTGTGAAATACGTGGTTTCTTTTTTTCAAATAATATATAAGAACATAAAATAATTTGAAGAAAATCCAAAAAAGAATATATCTGTGATACTGAATTCATAAATAGTGTTCAGGATCATGCTACAAACTAATGTGAAAGGATTTGGAGCACCCAGAAAATTTACATAGGTCAGGTATATTTATGTATTTAAATGTTAAATAATGAAATCATTACAGAAAATTACCACATTTCCAATGTATTTTTGCAATAATGACTAATCAATCTTCAAAATTCTCTGGAGCACTTGAGACTAAAATCTCATTATGAATTGAATGATATTCATGTAAATAAAACATGATTCATACTAAAAATAAGGTTAGCTTCATGATTTTAAATATTCATATTCATATAAAATTTTAAATATTTCCAAATGAGTAAAAAACAATTCACTGAAAACCCGACAAAATACAATTGATACAGAAAAAATTCCACAATGTGAATAATTTTTCATAAAAAAATGAAAATCTCAATGTTGTACTCAGATACACATTATGTTATCTGTCGAACTGATGTGGCAAATTGACTAATAATTAAAATCTTAAATTAAGTAAAATTTTAGGTGACTTTTTAGAAGATGAATACAGATTAAACCACTCAGATTTAATTGTACAATTTACCGGTCACCCTTCTTTTTTTTTTGTCTAACTATGTAAATTTCTTTTTTTATTTTATTTTATTTTATTTTATTTTATTTATTATTATTATTTTTTTTTTGTCCGGGGCTGGGTTTGACCCCTTCACCTCTGGCATATGGGACCTGCGCCCTACTCCTTGAGCCACAGGCGCCGCCCCTAACTACGTAAATTTCTAATTGAATTGAAAAATCATTTCCCACTCTAAAAAATCAAGCTGAGAATGCACGTATCTGCTTATATGTGAACTTCTGAATCCCCCTCAACATCTTTAAAGATAATTATATGTTGTCATACTGTTATTAATTACATAACATAAATGAAATTTACTTTTATGATAAATTAATGGTCTATATTGAAGAGACCAGATTTTTTTTTTTTAAAGAGACCAGATTTTTAAAAAATTAAGAAAAAAGTAAATTTTCTTCCTAAACCATACACAATGTGTTGTAATGCGAATTTACATGGTTACTGATTATTTCCCCTGCTTCCTCTTTATATTTGTACTTGTTATTCTCTTATTTTTTTACTTGGCAGGCCACCTGAAAGCATTAAAACACAACCATCATCTCTAATTCTTTTTCAAAAACTACAATACATGGTTTAGCGTACCTTTGTCTTTCAACATGCTGAAATACCATATTGACTTTAAACTGTACTTCTGAGCTTTTCTTACCCCAGAATCACATACTCCTAAGGAAACTTTTCAGCTCATCTCGAATCTTCATTAAAGACACTAGTTGATGAAACATGTGAATTATCTGAGAATTAAGCAAATTAGAAAGATATGCGAATCCAGAGAAAAAAGAGAGAAATAGACTTCAAACACAGATCCAGATGTCCCTAAATTTAAATGTTAGAAGTTTCAAAAGAAGACAAACTAACTGTGTTAATAATTAAATAAATAGCAGAAGACACTTTCCATGAGTTACAAAGAGAAAGGTGCCTAATAAAATCTGGTAATGAGTTTGAAAATAAAAAATTCTTGAACATATTCTTGTGGAATTCCTGAGTTCCAAGGTGAAGAGAATACCATACGGGATGACAAGAATTTAAAAAACAAACTTCTACTAAAGAATAGAAAAATAAGGCAATCAACTGAGTTTTCAAAGCAACGCTGCCATCTGCCAAGTGAGAGAAGTTCAGTAATAGCTCATTAAAGGAAAAAGAAAAGCATGAAAAACTTTCACTGGATTTGGCTAGCAAAAAAGCAACAAATTTGAAAATAAAGGACGAAATTAAAAATTCATAAAGAAGGGACTGGCACAGTGGCTTCTGCCGGTAATCCTAGCATTCTGGGAGGCCAAGACAGAAGGATGCCTTGAGGCCAGGAGTTGAAGACCCACTAAGCAAGAATGAGACCCGGGCCCTACTTAAAATAGAAAAATTAGCCAACATTTTGGCCGGCACCTGCAGTCCCGGCTACTCAGGAGGCTGAAGCAGGGAGATCACTTGAACCTAGGAATATAAGGTTGCTGTGAGCTAGGCTGATGCCACAGCGCACTAGTCTGGGGTTAACAGAGCAACACTCTGTCTCAAAAAATAATAATAATAGTAAAAGAAAATAACAAAATAAAGAATTTAAAAGAAAGGGAAACAGAAAACAAAATATTAATTCACATGTGTAGAAAGTGAATGTTAAAATTGTGAAGCTGTAATTAGAGAGAAAGTGTTAAATATCAATCATATGAATACAAACTGATTTCATAGAAAAAAATTAAGTAAAAATATTGGTAAATTGAATAATTATCTGTCTATGTCACATTTATTTGAATATTTATGAGGAAAAATTCACATATTAATAGTGTACTGTCAGAAAAAAAAATCTCTGAATCTTCCATATATCAGATATTTTATAAACTATTTTCCCTAAACCAAATACAAATGCAAATGTGAGTGATTTACCACTACAGCATTTGAAATTAATAAATACATGTCAGAGGGTGGTGCCTGTGGCTCAAGGAGTAGGGCGCCAGCCCCATATATCAGAGGTGGTGGGTTCAAACCCAGCCCCGGCCAAAAAAAAAAAAAAACCTGCACCAACAATAAAAATGAATAAAAAATACATAAATACATGTCAGATAAACTTTTGTACACTGAAAGGAAATAGCCACGAGACTATGACTATTTAGAAAGAATAAAATGGATATCAAAACTATGAGACACAGCAAAAGCTGTTCCAAGAAGGAGGTTTATGGCAATTAATATACACATGAAAAAGAAAGATCAGAAACTAGGAACTGGGAAAACAATAGCAATATGTACCTAGAAGGAAATATACCTAGAAGGAAAAACTAATAAAGATCAGAACACAAAAATAAAGAAGAATATTAAAAAGTCAATAAAACAAAAAGGTATTAAAAAAAAAAAAAGAAAGAAAAAAGTTGACAAACCTTTATCCAGATTAAGAAAAAAGAAATCTAAGTAACTAAGGTCAAAGATGAAAAAAATGGATAAACTCTTGGGGGGGTATCTCAAAAATACGGAGGATCGTATGAGTCAACCACAAGCAATTACACTCCAACAAATTGGAAAACCTGGAAGAAACGGATAAATTCCCGGCCACATAGAACTTATCAAAATTGAATCATGAAGAAATAGAAAGCCTGAACAGCCCAGCAGTGAGTAACAAGATTGAATAGTAATAAAACATCTCCCATCAAAGAGTAGCCCAGGATGGGATGGCCTCACTGTGAAATTCTTCCAAATGTCTAAAGAGGATAAAATACCAATTCTGCTCAAATATACCAGAACACCGAAGAAGGGTAAACACTTCCAAATGCACTCTAGGAAGCCAGCATTATCTTGACGCCTGAGCCAGAGAGACCCAACAAAAAGAAGAAAACTTCAGGCCAGTATCCCTGATGAACATAACACAAAAATCTACAACAAAATACTAACAAAACAAATTCACCAGCAGCATTAAAATCTCATTCACCACAATAAAGTGGGATTTATAACAAGGAAGCCAGGAGGGTTCAGCAGGCACACATCTATAAATGTGATACATCACATTAGCAGAATCCAGGGCAAAAACTCAGCATTCCTTCATAAGAAGTCTTAAAAAACTGGGTAAAGAACATATATCAACACCATAAAGACCATATATGAGTAAGCCAACAGCTGACATCATACTGAATGGGTAAACGTTTAAAGTTTTTTCCTCTAAGATCTGGAACAAGTCAATGACGTCCACTTTAACCACTTTCATTTAACGTAGAGCTGGGATTCTCTACCTAGAACAAATATACAGGGGGAAGGAATGAAAGTTCTCCACATTGGAACAGAGGAAGTCAAAATGTCCATGTAAATTCTTCGTGACTAAATATATTAAAATAGTCTAGCTCATTTTAGTAAGCCAAAAGAATTCTCTTACTAAGGCTTCTCTAAAGCTACTGCAAAATAACAATCATTTATGCGGAAAAAAAGTGGTTTCACATAAAACAGTAAGTTGACTGGCAAAATCACAGCAGGAGGAGATATTGGATCAAGACAGCTTTATTTGAATTATGGGAAGCTCATTACTTTTAGAAAAATGACCGACACAGTCCATTAAAGCAACAACTGAAGAAAAGGATGATAGATGAATGAATATTTTTATAAATGAAAGATATTCCTGTGGATGGAAAGGTTACTTCATTCATAGATAAAAGAAGGGGGAAAGGCTTTCTTTTCCTTCCTAATCTAGCAATAAGTACCAGCAAGAGGACTCATTTAAATGTTACCTACCCCATAGGGAGCATTGTAAAGTAATTAAGAATAAATTGAATACAAAGGCAATTAATCTGGATAAAGGAAAATATGAAATCTTGTGAAACAACATGAGATAATATCAAATAGAAAGATATGCTACCATAATAACAGGAAGGTAAAGTGTCATAAATATAATTGTCTCAAATTTGATGAAGTAATAATTTAAATTTAAAATTTCTATGAAAAATTTTTTTATATCAAATGAACTACCCGAAATAGGGGTATCTCTCCATTTATATCAAAAGAACTACCATGAAATGAAGGTATCTCTCCATTTATTCAAACCTTCTTAAATTTTTAAACCTGATATGAAAAAATAATGTTCTTTGCTTCTAGATTATGCATATTACCTGCCGCAGTTAAAAAATTACCAAAGCAATGGCTCAGTGCTTGTTGCTCAGTGGCTAGGGCGCCAGCCGGATACACTGGAGCTGGTGGGTTCGAATACAGCCTGGGCCTGGCAAACAAGGACAACTACAACCTAAAAATAGCCAGGCATTGTAGGGGGTGCCAGTAGTCCCAGCTACTCAGGAGACTGAGGCAAGAGAATCAGTTAACCCCAAGAGTCTGAGGTTGCTGTGAGCTGTGACCCCACAGCACTCTACACAGGGTGACATAGTGAGACTCTGTCTCAAAAAAAAAATAAAAAAAAATTACCAAAGCAAGTACCAAAAAGGATAGGAAAGAAAGATATATTGCAAAAACATAATACAAACATGTGCAACAGCTGCTGTTACCAATGAATACAGTATTATAGAAATTGATATACTGATCAGTGATAGGAGTGATTGGGAACAGACTTCATTATAAATGAAATATTACATTATAAATGAAAGTAACAGTAAATGGAGAAAATATAGATTATTTAATAAATGTAATAAATGGTGTTTACACAAATAGCTATGTGTCTGGAAAAAATAAAAAACAACTATGCAAAAATATGGCTCCTAATAATCTAAAAATGTATATGTAAACAATGAAAAAAATAATATGCTATCAGAAAAGAAAATCTAGAAAAAGCAGTGTATAATTTAAGGTCGGGGAATATTCTTGACCAGGACTGGTAATTTGGTAACTTGGGTGATCACTTTTCATACATTTTTTAAGCTCACTTTACATCTGTCTGTGTGTCTATCTACCCTTCTATCTATCCATCCATCTATTGAGAGAAAAGGGAGATCAGAGAAAATAGAAAGAAAAAACATGCACATTATATATATATATATAATTATATATATTCTAACAATTATTATAATTATTATAATGATATAGTATATAATGTACATGCTTATATATATATATGAATGTTACTTATGGGGCCTTTTGCTTTAGAATAGTTTAATTCTGATCATTTTGAACATATATGTATATATACGTATGTGTGTGTATATATATATATATATATATGTCTGCCATGCCTCAGTTCACGCTTGTCATTTCATGATTATTTCCAGATCCTATATCTTTTCAATCTGAAATGTAGAGTTATCTTCATCGAGACTGCATTTTGGCTTACTAAATTCATGCTTACATGCACACGTGCTCATATAACTCTCTTAATCCCGTCAATATTAAATTACCTCTAAGTTACAATGTTTATCAAAGTTTAATAAAAATATTTTTAAATAGCAGGTCAGTCAAAAATTTTGTGAAGGCAAAAAATGGAAACCTAATAAACACATGTGTATGTAAAATAAAAAAAATTAAAAAATATTTAATCACCAACTTACTATACATTAAAAAAAAAAATCAAAACTTTTTCATCAGGGCACAGGGAAACCCTTAGCATGTCCCAGGAGGGGGTCTTTGGAGATCTCCAGAAGCTCCTCAGTGTTATCCGAGGGACTGCTGTGTTTGTTGCTAGCTCACCAGGGCCTTTCACTTTTGTTAGATTTGGTACTGAGGTCAAATTGATTCTGGTGTTGAGGGAAATGGGACAGAGAGGCCACTGTGGGATTCTGGTGAGATTACAGGAGACGCTGTAGGGAATTGGCTGTTTTGATGAGAGCTGACACAGAACTTAATAAACACAGCATGTCCCAAACGTCTCCCTGAAGTCACCTTATTCCTATATTATTTATTGACAAGTTTAATTTCCCCTGTTATCCAGGGGAGGAGGTTGTTAATTTCCCCTGTTATAAAAGAAGAGAATTTGTGTTCCACCATCAAAAATTAATGAGAGAGATTTTCTTGGTTGATTCAAGTGTATGATCACAATGCAAAACTATGTGTATTACTCAAATGAGAAAAAATGTTTAAAATATTACTCCTATTTGTGTATAACCTGGTCTGTAAAGTTATAAGACATGCTTGCTAATGAAAGGGAGGTGAAGGGAAGGAAGTCACTTACTGCTTTAGGTTTAGACTCTTCCTGGAATACTTTGCATGTGATTTTACGAAAATGTCATACATGTTTTATAGCAGTCCACTGTCCTTCCGACTTTTTTATTTTTTAATTTTGTGCTAACAAAACTCCATTTAGTTTTTTGAAGATGCAAAGAAATCAAAGTTGAAGAAATTAAATAATTTTGTCACAATTCTTATATTATCTGTACATACCTCTCTCCCACACACACACATTCAGATATCTTTATAGACATGGCTGTTTCTTCATTGTTTTTGTTAACTTCATTTTTAACTTTTGCATTCATTTGCATCGAGATAAGGGACCTGAATTTTTTTAGGGTTACACATTAACACTCTATATTATTTGAAGAGAATATCAAAATATGACACAGAGATTGTCACAATATTATTTATACTGAATTGTAGACTAGATATCTTTAATAGGCTTCCCAAAAACAAGGCCAGGAGGTTGTAAGGCACAAAAGCATTTTCACTTTACACTGCTAAAGTTTTTGAAAGTGGGGTGGTGCCTGTGGCTCAGTGGGCAGGGCGCCGGCCCCATATATGGAGGGTGGTGGGTTCAAATCCGGCCCTGGCCAAACTGCAACAACAACAACAAAAATAGCTGGGCGTTGTGGCGGGCCCCTGTCGTCCCAGCTACTGGGGAGGCTGAGGCAAGAGAATCGCCTGGGCCCAGGAGTTGGAGGTGGCTGTGAGCTGTGACGCCACAGCACTCTGCCGAGGGTAACATAATGAGACTTTGTCTCAAAAAAAAAAAAGTTTTTGAAAGTGACAATTTCAAAATATCTTCACTGACTTTGGTTATTTAAATTTTCCAATGTGATGAATGTATGAGGCAACAGGATAGTATCACAGTTGTTCTTTTTTATGAGTTTGTATTTTTGCTTATTTACCTACTATATTGTTGCTTATTTTAAAGAAAATATTCTTGAACTGTTTATATTAAAATATATTAAATATATGTATATATTATTATATTTATTGTCTGTAAAATATATTTGTATCATTTATTTCAAATATGTTTCCAGTTACCTCTATAGTTTGGAGATAAAATTTTTATGTACATAAAAATGTGAATATTATCTATGTAATGTGATTATGATGATTTTATCTGAGACTGTTTTTCCTCCACAGATCAGCCACACTTTTTATTTTCTGATCATTTGCGATCCATTTTTACAGTCTTTTTAGACTAGATACATTGGCAGACAGACACACATACACACAACCATGTAGTGTGGGACAAATATGTACTTAATCCTTTATTTCCTAGTTGCTATATTTATTCAACCCACTTGTTAGTTTTCCCTGATAATATACGTTTATATTTTTCTAAGTTAAATTCGAAGAACTGATAGCGTCCATTTCTCTGTAAGTAAGTGTGTTTGCACGCTCTTTTCATATTTGAATACTAAATTTTTATTTTGGCTGCGTTTAAATATTTAATATCTCACAGAAATCAACCATCAAATCAGTTTTGATTATTCAGATGGAATCATTGTTAGCCCTTTTGTTCTAACTCAACTTTAGAATGATTTTGGAGACTTTTAGGAATAAGATGCCAGGGTCTGGATTGAGATAACCTTGAACCTAAGAGTTCACTGTCCTTGCATTATGCAGGCTTCTCATCCAGGGATATGAGGCATCTCATATTTATTCAAATCTTCTTTTATACCACATATAAACTTTTATAACATTTTTTATAGGGGCCATGTTTCTTGGTCATGTTCTTTGCTAAATTTATCCATAGGCACTTTATATTTCCTGTAGTCAAATGTTTTCTTTCGCTTACTATTGGGATTCTTTCAGCCCGATGTTATAACCTCAGAACTGGAGTTCCCTTTCACTAGTTTCCCAGCCTGCCCCATTATTGAACGAATCCTTCTGTTGACCAACTTCATGCTTCCAGACAGGCCGTTTTAAAATATCCAGCATTCTAAATAAAAAAGAAAACACTTATGAAGATCAGAAGACCATAAAAGAAAGATGATATCAAACATAGCCCCCAAAGGCCCCAAACTCTTTTAATGCTGTTGTGGTTTTGAGAATCTGTTCCTTGTATTCTTAGCTGGAGAACTCTTTCTGTGAAAACACGTTTAGCTTGGCATGCCTCTCTGTCCCATCCCAATTTATGAAATTCTCATCCTTTGAGAAACACCTTAACCTCTATACTAGGTCCTCTCTAATAACTCTGCTTGAGACCTCTCACACAACATCCCTAAGTTTTGTTTGCTGGAACTCAAACAGAATCTATAAACACTATCTTTCATTTTAGATATTTCACATGGCAGATTTTCACTTCTAGAGGGCCAACTACTAGATACCTCAATAAATGAATGAAAAATTGAATGAATACATAAACAATAAATGAGTCACTGGCATGAAATCATTTTTGACCATGCTGTAAATACTTTGTAGCTAGTGAGTGCCGCACAAAAGGACAGGTGACTATGGTGGAGGCTGTAAGTGAGCTCTGTATAGCCTGCTTGGAAGGAAATATTCACATAGACAAGTTAATGAAAACGGCTACTATATATGATCCGTACCATATATATATATATATATATGTGTGTTATATCTTAACAAATATTTATTAACTTAACCTTCACAACAACCTTTTAGGGTTTTTATTGCCTACATTTTACAGATTTGGAGACTGAAAGAAAATAGTTTTACTACTTTGTACACAACCATACAACTTAAAAGAAGAAAAACATGGATCATAACGCAAGCAGTCTACTTCCACAACTTATGTTTTTGAACACCAACCTCTAATGTACTGCTTTAAAATATATTGATATCACCACATATGATGCTTCAAGCCTGTAATACTAGCACTCTGGAAGGATGAGGTGAGTGGATGGCTTGAGCTCAGGAGTTTGAGACCAGCCTGTGCATGAGCAAGACCCTGTCTCAAAAATAGCCAGCCTTGTGGAGGGGGCCTGTAGACCCAGCTATTTGGGAGGCTGAGGCAAGAGGATCTCTTGACCTCAAGTGTTTGAGGTTCCTGTGAACTGTGATGCCACAGTATTCTACCCAGAGTGACAGAGTGAGACTCTGTCTCGAAAAGAAAAAAAAAGGAAAAGTTATATAAACACAAGATGGGGAGTATTTTTTTTTTCTTCTTTGTTTTTTATTTTATATATATATTTTTTTTATTGTTGGGGATTCATTGAGGGTACAATAAGCCAGTTACACTGATTGCAATTGTTAGGTAAAGTCCCTCTTGCAATCATGTCTTGCCCCCATAAAGTGTGACACATTCTTATCTGTATGATGTCATCCATTATAACTGACCTTTAAAATGTTAATTATGTGGTTAATTCTTCAAAAGTCCTCCAAATTCCATGATTCCTGAATTTATAATATTAGTAGATCATTTTTCTTATTCTCTTACTAGATTTTTTAATCTTCTGAGGGAACATTATTTCAAAAATAAAGAGAAATATTGTAAGGTAATATTTTAGATGTATAAGACAGAATATGACAAGAAACTGTTCTATATCCCTTTTCCAGGCTAAAAAACCCTTATTTTCATTTACTCCAATTGCTTGGCTCTATCAAACTCTCTTCTTTCAAATAATTTGAGCAAGGTCATAAAATGTGTTTATTATCCCTCAATATTTTAGGGTGCTTTTCTTAAGAACAAAGAACATTTTATGATCAAAGCAGAATGATCAAAATCAGGAAATTGACCATCCATGTGCTACTTTTTCAAACCTCCCATTTCTATTCAAATACAACCATTTTCACAGTGTTCTTTTTGGAAAAATAAACTTAAGAAAACTCTGCTCAGTAAGTTTGTTTTTTATAAAGAATATTTCAAGTCATAGAAAGCATATAAAACTAGACTAAGACATGGTGTATTAACTCACAGCTAAAAGCCACAGTTTTTTAAATATTGTATAATTAGATTTATGTTACAGCCCTTTTCATATTCTTTTAATCTGAATTATTAATATTGTCCAATTTATTTTTTACTAAGAGGGTTAGCAAAAGTAGTAAGATATGAAAATATATTCCTACAAGCTATATTTTATTTTGATGATTATTTTAGCCTCTAATATTTAATCCTACAATAAATCATATTATTTAAAACTTTTTCTAACTGGTACATTATTTCTGTTTCAAAACTAAGTAATCCAGCCAAATATATTAGTTTGCATGGTCATAAGAAAACACTTTGATAAATTTGTTTATCAAAGTGTTTTGTAAACACATTTTCAATCAGTGTAAACACATTTATCAAAATAAATCTGAAAAAAAATAATTTGAGGTACATAAGCAAATACATATTTTCTAACCAAAATTTGGGAAAAAATAATTACAATTTGTTTAGTTAAGTAATTAATTGTAAAACAAATAATATCACATTATATGATATAGTAGGTTTTAGATATGCCACTTATAATCTGATTGTTTAAATAAGATATATATCATGGGATCTATCATATTATCACTTTATTATGGAGACTTTAATAAATCTATTTTCCATAATACAGTGTTTTTTAAATTTTTTTCATAATAGCCTTTATATGCAATAACCTTTGGTTAGGCTCAAACACCTTTTTTTGAATGTAAATTTATCTTGGATGGTAAAGTTTCTAAAGTTACTTCAGCATATAAATAATTGGCAAAATAAGCCATAGACAAAATTATTAAGGACTTAAAGTGGTTCACTTAGGCACATTCTTTCCTTTTTAATAGCAAAGGAAGGTAAATATACGTCTATTCCAAAATAAATAAAATTACGTAACTTCATTATTATCATAAAAACCATGGCACAGTTTATTAATAATTTTATATACAATAAGAAATATGAGTAAGTATGATTAAAATGTTCCATGAGTAGATAGCTGTGATTATTTTACAACTTTGTGAATATAATGAGAAAGTTTATATGGTAAGTTTTGAGGTGTATATATTATATCAAACAAAAAAGTAAAATATCCTGACTAGCAGTACTTTTTTGCTTGCAGTAATGTCTCAATGGTTTCTGGCATAAAAATACTTGACTATCCTAATGAAAAAGAAAATGGGATCAAAATTTATGCATAAAAATTATTGTTATAACATTACTTTTATTAGTGAAAACTAGGATCACCTGAGTATCATTGCAGTGAGACTATTAAGTTCTGACATAACTGCAAGAAGAATTGTTAAGTTATATTATAATCACATTTTGGTGAGAATATTTGTATTGCTGTCATGTTTAAAATATTATGTCAAGTTAAAAATAAGTTATATATCATTCCAATAATAATATATTTATATTTACATATAAGAACAATTATATCTACATCACAAAAAGTAAGTTAAATTTTACGATTTTGTGTGACGACTGTAATTTTATTTTTTATCTATCTAATCAGTGAATCATTTATTCATTTATTCAAGAACTTCACTGAACAATTTTCATCCTGCAGTGAACAAAATTATTTTTAGAAATTAAATCATAAATTAGTTTTCACATTGCTCTATATGCATAAATTGCTTGTGATACATAGCTAATAATTTTATAATGTATAAAAAATTAAAATTAAAATACTTAACAAACCCGAATCCATTCTGTTTTATGGCAAACATATTTAGAAAATATGTATTTTGAGGGACATTTTTAGATGTGAAATGGCTTGACAGCTACTGGTCTCTGATAATGATGGAGGAATAAGGTTGATTTGTGTAAATTAGCTTTCATCTTTTTTAATTTTGACAACGACCGTAAGTAAGATGAAAGAAAAGCAAAAGAAGATTTGGAAAAAATAATAAACCTACATTGGGTGGAGACTGAATAATGTGCTAAATAAGGAAATGAAGGACAAGATGGGGCTGGCCTTGAAGTTCTACTCGCACACCCCAGAAACACATATTTCTCTCTCTTTAACGTGTCATACGCCAAGCTTTAAAACTAAGATTTGTCATGTACTAGCTCTGATTATATTTCTCAGTGTCTATGCATTGACAGATGTTCTTGGTTTACCGTCCACCTGCAGGGCACTGGCTGCAAGTCAACTTCAAGAAGCTTATATTTGGGAGGAAAATTCAGGCAATATATAGATCCAGATCTAGATGTCTCTCAATACAATATAATTTTAATAATATTGAACTTGTCCCAATTTCCAATGTGTTAGGAAACAATGAGTCTGGATGAATTAAAAAGTTCTCCTAAAATCATCTAGGAGGAGAACATTGTGGAAAAGTAGATCTATTCTATTTCTTGAAAAATGTCAGGTCTTTATTAAGGAATAACACAGTATTGGTGCAGGGGTGGTTCCCTATTCTGAGAAATACATGTGCTTCAGTGTTGAGTAAAACTATTTTCTTAAAATGGTACTTGAATATGTACAATTATAACACTTGAAACTTGTAGTCTTTGTGGTATAGTTGGTGTATCAAATCAAATGCACATGTTATATATGAACAAATACGTTAAAATGTTCAAATCACTTGCATGAATTTAATGTGATAAATGATATTGGAAAATCACAGCTTCTTTTTTTTTGGCCGGGGCTAGGTTTGAACCCACCACCTCCGGCATATGGGACCGGCGCCCTGCTCCTTGAGCCACAGGCGCCGCCCTGGAAAATCACAGCTTCTTTTTTTTTTGGCCGGGGCTGGGTTTGAACCCACCACCTCCGGCATATGGGACCGGCGCCCTACTCCTTGAGCCACAGGCGCCGCCCTGGAAAATCACAGCTTCTATGTGGCTAGTGATGAACATTTTGCCAAGGTTTCTTTTTCTTTCTATGGCTGTGTAACATGTGACCCCTCCATTCTCCTATCTCTTCTCTCCAATTCAACTCTGACTAGAAATTTTCTCCCGCATTACAATCTGTACAAAACATCATTTTCTTTCACTGTTATTGGATATCACATGTGTATAACATTTAATGCACTCCTGGGACAATTAAAATGGCAGGAATTAATGTAAATGTAATCAGCCACAAAAACCCAAATGTGGTCTTTGAGCTTTCTTATTGTTTCTGCATTAACTAGAATGTGATAATAAAGGTAATCCTAAAAATGTTTAAATTAACATTTTCTGCTAGCTTCTATTTTAAAACAAAGTTATTTGTTATTGCATTTTCCTTTGGGGTCATAGTCCTATGTTCTCTGCCTGTCCTGGTTTACAGAATGCTTCCTCCTAGGTTTTCTGAAAGAATGTTAATAGTTTCAGGTCTTACATAGTGAAGTCTCTCATCTATCTTGAGTTAATTTTTACATATGGTGAAAGACAGGGATCTAGTTAAATTCTTCTTTGTGTGTGGCTATCCAATATTCCCAGGAACATTTCTCAATGCAGTATCCTTTCCCCAGTATGTTTTTTTGAAGATCAGTTGGTTGTAGGTATATGTTTTACTTCTGGGGTGTGTACTCTAGTTCATTGATTTATGTGTATATGTTATGCAAGGTCCATGGTGATTTGTCTTATACCTCGTGGTATAATTTCAAGTCAGTGTAATGTAATACCTCCAGTTATTTAATGTTTTTTTCCTTTTGCTTAGAATAGGTATGGCAATTCAGTCTTTTTCGTTTGTTTCATTTAAATTTAAAAAAATTTTTCTCTTTGTTTGAAAAGAGACTTTGGTATTTTAATAGAAATAACATCAATTCTGTAGATTGCTTCAGCAATATGGTCATTTAGCAATATTTCTTCTTCCAATCTACAAGCATATTTTTGAAGTTGTGTGTATCATCTATGATTTCTTTCATCAGTATTTTGTGGTGTTCTTTGTACACATCTTTCATCTTTTTAGTTATGTGTATTTCCAGCTAATTGTTTTTCAGGTACTGTAAATTGCATAGAGTTCTTAATTTGTGTCTTAACTTGGCCTATATGAACAAATGGAAATTAATTAAACTAAAAGCTACTGCATAGTAAATGAAATAATCAGCAGAGTAAAATGCAGAAAGGGAAAAATATCCACAAACCTGCATCCAATAAAAGACTAACATAGGAACTTACAATAACTCAAACAACTCAGCAAGAAAAAACAAACAAACAAACAAACATATAGCCTCATTCAAAATGAGGCAAGTGACATGAGTAGATATTTTCTTAAAAGAAGGCATAAAAAATTCCAGTAAGTATATGAAAAATGTAGATTATCACTACTCTTCATAGAAATGCAACTTAAAATCATAATTGGAGTCCATCTTACCCGAGTCAGAACTGCCATTTGTAAAAAGTAATAAGACACTGGATGTTAGAATGGATGTGGCGAAAGAATAAGTTCACACAGTGTTGGTTGGTGGGAATGTAAATTGGCACAATCTCTAGGGAAAACAGTATAGAGAATTCTCAAAAAAACTATAATCAGATCTACCTTTAGATCCAGCAATTTCACTGCTGGGAAAAGAAGTTTTATCAAAAAAAAAAAAAATACTAGCCCTTACATGTTTATCAAAGCACAATTAATAGAAAAGACATGGAATCAATCTAAGTATCCACTAATGACAGATCAGAAAAAGCAAAAAAGGATTAAAATGTCTTTTGCAGAAACCTGCATAGGACTGAAAGCCATTATCTTCAGTGGAGTCGCTCAGAAATGGGAAATTAAGTGTTGTGTGTTCTCTTTTATAAGCGGAGCTGAGCTATGGTTCATGTGGTCAGACAGAATGGAAGGGACAGTAGACATTGAAGACTTCAAAGGTGGGAGGTTGGGGGAGATAAGGAATGAAAAATTAGTTATTGTACAATGCATCCTCTTCAGGTGATGGGTACAATAAAGCTCAGACTTCACTGATATCTTTTGTATCTAAAAGCCAACCCTAGACAGTGCCATCTCCTCTGGGCTCCTTATCTCCTTGTAACAAACCCCAGAAAATTAATTGCTTTTTTAAATAATTCAACTCACCCTACCTGAGTTCCACCCCCCCATAAGACTGTGATTTACATATGATCTTATTAATTTCCTCCTCTTTGCTTCCCCTAAATTTCTGAAATAGAGTATCAGTAGGCACTGTGAAGAATTATAGAAAGGTGTAAAGTTAACACATAAAGAAATTCAGCATTATTGAAACTCTAAGAAATCTCAATCACTTTAATGGACTTGATATCCCCAACATCACTCTGTTATTATAACCACCTGTCCTGTCAAGCTATATCCTTGGTTTTACCCTTGAGGGTGAGACTTAGCAACACTCTTCCGTGCTTAAATTCCAAATCACAAGAAAAGGTTATTAACCCTTTGACTATGAGTAAAGGGTCCATTTACAGCTTGAGAATAACTAGTTTAGTTCAGAAAGGGACCATCAATCTCTGTTGGGTAAGGAACTTCAAAAGAAGCCTCAGCCAATACCTGGAAGCACCTTTTAATACTGTACCAGACAACACCTTTTACAAAGTTAAATGGATACTAAAATTAATTTTAAATGCCATTCAGTGAACCTATAATCTCCTTTATATAATTATAATAATTAATATAACTAAGCACTTGTAAGCCTTATTTTTTAAGTGATTATTTTGCATTGCTGTTCATTTAACACAAATATTATGGGAACAAAATCAATGTTTTTATTCTGTAAAACCTCTTAAAGAATGGATGCATGATAAACTTTACATAATAGCAATAACATAGTTAATATTTCCAGGTTAAAAATTAAATGAAATTATCCTGATGAGTGATGGTGTAATATTTTACATGATCTCTTTCAAAAAATATGCGGACATCTTTGTCATTTAACAGACAGAGTAAAGTAAGCTGTGCGGTGTTGCCATCCGTACAACACACTTTCTCTACTGGATTTTCAATTTTATTTTTCATGCCAGCAGCCCTCATACAAATTTTCAGACATTTTTGACAACTACAATTGGTCCTTACACTCTTCCCATCAAAGTGTCACTAATACTTCAATTTGCATATAAATTCCTGTTCTCCATGGCATACCACATGAATGAAGAAAATAACTGTTTGCTTTTCTAGTCCAGCAAAAAGGGCTTCAGGAAAATTGGATATGTTATGTCCATAGTAAGACATAGATGACGGCTGCTGATGATGGTGATCGGTGTTAAAGCATCTTGAGGAAGGATTTGATGACTGAAGACACGTCTCCAGGACTGACTATTCCCAGTAGCTGAGACAGCACCAGCTATAGTGAGCCCCCAACACTGCAGTAGGTAGATGGTCTAAATTACCTCTTTCCAGCAGGCCTCTCCATTAGCACAGCCACCTCCTAGTTGTTCACAGTGACTGAATGATCACCTCCAAACACATTTACACCCTGGGCCTGGCTGGCTGGTTGCCTCTTACACTGTGGCGAGAATATTGATTGTGAATGCTTATTAAGCATGTACGAGGCAATAAACCCTAAGAGCTGTTGATAATTCAAGAGGCGAAGCTAGTAATTATATCAGGATCAGGAGGATTATTACATATGTGGCCTTGGTAAATATGACTGATTACTATCACAGTGCTGTGATGACTGTTTGAATTTAAATGTATTATTATTGATTTTTTTTGTTTTTATTGCATTTTAAATTGACAGATTTTTAATGCAAATAGTCTATTCCAACCAATTGCCGAATCCTGCTATTGTAACGGGATGATTTATGGACATCTGTAGTAGCGAGGGTTTCCACTGCTTGATTCAGGGAAACTACCGCCCTGCTCCTCCAAATGTGCTTTCCTTTCATCACACTCTAAATGTAACACATTATGCTTCAAAATCTGAGAGCATTTTGGTTTTTGATCTACTGGCACTGCTGTGCTGCTTATAAAAACACCAGTTAAAATCATTAAATGACATTAAGGTCTCATCCAGAATGAAATCAGAGACCATGATGTCTTCCTAGCTTTTTCTTTTGTAAGTTATATTCATGAAGAAGACACAATTTTCAAAGAAAAATCATGCTTAAAAAAAAAAAAACTGGATGATGTCAATAGTCTTAAATTTGAATTCACTGCAGAGAACATATGTAATAATTTATTATTTTAAAAGATCAAGCTTGTGATCCCCTGAGGCATTTTAAACTAAAGAGATAGAAAATTGTCAGTTTTCTAAAATAGTATTTGAAGTTACTTAATATGTATTTTATTTTATTCATTTTTTTATTTTATTTTATTTTTTTGAGACAGGCCAACATTCACTGACTAAACGCCGCACACAAGCTGCATATTTGTTCAACACTAAAATAACTTTATAAAGTAAGTATTTTCATAATCTGTTATACATAAAAGGAAACCAAGGCTTAATTAGTCCTTGAGTTGAGGGCAGAATGACTCATAAAAGGCAAATTCAATACATTTAATATTTAGCTGCAAACGTCTTTTTTTATTCTCAGCACTTGCCTATGGCTCTAATATTGTGTGTGTGTGTGTGTGTGTGTGTGAGTTTTAATGATACCTTTATTCATGTATCCATTCATTAAGGAATACTGAGTGATTGGTATATGATGACACTGTTCTAGGCAGTGTAAATAGAGTGATAATAGAGACGGCTTTGCTCTCTTCCTTCTGGATTTTGTACTATAATCATGAAACAGATAAAAAAATAAAAATAAAAAAACAGTCCAATACACTCAGTATACAATGACACATAGCGCTCTCAGGTTTTAATAATGGAGAATATGAAAATAAAAAGTAGCAATGGCAAATTTGATATAGGAAAGTGATAGAAATCATTTTGGTGATTGAACCTGAAAATTCAAGTTCCCTGATTTCAGTGGAAATTAAATTTGGGATTATTTCCGAATAGCGAGGAGAAGATGTAATTTTGGTACTTGGATAAATTTGGCACTTGTTTATATAGGTCTACAACTACGTTGTCCAATATATTCACCATTAACCACATGAAGCTATTAAAATTTAAATTAACTCAAATAATATTAAAATTTGACTTCCTCATTTACACCAGTTATCCTTAAAATGCAAAAGAGGTACACGGAACTACTGGCTACCATACTTGTGTAGATATAAACACGTCAAGGATTGCATAAGTTTCAATAAGATAGCATGGTTGAAAATGAAGAAAAGAGGTCATTGCTTAAAATGAAAAAAATAGAAATGACAATCAAAAATGATTCAATAATTGTTTGTTTGTTTTTTTTAATTTGAGCAGCTGCTTACGTAGGGATATTTGACAATCAAAAAATGATTCGATAATAGTTTGTTTTATGTTAACTTGAGCAACTGGTTCCATAGGGATATTGATTTCTGAAATGAGTAGAGAAAGAAATAGGTTACTCTGTATTTTTATTGCCCGGAAGTTTTCCAACTAATGAGTATAAAACTGAATACTGCATTAAAATATTAAAAGTAGGATGAATTATCTTATGATGAAGAGTAGGTAGAAATTTGCAGTTAAGAATTTAACAACCTTAACACCAAACTTTCACTATTATTTATTTTCTTCTATGTGAAAATGGTCCCTTGAGTCCTGAAATGCAAGTATGAGGTATGAAAATGAAGTTCATGAACTTGTCCCAGAAAAAGTGCTACATGTTTAATTGCAGAATATCACTAAGATCACCTTCAAAGTACTCCCCTTGGGAGGCTATGCACTGATGCCAACACTTAGTCCACCCTTCAAAAGAATTTTGGGACTCTTTTACTGGAATGACCATCAGTGTTATCATTGTGTGGCTCATAAAAACACACAAGAATGAACTCCACTCAGCAAGACACTGCCACTCATCAACACAAGCACAGCTCTGAGACCCTGATATAGACCATGTTATAAAACCTTACCAAGTTGTTTGTACGGTGCTTCCAATGTGAGTACATGATGGCAAGTTTGTGAACTTAATTGTCAGATGTGCTTGGATTCTCTCTGTGCTTACATCTCCACATCACTGGTTTTATTCCTAGGTATGCGTATTAACTTGGTTACTAAAGATAAAAGTAAGCTTAAATAACTTAATTCCATCCTAGGATACTGGCAGAATCAATCCCACCTAACCCTTGCTTCATGTATATATATGAACCAAAACTACTCTTGATAATCGGATTATGAAAATTTAGTTTCATCATTGGGGTTACTACGTTTTAAAACATAATGACCTTCTAAAGTAGAATCCATATATATAATTATATATAATATAATTCAGACTTTTTCTTTAGTCATTTGGAAATTTCATATTGTGTATCTTTTCTTCTTCCCAAATCACAGATACATGCTATTATCAAGTGCTACAGTAAGATTTCCAGACATTAGCATGCTTTATAAATAATTGTTTATTTCTTTCTACTATTTTCTTTCTTTCTTTCTTTTTTTTTTTTTTGAGACAGAGCCTCACTTTGAGCCCCTGGGCAGAGTGCCCTGGCCTCATCATACCTCACACGAACCTCGATCTCTTTGACACAGTGATCCTCTTGCCTCAGCCTCCTGAATAGCTGGGACCACAGGCACTGTCAGGACACCCATCTAATTTTTCTATTTTTAGAAATGTCAGGTCTCCGGCGGCGCCTGTGGCTCAGTCGGTAGGGCGCCAGCCCCATATACCGAGGGTGGCGGGTTCAAACCCGGCCCCTGCCAAACTGCAACCAAAAAATAGCCGGGCGTTGTGGCAGGCGCCTGTATTCCCAGCTAGTTGGGAGTCTGAGGCAAGAGAATTGCCTAAGCCCAGGAGTTGGAGGTTGCTGTGAGCTGTGTGACGCCACGGCACTCTACCAAGGGCCATAAAGTGAGACTCTGTCTCTAAAAAAAAAAAAAAAAAAGAAAAGTCAGGTCTCTTTCTTGATCAGGCTGTTCTCCAACTCATGAGCTCACAGAGTCCACCTGCCTCAGCACTCCCCAGATTGTTAGGAATACAGGAGATATGAGCCACCATGCCCCGCCTCTACTACTCTATTAAAAATATAATTATTTTTATATTACTATTATTTTAAGTTTTAACTCTCCTTTCTCTTAACTTCTCCTTTCTTAATTATAATTTTTCATATTTTTTATTTTGTTTGGAATAATAAAAGTCTAATGCTATTGTTATAATAATAATAATGATCGAAAATAAGGATACATATTTTCTATTTTTTTAAATTTCAGGTTAATGTGAGAGTAAAAATAACCAGGTAACAATATCTGAAATTGTTAGATAGAGTCCCTCTTATAGCTGTGTCTCTCACCAAATCATATACCTCCACATTGTGGCCATTAAATAACAGCCCACACAAACATCCCTCCTTATCTGCCTCCCCCAACTTGAATTTGAAATGAGGTTTTTTTTTCTCTGTACGTGTGAATTCAATAGTCTACTGGCTTCATATTAGTGTCGAGTATATTAGATACTTGCTTTTCCATGCTTGTGATACTTTCCTGAGAAGAATGTTTTTCAACTCCATCCCTATAAATACAAAAGATGTAAGGCTGAATAGTATTCCATGGCATACGTATACCACAGTTTGTTAGTCCATTCCTGAATTCATGGGCATTCAGGTTGTTTCCACATTTTGGCGATTGTAAATTAAGCTGCAATAAACTATCTAGTGCAAATGTCCTTATGATAAAATAATGTGTTTTTTTTTTTCTTCTGGGTAGATGCCCTGTAATGGGATTTGGGAGTCAAATTGAAGGTCTACTTTTAGCTCTTTCAGGATTCTCCATACTTTTTTCCAAAGAGGGTGTATTCATTTGCAGTCCCACCAACAGTGTTAAATTGTTCCGTTCATGTTTTCTAAAAGATTCTTCTGTGAAGTGAGAACTATCCCTTTTGTATGTGTGTGTGTGTGTAACCACTGAATCTCTAAAGCCAGCACAAACAACTCATGGCAAAGAAACAAAATTTATCTAAACAGATAAGGACAAGTCAGAAAAGGACATGACAGAGTTGTACAAAATGTTAAATAAACATAAGAAAATTCCATTTGTAAATAAAAATAACAGTGTTTGATACTCTGTTAAAAAAAAAAACCATTGTTTGATGACTTTGTTTTATTAATATTATTTTTCTTATTAATAAGTGAACTTAATATGGGGTTTTCATTATCAAGGATACTTTTCATTATCTGGAAATATTGAAATATTTCAATTCATTGGTGTGAACTATATGATAAGCCCCCAAACCTGTCTCTCTTTTCTTTCTTTCTTTTTCTTTCTCTCTTCTTTCTTTCTTTCTTTCTTTCTTTCTTTCTTTCTTTCTTTCTTTCTTTCTTTCTTTCTTTCTTTCTTTCTTTCTTTCTTTCTTTCTTTCTTTCCTTCTTTCTTTTACAGAGTCTCACTCTTTTTCCCTGTATGGAGTGCTCTGACATCATAGTTCACAGCAACTTCAAACTCCTGCGCTCAAGGATCCTTTTGTCTCAGCCTCCCTAATAGCTGGGACTACAGGCGTGTACCACTGTGCCCGGCTAGTTTTTCTATTTTTAGTAGAGAAGGGGGTGATCTTGCTCAGGCTGGACTTCAATCCCTGAGCTCAAGCAATCCACCTGCTATGGCCTCCCAGAGTGCTAGGATTACAGGCCTGAGCCACTGCACTGGGCTCCCATGCCTTTCTATGCTAAGATAATCAATAAGTAAAATACAGTTAACAGATGATTGGAATGAGTTAATAATTTCTGTATTATATGTCCTTTAGGCTTATCAAATTCAAGGCAATTTACAACCCAACACTGAATACATATATTTGTACTTAAAGCAGATCAGCAATGTTAATTATTCATGAATATTATAATTTTACTTCCAACATATTAGTGAGGATAAGTCATAAACAAATCTAAAATTAATTTTTCTCAGTTTTACTCATGAACAATTATTCAAGATGCTTTTCAAGGTCATGTGGTGAATACTTCATAATTTTTATTTAAGTGATTTTGATATGACAGTTGCACATGTTTTAAGGCTTTGTTAACTTTGAAAGTAATCAAGTTGCTAATACATCCTTTACTTCATCTTTTGATTAACATCTGAGAGAAGTGGGTGTACCGCCATTTCTTTTTCTTTAAGTATTGAAGGATCTTGGTTTTTCTAGATATTTTCATATTTGGATTATTTTCAATTTTGTATTATGAATAAGTTAACCCACAAAATATCTAACAAACAAGGTATCTAACAAAAAATTAGATACCTCTTACATAACAACAAGTGAGAGATACTTGTTAAGTATCCTTTAAGACCAAAGGAGTATGAGTTTTAATAGATGCCTTATTCCAAAGCAGAGGGATATGGGATATATATTTAAGTAATATGGTAAGTCTTTGGGAATTAAAGTCAGTGAACCAGCACTGACTTTAAATCAACAGTGCAGACTGAATTACAGCATGGAAGAATAAATCTCGGCTTCAGTTGAGAAGAATAGTATGTTAGTAACATTTATTACTAAAATATTGGTAAATTTTTTTTTCTAATTTTAACTTTCTTCCCAGGAACAATACTTTCCAGCAGCAGTATGTAGAAGATTCATTCCTTGACACCATGATGCTTGTTCGTGATGTTCATGACGCTTTTTTGCTCATTCCTTGACACCATGATGCTTGTTTGTTCATTATTGATAAAAGAGAAAAACATCACTTGGCTCACTTTGTAACCTAAAGAATACCAGTGAAAGTGGTGTTGGGAACAAGTTATTATGCTTATCTTCCTCACTAATAGAAGCTTTATAAGATAAGAACTACTTTCCTCTTCAATTCCTGGACTTGACAATTTTGTGCTAATGATAATGAGGACCCAAGATCATTGAAACACAAGTGCAAAAGTTAAGCAATGCTAAAAGATATACTCATGTGTTCAACTACTTCCGAAGCCAACTGAGATTTTCATTCTAATTCAAGCTTTTATTATATTTTTACATACACTCATTTCTGTGCAGAATCACTTGAGGAAAAAAATATGCCCTTTACCTTGAATCTAGAAATCAGGCAGTGGGGCAATATAGTTAATAATTAAAGTATCAAAACAATTGCTGAAATTTTATCTACATCTCTGCTTCACCTACATGCACATCGATTTCAGAATCTTGCATTAGAAGAAAGACAGGGATAATTTTTATACCAGGTAGCAGATAAAAACTATTTTTACTCACAAGACATATTACTTAAAGAGTTTCTAGACAACAAACTATCTGAGTAAATCTTAAAATGGCCCCTTTATAAATACTAAAAATGTTTCTAATCTTTATCAATATTTTAAAGGCTTGATTGTTGCTATAATCTTGCCATTTAGTACTGATGTTCTTATATCATGAAGATCATAAAGACATTCTTTGGTTTAAACAACCTTTTATCTGTTTATTATTAGCTATTCCATCATGGTGGAATAACTTGTAAATTTACTTGGCAAGAAATTGCAAAACTAGATGAAGAAAAATGATGTATATGGGACACTGGTTTTTGCTTACAGTCAATAATTTTTATTATATTATACTGTGCTATAGTCTAATTCTGAATATTTGATTAAATCATGAGGGAAAGAGTACATTTATAATTACGAAATAATTTTTTAGCCCCAAATATGTTCCATGTTTTTTGTCCAACTTCTACTGACATTTACATGAATGTTTTCTTCAGTAATTTTCCTTTTTATAAATATGTCTTCAATTCATACAGGTATTCACTGTGATTTTGCTATTATTTTTTTGTGGCAAGAAATTAAAATAGAAGCCACGACTCAACATGCTGCCAGAATTCAAAGGAATTCTGAAGGTTTTTATATGTTTAAATGTCTGAGGAGAGAAGCAGTCTAAAGGCCATTTAGAGTAACAAGAATATGCAATTAAAAAAATTCTGGTAACATGTTTTCTAAGAGAATTTTCTAAAGGGCCAAAATTATGTGATTCTCAAAAATTCTACTTTACTGAAAATGGTTAATGAACTAGAAAAATACTGAATTTTTGTTTAAATTCTGAGCTTCCAAAATTTCATAATTAAAAGAAATAATTTCTTTAAGTATTTTGTGCTGTCTGTCTTAAATTTAATCAGGGAGAATGAAATATTTTGAAAAACTCATGTTCTAATACCTTTGTCATTATCCTCACACTACCATATGTGCACCAGTGATTATATTAAATTTTTTTAAAATCATGATTGTGTAGAGGACCAACATTCTTATAAGATGTGAAGGGTACTTTAATAGATTTGTCCTTGATATATCTATAACTTAGATACATATGAAATATGTAACTTCAGTTGTTTTTAAGAGTTATTTTTTATATTAGGAGTGCTAATATACCAATTATTGAAAATTAGAATTATACTGCATTATGACCACCATCATCTTATCTGACATTTGTTAAAAATCAAAGAAATTTGTGAAGTTAAGGATATTTTATGTATGTGTGTGTGTGTTTGTGTTATGCACTTTTATAGTTTCAACAGTTTAATCAGTACTAAATTAAGCTTCAAAATAAGAGGCTAAATCAAATTTTTTATTGATATTCAAACACTGAGGGAATGCACTACAACTAGATTAGCTTTACAGGAAATACTTAGACCAATTTTCTACACTTAACAATCACAATGGCCCAGAATCAAAATAACGCACACACTAAAGGACAAAACATAGCTTCCATAGTGGCACAAAGGCTAAAACTAAGCAATGGACTTTCACAAGATAAGATGAATAGAACTTCACCACACTTATGAATTCTCACAATAAATGTTTATGACTTGAAATCACCTCTGAAGAGGCACAGGCTGGCTGATTAGATAAAAAAGCACAAGCCATTCATATGCTGTCTCCAGGAGACACACTTAACTTTGAAGAACAACTGTAGACTCAGGGTAAAGGAACAGAAAAGAATATTTCAGGTAAATGGATACCAGAAGACAGGAGGTGTTGCAATTATATTTTCAGATACAAGTGGATATAAAGCAACTAAGGTTAAAATAGGCAATGATGTTCTCTTCATTCTGGTCAATGGAAAAATACACCCTGAGGACATTTCAATTCTAAATATTTATGCACCAAAATTAAATACTCCAAGATTTATTTATTGTTTGTCTGTGCAATATGATATCACATAACACCATAATTTCTGGGGACTTTAACACTCTTGTTTCAGAGATGGACAGATCCTCTAAACAGAAAGTAAACAAATACACAAGGAACTTAAATGTGACCCAGAACAATGGCGCTTAATATACACATACAAAACACACAATCTCAGAGGCCAGGTGTGGTGGCTCATGCCTATAATCCCAGAACTTGGGAGGCTGAGGTGGGTGGATTGTCTGAGTTCACAGGTTCAAGACCAGCCTGGGCCCTGAATGAGACCTCATCTCTAAAAACAGCTGGGCATTGTGGCAGGTGCCTATAGTCCCAGCTACTTGGGAAGCTGAGGCAAGAGATTTGCTTAAGCCCAGGACTTTAAGGTTGCTGTGAGCTATGATACCACCACACTCTACTGAGGGCAACAAAGTGAGATTCTGTCTCAAATGACAACAACAACAGAAGCACTGTCTCAAATATAAGGATTATATGTTCTTCTTATCAGCCTATGGAACATTCTCCAAATTAGAACATTTGGAGGGCACAGATCAAACCTCAACAAAATTAAAAGAATTGAAATTATAACTTTTTTGTTCCAAGACCATAATGCAATAAAGGTGAAACCAAATTCCAACAAAAATTTTCATCCACACACAGAGGCATGGAAATTAAACAACCTTATGCTGAGAGACAGTTGGGTCAAGGAAGAGATAAAAGAAGGAAATAGTTAGATTCCTTGACTATAACAACAATGAAGGTACAAGTTACCAAAACCTGTGGGATACTGCAAAAGCAGTCTTAAGAGGGAAAATTATCACATTAGATGCCTACAATTGAAAGAAAGAAAGCAAGAGAGAGAGAGAAAGAGAAAGAAAGAAAGAGAGAGAGAAAATCATTAGGCACATCAACAACCTAATGATTCATCTTAAGGAAATGGAACTGGAAGACCAATCCAATTCCAAACCTAGAAGAAGGAAAGAAATAACCAAAATTAAATCAGAAATAAATGAATTTCAAAACAAAAGAATCATTTAGAAAGTTAAGGAAATAAAAAGTTGGTTCTTCCAAAAATAAATTAAATAATGACTTTGGCAAGATTATCTAGAAACAAAAAGTAAAATCTCTAATAACTTCAAAAAAATGAAAATGAGGATATAACAACAGATATTGCAGAAATACATGAAATTATCTCTTACCCCTCTAAGAAACTCTATGCCCAGAAATTTGACAATATGGAGGAAATGGAGCAATACCTGGAATCACACCATATCCCTAGACTTAAGCAAGAAGATATACATCTCTTCAACAGACCAATATGAAGCATTGAGATTGAAGAAACAGTAAAAAACCTTCTGACAATAAAAAGGTAAAGCCCTGGATCAAATGGCTTCACACTGGAATTCTATCAAACATTCAAAGAAGAGCTTGTATTTATACTACAGAACATATTCCAAAACATTGAGAAATAAGGAAGCTTCCCTCAACACATTCTATGAAGTAAACATCATCCTGATAGAAAAACCAGGAAAAGACCCAGCTAAAAAGAACCACAGACCAATTTCAATTTCACTAATGAATATGGATGCATTTTTTCAGGGTTGCAGAGTTCTCTCTGCAAAGATCCTTCAAGTCCAAAATAAATCTATTTATAAAAATCTTACTTATCAAATTTATTCAATACTTTTTAAAAAGTGCTAATTGGCATTTATGTGTGTGTTAATATTTTTGTTTATTTTAAATTATGGACTTATTACATGTAGAGCTCATCCATATTATTGTTTTTGAAATGTAAACATACTATGAAAATCCATTTTCATTTTTGTAAATAAGTATTTATCTCTCATTGATTTAATTTATGGCCTCACTGGCCTCTTTCCCGCTCTAAACATAGTGGAAAGATATGAATGGGCTCCTTTGCATTACTAATTAAGATCTCTAAGTTAGCAATTCTAGGAACTCCCAGATGTCATATAAATATAAACCTCTATTTTGACACTGTGCAATGGTGAATTGTGTATTGTGTGTATATTTTATTTCATGTGCTCAAAATACAAAATGCCTGGTGCTAATAGACGTTCCATTGATAGGGCACCTGTGACAGTCCAATTATAATTTAAAACATGAATATTTGTCAAATTGCATTGTTACTCTAGATTTTGTTAATTGAGAAGAGAAAATAATCTTCCATTTATATCAATCAAGTTTAATTATTATTCTCTTTTTAAATAGTGTGGTTAGTTTAAAAAAATAGCAAAAATCTAATAAGAAAGAAACCTTTTTTATGCAGTCTTATTGTTGCTGACACAGAAAAATAGTTACAAATACAGGACACTCATTAAATTATCTGGGCCAGCCATCTGTCTTAATAGAATACATTTAGCCCTAGTTTACAGATACCCAGATGTGATTGCATGAGTAAGTGGTGAGATAAAGTACATTGGAGTATAGTCCTAAACTTCCATTAACAATAGCAATTTTGTTTTTTATCTGTTTGATAGAGACATAATTATACAGATATATTCACTTGAAAAGGATGTTTCCCGTTCTAAGCCAGTGCATTTCCAGTCTACTTTGAATACTAAAAAGGAAATACTTGCTTACATAACACATACTAGTCCATCCTTATTATGCAAATACCCCATCACAGATAGCAAAGCATTTAATTTTTTTTGTTTCAGCTATGTCATAGCATTTATGTTTGATTGCTTCTACCATCACCTTGAACACATTGTTTAAATTCAATTTCACATCTCATCTTATTCACCAAAAATGACTATTCATTCATTCTTTTATTTAATATTTTAATATTTTCTAAGACTGAGGGACATAATTCAAAATCAAGTTTTATGCTCCTTGGTAGTTACCTTCCAAACGAAAGTCAGGGAATGTGTTTCACATCTGGTACCTATGATTCATAATGAACTTACACATTTTGAGGATAAGGTAGTATTTCTTTTTCTTTACAAAAATTCTATAATGAAATCCGGATAAACAAGTCCACATGCAGGCTGTGCTCCTATTTATTTATTTATAAATAAATAAATACTCTAATAGGAACACAAAGCCAAACATAACTCAGTTTGTCAATAAGCTTGAGCATTCTAAGACATAAATATTGAGATTTATTAGCAACTATATGTAAAAGGTATAATCAATCTGGGTTCTAGATATATTAAAATATTCTAAATTGTGTTTTCATTTCAATAGTATGATATGGTTAACTCTAATTTCATTAAGTATTCAATTTAGTTTTCCTGATTTTATTCCATTGGAGTAATTAAGAGTAGCCACTACCTTAGACTGAACTTTATTTAATAATTATTTTCTTACATTCTGTTTCACACATCCATCCATCTCAATGCTAGGTAAATTTATGTATTAAACAAATCAATCACAGCAAAATTAATGATACTATAGTCAGTCATCAAAACTGACCAACAACAATATAAATCCGTTTTTCTATTTATTCACTTGAACACTTTTAGTTACTTACTATGAAAACTGACAGTAAATTTTATATGATTTTTATCCTATTCAATAATGATTTAGGAATATGTCATTAGCACATCTTTTGTCAAACAAATTTAATATCAAGAGATGAAATGGAAATTTCTAGATAATACTCAATGTTATGCAAATATGTACTTAAACACGTGAAATATTACCTTTGTAATTTGCTCTTCATTTTTGTGGTTACATAACGATATTTTCTTCGGTTGGGATATTTTAGAATAGATCATTTATCAGGTGGTTTTCTCGAAAACCAGTATCTATATAGCTCATGTTCCTGCTATGATTATATATTGTAGTCTGGCCTATATAAATTGTTGCTACTCTATCAATGAAGAGGTCATAGTTCCGATATGAAATAGAAATTTTCTTCTAAGTTCTACAAACATGAATGTGACCATAGTAGTTATTCTTCGCAGTGTATCTGTCCAAAAGACTTTAGGTTTTTATTTGATCATGTGTAAAATAAAATGCTGGAGTGAAAATTATTGATTGGCAAAGAAATCCCCAATAAAATCCAGTCAAAGTAAAATGCTGGAAAGCAGAGAAGTCCTATCCAACTCATTTATCAATCTGACACGTAATTATCAGTAGCTGTATATTATTAACAAAATGCCATCGCTATCCGGGCGCTACATTAGCGAAATATGAAATGCAACTTTTTGCCTTCCATCGAACCTGACAATTATTTTCATTTGTTTGCTTTTTTCTTCAAGTTGTGGGAGTTTGACTTTGAAAGTGAAGTTTATTATAAGGAACCTTAAGGTTAAAAAGAAACAGATGTCAACCGAGATCTCTTTAGAAACAGCACATGTATAAGAACTTCCACAATCATTATGTACGTACTCTAACAACCAACATGGACTAAAATCCTAACTCCCAACTTACTCTCGTTAACATTTTAAATTAGAATTGAAAACATTCAAGATTTAAAAAGTCAACGGGCTCCTGAACTATATCAAGAGAAATAAACTCTCGTCTCTTTCCATCAACTGGGTTGACACAAACAGCTTCCTGAATATTGTGCTTGGAGATTTATTTTATTTGCTCAAAAAAGATTGTAGTGCGTTCAGTATACCTTGCTTTCCTTTTACGTATATAACGGAGAGACCCCCCAAACACACAGACACAATTACTTTTAATTGTTTACTTTTGGTTTTAGGGACCTAGGGAAGCATTACTATTTTTATTTACTACATAGCTTCATAGCAACCCTATTTATTTATTTATTTTTTGGACTGATCATTACCAGCGTAAAGCTTTAAGTAATTCCCTCAGATACAGAACTGTCAAAAACTTCAAAGTACAGTAATATATTCAAACAATTTTTCTTTGCTTTTAATATTGATTATTCCTCTGGAAATAAACTTCCTGGCTTAGGTCCCCAAATCTCACTGCCTTACAGTCTGTATAAGTTCTAAGAATTTCTTTGTCACTGTTGCATGGTTTATGCTCCAAAAATGGAATATTATGGCTTGTGAGTGTTTGGTCTCATGATTAGCACGTTGTTAAAGAAAAACAATAAGCTGAGCATAACATTAAAATTAAAGTTCCATTCGAATGTTTATCATTTATATCCTTTGCTGGTGTGTGTGCTTATGTCCTGTGTGTCTGATAAATTCAATTCATGGGGCGCTGCACCAAATAATATAATGTGATGTCTTCCAAGTTTTTCTCCCCCAATATTTATTAAACTATTATTTGGATAAATGGACCTGTGATTTTTTTTTGTTGTTGTTGTTAGCAAGATCCAGATTTAAATTTGCTAGTTTGAGGCCTAATCAATACTGTGCTAACTGCTCTGCTAATCCTCTCTCACCACTTCTCTCATTCATATTTCCAGAAAACTATTCACTGTTATCACCTCACCGCAGATAATTGATTTTACTAAGGTAATAACTTTAGAAGCTTATCACTTATTTTTTCCTTTCCTTCAACTGCAGGACTCGGTCAGGTTTCGACATATAGCCTTCATTTATGATTAACTAAAACGGATCATTCTGTAGTCCAACTTAATGAATGATGGAAAAATTTAAAAAAAGGAAGAAAAGAAGAATAAAGCCTGGGCAACGTTAGTTTCCATATAAGAATAATTAACAGGGCTTGCCATATTTGGTATATTGAAACAGTTCAGAGACTTCTGAACACAGAAACCTTTTGGAGGAATTTATGTAACTTCATTGCATGTTTAACACTGAGGGACGTGAAAATAATGTAACATCGGGCGGCGCCTGTGGCTCAGTCGGTAGGACACCAGCCCCATATACGGAGGGTGGCGGGTTCAAACCCGGCCCCAGCCAAACTGCAACCAAAAAATAGCCGGGCGTTGTGGCAGGTGCCTGTAGTCCCAGCTACTCGGGAGGCTGAGGCAAGAGAACCGCTTAAGCCCAGGAGTTGGAGGTTGCTGTGAGCTGTGTGAGGCCACGGCACTCTACTGAGGGCCATAAAGTAAGACTCTGTCTCTACAAAAAAAATAAAATAAAATAAAATAAAAAAATAAAAACCATTGGAAAAAAAAAGAAAATAATGTAACATCACTCACAATTACAGTTAGAAGCAAAACTTTTATAAGCTCAAACTTATGGATTCTTACCTAAAAATTGTATAACTTTAAATTTCTAGCTATTGTCTGAAAATCTAGACTTTACCTTTAGTTATGACTTGAAATTCCTATATGCAAAATGACAAATAATTCTAATGCTTTCCCTGTAAATGGAAAGGCATACTGTTGATTGGCTTGTTTTGTTCGTGTTTAATTTCTAATGAAAGTTTTTGCAATTTATTTTTTAAAAAATATGAACTTCAGGCCGGGCATGGTGGCTCACGCCTATAATCCTAGCACTCTGGGAGGCCGAGGCGAGTGGATTGCTTAAGTTCACAGGTTTGAGACCAGGCTGAGCAAGATCAAGACCCCTGTCTCTAAAAATAGCTGGGTGTTGTGGCAGGCACCTGAGGCCCAGCTACTCAGGAGGCTGAGGCAAGAGAATCGCTAGAGCCTAAAAGTTTGAGGTTGATGTGAGATGTGACACCACAGCACTCTACTGAGGGCGACAAAGTGAGGCTCTGTCTCAAAAAAAAAAAAAAAAATTATCAGCTTCATTGGACTTAACGTGTTTTATCTTTTAAACTAATACCCTTCATATTTCCTGCTATACACTGTAATAATGATAATTGTGGCTCATGAAGATAAGAGTTCTTGCTCATTTAACATTTTAAAAATACAAATTCTGTATATTGGTAAAAAATATATAAATTATGCTTGGAAATAAGTCGGTATTAAAAGTCTGCATTCTATAAATAATTCATTTACTCAACTTTTACCTCACTACAGTCCAGAGGTTGGGAGGGTACATGTTGAGTTTACGTAGTAAGTTCCAGTTAACAAGAATGAAGATATATGAATTCCCAGTTGCACGTATGACCCTGAAAATCTGCAGTAAGCTCTTGTTTTCACTTTGATAATGGCACAGAGACCTTCACAGCTGGTAGCCACCAGGCCCCTGGATGCTCAACCAAAGAAGCAAAGGAAGAGAATGGGCAGTGGGATACTGGGAAGCCATATCTCAAGGAAAAAAGAAAAAAATCAAAGCCCAATATACTTTGGTTGCTTACTTCCATGATGTATCTTCCCACCAGGGCCAGTTTCAAGATACCAACAGTTTCACCATGGGCTGGCAAATTCTTGGAAATTGACCAATCATGTACTGTGAGTCACTTAAAGCCAATTCCAGCACACTAGTAAATAAGGGATCGCACATTGTCCACCCCCTTTATTCATAGTCTTTCTGTATTTTAAACCCTACTTGGTAGTGATCTAATTTGACTGGCTCTTGGATGATTAGCTCTGAGCCTTCGGAATTGTTTTTGTGATAAGAGTAGTTTTGTATGTCAGGGTCCTTAGAACAAACTGCACCAATTCAAATTCAATCTGAGAAGCTGAGATCAGTCACACAAATGCCATATTCCTATTTGATTAATCCCAAGTAAAAATTCTGGATGCTAAGGCCTGGGCGAGCTCCCTGGTTATTGATACTCCGTAAGTGTTGGCTGATTCATTACAGAAGATAATGATATCTTTGCAACTTTATTTGAAGAAGATACCTGGAAACTCATGCCTGGTTTCTCCTCTACTTTTCCCCCATGTTTCCTTTCCCTTTGCTGGTTTTAATTCACATCCTTTTACTGTATGGTATAATTAATTTCATATGTCAAATTGACTGTGGCCAGATTACAATTTCTGAGTATATCTACCAGGTGAAGTTATTTCCAAATGAAACTTCCATTTATATTGGTGGACTCAGTAGATTGCCTCACCCGTGTGGGTGAACATCATGCCTGGCTGTTGAAGATTTGAATAAAACCATAACAAAGAGGAATTAACCCCTTTCACATCCTGCCTGCCTGCTTGGGCTCCTTTCCCTTGAACTGGACTGAGATATACACTATTGGCTCTGCCTGGATTGTTAGGCCTTCAGACTCAGAGTAAAATTACTTCACCCACTTTCCTGGTCCTCCAATCTACAGACAGCAGATGAGACTTCTCAACCTCCATACCAGCATAAGCTAATTCCTCACTATACACCTACGTATCACATTTAGAGATCTACCTCCTGTTGGTTCTGTTTCTCTGGAGAGCCTTAGGTCCTGTGAGTACATCTAGTAAACCATTGGTCCTAAGATGGTATTAGGGTTCCCAACATAGACTCTAATGGATAAAAGTAGAAAATGTGCAATGTCAGATGGGTAATGTAAACCTACATATGAAAACTACATAAAAGGTTCAAAACAATTGCTAGAAATAAAAATATAGTAACAGAAATAAAGAATGCCTTTGAGAGACTTAACAGTGGACCTGATTCAGATGAAGAAAACATTGGTGAAGTTGAAGATAGGCCCATTAAAATCTTCCCAAATTAAAATACAAAGAGATTAAAAAGAAGAATTTAATATTGAAAAGTACATCTAAACAATTTGGGACAATGTCACAGGTTGTGAAATTTTCATTATCAGAATACCAGAAATAGAAAGAAGAGAGAAATAGTGAACAAAGTAATAAGCAGGTTGCAATCGGATTTTCAAAGTTGAAACAGACATCAAGTGGTCTATATGGCTTAAAGTTTGAAAATAATGCCTAGCAAGCAATAAGACAGCACTGATTCCTTCACTTCTAAAGAAGTGTATAGTACATACCTGTAATTGGGTATGACTCTCTGTCATGTGTGTTTACATATGTTAAAACCTCAACGTGGAGAAAAATGTGCAAAAATACTTAGAGATGTCATTTCACATTTTTTATACATACTATCCTGTAGGAAAATTATTCTATTATTTGAAGAGTTAACAAATTTAATCAGAATCATATTAGGAGATGATTTCACCTGGGAATACAAAACAAAAAGAAGGGACTAAGTTGTTTGAAACCAGCTCTGGTTACTTGGTTATGTCTCCAGTGCTTCATGTAGATTTCAAAGCATTCTTTATTTTATTATTATTATTTTTTTTTGAGACACAGTCTCACTTCGTCAACCTTGGTAGAGTAACATGCCATCCTAGCTCACAGCAACCTCGACCTCTTGTGATTCACTTGTCTCAGCCTCCAGAATAGCTGGGACTATAGGTGCCTTCCACCACACCTGACTATTTTTAGAGACAGGGTCTTGCTCAGACTGTTCTTAAACCTATGACCTCAAGCAATCCACCCACCCCGGCCTCCCAGAGTAGTAGGACTACAGGTGTGAACTACTGCACCCGGCCCTCAAAGAGTAGTTTAGAAATTCAAGAGTATTAGAGAAGAGAGATAGTGAAGTATCATTTTAAGTTAGAGTTCAGAGGAAATGAAAGTTTTAGGTTTTAGGAGTATGTTTGCAATTCCATTAGTTCCCATGTAATTTACCTTATCCATAAATGTGCAGATAAATTTGGGGTGTGAATAAGTGACATATAGTGCCTGACTAGTTTTATATGACAAAAATTTGGTAACACGGCAAAAATCTGATAGATTTTGGTAGATTGTTTCAAACAGAAATTTCTTTCTCTTCTAAAGTGGTATTGTTCTTATGCATAATAATTCAATAGAATTAAGAAACAAAAGAAGTGATGTAACATTAGGGTTAGATAATCTTTCTGCCGCAAAAGCAGAATATTTTAGGTAAGACAATCCTTCTTTCTAATATTTTGGTTTTGTATAACTTGGATAGTTGGGATTTCTGGAGTTTATTCAATAATTTTAAACTGAATGCAGTTTATTTTAAGAATGAATATACTGGGAAAAAATAATTAAGTAGTGGGTAAAGATGAGTTGTTAGAGACACTCAAGGTGGGTTAAGTATTTATAAGGAAGAGAAGAGGAAGGCCTAAAATGCCAACAATAAGGGGAGGGGAGGGAGGGGAAGGTGGGTGGAGGGAAGGGGATTGGTGGGATTACACCAGCGGTGCATCTTACAAGGGTATATGTGAAACTTGGTAAACAGTCTGTGAAGCTAGTGAATGATGCCCCATGATCATATCAATGTACGCAGCTATGATTTAATAAAAGAAAAAAAAATAATTTTCCAGATACTGTATCTTAAACTGTAATGAGTCCACAGTAAGAATGCAAGATAAAAACAGTTTTTGCTTGGTCTATACAGCTCCAAAATCAACAGAATGGTCAATAGATTAGGGCACAAATTCAGTAAATATGTGTGTGAGAGTGGGAGGTTACATAAGAATTTATCTATTCCTATATATAAATGTGTGTGTGTTTAAATGTGTATTGTGCACTGGGTCTTTAAAATAATATAACCATTTATAAATTATGATAAAATATAAATATGTATACTGTTTGCATTGCTTTTTTCACTTGACACTATAATTTCTTACTTTGGAATATTTCCCTTTATCTTCTATTAATAACCATGCAACGAACATCATTACATATACTGATAAAACATTTCTATTTTTCTTCTTGGGAAAATACTCTAAAAATACTAGGTCAGGTATATTCACTTTTGTAAAGATCCATCAAAGAAAAGTTGCTTTCTGAAGGCATTGCAATTTATGTGACGGTGTTTTAAACCAAAATGATCTGTGCTTCAAAGAAAACGCATAGTGTCATATTTTTGAAAATACTAGATTCTGGGCCTAGATAAAGGTAATAGGATGTGAAAAAGTCAGTGGTTCTTTAAAAGCCATTTCACATGTGCCTGGGGACAGGAGAATCATACAGCCTAAAGTTTGAATAGCAAAGACAAGGGAATAATTCCCTTCATTTCACTGCAATCTGAGGTCTTGAGCTTTTTACATAAAACCTCCTTGACTTTCACACACATCATTACAAATGTGCATTGAATCCTGTCCTGATGTCTCGGAGTGATTATTGTGTATACGACTGTCTCTTTTCCTTTTCTCCTCATTATTCTGCATTTTTCTGTTGCTTCTTGGTAAATGCTGTTGTAATGTGAATTTCTTTCTAAATAAGGTAGTAGAATAATTTCACTTGTTGAAAAGAATTCAAAAGAAACCAACATTATGAACAGTGAATATCTGCAACAATTATATATAGTAATCTTACAAAATTTAGCATGAAAAGGTGCTTTCTGAATATTCAAATTGCCCTTCATTTCATTCAGTGATTTGCATTATCTAGTCTTGAATAGAATCTGCCAAGTTAAAACTTCTACAAACATTTTATATTGTATGTACATAAAAAGGAGCTTTGCCAGACATATACTTTATTCAAGTAATATTTTTTATCAAGTGCTGCAGAGTTTATTTAAATGTGTCCTCTCTTGGTGGTTATATAAGCCATTAAAATAGTAAAAAAGAAAATCACTGAATCTAAATATCTAGTCTCTTTTATCCACAGTTTGCTCTTCTTCGGTAAATTCTACACAGCGCAGCCAGAATAATCATCATGAAATTAAATTTTATTATGTGGCATTAAAAAAAATTGTAGATTGAAGGGGTCAAGGTGCAGTTTTGTTACCTAGGTAAATGGGGTTGTGTAGCAGTGAAGCCTAGGCTTTTGCGATGACCATGACTTGACAGTATAGATTGTACAAAATGGGTAATTTTTTGCCCCTCAGCCACTCCCACCCTTCCAAACCTTTTGGAGATTACCATATCTGCTGTTCCATGCCATATGACGACATATAACCACACATAACCACTGTTTATCTCCCACTTACAAGTGAGAACGTGATGTATTAGATTTTCTGTTCTTGAGTTACTTTACTGAATTGTGTTACACTAAACACACAGTGCAGGTTTCTTTTTGATATCATGCCTTCTTTCCTCTTGAGTAGGGGAAATGAAATAACATAGATTAGAACAGAATTAAATAAAATTGAAGCCACACAAACCCATGCAAAAGATAAATGGAATGAAAAGTTGGTTCTTTGAAAAGATAAAGTTGAAAATGAAATGGTAGATTGACTTTTAGTTCTTTGTTTTCCCTATGTTCTATTAATTTAATTTACATTTCCACCAACCATGTATGAGTATTCCCTTTTATCTCCATCCTCACCGACATTTATTGTTTTTTTGCCTTTTTCATAATGGACATTGGGACTGGAGTAAGAAGGTAGCTCATTGTGATTTTAATTTACATTTCTCTAACAATAAATGATGTTGAGCATTTTTTATATTTATGGAACATTTGTGTATCTTCTTTTGGTTAAATATCTGTTAATGTGTGTTTCCTCACATTTGTTGTTTGCTTCTTTGTCTTATTGAGTTGTATGATTCTGTACGAATTCTGGGCATTAGTCCTTTTTTAGATACATTGTCTATGAACATTTTGTCCTATCCTATAGCTTTCTATTTACTCTGTTCATTATTTCTTTAGCTGTGCCAAACTTTTCCATTTATTGATTTCACTTTTTACATTGCTGTTTGGGTTTTAGTCATCATTTTTCCTAGGATTTTTGATAGAGCTTATGACAAGTGCACCCTATTCAATAAATAATGCGGGCACAATTAGATACTCATATGCAGAAGAATGGAACTGGATTCCTCTTACTATATGTAAAATTTAATTCAACATGGATGAAATAAATATAAGACCTGAAACAGAAAAAAAAAAAAAATAGTATCCTGTTCCTCATCCCTATGGTAGAATTAGGTTGTGTATCCATCTGCTCCTGTGCTTTTTTTTCCATTTAGTGGAGTATTTTTAACAATGACTCAGGAGCACTACTCATTATTGATCTTTTCAGGCTTTGTATTTCTTTCTGAATCAAGACTGGGAGGTGATGCTGTATGTTTCCAGAAATTCATTTCTTTCCTCTACATTTTCTAGATTGCAGGTATAGATATGTTCAAGCAGTCTTTGATGATCTTTTATATTTCTATGCTATCAGTTTTATTGTCTCCTTTTTTTCCATTTCTTTTTGAGCTTATTTGAAGTCTTTCTCTTCTTTTTTGTTTGGTTTTTTTTCCCCTTTTGGTTAATCTAGCCAATGTTCTGTCAACTTTATCTTTTCAAAGAACCAATTTTTCATTCCTGTATTCTTTGCATGGGTTTGTGTGGCTTCAATTTTATTTAATTCTGTTCTAATCTTTGTTATTTCATTTCTTCTGCTAGGTTTCAGTTTGCTTTGGTCCTACTTTTCTCGTTCCGTGAGCTGCTAAATTGTGATAGCTATAAATTTTTACCTTAGCAATGCTTTAGGAATTTCTGTTCCAGAAATTTTGAAACATTGCTTCACTATTTTCAAAATATTCAAAAATTATTTAAATTTGTCTTAATTTTGTCATTGAATTGAAGATTATTCCAAAGCAGGTTGTTTGATTTACATGTATTTATGTAGTTTTGAGGGTTTCTCTTGGAATTAATTTCTCATTTTATTTCATGGCAGTCTGAGAAGATATGACATTTTCCCTTTTTAAAAATTTAATGAGACTTTTTTTGTGGTCTAACATATGGTCTATCTTAGAAAATAGTCTATGTGCTAATGAGAAAATACATATTCTGGAGTTGCTTGGTAAAATGTTCTGTAAATGTCTATTAGCTCCATTTATTCTAGAATCTAAGTTTAAATCCATTATTTCATTATTGATTGTATGCCTTGATAATCTGTCTAGTTCTGTGAGATGTTGAAGTCCCCTACAATTATTATAGTATTGTCTATTTCTTTTCTTAGATCTAGCAGTATTTGTTTTATGAATCTGGGTACTTTAGTGTTGGGATTATTATATCTTTTTATTTAATTAATCCCTTTATCATTATATAATGACTGTTTCTGACTTTTTGTACTAGTGGTAATTTAAAGTCTATTTTCTCTAATATGAGCATAGCTAATCCAGGTCACTTGTGGTTTTCATTTGCATTAAATATCTTTTTTACCCCTCTACCTTGAGTTTATAAAAGTCTTTATAAGTTAAATGAGTATTTTGTGAGCAACATATGTTTGGTTCAGGTTTTTTATTCATTTGGCCAATCTATATCTTTGATGTGGAGCATTTAGTTTATTCATGTTCAATGTTGATATTGATAAGTGAGATTCTGTTCCCATCATGATGTATTATCAATTGTGTAATTGTTTTACCACACTTGTTATTTTTTATGGTTTCATGTGTTTCTATGACAGCGAGTATCAACCTTTCATTATGTGTTTAGAACTCCCATGCACATTTCTTATAGGGCAACTCTAGTGTTGACAGATTCCTTTATCATTTTCTTCTCTGGGATAGTTCTTACTTCTCTTCCATTTATGAAATGTAGTTTAATAGGATAGACATTTGTGGTTGATAATTCTTTCTTTTAACAATATTGAAAATAAGACCCCAGTCACATCTGACTAGTAAAACTTCTGCTGAAAAGTCTTCTGTTAGTCTGTTGAGTTTTCCTTTATATGTACTAAGATGTTTTTGTCTTGCTTCTTCTAATTTTATTTTAATTGACTTCAGATAGTCTGATGACTATATATCTTGATGAAGTCTGTCTCACTTCACAAGTAAGAAGTCACCAAGTCTGTATTTGGATGCTTGTATCTCCTGTAAGACTTGGGGAGTTTTCTCCAATTATTACCTCAGCTATATTTTCTTCTCCAAGGTATAGCTATAACTTATGGTTTAAATACTTTATTTTACGCTTTATTTATCAGAGGTTTTATTTGTTTTTATTAATTTTCTTAAGTTTTGTCTTACTGAGTTAATTTAAAAGATCTATCTCAGCTTGGCACCTGTGGCTCAAGCAACTAAGGCACCAGCCACATACACCTGAGCTGGTGGGTTTGAATTCAGCGCAGGTCCGCCAAACAACAATGACAGCTGCAACCAAAAAATAGCCAGGCATTGTGGCGGATGCCTGTAGTCCCAGCTACTTGGGAGGTAGAGGAAGGAGAATCGCTTGAGCCCAGGAGTTGAAGGTTGCTGTAAGCTGTGATGCCATGGCAGTATATCCAGGGCAACAGCTTGAGGTACTCTCTCAAAAAATAAAAATAAAAATAAATAAATAAATAAAATAATAAAAAGATTTATCTTTAGGCTTTGACATTCTTTCCTTGGCTTGGTCTAGTTTATTGTTTAAGCATTCAGCTGCATGTTATAATTCTTCCATTGAGTCTTTCATTTCTAGAATTTCTGCCTCTTAAAAAAATCTGTATCTTAAGTAATTCTTAATTCATATTATAAATTGTTTTCTGGCTTCTTTGTGTTGGTTTTCAATTGTCTTTGGCTGTCATTGAGCTTCCTTAAAATTCACATTTTCAATTTTTTTATCTGTCATTTCATAATTTTCATTTTGGTTGGAATCTATTGCCATGGAGCTAATGTATTCTTTTGAGGGTGTCAAAACAGTCTGTGCTTTTATATTGCCAGAACTATGCTGATTCCTTTTCATCTATAGAAGCTGTCATTTTTCATTTTTGAAATTACTTTTCTTTGGATTAGACTTTTAAATCCTTTTGTTTCAATTTTTTTTCCCTTGGTTGTATAACTAGAACATATGTTCTGCTTGTTCATCTGGCTTCAATTTTGAGGTCTTTCAGAAACCCAAGCCACTACTTGAGTTCCTGGGTTCTAGAAAGCCCCTGTGCAGTGATTTTCTCAAATTCATATTGCAGTTTCAATGTATTGGGCATATGAGCAGACTCACTACCTTCCAAGAGACTGGAAGCTTATCTCATGCTCCAGCACTATACCCATCTGTCAGCAGGTATTATATTTGGTTGTGAGTTTAAATTATAATCCAGGAGGTATTGCTTATGAGTAGCATCTAGCTGTGGCAGAAGCTAATGATTACGTGCTTGATTATTGTTTTAGGATGGGCTCTCAGCTGGTTCCGATGGTGGTCTCATCTGTGGAATAATGCCCAATGTTCTGCATTTTCTGCTCAATATAAGAAGGGTCACAAAGCTAGATGAAGCTAAACTGCCAGGCTATCCCTAGTACAACCCAAAGATCAGTAGCAGCACTAGCCCTATTGAGGATGGCCAAGGAAGCTTATGGTGAAATGTACCTGACCTCTGCTGTGGAGGAGAGGGAGGGAGTACACTACACCAGCTCTATAGCCTGGGTAGGGAGAAACATCATCCTCTTCCCTATCACATCTCTGTCCTCAGGCTAATAACTTTCAGAACAGGTAGAGATCTTCATTTCAGATACCCGCTCCAAGAATGGTATGGGTTCCCTCCCAGTGGTTTGGTTGAAATGAGGTGATGAAGAAAAATGAAAATAAAAGAGACAAAGAGAAAGTTTAAGAGGTTGCTGGACCAGAAGGCTGCATGCTTTTCTTTTGAGGCTTAACACAGCATGGAGCCTTTTTCTCCAGGCTACCTTCATTTCTATTTCATATACCACCATTTTAACCATAAATTTCATGAGGGAAAGCAAATAATCAATGTATGGTTCTTGCTATGCTTGCATTTTCCTAACTAAACTCTTTTTTTAACTAACTACATTAATTGGATGCATTTATTTTTACTTTTATTGCTCTTAATTATTTATGATCTTTATACAAATAGAGCATAGGATGGTGAAAAAAAGTCCAGGTGAAGAATGTCAGAGAAGATCCTAATTAGGCCACACACAAAAATCACAGAACTGACACTTAATATTCAAGGAGCTGGTTGCTCAGACAGACAGACACTTCTGGTCATGCCAAGGTGACAGAAGACAAGAGATATTTTATCTCTTTATCTGGTCCAAAGCAAATTGTGCCACCTTAACAAAGTTTATACGTTCTACATACACTAACTTTACAAAAGCATTCCCTCTCTCAGAACAAGTAGCTCTGTCCATCCAGGCAAGTCTTGCCTGCTTAGACATGTCCACAGCCACAGAGTTGCACTGAGGGAGGGGTGAAATTTCAGCAAGATGCTTTTTAAGTTTTAATGGCCCCAGACCTCCAGCATTTGTTTTGCACTGGGTTCAGGGTTCTTCTGAATCCATTCCTTTCCTATTTCTGTTTTTCTTTGCCCATCTCTGCAATCATTTTTTTTTTGGTTTTTGGCCGGGGCTGGGTTTGAATCTGCCACCTCTGGCATATGGGACCAGCGCCCTACTCCTTGAGCCACAGACGCCGCCCTGCAATCATTTTCTTAATTCAATTCTTAACCTACTTATAACTAACACTAAAATATTGGTTTTAAGCTTATTAAACCATTATTATTAGCAACGCAAGCACATGAAGATATGACTCTTCCCTTAAGTACTCCCACATGCTCCTGCCCTCATTTAGCTCCAAGCTGCAATGTGGGTGAGGCCCATAGAGCCATTACCACAGGTCTCTGCTAAAACAGCCTTGGGATGAATCTCTTTCCTGAGACCAAAATAGACAGTATTGGGCACCACTTGTAGTCTTCTGCAGGGAGCTGCCACTCCACATATCAAAGGGAATAGAAGAGGGATAGGACACACCTTCTTGCAACCCTAGGTACAGTGAGAATACTGTCAATGTGAGTGCAGCTGTCCCCAAAGGTCCTGCAATGGACATCTCCTGGCATACTCACTCCAACTCCCAGAATGAAAAGTCTGTGCTATGTGTGCCACATTGGGACAGAGGGAAAAGAAGTCCCTGTTTCCATGTAAGCTCCTGGGTACCAGTGTCACCCAGTTGGGGCAGAAGCACTTTCCTCCTCTAATCTACACAGCCCAAAACTCTGCCTGAGGTACAGACACTCTCGGCTCACAAGTGAGAAACTCTTGAATAGAGGAAAGTGCAGCTGCTCTAGTTCTCTTTGTCTTAAGAGGCACATTGGTGCAGAGCACTCTCCCTTCCTTACAGGGTAGCACACACCAAAAGATGGAATTCCAGAAATCCCACAGTTCCTTGCATCCCACTGACTGCCTTTGGCTGCTGCAATTTGAGTGGGTTCTGGGGAATACTTGTGGTAAATCTAGCCATGTGAAGACCCTAAGGCTGAGATTCCCTGGGAAGAATAGAGGCCCACGGTGGGTACACAAAAGGTATGACCCCTGCTGCCTCAGCTCATGTCTAGATACTTGTATCTCTACTTCTCCGGAGACTATAACAGTGGTAAAGGAAACTAATAAATGAAGAAGGAGATAATGAATGGAAAGATTATATACATGTTCTTCCACAGTAATATCTCTAGAGATGCCCTTAGTATAGACCTGCATTGGGACACTTACAAACTAAGACAGAATACTAACTTGCTCTGTTTCAAGCTTGAAGAACAGTGATTGTCAACTGGTATGCCATGGAGATGATCTTAGTTATGCTGCAAAAATTTTTAATTATTATTAATTAAATTATTTTCAAAGGAATTTCAAAGCACAGTAAGTATATTCTTTTTTTTTTTTTTTTACTCTCTTTGTTGATCAACATACTTTAAGTATGCCACAGAAGTTTAACTATAGGTTCAAGTGTGCTGTGAGATAAAAGAAGGTTGAAAAACAGTGTTGTAACTCATGAACACAATGGCCTCCAGAGTATGTGACTAAATTCAAGGTCATAATATTTATTCTAATGAATTCCAGACGCCTACACATTTCCAAACATAACTGTAATAATCTTATTTCCTTAAAACCCTTCCCTCCTACATGCCATTAAAAATTATATGAAAGAGAAAGATCTCAAAATAAGAACTTTCACTTTATGTTTGTGTAAATTTGTGTTTTCTTTAGTTCAGTATTTTAAGTTCATAATACGTTGAACGATTGCTTTCGTATTTTTACGAAATGCTTTTATACATTCTCCTTAAAAAAACAGCTGAAAAATAGATGCTGAGAATGAGAATTTCTACTCGCCAACAAATTTCCCCCTAAGAAAACTCAAATCCCCAATATCACCGTTTGTGGAGAAATCTATTCTGCCCCTGACAGGGCTAGCCTTTGAGTATTCCATTCATCACTTCTTTAGCACAAACTTTCTTAGCACTGGAGCGTTTTTTTTTCTTCTGCAGTGACAAAATAGATGTTGCTGCAATCTATGGAAAATTGGGTCTGTAAATCAGAAAATACTGATCTGTTTTAAACAAAAATCTTTTACTTCTTTATAGTCCTCAGGCCAAAATGTGTGAATCATAGTTGATGAGAAATGTGACTTCTTTCCTTACTTTTGATACTATTATGCTCTTCTAGCTTTTAATCAAATCTATCATCGAATGGACTGCTTACTAAGTCCAAAAAGGTGAACTTTCCACGAAATGCTATTACTCACTGAGTGAAAATAAGAAAGTTTATTGGTCAATGTTCTCCAGGGAAACAGGGTGTGTGTGTGTGTTTACAAAGAAGAGAGAGAGAGAGAACGGTGGAGAGACAAGAGAGATGTTTATTATAAGAACTTAGCTTAAGTGATTCTGGAGGCTAACAAGTCCCAAGATCTACCATTGGCAAACTGAGGATATAGGACAGCCCATGGTACAGTTTCAGTCAGTCTGAAGACCTGAGAAATATTAATAGTAAAAGAGTTGATGGTCACTAATCTGAATGCAGGAGAAGACCAATGTCCCAGCTTAAAGGCACCCTCGTCTGAGAGGGTGAAAAATTGTGAATTGATTCTGAACTTTTTTTTTTTTTTTTTTTTTGCAGCTCTTTGGACAGGGCAGGGTTTGTACCTGGCACCTCTGGTATATGGGGCCAGCGCCCTACTCCTTTGAGCCACTGCCCTACTCCTTTGAGACGCTGCCCGATTCTCAACCTTTTTGTTAGACTTTTGATGGGTTGGAGGCAGTCTACTCACATTGTGAAGGGCAATCTGTTTAATCAGTCACCAGGTTAAGTATTACTCTCATCCAGAAAATACTTTCAGTTACATGTAGAATAATGATTAAAAAAATATATGGGAACTCCATAGACCAATCAATTTGACACATATGTTAACCATCGCAAAATAATTTAAAAATAGGTTTGTGCAGAAGGACTTATTATAGGTTCTATGCCATAATCTATGTTAATAGAATTTGTGGAGAGAAGCAGCATAGATGTAACTCTCTAAAACAGCATATTCTTGTGCCAACTAATTGTGTGAAATACGAATACCCAGATGTTGGAGTTAAAGTGGCTAAGTGGGTGGAAAAAATAAAGTTTCAGGCAAGCTGTGGTGGCTTATGCCTGTAATCCTAGCCTAGCAATTTAGGAGGCTGAAGTTGGTAGATTGCTTGAGCTAAGAAATTGGAGACCAGACTGAGCAAGAGTGAGTTCTCATCTCTGCTAAAAATAGAAAAAAACTAGCCAGTGTTTTTTTCAGATTCTCAGCTACTCAGGAGGCTGAGGCAAGAAGATCTCTTGAGCCCAAGAGAATGAGGTTTCTGTGAGCTATGTTGATACCAAGGCACTCTACCCAGTATGACAGAGTGAGACTCTGTTTCCAAAAAAAAAAACTTCAGATAAAACAAACATGATGATCTGATGATTGACTCTTCATCACTAGCCAAAGAAAGAAAGGATATCATCTCAAACTTAGCAGATTTTAAAGCCTACAATCTTTATCTCTTAAATGAAGAATGAATTGAATCAAATTCTAAGTTAATTAAGACTTCAGAAAAAAGACATATGTGTGAGTGTGCATATATATGTCCTCGGACAATTTATGGCCTGATTTAGTTACAAATTCTTTTTCTATTAAGGTTTTTTAAACACACGTGTCTTACCGGCAGCCTTGGTGTATGTGGCTGGTGCCTTACTCACTGAGCTGCAGGCGCTGAGCCGGGAAGACCATTTTCTTTCTTTCTTTTTTTTTTTCTTTAAATTATTATAGTAGTATAGTTACCTTTCAGTAGAAGGATTATGGGAAGGAGATTTTATATAATACATTTTTCTGCTGCTTAATTTTTACACTTGATCTTAGCCAAAAGGCCGAGAAGCAATCTGCCGCTTAATTTTTAACTGAGTATTTATAATATCTTTGTATATATCGATATGTAAATGTATATACGCATTTTTCAGCTATCTGATTTTTGAGTTTTTTACATAGATATATATACATACACATTTTCAAAATTATACTGCCTTCCTTTCTGTGTGATGTTAGTGTTTTGCCTTACAAATACAAGCAACCTAGACCACTTGAATTAGAATGTTAGCATTATCTAAGATGGAATCATCATTCTTTCTTTCTTTTAATTATTAAATCATAGCTGTGTACAATAATGCAATCATGAAGTACAATGTGCTGGTTCCATATACAATCTGAAATATTTTCACTGAACTGGTTAACATAGCCTTCATGGCATTTTCTTAATTATTGTGTTCAAACCCTTATACTCTACACTTAGTAAACTTCACCTGCACCTTTCTAAGTTGCAGAAGGAATCTTCTGGTGAGAAGTATTAGAATTCCATCCATCTATATTTCTGTTTATCTATAATTTCTGTCTATTTATCTGTCTTTTAATTTTGCTGTGTGCCCTAAACACTGGCTTTTGTAAATTGTATTTATGATCATATGATATGTTTATTGTGTTTCACTTGCACTTCTGATAAATTATTCTTCTACAGATACTCAAATGCTCTGAACCCTAAAACTTAAAGAGTCAGAAGTGTACACTTTGAAGCAGGGTTTATAAACACTCTTTTGCTAGGCTACTACATTTGTCTTTTTAATGATGCCTTGCTGTAGATCGCTTGAGGAAACCCTATTTTATGTGCATATATATTTGTCTTTGCACTACAGGTTGAAACAAATAAAACTGTTAGAAGTTCATTATCATAGTGCTTTAATTAATGAATATTCCTGCTTCACTATGCCATGTTTAAAATATTTTTGCATATCAATTCAATAGCCACTTTAGAGAAACATATTGTGATAAACATGACAAATAGAAAAATACTAAACTTAGCTATCAATCAATGGGATTTTACATCTTATGTAATGAAGTATTTTTATTCATTAGTAAAATAAAATTTCCCTGAGCTGGTCACCTTTATTTAGATGGGATCATGCCAATTATTTGGAGAAAAATTACTTCTGTGTTAAGAACAGCAGAAGAATGATTGTTTCTTGCAAAGTTTTTGCTTCAGTGACCCATCTAGCATCTACTTATTAAATGACTTTCTATAATCAATGGCACCATTAGTTTAAGATATTCAACATTTGACTGTATATAGTTTAAATTGCATGCAGAAAAAGTCATGAAGAGGGGGCAGTGCCTGTGGCTCAGATGAGTAGGGTGCCAGCCCCATATGCCGGAGGTGGCGTGTTCAAACCCAGCCCTGGTCAAAAACTGCAAAAAAAAAAAAACTCATGAAGAGGAAGGTATAAGCAACTTTTGATGATCTTGTGTTTTGCAATTAGAAATAAAAAATTTACTGTTCATTAACAAACCTTTCCTTAATGAGTGGTCAAATTATCATACTACTTAATTTGCTAGATGAATTTCAGTTACCTAAGGATGCAGAAAAAATTAAAAAAATATATACTGGTTATAAGAAACAAAAGGGGCATACAATTTAGGAGTTAAATTGAGATGTATGTAATGAAGTATGAAAAATTCTCGAAACTCAAGATAAAGTCGTCAGCCTGGGCCAATAGGAAAAATGAATTTGTCTTCCCATAATGTATGGTAGGATGGAAATAAACAACTTTTATGATTTTAGAGATTTTATCATAGTACATCTTGGCTTTCCTTTCTAATTCTATTTCTTGTTTTGCTGGAAAATTTTATTTATTGCAAACTTTGAAATCATCTCACTGTTTTTAATCTAGTCTTTGCTTTCCATGGTGCTTAGAGATCTGATTCCTTTTGGGTTTCAGTTTCTCTTTCTGTGAGTTAAAAGAATTAAAAGGTGTTCTGTAAGAATTTTGATTTATTCTATTGTTTGGATGGTGTGTACAAGGCCTATACATGATCCCGTTTGAAGAGGAGCTTTCTCAGGTTTAGAACAATGTTGACTGAAATTCTTTAAGTTCAATGCTTAGGCTTGAAGGGAAGCTGCAGTTTGAATAAATTCATTCCAAAGAAATAAAAAATAAAAAATACATATGGGATTATTTACATGTGCATATTTCTAAATATCCAATTAGGGGATAATACTTAAAAAGAACTGAGAGACACGGGGACACCTCCCCCTGCTGCCTCCTATGGGTAGAATCTTTGTGAGCTTGGTCACCTCATCTGTTACAGAGCTATCATTTATAGGTATTTACTTTACTCCCATATCCCTGGCTTTTTCCCATCTGCTACCCTGTTTTCCATAATTCCCAGTTGTTCTTATGTATTTCTTTCATGTATTATACTTGCAAAAACTATGTGAGGAGGAAAGTTGCCTAGCTGTGACATGGCTTATGGTGTGGGTCTATGCGTAACTGTCCTCTGCTTATTTTTCTACCCATATTTGATGTCACCCCCCTCTTTCACTTTCATGAATTTCTAGCAGTTCCCTGGAGGTCCCAATTTTTTTCCATCTCACAAGCGCTTCTGTTCTTTGCAGTGTTACTCTGATCCCCAAATATGTTCTTCTTCTTCTTCTTTTTTTTTTTAAATCTGGATAATTTATCTGCAGACGAGTGTAAATGCACCTTTCTTTGAGAGATCTTCCTTTGTTTCTCATCTTCATTAAATATTCTTTGCCATTATTTCTCATAATACAGTGGTACTGTATTAGCCCATTGCTGTAACAGAATCCTGCAGACTGGATAATTTATAATGAACAGAAATTCACTTGGTTCATTTCTGTGAAGGCTAGGAAGTTCAACATCAAGCATCCAGTGAGTATCTTACCAATCCAAAAAGGCCAGGAATGCGAAATCTCCAGGTTCAAATAAATTGTATCCTCTTCTAAACCACACACACACCTACAGTCCTGGTCCAGTGCCTATAGGTCTTCTCTCAATTTCTTCTGCTTATAGGGATATTGGATAAGAACTTGCCTTGATCAGCTAAAGGTAGACTATTTAAGTACAGCTATAGATTGGTCAAGCTGCATATGAATAGGAGGATCCACACACATCTGGACACTCTGTGGTTTTCTACATTAAACTTCTTTCCCCATCCTAATTCTCACTAACCTACTAGGTATACCTTACAGATAAGCTTCAGATTAGCTTTTTATTCTTGATGAGATCTCTGTATAACGTATGAAGCATTTCAGGGCACCTTTCACAGTCAAATTGGCTTTGCCAGTATCTGGAATTGGTCAGTTTCTCTTTTACCAGCCCCATTTATCTGTACTGTCCTGAAATCTATGTGTAGTCTAAATAGTCACTGGCTATGATCATCATTTGAGTACCAAATTGACTTAAAAAATAGAAAGTTAGTAACATAAATGATGCCAAGATGTTTGCTATCTATTTGGCATAGAAAAACAGAAAAAGACTGAGCATGCTCACAGTGCCCCAAACATAGGAGTGAAGAATGTAAAACGTGAGGTCTATGGAAAATAAAGTCTGACCTTAACAAAGGGAGAGCAGGACCCAAAATGCAACGCATGCTTAACTTGAGAATTAACACACAAAGTTTTTTTTTTTTTTTCTGTAGTAAAATTTCCTACAGAATTCATTTAGAACAGAAGTAAAAAGGCACAGATAGCAGCAGAAATAATCAAAAAACCAACGTGCTATCATGGGTGGTGAACCATGGGAAATTGGAAATAAATAATTAAAAAATTACAAGGTGTCATTCAAGAATTTTGCATACAGGATAATATAAACAGATCTCTGTAATAAAGCTGTCACATTAGCAAACACACTGAAGATACGTCTTAGGTTGGGAAAAAGACTTCAACAAGAGATAAGGACCATGGCCAGTAGTCACACAGGTGTGCCCGTCAAGGCTGGGGCACATGGCGGCAGTAAACCAGAGACTTATATATGTATTCACAAATATAAAGTGCCTTAAAACAGATGAGTTTGGTGATCAACTGGACATGGAGACTGAGGAAGGGGGATGAGAACAAAGCTGGTCTGTTTTCTGACATGGGAAGAAAGACGGATGAGAGTAACGCCAAGGGAAAATAAACAGAAAGCAGTGCGGAAGATTTTGCTTGTAGAAATAAATAGTTCCTGGTTTTTCTTTACGTTGAATTTGAGATGATATAAGATCATCGGGTAGGTAAGTGGATAGCCGGTTAGACCCAGACATCCGTGTTCTGGGTACGGATGTGAATTGGAAGTTGTTGGCCTCCAGGCAGAGGACCACACCATGGAAGCTAATTGAGAGAAACCTGCTAATGCAAACAAAATAATGTTAACAAAAGTCAAACATTTAGAAACTTACATGTTAACTGCCCCACACAGGAAGAGGGATACCAACTGAAGTTGAGGTAGTCTGCAGTATAGGCGGACACCCAGACAGAAATTTCAGGACCCCACCAGAGAAGCTAAGTTCTGAGAGGGAGTCTTTAATTCAGTCCTAAAACCGAGTACTCTCCAAAATCCTTCCCATTCTTAAAAGGGTCAAGTTCCAATTACATTTTCCTAAAAGAAGCCTTCAGTGAACATGACAAATTAAAATATTTCTATTCTTCAAGCTCTAAGGTTGCATCTATGTCACCTTAGTCTTTACTTAAAAACATCTGTAAGAGTGTGTATATTAGAAGATAAAAACAAAGAAAGAAGGGACCATGCTTATTTTGTATGTATAGTACTATAAAATGTAGATACCTCATCACACTTAGTCTTTCATAAGTGTGTATTTATGGATTTTTGCTTTGGAAATCTATTTTTATCAGAATTGTGGAAACAATATTGATAGGTAAGTAGTATTCTTTGTTATAATAAGTTTGAGCTAAATATCTATACTTAGTGGGTTACTCCCTTTTATTAATTTTTTTTTTTACTTTACTAATTATCTTATTTAAACAAAGTGTTAAGAAGATACCATTTCATTTAGAATTTTCTAACAGTGCAATAATTTAAGTGAGAGAGTCCTTGTCCAGAAAAAGGTGTGCTTTTCCATGGCCAGTTGAATTTCTCTGAAAAGAAGGAAAAAACATAATGTTTAGATTTTTAATTTTTTTCTGTAGTCCCAAGGCCACTGCCAAATCTGTTCACCACCTACATTCATGTGGAATAAATAGCAGTGTAATAGGAAATGAGAGAGTATCCAGAAACGTGTTAGAAACCATTTTGATTTCTTTATATCAATAGTATTTTCCAAGATCTACTAAGAAATAACTTTAATGATAGTAGATAAATCCTTTCTTCTCTATAATTTCATCATTAGACCAAGATTTTTGAATACTGTTTAGTAATCCTTATGAGGTAGGCAAGTTGTCCATATTGGAAACAGACTACCGTTATTCTTGATGTAAATATGGGACACTTTGTGATATTGCACTGAAAAATAGAAAAATTATTCTGCCATTCACCAGGGACAAAGATTGGAATGAAAATCATAGACGAGGAAAGGTAAAAGGAGAGGAGCATGGAACCATTTTGAGGCAGTTTATTTCAATTAATCATTACATCAATTTAAGAGACATTCTTTAATCCTAAGGTTATTTGAGATTAAAACTTTAATTAGTTTTTATCCTTAATAAAGATAGCACTTAAACTCTTAAGCCTAGCATCTCAAAGCCAATTAACGGATAAATCCCCAATTTTCCTATGAAAGAATGTACACACATTTGCTTTTTCATTTAGCAACATTTCTAACTTTTTCATTTAGTCAGAACAAATGTGGTACAGAGAGATTTGTCCTGAATTAAATCCTGATATACAAGGAATCTTCAGCAGGACACATAGTCCTTGCTTTTCACATCAGCTGCACAAAAAGGTTGTATTAATCTAATTATAAATAGCATAGAATTATTAAAATCAAAATGTACCATGATTATTAGATATGTGGTGGCTAAAACACTGATTGAGCTTTCAGCTGGAAAATTGTATGTTATGGGATCTTTGGCAGTTATTCAACCTGAGACTTTAGTTCCTTCGTGGAAAAATAGCGATTATAATAAAATCATCTTCAAAAAGCTGGTTTGAGTATTGAATGAAATAATGCTTTTAAATGCTTAGTGTCTAGCTGGAACATATTAGGTAGGCACTAAATTATTAGGTGCTACAATATTAGTAATAAATATTAAAAGACAGGGAAAGACCTATACAGATATATAAAAGGTGAAAAAGAAGAAAATTCTGCATATACACAGTCCCCAAATTAGAATAGACTTACGAGTTTCTGACTTTATGATAGTGTAAAAGTAATATAAATTCAGTAGAAACCGTCCTTCTGACCCGTACCACCATTCTATATTTCAATTTCAGCACAGTATTCAATAAATTACACAAGTTATTCAGCACTTTGTTAAAATGCACTCTGTGTTAGTCATTTTCACCAACTGTAGGCTAATATAAGTATTCTGAACGAGTTTAAGGTAGGCTAAACTAAGACATGATATGCAGTAAGTTATGTTTATTAAATGCATTTTCAACTTATATTTTTTAATTTACAATGGGTTTACTGGGATGTAACTCTATTGTAAATCAAGGAGCATTTGTATAAGTATTCGTACATTTAAACGTGTGTATATATAAATACAAATGGATTCTTCATCTCTTTGTTTCTACATGTGTATATATCTATATCTACAGTGATATGTTATTATCTAAAGAAGTTGGCCCGTTTAAAAGCTTACCATAGTAAGTATAAGAAATAACAACACTATTCTCAGGACAGCAAATACACTTAACCGTCAAAACTCTATTATTATGTTACGGCAAGTTTGTAATCACACCTATTCACTGTTACGTTGACAATTTTAATCAGTTTTTCTCATGTAAAATAAAATCTCAGAAAAATAATTGTATTTAAAATGACATGAGTCAGGGTTGTCTTCAATCTACTTCAGAAGTTACATGACCACATGTCCTGGCAATATGTTACTTCAAAACATGCTTCAAAGTGTTATGTCAGACAAAATCTAAGAAGTTTAGAGTCAGCAATCAGAAAATCAACACACTCATGAAAAATGAAGATAATGAATTTATTTAACATAGAAGTTTTAAGATATGCACATAATATGTACTAAGGATAAAAGCAAAATGTCAAATGTGAGCGACTAACATATAAATATATATATATATATAAAAGCAGAAAACATAATTCCTCATATAAAAGTATCATTGTAGCAAATATAACCCAATATATGTCTTAAGTAGCAGAATAAGCACAGCTGCAGAGCAGACTTGGAACCACAGGTGTGTGTCAGGAGTGATGACCTGCGGAATGATGTCAGCTGACTGGTGGAAGAGCAGAGCATATTTCCTATCCCCTCACAATAATATTAATTGGAATAACCATCGATACACAAACAAATGCCTTCACAGGAGCGAAGGAACCCAAGTGAGAGGTTATGGCATAGTTATAAGACAAGCCATCTCAGCCGACCCATGAATGGATCAATAAATTGTGGTATATGTACACTATGGAATATTATGCAGCTTCAAAGGAAGTTGGAGACTTTACCTCTTTCATGTTTACAGGGATGGAGCTGGAACATATTCTTCTTAGCAAAGTATCTCAAGAATGGAAGAAAAAGTATCCAATGTGCAGCCCTACCATGAAACCAATTTATAGCTTTCATATGAAAGCTATAATCTAATTATAGCCCAAAAATATGGGGAAAGAGGGGGGATGGAGGGTAATTGGTGGTAGCACACCTATGGTGCATCTTACGGGGGTACATGTGACATTTACTAAATATAGAATGTGATGTAAATGTCCTAACCCAATAACTAAGAAAATGCCATGAAGGCTATGTTAAGCGGTTTGATGAAAATATTTCAAATTGTATATGAAACCAGCACATTGTACCCCATGACTGCATTAATGTACACAGCTATAATTTAATAAAAAAAAAATAAGACAAGACAAGACACATCAAACAGATCAGGAAGAGCGGTGTCCCATTATCTGTATCACTCCTCTCCCAAGCATGGAGAGAGACACCTTTCATGTGGTACAAGAAGGGTAAAATGAGCCCTGCACTTTCCCACTGACTCCAGCATCGGGCCTCTCCCAGTGAACAGCGTTACCAACACCCATGGCCCAAGGCTCCAGGGCAGCCTCTGCACTTGGAGGCACCAGGCCTAGTGCTACCTGGATAAGACACAAGTCAACCTAAGTGTCTTCAGTACTGATGGGTGAGTGGATAAAAAAATGGGATGTATGTGTAATAGATATGGCTGTATAATATGTTATATATGATGGAATCTTGGCCTTTAAAAAGAAGGAAGTTCTGCTGTTTGTGACAATAGGGATGAACCTGGAAGACATTATGTTCAATAAAATAATCCAGACACTGAAAGACAACTTGGAAGAAGATGGCAGAATTGTGGCTTCCGGGGGTTGAGGCAAGGGGAAATGGGGAGATGTTCACAGTGTATGAAGTTCCAGATATACAGGCTGAGTAAGTGCTGGAGATGTGATGTATAGCATGGTGACGGATGTTAGTAGTGCAGTATGGTATATCTGGAATTTACTAGCAGTAGATCTTAAATGTCCTCACTACACACCAAAAAAGTAACATGTGAATGATAGAGATGTTTATGAGTATGATTAGGGTAATCATTTCACTGTGTGTATCTACATCAAAACATTACATTGTACACATAAATACGTATAAATTGTAGTTATCAATTATACCTCAATAGAACTGAAAATTAAAATAAACAAAATTAAATTAAAAAAAATAATTAGCCACGGTTATCATAGAGTCCTTATACTCCTAGGAAAAGACTGCTTGTTCTCTCATCGTGGTTTCCGGCAAATTACAGAATTTATTTTAACCATCTTAGATCAAACAATGTGAATTGGTTTCATTGATCATCTTTCTGGAAGTTAACAAATGACGGCCACATATGTGACAGATCAGCAGTCTACAAAGAACTCAAATTAGTGAGAATGCTTCTACACCGATGGAAACAGCTATCATCTCTGAAACCCACACAGCTCCTCCAATATGCTTCCCAAAACCCCAGCATTTGACTTTCCTCACGGAGACTCTGTCCGGTGTAGCTCTCACTAACTTAAAAAATAATATATTCAGCTACTAGGTTTCAGATATTGAGTGGGTATTGCAGTCTTTGACCTTCACAGTGCATCCTCGAGAGACCACAAAAAAGGCAGAAACGAGGTAGAAAAGAGAGGAGAAAGATGGAAAGAGTGCACCAACTACTCAAATCGCTGCTCTAGAAGGAGGTAAGAGAGAAAAAGAAGAGTGTTAGTCACCAAAGAGGTTAAGACCAACGGTGTTTCTGTACTTTGATCTTGAAATACAATTATTATTACAAATCTTAAGCAAGAATCATTTTAAGATGAGCCACAACTAGGTGTATCCCTAGGAAACAAACGTGATCAAACCAGAAGAATATGTTAAAGGGAAGCCAGGAGAAAAGCAGACGACCTGCAGGAGAAGGATGACAATTGTAGCGCAGAAATGAATGGAATTACATTCTCAAGAGAATAGCTTCCCAAAGGAAGCTTTACATCTTGCAAAGTAAATCCGTATTGCTCAAAGACAAAATGTTTAATTCCTTAGGAAACGATACTAATTATCACAGTAATTCTAACGAACAGTCAAAAATACAGAAAGTTAGCATTCATTGGCTAACCACAATACATATGTAAAAAGTTGACTGTCCTTGTGTGATATTTTAAAACTACTATTTGCCGATTGGTAGATTACATCTCTATCTTTATAACTGCGCTGTGCTGTTTTATTTTCATATAGTAACAAATTAACATCTGAAAAGCATAAGCCTCCCTGAGGGCTGAGAGGCAGAATAAAATATACAGTATTTTATTTAAAAGGTAGTTTTTCAACTGTGTTTCTGCATTCCCCTTTCATAAACATTCACCAGGTTAATTCTAGAAAAACTGATATTACTTTATAACTTAATGATACCAGGCTGAACATAACATCCAGACGTGGCCACGCATGCATGGCCAATCTAATTATGACATAAACTGAAATAAACAACTGTGAAAAAAATGAGAAGTGCAAAGCTTTCAAAGGATGGCAGAAATACTCTAAAACGGAAATACCTCTAGAATCCTATTTTAGTTTAAAAGCAGTAGTGCTTTCAAAGAGCACAGAGACATCTTCCTTGACAGCTATTTATAGACAGACATGTATATACCTACACACACACACACACATATAGAGGAAGCTTTAGTTGTCTGTAATTTATCTACATATTGGCAATGTGGTGGGACATCCAAAATTCTAATGAAATAACAGTCTATCTCAACCGTCATACTATTTTTCTGCATAGAGAAGTTAAGTCCTATTCTCATACAACCTCCTGCAAACACACCCACAGCCAAGTGTTCAGCTTGCTGCATTTCAACATAGGAAGGCGCTGGGAACCCAGGATTCCAGTCATTACACAATAAGCACCAAGCATCTATTAGAAGGTGGAGAGCACACTTGTTACGAGTGTCATACACCCAAAATATACAAACAAAATAAAACATAAATATTATATTTAAAGAAAATACACCAGAGGGGCGGCACCTGTGGCTCAGTGAGTAGGGTGCCGGCCCCACATGCCGAGGGTGGCGGGTTCAAACCCAGCCCCGGCCAAACTGCAACAAAAAAATAGCCAGGCGTTGTGGCGGGCGCCTGTAGTCCCAGCTGCTCGGGAGGCTGAGGCAGGAGAATCGCTTAAGCCCAGGAGTTGGAGGTTGCTGTGAGCTGTGTGATGCCACGGCACTCTGCCCGAGGGCGGTACAGTGAGACTCTGTCTCTATAAAAAAAAAAAAAAAGAAAATATACCAGAGAATGAATGCAGGAAAAGATAAGCAGGCTGAAGAGGTTGTCGACTCCATTAATTAATTCTATGACTCACACATGGAATTAATATTGTACCTGACCGCTTATTAGGCAGACCTTCTACTGTGGTGAAGAAAGTTGAAGCTGTTAGCTAATGTGGGAGAGGCATTGTATGCAGAAAAAGAGTTATAATCACATTAAAGGGAGCAGTAGCAGTGAAGTGTGGATGAGATAGATGAGTGCATTAAAGAAAGAAAGAGATACAATTTTTAAATAGTTCCTATGGAAGATGATATTTAGAAGTAAATCTTGAAGGATGCATACCATTTGGCTATTATTAAGCAAAAGAAGATACTTTAATCTAGGTAAGGAAATTTTTTAAAAAGCAAACAACAGGCATTTGTGAATGCACTATATATGTAGTAATTAAAACAATGAAAAATATTAGGTAATTGAATTTTTATTGCAGGGATGCTTTCTATTTTCTAATGAATCTGGACTTTTCATTAAAGAAGGAGACTGGAAGTATCAGAATTTTGCTTCAGTAAAATTGGTGAAGTGATGGGTATATTTTTCTGGACATGGTAGAATTTGCCAGGAGAGAGGTTTAGAGACAAGATCGGTAAGCTATTGGGAAGAAAAAATAGAAAGGAGAATGGAGAAGAATTGAGTTTTAGAATAATAAGATTCAAAAGTTACTTGGATTTAAAACATAATGAAAAAAAGTCAAATTAGGGTTTGGCTTTTCTCAAAGGGGAAGATGTTGGTAAAAGGAATAACTTCAAAAGAAGAAAATTGTGGATAAAATAATTAAATTAGTTAATATCGGATGTACAGATCGCTACGGTAAAGTTGATATGCTATACAGTGATTTGAGCCTGTGGCACCATAGCAAAACTGAAGCTATTCATTTGTTAAGTCTTAAATTTGTCAAAGGGAAATAAACGCATGGGAATATATTTGGACCAAAGTTAAGATTGTATTATAATTCAAGACAAAATATTGGATAAGATTTAGAGGCTGGACCTCATGGAAATAGGTTCTTTAGAAAATTGTTTTCTTTTTTAAGGAAGGGTACAGATTTTAAAGTGTCTGGAAATTTGATATGACTGAATATAGACAGCAGCTTGCAATTGGATATTTTCTAAACTACAGCAGGACTATTCTTACTCAAAGACTATAACCAGTAGCCCTGTACCCTATTAAAAAATATTAATGAGCCAAGGCAAAGACACGTTGCAATAAGCTTCATCTGTTTCACCCACTTTATGTTCCTTTTATGTCTTTGGCAGAATAAGTGAGCAATCTTTGCCTTTTGTTTGGTGTTTTTTCTGCCAAACTGAAAGCAATTTGAAATACCACTTGGAAAGGATAAAAGTATCAGTGGCAAAAAAAATGTAAGCAAACCTTCATGTATAAAAATATTTGTGTTAAATAGGAGAAAAAAATCGGAATGTAAGTTAGAAAAAGCTGGTTATACTCATGATATAACCAAGCGGATGAATCACAAGTTTCTAATATCTTGATATATGTAATGTCAGAATAGTGTAAACAGTACATAATTTTTCAGGAAAAATTATTGGAGAATTAATTAAAATTCTAAGAAATGTTTATGAAAATGGAAAAAGTGTATTTTTTTTTTTTTTTTAATGAACAGGGTAGAAACAATTTCTAACCACAAAGGCACAAGTGAATTTATCCAAGGAAAATTTTTCCCAGGCCTTGCATTTTCTGTAAAGAATCCTTTCTTTTGGTAAATAAAAATGATTTACTACTGTTTGGCAGATTTCAAAAACAACCCCCATAATTTTCAGTTTGCTTCCTATCAATGGATCTCTGTTCCCCTGCCTTGAGTCTGGAGAGGTCTTAAAAATTGCCTGTAATATGATACATATTTCAAGCTCATCGCACAAGAGATTTTTTAGCTTCCCACCTTTCTTCTGTTGGAATCCGGGGTCTACTATGTGGAGAAGCTGGCTGGGTGACAAGTGACAAGAACAAAGTCATCTGTGTTGCTATAGCCAACAGCCTACTAAGCGCCACCCTAGTGGCTGGTACTGAGTAAGTGCCCCCAGCTGAGACTTGCTGAGTTGCCTGGATCAAATGACCATGCAGCCAATACACTGAGCAGTGAACTAAATAAAATGTTATTGTTTTAAAGTACTAAAATTGGGGGTGATTATTTTATGCAGCAGTGCCTAATGGAAATATGCTAACAAAAATGACTTCCTGTATTTAGAGAAATCTGTTTTTTTGTATTCATCATCTGAAGATTTCTGAAAATCTACAAGATACAGTTAATCTTATTTCACATGATGCTCTTTCACGTGTTTCATGATAGCTATTTTACATTTCAATTTTCTTATTCAGACAAACTGAATTCAAACACAGCTGAATGATAAGTATTTCTATAACAATTGAAACAAACAATGAAATAAATGTCATTGAGAGGAAATCAATGATTTTTACTGAAATAGCCCTTAGATACTCTAGGAAATAGTCCTGAAATAGATAAAAGGACAGAACAACCTTGGTCTCAAATGGAAATGTTCACGAAGGTCAGGAAGGTAACAGAACGGGCAGAGCATCATCAGAGTGTCAGGAGTCTGGCAGAGAGCAGTCAACGCTCAGCGTGGGGAACTAATGCCAGGTTGAAACGTGCGCTCTCATACTCAGATTTTCTGATGTTTCAAGACAATCTGAAGTCTAAATTCTATTAAAAATCAATTCAGTTTTAACTGTTAGTATTTAATTCTTTTTAAAAACTTATTGAGAATTCCAAGAATTGTGAACAATTGAAACAAAAGTTTAAATGTGAAGTGTAAGTATATGCATGTATAGAAATAATATGTCTGTTTTGTGATTTAACAAACATTTGGGGTGACGCCTGTAGCTTAGTGGGTAGGGTGCAGGCCACATACACCGAGGCTGGCAGGTTCAAGCCCTGCCTGGGCCTGCTAAACAACAATGACAACTGCAACAACAACAACAAAATACCTGGGCATAGTGGCAGGCCCCTCTAGTCTCAGCTACTTGGGAGGTTGAGGCAAGAAAATCTCTCAAGCCCAAGAGTTTGAGGTTGCTCTGAGCTGTGACGCCATGGTACTCTACCCAGGGTGACAGCTTGAAGTTCTGTCTCTAAAAAATAAATTGCAAATAAAAATATTTGAATTCTGAGAATCCTCAAAGAACTCAAATTAGACCTCCCATTCGATGCTGCAATTCCATTACTTGGCATCTACCCAGAAGGAAAAAAATAATAATTCTATCACAAGGAAATTTGCACTAGATTGTTTATTGCAGCTCAATTTACAATTGCCAAAATGTGGAAACAACCTAAATGCCCACCAACCCAGGAATGGATTAGTGAACTGTAGTATATGTATGTTATGGAATACTATTCAGCCATTAAAAAAGACAGAAACTTTACACCTTTTATATTATCCTGGAAGGAGTTGAAACACACTCTTCTTAGTAAAACTTCAGAAGACTGGAGGAGCAAGAATCCAATGTATTTAATTCTAATATGAAACCAGTAGATGATCTAATACATGCCCGTATAAGAGAAAAACTCAAATCAATTCAAGATGAGGGGCAGGGGGATGAGAGAGTGGGGGGAGGGGAGGAGGGGGGGTGTGAGAGAGTGGGGGGAAGGGAGGAGGGGAGGGTTGTGCTTTCACTTAACGGGTACAAGGTCAGGGTATATGACATACTTCCTGGGGGTTGGACACAATGATAAGAGGGATTCTACCTAAACAAATGTAAACATTATAACCTAGTAAGTTGTACCCACAAATTAATCTGAAACAATAAAAAAAATAAAAGCGCCTTATAAAATAAAAATAAAAAAAATTAGCTTCTGTAAAGCACCACCAAAACAAATAGGGTTCTTGGTGAAAATGGTCTAAAATGGAACACAGTAGCCATTATGAATCTAGTAAATCATGCACTTAACTGTGTTTGTGTCATTAGAAATGTGTCCTAACCACCTTTGTTTTTTCTTCAGGTAGGAGAAAAATAGGAGTCATAATGGAGGTACATAAAAGAATTAAGCTTAGGGAATAGGCTGCTTGTTTTGTTTATCATTTGCCCAAATAACTAAGTAAAAGGCCGCTCAACAGATAGCACATGTTTAATGTAGATAACATAACATTTAATTTTACCTCCATGAACTTCATGTTTAGTGATTATTTGTCTCAGATATGATGCTATACAAATAAATATTTATATATAAACAAAATTACTGTGCCTAAGCTAAAGTATTAGAAAATTTGAAGAGTTGTTATGATTTAGGGGGATGACCAAAGAAAGGCCTGAAATCATGAGGAAAGAGTATGAGGTCATATGATTGCTAATCAATTTTAACATTTTTCTCAAGATAAAACTCAAGGTTGATGACAAGTTTCTATATTATCTGTCTCCTGCTTATCACTCTTAATAAATAACAAAGTATTATCTATGATCAATTAATTGCTGCCTTCTTTAAAAAAGAATGCCCCTGTGTGTTCTTGCTTCTGGAACTTTGTAGTTTAAGGTTCTTCAGATAGTTCTCTCTGTAGAAGTGTACGATGCTTCTTATAAAATATCCTCTGTCCTTCTGTGGGGAAGATAACAGATCTGTGCTCCCTTAATTTCAGGTTCAGCTCTGTGACTTACATTGGCTAATGAGCTATGGGTAAAAGTGACTACGTAGTAAGTGGGGGGGTCTGTCATTTCCATGTTTTCTTTTCACTTGATCACTGATTACAGTAGTGCATGTCAAGGTCGAGCTTCTATCTGCTGTGTCTGAGTGCAGATGGTAAGCACAGCCCCTTGGGAAACTCTCTGTGGACATACAGGCTAAGCAAGAAACCAATTTTGTTATTTTCAACTGCTGAGATTTTCAGGTTATGTATTTGTTTGTAATTTACTACAGCAAAACATAGCATATTTTGGCTGATAACTCTTTCTTAATCCACATAGTATGCCCACCATTTTTCTAACAGATTGCTATACGTTCTTCAAGTCTGTATTTAGATTGTTTTCTCCAAGAACCTTCTGAAATTCCACCTCCCAGGTTAGCTGCCCATCCTGTTTTTTCCTGTATTTATCCAGCCTGTCTTGTTTATAATTAGATCTGTAATATCTGACCCAGGGCTTGTGAATATGTACATGGCATCAATAAATATTAGTGGAATCCATTATTGATGAATATTTAAATGAAGGGAAAAATTGAATATATTCTATGATCAAATATATCACAACCCCAAAGCTGTAGTATGATCAGAGAACTGAGAGAAGAGATGATAAGACACAGAGTTACAGAGGAACATTATATATGGTTTTTTGCAGATATTTTTCCTTATCAGTCATTTGGCACCAAGTTAGCAGCAATCCATTTGTAAGTGAGATCACTGTGGTATTGTAAGAACTGGTCCCCACTCTCTGATAAAACAGGGGGCAGTGGGGAAACTGGCCCAAACAGCTAGAACCCAGAAAATAATGAAAAATGACTTCAGGTTATCATGATCTGAAATGATCTGATCTGAAAATGATATCAGTGCTCATTCTACAAAGCCTGACGATTAAGGCCATGAACTCATCCTAAAAAAAAGTGTTACGTACCTCACTCCTGACTATCACTATGCTCACCCAATGGCCACGGGGAGTAATTTGAAAGTGACCATAGTGATGTTCAACAAGAAGGTATATAGCACTTTTTCAGGTATATAGCACTTTTTTAGGATGAGTTCATGAACTTAGTTGTCAGACTCTGTATGCTACGTTACAACGTAGTAGCACACCAAAGGTTAACTCCCACGGGCTCCCTGACAATTTACAAAAACCACAGTGAGTATTCCACCCATTTCCCAGAAATCTTAGGAATAAACCTCCCTCAGATTAACATAAAATTAAATAGAAATTATAAAATAAGAGCCTTGAAACTCACAGAAGCTATGACAGACAGATAGCTCTGAGAGATGCATTTGTCCCGTATATGGGGACAACCTCCTTTTTTCATTTTCTTATTTTAATAAACTTGCATTTGCTTTCCGTGGTTGGCTTAATTTTAAATTCTTTCCTGTGAAAAGGCATGAGACAACTTGGCCTTGAGGACAGACCCTCATTTGGGAGCCTGCTTTCTTGTATCACAAATACGTGAATTCTTTCAAAACTTATGGCAGTTCTCGGAAACACAAAATGTGTCTTACATGATTTATTTTTACCGTTACTTGAATATTGGTTGCATAGTTCTTCACAGCCAGAAGGTGGAAGATAAGGAAATAGTAAAAACCTGTGTTAAGAGGCCATAGTGACAGAAGAGAGGGTCTGCACAGTCCAGGGTCACAGAAGAGTCATCTGTGTGTCCCACCCATCACTACATGTAACCTCACTCGGATTCTATTTCAGAATTCTTTATTTTTTTATTATTTTTTATTTTTTATTAATTAAATCACAGCTGCGTACATTAATGCAATCATGGGGTACAATGTGCTGGTTTTATAGACAATTTGAAATATTTTCATCACACTGGTTAACATAGCTTCACGGCATTTTCTTAGTTATTGTGTTAAGACATTTATATTCTACATTTACTAAGTTTCACATGTACCCTTGTAAGATTACCCTCTTCCACCTCATCTCCCCTCCCTTTCCCTTTTCCCCATATTCTTGGGCTATAATTGGGTTATAACTTTCATATGAAAGCCATAAATTAGTTTCATAGTAGGGCTAAGTACATTGGATACTTTTTCTTCCATTCTTGAGATACTTTGGTAAGAAGAATATTTCAGAATTCTTATTTTACTTTTCAAATGTGCAAAGGGAAAACGATTTACAGCGATATTTTGTTCCATTCATAATTGATCTCTTTGCAATCTGTGACCTGAGAGGGGATTTTTGTGAATAAGTCCTTGGGTATTAATATTTGTGCATTCATAGTAAAACATAAAGAGAAAGGTACACAGGATAATGGAAAACGATGGTGGATATGCTTTAGGGTGGGAGAGATAGGCGTCCATGAGGTAGACAAGAATTTGTCATATTTATAATTGTTATGTATGTACCATAATTCAAAACTAGCCAATGAATTACAAAGTTAATTAATAATAAAACAGCACAGGTGCACATCCCTTTCAGTTATTAGGGCCAAAATATCACCTCAAAAACCACTTATAAAATTGAACCCAGTAAAAAATAGACTATAATGAAATTGCTTTGCTTTTTTAAGGAATTCTAGCAAAATTTCCCTGAATATACCCACCACTTTTTTTTTCATCTAAGAATACTGCGTAAACCATGATGATCAGAATTCAATTAACAACAATTAGTCCAGTGCAAAGTAACACGTTCTGTGCTACATTTTGGATTGTAAAAGTAGTAAAAAATTTAGCCAGCTGAGGAGTCTTGAGATTTGACTGGATGGGAGGCAAGAATCAATAATTGGAATTTCAATCTTCTTTGAGGGAATCTGAATTCTCTTTCTGTCTATTCAAAGAAATAAACTTCCTGTGCTCTCTGTCATATGATTTACAGGTTGTTGGCCTGAGACATCAGAGCAGTAAGTCAATAATCTCTGAAAATCCTGCTGAGAATGGGGACCAGCTAACAGAAGGCACGCCATCAGAATCAATCCAGTATTTAGGACCACTCTTCCTTTCCCTTGCTGGAGCCACCACTTGGAATAATTTCCCTAGAGCTTCTGATGGTTTCTCATCGGCACTCACTGGAGGATAAGAAATGAAAGACTTTAAGCCTAGGAAGAATGACTGGTATATCACATTTCAATTGCTTTGTTTCAGCCTAAGAGAAAAAGGGTAAAATATAACCTGTGCTGGTTGGAGGTTAAGAAGAAATGAGGTGACTCCTAAACAGGTAACAAGGCGTGCTTCCTAGGCATGCAATTGTCTCAACAAAGACTTCCTTTTTTTAAGGTTGCTAATATGTTATGATTCTTGCATTTCACTTCTTTGTTACCCCTCAACTCAATAAAGACAAGGACTGCCTTTATTAAATACATACATACCCAAGAACAGACTAGAGGTCTCTAAACAACTGTAGGAGTTGGGTTCATCAATGTAATTTGAAGTTGCATGTGCTCTGATCTTCTTAATTGTGTTAGACATAGTTGCAAATACATTGTTTTTTTTTTTGTTTTTTTTTTTTTTTCTCTCTGTGTGAGAGAGTAAAAGAAACAAATGAGGTAGGGCTTTGTGCTTGTTCTTTTTACCGTGGTGGCTCAAGGAAATTGCTGTGTCATGTTGTTGACAACAGTGTCATTCTTGACACTCATCAAAATGATCATGAATTGCAAAAAAATGAAAGGTTCATTTTAAAATACCTTTTAATCCACATGGTTTAAAAAGAAAAAAATATTATGCTTAAACATATAAGCTCACGTTAATGGAAAAATACCACAAAAATAAATTTGGGGACAAAAATTACATGTAGTCAAGTATAGTTTTTATTACCCACACAGAACCATATGTGATTGGAAAAGTTTTGAACAATAGCTAAATATTCAGGGTTAAAGTTTTTTTATGACTATTCATAAGCCACCTGTTGCTCTAAAAAGGGAGGCAAAAGAAGGGTATTCATGAAAATCAACACCAATTTTAGTATTTTGATAGAAGTTCGTCCTTACGTGGAACAGCTGTAGTGTTCAACTCCAATATATTTTCAGATTTTAATTAATTTAATAATTATAGTCAATAAACATTGCTGTTAAATGAAAGAAATAATATGGATGGCACACAACAGTAAGAGGAAGCTAACCATAATTTCACAAATAAAATCATTTTGAAAAATGTCACACACTTCCAAGAGCTGGAAGCAAAATGCAGACTAGAAACAGCTTCTTTGCAGCTGTGTGTGGTGAGACTGAGGAGAAAGGACTCCAGACACCTCTGGCTGGTGGGCTCTGCCCAGAAACATCCCTGCACGGGATGTGTGTGTGTGTTTTACTTTTTTTTTTTTTTTTAATTTATTTGTGGGGTTTTTTTTGGGGGGGGGAGGATTGGACCTGGGCACTTGGTTGAGTTGCCTTGGGAGAGCTTGGGCAAACGAGCGAGTGATTTTGAACACCACTGAGGGGCTGGGACAGAGCACAGCCAGGCAGAGTGGAGGTCTGAAAGCCAGGCACAGCGATTGTGCAAGGAAAGTTGCCTTGCCTTGCAGGATCAGCCCTCAGGGTCCTAGTGCGAGGCCGGTTCTGGTGGACCTGTTAAGCTGGGCAGCCAAGTGGATGCGGAGAGAAGGGAACACCTTTACACTGCAGGTGGGACTGCAAACTAATACAACCTTTTTGGAAGGAAGTATGGAGAATCCTCGAAGAACCCAAATGAGACCTCCAATTTGATCCTTCAATCCCAATACTAGGCATCTACCCAAAAGAAAAGAAATCATTTTATCATAAGGACATTCGCACTAGACTGTTTATGGCAGCTCAATTTACATTTGCCAAAAGGTGGAAATGGCCTAAAGGCCCACCAACCCAGGATTGGATTAACAAGCTATGGTATATATGTACCATGGAGTACTATTCGGCCATTAAAAAAGATGGAGACTTTACATCTCTTGTATTAACCTGGATTAAGTTGGAACACATTCTTCTCAGTAAAGCATCACAAGAATGTAGAAGAAAAAATCCATTGTACTCAATTCTAATATGAAGTCAGTAGATGATCTAATACATGCCCACATAAGAGAGAAAAAAAAAAAAAAAACATTACACACTTCATAATGAATGTATCACTTTGGGTAATTAAATTACCTTTAACATAAAAACCAATAAATCACAAAATAACTGAAGTAAGCCTCTCTGAGTCAATCACCCGAACACCATGATGCTCACATTACATATATTATTTTGTGTTGCTGTAGAGTTCAAGAATCTCTAATTTCAGATTTCCTGAGTACATAGGTTAAAATTCTATTTCTCGAACTTACTAGCTGATTGGTTCTCAAATTTTAGAATACATTAGCATGACCTGAAAAAATGCTAAAAACCCAGATTTTTGAGTCTCACAACCTCCGCGAGTCTGACACAGAACGTTCGGGATGGGCACTAATAAATCAATTTTTTAAACAATATTCACAGGAATTCAAATGCAGAAGTAAATAGCCTGAGAAAAGTCTTTCTAGCTGTCACTCTGGAAAACGTAAATAACCAGTGCCCACTTTCTATCATTTATAAAACACAAATAAAACTGGAGCTTATCTCAAAGATGGCTTTCAGCATTATGGAAATGTGCATGAATGAATATAACTATAGGGCAAAGAGCAGCACCAAAGAAGCCTCCCTCAAAGCTGTCTCCTTGTACTCTGGACACAGTGATTGTGATCGATTCGTTGTGGTAGAGCCACATATGAAGTCTCCCTCCTTCTTTTCAGAGAAAGAGCAACATACCTGTGAAAAGGCTGTAGGAAAAGCAATAACCCCAGGGCAGGGCCAAGTTTTTATTCATTCAAAGAGATGGAGAAAACATTAAAGGACCTACCTAAGGTGGAAAAAGAAAGGCACTTTATTAATGCTATGGTATTAGGGCGGCGCCTGTGGCTCAAGGAGTAGGGCACCGGTCCCATATGCCAGAGGTGGTGGGTTCAAACCCAGCCCCGGCCAAAAAACACACACACAAAAAAAAAATACTATGGTATTAATAATAAGTTCCCAGCAGCCTAGTAAAATTTTGAAGATATGGGAACAGCAGGGTATGCATAAATTAGAGCAGAGAAATCATTGAAAAATGGGTGGTCTACCATAATCTCTCATTCTTTCTCCAATTATCACTAACTTGATTCTTTTTTAATTTTTTTTTTTTTTGTAGAGATGGAGTCTCACTTTATCACCCTAAGTAAAAGTGCCGTGGTGTCACACAGCTCACAGCAACTTCCAACTCCTATTCTCCTGCCTCAGCCTCCCGAGTAGCTGGGACTACAGGTGCCCAACACAACACCTGGCTATTTTTTTGTTGCAGTTCGGCCAGGCCAGGTATATGGGGCGGGTGCTCCATCCACTGAGCCACAGGTGCTGCCCTCTAACTTGATTTCTTTATATTTCTTTACTCTATCCTCACCTACCAGAATTCCAATATGAGATCAATCCAAACGTTTGCCATGAAAATTTATGTATAAGCACTTCTGGAGAAAAGCTATACAAGGTCGTAGAATATCCAGCCACACTGATGGAAGAGTAACTATGTAGACGGGATTCTTAGTAGCTACTGACCCAAGAATGTCACTATGATGGTGATGTTTAGTTCATTTACAGTTTTCCACGTCAAAAAAAGAGTTGGAAAAATCAGAGATACTCTGGCAACCTTGTGGACCGTCTCTTGGGGTGCATATTTTTCATTCTTTCAAGTGGGAAACGTGGCCACCAACAGATCTGAGGCAAACATTTAAGTGTCATGTCTAGGGCAGCAAAAACTAATTTCCCTCCAAACAACTCTGATTAGAAATATCTCAGGGAAGAAATTCAATTGCTTTAACTTGTGTCATTTACCAACCAAATAGTTCAAAGACTGTTGTTACTCTCGTAATAAATAAATGCCTGGCTTTTCTAAAACTGTACAATAATACTCATTTATTTTTATGTAAACTGTATTATAAATATTAGCAGGAAAAGTCTTATTCACTATTTTACTTCCAAAGCCCAGAACAGTATGTGACAAATAGCGTTCAATCTAGTAAATAAATGGCTAAGAATTTCAAAACTTTCTACAGTTATGATTTTGATAACTTTTATTTCTGGTAAATTTCTTTTACTTTATGAAAACCTGTAACCTCAACATTGACCTAGTTATATTTTTCTTCTGTGTTTTTTTCTCCTCTCTCATGATTTAACGATTTCTTTAAATGTCAAGATTACAGTAGTCTTAAATCTGTGACCTCATTATCTATTTAAATCCTAAAAACTAAGCACATGTATCATTATCACAGAGAGTTGCCTCTGGGTCTAAACAAGCATTTCTTAAGTAAAAGGTTACCCGCGCAAGGAAGAGAAAGACTCAAGCATCAAGCTAAAGTGGGAGCAAAACATATTTTGACCTACTCTGCTTTAAAGTTCACCAAAGCCAGATGAGATCAAGATATTCCATTTGAGATTTCTCTTCCATTTTCCATTAGGATTTCTTTACAAGAATCTTAGAGGGAAGCAGCATATGGGAGGAGATGCAAGAATATATTAAGAATGTGTCACTCGCCAGTTGAAATGATGCTCCATCTTTGATTTCTTATCACAGGGTAAAAATTGGCCTTGGACAAGAATCTCTAATGACTTTAGAAAAGAACAAACAAATTAGAATGCAAAATGTAAAGAACAAAGACAATTTCTATAGGAAAATAATGAATTCTAAATTCAAGGAATAGAGAAAAAGGTTGTTTACTTTAGGACAAGGTGTCCATAACGTTCGTGCCCATTCTTTTTTAAGTTGCACATGAACTTCATGGTCACCCTGTATTGTGGGAAAATAAACTAAGATTTTTTTTTTTTTTTTTTATTGAGGATGATCAGCACCACATATCCACTGTTTGCAAAACACACATGCTTTTCTGCTAATTATGTCTTTATGAGCTATGCGTGAGAATGCATATTTATTTATGAAGTAATTTTGTTAAAATAACATTATAAACCATTAGTACATTTACAGAAATAAAGATTGTGTGCTCTAACAAACACTAAAAATGTGTGTATTTTAATGATAGTGGTGGGCTCTAGACCTAATCTTACTCATCAATTTATTTGTTAATATTTTTATCAAAAGTGAAAGTACATCTTTTTAAAGATAGCATGATCACTATTTAACTGTTCTTTTTATCTTTTTTGACAGCAAATTGTAAGTTGTAATTTCTCTTTTGAAGCAAGTGTGTGTCACACTCATCCATAACTATAGGCTTTATTCAGCTATAATTGTCAGCACTGATCAAGTGACTATTGAAATAACTGATATATGGTAAGTCCGATGGTCATGAGTCAGCTAATTTAGAAATCTAAAAGCTAAAATGTCTCATTTTTACATAGAGGTGTTAATTCTTCATGAGATTTTAGAATAAAACACCAGAAATATATTTAATCACACCCTACTTTGTCTTTCTATAGCCATGAATTGAATTCATTTAGAGTCAGTCTTTCCCTAATCGTCCTAGGAAAGACTCTGGTTCTCTGATGATCTTTGTGTGTTTGTGGAGTTTGCTTAATCTCTTCACTTTGATGAAGAGTGTTTACAACCATATTTATACTCCTTCTTATAACTAAGCAAACTTATCCACTGTTCATAATCGTAAAACATTTTATGAACACATATATTCTTTCAAAGTATTCAAAAGAACAACAGTACACAGAATCAATGAGACAGGATATCCTTTTTCTTTTTTACCCTAAACTTGAAAGCACTTATTTAGATATTTTACATCGAAAGACTTTTAAAACTTTTAGAATACAGACAATGTTACATATCACATAAGCCATCAATTTTTTTTTCTTTTTTTTTTTTTTTTTGTAGAGACAGAGTCTCACTGTACCGCCCTCGGGTAGAGTGCCGTGGCATCACACGGCTCACAGCAACCTCTTAACTCTTGGGCTTACGCGATTCTCTTGCCTCAGCCTCCCGAGCAGCTGGGACTACAGGCGCCCGCCACAACGCCCGGCTTATTTTTTGGTTGCAGTTTGGCCGGGGCTGGGTTTGAACCCGCCACCCTCAGCATATGGGGCTGGCGCCCTACTCACTGAGCCACAGGCGCCGCCCTCAATTTTTTTTTTCAATTTAAACATCTCTGAAAATGAAAGTGCAAAACGGCAACACTGTACAAACAGGTGGGGAAGGTTTACAACCTTAGTATATCAGCGTCTCACAGTCAGTTGTGTTCATGTTCATGCATGGCCGTGTCTTGCTGACTGTCGTTCTTTACTGTTGTTACGTGGTTTTGTGTGTGATTGCAAGAATGCTGGAGCTTGAAATAGAGAAACAAACAAACATGAAATTTCTTGTTAAGCTTGGCAAGAGTGGAAGTGAAATAAAGGACATGATAGTCCAAGTTTATGGGAATGGTGACATAAAAATGGCAGTGTACAAATTAATTAAACATTTTCTTGAGGGAAGAGAAAGTGTCACTGATGGAGAGAGCTTAGGGCAGGCAGTAAGGAGCGGAACTGAGAGAAATACTGCAAAAATTCAATGAATCGTGCATCAGAGTAGTTGGCTAACTATGAGAAGCACAGAAGACCATATAAGCACAGATAGCAGAAATAAGAATATCTTAACTAAAAAATCTTGACCAACAACTCATGGCTCTTGCATCACAAAAATGCACCAGCTTACATAGAACTTTCTACAAGGGAAATTTTAGCCAGTAAACAAATAATATTGAAATACACTCCCTACAAATTTGATCTGGCACCATTGACTTTTCTCTTTACCAAAAAATAAAGAAAATCTTAAAGTAACACATTTGTATGACATTCAGGATCAAGGGTAATACAATGACAGCTCTGAAGGCCATTCCAGAAAGAATTGCAAAATTGCTTTGAAGTGTGTACCAGGTGCTGACATGGGTACTTAGCTTATCAAGGGGAATACTTCACAACTGGTGATAGTGAGCAATGAAGTATCAGCTGTAGCACTTTTTCTAGGATGAGTTCACAAATTTACTTGCCAGATCTTTCCACACAATGGAGGTACAGGTTTTGGTTACTTGCATTGGGTTTGTACAGCTTGAGTCAAAGTTACACGTGTTCTCCTCATCCAACAGTACACACTGCATCTTATAGGAGTTAATTTACCTCTTTCTCTTGCCCCCTGTCACCTGCTTGCTTTTCATTTGCCTGTTTTACTAGCAAATGTGGACATGGATATTGATCAATTAGCTACAGTGTAATAGTGAGTAGACGTGATGTGTGTTTTTCCATTCTTGGGAAACTGCTCTTAGAAGAATGGTCTCCAGCTCCATACAGCTTATTACAAGATACTAGATCACCTTTATGTGGCTTAATAGTATATTATACGTATACCACATTTTATTACTCTACTCATGTACTGATGGGCACTTAGGTTGGTTCCACATGTTTGCGAATGTGAATTGTGATGTAATAAACATTCAAGTGTCTTTTTGATGCAATGACTTTTTTTCCTTTAGGTAAATTTGTGATAATGGGATTGCTCATTTGAATGGTAGGTCTTCTTTAAATTCTTTGAGATATCTCTATACTACTTTCTACAGAGATGGTACTAGTTTGCAGTCCCACAAGCAATATACAAGTGTTCCTTTCTCTGTCGGTCCATGCCAGCATTGTTGTTTGGGATTGTTTGATGACAAAACATTTTCACAGGAGTTAGGTGATACTTCATTGTGGTTTTGATTACCTTTCCCTGATGATGAGCGATGTTGAGCATTTTCTTATATGTTATTGGCCATTATATGAGTTATATGAGTCTCACTATGTCACCCTCAGTTGAGTGCTGTGGCATCACAGCTCACAACAACCTTCAACTCTTGGGCTTAAATGATTCTCTTGCCTCAGCCTCCCAAGTAGCTGGGACTACAGATGCCCAACACAACACTCAGCAATTTTTTTTTTGTTGTTGTTCTTGTTTTTGTCGTTGCTGTTTAGCAGACCCCAGGCCAGGTTCAAACCTGCCAGCCCTGTTGGCTGGTGTCCTAACCACTGAACTACAGGTGCTGGGCCATAGCCTCAGCCACTTTAAATAAATTCAGTGTATATATCACTTAGTAATAAAGTAGTGATAGAAATTTTTTAGAAAGGAGGATTTATATGAGTGGCAGATACTTTTTCTACACAGTTTTTCTACATACAATATTTTTACATATTTCTAAAATATCTTACATGAAATAAAAATATATACAAAATATAAATATAAATTATTTTAAAGCCCAGAGGAAATGAAGGGCTGAAGCAATAGGTCAATGAAGGCAGGGTTTTACTTGCTTATTACTCAATTGCCAGCACTAAACATGAGAATAATATTTTTAAAAATTAATAAAAATTTTATAAGTTAATGTCTTAAGGTTAAAGATTTAAGTATTATTGAAATTGTTTCTAAATACAGAATAGAATTGCCAGATTTGAGGTTGTGCTCCAGCTAATTTTTTTTTTCACAGAAAAACAAGCTACACAATTTATTTGTTTCCCAGTACATTTAAAAGTTATATTTACAGTATATTATAGTCTACTAAGTATACAATAGCATTATGTCTAAAAATATACATGTTCTAATTTTAAAATGCCTTAATGCTAAAAAATACTAATAATTTCCTGAGCCTTCCGCAAACTGTCACCTTTTTGCAGGTGGAAAGTCTTGCCTCAGCATTGATGGCTGCTGACTGAGAAGGGTGGTGCTCCAGCTAATTTTATTCCTTTTAGAAAACATGTTCTTTGTCAATGTGAGGGGATATAGGCTAGAAGACCGTTAGATGTCTCAGGTAAGTAAAGAATTTACTTGAATACGGCATGGGGATTTAAGGTTGAATGATTATCAGATTAAAAGGGCCTGTGATTTATATTACCTGTTAGACACCATGAGCTGAACGAGAGGAGATACAAGCAGACCCCACGCTGTGCCTGTGGTGCAGGAGCAGTCAGGGTAGCAAAAAGGTTATTGCCATTCATTTAAACAAAATGAGCATTTTATGTACCTTCACTGTCGGACAAGATGCAGTTGAGCAATGCTTTTGTCGAACCTTATAAAGGGCAGGAGTGATGGGGGTGGAGGTGGAGGTAGGAGAGAGAAGAGAGCCATTTCATATGTCGATAGCCAACCCACGAGCAAAGCTATTCTCTCTCTAGCACAGTATCAAGTGACTTTTTAAATGACCCAGCACTTTCTTCTCAAAGAAAATCTTTCCAGGGGGGGCAATTCAAGCATTTATTATCATCTCAATGGGGAACTAAAAAAAAAATATATATATATATATATGAGGGCTTCTTTATAATCTGCTGTTTTGCTATCCTCAGCACAAGGGAAATTAGAATTCCTATATTTATTAAGTTGGGGCCCCTGTTCGGGGGCCCCTGTATAGCTGTTTGCAGTACCTTGTCAACAACCAATACTTTGGAACTAGCCTCTTAGAGTGACCTACAGATGTAAATGGATTTTGAGCTTCTTCTTTAATGTTTTTACTTATAATTATAAAGGAATATGCTATTGAAAATAATATTTTGTAGCAATGATTATAACTAACAGTTTTTACAGAGTACATTATGAGTCATAACCTTATATTAGGATGTGAGATTTATTACACATCTTGACATTTATCTCATTTTAGCCCCCCAACAGACCAACCAAAACTATTATCACTATTTCTATTTTTAAGACAAGGAAAAACAAATCTTAGAATAGTTCAGTGAATTACTGATTAAGGACTATGATTACTACCCTTTTAATAAGAATAAATAGAAAAAAAATCAAAATATCTTAACATCACCTGGATTTGTAAAAATATTTTTTTAAATAATTTTTGATTTTTATATGAAATGTAAGAAACAAAATTATGTGGGCTAGGTTTAATCACATCATGTACCACACTATTTGTGTTCATTCACTCTTGAGGTAAAAGAAATTTGAGCAAGATAAGCTATATATATCACTAGCTGGAGATACAGCAGACACAGGCAGGTAAAATGTTAATTTCTTGACTGGCATCTGACGAGGAGAATTACGGGCTCCAGTTGTTTTAAGTTGCCTCGTTGTATGCTTTTTTCATTCTGGGAAAACAACTGAAGTCTATTTTTATGAGATTATAACTAAACTTTCTTGGGCTAATGAGAGACTAAAGCAACTAAAACATGACACCTACCATCATGAAGTTTTAAATAATAAAAATAACATTGTTCCTTTGCTTTTCTTCATTCTGCAAATAAGAGGCTATTTCAGAATATTGATAAAAAGTTGATGTGGAAAATGAATTCTAAAACTCTTATTACTACTATCTTTTAAGGGATAAAAGATGGCAAGGCCAGCTGCTCCCTTTTCTGAATCTAATTCTCTATGACAAGAACTTCCTGGCTGGCGATGTCATGGCCCTTTCCATGAACATTTACTTCTGGGCAAGACGGTATTGCAAGGGCATTTTACAGGTGGAATGTCCTCGAGACCTGAGAATACGGGGGCATACACTAACTAATGTTTTTAGTAATCGTGTATGAAACATGTAATCATCTATGTGAACCAATTCTCACAATACCTGACACATAAAAATCATTACATTTCAGATTATTATTATAATTAAAACAAGACCTAAGAGTCACAATCAGGAAAATTTGATATAACTCAGAAATGAGCAAAGTCACCAAAGGAAGAGAATCAGAAAAAATGAGAGAATATGAAACCTAGAGACTAAATAAATGATCAAATAGAAATGGATTCAGAAGCTTCAGAACTAATTTGAAAGGGGTACGTTTTAGGCAGCTTCAGAAGTATATCCTACGGACCCCGGGGTAGTTCCTCAAATGTGCTGGGCTGGGCTGTACGTAAATGGAGTAAGTAAGCGATGGGGCCACAGGGGCAAGGGAACACTGGGCTTAGCAGAAGATGCTGAGGATTACCTGCTGTGTGAGGTAAATCCAACAAGGACTATTTGCAAAGATTGTGTAGAAACTGTTTGACCTCTGGGCTTGAAATTTTCAAGACAAATGACCACATCATCCCCTCACAGATTATCTTCATTGATGACGAAATGTCTGTGTCTAAAGAAATCAGTGTGACTGTTAATGAAGCTCTCGGGTAAGCTCATATTTTTAAATGACTTTAACAAGTTAGGGAACAGTCACATTAAAAAAAAAAAAAAGAACTGTGAAATTATCCTGTGAGTCCTTAAAAAGGGTGTCAACGTTATGAGCTCCTAAAATGATGTGGAGTTAGGAAATATTTTCTTTTTTTATTATTGTTATTAAATCATAGCTGTGTACATTAATGCGACCACGGGGCACATTGGTTTTATAAACAGTATTTCATATCTAGTTTTTTTGTTGCATATGTTTTGGTGTTACATCTGAAAGTTCATTGCTAAATATAGGACATTTAATCTCTATGTTTATATACACTTAACACAAATCATCTGGTGGCAAAACAAAAAAAAAAAAGAAAAAAACGGTGTATTTTTAGACATTTATTTAAATATGAGATAAATTTGAAGATGTGGGAAAGTTTGGCTTCCATCTTTAATTCGATGACAGAGGTCTATACAAGAAATAGGTGTTGCTTAGAATATAAGGCGATTTCCAGTAAAGAAAAAAAGAGCAACAACAACAACAAAAAAGGCAAAGGTATTGCAAAATATATTCAAGAATCCAGAAAATAATAAATTTCAAAATTAACACTGCATACTATCATTTCTAAAGCAGCCTTAATTTTATTTAATAAAATGTGTTCATCTTTAGTAAATGTTGGATGATCACATTTTTAGAAATATTTCTTCCTCTCAGACAATGTCATAAATACAGAAATGTACCATGTTTTTGAGGGAGAATTTAATATTTATACCATCATGTCTTTTCTGTGACATGGTCTGTTTCTTCCTAATTTCCTCCTTTCAAAATTTTTGAGAAATCAGTCAGTGGTATTGAAGATAAATGTATTTTGAACATTTAAGGTGAAATTATATTGAAAGTTTACTAAAATAATTATGTCAATTTTTTTTCTTTCTTTCTTTCTTTTTTTTTCTTTTTTCTTTTTTGCAATGGGCTATCACTTGTCACCCTGGGGAGAGTGCCCTGGCATCATTGCCCACAGCAACCTCAAACTCTTGGTCTCAAACAATCCTCTTTCTCATGCTGGCAAATAGCTGGGATTACAGGTGCCTCCCACAACACCTGGCCAGTTTTTCTATTTTGAGTAGACAGGATCTCTCACTCGTGCTTAGGCTCATCTCAAAATCCTGAGCTCAGGTGATGAACCCACCTGGGCCTTTCCAAATAGCAGGATTACACGGGAGCCACTGCATCCAGCACAGAATTCATTTTATGAATTATCTAAACATCATCTTCAAAGAGATGGCACTTTATAAACAGGCACTCCATGAATGTAACTAAATGAAATGTATGTACTTAGGACAGGAATACTGAAAGAGCGGGAATCTATTTGTAGCAAACTATAATTTGCATCTTTTTTTTTAATTTTTTTTTTTTTTTTTTTTTTTTGTAGAGACAGAGTCTCACTCTACCGCCCTTGGTAGAGTGCCATGACGTCACAGGGCTCACAGCAACCTCCAGCTCTTGGGCTTCCACAATTCTCCTGCCTCAGCCTCCCGAGCAGCTGGGACTACAGGCACCCGACACAATGCCCGGCTATTTTTTTGTTGCAGTTCGGCCGGGGCTGGGTTTGAACCTGCCACCCTCGGTATATGGGGCCTGCGCCCTACTCACTGAGCCACAGGCGCCACCCTGTAATTTGCATCTTAAGGGTTAAGGTGGTAGACGTGGCTGTAATCTAATACCCAGAGAAAGGGATATGTAAACTAAGTTACAAAGAAAATACAGAAGTTAGTGGAAATTATTAGAAGCAGCAATACATTCATCTTCAAAATCTGGAAGTAAATAAAGAAAGATCTATTGTGAGGTTGGACCTAAGAAATAACAAAAACAGATGAGATAAAAGAAGGAGATTAGGAAGAAAAACATATGAATTTCTCCTTCTCTTCCCCTCCCTTAAACCATAAAGAAAACCACACTCCTTGTAAGCAGTAAATCTCCATGAAGTAATTAAACAGGAATGGGATTTGAAGAGTTGCAAACTTGTGTTTCTAGCAGGTTCAGAAATTAATAAACTATGGAATTTTTAGACAAGTGACTTATTAACCTACCAAAGCCTGTCTCATCAGAGCTGTGCAGAGAGTATCAAAAATTTCACAAAGCTGTTGAGCAATGATCTTACCTAGCTCATGGCATTAACCAAACATATTTGTCTTTTCCTATTCCTTCTCTCCTTGCTATTGTTATGTAGAACAAAAAAAAAAAAGAAAGAAAGAAAGAAAGCACTGTGTTGATATTCTTCATTCTTCATACATTTTGGGAAAATGTAATGATTTTTTTGTGACCTTTTCTGAAGGAATTCCCTGAGAACACTAAAAGAATGCATTTATTTATATGATGGCACGTATGTAATTTCTTCAATATATTTATTTACACAGCTATTCTTTAGAAAATATGAATGGAGTATTATTGTTTTGCAGATGTTTTAGGTTCAAGCGGTTTCAGCAACAGATAAAGCAGGCAATGTCTTCCTCCTGATGAGAAATTGGAGTGCCACCTAAAAAGAGACAGGGGTTCATTTTAATAAGAAAACTTTTAAGACGTGTTTAAATGAAGACGTAAGCCATAGTAATAACAGAAATGCTTTTAGGAAGCAGAGCAGGGTGAAATTGGGTATAAGTCTCTCCAGAAGGCAAAAAGTGTCATTATCAAGAACTTGACATGAGGGCAGAGCCTATGGGTCTGTGGGTAGGGCCCCAGCCCCATATACCAAGGGTGGCAAGTTCAACTCTGGCCCCTGCCAACCTGCAACAACAACAACAACAAAAAATAGTTGGGCTTTGTAGCAGGTGCCGGTAGTCCTAGCTACTCGGGAGGCTGAGGTAAGAGAATCGCCTAAGCCCAGGAGTTGGAGGTTGCTTTGAGTGGTGACACCATGGCACTCTACTGAGGGCAATAAATTGAGACTCTGTCTCTAAAAAGAAAGAAAGAAAGAAATTGACATGAGAGAGAGAGACATCAGACCACTTTCTTTTTTTTTTTTTTTTTGAGACAGGATCTCACTATGTTGCCCTCAGTATAGTGTGGTGGCATCACAGCCCATAGCAACCTCAAACTCTTGGGCTTAAGCGATACATCAAATGTGCTTACAATGGACGTTAACCAACGCTGAATGTGACTGGTAGAGGGAAATAAGATAGCATTAACTGCATGGACAATGGTTGAAGACATTTCTAAGACATGTGATCTAAAATGGGTAAAGGAAGAAAATAGAACATGGATAATATGATGCATCGTCTACACATGATAAGATTAGTAAACTGAGATTTTTGGACTGGGGGTTATGAGTAAGTGATCCAGTAAGTGGCTAAAAATTGGTTGATAAAAAGATGCTTGGACTCTAAGAGGTCAAGATTAGGAAGCCAGGACTTTTCTTTCACTTCTATGTTAATAAGAAGGATGGAAAGAATAAAAGAATAAAGGGATGGAGTGAGTCAGTGAAGCTTCAGTCTGTAACAAGAGCAAAGGAGGGGGGATTGCCAGAAATGTGACATCTGTCAGTAATTCAGTGGCATCATCAGCAGTGTAGTCTGACGACATGAACTTCAACGATGTGGTGATTTTGAAGATAAAAACTAGAAATAATAAATAAGGAAAAAGGAGGATGCCTAGCTCTCTTCTAAGCTATGAACAACCTGGAAAGTTAGAAAACAAATTCTATTATTTAGCAGAGCTTTGGAATAGACACCATCCTAAGTGAACATGCGGGTTTGAGTTTGAAAACAAAGGAAGACTCCAGAGATCATTTCTAGACATAAGTAATGAATGATGTATCTCTAAAGGCTGCAAGAAAATGATACGGAGAGCGGTGAGAGGTGGAAAACTCAACTAGGTAAGTGTGCATTCAAAGGTAGACGTTTGAAGGTGGTGAGGTTCAGATGAAGATGATCAAGGAAGATAGACAAGTTGAATTGATTTTTACATTATGATAACGAAACCTTAAACACAATGGCAGAGATGCAGGCATGTCCTACTTAGTCCCTCAATTTGAATATCACAAGTGACTTTTCAAGAGGTATAAATAGAAAAAATATATATGATGAACAAAATCAGACAGCCTCAGAATTATCGTAGCAAAATTCAAGCATAGGAAATAATGGCCCACAATCAATGATGAATACATCTAGCTAGGGTTTCTTTTAGGTAGAAAGGCATCAACTGTTTTCAAATATGGAGCCTTCCTTTGGAAAGGAGACAAGCTTGCTAAACGTGAAACTTATTCCTGCGTTTAATTATAATTTTGTATCCGTTAACAAGTCTTTCCCCATCTCTCCCTTCCCCCTACTCTTTCCAGCCTCTGGTATTGTCTGTTCTACTTATTATTTCTATGAGATCAAATTCGTCTGGTTTCCACATGTGAGTGAGACTGTGTGGCACGTTAAGTTTCTGTTCCTAATTGATTTAACTTAACATAATGTCCTGTCGTTCCATCCATGTACTTTTATAATCTCCATTCTTGTTTAAGAAAATCTTTTCTCTTCACCTCACCACATTCTTGTAGTTCCACAGACTCATGAATGTTTTTTTTTTTTTACAATTTAATGTGTTAAAACTCATTATAACCATAACTTTTTATGATTATAAATCGAACCCAAGTATTGACAGGGTGAAATCCTGCAAGAAAGTTTTGTGTGGTATATTTTTATCCGTGAGGAGGCTACCCATGACTAATTGGTTTTTATAATGTTTAAGTCCTGGAATTATATATTTCTTGAAAGATCCTGGATCCTCTTTAAAAGACTCTCATTTAGAAAGCCACATCTGTATACTGTATAATACATATGTTTTTGTTATTTACTAATAGTCTATAAAACGCTGTAGTGTTAAGAATACGCTGCGTTTTTTTCCTTGTTGAGGTGAATTTGCTCCCGGAGAGAATAAATTAAATAACAACAAGATGGAAAGGATGACTCACACATCAGGTAATGCTCCTTCACTTAGGAGATTCTAAGAGCACAAAGTAGTTGTCATCCACGGATGAAGAACTGCATATAATAAAACTAAGCTTGACTATTTTGTATGAATATTTCTGATGAAGGAGATCTTTGAAATTACAATTCATTCAGCCTGTGAAATTACAATTCACTCAGAGTATCCAAGTTTCTTTTTTTTTTATTTGTGTGGTTTTTTTTTCATTTATTTATTTATTTATTGTTGGGGATTCGTTGAGGGTACGATAAGCCAGGTTACACTGATTGCATTTGTTAGGTAAAGTCCCTCTTGCGATCTTTCTTTTTTGCAACTTCATCACCCTAGAATTAAGATGTTAGTGAGGAATCGGAAAACACAACTCAGATTAGCAAATGTTCTTTAGTTCTGGTAAGCCTGCCATTGCTTTGACCAAAAGAATGAAAACAGTACACACCAGCCTTTCAGAGAATCAGAAGTGCTGCTGCTTCTTGGAGCGCTGAGTATTTGTGTACGAGATGGTTAAGAGGGAGGCTGCCACGCTGGAAAGGAACTAAGCGTAGAGGCAGGGAAGATAGTGAGGACGGAGAACGTGGAAAAGAACAAAGAAAAGGGGAGAGAGGCAGAAACAGAGAGAGATTTGTATGTTTTATCCAAGCTGACGGATTTCATGAACCAGATCTGAGCCATCTCTACTGTGTCCACATTTCTAAAATACCTAAGTACGAAATAAGTGCAAACAAATTTTAAATCCCTAAATTTGGAGATAATGTGTCACCTAAAGCAGCCTCCTCATCTTTCCTTCCTGGCTGCCTGCTTACTCACGTCTGATCATTGTCTACATTCTTATCAGCATTATCGTTCTGAGATACCTGTTTCCTTTTCATTCTTACCAGAATTATCGTTCTGAAATACCTTTCCGTCTCTTTCTAAACATGGGCATTTCTTAGTGTTCGTCCCCCCCCAAAGGAATGGCAACATAAAACCGTCGTCACTGGCTGTAAACCACAGAATAACCCCGGGGACAGCACTTTCCCTCATCGCTTATATAATTCTGTACTGTAAACTGTACATGAGCAAAAAATGTGTGAACATTTGCTTAACATTATATTCCTGCATTTAGATGATGCCCAGAACTTACTAATAGTTCACTTAATATTTTTAAATTAATAAATATGAATGAATGAAAGAATTTTCAGAATAGTTCTATCACTTTATGCCATGACAAAAAATAAAACCTAAACAACTGAGGCTGGCACTAAAGAATTTTTTACTTTCATTATTTTCATTTATTAATACTTCTTGAGGTTCGATCTCCTCAGAACTATGTCAAAATAACAATGCTTCCTAACACACAGGTCTTCATACACAGTGTGGGCAGTGACTCCTACTTTGTGAAGTTTTCTTCGTAGCTGCCTGGCCACCTGCCCCCAGACACATGCAGACACAGAAACAGAGGCGAAGCTGTTTGTTTTGGTTTTCTTGTGAGTATAATTGTACTTAGTAAGATATAGATGTGATCTGGTTATTACCAAGATAGTAATTTTGCTGATCATCTCTTTCATTAGCCTGTGATATTCTGAAAATCAGGTAAAATATATAGTTTCTTGTGAATACAGAAAATCTAATTACTTGCTTCATTTGTAGACAATGCCAAATGTTTTTGCTGTATGAAGGAATGGCTGCAAACCATTTACAAGCCAATGCAATAGATTTTCCATAATCTCTAAGAGTCCTAAATTGATTTTATGAACATTTGCACAGTGAAGGACTAGACACTCACAAGTTCACAGGGTGCTACCAGGGCGGCTCCTTTCTGTTAATCTGAGCTAATAAAGTGTGATTTTTATAGACGGTAATGGCAGATACTTCACGGTGGGTGGCAGGTAACAAAATGTGTTTTGCAGTTCTCTGCTTTTATCGTGATGGATGCAAACATAATATCCATGCTACACTGAAACTTTATACCCACCGTTCTGGCCTTGTGTAAGAGCTTTTTATTGATGAACATGGTTGCTCCAGAGCATCTTAGGAAATACAGATCAATTGCATATATATTTGACAAAGTAAAATGAATGGAGTTGTGCACAAGGAGCTATCACAGGAATGGAACTTATTCCAATAGCAACATGTTTATAAACCTTTATTTCTTTTGACAAAGGTATCATGACCCTCTCAGGGAATATATGGGAAAGATATTTGTATATAATGATTATGACAGTGATGGCAAGGATGACATTTACAAGAACTTTCAATGATCAATCATTTTAAATGTGCTCAATGGACTACAAACTGGTGTACAGGTTTTAATCTTGCAAAATTTAACAAGAAACTAAATTAGAACTCAAAAATGTTAAATTATTGGGACGAGTAGATTAAATAACTTGCTTTTACTGTTGAGTAAGTAAGAGATGGGAGAGAAAGAGGATATAAATCTACTCTATATTATTTAACGGGTGTTGTTTTAAACATTCACAATGTTCCTAACCAAACCAACTTAGCATCTTTTAGGATCTAGAGGCAAATAGTTGTACAGAAATGTCAGTATATCAGAAGAATGATGATCACTATATAACCAATTTATTACATTTGTGAAGATATTAATTTATTAGAATTAAAATCTAAGGTGTTCCTTGTTCTTTTAATTTGGGTAATTTCATAAAAATTCTTGAACAACCAGAAACAGGAAAATAGTAGCTTTATTACTGAAGCATGTGTTATTTTTGTATTTTTGCATGATTCATATAAATTAACAAAGAGCAATTATTGAACTTCTTTCTAATCTATCACTTCAGTCTGAATTCCTGTGATAATCATAGCATGATTAATTAAAATGATGAGAGTACTTTTTTTCCTAATTAACCATTATTAGGTTGTTGTATGCCCCATTCTGTGTTGGGAGGGGACCAAGGTTTCCAAACAATACAGCAACACAGAAGTAGAAACTTTGTTTTTCTCAGGAAAGCAATAAAAAGTTACAGTGAGACTGATGAAAAAAATGATTACAGTGTGTGGCCAGGAAATCAAGTTTAGGGTAGTTCTTTTTTTTTTTTTTTTTCTGCCCAGTATATATTGCCACAAAGTCGATTGGACCACAATAACCCCCAAGATTCTAAACTGCTGGTGGCTATGGGACTGTGAAAACTTCACCAGACACATTTTTATAGCACTGCAGAATCTAGAGACAGAACAGACTCACTATCTCATCGCATTGATTCCTGAGCTGATTTCTAAGGGATAGAAACTCTATTCAGAGGAATATTTGTCTTATACTTAAGAAATCGACTGCATAATTTCATATTTTCTCTGGGAAGGTTTCATAACTTTAATCCCATCCTCACCTCACATACTTTGATGTTCTCCAGTATTCTATGAATTAACCATAACCAAAAAAAAAAAAAAAACACAAGGAGGCAAGCTTATTGTTTTTCTTTATGTGATGATCCTTTTTTTTTTTGAGACAGAGTCTCACTATGTCACCCTGAGTAGAGTGCTGTGGCATCACAGCTCACAGCAACCTCAAACTCTTGGGCTTAAGTGATTCTCTTGCCTCAGCCTCCCAAGTAGCTGGGACTACTGGCACCCGCCCGCTTTTTTCTATTGCAGTTGTCATTGTTGTTTAGCTGGCCCCAGCTGGGTTGGAACCCCCCAGCCCAGGTGTATGTGGCCGGTCCCCTAACCATGGAGCTACAGGCACCGAGCCAATCCTTATTACCTCTCAAAGGAATTTTTTTCATCTATCAACCTTTGATTCATTCCGTGTAATAAAATCCTGTCACCTATTGATGCACATTTCTGTTCTATTTTATCCCAATAAATCAACCAGGGAGTGCTTCTGGATTTCCTTTGTTTGTTTAAAAACCAGAACAAAATACCAGAGAAACAAAACAAAAATAACGTATCAGGCAAGGTCAGATGCATAAAAGGGTGATGGGACATTCCCTCGAGGAAGTCGTCTGAAAGAGAACAAGTTCTTGGACATATGTGAGAAAAATAAACAAGTGAAAAAGATACAATGTCAAAGCAGGTTTTGTTTTTAGGAAAAAAAGAGAGTGAGGGAAGGAATGAGCCCTGTGGCCAACACATTCCGTGAAGGGGAGATAAGAGTTAATACCAGCCAGCCGGGTTAGGGGAGGGTTATGAACTGCACCAAGAGAATCCCAGATTCACAGAGCCGATGCCCACCTGACCAAGAAACGCAAGTTCAAATGGATACAATTGTGAGCTCCACAACTTTTGTTATGCTGTTTTGAATAATTTCTAGCATTAATCCCTAAAATTATAAAGTTTAGTTTATTATCGTTTCAGTGTTTATTTTCAGGACAAGTCACTGAAATAACAGAGAAAGTTGAGGTTTCTACATAAACATATAAAATGTAAACAGTGGGTTACTTATTTTTTCACATGAAAACTTTTGAGTAGCTTTAGCCTTGATGTTTATGCCTGGTTCTTGGTGCCCAATACAGCTTTGACCAAACAAAATTATATTATTGATCACCTGGTCAGATTCCTGCGTAACCCAGATCTAATATGCATTCATTTTCTCTCTTGAAACCACTTTCTCAGGGTCCACATCGATAAATAATAATACCTAACATTGTTAGAGCACCTTGTACGTCTCAAGCCATTTTCTCTAAGATTAGTGAATGTTCTGAAACATCCGTTGGCTCAGAATCGTTCTGTCCATAATGCACACTTAGAGCTTTCCTCCTTTAACCTTTGCTTCTCATCCCCTTTCGTAAAGCTTTCCTTAGGGCAGCAATTCCAGCAACTTACAAATTTCCCATTATTTCATTTCTGCTTCTACGTGTTACTTGGACATATTTTTACTCAAAATATAACATGAGAGTGCTTGGATTCCTCCAGAGATCATTCAAATCACAAGGCATTCCAGTAGTGCTCTGTTCATACTTACTAGTGCTGATATGTAACTGTTTTTTTAAGCCTTCAAATTCACATTGAATTAGATTTGATGAAAGATTCACATTTATTTCAGAAATGAAGCTGTCTTAGCACATACATATCTTTAGAAAATCATATTGGAATCCTAAAGAGATATCAAGATACATCTAACGTTTCCTTTATATATATATAGTATCTAAATCACTCAGAGTTTTATCTGCAACTCTTGGGACACAGCTGTCCCAGTTCTGCTGAAGGCATATGATGGCCTGTCATGGTTCAAAAGCACTATTTCTAATGTCACTGGTTTCTGCTTTTTCTCAGAAAAACCCTGGGACTATACTGAACAGAATTTCATTGATTTAGTAGAATGCCATCTCCAATGTAACAAAACTGGGAGACAAAACTCGTTGGACATCATACACAGTTCAAAAAGTAATGCCTTAACATACAATCTGCATATAAGCATATGACAATTCTAGGCAATGTAGGGGCAACATAGCTTCTCCTCAAAAGGTTATTGATAGTAGGAGGTTTAATAAGTGCTATTTGTCTAACTGCAAAAATGGACGTGGTCAACTGTTTTAAAAAGTAATGCTTACCTAACAATAGCAATTAAAATTGATTTCCTCTTTTTCTTACATTTCTCTTAAAAGAACCAAGTAGGTAGAATGGATGAAAGAGTTGCCATAAAGCCAAGGACATGGTGGGTGGGGCTGGAGATTGCAGAGGTGGTGGCACCAAGGGGACAGCGGCATTGCCAGTGATCAAGACAGCGGCTGGTGTCATTAGGACATGGAATCCATGTACACTGATGAGAAACTAAGTAAATATATTGATGCAAAAGGAGCCGAGACGCTCCCTTCCAGAGAAAGGATTTGTATCCCTATGGAAAGAAAGAAGACTTGTGTCAGACTGTACTTGGTGAAGTGTGAAATAGATTTCCATAGATTTGTATAAAAGAAACATAAGTCTGCAGGTAAGTGTATACAATATTAGGAATTTTTCAGCTTCCTTATGGAGAGAACCTCCTTGAGTCTTGGAAAGGTTAAGTGATCAATAGCTACTAATGACCTTAATTAAGACATTCCCCTTTCCCTGAATAGAAAGCAAGCTTTTATTTATTTGTTGTTTTGAGGCAGAGTCTCACTCTGTTGCCCCAGAGTAGAGGGCCCTTGCATCATAGTTCACAGCAACCTCAAAACTCTTGGACTTAAGTGATTCTTTTGCCTCAGTCTCCCAAGAGACTACAGGCATGCACCATCACTCCTGGCTAGTTTTTCTATTTTTAGTAGACAGGGTCTTTCTCTTCTTCAGGTTGATCTGAAACTCCTGAGCTCAAGCAATCCAACTTCCTCAACCTCTCAGAGTTCTAGGATTATAGGTGTCTGTGAGCCACCCCATCTGCCCAGCTGAAAAGTAAGCTTTTAAAATGAAAATAAGTAAAGCCTTTATTCATTAAATTAGCTCTTCATTTTTCTTGCTTCAAACTTCTAATTTTCAATTATCTGCTGCGAAATACCCAATACAAAATTCGACTGCCTAATTGAAAATAAAGTTTTTGCTTTAAAAGCAAGCCCTAAAAATTCCTAAAGAAAAAAATATTTTTAAAATATTTTGCTTTACACATACAAGTAACACAGTTTGACACAGGGAAACAATAAATACCTTCCAAATCACTCAAAACTAACTCTGTAAATCTACTACACAACTCCTGAAAACATGGACAAATCAAAGCATCTTGAGAGCTTTAAATGACACTTTCTGCATTAAAACACTTGAAGTTGCCATGTGAATTTTTAAAAACTCTCTCTTTTCACACACTAAAAATTAGATAACTCGGGCTTTAATAAATTAGTAACCAGCAACTTGTCTATTAGTCTGATTTTCAAAGCATTATTCTCAGAGTAAACATGTTTCCTTGTATGCTCCCGCAAATGGCCTTTTGCAAAACTAATTTGTACCGTCAAGACTTTGCACTTATATTAATTTTTAACTTGACAAATGGGATTTTAAAAAATTATTTTAAAGAGGAAGGAAAAGGGATGGCATAAAAAAATAGAAACAGGTAGGAAATGAGTCCATGAAGAAGGAATAAAGGAAAATAACTAGGAAAGAAGGAGGTTAGTAAGCTGGAAAATGGGAAAGGAAAGGTGAATAAAAGGAATTCGTATAGATCAGCACCATGATAGAGGCTCTCCCAGATTCATAGTGTTTAATCTTTTCAAAAACACGTCTCCAATACGATTCTGCAATCTCTACAGTATTTGAATTCTAAATACAAGAAACCTATATTTCAATGCCCAAAACTTAAAATTTGATAGGTAACCAGATGTGTTCACCAGCTCAGAAACATGACCACCTGCTGGAAAAATCAACTTGATGTGACTTTCCCTACTGTTTCTTTAACGCTAAAAACATTGCAAACATCACAATGCATGTTATGAGACTTGAATTAGGAACCATATGTATTTAGTAATCAATATCAAGATATTAATATAAAATATAATAAAATATGAGAAATATAAAATCTGAAAACGTACAAAAATAAAATTTTTTGGTTTATAGCAAAATTGCAAATATATTGCTTTAAATAATAACTGAAGATAGGAAAAATAAAATTGCTGATACTTTATGTATAATTATGTCACAGTAAACACATCTTAAGCATGAACTAAAGCTGTGGGACACAGGGCAGAACATGACTCCCAAGTAACTGGGAAGACAAGTGCACATCATCACTCTGAGCCAATGTTTTGTAATTTTTTTGTAATTAAAAATAATGTACAGACATGATATTGCCCCTTCTGGTTTTAAGTATCTGAGCTCCAATGATCTTCCTGACTCATTCAGCCTCCCAAAGTGTTAGGATACTCAGCCTTCCAAAGTGTTAGGATACAGGCAGGAGCCAACACAACTGAACTCTTTAAATTTTATAATCATCAATTGTGTTTCTCAATATTCTCTAGTATAGTCCTTGCACATCTCATATAGAAATTGAAAAATGGAAAAATAAATACAAATACTAATATTGGAATTACTTGTCCAGTTATCAGATAATCATACACATTTCTGTTTCTTGCGAAAAATCTCTATATCTAGTGTATTCTTATTTAGACTTTATAATTTTCTTTCAAGCAGGAAATTTCTCCATACAGATCCATCTTCTTTTTCTGTGTTTCATTTGTACTTTTTAAATCCCTAGATTATATAATAGTTCTTAGATTACACTGTGACTTTATTTTTACCCCATTTCCCCGAGGTGTGCTCCCAAAGATGTGCTAGGTCTTATTTTCAGGGGATGTCTTATCTTTCCTGTAAGTAGGTCTTATTTTCAGAGGATGTCTTATTTTCAGGGAAACAGGGTATTAATCTAGTTAATAATATATGAAAATACAACATTTCATAGCAACTTACTTGGTACCTGGTGTAATATTGAGTTTGGTGTGTGATATAGGGTGTAGTAGCCCAATCCTAAAACATGCCTATAGCCTACCTGGGCAGTGGGGGTGTAGTAAACACATGAGGAGATAGAAATAATATATAACTGAATAATCCAAGCAGCCAAATGCAGCATGATGTCAATAATTTCTAGGGGAACTTCTTTGTCATTGTAGAAATAATGAAAAGCAAGAAAATGATTCATGATCTACTAAAATATTGGAATTTTAAAAATTTCTATCTCAGCATCCCCCAAACGACCACAATCTCTCTCCAGCAATGAACTCCATCCAGAGGAACTTGATGAAATGACAAATAAGCAAGTAAGATGAAGAGAATTAAGGAGATGATAGAAAACCACCTAAGAGAAACAAACAAAAATTCCAAAAATTTCAGGACATGAAAGAAAAAGTCATTAAATAGATGGGTAACACTAGAAAAGAGATAAAAGAACTTAACAAAATAAAACAATCATAATGGAAATTTCAAAATGCAGCACACAACTGAAAGAAATAAAATAATCATGTTGGAGATTTCGAAATACAGCACAAACTTTGAATGTAGGCTAGAGCAAGCAGAAGAAAGAATTCCAGAGCTTGAAGACAAGATTTTGAAATTAGTCAGTAAAAAATGTAGAGACAAGAATAATGAATAATACTTGCAAGAAATATGGGATTATGCAAAATTAACAAATATGAAAATTGCATTTACTCCCCCTAAGGAAGAATAGGAAAAAGCATTAAGCATGGAAATCATATTTTAGAGAATAATGGAGAAAAATTTCCCAGATATTACTAGAGGTTTAAAATCTGCGGCCCGGTCATTATATACCTCACCTGGATGATCCTAAGGAAATAATGCATCATCAGAAAATGTTGTCCTCAAAAAAAAAAAAAAAAAGAAAAGAAAAAGAAAATGTTGTCCTCAGCTTGACCAAAGTCAAAGTAAGGGAGAAATTCTTATAAGGTGTAAGATTAAAACAAGTTGCTTACAAAGGAAAACCATTCAAACTAGCAACAGCAGAATTCTCAGTAGAGACCTTTCAAGCCAGAAGGGATCGGGCTCCCATTTGTAGTCCACTTGTAGTCCCACATAGAATAACTGCCAGCCAAGAATTTTGTACCATACAAAAATAAATTTCATCCATAAAGAAGAAATAAAGACTTCTTCAGATAAGCAAACACTAAGTGAATTTGCTACCACTAGACCTATAATAGAGGAAATGCTTAAAAGAGCTCTATATGTGGAAAAGCATAATGGTTACCCACTAACATAAAAGTACACAAAAGTTAAAGCTCACAGGGGCGGCACCTGTGGCTCAAGGAGTAGGGCGCTGGCCCCAAATGCCAGAGGTGGTGGGTTCAAACCCAGCCCGGGCTAAAAACTGCAAAAAGAAAAAAAAAAAAAAGCTCACAACTGTTATAAAATAGTAACATAAGGAAGAAAACAAATTGTTGTTACTCAACAGGATGAAGAGGACATATCTCACATATCAATACTAACATTGACGGTTAATGGTCTTAATGCTCCATTTAAAACATATAGACTTCCTTTCCACCCCCCTCCCCTTGGAGCGGGGTGGTTCAATATTGGGAGGGTCAATGGTGGGACCACACCTATGGAGCATATTGCAAGGGTACAAGTGAAGTCTATCAAGTATTGAACACAGATGTCTTAACACTGTGATTAAGTAAATGAGGTGAAAGCTATGTTAATTAGTAGGATGTAAGCACTCCAATTTGTACAAATAATCAACACATGGAATCCCACAAAGGCATCATGATCTATGTATATATGACTTAATAAAAAAATTATTTCTGGAAAAAAATGAATAGAAATAAAATGTATAGACTGGCTAAATGTTTGAAAAAACACACCCAGAATAACTGTTGTATCCAAGAAACCTATCTAACTCACAAGGATAGTCATAGAATCAAGGTAAAGGGACATAAAAATAAATATTCCATGCAAATGAAAACCAAAAATGAGAAGGAGTAGCTTCTCTCATATCAGATATCTCATATCATATCAGATAAAGTAGACTTTAAATCAATAATGTTAAAAGAAGATAAAGACTGTTATTATTCAATGATAAAGAGACTATTTCAGCAAGAAGATAAACAATCCTAAATATGTATATGCTTAACATAAGAGCTCCAGATTTGTAAATCAAATCCTACTACATATAAGCAAAGAAATAAACAGCAGCATCACAATTGCTAGGGAATTCAACATTCTACTGACAGAACTGGGCAGATCATTAAAGAGAAGATCAAGAAAGAAACAGTGTTACTATAAGAGAACTCTAGAAAACAATGGGCGTAACAGCCATCTGCAGAACATGCTGCCCACAACCTGAAAAATATACATTTTTCACATCAGCTAGAACATTTTCCAAGTGTGATCATATATTAGGCCACAAAACAAATCTCAGAAAAATTGAAATCGTTCCATATATCTTAAACCACAGTGCAATAAAATAGAAATGAACTCCATGAGGAATTCGTAATTCTACACAAAGTCATGGAAACTTGCTGCTGACAAAAATAAGATGAAAGTTAAAATATTTTTCATGCTGAATGACAATCATGTCAAAAGTATCCAAATTTCTTGGATATAAGAAAATCAGTGTAAAAGGCGAATTCATAGCCTTAAATTCTTACATGAAAAAGATAGAAAGATAACAAATTATCAACCTCATGTCTCACAGAACTAGAAAAAGAAGAACAAACCAAACCTAAGTCCAACAGAAAAAATAAATAACAAAGCTCAGAGTAGAACTAAATGAATTAGAAAGAAAACAATAGAAAAGATCAGTGAAACGAAAATTGGTTCTTTGAAAAGGTTAATGAATTTGATCATACTCTACTGAGAGTAACGAGTAATGGAATAGAAAAGACTCAAGTACACTCAATCAGAAATAAAAAAGGAGACATTAAAACTGATAAAACTGACACCAGAGAAATACAAAATATTTTGTGTCTACTATGGAAATTTCTACATGCACAAGCTAGAAAATCTAAAGGATATGGATAAAGTTTTGGAAACACAATGTCCCAACCATGAACCAGGAAGAGACAGAAAACCTGAACAGACCAATAATGAGTTGCAAAATTGAAATAAAAAATTCCCCTAACCAAAAAAGTCTTGGTTCAAATAGATTCATGGCCAAAATTCTACCAGACCTACAAGGAAGAACGGCACATTCTACCGAAACTGCTTCACAATATGGAGAAGAAGGGAATCTTTTCTAACTCAGTCTATCCATCTTGTATCACCCCAATATCAAAGTCAGGAAAGGACACACAAAAAAATGAAACTGCAGACCAATATCCCTCTACCGAGGGTGACAGAGTGAGACTCTGTCTCAGTAAAGTAAAATAAAATAAAAATGTTAAAATACTTAGTAATAAACTTGATTAAGGAGGTGAAAAACATACTCTGGAATCTACCAAACATCGATGAAAGAAATTAAAGATGATACAAATGAATAGAAAGTAATCCTCTGTTCACAAATTGGAAGAACTAGTATCATTAAAATACCCATACTGCCTAAAGTGATCTTCTGATTTAATGCAATCCCCACCAAAATCCCAATGGTATCATTTTTAGAAATAAAAGAAACAATATTAAAATTCTTATACATCCAAAAATAGGCCCTGAATAGACAAAGCAATCTTGAGAGAAAATGATGTTGGAGGCATCATGCTTCTTGATTTCAAAATATATCGAGTGAACAAGAATTTAAATAATGTGGTATTGGCATAAAAATAGCATATAGACCTATGGAACAGAATAGGGAACACAGATTGATATTGATATTTGAAAAAAGGTGTGAAAATATACAATGAAGAATGGATATACTCTTCAATAAATGGTGCTGATAAAAATGTGTTATACACAAGACAAATATAAAATTTGACATTTGTCTTACATCATATACAAAAATCAACTCAAGATGTATCAGAGGCTTCAATATAAGACCTGGCACTCTAAAATGTTTTCCTAGAGGAAAACACGGAGGAAAAGATTCATGACATTGGTCTGGGCAGTAATTCCTTGGATAGAACACCCACTAAAAGCACAAGCAACAAAAGCAACATTAGGCAAATGGGACAACCTCAAACTAAGAATCTTCTTCACAGTAGGAGAAATAATCAATTGAGTGAAAGTCAACTTACAGAATTGGAGGAAATATTTGGAAACGATGGATCTGCTAAGAGGTTAATAGCGAAAATATGGAAGGAACTCCTACAGTCTAATAGCAAATAATAATAACATAACAACAACAATAACAAATGAGCTGATTCGAAAATTGGAAAAGGACTTAAATAATTACTTATCTAAATAAGACATATAAATGACTAAATAGGGACATGACAAGATCTAACCTCCCCAGTCATCAGAGATATAAAGGCAAATGGCAATCATGATGAGATATTCCAACCTGTTAGAATGGCTATTATCAATAAAAACACGGGATAACAAGTGCTGATGTAAATATGAATAATGTACGATTCTTCTACACTGTTGATGGGCTGTTATTTGGTGCAGCCACTGTGTAATACCCCAGTAAGTTTCAATATGCTGGGAATGAAAGAGTAGTCAGGTCCGCGGGTCCCAAGGGTGGAACAGACACTGGAGGAAGGAGCAGAGGATGGGGAGAGAGATGGACAGAATAATTTTATTGGCCAAGGTCACAGAAGGTATGGACATAGGAAAGAATGTTATTATTCACTATTATATATTGAATATATTCAACACACGTATCATTCAATATTATATATAGATATGTATTATATATAATATGCCATATTGGCTATGCATGCCATATAATCTGTTTATTGTTTTTCTCATCAGAAAATTAGGGATAGTACCTATAAGTTTTTATATTTAGTCCTTAATGGATCGTAATTACAAGATTATCTTAGCCACAGAGAAGCTGAGGCTCAAGAAGCAAAGTGTAATATTCCCACTATCATAATTTCTGTTGAGAAGGATAACCTTGCTCCCAACCCACCCTAGCTGACCCTCCATTGATGCTCTCACTTCTGACCCTAAACTGTGCATGAGCCTATTTTGCACTTTGTATTATGTGATAATTGGGGACACGATTCCTAATGCTGGATTCCCCTGTTTCACATCCTAGTTATGCCACACACTTTTAGCAAATTCCCTTATCACTCACTGAAAATTGTCAAACCACGTTGAAGCAGATGATTTGATTGCATTCTTTATGAAAGGAGGCTGCTATTATTATCTAACAATACTAATGATAATAACAGGAGTTAATCTATACGAAAGCAACACCACACCTGGCACATACAAAGTACCATATCACCTTCAACTGCTGCTCTGGTATTACTACAATTACTTTAGAAATGAAAACACTCCAAAGAAAAATACATGACCAAAGACAAACTCAAATGATTCCACTTATAGATGAACCTCTTTCAGGCAAGATGATAAATGTTAGGAATGGGGGGGGGTGTGATTTGTTTTTTATATACACTTCTCCTTTGTAATTTGATTTTCTTCAAAATTGCTTATTTGTTTTCATTCCTTAAATGCTTTCAGATCTCCAGTACATAGGAGTGGATAGCACAGAGAATGAGCATATGAGCCTAATAAACCATGAAAACCATCATTTAATAAAAAAAGAAAAGAAAAGAAACAATTGCAAATAGAAATACTAGTGAAGAATAAAAATGGATCCAGTTGCCTTAGATAATTCCTCGCAATTCTCTTCCTTGTCTCCCTCCCCACCTCCCTATCTTCTCTCTCTCATTCTTTCTCTATTTCTATGTATTTCTATGTGTTATCTATGTATAAATATATAATTTTGTAAGTCTATTATGAGGCCTCATGTCCTCCAAGGAGCTTATAAGACAGACAGAATGCCAGAAGTAGGTTAGAGCAGCAGACAACAAATTTCCTCTGGAGATGCTTAGAGACAGGGAATGATAAAAAGAAGGAAAGTTAGAGTGACCGTGGATTACAGAGCAGCTGTATTAAGCTAGCCTGTCACATCTTCAAAATACTCTTTATTTCCTTCCAAAGATGCTTCTCTGTGCATTAAAAATTGAAATTAGGAAAAAGTCTCTAGAAACAAAAGTGTCACCTCGGATTAGAAATGGCATAAGAGGCAGCAGAAAAGCTTTACACTTGGGTTGAAAGTCTTGGGAACTAAGAAAACCTTTCAGGAGCAAAAGCAAAACCTGTCAGAGCAAAGGCAGATGAGTGTCACTGCAGCACCAAGCTCCAAGACCACTGCAGCGCTGTGCACTGGCTTTATGACGAGCGCTCTCAACTCTCCATGGACAGGCTATATTTCTAAAGAGCTAACTGTGGGGAGAAGAAAATGTGCATCTTTCTCACCTCAAAGCTCTACGGCCTCACCTTGTATGTGAACTAACAGCTCTGGTTGTCACCACGGCCTCTAAAACCCCAAGGATGTGCCCTGCCTGTCCATCTCCGCAAACTCAAATTTTAACACCATCCTCTTGGCTCGCTCATATTCAGCTAAAATGACCTTTCCTATGTCCTTAAAAACATTATGCTCTTCTTTGTCTTAAAGGTCCTCATATATGCTGTTCCCTATACCTGGAATATCTTTTTATTTCTTCTTTAAAGGCACAGTTAAAATACATCTTATTCAGAGAGAAGTCTCCTAAATGTAAGTATAAATACATCACTCACTTCTTTTCCTCCTATTTTCTTTACTTCTCTCATTTTGCTATTTTCTCTAAGTTATAACAGATTTTGATACATCGTACTGATTATTTGAAAATCATGAAGACAAAATGTTTTAAATGTGTATTTTATTTACCACTGTAAAACTACCGTATTCCTTGGTGATTGGTACATGTGGGACAGTATATATTTGTTGATTATTTTAATTAATGAATTTATGTAGTCCCATAGTCTATTGGAAATCAGATCATTAGCCTCTTGCCTTATATATTTTAATATAATTCAATTCTTGTAAAGGAGTTTGTTAGCACAAATCAATGAATCCCTTAGGAAATGAACTCTAGGGAGGCATTCAGGCTAGTTTAGAAGCGCTAATAGTGTGTTACTACAATATTACTACATTTATTCTCTGAAGGACTGTCCCATGATTTTGTCGTTTAAAAAACATAAAATTTGAGGTGAGTTGTTGACATTTTCACATGGTGGGTATTTTGTATATATCTGAGTAGATGTTGCCTTATCAATCAAGCAAGGCTTATTAAACAAGTATAGAAATGGCCAGAAATAGTTTATAATTTTTAAAAAGGCTGTTTGCAGCTTCTGCTAAGGACACGGAAATTTGGAAAGCGCATCACCCCACTCTTACAAGAAAAGCGACATAATACAGCTGTAAATTTTTCTAAGCCCATCTGTAATAGGAGATGACAGAACAATCAAAACCTCTGAAACCCAAGAGCAAACCAGCCTCCCAGATGTGAGCACCGGCTGGCCTGGGACAGATTGGGAGTGAGTATGGGGGAAGACCGCAAAGGCACCACAGAAAATAAACGTTTAAAAACAAATCTTCAAAAATATAGTGCGGACTAGCATGAAGGGTGCAGTCCTTGGTACTTTGTTTTCACTTTACTGCATGTACCCAGGAAAGATTTATGAAAGAACAGGAGGCCCGGGAGAGCGTCTCATGGTGCTGCAGGCTGAGGAAGGGTCTCCGTTCTGCAGCAGGAAGGTATAAGTCCAGGTGCATCTGATTCCATATCCTCTGCAAAGCACACGTCACGTCCTGAAAACCCTGTCACTCTCCTGGGTGCAGCTGAAAAATCCACGAAAGCAAGAGAAAGGGAATGAAAATAAAATATATTCTCCACCACTAGAGAGGGAGAAGCAGCGTTGTGGGCACAAACTGTCAGGGGTTTTCTACCACGGACAGAGACAGAGTCATATCCCTCAACCCTGGGGAACAGCAAGTGCCTTCTGCTTTATCTCACCCAGGGTAACAGAGATCACCCTGGTTTAAAACAAAAATAGTGGCAATATGTTATATAATTCTAGCAATATCTTACATATCTGTTTTACATAAGAAAAGTGACAGTGATGACTGCGTTAGCATAAAGGATGAGAAGAGGAATTGGAAACCTCTCATAGGAAACCTAAAGCAATATAATAGGATTTGAAGGAATGTTGCAGCTAAGGATAGATATTTTAATAACAGGTGAACAACGAAAAACAAAAAGATGGTAAAAGAAAAAAGAAGAGGCAAATGGTCTAAACAAAACAAAGGAAAAAAATTATATTGGATAAGAGCTCTATGAGCTGCCTAAAGTAAGTACTACACTTTTAATACTGAGGTAAGTGTGTGCGTGTTTGTGTTTGTGTGTGCAGATATATAGTAATAGGAGTAAAATCATAAAAATATGTACAGTGCAAATACTAATCAACCGTACTGTAGCTGAATGGCTATAAATTTTGATTTACAATATCAAAACCTATGTATCAGAATGAAGAGAAACATTAAATAATTAACCTAAAAGAACTTAAATGGAATATGAATCATAGACAGGACAGCTGCCTAAAAATTTGGAAATAAAAACACAATTTTAAATAACCCAGGAGTCAAATAAAAAAACCAAAAGACTTATTTCTTTAATTAAATGAAAATGAAAACCTAGTCATCAAAATACGTGGCATGTGGCTAAAACAGTGATTGGAGAAAAATTTAGACCATTAGTCCATGGAAGATATTTTAAAAACTATAAAAAAATTTTTATTTTTTATTTTTTTATTAAATCCTAGCTGTGTACATTGATATGATCATGGAGCATCATTCACTAGCTTTACAGACTGTTTACCAAGTTTCACATATACCCTTGTAAGATGCACCGCTGGTGTAATCCCACCAATCCCCTTCCCTCTACCCACCTCCCCCCTCCCTCCCCTCGCTTTCCCCCTTCCCCCTATTCTTAGGCTGTAACTGGGTTATAGCTTTCATGTGAAAACCCTAAATTAGTTTCATAGTAGGGCTGAGTACATTGGGTACTTTTTCTTCCATTCTTGAGATACTTTACTAAGAAGAATATGTTCCAGCTCCATCCATGTAAACATGAAAGAGGTAAAGTCTCCATCTTTCTTTGAGGCTGCATAATATTCCATGGTGTACATATACCACAATTTATTAATCCATTCATGGATTGATGGGCACTTGGGCTTCTTCCATGACTTAGCAATTATGAATTGAGCTGCAATAAACATTCTGGTACAAATATCTTTATTATGATGTGCTTTTTGGTCTTCTGGGTATATGCCCAGTAGAGGGATTACAGGATTGAATGGCAGATCTATTTTTAGATCTCTAAGTGTTCTCCATATCTCTTTCCAAAAGGAATGTATTAATTTGCATTCCCATCAGCAGTGCAAAAGTGTTCCCTTTTCTCCACATCCGCGCCAACATTTCTGGTCTTGGGATTTTGTGATATAGGTTAGTCTCACTGAAGTTAAATGGTATCTCAAAGTAGTTTTGATTTGCATTACTCTGATGATTAAAGATTATCAGCATTTTTTCATATGTCTGTAGGCTGTGCGCCTGTCTTCTTCAGAGAAGTTTCTCTTCAAATCCCTTACCCAGCCTGCGATGGGATCCCTTGTTCTATTATTGCTAATGCGTTTGAGTTCTCTGTGGATTCTGGTTATTAAACCTTTGTCAGAGACATAACCAGCAAATATCTTCTCCCATTCTGAGGGCTGTTTGCTTGCTTTACTTACTGTGTTCTTGGCTGTGCAGAAGCTTTTTAGTTTGATCAAGTCCCAGTAGTGTATTTTTGAAGCTGCTTCAATTGCCCGGGGGGTCCTCCTCATAAAATACTCGCCCAGCCTGATTTCTTCAAGTGTTTTCCCTGCACTCTCCTCTAGTATTTTTATAATTTCATGTCTTAAGTTTAAATCTTTGATCCAGTGAGAGTCTATCTTAGTTAACGGTGAAAGGTGTGGGTCCACTTTCAGTCTTCTACAGGTTGCCAGCCAGTTCACCCAGCACCATTTGTTAAATAGGGAATCTTTTCCCCACTGAATGTTTTTAATTGGCTTGTCAAAGATTAAATAACGGTAAGTAGCTGGATTCATCTCTTGGTTCTCTATTCGGTTCCAGACATCTACTTCTCTGTTTTTGTGCCAATACCATGCTGTTTTGATCACTATTGATTTGTAGTATTGTCTGAGGTCTGGTAGCGTGATTCCTCCTGCTTTGTTTTTATTTCTGAGTAATGTCTCGGCTATTCGAGGTTTTTTCTGATTCCATATAAAACAAAGTATTGTTTGTTCAAGATCTTTAAAATATGACAGTGGAGCTTTAATAGGGATTGCATTGAAATTATATATTGCTTTGGCTAGTATAGACATTTTAACAATATTGATTCTTCCCAGCCATGAGTTTTTCCATTTGTTAATATTTTCAGCTATTTCTTTTCTTAGAGTTTCATAGTTCTCTTTATAGAGATCTTTCACGTCCTTTGTTAGATAAATTCCCAAATATTTCATCTTCTTTGGCACTACTGTGAATGGGATAGCGTCCTTAACAGTTTTTTCAACTTGACTGTTGTTGGTATATATAAAGGCTACCGATTTATGAATGTTGATTTTGTAACCTGAGACGCTGCTGTATTCCTTGATCACTTCTAAAAGTTTTGTAGTAGAGTCCCTAGTGTTTTCCAGATATACAATCATATCATCTGCGAAGAGCGAAAGTTTGATCTCTTCTGACCCTATATGGATACCCTTGATCGCCTTTTCTTCCCTAATTGCAGTGGCTAAAACTTCCATTACAATGTTAAAAAGCAATGGAGACAATGGGCAGCCTTGTCTGGTTCCTTATCTGAGTGGAAATGATTCCAATTTAACTCCATTCAATATGATATTGGCTGTGGGTTTTCTGTAGATGGCCTCTATCAGTTTATTTATTTATTTATTTATTTATTTATTTATTTATTTATTTATTTTTTGTAGAGACAGAGTCTCACTGTACCGCCCTCGGGTAGAGTGCCGTGGCGTCACACGGCTCACAGCAACCTCTTAACTCTTGGGCTTACGCGATTCTCTTGCCTCAGCCTCCCGAGCAGCTGGGCCTCTATCAGTTTAAGAAAAGTCCCTTCTATACCGATTTTCTTAAGTGTTCTGATCATGAAGGGATGCTGGATATTATCAAAAGCTTTTTCTGCATCTATTGAGAGAATCATATGGTCTTTGTTTTTTAATTTGTTTACGTGCTGGATTACATTTATAGATTTACATATATTTAACCACCCTTGAGATCGTGGAATAAAACTGACTTGGTCATGATGTATAATTTGTTTGATGTGTTGCTGGATTCTGTTTGTTAGGATCTTGTTGAATATTTTTGCATCTATATTCATTAGTGATATCGGTCTATAATTTTCTTTTCTTGTTGGGTCTTTTCCTGGTTTGGGGATCAGGGTGATGTTTGCTTTATAGAATGTGTTGGGTAGTCTTCCTTCTTATTCTACCTTTTGGAACAAGTTGAGTAATATAGGTACTAATTCCTCTTTAAAGGTTTCGTAGAATTCAGACGTGAAACCATCTGGTCCCAGGCTTTTCTTTTTAGGGAGGTTTTGTATGGTTGATGCTATTTCCAAACTTGATATGGGCCTGTTCAACATTTCCACTTGACTCTGGCTAAGTCTTGGAAGGTGACGTGCTTCCAAGTATTGGTCAGTTTCCTTCAGATTTTCATATTTCTGAGAATAAAGTTTCTTGTAATATTCATTAAGGATTTTTTTGATTTCTGAGGAGTCCGTTGTTATTTCGTCTTTGTTGTTTCTGATTGATGAGATTAGAGATTTTACTCTTTTTTTCCTGATTAGGTTGGCCAAAGGTTTATCTATTTTATTGACCTTTTCGAAAAACCAGCTTTTTGATTTATTGATCTGTTGTATAATTCTTTTGTTTTCAATTTCATTTAATTCTGCTCTAATTTTGGTTATTTCTTTTCTTCTACTGAGTTTGGGGTTGGAATGTTCTTCCTTTTCCAGTTGCTTGAGATGTCCCATTAAGTTGTTAACTTCCTCTCTTTCCGTTCTCTTGAGGAAGGCTTGCAGTACTATAAATGTCCCTCTTAGAACTGCCTTTGCAGTGTCCCAGAGGTTCTGATAGTTCATGTCTTCATTGTCGTTTTGTTCCAAAAAATTGGCGATTTCTTTCTTAATCTCATCTCTGACCCAGCTATCATTCAGCATAAGGTTATTTAACTTCCATGTTTTTGTATGAGTATGCAGATTCCTGTTGTTACTCAGCTCAAGTTTTATTCCATGGTGGTCCGAGAAGATGCATGGAATAATTTCTATTCCTTTAAATTTACTGAGGTTAGACTTGTGACCTAAGATGTGATCAATTTTGGAGTAAGTTCCATGGGCTGATGAGAAGTATGTGTATTCAGTTTTTGGGGGATGAAATGTTCTGTAGATGTCTGCTAAATCCAAATGTTGGACGGTTAGGTTTAAATCTAAGATTTCTTTGCTCAGCTTCTTTCTGGAGGATCGATCCAACACTGCCAAAGGAGTGTTGGAATCTCCGACGATTATGGAGCTGGAGGAAATCAAGTTGCTCATGTCTGTTAGAGTTACTCTTATAAATTGAGGTGCATTCTGGTTGGGTGCATAGATATTAATAATTGAGATCTCATCATATTGAATATTACCCTTAACAAATATGAAGTGACCATTCTCGTCCTTCCTTACTTTTGTTGGTTTAAAGCCTATTGTATCTGCAAATAAAATTGCAACACCTGCTTTTTTCTGGTTACCATTTGCCTGAAATATGGACGACCATCCTTTCACCCTGAGTCTGTTTTTGTCTTTTAAGTTAAGATGTGACTCTTGTATGCAACAAATATCTGGCCTGAGTTTTTGTATCCAATCAGCTAACCTATGCCTCTTTAGAGGACAGTTTAAGCCGTTCACATTAATGGAGAATATTGATAAGTCTGGTGAAGTTTTGGGTATGGAGTTTTTCAAAAGTCCAGTGGGCATTTTTAATCCTTTTGCCAGTGTGGAAATTCGAGTTTCATCTGAAGTCTCTGAGTGAGTTTACTTTTGTGGTATAGGATTGGGTTGGTCATTATGGAGGATAGGTCTGAGAATATCCTGAAGAGCTGGTTTTGTTATGGCAAATTTCTTCAACATATGAATGTCATTGAAGTATTTAATTTCTCCATCATAAATGAAACTCAGTTTAGCTGGATACAAGATCCGGGGTTGAAAGTTATTTTGCTTTAGGAGATTAAAAGTCGATGACTACCCTCTTCTGGCTTGAAAAGTTTCAGCAGAGAGATCTGCAGTCATTCTAATATTCTTGCCTTTGAAGGTAATGGTTTTCTTTCTCCTGGCAGCTTTGAGGATTTTCTCCTTCATATTAACTTTAGTGAAGTTAATTATGATATGCCTTGGGGATGTCTTATTGGGGTTGAGTCGTGCTGGGGTTCTGAAGCTGTCCGCTATCTGAATTTCAGAATCTCTAGGCATGTCTGGAAAATTCTCTTTCATAATTTCATGCAGAAGGGCCTCTGTGCCCAGCGAGGCCACTTCATCTGTTTCTGGAACTCCTATGATTCGGATATTCACCTTCTTCGAATTATCCCAGAGCTCTCTGAGTGAGTGATCCATTTTTGCTCTCCATTTCTCTTCCTCTTTGAGAGTTTGGGAGCATTCAAAGGCTTTATCTTCGATGTCATAAATCCTTTCTTCTGCTTGCTCCATTCTGTTGCTGAGGGATTCTACTGTATTTTTTGTATCTTTGAGGGCTGCAAATTCTTGCTTCAGTGTGTCTAAGTCTTTGGTGGTTTTGTCTTTAAATTTGTTAAATTCCTGAGACAACTTTTGAATTTCTCCTTGAATTCCTAATTCCACTTTGTTAATCTTGTCTGCAATCCAAATTCTGAATTCGATTTCTGACATCTCAGCCAGTTGTTTATAAATGGGATCTTCAATTGCATCTGCCATATCTTTCCTTGGGGGGGTTGATCTATTCTGGTTATTCATGTTACCAGAGTTTTTCTGCTGATTCCGCCCCATGGTTGCTTTACTCCCTCTGATTTTTTCCCCTGGGGCTTTGTCAAGGGCCTGTACAGTGTAGTGGCCTGAGAAACTGGGGCCCTGTCTGGTGTGGTGGGGCTAAGTGTTTCTGTCTTATTTTCAGCTGGTTTCTGTTCTACCCTAGTGAAACAGATACTTTGGATTGAAGTCTCAGCTGTGGAGAAATATCAGCAATTAAGTCACCCCACCCCCCACCGGCAAACAATTGGAAAAGAAAAATCAAACCTTCCTACCACCGTGCACCCAGGGCACCACTTGATTTGTCCTCAGATGATTGGTTCAGTTCAAAAAGGTCCAAATCAATTGTCTCAGTCTGCACCTGTCTCGGGTGAGAGAGTTTAAGAGGTCTCTGGGATCTGGATCACAGGGGTCTGGTGACTACTCTGGTGTGGCTTGCTCCAGTGCTGCGTGGAGTCAGGATAAGCCACCCAGCCAATAAATCAGTCTGGGAAGGTTGCTGCCTCCTTCCCCACCTTGCACCACTTCACATCCAGTCTCTGATAGCCCTGCAGTTGGCTGACCCAATTGCCGATTCACTAGAATTGCTACTCTAAGAGTATGTACCTGCCTGAATCACAAGGAAGTCTGCCAGGCTGCTGTGCTCTGCCTCTCTCCAGCAGGAGGAGGTGAGGCCTGACAACCTCGGGTGCTTGATGAAGGTTGAGAGGTTTTCACTCAGGTCCAGTCTCACCCCTGATTAATGTTACTGACAGAACAGAACAGAACAACTCTGCAGTTCCCCTATAAAAAATTTAAATTGGGCAGTGCCTGTGGCTCAACAGAGTAGGGCCCTGGCCCCGTATGCCAGAGGTGGTGGGTTCAAACCCAGCCCCAGCCAAAAACTACAAAAAATAAAATAAAATAAAATAAAATATAAAAATTTTAAATCAACGACCTAAAAAAATTTTAAGAAAATTAAAACAAAAATGAATAGAAAAAAAAAAAGAAACTAAATTATTAAGTTAAGAGCAAAAGCCAAGGTATGATAAGCAGATACAAAAGATGGGTAAAAATATTAAACTTCTAGCTACACTAACCAAGAAGAGAAAAGGCACCTATTACCAATACAAGGAATAAAAGGGAGAGCATTGCAATAGACCCTGGAGACATTGAAATGATGATTATATATTAAAAACTTCTGAATACATAAATCTGTACAAATAAACAGTGAAATTTATGAAATGAACACAGATTAAGTTTACTCAATAAGAAATAAGGAACCTATGGTCTTATGCATGTGAAATAAATGGAATGCGTACTTAAAAAATTACCAAAAAAGGTCCCAAGTCAAAATATATTTACTGGACAATTGAATCCAACATTTTACTTCTGTGTTAAATGTAATGTTGGCTGGGCTTGAGGTGGCTCATATCTGTAAACCTAGTACTCTGGGTGGATTCTTTGAACTCAAGACTTTGAGACTAGCCCAAATAAGAGCTGACCCCATCTCTATTAAAAAGAGAAAAAATTAGCCAAGCGTTGTGGCAGGTGCCTGTCACAGCTTCTTGGGAGGCTGAGGCAGAAGGATCACTTGAACCCAGGAGTCCGAGGTTGCTGTGAGTTAGGCTGACACCACGGCATTCTAGCCTGGGATAACACAGTGTCAAAAAAATAAATAAATAAATAAAAGAAAAGAAAAAGAAATAATGTCAATTCAACATACATTCTTCCAGGAAATTCTAGAAAAGAAAGTAATTCCCAACTTATGTCATAAGGGCAGACTTACTGTGATTCTCAAACTGAAGATACATAAAAAATAGAGAGGCATAAATAATTATCATGCAATTCTCAAGAAAATACATAAAAAGATAATACAGGATTGGGAAGTGATGGTCATTTATGGAACAAAGGTTGGATCAACCACCAAAGCTAAAATAACAACAAAGAAAAATCAAAACACCAACAATGACAAAAAAAAAATATTAATAGGGTCATTTTACTAGATGTGAAAAATCATAAAATTTGGCAAAATTTATTCATGTGTAACCAAAAAGTAAGGAATAGACAGGAGTTTCCTCAGATTGATAAAGAGTTTCTACAAAAGTATCTATAGTTAATATGGTGTTTAAACATAGCTATCTGAAGAAGGAGCTTCCCATGAACAGGAAAGGCAGTGACCTGAGATTGCGGGTTAGATTCAAACCCCTGGGAGCCACCCAGTCAGAGGTTTGAGGCAGAGACCCTTCATGTAAATAAAACCCATTCAGAAAAGGAAGGAGAAAAGAGCTATATAGAAAACCAGAGGACAGGGTAAAACTCTACACCAGAGAAGGAAACCAACTTCAACCCCATTCTCATGCCCGGTTTCAAAAATGCCTATAACCAGACCTATAGGCATCCTACTGAAGGATTCTTGGCTGAAGGAAATTAGGAGACTTGGGCGGCACCTGTGGCTCAAGGAGTAGAGTAGGGTGCGGGTCCCATACGCCGGAGGTGGCTGGTTCAAACCTAGCCCCGGCCAAAAAACAAAGAAATTAGCAGACTTAGAGTAAAATCTTCAAAGCAAAGACACTTAGACTTTACAAGACAAAGGCTGGATTACCATTTCTTCATTTCTCAGGGTAGCTCACACATCAATTTCCTCTCATCACACAAGCAGAGCTCTCAATCCATCATTAGTGCCACTCTTAATAATGAATAGATCACTAATAAATGTCAGCTATAAAAATAAATCTACAATATGAAACAGCGATAAAACGTTGGGGCAGTCTTGGGGAGGGAGATAGAACTCAAGACCTTGAAAATTAAAACTTGAACGCACATAAAAATGATTCCATAATTACTCAGAGGATTATGTATAAGAATGTATAAAGATACAACAGAATACAACACAAAAAAGTAAAAAAAAGCTTTATTAAAAAGTAAGAACAAGTAATAAATGTCAACACATAAGTTGTTAAAAATGTACCATTTTTAAAAGTTAATATCGAAATATTAATTTTAACACATATTAAAAGTGTAAACAGTACTATTCAAAGAGTCTTCATAAATAAAAGTGGGCAGAGCAAGATGGCTAATAGGACCCTCCAGCGATCATTCTCCTGTAGGAACACCAAATTCAACCACTAACCATGCAGGAACGCATCTCGGCAGCCATCAACGAAGACTCCATATGGAGAGATAACACGCTGCTGTGGACCCAACTGCCTAACACAACGTCTAAAATGACGCACAAGTCATAATCTAGGGACCTGAGGATGAAGGTTCAGAATACGAGGGATAAAGAAAATACCAGAGAGAAAAATAATGTTTCAATAAAGGAAAAGAAATTCCAAATTACATCATATTTCTCATTGGCAACATGATTAAAATCCAAAGAAAAATAATTTTCAGCTTAAAGAAGAGTCACGTGGAACCGTGGAAAAGAAGACATTTGCAGTAATGCAAGCATCCTGAATATTCACTTTACATGCTCCCTTTGACAGGGAGCGATTCTGAAACGTATAGTTCAGAAAATAGGAAATCTCACACCAAATGAGTCAAAGGATGATGCAGGATTAGGAAAGAAAATGATATTTGTGTAGAAGGCTGGGAGCAGAAGCAGCCAGAACAGGAAGAGGGGACTGGGAGGGGGGAAATGCTCTCATTCATTATCTAGCATGGTTACACGTCTGTAAAATTACACGCACAGACATCTCTCAGATCTGATGCAGTATGTGAAAGTAATTAAACTGGGATAAAAAGAAAACCAGACAAGTCGAACTTAAGGCATTCATTAATTCCCCAAATAAGGAAGTTTTGTATCAAAGAAACTGAAATATGCTTTTATGTTCTTACAGAAATAATTCTTTTAAACATATATTGTCAATATAATTAAAACATAGCCATTGACTTCAAAATTCTAATGTAACTATACATGATAATATATACGAAGTTGAAGTTTAGAGAGCAGTGGTATAATTAAAATTTGCCTTGCACACTGAAAGTTGAGATAAAATGCAAAAAGTTGCTAAACAAAATTGCTAATGTAGTGTACTGTTTATAAATTAACGTACATACTAGCAATAAGCTAAACATTTGAATATGGTTAGCCCCAAGATGTGGGCTAGGAGGGGCTAGGAGAGGGAATTAAAGAACTGGTATTTGCATTATACACCTCTTAGTATTTTGTATATATTAATATTTTACTAAGTTTATGCATTTCTTTAATACAATAAAATTTAAAATGTTATATACAATAAAATGATCAACCATATTGTCTTGAAAACAATGCCATACAATGAAATGGACACTTTTTAAAGCTTTAAAATTGGGAATCAAAAACTTGTGATTGTAAGAGACAGAAGAAAAAGGGAAGTGGGAGGCATACATTATTTTGAAATATAGAAATCTCCATAGTTAATGAAATTGAATTTTATCTCTATTCTCTGCCACAAACATTTCTTTTTCTGTAAGCCTTCATTCATATCCCTATTTTTTTGTAGAAATAGTTGAGCATGCAAGGAAACAGAAATTCCTTACTCTGAACCTTCTCATATGAGATCTTCTCATATTACAGTAGCATCACAATCTTCTGCTGATCTTACCCATAGTAGGGCCCTTAAAACAATTTTTTTTTCTTTTTTTTTTTTTATTGTTGGGGATTCATTGAGGGTACAATAAGCCAGGTTACACTGATTGCATTTGTTAGTTAAAGTCCCTCTTGCAATCATGTCCTGCCCCCATAAAGTGTGACACACACCAAGGCCCCACCCCCTCCCTCCTTCCCTCTTTCTGCTTCCCCCCCCATAACCATAATTGTCATTAATTATCCTCATATCAAAATTGAGTACATAGGATTCATGCTTCTCCATTCTTGTGATGCTTTACTAAGAATAATGTCTTCCATGTCCATCCAGGTTAATACGAAGGATGTAAAGTTCCATTTTTTTAATGGCTGAATAGTATTCCGTGGTATACATATACCACAGTTTGTTAATCCATTCCTGGGTTGGTGGGCATTTAGGCTGTTTCCACATTTTGGCGATTGTAAATTGAGCTGCAATAAACAGACTAGTACAAGTGTCCTTATGATAAAAGGATTTTTTTCCTTCTGGGTAGATGCCCAGTAATGGGATTGCAGGATCAAACGGGAGGTCTAGCTTGAGTGCTTTGAGGTTTCTCCATACTTCCTTCCAGAAAGGTTGTACTAGTTTGCAGTCCCACCAGCAGTGTAAAAGTGTTCCCTTCTCTCCACATCCACGCCAGCATCTGTAGTTTTGAGATTTTGTGATGTGGGCCATTCTCACGGGGATTAGATGATATCTCAGGGTTGTTTTGATTTGCATTTCTCTACCTATTCAATGCCATTCCTATCAAAATACCAACATCATACTTTCAAGATTTGGAAAAAATGATTCTGCGTTTTGTATGGAACCGGAAAAAACCCTGTATAGCTAAGGCAGTTCTCTGTAACAAAAATAAAGCTGGGGGCATCAGCATACCAGATTTTAGTCTGTACTACAAAGCCATAGTGCTCAAGACAGCATGGTACTGGCACAAAAACAGAGACATAGACACTTGGAATCGAATTGAAAACCAAGAAATGAAACTAACATTTTACAACCACCTAATCTTTGATAAACCAAATAAGAACATACCTTGGCGGAAAGACTCCCTATTCAAAACAATTTTTTAAATGTTCCCTGAGCTAGAGGCAGTGAGTTCCTTCAGAATGAATTCATTATCCAAGAAGAAATTCCCATCTCAGAGTATAGTGCCTGGAGTTCTTCCATGCGGTAAGAGAGTCTGGTCTGCTAAGCAAATAAACAAAATCAATGGCAAAGCCACACAATCGGTAATCATTGCTTGTTTGTTAAGGGAACAAATTAAATGGATGTTTTCATTACAAATTAAGAAAAACCCAAAGTGTGGATTCCCTTATGTTCTAAAATCCATTTTTACCATCTTCCTTAGGAAGGCTAGCAACTGAAATTAGCAAGTTATTTATTTATTTATTTATTTTTTGCCAGGGCTGGGTTTGAACCCACCACCTCCGGTATATGGGGCTGGAGCCCTACTGCTTTGAGCCACAGGCGCCGCCCATCAGCAAGTTATTTTAACCTTGGTGAGCCCAGTGCAGAGACGCCACCAAGAGCCATGTGGGTTTCACGGCTGCATTAATAATATATGGCAATAAAGAATTTTTGTCCACTTTTTCAGAAAGGCAAATTGCCTTGGAAGAAATAATAAATGTCAAATGTGATATTTCCCACTATGTTACATTGGGTTATTTCTGTAACACAAGACTTTTCTGATTATTATATGTTATTTACTGCAAAAACCATTTCCCTAATTTACTATGACTCTACAAAGTATATTAAATTAATAGACTATTCCTATGGATTTATTCTGCCTTGTCATTTTTCTCTATATACTTAATCTCAAACATATCCCCAGACCAGAATCTGATTTCATCCGGTGTGTCTGACAGCCACATCTGCTTTTACTTCTACTGTTTTCCTGCTCTGAATCTTCAGCCCCTCCTTCCAGACGTCGTCCAACCACTACAAAATATGACGTATCTGTCGTCTCCAACTCCCTCAGCTTTTTATTTCCCTCATGTAGGTGATTGATAACCGTCATCTGTCTGGTCATCTAAGTTCAGTATCACAGTGTCTTCCTTGTTTGACTCTGAAATTTCTTGTCAATTACATGTAGCTCTTCTCAACAATATTTTCACAATTTTCTGTTATTTATCCCCATTCCCTCTATCTTACCTCACACTTTTATTACCTTCCACTGTAATCCTACGAGCACATCTCCATGTATTCCTGGTCACCCTGTACATGTTAGCAGATATTTCCTTCTAGAAAACCAGCACTGATGGTTTCACTCTCTTACCCAAAGTTGGTAATGCTTCCTCAGCCTTTAAGGAATAAATCCAGTTTTCCTTGGCTGTAATTTAAGTTTCTCAAGGTCTTGCCTCCAACTATCTCCGATTTTCTTCTCTCTTGTTCACTGGCTGGCATCTCACTTCACTGTGAAATCTGGCCTGCCTCATTTTAACTACATATTCGCGTTGATATCTCTGTTGTGTTTCTTTCCACTGTGAGTTCCACCTAGACACATCCAATTCATTTTTCCAGATTCATTCAAATGTCAACTGCAACACAAAAATTTCCAGGTTATACCACCAAGGCATAATGTCACGTGTCTGTCAGTCCTCATACCAATTCCTGTGTGCCTCCCTGCTAGCCTTTTTATTTGGTGTAAGACAATAATCTCTGAAGCCTAGGATTGCTGTTAGATCACCCATGTATAATTAATGCATTTATCCAGAAAGCAGCTGCTGCTGTTCTAGCTGTTAAGGATTTAGAGATGAATAAGACAGAATGCTTGATACAGCACATCACTCATTTCTTTAATGAGAGAAACAGATATTAAACAAGTATCTGAATAATTATAATTTAGGAGAAGGAGAGTGAGTGACATAATTCAGATAACAGAGAATACGTGTAGTCATTTGGTAGAGAAAACATTGGCTGAATTATTTACTATGATAATATGAGACAGGAAAGCAGGAAAGGAAGAAATGAAGTGTGCGTTCATGGCACTCCCATCAAACAAGGTGTAGAATAGGTCATTTGGGGGCGGCGCCCGTGGCTCAAGGAGTAGGGCACTGGTCCCATATGCCGGAGGTGGCGGGTTCAAACCTAGCCCCGGCAAAAAAAAAAAAAAAAAAAAAAAAGAATAGCTCATTTGGTCAGGAGCTTCTCTGGAGCAGTTAAATGTATCAGATCTACTGTAACCACTGGGTAAATAAGAGATGAAACAAACTCAAGTTGCTCGCATTGGGAGGAGATGAGTTTGTAAGGTCATAGAATGCTGTATGACAATTTATATAATAAATAAAGTTCTACTGGAACATGAAACAGAGTAATTGATTAGCGCAGTCTTGAGAAGCCATCTGCAAAGTGTGATGAACCAAGTATTTTTTGTTTTGGGTCTTAAAGGATTTGGTGCTCACCTCTTCCCCTCCCTTTCTTGTGAACGGCCTCACTCCACCGGCTTCCTGCTTAGGGCCGCTCCAACACTTTGTCAACCGTCTGGTTTGTACTGGGCTTTCTGGCCCTATTGGTTAGTCCACTGGGGCACATGTGACCCAACACTGTCCCAGCCCTTCAGTTACAAAGGATTAGTTCCAAGATGAATACCTAACTTTGAGCTTTTTTTCATAGAAATCCCAATTGGGGGATTAATGATAATAATAATGATTCTTCTTCGAGGAAGGCAGACGATTATTTACCAGAAAGCTGCAGAGAGTCCAAATCCTGGGACATTGTTATTTAGAACTAATGAATGGAACCTGAAGGCAGAAACAAATATTTAATGAAGAGAAAAACAAAAATTTGTTTTCTTTTTTTCTAAGATTCTATCCAGATCTGAAATTTACTTCCTCAACTTTCACTGGTTTGATGTTCTTAATTTACATTCTTCTTAGCTGGCTCTAATTATAATTGTGCAATGCAGATGCATCTTAGCAGATAAAAGTAAACTTATACCTTTAAAAATCTATGAAAAACCTAAATGGATGTCTAATACATTAATTGGATGATTAAAAAAATTAAAAAATAAATTTCGGGTCAATGAAAAGATGGAAGAGCATTTTGAGTAGGCAAGGCTAACTGGCAAAATAAGAGAAAAGAGAGACCAAGTTAAGAACTTTGTATGTGTTTCATTTGTTCAAGAAACATAAGGTCAAAATGTTTGGACTAAACATTCTAAGATTAGGACTAGACAAGGAAAAGTAGTGGGGGATTAAAAATAATAGACGTGTCTATGTTTTGGTGATGGTGGCAGAAAAATTACATAAATTAGCAGCCCTGAATGACAGTGGCTGTCTACCTCTGCCTGTGCGTGGTCAGCCTCCCAGCCATGTATTCAAAGTCATTCACAATTTTGCTTCATTGAAAATCTTTCCTGCTTTTCTTTTCATTCATATAAGACACATTTTCCAAAAATTATGGATTCCAATAGAAAAAATAAAAACATCTTAACATGAAATTGATTTCTGAAGAAAGAAAATAATACTGAATTCAGAACAAAACTCAAAAACTATTTTCTGCCCGACAAGGTTAAGAAGCTGAATGAGGGGAAAAAGAGGAATAATAGAAATACTAGCAACAGCAATCGCCAATTATATAGATGAGTCTCGTACGAAGGTAAGTTTTGTGGGCTAGAATGAAGAAATTTGTTTTAGTTATAGGAGACTCAACATGAGACACTATTATTATATTTTTTACATAATTTATTGGAATTTACAGAACTTGAAAAATTAAGAATCAGTTTTATGTTCAATGAGAGCAGAACACAGCATACTATTTTTTGCTTACCTTTTACTGTAAAAAGTCTCATGAGTCATTTAGAAAGACTATAGTGAGATTTCTGAGTTGAATTCTTTTTTTTTTTTATAATTTTATTTTTTTTTGTTTTGTTTTTTTTTTTATTTTATTTTTATTTTTTTTTTTTGTGGCTTTTGGCTGGGGCTGGGTTTGAACCCACCACCTCCGACATATGGGACCGGCGCCCTACTCCTTGAGCCACAGGCGCCACCCTTCTGAGTTGAATTCTGTGCACACACAATACCAACGTGCCCGTATTCTCTCCGTTTCATTCCATTGGTCTCTGACTGACGAAAACCTATTATTCGTGTATTTTGTCTTGAACAATGGATAACAAATGCAAAATGTAAAAGAAAAAAAATACTGACGCTCCTAAAAGTTACTCCAAAGATGTGAACATTCATTCACTACAAAAGACGTGGTAAAAAAACAAAAACAAAACTTGAACTTGATGATAACACTCAATGTGTAAGGCCGCACAGTATTACAATCACACCAGAAAGCAAATTTGTGCTAAAAGAAAACTTTATTCAGCCATCTGGATAGAAGTTTGTGCATTAGTGCATTTCATTATCATAATTGAATTCACAGACTTGGGAGTATGACATAGTTATAAACCATTGGGTTAGGAGACTCTGGAAGTATATATAACAGACTTGAGGATTAAAACATTTTATGTACAGGACACATGATTCATAGTGATACTTACACATCTTATTTTTGCACTAAGATTTTTTAAGAAGGATCTTTAATATAAAATCTTATCTCATAAATTCTAATAAACCAAAATCATATTGATTGAATGTTACTATCTTTAGATAATATCATTATGAATTAAAACATCCGGAACGCATTAAAAATAATTGGCTCAAGAGCATGAATTGTTCAGAAGTCTTTAAATATCACTAAAGAAGACATACGTTCTCATAGCTTTTCACAATTAATGTAAAACTCCAATAATTCTGAAAATCTTCAACATGAAGAAATACTGTTGAAGTTTGGAGTCAGTAGCTAGTAATTAACAAAAGTCAGAAATGCGTATTGAAATAAAGGAGTTCAAGCACGGAAAAAAGATAATTCTCGAAGTGGATAAATGAGACAAAAGTATATGGAGTCTAATGTAGGAACGTCTTGACCTTAGCACTACCAAGGGAATCCGAATGCTTCCCGTATACCTCTCAAAAACTCCAAGTTAGGTGTGTGTCAGGTGTACAAATTAACAGAAAGGTCCACGGTACATTTTCCCTCAGTATATTGTGCTGGACAATTTTAAGGGTTCTGGGGAATTCCTTCCCCTCTTAATGCTTGAAATTTTTAAAAATAAGGAATAAAACCACATTGTAATGTAATAATCAATGCAAATAATCATGGACAGAAATAACATAGATTTAAATTCACAACCTAAATTTAATTTTTTTCCTATAACAAAGAAGTTGGGAAAGATTTAAGATGACCTATCTCAAAATTATATTCTGAGTCAAACTTAGGCCACATTATAAGTAAAATATTAATATACCTCAAAATATAGTACAATATATCTGCATTATTTTATCTTCAAAAGAGACTATTGAGATATGAAAATTCAGATGGCGTTAGATTTTTTTTTGAACATGACATAATGTGAAAAATATCAGGTTTCTATGGAATACGATTAATTTTGAGGTGGCTTGAATGACTAGGCCACGTCCCCAAATGCATTTATGCATGCATTAATGTTCTGTTCTTCCAATAATCACCCCAAACTAAAACTGGAATTAAAGACAAAACTTACAAAATGCTGTCTTATTTAAAGAACAACATAAAAATATTAAACAGTTTTCTACTAAAAATTTTTTAAAAAGCTGAGGCCGAGCGCAGTGGCTCATGCCTGTAATCCCAGCACTCTGGGAGGATGAGAAGGGCAGAATGCCTGAGTTCAGGTGTTTGAGACCAGCCTGAGCAAGAGACAAACCCTTTCTCTACTAACACTAGAAAAACTAGCTGGGTGTTGTGGTGGGTGCCTATAGTCCCAGCAGAGATCCATTATCTTGGGAGGCTGAGATAAGAAGATTTCTTGAGCCCAGGAATTTGAGGTTGCTGTAAGCTATGATGCCACCATGGCATTCCATCCACGGTCACAAAAATGAAACAAAAATAAAATAAACAGGGGCGGTGCCTGTGGCTCAAAGTAGTAGGGCACTGGCCCCATATACCGGAGGTGGCAGGTTCAAAACCAGCCCCGGCCAAAAACTGCAAAAAAAGAAAATAAATAAAATAAAATAAAAAGGTAATCTAGAGTAAAAAATTCTGGTACTGCAGCTTTTGCTAACTTTTGAGCTTATTTACAAATAGGGGTATATTATGTATATATTATCTGTGTATATGTACATATTTTTTCTATGTAAGCGTTTAGAATGTTCACTGTAAGCCTGTACACCACATACCCAATGTATTATACACCATGTAAGCATGCACACTTGTACAAATGAAAATCAATAAAATTATCAGACAGAAACTAAAACACAGAAAATGAAGGAAATCAAAAGCACAGGAGGACCCACAAAGCTTGTTGACCTATGAGTTTGAAGAATGGTGGTAGCAGAATAAAAAACTGAGGGAGATGGCTGGAGAGAACTTAAGGTGAGGTCAGCACACAGCAGGTGGATTGTTACTAAGAAGGAGCCATCCTGGCTGTCAGCCACGTCTACGGTGGTGCCGGAGGGCTGGGTGGCACATGTCCCTTAGGGGGAAAAATCACTTGACACTTAGGTCAGATGCATTTAAAAATGACAGTACACAGGCGGCGCCTGTGGCTCAGCGGTTAGGGCGCCGGCCCCACATGCCGAGGGTGGTGGGTTCAAACCCAGCACCCGCCAAACTGCAACAATAAAATAGCCGGGCGTTGTGGTGGGCGCCTGTAGTCCCAGCTACTTGGGAGGCTGAGGCAAGAGAATCGCCTAAGCCCAGGAGCTGGAGGTTGCTGTGAGCTGTGTGACGCCACGGCACTCTACCAAGGGCCATAAAGTGAGACTCTGTCTCTACAAAAAAAAAAAAAAAAAAAAAACTGATTAAAAATGACAGTACACAAATAGTATGATTCTAATTGTTCCCTATTTTGAAGTTCTAGCTTAGACCTCAGCATTGCTAAACATTTCATCTCAAGATTCCCTGAATAATGAACTTCCACTGCATACCAACATCGAGCTGAGTGTGTTTTACATTTATAACTTCACTTAACCCTTACACTAATCACATGAAAATACGTATCATTATTACCCACAGCTTACAGATGAGAAAACTAGGGACCCGAAAATGTAACTTTTTGAAAATTTTGGAGGAGGTAAGGGGTGAGACACAGTTCAAAGCCAGATAATCAGATCCCAGGAGCTCTATGCTTAACTGACTGCATCATATGTGTAATGCTTCAGAAAATAAAACCAAAAAGAAAGAAAGATTCTGTTGTCCATTGTGATCATTAACTGTAGGGGTCAACTTGATTGGATTAAGGAATACCTTAAGGAGGATGAGTACAGCATTATTCCTGAGTATGTTTGTGAGGGCTTTTCCCAAGGAGATCAGAGTGGGAATCTGTGGAGGGGTGGGGAACATCTGCTCTCAATATGGGCGGGAGACATCCAATCTGCCAGGAGCCTGAACCGGACGAAAAGGACGAGGGAAGGGAGCATGACTCTTCTCTCTCTCCCCTCGAGCTGGAACACTATTCTTCTCCTGCCTTTGGACATGAGGACTCCAGGCTCTGCAGCCTTTGACCTCTGGGACTTACAGGAGCAGCCCCTGGGGTTCTCAGCCTCCAGCCTCAGACAGACAGTTATACCATCAGCCTCTCTGGTTCTGAAGCTTTTGGACTTGAACTGAGCTGCACGACCAGTAAGCACCTCTGGTTCTCCAGCAGGTGGTCCGCCCATCATGGCACTTCTCAGCCTCTATTTCCAAGGAGTCAACGCCTCTAATAAACTAGCTCTCGTATACAGTATCTATTTCAATATATCCTGCTGGGTGTTTCTAAAGAACCCTGGCTAAGGAATATATAAGAAGCAGAAACTGGGCGGCACCTGTGCCTCAAAGGAGTAGGGCACCAGCCCCATAAACCAGAGGTGGCGGGTTCAAATCCACCTCCTGCCAAATCTAAAAAAGAAAAAGAAGAAGCAGAAACAGCAGTAGTATTTAAATATACACAAAATATTTACTTGCAGTGTTTATTGACTTTTGACTGTCACAGATCCGTTATCTAATGGAATTACATCTACCAAAGATCTCTAAAGGAATTGTGCACTCACAGATATGACTATTACAAAAATGGTATTGCATAGCTGTTTTGGAAAATAAAACACAAACTAATAGAAAACATTTATTAAAATAATGACATATAAGCAAATATATATACTTTTTCTTGGTAGAGACAGAGTCTCACTTTATTGCCCTTGGTAAAGTACCGTGGCATCACAGTCACAGCAACCTCCAACTCCTGGGCTTTGGCAATTCTCTTGCCTCAGCCTCCCGAGTAGCTGGGACTGGACTACAGGCCCCCACCACAACACCCGGCTATTTTTTTGTTGCAGTTGGGCCGGGGTTGGTTTCGAACCTGTCACCCTCGGTACATGGGGCCAGCGTCCTACTCACTGAGCCACAGGCACCACCCAAAATACATACCCTTTGAAACACTTGGGTGAAATATCTACCCTGTTTCCCCGAAAATAAGACAGTGTTATTTTAGATGTGCTAGGTCTTATTTTCAGGGGATGTCTTATTTTTCCTGTAAGTAGGTCTTATTTTCGGAGGATGTCTTATTTTTGGGGAAACAGGGTAATACCTATGCAACATGGGAGATTTGTCTAAGATCCCAGTTACATTTTTTTCTAGTCACTTTGGGCTTTGAGGATTTTAAAATACAATGTGATCAGAATTAATGAGCCCCAGTTGTCAGATCCATTCACAGAATTATGACGTTCTTTTATGTGAGACATGAAAATTCCAAACATCCTGTACTTTACTAAGATTCTGTCTGGCAAGCGATTATCAGGAGACACCTTATGAGCTGTTTGAAAATTTCTTTGCAAAGGTCAGTTCCCCCCAGGATTGATATTGGTAATTCATTCAAAAGCAAACTACCTCTCCAAAATGGGTCCCTTTTGTCTGATTAGAGCTGAAAGGCCCAAACAAAAGAAGGTTCTAAATTATCTTTGTTTCTGGAGCACACTTTATTCCGAGTCGGTTTCAAGGGCATATGAGTCCATCCTTCCCCAGCACATCGTTCTGAAAATTCCATGGCGAGGCCGGGTTCTTACCTTGTGAGCATTATAGATTTCTTTTTATGTTAAAATTGGCATTTTTAGAGCTTATTATTTGCTTCCCTGCGGCAGCTGCCACATAGCTGTGAACATCACTGTATGTACCGTCACCTGTGACATACTCCATAGGAGGCCCATCAGGAAAGTTCGGTCTCAGACTCTACCTGAATGCAGACTGCACAATCAGAAGAATCGTACACTTAATAAAACATTAAAAACATTCTTGGCAGCACGAAGGCTGACAGAGAGACAGTGGTAAACTCAGAGCTGTCTGGGGCGTTCTGAGAGCATCGCCAGGAGAGCGCTGGGTCCAGGGTTAGCTGCAGACGTGGTCAAATCCTTGTGTAATTTATGAAATTACGAAATGAAATCATTGATTATATAGTAATGTATGGAAACATGTATTTAGGAATGGCCTAATGGGACATGTACTTAAAATAAGGCCTCGATGAAAATTGCAAGACAAATTCAAGTCTATTAGGATGCTTTCAAAAAGAATCACAGAAGGAAACAGAAGGCCAGCACGTTTTTCCATTCTCTTTGGGGTCCCAAAAATCATATGATTCCTCATGTCCATTAAGTGCCTTTCTATGAGGTTTTATCCTGAAAGAGTTTCTGAGGAACGCGTAAGAAGAAGAAAAGAAAATGTATGTAGGATTTTAAACTGAGAGTGAAGAAACTGAATCTTGGGAAGGACTGAGACAGAGAGAGACCAGCCCTTCACTGGTGCGTTATGGAACCTGCTGTTTGTAGCTATGGACAGAAGAATGTGAAAAAATGCACGCACTCACCTAGAGTCTAAGGTGTCCATCGACCAAATGGATTTATTTTTAGATTCCTGCTGTTTTTTTTTTTTTTTATTAAATCATAGCTGTGTACATTAATCCAATCATGGAGTACCATGCGCTGGTTTTATATACAATTGGAAATATTTTCATCACACTGGTTAATATAGCCTCTCTGCTATATAGCCTCTCTATAGCTTTTTCTTAGTTATTGTATTAAAACATTTATATTCTACATTTAGTAGGTTTCACATGTACCCTTGTAAGATGCACCGTTTTAGCAAAGTATCGCAAGAATGGAAGAAAAAGTATCCAATTTTTTTTTTCTGGGGGGGGTGCCCTACTCCTTTGAGCTACAGGTGCCACTTTATTTTACATTCTTTATTTCAGTAGATTTTGTTACATGGATGTGTGGCGTTGAAGCCAGGGCTTCTAGTGGGCTCATCACAGGAGTGGGGTAATTCCTCATCTTTCTTCCACCTCCCCAGCTCCCACCTTTGGGATCTCCAAGGTCTATTATCCTACTTCGTATAACCATGAACTCAAAGCTTAGCTTTTAACTGTGAGGGAGAACATTCAGCATTTGATTTTCTGTTCATGGGTTACTTCACTTAAGAGAATGTCCTACAATTTCATCCAAAATGCTGCAGAAGACATCATCTTATTCTTTCTAGCTATTGAGTAGTATTCCACAGTGTGTGTGTATATGTGTGGGGGTTAATGGACAATTCAGTTGAGTCCCTATCTTTGTTATAGAGAATTTTGCTGCAATAAACATGATTAGAGCTATCTTTTTGATATAATTACTGATTTTCTGTTAAGTAGGTACCCAGTAGTGAGATTGCTGGATTTTTTTTTCTTTTTTCTTTTTCTTTTCTTTTCTTTTTTTTTTAGAAACAGAGTCTAAAAATATAATGTCACAACATATGTCAAATTTAATATCCATTTGGCATATGTTTCCAGTTCTGACTTTATTTAAAAGCTAAGAAATAACTACTTGCACACAGATACATTTTAGCATATAGTATGGTATTACATGGGAATTGAAAAGAAAATTGTGGCTTAAAAATTACTTTTTGTCCTGCTGGGAGTAATCATGCTGACTTCACGTGGACACTTGTGAGTGTTTCTTAATTATGTTGTCATCTTGATATTCAAAATGAACATTTATAAAAAAAAGGTTAATTCTAAAAGAATACATGTGCGCATACACACACACACATAATGATGTGAATTATTTGAGCCCTTTATTTAAAGAAAGATATACATTGCTTAGTTATCTGTTGCTAAATAAGAAACCACCTCAGAACATAAACACTTCAGGCCACCTTTTTATGATTTTGTAGGCTGTTTGGCTTTGGCCCAGTGATCCTTGCTCTGTAAGTGAAGTCAGCTGAACCATCCTCACGAGGGAGCTCAATGGAGCCGGGCCATCCGAATGCCGCCCTCACTGGGTGGATGGCGGAGGAGTGACTTGCCTCTCCTGTGCAGTGCTGGCTCAGGCTCCACGTGGTCCGTCCATGAGGCTTGGGCTTTTATGAGCATGAAGCCTGGAACTGAAGAGTTAAGTACAAGTTTCCAGGCCTCTCAAGACCTGGGATGGAAATTCCAGAACATAATGTGTATTGCACCCAATTTTAGGAAAACTAGGCCAACTGGAACAGTCATTTGTGATGTTTTTAAAATTTACTGGTAACACTTCTGGTATTTACTGTTTTAAACCATCATTGGTAATGCTTCTTGGAGACCTTTATATTAGTGCATATTATGCACTTAGTTTTTGTTTTTTTTTATTGTTGGGGATTCATGGAGGATACAATAAGCCAGGTTACACTGATTGCATTTGTTAGGTAAAGTCCCTCTTGCAATCATGTCTTGCCCCCAGAAGGTGTGACACACACCAAGGCCCCACCCACCTCCCTCCTTCCCTCTGTTTCTAAAAAACAGAGGAGAGGAACTGCCTTCTCTCAAGGAAGATCCATCTGAAGAGACATCCCAATTCCCACGGACCTGGCGGAGGTCATTTTTGGGATTATGTCATAGTTCAACCTTCCTTCTGCCCAAACCTACTTCTTAATCATCCACAGAGTGTTGAGACAAAGGGCATCCCCATTCCTCCTTCTCTCAAGGCTATTTTTTTCATGCATCTCTCCCTCTCCAAGGTTATTTTATGAGGAACATGGACGAAGATATTTGGTGCTGAGAATTCTCTCACGAACCAGCCTTAAAGAATATTTTAGACTAGAGGCATGCTGTAAATAAGGATCTCATCACTGGTAGTAGATCAAGCCCTAATAACCCCTGGAATTTTTCTGTAGTGCAATTGTCAAAAAGAAATTACTGGTGGAAAATTGATGTAAGACACCAGTGAAACAGATTGTACTGTGGTTGCAATATCTCAGACCTGCAAGAAATTTAAGAAGTACTAATTATGAGGACAATAAAATCAGACTGCTCAGTAGAGTACTATTGACACTTTGGAGGAAGAAAATAAAAGGCTGAGGATGATTAATCATCAATCAAATCTGCTTTAGGAATAATGGCTAAAAGTCAAAGTGACTCCATGGCAGCATGCACAGAGACACTTATTTCCCACTGTCACAGAAAGATTATAGTAGTAGCAGAGCTCCAGAGAAAGTGGAATTCTTGACCAGAGACAATCTTCTCTGCCAAAGCTAGGGCTCTGGTTGAGAAGTAGGGCATTAAGACTTGGGTTATAGGGCAGCGCCTGTGGCTCAATAAGTAGAGCAGCGGCCCCATATACTGAGGGTGGAGGGTTCGAACCCAGCACCGGCCAAACTGCAACAAAAAAAAGTGCTGGGCATTTGTGGCGGGCACCTGTAGTCCCAGCTACTCTGGAGGCTGAGGCAAAAGAATTGCCTAAGTCCAAGAGCTGGAGGTTGCTGTGAGCTGTGACACTATGGGACTCTACGGAGGGCAACAAAGTAAGACTCTGTCTCTAAAAAAAAAAAAAAAAAAAAAAAAAGACTTGGGTTATAGCTGTGTGACTTAGTGCTTTGGGAAACTTTAACATTCCTTTCACATCTGAACCAGCTGGGCATACTCAAGTGGTTCCGTCTTTCTTCTTAGAGGCCAGCATTTCTCCTGGTTTGAACATGATGCGAAGACCTCAGCATCTACCCCCCACTCCTCTTCTGATCACTAGATTGTACATACGGTCACATTGCTGTGTAATTTAGCGAGGCAGGTATCAAGGGAAGGGTCTATATTCCAGAGCAGCAAACAAACCTAATCTACAAAGTTTGGGAACAGCTCTTAAAGTATGCACAATACTACATCCCAAGGAAGGTCTAGTAAAGCTGTTGGAAAATCAGGATAGTAAAGTTCAATTATATTGATTTGAGTGTATTCTGTATTCTTCAACACATTTTGTATCTGTGGAAAGATGCTTGGTGAAAGTAAGTGACATGAAATTGTCAAAATAAAAAAGTAGACAAGTGGAACGCATTATTCTTAGAAAAGCATCACAAGAATGGAGAAGCATGAATCCTATGGACTCAGTTTTGATATGAGGACAATTAACGACAATTAAGGTCATGGTGGGGGTGGGGGAAGGGGAGAGCAGAGAGAAAGAAGGAGAGAGGGGTGGGGAAAAGAAAAGCAGAGAGAGGGAAGGGGGGGTGGGGCCTTGGTGTGCGCCACACCTTCTGGGGGCAAGACACGATTGCAAGAGGGATGTTACCCAAAAAAAATGCAATCAGTGTAACCTGGCTTATTGTACCCTCAATGAATTCCCAACAATAATAATAAAAAAAAAGTAGACAAGAAAAAATAAAATAAACACGTTTATATTGTACTCGGTCTAGGGGATACTTTTATAGTTGTAGTTCTACATTGTAAGTAATGAGGGAAAATACTTGTTATGGAGTAGGTGATAGTAACAGGGACAGAGAGAGAGGGAGTTCTACTGTCTTGGCCCCAATACGATCCTAAGAAAAATTTGTATTAATTACAGACAACCTGAAGTCTGAATGCTGGTGACCTGCCATTTCCTAGGGGATTTCTTCCTGCTCCATGAGGGACACTTAGGTTCATACAAATAAGTTAATTTAGACATCTTTTGTCTGTTTATTTCCTCTCCTTATTTTTTGATTAAGATTACAGGCAGTTAAGGGAAGTTTAAATCTAGCTAAGAACTTGCCTGAGGCTCATTTGGAATCTAACTACAGTGTATAGAAGCAACTCTCACCAAAAATATTGCAAGATAGGTTCAACACGTTGAATCCCATAATGGCATAAATGTATTTATGATCTATGTACAAATGACTTAATTAAAAAAAAAAAAGAGGGTGGCGCCTGTGGCTCAGTGAGTCCCTACTGAGTCCTACTTATATGTACATATACCAAGGGTGGCAGGTTCAAACCCGGCCCCAGCCAAACTGCAACCAAAAAAAATAGCCGGGCATGATGGCAGGTGCCTATAGTCCCAGCTACTAGGGAGGCTGAGGCAAGAGAATCGCCTAAGCCCTAGAGCTGGAGGTTGCTGTGAGCTGTGATGCCAGAGCACTCTACCGAGGGCAACAAAGTGAGACTCTGTCTCTAAAAAAAAAAAAAAAAAGATAGGTTCGTGCAAAGTCAGTATGCAATGCAATCGATTATTAAAGTTAAGTAAAGGAAAAGAAGAACTAATCAGAAACAATTCAATGCCTGGTGCCAAGAAGGCAAGGAGACGATTCCCAAGGCAGGTTCCAGGACCTACAGGGACAGGGTTCAAAAAGCCAAAGAGAGTCTAGTCACTAGTCTAGGAGTGGAAACAAGTTGAACAAGAGCCAGAGTAGACTGGGGAGTATTTCAGGAAGGAAAGAGAAGGCAGAAACGTTTCCTGCAACACAGACAGAGGCGTAGTGTTGAGCAGAACAGCCTTTATCTGACTGGCTTTCTGGGCAGACTCGACACGTCTGTGCATCTGTGAGATCAGAACAAACACTCTTACCAGGAACGCTCAGGGTTCACAGTGCTGCATTTAAGGAACAAGCAACCATGGAAACTGGAACTTCACTTCCAGATACCTGCAGAACCGCGTGCTTTGACGGAGTAGAGAACGTCTTCTCAGTTCCCAGGGAATTCACATTCCCTTATTTTTTAATTTAATGAATATTCACTGAACACCTATTATTTGAACTGAGCACCTGTAATTTGTGACCCATGATGTCAAAAATTTTTAGCATTCCCTTATTTTTTCATTTAATAAATATGAATTGAACACCTATAATTTGCAACCCAATGAGGCCAAAATTTAAAAATTTCTTTAAAAACTATCCATACCATTTAAACATTTTTCTAGAGCCATGCCTGTGTAATGTTACCTATCCACAGAAAACAGAAACTCTGCTCATTCATTGTATTAAATTTTTTGCACAAATGATCGTTTAACTCTTTAAATTATGTACAGCATTAATTATTACCACATTGCCTCAACGTGTTCGGAATGGTTTAATAGTGTTCACTGATAATCTAAGCGCAGCTATTTTCTTCCCTAAGAGGTTTGCAAGCTGCTTGAGAGCCAGGTCTCTAATTTACTCTTTAGATTTTTTTCTCTCACCAACTAAAAAATAAGAATTAAAAATGTATTACTAACTATACTTGATCATGGGAAAAGACAAACTGAGTTCTGCAAAGGCAACGTGATAGCACAGTCCTGATGGCAATTTGCATTGAAAAGCTGTGGGGAGAAGATATCAGATTATATATTTCAATGTATTTTGTGTATGAAGTTCTCATTTTAAATATGTACGCCTTTATTAAACATGACTCATTTGTATGTAACAGTTTCAGATGTTCCACAGCTGATCTATTCATATGGATTACGGTTTTAATTTAATCAAATTGGAAGAACAGATGGTTTGAAATTTACTTCATTAATAATCTATTTTAAACTATTGACTTATATGTACAAAATATTTTCTTCTGGTTATTTTTCCAATTAGACACATGTATTTATTTAATGAATTTTGAGAATATAGAAATGTTCATTGACGTTATCTTCAATTTCAAATTTTTTAAAAAGCCCTTGTCATGTTCTCTGATATTTTCTTGCCCACCCACCCCCAAAAAACACATGAAGGCAAAGATTGTTTCTTTCAAGTAGTAAACATCTCTCTGCCCCAAGCTTTCTTCCCCAGGGGTATTTTGTCCTTGAGCTTAATTACCAAGGGCTCCAGGGGGTACAAAACATACCTGTGAACTCTTGTGTTTCCTTAGTACTGCAGAGCAACTTTCCTTTTGAAGAGAAGCTCAAGAAATATAATTTGTTCACAATTTAATTCAATTTATTTTCAACACTTTAGGGATGGGGGGATTTACGGGAATGGTGTAAATGCTGCCTCTTATTAGTTCAGAAGTTTCTTCAGGAGAGCAAGTAGGCAGACTATACACATTATGGAAGAACTTTTCTGTAAAGAGTAATACTTGCACTTCAAAATGCATGGTTCTACAAATGCTCTCGAGAGGGAATTTGGTGGGTGGGAAAAAAGAGGAAATCTACTGAGAGCTACCAAAAAAATCATGCTGCACATAGATATTTCATTTTTAAGATGCTATTTTTTTCAGTCTATTCCTACTATCTGGTTTTGTATTCACCTGTTTAAGGCTATGAAGTTTGAAACGGCAATAGGCTGCTTGCACCAGGTGAGTGTCTAGGTTTACAAATGTAATTGGATTTTACTCCTCGGGAGAGAACTGTGACTCCCACCTATTTATTGATTAACTAATTCAGCACCTTTGTAGTGTAATGTAATGTTATTTTTTAACTCACACTTTGAATTAAGTTGTTTTGTAAATGCTCTTCTTTAATATTCATTACAATGGTGCAAAAGCTCTAGAATAAATTCTAATATCTAAAAGTATGGAAGATCCTCCTAGTATGTATCTGGCATTTGTAAATAGGAATATATTGATCAGACCTGGACCTATCACGTTGCCCTCAGGGAAAGGCCTCTCCTTGGCAGGTATGAAGATGGATGAGGAAACGTCCACTTTTGAAGTTCTTTAAATGCCCGTCTATGGGAAAAGCTTCAACAGCTTAGGGATCCGTGCGGTTGTGCGGACATAGTAAAGGTTACTGTTATTTATATAAAATGCAATCGGTCTAACAACGGGAGGGAGGGATCTTCCCCTACCTACCGGACACTACATTGTTTGGATTTTCTAAAATAAAAAGGACACAGATTTTAGCGCACACTAGATGATTTTTATGCTTTTTGATAGACTGTTCCATACAGGCTGTATATGTCTGTCTACATAAAATAGATGGCACATTAAAATCAGGATAATCATAGCAGTGTTTAAATAGGGACTATTAACCGGAAGGTAGAAAGTAGATATGGAAATGGTTAGTAATCGGGGGCAGGAGACAGAGAGTGGGAATTCCCAGGACTAGAAGGAGATGGTCTAGGGAGAGGAGAGGTGGCTCTGATGGAGGAAGTGACCTTCAGGGAAGAGACACAAGCAGCTGAGGCGTCCACTCACGGAGGGAGCCGGTGAAACAGTTACCTGATCTCACTGTTCTCCCTCCCTTCTGCCTCTGGGCTTACCCTTAACCCGCTGGAACCAGGACCCAGCGGGCAGCGTCCTTGTTCTTTTCATCTTTACAGGCCTCGCTTCCCAGTGAGACGGCAGAAGAAAGGTGGACAGTGTCTTTGACAGAGACATCGACCATATCTGGCACATGTGGAAACCGATGAGGGTGAAGTGGAACATTTCAGCAGCCTCGTGTTTAATCTCTATGGAAATAGTTCTTGTTTTTGCGACTCTAAACACCAGCAGCGGATGATTGGGTGAGCAGAATGACTTTCCTTTAGTCAATAGAGTGTCGTCTCTGGAAATCAAGGTGAAAGAGGAATACTCCCAGGTATCTAGGAAAACATTTCTATTTCCCTAGAAAAGAAATATTTTCCTTTAGTAAGGGAACAGAAATGGAAGATTAAAACTACCTCTGCACGTGTAGGCATCACTGATAAAAATTCAATGGAATAACAAGAATTAACTCTAATTTATTCCCTATAGTAGCAAATTAAAAAAAATGAATTGTCTTTTAAAAAATATGAAATAAATAAATTAGTGCTAGGAAGTTGAATCTGGAAAAGCAAGTTTAACTGTGAGTCTCTATTGCTTTGCCAATAGAATCACTGACTTTTATTCTCTTTTATGTGTGTGAAATTCTACTTTGTGTATTTTAGACTTCATTCTGAAGTATTTTTAAATATCCTCTTTTATAAATTCCAGTAGAGTAGAGACTTTGGATTTCCTTGAAAACATTTGACTCTACATCTTTCTCTGAAGGATCATAGAACTTTCTGGTGAGATACATCACACAGACTTGTCCACCAGTCTCCTCACCCCAGACTTTGGGGACTTCCTTCCTTCCTGACTTCAGTAACCTCTGTGAGTGCAGATCATGGTGCATGGGCACAACTCTCCTCATCTCTTCTTCGAGAGAGAGGAGGGTTGAGTTATTTGATGGGTAAGTCTGGGAAAGATAATGGGGCAGTGTGGTTCTGCCCTTCATTTTCCTTCTGTAGAGGAGAGGGAATCCTAGGATGGGAGGCCAAGGAAGACAGAGGAGAAGTCTCTGTAAAATTTAAGATTAAGGCTTGGCTCCTGTAGCTCAAGAGGCTAAGGCGCCAACCACGTACACCGGAACTGGCGGGTTCAAATCCAGCCCAGGCCTGCCAAATAACGATGACAACTACAACCCCCAAATTGTCAGGCATTGTGGCAGGCACCTGTAGTCCCAGCTACTTGAGAGGCTAAAGCAAGAGAATCACTTAAGCCCAAGAGTTTGAGGTTGCTGTGAGCTGTGACATCATAGCATTCTACCCAGGGTGACAGCTTGAGAGTCTGTCTCAAAAAAAATAATAATAAAAATTTAGGTTTAAATGTCTAGTTATATTGATGGCGAACCAACCTTTAAGAATCAAGATAGATAGACTATACACAGTTGCAAATATTGGACATATTTGAGAGAAAGAAAACAGGAAGATCAATGTAAACTAGTTAAAGAGGAACTGAGTTTTAAGGAGGAATGGCTGTTGCAGACTGCACGCAACCATTGCCTTTATTTGGAGGGAATTGCACATGAATTTTGTAAAACTGAAACTGAAGGGGAGGCATAAAAATAAAGGAAACATTAGCAGGGAGCCAAGAACTTTTTCCAAAAATTGCAAATTTCTAGGCATATACTCCTAAGGCTAATTTGAAATCATCAATGAAAAACGTTACAAAACACAGACAATGACATTTTTTTTTTTTTACCCCTCCTCAAGAAAACTAACAAGCAAATTAATAGACGGGTGTTAAATTCCACTGAGTTTCCTTTTCAATCTGTTTTATGTTTTTTGTCCAAGAGAAAACTTTGATTGAGACTAAATTCAGTATACAATGCTTAATAAATTTCACACTTGGGATAGTAGACTATTCATTCATTAGGGAGTGAGATAGAAAAAAAAATGAAGTGTTAATAAATTACATGCAAGGACAAAGGTAAAGTTCCTCTCTTCATAAAAGCCCAGACAAAAATCACAAATAAAAAGACTTTGGTAAATAGATTGCAAACACTGTATAATAAATTCATATTATTATAACATTTACTCTGGCAATGATGACTATAATAAACTCCTTGGTTATTCAGTGCACCTCTGAAACATTGCAACACAATTTGTAATATTTAATGGGTATTCACAATAACACGGCTCCTCTATTTGCTTTCCAATTATACGAAAGTGATGACTGTCGTTCTTCGCCTTGTCCTTTATTTTGCCACAAGGGATGGATGCTTCTAAGCTGCTCTCAGATAATATATTCTGGAGATCCAGAATTTCTGCTGGAATTGGTCGTCTGAATATTTGCTGTTTCTATAACCATGATCTTCTTTTATGTAAAGATGCTAAATGGTGCCTATCCCCTGGTGTCATCTGATATTTCTAAACTTTAATAGATAACCACGAGACTCGTTAGCATGACGGCAAAACATTTCTAATGATCAAAAGAAATTCTTGCTCATTTACTTCTCTGTTTCTTTAAAAGTGAAAAAAGGGAAAAAATGAAATAAATCTTCTGTTTCTTCCCTTCTTCCTTTAGAAAACCATTTCCTGAATTTCTCAAGCATTATTGTACAGGTAAATAAAAAAAGCTTATGGGAGAAGATATCCTTTTACACTGCCTCTTGCTAAATCTTCCTCTGCCCTTATGTTTCCTAAAAAACAAAGCTTTTTGGGTGGCACCTGTGGCTCAAAGAGTAGAGTGCCGGCCCCATATGCCAGAGGTGGTGGGTTCAAACCCAGCCCAGCCAAAAACTGCAAAAAAAAAAAAAGAAAAAAAACAAAAGCTTTTTTTAGCTTTTTTTTTTTTTTTAAATAAATCATAGCTGCGGACTTCATTCAAAGATATTTTAAAAGTCCATTACATTATTTTCATGGTCCCATACTTAATCCTAATGTTCTGATTTTTCTATATAACAGGAATAAAAATTTTGAAGAGTCCTTTAACCCTGCAGGCCCCAGTTCCCAGGCCACTGACCGGCACTGGACTGTGGCCTGCTGGGAACCTGGCAGCACAGCAGGTGAGCCGCTGGCCAGCAAGCAGAGCCACGTCTGTCTTTACAGCCTCCCCACACAGGCGTCACTGCCTGAGCTCCAGCGCCTGGCAGATCAGCGGCAGCATGGCATTCTCATAGGAGAGCGAACCCAGCGGTAATTGTGCACGGGAGGGATTTAGGTTGTATGCTTCTTATGAGAATCCGCTGCCTGTGATCTAAGGTGGAGCTGAGGTGGTGATGCCAGCACTGGGGAGCAGCTGCCAACACAGATCATCATTAGCAGAGTCGTCTGACTGCGCAGAGACCACACAATACATCAATTGTTTGCGGACTTACATCAAAACCAGCCTCTACCGCTTGTCTGTGAAAAAATTGTCTTCCATGAAACAAGTCCCAGTGCCAAAAAGTTTGGAGACCACTGTTTTAACCCACTGATGTTTCCTAGGACCACTAGGAGTAGCAATCAGACATTAAATACATCTTTTTTTTTTTTTTTTTTGAGATAGAGTCTCACTATGTCACCCTGGGTAGAGTGCTGTGGCATCACAGCTCACAGCAACCTCCAGCTCCTGGGCTTACGCGATTCTCTTGCCTCAGCCTCCCGAGTAGCTAGAACTACAGGCGCCCGCCACAATGCCCGGCTATAAATACATCTTGACATGTTGCAGCGTGAAGTGCACAACATCATCTGTGACGTATTTTTAACAAAAAAAAATTGTACACTGAACTCAGACCATCTTCCAGATCTAATTTCAAGTTGACCTTAAATACAGTGGGGAAAAAGCATTTTAAAAGCTGTATGGGAAATCAATCAGGGATATTCAGAAGGTGGGGCATTCTGCAAGGCAATTGAGTGCTCACCTCAATAAGTTGATGTCATAAAAAAGGCATTGTTTATATTTGAGGGATTTAAGCGATATAATAGTAAAGTTCAATTTGTGGATTTTTCAGATAGTAGTTTGAAAAAACTAACTGAAAAAGATATTTTGGAAAAACCCAAAGAAAAGATAATATACATTGGGAGTTAGAAGATGCCAAATAATTTTTTTTTCCTTTTTTTTTAAAGATATGACCATGGTATCACGGTATCCCCTTTAGGTTATAGAAGAGCATGCCTTTGGAATTTATGCTTACATGCGTACATATTTTGTGGTCGATAACATGAAATTATTTTAACATATTAGAGAAAATGTATGATGACCATTGTTACACAGTGACAAGAATTCAGATTGTTATATTTTTTCCTTCTATAGTTTGTTGTTTTAATAATAAAATTTAGTATAAGGGTAGGATCTACTTGATACTGAATTGAACAGAAATAAATATTTTATTCCATTCTTTAGCTTCCAACTATTCATTATCTATTCCCCTAGCAATGGTTCACGGCCAGGCTCTTTGTGGGGATGGGGCAGTGAGCTAGTCTGATTTAGTCTTTACTCTCATGGAATACACAATGTAAAGGGATGATTAGCACTGGCCACATTATAAATTATAAGGAATGAGAATAAAACATGAGAAACTCTAAGTGTATGTGACAGTTGGATCTCACTCAGCCTGAGAGAAAATAAAATATTTCTGAAAGAAGTGCTCGCAAGGCAGGGTCTTAAGGGCAGCCAAAGGAGCCGCAGTGTTTGGTAAATCATCTCACAGATTGCTCTCATTTTAAGAAAAATGGCATCATTTATTAAAGAATACAGAAAAGTTCAGTATGGTGGGCAGACAGAGAGAAGCGGAGAGAAGCGAGATGAGCTGGGAAGGTTAGACAGCAGCTAAGGTTCTTACAAGTGAGGTTATGAATTTTTGGTTTTTATTCTGAGTAAAGTGGGAAGTAATTCTATGACTTTAAATAGAATTGAATGACTACTTATTTCAGAAAACTCACTCTTCCTGAAATCAAAAGAATGAAAAAAGACATGGCAAGATGTGACTTTGAGAGAGAAGTTAGCTTGGAGTACTCTGCAGATGTGGACCTGAAAGATGCTGGTGTTTCAGGAAGCAGAAAACAGAACTGGGGCCAGGACAGACAGCTCTGAGAGCTTGACCTGGACAGACGGCTCTGAGATCTTGACCTGGACAGACGCCTCTGAGAGCTTGACCTGGACAGACGCCTCTGAGAGCTTGACCTGGACAGACGGCTCTGAGGAGCTTGACCTGGACAGACGGTTCTGAGAGCTTGACCTGGACAGACGGCTCTGAGGAGCTTGACCTGGACAGACAGCTCTGAGAGCTTGACCTGGACAGACGGCTCTGAGAGCTTGACCTGGACAGATGGCTCTGAGGAGCTTGAACTTGACAGACGGCTCTGAGAGCTTGAACTGGACAGACAGCTCTGAGAGCTTGACCTGAACAGATGGCTCTGAGAGCTTGACCTGGACAGATGGCTCTGAGAGCTTGAACTTGCAGTGCTGTCTGTGCCTGGACTGGCAAGGATGACCATGCTAGCAGGATGGCAGGGCATCTGAGTTCAGGCTGTGACACATCTAGCTCCTGGGATCTCTTCTCTTTCATCCAAAACCCTCTCCATGCATTAGGTCAACCAGAGTTTAGGAGAAGCTTTGGAATTTGCACCATGAGGTTGTCCACAAGCCCCAGTGTTTAGAGGACAGTCATGTGAGTGGACCAACACCACGGGCCAGTGAGATCTTGCATAATCGTATGTAATTGGAGCCTCGTCTGGCACTGACAGACTGATTTGGATTGACACTCAGGATGGGTAGACCCCAGGCTTAGGGGTCTAGGAAACAAGCCATCCACTGCTGACTTGTCTCAGTGCTTATGAACTATTTCTTCCACCTTCAGAGTTTCTACCGCAATGTGGCCTGGAGTCTATAACAGCGTCTGTCAACCTTGGCACTACTGACATTTTAAGCTGAATAGTCCCCTATTGTAAGGGGCTGTCTGTACACTGTGGTAATACAAGCAGCCATCTGGCCACACCTTGGCAACTATGAAACTTGGAAATGTTTTCAGACGTTACAAATGCTCCCCGGGTGACAAAATGAGCCCTGTTTAGGAACCACTGGCTGACATCACCTTGTGTGGCATAGTGACGAGGTCCCTTATGCTGTGGGCTCACTTGCTAATGTAGTTAAGGATGGCTGTCCTACCCCCATGCAGTCCTCACACCATGCCAGTCAGTCCCATGGTGACATCTTTCTTGTCCCAGCAGCTTTCAACACTATTGCCCCATTATGCTAAGGAACCATTCTGGTCAATGTGGTTATATATAGTCAGTTGTAAGCCATGTAAGATGATCAGGAAGAGAAATTCCACATTATAAAGATACTTCTGGAAAAAAAAATCCTCCAATTCTGTTTTCTCTCAAATTCATTATTGTATAATCATCATGCATTTCTAGAAAGTAATGTCTTTCAATGTCATTTGCACTCCTTTCATTCACACACAGTTACCTGTAGGTGCGGACGGTAGTCACGGAGTTATGTTAGCAGAATGAGAATAGCAGCTTGATCCACCCACGACATTCCTCTTCCTAATCTTACATGATTTACATCTGAAAATATCACCACATTGACTAGAAAGGTCCATTAGCATAATGGAACAATAACTAACATACTCAGAAAATGAATAATAACTCACATCTCCCTGCAAATCCTTAATAAGCTTTGCATTCAAATAGCCACCATCCTTGAAGTACCAATGACAACCTTTGGGAAAAGCACTGGAAGCTGTAATTTGGGAAAGAGGAGGCCAAATGACTGTGTGACATTCTGAGTGGTAATGAAATGATGTCACCAGCATTAAATAATTGGTGGGAAGTAATTGCAGTGGGATGAAAATCCAAATCATTTCAATGCTAACATGTTTTGAATAGGTATGGTATCAGAATAATGGGCTTGCTAGAGTTTTCTTGTAGTGGAAGGTAAAACATCAGCTGGCCTGATAACATTTGCCAATAAACTAATAAAGAGATGATTTCTGGACCTTAACAAACAAGACATGGTGTCTCATTATGAATAATTTTACATTCACTGATGGGAAAATTAACAAATATGTGAGTACCTAGACTCTACTATTCTTCTGACTCTTGACTGATAAATCCCTACCCTTATTATAGGTTGGTAAATAATACTTAAATCAAATTTCTTAAAGAAATAAAGGCCCTCCAATAATTATTTATCGGAACAGTCACACTAAAAAAATCAACTTATTAGAAAACAGTGGATTGGGAAGACACATATAAATAGAATTTAAGATTTGGTGATTTGTCAGATATAGCAAAAAGAAGAGTAAATAAGTATGCATGACTTGGAAAATTAGACACATTGGAAGACTTTTAAAGATTTTTCAGAATGTTGTGATTAACTTTTATCCATTATCTAATTCATAGTTTTATTCAATTAAATGTACTCCTCAAATTTTCAAAAATGTAATGCCCTTGAAACAACATTTTTTTCTTAAACTACCATGCTGAATACTTACTACAAATTGTCATTCAACACTGGAAAAGAACAACAAAAATCAGGTATATAGAGATTTTTCTTTCCTTTACTTCTCTTAAAATTAAATCAATTAAACACTATTTTTGTGTGAGTAGATGGATAAATAGTCCAAATACCCCAAATTATAAAACTTTCTCATGAGTCTTCAAAGTGTGATAAATCAATGGAGAGCAATCAATACAGCTGAAGTATAAAAATGGAGAGTGGTGCAGCCTGGACTGGACTTGATTTGAGTGGTACAGCGCGTTCATTGACATTTGAGGAATGTAGCTTTCATTACTTATCTCCAGAGAGAAACAGATAATCCTGCAAACCCCAGAACACCCATCTGCACAGAACTGGATCATTGCCTCAGATTTATCCTCACATGTTTGCATTTTGATCCTAGGTTGATTCGATGACAGATCTAGCATTTTAATACCATGCAATGTCATTTTTAACAATAATTAAATTTTAGCTGCTGTCTACAGAATTTCCCAACATGCAGGCACAGGCATACTTCATTTTACTTTGCTTCACTTGATTGCATTTTGGAGATAATGCATTTTTTTGGTTGTTTGAGTCAATGTTTCTGGCAATGCTTTTGGCACCAGATTCCCAACATCATCTGCTCAGTTCTTGTCTTTCTTTCTCATTTTGTTAATTCTTGTAAGATTTATGATTTCTCATTATGATGATCTGTTGTGGAGACCACTGGTCAGTTGTCTGCGATGCTCCTGTTGTAGTTGTTTGAGTTGCCCCGAACTTCACTTTCCATGATGGTGACCTGAACAAAGTGTGGGTGTGTTCTAGCTGCTCCACTAACCAGCTCCTCCTCATCTCCCTCTTCTCAGGATGCAACTCATTCTGGAGACACAAAAGTATTGAAATCAGGCCTCTACTTATTCAATTGAAAGCAAGCGTTGCACGTCTCTCACTTCGAATCAAAAGCCAAAAATGATTAAACTTCACGAAGAAGGCAGATTGGAAGTCAAGACAGGATGAAAACTAGACCTCTTATGCCAAGGGAAAAAAAAAAAAAAAACTTTAGCCAAGTTCTGAATTATAAAGAAAAAGTTCCCAAAGAAGACTGAAAGCATTATACCACAGAAGACACAAACGGAAAGAAAATGAAATAGTCTTATATGGGTCACTCAAAAATTTTTGAAATGCACAAGAATCCAGAATTATAACATTGTCACAGACTAAAACAAACGAAGTCCTCCTATTAACACTGATAAGTCATCACTGAAGACCCAGAAAAGTCGTTGTGGACTGTGTCTCTTAGAAGTGAAATAATGGCCCATAACACAGACCGTCTAAAACTTCCATAAAGACCCAGGTATTTTCAACATGGAGAAAATTTTGGTGGTCTGGACAGATCAATCCTGCCACAACCTTCCCTGAAGCTGTGTCTTCATTGAGAGCAAGGCCTTAACTCTCTTGAAATCTACAATGGTGGAATGAGGTAAGAGAGCTGCAGAAGAAAAAAAAAAAATTGGAAGCTAGCAGAGGTTGGCTCGTGAATTTTAAGGAAAAAGGTTGTGCCCATAACATAATCATACAAGGAGAGGCATCAGGTCCTGAGATAGAAGCTACAGCTAGTCGTTCAGAAGATCTAGCTAAGATAGTTGATGAAAGTGTATAAAGAATAGGTTTTTAATGGAGATAAAATAGTCTTCTTTTGGAAGAATATGCCATTCAGTACTTTCATAGTAAAAGAGGAGAAGTTATTGCCTGGCTTCAAAGGTTCAAAGAAGAGCATCACTCTCTTGTTAGGGTCTGGTGCATCAAGTGACTTTAAATAGAAGCCCAGGCTGATGTATCATTCCCAATCTCAGGACAATGTAAATCTCTGCCTGTGCTCTATATTTGGAATAACAAAGGCTGGATAACAGCATATTTTTTCACAGCAGAGTTTACAGAATAAGCTCATTGTTGAGCCCTACAATTCAGGAAAAAAGATTTAATTTCAAAATATTACTGCTCATTGATACCAAACTTGGTCACCCAAGAACTTTGACAGAGATGTACAAGATTAGTGTTGTTTTCACACCTCCTAACACAACGCCCTTTCTGTATCCCATGGATCAAGGAATAATGTTGAATTCCAAATCTTATTTTACTTTAAGAAATAGATTTATAAGGCTATCACAGCCATAGGTAATGATATCTTTGATGGATCATGGAAAAATACATTGAAAACCTTCTGGAAAGAATTCACCACTCTGCATGGCATGAAGAACGTTCTTGATTAACTAAAGCATTTAAAATATAAACATTAACATGATTTTGGAAGAAGTTGCTTCCAAAACTTTGAAGAGTTCAAGACGTCAGTGGAGGAAGTAACTACAGACTGATCACCACGCTGGTGGGTCGGGAGCCTTCAACAACAGAACCAGCCAAAAAAGCCGCTTCACCATCCCAGTTTCAGTTGATGCTTAGGAGTGTTAGCAATAAACTGTGTTTTAAATTAAAATATGTGCATTGCACACTTAACAGACTGCAAGATAATGTAAACATAACCTTCGTGTGTACAGGAAAGCTGAAATATTGGTGTGATTCACTTTATTGTGATGTTTGGTTCGCTTTAGTCATCTGGAAGTGAGTGACTAATATCTCCAATGTGTAGCTGTAGAGATTTAGAGATAATTTATAATCAGTTTATAGATAGTGGAACATTCTCCATCACCACCCCTTCTCTCTACTACCACAGCACCCCCATGAGCCTCAGTAGAGCGGGGAGAAACTGCCATTCACCCCTAACTGCCCACCAGCAATGACAACAGCACTCAGATTATTTATTCTTCTTTTTGTGGTTTCCAGCTGGTGATGGGTTGCAGAGGAAGGAAGGAATTTCACTTCTTCCCACTCTGCACCAGCACCCTGGGGCTCCTATTTTTTTTTTTTAAATAAGAAAAAACAAACAAACAATGATTTAAGGAAGGCTTATCATATGCCAAGTGTTTTGCAAAATATATGTCAAACTTTATCTCCTTTAATTTTACAAATATCCTCTGAGGCAGGATATTAATTTATCAATAAAACCAGCTTGTAAATGAACATAAAAAATCACAGATGGTCCACAGAGCATGCCCTACATTACACAACTAGTAGGGGCATGCTTTAAACTTCACCCCCAGGTCTGTTTGATTCTAAATTACTACGCTGGAATTCCCAGAGTTCTGAGTATTAATTTTGTTGGAGATTGAGGAACAACATTATTTGAAAGGATGTTCAGTTTTTTTCAGCCTTAGGAGGATAATCAATGTTAACATCATAAATTCTCAAGGAATGGTACAGTCTGCCCTGTAGGATTCATTTTTTATAGTTCATTTACATAGTACAATTTATTAATAGCTAATAAGCAGATGCAATTTCACATAGAAAATAATAAGAGAGAGAACAAAGGAAATGGATGATCCAGAATTTAGTATTTTTGCATGACACTTTTCTACAGACCCCCATAAAAATTTACGGTTAGTTACGGCATTAGAAACTGTTGAATTTCATCTAAACACTTCAAGTTATTAAAGACATTCGTCCCTATGTAACTGATGTATAGCCATTATTGATATATCATTATTGATATAGTAATTTATCTTTATTGATCATTATGATATAGTAATTTATCTCAGGGCTTGTAAATGACAACATTATTTGACCAAAGTATATTTTCCCTGAAATAATACGGTATGTTCTTTTAAAAATCCTTCTTTAAGCGAGATTATTCTCTACCATTAATTTTCTACTGCAGAAATTTTCTCCATGTTTCTAAGTTGGAGAGAAAAGCTTTTAAAAAATATGTTAGCTGTTGAAATGGTATTTTGCAGGAAGATAGGCATATTATTATATTTAAAATTATTGTCTGAACGATGTAAAATAAGACACATTTTGGAACAGCGATAGAAGGCTGACAGCTAGAAAAGTAGGTACATGCAATCAGAGTTTGTTGTAATAAATGACAAAATTTCTATAAACCAAAGCCATTCATTGAAGAAAAGTAAATTGTTTCTAAATAGGGATTAAAGGAGGAAGCATAAAACTGACACTTAAATAAAGGTCAGAATGAAACTATTACAGAAAATAGCAGGGAAGGCATGGGGATATGATCGACAGCTGGGAAACTACAAAATACGAATGGGCTAAAATGGAGCAGAAAAATGAAATGGAGATAACATATGTAATGATTAAAACCAGGAAAGCCTGTAATAACTTAAGGACAGATTCTGAAAAGGAGTGTTTTCAAGGGAGATGGCGGCAGCTTTTAACCAGATTGGATATGAATACATCCTCCAGGAAGTGTCTGGGATTAATGAATCTGTCCAAACAGAGCTGAAAATAAGTGAAATCCTGCATCCTGATCAGAATGACTAAATTCCTCTGTGGCTTTTGACAAAGAAGTTGTGCCTGTACGATATATCAGAACGAGCAGAGACGGCTGAAGAATTGAGCCCTGAAGTATGAAGTGTGAATGGCAATGGGGGATGGCGGGTTGTTAATTGTTGAGTATTTATTTCCAGCTAAGTTTCATTTAAAATCCTGCTTTTTTTTGTTACTTTGTTTTTATTTTCTTAATGCATACCCATTAAAAAATGAATAAAACTATACCTTAGGCTTGGTGCCTGTAGCACAGTGGTTACGGCACCAGCCACATACATGCCTGGGCCTACTAAACAACAATGAACCCTGCCTGTGCCTACTAAACAACAATGACAACTGCAACCAAAAATAGCCGGGCATTGTGGCGGCACCTGTAGTCCCAGCTACTCGGAAGGCAGAAAAGAATTGCTTAAGCCTAAGAGTTTGAGGTTGCTATGAGCTGTGACACTATGGCAGTCTACCCAGGGTGACATAGTGAGACTCTGTCTCAAGAAAACAAATAAACAACAACAACAAAAAAGTATACTTTGATAACACTATCTTACATTTTTTTTTTTTTTTACTTCAACTACACGGAAACATTTCCTAACCATACAAACCTAGCAAAAATTTAAAAAAATTATGACAGCTTCATCTTACCTCCTTTCTTAATAGCAAACCGATATTTGTGAAGTAGTTAATGCAGTTTTCATGGCCCATTCTGCAAAGGCTCTGACATCCAGAAGCTTTAATCTAAGGCTGGTTTGCCTATGAGATGTTCAGGATTTAGGCCTGTGATTAGCGTCTCACACACGTACTTTGACTCTCACTGCTGATTAGAAATTATTTGTTACAAAAGAGCAAAAAAAATTTTAATATTCAGCAAGTAAGAATTTTATTGATATAATTCTAAAGAAAATATTATAAAGATACTTCTTGAAAGTGTAAGTCATACACCAATCTAAGGGTTTTTTCTCATTAAATATTCTTTTCCCTAGAAAAATAGCTATATTTCTACACCAGGGAGGAAGACCTATAAAGAGATTTCTCATTGTGAAATCTGAACTCAAGGTCAATTATTTGTAAACTTGGGTAAATTACTGAGATTCTTCTGTAAAACAGAGAAAATTGTAAATATTTGAATCAATGGGTGAAAAGCTTCCAGTACATAAGAAAGACTAAAAAAATTCTCAACCAGAAACTAAATTCGGTAATCTCCATTAGAAGACACTCCAACTTTCTGAACAGTCATATTGATCTTAAAAATTAATTTTATAGTAAATGTTTTATTATTGCATAATAACCATGCAATATTATGATTACTTTTTATAGACAGAGAAGTGGCAATCTTAGGGATACTGAGACATAACTAAGTTCATGTGGAATGAAATTAGCAATAACATTTTTGATTCCCAAACGCTAGATGATATCACTTTTTATGTGATTATTTTTAAAAATTAGTTTAAGGAATTTCAGCTTACTAAGCAATTAAATTATAAACCAGTTCATCCTTAATAATTTGATTAAATACTTGAATCACGAAAGAAGTGTATCTGACTGCTGATTGTTCACAATTATTTTTTAATTTCTTAAAAATAATGAACAACATCAGGGGGCAGAGCCGTACAGCTCAAGTCCATTCTAGTCTTAAGGGTTAGACACTTTTAATAAAATAAAATGATCTAATAATGTAAACAAATAATTGAATAAATTTGGTGCATTTTAGGGATTCATTTTGTTATAAATATGAAGATTCTCCAGTGAAAACGAGGACAAAGATATTTTTGATGCATTCAGGTCCCAAGAAAAACTAAACATTGAAACTGAAAATTTTTTAAAAGGCAAGAAGTCATTCATGTCATTTATCTTTTTTCATAGACTAATATTTTTTAAAAATTTCTTATTTCTTATACTCTATGTGCTTACACTATATAGTAGTTCACAGTGAACACAACATAATAGTTGGGGATCTAAAAATAGACCTTCCATTTGATCCTTCAATTCCTCTACTAAGTATATATCCAGAGGACCAAACATCACTTTATAACAAAGATATTTACACCAGAATGTTTATTGCAGCCCAATTCATAATTTCCAAGTGATGGAAGAAGCCCAAATGCCCATCAACCCAGGAATGCGTCAATAAATTGTGGTACATGTACACTATGGAATATTATGCAGCCTTAAAGAAAGATGGAGACTTTACCTCTTTCATGTTTACATGGATGGAGCTGGAACATATTCTTCTTAGCAAAGTACCTCAAGAATGGAAGAAAAAGTGTCCAATGTACTCAGTCTTACTATGAAACCAATTTATAGGTTTCATATGAAGGCTATAACCCAGCTATAGCCCAAGAAGAAGGGGAAAGGGGAGAGGGAGTGGAGGGGAGGATGGATGGAGGAAGTGTAATTGGTGGGACCACACCTATGGTGCATCTTACAAGGGTTCATGTGAAATTTACTAGGTGTAGAATATAAATGTCTTAACACAATAATTAAGAAAATGCGGTGAAGGCTATGTTAACCAGTTTGTTGAAAACATTTCAAATTTTATATAAAACCAGCACATTGTACCCCATGATTGCATTAAGGTACACAGCTATGATTTAATTAAAAAATATTAAACATAAAGAGGGTCCTGGCTTTGGAGAGAAAAAGAGATTACCTTTCTTCCACGTTTTTTCATCCAGACCCCCGACCAACTGAAAAGTACCCACCTGTATCAAGGCAGATCTTCCCTACCCCATCCACTAATTCATGTAATAATCTTCTCCAGAAGCACCTGCACAGACAGCCTAAAACTAATGCTTTACCAGGTAGTGAGGTGCCCCTTAACCCAGCCAATTTAGCGTCTAAAATTAGCTCCCATACGGAGTGAATGAATGCAAGAATCTGTGGGCTTCCCCTAGTCATTTAAAATTGAGTCCTGAGTGATGTGTCTAGCACTGTGTAATAATTTTTAAAGTGTAGGCCACACACACACACACACACACACACACACCACAAATATCACATTATATTTACTGTTCAGAAGTTAACTGATGGAATTTCAGGGTTTTTTGTTTGTTTGTGCTTGTTTGCTTTACTTTTCTTTTTGCTTTCTGACTTCATTCTTTTTTTTCATTCCTTTATTCTTCTTGTATGTTCTTTTCAAGTTTATGAATAGGACCTCAAACATTATAAACTGATTTCAGTTTAAAATTCAGTATCGTTCCCTAGCAGGGGATTAAAATTTAATAACTTTTCAGACTTCTCCTAATTTATTTCTCTGCATGCCTATATATGTTTACCGAACAGAACAGCATGTATGCCCAAATGTGATCTTTTTATGAAGTTGGGAGACCTAAGAGAAAAGACTAAATAAACACACACATGCAAATAAATTAATGAAAACTTTAGATGTTTTCTGTTGTTGAGACCTAGACATAATTCAAACTCCTGAAAATTCATGAATTCATGGACACATGTCTTTTTACAAGGGGAAAAACAAGTATTCTGAGAAATAATTCATTCTTTAAAAAGAGAAACACTGAGCCTTCCTTGGAAACGAAACCTTAGCCATTGAGGAAGAGTAGAAACTTTGACTAGATGAAGTGATTGCTGTTTGAATCCATTCTTAACCCAACCTCTCGGCCTTACTTCTGATACAAAGTGAAAGAGGAGGGACTAAAAGTGGCCCCTAAAATGTATCTTTTAAAAGATGATGTGGTAAATAAATGAGAATACATAAAAATGTTTAGCACAATATGTCTAAAACTAGTGACTCAATGCTTGTTTGTCATTATCACCGCCGTTCTTATGTAGTTGCTTGGGTTTACATGAATAAACAAGAATACCCAATATCAGGTGTTATGAACTTCTGTTTTCCCTGGATGTCACTGTAATCAACTTGGATTGAAATATTCCCTCCAAATTCATTCATTCATCTATTACCAGACATTTCAGAGTTCTGCAATGTGCCAGGTGATAAGATAGGTGCTGAAGTGACTGAAATGTATGTACAAGACATAATGGAAAGTTAAAAAATACATAAATAAAATTTCCATACAATGCATCAGATACTGAACCAGCTAAGATAGACTTATGAGACCAGAAAAATGAGTGACTTCATATTCAGGTCCTACAGAATAATAAATAAGCAACCACAAAAAACAACAGGGAGGCAAGAGTGGATATTAGGGAAATATTGCTGGCTGAAGGGTAAAAAAAAAAAAAAAGAAAGAAAAAGAAAAAAAAAAAGGAAGTAGCACGTGTTAGCCCCTAAGCCTCTTAAAAAGAAAGAGACTCTCTCCAGAACAAAACTTTTAAGATGTTAATTATCATTGCAATGGGGTTAAAATGACAAATACACTCAAACACATACACATAAACACAAAAAGTGTTGAACACCTATGAATGTACAAATGAAACATTGAAGTAACTACACACTGAGCTAAGTTGATATAGTTGAAGTAACAGATTTTCAGGGCGGTGCCTGTGGCTCAAGGAGTAGGGCGCTGGTCCCATATGCCAGAGGTGGCGGGTTCAAACACAGCCCCGGCCAAAAAAAAAAAAAAAAAGATTTTCACAAGTTCATTTTTCTGTGTTGCAGTTTGCTCTGAATATTAGGGATTACAGTTTATCTATAAAGAGATGTCTTTGCAAACACTTGCAAAATGTAAAGGAGGGATGAGAAGAAGAGAAAGGGAGAGAAAATGCATTTTTTTCTTTTTTTCCTCTTAGATACTACTTTTGCACACCTGATGAGTAGGTTTGCAATGAAGATCATTGGTATGAATAGACAGATCATCTGAGGACTTTCCTACTATAATCATCTCTTGAAGGACCAGCGCAGAGCAAACCCATCTTTAGAGAAGCACCCTGCCCCTGCCGCATGCAGCTGTATGTGGGATTCTTGGCCTTGTCCCTCATCACGGTCTAACAACTGGGGAGTGAATGCTGGACAAAAACTAAGGAAATTGCAATCTTTCATCCAGGAATTTGGTTTCAAAGACATCTGTCTGTAGAAATAAAACTTGTGTTCTATGAATCCTTGTGCACTAAAGAGCTTGTAGAAAGAAGTAAATGTCAGTTCAAATGGGTATAGGCAGTATACAGCTTTAAATTTTCTTAGATTTTCTTATATTCCAATAAAAGTAGCTAACTGGTAAATTTTTCCTCAATGCAGTCATCAAAAGCTAAGGTCACTTTAAAACAGTCCTCCACAATTGATGAAGCTTAAAATATAAATTCTACATTCCAAAGGCAGTGATTAAATGCATTCAAATGTATTCAGTAAACTTAGAGAAAAAAAAAAACAACCCTAAGTTAATGAAAACTAAAATTGGTCAGTTAAAAGCCACATTATTTATTAAAAATCAGAATAACATAACTTAAACATATATCTACACGTCCTTAGAAATCAATGGGCACGCAATAAAGTCATCTTTCTAGAACGTGGTTTCCTAACCTGACTGACAGTTAAGATCCCCCAGGAACCACTGTGAAAAGAGGCATCTGAAGATGCTGATTCTGAAGACCAGGCATCTGTCTTGGAAAGAGAGAAACATTGTACAAAATCTCCCAGGTAATGCTGATAATCAGTCAGACTTAGCCCCCAGTGCCCAAGTTACCTACTGTAACATATTAAAAGCAGCAAAAGATATGGGCTGAATTGTTGAGCTATTATTCGTTATTTTATGCTGTCATCAATAAGATGTCTTCAGATATCTTCTCTATTTTTCTTTTACTTCAAATATACCCACCAAAACATACACATTATTTGAATTCTTAATATGCATAGTCCTCAAAGATACAAATGGACTAGGTCTGGGGAAAGATTTGTTGAAATATTGGCATGGTTCTTACTTTCTTTCATTCTTAAGTCTTTTTTTCAATATCTTTGTAGAGGATTTTTCTTTCTTTCTCTCTTTTTTCTTTTTTTTGCAGGTTTTGGCCGGGGCCGGGTTTGAACCTGCTATCTCCGTTAGATGGGGCCAGCACCCTACTCCTTGAGCCACAGGTGCCACCCAGAGGATTTTTAATATAGATTGTATGTACAACAAAAATGAATTTATTACACAATTTAAAACATAATTATCTGATGCATGCCTACCTAGGAGAAAAAGTCATTTCAATTCAAGTTGGAGGGAAGAGTAATGGGGGGGGGGGCTCTCACTGACTGGACACGGGGTGGGAGGGGTGGCACACCTTTTGTGTGTGGGACATAACCACAAGAGGGACTCTGCCTAACAAAATTAAATATTTTGACCTGGTTGTTTGTACCCTCACAGAACCTGAAATAAATTTACTTTTTGGAAGAAAAAAAAAAAGAAAGAGGAAAAATCAAACACAATCAAAAACAAAAAAAATGCCATTCAGTAAAACAGTTGAGTGAGAGCCATTTCTAAGTTTAAGAATTAATTTTGAATTTACAATTTATTGAAAGAAGCCTGAACACTTGAACTGACTGATGGATTTACAGAAGAATCACATTCTACTCTTATTCTGGTTTCTGGCACTTTCTGCCTTGCGTGGAGCCACCCATACCTGCAAGTGGGCTTGGAACACCTGCTGGCCTCCACCCCAAGCAGTTGTATGAACTGGAGTCTGCTGATGTTTGGAAAACTGACTTCCTCTTTCCTCTCACAGATAGATACTCATTCACTGTGAAACACTAACACAGAAAGGTTAACAGGTGACGATACCGTAGCTGTGAGAGCCATTTTAAAAGGCAAATTATATTTCTTATATTAACCACCATGGGGAAAGATCCAATCTTTCCATCCATACAGATGTGGATATTTTGGTGGTAAAAACTTTGCCAATTTTTTTTGTCATAATTAACAAAAGTTTTCTAAACTCCTCATTTTATTATTTTTGTGTTGCGTCTTGGGTAATTCTAATCGTTAGTATAGAAACTTTATCTCCTCTGTTAGTTTCTGTTACAACAGTGAGAGGGTAGCAGGATGCAAGGTAGCTGGAGGCTGAGCCTTTCACCATGTAATCAAATAATTTGTGGACCCTCACAAAATATTTATTCGTCTATCATAAGAATTCATGTAAATATAAAATCAATGACAATAATCTTTAAAATAAAATGTACGCATTTCAATAATGGGATATAGAATGAAAAAATCATGAGGATGACAAGAGTATAATTTTTGTACTAATTTTAAGACCAATATCTAGTTTGATTGACAAATTATTAATACATATCAAATTATTCCTGTGCAATTAAAACATGAAAGCCTTTAAGATGGTAGACTCATAACCATCTTGTTACATAACATGTAACTTTTTTCTTGCTCAACTTAATTCTGAAGGCTTTACTTTGCATTGGTGTCTGATATGAGAAGTAATTTGGCATATTAAGAAATTGTGATTGCGGGCGGCGCCTGTGGCTCAGTCGGTAAGGTGCCGGCCCCATATACTGAGGGTGGCGGGTTCAAACCCGGCCCCGGCCGAACTGCAACAAAAAAAATAGCCGGGCGTTGTGGCGGGCGCCTGTAGTCCCAGCTACTCGGGAGGCTGAGGCAAGAGAATCGCTTAAGCCCAGGAGTTGGAGGTTGCTGTGAGCTGTGTGAGGCCACAGCCCTCTACCGAGGGCCATAAAGTGAGACCCTGTCTCTACGAAAAAAAAAAAAAAAGAAAAGAAATTGTGATTGCAATTGACAAACATTATGTTAATTTCTACTCAATTCATGTCATGCTTTAGATAAAGTCTTTATTCTTTGTTCTAATAACAATTCTCTTCACACACTTTATAAGGTGCATACATCTAATTTAATAATAATATTAGCTATCATTCATTCAGACATATGCCATATGCATTAACATTTGAATATTTTATCATGTGATACCTAAAAACACTTAGGAGGCATGTTCTACAATTCCCATGTTAGGGAGAAGAAAGGTGAGCACAGGGAGTTAAGAATTACCGATAATATCACAATTATAAGAAATAATTTCAGAAGGACACAAAGGCTGACAAATTCTCAACAGTCATTCTGTTGCTCTGCTTCCCATTTTCAGCCATGTCAGACGCTCTTATGTATTTTATAAACTGTATACATGAAATCACCATCATTATTTGTTTATGATAGTCCACTTTTTTTATTTTTGTATTTTTTTTTTTGGTGGCCTGCTCCAGATACTTTGTGTAAAACAAAAGGATAGAAAAAACATTACCTTTGAATTTGTTATAATAGGATGGTATAATTTGTGTGTGTGTGCGTGTGTTTTCTTCAAATGCAATGTATTTCTGTCATTCAACTGCTAAACATCTTTTTAAAAAGGTCATTTTGTTCATCATGAGAACTGCTATGTATAGGAGGAAAGCAAAGTGTTATTTTCAGTAATGAACTTGTTCCGAGAACAATGATAAAGAAAGAAAATAAATTTAAGAAACCACTTGTGAATAGATCATAAATTTAATGGTATAATATTTGTATTTGCTTTTATATACACATACACACACGCTATAACTTCAAATAGTAAATTCCATCTCATTTAAACTATCTTTTAAAATACAATTTTAATGTCTGCATATCCAGTTGTTCTTATGAATCGATAATTTAAATTTGACACAAAGGAATTTTGTCTTTCTTATACACTGATACGACCACCAGAAATGCTTGGTACACATGGAACTTAATTAATCATTGATGGATGAATGAATGAATGGATTTGGATTTCCCTGGATTTGGAAATTTTGGTGCTTTTCAATTTCCTGATATTAAAAAATTTCATGTACACTGACACATGATTGCTTCCTTAGCATCATTTCCGAGCAACGAGATATCAGTCCAAAGTGCGTGTGTATAATTTTATGGCTGTTGAGTTTTTCTAGATTTTTTTTTTCCATGACTGTTTGGTTCATAGAAGACATATTTTGACAATTTCGCCACAATAAAATTTGATATTTTTCAAACTATTTGATAGCGACTGGGGTCTATGTCTCATTCTCTCGTTAAAACAAACAAACAACAACAAAAAAAAAAACTGGCCCTGAGTACCCGCTATGATATTCTATTATGTGCACCTAATTTTTTCTCTGTAAGTTTTTCCTGATTTTGCATCAATGTGACTGATGGCAACTCAACCTTTTGGTTCTCCCTCTACGCATCTTTCTATTGTTAGAGACTTTATGTAGTGTCTGAGGGCAAGAAGAAGGTTAAATAACAGAGACCTGCCAGCTGTACTGGTATCATCTGAAATGGAAGAGGGGGAGGAAAGGCTCAGGCATAGGGTTTTTATTTTAACAAATTACCTGCTAAAATACACGGGGTCTCCATAAAATAGACAATTATTTCACATGGCACATGACTTTTATCAACACCCTGCACCTACCTACTCATGGTCCCTGTTAGCGGTGGCTGAGGACATTTCCTTTCCTAATCACTGGACGAGTCGGGATATTTACTTGAAAGTGCATTTTGTGAGGAAAAAATCTGGCATCTCATTTTATTTTCCTGTTTATGTCAGTGCTATCATGAAATATAGCGCATAAATGTATTATCCCTTTGATTTTTCTTCATTTGTGATGCCTTTGTGGGTATATTATATTATTAGATTATTCATCTCTTGGAATGATTGCCTTAGTTCTCATTGTCTTTAGTATGTACCACTGGGCTGAAGTCACCATTAGGATACACAGACACTCTACAGGAAAATAGCATTTTGTGAGAACCTGGTGTCAAACTGAGAGCTGAGATGACTACTGTTCTTTTGTCCCTTTAATCTGATTGACCAGTTCATTGAATCTTTGGTTCCTTCATATTGAGGCATGCAGAGACAAAGACAAGGCAGGTACCCTCCATGTTTACACACTGAGCAGTAGTTGGCACTGAGTCACTTGGCCGATTAATACCTGGGCCCGAGGGGACACAGAACACTGCTGAACCTTTCAGGCATCCATTGTTTAAAAAGCTAAAAAAGATAAGCATTTATAAATCACACTGAGCTTCAAGTAAGTGGAAGGTACGGTTAAGAATATAACGTTCTACTTCCTTAAGAGATTCACATCCAATGCTTGTTTATATTTTAATATCCATTATACATGCGTAGGAATGCTTTGATGTATTCATATTATATTGAGCTATCTCATACTGAACTGAAATGGAGGTAAAGTTGTACCACGTAGGGAAGCCACAGGGCCTTCCCTGAAGCTACAGGAGCATCCATCATGCCCATCCCCAGGAACAGAGCTCAGACATGCACAGACTCAGCTGGGCTGCATTCAGGTAATCGCATTCTTCCGATCCTTTTTCTTTGTCAATGAAACAAAAAAGGCAAACAGATGGGGCAGGAAATAGGTAAAAAGAAGACTTCAAAGGTAGCTACCATCCAGGCACCTATAATCTCAGGATTTTGGCAGACGATGATAGAAGGAATGCTGGAGGCCAGTGACTTGTGACAGGCAATATACCATGTCTACAAAAAAATTAAAAATAACAGCCAGATATGATGTACTGCCTGTAGTCCCAGCTACTCGGGAGGTTGAGGCAGAGGGATTGCTGGAGGAGTCTGAAGTTGCAGTGAGCTATGATGATACCACTGCACTCCAGCTGGAGGCGACATGGCAGGACCCTGTCCCTGACTCCAAAAGGTACCTATGAGGGTGTGTCCTCTCTTTTAAGTCCTTGAGAAACCAAGGAACTTATTGTGTCCCAGTAAGAAATAGAGCAGGTGCTTTTATCCCCAAGAGCAAACTCTTTGCGCTAGTATAGTAAACTTTTCCTTTTTAAGCGACATTGTGTTTACATTTATTTATTCCCTTCAACTCCTTTTTTGCTATTTCTTATTATTTATTGTTTATTTATTTATACATTTCTAGGCTGCTTAGGTGAGCTAAAATTAAACTAAGAGTAGAATTGGGTTATAAATTTACACCAAATCTCCTAAGTGAAAATGATGTATTCCTGGGGCATCTTCATGCTGGAATTCCAGGAAACAAAGTATGATATTGTCACAAGAGATGATCCATCTCAGAAGGACAGTGCTCATTAAGGACATGTCTACAGCCCACTTTGAGATTCTTCTAAGTTTAAAGCACAGAAAGTTCTAAATCCTAAATGAAATAAATTTCCATAACACATAGTCATGTATAAAGACATTACAAAGGAACTGTTGATAATTACTATGATCTGAACACCATTTCAGTGAAGTGTACCAACAATCTCTCAATGAATTGATAGCTTGTGCATTTGGAACATGTTTTATTCTACTTCTCCTCAAACTTTTTGAGAATAATTTCATTGATTACCTACTGAAGAATAAAGGAGTTGGAGTTTGTTATGCATTTATTATGTATTTGATACCGAGGGCGTTCTTGTTGGTAATATAACTTAGCTCTTGAGAAGCATGCCTTGAATTACACCAATTAGTCCTGGGTCCATCCTTTTTGTTGGTTCCAGGGCTTTATTGGCAAAATATTTCAAGTGAGAGAAGTGGGGTAAGGAGAAGAAGGCATACGGTGCACATATGTTAGCGGTGCAGGGAGAGTTGATGGCAAAGAAGTAGATCGTTTAGGGTAAATGCTTGTGTAAACACTGAGTTATTTCACAATACAAGCCAAACTCAGAGGAGAGTTGGAAAGATTTCAACGGGGGAACTGCCTGTGTGAAATAATCAAAGGAGGCTGAGAGACGTACCAGACCACCTGCAAGGCTGGTCAACAGCCAGCAAGAGGGGGCAGGGAAGTTGGGGGAGGCGGCTAGACTGAGATGCTTTACTAAGAAGAATGTATTTTTAACTCCATCTAGGTAAATGTAAAAGATGTAAGTCTCCATCTTTTTTAATGGGTGAATAATATTCCATGGTGTACACACCACAGTTTATTGATCCCTTCATGGGTTGATGGGCACTTAGGTTGCTTCCACGACTTGGCTATTATGAATTGAGTTGCAATAAACATTCTAGTGCAAATGTCTTTGTGGTAAAATGATTTTTGTTCTTCTGAGTAGATATCTAGTAATGGGATTGCAGGGTCAAATGGAAGGTCTACTTTTAGATCTTCAAGGATTCTCCGTGCTTCTCTCCAAAAGGGCTGTTCTGGTTTGTACATCTCACCAGCAGTATAGAAATGGTCCCTCCTCTCCATATCTGGTGTTTTGGGACTTTGTGATTTGGGCTAGTTTTGCTGGGGTTAGGTGGTATTTTAGAGGGGTGTTGATTTGCATTTCTCTGATGATTTATAGAACACTTTATCCTAACAAAACCGAATACACATTCTTCTCATCAGCCCATGGATTCATCTCCCAAAATGTCTCTACATTTCTTTTGTAGGAGGTATATTGGGTGGAGAAAATATTCTGGTAAATCCCCGCAAACTTTGATTTATGAAGAAATTTCTATCAAGGGCAAAAGGTAGAATCCACAATAGAGGGAGCTCTTAAAAATCATTAGGTGTATATTCAAGAAAACTAGTTCCACTTAATGGCTCCATATACTGTTTGAACCACACATACACACTACATTTTACATCACTTCTGTTGTCTGAAGGCTGTTAAATTCTAGAATTCTAGTATATATTTGGGTGCTATGTTTCCATTCTAAATTAAAAAAAAAAAGAATCCACAACCTTCACGCTGTCCTTTTATTTCTAACTTCCTACTAACAAAACATTTTTCCCACCAGCCCAAATGACAATCCAGTTGCAAGGACTGAGATGTGTTCACAGGCTCAAGCACCTGTCAGGATTATATCAAATCAGTGTCCAGTTCGTTCACAGGGAGAAAAACACCAGGAGAATCAAGAGGGAGTCTTTTTCTCTCACATGCAGAGGTCATGTCCCTTGAGCTACAGGAACCAGACATTTTAAAGTCTTTACCAGCAATTGCAACAACCAGGGTCATACATGAAATATTCTGATTTCAGTAGTTCAAGGAAGTGGAACCAACTTTGTTTATGATATAACAGAGTTGCACTGTGTGTGCCCTCTCGTATAAAACCTTAGTTGGTTATGGCAATTTCCTTCCCTTAGAACTGTGAAAACATGCAACAACTCTTTAAATTCATCAGGAAATACCTTATTTACTCATAAGTTTTCTGAATCTGAAAACCTGGAAGCCCATTTGAATGTAAATTCAACCTAAGGCTGTGACCCAGCGGTGGAAAATGAAAGATAAAGCAAATCAGAGTGAGTTATTTTCATTGTCAAGCAGGTGTTGATATCCAAAATATAAGTCAACGTGATTTTACTTGTATTTGTATTGAAATCTTGACCTTGGGTCTCTCTCACCTTCTCTGTATTATGAGAGGGAACCACTTCCAACTCTCTTTGAAAGTCCTTTAAGCTTTCTTTTTGTTCTTAAGTAAAATTTCTCTTTATCACACTGAAAAAAACAAACCAGAAATCTTGAGTTTGTTGAATAACATGAAAGTCTAATTTAAGATTCGCACTTTTAGCCCTATCTATTAGGATGAAGAATTTTTGCATACTGCGTATTCTTGAGACTACACAAACCAAATGGTCCTGTATGTCAAAGGAGTGAGCGTTTGCATATTAGTTAAAGTAATTAATTTTCAAGATTCATTTTCAAGAATTAGCAAAGAAAACTAACTTAAAGCATAAATGTATAGAAGCTTGAAGAAGAGGTATCATATTTAGTCATTTAAGCATATTATAATGAAGAGTAATGAAATTCTTAAAATGTATAATATGTACATTCATTTGGGTAATTCCTTTCTTGTCAGCCAATTTCATTTTAAAGATAAATTGAACAGTTTTTTAACACATTAGCACAATGTGCACATGGTATAGATTTAAAACTAAATTCAAACATTCGATTTGCCATTATTCACATTATCAGCATTTGGTCATAAAATCATCTTTATACCCTTATTAACAAAATCAAATTTCATTGTAAATCAAAGAGTTGGTTCAAAGACACAGTTAAATTTCTAGAACCCTCTTCAATTATTATTAAACTGACAATAGATATAAAAATAGTTCTTTATCTTCTATGGGTCTTAGATCATGCCTAATTATATGTTTTCTGATACTTCAGAGAGTAAAGAATTTTTCCAGAGCACTTAATTTATTAATAGAGATGGGTTAGAAGGCTTAGAAAACTGAAATTAAACAGTGCACACATGTTTTTCATGAATTAAACAATTGTTCCTTATTGAATTGAAACAATTACTTTTGAGTATATTTTGAACTTAAAAGCACAATCACACCTCATTTGCACAATACTACATGGGAATATTTTAAATAAATAAAATCTTATACTTTTAAGCAGTAAAACTTTTTTAAAAAGTCAATTACTTTCCTAAAATTATGAGCAAATGTAAAAATCTTCTCTATAATGGTATTCTCAGTAAAATGAACTCCACAAACACTTTCTGAGATCATTTTCTGAAAAAAACAAAAAAACAAAAAAACAAATGATGACTAGACCACAGGCTACAACCAGAGAAAATCTCTTTAGGAAGGCTTGTAACCTTTGGGGGGCTTAATTTCCTCACAAGTAATTATAACAGCTTCTACAAACATTTTTGCACCTCTAAAATTAAGTATGATTATATTTTTGTCAATGATTTCCAGAGAAGTTGGCTTAGGAAGCTTCATTTTTTTTTTTGACAGCACCAAGCCTTATTCTTCCATGATAAAAATATTCCAATATAATAATAGCAACAACTACTGTTGACTGCCAGGCAATATTTAAGACAATTAATGTATGTTGATTTCATTCATTTACATAGATACCCAATAAAGGAGGTCTTATTTTTTACTGTCAGCTTATCCATGAGGAAAATGAAAATTAGAGAGTTTGGGAAAAGTGGCCGAGTTCACATAGTTAGTAGGGGAGAGAGCTTGGATTTCAACTCAGGCAATCTGACAGTAGACACTTTACATAACCTACTAAAAATAAAAAAAAAAATCTCTTTTATTAGCAATATACTTCATTATCACACTACTTCAATTCAAGAAATGTTAATAGATTTTCATTACTTAAAGGTGGCAATGGATAAAATGACAAAAGTCTACCTTTAATCTTCAGAACAACAAGTGAACTTAATTTTGCAAACACAACAGAAGGTGAAATATAGTTCTATGCCCATTTATTTTACTTCCTTGACAGGCAAGTGTATGAATTTATTGTTGGAGATGGAGTTCTCATTCTTTTGCCCCAGGCTAGAGTGTCATGAGGTCATCACTACTCAAGTAACCTCATATTCCTGGGATCGAGTGATCCTCCTGCCTCAGTCTTTGGACTAGCTGGGACTACACATGCTTGTCACAACACTTGGCTAATTTTTCTTCTATTTTTGGTAGAGACTGGGTCTCCTCCTGCTTGGTCTAGTCTTGAACTCCTGAGCTCAAGGAATTCACACACTTTGGCCTATCAAAGTACTAAGATTACAGGCATGAACTGCCACACCCAAGTTTGAATGGTAACTTCAGGGGACTCACCTGTTGTTTATTTGTTTTGTTTCCTCATTGCAAATGATGAGTAATAACACATGCTCTTTACATTTACCTATTTAAATAAAGATTAAGGAAAATAATTTTCTTTATAGGGCTGTGGTGCCCAAGCCCATGTCCCCAGATTAATACCCATGGTGGCCTGTTAGGAATGGAGCTACATGGCAGGGGTGAGCAGCAGGGATCCTGCTCAGTTACATGAAGCTTCACTGGTCATTACAGCCTCTCCCCATTGCTCATATCACTGACCTCAACCTCCCTGTCAAAAGCCCTTCCCACATCCCATCTCTTACATCACCCCCCATCTGTACAAAAATGGTCCCTGGTGTCAAAAAGATTGAAGACCATTATTGTAGGGTAAAATATAAGTTATCACTATTTGTAACAGTTTAGTTACAAATTAACATAATTCTATAAATAGACAACATACTATATGACATAAATTGGGAAGCTCAGCTGTACTTTGAGTCTTTCAATTAAATAATTTTTCCAATAATTTAATTTATTTAAACTGGCTGGCACTTGCATATTTTTTTTTCACACATTGAAAACAACTGAATTAATTAATTTACAAAGGATTTTGTGATTCTTGGATAAAACTGAACATGAAAACATAATATAATTGTGTCCATTTTACCAAAACATATACACACATTATTCACAATTTCTTGGCATGTGTGCCATGGCTTTTCTCCACAGACCCAAAGGCTTTTCTTACATTTGAAATTTAATGTCGTAGGTGTTCATTTGCACAATCGAAGAGTCACAGAAGCAACTGCAAAGCTTCTTTTGTGTTGTTGTACAATTTCACCGCAATATCGGTAACTGGTGATCTGCGCATTTATAAAGATCACTTTGAAGAAAGCTGAAAAATCACTGGGCGAATGGTTCTGACAGCAAAATTACAGGTAGTAGAAGACAATTGTCATGTACTTTCTAAATCTTCCCTATCTCAGGCAAAGTAGGTCCAGGCTTTTCCGTCAGTGTTTAAGATCTTTCCCTGGTTCCTTTCCTGCAGTCATGCTATGACATCTACCACGTCTACTTCTTGTCTTTTAGTATGTGCTATTGAAATATTGACCGACCTGTACTTCTCTGACACATCACACTCTTCATTCCTTTATCCTATCTCGGTACAGAAAGGTTACATCATATATTCCAACAGTTACCACAGACAAGAAGGCACCGACTTTATAGATAAGCTGAGCTAATTAGGTTCCATTGGCCAAAGGAGATGATTGACTGCTACATCAAAGAGAAAAAAGTAAATCCCTATATATATATTTAGGGACGTTATCCTCCACCAACAGTGTAGTTAAATGATGCAGCCCTAGGCAATGAAGAGCTTTCCATGGATTTTTCACTCCTTGCTTGTGAAAAAATAACTCTAATAAATCTAGGGCATTGCAATATGTATAAAAAATCCTGCAGGAGGCTGAAGGTGTTCACCTCAACCAAAACCAAATGTCCTTGTTTAGTCCCAAGCATCAGCTAGATTTTAGATACGGAGTCCGTTCATTGAAGAAGAAGCCGTGCTGTGATGCAGAAAAGCTCTTCACCGCCCTAGAAAGTGATGAAGACACTGTGCATTGTGATGCTTCTCCCAGAATGGGAGAGTGTCATTTTTTTTTTTTTTTTCAGAAAAGAGAAAAGTTATTTCATGGACTATGGTAAACATTCGTGCCATCAGTAAAGACTCAGAAGATGCATCAAGGGTGGACCCTATCATCTGTACTTCATTTGCCAGGCTGGCCCCTGCAGAAAACAGATGATTGATGATGATGGCTGTAGACGGCCACAGTCTTAACCAAAGCATCTGCGAGCACAGCTGCTTTTCTGGTTGTGGCAATCTTTGATAGAGCACATGAATAAAACCTCGTGTAAATACAAGTGACCACTGAATTAATAAATACTATTTTTCAATTCTAATGAGACAGAGACAAGAAACTGGTTTATCTGTTTGATATGGAACATATTATTCATTTGCAGTTTTGACTCCATCTATATTAAATCTCCTACCCTCTGTCACAATATACATGTCTTCCAAATAAGGGTAGATATAAAGAACTGTTATAGTGGAATCACTAAATGTAAACATTTAGGGGAGCCCAGCACCAGAATCTCTTAAGATGAAACTATTTTATACTGTTTTGAGCCTAACCAGGTGAGAATGGGTGAGTAAGCTCCATGACCCAGGTATCTACATTTTTGCCTGTGGCTAGCTATATTGTGGGGAGGGACCCTTATGACCAGTTGAAGCAGTTAAAAAATGCATTTTAAGTTGGGCTTACAAATGGAAGGCAGCTATACTACAGCCACGTCAGAGGTAGTTGTAAAAGGCGGTGGAGACAAAAGGTCTTCCAATAGACAGAGCTACCACACTGCAATAGGTGGTTTAAGGTGAGAATAGATTCGATTATAGACAGGGACTAATAACCTATTTATGTGGTCAAGGGACAGAAAGAAAAATAACTACAAAACCTACATGGTGAGCAGAATAACACCTCCATCCCCTAACGTGTCTACGTCCTAATTCTGGGAACCTTATTACCTTACACTTCAAAAGGCACTTTGCAGATATCCATGAAGTTAAGGGACTTGAAATGGGGAGATTAACCCGTCTTGTTTTCTTGGGCTCTATATAATGATGTGAATCTGTTAAAGTGGAGAACTTTTCCAGGTTATGTTAAAAGGAGTAGTGGCTATGAAGGAATAGTCAGAAGGTGTACAGAATTGCTAATTTTCAAGATGGATCAAGAGGACCATGGAATAAAGGAATGTGGGTGGGTAGAAGCTGAGAGAGTTAGGGAAACAGACTCTTAGCTACACAAGAATGCTGCCCTGGCAACATTTTGCATTTTGCATCTAGTCTAGTAAGACTGGTGTTTGACTTCTGATCTAGAGAACTATGAGAGTATAAGATTTCATTGATTTACACACTGAATTTATGGTAATTTGCTACAGTAGTAGCAGCAAATTAATGTGATTGGGGACAAGATGGTCTATAGTACAAGATCTGATCATTTAGTTCAGGGACTTGCCACCCTGTGCTTTCATTGGCAGCACCGTACAAACAGCTCAGTTAGGTTTCATAACCCTGGTGTATCAAGGTCTCTCAGCTGTGCTCATGTCAACATGTGGCAGTGTCTGCTGGGTGGCCTTCATTATTGTTGCGTGGTTTTGTGTACTGTTATGAGAATGTCGGAGTTTGAATTACAGCAATGGATAAATATTAACTTTCTTGTTAGATGTGGCAAGAATGGAAGTGAAATTAGGACCAAATTCATCCAAGTTCATGGGGATAATGCCATGAAGAAAAAGGAAGTGTACAAACGGATTAAACATTCTTCTGTGGGGAGAGAAAGTGTCCTTGATGAAGAGTGGTCAGGGCAGCCACTAAGGGACAGAACTGATGAGAACATTGAAAAACGCATTGAGTTGTGTGTCAAAATCTTTGGCTGACTGTGAAGCATAACATGCCAAGTAAACATCAATAGAGAAACAGCTGAGAGACTCTTAACTGAAAAATGGTGCTGAAGGACATCACTGATGAACAAAAGCAAAGAGCTCGACACAGCAGTGTCTGTGAGGGAGGTGTTAGCCGGCACACAATAACTGTATTGGAATATCTTCCATACTCACCTCATCTGTCTCCCAATGGCTTTTTTTGTTTCTTTACTCAAAGATGAAAGAAAGATTGAAAGACATTTTTATGACATTCAAGACATCAAGAGTAATAACATGACAGCTCTGATGGCCTTTCAAGAAAGAGCTCTAAAATTACTTTGAAGTGTGGACTCTGCACTTGTGTCAGTGAAGAGTTTCCCAAAAGGAGTACTTTGGAGGTCACTGAAGTGAGATTTTCAGCAATTAGGTAATACAGCCCTTTTCCCAGGAGTTCATGAACTTAATTGTCAGACCTTTGTACATGCATATGACTGCATATACAAGAGTGAGTGTGTAACAGAGATATTTTGTGGTACATTTTAAAGCTTATTAGAGGAAATGAACAACACTGAGGCACTGAACAACAGCACAGACTGAATGACTTCACTAGTTCATATTAACCAAGTTCCTTTTTTTATTTGCAGTTTGGGCCAGGGCTGGGTTTGAACCCGCCACCTCCGGTATATAGGGCCAGCGCCCTACTCCTTTGAGCCACAGGCACCACCCATATCAATCAAGTTTCTTCATCAACTGTCCCAGAACTCACCAATGGAATGACAGGGAATAGCCACAGTGGCAGAAACAGATGCTATCTAGAAACCAAACAACATGAATTATTGCTCTATGTGAGTGTTCAAGAGTTCAGAAAAAGACCAACCCTGAATCTTCAATATGGCAATATTCCTCAAGAAAGGAAATCAATCAGTAGCTTGATGACAACTTGACCACAGTGGGCTCAGTCTGGTTTGGACCCATCTGAGTGTTCAAGTGTTCAGAAAAAGACCAACCCTGAATCTTCAATCTGGCAATATTCCTCAAGAAAGGAAATCAATCAGTAGATTGATGACATCTTGACCACAGTGGGCTCAGTATGGTTTGGACCCAACCATCACTCTTCTAAGAAAGACATCATTTTCTGTGTAAGCAATTGCCTTTCCTGCCTCCAACGAGTCAACTGTAGCCACTCCAGCTGGATCTACAGGCAGGAAATCTGACAAAGCACAGCATTTGACCAGGGGACTCACATCAGAGTGAATAATTGTCACACACTACCTATAGGGAAATAATTAGCCCACAAAAGTCTGGAAGGGCCTCTAAATGGACAGTTTAATTATTTTCTCAGAACCAGAAATGTGAAATAATAGAAGCTTATTTTCAGGATAAAGATAGGTATTAAATCTAAGGAATCTATATATTATTGTGTCCAAAAAAGGAAGAATATATAGGTCCTCAAACAAACATGAAGAAGCAGGTGTGGCTCCATTCACTCTTAATCCTAATGACGCAATTGATGAGTTAGCACTTTCTTTTTTTTTAGAGATAGAGTCTCATTTTGTCACCCTTGGTAGAGTGCTGTAGCAGCACAGCTCACAGCATCCTCCAATTCCTGGGCTTAGGCGATTCTTTTGCCTCAGCCTCCCAAGTAGCTGGGCCTATAGGTGCCTTCCAAAACGCCCGGCTATTTTTTTTGTTGCAGTTTGGCTGGGGCTCGGTTTGAACCCTCCAACCTCTGTGTACGGAGCAGGTGCCCTACTCACTGAGCCACAGATGCCACCCTGAATTAGCACTTTCTACCCTCACAGTCTCTTCCAGATTGGTGGTCTTAGTCCAAAAAGGGAGCACATCCTTTTCAGGAGACAAAGTGAAGTTGCCATTGGACTACAGACCACAAGTTACAGCAGGTTCTTTGGATCCCTTGTGCCCAGCGTCCGCCAGGTGGGGAATCATCATGCCGGCAGGATTAGGTGACTCTGATCAATGAAAAGAGCTGAGATGCTTTTATACAATGAAGAAGAAACATGTTGAGAGCGCAGTAATAAACTTGGGTTCTTCTTGATGTTCTCCTGACCTGTTCTGTGACAAGACACAACAACTTGAATAATGGATTGATCCATTAAGAACGAGGATTGGGGTCACATTACCAGGAGAGTCCCCAAGACATGCTGAGGGGATGGCTGACGGCACAGTTGAGGACGGATGAGAACGGAGAGGGAAGTAAGGAGAACTGTGACTCTGAAACCAGCTGCCCTGACCAGGGTGATTCACTGGCCTGGTAGTTTTATGCAATCCTTCAGGAAGAGAAATCTACTGAATCTATGGGGGATATGTCCCCAAACTTGTATTTAAAAATAAAGATTTTATATTAAAAGGATTATTTGGAATCTCTATGAACATGTGGCCTTCTGGTCCCCTGCTGGAGCGTAATCCACCAACAGCCATTGCTGCTGCATTTAAATCTCCCTGGTGTGTACACGGATCCCACATTCCTTCAGAATGCTTCCAGCCACAGACGAAGCCTGCAGGCTGACAGAGGACCCCTCCAACATACGACCTTGGCTTAAAGATGCCTCACCCCCAGGCCAAAACTGGATTATCATTTGTTATTATTCTAGTTCAATCCTTTTTTATTTTTCTCTGTCTTCATGAGGGCAGATCTGAATCATAGCCCGAAACATACCCCCTCTACCTGTGGCTCCTTCCTCTTTCCATTTCACAAATATTTTCTTTTTTTTTTTTTTTTTTTTTTTTTTTTGTAGAGACAGAGTGTCACATTATGCCCTTCGGGTAGAGTGCCATGGCATCACACAGCTCACAGCAACTTCCAACTCCTGGGCTTAAGCGATTCTCTTGCCTCAGCCTCCCGAGTAGCTGGGACGACAGGAGCCCGCCACCATGCCCAGCTATTTTTTGGTTGCAGTTCAGCCGGGGCCGGGTTTGAACCCGCCACCCTCGGTATGTGGGGCCGGCGCCTTACCAACTGAGCCACAGGTGCCGCCCCACAAATATTTTCTTAAATAAATACTTTGCATGACTAATTCTTTCTTGGTGTTTCTCAGAGGAAAGTGACACAATGTGTGTGTAAGCTTAAATGTCACACACATTTGCACTCTCATAATTCTTTTGCTTCCAAAAATATGACTTGAAGATATTCCATGTCATTACATGTGGAGTTCACTAAAAAATTCTGCCTAATGCATCATTGCATAAATATTTTACAATTTATTTAATTAGTTGAGTTGATAGAAAGTAGATGACATTTATTATTTTATTCTAAAAATTACTCTCATGAATCTTAGCATGCATATCATTCCAATATTAGATAATTATGTTATTGAGAATAGTACTATAGAATTTGAATTACTGGATTGTTTTGCTTGGCTACAATGACCTTTTCCTTATATTTAAGTTCCAGTAATTTTAGTAGCATACTCTTTTTTTTTTCATTATTTTTTCAAGGAACAGTTTTTTGATTTACAAATTTAACACTTTCTTTTATGTCTAGAAAGGATGTGAGTTTATACCACTAGTTTTTTTCTTTTTTTTTTCACTAGTTCTTTTCTTAATTTTGAAAGAAAATTTAGGTTCTCTGCAAAATGAAGCAGAAGGGAGCACAGCTCCCTTCATTATCAACACTCCCCACCAAGGTGGTACTGTTGTAATGATGGATGTTCCTATGTTGACACGTCATTATCATCTGAAGTCCACAGTTCACGCTGTGTTTCACTCTTGGTGTTGTATATTCTGTGGGTACAAACAAATTTACATTGATCTGTATCCATCAATATAGTACCCGAGAGAGTCGTTTTCATGCCCTACAAGGCCTCTATGCTCAATTTATTTCTCCCCCCTCCCCATTAACCCCTGGTAACCATTGATCTTACTGTCTACACAGCCTTTTCTGTCAAAATGTCCCATTGTTGGAATCATACAGTTTGTAAACTTCTCAGACTGGCTTTGTCCACTTGGAAACATATGTTTAAGTTTCTTTCATGTCTTTTTAATAGCTCGATAGCTGCTTTCTTTTTATCACTAAACAGTATTCTGTTGTCTGCATTTAGCTTGTTGTTTTTTTTTTTTTTCATTCTATTTAGCTACTGAGGCATAGCTTGGTCACTTTCAAGGTTAGGCTATTATGAATAAAGCTGCTATAAACATTCCTGGGCTGGATTTTGTGAAGACATATATTTTCAAATCCTTTGGGTAAAAATCAAGAAGCATGATTCCTGGAATGTATGGTAAAAGAAAGCTGAGTTTTCTAGGAACCTGGCAGGTGTGGCTGTTCAGTTCTGCACCACCACCAGCAATGAATAGAGTTTCTGTTTCTCTGGGTCCTTACCTTTGATATAAGGGTGTGAAGTGGTGTTTAATTGTTGTTTTGTTTTTTATTTCCCTGATGATATATGAAGTGGATCATCTCTCTCTATATATATATTTTTTTTTGTTTGTTTGTTTGTTTTTGTTGCCATAGTTATGTCTTCTTTGGTGAGATATCTGTTAAGGTCTTTGGCATGTTTTAAAAAATTGGATTGTTTGTTTTATCTTTTTTTTTTTTTGCAGTTTTTGGCCGGGGCTGGGTTTGAATCCACCACCTCCTCTGTTATATGGGGCCTGTGCCCTACTCCTTTGAGCCACAGGCGCAGCCCAGATTGCTTTGTTTTCTAACTGTTGAATTTGAAGACTTCTCTGTTTAGATAATGGTCCTTTATCAGATACGTGGTTGGCACATGTTTTCTCCCACTCTGCAGCTTCTCTTTTGATTCTCCCGGCAGTATTTTTCATACAGGAAAATGATGAATTTTAATGAAATGCAGCTTATTCAACCTCTCAGGATTGTGCCTTGGCTCTCATATGCAAAGAATTATGATCAAACTCGAAAAATCATCTAGATTTTTCCTACGTTCTCTTCTAGAAGTTTTACAGTTTTGAATGTTAGATTTGCATCTATGATCTAATTTTTACTTTTCTCTCTTCCATTAGTTTATATCTCATTTTCAAAAGCATCAACTATGTATTTAGGACTACCGTATTTATTTTATATTTATGTACTTGTATTACTTTATATATTTATGTACTTATACTACTTATAGCCTGCTTAATTCTATTGTAATATAATTCCTTGAATATAGGGACCATGTTTTTTTGGCAATCTTTATTGGCATATGCTGTGATTTGAATGTTCATTCCCTTGAAAACTCATGTTGACATTTGTCATTGTAACAGTGTTAAGTGGTGTGAATTTTAGAGGCGGTTGGGTTATGAGGGCTCTAGACTCATGGACGGGCTTTGTGCCATTATTAAAAAAGTGAATTTGACCATCTCTTGCTCCATCTTTTTCTTTCCACCTTCCACGATTGGGTGAGGCAGCAAGAAGGCCATAGCAGGTGCAGACCCTTAGTCCAAAACAATGATAAATAGCTTTCTGTTCACCATAAGTGACCTGGTCTCACATATTATGTTACAGCAGCAGAAAATGAACTAAGACAGCACCTCAACACAGTAAAGAAACCTATTTGTAAGGATGAAGAGAATAGTACCATAGAGAGTCCAAAGTGTATTGATTTTTTTATTCAAAATTCTAGTTCATCTACTTATTTTTGATATTGATGAAAGTTAGGCAACACTTCTATTTTGAACCTACACACCCCTCTTCAGAATCCATTACTCAATACCAGTTGACTTTTTAATTATTTCAATTTTATGAGTTTAAAATTTTCTAATATGATGTTCAGCTTTTTCAGTTAATGTTGTATCTATACTTTTCATCTTTCTTTGAACAATAATAACATGTGGACATTTAAAACTGACTGAACATTCTTTATGTTTATTACAGATGAAGGTATTTTCATGCTCTTAGTATTGACACAGGGGCTGGCAGGTGCTGCTCCGGGCATGGCACTGGCTTCAGCACTGCTGCAGCATTGCCCTGCTGAAGGAGCAAGTCTCAAAGCAAAGTTTCTAATTTCCCTGATCAAAACAAGAGGAGGTAAGTCAAGTTCCAACCAGCTGAACAAGGTGGTAGAGAGACACCACACTTCCACTGATATTCCTCCTCTTATTTGGCCTGTTGCTTAAATAGAAAGGCAACAGGAACCAGGGACTGGTCCTCCTCTTCCCAGGAATGATCCTCCTCTGCCCAGGGCTGGTCCTCCTCTGCCCAGGGCTGATCCTCCTCTGCCCAGGGCTGGTCCTCCACCGCCCAGGGCTGGTCCTCCTCTGCCCAGGGCTGATCCTCCTCTGCCCAGGGCTGGTCCTCCACCGCCCAGGGCTGGTCCTCCTCTTCCCAGGTATGATCCTCCATTGCCCAGGGCTGGTCCTCCACTGCCCAGCTCTGGTCCTCCTCTGCCCAGGGATGATCCTCCTCAGCCCAGGGCTGGCCCTCCTCTTCCCAGGGCTGGTCCTCCACTGCCCAGGGCTGGTCCTCCTCTGCAAGGGACCAGTTCTCATCTGCAGAGAGGGCCAGCCTCACCTCTGTATGTATACTACATTTTCTCACTTCCTATAGTTCCTGAATAAACCTTACTTTCCCTTTATTCTGTCAGTTCATTCCAGAATTCTTTCTTGTGTGAAGCCAAAAACCTACTTGGACATTGACAGGCTCCCAGCTTTGGAGGTCCCCTTCCTGAGTTAGTAGTAATGTATGTGTTATATCAACCATGAATATAAACCTATGTATATAAACATGAATATGAATAGAAACATATGTAAATGCTAGTAAAAGAAGTATCATGAGATAAACTATTTTCTTCAAAAAATAACTTTCTATTCTGTCTTGTTTTTTAGACAGGATGTATGTATATTTAAAAATTTTGGACTATCTTAGAAAGTTAGACAGCTGTGTTTTTAGTTTCCCCATATACTACGAAGCTAATTAATCATGGATTTTTACATGCTTTCTTTACCAGAAGAAAACATATGTCTTGATCTCATAGTATAAATTGGCATGATAGCAGAACGTACACATTTAAAGTTTTTAAAGAAATAAAACATAACCATTTTCATTCCCTTTACCATTTCTTTTTCTTTTCTTTTCTTTTCTTTTTTTTTTTTTGCAGTTTATGGCCAGGGCTAGGTTTGAACCCGCCACCTCCAGCATACGGGGCTGGCGCCCTACTCCTTTGAGCCACAAGGTGCCACCCTCCTTTACCATTTTTATTGAGCAGTGAATTCACATTTCTTTTTGAAAGGAGCATTTTTAAATGGATGGCCTCCCATCAGTAGTTGTAAAGGGACATGATTCTGATTTTTGTAGTCATGACTATTGTGTGTGTGTGTGTTTCTGTGTGTGCATGTATATGAATTTGAATTTCTTTTTTCTTATTTTAAAAAAGGAATTATTAATATGATATAAAATAAAAAATATATACTGAGGATGCATTATGCCAGGTTTTCCAGGAAAAGAGCCAAGAGGATATATGTGTATATGTAAACAAAGAGATCGATTTTCGGAAGTTGGCCCATGGTAGCTGCAAACCCCAAAGGTGCAGGAGGTCAAAAGGCTGGAGAAACAGGAAAAAAACCACGTGCCCGTCAGGTGAGGAGCTGATGCTGCAGGTGAAGGGGAAGAGCAGCCTAGTGGGGACTCCCTCTTGTGGAGGAAGGTCAGTCTTTTGTTCTGTTTAGACCTTCCCCTAATTGGATAAAACCCACCCACATTAAGGAGGACAATCTGCTTTATTCAAATGGTGCCAATTTAAATGTCAACCTCGTCCATCTAGGGACCCTGATAGAAACACCCATATAGTTCCAGACAAGGTCCTATATACAATTAACCAACACAACTGAGATGGAAAGAATGTGGTAGGATTAATGCATGTCTGGGGAATTGTCTGGATGTCACCTCAAGGTTTGCTGGATACTAACACCAGGTTGAATGGCTCTGCCTAAGGCTCTGTCAGCAGCAGCTGAGGGGGTGCAGAGTGAGGGGTCCAGGGGTGTCACTGTGAGGTGCAATGCAGGTGACTTTAAGCTATGCCAGAAAGGAAGCCTTCCCAGCCCGCATCAAGAGCCTCCGTCAAACCTGCCGCATCAGTGTTCCCTCTGAGTATCTGCTCATCTACTTGGGTCTTTAGATAACTGTCTGGGACATTTTCTCAATGATGTGGCAAATGAGCAACGCCTGGACTTGTTGCAGGATTTTAGTTTGTCACCTAGGCAATTAGATGGATGAGAGCTTTGCAATCAGTCTGTCTGTTCTTTGTCTGAAGGTTGCTGAGATGAGCATGTCCCATCCCTGGACACTAAGAATGAAAGTCTTATACCAGAGAGTCGGAAGGTGGTGAGGGGAAAGGTGATGAAGGGAGCATGTATTATCTGAAAGCCTCCCAGGTTTTCACGCCTCACTACCAATAACAACGAAAAAATATTTTTGTTGAGAATCATTTACATTAAACCACATTACTCTTCAGCTCATAAACAACCTATGTCACTTACTGCAAGATTTGGTCTTCATTTATATGACAAATATAGTAATTGTTCAAATTGTGTTCATAATCTAATTTTAAACATTCAATTCAATAACACAGAACAATGCATATTGAGTCCTAGAAATTTTAAAAATATGTATCTAGAATGTGTGTGTGTGTATTAACTGTTTCATAATGGGAATTTTAAGTTGCAAATTTCCTGGAATATATTGACTCTTTTAAATATTACATATTTTAAACATTAAATCTTAAAATATTAAGACTTTAAAAGATTAAACATTACATTAAACTTTTAAACATTGAATTTAGAGTAAAATAGAATTTGGTGTGCTTGGAGAGTCCCAGTTTGTTGATATTATCCTGGAGATTTTACTAAAATCACCCTCTTTTCACCCTCAAAAGTATTTCATTGAGATGACACATAATGCTGCTATTTGTCGGCTTCTAAAATGAAATGTTTATCCTACTCTGCCCCTTGTGTCACTTCACTTCCGAGTTCCCCGTTCTCTTCTGAGCCCCCCAGAGGTCACACATCTTATTTCATTCACCTTCTTTAAAAGGGAATGACCCGTGTTTATCTTGCCTGATAATTTACATGGACCCTCTTAATTTCATGCTTCTGCAATTTGCTGTCCTAAATTGTCATTGAGAGTTCCAATATTTGGAAAATGTGAAATGATACTAAATGGTGCATGAAAACTACATTTGTTTATATCTGCGCTAGAAATTCTGAGACATTCCAGTGAATTAACATGTTAAACTTCAGGTATACAGAAGTGTGCATTGGCATAGCAATTTCCAGTTTAGAATGTGCTTTCATATAAATAGATCGCCATGTTCCTTTATATAAAGAACATTCATTGCCTACAATCTTTTTATCGAGATGATCAAATAAGTGTGATCCCTTTCACCAAAGTTTAGGGCACATTCTTGACAAAAGAATTCCATCCAAAAACAGTATTTCAAGGTCACTCCTAGGACCTTGGCCTTACTGCAAATATCTAAAACTGATTTCAAGTTCTTAGCGCCAGAACACTTCAGTAATTCACTGTGGTTTTCACTGGACCCTGCCCTGTAGTTGACCTTACATAAAAGCTAGCTCCTCTTTCTGCTGAAAAAGCAACTCAAAAGACAAACTTCAAACTCTTTATAAAGGACTCGTTCTTCATACTGTTGTCTGAGACAATGTCACCTCTTCCCCCATCACCTCAAGGAAATATGTTTAGGCCCAACCAAACAGCAACTTAGTTCAGTTATGTTTCAAAATCTGAACCAATATTATTTATCAGAAAGATAAATACGTCCTTTGGATAGTACCTGATTTATCTGAGTGTAACCTATTATTCGATAAGCAATATTTAAAATATAATATTTTTTAATTTTATTTAAAATCTTAAAGTTGAATCTCTAAGCTAAAATCTTGACATGGTAAACAATAATATGCTAAGTACATTTAATTTATTCTTCCTAAATTTTATCCCAAATCCATTTTCTACATGTCATATTAGGGTTTTGATCTGAAAAATGTAAACTCATTATGAGAGTTGTTAGAACGGTGCCCCAACACTTTTCTTTCTCTGACCTCTTGGCACACAATGGGCTCTCTTGCAGTCAGGGGTAGCCAGTGAAACACGAGCTTCCAAGTGGAGTCTTTGAAAGCTGGTGGAGCACAATGCACATGGTGCCTTTCTTTCTGTGCCAACCCACGTCCTTACTAAATAGTCTCTGCATGAGGATACTGTGATGCATATGTACCAGAAGAGAAATATTTTCAGTCACCAATATTTCGAATGTGTCTATTACAGTCTCCTGATCTTATTTGTCTTGAATGACACATTTATGAAAACGTGAAAATTAAAATTAGTCTTGTATTGCATGGTGGGGGTAATATGCTGACTGAAAGACCCCAAAGATACCAGTACCAAATCCCTGGGACCTAGAACTGTTACTTTATAAGAGAAAAGCATCCCTGAAGATGAGGTTAGATTAAGGATACTGAGGCACAGAGATTATACTGGACCCTCTACGTGTAATAAATGCCATGACAAGTGGTTTTGCAGACTGGGCCTTGGCAAAGAATTTCTGAAGAAAATCCCAAAGGCTATCACAGCAAGGACAAAAATTAACAAATGGGCTGTAATTAAATTAAAAGCTTTCTGCACAGCCAAGGAAACAATTAATAGAGAAATAGACAACCTACAGAATGGGAGAAAATATTTGCCTGCTATATATCTAAATAAGGGCTGATTAACTCAAGCAAAGCAGCAAGAAAAAATTAAACAACCGCATTAAAAAGTGGGCAAATGACACAAACAGAAGCTTTTCAAACGTAGATAGACTAAGGTCCAATAAACATGAAAAAATACTCAACATCTCCAGTCACTGGGGAAATGAAAGTGAAAACTGTAATGAGTTATCTTATAACTCCAGTGAGAATGGTTTTTATCAAAAAGTTCAAAAACAACAGATGCTGGCATGGATGTGGAGAGGAAGGAAGACTTCTGCACTGTTGGTGGGGCTGCAAACTAGGACAACCACTCTGGAAAGGCTATGGAGATGCATCGAAGAACTAAAAGTGATCCTATCGTTTGATCCAACAATACCACTGTTGGGTATTCACCCAACGGGGAAAAATAAGGCTTCTTGTCAAAAGACATGTGCACATGAATGTTCACTGAAGCACAATTTGCAATTACAAAGATGTGGAATCAACCCAAGTGCCCGTCAATTTATGAATGGATTAATACAATGTACTACATGTATGCCATGGAATACTACTCAACCATAAAAAGTGGCAAGCTAATGCCTTTTGCAACAACTTGGATGGATCTGGAGACCGTTCTTCCAATGGAAGTATCTCAAAAATGGAAAAACAAACACCACGTGTACTCACTGTTAAACTGGAGCTGATTGATCAGCACCCATGTGCATATTTGGTAGAAGGCAGGTGAGGGGGGAAACGGGGAGCTGTTAAATCACACCCGATGGGTACAATGAACGCTATTGCTACCGGAATTTCTTTCTTCAGTAAGTCCTTGGTCTCAGGGATTCAGAGAAAGAATCCACAGACCACAGATCAGTGGTAAGACAGGTTTCATTTTATAGAAAATAATACAGAAAAAGCACCAATGCTCCTGGCAGAGAGAAAGACTTGTCAGAAAATCTTCCCCCTGTGCCTGGGTTCTTTGTCTAGGGGTGTATACAGCTCCTATGGGTTCTTTCCGGTTACATTTGGACAGAACTTGGTAACAAATGAATAGATACCGTCCCTCCCTCTGGGGCAAGAAGAGTGCATTAACAAATGGATCAGTCTCTTCCACAGAGGAAAGATGAATTACTGCATTAATGAATGGATATGGGCCCTTCCATGGGGGTAAGGGGAATGAGCGCATTATGAATGGATGCAGTCCATTCATGACATTGTCCAGGCCTAGGAAACTTACATGAAATTGTCCAGGCCTAGCAAATGAGGGCTCCCCCTGAATGGGGGAACCCTGTATCACCCTTGAGACTATGAAATGCTCACAGGGGACAACTGCAGCCAGAGGAGGCTCTCTGGATCCAAAGGTGGTCCTGGGGTGGCACCCGCAGCAGTGCGGGCTGTGCCGGGGTCTCCCTCCACGAACTTGGGACCCACGAGCCTCCACCCCCTTGCCCTGTCTGCTGCACTCAGTTCTCCATCTCTGCCTCCCCGTGTCCACTGCACCAACTACCCCAGGGAACCAGGTGCACCTGCCCTGCATCAATATCAGGGTGATGGGCGCATTGATAATGTGACTCAAACTGTACTAAAGCAATTCTAATAACTCAATCATCAGTCTACCTGGGCTTTATATGCTTTTTTAATCCAAAAATACAAAAACCGATCAAAAGAAAATTTTGATTCTGTCGCTTTATGCAAATGGCTTCATCCGTCTTTCTTTCACAGGGTAGATATTTTCCTGATAGAAAAACTGATTCTGGTTCAATGTACTCATTTTCTCTATACTGAAAGCTTCAGATGTACAGTTTTATATACCAAGACAATTTAGTGTAAGCCTTCAAAATTTAAAAAAAAGTATTTACTTGCAAAAAAAAAAAAAAGGATAAAGAAAAAGATAGGAGGTGATTCTATACAGCCAGAGAGGAGAAGTAAATATGAAAAGGGATCAGAGGAAGATTTGACGACCTGGTCTTAGAGAATGGAGTGATGTGGTCACAATTGCAGGAACACCTGCAGCCAACACCAGCCAGAGAGGCAAAGAACAGGGTCTCACTTGGACCACAGCAAAGTGTGGTTCTGTCAACACCTTGATTCAGCCCAGCGCTGTTGATTAAGGACTTTTAACCTCCAGGAATTTGAAAGAATAACTTGCTTTAATCCACTAAATTTGTGAGAAATTTTTACAACAGCTTTAGAAAACTAATGCAGTGGCTGAATATTTCAATAGGCTAGCACTCTTGAATGAAATACATTTGTTTTTAAGTTTTTCCCCAGGAGTAAACATTGGTCACATATAAAATGTATTAACCCTAAATAATTTAAGAAGCCCTAAACCCCATCAAACAATCAAACTGAACTTACAATAGTTCTTTGTTTTACATTTGGAGAAAATATGTTTGTAAATGTAAATACAAAACATAATATTTTATACATATAGATATCTTCGCAAAGTTGATTTCAATACTGAAAAAGACTTAGTACCCTATAGATAGCACTTCAAAGAAATTACATATCCCTAAAACATCCTTTGATAAAGAGCGATCTCAATATATATGGATATAAAATTTAGAAAGCACTTAAAGATACTTAATGCCACTTTTCTCCAAGAGTAGTTCATAAGTATGTTTAAAAATTGGTAAATTCGGGGGGTGCCTGTGGCTCAAGGAATAGGGCGCTTGCCCCATATATTGGGGGCAGCGGGTTCAAGCCGGGCCTTGGCCAAAGCTACAAAAAAAAAAAAAAATTGGTAAATTCTTCTCTCATAATTTGCCAATGTGCTGTGTCAGTAGGAGGCTGGATGAAAAGTTTTCCCATGAAGGAGGCCTTTGTCTTTAAGCAACTCAAATCATTTAGATGCCATTGCCCCAGAATTAAGGCATTAAGGACAATGACCACATAAAAAGCATGAGGGTCAGTTTTATTGGTAGTCATGGAAAACAGCTCAATTGCTCAGTGGGCCTTCAAGAAACATTATGTTTTAAAAACAAGGGGGAAACTATAGGATATGCTGCAATGTCCAATTTTCTTGCTATTTAGCTTCTTATTGAGGACCTGCCCTTTGTGAGGCTTCATTTTCTGTGTCAACTTGAAGGTGCTTTTGGAGGAGACGACCATGTAACGGTGAACTTCAGGAAAACAGATGCCTTCCTAACGTGACTGGGCCTCTTCTAATCAGTCGAAGGTGGGACTAGACAAGACCACCCTTCTGCAAAGGTGATTCTCTAGCAGGTGGGCTCAAACCACATGTGCAGCATCGTGTTTTACAGTTCCAGACTTCCAGTCCACACTGCAGATTTAGGACTCCCAAGTCTCCATAATTACAGGATGCAATTCCTTATACCAAATCAGTCAGTCAATCTCTCTCTCTCAGTCTAGAACAAAATATTCTTAAACAGTGGAAACAGGACTGGCTGTCCTCCTCCCAGTTAGAGTGCAAACTGGGTGAAAAGAAGAATGAAAAAATAAATAAGCTAGCAAGCTAACAGTACATACATACACATATATGTGTGTGTGTGTATATGTGTATGTGCATATATATTGGGGTATATATGTATACATATATCTGTATGAATATATATATGTAAATGTATGTATATTCATACCATGTGTGCGTGTGTGTATGTCAGGGTGGCCATAAAGTTTATATGCTATGTAAAATAGACAACTATCTTAAACCCTCTATATACTTTCATATATATGTATATATATGCACACACACACCACACATACACATAAAATCTGTTTCTCTGGACATTAATATACTCTTAATGGGCCTTTTCAAGAAATATTTCATAGTTTGCCTCCCTAAGCAGAGTTACAATGGAACATTGAGCCGTGGTTCATACATTTTTGCTTAGTCTGCCTTTCTCATGTAGAACATAGCCACCGCATCTTAGACAGCAGGATTTAAAAAAAAAAAAAAAGAAGAAAACATTCAGGAGTTTCTCTGGGGTGCCTCTGGGTGATACATCTGCTGTCCCACTCATACTCTGCCACATCCCACCACTGCCACCGCTTGTCAGGGCCTGGGACTGGCCAAGTCTTGGGCCCAGCTTAACTAGGTTCCCGACACAGACTGCTAAGCCACCTTGCTCAGGAACAATTTCTCTTAGATGCCTGAGGGCTATCTACTTTAGCCAGAAAGAGAGGGAGTCTTAGAGTAAAGCAGTCTTCTTAGAAAGATAGATCTTAGTCTTTAGCAGAGCTTGGTAATCTTCAGCAGAGAGACGCCGTGCTGGTGTTCTGCAGGCAGGAGAGGAGTCAGAGTAAGCGGGTCCATGATAGAATGCGCATGCTCCCGACTGCCTGCTCCTCCAGCCTCATATAAGGCTAATCTCGTGCCTCTCAACAGCACAGGTGTAGAGACTGCCAATTCACCACTGCTCTCATCTCGTGAGCTCTCATGCTTGTTAGGAGAGCTGAATCCCTCTCCATGCCCTTTTCACCAAGGTGTTCCATTATTGAGCTGTACAGGTATTTCTATAACTCTCTCTCCTCCCAGCCACAGGCTGTACGGGCTGCTACACACTTTACCTTTGTTTGCTCAATAGCTTATTTATTTATTTGTCTTTACATTCTTCTCAGCCATGTTTTTCTCTCCTGACATGGTTGGAGGTGTGCTGTAAAAAGTAGATGTGCTCTAGCTGGGCGCAGGAAAGCCAGCTTTCTGATGCTGTTTCTATTGTTTAACAATACTTTGTTCTAAAAAAACATAAAAAATACTTTGTTCTAGATCTTAACTTCCCCATCTGTCATATATAATTCTTTCCCTGTTTAATTCCCAGAATTGATGGGATGATAAGAAAAACATGTATGCTAATCCAATTTATAAATCAAGCAAGTTAATGTCATCACATCAAGGCTTTATGTATTGCTGTAACTTCAAAAATTGGTTCTATTATATTAACGAGTTAATAATTCATTCCTACTAATTCTGATAATGCTTGAACAAATTAAAATCCATATATACTCATGTAAAATAAAAATGACATGATTAAACCAGGGGAGTTAATTTTGTTCAGGGAGAACATGAAGGGTACTCCAAACTGGGAGGTGCATCTTTTCTGCCGTATTTTCTGTACTTGTGATGTAACACTTTTTTCTCCTTCCTCTTGATACGTTTATGCTATTTTCTTCATATTTGAAGTTTTGGGTGTGTTCTATGTGCTCTTTGAATCTCATTGAACTTTTTGTAAACAGGCATACATCCCTTCCTGAAGTTATTTTGATACTATTTTTTTACTTTTCCATATTTATATATTTTAAAACAATCAAGGAAAGCACTTCAAAAGCAATTGGAAATGCATGTGGGTTTGTATTTTTTCCATCAGTCTTTGGTAGATACTTTATTTTTTTAATAAAAAAAGTTTCCTATGAAATCTCTGCAGTGGTTGTCCCTTTCCTTCAAATTCCATTGACATGTGGCGGATGAGAACACCGCGGTGATTTCACAGAAAGCCTGCCAAATACAACACTAGACAAAGTACAAAGCATGCGCCCTTTTTTGCTTCAAAAAGCCTGAGGCCTGATGACATTCTTCAGTGCTGGAGGAAGGCAAATGATGACATGAGAGCCAACAGGGGCGCTGTCAGGTGCTGGAGTAAATGGACAGGGGGTGTCAAAGGAGAAACCTCACTCCTGGCCAGGAAATTATTCTGCTTATACACACACACATCATATCCGCTGTTTATATAACAGCTACTCCTGCCACATTTAGTCTGCTCAATTTTAATATTACAAGGAAATCAAGGCAATGCCTTTTTCCTACCGACTGGTTGCAAAAACAGAGAAGAAATTCATTCCTCCCTGTGACTTCTCTTCATAAAACTAAATATCGCTCTGTAATAAATGAAAGATATTTCTCCCTTCCCTCTCGGGTACCCTGAGTTTCATTCCATCCTGTCTCATGTGGCTCCACTGTCACCTCTTTTTACTCTCTCCATCATTATCAAGATCTATATAGATTATTGGAGTCTTTGCTTCTGCATTCAATTATGCAGTAATTTCCACAACTTGAAAAACATCTTTCTCCTCTGAGCGTTGCCAACGTCCCTGCTTCCTTTGACATGTTCTTTGCATCGTGAGGGGCTTCTGAAGAGGCCTTTGTTGACTGTGGTTTTGATAACTGGCTAGCGCTGCTCTGTATCTGAATTTTTTCATAGTAATTGCTAATTGGAGGGTGGAGGTAGTGGCAATGTATTTAATGGAGAAGAGACTTCATTCATTTGTCATCTCCGGTGAGACTGTTGCAGTATCATCTGTGCCAGAATTGACTCGCAAGGTCTTATTTTTCGTCCAGACCTTATTTTCTCCTTTACCCAGGGCCTGGAGTTGTTGCGTCTAAGTGATGACCCTCGGACCCTTCTTTTCCCTTTAATGGTGTATGGTTAGATGATCTCCTGACCCTATCAATTCTCTTTGGTTTTGCAGTTCTAAGTTGTATCAAAACAGCTTTCCTTGTCCACTAAATACCCTCAGCGAGGCACGTCGGAATTTCAGAATTTGCTTTAACGCACATGAAATTTCTCATATGTCAAATATTTCTAGTTTACTTCAGAGATTAAAACTTAGCTATTTTTGTAAGCTATTATTTCAAAACCTATAGTCCCAGGTACTTATGAGGCTCAGTAAGAAAATCACTTGAGCTCAGGAATTTGAGGCTTTAGCACTTTAGCCAAGCCAACAGAGCAGGACGCTATTTCAAAAAATAATAATAATAACAAATAAGGCCAGTGGATGAGATAACAATTTGGAGTCAGATAAGGATAAATGACTCATAAAAACAAAGCATGATAATCCTACGATCAATTTTCCAGACAGGAGCTTTTTAATAGACTCAGAACCTCTTGAATGAAAGAGAGGCTGGATCCACTTGAGAAAGGACCTCACTACACCGTCAAAAGTTACCAAAAGATGTATTATTAATCTTTCTTTCTGCCTTCCCTAGAGTGACTGCAGGCTTTTACCAGGGTGACTGTGCATTGAGAAAAAAAAGAAGCGATTAGATTTACTGGGGACTAGTGGATGGAGGCTTTAAACTGCTACTAATTCCAGGACACCTCAAATGTCACTGCCAACCACTTGTCAAAGTAGGGGCCTTTGGAGGTGATGGGTGCAGTTTTATCTCAGGTCTATCTTATACTGACTCGGGGGGCCCTGAACCTACTCTGTGGCTATTTCTCCATTTGCAGAATATATAATTAACATAGACTTAGCGAGAACTTGGAACAATTCCCACACTGGAGATTCTTCTCTTTCCCTGTTCACTGTTAGACGCCAACTGAAAGTTCAGTTCTGCAGAACATTATTGTTGATGTTCCCTACAAGATTACATCAGATCTATTTATTAATATATCAAACTATATCACCTTATTTGACTTTTTTTTTTTTTTTTTTGAGACAGAGTCTCACTCTGTTTGCCCAGGCTTGAAGGCTGTGATGTCAGCCTAGGTTACAGCAATCGCAAATTGCTGGGCTCAAGCGATCCTCCTGACTCAGGCTCCCCCATCCCCAGAAGCTGGGACTACAGACAATCGCCACCGTGGCCAGCTAGATTTTTTATATTTTTAGTTTTTTTTTTTGAGATGCAGTCTCAAGCTGTTGTCCTGGGTAGAGGGCCATGCTGTTATAGCTCACAGCAACCTCCTACTCTTGGGCTCAAGTGATCCACTTGCCTCAGTTTTTCTATTTTTAGTAGAGATGGGCTCTTGCTTTCTTGCTCAGGCTGGTCTCGAACTCATGAGCTCAAGCAGTCCACTCACCTTGGCCTGGCCAGGTCGTTTTTTGCCTATTTTTAGTAAAGAGATGGTCTCATTCTCGCTCAGGTTCATCTCTACCTTCTGAGCTCAAGCAAGCCACCCCTTGGCCTCCCAGAGTGCTAGGGTAACACGTGTGAACCACTGTGCCCTACCTGCTCATTCATAACTTTCAAATTATTAGTTATTTGCTATTTTTGAGCGTGTCTTCTCTGCCCTGCTTTTCCACAGCTACATCTAGACTTCTGCAATGTTTAGAGTTTCAATAGGGAAGACATTTAGAGTTTTCAACCAGATGATCAGCATGTTTCGTGTAATCCACAGTCATAAATCTGTCCCACACGCACTCACCTTCTCACAAACACACTCACAAACACGGCTCTCTAATTGATTCCAAATTTACTGTTGACTCCCTGCTCTTGGCTTTGCCATCCACTCAAGGCTTCCACAACCTTCGATTCCCTCTTGAAGATGACCATTCACTGCTCTTTGTTTCTTCTTACTTTTAGGTTCCTGTTGTAGTTGTAGGTGATTTCTTCTCTACAAATCAATCGTGAACTCCATTTTTCTCTTCGACATCTCATGTTCAAGAACTTGATGACAAGAGCTGAGTCATCTTGGTAAAGAGGAAAACACCTTAGTAAATTATAAACATTCTGTGTCAACATTCTTCTACATCCAGACACCTAAAAGATCATTTCATCAGCCTCAGAAGACTTTTAATGGTGGGATGACACCAATGGTGCATAATGCAAGGGTCCATGTCGGATCTATTAGTGTAGAGTATAAATGTCTTAACCCAATAACTAAGTAAACGAGATGACGTATATATTAACCAGTGTGATGTAAGCATTCCTAATGATACATGAAATTAGCACATTGTACCCCATAATGTATGCATTAGCATATACATGATCTATGTGTTTATGATTTAATAAAATAAAATAAAATCAATAAAATAGGTTTTATTACTTTAAAAGCATTTCTTCCTCCCACAGCAAAAATTTTTTATTTGCTATCCATGTTCCAAGTAAACCCAAATTTATTTTTAATTCCAAACTTTTTTTTAATTTTCTTGTACTCTAGCTCATCTTTTCCTAAAATATTTTTTAAATTAAATCAATCGGAGCACAACTTTCATTAACTCATGTCAATATTACTTGCTATCGTCTTTCCCTCCTGATTACTATGGGACAAATCCTGTGAAATATTGAATAGAAATTCCTCTGGCTCAGTGAGTAGGGCACCATCCCCATATACTGAGGCTGGTGGGTTCAAACCCGACCCCGGCCAAATTGCAACAAAAGAATAGCCAGGCATTGTGTCGAGCACCTGTAGTCCCAGTTACGTGGGAGAGTGAGGCAAGAGAATCGCCTAAGCCCAAGAGTTGGAGGTTGCTGTGAGCTGTGATGCCATGGCACACTACCGAGGGTGATAAACTGGGACTCTGTCTCTAAAAAAAAAAAAAAAAGAAAAGAAAAGAAAAAAAAATTCTTCTTTGAAAAAAAAAGAAAGAAAAATATATTATGCCATGCTTCTATGAAGATTTTTTCTTTGATTCTATTTTTTAAGGAAGAAACAAATGCAAATGTCTTATGAAAAGAATATTCTTTTCATTAATAGCATACATGCTAATTCAGTAGCCAACAATTGAATATATTAACAATGTAATTTTAAACTAACTCAAATAATTCTTCTATCTAATAACAAGTGAGCTGCTGAATAAGCTTAGCACAGATAATTTGTATGTAGTATCTATATTTCTCTATGCAGATCATATTGTTACATAAAAAGCTTCAGGTTCAGTTATATAAACCAAGGAAGCAGCAATTAGAACACTTGATAACGTCATTTGCTCATGAGACCGTGTTTTCATTGCAGCCAAAGGATGCGGGATAATTGTTAAAGGATTCCTATTGTCTGGAACAAATCTCTGAACGTCACTGATATTTGGCTTCAAAAAGAACAATAATGAGTGTTTGGATTGAAACTCATTTAAGTTATTGTGTATGTCTCGTGGCAATTTCTGAAAAGATTATGATGAGGTCAGTTTGCTCTGCAGCCATAAATTCTCCTTTTTCTATACATTAATTTAGATAAAATGTCAAAAATGCAATTACCATCCAAAATTAGCATTTCCAATAGTGAATTCACAGGGACAGTAGATGTTCTTTTTTAGGAAATGTTTACCTTTTATTACTCACACAGCGTAGGCAATAGGCTGTCTATAATAACTTGTAAATGACAGAACTTTCCTAGAGTTTATCTTCAGAGGTATATTTTTCCTTGATATCAGAGAGCTCTCTACCTATTAACAAATGGCACTTGTAAAATTATTAAAGAATCACAACCTCTTTTGCAGGCAAATCTCAATATGTAATTTTCCTGTAGGTTTCCTAAATGCCAGGGATACGTATTGAATAGTAGATTTGTTTAACTTATAATTCTCCATAATAACTTGCAGTAATCTTGTATAAAAATAAATTTCTATTATTCTTCTCAAATAGTAATATCATTTACTGTAGAAGGGAAAAAAATGGAAATTTGAGACAAATAACAACATAATCATATGAAAGTTTGCAACACAAATAGACATTAAGTTTGGCAGGGGCAGGTAATTTTCTTTTATTTCAGTGGCATGTAATATTTTTGATTTTTGAATAATTTTCTAATTTAACAGTAATTTAGAACATGATCTTTTCTTACCATAAATAATATTATTTTTATTTAACATCTCATGGTGCAATAAAAAGTGAAATAAGGAGATAGTGTGATGTATATTATATAATTACATATGAAAACAAAAAAAAAATAAACTTTATCTCTACCACTATGAAGAAGTCTGGTACCTGATTAAATAAGAACATAATCCAGGTGAAACGTTCACTTGTTATCATTCAGTTCCAAGTAGGGAGTGGGCTCTGAAAATGGCACGAAAAAGTAGCTGAAAGTAAAGGAAAAACAGTGACAAAAAAGTTCAATTCTAGGGAAAATGTTTATCTATTTAAAAAATAATAATAATTGATTGATTACTACATACCAGACACTGCTCCAGGCACTTGGGATGCAATAGGAAACCAAAAATGTGAAAAATCCATCACTTTCTAGAAATGACTCTTTAGAGAGAAAGCAAATAACTCAAATTAAGTATAATTAAAAGTTGTGTGTTTTTTAACATCCTCCTAAGTATCACAAGAATGGAAAAGCAGGCATACAGTGTACTCAATACTAATGTGAAACTAGTAGATGAACAAACACACACCCACACAAGAGAAAAACACAATCGCATTCAAAAAGAGGGAGAGGGTAAGGGGGAGGGGGGTTGGTAAGGTTTCACTTAAGGGGTGCAATGTAGGGGTACATGGTGCATCTCCTGGGTGAAGGGCTTAATTACAACTCAGATTTTACCTTCCAAACGCAAACAATGCAACCTAATCATACATTTGTATTAATCTGAAATTTTATTTATTTATTTACTTCAATTTTTGTTTTAATTTTGCAGTTTTGGGCCAGGGCCGGGTTTGAATCCACCACCTCCAGTATATGAGGCCGGCATCCTACTCCTTTGAGCTATAGGTACCATCCTAATCTGAAATTTTAAAAAATACTGTGTGTGTTAAAAAGTAATAAACACTATGGACCATGACTCAGCATAGCAGAGATCTGAATTCTAGTGCAGGTAGTTTGCTGATATTCCCAAAGCAGAGACCTAAAGGTGCTGAGGGAATTAGACAGGGACCTATCTGGGGAAATGCTGTCTGGTTAGAAAGCCCCAGGAGGGTACCCTGGGGTGAGAACATGGGAGAGGCCAGTGGGGTAGGAAGTAAGGGGGAAGTCGGGTTAAAAACCAACCAAGGCCAGAGAGGTAATGGCAGATAGTCTGATGGAAAGAATGCAGATGTGGCTTTTTTATAGAAAGGAAGTAACTTACATGCAAAGGGAAAGCAAAATAATTCTGGACCACTTAGAATACGGAAAAATAACTGTAAATTCCCAACATTTAAAACTTTTACAACCTGGAATAGACACACTCAAAGAGTAACATCTTCACATTAACATGGTCCTGGAGGGGTTCAATGATCATCTTTCAAAAATACCAATACATGAAGATGAGCATGATGAAAATATCTCTCCCTGATCGGAGCAAGATGGCGGCCGAGTAACAGCTTCCTTGCATCTGGGCACCATGAGCCTGGGGAGATAGGAGTCCAGGCACCTCTGGCTGGTGGGATCTGCCTATCATCACCCCTGTGAGGATACAGGGAGTCAGTGAGAGACTTCTGGACCCCAAGAGGAGGACTAAAACAGTGGAAAACCGGCAAGTGGTCGCGTGTGTTCAATCAGTCTAAACCCGCCCGCAACTATAAGTTCAGTAGCAGCAAGACTGCAAACCAAAAAGGCCTTACCTATGAACTGTTTTGGTGTCTTTGGACTTGGCACTCAGTTGAACTGCCTTGGGGAGAGCCTGAGCGGGAGTGTGGAGAACTTTGGACATTGTATAGGGCCCCAGTCTGAGTCGCTGAGCCAGAAGGAGCTAATAGTGTTTGGCTGTGGGCCACAGGGAGCCATTGTGAGTGACCTGCCCTGGCAAGCTCCGCCCTCAGGGTCACAGAGCTAGAATGCGGGTGGGAGCTGGTAACCTAGTGACTGAGTAGCCTAAGGGTGGTGTCTGAGCCGACTTGCAGCCCTAACCCTCAGGGGCAGAGTGAGACCGGTATTGGCACACTGGGTAAGTGGATAGCCACTTCAGCAGTGATTCCAGTGATAAGCACTTTCCTGGGAAAGCTTCTGCTCAGCAAGTTTACAAGTTCAAAGTGCCTTTTAAGTGGGCTGAAGAGAGATTTAGGGTGTCTACCTGCTGGGGTTTGAGAAATCAGCTGTCTCCAGTCGTATCAGAACTGTGATTAACATCTCATACCCCAGAAGACCCCGTGTTGCCCAGACAATATTCAACAACATATACATACTGCTTTGTTTTTGGTTGTGTGTTTTTCTTTTTTCTTTTTTTTTTTGGTTCGTTTTTTTTTGTTTGTTTCTTTTGATGTTGTTGATGTTGTTTTGTTTTTTAATTTTAACCTTTTCCATACAGATCTTTTGTCTTTCCCAATTTTTCTAGTTTAATTATAATCTCCCATTGCTGCCTTTTTCAATAACTAGAACATCATTTTTGCTAGTATTTCTATGGCTATTATTTGGTTTTTCACCCAATTTTATCCTGTAAAGTTTTCTGTTTGCTTGTTTTGGTTTGATTTATAGCATTTTTGTCTTTCCTCTCTACTTGGTGGAGGTGGGGTACTGTGTCTGATTGGGTTAGCAAACAGCTGCTGACCACAAGGGAACCACCCAACGGGGAACCCCCAAGAGGTGGTTTTTTTTTAAGGTTGTGTCAAAGTACCCTACTGTACACCTATATTGCTCTGTCTCCCTCTTTTTGTGCATCTTTTCTTTTTGTCAATATTCCTTTTACCAACGCCCTCTCCTTTCTCGATTATTTTTTTTTTCTTTTCACTCGGTCCTCCTTTCTTTCATCCCTTTCTTGCTCTTCAACCTTCTCACTCTTCTGGTCCTGTACCAAAAGGACTCACCGAACCCTTACTCCAAGGCACGAGAACGTAAAGAGCAAGAGGAAGTGAAAGGAAAATTAGAGCAAGGAAACAGATAAAAGAAATCACTCATGAGGAAGAATCAGCAGAAAACTCCAGGGAACATGAAGAACCAGTCCAGAGCAACCCCTCCAAGGGACCATGAGGTAGCTACTGCAGAGGATTCTACCTATAAAGAAATGTTAGGAATGACAGAAAGGGAATTTAGAATACACATGACGAAAACAATGAAGGAAACTGCTAATAAAGTGGAAAATAACCAAAAGGAAATCCAAAAATAGAATCAAATAAGAGATGAACGCTTTGAAGAATATAAAAAGGATATAACAGAGCTGAAGGAACTGAAACAATCAATTAGGGAACTTAAAGATGCAATGGAAAGTATCAGTTGCAGGTTAGACCATGCAGAAGTAAGAATTTCAGAGGTAGAAGACAAAGTTCTTGATATAACACAGATAGTAAAAGAGGCAGAAAAGAAGAGAGGGAAAGCACAACATTCAGTGTCAGAATTATGGGACTTTATGAAGCATTCCAACATAGGAGTTATAGGAATTCCAGAAGGGGAAGAAGGATGCCCCAGAGGAATGGAAGCCATACTAGAGAATATTATAAAACAAAATTTCCCAAATATCACCAAAGATTCTGACACACTGCTTTCAGAGGGATATCGGACCCCAGGTTGGCTCAACTCTAACCGAGCTTCTCCAAGACACATTGCGATGAACCTGTCCAAAGTCAAGACAAAAGAAAAGATTCTGCAAGCTGCCAGGAGTAAGTGCCAGTTGACCTACAGGGGCAAATCCATCAGAGTGACCACAGACTTCTCTAATGAAACTTTCCAAGCAAGAAGACAATGGTCATCTACCTTTAATCTACTTAAACAGAACAATTTCCAGCCCGGAATTCTGTACCCTGCTAAGCTAAGCTTCAAAATTGATGGAGAAATCAAATCATTTATGGATATACAAACATTGAGGAAATTCACCACAACAAGACCAGCTCTACAGGAAATACTTCAACCTCTTCTGCACACTGACCACCACAATGGATCAGCAGCAAAGTAAGAACTCAGAAATTAAAGGACAGAACCTAACCTCCACACTGATGCAGAAGATAAAACTAAGCAATGGACTCCCACAAAATAAGAAGAATAGAATACTACCACACTTATCAATTATCTCAATAAATGTTAATGGCTTGAATTCCCCACTGAAGAGACATAGATTGGCTGACTGGATTAAAAAACACAAGCCATCCATTTGCTGTCTGCAAGAAACACACCTGGCTTCAAAAGACAAATTAAAGCTCTGAGTCAAGGGTTGGAAGACAATTTTTCAGGCAAATGGAATTCAGAAGAAAAGAGGAGTTGCAATCTTATTTTCAGATACATGTGGATTTAAAGCAACTAAAGTCAAAAAAGACAAAGATGGTCACTTTATATTGGTCAAGGGAAAAATACAACAAGAAGATGTTTCAATTCTAAATATTTATGCACCCAACTTAAATGTTCCCAGATTCTTGAAACAGACCTTACTCAGTCTGAGCAATATGATATCTGATAATACCATAATAACAGGGGACCTTAACACTCCTCTTACAGAGCTGGACAGATACTCTAAACAGAAATTAAATAAGGATATAAGAGATTTAAATGAGACCCTAGAACAACTGTGCTTGATAGACGCATATAGAACACTCCACCCCAAAGATAAAGAATATACATTCTTCTCATCACCCCATGGAACATTCTCCAAAATTGATCATATCCTGGGACACAAAACAAATATCAACAGAATCAAAAGAATTGAAATTTTACCTTCTATCTTCTCAGACCATAAGGCACTAAAGGTGGAACTTAACCCTAACAAAAACACTCGACCCCACACAAAGGCATGGAAATTAAAAATTATGCTGTTGAATAACAGATGGGTGCAGGAAGAAATAAAACAGGAAATCATCAACTTCCTTGAGCATAACAACAATGAAGACACAAGCTACCAAAACCTATGGGATACTGCAAAAGCAGTTTTGAGAGGAAAATTCATCGCTTTAGATGCTTACATTCGAAAAACAGAAAGAGAGCGCATCAACAATCTCACAAGCCATCTTATGGATTTGGAAAAAGAAGAGCAATCTAAGCCTAAACTCAGTAGAAGAAAAGAAATCTCCAAAATCAAATCAGAGATCAATGAAATTGAAAACAAAAGAATCATTCAGAAAATTAATGAAACAAGGAGTTGGTTTTTTGAAAAAATAAATAAAATAGATAAAACATTGGCCAGACTAATGAGGAATAGAAAAGTAAAATCTCTAGTAAACTCAATCAGAAATGATAAAGGGGAAATAACAACTGATCCCACAGAGATACAAGAGATCATCTCTGAATACTACCAGAAACTCTATGCTCAGAAATTTGACAATGTGAAGGAAATGGATCAGTATTTGGAAACACACCCTATCCCTAGACTTAGCCAGGAAGAAATAGAGCTCCTGAACAGACCAATTTCAAGCACTGAGATCAAAGAAACAATAAAAAATCTTCCAACCAAAAAATGCCCTGGCCCAGTTGGCTTCACACCAGAATTCTATCAAACGTTCAAGGAAGAGCTTATTCCTGTACTGCAGAAATTATTCCAAAAAATTGAGGAAGAAGGAATCTTCCCCCAACACATTCTATGAAGCAAACATCACCCTGATACCAAAACCAGGAAAAGACCCAACCGAAAAGGAGAAATTCAGACCAATCTCACTCATGAATATAGATGCAAAAATTCTCAACAAAATCCTAGCCAATAGATTACAGCTTATCATCAAAAAAGTCATTCATCATGATCAAGTAGGCTTCATCCCAGGGATGCAAGGCTGGTTTAACATACGCAAGTCCATAAACGTTATCCACCATTAACAGAGGCAAATATAAGGATCATATGATCCTCTCAATAGATGCAGAAAAAGCATTTGATAAAATCCAGCATCCTTTTCTAATTAGAACACTGAAGAGTATAGGCATAGGTGGCACATTTCTAAAACTGATTGAAGCTATCTATGACAAACCCACAGCTAATATTTTACTGAATGGAGTAAAACTGAAAGTTTTTCCTCTTAGAACTGGAACCAGACAAGGTTGTCCTCTGTCACCTTTACTATTCAACGTAGTGCTGGATGTTCTAGCCAGTACAATTAGGCAAGACAAGGAAATAAAGGGAATCCAAATGGGAGCAGAGGAGGTCAAACTCTCCCTCTTTGCTGACGACATGATCTTATACTTAGAGAACCCCAAAGACTCAACCACAAGAATCCTAGAAGTCATCAAAAATTACAGTAATGTTTCAGGATATAAAATCAATGTCCACAAGTCAGTAGCCTTTGTATACACCAATAACAGTCAAGATGAGAAGCTAATTAAGGACACAACTCCCTTCACCATAGTTTCAAAGAAAATGAAATACCTAGGAATATACTTAATGAAGGAGGTGAAGGACCTCTATAAAGAAAATTATGAAATCCTCAGAAAGGAAATAGCAGAGGATATTAACAAATGGAAGAATATACCATGCTCATGGATGGGAAGAATCAACATTGTTAAAACGTCTATACTTCCCAAAGCAATCTACCTATTCAATGCCATTCCTATCAAAATACCAACATCGTACTTTCAAGTTTTGGAGAAAATGATTCTGTGTTTTGTATGGAACCAGAAAAAACCCCATATACTTAGGCAGTTCTTAGTAATAAAAATAAAGCTGGGGGCATCAGCATACCAGATTTTAGTCTGTACTACAAAACATAGTGGTCAAGACAGCATGGTACTGGCACAAAAACAGAAACATAGACACTTGGAATTGAATTGAAAACCAAGAAATGAAACTAACATCTTACAACCACCTAATCTTCGATAAACCAAACAAGAACATATCTTGGGGGAAAGACTCCCTATTCAATAAATGGTGTTGGGAGAACTGGATGTCTACATGTAAAACATTGAAACTGGACCCACACCTTTCCCCACTCACAAAAATTGATTCAAGATGGATAAAGGACTTAAATTTAAGGCATGAAACAATAAAAATCCTCCAAGAAAGCATAGGAAAAACACTAGAAGATATTGGCCTGGGGAAAGCCTTCATGAAGAAGACTGCCGTGGCATTTGCAACAACAACAAAAATAAACAAATGGGACTTCATTAAACTGAAAAGCTTCTGTACAGCTAAGGAGACAATAACCAAAGCAAAGAGACAACCTACACAATGGGAAAGGATATTTGCATATTTTCAATCAGACAAAAGCTTGATAACTAGGATCTATAGAGAACTCAAATTAATCCACATGAAAAAAGCCAACAATCCCATATATCAATGGGCAAGAGACATGAATAGAACTTTCTCTAAAGATGACAGACGGATCAATTTTACTATAAGGACATTAGCACTAGAATATTCATCACAGCTCAATTTACAATCACTAAGACAGAAAAAATCCAAGAGCCCATCAACTCACGAGTAGACTAACCATGGAGCACTATTCAGCAAAAAAAGATGGAGACTTCATGTCTTTAGTATTAACCTGGATAGAGTTGGAGAACATTCTCTTTAGTAACCTGAGACTTTGGTAAATTCATTTATCAACTCCAGTCTTTTTTTTTTTTTTTTTTTTTTGGTCAATTTGTTGGGTTTTCTCGATACAAGATCATATGGTCAGCAAACAGGGATAGTTTGATCTCTTTCCTGATTTAGATTTTTTTTTTATTTCTTTCACAGGCTTAATTGCTTCTTTGTGTCTTAATCTTATGAAGATTCCAGTATCATGAAAACAAAACATAAATTTACTTGCTTCTCCCTTGTTAATCTGTGTTTTCTAAATCTAATGTAAAGGATAGCAGCCAGAGAACATAGGAAAGTGGAAGGGAGAGTTATTTCTTTCTCTTCTGCAGTCCTATTTTTCTTTTATCTCAGAGAATTTGAGCTGAGTGCCTGAAGCCAGATGTGAAAAAAATCACTTGTAAAATGATGTGTAGTTTTCATAATCAATTTGTTTTATGATGTGTATCATAGGCAATGACTAGATCAGAAATACTTGTAGTCATGATTGGGACCTAAAAGATATTTCTACATATTTATAATCTACAAAGCTGCATATTTTAGAAAAAGAAATTAGGGAAAACAAAGATCAAATTGTTTTTGAAGGATTAGATTTTTTTAGTTTTGGTACTGATAAGAATAAGAACGTAAAAAAAATTAAGAATGTCCTTTTTATTTATTTTTTATTAAATTCATAGCTGTGTACAGCATCTTACAAGGGTACAAGTGAAAGTTACTAAATGTAGAATATAAATGTCTTAACACAATAACTAATAAAATGCAAGGAAGGCTATGTTAACCAATGTGATGAAAATATGTCAAATGGTCTATAAAACCAGTGTATGGTGCCCCCCCCAAAAAAGAATGTTATTAATATAATTAGCATTCTTTTCATTAGTGCTGTACTACATCAGAGACTTAAGTAGATAGGGCAAATTAGCTTGTTCAATATTTGTTTAAACTTTTGGCATAACTTGCAAAATCATGTACAGGAGAACCAAAAATTGCATTCCCTAGGCAACTTTTAAGCTCTGTTTCTGGAATTCATTTAGAAGCTATTTGCTTAAGACTTGCATTCAGAGTTAAATGAAGACTGTAACAGCAAAGGCTGATGAGCTATATTACTAGAAGTGCCTACTTTTTCACCTTGGTAAGAAATTAGCCACACAGTATTGACTAATCCAGTAAAAAATTTTGAAAAAAAAAAATTCTGCCACTAACAAGCTTGAAAATTGCATCTCAGCAATAATTCATGTTCCCCATCTCTTTTCTCTGCTTCCCTCCTTCTACCTTTTAAAATATTATTCTATTGCTTAATTTGTTTTCTTATTTATTTTCTAAGAAAATATCTATTTCTTTTTTCTTTTTTTTATTTTTTAGAGAAAGTCTCACTTTATCGCCCTCAGTAGAGTGCTGTGGCATCACAGCTCACAGCAACCTCCAGCTCTTGGGCTTAGGCGATTCTCTTGCCTCAGCCTCCCGAGTAGCTGGGACTACAGGTGCCCACCACAATGTCCAGCTATTTATTTGTTGCAGTTTGGCCATGGCTGGTTTCCCACCTACCACCCTCAGTATATGGGGCCGGCACCCTACTCACTGAGCCACAGGTGCTGCCCAGAAAATATCTATTTCTTAACTGAGTACTTGGTGCCTTTTTCAAAAGTATCAGTCTGCATGGGAACATTCAAGAAAGTTTCAGAACTTGGGCATCAAGTAAGGCAGTAGGTGAAGTTGAAGTCTGGTCTTGCCCTTCTTCAATAATGTCAGAGTATAGTAGGAAGACATATATAGTCTGAACATCACTGTCCTATGAAAGAATGAATACATCATATTGATTTTTTTTTTTATTGTTGGGGATTCATTGAGGGTACAATAAGCCAGGTTGCACTGATTGCATTTGTTAGGTAAAGTCCCTCTTGCAATCATGTCTTGCACCCAGAAGGTGTGGCACACACCAAGGCCCCACTCCTCTCCCTCCTTAATTATAGAAGACGTACTTGAATCAGGTGCTGGGAAAATAATGTATGAAGAAGCAGACACATGAGCATCTGTGTTCAGGGAAGGATTCACTCGGCCTATCTTGTTATGTAACCACGGCCGTAGCCTTCTTGTCTGTAGAGAGGAAAGACAGCACATGTAATTCAGAAGGTATTAATTTTTAAACGGATAGACATCTGCTAGTGTATTCCTCAAAGACTCTATACTCTTTCTGAAATAAAAAATACATACGTAGAAATAATTTTCTTCCTTTAAATATGTTCATTTTCTTCTAACCACTTCATAACATGGAGTTCTAGGCTATGTTAGTATCTGTTTTCTTAGTTAGCTCATCTGCTATAACAAAATACCACAAACTAGATGGCTTATAAGCAATAGAATTTTATTTCTCACTATTCTGGAGGCTGGAAATCTGAGATTGGGGAGCAGGATAGCCTGGTTCTGCTGAGGGCAGTCTCCTGGGTTTTACTTTCTTTTCTTATTGTGTGCTCACATGCCAGAAAGCAAAGCAAAAGGGGTAAGCTGTCTTCTGACTTTAATGGGGCACTAACACCATTCATGGGGGGCTCTTTCCTATGACTGCATCTAATTCTTATTCTCCTCAAAAGCTCTACCTCCAAATTAATGGGTAAGTTTTCACCATATGATTTTTATTGAGTGGGGAGGGAACAAGCATTACATATTTAAATGTAAATTCATTTTCTTATTTCTGGGAAAATTTCAGATATATATTAATATGAATACTGACTTCTTCCCCATATCACCGTGTATGACACTGTCCCTTTAAGTTTTAGAAATTGAAATACTAGCCATAAATTTAACATCCCTTACTTTATTCATTCAGTAGGAATATTATAAGATTTTACGATTCTACATTAATTTAGACTAATTATCTTCTACTACATTGCACAGCTATGCTTAAAACCCTTCCGATGTTATAAACTTCTTCAAGTATAAATCAAAACATCTGCTGGTCTAAGTTAGCTTTAAAAACAACACATGAAAGGTAATTAGATATTTAATGAGTTCAAGATATTTACAGATAAGTTATCTATTTTTTATGAAAAGCCAGCAATGATTTTACCAAAGGAAAAATATGGTATAAGAAAATGAGTCCTTCTTCAATACCCACACACAACACACACACATAAAAGCTTTGCCAAAACCCACCACGATAGGGCTCCCCGTGGCTTATGTTAAAGAAAGGGATGGCAACAAGTCTCATAGAAAATAGAATTCCACTCTTATTGTGCAGGAATGACCAGAAAATAAGATACAAACTCCTCATGACTTCAAGTGCTAATGAATATTTTATTCACTTTTACGTCGAGAATTTTCATTTGCTTTCTAGAAATGCTTTCCGCCTACCATCCTTCAGGAAAAAACACGCATGAAGTGCAAGTGTAGTCCGTGTAAAATGTGGTCAGAGCACAAACAAGAGTGCCCATGTTTTCAAAAAGCAAGAAAGAAATGCCTGTTCTTACACATAAAAACCTGTGTGGACAAACTTTTCTTCTTCTTTTTTTTTTAATCAAGCATAACCACTCAAATGAAGAACTTCCTTCCTTCCTTCTTCCTTCCTTCCTTCCTTCCTTCCTTCCTTCCTTCCTTCCTTCCTTCCTTCCTTCCTTCCTTCCTTCTTTCTTTCTTTTAGACAGAGTCTCACTATGTCACAATCAGTACAGTGCCGCTGCATCACAGCTCACAGCAACCTCAAACTCTTGGGCTTAAGCGATTCTCTTGCCTCAGCCCCCCAAGCAGCCACCCACCACAACACCCAACTATTTCTTTGTTGCCATTGTCCTTGTTTAGCTGGCCTGGGCCAGCTTTGAACCCGCCAGCCTGGGTATATGTGGCCAGAGCCTTACTCACTGAGCTACAGGCACCAGCAGGACAAACTTTTCATTATAGACTTTAGAACATTGTGATCCATTTAAGCCATAACTTTGGTGAGATCTCTCCACGACCACAATCAGTCACTGATGGTGTATTTGTGAACTAATAGTATCAATTCAGCTCCTATCCTGTTAGAGTCACAAAGGAGGGCGTTCTGGGGGAGAACGACTTCCTTAGCAAACAACAGTAATTCGCATCTCAAATAGAGAAGCTGTATATATTCAGTAGGTGTCCCCTCAGTTTTGATCCAGGACTTTTTTTACTCAAATATTAAGCCATTTGCAAATTAGGGGATGAAAAACAAATCCTTTCTTTGGTAAAATAATAACTCCAAATTTAAAAAAGTCATGTTATCTTTTAGAGCTACTTCCAACTGTCTTAATGTTAGCTATCATTTGTCACCATAAAGCACACCCTGAGTCTAAAATATTGACAAAGTTCATGTGTTTTATGAGCAATGCAAGTATTTACTGGAAGAAATCAACCTCAGATGACTAAGGCACTATAATATACTGAGATTATGTACAGAGTTTAAAAATTGTGATTGAAAAGCAATTCTGGAATCAGCATATTCTGGCTCGGTAATATATCTCTTTATTTCAATTTCTACTGTATATGAGCTCTCCTATCAAAAACAAACTCCTCTGAGGCTTGACAGTATCTGATACCATCAGGAAATTTGTGCTGGAGTAACACAATTGCATGGATAAATAGGCTTTCCATTTTAGTGACTTCCCAATTTTTACAGTTATTTTTTATATTTTTCTGACAGTAAACTTAGTGTTGCATAATTAAAAAGATTAAAGTGCCGTGGTTGAAATAACTTTGAAAGTCATTCAATTAGAATTTTATGGAGTTTCTGAGCAAGGGGGAAAAAATGTGATACCTGACATATTTTCAATGTTTGTAGTTCCCAAACTTTTGAAGAAAAATGATTGGGACGACCCAAGCTAATAGCTTGAGCCCTTGTAATACTGATGAACGACACACTAAACTTCCATTGAATTTAAGATCAAGTATATTTGCCTCCCTTTATTTTTCATTTTATTTCTCTCCTTTTGTTTATCCCCCATCTTCTTTTGATGTTAAGAAAAGAGCTTGCAGACTTGATTTAAATAGGTAATGACTTCTATTGTACTCTCGTTTGTTTCCCCAAAGAAATAAAATTATGGTAGACAGATCAAGAAAAGATCATATTATATTAGGCAGGGAGAAACATTAAATAGACCTTTGTTTAGCTCATCAAAAAAAGAAAGGCAGGGTCAAATTTCTCTGCTGTGGCAGCCATGTTCAAAGTCTGTTAGACAATACTGATATTAACACTGGTGACAATGATGACGATGATGATACTAGAGGAGGAAGAATATGTCAGAGGTCAATCTAGCCATCATTACATTAAAGAAAAGCTTAGTAATTATTTTTGAAAAATCTATGAGGGAGGTAATTTCTGGACAGTCTACATTTTATAGCTTTTTCTTAAGAAAAATTTTTGACTATAGCAAATGATTAAAAGCTTTTTAAAATAGTGCTTAGGAAAAATACAGAAAGGACTTAGTTTTCTTTCTGTTCATTTACCTATTTACATTGCTATTGAAAGCCAGGTACGAGGCATTGCGTTTAACACTGAGTGTGCTGCAGGTAGCAAAGCAGAAATTTTACATGGTTTACATTTCAGTCAAAGGACATAGAAGGTAAACTAGTAAATGAGTAAAACTATGACCTATGTAAGGCTCCTTGGGGGTATGGTTGATTCTGTATCTGGGACAGGAGTGTGACCGACCAAAGGAGCCCACAGGTGGATGGAGGTGTGTCAAAGGAACATGGGGAAGAGCTTGAAAAAGATCCAAAGGTGGGACAAAGTCGGAGACTAAAGAAATAGTAATAGCATGTACTATAATCCAAAATATGATAAATACTTCAGTCCCTACTGATGTAAATAAATAACTGATTCACCAAATGGAGAAGGGAGGCATTTTTCTTACATAAGAATCCCCAAATCCGTATACAGATAGCTCCACTTCAGAAGCTATCTTAATTCCTCTTTCCTTGGGGGAGTGGGGGGGATGTAGAGTACAGTGTGGAAAGGTAAGAATAGTGACATTACAATGAAGAAATGTGTGAGAAACCACAGTCACCACATGTTCCAGGTAAGTACCTTCAGTACCAAGTCACGCTGACACCAGCGATTCCTGATGTGATGCCACAGACACCCTAACCCTAGTCATCAGTCACACCCAAGCTGAAGGGCATTCTACAAATATCTGATCAAAACTCTCCCAAAAGATCAGGGTCATGATAGGAAAACTTAGTCACAAAAATTCTCAAAAAGAAGGTGAGACAAAAGAAAGACGGATCCATTCAGATATTTCTATTCTGGCCAATAAAACAGCCACAACCCAGGTGCAGAAGAGAGGATTTTGTTTTTGTTTTATTCACTCTTAACTGTTTGTTGTTAACTCATTGTCAATGTAAAGCAAGTGGTCTATTTTTCACATCATGCTTTTATTTTTTTTACGTCTTTACTAAAATATAAAATATTTGTTGAATAATTTATTTATATTTTTGAGAGTTGAACCATATCCCATTAAAATTTTTGACACTTTAATTTTTAAATAATAATTAAATCCTTTGGGTCACTCTACAATAGTTTTAAAAAAATCCAGTCTGAAACTATGTCCTTTCCTTTCTGAACGGAAATATACATCTTTTTTAAAGGAACTTTATTTCAGGTTAATGGGAGGATACAAACAACCAGGTCAAAATATTTGATTTTGTTAGAGAGAGTCCCTCCTGTGGTTATGTCTCACACACAAATGGTGTGCCAGACACACCCACCCACCTCCGGTGCCCATTCAGTAAGAGCACCCCAATCTCTCCTTCCCTTGCTCCTCAACTCTTGCCCCCACTTGAATTAAAATGAATTTTTCTCCTATGTGGACATTTATCAGATCATCAATTGGCTTCATATTTGTATTGAGGACATTGGATGATTGCTTTTCCATTCTTGTGATAATTTACCAAGAAGAATGTGTTTCAACTGCATCCAGGATATTACAAAAGATATGGAGTCACCATCTTCTTTTGCGCTGAATAGTATTCCATGGTGTGCATGTACCACAATTTGTTAACCCATTTCTGAGTTGATGGGCATTTAGGTTGTTTCCACATCTTGGTGATTGTAAATTGAGATAGTCTTGGGCAAATGTCCTTATGATAAAATGATATTTTTTCTACTGTGTATATTCCTAGTAGTGGGATTGTGGGATCAAAGGGGAGATCAAGTTCAGAGATCTTCGAAGATTCACCATACTTCCTTGCAAATGGTTCTATTAGTTTGCAGTCCCACCAGCAGTGTAAGACTGTTCCCTTCACTCCACATCACACCAGCATCTGCAGCTTTGAAACTCTGTGGGCTAATCTTACTGAGGTGAGGTGATATCTCAGAGTGGTTTTGATTTGCATTTCTCTGATGATTAGGGATGATGAGCATTTTTTTTATGTTACCCATTCATCGGTCTTCCTTAGAGAAGGTTCTTTCAGTGATTTATGGGTTTGTTAGCTTTTTTGTTGTTATTGTTCTTGTTGGTTAATTTGAGTTCTCTGTAGATCCTCGTTATCAAGCTTTTGTCTGATTTGTAATATCAAAATATCTTTTCCTATTCTGAAGGTTGTCTATTTGCTTTTGTTATTGTCTCCTCAGCTGTACAGAAGCTTTTCAGTTTAATTAAGTCCCATTTGTTTATTTGTTGTTGTTGCAATTGCCACAGACATCTTCTGTATAAAATCTTTCCCCAGGCCGATATCTTCAAGTGTTTTCCCCATACTTCCTTTGAGGATTTTTATTATTTCATACCTTAAATTTAAATCTTTTATCCATTTTGAATCAATTTTTGTGAGTGATGAAAGTGCTGTTCCAGTTTCAGTCCTTCGCATGTGGTTATCCAGTTCTCCCAGCACCATTTATTGAATAGGGATTCTTTGCCCTAGTGTATGTTCTTGTTTGGTTTATCAAAGATCAGGTGGCTGTAAGATGTTAATTTCATCTTATGGTTTTCTATTCGGTTCCAGATGTCTATTTTTGTGCCAATACCATGCTGTTTTGATCATGATGGCCTTTGTAGTACAACCTAAAGTCTAGTAGGGGGATGCCATGGCTTTGTTTTTATTACTAAGAATTGTCTTGGCTCTATGGGACTTTCTCTAATTTCATACAAAATGAAGAATTATTTTTTCCAAATCTTGAAAGTATGATGTTGGTATTTTAATGGGGATTGCACTGAATTTGTAGATTGCTCATGGCTGGGAAGAATCAGCATTGTTATAATGTCTATAGAACAAATATACATATCATAAATATACTGTAAAGAGGCTCTTATTTTTAAAAGAACAAGATTGAGGTTAATGAAATGATAAGCTATCTGGCATCGACATGTATTAAAAGTGCGTATCATCTGATTTACAGCTGTTTGAAAGTGTTACATATTGAATCCCCAACAATAAAAAAAAAAAAAGAAAGTGTTACATATTTTTTCAACGCCCTCTTCAGATACATATTAGTATGTATTAGGAATATTGGATAATGAACATAAAGACATTTATAGTATGTCTGACTAGCATCTTGCTGAACTGAATCGACTTACCAGTAATTGAAGTTTTAATTTTTGCCCCAGTGACTATTTTTTATGTCAGTATTATGCATCAATTGTTTGAGGAAATCGTTTTGTTTATATTCTTGTTGTCATAGAAATTCTGTAAAGCTAACTTTATAGGCATGTTTCATGTTATACCAAAAGCTATGAAATCTTTTAACCCAAAGTATTATAAATCCATTATAAATCCACATTTTGTTATAATTGTAAACAATAAGCATAAATGGAAAGGAATTATATTCACTCCAAAAGTATAAATTTTCAACAAATTGTTCAGAGATCATTGGGTAACCACATGACAAAGAATGAAATGGGAGTCTTACCTCACTCCATACACATAAACTAATCCAGAATGAACAGATGACCTACATAATAGAACTAAAAGCAAACATAGGAATAAATCCTTGTGATATTAGATTTGGAAATACAGTCTTTAGTTGCCACCAAAAGTACAAGCAATAAAATAAAAAATGTAAGAGATGAATATGACTTTTTAAAAATGTGCATATCTAATAGTATTACCGAGAGCGCTAAGAGGCAATGGACAAGATGGGAAAAAATACTTGCCAGCATACATTTAATAAAGAATTAGCGCTGAGAATACAAAGAGCTCTTATACTATGTATCTAAATAATAAAATAAAAACAATCTAGTTTAAAAATGAGTAAAGGACTTGCATATACATTTCTCATCATTGATTATTGATGAAATGCAAAACAAAATTTAACAGCATACCACTCCAAATTCACTAAAATTTTAGGAAAAAAGGAAAATAACAAGCCTTGGCGAGGATGTTGAAGAAACAGTAATTGATATACATTACTGGTGGGGATGTAAAATGGTATAGTCATTTAGGGAAAATGATCTTTCCCAAAAATGTTAAAAAAAAAAAAATAGGTTCATCATATGACTCATCAATTCTACTCCTAGGTTTAATGTGCATCCTAAAGAAAAGAAAATAGTCACCTAAACAGATGTCCATTCATGAATTACACAGCAGCACTGTGCATTCTAATCAAAAGGTGGAAACTACTCAAGTGTTCATCAACAGACAAATTAGTAAGCACATCGTGGTGTGAACATGCAATAGAATGTTATTAATCCAAAAAATTAATGAAGTATGGAGACATACTGCAACTTTAATGAACCTCAAAACATGATGTTAACAGAACAAAGCCAGAAGCAAAAGGTCCCCTATGGTATGATTCCTTCTGTCTGAAATATCCAGATCAGGTAAATCTCTATAGGAAAAAATCATATTAGTCATTATTAGGGATGAGGAAGAGGAAGGGGAGTGAGTGCTTAATGGGCATGGAGGCGCTAAAATCTTTGGAACTAAACGGAATCAGTGGTGGTGAACCACTGTGAGTGCACTAAATGCCCTTGGATACTATACTTCTATTTTTTTTTAATTAAATCATAGCTGTGTACATTAATGCAATCATGGGGTACAATGTGCTGGTTTTATAGACAATTTGAAATATTTTCATCAAACGGCTTAACATAGCCTTCACGGCATTTTCTTAGTTATTGTGTTAAGACTTTTTAAATTATATTCCACATTTAGTAAATTTCATATATACCCTTGTAAGATGCACCATAGGTGTGGTCCCACCAATTAACCTCTCTCCATCCATCCTCCCCCTGCCCCCCTTCCCACTCCCCTTTCCCTGTATTGTTGGGCAATAATTGGGTTATAGCTTTCTGCTGGTGGGAATGCAAACTAATACGTTCCTTTTGGAAAGATGTTTGGAGAACACTTAGAGATCTAAAAATAGACCTGCCATTCAATCCTGTAATTCCTCTACTAGGTATATACCCAGAAGACTAAAAATCACATTATAACAAAGCTATTTCCACCAGAATTTTTATTGCAGCCCAATTCATAATTGCTAAGGGATGGAAGAAGCCCAAGTGCCCATCGACCCATGAATGGATTAATAGATTGTGGTATATGTACACCATGGACTATTATGCAGCTTTAAAAAAAGATGGAGATTTTACCTCTTTCATGTTTACATGGATGGAGCTGGAACATATTCTTCTTAGTAAAGTATCTCAAGAATGATAGTATACTTGTAAAAAAAAAAAAAAAAACCTACCTCAGTGAAAGGAAGTTACAACTTTAAAGAATATTTCTAAATTGTCTTTTATGTTGTAAATTTTGGAAAAAAATCATCTCTTAATTATAAATGTTAACCACCTGATTGAGCATTAACAGCCGATCTTCCAGAGAACTAATGATACAATGAGAAATGTAATGAATGACTTAAATATTGAGCACTATTTGGATTGATGTCAGGTACCAGCCCCAACAATGCTACGGGTTCCCTCCTAGGGAGTTTGGTTGAAATGAGAGGATGAAGAAAAATGAAAAAACCAGAGACAAAGAGAAAGTTTAAGAAGTGGCTGGGCCATGAGGCTGCATGCCCTCTTCATGAGGCTCCACAAAGCAACAGCCTCTTGCCCCAGGCTGGGTCAGTTTTTAATCCCAACACCATTGTTTTAATCATAGATCTCATTAGGGAAAGGCAGACAATTCTTGCTATGCTTGCTTTTATCTAATTAAACTATTTCTTTAATGAACTACATTAGTTGGATGCATTTACTTTTTACTTTTATTGATCTAAGGTATTTATGACCTTTAACACAAAAGGAACCTGGAAACATGAAAACAGTCCAGGAGCAGGACATCAGAGGAGACTCCCCCATTGGGCCAGCACACAAACCACAGGAGTGACAATTAATCCTCAAGAAGCTGGTAGCACAGACAGACAGACGCTGCTGGTCATACCAGGGGGACAGAAGAAGAGATATTTTATCCCCTTAACTGCTCTGGAGCAAATCTTGCTGTCTTTAATAAAGTTTAAACATTCTGCATATCTAACTTTACAACAGCGCTCACTCTGTCAGAGAGAGGGGCCCTGTCCGTCCGGGGGAGTCTCTGTGGAAGGACCTCCTGGCCGCAGAGTCTCAGCCAGGGAAGGGTGAAATTTCAGCCAATGCTCCTGGAGTTTGATTTCATTTTATTTTTATTTTTATTTTTTAATTAAGTCATTTGTACATAGATCATGAATACATTTATGCCATTATGGGATTCAAAGTGCTGATTATTTGTACAAATTGGAGTGCTTACATCTTACTAATCAACATAGCCTTCACCTCATTGCAAGTACAAGTTGGATCTACCAGGTGTAGAACACAAATGTCTTAACGCTGTAATTGGGTAAATGAGGTGAAGGCTTCTGGAGTTTTAAGGACCCCAGGCCCCCAGCAGCCTGTGTCACCCTGGGTTCAGGGGTTCTTTCACCCACTTCTCTCTTGCTCCTGGTTTCCTTTGCCCATCCTCTGCGATGATATTCTTAATTCAATTCCTAACCTGCTTCTAATTAATACTTGAATATTGGTTTTAAGCTTATTAAAACATTATTACCAGCAATGCAAGTGCATCAAGATACGGCTCTTCCCTTAAGTACTTCCATATGCACCTGCAGATTGGGAGTCAGCAGGGTTTTAATATCTCAGTTTTTAACTATGTGCAAAATGTTTACCTCTGTATTGAATATCAGACTCTATCCAGTTTAAAGACATCATCTGAAATCTCTCCTCTTCCTTCTGATGACGCTAACATAAAAATAAGTGTTGGAGTGGGGAGAATGCTTTTGTTGTCACCGTATTACTGAGTATCAGTGAACAACGGGACCTGGGCTAAACCCTAAGACTTTGGTCACAGGTGAGAAAGAGCACAAAAAGAAAGAAGCTACACAAGGAGAAAACATTGGCCTCTACCTTAGCTGGGTGATTTTCTACAAGGGCAGATACTATACTACGTGCCATTTTAAAATTGCCACTATGACAACGCTTAGGAATTAGAAAGCATTTGATTATGTTTATGATATACAATTCTTAAAAATTTAAATGAATACATTTTTTGAAAAGTTTCTAGTTGATAGCAAGAATTTCTTCAGTCGTTAAATGAAAGGGTGGGTATGAGATGGGAGGGTATTGTCCCTGGCAAAAGCTCATTACTTTGACTTACTTGATGCTTATGGAAATGTTGAGTAAGAAAGTTTTCTCCTTTCTCCAACTTTATTCCTCATCCTGCCTGAACCCTCACTACCATCAGTCCTGATACAAATTGCCAATTGTCACTTAAGTCTCTGCTGGGTACTTTTGCTGTGTACACTGACAGCTGTTCCTCTAATCTTCTATGAAAACAATAAGATATCTCTCTCTCTTGGGCTGTGCCTGTGGCTCAAAGCAGTAGAGTGCCGGCCCCATAGGCCAGAGATGGTGGGTTCAAACCCAGCCCCGGGCAAAAACTGAAAACAAAAACAAAAATAAAAATCTCTCTCTCTCTCTCTCTCCCTTTCTCTCTCCCCTTCCCCCGACTTCCCTCCCTCCCTCCCTCTCCCTGTCTCTCTCTCTCTCCCATTATAGTCTTTTCCCACTGTGGCATACAATGATCTTGGCGTGTTCAATGATTTAAAGAGATTTTATTGCAATCATTTTACACTTTTTTTTTTTTTTTTTTTTTTTGTAGAGACAGAGTCTCACTGTACTGCCCTTGGTAGAGTGCCGTGGCGTCACACGGCTCACAGCAACCTCTAACTCTTGGGCTTAAGCGATTCTCCTGCCTCAGCCTCCAGAGCAGCTGGGACTACAGGCGCCCACCACAACGCCCGGCTATTTTTGTTGCAGTTTGGCCGGGGCTGGGCTTGAACCCACCACCCTCGGTATATGGGGCCAGCGCCTTACCGACTGAGCCACAGGCACCACCCCATTTTACACTTTTAGCCACAAAATTCTCCCTAAGCACTTATTATCTCTTGCTTTACTGTAAGACTTAGGGGCTGAGGTTGGAGAAGAAGTTTTAGTGACAAATATAATATTTAATTACAAGTTTCCATCTTGTGAAACTCTCTTTGGTTCAAACATACTTGTGAATTGATATTGTTCTTAATATCGACTCCTAATAAGTGACTCTAAGTCCCCCTTACCAACAGAGTTCTCAGGGGCAAATCTGCCATTTCAACAGTGACAGGGCATAGGACCAAGTTTCCCTCAACCCACCCAAACTCACCACAGAAATAAAGGCAACACTTGAGCAGGAAATCATGTAATTTTCCAATGGTTTCCAGTACATCTGTACCTTTGAAAAATTTCTCATCATAATGTCTTAGAAATGGGGATCGCTTTTCAGATCCCATCAATTACTTTTGTCATGAGTGATTAGGACTGTTAGAGAACCTTGGTAACAAAGGGAATATAAAAGAAAATGAAACAAAAGTATTGATTGGTGACATGCCTTATGAGAAAAAGGTCTGAGCTCTTGTACAATGTACAAAAGGCAACTGAAAAGGTGGAATAAGTAGCCACAAAGCCCACAAAGTATAGTGATATTTTTCACTCACACGTGCTTTAAGAGCATGAGTTTGTAACTTTTTTTTTTTTTTTTTTTTTTTTTGCAGTTTTTGGCCGGGCTGAGATTGAACCCACTGGCCCCATATACCTTGAGCCACAGGTGCTACCCCATGAGTTTATATCTTATGAGAATTCAAAAACATCCCTTAGCTCAACCTGATGCAAACTGTTTTCTCTTCTTGGATGACAACTTAGGCAGTCCAAATTTTCAGTATGAATAGAAATTGTTGTAAAGTTGTTATTTCATCAAATCATCTATCTCAAAAGCTCCTTAAAACTAATATTTGTACTATTGTCAGTATCCCAGTGTTCAAACGCTAATGTAAGCTTTGATTACTACAGCAGTAATTTTGATTGTCCTTGTTATTCATGGTCCAGTTTTGTTTTTAGTAAGAATCCAAAATTACCAACCAGCTGAGATCCATATTGCCTATGTTCTTTTACATTTAGCCAGGGGATTTAGGGATTTAGTGCAGATCAATGATATAAGATGAAGTGATGGGTGTAATTTTCCAGTTGTGTTTTTAAAAACAAAGAGGCATTTGCCTGATGCTGATGTCCAGCAACCAATAATTAACAAATAAACAAACAAAAACAAAACTTGTATTTTTCCCTAGCACAATGGAGATTGCTTATCTTCCCAGTGGTGTTTACACTTTGTTAATGTGAAGCATAATTTAAATTATCTTCTTTCTTCGATCTTTGTTACAACAGCCAATCCTGCATTATTCTAACTAATATAGGAGACTATAATGAGGTAAGTATTATTGGGGACTTTTGAAAAATTAGTATCTGGATTTTTTGACCATTTAAAAAAATTTTAATTATGGATATAAAACAGTTATATATCTTTATTGGGTACATAATATTACTTATATACATAATATTACATATATACTTATATTGATATAAGTATAAAATATTGCTTAATCAATCAAATCAGGGTAATTGAGATAATCTGTCACTTGAGGAATTTATCATTTTTTATGTAACAAGTTACATTTTATTTATTTTTTAATTAAATCAAAGCTGTGTACATTAATGCAATTATGGGGTACAATGTGCTGGTTTTATAGACAATTTGAAATATGTTCATCAAACTGGTTTACATAGCCTTCATTTTTTTTGAGTTAAGAAGATTCCAATTCCACTTTTTTGTTGTTATTTTAAAATTTATTCCAACTTATTGTCGATTATAGTCACTTTATTGTCATGTCAAATATTATTCATTCTATCTGGTTACATGAATGGGTTGCATTTTGTCTGATACATTATTCTTTTATAAATGCTTCAATGCTCATCAACCTTCATCTGAAATTTGCTTCCAGATTTATTCTTACTAAAGGATTAAGCAATGTACATTGCATAATCCTACCTGTGAAATAATCACAGGTTTTTTAAACCATTTCAACCATTTTCTCTACAACCTATATCTAAAAGATATAATTTTTTTCCTCTTGAAGTCAAAATTTTACAATTTTTTTGATCTTGAAAAAGATAATTATAGATAACATTCATTAAGTGCAAGGCAATATCCTACACATTTTTTTGACAGATTTAACCTTTCAGCAGCCCACTAAAATAGTTATTTTTAATTTGCATTTAAAATGAGAAAATGAGGACATCAGGTTTAGTTAACTTACTCAATACCAGTTTTGTTTCATTATTTAACTTCCCTTTATCAATTTTAATTATAATTGTAATCACATTAAGGGTATCTTTTAATTTTGAGAATATTTAAATTTTAGGAGGTTAGGTCTTCCCCTCCAAGAGTACAGGTCATCTTTTCATTTTTTTTTTTCTTGTTCTTTGTTCTTTAATACTTTTTTTTTTTTTTAATGTAAGGCCATGGCTTAATTATGAGATTTTTTAAGTATTTTATTGTTTTAATTATTTTATTTATTTAATATATGGATATATAAAAATGTCAAACTTTATGGTGAAAAGACCTGCAAGAATAATGTTTTGTCATAAAAATTGAGGTTGAGGTTTGAAATCATTCCTTTACAATGAACCTTTAGATAAAACCCATTTACTATCGTAGAGTTTAAACTTGGGCCTAGGAGTTTCGTGTTTGCTTTATAGCCAAATTGGAAGTTGAGGGTGTTGGTTCTGCCATCATCTTAAACAGGTTACTCTAGTTTCCCCTTTTAATTGTGAGGTTATGACTTAGTTTATATAAAGGACTGTAGTCAGCATTGCTCAATTACAGTTATGATGGTTAACTACAGTTCAGTTCAAAATATTTAGAAAAGGATTTGTGGGCGGTGCCTGTGGCTCAAGGAGTAGGGCGCCGGTCCCATATGCCGGAGGTGGCGGGTTCAAACGTAGCCCCGGCCAAAAAAAAAAAAAAGAAAAGGATTTGTACATCCTGTCAAACTCACAGTTTTGAAAGCCACAAGTTTTTTTAAAATTTATTTTATTGAGTATTCACTATGAAATACTATATTAAAATTTTGTTATTTCTTGTCTTTCCTAATTGTATTGGCTAGAATGTCCAGCACTATGTTGAATAATAGTGGTGACAGAGGACAACCTTGTCTGGTTCCAGTTCTAAGAGAAAAAAAAGGTTTCGGTTTTACTCCATTCAGTAAAATATTAGCTGTGGGTTTGTCACAGATAGCTTCGATCAGTTTAAGAAATGTGCCACCTATGCCTATACTCCTTGGTGAAGGGAGTTGTGTCCCTAAATGCCCTCAACCCAGGAATGGAAGGCAAAATGTGGAAATGAAATAAACATATGTATATGCACAGAGAAAATTTTTTAAGTTAAATTTTTTTTTGTTATTTCTGCTTGTACTACTTGATAGCTTTAAAAAAATGTGTAATTTTATAGTTAAAAATTATCATTAATTTTTGAGTTGAGTTGGTTGAGTATTGGTTGAGTATTGAGTTGGTTTGAGTTGGTTGACTATTTCTGGTGTTTTTGTAAGGTTTGTGATTTTTTTTTTGTATTTCAAAATATTACAAGGGTATGAATGTTTGGTTACATGAATGGATTTTATAAAACTTGAGTCACGTCTCTAAGTGTGATCATCAAACAAACAGCATTCATTTACATGTTAGATAGATTTCCAGCCATCTCCCCTCTCTTTCTTCTGCTTGAGTTCTGCTGAGTTTTACTTGGTACTGGGCACATGTATGCTCATCAGTTAGCACCAACTGAACAGTGTGTACATGTTGTATTTGTTTTTCCATTCTTTAGATATTTTCCTTAGATTAATGGTCTTTAGCCCCATACAAATTGCTACAAAAGGCATTAATTTCTCATGCATCGCTTTTGGTAGCTGAGTAGTACGTCATAATATACATACGACATTTTGTTACCCTACTTATGAGCTGATGGGCACTTCAGTTGATTCCCTATCTTTACAGCTGTGAACTGTGCAGCAAGAAACATTGAAGTTCAGGTGTAATTTTGATGAAATGACTTATTTTCCTCCTGTTAGATACTCAGGAGAATGATTGCTATAAAGATTGATAGGTCTACCTTTAGTTATTTGAGGACTTTCCATACCATTTCCCATAAAGGTTGTACTAATGTACAGTTCCACCAACAGTACATACAGGCGCTTATCTCCTTGAATCCACACTAGCATATACTGCTTTTAGGCATTTTAATGAAAGCCATTTTAGGGTAAGGTGATGTGTCATTATGATTTTAATTGGTATTTTCCTCATGATTAATGACATTAAACGTTTTTTCATATGTCCATTGGCCAACATCTATTTCCTTTTTATTTATTTATTTATTTATTATTGATTATTAAATCATAGCTGTGTACATTAATGCAATCATGGGGCACCCTACACTGGTTTTATATACAATTTGACATATTTTCATCACACTGGTTAACATAGCCTTCCTGGCATTTTCTTAGTTATTGTGTTAAGACATTTATATTTTACATTTACTAAGTTTCACATGTACCCTTGTAAGATACACCATAGGTGTGGTCCCACCAATTACTCTCCCTCCGTTCATCCTCCCCCCTTCCTTCCCCTCCCTTTCCCCCTATTCTTAGGTTATAATTGGGTTATAGCTTTCATATAAAAGCTATAAATTGGTTCCATAGTAGGGCTGAGTACATTGGATACTTCCTATGCCATTCTTGAGATATTTTGTTCATGTCTGTTACCCACTTTTCTTTACTTTTTATTTCAGAGCCTTTACACGGAAACACATATTCTGGTTACATAATTTGCATGTTCTCATTTAAAGTTGATGGTATAAAGGTGCCCTTCATCTAGAATGTGTGCATTGCACCTGTTAGGGGTGAGTTTACACCATCCCTCTATTGCATTTCTGTTAAGTTGCACTTCCGTATATGTACATAAGTGTTAGTCCAATTTAGTACCAAGTACACATGGTGTTTGCTTTTTTCATTCTCCACTTAGAAGAATGGTCTATAGAGATGATCATATGGTCTTTGTTTTTGCTTCTGTTTATATGATGAATCATATTTATTGACTTGGGTATATTAAGCCATTCTTGTATCCCTGGGATGAAGTCCACCGGCATGTGGGGAATTATTTTTCTTATGTGCCGTTGAATTTGATTTGCTTATTTTTTAGAGGATTTTTGCATAAATATTCATAAGGCATATTGGTCTGTCATTTTGTTTTTTGGTTGTTCCTTTCCTGGCTTTGATATTGGCTTTGTGGAATGAGTTGGGGATTCCCTCCTTCTTGACATTATGAAATAATTTCTGGACTGTGGGTATTAGCTCTTCTTTGTAGGTGTGGTAAAATTATCTGTGAATCCATCTGGTTTGGGCTTTTTTCTTTTGTTTTTGTTTTTTTTTGTAGAGACAGGGTCTCACTTTATGGCCCTGGGTAGAGTGCTGTGGCCTCACACAGCTCACAGCAACCTCCAACTCCTGGGCTTAAGCGATTCTCTTTTTATGGGAAGATCTTTTTCTTACTTCTATAAACCTACTGGGATAGTTTCAAGCTATATGTATTAGTGTCATGGGATTGCCATACAACGTACCACAAACTGAGTGGTTTAAACTACGCTATTACTCAATGAAATAGGACCAGGCTATCTTTTCTTAAAATACCTTTAGCAGAACTATTTTTTTTTTTAAATCCAACTAGCAGAGTTTATTCTCAGAAATTATCCTGCCTTTATTTATTGAAATAGATGTGCGATTGAAAAAATAAACATTGCCATGGTGTTTACTATGGGGATGGCAGACACAGAGCTGTTCATATTTCAGGCTGATGTATTAAAAAGCTAGAGATATTGTCACATACAAATCCTTAAAACTACTTAAGAGAAAGTATTCTGTAAGTTGTCTTTGTTCACTAAAACATATCTCTATGTCATTTGTGTAACATATTTTGAACATTTTGAATAAGTCTCAGGTTGCTAATTCTTTGTGCCTTTGTTAAATTATTTCAGTTATCCTAGATTTAAAGCTCTGTATAATAATGGAATCAACTTCTATGTACAGAAGGCAAAACAGGATGGAAACCAAAACATTTGCCGTTTTGCTCCAGTCCATTAGGTTCCCCCTTTAAATGTAAATTTTTGAGTGTTTGTGAAGCATGGAGTCCATTAACACAGGTTCCAGAGATCTTTTTTGTTTCTTAAATCACAGTGAGGAGTCCTCAGTGTATCTTATCAATACATGGTAAGTTATTTGTTTTTAAATTATCTAATAAAAAATATTTACCCCTTCAGAATTAGTCACACTCATAATTAAATGAGCTGCCTTGGTGCTTAGTTCATTCTACTTTTTGAATAATAATAATCTTGCACTTGAAAAAAAATGGATCTCTCTCCCTAGTTCATGCTTCAGGCTGTTTATTTTTGTTAAGAGCAGCTCTCCATCCTGTGACGTGTTTCCCATGGATAATCATCACCTTACATTAGAAAGGCCTTCCTTCCATTCAGTATTTAAAGCCCTCCTTTATTTATCTCCCTTTGCTTTATTTTCTTTCCACCCATTTCCCATCTATGACTCAAATTGCACAAAAGCAAATAATGTAACCAAAATGATCATGTCCCATATTACTGTAAAATTAAAAAAAATAAAACTTCAGAAAATGCAAAAAAAAATTTACTCTACCCAAGTGCATGAAGGTACAAATATATTTTCTTATTTATTTATTTTTTATTAAATCATAGCTATGTACACTAATGCAATCATGGGGTACAATGTGCTGGTTTCATAAACAGTTTGAAATTGTTTCATAAACAATTTGAAATTGTTCATCAAACTGGTTAACATAGCCTTCACCGCGTTTTCTTAGTTATTGTGTTAAGACATTTATATTCTACATTTAACATGTACCCTTGTAAAATGCACCATAGGTGTGGTCCCACCAATTACCCTCCTTCCACCCATCCTTTCTCTCTTCCCCTCCCCTTCCTTTTTCCCCTTCATCTTGGGCTGTAGTTGGGTTATAGCTTTCATGTGGAATGTAGGTGCTTATCTATTGGTTTCAAAGTAGGGCTGAGTACATTGGATACTTTTTCTTCCATTGTTGAGATACTTTGCTAAGAATATATTCCAGCTCCATCCATGTAAATATCAAAGAGGTAAAATTTCCATCTTTTTTAAGGCTGCGTAATATTCCATGGTGTACATATACCACAATTTATTAATCCATTCATGGGTTGATGGGCATTTGAGCTTCTTCCACGACTTAGCAATTATGAATTGGGCTACAATACACTTTCTCGTGCAAATATCTTTGTTATAAAGTGATTTTTGGTCTTCCAGATATATACCTAGTAGAGGAATTGAAGGATCGAATGTCAGGTCTATTTTTAGATCCCTTATCTATTTTCAACCTATTCTTGCTTGAATTGAAGAAAGGAGGAGGATTCATAAGCAGAAATTAATTACAGAACAGTCACAATGAAAAATCAAGTTAATTTTAAAATGTCTAAGTGTCATGGGAAAAACAGATGCCTTTTTGAGTATGTTATGCTCTTAAATGTGTATATACATACATTATGCTTTGGTTAAACATTATTATTACTGTAAGTTGTAGCTTTAACATCAGCCACAAGTATATTTTGACTGCAGGTCCTTTCTTGTATTCATTTGCATTTTCTCCACTGTCTATAAGAGCTTATTTTTTTCCTACCTATTTTTGTAAGTGTTCCAGGTAGGTTTTGTCCAAGTCTCCATACAAGCCATAAAAGTTTTTCTCAAAATGGATAAAAGTTATGTCTGACGGGTTTTCCTTTTTTTTTTTTTTTTTTCTTGTTTCTGGTGATAGGCATCTTGACATTCTCTGTCCTTCTACCAAAACAGTACCAATGGTTGTTCAGGTGTGTGCCACGAATGCTCTACAGTTTCATTTTTTATTGTTCAAGAAAATCCCTTTGCCCACCTTTTCCATTGGATTCACTATTTACAGCACCTATTATCTTCTTCCTTCTTTTTCGTGCTATTTTCATGGATTAGAAGAGCTTCTGGGGAAAGGGTACCTAGGAAGAAGGTTTTGAAATGTCCCTTTAAGATACATAGAATACCTTTATAATTTTGTAAAGTCCCACGGATAATTCAGCTGATGTAGAACATTAAACTTTCTCAGAATTTCAAAGTAATTTTTTTTTAAATCCTTGTCTCTTGTATTTATTCAGGAGTTAATATCATTTTAATTTTTATTCCTTCATAGTATGATCTTTCAATTATTCTTTCCACTCTATGGAAGATTTTTAGAAACCGTCTTTATTCAATGTTCCGTGATTTATTGCCTATGTGCCTGTGTGTGTATCCTTTAAAGATACTTTTATTGGGTTCCTAATGAGTATGTTTAATTATAAACAAATAATTCTTTGCTGTTGTTGTTGTTTTTATTTTTTTTCTTTGTTGTTTTTTAATAAGCTACTTCCCTGTGGGTTTTCCTTTCTCTTTCTGGAATCATAATTAGATATTAGATCTCCAGGACTGAGCACTAATTTTTCTTCTATTTTCTCACAAATGTTCTCTCTCTGTTCCCTGCCTACCCCAATCTATTCAGTTTGTAGACTTTTGTAGAAATATTTTTATTCTAAATTAGTGACATGTTGGTAAATATTTAACAATCATCTCTCTGGCAAAAGTGAAGTATGTGGATGTGTCAGTACGTTTGGTGTTAACATTTACTGATATAAAAGATCTGTAGCTTACAATTTACAAAAAGTAAATTATGCAATACTCTTCATTTTAAATTCCAAATGGATTCTGACAAAATACATTCACTGATTTTTTTTAGAATTCATTTACCTGTATCTCACTTATGACAAGGAATCCAAAAATGTTGTTTCAAAATGGATTTTGTTTGTTATAATCATTTACTTTGATAAGTAAGATAAAAGTAAAACAAGAAAGATATATTCTGGGAACCCCACTCATTCATCAGTGGAATGGGCCACTTTGTTTTTATTTTTTATTTATTTGTTTTTTTTTAAAGCACCTTTCCTTTTATTTTTTGCAATTTTTGGCCCGGGCCAGGTTTGAACCTGCCAGTATATGGGGCCGGCACCCTTATTCCTTGAGCCACAGGTGCCGCCCCAGAATGGGGCACTGTGATGTTGGATTGCGTAATTCTTTGGAAATACTGGGAGAACAGTTCCTCCATTTTTCATGCTGTTCATAACGTGAAATCATTATAAATAATCTTAAGCGTGATCTACATGTTTAACATCCTGTCTGTGTTTTCAAGGAATCTACACATTTCCCAAAACAATAAATTATGACAAGATTTATGGGTTTTGTCAATTTCTGTGATTATAAATATTCCCACTGTGGCCAATTTCAAGCTACAACCTGAGATCACTGAGTGGGGAGGTGAAAAGAGATGTATTGTTGCTCCTTATTAATGTTATACATTTCCTACCTACTGAGATAACAGCTGTAAATACCGGCAGGAGCAAAATAAAATAAGTAACACTAAAATGAACTAAAATAGTTATGAAATGATAGCTTCTGAATATCTTTTGTGTTTTAAAATATTATGTATCTAAGAGTAAGTTTATAATTTAATGTTTAATCATAGCTCATAAAATTTCATGAAGGATTAAGAAGTGACTCTTATAAGCTGGCAGAGCTTTTTCTAGCACACAGCTGATAATGTTTCCTTTACTTTTTTATTTTTTTTTTGAGACAGTCTCACTATGTTGCCCTGGGTAGAGTGCCATGATGTCATTGCTCACAGTAACCTCCAACTCTTGGATTTAAGCGAGTCTCCTGCCTCAGCTTTCCAAGTAGCTGGGACTACAGGTGTCCGCCACAACACTTGGCTATTTTTTTTTTTTTTTTTTTTGTCGTAGTTGCCATTGCTGTTCGGCAGACCCAGGCTGAATTCGAACCCACCAGCTCCGGTGTATGTGGCTGGCACTGCGCTACAGGCACTGAGCCACATTTACATTTTTAAACATTTGAATTCCCAAATCTCTTAGGTGCTTTTAAATATTTCTTTATAATATTATTATTACCCATTTTGTTAGCAAATGTATGTAATACATATGTTAGAGTTATTTTATCACTGGCTTATTGGGTCTTGGTAATTTTTGTTTTTGCTGTTATTTTATCTTTTTGTTTTGTTCTTCCATAGTAAAGTTTTTTGTCAAGTTTTGGGGCCTTCTTGTGGGCTTATCTACGTATGACATGCAACTTTACAAACCAGATTGGTCTTTCTGTGTGCATGTAATGCATAAGGCCTGTTTTTTTTTTTTTTATTAAATCATAGCTGTGTATATTAATGTAATCATGGGGTACAATGTGCTGGTTTTATATACAATTTGAAATATTTTCATTGAACTGGTTAACATAGCCTTCACGGCATTTTCTTAGTTATTGTGTTCAGACATTTATATTCTGCATTTAGTAAGTTTCACCTATACCCTTCTAAGAGCCCGTTTTTTGAAAGAAATTCTCCATAAGGCGATGAGGTGGCCAGCTGCCTTTTGATACAATCTACAAATGTCAGAATCTAAAGATTTTTTCCTATAGGCAATTTCAACATTATCCAGTGTGCTAATACAAATACATTTGTCTATCTGCTTTCATTTACAATATTTTATTCTATTGTTATTTAATGTCTTCTTCACCTTGTCATTTGGAGTTGATGGCTTTTTAAATACTTTACTCCAATTTAGTGGTATTTCCAAGAGGAATAAAAATAAGTGTGTGCATTCCATCTGCCATGTTTAACTGCAAGTACCCAATTTATCTTCTACTTACTTTGCTCTGGATTTGCCAACACTGCTCAGATGAAACTGATTTTTTTGGGTGGGGAGGAGGTCACCAATAAATTACGTGTTGCCGAATCCAGCAGGCACGTCTTTCCCCCTCAATTTCCTCAAGCCTTTGACAAAACGTAGCAACACTGAACATTTTTGCTTTCAAAAAATATATACTTGGATGCTATGACTTTTTTCTTTTTTGTTCATTTCGTTTCTGACTCCTTTCAAATAATGTCTCATATTTTCTTTTCCCCTTTCAGAAAATTTTGTATCATTCTTTTTTCTCTGGAAATCGAATTCACACCAGGACTTAAAGTTTAATACAAATGATTCTCCATTCTCTGGCTCCATACCTCTTTCCAAACTTCAGTGGTGCCTCCAAAAGTCATTGCTCTCTTATTTTCCCTACGCCAATGAGATTCACCCTTCAGCTCTGTAATTCCCATATTCAATTCATCAGAAGTCCTCCTCATTCTGTCTCCAAATATTACTTGTCTCTAAGCCAGACCTTTTCAAGCCGTTACTAAGCACTTCCTGAAGTTCCCACGACCACAATTCATTTCTTTCACGATGGCGCTTGTAGTCCTAAATGGTTTTTTAACGTGACTTGTAAGATTCAGCCGTATGTATCTAATATCCACCAAGCTCTCCAAACGCATCTCCTTTTTATCTCCTCAATTCCTCAAGCAGAGTAATCTTAATTTTCTCCCTTAAACATGCCCCACAATTTCCCTTAGGGTCCTGCATATGGAATCCATTGAATTTATTTTCTCGGCCTGTTACTTCTTTTCCTCTCTTTCAGAATGCCTGTAATTATTTCATCTTTCAAGATGAAGGTCCCTTAAACAGAGGAACTATTCTAAACCACTATCATACTTTTTTCCTTTATTTCAGTATTTCCTATTTCCTTTATTCCAGTATTTATAATAACTGATAATTATTTTGCTAAGGTGGCATTTTAAGGAAATTTTTTACTGTTAAAGGTCCATGAGAGAAGGAATAATGTCAGCCTCTTATTTCTATAACAGTTATTGCCAATCTCATAATAAGTGCTCACCAAATATTAGTAGGTTTAATGAATAACAGCACTTACTATTTTTTTCTGAATGGTTGTGACATTTCATTATATATTATTTTGTATTTTAGTTTCTTTTTTAAAAGCCAATTCACATGATGTGAATAGATTTAGTCATAACCCCACTCCTTATCAGATAGCGGTTTAAGAAGAGAGAAGCCATCCTCAATGTTATCACACGTCATGTGTGACTTGCGTTTTTTGCTGTGGTAGGGTTTGCATTGGTGCAAGTAGCCATAATAGGAACTCAGTAGCTCAGAACAGGTTTATAAATGCATATCTTGTATGTAGAAAGGAAAAAAATGAATAATTTCTCAGAACTGGCCTAGCATACCTAAATCTACTATGTGTTATTGTAGCATCCCCGGTCTCCAAGGTAGCAAGGTAACATTCTTTCCTCTCTCTAAGAATACTCCAGTAATAATCCCAAGTTTAACTCTTGCTTTAACTCCTGAAAATATAAGGCTGGCACTATTCTGAGGCATCAGATTGAGTCATGCCTACCCATCTGGCATGCAATTTGTAGAATTTATTATCAATGAGTGAATCTAATATTCTCTCAAAATTATCTCATTTTTCCTGATATCCAAACTGCATATTGAGTGAGCTTGCTTGTTGCTTCAGTGAGCCTTTTATCATCTTCCGGATTGTTCTCTGCAAAGATTGTTTTTCTATGTTAAGAGTGTGTAGTACCAATGTAAGTGAAAAGAACAAAGTTTCAGAATAAATGTTGCACAGAGCTGAGAACTAATTCCTGAGTGTTTGTCCCTTAGTTTAATAATTTACAGCTTCACAAGCTCCAGACAGGGGAAAATGATGAGGCATGAGCCAAATCCAGTCCACTATCTATGAATAAAACGTCATCAGAAAATGCTCAGCCTCTCGAGGTTTCTTGTTCACCGTGATAGCTTCTTTAGCTCAACATCAGATGTAGGTACTTGCAGCAAAATCCAAATAGCTCCAAATACCTAAAATCCGTCCTGTGTTCCCCTTTGCAGAAAACATTGACCCCTTGTTTAAGATACCGGCCCCGGCATCTCTCTCATGTAAGTTTCCATTTCTTTGGCTTTAACAAGGGTATGGAAATGGGAAATCCCCGCCACCTCACGTTCTTTCATCTTAGGCCCCTTACTTTTGCTGTGTCTAGGTTTATAGATCCAGACTACATTAACATTCATGTCAAAAATACATTATAAATGCATTTTTCTGCATTCTATATTTTTCTCGTCTGAGTGTATTAAGTAAATGTGATATCCTCAGGGGAGCAAATACTAACTGCAACAGGAATGAAGGATCAATATTTTCTGTCCCTAATTTATTTTCTCTTCTGCATAGAAAGGTGAGGAGGGGCTGGCAGGTGCTAATGGTTACTCAGATTTTAGGACATAATAACAAAGCTGCAGTTTTGATTTGTTTATTTTACTAACCATAAACATCTTTGACTAAATATGCTGCAGTGAAGATGGCACTGCCCGTCAGCATTCATTCGTCCATGTCAATCCGTAACTAATCGTCCCAGTTTTTCATCTGTACTATGTTTTAGTTATTTAAATACAGAAATATGTTGGCACATTTCTAAGAGGTGAGATTGCGTATATGTAAACCTAATCATAAATGAGTGAAATTGGAGGGAACGTTTAGAAGATTTCTATGTGTGAATAGCTGTCAATATAAGGACCTTAAAATTCATGCCAATAAAAAGCAGAATAAGAATGCTATGGATTTTAGCCTTCCCATTCCTTTGCATATTAGTTTTCAACCTCAAAAGGAAAATAAAACCACCCATAAAATTATAAAGTATAGAAAGAGCGTGTGTTGGCTCAGCGCCTGTGGCTCAAGCGGCTAAGGTGCTAGCCACATACACCTGAGCTGGCGGGTTCAAATGCAGCCCAGGCCTGCCAAACAACAGTGACGGCTACAAACAAAAAAAAAAAAAAAAAAAAATGGCCGGGCATTGTAGCAGGCACCTGTAGTCCCAGCTACTTGGGAGGCTGAGGCAGGAGAATAGCTTGAGCCCAGGAGTTGGAGGTTGCTGTGAGCTGTGATGCCATGGCATCTATCCAGGGTGGCAGAGTGACCCTCTGTCCCCCCCCCCCACAAAAAAAAAGAATAAACTTGTGTTAAAATAATTTCCCCAATTTGGCATTATGCATGTGGTTCTATAACAGCTTTTTAAAAGTACATTGTACTGAATGAATGGTCTGAAATCTGGCTTGATTTTTCTTTTCCTCATTGCTGTGGTCACATTGCCCCGTGAGCTCATCCCTGCTAACTCCAAAAAGGACCTAAAGGCAAAACAAATATTTATTTTCTTTTTTTTTTTGCAGTTTTTGGCTGGGGCTGGGTTTGAACCCGCCACCTCCAGCATATGGGGCCAGCACCCTACTTCTTTGAGTCACAGGCACCACCCTAGAACAAAGATTTCTTAATGGAAAGCTTAAAAAATTAAATTGCTTTTTTTTAGATATGGGAAAAAGAAGTAGCTTCCTTCAGTAGCAAATGGCTGTAGGGGGATGTCATCTTAGAAATATCTAAAATAAAGTTGTTGTTTTTTTCTTTTTTTTTCCCTTTCTTTTATTTTTTATTAAATCATAGCTGTGTACATTAATGTAATCATGGGGTACCATACACTGGTTTTATATACAATTTGACATATTTTCATCACACTGATTTTGGGGGGGGATGATAACTGAAATGCACCCCAAAACATCTTCAGATACTGTTCAAGAACCAGGAGCCCTCACAGATTAAAATTTTAACCAGGAAGACACCACCTTAAAAACCTGCCTGATCCACGGTGACTTTTTTTGCTCTTCTCAAACTGCCTATTTTGTCTGGGCTCTCAGCTTATTCTTGGCTGAACCGTGTTTTCTTTGACAAGCTCTGGATGCTTCTGGAGATTAGAATAGAAGGGACACGGGTGCCTTGCTGCCCTTACAAAGGGGCGATGCAGGTGTGAACGGCTTTAAAGATCTTTGTCCAAATCAGCTTCCTCCCCCCTCCATCTCCTCCTGTAGGAGGAAAATCAGTCATGTCTACACAAATCTCGATTCCATTAACCTTTCAGCCCCTGCTAAGACACGGTGGTGTGAAGGTCCCTAACATTATATATGTCAAAAATTGGCTGGTGTGTCCTTTGTAAGTCTCTCTTGTAATACCTTGACTTTCACAGAGTTTGCAGTTCTGTTACCCAAGAATATTAACATGCAGTGCAATTTTGATTTCTAGAATGGATGCGTGAACTTGAGGTTCCTTGGAGGGGACGGAGCCGCAAAGGTGAGCACAGATGTCCACTCACACACACTTCACTGTTAGTCACTGTTATTTCCCCTATGTTAAATATTTATAAAACTAAAAAGGAGATGGGGACCTACTACTCTAAAACATATAAATGTATTCTCTCTCTGTCACCTGTTCTTGGAAACCATAACAATGTGTGTAAATTGAGTCTGTGAGGCATCACATTAGCAACACATATGAATGAGGGGTCTCATCTGTTCCACACCATCATGATTTTTTTTTTAAGATCCACTAAATCTTTTAATTCTTTTTTATTTTCACATATACATGTGTTCATTAGGCTTTCACTTTTTGCCTTCACAAAATTAAAAAGGTTTAAACTTTAACAACAACAATGTTTAAGATAGGGACCAGAGACAAAAACCTTGCAAAGAAAGAAGGAAGACAAATACATTCAGAAAAGAAATCAGATGATTGCTGCAACAAAGTATTAAGCAATAATAACAGTAATGCAAAGAAAGTAACATTCACATTGTCAAATACCAGTATGTCTACTATAGAATGCTTTGACTCTGAGGTTCAGTATGGAGTCATCAATTAACTACTTCTTATTATTTTTTATTATTTTTTCACCATTATTACTTTTTATGAAATGTGGTTCAAGAATGTAACAACTTTTATGTTCACCAGTTTTCCCAAAAACAAATGTGTAAAAGCCTGTCTAACATAGCTATTGTGATGATTGCATGAGTCAATACTTGCCTAGAAAATAGTAACCATTCACTCTGTGGTAACCATAATTATATCTCCTCATAGGTTATAAAGATTAATAAAGGTAATAGAACTTACTATTAACAATGGATAAAATTATCAACTATAAAAGGTTAATAAAGGACATAAAATGGAAACTAAGAGAAAATAACAATATTTCTTGAAATTATATTATGCTTTTTGAATCTAGTAATACGAGTCCATTACAACTCAGATTACAAAACATATAGAAAATAAAAAATTTGCATATCAGACATTCAATCAATGACTAATTAGTTTGGATGGAGGATGTGGAAGAGATTCACGGCAAAAGAAAAAGCTACGATGGTGGGCCAGAAAAACAGGATTTTTGCAGATATTCTATAATTGAATATGTAAAAATGTATTAAAACTTACACACCCGGTCCCTACGGTCCTCACATGGCAACATTTGACGTTGATAGAAATGTAAACAAATGTAACTATGCAAGATTTGTCCAAATTAGCACCTAAATCATATGTATGCATCATAACTGCATAAAATTAACTGCAGTACACAGTAAACTACTGTAATTCTGTAGCCACTGCCTGTTGGTTTTACAGTGAACTCATGCATTAAATATTTGCTTAAAACTTCATGTGATGCTACTAATGTCTTCAAGTAAGCAGTTAATTTCTTGTATTATAAGTGGACATTGCAGCAAAAACTGATCTCTTATGGTTCTCTTATAATTTTTCACTGTGTTCATCATAAACCTCGAATAACACCAACAGGCCCAGATTAAGTTCCACCAATGATGCTCGTTGGTCTCCCAAGAACATGAGAAATATCCTGACATTGCCAATAAGTTGAACTGGCCGTTATGCACGATGGATGACTTCTGCAACTGGAGTTGAATCTCAAAGAAGAATCAGTGTAACAAAGACAACATCTGAGAACCCATGGCTGTGCTCTGCCAGTAGACACAAAAATTCTACACTTTTTGTACAATACCTTTTCGTCTTTTGTTGAAAATATAACTTCTCTGTGGGTACAGAGTTATTATGAGAAAGACATATCTATAGATTCTAAAGTGATTTGAGAAAAATGGAAGTCATTATACAACAACATAAAGTAAAAGAAAAGTGGAAGAACAAAAGCTGTAGAATTTATTGCCAGCCAAGGATAGTTTGATAATTTCAGAATGAGATGCGGCTTTAAAAATGTCAAGATAACAGAAGCTCTGCCAGAGGATGAGTTCCCAGATTTTCGCAGATGACATTAATAAAATGGATTAAAATAAATGATACTTGTCTGAACAGGATTTTAATGCAGACAAAGTGCCTTAAACTGAAAACAAAAAAAAACAAAAAAGGAGGACAAAAGAACATTTATTAGAAAGAAAGAGAAGTGAGCACAGAATCTAAGGCCGGAAGGGATTGGGCTAACTCCACTGTTTTGTACAAATACTCTGGGGATTATGATCAATATCGCCATTATCTATATATAAACTTGCTAAACTCCTGAGGCTAAAAGGAAAGAAGATAAATACCAGACACCAGTTTTCTAGTTGTACAAGTAGTTCTGGCAAGAACCCTTTTTCATCACTGGTTCCATTATTGCCTTGTCGCCAGTAAGGAACTGCTTTATTATTTTTTTCTTTTTTTTTTAACATTGGGCATGCCCGTGGCCACTCAGAACTCAACGAGTTCAATACCAAAAGCACTGAAGTGGTCTACTTGAACCAAACCAAAAATCTTTTTTTTTTTTTTTTTTTTTTGGCCAGGGCTGGGTTTGAACCCACCACCTCCAGTATATGGGGACAGCACCCTTCTTCTTTGAGCCACAGGCACCACCCCCAAACCAAAAATCTTTAATTCAGCCTCTAGATCAATAATTTTCAATTGCTGTGCCAAGAGGATCTTAGGTGTACCATGAAAATTTTCAAACATTGTTCATTAAATTATTTTCAAAAGAATTTCAAAGCATAGTAAGTATATTTTTTTTTAAAACTCTCTCTCTCCCTTTTTTTTTTGATCAGCACAATTTAAGTGTCCCACCCAAGTTTAAATATAGGTTTGAGTATGCCAGAAGATTAAAAAAAAAAAAAAAAAAAAGGTTGAAAAACACTACTCTAGATAGCGGGGTCAAAGATACCTTGAAGTCCCATGACACCTAGTGCCCTGTGGACAGGATTGTCAATGTTTTAGAAGAAAACTTAGATAGAATATCTTGAAGATTACACCACTGAAGATGCCATTGTTAAGAAAACACCATGAAAGCCACAAACTCAATACAACAAAATCCTGCTTAAAAAAAAAAAAATGTATCCAGATATTGTGCATGACTTTATAGAATTTACAACAGAGCCAATCAAGAAAATAAAAATGGGTATTATTATATACATATTACACACTATTGAGAGAAAGGCGAGAGGCAGAACCTAATTACATTTTAATATGCATTCTTTTTTTTCTCAAGACTTTTAAGAAATTTGTAAATAATCTACTTTACTACAAATATTCTTTATGATTTGAATTTATTTAGTTTTCCCCCTAAAGATTGATAACGTTTAAGCCTGTTGAAAAGTGATTTCTAACAATTCCCTTCTCTACCTAAGTACCCAGCAATATCGCCTTAATCATACATCAGGATACAGATGGAAAACCACAGGGAGTGTTTAAAATTAACTGGAGACAAGAAGTCACATTTAGGTTACCTCAAAAATCCACCCTAATGTTATTTTACTAATAACTGGGTACCAGTCAATCATGGTACACTACAGATACTAAATTTGAGGCTCTGGTAATCCTCTCCACTCAACCTCCCAGCTGTGACTCCAAGCATGTGCCATTGTGCTTGTAGGAATAGTTTTTGAGTTTGCTGCACTGTAATTTCTTGGTTCCCAGCAACAAAGAAGTGGTTATGAATCTCGGGAGATGCCATGGTGTTTGTAAACTGTCATGGTGCTGGTGGGCATGACTTTTTTTACTCTGTGAATGACAATAGGTCATTTAGGGGCACTGTGACCTCAGCTTTGTGCCTACTCCCAAGTTCCTCTATGAAGCCTTGATGGTATTTCTACTTTGTGTCTTACAAGAATAGAAAAGGGAAGGGTTCTCAATTTCAGGAATTCTCCATCCTTTTCTAAGAAAAAAAAAGATGAATATTCCACTCCCTACTTAACATAAAATTAGGGAACCAGCATAAAAGGAGAAATGTTATTAAAGTCGGGGTCTCCTCCCCTCGTGGGGGCTGACCTGTGCCTTCTATGGACTGTCCTGAACTTTTAATAAACTCTGGCACTTGGCCTGCTCACACCTGCCTGCTCTGCTAATTCACTCCGTGGAGTCAGTACCAGTGACCATTCTGCGGTACTGGGAAGCGAGAACCTGGGAACACAGGGACCAGGCACCTGTCTCCACCTCTGACGTCACCACCAGAGGTTTCAGGGAAACAAAATCACGTGTGGATTTGATTGCAATTATTGGATCAGAGGTAGCTAAATAGCAGGAGCAACAGGAATGCAGATAAGCAAAAATGAGAGCACCCTATTCAAAGTGAAGGAGAGAACTTTCATAAATATGTACAGTGTGAGCTGGGGCTGATACTGCCTGAAGCATCAGTTCAAGGGGTGGGTTTTCTGGATACGTGGTGCATTCCCATGAGTGTCACCTGGGAGGCTTCTGGCACTGTTAATCCTACATTAATTCAGGTCCTCTGCTTTCTTGTATAAAACAGCACTCCTTTCATGCTATCTAATCTTTTTGTCTTAATATGTTTTTAACATTTTTATTACCTAGCATTATGTTATATTCATTATACATGTGTAATACAACACCTTCAGGGATTTTATATTATTTGATATATTGATGTATGTTCCATTACTAAAATAGTACCTCTACGATAGCAAGTGTTTGCTCCATCATAGTTTAATTAATGAACAAATAATTGAAAGCTTTCGTAGTCCTAGCCTCTTTATTCTTCATCAGCCTCCATCACATCCCGAGCAGGAGAACCACACGAAGCCCAGTTTGGGAGTTAATGAGTTGAATGAAAAGGAGAAGACAGAACTGTGGGAGGACGGAGACCATGTTCAATATCGTTGGTGGTCATTGAAGCTTGAGATGCATATCTTCATGTATTGAGAATCCCTATACGTCTTCAATAAATGAAGTTCAAATGCTATAAGGAAATGTGCTTATCCTTCTAAAAGAAACCTAGCATCATTTAAAAAATTCTGTATCCATAGCTGGGCGTTGTGGCGGGCGCCTGTAGTCCCAGCTGCTCGGGAGGCTGAGGCAAGAGAATCGCCTAAGCCCAAGAGTTAGAGGTTGCTGTGAGCCGTGTGACGCCATGGCACTCTACCCAAGGGCGGTACAGTGAGACTCTGTCTCTACAAAAAAAAAAAAAAAAAAAGAAATTCTGTATCCAATTAAATGCCATCAGAGTCTGTGTTACATTTTGATATGGATACTGCTGTATTTGCAAAGATTTCTACTCCGTAATTAGGTACACTCTAAAAACACATGAATTTCCTGGATACACATACAAGTTCAGACAACTAAGTTCATGACTCATTCTGGAAAAAGGGCTATAAATCTCACTGCTAAATATCACTACAGTCACATGCATAGTCTCTCCTTGGGAAGCTGTGCACGGGAGCCTGCACCTAGTTCATACTTCAAAGCAATTTTGGAACTCTTAACTCTTTTCCTGGAGTGGCCATCAGAGCCACCATCACACGAGGTCTTGCAGTTAAGTTCACAAACACATTCCAGGAAAAGTGCTTTAAAGGATGTATAGAGGATTAAACATCATACTTACAGCCACCAATATCATATCTCATCTGAGCAATTACTGAGAACAAGACATTCTCCTGGCAAGCCTGGAAATCTCCTGTGACTTGGAAGGCAAACCACCCAGTAGCTCAGTAATCTTGGAGGAGCCAAGTTCAATCCTGTAGTAGTAAGGCTGATGTTAAACATTAAGCATTTTATGGCAGTTCCTTGATGGATTAATGGAGAAAAATTGCATGTAGTATTTTTGCAGATTATTTCCCTTACACCCTTGAAGATCATTTCCTTGAGGACATACTCTGTTGTCACCTATGAGATCATTTCCCAGAGCCCACAGCCCATGCATGTCTTTACTTAGTAATATTTCTGCCCATTACGTATCTTCTCCATAAAAGGACTCTGCAAGAAGCGCTCAGGGCTCTCCTGCACCTATGGTCAGCCTCAACTCTTGCAGTGTGTCTCGTCAATCCGTGATCATTTATGCAGTCACAACAGGATGGACCAGGCACGGGCATCAGGGCACAGATTCCCAAGGGGAGAACTTCAAAGGTGACCACAGTGAAAATCAGCAAGGAGGGATGTAGCACTTTTTTCAGAATGAGTTCACAAACATAATTGTCTGACCTCGTAGGGTCCATTCCAATTTATCATTTACTAAATCACTAAAATTATGAGCCCATGAGCATACATATGCATTTGATCTTTCTTTTTTCTTTTTTCTTCGTAACAGAGCAATACTTTGGAAACAGATATGCTAAAGAAAAAGTGAAATATAAGTACCACGCGCTAACCGATTGCACCCCCTGGAGCTCCAAGAAAAAGTGAAATAATATAAGTCTTTGGTAACAAGTGCTTGCACTGTATTTTTAAATAAAAAAGAGAGAGCAGAATATGAATGTGTGAGACTCACTCAGATGCATTGATTACCACACTGATTTAGCTGCCTTATCTTAGAAAACACTCTACATCGGACAAATTGTTTTCACATAGAGGACCTCACATTATATTTTTTAAGTAGATGGTTGATGTCTACCTTTAAATAGGAGAAATGTAAGAAACAAGCTATCTGGCACATTTTATTTCTTTAGCTGTCAAAGAATATTTTAATATGAAAGATTTGAAATACAATAGTGTCTATTTTGCCCTCTCTTGTGATGAGATGATTAATTGATCTGCAGCTATTTATTAAATAGTTGGGCAATAACCCCTCCAAAACACCTTTTTAAAAGTGGGAAATAATTGAAAACATACCTTTAAAAATTACTTTTTAGGTAAGCTATGTTGATTGTCTTATTTAATAATATCACTACCCAAGCAAAGAAAAGCATCTTTGAAGTGATGTGCTTGACTTTTAAACACAATTGTTCCTTCATCACATCACACGTCAAATTTTGGGGAATTGAGCTCATTTGCCTTCTTGCACACTCCAGAGGCATTTCTGTGAGTATCTCCTTTATTTAGAATAAGGACATCATTTTCATGATAGATTTTCATGTCAGTTTCAGAATATCTTCTAATTATCACATGTATTTAAACTTATGTCTACCTGAATTCCCTGCCCAGGATAAAAATAAACAATTTCAATTACTGGATTAATGTAGAATTACTGTGAACAGTTTATAGAGTTAAATTTCATTACAGTCCCTCAGTGTTAATCAATTAGTCATTTCACAAGCTGTAGGTCGAGATTAGAGTGCCCCGAGGAATTCATTCCCTTACTCTTTAAAATAAAAAAAGTAATATGCTTATTAATTCAATTCAATGAAATATGTCACATCTATGGCTAATTTTACCTTTTCCTGTTCAATCTCACTCAAAAATTCCACCCCTGCCCTTTGGACATGAATAAAAGCTGACCTCCCCTCTCTCCCCCCACCACCAACCCTCCCGCCTTGACGTGCAATTTAAGTGTGTTTCTAACTGCTAGCACGGGCTGTATACTAAATATTGTATCTATCAAACTTTTACATGTTTTCATTTTGAAATTTCCATTTAAATGCAAATTCTGCCATTTAAATAGAGTCCTCATGTTCTTTATTACACTATAATTACTATTTCCCATCTTCCTGGGACTTAACTGCAACAAAGGCCATGTGTCACTTTACTGGCCCTCTGAAAGTGCACCTGAAATCCAGAAGTCATCATTAGCAGCTTTTTCAAGTGACACCCATTTGTTAAGAGAGGATAGAGGGATGGATTCAAACAATCCTCTACAACCTGTCCTGTCCCATGATTTATAGGAACAAGAACAAACAAAGCCTACAGCTACTATTTCTTCAGGATCCTGTGAATTGGGTAGTGTAGCCAGGATTTGGCACAAAAAAAAAGAACAATTGAAACGGTGCCCTTGTTGTGAAAGGGGAGAGGAGCCAAGAGATACAAACTACGTCTAATGAAGGTCAAGGGAGAACCAGGAAACACAAATAGTATATCCAGATATTTTCTAGTCTTATGGAACAAAATGCAATCAACTGTGGGTTAAACTGAATTAAAAAATCTTAGGAAAAATGTTTCTAAAGGACTGTTTACTAATATCCTTGGCACAAATATAAAGAGTTTCAATGAAGTAGGATTTTGAAAGTCTTTAGAGTTTACGGATATAAATGAAATTAATACTAGTAATTTTAGATTATAAAATGACCAAGTAACTAAAAAATTATCGGTTAACATTTAATTCTTAACATTTAATAAAACCTTGACATTCCCATGTGTATTTTGTGGCTTTTGGGGAGGGAGTGGAATTGGGAAGTGGTGAGTGGTAACCAAAAAACCCCAAATCTATGCACCTGTGTTTCTTGTCTGTTCACATGTTGCTCTCTCTTTAGAGTTTAATAATGAAAGTACAAGTACCATTGTTACCACAGAGTCACCTTATTATTTGACTTTTCTTTAGCATATTTATTTCCAGAATATTGAGCTGTTGCAAAGAAAAGAGATCAAATGCCTACAAGAAAAAAAAATTTCTATGGGCTGTTTACCACCAAAATGCTTGTTAAGTTTGCTGGAGTCTCTGCTTTGAGAAGCTGCCTTATCAATGGAAAGAATATAAATATTTGAATTATACACACGCGAGTTTTTACAACATTACCATGAGCAAATTGGTGTCTTTAGACAAGATACTAATTTCTCTCAGAAACTGGAAACAGAGTATAAAATATCTTAGAGGCTAGCACATAGTAAGCTTAGTGATACACAGACAGACGGCAGGGTGGATTGCTTTGTGTAATAATGTCATTTAGCACAGGACAGATAAATTTCCTAAGAACTGAAAAAAACGCATGCACCTAGTTTCACACTCATTATCAACAAGAGTGACAGGAGAAAAAAGAACCACTTTGCTCACAATTTCTTGATCCCTAATGTGTTTCGTTGGGTTACAAATTCTAGGCTCCAGTATGAATGATGTTATATCAGCACAGAAGGAGTCAAACAACCATTTACATACAGGGCAGGTTCAATCTGAGCCTGTCAGTATCAGGATACTTTGACAGTGTCCCTGTAACGTGTATCGAAGCCCTTGCTAGAAATTTATTCTTGGCTCAGCGCCTATAGCTCAAGCGGCTTAGGCACCAGCCACATATAGCAGAGCTAGTGGGTTCGAATCCAGCCCGGGCCTGCCAAATAACAATGACAACTACAAAAAAAAAAAAAAAAATAGCCAGGCGTTGTGGCAGGTGCCTGTAGTCCCAGCTACTTGGGAGGCTGAGGCAGGAGAATCACTTAAGCCAGGAGTTGGAGGTTGCTTGTGAGCTGTGATGCCATGGCATTCTACCCAGGGTGACAGCTTGAGACTTTGTCTCAAAAAAAAAAAAAAATTATTCTTTGTTCTACTATTTGCGCTCCCCTTGACCCCTTGATATTTACGTTTTTTGACTCTAAAATAAAGGTAAATCAGGCTTCATTCTTTAAGTAGAATTTTAATATTGTATTCGATATAATAAAATTGTTAAGCCAATTTAAATGTTACGTGTAAAGCTCTGATGTTGGTAGTCACTGGTTCATGCTGAAATTTACAAAGCACATTACATCAAAGTAGCTCCTTCCACTGAATATATTACTTATTCTCAGTTGACATTGGGAACTATTTCCCATAGTGACATTGAGATAATTGTTTCTAAAGTGTTCTAATAATTACCCCAGTCTTTACAACTTTCCACACAGCTATTTTTTAAATCTAAAACAAACTCAGAAAAATATAAATATACTTTAAAACTTAAAGCATTTTCAACATATCATAGAGCTAATGGTATATATTTTGAAATCATTTACAAATTCGATTCTTTCCTTAGCCTAGACTAAAGGATCAAATAACTTTGATCAAATAACAGACTGCATGTTTCAACCATCTGGTTGTCCTTACACAGCTGATAGGGCTCCAACTTGAAGTCCCTTAGGGAACTTGTTTGGCAAAGCAGACCTTAATGTTCAGCATTCTGATGCAATGTACAGGTTTGCAGTAATAAAAGGTCACACCTATTGAATGACTTTAATTTCATTTTAAATATTTTCAATTAATAAAGACTGCAAGTTTCAATTTTACTTTCCAAACTATCTCTCAATTTACTCCTAGGATTAATTTCTGGAAGAAATTTTCCTCCCCACATTCATTTCTAAAAATGAATAGCACAGCCCAACCACATATTTTCAAGCAGAAAATAGATTAATATTCCTTAATCCTTCTACGCTGTGGGTTTATCTTTACCCCTATTCTATTTTCTAAACAACAATATTTGAACTCCATAAATCGTCAGCAGAACTCAATTGCTTTTGTCAAGATATTTACGGTATCAGTAATTGAATCTTTCTCTCCTTTCAATTCCTGGTGCTGGGTACATTACAGTATCTCTAGTTTCTGGCCATTCACCAGATTTTTGTTTAACTTATTTAAACTTCAAAAAGTGGCGCATCTATGGAGCACTTTAAAAATTAAGCCCAAACGCATTTAATTCATTCACTTATTCTTTCAATCTATACCAGTCTATCTTGAGCGCTCCCTCTATGGCAGGCACTAATTCAGGCACTGGGGATAGATGTGTAAGTGAGCCGGGTAATTCTTTGCCCTCATAAAGTTTAGTGGGGAAAAGGTTCATAAATAACACCATTCCAATACCTTCACGGCACAGTGTTAGCCTCCTGCACTACAAGAAAAATAATAGAAGATTAAAGGAAAAGGCAGAAGCGGGAGGGAGGGAGGGGAAGGCAGTGTTCAGAAGTGTCTTTTACTGAGAGAAGAGGTTTGAGAAGAAATCTAAAAGAAAAGCTAATTTGTAGCCTTTCACATGAAGGCTATAACCCAACTATAGCACAAGAATATGGGGAAAGGGCCAAGGGAGGGGAAGGGGGGGAGGTTAAGGTGGAGGGAGGGTAATGGGTGGGGCCACATCTATGGTGCATCTTAGAATGGGTTCAGGGGAAACTTACTAAGGCAGAATACAAATGTCTATAACTAAGAAAATGCCATGAAGGCTACGTTGAACAGTTTGATGAGAATATTTCAGATTGTATATAAAACCAGCACATTGTACCCCTTGATTGCACTAATACAGCTATGATTTAACGGACGGAAGGAAGGAAGGAAGGAAGGAAGGAAGGAAGGAAGGAAGGAAGGAAGGAAGGAAGGAAGGAAGGAAGGAAGGAAGGAAGAGCTGTCCCAGGTACAGAAAATAGCAGGGGAAAGGACCTGGAACAGGACTATTTGTTATGTTCAAAGAGTAAAAATGCCCAGGAGGAGGATAGTGAGGAAAGGAGATTTGCTACAAATGGCATCAGGGGGTTTCCCAGGGCCACGTTGAAATCCAAAGCCAAGAATTGCAACTTCTTTGGAAAATATTTTATTTTGCAAAAAGGGTCACTTGGGCTACTTTCTGGACAGTTAACTCAGTGGAAGATTGGAAAATGTTAGACCAGTTGGAGCAGTTCTGCAGTCGTAGTGCGGATGGTAGATATACTTACAGGGCCACGTCACTGTGTGTACAAACATATCTATTTTGCACACACACACGCACACACTCAGAGCTTGCAGGACATGTTAGAGCTTTAGGTCGCAAGGATACCATCTTGACTTTTGACTTCTTAGTTTCTTCTCATTCTCCATAAACTTTCCATCAGCAACGCTCAAAATATAAGGAAATTCCGACCACCTCACTTGCTTCCTTAGTGCCGACCTGGTTTAAGGCCGGATGGCCGATTTCCTGTATGAACAGCTCCTAATCAGTCTTCCAGTTAGAAGAAACTGCTCAACTGTAGAGAAGTCTTTTCCACTCTGTGATCAAAGTTTGAGTTGGCCTGAAGTCCTGTGGTTTATCGTCACACCTTCAGTTCCTTCTCTCCTGCGCTGTCCCAGCTCACTGCATTCCCACAGAGCTGTGCTTTTTTCTCTTCCGATAACACAGGACACAGCTGTCTCCCTCAGGAGGTCCGTGCGTTCTCCATCCTCTGTCTAGAACTCTCTCCCCCGGTGACCCTCTGACTTGCTCTCCCACCTGCTTCTTCAGTGTCAACATCTTAGCTAGTCCCAACCTGATTTGCTTCTGCAAATCCTCATGCTAAACGTGCTCTCCAACTTTCTGTTTTATTTTTCTGCATAACTCCTAAAACATGTCTGCATTCTATTCATCTGATTGCTTATTGTAGGCTCATACCTGTGTGTGTCTTTTGTGCCGCTCACAGTAAAGATCCCCCTCTCCATCTCCTGGGAACACAGGAGGATTGTACTTCCTGGCCATTTTCAGGTGGGACCAGATGGTTAGTCCTGGAAAATAAGGTATGAGCAATATCCCAGTTATCCCGATTTGGTCAATGAACATTATATGCCTGTATGAAAACATCATGTGTGCTCTATAACTATATAGGACTATTACCTAACCCTAAGTCTTAAAAATAAAAACATTTATAACTTAGAAATGGATGGGGTGGAGCCTGTGGCTCAAGGAATAGGGTGCCAGCCCCGTATACCGGAGTTGGTGGGTTCAAACCCGGCCCCGGCCAAAAACTAAAAATTAGATATGGATACCATTTCTGTTTTGGAAATCCTTAATCACCTCTTTTCTTTTACTTTTATGACTGGCAGAAATCACGGTGGTTGTACCACTGGCTATAAAATGAAAACAAGTAGAACAGATTCCTCAGGCAACCTATCATGAAGATTCAACTTTTACCATACATAAACCTTTCTTGTTTTAAGTTTCTAAGCTTTGGGGGCTATTTAACCGGAAAATATTTATAGAGGTCTCTGATTGGACAGAGATTTTTGTCTGTTTTGCTCATTTTTGTACCCTTAGCAACTAGAAGAATACACTACATATAAAATACACTATATATACACTTATAAGTGTATAAGCTTATACACTTAGCTTATACACTTACATCCAAAGCTTAGAAACTTATAAGTGTATAAGCTTATACACTTAGCTTATACACTTACGTCCAAAGCTTAGAAACTTATAAGTGTATAAGCTTATACACTTAGCTTATACACTTACGTCCAAAGCTTAGAAACTTATAAGTGTATAAGCTTATACACTTAGCTTATACACTTACGTCCAAAGCTTAGAAACTTATAAGTGTATAAGCTTATACACTTAGCTTATACACTTACGTCCAAAGCTTAGAAACTTATAAGTGTATAAGCTTATACACTTAGCTTATACACTTACATCCAAAGCTCAGAAACTTATAAGTGTATAAGTGTATATATAGTGTATTATCAAAATAATGTTAATTATGTTAAACAATGTTAATGAATAAATAAATTAGACATTTGATGACTACAGTTAGCAGATTATAATTCTCTGCTATTGTCAAAAACATTCCCTCACTGAAACCCAATTTTAAACATTCAACTTCTTACTTTCTCTAAAAAAAAAAAAAAAATCACACTAGCGTTTTATAATGTTGGATCCCATTTATGACTTGGAATGTTCGTTAGCCTTGGGATATTATAGAGGCATTGACGCCTTTTCTGGATGTGATTGCTGTGGTTGCACAGTCAAACACGGTGACTATGGATGGGAAGAGAATGAAATGAAATGAGATATCAGAAATGTTTGCCAAGTGCCCTAGATATCCGTGTTGAGTCATTAACAGGAGCAAATATGCTCAATACCGCCCTTGGGAGGAAGGACAGTGTAATAGAACAAAAACTCAGTCTGAATCAAGGGTGAGGAGAGAAATGTATGCCCTGCCAAAATCAAAACCTCTTACTAGGAGTGGGAGGCCGTGTGCTGATACACAGGTGGATCATAAGGTCACTCTCGGGGAACCCTGAAAAACGTTTTGTTAAAATAATGAACTGTAAATACCAGAGGTACTGCTGGAAATAAGCTCAGTTTAAGATCTAGAGTGTCTGTGAGAATGATTCTGAACAGCCTGCTTTTGGGGAACTAGAACACCTTGAAGCAGCCTGAGATGCCGAAAGGAGCCACAGTTGATATTAGTGGAAGAAAACAGGGGATTACTGAGTTGCTGATGTCAAGTTATTGGACTCAGCGTTTTTGTCACCCCTCCTTTCTGTTCAGACTGCTCTTACTTCGCTTTTGCCTTTGACATTTCATTGGATTTTAGGCAGCTGCCAAGGACTGCTCTTACACAGGGATGACAGAAACCAAACTAATTACGTCCACTGTGGGTGGCAGAAGGGAGGAGAGACTCTGGGAAACATCAGAGATCTCCAGCTTCCCAGCGAGATTCTCCCTGGAGAGAGCAGGTGACCTCATTCACTTCACTTCATAGCCAGGGTGAGGAGAACACAGTTTCAATTTAGGGTTTTATTCCAAGTAAAAAGGTGAATTTAAAGATCCAGAGACCGTGATGCAGGCTGTGTTTGAGATCCTGAATTAGAATTCATCCTTTAGGTTTTTAATAATATGCCATAGTCGTAAAAGTAAAGACCACCCAGTCTTGACCGTAGTTAGACGGGGCTTAGCAGACTGTACACACACACACACACGCGTGCACACACATACACATATTTCTTTAAAGACTAGACATTAGCTTTCATATAGCATTTGAATTGTTCATGTGACCGTATTTAATGCACAATTAATTTTTACAAAATGTTTATTTGTTGGTGGAAGAAGTCACAGTCTAATAAAAAGATATTTAAGAGATAGCTATCAAATTGAAGCTGAATTAAACAAAACTAATATACACTGTGTTTATACTTTTCTTTTCTTTCTTTCTTTTCTTTATTAAGTAACAGAGTTTCACTTTGTCACCCTCAGTAGCGTGCCAGGGAGTCACACAGCTCACAGCAACCCCAAACTCTTGGGCTTAGGTGATTCTCTTGCCTCAGCCTCCCAAGTAGCTGGGACTACAGGTGCTCGTATACTTTTCTTTATAAAAAAACTCTGTTACAACTTAGAATTTAGGAAATCATAGTCGTAGTATACATATAAGATTTAACTTGACAACTTTAGTTCAGCCATTTCAGCCTCGTATTAGATTCCTGATTCAGTAAAAGTGTAGAGAGTTACAAAGTCAAACTTCAGTCTCATCTTCCTCACCACTTAGACTTGGATGCTCCTGGCTGCAGGTTGCAGGGACCACCTGGGGGCAGTCGTATTGGCTTTCCAAAACCCCTTTAATTACCTCTCACAATAACAAGAGGGAGGCATAGCCAATGCTCATGGGATTCTATGTTCTCAAGTCAAGTGTACATGTTAAATAATTAATTTAATTTATTCTTCCTCGGGTCCGAGTGGTAATGTCCACCGTGAGGTAATAGGAGCAGGGGTAGTTTAGGGAAGTTTATTTCCAGCTGTTACATCCTTGTTTGTCCTCTATTTTATGTTCAGTAATTCTTTTTATTTTTTTTCTTTTGAGACAGAGTCTCAAAATGTTGCCCTGGATAGAGTATCATGGCGTCACAGCTCACAGCAACCTCTAACTCTTGGGTTTAGAAGATTCTCTTGCCTCAGCCTCCCAAGTAGCTGAGACTGACTGCAGGTGCCCACCCCAATGCCGAACTATTGTTGCTGTTGCTGTTGTAGTTGTTGTTGTCATTGTTGCTTAGAAGGCCCAGGCCAGAACCAGGATATGTGGCCGGCGCCCTGATCACTGAGCGATGGGCACTGAGGCATATGTTCAGTAACTCTTAAAAATATAGGGGACACCCTTAACATCTTGTGAGATATCCAAGCATAACTCTTATTTGGGTCCCCATGTCTGTTAAGAAAGATGGGCAGTGAGGGTCTTTCAGTGGACATTAAAGTTAATTCAGAGACAAATGCAAAACCAGTTCATGTCCTTGTATTTTTTTATTATATAAATGTCTTTCAGTGAGTTTGGATTTTTTTTATTGACTCAAATTAGGAACATATTTTCAGATTTTTTTATTACATCATCGCTGTGTACATTAATGTTTTTATGGTGTACAGTGTGCTGGTTTTATATATAATTTGAAATAATTTCTTCAAACTGGTTTCCTCCTTCTGCGTCCAAGTATTCCAGGTTGTATTTCTTTCTTTTTTTTTTTTTTTTATGGTGGCAGTCATTGTTGTTTTATTTCAGGGCGTTCCTCATGACACCACTGGTTTTTATGGTTTTCTTCCTCCAGAGGGTCTCAAATCAGCACATTGAGAGTCAGGTGTCTACCCCATGGCTATTGCTGCTTCACGGCACTTCAGGCTCCTGGCCTGGACTAGCTTTGATGCACTGCTGGGTGCCATGGCCATTTCTCTGTATGATTTCAACCATCAGAATCTTTTGTGAGCAATGAGCATATGGTACGAGCAGCAGCAGCCAAGGCATTTTGTAGGATTCCAGGGAGCCACCTACTTTCAACATCTGACTTCAGCACACCAACTGGTTACTGCTTTTCATAGGAGTAACTGACCAGCCAGCCTGTATATTGCAAGGTATTAGTTTTTACTCTGAGAACTGTATAAAAAAGGAACTAACCATGTCAAAGTCCATGGGTAAAAATTGCTGTGGCCCCCAGATTAGTGTATTTCATATTTTATTCTAGAATCAAGACATTTAACTAAATCTAAGGTGCACAGATAGGTGTGGATCAAGACCCAAAATAAGGTCTGTTAAAAAGTCCTGTATTCAAAATAAAATAAAATAAAACAAAATAAAATAGCTCTGTATTCATCAGTTATTGAAACTTTTGACTAAAGCTGGTTAAATCTATAACAAAAGCTTAACAGTTTTTACATTTTATGTACAACTTTGTGGAAGTATCAACTTCTCCTCGGAAAGTCTCTTACTTACTTTCTGTTCTTTTTTTTGCAGTTTTTGGCCAGGGCTGGGTTTGAACCTGCCACCCCCGGCATATGGGGTCAGTGCCCTACTCCTTTGAGCCACAGGCCCCTTTCTACTCATTTTTTGATTGGTCCACCCAAGGTCTTGATCAAACCTATTCCCTAAACAGCCCAGTTCAATGTGACCTTATCTGTCTGTCCCTACTGGAAAGGCCCTGGAGTATTGACCAGAGTCTTTCCTAGAACAGGCCAGCCCCAGAGTCTTAATCTGCCCCATTCCCACAACATCCCTGAGCAGCTTTACTGCCAACATCCTGCTCCCAGCTGGCTAACTGCCTGAAAACAGTAAGACTGATGATACCACATTTGTTTCAAGAGGGTATGAAAAGGTTCGTAACTTATGCAATAAAGCTTTCTAGGGAGAGCATGGCTGACTCCCAAGCTGGTCCAAAGATGGCTTGAGAGAGCTGGGAAGAACAACCGCATGACTTCATGGTGGTTAGGGCATTTCCCGAGCTGCCTGAGGCTGACTCAACTTAAACTTCCTCCGGTACTAGAATAGGAAAAGCTGGACTTTTTTTTACCAGATTTGGAACAGAAAGAAGAAAAGTACAGTGGTTGGGCTTGAAATCTGTCAGTACTTAAAAATAAAACAAGAAGCTTGGTTATGTGTTATACTCGGATATACTGTTATACCAAATTTTACTTCCTTTTTTGCTTTTGTTCTCATCCCAACCCCGACATATTCAACTCATGACAAGCAAAGTTCATAACGACAACAGAGTGTATCAGTTTGTCAGGCAAATCCTTCCTCAGCACCCCTGAGACGACTGGCTATTCATCTGGCTGTTGGCTCCAAATAACATAACCAGCCCCTGCTGTGTCTTTGGACTAACCAACACCAGTCAAAGCTTAGCAATGATGTCACCCACGTCCATTGCAGGAAAGGAGGCAACTACAGTTAGTTACAGCAGGAAGTGCTGCCACACAGAGATTAGTCCACAAAGGATTGGAACAGCTACAAGTGGTGGTTCAAGGCTTGGTCAAAAGGAATGATTTCTAGAAATACAGAAATGACCCAACACAGAGGAATATTGCCGAAATTTTTAGAATAGTTATTTTTTCTATATTCTATAATAGGTATGACTCATATGCAGACACGTCAAGGTGTCATCAAGATGCAGAAGTCATACTTTTTATTGAAGATCATATTTTTTCTTTGTGTCATTTTTAGATATTATGTCAGATTACAGATTAGCACAAAAGGAATGACCTCTCTTTTTGCAAAAATCCGTGAACTTCTCAAGTATTGAATAACCAGCCAAGCTGATACATTTAAAAAGGGGATTCTATTTTTTGTTAAGACTTAAAACTTAGTTCTGTTTTTAAAGTTTAATTCTTAAACGCCAAGCTACACAATTCAAATTTCAGGTTTTAGCAGAATTCACCTTCACAAAGCACTCAGTACTAGTCTCATGAGTGAAAGAGAATAGAAGATGAATGTTTTATGAATGATGTGTAGATAGGTGTGGATCAAGGCTCGGAATTAATTGAGACTCAGAAATAGGTGGTTAAGTTCTGATGTCCTCTGAGCTAGGTGAGATGAGGACAGCTGATAAGGACAAAATGGTATTATTTAACCCAGGAAGGGAGATGAACTTGTTACAATAAAACTCACTTCCAGGACTTTAAATGGACACCAACACAGAGAGGTAGGAGCCCACTCAAGTAGCGGACACAGAGAAGTGTCTTTTGTGATCAGCTAAATTGATGAGCAACCTCTCCCAGCTCCACCGAGAGCGTAGGGGTGCCCACCAAGGCCAAGAAGTCAGAGCCTCTAGTACCTTAAAACACATTCAGCTCCATGGTTTTGACCTGGGTAGAGCTCACACTCCACTTCTTGGCATTCACCTCAGTCACGTTATTTTATTCCCCTTTGCCCTTTTTGTCTTCAATCTTCATAATCAATTAGTTGTGAAAATTAAATAAAATATTTGGTGTAAGCCTAAAACAATGGCTGTTATATAGAAAACTTAATAAACAGACTGCGGTAAAAGTGCTTAACTTCAGAACTGAACAAAGCTTATAGTGCGATTATTGATTTAACATAATAATTTTATTAATTTTATCTTCATTTGACCACATTTGACTATACTTCTTTTAAATTAAATAGTCTCACTAAGATTACTGCTATTGACAGGCAGGCTGTGTTCAAAGGAAGTTATTTTCTTGCTCTGAACCTCTGTTACGATAAGAGACGATTTTTCACTGCCTTGTGCTGGTCTTTGGCACAGTCTAAATGTTTTAGGCACTGCAGCACGTCAGTATTTATGGAGTATATTGCTTTTTATGATCTCATAATGAAATGCAAGCATATGTAATCAAATAAATTTAATTTGGAAGAAAAAAACACACAGGGACATATACGCAACACTGCTCTACGTTGTCCCTAAGGAAACGTTCTTGCTTGCAATCCAGCAGCCGAGCATTGGTGACAGTCGACTTGGTGTGAGACCATGGATGATTTTTCTAGTCTATAGATTCAATTTAATCCCAAACAGAGTCTCAGAAGGCTTTGTTTAAGAAATTAGCAAGCTGAATACAAAATAAACATCAAATGCACAGAAAATAGAGCAGGTGAAATGATTTCGTAAAGAGCAAGGCTGAAGGGTTACCATGTCAAGCTTACTACGTCCGAGATAATTCACAAGTGGGAAAGTAATGAATCCAGAGCTGTGAATAATTAAGCTATCACTAGATAATTAATGATGGAATAATAAAATTACTAAGTAGCTTCCCTGAATGCAAACTAACTTGATGGCACAGTTTTTGGCCCATTTGAAATTCCAGGTAACTTACATGTTTTCTATCTGTGTTCCAAGATCCACCACTGGCAGATAAACATGGGCAACCAAGACCATTACAACAGAACCCGCCATCTCCCCTTTACAGAAAAATTGGGTAGGCAGACCCTGAGTACTCGCTCTCACCATTTTCAGGTGAGTCTGTTGGTTTGGGCAGACTTGATTGATACTCTGGGAAAAACACTAATGTCCCAAAGTCATACTGTCCTTGAAGATGGGAACGACTCTGGTGTTACACTGGGTTTGAGACCTGTTTCACACACATCATCCCCTTTCCACTTTACTATAATACTGTGATCACCAAGAGAAAAAGCTTTGTTCTTTATACTTTGAAATTATAGAAACCAGATGTCAACAAATGAGATCTAAACTTACAATTTCCTCCAAAAGGAATGAATGAATTTGGAATATAGACCTAGCATTTCGAATATAAACCCGGGTTCTCAGCTTCTTCTAAGTTGGTTTCCTTTCTATTCACTCGACTTTGTAGTGGCTAACAAACATCGGACAACTGGGTGATGCGATGTCGGAGTGTGTATCACAGAGGACCCGCGGCTGTATCTGAAATCTTCATGCATTTACAGTTATTCCTCAGACATGGATCTATGTCTGGAGCAGATTCATACTAAGATCATCTGCTAACACAAAGCAGCGGCTAATGAAAAAAGTATTCCAGTATCTGAATGTGACAACTGTATCTAGTACTTTCCTTTTTCTTCCAGATTATAATACAGGACACATTTCTTTGTTAACCTGTGATTTGAAAAATTGCATAATGCCACAAATGACCGGCTACCTCTTTGCCTTGCAAATCAACTTCTAAACGGTTTGGGTTTGACCTGCTTTGCTGTTAATAAGCTACTTAACATTTTGCTGCTGAAGATTGGGGGCAACTTTCAGTTCATTTTGTTCTCTAATGAATCAGAATTATGTATGGTTAGATGTTTCTACTCCTGAATAAATTCCCCGAGATCTGAGAAACATGGAAAACATAAGCTACCTGGACGCTTTTTGCCTTTAGCTAACTGGAATCGAAAACAAAGACGAAAGGAAAATGAAGGTTCTTTGTATCTCATTTCTAGGGACCAAAACCAGATACGCAGTTCTGAAACTGGCTCCTTTATTCTTAATAAGGAACAGTGGTGCGCTCTGGACATGAGCAATCTCAGTTTTTTGTTTGTTTGTTTTTGAGACAGAATCTCACCATGTTGCCCTTGGTAGAGTGCTGTGGTATCACAGCTCACAGCAACCTCAACTCCCAGAGCCGAAGCGACTTTCCTACCTCAGCCTCCCAAGCAGCCGGGACCACAGGCACCCACTACAATGCCCGGCTATTTTTTTATTGCAATTGTCATTGTTGTCTAGCAGGCCTGGGCCAGCTCGAACCCGCCTTGGCACTCATGGCCAGCATCCCACTCACTGAGTTATGGGCACAGAGCTGCCTTGAGCAATCTTTAAGTTCAAGAGCTGGTGTGTGCCTGCACCCGTGAACTTACCTTTCATCTTACTGGTCTGTTGCAGCCCGGAAGACCCTTCTTACTATAGAACAAAATCAGCCTTTCTGGCTTCTTAAATTTGCTTAATTCCTTCCCCAACAAATGTTCCATTCTTATTATGTGATGTTTGAATCTAAGAAAACAAAAGATGAGGTGATGTGAGAGGGCACCAATAAATACAAATACGTATTTTAAAAGTAGGTGGCTGATTTTCTCACTTCTTCACAAAGGAATTTCATTTTTATTGATTCGTACCTTATTCTGTGTTTATATTGGTTCTACACGTTCCAAAATTATTAACTCATTTTGTACTTTTATGTGTGACTCTTATATTTTATAATGGCTTTTAAATCCACTGGTAGGACATATGGTCCCCAATGGTGTCACTTGACATTAAACAAAATATTAAAATGTCACCTGATGGCTAACTGATGTTTTTTCTTGGGCTTCACAAAGGAATAGCAATGAAGATAGAAATCATTTCAGGAGAAAAAAAAAATGTGGGACTTAATTGCTACTGTCTGTTATACATGTTTTACAAAGCACACACACATACACACACACACGCATAGACTTTTTTTTGACACAGAGTCTCACTCTGTTGCCCTGGGTAGAGTGCAGTGGCATCACCTTAGCTTACTACCTCCTAAAACTCCTAGGCTCAAGGGATTCTCCTGCCTCAGCCTCCCAAGTACCTGAGACTAGAAGCACCTACCACAATGCTTGGCTAATTTTTCTATTTTTAGGAGAGTTGGGGTCTCACTCTTGCTCAGGCTGGTCTTGAATTCCTCAGCTCAAGCAATCCACCCACCTAGGCTTACCAGAGAGCTGGAATACAGGTGGGAGCCTCTGCGCCCAGCTGCTTTACAAAATATTGAATAATTTAAGCTTGACAGCATCTCTATGAGGTAGTCACTGCTATTATCCCCCTTGGAAAAAATGGGGAAAGTAGGCACACAGAGATTGGATAACTTGCTCAAGTTCATGTAAATAATTAGTACAAGAAGAGCAAGCTGAGAAATCTCCTTTAGCACTGTACTGTAAGTTATGACACCATACTCTAAACGGAGAATAAGTCCATTCATTAGCAACCTCCAGACCGGAGATGTGGATTTTTTAAAATCAATCTTAAGAAGTGGTTCATGACAGTAGCTAGCACTGTTTTTCTAGTCTATAGGTCCAATTTAATCTCAAAGTCTCAGCAGGCTTTGTTGAAGAAATTGGCAAGCTGATTCCAAAATATACATAAAATGCACAGAAAATAGAGCAGGTGATATGATTTTGTAAAGAGCAAACTTAAAGGGTTACAATCGTGTTTGCAGTTTGCCATCAAGTCACTGTAACCAGGACCACGTGGAGTTTGTGAAGACAGATATGGACACCAACAGTGAAGCAGGGAGCCGTAAATAGATTCACACATTTAGACTCAACTGACTTTTTTTTTTTTTTTTTGTAGAGACAGAGTCTCACTGTACCGCTCTCGGGTAGAGTGCCGTGGCCTCACACAGCTCACAGCAACCTCCAACTCTTGGGCTTACGCTATTCTGTTGCCTCAGCCTCCCGAGCAGCTGGGACTACAGGCGCCCGCCACAACGCCCGGCTATTTTTTTGTTGCAGTTTGGCCGGGGCTGGGCCCGAACCCGCCACCCTCGGTATATGGGGCCGGCGCCTTACTCACTGAGCCATGGGCACTGCCCCATACTCAACTTACTTTTAACAAAATACCACTGCGGGTGGCGCCTGTGGCTCAAAGGAATAGGGCGCTGGCCCCATAAGCCAGAGGTGGTGGGTTCAAACCCAACCCCGGCCAAAAACTGCAAAAAAACCCCAAACAAACAAAAAAACACCAACGGCGATTTACACGGTAAATAGTACTCTACTCAACAAATGATAGAGAAGCAATTGGGCAACTATTAAAAACATATTATACTCTTCCTTACCTCAAACTATGCACAAAATCAATCTGAAACCAATAATAAGCCTAAGGCAAAACCCTAGTGGCCTCAGGGAGTGTAAAGTTTTCTTAACCAGGATGCAGCCAGGAGTGAACACAAAAGAAGAAATTAATAAATTGGAATTCATAAAAATTAAAAACATCTACTCCTTCTAAGACACGCTCAAGAAAAACACAAGCCACACATTGGAAGAAATATTCTATATAAATAATTACATGCAGTGAATTATTAAAATACATGTTATTGACAAAATTTATAAATTATAAAAATGACAAATAATTTCTATCCAGTGTATTAAAATATATCTATAAAAATATCAAGACACACAAATAAATCACAAGAACACCAGCAACATCAAACGAAAGATCAGGGGGCTGCGCCTGTGGCTCAGTGAGTAGGGCATGGGCCCCATGTGCTGGAGGTGGCAGGTTCAAACCCGGCCCCGGCCAAAAACTGCAAAAAAAAAAAAGAAAGATCAGGACAAAGATATGTAAAGATGCTTTACAAAACAAAAGATAGAAAAATCCATACACTCCTGAAGATTTCTCAGGAGATGTAAATTTAAACCACCATACACCTACTAAAATGGCTAAAATTAAAAAAGTGACAATGTCCACACTGGAAAGGACGTAGAAGGGCTGGGACTCTCAGCATTGCTCGTGGGAACGTAAAATGCTGCATTCCCACTTTGGCACTTTCTTATTATTTAAAAATATACTTTCCACACCACCCAACAAGACTCTTCTGAGACATTTATTCCAAAGAACTAAAAACATGTTTGTGCAAAACCTTTTTCCTGGGTTTTCTTAGTAGCTTTATTAAAAACCTAGAATTAAACATGGCTCAAATGTCCATCAACAAGTAAACTGTTATGCAACTTGTGGTATACGCCAAGAAGGACGAAATATGAAATAACAAAACACAGGTGCGTGTAACAACATGCTTTTTATTTCTTTGTTTTTATTTTTGTTCATTGAGACAGAGTCTCACCCTGTAAGCCTAGGTAGAGTTCGTGGTGTCATAGCTCACAGCAAACTCCAGTCTCTTGGGCTTCAGTCATCCTCTTACCTCAGCCTCCTGAGTAGCTGGGACTTCAGGTGTGCACAGCCACTTCTGGCTAATTTTTCTATTTTCAGTAGGTATAGGGCCTCATGCTTGCTCAGGCTAATCTCAAACTCCAGAGAGGGGCAAGCCTCCTGGCTCGGCCTCCCAGAGTGCTAGTGTAACAACATGATTGAATCTCAAAGACATTATACTGCGTGAAATAATCTGGGTATGTGAAAGCAAAAATGTATAATTCCATTTATATCAAATGATAGAACATGCTGAAATAATTTGTAGTGACAGAAGTCAAATCAGTTGCCAGGGACCAGAGTCAGGTACAATTGATTGCAAACAGTCAGGGGCATCCATGGTGGTAAAAATAAATAGTCTGTCTCGATGATGACTGCGGTTACACGGTTGATTACATTGACAAATGCAATTGCATTTTATATGTAAAATGGGTACACTTATTTTATGGAAATTTTTCTCAATAAAGTTGATTAAAACTACACAATGAGAACTGCGGAAATGCCAAGTGGAACAAACAGAAAGACTATCAGTTTAAATCAGAAGGTGCTATGAGCTGACTTAAAGCGTAGTATTTATTTCACTGTATATGATCAGATGGAGATTCGCCCAACACCTACAATAGTCACCTGCAGTGGAAAGGGATTAATGGAAAAATATTAGCAGGGCAGTTACAATACTTTTTATGTAGTCCCCAAATTTTTGTTTCTGATTAAGTTGGAAAACCAATTGTGACTAGCATTTGCTCTCTCTCTCTTTTTTTTTTTTTTTGCAGTTTTGGCTGGCGCTGGATTTGAACCCACCACCTCTGGCATGTGGGGCCAGCACCCTATTCCTTTGAGCCACAGGTGCCGCCTGCCCTCTCTCTCTCTCTCTCTTTTATACATACATACACACAACACAAAACACACACCTTCAGACCCTCGCGATGGACAAAGACAAAACAAAGATTGTGAACAGCCCAGCAAGGCGAGGAAGCCTCTAACATTAAGACGCTGAGAAAGAACATTGAAAGTTTGCATATTGTACCTCCATTAAGCAAATCATAGGCAGGAGAAACTGGCTTTGATAGCTATTCCTGTAGAAACAGGTATTGAATCGTGATTACTTCAAAGAACACCAAGTAAATATCCAAAAATATCCAAGCTTTGGTGAACTATTACAAGCCTATATATATATATATATTTTATATTTCCACGCCTTTTGTGAATTTCATTACATCTAAGCTGGGTTAATAATTTAACCAGAAAAAGCAAACTTCAGTCAATTTTTTTTTTTTCCCCTAAAAGCAGGGATGACAGTTTCCTCCTAGAAGTAAGAAAACTAGGATGAAGAGACAAGAAAGAAATCAAGAGTCTGTTTGGTAGATGTGATGTGATTTCCCTGATGGCACCAGCGCTGATGTCAGAATCCAAATCTTCTGAATCTCAATTCAGTACACATTTTATTACACCTTGATACGTGTTACTGGGAAGATTATTTGGGGCCATCTACAATAACCAGCACTTCCAACATAGTATTATATATTCTGTAACCTTTACACCACAACCTTAAATGTAAACCACTTTGCATGCATTTCCTTCACATAATTAACTCATTGAGCATTCTCATTCACATAATAGTCTTATAAATAGAATTTGATAGATTCTGCTTTTATGTTGATATTATTGTTAAAAGTTTAAGGTCTTGAGACTCTCCACAGGAAGATGTAAAATCTTCAAAGGAACTCAGCATCTGAGATTTTTGTATTTCTCAATCTTATTGACTTATATTTAATAGAATAATGTGGAATTCAAAATACTTTCAAAAGAAAGCTAAAAAAAATTAAGAAGGTATTTGGTACCTTCTGAGGTCATACATTATTGTATGTGACCATCAGAATGACTCTCATGGTAGAACACGGGACCGTCCAGCCCTAGAATTCCCCGCGTTGCTTATTCAGAAAACCACCTGGATATTTCAGTTCAGCGGTGGTGTGAACAACACCAAAGGAGTTTCTGCTTTACCTTTGTTCTTATCAAATCTCTTCCGTATGTCCTGACAGAACGAATTAAAAGAACTTCATGCCCTGTATTTTTCATTACTTTTTCTATCCCCCCCAATTGGAGTATTCTTTTAGCGAGGTGAAAAGGAAATAATCACTTATTTGTGCTAGGGACCTGAAGATTATGAAGCCTCCCTGCTCACTTAACATAGAGAAGAATAAGCTCTTTTCTACCTTCTACTCTTAAATATATAATTTATGCTCGAGGAATCTTTGGATTAATGATAGTTTGTAAGAAAAGTGCCTATGACATTTCTAACCGGCTGTGCTCATGTGAACCACAGTGTCTGTTTCATGTCAGGGACAAGCTAAGAAATGGGAGATTTCCCCCAGCATCTTTCTTTAAATATTTCATTTTTAAAGATAGTAGGAGCCTCTACATTTTAAAGATAGTAATTTCATAAGTGTGAGATTAAATATAATTTTTTTCTACCTAGCAGGAAAGACTCAAATGATTCCAATGAAAATAATCATTCTGATGATGTGTTTATAACAAATCTTATAATATTATTTTGTAGTAATGTATTTATTTTGCATCTCCACCAGTGTAATTTTGGTTTATTGAGTTTAAAAATCATTCTTAAACTTTTCACAAGTAGATGCTTATACATATAAATAGTCTATTAGTTTTTTTTTTTCTATTTTGTTGCTGTTCTTGCAAAACTATTAAGTACATAGGTGGTAATTTGTGAAAATAGAACATACTGCAAAATTTAGTAAAATCTCCTAGAACTTCAAGTTTATACTTGGCCAATTTAGGATGGTTAAGTGGGAACTACTCCAGACAGCTTGATATTTCTCAGCTGAAGGTATATTTTTATTTGTTTACATTCTTTTGTTATCTATGGTGCAAGTTCTGACAATTAAGTCTGTGAACTTCCACTGAGTGCTGATGTTGGCAGCAGTGAAAAAACTCAGGTTTCACAACTTTGTTACATCAGTATCTATGAGCTGGGTTCACATCCACTTGTGTCAGTGTCTTGCTGCGTGGAGTTCATTACTGTTGTTGTGTGGTTTTGTGTCCTGTGGGGAGAATGTTGCAGCTTAAATTAGAGCAAAGAACAAACTCATAAATTTCTAGTTAAAATTGGCAATAGTGGAAGTGAAATCAGGGTCATATACTGTATGGGGATAATGCCATGAAGAGCACAGTAGGGTCCAAAAGTTTTAAACATTTTTTTTTCTGAGGGGAAAAAAAGCTCACTGATGAAAAGAGCTCAGGGTGGCCAGGAAGGAGCAGAACTGACTAAACCATGGCAGTAATTGGTTGAATCATGTGTCAAAATTGTCATCTGTGAGAAGCATAGAAGACCAAGGAAACATCGACAGAGAAACACTTAGGAAAATATTCATTAAAAATCTGGGCACAAGAACAGTATGGGTCTTGCATCACGACAGTGCACCAGCTTACACGGCACTGTCTGTGAGGGAGTTTTTATCCAGTGAACAAATAACCATATTGGAACACCCTCCTTGCTCAGCTGATCTGGCCCCCAGTGACATTTTTCTTTACCTGAAGATAGAAGAAATATTGAAAGGAAGACATTTTCATGACATTCAAGACATCAAGGGCAACAGGACCACAGCTCTGATGGCCATTCCCAAAAAAGAGTTCCAAAATTGCTTTTGAAGGGTAGACTAGGCACTGGCATCTATTTCATTTGGGGTATGCAGGGTTGATTTTGTGACATTAAAATCAGCTGAATAAATAAATAACTTGAGGTTACTGGGAGTATACATTTTTGCATATGCAAGAAAATTCAAGAAAGAATGATTGATAGTCCAGACCTAGTGTTCCAGATGGATGGACCATAGTTAATATTCTATTGACAGATACTGCTTACATATATTAAGATAAAAGAGCCACCACTTACGTGAAAATTAGGCTAATGATGTACTCTAGGATGAAGCAGAATTTCTATCAGAGCAATGGTGAAAAGAACATTGTGAGAAAGCACCGAGATTTAGGGCATTTTGATTGCAATAGACCATGAATGCTAAAGATAGAGGGAAAGCTCCAGAAGAAAGATAAGATTAGGAAATATATTTGAGAGTCATGAGCTTCGCTGATGATGGACCCAGGCAAAGACAAAGGGATGCTGAAATGAGGCCTGCGGCCTTTCCACTCCTGCCAAAAATGATGTGCCAAAAGTTTAGGGCTTTCAGATATTTCATATCTCCTGTTTAATTTCATGAATATTTTCCCTATTTTCTGTCTTGTTTCTATTGCCAAGGGGTCTGTCTCTACTTCATTTTTAATTTTTTTTTCTTTTCTTCATCCTCCTTACACCCAGTTCAGATATTTCCTCCTCTAGAAAATCTTTCCTCACTCCGTTCTAGATTTGCCCAATCAGAACGGTGTGTTTTTATTCTATTTCTATGTTAGAAACTGAAATAGTCTCTTTTGCTTTCTTTCCCATTGGATTGCCATATATTGGACAAACTTGAATGCCTGTTTGTTGTAATTCCATGTCACTGTTACTAGATATATAACATGTCACTTTTTGAATGTAAGAAAAATGATTTTTAGTAGTATTAATTAAAAAGGATATACTTGAGTTTTGAATGAATCAAGTGTAGTTGTCCAGGAATCTCTCTGTTTAGGTAACTTTGAAATTAACCAGCATATGTGTACTGAAAAATGAGGGCAGTTAAATAAGAATCAAGTCTTTAGAAATAGTGTTTAAAAAGGTAAACATTTTGCAATGAAATAAGGACTGCACAAGGTATTAGTTCACGAATGGACTCTAGACCCCTTTCAGAACAAGAAGATAAATAATGACTAATATTAAAGCTTCATGCAAAGAGAACAGAGGGTTCCGGGAACATGATAAAATCTGTTCTTAATTGTGTTTTTTCTTCAACCATGAAAGAGACAGAAAGAGAGAGAAACAAGTAGAAGAATCACCTTCAAAGTTAATAATTAAATTAAGGATCAACTAACTAGAGGGAAATCGAAGGCCTAGCATGGTGGTTCACTCCCGTCATCCCAGCACTGTGGGAGGCCAAGGTGGGTGGATTGTTAGAGCTCAGGAGTTCCAGACCAGCCTGAAAAAGAGGGAGATACACTCTGTATTAAAAAACCAGATGAGTGTTGTGGCAGGAGCCTTTTGTCCCAGCTCCTGTGAAGGCTGAGGCAAGAGGATCACTTGTGCCCAAGAGTTTGAAGTTGCTGTGAGCAATTATATCACAGAACTCTAGCCTGGAAACGGAGTGAGACATTGTCTAAAAAGAAAGTTGAGCCCAAGACAAATGTGGACAAAGTGTAAAGGCATTGATTCTAATAAACCAACCCAACACACTTAGTCTAGACAAGTGTGGCAAAGATACTAATAGATCCTAATCCACACAATCATTTATATGTACAGAGTGATTTGTTATTATTCATATACTAATACTTCTTCAGAGTACTAGGCCATAATCCAAACCTCATTCCATGTAACTGTTGAATAATTCTTTGTGGAATGCATTCTTATTTCCCTTATACAGAGAAACAGCAACGGTATCTGACGTGTGTAAGGACCCGAATGAGCTTAGAAGTAGATCCACGATTAAAGCCACATCTTTTGAATCCAAATCCAGCTCTTTCTAGAAGAGAGAAGAACCACCAAGAGTGTATTCTTAGATAGAAACGTTTTGAGAAGGAAAAACTCTTTGAGAAATAATAAAAAGTGGGAGAGACACAAATATATTTGAGTCAGTCTGTGTACTAAATAATGATCAAAAAAGAGAAAGAAGTAGATAAAATTAAATAACTGAAGTTGGTAAATTTGATAAAAAGAATCCTTGTACGATTTAAAGCGAATGAGTAAACAGTTGTTTTGAGGATATTGGAAAAGAATGTTGGAGAAAATTTGCCTAATAACTAATGTTAGTTTATTAAAGATTAATTCATAGACTCTTAAAATTATCATTTACTATTGTAATTATATATATATTTGTTTTCTGCTTGGGGGTAGCGATATCACAGATCGAATTACTGTGAAAAGCCATCTAATCATTTTGTTCAACACAGTTTTGTGGATAATATGAAGCTGGTTAAACAATTACGCTGAGGGAATCCTGAGTAAGGCAGTAAGGACAATTTGCAGGAACCTCTCCCCGCAGATACCTCAAGGCTCCATTCCTGCACCCATCCTGTTAGCCTGAAACTCATCTGAAGATAGTTCCCATATCCAATAAAATCCAAATTTGTTCTGAAGAATTGAAACTGATTTTCATGTGAATTTGCTTTTTAGGTTTGATTGATCTTTGCAATTAATAGTATTTGAGCAAACTCGAGTGATGGGGATAGTCACCTAAATGATACTAAGAGTAAGCTGGGCATAGCTGCCTTTCTAGGCACACTATTATTCTTCCCCTCGTAGTATAATAAAACTATTAAAAACAGTCCCCATTTCTTTCAAAATGACAAACATAAGGGAAAAGAAAGGAAAAGCAACAGAAATCCACGTCCCATTTTTCAGCATGGCATATTCTGAATCCAGGCACAGCTGCTGCTACAGGCAAAGCCTATTACAAATGCAAGTAAACTCATTTTTCCCCACTAATAATTTCATTAATTTCACTGTGTTTCAGGAATAAATAACATTGCAGTGAGTTATTAAGAGAAACAAAACTGGCCTCCTTAAACATCAGGTTAAATCATGAACCACAAAAAGGTATGTTGAGCATTCATTTTTACTTTATTATGAGTTATTATTTTCCCTTATTCCTTTATAAAAGTAAGGCTATTATTAGACTTGTTACAGTCACTTAAAACTCTCATCTCATGATGTACATAATAGTTTTTATTAGAGTAAGAAAATTGGGGACTACAGAAAGATGGACCACTTTAAATCCAATCCAAGATGCTATGTCTACTCACATAATATGTTTCTATAAAACTTAATGTATTTCAGAAGGAAATACTTTCATATAGAGATTTTGTACATCTCTGTAAAGTTTTAAAGCATTTCAGAGAGAAGGAAATAGGTTTTGAAGGCAGAGAGAGATGTTAGGGTTCTTCGGGGGGTAGATATAAATACATACGTAGAGTTAAGATTTATTATGAGGGATCGGCTTATGTGATTATGGAGACTAAGAAGTCTTATGATCTACTTTCTCCAATCTGAAGACTCAGGGAAGTTAGTGGTGTGGTTACAGTCTAAAAAATGTTTGAGAACCAAGGGCCCGATAGAAAGGGCTTGTCCAAGTCTGACGATCTCTGAACCAAGAGCTTCTATTCCCTCCATAAATATTCTGTAGCCCAGTTTGGGACAAGACACCATAGATAGATAGTTTGGTTATCCAGGATTATGGTTCTGTTCTTTGAGGTACTGAAAGAATAAAATGCAAGTGTGTTTGGAATTTGACCAGGCAGTGAGTGATGTCATAATGAGTGATGTCTGACGAACTGTGAACACGGTGATCGGAGTTGGTCAAATAGGGACCTGCACGAGGTTGATGTAAGTTATAATGGGCATACGCTCAAAAGAAATGGAGAAAAAAAAATAGAAATGAGTGTATGATTTGTTCCAGGTCGGACGGCACAGTGACAAGGCTCCTGAATTCCACTAGAGCCTTCAGAGAAACCTGGTCAAAAGTGGTTAGTAGCAACTGATCGTAAGCTACAAAGTTTTCAAATATGAATAAACTAACAGTGAGAATAACTTTAAACATATACTATTGTAATAGAAGCTTAAGAAAAACAAAATTAGATGCTCATTGTCATGAATGAGTGTAGGTTTTGAGCTGAAAAAGACCTAATTGTATTTACCTCCGCCACCTTCTAGGTTAGAAAACTTCAGGAAATTGCATATTTCAGTTTCCTCATGTCCAAAGCAGAGATGGGCAGATATGGACAGAGGTTAAGTTATATTCCCAAAGTCCTGTAGTTCATAAACGGATAAAGATTCTGAAGCTCTATTTTCTAAATTCAAATTTATTAGTACTTCCACTCTATCACAGTAACCTATGGTTGAATATCCAGAAAAAAAGCAGTAAAGATTTCACAATTCGCGTGCTGGGTTGGGATATTTGACTTGATTTATGGTGGTGCTTATCTCTACCAGCTGTCTTTAAATCACAAGGCTAAACATAGGCAAGAGTTTGCTTGGATTTTCCACTTTGGTTATTTAAAACATATTGCAAGAAGTTTCTGCACCTAGGTTTAAAGCACAGTGTAGTCAGTGGCAAAGATGAACTGTTCTCTGTAAAGACTCTAAACAAGGACTAGACATTTCTTCAGTTTTCAATCTACTGTGCTACATGGTTAAAACATAGTGAAAGCAACAGCAAAAGTAGGAAGATGGCAGAGCAGGAAGTAACATAGAGGCATGGCCACTTTGCCGCCAGAAAAGGGAGCAGATGGAGAATCGTATAAGTAGGAAATTTCAGAGCCAGCCAGAGAAGACGGCAGAGTCAGCGCGCTGAGAGCAGCAGCAGGAAGAACACAGATTGCTGAGCTTCCCTGGTGCAGCCGCAAGATCCTCGAGACCAGCCAGGCTGTGGGGCAGAATTCTGTCTAGCATGTGTAGACCATGTGGACGGAGAAAGTCCTGGGATGTGATGTCCAAGCCATCAATGCACGTCTTCTGAACGGAAGGTCCTCTCTCCTTGATACTAAATGACTGGTGTTCAAATGCCCCACTCTACCTCCTTGTCAAGGATCTACAATAACCTCCAATAAATCCGGATGTTAATTAATCGACATGACCTTGATAATCTCCCAATTTACCCCTATTTTCTCACATCTTCCAAATAGTTAAAAGTAATTTTTTCTCTATATGGTGAGCACAATGTACATGTCAAACATTAAAATCATTTCAACGTCATGTAAGTTTTTTAAGCAAACGTTGAAAACAATAATGCCAATATTTTTTTGTAGGTATATTTATCAATGCACCACATGTTAAATATAACCTTCTAATCCACATTTACTAAGTTTCACAAATACCCTTGTAAGATGCACTACAGGTGTAATCCCACCAATCCTCCTCCCTCTAAATGTGGAATGTAAATGTCTCAACACAATAGCTAAGAAAATGCCAGGAAGGCTATGTTAACCAGTGTGATGAAAATGTGTCAATCAGTCTATAAAACCAGTGTATGGTGCCCCATGATCACATGAATGTACACAGCTATGATTTAATAAAAAAATAAATAAATAAGAAATATAGACCAAAAAAAAAAAAATACCTTCTAATCCTTAGTTTCACCAATTGGCAGCATAGCGTAAACTGGAAATACCTCAACTGATGTGAAGGATTAATAGTATCATTGTCATCATCATCTTCATCACCATTGTCATCATATCATCGTCATTATCTAGCAGGGATGTCCAACCTGTGGCCTGTGGGCCGCATGAGAATTATGTGAGGACTTTTTTTCTTATCTGTGGTGGAGAATATTGCAAAACTCTTGCATGGACTTCTCTTTATTATTATTTTTTCTTATCAGTTTTCATTATTGTTTGTGTATTTAATGTGTGGCCCCAAACTTCTCCAGTATAGCACAGAAAAGTCAAAGGTTGGACCTCCCTGACAGAAATTCCCAAAGACAAGTGGAGAATCTATCTTTGCTTCACATAGTGTCTATTTTTAAATATCTAATGGCTTTGTCAAAATATACTGATAATTTATTTAGACTGAATATGACACAAAAAGCCCTCTGTGTGTTTTCAATGTCATTGGGTAATACTTGGAATGATTGCTTCTCTGACTCCACTGAATATAGACCTAGTGTGTCTATTTATCTAATGAACACAAAGAACCAGGGCAGAGAATTCCCTGCTGGCTTATTATACTGTTCTACAGAGTCTCTTCCATTATCGTGACCTAAATGTTTGTTTCTAGTAATATTGATTTAGTAGTCTCTCTTGCTAATTACACAACGAGTTAACTACAACACAGCACAACTTCACATTTATTTGTCAACTGATATGTAATAAAATTTAAGCTTTGTTCAAGCCAAGAAAGAAGAACGGGCATCTTGAATTGATTATATTTTCTTCTAAACACTATAATACTTTCTTCCCTAAAACTTGGATCATTTCAGAGTAGCAGTTTAATACTTCTTTAAATCTTGCTCTTTTGATTGCTTAAAAATAACAATCTTTTCCCCTACTTTACAGACATAGTGAGATCAAATTTAAAATATAATTTTTTAGTGTATAGGTCTATGAATACATGAATTTATAAAAATGTATACACTAAAAAAAAATTCTATTTCTGGGGGAAGCAGAAAGAGGGATGGAGGGAGGGCAGTGGGGCCTTGGTGTGTGTCACACTTTATGGGGGCAAGACATGATTGCAAGAGGGACTTTACCTAACAATTGCAATCAGTGTAACCTGGCTTATTGTGCCCTCAATGAATCCCCAACAATAAAAAAAAAAAAAAAAAAAAAAATGTAAAAATGTAAAGCAAAAAAAAAAAAAAAATTCTATTTCTTTTTATATCTTGTCTCAAAAAAGTTAGCCTCTTTTCAATACAAACAACTTTTACCTAATTTAAGACCTTTCAAATAATTTATCCTGTCTCGTGTATCTAAAAATGTCTCTTCTGTTCTTACATATTTATTCATATTTATAAATATAACTAAAGCATCATTATCTCAAATATATCCCCAGCTTTAGAAATCTCCTTGACATATAATAAATAAATTATAACTTCTAGTTATAAAAACAGTATGTTACCAGAAGAGCAATTGATGACCAAGTAAAATTGCTGCATTTCGTTTAAAATATAAGGAACTTTGAGCAATCACTGGAGTGAAAAGGCAAGGCAAATGACATTTTAGGAAATAAAAACATACACTTTAACCTCATTCCAAAAATATGTACCAGGTCGTTGAACAGTTACAAAGGTAGAGGAAAATGCGTATGTGGATATATAGATATGAATCTTAGTTTGAAGATGCAAAAACAACTCATATGGGGCGGCGCCTGTGGCTCAGTGAGCAGGGCGCCAGCCCCATATACCAAGGGTGGCAGGTTCAAACCCAGCCCCAGCCAAACTGCAACAAAAAATAGCCGGGCGTTGTGGCGGGCACCTGTAGTCCCAGCTACTTGGGAGGCTGAGGCAGGAGAATCGCCTAAGCCCAGGAGTTGGAGGTTGCTGTGAGCTGTGTGAGGCCACGGCACTCTACCGAGGGCAATAAAGTGAAACTCTGTCTCTACAAAGAAAAAAAAAAAAACAACTCATATGTTTTAAAACACAATTTTACTGAGCAAAAATATAGTATATTGAAGGTTAAAAGGAGTGGAAAACGATCCCCCGCTATGTAGGCAGTTCACTTTCTGTAACTGATGACTCCCTGTTGACTGGTAGAATGTGTTTGTATGTAACTTTATTTACAAAGTACTGACTTAATATATTCTACTTAATGCAAAACATGAGAATGATTAATTTTGAAATAAATAAAGGTTTTTCATAGGAGGAAATCCCGAATTCATCATGTTAGATGACTTGACCCTATATGCCAAGTATTACTGGTGCCTGATAAATAATTCAAGGAAAAAATAAGAAACACCTTGGGACATCTCTCTACTTAAAACAGTTGAGTCTTCCATATATTTCTAGTAATATTCAGATATAAAACTGGATTACTGTAACAACTCTTGTGTATAGGGAGTAGGGATAATGATGAAACTGTTCTGTAGACTATGTGAGTCAAATCATATTCCAATATTAGAAATATAAAGATATTAGATATGCACATAGTTTGAAAAACTTTTGAATATATAATTAAATTCTTTGCTTTTATGTCAATGTCTTTTAAAATTGAGTAGAACAAATTATCATGTATCATTTCATTTAGGATGTTTTATTTACTGAGTGAAAGTTCTTTTATATTTCTGAGCCCTATAAAAAGATGATTTGGCGGTGCCTGTGGCTGAAAGAGTAGGGCGCTGGCCCCATATATGGGAGGTAGCGGGTTCAAACCCAACCTCAGCTAAAAACTGAAAAAACAAAAAAATCTGTGATTCATTATTCAATACATAATATGAGTTTTAATATTATCTGCTTCAAAGAGATGGAAATTGATACCTTTATCTAGATGACAACTGGAAATTAAACAGAGGTGATTTTCTTGGAGTTGGTATCTCTACTAGTAATAATCTGTTCTTTATATCAGAACAGCAGCAAGAATAGGCCGACTATGTGTATAGCTCTGCTATGCCTGTCATCTCCCTTAAGATGCTTTTTGATGTGCATGAGGAAATGTGCTCTCCAAGGACATGTGACGATCACAGGTGGAGTGTCATGCCTGCAAGAACACCCACGATGTTCTTGATTGGAGCAACTCTACCCAAAATGTCTGCTTTTTAATTATTTTTCCAGACATGCCTTCCACCTAGTCTGGCTGCTACCATGAGGGTGCTCGAGCCTGGGATATATACTGGAGATGAGATCTTAGTGCCCAGGCCAGTCCAAAGCCTGGGAAAGGTTAAGCCCAACTGGAGAGTATTTTCCTTTCCTTTCCTTTTATTACAGGTGAGACAGTAGAGAACATTAACCAGCCAAAAGGATGAACTCTGTAGAATGAGAAAACTGTATTCTCGTCCTACATAGCCACAAAATAATTTTGAATATTTGGACAAGTTATTTAGTATTTTTGAGCTCCTCTGTCAAATGGTAGGGTGAAGATTAAAAGGAGGTCATCCTTGTAAAAGTCTTAGCAGGCTTTAGAGTGTTCAATAAACACTATGTACTATTAAAATACTACACCCCCCCCACACACAGACATATGGACATATATGTATTTGCTATAGGTTGAGTAATTCAAAATTTGAAATTTTGAAATGCTCCCAAATTGGAAACGTTTAGAGTACTAACATGATATCACAAGTTGAAAAGTCCGTGCCGATCATCCTTGATTTCTGATGGTTCAATGTACACCAACTTTATTTCATGCACAGAATTATTTTTAAAGATTATAAACATTTGTTTTATTTCATCTTTTCTATTTTCTTTTTATTTTCTAACATATTTTGCATCCTTTCTTTATCAGTATTTTTCCATGCATACTTTAGTATTCTTTTGCTGGCAAATCTATTTGTATTATTACATTTTAAAATTTCAGTATATTAGGAGGGAACACCTGTATTGTTTACAGACTTTGTTTTTGTCCAGATTGAGTCAATGTTATACACTTAAGTGTGCCCCCCTCCCAAATAGTGTACACTGTACCTAACAGTAGTGCAAATTTACCCATCTGCTCCTCACCCCTCTCCCAACTTGGTATTCTGTGCCATTTACTTCCATCTGTTGACTGATGTGTTGATCAATTATTTTCAATTTGGTATTGAGTACATGTGTTTGTTTCTCAATTCTTGTGATGTTTTACTTAAAAGAGTAGTTTTCAGTTCCCTCCAGGTTGTTCAGAAAGTTACTAGATCAGTGTGACATTCATTACACACCTTTGCTTCCTCACGCCCAACTCCTAGCTCTAGACCCTCTCCTCCCACTCTGCACTTTGAACGGGACATTCAGCTAGAAGTGGTCCTGGTTCACTCCCAGATGTAGCTACTCTCTCATTTTACTTCCCCTTGAGTTTGTTCCATTCCACCAATACCACTTCAGCATACATTCCTTCAAACTTGTGAAACAAGGATTGAAACCGTTCCTGGATTTAAGCAACTCAGCAAATTCCATATCTTTATCCAGGGTGGAGGTGATACCCAGTGTCAACTTCCAGAAAAGTACTTAATCTGGTGCAGCACCTGCCCTCCCTCCATACACATGCAAGAAAATGTGTTGGATTAATATACGGAAACAATGGAAAGATGAAAGAAAGAGGCTCAGAATTCAGCCATTCTCTCCTTAACAAGATGCTGAAAGCTATACCCACATAATATAAATTAAAGAACCTTTGGTAGCAGGACCAGGCTTCCTCAAGTTCATGCCCAATGTCTTTGCATACTTTTGTGCTTGAATACCTCAACACATTTTGGACTCATTTTTAATGGCTACTTCTTTTTTTCTTTCATCTTTTCTAGGTGCTCTTTTTTTTTATTAAATTTCAGAATATTGCAGAATACAAACTTTTGGTTACATGTGTTGTTTTTTTCAAAGTTCACATCAAACTTATGAGCATACCTGTCACCCAGGTAGCATATATTGTACACATTAGGTATAAATTCACCAAAGCCCTACTGCCACCTGCTGGCTTCTGCTGAGTTTCACTTTCATGTGCCCCTGAATGGTGAATCATCACTTCCAGTTTACTAGTGAGCGTATGTGGGTGTCTGTTTTTCCATTCTTGCTGCACTTTACTTAGAAGAATTGTCTTCAGTTTCATCCAGGTCGTTGACAAAAAGCATCAGCCCACCATGCTTTATGGATGAGTAGGACTCTGTGAGGAGCACCCTGTGGTGCACATAAGCCATACTTTGATGGACATCTGTTCATGGGCACTTGGGTTGCTTCCACGACTTTAGGATTGTGAACCGTGCTTCAGTAAACGTTCAAGTGCAAGTGTCTTTTTAATAAAATGACCTTTTGTCCTTTAGGTAATACCCAGTAATTGGATTACTGGCTCAAATGGCAGGTCTATATTTAGCTCTTTGAGATGTCTCCACACTACCTCCACAGAGGCTGTACAAGTTTGCAATCCCATCCACAGTGTATACAAGTGTTTCTTTCACTCTGCATCCATGCCAGCATCTGTTAATTTGGGACTTTTTGGTAAACTCCATTCTCACTGCATTTAGGTGTTATCTCATTATGGTTTTAATTTGCATTTCCCTGATGATTAGAGATATCAAGTATTTTTTCATTTGTTTATAGGCCCTTAGTTTATCTTCTTTTGTAAAGTTTCTGTTCATACCTTTTCCCAACTTCTTTACGGAATTTCTTGACTTTTTTTCTTGCTGATTTGTTTAAGTTCTTTATAGCTTCTCTTTATTAGCCCTTTAGTGGATGTATAGCATGCAAATATTTTCCTCCACTCTATACGTTGTCTATTCTATTGATGGTTTCCTCAGCTGTGCAGAAGCCATGCTATTTCCATCATCCTGTCAACTTAATGTTAAACATTAGCCTGTTGAATTGGACCTTATTAGAAATATTTATCTGATTTAACCCTGTATTGCAGACACTGAGACATCCACTCATCCAGCAAATATTAACAAATGTTGATATATGACAAGAATTAAACAAAACATTGGGGATAAGGGATAATCAACATAAACACAGGTCGGATCATCATGGAGCTTATGGACTGATGGGGAAATGGGGAAATGGATGTCTCATAGCAAACACTACGTGTCATTTTTGATGAAGAAAAAGATCTACATAATGAAGAATAGGAGAAAATTCACATATTATTACATAATTAGCTCCTTCTTATCAATTGTTTAGTCTTTAACCGTTATCATAATATCATGTGTATAATTGGAAATTTATAAACATTTATTGAAGTAAAAGTAGTTGAAGTAAGAAACTAAATGTAAAGGATATACTATATAAAAATATTATTTGCTTTCTCTTTACCTATCAATGAAAAAAATGTAGACATTTTTGGCTGTTCAGTGCAAGTTCTTTTGCCATGCTGAGTTTTTACTTCGTCTGAGATAGTGTAGTAGAAAGGTTGTTTGTTTGGGTTTTTTTCTGAAGTTATGTTTATGTTTTAATCAGCATTTTTGTGTGTGCTATGCTTCAAATTTATTATAGATTTTGTCATTTATTTTTGAGAAATAAGCTATAGGAATTTATATTTAAAAAGCTAAACCGCATGTGTAATTGAAAATGTTGCAAAGTCTCTGCCGTATAACTCATTATCTTCCTTTGAATTAAAATGGAGTGTTTAAGACAAGGTCAATACCTTCTATACAAGTAATTAGACTTGTTTAGCCAATAGGTTAGAATTCCAAAATCTAGCTAATATCTACCAAAATCATGCTTTTAATTCTTTTTAGGTGTTACTAGAGATACGAGAATCAAATTTTATGAGATATCCAAATATTAAAACTGATCTTAGTAGGATGTAAGCACTCCAATTTGTACAAATAGTTAACACATTTAATCCCACAAAGGCATAAATGGATTCATGATCTATGTATATATGACTTAATAAAAAAATGAAAAAATAATTTAAAAAACTGATCAAAAAATAGCCTGCAAGAATATGTATTCTTCAGAGACTACTTTGTTTTTTGTCTCATTTGATACCTTTTAAGCTGCAATATTCAGAAATGAACAAAAGTAATAAATTATTTTCTCAGAAACTTGATACCAAGTCATAATAGCGACTGCCATAGCACAATCGTAGAGTGGAAAGATACTGAACTAATTGCTAATATTGGGAAATAAAGGAAGACCTAGGTTAGAGAGATAATGTGAAAAAGGTTAATCAAAATTTGGTAGCTTATTACAAAGCTGCTAAGCCTAAAAGAAATGAATCCAGGAGTATCTGATCTTGAATGGCTTGGTAAGTGATGATATGCACTATTGACATTAATAATAGTAAATAAAAGTAAAGGCCGACAATGTTTCACCCTTACATAAGTTTTCAGGTCCTTTATCCCTTTCATGCTTCTTTGTGTTTCCTTAGTAAACTAAATCTGGCTACATCTGTATTTTTGTGCCCATACGCAACAGTCCTGAACAGAGTTGAGCTAAAGCAAATGAGCAAAATTACATGTAACGAAACTCTTGATAACACCTGTAAAGCTGTATCTTTGTAGTCATTTCAATTACCCATTGCTCCCATCCCCTGAAGGGTACAGATATACCTTTAATACTTCTTAATTCTTTTTTTCATTTTTTTTTTTTATTGTTGGGGATTCATTGAGGGTACAATAAGCCAGGTTACACTGATCGCAATTGTTAGGTAAAGTCCCTCTTGCAATCATGTCTTGCCCCCATAAAGTGTGACACACACTAACTAATACTTCTTAATTTTTTTGAAAGGGGTATTTTCTGAACATTCTTGTGGAACACAAGCACTAAGTTCCATATCTCTGAAAAATATAGCTTTCTCTTCCCTGAGAATATTACTCTAATGTTACTCCTTATTGTGATAATGACTACCTTGTTTCTTACGGTTCCGTATTAATCACTTGGCTTCTGTTATTTTTGGTGCTGTTATCTATAGTAATATCATGACCAGTTCTGTATGCTATGTGGCTTAATCAGCTCTGGACTGGACGGTAAAGCCACCACTGAGTGTCTCCATCCTGAGTTTTCTAGACATACATCTAGTAGTACTTCCACTAAGATACTGAGATGTATTAAATACTCTGAGGCTTTGATCTCTTCTTCTACAATCTTCCCTTATAGTCCTGGCATTTTAGCATGAGTTACTGTGAGCCAGCACTGTGTCAAGATTTCAAGACCTGTACTGACATCACGTTAGTGCTGTTTCCCATAGTGTTTGCTGAGAGATTAAAATGTTCATCATGGAAAAATGTCCCCATGTTAGAACCATCTCTAACATCCAATTTTAAGTTGCTCCAGCTTCGGAATCTATTTTCATATATATTCTCCTAGCTCTAGGCAGTATATTTATGCGAGAATTTTCAACTCCTTGACCACGTACTCTCTTCTTTACCAACTCAGTCTGTACCCAGGAGGCAATACTGGGATTGTCATGGGTATTTCTCAGGTTTCCAGGAGGGAAGGGGAAGAGGAATGAGAAGGGTGAACATTGTTTCATAAGGTGCGTGCCCTATGGGTGCTTCTGCGTCATTGTCAACAAGGGAGGCCAATCCATTTTAAGAAGGAAAGTAGTTGTTTTTATTAGCACAGTGGATTCAGAGGGGTGTAAGTGTTCAAGACCCTTGGCTGCTCTACCCAGGTATATCCACTCCTAATGTTAAGGTTTTAGTTCCTTACATGTTAGTGTCTTGACCATTAGGCAGAAAAATTCAACCTTAACTAAGTTCTGACACATGTTATCGTCCTGAACTTGCTTGTCTCCTCTGATCTCTTACTGTAAAAAGCCAAAGATTCATTAAACGCTGCCTGAGAGACAATGTGACGTTCATATTTATTTCCCTTGAATTGTTGATTGATCATGCTGAGCCTGTCATTACATCTCTCCCTGAAATCAATGGCACTCAGTAACAGCCCCCTCACTTCACAGTTTTTATAGTCACTATTTTCTTGATAATTTTCTAACTCCAGAGATAATGTGCAAGACAATACTTATTCCTCCCAAAATTGTCTCAACCAAGCTTCTCACAGCTAAAAGTTTAAATAATTGCATTGTGCTCCTGATACCCCACCTATTCTCAGTCGTATGGTTCTTTTTGTCAGATAACTGACAAATAATTCATATCCTCGATCTCACGTTAGGGTCTGTTTGTGGGATGATTATGGTCATCAACTACCTTATATTTCTTTTCTTGCAAGAGACGATGACTCAGAAAGTTGTACGCAAGGGTTTCATTGGGTACACCAAGGTCACACGCTGTGAGAAAGTGCAAATGTCATCTTCCAATTTGAGTATCCTCTTGTCTTCTTTTTGCCCTATACTTGATTATTTTTTAAATACTTTTTTCTAGTACTTCTACGTTTCTTGTCATTTGTAGTTAAATCAGTCACTAGTTAATTCAAGTATACATAGTAGAGGAAAAAGTTTTTTGAAGCCACAGATGTCATATTTTATCATGACCAGGTATATGTTTATGTTCAGGATATTTGTATGTGGATGGTTAGACTGTAAGATAACTTGAGAATAGACATTTAAATCATTTACATCCCAACAACAAATGTCAAAATGGCATCTTCCTTTTAAAAGTGTTCTCCTCCAGAAATTAATAAAGGCACCTGTTATATAAGACTTTTTGTTGTACACACAGTAACAGATTCCGTTACTACCCTACGGGCCAAGATACCAAAATATATTTAACAGTATGGTCTGATGAGGGTGCACTTGAAGAACAGTCCATTCTAAGATAAATAACACATGCATCACATTTATTTTTGCCACTTTTTATTGCATTTTTCTAAAGTGTATTTCTTTACACTTATATTAAAAGAGAAATACAGAAAAACAACACTTTATATAACCCTCAGTGAAAATGGCCCCAAAAGACTACTCTTTGGGTAAAATTCTGATTACTTCTTAAATTGTATTTTTAATTTTCTGAAATGGAAGACATGAACGATTATGTATATACAGGGCTACCAAAAGACAAAATAGCAAAAACCTTCAATTAAAGATCTAATTGGATTTTATTTGCAATTCTCAGACTGGGTCCCACTCCATTGGTGACATAGGTCGAGTGTTCCAATGAGCTGAGTGTAGGAGTTTGGCTTTATCAATAGAAAAGATGAACGAAGCAGAAATAATGAAAAAAGAAGCGTTTATCAGTGTTTTCCAAGTTACTTTGAAGCAGAAGGGCTTCTTTTCATCTGGCTTATGCAAACTTGGCCCCTTTGACAGGTTGCTGTTAATCCCCTGTTTGTGGAAAACGGACAGATTGCAGAATTCATAATTCGTTGTCATCACATGGCTCTTAGCACGAGGGACGCCACTTGGTTTGGTCTGGTCTACTGGGGCCTAGTGCCAGAGGCCGGTCCAAACCAATGGGCTCCCATAAAGCTTGTTTAACAAGGCTGTATTTCTCAAAAGAGATCATGTACATATTTCAGTGTTGAATCTAGTTTTATAACATTCATTAATGAAGCTTTATAGAAAGTTCACACCAAGAGGTTTATATTTCAAATATAATACATGAGAGACCTCAAATGGATCAACATGCATGCAAATAGAGTTCTAAGAACATTTACTTATTTTATTAATTTTTATTGATTTTTGTAACCTAAAGGAAATGATTCAATTTCTCTACGGTGAGGTACAGTATATAGACAGGGTACCGCCTGCATATTTATCATGAAAGAAAAAAATTCATTTATTTTTCTTCTTGTTTGAGGAAAAAAAATGTATAAGAACCTGAGCATATTGGAGGAGGCATGAGAGGGGAGTGTCAATATCAAATACGCAAATCAATGCCCAGAGTAGTGTGCTCACAATGTTCATAATACTGTCTGACATGTATTTTATTTAACTAATCAGAAATCCAATGACATATATCAATCCCATTTATTTAGTGAGAAGCAAACCAGGCAAGGTGGGTCTAGTGAATTATGCATGAATATATATATTGAGTGATTGCTAGATTTAAGCACAAACACTGTTTGGCTTCTATTTTGTGGGACTTTTTTGCTTTGTGGGTTTTTTTTTTGGCTGGGGCTGGGTTTGAACCCGCCACCTCCAGTGTACGGGGCCAATACCTTGCTCCTTTGAGCCACAGGTGCTGCCCTGTTTTGTTTTGTTTTTTAACTATACCACAGTGAGTTATAAAAGAATTGTAAATATCACACTGGCAAAAATATGCTAATATGCTAATGACTATCATTAGAAAACAGTTGTCTTTGTCTTTCATCATACTATAATAATGACAGGGATCATTTTAAAATAAATAGAGTAAGGAGTAGCTGACCCAGCAGAATCTGTAAAATATCTCATCTCTAAATATCACCCTTGCATGACATCTTAGTTATCTGACATTTTACTCTTTCCACATCAGTCTTCCTTCAAAAGACCTTCTTAAGCTGGCCTAGCCCTTTGGAAGACCCAGGTGGGAGGATTGCTTGAGGTTTGGAGTTCAAGATCTGAGCAAGAGTGAGAGCCCATCTGTACAAAAAAATACAAGAATTGGCACGCAAGTGTGGTCCCAGCTACTTAGGAGGCTGCATGAGGCAGGAAGATCTTTCCACCCAAGGAGTTTGAGGTTTCTGGGAGCCCTGGTGATGCTGCAGCACTCCAGCCTGTGTGACGGGGCAGGACCTTACCTAAAAATACCAAAAAATAAAGAGACCTTCTAGAAGGCCTGCTTGTGGCATTACTTATAGGGCAATACATTCAGTCTCTATTGTTAGTTCTGTTATCCTTTACACAGGTTTCTCTTTCACATCAACCCTCCCCTAGCAATAAAAATATACACTAAGACTAATTTTTAGTTCTAAGTTCTATAAAATAATTAAAACCTGAGTAGTAGATGGTTAACATTAAAATAACATCACTTTATTAGGTAAAGGAGGAGATGCTGGATCCCTTTAGGTAGGGACAATCCTATAGCCCTCCTTCTATGACCCACAAGAGTTTATCTAGTTAGTCTCCTCCAATCTCTCACCTAACACACCATTACAGAGAACAGGCTGCAACAGAATGAAGAACAAATGGACACAAAGAACACAAAGATTTAAGCACCCCACAAGTCCCTTGGGTATTTAAAGAAAATGTCCTTTGTATGAAGTACCACCTGCAACCAATCCTCAACAAAGGTTTCCTCAAATCATCTCTGTAGTTTACAAACTCTGCTCTCCTTTTTACGACACAATGTCCCATAAAAACTGTAAGAATATTTTTCAAAGTTGTGCATTTACACAGGGTAGAAATTACAAGGTAGGTTCAAAAGAGACGGAGGCCAGAAGAAGAGGTGTGAATTAGGCTACTGCAGTGGCAGGAGGACGTCGTAAGGCGTTTGGCAAGAGTGAGCAGATAGCAGCAGCCACTCCAAGTCACAAAGTGTGGACAAACCTTTGGTGTCCAAAGAAGCATGACATTCAGATCTAGTTATTTTACTGTGTTCAAATATAAAGAAAGTCAGGATTGTATAACAAGACACTTCCATCCTGGAACACACAAAAACAAATATTACCTGGTAATCTAGAAGCACAGATGCTTTAAAATTCTATAGAGACCTTTGAGGAAGGAAATTTGAGCCAACTCCAGCGAAATTATAAACTTAAGCAGATGCGTTTGAATGCGATCCCACCTCAGTGAGGATCCTTGGAGGGTATGAACGAGGATGACTGCCATAAATAATCCAATTTTGCCATCTGTGTGATCCAAATCGGCAATCTATTTTCTCATCCCCTCCAAAAAAAAAAAAAAAAAAAAAAAAAAAAGAAAAGAAAAGAATCAGAGGTGTTGGGGGAAATGTAAAGAAGCCAGGGACGTATGTGGCAAATAACAAACCCAAATCTCCCAACTCACTTTCAATTTCAAGGCCATTCTAAAGTAATACATAGTAATTTTATTACATAAAATTTTCCAATTTTATAAGTCAGACTCTTATGCTCTTATATACTTTCAATTTGTTCATTTAGTCTTTTAAGGTCATTTCAAACAAAATTGTTATCATTACAGTTTCTGGGGCTCAGGAATATTTGGAGTATCTAAGCGAGGTGGATTTTTTTTCAGGATCTTTTGCAGGATTCAAGCAAAATATCATCTGAGTCTATACTCAGCTAAACCTTGATTGCAGCAGGAAGGTTTACTTCAAAGGTGCCTTATGCTCTTGGAAGTTGATTCTGGCTTGATAACAATGGGTCTGTTTCTGTCCACACGGTCCACAAGCCACTGTTAAGTAACGTGGCAGTGCACCACTTACTTCTCCTCCCTTGGTCAACAGGGAAGGCATCACCTACATTCAGAAGTGGAGCTGTTAAACTGGTCCCCAAAAGGAAGATAATTCTACCCAACAAGAAGCCAGTTCAATAGTTGATTTGGATTCATTACGTTCCCTGATACTTTTGTAGAAAAATCACCAGGTTTTTGTGCTCCAATATTGATCAACAGATGATCAAACAATCCTATATATTTATGTGAAAATAAATTTGTTAATAAAAATTACAAGAACTTCCTCTATAGATTAGCATTTAATTCTCATGACAAATTTGAGATTTTTATAATTTCATCATTTTATAGTGGAAGTACACTGTAGATTCAGTTTCTACAATTTTAAAATAATACCATTAATCACATGAATTTTCTAATCTGAAGTCCAACAAAAATATCAACACTTCAAAGTTTGTGTTATTTTCATTTCCCAGTGGATATAAACTTAAAAAGAAATGAGAACTTATTTAACCAAAAAACTGTTAGCTTTATTTTAAAACATTTATTCTAACTCATGGAAGAAAACATTCAGAACTAAAGTTGTACTCTATTTTAATTCATGCATTTTTAAAAAAACATGAACATCTCAAACTGGTTAAATGCATATCTATAATGCTTATCAGCCTAGACATCAATGGATTTCAACAGGATGGAATTAGCTCCAATTTATCAATGAACAAAGTCTGCCGGAGAGGGTAAAAATATAGCAAAGCAATAAAATAGCAACAGAGATTAAGCAAAGATTGACTTGAATGGTATAGATGGTAAATTGTACTGAATTCTACTGAATTAATCATTTCTCATCGATTTTTAAAATCCTTGGTGGACCATTACCAGGACCTTTATCTCCAGTTGCTCAGATGAACAGATTTTCTTTCTCCAAGATGAAGAAGTTTCCATGGAGATAAGCCAATTTATCATAGTAAAATTAGATTACATTTAAGTTTGTAAGAATTTTGTATAACTGATTAAATCTTTTTCTTTGAGAGATCTAGATCATTACAATCTCTCTCTCTCTTTCATTTCTCCATTTCTCATTTACATATGTAAGTGTAACCTCACTTGCATACACCCAAAATACAATGTGACCAGGTGACTTCAAATGCCAAATCAGTGTGTGTGGGGGGGGGGTTGATAGGTTTCCAGATAAACTAAAAATGCAGAAGCACATGAAATACTTTAGTTCTTGTTAAAGGAAGTATTTAAAACTATAAGAAATAATACCAAAAAAATTAGCAAAATCTACTAATTTTATTTTCCTTTAACAGTCCTCAGTTTATTTATTTTTTATTTTTAAATAAATACCACAATACCATAAATATACCAAAAAATTAGCAAAAGCTACTAATTTTATTTTCCTTTAAGAGTCCTCAGTTTAGATGATTTTAAACTTGAATTTATCAACATTTTTAAAAATGCTACTCCTGGGAAATTGAGTAGTGTCCCATTTTAGGTTTATGGAATTTTCACCCTTTTAGTCTTGTGGTTCAAAGAAACTGACTCAATGATCAACTTATAAATTAAACAGATAGGCAGTACCTGTGGCTCAGTGAGTAGGGCGCCCGCCCCATATACCAAGGGTGGTGGGTTCAAATCTGCCCCCGTCAAACTGCAACAACAACAACAACAACAAAATAGCCGGAGCCCAAGAGTTGGAGGTTGCTGTGAGCTGTGACGCTATAGCACTCTACCAGGGCAACAAAATGAAACTCTGTCTCTAAAATAAATAAATAAAAATAAACAGATAAAACAACTACCTACAACAGATAATAACTCATGCCAAAAAGCATAAGTACTCAAAGCAAGTAATACCAGCATATTTTCTACCATAAAGTGTTAGGAGATAATTTTTCCTTATACATAAGAAAGTTTTCATTTTAACTTTTATAATTAGCATTAAGTATAATTACTATTCACGTTTTAAATGTCTAAATAGGATGGAATAATGCATGATAATAATGGCAAGTTAAATAATATCTGAAAGGTACATTTTTTATTCTCTCTTAAATCAAGCATTTATTTTAATTTGATGGAATTAATGTCAGGTACGAGAGGAAATACAGCGTTCTGATTAGGGACTGACTTTTTCTCCTTGTTCATAAATTTTAATTACCAACCAAGTAATAAATTGTTCTTTCATAGAGTCAACCACTTATTTATCTGTTCCTCACATGTTCTGAGCCACGTAGAAATGTTTTAGCTACTATCCCACTTGAGTGCTCAGCATTTGCATGCTTAAAAGGTAGCAAAATTTATCACTTAAACTTTATCAAATTTTTACAACAATGCAAAAACATTTGCCTTTAGAGTAGCTCTGATGAAGAGTTAAAACTATATTCAAATGACTATTAACAAAAAGGGAAATTTAACATGTCAACAAAAGTAAGAAAGAAACAATATAAACTTTTGTTTTTAACTTTGTGATAAACGCATGAGCTACTCTAGCAAATTTTGAAATAAAGTAAGTCACTAATTCTTTAAAAATGAAATCTCATTATTACTTTTAAAATTTCCTTGTCGAAAGGCTTGGTGTGATGATGAAGTAGTGTAAAGTCTGTCTAGTGAAAGTAAATATTTTGAATTTTTAGCCCAGTACATATCTTAACTTTGTGAAATCAAAATTGAGCTAAATGAAGAAATTTTCTTAAACTGACAAGGGATTTCTAATAAGAATCTGATCTTAACTCTACTTCTAAGGGATCATGGGTGAAACATTAGAAGCACCTTTTTTTTTAGTCCTTGGTTATTCTTTTTTGTTTTTTTCAACATGTTAATAGGCTTAATTTTCCTTTATTGTTTTGTTTATCTGGTTTGGAATCAATATTTTATCAGCCTCAGAGAAGGAGTGAGGAGAAAGTGTCCTCTGTTTTATTCTCTGGAGCAGTTTGTATAAGTTGAAAAAATTGTTCCTTGAATGTTTGAATTTGTTCATAAAAGAAAAAAAAAATAAGCTAAAGAATATATGTATTGTAAGATTAGAGGAATATTGTCTCATACATATGCAGCAACCAATGTTTCAAATAGATTTTATATGATGCAATAATAAATATATTAAAAGATAAGTAAATGAAAAATGAGTGGAAAATACATGAGGATCACGTAATTTACAAAAACATGTAAAATTCAAATTTGGAAACAAATAACCTTCAAGGCAACTGGGGAGGATATAAAAACAGTAATAATGGCCTCACGGACAGAAGTATACCATCCAGATGAGGTAACAAGGAATTTTTTCTTAATTTTTACAGTATCTTTTATCATAATGATGATTCAAAATCCAAGAATATATCAATAGTATACCGCTTGACTATTTTGGTTATTATACATTTCTATTGACTTGGGGACTATGTTCTGTTCTTGTAGGTTCTTTGAGCTGTACCCAGCGGAGAAGAGAATATTCTTCAGAATGAACTCACAATCAGTCCTTTAAGAAGATGAAAGATAGGTTGCCAGAGCATATATGCCAACATAACCCACTTTCTGCCTAATAATGTAATCCTTTAACATGATTGTTTCAATTAAAAATGCATTTCCAGAAGACCAAAAAATCACATTATAGCAAAGATGTTTGAACCAGAATGCTTATTGCAGCTCAATTCATAATTGTTAAGTCATGGAAGAAGCCCAAGTGCCCATCGACCCACAAATGGATTAACAAATTGTGGTATATGTACACCATGGAATACTATGCAGCCTTAAAGAAAGATGGAGAGTTCACCTCTTTCATGCGTACATGGATGGAGCTGGAACATATTCTTCTTAGCAAAGTATCTCAAGAATGGAAGAAAAAGTATCCAATGTACTTAGTCTTACTATGAAACCAATTTATACCTTTCTTATGAAAGCTATAACCCAATTATAGCCCAAGAATAAGGGGAAAGTGGAGAGGGAGGGGAGGGGAGGGGATGATTGGAGGGATACAGTTTTTATTCTCTCTTAAATAATTGGTTGGTGGGACCACACCTACAGTGCATCTTACAAGAGTACGTGTGAAACTTACTAAATGTAGAAAATAAATGTCTTAACACAATAACTAAGAAAAAGCCAGAAGGCTATGTTAACCAGTGTGACAAAAATATTTCAAATTGTATACAAAACCAGCGCATGGTACCCCATGACTGCATTAATGTACACAGCTAAGATTTAATAAAAAAATAATAATGCATTTCAAAATAGAACAACGTATGAATACAGTTCAAATGAACCCAGATGTTTGGTGACATTTGTCCATTAGGAAGTTTGCCATCATACTAAATAATATATTTGATCATACTCATGTTTTACTTTCACGTACCTCTGTCACATACTTAAACAATAGTTATTAATGTACGAATCTTATAATCTCTATCTCTGCCAATAAACATTTTAACTGACGCACAGAATTTAGAAGTATAATGTACGTTGCCGTGAGCTGTGATGCCACAGCACAAAAAAAAAGACAATTCACAGTTTCTTACAAATCTAACTACAGTTTCACCCTAAAACCCAGGATATCTTCTCATTGGTATTTACTTAAATGAGTTGAATTTATTTCCATACAAAAACCTTCTTATGAATGTTCACAGAAACTTTATTTCTAATTGTCAAAAAATTTAAACAACCCAGATGTCTTTTAATAGGTGAATGGATAAATAAACTGTAGTGTTATAGAGTGGATTATTATTGGTTAAGATAAATAAATGAGCTATCAAGCCATCTGGGGACATGCAGAAACCATAAATGCACACGGCCAACTGGAAGAAGACAGCCTTCCAAGGCTATATACTTTAAGATTCCAACCATTCAGCTTTCTGGAAATGCCAGCACTCCAGGGATGGTGGAAAGAGCAAAGTCTGCTTCAAGGAGAAATAAAGATGGATACACAAAACACCAGGTTTTTTAGGGCAGTGAAACCATTCCATTTGCTAATTTAACGGTAGACCAATGACATTGTGCATTGAGAAAAACCTGTAGAACTATACAACATAAAGAATAAACTTTTGAACTATGAAATACATTTACCATTAATGTATCAATATGTGGTTATTAACTGTAACCAATGTACCACATTGCTGAAGATGTGAATACTAGAAGAAATTGTGTCTGGGAGAGGTAGTATACATAAAAGAAGCTCTCTGTATCCATTTTTCTGTAAACCTAAATCTGTAATGTAATAAAGTCTATTCCTGTAGTCCCAGTGCTGTGGGAGGCCGAGGCAGGTGGATTTCCTGAGCTCGGAAGTTCAGTATGAGCAGGAGTGAGCCAGAGTGAAACCCTGTCTCTATCAAAAAAAAAAAAAAATGCCGGGCGTTGCAGCGGGCGTCTGTAATCCCAGCTACTTGGGAGGCAAAGGGCAAGAGAATTGCTAAAGGAAGAATGGAAAAAAAAAAAAAAAGAAAATTAAAAAAATAAATAAATAAATAAATAAATAAGACTTCAAGCTAAGAAGAGTGAAAGCCAGCTGAAATTGAAAGCAAAAATTAAAAAACAAAAAAAAAACTCTGTTAGAAAGAAAAATAGGGGTGGCGCCTGTGGCTCAAGGAGTAAGGCGCCGGTCCCATATGCCGGAGGTGGTGGGTTCAAACCCAGCCCCGGCCAAAAACCACAAAAAAAAAAAAAAAAAAAAAGAAAGAAAAATAGGATCAGGAGACAGCTGAAATGGCAGACTAGAGACCCCACTTGTCAGACTCCCGTCAGGAAGGCAGGATGTTGTACTGAAAGTAGAGAGGGGGGCAGCTGAGGGGTGGAGCACAGCAAGAGAGCAGAGATAACCAGGGCCTGTACCAGGTAGACCGAAATTCATAAAGCGAACCCTACTAGAGCTAAACAAAATGATACATGGCAGTATCATAATAGCTGGGGACTTTGACACCCCTTTGACAGAACTGGACAGAACCTGCAAACAGAACAAAAAGCGAAGAAGCCCTGGACTTACACAGGACTCCAGACCTCATGGACCTAAGGACATGCACAGAGCTTCCTACTCCCAAAGTACTGAATGTACCTTCTTCTCACCAGCACATGGAACATTCTCTAAGACCGAACACACGTTAGGGCACAAACCAGGCCTCCGCAAAGTCAAAACTATGTAGGTCTTACCAGGTACCTATGTTTTCAGACGACAGTGTGGTAAAACCAGAAATCAACTCCAACAGAAAACACTCGCCTCTGCACCAAGTCATGGAAATCACACAGCCTACACAGAATGATCTTTGGATTAAGGAGGAAAGTAAGATGGCAATCAAGAGTCTTCAAACTCAATCACAGTGAGGACACAAGTTATCAAAATCTGTGGGACTTGGCAAAAGCAGTCGCAAGAGGAAAATTTATACCCTTCAGTGTTGACATCAAAAAGGCAGAAAGATCACAAATCAACAATCTAATGAACCACCTCCAAGAATTTAGAAAAAGAAGAGCAAACCAGTCCCAAATCCAGCATAAGAAAAGAAATCACTAAGGTCAGTGCAGAATTAAATTAAATTGATAATGAAAGAATTATACAGAAGATTATGAAATGAAATGTTGGTTCTTTGAAAAGACAGAAGACAAAGAAAGGATCCATCTGAACTCAAACAGAAATGAACAAGTAGATGTTGTGACTGATAACACAGAAATACAAACATCAATTCTGAACACCATAAAAATCTTTAAGCACTTAAACATAAAAAGTGAGGAAATGGTCAAGTACTTGGAAACACACAACCTCCTTGGGCTCCACCAGGAAGAAACAGACCTTCTCAACAGACCAGATCAAGTAATGAGATTGCAGCCTCCATACAAAAACCTTCCCACAAAAAATACTTCCAGACCAGATGGTTTCACAGCCAAATTTTACAAGACTCACAAGAGGAACTGGTACCCACACTACAGAAATCATTTCATAACTTCCAGAAGGAAGGAATCTACCACAACTTATGTGATGAAATCAGTATCACCTTGATGCCAAAACTAGGAGAAAGGATACCAAAAAAAAAAAAAAAAGAAAAATACAGACCAATATTACTTGCAAAGATAGATACGAATATTCTCAATAAAATTCTAGAAAATCGAATTTTCAAATGAAACAATCTGAAATGATTTTGAAAGTGAAAAAATCTGATTTAAATAATACAGTCTCAAATAACTATTATACCAGGCCATCATTTATGGGGCATTTACATTGTGTGAGGTGTAGTAAATGTGGGGGAATATAAATATGTATAATTCTCATTTTTGAGAAAAGGAGTTTCTACAAGGGAAAACACATGTGGATAAATGGTGACTAGACTCTAACGCTATCCTGCATTTACGTTATAATTACTATGGAAGACCCTGTGAGATTATGCAAAGGAAATTCTTCATCAAGATGTTGTTATGATCTTTCCATAGTGCGAATGGGCCTCATGAAAAAAGGTCTTAGCAAAATAACTAAGAAAATGCTATGAAAGCTATGCTAACTAGTGTGATGAAAATGTGTCAAACGATCTATGAACCAAGTGTTTGGTGCCCCATGATCATATTAATGTACACAGCTATCATTTAATAAAAATAAAAAAAAAGAAGATAGAACATCATCACTCCAACCAAATACAGTATGCTGTGTACTGAGACCTGGGTTCATATTTAAGTTCATTTGCCTCGTCGATGGAACCACAGGAATGTTTCCAGGTAAGAAAACAGTGGTGCTTTTCAGTGTTCTCAGCTCATAAATAGAAATGATAACAAAGTTCACCTCATATAAAATAGCAAATAGTTGTCGACAATTTTCCACAACACAGCTTGGATTCGTAAATGTTAAAAGCTTTATTAATTTTACATAATTATTATTTGATAAAAAATGATTTCCAGCAGGTTGTAATCTTAGCTCTACTTCAGTTCAGGTATTTTTCTAGACTTTGGAGAACACTAAACAGGCAGTTTAACCTCCCTTCTGGTAGTTTTGGTGTGGACTTCTATTCCTTTTTTAGAATTGGTCACCCTATTCCTTTCCTAGTACGTATTTCTCTGTTTATTTTTATTTATATTTATTTATTTATTATTTATTATTATTATTTTTTTTTTTTTTTGCAGTTTTGGCAGGGGCTGGGTTTGAACCCGCCACCTCTGGCATATGGGTCTGGCACCCTACTCCTTTGAGCCACAGGCGCCACCCGACTCTGTTTATTTTTTTCCTGTGTCCTTGCCATAATGAACTCCCATGAGTCATACTTTATCCCATGAGGATACCACAGTAAGCAGAAGGATCCTGTCTGTCTCAGAGAGATTATTGTATACTTACAGGTGCCAATGATATAGTTACAATTTGGTATTATGTATTACAAAGCAATTTGAGTAACATTGTCACAATCTATAATGTTCTATGTTGTGATAATATTAGATATGTATTTTGTAATTTCTGGGAAATCTTCTTTGAGGAAGCTATAGAAGATATTTAAAGAATAATTTAAATATCATCTTACAAGGATATATGTGAAACTTAGTAAATGTAGAATGTAAGTGTCTTAGCCCAATAACTGAAAAACACCAGGAAGGCTATGTCAACCAGTGTGATGAAAATGTGTCAAACGGTTTATGAAGCTAGTGTGTGATGTCCCATGATCATATCAATGTACAAAGCTATGATTTAATAAAAAAAAAGAATAATTTAGAGTATACAAGGTAAAGGAGAAAGAAATTAAGAAGAGTTCAAGGATTTAAAAAAAAAAAGTTATTGTGCCCAGCGTGAGCAAACCCAGGGCGCATTTTATCAGATGGGGCTGAAGAGGTTGGACATGTTCAGATAAGACAGGGGCTTCCTTAGCAATGTTATAGTCTTGGCATTTTTTTCATTTTTATTATAAGAGTTCTAGAAAATTATTGAAATACGCATATGTGTGTAAATACGTACTCAAGTGTCTGTGGTAGAAAAAAATGACAAAAATCAAATTTAAGTTTGAACACACTCAGTATTCAATTTCTACAAATATGATAACCTTTCCTTTTTCTTCTCAGAGCTCTGCGGGAACATAACGGACTTCCATCTGTGGAGACCCCTGTTCGACGTCGTTTACTTAATGACAGCAAACCTTACACCTTCCAAGTGTGTTATGATCCTCACCTGGCAGCAAGGCTTCCCCACGCTGGGTGTCCAGAGAGCATTTTGACAGTGTATCACTGAGTTTTTACTGTCATTCCTTCTGGACACACATCTGTCCCCGCCTTCCCACCTCCTCATCAATTCACTTGGCCCGAGTGAATTGGCCTAACTTTCCATGTACATATTTCTGATTCCAATCCAGCTATACTAGCAAGCACTGTACTTCTTAGATACATTTTGATATATTGAAGAGCCAGCTAAATCTCAGCCCAGATTTAAGTACATATGCTTCTACTATAAAAGACATTTTTAATTTTATACAATACAAAGGTAGATTTTTCAAATTATTGTGCTGTATCGTTTATAACATTTGAAAGCAGAAATTGGAACAAGAATAACTACTGGGAGTCAGCCTGAATTCATGGAAACACTTAATTTTCTGCATGTGATTTTAACCCGAAGGCAGTGCTTTGGACAGCATGTGGTTTAGATTTGGCAAAAGAATGGAAGCATGCTGAAATCACTGGCTAGGGATTCACATGCCTTTAATACAAAAGGGTTCCAGTTAGATTTGGTCTGAGATCACAGAAGTCTATTTCCAGAGAAGGCTACAAGGTGCGAAATGTCCTGGTGGTTAACAGAAATGCAACCTCAGGACCACAATTCAGCAACCATTATTAGGTAGCTTAATAGATTTCGGGCAATGTTTTACACATTTGGGACATAAAGATTTTGTGGTTTTGGTCCCCTCTTGCAATTACAACTTTGACCCAGTTTTCTCCTCAAACACTCGCATTATAATGGTACAGGAGATACCTCATAATAGAATATGAAAGTACAGACCAAGCAACTTTACTAAAAAGTCTATGACAAGCTAGGGAAATACACTATATGCTCAGGTGAGATGGGAGAAGGGCGGTATTCCAGAGGAGGAGCCATTTACTTTGGGATGTAAAATGTTAGCATGATATTGACAGGTGTAGGAATTGCCGTTTCAGTTAAACAGAGATGAGAAATTGCGTACTGAACGTCATTCAGGAGGCTAATGATTATGTGCAAGCACAATTATCTAAATGACTCCACAGAACAATATTTTGGAGTTAAAAAACTGACTACAGTCAATGATAAGTAATTGTATAAAACAAATAACTGACGGACTGGAAGTAGAATGTTCCTAACACAAAGAAATGGTCAACCGTGGAGGTGCTAAGAGTACCCCAGCTACCCTAACTTGATTATTATGCATTTTATGCTTGTATCAAAGTATCACGTGTATCCTATAAATATATACAACACTATGCACCAATGATAATTAAATTTAAAAGAATAGACCTCTATTCACCAGCAATGTATCACTAAGACTGATGCCTGATTAAAAATATCACAAGCTTTGAATACATGAAGATGATGTTGGACTGTAAATGATACTAACTAATTTATGTATTTTTTAAATTTATTTTTTATTTTAAATTAATATGTGGGTACACTTTTTTAGGTTGCCTTGTTCTCACTTTCAGGATAAAGTTCCATTTGTAGAAGAGCCCCTCACCCAGGGGGCATGTCATACGCCCTCACAATGTGCACATTAAATGAGATCCCACCTCATTCCTCCCTCTCTCTGCCAATCATCCCTCCTCTCCTCCTTCCCTCTCACTCTAAACTGGACTGTAATAGTGTTTTATTGTTCATATAAGAGCATGCAGTAAGAACCATAAGAATAATTTCATGCTCCTTACCACTTTATAATTGCAAACTTACATTCTTGAAGAAAATAACAATATCCTAGGCCTCACATTATACCTTCACTGTGCTTTGTCAGTACACAGTTCAAAATAATAATAAATATAAAAACATATATATATTAATTGATACCAAAAGGAAGACTAGACAATATATGATGTCATCAGATACAAATTATAATAAATATTATGTTAGCTATATTAGTGAAAGTTAAAGACAAAATAGAGAACTCCTTCCACTTTATGGAAATTAAACAAATGTTTAATAAAAATTATAAATTTGAAAAATTTGTAGGAGGAAATTAAGCATTTGAGTTTAATGCAGATTTTTCACTATAGAAAGGTAATCTGAAAACTGAAAAACAGGAAGAGATAATATACAAAGCAAAATACATAGAAGTAAAATTAGGAAAAAAAGAAAACTCAAAGAGATGCAGAGATATAGTTATCAGTATAAGATTCTGGCAACAGAGATTAATAGGACAGAGAGAGAGAAAATAACAAAGAGTGATATTTAAAGAGATAATGGTGCAGAGTTCTCAAAAACACAAAAATGAGGAAATTCTAAAATCAATAATTGCTACACATCAAAATAAAACTGTATGTATGTAGATGTATTATGTTAAAAATGTTAAAATGAAAAGACAATGAAAACCTTTATTATCTGCCAAAATGATAAAATAAGATTGATCACTAATGTCTCAAGAAATAATGCAATTTTAGGAAAATAAAAAAGAGCTATCTTAAAAATAAAGGAAACAATAGCTACTAGTCTAGGATTCTTTAAAAGGGTAGAACTTTTGAACTCTGCTTCTAGCGAAACCAGAGCAATACGAACTGGAATTTCTCCTCTATCTCAAAAAGCCGAACAACTCAAAACAAAAGCATGATGTTATAAATTTCAGGAATATTCATAAGAACATAAAAATTTTTAACACCCACCAGGCATTGTGGCTCACACCTGTAATCCCAGCTCCCTGGGAGGCTGAGGCGGGTGGTTTGCTTGAGCTTACGGGTTGGAGATCAGCCTAAGCCAGAATTAGACCCCTGTCTCTAAAAATAGCCGAGCGTGTGGCGGGCGCTGTAGTCCCAGCTACTTGAGAGGCCAAGGCAATAGAATTGCTTAAGCCCAAGAGTATGAGGTTGCTGTGAGCTGTGATGCCACTGCACTCTACTGAGGGTGAGAAAGTAAGACTCTGTCTCAAAATAAATAAATAAATAATACCCTATAGGGTAAAATTTGTCATCTAGTCAAAGACTAGTAGTCTTTGTAAGAATCTGTATGATAATACCATAAATTATAAGAAAAAAGCAATCAATCATATCTGATCAAGAAGGGACACAGATGGTCCACTCCAGCTGACCAGTATGTTAAAAGAGTGATCATAACATAAACAATATATTGAAGAGATCAGTAGAGACAATAAGAAAAGTTTTACAGACCACAAACAAAACTCTTAGAGATAAAAGCTATGTGGACTGAGAGAAAAAAGAATGCATTGATTAAACTCAGGAAAGTTTAGAGGAAAAAATTAGTAAAATCATGGATGTAACGGTAGAGATTGTTCAAATGAAACAAAGAGAAAAAAATTAAAATGAAGAGAAATAACAAGCTGTGGCCTAACCTAATTTGGCCTAAAACAGATACACATGAATTCCCCTAAAAATCACACAAAAAGAGAAGTCATAAAATGATTATTAAGAAATGAATAATGGGGCAGCGCCTGTGGCTCAGCGGGTACGGGCGCCGGTCCCATATGCCGGAGGTGGCGGGTTCAAACCCAGCCCCGGCCAAATTAAAAAAAAAAAAAAAAAAAAGAAATGAATAATGATTATACAACCATTATTCAAACTCGATGAAAATGTTAATTCCAGAGATCTAAGAGACTCAACAAAACTGAAAGTACCTTGAGGTGATGTAATTAGTTAGCATGTATCAAAAGCTTCTAAAGTAACCAAAAAATTAAAAAAAAAAAACTTCGTAAGTCAGAAGTGGAGATTGTCATTTTTTTAATCCTCAATCTAAAAGTAAGAGAAAGAAAGAAAGAGAGAGAGAGGAAGAGAGAGACATAAAGAAAGAAAAAAAAACAAAGAAACACAAAGGAAAAAAAGAAAGCAAAAAGCAACATGTCATACAGATGGAGGAACTCTGAAAACAGCATAAAATATAAATAATCTAAGAAGCTCCAGACCAGCCTGGGCTACACAGTGAGATCCCATCTCAGAAACACTCTAGCGTGGGTGACCTTGGAGGACATAGCAAGATTTTGTTTCTTAAAAATGCACACACACAATTAAAAATAAGATGAGATAAAAAGGGAATTATCTAACTATATGCTTCATATAAGAAATACCTTAAAATATCAAGGGAGTTATAAATTTCAGTAAAGCGATAAAAAAGACGTGTATATTATGCTGCTTTTAATTAAATTAAATCTGGACTAGGCTATAATCAATGTAAACACACACACAATTTTTTTTTTCTTTTTGCAGTTTTTGCACAAGGCTAGGTTTGAACCCACCACCCCCAGTATACGGGGCCAATGCCCTACTCCTTGAGCTACAGGTGTCGCGAAAAACACACACAATTTTAAGAGAAAAAATATTGCTAAGGGGGGAGGAGACAAGATGGCTGACTGAAGCCAGCTTTCCACAGAGGCTCCCATCCAGGAGAGTTAAAGGACAAAAATTCAGCAAGTAACCTGGTGGATTTGAGCGACACTAAGAGAGAAGGTTGTAGAACGCACGTCAACCCTGCTGAGGCGAGCTGCGACCACAACGATACAAACAAAAGGTACAAAATCCATCACCAAGCAGACGGGAGTCCCCTCCCCCATAAGAACGGCTCAGAGTGCCCCACAAACAACCGGTCAGAGTTCAAAGGTCCTCCCACTACACTCCACAGGAGAGACCCTCTAAAAACTAGACCTACCTCTCCTACTAGGGTGCCATCGCATCCTCCTGCCAGACATAAAACTGTATAAACTGTATATAGTCTCTACCTGGAATTATGAGCTCCTAGTGCTCCCCTTCGCTCACACTGGGGTCTGGAGGCCAGTCCCAGTCGGTAGTCAGAGAGGGGACTGCACCGGAGTGGCAGTTCCCTGAGGCACAGTGCAACAGCCATCTTTTGCTGACAATACGGCCAGGCATAGAACTGTGTAAAGCTCTGTGTGTTCTCTGCCCACAACCCCAGGCTCCCAGCGCTCCCCGCACTCCCCTCTGCTCTCGCTCCAAGGTCTGGAGGCCTGTCCCCCAGGGGTCCAGACTCTTGGGCGATTGCTCGAGGGGTGTAGAAGGTGCTGGGCTGCAGCCTGTCGGTGCAGACTCTGGGGTAAAGGAGCAGAGAGAGGACGGTTGGCCGGAGGGGAGCTACACCAGAGCAGCGGTTGCCTGAGCCATGAAGCAGCGGCCCTCTTTTGCTAGCAATACGGCTCACTACCGAATATTCTGAAGCCACACACCCTGTTTCCCTAGGCAACCAAAGACTCTGAGTTTGCCTGAGGCAACTCCAACTTGCAAACCAGGGAAACTCCCAGGGCAGGGCTGACCCAGAGGTCCGCTTTACTAAACCTAAGACGCACCTGGCCCTCAGGGGATCATCAGCCTATAGACAATACAAGAGCAAAGACAAGCTGATTTGGAGCTCAATTCACCGTCTCTTCTGCAGGGGAACCGCAGAGTTGTTCTGTTCTGTTCTGTCAGTAACATTGATCAGGGGCAAGACTGGACCTGAGTGAAAACCCCTTAACCTTCGTCAAGCACCCGAGGTTGTCAGGCCTCACCTCCTCCTGCTGGAGAGAGGCAGAGTGCAGCGGCCTGGCAGACTTCCTTGTGATTCGGGCAGGTACAAACTCCTGGAGTACCGATTCACTACAGGCAACTGGGTCAGCCAACTGCAGGGCTATCAGTGACTGGATGTGAAGTGGTGCAAGGTGGGGAAGGAGGCAGCAACCTTCCCAGACTGATTTATAGGCTGGGTGGCTTCTCCTGACTCCACGCAGCACTGGAGCAAGCCACACCAGAGTCACCAGACCCCTGTGATCCAGTTCCTAGAGACCTCTTAAACTCTCTCACCCGAGACAGGTGCAGACTGAGACAATTGATTTGGACCTTTTTGAACTGAACGAATCGCCTGAGGACAAATCAGGTGGTGCCCTGGGTGCACGGTGGTAGGAAGGTTTGATTGTACTTTTCCAATTGTTTGCCGGTGGGGGGCAGGGTGACTTAATTGCTGATATTTCTCCACAGCTGACACTTCAATCCAAAGTATCTGTTTCACTAGGGTGGAACAGAAACCAGCTGAAAACAAGACAGAACCACTTAGCCCCACGACACCAGACAGGGCCCCAGTTTCTCAGGCCACAACACTGTACGGGCCCTCAACAAAGCCCCAGGGGAAAAAATCAGAAGGAGTAAAACAACCATGGGGCGGAATCAGCGGAAAAACTCTGGTAACATGAATAACTAGAATAGATCAACCCCCCCAAGGACAGATATGGCAGATGCATTTGAAGATCCCATTCATAAACAACTGGCTGAGATGTCAGAAATCGAATTCAGAATTTGGATTGCAGACAAGATTAACAAAGTGGAATTAGGTATTTGAGGAGAAATTCAAAAGTTGTCTCAAGAATTTAACGAATTTAAAGACAAAACCACCAAAGACTTAGACACACTGAAGCAAGAATTTGCAGCCCTCAAAGGTATGAAAAATACAGTAGAATCCCTCAGCAACAGAATGGAGCAAGCAGAAGAAAGGATTTCTGACATCGAAGATAAAGCCTTTGAATGCTCCCAAACTCTCAAAGAGGAAGAGAAATGGAGAGCAAAAATGGATCATTCTCTCCGAGAGCTCTGGGATAATTCGAAGAAGGCGAATATCCGAATCATAGGAGTTCCAGAAACAGATGAAGTGGCCTCGCTGGGCACAGAGGCCCTTCTGCATGAAATTATGAAAGAGAATTTTCCAGACATGCCTAGAGATTCTGAAATTCAGATAGCGGACAGCTTCAGAACCCCAGCACGACTCAACCCCAATAAGACATCCCCCAGGCATATCATAATTAACTTCACTAAAGTTAATATGAAGGAGAAAATCCTCAAAGCTGCCAGGAGAAAGAAAACCATTACCTTCAAAGGGAAGAATACTAGAATGACTGCAGATCTCTCTGCTGAAACTTTTCAAGCCAGAAGAGGGTGGTCACCGACTTTTAATCTCCTAAAGCAAAATAACTTTCAACCCCAGATCTTGTATCCAGCTAAACTCAGTTTCATTTATGATGGAGAAATTAAATAATTCAATGACATTCATATGTTGAAGAAATTTGCCATAACAAACCCAGCAATTCAGGATATTCTCAGACCTATCCTCCATAATGACCAACCCAATCCTATACAACAAAAGTAAACTCACTCAGAAACTTCGGATCAAACTCCAATTTCCACACTGGTGAAAGGATTAAAAATGCCCACTTGACTTTTGAAAAACTCCATACCCAAACCTTCACCAGACTTATCAATATTCTCCATTAATGTGAACGGCTTAAACTGTCCTCTAAAAAGGCATAGGTTAACTGATTGGATACAAAAACTCAGGCCAGATATTTGTTGCATACAAAAGTCACATCTTAACCTAAAAGACAAATACAGACTCAGGGTGAAAGGATGGTCATCCATATTTCAGGCAAATGGTACCCAGAAAAAAGCAGGTGTTGCAATTTTATTTGCAGATACAATAGGCTTTAAACCAACAAAAGTAAGGAAGACAAGAATGGTCACTTCATATTTGTTAAGGGTAATACTCAATATGATGAGATCTCAATTATTAATATCTATGCACCCAACCAGAATGCACCTCAATTTATAAGAGAAACTCTAACAGACATGAGCAACTTGATTTCCTCCAGCTCCATAATAGTCAGAGATTTGAACACTCCTTTGGCAGTGTTGGATTGATCCTCTAACACGAAGCTGAGCAAAGAAATCTTAGATTTAAACATAACCATCCAACATTTGGATTTAGCAGACATCTACACAACATTTCATCCCACCAAACCGAATGCACATACTTCTCATCAGCCCATGGAACTTACTCCAAAATAGATCAAATCTTAGGTCACAAGTCTAACCTCAGTAAATTTAAAGGAATAGAAATTATTCCATGCATCTTCTCGGACAACCATGGAATAAAACTTGAGCTGAGTAACAACATGAATCTGCATATTCATACCAAAACATGGAAGTTAAATAACCTTATGCTGAATGATAGCTGGGTCAGAGATGAGATTAAGAAAGAAATCACCAAATTTTGGAACAAAACGACAATGAAGACACGAACTATCAGAACCTCTGGGACACCGCAAAGGCAGTTCTAAGAGGGAAATTTATAGCACTGCAAGCCTTCCTCAAGAGATCGGAAAGTGAGGAAGTTAACAACTTAATGGGATATCTCATGCAACTGGAAAAGGAAGAACATTCCAACCCTAAACCCAGTAGAAGAAAAGAAATAACCAAAATTAGAGCAGAATTAAATGAAATTGAAAACAAAAGAATAATACAACAGATCAATAAATCAAAAAGCTGGTTTTTCAAAAAGGTCAATAAAATAGATAAATCTTTGGCCAACCTAATCAGGAAAAAAGGAGTAAAATCTCTAATCTCATCAATCAGAAACAACAAAGACAAAATAACAACAGACTCCTCAGAAATCAAAATAATCTTTAATGAATATTACAAGAAACTTTATTCTCAGAAATATGAAAATCTGAAGGAAATTGACCAATACTTGGAAGCACGTCACCTTTCAAGACTTAGCCAGAATCAAGTGGAAATGTTGAACAGGCCCATATCAAGTTCTGAAATAGCATCAACCATACAAAACCTCTCTAAAAAGAAAAACCCGGACCAGATGGTTTCATGTCTGAATTCTACCAAACCTTTAAAGAGGAATTAGTAACTATATTACTCAACCTGTTCCAAAAGGTAGAAAAAGAAGGAAGACTACCCAACACGTTCTATGAAGCAAACATCACCCTGATCCCCAAACCAGGAAAAGACCCAACAAGAAAAGAAAATTATAGACCGATATCACTAATGAATATAGATGCAAAAATATTCAACAAGATCCTAACAAACAGAATCCAGCAACACATCAAACAAATTATACATCATGACCATGTCGGTTTTATGCCAGGATCTCAATGCTGGTTCAACATACATAAATCTATAAATGTAATCCAGCACATAAACAAATTAAAAAACAAAGACCATATGATTCTTTCAATCCATGCAGAAAAAGCTTTTGATAATATCCAGAATCCCTTCATGATCAGAACACTTAAGAAAATCGGTATAGAAGGGACATTTCTTAAACTGATATAGACCATCTACAGCAAACCCACAGCCAATATCATATTGAATGGAGTTAAATTGGAATCATTTCCACTCAGATCAGGAACCAGACAAGGCTGCCCATTGTCTCCATTGCTTTTTAACATTGTAATGGAAGTTTTAGCCACTGCAATTAGGGAAGAAAAGGTGATCAAGGGTATCCATATAGGGTCAGAAGAGATCAAACTTTCGCTCTTCTCAGATGATATGATACTATATCTGGAAAACACTAGGGACTCTACTACAAAACTTTTAGAAGTGATCAAGGAAGACAGCAGTGTCTCAGATTACAAAATCAACATTCATAAATTGGTAGCCTTTATATATACCAACAACAGTCAAATTGAAAAAACAGTTAAGGACTCTATCCCATTCACAGTAGTGCCAAAGAAGATTGAATATTTGGGAATTTATCTAACAAAGGACGTGAAAGATCTCTATAAAGAGAACTATGAAACTCTAAGAAAAGAAATAGCTGAAAATATTAACAAATGGAAAAACATACCATGCTCATGGCTGGGAGAATCAATATTGTTAAAATGTCTATACTACCCAAAGCAATATATAATTTCAATGCAATCCCTATTAAAGCTCCACTGTCATACTTTAAAGATCTTAAAAAAAACAATACTTCATTTTATATGGAATCAGAAAAAACCTCGAATAGCCAAGACATTACTCAGAAATAAAAACAAAGCAGGAGGAATTACGCTACCAGACCTCAGTCTTTACTACAAATCAATAGTGATCAAAACAGCATGGTATTGGCACAAAAACAGAGAAGTAGATGTGCGGAACAGAATAAAGAACCAAGAGATGAATCCAGCTACTTACCGTTATTTAATCTTTGACAAGCCAATTAAAAACATTCAGTGGGGAAAAGATTCCCTATTTAACAAATGGTGCTTTGTGAACTGTCTGGTAACCTGTAGAAGACTGAAAGTGGACCCACACATTTCACCATTAACTAAGATAGACTCTCATTGGATCAAAGATTTAAACTTAAGACATGAAACTATAAAAATACTAGAGGAGAGCGCAGGGAAAACCCTTGAAGAAATCGGGCTGGGGGAGTATTTTATGAGGAGGACCCCCCGGGCAATTGAAGCAGCTTCAAAAATACACTACTGGGACTTGATCAAACTAAAAAGCTTCTGCACAGCCAAGAACACAGTAAGTAAAGCAAGCAGACAGCCCTCAGAATGGGAGAAGATATTTGCAGGTTATGTCTCTGACAAAGGTTTAATAACCAGAATCCACAGAGAACTCAAACGCATTAGCAAGAATAGAACAAGGGATCCCATCGCAGGCTGGGCAAGGGATTTGAAGAGAAACTTCTCTGAAGAAGACAGGCGCGCGGCCTTCAGACATATGAAAAAATGCTCATCATCTTTAATCATCAGAGAAATGCAAATCAAAACTACTTTGAGATACCGTCTAACTCCAGTGGGACTAGCCTATATCACAAAATCCCAAGACCAGAGATGTTGGCGCGGATGTGGAGAAAAGGGAACACTTTTGCACTGCTGGTGGGAATGCAAATTAATACATTCCTTTTGGAAAGAGATATGGAGAACACTTAGAGATCTAAAAATAGATCTGCCATTCAATCCTGTAATCCCTCTACTGGGCATATACCCAGAAGACCAAAAAGCACATCATAACCAAGATATTTGTACCAGAATGTTTATTGCAGTTCAATTCATAATTGCTAAGTCATGGAAGAAGCCCAAGTGCCCATTGATCCATGAATGGATTAATAAATTGTGGTACATGATGTACACCATGGAATATTATGCAGCCTTAAAGAAAGATGGAGACTTTACCTCTTTCATGTTTACATGGATGGAGCTGGAACATATTCTTCTTAGTAAAGTATCTCAAGAATGGAAGAAAAAGTACCCAATGTACTCAGCCCTACTATGAAACTAATTTAGGGTTTTCACATGAAAGCTATAACCCAGTTACAGCCTAAGAATAGGAGGAAGGGGGAAAGGGATAGGAGGGAGCGGGGAGGTGGGTAGAGGGAAGGGGATTGGTGGGATTACACCAGCGGTGCATCTTACAAGGATAAATGTGAAATTTGGTAAACGGTCTGTAAAGCTAGTGAATCATGCCCCATTATCATATCAATGTACACAGCTATGATTTAATAAAAAAATAATAATAATAAAAATATATTGCTAAGGATAAAGAGGGATGTTTTATACTGATAAAGAGATTAGTATATCACTTCTATCTTAAGTACAAGCATCTGATTATTTTCTTGTTTACACATGTCGGCATCTTTACATGTTATGAGATGTACGGTACCTTTTTCTATAAATTAATTTTATTTTTTAAATTAAAGACATAGCTTTAGATTTCATTTTATTATAAAAAGGTACATTACAAAATATTTACTATGAAATTCTGGTTTTGGTGCAGGAACACGGATGGACCTCAAAACCATTACACTAAGTTTCCATTTATGCAAAATTCAAAAAAAATATCAAATTTTCACAGTGAATGGAAGCTCAGAGAATGTGGGAGAGGACCAAGTGTAGGATGATCCGAGGAAGCTTTTCAAGCCCCACACACTTGTCATGATCATTGTGGTGGTTAGGCAGGTATGAACTCGCTTTAAAAAAAAGCTTATTTAACTATATGCTTGAAATATTTCTATCTTATTGCAGACACATTATAAACACAATAGAATAAATAATAAGAAGGTGGTTGGGTGGCACCTGTGGCTCAAAGGAATAGGGTGCCAGCCCCATATACCAGAGGTGGTGGGTTCAAACTCAGCCCCAGCCAAAAACTGCAAAATAATAATAATATAAGAAGAAGAGGGTGGTGAGCCTAAAACAGAGGAAGCTACTATCTTAAATCTTTAAACTCACAGCAGGTTACTGAGCTCATTTCTTTCTATCATCTATAATCACCTATTTTGTTCATTTCTAGAAGTTTTTGAAAATACAAAATTATTCTTCCTTTATGTTTTATAATATAACCTATTTCACGCTCCACCAAGCAAAGGCCAAACAACTGTAATGGCTCATCAATGTGTTTTGGTAAACAACCCTCTTCTCTGGGTATAGACAACAACAACATTAAAAAAAAAAAAAACAGAAAACAAAAATTTCTGCCACATGGTTTAAGATGGATGTATTTGCCACCAATGACATAAAATATGAAACTATGAAAAAAACTATGGAAGATAATACAGTTGTGTTAAGAAATTCTGGACTCATTTTTTTAATACAAATAGAAAGATACAAATCTGTTGTTTTTTTTGTTTGTTTATTTGTTTTTCACTGCCATTTGTAAGTGATGGCCTGAATGCCAAGGAAGTCCAAGGTTTAGGAGTTTCTGCCTTAATAACATGATGTAATTTACTCTTTTATATCCTTTCACTGCACCGAGTGACACCTGTGTTATCAGAATAAGAGGAAGGAAAGTCTGGTGGCTCACGCCTATAATCCTAGCACTCTGGGAGGCTGAGGCAGGTAGATTGCCTCACGAGTTCAAGACCAGCCTGAGCCAGAGCGAGACCCTGTCTCTACCAAACAATAGCAAAACTGAGGCAAGAGAGGATCATTTGAGCCCAAGAGTTGGAGGTTGCTGTGAGCTATGATGCCACAGCCCTCTACCCAGGGTGACAGCTTGAGACTCTGTCTAAAAAAAAAAAAAAAAAAAAAAAGGAAGGAAAGTCTGCATTTGAACAAGACCGCACACGTTTCCCAGAGATCATTATTCACTCACAGAGACGTTCAGCTCAGCAGTATTCCTTTCTAGATTAAATTTCTGAAGACGATGATTATTAAATCAGAGTATGATATCCCAGGTTTTCAGTCTGGCATTTATAAGAACTGTTGAATATCCATGATTGAAAATAATTGCAAAATATATCAGGATGATTGCTGAGTCAAGCTGTGCTGTGGCTGTCACCAAGTTACCACACATTCCAGATTAATTTATACTTAGTCTTTACTCAAATTATGCATGTGGGGAATAGCTGAATACATGTGTGATGAATGTTGTCATCAGAGAAGCTTCTGACATGCCAAATCAAATGCAATTCTTCGTGATATAAAGTGAAATATTAGCCACATCATTTGCAAATAGTCAATAGGTTCAACTCATTGTATGTGAACCAAATTTTAGTCACCAATCCATCCCATGTGGATGTACTCTCGGAGGGCTGATAATTGTTTATGAAAAATAACATGACCTTGCAGGATAGACTACCCCCATCCTCTGCATCTTTAAATGAAAAACTACTCAGCTTCTAGTATTGAAGACTAATATCCTAAGTTAACTATTTGAAGATTTATTGCTTTGTACGATAAATGATTGAGCACAAAGACAAATGTGTTTAACACATGCTGAAATTCTTGAATGTTGATACTACGAAGATACATATATTACCCAAGTATGATCAAATTTAGGATATATATTCCATTACATGAAATTATATTTCTTTCATAGGGCACACTAATGCCAGCTACATCTGATACAGATAATTAATAATAAATAGGTTATAATGCACCCCGTAAAATTTTCCAAACTTTTTTTCCAATCAAATGAGCACTTACTTTTGGAAAAAATCTCAATGAAAGTGATAGTATGAATGGAAAATTAACATTTGCTTATTTAGGTATATTAGTTACCTCATTTAATCCTTTTTACAATACTGGAAAGTATGTAATAGAATGCCATTTTGCAGGTAAATAAACCAAGGATCATAAAGTAACAGTTAATAAATAGAATAAAATGCTTCACCCTTATACTTGTACGTTTGTATAATTTCTGAGCTGTGCACATAGAAAGAAAGGGCAGCATTTTGTCATCCAAACATACTTATGGGGAACTTTTGGGACATGCGATAGTTTGTAAATGAAGTGTTTTGTAAATAAATGTACATTTAGCTACAATCAATGTCCGTTTTGCCCTGGGTATGGTGACTTGATGGGCATCTTTTGGGACACCCTGCATTTGAGAATGCCATAACTAGAAAATCCACCTAGCAGATAAACAGCTGATGCTCTACAACTTTTATTGCCTAAGTGTCTCCCCCGGAGATTATTTCAATTGATTATATAATTATTCTAGAGGCTGAGCCTCAGACTTGGATGCTCAGGGTTAACTCAGGTAAACTCATCATATAGATTCAAAGGCTTTTATGCTCCAGTTATGGAAAACGTTTATTAGGGGGAAAATAAAAAGTTAACTATTCATTTTTCATTAATCGTGAGTTTGTCCTTTAGCATTCTATAAATCTGTATAACAGAAATGAAAAATAAACTACAGAAAATAAATTCCATTACCATAATAACGAAAATATTTTAAAACACAGGCATCTTTTCAAGTATTAAATTTAAATACATTGTAATTTAAAAGGAAGTTACATTTGTCTAATCTTGTTTTTTCAGATCGTGATAAAATGAGATAAGCAATACTGTTATTAACATATAGGAATAAGATTGGATCGCCTGCTAATGCGGACATGATTATTTCTTAAAATTTTTACACCTTTCTGGCAATGAAAGAGGAAGTTGGGAGAAAGATGGCTTATATTTTTTCAGATTATGCAATATTTCTTCTATTTTTATACGGAATTGTAAGGCATTAATTCACTTAGCTATATCGATACTTCAGTGTTTCATGATACAGTGGGAATGATAGAGTCCTGAGTCTCTGATTATTCACTTTTAAATGAGACAAACATAAATTAAGAAAAAAACTTACATCAACACTTTGATCTGTCACGTTTTGTATTTTAGGACAACTGCAGTCACAGGTCCTACAAAGACACCCATGAATTAATGTGGGCAGGCAATAGTTATCCCAGTTTGATATGCAGTCTTTAGTAAATTAAAACATTATACGTACAATTTCTTTTCAAGGCGTGCTAAAGAGAAAGCTTACTCAGATATCTGAGGACCCGGGGCCTCGGGGGAGGGTGAGTACAATGATGGGGGGGGGAGGGCGGGGAGGGGAGTTTCTGTTTTCCTCCACTTTTAATCAGAATGGCTGTATTTTATCTTTTTTTAAAAAACTAGGTCTATAACAAATATTTTCTTGGAACAAATTTCTGCGGCTAAAATATCTGAGAACACAATTTAGTTAGATTATCATTATTCTAAATGAGAGGTCAGTATTTCTCATTTCTTAAGCTCTTTTTGAACACCAAGCAGTGTATTTTACCTCTATACTCTAATTTTGTCACAACCCTAAGAGATGTTGTTCTTTCCATTTTCCTAATAAAAAATTGAGCATTAGAGAGCTTAAACAACATGCTAAAAATTTGATTGCAATTCCAAGCATAGCTATAATTTTAATACAACTCTCTGTGACTGAGTTTTTTGAGCGCTATTCTTCTATTACATAACTAAAAGGAGTTTATGCCAAAGAGTGACTACCAGATTATGACGATTCAGAGTGATTTACAACAGCACTTGTATGAAGAGGAAAATCCAAGAATTAACTTCTATTATTATAGAATAAAGGCTAACCCTAGAGGCGGTGGCTGCAGTGAAGGGTGCGAACTCTGGACCTCAAGTTTGAATCCCAGCTTAGCCACTAATGCTGGGTCATAACTTCATGCCTGCAAAATCTTAATGAGTAGTTACTTCACAATAAATGTTCCAATTTTGATCCCAAGAACAAATAATTCTTAGGATAAAGATAATCTGGTGAAATTCTTGAAATGATACTGTTCAGAATACAGAAAAATGTATGCTCAACTGTTTTCATAATCTGTTAAATTATGATTTCCCCATTGATCAAAGCAATCCTTGATGTGTTTCTAAAGCCCTACCTTCATGGTTAGGTGTGCGAGTAAAGGAAAATAAGGATAAATCACGTTGGGTGCTAGTCACTTGTCAGGTGTTAAAGCAGGTGTGTCTGGAGCATTATGGAATGTGACTAGTGGGCGATGCCCATAGCTCAGTAGGTAGGGCACCGGCCATACACCAAGGCTGGTGGGTTTGAACCTAGCCCAGCCCCACCCAGCTAAAACGATAATAGCAAATAAATAAATAAATTAATTAATTAATTAAATAAAATAGCCAGGCATTGTGATGGACACCTGTAGTCTCAGCTACTTGGGAGGCTGAGGCAAGAGAATTGCTTAGCCCAAGAGTTTGAGGTTGCTCTGAGCTGTGACACCACAACACTCTACCCAGGGCAATTGAGACTCTGTCTCAAAAAAGAAAGAAAAGAAAAGAAAAGAAAAGAAAAGAAAGAAAGAAAGAAAGAAAGAAAGAAAGAAAGAAAGAAAGAAAGAAAGAAAGAAAGAAAGAAAGAAAGAAAGAAAGAAAGAAAGAAAGAAAGAAAGAGACATGTGACTAGCGTTTACAAAATACAAAGCAAACCATGGGAGTTTGTGGAAGTGAAATTTGGCAGAACATTAGTTGCATATAATTAACTCCTGATAAGTGGGCATCATGAGAAGGCATTGAGGAAAGGCCCCCATCATGGTTAAAGGGAATCTGCACCAATCTCTTGGTTACTGGGGGATAGATTAATGGGCCAAATATCAGCAGGCAGCTTATTCTGGAATGATAATGGACTCTGTTGATTATAGCTGTTTGCCAGCCATGTGGTCCAACACCTCTGCCTAGATCCTTAGGTAACTAATAAGGGTAGCGGATGAGAGACAGAAGGTGAAGTGAACGAAAAGAACAGGTCAGATATGCTCGGTGCTCATGAGACGCTGCCGAGTCACTGGAGGTCACCTCTCAGCCTTGATGTGGCGAGTTTGCATTCCTTGAATATCGTGAGCATAAATAATTTGTCCTCTCTAAAAATGTTCAATGTTATCGAGGTATAGGAGAAGTCAGTCATAGTCTTCTGAATTTGGATAAAGTGATTTCAGAAGGTGTCACTGATGCTGAGATTAAAAGGATGGGAAGTGGCTGTAAATGATTAGGGGAAGTGAACAAAGATCTGAAGTTAGAGTGCTTAAAACCTTACAAAAACACCAGTGAGTCTGGTAGAGAGAAAGAGGTGGGAAATTTTCCCAGTATCAATTTAGACTAAAGGACTAGCCTCTATAAAGCTTTGTAGGCTGAAGTAAGAGGTTTAGAATTTATTAATATTACAGCACAATCAGCAGGCGTTTAAGGATGTTCAGAAGGGAGTGATTCAATCAGACTTACAGTTTGAGGACATAATTCTGCCTCTGTGTCAAGAAAGCATTAAAGGAGCAAAAAAATTAAATAGGAGCTCAGCTAGGGAGATATTGCTGTATTGCAAGGAGTTAATGTTGCTTCTCATTCTTAGGATGTGACAATGGAAATGGGCAGTTGTTATGAATTTGAAATTGTTTTAGTTAGAATCAATATGAACCACTTCTGGATTGGATGCACAGAACCAGGGAGAAGGGCTGCTGGGATCACAGCCTGAGCACTGTGGAGGCAGTGGTGTCACTAGCAAGAGGAGAAAGGCTTGGAGATGAACAGGTATGTCTTTATTGAGGGGTATGCTGCACTGTGTTTATATATGTGTGTGTGTGTGTGTATGTGTGCGCGCGTGTGTTTACTTAAAGAATTCAGACTCTCATTTAGGACGTACACTTTAAATTTTATGCAATTTGTAAATGGAAATAGTTGGCCACTGAATGTGAATTTTGGGTGTCCAGGTAAATAACTCTAAGCTAGACAAACATTTGGAATAGTCACTTTCAAAATGTTATTATGAGCATAGATGAGTTCACCTACCAAGGCAGTGGTAGAAATTTTGTATTTTCTTACTATTTCTATTGATGATAAAACAGTGACTGCTCAAAGACCAAGGGTTATGTTTTATCCCAAGTTTTCCAAGTACAACGACTATTTACTGATTTAAACACCTCCTTCATAATGTTTTTTTAATTAGTCATTTTTTACATAGACTAATAAAATTAATATATTTATGCCATTATGGGATTCAGTGTGTTGATTATTTATACAAATTGGAGTGCTTACATCCTACTTACCAACATAGCTTTCACCTCATTTACCCAATTACAGCATTAAGACATTTGTGTTCTACACCTGATAGATCCAACTTGTACTTGCAATATGCTCCATAGGTGTGGTCCCCCTGCTAACCCTCCTTCTATCGACCCACCACCCCTCCCTTCCCTTCTCCCTCCCGTTCCCTCCTTCATCCTAGGCTATAGTTGTGTTTCATTTTTCATATGCAAGTGTGAGTGATTATAAATTGGTTTCACAGTAGTACTGAGTACATTGGATATTTTTTTTACATTCCTGAGATACTTTACTAAGAAGAATGTTTTCCAGCTCCATCCATGTAAATATAAAAGAGGTAAAGTCTCCGTTTTTTTTAATGCTACATAGTATTCCATGGTATACATATACCACAATTTATTAATCCATTAATGGGTCAATGGGCAACTTGAGCTTCATGAATAGACAAGCTTTGGTACTTCCTAAAACCTTTAGCTTCTGATTTAGGGTACAAATACTCCACATAAAATATATACTCAAAGTCAGATCCCAGAGAGTGTTCTGCTACTAAACTTTGAATATTCTGAAATATTCAGAATAAGCTGAAATGCACTTTTGTCCATATAAAATGAAAAATTTTTCAAAGGCAAACAAAATGGATCTTAAGTAGTCATAAAAAATTATCACTAGGACTGGTTTATGTATTTTTTAATTTATATAAGTTAAAAAGATTGATTAAAAATTACATATTAGTTTTATACTAATTTAGATTGTATGAATATGGTTTTGACATTATTATGTATTTTCAAATAACTTTCTAGATATTTAATGTTCATAATGGTCTTTAATTCTTGAATTTTCACTTATAAGCTATTTTCTATTTAAAAATAAATTATTATAGCTTTCTATAATCAACAATAATTTAAGATATATTTAGAAATAACTGGAAATGTGTGATTTGAATGTTCCTAACACAAATAAATAATAAAAGTGAGGGATACCTCAGTTATCCTGATTTGATTAATTCACATCATTTGCTGTTTCAAAACAATCACATATACCTATTAAGGTACGCAATTGTGAGAGCTATATACTCATAATAATTAAAAGAACTTAAACATAAATAATTGTTAAAAATTAATTAGTATCATACCTTTGTATAATTATCTCTATCATTTTTTCAAAATATTCACAATTTATCTACTAGCCAAAAGAGAAAATTTTTCCAATTTTAGTGTGAAGATGTGGAGACACCTTTGAAGCTTTTCTGATTCCTGGATTCATATGGAAAACAGCTTACGAAAGACTGAATCCGGATATCAGGGCCAGCATCTCCTACAAATACCAAAAGCCATTTACAAATTTGTAGAAGAATATGTGGATGTCAAGCTTAATGCATCCAGATTTACCCTGTTAGATTGATAGGGCCATCTCACTTCTAAGCTTGTTTGTATATACCAAGTGGTGCTTTAAAACATTTATTAATTAAAGGATCCCTATCCAAATATTATTAAATCATTTGATAACAAATTTTCCTAGCATTGACTGATCAATAAGGCAGGCATGAGGCAAATAAAACTTGTTTCATAAAGACTCTTTAATAAACATATTTAACAAAGGTCTCAGAGAAAGAATGTTTTGCGAGACATTCCATTTTACAACTCTTTCACTTTACTAACACTAGGCATGGATATTTTGAGAGGTTATGTACAATCGCTTTTGTAAAATGAAGGGTGTGTACACACACGTTAACATGTATATGTACACATCCATTAATTTAAACATTTTCTGAACATTGGATTAAATGTTCAAGGTTCCTTGTGCTCTTTCCTAGAATCCTAACGTTTGTACAAACATTCTTTTTTTGTAGTTTGCCATCTACGTAGAGCAACTTCTCAATTTTGGAGAAAAAATAAATTAATTAATAAGTAAATATCCTACTCTTGTGTTCCCCTGAAACCTGTCTTCACCTCATTTAATTTGTAAAGCATAAAACTTGGAAAGTGTGAAACAATATATGATTATCTGGCATCTTCCTTCGTGGCCTGAAATAACACTATTTCAAGTTCATTTCACTCACAGCCCACCTCCTTACAAGCGCCCCATAGATCTCCTCCACTGCTGATTATTCCCTGGGTGGTAACACACAGGATCACTAAATTGTCTGCCCCTAAAAATATAGATGCCTCATGTAATCTCAAAATTGTTAGAAAGCAAATAGTAGGCTATTCAGCTGTCCCCCTGACTTCTATGCTATTCTCCAGGAGAGTAATTTTCTGTTATTTGGCACAAGTATTTTACTCCCTAGAAATAAAACTTCCTTTGAGATGTGAGCAGATGCTCCCTCTTGAAGTCACTAGGAGTTAAGGCTGTGTGTTGAGGGTGTAGCAGAATGGTGAAGGCTGTCCAGCTCGGCCAGCTGCGGCTCGCCTTCCCTGTGTGTCTGGTGCATTATAATATTACCAGCTTCTGTTCTTATGAAATATTTTAAGAGAAAAAGTACACAAGTTAATGTAAATAATGTACATAGTGCCTGTCTCTGCCAGTCTTCAGTATTTTACCTTTACTGATACCCTTTAAAGAAAAGACAGGTAACAAAATCCGTCGAAGTTTTCTCAACATCCCTTCTAATCCCTTGGCTGCCCATTTTCCCCAAATCAACTTCCTCTGTACATTAAGCGTTTAAAATGTCCACTTGTGCATTTTTGTTGCTGTATGTATACACATGCCTGTGATACATAAGACAATTGCATGTATTAAACAATGAATAGTGTTCAAATATTTTTTTCTTTTATCTTTCTTTTCTCTCTGAATATCATGGAGTGCTATTTTCTGTGAAATCGCAAATTTGGCTTGCCAACCTTAAGCACTGTGTAGTATTCAATTATGTGAAGACCTGTGTAATTTGTGTAATTATATACCTATTTGCCTATTATTCTCCTGGCACACATTTATATTGTTTTACAATTATTATAATTTCAAACAGTGCTCCAGGTTGTACAAATTTATACGATTTTTATTATCGACAGCCTCCAAATGTTTGACTGTGACCTATAAAAAATGCATACCGTATTACGATTCTCTTCCTTTAACACAAACACATACGTATGCAGAAACTGAAACACAATATTCATGAAATGAAAATCCATATTGCTTGTCAGATATCCTTGATTTGTTCTTTTGTACTTTATTTCATTCAATTTAACTACCTAAAAAGCTGGTGAATTTGATTTTATGACTCAGTAATGAAGTCCTACAGAAGTCACAGTTTGAAAAACACTAGTTTAGGAATAAACTTAGAAAAGAAAAGGCAAAAAAAAAAGAAAAAGAAAAGAAAAGAAAAGACCAATTCTTGAAGTATACTTCAATTTTTTTTTTTTTTAATCTTCTTGCAGAAACATTCTTCTCTTGTAAGGCAAGGTATCGAATTCATTACCAAAGCAGACCCAGCTATTGAGAGAGAGAGAGAAAATTAATACTAAATATCGAAGTGACCTGTATAGCCAAACAGAATAGATGGACTTAACTGTTCACGTCCTTATTATGTTGAAATAAAACTTTGTCTCCCTACCCTTTTCCTACTTTGAACAATTTTTACCACATTTTGATAACTGTTGGCAAACAGAACTCCTTTTTCCCCCCTTATCCTTGAAAAGACTCCTCTTCTCTAAACCTGGAGACCTACCTAAGCTGTTCCATAAACTAGCCTACTTCAATGATTCACCCCACCAACACTTTCTCTCTCTTCAACCTACCAGAAACATATTTTGCTCTTGTTGATTTTCTTTTCTGAGTATCACACTTCATCAGAATTTTAAATTCTCTAGCTGTCATTTCAGTGGCCAAATAATATTAATGCAGGTGTTTCCATTGTGTTCTACAATAACTCTCAGAACATATTGCTTAGAACGGTCACATTTGCATTAGATTAGTAGTTTTGCACTTGAAATGGAACACACTATAACGTCTGGTGTTGTCACAACGCAATACAGAATAGAGCTCCAGTCACATTTTCTCTTCATGAACTTAAATCTCCTCTGATTACAGACAGAAGTGTAATAGCCTGCATTCTGACAAATATGCAATATGTGAAGTTCCATATATCAGTGCTATGCAGAGTTACTTTGATTAACTTACATTCACTTCCAGTAAATAGTAATTCCCAGTCTCGTAAACCAGGATTTACATGTACAATGGAGCAATAGAAAGATATTGTCAACATGTTGCAATCCTAGCCCTGCAATTTGTGGGTTTTCTACAGCAATTATTTAGTATGTCTATCATTTTGCTATTATATTTCTAGTGAACAGGTGACACGTGGTGGAAAACTCTATAATCATACAGAGATATTTCAGTTAGGAAAAAACAATGTATTATTTTCCTTAAATGTATCAGCTCTTGCTTGTTTTAATTTAAAACAATTTGAATGAGTACAAAACACCAGTTTCCTAGTTATACCGCACTTAAAATGTGCCATTTTTCTCACCTGAAAGCATAAACTTTAGTGGCATCCTAATCATTTTCACGGCAGCAACTAGTTGTGCCATAAACTGAGGATTAAATAGTAGGTGGAGAACAAACAGCAGGAAAGATGAATTTCTAAAAACAAATGATGTCTATTTGAATACAAATATCACCATTAATAAAGAATGAGAGAGAGGAAACATTTTTAAAAATCTGTAATATATTAAAGTGAATTATTTCTGAACAGGTTATTTTCCAGCGGCTCTTTAATGAGCTATTTCTTCATATGTTGGTGACTAATTATTATGTATATTTTGTGTGTGTTTTTAATATCCATAAACTAAGACTTTGATATACGCTTCTTGTCACCATATTTGAAAATAATTTACAGAAACACATTTCAACTGCTGGGTTTCATGCTAAGTAGGAAACAATGGATGAAAAACTTAATTTACTCTGCAGGCTAGAAGCTAAGTAGCAATTTTTAATAAAAAGCAGCAAAGATCAGGATTTCAAAAGCCTATATCTTGCCCTTTTTAATGGAATGTACAGGTATTAGATTTTTCAGATAGTAGATCAAGGCCAGCAATCGGCCTAAGCAATAAGTGTTCCCTGTTATCTATTTACCTACTTATATATTTAACATTTTTAGATGTTATATTTGGATGGTGCATGTGACTGTTATTGAAAAAGACAGAAGAAGGTAGAAGCCATCACTGTTAACTGCATAGATTGTATCTGGTAGAGAGACTAAGGAAGAAATGATGAATTTAAAGGGGAACACGTCGGCCCCTTTGTGTTAGGCAGGATCACGGTGGTTCTGCAAGGTTCACGAGTCTGTGCTAAAGTCTGAGCACCTCTCTGTACCCTTGGACTTGCTGTTTGTCCTTCCTTACCGCTCTCCCACCTCGCCAGACAGATAATTCCCTGCTGATCTGAACACCTTCCCCAGCACTTAAAAATTAATCTCATCAGAGGCTTCCCTGTCTCCAGAGGTACAATTTTTCTGTACGTTTCTACAGAGTCAGTGTCAAAGCCTCCACCTCACCTTCATCAGCTGTTCTTTATCTTATACCCATCTGCGTTTCTACCATAGAAGTTTTCACATTCTTCAGTTCATCTTTCCTCACTGGCTTCCAATACATGTTGCAGTTAATGCTTCAAAATATTTCCCTAGGTGTGGGGGGTGGGCTGTGGGAAATGCTCAGGGAGTGACCCCTGAGCTCAGGGAGCCACAGCCTGGGAAATGCTCAGGGAGCACGACCCCCGACCCCTTCTCCTCCTTTAAGAGCATTGTTTCCACCTGCCAGAAGTCACATAGCCAGGCATTTTTCCTTGTGATTGGCCAGCACACAGTTTTCTAAGGTTAATCTCTATCCTATGTGTTAAGATTTATGCAACCTTGTTAAGATACTGTATAAATAAAGCTGTTTCCAGGCACAGCCTGTGGCTCAAAGGAATAAGGCGCCAGCCCCACATGCTGGAGGTGGAGGGTTCAAACCCAACCATGGCCAAAAACTGCAAAAAATAAAATAAAATAAAACTGTTGCCAGGGTTCAGGGGCTGGCTGTAGGCATCAGCCCCATCTCTCCAGATCCTATCTCTTCTCCTGTGTTTCCTTGGCTCTCCCTGTCTTTCATAGCTTTATTTTCTTCATTTTCTACCATTTCCACGCAGGTCAACTCTCCCTCCTTGAGTCGGTTACCAAGACCTAGGACTTCATTTATTCCTTCCTTCATTCATTCATTTCCTTACTTGTTTAGATACTCTCTGTAGGTGACTTGACCTATCCACATGTTTCTCAAATGTACATCACTAGGTCCAAACATTTCTTTAGGGACTATATCCATTTCCTCTATGCTTTGAAATTACTTCAAATTCAATATATCTTCAATCCAAAACAGTTTTTCCCCCCAGATCTAGTTTTCTCAATGGTTTACATCCCAGGGAGTGATACCAGCTTAGGTATCTATGTGTATTCTTGGCAATCATCCTCTTACGGAAGTTGGTGTGGATTTATTTCTGATCACACTTTTTCTTTCTCGCGCTACAATCGGAGTTCAGTGTATTTCCATCTCTTAACGGGGCCACTGTAATATTTTCCTTACTGCTACCAACTCAGGCCACCTTCCCTTCTGTAGTTTCTTCTCTGCAGCTGGAGTATAAAATGTGAACTTAAAAATCTGACATGAGAAAATCACATTTGGGAGTATTTTCATTCGATTTAATAGCCCTATTTCTTCGTTATGCAAATGTTCTTTCAATGGCCAAATTGTCTTTCTAAGGGAATGTCATCAAGAGGAAAAAGAGATTTAATTTATTCAAATAGAGAAATGAAGCAATTATTCAAGTAAATAACTCTCTATGAAGTGTTTATGCATCTATTTCTTGTAAGATATTCTTTTTTTATTAATATTAAATCATAGCTGTGTACATTAATGCGACTGTGGGGCACCATATACTGGTTTTATAAACAGTTTGACACATTTTCATCACACTGGTTAACATAGCCTTCCTGGAATTTTCTTAGTTATTGTATTAAGACAATTATATTCTACGTTTACTAAGTGTCACATGTACCCTTGTAAGATGCACCGCAGGTGTAATCCCACCAATCACCCTCCCTCCGTGCATCCTCCCCCCTCCCTCCACTCCCTCTCCCCCACTCCCTGTCCCCCTTCCCCATATTCTTAGGTTATAACTGGGTTCTAGCTTTCATATGAAAGCCATAAATTAATTTCATAGTAGGGCTGAGTACATTGGATACTTTTTCTTCCATTCTTGAGATATTCTTGACGAATCTTTCCCATTGCTCTTGAGATCTTTACATTCTTAATATCCACACATACTCTGAGAGCCTTCATTTCTTATTCTGTAAACAAATGGGTTGTTTTCTTTGCTAAAAAAAAAAAACACTGTAGTCACATCAATATCATTAATACTTAAAATGTCATTTACATTTGTAAGCAACCTGAATAATTAAAAGAATGCAAATTTAGCCTACTTAGGAGTAATAACTTTAAATGTAAATTTCATGAACTGAATCCCATTACTTATTCATATTATACTAACAATTAAAAAAACAAAGTACTATAATAGAAATGTAAAAGTCAATGCTCAAACAAGTGGTCCTGACACTTTAACTGAATGAGACACTTTCTTCTCTATTAAGGGAAATAATTTCATTGGAGAAACCTTTTTTTTTTTTCAACAAGCAGAAATTTTTTTCAACATAAAATAAATTTAATGAATCATTGTCTTAACTCACACTCAACTATTGGTCATGTCATAAACCATAAAACATCACATTTCAGAAAATTAATTGTTAGACTTCATCTAGATTTAACTTCAATGTAAATTTAACCTATTGTTACAATCTAATATTTGAAAAACACTACAAACTGAAGCTATGTAAGGTCCGTCACATACTGTATCGCTGTGTATTTTTCTAGTTATGGGTCATTTCATTACCACTGTATATTTTTAAACTACTTGTGGGCCATTACAGTTAAAAATATCATAATAGTAAAAAAAAATAAATGCTGGAACCTCATTAGTCTATAGCAGATGTGTGGGAGGTGGGGGTCCTGGTTCTCTGAACCCAGTTGACCCGGTTTAAACACTAGGCTGTGCCAGAAAGTTCAACCGAGGCACAGCTGTAATTGAAAGCAAAAAGTGTGGCAACCCCAAAGGCCCTGGTTTTGGTCGCCGCACAAAGGAACCAGGCGTGACACGGATTAGAAGTACAAGCTTGCGGGAGGCGGACTAACCTTAAGTACAGGGTAGCCCAGAGCCCCCTCCACAATGGCAATGGCTATTTATTAAGGTTATACGCAGGCAAGTGTGGAGCGTTAAGGTCATTAGTACAAGGGCTGCCTGCGTAAGGATGGCCACATGCTCTCCTCACCAGTTCTTTCCCCACAACCCTCATGAAGAACTACTAAGCATCAATGTTTGACACCTGCTTCCTAGTGAGTGACCGATCTAATCATGTTCCGGAACACTCAGTGACTTGGGGGATTGCCCCCACGTCACAAAACGTCTCTAGGCTTGCCAGGAGACTGTCCTGTTCTCAGCATGTCCTTTTCATGTGATAAGAATCAGTAACTGTCCTTTGCAAGCATGGCATCCATTCCTCTACAAAAAAGGACTGGAAACAGAAAATAAAATTGGAGCAGCACCAGCAGAGGGACTAGAAGTAAAAGTAACCTGCAGGAGTTCCAATGTAACAAAGAGAAAATTTATTTAGGAAGAACAAAGAGGAAGTTTAGTGCCCTTCCAAAGACGGCTGGAAGTGGGTTCCTCTCGGGATGGAACAAAGGTGAGGGGGCCACACAAGGGCAGTGTGGGGAATTTATAGAAGGTTGAAGGAGGTGGTCCTTTCTATGGTCTCCCTCCATATTCTTCTCCCTGGTCTGGGGAGACTTTTGAGGGGTGAATGTTCCTATGGGCCCTCTGGACTCCCGGTCCCTCAGGCCAGGTTTCCCTCCCATTCCCGCTTAAGAACCTTTCTTTTTGTCCCTTCTCAAGATTTTTCTTGTAATTTTTAATGTCCGTGCAATTCAAAAATTAGGCACTTTCTTTCAATAATTTCCTAGAAATTCTGCCAGGTTGCACAAAAAATACTGATTTTTCATGTTTTTGACACTGTTTCCCTGGTTTCCCACTATTTAAATATGATGGATCTTATATACTAAACGTAAAGTTATAAAATTTAAGTTATTTTTAATCTTGAATAAGTAATTTTTCTTTTCTATCTCTCCTTTCTTCCTATCTGCCGCCGTTTTTCTAAAAATAGATACCTTCAAAATTTCATCACTATGTAGACAATGTTTCTTGAGCCATGAACTTGAATAAAACTTAAATTTGAGACAAAAGGCCGTGGCATCATAGCTCACAGCAATCTTACACTCTTGAGCTTAAGCAGTCTCTTGCATCAGTCTCCAAAGTAACTGGACTACAGGTGCAGGCCAGGAAGGCAAGTTAATTCTTCTGCCTTTAGTAGAGACAAGGTCTTGTTCTTGCTCAGCAAATTCTTGAGCTCAAGCAGTTCCCCTGCCTGGGCCTCCAAGAGTGCTAGGATTGCAGGCGTGAATCACTATGCCTGGCCAAAAATGCAGTTCTCAAGGATTATAAGCAATGCCTCATTTATTTTTAAGTTTAAAATGAAAAGGGGCTACCTGGATTTCTTTTCTTTTTTTTTTTTTTTATTGTTGGGGATTCATTGAGGGTACAATAAGCCCCAGGTTACACTGATTGCATTTGTTAGGTAAAGTCCCTCTTGCAATCATGTCTTGCCGCCAGAAGGTGTGGCACACACCAAGGCCCCACCCCTCACCCTCCTTCCCTCTCTCTGCTTTTCCTTCCCCCCCATGACCTTAATTGTCATTAATTGTCCTCATATCAAAATTGAGTACATAGGATTCTTGCCCGATTGCTCTGATGAGGACTTCTGGCACTGTATTGAATAGAAGTGGTGATAGTCAGCAGCCTTGCCTTGTTCCAGTTCTGAATGAGAATGCTCTCAGCTTTTCCCCATTGGGTACAATGATGCCTGTGGGTTTGTCATATACGGCTTTTATAATTTTGAGATATGCTCCATCTATTTCCATTTTGTTAAGAGTTTTTGTCATAAATGGGCACTGAATTTTGTAAAATTGTTTTTCTGCACCTGTTGAGATGATGATATGGTCTCTGTTTTTGCTTCTGTTTATCTAGTGAAACACACAGATTTATGGATTTTGAATCATCCTTGCATCCTTGGGATGAAGCCCACTGGGTTGTGGTGGATTAATTTTTTTATATTCTTTGAATTCGTTTTGCTAGATTTGTATTGAGGTTTTTTGCATCTATATTCAGAAGGGATATTAGCCTGTGTTTTTCTTTTTTTTCTGCTAACTTAGTTTTAGTTTTTCCTTTTTCCAGTTCTTTAATGTAAAGGTATAAAGCTCAGTTGATTGAAATTTTTCTTCAAGGCAGGCATTTATCAAAACGAGTTTGTTTAATTGCTGCTTTGGTTGCCTTTCATAAGTTTGGATATTTGTTGTTTCCATTTTCATTTGTCTCAAGGTATTTTCTATCTTACTTTGATTCCTTTTTTATAATCCACAGGTTGCTTAGGAGAATGTTATTTCATTTCTACACATTTATAAATTTTTAGTTTTATTGCTGATATTGATTTCTAGTTTTATTGTGATTGGAAAAGATACTTGACATATTATCTATGGTGTTGAATTTGATAATTTTTTTTTTTGACTTAACATATGGTCTATCCTGGAGAATGTTCCTTGTATGCTTGAGAAGAAAATACATGCTGTTGCTGTTGGTGGAATGTCCCGTTTAGAATTTTTAGCTTCATTTGTCATTTAGGTCTTCTATTTCCTTATTGGTTTTCTTTTTTCCTATTCTATCCATTATTGTAAGTATAGTATTGGAGTCTCCTAAACCTATTATATTGTTGGCTATATCTCACTTCATTCTGTTAAAATTTGCTTTATATGGTGGTGTTCTGACATTGAGTACATGTGTGTTAATAACTGTTACATCTTCCTGATGAATTAACATTTCTATTATTATATGATGACCTTCTATGTCCCCTGTAACAGTTTTGAATTGCAACAAATGTTCATTGTAATTTAATAATTAGCATGATTCTTAGTAATAGACTTCTTATTCTTCTTAATCTGTATTTTGGAGACTTATGGTTATAACTGTGCATAAATATTTAGTGTTTATGGAGAATCAAATTCTAATTGTTTTATACTGCAATTGTGCTACACTTCGGGTTCAAATTTCACACCAGATATGCAGGAATCTAAAATATTTTGAATTGGCTTAGCACCTATGGCTCAAGTGGCTAAGGTGCTAGCCACATATACATGAGCTGGCGGGTTTGAATACAGCCCAGACCCGCCCAATAACAAGGATGGCTGCAACCAAAAAATGGCCAGGTATTGTGGCAGGTGCCTGTAGTCCCAGCTACTTGGGAGGCAGAGGCAGGATAATTGCTTGAGCCCAAGAGTTGGAAGTTGCTGTGAGCTGTGATGCCATGGCACTCTACCCAGGGCAACAGCTTGAGGCTCTATCTAAAATAAATAAATAAATAAATAAATAAAAATAATAATAATAAAATAAAATATTTGAATCACTGAATCTTAGGTTTGGAAGAAAAGTGAAAACTTTTGCACCTTAATCTCTTTCTTTTTCTATATACACAGAGCCCTTTCCATATCTTTTACATCCAGTGTGTCTGAAATGAGGTCAGAAAAAGCATTTTTAAAAAACCTCCTTATAATTCATTGAGGTTTCTATTCATATTTCAGATCCTATCAGATTGAACCATGCAAAAATGCCATTTATGAAAAGTCAAAATCTTTTGACTATAACAATTGTAGAAGGCTTCACTTAATATTTTCAGATATTTTAAGAATTCTTTAGGTGCGTTCTAAGTAATGAAATCTATGGAACCACACGTTTTATCTTTTCATTATTGTATTAAGTATATAAATATTTTTAATTTATTTTGGAATTAAAAAATAATATGCAATTATATGTGTGCATATGTTTAATTATGTTAGAATATAACTCACTACAGGCATTTTGATGTATTTTATTTTGCATTTATATTTATAACTACTTATCATTCTAACAATCATTAAATTGAGTCACGCCAATCTCGAATTCATGTAGTTCTCATGTTATTTATACTTATTCATATAAAAATGAAAAATTACATTATGAAATTTTCTTAGAATATTTTATTATAATTATGTAGTTTACAAAATACTTAATATTGGGTTCTCTATCTTACATTCTTGTAATATGTGGTATTCATAAAATCTGGTGAAAGAATTTTTTTAAGGAGCAACTTTTATAAGTAATCCAGAGATTTTATTTATCTTAACTTCTTGGTACAATTATTATAATTGCATATACACATACATTAAAAAATGTTTCAAAGTATTTGTGTTATCATAGCTTTCTATGGAATATGGCTATGGTAAGAACCATAGAACTAAGTGTGCAACACACACTTAATACAAAAAAATGTTTTAAGTCTTATGAGAGTTAATGAAAAAGTAGTTATTTAAAAATTTATTATTATAGAAGTTATTTCACTTAACTGCCTTCTCTAGCCTCCAACTTCCACCTTCTACCACAAAAACCTGAAATGGCTATTTGCTTCTAAATTGACAGTGTTACTAAACTGATAAAATAGTAATGATTTAAACAGAAGTTGAAAGTATTATGTTCAATAAGTAATTGTGTTCCCGGAAGTTGTATTATTGTTTTTAATTCTGCCTTTCTCACAAGAAAGCTATGTGGGTCACTAAAATAATTTCTAAAGGTCCATATTTAATTATAACAAAATCCTAAAAACAGGATTTAAGTATTTAGAATGTTTTAAACCCATTTAATTATATCATACTTAAAAGTTTTAAAAAATATATAGAGATGATGAACATTTTTTCATGTGTTTGTTAGCCATTCGTCTGTCGTCTTTAGAGAAAGTTCTATTCATGTCTCTTGCCCATTGATATAAGGGATTGTTGGCTTTTTTCATGTGGATTAATTTGAGTTCTCTATAGATCCTAGTTATCAAGCTTTTGTCTGATTGAAAATATGCAAATCATCTCTATATATTAGAGAAATGCAAATCAAAACAACCCTGAGATAGCATCTAACCCCAGTGAGAATGGCCCACATCACAAAATCTCAAAACTGCAGATGCTGGCGTGGATGTGGAGAGAAGGGAACACTTTTACACTGCTGGTGGGACTGCAAACTAGTACAACCTTTCTGGAAGGAAGTATGGAGAAACCTCAAAGCACTCAAGCTAGACCTCCCATTTGATCCTGCAATCCCATTACTGGGCATCTACCCAGAAGGAAAAAAATCCTTTTATCATAAGGACACTTGCACTAGACTGTTTATTGCAGCTCAATTTACAATCGCCAAAATGTGGAAACAGCCTAAATGCCCACCAACCCAGGAATGGATTAACAAGCTGTGGTATATGTACACCATGGAATACTATTCAGCCATTAAAAAAAATGGAGACTTTACATCCTTCATATTAACCTGGATGGACGTGGAAGACATTATTCTTAGTAAAGCATCACAAGAATGGAGAAGCATGAATCCTATGTACTCAATTTTGATATGAGGACAATTAATGACAATTAAGGTTATTGGGGGGGGGAGGAAATGCAGAAAGAGGGATGGAGGGAGGGGGGTGGGGCCTTGGTGTGTGTCACACTTTATGGGGGCAAGACATGATTGCAAGAGGGACTTTACCTAACAATTGCAATCAGTGTAACCTGGCTTATTGTACCCTCAATGAATCCCCAACAATAAAAAAAAAAGTTTTAAAAAAAGATTTTGCATTTTTTCTTTTTTATTTTCTGCTAAGAGTTTAGTACAACATTATTCATATTGAATAAATGTGCTTTGGAGACAGTAATGGGCTTGAATCCCAGATCTACCACTGACTAACACTAATAAACTCTGTGAAGCTGGGTTCTCTCATGTATAAAACAGTTACAATAGTATCTCTTTCAGGGTGGTCTTATAATCATTCAAAGCTATTTAAAACAGGGATTGACAAAAAATGTATATACATTTTAAGAGGTCTTGTTGCAAGTAAAATCAATCATTCCTCAAAAGTGTACAACTTGCAGGCAAAATGGACGTGCATAGCATTTCCAGGTATACTCAACCAGTAATACGACCTTCAATTCAACTTAGAAAATCTCTTTAAATGTGTATGTTTTTTGGAACCCTCTGTATACAAATATACATATGTATAAAATATTGCAATATGTATAGCAGACATGTATGTATCTATTGATCAGCAGATCTATTATATGGTGTAAGACTAGTAAATAGAGGCTCGGCTCCTGTGGCTCAATCGGCTAAGGCGCCAGCCACATACACCTGAGCTGGCGGGTTCGAATCCAGCCCGGGCCCGCCAAACAACAATGATGACTGCAACCAAAAAAAATAGCCAGGCCTTGTGGTGGGCTATCTGTGGTCCCAGCTACTTGGGAGGCGGAGACAGGAGAATTGCTTGAGACCAGGAGCTAGGGGTTACTATGAGTTGTGATGCCACAGCACTCTGCCCAGGGCAACAACTTGAGGGTTTGTCTCAAAAAGAAAAAAAAGACTTTTAAATGGAAGCTATTATTATTGCCACTGTATAAAGCCAATCCCATTATTCCCTTATGTATTTGAAGAATCAGACTAGGAATATATTTTCAACCCATTGCTTAATATTGTGTCAAGAATGCAAGGAAAGTCATCTGGTAATAAAAGAAAATGTCAAAATGACAAGCATGCCTTACATTTTAAGGTGTGATATTATATCATCAGTGGCATTTATGAAAACAAATTAAAGATCCCCATTTGTTCCCACAGAAACAGTTATATGAGACATTCATTTGTAACTGAATATTCTCCAAGTGACTCAGGCAACCCACAGACATGTTGTATATTGCATATCCTAAAATAAATCATTGACTAATTTGCATCCGTTTTTAAGCCACCACTTCAAAGGAGTTGACTCTTTTTGTAGAGGGTGAAAATTAGTCAAAAAGATTCTAGATGACTTAATATGGAGCTAACATTCAAAGGCACACACACTCACACATCAGGCAATGTGAAAATTCCACACAGTAAAAAGAGTAAATAAAATTATTAACTTCAGGTTGTTTATGTGGGAGAAAATAGGTAAGCAGATAATTTGCCCCATAATATTGAGCAGATGTTATGGAGATATACGTGAGAAGCCATCGTGACAAAGGTTCTGATAATGCTCCATTGTTCCCCAGGGTGAGTGAATGGAGCTTAAGATGTCACAAGGCAGACCCCAGAGGAAGAGGATGGAGCTTTGTCTGAGGAAGAGTAACATTTTACTGTTACTTTTTAAAGATCTCCTTATCAATGACAGGAAGAACGGGTGAAAAGAAGTCAAGATTTTAACTAGTGATCTACCTAAAAGCTATCTTCTAATGCCCTTTTGTTTAAAGTTATATTTCAACTTGAATTATTCAGTCATTAGGATTACGAGGTATCTTGGCGGAAGCATGAGATTTCTAAAACAATAACAAATAACATAAGGATCAGGAAATCAGAGAAAAATCGTGCCTTTCAGAATTATATGTAGAGTCACCTGTTTAGGTTTCAACTTGCTCAGTTAGTGGGAATTGCAAGGAAGGCTTCTTTTCTTTCCATCTGTGTGGATTTTGTATTTCTTAATTTTTGTGTATCTGCAAAATTTGTAATGCTCTGTACTCTTAATATCCTGTAAATATGGAGAATAAGTAAAGAATAAGACAGCAAGAAGAAATTACTGTTAGAAACTGGTTTATACGGGTGGCTCCTGTGGCTCAAAGGAGTAAGGCACAGCCCTGTATACTGGAGATGGTGGGTTCAAACCCAGCCCCGACCAAAAAAAAGAAAAAAACCCAGTTTATAGGTTTCCTTCTTAAAAATATTGCAATAAGTTTGTAATTTACTCTATGTATAAACAGAGGGAGAGAATATATGCACAACTATATATTGTATATCTGAATATACACAGACATGTGTATGTATATCTCTAACTATAAAATTTATTCTATCTGTCTGCCTAACTCCATCACTTTATTAATAAACAGCTAATGTGAAAGTCTACTAAAAGTAAAACAATATAGTCTTGAAATCACAAACATTGGTAAATATGTCAAGGTCTAAAATTGTTGTAAGATTCCTCTTTTATTTGGAGTATGTAATTTCTGAACTTCTGCTTCATATTTATTTTATACAACTAAATTCATGAACAAAAATAAAGAACAACGTTACAGAGGTGGGTAGTTGAGGAGCAAATGTGAAAGAAAGCTCCCGGAATAAAAAAAGGTGAAGAAAAGATGACGCAAGAATATAATGAAGTTATTTCATTCAACATGGTTTTCTGAGAACCTGCAAAGTGCTACATAGAAAATAATCTTACAGATATGAAATCAGCACATTGTACCCCATAAATGCATTCATATATACATAATCTACGTGTTTATGATTTAATAAAAAAATAAACAATACAAAGAAAAGAATGTTACAGAAATATCCAAAGTCACACATAAAACACATACACATATTTAAAACCCTGAAAAATTCTGTGACCTCTGCCCTCTACACTTAATAGTTTTGTTTCTTTTTTTGTAACCAATCATGATGAGAAAAAAAAGATTCGCGTAGGGAATATATTTAAATCACATCTTATTTAGTAAAAATAGACATTGTATTAGTAAACTGTGAGCATAATTTCTTTGCTCTTATTCTATGTAATATTTATATCCTTTTTTCCCCCTTAAGCAACCTATGAGAATTTCTGTAAACTCTTCCACACTCAACTCTGAGCCTCATAGATAACAACTTTTCAAGACAATTCCTGGGGTGGTGTGAGTCAATTGCCAAAAGAACAGCAAAACCACAGAATTGAATTCAAATCATTTCAATTCAGTGGCTTAAAGCCACTAGTCCTATTAAACATGACCTCATTGCCAAGGAGGACAGGAAAGGGAGCAATCTAAATGGAAAATAAAAATATCTCGCCTGATAGACCCCCTCAGTATTTATGGTGTTAAATCATTTTAAGGATATGCATTTTATTTTTTAAAGTAGTATTTCTTGGACCCTCTTTCAAATCACAAAAATTCATAATATGTTTTTGTTTTTTTTTTAATTTTTTTTTTTTTTTTTTTGTAGAGACAGAGTCTCACTTTATGGCCCTCGGGTAGAGTGCCGTGGCCTCACACAGCTCACAGCAACCTCCAACTCCTGGGCTTAAGTGATTCTCTTGCCTCAGCCTCCCAAGTAGCTGGGACTACAGGCGCCCGCCACAACGCCCGGCTATTTTTTGGTTGCAGTTTGGCCGGGGCTGGGTTTGAACCCGCCACCCTCGGTATATGGGGCCGGCGCCCTACCGACTGAGCCACAGGCGCCGGCCCATAATATGTTTTTAAAGTGTCTATGTCCACTTCTCCTAGGAAAAATAAGACTGCTTAGGCTAATGAGAATTATGAAACTCCCAGATGCTGTTTTTTTCTGGTAAGAGGAGTTGTTAAAAGTAGTTTAATCAATAAATTTGCTCAGTTCATATAATAAATTTTCACATGAAAAATGAAGTTTTCTCTCCATAGCACAATCTGTGTCCACTAGCGAAAATTTAGATTTCACCCCCTCACGTCATTTTTAATTACACCTGGCCTCAACTAATAAAATTTACTAGGCCTAAGAGCTGATAGGAGCAATGATCAGAGGTGAAGATACCTTTAATCCGAGGTGATAGCTCTGGTATGGAGGAGAAAGCGGTCTCCAGTGATTGGTATCATGTTGAGATCCATTCTTTCGACCACACCTCATTTGTAAAATTGCTCTACTACTAAACTCAAATCATTGTTCTGGGGTGTTCTGGGGGCTACAGAGGTGCACATGAGGTCCTCTCTGTTCCTGAGAGAGAAAGGATGTTCTTTTAGAAAGTTTTACCTTAGAATTCCCTTTTTTGCTCCTCTTTAGGAGGAGACTATTAAGACACAGAGTAAAAATATTGACGTGTGTATTTTGGGAGGAAGAGTCAAAGGATTGATTGGGTTCCCCAGCAGGAGCAGGGCACATCATTAATAGCTTACGATTTGTGTCAGGCAGAAAATCCATCCAAGGGTTTAGGAATATGAAAACACGGCAGGAAGATGATAAAGAGACACCTGTATGCTGGGTCTTGCTATCTTGTTTACATTTCCTCTGAAGAACATAGCTGGGTGTTATATCCGCATGTGAAATAAATACTGCTTCAGCCCCTAAGTGAGCTGTCATACATCTGCCAAATAAAATACACTCTCTAGATGAAGGCATTCATAAAGTTATTTTGTTGTACTGTTTGCTGAAGTTGAAAGACAAATTTTGATGTATTAACATTGTAAGTTATATTGGAAAAGTTACCATACTTAATACCAATACCAATTTGATAGTTGATAAAGTGTCTTTGAATACATCTTTTCTCATTTCTATTAATATCCCTACATAACTGGACTGATGTGATAAATTCAGAATAAACCTTTCACCTAATCTTTTTTATTCAAAACACTTTTCAAGACTCACAGACTATGAATTTTTCTTCACTCCCTGAAGCCACAGTCTTTCTCATTTCTATTAAAACTAGGAAATCAGAAACATCTTGTCAATATAAGGTGAAGATAAAAGGTCACAGCATATCAGCTCCCAATGCTGGGTTATAAGATCATTGCAATAAGATGAAATAAAATGTTTCCAGTCTCGGAATTATATAATTAGGTCTTCCTAAATATGAAATATGAAAGCTTTTGTGTTAACATAAATTGTAATCACTGTGGGACAAATATCTAGACATGGGATTATTGAGTAGTATGTTAAGTTTATTATTATATTTGGAAGAAATTGCTAGACTGTTTGTCTAAGTGGTTGCATCACCAAAGCAAGAGTTCAGTTTCTATGAATGTTTGCAAGCTTGTTATTTTATTAATACTACTATTATTATATTGCCTTTGAGGTATTATAATAGGTTTTGAATTAATTTTTTCCTACAGAGCCCTGTGAATTTTACCCTACATTCTATTCATTTTCTGTTCAAATATTGTTATTTTGTTGTTGTTGTTGTTGCAGTTTTTGGCCAGGGCTGGGTTTGAACCTGCCACCTCCAGCATATGGGGCCGGCACCCTCTTCCTTTGAGCCCAGGCACCGCCTTCAAATACTGTTTTTTTTAAATATTCCTTTATAAATTATCACGACTACCACTCTGCATATTTTTCCTATGCATGTGTTGTTTTTATAGCCCTTATAACCATCTCACGTATTTTATGTGTTTGATAATTATTCCTATCTGCATAAATATGCAAGTTCTATTAAGAACAAGGATTTTCTATATTTATTTAGTAAATGAGCTGTGACTGCTTTTTATTTTCATATCCTAAAAGCCTAAAATAGGGCCTGGTCTTGGTAACACTCAAAAAGTATAAATTTAATGAATAAATTAATAAAGGACAAGTGAATGAATCCATAGGGAAAAAGGTTAATGAATTTGATATGGAAAGAAAAACCTGTTCACAAGTATGACAACATAAAATAATATTTGGTAGCAGTCTGGGAAAGAATATTTTCCATATATAAAACTGATATATAATAATATAATATATACTTAATCCTAAAAAGCAACTAGGAAAAAATGAGAAGTATATAGGGTGCCCCAAAAGTTAACCCTTAAGTCACGATACAGAGGGGAAATGGGAGACTATAGATAAATGTACCTTTATTTAACAAATATTAATTCCAAAATTTTACCAAGAGGTAGCCAAAGCAATTCCAAATACACAAATCAAACTTATACTTGAGAATATTTTATAAAATTTTGGGATGAATGTAAATGAAGGTATATTTAGCTACCATTTTGCATTTTCTTTATGTGCAGCAAATTTAGGGGTGACTTTTGGGACACTCTGTATTATAAAAATGTTCATAAGACCTATATTTCTCTATGCCTCAGTCAACCCCCTGATGTCCAGGAGTTGAGGAGGCAGCTGTCTTCTGCAGTCATTTTAGCCAACTCTCCACTAAGCATGCCATCACTTCTTAGTGTTACTATTGATATAAATACTCTAATCAAAATGTTCCCAGGTCATAAGAAGCCAATACATAACAGATATACAAATATAAGAGACATCTACCAATATTCTGAAGATTGTGAATCATACTAATTTAAATGACACTAAAACAACATTTTAGTTTCACTAAAAAACATTTGCAGAAAGAATGAAGTTGGATAACACCAAGTACGTCCAATGATAATGTGTGTTTGACACACACAGCTTTACCCAGCTTAAGTAGATCACTTGGAGATTTTCTTGGAGATTTGATACTTGGTGGTATCAACTTACAGTAATATGAATTCTTTACATTCTAGCTATCTCAAAACTGTATTTGTATCTTAAAAAAACTTAGCACTACATCTTTGTAGGAAGAACTATTAATATGTTTATGATGGTATGAAGAGAGAGTATGTGAATGTGAATGCAATCGAATTGTCTATCAATAAGTATGATAAAAATAAAATATGCTGGGCAGCACCTGTGGTTCAGTGAGCAGGGCGCCGGCCCCATATTTCGAGGGTGGCAGGTTCGAACCCAGCCCTGGCCAAACTGCAACAAAAACAAAAAAAAAATAGCCGGGCATTGTGGAGAGCGCCTGTAGTCCCAGTTACTCGGGAAGCTGAGGCAAGAGAATCACCTAAGTCCAAGAGCTGGAGGTTGCTGTGAGCTGTGACGCCACAGCACTCTACCAAGGGTGACAGAGGGAGACTCTGTCTCTAAAAAAAAAAAAAAAAAATGTGGTGGGTATACCAAGTGGAATGCCTCAAAGCAATCAAAAACAAGCAAGCAGATGTGCACAAAACAATAAATAGAGTAAAATTTCATTTTGAGTTAAAATATAATTCATGTCACAGTATTAGTCTTGGAAATACAACATAATTTAATATTGTACCTTGAGAAGATATTTATGTATCTCAAGCCATACTGTGTTTTAAGTAGAAGAAAATGGGTGTCTGTGTGGGGAATGATGTAAAAATTAAATCAAGGAATTTTAGAAACCAGATTAAGTTCAAAAATGTGTAATCAAGGTGTTTTGTGAAGACAAATGGCAGTGAATAACATGAGGTTTAGATTAATTCAGACTTTTCTACGGTCTCACAACTTTTAAAGAGTTTAAATATCTGAAGCAAAAAGAGACAAGATCATGTTCATAACATACGTCTAAGGATTTAGGTGGGAACCTGCCATCACTCATTGTGGTGAAGAGAATGAAGGCGCCAATACATGTCGGACATATAAGCCCAACTACTGCAAATTAACTATTTCAGAGACCAAGGGGCAATATTCAGATCAACACTGGGGATGAGATCAGATGGGAAGACAAAGGCCGCAAATGGAAAGAGTCCTGGGCACAAGAGTCCTGTTTATTCTATTAATTTTTAAATAAGAAATAGGACATTTATATTTTCAGTACCATTGTTCTTGATCACCTCTTGGTAAAATTATCCCTGGTTTTCCAGGCCTGCGATGGCAAAAAACAGACTTTAGAGTTTTGGAATGAATTTTGGAACACCATTAAGTCCCTGCCACTTTCTGGGAAAAACTGGCCTTCCCCAGGTGAGATACACTTCCATTTCCAAATTTCTATTCCATCTAGGAAACTATTCCCACATTTGGGTGATAAGAATAAGGTGGGGGTGACAAAGAGCTTAATCACTAATAATTTTACTAATATTGTCAAATAGCTATTATTGGAATCATGTTGACTAATACCATAGGATTTAATTCACACATAATCAACCCAGGAAGTATGAGAATGGGGAAAATGGCCGGGTACGGTGGCTCAGGTAATCCTAGCACTTGCAAAGGCTGAGGCAGGAGGATCTCTTGAGTTTAGGAGCAAGAGTGAGATCTTGTGTCCACTGAAAATAGAAAAAAAATGAGCTGGGTATTGCAATGGTCGCCAGCAGTCCCAGCTTCTTGGGAGGCCAAGGCAGGAGGATAGATGGAGCCCAGGAGTTTGAGGTTGGTGGGAGCTAGGCTGACGCCATGGCTCTATTGCTCCAAGCTAGGGGGAAAAAAAGAGGAGAAATCAAAAGGAAAAATTATGTGTCTATATAACATAACTATTTTTTGTACAAAAGTTGTCTATTCATTTCTCTGTATATAAAGAGTGCTACACTTCACATTTCCCCATCTAACATGAAAAATTCTAAGTATTTGTATCATTCTCATACTGCAGAAATACGAAATACTCAATTTTTAATAGGACAAATCCAAAAATTGATCCATCATAGTATTTAAAAACGAGTGGCTTTAGTCCAAGTTTGCACCACATAGATGTTTAATACTGCTCACTTAAAAATTGGGGGGCTAGAGTTTAAAAATTAATATTTAGCCACTTGAAATTGAAAAACTTCCTTGGTATGTGTGACAAACTATTAGCTCAAATCCCTGCTTGGTGGTAATTTCAGGGGATTCTTTATAAGAACGCATGTTTACTCTTTAGTTGGCTGAAATTATAGCTTTATACATTTAATTAACTTTAATTGCCTACATCTCTGTGATCACTTGAGTCTGTGACTTGTGTTCAGGCCAATCCTTTAATTTCACAACTGGGAAAGTAGAGTTTAATTAGTATCAGGCAAGGTGACTCCTTAGAAGATGATGATGAAGATGGGTGTGAACAGAAGTCGTCTTTTTTATTTATTTTTCCTTCACAACATTGTATTTCCCCCATTCCCACAGACTGGGAAAAATAAGCAATGTCTTTCAGTTATTCTAACATAAAACTGCATATTAAAAATATAAAGACCATCCCACCATTGTCTTTAACTCTATTCCTAAGAATTACTTTGGCCATGGGATATATGTTGATTTTATTTAGATAATTTAATAAGCAGTAGAGTAAAAATTTGAATTTATGAAATTCAGATTTCTAATGCCAGGGCAACAGGAGGAATAAATTGCTCTTGTTGATAAAATGACAGATAAAACTTTTTAAGAGGTACAATTAATCTTGCAAGGATATATCAGTACAATGTGGATTAGAGGATAGATTTTGTATGGTTTTGTTTTGCAGATAAAGGAATAATCTGCTTCTTTTTGTACATCAATCTTTTTTTTTCTTTTTAATGATAATTGTGATTCATGTTGGAGCCTTCCTGCCCAGGAAAAGGTGAAAAATAGTCTTCCCAATACACAATATCACCAAAATATTAATAGAATTAGCCCGCTTTACTAAGTCTGTGCTCTGTTCTAGTTGGCTGACAGTGCAAACAATTAACCATTTTACTATTAACTAGGTTACAGGCAATTAACTATTTTACTCCCATTCACAAAGCAATTCCAAATACACAAATCAAACACAAACTGGAACCTTTGTCTCATAAAGCTGGCAACTCCCAGGCCTACCAATGATTTCATTCCTTAATCCTCTAGAAATTCCAACCTCCCAATTGAAATATGTCTCTCTTATCTTTGTTTTTATTGATTTGTAGATAAGTTAATTTCTCTCTCTGCTCTTATTTATTATGTGTTACAATGAGATAAGATTTAAAACTATAATGGTGTCATTTAACTTAATGTGTTTCGAGATGAATTTGTGCATGCAAAATGTTGTAGAAAGTAGCATTTTATGGTACAGCACTGTGACCAGTCATTAGCCTTGGTGAATTAGTTTTTCTTGCTAATGTTTGTCTTAAATTATAAAGAGTAAATTGAGATAATCATTCATGAATCCTGCATGAGGCATGAACGATAGAATCCTAGAAACAAAGCCGGTGTCTATTGCTCTAGAACTATCTATAACTAGTCAAAAGGGAAACCCGTACTACAAATACTATGTAATACTTTCTGTTCCAATGGAAAGACAAGAAGTATTATTTCTACTTTATTATAGTATTAAAATAATGTATTACATAATAAAGTATTATTTCTACATTAATATAGCGTAGTATAATTAGGGGAAATACAAAGGTAAGTAATTACATTCAGAGGAGCTAAAAATCAGTATGTTCTCATGAAATCATTAACTTTACGTCATGAAAGATGTGTTCATATGAAGCTCTGCTGCTTCAACTTTTAAAAAATAGACAATCAAACCAAACAAAAGAGTAAGGATAAGACTAGAGGAACAATAGCTCAAGGCTGATAAAAACTGATACAAACCCAGTAATAAGGCATTAGGCCTTGGGAGCTTTGCAAAATTTTACTGTACTCACTCTTGCCAATAGAGTCCTTTCATTCATCTGTTACCTTTTTTTTGTTGTTTTCCCGCCTGATGAATTTTGATAATTGAGATGGTCTTTTATACCCACTCCCTTCCCTGCAAACATTCACCCTTAGCTTCTGTGGTACTCGCCATCTGGAACCGTCTGCCCTCTTCTCTCCACATTGCTGGGAACCTAATTCACTGTTTGCTAAAGCACAAAACTCCCATTTAGCTCAGTGGGAGTTTAAAGAAAAATGAGTGGTGGATCGAACACTCACGGGCTCCTGTCTGGCTTTGAAAGATGGCCAAAATATCGTCACTCTGGTGAAAAGGGGATCTGTATTCCGTGTTGGGAAGGACCCCATGTCTGAAGGAAATAGCAAATCAGCAATATTCATGGGCCAAATGTATTCGTCTTTGTTGTTTGGAAACATATCCATCCAGGTAGGATATCTCTCTGAGAAGCAAGATTTTCCATTTAAGCAAAAGTCGCAATTCTTCCAATGTGTGACAGCTGAAGCAGTTCCATCAAAACGCCAGATGGTAGAGTAAAATACATTAAATCACATGCGTCAGATGTGTGGGCCTTGTGCTTTTGTACTAGCCACTATTTCCGTTGTTATCCTTTACTCACGGAAGAGAGGTGCTCTCACGTAATCACAGTAATGGGAGTTTTTATCACTATATGCAAATTGATTTTGACAATACAATTCTTTTAAGAACCCAAATAATCAATATCATCAGGTCTCAAGGAAAGTAGAGAAGAAATTGAGCTTTCAGAAATATGTATCTTATTTTTGTTTTATTACGTTTTTTTAAGTCATTTGTACATAGATCATAAATACATTTATGCCAATTTCAGTGTGTTGATTATTTGTACATATTGGAGTGCTTACATACTACTTACCAACATAGCTTTCATCTCGTTTACCCAATTACAGCATTAAGACATTTGTGCTCTGCACCTGATAGATCCAACTTGTACTTGCAATATGCTCCATAGGGGTGGTCCCCCTACTGACCCTCCCGCTGTCGACCCACCTCCCTCCCTTCCCCGCTTCATTCTGGGCTATAGTTGTGTTTCATTTTTCATATGCAAGTGTGAGTGATTCTAAATTGGTTTCACTGTAGTACTGAGTATATTGGATATATATTTTTTCCATTCCTGAGACACTTTACTAAGAAGAATATTTTCAGAGACTATGTATCTTTAAAGGGTGTTTAGAATTTATGACAGCTTTAACTACATCAGCCTTTCTTTTTATTTCAGAATATTAGGGGAGTACAAATGTTTTTAGATATGGGTATCAATTTTGTTATGCCTGCATCAGGATGATAAGTGTGCCCATCGCCCAGATAGTGTTTCATATATCATTAGGTAAGTTTTCACCCTTCCCTGTGATTGATTTTTCCATTGAGTTTTACTTCCTTCTATGCTCATTGGTTAGTTCCAATGTAACAGTGAGTACAAGTGATATTTGTTTATCCATTCTTTAGATATGTAAGATAACAAACTCCCATTCCATCCAAACTGTTGTGAAAGGCATTACATCATCCTCCTCCATGGTTGAGTAGGACTCCATGTAACATGTAGACCATATTTTGTTAATCCACTCTTGATGAAATTTTGGGTTGATTCCACATCTTTGCAGCTGTGACTTGGGGTGCAGTAAACATTTGAGCATAGGTGTCTTTTTGATAAAATGGTTCTTTTTCCTTTGAGTAAACACCTAGTAGAGGGATGGCTGGATCAAATGGTAGGTCCACTTTCAGTTCTTGAGGAATCTCCATGGCGTTCCCCATAGAGGTATAAGGTTGTACCAAGTTGCAATCCCACCAACACTGTAGAAGCATTTCTTTCTCTCTGCATCCACACCGCATCTATTGCCTGGGAAATTTTAATAAAAGCCATTCTACCTGGGGTAATGGGATATCTCATTTTATTTTTATTTTTTGTGTTTCCTCCATGATTAGTGACATTGAATGTTTTTTCCATTGGTTTATTGCCCTTTCGTCTACCCTTTCATAAAAATTTTCTGTTAATGTCTTTGCCACTTTTTAATGGGGGTGTTTGTTCCTGGCTGATTTGCTGGAGTTGTTCTTTGTACATTCTGTTATTAGCTCTTCATCACACGTATAGCTTGAGAATAATTTCCCCCTTTTCTGTAGATTTTCTCCTTGTTCTGCACAGATATTTCCCTGGCTGTGCAGAGCTTTTTAACTTAATCAAGTCACATTTATTTATTTTTGAGTTACTGTGATTGCCCTTGGTTCTCTGCCTACGCTGATACATAGAAGAGATTTTCCAACATTCTGTTCTACCATTCTTATGTTTTTTAAGTTCTTTATCCATCTTAAATCATTTTTTGTGAGGGGTGAGAGCTATGGACCCTATTTCTTTCTCCATCATGTGGCGTTCTGGTTTCCCTTGCCACATTTATTGAAGAGGGCTTCTGTTCCCCAGAGTCTACTGTTGCCTGCTTTGTCAAAGTTCAGTTGCCTGTGAGTGGCTGGTTTTATTTCTAGGTTCTCTTTTCTGTTCTGTTCTTGTCTACATGGCATTTGGGTTCATGGATACTTGCAGTATATTTGAAGTCTAGTAATGTGATGCCTCCAGATTTGTTCTTTTTGCTTAAGATTGCATTGGCTAGGATGGCACCTATGACTCAAAGAAGTAGGGCGCCAGCCCCAGGTGTTCAAACCTAGCCCGAGCCAAAAACGGCAAAAAAAAAAAAAAAAAAAAAAAAAAAAAAGATTGCTTTGGCTATTTGGAATATTTTTGGGTTCCAAAGAAGCATAGAATTATTTTTTCTAGACATGATGTTGGTATTTTGATGCAGATTGTTTTGAATCTGTAAATCACTTTGGGTATTAGGAACATTTTAACAGTGTTGATTCTGCTCATCCGTGAGCATATGTTTTTCCCTTTGTGTCATCTGCAGTTTCTTTCCTCTGTCTTTTGTCATCCTCTTTTTAGAGAACTTTTGCCTCCTTAGCTAAGTATATTCCTAGATGTTTCATTGTATCTGTAGCTATAATGAATGACATTGAGTCTTTGATTTGACTCTCAGCTCTGCTGTTACTGGTATATTGAAATGGTACTGATTTGGGTACATTGATTGTGTATGCTGAGACTTTGCTCAATTTATTTATTTATTCCAGGAGTGTCTTGGTGAAGTCTTGGGAGTTTTCTAGATTTAAGATCATAGCTTCAGCAAAAGGTGATAGCTTCACCACCTCTTTTTTTATTTAGATGCACTATATTTCTTTCCGTTGCCAGATTGCTTTGGCTAGAATTTCCAGGACCATGTTGAATAGCAGTGGTGACAACGGGCGACCTTGTCTTATTTTCAGTTCTTATGGTAAAGGCTTTTAACTTTTCCCCATTCAGTACGTGTTGGCTGTGGGTTTATCACATGTGGCTTCTATAATCTTTAGATATTTTCCTTCTATGCCTAGTTAGTTGAAGGCTTTTATGGTTAATAGGTAGGTGCTGAATTTTGTTAAATGACTTTTATCCATGTATTGAGATGATAATATGGTCTTTCTTTTTGCTCTTGTTTATGTGCAAATTGCATTTATTAATTTGCATAAGTTGAGCCTTTCTTGCTTTCCAAATGAAGTCCACTTGGTCTTGGAGGATTATGTTTTTGATGTGCCTTTGAATTCAGCTTTCAAGTATTTTATTGGAGACTTTTGAATCTATTTTTCATAAGCATACTGGTCTGTAGTTTTCTTCTTTTATGGTTTCTTTCCTGGCTTTGGTATCGAAGTGACAGTGGCTTTGTAGATGAGTTTGGGGAGGATTCCTTCTAGATGCTATGGAATGATGCTTGCTGTATGGGCACCAGCTCTTATTTATTGGTTTGTTACAAGTCTACTGTAAATCTGTCTAACTTAGTTCAAAATAGAACTAAAGGAAATGGAAATCAAGAAACAATACAAATGATCAATGCCAGAAATGTTGGTTCTTAGCAAAGATAAAGAAGATTGATAGAACTCTTGCTAAATCAAGACTCGAAGCAAAAAGAAATGAGAAATGAGATATTACGACTGATACCACAGAAACACAAAATACTGTCTGTGAATGCCTGGAGAACCTGTGTGTGCATAACCTTGAAATGAGGGGGAAATTGACAAATTCTTGGAAACATGCAACCTCTCAAGGCTCAAAAAGGGGGAAACATGAACAAATGGACAATGAGCAACAAGGCTGAATCAGTAACAAAAAAATCTTCCAACATCAGTCTCTTCATCCATGTGCAAAAATATTCCATTAATTATGAATATTATGAAATAAACTCATTTTATTATTGTGGTTCCCAATTTTCTCTGATTCCCTGTCTCTCCTCCTTTTCCTTCACTCTCTGTCAAGACTGAATCTAGGATTTGTGGTACCAGGGAAAGTATTTTTTCTATGCTGCCTCTCTATACCAATGGGCCCATGAGAGTATAGTGATTTATCCATGAAAATTTGACTGTTCCAAAGATGGATTTTATTAGTGAAGGATACAAGTGTAAGCCTTACCTAGAGTTTGCAAGAAAATATAAATAATTTTTTAGCATAAATACAGACCCGCATGTCTTCCCTTTTGCTAGAGCCTTTAGACTGTAACCACTGCATTATACAGAGAGAATACGAGTCAATATTGATGGCATCCTGATTCTACCACCAGGCAGTGGAATTGGGAAGGGACTCATCCGCAAAGCAGAAAGAACAGCTTCATTCATTCAAAACCGTACACCTCTGAGCCATCACAGCAGAAGATCCTCCCAGGACAGTGCAATGAGATTCAGAGGCCAAAGCAAACACCCAAGGGAGTGTTCACAGGCTTTGTAAAAGAATGCTCTTGAAAGTTCTCTGCAGAAAGAGGATAACCATCCCCCGAGAATAACCTGAATGGATGTGGAGCTGTGGAGAGGTGGAAGTTAACGGCTCTGAGTGTGAAAAGTGGGGGCCACAGCGGGCCTAAAAGGCCTTGCACCACCTGTACCCTCCTCAGCACCCACAGAGTGGAGGAGCATTGCAGTCAGAGCACAGATGGGGACAGCCTGGGCACAGGCTCCACACACAGCTCACAGCTGCACAACTCAAACCTGAGGACTGACCGTGGGAACTAGCAGATAGGTTAATGTCCTCTTTTCTGATCTGTATCTCAGAACACTGTGGACCAAAATTGTAAGTTAAGGAATCTCTCCCACATTCATACCCATTTTAAATGAGCTTAAGAGTAAGTTTTTCTCAGTCTAGAAGGGAGAAGGAAAATCTTCGTGGGTGGTGGTTTCAGGTATCTTCTTACCCAAATGTATTGCCTATTTTTTCTCCATGTACTTGTTTTCTCTTCAGTCAAGGTCATCAGAAATGTAATTTTTTGCTCCCTACTTTCATTTGTGTTGGCTGGATTATCAGTCAGTGGAGGACTCCTGACAGCCCTTCACTTACACCATCCTTACTACTGACAAACCTGTCATGAGAAAAATGATGACATCTTTGTCCCGTGGTTCCCACATAATTCTCTACAGAGAGATTCATTCTCATACCTTTGGGCATTAGGTCCTGCTGGACCTAATTTCCCCTTGAAGACAAAAAATAATGACAGTGATAATGATGATGATGATAATGGAGCTGTGGGTGTGTATTTATGGAGGGAAGGTGTTAATACAATATTTCATGAACCATATAAATAGATTGAGAGTAAAGAAATGATAGCTCTCAAGGAGAAAATAAAGAATAATTTGTGGAAAAATTAGGTGTCCATTTGCACTTTTAGAAGGACAATTATTTATTTTAATAACTTTAAATATGCTATAAATAACATGAAAAGCTAAGTAATACACATGAAGATTTAGTGTAAGCAGTGTAAAAAAGATTCTCTAAATTCTATTCCTTATTTCATTCATGAGTAGTACTGAAAGTTATTATACTGTTTACTGATTCCATGTTTGATCTTTCTTCAGTAGAAGTGAGTTGCAGAGAAAATGAAATGGAGAGAAACAGCTTTACTTGATTTCTAAGAGATGGCAAATTAGCTGTGTAATATACTTATGGACCATAAAGGGAACTTCTGAAGCAGCTACTTGCAAATCATGAAGAGAGTCTTAGGAGTGTGATGCAGGAAATAGACAGAGTTTTCACAGATCAAGATTTTATCACAATACCAGCATGGCATCCAATCCAGTATTCTATACATAATTTGCTATTAGGTAGAACAAAATGTTGTAATAAGTCAAGTATTTTAGGTGTACAAAATTATCATATTGTTGTATTTAATTTTCACCAAATAATTTAAATATAATCTGAGATAATAATAAAACCTATCCAGATTAATTTTTAAAATCACATGGGGATTTTTTAGGCATGAAGGATATTTTTGGGGTAAAGTATTGATTACTATTTGTATGTATATGTGACCATCTCACTGCTCCGTAAGGCTCCCAAGAACACAGTCATTTCAGGATATGTAAAAATAGAGGAATATCAGGGTGGTGCCTGTGATACAGGGAGTAGGGCACCAGCCCCATACACCGGGGGTGGCAGGTTCAAGCTGGGGCCCGGCCAAAACTGCAAAAAAAATAGAGAAATATCACATATATTATATATTTGTTTGCTTTTATTTTTGAAGAAGTGTTCTCTTGTTATAAGTAACAGCAAGTTCCAAAAGTTTATTTTTAAAAGAATGTAGTGGCTCAAAATGTACATCCAAAGTGTACTAAATGCGGTAGGCATTGTCACAAAGTTCATTTTCTCTACAATCCCGTAGTATGGAGATGCCAGCTACGAGAGCACGCTTGATGATAAAATGTGAATAAAAACAATTTCATCTTACTAAAATTGCTCACCGTTTTCTTTAATTGGGTAGGAAATAATATCTTTCCTTAATCTCCTGAATTTCATAGCATAATATTAGATGTTGTTAAGGAAGCAAAACAACCCTTTAAATTACTGCACATAAAACAAACAAACTGAACTACTCCAAAGACAGATACAGTAATGTAACAGTTTCCATTAAGAGAAATGCAAATCTTCAAACCTTTTCTTCCTCAAATGTCATCCTTTACATTAGGTATTTAAATTCCACAAACATAACGCCTATAGCAAAATTTTCACTCTCCAGGGCAGCAAACCAGAATATTAGGTTCATACTTGTTGAAATTCTCCCATCAGGTCGTTTTTGGATGGTTGGATTTCAGTTTTGTGAGAATTATCATGTAGCGTCTCTGATTTGGTGCATGACTCTTTCCTGCTCTTTCATGAGAATTAATTTGGCTTTTTTCATGCCCCAAATTTGGAAGCCCTCACCAAAAGGCACAAGGTGGATAACTTTAAGATGTACACTCGGCCCCAGCAGCCGGAAGCTTCTCCTATTTCACACACTGATTATTTCACACAATGATCATATTTTACTCCATGATCATTTGTATTATTTTCATAATCTTTTTATTATTATTATTAAATCATAGCTGTGTACATTAATGTAATCCTGGGGCATAATACACTGGTTTTATAGACCGTTTGACACATTTTCATCACACTGCTTAAAATAGCCTTCCTGGCATTTTCTTAGTTATTGTGCTCAGACATTTATATTCTACATTTACTAAATTTCACATGTACCCTTGTAAGATGCCCCACAGGTGTAATCCTACCAATCACCCTCCCTCCACCCACATCCCCTCTCCCTCCCCTCCCTTTCCCCCTTCCCCATATTCTTAGGTTATAACTGGGTTATAGCTTTCATACGAAAGCCATAAATTAGTTTCATAGTAGGGCTGAGTACATTGGATACTTTTTCTTCCATTCTTGAGATACTTTACTAAGAAGAATATGTTCCAGCTCCATCCATGTGAACATGAAAGAGGTAAAGTCTCCATCGTTCTTTCAGGCTGCATAATATTCCACGGTGTATTAATCTTTGACATGTTTGTTCTTTTAAAAAGCAATGATACAAATAATATCAAATTTATCTATATGCATGTTGTGTGCTATAATTTTCAAAAATTGTTTTTTTTCCAAATTGTGAAAATTAATTTTATAGGAAGTTTGAAAGAATTATCTTCTCAGGTGGTTGGCAAACAATATATATAATGATAGGGTGAGGTAATGTGAAAGTTTTAGCCATCAAAAATGGGCAAATGAGTATGACAATTTTATATATGGAAATAAAGTTTGAATTTGATATTATTATCAAAATTATTGTTCAAATATTTAAAGCTATAAAAGAGCAAACTTGGGTAACATACTCGATTTAACACAGAAGTTGTGGCTTGTGATCCCTGCACTGAAATTAGTTACGTTATATTTACTTAATTTAAGAAAGTTTTAAGTGATGAATTGCATAAGATACAAAATTATAGTATAATTTAAAGGAAAAGTCACTATTCCCATTCTCTTCAAAGTCCATCGCTCCACATCGTTTTTTATTTTTAAATTTTAATCAATGCATGCCTATTTTATCTTAAAATCATAGTACAAAGGTATTATAATTGAAAGAAGGAAAGGAAAAATCAAAACTCATCAACAGACCTTTTTGAGTATTCAGTTGAAGAATTCCCATTTTTAGTACTTAAGACAATCTCCTGATTATGTCAAAATAATGGTTAAATTATTTCTTGATTTATCAGCTTTCCCATGCCCAATATCCAGCTTCCCAATTAAAAATATCATCTTTTCATTTCCTTCAAGTAACTTTTAAAATTTCAAGTAATATTCAATATTTTGCTATTTCATATTCTATTACATATGAAACATTGTTTCTCCATTGTCAACATAATTTTGCTAGTCATAGATGCTCAATTATATAAAATAAAAAGGAAATTTATAAAGTACAATTTGTGGGGGTTTTGTTTATTAGTACAAAATAACTAAGATAGTAATTATTTTAACAGTGATCATTTCTGCTAAGAACATAATGCAGAGTAGCAGATTAGAGGTTAATAACCATGTATCAGAATGTCATGTCTATGCAGCTTTTTATTTTCCCGGCTGCTACGTAACATAAATCCTTTTTAGTCACATCTGAGAGGTCTAGGGCTTTTGTGGGACATGAGCACGATGCTGAGATAAATTTACGGCTGAACTTCAACAGGGCCTCTCTCTATGAATCAGTGGTCTGAAATCTGCATCCTGAAATCAACCTCCTTCCTCCTGGTCTGAAGCAGATGTTTTGATCTCTATGATTGAAACATAACTGTGACATTGCATTTTCTCCAATCTGCTATCATTTTTAAGGAGTATTATTTGATTTTGAAGAAATATTCCACATCACTATCATCAGGAAAATGCAAATTAAAATCCTGTAACTTCATGTTTTTGTTGCTGTTGTTGTTGTTTTGAGACAAGAGCCTCACTATGTCACCCTAGGTAGAGTGCTGTGGCGTCATAGCTCACTGCAACCTAAAACTCTTAGGCTTAAGCGATTCTCTTGCCTCAGCCTCCCAAGTAGCTGGGACTACAGGCACCCGCCACCCTGGCAGCCTGGGTGTTTATGGCTGGTGCCATAATCACTGTACTACGGACGCTGAGCCTCATGTTTTATTTACTTTTTAGAATGCATTTCCTGGTACTTTCCTAAGAAAGCAAACATACAAGGTAAATTTTCTGATTAGTTTGTCTTTATTTTGCCTTTACCTGCAGAGGGTATAACTGTCCATCAATGTGAGACTGAAAAACACTTCCCCAGCATGACCCCTTTGCGTTTTTATCTTCAAGTGTGGGTATTTTTTCCATAAGGCCCATGATCTTCAGTTTTGGAAAGTGTTTTGCACATGACTTTGGTAGCTACTCATCTCTCTTTTCTTCATAGTTCTTCCCTGGAACACATATTATGCTGATATGGGAATTCTACAAAATCACTTTATAATTATCTTATTATATTTTATTTGTCTTTTCTAATATATTTTGGTTGCTTAACTTTATGCTTTCTTTAAAATCTACGGTTTCTGACTCGGCGCCTGTCGCTCAGTGGGGAGGGCACCAGCCACATACACCCAGGCTGGTGTGTTCGAACCCAGCCCAGGCCAGCTAAACAACAACGACAACTGCAACAAAAAATAGCCAGGTGCTAAGGCGAGCACCTGTAGTCCCAGCTACTTAGGAGGCTGAGGCAAGAGAATCACTTAAGCCCAAGAGTTTGAGGTTGCTGTGAGCTGTGACACCACAGTACTCTACCCAGGGTGACATAGTGAGACTCTGTCTAAAAAAATAAATAAATAAAATAAAATCTACTGTTTCTTTCCTAATGCAAGTGTTTCCTGGGCTTTCTCAAGATATTTCTTTGCTTAAAAAAGAAAATAAATAAAAGTTCTGTTGTACTTTCAAATGCCATCAATTCCTAAATTCTTTTATTTCACATTTTGTAGATTTTCATGTTTGGATATTTTCTCTGATAACTTCTGATCTTCTATTAAGTTTTTTATATATTCAAAAGAGAAAAGTACTAAAGTGATCAGAAATTTTTCACTGTGCGTAGAACCGGTCACTGCACTCTGCTCTCTGCCATATGTAAACACTGGGAGGTGATATGGTTGAACAGAAATTTTCAGGAAAAAATTCCAGAAATATAGAGTGGGAGATAGACTCTTCAGTTTATACTAACATATTTTGCTATGGGAGGATTTAGTTTGCTTATGGTAAGACTTTTTAATAAATAAGTATTGAAAGTGAAACTGATACCTCAAGCCTCAACAAGTGATCAACAAAGTAGCCTGTTTTTGCTATAGAATCTCAAGGGTAGAAAATATGTAACAACAGGGCTTTCCTGCCCAGGCTTTGTGGAATCTTTGTGGCTTTGCCACTGGGCTGCTTATTGGACCACAGGTGAGCACTTCCTCCATGAGGAAATAGTGATGGATTTTCCAATATAAACACAGACATAGTATGTTTGCAAGCTCTCATTCATTCACTTAATGACCTCATCACATATGAAATGAATTTACACTGAAATAAGTGCCCAGTAATTCCTCTACTGAGTCCTCCTCAGTGCTTATACGAATATGTACATGTATACATATGAACACACACATATGCATTTAAATCAGCCAACTATTATCTTAATCAGATTATTATTTAGCTTATTTAAATTATACGTATATACACATATGGTGTCCGTAAAGTTCGTGTGCAATTTTAATTTTAAAATAGCCAACTATCTTCAACTGCACATGAACTTTATAGCCACCACGTGCATATAATTTTAATAATCTGAGAAGTATGTCAAGGGTCAAAAGAGTCTTCTTCTTTTCTCGTACATAACATTTGGTCATTCTAAGCAAAAGAAAAAGCCTCTAGCATAACCTCCTTTTATCATACCACCCTGATCACTCAGACATCAATGCTTTTCAATCAGTTTAAGCTGTGTTGTGACCAAAGATACGTTTACCAGGTATAGCTAGGAAGTCTTTACAACTTTTTAAGCACATACAATAAAATTACTAGTCATAAAAAAAGAATGACAAATCAATATCATAAGAAATAAACTGTATCTGTCTGAGAATTATGTTCCAGCTTTATTTTGCATTCTGTTTTATTCCCCCTTTATAAAATATATTAATATTAATATTTCTTGCCAGCATTAAGTAGGGTGAGTAATATCAACTCTTGATATAATTACTTATTTCATTGATGTGTAGCCAATAATGTGAACTGATATATTCCCGTGCTCAGTCTCTCATCAAAGGTAGTGAAATATTAAAATTTTATTTAGAGTTGCCTTAATGACCAATGTCCATTCCCTGGGACCTGAATTGGATAATAGAATAATAAATTATCTTGGGGACAATCTACCAATCTTATCTTCACTTCTCAGATTAAAATGGTGAATTCCACTGAAGATAGGTAACATTTCTATACTCTTAGAGTTGGTGATTAGCAAACTTGTATGCAATCCAGGCTTTTAGCTAGTTTTCTCATTAGAACGCCAGAGGTTTATTTGTAGATTCTGTATGACCTAATAAATATCTTCATATTTAAAAATATTTCATTTTCATACCTATGTAAATCAATAGAAGAAAATTTGTTAAAAATAAGGACAAGCAGAAATTTATATTTCCTTCCTGTAAATGATCAGAGATCAAAATAGCAGACCACAGAGAGCAGAAATTCTCCCTGCATTATCCAGGGAATGAAAGGAAAAGAAAAACATAATTGCATTTCAAAGGAAAGATAAAATAAGCTAATCATTAATATGATATTGAGATTAATCAACACTTACATTATTTAAATAATAACAGAAATATATGACAGGGTAAGTGAGTTTCTTTTTACCGAACTAAATTAAAGATATTCTGGAAAATTATATTTTAGCTTAAAAATAATTTAACAGAAACAATGTTAAAAATACTATATCCTTCTCAAACATCACTTTATCTACTGCGCAATTTAGAGAACTTAGCGTCGATGTCAGCAAACCTCTGCCCACTCGTAAGTACATTTTGGTCCTCCAAACAGCTTTGTTCACTGTGGAAATTTAAGCTATCAGAACCAGAGAGAGTAATATAAACATTAACTTGTGAAAATGAAGATTATCAAGTAAAACTCAGTAAAAATTCAGGAGCACAGAGTAGAGCATTTTGTACAACTTTAATAAATTACTTCTTAGGTCTCATGTAAATTGGAGGACTCGTGAAAAGGCTTACTAGACGCTGTACACTGAGAAAAGAAAATACTAAATTCGAACACTGACAAGACTCTTAACTTTCTTGTAGAGTTCAGATACATTCTCCAAACTAATACCCTGTTTTCCCAAAAATAAGACATCCTCCGAAAATAAGACCTACTTATAGGAAAGATAAGACGTCCCCTGAAAATAAGACCTAGCACATCTTTGGGAGCACACCTTAAAATAAGACATTGTCTTATTTGGGGGGAAAGGGTAGGTATGAAAGGAAAAACTTGAAAACAGATTTGTGTTCCCCTATTTATAACTGTCTACAAAATAGGGACAAAGTTTCCAAGGATGTTATAAACTTGAAGTTCTGTTCTCTTTACCCTGCCTCCGTTATGCCTTGGTCTTGGTCAGATCCTTTACAAGAAGGGTATGTACAAATCTCTCCCGGGAACTTTTTATCCAGATCATTCCTCTAACAGAATATACATAGTGTCCATAAGTATTTTTCTCTTCTTTTGCAATCTTTAGGAGTTCTGAAACTCACACAGCCTACTTCACTGCCACATGGACCTCCGTCTCCCCGTTGAGTGAGGTAGAATCAGTACACCCCTTTTTTGAGTTTTCAATTCATTGGCTCTGTGGTTACACCATCAACAAAGTAATGTATCGACCTGGAACAAAAGGGACTATAAATAATACTACTTAATATAAAGAAAGATTTGATGAAGGAGTTCAATCAGCAATGCCAAAATTAGTGCAACCCATACCTGATCCAAATTATAAGTCTTGTTCTAAGGATAACACTAAAGGAAATTAGCCAGTTTTAGATGTTTGACTTCCTTTTCACATATTAAAATCCCTTTCACCTAATTTAATGTAATAGACCACATGCTGCCAGGTTTATGAAATGTTCATGAGTATGCTGGGTTCTTTTAGAGTGAGTTAATTATTTCTAAGAATGCTCACTCTATTTACTAATAAATAACGCAGAAGATACGATGCCTAGAAAGAATTAAAAAATCCTTGCAAATTTTCAACGTGCAAGATAAAGGTTATACCTTATGGGTTCTTGTTTTATAACACATAATGATAAAGCCATGTACAAATGGTGCTAAAGAAATCTATGCCCACTTTAAGAAAGAAATAAACTGTGTTAGAATTGTAACATTTAATATATACCAATTGTATATATTATATAAATAAACTGTGTTAAAATTGTAACATTTAATATATACCAATTATAAAAGATGGCTACAGGTCGCGTTGAACAGCACTTATAAGTGCATATATCCAAACTGACTTGAGTATTACAAATTTTTACAGTTGCTTCCTTTCTTAAAATGTATACACGTTTTTGTCACCCTCTGCATTTTCATTTTAACATATAATAACAGCAGTCCTTTAAGGGGTGGCAGACATTTCTAACATAACATTATCCGTCCACTTCTTTCAGGGACGTGAAAACCACATTTCCTAGTTCTAGGACGTTGGAGATGGCAAAGATGACTAGTGTTAACTAGTGTGTAGTAATCAGAGGTAAAAGTTATTGCTTTTTAGCCAGAGCATTTAATTGCCAATTTGAGATCCTCTGGAATTCTGTAACCTGCCGCGTTGAATGGGAAGGGCACTGTTCAATACGATGCAGTGACAGTCCGAGGAAGGATTTCCTGGACTCAATTACTTCATGGAAAACATCATCCGGCATTTTCCCAGAACATTCTGAGCAAAAAACAATTTACATTCTGCTACATCAATGACTTTTTTGTATTGCTGAATATCAAGATAAAACTTAATCTATCCTGAAAATACAATTGACAAATAGTAATTCAATTAGTTCATTATTTAGTCACCATCACAGCATGGTAAATACAACTCCGTATACTACAATGTAATTAAACATCCATGACTTTGAATATTATTGGTACGAATACACAAGGTGTTAAAAAAGAACTTGTCTTTGAATGAAGTTCCTTCAAACTGCATGCTGATCATTACAAAATGACCTATGCACAAAAAAAGCCGTAAGTGGAATGCAAATGCTGTTCTCTCACATCCTAATGAGTATGCAAAACATATAAATAGCACTCGGAAGAATAGAAATGTATTTAAAAATTTCAGTTATGCAAAGCATTACTATATCCTAGTGTATAACCTGTAATATTTATGCTGAAAAAAAATCTTCCTAACTCTAGGAGATCACACACCCTGAGAATAATGGTAATACTGATTTCAATTGTGCCGTGAATGCAAAGTTTAGCTGTGAGATGCGAGTGTTCGGTATAACTCTTACTGGCTTTCACCGAGATCCCTTGGTGTCGTAAAACAGGATGGCACAGAGATTGTTCATTTATATCTCTATAAAACGAGCTTTACTGTGGAACAATCAGCACTACCCTTTATAATATCTGGACTTCACATCACTAATTGTATCACTATAAACCAATTTTATGGTGCTATAAACAGCAGAGATAACATTGTTAGGCGTTAATATTAATGCCTCAAATAAACACGCTAATATATTGTCTGATTGCATCTCTTACAGACTGATATGCGAAAAGCAGGTAGCAAAAAGCTACAATAGCCTGTTATAACTCTCAGGAAAACAATATAAAGTCAGGGTGCACCTATTTTAAATGTTTTATATCCATTCTTTAACAAATACATGAGCGTATTTAAAATAAAGTGTCAACAAACAGCAATTGCAGCCCTCTTTCCCAGAAATGGAAAAAAGGCATGCATCCTCTGCTAAGTCAATATATATTTGATTGGAAAAGACGACATGATAATTACTTATTGATTCAAAAATTGTTTAGAAAAATCCTTTAAAGAACTGTGTCAAGACAGAATATAATCCTCCAGTGTGAGACCCAAGGCCCACACATTTTTTAAAATCCTCTTCACAGGGAAATAAAATCAAGTCCTAGATGGGTGCATGAGTGTAGGTGACACATGGGTCATTTACAAAAGAATTTAAAAAAAAAAACTTAGCTGTAATATAAAACACTGATTTATCGTGAATCATTTCTCCATCATTTGTGAGATGCAATTTTATTTCAATTACTTCCATGAAACAGATTGATCATCTTCCCGTCAACCACATGGCTCATAGTACACGTTCATTTTTTTGACCTGTCTACTGGCATTTAGGTCAAAAACTTTGTTTCTTTCTCTATTTCCTGTTTCTATTCTTCCTCCCATAAAATATAAAAATAATACAAGTTCAAAAAGATTGTATCTTTCTGTCTGATGACCTCATCACTGTTTGTATCTGCTCTGTATTAAATAAGTTTCTATACAAGGAAATTACTTTTCTGTGTTATAAAGGAGATAAATAGTGACTACCAGTTATCTCATAATATGAATTCTGTTTTCTAGGTAAAGGGAAGATGTTGCCTTTCTCCCAAATTTGCAATTTATTTAATTGCCTTTCTCCCAAATTTGCAATTTATTTAATTCAAGCTCCGTTGATAGAGAAACAATTTCAGAAAAAGGATTTTAATTCCTATATCCAAGTACATCTGAAACATTGTGGGAGAAGATTTTAGGGAATGAGGAATATTGTTTTTTTCTCTATATTCTTTAGAGATGTTCTTGCTGCATGCAAACAACACTTAGAAGTTTCCAAGAATTTCATTTTCTTTAGAATGTTTAATGTGAATATTTTTATTTTGGAATCTTTTGTTGCCAAGGAGATTATCTTGTGTTTGCAACTCTTTCAAAGGGCATCTATACAGAACTTACAAGTGAAATTATACTTTTTTTGGTGAAAGATCCAAAGCTGCCCTCTAAGTTTTGGAATAAGATTGAGAAAAAGTAAAGAAGAACAGGATACTCTAGCCAATGCAATAAGTCAAGAAAAAATAAGTAATATAAGTAAAATATAGTTAGGAATCTACAAAAATAATAGAAGTAAAAAAGGAATTTAGCACAGTGGCAGGGTATAAGATCAACCTATAAAAATAAACTATAGTCTGTATCCTAGCAATAACCTAAACATTTTATCATCTGTATTATCTATATGTACAATAAACTAAAAACAGTGCTATAATTACTTATTTTCATAGCATTATGCAGTTTTTAAAGTAGTAAAAATAGTTCTTTACATAGTTTTGTGTATTTTATTATAAAAGCAGTGAAAGAAAAAAAAGGGTTCGTGGAGTTTGTTAATGTTGTCCAATCCATTACCATCACCTGTATTTTTTCTACAATTTTTTGTCACTCTCTAATGACACTTTTTTTAGCCTGAAGGAATTCTTTTGAAGTTTGTTGTAAAACATACCTCCTAGTAACAAATTCTCTTAGTGGGTTTTTTTAATTTATTTCTTAGAATACATTTATTTTGCTTTCATTTCTAAAGCATACCGTTGTCCACTAGAACTCATGGACAATAAGATTTTCTTTCACCGCCTAAAATGTGTCCTATGGCTTCATTTGTTTATGATGAAAAGTCAGCTATACATTTTGGAACTGTTTCCTTGAATGTTTATGTGAATAATATCATTTTATGTTGTTGCCAACGAGAGATATCATTGGCTTTGGCTTTTGGCATGATGATAATGACGTATCAGAGGTGGGTCTTTTTGTTTTCAACCTACTTGGGATTTAGTAAGCTTTTTAGATCTTTAGATTTCATTGTTTTCTAGTCTTTCCTCTCTGCCCTGTCTTTCTCCCTTCTCTTCTGACTCTTGTTATACTTTATTTTAGTATGCTTTGTATTTTTCTACAGGTCTGAGGCCCTGCCTGGTTTGTCTTCTAATAAGTGATAAGTATATAGCAAATATTAAATGCATATTTAATAGAATTTTTTAAAGATGATCTTCTTTGGGGGTAGAAAGGGCAGCAATTTAGCTTTAATTTTTTTCACTTCTCATTCAGAAAACAAATTAGTATCAGGAATAGTAATGATTAGTATAGCAAAGATGAAAACTACATTCAAAGCCAAATTAGAAAACAGGAAAGCCTGTAAAGCCCACGTCTGATGCAAAGTGGCCAAAAGACTAAGCCAGTGAGCTCTCATAGAAAGTCAAACAAAGTTCCTTGGAAGGAAAATGTTCTTTTGGGATACCCACTGTACATATGTTCATGTGCTTTATGTTGCCCAGGGTATGAGGTTCACTTATTTGTCTTCTTTTCAGTTTTTATAATTTATATCAATCAAACATCAAGTTCTTTGCTTCTTCCAACCTCTATTTTATGTATATCCCTCATGAATAAAATTTGTTATAATAATCTGAAAGGTATTTACTTTAAGTAAAAAAGAATATATATGAATCACAACAAGCATAACAACATCAGGGTGCAAGTGGGAAAAATGGGCTTTATTTTGAAATTGGAAAATTTAATGCCCATTTTTTCTAATGTTCCTGAGAATTTGGACATTTTCTTACAATGGAATATTTTCTTTACTATTTTAAACATACAAAAATGCTAATAATACACACACATTATCAGGAAAATTTTATGACTAAAAGCTATAATTTAATAAATAATAACCAATGAGTGCACATGGAGTTTGGAAAGACATCCACACCTCATTTGAAGAACAATATTGATTTTACTTTATAGAAAATAAAGTATTTCCGGCTACTCAGGAGGGTTAGGCAAGACAATCACTTGAACCCAGGAGTTTGAGGTTTCTGTGAGCTGCTACAGCACAGCACTCTACCCAGATGACAAAGTGAGACTCTGTCTCAGTAAAACATAAATAAATATATGCAGAAAGGAAATCAGAGAACTGCTGCATCGAAATATTAAGCAATAAAAATAATAATAATGCAAAGAAATTAACATTCACATTGTCGAATAAGAGTATGTCTATTGTTGAATGAGATTCAGTATGCAGTATTCATGTTCGTTCATTCTTTAGGAGGTTTTTGTTTCTCATCCTTATCTTAAACATTGTTATTGTTATTGAATTTTAAGCCTCTTCAATTCTGTGAAGGCAAAAAGTGGAAACCTAATAAACACATGTATATGTAAAAATAAAAAATAAAGAAGTTCCTGCATAAATAAATAAATAAATAAAATATTGAGACATCTTCAGAAATCCAGTATTTTGATTCTAATTCAGTACTTCTGGTAGCAAGAGTTACTGCTTAGAATAATCCATCTGTTGATATGAAATATTCATTTATCAGATTCCAAATGAATGCACATCCTTTTGTAGTGTTCCTTGAACTATTCATGATGATTTATTTTATACAGTGTCATGTCTATATTTTCTACTCTAATTCACTGTATTTCTGTCTTTTTCTTTATGTTTGTCTGATTGTTTTTCAGTCTCTATTTTCTCTGTTGCCACTGTGTTTTGTGCGATGTCTCTTTTCTTTTTTTTCTTATTATTTACTCTTTATTTATGAATTTTTCCTCTTTTAAAAGAAATTTTTCAGAGTCCATTTTACATTTCACAGTTGTCTAGTCACCGTCTTGCCCTTTCTTCGTAACTACAGTACACTTGAAGTTCTTGTATCTCTGCTTGGTTTTACTTCATAAATCTGATTTCTTGTGTTTTCTTAAAATTCATATTAGAAATAGGTTATCATTTTTTTATCATTGTTAAAACGATTTTAGGAGAGATTTTATCATTCTTGGGTATACACTACTGATCATTTTAATATTTTATCGCAGTCTATTTCCTATGGATCTTTGGGTTTTCTTTTATAACATTTGTGTTGGAATGAATTGATTTTCTTGACTAATCACAGGAGGTTTCTGTGAACTGTAGAAAGGGAGTTGCTTTTAAACTTCACAGTTTAAGGTCTCCCTCCACTGATTTTACAGGTGGTTAATTTTCTTATTTCTTACCACACTGTCTGTGATTCCCAGAACGTAATCTATTTTCTGTGGACTTCTACTGATGGCCTGAGTTTACTTGAATTTCATTACAATCCACTCTTTACAAAACACCCTCCTTTCCTTTAAATGTGAATCAGTCACTTTTGGAAAAGATGCATTTTACACAGATTTTTCAGTCACCTTTAGGTATTCCCACAGATACATACATATTTTTCTTCTGAATTCACAGTGATAATATTAAACTTACTGTAGATTTTTTTTTTTCCCGGTAGTGGATATGTGCCAGTGATTTCTGAAACACACAACTACAATAGCTTAGCCTTTGGCCACATTTGCAAAAGACAGAGACTTTACTGGGTTTTGTGTCTCCTCATGTAGCTGAGAATGTATTTTTCGTCATTTTATTGTTATCATTGTAGATGGTCTGGTTGTTTTTCTCAATAAGAAGTGAAAATTTTTTAAATTAAATTGATGCTTTATTCTAAAAAAGAACATTTCTCTTAAATAATTCAGTTAAATATGCATATAATATTTGATATATGCTTTTACTTTGTTTCAATTTTCATTCAGAAGAAAACTTGATATATCCTAAACCCAAAGGTCAGATATAGACAAATCCTAATTATTGTCAGCAGGCAAAAATGAAAATTTTAATAAAAATTTAAAAAATGTATACAGTAAAATAACTTCATAAAATTAATTTTAATAAAAATTCAAATAAATTCTGTGTCCATAATTAACTTTTTTTCAGGTTTGAGTCATTTTAATAGCTTAGAAAATGCTTTAACTTTCCCAAACTTTACATTATTTGGGAAAGAATAGATTTAGTATTCATAGTATCTTTAGAGGAACTCAGATATAATCTATTACATTATTTGGTGACATTAGAATTAAATAATAGATATAATTATATATATATGGACTATAATATATAATTATGTAAATTAGTCATAATTATTATATATTAAACCTTGCAAAAACAGTCATATAATCATAACATCTCCTGCTTATTTTCTGCTATATAATTTTAGCAGTAAGGATATTGCTCAAAATTATGTTTCTTCCCTACAATATTTTAAACACCTTTACTGCTCCTTCAGAGGACTATAAAAATGCCATTAATAATGTAATGTTATTCTGATGTATACAAAATACAGAACAGAATGTTTAAATTAACAATAGCATAAATTCCATTTTGTAAGTTGTTTCAGATCAGATAATTGTTAACCTTTAAGTATATGTTAAAATAAAGAGAATTTCCAGCAAAAAGTCTTCATATTCTTATGTGAGAACCATCTATTCATGTGGGAAGAAGCTTAAAGAAGAATAAGGGGAAGCCTATGAACAAATAAAGAACATTGATATCGTGTGATTGGAGATTCCAGGTGTAATTCAAAGAAGAAAAAAAAATCATCGTAGTTCAAATGTAAAGCTCCAAAGAACACTTGCCTTATAAGCCCATGAAGAGTAATGTCCATTTTCAAGCCTAATGACTGGTATTACTTTGGTATTGTGAGACATGGCCCCTTACAACCTGACTTTGCCATGTGTTTGGAGTGTAACCATCCCTTAAGACACTGTGCATTTGTTTCCAGACCCCCACAATAAAACAAATACCATAATACGATAAATCACACATTTTTTTGGTTTCCCACTGCATATAAAGTATATATTTACACTATGCGATAGACTATTGTGCTATAATGTTAAGTATAAAAAAGAAAACATACCTCCTTTAATTTTAAAAATACCTTACTACTACTTGGAAGACCAAGGCAAGAGAATCGCTTAAGCCTAAGAGTTTGAGGTTGCTGTGAGCTGTGACGCCTTGGCACTCTACCTAGGGTGACATAGTGGACTCTGTCTCAAAAAAAAAAAATTAAAAAATACAAAACCTTACTACTAAAAAAATGTCAACAATCTTCTGAGCCTTCAGCAAGTCATAATCTTTTTACTGGTGGAGGGTCTTGATGGTTGTTGACTGAACAGGCTGGGTTTTGCCAGAGGTTCTATTAGCTGTGGTTATTTGTTGAAATAAATCAATGAAGTTTTATTGGATTTTCCTTTTACTAAAGATTTCTCTGTAGTATGTGATGCTATTTGATAGCATTTTACCTGCAGTAGAAATTCTTTCAGAATTACAGTCATTTCTGTCAAACCCTGACACTGCTTTATCAACTAAATTTGTGTAATGTTCTAAATCCTTTGTTGTCGCTTCAACAATGTTCGCAGCATCTTCCCCAAACTTCATCTTTAGAAACCACTTGCTTTGAAAATGTGTAAGAAGTGCTCTTCACACATTCTAGTTTTATTGCAATACTGCCGCAATTCCATCAGATCTTCAGGCTTCACTTTGAATTCTCCTTCCTCCTTCCCTCTCATTCTGACTGCAAATATTTCCACCACATCTGCACTGATTTCCTCCATGAACGGCTTGAGTATCTCAAAGTCAGTCTGCTGTGAAAATTCAAATTCACTTCCTCCCAACTCCTGCTAATGTTGCCATTTTGACCTCCTCCCATAAATTATCAATGTTCCCAATCCTAGACAGAATTAGGAAACCTTTCCAGAAGGTCTGCAATTTATTTTTCTCAGATCTATCAGGGGAATCACTATCTATGGCCCCTATATCCTTATGGAATGTGGTTTTTATTTTTTCATTTTAATGTTAGTTTAAAGATCGAATTGGATTTTATTTGCAATTCTGAGCTCTTTCTGTACAACTGGAAACTAGGCTGCCATCTACTTCAGACCACGACCACTGCTGTGCCATGGAAGAGGTATAACAAGGGTGAGCAAAAATAGCACAGCATTTCCTACCATTTTGAATGTGGCTTTTTATAAAACTGGATATTTTCTTGGTTGTCATAGGCATTTGACTGTTTTCCAGAGCTCCTATAAGATAATAAACGTTCCAATGAGCAGAGGAGCTTGGCTGTAGAGGCAGAAAAGAGCTGAAGAAAAGCGAAAACAGAGAACAAAAAGCAGTTAGTCATTTCCAAGTTACTTCCTTTGTAAAGGGTAAAGCAGAGAGGACTTCTTTTTTTCTTTTCTATTTTTTTAAGTCATTTGTACATAGATCATAAATACATTTATGCCATTATGGGATTCAATGTGTTGATTATTTGTACACATTGGAGTGCTCACATCCTACTAATTAACATAGCCTTCAACTCATTTACCCAATTACAGTTCAACTACAAAACTCCTAGTCGTGATCAAGGAATACAGCAGCATCTCAGGATACAAAATTAACACTCACAAATCTGTGGCATTTATTGTATACCAACAATATTCAAGGGGAAAAAACAATCAAGGAAGTAGTTTTAAATAAATGAAATCAAGTTATAAATAAATAAAACTTGAAAGACAAAGCCAGTCATTAACCCACGGGATGCTGTGATGGCAGACACGAAAACTACACTAATCTCATCATGCATCTGCATCAGAGGTACTCTCACTTAATCCCATCATGCATCTGCATTAGAGCTACTCTCACGTAATCCCATCATGCATCTGCTTCAGAGCTAGGTCTCACTTAATCCCATCATGCACCTGCATCAGAGCTAGGTCTCACTTAATCCCATCATGCATCTGTATCAGACCTACTCTCACTTAATCCCATCATGCATTTGCTTCAGAGCTACTCTCACTTAATACCATCATGCATCTGCATCAGAGCTACTCTCACGTAATCCCATCATGCATCTGCTTCAGAGCTAGGTCTCACTTAATCCCATCATGCATCTGCTTCAGAGCTACTCTCACTTAATCCCCTCATGCACCTGCATCAGAGCTAGGTCTCACTTAATCCCATCATGCACCTGCATCAGAGCTAGGTCTCACTTAATCCCATCATGCATCTGCATCAGAGCTACTCTCACTTAATCCCATCATGCATCTGCATCAGAGCTAGGTCTCACAGATACTTTGTCAATGAGTATTTTCAAAAGAAATCTTTGATTTCGGATCAGTCACTCTCAACAGTAAGTTTCAAACATTCAATACACCATGCTGTAAACAGATGTTCTGTCATGCTAGCTTTATTCTTCTATTTACAGATCCTACACAAAGTTGACAGAATACAATTCTTTAGGGCCCTGGGGTTTCCATAAGGAGACATGAACATTGGCTTCAACGTAACGTCATCACTGCATTAGCCTTAAGAGGAGACTCAGCCTTGTTCTTGAAGCTTTGAATCCAGCTATTAGCTTGTCTTTTTTAGCTATGAAAGTCCAAAATGGCTTCTTCTTCCAATACAAGTCTGTTTTATCTACATTGGAAATCAGTTATTCAGAGTATCCATCTTCATAGCTGGATCTTCTGGATGACTTTCTATAGCTCATACATTAGTGCTTGCTGCTTTTCTCTGAACTTATTCATTACAGAGACAGCTTCTTTCCTTGAGTCTCGTGAACTAGCTTCTACTAGCTTCCAACTTTTCTGGCAGCTTCCTCAATTCCCTCAGTCTTTATAGAATTTTTGAGAGAATTACCATCTTTATCTGGATTAGGCTTTAACTTAAGTTTATATTAACTTTAAGATTATTTTGTGGCCTGTTTAGTCTTCTATTAAGATCACTAAAACTTTCTCCGTTTCAGTAATAGGGTTGTCTTGCTACACTAGTGAACATATGAGTTCACTAGAGTAGCTCTTTCTAATTTCCCCCAAGGATGCTTCCTCTGCGTTCACAACTTCATCAGGTGTTTGGCACAAAAGGCCTGGTTTTTGGCCTATCTCTACTTTCCACACACCTTTCTCACAAAGGCTGATCATTTCCAACTTTTTATTTAAAGTGGGAGAGGTGGGACTCTTTATTAAACTTAAACACTTAGAAGTCACTGTAGGGTCATTAACTGGCTTGATTTCAAAATTGTGTCTCAAGGAATAGAGAGGCCTGAGGAGAGGCAGAGAGATGGGGGAAAGGAGTGGGGCAGTACAGCACACAGCATTTATTGATTAATTTCACCATCTTTTACGAACATGGCTCGTGGCGTCTCAAAACAAATGTAACATCAAAGATCACTGATCACAAGTCACCGTGACATATATAGTAATGATGACAGAGTTTGAAAAGGTGAGAGGATTCCTAAATTGTGACAGAGGGATAAAGATGAGCACAGCTTGTTGGAAAACTGGTGTTGATTTTCTTGAATGCAGGTTGCCAAAATCCTTCAATTTGTAAAAACACTATATCTTTGGAACACAATAATATAAGTGTAATAAAACCAGCTAGCTATATTGAGAATAAGATGAATTAAAAGCAATTGGTTTACACAATTAAGAATCATGTAAAGTCGTATTAACTTCCATCTACAAAATACATACTAAGGAAATCCAACGGTATAGTGCAAAGTCCTTAGAGTCTCGCAGCCAGAGAGCCAATGATGTGGATTGCATCTGGGCCTGAAGCCCTGGGATCTAGGACCATAGACAGCAGGAGATCAATATCTCAGCTCAACAGTCAGGCTGAGAGTGACTTCGCTCTTCCCCTGCCACTTTGTTCCATTCCGTCCTTCAGTGGTTTGGATGACCTTGGAGAAGGGTCCACATATGGAAATAAAAATCTCTGCTAGAAATGCCTCACAGATGTACCCAGAAAAACCAACCCCAGATAGACAGGCATCCCACGTCCCAGTCAATTTGAAATATAAAATTAACCATCGTTCCCATTCATACCTCATTTGTTCTTACAGTAAATCAACCTTAGAAAACATAAAGAAAAAGCAATATGCTTTTAAGGAAACCAAGACATTCTGGGGATTTTTTTTTCCAAGTTCATTCATAAAAGAGCACTAGAGAAAAATTCACTGTTAGTGAAAAAGTAGGGGAAGTATGTTTCGATTTGGAAGTTGAATCGACACATTAATTTCCAAAGTTCATTAAAATGGCTAGCCATACTTTGTTCCTTCAGTTCATAAGAGTAAGGTAGATGTTATTCAGCAGAGAAAACAGGTCTCCAGAGATTGGTGACTTGCCCACCTTCACATACAGCAGAGCAAACATAATAATTAAAAACGGAAGATTCCAATTCAAATCACCTTAATGGTTTCTGAAATTATATTACCATAATATGTGAGTGATTTTGAGAACAATGTAACTTACCATTATTTGGTTCTGAGAGTCACCTGTCCACTGTGATTGCACAAGGTGAATAAAGCCTACAAATTACTCAAGGGTATTGTGTTTACCTCACATATCAAATAACTAGTCTCCACTTAATATTCAGATATGTTCCATGTGCCTATTGGCCACATCAGCTTTGTAGTGAAATATTACCACCATCACATTTTTATCACCATCAGACAAAAAATCTCAGCTTCTATTTTTTTCTTTGGAGCAGTCTGGAGAGTGGTGGTGCATGGTAGATGTGTGTGTGTATGTGTGTGTGTGTGTGTACAGGCCTCTACAAATTCTGCCATGCCTGACATAATCACGCCAGCAGGAATCGTATCAGGGTGGTGATTATTCCATTTTTGTTTCACTTTTCCTATTTCTTTGGCAAAAGTTGTGCTTGTCCCTATTTTTAGAGTTCACCGGGTAGGAAAAGATTTGAGTTTTTAGTTCAGAAAGCACAAAATTATTACCAGATTCCCTCCACTGTGGACTTCAGTAACAATTTTTAAGAATATCTACAATTTTCTGCCACCATATATTTTTCTAGAATAATTTGGAGAAAATTGAATGATTTACAATATGATTACATGTTAGTCATGTTCTGATTGTAAGGGATACCTTTTAAAACAATGTCAGCTCAGAAGACAGTATTTTAGATGACCAAGTGTTTGAGTTAGAAAAGATCTCAGAAACTATAGGTGAATTCAGCCATGGTTAAATGGTTTTCCTAAAATCTTATAATACACCAGTGATAGGATTATGAAAAAAAGGCTGGTCTTGTAGCTTTAATTCAGTTTTCTAATTATACAATCTGTTAATGTAATATTTAGATTTGGAAGTAAAACCCAAACATTAATTTCCAATGTTCTTTAATATCTCTAGGCATAATTCATTCTTTTAGCTTGTAAGATGGATACAGCCATCAATAGAATTCAGAAGAAAATGTTGATATAGCCATTAATATAAATGAGAAAAAGAAGCTAGTAACAAGTATGTTTCAAATTTTAATATAAAAACTATGTAGAAAAATCTGTTCTGTGAAACATACTCTAAAACTAAATTTCATGTTTTGCTTTATTGTATGGATGGCAGAAGAATGTTTATAATGGACTTGTTATTACAAATATTTTTATAGAACCTGTGAAAGTAGAATCTTCTTATCCACAAGAAACCTCTTTTCAAATTTGCAAAGAAGGTTCTAAAATGTAATTGCTTTTGTATAGTGAATAAATATAAAAGAATTATTACATGAATGGGCTGAATAAGCCACACATTTCTATATACCAGTAACAGTCAAACTGAGATGCAAATCTTGAACTCAATACCATTTATAATAGATACAAAATTGGATAAAATATTTAAATATAGATTTGATATAGATAATGACAAAGATTATCTCCTTGACATAACTATGGTCACACTTTTCTGAGGCATCATAACCCAACCTTGGGCTCTGCACCTGGCCTGTTCCATCACTCTTGTGTTTGTAAGAATCCTTCTGAGTTACTTTTGAGTTACGTTAGTAAAAATCAGCCACCCTTGATATCTAATGAAATTATTCATTCCTCACCCTCTGTATTTTATTATGCTGCCCTACTGCCAGCAAAAATTCTTTCAAGTAGATTGAGCCAGAATCACCTTGACCCCTGTTGTTGCCCCTTGGAAAATTTCCATTCACTGACCCCACCAGTCTCTTTGGCATAAATCTCCATTTGCCCTTGTTATTTTTGGAGTTGAACCCAATTTCTTTTCCTTACTGCAAAACCCCTTTGTAGTAGTCCCTCTTGAATAAACTCTGCTTTGCCAGGTGCTCAGAATGAAATATTTCTTTAAGAGTTATTGTACTGTGATTTATATAGAATCAGATTTGTTATTAGACCCCGGGAACTCTCATTCAGGACCCCTAACGTGCACCTCTGAGGACTGTATCTGCACTCCTGACTGATTGATCTGAGATCTGTTGATGAGTTTAATTCCTGAGCTAGAGCTTGGAAGATAGTTTCTTGAAGCATGGAGGAGATTTTAATTCCTTTGATTCTGAGTATATTCTTTGAAGCTGGGTTAGAGTCCGAGGCTTCTTTTGAAAAGTACTGATGGGGCTGGAAGTTCTTTTTTACTTGTTGTTTTAAGTCAGGTTCATTCCTTAAATCTTTGGCTGGAAACTTCTTTGTGAGTTCTCTCTCTTTGTATTTCATCCTGCTTCTTCCGGGGAACTTCTTCTTCCAGTTACTAAAATTATCTCCTTAGACCCCTGCTGATTATTCGGTCAACTCTATCAACTTCTTTTGTTGTTGTTGGCATGATTTTATTAATGGTAGTTTGGAATTTCACTGACACTTTTGAATAACATAAGGTCTCCACAGAATGGAACCTCTCAGACTTTTTTCTTCCTGTTACCTGTGTTCCTCCTTCCTTTTACCATTCTTGACCTTCTTTTTTTTTTTTTTTTGTAGAGACAGAGTCTCACTTTATGGCCCTCGGTAGAGTGCCGTGGCATCACACAGCTCACAGCAACCTCCAACTCCTGGGCTTAAGCGATTCTCTTGCCTCAGCCTCCCGAGTAGCTGGGACTACAGGCGCCCATCACAACGCCCGGCTAATTGACCTTCTTACAGAATGCTCATAAATGACAGAGAGTTCACAATCTCTAATTTCCTCGTATTTTCTTTCTTTCTTTTTTTATTGTTGGGGATTCATTGAGGTTACAAGAAACCAGGTTACACTGATTGCGTTTGTTAGGTAAGTCCTTCTTATAATCGTGTCTTGCCCCCTAAATCCTCTTATTTTCTGTAAAAGGAGTCTACTAGTTACTAGTTAAAAATGTGTAGTCAATACATGGAACTAAAACTTCTAGAAATCATAAGCAAACAAATGTATGTTTGCAAAGTCTGCAAGAAAAGTAAGATGTGTTTTTGGTAATGGAAAGTATACAAAGTATAAAGGATGAATTTTCATTACGGGGGGAAAAGAGTATTTTCTTCTAATGCAAAACTCCATTATAATAATCCTTCTTAAGTGAAGTAAGTCCCGTCATCCTTAAAAATTGTCTGAATGAAATGTACTCATTTATGTCATATTTTGATTTGAGGCCAGATGTAGCAAAAAAAGACTGATTTCCTTCCACCATCTTGATATAATATTCAAAAAAGGTTTGTTTCTGCCTTGGAAAAAATTACGAAGTTGCAAACTGAATCTGTGATAAAATATTTCTTAGCTGCATTTTACATGATTAATAAGCCAAAATTCTATGTCCAGACTCGACAGTTATTAAGTGAGTCACATACATTATAAAATGCTAACTTTATAGGGATAGCTTAGTGTCCAATGTAAAGAAACTTTTTTGTATGTTAAAAAAGCAACAATTTTTACATGACACTCCTTTTAAAATAAATCATGCTATGTACAAACATTATTTAACAGATATTTATATTCAGTGTGGAAGAAAACCTAAAGGTTTGTTTCTTAAAAAATCATTTTATTTAGACAGTAGTTAAGGGAGGCGAAGTATTTTTTTATGCACACACATATTTTTTTCTTGGCTTATCTTTTAAAATGAAAAGATGTTCATGTCTGATACACATGGATAGTTTTTAATCCTCTTAAACTGGATGGATGTGCTTGATAAAGGTTGAAAGTGTGCATATAACTCCACTAATGTAAGAGGAAAGTGTTTTATATTTCAGGATCATACATTTTAGTTTTATTTATAAGTCAAATGGACAGCCATTGATGGATTCTGCGTGAATATTGTTATCTCAAGAATGTTGAGGAGAATAAATAGGAGAGTGGACAATAAAATACCTGAAGGGAAGAGAGAGAAAAAAGTGGGTTAACTATCAGAAAATAATCGCAATGAGTGAAGTAATTAAAGTTTAGACAGGAGTATGGGGATGCAGTGCTAGAAAGAATCATAGGTATCATTAAATTCGAATACCTTGCTATGCAGTATTGAAATTAAATAAATTTAAAGAGATGCAAAGAGATTTCCACAAGGGAATAAGATTCCTTTAAAATAATATATTCTATAAGTAGAATACAGTCCTTTTTATTCTCAACCTAGATTTTTTCTTTCACTTCTTTTTTTCCCCTGAGGTTTTGATATCAAATTTTTATCAAATCTTAAAGTTTGTTTTCAGTACATTCAATTATGATTCAATACAATAGGATACCTGCCCTTTAAAAAATACCTGACACAGCCTTCCTTTTAAATTAATATCATTAATTTAATTTATGATATATACATATTAATTTTGCAAAGAACTTTCATTTGAAAGAACAGAAATAGAATTCATGAGTTATTTCATCTTAGTTACAGTCTATAGCTTTTGGCTGAACATCTGGAGGAATTCTTCCAGCTAAGTTTTAGCTGTAGGGATGGTAGAGGGTAAAATTCATTACCCTGATTTGAGAAATCCAGAATTAACCCAACCTTGACCACAAACTTGTTCTTTGACCTTGAACAAGGCCTTTGAAGTCTCTGGGTTTCAAATTCTTCAACTGTGAATTTGAGAAGCAGTACAGAAGCTCTCTGGCCCCTTCTGATTCTATCAATCTTTTATCATCCCTAAAATTCTAAAATTCAAAAGAATACAAAGCTTCTGATGGTGCACAAATAGTGTTTTTATGCCAACCATGGTACACTCATATACACAGGCCTCGAGGCCATTAGGATACTTAACACAGACAGGTTCAAAGTGCTGTATTTCAGTGAAAGTGCTGTATTTCAGGATACTCATATTTTGAGTTTATATACTTACTGTGGTTCTCAGGAATCCATTTGGGTTTTATCATAAGTTTTTCAGACATTTTGCCTTATATTTATATTTCAGTTTTCATAGAATTACAATCATATTAATAGCACCAACTTCAGAACCTTGTTGTGAGAATGAAATACCATAAAACATGCCATGTGCTTAAAACAATGCTTACAACATCAAATTCAAAAATATTAGCTGCTATCATTGACCTTCTCAATGTGATCATCTTGTTCTCTCATCATTTATGATCTATTATGATGGTACTTAACAGTTGGTAAATAGATAACACTATATAGCATGCCAAATATTTATTAAAATATCCACTAATGGGAAAGAATCCCCATTCAAATGGTATTGAGAGAACTGGATAATCAAATGTAAAAGACTGAAACTGGAACCACAGCTCTCACCACTTACAAAAGTGGATAAAATATATTTCTATCCATAGCATCTATTTATAAATATACACACATATATACGCGTACATAGTTATTATACATACACACATGCATGGTATGTTCCTATCATTGATAAGAGGAAAAGAGAAAATTCTGTAGATTTGGGGTAAATCATTGAAAAATTTAAATAAGCAATAAGTAGTTAGAGGAATTATCCACAGAATCCCAAATATAATCAGATAATGACTGTCATGGTTGTGGAGGTGAGAGGGGAAATGTAAATGAGAAAAGGCTGGAGGATGGGCTCACACTAAGATTAAAAGACCCAGGGAGGCCTGGGGCACATACTAGGGGATTCCAATTTGCAGCAACTGGTGAGTCAGGGTTCCTGTCAACTCATACTTTGTAGAAAAGTGAAAAAAAGTGGGATTTACTTACCATGTAAAGCACAACGTGTAGATATTTAGAGCAAAGAGGTTAAAAAAAAAATTGCATACCCCTTTGAAGTGCTATACTCTACAAATTTCAGTAGTTAGAAAATTCAAGTTTAGACTTTTTGTCAGCAAGACCCCTGACATTATGGAAAACAACACCGAGAAAGATAAGCATGGATTAACAAACTTCAACCACAAGAAAAGATGTAGACTTTACATCCTTTGTGTTTACCTGGATGGAGTTGAAACACATTCTACTTAGTAAAGTATCTCAAGAATGAAAAAACAATTATTCAATGTACTTAATACTAATATGGGACCAATATATAAATAACTACAAGCTCATATAGAAGAAAAACACAAGTATAGTCTAGCAAGGGGGAGGGGAGAGGAGAAAAAGGGGAGTGGGGAGACGGGAAGGTGATTGGCGGGTGTTCACAATGTAAGGGTGTTCAGCATGTTCCTTGGGTGATGGACTCAACTACAGCTGGAACTTTACCTTAGAAATGAAACCATGCAACCTAAACTTTTGTACCCTCATATTAATCTGAAATTAAAAAAAAAAGAAAGAAAAAGAAAGAAAAGCCCCCCAAAATAAAACATTAAAATAACTGTTAGTCAAGGAAATAATAAAATGGGTATTATGGATGAATTTTTGTGGTTCCTTCAATTCATATATGAAAATCCTTGCCCCAGAATGATGGTGTTAGCAGATGGGCCTTTGGGAAGTGTTTAGTTCATGAAGGTGCCATCCTCATGAGTACGATCAATGGCATCATAAAAGACACAAGAATTCACTTTCTGTCTTAGCTGTATGCCATGCAAAAATGATGCAGGCACAATGGGAACCAAAAACCCCATTCTTGGCAGGGGTGGGCACCCCCAGAAAAAGGGGAAAACTAAAAAGTAAGCTGAAAGAGTCAGAACAAAGAAAAGACAGCTAGTTTAACTTTTTTTTTTTTTTTTTGCAATATCTGGCCAAGGCTGGGTTTGAACCTGCCACCTCTGGCATATGGGGCTGGCACCCTATCCCTTTGAGCCACAGACACCACCTGGCAGCTGGTGTAACTTTAAGCCAGCCATTGCTAAATTTCTTACCTGAACAAGTTTCTGGCCTTTTCTGAAACTCTGGCCTATTGAGGATACAGCTTACACAATTACCCCTGCTAAGTCTGTGAAAACTCTGAGGAAAACACAATGGCCATAGAAGAGGCTGTGGCAAGTCCTAGAAAAGATATATCATCTAGGTCATTTCCTGACCATTAAACAGACATGCACTGTGGAGATTTGCATTTGGCTGGGGCAGAGGCCAAGGGAACAGCTCGAGCCCTGAGATATGGCCAGGGGGGCTTACATCCCTATGGCAGAGGAAAGTCCTCTGTGCTGTGATGAGAGGAAAATACCTCTCTCCCACTGATTCCTCAGAGAAGATTAATGCCAGAGGCATTTTACTTCACAGTTAACAAGCAGAGTTTAACACCTCCCTAGGAATCTGTGTGTATGACTCCAGACATGAGGCTGCTCCCCTACAAGGCTCAAGTTTCAGATTTCTCAAAACTGCTCAAATCCTTAAAGTTAATAACAATAACAATAGGAGCTGATATGCTCACTCAGAGAAACTTCTGGTGTCTTTGTTCCCTCCCTCAGCTTACCAGCTGGGCAAAGAGACTTTATTAAAAGCTGGGCCAATCACTGGAACCCCACAAATGGGTGGTGGTCCCTGAGCACCCACCTTTGAAAATTCTCTTGTCTCTTTCTTTATCATCGTTCCTAACTTTATATTTCTTCAGTTGATCACACCATTTCCACAGGTCTTAGAGAAGATAGCAACTAGACCAGAATACTAGAACAGAACCAATGGAAAGAGGAATTTGTAATGAATGCTTACAAAGTAGTGTCATGGTGATGGATTTATGGATCAATTTCTCTGTTAATCAGAACTAGTGAAATTCTTTCATCAGGTTCAACTAAAATATATATTTTTTGTTTTGGCATGGTCTTAATTTCTCATTTTATTTTGTTCCACAACTATTTCCATGCCTTTCAAATCACTTTTTTACCCATATAGCTCTATGACAGATTCTTCAGATCATAACACTCATTTCTAATTAAAGAAAATGAGATTCTATAATTAGGCCAGGACAAAATTCTAAATAAAATATCTCCATTAATTGATTTCTAAGATGGTTTTCCTCTCTCATCTCCGTGAACACATCCATCTAATGTGGTTTACTCTCACCCAACAGTGGTTTCCCTGGCTCATTTGCGTTCTGCTGCAGAAGTTTTTCTCTTGTTTTCATATCTCCTGCTATCTCTCATTGTATTCTACCTATTGAAATAATATGTTTTTCCAGAATGTCTTTTAGTGAGAATAAAGTTGATATAGCTCAGAGCTGAAAGTAGATTCCTAATTATGTAGGAATATTCATGTCACCATACCTGATAGAAGTGATCACACTTTTTCTTTTGGAAGATCTCTGGGTGACTTTTTATCATTTCAGATGCATTTCCATGTCACAAACACACATTATTTCAGTGGACAGATGTTTCTTGGTGAATATCCTTTCCTATAGGGTATTAGAATAACTGAATTCCTTATGATCAAAGTGGATGTGTCAACAATCATCCCTGTCCTCACAAGGGGCAAATCCTCAAGGTCGCATAATTGATTCAGAGAAGAACATTTGATGGAGGCAATGAAAATTATGTGATTTGATCCTAAAGTTGTAAGAATACATGCTCTTTTTCCCACAGGTGAAAATGTAAGGAAGGTTTGAATTTGGCCCATTTGAAATCAAAATTTTTACTGCAACTAAAAAGCATAATCATGGGATAAAATCAATGTACAAAGGACGAGTAAAATAGGAAGAAAGTAAAAGAAAATTCACTACATTGTTTGAACTTCCAATGTCCAGTTGAATCTAAAACTATATTTATGGATTTTTCTAATTAATTCAGCTAAATTTCTCACTTCCATCTGAGAGATTCTCTATCAATACCTAGGTATTTTCTGAATTCTATGCAAAAAGAGACCAATACATAGATATTTTCTAAATTCTATGCAAAAAGAATGTAAAGTAACTTTCTCAATGTAACTCTTTATTTATCAGGCACATTCTTAATTTAAAGAAAGAAAAATTTCAGGATACATGTTGTAAAACAAACTTCCTTCTAGGCGCTAATATTCCACAATCTAATTTTCTTTCACAAAAAGGGAAAACATATAAACAAGAGAATAAATATATAAATAAATATATAATCTCAAAGCATATGAAATACAATTCATTGATCATGTGGAATAAATTATTTTCTTTCTTTCTCTTTCTTCTAAAATTATTTTGCCACTAAGACCTTTATGGAAACCTCAGTGTCTCAAGACTTGCTGTGGTGGGTTGGATTTAGTTGGAAGGTTTCTGAGGGATGTTCGCCTGCCACTTTTCCTACCATTGTGACAACAACCCAGCTCCTTAAAACAGCAGCAAATCTCGACCATATTTGGCACTATCAATGAAAATCACTCACATGTGGAATTAAAGAAGGAAAACATTTAGAAATTTTGTTAATGCCCAATTAGTACCGAGATGCAATTGTGATTCCTCAGGGGTCAGTTCTCTAGATGTATTTTTCACAAAGCTCTGTCTACTGAGATACATGAAGTAGGAAAATATGAAAGTTCGTTTTTCACTCACTATCTCCTCTGTATAGTCTTAAACACCTGCTCTTGATTTATGGGTTTCAACTTTGTAATTTTATGGCTAGCCATGTCCTATGTTTTCAAAAGTGGCTCACCTTCTTAATTACCCAGGTTTCTGGACAATGACACATAATCTTCTACCCCAAATATATTTCCTAAGACTGACTCTTAAAACATCTGAACTGTAAACATCGCTCATTTTCTATACTTATATACCTGCTTTACAATGGAAACACAATGATTTATTTTCTAAATTGTGGTATTTAGTCTTACAGATGACATGAGATTCTTGAAAACACCACAGTAATATGTAATACTGGGCAATGTCAATGTAGAAAACTGGGTATTCCTGGATATGAGACCTAACATTTGATCCAGATATTCCACTATTGGGGATTTACCAAAGGAAAAGAAGTCATTTGATCCTAAAGACATCTGCACTTGAATATTTACTACAGCACAATTTACAATTGCAAAGATAAGGAATCAACCAAAGGGCCCACCCATTCACAAGAAGATTGATGTAATGTGGCTGATGTGTACCATGGAATGCTACTTAGCTGTAAAGAAGGATGGCTTCCTGTCTTTTGCAACAATTTGGATGGAGCTGGGGACTATTCTGAGTGAAGTATCTGAAAAGAAATAAGACATGTACTCACTATTAAATTGGAACTAACTAAAGAGCACACATGTGTTTACAGGGACATAAAACTTAACAGAAATCAAGCAGAGGAGGAAGGTGGGGGAAAAAGGGACAGGTAAAAACCTGCCTAACAGGTAAAAACCCACTTAAAGGGTGACGGGCACACTTATAACCATGGCTCAGCTCACGCATTATTAAAGTAATCCATGAGACTCAGTGAGTAGGGCTCCTGCCCTATATACCAAGGGTGGTGGGTTCAAACCTGACACCAGCCAAACTACAACAACAACAACAACAAAAAATAGCTGGGCGTTGTGGTGGGCACCTGTAGTCCCAGCTACTTGGGAGGCTGAGACAGGAGAATCGCCTAAGCCCAAGAGCTGGAGGTTACAGTGAGCTGTGACGCCACGGCACTCTACCGAGGGTGACAAAATGGGACTCTGTCTCTAAAAAAAAAAAAAAAAAAAGTATCTCAGGAATGGAAGAAAAATTATCCAATGTACTCAGCCCTACTATGAAGCTAAATTATAGCTTTCACATGAAGACTATAACCCAACTATAGCACAAGACTATGGGGAAAGGGCCAAGGAAGGGGAAGGGAGGGGGAGGTTTTGGTGGAGGGAGGTTAATGGGTGGGGCCACATCTATGGTGCATCTTAGAATGGGTACAGGCGATTGCACTAATGTACACAGCTATGATTTAACAATAAAAAATAAAATAAAATAAAATAAAAAAGTGATCCATATAACCAAAAATATTTGTACCCCTGTCATACTTTGAAATAAAAATAAATACTTTGCAAACCTTGAAAATTGCATAGAAATAGGTGTAACAATTTCTCCAGAAATGCTAATGTAATTAAAGCTAGAACAGTCAAGGGAGTTCACTGAAAAATATTTTTTTATGTTTCATTTTAGTTATTTCTATTTCTTATTTCTTCTTATGTTGAAGACCACAGGGTGTACAAAATTTCACAAAATGTTCTCTATGCCTCGGCCAGTTCTTTGTAAAATTTTGTAACAAATATTTTGTAAATAAATGTGCAGCTAGCTCAAATTTCCTGTTTTCCCAATGTATGGTGAATTTAGGGGAGGCTTTTGGGAAACCCTATATTCTTATTTGTAATTTTATATGGTTATAAAGTCGAAGTATCTACATTCTTATTTAATCCTTTTGGTAGCCGCTTACTGGCATTTTCCATTTCTCATGGGTTATACTTCTTCACAGGCTCATGAAAAGAAATTCCTAATCAGTATGAAATATAATATATGAAAGTAATGTACAAGTCAATGATTAAAATGGTAGGATATTCAGAGATGGACAAAATCTTTGTGAGCATCAAATAGGCCCTATCATAACATATTATCTGTCTTGGCCAAGTCTCTGTAGTTGAATTTTCTCAAACATGAACAAAAAGCTAATATCTTAGCTTTTTATTTCTTAAGGTTATAAAGAAAAAGCAAGTAAATAGATCTATGATATATTCTCACATATGAAAACTGCAAAACAACTAAAAATGACCAGATTATTATTATCTTTTTTGGAAGCAGTTGTGGCTCCATCTCCCAGGCTGGAATGGAGCTCAAATCGACCACGGCTCTCACAGTCTGGGCTCAAACCATCCTCCCGCCTCAGCCTCTTCGGTAGGTAAGAACAGAGCCACGGCCACCACTCCTGGCTTTTTAAAAACTCTCTTTTGTAGACAGGGATTCTCACTTTGTTGTCCAGCGGGTCTTAGACTCCCTGCCTCAAGCAATGGTCCCACTTCAGCCTCTCAAAGTACTTGAAAGCCACCGCAGTAATCCAGGATTATAGAACTTTTACTCTGAACGTTTTTGTAGAAACATAAAAAATGTATTACTTAAATGTTTTGGCACAGTAACTGAGATAACGCCGGAAAGGCTATGTTAACCACTGGGATAAAAATGTGTCAAATGGTTTATGAAGTGAGTGTATGATGCCCCATAATCATATCATTGTATACACTTATGATTTAATAAAAAAAAAAAAAATGTATTACTTTATTCTATATGAAGCACTATCACACCAAAAAGTATAATGGAGAACGTGAATATTGGGTTATGAAAATGGTTTCATAATACACACACATGCATTTCCACATGCCGAGGTTTCTGGTCTACAAAGCTTTAGTTTTCTAGAAACTGCTGTACAGACAACAACCCTCGTTATCAAATCATGAGAACTAGCGCAGCTGTTCTTGTCAGCGTTAAAATGATTAGGTTCAAATGAGCTTTACATGTGTGAAAAATAAGAGAGTTCTCTTTCATATTTTGTTGTAAGTATAACCACATGAAAAAGGTAGAACAATGGGTTTAATTTCTATTAGTCCACAGATAAGGGTCAGACAAACGTGAAAGAAATTTGCCATAAACCTTCATATATGACAGTTTAATCTTTAAATACAGAACTTATATATTTGAATCACTGTACCTACGTGTGTATATTTGGTAGATATACATATACCCTAATATGCATGCAGGTGTAAACACATCTGTTATTTCTGCACTAGCATGTCTATACATAAATTACAATTGCCCCTTAATTTATATTCTTTTATCCGTGTGTACATTATTGTGCAAAGCTTATTTTTCCTATAAAAGATGTTTTGCCGTCCGGCAAAAAATAATGTTCTCAGTCACATTAGTTTTCACTCTTTCCAGAAATGAACAATGGGCAACCCGCCGAATTGGGAGGTTGTATATCCAAGGTACCTTGAATTCCAGCATGCAGCTAATCGTTCGCAATATTGCTTCACATTATCTGTCACTTCCTGGCAGGTTTGAATGACAAGTGCAAAAGCCGCAGTGTGAATTTTTGCATGAGATGAGGAGAAAGCAGACAAGCTCATAAACAGTTTTCTTTGCTATCTATAATAGAGAAGTACGGGTTTGGTGCAGCTCCGTCAAAATCTATAATTAGAATGACATGGACACATCAGGAGGATTTAGCAGACACTGAGGAGCTGGTGCTAAGTGTGGCTGAAAGCGTTATGAATACCAATTTAATACTCACTGTGCACTGCCTTTAGAGTCACATTTACTGAAGGGATGTAAACTTGTAGAAAGCTCACAATATTTCAAGCTTTAGGAGCTGAAGTGCAAAACATTAATTACTATCTATTTCTAGCTTTAATCCACGCAATTAAAAAGGTCATACGTGTTAATGTTGATAAAGATCTTTTAGGAAGAGATGTACTAAATGAGACCCTAATTATTCATCATCATCAAGAAATGTCCTGACAGCAATTATCATACTGGATCATAAAAGAAGGTGCTCAGAGGATTCCCAAAGAGTGTAGGCAGGTTTAAGACACAAACAAACTCAAATGTTACATTATTAAAGACATGAGGATAAAGTTGCACTTCAAAATCTAACACAATCATTATTCTAAGACATGAAAATAAGTGGTGCTGAGAAAACTGGATAACCACATGTAAAACACTGAACAAGGATTTGCACCCTTCATCACTCACAAAAATTAACTCTAAATTTATAAAGGACATAAACCTGAGGGAGGAAATGCTAAGAATCCTAGAAGAAAACGTTGGGATATTCTTATAGATATTGGCCTAGGCAAAAAATTCATGAAGAAGACCCCCAAGCTAATCCCAGCAATATAAAAATGAATAAAGGGACTTGTTCAAATTAAAAATCCTATGCACCCCCAAGGACTGAATCAGAAGATGAATAGAGAATCCACAGAAAGGGAGAAAACAGTCACGTGCCGTACGTCTGGTAGGGCTGATAACCAAAATCTACAAAGAACTCCAGCAAATCATCAAGAAACAACCAAAGGACCCCAGGACAAAATGAGCAAAAGATGTGAACAGAAACTTTTCAAATGAAGGTTTACTACTGGCCAAAAAATTCATGAAAAATGTTCAGTGTCTCTAAACATTAGGGAAAAGCAAATCAAAACTGCAATGAGACATCACCTAACTGCAAAGAGAACGGTTCACATTAGAAAGCCCCCAAACAACAGAGGCTGGTGTGGACATGGAGAGAAGGGGATGCTTATTAAGTATTGTGGGAACTGCAAACACCTCTATGGAAAATTGTGTGGAGATACTTCAAAGAACTTAACGTGGACCTGTGCTTTGATCCAGCAATCTCACTGCTGGGTATAGACACAAAGGGAAAAAATACACCTGCATTTGAATGTTTATTGTAGCACAATTCACAGTTGCAAAGAGTCGGAGACAACCCAGGGGCTCACGAATACATGGACAAATTAATAAATTGCGGTATATGCGTGCCATGGAGTACTACTCAGCCATGAAAAGGTAGTCTAGTATATTTCTGTGACAACCTGGATGGACCTGGAAGCTATTCTTCTAAGTGAAACCTCAGAAGAATGGAAGAGAAAACGCACGTGTCCTAAACACCAAATTGGAATCAATCAGTCAAGAATTAAGTGCATATATAGAAGCAAATCTCAAAGAAAATCAAGCTGTAGGGAGGAGAAGGAAGGGCGTAAGCCAATTCGTACTTACTGGGCACGGCACTCACTATCTGAGTAAAGGGAACACCTGTAACGTTGACTCAATCTGTACCAAAAAAGTATGTAAACAAAATGCGTGTACCCCTTAATATTCTGAAATAAAAAAGTGGATACAAGACATAGTTATACACTTAAAAAAATGAAATGGCAAAAAAAATAAAAAAATTACATTTCCATTTTTGTCACAACTTCACATTCAAAATAATAAATTCTCAAACTTGTCTTTCTTCTAGGTCTTCTCTTCTTAAATGGGGATGATTGAAATCAACATTTTATGAGCTCCCCCAAAATCATGAATTAAAAGCTACTGATATTGTTAGACACATTAAAACATAAACAGAGTTTATATTCAAATTGTAAGCTGTATAATAAGGAATTCCCAATGTCATAGACAGATTATCATGTGGACGGAGGACAAAACATAAATGGACAACACTTGCAAATAATGTTTCTCATTTCTTACTCTTGTTAAATAAACATTTTGATCATAGTACCATAATGCCTCCTGACTAGTAAAATGGAAACACGCAATTTTATCACGTATAGGAAGTGTGACAATTAAGTTAGCAAACTCACCGCCAGCATCGTGCATTTACATGAGCAGCACAGTACATGCAGCTCCGTAAGGTTGCACGGCCTTGGTACATCAGCCCCTCATGCTGCGTTCATGTTGACGTGTGGCAGTGTGGCGCTTAGTGGCGCTCATTATGGTTGTTAAATTTTGTGTGTGCTGTTCAAACACAGCCCGGGTCACACTGCAACAAAAAATAGTCAGGCATCATGGCAGACTCCCTTGGTACCAGCTACTTGTGAGGCTGAGGCAAGAGAATCACCTAAGCCCAGGAGTTGCAGGTTGCTGTGAGCTGTGATGCCACAGCACTCTACCAAGGGCGACAAAGTGAGACTCGGTCTCTAAAAAAAAAAAAAAATAAGTTCAGAGCTTAAAGCAAGGAACAAACATTAAATTTCTTGTTAAAATTGGAAAAACGGGAAGTTAAATCAGGGACATATAAGTCCAAGTTTATGGAATAATGCCATAAAGAAAATGGCAGTGTATAAATGGATTAAATTTTTTTCCGAGGGGAGAGAAAGTATCACTAATGAAGAGAGGTCAGGGAGGCCAGTAATGAGCAGAACTGACAAAAATTTTGCAAAAAATGGTTGCATTTGGTGCTAAAACTGTTGACTGACCACAGTGGACCAATTAAGCATGGATAGTGAAACAGGAAAGTCTTAACTCAAAATCTTGGCATGAGAAAAATGTGTGCAAAAAATGATCCTAAGCAGCTCACCCCTGAACAGAAGCAAAGACCCCTGTCTTTGAGGCACTGTCTGTGAGCAACCTTATGGCCTGTAACAGTAACTGTATTGGAATACCCTTCCTGTGCTCCTGATTTGTTCCCTGATGACTTTTTTCTTTACCCAAAGATAAAGGAAATATTGAAAAGAAGACATTGGGATGACGTCCAGAACATCAAGAGTAATACCACGACAGCTCTGATGGCCGTTCCAGACAAAGAGTTCCAAAATTGCTTTGAGGATAGACTAAGTAGGCATTGACACCAGTGCACAGCTTCCCAAGGAGAGTATTTCTAAGATGAGTGAGTGTTCTAGGATGAGATCATGAACTTAATTATCAGACTGCCACAAGAAATGTTGCAAAAATCTCTTCAGATGACAAGAAGTTTCATTGAGGAGAAAAATAGTCATTACGAAATCTCTTACGTAGAGCAATTAACTGAAATATAATTTTATGTTAATATGTAAATATAAAGCACCATACCAACTCTGATTTTTATCTAATTTAACAGTAAGGATATTTCAAATGTTAACAGTGCATCTAGTTGGGGGGTGGCACCTGTGGCTCAAAGAGGTAGGGCGCCTGCCCCATAGGCTGTAGGGGGCGAGTTCAAACCCAGCCCCAGCAAAAAACTGCAAAAGAAAAAAAAGAAGTACATCTAGTTGTTGTGGATTCATGCTTTTTCTGAATTTTTTACCTGTGTTTATGTCATACTTTGGAATATTTTTGGTGTACGATAGATTCTGAAATTTCACCCTTTCTAAAACTATATGTCTGCTCCCTTCTGCCTGCCTCATATAACTAACTATGAGCAATAATCTTAAAAAACTTCAATAGGCTCTGTGTGGATCAGTGGATATGTAGAACGTTTGGTGAAAAAAGTATAAAGACAATAAGCAAGAAGTGCATTGATCCAAATGTTCCTTCCATTCGGGGCTTCATACTCACCCTGCTAAACTTTGGTGAAAAATGTTAATTGAAGAATATCAGGAAATAAGTAACATGAAGTTTCACAAGTCGGAATACGCTACCCGTACTTCTTCAGATCAGAGTTGTTGGGCTGTCTCATTGCCTTTTGGCGTCTAAGGGTGAAGGTAATTAATGACTTGTCTTTTCCATTCATTCTATTCTCTAAGATCTTTCTCAAGTCTTTTTTTTTACATATTTGCCAATAGATAAGTAGTCATTCTCTGGGATTATAGCCCTAATTGCCCCTGCTCTTCACACTGTAGCAATTCATAATGTCTTGTATTGATTTCTTACGTCTTATGATTGTTATTTTTGTTTTTATGGGATCTTGTTTCCACCGATATTATTAACAGTAGAAAAGTTCAAAATATGTGGTTTTGTGGAAATATGATTTAAGACATAAATAGCCACTGCAGAACATATACCCGAGATGTAAGGCTGCTGGTTAGGATGTGATGGGTAAGTGTTCATTATTGGAGATTATAGCCCACGCCATGTGCGACAAGCGTTAATAGTCAAGGAAGAAAAATTTTGTTATGGATATTAAAGGATGTTGGCACAACATTTTAGCAAGAATGCTCACATTGTTTCTGCTTTATTTCTTCTGTGTACCTAAAGTTCTATTTTCACCACATAGTATCACGAATTACCTCCAGTTGAACATTCTTTCCAAAGACACATAAAAGAGAAGTATAATATACAATCTTCCCATTTCAACTTTAATACGCAAAGGGCATGGAAGCAGTCAGTACGATCCGTATAGCAAGAATAAGCTGAGCAAAGTGAAAATCAGGAACTATTTTTTGGACTCGTTGGAGAGCTGAGGTTGCAGAGAAGATTCCCATGGGAAGTTGGAGGAGGTGGATAAATCCAGAGAGTCACAGCCCAGGTTGGCTGACCTTGAGCAGAAGTTGCTGTAGCCTAACTGGTAATTTTATGAACTGCCTGAGATTGCATAAGAAGTAACTTGAGATGAGGAAATCCTGGGGTGACAGTCTTAAGGGGCCCTCCACATATTTATAGAAATGTACCTCTAAGTCTCCCACCAAGTTCTCATGCTGAAGAGCAAAGAAGGATCCTCAAGGTTCTCACAGGGCAAAGGTAAACTCATACAAGGTTTAATATGCCTACAATATTCTCCATAGCTGTGACTGACATTCTAGGGGGAAAAGACATTCTAGAGCCTTCTATTAGCGGAGAGAAAATACTTTTTCCCACTTCAGAGCCTTCTAACCTTCCTGTCTCACCGAAGGAGGAAACAGAAGGTAAGAAAACCGTGTAAACACTCCAAGGACAGCATTGCACGAAAAGCCCGAGATTTCATTATAATCATATGAAATATCTTCCCCCCCCTCACTTCACTGTCTTATCAGTAGAGTTCTAGCATAATAACAGTGCATTACAGTGGGAAAGGGTAAGATGCAGGCTCCAAGGAGCAATTCCTAGGAAAGCGCAGAGATGGTTGAAGAGAGGAAAACAAGAACCCTCTAGAAACACACAGCCTCTGGCACCCACCAAGGGTCCCCTAGAAAAGTGCCAACTCTGGACCCCCAGCCACAGCCAACACCGAGCACTTCTCATCCCCTCACTAGATTAATATAAAGCCTGGCACTAAATACCTGTTTACTCCAGTTTTTATTACTTGATACATCATGCTTGACTTTCAAGATAAAATTACCAGGAAGATTAAGCATTGGAATCCGACTCTCATCACGATGTAGAATTATGAAATAGGGAATTTAGAATAGTTGTCATTAGTATGCTAAGAGCTATAATCTGAAAAGGAGACAATGCGTAAGAACAGATGTTAATATAAACATAAGGAAATGGAAGCTCTAAAAAGAATTAAAAGGAGATGCTATGGCCAAAATAGAACAGATAAGAAAACTGGACATAAATAACATCACTGATGGGATGTTAGTAGACTGGGCGTGACCACTGGCAAAATTAGAGAGCTTGAACATAGGTAAGTAAAAATGTCCTGTATTGAAATACAAACACAATATTAGCAACAATGATAAAACCTCAGAAAATGTAAGATTGGTGGGACTATTTCAATAATAAAAGTATACACATATTTGAAATACTTCAAGGATAAGAAAGAGAATGGAAGTTGAGCATTGTGGCAGATGCCTATAATCCCAGGTACTGGGGAGGCTGATGTAGGAGGATCACTTTAGCCCAAGAGTTTGAGGTTGCTGTGAGCTGTGATGCCACAGCACTCTACCCAGGGTGATAAAGCAATACTCTGTCTCAAAAAATATTTGAAGTATCAATGGGTGAGAATGTTTTCAAAATTAATGGCAGATACCAAAATTCAAATTCAGGAGTCTCAGAGGACATCAAACAGAATATACACCAAACACTGTGCACCTCAGTGTATCATTGCCACAGACAAAGAGAAATCTTGACGGAAGCCAGAGAGAAGTGTAATAAAGGGCCAGAGGTCTTGGGTAAAACGAGTATGAATAAAGCATAAATGTACTTACGTAGTACTAAATGTAGTCGAAGCAATTGCAAAATCAAAAATGTGAAAACTAGAGAAAACCAGAGATAAATATATTTCTGAGCTTCTACCACTCTGTGTAATTCAACAAACGATCAAGGAATGACCAGTTTGAGAGGTTATTCTTTCTAGTGTCAGGAATCGGAAGATGAGAGGAGCATCCCCAGTGTGGAGCTAGACCTTTTTGTTTCTGATTCCAGGAACATCCTAAAAGACTTGATCTATATTCTGATACAATCTTTGCATGCCTGGTAACAACAGCAACCCCTACGATAGGAGTCCTATGATGGTCTGTACATATATACACATATACACAGTAAAATCAACGAGCTGATCCTCAGAACTGATGGTTTACAGATCACGGGCTTGTTAAACTTTTTACTTGAAAAGAGGTAAGTGTAGACTCAATCTAGTGGTCTCCTTTGAACACTATAATAAAACAAATGTATATTTACTTTAACAGCATAGGTATCATGAAGATATTATCTAATTGATTTCACTAAGTTTCGGATGAATATTAAATTCTAGTATTAAAAGCCAGACACGTCTGCATTTCTGACATCATTTGTGTACAACTGTGAGCCTTTCAGCATACAGTTCATCTTTGGCAGTTTAAGAGTTGGGCTCTTAAACTTTCATCTCGTCTTTTTTGTTGTTGTTGACAATGTTTTGAATTCTGTATACAAATTTCTTCCTGAGTCTGTCCCACTTACTATTCCTAATCAATAGACATTTATTCATCTACTGAGCAGTTGTCATTGACCAAGCAGTAATATACTTCATGTAATTCTTCTGTGCTTTCCAGGGAGGACATTAAGTGGGTTAGATGTATTGTATTTTCTCTGGAAAATATATGTGAAGCTATAGTTTTTACCTGATTACAAAGATATGAGAATTTAAAACCAATCAGCAGCATGACTATAATTTTAATCTCACACTAGCTGAAAAACCATGAAAATATGATTTGGTTATTAAATGCACTTTGAATAACCTGTTCTCTGAATGATTTGTGTTGATGAGAAGTTCAAGATCCATCCGTATTTTCACAAATTGCAGGTTTCATGCTTTTGAAAGATTGAATAGTATTTCATTGCATGTATATGCCATGGTTCATCCGGGCAACATACATGTCCTCAGCAACAGACAGGTATGTTGTTTCTGCACTTGGCTGTTGTGAACAGCGGCACATGGTCACATGAAGTGGAATGAGCCCGTCACAGAAGGACAAATCATTCTACGTAAGTGAAGTATCTGGAATAGTCAAATTCATAAAAGCCACAATAAAACCATGGTTGTCAACAGTTGGGGGAATGGAAAAAAAAAAAAAGCTGCTGATCAATATAAAAAGAAGTGTGAGGAAAAGCAATAGTGAACCTTAACTGAAAAAACACAAGTAACAGATTTTAAGTTTAAATAATGCCACGTATTTTGTAAGACAGCGAGTTTGTGTACGTGTGTGTTTGCAATGTAGTATATATGTATTTATATAACCACAGCCATAACACATTTAATTCATATCAATATTTCATAAGTTTAGTTATATTAATAAATTATTAATTATGATTTTTAATAGAGAAAGGAGACCAGCGGTTCCCAGAGGATAAAAGGAAGAAGGATGGACAGAGACTGTTCTTTGGGGTGATAAGAATGTTTTGAAATTAGTGAAGTGGTGGTTGAAAAAACATTATGAATTCACTAAACACCACTTTACAGCACACTTTAAGATGTTTGATATCCGTTATGTGAGTTTTACCTCATTAAAAAATTATTGATGGGCACTAAAATTTAAATTTCATATAATTTTTATATGTGGCAATATTATTCTTCCCCTGATCTTTTTTCAAATATTTAACATGTAACATTCATTCTTAGCTTGAGGCGCCTATTTAGAATATATATATTATATAATATATAGAATATATTATATAAAATATAGATATATATTTTAATATAATATATTATATTTTAATAATATATATATATATATTATTCTATATATTATATATTATTCTATATATATTATATATATATTATATATTATAATAATATATATTATTCTATATATTATATAATATATTCTATATATTATTCTATATATATTCTATATATATATATGGGCTGAACAGGCTGTGAACTGGATTTGGCCTGCAGCTCCATTCTGCTGATGGCTGGTCTTGAGACAGAACATTTCTGCTTTTCTGGAAGTAAAGCCCTATCCTTAGGCAAGTCGCTGACTTAGCTGCGTTCTCTGTGGAAGTTTGTCGTGTTGACTAAGACAAACAAAACAGTCTCATTCCCACTGCGCCAGTGCAGTTGCCAATCAATGAGTAAGATCTTTGCTGGAATGTTATTGAATTTTCCAATAATTGCTTGAAAATAGGATCTGTAATGAGTGTACAAATATTGATGTGTAAATAATTGAAACTTTTCTTAATTGCATGTTGAAATTTTAAAAAAGTTTTATCCATTCTTTTGCAAAAATGAAATTTAACATTTTTCCAAAATTGAATTACATGAAAATGTGAAAGAAAGTCACCAACAATGACCCACCTTCCCCTACCTCCTCTCCATTATAATTTTTGTTTTCGATTTTATGTACATATTGGTAATAACCATCTATGAAAAGAGTTATATAATACTATATGTACATACCTACATATACAACCTAACAAATTACTTTTTATGTGTACAGCAAATGCTCTTCTCCTTAGTAAATATTTCACAATGTGCAAATTACGTGTTTGAATTAACGTCTGACTTTCTCACCTGACTATATATATATATATATATATATATATATATATACACACACACTACTGATGGCTGTGTAATATATTTCTTGCCATGTATGAGACATCGTCCTCTTTCTCAGGCTTCACTTTATTCTCTGTGGATAAACTTTTATACATGTACAGGTGGGTTTTATATACAATCAGGTTATATAAACAGGTTATATCACAAATGGTAGTGTAAGGAATATTGTGGTAAAAATACAGCTGCCTTTTAGAGCTAGATTTATTAGGTAAAGAGTAGGCACATTGTACAGTATTCCACTTTTCTTGCTGATACTGTTTTGAGAATACATGCATAATTTCTTGATTGACTCTAGACACATCCATCATCCTCTTTTCTGCCTCCCTCTGGAATGTTTATGTCGAAGGAGAAGGCGTAACACAAAACCATCGATTATAGTGTGTCATAGTTTGGGAGGATTATGAAAATTTGATTAGGATTCAAATAAAAGTCCTAAATCGCAATACAGGATTATTTGAAAATACACTTCACCAGATGATGAATCATTGTTTATTTTAAAAGAAATGTGAATTCCAATTACAATAGAGAATATTTAACAGGATGTTGGCAGAGGGCTTTGACAGATGGATCTTTGTGAAAACACCAAGTCTGTTTCAGGTTGAAATATTTCTTTATCATAGTTAAATAAAATCACAATGGTCACAGTGAGATATGAGCAGCAGCTACAGACTCTAGATTCAAAGCCAGGTGGTATTTTAGCTGATTGAAAAATACAACCCAAATGTTTGTGCCCATTCCAAAGCAGCGGAGGAAGAGAAGTAATTCAAATTGGAGACACAGATATACAAAGAACTGATTTATCTCCACTTATTGGTTTTCCAGAGAGAGCTTGTGAGACATGCCTATTTGTGAGTTTTCAATTTGTCTTAGAAAAAAATCAGAAAATCTGTGTTTATATAGAGAATATACATAACAGGGTCTTTTGTATTTGAAAACAAACCAGAAATACGTCACTAACTATATCAGAAACATGATGATAGATATTTACAAGGTTGAGTGGCATTCAGCTATAAGACATACAATATTGTCAGAAGTGTATCTTATTAAAATGAAAACATATGTTGCCAAATCAAACTTAGCAAGTAAAGACATTTGACTAACATAGGATATTCTGACTCTGTAAAGTGTAACAGTATATATTTCATTTGGTTTAGACCTAAATGAAAATCTTCACAAACATTGCAAATACAAGAAGTTATACGTAGAATAGAACTTCAAGGACACTTTATGTAACAAGTCATTTCTGCTTAATAAAGCTGACTTATCTGCACTACAGGCGCTGTTATATTCTGTAATGGAGCATTCATAATGTGGCTGAAATTATCAACACACCCACCTCAGATTAGAATGTGTCCACAGGACTCAAAAAACTCACTGAACTGTGTGCTAACTGGGAATCTTACAGTTTTAAATAATCATTGGTATTTTAGTGTATTCATAACTAAATGTGAATTTCTTAACCTTCAACATAGGACTCCATTGGTTTGGAATTCATTTAAAAAACCCATAATGCCTTTTTTTATTATGGTTGCTAAATATATTTAGATATTTACTAGAGAATTATATATATATATATACATATATATATTCTATAAAGATGATGTTTGTTATGTGAAAAGATATATTTGCTATTTCTAAAATATAAAAATTAGTTTAGGCATTTATTTTAAATTATATGTCTTTTTGTATGACACCCATACTTTAGGACAAAAACATACCTTATTGCCGTAGTGCCTGTGACTCAAAGGAGTAGGGTGCCAGCCCCATATACCAGAGGTAGTGAGTTCAAACTCAGCCCTGGCCAAAACGGCAAAAAAAAAAAAAAAAAAAATGCCTATAATTGTGTAAATTTTTAAATGTGTTAAATGTATTTTAAGACAAAATTATATTGTAATTAATATGACTAATGTTTACAATTTGTATAGTTTTTTGTTTTTTATTTTAACAATTTTTTTTTTTTTTTTTTAATTTGGCCGGGGCTGGGTTTGAACCCGCCACCTCCGGCATATGGGACCAGCGCCCTACCCGCTGAGCCACAGGCGCTGCCCATACAATTTGTATAGTTTTTTAAATTAGAAAAGTATTGCTCAACTAATTGTAAAATTACAGAAAATTGTAATTGTATAAAGAAAATAAAACAAGAATAATCTTACCATTTAAAGGTAACCACTTTTTAAATTAATTGCCTTCACTTATAATTTACATATATCATTGATATCCTTGTTTGTGTAAACACAAATTGTGATAGTTTTTGTAATAATAAAAATAAGTCATAACATACTTAATTCTATTTCTATAAAGTTAAATTTCTGCCTATTTTTTTACAAATTATTTTGCTTCTGATCTTCCTGAATCCTAAATTAGAAAAAGAAGTCAGGAATCTAATGTCATCAGGGAATCAACAAGCAGTTTTCATGTGTAAAAGAAAAAAATTCTCAGGATAATGTTGTGATGGTAACAGTGGTCAAACAAAGGATATAAGGGCAAGAAAAAGCAATGTGAAATTAATTTTGGTCAATTGGACAAAACTTACTTAATGGCTAATTCCAGAATCAGTTCAACAGTTCTCAACTGTGAGAAGGTGATAATACTATGAGTCAGGTTGAAGACCCTATGCGTGGATGATTTTTTGTTTGTTTGTTTGTTTGTTTTGCAGTTTTTGACCAGGGCCAGGTTTGAACCTGCCACCTCTGGTATGTGGGGCCAGCGCCCTACTCCTTTGAGCCACAGGCACCAACCACCCTGCATGGAAATTTGAAAACTCTTCTTTGCTTCGAGTAGGCCTATGTGTGCACACCCTCACACCTGAACATTTATATGATTATATATGCATATATATAAAATATTCTTACTATCAATTCAAGTCAGACAACAGGTGGAATTTTTGTCTTAGAATTCTATATATGTATTTTTAGAGTTAAAATACATATTCAATGTGTTGTAAAAAATTTGGATGCTAGAGCAACTTGTACAAAATAATTTTAACGAAATGCATTTGTTGATGTTAATAGCTTTATTTTCACATAGGATTAATAAAGAACCATTTAGAAAAATGAATATTAATTATTATTATTATTTCTCAATTCCTCCTAGAATGTCTTTCTCTTGATGTTTCATTTTTTTGCAACAAACTCAATGCAGGACTTTTTTTTTTTACAGTTGTATATTTTATGGGTGTTCTAACGCGTGTTCTTTAAGGAAGTTATTAAGAAACTCTATATGAGATATCAATTTCAAAGTATGTGAAGAGACGAACATCTAGAGAGCGCAATATTTATGTACCTTTATGCAGCTTCTCAGTCAAGGGCAATTTAAAGGGGAATTCAAGTGACATATCTTAAAGATAGCTTCTCTCTTTGTGAGGAATTTGAAAAGCTTTACCATGAAGTATAACTCAGCCAATACGAAAATGGTGATCTAGGATGGATGGGAGGGAGACAAGATGGCGGACTGAAGCCAGCTTTCAACAGAGGCTCCCGTCCAGAAGGAGAGTTAAGGGACAGGAATTTAGTAAGTATCCTGGTGGACTTGAGCCACACCAACAGAGAAGGTTGAAGAACGCACATCAACACCGCTGAGGCAAGCTGTGATCACAAGGACGCAAACAAAAGGTACAAAATCCACAGCCAAGTGGACGGGAGTCCCCCTCCCCCATGAGACCGGCTCAAGAGCCCCACAATTAACCAAACGGGCAGAAATTTAAGGCCCTCCCACTACACTCCACAGGAGAGACCTTCTAAAAACTGGACCTACCTCCCCTACTGGGGTGCCGTGGTGTTCTCCTGCCGGGCACAAAACTGAATAAAACTTTAAAAATCCCTTGCCGGCAACCCTGAATCCCCAACACTCCCCTCCCGCCCACTGAGGTCTGGAGGCCTGTCCCCCAGGAGTTCGGATTCTTGAGTGATTTCTCAAGGGGAGTGGACAGTCCCCGAGTTGCGACTGGTCAGCATTGACTCTGAGGCAAGCGAGTGAGGAGAGGGCACCGGGCTGAGGGGGAGTCACGCCTCAGCGGCACTTCCCTGTGGTGCGGTGCAGCAGCCCTCCCCGTGCATCAATACAGCCAGACATAAAACTGAATGAAACTCTAGCTTCCCCCCCACTCTCACTCGGGGTCTGGGCGCCTGTCCCCCAGGAGTTCGGATCCTTGGGTGATTTCTTGAGGGGAGCGCACAGTGCCCGAGCCGCGACTGGTCAGTGCTGACTCTGAGACACGTGAGCGAGGAGAGGGCACCAGGCTGAGGGGGAGTCACACCTCGGCAGCACTTCCCTGAGGTGCGGTGCAACAGCCCTCCCCAGGCAACATTACGGCCGGGCACAAAACTGAATAAAACTCTAGCTTCCCCGCTGAGCGCCCCTACTGTCACTTGGGGTCTGGAGGCCTATCCCCCAGGAGTTCGGATCCTTGGGTGATTTCTCGAGGGGAGTGCACAGTGCCCGAGCTGCATCAGGTCAGTGCTGACTCTGAGCCACGTGAGCGAAGAGAGGGCACTCTGCTGAGGGGAAATCAAGCCTTGGCAGCACTTCCCTGTGGTGCGGTGCAGCAGCCCTCCCCGGTGAACAATATGGCTGGGCATAAAACTGAATGAAACTCTAGCATCCCCCCCACTCCCACTCGGGGTCTGGGGGCCTGTCCCCTAAGAGTTCGGATTCTTGGGGGATCTCTTGAGGGGTTTGGACCCAGCATAAACTGCGGCCGCTCAGTGCTGGCTCTGGGGCGCCAGACAGAGGAGAAAAGGGTCGGCTGAGTGCCCACACCAGAGCGGCAGTTCCCTGGAGGCAGAGGAACAGCCGTTTTTTCTTTAACCACAGAACGGCTCACTTCTGGATATTCTGAGGCCACACCCCCTGTCTCCCTGGGCAACCAGAGGAGGCCACGGGTGAGTGGGGGATTTCCTGACATGCTCACAAACCCGGGAAGCTTCCAGGGCGGGGCCGACCCAGAGAGGTGATCGGACACAAACCTTCAGCAGCAAAGAGGACACAAACCTCCAGCAGCAAAGACGTTTGAACTCAGAACAGCCCATCTTCTGTAGGCGATTTCGGCAGGAACAGAGACAGAACCCCGCAAAGTTGTCTGTTCTGTTCTGTTCTGTTAGCAGCGTCCATCAGGGACAGGGCTAAGCCTAAGTGAACACCTCCCTCCCACCACCTGCATCAAGCACTCAAAGATGTCAGGCCCCATCTCTTCCTGCTAAATAGCAGCAGTCTGCGGGGGCCTCGCAGACTTCCTTGCGATTCAGGCAGGTACAAACCCCTGGAGTGTCTGTTCACTGCAGGCAACTGGGTTAGCCATCTGCAGAGATACCAGTGACTGGGTCCGACGGAGGGGCAAAGGGGGGAAGGAGACGTCAACCTTCCCAGACTGCTCTGTTTGCTGGGTGGCTCCTCCTGACTCCACGCTGCACTGGGATGAGCTGTGTCAGAGGAGTCACCAGGCCCCTGTGATCCAGTTCCCAGAGACCTTTTGAACTCTCCCACCTGAGACAGGTGCCGATTGAGACAGTTGATTTGGACCTTTTGAACTGGGTTAATAGACTGAGGACTTTTCAGGTGGTGCCCTGGGTGTGTGGTTGTAGGAAGGTTTGATTCTCCTTTTCCAACTGGGGCCAGAGGGGGGCAGGCGGGGTGACTTAATTGCTGATTTTTCCACACAGCTGAGACTTCAAGCCAGAGCAGAAGTTGCAATAGGATCGAACAGAAACCAGCTGAAAACAAGACAGAACCACTTAGCTCCACCACACAAGACAGGGCCCCAGTTTCTCAGGCCACAACACTGTACGGGCCCTCGATAAAGCCCCAGGGGAAAAATCACAGGGAGTAAAATAACCATGGGGCAGAATCAGCAGAAAAACTCTGGTAACGTGAATAACCAGAATAGATCAACCGCCCCAAGAAAAGATATGGCAGATGTGATTGAAGATCCCATTCATAAACAACTGGCTGAGATGTCAGAAATCAAATTCAGAATTTGGATTGCAGACAAGATTAATAAAATGGAATTAGGAATTCGAGGAGAAATTCAAAAGTTGTCTCAAGAATTTAACGAATTTAAAGACAAAACCACCAAAGACTTAGACACACTGAAGCAAGAATATACAGCCCTCAAAGATATGAAAAATACAGTAGAATCCCTCAGTAACAGAATGGAGCAAGCAAAAGAAAGGATTTCTGACATTGAAGATAAAGTCTTCGAACGCTCCCAATCTCTCAAAGAGGAAGAGAAATGGAGAGCAAAAACGGATCACTCACTCAGAGAGCTCTCAGATAATTTGAAAAAAAGCAATATACAAATTATTGGGATTTCTGAGAATGATGAAGTGGCCTCTAAGGGCATATGAAATTATGCAAGAAAATTTTCCAGACATACCTAGAGAATCTGAAATTCAGATAGCAGACAGCTTCAGAACCCCAGCACGATTCAACCCCAATTAGTCATCCCCCAGACATATCATAATTAGCTTCACTAAAGTTAACATGAAAGAGAAGATTCTCAAAGCAGCCCTGCGAAAGAAAACTATTACGTACAAATGTAAGAATATTAGAATAACTGCAGATCTCTCTGCTGAAACTTTTCAAGCCAGAAGAGGGTGGTCATCAACTTTTAATCTCCTAAAGCAAAATAACTTTCAACCCAGGATCTTGTATCCAGCTAAACTGAGTTTCATTTATGATGGAGAAATTAAATACTTCAATGACATTCATATGTTGAAAAAATTTGCCATAAGTAAACCAGCTCTTCAGGATGTTCTCAGACCTATCCTCCACAATGACCAACCCAATCCTATACCACAAAAGTAAACTCACTCAGAAACTTCGGATCAAACTCCAACTTCCACACTGGCGAAAGGATTAAAAATGTCCACTGGACCTTTGAAAAACTCGATACCAAAAATTCCACCAGACTTATCAATACTCCCCATCAATGTGAATGGCTTAAACTGTCCTCTAAAGAGACATAGACTGGATACAAAAACTCAAGCCAGATATGTGTTGCATACAAGAGTCACATCTTAACTTAAAAGACAAATACAGACTTAGGGTGAAAAGATGCTCATCAATATTTCAGGCAAATGGTAATCAGAAAAAAGCAGGTGTTGCAATTTTATTTGCAGATACAGTAGGCTTTAAACCATCAAAAGTAAGGAAGGACAAGAATGGTCACTTCATATTTGTTAAGGGTAATATTCAACATGATGAGATCTCAATTATTAATATCTATGCACCCAACCAGAATGCACCTCAATTTATAAGAGAAACTCTAACAGACATGAGCAACTTGATTTCCTCCAGCTCCATAATCGTCGGAGATTTCAACACTCCTTTGGCAGTGTTGGATCGATCCTCTAGCAAGAAGCTGAGCAAAGAAATCTTAGATTTAAACCTAACCATCCAATATTTAGATTTAGCAGACATCTACAGAACATTTCACCCCAACAAAACTGAATACACACACTTCTCATCAGCCCACAGAACTTACTCCAAAATTGACCACATTTTAGGTCACAAGTCTAACCTCAGTAAATTTAAAGGAATAGAAATTATTCCATGCATCTTCTCGGACCATTATGGAATAAAACTTGAGCTGAGTAACAACAGGAATCTGCATACTCATACAAAAACATAGAAGTTAAATAACCTTATGCTGAATGATAGCTGGGTCAGAGATGAGATTAAGAAAGAAATCGCCAATTTTTTGGAACAAAACGACAATGAAGATACAAACTATCAGAACCTCTGGTCACCGCAAAGGCACTTCTAAGAGGGAAATTTATAGCACTGCAAGCCTTCCTCAAGAGAACAGAAAGAGAGGAAGTTAACAACTTAATGGGACATCTCACGCAACTGGAAAAGGAAGAACATTCCAACCCCAAACCCAGTAGAAGAAAAGAAATAACCAAAATTAGAGCAGAATTAAATGAAATTGAAAACAAAAGAATAATACAACAGATCAATAAATCAAAAAGCTGGTTTTTTGAAAAGGTCAATAAAATAGATAAACCTCTGGCAAACCTAATCAGAAAAAAAAGAGTAAAATCTCTAATATCATCAATCAGAAACAACAAAGACGAAATAACCACAGACTCATCAGAAATCCAAAAAATCCTTAATGAATATTACAAGAAACTTTATTCTCAGAAATATGAAAATCTGAAGGAAATAGACCGATACTTGGAAGCACGCCACCTTCCAAGACTTAACCAGAATCAAGTGGAAATGTTGAACAGACCCATATCAAGTTCAGAAATAGCATCAACTATACAAAACCTCCCTAAAAAGAAAAGCCCAGGACCAGATGGTTTCACGTCAGAATTCTACCAAACCTTTAAAGAGGAATTAGTACCTATATTACTCAACCTGTTCCAAAACATAGAAAAAGAAGGAAGACTACCCAACACGTTCTATGAAGCAAACATCACCCTGATCCCAAAACCAGGAAAAGACCCAACAAGAAAAGAAAATTATAGACCAATATCACTAATGAATATAGATGCAAACATATTCAACAAGATCCTAACAAACAAATTATACATCATGACCAAGTTGGTTTTATCCCAGGGTGTCAAGACTGGTTCAATATACGTAAATCTATAAATGTAATTCAGCACATAAACAAATTAAAAAACAAAGACCATATGATTCTCTCAATTGATGCAGAAAAAGCTTTTGATAATATCCAGCATCCCTTCATGATCAGAACAGTCAAGAAAATTGGTCTAGTAGGGACTTTTCTTAAACTGATAGAGGCCATCTACAGCAAACCCACAGCCAATATCATATTGAATGGAGTTAAATTGGAATCATTTCCACTGAGATCAGGAACCAGACAAGGCTGCCCATTGTCTCCATTGCTTTTCAACATTGTAATGGAAGTTTTAGCCACTGCAATTAGGGAAGAAAAGGCGATCAAGGGTATCCATATAGGGTCAGAAGAGATCAAACTTTCAATCTTCGCAGATGATATGATTGTGTATCTGGAAAACACTAGGGACTCTACTACAAAACTCCTAGAAGTGATCAAGGAATACAGCAGCGTCTCAGGTTACAAAATCAACATTCATAAATCGGTAGCCTTTATATACACCAACAACAGTCAAGTCAAAAAAGCAGTTAAGGACTCTATCCCATTCACAGTAGTGCCAAAGAAGATGAAATATTTGGGAATTTACCTAACAAAAGACGTGAAGGATCTCTATAAAGAGAACTATGAAACTCTAAGAAAAGAAATAGCTGAAAATGTTAACAAATGGAAAAACATACCATGCTCATGGCTGGGAAGAATCAACATTATCAAAATGTCCATACTACCCAAAGCAATATATAATTTCAATGCACTCCCTATTAAAGCTCGGCTGTCATATTTTAAAGATCTTGAAAAAACAATACTTCGTTTTATATGGAATCAGAAAAAACTTCGAATAGCCAAGACATTACTCAGAAATAAAAACAAAACAGGAGGAATCACACTACCAGACCTCAGACTTTACTACAAATCAATAGTGATCAAAACAGCATGGTATTGGCACAAAAACAGAGAAGTAGATATCTGGAACAGAATAGAGAACCAAGAGATGAATCCAGCTACTTACCGCTATTTGATTTTTGACAAGCCAATTAAAAACATTCAGTGGGGAAAAGATTCCCTATTTAACAAATGGTGCTGGCTGAACTGGCTGGCAACCTGCAGAAGACTGAAATTGGACCCACACCTTTCACCATTAACTAAGATAGACTCTCATTGGATTAAAGATTTAAACTTAAGACATGAAACTATAAAAATACTAGAGGAGAATGCAGGGAAAACCCTTGAAGAAATTGGTCTGGGTGAGTATTTCATGAGGAGAACCCCCCGGGCAATTGAAGCAGCTTCAAAAATACACTACTGGGACTTGATCAAACTAAAAAGCTTCTGCACAGCTAAGAACACTGTAAGTAAAGCAAACAAACAGCCCTCAGAATGGGAGAAGATACTTGCAGTGTATATCTCTGACAAAGGTTTAATAACCAGAATCCACAGAGAACTCAAACGCATCAGCAAGAAAAAAACAAGGGATCCCATTGCAGGCTGGGCAAGGGATTTGAAGAGAAACTTCTCTGAAGAAGACAGGCGCGCGGCCTTCAGACATATGAAAAAATGCTCATCATCTTTAATCATCAGAGAAATGCAAATCAAAACTACTTTGAGATATCATCTAACTCCAGTGAGACTAGCCTATATCACAAAATCTCAAGACCAGAGATGTTGGTGTGGATGCAGAGAAAAGGGAACACTTCTGCACTGCTGGTGGGAATGCAAATTAATACATTCCTTTTGGAAAGATATATGGAGAACACTCAGAGATCTAAAAATAGATCTGCCATTCAATCCTGTAATCCCTCTGCTGGGCATATACCCAGAAGACCAAAAATCACAACATAACAAAGATATTTGTACCAGAATGTTTATTGCATCCCAATTCATAATTGCTAAGTCATGGAAAAAGCCCAAGTGCCCATCAATCCATGAATGGATTAATAAATTGTGGTATATGTACACCATGGAATACTATGCAGCCTTAAAGAAAGATGGAGACTTTACCTCTTTCATGTTTACATGGATGGAGCATATTCTTCTTAGTAAAGTATCTCAAGAATGGAGGAAAAAGTACCCAATGTACTCAGCCCTACTATGAAGCTCTCACATTAAAGCTATAACCCAGTTACAACCTAACAATAGGGGGAAGTGGGAAAGAGGGGGGGTGGTGAGTAGAGGGAGGGGGATCGGTGGGATCACACCTGTGGTGCGTCTTACAGGGGTATTTGCGAAACTTGGTAAATGTAGAATGTAAATGTTTTGGCACAGTAACTGAGATAACGCCGGAAAGGCTATGTTAACCATTGTGATAAAAATGTGTCAAATGGTCTATGAAGCGAGTGTATGATGCCCCATGATCATATCAATGTATACAGTTATGATTTAATAAAAATAAATAAATAAATAAATGGTGATCTAGTATCTTTTGATACTAATCTTTCTGGATCTGGAGAACATTCTTCTGAGTAAGGTAACACAAGAATGAATAAACAAACAGCACACAGAACTAATTGATCGGGTGGTGCCTGTGGCTCAAAGGAGTAGGGCACCGGCCCCATCTGCTGGAGGTGGTGGATTCATACCAAGCTCCAGCCAAAAACTGCAAAAAAAAAAAAAAGAACTAATTGATCAACACCTATATGCACATTTGGAAGTAAAACTCACCAGAAATTAAGCAGGAGGGAAGGGAGAGGGAGGGATGAGTAAATTCACACCTACCTGGTACCAGGCATGCTTTCTGGGTGAAGGCCACACCTTTCTTTTCAACTTAAAGTGTAAAAAAGCAGACTATGTAGGGATCTCTTGCCTCACAGGCACAATGTAAGGATGTATGGCACATCTCCTGGATGAGGGCAGAACCACAACTTAGACTCTACACAAACACAAACAATGTAACCTAATCATCTGTACCCTCATATGAAACGGAATTACAAAAGCAAACAGTGTAAGTAAACTAAAACTTGTGTGCCCTTATAATGTCCTTTTTATTGTGAAATAAAAAGACACCTTCTAAAGCAACATCTTATAAAATAAAATACAATAATATAAAATAAAATATCCCTAAAAAAAGTCATTGTGAAACAGTGATTTTAGCCCATTCATTGACATTTGGCAAATAATTTGTCAGAATTAACATTATGAAAAAAATTTGTCCAATCTTATTTTTCAGAGACAATTTTAATTTAAAATGTTAGTAAATGAAAAGGAGATTTGTGAGCAAAACACAAAGAAAAACTTGCTGTAAACTTCAGATTGTCTCATGATTAACATCAAAAACTAGTTAACAGAGAAGGAGTTCCTTGTATTTTTTTCTTATAAAACCCTTAATTATTTTTTTCTAATGATCTGAGAATGATTTATTCATGTAGGGTGCATGAGTAACAAAATGTTATTTCCAGTTAGCCTTAATACTGGAAAACACAGAAGTATCTGTGATTTTTTTGATGTAGCATTCATCTTTTGAACATTTGAAATGAGATATCATTAAAAAGTTAAATTTTGATGGTATAAACTACAAAGTAAATTGAAATATATATAACCACCTGAGAAAACACAAAAGCATCCCAGTAATTTAAGGAAATGAATCAGATAATGATCTTGAAGGGATTTGATTCAATAATACGCCAACTACAGTTTGGTGATGGCCCGGGCACGGCGGCTCACGACCGTAATCCCAGCACTCTGGGAGGCCAAGGAGGGTGAGTTGCTTGGGCTCAGATGTTCAAGACCAGCCTGAGCAAGAGTGAGACCTCCATCTCTACTAAATGTAGACAAAAATTGCTGGGTGTTGTGCTGCGTACCTGTAGTCCCAGGTACTCAGGAGGCTGAGGCAAGAGGATCACTTGACCCCAAGAGTTTGAGGTTGCTGTGAGCTGTGACAGCACAGCACTCTATCCCCAGCAACATGGAGTGAGATTCTGTCTCAAAAAAAAAAAAGAAGAAAGAAAGAAAAAAGGAAGGAAGGAAGGAAGGAGGCAGGGAGGGAGGGAAGGAACGAACTACAAAATCAAAAAGCCATTTGGTGATGGTTTATGAAATAAGAAGTAATCATTCCGGCTTCCTCCTTGGTGCACTCTTCATTTCTTTACTCCTTTCGGGTTTTTCTTTCTGTGTTAAAACATTTAAAATTTATGCTACTGAAGCGGAACTGACTAATCATCAAAGGATTTTTCAGTCCCTGAAGTGATACCGAGCTCAAATTAAAAAAAAAAAAAAATAGTTCCTCTAATTCAAGAAATGTCTGTGAAAGAACAAATGGAGAGGCTACTTATGAAACAGATGCAGTCAGCTGGTGACCGGGGCATTATTTTGACAGGCCTGGGAAGTAGAGTCTACCCCGCCCATCTCACCTGGTTTGCAATGCTCCACTTGCACCGGCTTTCAGCCGTTTCCAACCGTGGTAAGAATGAGGCATATAGTTAACATTAAATGACAAGGTCGCCGCTAATGATGCCCTGGAGGGCAGCCAGTCTAGTCCCAATTTCTGAATTGGCCATGTGGAAAGAAATGAGCAGGCCTCATAAAAAACCACCACTGCTCCGTTCCAAACACAAACAACATGGAGCCTCTTAGCTGTGAAGCGCGTGGACGAGCAGAATTTACTGAAATAATCACAGTAGAAACCATAAGAACAGGTCATGTTTTTAGCCAGGCTTGCAAACCATACAATTCGTGTGGAGCATCCAGTTGAGTTTTCCAAGTTAGATATTTACAAAAGGACATTTCCTTTAACAGGACCAGGAGAAAGAAAAAGCAAAGTATGAAGTCATCAGTTAACTTCATCAGTTAACTTCTATTTCTTATTTTTTTAAGTCTCAAAAATTAAACAACTAATATTTATAAATAAAAGTGAAAGATCATTTCAAAAAACAGATCACGCCAAATCTTATAGACAATAGAAAAAGAAGAAATACTTCAAAATCGTTCTACTTGATCCGATGACTCCACACTGAATCTCAGACTCAGAGCATTCTATAATAGACATACTCTTCTTGACAATGTGACTGTTACTTTCTTTGCATTCTCCTTATTATTGCTTAATATTTCGATGCAGCAATCATCTGATTTCTTTTCTGAATGTATTTATCTTCATTCATTCTTTATGAGGTTTTTGTTTCTCGTCCTTATCTCAAACACTGTTATTGTTATTAAATTTTAAGCCTTTTTAATTTTGCGAAGGCAAAAAATGGACACCTAATGAACACTTATATATGTAAAAAAAGTAAAAAATAAATAAAAAAAGAAGAAGAAAAGTAGAAGCAGAGATGGTTAATTTGAGTTTGAAAGTCATATCAAATACGAAAGGTCAAAGTAACTCAAGTACATATGAAATATAATAGTAATCCTTACAGCGGAAGAGAGCAGAGAGAAAGTGATGGCTCCACAGACAGCAAAGTGAACGCCCTTTACAGTCCTGTCCACATCCGTGGTGCAATGAGCCCTTGATTTTATGCTTTGTTAAAAAAAATCTGTAAAACATAAAATAAATTCAACTTTGACTTACATCTCAAGCTTTGTTTTCATTTTCCTTTTTCACAAGCCTACTGGCTGGCCCTGACCATTAAGTATTTCTTCTTTGAGTCCCTGCCATGAAAAAAAAAAAAAATTGCATTTCTCTTTCACCTAAAAATTACTTACCTCCATTGTGAGCTGTTGAGCTCCTGTTCTCTCAAATGTTTCGTTTGAAAATTGCAATCAGCACCTGTGGCTCAAGTGGCTAAGGCACCAGCCACATACACCTGAGCTGGCGGGTTCAAATCCAGCCCGGGTCCACCAAAGAATGACGGCTACAAAAAAAAAAAAAAAATTAGCCAGGGGGCGTTGTGGCAGGTGCCTGTACTCCCAGCTTCTCAGGAGGCCGAGGCAGGAGAATTACTTGAGCCCAGGAGTTGGAGGTTGCTGTGAGTTGTGATGCCACAGCACTCCATCCAGGGTGACAGCTTGAGGCTCTGTCTCAAAAAATAAAATAAAATAAAATAAAAAACAAAAATAAAATTGCAATCATTTAATTTTTTTATTTCCTTACATAGTGATATCACTAACACAAATTTAGAACTTACATCTTGAGAGGTATTAATCAACAATACCTTTAGCTCTTATTTGAAGGTGCTACCCTCTCTCCACTTTTATGATGGGTTTCCACAGTTTATGTGGGAGGAGAAACCGCAGAGATGCTTAGGGCTACTTGCATTACCTTAAATAGGAGAGAGAAGTTAAAACCTTACTCTTTACCCTAATTCCGACTCTAACAGTTCTAAAGGAAGGTGTTCACATCCCATTCACTATTACACTGTACGCCAAAGAGCCCTGAACCCAGACATTTCGTTTAGCAAATTAAGTCTGATTCTGTTCTTAGACAGATACCGAACCTTCTTCCTTTTATATCAAGGGGTCAAAGTGCTACTAGTTTAAAATCAGGCTAAAGAAAAAGAAATATATGTTATCAAAAAATACATAGGTAATGAAATAAATTCACAAATAAATACATAAATGTCCTCATGTAAAATTTCAGGACCTACTAAAAATCAAGACACCAACCAGCGAAGTTAGACCTCTGCCCAGCATTGCAGTCAGATCTTAATAATCCTCTTTGTCAAAATACGTTGGAGTTTCAACAGCCTCAATTCAAGACCCAACAATGATCAGTCATTTCTGTTGCACTATAACTGAATGTGTTGTTTCCATTCATCTTCCAAGATAATAAGATTCTATGAATCATAATTATCATCATCCTTACTGAGCGCCACCAACCCTGCCATAAAGTAAGAGCTTTCCTCTTGTTCCTCATCTGTATGGGATCGATCTCTTCATTTTCACAGTATTGACTGAAGCAGGGAAGAAGTCACAGGCCCAAGGGTATAAAATGAGAAGATGGTAATGTAAGAATTGGTAGCCAGGACAACTAACTGCAGAATGCAGGCATTTGACCATTTGACTATTAATTTAAGAGAACTTTCTAAACTCTTTCAAACTAAAGGATTCTTGTCGCTTGAAAAAGAGCGTAATCTAGGGCTTAGTCTAGTCTAAGTGGCTTTTAGTGAAGACCCCTGAGCCCTAAATAGCCCCTTTCATTCCGGCTGCTTTACATTTCCCAAGAACGGTAGCTTGTATGCGTGACCTTGCCTTTCCCTACTTCTCCTCTCTCCTAGATCAAAAGCCGTAACTGAGCAAGAAATATCACTGTGACTTAAGCTCTAAAATTCAAACATTCACATGATGTTATTTATGATGAATGATGGAAAGGTTAGAAGCAGTCTTCAATAATTAAAAAAGAAAAAAGATTGAGGTAAGCATGTCATTAAAATCAGGGTTTATATCGTATTTCAAGATATGATTGTATTATAAATGCTTACATTTCATAATTTAATCATTGCGCGATGTTTGATTGATTAGTGTATACTTATTTTAAACATGAAATGAAGTTTTAATCAGTCATTCGAACACTGGTGCTTAACACACACACTTACAATGAACATTGTGGCTACGGTACATCTTCCTTAAGGCAAGCACTATCATAAGTATTTTATACACATATTTGCAATAAAACTTCCCAATAACCTTAGGGAATATAGCTTATCCTCTTTTTTTTTTAAAGTAAAAAATAGAAACTGATAAGGTTTTTTCCAAGTGCTTAAAGTCATAGCTTTTAAATTATGAAGTCGACGGGAAACTTTTTTCTTTTCACTGATGTTCATATTTTTAAACTATTTAAAATTGCAAAAGAATACGTAACCAAGGGTGGCGCCTGTGGCTCAAAGGAGTAGGGCGCTGGCCCCATATGCCAGAGGTGGCAGACTCAAACCCAGTCCTGGCCAAAAACTGAAAAAAAAAAAAAAAAGAATACATAACAAAATGGACAATTTTAACCCTTCTGAAGTGTATAGTTCTGTAGCATTCGGCATATTCACATTTGTGCACAACTGTCACTACCACCCATCTCCAGGGCGGTTTTCCTCTTCCCAAACCGAAACTCTACTCATTAAACACGAAATCTCCTTTCTCTCCACCCCCGGCCCCTGACAGCTGCCACTCCACTTCCTGTGTCTATGAATTTGACAGCTTTGGGTGCCTGGCGTACGTGGAATCACACAGTTTTTATCTTTTGTTGATTGGCTTCTTTCACTTAACATCATGTCTTCAAGCTCATCCAAGCTGGATGCCTGCCAGGCCTTCCATGACAATGTAATGAATGTTAAACTGTTTACCCTTATATGATTATCTTCTAAGAATTATGAACTAACTTCTGTGTTACATCCATTAGAGTGTCACTATGTTCCCATAATTTCTATAAATTACTAATATGCCAGTTACTATTGTACTTGTACAGTAATACATTAAAAACAAAGTACAAAATTACTGCCTTATGAACAGCTGACCGTAAAAGACTGAAAGTAAAATCAGGTTAATGTGAAATAATCAGAAAGGGAAAATAAGAGTTGCAGAAATGCCATAACTCAAGAAAACAATTCAAGGATAAAATTGTTTAAAAAATAAGTATAGGGCTAAGCAAAGAAATGATGACCAATGGAGAAGCTGGCATTTGCATAAAGAGCATCAAACTAACGCAGACACTGTATGTGAAAGGATTGAGACCCCCATCGAATAGAAAAACACAGAAAATATAATGAAGATACTAGAATATGAAAGAGGTAATTCCATGCTGGCGTTCCTTTCCATGGCTCCCATCTTATACAGGATAGAGTTGATTACTTTCTCCTGGTGAAAACAGTGACTCATGGTCTGCCCACTGCTCACTTTTTCTATTTTGTGCAACATCAGCCCCTCTATCCTGCTGTGAAACCAATCTCTGTAACAAAGCATACATGCCCCCAATTCTAATTTGATTCAAGTGCAGCTTACTGGCAACAGTGTGTGGACGCTGTACTCTCAGACCACTGCGTAACTCTGCGCGAATTTCCTTTCTTCCCTTCTCTCTTTGCTATTTTTTTTTTTTTAGCTCAGTTGTATTGCTTATATTCTTCATGGCAGGAGCTCTACTTTATTACTTTCGAAGGTCCCAGAGTTGGTCTCATTTTGTGGTATAAATAAATCAAGTAAAATATAGGTCCCTTTAAGGAAAATGAAAGTCTTCATAGAAACGAAAAATATTCCAATAGATAGAAAATATAAAATTAGCTTAACTTAAGGAGTAATGCATTGCAAGCTAAAAGAGGACATTTGTGATGTAGGACTCTTTGCTTATTTAGTCAACTTTCTAGGGAAAAAAAAAAACCAGGACGAACATATTTAAATAGAAAAAGCAGTGAACTGAAAGTCAAGGCTGTAGGGACGTCTTCAATTTGCTATTAACCAATTCTGTCATGAGGAAAACAACATATCATCTGTACCATTATGAAAAAAAAAAAACCTACATACCTTTCTTCTTTATTGCTATTTGCTGTATCTTACGTAGCAAAACTTGTCACAAATCATGTTTCATAAATAATAATGTACTGAGGCGGCACCTGTGGCTCAAAGGAGTAGGGCACCAGCCCCATATGCTGGAGGTGGTGGGTTCATACCCAGCTCCAGCCAAAAAAAAAAGAACTGCAAAAATAAAAAATAATAATGTACTTAGTAAGTTAAAATTTTTGTGCTATACTTTGACTATTCTCGATAATAAAATATAACAGACAATATGGTGCATTCAAGCCACCGTCACAGCCAGCAGGAAGTGAAAACGTCTGGGCAGCCGATAGGATCAGTTTCTGACATGTGCTCTTGAGCTGTCTCTAGTCCTCTGTGGGAGTCTTCTGTGTTGCTAACTGATAACCACTTTGTTATTCTTTCCTGATATATCAAAGTCTGAGCCAGCTGAGCCCAGTGAGTTTGAATGTTTCTAGCACCGGCGACTGAGGTCAGAGTGGGAATGTCCTGTTATTTTCAAGGTGTACCATTTAATCCCCCTGTGGGAGAAAATCCAGGCTGCTCTTTCCCCTGCTAGGATGGTTATGGGGGCACATGGTGAGAGTGGGGCTTCAATACCCAGGTCCCTGAATAAACAAGAACAGAAATAAATAAACAAAATAAACTTCAGTTGTCTTAGGCCCCTGAAAATTTGGGAGTGATTGCACAGCATAACCTAGTCTCTCCTGTTAGAGAATTTAGTTCACATATGTGAGATTTTTGACATCAATAAAAGCCTAATGTGAATATTAGATTAAATGTTCAGAGGCAGGTAGTAATGTTAATGTCATCAACGGCTGGACCGATGGGGATTGGAACAGCTTTAATATGAAGTTAGTCAAACAGAGGCTTCAACATCTTGTGTTTTCACAGGGTCTTTTCCAAAGCTGTAGGAGGGAACCTAGGAATGTTTACAAATAGAAATATTCACAAAATATGCAAAAGAAGATAATTGTAAACTCAGTCAATTGAAACCACTGTCTCTTTTTACTTCAACCTCCTCTTAATCACATGTTTTTCTTCCTGTTGAGTAAAATTAGAATGGCTGCACCATTTCTGATGTTTATCTAAGGTGCAGTTGAGTTGGAGATGCATTTAGTTCAAATTTAATGGAATATAAGAATTTAACTCACAATTTATAGCTAAGTTGTTGTTAGCCACGGCAGTGCAGAAATGCTTCCCTCAATATTTCTACAACCTTCTGTACCAATCAACCCAGTGTTATACAATAGAAATGTGTGGAGAAATAATCAAATGTATATGTATGGAGTTATAAAGTACAATATAGAATTTTGCTTTTCAATTCTCAAATGTAAAGGTATACTCAGAGAAAAGCAGAGAACTTGTGTTTTTATAGAATTCTACTCAAAACTGAAGTTCTCCTATCTGTAATATAGTAAACAATATGAGCTATAAACATTTTTTTTATTTTTTTGGTAAGGTATTTTTTTTTCTTTTTTTGGTAATGTTTCACCGACTACTGACAGGGAGTATTGCTACTCATGAAGTCTTACATTTTATATGTCCAAATGTTCAATAATTTAAAAAACATCTATGCAAAAAGGAAGAAATACCTTTCTATTCTCTGAGAGAAATTATTACAAAATTAATATAATATTTAGATGTTATCAAGGATAATAGAAATAAAAAGGCAGAAAAAGAATTTTATAGGAATAGTAGGAAAATATATTTTTTTAACTTGTGATGCTTCTAGTATTTATCATGTATTTTATTTGCAATTTTTGTTATTAATTTTCTCTTGATAAATACTCGAGTTAGTAGCTAATTTTTAATTTATAATTTAGTGTTACTCTTTTAAAGAAAATTCTAAATTGCATAGCTTCTACTTTGAAATGTCGAACTCACAGCTTCACAGTTATTCCCGTTATATAGACAGAAATCTTTTGGCAAAACTTATTTTTGATAACTTGAAACTCAGATGATGCACAATAAACTTATACCACTGAGGCTACAGTTTGAAATACAAGAGTATTAATAATAAACGTTCCTTGTTATTGGCTATATTTGGCAAGATATTAATAAAGAAAGATGAGCTCAGAGAACAACCAGCAGTAACTGATGGAAATAGATCTTTGTCCCTATTTTAGGACCCCAGAGGGCTGGAAGAAGAAACTTCTATTCAACCCCAAATTGTGAAATGTATCATTTGAAACATAAAAGCAAGAGATTTAAATATCTTACGCATAGTCAATGTGATCTTATTAGCAATAGCTAAAATCTAACAATTGCCCAAATGGTCATGAATAGGTGAATAGATGCATTTTTATGTATCCATCAAGTAGAATACCAAGAGGCAATAAAAAGAGGATGCAAGTTGGGCAGCACCTGTGGCTCAACGGAGTAGGATGCCAGCCCCATATACCGAAGGTGGCAGGTTCAAACCCCACCCCAGCCAAAAACTGCAAAAAAAAAAAAAAAGAAAGAAAGGATGCAAGTTAAAACAATTACACCAAGTGTAACAAACAAAATTCCATTCATGCAAAATTATATACAGTGTCATCAAGCTATTACCACAAAAAAAGCTGCAGTTATAAAGAGAAGATTAATTGCCACCTGGGGGTAAAGGGGATAAAGGGATAACTTGTACACAAACAAGAAAGAGGAAACTTCTGCGGGTGATGACTCTGCTATCAGCATGATGATGCTTCACAAAATTAATATAATATCAAGATGTCATCAAGGATAATACAATCAAAAAGGCAGAAAAAGAATTTTACAGCAACTATTTTTCCTACTATTGCTTTATCCATCTTCCATGTGTAACCTCGATGGACTCATTGATTTGATTCCAAACCAGCCACAGCATCTCATGCCAACGGTCATATCTAAACTCTTTACTAGAATACTTTGCAGAGGATGCTTTTGTTCTGTTGTTCAGAGTTGAGTCACACAGATAGTGACTAAATCAATCAACACGTGTCGTGATTGATTGTCAATTTTACCTCAATAAAAAGTCTTAGCTAAAGGATTTGAGAAACAAAGAATGATTAAGACTCAATTTGTTACGTGAAACCAATAAGAAATAGGACCATCCCACGGACTGTTTAGTCTCTGAAGGGATGGAGCTAGCTCCCCAAGTAGCCTTTTAATTGAGTGGGTGGGAGCAGGTGTCCGGGATGGGGGGACATATGCTGCAAAGAAAATGGACTGCCCATGTGGACGTGCCAGTGGAGCCTGAGAAGACAAACACATCTGTGAATTTGAGTTAAATGTGGCAGTGATGAAGTAAAAAGGAGAGAAAGAAATGTATCTGGGTGACTAAACTCTAAACAAAACAGAACAGAACAAAGGCCTTCTCTACAAAGTATTCTAGTACAGAGTTTAGATAGGACCCTCGGCATGAGGTGCTTGTTGCTGGTTTGGAATCAAACAGATGAGTCCACTGAGATTAAATATGGAACATGGATAAAACAAAGAAACTTTCACTCATGCTAATAAGCTTTTCTGAGGGAAAAAGTGAATGATGGAGCAGAGGTGCTGTATAGATATCATACCCCAATTCCACAGCAAATAATCATTACTGCGGTAATCATTAATAGCAGTATTGAACTCAAGTTATAATGATGCAATATTGTCATCAAAATAAAAGGAGGATGATTTTTGTGGAAAAATGGGAATCTATGTCTCAAATTTTAAGACAAAGTTGGGCTTCAAGCTGGCTGCTGGCTGAGAAAAGATCTTAACTTATTACTCCATCACACATACACACACACCCCCAAACACATTCACAAATAAGAAAGAATGGGCCCAAATATCTCATTTTCTTTGGTTGTCAACAATGTTATCCACTTTAGTGATCTTAAAAAGTCACAAGATGGATGAGAACAACAATAACCACAAACAGTATAGGATCACAATAGGAAATGATGAAAAGGATTGATCTCCACGGCAGAGACGGTTGGTGAGGAGCCACATCTTAGTAAGAGGGTGTCTTCACGATACTTTGAAAGGAGGAGGGAAGTAAAACTAAATTTTCTTAGTGAATCAGGTTGTCAACTAATAGCTCTCCTTATCAGGCCAGGAAAAGAATAAAATTATTCCAAGAATAAAAGTTAAGATACGGTCTATTTCAGATAGTTTGTTGCTTGTAATTTGGGGAGGAAAAAAGTAAAAGTAAAAGAAAACTCAGAAACCTATAGGCTTCCCACTCATTGAGATGACACCTGTCCCCTTCCGTCCCTGTCTGCGTCACTTCCTTCACAAGCTTGTGAAATACAGCAATTTATTAATGGATAAAATCATTTACAGATTTTCAATACTGTAGTGAAAATAGGAAGCCAATTGATGGATATGAGAATGTGTTTATGAACTTTATATATGGACACATATAAAACATATATCCATACAAAGAGACCATAAATATCCATAACAGTGTGCTAACAATTATCACCAATGGTTAAAGTTCCTGCCCTGAAACAAGAACTATTTTTACGTCTGTAGTCTTATATTTGCTAGCTGTGTGGCTTTTGCATATAGTGTTCTATCTATAAAACAAGCACAGAGTTCAGACTCTCCTTTACTTACGATATGGTTGCGCCCCATAATCCAATCATAAATTGAAAATATCATAAATCTATAACGCACTTAATTCACCTAAACGATGGAACATCCTACCTTACCTAGCCTACCTTAAACACACGCAGAACATTTCCACTAGCCTACAATTTGGTAGAATCATCTAACACAAATCCTACTTTATAATAAAATATTGAATGTCTTATGTATTATTTTCAATACCGTAGTGAAAATAGGAAACCAAACAGCTGTATAAATACTTGAAGTTGGCTTCTACCGAATAGTCATGTTTGCAACATAGTAAAGTAAAAAAAAAAAAAAAATCTTACTAAATGTTCACTTGCCCTACAGTAAAATCAAAAACTTTTAACTCCAATCACTACCTGTCAGCGACCAATTGCATTAGGAAACAAATGTAGTCATTGTGAGTATTCAATGAAATAACCCTTTTTATGTGATCAACTTAATGTCTAGCACAGAGTGAGGACTCAAAACATGACTATAATTTTTATTATGTGAGAAAATGTAGTTTCTAAGCCTTAAAAATGATGAAATAAAAAATTATCTTTGCCTATGGCCTCTGGAAAAAAATAATGGGAATAAAACTTTTCCTGGGAGAATAGCACCGTCAGCTAGTTCCAGGTCTCTATTATTTTTTTCACAAGAAATGAGATATGATTTGAAGTTTTCACTTTATGTGAATTATTCTGAATGTATCAGGAGGGCAGAGAGCTAATTAAATAAGGTTTTCTATAGAAAAAAAAACTTTCCTTGGCCTAAAACCAATAGAACAGGAAAAAAAGGAAGAAGCAAAGGAGACAGTGGTCTCGTGCTGGTGAATTCTAATGAAATTCAGGGTTCACGGGTCAGGGTATAAAAGTGCGGTGTGCCGGAAGTAATGTTTCACTCCAATGAACCTGCAGCCACTTGCGTCTTTAATGCTTTCTTCAAATGTAAACGTTTGTGGATTATAAAATGTAGAGAGTAGAAAAGAGTATTAATTTAAAGATGTGGCAACAATGTAATTCTTTTGCCAGGCACATCATGGAAGATGGGAGAAACAATATTGTAACAGGTTTGCAAACAGTCAAAGCAAAGAGGAAACCAAGTCAAATAAAATAACATTGATGCCTTTGATTGGTTTGATTCAAGAATAACATTTATGCAAGTTCAAAGGCATTTTCCACCCTGGACTTTCCACCCTGTCTCTTCTTTGCTTCTTCCTTTTTTTCCTGTTGTTAGTTGTTGAATTGTTTTCTAAGGAAAGGTAAGTTACATTCCACAGACATTTACATGCAAACCAGAACATTTTAGTTGCTGCACTGTTTATTTTATTTTTTTAGCTTGGGAGATTTTTCTAGTTGCTGTAACTTGCTCTGTCCAAGGGCAAGTGTTGAAGAATTAGCATTCCCCACAGCAAGCTTCCACTAATGACTATTGAATGGCAGTGTATAAATGCCCCGGCTATCAGGCTATCATGTCTTTGGGTTGGATAACTCTCGGATACATTTGTTAGATTGATGCTCAGGACTGCTCAGCAGTCGTAAAGTCTAATTGTACACACTGGTCACTTGTCTGATTACCCAACACACAAGCTCCCTTCCTTACTGCCATATAAGCATTTGGGGATCAATTTCCAAGCACATTATTCACTCTCCCAATACTCCAAGTATCAACAAGAATTTTCATCAATAATCCTAAATTACCTTGTTTTAGTGTTAATAATGCTATGTTATTAACGAGATCACCATCATACACAAATGAGTGTGTGCCGCAGCTATCCTGTGCAAACATCAGTGTCGTGGTGCCAGAGAGGAGATGAAATTACCAACCTAACTAATGAGCACACAGCAGGAAAATCCAGGGTTTTCTCCTCCTGTGCTGACTCTGGCTACCCCATTTGTGAAATTCCGTTTAATTATATCCTTAAGTGGTGCTGACACAGGCCAGTAAGCCACAAGGGGTAAATATGCCCATTAAAGTTTTAACACTCTCCATCATCATTAATTCTCTAAACCTCACTGATGTGATTTAATGCCAATTCTACATTTCCAGAGATCTGTCTTAACATTTGTCCACATATATTTTATAGTTTCAGTTTTACCGTAAGTCACACTTACTGATATTAATTTGCCAGATTTGGGGGGCTCTAGGAGATTGACTAAATCCTAGTTATATGAGTTATTAATGGGAGATACTTTCCACCGTCAAATTCTGTTCACTTTAAAAATGATCCTAATCTTAATTTTTTGACTTGGGACCATCGCAACTCCAAGTGATTTTATTGATCAAAAATAAATCAACTCATATGTAAGATTTTTTAAAAAATTAATTCCTTGGAATTACCACAGTGTTTGAAAGACCATACAGGTACAACTTTAAATTATATTTGAGTTAGGTAATTTTTTTTCTTTCTTCTTTCTCTTATTTTAAAATACCTGTTGAAACTTTCTGAATAGAAAGTAGGTCGATCTCTCACTTTCCAATTGAACAGGAAAAAGAGATAATTAGCAAACATGGCGTCAATTTAGTTTAATGAAAAATAAATTATAGCATAATGGTTTTAGGGACAGTTTCTTTGATTTGGAAAACCATTCAAAGACTAGTAATTCCCAAGGCTTTCAAGGAGAAAGAAAAATGCTAACATTGACCAACTGTAGTATACTGTAAAAGTATATTGTGTCTAAAAGATGAATGTTAGCGATAAGGCCCACTCCAACACCTCCTAGGTGTTACCAATTCCTCATAGGGTCTACACTCCGCTTTACTTAGCAGTATGTTACAACCTGGTGCAGAGATTTCTAGGAGTCAAGACTATCTCAACAGGAATGCAACCCTCATAAATCTTAGAACAAATCTCACTTATATGAGAATAATTTAAACTCCCCTTTTGCAAAAAAAAAAAAAACACACAGTAATTGACCTGAACTGAATACAGGTGTAAGAAAAAGGGAGGGTCCCCCAAATCCTGACACTTGTCTCCAGAGAGACCTTCCCGGTCATGCATCAGCTTTTACTTTTCAACGTGCACCGGTTCCCCCAGAATAAACTGCTTGAACATGAAATTCTGTCTGAGACTCATCTCTGACAATAGGAGTCAAAACTAATGGCAAACGTGGGTTCTTACGATGTAGGACCACCTGGGAGCCCTGAACGTAGAACGTGGTGCTATTTTCTACATAGTATTTTGATTTTAGGATCAATTTCTCTAGAATAGTATTGCTAGAATAAGAAAAGTAAATAGAGAACAGTAAATGAAGGATGCTTATATAGAACCAAAATACACCATTGAAAAAAAATCTACCATATTATTACAAAATAATAGGGCAGTGAAAGAAAAACCAATTAAAATATATAGAGAATGCTTTAAAATGAAATTCCAGGCTATATTTAGATGTAGAAAATAGAAATGAATAGAAAACATAGATGAATAAAATTAAAAAAAATCTAATTTAAATAATTTTATCCTTACATTTCCCTCAAAAATATGTATTTTTCTGATTCAGAAAAGCTTAATGGAAAGGTGCTTATGAAAAAGAAACAGAAAATAATTGAACAAGTGAATTATAGTAGTCACTTTGAAGGCTTCAAAATTTAAAGTGTGCTTTTTAAACTACTTAATATTTTGTATCCCCCAAATAAAATACCTCAACAATTGTGTATAAAATACTAAAATGTGATAGAAATATATTTATTTTACGGATCTTGTTTATAAATTTTATAAAAATAGTTTTTCTTTATCAAATACATGTGTAAGATGGTTACAATAATTCTGTTTCTTAATTTTAGAATTTAAAAAGTCATCTCTACGCTTCTGCATGTGGAAAATTTTAAGGAGAGTGACATAGTGAGTGCTATTTTCAATTATTTTGACAGAGAGCTTTTCCCCTTCTTTAATTACCACTGCCACCCTACTGTCCAAAACTTTTCACATGAACAGTTTCAATGACCTGATATGGGAGCTAAATATTATGAATACGATACTACTAAGCTGTATTCTGGAATGTAGACCACCAACCGTATGGCGAGAGGGAGAACGTATTAGAGCTCTAAATAACTACCACTGCCACCAAAAATAACAGACTTGACAACATTCTTTCCAAATCCTGGTTAAAAGTATAACATATCAATTTGGAATGGTAGAAAAGTCGATACCTAACATTCTGGTCTCGAATTTTGGGTGCACTTGAAATAGAGACAGGAAGTTCCCATGTTGACATTCTTGAGAGATTAGAATGTATCTTTATAGACAAGTTTATATCTTCTATTTACTAACAATGTATATATATATCAAGTTAATTGCTGAAATAGTACCTATAGTGTGGAAATCCAGTGTAATTCACAATAACTCTGTAGTTATATATGTGTAGAAATGTGTTTGATGTGTTTGCGGCTCAGCAGAAAGTGACAGCTCCTCTAGATACATGGTCCCTACAGTGAGAATCTATTTGACTTCCAAATTTCAAAACAGCTTCCCATGCAGAAATTCGTTATGAATTGGTAGAATTTTATAGTATAATTTTTTATTGCATATACTCCTTCAAACTTGAGTGCTAAATTATGGAAAGCAGAAAATGTTCCAACAGTGCTGGCCAGATAATGAGGAAACACTCTATATTAGCTTAACACACACACAACATGTCCACATACACACACGCAAGTCCAATATTTGAGTCTGGAAGGGGAATGATTTGTAAAGAGGCAATTAGTGTTCATTCATAATTGCTACCTTATAATTAAATTAGAATCAATTAAATACCATAAACATAACCATAAAAACTATTTTTGATTTTTATTTCTACATTCCTGAATCCTCATACATTGGTTCATTTATTAATGTATTGATAAATAGGCATGATTGAATAGGGATGAAATATCCATTTCCAAGTTCTTCCTTGTACGGACACAAGGGTTGAATGGGACAATTCTTGCTTAGTTCATGATCTAAATACCAGCACCGGCGCCAGGTAAGATGCTGACAACTAAATATTTCCTACGATTTTTTAAACTTGATGAAATCCAAAAGTACGCCTTCCTATATGTTTAGAATTATGGATGAATAAATGGTTCTCAATGGCTTTTTCTGTCAGTGAGGTTCCTTTACTGAGCCACTGGTAAGCCTGGTGCTTTTTGTCTCATAACAGGAAACCAGTCTAACCTTTAATGGCAGATCTCAAGAGATGGCCTTGATCTACCAGTAAGATTAAAAATTAAAGATGAGGGCGGCGCCTGTGGCTCAACGAGTAGGGCTCTGGCCCCATATACTGGAGGTGTCGGGTTCAAACCCAGCTCCAGCCAAAAAAAAATAATAATAAATAAATAAAGATGAATTATATCATTTCAAGAAATGACATAAATTGCAGTACATCTCCAATCTAATTCTGAAACCTGCCTCTCCTGGGCAAGATCACATGTATCTTGAATCTTCTTTAAGAGAAAACGACCTCTCAAGTGATCATGTGTCATTTCTTATTATTTCCAAATGGTTTTGAGAGCTCCATCTGGAACATTCTATCATGGGTTCTTAGCTTAGAAACTTTATTTTTTTAATTGGAAGAAAACTAAAAATTTACTTTGTGGCTCAGATTATCAAAGTACAATAGTTATCTGATATCTCCGGGCTGGTAATTAAAGATTGCATTTTAACATAAGATAATGTGAAATGAAGAACACTAGTCAATGCCCAGTTATTTTTAAAGAGGAATACCTTTGGTCTTCTGGATATATACCTAGTAGAGGAATTGCAGGATCCAGCAGCAGGTCTATTTTTAGATCTCTAAGTGATCTCCAAATAGCAAAGTATCTCAAGAATGCAAGAAAGTGTATCCAATGTACTCAGCCCTGCTATGAAACCAGTATACAAGCACCCTCACATCCATATGAAAGCTGTAACCCAGCTACAGCCCAAGATGAAGGGGAAACAGAAAGGGAGGGGAGGAGAGGAGGAAGGATGGGTGGAGGGAGGGTAATTGGTGGGACCACACCTATGGTGCATTTTACAAGGGTACATGTCAAATCTACTAAGTGTAGAGTATCAATGTCTTAACACAATAATTAAGAAAGTGCAGTTAAGGCTATGTTAACCAGTTTGATGTAAGTATTTAAAATTGTTTATAAAACCAGCACATTGTACCCCATAAATGCATTAATGTGCACAGCTATGGTTTGATTAAAAACAAAGAGAGAGAGAGAGAGAAAAATATCTTTCATGGTCCATATCAAGTCAATGAATAATCATATTTTCATTCTAAAGCATTTGTTAGATTTAATAAAAGTACATTTTGTGGGCTAGATTCGTAAAATGGAATAACTTTCAGTTACTCATACGATGCTACGTTTTCTCTAGCATAAATCATCAGTTATATTTCAAATCAATCTTGATGTAAAAACATGAGAATAAACATGATTATAATTGGGGAGAGTCTGTGAAATACGCTTTAATGAGGTCCTATTGTGCTATTTGTCTGGTGTACAAGCAGAAATCAAGGCTAGCATAATAAGAAGAAAAGACAAATACAACTCACGGCTAGTGAGTAAATATAGAATTTTATATTGTTTGGTCTAGGAAGACATCTAAAGTACAATCTCCTACACACAGAAAATGTAATTAAATGATAATTGCACTCAAGAACAATGAGTATGGAATAAACAGCTTGTGAATCAATAAACCAGGAGGCAGCAGGCTGCGCTATTTATTGATTTATGATTCATTTAGCTACAAGTTACTTCATTTCTAATTTAATTGAAGCTATTGTCTTATACTTCACTGGGAAATCTGGGTGGAGTGATTGTATCATTTTATAAGAGGGAAAGATTATCTGAATGAATAGCATTTTTAGGTTTTATCTGAGTACATTCCTATGAACTTTTCCTGTGTACTTACCAAACCTACTGGCTATTCTGTGTCACTGCAGTAAAATGTGTCAGTTAACACATGCAGATTTGCGAGAAACCTTAGGATAGCATACACTTCTAATGAATGAAAATCTTACCACTTCATCAAGATATGAATATTTTATCTTGCGACCCTCATCCTACCATGAATTTTAAACAAAAAATACATACTTCACTTTATCCTAGAGAAATTTCACATTTTAAAATAAACCACACTTGGTCATCAAGGCTTGTCTTTTTGAACTTCTATACAGATTTTTTTTTTTTTTTTTTGAGACAAAGTCTCACTATGGCACCCTCGGTAGAGTGCTGTGGAGTCACAGCTCACAGCAACCTCCAACTCCCAGGCTCAAGCGAGTCTCCTGCCTCTGCCTCCCAAGTAGCTGGGACTACAGGTGCCCACCACAACGCGGGGCTATTTTTTAGTTGCAACCATCATTGTTGTTTGCAGGCCCGGGCTGGATTCTAACCCGCCAGCTCAGGTGTATGTGGCTTGGCGCCTTAGCCACTTAAGCTACAGGCGCCAAGCCTCCGAGCAGTTTTAAAACTTTGGCTTAAATTCTTTTCTTGCACACACTACTCCAATATTTTGTCATCATTTTTTTACCTTACTGATCATTCAAATACACTTTCATGGGTTTGGATTTCTCCCTAGTAAAGCAAAACACTTCCTTTAGAAAGAAGTGAACACCAGTCTCAGCTTAAACTCTTAGAAGCATGTCTGTCCACAGCAGCCCTCTTACTCACATACCTTGCCGTATTTAATGCTGTGAATTCCTCAGCAAAAGCACATCCCTTCCTCTCCCATTGGGAAGATTTTCTACCAAGGGAATAATTTCTGGTTCCACATCAAGAGAGTTTACTATCCAGTGGTTTCTCAGAGGTGAACCTGAGGACTAGAAGACCTTGTTTTAATACCTTCTTTTATGATATGCGGTTCTCTGTATGACACTTACGAATAAAATGTTGGGTTTTGTTTTCCAGTATTTGTTAAATTGGGTTCCAAGCCTTGAGCATGAGTTTACACAATATAAAAGAAAATGCATTATATTTTGGCAGTAAATAAACAGTTGATTGATGAGCCTGAGTGGCATAGAGTTTTTTATGACCAAATTAGTTTCCCATAACAAAATGTTACTTGAGGATGATTTGTGTTTGTAACCAAGTGGCAGCTAGGGTTATCCTATCCCTGAAGATATGAGGATATGTTGGCTAAAATATAAAATCAGTGTCTTGCATCAAGCTATGGTGTGTTGAAATAATTCCTGAGTGTCTTTTACTTGTAAAATTGTCTGTGGCTCTGAGCCAAGGTTCCTATTGGCTTGGTTCTGCTCATGAATCCTCCCCTCCTTCCAAACATCCAGAATGTCTTCTGCCCTGCACACATCTGGATACAAAATGTAAGCCCTTTCTTCAACTCTATTATATCCTGATGTCGATATATGTTCATATACACCGCCATACACATTTGTAGCAAAATATAATGAAGGTTTGAATAAACAAATTAAACTTACATCACATAATAAGTCAAGTGATATAAACGGGAAAGGTAGATATCCATTTATAAGACAACATTTTTGTATTTTTATATTTATTTATTTTATTAAATCATAGCTGTGTACATTAATGCAATCTTGGGGTACCATGCGCTGGTTTTATATACCATTGGAAATATTTTCATCACACTGGTTAACATAGCCTTTCTGGCTTTTTCTTAGTTATTGTGTTAAAACATTTATATTCTACATATTATAAGACAAAATAAAATAACAATGAAACAATATGTTACTTAGCTACTCACCTGCCTTTTCTGAGGATTTCCATACTTTTCCTCCTTTAAGTCCTACACTCATTGGAAATTAAATAAATTTTAAAAAGTAAACTCATTTTGTCATTCAGGGTAATTCATGCATGTTCATGAATTATTATATCGTTCACAATTTTGAGACTTTCTATTGGTTATGGAAAGCTATGAAGGTATCTTCATCTTGAATTCTGTGCGATATTGACTAATTTCTCTCCAAAGCTGATAGGACGGGTTACATTCCCAATAGAGTAAGTGCTTTGGCTTCCCAGCATCCCCATACTAATCTCACTTGAAATTCTTATCTAGGTGATGGATGTTGAATGAGATTTAGTTGTAATTATCATATTATTACATAGTAAGGTAAAGGTTTTAGAAATTTTTCCAACCATTCCACTTTCCTCTTCTGTGAACTTTCTTTTCCTATCACTCGCAAATGTCATATTAAGTCAGCTTTGCAACAGTCTGTGTACATTTCAAAATTCAAGGAAAATAGACTGTGTTCGTATTAGCACTGTAGTCTCACGGTACAGGAGTTTGCTTAAAGGATCCCTCAGCGATTTTTGGTAGAAACTTGCAAATTTCTCCAAGAATACGATAACAGATTTGAGATCTGATATTATCTCTCTCTCTCTCACTCGTTAGATCCCCTGTACACATTCTTCATCTCATTTAGGAATCAAGCTAAACGTGAGGAAATGGATGTATATTCCAAAGTGAAACCTCTGAGGACAACCACCTAATATACTTAGAACACTGAAAGTTTCTTCTTTAAGAACTCTTCGGGGAGGAAGTGGGCATAGATGAACAGTCCTATTATCAGTAGGGGAACATTTCTGGATGCTTTCCACAGTTACTCTAGAGACGTAGGATTGAAATCTTTCTACACATTGAAGCTGACCCATCCTGGACACCTGTCTCCATTCCAGACATATTTATTTGGCTTATGTGCTGTTCAATCAATGATAAAAAGTATACTTGTAGTCAGTAGGAAGGGATTGTCCCTATATGCCATATCAATGTAAAAGATGAAACTCTAAAGGTTAGAAGAGGTTGACACTCCTGAAAGCTTCTTTACATTATTTTATCAATATGAGAGAAGAGAGCTTATTTAAAAGGTGTGAATGCTAGAAATGGCTGAGGGAACTAAGAGGGCTGGGCCAAGCACTCAGGAAGGCCAGAGCTGAGGCCGCCTCTGCCCACTTTTAGCTTTGAGAGGAAGAGTCACTTCAGTTAGACCAACACAGTTCCTCTCACCCTCGGGTGCAATGAGAGCCCAAGATTAGTTCATTACGCCCCTCTTTCCCAAAGGCAAAATATCTTCTTGCTTCGGATATATCCTCCCAGAGGTATGATATTGGTAGTGATATTTTGCTTCTTCTCACCCTCAAGGCTAAAACTTAATGTTTTTACCATACAGTGAGGTACAGGGAAGAAGTGCGGACCCCAGCACATAACCTTCACTCCCTCAATGAATGAAATATCAAATATTGATGAATTAAATATCAAATTTAGCTTCACTACTCTAGAGGGCACATTGCTCCTTTTAGGCAACAGCCTTAACATTTACTGCATTTATCTTTTTTTTTTTTTTTTTTTAATTGTCAGGGATTCTTTGACAAAGAACCAGGTTACATTGATTGCCTTTGTTAGGTAAAGTCCCTCTTATAATTGGGTCCTTCCCCCAAAAGGTGTGTCATCTTAAAGATCAAATAATTTCAAAATGAATTTACCAATATGTGCCCTAGACATATATTATCTAGAAATATTGTGAAGGATTAATTAATGGACCAATGCATAACTATTTATTTAATTCTATTATATTCCAAGAAAATTTCTAGGTGTTGGGAAAGCACCATTGAATAAATGGTGATTTTCGTCCTCTAATTATTTTTATCTATTTAATAGGGAGGTACAAAAATAAATAAATAAATACATAAAATGTTACTAAATGCTGAGTTTTCCTACAGATAGAAATTCACTTTAAAATAAATTGTATTTATCATTCTCACTTACATAAAAATTGAACACATCTTGCCAAGCGTGTAGGAAGCACGCATGAGGTTAACAATACCTAAATGTAATTTTATATTCATGAGGATCTACAAATAACACAACTCTATTATGAAAACATATGCTTTACAATAATGTAAATCTTTGATATACCTGTATTATTATGATTGGTGATCGTAGGAATGTTTAGTGTCCTTTTAAATTGTGTACTGTCCACTGAGTTGTGATAGGTGCTGTGTAGTAAGAATATTACTTAATATTACTTGTTAAACATTTTAATTTCAAGAAGCTTAACCGTAGTGGCAGATTTCTATAAACAGAGAACACTCAAAAATTTGAGATTAGTAATGTAATAAAATAAGCCTTTAAGAAGTTCCCTACATTCTGTTCATAGTGGAGTGGTTCCTCATTAAATCTGAGGCCTCCTCCCCCCAACCCCACTTTAAGGAAACCCTTGTGGACGATTTCCTTTCTCTCTGTAGTTAGGAATAGATTAGAGTAAATATAACAACAGAATCAATGAGCTAAGTACTCCATAATCAATAGTATCATTATTATTTTATATTATAAAAGTGCCATATTTGATAGAGAATGGTTGGCCAGTTGGCAAAATCTACCATTTTACAAATATTTCCTGAGATTTTAGTTCACTGTCTGTACGCTGGCATGTAAGTGGCACAAATTAATCTCACGTTTATAATTTTGAGACTGGAGTGTCATCGGTTTTCATTTAGACTTGGGCTTTCCTTACACTAGTGTTCCTTTATTCATATGTAAATGTTACATTTAAGAAAATAATAATGTTGAGTGTTTTATCAATGTTTTATAGTTTGCATTATATTATAGTTTGTTAAATAACTCAGTACTTCTAATTTTATGTTACACAATAAGCTTTAGTATATAATGTAAATGATTTTTATTAGGAATTCAGTATTTTCTAGTGACTTAAGAACATGATGACAATATTTTTTCAAGTATACCTAGAAATAAGACCTAAGAGCTTTATTTTGAAAAGACAATGGTGCTATGTTCAGAATATAAATCTAATATGTACCACAGTGTTTTACTCATTGTAGCTGAGCGACAGACGTAAGTTAAATGGATGAATATAGGCTTTGGCTAAATTTTAATGGCCAGAAATCTTACTTCCATCTAATGTGACCCAAGATATATAATGTGGATTTTTTTGACCAGTGAATGCTTTCAAATTGTGCAATCGACCTTCTTTTCCGTTATAATGATACGTTGACTGTAGTCAGAATTTCAAACACTAACATCAATTCAGAAGTTTTATTTCAGTCTCTTCCCTTTTATAAGCCAATCAGGATTAATGTTTATGATAGACTTACTATTTGAGTCTAGATAGAAAACAGAGAATATTTTGGTCTTTAGGAGAATTTACACTATGCTTTGCCATTAAAACCAAATAGGTAGCTACTTCTCTACAATAGAAAATACATCTCCCCAAATTGACCATTTATTTAGATTTAAATTTGAAACAAATGTCTTAAAAGGTGAATAATTTACCATTCATTTTATTTTCTAGCACTTGTAGGTTATTGGTTACACTTTTTTTTTTGTTAGAATATATGGATTAGTTTTCACCTTGCTACTTCTGTGTACGGAGTAAAATAAATACCAGTGACTTACAATTACTGAATAGTACGTTATTAATCTGCATTTTAAAAATAGTATAATTAGGTAAATTCTAGTAATGTTCCACTGGTTGATTGACTTAATTCAATACACAAAATTAATAGTGTTTCTCATTACCATTATGAATGTCTAATTGTTTCTCTTTCCCCTGGTGGGGCAGAGTCAGTGATCACTGGGACTGTTTTCATGCTGAACTTTCATGCACTTTCAAGTCAATGTAACTTGATGAGTGAGCTGTTTACAACACCTTATCCTTCAGTAGTTTCTCAATCAGGCTTGATTTACTATTTCTATCAGATTTTCTTGAGTTATGATGTGTTATAGAATGTCCATTAAAAAACGCAGCTCTAAAACACAATGAATCTGTGATACTGAACAAGGTCTGTGAATTCTCAGTCATTATTATTTCTGGTCCTCTGAGGTCCCTTCTGTGCAATGAAGACAGACTCATGGCTCACCCAACAGAAGTTGTGTGAGGGCTACACACACACACATAGGCAGCATCTAGCTTATTACCTGGCATGTAATTGATTTTCTAAAAACAAATGTGTTATAGAGATTAACAATGGCAGACAGCTTAAATTGATATTCACCTAAGTGAATGTTTAAGTGTTCATCTAACTGCTCACTACTAAGCTGCTAGATCTGTTTAGAAAAAAAAAATTGCAAATTATGTATATATATATATATTTTTTTTTTTTTTTTGAGACAGAGTCTCACTCTGATGCCCTGAGTAGAGTGCGTGGCATCACAGCTCACAGCAACCTTAAACTCCTGGCCTCCAGTGATCCTCCTGCCTCAGCCTCCCAAGTAGCTGGGACTACAAGTGCCTATCACAATGCTGGCTAATTTTTCTATTTTTTGTAGAGATGGGAGTCTTGCTCTTTCTCAGGCTGGGCAATTATATTGTTAACTTGACATATGAAAATGCAACAGGTTGTTATGGAAACTGAATAATCGTTTGCTTTCCTGGAAAAAATATTTGACAATCGAATTTTCTGCAGTATTTAATTATGAAACAGGTGATTGGTAAATGACAAAAGGAAATAGAAATGTCTGCTTATAAGCAATTTTATGAGAATAGAAAAAGATGTTTGCAGAAATATTTTATGCTGTTGTGTTTGTTTTGTCTTATTTTCTTTCCACAATACTATTTTTATGGCTCCTGTTTAGTAGATACAATTGAATGATAGGCAATAAATACTACCTTTTTTTTTTTTTTTGGCAGTTTTGGGCTGGGCTGGGTTTGAACCCACCACCTCCAGCATATGGCACCGGCGCACTGCTCCTTTGAGCCACAGACGATGCCGCTACCAAATATTTCTAAAGCACAGAGGAATAAGCGGACCAGTTTGGGTGGCCCCATGGTTTATACTATTCCCTAATATTACAAAGTATATTATACAAAATCTTTTAAGTAATTTCATTTAAATAACCTAAATATAAATTTTTCTTTTTTAATTTTGAGTAAAAGTTGTCAAGTAAAACTGATATGCTCCTTAGAATTGTACATGTATACAAATGTGAGTGTGCCTAGATGTATACAATAAAATGTATGCACATAAATATAACTTCTCTGAAAGTCTTAGGGTCTTAAATTTGTATTGTGAAGCAAAGAAGCCTGTCAACCTTGAATTAGACATCCTAGGTCTAATCATATCCCTTCCATCCTCTAGCCCCACTTGGCTCAGTTCTCTACCCATTTATCACATCTGCTGGGGAAAGAAAATCTTTATCATCAGTTTCTTCCTTCAATCTAAAACCCATACTAGGCTATGTTAACCAATTTGTTGCAAGCATTTCAAATTGTATATAAAACCAGCACATTGTACCCCACAAATGCATTAATATACACAGCTATGGTTTAAAAAAGGAAGGAAGGAAGGAAGGAAGGAAAGAAGGAAGGAAGGAAGGAAGGAAGGAAGGAAGGAAGGAGCTTGGAAAAAATAACAGTTAATACCATAAAAAAAAAAATAGAAAACCCTATTAGGCTAAATTTGAAAAACTACCAAGTATAAACAAAAAAAAATATGGCTTTTTTTATTATTTGATTTATAATAATTTCTACTAGTTCTGAAGCTTGTATTTTAATTATATTGATTTGTACTAGGATGACTTGTTGTTACTACTTAACATTCAACGCCACTTTGTTTTGTGGTCCACATAAATTCTGGGTGATTTCTACACGGGGATTGGCTCACAATTCAACTATTTTAATTTCAGTGGGTGGTAAATATTAGAGAATCAGGAGACAGAGACCAGTTACAGGGTCTTTCCTGCCATCTTTTCTCCCATTAAAACCCGAGGCCAACAACAATTACACAGCACCTGTATGGCTCTCAGCCTTTCCATTTGAGTGGGGAGTGTCCTTTCTTCCAGCATTTTTGGGCCCAGTGGTGGCACTGATTGTTTGTCTGGGAGCCCAATGAATGATAAGGGTAAAAAAGTTCAAAATTCGCAGTCTACAGATGACCATTTGTTGTAATTTGTGAGCATATTCTCCATGAATTTTAGGCAATATCTTCAAATTCATGAATAAATTTTCTTGAGGTTGATGGGCAAAGTGATTATTGATTAATAACATTAACGCTGGTAATGGACAAACTCCCAGGTGAAACAAATACCAAGCTTTGGCTAAATAGATAAGGGAGTATTTATTTAATATAATGAAGTTATAGAATTATAATAAAAAGAACAAAGTGAGTAAATATAAATATATATAGAGAGAGACACACATATATACATATATATATATATATTTACATTTCCTCAATGTCAAAATGAAAACATGGGGAAACACACCAAGGGGAAAAATGATGTTTATAATGCTTTGGTTAGGAATAAAATAGTAGAGTCATAAATTATTTTATTTTCACAAGAAAGAAAATGTTTATGTAGAGGGACAAGAAGATGCAGGTCTCTATGGAGGAAGAATTTTCTAAATACCTCTTAAAACACAGCCTGTCAGATAACAAAATGAGATTTGTACTTTTTTCTTTTTTTTCTCTCTTTTTTTTAAATTAAATCATAGCTGTGTACATTAATGCAGTCATGGGGTACGATGTGCTGGGTTTATATACAATTTGAAATATTTTCATTTAGCTGGTTAACATAGCCTTCACGGTATTTTGTGTTAAGACATTTGTATTCTACATTTCGTAAGTTTCCCATGTACCCTTGTAAGATGCACCATAGGTGTGATCCCGCCAATCACCCTCCCTCCGCCCATCCTCCCCCCTCCCCGCCCCTCCCTCTCCCCTTTTCTTTCATATGAAATATGAATTGCTATCAATTAGCTTCATAGTAGGGCTGAGTACATTGGATACCTTTTCTTCCATTCTTGAGATACTTTGCTAAGAAGAACATGTTTCTAATTGAGCCTAAAGTAATTCAGTTTCAGTTTTTCAGATACATCAGAGTTGTATCTCTTACCCACCAGGATGGTTAATGAGGGTAGAATATCTTACAGACTACCCTCCATGGTGGACTTGGAGCTAACTGCAGTCACAGAAAGACACCTGTCCTTGATCCTCTGTCTCACTCTTCTCTCTCTCCCCCTCCCCACCCCCTTCCTCCTCCCCTCACAGTCCGTGGATCTCTTAGGCTCTTTTCCCTCCTAGGGCAATATATCACTTTAAAGTGCTGCCCCAGGGATTGTTAAATTACAGATTACAGGGCCTACCTGCAGAGTTTCGGATTTGGAAGGACTGCCTTCTGGCCCCCAAATTGGCATTTTTAACAAGCCCCTCAGGTGATTTTAATCCAGTTAGCCCCAATGATATTTTAGGAAAATGTTCCCTAGACTACAGCAGTGCCTTCAGGCTTAGCTCCAGATCTTCAGCTAATATTTTTCCAGTCTCCTCCAGCGCACTTGCTAATTTCCAGTGTCTAATTTGCTTAAGATAGTCCCGTATGCCCTGTAATTTTCATGAATATTTTATGTCTCATTGCCTGACTGTTCCGTTTTCCAGAATGCCACTGTACCCAGCCAAATCCTTCCCTCCTGAGGCCCTCACCCCATTGCCATGGCCCTGACTGTCTTAAATGTCATAGCCTGCTACATGCCCAAGATGCGAGGCCCATCAATAAGGGGCTTTTTCAAATGCCCGTCTCCCCTTTTCTCTTCCTGGCTATTTTTACCAGCTCTTAGTAGATGTTTTTGTAACATAAGTTATACAAAGGTGCACCTGCAAATTTCCAAGGTTAGCCTCCTCCCCTGTTTTTTCAGTCTTATCTTTGTATTTCTCCCCAAGGGATCTTTCGAAGTCAATTTTCATATAGTTGGCATTTGATACATAACAGAGGAGAATCTTGTATGGGTCAGATCCTGAGACCAGAAAGACACAAATTTAACTTTTTCTTGCCCATGACCTTCTTAAAAATCACTCATAAATTCCCTATATAGTTTAAATACTTTCTCTTCCTTTATGTTCTTCTAAAATAACATAACATTTTCCTCCTTATTCTGGCTGGGAATCTTTTCCAAAGAATGTCTCATGCCCTTTATCGTGCTATTTAGCTCTGTGAATTTGCACCCTCTGCCCCATGCTTCTACTGGACTCACGGCCCTTACTCACACCCTAATTCCTGGTACCAGTCGGTGCTTTAGACAGACCTTCATCCATCTACTACAACAAGTGAGAGGCTGAACTGTCTGGCGGTTCCCCAACCTTTTTGTCACCAGGGATTGGTTTCATAAAAGACAATTTTTCCATAAACAGGGGAGAGGAGGAATGGTTTTGATATGAGTCTACATGTCTGTAAAAAATTAACTTCTGGTGGCACCTGTGGCTCAAAGGAGTAGAGTGCTGGCCCCATATGCCGGAGGTGGTCCTGGCCAAAAACTGCAAAAAAAAATTAACTCCTTATGGTCTGTGTGCAGTTGAACCTGTCTGCTAATAATCTACATTTGCAGCCTTGTCCCCATGCTAGCAGCACTGCCTCAGCGTCACCTTTTTGTGGTAAACTTTTGAGAGATGTAAAAAGGGAAGGAAGCTTAGGAAGCTTATCCAGTTGTATTATTAATTTTATTGACACATTAATGGAATGCATAAGAATTCTTTATTCAAAAAGGCATAAACAAACACAGTGTCACCAGAAAAAACAGCATAACAAGTCTTAATATGACTAAACTATAGTACTTTAAAACAAGAGCTCAGAATATGTTTATGTGCTCGGAATATGTTAAATTTGTTTCTGTGAGCTCATTAATACATTACTTTGAGATCATCAATGATTCAATGGATATACAATCAATATTTTTGTTTGAGGAGAATGAATTTGGGAAGTCTTACTGAGATAATGGCCTAAAATAACAGCAATATAAATTTTTTCAAGGACAATTTGGATGGTTTCCCACAGAAATTGCTCCAATATTATGATTATTAAATTCTAACCACTAAATCTGAATTGATCGAAACAATTATATTTGAAAATGGGTAAAATGGTTGCCAAATTTAAGGTCTGTGGCAAGCTTAAAAATTTAAGTAGGTGAGATATTATACATTTTTTTCTCAACATAAGCATCTATTCTGCATACACAAACATAAATGAAAATTAAAATGGTGAATTTGAGTCATAAAAGATATATAATCCAGATAAATTTTTAAGAGTTATAAATGTTATTTTCCCAGCAATTGGAACTTAATTTATTACAAAAATTGGGTTAGAAGCAACTGAATCTGAAAGTTATTATCTTGAACCCCAAAATGATAGATTTTAAAAGCTTCCATTTTTAATAATGTTATGTATTTTTTTCTAGCTATAAGGAGATTTAAATATATATTGATATTTGGTGGTACTGACATGGGAAATTAGTTATGATCAAGGTTGTTTTAAGACATTTAGATGATTATCAACTAAGCTTAAAATCCAAAAGAATGCCAGTGGGGAAGTATGAGGCTAGCATAAATCACATGGGTAATGCAATTTTTAACATGTACTGTCATAGACAGACATCAAACAATGATCGTATGCATAAAATAAGGAGATGGTCAAAGTATGATTTTGTGATTTACAACTTATTGCTATACAAAGAGATTGTTGGGTTGTTTTATTTTTTTTCTCACAATGTGCAAAGAGCTAGAGAATAATAAGAACAAATCCTAAAGAGAATACACTCTCTAAAGACACACCCTCCGCCTAGTGCGTGAACACTAATTTTGTTTAGATTCCAATTGTTATTGAAGTCTAGCTGTTCAGTTAGGGTAGAAGCAGGTCTCTGTGGATGTCAAATTTAAGGTAAGTCTGAGACACATCTTTCTTCAGAGGTTCTTAGAAGATGAAGACATAATTTGACCGACACCGTGGATATCTTCAAGGACACACAAAGTCCCCTTGATACTAAAAAGTGGTGCCACAGTTGGCAGGCGAGCTTTCAGGGAATAGCTCAGCCACGTTCTCAATGTGTCTGTTAAACCGTGGGTTCGTATACATTTTGGAGTCTGGTAGTTGAGTTTAATACCTCAGTATATGGTCTGACAATGTGTGACATTGTATGTTCTCACTGAAAGAAGAATTATACTACATGGTTTTGTTGCCGCCAACCAAATTACTTATGTAGCAAATTATGTAAATATTTGGAATCATTTCTAACTATTTACTAGTTTACACTCCTTACTTCTTCAACGTTCTTTCCTCTAGAATTTAGATGCTACCTAACAGATTAAAAAAAAAAAAAGAAGAAGAAGAAAGATGGAAATTCTGAACTGGGCAAGATTTTATGAAATTTACAGAGATGATATCTTCTGCCATCATGTTGGCTAAGCATTTTAAATAGATATTAAGTGATGAATTTATAGAACAATAAACTTCCTTTATATTTTGGACACCCCACTGTGAATATTATAATCCCTATACCAATGATAGCAAAGTTAAAAAAAACCACTAGGATACAATTGTAGGCCTGTTCACATGTAAGTGTATCTGAGATGTTAATTATGAGGAATTATAAGGAATGCACAAAAATCATTTAAGTCAATGAACCACTCCTATAGGCCCTCAGCAAGTAGCAGCTTTTGGGGTAGTGTCAGAGCAGAGATTGTGTGTTAAACACAGGGGTTTTCAATAGCTAGTTATTGAGTGAATTGAGCAAATCCTTCAATACCTGCATCAACAGTCAATACTATTTAAGAGACTTTTACAATACATATTTACTTTACAAGAAACATAACTTGGCCTGCACTATATTTAACTGCATATTAATTATGTTATCAAGTTTCTCTGTTTCTACCACAAAGGTAATGCAGGGACGATTTAATAGCTCTATTAAGTCCTTTGAGCTCCTTGGAGAAATGGTGCCACAGAAATACAAAAGGTTATTTGCACGGGTATCACGGAAGCACCTGGGGGACTCGTGAACTAGTACTGTAGTTGACCTTTTATCACGGAAGAATGATGTTGGGAATTGACTATTCTGGGTGAATGCAGAGCTCCGGTACAATCTGGGGCAGAAGGTAAAAAAAGTTCAAGTTCAAGGCCAAGAAGGTATTCCCCAAGTAATGAAGAGCTTTTGAATGCTCTGCTTCACATACCCTGAGAGGAATGAGCACCTTTGATCCGACTCTGAGTCATCTCTCCAAATAAGAAGTTTCTAATAATTGCTTTCTTTTATGTAACGGCCAGATTTAACACTTCAAAGCCATATCTAGGTTGATGGGTGAATTCACTGACTGAAGATTCCCGAGTGAGGGCTTTATAAAGGTTAGTGCAAGAATTACCAGCTAATCAAATCACCATTTAGACCACTATTTCATAGTAGCATACATATTATTTTAAATTACTTTTAATACATTAGCAATTTATTGGCAGTCAGCTTGTCAAAAATTTCAGTACTTTAACATGAGACAGAAAGTGACACAGAGCTACTATGAAACACTTTTACAACCAGCCATTGCTAGTTTATAGTAATTAATTATTTTTAAAATTATTTGGAAGATTGGGCGGTGCCTGTCGCTCAAAGGAGTAGGGTGCCTGCCCCATATGCCAGAGGTGGTGGCTTCAAACCCGGCCCCAGCCAAAAACTGCAAAAAAAAAATTATTATTATTATTATTATTATTATTTGGAAGGTTGTGGGGAAAAACACACACCATGGATGTATACTGCTTTCTTCTCTATTTCTGTTTAAGGCTTTGAATTACAAAGTTCTTATCACCACGTCGACTAGAAATTTCCTGAACAGGAAGACTAATATCTTTCCTGCGTTTCAGTCATTATCATTCAGCCAACTACGCACAGATAGCATGGGACAAATTTCAAAGGTAGCTTGAGAATACAATAGTTTGTGATGAAACTATTCCTAACTACAAGCTATTGGGAGAATAGTATATTAATTACACTTATCAATAATTAACCTTATAACGTCTAAGATCACAGACCAATACTTGGTTCGATCATGAAGCCACTACGTTAATCATAAAATATTTTTTTCAATGGTAAGATCGTGAATTTTTATAATTACAGTCTTTTAAATCTTGAAGGTTTGAAAACAATTAATATGCATCAACATCTATACTGATGGGTCTTGCCTCATATGCAACTGTCACAAATACGTTATTGCTATCGGATAACATCCACTTCGTCTGAAAGATGCAATAGTTTTAATTTATGCCTTTCTTCTTGATAGAACTTTTCCCTTCTTTCTGTGTTTGACCATGTCCTTGGCAGGCCTGCCTATACCCTGTACCTGGTCTTGGTTTGCACCTCACTGGGTGTCGATTGGACCTGGCAGAACTGATACATGTGTTTGTCTAAATCTTTGTCACAGTTCCAGACCAGACACTGCCTCATCGTCATCCTTCCCAGCCTTTTTCAAGCTTCAACCTCTTTATTTCACAGCTTCTGTAGGGACAGTTATTATCACCAATTGCCCAGGGGAGTCTAGAACTGATTTTACTCCCAAAGGAGGCTCCATCACTGTTTGTCTTTCATGTACAAAATCCTCACATTAGATCCACATGCACCGTTATTTCTTCCCATACTGGTTGCAAGTGGACTTGGCTATAGGGGAGGCATGTTGTTGCCATGTAATGTGTGAATCACTTGCCCACCTCCACCACCTCCTCCCACCAATCCTGGGAAAAAAAATGATGCAGCTTGAATGTCTCACAATGAGGCATAAAAAAACAAAATGATGGGAATTTGTAATTTCTTTTTTAAAGGATCAAGGAGAGGAAAATCAACAAACATTGGCCGTGAGTGCTGTAAAAAGTATTTTTTAAAGGGAACATGGGAGCAAGAAAGGGAGAAAAAAGGTAATAAAATGGATATTTTCATATTATCTTGAAATTTAAAATTGTTTTTAAGGTATATACATATATATGTATATACCTGCAATCCCCTGTTGAAACTTTAAAGACAATTTCCTCTATAGTAGTTATTAAATCTCATACTGAGATAACCAGACCGATGCCATTTTAAGTGTTAAGTTTCGTTTACTCTCTGCTATTTTGTTTTGAAAAGTTTCACTTTCCTGTAAAAGCAGGCATTTCCCTGAAATGATGAGTCACCGGCTTCCTATCAGAAACCGCCCTCTGGATTAGGCCATATGGCAGACCCAGTGGCAGCCAATCCAGAAGCAGTCCCTTTGTTTAAATTGTATACACCCAGTTTGCTGGGCCGCACTATAAAAATCCCCTGCTACAGAGCTCGAGGCTCCTGGCTTGGATCCGTTGCAGCGGAGCCCCTGGGAGACCAAGCTCAAGCTTGCAATAAAATGGCTCTTTTGCTTTTGCATCGGAATCGGTTCCCTGGTGGTCTTTGGGGACTTCGTGATCTGGGCATAACAATATCAATTATTATAACTCACATATGATTGTCAATGATATGCCTGATTAGTGCAGTTCTATTTCAAGGGCTGTGGAGCCAGATGGTTTTGGAGTATGAATTTTCCTGGCCTGAGATGTGTTTGAGTTTTGATTCCAATGCATACTAAATGACTTTGGACAAGAAACTTTAATCATTCAGCCATTAAATAAGTCTTAAAAAGTTTTCTGTGTACTGACAATGGTATTGAGCAAAGCAGGAACATCCCTGTGATCACAGACGTTGTAATCTCAAGGAAAAAGAAAAAGCTAGCTTTTTCTTTTTATAAGAAAGGGGAGAAATGTTAAATGTTAAAATGTTAATGTTTATAGCTAGCTTTAAACAGGATGTTAATTTGTATTTTTTCATAAGTTAATATTCATTCATTTACTCAACAGATTATTATAGAGTATCTTCAAAGTACCTCAAAATAATGGAATAGATGATGAACCCGTCTCAGTCTCAGTTTACAAAGAACTTTTATTCCATTGGTAAAGATATACCAGGAACTGAAAATCACAATCTAGTGTAAAAAGAATGGAGTTCCATAATCTGATTCATCATTCTACATTCTAGAGGACCAAACAGTAAAAGCTTTTAATCAGAGTCAGGGGTGGGAAAAGATTTCCATGAAGAGATGATTTCTAGGTTAACACTTAAAAAAAAAAAAAAAAGAATATGAGTTAACCAAGCATAGAAAGATAGAAAGAAGAAAAAACAGTTCAAACACTGGGAAGAGCAGAGACAAAGGCCAAATTCGTTCCGATGACAAAGTTCAATGGAAATGGATTGCCAACTGATCTCTGAAAAATCGAATAATTCATAGAAAAACATCTTGAAAAGTGAAATATGCTATATCACTATAAAGCGTTTTTATCCCTACTATATTCTCTCTGGTGGGTAAAAGTGGGAAAAAAGAAAAAAAGGAACAGGATTGAAAGTATATCTAATATCAAACATTATATTTTCTCCTAGGCCAGAAGCAAAATAGGTAGTTAAATTTAAACACTTTTTATTTCCTCTAAATTCTCTTTTAATTCTGCACTGTAATGTTTTGGTACCATTCTGGGGGAGGAAAAAAAAAAAAGAAAAGAAAAGATAGCATATAACTACATTTCCCTATAGGGATTTTCTGAAATTTAGTTACATTTGTATTCAACCCAATTATCTAGTAGGAAAAAATGTTACAAGTGCTATACACATTTATTCAGGGTAATGTTGTCCTAACTGCATAAGTAACAATCAGAAACTCACACATGATGAAATATTTCACTGATACATAATTTTAAAAAGATCAGAGTAAAGTGAGGGAATTGACTGTCTCTTGAGAGGAAAGTCAGTCCATCATAGATTTCCAGTCCTACCGCTGTGGAAAGATACTTCTAATATTGTGCTCCTGGGTGGATATAGGTCAGAGATTCCGAACACTAACCCATCGGAGGGCTGTACCAGAATGCTCCGTGTGGTTTAAAAATCTAAGACCTTTTCATTAGATATACAGATTCAGTCTGTGCACCTCAATTCCTAATATAGGATCCAAGAATTTGTAGTCTTAAAGCAAAAGTTCAGAAATGCTGATAATCATTAGTAAAGCTGCCACATTTAGGATGCTTCCAAGTAGAACATATAGTTGACTTGACAAGTGCTCTGAGCCTCCACTTCTCTGCTACTGATTGAGGGGAACCAGCATCGTGCTCTTAGGAGAATGGAGTTTCCAGATTAAATGGTACTGTTGCAGGAAGACAAGGCCCAACGGAGAGAAAGAGCACCCAAACACCATGTTTATAAGAGGACGGGCTTTACTTACTGTCCGGGAGCTTATGGCATAGAAGAATTCCAAATGGCCATGCTCCCTGACTGGCTTGGTCTTTCCCTTTTCATTGACAGTCAAAGAGTTCCACCCCACAGGTACCCTTCTCATTAGCCAGTTTGAATCAAGCAGGAGATGCTATTCCAACCCCTACAGAACTACAGGATTTCACAGAAGTGGAATTTTCCAAGTTCCAGGAAGTTAAGTTTACATATTCCCAACAGCTGAGTCACCGCGGAGAGGACCCTGCAGGTGTATCCTTGTGGTCTCCCTGAGAAGCCCTGTTCTCCTAGACCTCACCCTTCTCGGGTATCCTCTCCCTCAGTCCTACCACACAGAGCCTGAAAGTTTGAACCAGTCATAAGCACATACGATAATAAAAGATCCCTTCAAGTGAATATTCTGTACCTTTCTGGGGCAGAAACTTCTGCTGGCTTCTCTTGCCAAGGCTTTGTTTAGGAATATACTCACCGTAGACGTTCATTGCTTGGCACTGAATTTGAGGCTTCGATTTTGCAAGTGGTTTAGTCGTAATGGGCTCAAAGCATGACTTGAAATGCATGGAAATTTGATTTTTATGAGTCGTAGTTTACTGTTTGAGCACATGAATACAGCGTAATATAGCCTTAATATGATAGGCTGTGTAACTATGATGGGAGAATGGCATACTTCATAAAACTGGCAGTAGCAATTTTAGGAAATAGGTATCAAGTATCAATTTCTATTACCAAAAAGGAAACAATCAAATAATGAAGATGTTCTAGCAATTAATAACGTAGACCTTAATAACTGAGTTAAAAACAACAGGAATGTTGGAATGCCAATACTCCTTGTTGAAGTATAATAATGTAAGGAAATCAGTGACTATTTTTATAATTTCAGTGCATGAGGTTATAAGATTTTAGTGGAATCTGGATGTGGTTCAGGTAGCACATACGCTTTAACTGTGATTTCTGAGATAACTTAAAGCATAATGTTTACATCATCAAGAGCTGTAGAGTTCTCAATGTAATCTTTTTCTAGTATTTAAATGGATAATTCAACATGAAATACTGGAAAGGGATTGAATAGTGGAATATACAACATATTATACCAGAGGATACCAGATAATAGGAACTGAGGTAGACAGGCCTTAGAGTGAAAATCTGTATTAATCGGTCTAGAGAGACTATCAGAGCTCTGGGCTGGGTTTAATGTTTACTATAACTCGCAGGGTCCTATTTTATTTCTCCCCTGTTTTTTGCCTGTTTCTTCCTAGAGCACACCCATTAGTTTTTATTCCAGCACTTCAGCATAATTGTAAGTATTAAATTGCCTAACAATGAAACATTTTAATAAGTACATATTTAAAAATGCTTTCGACGTAACACAAATGCCTTTAAAACAATTGCTGTCTCTTTTTTTAAAAAAATTCTACTTTTCTTTGAAGGGAATAATTAAATATTCCTTTTCTCTCTGAAACTCTCATTTCATATCTCTGGTGTGTTGCTTATTATCACAGAAATGGTCAGCAAATGTGAAATAGGAGAGTTTTGCAAACTCCTCCGAAGTACTATACAATTAACCACCATCCCTATGCAACTTGAGTATTAATTTGTCATCTCATGAACTGTTTATAAAGCATGGTAATAATTATTTTTTCACTTTTAATTCAACATATCAAGAACATCCTAAAAACCTCCTGACTTTAAATTCTGTGTTCCATTGGATTATATGTACTTTATGAATGTGAACATATTTTATATCATCATTAATTTAAGTCATACATTTAATTTTATACAAAAGCAGATGAGTCAAGATAACACTCAGGATTCTTTTAACTTCACATTTTCTTGGTAAAATTTGAAATAGTAAAATCTGTTCATGAATAGATAGCTTTTGTTCTAATCTTGTAATGCTTCCAGTGGAGAACTTATACTAAGTTTTACCATCGGTGCTATCATTTTAGCTGTGCTTACATGAAATATTTGTTTACAAGAATTATTAATTTGGGGGACATCAAATGGTTCTTTATTCAAATATTTGCCTTTGTGTTTTTTAACCCGCTGGGCGTTCTGCTGCACCACTGTGATGTCATCGATGGCATCATGAGGGTGGTCATGCACTGCAGCCCCCAGGCTGGACAGTCGCTGAGATTTCTTTAATGGTTCCAGAGAGTTCTCTGGCTAAACATGGGCTCTGTCTCTGTCTGGCAATGTTGACAGTGTCATCAAAAGTGATATTTCCATCGTGTTGAATGTTTTGCTGTTTCTTTCTGTCTTTGGGTGGTTCCTCGAGGGCTTTGATGATGAGGGCAGAGGCAGAAGGCCTCTCTTCAATCTGGGCCTGTCTGTGCTGGGTAGTCAGTTTATCCTCAGACCCTGCCAGTCACCAGATGCCTTGGGAATCTCATCCGCAATGTTTGTTGGAGACAGACCCAAGTGTCCAGGTTGGGGTCCAGGGCAGACGTAGCTCTGACTTTGCAACTTCTGCACGGCAGGTGCACAACTTTGATCTCATTGGTGTCCGTTGTCGGTGGCCTGGTGGAGGCAATGGGAATCAGATAAAACTAGATTCAGGATGACTGAAGAAAGTTGCACCTGGACCTCCTTTGAGCTGGAAGCCGGAACAGCTCTGAGAATTATTTAGGCAGTCTGCCGTCTATCTTTTATGCTCATGATAGTCAATAAGATGAAACTTGGATATTATAACTTTAAATGCATCATCGCAAAATTGTTAGGCATCAGGGCTGTGAGATGTGACATGTAAGTCCCCACAACCTGGAATGCATTGGAGCAGGGGACAAGAATGCAGCTGTCACTGTGCTCACTTCCCGCAGGATACCAAGTGGCTGTATGTGACAGGTAACCATCTCTTTAACAAACAGAAGTGTGACCTAATTTAAACATAACCATCCAAAGAATTCGTGATGTTCTTTTTCAACCAACTATCCTCTTGCATACCTGGACAAAGAGTTTTATGATTCACCTTTGACCAGTGTGCCCCTACAGAGAAATTCAAATCGCTTTCCTTCCCAGAACACCAGAAAGATGCGTTTCTGTCCATAGCCAAATCCTCATAGCCAATTTTACAAGAAAACAACAATAAAAAGTTAATACACAGAAGAAGAAACAAATTCCACATAAAGGATTTTATATGCAAAGATTGTCCCTGAGAAAGTCTTCCAGTCTTAAATGTTGAGTACCTTAATAGCTTTATTAAGAAATAATTCACACACCAAACACTTACTCTGTTCAACAGTTTATAATTCAATGGCTTTTGGCACATATAGAGAATGTTGCAAATAGCACCATTTAATTTTGAAATATTTTCATCACCCTCCAGCAACACCCACATGTAAATTAATAGTCACTTCTCATTTCCCTCCCCCACCACAGGCAGGTGCTAATCTACTTATTTGCTCTATTATTTATTTATTTTGGACATGCCATATAAATAGAATCATGTGACATATTCCTTTGTGAGTGGCATCTTTTAATCACGGTTGCGTTCTCAAGGTTATTCACCTTTAGCAGACATCAGCACTCCCTCCCTTTTTACCTATCCCATTGAATGGACACCTCAACTGTCAAGACTCATTCATCACTTGATGCACATTTGAGTCGTTTCTATTTTTTTTTTTTTTTGGTACTATAAGTAATGTTGCTATAACATTTGTGTGCCAATGTTTATGGAGGGCATAGGTTTTATTATTATTAAGTTATATATTTGGCATGGAATTAGTATATTCTAAGATCTCTACATTTAACAGTGTGAAAGTACCAGGATGTTTTTCAAACCGGCTGTGTTACTTTACCCTACACAAATGATATTTCCTATTCTCTGCATCTTCATCAATTCTTATTACTACCTTACAATTTTAACCACTAATACTATGGCCATCCCAGTAAATGGCATCTCGTGAAGATTTCATTGGCATTTCTCTAATGGCTAATGATTTTGAACATCAGGCTTATTGGAAATTTCTGTGTCTTCTTTGGAAAAATATTTATGTCCTTTGCCATTTTAAACTATTTCGCTTTTAATTGTTGAGAGACAAAAATATGAAAGGGCGGACCACCTTGAGGGGAGAGCTTATCTCACTTTAGAAATGTTGCGTTTCAAGTGGAAATACTTATTTATTTCTATATGATTATTTACATGGTGCTTAAACGGATCTCAAATGGAGCAATAAGTTTTGAAGTTATCAGAATATTGATGGTGACTAAAACAAGGAAATATTAATAAATAAAAAAGAGAGAGTTTGAAACAAGAAGGAAGAAGATAAAGGCCAGGACTCTGTGGGGCGGGCAGAGAGCACTTACAGAGACCGGGAACCAGAGGCCAGGGGGCAAGGGGGAATGAAGAGGGTGCGACTTCAAAGGAAAAGTCAAGAATGAGAACCATTATCCACCTGACCTGCTCCCGGGAGATGAAGGGGAGTATGAACCCAAAGAGTCATCCAGCACAGGGTCCAGACAACAATCAGGGAATGTGGCCCATACAGTATCAGGGGAAAGGCTGAGTGCAAGGATTTTAGAAAGGAATGGAAATACCAGAAGGAAAAGCAGCTGTACTAATCAAAACCCCAAACAATAGGTCTACGATTGCTGATAATGTCAGAGAAATGCCCTTTCTCAATCCCACTTACCCTGAGTTATTTCATCTATAAAAGACCTATAATATATCTGCTAATGGAGATTGAAATTTCCTTGTAATATAAATAAGTCAAACATTTACAGCGGAGGTCTTTTTAAAAATTTCAAATATCACAGCGAAGATGATAAATGGTTCAATTGCTTCAACAAATATGCCAAATCCAATTACTCTTTTATCTACACCTTATATATAAACAGTAAAATACAAAGAGACGGTTCTCTTGTTTCACTATTTGATTTTATTTGGAGAATGAAAAGCATCTAAGTCCATATTGCATCTTTTATCCTTCAACTTTCTGTACTGTTTTAAATATAATCTCATCTGTCCTTCCAATACCCTGCATGACAGATAAGAGGTATTATTAACCTTGCTTCAGATAAAACCTGTAAATCTTTTTCCAAACAAAATCTCTAGTGTACATATATAGTTGAATAGTAAGCTGAATGGTTCTATCACTAGACAGATAAATGAAAACCATTATATTCTCCTGATATAAATCCCTAACATTTATTCAATGCTTGCTGTTTACAGGAATGCATTATTTTTTTTTCCTGTTGTATCAGTCAATCCTGAAATTAACTCTGTATTATCAGCCCTATTATTGTTTTATGAAACTGATACTTAGAAAATTTAGGGAGCTTGTCCATACTACATAATTCCTAAATTAGAATATAGATTTAAATTTGTCTGACTCCATCCTTTCATCAATAAATACTGATTCTATCCATATTAGATAGATATGGTTCCAAGCTCTAATGTGGATTCCTGAGCTGTCTTAGTGAATAAAACAAACAAACAAAAAAATCTCTGTCCCCAGTTCAGGTTACTTTCCATTAGGGAAAATCGGGCCGGAAACTAGCAGTATTAAATAAGCAAATGATATGACTAGCTAGAAGGGGTGTCAGCACACTGATTTTCTGAAAAGTCAAATAGAGAATATTTTAGGCTTTGCAGCCCATAAAACCTCTGTGGTAGCTACTGAACTCATCACTACAGCGTGAAAATAGCCATCGACAGCATTTGATCAGATACCCATGGCTGTGTTTCAATAAAACTTAATTTGCAAAACAGGTGAACCTCTGGATTGGATCCAGAGGCTACACTTAGCAGTTCTTCTCCCGTAATATAATGCGTGCTTCTGTGATTTCTCAGATTCTTTGGCTGCCTGGCATCCATCAGTCATGGTACCAAGAGAGCAATTCAAACTGTTTACCTCTCCCGTGGATCCAGCTTTTGTGGACACACAAAAATCATATTGCAAACCCTCCAAACAATCTCGGCTTCATCATTAAAACTCGTACGCACACAGCCAACACTTCTTGCCTAAAATCACTTTGTACTAGGTACCAGACAACTAGGGACTACTCATATAGACCAGAGGCTGCTCACATTACTCAGACCATCTAACCCCAATCTAACCCCAAGCTGTTCCCCTGCTTTCCTGCAGAAAACACATAGTGACTCTCTACACCATGGTGCCCTCACCCCTCCTTCCACCCCTGACACCTCATCTTTCCTCCTGGCACCTCGTCCTGTGGCCCCACATGGTGTAGCATAACCCCAGCACCGGGAAACTCTAACTGTTAATAAAAAACATGTTCTCAGTAACCTTTCAAATAAACGCACAGGTGCAAATAAGTGCCATGGGGAAAGACAAATCGTAACAACCACGTCTGCTTAGTTGACTAAGAAGTAGATGCCAAGTCAGGAATCCATGTGCAAGAAATGTGGACAGCTAGTGTGAAGGAAGAGGAGCCTCCCACAGTGATGAAGATCTGCCTTTTTTTAAAGAAGATGTGCAAGAAAGGAGAATTGGCAGGAAGAATATTGTCTGCAACATAGTTTGACGAAAGATTTGACTAGTCTGATGGAAAGTCTTTGAGGCACAACTTTCCATTTGAAGGAGCCACGTACCTGGCAGGTGTGCAGTTCTCTTACCCCTCACTGACGCTCAGTTATTGGCTGGGAGTCATGCGTGGAAAACGTGGAGGAAAGGACAGGACAAGAGGTGAACACCGGAGGTCGAACCAGGAGGGGAGTAACTGAACATCTGGTTGGCTCCGTGTCCATCGCAGGAGATGCAAGCAGGACATTTCCATGATCATCACTACCTAGTTCAGTGGTTAGGGCACCGGCCACATACGCTAAAGCTGGAGGGTTCAAGCCTGGCACAGGCCAGCTAAACAATAATGACAACTGCAACCAAAAAATAGCCGGGCGTTGTGGCGGGCGCCTGTAGTCCCAAGTACGTGGGAGGCTGAGGCAAGAGAATCGCTTAAGCCTAAGAGTTTGAGGTTGCTGTGAGCTGTGATGCTATGGCACTGTACCAAGGGTGACACAGTAAGACTTTGTCTTAAAAAAATAAAATAAAATAAAAGGACCAATGTGGTCTTACTCAGAAACATAAATACTCTAAATTCAAACAAAGTGAGTATACAGTGATTCCTCATGTGCAGCTTAATAAAAGGGAAACACATTGTTGGCATGGATGTGGAGAAAAGGGAACACTTCTGCAGTGCTGGTGGGAATGCAAACTAATACGTTCCTTTTGGAAAGATGTTTGGTGGAAAGATGTTTGGAGATCACTTAGAAATCTAAAAATAGACCTGCCATTCAATCCTATAATTCTTCTACTAGGTATATATCCAGAAGACCAAAAATCACTTCATAACAAAGATATTTGAACCAGAATGTTTATTGCAGCCCAATTCATAATTGCTAAGTTATGGAAGAAGCCCAAGTGCCTATTGACCCATGAATGGATCAATAAATTGTGGCATTTGTACACCATGGAATATTATGTAGCCTTAAAGAAAGATGGAGACTTTACCTCTTTCATGTTTACATAGAAGGAGCTGGAACATATTCTTCTTAGCAAAGTATCTCAAGAACAAAAGAAAAAGTATCCAAAGTACTCAGCCCTACTATGAAACCAATTTATAGCTTTCATGTGAAAGCTATAACCCAACTATATCCCAAGAAGAAGGGGAAAAGGGAGAGGGTGGGGAGGGGAGGGGGGAGGATGGGTGGAGGGAGAGTAATTTCAAATCGTATATAAAACCAGCACATTGTACCCCATGACTGCATTAATGTGCACAGCTATGATTTAATTTAAAAAATTTAAGAAAAGAACTGTAAAATATAAATAAAAAATAAAAGGGAAACAGCACCTATGTGCAGATAAAGGCAAACATTATACACCTGCTTACTTTAATCTATTCCTATTTGCTTAATGAATCAATTTTTGTGACATAAATGGATTTGCTACTCAGCCTTCATGTTGAACAAGCCACAAAATCTGGGCTGACTTGTGTAAATTTTCTGTTATGTACCTAAATGTCCATAGAGAAAATTAAGATTACAAAAATGATGAATAAACTTCAAGGACACTTTTGTCTACTCCGTCCACACAAAACCATGAAATTTTAGCTTCTTGAGGAGGAGGGAATACAGATATTACCCATAATGTGTCAATTCCTGGCAATTCCAAGTGGTCAGATCCTGGCTATACTTTCACTATTGTGGCTGAGAATATTGTTTATTTCCCCTGTTTGCTAATCTTCTCAATCTCTTTCCTTCTTCCACCTTCCAAAGGCTTTCCTGAATGTTGCTTGAATTTCATTTATTCACTCATGCAATAAAATAATACTTACTTCAGATATATTTCAGATATGGTTATAGCACTATTCATAGAATTTATAAACTATAAGATGATAAACATGGAATTCATGGTCTTTGTTTCTTATGACTAAGAAGAGAGCTAATTGTTACCAAGGATCATGAAGTTGTTGGCCACATACCTAATTTAAGGCCTCTGGCATTTTCTGGTATCTTCCTTTCATCACTTTTCTTACATCAGACACTTTTTTCTGAGGAATATTATTGAAGATGAAGGCTTCATCACGTAAACGTACGATGCTTTCCTCAAGCACCTCATCCCTGTCACTAACCATTCACTGAGTATTGCTGCTTAGATATTCTTGTTTTTTTTTTTTAATTAAATCATAGCTGTGTACATTAATGCAATCATGGGGTACAACGTACTGATTTTATATACAATATGAAATGTTTTCATCAAACTTGTTAACATAGCCTTCACCACATTTTCTTAGTTATTGTGTTAAGACATTTATATTCTACACTTAGTAAATTTCACATGTACCCTTATAAGATGCACCGTAGGTGTGGTCCCACCAATAACCCTCCCTCCACCCATCCTCCCACCTCCTCTCCCCTCCCTCCCTTTCCCCTTCTTCTTGGGCTATAGTTTGGTTAATTGGTTTCACAGTAGGGCTGAGTACTTTAGATAGTTTTTCTTCTATTCTTGAGATACTTTGCTAAGAACAATCTGTTTCAGCTCCATCCATGTACCCCAAATCACTTTATAACAAAGATATTCACACCAGAATGTTTTTTGCTGCCTAGATATTCTTCAGGAAATTCAATCCCAACGTTAAAGGACAGGAGATCCCCACCTTGCTTCGTATGTCCCCAACTTCCCCTCAGCCATCGCTATAAACCAACCTTGGCCGTTCTTTTCTGCTTATGGGAATGACATCATTATCTTTGAAATGGTTAAAGTCAGAAAGCTGGGAGTCATTTTATGATCCTTCATTTTCCCCTTAAAACTCCTTTTCATTCCTCCAAATGCAATGAATTACTAAATCCATGTGATCCCAACACCTCGATATTTCTATTGGCATTTTCAATCCCATTGATGTTAGCCTAATTCCTGTTATTTTCTCAAATTACAATTTTGCAGAAAGCTCAAATCTATCCTCCATAGGTAAACCCAAATAACCATTGTTAATAGCCACACTTTACCAGCTTGTTCACTTTTCAAAATTCCCAATAGCTTTGTATTGTTCACGGACTAGAACATTCAGTCTCCTCCCAGACTCCTGTGGAGGTATGGTGGCCCAAGCTGTCTTCTTTATCCAGGGTCATTCTCACCTTCCACAACTCCACAGCTTGGAGTTTATGTGTAAGCAACTTTGGAATTGCTGTGCATTCCTATGCGCATTGACTTTACATGGGTTACATTGATCCTCGAAGCACCAAAAATGTCCTTTTGACTTTCATGCTCTTTTTAACTCCCTAAGACAGATCTGTGAAGGTCTAACAAGTTTATAGGCTTGTCCTAGAGGAAACACCACATACCTCATTGCTGAATATCACATTGGTCATCTTGGACATGCCAACGCCTGGTCCACCCTTCAAAACAAATTTGGAACTCTTTTTCTGGAATGATCATCAGAGCCATTGACACGTAGCCCACAAAAACACGCAACAACACCCTGACCCATTTGACAAGACACCTCCACACATACACATGAAAATAGCTGCGAGACATTGACAAACCAGTTATGAAAACAAACCAGGTAGTCTGTACAGTGCTGTGCATAGAAGCACACAGCGGCAAGCTTACAAATTTAACGGCCAGACCTTTGTAACACAACAGCTCTGAGGGCCATTCCAGAAAATGAGCTCCACAGCTGCTTTGAAGTATAGACTCAGAACTAGCATTGGTGTGTAGCTTCCCCAGTGGTGAACTTTGAAGGGGACCAGACTGCTATTCAGCAATGAGGTAGAAGACACGTTTTCTAGGATGAGTTTGCAAACTTAATTGTCAGTCCTCATTGGCGCTTTGTGTATTTTTTATTTCCAAAATACCTAGTCCCTAACTGTCATTATAGTATGCTCCCACATAAACCTCGCATGTATACTGATGTGTGTGCGTATGCCTCGATAGGAAGTGCATAATTTCTTTCCTATAAAGCCTTAAATCTCAACTTAAAAAGAAACTATTATATTTTATAACCACAAGATAAATTGTTGGATTAACAAATAAAATTTGCAAAAGGATGTGGTTCATTTTTTTAAACCATAAATACATTTATTTATTTATTTTTTAATTAAATCATAGGTGTGTACATTAATGCCATCATGGGGCACCATACACTGGTTTTATAGGCCGTCTGACACATTTTCATCACACTGGTTAACAAAGCCTTCCTGGCATTTTCTTAGATGTGGTTCATCTTTATAAACGATGCCCTCTCTGGGATTCTTATGATTATATGCTTCATCCCACAATTGAGCATGGCAACACAATACGCCTTGGCGCATAGTAGGCACTCAGTCAGTCTCTGTTCACACGATTTAGCCAGAATCTGAGCTTGTCCCCCTACTAGGTGTGCAAGTTTTAATCATTCAGATCTTTTAAGCCCCCGTTTCCTTATTTGCAAAATGGACGTGATAATATTTGTCATGTTGACCTCAAATGACTTTTGAAAAATTCAAATGAAATAGTGTATATAAAAGTATTTAGAAAATAATGCAACTCTCCGTATATTTTATTTAAAGCAACCTGCCATTAAGACACTTGTCTTTCAAGAGAATTCTATCAGAAATACCCTGAAGTTATTGGTTTCCATCACTCTGTAGTGTTTCCAGATACATCAGTTTCCTTTGATGTTACAAATAAACACTTCATGATAGCTTCAATCAGAAACATCTTTCACTTATAGTTTAAAGTTACGTGAATTAAGATTTTTATCTTACCAAAATTGGAAAAGCATCCTCCAAATAAAATACAGCCTTCATTTGTGCCATAAATTTGGATAACTGTACCTTAATGAAGGACAATTAAGTGACAGCATGTAATATTTCAGTGTTTTGCTGCTGATTTTCCCTTTTGTCCAAGGGATGTTCCTTCTAATAATTTGCATTACTCATTCCAATGAAAATGATTCTAACAGATACTGAATGTCTATTTCAAAATTAGCACACAAATCTATACATACCCGTGATAGATCTTTACTTAAGATAATGACGTTTATCCTTAGTAGGCTAGTAATTACTGAATATTTACTAATACAAATATCAAAGTAAAATGCATTACATTGAATGTTAATTATAGGTTAGATTAAATTTACAGAAAAATACTTTGTGCACTTAAATAATAATTTAGCTACAACGTATTAGATCCCCAATTTTGCTATGCTATGTAAGTAGCAGTTATTTTTAAAAATAGTTTTCAAAAGTGGTAATCAATTAATGATTTATATTGAAATTTTAAAATCCCCAAATCTTCTGGCAGAAAATTTTCTAACCTATGACCTACAAGTTCTTTCTGAAATCAAGTGTCTTAAAAATAACATCATCTGCATGTCCCTAACTAAAAATGGCGATTAATAAAGACACTTTGTATTTATTATGTCACCAATTACCAATTTATGCCAGTGTTATATTTCAATAACCCCCAAAAAGCTGCTTGAACACAAGTGGCCTTGCCGATCATGATGAGGAGCTGAAAAATACACACAAGCTGTATGAACCCAACAGAATCCATCTGGTGAACCATCTGTGTGAGAACTTAGAAAAATTATACCCCATCTGTTGTTTCATTTTTGCTAAGATTGCCAACCTTGTCCTCACCCCATTCTCTGACTATTTTCTTCCCCTATCGACCCTGTCTGTACATTTCTTTTATTCCTCATTAGCACCATATATCTGATTTCCAAAGCACTCTTCTCATTTTTGAAAGGAATTAATTAATACACTTCATTTATGCAACTAAGAACCCTCTTTGAAAGTAAAAGAACTGAAAAGAATTGCAGTAATATTGTAGTGTTGTCAGAAAATGCAGGCATTATAATAGACACCAATTTTTCCTGGGTAGAGCCTACATATACAACTTCTCACCAAATCAACTAATTTCCATATCAATACAATGTTGACATATAATGTTTGTATGAACCTCTCTTCCTCATGCAACTTAGTCTCCATTCTACTGCAGGGTGTTGCTTTCTAAAAAATTCCTGTTGATTTCCTTTTGAATCCAACCCCCCAGTAGATTACCATTTCTCCCACAATAGCTCCTAGGACTTTGAAGAGTTGTAGGCCAAGTTCTCACTTCGTTACCAAGCCTTAGTACCCGCCACCTGTGATAATGAGGCCCCGTCCATGCGAGCAATGCTCCCTCAGCCTGTCTCCACCCTGTGCCATTCAGTTCTTTGCTTTCTTTATAAAGAACGAGAACTATACAATCACACACACGAATTCTTTCAATGACCACTTTTTCACAGAGACCCTCCCTGACACCATTTCTGAAATAACATTTCCTGTCACTTTCTGGTACATTATCTTTATAATTTTTTGTATGGAAGGACATGAAATGCCTCTAAAACAAAATAAACGTTTTATGGCATTTGTGGAATGTGTAGAGCCAAATGTTTTGAAAATATAAGCTTTTTTTTTTTTCTTTTTCCAGGCTATTTTTTTTTTTTTTTATCAGTATTAGGTCATAGCTGTGTACATCAATGCGATCAAGGGGCACCATACACTGGTTTTATAAACAGTTTGACACATTTTCATCACACTGGTTAACACCAGGCTATTTTTTAAAAACATTGTAGCCACAGTTCAGGTGGATATTTACAAGCCAAATAATGATTTAAGAGTGCACTCAGTGAGCGGTGCCTGTGCCTCAAAGGAGTAGGGCACCGGCCCCACATACCAGAGGTGACAGGTTCAAACACAGACCTAACCAAAAACTGCAAAAAACAAAAAAAAGAGTGCACTCCATAAAGAGGACGCATGTAGAAGCTTTAAGAAATGGAACAACAGAAATTACTAGTTAGGTTGACAAGAATACTTTATGTGTAGTACACTATCCCAGGAATGCAGAGAAATTTTACAAGCAAAGAAATCCCCAAGACTAAATACTTCACTAAGCACATTTGTTCCTAACTAAACAGATGATCCATATATGAAAAGGTTTACCCCTGCCAATTAACTGTATGCAACAGAAATAACTACGAATAAGAATCCAAATTCTCAAGTGTCTAAACTAGACATTCTGAGTCCAGGTTTTGGCCACATCTTCAACCAAAGCCATTCTCAATTATTTGTTGGCCTTGGGTTCAGAGACTCCATCAGCATCTCTGCCAGAGATTGGCTTTCTAGCAGCACAGATAACAACAGTCGTTCAAGTTCAAGGAGCAAGTGGAGAAAAGGCAATGCTATAGGGATTTAGCTTCATCATATGGCATTCTGGCACTTTCTGCTTTCAACACTTTACCACCTATAGAGCTAGGAAGCCTTCTAGTTGGCCCGAGCAAGTGAAAAAACCTTTACTCTGTGTTATTTGTTTTTCCAGGATTTAACTTACCCATCTATTAGCACAAGTAATTAAGAGTTGTTTGTGTTATTTCAAGAAGTTGAGCACAAGGAGAAATTCCAGCAGTCAGTGTTGGAATATATAATGAAAGGAGACCTTAACAATGCCTGTGGCCTAGAATGCAATCACAAAGGGAAAATACAGCCTACAATTGTCACCCAACTGTATCAGAGACTACTAAGCAATCCTGAAATTCTTTGCAAGACAGGCTGGCCCAAACATCGCAAAATGGAAATTTTACAAAATATCTATAATGTATTCTCTACCTGTTGGCCCCTTCTTCGTAAAATTTCATAATGAATATTTTATAAATAAAGGTGTATGTAGCTATGAATTTCCAATTTGCCTATGTATGGCGACCTTTGGAACATACCATATTTACTGCAATATGACCTTGAGTCCATACACTAAGTTGCTGATCTGTCTGCCGGGGTTCACCTCCACCCAAATGTGAACTTTCTGAGAGTAGAAATGTCTTTCTGTTTCCTATTGTGCCCGTGCCAAGCAAACACTCCATACATCTTATTATCTATCTAATTATCTAAAGTATGACTGAAAAGGATCTCTGAGAGAATTTAACATTTCTTAGTATTTGAGGACACAGCCCAGTCCGATATCCTTGACACAGTACATACTCCTAAGCGTTCAAGGATACTACAACTAATGTAGCTTTGGGCTTGAATTATTTTAGGAGATCAATTTTTTTTTTTTTTTTTTTTAGCTCTGACATATGATTGAAATCATGTGAGATTTGTCTTCCTGTGTTTGGGCTATTTCAGATAACATTATGTTCTCCCATCTCCTCTACGTGGTTGTAAATAACAGGATTTCGTTTTTTATGGCTTAACAGTTTCTGACGTGTATTGGTTTTCCATTATCCGTTCACCTGCTGATGGACTTTCAGGTTGATTCTCTACCTTGGCTCCTGGGAACAGGGCTCCGATAAACATGGGATTGTAGACAACTCTTAAATATGTTAATTTCTTTTCTTTTAGATATATACCCAGCAATGGGATTGCGGGATCATGTGGTAGTTCTGTTTTTGTGTTCATGAGAAACCATCCTATTGTTCTCCTTAGTATCAGATCTGATTGACTCTCCCACCACAAGGGTACTTGTTCCCCTTTCCCTGCATTCTTGCCAACATCTACTATTGTTGGTGGGTTTAAATTCTTATTTTTAATTTATTCTGGGTACCTAATAGTTGTATGTCTTTATAGGCTATGTGCGATGTTTTGACATAGGCATAAAATGTGAATTAATCAGATCAGGAAATTGGGCCTTCATCACCTCTTTCATTTTTCATTTCTTTGCATTAGGAACATTCCACTTCCAGTCTTAAAGCTATTTTGAAGTATAATCTAACTTATTGTCAATTATAGTCCTGTTGTTACACTATGAAATTTTGTTCCTTCTACCTGTATTGTTGCACCTGTTAACCACCCTTACTTTATCATCCCCACCCCCACTTCTTTCTAACCTCCGGTAACTGCGACATTTTACTCTTTCTCCATGAGATTTGTCTCTCTGTGCTTAGCTTACTTCACTTAATAGAACACTGTCAGGACCCCCCATGCTGTTACCAATGTCAGGGTTTCATTCCTTATCATGGCTGGACAATTTTCCATTGAGTATGTGCACCATCATCTCTTTATCCATCGACAGACACCTTGGTTGATTCCAAATCTTAGCTTCCGTGAGTAGCTCTGCAATAAACATGGGAGTTCAGACGTCTTTTCTATACTCTGATTTCCTCTTCTTTGGATATATACCCAGCAAAGGATTACTGGGTCATCTGGTAGATTTATCTTCAGCCTCTCTCTTTTTTTAATTTTTACTAAATCATAGCTGTGTACATTAATGCAATCATGGGGTACAATGTGCTGGTTTTATATACCATTTGAAATACTTTCATAAAACTGGTTAACATAGCCTTCATCACATTTTCTTAGTTATTGTGTTAAGACATTTATATTCTACACTTAGTAAATTTCACATGTACCCTTGTAAGATGCACCGTAGGTGTGGTCCCACCAATCACCCTCCCTCCACGCATCCTCCCCCCTCCCCTCCTCTCTCCTTTCCCCATATTCTTGGGTTTCATAGTAGGGCTCCGATAAAGGTTTAATAACCAGCATCCACAGAGAACTCAAACGTATTAGCAAGAAAAGAACAAGTTATTCCATCTCAGAGTGGGCAAGAGACTTGAAGAGAAACTTCTCTGAAGAAGACAGGCACATGGCCTACAGACGTATGAAAAAATGCTCATCATCCTTAATTATCAGAGAAATGCAAATCAAAACTAACTCCAGTACGATTAGCCCACATCACAAAATCCCAAAACCAGAGATGTTGGCATGGATGTGGAGAAAAGGGAACACTTCTGCACTGCTGGTGGGAATGCAAACTAATACGTTTCTTTTGGAAAGATGTCTGGAGAACACTTAGGGATCTAAAAATAGACCTGCCATTCAATCCTATGATTCCTCTATTAGGTATACATCCAGAAGACCAAAAATCGCATTATAACAAAGATGTTTGTACCAGATTGTATCCAATGTTATCTTCAGTCTTCTGAGCAACTTTCATACCATTCTCTACAGTGTGCGCAATCATTAACATTCCCACCAACAACATAGGAGAAGTCTCCTCCCTCCACACCTTCCTGAGTCAGTCTGTGCTGCCTTTTTGATAAAATCCATTTTAAATTGAGTAACATGATACCCTATGTGGCTTTTTTTTCTTTGATGATTAGGGATGTTGAACTTTATTTTCACAAACCTATGGGCCCTGTTATATATTCTTTGGAAAAAATGCTTATTGAGCTTTTGCCCATTTTTAAATCAGATTATTACAGTAAGGGAGGATATGAAGGAACTGAGCGGTGGGAACCAAAATACAGTTAGGAGGAAGGAATGGGAAGACCAAAATTATAATTCATTATAAATTTCAAAGTAGCTGAACAAGTAGATTTATAATGTTCTTAACACAAAGAAATGGTGTTCGAGGTAATAGATACCCCAATTGGCCTGATTTTACCATGACACACTGCATGTTTATATCAAAATATAACATGCACCCCACACATATGTATAAGTATTATGTATCCATAAAAATTAAAAGGAAAAATATACATATACAATGAATATCTGAATATTATTTGCATACTCTTGGCTTCCCTGCAGAAAAGTGAGAATAGCATCACAAGCGTTGAAACTATTCACTGTATGTCTCCCCCACTATTACAAAAAATTATCTTCAATTGCCTTTCAAGTAACTTTGTACACCTATAGGGTTGTGCTGCGCCTGTAGGGCCCTTTCTCCTTGTGGAATCTTCCCTATGGAATCTTCCTTTAGCTTGTCTCTCCAAAGTCCAGCCCACCACGGTTGTTTGTTCTCTTCAATGACAAATGTCAGATCTGTGTTTTGATGTCTACCGATTGATAGGAGCCCTGCTGGAGCTCACCAAAATGGACAAAGACCCATACTGGACCCCCTTCTTCCCGTGGTAGCTGTTAAAGTACCAATAACCAAAATTTCTTTCAATGAGTCATTTCCCCTCATTATCCCAGTGGAACTGCTGATGTTCAATACTGTGGGGCCTTATCATGTTATTGCAGAAATCAATGGTTTTCCTTCCCAATGTTGCAAAAGCTGCTGGAAATTACAGACCTCAATTGTATGTGGTCCATTCATTTCTCGAGTAGATAATACTAGAAAGAACAAAGGCAGCTTTTATTTAAACCCATATTTTATTTCTCATGCTTGCCTGTAGACTAAGGTTTATGTCTGTGGCAACTGGGATGAAGGATTAACTACGGAAGAGCTATGACCTTTTATCTATGGTGCTGACCCATCATCCTTGAAACAAAACTCTGTATCACAATCTGCTTAGTACAAGATCTTTCTCACAAAGCACCTTGTTCTCTCCTATAATCTTAGGGTGAATATAACTTGCACTCAAGCTGGGATGCCTGCTACAGAAAGCACAGTGACTGAGCAACACGTCTAATCCTCAATGAATTTTAAAGGCTTTTGAGTGAGCGTCAGTAGAAGGGGTGAGCATGAAAGCATGGTAGCTGGCTGCCTTCTCAGGAGGAACCACATGAAAGGGCTCTTTGATGAAAATCAGAGGATTGTTTTGTTCTTTTCATTCTTGGAGTGAGATAGCATAGCAAGCACTTCCTCCACACCCCATGCCAGCCCAGGCACACAGGCAGCAGCCCCCAGCGGTGGCCCTGGGACTATAATATTATATTTAGCATATTTAAGGGGGGAATGTGAGGTATTTTCTTTATCAAAGGAATTGTATGACAGGTCTAGTTTGTTGGGCTCCAAATTCTCAAAATATGGAACCTGTAAGAGGGGATTTGTGTTCCTGGAAAAGCTGGGCAGTACATCTAAAAATAATAAAATCAACAGAGAATTCAACAGCCTAGGATTTAGTATCTGTCATGACATAGTCAAACTATAGGCTGTTGCCACCTGTAGCTTTGAGATATCTGACAACCCACCAGGGACGGATTAATGACATCCACGCACAAGTTGGATGCTTCCCCAAAGACACATAACTTTTTGGCAAGGTATAACCAAAGTATTGGTCTTCCTCTTTTAGTGTAGCTCAGAAAAATTTATAATATATTAGAATCATAAAAAGACTATGTGTAGAGGGTGAATTACAATTTTAATGTGTTTTTTTTCTTTCTTAAGATGCATCCAAATTTTTTGCCACCCTCTTTACAAGTATAAAATGCATCTTTTCATACATGTAAAGTCTTTTTTTTCTATTTACCACACTTTTATCTTTTTCAGGATGGGTCCAGAAGTTCTCTTAGCCAGTTCTTATTTTCACTTTCTAAAGAACACCAAAACACAGAATTAAAAATTGCATTTTTATTCAGACTTCTTATGTATGCAAAATGTAAAAGAATTCTTTATAGAATTTTAGGGCTGGTAAATCAAGAACTAAAATAAGATTAGAGGTGCTGTGGGAAATATATGACATTAAAAAAGAAAACCTACAAAAACGTGCTTACAGATTTGTGAGGTCACCCAATTCCCATAGGCAGAAGTGGAAAATGGAACATTTAAACAGATACTCTGTAAAAAAGCACTCAATATATCTGGGGTGCCCTATCTGTAGTTTGTTGGGAAGCACTTTTAGAGTTATTTCCAATGCTTTAATGGGATATAAAAGCATTAGCCTGTCAGGGAAGCGTAGTGCAATGCCATATAATTGGTGGATGGATCAAGATTGTCAATGACTTCATTTGAACTTTATTGATTCACCTTATATAAGGTGATAGTCTGGTCCACATAATGTATTTAGCTGTCAAGTTGTAGTAGCTCTCATACAATAAGATTTCACACTAAATCTTCCCTGAGGTGTGAGGGAGAGTAAAAATGTGGGAGAAGTAACTGCAATAATTATAGGAACATTAATTTATATCTAGCTATCTCTCTGCATCACCCAAGTACGTTTCCTCAAGTAGAGTTTTAGATCTTTTTAGAAAATATCATAAATCATCCAACTCTCTCCCCCATCTCATTTTCAATTAAGTGTTAGAAGTCAAGAGGTTGGTTAAAGTACAGAATATACAGGTTGATGGTTTATTGTGAGTCAAGCTATGTGATGCAACAGTGATTTACAAATTGAACTAGTACATAAGGCATTTATAGTATAGTGGGAAAGAGACACATAGCACTTAATAGTAAGGTGATATAAAATTCAGTGAAAGAGGTGGGAACAGAAAGAAAAGAGTGAAGGCAGGTGTTTTCAAACTGAAGAGCTCTATTCTAAGCTATTACCAAAGTGCTGGCAAATAGCATGTGTTCAAAAAGACTAGATATTATTATGAATGTGTATCATGATATAAAGTTTTTTGATACTTTATGATACTCAGATAACACAGATATGATACTCAGATAACACAGATCAATTTGCTTCTTGAAATTGTTATTTTTATCTATTAATTTCAGAAATCATTTCTTAAATACAAGGTAGCTCTCTTCTACCTGAATAAATTTGTGTTGAGAAAGAACGTAGCAAGCTACTTTCATCTACATGTCAATCTACTAATTTGCAAGCCTAAATACTAGGTAAATTTTCACAGTATCTTTAATGCTATTAGTTCATCTAAAAAAAATGTAAAAAAAAAAATCTCCAACAATGGTTGGGACTTTTTTATGATATCTTATTTTAGAAAGCGATGAAGATTATATTTTTTCCGTAAGTTCATGAAAGTCTCTATGTAGCCTACAAAATGGTAGCCAAGATTTATCTCCAACAACAAAATGCTCAGAGTTGGGACTTTGCCTGACAAATGCAATCAGTGTAACCTGGTTTATTGTACCCTCAATGAATCCCCAACAATAAAAAATAATAATAAAATGCTCAGAGTTTTGATATGTTGAAGCATTGTGATCCCAATACATTCTTTACTAATTTAACATTGCAATATCCTTTGCTGTCAGATGGTGTCGCTTGTATATAGAAGGAAAGTCATAGCTATTTATCAGGAACTTGATATCAATATGAGATGAGTTATGATCCCAAAAGAAAACTCAGCTCACACTGTTGCTCCCTTAGCCTAAATAAAGCTTCCTGTGGAATGGCTGTCTGGGAGAAGCCAGGAAATGTGCACATCTGAGCGATGGCTTTGCTGACTCTGAGTGTCACTGACATGCCAGGGAAAGCAAGTTGTCAGATGAGAGCAGGGACTAAGGAGTTAAACTCTTCGAGGGAGCCCAAGGAATAGCATCCTTCCTTTTTTGGCTGATCCTGAACAAAAGAAGAAATAAGAAAAGGAGTATGGAATTTTAAGTGAAACCTCAAATTTTATTATTGTGATTGTCATTAGGGTGAGTTGAGAATGTATTTCAGCCACCAGCCAGGTGGAACTTCCAATGGAAGCCTGAGGAGGCAAAACACCCCATCCCAGGAGGAGTGAAGGGGATGGAATAGCCATATGGACATATATAAAATAATACTGACTAAACGTTGGTCTGCTTTTAATGATAACCATTCACCAGCAGTTCTGAACAATGTCAGTGGTACAGGATTCCCCTTCCCGAGCAGAGCATTTCTTGTTCTCCCATTGCTGACAAACGTACTGACTGAGTGAAACTCACCCAAGGATGAGAGCAGAGAGAGCATCTCACCTGTGGAATAGAGGGGAGCTCTTGCTTCCCAAGGCGAAGAAAGAGAAAACTCAGCTGTGCGTGCCCTGGGCCGTTTTCCCAATTTACCAACCATGTAAACTGTTCTACATCTTGTGTGCAAAATAAATAAAATAACAGGGGAACAGGCAGGGTCCGTAATCATGGAGGAAAACATCAGAAGAGGGGGGAATGATCCTTGAAGTAGAAACAGGTAAATAATAAGGGAAGATAGAAGCAGAAATAAAATATGTAGCCTGAAAAGAGACTATTCAAAAAATGTGAATAATGATTTATTCATTTTTTTCCAGATAAAAAGTTTGGAATGAGGGTATGTAATGGAATCGCCAGTTGTAAATGGAAGGATCAAAATATCCATTGGTATATTTAAAACTATTAGTAAAACTAATTCAATTACTCCTATTGCAAGAAAATTGACAAGTAAATAGAATCTCAGAATCTAGGATCTGTAAACTGTGTTTTTTCTTCTTTATTCAATAATGGGAATTAAAGTGGCAGGATTTACCCTGCATTAACAATCCCCACCTTTTATTAGTGGCACATGAGAACACTCTTCTTTTACTTTTCGTCACATGACCTCTAGTTTTGTATCTTGATCAAGTGATGTGAGATTTGGAATCTCAGTTTCTCTTTCCATTCAACTTAAAAACCGACAGACATCTTTCTTACATATACTTAAACAATCTGTTAAATATGGGCAATATTTACAAAACTGAAAATAAATGGAGTAGAATCTCAATTTCATGGCTTGCCGTATTTAACACATTTCTATGACTATTTCACAGGGTGTTGATATAAAGTTTTAGATCTGTATATAGAATTAGAAATTACAAACTACTTTTTGAAATCGTTATAGATTTACTATTTAAAAATCTTAATCTAAATGAAGGTTTTATTTTTTATTTTTATTATTAAATCATAGCTGTGTACATTAATGCAATCATGGGGCACCATACACTGGTTTTACAGACCATTTGACGTGTTTTCATCACACTGGTTAACGTAGCCTTCCTGGCATTTTCTTAATTAATTGTGTTAAGACATTTATATTCTACATTTCACATGTACCCTTGTAAGATGCACCGTAGGTGTGGTCCCACCAATTACCCTCCCTCCGCCCAACCTCCTCCCTCCCCTCCCCTCCTTCTCCCCCTTCCCATATTCTTAGGTTATAACTGGGTTATAGCCTTCATATGAAAGCCATAAATTAGTTTCATATTAGGGCTGAGTACATTGGATACTTTTTCTTCCGTTCTTGAGATACTTTACTAAAAAGAAAATGAAGGTTTTAAAGTTCCACGATAAAAGGAGCTTCAGTAACACATATTTGTTGGTATATTTGAAATCATAAGTTAAAACAAAACCTTTAAGATTGAATATCACATTAATAAAATTGTACACATGTTGGGTGGTTTGATGGAATGGGGGTTTGTACTGCACCTGCTCTTCACGGTCACAAAGCAACCTCTTCAAAGTCTACAAACTCCACTTCCCATTGTTTTCTGCCCCAACACTGTTTACTTTTTAAGGATTGTCTTCCTGAGCCTGACTTATTCATTTGTTCAACAACATTTTATCCAACACCTACCGTGTTTCAAGCATCCTTGTAGATGTTTAAGAACAAGAGGGATAAAAACACTGTCTTACACAGTGTAAATTTAGTTACAGGAGGCAGAAATAAAAAAATAAAAAACAATGTGATGAAGAGGCAAATTCTGTGGTTAGTTAGAAAGGGATGGGTTGCATAATATTAATATAAAAGAACAGGGCACAGAATAAGGGGGGTAGGGCATGCTGAAGATGGTGTGGTGCAGCTATAAAGAGGATGCTCCACATAGGCCTCTTTGAACAGGGGAGGGAAGGAAGTGAGAAAGGTGAGTGAAGGAAATCAGTTCAGAAAAGAAGACTCCATGTGAGACTTTTGGGATGTAGCAATAAAGTCAGCATGGGAAGAAAAAAGTCATAGGAGGAGTGGCAAAGAGGAGGTAGCAGAAGCCAGATCATGCAAGGCCTTCCAAAGCATGGGGCCTTTGGAAGTTACTAAATGTGGATGTGGAGAGAGACAGCCCTAGGACAATTACTGGTCTTGTGAGAGTAAACAGGTGTGAGCGAGGGAGGAAGGAATAGAAAAAGTCAGTCAACAGGATGGAACCAACAGCCCTTGAATGAACAGAACTGAGGAGAAGAACAGAGCCATTAATTTTCTAGCATTGTACAGGTACAAAGTGACCTTGCCCAATCACAACACTGCTGTAATAAGTTAAAATGGTGGTTTTGACCCCGTCTCCCCTTGTGGGAAATATAGGGGACCTAGGAATAAGAACAGGATGAATACTGACGGTCTTCTCTGACTTCAGCAAATGAAGGCAGAGATTGGTCAGGGCGCGAGGCAGCTGTTGTTTCCAAGCCTGCCAACTCCCTTCCTGGGGAGTGCACTTTTGCTTCTAACAAGCCTCCCTAAGCCTGTACACCTTCACTCAATACACCTGCCACTATCACTCAGGTGTGCATTGTGTGCACGTTCTGAAATTCCCTTCTGTGACGTTACCGAGAAGGATTACGATGGTCACAGTCTCATCATGGGGAAAGATGAAACTGTTAGCGACAGTGAATAAAAAGTTATCTGGAGAAGCTGAGATCAGAGAGGTGGAGGAAGAAATGAATTTAGTTTTGGACATGTTGGGTTTGAGAAGTCTATCCAGGTGTAGATCAAAGTAGGCAGATCGATAAACATCTGAGAACAAGAATACAACGTTTATAGTCATTGCAGTATACGAGATGACCATAAAAGTGAGTGTAAATCAGAGGAGGGCAGACAAGAGGCAAAACTCTGGGCCTCAGGGCAGAGAAACCAAGAAAGGAAACCGAAAGACCTCTGAGAAAGTTAGGCAACCTGGACTCCAGCTTTATGTGGTGACAGAGACCAAAAGGTGACTTTATATCTATCAGTGGAGGTCACTGGCCCAATGAACAATGTTTTAAAAAGGAGGAGAGATAACTAACTAGAGTCGGTTTAAAAAGCACTGGGAGAAGAGAAATGTAAGTGAGTAGGTTGAAGCAACTTCTTCACAAAAACGCAGCAAATGTGGGCAACAACATGAAAAAAATAATTAGAAAAGAAATTGGAATCATTGTTGTTTTTTTAATGGAAAACACAACACAGCCAGAAGAGAGGAAATAAATGATGGTGCTGAAAAGGGAAGAATTTCCTGAGGATGACCTTGAGTTGAGTGGAGAAGATTAGAAAGTGCCCTTGAGATTGGATCAAGTTCTTTCATTGGTAATGAAACAGCTGGGTTAATGAATATGAGTAATAATAGGAAAGTAAATGTGAATGGGGACCTCTGGCAGTGTTCTTTTCTGATCGCCTTCTAAGTTATTCAGCCAAGTAAAAAGCAAGTAAAGCCAAGTAAAAAGCAAGTTCACTGGCTGAGAATGTGGATGAGGGAGAGACGTTGATTAGAGGTATTGACTATTATTATTAGGTTGAATTAAGAACAAAATTGAGGTTCATGATTATAACATTTGAGGGAGAGTTGTCACATATGTGGCAATTATATATGTAGAAGTTCTCCAGAAGGCATCTTAGTGGTAGGGAGGGAAGTATTACTCTTACAGGGCAGAAATCCACTTAATTAACTGGATGAGAAAGGATGGGAGGCAACTGGAGCTTGGTACTGGTACAGAAACCATGTTGGGGCTGTGGTGGCCCCTTGTTACTGCCATTTATATCATTTTGCAACACCAGAAATGCACCAGGCACTAGGCTGGGATTTAACATTTTTTGCTTCATCTCATCTGCACAGCATCCTCACAAAATAAAAATAAATATATTTATTTTTAGGTGAGAAAACTGACCTTTAGAGGTGTTCAGTTAATTTTTCTAAAGCTCAAACTTACAAGGCTTGGGGACAAGATCTAAGTCCAGGCAATCTTACCTCATCTCACTCCCCAATGGCTTCTCAAAGAATATAAACAAGTTTTGTAAAAAGCTTATTCCAGAAATTTATTAAGGATCTAATTGCCTCCATTTAATTAGCTAAAAACCACCCGGAATTTACTTATTCTAAAGGAGTCTTCCGGTTTTGCATCCTATAAACGTTCTGCCCATTATGAAGAGATGTACTTCCTTCTGGTCAACAGTAATTAATCATTTACAGTTTAAGTATTGCTACTGAATAATTCCAAGAACGTGTCCATATTTACAGAGACTTCTTAAGAACCTTATTCATATTCCATCTTGGTAAACATCTTCCCTATCTGAAAATCCGGATTCTTTCTTCCCTTTCCATGTGGCTGTCCTTTGTATTATTTGCTGATAGCCTATTTCCTAATCTATTTATTGCTGAATTTTTTACCTTCAATTTATTTCTGTCCTATTTAATGCCTTGTAGTCCTTTCTTGGATATCAGTCTCTATATGCCTCGGAGTTTCTACTACCACTCTGGGAACTAATAACACACAATTTCTTTACCTCCTGCCTCTGCTCCTTTCTCTTCCTTTGTTATTACCCGTGTGACTTCATTCATACCTCATTTCAAATAAGTTAGCTAACACACTAAATTATATGCTGCCTTGCAGGTAAAAATTTAACATTTACATTAATTTCTTAGTCACCTACTGCATGTCAGATACGGGATATGTATAGATAAAATCACAGATTATCAGACCAAAAATATTTTAACTGAAGAAATACAAGAGATGAGAAAGTGACCTTGGAATTGGGCTTTCCAGGTAGCTAATGTTCTAAATCCATCATCTGAGGTTAAAAGGTATAAATAAACCCAACAATTAATTTTAGAGATAGATATGGCATCTTTAATGAGTCTATACCGAGTTTTTTCTTCTTCATAACTAACTCTTTAGGTGAACACAAGAATGGCTCACACTTGACAGCTAAGTGGAATAAACACTGTGTACCTTCATTAGTAGAACTGACATCAGTGAAGTGAGATGTGTGTTATGAGAAGCACACAGGATCTGAGACTCACTAAAAGAATGGAGGACTCATGTCTTTCTCTTATGCATTTTTGTGCATAGATCATTAAAAATAATAACAAGGAGAATCACATGCATTGCGTGAGCGGTTGCAGCTCTTTCGGACATAACATTCCTACAGACACACACACACACACACGTGAAATGCACATCTGATGCAAAGATTAGCATAACATTCTGTCCTGGGCCTCTTAAGAAACACAAAGAGAGGTAAGACTTTTGATTTAGTCACTCTTAACAATAAGAAAAGCCAGTGTTTTGTTTCTAGATTTAAACTGTGCTAGATTACCAAATTTGTTTAACTTTGATTTCAAGATAACAACACCTGATTTGATTCTTTCAAAAGCCTTTTATGGAAATACAAAATCTGATGTACTCCATGATTACAAATGTATTATCTTGTTCGCCTACTATGGGTGTAATATTATCAGACTGCAGGTGTTTTTCTTTGCCTTTCTGCACAGGTGTGAGGAATGTAATGAAGGGCACTAGAGCTTCTTCCAGAAGAAATGAGAACATTTTTAGGGTCCTGCTGGCAGACTAGGAGGAAAAATATTGTCACAGGCATAAAAGCGAATTGTGTTTGGTGGAGTGGTAGTGGAGTATGAGTAATCAACCAGTTTAACCTATTTCTTAATCCGAGACAGCATCTTACCCTTTATACCACTGTTTAATACAAAAGCAGAGCCATGGCAATGAACATCACCACCATCGATGATTGAGTAAAATGCTAGCTGCATGCCTGCTACCTAATCCAGTATTACTCCGTTCGCAATTCCTCCTTTACAGAAAAATTATAACATGAATATTTGATTGAATTTAGACATTCAGTCTTCTCTGGCATGTCAGTTATGAATTGCAGAAAGTAAACTGTATGACTTTTCAAGAAGAAAGTTTTCAATGAAGCTATCCAAATCGGTATTCATTTTGGTTGCAATAGAACAAGATATTTTTATCCCAAGCAATAAGACATAAAAGTACTAATTAAAGTCATCGGATACTTAACTTATGCAGTAAGCATGAAAATCTCTTTTTCTGCAATATATTCCTCTTTGTAAAGCCGTGTTTCTATTGAATCATATTAAGCTTGAAGTATTAAGCTAAAGAAATGAATATCTAAAACTTGAATATTAAGCCACAACCCATAGAATTATCATCTAGTATACTAAGGAAAAGACTGATCTTCGTTGACTGACTGAAGTGTGCGGATGCCAATCTGTCAAAGGGAGTGTTTATGGTGCAAATATATATAGCGAGGCAGTAACAGTTGGTGTTGCACAAGTTTGCTAATATTGAATACTTTGAAATAAAAATAATTGGTTAAATAATAGCCTGCATAACCTATATCACATCAATCACAATTTTTTCCTTCAATGTGTTGATTAAGTGAAGAATATGAAAACACATTTATTGAACTTGGCTTATTTTAATGAAAAAAGTTTTACTGCCCTTAACCAGCCTCATTTCCCAAATTTTCTCTTCTGTGTGTCTGTTCTGACTGCCAACATGGGTGCTAATTAGGATCAATTTTGCTGGTGATATTTTTCTTCTCTTGGGGACTGAGGACAGCTGTTCACGAGGAACAGAAGTAAGAGTACCCCTGATTTCTGCACACCAGTGGGCTGTGGTAATTGATTTAAGTTATAGCTAATCCAGGCTAGTTTAGAACTCCATAACGGACTGTATATCCTATTAGGAATGCCACTAACCAACAAGCTTGCCTACGGTGACAAGGAAAACAACTCAATAGCACCAAAATCAGCCACCAGGAAAAAAAAAACACCTACTGGGGAGTGACAGGACTCACTTGGGAACTTGGCTTCTTGAACTGAAGACATTTTCAAGAAGATCTCTTTAAGTACTTAATGAAATGGAGGTTATCTTTTTTATTACTTTCATTTAAAAACACATTATGAAAGCCGGTTGGCTCTCCTTTGCTGTTGCCAAGTTTTGAATGCCTGATTGCCAGACCCACAGCAGAGCTCTAACTAATTTAAGATATAAGGAAGATGCATTTTCATTTCGGTTTATGGCTGCAAGTATCTGGGTCTGAAACTTTCCATCGCAGAAGACATGCAATATTAAACCTCAACAAACTGCAAACGGAAGTATCTATCAAAACATTGGTGTCTGTTAAGATGGATACAATTTCTTTTTAATGTAAAAATGAAAATTTAAATTCCACTGGGGCAATGAATGAGTAATTTTAAGTATTAAAATATATAGCTGCCTCTAAGAAACACATCTGAGGCCGTCACCATCAGATCAGATACATCACCCCCCTCCACGCCCGCCCCAAGCACCTCCCTGGCATTATTCCATTTTCTCACAAATACGCAGTTTAGTGTAAGATCCTGCAAACCTCTTGATCTGTTTTCTGTCTTCCTTCCCAGACCTTACCTAGGATCAAACACTGACACTTTTCCCTTTAAAATGTTCAATTTATTTTATTTTCTGAGACTTTTTCCCTTTCATTTCATCCTTGCATTCTAGCAACAACTTTGGAATTAATTAAATTACCTTTCTTTAGTCCAATCATCCCCCCACCTTGGTTTAACTTAAGAAATTTTTTCAAATGTGGATACTAGAGAGACATTCTGATTCAATTAATCTGCGGTGCTGCCCACACATGAGGATTCTCTATCTTTTTCTTTCCTTTTTTTTTTTTTTAAACAATCTATGTCGCCCTTGGTAGAGTGCTGTGACGTCACAGCTCACAGCAACCTCAAACTCTTGGGCTTCAGAGATTCTCTTACCTCAGCCTCCCGAGCAGGGACTACAGGCGCCCGCCACAATGCTCGGCTATTTTTGGTTGTAGTTGTCACTGTTGTTTGGCAGGCCTGGCCTGGGTTCGAACCTGCCGGCTCCGGTGTATGTGGCTGGTGCCCTAGCCTCTGAGCTGCAGGTGCCGCCCTACGTGCTGAGCTATAGGCTCCAAGCCACATGAGGATTCTTACAAACTCCACATCAGGTCAAATGTTGAGCTATGCATGAGAACCACTGTACTGAGCTTTTCTTTGGTGTTGCCTTCAAAATTTTATTGCTTCAGGATTCTTACCTTTGAAGAAGCTAATAGTAACCCTTTATTTGCTGTGGTCTCCGGTTTGAATGCCTGCACCTGTGCTTTAAAGGCCTGCACTATTTGGAGGGGCGTGGTAAGGCATACCCCTAAGAACCTAATCACATTTTTATCTGTACCTCCTTCATTTGTTCTCCTTGAGTCAGATCTACATTGATGAACATTCCTAGCAGCTTTACTTGTATCTGGTATCCAGGATAAGTCAAACACTGGAATCAGCCGAAATATCTTTTTTTTTATTTTTTTTTATTAAATCATAACTGTATACATTGATATGATCATAGGGCATCATACACTCGCTTCATAAACCATCTGACACATTTTTATCACAGTGGTTAACATAGCCTTTCCGGCGTTATCTCAGTTACTGTGCCAAAACATTTACATTCTACATTTACCAAGTTTCGCAAATACCCCTGTAATATGCACCACAGGTGTGATCCCACCGATCCCCCTCCCTCTACCCACCCACCCCCTTTCCCACTTCCCCCTATTGTTAAGTTGTAGCTGGGTTATAGCTTTCATGTGAGAGCCCCAAATTAGTTTCATAGTAGGGCTGTGTACATTGGGTACTTTTTCTTCCATTCTTGGGATACTTTACTAAGAAGAATATGTTCCAGCTCCATCCATGTAAACATGAAAGAGGTAAAGTCTCCATCTTTCTTTAAGGCTGCATAGTATTCCATGGTATACATATACCACGATTTATTAATCCATTCGTGGATCGATGGGCACTTGGGCTTTTTCCATGACTTAGCTATTATGAATTGGGATGCAATAAACATTCTGGTACAAATATCTTTGTTATGTTGTGATTTTTGGTCTTTTGGGTATATGCCCAGCAGAGGAATTACAGGATTGAATGGCAGATCTATTTTTAGATCTCTGAGTGTTCTCCATATATCTTTCCAGAAGGAATGTATTAATTTGCATTCCCACCAGCAGTGCAGAAGTGTTCCCTTTTCTCCGCATCCACGCCAACATCTCTGGTCTTGAGATTTTGTGATATAGGCTAGTCTCATTGGCGTTAGATGATATCTCAAAGCAGTTTGATTTGCATTTCTCTGATGATTAAAGATGATGAGCATTTTTTCATATGTCTGAAGGCCTTGCTCCTGTCTTCTTCAGAGAAGTGTCTCTTCAAATCCCTTGCCCAGCCTGCGATGGGATCCCTTGTTTTTTTCTTGCTGATGCGTTTGAGTTCTCTGTGGATTCTGGATATTAAACCTTTGTCAGAGATATACCCTGCAAATATCTTCTCCCATTCTGAGGGCTGTCTGCTTGCTCTGCTTACTGTGTTCTTAGCTGTGCAGAAGCTTTTTAGTTTGATCAAGTCCCAGTAGTGTATTTTTGAAGCTGCTTCAATTGCCCAGGGGATTCTCCTCATGAAATACTCACCCAGACCAATTTCTTCAAGGGTTTTCCCTGCATTCTCCTCTAGTATTTTTATAGTTTCATGTCTTAAGTTTAAATCTTTAATCCAATGAGAGTCTATCTTCGTTAATGGTGAAAGGTGTGGGTCCAATTTCAGTCTTCTACAGGTTGCCAGCCAGTTCACCCAGCACCATTTGTTAAATAGGGAATCTTTTCCCCACTGAATGTTTTTAATTGGCTTGTCAAAAATCAAATAGCGGTAAGTAGCTGGATTCATCTCTTGGTTCTCTATTCTGTTCCAGATATCTACTTCTCTGTTTTTGTGCCAATACCATGCTGTTTTGATCACTGTCGATTTCTAGTAAAGTCTGAGGTCTGGTAGTGTGATTCCTCCTGTTTTGTTTTTATTTCTGAGTAATGTCTTGGCTATTCGAGGTTTTTTCTGATTCCATATAAAACGAAGTAATGTTTTTTCAAGATCTTTAAAATATGACAGTGGAGCTTTAATAGGGAGTGCGTTGAAATTATATATTGCTTTGGGTAGTATGGACATTTTGATAATGTTGATTCTTCCCAGCCATGAGCATGGTATGTTTTTCCATTTGTTAACATTTTCAGCTATTTCTTTTCTTAGAGCTTCATAGTTCTCTTTATAGAGATCTTTCACGTCTTTTGTTAGGTAAATTCCCAAATATTTCATCTTCTTTGGCACTACTGTGAATGGGATAGAATCCTTAACTGCTTTTTCAATTTGACTGTTGTTGGTGTATATAAAGGCTACCAATTTATGAATGTTGATTTTGTAACCTGAGACGCTGCTGTATTCCTTGATCACTTCTAGGAGTTTTGTAGTAGAGTCCCTAGTGTTTTCCAGATACACAATCATATCATCTGCGAAGAGCGAGAGTTTGATCTCTTCTGACCCTATATGGATACCCTTGATCACCTTTTCTTCCCTAATTGCGGTGGCTAAAATTTCCATTACAATGTTGAAAAGCAATGGAGACAATGGGCAGCCTTGTCTGGTTCCTGATCTGAGTGGAAATGATTCCAATTTAACTCCATTCAATATGATATTGGCTGTGGGTTTGCTATAGATAGCCTCTATCAGTTTAAGAAAAGTCCCTTCTAGACCAATTTTCTTGAGTGTTCTGATCATGAAGGGATGCTGGATATTATCAAAAACTTTTTCTGCATCAATTGAGAGAATCATATGGTCTTTGTTTTTTAATTTGTTTATGTGCTGAATTACATTTATAGATTTACGTATATTGAACCAGCCTTGAGACCCTGGGATAAAACCAACTTGGTCATGATGTATAATTTGTTTGATGTGTTGCTGGATTCTGTTTGTTAGGATCTTGTTGAATATTTTTGCATCTATATTCATTAGTGATATCGGTCTATAATTTTCTTTTCTTGTTGGGTCTTTTCCTGGTTTGGGGACCAAGGTGATGTTTGCTTCATAGAACGTGTTGGGTAGTCTTCCTTCTTTTTCTACATTTTGGAACAGGTTGAGTAATATAGGTACTAATTCCTCTTTAAAGGTTTGGTAGAATTCTGACGTGAAACCATCTGGTCCCGGGCTTTTCTTTTTAGGGAGGTTTTGTATAGTTGATGCTATTTCTGAACTTGATATGGGTCTGTTCAACATTTCCACTTGATTCTGGTTAAGTCTTGGAAGGTGGCGTGCTTCCAAGTATGGGTCTATTTCCTTCAGATTTTCATATTTCTGAGAATAAAGTTTCTTGTAATATTCATTAAGGATTTTTTGGATTTCTGATGAGTCTGTGGTTATTTCGTCTTTGTTGTTTCTGATTGATGATATTAGAGATTTCACTCTTTTTTTCCTGATTAGGTTGGCCAGAGGTTTATCTATTTTATTGACCTTTTCAAAAGACCAGCTTTTTGATTTATTGATCTGCTGTATTATTCTTTTGTTTTCAATTTCATTTAATTCTGCTCTAATTTTGGTTATTTCTTTTCTTCTACTGGGTTTGGGGTTGGAATGTTCGTCCTTTTCCAGTTGCGTGAGATGTCCCATTAAGTTGTTAACTTCCTCTCTTTCCGTTCTCTTGAGGAAGGCTTGCAGTGCTATAAATGTCCCTCTTAGAACTGCCTTTGCAGTGTCCCAGAGGTTCTGATAGTTTGTGTCTTCATTGTCGTTTTGTTCCAAAAAATTGGCGATTTCTTTCTTAATCTCATCTCTGACCCAGCTATCATTCAGCATAAGGTTATTTAACTTCCATGTTTTTGTATGGGTATGCAGATTCCTGTTGTTACTCAATTCAAGTTTTATTCCATGATGGTCCGAGAAGATGCATGGAATAATTTCTATTCCTTTAAATTTACTGAGGTTAGACTTGTGACCTAAAATGTGGTCAATTTTGGAGTAAGTTCCGTGGGCTGATGAGAAGTATGTGTATTCAGTTTTGTTGGGATGAAATGTTCTGTAGATGTCTGCTAAATCTAAATATTGGATGGTTAGGTTTAAATCTAAGATTTCTTTGCTCAGCTTCTTTCTGGAGGATCGATCCAACACTGCCAAGGGAGTGTTGAAATCTCCGACGATTATGGAGCTGGGGGAAATCAAGTTACTCATGTCTGTTAGAGTTTCTCTTATAAATTGAGGTGCATTCTGGTTGGGTGCATAGATATTAATAATTGAGATCTCATCATATTGAGTATTACCCTTAACAAATATGAAGTGACCATTCTTGTCCTTCCTTACTTTTGATGGTTTAAAGCCTACTGTTTATCTGCAAATAAAATTGCAACACCTGCTTTTTTCTGATTACCATTTGCCTGAAATATGGATGACCATCCTTTCACCCTGAGTCTGTATTTGTCTTTTAAGTTGAGATGTGACTCTTGTATGCAACAAATATCTGGCTTGAGTTTTTGTATCCAGTCAGCTAACCTATGCCTCTTTAGAGGACAGTTTAAGCCATTCACATTGATGAAGTATTGAAGGAAATACTTCAACCTGTTCTGCACACTGACCACCACAATGGATCAGCAGCAAAGTAAGAACTCAGAAATTAAAGGACAGAACCAAACCTCCACACTGATGCAAAAGATAAAACTAAGCAATGGACTCTCACAAAATAAGACAAATAGAATACTACCACACTTATCAATTATCTCAATAAATGTTAATGGCTTGAATTCCCCACTGAAGAGACATAGATTGGCTGACTGGATTAAAAAATCCAGATTCCCAAGTCTGGTGGAATTTTGGGTATCGAGTTTTTCAAAGGTCCAGTGGACATTTTTAATCCTTTCACCAGTGTGGAAGTTGGAGTTTGATCCGAAGTTTCTGAGTGAGTTTACTTTTGTGGTATAGGATTGGGTTGGTCATTGTGGAGGATAGGTCTGAGAATATCCTGAAGAGCTGGTTTACTTATGGCAAATTTTTTCAACATATGAATGTCATTGAAGTATTTAATTTCTCCATCATAGATGAAACTCAGTTTAGCTGGATACAAGATCCTGGGTTGAAAGTTATTTTGCTTTAGGAGATTAAAAGTTGATGACCAGCCTCTTCTGGCTTGAAAAGTTTCAGCAGAGAGATCTGCAGTTATTCTAATATTCTTACCTTTGTACGTAATAGTTTTCTTTCGCCGGGCTGCTTTGAGAATCTTCTCTTTCATGTTAACTTTAGTGAAGCTAATTATGATATGTCTGGGGGATGACTTATTGGGGTTGAATTGTGCTGGGGTTCTGAAGCTGTCTGCTATCTGAATTTCAGATTCTCCAGGCATGTCTGGAAAATTTTCTTTCATAATTTCATGCAGAAGGGCCTCTGTGCCCTCGGAGGTGACTTCATCGTTCTCAGAAATTCCTATAATCCTTATGTTGCTTTTTTTCGAATTATCTGAGAGTTCTCTGAGTGAGTGATCCGTTTTTGCTCTCCATTTCTCTTCCTCTTTGAGAGATTGGGAGCGTTCGAAGACTTTATCTTCAATGTCAGAAATCCTTTCTTCTGCTTGCTCCATTCTGTTACTGAGGGATTCTACTGTATTTTTCATATCTTTGAGGGCTGTAAGTTCTTGCTTCAGTGTGTCTAAGTCTTTGGTGGTTTTGTCTTTAAATTCGTTAAACTCTTGAGACAATTTTTGAATTTCTCCTCGAATTCCTAATTCCATTTTATTAATCTTGTCTGCAATCCAAATTCTGAATTCGATTTCTGACATCTCAGCCAGTTGTTTATGAATGGGATCTTCAATCACATCTGCCGTATCTTTTCTTGGGGGGTTTGATCTATTCTGGTTATTCATGTTACCAGAGTTTTTCCGCTGATTCCGCCCCATGGTTATTTTACTCCCTTTGGTTTTTCCCCTGGGGTTTTATCGAGGGCCCGTACAGTGTTGTGGCCTGAGAAACTGGGGCCCTGTCTGGTGTAGTGGAGCAAAGTGGTTCTGTCTTGTTTTCAGCTGGTTTCTGTTCGATCCTATTGCAACTTCTACTCTGGCTTGAAGTCTCAGCTTTTGTTTGCGTCCTTGTGATCACAGCTTGCCTCAGCGGTGTTGATGTGCGTTCTTCAACCTTCTCTCCTGGTGAGGCTCAAGTCCACCAGGATACTTACTAAATTCCTGTCCCTTAACTCTCCTTCTGGACAGGAGCCTCTGTTGAAAGCTGGCTTCAGTCCGCCATCTTGTCTCCCTCCACCCCAAATATCTTTCAACGTCCAATTACACAATATTTAGGATGTGACAAAATTCTAGAAATGGAGGTCAGATTACTCTAAATGTATATTTACAGTTATATCAATAAAACGTTCACTTGAAACTTTTCGACTCATTACAAGATCCAGGCGTTTCCCAGCACCAGTGCACATGGGGTATTTAGCACATCTGTCTGTTACTCAACATCTCTGGGAAACCAGCAAGGCCGGAAATAGCACATGATCCCAAACAGGTACATGTTAATATTCCTCCCACCAAAGCAGGAGCCCTGCGCTATTCTGGCCTTTGATGTGAAATAAGTAATTGATAAATTAATATCAATTGATTTGTACTGTAAATTAAAGGAGATGGATTTTATCTTTTAAATAATGGTAGCTAGAAACGATCATAAAAATGATGGGAGATCTATTTCGGCTCATCCAGGAAAGTGGCAAATATAAAAATAACATAAACCCTACAAGAAAAATAAAACAATATTTGAAATTAAAGTAATATACTTCCAAAACAGAATATTTGGTTTGACTTACTATTTTCTCTACGAAGACAAACATATAGCACATTTCACTTATTTTGTTGACAGAAAATCACCTGTTACAGTGGGAGAAAACACCTTCTCCCTGTACTTTCCAGTTTTGGCTAATGTGGACAGCCTTGTTATAAATATTTTAGTCACATTCTCTAATTAACATTTCTTGCAGACCAGTCACAATGTTTATTCTGATTCCTCATCCTCCTTCCTTTTACAGTGGTGCTCGGAAAATGACACTTTGTCACATGAGGAAAATCTTCTCCTGCAGAAAACAGATAGTCAAGCAGAATCAGAAAAAGAAAGAATTCAGAGATTCCCACCTGGTCATGATGTATTATGTTTTGTTTTGTTTTGTTTTGATATGTAGCTTAATTCTGTTTGCTAGGATTTTATTGAGCATTTTTCATCAGTATTCATTAATGAAAAGGGATTCCTATTTTAGTCTTCACTTTCACGAAAGATAAATGTCACCTACATCCTTAATTGCCTTTCCTCTTTCAAGAGGTTGTATGAGACAGACAGAAAGCATAGACTTAGAAAAGGCAAACAACGGGAGTGAGCATGTTCTTCCTGTTGGAGGGTACCTGGAACTAGATGGGGACTTTAGGAAGCTGTTCATTCCTTTATGAAATAGATACATCATCTGGTTGCTCTGTAATGCCCAAACAATGAATGTATCAAATAGCAAAAATGATGGTGTATTGTTTCCCCAGATTGTAGCGCTTTCTGATTTGGCATAGCTAATGCATTTTCATATCAATTGCAAGTAGCAGTAATATGCTACCTGATAAGAAGAGAGAAGAAAAAAAAAAAAAAAAGAAAGCCATGATTCTTCAAACAAGAAGAGGGAAGGGTATTCTAGTTAAAAAAACAAAAACTAAAATACTAATGTGTTTAATACCAAGTACATATTTTATACCCCAAAACACACTTAAAATCATTATCACACACATACATCTCACAATTACATCATGAAATAATAGTAAAGTGTAACACGTAATCTGATTTAAAGTTAGTCTACTCCTTAGAAATTTGGAGCTAGAATACTCTGGCTTCTCTTCAGATCGTATAAATCTTTCACCTTTAACTAAAGATTTCCGTGGAGAAATTTAGAGCTAGGGCTCAATGAAGGTTGACATGACCATGAAAGTCACCCCATCGATAATGTAGCCACTCTTAAATAGTGTGTGGTCTGAGGTGACCCCCGCTACGTATTTGCATAGGCATGTATTATTTTTGACTTCTGCAAATTAAATAGCCCTCTCCTGGCTAGAAGCCTTACTTATGACACAGTCAACTCATTTCTTTTATGTCATATGTTTTATAAATTGTATTCTTACAATAATGTAAACTAGAGAAAAAAATAGTGTTAAGAAAATCATAGAGAATGGAAAATACAATTACTATTCATTAAGAGGAATTGGCTCCTTCTAATGGTCAGCATCCCAGTCACCTTCATATTCAGTGGGCTGAGAAGGACAGGGCTGTTGGTCTTGCTGTCTCAGAGATGGCAAAGGTGGAGCAGGTGGAGGAGGTGGGTGGGAGGCAGAAGACCAGGCACACTGTGTGTGACTTGTGTGGAAAAAATATGCAGCCCCTTAGGGCCCTCCCAGTTCAAATCCATAGTGTCCAAGAGTCAACTGAATAAGAAGCCAGTGTAGAAAGATGAGTTACAGAGAACCGGGGAGATCTGGGGTGAGTGAGGAAAGGCAATTAACCCTAAACTGAAGTCTGGCTCTTGATGGTTTTTATACATTATCAACCTGGGAGTAAAATGACACCAACAAGGCAGGGAGTGCTGCCTTCAGATGCCAGCGGGGAAGTCATTCTAGCCTGTAATGAGAGCCTTTACTAGGCCGCGAATAAGAAAAAGTACGGTTTAGGATCCATCATATGTTCTTCGATTTTCAATAATAAGATATCAGTCCATGCGTTTTTTTAGCTTTGAAGTTTTATTTCAGACGTTGATTTCTAGTCTTCTGTTAAGATGCATATCCTTCAGGACGTATGTTCTTCAAGGCTGTTTTTCAGAACTGAGAGCACTTTGCATATCATACAGGGGCTTTTACACAGCATGACCGTAACGGAGAAATGAAAAACCAAATGAAATATGCTGTTTATGTTTGAAGGTCCATATTACGAATGCAAAGGGTTTCTACCAATCTCAAAAAAAAAAAAAAAAATGTGTATTTTTTGAAGCTGGTTGAGTTAAAAAGTAGTCATTAGAGGCAACGAATATTTATAAGGTTTTTTTGTTGTTTTGATTACAAAGAAAAAACAAAAAAACGGATCAGCTTGACAATGATGGAATGCGAAGGAGTGGAGGCAAATGCACTTCCAATGCAGAAACATAAATCCCAGGGATTTAAATACATGACATAGGAGGAAAGCAAACAGCTGGAGAGTTCTTGGTTAGGTTTTGGTCACAGTATTAAAAAAGAAAAATCGAAATTCCTTTTACCCTTTTTCTCCTTAGAGAGCAAATCTGAACGATAATGGTTTAATAAGAAGATGGTACTTGGTTTAAGGTCCAGTGATGAAAAGCTTTCTTCTTTCTCCTATATTGCTCTAAATCATAGTTTTTTTAAAGCTTTTTCTGACCCTCTCTGAGCTCTGTTAGAACACATTACGTTTTCTTATTATGCTTCTGTGCTTTTCGCTCTGTGTAGAAACCTCAGCCCTGATGATTTGGTTTCCTAAAATGAATTTCCATGAGTAGAAATTTAAAGCAAATTATTTATAATTAAAATGGTTCCCAACAACCAATGTTATTAGAAGTCATAGTTGAAAGTGCATGCTGTTTGAACTGTATCTGATAACGTGTTACCCCAGCTGAAATGGAAGGATTTGATGACCTACAGCTACACCCTCAACAAGCTCCATCCCTTAAATTGAGTGCAATGGTGATGATAATGTTTGACTATATTGTGTGTATGCACATTCATAAGTATATAATAAATTATAACATCTAGTATTTAATATATTATAATCATATAAGTAAATTTAGAAAGTAATTTTTCTACATCTTTGCTTTCCATCCAAACCTTATTTTTTCTCAGAAACCTTTATATGCAAATTTTTTAAATGTGTGTATGTACGTTGTACCATATATGTCTATATACACATATATAAATAAGGTTGCATTTTCATTACATCCATATTATTTGAGTTATATTATTCGTTATATACATAGGAGGTATCTTTCTTAAAGTGAATCATTTCCCTGTGTTCTAATATTTGATGCTATATATGATAACAAGGAGAAACACTGAGAGATTATTTTTCTTTTTTTCTCTCTCTCTTTTTTTTTTTTTTGCAATTTTTGCCCAGGGCTGAGTTTGAACCTGCCACCTCCAGCATATGGGGCCCGCGCCCTACTCCTTTAAGCCACAGGTGTCACCCGAGATTATTTTTCTTAACGATATTCAGAACCTAGCTGATCACTTCTGAGGGAAAAAATTTAGAATCTGCTTATTTTTAAATGTTTTCATCTAAAAATTTTCAAATTTTCTTTTTAAAAGAAAACACCCTATTAAACACCTCATTAAACACCCTAATAGATATAATATACCTTAGGACTAGACTGAGATATTTAAGTGACAGGATACTTCCCCTTTGGGAACCACTGTAAAATACTTTAAGGCAAGAGGGATTTTGCTCCATAGGTGCAAAGCCAACATAGCCATCAATGCAAAACGAGCGCTTCTAACATCATTGTTAGGTAGTAAAGGTGCAATATGATTCCCCAGTAGTTTTCTAGAGCTGCAATTTTGTATCACATTTTTAAAATCACAGAAGACGACTTTCGTATAAAGGTGTAGAAATTATCTGGAGATTTGTTTTCCAATTGCTACTGGCAAACTGTCATGGTCTTTACCAGTTAAGAATTGAAAATGTGAGTACCAGATGTTTTTAAATTCACTTAGAGAATAAACATCAAGGAATCCTGAGATCTTTGTTTAAGAGAATTTTCTTTTACTACTTTTAGTGTGCTTTTCTAAAACCAATAAATACGTCATTCTTGATTTTCAAGTAAAAAAAAAATTGCCAGTATAACATAGTTGCAGAAATAAAAAAAAGGAAACATATTTAAATATAGGCATGCTGAATGAAAAGGAAGGAAGGAGGGAGGAAGAAAGAGAAGGAGGAAAGGAAGGAAGGAGCGAGGGAGGGAGGAAGGAAGGAAGGAATACAAAAGAGAATCTTTCAGAGAATTACAAATCAGCATAATTATCTCTAAGAATAAGATTTATCAATTTCTGATTTAGCTATAAGTGATCTAAAAGTATAAATCATTGTTCATAATGTTATAGAAAAACAAATATACTTTACAGAAACATATCAGTTACAGACATGGCCTTTGATAAGCTAATTTGAATCACTAACGTTACGTCCATGCCCCATGCTGGAATTGTGTTTTAAGTAAAACCAGAATTTTTCCTTTTGACAATTACATGAGTTACGCAAATATAAAAAGACTAAAGTACTTTTTAAAAATAACTTCTAATTCCAGTGCCGGTGAACATACGAGAAGTAGCGAATAGTCAGAAAAATTTCTTATCAATTCCTCCCAGCCAGTGGTCTTGTGGTTTTAAGTAAAATGTTTAGGAAGAAGCATATTAGGTAGTTGGGTTATTGATAATGTTTTGTTTGTTTATAATTCTGGTAATGGGTGTTTTCTAGGAAAAATAATATTGTTACCTGAAACAAAATTAGTCCAGTACCTGTTATATAGTAGATATATTTTCTCCCCTTCTGTGGGTTATACCTTCACTCTCTTGATCATTTCCTTTGCTTTTTAGAAGCTTTTTACTTTGATGTGATTTTATTTGTCCGTTTTTGGTTTGATTGTCTGCTTTTCGGGTTTAACTGAAATCTTTACCCAGACCAATATGCAAGAATGTTTTCCCAATATTTCCTTATAATGGTTTTATGGTTTTGGGTCTTAGATTTAAACTTTTAGTCCATTTTGATTTGATTTTTATAGGTAGCCAGAAATAGGGGTCTACTTTCATTGTTCTGTATGTGGAAATCCAGTTTTCCAGCACCATTTATTGAGAAAATTTTTTTCTCCAAATATGTCCTTGATTGCCTTGTCAAAAATAAATTAATTACAAATGTGTATATTTAATTCTGGGTCCTTACTCTGCTCCATTGAGTGTGTGTCTACTTATATGCTGATATATGCTGTTTTGTTTACTATAGCTTTGCAGAATAATTTGAAATCAGGCAAAGTGATGGGTTTGGTTTATTATGTGTCTGTTTGTTCGTTTCCAGTTTTCTCAGGATACTTGAGTAAAAGTATCTGGTCTATTGTGGTTCTGTATAAATTTTTGTGTTTTTTAATTTCTGCAAAGAATGTCCATGATATTTTGATAGAAATTGCATTGACTCTGTAGACTGATTTGAGAGGCATGAGTATTTTAACAATATTGAGTCATCTAATCCATGAACATAGAATATCTTTGTGTTTTTTTGTATCTTCTTAAAATTCTTTCATCAATATTTATAGTTCGGTTAAGTTTATTCACAGGTATTTTATTTAATTTATTTAAATGGGATTACTTTCTTAGTTGCTTTAGCTTTGCCTTTCATAGGGAAATGTACGCATATTGGCTATTATAGCGGAAAATTTCTTTTTTCCTTTTACTTTTATTTTTAACTTAATTTTTATTAAATCATAACTGTACGTATTTATGGGTTACAATGTCATGATTTTTTCCCTTGTAATACAATATTTGACTTCTCCTTTTTTGTGTGTGGTTTCTGTTTTCATAGCTTTTCTTTTCTTTCTTTTCTTTTTTTTTGGAAACAGAGTCTCACTCTGTCACCCTGTGTAGAGTGCTCTGGCATTATGGCTCACAGCAACCTCAAACTCTTGAGCTTAAGTGATTCTCTTGCATCAGCCTCCCAAGTAGCTGGGACTACAGACACCCGCCACAGTGCTGGGCTATTTTTTCAGAGATGACGTCTCATTCTGGCTCAGGCTGGTCTTGAACTCCTGAGCTCAGGCGATCCACCCACCTCAGCCTCCCAAAGTGTTAGGATTACAGGCGTGAGCCACTGCACATGGCCCAGCTTTTATATTCTGAGAGGTTTTAGGAAGAATATTGGCTTAAATTATCATCCTAATAATGTCTGTCTTATTTTCAAATATTATAGGTTATACTCACTCTGAATTTTCTATTTCCTTGTATGAGTATGTGTGCGTGCATCTGTGTATTTTATGTTGGCATGTTCATATTTTCTTATGTTATAATTAGACATAACTTTTGTCTGAGTCTATTTGTGCTGCTATTACACAGAAAAAAACTCCCAGCTTATAAACAAGAAAAATTTATTTTAAAAAAATCCATAGCTTATAAACAACAAAGTTCTGAAGCTTGTGGGGAGACCAAGATCAAGGCCTTGGCAGACTCAGGATCTGGTGAAAGCCACTTCCTCATTCCTGGGTCACCAGCTGTCTGCCCATCCTAACCTCATGTATGGGGCGGGGGGACAGGAAAGATCTCTGCAGGGTTGTTTTATATGAGCATTACTCCCATTCATGAGCATTCCATTCTTGTGCTTTAATCACTGCCCAAACCCTCACCACCTAATACCATTTCCTTGGTGGTTAGGATTTCAATATATATACTAAGATGGTGGGAGCATGGCTGCAAACATTCTGACTACAGCCTCTGTCCAGTCTGTGACTGAGGACTTTGACCGGGTGAGTCAGTAGAGTCTCCGTGTGTGTGTGTGTGTGATTCTTTGTTTGGCTAAGCATAGGTATGTATTAAATAAGTAGTATTCCCATTCCAAATCTTATATTTAGCAAGCTTTGGTCAGCATTTTTCTTTTTAGTCGTGATGATTTCTTTCTACTACTTCCATGTCCAAGATCCCTGATAGTTTATGGTGATCTTCTACATGAAAATCATCAGTCCTTGACATAACATTCTGCAGGCCTTTTTCTCTCTCTCCTCTTTCTTTAGTAGACTTCTGTAGGGAAGTATTTCTCCCACAGTGACTGTACCAATAGCATACTGTTTTCCTATGCTTTTCCAACTGTCTTCTGCAATTTGAAATTTCTGACTGGGTGCACAAGATTTAGCTAAATACAGACACTGGGCATTACCCACTGCCAGTCTCCCTGAGAAGCATAAATATATAGAAATTAATATTTCTTCATCTTTTCTAAAGGGCACAAACTTGTATTTGAGCCAGTCATTAGTGAGGGAGAATCTATAATCATGCTGCTATTTTTATTAGATTATCCATTTAGAGAAGCAAAACAAGTTTATGTGGTGCTAGACCTCAGAAATGCTTCCTTTTGAATTTCTACCATGAAAATTGAGTTAATGTCTTTTTAACTTCTTAGGTAAGGCTGCTTTTTGGTATTAGTAATTTTTGTTTCGTCTTATGTTAATGTTATTACTGTGAACTTTTTATTTGTTTTTAATGCGAGAATTTATACCTTGGGGCTATTAAAGAGATACTATTTTGAATCAGAAATAAACAAAGATATTAAAAATGATTTTCCACATCACGCCTTCTTGTCACCTTTTTAGATCTTCTTTTCATCTCTGACTGGCTTCAGATAACTATTCTTCTTCCAGAACTTCATGTAGGAGTTACAGGAATAAGAATCGAGGATTCCCTGCACTTCACTAATAACCTCCACCTGTCAGAATTCCTTCATAGCAAACAAATAAAACAAACAAAAAGATGAAACAAATCAACAGACTATTAAACAAATGCACACGGGTGTTTAGGGCAGAAGACATGGAGGTATGTCACATCAAGGAGTTAATTCTGAGGGAGGGAAATAAAAGTCCTAATAGCTCTCGATTGGCTCCGCTCAATTCATCAGGAGTGAAAATTACCCAGCCATCTGCAGTCAAACTCCGGGGCAGTATGATCTTGCCTGAATTACCCAGCTGCCTGGAGAACACTCAGTCTTGATGATACTTCTCAGGAAACCCTGGTGGGGTAAGCAGATGGGTGTGACTTCAAATGTTCCAGGATTGATCCTGGCTAGCAGCACGACAGCCACCCTAATTAGGTCTCTTCCCCAGCGTGTTCACACCTACCCTCCTGCTGGTGGCACTGACTTCTCTTCTGACTCACATAACCATGTACTGGGTGCTGTGTCCGTGAGAGAGAAAGGTGAGGAGATAAACTCTGGACCCGGAGGAAAAGGCTCTCCGTTTGTTCTATATCCCCATACCTCATATCCTTGTCTCCTGCCTTGGCAGGAGACATTTTGGGGGACAGAATAAGAAAGATGGAAAGAATTAACTATTCAATATCTCCTGTGGGTTTTTAGCTAAAAGGCTAATGAAAGGGCCAAGCACTGTCATTATCACTGTGTGATCTGATTATGGTGATTATGTGACCAAGAACAAAAATGTAAAAAGAGAGTAACTGTTACTGGGATGGGAAAGTTTGCATACCTGAATAAGGACCCCCCACACACACACGAATCCAGCTGTCTCATAGATGGAGCAAAACTGTCACTTCCAAAATCATTGTCATTTTACAGTGACATGAAATGCCTATTCACCACACCATCAAGAACAATGCAGGTACGTGTAAGGCTCGTGAGGACACACGGGAGCATTTGTAGTTTTCCAGTGAGTATGAAAATAACAACAGCCCGTATTTGAAAATAGCAGCCTGGGATATTTTTAGGTATTCATAGGAAAAATGCTATGATAGCCTTATTATAATGAAGTTTATAATAACCTAATGCCCACTCATGAACAGATAAATCCACAAACATGTAAAACTAGATGAAAGAAAATATTATAGTAAAAATACTCTGGAGCATCACTTAATAAAATATTTAATCAGACAATAAGTGTGGTCATCAAGGTTTATGAAGTATTTTGTCAAAAGAGGTGGGTATGGTGTATGGATTTAATTGTGTATTACCTTGATTTAAAATATTTGAATACTTGGGATTGTAGTATGTAAGTCTCAGGTTATTCTCTTGCCCCAGTCCTTTCACATAAGGAACGTGGCTGAATTTAGGACATGATGGTTGTTGGAGGAGGGCCAGCTCGGTGCAAATTCTCCGTCCCTCTTGTATTTACCTCTGTCTTCACGCAGTCCCCTCTTCCACCTGCAGCTTATGTCCTTTTCCCTTGTTTGTGTTTGCAATATTGCTCTCAGAAGCCTTTAGACCTAAGTGGAGAAAAGTAAACACGTATGTGCACACACACATATAATCGCCGTGATCCAATTAATAAGCACAAAGTAGCATATTTTAATACCATTAGCATATACATACACATGTATATTATGTATAGTACTACGTAAATGCACACATACTATTATAGTGTCTGTAGATCTCTATGTGTATATATGTAGATAGAATTGCACAACCAATGAATGTGGAATAAAAATTAATTTTCAAGAAAAAGTGAAACATGCTGAAGCTACAAAAACAGATTTTTTTTTTACCATAAAAATAAAGAGATTAAGATGTTGTAATATTTATAAATTAACATAAAAGGCTCATAAAAGTAAAATCATAGCCATAGATGTAAAACATAAAATTATTAATTATTTAGAAGATAACTTAGGAAAAAAATCTAGGTGACACAGGGTCTGCTGATGATTTTTTGGCATTAGCACAGAAAGAACCATCCATAAGTACAAATGGGTAAATTTGACTTTGTTAAAATCGAAAACTTCTTAGTGAAAAGATTAGCCGCCAAGTAGGAACATTTGCAAATCACATATCTAATACAAACCCGTATCTTAAATATACATGGAACTCTAAAAATTCAAATGAGGAAAGTACAATTAAAGATTAGGAATAATATCTGAACCAACATCGCAACAAAAAAAGACACACAGGTGACAACAATAAGCATTTTACAAAGCTCCAGTGTCATATGTCGTTAGAGAACTGCAAATTCAAACACTGAGATACCACCGCACACTTATTAAACCTGCAGAAATACAATATTCACACAGCAACGAATACCACCAGCAAGGATGCTGTCCTTGCCGGTGGAAATGCAATATGGCCCAGAGACTCTAGAAGACAGTTTTCTAGGTGCCTCCAGAGGCAAAAATTGCCTCACAGTAGGACAGAGAAGTCTTATTTCTAAGCATTTAGCCAAATGATTTGAAAACTTACATACACCAAAAACCTGCACACAAATGTTTATAACAGGGCTATTGATGATGCCAAAACTTAGAAGCAGCTTATATGTCCTTTAAAAAAATGAAAGATGGAGACTTTACCTCTTTCATGTTTACATGGATGGAGCTGGAACATATTCTTTTTAGTAAAGTATTTCAAGAATGGAAGAAAAAGTATCCAATGTACTCAGCCCTGCTATGAAACTAATTTATGGTTTTCACATGAAAGCTATATCCCAGTTATAACCTAAGAATATGGGGGAGGGGGAGAGGGAGGGGAGGGAGGGGGGAGGGGGTCCGGGGGAGGGTAATTGGTGGGATTACACCTACGGTGTATTTTATAAGGGTACATGTGAAACTTAGTAAATGTAGAATATAAATGTCTTAACACAATAACTAAGAAAATGCTGGGAAGGCTATGTTAACCAGTGTGATGAAAATGTGTCAAACGGTCTATAAAACCAGTGTACGGTGCCCCATGATTGCATTAATGTACACAGCTATGATTTAATAAAAAAAAATGAGTGCTAATCTGTTTTATGTGCCAATCTAGAGGGTGTTTTTTTGGATAAAATTAATGTTTAAATTGAAGAATGCTGACTAAGCAGATTTCCTTCCACGCTGGGGCTTCTTCCAAAATAAGACAACAGAACACTTAGCTTCAGACTTCTATCTCTCAAACAAACCTTATTCTTCTTACTTCTTTCTTTATCCAGCCAACTTCTTAAAATGTGCTGCTCCAGCCTGGCCTGTGTTTAACGGACGTCCAGCTTGTAGTCTGAACCCAGACTAAGTCAGTACTCACATCCTATCTCTGCCAAGAATCTTGTATTGGCATGTCCAAGTCACACAATAATGCCCTTTTGTGACATAACACAACACATTTTACATTAACATATATTCTAACATTTGATTATGTATCATTTCTGGCAATTCTCTAGTTTTTATGTGAATGTGTTCTCTCAATACCATAAACTCCTTACAAATAGACTTATTATTTTACTTCCTTTTTTTCTTTCCTTCTTTCTGTTCTTCCTTCTTCCTTCCCTTCTTTCCTTTCTTCGACAAATTGTTACTGAGATCTAGCCGTGCTCAAATCAATGGACTAATCATCTTGCGAAAAAAGCTAAGTGAGGACTTCCACGGATTAAGAAACTCACAGTCTAGAGAGAAACTCAGACCAGCATGATAAATATAATTGCGGAGTTTATCATAGAGAGTCTGTGTACTAAAGGATATACTGTGACTGTCACACTGTGTTATCCAATAATAAGTTAGTATTTTATAGAAATGATGTTGTGGTTAGTATAACTATTTGTAACAACAATATTATATCCTATTAGAGTAATTACGCCAGGTTTACACCAAAAATATTAATGATAATTGAACAATATTATAGAATATTAATTAATAAGCTTACTCAAATAAATCTTAATACAAACCTTTCACAAATCATTCTGTTTATATCTGCTCTAAAATCTTCACACATTTGCTTCTTTCCATGATTGCAAATGATCAGAAGTTGAGAAATTGGCTGTATATCAATTAGCCACCAAAATTCATGAAGTGATCACTGGTGGTGATTTGCACTATTGTCAGAAATACGCAAGGAATAAATATGCCTATGATTTTGTTTCCACCACTTGCAGATATATTTCTATATTTATGGTTTTAAGGGTCGGTGATTACTCACAAGATTGGTGGCAGCAATCTTTGGAAACATAAATCGCAAGTCTCTCAAGGGCAGAACCAAAGCTGCGTTACCAGTAATTTCCAATCAGCCCATTTTTCTCCAATTTGCAAAAGAAGTCCAAAATTTATCAGTACTGTACTCTTGCATTAGAGAGGTGATTGCAAGTATAAAATGATAAATGGCAAAGAATATATTTTAGCAAAGTGTTAGCAAACAGTCAATGACCAATTTACCTAGATACTTCTATGCTTCAACACTTTATCAAGAAACAATTTTGGTAAATTAGAATAAACATTTCCTGGTATTTCTTGTCGTAATTGTCTCTGACTCACTGCTTGGCTATTTCCCCTAAGTAGCATTTTATTTATTTCTCTATTTTGTTTTTTGCCACATACATTTCTGGGGTAGCTACAAGTTTCTTTTCTTTCTCTCAACCATTACCTACAGGTGAAGTCTTAATTCCCTGTGAACGGCATCCTGAATTATTTCTGTACATACAGAAATGGGAAGTACATGTAGTCGTTCCACAATCATGCCATCCTGAGATTTCCTAAACACATTCAAGAGGTCTTTGGCTGCTTCGATATTTTCAACATTCACACGCTCATTTATTAAACACACAGGGCAAGCTGCACAGGCACACTGCCTGTACTACTGCTAAGAAGAGCTGTGAACTTGGTGTGATGCTGTCATTGCCATCTTGAAATTCTTAATAAGTTTAGAAAAAGGAGCCTTGTATTTTCATTTTGTACTTGACCCACAAATTAGGTGGCCTAATACTTGCAGATTACATGATATGAATAATAATGGAAAAAAACTGTGCATAAATATTAAGTGGAATTATCCTTAGCGGGTCATTGTTTTAGTCCATTTGTTTTATAATAAAAAAAAATTACCCAATAGTTGGTAATTTACAAACAACAGAAATTTTTTTTTCTCACAGTGTGGGAGCCTGAGAAGTCATGAACAAGACCGTGGCAGGCTCCGTGTCAGAGCAGGTCCCCTTTCTCACAGATAGGACCATGCAGGTGTCCTTGTGTGGTAGAAAGATGGGAAGAGCAAAAGGGATGACTCCTGTGTCCTCACGATGCAGAGGGCAGAAGAGCAGAGAAGGCTTAGGTTAGTCCCGTCCAGCCCCTGTACAAGACACTAATCTATTCATGAGAGCAAAGCTCGCAGGACTGAGTCATTTCCCAGTAGTCTCTCACCTCTTAACACCAGCACCAAGGGAATTAAGTTTTAACACCTGGATTCTGGAGGACATTCAAATCACAGCATTTTACCCCGACCCCTGAAGTTTATGTGACTCTCACACGTAAAATATATCCATCGCTTCCCAAGAACATCAAAAATCTTAACTGCTTCCAGCATCAACTCAAAAGTCTAAAGTCCAGAGTCTCATCTAAATAAAATATAAGGTACAATTTATCCTGAGGCAAAGTGCTTTCCAGTATTGAATGGGCGGATTCAAACTAGCTATGTGCCTCCAAATTCAAATATGGGACAGACAGAGGATAGACATCCCCATTCCAAAAGGGAGTTTGAAATGATAATAAAATTATAATGTATAAAGAATAAAAATAAGTCACCTGGAAACAGGTAAGTTTTAGTCAAAATAAAGAGATGGGGATAAATAGTCTTTTTACCAGTAAAAAAATATAGAGATATTTTGGTTCCTAGAATTTTATTATTCCAGGAGGTATATGAGGACTTTGTAAAATAAAATAACTTTACCTTAACTGAGATTAAATCCAACAGTGAGTTTTTATGGTTACCTCATCTCTTAAAACATCTATTTTCATTATAGGCATGGCACTACATAATGAAGAATCACTAGTGCATAATGGGTCATATTTTTAAGTTAATAAGAAGTAGGTACTTTTTGTTTGTTTGTTTGTTTTTTGAGACACAGTCTCACTATGTCGCCTTCCATAGAGTGCTGTGGCGTCACAGTTCACAGCAACCTCAAACTCTTGGGTTTAAGTGATTCTCTTGCTTCAACCTCCTAAGTAGCTGGGACTACAGGTGCCCGCCACAACACCCAGCTATTTTTTGATGCAGTTGTCATTGTTTAGCAGGCCTAGGCTGGGTTCGAGCCCGCCAGCCTGGTGTATGTGGCCAATGCCCCTAACCACTGGGATACAGGCACCGAGCCATTTTTTAAATCAGCAATCACAACTACAAATGGAAAAAAAGTACAATCCCAAATAAATGCTTCATTTTTTTTTATGATACGTTTTCTTCCTAGCAATTCCTTAGAAGTTATTTTAGAAAACGTTTTTTAAAAGAAAAAATATAAATAAGTGTAGCTATAATAATATGTATTAGTATTTTCTTACCAGAAATGCTAAAATAGCTGCATTAAGTCCTGATACCTTACAGAACACTCATATGATATGTAACGCCACCTACATGTCACATGGTGCACAGAAAACCACTACTGATATCCTTTAGTAAGTCTGTAAGAGGGAAACATTATCTGCTTTAACAATTACCTTCTTTAAAGCAGACTCCTCAGACATCAAAGAGACACTGTATGAAATAGAGCAGCAGTTAAGGCCTAATGTGCAGAAAGCTTAGGACACGGAAGAAACTGTGTTAAATAAAACTAAAATGTGTTAAGCTCCAACTCAATGCCAAGCCGTTTACAAAATTCATCTTAGTTAGTTCATAACAATATCTTATAGTGTTTATTACCATTAATTCACAGATGCACAGAAGAAACAAAAGGAGTTCTAGAAAGTTTCAAATAATTGCCTGAAGTCAGACAACTCAGGAGTTTAACCTAGATCTGCTTTGGTGCAAAGATTCTTCTCCAAGATTCCTTCTCCAAGAAAATCACTCTTTCTCCAAAAATTCATTCCTGACATTTCGAGAATAATAATTTCCAGGACATATTCTAACTTGATCCTATATTTACAAGGGGGAGAAATAATGTAATATTAATCCTATATACAGGCAGAACAAATGGCTTTCCCTTTGGATTAAAGATCAGTAAATACAATGGACTTACGTTGTAAAATTTGGAGATGATTAACGCATATCCCTGACATTACCGGTTGTCATGAAATGTGAAATTTAATAGATGGGAGCTGTGATTTAAGTAAATGTGGTCTTTTCTGGCCCATTTTTAAAGCTATTTTGCCATGTGGCTATGTCTCCTAGAAGATTGCGAGCTACAGATTACAGGAATCATGCTGAATTGATGGTAATTAATACTTCAATATATTGTTAAGAAATAACTAAGAAGTAATGGAAATACATAATAAAAAGGCTCATAATAGTAAAAGCATAAGCCATATACGTACTAAAAAAAAAAAGAAAAAAAGAACTAAGAAGAATTTTGTAAAGAGCTCGGCATTTAGTTGGAGCTTAATACATTTTATTTTATTTCTTGAGCTTAATACATTTTAGTTTTATTTAACACACAGGAATCACGCTTTATTTATTTATTTATTTATTTATTTATTTATTTATTTATTTATTTTACTCCACCCATTCCTGAACACATCGTCTGTACCAGAGCTGTTATCTATCAATGAACAATAAGAAACAGGAGAACTTAGAGCTTCCTATCATTCTATAGCATCCTATGTTTCTGCTCACATTATTGACCTTGGTGTTTGCAAAACCAGTTCAGAAACACTCTTGGAGGACTCACGAAATGCAGCCTCTTTCTTTCCTATGGAGGATGAGTAAATGCCCACGAGGGATTTGAAATGAAGAGAAAGAAGGGGAGAAAAAGCAGCACAAAGACCAACTTCCATCCTCCTGAACACGTTATTTCCACTCATATTGGGGAAGCTCAGGCATGCTTTCCATTGACTACCAAAGGAATGTGCATATTTCTGTATGACTGAGGAGGCAAAAAAACAGAAATATTTGTTTTTCTACAATCCATCTGATAGATGAAATAATGCTTCCCACTTACATGTTGACTTTGGAATCTGAACTTCACGATGAAGGGTCATATTTATCAACCAAAAAAATATAGGAGGCCACTCTCTAATGTTACAAAATTTAAAATATCATATAATGCTGGTACCTATTATCCATCATTAAGAAAGATCATAAATCAAAATTTCACCCTCTGCACATAATAAAGCAAATTACTTTCTACGAATAGATGAGCCTGCACATTAACTGGAAGGAGACGAATGATCTAAAACTTGAATTTCAATGTTGTCTCAAGGGTCTTCATTCTATAACCTCAGAGGGGCATCCATTAACTAATTCGGGGCCAAGTAATTTCACAAGAAGTCCAATTGAAACAAACACCTCTGGAGTGCAAAAATTAAATCAATTTGCTACAATGAGGCAGAAACTTACAAGCTCTCTAAGAAGAGGATTATGTAATAATTCAATAAATATTTTGGTACATTCTTTTGTATTACTTCTGACTGGGTCCTGGTCCACATTTATATCCCATAAAGTGGAGTATTGAGCTTGGAATCAGCCCACTAGAGAGACACCAGCAATAATGAATAGTCGGAGCTGCATGGGGCTTTCTGAGTTCCTTTCTTCTCCTATATCATCTGAAGGTTTCCAAAAATAATGTTGGAAGTTAAGTATAGAATATTAAGGGTGGTGCACTTCTGAAAACTGATAAATAGGTAAGATTTTCTAGCCAGTGGAGACCTCAAGTATTAACACAATTGAAAGCAATGGTTCTCGAACTTGGTTGTACGTTGGAATCAGCTGAATGGTTTGCTAAATCACAAATAGTCTTGACCCCGCCCCCAGAATTTCTGTGGGTCTGTGGTTGGTCGAGGATTATCACTTCTAACAAGTCTCCAGGTCCTGAATATGGTGATGCTGGTCTGGAGACCACACTTCAAGAATGGCTCATTTAAAGAGATATGTCTTAAGATGCTGTCTCCCTGCTGGCTTCATCAGAGGAATAAGGTGTGCTCAACCAGATAAAGATTCCCACATACCACCCCGGACAAACTGGATCACAGCATTCAGGATAAGACCCAGACATCCACATTTTTAACAAGAATTCCAGATGATTCTGGTGTATATTACAATTTGAGAACCACTGTTCCGTGCCATTCTGCTATTATGTTTTTTTACTAATATATAACACACATTCACAACTCTATTGTAATGTTTGGGGTTCCCTGTGGTAACATTGCTTTTATTCTTTTACTCTGCCTGACAATTTTTATTTTCATTCTCCCAGACCCAGCACAAATGTTATTACCCACCCAGGCTCTTTGCTTCGAGAGGAAGCCAGTATACCAAGATATCAGGTGTTAAAGCAGAGAAAGAGTTGAACATGGCAGACACCACACAGGGAGAAAGAAGGAAATTCTTAAATTATTCTCCCTAAAAATATGGGAGAAAGAAATTTTTAAAGACAGTTTGGCAGGCAAAAGTTTGGGCAATTTGGTCTGCCAATTGCCCGGATTTGGGGAAGAGCCCTAGGTGTGCAGAAATGATATTCTTTGTTGAGTCAGTTCTTGGGTGGGGGTTACAATACCAATTCAATCCGCTCCTGGCATGAACCACTGGTCTGGTTGGGCCAGTCATCCCACCAGAATGCAGGGCCTGGAAGATACCTCAAAAGCAAGCCTTAGGTTTCACAAAGGCAATGTTACCTACGGGGAAAGTTTAGAATCTTTATCACCATCAGCTATGTGACTCCAAAGTAGCAGCTATAGGAAAGTAAAAGTAAGGGCCTGGTGACTATCATTATTTTTAGGTTGAGGGCCTGGTGACTATCATTATTTTTAGGTTGAGGGCCTGGTGACTATCATTATTTTTAGGTAGGCCTGTGCCTTGCCACAGTTCTTGTCTTGTACCCTTTTATTAATTTGTAAGGGACAGTTTCAAACATATCTTTTCTTTATATGACTTCCCTTCCCTATCAGGGATATTGGATTCTCAAACAGTTCTGGAAGCAGTCAAACCACGTGTTCCCATGATTTTTCCCATAGGAGATCAATGCATTTTTCACTGAGTTTCGCATCATTGGGTTTGGAACAGGGGTCCTCAAACTTTTTAAACAGGGGTCAGTTTGCTGTCCCTCAGACCGTTGGAGAGTCGGACTATAGTTTAAAAAAAAAAAACAAACTATGAACAAATTCCTATGCACCCTGCACATATCTTATTTTAAAGTAAAAAAACAAAACGGGAACAAATACAATCACATCGCCGCATGTGGCCCACGCGTTGTAGTTTGAGGACCCCTGGACCATCTGAAAGATGACTCTAGGAAAAGTGAAAGAATCTAAACATGAAAATTTTATAAAACTCACAATTTTTGCAGCATAGGTAAGTCTGCATCCCATAATTATAATCACTGAACTATAAGGGTTATTTTTACCGACAAAATAAACAGAAATACAAGGGACCACGTGCTCATGTTACAAAAATGAACACCTGGGAATTTTCGTTTGTGTAAAAGTTGTTTTCTGAAAGTAGTTTTCATGACCACACATGTGCAAGCACATGATCGTGCACCTTTTCTGACCTTTTCAAAACTTTGTATTGACTTTTTAAGGAATCGGGTGGTCTATTTAAAGAGTTTATGCAATTTTCATTTGCCACTTTTCCCCATTTGTCTAATTGTAACAGCTGCTGCCTTGGGTAACATCTGTTCTCTATTAACTCCTCTGAAAGACAGTTTGAAGGGTCATAAGGATGAAAGCTGTGATACACCTAGAGACTTGGCCTTAATGCATCGTTCAGTAAATCACAGTGTGATGTCCTAGCCTAAAATGTTCTAGGTAATAGGACATATCCACAGCTCAAAAGAAGCTGATGAGGGGGGTTAAATCTGATGTAATCATCACCAGTGCAGAGTAAAAATGTGAACAATTCCAAGTTCTTCCCATTTTAATTTCACTTCTATTATCATGATAATGACTTGCTTGGTTGGTAATTATTGCTGTGGTTTCTTCCTTTCCTCTTTCTCTTTTGAGACAGGATGCATCAACAAATAAAGCCAAAAACAAACACATTGAAACAAGAAGCAGTTTCCCCAATAATGAAAAAAAAATGACTTTGGCAGGACCAGCACATTTCAGCTCCTCATTGATCTGCAATATGGTTCTCTATGGAGTGATGGTAATATTAATGATTCACTCTCCAATTTTCAATTTATGTTGGTTATCTATGTAATTCAGTGAAAAAATATTGACTATAGAAAATGTGATGAATACATGTGAAATAAATCCAGTTCTCAAAATTAACACCATTAACGTTTGTCTTCTTATTCTCTTTAGAGCAATTTGGATTGGTAACCACATGCTCAGTTCTCCCAGCTCCCTCCTCATCTTCTATACTCAAATCTTGATAAGACTTCTCAAAGTTCACTTTCCAAGCAAGCTGCTTGCTAATATCTCCCACACTTACCTACCTTTTCAAATTTTTTATCTATACCTTGTGATGATGTATCAACAAAATCCTGCCTGTCCTTGACCTCTTCACATTTTTGCTCTAAGAAAACCAGGCTTTCCCCTAAGAATAGATGGCCCTGTAGTCCCCTTAAATGGAGTTACATAATAAAAACATATTTTTTTGTTTAGTCTTTGTCTTCAGTTCCTGTGACTGAACTTCTGAACCCTTGGAACTTCTAAACAAACCCAAAGAAGTGTCTTTGTTATTCATGGTTGGCCTCTGTAACCACCTAAGTTTATCCCAGGAACCTACTCGTGGTGGGTGGTAGGTCCCTCAAAAGTTTCAAGATGGGAGCTGGTCATGCCAGAAAGACTAACCACATGAGTAGAGCATTAAGGCTTTGAGCCAGGTTGTATCACCCTGACCTCTACGGAGATAAAGGAAACTGAAAATTGAGTTCGATTACATGGCCAAAGATTCAACTAATCACACCTATGTAAAGGAAATGTTCAGAGAACGCTGGGTGCAGTGTTCAGTTGAGCTTCCTGATCGGTAAGTACGCTGAAGTGCCAAGAAGGTAAATCATCCTAAAGTCACTAATTCCATGAAGAGGACACAGATGTCTCCATCTGGGACACTCTGAGACCTTTTCCCATGTGTCTCTTCTTTTGGATAGTTCTTGATTTGCATTTTTATAATACACCTGTAATATAAATAGCATCATCTTGAGTAATTTGTCATAAATATGGGTGGCCTGGGAAGCCCCAAACTTGTGTTTGTGGCTGAAGTGAAGGGAAGCCCTGTGAGGGAACGGTGCTTGCCCATAACCTGTGAAATACACACTGCCTCTGACAGTTAGTGTCAGAATTGTGTCACAAATGATGACAGTTTTCATGAGCCCCAACTGCAGGGGAGATAGGTTTTGTGTGTTGTCTCTCTTTCCCATGCAAGACCATTTCAGTACCTGCCCCCATCAAAACAAGTAGATCTTGGTGTCAGTATCAATATGTAAGTATCAGAACCCCTTATTGTCACCGTGATCTAGAAATCCTTAGGTTACTCTTGTTTCTTGGGGACTTTTAGCTCATAGTTAACTCCCACACTCCCCGACACGTACTTTGGTTAATTCAATGCATGAGTTGTTCATCTTTGTATGTTCTAATCTCCCAGTTCATTGAAGGGTCTCCTTCAATAATACAGGGTGCTCTCCATTCTGGACATTCAACAACAAGGTTATTTCTTAGGCCCCATAACTTCCAGTAACTTATAACCCTACATAATCTCAGATTTATGTGTTCCACTCAATGCACTCCATAACTACTACTGTGAACGTCTCTAGTGTACTTCTTCTGGTGGCTTGAATAATCCCTCAATAATTCACCAACACAGAAAACACTGACCAGAAATAGTTCTGTATTTCCTTGTATTTTCCCACTCCCATCCTCCTCACTTCACCATCTCTTGCCTCATCACATTCTTAGCTGATAATCTTGTTATTTTTACCAAACAAACAAAAAAACTAAACAAATAACCCTCTTGTAAGATTATGAGAGTACAGCATGGAAAAGTTAAATACATTTCTCATGACAAACATAATTTAAATTCAAGGTCAATGTCCTCAATATTTGTTATTAGCCTTCTGTAGCCACAGTAATGCTGTGTAAGAAATCACACCTGACTTATTTGTTAAAATTTGCTTATTTGTAAAAAACATAGTTATTTTAATAATATTCCTAGATATCCAGGAACATTAAACTGTTGTAACTAAGCTAGTCCAGGGGTTTGGTTTAGAAACTGTGTTTCATGATGGTCTTCTATCAAGGCACCTGGTTTGTTTACATTTTGGTCTACTTGTGTTTGTTCTAGGTCTTGAGTTTTACTTTTGGAGTGAAATATGGATTTTTTTAGAGGTAGGAATAATCATCATTTGTTTCTAATGACGAATCTCAGGGATGAAGAAATTTCTCTATTTTCCCCAAGATTATAGAAATAAAAAAAAATATAATCCCAGGTTTGAAATTTATTTCCTTCTGTCAAAATTCTGATACATAATCTAGCAGTTGTCTGTGGATATAACGAAGTCATCATGTCTAATTATGATGTTACTGGTGTTTTACATTGGCCCTATAGGCTCATTGCAGAAAGGAAAAATAAATGAATAAATAAATAAATAAATAAATAAATAATAAATAAATAAATAGCGGTAGCCCTTTTGTACACTTTCAGAATTGCACTTCTTTGACTACCATTCCCACTACTGTTGCTCAAGAGACCAACAAAGGCAATTTCATGAAAAGTGAAATATCTAATATCTCTGTCATGCATAAAGGTGGGGAAATGGTGATAGGAACATAAACTGGTTACCAGTTCTTCATGGTGGGGCATGAGTTAACTTTTCATGACTCAACTTGCATTTCTTCACCCTGAAAAGCCAGCCAATAATATTTCCCCCAAGTCTTTCTAGGCAACACATCACACAAAACCATATCTAGAAGTCCCTAAAAAATATTCCCCTGCCTTTCTTTTGTCCTCTACCTTGGGATTAGTAGAAAATGAGTACAGCAAAGTAGGTCACACAGTCCTGACCTTGTGAGATACAGCTCATAATACTGAAATGTCATGGCTGGGGAAAAAATGGGGATCATCATTTTCTCATCCTGACATTTTTCCACATCATAACTCACAGGTACTTCATTAAAGATCAAAAATGAAATAGAGCAATAAGACTGTATTGACAGCCACAGTAAATAAAATTAAAATCTATGTAATATATTTGAGGTTGGGTTTTGGCATTAAAGTTTGGATTTGATATTAGGTTACATAGATATTCATCATGAAGAAATTTAAAATATACACTAACCACACACAGAGGAATAAGAAAGTAAAGAAAATGTTTGCGATTCGGGCTGTTATTAACTATGGTAATAAAGTTGTAGATGGCCTAATCTCCATATGGCTAATTATAGATTTCAAGTATATGTGTATGTATGAATATTTAAAGAAATACAACCCAGATAAGGACATGCCGCGGACCACCCTGTCGGTGGGCTTCAGTCCGAGGGAAAGCAGGGAAACGGAGTCAGGTTGGTTGAAAGGTCGACGCAGGAATGACAGTCTGCCACACAGCACTTGGTGAAGTATGCAGCTGTACTTTACTGAGTTTTAAGTACGGTTTTTATACAATTTACACAAAGCATTACAGGTTACACAAAGTATTTTTACAACTTGCTGACCTTTACAAGTTATATTTTAAGTTTGCAAACGTGGGTAGTTATCCATTACTATTTTTCAATATCCTGCCCTTAAGGAGAACAAAGGTTAGTGGTTATCAGCGAAAACTATTTGCTCCCTCTTGCTTCCTCTTGCTTCCTCTTATCTGAGGAATGTTAGTATAGTGTAATTCTTTACATTTGTGTTTAAGTAATAGTAAAGGCATAATTTGTTTTAAGGCTCTTATTAGATATATAAATTTTAAGTTAATGTTGGTTATATATACTTTTATTATGTGCTTATTATTAATCATATGTGCTTATTCTATTGTGATTTGATTGATTAGAAATGTAGTGAAGTAAGATGTTTTTTAAGGAAAGTTTTACTGTGGGTGGTGATGGTGCATGTCGTGTTGGAACATCTTGTTTAAACATCTTGTTTGCTGTGCCTGCATTGTCTTAGCCCACTGGCGTTTATGGTGGGGACTTGCTTTTGTGCAGGCTTACTTGGAGCCACTGAGTCTGGCACAGTTATACTTCTTGTGTTGTTTCTGAATCAGCTATTATTGTGTTCATACTGACAAGACTTATTGCTTACTTATCAGGACAAACAGACATTCAGCTTAACATACACGTACACTGTAACAGAAAGCCATACCCTTAGGTTAATGCGATAAAAAACAGCATGCTGGGCAACATCTCTGTCGCTGCGCACACTGGGGGTGCTGGGGGCTTCGCTCCAGGGAGCACAGACCTCCTTTCCGTCGTTTTACAACGCGGACAGCGCCACCTCGCTGCGGCTTGGTGCCGAGGGTGCGGCAAGGACAGCCTACCAGATTAAGAAGAGCAAGAACCAAAGGGTCATCAGAACAAAACACAGTATTTTTTTTTTATCCTTTAAGAGAGAGCATTAGCAAATTATTTTTTCTATAGTATAACACCGACAAAAATAATAATCTGTTGCCCTTCTATGCCATTGTGCTTTATATATATTTTCAATTGATTTCATCACGATCCATAACTCACTACCCCTCATGGTAACATTCTTCAATGTATTCTAAAAAGTCCACAGGCCAGGGGGCTTTCTTACCTCCATGCTCGGTCCCATTTTCATTGTCTAGGGTCTCTGTAGCATCAGAGAAAACTGAAGAACAGGAAGCAAAGTTTGGTTATAGTTTTGCACTTATAGCTCATTGTAACTGTACACTTTCAGAATTGCACTTCTTTGACTACCATTCCCACTACTGTTGCTCAAGAGACCAACAAAGGCAATTTCATGAAAAGTGAAATTTACGTGATGGATATGACTTGACACAGGCAAGGAATAGAAGGGAATTTGGGAATTTCTTAAAAGAGATTATTGACTGAAAAATAAATTGAAGGTGTATTTATGTTGTCATAAATGAAGGTTATAAGAAGATAACTGTTCCAAAGCTTCCAGGGTAGCTTTTTCTCATCAGTAGTCTCATATTCACATTTGGAAAATATGAAAATTGAAGATAAATCATTTTGATCAAGGTGTATAATCAGAACATTTTCAATACTTGAACAATTTTGAAATTCTACACACCAAATAAATATTCAATATTTTCAGTGAATTACAAAGAATTGAGCATTTATTTGACTGCATGCCATTTCTGGTTCAAAGACAGCAAGCACTTAACTATTCTTTTAAATAGCCAGGTTCTTGCCTGGGCATTTTCCTGTTGTCACTTATTTTCTTTTTCTTCAATTAGCTCTAGGATGCCCAGGAGCACACAAACAACTTACTGTGTTTTTGATTAACAATCTGCCTTACTAAAGTCCAACCAAATTACTCACAAAGGAGAGAACGAGAGACTAATAAAAAAAAAAAATCTGAATGGTCATGTTGTCTAAAGGATGACATATAAAACACTTACCTACCAAGAGCAAACTGCAAACTGATAATAAACTGTATTTACCCTAACAGTCACTAGCAATGCTGGCCTGGTTGATGGGGAAGGAGGGTTGTCGCTATTCAAGAAAAAATAATTGCTAGAAAGGTAGCATCTTCTTCTTTCTCCTCTCCTGACTCTTTCTCTTTTTTCCATCTTCACTTTTTTCTTTCCCTCTCTCTTCCCTATCTGCCTACTTACCTATTTATAGAAATCTCCCCATTCATTGAGAAAGCTAAAGGCTATATATTTCAATTATCATATTTTTTCTTTCACTATGAAAGAAAATTACATTAGAAAAGAATTGGAGAACTTTTCACAATTTTAGGTTGATATGTAAATTATATTCACATGTAGTGATAGATGACTTTAACAATATAATAGCATTTATATTCTAATTTCAGGATTATCATTTTTTTTAAATTAAAGAAAATACAGATAAGACCATAGCATTAGTATTCTAATTTCAGGATTATAACTTTTTTAAGCTAAAAAAAATATAGATAAGACCAATGGTAGTTAACTTTATTGTGTAATGTGCTAAGAGGTACAAGCACATTATATATTTTAATGTACCAAAATTACTTTTTGAAATAGCTACTATTCTTTTTTAAATTACAAATGAGAATATGGTGGCTTAGAAAGGTTCTTGTCCAATGGTAGACAGCTAGAAAAACATCAGAGCTGAAGTAGAAATCTAAGACTCTAATAGAAAGCACTAAGCCAGCATACATACTTCCCTTTAGGTATTAGGTGAATGAATTTGATGAGGGTTATTCCAACGCAATGTTCAAACGTTCAAAATGATGATTAATATTACATTTTAAGATACCTCTTTATAATTAAATTCCTTCGAAAGTAATCAAGTGAAAACCATTCCTGTTTTAAAAATCTACCATCACACCACCACACTAAATCCCTATTGTTAAGTTCTATATTTGTAAGTCATTGAAACTGATGTCTGTTTTGTTAGTCAGAGTATATAATTGAAGTAAGTACACTAAAAATTATTGAAGACCATAATTATATGTGTGTCAAAGAGTGCAAGGATTTTGAAAATCACTAAGGCTGTCCTGTGATCAATGTCTATCATTTTCTGCCCGATGCCTCAATCCCAGCTCACTCCTCTTCTCACCAATGTGATCACTTAAGATATGTTTGAAATTCCTTTTCTAATCTTTTCCCTGACCTGGTTCATAACTCGGTGTTAAAACATTAACATTTTGCTATACTTGCTATATTTCCACAACTTTATGAAATACTTATAACAACTACTAAAATTCCTTATTTTCCCATTCTGTTTCTCTTCTTCTCAGCCTAGAGTAAACAATTTTAAGGTTGGCATGAATGTGCATGTTCAATATATTTTGATACATATATGTGTAATTTTATAAAAATCCTGAATAATAAAGATAAACATAAATGCTATCAGGCCTACATGTTTTGTTGCAACTTGCTATTATATTCAGTGTTATACATCTCATTTTAGTTCACTTATTTTTATTTTTTATATTATGATTTGTTATACCACATTTTATCTCTTCTGTTTTCAAACACTTTTGGTAGCACATACTACTTTAAAAACTTTGTTGTATGTCATCCTTTGCATAAGTGTCCAAGCTCCTCAAAGACAGATTTGCAGGGTACACCCATGGACCTTTGATATTGGTGTGTATCTTCAACTTTAGTACACGGGTGCAGCTGGTTCTACATTCCCTACCAGCAATGCCCAAGAGTTCCTGAATCTTCCCACCGTCTTCCACACACGACCCTCTCAGATACCCAGTGGGTATAAAATGACACCACATGGTCATTTTGTGACATCTTCGAGCATCTTTTCACATCTACGGGTCACTGTTCTTTACCTGTTAATAAAGGCCCTATTTACATAATGTGCTCGTTTTTGAGATGGGATCTCGCTCTTGCTCAGGCTGGAATAGAACTCCTAAACTCAGGCAATCCACCCGCCTCAGCCTCCCTGAGGGCTAGGATCACAGGTGCCGGCCACCACGCCTGGCCTAGCTTTATACCTTCTGATGATTTCTTATCATTTGCTAACGTACTTTTCTTCCAGAACTCCCTTTACCATTCCTTGGAAGGAAGGTCTGGTATTTTAAACAATCCTTCGGATTTTGTTTGTCTGGGAATGTTTTTTTCTCCATCATATTTGAATGCTACAATATTAAGGATTAGGGATGTTTTTCCTTTCCTTCAGCACTTTGAATGTATCATGCCATCTCTCCTGGCCTGTAAGGTTCCCACCGAGATGCCTGCTGCCAGGTATGGAGGGTAGCTCTTTACATGTTACGGTTTTCTTCCTTCTTTTAGAATCCTTTCTTCTACGTAGATATTGATACCCTTCTCTAGTTCCATCAACTTCTCAGTCATTATTTCTTCGGACAAAGGTTCTACTCCAATCAGTGTCTCCACTTTCTCTAAGTTCCAGTGCAAAGCCCCACAGTCACCACACTGTGGCTCCCAGATTCTCTGTCCGTCTGGTGCTGGCGCGGCACCGACGGGGTGAGGAAGGGGTGGCAGAGGCCGCGAAGACTGTGTTTCCTGGCACTTTCAGTGTCTCTTTCCTTCATATAATGCTAAGCAGGGTGCTGTGCTGACTTGCTGGGTTCCTGGCTCTTCTGAAGGTGTTTCCTTGCATGGGGATTTGCTCAGTTGGAGTTCCTGCAGACGCGTAAGAGCTGGAAGATTCCATTTTGTTCCTTCTCCTTCCCGTATTCACATTTTTCACCAGTTATGATGTATTTTGTAATATTGAGTCTCACGTCATCAAGATTAGAGACAGCAAGAATGGACACAGACACGTTTTTCATATAGCTTCCAGCTTTGTCTGGGGGGCTCCTGTCTACTGTGACCCTTCAGGTCTGAGTTACTGTCCTTAAATTCAGGTGGAGTTCCAGCATTAGACTCAAAGACAGCTGTGCAAAGACTGTTCAATCAGCAACCATAACTGTTTAATTATGGTTCAACTTTTTTTGTTATCTATCTATTAATCTCTCTAGCTATGCTAGGGGTCCTGATTCTTGGGTTGGAGCCTGACACATAAGCCCCTAAAGAAGATAAATCAAAATACTAAAAAGAAAGAAGGAAGGAAGGAAGGAAAGAGAGAGAAATAGAAATAGATAGAAACAAAGAAATAAAAACAAAATAATTGTAAGTTGAGCAATCCAAGGATGGAATAAAGGCTGTGAAAAATCAGTCCAACTACCTTACAGATGAATGGCATAATATCACTGGGGTGAGGAACATAGGAACTAACCTAAGTAAAGTTAGGACATGCTACTTTACTAGTTACTATGAACTAAACAACAACAAAAGGACTATACATAAACATGATAGTAATTTTATTTCTCACAGAGGTACAAGTTAACTCTTCTGAAACTACATATATACTAAACTTGAACAAATAAATAAATAGTATATTGCAGATAAGAGGGAGCCAAGTTTCTCACTGTGGTGGAAGAAAGGTATAAATCAGCAAAGAAGGATTCTAGAATGAACTGTATGATACAGGTTGGAAAAGATATTATGAACTAATGCATATTTTAGTATATAGATATATGATAGATATGTCAATAATTATAGATATGAGTATATACATGTTAGAATAAAAATAGACATAGGTTAGTACAAATACCTATATTTGATGTTTTAAAATTTTAGGAAAATACATGTTTTATTAATATTAATACAAAGATTCACAAAACAGAAAGCTGTGGGCGTATTTTACTCACACTATAGATATGCTCTTGTTTCTTTTATACTATGGAATAATTTCCTTGGATTAAAATTGTAACATGTTATTCTTCTAAAGGATTTGTGTAAGTATTTCTTTAGGTTAAACATACAGCTCACAAAACATCTGTTCAATTGAATGAAGCGACGTATCCACCCTATGAGGGACAGAGCTTTTATAATGGATCACTCTAACACATCATTATCATGTAAAAAATATTATTATTATATCACAGAAAAACACATATTATGTTTTGTAAAAAAAGGTCTGTAGTTGAAGTTTATACATAGGGATTCAATACAAGCTCTGTGATTACTTGTAAGAATTTTAAATCATTTCACATCACTTATGTGGTTTGCTCATCTTTTGATTTAAAATAAAATGCCAATCACATAGGGTTATTGTTAGAATTCTATAACATAATCTATGTGAAGTATATAAACTTAAAACCTACAACCTAAAAGTCTCTCTTTGATGTGAAGTTAAATCAAAAGTAGCAGACATGTGGAGACCTTACATCTTCTACATTTACCTGGATGGAGTTGAAATACATTCTTTTTAGTAAAGTATCCTAAGAATGGAAAGATAAATACCCATGTACTCCATACTAATCTTTAAACCAATATATAAACAACTACATGCTCATATGAACAATAAAACACAAATATAGTCTAGTACAAGGGTAGAGAGAGGCAGGACGCAGGGAGGACGACTGTCAGGAGGGAGGAGGGGAGGTGAAGAGATCTCACCTGTGGTGTACATTGTGACATGCCCCCTGGGTGAGGGGTGCTTTTATAACTGGAACATTACCCTGGAAGTGAGAACAATGTAACCTAAAAATCTGTCCTCATATTAATTTGAAATAAAAAAATACAAATAAAAATAACCAAAAGAGGCATACATATATTGATCACTTACTATTACAGAGTGCTTTTCTAGGTGTTAGATATATCAGGAATAAGAAAACAAGCCAATTTGGGGGGAAATTATAATCTCCTTGGGAAGTTAATTCTTACACACAGAAAAGTAAATAAGATAGTATTAGAGTTATCCCTCTGTATCCAACAGAGATTGATTGCTTCCAGGATCCTATGGATACTAATATCAATGGATGCTCAAGTTATTTATATAAAGTAATATAATAGTTACTTATAAATCACACACATTCTCCTATATACTTTAAACCATCTCTTGGTTACTTATAATTCCTAACACAATGTGAATGCTATACAAATCATGGTTATAATGCTTCTTTTAAAATTTGTGTTCATTTCTATAATTGTATTATATTCCCCCTTCCTCCCCAGAATTTTCACTGATTGGTTGAATCTGCAGAACTGTAGATAAGAAGGCTGGCTATACTTGCGCAGTGAACCAAAAGAAGTCGACTGGGAACTGAGCAAGTGGAGTTCAGAGAAAACTGTGACCATACAGAGATCTTCCCATCATATTTGAAAACAATTTTATTGACCCATTAATTGGATCTAGTCCAGCCTTCCAATAATCTTTCCATTTGTGATGATAGTTTCACTCTGATTCAACTAAACTCACTTTCCAAAGTTTAATTTCCCACAGTGCCCTTCCTGCGCTAAGACTTATGGAGTCATAGAACACAAAAATAGTGATAGAGAGTTGCATTTAAATACTTCGTATACTCTGAGGACAGTGGTCATATTATTGGGTGTTGCCAGACCTCATTAGATTGCATTTTATTTTATTACAGTTTGCAAACATTGTGGGTTTTTTTTTTAATAAATTGAAGGCTTGTGGCAAGGCCACTGCCACCATTTTTCTAACAGCTTGTGCTCACTTTGTTAAAATGTTTTTTAGCAAGTATTTTTAATTAAAGCATGTACATTGTTATTTAGACATAATGCTATTGCACACTTACTATACTATAATGTAGTGTAAACATAACTTATTTGCACCAGGGAACCAAAAAAATGTGTGGCTTGCTTTACTGCAGTGATCTGGAACCCAGCCCTCATATTGCTGAGGTATGCCTGTAATTGAATCTTAGGGAGATAAATGAACCGCGTCACTGAGCCATGAATCATAGCCGTTTAGGCATCCTTTGTATTCCATCCTATGTATACATATTTTTATTTATTGGGGATTATATATTTCAGAAATTCAGTCTGATTCTGTTCAACAAAAACAATCATGTTAGAAAACAAAATACAGGGGGCGGCGCCTGTGGCTCAGTGAGTAGGGCGCCGGCCCCATATGCCGAGGGTGGCGGTTTCAACCCAGCCCCGGCCAAAGTGCAACAAAAAAAAAAAAAAAAAAAATAGCCGGGCGTTGTGGTGGGCACCTGTAGTTCCAGCTGCTCGGGAGGCTGAGGCAAGAGAATCACGTAAGCCCAAGAATTGGAGGTTGCTGTGAGCTGTGTGACGCCACGGCACTCTACCCGAGGGTGGTAAAGTGAGACTCTGTCTCTACAAAAAAAAAAAGAAAACAAAATACATGCGCCATTTTTCAGTGTAGATGTTGAAAGATTTCATTCATTTTATGTATCACAGGAGACTATACGATCAATCAAATATGATGGCTTTCCTTTTTTTTAAGAGACAGAGTCTCACTTTGTCGCCCTCGGTAGAGTGCCGTGGTGCCACAGCTCACAGCAACCTCCAGTTCCTGGGCTTAGGCGATTCTCTTGCCTCAGCCCCAAGTAGCTGGGACTACAGGTGCCTACCATAATGCCTGGCTATTTTTTTAGCTGCAGTTTGGCCAGGGCTGGGTTCAAACCTGCCACCCTCAGGATATGGGGCTGGGGCCCTACTCACTGAGCCACAGGCACCACACTATGATGCTTTCCTAACAAAGATCTCAACTAAAATCATCCACTCATGTCTCCACATTGAATTAAAGTTCGAATTCTGAATTTCAATTTAGGGATGTAACACAACACTCTAATTCTCTTTTAGCAGTTGTATACCTGCCTAACACACTCTTGTATCACCTGCAGCCGCTATTGGGTCAGCCACCTCAATGCTGTAGGCATGAACTGACCCTTTAAGCTCTTCTCAGCCCCATCACCTATTGCCGTGCTTTGCTCTTCACATGAACCTCTGTGGATGTCTGGAAGAATCAGGCCACCTGGAAGTGCCAGTGTTAGAACACCTTAGGGCAACCCGTGGCCACTCAGAGATGGCTGGTAGTGGGGGAATGTTCACTTCTTTACCCTGTCTGGTGGATAACTTTTTTTACAGCAACCCAGAATGTGCCAGGAAAATGCAGAGCCAAATGCCCACCGTAGAGATCACCTTGATTCTATGGCCTTGCATTGGCTTTGCTTCCTTACCACTTCTATATTTATACCTAATTATCCCTGGGGTCACATCCCAAAATAAACCACCTGCATACTAGATCTGGTCTCAGGGTCTGCTTTTCAGCTCAAACTAAGACATTGGCTTTAAAGTTTCTTTCTTAAAAAAAAAAAAAAAGAAAAATTATAATCACATATTTTATGAAGTAATTTAATATCCCAAATATGCACAAATCATTTTAATTTTGCCTAGAGTCATCTGTCCATTCTATACTTTCAGAATTTAATTATTTTCAGTCTTATGGGGCAGTAAATTGATCATTACTTCATATGAAGTATGATCAGTAATGCTAGCCTGAAGATAAATGGAGGTTTTATTTTCATTTTTTTCTTTCCTGTCAGCAGAATAAAAGATATGAAATACAGCCGACCCTCAAATAAGGACTGAGTACATGAGAACAGAATATTTTTTACAGGAGGCAGGAATAGGACACAGAAAGAAGAAAAGCAACTACAGATCTCAACATTTTTTAAAGAAATAATAGCAAATTTACATTAATTATTTTATATTATTCGATAATACATTTTAGGAGCTTTTCATATTTCTGTGCCCCAACCTTTAGGATTTTTTGTTTACTACTTATTTTGCTCCTGTACTTTATACACATCTTTGATGTAACATGATAAAATTTTATATTTTTTGTTACTAGTTGGTTTTAAAAATAAAAACTCTGAAGTGTGTATAATACAATCTATGACATACCTCTGTGATCATAAAGGATTCCTTGGTGATAAATATTTAGATATGCAAGATCTGCCACTTGAAATCAACAGTGATGTGGTTTTTTTCTGAAATATGATTATTTACTGAAATAATGAAAGAGAGAAAAGACCAAGGCTCTTACAGAAGCAAAAGAATCATCTGATCATATTTAACATAAAAATGCATTTTTTAAGGAAGAATATAATTGCACTGGTATTTGCCAGCGGGTGAACTTTTTTTTAATTTCAAAGTATTACAGAGGTATAAAAATTTCTGGTCACAGAGATCACTTCTATAATGTGGAGTCATGGTTTTGGTTGTGATTGCCACCCAGATAGTGTTCATTGCACCTGTTAGTAAGGTTGTCCACCACCCCGTCTGCTCCCCTACTCACTTGATTTCCAACTTCACTCTAAGCACATGTGGGCTCATCAGTTGGTACCAATTTAATAATGAGTACACATGGAGTTTGTTATGTCATTCTTTAGACACTTCACTTAGGATAATGGTTCCAGTTCCAAACTCTTGCAAAAGGCATTAAGTTACCATTACTTATGGCTTAGTAGTATTCCATAATATGCATATATCACATTTTGTTAATCCACTTGAGTTGATTCCACATCTTTGCAATTGTGAACTGTGCTCCAATGAACATAGAGGTTCAGGTGTCTTTTTGATAAAATGACTTATTTTCCTTTGCGTAAATACCCAGAAGCAGGCTCGCTGGATCAAATAGTGGGTCCACTTTTAGTTCTTTGTGCTATCTCCATACTGTTTTCCATAGAGGTAGTACTAACTTCCAGTCTCATCAAGAGTGTAGAAGCATTCCTTTATCTCAGCACCCATACCAACATCTATTATTTTTGGACATGTTAATAAAAGCTGTTCTAACTGGGGTACAGTGATACCACATGGTAGTGTTAATCTGCATATCCCTGATGATAAGTGATGTTGAGCATTTTTTCACAATGTTCATGGGCCATTTATACAACTTTTGAAAATATTCTGTCCGTGATTTTTTTGCATAATCTTTTAATGGATTTTTTTTTGCTAATTTTTCTGGAGTTCTTTGTATATTCTGGTTATTAGCCCTTTATCGGATGTATAGCATGCAAATATTTTCTCTAATTCTGTATGTTGTTTATTTTATCTGTTATTTTCTTGGTAATGTAACAGACTTCAAACTATACTGTAATGTAAGAAAAACAGTATGGTCCTGGCATAAAAATAGAGACATACGCCAATGGACAGAATAGAAAACTCTATGATGTCACTTTTGATTTAGATTCCCTTGACTAACTGGACTCTTTTCTGCTTTGAAACAAAGCATAGAATTATTTGCTCTATATAGTGAAATATGATGCTGGTATTTTGATATGAATTACATTGAATATGTAAATGATTTTGGATAGTTGGGCATTTTAATGATGTCCGATTCATGAGCATGATTTATTTTTTATTTTCCAATTATTTATTTATTTTTTTCCATCAGTTCACATCCTCTGCATCTTCTTTTCTTAATGTTTTGGAATTCTCCATATAAAGATCTGCCACCTTCCTTGTTAATTATATTCCGAGGTATTTTACTTTTATTTTATTTTATTATTTTTTTATAAATGATATTGAGTCTTCAATTTAACTTTCGGATTAACTGTTATCAGTGTATGGAAATGCTACTGATTTACTTGCATTGATTTTATACTGTGAGACTTTGGTTTATCAGACTAGGAGTCTCTTGGTTGAATCTTTAGAGTTTTGTAAGTGTGAAATCATATCATGAGGAAGAAAAAACAATAGTTTGACCTCTTCTTTCCTGATTTGGATACCTTTATTTTTTTTCTCTTGCCTGATTACTACAGGTAGGACTCCCAGCACTATGTTGAATGTGATGACAATGGCTTTTTTTGGTCTTGTTCCAGTTTTTAGATGGAATGTTTTCTCTTTCCCCATTTGCAGTCACATGAGAGAAGAGTTATATCTTGATGTACTTACATGACTAATAATAATGATTTAATAAACTTAAAACCAATATTCAAATGTTAATTATGAATAGGTTAAAAATTAAATTAAAAAACTGATTACAGAGAATGGAAAAAGAAAAACAGAAATAAGAGAAAAGAAAAGTGAATTCAGAGAACCCTAAACCCAGTACAAAACACACTGCCAGAGGTCTGTCACCTTTAAAACTCAAATCTCTCTCCTCCCCCAGTGCTACAGTGCTACTATGGAGGTCTCTAAACAGGCATGACTCACCCTGACTGGCGGAGCTACTGACTCTGAGAGAAAAAATACTTTCATAAAGTTAAAATATACAAAACATTTAAACTTTGTTTAAAAACAAACAAAGTTGAAATATTTTGTATATTTTATGAAAGTACTCCAGACCAAATAAAGAGATAAAATATTTCTTTTCTTCTGTCACCTTGGTATGACCAGAAACATCTGTCTGGCTAAACAAAACACTTTTTTAATATCAATTGTCACTCCTATAATTTGTGTGCATGGCCTAATTGGGGTCTTCTCTGATGTCCTACTCTTAAACTGTTTTCATAATTCCATGTTCTATTTATGTTAAAGTTCATAAATATGTTAAAATAATAAAAGTAAAAAATACATTTCTATATATTGAAATTTTATTTGCTTCCTCAGCAATTGTCCTTTATAACCATTTTATTTTCTTGACCAGTATCAAATCCATGAACACTATTTGCATTTAGACCTTATTTCTCTTTTATTAGTTAATTCTAGTTTAAGTTTAATGTCAGGTTTGTTTTAATTGAATGCTTTATTTTTGAATATGGCTTTCATTTTTCTCCTTTTATACATACATCAAGGGAATGTTTATTATAAACTAGACATTTTGTATAGTGTGTTGTATATATGCCACGTTCTGTTACAATCCATGCAAAAGTTTTAAGTATAGATCTTCTAGGCATTAACTTGGCTTAACACAACTCTATCCTGCTGAAAGAAATATGATCTACATATTCCCTCTATTTGAGTGGGACCTGTTCCTTTCTTCTGCCTAATAGAAAATGACAAAGGAGATTGGATAGCATTTCCATGTATACACTACATTATACCAAGTATGGCAAAGGCAATGGGATGGCACGCCCATTATTAGCATAGTCATAATATAACTTACAGCCTTGTATTGACAGGCTGGGGAGTCACTCTTTTGCTGGTCTTGAAGAACAGGGAGAAGATAAAGAATTTTATTGTCATATTGCTTTTAATTAAAAGTCATAGAAATCCAACCGAAGTTAACTTAAAAAACAGCAACAACAACAACAGCAACAACAACAAAGGAATCATTGGGTAGGGGAAGACAGGAGGCGTTTTTGCCTTACCTGACTAAATTGTCTAGAACTGAAATCATTTTAGATCCAAACACTTAACTCTACTGTTAAAAATCTATTTTCATCTCTCTCTAGTCTCTATTCTTAGTCATCCTATTCTTATGTTGTGGCAAGGATGGTCACCAGTTATTCAAGGCTAATTTAAACCAGCTTCACAAACTTAGTAGAAAAAAAAAAATCTTTCCTGGAGGATCTGTGAGCTTTCCATGATTGTTCTGAAGGATAAATGAATTTCACAAACCCAACCTGAGGCAATCACGGTAGTCTTGGAATGGGTTGCATTGCTTGAGGAAGCCACATTGGGTGACCAACATCAGAGACTGTTATCATCACCTAAATAACACAGACTAGAAGTGGGTGAAGAATGGGAAAATCTGGGCACTGTAATCTGAGAACAGAGGAATTCATTATGATCAGTCACCAAAATATAAGCAAATTATATATACATGAAGGAGTTGGCTTACACAGTAATAGAGACCAGGCTATGGGATAAGAACAAAAGTGAAAGATGAGAATCATGGGAGAAAAGTGAAGAAAGTAAGTATGAGATGGAAAGAAAGATAAGCATAAAAAACTAACCACAGGAGAAGATAGATGTATAAAATATACATGTATAAAATATACGTGACATATATACACCCATGCATGAATAATATGCATGGTATATTAATATGTATATCGGGGTATGTTATGTGTTAATATACATATATATACATACACATACATAATGGTGTGTGTGTGTATGGATATAGACATGGATAAATAAATTTACCATAGAAATTAGTGTTTGAAGTAATAGGAAATCTGAGATATACTTTGTGTTCCTCAAATTCCATTTTCTTAGCAAGCTAGTTGGTTTGATTCGATGATGTAGTAACACAACACAAAGTAGCTTACTCTCCTTTCCCAAATATGCATTTGCTAGTGGGAGGAGATCCGTTTATATTGAAAGTAGGCACATCTAATAAACACGCATCCGTATGACTAAATTTCTCTCGTTGACCTTAGCTAATCTCAAACTGGAAAACAGTGGTGCTAACCACCATAATGGAATTGTGTGTGGCTGCACACGTCTTCTGTTTTTATTATACATAAAACACGGCAAACCTTTTTGAAGTGGCTGAGGGTTAAAGGTTGAGTGGTTGTAATGAAGGAAAATTGCAGGTTCCCAAGGGCAGGGTGGCAAAGCAAATGAACTGTGATTTTAATTCTTTAGAAATTACTTTGGCAATTAAGAGGTGTTCATATGTGTGGTTTGGCTGCAGTCAGAGCACCCAGTGGAATACCCAGACATTTTTAAATGTATGTTGGCCATTATTCCAGCAATTATAAAAGGGGCACTAACGCTAGCATGGACATTTCCAGTAGTATGGCTTTCAGTCCCTGTACTATCATTGTAGAGATGTATGGGGTGGCTTTTTTAGAGTCAGCTTGCTCTGCAAGGTCATTGCAACCAGCAGTTCATTCCTTGCAGAGTAACCATTTTATTAGGTAGCATGCAAGTTAGAGCTCCCTATTTCATTAAATGGCAATTAAGTAATTTAAAAATAATACTAAGCCCCTTAATCAGCTTGTTTTGCCATGTGTACCACAAGGGACTTTCGCATTCTCTAATAGTTAAAAAAAACAAAAAAAGTGCTTCATGAATACAATCAATGCTTTTAAGCTTTGAATTTGTCTGCCAAGCCAGATATTTTAAAATATTTCTCTTATGAAAATGCTGTCTTTTAAAATGTACTCTCAATAAAAGAAAAGCTTTTAATGAGCTAATGAGGTAATTATCCATTGTTAGATATATTTTATTTTACAGTGGATTAGACAAAAAAATCACATTCTGAGTTATGAGGATGAGCAAGGATTTTTACTTGCTTACTCTTATAAATATCCATTAAATCATTTTGTTATTTTATCTAAAATATATAGAATTTAAAACTGTCTATTCAGAAAATTATGCATTAGATAACTGGGTTACTTATGGCTACATAACAAAGCACCCCAAAGCTTAGTGTCTGAAACAACAATAATTTCTTCTTTTTTTTTGGCCTGGTCTGGGTTTGAACCCGCTGCCTCTGGTGTATGAGGCCAGCGTCCTACCCCTTTGAACCACAGGCTTCTTTTTGCAAATATTCAATATTATCAAGGCTCAAAAAGGGACAATTTACTCTACATGGTGTCAGTTAGTGAATAACCTAGGGGCTAAAGAATCCACTTTCAAGATGGCTCACTCACAGGACTGGCAAGTGGAGGCTGACTTTGGCTGGAATTTTGGCAGGTGCCATGGGCCATGGCTCCTCTCCACAGCTGGGGTTACTCAGCATGTGCATAGTGGCAGGTTTCCAAAAGCAAACATCCGATGAAAACCAAATGGAAGCTTAATTGTCACTCTTTTATAAGTGAAAAAGAAACATAACATCACTTTTTCTGAAGTTATAACTCTCCCTAGATTCAAAGGGAAGAAAGTTAGACCCCACTTCTCAATGAGAAAAGTGCCAGTCATATCAGGAAAAGAGCATGCCAGGATGATAAAAGAGTGAGTTATGGATATTTTTTAAAAATAAAATCTATCCCAACATTTATAATAAAGTTAGAAATATATACAGAACCACAAGTATTAAACATGAAATGCATTTCATTCACTCAGAGTAAAGAGAAAGTAAATTCTTTCAAAAATCTTTAATTTGTAGATCTTTATTCTATTCTAGAGATATTATATATATATATATTCTTTATTCCATTTGAGAGATGTTATACATATATATATATAATAGAAGAGGAACATATTTTAGAGTCTGACACTATAATCTAAATAAATCTGCAATGACTATCTTAAAGACTGGGCAAATCACATAAACCCTTTAAGTAATTTACTATACATCATTGAAATTAGGTATAATAACCACATTTTCTCAGGAAATTTTCAGTGAAGATTAAATGTGGTAATAAAAAGAATTATACACATAATAATTGTTAATCTTTATCTAATACAAATATGATTAATGTAACTGTATAGTTACCAAATGAGATGAAAACACAGCTGTATATCCCACAAAATAATAGCAAAAATCCCTCCCGTGTACCTTAACAACCTTGATGACAGAGAGAGGAGCTGCCTGCAGGGTGATTCACATGGGACGGCGTCCTACTCTATTTGAGCTGCTATAAAGTACCATAAAGTGGGTAGTTTGTAAATAAGAGAAATTTATTTCCCATAGTTCTACAAGCTGGAAAGGCCGAAATCAAAGCATAAGCAGAGCTGAGAGCCTGTTCCTGTTCGTAGCCGGCTACCTTGTCACGGTGTCTTCACATTGTGCAAAGGAAGAACAGTAGTTTCCTCTGCTCCTCATGGGACAACTAATCCTGTGAATGAGTCTCCACTCTCACGACCTAATCACCTCCGAGGCCCACGTGCCAACACCCACTCTAAGGATTAGGCTCCACACTCTACTCTGGGGGACACACAAACATTCAGACCACAGCCGTGAGTTGCAAAGACAATACATTTCAACCTGCTTAATTCTACTTTCTCATATTCTCATATTCCAACTAACTGTCTGATATGGCTGGAAGGTTAAAGAATGTAAGCTAAATATTTCTGGGGTTTTTTTTTTCATAGAAAAGGAAAAAAGATAACTACACAAATGTTTTAAGATATTTTTGCTGTTATTGTCGTTAGTTTACAATTAAAATGGATCTGGACATATCAAGTATGACAAATTAAATAGCTCGTTCTAGTCATCTTAAATTTATTTGTTTACCACCTATGAAACAGTTTATAAATATATCACAGTATAATGATGTATGCTGGTATTAGATAAGATGGTCATGTTTAATAATTAAAATGCCCAAATCAATTTGTTATTTACTATGGTAATATGCAATATATTAAATTATTAAGAAATCTGATATTTAATCATAAAAATAACTTGTAACATGCCTCATCCCTCATACACACACAGAAAGACACATTAAAATTCAGAACAGTAAAAATTGAAATATGGAAGTCATTTTTAGTTTTCTAACCTATCTGACATACTAGAAAGGCTATTTTCTAATCTGCATTATGTATGCATCTAATGTACTGTTAACTCTTTTCTGATTTTGAAGGTGATGTTTATAAAGTCCAAGGTTCTATAAAACATTAGATGTACAAATAAAATTGTACGTTAATATTACTTTGTTTTTCCATTAAGTCTACATGGTGAAACAACATACTACTTAAAACTATGTAAGAGATGAAGTATCTTTCCTTGTACGACCATGAATTCCAAATATTATTCTATTTTTTCTTTTCTGACATGAATTCATTTGACTATCCTTAGGGCAGTTCTAATTTTAATCTAAGGGAAAAGAAGTGGGCTGACTGAGACAGATCATTGTTATTGAAATGTTGTAGAGAGGAAGCAGGAATTAGAAAAAATTACACTAAAAAATTTGAGGGATGAAGGTATTATTTTTCTAATACTTGCTGAAATGATAATTATAATTTTATTTTACTTAACAAAATATAGAAATGTTTCACTAATCTAAATAACACAGGTCATATAACTACAACTATCTGACAATAGTTGAAAAGAGAACTTTGGAAAGCCACTATGCCATGATGTAGATACTAGAAATTGTTTAGCCATGAACCCATTTCTTTTGCTCCTAGCATACAAGTCTGAGAATTAAGTTCACAAACTCATTCTAGAAAAAGTGCTGCATACCTCATTGCTGAATACCATCATGGTCACCTTTGAAGCCCTCCCTTTGGAAAGCTATGCATTGATACCAGAGTCTAGTCCACTCTTCAAACCAATTTTGGAATTCTATTTCTTGAATGGCCATTCACAGCTGTCATTATATTACCCTTGATGTCTTGAATGTCATCAAAATGTCTTCCTTTCAGGGTGGTGCCTGTGGTTCACTGAGTAGGGCACTGCCCCCATATACTGAGGATGGCGGGCTCAAACCCAGCCCCGGCCAAACTGCAACAAAAAATAGCTGGGCGTTGTAGTGGGCACCTGTAGTCTCAGCTAATTGGGAGGCTGAGGCAAGAGAATCATCTAAGCCCAAGAGCTGGAGGTTGCTGTGAGCTGTGACAGCACAGCACTCTACCAAGGGCAACAGAGTGAGACTCTGTCTCTAGAAAAAAAAAAAATGTCTTCCTTTCAATATTTCCTTTATTTTCAATAAAGATCAAAGTCACTGGGAGCTAGATAAGGTGAGTAGGGAGGGTGTTCCAACACAATTACTTGTTTGCTGGCTTAAAACTCCCTCACGGACAGTGCCGTGTGAGCTGGTGCACTGTTGTGACAAAAGAGTCACCCCTTTCTCCTGCCAGGATTTTCAGTTAAGATTTGCTTGTTTCTGTATTGATGTTTACTTGGTCTGCTATGCTTCACAGTCAGCCAATGTTTGTGACACACAATTTGATGAATTTTTGCAATGTTTTCATCAGTTGCCTTCGTTACTGGCTGTCCTGACCTCTCTTCATCAGTGAGACTTTCTCTCCCCTCAGAGAAACAGTTAATTCATTTGAACACCGCCATTTTCTTCATCACATTATCCCCATAAATTTTCGCTTCCACTCTTGTCAAGTTTAACAAGGAATCTGAAGTTTGCTCATTGCTGTGATTTGAGCTCTCACATTCTCGTGACGGCACACAAAAACACACGACAGTAGTGAACAGCACAGTAGACATGAGCCCAACTGCAAGGTATTGATGGACCTTGTACGGTGCCGACATAAGTGCACTCAGGCAAGTTCACGAGCTCAACTGTCAGTCCTCCTATGGAGAGCTCTCCAGCTCTTCAAAGTCAGTCGTTACTGGTTGCGCCAATGAAGTATGAGGAGAAAAGTTAAGTGTCACTTTTAAGTAGAAGACTTTGAGATACGGCACATGATTGATTCCTCTCCCATGTGCTGGTCCTGGAGATCTCAGCACCTGATTTTGCATGTGAGCTGTGATGCCCATGCCACCTCACCAAGTCACATTCATTATGTATCACAGAAAGAAAGAATGCTTTGCTTTTATCATTCAGAAGTATGATTGACACACAGAGTCCAAGATACCTCCCGTGAAGCACACGGGGGCATTAAGTTAGGTTACATACCTGACAAGTCGGACTTCGCCGGAACATCCTTCCTCAGTGCTTTTGGTAGATGTGAATTTTCTTTCTCACACTATCTAAGTCTATATATGAATACAGAATCTTCTGTCAAGATTGTTGTCACTAATGTTGGCTTACCAGGTGAAATTTAGTCCTTACTTGGTATTCTTTTTTAAAGCCCAACTTAATTAAGTAAAACCCAATACATTTTAAAAAGAAAATTTTAATTAAAATTATTTCAGTTTTCAACTCTCTAAAAAAATACACATTGGAATTTGGGGAAATGAAATTGGTAGCCGGAAGAAGAGGAGGAGGAGCTTATCAAATGAGACACAGTATCTCATAAACACTACTTTGTGAAAGAATACCTAAACTTGAAGATACTAAAAATACAATACATAGTGTCATTAGTATGATCCTGATACTTAATGTAAAATTTATACCTGGATGGAGTTGAAACACATTCTTCTTAGTAAAGTATCTCAAGAATGGAAAAGCAAGAATCCAATGTACTCAATTTCATTATAAATAAAGCCAGAAGAGAATGTAACACATGCCTGCATAGAAAAAAGAAAACTTAATCCTATTCAAATTGGGAGGAAGGGAGAATGTGGAGGGGTAGAATGGGGGATTGGGGTGTTCCTGCTTAAAGGGCACAAGCTAGGGGTGTATGATACACCATTTTGGTGTTGGACACAACTACAAGAGGGACTCTACCTAACAAATTCAAAAATTATGACTGGTTGTTTATATCTTCACAATAACCTGAAATTTAAAAAAAGTAAAACTTACCATGGCTCATAGCCATAATTGGTTAAATACATATTTTATACAAGATGTTTTGCAGGCATTTTTTTTCTATTGTTCTCAACAACTCTACCAGTCTTAAACTCCACATACACACATGAGTATATATATATGTGTGTGTGTGTGTGTGTGTACATACCACACATATATCTATATCTCTAGCTGTCTGTCTATAATGTATGAATAGAATTTTCTTATCTCTCACTCAATTCTAGGGTGGGTCTTTTCACCACCACTTTCTAGGAGCTGTGATCCGAAATCCTTTAAGATAATAGAAAAGATTTGTTGATATCAGAAAGAAATTAAAGACTCTTTAATGATAGTAATAGACATTTGGAATCATTTCTATTGCCCCAACAAAGGAAAAATTAACAGCCAGGTTCTGTTTTACTTGGAGCTGGACCAAAGGAGTTGTTTTCCTGAATCTCTTGCTGTAAAAAAGATGAAATGTGTAGTCTAGAAATTTAAACCAGAAGCTCTGATGAAAAAAAGAATTCATGGGGAAAGAAAAGAAGAGCTCCAAAATCCAAGGGGTTCAGGTCAGTAAGAGAAAGACAAGAGAACACAGGAGAAGGACCACTGACACCCAAACAAAAGTGGCCTTGACAGTCTCATGGAATGTAAAAGTACCCAAGTGTCTGTAGCTCAAGTGAGGGTTCCACATATGCCCACCACCCAGCTAGAGTTCACGGCACCCACCTGGTAGGTTTGCACCCATCCCCTCCCTGCTCCAGCCCCTGCTGGATTTCCACTGCGTTTTATGTCCCTCTGTACCTATACGCGCTCGTGGATTAGCTCCAGTTTAAAAGCAAGTACATGTGGTTTGTTTTTCCATTCTTTACATACTTCATTTAGGATAATAGGGTTGATTAAACTGAAAAGGTTCTGCACAGCAAAGGTAACAATTAGAAGAAAAAACACAATTCACAGAAGGAGAGAAAATAATAAAAAACTATACATTTTTTTTTAAATCATACATTTTTATTTATTAAAACCAGATTAGACTCATTTTATTACATAGAACACTGAGCCTTAGAGAGGCTGACTCACTCAAGGCATCTCAGCTAGTAAGATACAACCCAAGCCCTAAAAGTTCAGACCCCAAAGCCTATGCTTTCCATTTTATCAGCATAATCTAAACCAAATAGAGTCCCTTTTTTATTTGACCTCCCACAACATTTTAAACTGGTTTAATCAATCCCCAAATAATAGAAAAATGACTAAACTACATTGGATAGACAGCTAAAATCCAGAATCTACAACGAACTCAAACAAATCAGGAAGAAAATAAAACACCACCATTGAAGAGTCACCAAAGACACGAACAGAAGCTTTTCTAAAGAAGATAGACACATGGCCAACAAACATATGGAAAAATGGTCCACACCACCAGTCACTTTGAAATGTAAAGTAAAACCACAGTGAAATATCACTGTATCCCTGTTAGAATTGCTTTTACTATACTGAAAAGACTTACCTTAATTCTACACAGGAAATTCAGCCTCGTTTAGACTTGCTGTAAGATGCACAAAGTTTAGAGGGAGAATCCCATTCAAATCTCCTAGAAGAGTCTCAAACCAAGAAATAATCCTAATTGTAGTATTTTCCAAAAATGTAAAACTTGTTTAGTTTCTGAATGAGCTATTGCTATATACTAGCATGGTTTACAATTTTTATTTAAAAATTGAAACACCTTAAGTTTGACTGTTGAACTTTAAAAGTTTAAAGGAGGGAGGAGACAAGATGGCTGACTGAAGCCAGCTTTCCACAGAGGCTCCCGTTCAGAAGGAGAGTTAAAGGACAAAAATTCAGCAAGTAACCTGGTGGATTTGAGCTGCACTAAGAGAGAAGGTTGAAGAATACACGTCAACCTCGCTGAGGTGAGCTGCGACCACAAGGATACAAACAAAAGGTACAAAATCCATCACCAAGCGGACGGGAGTCCCCTCCCCCATGAGAACGGCTCAGAGTGCCCCACAAACAACCAGTCAGAGTTCAAAGGTCCTCCCACTACACTCCACGGGAGAGACCCTCTAAAAACTGGACCTACCTCCCCTACTAGGGTGCCACGGCATCCTCCTGCCAGGCATAAAACTGTATAAACTATATATAGTCTCTACCTGGAATTCCGAGCTCCCAGCGCTCTCCTTCACTCATACTGGGGTCTGGAGGCCAGTCCCGGTCGGTCGGCGGAGAGGGGACTGCACCGGAGTGGCAGTTCCCTGAGGCACACTGCGACAGCCATCTTTTGGTGACAATACAGCCAGGCATAAACCTGTGTAAAGCTCTGTGTGTTCTCTGCCCGCAACCCCAGGCTCCCAGTGCTCCCCGCGCTCCCCTCTGCTCTCGCTCCAAGGTCTGGAGGCCTGTCCCCCAGGAGTCCAGACTCTTGGGCGATTGCTCAAGGGATGTAGACAGTGCTGGACTGCAGCTGGTCGGTGCAGACTCTGGGGTACGGAAGCGGAGAGAAGATGGTTGGCCGGAGGGGAGCTACACCAGAATAGCCGTTGCCTGAGACATAAAGCAGCAGCCCTCTTTTGCTAGCAATACGGCTCACTACCGAATATTCTGAAGCCACACCCCCTGTCCCCCTGGACAACCAGAGACTCTGAATTTGCGTGAGGCAACTCCAACTTGCAAACCAGGGAGACTCCCGGGGCAGGGCTGACCCAGAGGTCCGCTTTACTAAACCTAAGATGCACCTGGCCCTAAGGGGATCGTCAGCTTATAGACAATACAAGAGCAAAGACAAGCTGATTTGGAGCTCAATTCAGCTTCTCTTCTGCAGGGGAACCGCAGAGTTGTTCTGTTCTGTTCTGTCAGTAACATTAATCAGGGGCGAGACTGGACCTGAGTGAAAACCCCTCAACCTTCATCTAGCGCCCGAGGTTGTCAGGCCTCACCTCCTCCTGCTGGAGAGAGGCAGAGTGCAGCAGCCTGGCAGACTTCCTTGTGATTCGGGCAGGTACAAACTCCTGGAGTACCGATTCACTACAGACAACTGGGTCAGCCAACTGCAGGGCTATCAGTGACTGGATATGAAGTGGTGCAAGGTGGGGAAGGAGGCAGCAACCTTCCCAGACTGATTTATTGGCTGGGTGGCTTATCCTGACTCCACGCAGTACTGGAGCAAGCCACACCAGAGTAGTCACCAGACCCCTGTGATCCAGATCCCAGAGACCTCTTAAACTCTCTCACCCGAGACAGGTGCAGACTGAGACAATTGATTTGGACCTTTTTGAACTGAACCAATCACCTGAGGACAAATCAGGTGGTGCCCTGGGTGCACGGTGGTAGGAAGGTTTGATTTTTCTTTTCCAATTGTTTGCCGGTGGGGGGCAGGGTGACTTAATTGCTGATATTTCTCCACAGCTGACACTTCAATCCAAAGTATCTGTTTCACTAGGGTGGAACAGAAACCAGCTGAAAACAAGACAGAACCACTTAGCCCCATCACACCAGACCAGGCCCCAGTTTCTCAGGCCACAACACTGTACAGGCGCTCGACAAAGCCCCAGGGGAAAAAATCAGAGGGAGTAAAACAACCATGGGGCGGAATCAGCAGAAACTCTGGTAACATGAATAACCAGAATAGATCAACCCCCCCCAGGAAAGATATGGCAGATGCAATTGAAGATCCCATTCATAAACAACTGGCTGAGATGTCAGAAATCGAATTCAGAATTTGGATTGCAGACAAGATTAACAAAGTGGAATTAGGAATTCGAGGAGAAATTCAAAAGATGTCTCAAGAATTTAACGAATTTAAAGACAAAACCACCAAAGACTTAGACACACTAAAGCAAGAATTTGCAGCCCTCAAAGATATGAAAAATACAGTAGAATCCCTCAGCAACAGAATGGAGCAAGCAGAAGAAAGGATTTCTGACATCGAAGATAAAGCCTTTGAACGCTCCCAAACTCTCAAAGAGGAAGAGAAATGGAGAGCAAAAACGGATCACTCTCTCAGAGAGCTCTGGGATAATTCGAAGAAGGCGAATATCTGAATCATAGGAGTACCAGAAACAGATGAAGTGGCCTCGCTGGGCACGGAGGCCCTTCTGCATGAAATTATGAAAGAGAATTTTCCAGACATGCCTAGAGATTCTGAAATTCAGATAGCAGACAGCTTCAGAACCCCAGCACGACTCAACCCCAATAAGACATCCCCCAGGCATATCATAATTAACTTCACTAAAGTTAATATGAAGGAGAAAATCCTCAAAGCTGCCAGGAGAAAGAAAACCATTACCTTCAAAGGGAAAATATTAGAATGACTGCAGATCTCTCTGCCAAAAATTTTCAAGCCAGAAGAGGGTGGTCACCGACTTTTAATCCCCTAAAGCAAAATAACTTTAACCCTGGATCTTGTATCCAGCTAAACTGAGTTTCATTTATGATGGAGAAATTAAATACTTTAATGACATTCATATGTTGAAGAAATTTACCATAACAAAACCAGCCCTTCAGGATATTCTCAGACCTATCCTCCATAATGGCCAACCCAATCCTATACCACAAAAGTAAACTCACTCAGAAACTTCGGATCAAATTCCAATTTCCACACTGGCGAAAGGATTAAAAATGCCCACTGGACTTTTGAAAAACTCGATACCCAAAACTTCACCAGACTTATCAATTATCTCCATTAATGTGAACGGCTTAAACTGTCCTCTAAAGAGGCATAGGTTAGCTGATTGGATACAAAAACTCAAGCCAGATATTTGTTGCATACAAGAGTCACATCTTAACTTAAAAGACAAATACAGACTCCGGGTGAAAGGATGGTCGTCCATATTTCAGGCAAATGGTAATCAGAAAAAAGGAGGTGTTGCAATTTTATTCGCAGATACAATAGGCTTTAAATCAACAAAAGTAAGGAAGGACAAGAATGGTCACTTCATATTTGTTAAGGATAATACTCAATACGATGAGATCTCAATTCTTAATATCTATGCACCCAACCAGAATGCACCTCAATTTATAAGAGAAACTCTAACAGACATGAGCAACTTGATTTCCTCCAGCTCCATAATAGTCAGAGATTTCAACACTCCTTTGGCAGTGTTGGCTCGATCCTCCAACAAGAAGCTGAGCAAAGAAATCTTAGATTTAAACCTAACCATCCAACATTTGGATTTAGCAGACATCTACAGAACATTTCATCCCAAAAAAACTGAATACACATACTTCTCATCAGCCCAAAGAACTTAATACAAAATCGATCACATCTTAGGTCACAAGTCTAACCTCAGTAAATTCAAAGGAATAGAAATTATTCCATGCATCTTCTTGGACCACCATGGAATAAAACTTGAGCTGAGTAACAACAGGAATCTGCATACTCATACAAAAACATGGAATTTAAATAACCTTATGCTGAATGATAGCTGGGTCAGAGATGAGATTAAGAAAGAAATCTCCAATTATTTGGAACAAAACAACAATGAAGACATGAACTATCAGAACGTCTGGGACACCGCAAAGGCAGTTCTAAGAGGGAAATTTATAGCACTGCAAGCCTTCCTCAAGAGAACGGAAAGACAGGAAGTTAACAACTTAATGGGACATCTCAAGCAACTGGAAAAGGAAGAACATTCCAACCCCAAACCCAGTAGAAGAAAAGAAATAACCAAAATTAGAGCAGAATTAAATGAAATTGAAAACAAAAGAATAATACAACAGATCAATAAATCAAAAAGCTGGTTTTACGAAAAGGTCAATAAAATAGATAAAACTTTGGCCAACCTAATCAGTAAAAAAAAAGTAAAATCTCTAATGTCATCAATCAGAAACAACAAAGACGAAATAACAACAGACTCGTCAGAAATCCAAAAAATCCTTAATGAACATTACAAGAAACTTTATTCTCAGAAATAAGAAAATCTGAAGGAAACTGACCAATACTTGGAAGCATGTCACCTTCCAAGACTTAGCCAGAATCAAGTGGAAATGTTGAACAGGCCCATATGAAGTTTGGAAACAGCATCAACCATACAAAACCTCCATAAAAAGAAAAGCCTGGGACCAGATGGTTTCACGTCTGAATTCTACCGAACCTTTAAAGAGGAATTAGTACCTATATTACTCAACCTGTTCCAAAAGGTAGAAAAAGAAGGAAGACTACCCAAACGTTCTATGAAGCAAACATCACCCTGATCCCCAAACCAGGAAAAGACCCAACAAGAAAAGAAAATTATAGACCGATATCACTAATGAATATAGATGCAAAAATATTCAACAAGATCCTAACAAACAGAATCCAGCAACACATCAAACAAATTATACATCATGACCAAGTCGGTTTTATCCCAGGATCTCAAGGCTGGTTCAATATACGTAAATCTATAAATGTAATTCAGCACATAAACAAATTAAAAAACAAAGACCATATGATTCTCTCAATCAATGCAGAAAAAGCTTTTGATAATATCCAGCATCCCTTCATGATCAGAACACTCAAGAAAATTGGTCTAGAAGGGACTTTTCTTAAACTGATAGAGGCCATCTACAGCAAACCCACAGCCAATATCATATTGAATGGAGTTAAATTGGAATCATTTCCACTCAGATCAGGAACCAGACAAGGCTGCCCATTGTCTCCATTGCTTTTTAACATTGTAATGGAAGTTTTAGCCACTGCAATTAGGGAAGAAAAGGTGATCAAGGGTATCCATATAGGGTCAGAAGAGATCAAACTTTCTCTCTTCACAGATGATATGATACTATATCTGGAAAACACTAGGGATGCTACTACAAAACTTTTAGAAGTGATCGAGGAATACAGCAGCGTCTCAGGTTACAAAATCAACATTCATAAATCGGTAGCCTTTATATATACCAACAACAGTCAAGTTGAAAAAACAGTTAAGGACTCTATCCCATTCACAGTATTGCCAAAGAAGATGAAATATTTGGGAATTTATCTAACAAAGGACGTGAAACATTTCTATAAAGAGAACTATGAAACTCTAAGAAAAGAAATAGTTGAAAATATTAACAAATGGAAAAACATACCATGCTCATGGCTGGGAAGAATCAATATTGTTAAAATGTCTATACTACCCAAAGCATATATAATTTCAATGCAATCCCTATTAAAGCTCCACTGTCATACTTTAAAGATCTTGAAAAAAACAATACTTCGTTTTATATGGAATCAGAAATAACCTCGAATAGCCAAGACATTACTCAGAAATAAAAACAAAGCAGGAGGAATTACGCTACCAGACCTCAGACTATACTACAAATCTATCGTGATCAAAACAGCATGGTATTGGCACAAAAACAGAGTAGTAAATGTCTGGAACAGAATAGAGAACCAAGAGATGTATCCAGCTGCTTACCGTTATTTGATCTTTGACAAGCCAATTAAAAATATTCAGTGGGGAAAAGATTCCCTATTTAACAAATGGTGCTGGGTGAACTGGCTGGCAACCTGTAGAAGACTGAAAGTGGACCCACACCTTTCACCATTAACTAAGATAGACTCTCACTGGATTAAAGATTTAAACTTAAGACATGAAACTATAAAAATAGTAGAGGAGAGGGCAGGGAAAACCCTTGAAGAAATCGGGCTGGGTGAGTATTTTATGAGGAGGACCTCCCGGGCAATTGAAGCAGCTTCAAAAATACACTACTGGGACTTGATCAAACTAAAAAGCTTCTGCACAGCCAAGAACACAGTAAGTAAAGCAAGCAAACAGCCCTCAGAATGGGAGAAGATATTTGCAGGTTATGTCTCTGACAAAGGTTTAATAACCAGAATCCACAGAGAACTCAAACGCATTAGCAAGAATAGAACAAGGGATCCCATCGCAGGCTGGGCAAGGGATTTGAAGAGAAACTTCTCTGAAGAAGACAGGCGCGCAGCCTTCAGACATATGAAAAAATGCTCATCATCTTTAATCATCAGAGAAATGCAAATCAAAACTACTTTGAGATACCATCTAACTCCAGTGAGACTAGCCTATATCACAAAATCCCAAGACCAGAGATGTTGGCACGGATGTGGAGAAAAGGGAACACTTTTGCACTGCTGGTGGGAATGCAAATTAATACATCCCTTTTGGAAAGAGATATGGAGAACACTTAGAGATCTAAAAATAGATCTGCCATTCAATCCTGTAATCCCTCTACTGGGCATATACCCAGAAGACCAAAAAGCATATCATAACAAAGATATTTGTACCAGAATGTTTACTGCAGCTCAATTCATAATTGCTAAGTCATGGAAGAAGCCCAAGTGCCCATAGATCCACGAATGGATTAATAAATCGTGGTACATGTACACCATGGAATATTATGCAGCCTTAAAGAAAGATGGAGACTTTACCTCTTTCATGTTTACATGGATGGAGCTGAACATATTCTTCTTAGTAAAGTATCTCAAGAATGGAAGAAAAAGTACCCAATGTACTCAGCCCTACTATGAAACTAATTTAGGGTTTTCACATGAAAGCTATAACCCAGATACAACCTAAGAATAGGGGGAAGGGGGAAAGGGATGGGAGGGAGGGGGCCGGGGGGGTAGAGGGAAGGGGATTGGTGGGATTACACCAGCGGTGCATCTTACTAGGGTATATGTGAAACTTGGTAAATGGTCTGTAAAGCTAGTGAATGATGCCCCATGATCATATCAATGTACACAGCTATGATTTAATAAAAAAAATAAATAAATAAAAGTTTAAAGATAGTTTTCTCTTACTGAAAAAAAACTCAATACATATGAAATATGCAGCAAAAATGATATTCTAATTCTGAAAGAACAATAAAATATGAAGTATAAAATATGAAATTCCACACTAGTGGAACCATGATTGTATGAGAAATTGATACAATTGATTTCAGAATCAGTTCCAAGTGCTGAAAATGTGGGAGTTTGCACATTTTATCATGTGACATGGAGTTTTGAAACAAAATGTCTCATTTCTTTCCATTACGTATTATTTTCTACCTGGAAAATAATAGAGGCTATCAGAAACTACCCCTACACACTTTCATTGTATTAACTACTCTTGTGAGAGTTAGAACATGCCTACCTTTTGTTCACTAAAACCATCTGCAAGCAAATATTTCTTCCTCATTTTTAAAATTTGTATTTTTATATAAAGTATACAACCCCAAAAAGGGACTTGATCAATAATTATTCTTAAACTAAAACCACTGGTTTTGATAGGTAGTTTTTAAGATCAGCAGGTTTATATCAAATATCTTGTTATAGCAAGTCAATTCATTCACTATAAAGAAGAACAGTTTGCTCATAATTAATCCTGTCAGGGGCACTAAGAAAGCAAGTTGGTTAAAAATCAGATAATCCATGAAAGGTGTTATTGATTTTTTTTCCAGTGTAATGAAGACCACTGATAACATTCAAGCCCAACATTTCACGGCCCACATTTTTGCAGTGATAGCTCTGATTATTCTACTAAGAACCTGCACATAAGGTGGAACAGCTGCAGAACTCTTCCGCACAAGAGCATGGCATGATACTTTATGCCTAGAAGAAAGCAGGCTATAAATAAATATTATTAAATTAATTAATAATACCCACCTGGGTGTGCTGGTTTGAATGATCTTTACTTTGAGAGAGTTAATGAAGTTCCTAAGCCCTTATTCATTTTGAAAACAACATACACTACATTTAACCAATGTTTTAGAATAAGCATAATACTGAAAAATGTTTTTCAGATGTCCAGCCTTGCACTGTTCTCCAGTTTCTGTCCCAAATCTTGAAGAAACAAATGACATTTAGGAAATATTTTCTGGAAGATAAGTCAGTTCTCTCAGATTACTGCAAAACTTAGCTCAAAACACCACGATTTTTGTAGATCTGGAATTTGGCAGTAGCATAGGTGGGCTGTTCAAGCTCGGAGAATCTAATGAGGTTGTTGTTAAGATGTTGACTACAACTGCAGTCGTCTGAACACTTAATCTGGGGCTAAAAGAATATGTTCCAAGTTGAGTTATTGCCAGGAGTCCCCGGGTCCTTGTCACATGGCTCTCACAGAATGATGCTTGAGTGTCTTACTCACACACAGCTGGTTCCCCTCAGAGCAAAGGATCCACGGGAAAGAGACACAGAAAACAGACAGAAGCCTCAGAAGTCACACGCTAACCTTTCTACCATATTCTTTGATCGTACAGAACAAACCTAATAAAACATTAGAAAGGGCTACATTTGTCGTAAACCTAAGGAATAGAGGATCTTTGGGAGATGTCTTGAAATAAAGCTACCAAACTATTCAATATGTAATAACTCCATCTGTACATTTTATAAGCCCTATTCCACGATCAAAATGAATAATGAGAATTCTATATACTTGGGCCATATTAGTTCATCTTGAATCATCTTCTCTGAGTTATCTGACTGTGCATATCATTTACATTTAGCGGTTGACCTTTCTCTAAGGTTGCGAGCTTCAATAAAACTGGGAAGTTCATTGTCACAATTTTGAGGACATTATTCATTTTACAATTTATCTTATAAAATACATTTCCAGCAGAGAAACTTCCTGTGTAACTTAGTAAAAAGGACTTTTTATTTCTTTGAGGAGTTTCTGAAGACTAAAATAGATAATTGATCATGTTTACCCCGCTTCCTTTTTTGCTGGCCCCCTGGAAGTTTAGAGACAAACATGAACTTGAGTTCCATTTATTAGGAATCATGGTCTGAATCACGGTCTGAAAGCTTCTGTGCTGCTGATGGTTCTGTTTTCTGGTTTTTAAATTTCTATTGTTGCTCTTCTAAATGTTTGTTTTTATACTACATCTTCACATGTTTCTAAAACTGAATGACCATGTTTTAGAAACACACTAACATACACAAACACGGGGAGGTGGGAGAGAGAAAGCGGGAAACGGTCTCCATTGCAGGCAACATCCAGTGGTTATCAGCTTCATGGAAACATGAATAGACAGATAATGGCACCTCTTTTTTTTTTTTTCCTCACCAGGAACATTTATATAAATAGAAATCCTGAATTGAGGGTTTCCTATTCTAACACAAAATATAGACATATGTCAATCCTTTCTAGGGTATTTCTGGAGAAGACATATAGAGCATTTCTTTCAAAGACAGCACGTTTCCATTTCATAATTTGTAAGAGAAGACACAGATAAAATACATTATTAAAAAGCAAATGAGTTTCAGATAGTACGGTAAGTTTCATGTGTTTGAAAAGACAACTAAGGTGGGCCAGTTGTCTGATTTCTTCAATGAATAATGCTTCAAAATGCTTAAAATAAGTAATCAAGAATGGCCAAGTTATAACGGAAGCACTCAAATTAGGCAATGTAGTTTATTATTGGTCTTTTGTTCCCTTCCACAAAGTAACTGTAACATTTTCTTTTCAATATATACTACCTCTAATTTTTTTTCTTCTCTACAAAAAAGTTAGAAGAAGTTAGTTAATTTGATTTTTCTCTACAACCTAAATTTAATGGGAAAAAAAAAAAAACTATGGCAAAATTTTTTGATGCTTAGGAAAGAAAAAAAAAGAAAAATAAGCATTGTGCGTCCTATCACCAAACATCAGCTTTCTTAACCAATGGCATTTGAATGCCTCTCCTGTGTCTCATTACAATCAACAAGGCATTTCCAGACTAGGGGTGGGAAGAGCAAGATCCCAGAACAAGCTGAAAGTTTCCCTTCATGAAAGATTCACCAGAGGGCACGTTCACTTTTCTCATTGTTCATCTGGCCGCACTCTTGTATTGGAGAATGACAGATTTAGATCAAGTTTTCCTCTTCTTAAGTGTGTAGTATAAAGGAATGTTTGCCCCACAAATCACAGAATCCCAGTGAATGCATAATCAAAGTGTCCTGAGACTCACAGAATTTCAACCTATGATAAAATATTACTATAAATCGAGTATCACACTTGCTTTGTAAGAAAACTCATCTTTCTACGGCAATATCTTACACCCACACTTGTCCATTCCACTTGTCTTCCTACTAAAATGGGCACCTTCACCCTGATGCTCTGAAAAGCCCAACTTCTCCACCTGTCCTGCAAATCACTTCCTTTTTCAGAATTAGACTTGGCAACCTCTCTTCTGCAACATCGTTTTCTCTTGGATCATTCACATCATTAAATAAAATGCTCTAGAAACTTCTGTCTTCAAAAATACCTCACTTCACTTCATAGCTCTCCAAAACGTGGGTTCGCTGCCAACAACACTCTCCCCCGAAAGAACTGCCTAACACAAGAACGGAAAAGCAAATATCCAATGTACTCAATACCAATATGAAGCCAGTAGACATCCAGTACATGCCCAAATAGGAGAAAAACTCATTTCAGTTCAAGTCTGGGTGAAGGGTAACGAGGCGGGGGAGGAGCTTGGGGTGCTCTCGCTGACTGGGTACAGGGTGGGGGTGAGCACACTTTTTGTGGGGGGGACAGAATGACAAGATGAACTCTACTGAACAAAATGAAATATTTTAACCTGGTTGCTTGTACCCTCACATTAACCTGAAATAAATTTTCTTGAAATTAAAAAACAAAGAACTGTCCAATAGCTCCCACCTTGAATTAGAATAAATCTTAAATTACTTACACAACCTATATGAAGTAGACACGATGGGTTCTCCAAGCCGACCTTGACTACTCGCACCACGGGCTGTGTACAGATACGCTACTTTTCTTTCACTTCCATAAGCAAATGAGATTTGTGCTTTAAGAGTCACTGGACTGCTTTGCCCTCCCCTTCTAGAAAGCTCCGACTTGATATTCACAACACTATTACTTAGATCTCCACTCATATGCCCTGACCCCCACCGACCTGCAATGCTCACTCTTAACAACTATTTTACTTTCCTCGTATCACCACCTGCAATTGACTTTTGAGATGCTCAATAGTTGTCTCATTATCAGTCTTGGATACAACAGCCATGAGAATAGGACCTTTTCTGTTTATTGACCACTGCACACATAACAGAGTTCCTGGCACATAGCGGTACCCAGTAACATTTTCTGTTAATTCATGCAAACACTTAATTATATACCGCTGTACAGCTCTCACATTCATAGAAATATATACTTTAAAGGTAATATTAATTAACCACCCAGTAGATTAAGGACTTGACCCCCTTTGCAGTTGCTTTGACAAAATGACAAATAAGCACAAATAATCACATGTTTAGTTTTCAAATAACTACAACTTTATAAAAATTTCCACATTTTATCATGAATTATCCTAAAACTGCAAAAATGGGAAAAGAAGCTCTAATGTCTTACAACTGATGAGTGCCAGATTAAATATAGAGAGAGACACACGAATATTTACACATTTGAAAGTTCAAAGGTCATTCGAACTTTTTATTGATAAGTGGAAATTTATAATATTTAAACTTCTCGAGATCAAAGTTGTAACAGCAGCAATTTAGTCTCCTGAGAGTTCTTCCAACAGAGATATACACACAAGTGTACGGTAAACAGGCTCTTGGCCAGACCCCTGCCTCCTATTCCTGCCTGGATATAAACTTTGTGACTGGCCAAAGAAATACAGTAAAAATCATGGGACACGGTTCTCATGATTGAGTTACAACAGACTGCGATTTCTGTAATACTAGAGACTCTTTTGAGCTCATGGATTTCATGCTTTAATAAGATATGCTGCGGGCGGCGCTCACTTCTCAGTGGGGAGGGTGCCAGCCACAAGCTGGCGGGTTCGATCCTGGCCCGGGCCTGCTAAACAACAATGACAACTGCAACAACAAAATAGCTGGGCATTGTGGTCGGCGCCTGTAGTCCCAGCGACTTGGATAGCAGAGGCAAGAGAATTTCTTAAGCCCAAGAGTTGGAGGTTACTGTGAGCTGTGATGCCATGCACTCTACCAAGGGCAACAAACAGTTTGATATTCTATCTTAATAAATAAATAAACAAACAAACAAACAAGAGCAATTTGTAAAAGCACCAAAGTTGACCTCTGGCCAAAAGTCCCAGTGAAGAACTGAATCCTAGCGCATCAGGTTGGAATCAGACTCCTTCTGGGCTAGAACTTAAGATGACTTTACAGCCCTGCCTCCACCTGTTGGCAGCATGTGAGAGACCCTGAGGGGGGACGCAGCTAAGTGGTACTCAGATTCCTGCTGATACAGAAACTGTGAGACTACAAAGGTGTGTTGGTTTTAGATGCTACGTTTCAGGATAATTTATGATACAACAGATAACAAAGATAGGCCCCTTTACATCAGATTTCATCTTTAAAAATATATATTTATATATATTTTTTGAAGACCTTTATTTTTAGGTCTTCACACTTTTACATTATTTAAATGTTTCCCTCTATTTTTAAAATTCTAAATTAATGTTTTCTTTACTTTTTATCTAGGAAGCGATGGCCACTCTATATTCAATAACACAATTATCTCATCAGTCTTCAAGTTACTGCAGCCAGAATTTAATATTATTGACTACACGATCCTCCGTGCGTATCTATTGCTAAGTTTTTTGTAATTATAGAAACAGATGCGTGTGTGTTAGGTTGAGGATCTGAGCGGGATGGCACACATTTCAGTGGCATATGGACAGGGGAGGAAGAAGAGCTCAGAATAGATAAATTGGAACTTCTCAAGAATTGGGGAGCCTGTCAAAAATAGTTCCCTTAATCATTTTTTCATGTTTCTGGCAGAGAAGGCACACAGATATTTTTGAGATTGGATGCCTAGATTTGAAAGGATCACATCCAGTTTCAAAGGGGCAGAGAAATGCTGGTGAAAATCAATACAGGGCCTCAAATTCCCTCCCACTAACTAGTTACTTTAGGAAGAACACAGGGTTTCTTCTTTATTAAAACCCAAGCAGCTGAAAGGTTCATTTCTTCTTTTGATGGGCTCCTGGGACCTCCTTTGTTAGGTGTTCAAAATTGTTTGTGCTTGAATTTGCAAAAGATGTTGCTACACTTCTAGTTAAACACGTGTAAAACACATCCTGTGATTGTTACTGATTTCTTAATTCAATGAAATTTGTGTTAAAATATATTGACTAGTAGCATATTAATTGAACAAATAGTATATCTCTTTGTTCTAGGACTTGCTGCTTATTAAATGCTGATTCCATTATGACAAGGAAAATGTATTATTTTAAAGTGAATCATACAGCTCTTACTAAAATCAGGGCAATGCACATAAATTTTTAATAAGAAAAAGGTAAATAATTTCAAATTTTTATAATATAGATATTTATGATATAATAATATAATCATTTATAATATAATACTTTAATTTATAATTAAAATAACATTATAAATAATTTGAATGAAAACAATTATTTCAAATTCTTTTAATTTCTTGCTTTTGTTCAACACCCTTTCCATTCAATATCCAATCTGTTGTTAGATTTATGCTTTTGTTATTTTTTGTTTTTGGGGTGTGTGTGTGTGTGTGTGTGTGTTAGAATCAAGAATAATCATGAGTTTCGTAGTGCTAATATACCAACAGTAATCTATGGAATAAATCCATTGCCGCAGTCAGTGTATAAAAGAGTTTGCAGACTTGAAGCAGAAGTCTTGTGAGTGAAGCTATGGGATTCCATTCGCTACATAAATGGCATTGAGCCCTGCGTGTACTTTCTGATTCTCAAAGTAATTATTTATCAAGGTGAAGATAAGATTGCATTAATAATAATAATCAATAAGCTTACATTTTGTTGAGAGGATTTAACGAACTAACTTATAAAAAGAACATATTCAAGCACCTGACCCCTAAAATCAAGGCATAGTGGGTGTCAAGAACCCAGGCTTCTGTCTACCTCCTGTATTCATTCCCCAGCCACGCTGCCAAGGAGAGCCAGGGATGAGCAGGATGCTACCCGTCACGTAGTATTCCCTGCATTCACCAGCCTCTTCCACTTATTTTTCCCGGGTAAATTCAAAACATTTCTTTGAGACCCAGCTCAAATAACATTTACTGTATGTAAATTTTCTTCCTTAATATTCCCACGATGCTTATTGTTTTATAATTTCCTTTATTCTATTTTCTCAATATGTCATTTTATATTTGATTATCTCTCATCATTCAATAAGGTGTTTTTCAAAGGGATTAAAAGTATCTGACTTTGCGTTGTCTTCTCTTTATTTAGCTCAGTGCAAGGTAGGTACTTAGTTAATATCTGAGTAAGTAAACTCATCACTGAGCACCTATTTCTAGTTACTAGACTTGTCAGACAATTGTACATAACAGCAAAATAAACTATTCAACTGTTGTTAATTTGCCATAAAATTAGTTATAGAAACTAAGGGTAGTAAAAGAGCTACAGTACTTTTGTGCAGGGGGTCACAGATAATCTCACTACAAAGCGCAATTGTGGACTTCATTGACTTCTGATCACATAAAAGAAACACAGGTCTCTCGACTCTGATGATAAGTTTTGTGGTCTTGTCATGGCCTCCAATTTTACCTCCAATTAAATAGTCAAAAGAGCAATTAGATTTAAGGGATTTCTTTCCTTATTAGATGGCTCGGCTTTCTCTAGCCTTTCCCTGGGAACAATGACATTGTCTTGGATTACTTGGAAAAATTGATAATGAATTATGCTCCTCGAGGCAGTGGTTAATTAAATTGGCTACCCTTTTGTCTTCAGCACAGGCAGCTGGGACACTGGACCATGCAGGACTAATGAGTCCTACTTAAGGTAAGTCCTCAAGGAATGTGAATTCCTGCTGTCAGGCAGAAATATGATTCAGATCACAAAGTTCTCTAATCTACTAAGTAGGTCAGAGGCTCTAATGGAGAATATAAAGCAATTCGGCATCTGTTAAAGCAGAAACTATGCATTTGATTAGTCATTCTATACAACACACTTGTTTTTTAATGCTGGGTTCGACCACTGCTTGTGAAGAAACATTTAGAAAATCCTTGCTATTTAATAGGGAAGCAACTAAACCAAATAATAGTTCTGGTTGAAGCCACATGTTTCAGGATTCAAGGAGCTTCAGAACCGATCAGGTTTCTCTACAGGTCATATGATTTATAGTGAAATTACCGGAGCACTAGTCAGGTGATTAAAAATCCTATACCTGGTAAGAAATCACATTGTTTTGCAAAATATGCATTTTTAATGTTATGCTTTCTCTGAATGGGTCTAATAATTTGATGCTGAGAATAAATGAATGTATTGTGGTCTTTTCGATTTTTAAATCATTGTCTATCATTTTTAGCATAATCTTGTTCATAATCTGGATTGTAAGAACATGTGTTGGTGTTGATAACAGAGATCAAAGTATAAAAGTTCACAGTAGGAATGTTAATAATGTAGGTGAGTTATGAAGCCCTTATGAAGTGGTAGACCACACATAATCATTTTCATTGATTTGTTTAGTCAATAGTCACAAAAGTATATATGGTCATCATCATTATTACCATTGAAATTAGCTCAGACACTTACTTTAAAAGTAAGGAAACTGAGGAACAGAGGGAATGAGGACTTTGCTCACAGTTATGCCGCTAATCCACAGTGAAACAAGATTTCAAACCCACTTTCACAGCAGAGCCCACACTCATAGACATAGCAATATTGCCTCCTTTTGGCAATGAATGGAAAGGTTTCAAAAATAATATATTTCAGATATGGTGGTATGTTAAAGATAATGTAACTCTTCACTATTCAGCATGTCCTGGGTACCAGAATGAACATCATCTGGTTGGTTGTTAGAATCGCAGACTCTCAGCTTCAACTAGACACAGAAGAATGTGCATTTTAACAAGATCCCCAGGTGCTGGGAATACACATTAAATCTGAGCAGCACCGATATGCTGCAGTGTTTTCTAATCTTAAATACACATTGAAAATAGCCTGGGAAAAATGTATATATGTATGTATAGAAACACACACACACTATCACTGCACACTATTTTAAATAGCACACAAACTTTATGGCCACCCTGTACATGCACGCGCGCGCACACACACACACTTTATCCTGTTTCAGAATAATTACAATCTTATGAGGAGGTTGCCAAAAATATCAGATGTTTTTTGAGCATTTGAGATGATTCCAGCTTGTAGTCAGGGTTAAGAAACATGATGTAATGCTCAGACACGCTAGTTCTCAAATTTTGGTGTGCACCAGAGTAAGTTAGAGGAATTTGTAGAACACTGATTGAAGCTCTATTTTCAGAGTTTTTGATTCTGTAGGTCTGAGCCGGGGCCCAAGGATTTATATGTCTAGCATGTTCCCAGATGACGCTGATCTGGGAAATGCATTTTGAAGAACCAGTAATGAAAGGAAACCTTCATAAAAGAAGGAAAGATGATTGCAGGTGGCGGGAGCCAGACTCTACATCAGGAACAGCTGGGTTAAGCCTTTCTTCTGCCACATATTATCTTTGTAAGCCTAGCCAAGATACTTCCGTTTAAGTTGTTTCAGGAAATCTGCGTATCCATGCAATGAAGATATATTGCCAGTTTCATAGACGGTGCTAAGCATGAGGCAACAATGTGTGCAGATTCCTAGCACGGTGTCCAATGTATATCCTTTGCTTAGTCTACATTGTAGGTAATTATGGGTAAGAACAGAGTTTGAGTTCAGGTCTCCTTACTTTCCTTTCAAATCGCAATTGCATCAGCCAGTATTAAAATAAACTTTGTATTTCTACGTGGGGAACTGCTGGTTAATAGAGGTGGCTGGGTACAGTGTCTCACACATGTAATCTCATCTCCGGGAGGGCAAGGAGGGAGGATTGCTTGAAGTCAGGAGTTCAAGACCAGCCTGAGCGAGAGCGAGACTTCATCTCTACTAAAAATAGAAAAATAGTAGCTGGTATTTTATAGGGCATGGTAGCGCATGCCTGTAGTCCAGCTACTTTGGAGGCTGAGGCAGGAGGAAATCTGGAATCCAAGAGTTTGAGGCTGAGTGAGCTACAATGATGTCTCTGCAGTCTACTTGGGATGATAAAGACCCTGCCTCAGAAATAAATAGACATTTGGAGTAGAATAGAAAACCAGGAAATGAAATTAACATCTTACAACCACCTAATCTTCCATAAAGCAAACAAGAACATACACTGGGGGAAAAACTCCCTATTCAATAAATGGTGTTGGGAGAACTGGATGTCTACATGTAAAAGACTAAAACTGGACATGCACCTTTCTCCACTCACAAAAATTGATTCAAGATGGATAAAGGGCTTAAATTTAAGGCATGAAACAATAAAAATCCTCCAAGAAAGCATAGGAAAAACACTGGAAGATATTGGCCTGGGGAAAGACTTCATGAAGAAGACTGCCATGGCAATTGCAACAACAACAAATATAAACAAATGGGACTTCATTAAACTGAAAAGCTTCTGTAAAGCTAAGGAGACAACAACCAAAGCAAATAAACATCCTACAGAATGGGAAAGGATATTTGAATATTTTGAATCAGACAAAAGGTTGATAACTAGGATCTATAGAGAACTCAAATTAATCCACATGAAAAAAGCCAACAATCCCATATATCAATGGGCAAGAGACATGAATAGAACTTTCTCTAAAGAAGACGGATGAATGGCTAACAAACATGAAAAAATGCTCATCATACCTATCTATTAGAGAAATGCAAACCAAAACCACCCTGAGATACCATCTAACCCCAGTAAGAATGGCCCACATCACAAAATCTCAAAACTGCAGATGCTGGCATGGATGTGGAGAGAAGGGAACACTTTTACACTGCTGGCGGGACTGCAAACTAGTACAACCTTTCTGGAAGGAAGTATGGAGAAACCTCAAAGCACTCAAGCTAGACCTCCCATTTGATCCTGCAATCCCATTACTGGGCATCTACCCAGAAAGGAAAAAGTCCTTTTATCATAAGGACACTTGCACTAGACTGTTTATTGCAGCTCAATTTACAATCGCCAAAATGTGGAAACAGCCTAAATGCCCACCAACCCAGGAATGGATTAACAAGCTGTGGTATATGTATACCATGGAATACTATTCAGCCATTAAAAAAAATGGAGACTTTACATCCTTCGTATTAACCTGGATGGAAGTGGAAGACATTATTCTTAGTAAAGCATCACAGGAATGGAGAAGCATGAATCCTATGTACTCAATTTTGATATGAGGACAATTAATGACAATTAATGACATGGTGGGGGAAGGAAAAGCAGAGAGAGGGATGGAGGGAGGGGGGTGGGGCCTTGGTGTGTGTCACACTTTATGGGGGCAAGACATGATTGCAAGAGGGACTTTACCTAACAAATGAAATCAGGGTAACCTGGCTTATTGTACCCTCAATGAATCCTCAACAATAAAAAAAAATAAAAGTAAAAGTAAATGAAGAGATGTTGAGATGTTGACAGTGTGCAAAGGGCTTTACCATCTATCCCGTTCAACACGGGCAGAGTTCTGGGAGATTATTATGGATAATTGCATGAACAGAGATACCTATGGTGAGATACAGGGAAAGTTCAGATATTTCTTATTGATTAATTAGCCAAAAATCTAATGACACTGGAAAACGCAAGCACAGACACATCATGCATTTAATTAAAACTTTCCTTTCTCTGGCTTTTTAAAAATACCACAGCTACTGCCCTCCTACCATAAAGGGAAGAATCTCCAAAGAAACAAATAGGTGGTAACAAATTTATCTTTGTTCTCCATAGCTTTTATTACAAAAATTTAAGCTTTTGGCTTTAGGGTTTGGAGCTCTAGTTAAGTCTCCTGACATTCGCCTGCAGACAATTTCCACTACATCTAAAAGAAAGAACTTGATATTCCTGTTTTCAAAGTCACATTCCTGACATAAAAGCTTTTACGTATGAATTTTCTACGGTATTTATTGTTTTCTTTGATTCCTCTGTAAATCTGCAATGATTTATAGGTTGGCCAGCAATGGCATGGGGTGGAAATAGTTAGTGCACTTTCTGTCCTCACCTTTATACAATCGGCCTTGAGAGGGTAGATCTCATCATTTTCCTTTATATTCCAAACCTCTCACAAAGTTTGCTTTATTGTAGACATTCTATAAACACTGACTATAATAAGACAGGGACCTCCAAAGCTGGATACCCGCTCCCCCCAAAAAGGTAAATAGTAAAAATATGCAAGTGCCATATGTACTTGTAAAATGTGACTCCGTGGAAGGTCAGTAAATTCTACTCGACTAGAATTTTCAGAAGCAAAGCACCAACCATTAAAACTTGTAAAGTAAAAGTTCTAGTTAATAGCAATGTTCACTGCTTTTACAAAAATGGATTATTTAAATCCAATAAGAAAACTAACCAAAAATATTTCATTCTGCATTTTATGCATTTTTTTAAAGCCAAAGCCTTAGGATGTTATAATGTCTATGAAAATAATGGGGTATAGATGAGGAGAAGGGAAGGTGGGGAAGGAAAAAGAATCCAGTCACAATTATGCCATTCCCTATGTGGCCAGCGCATACAAAATTAAAGGAAAAACTTTCAAAGTATTTAAATCAAACTCCAAGTTAACTTCATATTGAAAGAACATTGCAATTAGGGCAGCCAACAAGGTTATGAGGCAAGGAACATTTTACAAAATTGCAGAGGAAGCTGTGAATCTTGCTGTGCCAAAATAAATAAACCACCAGATAAAAATAGCCCAGAAGTAGAACAGACAAGAAATGATACCATTAACAATTAACTTTGACAATTGCTTTTCCTCAGGTAAAGTAAGGATGCTGTTTGCAGAGACATGATAGGATATAAGGTAAATAGTAGTTGGGAGTGCCGGCAATATTAACATAATATTAAAATCTAAGTATGAATATACTATTTCACTTTAGATCATCACAAAAACTAAATAGATACCATCTCTGAGAAAAATTACTAGCAAAATACATTCCCTGTCCTTACTGGTTTGTAACCTTGAACATGATATTTAAACTTCTGAGCTTCCAACCCTCACCTCCAGTTTGTGTGTCTGTGTGTGTTCAATGAATTGACGTAAAATTTCTTAATCCACTATCTAGTATATGGGCTGCATTTAGGATATTTCTGCATTTGCCATGCAAGTATATAATACTTAAACTATTAAGTACTAAGGTTATGAAGTCACAATTCTTACAGCATATCCCAAACCAAACCTGCCCTACATATAAAAGGAGAATAGGAATTCAACAATCACATCGATGCTATCAGATGAGCTTCTGAAATTCAACACAGGTAAATGGACTTGATTTAATTTATTGGCTACCCATTTGACTTACCTCTGGTTTTTCAATCAGGCTGACTCATCCGCACACTACAACCCACATCCCAGGCCTTTCAACAAAAGTGACATTACTAGCGGGGTGTTCATGCCGGTCAGAACCGTCCTCCTCCTTCAGACCTCACTGTCCCCTCTCTCTCCACTCTGATCACACTCACACACTGACTCCGTCCCACTCCATGTACTGACTTGATTCTGGGCCATCAACCAGGCTTTAGAAACCAATTCTTCATACTAGTTTTGCCTCCATGTAGCTTTGGTCACTTTTCACTCTCTGAAATCACTATAATTTAGCTGCAATCTTTAGTTTTTGTTCCCCATGTAATACTATCTGAAAATTCCTAGACGCACTCCCTGGGCCTTAGAGAGTTGCTCCTCATCCTAATCCTACTTTCACCTCTGCTCTTGAAAAGGAAAAGAAAGAAATTTTGCATGTAGATCATTTACACTGTAAATTCATAATGTTCATAAAATACAAGAAGAGTTGAAATGCCAAATGTATGAAGACAATGCAGAAATTAGAACATTTTAGACCTGAATTTTACTAATAGCACTTAAATACAGACAGTACTAAGCATGTGAAATACAGTTAGACTTGCAACTCAAACAATAATATTAGAAGTGATTTGTTATCAAGAATCATTACCTGGATACAATTTTATGTGAATGGGGACAAGGTGCATCTGTAGTCACAGCTGTTCAGGAGGCTGAGTCAGGAGACCCACTCGAGACCAGGAGTTCACGGCCAACCTCAGCAACATAGTGGGACCCCATATCTAAAAATATATACATAGATAAATACTGAGAAATGATAATATCTATGATTTCCAAAGTTTCCAAATTGAAGTGTTCATGTTAATGAATAATCAATGTTATCTAAAATTTGGTAATATTTTTAAAAAGTATTAAGTGCTATCAAAAGTATTTGAGGCACTCAGTGCCTGTGGCTCAAGCCGCTAAGGCGCCAGAAACATACACCTGAGCCCGTGGGTTCGAATCCAGCCTTAGCCCACCAAACAACAATGACGGCTGCAACCAAAAAATAGCCGGGCGTTGTGGCAGGAACCTGTAGTCCCAGCTACTTGGGAGGCGGAGGCAAGAGAATCGCTTGAACCCAGAAGTTGGAGGTTGCTGTGAGCTGTGATGCCACAGCACTCTACCCAGGGCGACAGCTTGAGGCTCTGTCTCAAAAAAAAAAAAAAGTATTTGCAGGTATATTAACACTGAAATGTAAAATCATGACATTTCACAATAAATTGTAACTTTCCAACTTCCTTGGAAAAAATTGAAATACCTGATGTTTATGGACAAATATTTCCACATGTAAACAGGCTGAGCAGACACCGCCTGCTCCACTAAGGTTCTCATAGTTTCCAGCATTGCATATTGAATGTTTTAGGTGAATTTTTTTGTTTTATAGACATGACATTGTAAATATAGTTATCTTGCTCTTTTTAAAATGTTTTCAAATTTCAGAGTCATAGCCAAGTTGCAATAATAGTAAAAAAAAAAAACCCTTTCCTATGCCTATGCACACATATCTACGTATTTTTATGAACCATTCTAAAGTTAGAGAAACTATATTGTTTATGCCCTTCAGCATTAATTACCTAAGAAAAATGTCATTCTCTAATATACCACAACATACCAATTAGATCAATAAATAGAATATAGTATTACTATTATGCGATTATTTAACCATCAGCCTGTTATCTCTTTTATGTATATAGTTGTTTTTAATGTGTGTAATGTACTTTTTTTTCTTTTCTGGTTTCTTTCTTTCTTTCTTTTTTCTATTCTTTTTTTTTTTTTTTTCTTTGAGAAAGGGTCTCACTCTGTCACCCAGGCTATAGTACCATGGCATCGTAGCTCACAGCAACCTCAAACTCTGTGGATCAAGAAGTTGCCTCAGCTTCTCAAATAGCTGGGACTACAGGCACCTGTCACCATGATGTCTGGCTAATTTTTTTTATTTTTAGTAGATATGGGGTCTAGCTCTTGCTCAGGTTGGTCTTGAACTCCTAAGTTCAAGCAATCTACCCGCCTTGGCTTCCAACTGTGCTGGGATTACAGTTGTGAGGCACCACACCCAGCTCTGGTTACTTTCAGTAACTGATTTTATTTGCTTTTCAGCAGTTTAAATACAGAATTCCTAGAGCTTAATGTTCTGGGTTTCAGAAGCTTAACTGTTGATATTTATGAATCAAAAATTTATTTCCCCCTAATTTTGTAAATTTTCAGGCATTGCATTTTCAAATATTTTTCCCTAATGTCTTCTCATCTCGTCTTGGCACTGTGATTAAATGTGCATTATTCTGAGAAATATTATTGCAGATTTAGTTTGCAAAATTCATCTTCTGGTTCTTTAAATGAAATAATTTCTATTCCTATACCTTCACATACACTGACTCCCTTTTTTGTTACCCCAGTCTATCATGTAGCCATTGAAAAAATTTTATATTTTATTTGACTCATCCTCATAATTTTAATTTCTCTGCCAACAGTCATATTTACATAATCCATGTAAGTATTTTTTCTTTAAATTTCCTTTTTGTTTGTTTGTTTTATTTCTTTGAGACAGAGTCTTACTATGTCGCTGTCAGTAGAGTGCTGTGGCGTCACAGCTCACAGCAACCTCAAACTCTTAGGCTTAAGTGACTCTTTTGCCTCAGCCTCCCAAGTAGCTGGGACAACAGGTGCTCACCACTATGCCTGGATATGTTTTTGTTGTGGTTGTCATTGTTTACCAGGCCCAGGCCAGGTTTGAACCCACCTGCCTTGGTGCAGTGGCCGGCACCGTAACTCTGGTATGGGCGCCGAACCTTCCTTACATTTCTTAATATTTAATATAGTTGCTTTACTATCTTTGTCTGCCAATTCCAACATCTGAATTTTGTATCATGGATCACCTTTTTTTGTTCTATTGCATGTATGGTCAATTTTATTATTTACTGAAAACGGTGGACGATACCCTGACGTGACTGTGTATTCTATTATCCTCTCAATAATAACTGGGTAACTTCCTAACATTTTTGAGGAGGAAAGCCATGTGAATTTTTATGGAAAAGGCATTTTCCACAAATAATAATAAATGCAAACACCTGGTGCATTCAAGGACTAGGAAAGAAGAAAGTGCCCAGAGGTACATTTTCAACTTTATAGCTTACTCTGGCCAAACGTGGTAGCTGCTGCCGTTAATTTCTAAGAATATTAAGCTTGGAAGAAACTTTTGCCTATGTCGTGTTTTTATGAAAGTTTACAAAAACTGGTTTTAATTTTCTGTCTTTAGAGATATTGATTTATCTGCCTATTTTTGTTCCCAAAATGAATTTTTTATTATTCTTAACCTCCACCCTGGTCCTTCTTGACATTTTTCATTAGTACATGTTCAGGCCTGTCATTTCTTGGAAATTAACGGTTTTTACTTGCAGTTTAGTCCCAGTAGTATCAAACACTAGGAAAGCCACTGTCCTTTGCGTTGCCGTGTGGTGATGGTTCTGTGTGCCTTTCTGTGGGGGGCCTTAACTTAATCCAAACAGTGACCTGGGGGGAACCTGCTACCCTTCCCGTTTACTCCAGGGAAATATGAGGTTTTGTCTTCTCCTCCACATCTCTCCTTATTCCAGCTCCAAAAAGAACTGTGATAGAGGTCAAGAATAAACTGTGGTGCAACTGCAGTCACGTGAGCTACTTTAAACGGAAGACAGAGGGGTATCGATCAGAATGAGCAAGACAAGTACCGTCTTTAATCTCAAAACTTAAACGTCATCTGTCTTCTCTCTCAGGGGCTTTCGTTATAGCAAGAGTTCAAGTTCAAGTAGTGTCTCCCAGCTGGGAAGCAGAGCAATACTGCGAATAAGAATTCACGAAATGCAGGCAGCGCCTGTGGCTCAAAGGAGTAAGGCGCCGACCCCATGTGCCGGAGGTGGCGGGTTCAAACCCAGCCCCAGCCAAAAACTGCCAAAAAAAAAAAAGAATTCATGGAATGCCTGTAATCCCAGCACTCCACGGGGCAGTGGGTGGATTGCCTGAGCTCAAGAGTTGGAGACTGAGCCTGAGCCACTGCGAGTCCCCATCTCTAAAAAACATCTGGGCCTTGTGGCACCTGCCAGTAGTCCCAGCTGCTTGGGAGACTGAGGTAAGACAATCACTTGAGCCTAAGAGTCTGAGGTTGCTGTGAGTTACGACATCACCGCACTCTACCAAGAGCGACACAGTGAGACTCAAAAAAAACAACTACCCAATAGGGTGCTCTTTTCAGTTCATAATCTGAATCATAAACTCAAAAAGCACAACGAAGACTCACTTCCTAGGAACAGAGAGGAAATAACTCAGTGAGTTATGACGAAAAACACAATTCTAATTAGAGCCAGAATAATATAAAAAATTCTAAAATAGTAACCAATTTTCTAAAACGTGTCAATGCTGTATAATGGAACCATTCTTATTTTATAGTCATTCACCAGAGACAGAAAACTCTTTCTTTTACCAGCCATCTTGTAAATATTTTAGGGTTTATAATGACAGAGTCGCTGTCACGCTGTGTCATTAAGCAGGAAGGCAGCCCCAGATGACATGTAAATGCACGTGGGTGGCTGTGTTCCAAAAAGCCATTTATAGATCCAGAGATTTAAATGCCACTCATTTTCCATGTATCATGAAATAGTATTATTTCTCTTGATTTTAAAAAATTATTCATGTAAATGTAATATACATATTAGTTTGTGGGCCATTCATAAACAAGCAGCATGCTAAATTTGTTTTATAGGAAATACTTTGTTTCCCCGAAAATAAGACAGTGTCTTATTTTAAGGTGTGCTCCCAAAGATGTGCTAGGCCTTATTTTCAGGGGACGTCTTAGCTTTCCTGTACGTAGGTCTTATTTTCAGAGAATGTCTTATTTACGGCGAAACAGGGTATTTTGTCAACCTTTGCTCTGAAAGAATAAATAATTGCCTCAGGATATATAACTGTTTGGTCCAGCTTAAACATAAATCCCTCACATTACAAAGGTAATTATCTTTCCATGTAATTTCTGTATGATGCCATCAAAATTAAAATCAAGCACTCCTTACTTTTCTTTGCAAAACTCTATTTTTTTTTTTCAAGGAGCTGGAAATGCCAGCATAGAAGATTGAAAACATCTAAAATGGTTTTTATTCTTCTTTTATGTCTTTCAAATGCACTGTCCAGTGCTACCCGGATATCATTCACACTGGCTGAAGGTGGAATTCTTCAAACACTCGACCATCTGACGTCCAGTAACTGGCACAGTTCACCTTGTGGGGAAAAAGGACGACTTTCTAAGGAAAATGTGAACTCACCACTTTCATGACTTCACTCAAGGCCGAAAAATTTGAATCTATGAAAACATCCAAATATATTTTTCCAATATCTGAGACATTCGTGGCGACAAGAAGTGTTTTCTAGAAATATGAAATGAACTTAATTTCCCGCCAGAGGTGCTGCTACCAAAGGGTTTATACGTATCGTGGTTCTCTTTTACTGACAAGACGACTCCAAGGAACACAAAGATCTCGGCCCACAGTGAAATCATGATTCCTGTTTACTAGATATTTACATCGGCCTGTCTGCCGCTGCCCTTTCATTCCCTGCCACCCTGTAATTCGGGGAAAACATGAGATCAGCCTAGCCAATGAGTTATGGGGAGACAGCCAAATGTGTCACTTCCGGGTTGAGAATTTAATTGGTTCTGTAATAGCCTCTGGGGTACTATTAATAGTTACTATTTATCAGAGCAAGTGGAAATGTTCCAGACTATGGCTCGTGCAATAGCCTAGGCACCAGGGTGAAAATAATGGCAGCACTGAAAAACACCTCCAGCCAGCTTGCAATAAAACTATGGAGTGAGTAACACAGAATGAGAAATCGGCCTTTATTGTTTGGGGTTTGTGTATTACAGCATCATGACTTGGCCTCTTCTGAGTGATACACCTTGACGACTTACAGGCAAAACATACTGGTCTCAGCGCCTTTTGTGGGAAGGACAAACAATTGCCAAGTCTCTGCCAGAACTCACATAAACCATTCTAATGAGGGTGCCTAGCCGCACGTGCAGTTTCCCAGATGAATACACAAATGATTGTATTTTCTCTACAGCTGTCCTCGGAAACGTGCGTAGTTCATCATGCTTTACCTAGAGAGGGAATGATCGTGCTTTTTAATGTCTATTTTCGCTTCGCTGCCTAGAGCAAAGGAGTAGACTTGAGATTATAAGACTTCTGGCAAGATCCTTTTTTCGATTTGTCATGTTTATAAATCCTAGCCTCTTAGACGGTACTACGTTTTTGTTTTTTTACTTTCTATAGTGAAAATGAATGTAAGGCAGATATAAGCCGAGATACTCTTACCTTTTGAGATTCAATGAAAATGCTTCCCATCTCGTAAGTCATGCAGCTGCCCCTCTCAGCACTCTTAGTAATTTTGAGAAGGATGGCAGTTTATTATTGGAGACATACATTAAAAAAAAAAAAAAATGATGTTACCAAAAAGAATGCCTATTTTTTAAATTATATTTTAAGTATTATTTTAAATATCTGTGTAAATCTACCATTGTAAAAAATAAAAAAAAAATCAACACACAGGATGTATTTTCTAATAATATATTGTTAATAAAATCATAACTTAAAAAGGAAATCCCTCCAATGAGAAGGATAAATTGACAGAGAGACAAAGGGTTAAAAATGACCCATTTTCTATTAAAGAAAAAGAAAAATGAATTAGATATCCACTGGAGTGTTAAAGCCACTGACAGTGGATTTGTAAGTGCTGAGTGGTTAGCATTCTATTTATCTCTTGAAGTGTATAATGCTTTAGACATTTTGTTTTGGCTACAAAATATTTTAAAAACAAGCAAAATCAGGTAGATTATTTAAATAAATTGAACCGTTTTTAGACATAGTTAAAACATCTTTTAATGCTAGACTTAAGTCCTCATAGCCGGGAAGAGCCAGGGAACTCATGTGAATCCGGTAGGAGAAATGACATGTGATGTTTCCAGGACTGCAACTTTGAGGTAAGATAGCACTCGTGAGGGTACAGCAAACTTGGTATTAAAGTAAAGAAGATAATCAGTAGACCAGTAGAGAAATTAAACTAAACACTGACACTATAAATGTACAATTATGCATATAGCACTATACATAATAATCCTTTCTTTAAATCATTTTTTCTTTATTAAATCATAGCTGTGTACATGAATGCAATCATGGGGCACTGGTTTTATAGACTATTTGACATATTTTCTTTTTTTTTTTTTTTTTTGCAGAGACAGAGTCTCATTTTATGGCCCTCTGTAGAGTGCCATGGCATCACACGGCTCACAGCAACCTCCAACTCCTGGGCTTAAGCGATTCTCTTGCCTCAGCCTCCCAAGTAGCTGGGACTACAGGTGCCCGCCACAACGCCCAGCTATTTTTTGGTTGCAGTTCAGCCGGGGCCGGGTTTGAACCTGCCACCCTCGGTATATGGGGCTGGCGCCTTACCAACTGAGCCACAGGCGCCACCCTCACACTGGTTAACATAGCCTTCCTGGCATTTTCTTAGTTATTGTGTTAAGACATTTATATTCTACATTTACTAAGTTTCACATATACCCTTGTAAGATGCACCATAGGTGTAATCCCACCAATCACCCTCCCTCTGCCCATCTTCCCCCTATTCTTAGGTTATAACTGGGTTACAGCTTTCATATGAAAGCCATAAATTAGTTTCATAGTAGGGCTGAGTAAATTGGATACTTTTTCTTCCATTCTTGAGATACTTTACTAAGAAGAATATGTTCCAGCTCCATCCATGTAAACATGAAAGAGGTAAAGTCTCCATCTTTCTTTAAGGCTGCATAATAGTCCATGGTGTACATATACCACAATTTATTAATCCATTCGTGGATCGACGGGCACTTGGGCTTCCATGACTTAGCAATTATGAATTGGGCTGCAATAAACATTCTGGTACAAATATCTTTGTTATAATGTGATTTTTTGGTCTTCTGGCTATATACCTAGTAGAGGAATTATAGGATTGAATGGCAGATCTATTTTTAGATTTCTAAGTGTTCTCCAAACATCTTTCCAAAAGGAATGTATTAATTTGCATTCCCACCAGCAGTGCAGAAGTGTTCCCTTTTCTCCACATCCACGCCAACATGTCTGGTCTTGGGATTTTGTGATATGAGCTAATTTTACTGGAGTTAGATGATATCTCAAAGTAGTTTTGATTTGCATTTCTCTGATGATGATCATTTTTTCATATGTCTGTAGGCCGTGCACCTGTCTTCTTCAGAGAAGTTTCTCTTCAAGTCCCTTGCCCAGTCTCCGATGGGATCACTTGTTCTTTTCTTGCTTATACATTTGCGTTCTCTGTGGATTCTTGTTATTAAACCTTTGTTGAGATATAACCTGCAAATATCTTCTCCCATTCTGAGAGCTGTCTGCTTGCTTTCTTTAAATCATTTTTAAAATATCATTTCCAAAATATTATTATATCTTGGGAATATTTTTCTTATTTCTATCTCATAATACTGTATCTGTTAAGTATGTCCTTCTTTCCCTGGATTATATTACTTAATATACCATGAGAAAACATACTTGCAAATAAAGAATTCAAGCATAATATGTACTAACAGCAAACATGATTTCAGGACTGCAAATTCAATTCATTTTACTTATTTCAACAATCACACAAAATAGATCTATAAACATGGATTGAGATGAAAATAGCAAGAGGTTGTTGCAACATATTAGTTTTCCAGAACTATTATTTAAAAGAAGGATAAAGAATAATTCATATTTATTCATATAACAAAAAGTCTGGCTATATAATCCTGCACATGTGGCAAAGAGAAAAATCTACAGAAACTCATTTGAACAATGTGACTAATGAAAGTAATAAGGATAGCATCTAAATAAGTCCTTTTTTTCTAATATTCATAAATATTTGAAACAAATCAAGAGACATTAGAGAAAATCATATATAGATATTTGAAATAAGAATAAACATTTAATTAAACCATATAGAATATTATAAAAAAATGAAACTGACTTTCAAAATGTTACCCTGGATCTCGCTATACCAGTAAATTAAATTTCTCTTCAGTACTTGATTTTTGGAGAAATTTCATCCATAAAAGAAAATTTCTCTTACCTACGAACTATCTCTAACGTAAAGAAAACATGAATTATATTTTCTAGAAATAAATGCATCCTTATATTTAAATTTTCATGCTGCTTAGCAAAATATTTCAAAGTAACCAATATATTAAGAAATGTGTATTCAGATATAAAATGATACATGTACATATCTACCCAACCCCAAAAAGTCCACTTATCAAGGACAGAAGATAAAAAGAAAAAGAAGTAATAATGAAATGAAATTGGAGTCATTTTAATAGTTTGACTTAAACTTGCTGAGACAGCAGTAAAGAGAACATATACTAAATGGAACTAAAAAACACTTTACACACTCATACTTAATAACCAGGCAAGATAAAAAAGATTAAACTGGGAGTAATCTATTGACTTCTGTTTTTTCCCAGCACATAAGAAGTTTTGAAGTTATCACTGTCATAACAAAAAGTAATAATATGGGCAAACTAAAGAATTACTAGCTCTTCTGAAATATGTAGGAGTAATGTGGTTCTAGGACAAAGTATTACCCACCAAGTTGAAGAGATTCACAGGCGAGTACAGAGAATCAAAACTATAGGAACAGAAAACTCCATTGCCAGGACAACTAATCTACACTGTAATTGATGAATTACTAGAGACTCAGAGGGGAAACTCCGGGAGCTGATAGCTCCAGGGAGACCCAGTCACAGAGGGGCCCTACATTTTTGTGAGTTGTACCTCCTAGAGGTCCTCTAGCTTCTCACTGTGAGTATTAGAGAAAATCCCCTGGTGCTTTCAGCAAGTTTAGGCCCATGATAAAATATTAATTCAGAACCCAATCCGTTGGGACTTTTATTAGAGCTTTTCCAACCTGGGGGAAGGGAACCATAGGACTCCAACCCACTCTACCCATCCTAACACACCTCAGGGGTCAGGGGTTGACGATAACAACAAGCATCTGTGATGTTCACGGTCAGTGGCACAGGGTCACTAAAATTCCTAGTCGCAGGCCTGCAGAATGCTCCTCCACTCCCTGTACCTTATGGACACGTTGCCAAAGGCCAGTCCATCATGTCTGGTTCTCAAGGAAAAAAAAAAATTACAATACTTACTAAAGGCAAAAAAACAGAGTTTGCAGAGACTTAACAAGCATCAGAAAGCTATATGCAGCGGGTGTTGGGGTTACCACACAAGAAGTGTAAAACAATAATGATTAAAATGTGAGGGGCGCTCATGGATAGCGGAGACATCTTGCAAGAACAGACAGGCAACAGCAGCAGGGCGATGGAAATTCCTAGAAAAAAACAAGAAAAAATGCTAGAGACCGAAAACACCAAAGAGAATGCCCTTGAATGCTGAGGAGCTGGAAAAACTGAATCTGTATTTTTATGGAGAAGGTAAAAACCTACAATAACCAACAGAATATTGAAGGCGAGGAAGAAAGCTGGGAGACTGACACGCTCTGATTTTAAGAGTTACTTTGAGTTTGCAATAGTCCAGGATGGAGTGTTGGTGAAACACAGATCAGTGAACAAACGGAAAGCCTAGGAACAGATCCACATAAATACAGTCAGATGGTCCTTGGCATAGGATCAGAGTCAATGCAATGGGCAAAAGGTAAGTCTTTTCAATGAATGGCGCAGGAACAACTGGAAATTCAAATTTTAAAAAATGAATCTAGACACAGACATTGCAACCTTCACACAAAAGTATCTGAAAATGGACCACAGACCTAAACTTGAAACACAAAACTGCATTTTCCTCTAGAAAATAACACTAGCAGGTCTAGAAGTCGAGGAGTTTGGAGATGACATTTTAATCATACAATGCCAAAGGTGCAATATGTGATAGAAAGAACTAATAAACTAGACCTCATTGTAATTAAAATTTCTAGCTTTGCAGAGTGGTGGTATCAAAGCCAATGAGGTATATCTGAGGCACAATTACTGCTAATTAAAATTAAAATTTCTGCCCTGTGAAATAAACTGTCAAGAGAAGGAAACAAAAGCCAAAGATTAGGAGACAACATTTCCAGAGCGGCGCCCGTGGCTCAGTGAGTAGGGCGCCGGCCCCACATGCCAAGGGTGGCGGGTTCAAACCCAGCCCCTGCCAAACTGCAACAAAAAAATAGCCGGGCGTTGTGGCAGGTGCCTATAGTCCCAGCTACCGGGGAGGCTGAGGCAGGAGAATCACGTAAGCCCAGAAGTTAGATGTTGTCGTGAGCTGTGACATCACAGCACGCTACCAAGGGCAAAAAAGTGAGACTCTGTCTCTACAAAAAAAAAGAAAAAAGAGAGAGACAATATTTCCACAAGACATATCTAATAAAGGACTGTTATTCAAAATAAACTATGAACTCTTAAAACAATACAAAAATCACCATATTAAAAAATGGGCCCCAAATCTGTGCAGGTACCTCACTAAAGAAGATAGAGAGCAGGGCGGCGCCTGTGGCTCAGTGAGTAGGGCGCTGGCCCCATATACCGAGGGTGGTGGGTTCAAGACCCGGCCCCGGCCAAACTGCAACAAAAAAATAGCCGGGCGCTGTGGCGGGCACCTGTAGTCCCAGCTACTCGGGAGGCTGAGGCAAGAGAATCACCTAAGCCCAAGAGCTGGAGGTTGCTGTGAGCTGTAACACCACTGCACTTTACCAAGGCGACAAAGTGAGACTCTGTCTCCAAAAATAAATAAATAAATAAACAAATAAATAAATAAAATGAAAATACTTGAGTTGAGACAGATGACAAATTCTAATGGATGCTAGAAAATGATTTTCCTTGAGATAATCATTAGTCATGACTCACAAATATTATGTTTTCAGGCCAACAACACAATGTGTCAGCTTTAATTAGGACCACACGGCAGTGAAGAGCGTCAGGTCTTGTCATATAAAAATATTATATGTTCTCTACAACTAAAATCAAAGGCAGGGAAAAATTTTCTCATTGGAAATAAGAATTCATTGTTGACTGGTCAAGACCATATCAAAAGCATGCTTTTCTTATGTTTTTATAAAATGTTTTAGAAAAAAAGCAAGCTTTCTCATCTATTTGTAAAACTCAAAATATTTTAAATGGTAATTGAATTTATTCAAATGCATGTGTGACTATTTGATTATGAAAATGTTGCCCATGGGAAAAATATTGAATTAATTTTCAAAATTAGAATTTTCTAGCTCATGAATTAAGAATTTAGAAACTCGGTATCTGTTAGGGAGCAAAGGCATGCAATCCAAAGCATTATACATGGCATTGGTAATTTATTTTTCATTTGATCTTCTAGTTTCCTAAATAAATAGTGAAGGGGCCAAGGAAAAACTTCCCCTTTACTCTAAAGGTTCGCTGAAAATAACTGACAAAAGGCATATGAGAAAAGGCGTGTAAAATTTATTTTAACAAGCATAGCATGGGGGAAATCACAGAAAATAATTACTCAGTAGCCCAATGAGATACAAAGGATCATGTACCTTTATTCATACTGGAGTGCAAAGGTGGGAACAATGTATTTTGTTGTTTTTGTTTGTTTGTTTGTTCTACAAAGTGAACAAGAACCAATGCCCTGGGATCAAGTTCTTCTGGGATCTGAGGGAGGTGGCATCACAGCTTAGGGAAAAGTAAAGAGAGGAAAACTTGTCAACTAAAGCACGTCTTATTATACAGATGAAAATATCTCAGGGAATCTCTGAGCTGCCCTCAGAAATAATTGATTATCCTCTGAGTGGCTGAGTTCATCTTTCCTAGATCCTGACAAGTGTGGTCTCAAAAAAAGCATGGTTTATTTCACAAATACAAATTTTCTTCTCCCCAGAAACAAATCTTCTCAAAAGGCAATTTTTTGAGGGGCTATTCCTGTCTGCAGGCCCTTTAAATAGCTATCTAAAAATATGTCTTAGTAGGTTACAATAACATGGAAAAGGATTGTCTTTTTTCTATTTTGTTGTTGTTGTTGAGAGGGAAGCGTGTAGGCAAAACAAGAAATTAAACATTGTTCAGATTTCATGACCTTGGACTAAAAATAATTGAAGGCCATCTTAAATCTTTTTTTTTCTTTATAATTTTGTTTTAACTGTAAAGTTGCCCAGTGTATGGATTAGAAGAAAAATAGCCCTGCTGGGTGACAGAACTCCAGTATGTACACCTTATCAACGATAGTTCATTAGTGCAATGCTTAAAAGAATATACGTTTGTGTACTAAATTGCGTAACTTTCATTAAAAGTAACTTTACGTTAGCCATACTAGGAGAGCAATCTGAGAGAGACAGAAACAGACAAACGGACACAGAGATGAGGCATGTCTTAGGTTTTTAAGTCAGAAACGTCTAATTTCCCTAAAAACCAAATGTGGCGATTGATATCTCTGACATTTAACTTTGACACTTTTTGGACGCACATGCATGCTTCTGTGTTTGTGTGTGTGTGTGTGTGTGTGTGTGTGTTTTAATTGTGAAGATACATCCTTAATTTTCAAATGCACATTTTGGATTGTGATTCTCTTTCATTTGTTATAGAACTATTTTTGTGACTGGATAAGCCAAACATTCACACTATTTTTGAATACGAGTTCCATCACGGAACCAGTGCAGTGCAGACAGCTTGAAATATTAACGAAGCATTTGGAAAGGATGTGACGAATGGATGCATAGTACGTCTACGGCTTGAGAAGTTCTGTTCTGGTGACTTTAACCTTGAAAAAGAGCCACATGGGCAACCTGTGACCACGGTGGATAATGATGAGCTAAGAGCTGTAGTGGAAGTGAATCCATCTCAACCTTAGCATCAGGTTTGATGTGACTATTCCAACAATATTGGACCATTTAAAACACACCAGCAAGGTAAAGAAGCTGGATAGATGGCTTCCACATGGACTGAACGAGTGTCAGAAGAGAACTCGTTTTGAAGTGTGCCTTTCTTTACTGCTACAACGTAATGGCAAACCATTACACCATATTGTTAGGTGTGATGAAAAATGGAAATATTTGGCACAAGGCTGGATAAAGATGAAGTGCCGAAACCAAATGTTCATCAAGGAAAGCTCATGGTGTCTGTTCAATACTGGCTTTCTCCACTGTAGCTTCATGAAACCTAGTCAATTGATTACAGTGGATGTCTACCGCAATCAAAAGGATGACATGAGGAGGAAGCATGTGATTAAGAGGCAAAGATTGTTCAACAGAAGCAAGCAAGTCCTCTTGCAAGACAGTGATGTCACACAAAGCTGCTCAAACTACAGAAGCTGGATTTGGAAACTCTCTGTCATCCACCACATTCACCAGACTTTGCACCAACTACCACTTCTACTAGGCTTTAGACTGCTTCTTGAAAGCAAAACTTCATTTCCAATTTTATCGCCACTTTCTCTCCAGGCTTCTTGACTGCTGGGACACTACTCAAGTTACCAATTAGATGGCACAATTGTATTGATAGTTTAGGGGCATATTTTGATTAATTGTACTGCCTTTTGTTTGAGATATAATAAACTGAACTTTTAATTTGCAATCAGATATTTCATATTTAACGACCTAATAGCATTGCTGCAGGTCCATGTGTTAACACTGGGGGGCACTGTCAGAAGAGCAACTGGGAACGGACAGAGAGGACTGAGCATTAGACACAAAGAAACTTCTGAAATTGGGCAAATTTAAAGCACAGGTCAGCCTGGGCATGCAGGAAACAAGAGCTGGTTTGAAAGGTTGTCTCAGGAAGAACTTTCAAACTATATTTAGCCTGTTAAGTGATCATCCGTATGTTACATTGAATCACACGGTCTTACCCACCTTTCAGGGGTGCCAGCCCTCAAAAGCAGATAAAATTGTAACTGGAACAAAAATGGCTTGTTCTTAGAAGGGGCTCAGCTCTTGTTTAGAATGTATAGGAGGGGAACGTGAAGCAAGTATTCTCTCTTCTCAGTCTACAGAATGTGGGCTCCCTGGGAGAAGAGAAAATGTGGAACACTCACGGGTCACATCTCATTCTAGCGACAACTAGTTGAGGTTATGTCCTCCTTATATTTGTGCAAAGACAATCAGTCAAAGTTTGGCTGCCTTTTTATTTTTAACTTTAGAAAGATGTGAAGAAGGATTGGAAAAGGACACCATTGACGGAGTAACTTGTGACAATGATTTTCATTCTAAACAGATTTTTTAAAGTGTTATTCTTGGCCATTATCTAGGACTCTAAAATATAATACTTTCAATGTAGTGTACCATTCATTATAATAATATTCTCTTTGTAATAGATTTAGAACTTCCCTGATTAAGAAATAGGATAAAATTGAACCTGATAAAAATGTTGCTAAAGTTATGAAAAAATAGTCATTGTCTTAGACGTTTCCAGAAAATACAATAGATATCACAGTGGCAATAGTTTATGTTGGTTGCTCCTTGAAAACATCTTTGCTTTGCTTTGGGAAATCAATTTTAAGAATTTATATTGATACAAGGTAACTCTATGAATAGAATAGTATTTGCAGCAGTATTAATTTTCTGATAATTGTAAATAGAAAATGCAAGTTCTAAAACCAGGATCAGGTCATGTAAGTGCAAACCAAGATACAGTAAAATGTTTGACTTTTATTACACATTATTTATAGCTTATCTGCAAATAAAGAAATGTATTTGGGGCTTTCAGTAAAGAATTTCATTTTTCCTATTTTATACTAGTGTAATTTAATTTTTTCAGTCTTGATTTCTGGATATTTTTAGAGCAAATATTCTTTTTTGATATATGCCAAAAATGATGATTTTACAAAGAACATATATATACTATAAAATAATCATGGCATAGAGATGACCCCTCGCCACTGACAGTGATACTGAAAATTATTTATAGCTGAATTATCTCCTTAGGTAGAGCCCTTTAAAATATTGTACTCAAACATGTGAACTTAGTTCATCTTAGTTTTTTTACCTTTAAAGATGTTTCTAGTCCATGATATTCTTTCATGTTTGTTATTTCACAATATTCTTCTAAGTGATAGTAATAGTTTATGAGTTAAAAATGCCACCTGCTAAATGATCAGTTTTCATTCCTTTCTTTAGTTGATAAACATTCTCATTTTTTAATGTAAAATATGTATAAACAGTTTTTATGATGTAGCTTTCTTTTGTAATACACTGCAGAGGACTGTAATACGCTGGCCCAGACGTGCTCCTGTTATTTGAGAGTTTTATGTAAAGGAGGAATATATTAAACATGGTTTTCCTTTTAACATCATTTACATTTTCCTTATAATTTTTCTTTACAATTTCTTTCTTTCTTTTTGGCAGTTTTTGGCTGGGGATGGGCTTGAACCCACCACCACAGGCTTATGGGGCCTGCGCCCTACTCCTTTGAGCCACAGGCGCTGCCCACAATTTCCTTTTTAACAGTAAGTATGCTAACCTTATTTTATGCATTGTGTCTTTAAGGCCCTCTACTATTCAGAGTAGACACCTACTTTAAAGGTGATTCACAGAGCACATATTTTTCCAAAAATTAGGTAGCTTCATACAGAGTACCTTCACATTTGTTTCCTAAAACAGGAAAATGAAAATTACCTACGTTTCTTATTTTATTTCAAAAGAAATACAGTAGTAAAATGCTACTTATTCTGCCTAAGGCAGAATTTCTTCAACAGATTTCACCTCTTATCTGTCCTCGTCATTTGTTAGCCCAACTATCACAGGACCTGGGATTCAAACTTCTCTCCACTTCTGTATTTTCAGAAAGCGTAACTAAATGTATCAATACAGTTTTGACAAATCATCTTTGTTTGCTTTCATTGGACTAAGCCTTACTATTGATTACTGAAGACTAAAATTTCCTTTTTAAGTTAGAAGCAAACACTTCACCACTTCAAAGTCATTAACTAATGTGTTCAACAACAGTAAAATCTTAACGTAATACCCAATAAGTCTAACAGTGAACCCTACACACTTACTCTGGGAATCAAGGTCATTGTTTTCTTTGCTTATTCCACAGCTGTCAATGACTATTGAGACTAGAAACCTAGAAACTAGGTACATACAACCCACGATCAGGCGTCCAGCGGGCAGCCGGGAGAAAAGCGATTCCCGCGCCTGTTTGTGGAAAACACCTGCGGCCAAGCGCACCCGGAGCCGCACAGCTTCCGGAAGTGTCGCAAACACCGGAAGGGGGAGCGCTAACGACCCGCCCCTCAGAAGCTCCGCCCAGAGTTCGCTGCCGGGGGTTTCCATGGGGATGGTAAACAAGCCTCAACTGTCTCGCTTACAACTGCCGGGTGCTGGCTTTGCATTCCAGCCTCTTGGAGGCGCTCTGCGGGGCTACTGAAGAGGAGCCGGATGCAAGAGCGCAGTGCTGAGACTGACCCGAGGCACGCTTTTCTCGTGTTTCCCGTTAGTGACATCTTGGCGGCCTGAAGTGCCACTTCCTCTTCTGCACCACATGACCCAAGTCAGCCTCTTGACCTCCGCTCTCGTGGCCTCCGCTTCCTGGACGCCAACCCCGCGCTTCCTCCCTCCAGACGGCTGGTCTCTGGCCTAGTTAAGACTGAAGAAGATGCAGCTGGACTTCCCCTGGCATCCTCTGCCTTGTTAAACTTCGGGTGGAATTTGGAGGCCTGGGCTGTAAGCTTTGCTTGCTGCGTAGAAATCAGTCCTGATCCCTTCCGAGGACAGTTAGTTACCTGCCAGAAGTATCTACCACTGCAGGCGTCCCGGGTGGTTCTTTCAGTCACAAAAAAAGCTGTGGCCACGCTTTTCTGACGTCTGCCCTACAGAGTGTCCATGATGCTGGGCCCTGAGGGAGGTGAAGGCTTTGTGGTCAAGCTCCGCGGCCTGCCCTGGTCCTGCTCCATTGAGGACGTGCAGAACTTTCTCTCCAACTGCACGATTCACGATGGGCCCGGGGGCATCCACTTCATCTACACCAGAGAGGGCAGGCAGAGTGGGGAAGCTTTCGTTGAACTTGGATCAGAAGACGATGTAAAAATGGCCCTGAAAAAGGACAGGGAAAGCATGGGACACCGGTACATCGAGGTGTTCAAGTCCCACAGAACCGAGATGGATTGGGTGTTGAAGCACAGCGGTCCCAACAGCGCCGACAGTGCCAACGATGGCTTTGTGCGTCTTCGAGGACTCCCGTTTGGATGCACCAAGGAAGAAATCGTCCTGTTCTTCTCAGGGTTGGAAATCGTGCCTAATGGCATCACTTTGCCTGTGGACCCTGAGGGCAAGATTACTGGGGAAGCCTTTGTGCAGTTTGCCTCCCAGGAGTTAGCCGAGAAGGCCCTGGGGAGGCACAAGGAGAGGATCGGCCACAGGTACATCGAAGTGTTCAAGAGCAGTCAGGAAGAAGTCAGGTCCTACTCGGACCTCCCTCTCAAGTTCATGTCCGTGCAGCGGCCGGGGCCCTACGACCGCCACGGCACAGCCAGGAGGTACATGGGCATCGTGAAGCAGGCCGGCCTGGAGAGGATGCGGCCCGGCGCCTACAGCGCCGGCTACGGCGCCTACGAGGAGTACGGCGGCCTCAGCGACGGCGGCTACGGCTTCGCCCCCGACGTGCTGGGGAGAGACCTCAGCTACTGCCTGTCGGGGGTGTACGACCACAGGTACGGGGACGGCGAGTTCGCGGTGCCCAGCACCACCGGGCACTGCGTGCACATGAGGGGGCTGCCGTACAAAGCCACGGAGAATGACATTTACAACTTCTTCTCCCCGCTCAACCCGGTGCGAGTACACATCGAGATCGGGCCGGACGGACGGGTGACCGGCGAGGCGGACGTGGAGTTTGCCACCCACGAGGAGGCCGTGGCGGCCATGTCCAAAGACCGGGCCAACATGCAGCACCGATACATCGAGCTCTTCCTGAATTCGTCCACCGGGGCCAACAACGGGGCGTACGGCAGCCAGATGGTGCAGGGCCTGGGGGTGTCGGCGGTGCAGGCGGCGGCGTACGGCGGGCTGGAGAGCCAGGCCATGAGCGGCTGCTACGTGGCGGGCTACGGCGGGCAGAGCGGCCTGGGCGGCTACGACTAGCCCGGGGGACTCGGAGCGCTGTCAATCAAACCTCCGCGGGCGGCCGGGCAGCCGGGAGAGCAGACGTGGGGAAACTGGGGGACCCATTTTGCACCGTGCGAAATCCAGGTTTAAAAATTGCTTCTGCAGTGTTTTCTCATGCAGACTTTTCTAGCGTGTGATACTGAGTAAACTACAACTATTTTCAGCTTTTCTCAATTAGCCTTCCCGTAGTGTACTTCCGAGTGACGGTATCTGGTCATCTGTGTGCCAGTGTAAGGACGGACCTTTCGCCACCACTTTGCAGTGAACACACTGGAAGATGTGCTTTTTTTTTTTTTTTTTTGGAACCTCCCTGATGCAAAAAAGAAATACTTCTGGTTCATTCTAGTTTATCTTTTCACTTAAAATCTTTGCGGTTCAGTTTAAGCTTTTTAAGAGTTTTGAGAGTTGAGATGATACTAATACTGTAGGAATTCGTGAGGCCTTGAACTTAAAACTGTCTCTGTACTGTGATTTCCTTTCCGGTGAATTTCGTTAAGTGAAACTTGTTAAAATTTTTTGTTAACTAAATTTCTTTCTTAAAAATACCTGTATTCCTTGCAATGACTGGCACAGATTACTCAGCAAAAGGTAGTAAAACACCTGGGTGGTTGAAGAGAATTCATTTTAGTCCTAACGTGTTTTAGTGTGAATTTTAAAATAATTTCAAACATCTAATCTATGATCTCCCTTATATTTGTACAATATAAGAATAAAAACGTAATAAAATATAATAAAAATGTTAAAAAATACTGTTGAAAATGTTTTTTTCAAAGCATCGAAGTTCAGATAAAAGCATGTTTTCCAAATTGAAAGTCTATTTTTATAGTTGAGCAGATACTAATATTACAGAGAAGCAGGTTATTATACTGAGAAGCAGCAGTGTTAATGACCTCTTTTCTACAAGGATGAGAGTACGAACCTCTCTCAAAATACAAGCAAACACTTTCTAATCAAATTAATTATTTTTTTGGTGTAGCCTTAACAACTCACCTGTTTTAATTTAAAGTAATTGTCTTTCTGGTTCTTTTACTGCAAGCACAGGAGAAAAACAGTAATATGTAAACACTGCTATTTTCACAAAAGAAGTAGAGGGGACCTCGGTTCATACAAAACAACGAATTAATGATTTTTGTAAGATCAGAGATTTTACAAGTCCTTGTATTATAAATTATGAAAATAAAATATTTGCTCATGTCTTAGTTTTAAATATATAAATGCTACACACTGTTTTACCATAAGTTAATGTTTTATAACATACATAGAATTCAGTCTAATATTAAGAAATTAGTAAACCATGCATTTATAACAAAGTTGACAGAATAATTCATTTTCATTATCGATTAATTATTATACTCAACTTGAAGCTGTGTCACAGCCAATGGAAAGGCCAAGTGAAAATGTAGAGGGAAATTTAGAAATGATGAAATGAACGTACAGAGCACCTTTCAAAATAACATTTCACCGTCACTGGGAGCTAGTAATTTCCTATTAACAGAATTTGATTCGTTCTCCTTTCAATTTTCCCAACCCCTTAAGGTACTTGATACATAAGTATATGTTTAGATGGTTATCATGGTGATGGCAACAAAGGAAAGTGGCCCTTTTTGAAGGGAACACGTCTTATAAAACACTGTAGTAATTTTTTGTGTTATATAAGACGTTGATCCCCACAAACTTGGCAACTTAAAACAACTACATGTATTATACTTTGTGCTGGTCAGCAATCCAGGCACAGATTAGTGGCTCTTCTGCTTAGTGTTTCAAAAGCTGCCAAGCATCAGCCTATGCTGGGTTCCCACCTGGTATCTAGACTAGAAAAATTCACTTTCCTACCTGTTTTGTGGTTTTCCTTCAGGTCCTTGTGTCTGAAGGATACCTAGCAGCTTGCTTCTTAAAAATCAGAAATGGCAGTGCCTGTGGCTCAAAGGGGTAGGGCACCAGCCCCCCATATGCCAGAGGTGGAGGGTTCAAACCCAGCCCTGGCCAAAAAAACTGCAAAAAAATAAAAGTCAGAAATGGGAGGGACAAGAGACTGAACTGTGTTTCCTAGCAAAAGTATGTCTTAGCAGAACATAATGGAATAAAATTCCGTCACCTCTTTGGGATTTTAGTATAGGAGAAAGTCATAGTTCTACCTACACAAGAATATTAGCTTAGGTGAGTGTGGGGATGTGAGCAGGTGGGGATTATGGAAGCCAATTTATATCTGTACTTGTCCAAATCTTGTTCCCTCTTCAATGGCCTCCCATTTAAAGCCTCACTTAAGCAAGCGCTGGTGGAGATGAAAGAAAGGTGGGGAGGGAAGGACTGGCCTTGAGGTTCCTCCTTACAAAATGACATTTAGAAAGTTTCTTATTTTAAAAGTCTGAATTTTATTAGTCATTGGCAGAGAATGGAAGAAAAGTCATCCCGTTGAATGAAAGGTTATCTTTCAGCAAGCAATCACAAATGTGCAGGTAGCCAAATGAAATACAATTTTATTCAGATAGACTAAAGTTCAAATACAAATCAAGCTCTCTAGCATGTACGGAAGAGATCAAAAGTAAAAATAAAATGTTATAAGTTATTCAGGTTTTTCACTGCTAAATAGTCTTTTAAACAGGCCCAACCAATTTTAACTTTCTTAATTTACAATTCTACCTCCTTTTATTGTAAAAGTATAGCGTATGTCTTAGCCATGCAACCAGATGTAAACAATAAATTTTAATAAAGAACTAGGGCAATGCATAAAATATTCCAGAATAATAGATTTTAACTAACCTATAATTCTAAAATTAGATTCAGGTAATGCCTTTATTTAAGTTTCAAATAGAGCTGGTGTTACTATTTACATAATTGTTTTCATTTTTAATCAAAAAGTCACAACACATACTAGCTACTAAATGAAAAATCAGTTTGGCTAAAATCTTTTACTCAGTTTTATTCACTTTAATTTTTTCAAAATGATATGTAAGTATCCCATGTAATACACACACACACCATCTTCATTTTTTTATGTGTTCTGTTTTATTCCACAAAAGCTAGTATTTTTAAAAATAATTAGTTTAGAAAAATAATTGGGGGCCGGGTACAGTGGCTCAGTCCTGTAACCCTAGTATTCTGGGAGACTGAGGCGGGTAGGTAGCCCGAGCTCACAGGTTCAAGACCAACCTGAGCAAGAGCAAGACCCCATCTCTAAAAAAAATAGCTGGGTGTTGTATCCGACGCCAATAATCCCAGCTACTTGGGAGGCTGAGACAAGAGAATCACTTGAGCCCAAAAGTTTGAGGTTGCTGTGACCTATGATGTCACAGCACTCTACTAAGGGTGACAAAGTGAAACTGTCTCAAAAAAATAAATAATTGGATTAGCCTATTTTTATAAACCTTAATTTATGGTAATAAGAAAGATAACACACAAGAACTTTTTTGAGTGGCCCAATACTGTTTTACCATTTTTACAAAGCTAGCCTTTGCTTCTGGTATCCAGTTCCCAAATAGATCCTCTAAGACATCCCTCATAACACCTTGTTTTATTTTTTTACCTCTTCCTTCCCCTTCTTCTTCAAAAAGTTTTTATTATTTACCAACTAAGACTTCGTAGATGTCCCGAAATATTTTCCTTTGTTTACGGCTATTACTACCTTGTGCCTACCTGCTGTTACTCCCGTCTAATCAATTCCAGATTACGTCTCACATTGGTGGTTTTAAGACCCTGCCACTTACCAATATGAAACCATAATCCTGGACAAAATATTTCCTCTATAGAAGCAATGAGGAGTTCAGTGTAACAACTTGACAGGAGACAAAAAAAAAAAAAACTATGAGGGCGGCGCCTGTGGCTCAAGGAGTAGGGCGCCGGTCCCATATGCCGGAGGTGGCAGGTTCAAACCCAGCCCCGGCCAAAAAAAAAAAAAAAAAAACTCCATGAGCTCTCAAATAGTCACTAATCTGTCCATCTATTTCAGCAGGCAGCATATTGCACAGTCTGGTTCTGATTGTATGCTGGTGTGGATGCAAGGAAAACAAAATTGGGACTAGTACTCCAATTCACAAAAAGTAGTTAATTAATTCTATAAAATGCTGATTGTGTGATCTGATCGCCTTTAGGCAAGCATCAAATCGGGAAATGACATATGATTATTAGCAGGAATGATGCATCCTGAGGCTAGAAGGTGAAGCTTGAATCTCACATGGGGCTGGGAGTGTAGCTGGTTCTTCTGTGAAGCTAATGCTTGGCGTTCCTGTTCAGGTGTGCTGGTGGTATACCTGAAGCCAAGTCCTACACCGTCTAGCCACGTAGTCGCAGGAGTACAGGGAGGTCTTGACCCTGAAGCATTATGATTATTTTCTTACTAGGTTCACTTAAAAAGGGGGGGGAAATGCTGACTCAAGCAAAGAAGTACCACATGTGTCAACACCTAGGAACGGGGAAGGCTGGATTGTCAGTGTGTGATCGTTAGCTAGTAGCAATCCCTTTGCCTCTTAAAAGTGAGTGGAAAGAGAGGCTTCATCCCTTCCTTCCCTCTCTCTACTCCCCCAAGTCAAGAAGATGATAGAAGTTTAAGCAAAAATGTACTCCTCCTTGGCTGACATGTGAGGTAAAGGTGGAGAATGTTTCTTTCTCTAAAATAAATGTTTTCCAACGTTTTGATCCAAGGGAACAACAGCGAAACAGCTTGGTAGGGAACACCTCTGTGGACAGGACTCATCAGAACCTGAAACACATTCAGAAGTGCACAATTCTGAAAACAAGCTGCCACTTTAAGTCTTATTTGCTCTTCCACTTTCTTTGTTGGACACAGCTCTAACCACCTCAGTGATACAGGGTTCCTCCACTCAGGGCTAGACAGGGACACCCCCACCCCCATTCTCTAGGCCCAGGTGAACTCAGAAATCAGACCCCCATCTCCAGGCGCAAACAGGCTGCCCTTTCTAGGCTGCACCCTCTGGGCTCTAGCAAGGTCACGAACTAGCAGGCTGAAAGGTTTTGGGTGATTCCACCTTGAGTAGGGAGCACACACCCTAATCCCTTCGCTGAAACAAAAACTGCAAAGATTTAATACTATATATACCCCTAAACAAAGGACCCCCTGGGAGACTTCTGACTTGGGTCTTCCCCTCTGCCAGTAGCTCTGGTGCTTTTCGTTCCTTCTGTTCTCCTTTCTGTCTAATAAAATCCTATCTTATCATTGATTTGTGGTTCATGAGTTCATTCTTCGAATCCCTGAGAACAAGGACCTACTGAAAAAAGAAATTCAGATAACATCAGGACAAAATGTATTTATTTACATTATGTCATATTGCAAAGAAGTAATTTGGTTATTGATAGCTTCCATGACACCATGTGTTTGCCTTCATATGTACAAGATGATATAGACGTGAACAGGGGTAAACACTGGCTATAATGGAGCCTTAAAATATGAGAGCTTTGTTGTTTTTGATTGATTTGATTGTTCAGTCGATCTCTGCATCCTGGTTCTCATTCTCTTTTCACTTCTCCCATTCATTAGGTAAGATAAACTGTGACAGAACCATAATTCTACTAATTCCCAACTATGAAAAAATCCAGGTTACTCAAATTGGGATCATTCTGTACTACTGAAAATTTTCACCATGAATGCTGTCAATATTTATTTGATACAATATATTTAATAAATAACACATTATTTAATTTTTAGTACATTTACATTTATAATTAAAACATATATAGTTATTCCTAGAGCACCCAAAGAAGCCTAAATATTACATATGTTTTGAGTTCCTTAACAGTTTGGGGAATAAATTTCATATATATATTTTTTTTGGGGGGGGGAAATTGCACTGTATGTTTTTTAAATTGATGTCAATTATTTCAATTCATCTGAGAACATAAGAGAGTTTTATAAGAGATTTTTTTCTTAAAATTTTTACTAGGTTATTAAAATTTTTTTGTCTTTTCCTAAATGGGCAGAAAAAATTGCTGATCACCCACTTATGTAAGGTTTTCATTGAGGTAGAAAACATGATTAAGTACTAAAAAACTCATTAAATAACACTTTTCAACAACAGTAATGAGCTAATTAGCAATACTTTGCTCAGTGAACCTTCTACCATCACTCTAAGAAGCAAGGTCATGGTTAACATTTGGTTATTCTATAGCATTAATGGTTATTTTATACAGTATCCAGCTTGTTCTCTCAGATGAGAAACCAATTATAAAAACAATGAGAATTATTTTTCCAAAACATCGTCATGATATAAACATACACCGAAGCCATCTGATAATTTAGAGGACACATGTTGATCTAATTGCTTTACATTCTATAACCATGACATTAAGAAATAAAATTCTGATTTTTCTTCTCATCAGCAATGTTGCTTTTGGTTGAAAGTTCAGATTTCCTAAGAAGGGATTATCTGAAGAAAAAGTTCTGATTTTCGAGAATCCTCCCCTGGTAATATTTTTATAACGACAACTATCCTTAGTGTAGTTGTTTCTGGCTTAAAGCGTACATACTTTTTTTTTGTTTCTGAAAGGTGACTATAAAATAGCTGAGTATGTTTTTAGCTAGGAAAATGAAAAAGGGTTATTTTGTTGTATAGAACAGCCTGCACAGTAGAACAGGAGGATGTAAAGCAATGACAGGAATATCTATGTGCCTCAAATCGTTACCATAGGAAGAGGGTCCAGCTGCCTGTCACTGTCAGCCAATATGCAGAGACTGGATAGGTCCACCAGACTTTGTCAGAAGGGCAGCAATTCAGGAGAACAACAAGAGTAGCTTCTCCAAAAATCACACTTTAACAAAGTGTGATTTGTACCAGAATATTTATTGCAGCCCAATTCATAATTGCTAAGTCATGGAAGAAGCCCAAGTGCCCATCGACCCGTGAATGGATCAATAAATTGTGGTACATGTACACCATGGACTATTATGCAGCCTTAAAGAAAGATGGTGCCTTTACCTCTTTCATATTTACATGGATGGAGCTGGAACATATTCTTCTTAGTAAAGTATCTCAAATGGAAGAAAAAGTATCCAATATAGTCAGCCCTACTATGAAACTAATTGATAGCTTTCACAGGAAAGCTACAACGCAATTATAACCTAAGAATATGGGGAAAGGAGAGAGGGAAGGGAGGGGTGAGGATGGAGGGAGGGAGGGTGATAGGTGGGATTACACCGACGGTGCATCTTACAAGGGTACATGTGAAACTTACTAAATGTAGAATATAAATGTCTTAACACAATAACTAAGAAAATGCCAGGCACAGCAGGTCTGGTTGGTTGGAAGGGTCTATGTGCCCTTCACCTCGTGTCTCCCATTCTTGCTGTTTTGTAAATTCAGCTTTAATCTAAAAGTGTGTGTCTTTAGTAGTTTAGGAGGATTGATTTAGGAGATTAACTTTTGAATTGGAATGTTGTTTTGGGTCATGGATTATGCTGGTTACTGTTTATTATATAGGTCATGGGTTACACTGATTATTGTTGTTTCAGATAAGAATGAATATAGTTTTTACTTTGAACTTTCACGTACAGAACTGTGGTTTTGGCATGGAAGAACAGAACAGTCTTGGAGAGGCCCCTCTCGCTGTTCTCCAGAATTGCAGGCCTTCTGACAAAGTCTGGTGGATTTGGCCCTTCTCCACTTATTGGCTGACAGTGACAGGTGGCTGGACCCTCTTAATACGGTAACAAAGCCATAGAAATTAAAGCAGAGATACACAGAAGCCATTCACAAGAAGCATTCACAAAGAAAATGAAGCAGCCAGTCATGAAAGACTATATAGTAATCAATTTGTGTGACATGTTTACAGTATAAGGCATCAAAAACTTATTTTGATACAAGATTCCCCTGCTCGGGCTGGTCAGGCTCCCCCCATTTTCTAGGTGTAGGTGAGCTTAAAAATCTGTCCCATCACAGACCTCCATCTCTAGACACACCTGGACCCCCCTTTCTGGGAGATTCCTCCCTGAGTAGGGACCCCAATGTCTTGCCTGGGGCAGGGACTGTGAGGACTGCATCCCTGTGCTAATTTTAGGATGATTTTCTACCCGAGGACCTCTATCAACTGTGACAACTTCCCAAAACCCCCTGCCTACAGGATAGGAAAGCAGCCTTTAACTCCCCTAGACTGAAGACTCCAGAATCTTCTCCCTTGGACCACCTCCTCTGCTGTTGGAGGTTCTGCTCCCACTCTTTTTTAATCTTTCTCCCCCTCTTTTTCAGTCTTTCCTCAGTAAACTGCCTGTCGATAAACTCTGCCCTGTCATTTATCCACAGGGTCTGTAGTTTCTCTCTTAAAACCCTGAGACCAGGGGCTTGTCATAGAAATTCCAACAACAGTTTTATTTCAGATTTTTTTTACTACTATTTGGATCATGGAAACAGCTTTTTTTCTTCTGTTTTCATTATATTAGACTGTGTATACATTCTCTGCAGTTATTTGTCAATAACAAATATCAGGAACAATTCTATCTTATTACAAGTTTTAACTGTTGTTTTTTCCTTTATTGATCCATGCATTCAAATGAAAACTAGAGGGTCCGTGGACATTAGCCTTCATCAGAAAACATACAAAACAATTCTAACTAAAGGGAAGTTATTAAATGTGTATTAGGAAAGTTGTCCCAGAAAAGAAGTACATGTGAAATTGTCTGTTTTTACCTTCCAATATATTCATAGGTGATTTTAGCTGTAAAGAAGGGACTGGCTTGGCACCTGTAGCTCAACAGGCTGAGGCTCCAGCCACGTACACCAGAGGGTGGGTTCGAATCCAGCCCGGGCCGCCAAACAACAATGAGTGCTGGAAACATTCACAAAGAAAATGAAGCAGAAAATGAAACCAAAAAAAAAGAAGGGACGATGGCTATTCATGAGGCAGCCCTCCTTGTTTGTATAAATACAGCAGCTACGTATTATACAATTCTGATATAAAAGTTACTCCTGAATATTGTTATTCATCTTGTCAAAAATTATCTACCAAACACCCATTACACAAAACACACCCAACTTTGAGCTAGAAAAAGACAGAGGCAACCCGTTCAAACGGCTCTTTGACCCGAGGAGTTGGTGGTCAGGTTCAACTAAAAGAATAATTTATAACACATTATAGTCCTCTTTTCATTCTTTCTTGCCCCCGAACTCTCTGGAGAGTCTATCACATTAGAGTCTATTAGAGTCTATCACATTAATTTTTCTGTCTCTTCTAAATGAAAGTCTTCTCCTCTCCACTCTCCATAACAGACAGAATGGCCTTCATCTGCGTATGAAAAAAACAGGCGTGCAGCCAGACCAGGAATCTCTCTTGAGAAGTTTTACTCCATTATTGTGGGACTTTGGAAACACTGCGTGGCTACAGCAGAATGGATAGTGTCTTTCCACAGAAAGAAGAATCAATAAAGACTACAGTAAAGGGAAAAGGCAAAGTACTACAGGTTCTTAAATGAGAATTGATTTCTACCATTGACCATGGAACAAGCTCATCAGTAACATTACAGTGAGAAGGAATTTAATTGTTTCTTCTTAAGGTAGAGTTTGAACTTGGAAGGTAAGTGTAAGAGGGAAATCAATCCTCTGTTATCACAAGTAACTTAGTCACGGCATCCCTATTCAAGAAAATGCAATTATTTAAGAGCCCTTTGTAATTCACTCAATGGATTGTCTCAGAAAGGCAGCTACATTCCTCAGAAACGTATGAGTTTAATTTTTAATTCTTTCTGTACTCACGTCGGTACCCAATCACTTGAGACATCTTTAAGACCCCTCGGTCACACAGTAAATGAAACAGAAAGAAAAGGTGTGAGTGAAAATTCATGAGTCAAATTGAAAAATAATCCAAATTGACCACATCGATGATTCGTGTCTTCACATAAGGGAGGGAAAAACATGTTATTTACTTAACATATAAACATAGTGAAGTTACATGTTTGTAAACAAGTATCTTTTGTGCGTCGTCTTAGTGTAAGGAAAGCGTTGTGATTTGGTTGAACGTTTTAAAATATGTATTGTTTATTTTATTTTACTTTCACAGTAGCCTATAGAAGTAGACAACTGTGGTAGGGTAGAAACAGCAGTATCGTTAATAGCAATAATAGTAACAGGAGAACTAGTCTAGAGATGTAAGTAAATTACGTCTTTTGCTAGCTGAGTTATACAGCTAGTAAGGTGTAGCTCTGGATCATAAGCTCACTTCTTTAGGCTCCATATCTCTGAATTTGAACTACAACACCTAATAAATTCAGTTTTCATTAGAGTATGTAAATATTTCAGAAGGATATTTACACCTCTGAAAAATGCATTCCTACTTTGGGTTATATATGATATTTATGTTCTATTTTGGGCACAGAAATGTCCTAAATAGATTGTTGTGCTTTAAATACCTATGTGGGATAAAAGATATTAAGAATAACAAATTTAAGGAGGAAACAAACTAAAAAAAAAAAATGCATATTAATGTTTAAGCCTCATTTATCTTTATTTTCTAGATACTAAATGTTATTCCCATTTATTTCTTGAGTGAGGTAGCTGTGAGATCTTTTCTCTATGGAAGAATTATTAATGTTAACAAAGTAGAAGTCACATTAGAAATTCTCCTTGTACCTCATCTTCATTAACATCACAGGCCATCTATGAAATACAAACATATTATTGTCTCCAAATGTGTGTCTGTGTGTGTACACATTCCTAATGAATTTAGATTTATCAAAAAATTATCAAACACCAACAATTAGATTAACATTAAGAATAAAACTGAGAACATTTAGTGAACAAACACAGCACCAAATAATGTCAGTTGTTTTTATATTTCTAACAAATTCCTTTCAAGATATCATCGAAATAATTTGCCCTAGGAGTAAAATGAAAAAAAAAAAAAAAAAAAGATTAAATAACTTGACTTAAGTCTTGCAGCTAGCAATTTTCAGAGTTTATATTTGGTGATACCTAGTACCTTCTAGAGATCATTTATCCTACAGCAGTAGTTGAACGGAAAAAGAAATATTCATTTAGTACCAGCTAATGCAGAAATGGTTTTTAGGACTAACTGCTACCACGGTTGTTTCATATTAACTATCAAATACTAACAAGGTAATGGATCTTCAGCTCAACGAGCCTAATCTTAATAATTCTCTCACATCTCAAAGAGGCATAAGATCCATATCCCATTACTGGGTTACCTTGATCCACTCAGCATTGTTGAGTTACTAACTTGGTACTATCTCTTTATATTCTCCCAGGCTATGGTAGTATATATTACAAGTGCTTGCAACATTTCCATTGTAAGCACTTACACACTCTTAAAATAAATACTTGAGGGCGGCGCCTGTGGCTCAAAGGGGTAGGGCGCTGGCCCCATATGCCAGAGGTGGCGGGTTCAAATCCAGCCCTGGCCATAAACTGCAAAAAATAATAATAAATAAATAAATAAGTACTTGAGCATCAAAGCAAGAAAGAAGGATTGCCTGACAGCATGGTCTTGGAAAATTCTTGAATTGGTGTTATGAATCAGCTATTTAGTGTTTCTGAAGTTCATCAGTTATAGCAGAATTCAATATAAGAGAAACTGCCAAGGCTATTTTTACTGTAGATAATCCTAATCCCTGTGAAATTAATCAATTACACATTCCCTTCAAGGAGCAAGAGCTAAGTAGGCAAAAGGATCAAACTTTTATAATTAAAGTTTCAGGAAGTTCACTACAATTACAGAAGCATTTCAGGGAAAAAAGGTCATTTAGATGTCTGCCCAGTTATTATTGTCATAAGTTACCAAAAGTAGGTAGTCTAAATAAAAAAGCCTTAAATGACAATAAGGCTGAATTGAAATAAAGGAGAGGAAATCCTATGTCTAAAATTTGATTTCTTAACCTGCAACAATTTTATATAGTTTAAGAATAACTTCCAGCAATACAGCTTTCATCATAGAGCTAGCCTTTCTCTATTATAATTGAAAATATATTGACTGAGGTTTTAGTGAAATTGACTATAAAGCTAAATTGCAAATAACTCCTATTAGTAATTGGTTTTGACTTCTATTAAAAATCTTTTGGAGCGGTGCCTGTGGTTCGGTGAGTAAGGCACCAGCCTCCTATACTGGGGGTGGCGGGCTCAAATCCAGCCCCAGCCAAACTGCAACAAAAAATAGCCCGGCGTTGTGGTTCCAGCTACTCGGGAGGCTGAGGCAAGAGAATTGCCTAAGCCCAAGAGCTAGAGGTTGCTGTGAGCTGTAACGCCATGGCACTCTACTGAGGGCAACAAAGTGAGACTCTGTCTCTTAAAAAAAAAAAAACTTTTGGTGATTAAAGATAGTAGCTAATGTCTTGTTGTTTCATTACCATGTTAACATAAGTGCTATAACCGTATGGTCAAGGTCTTGTTTTGTGTCCCGGCGTGGACTTCCACGACAGGTTCTACTACTCTTGACCACCATTCTTCTTGTTAGGAGTATTTGATTCTGCTTCCAAGAATGCCAAAGAACAGGGAAGAAAGCAGGGATCTATATCAGGCAATCTGCCTTGGAAAAGAAAATAATATAGAAATGTGCTATTTCACAGGAAGCAAATCATCAGGAAAGACCACAGTTTTCAAGGATCCTTAGAAAAGGTGCATCTGGTATGAATTTGTAGAATTTATAATGTTCGGTGTGGGAGATGCAACATGAAAGTTGCATCCCTGATTCTATACCTAGGAGGTTACGCAGTATCAACATAATTTAAAAATAATCCATCTCTGATAGAACAGAGTACCATCTGTGATATTGAGAAAAAGTCACTAGCCAGAGTCCAAACAGGAGCAACACTCGGAGTTCGTTGCGATTAAGGAAAGAAACGGCCAGGCTCATGATCACTGCCTCTGAGGGCTGAGTCCCAAGAACAGACAGCCCAGCCACGTGCAGACTCCTTGACTGGAGAATAACCCTCCCCTGCTCTTCCTCTCCTTCACTGGCGACGTGAGCCAAGGAGATGGACTCACCTTGTTAACCTGGGCGCCACCGGGTCTCATCTCTAAGCCCCAGACATCTCTAAGCCCTAACGAAAGAAATTAGAGTATTTCCTCACCTGTGAAATGAGGCCAGTTAATAGAACCCCAGCCCGTAGTGAGGAGATTTATTTTGTGTTCTTGAGAACGTTACGTGATTGGCTTTTACAGAGAATTCTTTGTCTTTAGCAGTGCTTTGAGGGATATTGCTGAGGAGGGAAAAAACTCTTAGCTTTACTCAGAACTAAGAATTATATTGGCCCTTTGGGGGTGGTTTTCTGTTTCCATATGAAATAAAATCCTATTTTTTCAAGTTCTTCAAAGTAGGATATCGGCACTATGATGGAGAGTGCACTATTTTATAAATTCTGCTAGTCCAAAATTATCCGCATAAATTTTATTTATCAGGAAGGATTTCCAGATGCACATTTAGGCAGTTAGTTATTCAAATTGCTCTTAATTTTTTTGAATACAATAACATTTATAAAAGCAAGAATTCATGAATGAAGATGTTGGTATTTCATGACTGTTTTTGATACACAAGAGAGATTCCTTGCAATACCGAAGATAAATTTATGAATTAGGAACCGTTAACAAAAACTTGGCAGACCTGAATCAGTGTATATTCTTTTGTGCCTTGTCCTGAAGTCCAATACTGGATCCAACCCTGTGCTAAATATTGAAGGTAATAGTATGCTTTCTTAAGCTACTTCAGATTCATGAGGAAATGCGTAAGAGGTAAATTGTGTTATATATCATATCTTAAATAAGCCAAGCCTGAGTGATTTTAATTATTCACTTAGTAAGCTCTTAGTAATGTATTTTAAACAAGCTGGTGATTGAGATTATATATTTTATTAGTGTGATTAAATATTTCACCGGCATCTATTGCAATTGAGGCCAGTCCTGGCTTCGTGACACAAATGGATGACATGAAATGAGTGAATATTCATTTCAAGCACCCTAAACATTTTTTTCTGTTCTCTCATTGAAATTGTGTCACAATTTATCATTTAAATACCATACAATAGTGTTAGTCTATCAGAGAAAAATAAAAAATAGGCTCAACAACGTAGTCTCCATCCTTGGAGAGCTACATATCTCTTTGATTTACGAAGGGAATATACGTATTAATGATGTGGACTAATAATTTCATAATTTAAATCATTTGTTACATCATGTGAAAAAAAGGTATTAATCTGGCCACAGACCATTTGCATATATTTTATATAGGCCATCAGCATGTTAGTAATAAACCTTTATACAGGAACAAATGAAGTATGTAGAAACTTAAAAAGAGTCAAACACTGTTTTCTCTTCTTCAAGAATTTGAGAAGTGTGTTTCTTTAACATTAATTCTAACATATAAGTTGTATACACTGAACACTCATTTTGAAAGCTATTACAAAATTTCTCAAAATAATCCATATTCTAGTACCTTACAATTCCTCTCATTCACTGAATATACAGACTTTTGAATAGCTTAACTGATTTCATTAATTTTTTCAGTACTTAGTATTCAAATAACGTATTTCATATTAGCAAAGGAATAATTTGTTATTCTCTCTGGTATTCCAAGAGAGATTTTCTTTCATGGGATCAATATTTAAAATATTGACAGATATTTCAATTTGCAATCTTAAAATGTGGAAATTTTATGCAAAATACAAGTCATTAAAAACTAGAAATGTATCGCCAATTTCCAGCATACGACTTGTACTCTTGAATGAAATATACAGCGTACAATCACTTACAAAAAGAACATTTTGGTTTATATGTTGATTTAAGTATTCAAAAGTGTAATTTGCTTTTGCATGACATAGGATTACCATATAGACCATCAGTTTTTGATGACAAAGGAAAATAGCCTTTTAATGATATTTAAGTTAATATAATTATATCAATAACAGAATAAAAACACTTTCTACATCCAATCCAAATGCTTGAATGAGTAGGGTTTCATTGCAGCAGTAATGTAGCCGGGCTTACACACCTATCTTTGTGTTAACTCTATTTTCTCCCTTTTCCCTACTCTTACAATAGTAAAACCTTTTTTTAGTCAAAGAATACTTCTTCCATTTTTATTCAGATACCCCCCCATTCCATGCTCAAATTAGTTGTTAACCCTGTTCATCTATTAAAACATTTAACCTATTGAAGCTGGAAGTTGAAATTTCTTCATTTTCTTGCACATAATGTGTTACCTAGAAAAATGCAAGGAACAAGAATTTGAAGACAAGAAAATTTTAGTATATTTCATTGCCAAGTTAGTAGTGTTTCGAAAATGAAACACTAGACAACACCCTGGTGCGTTGTACATAATGTAGAAAATCATGTTGCTTACGTCAAAGAGGTGGTGACACCTGCTATGCAGGGTGATATTCAACAGAACACCCCTCATGTAAGGCAACCTCGCATTTTTTACATTGAAAAGTGGGGTTTCTATAACATTCAGCACACCATATTTGCTTCCCCTGTTTGACTGTCACATGATTCACACCATCATAACATGAGTCAATGTTCTACAGTTGAGAAGGTCTTCCACTTGGGCCAGGTTCTGGAGGATGACCAGGGGTCTCCAGATAATGGCACATCACACATTGACAAAACTCCAAAAAAGTCCACTGGCTTCTCATTGCTTGTTCTATGCAGCTGCCAAGCTTTTTGTAAGACCAATTTGAGACAGAATGAAAGAGGGCTTGAATATCATTTCTTTCCAGGGATTGATGCCCAGTACTGATGAGTGATGTCATCAGCCCTGTCTACGCCTCCCATGAACTGGTCGTGTGAAACTTACTAAGTGTAGAGTATAAATGTCTTAACACAGTAACTAAGGAAATGCCAGGAAGACTATGTCAACCAATGTGATGAAAATATGTCAAATGGTCTATAAAACCAGGGTATGGTGCCCCATGATTGCATTAATGTAAACAGCTATGATTTAATAATAAATAAATAAATACTTAACAACAACAAAAAAGTAATGGTAATACACTTTGATCACATTTGGCTGCTGAATGTGGCTCTTCTTTTTCAGCTACTGGGAATAATGGTTGACAAAACACAGGGGATCCATGCCAGCCTGGGATGAGGTTATTGTTTCCTCAACAGACAGCATTGCCCTTGCCATCAATTTGATAATCAGGTGTGCGTTCTGCATCTGATTCCAGGGGAGCTTTGTCCACGTGTTCCTTTCTCACCGTACCTGCTACCTGATGTCCCATTGAACCAAGCTTATCACCTTCATAGGTGCCTCACTAAACTCAAGGACAAGTGACACGCTGATACTGCATTGCTCAAGTTTAGTATTTGGGTTTTTACCCCAATATGGCAAAATGAGGGACCATGCACTCATCAAAGCTGACTTCTGTTTCATTTGGGTCCAACTTTCTACATCTCTCATTCAGCATGCTTACGAGAGTTTACAACTTGGAAAACTGGAAAACTTATCCATTGGGTACAAATTTGCACTGTCATTAACACACGAATCAGAAAATACAGCTCAAATTAGTCATGGCTCATGGCAACCCTTACCAGTACCTTATGCTCATCTGTTCATTGTTCCCAAAATACACACCTTCTAGGAACTGAGATGTAACCACTCAGGAAATTAATTCTCAGAAAACATTTGAATTCGGAGCTCGTCCAGCCAAGATTTACACACTTCCTCTCAGCGTATCATTTGGAGTACGTGATAATGAGTTCAACAATCTTGAAAGTTCAAGAATTTCCGTGGGAGTTCTCATCTCGGGGAAGGAATCACTCTGTGGCTCTGTAACTCTGCCCACTACAAGCTGTGCAGTTAGGTCAGATTTTTTACGTCTGTGAACAATTTTTGTCACTTTCTTTTTCTTTGATGGAGGAGATTACTGCCCAGCAGATGGAACTTCATTGCCAAGACTGTCATCTCCAGGTGGGTATGAGGGATCACTTGAGTCAGACTCAGCATCAGAGCCTTCTGGAATAAGATCTGCAGACGCATGCAGCGAAGAACCCGCAGATTATTTATCGTTCCACTTGATCTCCCGAGTCCTCATCAGACATAGATGCTGAAGCATTTCTAGGTTATGGCATCACTATAGAGCTTGTCCCTATCCTGTCATCTGTCTCTCACAGGTCAGTCACTTTGTGTAAACTTAGAGTCTGAGACACCTTGAGACTTGTAAAATGATGTCAACCAAAAAAAAAAAAAAAAGGGAAAAGGATATGATTAGTCCTGGTGGTGAGTGTCTTGCCCACTGCTCCAAAGTTGGAACACGCAAAATGTCAAATCTGTAACTTCAGAATTTTCTTTTTATAGCCCAATAACATAACTAGTAGAGAAATGATAGAAAAACATTACTAGTATAAGATGTAGTGAAGTAAGTTGTGTTTACCAGTCTTGGGATGATTCTTCAAAATTTTTCTGAGAATTCACATTCCCTTTTGACAAGCTCCCAACACTCCAGTACCCGCAGCAGTGACAAACTCTGTGACCTGTGTGACAGCTGCCTCAGGAGGAAGACACGTGTGATGAATCACACCTCGGCGATGACCTTGATCGGCAGGATATAAATATTGCACGTGTCACTACTGTCCCAGTAGAGGACCATGAGGCTTAAAATAAAGCCTTTTGTGGATTATCACTAACAGCATTAAACTATGATTTACCAACACCACTCCGTAAAGTGAAAACCTAAAAATGAAAAGAATACAAAATGAAACACACCCTTCCCTTTACCCACCACCACCATCCCTGTATTTGATACTCCATCCATTGCTGCCTGGCTCTGCTTCAGCAGTCAGATGAATCTTGTCTCATTGAGTGGACCTTTGCCTACATTTATCTCATTGCGCCTCCCAGAAATATGATGAAGTGGAAAACTAATCCTTTCTTTATTGGAAAACAGGGTGTGTGTTTGGGTTGGGCGAGGAGAGGCAACATCCAATATATTACTTTGCCTTTTTCCATTTACTTCCTTAGATTTTTCTTGTTTTTCTTTTCTTTTTTCTTTTTTTTTTTTTTTAGAGACAGAGTCTCACTTTATCACCCTGGGTAGAGTGCCGTGGCGTTATAGCTCACAGCAACCTCCAACTCCTGGGCTTAGGCCATTCTCTCATCTCAGCCTCCTGAGTAGCTGGGACTACAGGTGCCCACCACAACGCCCGGCTATTTTTTGTTGCAGTTTGGCTGGGGCCAAGTTCAAACTTACCACCCTTGGTATATGGGGCCAGCACCCTACCCACTGAGCCACAGGTGCTGCCCTAGTTCCTTAGATTTTTCTTGGTTTCTATTGTTAACCCCTTCGATATAAAGCTTCCACATATCTGGTTTCCCAGGATGCCAACTTGAGTCATCCTCATTTGTCTTTGAGGATTTGAACCCTGGTGATGTCATACATGTCTACGGATGTAAAGATACCGCTCTGGTGAGGTCGCCATAATTAATTTACCCATCCAAGGTTCTCCCCTTGATTCTTTCTTTGTATGCCCCTATGATCTCTCCAAAGCATCAATGTATCAGCACTCCCATTGACCTTCTATCCATCCTCTTTTATTCATCTTAACTTCATAATTCTAGTCCATATCATCATTTTTCTAAACTTGACTAGTACCTCAAAACTATTTTCCTTACCTCTATCTTAGGTACCAGTACATTTTCCATCCACCTGCCAAAGCAACACTAAAATATAATCTCATCATATCTATCTGCAGTTTAAGTCTTTCTATGACTTGGAAGCAGCCCAAGTGTCCAGCGACCCATGAAGGGATTAACAAATTGTGGTATATGTACACCATGCACTACTATGCAACCATTAAAAAGATGGAGACTTTACCTCTTTTATATTTAGATGGATGGAGCTGGATCATATTCTTCTTAGTAAAGTATCTCGAGAATGGAAAAAAAAATACCCAATGTACTCAATACTATTATGAAATAAATATGTAATCACCCATACTTTTATACAAATGATAAAACACAATTATATCCCAGAAAGAAGGAGGGAAGAGGGGGAGAGGGGAAGGGGGTGGCTGGATGGAGGGAGGGGAATCACTGAGGTAATCACCTTCTGTGCATATTGCGAGGACATATGTGAAATCTATTAAGAGTAGAGCATAAATGTCTTAACATAGTATTTAAACCAGTGAAGTGAAGGCTATGTTAACCAGTTTGATGTAAACATTCCAAATTGTACATAAAATCAGCACATTGTACCCCATAAATGCAGCAATGTACACTGTTATGATTTAATTAGAAAAAAAAAGAAAAAAACTCAAAAGAATAGAATAAAGAAAGAGTGAAGCTCAGACTCAGACATGGAGGTGTGGAGAGAAGAAACAGAGCAACTCGGCACTTCCATGAAATATGGTGCTGTGGGGCTTTTTATTTTTATTTTTTGACTGAGAAACAAACTTGTTGGCACAATAACTAATGAAGAAAAGTGTCTGAGTATATCCTTCAAGATATTTTCAATAAGAAAATATTTAATTAATGTATTAAATTAATATATTAATATAATGTATTAAAAAATACATTATTTTTTTTTCTTTGTAATTCTTTCTTTTGTTGTTGTTGTTGGGGATTCATGGAGGGTACAATAAGCCAGGTTACACTGATTGCAATTGTTAGGTAAAGTCCCTCTTGCAATCATGTCTTGCCCCCATAAAGTGTGACACACACCAAGGCCCCACTCCCCTCCCTCCGTCCCTCTTTCTGCTTCCCCCCCCATAACCTTAATTGTCATTAATTGTCCTCATATCAAAATTGAGTACATAGGATTCATGCTTCTCCATTCTTGTGATGCTTTACTAAGAATAATGTCTTCCACTTCCATCCAGGTTAATACGAAGGATGTAAAGTCTCCATTTTTTTTAATGGCTGAATAGTATTCCATGGTATACATATACCACAGCTTGTTAATCCATTCCTGGGTTGGTGGGCATTTAGGCTGTTTCCACATTTTGGCGATTGTAAATTGAGCTGCAATAAACAGTCTAGTACAAGTGTCCTTATGATAAAAGGATTTTTTTCCTTCTGGGTAGATGCCCAGTAATGGGATTGCAGGATCAAATGGGAGGTCTAGCTTGAGTGCTTTGAGGTTTCTCCATTATTTTTTATCAGTAAGAATTCTTGAAACTTCCAGCGACTTGCACCCTAATACAAACTAGATTAAAATTTAAATAAAGGGAATTTATAGATTTACAAAACTAAAACTTGAAAGTTTGTTGGTGAAAGTTTGTTGGTGAAACCCTACCATGCCATAAAAGGAAGATAGCACCATGTCTTTCTCTTTCCTAAGCTTTCCATAGTCCATCAATCCCTAGGCTAATTCCTTCCAGATGTTAGACATAAGTGCCCCCCAGGGTGCTTTTTTTCTTGCCCATATCCAGCATTAAAGGCTCTTTCCTCTTTCAGGAATGCCTTAAAACATCCCGATTCTCCTCACACAAGCTTCTTGGCATCAACTTGGTCTACCCTGGCTATGTGCCCTTAAGCATTGGCTAAAAGAATGGGATGTGCTTACAGGCTAGCGATGAGAAGGAAGTCATGGAGAGAGACAAATAGGTCACCAACAGAGGAGGAGAAGACGGGCACCAAGTAGCCAAAAGAACCCCAGTCTTCTCCTATCTCACATAGTAAAAATTATATTAAATGCATGGTAAATGGGTAGGCAGTAAAACGCTCACTCTTCCTAAGCAAAGTGGGTGCAAAAATATCATTGAGATGATAAACTTGATAATTAGACTAAGATGTAAGCGATATAAAAATAACCAACAGTGGGAGTAAGAAGATTAACCAAAACTAACGACAACTACTGTGTGTGTGTGTGTATAAATATGGTACATACACACACACACAAACCTGGACTGACAATTAAATTTGGAAACTTACTGCAGAAAGAGTGCTACATACCTCATTGCTGAATGTCACTAACAAGGTACTGCCCTTGGGAAGCTATGTACTGACTCCAGCACCTAGGCAACCTTTCTCTGCAATTATGGAACTCTTTTTCTGAAGTCAGACAGTTAAGGTTACTAACTTGTCCCAGAAAAAGTGCTACATACCTCATTGTTGAATATCACAATAGTCACTGGATGGCCAAGGGGAGCACTTCAAGTACATAGACACACACATACACACACACACACGCATATTTATATACACCCACACAGGTATATGATTATACCATAAGTTATGCATCTGTGTACATCCAGCATCAGAAAATGTATGTATAAATATGTTTTAAATATATCTTCGTGCATGTATATATTTCCTTACATGCATGTATACATATCCTTGAATAGTAGCAGAGAAAATTAGTTCATTAGTTTCAGATTTCTTTTTCTAATCAGCAAATTTCTGAAATAACAAATGCTCTTACAGTTCCAGTTTTTCACTGAATACAAACATATGAAATATTAGTGTTTCTTATTGTTAACGAACATACTGTTATTATATTTATAAATTTGCACATACTACATCAGCTTAAACAATAAGCATTTACTACAGTCTGCGTGTATTTCAGCCTATAAAATGAAAATATTCATAGCATGTGGGAAAAAAATGAAAACTATTATGTTTTGAGGCATGTAAGGAATATAATGTTTTTACTTTATGTTCTTTTGTGTTACAAGTTTTGTTGAGACTTAGTGTAAAAAGCCGTCACCGTATAATGTCCAATTAGATAGAAAGCTAGCTCTTCTCCTGAAGATAGTCTGCATTAGCCAAATAATTCTAATGAGGATATTTTAAGAAGCAATATGTTTCAGGTTTGTGTCTAGAGCTGCAGTTTTGATGAGGCAAATTGCTGAGGTTTTAGCAGCTATAACTCTCCCCATTTTAGTTTCCACATTCTAGTATATGTTGAAGCGATCGATTGATTGAAATGATTGATTTGGTGTTCCATGGAAATTCTGTCATCACCCCCCATGACCAATGAATGTCCTCTCAAACCCATCGTTCATCTTCATCCTTCATGCACATTTAAGTTGAAAATGCTTGGGTGGAATAGTAAAGTTTGCAGACTGAAGAAAAGAGTGATGATACGCTGGCTCCTTCTGTGCTCCGTGTAGGGCGACCCCCTAAGTAGTGCATCATCCACATTCCCACTGGCTTCCCTCAGCCCCTCTCTGTCCTGGAAAGGTTATAACGGACCCAGCTAAAGTAGAGAGCACTAAAAAAGACAAAAGACAAGGTAGCTTTCAAACAAAATTGAGACTTCCTCTTGGAAATTAGTAAAGAAATAAAAAGACAAAAAAAAAAAACACTAATAGTTTTTAATATTTCTTTTTAAAAAATATAAAAAATGCATACTGTTGTTTTGCTTACTCAAGTATTTATGGGGAGCTAAGTTGCTCATCTTTCGTTTTTCTATGTTTAGGATACAGTATTGAATAGTAATAGTAAATAGCACAGTACAGTAATAAATAGTATTAATACTATTACTATTTACTATTAGTATTAATACTATACTATTAGCATTAATACTATTACTATTTGCTATTACTATTTAGTATTAATGGTAATATTAATAGTATTAATATTACTTAATATAATGTTAGTAATATTAATAGTATTAATAGTAAATAGTAATAGTACAGTATTAAAATAGTAATTCATGACTTTATGGATTTATATTCTTGTGGAGGAATTTAGGTGATAAAAATTAACTTTAAAAATGAATTAGTAAGTATGTTATGTTAGAACTGATAGTGTTATGAAAAATTGTAAGGGGAATCCAGGGTATTAGAATCGGAGAGTAAAGGTTGTTATTTTAAATAGGGTGGACAGAGTAGTCACTTTGAGAATAAAGATGCCCTTTGAACAAACATATAAAAAGAGTTAAGGCATCTGACCAGGGAAACATCTGGGAGAAGACAGTTACAGAGAACGGACACGGGACAAAGGCCCAGGGGTGAGCCCTGGCCGAGTGAGCCTGGAAGGCAATGATGAGTGAAGGAAGGTTAGAAGTGAGTTCAGAAATAAAGTAACAGCAGCGACAGGTTGTGGGTTGTGGCTGTTTGTGGACTTCAGATTTCAGGCTGAGTTAAACTGACAGCCGTTTCAAGAATTTAAACAGAGGTCCGGCATGATTTGAATGAGCTGCCTCGTGACTGTGAGTTGGGTTGGCGTAGGGCGAGGGAGGATCGGTATAGAATCAGGGAACATCTTAGGAGATATTGCACAAGAGACACGTCTGTCGTTTACAACTGAGAGTTAGCAGTGGAGGTGATTAAACCGTGGTCAGTTCTGGATACGATTTATAGTTAAGAGACAAGATTCCAGTGATATTTTCTGAGGCTACCATGGGACAGATTCTAGAAATGACAGTATCAGCTGTACAGAATGGTACCAAAGTTTTAGGTCTGGGTACTTGGAAAACTAGATTTGTAGTAACTGAATTGGGATAGAAAGGACATAGATGAAACAGCTTTTGTTCACTTGTTCTGACAGTGAGAGTGGGTTTGCCTCAGTTTTATGTAGATGGAGTTTGAAATGTCCTGTTAGATTTCAAGTTGACACTCTTCATTTATGATTGTGAGAGCAATGAACAATGATTTATATTCTTAATAACAGTTAACAGTCACTTAGCACATCATGCTGAGCATTGCTTTAAACTCAAATTTTTTTTTTTTTTGCAGTTTTTGGCTGAGGCTGGGCTTGAAGCCGCCACCTCTGGGCATATGGGGGGCCTGTGCCCTACTTCTTTGAGCCACAGGTGCCCCCTCAAAACTCAATATTTTCCAAAGAAGACACATCTATACTGTTCAAAATTAATTTTCACAAAAATATTTAGTTTGACAATTTCTTATTCAAAGGCATTGAGGCCAAGGGATTTTTAGATTTCAGGAATTGTCAGAATAATATAGTTAGTATATAGGCATACCTTCTAGTGTAATCTAGGGTAGCATTATTTAATTGGACATATAAATATATCTACGGTAAAACATCGGTGTTCACAGTAATAGGGATACATCAAGAACAGTCCAGGTCAGTTATTCTCCAGACAAGTTCAACTTGCGTTAAATTTTACTGCCAGATGAATTATTGAAAAACTTTAGATTTTCAGAAATTGTTGGTTTTGAGAATTTTAGGTAAAACCTTTTAGATCTACATTAAATGTATAATCTTAGAATCCTAAAAACACAAAGTTGATGTCGACAAGCTGCCCCTTCATATGGGTGAATTCTTTCTTTGGATTACAGCTTAGAACAGAGAGTTTCCTTATGCTTCAGACATGACATATAAGCTTCATGTATGTTTAGGTCATTTCTGGTATTTTATGACATATGTGCTTTGAGTGCACATTTTAAAGTATTATTCCTAAAGCTTTTATTAGAAAATTAAGTCTTATGTGGTCTAATGGCCGATACTAGATTTCAATGCCTATAGTAGATTATATTACTCTTTAAGAGAAATAATAGCCTGTAATTGTTAAGAATAAATGGGGCCGGGTACAGTGGCTCAAGCCTGTAATCCTAGCACTTTGGGAGGTTTAGGCAGGAGGACAGCTTGAGGCCCAACCTTTAAGGTTCCTGTGAGCTATGATGGTATCACTGCACACAACGTGGGTGAAAAGGAAAAGTCTGTCTCAAAATTAAAAAAAAAAAAAGTAAGCGAATGTGGAATAATACGTAGTTATGCACAAAAATTTACAAAGTAGAATGTTTATCATAAACATTTTAAATGTTTTGTAAGCATTTGTCTATGCTCATAATAATTAAAAATTCTTTAGAATGGAATAGTTAAAAAATAACCTTAAGTACTGGACTAAGTAAAAATAGTTTAAAGAATGCAAATGATTTCCATGAAATATTAAACTCTGCAGAATAATTTTTAAAAAATCGTAAGTGTTATATGTCAATGTTGTGTGTGGGTACACTGAATTCCAAATAAAATGAAAAATCCATCTTTTTTCAGTATAGTATAGGGAACAGTCTTGTATCCTACAGAATATTTCCACTGTCCTAAACATCTTCTTTTCCCACTTTTTTTACTCATTACCATTATGTTTCAAATGCTGTGTGGCATAGTTTACATTTTCTTTCCTTTTTTTTTTTTTTTTTTTAGAGACAGAGTCTCACTTTGTTGCCCTTGGTAGAGTGCCGTAGCATCACAGCTCACAGCAACCTCCAACTCTTGGGCTTAGGTGATTCTCTTGCCTCAGCCTCCTGAGTAGCTGGGACTACAGGCGCCTGCCACAACGCCCGGCTATTTTATGTTACAGTTCGGCTGAGGCCAGGTTCGAACCCACCACCCTCGGCATATGGGGCCGGTGCCCTACCCACTGAGCAACAGGCACTGCCCAGACATTTTCTTTTCTTAATATACCAAAGTTGTTATTTAATATGAATGACCTCTTTAAGGCAAGTATTTTTTTGTCCTTCTAAATATAAAGACATTGTACACCTATCTAGCATGATTTTAGGAAAGACGCGAAATGAATGAATGATTCAAAACCATAAAAAAAAGGAGAATTAGAAGGTGAAATCAATAACTATCATTTTACTAATTCATTCTCTTTGTCATTCCATAAATACATATCTCTTGTATGCCAGTTTGTGACAGGGACTCTGATAAGTATTGAGAAACGTGACTAATTCTATAGCTGAAATTCCTATGCTTTGGGAAAAAGACAATAGAATAAGCACATAGTTAAATAAATATGTTCATGTATTAGGATGAATTTTCCAGCAAAATGCAAAGCAATATAAGAGGAAAACAAGTCAGAGGTAGATTTTCCAGATCACCTGGTTATAGAAAACCCTGAACAGATACCGCGAGTCAAGTGAAGACGGGAGTCATCGGCCTGTCTCGTGAAAGAGCACTCCAGATTTAGAGTACAGAAATCACCCAGTCCTGCTCCTTGGGAAACTCTGAGCTTGACACGTACAAAAAGTAGTATAAAGATAATGTTGCTTGAGTGGAGCATCAGAGATGAGGCCTGAAATGGGAAAAAGGAACCAAATAAAGTTGTGCTTTTATACCATGAAGACCTTGGACTGTTCCCTGAACGTATTGAAAATCCGTGAAAGGTTTACGTGGGCACATGACAAGATGTAGCTAACACTTTCTAGCCTATAATTATAACAGATCGTGTAGGAAATGGGCAGGAGTGAAAGTGGACGGATGACTGGACAGGCTACAGCAGCAGTCCTGGTGGGAAGGAACGGTATCTTAGGCAACCATGTTCTCTCGGAGGGTGTAGTGAGAAGTGGTTGATTCAAAACACAGTCTGAAGATAGAATGAACAGCGCTGGTGTAAGGCTTTAGTAGGAGGTGTTAAGGAAAGATATAAATTAAGGAGAAGTTTATAAACGAGTTCATCGTGTAGCTATTATTTGGATGAAGATACATAGGGAAGATCACTTTTTCCAGGTAATTGTGAAGGGAAAAGATCGCTTTCCCTTTACAGCCTAAGTTGTGCAAGTTGTACCAATGGATAACAGTAGCGTGCGTGCACATTCCATCACCAGATAATACAATTTGGGATAAACAAACGCTGTCACAGAGAAATAATTTCAAATGATTGAACGTTTGTGCATGCGACATAGAGAAACAGAATATGTCTATTAATGGTCAACTTGTCTCAAATCTAAATGTTACTCATAAAGGGCAGAGGGGAGAGTCAGGAGGCATATTTGCCAATTCCTGGCAGGGAAATTAATTTAAATGGGCACTGATTTGTGAGGGTCTGTATCTGACTTGAATTCTATGAGTTTTTGCATTGCTAAAAACTCTACAGGACTGTTTGGAGACCTGGGATATTATCGTCCTAAGCTAAGTAACTCAGGTCTGAGAAAGTGCACTGCTGAACATCAGAGATGGGATCTTGGGGAGACATCAGGCCTTTTGAGCCTGAAGGGAGTTTCTCAACAGGTTAGGAGAAATTAACGAGCAAGGTGGAGTTTTTTTTTTTTATTTATTAAATCATAACTGTATACATTAATGCATTTAGGAGTTTGGATATAATTTGGAATGCTGACATCAAAGTGGTTAACATAGCCTTCACCTCACTAACTTAATTATTATGTTAAGACATTTATACTCTACTCTTAATAGATTTGACATGTACCCTTGCAATATGCACCACAGGTGAGGTACAACCGATTACCCTCCCTCCATCCAACCTCCCCCTTCCCCTCCCCTCCCCCTTCCTCTTCCCTCCTTCATCCTGGACTATAGTTGTGTTTTATCTTTCATATGAAAGTGTGGGTGATTATACATTGGCTTCAAAATAGTACTGAATACATTGGATACTTTTCCTTCCATTCTTGAGATACCTTACTAAGAAGAATATGTTCCAGCTCCAAACATGTAAACATAAAGGAGGTAAAGTCTCCATCTTTTTTAAGGCTGCATAATATTCCATGGTGGACATAAGGCAGAGATTTAAAGAGAACAGGTTATTTAAGATAGAAGAGTGAGCTAAAGAGAAGGATGGTTAAAATATATTTTACTTTTTAGTATTTTCATTCAAAACGTAAGAAAAACATATTTAGCACACAGCTTTAACTTCCCTGTTTGACTTCATGGTTTTTAGGTTTTCACAGTCCCTCAGGAAAGTCTGACCCACAACTCTGTGTGATTGTGCTGTGTTGTGGAAGAAGGCTGAACCGAGAGGCCTGGGGAAGGAGATGCACACTTCACCTTCAGCTCCAATGTTTCCTGGTTCTTTGAGTCCAGGAAAGCACGGTGATAAAGTTTCCTGAGTTAAGACGGACACTGGGTCCAGAGGCAAACCAAAGAGTGGTCCACAGCAGAGAGGGGGGCTTGGGAAGCACAATGCAAACAGCATCCAATGGGTGATTGTAGCAACTTAGTGGGGAAATACCGAGGTCCAACCTGCAGAGAACTGTCTCTAGGGTACAATGTGAAAGGTAGACTGTAATTAATGTAGTGAAGTAGTGGTTTGATATAAAAGGAAGTATTTCCTTTAGTGGAATTACATTGTCCATTTACTAAGTATTTACTAATACCTTCATTCCAGTAGGATATATCAAGATTCCTCGGCTCGGTGCCTGTAGCACAATGGTCATGGCACCAGCCAGGCAGGTTTGAGCCCAGCCCAGGCCTGTTAAACAATGACAACTGCAACAACAACAAAATAGCTGGGTGTTGTGGCAGGCGGCTGTAGTCCCAGCTACTTGGGAGGCTGAGGCAAGAGAATCACTTAAACCCAAGAGTTTGAAGTTGCTGTGAGCTGTGACACCATGGCACTCTACCACGGGTAACATAATGAGACTCTATCTCAAAAAGAAAAAAAAAAAAGAAGAAGAAGATTCCTCATGAATGTATATTTTCTTTAGCGATTTTTCTATTTAAGAAAGTTGGGTTCTTCCACTATAGTTTTTTAGATCATCCCAAACACTAAATGGTAGTAAATGTTAGGAAAAGTGATGAAATTCTCCCTTCAGTGACTGATGGAACTCTGCGCGCACAGTGGCCAGGCTTTATGCATCTGTGCTCAGTTGAAAGGTCTCTCTCGCTTCTCCTAGTTTGTGAGAAGCAATGGGAGCTTTTGCTGTACACAGTCTAAGGACTGGATTTGGGGTTTTCTTCTTCCTTACATTCCCACTAGACTGTAAGAGGTTCTTTGCTTCTCATCTCTTGGGAGGAATGTCCTTTCAATGTTACTGTTTTCTTTAGTTGTAGTTTACTGTTGCTTGTGGTATTCAGGGTTAGGCCCAATGTATTCATAGTTTTTCTGCTCCACCCTCATATTTATGCAGGCCCTATGTGACTGGACTTCTGGAGACACTTTGTTAATCATCTTTCATAGATAGATGAAGATAATTCATGATCATTTTCATACCCCAGAGTGAAAAGGAGGACAGAATTCTCTAGTCTCTCCTGCTCTTTTAGCTCTAGGCAAGCCCCAATTGCCTGCGACTCTGAGGTTAGATTTCCTGTTTCCTTGACTAACCTTCTACCCCTAATTTTCCCTGATCATTCAAGAAAAGTCCATGGAAACTAGTGGTTGTAGGGCGGAGTTCTCTTATTTCTAAGGCTCACAGCTATTTGAAACTATCAGTACAACGAATCTTCAGGGTTTAAGAATTAATTGCAATTTCAGTTTATGACTTGTATCTAACGTGGCCGCCTGTTCTTTCCGCTGCTTTGGCAACAGTAATACAACGTCGATCCTGTCCTTTCTATGAAGAGTTTGTCACTTGCAGTGTAGCTATTAGGTTAATTAGTAAAGTCAACTCTCTAAAGTATTGGTAACATTAAGGTTTTGTAGACTTTCAATTTCTCCTGGGTAGAATTGAAGCTACATTCATTCTCTTACGACTTTCTGTATCTGAGTCAGAGCATGGTCTTCATTATTGAGCTTTGAATACTTCCATTAAGATATAGAAAATCAAATTCTATTTAAAATAATGTGTTTATTAGTCATCCATTATCTGAATTTTTTGCACTGCAGTTTCTGCCACTGGCAGAATATTTAACTATAGATGGAAAATAAGGTCATTTTTATCTTTCAAAGGATGGTCCATAAATATCACCTATAACTGATAAAAGTGAAAAGAACAATTTTACTTTCAATATAGTTTTAGTTATGAGTTTAACTTTCAGTAGAATTAAAACTCCAAATTAGCAAAAATTGTCACCTTGGGAGTGCTCAATAGGGGGGTGGACGTTCTTTTGCTTTTTAGTTTGTATCTATCTGTAGCATTATGTTTTTTTAAACATTGGTTTTATGTAATTTTGATTATGACAAAAAGTAAAAAAAACTTTACTTGTAATAATTAGGGTAAATTTATTTGGCTGCTGAGTCAAAAATGTGTTAGCGAAGCATAGGTGATCCTATGTATTTGAGACCGATGTTCACCTGGCACGCAGTTGAACCTGGCTTAGGGCCATACCACTCAGGTGGACCAGGAAACTACATCTGAGAGGGACAGAACTTCAGACCTGGGAATGGTAAGTTAGCAGTTAGGCAAGGCAGGTCCTGAGGATTTCTATAAGAAACCAACTCTGAGTATGTCAAAGTTGTAGTCCTATCAGCAAAGGCAACAGAATAAATTGATACCAATAACCATCAAATAGGTCTAGATCAGTGGTTCTCAACCTTCCTAATGGCTCAATGTATTTTCATTGTTACAAAGGAGTCGCGACCCACAGGTTGAGAACCGCTGGTCTACATAGTTTATGCAATGGTCATTCCGGGAAATTTCAATTGGGAACAAGGATACAACATGTGTCATTTAATTATATCCCTCATTTCTGTCCCAAATATGTATGAAATAGGACACTGTATGAAATACGAATCTGAATGACGTATATGGACAATGTGGACTGGGGGTACCAATAATTTTGCACAACCTAGAAAAAAATACATCCTTGTTTTCAATTTGGCACTTTAGGATACTTAGCTAATCCTAAAATACGTGAAATATACTAAAAATTATCACATTATTTTTATTTCAAACCTATACTGAATACTATTCACAATGAGTATACCATTTTAAAATTTTATTAAAAATAAGGTATAGGCTCAGTGGCCATAGCTCAGGGAGTAGGGCGCCGGTCACATACATCAAGGCTGGCGGGTTCGAGCCTGGCCCGGGCCTGCTAACAACTATGACAACAGCAACAACAACAAAAAATTGCCAGGTGTTGTGGTGGGCACCTGTAGTCCCAGCTACTTGGGAGGCTGAGGCAAGAGAATCGCTTAAGCCCAAGAGTTTGAGGTTGCTGTGAGCTGTGATGCTATGGCACTCTAACCAGGGTGACGTAGAGAGACTCTGTCTCCAAAAAAGAAAAAAAAGTATACTGTGCACTAATTTGCATTTGTAATTAGCTGGATCAATTGACCTAGAGTAATTTTAGAATAATTGACTTAACATTGGCTTCTTCCAAATAATTTTAAAAGGCGCAATAAGATGGTAAAGATAATTACCATTTCAGTCTTGAAAATCACTAACAAAATTAAATCTGTGACACAGATATAGTATCTAAAATCACTGCAGCTTATGCATATTTTTAAAATCATTTTCTGTACATTTAAATAAAAGGAAAAGCTATCAAAGAACAAAAAAACACAACAGATGTTGCATGAAATTGAAATAACTATGTCAAGTCATTTTGTTAGATAATATTATATAACATTTTAGTTTGTATCTATATATGGGTAATTAGATAATATTCAAACATATTCAATATATTCAAATGTTAATATATCACATATAATATAATGTTATATAATAATTTCATTTCTAGCATTTTAGCATGCACTGTAAGTATTAACTGATAAATATGTATACTAAGGTGAGCTCTGAAAGGGAAAGCAAATGCTAAGAAATCACAGGTAGTCTTCCTGGATGAGAATTTCACCATATGATATTTGGGTACAAATAAAATATAAGCAGTATGTAATTTCATAATCTGTGTGTTCATAATTGCAATAAAAGCCATTTGTTCAAAACATTAGACACCACGTAAATTGATTATAACCCGGGGACTAAAATTTTATGATTTGCTCGAATTACCATTCTATGCTTAGTGTTGATGGTTTAAATGAATCATTGAATCATAAAAATGTAGGGCTAGAAGCAATCTCAAAGTCACCTTTTCCAACAGTGCAGGAGCAATCGAAACAAATGGAGTCTATCAGATGGCTATCAGTCTTGTCATTAAGAATTTCCCGTAAGAGAAATGTACTGAGCTCCCTGGGTACATGGCTCTGAGATTTGATTGGCCTGATTACCAAACTCTGCTGTTTGACTAAAAACTTCGTAATGTTTGAAACATTCAAAAGACTTTTACAAACCTTGGGTTTCTTATTACTTCCTCTACACTCAGTATAATACTCAGAACAAAAATGACAAAGAGATTTTTCTCTTTCTATTAAAGATTATCTACACTTGTATACTGTGCTTCTGTTTGATTCTTCCTTCTTTTTCTCACACTCTCTCTTCTTCCCCCCAAATTCTCTTCCAATTGCTCTTTACCCTCTGGCTGTGTTTAAAGTCAAGTTTTTCTGGTCCCCCAAAAGAACCTTTCCTCAACTCAAGATGACTTCTAGGAGTTAAAGACTCATCTCTGTGTTTTAGTTAATAATCCCTTAATATACTACTTTGAGCTAGAAATTCTGTGCTATTCATTTCTCCTATTTTTTTTTTGCATCTCGTCTAATTCTTAATCTACTACTTCATTCATTAAAAATTATTCCTGTGGGTAGCGCCTGTGGCTCAGCGGGTAGGGTGCCGGCCCCATATGCTGAGGGTGTGGGTTCAAACCTGGCCCCGGCCAAACTGCAACAAAAAAATAGCCGGACATTGTGGTGGGCGCCTGTAGTCCCAGCTGCTCAGGAGGCTGAGGCAAGAGAATCGACTAAGCCCAGGAGTTGGAGGTTGCTGTGAGCTGTGACATCACGGCACTCTACCAAGGGTGATAAAGTGAGACTCTGTCTCTACAAAAAAAGAAAAAAAAAAATTATTCCTGTGGGGCGGCACCTGTGGCTCAGTCAGTAAGGTGCTGGCCCCATATACCGAGGGTGGCAGGTTCAAACCCGGCCCCGGCCAAACTGCAACAACAACAACAAAAAAAATAGCTGGGCATTGTGGCGGGCGCCTGTAGTCCCAGCTGCTTGGGAGGCTGAGGCAAGAGAATCGCTTAAGCCCAGGAGTTGGAGGTTGCTGTGAGCTGTGTGATGCCACGGCACTCTACCGAGGGCCATAACGTGAAACTCTGTCTCTACAAAAAAAAAAATTATTCCTGTGGCGGCACCTGTGGCTCAAACCAGTAGGACGCCAGCCCCATAAGCTGGAGGTGGCGGGTTCAAACCCAGCCCTGGCCAAAAAAAAAAAACTGCAAAAAAAAAAAAAAAATTATTCCCAAATTTCTACTATGTCCCCCAAATCAATGATGGTTAAAAGAGTAGTACCCAAGGTGACAAGTAGGTAACTCGTTTTGTTTTGCAGAGCATATTTCATGATTCTACTGAAAGCTCTCTCTTAGAGGTCATTGGTAATAGTACATCAAATCTAACAGCTTTTATTTAGTGTTTATCTGAATTGGTTTTTCCAAAATATATGCCCTGGTTGATTTTCTTTTTTTGACCATTTTTCTTACCTTCAGTTTCATGAGAGTATGTCTCTCCGGGAATTCAGGAAGACATCACCCCAGCCAGAAATTAAGCAAATGTAAAGTAGCTAATAGCAAACTGTTTGGGTTAATTCCTTTCCCTGCACTGCTCTTGATGTCCAGATTCTGGCAAAAGAACGTCAAATGTTCCCTCTGGCTCTTGACACAACTCTGGTGCTTGACACAATAAGCTCGCCAAGTGAATGTCCAATCTTCTTGTTGTTCCTTGATGATTCTAAAATAGTTCACAATATATCGACCTCGCTTTAACTTGCCTTTGGTTTTCATTCTCTGTGCTTGTAATTTTATTGCGGATTGCCGTGGAATTATCTTTGAATTTTAATAATTATATCATACATACTTTGCTCATACCAAGACGTAGAGACTAAAATTACATCATTCTCCTCTAACTCAAAATTATATTTTTTGTGTTCTCCTCTCAGCCCCAATAAACAGAGAGAATGCTTGTGTGCACGTACGAACAAACACAAATACACAAAAATATACACAAGAAGGAAAGCTCAGCGAAGACCAGGACTTAATATTCTTCCCTGCTGTATCCCGGGAGTAGTCCCTTGCCTGGTATACACCAAATGATTAATAAATATACTTCCGATGTATGAAGACATAAATCAATAAATGCTATTTGCTCACGTGTCCTCTTAGATCTTTGAGTAAAGTTCAAATTTTGGAGTAGGCTGTTACTTACATAACTGCCAGAATTTATTATTTTGTGCCCTTTTGTTTGCACACATACAAGTCAAACAAGAAGCGGACCTCTGGTTTAAATTTTCCTTTTGCTTAAGAGAAAATCAGGCTCTAGACCGATCAGAAATTTCCAGAGTTTCATTCAATGGCCTTGATGGCTTTTGCTTCTGCCTGAGATGTCTTTCTTCCTCTTTTCTGTTGCAATTCGATTGGTGTTTTGAGTTACATTCTTCTTAGATTACTCGTGGGGAATTTTATGTATGCCTATGTTAGAAGGAAATGAGGATCTCATTGGAATTGCAGGAAACTTTTTTTTTTTAGCATCCACAGCACAGGAAACTATTATGTTTCTCATTTTCCAAAAAAGTGCAAACGTGTGGAATGCTGGTAATGATAATAATCATGATTTTCCTGTGATAGAAATGTGATAATATCATGATTGTATTAGAGAATCCTATTTCATTTTCATTTTCATATGATCTACGTCTCATTTTGATGTCTTTACTTCTGAAGACTGTGCATGCTCTTTCCCAATTTTTCTATACACTTTTGTCAATTTTACCATTAGAAATGCTTGGGCAATTAAAATATATGAACATTTAGTATTCCCTTGTCACATATATCACAAAGGTTCTTTTCTGCTCATTCTTGGCTCGTACTAATAAAATTGTGTTTTATTTTGTTTTCCTTCTTTGACCTTTGATGCCTCGTTTAGAAAATACTTCTTCAACTCAGATAAATGTTAGCTGGTAATTTCTTCTTATTTTTAAGAATTTAAATTATTTGATATTTAACTTTTTAAGCTATGTGGAAACTTGTTATATATAATCCACTGTGACACTCTCACTTAATTTTCCTCAGAAATACTTGCTCTGAACGCTTTATTAACCTGTCCATCTTTTCCTTACCAAATAGAAACTACGTATACATATGTATGTATATATACTAAATGCATACAAACTGTATACATATATGCACACACCTCTATTTATTTCTTACTTTTTTTTTTTTTTTAGTTTTTGGCTGGGTCTGGATTTGAACCCGCCACCTCTGGCATACAGAGGCAGCGCCCTCCTCCTCTGAGCCACGGGCGCCGCCCTATTTCTTACTTTTCCAATTGATTCCACAGACCTGCCTTTGTATTTTCATACCAACGTCCATTTTCCATTACGGAGACTTTATAATTGGTTCGTTAAGCATAGCGGTAATGAAAGTTCTTTTCGACACTAAGTTATTGTTGTGCTTAATGATATAAATTTAATAATTTTAAACGGTCTTGTATTTCATTACTACAATAAAACATTCTAAGTAATCATGCGTCATCTTTTTAATGTAGCAATCCCTTTGATTTACAAATGTTTTCATGTAAGATTTTCCATCTGCTAGAACTAATTTTGAAGAGTGTGTTGGGGTATGCAACTTACTATATTCTGATATTAGAATTGTTTTCCCTTCATTACAATCACGTGGTCGCTGCTCCTGGAGTAGTATTATTGGGGCTACACTTGTACAGTTGCACAGACACCTCTGTTTTCTGCAGAGGTTCCGATTTTGGTCCAATTACCCGCGCAGGCTTTAAACCCCCAACACCTTGCTTTTCTTAGTTCACACTCCAATATTCAGCCACATTTCCTCAAAGCACTTTACTTGGTTGACCGCATCTTGAAAGATTCCAGTCGCACTGCAGCACAGATAAAATGCTTTTACGTTTCTGAAGAGTTGGAGCTTTCTGAATAAATTCTGCTAAAATCACGGGTCCCTGGGCTAAAAGCAAGCCTTGAAAGGTTAATATTCGATTGCTTAGGTGGTGAAAGAACTTCAGAGAGATTTACCCAACTTTAGACATATGTGTTTATATTTCAAGGGAAAATGATGCCCAGGACCTGGGAGACATCGCTAGATACCAACATTCAGAAACATCGGGGTCCACGTGGCCCTCAGAAAAATGCATTCACCTCCCAAATGAGAATCCAGGATTTTTTTTTATCATATCTTGAAGGGGGTAGAGATTTATGTGCATTCTTTTGGGAGGGAAGCAGGAGGCAGCTTCCTCCTTCTCCTGTGTGTTTGCAAGCCGAGAAATTCCTTTTTTTCACCCCTCCCCTATGTGTATTCCAGATATACACTCAGGTGTTTCCATCTGGCTTGCCTGGTGTCATTTCAGGGGTAACAACTGGCCAAGCAGACCAGAGGTATGGTTACCTTTTAAATAATGACAAATTTGTCTCTGATCCAGAACACCCGCTCATGTATTCAGACTAAAATCATAAAAATGCATATTAAACCCAAATATTCCTGCTCCGTGCCTGGGAAAGAATCTGGAATCCAGAGCACAAGCACCTTTTCAGATGCCTCATTTCCTGACGAGTTCACCTTCCTAAAACTGGGTCTTCATGGAGACAAGAAGTATCAGGGACTGCGCTGAGTGTAAGTGATACCGGAGTGATGTGGACGTGGTTTATAGGCATGCGTCAGCCCCCAGAGTAAGAGAGAAGGGTGATAACAAACGCCAAGTGAGGTCGTGAGACCAGAGAGAGGTAGGAGCTGAGTCACAGATAATCTTGGTGGGCAGGAGAAAACCTTTACAGACCGTGTTCATGTATTTAACAAGCATTTACTAATAAATGGCTCAGGGTTGTGTATTAGCCAAAAGGCGTGGAAAGATCAATCAGAATGTCTATTATTAAGAGATGCGGTGTTTAGTGGGAGAGCTAAATTACACCTTTTAGTTAAGTGCCATTATGGTAGTGTAGCCAAGGCTTCATATATTAACTGGAGACACAAAATAAATGTTTGTTTATTTGTTTATTTATTGAGACAGAGTCTCACTTTGTTGCCCCCAGTAGAGTGCCATGGCGTCACAGCTCACAGTAACTTCAACCTCTTAGGCTCAAGCTGTTCTCTTGCCTCTTAAGTAGCTGTGACTACTGGCAGCCAGCATGGCGCCCAGCTATTTTTACAGATGTGGCCTCGCTTTTGCTCAGGCTGGTCTTAAAGCTGTGAGCTCAGGCAATCCACCTGCCTTGGCCTCCCAGAGTTCTGGGATTACAGGCATGAACCACTGCGCTTGGCCAAAAGAAAATGTTTAGAAATCAGAATTGGTTAGACTTCTGGTTTAGATACTTAGATAAATAGCAGTGCCATTCGAAAAAAAAAAATAATAACTATTTTTTAAGCTTAATTTTATTTTTAGTCGACAAAGAACAATTGTATGTTTATGATAAGATTAATGTGATATTTTGATACATGGATAACACACACATGAATTTAAACAAAACATAGTATATATACAACATGAAATATGATTCAGCCTTTACAAATCATTTCCGTCATGTACAACATTCATGAAGCTCGAAGGCATCATGTTAAGTGAAATGAGGCCAGCTCAGAGGGACAAGTACTATATGATTTTACTGATACATGGAAACTAAAAAGTTAAACGTATGAAAATGAGATTAAAATGGTGATGGCGCCATTTACAATACAAGAAAGATGGGAAGTAGTTGGACCCAGATTTGGAACTCAGTCCCTACGTCAGGGCTGGCGATACCATCTTTCCAGCACCGCCGTCTGTATCAGAGAGACGACCTTTCCTCCTTCCCCTGATGTTCCATACTCTTGACAAATTTCAAAGCTATCAATTGTCCCTATTGATCAGGAACATAGACTGAGTCCTTCTACACATGATCTTTCAGATGGCACTATACAACTGTAAAAGGTGAGGCTTGGTGCCTGTGGCTCAAGCGGCTAAGGCGCCAGCCACATACACCTGAGCTGGTGGGTTCGAATCCAGCCCGGGCCCATCAAACAACAATGACGGCTGCAACCAAAAAATAGCCAGGTGTTGTGGCGGGTGCCTGTAATCCCAGCTGCTTGGGAGACGGAGGCAGGAGAATCGCTTGAGCCCAGGAGTTGGAGGTTGCCTGTGAGCTGTGATGCCACGGAACTCTACCCAGGGTGACAGCTTGAGGCTCTGTCTCAAAAAAAAAAAAAAAAAACTGTAAAAGGTGGGAAGGAACAAATTTCTTTTTCCTTATCTAAGAAATAAAGATCAAACATAACAATAGAGATATCACAGTGATTATGGAAAACTTTTACACATATGAAAATTAAACAGTTGTGGGATAAAAGAGAAGAACTAGTCTAAAGATAAAAGCAGATTAAAAGATATAAGACTCTTACTATTATGTGAATCATTACATGCCGTGACCAAAACATATCATGTATTCCCAGTATTTTTTTTTTAGAGACAATCTTACTTTGTTGCTTTCTGTAGAGGGCTGTAGCGTCACAGCTCACAGCAACTTCCAACTCTTGGGCTTAGGTGATTCTCTTGCCTCAGCCTCCCGAGTAGCTGGGACTCCAGGTGCCCGCCACAACGCCCGGCTATTTTTTGTTGTAGTTTGGCCTGGGCCAAGTTCGAACCCACCACCCTTGGTATATGGGGCCAGTGCCCTATTCACTGAGCCAAAGTCACCCCCCATATTCACAGTTTTATGAGGAAAAAAAGTCTTTATAACAAATGTCATTTCTGTGGTGTGACTGTGGTGTTTACATAAGATTATACTTTACTTAAAAACAAGCCAGATGATGCTTTGCACAACAGAAAGTTGAAAAGCTAGCTTTGTTGGCAAAGGGGAACTATTTTTACTGAGCACTATGCAAATAATACTTTATTAATTAGGGTGCTCCAAAGAAACGGGAACAGTGACATCTGTATGTGTGTGTAAAGAGATTTATTAATATTTCAAGGTATTGGGTTATATGATTGTGACTCACAAGTCTAAACTTTGTAGAACAGGTCAACAGGCTGGAAATTTTCAGACAGGAGCTGATACTTCAAACTTGAATCATCATTTCCAGCCCCTCGAGAAAACCTTAGTTTTTGTTTTTAAGGATTTTCGACTGATTACATGAAGCCCACCCACATGATTGAAGTAACCTGTTTAAAAGTCAAATGATTGTAGATATTAAGAACATCTACAAATATCTCCACCCCAACACCAAGATTATCATTTGACTGAGCATTAGGGAACCACAGCCCACCACATTGGCCCATGATATTAGCCATGACAAACACCTTTTGGTCACAACACAGAGAAATCACGAGTTGGCTGAATAGTCTTGATGTGTTCCATTTTGTCATGTTTTAGACCTTACACTGCATTGATACAGAACGTTCTGATACTCAAAATTATCTCTGACCAGTTCTCAACACCATTCTTCTTTTATATACTCAGGGTTAAAGGAGCTCAAAAGCTTTGAGAGTGTCACCAACTTAACTGGGTCCCCAGGTTCCATTAATTCCTGGTGGCGGGAACTGTCATTATATGGTTCAGAAGTACAGCCCAGAGAATCCACACACAGCTCCCAGCTGAGATGAGGATCAATATCCTCCTTTTTTAGGTTAAACATAGCTTCAGGGCAGTGAGAAACTTAAGAGGCAAAAAGTGGTTTGCTTTCCCAGAAGCCCCCTTAAGCAGTTTCTGCAGAGGGGAAATGGGAAGAGATGAGGCAGATCAGAAGCACAAACATTTGAAAACAGCCTTTTCTAAGGCTTTACCGTGGAATACATTCTGACGGTTGTTTCATTAAATATAAATGCTGATTTATTTATCAAGCCAAAAAGCAGTCTGCTGAAATTGAGCGAACGTCAGAACAAAGTGTTTCCATAAAGCGATAGCATTTGTCTGTGTTAAAGATTATTAAATGTTTTAAAAGAAAGAGGAATGGGGAAACGAAGGGAAATGAAATGAAATGGGGCTGTGCACGTTGGAAGAAAAGTTACATGTGTTCAGTGAGTCGATTTTCTTCTTTCTATATACAACTATCAAAACTAGAAACAAACACCAGCTATGTCCACTGGTAAATGATGACTTTTGGCTCTCTTCAAATGGTGGAGATTCTTTACATTAAAGCTTTAATCTTAATGTTTCAAGTACTTTCTAGAAGTGTTTTCTCTTCTTTAACATTTTTGGGACACCTACGACTGTGGAGAAGCTAGAAAAGTAGTTCACCCAGAAGACAGGAAAATCAGAAAATAGAGTAACTACAAATGAAATGGTGAGGTGAGAAGAGAGTAATTACCAATGAGCTAATTATTTTACCTAACATATGTTTTCAATATTTATTGGTTAATAATTATCCCATAGTTATGAGCTAATTACTTATAAGCAATAAGACATCTTTGATAAATTGAGCCTATTTGATGTTAGAGCATATTAAGTCATGAATCAGGAAACATGCCTTTTTTAAATAAATATTTGAAAAGATAAATTTGTTCAAATTGTGGTGCTGAGTGATAAGATCAGGAGTAGAGATGAAGTTCAGTCCAGGCTCTTATGTAATGTATAGTCTTGTTCTGGAGATAAGGTATCCACACATAATTATAATAAATTGTGGTAAAAAGATATAAACAAAACTATTATGATAGTTCTAAGAAGGGAAACAAAGATTTTTGTTTACTTTTTGCCCCGAGGTGATCAGATAATGCTTCTTGAGGAAAGCGGCATATTCTTTGCCTTATAAAAATTTTGTTTTTTATATAAATGTAAGTGAAATTAGGTAGCCAGTCTGTGTGGGAAACAAACATCATATCGTTTGTATAAAAAAGGAAAGAGAGCTAACAATTATTAAACACTTTCTGTGTACCAAATGCTATTTCAGGCCCTAAATAGTTTTCCATTGCTGTATAACAAACTATTATAAACTAACACATGCTTATTCACTTAGAGCTCTCTAGGTCAAAAATCCAACTGGGCTTATAGGATGTTTTCTTAGGATATCACAAGACTGAAATCAAAGTTGTGACTGGCCTAGGTCCTGTACGTTTTTTGCAGGTTCTAGAAGAATCTGCTTCTAAGTTATTCAGCTATGAGCAGAACCCAGTTCCTTGCAGCTGTGGGTCTGAAGTTTGCAGCTGTGGGTCTGTAAGTCCAGTTTCCCTTGCTGGCTGTCAGCCAGGGATAACTCTCTGTTCCTGGAAGCCTTTCACATTTTTTTCTCATATATCCCCATGAGAAAAAAGTTTACAAATACTTACTATTGTGTTACAATTGCCTCTAGTTTTCCGCACAGTCATATGATGTACAGGTTTGTGGTGTAGTGTGGGAGCACTAAGCTTAGTTTCTCTCCTAGTGGCAAACACGTCCATATTTGGATGTATGATACAGACTTTTTTTCTCGCTCCTCCTGGGTTGATAGGTAGTCACGTAACACATTTTAATTTTCCCTGCAATTTTGATAGACTATACCAGAAAACCTAACATTTGAGAATACATTATACTTAAATGTTATATGTCTATTTTTTTAAACAAAAGAATGTTGAACGTTAAGGATATATCTGAACCAATATATATATAACTTGAACCGAATCTGTTTTCATTCAATAACTGAATGCATGTATATATATATATATTTCTGTGTGTGTGTATGCTTTAGAGCAGGCGTCCTCAAACTGCGACCCGTGGGCCACATGAAGTGGTGTGAATTGTATTTGTTCCTGTTTTGTTTTTTACTTCAAAATAGGGTATGTTCAGTGTGCATAGGAATTTGTTCATAGTTTTTTTTTTTTAAAACTATAGTCCGGCCCTGCAACGGTCTGAGGGACAGTGAATTGGCCCCCTGTTTAAAAAGTTTGAGGATGCCTGCTTTAGAGGCATTAACTATTTGCACAATGCTCTTGGCACCCGTTGCTCAGCAGCTAGGGCGTCAGCCACATACACTAAAACTGGCAGCTTTGAATACAGCCTGGGCCTCCTTGTGGTGGGCACCTGTAGTCCCAGGTATTTGGGAGGCTGAGTTAAGAGAATCACTTAAGCCCAAGAGTTTGAGGTTGCTGTGAGCTGTGACTCCATGGCACTCTACCCAGGGCGACAGCTTGAGACTCTGTCTCTTAAAAAAAAAAAAAAAGAAAGTGGGTAGCACCTGTGGCTTACAGGAGTAGGGCCCCAGCCCCGTATACCAGAGGTTGTGGGTTCAAACCTGACCCTGGCCAAAAACTGAAAAAAAAAAAAAAGAGCAAGAGAGAAAAACTATTTATATAATATAATTTATAATTGTGCAACATTGATTTTCTCCAGAGAAAAATATTGGAAATTGGGGGTTGATGTAAAGAAGGAATATATTATTCATGTTTTCCTTATATACAGCTATTATTGTCATAGTTATATTAACATTAAAAAGATACCCATCACATTTTTTGAGGTACCTCTATACGCTTTTCCATATGGCTGCAAAATTTATATCCTCAACAACAGTGTACAAGGATTCTCTTTTCTCTACCCTGACCAGCACCTTTTATTGCTTGTCTTTAGGTAATAACCTCCCTAACAGGTGTGAGGTGATTTCTCACTGTTTGACATCACTAATTATCACATTTCCCCAATGATTAGCAATGTCAAACATCTTCTCCTCTACCTGTTGGCCATTTTTATATCTTCTTCAGAAAAATCTGTATTTAGGACCATTTAAATGGTCCTTTGTTTAAAAAAAATCAGGTTATGTGAGGATATTTTTGTTATCAAGTTGTGTGAATTCCTTATCCATTTGGTATATTACCCTCATATCAGATATACAGTTCACCAATATTCTTCTTAATATGTATGCTGTCTTTTAATTTTGTCGATTATTTCCATTGCTGTGCAGAAGCTTTTTAATCTTAATCTTAAAATTAAGCTTTTTAATCCCACTTGCTTTTTTTTTGCTTTTGTTTTCAGAGTGTTAGTGTGATATCCAAAAAATCACCGGCAAGACCAATAATACAATAAAGCTATTTCCCTATGCTTTCCTCCCATTGTATGGTGCGGAGCCCTATGTTTAGGTGTTCCATTCCGAGTTGATTATTGCGTATGGTTGTAGGGTAAGGGTCTAGCCTCATTCTTGGCGTGTGGATATCCAGTATTCCCAACACCTCCTAATTGGAGAGACAATCTTTTTTCATTGTGCCTTCTTGACAGCCTTGTTGAAAATTAGTTGACTGTATATGTCCTGGAAATGCAACATTTTTTTATTATTTTTTTAAATTTTTACATATACATGTGTTTATTAGGTTTCCATTTTTTTGCCTTCACAAAACTGAAGAGGCTTAAAATTTAATAACAACAACAATGTTTAAGAGAAGGACGAGAAACAAAAACCTGGTAAAGAATGAACGAACATACATACATTCAGAAAAGAAATCAGAGAATTGCTGCATCGAAATATTAAGCAATAATAATAATAATGCAAAGAAAGTAACATTCACATCGTCAAATAAGAGTATGTCTATTATAGAATGCTTTGACTCTGAGACTCAGTATAGAGTCATCAGTTAACTTCTTCTTATGTGTTTTTAAGTAACAAAAAATAGACAACTAATATTTATAAATAAAAGTAAAAGATAATTTAAAAAAACAGATCAACATTAGTAATAATAGCCAAAATATGGAAACAACTGAAAAGTCCAAGGATGAAGAAGTACAGAAATGGTGGCATTTACACACACACACACACACACACACACACACACACACACTGGAATATTTATTATTCATCCTTAAAAAGGGAGATACTACCATGTGGGACGACATGGGTGAAATCGGAAGGCGTCATGCTAAATGAAATAAGCCAGGCACAAAGAGAGAAATACTGGTTCTTGTTATTATACGTGGAATCTCAAAACAGTCAAATACTTGGAAACGCAGCACAGCAGTGGTTAGAAGCCACGACCCCTGGGAGAAAATGGAGAGACACAGGGAAGAGGGTGCAAGTGTGGAGTTCTATACTATGAATGTCTGGAGATCTAACGTACAACATAAGAACCATAGTTAAAAATATTGTACCATATACTGAAAGTTTACCAGAAGAGTAGATTTTAGATACTCTGAGCACTCACACACAGAAAGGTAATTGAAGTGGGTGATGAATAGATGAGTTTACACGACTGTGTAATCATTTCACTATGCATTTGGTTTCTTTTCTTTTGCAGATTTTGGCAGGGGCTGGGTTTGAACCCACCACCTCCAGTATTATGGGGCCAGCACCCTACTCCGTTGAGCCACAGGCACCGCCCCATTTCACTGTGCATTTGTATATCAAACATCACACTGTATACTTTTAGATATAGGCAAAATTAATAAAGACAAGTTTAAATATGTATCTACTATAATCGATGAAAAATATTCTTCAAAATATCCTCTCATCAACACTATATATCTTTTTAATAATATTCATATTTTTTGGAAGAAATTTTCGTCTTTAAATTGAAATGCAGGAAATAACCTCCACAAGATCTTTAGATCTTTAGGAATAGAAATCTTGGATAATTTTCAATATTTTTGATGATGGACCAAAAACACATTGAGTCTGTTGCTACTGTGGTGACCTTCAATAAAGTATTAAATTTAAATTCCAGAGGGTGGCCCCTGTGGCTCAGTGAATAGGGTGCCGGCCCCATATACTGAGGGTGGCAGGTTCAAACCAGGCCCTGGCCTAATTGCAACAAAAAAATAGCTAGGTATTGTGGTGGGCATCTGTATTCCCAGCTACTTGGGAGGCTGAAGCAAGAGAATCGCCTAAGTCTAGGAGTCGGAAGTTGTTGTGAGTTGTGTGATGCCGTGGGCGATAAAGTGGAAACTCTGTCTCTAAAAAAAAAAAAAAATTAAATTCCAGAGAGTTCAACTGTTCAAATAATACAGAAGTTCCCAAAATAAAAATAACTCTTCTGGCCTTAATTTTTGCTGGATTAAGAGCCCTACAAAAGCAGAATACCAAACTTTACAGTTCTTTAACCCTTTAAGCTTTTCAGAGACTTTCACATTTATTTTCACTGTAAGCTCTAATGTCACTGAAGGGTGTTTCATCAACCACATCTCTGTAATGAAAAACCTATGAATAAGATGTTAGGTGTTAGGTAACTTGCCAAAAGTCAAAGCTCATGTAGCAGAGTTTACAGAAAACTCAGAGGTATTTGACTCTAGTACTAGTGGGCTTTTTTTTTTTTTCTTGCTTTTGTCCTATTTTTAAATTACATTGACATTTGTGTGTTGGGTTCCCATAGCCAGCAAATTTTCCAGTCTTGATATTCTTTCTGTCTTAGAAAAGGAAAGTTGCTCTTTCCCCTGACAAGGTGGCATGCTGCCACTACAACATCCCTTAATAAATAAACACATCTATTCAATGTCACAACAAATTAGAAAGTACTTATTTCTGTTCAGTGAGCCGGGTGAAATCAATAATCACTGGGGAGTCATCACTGTAATTCATTAGACCCAGCCTCAGAGCCTCAGTAATCAGCTCAGAGAATGGAGCCAAGTCCAAGTTCTCTGGGGAGAGAAGGCCAGGATCAAACGTCATAGCTCAAATGAAAACAGTGTCCAATAATCATGACATTACACACTTTAGACCTCAAAGTGCTCCTTCTAAATCGTAGAAGCAATGTATTCAGAACCATTCACCCGTTTTTAGAATGCAATTCAACATTAATTTCTATTTTTAAAAAGATAATCTGAAAGAAAAGGTGGCAAGAATATCTCACAAAATGTATTCTGACACTCTGATCATTTTGGTCTTCAAATCCACATCATTGATCACAACTCAGCAGCTTCTTTCTGGTCTATTTTACTCCTTTTGACTTTTGTTTTCCTATTTTAGAGTCTCCTTTTTTCTTCACTCTCAAGGTCGGCGGCTCCTGAGCTCATTCTTTGGTTATTTTGTCTTCTACCTTAATTCATTTTCTTAATCATCTTTGCCACTTGTTTCACAGTGTTAAATATTCAAATGGCCAAGAAAGCTGAATGCATCGGTCTATTTTAGATTGTTTGCTAAGCTCTTAACTCCTTTGCCCAACTTGCCATGACAATTTGACAATTTCATTGGGATGTCTGTGAAACGTTTCAATCTCAACATGCCCAGAACTGAATTCCCCATTTCCCTTTTAAAACTACCTTGTTCGACCCCTCTCAGTTTATAGCAATTCCATTCTTCAATTGCTTGCTGTATTTTCTCCTCTTTCTTATATGGAACCTCTCCCAGAAAACTTCGTTGATTCTCATAGCCTGCAGTCAGGGTTAATATTATTGTAGCTGAATTATTGCAAGAGATAATACAATTCTGAGAAGTCTCCCTGCTTCAAATGTAGCACTTTCTTCTCAATTTATTCTCAAAATAACAGAAGCTATAGTCCTTTAAAAATATATATCAGATCATCTAACTGCTGTGTTCAAAGTCTGGCATTATTTACACAGAATTAAAGCCAAAGGCCTCAAGAAGGCCTCCCAAGGCCTGCAGGGTTTTGCTCACACTTACTAGACTGCCTCCTGCAAATCAATGGACGTTCCAGGCCTGCTGCAGCTTCTCCCTCTGCCTGCATCCAGATAACCCACTCTCCCCTTCAAATTCTTCATGTCTTCATTCAATCCCACTTTCTCAGAGACTCTTTTTATTTATTTATTTATTATTTTATTTTGTTATTATTATTATTTTTTTTTCTTTGCAGTTTTTGGCCAGGGCTGGGTTTGAACCCACCACCTCCGGAATGTGGGGCCGGCACCCTACTCCTTTGAGCCACAGGCGCCGCCGTCTTTTTAAAATTACTGTTGTTACCCTATCTGACCTCGCTTCTCCAGTTCTATTTTATTACATGGCTTGTATTTTCTTCTGAGCTGTTATAGAATTTACTAGATTACTTACTATGACTATTATTGACTCATTTTTCCCTGTTAATGTAGAAGCTCTGTGGAGGACTGGATCACCACTTTGCTTACTGTTGTGCAGAAACCACCTAAATTTTAGTGTCTGGCGCATAACAGACACAGCGTTGGGTTAAATAAATATTTTCTCTAAAGAAATGTGTCTATTTAGACTCATAAAGCAATTTATTATTTTCCCTAGATGTTCTATATATGATGCTATGTTATGGATGACATATATATGTGCAGTGTGTGTGTGTGTATAGGTGTTCCTTTTTCTACAGTATTTTAAAATTATTTATTGTGTATGAACTTGAGTAAATTAAAATTGACCTGTGAACAGTACATGTAATTGTTTACAAGCAGATCCAAATGTGTACAAGACCCATCTCACATCATTTAATTAAGAAGAGCTATTTTGGTTGGGTGCAGTGACTCAAAAAACGAACAAACAAAAAGAAAGAATTATATTAAATAATAATTAAATTATAAAAACTCTACAAATAAACAAGAACTTATGAAATAGGGAGTAAACTCATCTACCCTGTTTCCCCGAAAATAAGACAGTGTCTTATTTTAAGGTGTGCTCCCAAAGATGCGCTAGGTCTTATTTTCAAGGGACGTCTTATCTTTCCTTTAAGTAGGTCTTATTTTCAGGGGATGTCTTATTTTCGGGGAAACAGGGTAATATTGGAAATGAAGAAAAACAATATCATTAAAGTGAAAGTAGGGAAATGACGCTGAGTTGTCAGAGTTAGTCATAGGTTGACGGGCTTGTTCCACACAAAATTATTTATCTATTTAAGGTAAGGAATTATGAATTTAGAAGACATAGCAGTTATATCTGAACCACAGGTTTTATTCAGAAAAAACTAATTTTGATCCAATGTGGCAAAAAGAAACAACTAATTTACTGGGCTCCCATCTTTTTAACACAATCCAGGATGTTTCAATCTACTGTTCCTTTTTATTGCTTTCTTATTTGCTTAGCTACACCCCAACACTTCTCCATAGGACCTATGTGGATAGAATCAAAGAGTTGATTTGTAGCCAGGCACAGTCACTCATGCCTGTAATCCCAGCACTCTGGGAGGCTGAGGCAGGTGGATCCCTGGAGCTCAGGAGCTTGAGACCAGCCTGAGTAAGAGCAAGACCCCGTCTCTACCAAAAATAGAAAAACTGTGTATTTATAGGTGAAGTAGGTTTCTTACAACATCTGATACGACCGTCTCTTTTTTTTTTTCTTTTTTGAGACAGAGTCTCTCTCCAGCTCTTGATTTTTTATTCATTCAGCTAATCCATGTCTTTTGATTGGAGCGTTTAGTCCATTCACGATCAATATTATTATTTATAGGTGAGAACAAACCACTGCCTCATTATTATTTGATGTCTGGTTGTTTCTTCTTTTTTCTTTTTTCCTTCCCGCCTTCCTGTGTTAAAAGTGATTTTTGTCTCACAGTTTTTGTTTTTTTTTATTTCTTGCTTTTTATTTTTTGTGTTTCTGTTGTAGGCATTTTGCTTTGAGATTTCTGTGAGGCTTGCAAAAAACATTTTATAACCAATTATGTTAAACTTGTGGCCACTCTGCTTACAAATAAACAAGCAAAGAAAAACCTAACATGAATTTGGCTCTTTAACTACACCTCTTTCCTCCTCACCCCTTAGCTTTTTATACCTTCTAGCTTACAAACGTTGTAGTTATTTTAGTTATATTTTTTAATTTTCCTACTCAAGGTATAAGCAATTTATATACCACAATTACAGCCATGGAATATTTTGTGTCTGTGTATTTACTGTTACCCATGTGTTATAGAGCTTCAGATTATCTCTTGTTGGTTTTTTAACTTCTTTCAGATTGAAGCTTCTGTTGTTGAGAAACTGATTAACTTTTTAGTTTTCCAATTGCATTTTTAAGTTCAGAATTTTTGTGAGAAGAAAGGCCAGCAAGGCAGAAGGTATGTGAGCCACACTTCTCAGAGGGTACAAAAAGAAAAAAAAAAAAGTACACGCATCTTAAGAAAGAAATAAACTGTATTAAACTGTAATACTCGATACATTCCGATAACAAAAATGAATATAAGTCACGTTGAGCACCTCTTGGTAATTGTGAAAGTCAAACATTATTTATTATAAATTTAATACAGTTTTTTTCTTTCTTCCAATGTGTATACATCTTTCTGGCATCCTCTATTGTTAGAGCTTCTTTTCTGCCCTCCAAAACTCACATAAGAATCTCTCTCCTGTTGCACTGTAATCTGAAAGAAAGCTCTGGAAAATTAGTTGAGTCTCACCAAGTGGACAGATTCCAATGCAAATCCACCATTAAATACTATATCCTCTTGAAAAATTATTGCAGTTTCTGCCTTTTTAGGGTTTTCTATTTAAGAATGAAAGATACTATCTCTTTATTCCATGAATTTAAGACATGACATACTTGTAAACATTCTTTATTTTATAATGTATTTTCTTTCTTTCTTTTTTTTTTTTTTGAGACAAGGTCTCACTTTGTCTCCCTTTTTAGAGTACAGTGGCATTGTAGCTCACAGCGACCTCAAACTCTTGGGCTCAAGAGTTATCTTGCCTCAGCCTCCCAAGTAGCTGGGACTATAGGTGTCTGCCACAACACCTGCCTATTTTTAGAGATGGGGTCTCCCTCTGGCTCAGGTTCTGGCTGGCCTCAAACTCCTGAGCTCAAGCAATCCATGTGCCTCTGCCTCCCAGAGTATTAGGATTACAGGCGTGAGCCACTGTGCTCAAATGTGTCTTCTTAGTAGAACATGCATTTGGAATTGGTTGTGATATGTAGATTTTTTAAATTATGGTTATTTTAATCATAAGCATAAAAAATTGGTTCTATGGGTAATGAAAATTTCCATGTGAAACACCGACTTTTAATGAATTCCGTGAACCTTATGAATGCTTCAGTTAATTGAAATTTGGGGGGTGGCATGGTTTGGGGGCAAATTTCGTATTCAAGGGGTTGTTTGACAAAAACAGGCAGTCATATGAACCAAGAGCTCCAGGAGTCAGTAGAGGCTGTAAAGACATTAAGCAACCTGGCAACAACCAAACAAACAAAAAATCAGAAAAAGAACTTGGCAGATTCCCAGGCACTACAATCAGAATTTTACAACCAGGCTATCTAGATGTGCCAGGTCCAAAAGGACCAGACTATATCTGAGCTAAATAGTATGTGAATGAGGTTTGTTTATCTGTATTTCATTTGTCTCGCACAATAATCAACAATCTCCTCATTTTAATTATGTCTTTAATCAGTGTGATTTTGGAGAATTCTTGGCACTGTTTTCATTTCAATACTAGGTTTTTAATGGAGACATTTATGCTATTAGTTTTGCAGAATTTCACTTTGTTTCCTGACCATTAAGAAAAGCTCACTTTCTTAAATTCTGAATATCTAGTACCTGACCTTCTCAGGCAGGAGCCTAACAAAAAGATACTCTGTGGTTTGAAAACACTGTGTGGCCCTCTATGGATCTAATATATGAACAAATGTGAAGGAAGCTCCTAAGGGCAAATTAGGGAAATCAAAACATCAAATACCCATTTTCAGCATCATCCAGGCCAGATACGAGATGCTTATAAAGATAGAAAATGAATTATAAACTTCAAGTTAGAGACTGGGGTAAACCAAGGTCTCAAGCCTATGACAAAACAATGAGAAATTAGAAAGAGAGAGTTAATTCAAGAAGTTATCTTTCAGTGATAGAATTGGAAAAGTGAACTGTGAATCTTTTTCACATTCCGATACCGCAATACATTTGCTAACATTAAAATGCAACCCAGATTAAATACCAGTTGAAATAATGTGTTCCTAAGTTTTGTGCTTGGGAAAATGTTAGAAAGTATTATTTGTATTTAAATCATGTGAAATCCAAATATTTCCATTGTACCATCCATCTTTTCATTTTCGGTATGTATGGAAGGTATAATTGGCATTGAAAAGATATTATTTTTAAATGATACATTCTACTTTTTCCCAAATCAAAAGAATAATCATCACCATCATCATTGTAAAAGGTAAGAAGTTATCCCTAACCTCAGTTTTTGAAAAATTAATATGTATTAATTTACATATGGCTCTGCATTGTTACATATTTTCTCTTTAGAAATCCTAATAAAATCGATTCAGCATACATTATAACAACATAAATTGAAATGCTATATTTAAAGAAAATAATTGTTTAAAATTCTATATGAAAGTATGTTCATGACTTTTTTGGATTGAATAGATGGAAATATGTCTTATTACAGTTTTATTTAGAGATTATTTGAAAATCTAAATTGATAGTTACAATATGGCAAATTGGCATAAAATGAAACTGGTTTAATTCCTATAACTTTATAATACAGTGCTTTAGGTTAGTTTATTCCATCAATTAAATTAAATACATTTCTTAAAATATTTTTTATACTCATGTCATTATATTCACCGAAAGAAATGTGTTTCTAACAATAGCAGCGAACTGCTTAACTTTAGCCATCATTTTGCCCAAATTCTCACATTCTGTTTTTCAGAATGGTCTGAATTAATGAGTCATTTTTATGATAAAACTCTGAAAGTAACATTAAAATGATTAATGTACCGCAAACTTAGGAGGGAGCCGGTGTCATAAAAACAGTCTAATACCTCTAATAACAAATAATTCTCTCAACTGCAGAATTTTCAGTTCAATACCTTCTCAGGAGGATATCAGAGTGAAGCCTCAAAGGCTGCTCTGTTCCATCAGGGTGGGAATCAGGGGCAATCCTGAGGGGAAAGGAACAGGGAGAATCCACAGAGCTCCCCAGGATGGCCCCGCGCAGAGCAGAATGGAGTTCACATTACCAGCACTTAAGACAGACATTTAGTTCTCACAACGGAAGTAGGTATGCTTTTCCATAATGTGAAAGTGAGGAGAATATGACTTAAGAAGCTTCAATGACTTACAGACTAAGGCAATTGCAATTCGTTAAACTGAGACTGAATCCCAGATCTGTCTGAAAGACCTGGTCAAAGTATGGTTCTTGGAGCAGCAACACTCCATCACCTGCAAGCTTTGGCCACGCCCGTCTGGATCCCACATCAGACCTGCTGAGTTATAGTCCATAGGGAGAGTGCCTGTTTCAGCCCACAGTGTAGGTGATCCTTGGGCCCACTGAAGATTTTAAAAGTACCACCTTAGAACACTCACATGACTTAAAATTAGGCTTCCTTTGTCATATTTAGAGCTGCAGGTTCATGTAAAAATTGACTGAACTCTATTTGTCCTTCCATCACCTTTGACAAAGAGAAAAAACAATCTCATACCTATGTCATGAGACCCCTAAGAAGAGCCCTGTGTCCTGCAAAAAACTAAACAATACAAAATATTTAAATATATCGACATCAATCATAATTAATGTGATGGTGTCTGGTGTTGCCATGTATGAAATATTTGTTACTTGAAACTCTTTAAAGAAGAATCTGAAATTACCTCCCACCTTATCATTTCACCCCATTTCCTGCTCCACTAAAGCATGAGGATAAAATCAAGAGTTCAGAGCAGTTGCCCTTGACCACATAATCAATGTCCCTGTAAACATAATTATCCCCTGTGAGGGTGTGCTTTCCCATCTGCAGAAGGAGAAACCATTAGCTTCTCTTGGATCATTAAAATCAAAACTGGTACTGCATTGGTCTTTTTTGTGTGAAAACAAGATTTCTAGGTTTTCACAAAGCCTACTTCTAGATAAAGGGCAGTGCTGGGTTAGAATTGGAATTCCTCCTTCATATCTTAATTTAACAGCAGGTGGAACCACCTTGAGAAACTTGACATCAGGCATTCAGATACGTGATCTGTCAGAAGTAGAATTGCACGGTAGAAATAAAAGTGTGTGCTTGTTTCACAAGGTCAAAGTCCCTCCTTCCCTTCCCTGAGTCTGTGGGTGAGTATCTGTCTGTACAAGTGTGTGAGTGCTGCATAAACAAACACGTTTTTAGAAAAAGTCAAATGAGGATAATTCTAAGGTAGAGTTGAATATCATTTTCTGAAGATTACTTTGTGTATCTTCTTTCTACTTTTTCAAAGATTTTTAAGAACTTCATATTAATCTTTCCTGCACTAAAACATTTCCCAAATTAGCAAACATAATTTCCTTATCTCTTATTTTTCTAAATGAACAGACAAAAGCACGCCAGGCACACATAATACAAACTCACCCAAAATAACCTAGAATCAATATTTTAAACTTTTGGGAGGGTTATATTGATTGCAAATTAATTAAAAATAGGATGTTCAGCTCAATGCCCATAGCTCAGTGTTTAGGAGGTTAGGATGCTGTTCACATGCTCCAGGGCTGGTAGGTTCAAACCTGGCCTGGGCCTGCTAAACAAAAAAAACAACAACAACAACAACAAAAAAAAAAAACACTCTAGTGTTGTGGCGGGCACCGGTAGTCCTAGCTACTAGGAAAACTAAGGCAAGAGAATCGCTTGAGCCCAAGAGTTGGCGTTTGCTGTGAGCTATGATGCCACAGCACTCTACTGAGGGTGACAAAGACAGACTCTGTCTCAGTAAAAAAAAAAAAAAGGATGTTTCTCTCTCTCTCTCTCTCTTACTCTCTTTCTCTCTGTCTCACTCTCTCTCACACACACACCCATACTATTACTTGTAGGATTTACATACATCCTGAGGGCCATCTGTGACCCTGTTATTGAAGGTCTACTTTTATGTGTTAAGATTTAGACAGTCTCGATAGCCAAGCATTGTGGCGGGCACCTGTAGTCCCAGCTACTTGGGAGGCTGAGGCAGGAGAATCGCGGAAGCCCAGGAGTTGGAGGTTGCTGTGAGCTGTGTGATGCCACGGCACTCTGCCGAGGGCTATAAAGTGAGACTCTGTCTCTACAAAAAAAAAAAAAAGATATAGACAGTCTCCAACATAACCAAAAGGAAGCATTACACAGTTAAAAGGAGATTCTGGAACTAATGCCTTGTTTTCTAAACCTGTTCCAGTACTTACCAACTATACTTAACCTCTCTGCAACTCAGTTTTATGATCTATAAAATGTAGGTACCAATAATATTTACCTCCCAGGATAAAGATTAAAAGAATCAACATTTATAAAATTGCCCTTAAAAGAGTTCCCAGCATAAAACAAGAACTAAGTGTGTTTGTCACTTTAAAAATAAATGAAATACCATTGTCATAAGAAAATATGGATATTGGGTGGTGCCTGTGGCTCAGTGAGTAGGGCACCACCCTACTCACTGAGGCACAGGCACCACCCCCATATACCAAGGGTGGTGGGTTCAAACCCAGCCCCTGCCAAAATGCAACAAAAAAAATAGCCAGGCCTTGTGGCAGGTGCCTGTAGTCCCAGCTACTTGGGAGGTTGAGGCAAGAGGCAAGAGAATCACCTAAGCCCAAGAGTTGGAGGTTGCTGTGAGCTGTGACGCCATAGCACTCTACTGAGGGTGACAAAGTGAGACTCTGTCTCAAAAAAAAAAAAAAAAAACTAAGAAAATCTGGATATTTACATATACATGTGTTTTCTTAGGTTCTTATCAATATATTTGTTTGTGGTAAGGATACTAATCAAATTACAGTACAAATTCCACGGATCAGAGTCTCATCTTTTCTAGATTTTTCTAGAAATTCATCAGATCAATTTCGAAACAAATCTTCCCTGGCAACTTCTTTCCAGGTAAGTATTTCTAGATGGTATGCTTTACAAATGTGAGAAAAAGCAAATGAATCCACCACTGTCACCTCAGTTTCTAGACCCTCTGAGGCATCTAAGTTTTTAATTTTCTTAAAAGAGTTCACTGGATTACAAAAAGAAGACTTGCACAAGGAATACCATAGTATTTATGATGTGATGTATTTATAAGATAGAATATAAATGAGATGAAACCAGACAAAGAACTACTGTTAGAAAAACAGCTGATAAAGAGCAAATCCTTGTAAAAAAAAACAACTATGGCCGAAGGCAACAGAGCCACAGATTGTTACCAAGACAAAGGCAGGGAGGACGAGTCTGTGCGTGTGTATTAATTTGGTGTGGGGGGGGATAATTATGATTCTAAAAGCTTATAATGAGTCGCATCCAAAAATTTGAGCATGATAATAACAACGTTGACATTAGAGAAAAGAATGAGCAAGAATAGGAAGGAATCATGGACCAATTCAGGCAATACAGGAAACAGGCCTCATTAAAGTTATATATTTCTAATATTTACGCTATGCGTGGATTCACAATACGTGTGAATTGAAACTATAAGCTTGACGTGATATTATTCTTATGAAAAACTGAGTATTTGGTGGTTAACAACTCATATGGAAAATGAAGATACACTTCTAATTTGTGTTTAGATGTTTACAAACTTTATGGAAAATATTTATGTATGCAATTAAGGTCTTAAAAGGGAAGGACTACCTATTGTCTTTGATATAGTTCTTGCTATAGAACAAGAAATACAGAATTGATAAGGACACAGATTCTATATAAAATATCTTTAAGGAATAATCTCCAACAAAATATGTATGTATGACAAAGTTAGTTGCAGCTTATCACAAATGTAAAAACAGGAAACAACTCAATTGCGCAATGGTACAATAACTATTAATTCTGTTTCATCTACAAAATAAATTTCACGTGAACCTTTAAAATATTTTGAACATGAAAAATGTACATGAATGTACTTTTAAGTTAAATGATAACCCTAAGAAATAGAAATATACAACTTTAACTGTAATTTTAAGGACATGTTGCATACACCATGTATTCATAAGTAGATGAAAGTAAAGCAAAATGTTTGCAGTGGGACTTACCTATGAATTTTATTTTTATATAGTTATTAGTTTCTGTAATACATATATTACCCTTTTTTTTTTTTTTTTTTTTTTTTTTATTTTTGGCCGGGGCTGGGCTTGAACCCGCCACCTCCAGCATATGGGACCGGCGCCCTACCCGTTGAGCCACAGGCACCGCCCATATTACCCTTTTTTTTTAATTGTTGCAGTTTGGCCGGGGTTGGGTTTGAACTCACCACCCTCAGTATATGGGGCTAGCACTCTACACACTGAGCCACAGGCGCCACCCTGTATTACCTTTTTAAAAGCAAATAAATGTTCAAAAGCAAAGTTATATATATCCCAAAGAATGTACAGATTGGGTTTTATTAAGAAGAAAAATTTATAAATGAAAACTTTAATTGTCTAACCACAAATTTCACCCATATTATTTAAACTATGATTGTTAATAGGTGTTGTTTTTACTTTTTTAATTTGTTAGTATTTGTTTAGTCATTTATTTATTTTGGGACAGAGTCTTGCTCTGTCTCCCCGTGCGGAAGGCGAGGAAGGGTGGATGGCTTGAGCTCACAAGTTTGAGTCCACCCTCAGCAAAAGTGAGACCCCCATCTTCACTCAAAATGAAAAGATTTTAAGGGTGGTGCCTGTAGCTCAAAGGAGTAGGGCGCCAGCCCCATATATGAGAGGTGGTGGGTTCAAACCCAGCCCTGACCAGAAACTGCAATAAAAAAATAAAAAAGATTTTAAATCTGTTTAACTATAATTTCATCTGAAAAATATTTGGAAAAAATATACTTTTCTCAAAATATACATTTTATTTATTTTATTCTTTTAAAGATGAACAAAGTATATTAAACTTTCATTTGTTTCCAGAAAGAAATTTTGTTGGCTATGTAATAATAACATTTGTTTTATAACGAAGAAAACATGTTTTTCCAAAACAATGGATTATTCTGTGACAATTCTATTTTTCTCCTCCCTCCTCGTGGGTCTACATGCACCCTTTCTTTGCTGTCTTTCTCTTTTTTTCCTCTTTTCTTTAGAAGAAACTTCAAAACTTTGCATTTATTTCATTAAATACAAGTACACACAATATTCCAATAATTGAAAAACTACTCTTGTGAAAATTTGCCCTTTGTGGTTTCCATGTCTTTGGGATCTGTAATGCGTTGACTTCCAGTTTCTGAGGATTTGATTGAATCAGTCCCCTTCACCCAGCAGTTTGATTGAATAAGTGGGTAGTTTGTAAATATCCTAAAGAAAACATCATTATGGTGAACAGCCTATCTGAAAAGGCCTCTGTGTCTATGGAAATAGACCATGGAACACCCTGCCAATTACTTGCGAGATGTGGTATCAAGGCGAAGTTTCTACACGCCATGGGCGATCCCCTTAGATCAGAGAAGGGGTTATGGATACTGGATGTTCAAAACATTTTCCTAGAAGTTCTAGCCAGTTTCTAAGAGTGAAAAAAGAATAAAATATACTTTTAGACTTCTTCCCTAGGATGAGAATTTCCACGGTAGAGGCACCTGCTTTAATAAAGGGGAAGCTTTCCTTGAAGAGTAAAGGGGCAGCCTTGGTTTTGATTAAGAAGCTTTCAAACTCACACCTTTCTGTTCCATTGGGGTTTTACAAGGTGAGGGTAAGTGAAGTAAAATGTTTTCACTGAGACTCTCGTCTTGAAATCCTTGAAATGAAAAGGGCTGACATGAAAAGAGGAATGAAAACACACTGAAGACAGAAACACAAAATTCTGGCGATGTGCTCAAAATGTGGCTGGAAAGCAGAAACATGGAGGACAAAGATGAGAAATTGCTCAAGAGATCACTCCGGGTCTGGAGCTTTAAAAACCTGAGTGTGATAAAGTCTGTCAAATATTCCATTTGGGTTGTTCACCCTCAGCCCCAAATCTACTGAAGGGGAGATTAATTTCTCCCAGAGAACATTGCTAACACTTCAAAAATCCAATTTGTGAACAATGTTCAAGAGTCTGAGCGCACACATTTATAATCTTAACAACCTAGTCACAGGAAACTTGGAGGAAACTGTCATTCATTTTCAAATATCAGAGGATGTCATCCCCCAAGGAGAAAATTAACACCAGAAAGAAGGAAAATTATGAAGAATCAAAGGAAGATCAGGGAGAGGTGTAGGTCCTTTGCTCTTTAGACAAGAAGGTTAGATCACTGACACCAGAATGTTTTGAGTTCAATCTTTTGACTGGAATATGCAACAATGACTTCTTTGTGCTCTTTATTAAAGACTAAAGGATATAGGGAAGGCCTGCTTTAAAAAGGATACAAGTAGGGCGGTGCCTGTGGCTCAAAGGAGTAAGGCACCAGCCCCCTAGCCTGGAGGTGGCAGGTTCAAACCCAGCCCCGGCCAAAAACTGCAAAAAATAAATAAATTAATTAAATTAAATTAAAAAAGAACACAAGTAGCAGAAAACAGAAGGGGTATATTTCAGATTCAAATGGATCTCACATATTACAATCCATTCTCTCAAAATATAAAATTAAAGTACTTAACTGAATTTTAAACACATTTTAAAATTCTTATTAATGCCATTAAGTTTTTGTTTCCTCATCTATAAAATGGAAATAACAGCTATCATTGTTGCTATGAAGATTAAGGGAAAAAAGTTGTAAAAGTTGTAGCAGAGTTAGTTCCTGGCACAGAACAGGTCTTTGTTAAAGGTTCCCTGAATTACTATTAGTACTTCAACCACCACCACAAGTATTCCGCTATTACCAATACTAATACTCATGATAGTAATTTTTATTTAACTTTTATTGGCACTCAAATTTTATATAGCCTGTTAACACAACTTCTGTTTGTTTGATAACTTGCTCATAAGAACCTAACTTAAAATCTATATTTTCAATGTTTTTGTGGTTGTTGCAATTTGGCCGGGGCTGGGTTTGAACCCGCCACCCTCTGTATATGAGGCCAGTGCCCTACTCACTGAGCCACAGGTGCCTCCCTAAAAATCTGTATTTTAAATTATTTATCCCACTTCACAAATTCCATCAGACCACTGAAAATTAGAAGAGATGTGTCAAGAGTTTCATTTGATTGATTTTAAAAAAGCATACCTAGAAATTATTTGGGAAAGCACTTTTCTGTAGCCTTCATGGGTATATATAGAAATAGTTAATATTAAATGTCTTAACAGAATAATTAAGTTAGTGAGGTGAAGGGTATGGTAACCAGTTTGATGTAAGCATTGCAAATTGTATATAAAATCAGCACATTGTATCCCATAAATAAGTTAATGTATGCAGTTATGATTTCTTAAAAAAAAATTTAAAAAAGGAGAAAAAGGAAAAAAAGAAATTGTTAATATTCAAAGAAAAAAATTTAACTACAAGAATGACTTAATTGGGTACAAAACAAGTTTTAAAAAGCTAGACACAATGTCTATTGTTGACACTTTTGACATAAATGACAGAGTTGTTAATTTCATTGGCCTTCTAATAAGGCTTAATTTGTGCACTCCTTCTTTGGAAGACACTTGGATTATATGTGATAAATCTATTCTGACGGCCTGATGACAGGAATTACGGTACACATTAAAAGAAAAAAAACATTGTGATTTTTTAAATTATACTGGAGCTAGTTTAAGCAAATACTGGAGAAATTAGTGACAGGATGGGAAAGAAAATGCAATTAGTACTTTTTGTTGTTGTTGCATATTTTAGCAGGGGCTGGGCTCAAACCCACTATCCTCAGTATACGGGGCCAGCGCCCTACACCTTGAGCCATAGGCACTGCTCTGTGATTAGTACTGTCAAGGTTTTAGAACCAGGAACAGAGAAGCCCAAATGAGTGTTTTCTCTTCTAGCCATCTGCTTTCCTCAAGTATCTGTGTCAGTTTTCAGATCCAGTGGTCCACTCTCGCTGCAGAGGGCACCCCACAGTTCCTGAGTTCACCATTGTAATTCAACTCGTTATACAAGGAGACTTGCCCCGTTGTCCATGAATCCCAATCCAGAACCTTGGGGGACACAGTATGATTGACCACGCAGGAGGCCACAGCCCATCTCTTGTCTGATTAATTGTGGCCAAAATGATAATGTCACAGAGTATAATAATTGAACTTAATCCCCGGGGGGTTAAGAAAATCCGCAGGAATAAGAAATCATTGCCACATGAGAGATGCATTTGTACCGTCTTATGTTATTCCTGAGTCTGAACACGCAGTGGGTTGGCCTGCCACTTTCCAGAAACCCAGGCCCACCTCAAATTATTTCCAATGGAAGATTTCCTTTGAAATATGCCCTGTGACAACACTGTTCACAGGGACCCCACTTTTCCCCATAGTCAAGTAACTGGAAATCTTCTGCTGTTCTACTTGAGTTACTCTGAGTAAAGGCATTGAAAAAAAAAAAAAAAAAGCACTAAATTTCTAGCTGGGCATGCCATGTGACTATTTGCTAGTATAGTTTATTCGATGCTGATTAACAATGCTGTTCATCTTTCACAGACAGGATTCCAGTTAGGCTTGGGGCATCGCTAAAAGACCAAATGATTTAGTTGGCCCTGAGAGTTAATTCAATGAGAAATACAAAAGCCTTCAGGCCAATTGAGGGCTGTTAATTCAGAGAGACCCAGAAAGAGACAACAACTGTCACAAAAATCAGCTGAGGAGCTGGCCAAATATTTTTTTTAAACAGTGAGGTAGACTGATGCAGAGATAATTGTAGAGTTAGAATCCAGGCATGTCCCGGTGAAAACATCTCAGTGTTCACCTAATTATCACATTTGCTCTCACGGATCTCTGGGCATTTAAGCCTTCCCCTTCTTTTGCCCAAAGTCTTCATTTACAACTGTTTTCTCCTCACCAGTTACAAAAAGGAAACTAAATTAAAGTGGAAATTCAAATGACATCATTCTAATTGAGCGTCCAGTGCCCCCCAATAAGAAAGCTTGCTGGTGAGTCACAGGCCTTCCTGGCCCTCTGTGATGTGAACTATGGGCAATTGAGCAAGATAACCTTCATAATCTGAGACCCTTCAGAACAATTAATATTTGTTGGGTTTTCGATGAAAATTCAAGTGCAGCATTTGCTTTGTCACTGATGAAAATGCCTATCCCTGGTGCGCTTTTCACTTTGTGAACGATGAACATGCCCATTGATATTTAAAAAGTTACATCACTAAAAGTCAAAGTTACATTGGTGGTGAAGTTGGTGAGTCCTTTATAATATCACTAGTTTTCAAAGAAATTGTATTCAAAATACAAATTAAACTAAAAGTAGACCTTCCATTGTATCTCACAATCCCATTGCTAGGTGTCTACCCAGAAGAAAATAAAATCATTTTACCACAAGGACATTTGCACTCCAATGTTGGTAGCAGCTCAGTTCACAATTGCAAATGTGTCAAAATAACCTAAGTGTTCGCCAACCCATGGATGGATTAATAAACTGTGGTATATGTACGCCGTGGAATACTATACAGCCATGAAAATTATTTTGCATCTTTTGCATTTCCCTGGAAGGATTTGGAGAGCATTCTTCCTAAGTAAAGTATGTGAGAAATGGAAAATGCAGCATCCCATGTACCAATACTAAGTCAAGACTTATAGATTAACAACTATAGGTCCATACGAGAGAAGAACATATTACATGTGTTCTGTAACCGTTGAAACATGTTGAGGAAATTTATGTGACCAGAAGGAAGTCTACCTCCCAGGGAGATCCATTTCCTTTGCTTCTATATTCTTCAGAGAATAGCCCCTGAAGCAGCTGAAAACACTTAACGGTATACTGTTGCCTTGTAGACAGAGCATGATGTCTTGGGAAAGTCGCCTATATCCTATGAAGCGCTCTTAAGTCCTTTTCTATTTGGGGTTTGAGTTATATTACTTCCCACACCATTGCTCTCTTTTATGATGACTTTGGGCAACTTTAAAGCACCGATAGTTTCCTACGATGTGTAGAACACTGTGACCCTCAGACCACTGGAAAAGACGCTTACAGCTTGTCTGATGAAAGCCATCTCCCTTCCCCAAAGAAGAAGACATTCAAATCACCTCTAATAGATGGTAGAACTCCTAATGTTAAGCACATCAAGCAAGGAGACTGCCGGAATTTGTCTTCTTCCAACATCATCCCAACTCCTCTTAGTCTTTTGGGGTGTTCACAGATTTGCAATATCTCAGTATTTCCATCACCTGTATCGTTACTGGATGCTCTGTGCCGTTCTCCTACGGCTGCCTCCCCCGTACTCCACATACTTCAAGGTCAGAGGGAAAAGCTGGTACCCTCAGAACTCTCCAATGCTTTTGCTGTGTAGTTATTGTCTCAGCTTGGTAGATCCTACCCCTGGGAGTTTACCCATCCACCAGGCTGCTACTTCTCCGTATCTGTGTAGCAGTGTCCAAATCTCTAAATCTGTAGTCATTGATCCCTGAAGCCTTCTGAGTCTGTACTTGGCAACCTAACCCTTACCATTGTTCTAACATCATAGTATCCATGGAGATGCTCATTCCCCAAAATACGAGCAAATCAGTCGTTCTATTTCTTTATCACCCATAACCTTGTCTTCAAATATTTCTCTACCAACAGGTCTTTATTCTCCCCATTACTCAGCACTATTTAATCTCTAAAATTATTAACTTAAACATGCCATTTTCTGGCCTCAATCTCTGCTCTCCCCATTTCCCTGTTGATAGCCATCATCAGACCACTAGCATACGATATAAAGTCATGGCGTCTTCCCTTTATTTCCTCTGTATCCAATATTTCTTCCGAGCAATAAAACCCTCATTTTTATCACCAGGGTGAAAATCTCGGGATTTCTCTGCACCACGGCTTCTTACAACTTCATGGCCAATCTTGGTCTGCAGGGAGCACAATCAGAACGTTTGTTCATGGCTATAAGAGGGAGGTGGGCATTTCTAGAGAAAACAAAACAAAACAAAACAAAACAAAACAAAACAAAACAAAACAAAACAAAACCCACATACCTGAGAAGTTGTCAATGATTTGTGGCTTTCAGCTTCCTGAGGAACCTCAGTATTTCCCCAAGAGATCACAGTGTTTCTCCAGTAAGTTAGTTCTCTGTAAACCTCTGGCCTCTTCTTATCTCTTTTTCTTTTTTTTTGTAGTTTTGGCAGGGGCCAGGCTTGAACCTACCACTTCCGGTATATGATATACCTGGGGCCTGTGCCGTACTGTACGCCTTGAGCCACGGGCGCCACCCCCTAACTCTTTATATTCAGAATACTCTTTTTCATCTGATTCACTGACAAAATCAGGAGTTTCTATCAGACGCAAACTTTGTCACTTTTCACTCTCCAGTAAACACGAATATATGCTCTGTTCCCCTCTTTCCCGACACAGTGTGAAGCAGAGAAAGTCCATCTCTGACTTAATATTCATCTCTCCACCTCAGTTTTGTCCAATGTTCTGGGGAATTCTAAAAATGTATTTTTCCCAGTATTTCTTATACTATGACTGTACCTTATAATCGTGTGTAAGGCTTTTAAAGATTACGGTGCTTTGGCTCTATACCTGAGATTTGGGTGTTTGTTGGTATTTGTTGGTTGGTATTTGTTTTTAAATATAGCCCACATGATTCTAATATATAAGGTTGAAAATCATTGCCCTGGTCTCTCCTGGGAACCACCACATGGCTTTGCCCTTTACAGCAGCAGCTTCCAGGAGTAACTGACACTCGTTTTCTTCACGTCTTTCTTCATCGGGGACTTACTCACACTCTGTTTTTGCCAAGCACAAAAATGGACACACACAACTAGTCCTCATTTTACTTAATTTCTCAGCGCACATGTGAGCATTTAATATTTTTGAAACACTTTCTTCTCTTCAATTTCTCCCCTTCTGCTTTCACCTACCAGTCTGGAAATAGCATTTGAACCTCTCTTTGTATCTCTTATTTCCAATGTTTACAGGTTGGAGCCCAAGTTCATTGGCCCTCTTTTAGTGTATATTTAATAGCCAAGGATATCTCACCTGCTCTTTGCAAATGTAAATTTCTGAACATTAGAAAGGACACTATTCACACATTTCTTCTGGCAAGGGTCACCCTCCTAATAACGCAAAGGCCATATTGAAGATTCAAGGTTACCCCAATTTTGCTTCTCATATGATTTTCTTCTGCTTCACATTAACACATTTACTTCTTTTTCTACTGGATCTAAATTACGAGAGGAAGAAGGTGGATGATATCAGATGATGTTGTCTGTTTTTGCAATGCTGTTACTCCTGCAATGGGATGGTACTTTCACCGTCTGTCAGGTGGTTATCTTTCTCTTTCTCTGAGTCACAGTGATTTTTATTGTGCCCCTCTGTCAGTTGAATTCTTGACAAAAGAGAAGAGCATGACACAGCATTCCCTTTAGTGCAGTCCTAAGGTGAAACTTTTATTATCACACATACAATAAATTCCCATAAATGTATTATGTAGTATTTCTTCCACATTATCTGAAAATAATACATTTATTTTTCAATTCACCCTGAAAGAGCTGAAGTTCATCAAGCAAGTAGCATGTGCCATCAGTTTGTCAGTCTGTCGCAGATGCAGTGAAACCTCTGAGTAGATGGGAATCTAGCTACTGAAGCAAAATAATAAACGGTTCTTTTTAATGGATGCATATTAGCTTATGGTAATTTGATAAATCATCGCAAAGGAAGATAAGCTAGTAGGTTATTCCCGCAGAAATGCTGTAGTAAACTTTATCATACATTCGTTTTATGTTCAAGTGCTTGAAGAGATACATTTCTAGAATTGGGTTTGCTAGGATTAAGTGTACATAATATAATTTGAATTTTAATATATTTTTCCAGTTTGATTGTCAAAATATTTGTAATTTCACACTCTATGACTTTCTTTGTATGAGAATAGCATTTTTCTGCTTAGCCACCTGGAAAAAAATTGTTTGCCTTTTAAAAATATTTTCCAGTCTGATAGATAGAAAACTATTTCATGTTACCTGAATTGGTATTGATCTTGTTAAGAATAAAGGCGTTTTTTTTTTCATGTTTGCTAACTATGTGAATATGTTCTTCTCACATTTTTTCCTTCAAAATCACTGTCCATTTAAATATTGGTTGCTTTTGTTTTTCTTATATATGTTTGTGAACCAAGAGCTCTTTGTGTGTTCTAAAACCTAGGCTGATCTGAGTGTTTCAATATTGAAAAATGCACCGCCCTGTATGTGTGTACATATACATATACACTATTATATGATTTACCCAGGTAATTATGTTTATATAGATTTTTTTCTGATTTCTAAAATTCTAGTTTTGGCTAGTAATGTTTTCCAGGTCCTAGACCATGTGAGTATTTAGATTTTCCTACGATTAAATCATTTTTTTACATGCACACTTTTCATGTTCTTAAAATTCATTGGGTGTATGTTGTAAGGTCGATAACAAGCTATGTTTTCTTCTTGATGTATAGTCATTTGAACCACATTATTTGACAAAGGCATGTTTCCACTGAAATGAAATACAGTTTTTCATACAGAACATTCTAGAGCTGTGTCAGCGTGTTGTATTGTGCTGTTCTGTTCCCTTCATTTATTCCAAAGCCAGTGCCACGGGGATTTTATTCTGACATGTCAATAGTGCAATATAGTGTTGAGAACTTAACCTCTTCTTTTTAAAAATGCATTTTTAGACATTATAAGGCATTACTTTGCCATATGAATGTCAAAGTTATTTTATCCAAGTGGGGGGAGTGTAGAAATTATTTGTAAAATATTGTATTATATTAAAGCATTATATTAATTATAATATTATATTAATTATAAAAGATATAAATATAATTGGAGAATTCATGTTGGTAAGACACAAGCTTCATATATAAGGACATCTGTCTTCCATTTGTTCCAATCACTTTTATATATTTCATTAGGATTTTTAAAGTGATTCTTTTTTTTTATTTTTTCTTTTCTTTTTTTTATTGTTAAATCATAGCTGTGTACATTAGTGCAATCGCCTGTACCCATTCTAAGATGCACCATAGTGTTTCATCTTAGAATACATGTCTAAGTTTTTAGAGTTTCGTTGTTATTGTAAATGACATCTTTTCCAATTTTTTTATTTCTGGATGCATACAGATATTATAAAAATAATGGACTTCTTATGTTAATATTCCGTGCCACCAAGCTAGTGACTTTTTTCTCTCCTGAATGCATTCTGGTAAAATTGCTCAGGTTTTATAGGAATTCAAGCATACAGAAATTCAATAATAGTAAATCTCTTAGACTTATCTCTTATCTTGTTTATGCTTCTTATTTAGTTTTCTTTTTAACGCTTGTATTAGAACTTCCTAGATGTTGTTATTAAATAATACAGGCGATAGTCGGCAGCCGTGGCTAGTTCATGATTTTCATTAAAATTATGTTTTTAAGACTTCTACATTGACATAGTTTTATGAAGTATTTTCAATGGCTTACAACTTTTTCATAGTTTTCTTGTATTATTTACGTTTAGTGTTGCTTTATAATACTAGATAAATGTTTTAAAATGTCTGTGACACATTTTAAAATGTTTCTATTTTTCTTTTTTTGTACTGTTGATGCAACTGACCGTATTGACAGATATGCACCTACTGAAACCGTTCTTCCCTTTCAGAAATTAAACCTATTTGGCTATAGTCTATTGTTCTTAATATCTGACTAAGCTATATTGCTAATATCTTCTTCAAAATTTGTGCATCTAGTTTCACAAGTGATAAAAAGATGTTTGTGAAGTTAACAAAATGTATCTAAACACATGACTATTACAGTGCATAAATAAATCTTGAGGTAATTTAGAAGAGTAAAATATTTTAACAATCAGTTTTACTGAGACTATAATGACCAACAGCCTTTCAGCCATCACTGGGGTAAAGAAATTTGAACTTAATTGATTTTGTGCTTTATGGTCCCTTATCATATAATCCCAGGACCAGGGTACTCAAGTTATAGAAATGAATCTTCCTTGAGCCTGGAAAATAAAACATGCTGAAAGTGTTCATAGACAATTCAGCTAATAAGATGCATGTTATTCTACATCATTTTTATCACTGACCTCAGGAGAAAAAGACAAAACAGCTTAGCTATGATGTGATTTCAACAGTGCAAGAGAGCCACTCTGCTCTGTAACACTTCCTCCCCAAGGCTTGGTGTCTGGTGTGGGAGAGGGAACCCATCGTGGCTGCCAGCAGTTCTGACGGACAGCTACTGAGTTCTACCTCTTATTAATATTTTGGAGATAGACTCTGGTTATAAAATGATATTTTCTGAAAGTTAATTTTAATAAAGAACAAAAAAGAGAGCAAGGGGACACTCAATTTTTTTATATAAAAAGAGTAACATTCTATCAGCATTTGTTTGAGTAAAAAAGAAAAAAGAATAAATGACAGAGTAAAGGTCATAGGGGTAGGCTAGGAAAGTACGGAAAACAAAGGCCTGGGTTAATAGAGACTGATAAGGAATGCTCCCTAGGATTGGCTGTTTTTTGCATCTGCCTTTCTTATCATCGCCTTTCTATAAGTCTCTAGAAAATCACTTGAAGAAGCCCATGACCTGGGGGAGAGATCTCAGATGTTCTAGAAAGGGAAGAATCCCAAGGCCAGGAAGGTCCTGCTACTTGGTCATATTTAAGTGGTTAGAGATCATCTCACTGCACTAAGGTACGTATTTTCTCTTACTCATGAGAAAAAGTGCTCAGAGATATTATTTTCAAATTACACACACACACATATATATACACACATATATATATGATTTTGTAATTGGGTATAAATGAATATCCTAGAAAGATTATATATATAATATTATTATCCTAGAAAGATTATATATAATAAAATATTTATATGATTGTAATATATAATATTTCTAGAAGAATATCCTAGAAAGATTATATGTATACTACTTTTCTTTATAGAAAAAAGATTATATATATATAATATATAATGTAGTTGGGTAGAAATGAATATCCTAGAAAGATATATAAATGAATATATCCTTTTCAAGATATATAAACGAGTATCTTTCTAGGATATTCATTTCTACCCAATTACAAAATCAACATTTATGTACTCTGGACTTACAAACATATGCAATAACTTGGTAGCTCAAAAAAAACCTTTATATATTTTACTTTTGCATAGAATCATAAGAATGTTAAAAGATGACTTCCAGCACAAGTTGTCAACAATGTTGATTTTACTTAATGATTTTAATGGTGCCATCATTCTCAAGGGTAGATCCCCAGAATCCATGCTGTTATGAATCCTGATTTAACCACTGACTTTTCCCTTTGGAAAAAAGTAAGGTTCGTTGACTCAGAGATCAAGTCAAGGAGTCTGGTGGAAATAATCTTGCATCTTCTTTCCTTAGATAAATATTTGGGCTGTTGCCAAGGAGAATGGAGTAGTAGGTTGTGAAGTAGTAAGAGTGTAAAATTCTGAAAGTATCTCAGATATGGGCCAACTAAAAACACTTTCTCCTCGGGATGATGCTACTTGGCGGGTGGCGCCTCTGGCTCAAAGGAGTAGGGCGCCGGCCCCATATGCTGGAGGTGGGGGGTTCAAACCCAGCCCTGGCCAAAAAACAAAAACAAAGAAACAAAAAACACGCTATTTGTAAAATGGGAAGAAAAAAAGCCATATGTTTTTCTGACTCCTTTCATGTTGGTAAAACTGTCAAACAAAAAATACGGATCTTCCTCACTCAGCAATGCTGACTCTTTGGCCTTGAAGGCCACCATTCCTTACAGGTTAATAGATTTTTTGACAACAAAAGAGAGGCTGGGATCGATTAGAGCACTTCTTCATGTCAAGACATTTTTTTGCAAAGAAGGAAGCATAATGATAATTTGTCACCAGCTCAGCCGTTCCTCATTAGGAGAGGTTTCAATGAACAGCTGAGTTCCTTCCTAAGGATGAAGGCTAGCACAGCAAACAGCTTTGATAGCACAGAGGATTTGGAGGTAATCATTTCAGTTATCAAAATGTCTGCTTTTTACTTTGCGAGTGAATTTCATGACTTTTCAGATATTCCACATGGTTTACAGACAAATGTCAGCATTGATTTTTTTTTTCCTAGTACTTTTTTGTGTATGGGTTTATAGCAGAAGACACGCGGTTATAAGAAACAATGTAAGAGGGCAGGTGAATAGGGTTTCAGACTTTCTCCCCAGAGGGTTGGTTAGAAAAATACACAAAAGACATTTTGAGGCGTTCTAGTGAGAGCTAAGATCAGAGATCGGAAGGACTGAAACGTGTCACGGCTGCTGACTACAGAGTTTGACTTTCTTCCAGTTTGTTGTTTCACTGGGTCACTGTTTGCACCTGTTGGTGAAGCTGAAGTAACTTTCCAGTGGTTTTCTGTGTCTTTACTATTGTAGAAAAGACACAGGGGAAAGCGAAAGTTAGAACTTAGAGGAGTTTTGTTGGGCTTGCAAGATAGGAAAGTTTAATGTCCAAAGCAGAAATGAACTTTTAATTCAAAGACCTTAATTTGCAAATCCCTATCTTTAAATGGATTTTTTAAAAATTAAATCATAGCTGTGTACATTAATGCGATCATGTGACTCCATACACTAGTTTTACAGACCATTTAACACATTTTCTTTCTTTTTTTTTATTATTAAGTCATAGCTGTGTACATTGCTGGGATCATGGGGCACCATACACTGGTTTTATAGATTGTTTGACACATTTTCATCACACTGGTTAACATAGCCTTCCTGGCATTTCCTTATTTATTGTGCTAAGACATTTACTAAGTTTCACATATACCCTTGTAAGATGCACCACAGGTGTAATCCCACCAATCCCCCTCCCTCTGCCCACCTCCCCCCTCCCTCCCCTCCCTTACCCCTGAGATCATCTAAAAATAGACCTGCCATTCAATCCTATAATTCCCCTATTAGGCATATACCCAGAAGACCGAAAATCACATCATAACCAAGATATTTGTACCAGAATGTTTATTGCAGCCCAATTCATAATTGCTAAGTCATGGAAGAAGCCCAAGTGTCCATCGATCCACGAATGGATTAATAAATTGTGGTATATGTATAGCATGGAATATTATGCAGCCTTAAAGAAAGATGGAGACTTTACCTCTTTCATGTTTACATGGATGGAGCTGGAACATATTCTTCTGAGTAAAGTATCTCAAGAATGGAAGAAAAAGTATCCAATGTACTCAGCCCTACTATGAAACTAATTTATGGCTTTCACATGAAAGCTATAACCCAGTTACAATCGATCACTTTTCTAACTACCCTGTTTTGTAATTTTCTCTGTTCTTACCTCTTACTTTATGTCACATTTGACATCTGCAATTACCAGAGGTGCTCACTGTGAATTGATTTCATTGTTTGTTATTGGTATATACTGGGTATTACAATTTTAATAGCTTTTTCTTTTCTTAAAATATGTATACATCTTTTCAGCACCCTGCATATCTTGACATTTAAAGAACTTCTTGACTCATCCTTATAAATAATATATGGTGAACAATTTAATCACAATACAAGTTGCATATTATTTACAATGACTAGTATACATTCCAAAACTATAGAATATAGATAAATAAATACTTAGAAAATGATAACATTAAAACATGGCTACAAAACACTAAACTCTTTTTAAAAAATGAAGTTAGTGTTCAGAAGCTACATACACAAGGAAGAAAACCTCCATAATCAAGAAATAAATGAGAAAAAAAGGAGCTTACTGAAATATTAAAAATTAAATAACAAATACATACTTTGTTTACTTGACAAAGCTAATAAAAGTGGCATGTTTCTCGCCAGAAAGATCAAGAAACAAAGAAACTTTATGAATAAATTATTTCAGTAATAAAGGCCTTAAAAATCGTCATTGTAAGATGCTATGAAAATAGAAATGCTATACATTTGATAATTTTATAGTCAGTTACAAAAATAACTTACCAAACTTCATGAAAACTAGAAATCTATGCTGTTTTATAATAAAATCAACATTTAAAATTCTTCCCTAAAATAATCAGCTGAAGAATCGGAAGTCACTCTGTGAAGCCACAGAAGATCTGCACAAATACAAGCTGACTTTTGTCCAACGTGACGTGATAGTGCAGTGATAAAAATGTGCGTCTTCAATATGGAAAAAAATGGGCTGCTCAATCTGGAAATTTATAAACCCTGCCTCACCCCAGACATTAAAAGTAATCCCATATAGATCATTGATTTCAACTTAAATAATTTTAAATAATTAAATATTCAAAGATATGTTATCTTCTTTTTCACAAGGTATTAAAATATTTTAATACAAAATGCCTGTGGCTCCGAGGAGAAGGGCAGTGGACCCATATACTGGAGGTGGTGGGTTCAAACCCAGCCCCAGTCAAAAAAAAAAAAAAAATGCAAGATCATTAATGCTAAATGAGAAAAATGGTAAGTTAAACTACCTTAAATGAATGGCTGTCTTTCAAAAAAATAGCAATAAATGAAAAGGTAATGTACAGAACAGGAAAATACTTAAAATACAAATACATGATTTATTTTGAGAGTATCCATAAATCAATATAAATGTTTCTATCAATCCATATGTCTATGTCTGCCAGAAACATGCATGTATATAAAATATATAAAAATATACTATACCTATATATTATTTGTGTGCATATAAAATTCCTAGAAAAATGCAATTGACTGAATAGAAAAGTGAGAAAAATAATTGAATGAGCAGTTCATAAAATTGAATGTACAAATGGCTAATCATGATAAGAAAATGTGCTCAATTTCATTAGTTATCAAGGAACAACAAACCCAATGCACACACATATCGTATCACCTATCACCTGAAAGAACAAAGCATTACTTAATTGTGGTCATATACATCCCATTCAAGATATAACCACATCCTCTCAGCATCATACAATAACAGTGAGCATCTGTTTAGCTCATCAGCTTTCAGGGCAGCTAGTCTGAGCCGTGGTTCCTTAGACAGTTCTGCCCGGCGGCCCTTGTCTTTCCAGCTCCTGGGTTCACAAGGCTAACGACCTGCCTATTTTCACCTCATGGAAACCACTGAAACACAAGGGAACAAACCCAACCTGGGGTGTTTTTATTCATTTTTATTCCTCCACTTACAGCGTGGAGCTAACTTTTCCTTCACCAAACCAATGTATATGGCCAAGCCTAGACTTTTATTGTGGGAAATATACTTCACTTATTAAAATGAAGAAAACAGAATAAAATTAAGATTCTGTGTGGATTAAGAGTCTAATCAACAGCCCTGATGACACTGTCTAGTACTAGTGACCGGGTGAGCCTGGAATGCTCACAATGATGGGGCCAGTATACACCGATGTAGCCCCTTTGTACAATTATTTGGCATTAACTCTAAAAGATAAACCAAGTTATATGCTTTGACCCTGTAATTCTATCCAAGTTATATACCAAACAAAATACATGTTTATCAAAAGATGTGTATGTAAAATAATTAAATTGTAATTATATGATAGCTACAATATATTATGGGGGCAAGACATGATTGCAAGAGGGACTTTACCTAACAATTGCAATCAGTGTAACCTGGCTTACTGTACCCTCAATGAATCCCCAACAATAAAAAACAACAACAACAAAAAAACAATATAATAAGTAAATAAATCACCATATATGCATATATGGAATGCTATCCAACAGTGAGAATAAAGGAACTATTGCCTAATGAGCTTCATCAAAGAAGCTTTGCCATTTTCCATATGAATGTCATACTTCAATAAAATATTAAAATTAAATAAAAGGAGGGATTAATAAATTGGGGATAACAACTGAAGAATCCTTTGTGTACTTTGTGTGCAAGTACAAAAGATGATGAGTCTCGGCAAAGTCCAGTTCAGCTGGGTTGTGGAATGATGAGTCTTTTTTCTTTTTTTTTTACTATATAGAGATATGTGTATCAACTACCGTCAGGCCAACTATTACATAATGATCAATGATGGTATGATAATCACAAAATAGGAGGTGCCTGTGGCTCAAAGGAGTAGGGCCTCAGCCCCATATACCGGAGGGGGTGGTTTCAAACCCAGCCCCAGACCAAGAAAAAAAAAAAAATCACGAAATAAGAAAAAAAGATAAAGCATCTCATAATCGTCACAGAGTAGTTTTCAAATATTTCTGTAATAAATGACTAAACATGTTTAACTCATTTCAAAATATATTTTATGTTTTTATGAAAATAAATATTATTATATTTTATTAAACACACAATCATATTGTGATTAATAATGTACAACTTTTTTTTAGTTGTTTTGCCTTAAATTCTAAATATCCATTTTTTAAATTTTGTTGTTGTTGCCACAAAAAAATACAGGTATGTGGATAGGTTGCATTTCATTTACCAATCTGCAAATGAGCAGAGCACATTTGCAGAAATAATGATTTTATTCATTTATGTATTTATTTATTTATTTATTTGTTTGTTTTTTGCAGTTTTTGGCCAGGGCTGGGTTTGAACCCGCCACCTTCAGCATATGGGGCCAGCACCCTACTCCTTTGAGCCACAGGCACCACACAGATTTTATTTTTATTTATATCATTTTGTTCTTATTTTCTTGCTCTCATTTTATTTGAGATGTTCCTTTTTACTGAATGATTTACTGATATTCCTTTTATAATAAAAAATTGCCGTGTATTTATTTTATTCATAGCTCTAAACTTTTAAATTATCTTCTTGGATCTATTTATTATGATTTTCTTTCAATGCAAGGCTCTATAAATTTTTAATCTTATTACTCTTTATAATCTGAATATTCATCTGTGACTTATTTACTACTTGACTTTTTTGTTTCAAATTTTGGTTTACCTGGAGTTATTTTTGGTATAAGGCGTTACAAATTCAACTTCATTTTATTTTCCAAGTGACTAGCTACTTATCCTGACAAAATGCATTGAATAAAACATTTTAGTTTTATTCAATTCATTTTAGTTTCCACTAATTTTAAAGGTTTTATCATATATACGTTATATTCAAAATCTTCATTTTGACATATTTTTAAATATCCCATTGTTATATATCTTTTTTAAATTTTAAGGTAAAAGCAATATTCAACCCATTTCAGGCAAAAAGTGAAGCCAGTTTTGAAAAATAATTAGCTGCAAATCAGCATATTCAATAAATATTTCCATTTTTCCAACTTTTACATATTCATTCACTTTACGACCATGCACTTGTGTGTAAACAGTTTTAGTGACAACACACAAACATGTAATATTAGAACAGAAATCACGGATACATAATTAATTTTGTAGGACCTCCGAAAATATCTTTTTTTTTTTCTTTGCAGTTTAAGCTGGGGCCAGTCTTTAACCTGCCACCCCTGGTATATGGGGCTGGTGCCCTACTCCTTGAGCCACAAGCACTGCCCATCATTTTTCATCTTTATTTTAGCTTTACTTTTTACTTGTGCTCTATTTGTATAGAAAATAAGACTTCGTTAGAAAGAAAAATAATAATTCTTTTTTCTTCCATATGTTTTTTATATCCGGTGCCTGAAAATAGTGTTGAGTGCCCAGACCACCATACATATTCACCAGTGTCAAAATCACCTTGAAATCTTGTGTTCTTGCTACATAAAAATTATTATTTTCCTTTCCTTTTACCCAAAGTTAGATAGGAAAAAAAACTCATCTATTAGGAAATAGGGAATGTAATGGAGATTATATAGTTTCTATCAGTAAATGGGTTAAAAATGTTTTTTGATTGAACCTCTCTTTATAAATATGATTTGGGATTTCAATAAAGACATATTGCAAATGCCACCCAGTACATTCAGCAAATGTTACCTTCTATCGCAGAACACAACTCAAACTCAAATGCAATTTCAGTAAAAAGGAACCATGAGGAAATAGCTCATAAATGACACTTTAGCTTTTTAGTCCTGATTGATTTTGATACTGAATTTGAGAACAATATTGCTGCATCAGTAAACAAAGTTTACTTCTGGTTTTATATAACCGTTAAGTGTTTTCCTTCAACATTTAGGAAATTATTGCTTCCTCCACTAAAGTCTATATTTCATTTTTGCACTATAATAGGTTTTAAAACTTTGGATAAGCAACCCTGAAACTTTAACTGTTCCAGTGGGCATTCCTTGGATTTCCATGAGATCAACTGTGCAGTGAAACGTCTTCAAGGATCCTTGAGCTGGAGGTTCTCTGTACTTTCCTGATCCCTCCCTTCCCCGTATTGCTGATTGATCCTCACCACCCTCACCCTCCCTCACCACCTTCACCAAAATCTTCAGGGGCTTTCTTTTGTGTTTGCTTTTCAGCTCTATTACAGAGCTTTTGTAATAACAAAGAATCACATCTGCAAAGTTCACATAATAAAAATGTTTTCACATGGCAATTTATAACAAAATAAGAGAATTGGTAAATAAAAAACAATAAATTATTTAAATTCATGTTCTTTATATCCAGCATAAAACCAGATCCATCTCCCCAGATCATCTTCATTTATGATTTTGTTTATTCACATTCTGCTATTACAGCACTCAATTAGAGCAAATACATTGTGTGTTTTTTTTTTTTTAAATAACAATGAGGGTTAGGATAAATCAGAAACCTGGGGTTGTCCTAATTATAACTTTTAATAATGATTCAATGACTTGGGCCATCCTTAGGTCATTAAGTTAAGATCCTTATCATGGGTTAACATATTGCATGGTGCTATAGTTGGATGGCTTAGGTAAGGACCCAGGGATGTCGTTCTTGAGACATAATCAGATAGTTTAATAAACCTGCCTTAGAAAACTCCCAGGGCCTCCTATTCATATAAGCAACTGCCTCCATTCTACTTTTAATGATGGTCATTCATTCGTTACCATTCCTTCATCTCTTACTATTTCTTAGGAATTCTTTTCATCTAAAAGCTGCCTTTGTTATCTATTTTAGTTTACTTTCTAGAAAAGGAATGTGATTGAAAATATGGTGAAAAATATTATATGAACTACTACATAATCACTGTGGTCCCATCTCGGGGTAGGACTCACTGTGTCAGGAAAAGCAAAGAACAAAATGCCCCCCCACATTGGGAAGGGCAATCTTCTTTACTCAATCTATTGATTGCAATAGTAATTTTATCTAGAAAACAAACACTCAAATAATGTTTAAATGGATATCTGGGCACCTGTAAAACCTGGTCAAGTTCACAGAAAATTAACCCCTAGAAGAGGGAAGAAAGGAGCTGCACGGGGGCCTCAGGACTTACAGAAGGTCGTAGGGATGAGTTTCTTGGTTTTGCTTTATACCTTCCATGTCTCCTCCAAGGATGCTGAAGTGGCCTTGGACCTGGAACCATTAAAAAGCACACAGATATATACATATGGAAAAATATACCACCAAACACGCACAAGCACACACCACCAATATAAGCCCGTTCTGTCTTTTAAAAAAAAAAAGGGCGGCGCCTGTGGCTCAAAGGAGTAGGGCACTGGCCCCATATGCCGGAGATGGCGGGTTCAAACCCAGCCCTGGCCAAAAACAAAACAGGAAAGAGGGCCTATCAGAAAAGGAAATGACATCTCTTATTGTTTTAGTACGGTTAATAAGAAAAGAATCTTCCATCCTACCTCACCCCCCAGAATCATGAGAAGCATTCAGATTCCCCTGCTTATTAAAGTTAGGGGGCCTGCAGGAGAGCTGGTTTCTTCCGCCTGTCACTGAGCCAAAGGAGGCGGCGCTGAGATATCCCTTTAGGGCTGTTGTCAGCATACCAAGTGTCCAGATATATTACTTTTTATTGCCTCTCCCACATTTTTATATATTTGTTATGGCAGGACTCATTTCCAGAGACTAAATTTGAATTCACTTCTTATTCCAGGATACAAATTGTTCAAAATTTAGTAGATTAAACAACATTCATTTATTAACTCAGTTCTGGAGGATAGGAGTCCGGGTGATTCCAGTAAATTCTGGTCGAAGGAACTCAATAGGATATAAGCAAGGTATTGACTAGAGTGGGTTTATACCTGGCAAACAACTCCCTTTTCACCGAAAGAATTTATTTCTGGGTGGCTATAGAAATGAGGTCCCCAGGTGCTGGCAAGCTACTGCTTAGGGTTGGCATTGAGCTTCTAGTGCTGCCCTTCCAGCTTTAAGGCCAGGGCAGGTGTACGCAATCTTTCACTTTGTGGATATTTCAAATATGCACAATATAATAAAAAATCACACTATTTCTGACTTCACATTCTGATACCAGATAGAAGAAATCTTTCTGCTTTAAAAGGTTCATGTAATTAAAGTAGGGGTCCCAAGATGATTTCCTTTTCCATTAACTCAGTGTCAACTGATTAGCAACCTTAATTATATATGCAAAATCCATTTTGCTATGTAGCATACCTAAGTATGGGCAAAATGTCTCATTATGTCCTGGTTCTAGGGATTAAAGAGGAAAATCTTGAGGAGGGGCAATTTTAAGATTTGCCTATCACAAGACTTGTTCTTTTATCCCCTAACTTAACATAAAGAGGCAATTCTCTAATTTTACTACCAGGGTAGAATTTTCTTTCTTTTTTTTTTTTTTTTTTGCAGTTTTTGCTGGGTTTGAACCCTCCACCTCCAGTATATGTGGCTGGCGCCCTACTCCTTTGAGCCACAGACGCCACCCCGGGGTAAAATTTTCTAATTCTCTAATTCTACTGCAGAGAGTTAATTTTCAATGTTTTGCAAAGGAAAGGAAGAGCTGAGTACTTTCATTTATTTGCAAGGATAGCGTCACAGGGCCCCAGTAGGAAGCTCAGCTTCCAACTCCACTCAGCAGCAATGAGACGTGACAAGGTGGCGGGAGGTAGGCTAGTCAATAGTCCACGTAATTTGTCCTGGAGCAAGGCAGGCCTGGTGGGGAACTGCGCTCCACCTCTACCCAGAAGGCACAAGACTGACTGAGGCCCTGTGAGGTGGAGCTTAACAGAATTCTGCTCCTGCCAAGGTGGTATCAGAAGGACCCACCAGGGAGCCAATCCTCCATGTCCTCCCAGCATCACCGAGGAGGAAAAGATGGGGAGGGGTGGAGCAAGTCTATATGCAAACTCCCACATCTCTGCCATGTAAGTGGGGCCCAAGGGAAAGCTGAACTTCAACCCCTACTGTGCACCAATAAGGGGGGTGCAAGTTATTGTGACTCATTGTTCTAATAACCATCTTGAGAAACGATGTCAGCTCTCTCTGTAGCCTGCTAACAGTAAGATAGCCTACATTTATTGTTTCCATCCTGACTAAATTTTTGTTTTCTCTTCTAGATACTTCATGAGTAGACTTATAACAGCTAGATAAAAAAAAATGGTGCCAGGAAGATCCATTTCAAAGGCATGAATCCTTCTATATATTGCGATAAGTGAAGCCCTGGATCTCTAGTGAGGCAACATGACCCAGTGAAAAATTTCCTAGATTTTGAATAAATCATTTGATATTTATATGTTTAACTCTTCATTTATACACTATTTAACTCTTCATTTATATACTATTTGTATAAAATAGTGATTCTTTCCTTACCTTCTGCCATGTAAAAATATAATGAAGAATAACTAAAAATAATCAAATGAAATTTTATAAGCCTTTGCAGTTTTTATAACATGCTATACCAAATAAATACAGGGGAATAACACTAACATTGTAAAAACCTATGGATTCTGACACCAAAGGAAATGAAAAGAAGCATAAATATTAAAAGGATTCTTTTAAAGGATTAAATATTAAAAGGATTAAAAAAGAAGTGCAACTCAGTAGTTAGAATTTAGAGTTAAGAATCTGTAGTCTCAAAAACAAAATAAAATGATATTCACAGTAATGTTTAAGTAACTTTATGATCTATTAATAAAATTATTCAGCTAGTGGATTTTGTTGGTTAATCCCTAAATTTTAAACAAGGACCCAAAGTTAAAGCAAAATAAAATTGTGTTTCAATAAAAACTCTTTAAAATTATATCATTTACACCCACAAATGAGGAAATTCAGAAAAATTTGGCAATTCTTTTTTTCTCAAGCTAATATCTTGAGTAAAGTCCTACAACACAATGCAAATAAAAGTCAGTCTATCCAGGGAATATTAAAAGTCATAGAGGGGTTTGAATATTGCTGTGGTAAATACTAAAAGGAAAAGTTACATATTTTAATGTGAATTCTGTTGTGTGTTTTGTTTTGTTTATTCCTTGGGATTGATCGAGAGTACAAAGAATTAGGTTACACTGATTGCAGTTGTTAGGTAAAGTCCCTCTTATAATTGTCTCCTGCCCCCAAGAGGTGTGCCCTACACCATGATCCCCCAACCTGCTCCTTCTTCCCCTCCCCCTGATCCCTCATTCCCCAACCCCACTTCTTGTATGAGCTCATCTACTGCCTTCATATGAGAATTGAGTGCATTGGATTCATGCTTCTCCATTCTTGTGATGCTTCACTAAGAAGAATGTATTCCAACTCCATCCAGGTTAATACAAAAGATGTAAAGTTTCCATCTTTTTGAATGGCTGAATAGTATTCCATGGTATACATATACCACGGATTGTTAATCCAGTCCTGGGTTGGTGGGCATTTAGGCTGTTTCCACATTTTGGTGATTGTAAATTGAACCGCAATAAACAGACTAGTTCAAAGGTCCTTGCGATAAAAGAATTTTTTTTTCTTCCGGGTAGATGCCTAGTAATGGGATTGCAGGATCTAATGGGAGGTCTAATTTGAGTTCTTAGAAGATTCTCTATACGTCCTTCCAAAAAGGTTGTATTAGTTTGCAGTCCCACCAGCAATGTAAAAGTTTTCCTTTCTTTCCACATCTGCACCAGCATCTGCAGATTTGAGACTTTGTCCCTGATCACCAGAGAAATGCAAATCAAAACCACCCTGAGGTATCATCTAACTCCAGTGAGAATAGCCCACATCACAAAGTCTAAAAGCTGTTGTGTATATTTTTGAATGCATTTTTGAATTGTTTATTGGGCAAATTTAGCATCATCCTTGAGTTACATTAATGAAGAGAAAGTTGTAACCTAGAATAAGATCAATGCTTCAATATTGATTGACCTAAAACAAAAGCAGGGGTAAAAATAGAAGCATGAAAATTTCTTTATATTGCTATCAACTGAATATATGTTCAGTTAGGAAAAATTCAAAATATAGAATCTGACCATAAATTACTGCTGTGAAAAATAGTGCAATTAACCTATATTATTTAATCAATCAAATTATGGACATAGAAAAATAACTGTTCAATTTGAATGCTGTATCTCAGGGTACTGTTTGTACCCCCACATTAATCTGAAATTTTTAAATCTAATGTAATTTTTAAAAAAGATTATCTGTGCTTTAAATTTGAAGGACGTTTCATTCTTAGTATTTTTTTTTTTTCCTGAGACAGAATCTCACTCTGTTGCTCAGACTAGAGTGCCGTGGTATTAACGGCACTTAATACCGTGAACAATACGGTAGTTCACAGCAATTTCAAACTCCTGGACTCAAGTAATCCCCCTGCCTCAGCCTCCAAAGTAATTGGGACTTCAGGCACCCACCACAATGCCCAGCTAATTTTTCTATTTTTAGTAGAGAAGGGGTCTTGCTCTTGCTCAGGCTAGTCTCAAACTCCTGAGCTCAAGCCATCCGCCTGCTTCGGCCTCGCAGAATGCTGGGATTATAGAAGTGAGCCACCGTGCCCAACTTCATATATTCTTATATATGTTAAGGAACATAATTATCACTAATCCATTAATAGAAAAAAATGTATTATTTTTTAAATGTTGCATTTGGTTTTTACAGTCCTGTGGCACCCACGACCTAATTTCCCAGATCACAGTCTCTAAGGTCAGGATTGGCTAAGTTAAAACTTATAAACTTTTGTGACTTTATAAATTCAGGCATCACCTGAACAGACAGAAAACACCTGAGCGAGGAGGCTGTAAGGACAAAACAGGAATAAAAAATTACATATACTGTCAAGAACAATTGTTCAGTGTTTTTGACAAGTAGGCCCAAGGTGAATACTCACCTTTTGCCTTTTGGACTTAAAAATACATGTAGTCAGCAAGTTGGCAGTTCTTAGTGACTCTGTAATTCAATGGGAAACCAAGAGAAATGCAGTTTTTGGTTTGTTATATTGTACTTTGCAAATTCAGAAAATCTTGGAACACATGAGCCTGACCTTCAAACTCTCATTGTTACAGGAACAAAAAAAAAAGGGGAAGTTAGTTTTGTGTGTGGAGTCCTACAGTAAGAATAAAACACTCAGAAATTCAGAAATTCACCTTAACTAATTCAGATATGGATCCGTTATTTATACACAAAAATGTCTACTGCTTTGTCATCTGTGGAAGACACTAACCAAATATTTAGTGTATTTAACATACCAGGCAAAAAATTCCCCCAAATTGCCTGCTTCCCTATTAAAAATGAGCTGGAAAATGTATCCTCTGTTCATATTGAAATCTCTACATATATTTGTTCTCTAAAATAGAAATCTAAGATCATGGGGGAAATTGAAAGGAAATGATTTATAGATGTTCTTCTGTGTAATATGGTAGCCATGAACTACAAAACATTTGAAATATCACTAGTCCTAACCAAGTTGTACTTGAGTAAAAAGACTTAATTATGAGGACTTAGTGGAAAAAAATTGTATAAATCTCACTAGTAATTTTGATAGTTATTAAATGTTGAAATGATAATATTTGGACATGCTGAGGTAAATGAAATATATTGTAAAATTTCATTTCACTTTTTAACAGGTAACTGGAAAATTTTAAATTATGCGTGTGGCTTTTATTTGTGACACATATTGTGTTTATATACTGAGCAGTGCAGCTCTATAGAATACCCTGAGCTTTTTCATGTCTTTTTGATTATCCTTTTTCTTCGTTGTTGATTTTTAACCTTTCCTATTTATCTTTTCTCCATGGTAAACTCCTTAGGACGGAACACATTTTTCTTTTCTTCTTTGCATTTCCAAGAGCTGAGCGAGCAATAACCACATAATAAATGTGAAATAAATATGTTACCTTAATGTTCCCAGCTCACATTCCTAATGTGTTTAGGGAACGTTGTGTATTTATGTCTTTGTTTATTTACTTTTTCCTCCTGTCCCCAGAAAGTAAGTTCCCTAAAAGCAAAAAGTCAGTTTACTTCCATAAATTGTTATTACAGATCTCTCCCCCACCTCCCACCATATGCTAGGTCATTAATTGTCCTCATATGAAAATTGAGTACATAGGATTCATGCTTCTCCATTCTTGTGATGCTTTACTAAGAATAATGTCTTCCACTTCCATCCAGGTTAATACAAAGGATGTAAAGTCCCCATCTTTTTGATGCCTGTATAGTATTCCATGGTGTACATATACCACAGCTTGTTAATCCATTCCTGGGTTGGGGGGACTTTATTCCTTGTTGACATCCATTGAAAGATTGATCATTCCATTTTAGTGTTTTTTATTGGTCCAATCTGGTGCCTTTGCTTAATCCGATGTTGAAGTTTAAAGAATTCCCTACCTTTAGCAGCCCTCCGGGCTGGTATTCACTGTTCCACTTCCACTATACCAGATGAGGTCATTTGTGAGGGTGTCACGTCATATCAATTGCAACACCATTCTGAAACCGGTGTTATTATTATTATTATTATTGTACACCCTGCTCACTGGACCAAAGGAGAACCAAGTAAATTCATTTCTAGACATATTAAGATAGATAGTAAGCTATCTTAAGATAGATAGCTTGCATATTAAGATAGATAGTAAGAATGAAGTCTTACTATCTTCCTAAAGTTTCTTAAGAAATAGAGGTGTATAATTGGGTTATAGCTTTCATAAGAAAGCTATAAATTGGTTTCATAGTAAGACTGAGTACATTGGATACTTTTTCTTCCATTCTTGAGATACTTTGCTAAGAAGAATATGAGGGGAGGCGGGAGGATGGGTGGGACCACACCTTTGGTGCATCTTACAAGGGTACATGTGAAATTTACTAGGTGTTGAATATAAATGTTTTAACACAAGAACTAAGAAAATGCCCTGAAGGCTATGTTAACCAGTGTGATGAAAACATTTCAAATTGTATATAAAACCAGCACATGGTACCCCATGATTGCATTAACGTACACAGCTATGATTTAATAAAAAAAGAAAAAAGAAAAAAAAAAAGAAATAGAGATGTACGTGTTTTTATATTTCATTTTATTTTATTTTATTTTTTGCTCTTAGATAATATAAATCTCACTTGTTTCTACCGTTCTACTTTACTTGAGGCTCATCTCACTTGAAGCTTAAACCTTTCTCCAGATGGACTTTTCCCCTTCTAAGTTCTCCCTGTTTCAACTCTAACACTTCCCTTTTTCCGTTCTCCATGTAGTCTGAAAACAGGACACCCTCACTTTTATACTATCAATATTTTCTTCCCTATATGTCTATGTATTTTGTCCATAATGTGAGTTCTTTCTATTCCTTCCAATTACTATACTTTTGAACCACAAAAGGCAGTAATTGGCCACTGCATTATCCTAGTTCAACTAGCCTTTCTCTGAATGAAAAAGGATCATGTCATTCAAGGAAACACAGGGAGAAAACACAGATTAATATTTTGCAGCTGTGTCTTGCTATATGGTGATATATGTAATGCGGAACATTGCTATTTAATAAAATCTTTTCAAATGAACTTTAAGTAATTCCAGAAATCCATGTTGAATCATTAGACATTTTTTAATCATAAAGTCTTTTTAAATAAACTCAGGAGGCTCAGTTTTACTGGGTGAGGGTTATTAGAGTGGAAAGTACAAACTGTTAGAAAAGTATGAACAAGGCTCAGTGAAGAACAGGTATACTGCAATATTATACCACTTTTAACTAAAGAATTATTAACATCCAGGCAAAAAATACAAGTATATTAGGTAAAATTTGCTATGTCTCAGGTATAATTAAAGACACATTTTTGTGAATGAGATAAACTGTGTTTGACTAACAAGTGGTTTAAACAGAATAGAGGGATTAGCTTGGACCATGTCACAAGGCTGTGCCCAGGGGGCTATTTTGATGTGAAAGCTGTAATTAGTGCAGCGGTCACAGTGATGAAAGACTAGGGGTCATATTCTCTAGCAGCTGATTCACGTGTATCATGATCAACAATAAGTTTACACGCACTTTAGATGTCCTGTAAGGGTAGATTTAAATCATGTCATTATGACACCCTTGTATACATTATACTCAATCATGAAATAGGTCAAAATAATATTTTTTTAAGATCGATTCCTAGCTACCACTTTTTCATTTCTCATTTTTTTTTTCTCTTCAAGCATAGGTCCTTTCGCATCAGAAACTTATTGAAGGAAGTTCTTGTCACTTCCTTAAACATTCCCCCAACTGGCATGCTTTCTCTATAGGTTATACCTAACAATTATTCTGCCTTTAGCTCAATTATTATTACTTCCATGATTTCCCAAGGGAGACTTCAGATCTTGTTAGCACTGTTCTCATCAGAGTGACAACTTATGACTTATGAAATATAGTTTTTAGTCCTATCTTTCTCTCTTTCTTCACTATCGACCTTAAGAGGGCTTAAAAAATATGCAAGAGGAACGTAGACACATTTGAATGTTTTTAAAATAGAGCTTTAATCAACTTTAATCATGTGAATCAGACCATGTGATTATTCTGGCTATGATCATGTGATGGCTGACAGCTATAGTCACAATAAAATCAAATTCCTTTTTCTGGCTGCAAGGACTTATAGACTTCTACCGACCTTTTTAAGTCTTTTTTTTTTTTTCTTATCACTATACCACAACTTAACTACATTATGATATGACTCCCTTTTTTAAAGGGCCTTTGTACAACCTATATTTTTTTCTACTTTTATCTTGCGACCTTAAAATTTTTTATGGTCAAATCCTTTAGCTCCCTCAAGGAAAACTTTATTCACTCATTGTGGTTCATTACTAAACCATTATATGTATTTTTATTTTCTTCATATGAATTATGGCCATCATTTTGTGTATCTTTGATATTTATTTTTTATGTATTAAAACTGAAGTAAATTATAAATCTCACAGAACATTTTTGTTAGTTTTTCTTAATTATCTTTCAAACAATTTAAATAAACATGGAAAATGTCTTTATATTTTGACATGTAGTTACCATTTCTTTATTCTTCAATCCTTTGTGTAAATCTAGACTCTGACCTTGTGTGTCTTCCTTCTGCTCTTCCTTTAATATTTCTTGTAATATTGGTGATGAGATCTTTCTTATATGGCTTACAAGCCCATCACACGTGCCAAAAATAGTACTTATTAGCCTTTGTTTTTCTTTTTTTTTTTTTCCATTCTTGAAGATACTTTACTAAGAAGAATATGTTCCAGCTCCATCCAGGTAAACATAAAAGATGTGAAGTCACCATCTTTTTTCATGGCTGCATAGTATTCCATGGTGTACACATACCATAATTTCTTAATCCATTCATGGTGAATACCATTTTTAATTGATTCTCGTTTTAAAATGGAAAATCAAGCCATACAATATGTGTGTGTGTATGTATATAAACATATGTGCACACATATGTTAAACCACTTTTTGTTGATATACAATTCAAAAACTATAAAATTAACGTTTTGTAGTTAAATGTGTATAATCCAGTGGTTTTTAGTATTTTTACAGAGTTGGACAACCATCATTACTATCTAATTTTGAAATATTTTTATTACCCCTCAAAAATAACCCTGTTCCTAGGCCTTTGTTTTTCAAAAGATGCTTTTGCTGGGTATAGAATTTCGGGTCGATAACCCCCCTCCCATTGTCAGGAGCTTGCTCACTGCACACAGTTGCAGTAAGAGAAATACCACCCTCAGGGAGTGGACACTCATTTGGGGAAGGGAACAAAAATCATATCACAATGGTTTATGGCCCTCAAAAGAGCCACAGTATATAAAAAAGACATATGATCTATCTGCAGTATTGAAATTCCATCAGGTGAGAGTGATTAGAGAAAAACAAACTATTTAGAATGGTGATAATGAAAAAAATGGAGAACCCGCTCTGCTGTCTTCTAACTTGCGTTGTTTCTGCTACTGTCCTTATGCATTTGTCTGTCCTCAGAAAATGAGTCAAAACAATGTGATTATGATATGATGTGTGGTTTTTCTTCATGGTTCTTTTCTTGAGGTTTGCTGAAATTCTTAAATCTGTGGATTTTACATTTTTATTTGGGAAAATTCTAACCATTATTATTTCAACTATTTTTACTCCCCTTGCTTCTGGCCTTTTTCAAGGACCCCAATGCCATTAATTATACATTAGGAACCCAATTACCTAATTATACATTAGGTAACTTGATATTGTCCCTCAGCTTTTTGTTTCATTTTGAGCAGTTTCTATATATTTTCTATTTTATGTTCTAGGTGGGTTTAAAACATGAGAAGAGTAAGATCATCTTATTACAAGCAATGAATTTGTTCATACGTAAAAGCACATCTATGTAAACAAATTATTGAAAAGCGATTGATTAAAAATTTTTGAAAGACATTAAATAAAATATGACCAAGATTTATTTGTACAGAATAAGGAAACCCAAAGCCAACCTATAAAAGGTGTAGAGAGGGGCGGCGCCTGTGGCTCAAAGGGGTAGGGCACCAGCCCCATATGCCGGAGGTGGTGGGTTCAAATCCAGCCCCGGCCAAAAACTGCAAAAAAAAAAATAATAATAAAAATAAAAAAATAAAGGTGTAGAGGGAACCTAGAGAAAACAGATCAGCAATCCCTGGCTTACGAACGCAGTCCCAGACGAGAACTTTCTGGCACCTATACTCAAAAGGGAAGTAAATAAGGTAAATGTTATTTATCTTACTGAGGGAATTATATTAAAAATACGCCTGTACATAAAGGTTATTGAGAACAAAGTGCTCAGCCTTAGACTGGTTTTATTTTTAAAGTGGCAATTCTTGTCATGCACATTGCTGTCGCCACCTGGCTACTTCCCTGCAAGGTGGCGCTAGAAGGGCCGCTGCCTGGTGATTTCCTCCAGGATGAAGGGAAAATATAAAGAGTCTTCAAAATGCATTCAGCATATCTTTTATATCCACAGATTTTAAGTTTATCCCCCCTATTGTGCTTTTCTTAAACACTATCTATTATTGTGATTAATTTTGGTTTTCAGGTAGTTACATTTTACATGATGATCATGACACTAAAAGTGGTCTCTTGAATTTCTGGTGGTGTTTGACCATCTATTTCCTACGATAAGAGGAAAGAACTTATTCAAACTATGTATTGAATACACATAACCAAGTAAGAAATTACTGGAACCTAGGCAGCCATTCTAAAATTAACAGGGATTTGCTTTGCTAGAAAGTAATTACTAGCTCCCCATTCTTTGACGGAGCCCCAAATAAACAAACAGGTACAAGATAAATCACTGCACAGATAACATTGCATTTATTTTTGACCAAAGGTGGTGGTTTTTTTTGTTTGGTTGGTTGGTTGGTTTTGTTTTTGTTTTTTTTTTTTTTTTTTTCAGATTACTATGAAGGCACAGATATTTAGGTTACACTGTTTTCAATTTTAAGGTCAAGTTCAAGTTGCAGTTGAGCCCTTCACCCAGGGGTGTGAGATCTTACCAGTTACCCTCCCCCCTTCCTCCACTCTCTTCCTCCTCTCCCCCCCTCCTCACTACTATAATTCTGTTTTGTCTTTTGTGTGGGCGTGCAGCTGTTTATATATTGGCTTCAGATTAGTATTGAGGACATTGGATACTTTTTTTTTTCATTCTTGAGAAACTTTGCTAAGAAGACTATGTTTCAACTCCATTTGGGTAAACACAAAAGGTGTAAAGTCTCCATCTTTTTCACGGCTGCATAGTACTCCCCTATATACATTGGTTAATCCATTCATGGATTGATGGGCATGTGGGTTGCTTGCATGTCTTGGCCATTGTGAATTGAGCTGCAATAAACCTTCTGGCGCAAATGTCCTTGTAGTGAAATGATGATTTTCTTCTGGGTTTATTAGGTAAAGGAAAGGGTAGCAATGACCTAAAATAAACTAATCAGACTAGAAGTATGCCTGTTTCTTGAATAGAATATTAGGCTGAGAACACTGTGAAATAAATCAGTGCGGATTTTTAAGTGAGAGTTAAAAGACTAATGTCTTTGTGTTTTGGTAAATTCTAGTAAATATCTATCTGAACTAGTAAATATCTTTTGAACATGAGAACAACCTCTATTACAATCATTCTTTCGATGTGTTTTTCTTTGAAAAAATGTATTTGCTTGGGAAACAAATTGAGGACAGAAGGCATACCTCCTTTTCCTTTAAGAAAAGGGATCATCACCAAATCTCAAGCCTGCGTTTCACTTTTTAGTTAAATTGCCTCATCAACTTCTTTGGGGGTAATTGTTTTTATAGTAGTTCATGTTGTTCTAACAAAATGACCTGGATTAACAATACCACTTCGGGGTGAGATTCTTGAGATTGGATTTCCAGGCTATTTAGCACCAAATAATTTCCAACTATAGTTCTAATCTGTTTAGACTTGTGAAGTCTTAAATTACCATCTCGGTATAAATGAGCAAACATTTCATTAAAAAAAAAAATGAAGACTTTTATGACAATACCTTTCCTTGGAAAATAGGGCCACCTGAGCTTTTCTAATAGCTGGTGACATCCATTAGTGATTTTCTCTGAGATTGAAAACATTTTCCATCTGTTCATACACACTCGTTACAAAGTAATTAAGAGCCTGTGGGATCACAGAGGCACATTTTGGCAAATTACAAAATATCAAAATGAGTTATTGAAGAGACAGCAACGACTGTATAATAAGCTGTTCAAAACTGCAATTGTCTGGTTTTGTGAAAGAAAAAACATCTGCGTGCTACTAAAATCTAGTTTACCTTTTAGTACTTGGGAGTCTTCTATTTGATGGCATTCATTCCTGTGCTTATGACCCAAATTCTTCTAAGGAAATGTGTGTAATTTTGTCAATTTTCACAAATGAAGACTTTTTCAGTCTTTACGGAACTGCTGTTTAATGGATTCTCTTCAGAGGAACAAACTGAAAAAAATATCGACTCAAAGGCTGAGAGGATTCGACTGAGTGTAAGGATGATTTTGATGGTCAGTCTATGAAGTATTGGACAAGCAGGGGACAGGGTGATATAGAATCTTCTGGAGATCTTTGAGAGGAAAATACATAAATCCTAAAAATTTTCACTTGCCACAGGGAAGAGGGAAGTTCCTTGAACAGATGATTTTTTTTAAAGATCCTCTTTAACAAATATTTCAATGATTTCTTTTTCTGCCCTTACCCCAATAACACATTAGCTAAACGCATTTCTTATGTGTCAGCCAGAAGTCATGATCTAATGGACTGTGAGACAGGCCTGCAGCACAGAGCTCAGCAATGGCCGTTGCCTCCAGACGGACGACGTTAGGTCCCAGGATGGTGACAACATTAAGAGCTGAAAATGAAACAGACAATAAAAATAACCTGGCTTCAAAAGGAAAACTGTGCTTAGTTTGTGTTTTTTCCCAAGACATATCTGCAAATACATACATAGATATAAAACTCTAGCATGTTTTTTATAAATCAAATTATCTGTTACTATTTCAGATTCATAATTGGGTTCAAACGATTGGGTTATAGTAATTGCATTAAAGTCCAAGTTGCAGTTAAGGGCTTCAAACAATTTTTTTGAATCGGGTTTAAACCCACTTTTTTAAATGTAGTTTTTAAAACTATAGTAGATTCGTATTGATGATATTTGTATTTGTTTCATGTGTATATTATCTTGGCAATTAATAACTAAAAGGTAAAAGATGAAAGAAACCTTATTTCGGATTCTATCTCCTCTTAAGCACTTTCACTACAGCTCATAATGTATAAAATAATTTTATATTAAGAGAACATATATGTTAATTTTATTCTTATTAAAGAATCAGAAAGAAAGGAAGGAAAGAAGAGAGAGAGAAGGGGAAAATGTAGGAAAAAGGGAGAGAGAAAGAGGAAAATACAAGTTTAGATATGATACTGTAATCCTAGTCATGGGCTCTATAATCTACCGTTTAACCTTGCGCCACGGTCAAAACTTGATCCTCAACATTTTTTCAGATGTTCGTAGAGATACAAATAAAAATGAAACAAGAAGAATTACAGAGGATTCTCAGTAACACTTCTCAGTATCCAGTGGTGGTGTGCAATAGGGCTGTTTGAAACCCAGACCTCACTAATTATAACACACAAGTATCTATTTTATCATTTTCACAACATTTGACTTTTTGTTTGAGAACAAATTTGATTTAAATGCGCTTTGATTTTTATAGAATTAGTTCACATTTCCTGTTAGAGAAATAATAATTAAGGTCAAAAAATACTCCCTAAGCAAACAGAAAGTAAAAAACTATGGTTAGTAAGAACCATAGAGAGTTAGTAAGAGCTCTCACATTAAGCTATATGAAAGTTTTGATATATTCAAGGAGGGTTGATTCATGAAAGTACCAATATGTCCTTTATTTTAAGACCCTTTTCCTTTTCTATGCTAAATATGCAGTGTCTTTTCTACTTTCTATACTCTAACACATAACTTAGTCTCCAGGGTATTTTTCTACCTCCTTGTTCTCCTAACATTATTGAACCAGCAATAGAAGAAAGAAAGACAAGTCAATCCCTTATTAATGTCCCAGTGGTTGGGTTGTATAATGGGTCAAATCTAGAGGATACATTTTTAGAATAGGCATCTTACTTTCCTTACGCAAAGAATACTGTGGGACTTATTTGTTCTCTGTATAACTGTGAATAAAAAGAAATGTTTTCTGATGCAATCTGCTATGAAAATTTGGGGGGAGGCAAATCTTTGAAACTTGAGGATGCTTTCAGTAAAACTTAAAAACACAACAGGGGTAAGACTGCCTGTAGGCGGAAATGAATATGTCAGCCCAGCCCCAAATGCAATGCTGAGCACAGCCTTCACCCTGTGAATGTTTGTAATGCTAACATCAACTCCTACCCCCGACAGACAGCTCATTCTCACTCAAGATGTATGATACCAAATGCTAGGAATTTTTACTTTGAGACCATATTTATTTGCATATTTTATATTTTATAATAGGTTTTACTTCAACTTGAATGCAGTATGTTGCAAAAATCAAACTAATCATAAATTCTACCTGTATCAGCTGAGATGACAGATGCATTCTAACTACCAAAGGCTTAAATAAAATGGAGCTGAGCTTCATAGGAGCCAGGCAGGGGCCTAACAAGAGTGAAGTTAGCAAGCCCAAAAAGAAATTTAGACCCCTTCCATCGCCACATTTTTTTCTGTGCTTATTTGGTTTTCATCAGAATCTGCTGGAGAATTCTGAGCATATTTGCTGCAGGCAGATGCTAGTGTTGTCTTAGCTTATCGGAACAAGGAACAGTAGGAGGTATGGATTAGGAAAAGCTATTGATAAACAGGAGTGGGTTGAACGAATTTTGAGCAGGCCAAGTATCTATATTGTAGACCTAGTGTTTTGAAGCATCATTTTAAAGCTGCAGCGTACATCTGACAAGGCTAATGAACAAGAGTGTTAACAGGCAAGATAATTAAAGCGAAGGGTACACTCAAATAGAATACACATTAGCCAAAGTCTTGTGATATCAGACTAGCTTTGTTGATACTGCATAAGTATCCATTAAAATATATCTTTTTATGATGCCCTTAAACAAAACCAGTTATCTTTTGGATTTTCTATTGAAACACTAGAGTTTCACTGTTAATATTCTTCAAGGTACAGTAAACGTGTTCCTAAAGTATAGAAAATAGATTCATAGATAAAAACAACCCCAATAAAGCATTGACATTATATATGCGGCACTTATAGGATGTCTTTGCTATGATAAAGTAGAAAATGCTCTGGGTTTGGGTTAAACGACCAGATCCAAGCTTCGTTATTTACTGCTTATAGGAATTCAGAGAAGTAAATTAAATTCTTCATATTGAATTATCTACCCAGAATAAAAAGAATCATTTAACCATAAGGACATTTGCACTAGAATGCTTATTACATCTCTATTCATAATTAAGACCTGGATTCAACCCAGGTGCCCATCAGATACCCATGAATGGATTAACAGACTGTGGTTCATGTATGTATCATGGAGAACTATTCTGCCTTAAGAAGTGGTGGAGACTTTGCATATTTTGTATTAACCCAGATAGAGTTGGAGAACACTCTCCTTAGTCAAGTATCACAAGAATGGAAAAGAAAATATCCAATGTACTTAATACTAATGTGAAACTAATAGATAAACAACTACATGGCCACATGAAAGAAAAACACAATTAAATTAAAGTGGAGTGAGGAGGGGGACAGAGGAGAGAGATAAAGGAAGGGGGACTGGTAAATGGCCCTAATGGGTACCATGTAAGGGTCCACAGCTCAGTACAGGGTGCAGGGCTGCAGTACAACTTGGACTTTACCTACCAAACGCAAACAATGTAACTCATCATTTGTGCACTCATAATAATCTGAAATTTAAAATAACAAAAGAAAAAATTGGGGCATTTTAGTAATTACTGCATGTAGTGGTTGCAAAAATGATTAACATCTTCTATTATTGCTTAGGTCAATAGTAATTATTTTATTCAAGGGATTGTGAATGTTGCCTTTCAAACATAATGTAAATAAAACATTTGTGATTCAGATGGCTGTCTGCTCATCTGATTTTTTTCCTATAGTTGGGCAAAATAATAAAATACAGTTAATAAGGAAACCTTCTGTGACACCAAAAAACAGAATTGTGGCATGGTTTTTCACAACTACAGTCCCCAATTCCCAGGACACAGATAGGCTCACACAGATAGGCTCCAGTCCATAACCTGTTAGGAACGAGGCTGCACACAGAGTGGCCAGCAAATGAAGAAAGCTTCGTCTGTACTTACAGCAACTCCCCACCACTGGTGTCACTGCCTGGGCTCTGTCTCCTATCAGATCAGTGGTGGCCTTAGATTCTCATAGGAAGGTGAATCCTACCGTAAACTGGGCATGTGAAGGATCTAGGTTTCATGCTGTTTATGAGAATCTAATGCCTGATGATTGAGGTGGAGTGGAGGTGGTGATGGGGAGTGGTTGCAAATACAGATTTTCCTTAGCAGAGAGGTTTGATTGCCTGGAGACCACAATAAATCAAATAGTTGCAGACCCATATCAAAGCAACCACCCACCTCCACCCCATGCCCACTCCATTGAAAAATCATCTTCCATAAAACTGGTCCCTGGTGCCAAAAAAAGGTTGGAGACTGATTGATTTTTTAGAGGTAGTACTTTAAGAAAAGGGTAACACAGTGCCACCATCATGTAGCAGTAATGTGAGGAAAATTAGACTTTCTGATGAGCAGAAGAAATGCATCAGCTGTGAAGGAAAAGAAACATATTGTCATCTAATTAAAGAAAGGTGACAAGCAACAAATTCTTCTTTAAAAAATAGAGAACTTTGAGTTACTAGGGAAGGAAATGGTAGAGGATGTAAACAAATGGAAAAAGATATCATGATCATGGATTGGCAGAATTAACGTTGTTAAAATGTCTATACTACCCAAAGTTATCTACAGATTCCATGAAATCCCCATTAAAATACCAACATTATTGACTTGGCACCCTAGCTCAGTAAGTAGGGTGCCGGCCACATACAATGAAGCTGGCAGGTTCTAGCCCAGCCCAGGCCTGCTAAATAACAATGACAACTACAACCAAAAAATAGCCAGGCATTGTGGCAGGTGCCTGTAGCCCCAGCTACTTGGGAGGCTGAGGCAAGAGAATTGCTTAAGCCCAAGAGTTTGAGGTTGCTGTGATGCCACAGCACTCTAGAAGGGCGACATAGTGAGACTCTGTCTCAAAATTAAATAAATATATAAATAAATAAAAATAAAATACCAATATTATTTTTCACAGATCTAGAAAAAATAATTAACACCTCATAGGGAACAAGAAATGTACCAAATAGACAAAGCAACCTTAAGTACCAAGGACAAATTGGGAGGGATCACTTTACCAGCCTTCACCAAAGTACAGAGACCCACGCCAATAGGTCAGAACAGAGAACCCAGATGTATCTCCCTCTTCATACTGTCATCTGATCTTTGACAAAGCAGACAATAACATACACTGGAAAAAAGAATTCTTCAATAAATGATGCTGAGAAAATTAGATAGCCACGTGTAGAAGACTGAAACAGGATCTGCACCTCTCACCACTCACAAAAATTAGTTCACTGTGAATAACAAATTTAAACCTCAGTCTTGAAAGCACAGGAACTCTAGAAGAAAAGTTGGAAGAACTCTTAATAGGCAAAAAATTTATAAGGAAGATCCCAAAGGCAATCATGGCAACAAAAAAAATTAACATATGGGACTTAATTAAGTTAAATTAAAAAAAAAAATCTTCTGCACAGCCAAGGAAACAATCAATAGAGAAAATGGACAAATTACAGAATGGGATAAATTATTTGCATCTGATAAAAGGCCTATCAACAGAATCTATAAAGTCAGCAAGAAACAAACCAAACAATCCCGTAAAAAATGGGCAAAAGATATGAACAGAAGCTTTTCAAAAGAAGATAGACTAATGGCCAATAAACAAATGAAAAAATGCTCAACATCTTTATTTTTTTATTTTATTTATTTATTTTATTTATTTTTTTAGTAAATCATAGCTGTATACATTAGTATGATCATGTGGCACCATACACTTGGTTCATAGACCATTTGACACATTTTCATCACACTAGTTAACCATTAGCGACAATGAGGTGTCACCTAACTCCTGTGAGAAGGACGTTCCCAAAAAACATACTCTGGTGCACACGCAGAGAGAAAGGAGCACTTATACCCTCTTGGTGGGACTACAAACTAGTATTACCTCTAGATAAATTCATAGGGAAATACTGCAGAATATTAAAAGTAGACCTACCATTTGATCCAGCAACACCACCATTGGGTATTTACCCAAAAGAAAAAAAGCTTTTTCATCAAAAATGTGCACTTAAATGTTCATTGCAGCACAATTCACATTTGCAAAAATGTTGCATCAACCCAAGTGTCCATAAATTCACGAGTGAATGACTGAACTGTGGTCTTGTGCACACCATGGAGTTCTACTCAGACATAAACAACATGGTGGGCATGTACCTTTTGTAACAACCTGGATGGAACTGGAAACCATTCTTTTAAGTAAAGTAGCACAAGAGTGGAAAAACAAATACCACATGTAATCACTATTAAATTGGAACTAATCAATTAATAACTATGTGCACATTTGGTAGTAAAACTCAACAGAAAGCCAGAAGGTGGGAGAGATATTTAAGTTACTCCAATATCTATACAATTTTTCATAAGTCAACAAAAATTAATGAATCAAAATGCTAAAAAATTTTTTAAAAGAAAAATGTTAAATAAGAATCTGTCAATTCTCTTCTTGTTAATAATATGTCTTAATAAAGGGAACTTCATTATATGGTTTAGAAAAGTGCTAGGGCCACAAACTATATGGGCTATTTCAAGACTGCAGGGAGGGAGCAGCGTGGGAGGGGTAAATTTATACCCTATCTAGGTGATGGGCACATTTCTAAACTTGACCCAAACTGTACAAAAGCAATTCATGTTACCGAAACATTTATATCCCATAATATTCTGAAATTTTAAAAAAAGAAGTGATGAGGCTTATGGGAATTGAAGAATTGTCAACACTTTGAACCTCAGATTTTAAAATTCACCTGCAATTATTCACACTTTCTTGTGGTGAAGCAGAGACATCATGAGTACCTCAAAAAAAGATTTTCTTTAAAATTTTTTTAACATTTTTATTCATTAATTGTTTTGACTTACAAAAACTTGTATAGATATTAGAGCAAGTTAAAAATACATCAGGTAGACAAAAGTTTTTTTTTAATAAGAATGTTTATTATATTTTCTTACAGCCACAATAACAATAATACCACATATTACCATATAGTAAGTAAGTGAATGAAGGTATTAATCAAATGGAAACCTCTATTATTTGGATGCTTACTTTAATATATCCATTCATTTAATCAATAAGTATATTGTCTACCAGCCCTATGCAACATAATATTACCCAACATAGTTATATAAACAACCCCAAAACCTATAAAAGCCAAGTTAAATAAGAATCCATTAACTCTCTTCTTGTTAATATTATGTTTTCATAAAGGTAAGTTCATTATATGGTTTAGTGAAAGTGCTGGGCCCACCAACTATATGGGATGTTGCAAGACTGACTGTAGGGATTATTATAAAAGAAAAAAGAACAAATTATAAATGTTTTTGTTACATGAACAAGAGATTTTGTAAATCAGTTAAGTGTCTCTCAGTCATTGCTAACCGAATATGGAATTTTCTATATTGCTGCTTTTTGGAAAAAAGATATTTCAATATATCTAGTTTAACAAAACAGAAATTTAGGAGCTGACTTGTCTGTAAATCCAGCTACTCAAGGAAGATCGCTTGAACCCATGAATCTGAGGCTTCCGTGAGTTATAATCACGTGACTGCACTCCAGCCTGGCCACAAAGTGAGAGCCCATCTCTAAAAGAAACAACAACAACAATAAACCCCCAGAAATTTAGTAGTAATGAGTAAAAGTACCCAATGTCAAGATAAAATAATTTAAGGGAAAAGAACCAGGAGTTTGAATTCAGAAAACTTGGTTCCAATCTGGGTTTATCACAGGGAAAAAATACTTTGATTGTTAAAATGATTAAGACAGACTTTATTCAGCTGTTACAAGAGGTATCAAGACTCTAATCATAGTACTGACAGATCAGGTTCAATTCCACACAAGACAAGGAAAAGGAGGGATTTACTGTCAAGCACAGTTCTGGTGTTGGTAGATGGGGAATCACCAAGGGGATTGATCAAGGGGATCAAGGGGAATGATCAAGAGTGGGAGAATTCTTGCAGAAGGGACTTAGGATTTTTACAGAAGGCAAGCTTAGGACTTACACGCCAAGGTGCAGAATGAGGAATTTGATCAGGTATGGAGGGTGGAGAATTATCTCTAAACTAGTTTAGTAGGTTTCTTGCAAAAACTAAACTCTGTGGGCCCAGGAAGTTCAAGGCCAAGTCAAGAAGAGGCTCGGCAAAGACTGAGTAATGTTTGGTCCAGGAGAAAGTCCTTGTCACTGCTCACTGGCTGGGCTGGGTGACCTTGTCAATTTTTCTGAACTTTTTAAGCCTCCCGTCCCGCTGCATTAAAACTGGGGCAATGTGAATCTCATGAGATCATTATAAAGCAAAGGCACCTTAGGTGATAAATTCTGTGTGAACGTGCTGATCAGGGTAAGTTTACACTTACCATCAAATTTGGACATCCCAGATTCTTAGCTTGAATTTGAATGAAGAAAAGTGAGAATCTTTTTTTTTTTCTTTTTCTTTTATTTTATTTTATTAAATCATAGCTGTGTACATTGATATGATCATGGGGCATCATTCACTAGCTTTACAGACCATTTACCAAGTTTCACATATACCCTTGTAAGATGCACCCATGGTGTAATCCCACCAATCCCCTTCCCTCTACCCACCTCCCCTCTCCCTCCCCTCCCTCTCCCCCTTCCCCTTATTCTTAGGTTGTAACTGGGTTATAGCTTTCATGTGAAAACCCTAAATTAGTTTCATAGTAGGGCTGAGTACATTGGGTACTTTTTCTTCCATTATTCTTTTAGCCATAAGCCCATCTTCCAAAAAAGATTCAGTGCAACATTTTCTACCCTATGGCTATAGCATTTACAATTGGTAATATTTTTACAGATAGAAAGCCAACAAGCTATTTGGAACTCCAGGGGCTTAGTATAGCTCCTATTTGCCCAAAGGTAGAGCCAATACTCAGTGTCCAATCGAATGAGAAAAGGAAACAAGATTACCTTATTAAAAATAAAAATTCTTTTGCACTTCCTTAAGTCATCATGTTCCATATGATATTTTATTTTATTTTTTCTTTTGCAGTTTTGGGCCAAGGCTGGTTTTGAACCCGCCACCTCCTACATATGGGGCTGGCGCCCTACTCCTTTGAGCTACAGGCACCACCCATTCCATTTGATCTCCATGAGTCCATAAATGATTCTAAACACTCATTGGTATTGAGAGAAATTAGGGTACAAAGTAAAGCTTGTCTTATATTTTCAATGTCAAAATGGAGTGAAGGGGGAGAGTTGGTAGGTATGAGCCTGTGTCCCACCTCCTGGTTGCTGTTCGCAGAAACCCACTAGACCCTCCTCCTTGCAAAAGGAGATATTAGCATTAAAGACTCATTTTTTTCATTAGGATGTTATTTTAAGTGGCATTATTATCTCAATTATGATACAGGACCTTTGAAACTGACTTTGCAGAACATGAAATGAAGACAGATCACCAAGCATGTTATTTTTTAGGAAAAAACTCTATATTATTTTCCCTTTACATAAAAACTTTAACTTATATTATCTTATTCTAACACATTAATAGCCAAACAATTAATTTTAATTATAAATGTACATACTTGGCACTTTGCAAAGTGTATGGTATTTTGCAAATGAATGATAGAATTGACCTACCAGAAAGCAAAGTTTGGGGAATATTGCTTTTCTTAATGTCACATAACTTTCTCATTGACACCAATTTTTGAATGTGAAGAATCTTAATCAATGGTTTCATGATTTTGAAAGTATGTTATTTTTAGGTCTGATTAATTAAAGTATAGGATACTAACATACAATTTTTCAAGAGAAGTCCTCAGTATCTGTTAGATTGAGAGAGACTTAAGTTCTACTAAGAGAAATCGTGATGGCCCTTTGCAGATGCAATTTGTCTGGTCCAATAAAAATGCTACCAATCTAAATTTTCTCAACATTGCTTACACTCACAATTGTTTTAAAAATCCTAACTCTGAATCCTAAAATATTTATGAGAAATAATAATAATAAACAGAAGTGCCAGACCTTGAATCTTTACCATGCTCTTGACATCATTTTCAGCATCTTGCATATGACATTCATTTGCCCCCAATTTATATGAGAGTTCCTATTCCTTTTTTCTTATGAATATGAACATTTCAGTTTCATGCAGTTGAGAAACTTACCTAAGGCTACACAGCAACCAGGTGGCAAAACCAAGATTTTAATTCATGTCTGCGACACTCTGCGTTTCTATCATTTAAAACAGGCTTCACAGGTATAATTCTACAGTGGATCCACGTTCTGTTGAACAAAGCACCAAGTATCTGATGAAACAACTCCTAGATTTGCCCTTGAAATATTTTTGCCTCCTCGTATCACAAGCAGCCACTTGTCAAGACTGGTAGAACTGAAACTTCAATGGAGAATTGACAATAATTAAACAAAAGCTTCCTTGTTTTTTTTTATTTTATTTATTTTTATTGTTAAATCATAGCTGTGTACATTAGTGCAATCAAGGGTTACAATGTGTGGGTTTCATATACAATCTGTTAAGTTAGATACTTGATTTTCTTTTCCTTAGGTCTGCTCCAATGGCAATCAAAGGTCACAGTAAATAGAGTCATCAACTCCCTTTTTTGGTTCCTTTTTTCTGACTACAAATTCTATTGCATAAATCTCAGTAAAGGAAATGGAAAAAAAAAAAAAAAAAACTTCAGGCTTTGAAAAATACCATTCGAGTCTGTAATAAAGCATGCCGTGAGGAGCAGTTACAGACGCTACGGCTGAAGACACCATCGATGAAGTAGAACGCAAACATGGGGACAGTATGAAAGAAAAAACAAGGACATTGTGTTTTAAAATATTTTTTTTAAGTACTGGAATCTAGTTTCATTAGTGCCTGGAAAATAACTCAGGATTTACTTTTATTTTTTTTTTTTAGTAAGTCATATACACATAGTTCATGAATACATTTATGCATATGTGGGGTACAGTGTGCTGATTTTTTAAAACAATTTGGAGTACCTACATCAAATTAATTACTATAGCTTTTGCCTCATTTACTTGATTGTTGTGTTAAGACATTTATGTTCTATATTTGATAGATTTGACTTGTACTCTTGCAATATGCTCCATAGGCGTGGTCCCACCATTTACCACCTTCTATCTAACCTCCCTCCTCACCACCCTTCCCGCTCCATTTCTCTCCTTCATCCTGAGCTATAGTTGTGATCTATCCTTCCTAAGAAAGTGTGAGGAAATAAAAATTGGTTTCATAGAAGTACTGAGTGCATTAGATACTTTTTTCTTCCATTCTTGAGATACGTTACTTAGGAGAATATGTTCCAGCTCCATTCATGTAAACATAAAAGAGGTAAAGGCTCCATCTTTTTTAAGGCTTCATAGTATTCCATAGTATACATATACCACAACTTATTAATACATTCATGGCTTGGTGGATAACTCAGGATTTTATCTTACTTTTTTTCTGGATGATTGAAAATTAATGTTGGAGTCCCACTTTCATTCTGAGGTTCATCACCTTTCTTCCAAGGACATCTAATTTGCAAGCACTCAAGACAATAAACATATATGTGTATCCCTATGTAGCCATATGATTTAAGAAACCAAGCATTTAATTCAAAACTTAAAGTTACTTAATTCATCTTACCTAAATAGCTCACAAATCTATATAATGCATATGAGAAAAAGTAGTTAATACTTTATTGCTGGTTGACTTCTTAGCAGTTGCAAATTCAAATATAAACCATCTTATAAGACAAATACAATTCCATGGCAACCTTGTGAAATTGACTGAGACTTGTATTTTAACTTTATGAGATAGTATAATGCAATCCATGATTGTCACTCAAAACCTTCTAAGGGGTTCATTTCCATTAAATGACTTGGAATTCCCAGAGTACACTGGGAATAGCCCTGGCGTGGACAGCACCTTCTCCTTGTACTTTCCAACTTGAACAGATAATCCAAGGGGGATTTCACTCATACAATCTCACCATGAGGACTAGTCTTGAGAATAAACATTTCAACATTGAGTTTCTCATTAGCTCTACGACAGTTCCTTGAGAATTTGTGTGGCCTGCACAACATGATAGCATCAAACTGTTCTGGGAAAAAATAGAGTACAATTCTGCTCTTATAAGATGTATAAACATTTAATAGTAATATGCTCATAACACTTTTGTTCTTAAATACAGAATGATACATATTAAAAAACAAACATATTCCATGTGGTAAAGAGGATACCTGAAAATGAAAAAAAAAAAAATGGGTAAACAGGGTCAAGAAGTATTTTGAAAAACTAGGTATTTAGGGAGCTAAGAAACTAATTACAATTACAAAACTGATTCATTTCTAAAGAATAATATAAAATAAACATTTGAGATTATTATTTTCTTGGTCAGAAATGAAGCTCTATTGGACAAAATCTGGGCCTTTATTCAGTAGGAAACAACAAGATGAACTCAGCTACACTGGGCTCAGAACAGATATTGTATGTTCATAATCGTGTTTTGCTTTGGATTTTTATATTAAGCCAAGATTTAAAAGATTCTTGAGCATAAGAGAAAATGAGTCTACTAAGTGAGTTTACAGATCCAGGAAACTCTTACTGAGCTTTATAAAAGTAACGAATTAAATACCATTGTTGTAGAATTTTGAATAAAACTCAATAGTAGACATTGTTATGTCCCCCAAAACTTAAAAATTTTCCTTATACCTAGCATTTAAAAATATCTAAAGGCCAAATAAACCAATATGTATCAGGTACCTATTACAAAAATCCTTTAAAGTTTTTTACAATAGCATTTGAAGAAAACCAAAGGACCAACATGAATGAGCTAGAAGATCTACAGAAAAAAGTTATGTACTCGTGAGCATATTATTGTGTTGAAGAAAATATTACATTTAGATATGATACATGTAATTTACATATAAACATATTATTTAGTGTTTTTTCTTAAAAAATACACATTTGTAGTTAGTAAATGTTTAAAAGATCTGCTATTGAAAATGTAAAAAAAAAGTTCAATACCATTATCATCAGACTGATGCCTATGGGATATTATCTGGGGCTATCATCTCACCGAAGTTAAAATGGCTTTTATCAAAAAGACAGGCAATAACAAATGTTGCCAAGAATGTGGAGAAAGGGGAACCGTCATACACGGTTGGCGGGAATATAAATGAATGCAACCGGTATGGAAAACAGCCTGCAGCTTCCTCAAAAACCTCAAAGTAGAATCACCACATGGCCAGCATCCCCACTGCAGAGTGCACATCCAAAAGATGGAAATTTATTGTATTGAAAAGATACCTGAAGTTTCATGCTTATGGCCACACGATTCACAATAGCCAAGATATGGAATCAACCTCAGTGTCCACCAATGGGTGAATGAATGAAGAAAATGTGCTACACTACAAAATGGAGTATTAGATATGAGCCACAATGAATGAGCCGCAATGAAGGAGCCACAATGAAGGAGCCACAATGAATGAGTCACAAGAATGAGCCACGATGAATGAGTCACAATGAAGGAGCCACAATGAATGAGCCACAATGAATGAGCCACAATGAATGAATCACAAGAATGAGCCACAATGAAGGAGCCACAATGAAGGAGCCACAATGAATGAGCCACAATGAAGGAGCCACAATGAAGGAGTCACAAGAATGAGCCACAATGAATGAGTCACAATGAAGGAGCCACAATGAATGAGCCACAATGAATGAATCACAAGAATGAGCCACAATGAAGGAGCCACAATGAATGAATCACAAGAATGAGCCACAATGAAGGAGCCACAATGAATGAATCACAAGAATGAGCCACAATGAAGGAGCCACAATGAATGAATCACAAGAATGAGCCACAATGAAGGAGCCACAATGAAGGAGCCACAAGAATGAGCCACAATGAAGGAGCCACAATGAATGAGTCACAATGAAGGAGCCACAATGAATGAGCCACAATGAATGAATCACAAGAATGAGCCACAATGAATGAGCCACAATGAAGGAGCCACAATGAATGAATCACAAGAATGAGCCACAATGAAGGAGCCACAATGAATGAATCACAAGAATGAGCCACAATGAAGGAGCCACAATGAAGGAGCCACAATGAATGAATCACAAGAATGAGCCACAATGAAGGAGCCACAATGAAGGAGCCACAAGAATGAGCCACAATGAAGGAGCCACAATGAATGAGTCACAATGAATGAGCCACAACGAAGGAGCCACAATGAAGAAGCCACAATGAATGAGTCACAATGAAGGAGCCACAATGAAGGAGCCACAATGAATGAGCCACAATGAAGGAGCCACAGTGAATGAGTCACAAGAATGAGCCACAATGAAGGAGCCACAATGAAGGAGCCACAATGAATGAGCCACAATGAAGGACCCATAATGAAGGAGCCACAGTGAATGAGTCACAAGAATGAGCCACAATGAAGGAGCCACAATGAAGGAGCCACAAGAATGAGCTACAATGAAGGAGCCACAATGAATGAGCCACAATGAATGAGTCACAAGAATGAGCCACAATGAAGGAGCCACAATGAAGGAGCCACAAGAATGAGCCACAATGAAGGAGCCACAATGAAAGAGCCACAATGAATGAGTCACAAGAATGAGCCACAATGAAGGAGCCACAATGAATGAGTCACAATGAATGAGTCACAATGAAGGAGGCACAATGAATGAGTCACAATGAATGAGCCACAATGAAGGAGCCACAATGAATGAGCCACAATGAAGGAGCCACAATGAAGGAGCCACAATGAATGAGTCACAATGAAGGAGCCACAATGAAGGAGCCACAATGAATGAGCCACAGTGAATGAATCCTGCCATTTGAGACAATGTGGATGGAACTGGAGGATATTACATGAAATAAGACAAGCACAGACAGGCAAATCTCACATGTTCTCACCCAGACGTGGGAGTTAAATATTGAAAAGCCTTGATCTCACGGAGACAGAGAGTAGAATGATGGTTACCAAAGGCCGGGCAGGGGAGCGGGGAGAGAGTAATAAAGTGCAGATGGTGAATGGGTGCAAAAATATAGTTAGATAGATGAAGAGACTTGATAGCACAACCAAGTGACTATCATCAACAAGTTAGGGTATACTTAAAAATATGTAAACTGAAATAGTCAGTTTCCAGTTTCCTTATTTGAATGTAAACCGGAAGAAATGGTGAATGCCTGAGGTTATGGATGCCCCAGTTAACTTGATTTGATTAATTCCCATGTTATGCCTGTATCAAAGCATTACGTGTAATGCCTTTTGAAAACACACAACTAGTATGTACCCATAGTCATTAAAAATAAACATTTTTAAATAAAAAAGAAATATCAAAATATTTTAATCCACTATATAGAACAATTGACATTATTTAAATATCCAAGTATATTTATCTGTATATTATATACAGATAAGCACAAATGTAAATTAAAGAAAAAAAATAATCAGACATAATGAATGCATGGGGTGTTAACTATAGTTCAGCCGGAGGTGAGCCAACATTCTGTTCTTTATGCAAGTGGTATATTGATAAATAACCACATGTCTTCTTGTAATAAAGTAGTCTTGTTCTAAGATTAAAAGTAGACACATGGGTTCACTTTTATGCTTCTGCTCCAAGGTGAATGTCCATTTCTTTTAACCTGATCAAACATTTTTCTAATTATCTCTTCATGTACTTTTTATCAATTTAAAATCAAACAAATGTGTGTGCACATGCATATATTTTCATTCCAAAACTTTTGAAAAACTGCAATGCAAAATTCTAAATTCTACCAACAACAACAAAAAGTGCACAAGTCTGGATGTACTAAAAAGCTACCAATAAAGACTATTAATATTACAATATTTCTATCAAAATGTATGCCTATTTTTAGCAATAAGCTGAATTCATGGTTATGAGTATTAATTATACTTTATGATATACTAGGACAGTTTTCACTAAAAAATTAGTTATTTTTTTATTATTTATTTTTCAATGCTTTATCATCAAAATAGTTACTTTTTCCATGTAGTGGCATATGGTCTTCTCCTTCTAGTAATTTAGATAAAATAAGAATCACAGTATTAATATATATTTAACTGATTTAGATGCATCAGATAAATATAGTCACATTCAAATCATGAACTCCCTAAAAGTAGAGCCTTATTAGAAGTCTGTGTACTATTTTTCTATATATTTGAATTTTCCCTTTGCACAATTAAACTCTTTTTTGGGTTGAGAGCACTCAGAAACCTTCATAAATAAATTCAAAGGCATTTCATGTGATTATGTAGACTCTGTCACAGAAAGTTCAAAAGTAATACATAATATTTAGATATGAAAATGTAATAATATAAACCACATCTATATGACTGTATTTTCCATTAATAAGTACCTAAAAATATGCAATGATTTAAAATTATTTTACAAGGCATTCAAAATAAATGAAAAATAAGAACATTTTCTCTTGTAAATAGCAGGCAATGAGAAAATGCATCTCATTCATGTATTTTTTTACTGTGTGCCTACCATAGAGAATCTCACCTGGCTAGAATATGAAAATCTACGAGGCTTCTAAAAAATCCAGATTTCCTATTGAATCATAATCTCAGAGCATGACTATTTTGAAAATCCCCCCAGTAATTCTGCCAGGCAGCCAGGGGTGATAATCACTGGGGAAATGTATGCTTGGCACATGATTTTGTTGTAGAAATAAAGATATGTAAAATATAATCTTGCCTTTGGGAGAAGAGAGATAACTCTGTAGAAAGAGAGATAACTGCATAAGAAATGTGGTGAGGAAAGAGGCAAGTGTATGTGAAAATAGACAGTGATATCACAGATTAATTCTGTTCAAGTCTATCAGAAAAGAGTTGAAAGAAGAGAATCTAAAAAAATAAAAAAATAGGAATTTTTCTAGACAATAATAAAATGGCAGCAGACACCATAACCCGTCAAATGCAGGAGATACACGTTATTATTTTCCTTACTTTGCAGATAAACGGAGGCAGAGGGAAGTGAGGCCCGGGGCAGGTAACTTGGACATGGCTGTCAGGAGCTGGGAACTCTGCTTATCTAACTGCAGTGGTGCACAGCACTGTTCTCTTTAAAGTAGGGAAGGGAATACACAAAAAGGTAACACAGTGTACAGAAGAAAGGCTGAGATACTGTGAGCCTAGAGATATTATTCCCTTTTTTAAATTCATTCTGAGTATAGTGAAGATACATTTTGCAATGACTCATACCACGAGAACTGACTACCTCACTGAAGGTTAGAGAATTTGTCATTAGGCTTCCCTTTGCTCTCTTTAATTAAGATGATGTCAACAGAATACTACCTACACCAGAGTTTGGTAGCTGTCTAAACTCTGGAATTTAATAGATCTGTTCTGTGTATTCCACGTCTTTCTGAGAAGCTTCAAATGCTGACAGGCTTCAAATATTCCCCTTTACTGTTCACTCAACAGCATCTCTCCCTGTCATCTGTGGCTCCCTTCTTCCAAGACCTACTTCAGTCCTTTATACATCTTACTTTGTCTTCTCATCTCATTGTCCACTTTTTTCTGCCAGACCTCTGGATGTTGAAGTTGTCCAATGATTTTGGCCTTTCTCTTTGTAATCCCATTCAGAACCGCGATTGTAAATACTTTCCCCCAGTCCCTGATTCTACAATATATATTTGCCAGCCCAGACCTTTCTCAGAGCTCCAAACGTCTGGATCTTCTCGACCACTTCACATAGACACTTGTCCAAATGGAAGTCTTGGTTTTCCCTCACTCTACTCATGTTCAAGGATTGCCTACTTAGTAAATACCATAATCCTTTTGTTCAGGCCCAAATGCAAAATGTCATTCTTAATTTTTTTCAATGTTCTATGTCCTACATCAAAACCCCTAGCAAACTGTATGGAATCAACTGATGTGTTCAGAATCTGGCCTCCTACCCTTATTCATATGTTGTTTGAGCCGCCATCATCACTTTCTTGGACCATTGCAATTATTTTATAACAACTTATTCAATAATATCAGATTTTGGGTGGCACTTGTGCCTCAAAGGTAGGGCGCCAGCCCCGTATCCCAGAGGTGGTGGGTTCAAACCCAGCTCTGGCCAAAAACTGCAAAAAATAATGATAATAATAATATGTTTGCTCTTCTATAACTGTTTTTTTGGGGTATATCAGTCTCCAGAGTGATAATTTTAAGACATAACTCTATCTCACTCCTCTTCAAATACATTCCATCAAACAAAACATCATCCAGTTGCCTATTATGTTCCTACACTTGTAAAAGACAATATCTGTACTTTATTTACATTCCCCCGAATCCCTTTTACCGTATCTGTGCCCAGGTAGCAGACATTAAATGAATTGTTTGCACGTTAATCTCTTCTCAAATTCTGTTTTAGGGAATGAGACCTAAAGATACCCTGTTTCCACTGTCAGAGTAAAAGGCCAGGAGATGGGGCCGAGAGCAGAGATGGGAGCTTGAAGATTGGGTGCAGGTGTTGGAATAAACGACCATCCAGCAGAAGCTAAGTAGAGGGGCTGATAACCTCAGGCAAGAACTAGCTCCAACTGCATGTCAACTGTCTCCATCACCTCACTACACTTTGGCTAATTATAGTATTATTCATGTTGTTGTTTTACAATTTCTTTGCCATTGAAATCACCATGACAGTTCTGAAACAACCATATAAAATATGAAAATGGGAGTGAATCCAATTCTAGGAATTACTATCTAAATTCTTAGTAAACTCCAAGCACTTGGTCTTAAATATTTCCCCCCTCAATGCTAAAGACTCCATAAGACAAAAAAGTCTTCCTCCCAGCACAGCTGCTTTTTTTTTTTTTTTTTTTTTTTTTGCAGTATTTGGCCAGGGCTGGGTTTGAACCTGCCACCTCTGGCATATGGGGCTGGCACCCTACCCCTTTGAGCCACAGCTGCTGTTGTTAAGCTTGCCTGTTCTCTTTCTCTTGAGAGTGTACTTCACCTTCAATCTCTCAATAAAACAGCAGCTTGCATGACTTAGGTGGTTCCTTCTGAAATTCTTTTCTCCCCCAATGACCAACAACCAGGAAACACTTCTACTTGGAGGCTGCTAACATCCTGATCCAGTCATATGGACTTCCTTTTTATTCTTCAAATAAATCAGGGTCATTCCTAGCTTTAGAGACGTTATACATGTTCTTTTTTCACTCTAGAATATGCTTTCTCCGTATCTTTGAATAACTAGTCCTTTATCACCAGTCTTAGCTCAGTGGAAATTTTTCATTAAAGGTTTCCTAAGTAAGTCTGTTCCAGGTCCATCTTTACCAATGATCTATCTTATTACCTTAATAGCACTAATAAAATAGGATTTATGTCTATGTTATTCACTGTACTACAATGCTTACCAGAACATTGCAAGCCTTCAATAAGAGCATTGTTGAATAAATGTTAAATGAGGTGTTTCTCTAGTAGATAATATCTCCCTGTCAAAGCATAAGTTTGTCAAACCCATTTTGACATGCAAGTTTATGTTTAGAAGGTGAACCAAAAATGAATCTAAAATGATGTAAGTCTTTGAAGCACATTTATTTTTCACTGTTCCTCTATGCCATGAAATAATGTTAGGTAGTTGACTATTATATCACTTTATGCCCAATATCACATATGCAACATTTTCAGCTAGCTGATTTAGTTAGTAGTACATCATTTGCATGGATGTTTACGAAGAGATATTAGCTAGAGGGACGGAGGGAGGGGGGTGGGGCCTTGGTGTGTGTCACACTTTATGGGGGCAAGACATGATTGCAAGAGGGACTTTACCTAACAATTGCAATCAGTGTAACCTGGCTTATTGTACCCTCAATGAATCCCCAACAATAAAAAAAAAAAAGAATAACTTCCATGCTGCTGTAACAAAACATCACAAACTGGGTAATGTGTTAATACAAAAAACAGAGATCTATTCTCTCACAGTTATGGAGGCTGCAAAGTTCAAGGTCAAGGAGCTGCCAGGGTCAGTTGTGTGGTGAAGGCTTCTCTGTTTCCAAAATTGGGCCTTCTGGCTGCATTCTTCAGAAGGGAAAAAAGCTGTGTCCTCAGGGCAAGGGGGCTGAACGCTGTGTGAAGCTTCTTTTATCAGAAACTTAACCTCTCTCAGGAGGCCTTGCCTCTTAATACTGCATGTATCATGCCAGCAGAGATTAAGTTTAGGAATAAAATTCTTAATTTTTTTTAATTAACTCATTTGTACATAGATCATAAATACATGTATGCCATTATGGGATTCAATGTGTTGATTATTTGTACAAATTGGAGTGCTTACATCCTACTGTAAGCACTCTGATTTGTAAAATTTTTAAATTTAAAAAAATACTAAATACTATTTGTTTTGATCATGAAAAATTTGAAGCACATACGGGACATTCAAGCAAGGATTCTATGAAAAGCTGGAAATACGGGCCTGATATTTGCTTAAGAGATATCAAGTACATATAAGAACATATTTGAAAATATTGCAGATACATAGGAAACTGTTTCCAAGGGAAAATTTTAGGGGGAATATACTTGGATCATTGGTAATGAGGAAAAATAGAGAAAGAGGGTTGAGCTGCAAGGCAATCTTCCAGCTTTCCTCTAGTAAGGGCTCCAGCAGCCCCGACAGCGAGGTCTAGAGCTGGAAAGTCTTTTAGAATTAAGTCAAGATGGAGCAGGGAGCAGCTGTTACCTCTGCATTTATTTACTTATTTATTGTTATTATTATTATGATTATTATTTGTGGGTTTTGGCTGGGGCTGGGTTTGAACCTGCCAACTCCAGCATATGGGGCTGGCGCCCTACTTCTTTGAGCCACAGGCGCCGCCCTACCTCTGCATTTATTAATGGTTGGTTTCTGTCCCCCCGGAAGGAAACATCATAGTGAAGGTATTTAATCAGATGATGCCGTCTTTAAAGTGGGAAGTCCATGACGCATCTCCCAGTAGCTTGGGGAATAAACCCTTCATTCCTGGAGGGGAATCTGGGCTTTCTATCAGAGCACCAGAACTTATCATGCAAAATAAAACAAATAATATATAATTTTCTCAAGTAAATTACTTATGCACTTGAAGTTGATTTATACTGTTACAATATTCTCAAGCGAAGTTCCTGCTTTCTCTTTCATGAAAGGATTATTTTAAGTAGATTGAAAATAGCCTAATTGTGAAATGTTCTAGAAACTTTTTACTGGCCTGACAACTTATGCAACAAATTATCAATTGCTATATATAACTTAACTTTAGAAATCTGTTCTCAACAAGCCTGATCTTGTGGCTATCTTGGAAGAAGGTTTATTATTCTCTGTGAACCACAGTCTGAGAGATTCTAGGAAAAGGTGCCACCATCTTTCAAGGGAAGTCTGGGCCTAAATAAAGTGACTGACATTTACAGTGCTCAGGAAAGGGCTGCACAGTCATCCTGACAATTAATAATGAAGTAAAAGGAAGGAGACACCTTTAAAGAGATACTAAGAAGGAGTATGTGAAATGAGGCACACAGATGGATACTCCATTATTTAGGAGATGAGCAGTTCTAACTCTTTCCTGCTTCAGGAAGTTAAATCTTCACTAGGCATAAATGTGGTTCTTACTTATTTACATTTATCACAATTATACCTACCCAACCTTACACCTAATTATACCCAATAATGTGGTCTCCTCACCTGTCTGTGAAAAGTTTTAAAGTCCCTGTTAATATCACTGATTTGTGATTTTTAATCAAAGTAGAAGTTGAGCTCAATGTCGTAGTCATATCCATATCCATGTTCCCTTTGCCTTCCACCTCTTTTTATTTTTTGAAGTATATTTTTAACTCTTCAGAAAACTATCTTAATTTTAGTAATTCTGTAAAACACATTCTCATATAATTTCACCTTTCTTTCTTTTTTTTTTTTTTTTTGAGACGGAGTCTCATTATGTCACCCTTGATAGAGTACTGTGGCATCACAGCTCACAGCAACCTCAAACTCTTGGGTTTAAGTGTTTCCCTTGCCTCAGCCTCCCAGCAGCTGGGACTACGGGTGCCCACCACAACACCCAGCTATTTTTTTGGTTGCAGTTGTCAGTGTTGTTTGGCAGGCCCAGGCTGGGTTCGAACCTGCCAGCTCTGGTGTATGTGGCTGGCACCCTAGCCGCTGAGCTACAGGTGCCGAGCCAATTTCACTCCTTTCTTAAAGTTTTGCATCACTAGACTAACCTCATGAAAAATTAGTGACACATAGATTATGTGATACATTTTATTATTATTAAAAATAGTGTTAATGGCTTCATACTTTCAGTCACATGTTAGGAAATGTTTCCTCAATTAGATTACAGATTCAAGTATAAAATTCATGTCATACATAGTTTCTGGAATAACAAAGAGGGCGTAGCGTAGTGAGTTCTGCCCCTGGTTGGTTGATAATATGATCCACAGAGGCATTAAAGCAAGTTGTTCAAAAGGAAATAGTTTGCTTGAGTTCCAACAACTACAAGGACAAACTAGGTTTCTGGAAATAAGCTGCTTTTTCAGCTTCTACTTAATATAAAATTTAATCAGCGTTATTTTCTGGATAAGTGTGTTAAGTCCCAGGGTTCAAAAAAATGATTATTTTTTTCTCACCAGTACCATCAAGCAAAAGAGGATAGAACAGTTTGACTCTGGAGAAAGAAATGGGAAATTTGAACTTCATGTAAATAACAGTAAAAAAAATAAAGAAAACACTACGATTTGGTTATAAGCCATATCTTTGAATCATCTCATTATATTTCCCCCTATAGGCATAAATTCCCAGGTGTTTGCTTAAACAAATATGAAATGAAAGGAAAGGCAAATTCAATTATTTTCACTCAGCAACTGAAATTAGCATGATGGAAATGTTTGGGAACAGGTATAATTAGAAACAACAGATGTGTTTTTATGTATTGAGTTGCCATGTTGTAATCACAGAAATAATCACAATGTCTTAGAAAGTCATATCATTTTGAGATCACTAAAATTATATATATGTGTGTGTATTGATGTTAATATGAAAAAAGCAAATTTTTTGTAAATTGGGTTCCTTCCACCAGAAACGCTATTTTAAAGATGTAGATTTTTTTTTCCAAAGTCACTTGACTCTCACCAGACTATATTCTTCTATAAACATTCCTCTCACCATGATATGAAGCAAGAAGTCTTATAAATGCTACTTCTTACAAAACTATGTTGGCTTTGATGGGACTAAGGCCACCGCTCCCTGAAATACTTCTCTAGGAGATGGGAATATGGCTCCCCCACAAACATTCACATTCATTGCTTTGAGCTAAAAGAAATTGAGAATAAGCGTAGAAAAAGTTCTTTACCTTCCCCTCCACTGTCTAAAATGAAGAGGAAACTCCCCTTTTGTAAAGGAAATTAACATCTATAAAGAAAAAATTTATTAGTCAAAGTATCTACAACAGAAAGAGAGCGACTATGAGAAAACTTTTTCTTTTTTTGCAGTTTTTTTTTTTTAGCCAGAGCCGGGTTTGAACTCACCACCTCTGGTATATGTGGTCAGCACCCTTGAGCCACAGGAGCCTTTTATCACTTGAGAAATGTTTATTTTCCTAACAAACAACTTTTATTCATACATCCTGCCCTTCACCCACCCACCCTTATTCCCCTTTGTAGTTCAGAATAATATATAAGTCTCAGTCACTTGGCTGTGTCTTTGAGTCTCATTTATGTTCAGGACACTGACTTGTGGGTACCTATAGGATTACATTGTTTTTCTCCTGTTAATCTATTTTACGTCAATTAAGTTTATAGACCAGCCAAAGAATTTAGAAGGGTACAAGACAACATGACCCTTCCATTTGGCTAAACTGAATAACAAGATACTTAAACATTTTTACAATAATAATAGCTGATCAAGAATGCAAAGAATACCAGCCTGGAATAATTAGGATATTAACAATTATATGGATACAATGTGTTTGATGAAGTGGATACTTCCAACTAAGTCTGGATTATTTTCTGTATGAGGATGTAAGAAACAGCCTTCGTAAGAATTAATAAGTAACAATAATCTGAAATGTTTGAAGTTTATAGCACAGTTTCTATGCAAAATTTTAAATCAAAACATGTTTTCCACCTGAGATTTTACATCCCGGTTGTCACATATATTTCTATCTCAAACGGCTTTTCCCAAAAGATTGATTTCTCTTTTTAGGAGACTAATAACAACTAATATTCTAACAAAATAAATTGTCAACAAAACAAAAGACCTGCCACTGATGATCATGGCAATGAAAGCTAAATGTTATTACCTCTAAGCAGTGCAACAAAGTACTAATTTTACCAAGATGCTTTCAAAAATACTTTAGAAAATCTTCATCACTCTAATGTTTTGTGGTGTCTATTCCCTACCAAGTTGATTAATATGGGCTAGATAATAACATTTCTCCTTCAATGCTATTAGGATATGGGGCTGAAAAGAATATACTGGAGGCAAAATGCAGTCATCCTATCTTTTTGTACTTTATATCGAAATGTATACCTTATTCACACTCCTCTTTAAATTTCCTAACTCGATCTGTTATAGTCAACTCTTTGGCAATAAAAGATATTTTGGCTCAGCCTCTATTGGAAGTCTCTATATTTACTCACACACCCATAGGTCTAGAAATGCACAGCAAGAAATGGGATTTTTGAGTGTCAGGACCAAATGTTTCATACTTTTTAAGAACTTTTAATTTTAGCCTAGTTTCAGATTTACAGAGAAGTTGCAGAGAGGGCATGGAAGGGTTTTGATCTTCCCCACCTTCAGTCTTCCTTCTTCCAACATCTGACATTTCTGTGGTGCATTACTCACAATGAATGATGCATTTTTATTAACTGGAGTCCATGTGCTGCTCACATTTCTTTAGTTTGTACCCGTTATTGTTCCCCAGTTCCAGGATCCCATGGAGCATGTAGTTCTAATTTACATATTTGTCAGCGTGTTCCTCGGGCTCCTTTTGACTATGAAGCTCTCTCGTACTTGGATTTGACGGCCTTAACAACATAAGGGGTATCACTCAGCTGTCTCATGAAATACCTCTTAATTGGGGTTCTTCTGTTATTTTTTTCCATGAATGGGTTTGAAGAGGAAGACCACAGAAGTAAAATGCTCCCTCTCTCTACTTCAAGCCAAAGTTACATACTGTCAGTGAGACTTATTACCGTCAATGGTAAACTGGATCATCTGGGCTGAGACAGAATGTGCAAGAATTCTCCACTGGAAAGTTTCTCTTTTTTCCCTCTTTTCCACACTATCATTTTTAACAGGTAGTAATTATTCGCATCACCCCTTTGGGAGTGGACAGTTATAGCCCACCTTGAGGGTGAAGTGTCTTCCTAGATTAGAATGCTCTGCCTGTGAGATGTGTTTATTCTGCACCATTTATTGGTTGTCACTTATTTATATTTGTATGGACCCATGGATATTCACTTGCTGCTTTGAGTTATAATTTAATACTGCTTTATTTTTGTGCTCAAAATATTCCAGACTGGGTAATCATATGTTCTTTCCTTGGGTGCCTGTGTTCCTCTAACACATCCCCATGGTTGTGGGTATTTTTTTAAAAAGAATATTACTCAGGTCAGTTTTAGATTCACAGCAATATTGAGAGGAAGGTACAAAGCTATTTCATACACCTGCTGCCTCCACACACGCACAGCCTCCCCGTTATCGACACCCCAGCAGAGCGGGGTGTTTACAGCAGATGAATCTATACTGACAGGTGATTAACACTCAAAGCCCATGGTCTACACCAAGGTTTCCTCCTGGAGTTTTACATCCTCTTGGCTCAGACAAATATATAATGACAGGTATCAGTCATCACGGCATCATACAAAGTAGTTTCACAGCCCTAAAAATCCTCTATGCTCCACCTCATCCTCCTCTTCTCCCGCCTGGCAGCCTGTAATCATGTTACTGAATTTATAGATTTACTTTATCCGGAATGCCATATGGTTGGAATTCCACGTTCTGTGGGCTTTCGGACTATTTCCTCCTTGTATTTTCACAGCTTGATAGCTTATTTCATTTTAATAATTCATTAAAATAAATAATAATAGATAATAACATTCATAAATGTAATACAATAATGATATTTCATAATAGCCAATAAAATGATAAATAATGTTCCATTGCCTGGCTGTGAACCATATCCATTCAGCTACTGAAGGATATCTTGGTTGCTTCCAAATTTTGGCAGTTATAAACAATTCCGCTGCAAACTGTCACATGAGGCTTTTTATGTGGACATAGGTTTTCAACACCTTTGGGTAAATACAGGAAGCATGATCGCTGGATCCTGTGGTCAGAGTCTGTTCAGTTTTGTAAGCAATGCCAAACCGTCTTTCCAGCAACTGTACCAATTGCATTTCCCCAGCAACCAAGGAGAACTTCTGCAGCTCCACATCCGCATGTGCTGTTGTCGGGGTCTGGAGTTTGGCCGTTCTTAAAGGTGTGTGGAGGGGTCCTTATTGCATTAGTTCGCATTTTCTTAAGGACACCTGGTGTACATCATGCTCTCACATACTAATTTGCCATCTGTGTATCTTTTTTGGGTGAGGTCTCTGCCAAAGTCTTTGGCTCATTTTTAATCGGATTCTTTTCCCGTTCTGTTTTACATACTTTTTGTATACTGTGGAAAACAGTCCTGTATCAGATAAATCCTTTGCAAATAATTATTCCCAGGGTGTGGCTCCTTTTTTCAGTCTCTTGACGAAGCAGACATTTGAATTTTAATGAAGTTTAGATTATCAATTTTTTCCTTGCATGAATCACACCTTTGGAGTTGTATCTAAAAAGGTATCCCTGGGCCTGAGGTCACCCAGCTTTCCTCTTGTGCTATCTCCGAGGTGCCTGTACTTTTCATTTTAGGTTCAGGCCTGTGATCCATTTTAAGTTAACTTCCGTGACGGGTGTAAGAGCTGTGTCTGGATTCACTGTTTTGTTTCGTATTGGGGTACTCAGTTTTTCTGGCACTATTGCTCTGTTGCACTGCAGTTGACTCTGTTCACGTGGCCTGTGTAATTCTGCTTTAGACGCACCTGGTGCCCTCCGAACTAAAAACATCACTGGCCTGAGTCACAGGTGGTGGACATGCTCCACAGTGTAACACCACTGGACAGCTCTGGAGGAGTATTTTGGCCAAAGTCTGATGGCTCCTGAATACTGATATCAGATTTAAAGCACAAATGTATGTTGGCCATTATTTGCCCGTTGGACCAGAGTCTGTTTTCTTGGTACACTAATGCCAGGAAAGGCTCTGACACCATCCGTTTGGCCCATATAGTTCCTTTTTTAGAAAAGGAGGGCTTTAAATAATGTGCTGCCAGCATGAGAAAAGTTGAACTTTGATCTGAATTCAAAAACTTTTACTCAAGCGGAACTTTCTTATCTCATGCCTCTTCACTCTGTATTTTACAAAAGGCCTAAAGAACGAGAACGTAGTTTGGAGAACAGCAGAAGAGCCTGACGAGGTCACTATGGTCACAGAAAAGCTCCTCTAGGACGTTCATAACATCGGACAGATGGTGGTTGGGAATACAACTGTTCTGGACACCACAGAGGCCTCTCAAGGTGCAACCTTGACAGAATGCTGCACCTGCGCTCCCACAGCCCTCTCAGGGCTCTCTAAAATTACTAAAAAAAATTCAAGAAACAAACATGTAAATCAGAGTGTGTAATTTACCTAGTATCCCCTATCTGGTTCTGCAGGCTCTGCAGATTGGGGATGTCACTCGTTCTCTTGGTATAATTTAAATGAACTTGTGTCTTGCTTTAGAAATGAACTACAAACCCTAATTGATAGTTATCTACTCTCCGAGTATTTGTTTGCATTGCAGTGAGTGAGTTCCAGAGTCCTAATTCTAATGCCCAGCCATTGCCCCATGCCACGACCCACAGTTTGTACAACTGCAGAAGGAAGGGTAAGCTTCTCTGCACCCAGCACTAAGCCACGATCGCTGAACTTTCTACACTTCTGAAAATCTGGATTTCACAGAATCTCATCCTGGCTGTCCTTGGCCAAAACACGGGACTGAAAGAGAACCTGACAGGGACTGCAAGAATGAAAATCAGAAACAACAAGAAAGAAACTCTATAATCAACCTTTAATTTACTAATTTTGCTTTTTTCCTCTACATGCAGACTCACACGGATTGCACAAAGGAACACGTACTCATCATAACAGGCCTGGCCCATCCAGGGGCTTCTCAGTCTGGAGGGAAAGGAATTTATTCTTGAGGAAGAGCAGGAGGTACAGGGACCGAAATGCCTCCTTTGGGAAAGAAAAGAGGACTGGCCGATTCCAAGAAAGTTGGAGTAAATTCAGAATTGGGCAGGTTACAAGTAGTGACTGCCTATTATTATTAGCTAAAGATTAGAGCATCTCCAGGGAGTGTCAGGGTGGCTCAGAACTTTTAGGAGAGAAAGGTGCTTTTGTAAACAGCTCACATAAGGAACAGCCTCAAACCTCTACCTTACAGGGCCTCTCTACGTCCTGGGTTCTAAATGTACCTTTCAGTTGTCACAGTGCTGACCACTCTCAATCCGCTCAAGAGTCCCATGAATGAGATTTCAGACCCTCCCTAAATGGGTCGCTAAGGTAACATAGATGGTTCAAACGTCAGTCTAAGAGATTAAAGATGATTTATTGTCAAGACTAGCTGGGCGATTCTGTCTTTAAGGCATCTTACATATTTTGAGTAACCAACACATGGCATTATTTGAAACTAAATTTTTACTATGTATTTTTAAAATCAGAACAAATTCTAGCTATTTGCTAGGTAGTATTTAGTTATGTTGAGGTGCAAATACGAATCTTCCCCACTTTTCTTTGCACTTTCATAACACTTTATCTCTCACTCCACGGATTAGCATTCCCATCTTTTTCCTCCTCCTGGACCCAGTTTTGAATGTGGAAATACTCTTTACTTATAGTATATATGGCCCAGAATATCAGGAAGAAAAAACGGTGCATTCTATTTTCCTCAACAATGATACTGATGTAGTTGTAAATTGACAAGCTTACAAATGCGAAAATTTCAAGTACGACAGGTTCATGGTGCTTTTTCTTTGTTCATCATTCAATTCTGTCATTCTGTCACTATTAAAATCTTTCATCTTTAGAAACTAATTACCCTGTTCAATTTCTAATAGTTTCTTCATTCTGTAACCGTGAAAAGAACGAACCATTTGAGTAGAAGCGCTGATTAAAAATGAACAGTCATATCAATTGAACAGGTTACATCCTTTTCAAAGCTTATAATTAATTTTTATTAGTTGAAACTGTGTTTTGTAGAATGAATAGGTATCTTTTACTGAGCTTAAAACGAAGGCAAGAGTTTGTTAGAGTGCAAGCAGAATATTTGAATTTGGCTAATATTTGTAGCTTTTAATTCCAAATTTGTTTAAATGACAGAATGTACTCAAAATCCTGGACTAAAAGCTATTGTAAAATTTTGCAGAAGTTCAGACCTTCAAGCTTCATTTTATTTTCAATATCACGGTTACTTATCTTTGATTATCAACTGAAAAATATTTTCTATTCACCCTTAGTTTACTTAAGTTCTAATTATAGTTTCTTATTTTTCTTTAAATGGTATAATGGAAGTTTTACATACAGTTCAGTCTCACATCACGTAAGAAAATTTTTGTCATGTAAAAGGAACTATTTCAAGCTCTTTAAGTAAAATATGCTTATTGCTAAATTTAAAGGTATATATTAAAGGTGAGTTAATGCATTGGAGTTTTATCTACATGTATCTAAAGACATAAAATACTTCTCTGTGTGTTTTATAAACTCACTTCTTTTTTCATTTTATAAAAGTTAGCTTTATTGAAGCGTAATATATATAACAAAATTTACCAATATTAAATGTATAATTCAATGAGTTTGATAAAACCACCACCAAAATCAAGTTAGATTTGAGAGTTGGGACACTTCCATTTTCTGGTTGTTTTACATAAAGTTACAATGATCTTTCCTGTCAACCTCTGAAATGGAGGCAGATTTCCAGACAGTGTCTGAGGGAGATGGGCTTAGGGTCAGGAGAGCAGGAAGGGCCAGGTTTGACTATAACCAGACACGGGTTTGGAGCTCTGATTTCTTCTTTTGGAAACGTCATGAGTTTGATAAAACCACCACTAAAATCAAGTTAGTTGAGAGTTGGGACACTTCCACTTTCTGGTTGTTTTACATAAAGTTACAATGATCTTTCCTGTCAACCTCTGAAATGGAGGCAGATTTCCAGACAGTGTCTGAGGGAGATGGGCTTAGGGTCAGGAGAGCAGGAAGGGCCAGGTTTGACTATAACCAGACACGGGTTTGGAGCTCTGATTTCTTCTTTTGGAAACGTCCCTCTGGCTACCACAGGAGGATGATTCCCTGAACAGGCAGCATCAAGATGTGAAAACGGGGATGCCCTTGTCACTGCAGCAACTCTCAGCCCTCAGACCCCAGATCCACCCAGGAACAGGGAAGAGAAACACATGCATTTAGAGCAGTTGTAACAGCAGAAAAGGCCAAGAGCTGACAAGATAAGGGTCTGTCCCCAGGAGGCTCAGACGTGAAGACAGACTCAGAGGTACCAAAGTACAGAGAAACAAGCATAGGCTTAGAGGATACCACTAAGAATGCCATCTTCAAGCATTTAACACATTTGCCAGTTAATATTTGTGTCATGTTTTTAGAAATGCTTGTTTCCTAATAGAATGTTATTTCCACCTGGGAGGGCTGCTGCATCTTACAGTCAGTGATAACTGATTAGTAATTTTTAGACTTCAGGCAGGTCTTCGGCAGGTCCTGGAGAGACTGTGTCTCCTCAGCGTTGTTGAGGAATGTGGGGCATCCTCTGTGAACAAGAGAACCAGCTGCTGCTTCTCTAGGAACTACTGGAGGTTGTCACATCAACTGTGGTTCCTCAACTCTGGGATCCACATGCAGTCTAGACGACCAAAGTTGCAAGACCAAGCTCTTTGGTCCCTCCAATGAGATTTTGGGCCGCTATGCAAATGAGCCCAAATTTTAATTTGGACATGCTCTCCACAATCCTGCTGCTCTCTCTGAAGCAAAACCAGGACTCCCCATGAAAGTCTTTCCTTCCCCCAGACCAGCAGAGCCCAATCATGTTCTCAATCTTGCCCACACAAGGAAGGTAGACCCCAAGATTGAAGGAGGCTTAAAGGATTTGTCAAGATTCACTCCGGGGCAGTGGAAGGCAGTATGTTTCTGGTTTGGAAGAGCTAAAGGCTGCCTGGGTCTCTCATGGGTACTGGGTGTGGAGAGCGGGCCATGAGGCTGCAGGGCCCCCACAGCCTGGGAGACGGTCAGGGAACAGATCACCCTCCGCTGTTTTCCTCCTGCTGAGTCAACATGTTTTTCCTCCTTTTAAAATAACATGTTTTTCTCCTTCATAGATGTTTTGCCAGAAGTCACATCTCTCTTTCTTTTCTTTACACATTATGCAGAAAACTATGCAACCTTCCCTTTTATTTCTTATCTTTAACATACGTTAACAATGTAATGCAGTAGAAACCATCCATAGAATGGATTGTTCTTAATAAAGTTATTTACTTTTTCCAATCATTTGGTAGGACCAAAAATATGTTTTTTGTGTATGCTACTTCTTCATCAAAACCCTGCTGAGAGACTATCAAATAAAGCTGATTTTGTATTTAGGCACTGGCTGCAGCCTCAGCTGCTCGGTTCCGTCCTGTCTCTTGTCTTTTTTCTCTCATTCCCACTCAGGTTTATTCTCCTTCCTCGTGCTGGTTTGTGAAAATTGGATGTGGGGTCAGCAATGTTCGTGAAGAAGGGAGACCGTCTCTGTGAGCCCTAAGCAGACCCAGCATGGGTCCTCTCAGCCACAGCTAAGTCATGCTCATGTCTAAACCTGTCGGTGGGTGTCACAAGGATTCAGACAACCATGGTTTTCTCTAGGCAGTGAGAGAGGGAACGCTGAGGTTTCCTACCCTGAGCACACTGGTGACTGAGGCTCACCGTGACTGTTGGTAGAGGCCACAGATTCTCCCTCAGGCACAAGCAGTGACAGGAAACTGCCAGGGACCCAGGACAGGTGACAAAGTGAAAAGTAACTCTTGAAAGCTTTCCACATACCTGGCAATCAGAGGCAAGCTTCCCATCAGGACTGTTGCGTTGTACAAGTGTAAGGGGCCAGATTCTAAGCTCCCAAGACTTTTCTGTCCTAATCCGTGAGACGGTGAAACTGGGAATGTGGCAGACACCCTCCTTGAACAGGTGAACAGGTTATGCTTATACTAACGGCCTGGCAATGCTGACTTAAGAAAGAATTACCACGTGCGCTTGATCTAATCATATGGGCCCTATAAAAGCAGAGAATTTCCCCCAATTGTTAGCACGTGAGAAAGTTGGTAACCCAAAGTGTGAAAAGGATTCTTTGCACTATTTCTGGCAAGCAGATTAAAAGGCCCATACATTGAAAGAGCAGAGAAACTATCACTTTCGTATAAAAATGTCAAATATTTAAAATTTCATGATTAAACATCACCCAATATGATTTTAATAATAATGAGTCATTATAATAAAATGTAATACTAATTTTGGGCTTCCAGAATTTTTTCTGTAATGTCAATACTTGACGTTGGCTTGGTCTGTAGACTGATAATGACTTCAATATGGGACAATGTGAACTTTGACCACATTATGAATTCAGTAACCCTCTAAAATAAGTAGCAGTCCTGTTTCATAAAATCGCAGCATTTTTTTCTAGAAAAACAAAAATTGGAGCCAGAATGGTCCTCCTCTTTCTTGTCCTGTGGCAAATTCTTTCCGCTATCTTTTCTCCCTGGATGAGGATGCTTTGAATGTTCTCACACAACCCTAATTTCTTCCATCTCGTAAACCCCTGGATGATGCCACTTGCTAGCAGTTGAAAAAGAAACACTCTACCAGGCTATTAACACACTTCTTTTTTTTCTAGTATCATTTTACAAGACTGCATTTTAAAAGAGCCTTTGTAAAAGCAGCACACATGTCTAATTACGACTAATGAATAAGTGTATTTAGCAAATTGAAAATGCAATAATTTCTTAGACTTCTAATGCTAATGAGTTAGGCGAAAAAATCTAGAGCTAAATTCCCTGTTGCTCCTTCTATACATTTTCTAGAATCCTAGTATAGAGTCCCAATCAATTGAGAAAGTGATTCAAGTTGGGAACACTAGCTCATTCCTAGGAACATTATCCAATCAATTACCTGCTAATGGCATCCACCAGCCCGTTTTAGGGAAAGATTCAGTTGCAATAAAATTAAATTACAGTCACATTTCTTTTTGTGTCAGGTGTGGAAGTAATAAAAACAATCAACGCGTTTTCAACTTCTTCTTTAACAAAAATCAGATCATGGTAACAAACTCACGAGTGGGTCAGGCTATCAAATTGGAAATCGATTCAGAAGCATTTCCTATTAATTGAAAATTATTTTAATGCACATTTTTTACATTGCAAAAAGTGTAATTCACACAATCTCTGTCTAGAAACAAAATGAAATTAATTCACACTGTTAAATTTTATATCATGCTGTTTCTCTGAATGATTTCCCTGTACCAGGTACAGTTTATCTACAATATTGTAAACAGTTTCAGTTTAGGAAGATGTAACCTCGGCGGAAATGGTTGACAACTATAGTTAGAAAGAATAACCAATCATTCAGATGTATTTTCTTAAGGTACAAGGAATCTGGTCCTGGCTAGGTAGAAAATGTGAAAGAGTGAAAATAGCTAACACACAGCCTTGACTTCTGGGAAACAGGAATTCTTTCTGATGAGTCTGAACATATGTTAAAATCATTAGAAAAATAATGTATTTGGTTAAAGTTGTATAGAATGATAGCGATTACCTATGTATTTGGAAATCAAAAGTATTGTTCATAATGTGTGTTGATAATTTTAAAGGTTTACAAAAGAATGAGGAAAAACAAAAATAAAAGTAGTTTGATTATTGTAGTAGAAAAAATAAGATTGCATGAAAGAATGTTTGCCTCACGACATTTGAATTATATTCAAACAGTCATTGTCTTAGTCTGTCTAACAAAATGCCACACCTTCTGGGGCAAGACATCATGGCAAGAGGGACTTTACCTAACAAATGCAATCAGTGTAACCTGGCTTATTGTACCCTCAATGAATCCCCAACAATAAAAAAAATAATAATAACATTGAAAAAAACAATGCCACAAACCGAGTATCTTATAAAGAAGAGAAATGCATTTCCACATAGTTCCGGAGGCGAAAGTCCAAGATCAAACTATGGGTAAATTTGATGTGTGGCGAAAGCCCACTCACTGGTTCCCAGACAACTGTCTTTTTGCTGTGTCCTCAGGTGGGGGAAGGGCAAGGGAGCTCTCTGGACCCTATTTTATAAGAACACTAGTCCCCCTCATGAGGGCTCCATTCTCATGACCTCATATAATATTAGTTACTTCCCACAAAGCCTCATGTTAAGAGGTAGGGTTTCAGCATTTGTAGAGGGGGTGGTGGGGGATGCCTTCAGTCTATAGCAGTCCCTTTGTCTAAACATAAAAGAGAGTTTAGGTTAGAAAGAAAAGTTGTCTTTCTATACATCCTAAATGAAATTACTCTCAGCAACACTGGAGTGAAATTAGCAATAAACATGAACATACCACAATATAAAATATAACTAGCATATATAACTTTTTACCATGCTGGCGATAGCAATAAGCCTGGTTAAAATACAAAGTTTGTGTTTCATACTGAAGGAAGGAAAAGGCAATCTTCTTCCAGTTCTGTTAAGTTGATGGCATCAAAAGTTAGTAATATGTCAAAGATTAAAAGTTCTTATATCAAATTGCTATAGAATCTTATGTTCAATGGGCTTCTTTTCCAAAAGACATTTTTAATGTTTATGAGACCATAAGGAAAAAGGAAAAAAACTACTGGGTCAATTTCATCTGTTACAATATTAGTGTTATTCTCTGCACCACCACCCAGAGAGCTTTGTTACCTTATATTTGCACTTGCTACATTTAGCTACACATATTTCCTGCTAATTAGGTTTTTACAAAGTACCACTGTTTCAAATGTTATTACAATTTATTAAATTGGCACCACTGGAATATTTGAAACAGTGCTAAATTATAAAGTAGCCTGGTCTTCTAACCTTAACATTCTGGAGGATCATGCTTGGGAAGTTTTAAATGTCATTATTAAAGATATTCCAAATTTTTTGCAATGCTTCAGATGAGGCATATAATAGCTTTGCAGCACTCAGGTTCCCATGGCAATTTGTGAAAGAAAACTAAGCCCTACTTTTTCTGTTAAAACCAATGTAATTCTTTGTGTTCGAGAGATATGTACAATCTCAAAACAGCCGAGATGTTAGAAAACATGAACTTTTGGAACTCTATCTCAGGATGAGCTTTTAAGAGGAAAAAAGTTATTAAAATACTGTTTGTATCATTTATTTAATCTTCCATTGCTATTCTGCACCAAGGGCATGCAGAAGTTTCAAGAATACGAGTTCTGGTGTTTATTATCTGACTCAAGCCAAAATGATGAAATGTCTTCCTTGGAACATCAAACAAAATGTTTCTCTAGTCTAGAAGTTGCATAAAGATCTGACACAGTATTGGATTGAAATACCATCCAATTGCAGTAGAGGCCCCAGCTGATCCAACATAGCATTCTGGAGGGCAGGTGCTCTGACACATTTTACCCCATAAAAGCAAGGGAGGGCAGACACTGGTTGTGGGCTGCTCTGGGAGACAGCAGGGCAGCTCCCTTTAGCTATGGATAATTCTCAGAGGAGTTGGCTTTGCAGCCCAAAAACAAAGAGTCTCAACCGTGAGGAGTATCGGGGCTAACACTCACAGTGTGTGTAGATTGCCAGGTAGGATGCTGAATAGGTTTGGATACAATTACATTTAAATTCGAAATATTCCCGATATTTAGATATTCTTGATATTTCAAAACATAATAGCAATTCTATCTGTTTGAGTCCATTGTTTCACAAAATCTTTTCTAAAGATTTCCACTGATTATTTTATCAGCCAAATTGACTGACTTTTCTAGACAAAACTTCCACGAAATGAATAAATTAAGCAATTCCCACACCCTTCAGTACCACCGATGATAATACCTGGATTAGCAATCACAACCACTACAGCTTTCATCTCCTAATTAGTTCTGCAGGTTTCTTTTTGTTAACATTCAACCTTAACCACAAACAAGGGGCAGGAACTCTGAAGACAGATGCATTTGCATTTGAAGTGTGGTTCTCCATCTTATTTTACAACTTTGATGAAATATCGTTAGTTCTCTGAAACTCGTTTTCCAAATATAATATATATATATATATATATGGAGAAATTGGAACACCCATGCCCTATTTGGTAGGAATGTAAAATGGTGCAGCTACAGAAAACATTAGAAAGGTCCCTGGGCGGCGCCTGTGGCTCAAAGGAGTAGGTGGTGGGTTCAAACCAAGCCCCGGCCAAAAAATGTAAAAAAAAAAAAAAAGGAAGGTTCCTCCAAAAATTAAAAATAGAATTACATATAACCCATCCAATTTACTTCTGGGTATACATTCAAAAAAATTATTAAAGTCTGGGAGGGGAGGGGTTATATGGAAGGAGGGAGGGCATTTGGGGGGACCTCACTTAATGTGCATGATACAATGGTATATTTCAAAACTATTAAGAAATGAGTGTAATTGTGATGGATGTGTTACTTAGTTCAATGTGAGCATTTCACATTGTATATCGAAGCCGTAGCCTGAACCCCATAAATGTACAAAGTTATGATTTAACAAAAAAACAATTAAAAAATAAATAAAATAAAAAATAAATTAAAAAAATATTAAAGTCAGGATCTTGAGAAGAGATTTGTTCACATGTATTCATAGCAGCATTACTCACAATACCCAAAAGGGGTCCGTTACCCATAACAACAACCCTCGTCCTTTGGTGGATAAAGAGATAAAATATGACCTGTGCATACAATGGAATATTATTAAAGGGAAGCAAATTCTGACACATATACTGCCTGTGTGGACCTTAAAATCATGATGCCAAGTGAAATGTGAGTTACCAAAAGACAACGATTGTGTGATTCCACATTTGGGAGGGACTCAGCATGGTCAGGTTCATCAAGGCAGGGAATGGAAGGGTGGTTACTGGGGGTGGAGGGCAGGAATCCATGGGGAGGTGGGGTTTATGGATATAGAGTCTCAGTTTTACAAGACCTCAAGAGGTTATTACAGAGCTTTGTCACACAAAAATGTGACTGTTCTTAACCCTGCTACAGTGTACACTTAAAAGTGGTCAAGATGTTAAATTTTATGCCATGTGTATTTTTTGCACAATTAGTGGAGGTGGTCGTTTTTTTAAGGCCCTGTTGTGTTTCTGGAGCCCCGTGGAATTCCTTGTGATGCAGACATTACCCCAACTGCAACTGACCATGGCTCACACGTGGCCCAAATCTCTCAAACACCATATTCAAAACAGCTTCTTTGTGAAACACTTTTAGGGAATTTAGAACTAGTTCCTAAAGCTGAGAGAAGAATGCTGTAACAGAGCAGTGCCTGTGGCACTGGCCCCATATGCCGGACGTGGCCGGTTCAAGCCCAGCCCCGGCCAAAAACTGTAAAAAAAAAACATAAAAAACCCCGCTGTAACAATATCCAATCTAATCTAATTTCTCTTTGCTCTGGGCATCACAAAACCCCCTTTGTTTCAAATTCTTACCAAACTTCTGCTGCTGATAGAACCCCAAATGGACGAAACGTGGGTATAATGGAGGAGCCTCACATGACCAGCTGCCGTCCTCGGAGTTCAGAGAGGCAAGTAAGTTACCCCATAAATGGCTCATTCCTTTCCTCCCACTTTGGTAAAGCATTCACCAACATAGAATTTCCTATGAAGAAATGAGCCAACTTTCTTATTTATATTCTATTCGGACCTAGAGTAAATGCACCATGTTAGTCAAAATGAAATTTAAAAATTCACTTCATTTGTGACGGTATCATAGCAGCACACTAAAACTTCCCATTCATTAAGAATTCATAAGGGACTGAGCAGTAATATAAATGGACACGTGTATTTACTCACTTAATCTCCCCAACAACCCTCGGCCCTGTACTATAATCATTTACATTGTATAATGAGAAAAAAAAAAGTTCTGAGACATCAGAAGACTTGCCCAATATCACACATGAGTGGTGGACTGTAATTTTCACCTCTGCAAATTGATTCCAGAACAACCAATATTAATCATGACTCTACACTGCCAGGCAAAGAAAGTAAGATCCATGGAGGTGAAATGATTTCTGAAGATTATGCACCATGTAATCGAGGAGCCAGACCTCTTATCCCCAGTCCAGTGACTTTCTTCCCTTTTTAATATCAAACCGTTCAAAGTAATAATTTTGTAATCTCTCAACAAGACAAAGTATTCCTATTGACTAGGCTATGAGACTCTTTCCGTGCTTGTCATAGTCTGGGAGGTAAGAATAGATAGACCTTAGCAATCAGACATTCTACCCTTGGTCATATTATTCTTTTCCTATTCGCGTTGGTCAAATTATAATATTTATTTATTTATTTTACTCTAGTTAATTTAAGAGTTTATAATTCAAAGCAAACACCTTTTTTTCTTTGAGTCTAAAATATGGTCATTATTTAGAAAAAGAATCTTCAACAACAGAGTTAAATTAAAGCACAACTAATATATAATTTTAAGGACATATAAATTAAAATATGCTTATTGTAATATTCTGAATCAATTCTTTTCCTGTGTGCTAACTAGAGAACACCATAAATAGTTCTTACATGTTCCAGAGAATTGCTTGATTGTGATAGTCTTGAACTTCAAATTTTTTCCTCTTCTTTTGGTGTCAGATACATTATTTTATTTTATTTTTTTTACTTAGTTGCTAATGAATTACATTTTTGAGAAGACCGTTTATGCAGATATGAATTTTGAATAAATGAGAGTATATTAAGCAAAAAAAAGGATCTGGTCTAAATGCAAGTTTCTCATTCATCACCGTCGTTTAGTTGGCACAAAAACGCCGATGGTTTGGCATTTTTCCTTCTTCTAAACATTAAGAAACTATTTCATTCTATTGAACACTTCAAATGTTGCCAAAAGTATAAATTATATTGCTCTAGCAGGTACTAATGCTTTGATAATCTTGCAGAGCACACAAAGCATTTTGGTTTTATTGTTTACTGTGTGCAAATATGCAAAGAAAAAATCTTGACAGAGACTTGGCTTTTATTTTCAAGTAAACAACTTCCATAAGCCAGTTGGAGTCTATCAAAGCAAAATCAGAACACCGTGATTAGAAATCTGATCACAAGAGTGTATACATGTCACATTCCAATTTAATCAATAGTCAACAAACTCTTCTGAAATGATAGCAACCATTAGAGTCGTCTGAACAATTCTTACTTTCTCTCACATCGATTTACGAGGGGAAAATGCAGAGAACAAATAGAAGACTCCAAGTTTAAATTTCTTTTTTTTTTTTTTTGTTATTTTCACAGGAGAATAGTACAGAAGGGAGGCAATGTAACCTGATCATAAAATGTTCCAACCACAACAAAAAAAATCTCAGCATGAAGAAGATCGCTTTTTTTCTGAGTTAAAGGGCATAATATAAACTCCTCTGGGGGAAAGGGCCAAGGCTCCAATTCTATCACTATTGGAAGAAAATAATGCCAGTTCAAGAGTCAAATCGCTTTCTGTTATAAAAGCAGCAGATCATTCATTGATTAGTCTGAAGCCTCTAAACCTTCCCTCCACTTCTGTTCAATAACCTTAAAAAACCCTGGTGTCGAGTGACTACCTCTCGGTACCCGTGACGTTCTGTAAAACTAATCTGTGTTTTTCAACCATTTTTATCTCACAGCACACCTGAAATATAAGCTTCCACAGGACACTTAAATTATGTGGATCAGAAAAAGAAATTTTTAAAAAAGGGAATATATATCCTGTGCTTTGAACTTCTTTCAAAAATAATTTAATTAATTATCTTTTAAAATGTTCATGGCATACCTAGGATCCTCTCAGGGAAGACTGGTTGAAATTCACTGCTCTACATAAATGGACCCATATATGGGAGGTAAATTTTAAGCAACTTGATTTATGATTTAATTTCAAGGTAAGAAATCTGAAACTGCAGTTTCCATTAACTTGTTTTCTGGGTTTGGAAATGTTATAATTAAACCCAATCAGTAGAATATGTGTAGTTTGGTACGTTGGATTTTCTCTACTGATGTTGATGGCCTCCTGTTCTCAAACCCACCCAACTTCCTCCTCTTCGAATACGAGACGAGTCTCACATTTGCCTGGTTCTCTATATTTCTCGGAAATTCTATCATGGCCATTTGACAAGCTATAATAAGTGGATATGAGGGAAAAGACGTTTCATAATGTTGGCCCGAATGGATAGATGTTCTAGTTAATAAACTAACCTTGTTCTAGTCAGTCCTGGCTCATGTAAGGGATCTGTAATGCTGAGATTAAAGAGTTGAAATGAAGAGGGCAGCATTCGTACCAGAACAATGAAGATAACATCAGTAATACTCCAGAATTATCTAAACAGAAGGAGCATTAACAGAGTCTAGGAATGCGAAAGTAGGAACATGGCTGAGATTGGAGCAGGGCTTACTACAAACAGCTTCACTTAGTGGGGATGTGTGTCTGGGCATTATCACCTATAAACTATTGGCACCTGCACTGAGGCCTCAATCAATATTGCTTCACCATGTGGATGATTTCAATGATAGTTCACAGTTGATCAATAGATCCGTGTTCTAGTAGAATCCCAACTAACTTTCTAGCCAAGAAATAATCTGTATCTCCTTGTTTTATTCAAAACCCGAGAAAGTTCAAGACACCAACTATGGTTTAAAAACACTCAAGCCTGTGTAAAGGAATCATCATTAATGAATTTGGGGATTGTCAATGGTGGAGATATACTTTTTAAAACAATGTGAGATTAATATAAGGGTACAAATAGTTAGGTTATATTGTTTGCATTTCTTAACTTTTTTTTTTTTTTTGCAGTTTTTAGCCACCACCTCTGGCATATGGGGCCGGCACACTACTCCTTTGAGCCACAGGTGCCACCCCTCTTCTTAACTTTTTAATGTAGATAAAATGATTCATAATTATAGACCATTTGGGAGCTTTGAGTTTTTACTGGTTTAGTTTTGTTTTTCCCTAGCTCATCCTTTAGTTGTTAGAACCATTTATACACTGACACTTTTAAAGTCAAAAGTATCTAGCAGAGAAGGATGTTTTGAGAAGTTCAGGAAATGTTTGGGGTCTAAGGACAAACATGCTTAAACTAGATATCCTATATTAGGTCTTGCAAATTTTTCAACTATACCAATACAGGTTAACTGACATTCACAAATTATGACAATTACAACGAATCATGCCAAAGGAAAGATTTTACAAAATTCCAAGCCCAAGGAAAAGCAGAAAGTGTGGTAAAATAGCCTAGGATTCGTAAGAGTGGAGCCCCATTCCTATACCACCGTTGGAAGAAGGAATGAGTTCATTCGAAAAATCACTGGAAGAAAGAGTTCATCTGAAGGAGCTGCAATCTTTAGTCTCAGTTGAATCTGGGCTGCACCACAGGGAGGGAACTAATAAGACTCCACTTTACCCTCTGCCTCCAGTGGATTACCTGGGCTCCCAATAGCAAACCCTTCCAGACCCCTGAGGGAGGAAACCCATTACTGTCATCCAATAGGTCTTCTTCCCGGGACATGGTAACAGGTGCAGTGGGAAGTGAGGGCCAGAAGAGAGAGGAAAAGAAAACACTTAACCCATAAATCATAACACAAAGTCACCCTTTCAAACCCGATGAACATGTTACCATGTATTTAAAACCAACCTGGGAAGTGTGTCGATTCTTCCTTTTATTTCTAAGAATAACATTACTTTGAAAAAGATAGGGATACTCAAATATACCAAATAACCATCCCATGCAGGATGTTTCAGTGGCACATTTTAGGGGCTAAGCAAACAAGTTTTGAAACAAAGCTATCTAGGTTTGAATCCTGTCAACTTTTTGTGTTGGACATATTCCCGTGTACATAAACTTTTCATCTCTTTAGGAAGAATATAACAGTTTCTAATACAGAGAAGTGTTTTAAGCATTTAAGTAGATGATACATGTGAATGCAACAGGCAGAATTGAAAACAAACCTCAAGAAATAACAGCTTAAAGAAAGATGGAGACTTTACCTCTTTCATGTTTACATGGATGGAGCTGGAACATATTCTTCTTAGCAAAGTATCTCAAGAATGGAAGAAAGAGTATCCAAGGTACTCAGCCCCACTATGAAACTAATTTATGGCTTTCATAGGAAAGCTATAACCCAATTATAGCCCAAGAATATGGGGAAAGGGGAAAGGGAGGGGAGGGAGGGGGAGGATGGGCAGAGAGAGGGTGATTGGTGGGATGACACCTGCGGCGCATCTTACAAGGGTACATGTGAAACTTAGTAAATGTAGAATATAAATGTCTTAATACAATAACTAAGAAAATGCCAGGAAGGCTATGTTAACCAGTGTGATGAAAATATTTCAGATTGTTTATAAAACCAGTGCATGGTACCCCATGATTTCCTTAATGTACACAGCCATGATTTAATAATTAAAAAAAAATTAAAAAACAAAAAAAGTAACAGCTGCTATCATCAGGAGGCACTGGCAGTAAATAGAATCATCCGGAATCGCAAAGCTTCCTCCTCCTGACTTTCTTCCCGTTTACTTTAGACTGAAGAATCCCGGCAGGTGAAATACAGGGCTGAACCCAGCTTGGTTCATCACTAGCTTCTTGAAAGCTCTTGGTGCAGGTTGGAATTAACGAAGATTTTCTGGGATTTTCTTTCTATAGAAGGTGATAATGACAGGCAAAGCCAGGCTAGATCTATTTCTGCCGAGAGTCGGCCCCCCTGCCAGAATAAGCAGTGGGAACCTGCGAAGGCTTTGATGAGAGCCTGCCCTGTCACCCCTTCTGGAATCAGATGGGGCTGTTATTCATATTCTGAAAAGAGCACCACAAGAGCTCAACGCGGAAACATCGCCTCATAAATTTTTGCTGTTTTATTCAGTTAATCAAAAAACAGTCTAGAGACAGGCCAATTATCTGTTCATGCTTTACTCCCTAGGTTCTAAAGTTTGTGAAAAAATTAACAGTCCATGCATTGATTGCATGCCGTCCAAAGTCCCTGCTGTCTGCCGTGTCTTCCTGGGGAAGTAAGCGTATTTGTCATCGAGCAGGGTGCCTTCCAAGTATACGTTTTATAAGCAGGGATTTATAAATTAGAAAACAATTAGAAAGCTGGATGTGTCCAACAACTTGATTTTCTGACTTGCTGGATTTTGAAATGCAAAGGGCAATAGAGAGGCTTTTTTGGTGAGAAATTGATGCCAGGGAACCTCCGGCCTCAGTCACGTCTTCAGATGCCTTCAGGCACTCAGGGCATCATGGCTGCACCCTCAAGAGATCTTGAGCCGGGGGCACTCAGCAAAAAGCTCCTGAGTTTCTGACCCTCAGAAACTCTCAGACTTTTGTTTTAACTGATCCATGATCGACAACTGGCAGTGCTAGAGCACAAATAATCATTTGTCAATTTTTTTTGGTTGCCTTGACCTTTTTCAGTCTCTCGAGAAACCTTTTTTATAGAACTCCAAGAAGACTTTCAACCTTTGCTACTTCCCTGATGATTTAAGCCACTTCCGAGAGATTTTTAGAAAAAAAATATCGCAGGAAGTTTGCATTTCATTTTTAGAATATCAGTTTATGCGTGGGAGATCAAAAAACGTGGAAGTAAAGATTCCGTGAGCCCTCAGACACTACAGCATTAAGAGTTTAGGCAGAAGAGGAAAGAATTCAGCAAAGAAATCCAAGGAAGACTGTCCAGTAAGTAGGAGGAAAACCAAAAGTGAATGTGCTCTGAAGCCCTCTGACACAGTAGACCAACAAGTTCAAAGTGCATGCTCAATGTTAATGAGTAAATTGCATGCTACCTGTTGGCCATTCTCTAACTTGTCTATACAGCCTACTGGCTGGTCCAACCACAGTACAGTCTACATTTCTCCGTCCGTCTTTAATACACACAAAGTTCAAGCGGACGGTTCATAGCAGACCCTTCTAGGCATAGGAGGGAGTGTCATCCATAAATTCAGAGCTGATAGACAAATAAAGAGAGGATACAGGAAAATCACGCCTTCAAAGGCAATACTTAAGTTTCTCTTTGTTAAGTTTGTGCAGGTGCGCAACTTGACATTATTGTCCAAAATGATGTTTGGAGATTATAAAGCGAATTCACTATCTTGTTTACTTTGCTTGCTTTCCCTTTAATGAGAATAGAAGTTTATTCATTCAGGCAAAACACTAATCACCATTCATTGCTTTCAGGTTTTTGTTTTGTTTTTGTCTGGCCCTATAAAGGCTAGGTGTGGCTAAGCCCAAGAAGAAGAATTCAAGTAGCTGAGCATTTACCACCCTGCTGATAAATGGTGCTTCTGGTCCAGCATTTCAATTTCAGTGCTGTGGATAGGAGTGTAATAAATCAAATATTTATACGCTGTTCATTTTTGACAAAGCCTATTCAGCAGGAACACAGAAAAGAAAAAAAACACATATTTTATGAGAAGAAAAGCCTAGATAAAAATCCTAGTCATATAATTTATTGCACTTTAGAGTCTGCTACCACTATTAATGGGCATCCTCTATTAGATGGTGTATTGAGATAGCATTAGACAGGTGACTAGATGAGAAGGATTTATGAAATCAGTGCAGGAGGGATAAAACTTGGGTTACAATGAAGACATATAAGTCAGAGAAATTGAAGAGTAGATAGAAAGAGGATCAGAAAATGCGTCAAGGTCAAGCAACTCACATTGTAGAATTGAGGGAATCAAGCCAGGTGATCTGTAACTGTCAGAATAGTCCAGAGACAACAGCAGTGATAAGTCTGGGCAAATCATTCAAAGGGTATCATTATATTTGTCTTGTAAAAAGTAAAAATTATATGTAATTATACGCTAGATTATATAATGTAATCAAGTTTAGTGATTTTTTTTTTTAAAGAAAAGGCTAGAAAACTCAGAGCAACTTCAAAGAATGGTAACGTTAAAAGACAAGTTATCATTCAAATTCAGATGAAACCTTCATACCATTTTGTACTAGTAAATAATCATGGAAAACTTGAGTTGGGGATCACATAGTTCAGATTTTGTTATAACAATCTTCCTGATGGCTTCCAAATTTTTGGTCTTTCTGCCCCTTCTGTCTATTGAATCGATTCCACATCAATATGGATTTAATTATGTTATCTCTCTTTGCTCTTCCTACTATTTGTAAACATTTAATAACTTTGCACAAAGAAATAAATCACAAACACTTGAGCTTAGCACTGACAGCTGACACCACCTGTCCCCACTGTGGAACCATTTATTACTCCTTGGCAAGACTCCTCAGACCTAGGAAATGGCATGGAGCTGTCTTTCTATATTGTGTCTTGCTTTCCTGATTGATTTTGCTGTGCACTCCCCACATTCCACCAAAGCAGCTTCATTTATGCTCCCTCCATCTTAAGTCCCACTTCTCCTTAATGATTTCCTAGTCTATGGAAGCACGGAAGCAAAATCTCCTTTCATCTGGCTGGAATTTTTCCTTGAGATGTCGTGATTTTTGTGCTTTATATAACGACCATGAGGCCCAAATATTATGAGTGCAAGGAATGCAAATTAATGATGGCTTCATTCATATTTGAATGAAGTGTCAATGTCTCATTGCTAAAAATATTAGCTATAGTTATTTAGTCAATCACTTGATTAAAATGAGTATTTATAAAAACCTATGAATATCTCAAACATTTTAATGTTACACAATGTATAAAGTGCATATGCATTCATCAATTACTTTTTAGGTAGGGCCAAAATCATTTATTTAAATGTTTAAAGTTCTGCACTGTCTTCCTTGCATATACTATAATCTAATGTGTGAATTTCAGCTTGAGTTTCTTCAAAGTAAGCTGAAATCTAAGACCGTTGCTAAGCAATGTAATTGTAGAATCCCTCCAGATTTTTGTGATTTCTCCTTTTTTTTTTTTTTTTGCAATTCTCTGACTATACATAGTTCAGCATATTTTCTTTTCCTCTGATTTTCACGGAATGTGTCCTTAACATTCAACTTCGTTTTCATACAAGCATCAACACATTATCCTTCACACTCGTATTTCATGGGAACATCCACGCTTAACGTTTGATTGCAATGACAGTGTTAATTGAAATAAATAGGTTTGAGAATGAATAAAGTGATTTCTGTTAAAGATTTGAGTCAACTGGTCCAAACACAATGAATTTTTAGCAAGGGCTTCAATGTTACAGGCATCTATCTGCATTATTCTCTAATTAACAGGTTCATAAACTAGCAGTTAGTTCATTTTTTTATGATTAAACACATACAGATGACCCTTAACTTATTATGAAGTTACAACCCAACATAAGTCAATCACAGATTAAAAATATCATAATTCAGAAATTCACTAAATATATGTAACATACCAACATCATAGCTTCATCCACTCTACCTTAAATGTGCCCAAACGTGTACCACAGTTGGGCAAAATCATCTAATACAAAGCCTATCTTATAATAAAATGTTGAGTATCTTATATAATTTATTGAACATTGTCCTGAAAGTGAAAACACTGTTGGTTTTATGAATAGTCACAGTTTCTACTAAATGCTTATTGCTTTTGCCCCACTGTAAAGTTGAAAAATTGTAGTTTGGGGACTCAATAAATACAAATCGATCAAGTAGAATCAGAAACTTTGTCCATGAGTCAGCAGTTGTTGGAATGGAAGGGTTGCAGGAGGATCAGAGGTGGACATGAGTGAAGCTAAAACATTGCAACTGTGAGATCTTGAGAAACAACGCCGAGAGAGGTAAAGTGCAGTCCCTGGTCTTAAGGCAGGTGAACCGCACACAAGCTCTCAAGCCGAGGTCATTGCTCCAAGACTGTGTCCCATCCTTTATGCAGAACCTTTTTGCTGATTTTTTTTCCTTGTGGTTTGAAGTCAGGTGCTGATTAGCAGTGCTGACTCCCTAGTCCATTCCTGCCACCTGTCCTGTGGGGCCCAATTACCGCATCATAAGCAGTCTGAGTGAGCTAAGATGCCAATGGCTATCATGTCCCTTTGACCCTAAAACGTGCTGCAGAGAACACAGAGAGATAATAAGCTCCCACATTCTCCAAGTTCCAAGGTTTATCACAGACTGACAAGTAAAACAGATGAGACAATGCAATCATGAATACAAATGATCAGTTATCTATACAGATTTCAATACCGTTAGGACAAAGTAGTCTGATCTGATTACTGTGAAAGCTTATGTTAATCCTTTTGCACATTTCCCAAATTGCTTATTTCATGAGAAACCCCTCCCATCCTTTTTCTAGGATCTTCTCCCAAGGTGCAATTAGTGACTATACCTTATGTGACTCTTATTCTAATTATAATTTTCTTCTCTGAGTGTGTGTGCATTTCTCTTTCTTTAAATCTCATCACAAAATCACTGGAATGGGGAAGAAGCCTGATTGGCAAATATTTGAAACGTCTACCTGTTTCATTCTGCCACAGCAGACCCTCTACTCTTTTTGGTGCTCAAAAAAAATTGTGTTATTTTGTCTGATTTTCACGAGGTGCTGGAGATATGTGATTTATAAAATCACAGATTTTATACTTTCTGTTTCCATCAATGTCATGGTTAATTTTATGTGTCCACCTGACTGGGTCACAGGCTGCCCAGATAGTTGGCCAAATATTATTCTGAATTGTGAGGCAGTTTTTGGATGAGATTGACTTTTGAATTAGAGGCAGATAGCCCTCCCCAAGTGGAGGAAACTCCTCCCATCAATTGAAAACTCAAATAGAACACAGAGGCTGAGTGAAAGCAGATTCTTCCTGCTTGACAGCCTTTGAACTGGGATGCTGGGCTTTTCTCCAATTTAGGACTCAAACTAAAAGATCAGTTTTTACTGAGTTCCCAGCCTGTTGGCCTCCAGACTGAAACTCCATCAACCTTCCTTATTCTCAAGCCTTAGACTTGGACCAGAACTACACCTGCAGGTCTTGGGACTCGCCAGCCTCTGCAATCACTTAAGCAGATTCCCTATAACAAATCTCTTCATATTTGTATATTTGTGTGTGTGTATGAGTATATATGTATACTTTATATATGTGGATATATATTTGAGTCTATGTGTATATAGTATGTGTGTACACACCCACATGCTATATATAAACACACTATACCTGTATATGTATATATATATATACATATATACATGTATCCTATTGTTTGTGTCTCTAGAGAACCCTGACTAATCTTGAATAACTAAGAAGCCTTTTCATAGTTCCCCTTATAGAGGCACTATTTTTTTACTCTGAATTTTTCCTCTGAATTATACTATTTAATTGATGAGATGCCTACTCCCATATGTACTAGCTTCCTCAGACAAATGTTTACCAATTGTTTTACTTTGCTTTTCTCTGAAGTCTGATAATGAGTCCCCAATCATTGAAATACCTCCATTTCATGCACTGAAATCCATAAGCAGGTCTTGTCTTACTCAAGTGCTGAGTACACATTGCTGGATCAACTTATCTTAGTCCCAAAAAGCACCCACATTCCTACTTATTTTATTTAAAGAAAAAAGCCACATAATTTTGAATTAGGAAAAAAATTATTTGGGATATTTACACTTGAAATATTCTCCTACCCTATAAACACATGCACAAACATGAAGCCTGGTAATGATTCAACATCTAGTTAGCAAGGGGTCTAAAATGTTACCAATGAATGTTATAATATGTAAAATGTGTGAGTAAATTTATGAAACAAGCTATTATTGGTATACTTTACAATATTTGTTTAAAAACATAAAACTCAGCATTTAATACAGCCACACTTGAATTAAGTAAAGAGTGGTTTTTGTATAACAAAAACAATTTGTCCAGAAAAAAATATCTTGAAATGGATGTGTGTTCTTTCATATCTGGAATGCAAAAACACCCTGAATCAGATGGAAATTGCATTATCTGATTCCAGTAGTCCAAGCAGATGAGAACCAAAACCTTATTAACTTATGATAATGATATCAGTAGCAGCTAAATAATAATAAAGAACTCCCAATGAACTTGACAGTAATAACAATAAGTTGGCAGACCTCTGGGAAATGTAGGATTTCTTACTCAGGTATTTGCCTTACCCAACTGCAATAGAATGAGTGTTGGTTTACCATATACTCACGCATCCTAACATCCTAATACAAACACAAGGAAAAAGAGGTTTAAAGAATGAGGATCTTTGGATACAACGCAGTTAAGTATCTATCAACTACTTCCATGTGGGGGCCCCCATGTGTATTTGCATCAATAAACAGATTCACAGCTCACAATTCAACATTCCTGGTACCTTTCTGTCTTAAGAGAAAGAAGCAAAACATAAAAATGCTCAACTCCTGATTAGAAGTGAATAAATTTGCCATATCTACTATTGTCATGAAGGGAGAAATTTACCAGAGCCATTAATATCTGGAGATGACAAGAGGAAATCATAAAGATTATGTTATATGAAAATAAAGCAATAGTTCTAGCATTTGTAATTGAATGCAGAAGAAGTTGAGATTTCAAGAAATTGAACGTGGAAAGATACCTATTGAGAACCAGTATCGCACACATATGGCGTGTATTTGAAATACCTGAAATCCACTTAAATTTTACCTTTTTAATTTCTCATAATAATGGATTATGTTCTGATCATCATTGTTACATTATCTTCAAAATAAAATTCAAATGTATTCACCAAAAGTCCACTATATGCTAGATAGAATATTGGTCTATCGAAATTGAAAGATCAATTTCAAGAACACGATACTAAGAGTCTATGGGCTAAAGGGACATGAAAACAATAATGTACTGTAATATGCAGAAGTACAAGGTATTCAAGAATCTAGGGGAACAATGAGATTGAAATAATTCACCTTAGGAGTAGCAACAATCACATCCAAGAGTCTAAGGATCAATAGAAATATCCCAGGCAAATACAGTCAGGGTAAGTATTTACACACACACAGAGCCCCCCAAAAAATATATATATAGAGAGAGAGTTTAAATAGGTATGGGGACATTCAACACATTTGCCTATTGAAGTAAATAGAAATAGTCAGGAGAAGGGGTGGGGCCTTGGTGTATGTCACACTTTTTGGGGGCAAGACATGATTGCAAGAGACTTTACCTAACAATTGCAATCAGTGTAACCTGGCTTATTGTACCCTCAATGAATCCACAACAATAAAAAAAAAAAGAAGAAAAAAATTATAAAAAATTATTGAAAAAAAAAAAAGAAATAGTCATTGTGGATAGACTGACAGACATGATCCACCAAGGTAGACAGGTGACATAGAATATTACAGAAGCCAGAATGTAAAGGGCCTTGTATTCCATGGTAAGGATTGTGGCCTGTATACTAGATGTATCCATTCAAGAATTTTCAGCAAAGTTGTCATATAAATCAGATTTGAGTTTCATGCTGGCTCTCACATGGAAAATGGACTGAAGGAAATATAGTCAGGAGACACCTGTGCTCAACCAAGTGCCATTATTAATGTAGCCTTACTCCTTTCCCACAACTCTTTAATCCTTGCCATTTGCCAGGAACTTAGCATATATCAACTCATCAAATTCTCATAAGATTTGCATGTGTTTATAACTATTAACCCACTCAGACATTATGAGGACATGTATAGAGTTAAAAGAGATGCTGAGAAAAATGCACACATGGCCAGGTGGGGTGGCTCACACCTGTAATCCTCGCACTCTATAGGAAGATTGCTGGAGGTCGTGATTTAAGAGCAGGCTGAGCAAGAGTGAGACCTGTAGCTCTAAAAACAAAAATAAAAAGTCTAGCCAGGTGGACAGGCACGCATCGGTATTCCCCGCTAACTGAGGGGCTGAGACAGGAGGATCACACGAGCCCAGGAGTTGGAGGCTGTGGTGAATATTGAGCACCACTGAACTCTATCTGGAGAGATAGAGGGAGAATTTGCCTCAATAAACAAATAGATAAAATAAAGTAAAAATAATGCACATAAGGCCAGGGTTAACTTTAACTCTGACTGTAGGATAATATTTAGAAATCCTACATCAAGCACAAAAAGTGAACTCAGTGTGAGTTTAAAATGGCTCGCTTTTTTTCCAGAGGCTTAAGGGACCTGGGCCCCCTGGGACACACTCAGAGTTAGCTTCCCTGGAGTTAAAAATTCCGCAGGCCATTCTCTGAAGCTGTGCGCCCCGAGAAGCCTGAGATCAAAGGGCATGCTGCCCTTCCTCAGAGATACGGGCCAGAGGGTTGACGTATGTTAACAACATATTGTCAGAGGTCTATAGGTGCTCTGCCCTGAGGAAAAGACCTGGTCGTTACTTCATACTGAGTAAACTGAGTGAACGCTTGAAGATACTCTTCCATTAACTCTGTTCCCCTGCGGCTACTTTCTTCTTTGTGATCTTTATGTAGATACCTGCCCAGAGATTAGTCAGTGTCTAGAAGAAGATGTTTACTGCAAAAGTGATTGTGTTGATATGGTAATAGGATATTTCTTTTCAAGTTAATTTCAGATAGGTAAAATGAGGTAATGGTGAAACTAACAGATAATAGATTAAGTGTGTACGTGACTAGAAAGGTATAAAATCAAAACCCTGAATAAAGAATTTCGCTACACGCCATCCCATCCTGTGTAGTCCATTTCTTGATTTAATAATTATAGGAGCAAGTTTACACCCAGGGCAAAGCTGCTGTTCGTTCGCGTCTCGGGTCACGCAACACCGACCATACTCTCCTTTACACCCCACAAAAATCAAACAGAAAACTTCATGTTTGTTAGCTTCCATGTAAGCTATGATCACCATTTGTTCATCTGTACAAGACCACATTTACGAGGAAAACCTTTATTTGACTTGGCATGGGTCAGACAGGACAATGTTTTCTCTTTAACATATTTGATTTTTCATGATTTCATTAAAAATTAATCTATTAAGCACAACTGAGGTGTATATGCAATACACACAATATATATATATGAACGTAACTGCCACCACCTCTGCCTCCAGCATCGCCTGGAACCGCCAGACAAACCTTGAAATACCTGCAACAGATAAGAATAGTCCAGGCTGTCCCCAGGTTATGAGCAAGACAGGCTCTGTGGGTTTGTTCTTCAGTTGAATTTGCACATAAGTTTAACAGGTACATTTACCTATTAGCTGTAATTGTCTCCATTCCTAAGTGTGAGTCATATGCTAGTTGGATGTTTGTAACTGAAAGACGTCTGTAGTGGGATGAGAAAGGCTTCAACAGGAGGATTCAACAGTGACCATCTTAATTAGGAGCAGAATGACCCTTTTCAATCCTTGGACATGATTTTTGTTCAATGAAAATAATATTTTTAAAAAGCTATTAGAAACACACTTTTATTTAAACTTTGGGATTTCACGTTCTGCAGTCTTACTTTATAAAATGGCTTTTGTCTTATTAAACAACCAAATCAACATGTTCCTAGTGCTCATTTTTAAAATCTTAGATTCAAAATGTAAATCTCATACTGCCTTTACACTGATTTTTAAAAAAAAAATTAGCATGAAATTGTTAAGTTATGGCCAAATTAACACAAATCAGAGTTCATTACATGACATTAGCAGCTAATTTATTGAAATCATTATGTCTGCAGTTAGGGAGAGCCATATGCCAACTCTAGAAATAACAAGCTTTGAAATCAGGGTCATTGCCTTCATATTTGCATATGTGATACATTAATTGATCTCATGTGCCTATTAAAATTATAACTGCATTTCTCTTGAATATTCCCTATGAAATTTGCTTAGCATGATGTGACTAAGGCAAATATTTATTTCTAGTTAATTTCTTTTACATATGTAAATTTACTTACATAAACCAGTATTAGTTACATATTGCTTTATTTTCTTTTTAAGAAATTGTGCTATTTTATGCTTTTATCCTTCTATCTTTATCCTCTATGCAGTGACATGTGTAATAATTCCAGTTAATTCCATGATTCTTAATTTACCCCAAGGTAGAAGGAAATAAATTATTAACAGGTGATGTAAAAAAATCATTTCTACTAAACTGTTCTAAAATGAACAAATTAAAAAACTTATTTTACATTTTTCCCCAAGCATTTTAAATAAAGTTGATTGCAAAACAGTTGTAGAATATAGGTTATTAGCTTCTCGTGGATTGTATCACAAATTTTACAAAATTTTAGGTATCACATAAATTTTGAACAGATTATGTACAATACTAACTTTGATACTGTGTGTGTGAAAATGAGAATGAATAAAGTTAAACTAAAATGTCACTGTAGGGCGGTGCCTGTGGCTCAATGGGTAGGACGCCAGCCCCATATACCTAGGGTGGTGGGTTCAAACCTGGCCCCGGCCAAACTGCAAGAAAAAATAGCCGGGCATTGTGGTGGGCGCCTATAGTCCCAGCTACTTGGGAGGCGGAGGCAGGAGAATCTCCTAAGCCCAGGAGTTGGAGGTTGCTGTGAGCTGTAATGCAACGGTACTCTACTGAGGGCAATAAAGTGAGACTCTGTCTCTTTAAAAAATAAAATAAAATAGGGCAGCACCTGTGGCTCAAAGGGGTAGGGCGCTGGCCCCATGCCAGAGGTGACAGGTTCAAAACCAGCCCGGCCAGAAACTGCAAAATAAATAAATAAATAAAATAAAATAAAATGTCACTGTACTGCAGACACCACAAGGGTCTAATATATGATTCTCTTGTTCTCTCCTCACCTCTCTCTTTCATACACACCCACACACACAAAAAAATTGTATGTATGTGATATGAATACAGAAATATGCATAGTAAACAATACATTAAATACTTAAAGTTTAATATCGATATTCTTTAATATTGAATTAAAGTAAATATGCAATTTTTTAACAATGTGCAATGTGTTTTTTTAATCTTATATATGGGAATGACGGGAAAAAGGCAATTATAGCAGCTATGAGATGTCATTCTGAGCCAAACTTCAGGGTTGTCTGTGGAAAACCAGTGGCTATTTCTCCACTCCTAAAGTAAACTAAAGTTCTCTAACTCAAAATCTCTAGTAAAACTGCTGGAGGCTGTGTGTGCACAAGCATATGTGTGCTTGAGTACGTATCTCTGATCTGTCTATTCCAGGAAGTCCCCCTCATGTGAAAGTCATATAGAAAGTAAAGAAAGAAATTAATAACGGTTAAAAAGTTAAGATATATATTTACTAACATGTAGAGACATTTCCTTGATAAACTGAGTGCAAATTTATTGAGCTTGAAATTAGACGGAAATTAATTTTTGAACAGTACCTTATAGAAAAAATAAATTCCCTTAATATCAATAAGATCATTAATGAAGTCACAATACTTCTCAACTGTAGCTCATTCACTTATATTGGATAGCACACCTAGCTGGGTGTTAGGAAACCTGGGTTCAAAGAGTTATATATTTACTCAGAGTTTCAGCTTCTCATAAAATAACGTAGCTCTTAAGTTAGGCGAATAAAGTCCATTATGTTCTGAAAGAGAAATGAAAACTCCCACGTGGAGCTTTAGGTGATCAAATGAGATTTTAAAACTCCTCTTTAGGTCAGCTACATAATAGAGCAAAGGAATGTTCACTACTTTCTCTTACCTACATTTTTGCTTCTTTCCCCAGCTGTGTCACTTGGTAATCTGATGGAATCCAGTGCCCTGAATTGTCCCACATGACTAATGAGTAATAATGGTGGTGGACGTGGCCTTTTTCAGTTGTTCTCATGTGTTAAAATGAGGAAGCTGGGCAGCACCTGTGGCTTAAAGGGCACCAGCCCCATATACTGGAGGCGGCGGGTTCAAACCCGGCTCCGGCCAAAAACTAAAAAAAAAAAAAGAGAGAGAGAGAAAGCTGAGTCAGTAATCCATTTAACTGGTTCTCTTCACTTTTTATTATTTTCATAACTTTTTAATGATTTTCATAAGACCACTCAAATGCTTGACAAATCTCACTACGTAGGACTTTGGTGAAACAATGATCATAAGACTGGAACTTCATGAAAATTCTATTATCTAGTGATCTTTAGATAATGTCATATGCTCCAATTTATGTTTATCTTTGCCCAGTAAACTCTCAGCCCACAATGGCTCAGAAAACCTTAGGCGAACAATGACGCAGCCAAAAAAAAAAAAGCGATATTTTATTTCTTTTCATTTTTTACTCTTCCTTGTAGGTGAACATCCTCCAAATTCAGGTGAATGGAAATAACCATCAGGAAAGGTTTTAGGAGTATTTTTCTCCATGGAGCAACTTGTCCCTTTTCACAAAATCTCTTCTTAACTCATTGCAAAGCTGGGCAGATCTTGTTTTATCTGGCCAGCAAAAGGTTTCGATCTTCTTTTCTTGGTGACCAAGCAAGCCAGCACACCCTTGATGGGGAGTGAGCCTACGGACAGTGCAATCACAGCACCCAGTGTCTCTGGCCACACTCACTTGTCATCTTCAGTACGTCTGTCAAAGTAGGTCAGAGTCCTTCCTGACAAGCAAGAGCTCTTCTCTGGGGTCACTAGACAAACTGAATATAACTCTGGGCATCAATTGTCACATTTGCTTTTCTAACTCATGTAGAGATTTGGACATATGAGGGTCACCTGGACAGAGTGAAGGTCCTGGAGTGTCTGCGTCACTTAGAATCCCCAGAGGCATACTGGGCCTGTATCTCTTTTCGACTCAGTAAATGACATCAATATCCTTTCACTACACTGCCTCCCAGCCTAAATCAGTTTAAATTACATTTTTGGCACTAGCATCCAAAAACATCACATTATATCTGGTTAAAATTTAAATTCTTAGCCATAATTTAAAATTTTAAAAATAATTAGCCATTTTACTTTTTAAATTACCATTTCATACGCTACAGCATCCATTTCCAGTTTTGAGGTTTAACATTTTTCTCAATTTAAAAAATTATAAGGACTTGTGAAAGGATCCTGTATATGGTAAAGTGAAGGACTCTTCCTATGCTATCTATATTGAAATTGTATTTTTCTCAATCCGTCATTTTCTTTTTACTGTTTTTTAAAAATCCCATACTATTTAAAGCTTTTTGGTTTTAGAATCTATAAAAGCATTTCTTCTGGGTTTCTTCCTCACACATTGAGGACATCTTGGAGCTATAGAGTGAATTGCTTAACTCTTTGCATATAAGCGTGTGTGTGTGTGTGTGCCGAAGAATATTTCCTTGGTATTGACTTTAAATCTCTGAATTGCTTTGCCTTATAAAAATAACATTTAAAAATTCTCACAGGGCTTGTGGTTCCCATTAGAGTCAGAAATCTCATTAAGTTCTCCTCTATCTGAAAAATCCACTGAGTGTTCACTGAAGAAATACAAAAGTGAATTAATCCACAGAGCTCCTGAGACTGACAGCAGAGAAACATCAACAGTCAAAAGATTAGAATGAATTTCTGGAAGAGAGGAGACTGACGGGAACACCTCCGTGGATATATTACAATGAAGGAGCTGCTACCCCATCCATGCACCAAAATAGCTGCAGTGGAGCTTGGAGAGATTTTTGCACAGTGCAGCTCCCTAGAGTTAGGGGCTGAAGAAAGCAGGTATGAGCGGAGGGGCAGAAATCGCAATGACGGATGGAAAATCAATCTGACAGGCACCTGCATGTGCAGACTTTTCATAGTCCTGTACATCAGGGGGCAATGTTTGTTTTAATAACGGTTACAGGATGATGGGTGTGTTGAGGGGGACCCATGGCTCCCAGAATGAGGGTTTGTTCACATTAGTCAGACTGGCCTTGTTTTGGTATTGAATGCATTTGGATTCTTATTTTTCAGCCTTTTCCAAACATATAACACATGTATACGTATAACCCCAGTAAATATCACAGTAAAAGTTCAAAATATCATACACATATGTAAACACACACACACCCCAAACCACCCCCCTTATTCAAGAAACAGGCCAATAACAGCAGAGGGAATCCCTTCTAGACACCTCAGTTAATTTACCTGTTTTTATTATGTCTGTGTGTCAATGCCCAATTAAGGATCAGTTGATAATTAAGAAACTCAACAACTCAAAAAAGAAAAGTAAAGAGGAAAAGGTAAAGCCACTGATTCTGAAGGAAAAGCAATAGAATTAAGGTTAACGCACAGAACAAATAAACAATAAACTATAAAACTTCTGATTAATATCTTTAGAGAATTTATATAAATTATTGTTTCAATGAAATATGAATAGCCTGCTCTAAACTTAGGTAACAGTTACATAAAATTTAAAATGTTCTTAGTGAAAACTGAATTTAAAAAATATTTTTGGAATAGAAACTAAGGAACTGTTTCAGAACATAGAACTAAAAAGACAAATAACTAAAAAGTGGTAGAGAAATGATTGGCCATATGATAGAAGAATCATGAAACATTTGAGTATAGAAAGAATGAAAAAAAATGAGGGAAATAATTATCAAAAAGAATAACAGCAGTGAAAAATCCCAGAGCTGAAGATAGAGCCATCCATCTTCAGGCTGGAAGTGCCCACCTTGAATGAAGAAGGTGGAATTTTTTTAAAGCCCACTCCTGCTTAGAGATGGCCCATATAAAAATCTAAAGAAAAGAAGAAGAAAAAGAAAGAAAGACGAAAAATTTCCCGAAAGTTCCCAGAGAGAAAAAGCAAATCCCCTACAAGGAAATGAGAACCACAGTGATTCTAAGTTTTTTTGCAGCCTCATTTGATGCTAGATGATGAAATATCCAGTCTGCAAAGAATGAGTAAATAAGATGCAGAAGCTTGCTTTTCACACATTCTATTAAAAAGTATATACATGCACTGTGGTTAAAAAAAGAAAGCAGAAAAAAAGAAAATCATCGTCCCAGGGAGTATCAGACATGGCCTTTACAAGGGCATAGATGTGATAATCCCAGAGTGACAACCATTCCGCAAGCCTAACCAATCACTATTTATCACAGCAGTCAAGAAACCGTTAGAGATCGATCCCATTAAAGTTAAAAAAGGCATATAGTTCTTAGGTCAACAGACAGACAAGTGGAAAATTCAAGGGGCAACATAGAGCTCTCAGAAAGGCAGTGAAAAGTAAATTAAACTGTGAAATTATTTGGAAAGAATGATAAAGTGTGAAAAGGAGAATACTTTTGAAGCCTACTTTTGGGAGTTTTCCTTTCATTGTAGTTGTAAAAAAATCAATGACATCAAGACACATTTCCTTCATAATTTACTCAGTTTTAAAATAAATGATATTTGCATAATTTGACTATGGCCAACCCTATGTTTCAGCTTTAAAACTTCAGAGTCAACCTATACTGATGACGTTCAGTGAAATCTGTAATAATTATACACCGGACTGCAAGTGAGAGAGAAATTCTGACAGTCATGGGAGGCAGAGTGAGAAGGGAGGGGGAGAGCAGCCACAGTACTAAGGTGAATGGATTAAGAAATAGTTTTAATGTATTATTTTAAATTACATAAGTAATAAATATAACTAATATGTATTTCAAAGCATAGAGGAAAGAGGGGAGAAGGAGTTTACCTGAAGTTAATCCTAGTGAATCTTCACTACACAGGTCAGCAGACAATTCTTGATCAATGAAGAAACCGCAACATAACATCTGCAATTAACATAATGTGAGAAGTGCTGGGATCGTCAACGCTCCAATCTGTTATGCTGAAAGAATCAGATGGGGCATGCATTCTGAAGACCTTTACTTTCAATTGTATGATCTGCAGAAAGTGTTTCAAATGTATTGTCTTTGCATGTCTGAATTTTACTCTAATGAAAATAAATAGTTTTAAAGAAAAGACTTCATTTTCACATCATTTATTAAATGATAAAATAATTTTTTGCCATGTGATTCTACTCCTACTTTGTAAAACTGCAATAGATGCCTAAAATTGTAAGTTAATTGAAAAATCCACTTATTAGTAAACTCCATTAATAAAATACTTGACTTTTGATTTTTCCATGTAGAGAAATGAAATATAAATTTAAAGGAATAAGCCTTTTAAGGTAAAGGAATAAGCCTTTTAAGGTGATGTTACGCATCACAATAGCAAATTCAGTTTATACCATGGGACCATTTATATGAAGTCTGGACTTAAGTTCATGAACTTGCCTCTGTGAGCTCACATTAGCAGCACTGTACAAACAACCGAGTGAGGTCTCCTAACCTTGGTATATCAGCGTCTCACAGTTGTGTTTATGTTGACGTGTGGTGGTGTTTTGCTGAGTGGTGTTCATTATTGTTGTCACGTGTTTTTCTGTGGTGTCATGAGAATGTCAGCGCTTAAATGAGTGCAACAAACAAACATTACGTTTCTCATTAAACTTAGCAAGAGTAGACGTGAAATCAGGGACATCTTAATCCAAGCTTAGGAGGAGAATGCCATAAAGAAAATGGCAGTGTATAAACTAATTAAATGTTTTTCTGTAGGGAAAGAAAGTTTCACAGATGAAGAGTGGTCAGGGTGGTCAGTGACAAGCACAACTAACTGATGAGAACATTGTAACAATTCATAGAATTGTGTGTCAAAATCATCAGCTGACTATGAGAAGTATAGCCAACCAAGTAAACATTCACAGAGAAACAGTTATGAAAATCTTAACTGAGAATTGTGACATGAGAAGGGTGTGTGCAAAAATAGTTCCGAAGGAGCTCACTGATGAACAAAAGGAAAGCAGAGTCGAGGTTTGCCAGGAACTTTTTGAGACGCAAGATGATCTTTTGGGCCATTTTATCACCACTGATGAAATAAGGATGTACCCAGACAACCCTGAAACAAAGTGCTAAAGTGTAGAAGTGAAGTCAGCCCATTCTCCAGGACCAAAAAGGTTCCATCAGTTCAAATTAAGAATCAGAATGAGTTGCTAAACTTTCTTGGTATCAGGGGGATTGTTCATTGTGAATGTGTACCAGCTGGACAGTTAACCAAGTTTACTATTTGGAAGGGTCTGGCCCTAGCCAAAACTGCAAAAAAAAAAAAAACTGGGAAAACTTAATAGTCCTACTTGATAAAATTTAATTGAAGAAAAATTTATTAAAACTTATTTCCAGGTGGTGCCTGTGGCTCAAAGGAATAGAGCACTGGTCCCATATACCAGAGGTACCAGAGGTGATGAGTTCAAACCCGGCCCTGGCCAAAAACTGCAAAAAAAGTAAAAAACTTGTTTCCAAAATTAAAGCAATATATATGTTCACAAATACAAATATTCTACATCTTCTCTCACACAGCAACATTAGGTGTTGCTAAGGCAGACTTGAACTAGCTGCACAGCCTCAGCACAGCATGGTGCTGTGATTTAAATACTTCGGATTAATCTATTACTCCTTTGTACTATTCTTACTTTAAATCCTTATTTGAAATTAAACTATTCTGCCTTTGAAGTAAGCTATCGCTGTTTTGCACTGTTTGAAGACACTGTTATCTCTTCTTTGAAGACAAGAGTTTCACAGAGTATATTCATGATGGTGAAATCAGTGTAAAAGATATTTAAGATTGTTTTATTGACCATTTGAACTTCACTTAAATATGCCAGCATGAAAATATTTTGAATATTTCTACTGTAGAAAATTATGATTGTAGTGGTTTGCCAATTAATTTTGATGAACAACTCTTATCTTTAAGGAATATTGGCTTTGCTCTCATAATCAGCTCAAAATACAAAAGTGCTCTAATTTAATGGTCTAGATCAATGGGATTTTTGAATCCTTGGAAACAGAATCTGCCTTCTACCTTTTAGAGAAGGCCAGTATCCTCACAATTTTGATGACCAAATGATTGGCTCTAATATCCCCTATTTCAGCAGTTCTCAATCTGTGGGTTGCAACCCCTTTGTAACAATGAAAATACATCATGGCATTAGGAAGGTTGAAAACCACTACCCTGATTGCTCCTGAATCTCTGGTATATGCAGGAAAGGTAGCTAGAGTGGGAACCAGTTACAATAATTCTGATTATGATGCAGAGAGAAACACTACCACTGGCGTATTTTCATTGTCTTTTGAAATTTTCGTTAACATTTTGACCTAAAAAGTATCCATTATTGTTGCAAAAGGGTACAAGGCCATTTGTTTTACAGCATAAGAGATTTATTCTACTTTAAAGACGTTCATCAAAGCATTGTCTATGGCAACTGAAAATATGTCATGCAGAATTGCACTCTGTCCTCCAATGACATTAATCTAAGATCTGAGGTTACCCCGAGGTGAGGAAAAAATTGAAATTGGAAGTGTCTAACGTGGCACACAGATTGATGCTCTGCACTGACCTAATAATAAATGTACTGGGGACGTGTTAGTCTTTCAAAATAGTGAAGAGTCGTGTAGACTTTATGACGAGAGTCAGGGAAGATCTGATGTTAACATGCTTGGTAATTTTAGAGCAAGAAAAAAGGAGATAAAAACTAGAGACAAAAATCCAGTAAATATTTTTTTCAAATTCTCTATCTTAAACCATATTTCCGTTTGTAAGAACCGCACACTCCTCCTCTCATAAATGACTAATTTAAGAGGAAATTTAAGTTATTACAGTTTTCATGGCAAGTCCAAAGAATAATCATATTAATAAGAGTTATAATACTTTGTCATCCATTGCTTTAAATGACACTCAGATGATAGAAAATTAAAACTAAGAATGATATGGGCTTTTAGATTTTATCCTATTAATATTTTCTGTTAATTAGTAAAAGATGAATTAGAAGCTAGGTTAAAATTAAGGCTGCTAATGTTAAAAACACTTGTGATGTTTTTGAAAACATAGTCATTATTAAAAATAGATTATAAAATACTATTAACTCAAACCCTGGGTTAAAAGTCACACCTTTAAGATCTGTTGCCTTTAACTTTTTTTTTCTTTTGTGGCCAGGGCTGTGTTTGAACCCACCACGTCTGGTATATGGGGCCCACCCCCTACTCCTTTGAGCACAAGCACTGCCCACCTTCAATTATTTTTAACTCCTTGAGCACTTTCACTAGCTAGTATGCATTATTTATTCCCGCTTTCTTAACTTCTTGTGTTGCCTTAAGTCTTCTCCCTTAGTTTTTTTCTACTTAAGCATGTTTAAAAACCAACCAACCAACAAAAAACAACTAATAAATGTAAGATTTATTGGCTTCATTTCATCCTCCAAGCATTCTTTTTGACAACGGTGTAAATGGCCAAGTATGAATCTCTTTATATTTACGAAATAGCATAGTGGCTAACAGAGTAGGTTGTTACAGTACCACTATTTCTGAGAACTTTGCTTCTATTGCAGCATTTGTTAAAATTCAAATTCTACTTATTTTTAAAAAATCACTTACTAATTAGGGATGAACATGAACGGCTTCCTATTCTTCTTTATGATTCATGTGATCTCAAGAGGCAAATCTAAAATTCTCAATGGGAAAATTTTTATAATTATCACAATGTTGTGCTATTTATTTCCCCGTCTTTAGCGCCTTTCCTTTAGTTATGTTATTTAGGAAGAAGATTAATGGAAAAGTTACAAGAAATTAGACTGTCAATGTAGTTTTTAAGTTAATCACAAAAGATTTACATATATGATATATAAATAAATTTATATGTATATATGTACATATATATAAACACACATATATATATATATATATCTCCATATACATGGAGTAGTCTACTAAATAAATAGCTTTGAAATTTCATAAATAAATTTCACTTCCATTGTCAAATTTGATTTGGTAGAAAAGCAAGACATTTTTTAATGTGTCTGAAATTCCAATGGTCCATTATTAGTTTGATTTTATAAATTAAAAAAAGACAAATTTATTGAACGCTTACTTTGAGTATGACATACACTATTAAATATCTGTCATAATCATGAGAATAAAGAAGGTAAAGAACTCATAAAATACATGCACATACACACACACACACACACAAAGACTGATTTCAAGTAGCAAAAATCTAGGAGTTGTAACTTGATTATAAACACAAATGGAGGCCATTGAGGAATTTTAACCAACAATGTCTTATTAATGTCTTAATTTTAAAAATCTTTCTGGTTATTTTATGCTCATATTAACTAACCTGACTGCACTCTGGCCTACTTTTATCGACCTCAGTAAATCGTAATGCTGATTTTGCTTTATACTGTGTACATTTCCCTTTTGTCTCTACTCCTAACACGTCCCTTATTTTAATAATTTTCTCACCTGTTGGACAATGCAATGGATTTCTGGGGGCGACGTAAGCATCTTTAAAAATCATGCCTGCCATATTTTCTAGGAATTCCTTCTCCTATACCATCCCTCAAACTAGTGAGAAAATAATTTTTAAATTCCTTCCAAATATATTCTTTGGTGACCTAATTTTTATCACAATGGGGATTAGCCCACGTTCTTCAACCACAAACATCTTTCCCGTTGCATATTCATGTTTAAACATAAATGCTGACTTGATGTTGACCAATAAGAAAGACCCAAAACCAAAAAATAGCCGGGCGTTGTGGCAGGCGCCTGTAATCCCAGCTGCTCGGGAGCTGCTCGGGAGGCTGAGGCAGGAGACTCGCAGAAGCCCAAGAACTAGAGTGAGTCCTGTGACATCATGGCACTCATACTGAAGGCAGTAAAGTGAGACTCTGTCTCTACAAAAAAAAAAAAAAAAAGAAAGAAAGACCCAATAGAAATTAATTTAAGATGTGAAAACGCCTCAAAGGGAGCCTATAACATTAGATTTCAAAATAATGGATAGGTTGAGAGAGCACAGTGTGGAAGAGGTCTGAAGTGTTAAGTAAGCACACTGACAAGTTTAAAGAAATAGCAATCAGCATGCCTTTGACTACATAACCCTTTTTATCTTACAAAGAACTTTTGTATTAACTCATTTCATCCTGGCAATCCCATTATGAGATACTTTATCTCTATTTGAAAATCAAGGAAGGGAAGCAAGAAACCCTTAAAGACTGCCTGGGATCACAAGACTTGTAGGAGGCAGAGCACGACCTTGAACCGAGGTCATCTGATAACAACTCCAGGATTATTTCCACCACTTCACACGGCTGCGTTCCACAGCCAACACCTGGAAAATTAATTGTCTCAGACAGATGGGAACTCTTAAGGAGCAATTCAATGAGGGGTTGAAGGAATTGAAGGATTACTCATGAGATTTTAAAAAGGCACACAGACTAGTTCCTACTAGAGACACAAATCCTGTGGGCAGAGCTGTCGTAACGAGCCAGTGGTATTGGCGGGAATGGCCATAACAGGGTGTAAGCATGTTTACAAACAGAAATCGTTGAGAATCAATAATCCAAAAATTTTATTTTCAAAACTAATTTGAAATATTTTTACCCAAAAGTAAGAAGAAATATAGTCAAATAAATCAATGTAATTACACAAGGAAGTCACTGATTATATTAGATATGGAATAGGCTTGTATTGTAGGTACACAAAATGTCATATCAAAGGCTAAAAGCAAGATTTTGTGACTCAGAGAGAGAACTGTCAAGAAAGGAAGGCCTGGGCCTCAGAATAAATTGAGATACGTAAAACAAATAACAAACAAAAGAGTTACTGAACAATAAAAAACTCATCACTTTTAATTATAAAAGAAAACATATTCATTATTTAAAAAATTGACCAATAAAAATAATTATAGATAATACATTAAAAATTACCAAGAACCTCATAACTTATGGAATAAGTGCTACTAAATTTATGGAATATTTTATTTGATTACATACACACATACCATTTTCACCACAGTTTTTTGGTTGCCAGAAATGCTGAACGTATTTTATATACTCATCATAAATATTTATCATTATTTCTGTTAATAGTAATAGATCTTCTCTTTACAAAGATATGATATTAAACGCTTTATATGAATTATCATTTTTAATTTTTAAGTGACTTTTTTCTATTTTTAGAATAACAGTACTTATTGACACTACTGGTGTGAACTCTTTTTTAGAAAAAGAATATTAACATTTTCTTTGACATATCTGAAAGGTGTTGTAATGCTAGCTTTAGAGAAAAGTAACTGAAAGAGCTTTGCTCATAGTTAATATTTAGGAATGTTATCTCTCCTTCCTAGATAAGAGAGAGAGAGACAAAAGCAGATAAGGGGCATGGCACAATAGCTCCTGCCTGTTATTCCAGCACTCTGAGAGGCAGAGGCAGGAGGATCCCTGGAGCTCTGCAGTACAAGACCAGCCTGACCAAGAGTGAGACCCTGTCTCTAGAAAAAAATAGAAGAATGAGTTGAGTGTAGTGGCAGGTGCCTGTGCAGTCCCAGCTACTCCAGAAAATAAGGCTGAAGGAGGCTTTAAGCCCAATAATTTGAGGTTGCAGTGAGCTATGATGATGCTGCTGTACTCTTGTTGGGGCAACAGAGTCAGACTCTGTCTACAAAAAACAAACAAACAAAAATCGAATTAGAAGAAATATTTTTGTGTATCTCTAGGAAAATGATTGAATTATTTTTATATAGCAAGATTTTATTATAATGTAATTAAAATTATACAGCCATTATTACTATTATTATAATTTTCAGTTATGAAGTTTTAAATGTCAGATTTCAGATTATTAAAAGAAAAAATGGTTAGGCACATAGAGTGGTCCAGCAACTAAATGGAAAATGGCCTGGATAAACCCAATTTATTTTTCTTACACTTCTACATTCTACAATATGTAAAATCCCATAACAAGTGTTTGGCAGAAACTACTGATAAATAATATTCCCTTCCAATTTAATAGGAGTTATAAAATATATCAACAACAAAATGTAGCATGAAGTGCAAATATAACTTAGGATTCGAGATTATTTATTTTAGATAACACAATCTGGTAAGGCTGTATGAAAATTTCAGACGTGTTGGTAGAGAAGGAAGTGGTACTACAGACGAAGAGACAGAAAAAATTACATAATTTAAAATAGCCCCCCAAATACAGTCAGCTACGATTCAGAAGAAGCCATGAGAGGAAAAATCAATAGGAGGTTAAACCTCAATATAAGTTTGGCAAATTAGAGTGAAACGAAATCTAAGAAGTGCAAGGAATGAATCTATCACCAAAGATTGATATGATCTGAAATGCTTATTCTTGAAAGAAGAAAAAGAGAGAATAATGATGTAAAATTTTTGTATCAGGAAACCCAAGAAAACTTATTAAAATTATTCAAGAGAGAAATAATTTTTGCACAGTAGCTGTGGAAATAGAGCCAGTGAGATGGTGTGTGGGCCAACTGCAGGGATAGAAGTAAGAACTTTTTGCCACTGAATGGCTACGTGGCAAGTGGCATATAGAATGTGGCATGATGATGCTGGGAGTCTAAGCATGGCAATGCTTTTAGCAGAAAGATAAAATTAGAAAAAAGAAGAAATCGAGTAGAGGATATATTAGTAAAGCCTAGATGTCAGCATAAGTAGCCTGCCTTTAGCTTTAAATGTAAGCTAAATCACAATGACAATAATGTTTATCTATATAGAGCAAGGGTTCTTAATCTCTTGGGAATGAGGCAGTAAGGGGTGTGGATAACTTTTACCAGTGGTGCTTACTTCTGTATTTCAGCTTCTGTGGAATATTAATAATCCCCTGTAAAGAATTTCAATCTTCTGACTGCTGATTATTCCTTACCATGTGGACACAATCATAAAATTTAGTCCCCTGCATATTAAAATTTCTGGCATATTATCTACTATTAAAAGAAAAAAATATGAAAAGAAGAACTATGAAATATGTTTACACATGGTACTTTAGCAAAGGAACTATTTAATCACAAGTGGGTAGTCATCACTTAAATATAATTTAATTCTGAAGTTATACTTCACTTAGAGTCTTATACTATAATTAGACAATGTCACAAATTTTTAATGGTTTTTTCAACCACGATAAGAAAAGATATCCATCTTTTTCAAGGCCAAGAACAAATTTATAGCTTACTTTGATTGACAGTGATGGACATTAATTATCATATTTTGTTTTCCTTGGGTGTGGTAGGAAGTCTCCCTGGTGGCCACCCAGTGATCTCTGCCCCCTGGTATTTACAGCCTTATGTAATTACCTCCCCTTGAATGTGGGATATGCATAGTGACTCACTTGTGACAGATAAAAGGAAGAATGATGGCATGTCCCGTTTAAAATTAAATTACTTAAAGACTATGATTTCCATATGATTGTTCTTACTTGCCCCAAGGAAGGCCAGCCTGCATGTTTTAATTTACCCCATGGAGAAGTCACTTCCAAAGGAAAAAACTAAGGGAGGTTTCTGGCCAATAACTACTAAGGAATAGAAGTTATCAATTCAGAAACCCAGGAAGGGTTCAATCCTTCCTAAATTTATTTCAGTGAGCTTAAAAGTGCCCCTTCCCTCATTCCAGCCTTCAGATGAGACCACGACCCTAGCCGAGACCTTGATTGCACCTTCATGAGAGACTTTAGAGCTGGAAGGATGAACTCAGAGTAAGGAATTTTATAAAGTAATGTGATAAGCCTGATTCCTGACCCACAAAAAATATAATATATCAACTATTTATTATTTTAAGTTACTATATTTTAAGATAATGTGTTCAACAACAATAGATAACTAATATATAGGGAATGTTTAGAGATAAGTTTCATCTATTCTCTTAAAAAATTATTAATAATAATTCATTGGACCAATCATATAAATGTTTGGTCCTTGGTCAAAACAAAGACAAGTAATTGCCTCATATTTTCATTATATCCACTGTTGGAATTGATATAAATTACCTCTTGAGAATGGAACTAGTCCAGCCTTGCTGTATTATATTGGTTAGTGAAAATATTGACTTTTCTCTGTAGATGACTTAGCCTGCCTAATAAGATTTTCTGGGGATCTTTAAGTATAATCACATTTTTTCTGATGAGCTAGAGAGACAAAGCTGATGCACACTGTGGAAATGTAAACAAGGATGCAGACATTCATTCTCTTTTAAAAAGCCCTAGTTCCTCTCTATCTGTCCGGATTTCAGACTTATACCATGTAGGTCTCTTTATTTCTCCTGCACCTTTTTCTACATGTTCTTGTCTATTTTTAACCTGCCCCAAAACTATTCTTCAGTGATTTGCCAATTTATTTCTGATTACATACTTCCTGCAAACTCTTATTTTCTTAGTCTCCACCACAAGTTTCCTATAAACGTATTTTTGCAAATAGGAAAATTATTTTTCAGATGACTAATTCTAGTGACAAGTTATTAAGATAATAATTTGTTTTCACCCAGGCACATTGGCTTTGATGGATCTGCCAGCAGTATTAGTTATCAGTTTATGTTTTAACACAGACTGGTGATATTAGGATAAATTTGTCCTCCAGCGAGAGGTCATCTTCAGGGGAGGCTAATTACACTAGATAAGTGATGGTAAAAAGATGCCAACTGCAGGAATACGAATAGCCCCCAAATGAAACTCATTTCATGTGAAGGCATCCTGACCCCATGCTTCTTTTCCTCCTGAGACTGACACTGGAAATAAGCCTCATTTTTTAAAAACAACTTAGAATGTTATTTCATAGTGAAGTACCACTCAGAGGATAAAATTACTTCCAAATCGATACTGTAATTTTATTGCAAATTAAATAGGAGAAAATCAACCTAGCTTTGGATTAATGGGAGCTGGAAGGATAGACTCAGTGTAAGGTCTTTTATAAAGTAATGTAATAAGATAACATTTAAAAATATCATTTTGCCAGGTGCAGAGCTTCACACCTGTAATCCTAGGACTCTGGGAGGCCGAGGCGAGCGGATTGCTTGAGCTCACAAGTTCGAGACCAGCCTGAGCAAGAGCAAAACTCCATCTCTACTAAATATAGAAAAACTAGCTGGGCATTGTGGCAGGTGCCTATAGTCCCAGTTACTGGGGAGGTTGAGGCAAAAAGATCACTTGAGCCCAAGAGACTGAGGTTGCTGTGGTCTATAACACCACAGCACTCTACCCAGGGTGACAGAGTGAGACTCTGTCTCAAAATATATGTGCGCATGTGTGTGTAGAGATAGATATGGATAGGTAGATATATAGATAGACAGATGGATAGATATTTTATATATATCATTTTTCTCTTCCAGTTAGGATGGAGTAACATCAGAATTTCTCCTTTTTAAAGCAATAAAAAGGGACAACATATATAACAATGGTTTGTAAGACACTGTACATCAGGCAGCTAAGGAATGTGGTCCCTGGGACTGACTATTACCTCAGCTTATGTTCTTGAAATTATAGGAAGGGGGACCCCAAGTGGAACCCAGTAGCTCCCCTGAATTTCAGTGGAAAAGTTGAGAGCCTGGGGAGGCTGAGGCAAATACACATGTCTACTGTACAGAACACAGTACAAAAGAGGAGAAAAATGCAAAGAAAGAAAACTTCCAAGTTCTACAGATAATTTATCTTGAGTACTTCTCTGAGTACGATCATTGCACATGGATGAGGGACTTCACTGAGGTGAGGGAAAGAACCCCCAGGAAACGTGAGAGCTAACAGTATCCAGGGCTCACATAAGGCTAGGGATAGTGCACGTTATTACCAGTCAGAATGGAAAATCTGTCTCTAGGATTCATGGGACATTGAGTATGCACAGAAGAGTATTTTACAGGTAGGTGAAATAAATAGGCTGATCCTGGGCACCAACCAATAAATCTTCAAAGTAAACAGTATACCTGTAAGGCACAAACATCTTCCAAGTAACTTCACTTGGCCTAGAACTATGCTGAACAACACAAAACTATTTAGCACCTGAAAAGGTAACATCCACAATGTCTTCGATCCAATATTTTAAAAAACCTACTGGGTATTACAAAGAAATCAAGAAATACAATGCATGCTTAGAGAAAAAATAATTTATCACTCTGAAACTAGACCAGACTGATTAAGATGTTAGAATTAGCAGAAAATAACAGTAAAATTGCTATAACCTGATTGTACATGTTCAAAAGTTAACACGTAGAAATGTATTTAAAAAGTCACCACAGTAAAAATTCTAGAGTTGAGAACAATAGATGAGATTTAAAAAATGAACAGATTAGATAAAAGGCAGACTAGACAGGGTAGAAGAGTGAATTTGAAGACTGGAAAAGAAAAGCTATAAAAAACCAAGAGCGTGGATTAAAAAAGGAAAAAAAAAAAATAAATGAATAAAAGAGCAAGGAAGAAGTGATCTGTGGAGAAACTTGAAGCTTCTTAATGTACACAAAATATGGAGTCCATTAAGGATGAAAGAGGTGGAATAGGATAACTATTTGAAGCAAAATGACAGAATGTTTTCCAAAGCTGATTGAAATTGTGTACCTTATGTACAAGAAGAACGTCGAACTCCAACTACAAGAAAATAGAATTTCCTAAGGTAGAAGAGCATATCGTCAGCAAACAGGAAAATTTCACTTCTTCTTTTTTTTTTTTTTATTTATTTATTTTATTATTTTTTTTAATTTTGGAAGCCGGTTATTTCTTCCTCTTCTCTGATTGCTCTGGGGCGGCCCCCCCAGCCCACCTGGACCAGAAGGAGTGACCGTGAGCACCGTGTCTGATTCCAGTTCTTACGGCATCGCATGCTTCCAGTTTTCCCTCATGCACTGTGACGATGGCTTTGTGACACAAAGCTTTTAAAATTCCAAGGTATCCTCCTTCTATACCTCGTTTGTTTAGAGTTTCATCATGAAGAGTGCTGGATGTTATCAAATGCCTGTTCTGCATCTGTTCGGAACATGATATGGTGTTTGTTTTCCTTTCTGTTTATTTGATGAATCACATTTGTTCAGGTTTGTATGTATTTATCAAATCTCACCAATTGTACATTTTAAATATGTGTATTTGCTATATGTTAATCGTCCACTGATAAAACTGTTTGAAGACCATCCTGCTCTTCAAAGGGATGAATATTATTTCTCCATACTATTTCATATGTATGTTCTACGGAAAAGAATGTTAACTTCATAAGTACACAATGGTACTGCCCTGAAGGACATAAAAAACGATTGTAAACATACTAGAATGGTTATGTTTTTATTATTCAACACAAATTGACTAAAATTCAAGAAAGTCTCTGGAGTTTGCATTATTAAATTAATATTTTGAAAAATAAAAGGAATGAGCAAATTGATTATGATGGATATATTCACTGAGGTATGTATACAGGATATATTACTGTTTTGTCTTGTGTTGAATAATGAAGTTCTCGGAGTTGGGAAAAACGTGTTCTAAGTCCCCTTCAACTTGTGAGTCAGTTTTCAGCCTGGAGACACTTCTATGAAGATACTAGAAAGGATGGCAAGTCATTAAAAGCAACAGGTCAAACACGGCCACCACAATGTAACCCAGCATGCCAAGGCAACAACAGTTTAAGGGACTTAAATGGAAATTCTGAACTATTCTCCAAAAGCCATTACATTAGTGGAGTTTATCTCAGTCTTGAAATTCGTATAAGTCATGTGCTGAATTGAATTTACGACTGAGGCATCAGCGCTGCAGCGCTGCAGTGTCATTTTGTTCCCCTCTACATCACCTTACTCTACTCAAAGATAAAAGGCTGCTTTCTTTTCTGTAGGGGACAGATTAAACATTAGTAGTCAGAAGCAATTGCTTTTCCCTTCAACATCACCTCTAGCCTTCTTACTTACAACAGCCTCTCCAGGGATTTCCTGCTGGCTGAAGAAGAGGCAAATAACAGTTGTGCCTCAGCGCAGCATCCTTTGATTCTACACTGTAAAACTGAGATTTTTTTTCAAAACTAATACGAGAGGTCTTAGCGGGGGGGGGAGAGTCATGACATAGAACTCTGAGAAGTTCATAAATCTTAATCCAGATTTCCCAGATGTCTCTGAATGTGGCCTCAAATAACATACAAGCTGTAAGTCTGTTCATTATTAAGAACGATTTAGCAGTACCTTGATAGGATATCATTTCTGTATCTGTTGACCAAGATAATCTTAGCATTCCCCTATGCTTGGTTAAATGTTAGATGGGTTCCTTCCATGACTTTTCCTTAGAGCACTTAACTTTAAAATACTCACAATGATAAATTCTTTCTATGCCTCTTTGAGATGTAAATATTCTCCTGGAAATGTAATGTTCAAAACAGATAGCACTGTGCCTACAAGGCTCTGTGGGAAGTTAGGAACCCAGCTCTTGGCAAGTGCCAATTAGGAAACACAGATGGCCTACACAAATCCTTCTACTAGCTCTCCTCAGGGCTTAAAAGTTCTCCCACCTTTTGTTTTGGTGGTGTAGAGTTCAACCACTCTCACCTGTTGCAACTTTCTTGAATAATGTCTTCCTTTCCTGTTCAATTCCATCTGTGCAAGTTTTCTTGGACTGTGTTCTTGAGAAATCTCCGTGCTCTGGCAATCAATAAGATGCAAGAGAGTTAGAACACAACTTTCGGCAAAATACCTGAAATATTTCTTAAGTTGTAAAATACAAATTAATAGTTGGCTAACAGGGGAGTTACTATGAATTGAGGTGGTGTGGCTGACTCTTATGGATTCTGTTTAGGTTAAAGAATTCCAGAATTCCAGTTGAACTACTTAAATGTTTATTATTTTTTCCTCTTGGGACCCTAAATGCCTGCGTTCTTCGTTTATTAAATAATATTCCCTGCATAAATAGAGACTAAAACCTACTTTGCCTTATAATACTTTGTCTTTATAATCTTAACATCTCTGCAATTTTGATGTCTGTCTGATTTATTGATGCGAAGAAGGAAGCCAAAGGAAACTCGCGTTGGAAAGCCTGAATTTTAGGGAGGCTTATGACTGAAGTATTCCAAGTGTAGGATAAGAAGAACTCTTAGTGCATTAACTCCAAATCAAAGGTCACAAACAAAATATCCAATGTACTCAGTACTACTATGAAACCAATTTATTATCAGTCACACTTTCATATGAAAGATGAATCACAACTATAGCCTAGGATGAAGGAGGGAAGTGGAGGGAGAGGGGAAGGGAGGGAGGTGGGTCGATAGAGGGAGGGCTAGTACGGAGACCACACATATGGAGCATATTGCCAGTACAAGTTGGATCTATCAGGTGTAGAACACAAATGTCTTAACACTGTAATTGGGTAAATGAAGTGAAGGCTATGTTGATTAGTAGGATGTAAGCACTCCAATTTGTACAAATAATTAACACATTGAATCCCATAATGGCATAAATGTATTCATGATGTATGTACAGATGACTTAATAAAAAAAATAAAAAATTAAGTAGAAAAAAATAAATAAACTTGGTTCAAATAATCATTTTGAAGCTTGTCAAGAAAAGACCAAATTGGCTTACAGAAATTCCACACCACCATTTGCCCTTTTAAAGTTATTCTAAGACACCATATGACTTAGGTCCTGCAAAAAAATCCACTGACTCTAAAGCTGAAATTTATAACTAATTAGCAAACATATAATAGAGATATTGATGTTTTTGTTCTCAATTGTGAGCGGCCATTTTTTACCCCTGTGTTCTTGGTTGACCTGCTGTCATCCTCTACACGGACCCTGTCTTTCACAGGTGCTGCTTCTGATATTTTAAAACACCCTTGTGCTTAGTCTGTTCCAATAAACTTTTAAAATCTTTAGTGCTATTGTTGCTGGGATGGTATCTCTTTCTCTTTATCTCTCAAGTCATAGTCGGCTTGTCATGATCTGGCAACAAAATATGTAAGTGCTAGAAGGATTTTTATGCACACAGATTCCAACAGGGAAGCTCAGAAGATCCTCTGGAGTTCTAACTTATTTTCCATTTAAAAACGGACACACATTTTGCAAATATGGAAAAGCCTGCAACTTAAAGATTATCACTTACAACATTTCTGCATGTACTACAACCCTATGTGAGTACCTAGCAGACCTAAAAGTTTGGAAAAGGTCTTATTTACATCCCCAGAAAAAATTATGTAGGAAGGCGACTTAGATGACCACTTATAAATATTCACAAGATTAATAAACAGAATTACAAAATGTATACAGGCATTTGGAAGATAGAATCTGATTGGACACCCTTTATACTTCAGGAAAAGTTTAGTTTGGCCAAATCAAACTAACAGAATGGAACTTAAGTCTGTGATGTTTACTCTCCAATGGAGAACTAAGATACAGACAGATATAAAAGATCATGTGTGCATAATAGGAACCAATATTTCTAAATGCTTTAACAGTTTCCAAAGCGTGTATTTTTTAAACAGAGTCTTACTTAGTCTTTCGCCCTGTGTAGCTCACAGCAACCTCAAACTCTTGGGTTCAAGCAATCCTCCTGCCTCAGCTTCGCGAGTAGCTGGAACTACAGGCACCTGCCATGATGCCTGGCTAGTTTCCCTACATTTGTGTGTTGTTGTTTTGTTTTGTTTTATTTTTAGTAGAGACAAGGTCTCTTTCTTGCTCAGGCTGGTCTCCAACTCCTGAGCTCAATCAAAACTGCCCCAGCCTCCCGGAATGCTAGGATTATAGGCATGAGCCCCCGCATCCAGCCAGTTTCCAAAGCATTTTAACACTCCTCTCCCGCATTTGATTCCCAAGAAACTTATGGAGAATAAAGAGTGAAATTAACTTTTCTTATTTTCTGGCAAGCACTTAGAGTCTCAGAAGAAGTCAGTGGACTTGTCCAAAGTCTGCTTGTTGAAATCCCTCAGGTCTTAGCCTTCTCCTCTTCCTGGGTAGTCACCCACGGACTTACACCACCATCAGGCTGATGACTCCCAAATCTGTATTTTCCTGACCAGACTTCTTCCCAGATCTTCTCACCTTAGTGAGTTACATGCACTATTTTAAAAGATATGGATTTAGTGTAATTTTCACTTTGCCATTTCTGCCGAAGGTTTCTGGGAAACGAACTTCTCTGTATCTCAGTGGTTCATTTGTAAAATGGGGGATATAATCGTTAAATTAAATTACACAAACTTGAATCAGAGTCCAGATATCTCCATGGGCATATCTCAAGTCATCCCAGGTTTATAAAGAAAATGAATCCTACCTTCCCTTCCTGGTCCTCATCCTACCCAGGTTTCTTTATGTCAGAAATAGGCTGGGCTCCCTGCTCCCATACGCTTCCATGCGTATCATCCAGCCAGAAAACTGAAAAGTATGTTTAATTTTGTTCCTTCTCTTAACCTTTTCCAGACTCAGGCTACTAGCTAGATCTATCAATTCTACCTTTACACTTTTCAAGTCTTTGTTACTGTCCCCATGTCATTGTCACAACCGCAGCCCAGGCAGCAGTCTCTCTTTCCTGGACTGTTCGAGCCTCATGACTGCTCTTCCTATTGCTTTCACTACTGTGTTATCCTCTGCTCGGAATCAGCTAAGCCCAAGAGCCGGACGTTGCTGTGAGCTGTGGTGCCACAGCACTCTACTGAGGGTGACAAAGTGAGACTCTGTCTCTAAAAAAGAAAAAAAAATCACCAATAGTATGTTGCTCCCTTGTGTAAAATTTTGCAGTGGTTTTCCATTTCACTAGGAATAATACTAACCCCCACTTTGTGACCTGGATTTTGCTCATCTTCTCTACCCTCATGTCAAGCCTCTCCCTCCATCCCCTGTGCTCTGCTCACAAAGATCTGTCAGCAATTCCTAGACTCTGGGAAGTTCTTTCACACTGTAGACCCTTTACATTTCCTATTCTCTCTTTGAGGAATGTTGATTTCCCCAGTTTCATTCAAGGTGGATTCCTTCTCATCTTTGGAGTCCTGGTTATAATCTCAGAGAGACTGATTATCTCTGACAATCCTAGTCAAACCTCCACCATCAATTTTGTTTGTGAACACAACAATCTATTTTTTCCCCTCAGAACATAGGTAGCTATAATTATTTATTTCCTTATTTCATTTATCAAAAATTTTGAATGCCTCCTATGTTAAAACTTTGTTCTAGATTCTAAGATGCATGTCCTCATGAATTTTACTTTATGAAGGGAAGAAGGGAAAATAAGCAAATACTCTAAGGGGAAAAATGTAGCAACAAAAATCAATGTATGGTTGCAAGAGGGGTTGACCCCAGGGATTGTCTGAAAAGATATATACATTCCATTTGAATGACTTGGAAACAAAGTGGGGAGGTTAGAGTCAGTGAAGGGGGAGCATCACACCCTATGGATTTAGTGTCTGCATCTTGTGTGTGTAAAAGTCCTACAGGTGCCAAATGAAGATAGTAAGAAGCAGTTGTGCCTATGAGTCTAGAGGGCAGAGGAAATGGGAATGGGAATTCTAGAACCATCTGCAAAGGCTACGTTGAACAGTTTGATGAGAACATTTCAGATTGTATATGAAACCAGCACATTGTACCCCTTGATTGCACTAATGTACCCAGCTATGATTTAACAATAAAAATAAATAAATTAAAAAAAAAAAACCTTTGCAAGTGGGGAAAGTCATTTAGAACGTCTGTTTGAAGAAGAGAGATGAGGAACGAGAGCTGCAAAGACCCTAAAATGTCTAAAGCTTGAGTCAAAGAAAAAGAGACAGACAAGGGTAATGGGCAATGAGCAAATAAGAAAACCAGGGGCGTGTATTGTCCAAGAAGCAATGAGAGAAAACGCCAAGTGCTCTTGAGCAGATGAATGACTTAAAGACACAGAAGCTTGATTTGGCAATACGGTAGTAATTAGCGATGTTGACAAGACCAGCTGAAGGACTGGGAATAGTAGGACTGAGAGACAAGAAAAATTCAGGAAATAGAGACAGTGCAAATAAGGAATTATTGGGCAGAATTTTACTACGAAAGGTAGAGAACAAGGCTTCCTTGCTTGTTTTAAGATGGCAGATATGAAATGCTTGTATGCTGACACAATCACGCTGGTAGAAAGATAAACCAGGACAGGGCGGCGCCTGTGGCTCAGTGAGTAGGGTGCCGGTCCCATGTGCCAGAGGTGGTGGGTTCAAACCCAGCCCCTGCCAAAAACCACAAAAAAAAAAAAAAAAAGATAAATCAGGACAAGGTCAGAGAGAGGGAGGGTGAGATAGGAAAGGGTGGAAGGAGGGCTTGATTAGGTGAGCAGAGTGGGATTCCTGATGGAGGGAAATGTGTGCTCATAAAGAGTAAGTTCAGTCAGCAGGATTGCATTTGTTTCTGTCATCAGGTTGAGCTGTTCAGAAGCATCAGAGAAATGTCGTGGGCAGAGAGTGTAGGTCCCTGCTAAGCAAGTGTTACAGAGAGAGAAGATGATGAAGATGCTGGAGAGACACAACTTCCACAATGGGCCACAACATGAGCTGAGAAGAAGAAAGGGAAAGCAAGAGGAGGTTATGGGATGGGAAAGATGGGGCAGAATTAGCGGGGGGTTTGGGTGGGATCCAATTATTGGAATGAAGAAATGAAACTAAGGGCCCCCCAAAGTAAGGTTTATTGTCAATGTCCTACATTTGGATGTAGTTCCCATGATATGAGGAGCAGTGTTTGGCCTTTTGTTGTATTTTCAGTTCTGAATATAACTATTGGAACACAGTAGCCGCTCACTAAACATTGGACCATGTGAGTGTTTATCAGGGACTTAGTATGTTCATAATGTTTAATTGTAGCCTCTGGGGATACCATCATGAATAAGAGCAATAAGCAGGTAATGGTACAGGATAACAAGTGTTAAGGCAGGAGAATGTGCCCTTGTGGGAGAAGAAAGGAAATCCCCTTAGAGATTGGGGAGCGGAGGGATGTCAGCCTAATGGGAGATGCGGAGAGGGGGTGGTAGGGAGTCAGAGTCTAAGGAGGAAACTCAGTTCCAGGCAGACACAGAAACACCAACCCTGGCACAGAAAGAAACTCACCCGCCTCTAGTACCAGGTGAGATTTGTGGGGAGAGTGATAGTTACATTTGTTTGTTAGAGGGAAATTAAATAGCGATGGTTTAGTATTTTTTGCATGGACCATTGACTTCTTCTGCAACTTTTGCACTTTCTTCCCACCACTTTCTTCTGGTGGAATCACGCTACCAGACCTTAGACTGTACTATAAATCGATAGTGATCAAAACAGCATGGTATTGGCACAAAAGCAGAGAAGTAGATGTCTGGAACAGAATAGAGAACCAAGAGATGGATCCAGCTACTTACTGCTATTTGATCTTTGACAAGCCAATTAAAAACATTCAGCGGGGAAAAGATTCCCTATTTAACAAATGGTGCTGGGTAAACTGGCTGGCAACCTGTAGAAGACTGAAACTGGACCCACACCTTTCCATTAACTAAGATAGACTCTCACTGGATAAAAGATTTAAACATAAGACATGAAACTATTAAAACACTTGAAGAAAGTGCAGGGAAAACTCTTGAAGGAATCGGCCTGGGTGAATATTTTATGAGGAGAACTCCCCAGGCAATTGAAGCAGCTTCAAAAATACACCACTGGGACCTGATCAAACTAAAAAGGTTCTGCACAGCCAAGAACATAGTGAGTAAAGCAAGCAGACAGCTCTCAGAATGGGAGAAAATATTTGCAGGTTATACCTCCAATAAAGGTCAAATAACCAGAATTCACAGAGAACTCAAACGTATTAGCAAGAAAAGAACAAGTGATCCCATCTCAGGGTGGGCAAAGGACTTGAAGAGAAACTTCTCTAAAGAAGACAGATGCACGATCTACAAACACGTGAAAAAAAGCTCATCATCCTTAATCATCAGAGAAATGCAAATCAAAACTACTTTGAGATATCACCAAACCCAGTAAGTGTAGCCCACATAACAAAATCCCAAAACCAGAGATGTTGGCGTGGATGTGGAGAAAAGGGCACACTTCTACACTGCTGGTGAGAATGCCCACTAATACGTCCCTTCTGGAAGGATGTTTGGAGAATACTTAGAGACCTAAAAATAGACCTGCCATTCGATCCTATAATTCCTTTACTAGGTTTATACCCAGAAGACCAAAAGTCACAATATAACAAAGACATCTGTACCAGAATGTTTATTGCAGCCCAATTCATAATTGCTAAGTCATGGAAGAAGCCCAAGTGCCCATCGACCCATGAATGGATTAGCAAATTGTGGTACATGTATACCATGGAATATTATGCAGCCTTAAAGAAAGATGGAGACTTTAACCCCTTTCATGTTTACATGGATGAAGCTGGAACATATTCTTCTTAGCAAAGTATCTCAGGAATGGAAGAAAAAGTATCCAATGTACTCAGCTCTACTATGAAGCTAAATTATAGCTTTCACATGAAGGCTATAACCCAACTATAGCACAAGACTATAGCCAAGGAAGGGGAAGGGAGGGCGGAGGTTTTGGTGGAGGGAAGGTAATGGGTGGGGCCACATCTACGGTGCATCTTAGAATGGGTACAGGCGAAACTTACTAAATGCAGAATACAAATGCCTATAACTAAGAAAATGCCATGAAGGCTACGTTGAACAGTTTGATGTATATGAAACCCGCACATTGTACCCCTTGACTGCACTAATGTACACAGCTATAATTTAACAATAAAAATAAATAAATTAAAAAAAAATAAGCAGGCACAGGAGGGCTCTCTGCCTTCTCTGTACTTACCTAAAACTCAGACCCCCCCATTACATCTAAGAAGAAGAAAAGTTCACCCCTGAAGACAGCATTAGTCCTCCTTACCTAGAGATGATACCAGGAGAATCTAAATCAACAGGATTTACTGACTAATATTATCTGCCATTTGTTTGCCTTCCCCCTATGGAGCTGCCTATTGCGATTCAAAATTTTTTCTTTGGTTTCGTCACTTCTCTGAAAATTTACCTTTTCTGTTGAAAACTCTGTATAAACTAAATTCAAAGTCATTTCTTGAAAACCTACTAATCTCTGGGTGTCTCCCATGTGTATATGAAATAAACATGTTGATAAACTTCCTTTTATTTTTCTCATGTTAGCCTGTCTTTTGTAGCAAAGGTCCATTCCAATTACGAACTTACGAAGCTTATTATTTTTCCGAGACAAAATCTTTTTCAAGTTTTGGCCCATAGGATTCTCTCTAAAAAGAAACTGGCAGTTAATTGCAAACACTTCCCAAGATAAATGCTAAGGGATTTTCATACCAGTATTTATAGCTTTGCTTTCCTTCCTACATTTAGAAGGCTCTGGTTGGGCTCAGCCGTTTGATTTACGCCAATCAAATGCCTTCTCCCTTAGGAATCTTGCCAGAGATTTCACATGGAAGATGTTTCTCTGAAAGGCCTATATATGAAAGTGTTTCTTTTATTATTACTCCAAAAAGATGACAAATATTAATAGATACTTTACAGCTAACAGTGGAAGACGAAGACGAATGATACACTTAATGAATTGGAATGTTGAAAATACTTCACCATTTCAGGAATTACTTAATGAAGAAAACCTGGCCAAACATTTCAGGCCATACTGGCTAAGAACATACTATTTTAAATTATGTATTATTTTCCTAAAAGCTTTAAAAGGAAGCTTAAGACCCATAAATGCAATCACTGACTTACTCTTATGTACGCATTTGGGGAAAAGCCACTGTGAAACTATTGAGTGATTTTGGCTCCATTTAACAAAATTAAATGAACATTCTTATCAGTCCACATCATTAACACTTTTGTGATCTTAAAAAATTAGCCCCTAGAGCTATTTTGATTTGGTCAATGAATGTATAGGAAGATTTCTATGGTCCCTTTTTGTCTCTTTATGAAGCAGAAAGCATAGAAATGGTCGGAACACTAGTGTCCAAGACCATTACAAACTTTCAAAAGAATCATCAAGGTCCTTGGGGGAACAGGGTAGCGGGAAAGACTAGAAGGGTAGGATTTAAAAAAAAAAACAGAGGTCTAAAAGTGAATTTTCTTTGGGCATTCCATATATCATTGGGATCAGGCATCAGACACACAGGTGCAATTAGCACATAATCATTGTGAAATCCATGCCTAGGCAGATGGTCGCAATGTTTGGGAGAAGAGATAACACTGAATTTTTGACAAGTGACAAAAGGATTGGCATGGTGCAAACAGAACACCATTACACTTGGCAGCCAGCCAGGCAGCCCCGGGTGCTACCCTCCTGCCTCACACAGAAGGCTGCCGTGCTCGACAAGGCAGTGGGTTCTATCTCTCAGTGGAAGAACAGACCCCCTGAATGAGAAAAAAAAACAGAAAGTGAGTAAATAGTTGCTCTTTGCATTCCAAGGCTTGCTTGACTGGAAGTTTTAGCATGGGAACCAACACAAGACCCAGGCTATGGTCAGCAGCAGTGAGCTGGTCAGGAGTGGTACGGTGTTCTGGGGAAGCACATGGTTCTGGGTCTGGTTCAAACACCGACCCTTCCAAATCCCAGCTGTGTCACTCCATTTGAGCATCTTTCAATGTGAAAAATGATAGAACCTACAAGTCTCTAGATTGTACCGGCTGGAATCATGGACAAGCAGAACCATGATGAAGCATCTTGTGCAGGGGATGTAGTCAAGGGCTGTGCCGAGGAAAAGAGGAGGACGTGGGTGGCAGCAGTGGCAGGGGAGATGCTGTGCAAGCATTCAGTCTCCACTGGCATTCTCATGAGCTGCTGCTGCAGACTGACCCTAGATTAGTGGAATACAGTGATAGTCCTATGTTGTCTCAGATTTTTGTGGTTGGGGAATTAGGACAGGGTGTAATGACATTTGTCTCTGCTCCACACTGTGAGTTGAGTTGGCTCAAACTGTTGGTGGTGGCTGGAACAGAACAGCTGGAGACGTATGCTTGGAGCCCTCATGTCTTTCCCAGGTGGAATCTACTGGTATTGAAATGCCCACGATGCTTATTTTTCATTAATGTGCCTCATTCTTGGTCTGGGGTGTTATTAATTATTTTTCATTAATGTGCCTCATTCTTGGTCTAAGGTGTCTGGAGAACTGGCCAGCCTCTGCTCTGTCTCTCAACAGAGTCTCTCTGTGCCTGCTGAGCTCCTCACAGCATGGCCCTCTAAGAATAATCAGACTTTTATTTTCGTTTTGAGACAATCTCACTCTGTTGCCCAGGCTAAAGTGCCACGGCATCAGCCTAGCTCACAGCAACCTCAAACTCCTGGGCTCAAGCAATCCTCCTGCCTCAGCCTCTCATGTATCTGGACCTATAGGCACCCACCAAAATGCCCAGCTAAGAGAGTCAGAATTTTTTGTTATTTTTGTTTTGTTTTGTTTTGTTTTTGTCATTTTTGGCCAGGGCTGGGTTTGAACCCGCCACCTCCGGCATATGGGGCCGGTGCCCTACTCCTTTGAGTCACAGATGCTGCCCAGATAGTCAGAATTTTTACCTTCTGGCTGGCTCTCCTCTGAACAAATATTCTTAGAGACAAATGTAAAAGCTTAAAAGCTTCTTATAACCTAACATGAAGGTCATTCAGAGTCATTTTTGCCACATCCTGTTGGTTTAACAGGGCTATCCCAGACTCCAGATAGGAGGGGACCACATTAATAGGGGAATAGCAAGAGAAGTGGGGTCACTGGGAAGCCATCTGGGAATGGAGCTACGTAGCTGGGTCTACTGCAGATCTAAACAAAAGGAAAATGCAGTGTCAGCCCCACCTGGGGGCAAAGAACCAGCCTTTTATACCTTGCAACTCTCTCCAGCAAGGCAGCTCACTGAGAAGGAAGGTACTCACTCCCCCAGAGAGGAGGTCACCTGTGGACAGTTGGCATCCCACATTCAGAGCAGCCAGGGCACAAAGGCACAGCCTGGTACAGGGGAGAGAATCAGGTCACTGGTACTGTCTGCTATGCTAACTCAGAAAGTTACTGTAACACTTAAATAAATATATTTAAAATAGCTCCGAATGGTAGCAAACACAGGTGAAAGAAATACTGTGTGAAGTCTCTCTGACTTACCTCTCTCAGTACTGAGTACTAACTGAGTGGTCGTTTCCTCTGGGCCACTGTGTATCATCAGAGGACTGAGAAGATACACCTGCAAATGGATACCTGCAGATACCTGAGCATTCACCCCTGCAAATGGATACCTGCAGATACCTGAGCATTCACCCCTGCAAATGGATACCTGAAGTTACCAGAGCAGATACACCTGCAAATGGATACCTGAAAGTGTCAAAGTACATGGCAGTTCCCAGGTATTAGCACACAGGCAGATAAGGCCCTGGCCTCCTGGAACTTACATCCCTCATGTAAATTTTACTAAACTATAAATGATTGAACAACTAATTATAGCTCATTATTATTTTCATGAAGGACAGACATGAACTGTGTGCTGTTGTAGAAAGAAGGTTTGGTCAATTTGCGCAGATGCTTTAAAGAGTTGGGGTTTCAAGAATAAATATAAACTAGTCAGGCTTTTTTTTTTTTTTTTTTACTTCCATGTAAATTTTAAGATTCCTTTTTTTGAATTCTGTGGAAATTTTCATTCGTGTTTTGATAGGGATTGTATTGAACTCTAGATTCTTGGGGGCCATGTGGTCCTTTTAACAGGATCAGCTCTTTTGATCCATGAGCATGGGCTATTTTCTCTATTTGCTTATGTCAAATGTAATTTCTTTTATCAGTGTTTTGTAGTTTTAATTATAGATATATTTCACCTCTTTTGTTAAATATATTCTTAGATTTTTTTTTGTAGCTATCATAAATGGGATTGCCTTAATGAAAGAAATACTCAGCAAAAAGAACTAAGTCGGAGGCATCACATAACCTGCCTTCAGATGCCACAAGTCATGGTACTGGCAAACACATACATGGATCAATGGAACAGAACAGAAAACCCAGAAATAAAGTCATGTGTTTATAGTTAATTGATACTTGACAAAATCAACAGGAAAATCCACTAGGGAAAGGACATTCTTTCCAATCAATGGTGCTAGGAAAAGTGGGTTGCCATAAGCAGAAAAATAAAGCTGCTCCCTATCTCACCATCTACAAAAGTCAACACTTAAACGTGAGACATGAGACTATAAAAATACTAATTGACAGGGGACTGATACTTAGTGTTTACAAGGAATTCAAACAACACAACAACAACAACCAAAAACCAACTCCATTCAAATTAGGCAAGGGACACGAATAGACAGTTTTCAAAAGAACACATAGAAATGGCCAACAAGTATATGAAAAAAAAAAATGTTCAGCCTCACTAATCACCAGAGGAACACAAATTAAAACCACAATGAGATATCATCTTATGCTGGTCAGAATGGTTATTATTAAAAAGGCAAAAGTAACAGATGTTGGTAGGGATACAGAAAAAAAAGTGCATGCTTCTATGCTGGAGGTGGGAATGCAAATTAGCAGGACTTCTTTGGAAAACCATATGTATAGTTCCCAAAGAACTAAAAATAGAACTAGCATTTCATCTGCAGTCCCGCTACCAGCTACTGATGCAAAGGGAAAGAAAGCAATACATCAAAAAGATATTTGCTATTTCACATGTTTATCACGGCACTATTCACAATAGTAAATCTATTGAATCAGCCTATGTTTTCACCCATGAATGACAAGCGAAGTGGTGTATGTAAACACAAGGGAACCCTATTCAGCCATTTAAAAGATGACATCATGTATTCTAAAGTGACATGAATGGAGCTGGAGGTCATTATCACAAGTGAACCACGTCACACAGGTAAGGACAAACGTCACATGTTCTCATTCATAGGAGAGTGCTAAAAAATGTGTCCACAAAGGTAGAGAAGGGAAGGATTCTACCCAGTGCGGACTTGGAAAGCTGAGCAGACCGGAGGATGATGAGAAATCACTCACTAGGCCCTATGTATGCTATGTGAGTGACAGACACACGGAAGGCCTGACTTCACCACGACACAATATATACATAAAATAAAATTCCACACATGACAAAACAAATAAATAAATAAGAAATGCCAGCCAGGAACAGTCAGGAAAAGAACCAAGTAGAGGGAGGAACAAGTGCAGAGAGTTTGACTAGAAAAAATCTTGGAGTATTTAAGAGGGTGACAGGTCATCATTGCCTAATGATTCACATTGCCTATGAGTCAGTGACAAAATGTGGCCCTGGAGAGGAAGCCGGGATTTGGGTCATGCTAGTTAATATAGTCTGGTACAAAAAATTTAATTTCAGGTGATGCTTGTGGCTCAGTGAGTAGGGTGCTGACCCCATATATGGAGAGTGGCGGGTTCAAATCCGGCCCCAGTCAAACTGCAACAAAAAATAGCCAGGCATTGTGGTGGGTGCCTGTAGTCCCAGCTAATCAGGAGGCGGAGGCAAGAGAATCGCCTTAGCCCAGGAGTTGGAGGTTGCTGTGAGCTGTGACACCACAGCACTCTACCCAGGGTGATAAAGTAAAACTATGTCTCTACAAAAGAAAAAAAAAGAAATTAAAAAAAAAATTTAGGGGGAGAGACAAGATGGCGGACTGAAGCCAGCTTTCAACAGAGGTTCCCGTCCAGAAGGAGAGTTAAGGGACAGGAATTTAGTAAGTATCCTGGTGGATTTGAGATGCACCAAGAGAGAAGGTTGAAGAACGCACATCAACACCACTGAGGCAAGCTGTGATCACAAGGACGCAAACCAAAGGTACAAAATCCACCACCAAGCAGACGGGAGTCCCCCTCCCCCATGAGACCGGCTCAAGAGTCCCACAATTAAACAGATGGGCAGAAATTAAAGGCCCTCCCACTACACTCCACAGGAGAGACCTTCTAAAAACTGGACCTACCTCCCCTACTAGGGTGCCATGGCATTCTCCTGCCAGGCATAAAACTGTATAAAACTTTAAAAATCCTTTGCCGGCAACCCTGAATCCCCAATACTCCCCTCCTGCTCACTGAGGTCTGGAGGCCTGTCCCCCAGGAGTTCGAATTCTTGGTGATTTCTCAAGGGGAGTGGACAGTCCCCGAGCTGCAACTGGTCAGCGCTGACTCTGAGACACGCGAGTGAGGAGAGGGGACTCGGCTGAGGGAGAGTCACGCCTCGGCAGCACTTCCCTGTGGTGCGGTGCAGCAGCCCTCCCCGGGCAACAATACGGCCAGGCATAAAACTGAATGAAACTCTAGTTTCAAAAAAAAAAAAGAAAGAAAGAAACTCTAGCTTCCCCCCACTCTCACTCGGGGGTCTGGGGGCCTTCCCCCCAGGAGTCCAGATTCTTGGCAGATCTCTCGAGGGGTGTGGACAGAGCATAAACTGCAGAATAACTCTGGGGCACGAGACAGAGGAGAAAAGGGTCGGCTGAGTGCCCACACCAGAGTGGCAGTCCCTGGAGGCAAATCAACAGCTGTTTTTTCTTTAAAAGCAAAATGACTCACTTCTGGATATTCTGAAGCCACACCCCCTGTATCTCTGGGCAACCAGAGGAGGCCACCAGTGAGCAAAGGATTTGCCTGACGCTGCTCACAAACCTGGGAAGCTTCCAGGGCAGGTCCGACTCAGAGAGGTAATCGGACAAAAACCTCCAGCAGCAAAGATGTTTGATCTCAGAACAGCCCATCTTCTGTAGGCGATTTTAGCAGAAACAGAGACAGAACCCCACAAAGTTGTCTGTTCTGTTCTGTTAGCAACATCAATCAGGGACGGGGCTAAGCCTGAGTGAACACCTCCCTCCCACCACCTGCATCAAGCACTCAAAGATATCAGGCCCCATCTCCTACTGCTAGATAGCGGCAGACTGCAGGGGCCTGGCAGACTTCCTTACTATTCAGGCAGGAACAAACCCCTGGAGTATCTGTTCACTACAGGCAACTGGGTCAGCCATCTGCAGAGATACCAGTGACTGGGTCCGACAGAGAGGCAAAGTGGGGAAGGAGACATCAACCTTCCCAGACTGATCTATTTGCTAGATGGCTCCTACTGACTCCACGCAGCACTGGAGTAAGCCATATCAGAGGAGTCACCAGACCCCTGTGATCCAGTTCCCAGAGACCTCTTGAACTCTCCCACCCGAGACAGGTGCCAATTGAGGCAATCGATTTGGACCTTTTGAACTGAACAAATAGACTGAGGACTTTTCAGGCGGTGCCCTAGGTATGCGGTTGTAGGAAGGTTTGATTCTCCTTTTCCTTTTCAAATTGGTGCCAGAGGTGGGCGGGCGGGGTGACTTAATTGCTGGCTTTTCCACACAGCTGAGACTTCAAGCCAGAGTAAATGTTACAATAGGACTGAACAGAAACCAACTGAAAACAAGACAGAACCACTTTGCCCCACCACACAAGACAGGGCCCCAATTTCTCAGGCCACAACACTGTACAGGCCCTCGATAAAGCCCCAGGGGAAAAATCAAAGGGAGTAAAATAACCATGGGGTGGAATCAGTGGAAAACTCTGGTAACATGAATAACCAGAATAGATCAACCGCCCCAAGAAAAGATATGGCAGATGTGATTGAAGATCCCATTCATAAACAACTGGCTGAGATGTCAGAAATCGAATTCAGAATTTGGAACGCAGACAAGATTAATAAAATGGAATTAGGAATTTGAGGAGAAATTCAAAAGTTGTCTCAAGAATTTAACGAATTTAAAGACAAAAACACCAAAGACTTAGACACACTGAAGCAAGAATTTACAGCCCTCAAAGATATGAAAAATACAGTAGAATCCCTCAGCAACAGAATGGAGCAAGCAGAAGAAAGGACTTCTGACATTGAAGATAAAGTCTTCAAACGCTCCCAATCTCTCAAAGAGGAAGAGAAATGGAGAGCAAAAACAGATCACTCACTCAGAGAACTCTCAGATAATTCGAAGAAAAGCAATATACGAATAATTGGGATTTCAGAGAATGATGAAGTGGCCTCAAAGGGCACAGAGGCCCTTCTGCATGAAATTATGAAAGAAAATTTTCCAGACATACCTAGAGAATCTGAAATTCAGATAGCAGACAGCTTCAGAACCCCAGCACGATTCAACCCCAATAAGTCATTATGGGGGTTGAATATGCCCCAGGCATATCATAATTAGGTTCAGTAAAGTTAACATGAAAGAGAAGATTCTCAAAGCAGTCCAGCGAAAAAAAACTATTACGTACAAAGGAAAGAATATAAGAATAACTGCAAATCTCTCTGCTGAAACTTTTCAAGCCAGAAGAGGGTGGTCATCGACTTTTAATGTCCTAAAGCAAAATAATTTTCAACCCAGGATCTTGTATCCAGTTAAACTGAGTTTCATTTATGATGGAGAAATTAAATACTTCAATGACATTCATATGTTGAAAAAATTTGCCATAAGTAAACCAGCTCTTCAGGATATTCTCAGACCTATCCTCCACAATGACCAACCCAATCCTATACCACAAAAGTAAACTCACTCAGAAACTTCAGATCAAACTCCAACTTCCACACTGGCGAAAGGATTAAAAATGTCCACTGGACCTTTGAAAAACTCAATACCCAAAATTCCACCAGACTTATCAATACTCTCCATTAATGTGAATGGCTTAAACTGTCCTCTAAAGAGGCATAGGTTAGCTGACTGGATAAAAAACTCAAGCCAGATATTAGTTGGATACAAGAGTCACATCTTAACTTAAAAGACAAATACAGACTCAGGGTGAAACGATGCTCATCAATATTTCAGGCAAATGGTAATCAGAAAAAAGCAGGTGTTGCAATTTTATTTGCAGATATAGTAGGCTTTAAACCATCAAAAGTAAGGAAGGACAAGAATGGTCACTTCATATTTGTTAAGGGTAATACTCAACATGATGAGATCTCAATTATTACTATCTATGCACCCAACCAGAATGCACCTCAATTTATAAGAGAAACTCTAACAGACATGAGTAACTTGATTTCCTCCAGCTCCATAATCGTCAGAGATTTCAACACTCCTTTGGCAGTGTTGGATCGATCCTCCAGAAAGAAGCTGAGCAAAGAAATCTTAGATTTAAACCTAACCATCCAATATTTAGATTTAACAGACATCTACAGAACATTTCATCCCAACAAAACTGAATACACATACTTCTCATCACCCCATGGAACCTACTCCAAAATTGACCACATTTTAGGTCACAAGTCTAGCCTCAGTAAATTTAAAGGAATAGAAATTACTCCTTGCATCTTCTCGGACCATCATGGAATAAAACTTGAATTGAGTAACAACAGGAATCTGCATACTCATACAAATAACCTTACATAACCTTAAATAACCTTATGCTGAATGATAGCTGGGTCAGAGATGAGATTAAGAAAGAAATCGCCAATTTTTTGGAACAAAACGACAATGAAGATACAAACTATCAGAACCTCTGGGACACCGCAAAGGCAGTTCTAAGAGGGAAATTTATAGCACTGCAAGCCTTCCTCAAGAGAACGGAAAGACAGGAAGTTAACAACTTAATGGGACATCTCAAGCAACTGGAAAAGGAAGAACATTCCAACCCCAAACCCAGTAGAAGAAAAGAAATAACCAAAATTAGAGCAGAATTAAATGAAATTAAAAACAAAAGAATAATACAACAGATCAATAAATCAAAAAGCTGGTTTTTTGAAAAGGTCAATAAAATAGATAAACCTTTGGCCAACCTAATCAGAAGAAAAAAGAGTAAAATCTCTAATATCATCAATCAGAAACAACAAAGACAAAATAACAACGAACTTGTCAGAAATTCAAAAAATCCTTAATGAATATTATAAGAAACTTTATTCTCAGAAATATGAAAATCTCAAGGAAATTGACCAATACTTGGAAGCATGCCACCTTCCAAGACTTAGCCTGAATCAAGTGGAAATGTTGAACACACCCATATCAAGTTCAGAAATAGCATCAACTATACAAAACCTCCCTAAAAAGAAAAGCCCGGGACCAGATGGTTTCACGTCTGAATTCTACCAAAACTTTAAAGAGGAATTTTTACCTGTATTACTCAACTTGTTCCAAAAGGTAGAAAAAGAAGGAAGACTACCCAACACGTTCTATGAAGCAAACATCACCCTGATCCCCAAACCAGGAAAAGACCCAATAAGAAAAGAAAATTATAGACTGATATCACTAATGAATATAGATGCAAAAATATTCAACAAGATCCTAACAAACAGAATCCAGCAACACATCAAACAAATTATACATCATGACCAAGTTGGTTTTATCCCAGGGTCTCAAAGCTGGTTCAATATACGTAAATCTATAAATGTAATTCAGCACATAAACAAATTAAAAAACAAAGACCATACGATTCTCTCAATTGATGCAGAAAAAGTTTTTGATAATATCCAGCATCCCTTCATGATCAGAACACTCAAGAAAATTGGTCTGGAAGGGACTTTTCTTAAACTGATAGAGGCCATCTACAGCAAACCCACAGCCAATATCATATTGAATGGAGTTAAATTGGAATCATTTCCACTGAGATCAGGAACCAGACAAGGCTGCCCATTGTCTCCATTGCTTTTCAACATTGTAATGGAAGTTTTAGCCACTGCAATTAGGGAAGAAAAGGCGACCAAGGGTATCCATGTAGGGTCAGAAGAGATCAAACTTTTGCTCTTCGCAGATGATATGAATGTGTATCTGGAAAACACTAGGGACTCTACTACAAAACTCCTAGAAGTGATCAAGGAATACAGCAGCGTCTCAGGTTACAAAATCAACATCCATAAATCGGTAGGCTTTATATACACCAACAGTCAAGTTGAAAAAGCAGTTAAGGACTCTATCCCATTCACAGTAGTGCCAAAGAAGATGAAATATTTGGGAATTTACCTAACAAAAGACGTGAAAGATCTCTATAAAAAGAACTATGAAACTCTAAGAAAAGAAATAGCTGAAAATGTTAACAAATGGAAAAACATACCATGCTCATGGCTGGGAAGAATCAACATTGTTAAAATGTCCATACTACCCAAAGCAATATATAATTTCAACGCACTCCCTATTAAAGCTCCACTGTCATACTTTAAAGATCTTGAAAAAACAATACTTCGTTTTATATGGAATCAGAAAAAAACTCGAATAGCAAAGACATTACTCAGAAATAAAAACAAAACAGGAGGAATCACACTACCAGACCTCAGACTTTACTACAAACCGATAGTGATCAAAACAGCATGGTATTGGCACAAAAGCAGAGAAGTAGATATCTGGAACAGAATAGAGAACCAAGAGATGAATCCAGCTACTTACCGCTATTTGATCTTTGACAAGCCAATTAAAAACATTCAGTGGGGAAAAGATTCCCTATTTAACAAATGGTGCTGGGTGAACTGGCTGGCAACCTGCAGAAGATTGAAATTGGACCCACACCTTTCACCATTAACAAGATAGACTCTCATTGGATTAAAGATTTAAACTTAAGACATGAAACTATAAAAATACTAGAGGAGAGTGCAGGGAAAACCCTTGAAGAAATTGGTCTGGGCGAGTATTTTATGAGGAGAACCCCCCGGGCAATTGAAGCAGCTTCAAAAATACACTACTGGGACTTGATCAAACTAAAAAGCTTCTGCACAGCCAAGAACACAGTAAGTAAAGCAAGCAGACAGCCCTCAGAATGGGAGAAGATATTTGCAAGTTATGTCTCCGACAAAGGTTTAATAACCAGAATCCACAGAGAACTCAAACGCATTAGCAAGAAAAAAACAAGGGATCCCATCACAGGCTGGGCAAGGGATTTGAAGAGAAACTTCTCTGAAGAAGACAGGCGCGCGGCCTTCAGACATATGAAAAAATGCTCATCATCTTTAATCATCAGAGAAATGCAAATCAAAACTACTTTGAGATATCATCTAACTCCAGTGAGACTAGCCTATATCACAAAATCTCATGACCAGAGATGTTGGCGTGGATGTGGAGAAAAGGGACCACTTCTGCACTGCTGGTGGGAATGCAAATTAATACATTCCTTTTGGAAAGAGATATGGAGAACACTCAGAGATCTAAAAATAGATCTGCCATTCAATCCTGTAATTCCTCTGCTGGGCATATACCCAGAAGACCAAAAATCACACCATAACAAAAATATTTGTACCAGAATGTTTATTGTAGCCCAATTCATAATAGCTAAGTCATGGAAAAAGCCCAAGTGCCCATCGATCCACGAATGGATTAATAAATTGTGGTATATGTGCACCATGGAATATTATGCAGCCTTAATGAAAGATGGAGACTTTACCTCTTTCATGTTTACATGGATGGAGCTGGAACATATTCTTCTTAGTAAAGTATCTCAAGAATGGAAGAAAAAGTACCCAATGTACTTGGCCCTACTATGAAACTAATTTGGGGCTCTCACATGAAAGCTATAACCCAGTTACAACCTAACAATAGGGGGAAGTGGGAAAGGGAGTGGAGGGAGGGGTGTGGTGGGTAGAGAGAGGGGGATCGGTGGGATCATACCTGTGGTGCATCTTACAGGGGTATTTGCGAAACTTGGTAAATGTAGAATGTAAATATTTTGGCACAGTAACTGAGATAATGCCAGGAAGGCTATGTTAACCATTGTGATGAAAATATGTCAAATAGTCTATGAAGTGAGTGTATGATGGATGCCCCATGGTCATATCAATGTATACAGTTATGATTTAATAAAAAAATAAAAAAAAATTAATTTCATCAAAAGAGCAATTCACAGAGGTTGAGATTTTAAGTAGGGAGTAATGTGATTCAATTAAATATTAATTTAAAAATATTAACTCTACAATACAGGAGTATATGGCACACTTCCTGGGTGAAGGACTCAATTACAGCTCAGATTTTGGACTTTATCTTACCCTCATATTAATCCAAAATTTAAAAAAAGAAGAAAAAATAAATATTGCATCAAAATACTATTAAAAAATATTGACTCTGTTGTTTCTACAATACATTGGAAAAGAAAGTAAGTATAAAATTAGAAAGATAAGGGTTAGGTGCAGGGGCTCAGGCTTGTAATCCCAGCAGTCTGGGAGGCTGAGGCAGGTGGATCACCCGAGCTCATGAGTTTGAGAACAGCCTGAGCTACAGGGAGACTCTGCCTCTAAAAAAGTAACCAGGTGGTGTGGTGAGCGCCTATAGTCCCAGTTATTCAGGAGGTTGAGGCTAAAGAATCTGTTGGGCCTAGGAGTCTGAGGTTGCTGTGAGCTGTGACACAGTAGGACTCTGTCTCAAAAAAAAACAATTAGAAAGATAAATCAGAAGCTGACAAAGACATTCAGGCAAAAATATGATGGCAGCTTACATGTTTTGTGGTTGCAGTAATGACCAGTGGAGAGATACAGATTATTTTGGAGGCTAAATTGAAAGGTCTGTTGATGTTTAGAACTCGGGAAGGGATGTGAAAAAATGGAAGAATTAGCTGGACTATTAATTTAAGAATTGATGGTAGGGAAGCCACTTCTGCATAGGAAAACTCCGGAAGGTGGAAAAATGGAAAGGAAGGAATAGAGAACTCCCTTTGGTCATTCTAAGTTTGAAATTATTCCCCCTGACATCCAAGTGAAATCAGGAGACAAGGCCAGACTAATATTTATAATCAGGAGACATCAACGTATAGACAGAAGTTTAAGCCTTGACACTGAGCAAATTCATCTAAGGAAGAAGTATAAATATATTACGAAAAGCCAAGTGAGGACAGTGCTTCAAAGAGAAGAGGTCGATTTTCAATGTTGCTTAGATTTTTTAAGACAAGGATGTTCATATGCCATTACATTTTAAAAATAGGTGGTTTGGGTTCTCCCAGACAGAATTCACTTCAGAGGAATATAGAAGTAAAAGCTCAGAACGGATGTATTAGAAACAAACGGGATTTAAGGGAAAAGAGACCCATCAGTGTAATCAATATATTTGAATTTTTTGCTGAAAACAGACACACAGAAATAGGTTTGTGCTTGATGGGGGCTGCAGAGAGAAAGAATTTTTTTTTTTTAATGAGAAATAAGCATATAGGTTTTATTCTGGTAAAAATGAAGAAAAATATTAGAAATCAGGAAGTGGAAAAATCTTCAGAAAAAGAGATAAAATAAAAGCTTCCCTTCCAGTGTTCACAAGATTTGGTCTTTATAGTATTATTCCTTAATAATGTAGCCCTAAATGATACAATTTCTTCTCACCTGTTTTTAACTTTCAAGAATAGAATCATCCTGTCTGCTCTTTCCTGTATCTGGACTCTTCTGCTCAAGTCTGTTTTTAATATCCATTCATGTTACTATTCTGTACCTATTTTTAACTCATGTTCATAAAGGTATGGTATTCTAACTTATAATATTATTTCAATTAACTGTTATACCATAATATAAGACATTTCAAGTTTGGGACTAATACAAAAAAAAGTTTTATAAACATTCTTATACATGCACGCAGGGGAAACTAAAGACTCACTTCTGTAATGAGTAAAATTAGTCAAAAAGTATGGATATTTTTAATATTAGTAGATACATCAAACTGATTTTAAGGTAATTGACACATCCTCTACCAATTTTTTTGAGAAGTAAATTTATTTCAGATCAAAATATTTTATTTTGTTAGATAGAGGCCTTCTTGTTGTTATGTCCCACATATGAAAATTGTGCCAAACACCCCCACCCTGTACCAACATTTTTAACAAAATTCCTTTATTTTATTTATTTATATATATTTTTTTGCAGTTTTTGGCCAGGGCTGGGTTTGAACCCTCTACCTCCAGTATATGGGGCTGGCGCCTTCCTCCTTTGAGCCACAGGTGCCAAAATTCCTATTTTTCAACACTTAATATTCTTGCCAACATTCACTAATATCTAACTTTTTCATTTTAATCATATTTGTTGGGTGAATAGTAGGATCACTTTTGTTTTTCACCTTGTATTTCCCTAATTACTACTGAAAGGAGAGGACATGATGTGATACTTGGTAGGTAAAGGAAAGAGCTGCTGACATATATCCTGCAAAATATGACACAGTGACACCACATTGAATTACCTGCCCCCCCAAAATCAATATTGCTAAGTTTGAATCATTATGACCGAGAGGACACCCTAAAATTTCTAAAATACTCTGTATTGCAAGCTGTGCCTGTGGGTATAGTTTGTGCTATTTTGCTTTAGAAAGGTAATTCATTGGTCAAAGAGATTTTAAGGGGATTTTAAGGGATTTTAAGATTCTTGTCATTCATCTTTCTTATTTGAGGGCTCAGGGCACGTGATGTCTATGATGTGTCAGCTGTTTTCCCACCTCGATATTGGCTTTCTGCTTTATGAAAATACTCTATCCATTGCTGGAACTATGTTGACATCTTGTGTCATCATAGTTCAATTTACTGGATGGCTTCCTATTTCAGAATAGGGGGAAGGGGAGGGGGGGGAGGAGGGTAGAGGGAGGGGGATTGGTGGGATTACACCTTGGTGCATCTTACAAGGGTATATGTGAAACTTAGTGAATGTGGAATGTAAATGTCTTAGCACAATAACTAAGAAAATGCCAGGAAGGCTATGTTAACCAGTGTGACAAAAATGTGTCAAACAGTCTATGAAACCAGGGTATGGTGCCCCATGATCACATTAATGTACACAGCTATGATTTAATAAAAAAGAAAAAAAGAAAAGCATCGCTTCTGTTCTACCCAGGAAAATTCTCACTGAAAATCAAGACAAAATGTACACTTAGTTGGTCTTCAGTAAACGTTACCCAATCATTATGACAATGGACCATAGGCATTGAATAAAACAAGTCTCCCTGTGTGCTAATCACCAAATGTGTAGTGAAATATAAAAGGCAGGCTGAAATTAGGTTTAACCTGACAAGTCCATCACACACAAATGGATGATCAAGCTTCATTCTATGATCACAGGAAAGCAATCGCTCCCGGTTTAGACTTAATCATGCTTGCTCATTTTCCATATTCTCAAAAGTGTTTCACATTTTACTTCGAAGGCCTGCCTGACATATGAATGAGTTTAATATTTATTAAAAATAAAAAGCAAAGCTATATCAAAAACTCTGAACTTGAAGTATTTCTATATAATTACTGATAACCTCAAATGGAAACCATTTGTAGAAGAATTCTCCTGTCATGGAACGGGTTTTAGGATATTTTAGAAACTTCTACTTCCAGGAGGTCGGTCCATCTGCATTAATGGCCCTTAGGTTGTAACTGAGAGTTCCGTTAAAACTCAGAGTGGAGTGGTAGAATTCCACTTGACCTTGAATAAAACACATTCTTTCATTCCTGACCTAATTTCTGGAAACTTTTCTGTAAACCCTGACTGAATTATGAGCTCCCGACCGAGCATAAAGACACCCCTGAGTCTTGATATTTTTAAGAAACATTTGTACAGCTCTGTATTCTTTGTTATTTTCTGAAAGCAGAGAATCAATGTCCCTTCTAAAATATTTTCTTAATGGCCAAATGAAAATTATTAATACATATCTTTGAAATGAGCTGAACTATATTGGCTTTATTTTTTATTTTATTTTATTTTATTTTGTAACACAGGGCCTGATAGGAGAAGTGTGTTTAAAAGTGGTTAATCTAGTTCAAATTTATACTTACTAACTACAATCCACCCTAAGGGGTTTTTTTGTTGTTGTTGTTGTTTAAATTTTAATCAGTGTGATCAGTAGCCCTCTCCATGGCTGCTGAGGGAGCAGCTTGCGTTATTACTTCTACCACTGAGATCTGACACTGTATATCGCCTAAATGGGACAGATGGAGCTTGTCTAAGGCTGTATTTCATCAGCCATATCCTTGGCAACCCTCCCATACATATTAGAGTAAGGCAGACTGATGCCTGATCTGTTATGTATAAAAATGACTTAATATTAAATTACAAAATGCTATTGACACAATTATAGGAGAGAAATTAATAGTGTCAGATTTAGTAATAAGGAAGTTTCCTTGACTTCATAAAACTAGCATCAACCACGTTCTCCATACATCAGATTCACACAGGCAAAAGATATGAGAGAGAGAGAGACCCTTGATCCGATTAAATAAAGCACTTGAGATGATAACCATGATGGTGGGTTTTTCCCTAACACTTTCTTGGAAGAGCAAGTTTGAAAATGATGACTTCACTGCTGGTGAGACAACTTTTAGTACGTGCACCCACTGGTTCTTGAGTATTAAATCTCATAGACTTACCAAAAGTTAGACATGAACAGTGACAATGGCCATATTGTTCTACAGAGATGTTTTATTAGTTCTAACTTTCCGCTCCTAATTTTCATGGAAGGATGTGTTTTTCACTTCAGTGTGAAAATTGAAAGGCAAGAAGAATTTTCAGAAAAAAAAATAAGTTACTAAAAATGTGCAAAATAATTGATACTGGTATTATTTATCAACTAAGTTTGAACCTCTGGAGGCCTTGCATTGTTGCATTGAAGACACCTGTGTATAAGCAGACACTCCGCACATCACACCCCCACTCCAAGTTTACTGTGTTTGCCATTTCATCTGCAGCTTCAGCCCCCAAAGTATCATCTTATTAATTTACTGCATCCTTTAGTTTGACACTTAGCTCGGGTTCTATACAACGCAAGGCTGTGTTTTTCAGGCACCTTTTGTCTCTCTAAAAAGAAAGAATTCTTTTTGAGGTGAATGCTCTATATGACACTATAAGTTCTCCTTTAGAGCATAAAGCAGCAAAATAAACACAGTGGTAGCCTTTCAATAAATTCTTGTAAAACTAATACAAACCGAATGATTAGATTACCAAAGAGCAGGTGTCTGCATTTAAAAATATCTATTTTAAAATACTAAAGCCTATTACTGTTAGGCAGTATTATTAGGTTCTATCTATTAGTATTGTTATTACCTAATACTAAATACTAATGCCTATTATTATTTCAATATCTATGAGTGTTATTAGATAAAATGACAAACCAAGACACAGAAAAGCTCATATTTCTGTTATGTTCCCTATTACTTTTTTCCTTCTGTTGATAATGTATACTGAGAAGCAAAAGCCAAAAGAGTTCAGAAAAAGGAGGGTATGTGACATCAAAATAAAACTAGAGCACAGTCCAAAAGTGTGACAAATATGAAGATAATGGTTATATGGCAGGCACAGGAGTGGCGGGGAGGCCGCGGTGATCAACTTGGATGGATCAGAGAGGAAATATTTGATTTGGGCCTTGAGACATGAGAGCAAATTCAGCCACTATCCAGAAGGAAAAATTCTAAGTGCAATAGTTGTTTGTAGCTCTTTGTGTTATGTAGATAATAAGACAGAGAGGACAATAACAAATATTAGAAATTAATACAAATTTTCAAGAATCACACAAAAACAGAACTGAGAAAGATGGGTAGAATTTAAGTAAGGGTAGAGTTAGAAAGTGGACAAGATTCAAAGGAAATAAACTCGTTTACAAACGAAATTAATTGTGGCCAATGTTCATAAAGTGAAGAACGGCAATTCCAAAGAACATATTCAGTACTACCTAATAACTTGACTCCGGTAAGTTCACGTCTGTCATCGAATGATCATAAATTGCCGTATACTAGCTTTAGTACATTCCTTTTATTATTACACATTTTGGACTATCTAGAAATCATCATTTCACACAGATGGAATCAATGTCTGCCAGACCTGACAAAAAATATTTAACTAAAAATACATTTGCAGTATTCATTGCAATTCACCAAGATAACAATCTACTGAAAAATCTGAAGTCAAACAGATCAAATAGTTTATCAATAAACCACTATCTCCTAAAAGAGTTTATCTGTAGTATTAGGTTATATCATACACAAGAAGAACTTTTCAGAAACATTTATTCAGTAAAGAAACACCTAAGAAGCTAAATTGGAATCCATTTCTAGACAAACATTGTTGAGCTCATGTGAACTGCAATGAATCAGCAATAGTAAAAAATATAGATAATTCACAAAAGATTTATTGGCATAATCCCCGATGGTACACCTGGTGCCTTTAGATAGCTAATAGAACCAATTTACAAGGAATGACATGTCAAAACCTTAAGAGAAAATGGCTCCTGCCAGATGCTACCTATAATCACTTTCTGCTGGTTCTAATATCTGTCTCTCTCTAGATGGCCTCAATCCATTCTGGCAGACACAACACAGAGAAGGATGTCAGGGGACATTGGAAGGAATGGGCCGTATACATAAGACAGTGCTATGAGTAGGTCACATTGCAAACTCAAGACAAAGAGATTGTGAAGCAACTTGATTTTATTTCCCTTCCATGCCAACCACACTGTTTAGAGTATTTTACAATAAGAATGACTTTTAGAAGGGACTTTTAAATCCCACAAGTAGGCTTAGAGATTTTAGCCTTTGGAGCCAACAAAATACATGGTCCTAGCCTTTCATCACTTTTCCTTATTGAGGTAAGTAGTTATTATTTTGCATACCTACTACATTCCTCCCACCACACTAGAGTTCCAGAGATGCAAAATAAATCAGATCAAGATACTAACCCCACAGAGCTTGACATCAATTAATACAGAAAGGAGATGAACAAAAATATACTCCAGCGCCTGTGGCTCAGTGAGTAGGGCGCTGGCCCCATATGCCGAGGGTGGCGGGTTCAAACCCAGCCCCGGCCAAACTGCAACAAAAAAATAGCCGGGCGTTGTGGCGGGCGCCTGTAGTCCCAGCTGCTCGGGAGGCTGAGGTAAGAGAATCGCGTAAGCCCAAGAGTTAGAGGTTGCTGTGAGCCGTGTGACGCCACGGCACTCTACCCGAGGGCGGTACAGTGAGACTCTGTCTCTACAAAAAAATAAAAAAAAGGAAATTATTTCTTTAAAAAGTTCAAAATATACACAACTACAGGGAAAATGCCCTGGGCAAGGCTGTTTTCTGATGCCTACTTAATATTCTTCAAGTGCTCTGATTTCTGGCTTTTATTCCTATTTTCTTAATATGCTTTGAAAAACTCATAAAATACCTCCATCAAAAAGGATCTTGTTCCTTAAAACTTAAAGAACAATAAAAATCAATAAATCACAGACTTTATATATATATACAGATTATATATACCTATATATGTTATATATATATCTAATATATATAAATATATAATTTATATATAGATAAAATATAGACATATATATTTGAGTGTGTTGTCTTGATGTTTTCATTTTCCTCAAAATACTGTTTCTCATGTTTATTGTTTGACAGCTATCCCAATAAAATTCATCAGTGTGTAAATCTCTAAGTGTATTATTTTAGAGGAATGTATTAAGCAAAATACAATTAAAACCCAAAGGAGGAAAAAAATCTTCTACATTCTTGACAAAGGCTCTTTTATCTTTTTTATACCTAATTCATGCATCAGTCCCCAATCATAATAATGTTCACTGAAAGATTAGCTCATGGGACAAGAAGCAATTTTCGGCCCTGTGTTGTTCAGCATCTAGCTCACACTTGGCATTCCACAGATGCCAACTGGTCTACCTTCATAAACTTCAAAAAATAAAAAATAAATAAAGACATCATATGGACTCCACTGGGTTAGCTCATATTCTCTTCAGATTCAGTGGTAACAATGCTGGGACCTGTTGAACGGATGGGACGTTCTTTTCTTGACAGGAGAAATCTCAAGTTGAACATCGTTTTGCCTTAAAATAAAGATTTATTAGGTAGCAGCAAGAGATTCTATTATAAGGAGGGCAATCAGAAAACTAGATAGTTCTTAAAATGACTAATTTATAAAATGGCTAATGACTCAATTTTTCTTTCTCGTGTGAGTTTGAAAGCAGAGTTTTTTAAGGGTATTATCAAGGGCCTCCTATTTCAGTCTTTCAGAGTTAAACATTTCAATTCTTTGTCTTTATAATCTTTCTCATGATACTTTTCTGCTGCCTGGAATTAGGATCAGAAAAAAATATATGTGCCACTTCATCCCCACTGTTACTATTGTTTGCATTTTTTATTATTCTAACTCTGGTGCCTATCTCTTTCTTGACCCTTTACGTCCTCTAACCATTGTCTGGGTATCATATCTTCTGGCCTTTACTTCAGAAGAAATGGGTACAGAATCTCAAGGTGGGACACCCACTCCAACCCCAGGAGGTTGGTCAGTGTGAGGTGTGGGGATGACCTGAAACCAGACATACAGCTGACAGTCCAAAAGACGTGTTATAAGATTATATTGATCTGCACCGAACATCCAGCTCATCATAAAAATTCCTGCAATTTCACAATGTTTCTTATATCCAAGAATGAATATGTCAAGATAATTTTTCATATCGTAATGCTTTGGCAAGGCCATTCTACAGAAACAGTAGTATCTGGTATGCTATCAAAAGTTGTTTTAAGATTACAATAAAATGTTTTGAGCTCAGGAAGTCATTGTGCCTTGAGGGTCTTTATTATGTTTACACCACTTAACATTATCACTTGGTGTGCCTTTTAATGTTTGCTATTTTAGTTTACACAATAGACTTAAATAAAGCACAATAACACTACGACTAACCGGTTTAGTTTTCACTATTTTCTGGGCGGGCATTGGTAAGCAAGCACACTTTAGAGTCAAATAGTCCTGGTTAGTTTGACTTACAAGCTATGGAATCTGAAAGAAATCACCACCACTTTAAAACTTCTGTTTCTTTATCTGTAAAGGGTGAGATCTCTTCCTACCTGAAATAGCATTGGGTGATGACTAAATGAGAGAACAGACATAAGACCCATAAGCAGAGGTACACATTTGTTTGTGGGTGTGCATTCATGCATAGGGCAGCAGGCAGCACCTTGGTGGGAAAAAATTGATCTGTTTATAATTAACACGTAGTTCAAGCAGCCTCCGACTTACTAATTAGATGGGTCCTATAAGGTGTCTGTTGGGTTAATTTTCTAATGTGGCTATAACAAAGTATGATAACCCCAGTGACTTAAAACAATAGAAATGTATTGCCTTCTAATTCTCAAGGTCGGAAGTCCAAAATAGGTCTCAGTAAAATCGAGATATTGGTAGGTTCTATTTATATCTGCAGGCTGTAGGGGAGACTCTTGTGTTTTGTTTATCGTTGTCTTTTCTAGCTTTTAGAGACCACTCACATTCCTTGGCTTATGAGTCCCTTATTCCATCTTCAAAACAAAATACTGTACCTTTTTAGCCACATTTCCTTTATCACAGCTCCATCTACCAACAGCCCATAACTAAGCTGGGAAAGAATTTTTTCTTTAAGGGATTCAAAATGAGAATGTCTCACTTACGGGATACAGGATAATTCTCTTCATCTCAATTCCCTTAGCCCAAATCACACCAGAAAATTTCCTTATAATGTAACATATTTACAGATTCCAAGGATTAGAACATAGACTTTTTTTGAGAGGAAAGCATACTATCCTGCTTACACAATCCTATATCTGCTATTTGTCTGGATTTCAGAATGTATATCTCTATGAAAATAATGTTATATATGCTAGCTCTGGCCACGGATTAATGCACAGTATTTCTTTAAATCATAATATATCTCAACTATAAAAATGCACTGTATGTGAACAAATGCACAAAATTTGGTAACAAAAGATGTTTGCAGAATTTACTTTGAGTGATTGGTACTCAAAAGCTCTAAATCCTTGAGCTGAAAGAGCAGGTCAGGGTTAGAATAGAGAGGATGGATCAAAGATGCGATTCAGAAGTTGTTTATGATGACCTCATTATAGTCTCATTAAAAGTCTTTCAACAACCTCAATAAATCATGACAACATGGCTCCATTTCCTAGGCTTCTGCCAAAACCTTTCCTACCCCACCCTCCTACTTAATCCTAGAAGGGAGTCATAGCTTTTCACCATCGATACTGTACTTAACACCACCTCAGTTTTCACTATGAGGATTAAAGAGAAATTTGAGATTCAGAGGGTTTCCCAGCATTCATCTTCCTTTCTCTATACACTTCTTGCCTTTCTCTCCTCCTACCGTTATTCTTCACCCCAGGAAACGTGGACATTTTGCAAGGGAAGGTTAAATATAAGGAACCCAAGGAGGGTGAATTTTCCTGAGTAATAAATGCAAACAAGAGTGGAAGAGACCCAAAAAGTTGCAGACTGTTGAGCTTCCTAACATCACTGGTTTTGGGTGAGTAAAAATGGCCATAAATCTGATATAAATTTCAAATTGATATTATCTGTATCACATCTTACAGATAATATAATACGGAAAAAAAGTAACCCACCACACCCTAGATTTCTTAAAAAGAATTTTTAGGCAGAATATCTTAATTATAGGTCCTGCTCTTTCCATGGTTCTTTTCCACACCAAGTAAAATGAGACCTTCAAGCCTTCCTCAACGAGATCTGCTGAGACTCCCTAAGCTATGTGCCACAGTGGCTGACCACAAACCATCTCTACCACCAAAGCATTGGCTATAATGTCTCTCCTTTGTTCCCACACAGGACATTGTTCTAAAGCATGACTAAGATTCCCTTCATGCTGCCTCAAGCACCTGCCCCAGAGTCATCCCCTGGCCAACTCTGGCATCTTCTCATAAAGCACCCGAGCCTGTTGTTCCAACAGCTCTCAATGTCAGGAAGTAGCCCTGCATTCCCAGTGCAGAGGAGTCATGTTCTGTCCTCACAAAATAGCATGGGGAGATCTTTTTCTGCCCCTTTTTTATTCACACATCATAACCAAGAGCAGAGCTTTTTACACCACAGCAACTCAATGTTCCCTAGAGAAAAGGTCTTTCAGCTTCTGCCTACAGCTGTTCTTTCTGCAAGGCTGGACTCTGAAGACAAACTTCCCATTGATCTCCCAATGTCCCTCCTCAGATGTGTGTGATATTTTCTTTCAAATATGATGCAAATTTGATTATTGGCATACTCAGATATGACTGAAGGTGTTTGGAACAGCCTGGACTATAGATAAAACTTCCACTACACAAAAAAAATGTATTTTAAAAATTATAAAGAATGTACTAAAGTATTTCATAGCTTTGTTGGAAGTGCCCATATTTCACTGTGTAGGTAAAAGGAAACTTCCCTTTTGCCCTCAGAAGGTTTGCTGAAAATCCAAATCACAAAAGGCAGATTAATTGGAGAAAAAAGAATACAGATGTTTATGCAGAACATACCACAGAGTTATTAGCCAAACTTCAATAGGGTGCAGGAGCTTATGTACCAGCTCGAGGTTACAAAAAGAATGAGAGCTCCAATCCTGACCCCAAACTGTTTATGATAGTAAATCAGGTGATAGTGACCTGATAATAGGTCATGGAGGGAGAGGCTAGCAAATGAGGAGTGGCTAGCAAATGTGGTCTTGTGACAGAGAGGTAGCAGCACTCAGAGAGAATAGATAATAAGTGTTTCCTTCATATCTTTAAGGTGCCAAATTCCCAGAGATGGACCAGAGCAAGCCTGGCTGTACCATGAAGATTTTCTACAGATGCAAATGTCAACTGAAGAAATAATGAGGTTCATAAATTTGAAAAGGTGAGCTTTATTTCTCATAAAGAATTGCAGCCTACAGAATGGCCATTTTGGCAGGCTGGGAAGTAGCCTCAGGCAGAAGCTGGGAGCATGTGCTTATAGGGAAGGACAAGGGGAACAGGAATTTATACTGAGCAGGGTTAAAATACACATAATTAATGAGCTACAGGAAGAGTCATGAATATTTATGAAAGAAGAAACAGGCCATGCAGAATTGAGCTCCATGCACCTCCATAGGTCACATGTAAAAATGGCAGTGTTACCGCCATCCAAGGGTGGAATTCTAGGCCGTGGACACCAAAAGGTGAAGCAAAGGACATGGAAGCCCTCACGGGAAACTGTCCATGGTCTGGTTAAAACCACTCCATGCTCAGGAGCCCCTTAGCAGGAAAGAATGCCAGTCAGTGGTTGCACCAAACCACAGAGGGAAGAAGAATTGGGCAGTTGATTGAAATCAGCCATGAAGTGCATCTTTCCTAAAGGCTGCTTCCAATTAGCCCTTAGGAAATGGCGGAAACTCAGTTTTAAAATTCTCTGTGGTCCCTTTGCCAAGAGGGGGCCCATTCAATCAGTTGGAGGGCTTAGGACATTATTTCTATTTCTCCCATATTTCCCCTGCAAAAGAAAGCTTTTTAGGGTTACATTTTTTTTTTTTTCAAAATGCTATGTCAGAACAAATGATGCCGGTTATACGGATTGCTTTTGTAATGCCCAAGTGAGGGTTGTGTGCCCAAGTGTGCCCATCCCCCAGATAGTCTTTATTGTACAGGTTAGGTAGGTTTTCACCCATCCCCTCCTCCCCTCTCCCTCCTGGTTGGTTTTCACAGTTTTACTTCCCTCTGTGCACATGTGTGTTCATTGGTTAGTTCCAATTTAGTAGAGAGTACATGTAGTGTTTCTTCTTCTGTTCTTCAAATACTTCACTTAGGGTAATGGTCTCCAGTACCATACAAATTTTTGCAGAAGGCATTAATTCATCCTTTTTGTGGCTGAACAATTTATTAATCCGTTCATGAATCGAGGGGCCCTAGGGATGATTTGCCATTTTTGTGATTATGAATCGTACTGCAATAAACATTTCAGTGTTGGTGTCTTTTTGATAAAATGACTTCTTTTCTTTTGGGCAAATAGCGGGATTGCTAGACCACATGGTAGGTCTACATTCAGTTCTTTGAGAAATCTCCACACTGTTTTCCATAGAGATTGTACCAATTTGCAGTCTCCCCAACAGTCTACAAACAGTAATTTTTTACTGTATCTACACCAACATCTGTTATTTTTGGAATGTTCAACAAAAGCCATTCTAAGTTAGGTAGGTGAAATTATTCCCTAACATTGAGATGGAGGGAATCCTTCCTAACTGATTCTACAATGCAGAATTGCCATGATACCAAAGCCAGGAATGGACACAACAAAACAAGTAAACTACAGACCAATATCACCAAAGGATATACAAGCAAAAATCCTCAATAAAATATTAGCAAACTCAATTCAACAGTACATGAAAAGATAATCCACTCTGACTAAGTGGGCTTCATCCAAGGGATGCAAAGATGTCAACATACATAAATAAATAAAAGCAATTCACCACATCAGCCAAAGAAAAAATAAAGACCATAAGATCATCTCAACAGATGCAGAAAAAGCATTCATCAAAATTCAGCACCCTTTCATACTAAAAACCCTCACAAATTTAAGCATCAAAGTAATATCTCAAAATTATAAAAGCCATTTAAGACAAAGCCACAGCCAACGTCACACTGAAAGGGAAATGTTGAAATCATTTCCAGTAAGTCTTGAAACAAGACAAGTGTTCCCACTGTCACCACCTCTATCCCATATAGTGGGGGAAGTCCAAGCCCAAGCAATCAAGCAAAAGAAGGAAATTAACAGCATGTAAATCAGAAAAGAGGGGGTTAAACTCTCAATTTTTGCTGGTGATGTGATTTTATATATAGGCAATTCATCAAGGGACTCTTGGAATTGACGAATAAAATCAAAGCAAAGTCTCCGGTTAAGTAATCAATGTACATAAATCAGTAGCACAAAAACAGTCAAGATGAGACTCAGATTAAAGGCTCAATACCATTCACAATAGCCACAAAGAAGATAAAATACCTAGGAACATAGGAATATTTAACCCAAGAGATGAAAGACGTCTACAAAAGGAACTATGAAACACTAGGGAAGGAAATCACAGATGACAGGGCGGCACCTGTGGCTCAAGGAGTAGGGTGCCAGTCTCATATACCAGAGTTCGCGGGTTCAAACCCAACCTGGCCAAAAACTGCAAAAAATAAAAATAAAAATAAAGAAATCACAGATGACACAAACAAAGGGAAGAACACACCATCCTCATGAATTGGTAGAATCAACATTACTAAAACATCAATCCTACTCCAAGTGATTTACAGTCTCCCTATCACAATACCAACGTTATATTTCATAGATCTAGAAAAAAAAAAAACAATTATTTGCTTTCAATGGTTCCACATTTAAGAGCCCAGATACAAAAAGAAATCATAAGCGAAATAACAAATCTAGAGGCATCACATCACCAGGATTCAAGAAACATGTCAAGTCTGGAGTAACCAAAGCAGCACATTTGTGGCACAAAAATAGAGACATAGACCAATGGAACAGAACAGAGAATCCACCCAGATATAAAACCATCCACAGACCAGCTAACTATTCTCTGACAAAACAAACAACACTATACATTGGGGAAAAGAAGCTCGAGTCAATAAACAGTGTTGGGAAAATTGGATAGTCCCTTTCAGAAGAATGAAACAGGATCCAAACTCTCACCAGTCCCAAAAATTAAATCAAGATGGATAAAAGACTTACATGTGAGGAATGAAATGGTAAAATTCTAAGGGAAATTGTAGGAAAAACTCTTCTAGATATTGGCCTAGACAAAGAATTTATGGGAAAAAAAAAATAGTGGCTATCACAGCAGCAACAAAAATTTAAAAAATGGGATTTGATTAAACTAAAAAGTGTCTGCACAGTTAAGAAAATTATCAACAAAACAAATAGACAACCTACAAAATAGAGAATATTCACAAGCTATGTGTTGGGTAAAGGGTTAAACATCCAGACTTTACAAAGAATTCAAGCTAATCACTAAGAAAAGGAAAAAAAAAAAAAAAACTCCATTAAAAACTGGACAAAATATATGAAGAAAAGCTTTTTAAAAACAAGTTAGGCAAATGGCCAATAAACATGAAAAACTCCTCCAAGTGTCTAATCCTCAGGAAAATGTAAATTAAAAACACAGTGAGATTTAGAACTATAACTTTTTGCTGGTTTTCTAGCAGCTGTCTCAAGATATGTCAAATAAATATATTTTGGGATAAAATGTTTTGATTTCTTCAACACCACTAAATAAGACAGAGTTGACATATTTGAGATGGTAGTGATTGCTTTGGTGGTGATAAGAATTGTCACGGTTTGTCACAACTGGATTCCCATTCTGTTGTGACTTTTGATTACTGCAGTAATTTGGTTCCTTTCAACCATACAGGTTCTTTGAACATCATTTTCACATTTCAACCCTTTCTGCTGGCCATAATGTGATCCTCCTGCTGATTGGCTGATTCATGCAAACTCACTCCAATTAGTATTAAATAATAATAATATGAAACACATTGACATTTATAACTTTGATTCAATCTGGATTAAACAAAGTATGTAAACAAATCACGTGCCCCCTAATATGCTGAAATTAAAAAATTAAGGGGAAAAAAAGAAATCTACGTTAGGTCAGACAGCTTCTAAGCTTCTAGGTTAAGAGTTCTGAGTTCTTCAAGGATGATACATCAAGTCATAGGCTCTCCTCTGACATGAAACTTTGAAGAAATGTTTCAATTTGTAAAAATAAATTTAACTTTTATAAAAAGAGTAATAACATGAAACATATATCTTCAAGGACTTTAGAAATCAAAAATGAAAAGACATATAATCCCTGCCTTTAAGTCCTCATAATTTTGTAAGAAACTATATTCATAAAACATACGTAAGTTAAACTACCTTTGATATGTTTGTGTTCAGTTATATTGACAGACAGAAATTGAAATTAAAAGAGAGTTCAGAAATAATATGTCAGATTAAAAAATGGACTTTTCAAATGAATTGTATAGAGAAATATTGTTTCTCTGGATTCTAGTTATTTATTTTAATTAATTAATTATTTATTTATTTCTTGTACAGAAAAGTAAAATTAAAAATAGTAAATGTTGAATTGAATCTTATTTGAGACTCTCCAAGGCAAATGCAGGCCTGTGTACAAGTTGAGGTGCATTTTCAAGAACAGACCTGGGTTCAAGTTCAGGGCTATATACAAGTGCATGTGTGTAAGTAGCTGAGTTTATTTTAAAAAATACCCTGCTGTATATTAAAGAATTAACTTTACCCAAAGAGAGAAAGGTCGCAGAAGAACTTTTGTTTCAAAGGCCCTCAATCTGGGATACAGTTGAAATAGAATAAGATACCACTGTCAATGTTCATAAGATGAATTCCAAAATTTAAGGTGAAAAAACTAGTCTCTAATTATGAATGTGACTTCTCATCAGTTGTAAAGTAATTCTGGCAACCGACATTAAAATGAGATGGGAGAAACTCCACCTCCTTACTGAATTCTTCAGTGGGCCTCCCTTTGGCTCATCTGCATGTGAAGATTGGAGCAACCTCAGTATGTATCGTTAAACATGGCAGGTTACTGTCTTGGAAGAAAAACATTATTAATTGCTTTATTTCCTCATCACTATTTAAATAACCAATCCTGAAAGATCTGTGACTATTGAAATTTCTCTACAGAAGCTCCCAAGGTAAAGATACTTCTTTGGCCTGGCTACTTCAAGCTTTGGATTTTATAGGGCGAGAGAGAGAGCAGTTGAGTGGTTACTCACATGTACCCTGACTTTGCCAGTGCCCCACGTTGGCTTACTGACAATGAGTTGTACGGATGTGATAACTTCAAGACAGACATGGTGATTTCCTTTGTCGTCTTCACTTCACAGCCACCTATTGTAACCTCAGGCAGCCTCCCAGAGGTTGTATTGCAGACAACCTTATCTCTTTAGATTAGTTGGGGCACAGAACTATCGATTAGATTATTTTAGTCTGGTCATTAAATCCAGATTAACACTCGGAGCTTTTATCTTTCCGGGTCACCATTTGGTCTCTATGACTAAGTGGGCCCAAAAAAAGGTAGAAAATCCAGATAGGAGGCCTCCTGGAGGGGACAGATGGCCGTGTACTGGGAGCTGCAAAGCAGAACACTTATCAAGTGATGGGGGAAATTCCCTGTCAGACACGTTTAAAGAGGCTCAAGCCCCAATTGGAGATAAAATGAAACCTGATGAGCCAGATAATGATAATGCTATAGGATTGTCATCAAGAAAAATAAAAAATCTGACCAGGATTAGGCTACCCAGCCACTAAGTAGACAAGAAACAGCTTCTCGAGGTCATCAGAGCTGGGAGTCACACAACCCAGTGACCCATCTCTTCCACATCACCACAACCCTTCCAAAAGACCTTTAGAAAGATAGAAGATATTGGAGAATGCCTGTAAAACTTTTTACAAATAATACCTAAGATATTATTTAAATAAGTGGATCAGACTAGGGTTTAAAGAGGATAAGAAATTTAAGGTCTTCTTTTTTTTTTTTTAATGAGTAAAAAAGGTTTACAAAAAGAAAGAACAGAGTGTTCATACACCAAATAAACACGTTATATTTCCTCTGCATTATTGTCTCGTATTGAAATTCAGCTGGGCAAACCACTAAGAGATTTGCGTCCTTAATTTCACACTTGTAAGTGTCTGAAGTATACCCATATCTAATCCACATACACGAATTACTCGAGGAGGAATGTACATGGGCTCCCGATCACAGAAAAATCTAGAACAATTTAATTCTAATGAAACTTTTTCCCAGTCCATATTTTATATACTATATATTAAGGTATCATATATAGTATTAAAAGCAAGGTGTATATTATATGTCTTATATGTTACATGTTAAAGTATGGATTGGTAGAATTTTTATGAGAATTAATTGTTCTAGATCTGTCCCATAGTTTTAAAGCCTTTTTTTGTTTGTTTGTTTGTTTTTTGCAGTTTCTGGTTGGGGCTGGGTTTGAACCTGCCACCTCCAGCATATGGGGCTGGCACCCTACTCCTTTGAGCCACAGCCGCTGCCCAGTTTTAAAGCCTTTTTTAGTGATGATTGTCCATTCAATTCACCAGTGAGGCATTGTCTCTAATTGGCATTGTGACATGTATCCAAACCAGTAGGGCTTAACTGAAGCCGACATTGTTTTAGTCGAGTGAATTAGACGCAAATGAGAACTTCAGAGCTGATTCCTCGCTGTAATTTGGTTCCCACTCTGTGCCCTTAGCCACTTTCTTACCACCTGTGTACCCACCACCAGACCTAAGAGCATTATGATTTTCTCTATGTACAGATGAGGAAACCAAATCTTAGAATGTGAAGCAATTTTGTCTCCAGTCCCACTAGTATTAAGTAGCAGAATAATGGGTAACAGACGTGATCTCAGTTAACTGTTGACCAGAGCAGTAAACGCAAACACACAAGGTTGGTAAACTCTACGAAAATAATCATTTGGGTATTTTTTTTCCTAATTTACTTACCAAAAACTCCCCCCAAGAAAGAGGGAAGAAAAAGAGAAACCATTTATTGGAAATGTAAAACATAGTAAAAGGATTTTTAAAATAATGTTCCTTTCCTGAGTTTGTTTTAGTGTATTCTCTGCACATAATTAGGAAGAGCTGAGACATTGAACTTCAAGCTCTTTCCTCTTGCGCTTTCTTCCTTCCAGAGGAATAGTGTCTTGATTCTATTAGAGATGGGGAAAAGTACACACAACAAAAGAAACCAGAGAATGTTCCATACTGAAATCTCATTTCTGTTGCAGTGAGTGAAAACGCCCCACTACAATCAGACGTCACCGCTTTAATTTGTATTGTAGCTAAGCAAATAAACCTTTCATTCACCAGTTGGCCCTCATGTGCTAACACATTATTTTGTTTTGTTTATTTTGCCGCAGAATTTTCTGGTATTAAGGAAATGCCTAGCATGCAAGTTATTTCCTAATGATGAGTTAGGTGGATAATATTGACTGCTAAACTAATTTGTTTTTCTTTCCATTCAAGAAAAAGGCATTTCCCATATTAAGTTCTGATTAAAACAGAAACTGTTCTGTGCATTGTACCAGCCTGAAATGTTTTTCAGGTGTGTAGACATTTATACCGACATGATTGAGACTGCCTATCTGTTCTTTGCCTGGAAATGGTTTCATTACCAGTGTATTGCTTCTTCCGTAGTTAAATGTTGCACTATGTTAACAAAGCAGGGCAAAATTAGCCGTGGCTGTTGAATAGTTGAAGCCACTTTACGTAGTAAGTGTCTGCTTTCGCTGTTTTCTGAGGTTATTTTACTTCTTGCTGCCTCTTGAGGAGACGAAAGGGTATATAAAGTCAGAAATGGGTCTGCCCTCTTAATTTCACAGCAAAATAAATCGCCAAGGATAAATCATTCTTGATAATGAAAATGACTTTCTCTGAGGGACCCTTCTTATATAACACCAAACTAAACATTTTAATTTTTCATCTGAATCTATTGCTTTAGGCCATTAGCAAAGAACATTATGGGTTTACATAAAAATCAAACCAATGTCCCATTGTCACCTCTTGAGAGCACGGGAGCCATTTATCATGTTCAGAAACGGAAAGTGATGTCTCTTTAATCAAAAAGACATGAATGCATTCCTAATCTATAACACGAATTAGAAAGGGGACTCTCCCAAGAGAAAAGCAGCTTTAACACAAGTAACTGGGTTAGTATTTTTTGTTGTTTAACTTCTCCACTGGGAGGATATTACCAGCATTTATATAAATTTAAAGCATACATAAATACTTCACGATAACTCTGATAGCAAAACTAATCTTTTTTTTTTTAAGACAGGGTCTCACTCTGTTGCTCTAGGCCATAGTGCAGTAGTATCATAGCTCACAGCAACCTCTAACTCCTGGGCTCCAGTGATCCTCTTGCCTCAGCCTCCCAAGTAGCTGGGACTATAGGTGCCTGGCACCATACCCAGCCTAAAAAATACATTTTTACACTGAGCCAGGACAGTCCTAAATATGTACATAAATTTAATTATAAGGAAATGCCATTCCAACTCTCATCTGCTCTATCTACTTTTGAAAAATTTCTTCCAATAATTTACCTATAATCTAAGAAAAATAGAAAAGCTGTAAGTCAAGGAAAAATGACTTTGGATTTCAAATTTATTTCCTTTTTTTATTAATTAACAAATATGAGGCTGCCCCATACAATGCCCAACAGAGGTAAGATTTAGAATCTTCCTTCCCTCCAGAAGTCCATGAGCTAGCAGAGGGATTTGTAGTCCAGCAAGCTTTCCCCATTTTCAAAATCTCAAAACTTAGGACCTTCCTACGTAATCTTCCACACGGTCAAAATTATCCTAGCAAATGGAGGATAATTATAGATTTCTGTTCTAATGTTTGTAAAATAATAGGTAACAAGTCTTCACTTAGCAAATTTCAATAAAGGGCAGCCAAAATGCAACAAACCACTTAAATCCTTATGATCTTAGAAGCTGAGATAACTTGTCGAGGGAGGTTGTCAGAATTCTGGTGTTCTGGAATGGGGCAGGAAAATACCTGGAGACCAATATAAATGAGAAACTGACAGTTATAGCATCTGGAAAGTAATGCCAAAGCCTTTATTCATTATTTATTCTAAAGATAAAATGTGTTTCCATATACCGAACTTCACATCCAAAAATACTTCTCTCTCGACCCTCTCCTAACATTGTAAGTAATAGGATACTGTTTTAAATATACTACGTAGATCATACATTCATTTTAACAGTATTTGAAGAGTTTCTGTCCACCCTCCTGCAAAACAGTAATGTGTTTCAAAAAGAACAATAAAAAAATACCGGTGGATTTTGAAGGCTGTTCACCTTCCGCTACCACCTTATTTCCATCAATTGCCAGATTCCTGGAGGACAGGACAGGTAGGAGACCAAGTTCTCTACTCTTTAAGAAACTTCACTGAAAGAATCGCAATTCCAGTGATACTATATTGTGTGTTCGTTGTATGAAGTCTACAAGGAAATGGAGTTTCTTTTTCGAAAATATTTGGGATGATATAATCTCTTTCTGCTCTTGAGTTTGCATAATATGATGTTTGCCGGCATGCTCTTTCTCTTCAAAGTTTGAAAATAGTACATAGATAATCTCGGGTCATTAAAGAAAAAGTCCATTGTAACAGTGGTTCAACAGTCAACCCTAAGGAAATGTTAAGGAGCAGTTCACAGAGAGCTACGAGAAAACAGCAACCTCAAAACTGAAGTAAAAACCTTAAGACAACAGAAAAAAAAAAAACAATTAGGAGTTGGTAATCATCACTCACCAAGTGTCAAGGAAACTAGAACATTATCAAAATGATGTATAGACTTTAGCTAATCGCATGGGTGAGATTTAAATTTAAGACAATGAGATTTGAGACATTGAATCTTGTACAAGTTTGGGCATGTAATGAATAAATTATTTATGACTGTTAAAAAAAAATTTTGGATCATTTGTTACTGAGACAAGAAAATGGAATAACTTAATAAAATATATATAATATGAACAAGATTTTCAGAAAAATACCTCTGCAGCGTAAAGAGGACATTTTAGATAGACCAAGGTCAAAAGTCATTAAGATTAAAAGTACGAGCTTTGACTAGTGAACTTTAACAGCAACACATTTAAGAAAATGGCATTTTAAAGTGATGTGTTGTCCCTCACATCCAAGGCCTGTCCTATAAAAATTGTTTTCCCTGAATGTTTACCTTTGAGAGGGAACTATAGCTAAGTAGCAAAAAGAAAAAAAAAAAAAAAGACTCCTCCCTACCCATTCGAGCAGTTTCTTTTTAAGTTGAATGCCTGATTATGTCAAACTTTAAATTAGTTTCACAATATAAGATGCTATTCTTGGAAGAATTAACTCCCCATGATCCACACAGTAGGTCCACCTTAATGGTGTCACTGCTGAAAACCCCACAACTAGATTTGTTGACAAGCCTCGGTTACTATGTCAAAACTGCCAGCTGAAATAGATTGAGATAATTGGGAGGGTTACTGGGTAGTGTGTGTTGCCAAGATAAAGGCCTCAGAAACACAAGGAACGAGGGGCTGGACAGTTAACAAAACTCTCTCTGTCTCTCCCTCCTGTGCCGCCACCGCGTTTCTCTCTCTCCCCTGTTTCTTTCTGCTCTATCTCGCACCCACTGACACATGCTGCTGTCTTGGTTTGTCAAAGCTGGTCCTTAATACAGAAAACAGCAGCTACAGCATGCTCATCTCGTCCCTGCACATGGGGCAGGAACACATTTCTCTCTTCCTGGTTTAAAAGTCTCAAGACAGACCTCTGAACGTCCTTCCCTGGTTTCATAGTCGTTTTCGTTGAAATGAATTGTTGCCAGCCTCCCAGGGTCCTGTGACACCAGGCAAGCTCTGCTACACCCCCACGGTTGGAGTCAAAGAAATTGCTCTTCCCAGGAGAGATGGGAGGGAGTGTCAGACAGGTTTGCACGATTCTTTTCTCCGTTTAAAGGAGGGCGGAGCCCTGCTGCAAACCCCACTGCTAATCAGCTGTGCTGGATGTACGTGGAGCCCTGCTGCTCAGAGTGGTTCCCAGGCTGCTTTCGGATTGCTGGATGTTCGTGGAGCCCTGCTGCTCAGAGTGGTTCCCAGGCTGCTTTCGGATTGTTCACCTCCCTGTCTGGTGTCACAAACACAATGGTTTGTAAAGCCACTGGTGTAAGGATGGCTTTCAACAGGATTCTGTAGAAAGCATTAGTTTCTAAACTGTTGAAATACCCTAGAATGGAGTGCTTGGGTAAAGGAGTCTCAGGGAGAGTGACGCTTAAGGTCACTTCACAGTCCAGGAATCAAAGGGAGGAATTATCAGCATATGCTGTTTCTTTCTTTTTTTTTTTTTATGACTTTTTATTTTATTTATTTATTTATTTATTTATTTTTGTAGAGACAGAGTTTCACTTTATCACCCTCAGTAGAGTGCCGTGGCTCACAGCAACCTCCAACTCCTGGGCTTACGCGATTCTCTTGCCTCAGCCTCCGGAGTAGCTGGGACTACAGGTGCCCACCACAACGCCCGGCTATTTTTTGGTTGCAGTTCAGCCCGGGCCGGGTTTGAACCCACCACGCTCAGTATACGGGGCCGGCGCCCTACTCACTGAGCCACAGGTGCCGCCCATTAATGACTTTATTAAAAAGCAGAAGATTTAAATTTAAAATGCCCCTTTACCAATTTAAAGAGTAAAAAGTTCTCTTTCAGTTTTTCAGAGTGAACAATAGTACCATTTTTATCTAATGCAGAATTCTTCAGTAGAGTCCTGGGCCACCTGCACTACAAGATGCAGTATTCTTTCTAAATCTATTGAATTGTATCTTTACAGGTCAACCTGCATACATCTGTCCTTTAACAAAAAGTCTGTAATGATTCAAGTTCAAAGCCCACTGAAAGTATGAATCTTCTATGTCTTTTAACTCAGCTATATTTTTCACACACCTAACAGGTTATCAGACTCTTTCATTGTATCAACGTTACTTCACTGCAGCCCCATCATTCAGCCACACTTCCGGGGTGACTGATACGTGTTCTGTTTTATTTATTATTATTTTTTTTTCTTTTTGCAGTTTTTGGACGGGGCTGGGTTTGAACCCACCACCTCCGGCATATGGGGCCGGTGCCCTACCCCTTTGAGCCACAGGCACCGCCCCAACTGATACGTGTTTTATGATGTGCGTTTCCCTTGCCCCACCCTTCAAATGCATCAGTTTTAAACAAAGGCTAATCCAAGGTGACTGGATCACTGCATATTTCATTTCATTTTTTCATTTATTTCTTCATTCTTCCATCCCACAGTGTGCTGATTTTGTAGCACGCGCTTTGTTGACATCACATGTACAAATGAACCAAACACCAATCATCTAATACCTGCCTGGGCTGATGGCACAGGGGCAATGGCAGACACTTGAACTTGCTCTGTGGCCGAGGCAGGAGTGCTGTGATGTGCCCAGTGCTATGTGGGCAAAGAGGGAGGAATCAATGAGAAACCATTGCAACCGTCTTCGTGCAGACAGGTACCTACTACAAATGTCCTAATTATTTTGGTTCAGTTTTATTAATTTATCCTCTGAAATCATTGCTCCAGTGATTTCACAAAATTTACCCCAATGTTCGATATTATTTTTTTTCTTTTTTAATAGGGCAGAGCTCTCGGTACTGATGGGAAAAAACAAACTTACAAGATTTGTTCTTTAAGCTCCTGGGGTTGTTAGTGAGATAACATAGCAGCAAACAGGAAAATATTTAAGCAACCCAGAATGAATCTCTGTCACCCTGTGTAGTGAGTCTAAAATATTCAAAAGTCACTTTAAAGCTCTTTGCTAGGGTACAACCTTTACAGATAACCCACCTTTCTTTGTTCTGGTTTCTAAAACTCTCAACCTAACCTTCCCAAACATCCTTGAAAGGGCAATGTTCTCACACTTTACCTGTTTTCTCCCTTTAAACTTTTCCTTATATTAATTAGTCCCCGGACATGTACAGATTTTCTAAACAGAAATAAATGTCAAATGCCCATTTGCCCCAGAAACATAAAGAACAAGTTAAGGGAAACTATGGTGCAGATGAGTAAGTTTCCTAGTTTTACTGATCCATTCTGAGCTGCTCTTCAAGATAACACACCTTCTTGGTCTTTCGCCTTCCAGATTGCTCTTCACGGCAAACCTTACTCAACCGTCCTTTGATCATTCTCAGCCTGCAGCTTCAATGCCTTGACCTTACCCTTCCCAACTCCTCCTACAAAAGCAAACCCATTTCCCTATACACTTTCTCTAGCAAGTTGGATTTTCCCTTCAAAGCACAGATAACAAATGGTGTTCCTGGATGGTGAACATGTTGGTTTAATATTCTTGCCCTAAAATAATAAAAGCACAAGGATCAGAGTGGGACTTTTTTATTCAACATCATGCTGGTAGCCCTTCAGACCCTAGCTGGCTTATTATAGTGTATGAAAACTAACTGAGAGTGGATACATTCCAAAAACATGTTTAGAAATTTATTCTCTTATAGCAAACTGCCAGTGTCTGAGAGAGCCAATGTCAAACTTTGTTACTTGGTATCTTAACTACAATTGCACTTACTACCTGTTTGCAGTTGAAAATCTACAGCTTATATTAACTGCAATTTGTATACCATTATTCCTTTATTGGACATAATAATTAAAGTTAAGGAATCTTGCCTTAAGCATATTTTTCTCTTTCCCTGAGCATTTACGATGACATTGAACACTTTTAGGTTCTTATTACTGCTTAGTGAATCAAACTGGGCTGAACTGAATCGAAATGTATCAAAGAGGAAACTTTCATCACATTTTTCCCTCTGGGTTTGGCAGCTAGAAGACTGAAGTGCTGGTTAGAACTATGGTCCTTAACTTTCAACTAGCAAGTGATTTGAAGTCATTTGAAAGCTTTCCAGTTCTCAATCTAGAGGGTAAGGATAATGCCTACTACCTTTAGGAAGATGCCACGAAGATTATATACCATCTTTACATGAAAAAAGCATAATAAATATGAAATATTATCATCCAATATCTGAACAGGTGAAGCACAGAGCTGCAAGTGATATAATTAAGGTCTAATTCAGTTAGATGAAAATCTGTTAGGGTGGAGATAGATTTACAGAGAAAGTTGTAAGATCCAATTTTTGTGATTTGACTGCCCCTGTCTCATTAGCTTGGACATTCTGAGAAGGTGTTGAGTCCTCACCGATTTTAGATCTTGGAAGAGCATGAAGCTTCTACTGATACCACGTAAAATTTCTCTACCCCTGATGAAAGTTTCAGTTTTCAAGCTGTCCAGTTTCTTATTCTAGGCTAGTTTTCAAATGCCTCACACCCTGATTGCCCTTCTGAGGGTTCGTTCCACCCTGTCACTGCTTCTTGACAAGCATATTTTTCCAGAATTCTATGACTGCATCATAAGGCCCAACTAACTTTTGATTTTATATTTATATTTATTCTGTGTATGTGTATTGATTTTCTGACCTGTATACTGTTGGCTCAAAATGAGTATCGAGTAAGCAATTAATAAAACACATGACGTTCTCAAATACTGTAATCGTAGGGGGCTTCATATCAAGATTCCCACAGCAAGATTTCACCCATTTACCTAATCTTCCAGAATAATCTTTGCTATTAACTTTGTCATCAACAAATTTGCCTTTTACATCGACCTTCACCTATTGTGATGTTTATGCAGCAATTCTATTGAATAAACATTCTAAAATTTTTGTTGAATAAAGGAAATTGGTGAATCTAAGGAAACCCATTCGATAATTCAATGAAATTCAAAGTTAGGAGCAAGGAATCGGAGCTGCTGGGAATCACAGTTTTTACACTAATTAGTAGAGGAAACTTTTTTTCGCGTCGCTTTCTGCTCTCAGCATTGCAGGCAAAATGCCAGCAAAGAAGCACGGATATTCCAATATCTATCAAGAGATTCGGACTTCTCGTCTTTGTACTTTATTATAGTCAGCAACCTTTGCTCATACCTGACCTGTCGCCAATGTAGAGTTTCTCGGGAGTAAATTTTCTTTGGCACACACTCAGTGTAAGCTTTCAGACCCCTACTGGCCCTGAAAGAAAAGAGGGAGGAGATTGCCATTGCCTTGTCTTTCTCTTATAGCTCACAGATAGAATAAAGAAATGAGCAACAGAAAATGTACAAGCAAACTCTATGCAAAACAAATCCAGGTAGGTATTTGCTATGGGTTGAGTGTATCACCCCAACGTTTAGGTGTTGGAAACTTAGCCCCAAAGCAACAGTATTGAGAAGTGACGCCTTTAAAGAGTGACTAGGTGATGAGGACTCTGTTTTCATGAAGGGATTAACACCCTTGTCACAGGGGCGGGGTGGTTACCTGGAGACTGGGCTTCTGACGAGAGTTAGAATTCAGCCCTCTGGTCTCACTCTCCCACTCCCTGGGGCTCTGACTCCTGCCATGAGGTTGCACAGCAGATAGCCCTTGACCCAGATGCTGGAATGACATTGGACTTTCCAGCCTCCAGAACTGCAGAAATAAATTTGTTTTCCTTATGAATTATCTACTGTCTGGCATTCTGTGGTAGCAACACAAAACAGCCCAAAACGGCCTTGAAAATATCCAAGGCAAGTCCAGGCCACGAAATGAGTAATTAGTGTCTTCATTAGCGCTCCACAGCAAGAGATACGAGCATGGAAGGAAGAGCTCCTGGATGTCTCCAGAGAGATTATGAAATAAAGTGCTCCTTGATCCACTCTCCTCTGTTCCCTTCCCTTTGTCTTTAAAGACAAATAGAAGATATAAATAAGCTCCTACCTTCTGCTAAGGGCTGCACCGATCGCCAATTATTTAAATGAATAGGGAAGAGAGACGACTACTGGGGAGTGCACTTAAAAGGAAAGAAACGGTTTGGTAAATGTAGAATATAAATGTCTTAACACAATAACTAAGAAAATGCCAGGAAGCCTATGTTAACTAGTGTGATGAAAGTGTGTCAAATGGTCTATAAAACCAGTGTATGGTGCCCCATGATCGCATTAATGTACACAGCTATGATTTAATAATAAAAAAGAAAGGAAAGAAAGGGGTCAGAATGCCTAGATCATGGTTAACAGGCTCCATCCGCCATCACTTGAAGACATGTGAATATTTGAGGCAGAAACTGAGCCCTAAACTGGAAAGTTTTGTCCTTGGACTTTGCATAAACTTGACTAGAAAAGCACTTAGCAGTATCAGCTACCTGATTCCTGCCTGATTCCTCCAAAACAGCTGTTACTCAGAGTCAGCATCCTCCTTAAAGTATTGCCTTACTATGAGATGATATTTACTAAAATATTATTGTTGCCAGGCTTTCTTGAAAGATGATAGAATTTAGGTTCTTATCCCACTATTTCTCAGTAAAATACTAATAGCTAATATTTTAATACTGGTGTCTTGGTCTGCTTGCTATTGCTGTGAAGAAAATCCCTGAATCAGGCTAATTTATTTTTAAAAGAGGCTTATTTGGCCTTTAGCTGTACAGGCTGTGTATGAACGTGAGGGCCTCAGGGAGCTTCCGATCAGGGTGGGAAGTCAAGAAGTGACCAGGCATGTCACGTGACAAGAGGGGGAGAAGGACAGAGAGGGAGCAGGTGCTGTATGCTTTTACAACCAGCTTCGCCATGAACTAACAGAGTGAGAGCTCGCTCATTACCACCGGGAGAACACCACGCCATTCATGAAGGATCCGCCCTATGACCCAAACATTGGGGATCGAATTTAACCTCAGATTTAGAGGTGACATCCAGACAACATCAATTGCTGATGTGCCAAGCAATATTCTGAGTGTTTTATATATAATACATATGTGTGTACATGTACCTATATTAATTCATGCACAGGCGAAGAAACGAGAATGAACTATTTTTCCAAGTTCGCACAGGTGGTAAGTATTGGACTTGGGGTTGTTAAAAGAATCCTGCACTCTGACTACTGAGATTGTGCATTAATCCTCTCCCGAAACTGCTTCTTTGGAGACCAGTATCCTCAGTCCTGTGTCCACCATGCACCACGGTCTAAGCCAGGAATAAAAGCCCTGTCACTCTGAGGACGTGGGTAAGTTTTCTCATTCACCACACAGGCTCTCAAACAAATATCTTTAACACAATGAGAAAAGCCAAGATTTAAACAGCTACTGACATCTATTTTATATTTTTTGATTTACATTTTAGCAGTAACTAGTAAACTAGTAAACTTTATTATGTTCACTCTTCTTAAACCAATTTTTGTTTTATTATGCTAAGACACACATGTTATAAAAATAGACCATTTTGCCATGTACCATTTTCAAGTACACAGTTCAGCGGCGTTATGTACGTTCGTATCTGTATGCAACCTTCACCATCAGCCAAGTCTATCACGCTTTTCCATCTTGTAAAGCTAAAACTTCTGTATTAGTTAAACAACTCTCTTTTCTTTCCTGCTCCATCACCTGACACCCACCATTCTCAATTCTGTCTCTATGACCTTCACGAATTTATGTACCTCATGTCAATGGAATCACATAGTGTTTGTTTGTCTTTGTGTAATGGGCATCTTTCAGTTAGTATAATGTCCCCCAAGATCCATTCATAGGACCTAGGACATATGACATAGTGTAAAATCTGTTAGAATTCTCTTCCTTTTCTAGGCCAGGGACGATTTCCCTGTGTGTCGCACTCTACACCCCATTTCACTCACCTGTGCATCCAGCGATGTACACCTGGGTTGCTTCCACCTGCCATGAACAGGGATGTAATCTCCCATTATTAAGCATGGGAGATAACTGCCAAAAATTACTACATGAAATATTTAAAGATAATGGTGTTAATTAAATTTTGAATCAGTAATTAAATGATGCCAGCTGAAAACCTATTTTAATTTATATATACTTTTTTACTGAAGGAGTTTGGAGCATACTTATTTTGAGTTAAAGTTACTTAAAAAAAAAATCTGATATAGTCAGAACACTGTGACTTTCCATAAAGTGAGAAATAAACCTTCCACATGGGGTATCCCCCTGGCATCTGCAGGAAGAAAGGCATTCTTATCACCAAAGATGGAGAGGTACAGCCAGGAGAAATCTGCTCACACACACCTAATTAACTAACCCTTATCTTTCTAGTCACTTAATGCCCATTAACTACTTTAGTCCAAGCCCACTTGCCTTGACACATTTTCACAGTTCACTACATTTTGTCCAACTTAGTATATAAATGTTCAACTCTAGCTGTGTTTCGGGATTTTCAATTCTTTATGAGAAGTCCCATGTCATATGAAACAAATATTAAATATAAAATGTGTATGCTTTCCTACTATTAATCTGTCTTATATCAGTTTAGTTTTCAGCCCAAGCCAAAAAATCACTAAGAGGATACAGAGAAAAAACTGCCTCCCCCACAGCACCATTTGGGATGTTAAGATCAATTTAAAAGTCCATTCATTTATTTCACAAGTACTTAGGAACGCTGATTCTGTGCGGAGTACTTTGAACAGTGGTTGCTTTCAAGAATTCAGTGATGATTAAAAGATGGCCCTCACCCAGATGGGTGTGAAAGCTAAACTCAGTTTTATTTTTAAGTTTAATCAACAAGATAAAAAATGTATACATAGATATAATAAAATATGTAAGAAATACTTAGTCTAAATTCATTCAATCAACTTAGTAATACAGAATGTAATCAATATTGTTAAAGTAATTATTTCTGTTAAATATACTCAGAGTAAAATGGTAACTGAAATAATAGAAAAACAGAGTAAAAGTATGTTACAGCGGATGTAACTGATGGCCGTTGCTGCGTAACAAACACACCAAAATGGAGTAGCACCTACGCTGTGTTCAGCGGGCAGCTTGGCTACAGGCTGGGTGGCTGTTTCCCACTGCAGGTGCACAGGCTGGCTGCAGCCATGGCTTGTTCTCACATGAATAGCATATGTGCATTGAAGCAAGCAGAAACACCAAGGCTTCTAAGGCTAGGCTTAGAAATGGTGCCCTTCTGTCATTTCTACCCGATCCCATTGGTCAAAGTGAGGCATGCCATCAACCTCATAGTCAAAAAGGATAAAAATATTTTGGACTTCAGATCAGAAAAACTGCAAGTGCACATGGCAAGGGCAGAGACAACCTGGCATGATTAAGGCAGAACCATTCAGTGGGGAGTCAATGTAAATTCGAACTAGAGGGGCACCAGTTGGCTCCTGGGGAAGAAGTTATCTTAGTTAGGGAACCAGAATTGATAAAGGTTATATGAAATAATAAATAATGCCATGCAATTAGATTCTCCTTGAAACAAACAGGCATTGAAGATTGTAAGTAGACTTTACTCACAGCATGAAATATGAATTTGCAGTATCTGAATTGCCTTTGAAAATGGGAAAGGACCAGGAGTAAGGATGTGAGGAGTGGAGGAAGGGCGAGTATTCTCAGAGAGTTATGTGGCCTGAGTAAAGGGAGGGAATGATCCATGGTAGAACAATTCATTTAAGTAAGTTGTGGGAGATACTTTACAGAGTTTTAAGAATGTTTTCAGAAAGAGGATTTGGGCTTTGTTCAAAGAGTTCTACAGGAACTTAAAGACTTTTGAACAAATGGATTAAAATATCTGGAGTAATGAAGCAGCAGGAAATATGTGCCTATATATGTAGAATGGAAAAAATGGGAATCTTGTAGGCAAGGTTTCCAGGTAGAATCCTTACGTGATCACATGGTTGGGGTAGACATGACCCTGATCTGGGTGAAGAGACTGGTGGCAGAAGCAGAAAGATGATTAAGAGAGAGCACTCGTGTGATGGGATTGGGAAGTTGTGCAGAAGGCAGAGAACTCAAAGGTTTCAACTCAAAGTTTTCAAATCTGGTTGACATAGACATGATAACAATGTGGTTCCTTATCAACAACCAAGAGTAGGACTTATTTTGAAGACAATGCTGGAAAGAAAGAATGTGTGAGTGTCCTCCGGTGACAGAGTCTCTGACCCCAGTTGAAAGAATTTTTTAATAAGGAAGACAAGCTATAGAATCAGAGTTCAGGAAGCCGGGAAGTAAAAGAGCAAGAAAGAGAAAATGTTAACTGCCTAAGAGGGGTACGGAGGACCAAGACAGTAAGGGCTTTGTAAGTCGGGTTAAATAATTGAAATTTGTCTGAACAACAGTAAAAAGTTTAAACAAAGTAAAACATGATCTGATTAACATTTTGGAAAGGTCAGCCTCAAAGTTGGGTCAATACAGGTAAGGAAATTACTACCAAATGAGTTGTACACAGTATATATAATATGGACTCTTTGAGCGTAAATGTGTCAGTACCAGAAATATGTCAACATGCCTCCTTTGTAATAAGATAACTACACTGTATTGGACGCATTAATACTTCGCTGAATAACAAAGGAAACAAAGGCAAAATCCCCATTACAAAGTAAACTATGCATTTTTCTTCATAGTATTACCAGTAACTATTTAGGGACATGTTGGAAATGTCTATGATTAGTAGCAATGCAATACAATTTCATTGCAACACAATACAATGAAAAAAATAAAGCAATAGGTGGGCATCCAGATATACCAAAAGGTTATTTCCTACTAGTAGCAATATGGTTACCTAAGAACAGAAAAAAAAGAGAGATGTAAGTAAGTCTTATAATCTTATCTAAGCCTCATAATCTTCTCTAACCACAATTAATTGTGTCTGCCCACAACACGTTGGTTTTGGCATGCCAACACTACTAGCAATTTTGTTTTCAGGTTGGAAATACTGGTGTATTATTTTGTTTATTGTCAAATATTCCATTATTTATTGTTGCATAATTTCCCAGATTCTATCCTTACCTTGTATGATTTTCATGTAAAATCAGAAATTTTCAGAATATCATGTTACACGAAAGAAAAGAACATTTTGATTAGGCACTGACTGGATGGAAATAGCATATCCCATCTCAATTTTTAAATAATCTAAAATTTTTTCTCTTCTGTATACAAAGGTGACATTTAAATATATCATAAGCATGCGTAATGCTTCTAATAAAAGGTTTATCTTCTCCTGAGAATGGTTAAACATTATGTAGATTCATATATAAATATGAATCTGACACTGTTTATTTAAATACGCAATAGTGATTTTTTTTTTTTTTTTTTTGCTCAACCTTTTTGGTTAAACTTTTTAAAACCTTTAAAAACTTAGGTCACACATTAACCAAATTTGAATTTACTGTACTGAAGTTACTTTTAAAAAGCAGCAAATGTTCTTTTTATTATAGCATGTCATTTTCAAGAGTATCAAAATAAACATGATAACAAATACAATTACATATTTAGATATGACACATATTTTTTATATGTGTGTATTTTAAATAGCCACAGTCACAGGTATGCATATTTATTTATAGATGTACGTTTAGTTGTCCCTGTATGCATGAAAAGTCCAGACTAACAGATTTTGCTACCCTGTTTCTGGACAGCAGATATGGCACACACTGAGACGTCCCCCAGGAGTGCCCCTCTGGTTTCCTGTCAAGGAACAGTGGTCCATTAGGCTCATAGGGTCCGGCTCTGCTCCAGGCAAGAACAGTCATATTTGACTGGATCTTTTGCGATTAATGAGGGTGCCCAAGAGCTATGGAACCAGGTCATGTGAAATGGTCTTCCATTCAAGTCTCAATATGGTCTCTACCTCCCCAACATTCCATGGAGAAATACCAGCTTCTACAGGGCCATAGCCTTTCCATCCTAGCATGTGACCCCAAAGGACAAACATCAAATGCAAAGGAATCATCTTAAGAAAAACAACAGCAATAACAATCACCAAGTCCTACTTTAGTACTTTTTCTATCATATGTGTCGCAAATATGTAGGTTCTTACCTTTTGTTTGCATTTTGACTTTATTTAAGGACTTTATTTTTTCCATGAAGAAATTTGTGATAAAACTGAATCCAACCACTGTCTCTACTGTTGCATATGGAATTCTGCAATGCTTATTAATAAGTGGAATTAAATCCTCCCATGCTTTCTTCTTGAACTTTCTTTTAGTAGTTCTGCTTTTGTATTAAGTTATTTGGTTCATTGGATTTATTGTGGGATATTGATTATATAGGAAACTGAACACTTTTTTTTGTTTGTTTTCCTGTGAGCTATTTCAATTTTTCCAGTAATGTTATTAATTGAATGACTCACTATAATCAATGCCACTTGTGCTAAATGTTCCCATATTTATTTGAATAGAGTTCTAAACTCCATTGCATTTCATTGATATGACTTCTTGTTTTTCTTTTTTTCTTTTCTTTTTTTTTTTTTTTGTAGAGACAGAGTCTCACTTTATTGCCCTCGGTAGAGTGCCATGGCCTCACACAGCTCACAGCAACCTCCAACTCCTGGGCTTAAGCGATTCTCCTGCCTCAGCCTCCCAAGTAGCTGGGACTACAGGCACCCGCCACAACGCCCGGCTATTTTTTTGTTGTTGTTGCAGTTTGGCCAGGGCTGGGTTTGAACCCGCCACACTCGGTGTATGGGGCCGGCGCCCTGGTCACTGAGACACAGGCGCCACCCGACTTCTTGTTTTTCAGTCAGCATCATAGTATTTTGTGTACTGTAATTTTGTAATTTATTTTGACATTTATTAAGAACAGCTTCCTACCAAAATCATTTAATTGGTAAATGTGGGCAGTCGGTCCGGTTCTAAAAGGAAACAAGATAAAGACTGTACCTGCATAAATTAAATAAGTTGTATCAAAGATAAATGGAGACCTCAGCTCAGTAGGTTTTATCGTAGAGAGGACAGAAATATTCTCCAGTCGTAGATGAAGGATTATCTTCTGGGTCTCCAGAACAGAAACACGATTTTAGATCATCAGTGTCAGTCAGGGACAGCCAAGTCTGAACTTCTGGAAGCTCAGCTGTTCTCCCTTCAACTACAGACTTAAGGGAGTCTGTCCTTGAAGCAGGGCAGTCCTGCCTGGGCAGTCCCTGGAGACCACTTCCACCGGCGGGGTGCTTCTTAACCTTCTCCTTAAATTTACGAGTGTACTACAGGACTCCTGCTAGAATGCACGTGGCGTGAGCACAGGGACTGTGGTTTGTCTTGTTCGTTGCTCAATCTTCCCAGAGTGGAAGACTGATGCTGACATAAAATAGGAATTCCAGAAAGAAACGTTGAATGTGGAATCAATGGATGGAAAGAATTCTAGGTTAAAGCACACAATATACTTTGTGTGCTCACTTTCAGTGTTGGGAGTTAACACAGCTTAGCTGGCCTTCTAACTGTAGATATGGAAAAGGGGTTACTTTCATCACAGGGAGTTATGCTAAGTAGTTCTCAGACAAGCCATAAAGCCTCTTGTGTATTGCCTTTAACGCTTCACTTTCAGAAATTTCTTGACTATTCAGGCAAGTTTGTTATTTCCTATGATAATTTAAAAGAGCAATAATCTGATAAAAAAATAAGACAGTATCTGGAGGGTATTGTCTTAAATTAATAGACTACTTTCAGAGAAGTGAAATACTTACATTTAGCTGCCCAATCTCATACCAGAATATGTTTTTCTACTTTTTAAAAAGCCCTCTTTTATGATCCTATGTAACTTGACAACTTGTTTTTCACACAGGTCTTGCATACTTTTTGTTGAGTTTATTTCTAAGCACTTTACACATGATACGCCTATTGTAAATGAGATATTTTCTCTCATTTGATTTTTCTCATTGGATTATTTGGAATATAGGAAGATAAATAGCTTTCTATATAAGTCCTGGATGCAGCTACATTACTCAATGCTCTTTTTAACAATACTGTTATTCCATTTAATCTGCCATTATGTCATCTGCAGTAATATATTTTTATTTTTTTCGCTTCTCTTTATATTTCATTTATTTATTCACAAGTAACTGTAGCATTACTAACTTAAACATAATTCTCAGTTAATTAATTTAACAAAAATTAAACATCCTTGTTCATCTTGATTATGTAATTCTAATGATTCATTATAAGAACTAATGCTAAATGTATGTGCATTACATGAAAAAACTATTCCCAAAATTTTATTTTACTAAGAATTTTTAAATATTAAAAAGCTTAAAATGTTATGTATATTAAATATAACTAAAAAAATTTTATCCAGTCAATTAAACATTTCTAGCAATCATATAATCTTTATTTTTGATGGACATTTTGAATAATTAATATATTTTCTACTATTGAAACTAATTTCATGCCAGCAAGAATTACTAATGCTATATTATATTACTCAGTATATAGAGGTAACCATAAGAATATGAGTAGCCCATATTTTAATAAAGAAGCTTTTTCAAGCTGTAGTTGCCCCACAGTTGTCTATAAGGGAGACTGTACACATTTGGGTGGCTGCACACACGTGCTGATAGCCCAGCAGATCTCTGACTTGAGGGGTATCGTTAACTCCTGGCCACAATCGCTATGTTCTCAAACCCACCATGGCATTTGCTCCAAGGCTAAGCATGTCACAACCTACTTCTAGCCAATAATTAAGCATGGCCAGGATTATAAGGTGATTTCATCTCAGACTCTCTACGGGTCTTGCTGAATGTCCTTAGAATCGCATTGACGTTCAAGACGTACCATCTCAGCACCTTTCCCTCCCTTCTCTCCTTTGTAAGGATCGCTCCCACAGGCTGACAGCTCTGCCATCTCACTTCTCATTCTCTTTCACCGTCACATCCCATAATAAGCCCCTAGCGTGTCTAATTCTATCTTGGTGCCCACTCCTCAGAGGACTTGAACTATCACAAGTGTGCAGAATGGTAATAGAAAACCTGAAGTTAGTGGCCCACAGTGGCTAGGGGTTAGGGGCTCAGGGTGGGCGCCAGGGGTGCTCCCACACTAAGACTTACACAAAGGCCTTTATCTCCTGCAATGGAAGGACAGACTCAGTTGAGCTACAGGGCAATGTTCTAATTGTCACCATGCCAGAGCTCCAGACACTTAAATGCTCAGATCAGGCCAACCTATCACACAACCATCAGGACACTGGCAAGGAAATTTGGAACCCTTGAGGTGAGTCGGGACCATCTTCCTGGATTTCCCTGCAGATGCTGGCTCTGCAGCTCCACCCCAAATTCTCCAGGCTTCAGAACTATCCCCTCGTGTCTGATAAGATACAGCATTTCCACTGTCGTGGTGTTAACTGCAGAGGCCTCCCCCCTAGAAGACAGAAGGTGCCCCCCAGAAGCTCAGAATGTTGTGCACAAGACAAAAATGGGTGGGGAATGGATTACAGACACATTCGGGGTACTCCTGAAAGGTAGTGGAAAGAAAAATACTTCTTAATGAGCAAAACTTAGAGTACCTGTCACAGGCTCCAGGTGGCAGTAAAATAAAAGTGGCTTGGGACAAAAATACAGTATACAAATTCTTTTTTTTTTTTTAATTGAATAGCACTTTTAATCTACTTTCCCCTTTCAGTTGTCTGAGCTAACAGTAAACTTAACTCTTTTTTATTTTATTTGGAATTCACACCTTTAATTATTTCTCCCTTGCTCTGAGGCTGCTTCATATTTGCCATATATTTTTCCAGTTGTTAGTGCTTGCATAACCAGGATTAAATTAAATGCAAGATAACACAGACAGAGGAAAGTGTAATATAAGAAAAGACCCAGAAGGAAAAAGAAAAAAAAATACAAAATGATTAAATAATATATCTTTTCCTGAATTGCTGGGTATACAAATTCTTGAAGTGCTATTTTATTTTGGATTTCCTGGTGGGTTCACCTCTAAATTCTGATGCTACAAGATATTTTACACAGATACACATACATTTAGATACTCAGGTTACATTATGCATTTTCCTTTTTAAATCTTTTTGAGTCTTGTATGTTCGTTTTATGTCAGAAATTAACTTTTTCACATACTAAGATCTTGATTCTTCTTTATTTTGTTATTTTGCTCCTTGTTCAACCTTTTATAGTCAATTTCTTTAAATTCATACTTTTTCAAATTACACCTGGCATGCAGCTGAAATTTTCACTGACATATGAAACTCAAATAATTTCTTCTTTCATGGTAAAGTCCAGTTAATTCCTGTTTATTGATAGAACATATTTCACCTTAGTCCTGAAGAATTGGTTGGTATTAGAAAGCTTGTTTTTACTGATTTTTTTTGTTGTTGTTTTCTTATCTTTTTTCCAATATCACCAAACTTCCTTTCCCTGAAGGGTTTTGTAGATAGATTGGCCATCGTATTCTAGAATGTGACGGTTGCAATGCAGAAGTCTTGGTATCAATGTGAACCTTCTGCCTTCGCAGGTGACTTGATATTTTGCCTGTGAAAGCATCTTATTTCTTTTTTATGATACAATAATTTACCATGTTCTATACAAATCTTGTGTTACTTCCTTTTCATTATTGCTTATCATCAAATACATTTAATTCTGTAGGGAAAAAAAGAGATTTGTGGGGCAGGAATTATATTAAAGATGTAGGTTCAGGAAGTATCTGAGTTCACACAGAAGACTCTGAACTCTTGGCTTCTAAGAGTTAGTTAAGCTTTATTTCTTGCCTATCAATAGTTTCTTGGCCCCACAATTTCCCAGGTTTCTACAGCTCTTCCTTCAATTACCCAAACAGTCCCAATATTCTTCGAATGAAACTCCATTTTATCGACCTGTTTTATTTTTTTCTATCATAACAAGAATAATGTAAGTTTCTCTTACTTGCTAATGAAGGAAAATGGATACAGTTTTCAAAGTAGACAACAATGAAAATATTTCATTTGGAAATAATGACATTGAAGGTTAAAACATCTTTGCTGCCCCCAGAACAGCAGAAGCGAAGTTTCAGACCTCTGAATGTTGGCATGCTTTCTTGCCTGTGCTTAGAACTGTACTATATGTAATCTTGTAAGCACTTAGTGAACCCCTAAAATTTTCCACAGTCCCTGGTACTTCTTGGAAATTAATTAGGAAAGTTCCAGAACCTCACTCAGTCCCAGTTGTCTGAATGTGTAACAGTCAAGGAGTTCAGTAATTCTCATATCACAGCACAGGTACAGCTGAGAGGAATGCTGGTACATTATCTGGTTCAACACATGGCATGTTGTGCAGAGAACATAAACCACATTAGTAGTAAAATGTTATTAGCAATATTATTAAGGGATGAATAAATGACATTTAAATGGGAGCTTTTTAGTGAGCTAATTTCTTAAACCGCTTAAATGTATTAAATTATTAAACTAAAAGTCACATTATCAAGTCATCAAATAAGAACTTCACATGTAGATAGACTGAGCAAGTGGCTTTGTGGGTGAAAAAGATACGAGATGGGAGTTTAAAATACTTAAAATGTGGCTCTTGATCGTCCCCACATGGGAAGATAGGTGTACATGCCATAGTGGAAATGGAGTCTAGAAACAGAAGCTCTAGGTGATTGTAAAGAAGTCATGACTGTGACATTTGGATAAAACACAAAAAAGAACCAAGGACGAAACAGGAGCTGTTGGCAGGTGTCTGACCCCTCCCCAGGACACTACAGCTCAGGACTATTAGCATGAAGGCAAATAAACTTAAGTCTATGCAGATTTTTAAATTTCATTATGGAGAAATCACACACACACACACACAACAAACTAAGTAGATTGAATTTACCTATTGATCCTAAATTGAAAAAAAGGTCAGAATTTCTATAAAATTTCTATCAGACAGGAAATTACATTGTAGTTAAAACATGAATGATAAAATTAATACTTTGACTATTCTTCCAAAATAGTCAAAAAAGGACCCAGGAGGTACATTTTTCCACTCTCCCAGTTTCCAGAAATTATTCTGAGTCTAGCCCAGTGTTAAGGGTGTGCTTTAAAAATATGTTATGTAATGAGCAAGAAATTATATTCTCCAGTAATATCTTCTAATTCTCCACAACTGGTGATTAACACTAATGAAGAAATATCAATATAAGAATAAGCACTTTAGAAAGAAAGACAGAATTTCAGCCAGTGTCATTTTTCCTGTTTACTGTTTTGTTTTATACCAGTAAATGATGAGGTCCAGGAAGAGGTTTTTCTAATCCCATTTCTCATTATTTTTGTTTCCCATCTCTCTACTGAAGGGACTATTTTGCATTGTAAATAAAATGTTGATTGTGTCTAAATGTAATTAAAGAGAATGTTCAAAGAATATAGGGTGACCCCAGAGAAGAAGGAGCTATTGGAAGCACATTGCTATTTTGTGTGCTGAAATGAAAATCCAAAAGCATTAGTCAGACTCGGAAGGCCTGAAGGCTGGCAAGAAAAAAAATGTTAGCAGGCTTATTTGGAAAATGCTGTCACTACAAGCTGCATGGCTCTCTGTGGCACAAAGCATTAGGTAAGACCAAAGAATATAATTGTAAAAATACATTATCCTTACGACTTTCTGATAGTTCTAAATACTGCCTTGAACATGACCATAATACAATACCCTCTCACTGACCCCTTTCCCACTTCACTGGGAGGAATTTCCCAATGGAGATTTCTCTGTCAGTACAATAGAAACTCCTTTAACGTCATCCTCATGAGCAGAGGATATAGTGCTCTATTTTGAATTAGTTACTGGTCATCATCCATCTGAAAGGATGGATTGATCATTACCTAAGATGCAATGCTGTTACCCATTAAACTACTTTAAATTACATTCATTCGAATATATTTTATATGTCCACTATCTAAATTTAAAACATAAAATTCTTCCTATTAGCATGAAAAATTTTGAAATTTCTCCTCTTTTATTTTATTATTATTTTATTTTATTTTATTATTATTTTTTTTTTTGCAGCTTTTGGCTGGGGCTGGGCTTGAACCCGCCACCTGTGGTATATGGGACCAGCACCCTACTCCTTTGAGCCACAGGCACTCCCCAATTCTCCTCTTTTATTAAACAGACTGAGAGCCTCATCTGTGTCAGAGAATGAACTCAGAATTCCAGATACACAATGGTATTTCTCCCAGATTTTGCCTTTAAATCTTAAATTACATTTTTGGGGTTGAAATGGGTAATATACCAAACAAAATATATTCCCATGGATTCTATTATCTCAAAATATCTGTAAAAATAACTGCCATAGCATCTATATTTATATATTAAAGTGATTTTATCTGTAAGTTATTATTCATCCATTAATTTGGTGTTCTCAAAATATTCCTGAATCAGATTATCTGTTTCTGTTGTATTCACAAAATACATTATATATACATCATAGTCCAGCAATGCAATTCTTGAATTTATAACAAGTTATATTGTTACAGAAAGAAATAAAACACACTCACACACACACAAGCTGGTGTAAGTGTACATTTCTGAGAAATGAGTATTTAGTCATTCAAATCCCATCCATTTTCTTCCTTCCTGGTATCTGGCATGCAAATATATATTTATGTGTGTGTGTGTGTAATTTTTATGTACTACTTAAAACAATGAAAAATCTATAGCAGATAAAAGAATATTTTTCTTAAATCTAGCAGTGACTACACAAATTGGGCTTAAACAAATAAACTGGAGAACATTAAGAACATTCAGCATTTAATTTTATTTAAGTTAAGAAACATAAGTATGAGTTCTCTGTGTATTCTGGTTATCAGACCTTTGTCGAAAACATAACCTGCAAATATCCTCTCCCATTCTGAGGGCTGTCTGCTTGGTTTACTTACTGTGTTCTTGGCAGTGTAGAAGCTTTTTAGTTTGATCAGATCCCAGTAATGTGTTTTTGGTATTGCTTCAATTGCCCTGAGGGTGCTTCTCATAAAGTTTTCTCCCAGACCAATTTCTTCAAGTGTTTCTCCTGCTTTCCAAGACTCTTTATGGTTTCATGTCATAGATTTAAGTCTTTTATCCAGTGAGAGTCAATTTTTGATAGAGGTGAAAGGTGTGGGTTGTTTTAGTCTTCTACAAGTTGCCAGACAATCCACCCAGCACCATTTATTAAATAAGGAGTCTTTCCCCCAATTTAAGTTTTTGATAGGCTTATTGAAGATCAAATGATGATAAGTATCTGGATTCATCTCTTGGTTCTCAATTCTGTTCCATACATTGATCTCTCTATTTTTGTGCCAATACCAAAAGAACAAGTAATACCATTTCAAAAGAACAAGTAATCCCATTTCACCATGGGCAAGAGACCTGAACAGAAGTTTTTCCAAAGAAGACAGGCACATGGTCTACAGATACATGAAAAAAATGCTTGTCATCTTTAATCATCAAAGAAATGCAAGTCAAAACCACTTTGAGATACCACTCAACTCCAGTAAGAGTAGCCCACATAACAAAATCCCCAAACTACAGATTTTGGCATGGATGTGGAGAAAATGGAACACTTCTCCACTACTGGTGGGAATGCAAACTAATATGTTTCTTTTGGAAAGAAGTTTGGACAACACCCAGGGATCTAAAAATTGACCTGCCTTTGGATCCTGCAATTCCTCTACTAGGAGTATATGAAAAATACCAAAAATCACTTTGCAAAAAAGATATTTGCACCAGATTATTCATTGCAGCTCAATTCATAATAGCCAAGTCATGGAAGAAGCCCAAGTGCCCATCGATCCATGAATGGATTAACAAATTGTTGTATATGTATACCATGGAATAGTATGCAGCCTTAAAAAAGATGAAGCCTTTACCTCTTTTATGTTTACATGGAGGGATCTGGAACATATTCTCCTGAGTGGAGTATCTCAAGAATGGAGGAAAAGGTATCCAATGCGCTTGGTACTTCTATGAAAACTACTTATATTTACTCACACTTTCTTATGAAAGATAGAACACAACTATAACCCAGGATGAAGGAGAGAAATGGATGGGAAGGGAGGGGAGGAGGAAGGTTTGATAGAGGGAGGGTAAAAGGTGGGACCACACCTATGGAGCATATTGCAAGGGTACAAGTCAAATCTGTCAAGTGTAGAACATAAACGTCTTAACACAATAATCAGGTAAATGAGGCGAAAGCTGTGTTGAATGGTTTGATGTAACCACGTCAGATTGTATAAAAAAACAACATATTGTACCCCACAGATGCATAAATGTATTCATGATTTATATGTATTTGACTTAATAAAAAAGTTAAGAAATAGAAAGCATAAATTCAAAATAAAAAATGTGTGTAAAACATAAACACATAACAATATATAATAAAATTCTTAACTTGATACTTCAAAAAAACATTGTATGGAGTTGTCGTAAAGTATAACGAGAATGAGCTGAGATTACATTTCAGACACTTGACTAGAGCACTGCTTATCAACATATTTAAATAGAATGTTTTACATACATAATATGATAGTTTGTTCTCAGAAAATATGACAATGATAAAAATAGGATTTATATAACACCACTTTAGAATTTATAAATCATGATAATACACATCCCCTATTAAATTCTTATACCAAGAGTACATGTTTTACTAATAGTAATACTATTTTCATTTTATAACAAAGTGTATTGTTCAAGGTTACATCCTTGTTGGTAATGGAGATGGCCATTAAAAACCAAATCGTCTAACATCGTGATCTTTTTAATAACTTAAAATTCTTCTAGATACAATGTTCGTCTAATTCCCTTTTATAAGAGTAGATTTGAACACTGTATTCCTCATGGAAACCAAAAGCAAGGTAGTAAACTAGAAGGAAAAATATGTCAATCTACAGTCGGGCAAAACTGGGTCCAAATCACGGCTTTGCCACTTGCTTACACGGCTTTGAACAGGAGACACAATTTACTCTCTATGATGCTAAGTTTCTTACCTGTAAGTAGGAATACAAAGTATCTTTTAGAGATACTGATTTAATTAGCTAAGAGTCATAAAGCAGCTAGCATATTAAAAATTCTCTTAAAATGTGAATTACATACTTTTCCTTTGTATAAGCTTGTTGTGACAGTGAACAGTTTTAAATTAGAAACCAGCTTTGATTCATGTGTGATCTATAGTTTCATTTTCTCTCAATTTCATTCTCATTGGGGTTTTAAGTAAAACAAATAACAATCAAGGGAGGGTAAAACGCCTTCAAAAAAAGAAGGATATGGAAATGGATGAACCCTAGGAATATATATATATATTTTTTTTTATTTTAAGTGTATCTAAGTGACAGGTAAGAAATACAAAACCTTGGTTAAGGTATGTGTTTTATTTACTCATTGAGGATGCAGGACTGTAAACTTCTTCCATTTAACTGAGAGTTACTTGATAGATTTCTTCAAGGCCTTCAAGTTCATTATCATTAAAGTTGAATTAGAAAACAAGAAACAGATCAGTGTACGGAAGTCCCATGTTATAGACCATCCTGAACTGTTTCTTGACAGGAAGCAGATTTTGTCAGTATCACCTACACTCAGAATTTGTTCATGCAGCTCCAGGTAAGTACCAGAGATTAGCCAGGTAGCTGGAACTGACCCATCGGGGAGACCAAGTAAGGGAACAGAGGACAGTGCCCCTGGAGTGGAGCAAGGACTCTCAGCGGCTTCTCTGTGAGATGCTGACTTTCACTGAAGCTGAACAACGTGGTCGCAGAGAACGTGCTGGGGAAATGTCAACAACTGCTTTGCAGCAAAAAACAAGCCATTTAGATGTCTAGAAAGGACAATAAGGGCTTCCCCCTCGTCCCCTCACCTTGGTTTACAGAGACGACTCTGTGATTGCTTAGAATGGTTTTGTTTAGATTAGTCAAACATTAGGTCAGACCCCACCAAATATCCTCCCTTCTCCCGGCCTCCCCCTGCCCCTCCCCTCCCTTTCCTCTTCCCTCCTTCTTTCTGGACTATAGTTCAAGGTCACATCCATTAAAAACCAAATCTTCTAACATCATGATCTTTTCAATAACTTAGAATTCTTCTAGATACAATGTTCATTTAACTCCCTTGAATTCCTATGAATGTGTGGATGATTATATACTGATATCATAGTAGTATTGAATACACTGAATAATTTTTTCCCATTCTTTCTTTAGTAAAAATAAGAGACTATGTATCAAAAGAAAGAAAAAAAAAATCCTCACCCAAGCCCTCCTAAATCATTGAATAAAACTTCTCTGATCACTCCTGAAATAAACTTTAGTCTTAAAATTAGAGGATTTTTTTTTCTTTTTTTTTTTTTATTAAATCATAACTGTATACATTGATATGATCATGGGGCATCATACACTCGCTTCCTAAACCATTTGACACATTTTTATCACAGTGGTTAACATAGCCTTTCTGGCGTTATCTCAGTTACTGTGCCAAAACATTTACATTCTACATTTACCAAGTTTCGCAAATACCCCTGTAAGATGCACCACAGGTGTGATCCCACCGATTCCCCTCCCTCTACCCACCCCCCCTTCCTACTTCCCCCTATTGTTAAGTTGTAGCTGGGTTATAGCTTTCATGTGAGAGCCCCAAATTAGTTTCATAGTAGGGCTGCGTACATTGGGTACTTTTTCTTCCATTCTTGGGATACTTTACTAAGAAGAATATGTTCCAGCTCCATCCATGTAAACATGAAAGAGGTAAAGTCTCCATCTTTCTTTAAGGCTGCATAGTATTCCATGGTGTACATATACCACAATTTATTAATCCATTCATGGATCGATGGGCACTTGGGCTTTTTCCATGACTCAGCTATTATGAATTGGGCTGCAGTAAACATTCTGGTACAAATATCTTTGTTATGTTGTGATTTTAGGCCTTCAGACATATGAAAAAATGCTCATCATCTTTAATCATCAGAGAAATGCAAATCAAAACTACTTTGAGATATCATCTAACTCCAATGAGACTAGCCTATATCACAAAATCTCAAGACCAGAGATGTTGGCGTGGATGCGGAGAAAAGGGAACACTTCTGCACTGCTGGTGGGAATGCAAATTAATACATTCCTTTTGGAAAGATATATGGAGAACACTCAGAGATCTAAAAATAGATCTGCCATTCAATCCTGTAATTCCTCTGCTGGGTATATACCCAGAAAAATTAGAGGATTTTGTTTAATGTATTATACCTAATTTCACTTCACTTCCTTCCTGCCTCTGGTCAGTCAGCCCCTGAGTCCTTTGCTGCTTTTTAAATAACATGTCTTATGTCTTTTCCTGTCCCTGCGATTTCACTACCCTCACTCTTACCCAGCCGGCTCAGTGTCACAACTAAATCACTGGACTCTCGTTCCCTGCTCACTGCAGCTATTTCTCCTTAGTCCTAAACATGGGGCTGCCAGTTTCCAAATCTATAGAGAATGACTTGTAAACACCAGCTTATGTTTCAAATTTCTCCGCAGATAGATCACTCAGTTACCACTTCCTTAGTCGCTTACCAGCTTCTAGAAATAGATCACTGTTGTCTGATACCCTTTCCTTTCTCTCTCGTTATCCATTCATCAGATGCTTATTTTGTACCCCTTATTTCCAAAAACACTATTCACACACAATTACTTGTAAATTGTCAGTATAAAGAAGTGAGGGTGGCCAAGCCCACCTGCTACCGCTCAGCTGGGTCGTACTGCCCACAGCACAGAGGCAGTCAGGGCTGCAAAGAGTCAGGGTTTAATTCCACAGAGCGCTAAGTGGGGACGCGGAAGGAAATCTGCCTCCCTGAGAAGCTGGCAGACGGATTTTTAAAAATAGTTTGGTGGGCAAAGGATTGGGCATTTGGGTTTGCTAATGGGCAATCATATAGGGGTGTCAAAATCATTTTCTTGCATTGGGTCAGTTCCTGGGTTGGGGTTACAATTCCAGTTGAGTCAGTTTGATAGTACGGGCAGCTGGTCTGGTGGGTCAGCCAGTCCAGGGGAACGTGAGGCCCAGGAGATACCTCAGAAACTATCTTTAGGTTTCAAAAACATGATGTTATCTGAGGAAAAGCTTAAGAGTCTTTGTGACCACCAGCTATGTGACTCCAGAGAAGCAATTATAGAGGAGCAGATAGGGGGACAGTGGCTGATTATTATTATTATTATTTTTAGCTAGCTCTGTCCCTTTGCAGAGTTTTAGGCCCTTACCACAGTTCCCACCTCGTACCTCTTCATTGACTTGTAAAGAGCAGTTTCACTTTGGTACAAATTTTAAAAATGTTATAAACTGTATACTATTTACCTGCAACAATAAAGGATTCTAAATAAATTTACAACAGGAGAGATGACTTCTGAAGGGGGTATTAGGAAAAATTTACCCACAAAGTGGCATTTGAACTGCACCCTGGGAACCACACAGGGTTTTTATATGAGAATTAGTATTTGGTCCATCTACCTCCCCCCATGTACTCTACGTACAGCACCTGATAACCTCTGCTGTCGTATAATGGATATAAACACGTTTTCTTTTTGGAACCAAAACCACAGAGTCTCAGATGCTATTGATAGCTCTGCTACTAGTCTACATGATCTTAGATTATCCCAGCTCTCAGTTCCTGAGCTGCTTTTCTTGTAAAATGAACATAATACTTACATAACAGCATTGCCATGAACCTTAAATTTGTTAATATACACGAAAGAGCTAACATATAATAAGCTCACATTAAATGTCAGTTTTTGGGGCGGGGGGGTATTTCAACCAATGTAAGATATGATACGCGTTTATATCTTTTTTTTAATGTCATGGATCTTTAAAATTCAAAATTCTATTACCTATCGCATTTTTTAAATTATTATTTTTTTTTTTTTGAGACAGAGCCTCAAACTGTCATCCAGGGTAGAGTGCCGTAGCATCACAGCTCACAGCAACCTCCAACTCCTGGGCTTAAGCGATTCTCCTGCCTCAGCCTCCCGAGTAGCTGGGACTGCAGGCACCTGCCACAACACCTGGCCATTTTTGTTGTTGCAGTTGTTATTGTTGTTTTGGCTGGCCTGGGCAGGTTTGAACCCACCAGCCTCAGTGTATGTAGCCGGTGCCCTACCTTGAGCTGTGGGCGCCATCGCTCATTTCTTTCTCTTTTAAAGCCACCATCTCTAAATCTACACAATTTGCTATGGAATAAGGTTCTCTATGACCCATCTCTCCTTTGGCTCCCCCTTCAGTTTTAGGCTTTGGAAATATTTGCAGCAACAAAGCGATATTCTGTGTTGTTGAATGCTTTTCAGGCCCTGGTGCTCTCAAGGCATGAAATACCTTTCCTGCGTGATGAACGCAACCTCCAGACGTCACTCTGGCCATAGAACGGTCTGTGACGTCTTCACTTATCCCTCTCGTCTTCAGATTTGATTTCTTCCTCTTCTATATTTCCTCCATATACTTTATACGCCCATTATCCTATTGACCTTTTTTTCACGTCTGTAGAAAATCCTCACTGAATCTTTTGTCGACATGAATAGTTGATAGATAATACGCTTTGACTGATTTGCAGGGAGAACAAAAGAGGCTTAGAATCTTAAGACCAAAAATAGTTTTTAAATGAATTTCTGAGACACTAAGGGTTTGGGCGAATTTTGCCTAACTTTCTGATTTTACATCCAAAGATTCCATGTAATTTACTCAAGGGAATAAGAATGGTACTAACAGGAGAGACACGTGGACCACTGTTTATCCACGCACTTCATTAAGCACTTAATTTGCTTTAAATTCCCTAATTTTCTTAATAATCCTCCGAAGTAAACCTTGTTACCATACCCACCTTACAGTTCTCATGTCTTCCCAAATATCACTCACCCCCAAAAGAAAATGAGATATAAATGATGTAGGGCTTTGCTGGGGCTGCTTTAACCATGTACCAAAAGCCTGGGTGGCTTGAACAACAGAAATGTAAGTTTCCCAGGTCTGGAGGCTGGACATCCAAGGTCAAGGTGTAGGCGAGGTTGGTTCCCTCCAAGGACAGTGAGGGAGAGACTGTTTCATCCCTCTTTCTTACCCAGTGTGGTTTACCTGCTATCTGGCGTTTGTTGGCTTCTGCTGTACAATCTCAATCTCTGCCTTCATCCTCATGGTGGATATTGTTAAGACGAATACAGATTAAATATAAAAGGCTTCATGCTCCCTGTTGGAGCAAGGTAGGAAATGTCCCTCCCGCTTTTCAGAGCACTGACCTTAGAGAACTTCAAATTTTAAGCACTTCATCCTGTCTTTGAAGTGTATGTAAATCTGAAAACTTTGATTTACATACAGAAAGTGTATATAAATTTGAAAACTTTGTGGGTGTAACACCAGGTCTCCCATGTCCTCCATGTCTCACCAGGTCTCCCCCATGTCTCCTCAGGTCTCCCCGTGTCCCCCATGTCTCCCCAGGTTTCCCCGTGTCTCTCCCACTCTTCTAAGCACTAGACACACTTATTTCGAGTATTTTCTCCACAACATCGGAACCCAAGAGCAAATGACCAAATGTCCCCTAACAGCAGACTCACTCAAAATAAACAGCAATTCCTGGCGCAATTCCTGGCGTAAATAGCCACGTCCACTAACTGGTATTTTGCTTAGAAATAAATGCCCATTTTTTCTCATTATTTTACTCACAGACCCGAAAGAACTGGATGATCAGTAGGAATGGGAGAAGTTTCACAAAATACATTTTTAGATCTTTAACATGAATTTAAAATGAGATTAGATGACAGAGCTAAAAAAAAAAAACAAAAGATCATTTTTCTTCCAGAAAAATAACTGCCTGGCAAATTGTACGAAGGCTCATAATGGTGCGATTGTAAATGTTACTTTTACCAGCCTGAGACTTGAATAGGAAGAAGAAAACCAAGGCCGTGGGGTCTCTGTCTCCCCGTGCCAGCCTCTGGTTCAAGTCCCCGATCTGCTTTTTCTTCTTCAATTTTGTAAAAGTCCCACAAAGTCTTTCACTGCAGCGTCTCTGCCACACAAAACCATCGAAACATGAATTATTTGTGATTCTTAATAGGACTTCCAAATGAAAAAATGTGTTTATGGCTTTTATTGTTGCATTTCATCTCTTCTCGAACTAGACTTCACTGCTGGCTTCTTTTTTATTGGGGAAGGAGAAGGTTATTGCATAATTCTTAGCCCATTAATGACCTGGCAACCAACAAAACTTGTCAGGCACTGCAAAAATAGCCACGTCCACTAAACAGAGAGATTAACTCTGCTCGGATGCTGTGAAGAGCTCTCCAGGGAACACTGCTAAACCCAAGAGGGACGTGCTCGGGCAAAACCACTAACTTCTACATTCCGTTTCCTTTATTCAAAGAGAATGTTCTTTTAAGTTTATTTTTACTTAGGGCATTCTAAGAAGCACTGACATTTCCCCATGAGTTACATGAGCATAGAAATATTTACCTGGTAATTAATACTTTTTTTTTACATGAAAACACACATCTTTTATTTCTTTCAACAGAAGTAAAATTTTGAGTATGCTGTACGCAATTCTGTGTTTTTTAATATATTACTATTTGAAATATGTCATATCCCTAAAGCCTATCGTATAATTCAATATTTTTATTTGTATTCAGTCAGTAAGTGTCTTCAGGAGGCAAACTTTATGTTTCAGGTTGTAGCCATTCTCAATAGGCCCGACATCGAAGTATTTCATTTTTCTTAGAAATAGATGTAACAATTCTGTCAGCTTTCAGTAATATTCTTCTTACCCACCCTTGGACAGATGATACAGCTTGCACGAACTGTTGGATAATCAGCCTCAGATCATTCTCTGTACCACTGGGTCTTACCCTGTTTCTGCAGTAATTTTCTCCAGCTGTGTTGCTGATACAGGCGCGATAGCAAGCATTTATAAAATGTTGGAAATTTTTCTTTTTTAGTGGAAGTCATGTTCAGAGCTTTCGCCAAGTCAATTCTGGGGAACTTTGACACATTACACACTTTTGAAAATAACTTATAAGTTTTTTTTTTTTTAAGTAAGTTGGAGAACTTCAATAGAGACAAAGAAAAGAACCCTGATTGCTACAACGACATATAGACATATGAGCCAAAGGCCCACACTGTAATGTCTAAAACATTTATTTTTCTATGTGGGAGCAGCATGGTGACCTAAGAAGTAACTTTCCCCTTGCATAGATTCACTTTTACATCTTAATTAGCACCCCTTTGCATGTCTTTGAAGGAAGCACAATATGGTTCTGTCCCAAACTATTTTTTTTCCAGCTTCTGTTCATCATAACCATGCAATAAGCCTGTATCAACAGCAGGATACTTTTCTTCTAATACCCCTAATACAGACTAGTCATGATTTTCATTCAGCTATTAATTTTGGAGCCCCACCAACTAGAATCCCTTTCTTTTCCTCTGTGACCTTTTAAATTCCTCAGACTTTAAAAACAGTCTCATTTTCTCCAGGTTAACATATGTGTTCTCTGCATTCCTACAGAATAGAACAGAAAAGTAGGAAGAACTCTGGTGGATACAATAGGACAACACCCTTATTTTATGAGGAAAAGATTCCGAGATGTATCCAGACTCATTCTTATGAGTCATGATTTAAGAACACTTCCAAATCCCTTGAGAATCTTCAAGTAAGATATAATGCAATAGTATAATTACTATGTAGAAACTGTTAATGATAAAAAATAGTACTTTTGTTCCCTTTGTTAATCAACTAATTAGACAGAAAATATAAAATGATAGTCTACTACATACAAATACTATGTGGGTGTTACAACAAGAGAAATGCAGATACAACACTTTCAAGTTATTTAAGGAATATTAAGGAATAGAAGGATAACTAATGCAAGATGTGAAAAGAATTATAGGATTGAAGGAGGAAAGTCATTAGGACTTGAGAAAGGTTTTTTGGAGAAGATGAACCCTAGACCACATCTTGAATTATAAATTAAAAGTGGCCCTATAGTAAGTGATATCAAAGAACTGTAGATGATAATTCATCAGGCCTGCTTTATGAAACTGTTTGCAAGTTAATAAAAACAATAAAAGTAAATGGGTTAGAAAGTTAGCCATCAGTCGCCCATTGTGAGGTTATCTCCATTCAGTTTCTGAAGCCTTGCCTTCATCTTGGAAATACGTACCATAATATGGTAAAAGAACTATTAAAAGTTTTGAACACAGAACTACAGCCAGAAGAAAATGGTGATTCTTGGAGGATTCAACACATACAATTACCTAGAATGTTTTTTTTGCAGGGAGAGATTGGACACAGTGTGATTCATAAAATATGTATGGTGATCATCCAGATATGAGATGACAGAAAAAAAGAGATTTTTTTTTTCTTTTTTTTGTAAAAGGGAACAAAAAATCAACAGTGGTGCACGTGAGATAAATGGGCTAGCACAGTGTTATGCAGTACATGTAGCATGCTTCCCAAACTTAGTGATGAAGGAGTAAGAGATTCAGTCAAAAGGGCAGTTCAAAGGAAATAGCATCACCTGGAATTTCCTTGCCATTACTCGAAATTGAACCTAATACTATGGAAGAGTAGAGCAGACATTTACCCCAAAGGGACGTTGCCCTTCCTCTTTGAAAGAAAGGGTGGCTTTGACTTGCATCTGGGTACTGACTTTCTAAAACCAGAAAAGATATTTTTCCTGGTGTTTCCTGCCTAAGCAAGTAAGTAAGGTTAAGCATAAAAATAATAAAGAAAGGAAATAAATGATGTTGCAATTTCTACCATGATGACATCATCATCACTCAGTGACCTCAGTGCTAAATGAGCAGCATTGTGGCTGTTCTTAACCTGACCACTGACAGTGTCACCTGCTACAGTTGTGATGTCACTTACAAACACAATCACCAGTATCACTGCCAAGGTGACTCCAGCCCTTATTACTAGTACAGAACAGCTTGAGAATTCTTCCTCAATATCTTCCAATGCTTACAGGGAAGTAGTTCATTTTCCTTTAAGACTCCTTATATTAATAGGAGCCAAGTTATACAATCAAATTATAGAATCATCTTGATCAACCTTTTGTCCATATTGACCTGTTGCTCTGGAGTTTTGATTATGTTATAGAGTTTTGACTATGTTTCTACATAGGATAATTTATTACCTGAGTTGTGTTGTATAAAACTACTTTCATGGGCCCACTCTTTAATTCTTGAAATATCATACAGGGCAAACGGGATAGTGACCCAATGTGCGTGCCTTACCAACACCAGTGGTGGGATATGGGGAAGTTGTATAGTCTGAAAGAAGTAAGTTCAAATGCTTTGAAATCAGTCCAGACCTGAGTGCACATCCTAGTTCTAACTCTTGTTTACACAATCAGAACTTCATTTCTTATTTTCTAAGCCAATTCGTTAAAAAAAAAAAAAAGGCAAACTCAGAGTCAATGTGAGGATTAAATAATATACTAAAAATAATCCAATTTAGTACACTATCAGAAAGAGAATGTTTGCCCAATAAATGGTAGGGAATCTATTTTCTGTAGAGAAAATTTAAAGGAATTAATACTGAACACTGAGGCGATGCTTTTAGTCAGTGAAGACAAACCAGACAGCAATAACGCTAGGAAAGTGCATACAGAAAGTGCAGAGAACATGCCTAACTATTAAAACCAGAAGATACACACTACAGAGTTCAGAAAAAGAAAAAAGTAATAATTGTTTAAATATGGCTTGATATAGTTTAGGTATTACTTTATTTGTATAAGCATATTTACAGAAATCAAACAATAGCATGTCACGGTTTAGGACTGTTAGAGTTTCTCTATTTTAGTGTTTTCACTGTAATTTGAATTTCTGCTTTCAGAAATGCAAACTGTCTATTGACAGTCCTGCGACTGGAGCACAGAAAAAAATCACCAGCATGTATTTTTAAATAATTTGATACACATATGCATATAGATCTAAATACCTTGCTAATATCAGTAATTTCAAGAAGCTACAGTGTAGGTTTGATGTAATAGAAACCAAAGCGTATTGCAAGTAAACCTCTCTTTGAGTATAACAGTAATTTTCACAATTTAACGTGCTGTAATCTACTGCTCATTAAAAAAAATGGGCAGCAAATAATGCAGATTTCATCTAGGAGCTTTCCTTCATATTTAGCCAAGTGTTTACTAAACCTGATAGAATCTGTAACATGACAGTTATTACATGGGTTATGATAGGAAAGATAGAACCAACATGGTAGAAATAAGGCCACGATCCTTATCATAAAACATTAAAAACATGGGAGTCAGAAAAATGTTAAAATACTTGCCATATTATGTCATTTTTTTGTATTTTTTTTGTATTCCATTGAGATGACCATAAAAACACTGAAATAGATCAAAGTTTCAGTAGCATTGAAAGTTCCTAGATGAAGTATAGAATAGTATTTTACAAATATGGACATTGAAGAAACTCAGGTATGGGTCTAAGGCTCAGGTACATGACTTGTTAATTCCATTACCTTAGGCAAGTGGAAGGAAGGCTTTTATCTTGCAGCATGTGACCACTGTAACTGATGTATGAAAGCCATTATTATAATTAAAAATGAAACGCTAGAGCGATCCCCATTAAAATCAGGAAGAAAATATGAGGTTGCTTCATATTACCATGATTATTTACCATTTCCTATCATCTCTAATTAAAGAAATAACCTACAAAAGTAAATGAGATATTAATAAATCACATAAAACCACAAAAATTAAAAGAATCCAAGAATGGGCCGGCAGATCAATAGAAGACTGTAAACTTAAAAATGGCTTCATTATACACATTCAGGAATTTATTATCTGATTAATTTGACAACATAAATCAGCCAAAAAGATAAGGTTGCTCAGCAACTCCTTGGAAAAATCAGTTCCATATATAGAATTTTTAACCAAATACATTTCAAATGAGTTAAAGAAGCGGAAGTCAATAAAAAACAATACTGAAAGAAAGTACAATAATGATTTTTTCACATTTGTGGACCAGGAAGTTTTCTTTAGCATACCTGAAGGATGGACTGAATATGCAGGCCAAGTGATGGCTGAGTCTGACTTCTTACTGCAGTTTTAACATCTTTCATTACCTCATTATGTGAACAGCAAAATTATCCGGAGTACTAGCCCTGCATGTCACCTCTACACTTCTAGCTGTAATGATGCTTGTGCAGAATCAGTGTTCTCTGCCTCCAGCTCTACATCTGTAACATGGGGATGACAATAGTACCTACTGTACAGATTTGGTTTTGAAATGAAATACACTTCACACAATGCTTGGAAAACTGCATGTATTCAATAAATGCTAGTTATCATTATTATCTTATTATGCACATAAAAATGATACCCCAAAGAAAACATGCTGAATAGGAAAGTAAGAATAAAAATTAATATTTAGACTGGGGGCATTGCAAAGCCGGCGATTACCCTCAACGGGTATAACAAAATGATGCTTCCTTTTGTTAATGGAGGGACTTCAGATGTAGCGCCGCAGTCTCAGCCAATCCAAAGAGGTAACATTATCATTTAAATAATTCATACTGCCCATGAGATAAAAATTAAACATTAATCTGAGGTAACATTACTATTCAGTTAAATCATAAAGGAATTGCTATCATGAGCATACCTTCTGTGCCGCAAAGCCCTTCAGATAAGGTCATTTCAACACCATGCTCTGAGATACGGTCTCACGCCTGGGAAACGGTGATTACAGGGTAGCTCCCATCTAATCATAAGTTCATCTTTTTTCCTTGGCTGGTTTTTCCATTATTTTTAGTTACCCTGTGCTACAGTTTGAATGTAGAAATTTAATTGCCAGTGTGACAGTATTAAGAAGTGGGACTGGTAAGAGATAATTAGAACATAATACCTAGACCTTTGCCAGGTGCCAGCACCATGCTTTTGGACATCCCCAATGATGAGCCCATTGGATGTCTGCCCATGGTATTTGATTATAGGAATGTGAGCTGGATGAAGACGCCCTTCATCAGCACTCCTGATGCCCCACAGAGAGCCACGGAGCTCCTCACCAGGCTCAGAGCAAAACCCAATTCCGCCCATGGCACGGGCAGCCCTGCTCCCCACTCCTTTCTCTCCACCAAGTCTGCACCCTGAGTATGGTCATGCAAACAGGTTGTCATTCCCTCAATGTTTCAAGTTCACTTACTCTTCAGTGCCTTTACAAATGCTCCTTTCTTTATCAGAAATGTTTCTGCTCCTGGGTCCAACCCTTTGTACTTGAGGTCATGTTATCATAGTCATGCCTCAAAAGTCAAGTTCCCTCCTCTGAAAATGTGTTTCTGACTCCTCAAGCCTAGGCCAACACTACTTTTCTACCTCCCGCAGTCCCCTGTATGGACATCTAGGTGACAATAGATTTCTCATGGGCCACTTCTGTGTATCCAACCCTGCGTTGAAATCCACGTGGTTTGCTTACTCGGTGATATGAGGACAATTAATGACAATTAAGGTCGTGGGGGGTGGGGAGGAAAAGCAGAAAGAGGGAAGGAGGGAGAGGGGCGGGGCCTTGGTGTGTGTCACACCTTCTGGGGGCAAGACATGATTGCAAGAGGGACTTTACCTAACAAATGCAATCAGGTAACCTGGCTTATTGTACCCTCAACGAATCCCCAACAATAAAAAAAAAGAAGTCGAGTGAGTAAATTAATCTGTGTGAGTATGTGAAGTGAGTGAAGGCAAAATGTGTGAACAAGTGAATGCCTCTCTCCTAACTTGCTCCCTCGAATTCTCTATTATTTGATGGGTGTCCTATATTGATAATGCAGATTTGGTATCAAGGTAAATTATTTTTAAATATTCAAAGGAACTTTAAAGGAAATAGCAGGTAAGAAAATGGCATTAAAAACTTCCCCGTTGTAGTTGAACTAATGGTGGGACGTTTTAATAGTGGGCATTTAATGCAATGGTATTTTAAATAGAGCTGACACTAAAGGCTGAATCGGAACTATGCAATTAGTATAGGAAACTAAATTACAAAGAAGCATTTTATTAGTCATGAATAGACGGCCATTTCTTGGTTAGCTTTAAAAGTTTAAAATTGGAATATTTTTGAAATACAGAGTTTAACTACCAGACATTAATAAGATGAAATAATCCACGATAAGTGGCAGCTTTTAATTTGCTCAATTTTAAGTTGCACCCTTTATTTCATTTTAGTAATGCCAATGATTTTCTCTAAGTTATTTAATATGTGATTTTAATTCTCACTAAACAGCCTCTACTTAAATGGATTTGAAATGCTACCATTGTAATAGATGAAAATGTCAACCTTTAATACCAAATTCTAATCCCAGCCTGCTTTATTGCTGTCTGTGGACATTAAAACAAAGTCTCGGCTGGTATCTTACACATACTTGGAAAAATGACTAGTAGACATGCAAATAGTTTACACTGTATTCTTCTTTAAAAAAGGGGAGGGCAATTACTTGTTTGTTTTTTTCTTTTGAGACTGAGTTTTACTCTGTCTGAGTTGAGTGCTTGGTGTCATCCTAACTCACAACAACCTCAAAGGCCAGGGCTCAAGCAATCCTCTGTCTCACCCCACCCCTCTTCTCCCTGCTCCCAACCCTGAGTAGCTGGGACTACAGGTGCCCATCACAACACCTAGCTAGTTTTTCAATTTTTAGTAGAGATGGGGGTCTCACTCTTGCTCAGGCTGGTCTTGAACTCCTGAGCTCAAGGAATCCACCTACCTCAGCCTCCCAGAGTGCTGGGATTACAGGTGTGAGCCACGGCACCTGGCCCACCACATGGACTTTTTTTCTCCAATCATAACTTCTTATACATAAGACAGCTTGCCACACCATCCTTTCGTCAGATGTCGGACGTTCTATTGATTTATATTTTAGAATTATGTCCAGCCGATTTTCTCTTACAAGATGTAAGAAAAATAGAAAAAGAAATAATTTCTAAGACAAGGTCTCTGGTCTTGTTTCTATCTTTTTAATCTCCTGCAAATCCCTTGAACTCTGTCTCAGGTGCATTGTAAAAGTTACTTATTAATATTCTAATCTTCCTGTGATTGTCTAGGCATTCATACTATGAAATTTGTGCATGTTACTTTTGCATTGAGAACATTTATTAATTCAAAGGAGTTTCTTTTTCTTTATCTTTTTTTTTTTCTTTGAGACAGAGTCTCACTATGTTGCCCTCAGTAGAGTGCCACAGCTCACAGCAGCCTCAAACTCTCAAACTCTTGGGCTTAAGTGATTCTCTTGCCTCAGCCTCCCAAGTAGGTGGGACTACAGCCACCCACCACAACGCCCAGCTATGTTTTGTAGTAATTGTCATTGTTGTTTGGCAGGCCCAGGCTGGGTTTGAACCCACCAGCTTCAGTGTATGTGTCTGGCACCCTAGCCACTGAGCTACAGGCACCGAGCCAATTCAAAGGATTTTCATGATGGTTCCACACTTTTCCAAGAATCCAGAATACAGCTACAAACAAAATAAAATTTCTGTCCTCTCGGAGTTTATATTCAACAATAAGAGGTCAGGTTAAATAAACAGGATAACAGAATGCAGAGTGGTAGTGGTGGGAAGGGGCAGTTTTACATAAAGTGATTGGGGTGGATCTCTGACAAAATGACATTTTAGCAGCCATCTAAAAAAACTAAGACTAGGAATGATGTTGGTATCTAGGGGAAGAGTGTTCTGAGCAGAACGTAAATTAAAGGAGGCCAGTACACTTAACCTAGGAAAGGGCAAGAGCCAAAGGAAAACACCAAAAAATGAACTCACAGAATTAGGAAGGAGACAAGTCACAGAAATTCTACAGATGATAGAAAGGTGTGACTTCGTCAGAGCCGGGCACAGGAATGACAAGGTCTCATTTCACCTTTTTACAGGATTCCTCTATCCAGCGTAGAATAGACTAGAAAGGGAGGGTAGAAGTAAGAAGAACAATTTAGAAGGTCAAAGTAGCCCTGCCAAGACGGTCCTTAGACAGTGAAGGGGGCAGCTTAATCCAGAAGAAAAAATGTTCCATGGAAAGTTCACCATAACTCAAGTCAAAACCAGAAAACAGAGGTCATGTCTGCATCATCGTCAAAAAAAATTAAAAATCTTCATTTGAGATAACCATCAGAGTAGAAATGTGTAATTTATCCTTATTATTATTAACACACCAGCTGTTTCTCAGTGTGTGACATTTCTTTGCAACTAAAGGGGAAAGATGGAGTTTTTACTTTTCTACCCATTGGTATAGTTCCAAAAAATTCTCTTTGTATCTTTCCCTTTTATGTCATAAAGATACGAATAGAAACATGCACACACTACAGGCCACTCTCAGAGAGACACAAAAGCTACCCTGTCTTACCATCACCACCAGTAGCTTTACTCTTAGTAGGAAAATACTTTGTACAGTCATGAAGATAAACAGGTCGTAGCATTCTAAGAATAACAGTGAGGCAGCATCAAATTTGTAAACATACACATGACATCCATGACTTGGCAAAGGTACACAAACTGTTTATCCTTTACCAAAAATTTATCCAACACATGTGACAATCATTTCATCATCTATTATATTCTAAATGCTTTCAGAGACATGAGTAAGTTAACATTCTAGCGAACAATTTGCCTATAATTATAAATAAAATTTTTGACCCTATATTAACTGTCATCCATCTTCTTCCCATGAGCATCATCATATTGTGATGTTCAAAAGAGATCATGTACCTTCTTTCTCTGGGGTCATGATGTACACCAGGAATGAAGGAAACTCTTAAACACTCAAGAGTTGGGAGACGCTCACGTCTTTCACTCTCCGGTTACATTTTCTATTTCCACTCAGGACCGTATTTCAGGAAGCCACCCAAAGAGGCTTTCTTAGGTTATTAGGTTAATGAGTTTCTTGGGTTTAGGAACCCATGAAATTGTAAGCAAACATTAGCATTTCGAGAATGTGCTAAGAAAAAAAAAAAAGAAAGAAAGAAGGAAAACTCAATGCAAACTGGCCGGAGGAGAAAGGGAATTTCTCTGTTTGTTTTACCAGTCAAGGAATAGTAGAATTGTTTCAAGAAATTCTTGATACGATACAGATGCTTAAAGGAAAATGGGGCTTTTTCTTCACCTTATTTTCAAGACAGACCCTTGAAAAAAGGCAGAAGCAATGATTTTCCTCTACCTAATAGTCACATGCTACCATCAAGCTTCTCCCGCAGCTTCAGGAGGAAGTTGTGTGGTGTGATACTCCTGCGCCAGCCTAGGTCATGTGTTCACAGCTGAATAGACCCCTGAGGGGAGGAGAAAGCACAGGTAATGGGCCAGGCCTAGGGAATCTGTTCAGACATTTTCCTCTGAGGGGTGAGGCCATCTCCCTATGCACCATAATTGAGTTCCTGTTCTAGAAAAAAGACATCTCTACTGTAAGACAGAGGGAGTGCCACCAGCCTCTAAAAGTAACACATGGGCCCTGAGTGCACATACACATATTTTTGAGCAAGAGGAGGAAAACAAAAGCTTTTTTCAGAGTCTAAAACAGTGATTCTCAACCTTCCTAATGCCTTAACCCTTTACTACAGTTGCACATGTTGGGGTGATCCCCAACCATAAAATTATTTTCACTGCTACTTCATAATTTTGCTACCGTTATGAATCGTAATGTAAATATCTGATATTCAGGATGTAGATAGGTGATCCCTGTGAAAGGGTTGTTCAACCCCCAAAGGGGTTGCAACCCACAGGTTGAGAACTGCTGCTCTCAAAGGATGCATAATTCCCCCACCAACATCTTCAGCATCATCGCCCTGCATGTAGACTTCCTACCTGGAGATACAAGGAAACAAGCATGAAAAAACAAGCATGCTCAACCGTTAGTTGGATTGTGACCAGCATAAATTGCTTTTGTCACATAACCATAATTTAGCATCAAGAGGCTTACTGAAATTTTTATGCAAATGAAGACCATAATCTTTCAGAGCCTAAATCATGCGATGAATATAAACTCCAGTCCTGATGAAGGAGTGCTTTGGCTGGTTGGTTTGTTATTTTCTTATTGTAATTGGTAAATCAAACAACCGTGACACATGGTGCATAATTATTACAGAGAGACTTCATTTTTTTTTTATTGTTAAATCATAGCTGTGTACATTAGTGCAATCAAGGGGTACAATGTGCTGGTTTCATAGACAATCTGAAATATTCTCATCAAACTGTTCAACGTAGCCTTTATGGCGTTTTCTTAGTTACTATATGTAGACATTTGTATTCTGCCTTTAGTAAGTTTCTCTTTGTAATTCATTTACTTGTATAAGATCCTCCCTACTCCCCAATGAAAATTAAGGCACTGCCAGGACCTGTGTGATGGCTCTTAGACAATAGAATGGTACTTTAAATGTTAGTACATTTTTGTGAGTTATATTTTCCTTATCCACTCATCAGTTGGTGAACACTTAGGTCAATTCCATACCTTTGCGATTATAAATGGTGCTGTGACAAACCTTCGCGTGCAGGTGTCTTTTTGGTATAATAACTTATTTTGCTTTGGATACATAACCAGCAGTGAGATTTCTGGGTCAAATGGTAAATTTAATTCTTTTACAGATCTGCATACTGTTTTCAAAAGTGGTTGTAATAATTTATATTCCCCCAAATGGTGTATAAAGAAATTTCTTTTTCATCAGTGTCTATTGTTTTCTGATGTCTTATTTTTATTTTTTTTATTTTTAATATTTATTTATTTATTTGTTTATTTATTTATTTATATATTGAGAGAAAGTCTCACTTTGTCACCCTGGGTAGAGTGCTATGGCATCATCGCAGCTCACAGCAACCTCAAATTCTGGGGCGTAAGTCATCCTCTTGCCTCAGCCTCCCAAGTGCCCACCACAATGCCCAGCTATTTTTTAGAGATGAGGTCTAGCTCTTGTTCAGGCCAGTCCTGAACTCCTGCGCTCAATTACAGGTGTGAGCCACCATGCCCAGCCTTGTTTTTTTTTTTTTTTTTAACAGAGTTTCACTTTGTTGCCCTAGGTGGAGTGCTGTGGCATCAGTTCACAGCAACCTCAAACTCCTGGGCTAAAGTGTTCTTTTTGCCTCAGCTCCTGAGTAGCTGGGACTATAGGCACCTGCCACAATCAATGCCCAGCTGATTTTTAGAGATGGGGTCTTGCTCTAGCTCAGGCTGGTCTTGAACTCATGAGCTCAAGCAATCCACCTGCCGACCTCCCAGAGTGCTAGGATTACAGGTGTGAGCCCTGTGCCCAGGCCAGTCTTATTTTTTGACTTTTTAATCATGACCATTTTATCAAGAGTAAGATGCTATCTCATTGTGCTTTCAATTTGCATTTTCCTGATGATTACTGATGTTGAACTTTTTTCCATATATTTTTTGGTTATTTGTATATCTTCTTTTGGGAAAAAAAAATTGTTCATGTCTTTTAGCTGGCTTTTGATGGGGTCATTTGTTTTATTCTTGCTGATTTGTTTGACTTCCTTATAGATTCTGAATATTAGTCTATAGTTGATGAATATTTTCTTCCGTTCTATAGGTTATATGTTTGCCCTGCTGATCATTTCCTTTGCTGTGCAGAGACTTTTTAGTTTATGTCCCATTTATTCATTTTTCTTGTTACTGTATTTGCTTTTGAGGTCTTTGTCTAGGCCTAGGCCTAGGCTAATGTCCAAAGGAGTTGTCCTTTTATTTTATTCTAGGATTTTTATCAATTCAGGTCTTACATTTACGTCTGTAATTCAAATTCAGTTAACTTTTGTACATGATGAGAGATGAGGATCCAGTTTCATTCTTCTGCCTGTGGCTATCCAATTTTTCCAACACCATTTATTGAATAAGGCTTCCTTCCCCAGTGTATGTTTTTTTCTACTTTGTTGAAAATCATTCGGGTGTATGTGGATGATTCTTTGTCTGGGTTCTCTGTTCTGTTCCATTGATTTATGTAACTACCTTTGTGCCAGTACCATGCTGTTTTGATTACTATAAGCTTGTAGCATAATTTGAAGTCAGGTAATGTGTTGCTTCCAAATTTGTTCTTTTGCTTAGGATTCCTTTGGTTCCTTTTTAATTCCATATGAAATTTAGCATTGTTTTTTCTAGTTCTGTGAAAAATGACATTGGAATTTTGATAAAAATTTCATTGAATTTTACTTCCTATTTTTAAACGTAGTTCTCATTTTGTGTCTTTTAATATAATCTGATTATAAATAAAATGAAGTAGAAAAATGTCTGTATGATTCTATGAATCACTGTGTTTACATAGTAATATCAGTTGCAGTGTTCACTTACTCTAAGATTGTTCCACAAGAATAAATGTGTCTCATGAGAAATTACTTCATCTTCTCTGGAGAGATTTGTCTTGTGGATTTAGCTTTCCTCTGGAATATATGTGCTTGTTAACTCTCTGCCAAATCACAATCCTGAGTCAATAAACATTCTCACTGTGTCAATTTCATCCTGCTTACTTTAGGTTCCTACACAGAGACATTGTTTCTATCCTACTTCATGCCCCCATCTTCAGTATTAATCCAGACAAATTTGCCTTTGATTTGCTTGTTTTCTTCCAACTCACTCATTTTCTCACCTAAATTTCAGGCACTAAATTTGTTCAAATGACTTTTTGAACTTGGCTCCCACAGTTGTGCATGTGTTGGTGACCCACCACTGAGCACTGCTGCTTGCTCATCAGTGCTTGAGGCCCATTAGTAAGAGGGATTCAACAGGAAGAGCGAAGCCTCATTGTCTGATGGTAGCACTGACATGCACCTGTCTTCATGGTGGTGCTATTGCTATCACAAGGACTGAGGATCTGTTATAAGCCAGCCATTTATTTGATAGCATACATAAAATTAGGAGATATCTATTTTTGTCTTTTAAAGCAGAGTGCAGTTTTTAGTGTAAATCTTTCCTTTTACTCTTTGGCTAAAATAGAGAGCAATTTCCCTCTTTCGATGCCATCAATCAAAGTATCACAAACAAACGTTGATGGATAATCAGTCATGATGGATTAGAATGATGTCATTATTGGAAAATGTCTCATCATCACTTTTCCAAGTGCTATAACTTATTGAGTCTCAAAATATAGCAATATGTGTAGTTAAAAAAAAAAAAAAACTTCCTCTCCACATCCCTCATAGAGATTTGCACATTTCACAGTCCACTCTTCCTTTGCTTTGTCTCTAAGGGCTGTGATTTTAGGACCCTTGTTTCAACCTAAAGAGTAGCTTGGGCTGCCTATAAAAACATTCTCTTTGACAGTCTTCTTAATAGGACTGCTGGATTCCTCCAGCACTTCCTACTGCAGAGTCACCAAGTAAAACTAACCTAGAGAGAACAGTTCACTCACATTCCAACAATTGTCACTCACACAAGTTGACATTTTGAGTCTCATTTTTCTATTTTAGGAAGAAGTCATGCACTGATTATACAGTGTCTCAAATACTTTACCAAAATGCTTTCAATTTGTGTGAAACAACAAAATTTTTTGGTACGGTACCTGGTAATATTTTCCTTACTCTCTAACAAGCTAATAAGTAAGCCATTCTTTGGAACATACTCCTGAAAAGGCAACAAAGGACTTTGGTGCTTGTAAAAGCTAAGCCATCATGAAAAAGGCACACACTTTAGAATCAAAGAAAACTGCTACGTCTTTCATGCTTCTGACACTTTATAGTTTGCAAATTGCCAGAGCACATTTATTTTATAATTGGCATTTCAGAGACATGTGAGTAAGACAATGTCTGTAAGTTGCATCTAGTTCTCTCTACCACTGTCTGCTTTATTATCAAGTGATCAAAATACTAACTTTTATAGCCAAAATAATACATATTTAGGCACATGTGCTATGAGCAGAACATATTAACCTAATGTCCCTCAGTATGCTTATGTTCTAATACTGGAACACAGCAATTATTTTATTTTTCATTTCCCATTCTCTTTCATCAGTTTACTCATGTTTGGAATAATTTTCTTCACAATTTATCATTTAAAACTTCCAAAGCTTAGGGACAAATAATGAAGGAATTGGTTAACTCCAATAGTTATTCTCTCTGCTGAGTGTGCTTTAAAGAAGTGAAAGAAAATCTATATTCCTCTCTCCTTATTTGAGGATTCAGAAGTCCTATGAGATTAAGTTTTTAACTCTAGTGTTAAATGTATCCCTAACTGTATTAGTCCTTTTGGCTCTGCTGTAACAGAATACCGTAGACTGGAAACTTATAAGAAGAGAAGTTCTGGAGGTTTCACGGTCCAAGATCAAGATGCCAACATCTGATGAGAGGCTTCTTGCATCATCATGTGATGGAAGGTGGAAGGGCCAAGAAGAGAACTCTGTCCTCATGTGGCAGAAGAGTAGAAGACGGAGAGCACAGGATGGTTGAACCCTATTCCCCAAGCCCTTTTTATAATGGTATCAATCTATTCCCGAGGATGGAACCCGATGATCTGATCACCTCCCCACACTGTTGCCTTGAGGATTATGCTTCCAGCATATAATTCTGGAGGACACATTCAAACCAGAACACCAAACTTCCGACACCAAGTTGGCTAGCTCTCTATTTGACTATTAAAATAAAAATTTAAATCTCAAGTCTTTTTCTTAAAAAGAATGTCATTTGTTAAATTAAAATAAAAATTTTGATGAGAATCGGACGTGCATTGCATGTTTGCAATAGTCAAGGATAGGTTCCCAATAGTCTATTCACTGATGTATTTTCACCTTGTAGTCCATCAAGCTGCCTTCATCAACCCTGGAACTCATGACTAGTCCCTAGGGATGGAGAACTGAAAAGTTCAGAGTTCAAAATTCCCTGTTGGTTGGACAACATGAGAACTTTCTTTTCCCAATAGGAAGATGACGCACGCACACACACATACACACCAGGTCACTCAATTTTAGTGTTTTATTAAGGAATGGGTGAGTAGTGACTAACAACAGCAAAATCCTTTTCATCAGAGGTAAGACCCCCTCTGAACAAAGTCATTTAATTCTTTCCTGAATAACACCCCAAACTTCAAGTGATAGAACAGAAAGGATTCCTAAAGGAAACACAAACTATCCTTGTACCAGAGTAAGTACAAGAGTAAGTGTTTAAATCATTCAGCAGCTAGTTTCTAGATGTTCTTTTTATGGCTTTGTGTATCTTCAGCTCATGTATATCCAAATAAATGCACAGCCAAAGACTGAGCAGATGCACTGCTCTGAACGTCTCTGGATCCCTTTCTCTGTCCTCTCCTGAACTATGTCCTACACACAGTACAACTTACTTCCTGACACTCAGTCCTCTAGGTTCATGATGCAAGGTTAACTGCTGGGCTCTTTTTAGGATTTTCTCCCTCCCTGCTTTCCCTGCATGGTGAGGTCATCATAGCCTAACTTAACTTTTTACCCCTTTCTTAGATTTCACAGATCTGCGTTGCTTGTTGGCTAATGTCTCAAAACACTTGTTTCCCGTATTTTGTCCAGTTATCTGGCAACATGGAAGGAATGCAATCCTAGTGGCACTCAGTGCTCCTTGATCAATAGTGAAAGTCCTCATCGTGTTTTACTCTATTCCTCAAAAATACAAGGTACTTTGTGTAACTTGACATTATCATAGACAGTGCCGATATCACAGAATTTAGCCTCAAGGAAGCAATAAGCTTGAGAGAAACCGTTTCACTCTGGGGAAACAATTTGGAAGGTAACTGACACGTTCTGGGTTTACCACCTGGCTCACTACCTCTCAGCCTTGCCACATTTGCAAACCATTTAAATGTTCTCTGCCTCAGTTTTCCCAAGTGTCAAATCTGGATAGTAAAAATACCTCCCATAACCCTCCCAGGAGGGTTATGAAGCTTCAATTAGTTGATATGAATGAAGTTCTTAAAGAGTAAGTACCTAATACATCCTAATTATTATATGTTCCTTATAATTATTATTCTACAATTATTACTTTTATAGATGAGAAAAAATGATGATGAGAAAATAACAAGGATATAATCCTGTTTGAGTGGTTGGTAGAGAATAAGTGTTGCCAGATAACTGGACAAAATACAGGAAACAAATGTTTTGAGACATTAGCCAACAAGCAATGCAAATCTGTGAAATCTAAGAAAGGGGTAAAAAATTAAGTTAGGCTATGATGACCTCACCATGCAGGGAAAGGAGGGAGGGAAAGCAGAGTGAAGACTTGTCACTGTCACTCAGATGAGTTATGTGGTCCTGAACTAAAGTTGAAGTTCAGGTAAACATACTGAAAACCGCAGGACATCACATTCCAGGCAAAGAACAAAATTTCTTCCCCCAAATGGTAACTCTACTCAAAGTCAAAAAGTTTTTTCAAATGTTCTTCTCTGATGTCCACTAAAATTATAGAGATCTTGGCCCTCTGAGCTCAGGAATAAAGTTATAATTTGACCAGGCAGCAAGGAATTTCCCATTCACCCATGATTTGATTCTTCATTCAATAAAAGGCAATTAAGCATCTCCTATCACTTCTCTTTGAGGTTTTGTCTGAGACAAAGATAAATCATGTTGTTCCTGCCTTAGACGAGGTAATGATGTGGAGGTAAAGAAACTTAGAGACACAAAATTTCAAGGCAATATAATTAGACTTTACTCAAACTAAAAACAAAGTGTCACAAAAAAGTAAAGAAAAATTGCATTAAGAGTACTTGCAGCCTTAATTTAAAGTGTAAAGATACAGCGTTGATGGCTTCTTATAAAAATTTCAGTTCACATTGTTTCCCCATAGTAGTTTCAAAAATTAAAAAATAAATAAAAACACAGGGGTGTTTCACTTCATTGAGATAGTTAGTGACTAGTTATAATACACTAATAAATATATTTAATAATCAGCAAAATTTAATATCCAAATATACAAAGATAAAATCAAAGTGAACAGTAATCTTTCCTCTTTGATGTTTTTGGTACATACTAAAATCTATGATTTAAAAAGCTGAGAATGATGACTAACTCTAGGAAATCCCATATGCCCGTCATCTTTAGAAATCTTATGCATCCATTGATCTAATTTTTATCATGAGAAGTTGATGATAAGTGTGTCAAGTCAATAGAGACCAAGAGATACAAACAAACACAGCTACCATTTAAAAATAATATGGATGTTGAATTGCCTTAGGTACTTATGATCCTTTACTGTATTTAACTTTTGCAACCTTCACCTGCAATTGGTACTATTATTTTCCCTTTTTAGATATCAGAAACTTACTCAAGGACAGGAAATGAATAATAGTCATGTGATTTGTCAATGGTGGAACTGAGATTTGAAACCAGATCCACCTGTCTCAAAGTTCCCCCAGCTTATAGCCACAGTATATGCTCCTTCTACACCTCCCTGGCAAACTCAGCCCAATGGCTGCAATAAGCAATAATGAATTAAGCCCTCAGAGAGATTTCTTCCAGTCCCCAAGGGACTAAGGCACAGGTATAATGGAATAGTTTAAAGCAACAATTCTTTTGCAATTTCATTTAAATATCTTGTAAAAATTAGTTTCTCCTGCTTTATTTCCCATCATTTTTCTCCACTAAGAAGATTTAGTATTCATGTAGAGGAAGAAAAAAAAAATCAAATTACTTCAATAGACAAGATTGATGGGGCCTTGGAAAAAAATAATGATTGAAATTCTCAGCTGCGTTCCAAGGTGATTAAATTCTAATTGAGGGACGGGCCTTGTGTGGAAGGCTATAGCACGATGGTTCTGAGGGCTCTGGAGCAGATATAGTGGATCTATTGCATGCTGCAGTTGCTCAGGGCAGTTCCATATCGAGTGAATACAATTTAATAATAGGAAGGGCTGACATTATAATGACTTATACTCACCCTAATTATTCCGTGATGTTTGTTGATGTGCATAAGCAATGGTTCTGATGTGTCACTCAAGATGGCACAGAAAGCCTCAGAGTTAGGTGTACAGAGTTCAATTTTAAGAGGAGTTGACATTTTATTCCTCTCCTGAGATGTATTATACACCCCACCTTTGAGACTAACATCTTTGGTCTGTTATTTTGACTCATAGAAGACAACTTGTAAGAGTGAGGAAATGACAAAGTCCTATAATATTTAATCAGTAATTTATAATTTAGATTCTGTCCAGATAGAAAATCTCAGAAACAAAAATAAGTCCACCTATTTTCAAGAAAGGAACTTTTTATTTTCCCATTTTGTAGATTAGAAAAACTAGGTGCAAAGGTGTTTATGTTTTGCCAAAGATGGCATAGCATATAAAAAGCAAATGTGTGAGTTTTCATTTCATTTTTGCATGATGCTTTATTGATTTCTTTTTATTAAATCATAGCTGTGTACATTGATATGATCATGGGGCATCATACACTAGCTTCACAGACCGTTTGACACACTTTCATCACACTGGTTAACATAGCCTTCCTGGCATTCTCTCAGTTACTGTGCCAAGACACTTACATTCCACATTTACCAAGTTTCACATATACCCTTGTAAGATGCACCACAGGTGAAGAAGTCTTCACTGTTTTTGTCAAACTGGACTTAGATAGTTTTTCATGTCATGGGTAACCAAAGGTGCTAGACCTGCAATTCATTTGATGAATCTTTTTAGATGCCCACCATATCTCAGTGGGAAATAACACAAATGTATTTCCCATCTTTTGAGAGCATATAATTAAGGTGCATGTGCCATGGTTGGGGGACTGGGCTATATATTGAGCTCGGTGCAGAGCTCAGCTTGTTCTCTGTGGTGCTTCAAGAGTGTTGATGGAGAATGTCTTGACTGTTTTGTGTTACAATAATAGAATTATCCAGATGGGGTAATGAACGAGAATTTATTTGGCTCATGGTTCTGGGGGCTGGGAAGTCCAAGAACATGGTGCCAGCATCTTGTGAGGGATTTCATGCAGCAATGTCCCATGGTATAGGGCAAAAGGGTAGGACACAGTGAGCATGAGAGAGGGCTGAACTTGCTTTTGTAAGAACCCACAGGAGATAACAAACCCAGACCAGTAATGATGCCACTAACCCCTTCATCAGCTCAATACATAACAGCTGGTGTGGTGAGTAAGCTAAAAAAAGATGACCACCACCAGCAGGAGGCTTTTCTTTTCTTCTTTCTGACTTGCTAAGTGGCTCTGCTCCCCTGTTGGTAAGCGTGTCCTTGGAGCTGCTGCCTGCTTGCCAGCACTGCACTTGAGCTGTGTTGCTTTCTGCTAGTAAACTTGGGCTTTGAGCTGTGCTCTGCTACTTTTATTGAGTCTTATTGAGCTTTTGTTTTAGATTTATTGAACTTTTGCAAGTTTCAGTAATTGGCACTTAAGGACAAGAGTACAGAATTGCTTAGGATGTTTCATGTTCAGGTCAAACTACATATTCATTTATTCTCTTTCATATATTTACTATCTGCCTATGTGTATACCAGGTATATATTATGCTAGATACATGACCATGAAAAACAAAGTCCATGTCTTTAAGAATTTATGACTTGCTATATGAAAACTAGCTGTATCTAAGATGCTACTTTTTTTTCCTTAGATATGATTAGTGCATCATGGTTGGTTCTGCTAATTCCATACACCTGGCCCTGATTTGACAGTGATGCAATTAGGCAAACTTTATAAATGGCAGCTGTGGCCATGTCACCATTGTTTCTTACGATTGTCATTGATAACCCAGTTGCAATTATATGTGTGTTTCAATTCAGGATATTGATTGCTTTAAAAGAGTGGAAATGCTGAAGAACTTAGATTTGCCTGGTATCTCAGAAAAGTCTACATGGAGTGCTATATTAATATTTGAAATAGGTACATTTATCAGGAGGTAAATGGGAGTAAGGCATTCTGAATGGTGAAAAGAATGATGGCCAAGGCAAAACAGAAGGAGGCTGCATTGGATTGTTAGGGGTCCACAAGAACTTGGTGCTGTTGAAATAATACGAAATAGAAATTTCACAGTGGTTAGAATGCCAGTAAATATATATTAATATTGAATCTTTTAAGGCATATGAATGGGAACCAATGAGTAATATTGAACAAATACATACTATAATAGTATTTGCATATATGAAAGAATATTTTGGTGGCATATGTGGAAAATTAGAAAGCAATAAAAATATTATTGCAGACTCGATACATAAAGCATTTCTGGTCTGCTTTATGTGTAATCTTCTCTCTACTGGTTTCTATGTATCACGGCACTCAGAGAGAGCAGCAAGGGTGTATTGATGCCTTAAAAAAATGATAAAATTAAGTAAAAACAGAGAAAACTACTCAAATTTGCATGCTATTGGCTTATCTCTGTCTATAGATTGACTTCTTATATGCCAAGCATTTCTTTAGCAAATAACAATTCTGTAAGCTAGATATTGTTCTCTCCATTTCATAGATGAAGAAAATGAGAATTAGTAAAGCTAAGTCATATCATAAATAACAAAGCTGGAATTTCAAATCTAGACTATTAAATACAGCTAACAATAATCCCCAAACTCTGCTGACTTGAGCCTGCGTCACACCCTTCTCCCTGCTGAATACTACCAACCTCACAAAGTTTCTTATTTAGAAATAAGACAGATTTTAGACTGGATTCCTGGTAGCTTAGTTGACAGATTTGATGGTTTATGGTGATTTACATTAATAAAAAGCGAGACATGATAAACACATTATTCCCAGCAGATGGCTCATTAGTCATCTTTTGTGCATGTGTTTGAGGTGAGGACAATTAAACCCATATAGATTATAGGGGGGAAAAAAGTCTGTGAGCAGGGCTACATTTAGTGACATGAAATTTGGCAAAGGCCCTCAAAAACAAAAATTAGGTTGAGAACTCAAAGAAGAAGCAATCACTCGTATACACATACATAATTCTGATTTTATGTTGAAGTTTGGTAAATGCTTTGAAAATGGATGTTTCTCTCTTGACGAATTCAAATCAGTGTCCTAGAGTCCTGAACTGAGTGTTGGAAATTCAGTGAAACATCAGTGTGCACCTGTATTCTTTGTTACATCATGTTTAAATTTTGAGAATGAGACAGATCATTGGGAAACTTTCTTTTAAAAAGCGAATAGTTCATATACTACTTAGTAAAGTATCTCAAGAATGGAAGAAACAATATCCCATGTACTCAGTACTATTATGAAACCAATTTACAATCACTCACATTTTCATATGAAGAATAGATCATAACTATGGCCCAAGATGAAGGAGGGAGGAGGGGGATGGGAGGGGAGGTGGGAAATCAGATTGGGGGGTAGGTGAATGGTGGGATCACACCTATGGTGCATAATGCAAGGGTACAGGTCGGATCTATTAGTATAGAGGATAAATGTCTTAACACAGTAACTAAGTAAACGAGATCAGGTCTATATTAACCAGTGTGATGTAAGCATTCCTAATTCTGTATGAAATCAGCACATTGTACCCCATAAATGCATTAATGTATACATGATCTGTTTATGATTTAATACAAAAATATAATAAACTAAAAAATAAATGTGAAAAAAATAAAAAGTGAATAGTATAAGTTCTTGATATAGACTTCTTCTCACTTCCATCTAGCAAGGGTGTCTGACCCATGCCCCACAGGCCACATGCAGCCCAGGAGGGCCATGAATCCAGCCCAACACACAATTATAAACTTACTTAAAACACTATGAGATTTTTTTTGTGCTTTCTGGTGGAACTCAATTGCACAGTTCTCAAACGCAAGCTTTGTAGACCATGATGCCGTGCACTGTATCACATAGAATAAGCTCACCCCCCTGCTGTTTGTACACGTGCACAGCCTCCGTATGACAGTGGCGTGTGGCTTCCAGAGTGCTCTCTACCGAGCAGACAGTGAATTGACACCATCAGGCATCACATGTGCTCGTGGTGACTTGACAAGGCGGCAATCATCAATAATATTTCAACCTACCATTGTAATGTTATTTAGAAGTCAGATAAGCGTTCTTATATTATTATTAAGGAACTTCCGCACCTCCATGGCGTCTCACGCGTGGCCGACTGTTCTTCATAATCAGCCTCTGCCTCTCCCTGCACCAGTAGCTAACACGTGGAAGGAGCCAAATCTTGCTTTCTGTTTTGCAGTCATTTTTTTTTTCTTTGCTACTAATTAATTTGAATAATAAAAGTGGATAATGTCATGCAAATAATTTCTTCTCTATTATTAATTTTTAATCTCAGCATGGCTTCTGTAATATCTCAAAAGAAAACAGAACCCCCCAAAAAGAAAATGATAGCTAAAGGAAGATTAAGCAGTGAAAAGAAGATAGATGACTACACTTTTTTTTTCTGGCAAGGCAAATATTAAGGCACTCTGCTTCATTTGTAGATAATTTGTGCAAGTTCTCAAAGACTGATTTGAAAAGACATGATATGCAAAAACACACTGCATAATTCAATGCCTAGGAAGGATTTGCTGTAAGGACAAAATAGTGGAATTGTAGATAAACCTGTTTCTTTAACAACAACAAAAAGAAAAGTTTGAAGTTGCAACTCAGATTCCCTTTTAAAAGCTAGTTATTTGGAAGCATATTTAATAGCAAAAGCATCAAAACCATTTACCGATAGTGAGATTATTAAGCAATGTATAAAAAGCAGGGTGGATATAATTTGGCTTGAAAAATGGGGAGCTAGTCCCCAAATCAGTTTGTTTCAACAGACTGTAGTTAGCAGAATTGAAGAACTGCAACTTTGGCAAGATGTTAGAACTGATACTTCAAATTCAGCTCAGTGTGCCATTTTTATTAGAGGCCTTGATGAGGAATATAATGTCACAGAAGAAATACTTTTTCTTGACTGTCATTAAAAGACATCATTAAATTAAATTGTATAAAACAGTAAAGAATACGATAAATTGATTTTCTTTGCCCATTGTCAGAATATCTGATGTGAATTACTGATGGTGCCTGGGCAATGGTAGGTAAAAGAGAGGGCAGATAAAATTAATAGAAGATGATGCAATTGCCACCCAAAACTCATGTTTGATGTGTCACTGCATAGGACATCAAGAAAATTTATGTGCAAAAGCTTTAAAAATGGATACTGTCATGCAAATCGTCAAGATTGTGAACTTCATAAAAATCAAGGGAATGACTCATCAGCAATTTCAGAATTTCCTTAAAAGTATTAATGCTGACAATGGTGGCACCACTTACTTTTCAGAAGTAAGATGGCCAAGTAGAGGCCAAATGTTAAAAAGATTTTATGATTTTCCACATGTTATCAGGTCATTTATGTATCAAAATCCAAATTGGTGCCAGAACTCCATGATAAAAACTGGCATACAGATGCAGCAATTTTTGTGGACTTAAACCTCCCTCCCATTTAAATGAGTTTTCAAGGTGAAAATCAACCTATCAATACCATGTTTCCAACCATAACAGTGTTCTAAATGAATCTAAAATTATGGCAAACTCAATTAAAGTAAATAATCTTATGCATTTTGACACGTTGTCTAAACACAGTCTTAAGAATGGCAAAAAAAATATGCAGTCTTGCTTTTGATACAGGAATTTGAAAACAGATTCTAAGATTTCTGGGAAAATAATCAATATTTGGGTTCTTTTGCAACTCCATTTTCAGTCAACATAAATATGTTACCTGCCAATTTTCAGATGGAATGCACAGATTGCAGAGTGCAATCTGACATTCCACTTAAAGAAAATTTTGATCACGTCTCTTTCTGGGCTTTTATAGGTCGCATCTTCCCAAAGACAAATATCCCTCGCTTCCCAATCATACTTTATTCCTGTCAGCGCTTTTTGGCAGCACCTGTAATTGCAAGCAACTATTTTCAAGAATGAAGCGAGACCCCTTCTCTAAACAATAGCCAGGTGTTGTGGTGGGTGCCTGTCGTCCCGGCTACTTGGGAGGCTGAGGCAAGAGGATCTCTTGAGCTAAAGAGTTTGAGGTTGCTGTGAGCTGTGATGATGCCACAGCACTCTACCCAGGGTGACAGAGTGAGGCTTTGTCTCAAAAAAAAAAAAAAAAAAAGAAAAGAAAAAAGACAAGAAGAAGAATGAAGCACTTTAAGAGTAAAATTAGAACCAAAATACTTTATAAGCACCCTGTAACATCTGTTAACCTTCAGAAGAATACAAAGTACTTTTATTTTGCATAATTCACTGAGAATTGCAACTACTTCCATTAAACTAGATATTGACACATTCGTGTCTCAAATACAATGTCAAACATCCCACTCATCTTATGTTGTCCACTTTTGCTTTTATAATAAAATTATTTACAAAAAAGACATTTTATTACTTAGATATGTACATTTTTTATATTAGTGATCGCAAACTTGGGACCTGCATGACCATTTTAAAATACTCTCTGAATGGGGCCACTGCATAATTAGGACTATCGTATGAGGACTTTTTTGTTTACCCGTGGTGGCAGATATCACAAAAATTATGCATAGACCTTTATTTTTTTTATTATTCTTAGCTTATCACCTCTCATTAGTGTTTGTGTATTTAATGTTTGGCCAAAGGCAAACTCTTCTTCTAATATGGCCCAGATAACCCTGGGGGTTGGACACCCCTGGTCTACAGTATGATTTTATCAGTTAGAAAATTTATAAATGGATTTATATTGAGTTCAAGAAGAATTCATAGCAATCTACTACACATTAGCAGTGTTTTAGACATTATTTTGAAGTCTTGTAACATCTGTTAACCTTCAGAAGAATATAAAGTACTTTTATTTTGCATAAAAACGTTATATAGGTGAAAGGGTTTTTTTCTTTTTCTCATATAGCAACTTACAAAACTCTATTTTGTGACATATGAACAAGTGACATTTAACTCCCACAGAAAGATTTACCTAGCAATGTATTAGAAATTAATGATCTTTTACTCTTATAAAGGAAAAAAATAATGCCTAGGAAACAGAAGTGTGAGTTTCATGCTCAGAGTACAAATTGTTAAAAACAAAACAAAACAAAATCTAAGAAGATGAAGATAACACAGGTTTGCAAACTTGTGTACACTGAAAACCCAAACAGAATTGATCTTTTTTGTTTTGTTTTTCTCTTAACAATTTTTGTATTAAATCATATCTGTGTACATTAATGCATGTATGGGGTACAATGTGATTTTATATACAATTTGGAATACTATGGTGTGTATTGCAAGGGTACATGTCAAGTCTATTAAGAGTAGAGTATAAATGTCTTAACACAATAATTAAGTAATTAAGTGACAGTTAACCAGTTTGCTGTAAGCATTCTTCATCCTCTTAGAAAACAGACTCAAATGTGAGGGTACTTTTTTCTTCTTTTCAAATTCACTTTGAGCAACTGGAAAGGTAATTCTTTTGCATGCTTAAAATTTCTGCATTTTTTTTTGAAATTGATAACGATAACATCTACATTAAGATAAACATTTCTTGTATATCACCCTGTAGCTATGAAATATCTATTTTGTATTCTTTCCTCTACTACCCAAGTAAGGCCTTATTTAAAGTGTTGATAGTTGAAGGCTGGTCAATCAATTAGACATAAAATATCTAGTGTGTAGACAAAATTGATTATAGTCGGTCATAATGCAATCATATAAGCAGAGTGAGTATAGCATTTTCGTCCCTGATGGTAAGATTCGCTTAGAAATATAAACAAGATAAAATGCCAGTTTAAAATTCTCTAACTTACTTCAAATGAATCTTCATAGAAAAAATCTGGACTTCTGAGTTGTATGAGGTAAGTACGTTAGGTAACGGCTTGAAACTTGGAACAGCTTGGCTTGAAACTCTTGGGGAGCTGGGCATTTAATCTGATTACAAAGGATAGAAGCAGATGTTGGTGATGTCTTCATAAATGCTAAGTTTTGTGTCAGAGGTGAGAAAAAAAAGCCCATGGGTCTGAGGGGGGTTTTGTTTGGTTGTCTTATCTGGTATAATTTCCATCCTGGTTATTACCAGGTCCTCAGTCAGTCAGTCAACACTTATTTGATGCCACGCATGGGGGTGATATTAACAGTAAAAAGGGCAAAGCGGGGTTTGCCCGAAGGACTCAGTTCTAATCCCAAATGCCTTCAGGAATTGGGCCCCAGCTCTGAGCTGTGTTTTCTTCTGTTGTACAAATGCTAGACTTGCCTTCAACCTGCCCTGAGGTTTAATACGGGCCTCTGTAGTTTAATAGCTTTTCTGTGTACACTGGTGCAGAATAGATTAAACACCACAATGCTATGCACAGGTGGGTCTCTACATCCTCAAGAACCTCAAGTTGGTTCATTTAGAAGTTGCTAGCCACATTATTAAAAGAATCCAATTAAATCACAGTCATTATACAACTCACATCCTTGAATTTTTTAATCATGTTAAGTACAAACACTTTGAATCTCTTTAATAGAAGGTTTTTCAGGGGGGTTGTTTGTTTCTCTCTTTCTCCCCTCCCCACTTTCATATCCTCTGGTTAATTCTCCTCTATCTGGATTTTTTTTTTTTTTTTTAAAAAAGAAGGTCTTTCCAAAAAAATCTACTGTGGACCTATTCCATTATAATATGGAAGTTACTGGGAACCAAAATTTTCCTTCCAATTCCCTTTTGTTATCAGCTCACATTTAAAAATATTTTATATAAAATGTTACCTAATTGATTACCTTGGGAACTGTTTTTAAATTTTTCTCTGAACTATATTGAAATGTACATTATAATTGATTTTTCCCTTTATTCATTCCTGTCTAATGAGAAAAAATAAAGAACAGAGGTCATGAGTTTGCTCTCTCTGTATTTTACTAGCTGAATGAAGTCAAGTAAGTTCCATAATCTTTCTTACATCCTCATTTTTTACATGTAAAGGAAAAGGGGCAGAGTGAGGTGGTCACATTATCTACATCAAAAAGTAATGTTATGGACCTTGTAAGAATTAAATATACTAACAGACATAAGGATCAGAGTGGTTCCTGTCACGTAATAAGTACTTAACAAATTTTAGGTGCCCATTCTTTTATTCATTTTAGAAATCCAGAACTCCAGAGCGCACCTGGTCATATGAAGTCTGGACAGCAGAAGGATATTGTCACGACCCCTAAGGTCCTGGTCTCGGTCAGTGTAGGAAGGAACCAGGTGTGACACAGATTAGAAGTACAAGCTTGTGGGAGGAGGGCTAACCTTAGTTGTAGGGTAGCCCCGAGCCCCCTCCACAATGGCTATTTCTTAAGGTTATACACAACAGGTGTGCAGAGTTAAGGTAATGACATACACAACAGGTGTGGAGAGTTAAGGTGATTACGTATGAGGGCTGCGTGCCTAAGGATTGCCATGAGTTCTTTCCCCACAACCCTCATGAAGAACTGCTAAGCATCAATGTTTGACACCTGCTTACTAGTGAGTGACCGCTCTTATCTCATTCCAGAACACTGAGTGACTTGGGGGATTGCCCCCAAGTCACAAAACGTCTCTAGGCTTGCCAGGAGACTATCCCGTTCTCAGCGTTTCCTTTTAATGTGATAAGAATCAGTCACTGTCCTTTGCAAGCATGGCGTCCATTCCTCTACAGGATAGACTTCTGCGAAGTTGTTTAAAGTTGCACTTTATAAACACTTGGCAAAGTTGTTTCTTAACCATCACTTGTATGAATTTACTCACTATGACAGCTGAGTGTGGATTCTTACATGCTCTTATGGCAGAAAGATTCCCACCCTCTGATTACTCAAAATCTCAGGTATCAGCCTAAGTATCAGGTAAACAGCATGGTGTGAGCACATAACAATATCTTCTAAGGATCAGGGGATATGAACAATTGAGTTCCTGATGTAGGAAACATGAGAATATTCTCAAGATAATATGTCCTGGAGCAAGAATCTATGCTCTGAGTCACCTAGCGTGTGATTTAAATACACAAATGCTGCTTTTATATATATGTTATACCTGGTATCTGAACGGTTACATTCTTTTGTATGTCCATAGTTATAAAGGGACTTCAATAAAGGTTTGGGCCAAACTTTCCAGATGCTTGAGAGCAAATATCAGCAAACCATAACCTGTGGGTCAGCTTTGGCCCACTGCCTGGCTTTGTGAATAAAGCTTTCTTAGACCCCAGACACACTTATTTCCATTTCCATGTTACTGGTGGCTGCTGTTCCTATACAATGGCAGACGTTGAGTTGCTGGAAAGAGAGCCCATGGCCCACAAAGTCTAAAATGTTACATTCTGACCCTGAACAGGAAGATGGTCATTCTTGGCTTAGAGAACAACATTGACATGGACTCATCATATGAAAGAGATTAAATAATCTTTTGACAGCCCAGACAATGGGAGATTAAACCACTTTCAGAATGTTTATTACGTTAATTTGAGGAAAGTTCCACATCATAAAGAGTTTCTTCCAAAAAGGAAACAAACAAAACAGGAAAATGTAGCGTAAAACCAAAGGTGTCACCGAGGTCTGTTCCTTTTAGCTTATTATTATTATTTTTTTTAAATGTCAATCTTATAGTAGCTACAAACTGTTTTCCTTAAGAAGAAAGTAGCAATAATTGAAATCAAACAGAGGCATAGGAGTTAATAACAGGCATTAGCTCAGAGATTTGAACAATAGTTTGAATGACTCTAAATATTAATGACATAGTGAACTATTTTCAGAAATTATCCTCACTCCATTCAAAAGTCCAAGACTGAATAATTTCAAAATAATTATTTCTTGTAGCATTTCTAATATTCTCCTCTTCTTGGACAAATGTAGGAAATAGCTCTGGAAGGTACAATAATAGCTCCTGTCCCTTTATCTGTTTCACAAGCTTCACAAGAACTTGAACGCTGTTAGGAAAGGCAGAATTCTGTGAGAGAAAGTATTGATTTTTATCAACCTGGAAGGTTAAACAAGAGGGAAAATGACATTGGTAGCCATAGGGAGTTTAGCTCAGGTCAACAACCTCTGAGTTTTATGGGAATTTTTCAGAAATTACAAATGTTGCAGCACCAAAGGACTCTGACATGGGGCTAGAAAACACATTTTGACATTGGGTAGAGTCTGGCCTGCATTCTGCCACAGCCACTGAAATCCAGACCTTAGTAAGTACGTCCACCGGTAGCACAGAGGCTCCAATGAGGCTGCTTTTTGGACATTTGGCCTGGATGGAGCAAATACCCACAAGCAAAGTTAATTCCAGGACCTGAAGGTGCAGTGTCAAATCAGCAGGTTCGTTGCTGCTGCTCTGTTCCTGCTCTGTTCCTGCTCATGCCTGTCCATGTTAGTGAAGATTTCATCCCATTAGGACACAAGGTGACAGATTTCTGCAGATGAAAACGTGAACCAACAGAGCATGCCAAATAGCTTCACAAGCAGCTTTTTTATGTTCTTCTCTCTTTAAATGTTTTGGTTTGTTTGAATGAAACCTGATCTTATTGGGAAAATGATTTTGTTTTCTTTTGCTTACATTTTTTTCTTCCACAAATACAAGCCAGCTCTGTAATTAGTTGCACGTAAGTAGCCATTCAGACACGTTGTTGTTACCCTTTTCATGTAGGGAGTGTTTTTTCTTAGCGTCAGGCAATGCTCTGCCATGGTGAGTGTCTCTTGAACACTTCTCTTTATATGCCTGGCAGGGGAAATGAGAGTGAACTTCCAGTCCAGAAAAGCTTCAGGCTCATGGGCTTACAGGTGTCACTGTAATTAGCATCCTCTTGGTACCTCCAGGTGTCTCTGCCAACTAACAGCACTTTCAAATTTATTAGAAACCCACTTGCTTATATGTAGCTGTCTAGCTGAGATCACCAACATATAAAACATAAATATAAAAATGTGGTCAATGAAGGTGAAAATAACTTATGTATTTTGAGGATATCTCCTTTAAAGGGCGGGAGTTTCAAATTCCCTAACATCTATAGAATTTGTTTGAGTGACAGCAGATCATTAGGTTAATGAATGTAGGATAGGGCTGGCTAAGTCAAATAGGCTTCAGAATTAGGACCTTTATTGGAAATTTTGTACCTGTACAGTAAAAGTAGCAAGATTTGGTTGTGAGAATTGATATTCAGAATTATTCATCTGTTTTTTTCTTTTCTTAAAATTTCAGATTAATATTAAGGTGCAAATATTGAGGTTACATTGATTTTAATTCTAAGGCAAATTTGAAGTTGTAGCTGAGCCCTTCACCCAGGGGGCGTGCTGAGCACCTTCACATTGGCCACATTAGCTGAGACCCCAGCCTCCTCTCCCCTCTGCCGTGCTAAACTACACTTGTGTTTTTTTCTTTTAGATAAATTTTAAATAATTTTTTTTTTTTTTAAGCAACAGAGTCTTACTCTGTCACCCTCGGTAGAGTGCCGTGTCATCACAACTCACAGCAACCTCCAGCTCTTGGGCTTAGGCAATTCTCTTGCCTCAGCCTCCTAAGTAGCCGGGACTACAGGCGCCTGCCACAACACCTGGCTATTTTTTTGTTGCAGTTTGGCCGGGGCTGGGTTTGAACCCGCCACCCTTGATATATGAGGCCGGTGCCCTACTCACTGAGCCACAGGCACTGCCCTTGGTGTTTTTTCTTTTCTGTGGGCTTGTTGTTTACATATTGGTTTCCTATTAGTATTGAGTATTTTGGATACTATTTTTTTCCATTCTTGAGCTACTTTATGATGAATAACGTATTTCAGCTCCATCCAGGTAAACACAAAAGATGTAAAAACTCCACCTTTTCTCAGGGATGAATTGTACTCCGTGGTACACATATGCCACAGTTTGTTAATCCATTCACTGGGCAACTATGAATTGAGCTACAATAAACACTGTGGTACAAATGTCCTTGTGGTAAAATGATTTTTGTTCTTCCGGGTAGATACTTAGCAATGGGATTGCAGAATCAAAAGGAAGGTCAACTTTGAGTTCTTTGATAATTCTCCATACTTTTTTCCATAGAGGTTGTATTAGTTGACAATCCCACCAGCAGTATAGAAATGTTTCTTTCCCTCCACAGCCACACCAGCATCTGCAGATTCGGAACTTTGTGATGTGGGCTAATCTCACTGGAGTTAGGTGATATCTCAGGGTGGTTTTGATTTGCATTTCTCCAATGATTAGGGACGATGAGCATTTTTTCATGTGTTTCTTGGCCATTTGTCTGTCATCTTCAGAGAAGTTTCTGTTATGGTCTCTTGCCCATTGATAAATGGAGTTGTTTGCTTTTTTCTTGTTGATTAGTTTGAGTTCTCTGTAGATTCTAGTTATCTGTAGACTCTAGCCCTTAGTCAGCGTCATGGCACGCAGGTATCTTCTCCCATTCCGAAGGCTGTCTGTTGGCTTTAGTTGTGGTGCCCTTAGCTCTGCAGAAGCTTTTTAGCTTCACTCTGAACTCAGTCTTCCCCCAAGGATGACAAGGTCAAAAATACGTTGTCTGATTGATTTCAGGAGCTTTGAAGATGCTCTAAGACCTAAATGAGGTTAAGAATTCTGCCCGTATCATACATCCCATAAATATCACACAGTTATGAGAGTACTAATGAGATTTTTAATTGCACACATTGTTTATAATATTTCATTATGATTTTTCATTATATTTTACTGTAAGATTATAACTTATTTTGTTTTGATTAGAATAATCACTTTAAGAATTAGATCATAGAACTGTGAGTTTCTCTTTTGCTTTATTAAGCATTTGGAGAATTCAAAAGAAGTTACTGTATGAAAATCCCTTAAGAGTCATTTCTATTCTAATAATGTAATTGGAACCACACTCTCCTAATTGCACTAAATTGCCCTAATGATCAATTTTAGACTTAGAGTTTCATTCAAAAATTAGTGAATGTTTATCAGAAGCGAAGATAACACAAGAGAAGAGCAGATTCATGAATAAATGATAAATAGATTTAAAATAAAAGCATAAAAATGCCAAGCAGAAAGAAGATTTAGCAAATATATTAATCCTTTGGCTTATTTATTGTGAGAGAAAGGCTTTTTTCAGATGAAGTAAATTTAGACTATACCATTTATCATAATTTCAATTATGAAAAGCATTTAATGATTCTGAAGCACTCATTAATTGATTTATTCATTTATTGAACAAAATAGTAACTGAAAACCTTCTTGTGCCAGGCACCATGGTAGGCACTGAGGATAAAAAGATGAAGATAACAAAATTGTTTCCTTTGTTATTTTTATTAATTTTTTTTGAGATTGCGTCTCCAGCTCTTGCCCTCGGTAGAGTGCTGTGCCATCACAGCTCACAGCAACCTCCAACTCCTGGGCTTAAGCGATTCTCTCATCTCATCCTCCCAAGTAGCTGGGGCTTATCACAATGCCCAGCTATTTTTCGGTTGTAGTTGTCATTGTTTGGCAGGCCCGGGCTGGATTAGAACCTGCCAACTCCGGTGTATGTGGCTGGCGCCCCAGCTGCTTGTCCTACAGGCGCCAAGCCTATTTCCTTTGTTATATAAAAGAGCTCATAGGCTTGCATGGGAGACACGTATGTAAACAAATAATCTAATGTGCTCAAGTGAGATAGATGATGGACACACTTTCTACACACACTGAGCTCATCCAGAGTCCATTTACTCAAGTGTGACAGCTCAGGGAGAAAGGCGTCAAGCAAACCTTCTCAGAAGTGCTCCTGTGGAGAAAAATGAAGACTGATATTTTCATACATTTGTAGAAATCTAAGATTATTCTATCAAGTAAAAGGCCTAAAATACAGAATCAATTAAATCAACCTTATTGTACATACAAATAATTCAGTTGAAAACTGAAATATAAATATGACTTGCTTTTGTGTATTTTCTAATAGTTACATTTCCACCACTAAATATTTTATGAATATCAATCTTTCGCAGCATTATTTTCAGCTCAGAAAGCAGAGGTAAAAGCCAGGATGTTTGAGTCAAACACTGATGCACCATAAAAGTCCATCTGCCAGGGTGGTGCCTGTGGCTCAAAGGAGTAGGGCACTGGCCCCATATGCTGGAGGTGGCGGGTTCAAACCAGTTTTTTTGCCAAAAACTGCAAAAAAAAAAAAAAAAAAAAAAGGAAGAAAGAAAGTCAATCTGCCAATTGTAAGTTTATTCCACCTGTTTATTGAATTTGTTCTAAGGGCCAGCCTATGCTATGGGGGGGAAAAAAAGGCAAAATAAATACAATCCTTGCTAGCCGAAAGTTCCTCCTAGAGGGCAAGGAAGAAAAGCATTAATCGAATGATCAGTAAATGTATAATTACCAACAGATATGAAATAGTAAAAGGGATGCCTCGGGAAATATAAATGAGATCGTTAATCTAATTTTAGGTTGATGGAGGCTTTCCCTGAAAAAGTGGCATTTGAAGTTAGAGCAGAAGGGAGTTCAAGTGATTAATGACAAGAAGGAAAGTGAGAGCAGAGTGTGGAAACCCCTTCCAAACTGCACAACAGCGTCTGCAAAGGCCTGAAGAAAGGGTTTCTGTGGACTGCTCAGAGCATTCCGGGCATTTTAAAAATTCGAGTGTGCATCCTCAGAACCGTAGGAAGCCATTGAGAGAACATCGTGCACAAAGAGAAGTAAACATCACTGGAAATCCAGCAGGGGGCAGGGAGGCCTGGAGGGGTACAAACCTACCCAACAGAGTGATCGGCATACTCATAACCCTGACAAAAGCGATCCATGCCACAAAAACATTTAGACTTCCTTAATATTTTGGAATTTACTAAAAGAAGACATTGAGAGGTTGGAGGCAGAGAAAATAGGCCCTACCTCTGGGAACTCGGGGTATGACAGCAGGAACTGTACCAGATAATGAAATTCGGTTGGCAGAACGGAAGCGCTTGTCAGTGGGGATTCCAAGAGTATAACAGGAGAAACTTAACTCGACCTGGGGCTCCTGAAAACCTCACTAGAGAATATCATGCCTGAAACGAGTCTTGAAGAATGAGCAAAAGTTATAAAGCAAAAGGAAGGTGGATATAGGAATTCTAGGCAAGGGAACAATCTGTGCAAAGAAATGAAAATGTGAAATGAAAGGCCTAGGTGGGGGACACAGGTATTGCTTTCACTGTCAAAGACCAAAGGCAAGACGGGGAGTGAGGGGACATGAGACCTTATAAAACCTGCGCACTCGGGAACTACGATGATGTTAGGACTCAGTAATTCATTCAGTAGACAAGGGAAGTCAGTAACGGATGTTCAACAGGTGCTTACAATGATTCCTTCTCAAATAGGCTACTGTGAGTGGTCTGAGAGGGTAGATATTTTAAGATGGCTAAGAATGAATGTGTAGAGGGTGGCGCCTGTGGCTCAGTGGGTAGGGCACCGGCCCCATATACTGAGGGCAGTGGGTTCAAACCTGGCCCCAGCCAAACTGCAACAACAACAACAAAAGAATGAATGTGTAGAGACCACGTATGAGGGTCCGAAGGAGAATGGGACAGTGGGACGAGGAAGGAACTGAGAGATTTGAGACGTATGTCTCCAACTGGCAGGAATTAGTTATTAATTGGGTATGAATGTAAAGAAAACCTAAGAAATCTAGGAAAATGTGCAATTTATTGCTTTTCTATCTAGACATGTGGCAGATTCTTTCTGTGATATTGATAATACTGCATCAGATCTTAGACAAAATACAGGGAGGTCAAGTCGGCCCTTCTGGAATGACAGTGTAAGAAGTTCAATGAGGCTGACAGGTGCTTATGACAGACTAGTAACTCGTCAGAAGCTCAATGGGAGCTCAAGGACGGATGGTCAAAGAGAGCCTGGCTACAGCCAAAGTGACCTTGGTGGTCACATCCTCTGAGGGGCAACCTGAGAGGGAAGTTCGCGCTTCAAGTTTCTGATTGAATACAGGGCAACCTTGAAAACTCCCTGGATACTGAAGGTAATCGCCAAACCGCACGAAAATCCAATGGTAACAGATGAATCGGGTGGCGGTTCAGGAGACATATGCCCAATCTTCTGCCCAATCAGAGGTGACGATTAAATAGTGCTGTCCCTAAGGGCAAGTCCTAAGAATCCAGGCTTCAAAGTAAGTAGAACAAAAAAATTAAATTGAGCTGAGGTCTGAGAGGTAGCTCCCTGCAAGAAGATGTCACAGATCTAATCTCATTATAAAAAACAAACGATGCCAGAGGTTGAAGGGCAAAGGGGCCCAGTGCCCAGAGTGCCTATGTTACATAAAATATTCAGTCTTCAATAACAATTTAGGAGACATACAAAGACACACCTGTTTGTGTTGAGATAATAGAAATATACTGTAAGGGAGCTCAGACGGATATTTAGCAAACACAGACCTCTGGGCACCTTCATAAAGATACTAAAGGAACAACAACCACATCTCATCAATTAGATAATGTCAAAAAGAGAAATAAATTATAAAAAAAGACAAATGGGAATTTTCAAGTTGAAAAGTAAAATAACCAAAATGAAAAATAAATGTGAGGGGCTCAAGAGCAAATTTGAGTTGTCAGAAGAAGTAATCAGCAAATTTGAGGATAGATTTATAGAGGTAATCCACACTTAAAAACAGGAAAAAAAAGAATAAATAAAAATAAGCAGAGGCCGAGGTCTGTGGAATAGCATTACTACACTAACATATGCATACTGAGAGAGTCGGGGGGAGGGGAGACAATGAAGATGAAAAATCTTTTAAAAGATATCTTAATAATAGCGGAGAACTTCCAAAATTAATCTACACACCCAAAAAGCTTAGATATTAAAAGAGTTGATAATATTTTTTTAAATCTATCCAATAAGAACTTACAGAAATAGGAATGCTGCTATCACAGAAACATTAAAATGTGACAGTCCAAAAAAAAAAAAAGTGACAGTCTAGTGGCTGGGCAAAGTCACTGAGGAGACCGAGGAGCAGACAGAGAGATGGTGAACGTGTAATAGAGGGGCAAACGTTTGGTAAGACTATCATTTGTCATGATTTGGAAAGCAGACACTTGCCTACCAAGGTAACTGCGGTAGCACAACAAGGGCGTCTCCGTGGGGTGGGGGTGGAAGGTGAGCTCAGTTTGAGTCTGAGTGTTGGACACAGCCTGGAAGATAAGGTCAGGAAGTCTGCAGCAGTGTGGTCCCGTATTAGCAAAATGTGTGTCATATTACCCTATGGTATCTAAGGTAATTTCATAAAATCTTCCTGGCTGCAGATACAGGGGAAAAATCTATTTAAGTAATTATTTCAGAAATTGATCTGGTGGTGGGAGGCATGTGGGGATATGGAGGGAGGGAAAGGAGAAAGATAAGAGAGAGACTCAAATTATGTCCTAAGAGGCAGTGGCCTGTGACCAGTAAAGGGACCGGAACTAGCTAGCCAAGGGATCAACCAGCTTGCAGAAGGGAGTCTGCATAGCTTTCCTGGGTGTGTTAGCAGGCTCTGAAAATAAAAATTAAGAATGCAGAATGCAAGTATTCTCTTCAAATACTTGCCCGGTTGCCGTGGACCAGAGCTTGGCTCAAAGAGTGCCCAACTATTTATTTTGCTAACATTAAGTTAATCTGTGTAGTATAAATCTGGGTATATATGCCTTGATGTTAGAATATAAACTCCTCACGGGCAGGAGCTGTTCCCCTTTTCCTATTTATGGAAGTTTTTTTCTGTGAAGACATGCATAAAAAGCTTTAGTAAATATGTTTGATAGCTTGATGACAATACTTACAATGTGATATCAGAGCAGCCAGCGTCATTTCCGTTCTGAATTCACTATGTCCTAGGAAAAGCGATGTTTAATCCTAGACTACAACATGTGCTATCTCCCTTCTGTCGCCCAAGTAGAGAGTGGTTCACCCCACAACAGCACACACGTCACATCATCACACACATACATAAACACGTCATACGTGCTCATACAATCACACACACACATAAACACATCACATGTCCTCATACGATCACACACACACATAAACACATCACATGTGCTCATACGATCACACACACACACATAAACACATCATATATGCTCATACACTCACATACAGAAACACATCACATATGCTCATACAATCGCACATACATAACAATGCTCCAAGTACGAATGTAAACGTGTGGATGTCTAAGCCATGTTTCTACCATTAAACTACAAATTTTCATGAATTCCTCATAACTCTCATATTTCACACTCTGGGAAAGGTAATGCTACTATATTGCAGCACAATTTTGATCAGAGCATCATTTTAATGCCAAACAAGGCCACAGTTTTACTTTAAGATAATTAACAAAGGTGATAGATTTTCTCCCACAAGTTCACAAAGTTGCAACAAAAAATTATGTGTATGTTAATAGAGAGAGAAAATGCTTTTACGGAGCTAGATTCTACGAGAGTAAAGATTCATTTTAGTAATAGAGTTGGTAGTGTGGAAAGTGATTCCTTAGGACAATGCTACGTATTCTTCAGCTGTTTCATACTGAAGCATGTTTGTGTAAGTCCCAGGACTTATGCCCCAAAGAGACTTTTTTTCTCTGAAAGGCTTTTTCATTCATACAGCAAATACGCTGTAATTATTAATAAGACACTCAGCTGAAGAAAGACACAGCTAGACAAACTATTATCACTATTCATAATTGATGCTCTTTCTGAGTCCCCTTGTCAATAACTTGAGTTCCCTGCATTTATTTTTGTCCTTTTTGTATTGAAAACATTCAGAACCCAGAATGTCCAGATGTAGATTTATGTACGTTGTTTTGAACGCATCAGCGCTCCATTTCACTCACATTCTGTACATCTGCATAGGATTGTCCACTGCTGGGAAAAATCTCCTTATTTAGTGTAGCTATTGGGGAAAAAAATCTGTTTTGTGTTATTTACTACTTAGTGAATGTCCGTGGTCTATTTGCATCAGGCTTGAAATTCTTCAATTAAGGGACTCTCCAGAGGACCTATCCCATTTCGCATCATAAATGTAACATGAGACAAGAAAGGAAAAAGAGAGGACAATCCAAGTGACCTGACTTTATCCTTACAGAGAGTGGCTTATTCAGGTTCCCCGAAAGCCAGCTTCATGCTAAAGCTCTGAGTGCTTGGGGGTTTGTTGAGAAATGGTCTAGAAAACAACACTTCAGAAGGACAGAAGGACACAGGACGGAGACGAGGGAAGAATTTAACTGTCATCCGTTCCAACAAAGCCTTCGTCAGTCTCATGGGCGGTTCTGGAGCTGGAGGGACCCCTTAAAGCTCCCCCCAAATAAAGCCAGGGGCCAGCCAATTGCACACCTGTATTAGCCTTGCAGGATTCCCCCAAGGAAGGAGGAACATTTGTGAAGGCAGCCATTCGCCAAGAGCATATACCTGAAGAGAAGTGCAGGTGAGGGCCATGGCCAGGAAGGAGGGCTGGCAGCCTCGGTCCTGAAGGGAGGATCTATTTAACATACCACCGTGTCCACTACAATGGATATGGTAGCAAAAATGCAATTGTTTAACTCCTTCATCTTCTCTGCCTTTAAAACCTAAACAATCGCCTGTGGCTCAGTGAGTAGGGCGCCGGCCCCATATGCCGAGGGTGGCAGGTTCAAACCCAACCACGGCCAAACTGCAATAAAAAAATAGCTGGGTGTTGTGGCGGGCGCCTGTAGTCCCAGCTGCTCGGGAGGCTGAGGCAAGAGAATCGCGTAAGCCCAAGAGATGGAAGTTGCTGTGAGCCGTGTGATGCCACGGCACTCTACCCAAGGGCGGTACAGTGAGACTCTGTCTCTACCAGAAAAAAAAAAAAAAAAAAAACCTAAACAATCTTATTTCCTCAAAATTCACCTGGGGTCATTCTTATCTATGCCACATTGAGAAGCATGAGTATATTTCTATGTACTGATTGGATTTCTGTAACTTATTTTATTTTATTTTATTATTAAATCATAGCTGTGTACATTAATGCGATCATGGGGCACCATACACTGGTTTTATAGACCATTTGACATATTTTCATCACACTGGTTAACATAGCCTTCCTGGCATTTTCTTAGTTATTGTGTTAAGATGTTTATATTCTACATTTACTAAGTTTCACATGTACCCTTGTAAGATGCACCGCAGGTGAAATCCCACCCATCACTCTCCCTCTGCCCATCCTCTTCTCTCCCTCCCCTCCCTCTCCCCCTTCCCCATATTCTTAGGTTATAACTGGGCTATAGCTTTCATATGAAAGCCATAAATTAGTTTCATAGTAGGGCTGAGTACATTGGATACTTTTTCTTCCATTCTTGAGATACTTTACTAAGAAGAATATGTTCCAATTCCATCCACAAATTAATATATTCCTTTTGGAAAGATGTTTGGAGAACACTTAGAGATCTAAAAATAGACCTGCCATTCAATCCTATAATTCCTCTATTAGGTATATACCCAGAAGACCAAAAATCACATTATAACAAAGATATTTGTACCAGAATGTTTATTGCAGCCCAATTCATAATTGCTAAGTCATGGAAGAAGCCCAAGTGCCCATCAATCTGCGAATGGATTAATAAATTGTGGTATATGTACATCATTGAATATTATGCAGCCTTAAAGAAAGATGGAGACTTTACCTCTTTCATGTTTACATGGATGGAGCTTGAACATATTTTTATCAAAAAATCAAAATTTAGTTTAAAGAAAATAAAAAACACCACAATTCAAACAGTTCTGCTATTTCTTGTACTTGAAAAAGAAATAATAACTTCAAGAAAACATTTAAACAAAAATTAACATAAGAATTCTAACTGGCATAATTTTTTGAAAAGAAAGGAACATGAAGAAAAGTCACACAAATTTCAAGGAAGACATGAAAGGTAATTATATAGTCTGAGGAAAGAAACTGGAAAAAAAAGGAAGATCAGAAAAATATTTTCATATACATAACACTATGCTCTGGAGTCTGAGCACAACATTTGAAATGTAATATATTCTGTGAGTGTTATCAAGACTTGTTTAATTGGGAGTCATGCAGAGAATATGACATTAGAATGGTTCTAAGTCATTGCAATTTGTTTTTTTTTTTTGAGATAGAGTCTCAAGTTGTCACCCTCGGTAGAGGGCTGTGGCGTCACAGCTCACAGCAACCTCAGACTCTTGGGCTTAAGCGATTCTCTTGCCTCAGCCTCCCAAGTAGCTGGGACTACAGGCGTCTGCCACAATGCCCAGCTATTTTTGTTGTAGTTGTCATTGTTGTTCAGCTAACAATGGCTGGGTTCAAACCCACCACCCTTGGTGTATGTGGCTGGTGCCATAACCACTGTGTTAGGGGCGCTGAGCCAGCAATGCAAATTTTTAACGAAAAATAAAAACACCTTCACATCTCTTGACAAAATAACCTCAGAAAGTGAAGTATCTATCTACTTTACTGAACACTCACTTAACAGAAGTTTATCAAACACCTGTTAGGGGTCAGGCACTGTTGTAGGATCAGTGGTTAGAAAAGGGAATAAAAAAAATACTGCTGAACTCGTAGTCTCAATTTTCTCCCCTGTTTTCACATCTACTGAAAGATTTACGGTGCCCTTCCCCTGTGGACAGCTCTGAACTTTGGGGAAAGCTCATGTGCTTTCATTTGGACAACAGAAGGAATCAGGATGGGTTGATGGTGCGTTAGGACTAAGAGGCCTTTTCTCTTTCTACTTACACACTTTTACCCCTGGTCATCGTAAGGAGTTTATGGGGACAACTCTTCTGCTATGGATGGGAGAAGAAGAAACACTGGAGACCAGGTGCCCCTAGCTGAGCTCACATGAGATCAGTTGACCTCTAGCACATTAAAGCAGTTGAACTCCCAGTTCCAGGAGGACAGATGCTTGTGTTTGTATGTCACTGAATATTGGCATTTTTTACATGTGATCTTTGTAATAGTAATTAACTGAAGAAATATATCTTCAGGGGTTTCATAAACAAATGTAATAGAAAAATATATACTCCATACTGAATCTCAGAGTCAAAGCATTCTATAATAGACATACTCTTCCTTGACAATGTGAATGTGACTTTCTTTGCATTATTATTATTATTATTGCTTAATATGTCTATGTAGTGATTGTCTGATTCCCTTTCTGAATGTATTTATGTTCGTTCATTCTTTATGAGGTTTTTGTTTCTCGTCCTTATCTTAAATATTGTTATTGTTATTAAATCTTAAGCCTTTTTAATTTTGTGAAGGCAAAAAAATGGAGACCTAATAAACACATGTATATGTAAAAAGGAAAAGAAAATATATATATATAACATATACAACCCAATGTGGCAAATCATGTAATAGAGATAGGAACTAAATCCTGAAATAAATGAGCGAAAAAAAAATGTCTGGAAAAATCAAGTATTAAAGTATGAACTTGTGATATGGTGAGAACAAGCAATAATTTATCTAACATTTTAGAGAACATAGAGTGATGGGTTGTTTTTAAAATAAATATCACAGAACTGGCACTCATTCAGGACATGAAACTATTCAGATATCTATTTCTAATTCTGCTAAAAGCAGATCATCCAATAAACAAAAGGAAAAAAAAAGCACAGAATTAATCTTTCAGCCAAGTCCTTGTCGCAACAGATTGAGGAGGTCAGTGAGGAAAAATGCTTACGCTGGATTTAATTTCTAACTAGCAAAGAATAACACGTTAGCCAACTCAATCACAGTTAATAATATCCCTAACTTGGAAGCTGCTATTTTAGATAATTTTTAAGTAAGTTTTAAGATAGAATAGTTTTAAATCTGTAGAAAAGTTGCAAAGATAGTACAGAAAGCTCACATATACCGCCATTCAGTGTCCCTTCTTCTTAACATCTTCTATTGGCATGATACATTGGTCACAACTAATGAGCAAATAGTTTCGCATCCTTATTCACAAAATTCTATACTTTATTCAGCTTTTCTTATTTGTTTTATCTTATGTGCTTTTCCTGTTCCAGATTCTCATCCAGTAAATCACATTACGTGTATTTGTCAAATCTTCACAGGCTTCTCTTGGCTGTGACAGTTTCTCAGATATTTGTTTTTGATATTGGTCGGGTGTTGTGTGGACTGTTCCTTCATTGGGATTTTTCTGATGTTATTCTTGTGATTATGTATGATGCTGTGGCTTGAGGAGGAAGACGTCAGGGTTAAAATACCATTTTCTTCACTTTTCACCAATGGTGTATACTGTCACCAATGGTGTGTCACTGTCACAGCCCACCTCTGCCACCACTTGTCAGGGCCCCGGACTGGCCAGGTCTTGGTCAGGGCTTAACTAGGTTCCAGATGCTGACCGCTAAGCTACCTTACTCAGGAATAATTTCTCTTAGGTGCCTGAGGGCTGTCTACTTTAGCAGGAGAGAGAGACGGTCTTAGAGAGAGTAAAGCAGTCTTCTTAGACTAGATAGATCTTAGTCTTTAGCAGAGCTTAGTGATCTTCAGCAGAGAGACCCCGTGCTGGTGTTCTGCAGGCAGGAGAGGAGACAGAGTCAGAGTAAGCGGGTCCGTGATAGAATGTGCATGCTCCCGACTGCCTGCCCCTCCAGCCTCATATAAGGCTGATCTCGTGCCTCTCAACAGCACAGGTGTAGAGACTGCCGATTCACCACTGGTCTCATCTCGCCAGCTCTCATACTTGTTAAATCACTCTCCATACCCTTTCCACCAAGGCAGTCCATTACTGAGCTGTACAGGTATTTCTTATAACTCTCACTCCTCCCAGCCATAGGCTATTCAGGCTGCTACATGTCAGCATGAGTTACCACTGATGATATTGACCGTGACCACCTGACTCAGGCGGCAAGGCTACTTTCCTCCTTTTTTATACAGTACTCTGTAAAAGACAATCACCATATGTAGCCCACACTACAAGGTTTCAGATCCGTTGGATAAATACTTACAAGTGTGATGGCTGGATGGTAATTTTTTATATATGTTCCTCAATGTATCTGGGTTAATCTTCACAATTGGTTTCTTTCTTTTTTTTTTTTTTTTTGCAGTTTTTGGCCAGGGCTGGGTTTGAACCCACCACCTCCGGCATATGTGGCCAACGCCTACTCCTTTGAGCCATAGGCGCCACCCTTCACAACTGGTTTCTAATGAAAGATCCACAGGAGATGTTTGTGAAGTCACACTTTGAAATACGACTCAGAGAATTCCTCAATCTCTGCCATGCTGTGTATTCTTTTTCCAGTATGGAATACATCTGGAAGAAGTAAAAAAAGAAAACAAAAATCCTGAGAGTAGAATTAACCAAACTTCCTTCTCTGGAAACAGATGTTGCAACTTTACAACTGCGTTTTAGGGCTTAGGTCATAAAATGTATGGAAATTGCCCAGTGTGGGGTAGTTCTTTTCCAGGGCTTTTCCCTTTGTCTTGCCCCTAAGAATGATAAATGCAACAAGTCACTGTTAGTTGCTTTGTGGGAGGAAGAAGTTGAAGAGGAAGGCCTTTATTTTCTGAGAAAGTAATGCATGCATCTTGGATGAGATGTTATCTGCCCTGTAAAGGATCACTTGTTGCTTTCCAGTGGGGAACTTGTGGCCTGCAGGCCATATGGGTCCCTCCAGATTCCCAAATGCAGCCCCAAACTTCATGGTAGAAACCCTTTTATTACAGGGATTTGTTCTGTATAATAAAATGTGGGTTCAGTCAAAAGGCCACTCAAGTATGAAGAAAACCAAATGTGGGCTGGAGGCTGCAGGTTCTCCACCCCAGCCAGAGTTCTGCAGAGAAGAGGAAGTCCCCTCAGCTTCCATATCAATCCCCGTGCCTGGGTGACAGAATATCGTGCCTCAGAAACCTTGCAGAATGAGTGTTGCTTAATTATTTATTCCTCCAAAGAGAAACATTGATCAAACTCAGCATATCTGTACCAGTGATTTATTATTCTATTTTATTCTCTTATTAGAGGACTAAGGATTGAGGTAAAGTCTGTTCAGCTATTGGAGAAATAAATACACATGCTACTTGTTTTTCATTACATCAAAACAATTTGAAATCTTTAACGTTACACTGGGTTTCAGATAGCTTTGAGCAGAAAGTCCTATATTTCCCCAAGTGTTTTGACTAAAGTGGTCTTTTCTACTGAGTTTGTTTTTTAGTTTGGGTTTTTATTTGTAAATAATTAAAGTATAACGTTCTGAGCTCTGAAGTGCACTGTTGATGGTTAAACTTATAAATAAGTCATGATAGTGGAGGAAGTTTGAGGCATGAACATCTGTAACTCTGATCTCCGGAAAAGGAAGAACTATTCCCACATGAGGAAATTAAAGGAGGACTGCGGAAGGCTCACGTGACCCTGGACCCGAGAGCTCTTCTGGGGAAACCCGAAGTCTGCAGTGAGAAGTGAAGTAGGTATCTCCTTCCTGTAGGTCTGACATTTATTCAGTAGTCAGTGGGTCATCTTGTTACAATAGACAGCGTCCCCACAGCGTCTGGAATGGGTATAAATGCTGACGGAAGCTGCCCTGGGCACTGTTGCCCGTCCCTCTGCTCCCGGGGCTCAGAATTGGCTGAGGGCTCCACTTCCTATCAGATCTACCGGCCACTCTGTGCGTTCTCTTCTTGCCTGATCTTCACTGAATTGCTAATGTTTTCAACTACACTCTTACCAATATCATCAATTCCCTTGCCTCCCCATTGCTCTGAATTTCTAGCCAGAAAACGTTCGCCCTGGATCAGGGTGATGGGTTTCTTCTTCTGTTCATACAACTGAAACAGTGTCTGTCGTTGCAAAAAAAAAAAATCACCAAACACCATGACATTGTGAATCATTGACATTGACTATTCTGTCCTTCAGCTTCACTTGCACCACGCACTGATCGTGTGTCATTTACATGAACTGGTCATGATTTTTACCACTAAACCTAATCATGACATTGACTCTCACTTCATGCTTCATTCCTGCTCCACATGACAACTTTGTACTTGTGCAAACTGGAATGTTTTAGCAATACAGCTGAGTCGAGCACACGTTGCAAATAGCTTTTGGCCTACTGCTAAGGGTCACGTAACTAGGGGTGTCTTTATGTTTTTTTATTTTTTTTTTTTTGAGACAGAGTCTCACTTTATTGCTTTCAGCAGAGTGATGTGGCATCATAGCTCACAGCAACTTCAGACTCTTGGGTCAAACGATTCTTTCCCCCTGTCTCCCGAGTTGCTGGGAGTACCAGCGCCCAAAACTACACCCGGCTATTTTTATAGAAAGGGTCTCACTCTGACTCAGGCAATCCACCCCCTTCAGCCTCCCAGAGTGCTGGGATTACAAACGTCATCTACCCACCTGCTCTATGCCAGGGCTATGTGTTTTATCACGAAGAAATATTTGATTCAAGGCTGCTTATTCTAAAGACAAATGAAATTAGGTATCTCTAATAAATGATTCTTTAGCTAAAATACTGATGCCTGGTAATAATAACCAATGAATAAAAATGTTTAAGGCCACATACCTTAAAGAGCATGTCAGGACCTTCAGGAACGAGTGTGACTCTTAGAGTATTCAGGGATAAGGGATGTGTATTGTAAACCCTCTCCCCCAAGATTCTCCAGATGCTTTTTTTTTATTTTGCAGTTTTTGGCTGGGGCTGGGTTTGAACCCGCCACCTCTGGCATAGGGGGCCGGCGCCCTACTCTTTTGAGCCACAGGCGCCGCCCTCCAGATGCTTTTTAATTGTATTAGTGACCCGTCTCCCTCTGTAGGCTACACTGGCTGAAATCTGCTACGTGGAGTAGGCTTAAAAGGCTTGCCTTTTTCCCAAGCCGGATGGCACGTGAAGGAAGACTTCGTAAGAAGGCTGATCACCAACAAATGAGAGATGGAGACAAGTGAGGTTGCAATAGTTGAAGAGCATGAACCAGGGAGGGCATCAAAAATGAAGTATCACTACAAGTATAAGCCTGGGAAGATTTCCCGTATGCTTCACAGACCCCAGGCTCCTTCCCCGTGAAATAAGGAGTTGAATGAGATGACCTCAATGCTTTTTCCCATTGATCCCAGTTTATAACAAAGGATGCCAAGCTGGGTTTTTTTTTCTGTTTGTTTGTTTTGTTTCTGAGAGATTTTTGAGTTGAGAAGTTCTATAGACTCCTTCTCTCTCTGGGAGATCCAGAATGCAGAGTCCATTCAAAAACTCATTCCGTTAGCGCAGCCTCGTTTTTCTAACTACGCTCATGTTTACTGCACTTAAAGAACATCTGTGAGCGCCTAAAGGAAGAAGTCATTCTCAAAACACAGTTTAGGGGAAGATAGTTTAGAAAATCATAATGGACATAGGTAATACCAGGAAAACCATAACTACTTTTCAGATACGAGTAGGTAAGAGTAACGAGATTGTAACTTGGGTACGTGGTAATTTCATAACTGATGGTGCCACTGAGTAGCACTGAGTGAGCCTGAGTCAAAGTTTGAGTGGGATAGGTCTATAAGGCACGGTAGTGAAAGTGAATACGTGAAAAAAAAACAAAATATAGGAGGATACATGCGAACTATCCAATCAAGACAGAGAAGAGGGAACCGTGGGGAGGGTGGTGAAGTGGACCACGTGAAGCTCCGTTTAGAAGGACAGTGACCACCAGGCTCAGGCCACGGCTGCCACAGACCATGGCGGCTGCTCTTTCACCCGTCTCTTGAGAATGTTCATAAGTATGAAAATTATTTTTTATTATTATTGTTTTTTATTTTTTTAAGTTTCAGGTTGATATGAGGGTAGAAATGTTTAGGTTACTTTGTTTTTATTTCTAAGGTAAAGTTCAAGTTGTAGTTACCCCAGGGAGCCTACTGAACAGCCTCACATTGTGCACATTAGGTGAGATCCTGCCAATCACCCTCCCTCCTCCCCCTCTCCTCCCTTTTCTCTCCCCTCCGCCTCTCTGAATATATTTGTGTTTTCTTTTGTGTGGGCATGTAGTTGTTTATCTATTGGTTCCATATTAGCATTGAGTACCTTGGATACCTTCTTGTGATACTTCACTAAGAAGAATGTGTCAAACGGTCTATGAACCAAGTGTATGGTGCCCCATGATCATACTAATGTACACAGCTATGATTTAATAAAAAAAAATAAATAAATAAAAACTCCAGGTAAACACAAAAAATGTAAAGTTAATTTCAGGTGAAAACTCCCCAACTTTGGGGTATTAGAATGAGGTATTAAGTTGAATTGGAATTCAACTTAAAACACTGTACTGTCCATTGCTTTGTTAGCCAACAATCTGAACACCAGAAAACATACCTTTAAGTCGTCCTTGGCATGTGCTGTGTCCACTGCCTGAGCAACTGAACAAGCCAGCATTGGGTGCCGGTCATGTGAATGGTAGTGAACCAGCCCAACTAGGAGAAGAAGAAATCTTTAATGGATGGTTTGTGGTGAGATGATATTACTTGATAAAGAGAAACAGAGAGAGAGATTTCAAGCACGGCTAAGAGCAATGTTACGGGAAAGGCTGAGGAAGCCACGTTTGCTCACAGGGAGGTATTTATAGCAAGGGAGAGGTAGTCAGCATGGTCATGGAAGAGAGAGAGGATAAAGGAAACATCACGAGTATGCATTGGTACATCCTATAGGAATGAGCCCTACAGAAGAGCTGTCTACCGAAGGCTGCGCACCTTATGCTGATGGCTCCAGGAGGGTGCTCAGGGCTCCCATGCCCCAGTCTCACTCTAGTGTAAAAGCTTAATGTTTCGAATATGTAAAACCATATTTTTTACCATAAACTTACTATAAATATATTTGAATAAATGTACTTTTTGATAATACTTTTATCACCTTTTCCCAGGACCATAAAAATGATATAATAGAGTGTCCTTTGAAGCCGACCACAGGTTGGCATCCCTGTACAGGATATTAAAATGAGATGTATCAGGTAATTAAATTTTTCTCACAACGAAGCCCATGTGATTCTAAGTTTCACGTCCAGATACAATGAAGACTATAAAAGAGCATGGCATGAGAAGTTTGGTTAATTATACTCTCAGGATTTTTGTTTTTTTTTACTTCTTTCATCCACACTGGAAAAAGAATACATAGCATGGCAGAGATTGAGGAATTCTCTGAGTCGTATTTCAAAGTGTGACTTCACAAACATCTCCTGTGGATCTTTCATTAGAAATCAGTTGTGAAGGGTGGCGCCTGTGGCTCAAAGGAGTAGGGTGTTGGCCACATATGCCAGAGGTGGCAGGTTCAAACCCAGCCCTGGCCAAAAACTGCAAAAAAAAAAAAAAGAAAGAAACCAATTGTTAAGATTAACCCCAGATACACTGAAGAACATATATAAAAAATAGTTTTTTCTATAAAAAGTGAAAACCATGATGATTATATCATTTAAGTCATTAGCTGGTAAGATTTATGAGTAAATGCGAAGATCACCTTGCCCCAACAAAGTCTCCACACATTTTGATCTTTTTTTCTTTATATTTTCTTTGCATGTTTTCTTCTACTCTTTCAAAAATATTCATTTAATATTTTCTACATATTAGATACTATACTACATACTTAGGAAACAAAGAATCCTATCATAAATTCCATTCTCTTAAGAAATTCCAAGTCAAGTTGAGGAAATATACATGAAAAAAAAATGCAGAATGTTATACGTTGACAAAGTAGAATGTGGGAGACAATTAACCAGTAAGACTTGATAACACAGAGACATACACACATCATTAAAATTCTGTTAGAATAGGGCGGCACCTGTGGCTCAAAGGCGGAGAGTGCCGGCCCCATATACCGGAGGTGGTGGGTTGAAACCTGGCCCTGGCAAAAAAAAATAAAATAAAATTCTGTTAGAATAAATCCCGGAAGTCATTTACACAGACCAAACATCTAATACCTAAGTTCCCTCTACAATCTCTGTGATCAGAAATGGTTCCATGTATCTTGAGGACTTTGATTGAGAAGAAAAGCATGACTTTTAGAAATTATAATTTCTTCTTTGGTCAACTCTGACATTAAAACAAAAATTGCAAGGAAAAGTATAGCCTCTGTGCTATTTAAACTTTATAGAATTTATAAGTATGAGATGAGGAAAAGAGATAAAGAGAAATTTTATTAAATGATGGTATTTGGACAGATATTGAATAACTGAATTTTTTAAAACTCAATATTACTTTCATAGCTAAGGGAAATGCTTCAAATCTAACGTAATATCACTTATTAGATATTAAGAAGGTCATTAAAATGTCTAGGAAAGTCATGTGCGTTTGAACATATATGGAAACCGACGTGTGGCTCTAACCCAAATGACACATTTGAGATTTTAAAATTTCAAATGAGTGTTTTTTAAAATTTTAAAGTACATAAGACTCACCTAGGATCTCATTAAATGCAGATTCACATAAGCAGGTCTGAGAAAGGGTCTAAAAATCTTCCTTTCTAAGAAACTCCAAGGTGAGCTAATTTACATAGTGATAGTAACAACTTTTGATTTCCTGATTTATATCCTTTGCTTACCCGTCAAAATTTTAAAACTAAGACATGTTAATGTAAATTGTAATAGTGAAGCTTTTGTTACATTTGTTTCTTATCGGTGATCTACAATCATGCACGAAATTGGCATCCATTCATTAGAACACTTTTTATTGAGCCCAGAAGGCTGCGGATGGTGGAGTAGTTACTTGAACGCTGAGGAGTTGTACCAAGCTAGCAAAACAGTAAGAAAACAATCCCTGGTATCAAGAAGATTACAGTCCACTGGGAGGGGGAAAAGGACACTGATAATTACAACACAATTTACTTTATTCAAAACATAAAAAAAAAAAAAAAAAAAAAAAAACGATAAACTGGATTAGCCTGGGAAGTTGAAAATGTTTTCTGGTTGGAGTCAGCATTTGAGATGGGTGTGCATAATATATTAGAGAAGAAATTATAGGACTAATCTAAATATGTGGCACATCTAGAGCCCATCTCAGGGAAGGTTACAGGCAGTTCTTTCCATATAGTCCAGGCTTGGTCCTTGTTCATATCTGCTTGGACGTGGGGCTGGTGCCAAGTAAAAGACAATCATCCACAGGGCAGGATTTGGGGAAAGAGGCAAACCTTCAGGGGGCTGAACAGGATGCATCTGTCCGGACGAGCCTCATACTGAACTGGGATAAAAGCTCGGAATGCAAAGCCTTGAGATGTGACCCAAGTAGCAGCAGAAGTGGAGGTGGTGGAGAAGGGAAAGTGAAGCAGAGAAATGCCGGGCTGCGGTCACAGGGGCAGCTGGTGAGTGGTGGCAACGAACACTTGGGCCAGAGGTAATTCTGAGCCCAGAAGGGGAAGCAGCACTCACCAAAACTGGCTGCACCAGAGAGTCACTCGGAGAGCTTTGAAAAATCCCCCAGCCCAGCCTGTCCCCCAGATGAGACTCTCTGGGGATGTGACTTTGTTTTCAGTGTTTGCAGAGCTCCTTAGTGATTCCCAATACAGCCAAGGTGAGATCACAGGAGACCTCACGTCCATCACTGGACCAGCTCACAAACCCTGGATAACCAGGCGCCACCTTCGTGCTCCTTTAGTCTCCCGTGGGGGTGTGACCGGTAGGTTTACAAGGCCCCCTTACTTCACTGCTTCCCAAGCTTTTGTTCTCATAAGTATCACCTGGAGGACTTGCTAAAATACAGATTTTTTAGATGGCATCCCCCCAGGTTTTTTTTTTTTAAGTCAGTAGATCAGAGGTAGGGGTCTGAAAATTGGCATTCCTAACGCAGTTCACGATGATGTTAACACCGCTGATCTATGGACCGTATTTAGAAAATTACTGTCACAGGGAAAATTGGGAGATTGGACCAAAGAGAATAAGAAAGAAAGAGGGAGACAGAGGATGGAGAGGAGCAGCTTCTGGGCCTTGGGAATAACGTGAACACACATTTGAGGAGAGTTGGTGGCGTTGGGGAAGTTCTCGGTGACAGCAATAAAGGGGACAGAGCAGGGACTGAGGGGAGACTGGCCGAGACCATTTGAGCCAAACCAAGAACGTGGATTTTATCCTGCCGGGTACTGAATGGCAATACCTCTGAGCAAACGTGGAAATTAAAGAGGTAATTCTGACCTTAGTATGTTAGTAACTAATGCAAGAATCAAATTATCCTTACTGTTCCCAAAAAATCTAAAATATATTTATGGAGGTATTTTTCACAAGAAACATTAGGAAACAAGGTAAAAGGCCTATGAACACTATTCTCAAATATTGCATTTTAAAAATGAAGGATTATGAAATAATGTATTTGGAAAAAAATTTAGAGACTCAGGAAATGATGTGGAAATTGTTTTCCATGATAACTGAAACTTCTCCTTCCAAATATTGCAAAATTGTTTCTTAAGGAAGTTTTAAAACTAGCATTTCTGAGTGGCGCCTGTGGCTCAAAGGAGTAGGGCACTGACCCCACATGCCGGAGGTGGTGGGTTCAAACCCAGCCCTGGCCAAAAACAACAAAAAAAAAAAAGAAAAAAACTAACATTTCTGTTCTCCGGATTTTTTTGAGAATATATGCATATATTTCCCTCTCCATATATATTTATTCAAATTTGTTCAGTATTAATTTCTGAATTGCTTTGAAAAATGATTATAAGTATGTTCTGTTGTTCATTTTTTATAGGCTCTGATGATTAACATAAAAATACCTTTGAGGATAATTTTTATTTTAAAATAGCTTTATTCTCATCTTTGCTATTATAGCGATACATAGATGAATTTATCCTTCTTGATCTACAGGAGATAATATTTTTCTTTTTCTTTATTGTTTTAGCTTGTGTACAAAGGTCTTCGAAATAGGAATCACTGAGTTTCAGCCTCAGTCTCATCTGCCTTCATCTTACTACTTAAAACATCAGTTGTATCACCCACCACTGCTTCCCAAACGTTTATTTAAATGCCTAATCCTGGAAGTTGTTCATTCACATTCAGTCATGAACATTTGCACACTTGTTTGTGTCTTCTGCTCAAGTTACCCAGCTCTTAGATATAATGAAAATATCAGCTGCAGACCACACCTACTTTATTTTTAGGAAGCTATAATAATATTTGATGAATCAGAAAAATAAACTATTACAATTTTCACTATCTCTTTCCATTTTAGACTTTTTCATTGATCTATGTGCTTATGTATTTGATCTTGAGTCACAGTCCCCCAAATTTGAGTGTTTTCTCTTAAGAAAACGTCTCAAGCCAGAGTGCTGTATAGACATGTGATATAAGTTCCAAGCATACAGACGTCCCCACATATTTGCAACTGATCAGTTCTCTTCTCTTGGTAGGAGCAAAAATATCTAATGATCTCTCTGCTTTGGACAATCTCTTTGATAGGCAAGTTAATCTTGTTTACTTGTCCTCAGAAGCAATCCATCCAACATTACTTAAGCCTTAGGATTAAGTAATACACTTTGATCAAAATACATTTTAAAATAGTATTTCTGATCCAAGATAATTTAGAATGAATTAAAATAGAAAGAATTATATCTCCAGCTTTAAAGAAAACACTTCTCATCACTAACGGTGCAATTTTGATAAGAAGGCAGAAACTGAGAGTGTCAGCTGATCTCAGACATTCAGGCCAAGGGGCAGCTGCCTGGACTGTCTACGTGGACCAGACGAGTCCTGGGGGATGATGGTTGACGATGATTCCAAAACCATTTTCAACAGTCACAAACATTTGTTAAATCAGGCAACTGAAGGACTGGGGAAGGAAATCAAATATATTGTATTTTTAGGGCATTGTGAAATCACTGACAGTGCATAATTGACTGAACGTGTAGAGGGAGCTTGACATTGATTGAGAGTCCTTTAAACAAGACTGTTAAAGTTTTTAGGTTTATAAATAAAATAATGGGAAGTAAGTGCATCTTAAGTAGTTTAAGAAATGACTACGGTTTAATATTTCAATGTAATGAACTGAAAAAGTCACATTTCAAAAACAAAAATTTAACATCTGGAAAAGGTTTTTATTTTTTTGCCCTTCAGAAGCAGAAGCTTCAAAGTAAGGAAATTTAACTTATTGGAAACTTATAAAAATGAGTTACTCCTTCCTCAACTTAAACCAAGTTGCAAAAGGCCAGAAAGTACAGGCTTTATTTTTAAAGTTCTAGTCTGAATCTAGGCATTAATCACATATTAAAATTTATATATATGTAACAGTTGGAAATTCTGTTTTAATACTTAGGGAAATTTTGTTTTATAGGAAAAGAACTCTTCCCTCCAAAAAGTTCTGAGTACTTAATTCATACCACATATTACACATTTATGGGGGGGGGAGTGACTTTTGTAAACCTCAAAGCTTTAGGAGTAATTGTTTTTTAAAAACCTTAAATTATTTTTAATATTTAAAATTTAAAAATGTAAATTGGTATAAAATATTCAAATGTTAAAAATGTATGGTTGAAGGCTTTATGTGGAGAAATTTTGGCCAAAATAATGATTTGTTTAAATGTGTTTGTAAGAAGCTAAAAAAGAATGTGAATCAACTGTTTTGAAACTGATCATTTAATTTTTTAATATAATCCTAAGCTAAAAAAAGAGATATAAATGTGCCTAGTTGGAAGAGATACTCGGCCAGGGAAAATGTAAGCAGCTTGTTCTCTTTTAAGGCTAAGGTCTTAAAACATAAGAAGAAGAAAAAAGAAAGAAAAATCTGGCACACACGTTAAAATTTGATCCAATAGCAAAAACTGTGGTGTTACATTCGACACCTACAGAAAAGTTATATTAACCCTACCCTACACCACAGTTACATAGACACTAAATTAATTTTCTTAGTTTTCTGCAATAAAAATCTAGAGGAATGTATGGTATGCCTTTTAAATTTCACAAGCTGGTTTGAACATACTGAAATATGAAGCCAAGGAATTTAAAATTTATCTATAGTTAAATGCAGTGCTGTCTGTGTAAGAGTAGTTAATATGAAATACAAACTTAACTGACATCAGAAGTTTTTCCTAATTAGAATAGTTACACACTGGAATGAGCTTTTTACAGTTAAAATTATCGCCTGGTTAATGAACATAATGGATATTAGAGAAGGCTTTTCATTAGTAAATTAGTAGTTTTCGAGATGGGCGCATTTGGGTAGAAGTATTTTAGAATGATTCTTTTTTTTTTTTTTTGCAGGACCCATTTTTTTTTTTTTTTTTGTGGTTTTTGGCCAGGGCTTAGGTTTGAACCCGCCACCTCCGGCATATGGGACCGGTGCTCTACTCCTTGAGCCACAGGCACCGCCCTTTAGAATGATTCTTGTCCCTGAATAAACAGAACATCAAACTCAGATGGAAGGATGTAGAGGAATCTAGGCCCTTGTGGACAGCTACTGTCAGCTTGACTTTTCAATGACCCTATGGCGATCCACCTGCTACAGAAACTTGTTGCTTAACTGTCTCCCGCAACTGTGGTGAGCCAAATCTTGTCACCAGACTTCTGCCGCATTTGAAGCACGAAAAATAAAGCCAGGCCGCGTTGACACCACAGTACCCTTTATCTGAGGGTATTGTGCGTGCTTGCATGTGTTAGGATTATTTCTCAGACTTGGCTTCCTTAATACCTGGCCTAAGGTTTTTGTAGGAGGCCACACAACCATCACTTCCCTCTAACTTCTGGAGGTCACCTTTACCAAAAGAAATCTCATAGTCACACATGAGCACGTTGACGAAGACCAGTCAGCATCACCACTCTTCTGATCACAGGGACTAACTAAAGAATAGAAATGCCACCCAACTCAGGGCAGTGAGACTGAAATCTGGGATTATTGTAGAAGTTATTAGAAAATACTGTTTGACGCCTGTGGCTCAGCGGGTAGGGCGCCGGTCCCATATGCCGGAGGTGGCGGGTTCAAACCCAGCCCCCGGCCAAATTAAAAAAAAAAAAAAAGAAAGAAAATACTGTTTGACAAAATTGCCAAGCTGGTTGAATAAAATCCTCAAGCTGCTTGGAGCCATATTTGAGCTGCATGAGAAGAGTCCGGATGAGAAAGAATTCAATCCAACAAAAACAAGGTGCCTGAGTGTCTGAGTCCAGAAATACCAAAATTTAGTTCCATCCTTGGATATTTCCAATGACACAAAAGTCAAAATTATCTTTACTCATTTGGGTTATGTTTCTGGCATTGCAACCCAGAAAGATCTTTAGAAAACTTATATTTTCTTTCTTTTTTTTTTTAAATAGAGACAGAGTCTCACTTTATTCCCCTCAGTAGAGTGCTGTGGCATCACAGCTCACAGCAACCTCCAACTCCTGGGCTTAGGCAATTCTCTTGCCTCAGCCTCCCAAGTACCTGGGACTACAGGCGCCCGCCACAACACCCAGCTATTTTTTTGTTGCAGTTTGGCTGGGACTGGGTTTGAACCCGCCACCCTCGGCATATGGGGTCAGTGCCCTACTCACTAACCACAGGCGCCGCCCAGAACACTTATGTTTTCTTAGTCATAAAGAAGTGAAAGGGGTAGTATTTCTGTTCAAAGTTTATGGGTGGGATCCTTCTAGCACATCTTGCACCGACATCAATGCAAATACCAGTTAATAGTAATTTATATAATCACAGAATCTATTTGAAATAACCTGATTCAATTTTGAATTTTGAATTTAACAAAATAAATTCCTGATTTTTCTTATTTGATATCTGGATACTGTCTTCACTCAGCAATTCATTTAAACTCAAGGTCTTCACCTACACTTTAAAACAGGGAAGCAAGAGGGCAGTGCCTGTGGCTCAAAGGAGTGGGGCGCCGGCCCCATAAACCGGAGGTGGTGGGTTCAAACCCAGCCCCAGCCAAAAAAAAAAAAAACAGTGAAGCAAGGAAGTTGAGGATAATTACAGAAGGGTGTGTGAAGTATTAGGTCACTATATCTGAGCCGGGATGTGAAGTTACTGCATTCATCACTGATAGACTGAGAAAGATACAGGAGCCTCTGGACTTGTTTTGTGACGTCAAAGAACCATTGTCTTAGACATTGCTGTGTGGGTAGTTTCCACATCTTTGCGATGGTGAATTGATTGTGCTGCTATAAGTAGTCGAGTGTCCTTTTTGTAAGATGACTGTTTTTCCGTTGGCTATCTACCCAGCAGTGGGATTGCCAGATCAACCGGTAGGTCTACTGTAAGTTATTTGGGGTATCTTCATACAATTTTCCATAGAGGTTGTACTCATTTGAAGTCCCACCAATACGTAGAATAGGTTAATAAAATGTGGTCTATGCATACTATAGAATACTACTCAGCCATAAAAACGGCCATCGAGTACCTTTTGTGACAACCTGGATGGAACTGAAACATTCTTCTAAGTGAAACATCACAAGACTAGAGAAACAAACACATGTGCTCAGTACCAGATTGGAACTGATCCATCAACTCTGAAGGGCGTGCAGAAGTAAATCTCAAAGAAAATGAAGCTGGGAGAGGGAGGAGGAGGGAGGGGGCAAACTCACAGCTATTGGGTACGGTGCACACTGTCTAGGCGGGAGGCGCACTTATAATTTGAAGTCAATTTGTACAATAAACAAAAGAGGTATGCAAAATAGGTGTACCCTCTAATATTCTGGTAGCTATTAATTCAGTTGTGTTTTTGCTCACCCTTCCCTCCCAAATGCTAATCATTGAGGCATTTATTTCTCTATTCAATAAGAAACTTTAAGAAGTCAAAACACACAACCTTAGGCTGTGATTTAACTGACACTTCAAATAAAAGTCTACTATTTTTTCTATTACTGATGAATAGCAGAATCGATTTATAGATCAATACGTTCTATCATTCTATCAACAACTATCACCAAAGACATAAATAGATCAGAAAGACCAATCTTTGTGAATAGATTGTCTTCAGTAGATAGTTCATTTGTCCCCTCAAAGAGCATAAATTATACCCTTAGATCAGTGGTTTTCACCCTTCCTAATGCCGTGGTCCTTTAATACAGTTCCTGTGGGTCGCAACCAACAGGTTGAGAACCGCTGCCTTACTTAAAGCCAAATATGTAGGTAACTGATACACAGATGTGATTCATTCTAGGCTATTTGATTCATTCTTTAATAAGATCTCATAAGACTATATTGAGACGTGATCTCAAAACATTCTAAAAATATGTTGATGGATATGTTGTTCAGTTTAATACATACAACATATGTATAAGAATCCCTAAAAGAAATGTATGCCTGATTAGGGGATTAATTATAATTATGCCTTTCCCAAGATACTGATTCAATTTCTCTTTAATTTATGAACAGAGTGAATTCTGTAATTTGTTACCTTTCTCTTCGAATATTGGCTGAAAGGACCAGATTTGACAAGATAGCTGCACAGAATAGGTATGCAGAACAGAAATATTTCTGAAATCTTTGTAATAACCAAATTTGGTGCAGTTTATTTTCTTCTTTCTAGCTCGTTTTCACAATTACTCCTAATTTCCATCAATGTGGTCTTTTCTTTTAATCTGCTCAGAAGGTATTTGATGTCTTTTCTTGTTGAAATGGACATATTTAATTAAACAATTCATCAAGAATTCCATTATAAAATCATCGGTATGACTGTGGCTGGACGCGTCTGCTTCCTATGAATGCACACACTGTCTCTGATTCTTTATGGCTTCTTCAATATCATTCTTCATTTCTTAAACCGTACTTAATTCAGATTTGCTTGTTATCCTCTATGGGCAACTTAGATCGGTTTACATTGTCCAATTGTTGCTATTTTTAAGAAATGCTGAATTTCCCTTCAGTGGCAACTGTTTTATTTTTACAGTAATTGTCTCTGTTCAAGACAATTAGAAGTGATGGAGGCTTTATTAGCTAATTAGCAAGGCCTGAGGAACACTGCTCCTCCAGCTTAATTAAATTCATTTTAAAATACACATTATACTGTGGCTCAGTGAGTAGGGCGCCAGCCCCATATACCAAGGGTGGCAGGTTCAAACCCGGCCCTGGCCAAACTGCAACAAAAAAATATAGCCAGGCGTTGTGGCGGGTGCCTGTAGTCCCAGCTACTCAGGAGGCTGAGGCAGGACAATCGCTTAAGCCCAGGAGTTGGAGGTTGCTGTGAGCTGCGTGAGGCCACGGCACTCTACCAAGGGCCATAAAGTGAGACTCTGTCTCTACAAAAAAAAAAAAAAATACACATTATGAACTGTAGCAGACTGTTAATGAACAACACATCTTTTCTATTTGGTTGTATTTTTTCTCCTCTTAAACTTGTGAAGCTTCCAGCTGCCCTTAGAAAAAGGTGGGACAGCTGCTTAGAGACTAACTCAAACATCTAAAAGATACTTAATTCCTTCAGATTTCCAGTTTTCCATATTATGAGATTTGTTTTTGAAGAAAACTTTTTTTGTATTCTTGCCATTTTCCAAGCCAATTTTTTCCCCTAAAATAAGGAATGAAGCAGGGGGTGGGGTGATCTTTTGTCTAACCCCCTTATTTGTAAGGAGCAGGTAAACTAATTACATGAATTACAGAGTACTTCTCTAATTTTTAAGGACCTGAACTAAATATAAATGTTTCTTGTCCTTTGGCTATTAATTAAATTTAACAGAAATGAACTTTTTCACTTGTCTTGAATTTTTACTGCTTTTTAGAAAGTTGCCATCTCTTACCACTAATATCTCTTGGGTACCAAGACTGGCATCTGGATTTGCTTTGATTGTGCTGAAATATGCATAACTTATTTGAGACAGGAAACCAGATATGAGTGAAATGCAATGACCATGCTGTTCTGGATACAGTAATGATAGACTCAAAAAAAAAAAAAATGCAAGAGAAACTAGAAGAGAAGTGATTAGAGAAGGAAGGGTAGGCGTCTGAGCTATGGGCTAGAAATTCATTATTCATATTAACTAAATCAGTTTACAGCCAAAGGGTAATAAAATGTCCCTCAGGCTACTATGTGTATAATGGTTTAGGGGTTGTCAGAGGCAGTTGGCTGCCCACCAAATAGCCATTCTACCTTTTTCTCCATGGATATAACTCAAATTTCTTCCAATTTTAATGTGGCTTTAACTAAATAGCCTAGCCTGCCTTGCCAGTGGGGTTGCCAGATAAGCACTAGCCGGTGAAATAAAAGGAGAAAGTTTGGGTTTGGGTATGGCTTTCAGTAAAAATCCTGTACAGGAAAAAGTCTAATATATTTTCCTGGCCTTTCCCTTTTTATTTGCATAGAATTCAGATGTGATAGCTGGAAATTCAGCAGCCGTTTGTGCCCACATGCATCTGTTCATTTCTACGTGCCAACCTCTAGAATAGTGATTAAGATTGAGCTTTAAAATTTGTCAGATGAATGAAGGATTCAATCAGTGGATACATGAAGCAAGACCCCAGAATGAGAAGGCTTTTCGACTTCCCATTGCTGTAATCATGTTACCAGAAATGAAAGAGATTTATAAAACATGTATTAAGGCTGAAAGAATGTTTCCAGGTTTAAATAAAACATATTAAAGGGTTATAAAAAAGTTTAATTATTTGAAGTTTTGATGAAAGATTAAGTGGAAATAGACGGTTGGTTAAGAGTAAAGAGTGGTTAAAAGCAAACTATCACATAAATTCCTCCCTCTCCCCTCTTCTCCATGCTATCGTATCCTTGTTCTAAGAGAGGAGGATGAACTTTCCAGAAATCTAAGTGACAGTGGCACTCTGGTCTCTTGTTTCTCTAAGGCCCTATTTATGAGCATCTTTTTCTTTATTTCCAATCTAAGCCTTCCATGGTTAGGACCATTTCAGCTCTGACATGGTTAACTGATTAACTCAATAGATGTGCTGATATCATTGTCCTTTACCCTCTGGACTCCAACATAAGTTACCTTACTTTATTTTTTTGTCCTTAGGGAAATGCAATTTTTTAAATTATTTTTTATTAAATCATAACTTTGTACGTTGATGCATTCATGGGGTTCAGGGTACTGCTTCGATATACAATGTGAAATGCTTACATTGAACTAAGTAACACATCCATCATAATTATACTCCTTTCTTACTAGTTTTGAAATGTACCATTGCATCCTGCATATTAGGTGAGGTCCCCTCAATACCCTCCCTCCTCCCATATCTCCCCTCCCTTTCCTGCTCTCTCTTCTTCCCTTCTACTTTCTGGACTATAGTTATGTTTTGCCATTCGTATGAGAAGTCACCTTACTTTAAAGACAGACTCCTTACAGCCTCACATCAGGACATTCATCTCTTGAGCTTTCTTCATTTTTGAAACCGCAGCTTCCCAATCTCACTTTCTGGCTATTGGCTTATTTTTGTTACATCTTGTATGGCTATGCTGCAAGTGTACCATTTATATTATTAACGAAGCGCAATTATTCTTTTCCTTGACTCTTCTATATTCTGTTCCTTCACAAGCCCTGTCTATGTTTCCTCTCTCCATTTGGCCAATTATTTCAAATAATTCCCATCTCTTACTTAGCCTAATTTGCTTGATAGAGCCCTGAATATAAAATAAGACATGCCTCAGTTAAAAATCCTGTTTCTGTCATTTAGAACTTGTGACTTTCTGCAAGGTAGCATTATTTCTCAATTTTAGTTTAGCCTTTAGTAAAATGGAAAGAAAGTCTCAAGTCTCAGATTTTTTGAATATTGAATAAAGCAGTATCCTTTCTTTGACTTATTCCAACTTCTTGCTATGTTTTCACAAGCCCACCTCACTCTCAATTTTTTGCTGCTCTTAATTTTACCAAATTACCTTATATTCCCCTTAAAAATCTAAAGGCTATGAAATATGAAACGCATCAGCTTCCCTCTCACCACCGCTGAACTCGTTCATCTGTCTATCAACCTACCTACCTATTTTTCCTCACATCTATTCTTTCTCCTTTCCCTTATGTTTCAGAAGAAGAGACGTCTCATTTCACTTCCAAGACTGACAGCTCCATCTATAATAATGATCTCATTCCCTTTCTGCTCCATCTGGGACCCTGCTTGATGGATGGTGCTTCCTTTTTCTTGGACTTTGCACTTTTTTTCCCTCAGCATATTGAACATATTTATTATTTTCCATGTAAAGACTTGTTTTTTGTTCATATATTTCTACCAGAGCCAAACTCTTGCTCTGCAATTACTTTATTTCCCAAGTCCTTGAAAGACAAATTACATTTATTTCCTTCACTTTCTCACTTAGCGTTCACTGCTCAATCTACGGATAGGACATTTGCCTTCGTCACTTCCTAAAATGATTTTTACCTTCCTTGAAGCCGGTCACTTCTTAACTCCACACTCTGAGGGATATTTTTAATTATCTTTCTTCTTCTCTAAAAAGGGTTTGCTACTGCTGTCTTTTTGGGGATTTGTTTTTTCCCTTAGGACCTCAGTATGTCATTCTCTTTCTATTACCAGTTCCCTACTATTCCTTCTTTTTATCCCACCTCTTTTCTCAGCCCTAAAATGTTTCATTTGTTAATATTTATCTTTGATTTTCTCGTGTTCTACACATTTCTCTCTCAAGTTATTGCATTCTTGCTTGTGAGTTCAATGTCTAAATCTAACATTTTAGTACATTCCTATTTGCATTTTGCCCTATACTGATTCTTGACCTCCCAGAAAAATTTCTAACTGGTACTAGACTTTCGCAACTGGATATTCCAGTTTTTTTTTTTTTAAGGATCTCTGTTAATACAGTCTTCCCCAAACATCCATAACTCTTTTTGAGTAGATAAAGTGTATCTGCATTAGAGGTTGCATTGCAGAAACTAGGGAAAGATCAGAGATCCTATTTCTGGACATTTAGGAGGAAAAGAATGATTTAGCTGAAGAAAACCAAAAAGCACGTCCTGAGTCAAAGCTAAGAAAGCCATATCACACAAGCAGCGGTGAAAATAAAGGCAACGTTGAGAATGAATAGCCAGAAAATTGTAAAAAGGACTGTGACAGATCAGGGAGACAAATACCCAGGAAATTCCTGAGTGATCGTTTATAATGGTACAAAAGTGCTCATGGCTTGTGGTCGGTGTCAACTGCCAAAATGTCCTCGCGTAGACAATATGGAGCTAGTATCAGACCCAATGAAGGCTAGTCCTTGATTCCTCCGTTTCCAACATCGTTACATACAGTCAGACCAATTCCCAAGTCCATTTATTCCTACCACCTGAACATATCCCAGACGAATCCCCTTCCATCTACCCCCCTGTCACTCCTTCCCTGGAGGCTGTCATTGTTTGTCACACCAACTACGACAATAGCCTGATAATTGGTCTCTCTTGGTCTCACTGCCACTAATCTCTCTCAAGGCTAATTCATCTTCTACAATGCTGCTGGGTGATCTTTCCACAACATGAACCTGGGCAAGGCCCTGCAGGGCTTAGACAGTCCTCTGCTCAAAAGCCAAAGTCCACGTCCCCTCGCATGGTGGAAGTGATGTTCACAGACTAACAGCTGCCTACACGTTAGGCTCAGCTCCCAACGCCCTCGTCAACTGAATTCCTGTTCTCTGATCATGACAACATTTCACACATCTGGATTTCCTCCTGGATCCGGCTTTTATGTCCTAAATTCCATATTTCCTCTGGCGAAACAGAAATTCTTCATGGTTTAAGTGAAATACAATGTCTTTGTGAAGACTGTGTATACTATTTGCAAGTGGTATATATAAAAGCGCAATTAATTCAATATCATGTCTTTAAGATCCTGCCATCTACCTGAGGCCAGGGAACCACATTATTTACATCTGCATGTCCCATAGTTAGAGGGGTGCCTAACACCAATGCATTTTCAAAAGATTTTTATAGTTTCACTGGTAGAAGGAATGAATGTATGGATGAATTAATGAATAAGAGGCTGTTGTAAGAATTCCCATGCCTCATATAAAGCCTAAGCTGGTTTGAATATATTTTGCTATGGAAAAGATAGCCACAGTACTTTCAAAAGAGGACTCAAAATTAACTGCTGAGGGTGAAAAGTATTTCAGTCCCAAAAGGGAAACCTTTCTTTCAGATACTAGGTGACAAGATCAATGATAGCAGCCCCCCTTTACTGCTGCTATTTAAAATGTGTTCAATGATATTTGAATATGTAAAAAATACTGCTTCTCCAAGTAATTATAGCTTAGGAATTGATTGAAGGCAGGTTCGGGGGCTAAATGAGTGTCTGGCAATGAATCTGCAGTCCATGAAGGAGGGAGACTCCCATAAATGGTCACCTTTGCTCTCGTCCCTCTCACTAATTATTGATGACTTTTCCTGACCACTCTACGTGCAGTATGCTCAGCCTCAGATGGCGTCACCTGGCACAGTCCAGAAGTGACAAGGAAAAGTTCTCCTCTTACTCTTTGGACGCGCTCTATGCCGAGATCCAATTTCTTGCCTAACCCTCACCCCATGCTCATCCCAGCCTGCCCCATAAGGCCCTCAGCCCACCTGCCTTTTTCCTAGCTGCCTCCCACTTTGGATCAATGGATTTACTCAAATTAAATCACTGTTGCCTGTTTTGATGGCTTTTTTTTTACTAATTACCACCCTAGCTTTCTGGGATCCTGAATTTTTTCACTGTTGTATTATAATCTTTGCTTAGATCAAGCTTGTAGTTGTATCTTGCCTCTGACCATTTCTATATGCAAAGCTGAATACTCTTTTTTTTTTTGCAGTTTTTGGCCAGGGCTGGGTTTGAACCTGGCACCTCCAGCATATGGGGCCAGTGCCCTACTCCTTTGAGCCACAGGTGCCGCCTCAAAGCTTAATACTCTTATGAACGGTAAATTCTAAAATCAAGAGAGCTTGTGTGACCTCCTTTTCATCTCATATAAAGAAAGCTGAGCGGTTCCCAGGGCAGGGAGGGTGGGCCTGCTGTCCCCCACAGGTATTTGAAGATGTCTAGAGACATAGTTTTGGGGGGTCACAATGGGGAAGAGGCTACAGGTGTCTGGTGAGTAGAAGCCAGAGATGCTGATAAACTTTCTATAATGCACAGGAAAGCCTTCATCACCACCCTACAACAAAGATATCTGGCTGCAAATGTCAATAGTGCTGACATTGAAAAACTGTACATATATTATTTTACCCTTCTTATATACCTATTGATACTTGAAAGACCAGATGCCTCATGACTGAATTGACCCCAGTTTTAACACCAGGGAAGAAAGCATAGAAAGTTTGCCAATTTCTGGTACTGGGATTCAGTTTTTGCCCAGTTTTCTCATTTGATGAAATAGCAGCTGACCATCCCTCTTCTGCAGAGAGCCCTGGAGGTTTAATAACTCCATTTTAATGAGGCACTCTGCCATCCTCAGGTGAAAAATGCCCCACAAGTGTTATTCCCATCACAAGAGAAAGCAGGGACTGCTTTGCAGATTGGCACGTGGAGTTCATCCCTGCAATGCACTTCCATCCCATAGCTCCAAAAAGTACAAAATGTGCTCATAAAAAATAGAAGCAGACTGACAACTTCAACACTTTCTTTTACCTCCGTCAGGAGAAGTGGAGTCACTGAAGAATCAGCTGTCAGGGGGCTGCATCTTTAAATGACCCAGCACATCAGCCACCACGGTTATTGAATTTCACTTGGTTCCTAGAATCCCCTCATGTATAAAGCAGGCAGTGGGGGGAAATTACACTGATCTTTTAGTCTCACAAAAAGGGAGATTAAAACATCCTTGATGTACCCACTAAAAAGTTTCAATGTAGCAAACAGGGCAGATGTAAAGCAGTAAGGGTTTGGAGAGAAAAGATTAAGGACTTTGTATCCTTAACTTCTAATAATAATAATAATAACATTTTATTCATCTGACAGGATTTTAATGTTGGTCTGTTCCTGAGAAACTACCTATACATGACTTAACGACATTTTAAGAAGCTAAGTTTATGTTTTATTTTAAAAATTTAACTAGGAAAACATTAATGTAAAATTAACATAGCTCTTTCCCCTTTTATATTTTACCTTATTTTACATGCATATTTTAACATAAATGCAATCATGGTGAATTTTAGTTTTGGAATTTTTTAACAGCATTAATTATCATTTTAGTAAATTAAAGCATTCAATTTATTCATATACTTATCCATTTATTCATTGTTTCTTTCGAGCCAATTTTGCGGACTGCATTCTCAAGCCAGTGTTATACTGATTGACCATCTCTGTGGCTACCCCCATGTCCAAACCACCCTCTTCTTTTGCTTGGACTACTTTGATAACCCTCTGACTTGCCTCTATTTTCTATTTTAGAGAATGAGTTTAGCTGCATATAGGAAAATAATTCAAAGAAACTGTGGCTGAAATAAAACCAGAGTTGATTATTCTCTCCTGAAAGTAGAAATTGGAATGTAGTCATCCAGGTTTTGTACAATAGTTCACAGCCCCTGGCCCATTCCGTCTCTCAGACAGCCTTTGGTATAACTTCCACCCTCCAGACAGCCTCACGGTTTTGATTTGGTCCTTATGTCTTTATCTTTTATCCTCATATCTGAAAAGGAAAAAGTGGAACAAAAGAAATTTGCTGCCCACGGGGTAAGTTCCATATTTAGAGATTTTTTCCCAAAGTCTCACCCAAAGGCTTTAGCTTATGAAGTATTGATGGTCACATGTCAATTCCAAGCTGCAAGGGAAGCTGAGAAATATAATTTTTACTTGTGTGCAATGTGACCTAAAAAAAAAAAATAGGGGTGATGATGGTAGAAGGAAGAGAAAGGAAGAGAGAGGGGGAGAGAGAGAATGACTATTGGAGAGAATGGACACCGGAGAGAATGGACATTAAAGAGAATGGACATTGGACAGAGCATGGACATTGGGTAGGCAATTGATTATCTTATTTCTAGTCTTTTCTTCCTATAATCTGTCTCCCAGAAGTACAGAGCTTTTTCTACACTATAAACATGTCACTCATTCCCTGGTTTGAAGCCATTACACCTAGAATGAAATCTAGTTCATTTCCATATTCTATGTGCTGAGATGTAGTTTGACTTCATGTGCTACCATGTTCCCCACTATCTTCCTTGTTGTTTCACAGCCCAAGTACATCTCAGCCCCCAAGCCTGGGTGCTTGTCCCCCACTCTCTGCCTCTTCCTGGAACTCTCCACCACAAGGCCGTCCTATGCCTTGGTCTCCCCTATATTCTGTAAGTAGACTCAGTGACGTGTTCCTGATCAGTAGGCAGAGAAGCAAACAGCTTGATCTCTGACCTTGGACGTCCTACATCCAAATCCTGGCTCTTATCACAGGTGAGCTGGGTGACTTTAGGCCTTTCCTGACCTCTTCGTTCTGGGGTTGTTGATAGTGTGCAGATTTAATAGTTTTGATCTGTACAGAACGTTACCTGAGTACATGGTTGTCATTTGATAAATATTGGAACAAATTTTAATAGGACTCTCCCTGCCCTTCACAAGCCACTATGGTTTTAGTTTACTTTGTTTTCTTCAAAACATAGATTACTATCAATATCATCTAATTTATTTATGTGACTATATATTAACTCCTCAAGGAGAAGGAATGTAAGTTGTATAAAGATACCACTGTATGCACAGAGCTTAACAAATTTCCTAGCATGGAAGATGCGCTCAAAACTGCCAAATGAAGATCAAATGATTAATATTTTTATTTACTTTCCTACCATTACAAAATTACTTCAAATCTGATAGTTTTGATTATATTAATATAAATGGATGATTATAATATTTGTCACTTGAATTTTGACAAACATTTTGGTTTTTTATTAAGTCATAAATACACAAATCATATATACATTTATGGGGTATAATGTGCTGATTTTATATACAATTTGGAATGCTTACATCAAACTGGTTAACATAGCCTTTGCCTCACTTAATTATTGTGTTAAGACATTTATACTCTACACTTAATAGATTTGACATGTACCCTTGAGGTTGGATGGAGGAAGGGTAAACAGTGAGACCACGCCTATTGACAAATATTTTAGGTTAAATAGTAACAATTTTAATATTTTTGACATTGTTCTTTTTTAGTTCTGACCTAGATTTGAAGATCGAGAACGCGTTAGAGGCCTGAAAAAGAAATGATTCGAATGAACTTTATTTGTGAGCTTAAAAAAAAACACAAAATTCCACAGGTATGTTTTTTTAAGTTCAGTTCAGGGTCAGCCAACTTTTTCTGTAGAGGGTTAGAATGTGAAGATTTTGGAGTTGATGGGCATCAGGTCTTTTTCATTACTACTCAACCCTGCCATTCTGGTTTCAGCAGCCACGCGTAATACACATAGGCGTGGACCTGGGGACTGTATGCCCACTAAACTTCATTTAAAAACAGGAGGACTGGATTTGACCTGTGGTCTGTAATTATCGACCTCTTTTCTGGAAGGGAATAAAAATCTTTGCATCTTTTGCATTTACGTGGATGGAGTTGAAGAACATTCTTCTGAACTGAAGTATCACAAGAATGGAAAAGCAAGTATTCAATGTGCTCCATACTAATATAAAACTAGTGGATGAACAACTGCATTCAGAGAAAAACTGAATTCAACTCAAGTAGCAGGGAGGGAAGGGCTTGGTAAGTGCTGACCTAACGGGCGCAGTGTAAGGGTCTATAGCACAACTCCTGGGTGAAGGACAACCAAAACTTGGGCTTTACCTAACAAATGCAAACAATGTAACCTAATTTTTCATACCCTCATATTAATCTGAAATTTTTAAAAAAACTGGAACTTTAAACTCTTTCAGAATTATCCCTATGTATTTAATTGTCTCATTTAAAACTCTTTGTCTCAATTCAATTTTATCAATTAAAAATTCGATTTGTATTTTAAAAGGCATAAGTAACGGCAAAGTTGATCCAATAATTCTCAATGTTATTGAAATGTGGAAGGGGTTAAATTTTGAAACTTTAAAAGGTGCATGTTCATGGATTTATTTTTTAAGGTTTTCTATTTGTTTGTTTTTACATATACATATGTTCATTATGTTTCCACTTTTTGCCTTCACAAAATCAAAAAGGTTTAAAATTTAATAACAATGTGTAAGATAAGGACTAGAAACAAAACCCTATAAAGAACAAACGAAGATAAATACATTCAGAAAAGAAATCAGATAGTAAGCAATAATAATAATACAAAGAAAGTAACATTCACATTGTTAAATAAGAGTATGTCTATTATAGAATGCTTTGACTCTGAGATTCAGTGTGGAGTCATCAGTTAACTTCTTATTTTAAGTATCAAAAAATAGACTACTAATATTTATAAATAAAAGTAAATGATAATTTCAAAAAACAGATCATGCCAAATCTTATAGACAATAGAAAAAGAAGAAATACTTCAAAATCATTCTACTTAATCTGGATTCACCTGATACTAAAATACAGGTGCACTTTTACATTTTATGTTCAATTTAAGAAATAAAATTATCATTTTCTTGAAACCAAACCTTGAAACCCATGATGTCCCCCAAGAATTATCTTATTTGTCTTGATATTTTCAAAGGACAAAAAGTGACATTCTAATCACACAAAAGCTTTAAAAAGTCATTTTCACTTTGTGAACATTTAACATGTGCATCTGCCGTTGTACTGAATTGGCAGGTGGCTAACAATTTTTTATGTTAGGAGCCTTTTCCCTTAATGCCAGCGTGAAGTTTCATGTCATTTTCTGCCCTAAGGAGAAGAGGTACCGTCTGTTTAATCTGCCTAACTATCCCGTGTGATGGCTTTGCCATTTTGTTCACGCCAGTGTTGGAGCTGTAACTTCACGACACATTTTAGAGTTGCCTTCTTTCTAGAGTTGCCTTCTTTCCAAAACTGTCTGTTCTTAAAGTCCTAAGGTTAAAATGTAGTTAACAGTTAAAACATAGAACAGTTAAAATGTAGGCAGAGTGATGTGAGGACACGTGAAGACCTGTTGTTTCTTGGCCAATGGGGAGTAATCCCTTCTTGCAGTCACCACTTTCCATGGGCTGCTCTTTAGCTTTGATAATTCAGAAACCTAATTTTAGCATTTCACTAAGAACTGAGCCTTTCAGGAGTCAAGTCAGAATGTGAGTAACCAATTAGGAATGAAGGATGGGGCGGGGACCGTGGATGGCAGGTGGATGGCTTGAGCTCAGGAGTTTGAGACCAGCCTGAGCAACAGCAAGATGCAGTCTCTACCAAAAAATTGAAAAAACAGCCACGCATGGTGGTAGGTGCCTGTAGTCTCAGCTATCCAGGAGGGTGAGGCAAGAGGATTGCTTAAGCCCACGAGTGTGAGGTTGCTGAGCTATGATGATGCCATGGCACTCCACCCAGGGCGACAGAGTGAGACTTTGTCTCAAAAAAAAAGAATGAAGTTCTGATTTCATCAACCTAGAACACTAGAGTCTATATCCAAGTCATACATCCTCGGAATCAAAGCATCTGGGAGACAGATTTTATTTTTTTATTTATTTTTTTTATTATTAAATCATAACTGTATACATTGATATGATCATGGGGCATCATACACTCGCTTCATAAACCATTTGACACATTTTTATCACAGTGGTTAACATAGCCTTTCCGGCGTTATCTCAGTTACTGTGCCAAAACATTTACATTCTACATTTACCAAGTTTCGCAAATACCCCTGTAATATGCACCACAGGTGTGATCCCACCAATCCCCCTCCCTCTACCCACCCCCACCCCTTTCCCACTTCCCCTTATTGTTAAGTTGTAGCTGGGTTATAGCTTTCATGTGAGAGTCCCAAATTAGTTTCATAGTAGGGCTGTGTACATTGGGTACTTTTTCTTCCATTCTTGGGATACTTTACTAAGAAGAATATGTTCCAGCTCCATCCATGTAAACATGAAAGAGGTAAAGTCTCCATCTTTCTTTAAGGCTGCATAGTATTCCATGGTATACATATACCACAATTTATTAATCCATTCGTGGATCGATGGGCACTTGGGCTTTTTCCATGACTTAGCTATTATGAATTGGGCTGCAATAAACATTCTGGTACAAATATCTTTGTTATGTTGTGATTTTTGGTCTTCTGGGTATATGCCCAGCAGAGGAATTACAGGATTGAATGGCAGATCTATTTTTAGATCTCTGAGTGTTCTCCATATATCTTTCCAAAAGGAATGTATTAATTTGCATTCCCACCAGCAGTGCAGAAGTGTTCCCTTTTCTCCGCATCCACGCCAACATCTCTGGTCTTGAGATTTTGTGATATAGGCTAGTCTCATTGGAGTTAGATGATATCTCAAAGTAGTTTTGATTTGCATTTCTCTGATGATTAAAGATGATGAGCATTTTTTCATATGTCTGAAGGCCGTGCGCCTGTCTTCTTCAGAGAAGTTTCTCTTCAAATCCCTTGCCCAGCCTGCGATGGGATCCCTTGTTTTTTTCTTGCTGATGCGTTTGAGTTCTCTGTGGATTCTGGTTATTAAACCTTTGTCAGAGTTATACCCTGCAAATATCTTCTCCCATTCTGAGGGCTGTCTGCTTGCTCTGCTTACTGTGTTCTTAGCTGTGCAGAAGCTTTTTAGTTTGATCAAGTCCCAGTAGTGTATTTTTGAAGCTGCTTCAATTGCCCGGGGGGTTCTCCTCATGAAATACTCACCCAGACCAATTTCTTCAAGGGTTTTCCCTGCATTCTCCTCTAGTATTTTTATAGTTTCATGTTTTAAGTTTAAATCTTTAATCCAATGAGAGTCTATCTTAGTTAATGGTGAAAGGTGTGGGTCCAATTTCAGTCTTCTGCAGGTTGCCAGCCAGTTCACCCAGCACCATTTGTTAAATAGGGAATCTTTTCCCCACTGAATGTTTTTAATTGGCTTGTCAAAAATCAAATAGCGGTAAGTAGCTGGATTCATCTCTTGGTTCTCTATTCTGTTCCAGATATCTACTTCTCTGTTTTTATGCCAATACCATGCTGTTTTGATCACTATCGATTTGTAGTAAAGTCTGAGGTCTGGTAGTGTGATTCCTCCTGTTTTCTTTTTATTTCTGAGTAATGTCTTGGCTATTCGAGGTTTCTTCTGATTCCATATAAAACGAAGTATTGTTTTTTCAAGATCTTTAAAATATGACAGTGGAACTTTAATAGGGAGTGCGTTGAAATTATATATTGCTTTGGGTAGTATGGACATTTTGATAATGTTGATTCTTCCCAGCCATGAGCATGGTATGTTTTTCCATTTGTTAACATTTTCAGCTATTTCTTTTCTTAGAGTTTCATAGTTCTCTTTATAGAGATCTTTCACGTCTTTTGTTAGGTAAATTCCCAAATATTTCATCTTCTTTGGCACTACTGTGAATGGGATAGAGTCCTTAACTGCTTTTTCAATTTGACTGTTGTTGGTGTATATAAAGGCTACCGATTTTTGAATGTTGATTTTGTAACCTGAGACGCTGCTGTATTCCATGATCACTTCTAGGAGTTTTGTAGTAGAGTCCCTAGTGTTTTCCAGATACACAATCATATCATCTGCGAAGAGCGAGAGTTTGATCTCTTCTGACCCTATATGGATACCCTTGATCGCCTTTTCTTCCCTAATTGCAGTGGCTAAAACTTCCATTACAATGTTGAAAAGCAATGGAGACAATGGGCAGCCTTGTCTGGTTCCTGATCTGAGTGGAAATGATTCCAATTTAACTCCATTCAATATGATATTGGCTGTGGGTTTGCTATAGATAGCCTCTATCAGTTTAAGAAAAGTCCCTTCTAGACCAATTTTCTTGAGTGTTCTGATCATGAAGGGATGCTGGATATTATCAAAAACTTTTTCTGCATCAATTGACAGAATCATATGGTCTTTGTTTTTTAATTTGTTTATGTGCTGAATTACATTTATAGATTTATGTATATTGAACCAGCCTTGAGACCCTGGGATAAAACCAACTTGGTCATGATATATAATTTGTTTGATGTGTTGCTGGATTCTGTTTATTAGGATCTTGTTGAATATTTTTGCATCTATATTCATTAGTGATATTGGTCTATAATTTTCTTTTCTTGTTGGGTCTTTTCCTGGTTTGGGGATCAGGGTGATGTTTGCTTCATAGAATGTGTTGGGTAGTCTTCCTTCTTTTTCTACATTTTGGAACAGGTTGAGTAATATAGGTACTAATTCCTCTTTAAAGGTTTGGTAGAATTCTGACGTGAAACCATCTGGTCCCAGGCTTTTCTTTTTAGGGAGGTTTTGTATAGTTGATGCTATTTCTGAACTTGATATGGGTCTGTTCAACATTTCCACTTGATTCTGGTTAAGTCTTGGAAGGTGGCGTGCTTCCAAGTATCGGTCTATTTCCTTCAGATTTTCATATTTCTGAGAATAAAGTTTCTTGTAATATTCATTAAGGATTTTTTGGATTTCTGATGAGTCTGTGGTTATTTCGTCTTTGTTGTTTCTGATTGATGATATTAGAGATTTTACTCTTTTTTTCCTGGTTAGGTTGGCCAGAGTTTTATCTATTTTATTGACCTTTTCAAAAAACCAGCTTTTTGATTTATTGATCTCTTGTATTATTCTTTTGTTTTCAATTTCATTTAATTCTGCTCTAATTTTCGTTATTTCTTTTCTTCTACTGGGTTTGGGGTTGGAATGTTCTTCCTTTTCCAGTTGCGTGAGATGTCCCATTAAGTTGTTAACTTCCTCTCTTTCCGTTCTCTTGAGGAAGGCTTGCAGTGCTATAAATTTCCCTCTTAGAACTGCCTTTGCGGTGTCCCAGACGTTCTGATAGTTTGTGTCTTCATTGTCGTTTTGTTCCCAAAAATTGGCGATTTCTTTCTTAATCTCATCTCTGACCCAGCTATCATTCAGCATAAGGTTATTTAACTTCCATGTTTTTGTATGGGTATGCAGATTCCTGTTGTTGCTCAATTCAAGTTTTATTTCATGATGGTCCGAGAAGATGCATGGAATAATTTCTATTCCTTTAAATTTACTGAGGTTAGACTTGTGACCTAAAATGTGGTCAATTTTGGAGTAAGTTCCGGGGGCTGATGAGAAGTATGTGTATTCAGTTTTGTTGGGATGAAATGTTCTGTAGATGTCTGCTAAATCTAAATATTGGATGGTTAGGTTTAAATCTAAGATTTCTTTGCTCAGCTTCTTTCTGGAGGATCGATCCAACACTGCCAAGGGAGTGTTGAAATCTCCGACGATTATGGAGCTGGAGGAAATCAAGTTACTCATGTCTGTTAGAGTTTCTCTTATAAATTGAGGTGTATTCTGGTTGGGTGCATAGATATTAATAATTGAGATCTCGTCATATTGAGTATTACCCTTAACAAATATGAAGTGACCATTCTTGTCCTTCCTTACTTTTGATGGTTTAAAGCCTACTGTATCTGCAAATAAAATTGCAACACCTGCTTTTTTCTGATTACCATTTGCCTGAAATATGGATGACCATCCTTTCACCCTGAGTCTGTATTTGTCTTTTAAGTTGAGATGTGACTCTTGTATGCAACAAATATCTGGCTTGAGTTTTTGTATCCAGTCAGCTAACCTATGCCTCTTTAGAGGACAGTTTAAGCCATTCACATTGATGGAGAGTATTGATAAGTCTGGTGGAATTTTGGGTATCGAGTTTTTCAAAGGTCCAGTGGACATTTTTAATCCTTTCGCCAGTGTGGAAGTTGGAGTTTGATCCGAAGTTTCTGAATGAGTTTACTTTTGTGGTATAGGATTGTGTTGGTCATTGTGGAGGATAGGTCTGAGAACATCCTGAAGAGCTGGTTTACTTATGGCAAATTTTTTCAACATATGAATGTCATTGAAGTATTTAATTTCTCCATCATAGATGAAACTCAGTTTAGCTGAATACAAGATCCTGGGTTGAAAGTTTTTTTGCTCTAGGAGATTAAAAGTTGATGACCAGCCTCTTCTGGCTTGAAAAGTTTCAGCAGAGAGATCTGCAGTTATTCTAATATTCTTACCTTTGTACGTTATAGTTTTCTTTTGCCGGGCTGCTTTGAGAATGTTCTCTTTCATGTTAACTTTAGTGAAGCTAATTATGATATGTCTGGGGGATGACTTATTGGGGTTGATTCGTGCTGGGGTTCTGAAGCTGTCTGCTATCTGAATTTCAGATTCTCTAGGCATGTCTGGAAAATTTTCTTTCATAATTTCATGCAGAAGGGCCTCTGTGCCCTTGGAGGCCACTTCATCGTTCTCAGAAATCCCTATAATCCTTATGTTGCTTTTTTTCAGATTATCTGAGAGTTCTCTGAGTGAGTGATCCGTTTTTGCTCTCCATTTCTCTTCCTCTTTGAGAGATTGGGAGTGTTCGAAGACTTTATCTTCAATGTTAGAAATCCCGTCTTCTGCTTGCTCCATTCTGTTACTGAGGGATTCTACTGTATTTTTCATATCTTTGAGGGCTGTAAGTTCTTGGTTCAGTGTGTCTAAGTCTTTGGTGGTTTTGTCTTTAAATTCATTAAATTCTTGAGACAATTTTTGAATTTCTCCTCGAATTCCTAATTCCATTTTATTAATGTTGTCTGCAATCCAAATTCTGAAGTCGATTTCTGACATCTCAGCCAGTTGTTTATGAATGGGATCTTCAATCACATCTGCCATATCTTTTCTTGGGGGGGTTGATCTATTCTGGTTATTCATGTTACCAGAGTTTTTCCACTGATTCCGCCCCATGGTTATTTTACTCCCTTTGGTTTTTCCCCTGGGGTTTTATCGAGGGCCCGTACAGTGTTGTGGCCTGAGAAACTGGGGCCCTGTCTGGTGTGGTGGAGCAAAGTGGTTCTGTCTTGTTTTCAGCTGGTTTCTGTTCGATCCTATTGCAACTTCTACTCTGGCTTGAAGTCTCAGCTGTGTGGAAAAATCAGCAATTAAGTCACCCCGCCCGCCCACCTCTGGCCCCAGTTGGAAAAGGAGAATCAAACCTTCCTACAATCGCACACCCAGGGCACCGCCTGAAAAGTCCTCAGTCTATTAGCCCAGTTCAAAAGGTCCGAATCAACTGTCTCAATCGGCACTTGTCTCGGGTGGAAGGGTTCAAGAGGTCTCTGGGAACTGGATCACAGGGGTCTGGTGACTCCTCTGACACGGCTCACCCCAGTGCAGCGTGGAGTCAGGAGGAGCCACCCAGCAAACAGAGCAGTCTGGGAAGGTTGACGTCTCCTTCCCCACTTTGCCCCTCCATCGGACCCAGTCACTGGTATCTCTGCAGATGGCTAACCCAGTTGCCTGCAGTGAACAGACACTCCAGGGGTTTGCACCTGCCTGAATCACAAGGAAGTCTGCCAGGCCCCGGCAGACTGCCACTATCTAGCAGGAGGAGATGGGGCCTGACATCTTTGAGTGTTTGATGCAGGTGATGGGAAGGAGGTGTTCACTCAGGCTTAGCCCCGTCCCTGATGGATGCTGCTAACAGAACAGAACAGAACAGAACAGACAACTTTGCGGGGTTCTGTCTCTGTTCCTGTCGAAATTGCCTACAGTAGACGGGCTGTTTTGAATTCAAACGTCTTTGCTGCTGGAGATTTGCGTCTGAACACCTCTCTGGGTCGGCCCCGCCCTGGAAGCTTCCTGGGTTTGTGAGCCATGTCAGGAAATCCCCCGCTCACCGGTGGCCTCCTCTGGTTGCCCAGGGAGACAGGGGGTGTGGCCTCAGAATATCCAGAAGTGAGCGTTCTGCCATTAAAGAAAAAACAGCTGTTGATCTACCTCCAGGGAACTGCTGCTCTGGTGTGGGCACTCAGGCGACCCTTTTCTCCTCTGTCCCGCGCCCCAGAGTCAGCACTGAGCGGCAATAGTTTGTGCTGGGTCCACACCCCTCAAGAGATCCCCCAAGAATCAGAACTCTTGGGGGATGGGCCCCCAGACCCCGATTGGGAGTCGGGGGCGGGGGGGAAGCTAGAGTTTCATTCAGTTTTACGCAACACTACGGCCCGGGGAGGGCTCCTGCACTGCACCACAGGGAAGTGCCGCCAAGGCTTGATTTCCCCTCAGCAGCGTGCCCTCTCCTTGCTCACATGTCCCAGAGTCAGCGCTGACCTGATGCAGCTCAGGCACTGTGCACTCCCCTCGAGAAATCACCCAAGGATCCGAACTCCGGGGGGATAGGTCCTCAGACCCCGAGTGAGAGTAGGGGCTCTCAGCTCTCAGCGGGGAAGCTAGAGTCTTATTCAGTCTTGTGCCTGCCCCTTAATGTTGCCCGGGGAGGGTTGCTGCACTGCACCACAGGGAAGTGCCGCGAGGCGTGACTCCCCCTCAGCCCGGTGCCCTGTCCTCACTCGCGCGCCTCAGAGTCAATGCTGACCAGTCGCAACTCGGGGACTGTCCACTCCCCTTGAGAAATCACCCAAGGATCCTAACTCCTTGGGGACAGGCCTCCAGACCTCAGTGGGCGGGAGGGGAGCGCCAGGAGGATTCCCAAGTTTTATTCAGTTTTATGCCTGGCAGGAGAACGCCACGACACCCCAGTAGGGGAGGTAGGTCCAGTTTTTAGAAGGTCTCTCCTGTGGAGTGTAGTGGGAGGGCCTTTAATTTCTGCCCGCCTGTTTAATTGTGGGGCTCTTGAGCCGGTCTCATGGGGGAGGGGGACTCCCGTCCGCTTGGTGGTGGATTTTGTACCTTTTGTTTGCGTCCTTGTGATCACAACTTGCCTCAGCGGTGTTGATGTGCGTTCTTCAACCTTCTCTCTTGGTGAGGCTCAAGTCCACCAGGATACTTACTAAATTCCTGTCCCTTAACTCTCCTTCTGGACAGGAGCCTCTGTTGAAAGCTGGCTTCAGTCCGCCATCTTGCTCCCCTCCCTCTGGGAGACAGATTTTACAAATTAAATATAGGTTGATGAGATCTGAACTGGGGTTAAAAGTGGTGGACATTTCTAAAGGAGGTCTCATCCATTGGTAGAACATGAGGAACTAATTTTTTCTCCAGTTAGTAGAATACACCTCTCTTGCAAAGAAAGAAATTCACATTTATTAGAGTTTATACTGTGTTAGTTACCACATTCCACATGTATATAATCTCACTTAATCTGCACTGTCAAAATTGGCGATACTGTTATTCTCGCTTATTAGGAACAAATGTTGAGGGGCATCTCAGGGCCTCAAGGAGTGGAGGGTGCTTGGTGTCAAACCCCAGGCTGGAAACTCGCTATGGGATGTGCTAGTTTTATCATACCTACGTAGTGCTTTTCTTTCCCTGAATAAGGAAGACCAAGTAAAAACCAACCAAAATAAATTGTTTGTATTCTTCCTTTTCTAAACTTAACATAAACCTCATTATGCTCTGGTTGACATGTCATTCCCTTAGACATTTGTACAAACTACAAGTGTCTTTGCCTTAATTATCCGGAGGTTTCCTTGTTGGTCTTGGTTTGCCCGGAGTATGCCCAAGCCTCTAGAAAGACTTCCAAAAAGTGAAATAATATTATTGTGAATGGCTGGCCCTTGGCGCATGCCTGTTGCCTTCTAGTGTCCATTATTTTCATTCAAATAAAAGGAGTTTTTTAAGGAAACCCAATTGGATGGTCTGAAAATATTAAATGACCTACTTTTCTTTAATCACTGCTTTCTAAGATATTATAAGGGTTCTGAATTCCCTTTCCCCACTGGGAGGCAGATCCTTTGATGATCATCTTAGGGGGCTCTGTATTCTGTCCACAGTATAGTTGTCCAACTCAGCATAAAATTTCACATGACAATCTACTTCAAGCTTTCCTCTTCCTTGTCATTGGCTGTGACCGTGACTTTAAGAATATTAATTATAAACAATACATGTCTTCATTTCCAGTGCTTTCCTTCCCTCATGTAGGAAGCAGCTGCTATAATAATAAGTTTAGAAAGGAAAGCAGTGAACATCAGTGCATTCGCCTGGTTCTCAACCTTCTGTGTAGTTGCCATCACTGGTTCTCAACCTTCTGTGTAGTTGCCATCACTGCTGTTCTGGCTAACATTTGATTGATGGCCTCCACTTTCAGGTACATCTGTCATGAGGGTCTTCTGCCCCAGAGCACCCACCCTGCAGGCCTCTCCCCTGCACAGCCCCTGGACGTAGGGATTCAAGTTTGTCCTCTTCCAGGACAATCCTCTCAGCTCTACCCCCAGGAGTCTACCTCATGTAAAGCCATCTTCCATGGCCATCTTCCCTCCAGCACTGATCCCCAAAAGATGGCTAAAGATCATTTACTTTCCACTGTGTGTGTTTGGCACCAAGGAAATTCACACATCCTTACCATGCCTGTGAGCAAGGAGACTGCTTTACACCAGCTCAGTCTGCCCTGCTTCCTCTTCAGTTCTCTTTCTCTCTGTTCAGAAAGGCAGAGAGTTGGGCACTACATGAGTGTGTGTGTATTCAGAAGTGTAAGCGACAGCACCCCTTTCTATTACAGTATTACAGGTATGTAAGTGCTGCTCCAACAGCACCCCTATTACTTGACGGGGCAGGAAACTGCTCAGCCTTTCACCCTCAAGGTGAGACTCCCTCTCACCATCTATAATTTATTTCCCATGAGGCTACCATGTCTCTGGTGACACATAATTTTGCTCCTATTCCCCACACTTCTTGGGTATATTGTGCAGAAAGTAAGGTTGAGATGGTAAGTGGTAACAGGCAGTCTGATTACAGTCACAGTTAGGAAGTCCTGGAAGAAGATACATGGTCCCATTTTGTGGTAGCTGTCCTTAGAATAGAATGTATTTAGCGATATTTTCTTCTTCTTTGGCCTGATTTGACTTGTCAAGTCCTAGAGAACAGAAAAAGGCCTGTCGCATTACCTATTCCACATTTACTTTTTATTTTTTTTTATTAAATCATAGCTGTGTACATTAATGCAATCATGGGGTACAATGTGCTGGTTTTATAGACAATTTGAAATATTTTCATCACACTGGTTAACATAGCCTTCACAGCATTTTCTTAGTTATTGTGTTAAGACATTTATGTTCTACATTTAGTAAGTTTCACATGTACCCTTGTAAGATGCACCGTAGGTGTGGTCCCACTGATTACCCTCCCTCCACCCATCCTCACCCCTCCCTTCCCCTCCCTGTCCCCTTTCCCCGTATTCTTGGGCTATAATTTTCATATATTCATATGAAAGCTATAACTTGGTTTCATAGTAGGGCTGAGTACATTGGATACTTTTTCTTCCATTCTTGAGATACTTTGCTAAGAAGAATATGTTCCAGCTCCATCCATGTAAACGTGAAAGAGGTAAAGTCTCCATCTTTCTTTGAGGCTGCATAATATTCCATGGTGTACATATTCCACAATTTATTAATCCATTCGTGGGTTGATGGGACTTGGACTTCTTCCATGACTTAGCAATTATGAATTGGGCTGCAATAAACATTCTGGTATAAATATCTTTGTTATAACGTGATTTTTGGTCTTCTGGATATATACCTAGTAGAGGAATTGTAGGATCGAATGGCAGGTCTATTTTTAGATCCCTAAGTGTTCTCCAAACAGCTTTGCAAAAGGAACGTATTAGTCTGCATTCCCACCAGCACTGTAGAAGTTTTCCCTTTTCTCCACAGCCACGCCAACATCTCTGGACATTTACTTTTTAAATATGACATTACAAAAATTTACTGAACACCTTCCGTGTGACAGCCATCAGAGTCGATGCCAATATAGGAAACTGAGAAAACACAATTATCACCCTCACAGGAAGAGTCAGGTGCACGCCCTGTCTTTGACCACAGTATGCGTAGCTGGCCACTAGTTTTGACTCAGACCCTTTCTCACTGTGGTGACGGTAGTTATTAAGTGTGATGGGAATATTTAGAGGGAAGAATGGCTCTCTATGGGAGGTGGGAGGTTAAGAAAAACTTCACAGATGAAGGATTGTTCCTCCTGCCTCTTATAGAACAAGTAGGAATTAGCCAGTTGAAAAAGATAAGAACAGGCAGATAAGAAATAGCATGTGAAAAAACAGGAAGGCATGAAAGAAATAGAAAAATGCAACTAATCAACCATGGTCTGAGCAGAGAGTCCATAATAACAGCAGGAGAAGCAAGGCAATCAGATTTAATGACTTTTATTTTTTTACTATCGTCAATGATTCTGAATCTTTGTCAGGAGTAAGAATTTCCCCGGGGTCCGGGTTCAAATGCAAGTGCAAATTTCCAAACCCTGACGGACATTTACCAGTTTCTCTAGAAATTCTCAGTCAGTATTTATGAAGTAGTGCTCAATGTTCTGCACCTTTAAAGGCATTCCGGAATAATCGAAGCTGGTAGCTCATTGTGGTTCACTGTCACAGATTCAGAGAAGTCACTGAGGGGTTGTACGCAAGAGATACCATGCTTAGATTTGCATTTCAGACGTGAACTTCTGCCTACCTGGAACAAGGCAAGACCAGAGGCAGGGAACTGATAATGTGGCTATTACCATGGCCCACACGAGCTAAGACGGTGGGTCAGTGTCGGGGTGCAGGGTAGAGCAATCTGGCGGTATTAACGGATGCTAAAATGATCATCAGGCAGAAGGGTCATACCAGCTAAACTGAGTTTCTGACAAAGATTCCTAACCTAATTAACAAGGAGGGAAAAATGCGTACTGATCACGCTCCCGCTGAATTAGAGAGGAGCAAGTTTTGAAGACACCTATCTCTGTCCGGGGAGGATGTTCTCAGTTTTGTTTTGGGTTTCTGAGTGTATGCTGAGTTTAGTTTACATTTTCAAACTGGAGATGCAACTACCCGCAAAGAAACTCAGCCCTGAAACCTTGAGTTAGAAGTTACAGTCAATTTAAATTATAAAACCAGAGAGTGTATAACACAGATGGAGAGGTTTATTTTGTTATCTAAAGGAAGACCGTGGTACTCTTACAAAAGACATCCTGAGATATAAGAAAATTGTCAGAGAATGTTAAAGAGAAACCAAATCTATTTTTTTTTTTTTTTGCAGTTTTTGGCTGGGGTCAGGTTTGAACCCACCACTTCTGGTATATGGGGCTGGCACCCTGCTTCTTTGAGCCACAGGTGCCACCCACAAAGCTATTTTTTTTTTTGCAGTTTTTGGCCGGGGCTGGATTTGAAACCGCCACCTTCAGCATGTGGGGCCGGCACCCTATCTTTTGAGCCACAGGTGCCGTCCCAAAAGCTATTTTTTAAAATGGAGGGAAACTTACTAACAAAAGGAAACAAAGAAAAAAAAAACACAAAAAATAGATACATATTTCAGTTACCCGTGTATATCACAAAAAAAGTTACTGACAAAGAATAAGATGAGAGACAAAACATATTCATTTGGTGCATGTTTATTCATGGAATTTTTTTTTTTTTTGTCATTTATTGTTGATTTTGTTTTCTTATCTCACTGGGGAACAGGTTTTTTTGTATTTTGTATTTTTATTTTTTATTGTTTGGGATTCATTGAGGGTACAGAATTGGGTTACACTGATTGCATCTGTTAGATAAAGTCCCTCTTATAATTGTGCCCTGCCCCCAAGAGCTGTGCCCTACGCCATGAGCCCATCCCCCTCTCCCTGACCCTTCATTCCCCTCCCCACCTTGTATTAGCTCATCTGCTGCCTTCATATTAGAATTGAGCACATCGGATTCTTGCTTCTCCATTCTTGTGATGCTTCACTAAAAACAATGTGTTCCACCTCCATCCAGGTTAATACAAAGAATATAAAATGTCCAACTTTTTGAATGGCTGAATAGTATTCCATGGTACACATATACCACAGCTTGTTAATCCATTCCTGGGTTGGTGGGCACTTAGGTTGTTTTCACGTTTTGGCAAATGTAAATTGACCTGCAATAAACAATCTATTACAAATGTCCTTATGATAAAACGATTTCTTTTCTTCTGGGTAGATGCCCAGTAATGAGATTGCAGGACCAAATGGGAGATCTAATTTGAATTCTTTGAGGATTCTCCATACTTCCTTCCAAAAAGGTGCATAGCAGTCCCACCAGCTATGTAAAAGTGTTCCCTTCTCTCCACATCCACACCAGCATCTGCAGCTTTGAGACTTTGTCATGTGGGCTATTTTCACTGGAGTTAGGTGATATCTCAGGGTAGTTTTGATTTGTATTTCTCTAATAATAGGGATGATGAGCATTTTTTCATATGTTTGTTAGCCAGGGATTATTGAGTCTTTTTTTGTTTATCGATTTTAATTCTCTGTAAATCCTAGTTATCAAGCTTTTTTTTTTTTTTTGGCCAGGGCTGGGTTTGAACCTGCAACCTCCGGCATATGGGGCTGGCGCCCTGCCCTTTGAGCCACAGGCACCGCCTGTTATCAAGCTTTTGTCTGATTCATAATATACAAATATCTTTTCTCATTCTGCACTTTGTCTATTTGCTTTGATTGTTGTTTCCTTAGCTGAACAGAAGCTTTTAATTTTAATGAAGTTCCATTTGTACGTTTTTGTTGTTGCAATTGCCATGGAAAGTCTTCTTCATAAAATCTTTCCCCAGGGCAATATCTTCAAGTGATTTCCCCACACTTTCTTCAAGGATTTTTATTGTTTCATAGATTTAAATCTTTCCTCTGTCTTGAGTCAATTTTTGTAAGTGGTGAGTGGCACAGGTCCGGTTTCAGTCTTTTACGTGTGGTGGTTCAGTTCTCCTAAAAACACTTTTTGAATAGGGATTCTTTACACCAATGTATGTTCTTATTTGGTTTATCAAAGTTCAGGTGCCCATAAGATGTTAGTTTCATCTCATGGTTTTCTATTCAGTTCTAAATGTCAGTGTCTCTATTTTTGTGCTAATATTATGCTATTTTGATTGCTTTGGTCTTGTAGTGTAGCTGAAGAGTCTCTGGTAGGGCGATACCCCCAGCTTTGTTTTTATTACTAAGGATTGCCTAGGCTAGACGAGGTTTCTTCTGCTTCCATACAAAATGAAGAATTATTTCTTTCAAATCTTGAAAGTATGATGATGGTATTTTCATGCAGATTGCATTGAATCTGTCTATTGCTTTGGGTAGTGTAGACATTTTGACAATGTTGATTCTTCACAGCCATGAGCATGGAATTTTCTTCCATTTGTTGATATCTTCTGCTATTTCTTTTCTTAGAATTTCATAATTTTATTTGTAGAGGTCCTTTACCTCTTTTGTTATGTATACTCCTAGGTATTGTGGGGGTCTTTTGGAACCTACAGGGAATTGTGTCCTTGATCAGCTTCTCAACTTGGCTGTTGTTGGCATATACAAAGGCTACTGATTTGTGGACATTGATTTTATATCCTGAGATATTACTGTATTTTTGATCACTTCCAGAACTCTTGTGATTGTGTCTTAGGGTTCTCTAAGTATAAGATCATAATATCAGGAGCCCAAGAGTTTGAGGTTACGGTGAACTGTAATTGTGCTACTGTTCTCCAGCCTGGGCAACAGAGTGAGACCCTATCTCAAACAAACAAACAAACAAATAAACAAACAAAAAGAGGGTGCTGCCTAACCTCAGAGGGAGACCATTCTAGGGTAGCAACCAATAGTTAGGCAAATTCAATAACTCCTTAATTTGCCCGTGGATAAAGGATATGTGGAGGGGAGCTGAGGGGATCCCACTATAAATGTGGGAACTACTGCTCATAGGGGCTGTCTCGGGAATTCAGAGGGTCTAGTCTGAGCCTTTCTAGCTTCTTCCTTCACGTCAGATAACAGTAATTCTAGGTAATTCTGTTAGCCTGTGCCTGGACTCCAGGAAGAAGACTAACAGAAGAGGCTTATGCTGGGAGGACAGAGGATCTCATGGGAGATCAAGGCTTAACCTCCTAATGAGGAGCCTACTCAATCCACCCAACTTCCAAAGCCCGGCACTTACTGTCATGAACAAAATGCTGTGCTTGGCTTTTACATAGCTCTGAGAAAAACCCCGGGTGAAAATATTTATAACTGTACAAGAAGAGAATGTGCCTGTTATAATATTCTGATATGTTAATCCGCAGACATTTGCTTCCTGTTTTTTCCATTACTTGTATTAATATTTGGTTTGTACCCATCCATGAAAATCTAATACATCCTATCTCCCTCTTGTCTCCGGGGGCACAACCATGGGACTGGCAGGAACTCTAAGAAGCCCCAAATGTTTTCACCAGTCCATTAAAAACCAAGTACTCCAAGGCAGTTGGACATTGTTTAGAATCTTAAACTGAACATTTGAAATTTAAAACATTCAATCTCACATCTGAGACTGTGAATTAACATTCATTATTCTTGGCATTTTATAAATTGCTTATTTGGAACCTAAAAAATAATTATATTTTCAGTAAATAGGAAGTTCACCTTTCTGATCCAGCCAAATAAATGCTAAGTACATATTTAAAGATTACCAATTTAAGAGTATTTCAAAGATCTAATTGGCTACTTAGGTGTTTACACACCTCAGCCATGGGCCTACATCTAAACTTTGGAAGTCAGAGAAAGATGTAAGATGTACTTGGAAGGGAAATCAACTCTGTCCTTGGGTCTTATGCCTAGAGCTTCCTTTCAACTTTTTTGATAAGGATATGTCCTTCTCTCCTCTGTGTCTTGGGAATTGTGTATATGATTCTCTTAAAAGCGAAACACTTAGCAAGGCATTGTGAGTGGCACCTGTAGTCCCAGCTACGCAGAGGCTAAGGCAAAAGGATTCCTGAGCCCAAGAGACAGAGCTCACTGCTGTGAGCTATGATGACACCGTGGCACTGTACCCAGGGTGACAGAGTACGACTCTGTCTCAAAATAAAATAAAGAAAGAAAAAAGGAAACCTAGTTATGCACACAATCCATCATCTCACAGTTCACATAAGAGGCACCACAGAAATATTTGCTGAATATTGGATGAGATGAATTTCAAAGGGGCCATATAAAGTCCTGTGTTGTTCAAAGCGAAAATTGGCAAACATTCCACATCTAGGAAGTAATCTGCCTCTTTTGCTTGAACAATGGAAGGACACCTAGGGGTTTAGATACGTCATATCAGATTCTTATTCTGTCTGTGACCTTGGCTGTCACTTGGGTGACAGACTTAACCCCAGTTTCCGCCTATTTCCGTACCCTTCCCTTCCCCTGATCGTGGCATCAGAGCAACAAAGAAAATTTTTGCTGCCCTCAAAAATTTGGTGGTGGTGAGAAATAAATAAAATAGTCAACCCAAGGGTTAAGTCCTTTATGACTAAGCCATAATGCACGTTCCTACATGTCTGTGGGAGTAGTCAAGCTGACCTTTCAGCGGCCAATGAATTATTCAGACTCCACCGTCGTTTTGCTGCCCTCCAGCTCCTAATAAGATTCCTCTGACATGGATATGAGCACAGCAAATACGAGGAAAAAATTTCATGAAATATCTATTATGCTCCAATTATAAATATGCTCTGCCAGAAAAAACAATGGTTAGCATTAGTAATAATTAAACGGCCATATACAGCTGACCCTTGAACAGCATGAGTTTGAACAGCGTGGGTCCAATACTATGCCTGTTTGCCTCGGCCTCTGCCTCCGCCTCTGGGGCAGCAAGAGCAGCCCCCTCCACCCTTGTCCCGTCTTCAGCTACTCGGTGTGAAGACCAGGAGGAAGATCATTGTATCAATCCACTTCCACTTCAAAAATAGTAAATACATTTTCTTTTCTTTATGATTTTCTTTTTGTTGTTGTCTTTTTAAATTATTTTTTATTAAATCATAACTTTGTCCATGGATGCATTTGTGGGGTTCAGGGTGCTGCTTTGATATACAATGTGAAATGCTTACATTGAACTAAGTAGCACCTCCATCACAATTATACTCACTTCTTAATAGTTTTGAAAGGTACCATTGCATCATGCACATCAGGTGAGGTCCCCCCAAACACCCTCCCTCCTCCCATATCCCCCTCCCCTCCTCTCTCTCTCCTCTTGCCTTTATGATTTTCTTAATAGCATTTCTGTTGTTCTATTTCTTTTAAGAATAGAGTGTAGAATATATATAACTTACACAATATGTGTTAATTGACCGTCGGTAAGACTTCCAAACTACAGTAGGCTATTACGATTTAACTTTTGGGCAGTCAAAAGTTCTACATTTTTATCTGCATGGGGATTCAGTGCTCCTAACCCCTGCATTGTTCAAAGGTCAATTGTATTCTCCATAGTTTAATTGGAATGAGAATAATAACAGAAAATAATAGGATAGGAGGCCACATGATAAAAACTATAAGCTTCCAGTTGCGGGCTAGGTTTCTGGTAATTAACAGCGTTTTGCTATACATGATGCGACCTAAAAATCTACTTGAAATACAACATTTTCTTTAATAGATAAACATCTAATGTATTTCTTAAATTCAAAGCCTCACTTCTGGAGGTCCATCCATGGTCCATCCAAAAACACACAGGACAAATCTACTGAAAGAAAGTTTAATTCAAAAGTATACTTACAAGGTTTTATGGGGTACTTATTTTACTTTTCCCTTTTGCCTCCATCCCAAACAATCAGCATAAGAAATAAAAAAGAAGTACAAATTTCCTTCACGTTTTTCGTAAAATGAAAAATATTGTAATTATCTAAAAAAAAAAAAAAAACTAGCAGGAAATTCTTCTAGAGCTTAATGCTGAGGATATTAGTCTGCTCTGCTGAAAGGATGATCAAAGGTGGTAATGAGACAAGATAACCTTCCATTAGTCAGGTTATGAAAGAAATTCCATCAAAAGATGAAATCTCCAAAGTGTAAAATTGAAATGTTACAACTTGCAGATGACGCCTTGTCATCTTTTTCTGCAAAGGTATTAAAATGTCACAGCATCATAGGGAAGGAGAGTTTATTATTACTGAGATGTGAGGATAGGTACATATCTATATTTATGTAAGAACATCAAACCACTCTTTTCCTCTACGAGCGAAAAAGAGTGAGTATTCCTGAAAGACGCAGTTAGCAGTGATTTATGAGTCTTAATCCACATGAGACCAATTCATCACAGTTGTGAGTCCCTTGGCGCTGTTTTATGATTCTTTCAAGGGCTAAGATGAACTTTCTCCTTGAATTTCATGCAAATTCAATCGCATCAGCATAGCACTTTTATTTACTGGGGTAAGAAGTTAACATGCTTACCCTGATGTTTATTCTAATGTGTCACAAGTAAGGGTTTCCTGTAGAATGTTTCCATTTATTATAAAATGTTAAAGGGGCAGATAATACAATATGCATACCAGATGACAGAAACAGACAAAGAAAAGCAACTTAACACTGAGTGAGGTGGTTTGGTGTCGCTATGAGACCTAGGTTGGTCAGTCAAAGTCAAAATAATCAAGATTAAAGGTCATGCATTAAACACAGAATAGACTGTTATGCAACAACATAAACAAATAGCAATATGTGTTTTTGTAGGGAGTCCACAGTCCTAAAATGAAAACTTCAGCACTCCAAAGTTAAGAGATTTGCTTCCTATTTAAAATTGAAAATCTACTTAGGAAAATGTCATATTACGTGTGAACCTGCTCTGCTATCAGAGGATATAATTTAAAAAAAAAGAAAGAAACTTTCATCTCTCAATTAATCCAGCACTGTCAGAAAGAGCGGTCTGTAAAGAAGCAGTTCTGTATCATTGGCCTGCCATGTAGGGACGTTGCTAAAATATGCAAAAAAAAAAAAAAAAATGCTGTATCTTCCCAAACTAGAGCCACATCAGACCATAACTCAGAAAGATGCTCCTATCAAAAGCCTGTGGGAGGGCAGCATCCGTGGCACAAGGAGTAGGGGTGGTGGGTTCAAGCCCGGCCCCGGCCAAATCTGCAAAAAAAAAAAAAAAAGGCTGAGGCAGTGGAAATCTGTATGGGGAACTTAGGAATGCATGATTCTCAATTCATGTTGTCTTTGAAAAAAAAATGGTAGGTAGAGATGGACTCAGCAGTGCTAGCCAAGTGTGAGCGCACACACAGGTGATTTGAGTAAATTAAATTGTATCTGTGATTAACAAGAAACAACTCTGCTCTTTTTATTCATAACAAAACCAAAGCAGAGATCCAAATCTATTTCCCCAGGATTTCGTAGGAACGAGCCTCTCGAATCCAGGAAATAATAAGGTATTTGAGGAAAGCCTTGAAAATGCAGGGGTATGGTGACATGAAGAAAGAGATTTGAAATAAAAATATTTTAACATATGGAGACATGTGAAATGGCCAGAGATACGAGGGATATAATGAATTGATGGAGCTTTGGAGTTATATTACCTGAAAGGCCCTGAATTCCATGCTAAATAATTGGAATGTATTCTGCAAGTAGTGGAAAACTCGAAGAGTTTTGAGAAGAGGTAAGGTCATTAGGAATCCACCTGTGATGTGGGACGAAAATCCTCTAGAAGAATAGAAAATGAAATTGAATGCAAGAAATTAAAAGCAGGAAGTAAAATGGAGGCAAAAACAATATACGTGTGAAGAAAAAAGTTGGAAAAAGATATTCAAAAAACATTTTTGAGGTAGAATCAGGAAGATTTGGTTACTAATCAGGTTTGCAGGAGAAAGAGAGAAGGGTAAGATTTTGTATCCAAGGCAACTGGAAGATTGACACCGCTACAAATAAAAATAATGATTATGAAAGAACGGTAGATTATTTTATCAGGGATGAGAATGAGAGTGGGGAGAGAGATGCTGTTCATTTCAGATGTATTGTGTTTAGAGAAATCAGGTGTAGCCAACTAAAAATATTCATTAGCCACTTGAAAATTCCAATTGTCAACAAGGAGAGTTCTCGGGGCTGAAGGAGGTGATTTGGGAGCTATCTGAATAGTGGTGGTAATTGAAGTGGTGGAGATGAATGGGCTTGCCCAGTAGGAGAAAAATGTGCAAATCAGATGATAAGTGAAGAACGATTCAGACAGCCCACTTATGTCGTAAATGATCAATTTATCACAATCAATGGCTATGCCTCAACATTTAAAATCTAAGGATAGTGTGAACAAAAGAAAGAGAGATGTTACCAGCACTGGGTGCAAGTGGCTGATCATAGTATTTTCAAGGCCTTCTTAAAGCATTTCCTGTGTAGTAAAAGCTTTAAAAAAACAAAGTATGTAGGGTCCAAGGAAATGCCTTTATTTTTTTTCTTTTTTTATTAAGTCTTTTGTACATAGATCATAAATATATTTATGCCATTTTCAGGGTGTTGATTATTTGTACAAATTGGAGTTCTTACATCATACTAATCAACATAACTTTCACCTCATTTACCCAATTATAGCATTAGGACATTTGTGCTCTACACATGATAGATCCAACTTGTGCTTGATGTGCTCCATAGGTGTGGTCCCCCTACTATCCCTCCCACCCCTTCCCTCCTTCATCCCAGGCTAAAGTTGTGTTTCATTTTTCATATGCAAGTGTGAGTGATTATAAATTGGCTTCACAGTAGTACTGAGTACATTGGATATTTTTTTTTCCCATTCCTGAGATACTTTACTAAGAAGAATATGTTCCAGCTCCATCCATGTAAACATAAAAGAGGTAAAGTCTCCAATTTTTTAACTGCTGCATTAGTATTCCACGGTATACATATACCACAATTTATTAATCCATTATGGGTCAATGGCACTTGGGCTTCTTCCATGACTTGGCTATTATTAATTGGGCTGCAATGAACAAGCGGATGCAAATAAATAGCTTTAGAAAACTGAAGTGAGGGCAAAAGTCAGTCTGAAGTCATTTTCCAAATGAGACTTGATGGCTTTACATATCTCTCAAAAAAGTTTATGTCCCAAGAACTTTACATTTACAAATACTTTCATCTAAGAATTTAACAACTCAGTAAGGTATTAAAGGAATTGTTTTAAAATAAACTAGTGTGTTTGGATTAAAAGTATAACAATAACTAGAATGCTCATAAAATTTGGTTATAAAATTAGAGGCAACAAAATGACCTGAGATAATAATGGATTTGTGAAAAGTAAACTAACTTAAATAGACATTTTATTCTGTTTAACCCTTGGTTTGTGTAGTTTTATTCAAAACCTTTATAAATAAGCATAAAACAAAAAAAAAATCTAATGAAGGCCTCATTCAATACAGTTTTTATTCTGATCTTTTTGCATTATCTGTCTTAACATCTTTCCCTTTGGATAGGTATTTGCTATTATCTCTCCAAAATTAAAATTTTCTGTAACAAAAAATTAATTTTATATATAAATATATTTCACATCTTCAGTCTTTTTCCTCCAAAATAAATTTATATTCTGTAATAGACATAAAAGAAAAAAATGTCAAAAAACTTGAAAAGAAAAACTTGTCAACTTGAAGTATAGGTCATTAAATATAAAATGTCCACTTTCAAAACTCCATGAGCTTTTTTTTGATGAATATTTGATTTTGGACTTTGTTTTGTCACTTTGTCCATAGCCAACCATTGTGCCAAGATTTGACAATCTTGTGATTGTCAAAAAGAATCTGTTTTTCATCACATGTAACAATATGGTGTAGAAATGGTTTGCCTTTATATCGTCCTAGCAAAGAAAGGCAAGTTTTGGGATAATTTCTCTTCTGATGCTCTTTTAATTCACGCAGAACCCACATATCCAGCCTCTTTACCTTGCTGATTTGTTTCAAATGATCCAATATTGTTGGGATACTAACAGCAAACCTGCTGCTAATTCACGAGTAGGTGAAGACAGATCTACAGCTTTCAGCTTAATATCACCCATCATGGTCTCTGGTTGCCCATGAGGCTCATTTTCAAGATTAAAGTCACCAGAAAAGGAATTTCTCCAGCCGTCAAGACTCTGTGAATTCATTAGCCTCCTCCCTCCCAAAACTCCATTGCTATTTCAAGCTGTCTGCACTGCATTGTTTTGGTGACAAAACTCATATTTGAAAATAATATGAAGTTTTGCCTTATCGATGGTTTCACAAAAATTTATCTTAAAAAATGTGAAAGATAATCACAAGCCAAAATGTGCATTTGAAAGAATGAACACAAACCTTCACAATTCAAATAAAACAAGAAATGACAAAGTGACCTGTCTGAGATGTCAAATGTTAATCTTAGTGTATAAGGAAATGAGATACCAGACACTTAAAAGCCCAAATACCTGCCAGTCCTGCCTCTGAACCTTGCTGTTTGTCTCCCTGACTGTGTTCACCAAACTTAGCAGGCCGAGAAAGGGGACTTCATCTCTGATCTCATGGTCTTTCCCACTATCTCTGCTAAGATTATTGCTTTCTTTATTCCTGAGCTGTTGTAGAGGGTAGGGGAAACCAGGAAAGGGAGCAATATCGCAGAAGGAAGGGTGGGGCTGATGTTCAGGCAAATACATGTTCGGAAGGCAAAGAAAAAAAAAATACTGTTGTGGTCAGCCTCCATACTGATCAGAGGGTGGATAGGTATAAAGGTGGTTAAATATTTTGAATATCACCTCCCAAAGAAACTCGAAGAAGGCTTCTCAAACTATGCGTGGTGAAAAACAGCCATTTCCCCCCTGTTTCATCACAGACTGATGATTGTTAAGACAATAAAAGTAAAACATTAAGGGTGGCACCTGTGGCTCAAGGAGTAGGGTGCTGGCCCCTTATACCGGAAGTGGCAAGTTCAAACCTGGCCCCAGCCAAAAATTGCAACAACAACAACAAAAGTAAAACATTAAAGAAGTGAATTTTTTTTTAAAACATCAAGCTCATTTGTATTACTATGTTTATCAAAAAGTCAATTAATTTTCTATCAAATTTCTAAACATTTTCTCTCAATTTCTGTATTTTTCTTGTTGCAGTTGGCAACATCCATTTCTAGACTCAGCAGGAGTCTGCACCCCGCTCTGTGAGCAGCTCTGCCCCGGAAGATGTCATATTGCAGAGAAAAGGAGAGGAAACGTGTACAGGAAGGGTACAGAAGAGAGAAAAGAGCCAAGAACACTTTGGCCTGGATTTAGGGAGGTATTTTTGGTAAGGAAGGAACACAAGGCTTTGGTAAGGAAGGACATCCTCTATGGAAAATAATTTTAGGGATTCTTGTAGTTAAAAATCAGAGTTTGTATTCTTTGAGAAATACTAATGAAGAATAGATCTCTTTTCACTAATTTTGGTGGGATTTTGTTTGGTTTGGTTTTGCTTTGTTTATTTTTACTGAATTTCTGTCGGGAAAATTATGCCCTGACCTTTCAGCAGAGACTCGCTTTCTGCTTGAGACTTAGAGTCACGAGGAGGGTGTGTGAACTGCGTACATGCAGGAGGGCAGCAAACTGGCTTCCAAGAGAGAATGCACATGTGAGGTTTGGCGGCACCAGGCCAAATGGTCATGGTAAAGATTCTCTCAATTCCGAAGGTCTCTTGATGCTGGAGGCAGAGGTCCTGCTTAAGGTCTGTGGTTTTGCAAAAATAAGTTGGAGACATTCTGTCTGACACTTTCCATGCTCCCCCTCCCGCCCCCGTTTAGTGCTGATGTCTGATAAATAACTTTTAACTACATTTTCCTGCTTTTGATAATAAACACAGACCTGAGGTCTGCTCAGAAGAACTGAATTCCTCAGTTCCACGGCACAGACTCTGTGTCAAGCCTGTTCATTCCTCATGCCAACCCCCTTCACATTTCATGTTAGCAGAAACAAATAAGCAAATGCAGTGTGACTTGCCTTGTGTTGTCACTGGGCACTACGTACTGTGGAGAGAAACTACACAGTTCTGTTAGATAAAGAGGAGGAAGGCTATGCCCAAATTCTGGGTCAGGAAGTGTTTCCTAGGAGGGGAAATTTGGACTCTGAAACTTGACAGATAAGTCAGAGTCACAGAAGAGAAGAGCATTAGGAGACAAAAATCTCTAGGCTAAATAAATAAAAAGTAAATAAATGCTGGCCAACAACTAAATAGTAAGAAGAGCCCTTTACAGCCAAGGGAATTTAATGTGGCTGGAAAAAGGTAATGTGGCAGGATGGGACTGGTGACTTACACCTGTAATCCCAGCACTCTGGGAGGCTCACTTGGTGGATTGCTTGAGCTCAGGGGTTCGAGACCATCCCAAACAAGAGCAAGACCCTGTCTCCACTAAAAATAGAAAAATTAGCCGGTATTGTGGCAGGTGCCTGCACTCCCAGCTACTTGGGAGGCTAAGGCAAGAGGATTTCTTGAGCCCAAGAGTTTGAGGTTGCTGTGAGCTGTAATGATGCCACTGCACCCTACCAGGGCAACAGAGTGAGACTCTGTCTCAAAAAAAAAAAATAATAATAATAGGGTGGCACCCATGGCTCAAAGGGGTAGGGTGCCGGCCCCATGTGTCAGAAGTGGCGGGTTCAAACCCAGCCTTGGCAAAAAACTGCAAAATAATAATAATAGCAATTATAATGTGGCAGGGTGAGCATGGACTATGCCACTATTTTTAAAGGCAACCGGTTATATTTTTGTCTTGAATATTCTGAGTTATAGGCTTAATTAATTATTGAACATACCACCATCCATCTATCCATCCATCCAATACATACTTGGTACTGGGCTACACTAGAGATAAATGATATTTATATCTCAAAACATTTGACTTCCATTTTCCATAATTTAAGAGTGCAGCTACCAAAGTCAAGGCGACCAAAAAAAAACAAACAAAATCTTTGAGAAAAGCTGAGTTTCATCATTATGTCTATTTTTGTTATTGTAGAGGATGATGATTTGTTTTACTGTATTTTGATTTGCTATTTTTTTTTTGATTTGCTATTTTTCATATAACCATTACTACTACTGAAGTACTGATGGGCAAATAAATAAATAAATATCCTAATAAATAGTACCTGAGACTAGATTCAGGGAAATGAGTAAATCAAGCTCAGAGGCGCCTTAACCCCGGAAATGTAAAATCCCAACAAATAATTTAGGCCAATACAGAAATTTACAGGGCTGTCACTTGAGTTTTATGTGTTGTCAGAGGACAAAACACTTCCCTGAACCACCTGGTTCCCCACCACTCCTATTTTTGTTTTTGTTTTTCTTATCTAAATTTACTTATTCACCACCATCTCTCCATCCTGAAAACCCCTAGCTTAGCATCGTGATGTCCTTGGGGGACATATAAAATCCATGGCTGAGCACTTAAATAGTGCAATGCTGTTAATGTGAACTAGGTACTACTTTGCTTTCTGAACAGAAAAATATTAAGAACAGCAACTAACTCATAGTGTTCTCTTGCTAAGTGCCAAGTATTTTATTTTATACGAACGCAATATTAATAAGAATTTTGTTTGGTGTATATTATCTCCATTTCCCATCAGAGAAACTCAAAAGACAGTAGACGGTGGAGGTGGAGCAAGATGGCGGCCCAGTAACAGCTTCCTTGCATCTGGGCACCATGAGTCTGGGGAGATAGGACTCTAGGCATCTGTGGCAGGTGGGATCTGCCTATCATCACCCCTATGAGGATACAGGGAGTCAGCGAGAGACTTCTGGACCCCAAGAGGAGGACTAAAACAGTGGAAAAACGGCAAGTGGTCACGCGTGTTCAATCTGTCTAAACCCGCCCACAACTTCCACAGGCACAAGAACTTAAAGAGCAAGAGGAAGTGAAAGGAAAATTAGGGCAAGGAAACAGATAAAAGAAATCACTCATGAGGAAGAATCAGCAGAAAACTCCAGGCAACATGAAGAACCAGTCTAGAACAACCCCACAAAGGGACCATGAGGTAGCTACTTCAGAGGATTCCATCTGTAAAGAAATGTTAGGAATGACAGAAAGGGAATTTAGAATACACATGTTGAAAACAATGAAAGAAATGATGGAAACAATGAAGGAAATTGCTAATACAGTGGAAAATAACCAAAAGGAAATCCAAAAACAGAATCAAATAAGAGATGAACGATATGAAGAATATAAAAAGGATATAGCAGAGCTGAAGGAACTGAAACAGTCAATTAGGGAACTTAAAGATGCAATGGAAAGTATCAGCAACAGGTTAGACCATGCAGAAGAAAGAATTTCAGAGGTAGAAGACAAAGTTTTTGAGATAACTCAGACAGTAACAGAGGCAGAAAAGAAGAGAGAGAAAGCAGAATGTTCACTGTCAGAATTATGGGACTTTATGAAGCGTTCCAACATACGAGTTATAGGAATCCCAGAAGGGGAAGAAGAATGCCCCAGAGGAATGGAAGCCATATAGAGAATATTATAAAAGAAAATTTCCCAAACATCACCAAAAATTCTGACACACTGCTTTCAGAGGGATATCGGACCCCAGGTCACCTCAACTCTAACCGAGCTTCTCCAAGACACATTGTGATGAACCTGTCCAAAGTCAAGACAAAAGAAAAGATTCTACAAGCTGCCAGGAGTAAGCGCCAGTCGACTTACAGGGGCAAATCCATCAGAGTGACCACAAACTTCTCTAATGAAACTTTCCAAGCAAGAAGAGAATGGTCATCTACCTTTAATCTACTTGAACAGAACAATTTCCAGCCCAGAATTCTGTACCCTGCTAAGCTAAGCTTAAAAATTGACGGAGAAATCAAATCATTTACGGATATACAAACATTGAGGAAATTTGCCACAACAAGACCAGCTCTATAGGAAATACTTCAACCTGTTCTGCACACTGACCACCACAATGGATCAGCAGCAAAGTAAGAACTCAGAAATTAAAGGACAGAACCTAACCTCCACACTGATGCAAAAGATAAAACTAAGCAATGGACTCTCACCAAATAAGAAGAATAGAATACTACCACACTTATCAATTATCTCCATAAATGTTAATGGATTGAATTCCCCACTGAAGAGACATAGATTGGTTGACTGGATTAAAAAACACAAGCCATCCATTTGCTGTCTGCAAGAAACACACCTGGCTTCAAAAGACAAATTAAAGCTCCGAGTCAAGGGTTGGAAGACAATTTTTCAGGCAAATGGAATTCAGAAGAAAAGAGGAGTTGCAATCTTATTTTCAGATACATGTGGATTTAAAGCAACTAAAGTCAAAAAAGACAAAGATGGTCACTTTATATTGATCAATGGAAAAATACAACAAGAAGACATTTCAATTCTAAATATTTATGCACCCAATTTAAATGCTCCCAGATTCTTGAAACAGACCTTACTCAGTCTGAGCAATATGATATCTGATAATACCATCATAACAGGGGACTTTAACACTCCTCTTACAGAACTGGACAGATCCTCTAAACAGAAATTAAACAAAGATATAAGAGATTTAAATGAGACCCTAGAACAACTGTGCTTGATAGACGCATATAGAACACTCCACCCTAAAGATAAAGAATATACATTCTTTTCATCACCCCATGGAACATTCTCCAAAATTGATCATATCCTGGGACACAAAACAAATATCAACGGAATCAAAAGAATTGAAATTTTACCTTGTATCTTCTCAGACCATAAGGCAGTAAAGGTGGAACTCAACTCTAACAAAAATACTCGACCCCACCCAAAGGCATGGAAATTAAACAATCTTCTGTTGAATAACAGATGGGTGCAGGAAGAAATAAAACAGGAAATCATTAACTTCCTTGAGCATAACAACAATGAAGACACAAGCTACCAAAACCTGTGGGATACTGCAAAAGCAGTTTTGAGAGGAAAATTCATCACTTTAGATGCCTACATTCGAAAAACAGAAAGAGAGCGCATCAACAATCTTACAAGCCATCTTATGGAATTGGAAAAAGAAGAACAATCTAAGCCTAAACTCAGTAGAAGAAAAGAAATATCCAAAATCAAATCAGAGATCAATGAAATTGAAAACAAAAGAATCATTCAGAAAATTAATGAAACAAGGAGTTGGTTTTTTGAAAAAATAAATAAAATAGATAAACCATTGGCCAGACTAACGAGGAATAGAAAAGTAAAATCTCTAGTAACCTCAATCAGAAATGATAAAGGGGAAATAACAACTGAGCCCACAGAGATACAAGAGATCATCTCTGAATACTACCAGAAACTCTATGCCCAGAAATTTGACAATGTGAAGGAAATGGATCAATATTTGGGATCACACCCTCTCCCTAGACTCAGCCAGGAAGAAATAGACCTCCTGAACAGACCAATTTCAAGCACTGAGATCAAAGAAACAATAAAAAATCTTCCAACCAAAAAATGCCCTGGTCCAGATGGCTTCACTCCAGAATTCAATCAAACCTTTAAGGAAGAGCTTATTCCTGTACTGCAGAAATTATTCCAAAAAATTGAGGAAAAGGAATCTTCCCCAACACATTCTATGAAGCAAACATCACCCTGATACCAAAACCAGGAAAAGACCCAAACGAAAAGGAGAATTTCAGACCAATCTCACTCATGAATATAGATTCAAAAATCTATATTCAAAAATTCAAAACAATTCTATAGATTCAAAAATTCTCAACAAAATCCTAGTCAATAGATTACAGCTTATCATCAAAAAAGTCATTCATCATGATCAAGTAGGCTTCAAACCAGGGATGTAAGGCTGGTTTAACATACGCAAGTCTATAAACGTTATCCACCATATTAACAGAGGCAAAAATAAAGATCACATGATCCTCTCAATAGATGCAGAAAAAGCATTTGATAAAATCCAGCATCCTTTTCTAATTAGAACACTGAAGAGTATAGGCATAGGTGGCACATTTCTAAAACTGATTGAAGCTATCTATGACAAACCCACAGCCAATATTTTACTGAATGGAGTAAAACTGAAAGCTTTTCCTCTTAGAACTGGAACCAGACAAGGTTGTCCTCTGTCACCTTTACTATTCAACATAGTGCTGGAAGTTCTAGCCAATACAATTAGGCAAGTCAAGGAAATAAAGGGAATCCAAATGGGAGCAAAGGAGGTCAAACTCTCCCTCTTCGCTGACGACATGATCTTATACTTACAGAACCCAAAGACTCAACCACAAGACTCCTAGAAGTCATCAAAAAATACAGTAATGTTTCAGGATATAAAATCAATGTCCACAAGTCAGTAGCCTTTGTATACACCAATAACAGTCAAGATGAGAAGCTAATTAAGGACACAACTCCCTTCATCATAGTTTCAAAGAAAATGAAATACCTAGGAATATACCTAACAAAGGAGGTGAAGGACCTCTATAAAGAAAACTATGAAATCCTCAGAAAGGAAATAGCAGAGGATATTAACAAATGGAAGAACATACCATGCTCATGGACGGGAAGAATCAACATTGTTAAAATGTCTATACTTCCCAAAGCAATCTACCTATACAACGCCATTCCTATCAAAGTACCAACATCGTACTTTCAAGATTTGGAAAAAATGATTCTGCATTTTGTATGGAACTGGAAAAAACCCCATATAGCTAAGGCAGTTCTTAGTAATAAAAATAAAGCTGGGGGCATCAGCATACCAGATTTTAGTCTGTACTACAAAGCCATAGTGTTCAAGACAGCATGGTACTGGCACAAAAACAGAGACATAGACACTTGGAATAGAATTGAAAACCAAGAAATGAAACTAACATCTTACAACCACCTAATCTTCGATAAACCAAACAAGAACATACCTTGGGGGAAAGACTCCCTATTCAATAAATGGTGTTGGGAGAACTGGATGTCTACATGTAAAAGACTGAAACTGGACCCACACCTTTCCCCACTCACAAAAATTGATTCAAGATGGCTAAAGGACTTAAACTTAAGGCATGAAACAATAAAAATCCTCCAAGAAAGCATAGGAAAAACACTGGAATATATTGGCCTGGGGAAAGACTTCATGAAGAAGACTGCCATGGCAATTGCAACAACAACAAAAATAAACAAATGGGACTTCATTAAGCTGAAAAGCTTCTGTACAGCTAAGGAGACAATAACCAAAGCAAAGAGACAACCTACACAATGGGAAAGGATATTTGCATATTTTCAATGAGACAAAAGCTTGATAACTAGGATCTATAGAGAGCTCAAATTAATCCACATGAAAAAAGCCAACAATCCCATATATCAATGGGCAAGAGACATGAATAGAACCTTCTCTAAAGAAGACAGACGAATGGCTAACAAACACATGAGAAAATGTTCCTCATCTCTATATATTAGAGAAATGCAAATCAAAACAACCCTGAGATATCATCTAACCCCAGTGAGAATGGCCCACATCACAAAATCTCAAAACTGCAGATGCTGGCGTGGATGTGGAGAGAAGGGAACACTTTTACACTACTGGTGGGACTGCAAACTAGTACAACCTTTCTGGAAGGAAGTATGGAGAAACCTCAAAGCACTCAAGCTAGACCTCCCATTTGATCCTGCAATCCCATTACTGGGCATCTACCCAGAAGGAAAGAAATCCTTTTATCATAAGGACACTTGTACTAGACTGTTTCTTGCAGCTCAATTTACAATCGCCAAAATGTGGAAACAGCCTAAATGCCCACCAACCCAGGAATGGATTAACAAGCTGTGGTATATGTATACCATGGAATACTATTCAGCCATTAAAAAAAAATGGAGACTTTACATCCTTCGTATTAACCTGGATGGACGTGGAAGACATTATTCTTAGTAAAGCATCACAAGAATGGAGAAGCATGAATCCTATGTACTCAATTTTGATCTGAGGACAATTAATGACAATTAAGGTTATGGGGGGGGAAGCAGAAAGAGGGCCGGAGGGAGGGGAGTGGGGCCTTGGTGTGTGTCACACTTTATGGGGGCAAGACATGATTGCAAGAGGGACTTTACCTAACAATTGCAATCAGTGTCACCTGGCTGATTGTACCCTCAATGAATCCCCAACAATAAAAAAAAATAATAATGAAGAAAAAAAAAAAAAAGAAAGTAGAAGCTTCTCCAAAGCTAGGGAAAGTGGGAAACTGCTATGGAATAAATTGTGACCCCTGCACACTTACCTCAAATTCACATGTTGAATCCCTAACAATGTGACCATGTTTGGTGATATGGTCTGTGAGAAGGTGATAAAGGTTAAAGAAGATTATGAAGGTTGGACCGTGATTCAATAGAGATAATACCTTTATATAAAGAGGATGTCATTTCCACTATTACAGGAAGAAGGTCTGTGAGCCAGGAGGAGAGACCTACCAGGAAATCAATTAGCCAGCACCTTGATCTTGAACTTCCTGGCCTTCAGAACTATGAGAAAACCCTCTTCTGATGTTGGAAGCAGCCAGGATATGGCAGGCAGACTAAGACAGCAGCTGTCTTACAACAGCGAGTAAATACACAAGCCAAAACTCAAAGCCAGGACTCAACGACCCCAACTCTCGTGTTCATTCCACAATTTTATTGATTCCCCTGAAGGTTGGAAGCGGAGCAACTTAATAATTTTATTGTTGAGAATTTTCAGTTTTAATCTATCATTTGGTTTGGACAATTCTCCATCCATAATCTTGTTCTACTTAAGCTTGATAGAAAGGATTTCTTTTATAGTTATTTCTTGTTTCTCTCTCTGATCTTTCCTTTTTTGTAATGTCACTATCACCATATTAACTACCATTTACAAAGCAAACAAGAAAGTCAATTGTGGCACCCACCTCTAGCTACCACCACTTAAAATAACTCATTCTCTTTTGAGTATGCAGCTGGATCATGTGTAACAGCTTCCCTTGGAGTGAATACGTTAATAAGAAACAAAAACTGAGGATTAGAGAGCAACTTTGGAATGGAATGCTGGTGAAAATGATACGGGGCACTTCAGGATCTAACCCATAAATATTTCCTTCACCGCCTCCTCCAGAATCTCTCAATGTTCTACAGTTGGAATGTTCCAGGTCACGCACAGAGAACAGCAGAACCTCCATCGTCCTGTGACGCACAACTCAATGGAGGAGAGACCTGCTCTGCAGTCCTCACCACCTGTTAGCCCCAAACCATTAACTAAGCAAAAATTAAGTTCATAAGATTTTTTTTTAACAGGTAAAATCAGTTACTACTTTTTTCATCTCATTATTAACAATAAGAATTGCAGGCCAAGAATCAGTAATCCAAAATGATGAAATGAGATGTCAGGTTTTATGGTATTCTAAGGCAGATGCAGTAACTTACAGATCTGGCTTTAGAATTGTAATTTACCAGCAAAATTGAGAAATCCAGATTAGGTCAGAATGTATTTACAACGGAAAACTTTCCAGTTTGCTATTTTGCAAAGTTAACGCTGCACCCTTTATGAACTTTAAGATCCTTTACTGTTAATTGTCACATGTCCTGTGCAAAAACTAAAAATGCCAGCATTACATTACTGTCTGTAAACTTAAAGATGTTACGTACTCTTAGAAGCTCTGTTTCCTCCTCACCTTCCAGAAAGTTTTTTCTTTCATTTGTATCTATTGCACAGAATAAGAAACTATTTTTGGTACCTATACACTGCTGAGGGTGGTGAAAATGTCTATAGGAACCTCATTTAATAATATTATTTGTGGTATACATAAATGGCACAGTTGATATGAGATTAGTATAGTGTTATGTAAAATTTGGTTTAAAAGTCTAGTTAAAGAAGAGACTTTCTGTAACTTTGAAGAACATTAGTATATGCTCAGGAATAACAGTTGCCTCACAGAAAATAGAATATGTAATTTGGATAAGAGTGTTCTTGCATTTCTAATTCAATACATCAGTGTAGTTAAGTTACACTGTAGTCCTTACTCCCATCTGTCGTAGAGCAGAATTAGTCATTTTGTATGTGTGCCTTCTCTACTTGAATGTCTCTAATTGAAAAGTACACTGTATGTGTTTAAAAGCAAAGAATAGGTATCCCACAGATGATGGTGGAGTTCAATTGAATATCTACCAGAAGAGAGAAAAAAAATGGGTGAAAATTGAAAATATAGTTCAAAGTCGATTCACGGCCCTCACTGTTGATACTTCAAGTTCAAATGAACATTAAAAGAATTTGAAGATTGTCACACGCCATACCAAGCAGCTCATTTATTAGCAAGTGTCATCTCAAGCAGCTTAAACTAGACGCAATGGACATAGGTTTATCAAACATTTTTTTGCAGAAATTCTTTCCTCATTCTTGGTCTATGTGATTAATGTTGCAGATGTCAAATGCGACTTGAGTATTACAAATTTAATACAGTTTTCTCCTGTCCTAAAATGTGTATACGTATTTTGGGCACGGTGTGTGTGGCTTTCCCCCTTCTTCAGTCTGTTTTAGCCTATGGTAATGATGTTCATTCAGCCGCTCAGTGGTAGATCCTTAAGACCATCGAGGTCTCTACATGGCCTTGTCCTAATGGAGACAGTGCAGGAGTAGATTTGGATGACCACAGGGGTCAGAAATTACGTTGTTCTTCTAAGCTTAGAATCCGTTTGTCTGCGGTGACCTTTCTACATCCTCCCCACCCCCCGGCTTTTTGCCGTCCTTGTACAGCTGAGTGTAGCAAGTGCTGTTTGTGATGCGTCGGTCTTTACCAGCAAAAGCTGTGTATCCAAGAAACATGTTTAATCTGGTCATGTTTCAGCTATGCAGGGCTCACTATGTAACTATACAATGATCTATATATGCTTACACATGGACTCTGAGAAAGTGTTCATTCCTCAGGAAATACTAAGCCAGCCTCATTTCTTCTTTATTTATTTATGGGAAAAGAAACATATAATTTTCCAAACATTTATTGCAGAAATATTGGCATGTAATTTGAGAAATTAAGAAATAAGGAAAAGAAGAGAAAAAAATGGATTTCTTAACTTTTATTTCCTTGGAGTCTCTGGATGGAGGGACCTTCAGTAAGACGATCGGATTGAGAAGCCAGCGTTGTAATTTTAATTTAACGATAATGCATGATCACTGGTATTAGCATTATGCAATTGTATTTTCAAAGGCTATGCATTAGAAGTTGCATCAAACGACAAATAAAAAGCACTTCAGCTTTGAACATCCCTCCCTCGAATGTCCAATAGAATAAAACCGGAATAATTAGGAAGGTGGAAGAGTCACTAGGACCAGAGGCTAATAAAAGAGATTTCCCAAACAGAAAGAATATTTACACATTAAAAAAAAAGAGATGTACATGAAACTTTGTATTCACTGCTTGCATCTTTCCAAAAGTGAACATTAAAATAAATAAATACATAAAAACTGATGTCAGGTCTTTGCAGAAAGATCTACAATTCTTTACTTTTCTGGACTTTGGTAGAAAAAGAAAATCATGCCATTTCTATTCAGTAACATTAAAATAAATGCATAAGAATGCATGCTGGTGAATTTACAGAGAAAATTTTAGTCCTCGTGGAAGAGAAGAGTGAATGTGATTCTTCATCATTAATACCCGTAACTACTATAATGTATTCCAGAGATTGCAGGTGACACTATTTGGTTTGAAAACCTCAGTTGTACCAAAGTTATATATCTATGTTGTGATTCCAATAAGAATGGAAGTGCCAATAAGCCAGTTGTGAGTGGTTTTCTTTGCCGCTGGCTTCAGGGCCAAGGTTAATGAGTGTAAAGGTGATGTAGCCACACGAGTGATGACATTTGAGGAATGAAGATTTCCACCTAATTCTCTCCCTCGCCCTGACTACAAAGACCCTTTTCTTTGTGATGTAACATAATCCCAGGTCCCCAGCCTTCTGCATGGCCTCTCTTGGGCAGTCATTTTGTTCTGCCTTCTAGAATCCCATTTTAAAATGCTGACTTTCCAAGAAAACAAAGGTCACACTTTAAATAAATATGTCCAAATTTATCACCGCCAGCATTTCTTCACACACAGATTTGAATGTTTGTATGCATTCCACCAATTGTATTTACTAAACGGCAAAAATATTCATTTCATTTTTATTCACCCAAGCACTTTATTACTAACAATTAGAATTATACTCTTGGATTATCAGGAGATAGCAAATACTATGAAAATATATCATCACAAGAAAACATAATATTTACTTTCATTTATTTGTTTCCTCTAAAGTTGCAAAGTGACTGTTGAGAACACGTGGGATCTTTTGGATTCATATGGAAATATTTCTGAGGAACCCTAAAATTTATTGTTTATTCAATTATGAATCTGAATCTCACACACACACACACACACACACACACACAGTCTTGATGTTAAAGCAATGAAACATTTGCTGCCTGGGCATCTCTTTTTATTGGAAAGCAAAATCATTCCTGGTAGATCTCCAGGGACTTCCCTCAGCTCCCATTGGCCAGGTCACATAGTTAGCCTGTACCGTGGGGAGTCAGTTCTGTCAACAAGGAAGAGGGGAGGAAGGGGGTTTAGGGTCACAATCAGCCATCACAGTGGCACGGACAGTTTAATAACAAAATCCTTCATTTTTCCTGTAGTGGAGTTCGACTCTATTTTTGATGTTTGATTGTAAAAGGTTCTGAGGCCAGAACCTCTTATAACCAAAGAGTTTTTACCCATCAGGACCAGCTGCTAAGAGATCCCAGGTGCTGCCTTTAGTGCAAGAAAGAAGTTCGAACCACACAAGCCCCTGCTCCCGTGGCCACTCACCTAGTACCATTCCTACCTATCATAAAAACCCCACAAGGATCCCCTTTGCTTGTTCTTTCAAGCTACATTTGGCGCTTGACCAGTTCAGTGGCCTGCCCTGTTCTTTCCCAGGAAGCCTCACTGAGTGTGTTATAAATTCTTCTGTACCCTCTTAGGATGTGTGTACATGTGTGTGTGTGTGTGCTTGTGTGTACGTGTATGTGCACATGTGCGTGCGCGTGTGTGTGTGTACAGAATCATCAGTCTTGACATCTAAACCACATTATTTTTGGTGGAGATTCCATCCTTGTTCTGCAAGATGTCTTAAATAAGCACTTTACTTTTATAAGGTGTTTTCAAATGTATTCTCTCCTTTACAATAATCCTACCAGGTATTTCCAATTATCTAAATGGTTAACAAATTATCAAACTGGGATTCTAGAAGACAATGGACAAATGACCAATAACAAATCTAGAGCTCAAATATCCAGCCCAGTGCCACTGCTTCTGAACTACAGTACTATTGATATGTTCTCTAAATGTGGTTTGGTAAAATGTCTTTATTCTAAGCAATTTAAAATTAATGATATATTATATGGGGCCTGCTAAAATTTCTGCACTAGCAGTGAAACAGAAAAGATTTATGCCAAAGAATTATGAAACAACAGCTATATGGAAAATATTGTCACTTGGTTTTCAGAGCACAGGAAGTTACGATGACATAACGTGTATAACCACACATATATAATCTGACCAAATTAGGATTATATCTAATAGTGTGTGTGTGTGTTCTCTGTAATTTTGAGAATTTTCTTAGGATCAATCTGTGCTGAACATTTTACCAGCTTCATCTCATTTAATCCTCACAGCTGCACTGGGAGGTAGATATTTTTCCTACTTCACTGAAGAGAAGCCAGGGGGTTAAGGAGTTCATGTAATTTGTTCAAGGTTATAGACCTGGTATGTGGCAGATCTGGGATTGTATCAGACTATCTGAAGACAAGCAAAGTTTGTGGTCTTAACAAGCTTGATCTTAACAAGATCAAGTTTGTGATCTTAACAAGATTCTATCTACCTAATGATTGTCATATTTTTGGATGCTAATAATAAGTACATTTTAAAAGACTTTTTATCAATCTAATACTTCAACATCTCACCAACTCAGACGTACACATTATTTGAACATAATGATTACCAAAGATTATTTTCTATGTTCTTGAAGATAGTTTGAGTATCCACATCTTATTACATTTTAAGATAGTATTCTTAAGAAAATGAAAACATTTCATACTCAACTTTATATGGTCACTCATCATTTAGTAATTCTCAGCATGTCTACAGTTATTTTTACAATTTGAAAGTGTTTTCAAACTCTCATTTGCTCCTCATAAACAGATCATCAAGGTAGAAATAAAAAACATTATTATTCCTCATGTAGCCACAGATACCATAGAGAAGGTTTATGCATAATATTTTAGTGACTGGTATGCTTCTGACATGAGAATAAACAACATAAAAATACAATAGCCTCTGAAAGATAATTTTTATTTTTTAAAAAGATTTTAACATACCATTGTGTGCTATAGTGCAGTAAACAGTGAATAAATCATGCTTCCATTTGAAAAGTTGTAGGAAGTCCTTTTAATGTTTTAAAACGTCTATGTTGGGCGCCGCCTGTGGCTCAGTGGATAAGGCGCCGGCCCCATACCAAGGGTGGCAGGTTCAAACCCGTCCCCGGCCAAACTGCAACAAAAAAATAGCCGGGCGTTGTGGCGGGCAACTGTAGTCCCAGCTACTCGGGAGGCTGACGCAAGAGAATCACCTAAGCCCAGGAGTTGGAGGTTGCTATGAGCTGTGTGACACCAGGGCACTCTACCCAGGGTGATAAAGTGAGACTCTGTCTCTACAAAGAAAAAAATTAAAAAAAATAAAAATAAAACGCCTATGTTTATTCTACAGGTAATATATTTGGGTACGTGTGGTATTTTATACACTATGAAATATCAGAAAAATAGAGATAAAAGGTTTGTAAATATTGTTTCAAAATTGATTTAATTATTTTTTCAGTAAACTGACGCATGTAAATTACTTTTCCAATTAATTAACACATTTACAATTTTGGTCCTAAAGAATAAACTTTACTTATTTATTTGTTCATTCAACCAAGAACTTTTACAGAGTACTGAGGAAGAGGACCTTTCCCTTGGCTTGACTAAGCTTTAAGATTGGCCCCTGACCCGCCTTTACTATAGAGTATTTACTTTAGAAAACTTGGCCAGGAAATTCTTTCTCTGCCCCTTTGAGATGTAAATCTTTTTAAAAGCCCTATTGACACTTTTAAAATTCAGGCTTTTCTTAATGACCTGGGATCTGTCCCTTTGAAATGTAATCAAGGAAGACAGTGCCCTATTTCCCATTTTTGTGGAAAAGTAGGAGCCTAACTTAGTCAGTCACCTTTCCCGAGGCTGTAAAATGAGCCCCAGTTAGGAAAACAATCCATGGATCTGTAGTCACCCCACCTGGGCTCTAAAGAACTCCCCAGCCCTTTGTTTCAGCAAAGTAGAGCTCAGATTGAATTTCAGCCTCTCTTGCCAAAGTTTGAATGAAGTTTGCCTAACCTGTGAGAGTTTGGTGCAGGTTTTGCTTTTATTACCACACCTTCAAGGAGTTCAGAGTCTAGAGTTTGGGTGTGTGAGGGAGGTAGGGAGGAGTTTGCAAAGAATTAAACAGAACATTACCATTCGTATCACAGAGATGCCATAACGGAAACACCGTGTAACAAACTATTTTTTAAAAACAGTAAACAATCAAATATAGTTATGCAAATAAGTCAGGGAATACGTTCTAAAACAAATCTAAAGTAAACCTCAAAAATAAGCAACTGGTAAATTTCCGCATTATTATAATAAACAAGGGCTTATAAGAGTTGCCTATTCAAATCAGCGCTGTTCCAGCTGCCCCAGAGACAAGGGCATTCAACACATCTCTACCCTGCTCTGGCCATATCCTTTGCACAAGGATGTGTGTCACTGTGCAAGGCTCAGAGAATGTAAATCATACTAAAGCATGAAACGTGGCCTCAGAGAACTCACACTTGACCTTGCTAATCAAAGTAATCAGCAGTTTAAAGCAGGCGAGTTTGCAAAATAGCGCCATCTGTCTTTGGCTGGACTTCCTGCTACCCTGTTCTAGGAACCCCAAACAGAATCAAGCCCCAGCCTGGTCTCCAGCTTTTCAGATACAGACTCTGTTAGTCTGCCTGGCTGCCTCTTTGCACCTTTTCTACTAATTAATTAAAATGCCCATGATGTGTAGGTGATTGTCTCAGAGAACAAATCTCTACCCCTCTATTTTAATGATAACAGAGTGAACGATTTAGTCATAAAGTAGTAAAAGTTACTAAAGTCAGGCTTTTCCTATTGGCCTATATAATGAAATGTTTGGGGAGAAACTTTGGAAATCACCTGGGTCAACCCCCTTGTGATATCGGAGGGACAGATATACCAGCCTTAGAATCCTGCCTCCAACCACATAATCCCTTGGTGACCTGGAAGTGGGTTTCTCTTTGTTAGCTTCATTTCTCTGAGCTAAACAATGAAATAATTGTTCTTTTTACAGAGTTTTTGGAGACCAACTATATGTAACCAACCAATAATGACTGTTGCACAAATATAGGTTTCAGTAACTCTTTAATACGTATTTAATCATTCACTCCATAAATATTTGTTGGTGGCCCATGTGTGCCGTGTATTGTTCTGGAAGAGTCAAAAAAAACAAGGAACTAGATAAAATATGTTCCTCCAATTGGTGGTCAAACTTATATTTGAAGACCTGTGATGATGGAAAATTTACTATTCAGGTTTTTCTGATTGTAAGAAATATTGCCTTTAATTAAGTCAGAAGTTAGTTTCTCCCCAATTTCTGTTAACACTGTTCCTATAGAACTAGAGCTTATATTGTCTAAGCATATTGGCTTTTCACCTACAGGCTTCTTTTAAAAATATATTTTTTCAACGAAAAGCACATTTTATTTCTTTAGCCCACAGGCTTTTAAATATAAGAATGTCCTCTCCTAGGAGGTTAAGGCAGGAGGATCACTTGAGCTCAGGAGCTCAAGACCAGCCTGAGCAACATAGTGAGACCCTGTCTCTACTAAAAATAGAAAAAAAAAATTAACAATTAACAGGGTGTTGTGGTGGGCACTTGAAGTCCCACCTACTCCAGAGGATGAGGCAAGAGGATCTTTGAAGCCCAGGAGTTTGAGGTTGCTGTGAGCTGGGCTGACACCATGGCACTCTAGCTTGGGTGACAGAGACTCTGTCTCAAAACAAACAACAAATAAACACAAACAACAACACAACAAAAACCACAATACTAATGTGAAAATGGTAGATGAACAACTACACACCCACATGAGAGAAAAACACAGTTAAAGTCAAGAGCAGGGCTAAGGAGGACAGAGGGAAAGGGGGAGGGGGATTGAAAGGTTAATCTCTCCCCCGAGGGGGACCATGTAAGGGTATATGGCACACATCTGGATGAAGGGCTCAACTACAACTCAGACTTTACTTAACAAACGCAATGTAACTTAGCCATTTGTACCCTCATATTCATCTAAAATTTCAAAAGATTATTACTGTTTAAAAAAAAATAATGCAGTCTGAATGAGTCTTGGCTTCTTAAAAGGTCTGCAATTCACTCTAACCCTACATTGATCAATTTGTCTAACTCTCCCCCGTTTCTTCACTTCTCTCTTCTTGGGGAATAGTGGACAGAAGTAGTCTTATTTTCTCTTTTGAGATAAAGTATCTCTATTTATTTATTTATTTTTTTATTGTTGGGGATTCATTGAGGGTGCAATAAGCCAGGTTACACTGATTGCAATTGTTAGGTAAAGTCCCTCTTGCAATCATGTCTTGCCCCCATAAAGTGTGACACACACCAAGGCCCCACCCCCTCCCTCTGTCCCTCTTTCTGCTTCCCCCCCATAACCTTAATTGTCATTAATTGTCCTCAGATCAAAATTGAGTACATAGGATTCATGCTTCTCCATTCATGTGATGCTTTACTAAGAATAATGTCTCCCACGTCCATCCAGGTTAATACGAAGGATGTAAAGTCTCCATCTTTTTTAATGGCTGAATAGTATTCCATGGTATACATATACCACAGCTTGTTAATCCATTCCTGGGTTGGTGGGCATTTAGGCTGTTTCCACATTTTGGCGATTGTAAATTGAGCTCCAAGAAACAGTCTAGTACAAGTGTCCTTATGATAAAAGGATTTCTTTCCTTCTGGGTAGATGCCCAGTAATGGGATTGCAGGATCAAATGGGAGGTCTGGCTTGAGTGCTTTGAGGTTTCTCCATACTTCCTTCCAGAAAGGTTGTACTAGTTTGCAGTCCCACCAGCAGTGTAAAAGTGTCCCTTCTCTCCACATCCACGCCAGCATCTGCAGTTTTGAGATTTTGTGATGTGGGCCATTCTCACTGGGGTTAGATGATATCTCAGGGTTGTTTTGATTGGCATTTCACTAATATATAGAGATGATGAACATTTTTTCATATGTTTGTTAGTCATTCATCTGTCGTCTTTAGAGAAAGTTCTATTCATGTCTCTTGCTCATTGATATATGGGATTGTTGGGTTTTTTCATGTGGATTAATTTGAGTTCTCTATGGATCCTAGTGATCAAGCTTTTGTTTGATTGAAAATATGCAAATATCCTTTCCCATTGTGTAGGTTGTCTCTTTGCTTTGGTTATTGTCCCCTTAGCTGTACAGGAGCTTTTCAGCTTAATGAAGTCCCATTTGTTTATTTTTGTTGTTGTTGCAATTGCCATGGCAGTCTTCTTCATGAAGTCTTTCCCCAGGCCAATATCTTCCAGTGTTTTTCCTATGCTTTCTTGGAGGATTTTTATTGTTTCATGCCTTAAGTTTAAGTCCTTTAGCCATCTTGAATCAATTTTTGTGAGTGGGGAAAGGTGTGGGTCCAGTTTCAGTCTTTTACATGTAGACATCCAGTTCTCCCAACACCATTTATTGAATAGGGAGTCTTTCCCCCAAGGTATGTTCTTGTTTGGTTTATCAAAGATTAGGTGGTTGTAAAATGTTAGTTTCATTTCTTGGTTTTCAATTCTATTCCAAGTGTCTATGTCTCTGTTTTTGTGCCAGTACCATGCTGTCTTGAGCACTATGGCTTTGTAGTACAGACTAAAATCTGGTATGCTGATGCCCCCAGCTTCATTTTTGTTACAGAGAACTGCCTTAGCTATACGGTTTTTTTTCCGGTTCCATACAAAACGCAGAATCATTTTTTCCAAATCTTGAAAGTACGATGTTGGTATTTTGATAGGAATGGCATTGAATAGGTAGATTGCTTTGGGAAGTATAGACATTTTAACAATGTTGATTCTTCCCATCCATGAGCATGGTATGTTCTTCCATTTGTTAATATCCTCTGCTATTTCCTTTCTGAGGATTTCATAGTTTTCTTTATAGAGGTCCTTCACCTCCTTCATTAGGTATATTCCTATGTATTTCATTTTCTTTGAGACTATGGTGAAGGGAGTTGTGTCCTTAATTAGCTTCTCATCTTGACTGTTATTGGTGCACAGAAAGGCTACTGACTTGTGGACATTGATTTTATATCCTGAAACATTACTGTATTTTTTGATGACTTCTAGGAGTCTTGTGGTTGAGTCTTTGGGGTTCTCTAAGTATAAGACCATGTCGTCAGCAAAGAGGGAGAGTTCGACCTCCTCTGCTCCCATTTGGATTCCCTTATTTCCTTGTCTTGCCTAATTGTATTGGCTAGAACTTCCAGCACTACGTTGAATAGTAAAGGTGACAAAGGACAACCTTGTCTGGTTCCAGTTCTAAGAGGAAAAGCTTTCAGTTTTACTCCATTCAGTAAAATACTGGCTGTGGGTTTGTCATAGATAGCTTCAATCAGTTTTAGAAATGTGCCACCTATGCCTATACTCTTCAGTGTTCTAATTAGAAAAGGATGCTGGATTTATCAAATGCTTTTTCTGCATCTATTGAGAGGATCATGTAATCTTTATTTTTGCCTCTGTTAATATGGTGGATAACGTTTATAAACTTGTGTATGTTAAACCAGCCTTGCATCCCTGGGATGAAGCCTACTTGATCATGATGAATGACTTTTTTGATGATAAGCTGTAATCTATTGACTAGGATTTTGTTGAGAATTTTTGCATCTATATTCATGAGTGAGATTGGTCTGAAATTCTCCTTTTCGTTTGGGTCTTTTCCTGGTTTTGGTATCAGGGTGATGTTTGCTTCATAGAATGCGTTGGGGAAGATTCCTTCTTCCTCAATTTTTTGGAATAATTTCTGCAGTACAGGAATAAGCTCTTCCTTGAAGGTTTGATAGAATTCTGGTGTGAAGCCATCTGGACCAGGGCATTTTTTGGTTGGAAGATTTTTTATTGTTTCTTTGATCTCAGTGCTTGAAATTGGTCTGTTCAGGAGCTCTATTTCTTCCTGGCTGAGTCTAGGGAGAGGGTGTGATTCCAAATATTGATCCATTTCTTTCACATTGTCAAATTTCTGGGCATAGAGTTTCTGGTAGTATTCAGAGATGATCTCTTGTATCTCTGTGGGATCAGTTGTTATTTCCCCTTTATCGTTTCTGATTGAGGTTACTAGAGATTTTACTTTTCTATTCCTCATTAGTCTGGCCAATTGTTTATCTATTTTATTTATGTTTTCAAAAAACCAACTCCTTGTTTCATTAATTTTCTGAATGATTCTTTTGTTTTCAATTTCATTGATCTCTGATTTGATTTTGGATATTTCTTTTCTTCTACTGAGTTTAGGCTTAGATTGTTCTTCTTTTTCCAATTCCATAAGATCTCTTGTGAGATTGTTGATGTGCTCTCTTTCTGTTTTTCTAATGTAGGCATCTAAAGCGATGAATTTTCCTCTCAAAACTGCTTTTGCAGTATCCCACAGGTTTTGGTAGCTTGTGTCTTCATTGTTGTTATGCTCAAGGAAGTTAATGATTTCCTGTTTCATTTCTTCCTGCACCCATCTGTTATTCAACAGAAGATTGTTTAATTTCCATGCCTTTGGGTGGGGTAGAACATTTTTGTTAGATTTGAGTTCCACCTTTACTGCCTTATGGTCTGAGAAGATACAAGGTAAAATTTCAATTCTTTTGATTCTGTTGATATTTGTTTTGTGTCCCAGGATATGATCAATTTTGGAGAATGTCCCATGGGGTGATGAGAAGAATGTATACTCTTTATCTTTGGGATGGAGTGTTCTATATGCGTCTATCAAGCACAGTTGTTCTAGGGTCTCATTTAAATCTCTTATATCCTTATTTAATTTCTGTTTAGAGGATCTGTCCAGCTCTGTAAGAGGAGTGTTAAGGTCCCCTGTTATTATGGTATTATCAGATATCATATTGCTCAGACTGAGTAAGGTCTGTTTCAAGAATCTGGGAGCATTTAAATTGGGTGCATAGATATTTAGAATTGAAATGTCTTCTTGTATTTTTCTCTTGACCAATATAAAGTGACCATCTTTGTCTTTTTTGACTTTAGTTGCTTTAAATCCACATGTATCTGAAAATAAGATTGCAACTCCTCTTTTCTTCTGAATTCCATTTGCCTGAAAAATTGTCTTCTAACCCTTGACTCGGAGCTTTAATTTGTCTTTTGAAGCCAGGTGTGTTTCCTGCAGACAGTAAATGCATTGCTTGTGTTTTTTAATCCAGTCAACCAATCTATGTCTCTTCAGTGGGGAATTCAAGCCATTAACATTTATGGAGATAATTGATAAATGTGGTAGTATTCTATTCATCTTATTTGGTGAGAGTCCATTGCTTAGTTTTATCTTTTGCATCAACGTGGAGGTTAGGTTCTGTCCTTTAATTTCTGAGTTCTTACTTTGCTGCTGATCCATTGTGGTGGTCAGTGTGCAGAACAGGTTGAAGTATTTCCTGTAGAGCTGGTCTTGTTGTGGCGAATTTCCTCAATGTTTGTATATCCGTAAATGATTTAATTTCTCCATCAATTTTGAAGCTTAGCTTAGCAGGGTACAGAATTCCGGGCTGGAAATTGTTCTGTTTAAGTAGAGTAAAGGTAGATGACCATTCTCTTCTTGCTTGGAAAGTTTCATTAGAGAAGTCTGCCGTCACTCTGATGGATTTGCCCCTGTAGGTCAACTGGCGCTTACTCCTGGGAGCTTGCAGACTCTTTTATTTTGTCTTGACTTTGGACAGGTTCATCACAATGTGTCTTGGAGAAGCTCGGTTAGAGTTGAGGCAACCTGGGGTCCGATAGCCCTCTGAAAGCAGTGTGTCAGAATCTTTGGTGATATTTGGGAAATTTTCTTTTATAATATTCTCTAGTATGGCTTCCATTCCTCTGGGGCATTCTTCTTCCCCTTCTGGAATTCCTATAACTCGTATGTTGGAATGCTTCATAAAGTCCCATAATTCTGACAGTGAACGTTCTGCTTTCTCTCTCTTCTTTTCTGCCTCTTTTACTATCTGAGTTATCTCAAGAGCTTTGTCTTCTACCTCTGAAATTCTTTCTTCTGCATGGTCTAACCTGTTGCTGATACTTTCCATTGCATCTTTAAGTTCCCTGATTGACTGTTTCAGTTCCTTCAGCTCTGCTATATCCTTTTTATATTCTTCATATCGTTCATCTCTTATTTGATTCTGTTTTTGGATTTCCTTTTGGTTATTTTCCACTTTATTAGCAGTTTCCTTCATTGTTTCCGTCATTTCTTTCATTGTTTTCAACATGTGTATTCTAAATTCCCTTTCTGTCATTCCTAACATTTCTGTATAGGTGGAATCCTCTGCAGTAGCTACCTCATGGTCCCTTGGCGGGGTTGTTCTGGATTGGTTCTTCATGTTGCCTGGAGTTTTCTGCTGATTCTTCCTCATGGGTGATTTCTTTTATCTGTTTCCTTGCCCTAATTTTCCTTCCACTTCTTCTTGCTCTTTAAGTTCTCGTGCCTGTGGACTAAGGGTTACAGGACCAGAAGGGTGAGAAGATTGAAGAGCAAAAAAGGGATGAAAGAAAGGAGGACTGAGTGATAAGAAAAAAAAGAAAAATAGAGAAAGGAGAGGGAGTGGGTAAAAGGAATATTGACAAAAAGAATAGAGGCACAGAAAGAGGGAGACAGAGCATTATAGGTGTACAGTAGGGTACTTTGTTACAACCTTAAAAAAAACCCACCTTCTGGGGGTGCCCAGTTGGGTGGTTCCCTTGAGGTCAGCAGTTCTTTGCTAACCTGATCAGACTCATTACCCCACCTCCACCAAGTAGAGAGGAAAGACAAAAATGCTATAAATCAAACCAAAACAAGCAAACAGAAAACTTTACGGGATAAAATTGGCTGGAAAACCAAACTAACAAAAATGAAGTTCTAATTATTGAAATAGGCAGCAATGGGAAATTATAATTAAACTAGAAAAATCGAGAAAGAAAAAGGATCTGTATGGAAAAGTTTGAACTTAAAAAACAAAACAACAATCAACAACATCAAAATAAGCAAAAAAAAACAACCAAACAAAAAAAAAAAAAAAAAACCACAACCAAAAACAAAGCAGTATGTGTATGTTATTGAATATTGTCTGGGCAACACGTGGTCTTCTGGGGTATGAGATGTTAATCACAGTTCCGATACGACTGGAGGCTGCTAGTTTCTCAAACCCCAGCAGGTCGACACCCTAAAGCTCTCTTCAGCCCACTTAAAAGGCACTTTGAACTTGTTCACTTGCTGAGCAGAAGCTTTCCCAAGGAAGTGCTTGTCACTGGAATTACTGCTGAGGTGGCTATCCACTTACCCTGTGTGACAAAACTGGTCTCCCTCTGCCCCCAAGGGTTAGGGCTGCAAGGCGGCTCAGACCCCGCCCTTAGGCTACTTGGTCGCTGGGTTACCAGCTCCCACCCAATTCTAGCTCTGCGACCCTGAGGGCGGAGCTTGCTGGGGCAGATTGCTCACAATGGCTGCCTGTGACCCAGAGCCAAACACTATTAGCTCCGTCTGGCTCAGCGGCTCAGACTGGGGCCCTAGACAAAGGCCAAAGTTCTCCGCACTCCCGCTCAGGCTCTCCCCAAGGCAGTTCAGCTGAGTGCCAAGTCCAAAGACACCAAAACAGTTCACAGGTAAGGCCTTTCTGGTTTGCAGTCTCTCTGCTACTGAACTTACAGTTGCAGGCAAGTTTAGATGGATTGAACATACGCGACCACTTGCCGGTTTTCCACTGTTTTAGTCCTCCTCTTGGGGTCCAGAAGTCTCTTGCTGACTCCCTGTATCCTCTCAGGGGTGATGATAGGCAGATCCCACCAGCCAGAGATGCCTGGAGTCCTATCTCCCCAGACTCACGGTGCCCAGATGCAAGGAAGCTGCTACTCGGCTGCCATCTTGCTCCGCCTCCCAACTTTTTTGAGATAAAGTATCTTTTAAAAATAAAGTCTAGACCCATAGTAGATTTACCAGTAGCCACATAACAATAACAACTCCCACTGAGTTTCAGGTCATCTGAAAGCTCACTGGTAGAAGCCTCATATTTCTTATTTTATATGTGTGATGTTTTTGTTTTTAAATAAAGTACAAGGTGGTTTATATGTTATGGTTTTATATTTACTTTATCACAGCAAATATTGATATCAATTTGCATTTCATTTTTACCATGCATCATTTTACTATCTCTTTGTTTTGTTTATTCTGCAAAGTCAAATATGTCCCCTATGTCTCCACATAAGTCATCGCTATAGAAAATGTAGACTGTTTGCTATAAAATGTTCAGAGGCAATCTCATTGTTTCTGTGCTAAAATTCTCCCTTCAGTTTGAAATCAAGCCATCCATCATCACCGTTTGCACATATCATCCAGTTATAAATCCATCCTATTTCTCTAAACCCGTATTACCATGGTGAAAATTGGAATTAAAAATTTTCCGTCTCCTTTTCTGGCATTTATCTTTGTCTTGATAATTCTTAAATTCTATTCTAATATTCCTTTTACAGGTTGTCTCATAGAGTAGAATCTAATCAGAGAGAATAAAAAAGCTCACTTCTAGAATCCAATTGTACATCCTTCTTTTGGGCTGTTTGCTCCTTCTTTCTCAATTCCAAATATTATTTTATTATTTGACTGAATGGTCTCTCTCTCTCTCTCTCTCTCTCTCACACACACCACACACACACACACACACACAGATACAAATGGGTCATTCTGATCCCAATTGGGCCTTTCTCATTAATATTTATACCTCCAATTACAAGTAGTAATCCTTCCTTCCTTCCTTCCTTCCTTCCTTCCTCCCACCCTCTCTCTGTGAAAGGGTCTTCCTTTCTTCTCCTTCCCTCCTATCTATTACTTCTTCCTCCAAAAACAATTGTGAATAAATTGTTGTTATTAAGAGGCGGTATGAAGTGCAAAGAGCATACATATTTGGTCAGGCAAATAATTTTCTATTATTTGATCATTTGCTTAAGCTCTTTAAAGCTATCTCATGAATTTTTTGAACATGAGTAGACATGAAAGGTTAAGTACATCTTAAAAGCATTCTAATTGCTCAGTGTATATAAGTGTAATATGAGTTTACATTTACACTCTACAATTCAGACGGGTTAATGTGTAATTTCTGTTTTTCACCAGAAATTATTCTAATCTCTAATCCAGATTGCCCCTTCCTACTCAATAGTGGGAAGGTGGGAAGCAGGGTTATGAGGCCTAATCTGAGGCATTAAAAGTTTTAAACTGTACTTAAGGATAACAAAGCTGTGAGTTTCCTTATTAGTTTACTGTTGTTTGAAAAATACACAGTAAATTTTTAAATTCAAATGTCTCATCATGCTCTTTTCCTGCTTCTCCAAGGAAACTCTTTCCTCTTTTTTCTGTAAATAAATGTTCATTTATTATATTCCATAAAAGTCATAATTAGTGGAAACATTGTGAATGAGGAAGCATCAGGTAGGTATAGAAGAACAGGAAATTTTCCAAGAGGAAAACTATATGTTATTGCTTGCTGTATATGGTGTTATTGCTTTTAGTGACTAGAAGAAGTGAGCTTTTTTTTCCTTTTTTTTCACATTGTTGAATATTTCTTTTTTTTTTAACGTATTTTTATTTTAGAATAAAATATCTTCTTTCTTATTTGCATGATGGTCTCAGGCTACTTTCTCATTTTATTTATTTTATTTTATTTTATTTTTTGAGACAGAGCCTCAAGCTATCACCCCTGGTAAAGTGCCTTGGCATCACAGCTCACAGCAACCTCAAACTCCTGGGCTTAAGCGATTCTCTTGCCTCAGTCTCCCAAGTAACTGAGACTACAGGTGCCTGCCACAATGCCCGGCTATTATTTGGTTGTAGTTGTCTTTGCTGTTTGGCAAGCACAGGCTGGATTCAAACCCACCAGCTCTGGTGTATGTGGCTGGCGTCTTAGCCGCTTGAGCTACAGGCGCCTCCCTACTTTCTTATTTTAGTCACCCTCCTTCTGGCCCCCTTGACAACAAACAGCATGTTCTTTTTCATCTTTTCCTCTGGTGTAAACTTCTCTTACATCTTATCTTTTATCCTGATGTCACTTAGGATAAAATTCTATGATTTAAGCAGCTCAGACAGGCTTTTCAAATATAAAAGGTAGCATTTAGAGCAGTGTGGCTTTCAGCAAATAAGTAAAAAATCACATCTTCCTCGAGTTAAAAAAAATGGAATGAAATATTTTTATTTTTAATATTTAACAATAACAGTGAAAAGAAGCACGCAGTCATTTTTTAAGTTATATCATTTGAGATTCAAATAGAATGTAACAAATTTGAAACTTTAATTACACCCTTAAAGTCACCAGGCTATAATTATTTGTAATAAACAAATTGTGTATACTTCTGAAACTTCCCTTTATGAATCCATAAAGGGTTACAAGACAACAACTGTGGTTAGGGCCTAAAATTCTGCAAAGGCACAGGCCTATATACGTAACAATAGCAGTCAGCCACTGTCTTCACCTTTGCCTGATAATAATCAGCCTGTTTACTTCTCTATAATTGCTTCTCTGGAGTCACAGTGCTAGTGATCATAAAAATTCCTAACTTTATCCAGAGAGAACATCACGTTTTCAAAACCTAAAGGTAGTTTCTGAGATACTTTTCAGACCTTCCACCCAGCATGGCAGGTAAGGACTGGCTGACTCACCCAGACCAGAGGCCCATACCGAGAAAATGACTCAACTGGAATCGTGACCCCACCCCGGGAACAGACTCAACACAAGAAAATGATTTCTACACCCCTATAATTTTGCCCCAAACCTAACCAAGTAGCAAATCCAATTGCCTTATCCTTTGCCTGCCAAATTATATTTAAAAATCCTGTCCCCCAAATTCTCAGGGAGGCAGAAGTGAGAACTTCCTCCCATCTTCTTGCTTGGTGCTCTGAGGAATTAAGCCCTTTCTCCATGGCAACCCTGACTCTTCCATGGATCAGGGCTTCTTTGTGCAGCAGGCAGCGTATGCTTCTTATTTTCATGGAAATGAAAGTATTTATGAAAGTATTTATGCAATTTCCATATGTATGTAGGGAGCAAGGCCTTTGCTTTGCTAAAGATTCTCTGAAAAATCCCTAACATGTGGCAGAGAGTTCCTCCCACCTTTTTTTTTTTCTTTTTAAAGAGTGCAGGTTTGTGTTATAACCAAAAAGGATTTTGGTGGCAAGAAAGGTTACAGAAGGGAGAAAGGAAACTTGGCTGGCAAACGGAGACATGTTACACAGATGAAACCTTACAGGTGGCAGCCTGCAGAGAGAATAGATGATAAATGTCTCTTTTCAGACCTTGAAAGATGCCAGACTCTCAGTTTATGTTTCCTAGACCAGGTAAAGAAAGATCTGGCTACATTAATGGAAGTTTCCCCCAACAAAAGACAATGTTACAGCCTTAATTCTATCTGTGAGACTCATAGCAACCTTTTCAAAATATGTCATGTAAATATATATTTTTATTTTATTTTATTTTGCAGTTTTGGGCTGGGGCCAGGTTTGAACCCACCACCTCCAGTACATGGGGCCGGCGCCCTACCCCTTTGAGCCACAGGCACCGCCCGTCTTGTAAATATAATTAGTTATAATATATTTCAAATTTCCTACATGCACTGGCTCTAATTAAAAAATGACGCCTGCATTTGAGTCATGTGACATAGTGGCCCTATGTAATTTCTAATATATTTTATCAGTGACTACTTTCTTCACTAGCAATGTTGATAGAGTTGGAGGTATTTTAAAGGGTCTTCAAAAGATGCGTGTCTAAATATATTGTAAAACTCTAATGAAAGCTGTACTAAGTGTCAAGAAATTTAAGCAATTTGGTTCTTCATGAATAGAGATCTTGTGATCAGCACGTTTATTAAAGTGTTTGATTTCCTTGGTAAATACATATACCTTTTAAAACATATAACAAAATTATTTTAACAGAGGAAAATGTGTTAAAGGAAGAGATGGTCTTTAACACACACAAACAAAATTTATATAGAGATAATATTTGTGTGGGAGGGAAGGCAAAATTTCCCCTTCACCTCATAAGGTTTGCTGAAAAATCTACTCTAAAACAGAATTAATAGAAGAAAAATTATCAAATTTATTTAATATGTATACACAGAAACTCTCAGAAAATGAGAATGTAATGTCTGAGTGGGATTTACACGCTTGTATGCTTTTCTGATAAAATGGGTTTTACAGATAAGAGGAGGAAAAAGAAAAATCTGTTGAGGGCAATAATGAATTATTAGGGTGAATGAATGGATCTTTGGAAGAATTAATGGATGGGGGAAAGAGATTGACTTATGAATGATTCTCTTTGGAAATTAACCTGAGAGAAAAGGTAATATTGTTTATTTGTTTATTTTTTCATGCCGAAAATTTTTTGGATGCTCAAAGAATTTATTTTTATTGTTTGGGATTCATTGACGGTATAAAGAATTAGGTTGCACTGATTGCAGTTGTTAGGTAAAGTCCCTCTTATAATTGTGTCCTGTCCCCAAGAGGTGTGCCCTACATCATGATCCCCCAACCTCTTCCCTCTTTCTCTCCCTGGTCCCTCATTCCCCTACCCTGCCGCTTACATTAGCTTCTCTGCTGCCTTCATATCAGAATTGAGTACACTGGGTTCTTGCTTCTCCATTCTTGTGATGCTTTACTAACAAGAATGTGCTCCACTTCTATCCAGGTTAATACAAAAGATGTAAAGTCTCCACCTTTTTAATGGCTGAATAGTATTCCATGGTATACATATACCACAGCTTGTTAATCCATTCCTGGGTTGGTGGGCATTTAGGCTGTTTCCACATTTTGGCAAATGTAAATTGAACTGTAATAAACAGTCTGGTGCAAATGTCCTTATGATAAAAGGATTACTTTTCTTCTGGGTACATGCTTAGTAATGGGATTGCAGAATCAAATGGGAGGTCTAATTTGAGTTCTTTGAGGATTCTCCATACTTCCTTCCAAAGAGGTTGTGTTAGTTTGCTGTCCCACCAGCAGTGTAAAAGAGTCCCCTTCTCTCCACATGCATGCCAGCATCGGCAGCTTTGAGACTGTAATATGGGCCATTCTCACTGGGGTTAGGTGATATCGGAGAGTAGTTTTGATTTGCATTTCTCTGATGATTAGGAATGATGAGCATTTTTTCATGTTTGTTAGCCATTCATCTGTCTTCTTTAGAGAATTTTCTATTCATGTCTCTTGCCCAGTGATATTTGGGATTGTTGGGTCATTTTTTGTTTATTAATTTGAGTTCTCTGTAGATCCTACTTATCAAGCTTTTGTCCCATTCATAATAGGTGAATATCTTTTCCCATTCTGAAGCTTGTCTATTTGCTTTTGTTGTTGTTTCCTTAGCTGAACAAAAACTTTCTAGTTTAATTAAGTCCCATTTGTTCACTTTTGTTGCTGTTTCAATTGACACAGAAGTCTTCTTCATAAAATCTTTCCCCAGGCTGATACCTTCAAGTGATTTCCCCATACTTTCTTCAAGGATTTTTATTGTTTCATACGTTAGATTTATGTTTTATTGTTTTTATTTTTATATTTTATTGTTTCATACCTTAGACAGATAATCTTTTACCTGTCTTGAGTCAATTTTTGTAAGTGGTGAGAGGTGCAGGTCCAGTTTCAGTCTTTTACGTGTGGTTGTCCAGTTCTAAAAACACTTATTGAATAGGGATTCTTTACCCCAATGTATGTTCTTGTTTGGTTTATCAGGTGGCTATAAGATGTTAGTTTCATCTCATGGTTTTCTATTTGCTTCTAAATGTCAACGTTTCTATTTTTGTACCAATATCACGCTTTTTTCATCAGTATGGCCTTGTAATACAACCGGAAGTCTGGTAGGGTGATACCCCCAGCTTTGTTTTTATTACTAAGGATTGTTTTGGCTATACGAGGTTTCTTCTGCTTCCATACAAAATGAAGAATTATTTCTTCCAACTCTTGAAAGTATGATAATAGTATTTTAATGGGAATTGCATTGAATCTGTAGATTGCTTTGGGTAGTGTATTCATTTTGACAATGTTGATTCTTCCCAGCCATGAGCATGGTATGTTCTTCCATTTGTTAATATCTTCTGCTATTTCTTTTCTTAGGGTTTCACAATTTTATTTGTAGAGGTCCTTCACCTCTTTTCTTAGGTATATTCCTAGCTATTTCACTGTTTCTTTTTTTTTTTAAGCTATTGTGAAGGGAATTGTGTCTTTAATCAGTTTGTCAATTTGGCTGTTATTGGCATATACAAAGGCTACTGATTTGTGGACATTGATTTTATATCCTGAGGCATTGCTATAGTTTTTGATCACTTCCAGGAGTCTTGTGGTTGAGTTCTTGGGTTTTTCTAAATGTAATATCATATTGTTAACAAAAAGCAAGAGTTGACCTCCTCTGCCCCCAATTGGATGCCCTATATTTTATTCTCTTGCCTGATTATATTGGCTAAAACTTCCAGTACTATGTTAATTAGAAGTGGCAATAGAGGGCAACATTGTGTGATTCCAGTTTTAAGTGGAAAAGTTTTCAGTTTTACTCCATTCAGTACAATATTAGCTGTGGGTTTGTCACAGAAGGCTTCAATCAGTTTAAGAAATGTGCCACCTATGCCTGTATTCTTAAGTGTTCTAATTAGAATAGGATACTGAATTTTATTGAATGCTTTTTCTGCCCCTGTGGAGAGGATGGTCTTTATTTTTCCTTCTTTTGATATGAGGAATTATGTTTATGGGCTTGTGTATGTTAAAACAGCTATGTATCCCTGAGATGAAAACTACTTAATTGGGATGAAATATTTTTTTAATGTAGAGCTATAATCTATTGGCTATGATTTGTTGAGAATTTTTGCATTTATATTCATTAGTGAAATTGGTCTGAAGTTCTCCTTTTTAGTTGGGTCTTTTCCTGGTTTTGGTAACAGGGTGATGTTTACTTCATAGAACATGTTGAAAGGAAGGAAGGAAGGAAGATTCCATCCTTGTCAATTTTTTGGAATAATTTCTACAGTATAGGTAGAAGGTCTTCTTTGAAGATTTGATAGATTCTGGTGTGAAGCCTTCTGGATCAGGGTATTTTTTTGTTGGGAGATTTTTTATTGTTTCTTTGACCTCAGTCTGTTCTCTTCAACAGACCTTTGAAATTGGTCTGTTCAAGAGAACTATTTCTTCTTGATTAAGTCTAGGGAAAGGGAGTAATTCCAGGTATTGATCCATTTCATCCACATTGTCAAATTTCCAGCATAAAGTTTCTTGCAGTATTCAGAAATGATCTCTTGAATCTCTGTGGCATCTGTTGTTATTTCCCCTTTATCCTTTCTAATTGAAGTTATTAGAGATTTTACTTTACTTTTTATAGTTAATCTGGCCAAAGGTTTATCAATTTTATTTATTTTTTGAAAAACCAACTTTTTCTTTCATCAATTTTCTGGATGATTATTTTGTTTTCAATTTCATTAATCTCTGATTTAATTTTAGTTCTTTATTTTCTTCTGCTGGATTTGAGATTATATTATTCTTCATTTTCCAATTCTATACAATGGTTCATGAGTTAGTTGATGCACTCTCTTTCTATTTTTCTAATATAGGGATCTAATGTGATAAATTTCTCTCTTAAAACTGCTTTTGCTGTATCCCACAGGTTTTGGTAACTTGTGTCTCCATTGTTATGTTTGAGGAATATAACAATTCCCTCTTTTATCTCTTCCTGAACCCAACTATCATTCCGCATAAGGTTGTTTAATTTCCAAGTCTGCGTGGGGATGAATGTTTATGTTGGAGTTGAGTTCCACCTTTATGCCTTGTGGTCTGAGAAGACACAAGGTACAATTTATATTCTTTTAATTTTTCTGAGGTTTCATTTGTGTCCTAGGATGTGCTTTACTTTGGAGTACATACCATGGTCTGACGAGAAAAATGTATATTTCTTTAGGATGCTGTGTTCTGCATATGTCTAATAACCCCATTTTTTTCTAGGGTCACATTTAAGTCTTTTATATCTTTGCTTACTTTCTGTTTAGAGGATCAGTCAAGTTCTGTCACAGGAGTGTTAAAGTCCCCAACTACTATGATGTTATGAGGTATCATATTGCTCAGACCCAACAAGGTCTGTTTCATAAATCTGGGAGCATTTTAGGTGGGTGCATAAATATTTAAAATTGAAATGTCTTCTTGTTGTATTGGTCCTTTGACCAATATGAAGTGTCCATCTTTGTCTTTCCTAACTTTAGTTGCTTTAAATCTGCTTGTATCTGAAAATTAGATCACAATTCCTTCTTTCTTCTGATTTCCATTTGCTTGAAATGCTGTTTTCTACCCCTTAAACTTGAGTCTTGATTTTCCCTTCAAGTCTAGGTGTGTCTCCTGGAGACAGCATATGGATGGCTTCTGCTTTTTTATCCAATTAGCCAGCCTGTGCCTCTTCAGTGGTAAATTCAATCCATTGGCATATATTGAGAGAATTGATATATGTGGTGGAGTTCTATTCATCTTATTTTGTGAAACTATTCCATTGTGTAGTTTATCTTTTGTGCCATTGTGGAAGCTAGGTTTTGACCTTTAGCTTCTGGGTGCTTACTTTGATGGTGGTCCATTGTAACATTCAGTGTTGAGAATAGGTCTACGTATTTTCTGTAGCACTGGTCTTGTTGTGGTGAGTTTCCTCAGTGTTTGTATATCCACGAAAGATTCAATTTTTTTTTCCATCAATTTTGAAGCTTAGTTTAGCAGGCCACAAAATTCTGTGCTGAAAACTCTTTTGCTTAAGAATATTGAAGGTTGATGACCATTCTCTTCACCTTGGAAAGTTCTCTTCTTCTGTTTTGGAAAGTTTCAGTTGAAAAGTCTTCTGTCATCCTAATGGCTCTGCCTCTATAGGTCAGTTAGCACTTACTCCTGGCTGCTTGCAGAATTTTTACTTTCATTTTGCCTTTTGACAGATACATTACAATGTGTCTTAGAGAAGCTCTGTTTGAGTTGAATGACCTGGTGTTCAATATCCATGTGAAAGGAGTGTGTCAGAGTCTTTAGTAAAACATGGGAAGTTTTCATTTATGATAGTCTCCCGTAGGGCTTCCACTCCTTTGGGACAATCTTCTTCACCTTCAGGAATCCCTATTATTCATATGTTTGAACACTTCATGGAGTCTTGAGGTTCTCTAAGGACCTTTTCTTTTTTCTCTCTCTTCTTTTCTACCTCTTTAACTACCTGGGTTAACTTGGAAACTTTCTCCTCTAGCTCTGAGGTTCTTTCTTCTTCATAGTCTAACCTATTTTTTATATAGTCTACGGTCTCTTTACATTCCCTGATTGTCTCCTTCATTTCCTTGAGCTCTGCCATATCCTGTCTATATTCTACATATCTCTCATCTGACTTTTGGTTCTGTTTTTCCATTTTCTCATGTGTTCCTTTTATTGTCTTTATAATCCATATTTTAAAGTACTTTTCTGTCAAGTCAATTAATTATTTATGGGTGGAGTTTTCTGCAATAGCTGCCTCATGGTCTCTTGGGGGAGTTTCTCTATTTCAGTTTTTCATGTTGCCTGAATTTTTCTATTGGTTCCTCCTCGTGCATTCTTTCTTCTTGTTCACCTCCTTGTCCTCCTTTGCTTCAAATTACCTTGTCTCTGAGCTTTAGGTCTTTAATTATCCTCAGCTTGAGCAAAACCAAGCTCTTCCTCATGCCTGAAAAAAATAGAAGTCCTTGCTCTTAATGACAGTATGTATCGCCGGGTCACCAGGTAGCGCTTTGGTATTTTTAGAAGACAGAAAGCACAGTCAGCAAAGTCCATGGTCCTTATTCCAAACTTAGTTGCCTTTGGCAATCACCTGATTGTTTCCTCAGCATTCAGACCCTGCCAGTTGCAATTTTAAAACTCACAAGAATCCTTCACGAGCAGGTCTCACAATGCCCCCAGACTCTGGTTCCCATAGGGTGTGGGAGTCCCTCAGCTTTTCCCAAGAGTGGCATTCTAATCCCAGCAGGCAGAATTAAGACAACCATGCTCTACACCCCTGCTAAGACCTTCTCACGACCTTCCCACAAAGGTGGCCCCTTGGCCACTGAGACCTTCTCAGTATGACTGCCTCACCAGCCTCCAAATCTATGTCAAATCCACTCCAACCAGCATTCAAATCTGGCTGCCATATACTGTTTGAGTCTGCCCACTCTTCCAAGGTTTCCACTTAACACACAGCTTCCCCCAACAACTGAAAACTCCAGAATGGCTTCCTTCCATCCTGGACCTCTGTGGGGGGCCAGCCAATCCCAGTGGGTTGCAATCACTTGCCCAATTTGTCAGATTTCCACTGCTATGGATCACAGTGGATCCAACTCACCACCTCCTTGCCATGCTCCCTGAGCTACGACTCTGGGTAAGATCCTGATGCCGATAATGGCTGAGTTCTCTTTTTTTCCCTAGTCATTCTAGGAAAGTGAAGCTGAATGACCCTTCTGGTCTGCCATCTTCATCCGCCTCTCAGGTATTTTTTTTTAATGAGTTGGATCAAGTCTTATTATATTCATGATCTTCTTTCCTGAAATTGATGTTGAGATACCAGGGAAAAGAAGAAAAGAAATTTGTTCTTCTAGGTGGATGTGGATCTCAGGCAGATAAAGAAACTTCAGGGATTTGGGGAGAGCCTCTGGTGATGGTAAGGTTGAGAAGATCAGATAGATCCTGAGATCAGTTGAGCCAGTATGTCAATATGCCATATTTTGGGGGTAAGAATTGCTAATTTCCTTCATTTTAATCATAGAAGTGCTGATTGTGAGTTTCACAGTCAAGACGAGTATTATTTTAGTTTTTTTTTCTCATGATTCTTGATTTGGAAAAATTTGTGTCAATAACAACTATCTATAATTTACTTAGAATCAGGAATATTTTTATAAATAGCACAAAGTGTTATTTTCAAAGTCTTTCATAATCTCCTCAATGATTTCAGGGGTCTTACACACTGAGTTTTGTTCATGCCTTAATTTTGCTTAAACTATTAGCACAGATCAAGCTCATGTAAGAAGTATATATTGTTAAAGTATACCTTTGTTTTTCAATACAGAGTCTAGATTATTATTAATATATCAACAATTTCTAAAAGATTATTAGAATACCTTCCTTTCATGAGTGTTTGGTACATGAAAGAATCAATTTGACTTTCCCATTGCTATTTTAGCAAGTTTCAAATCCATCCTAGTAAATGTATTCTTAGTGTATGCTAACATTTGTTCAAACAGAAAAGTTTTCTTTTAATGTATCAAAATCAATCATGCTTTTTACCTCCTTCCTTACTAACTAATTAAGAGAATACACAAAAACTGTAAAATCCTTTCATGTATGTTCAGAATCTTCTATTCTCTTTCCTAACTATATGGCAATTTATATAATAAATACATTATTTTATTTTGACACCTCATTATTTTTTTCTTCCTATATTTAGGTTTGCTTTATTTTTCCTCTTAAATACTACGAAACTGGTGTATGATCCTTCTCAGATTGTCTTTTACTTGGTAAAGTATTCACATTGTTCATAGCTTTCTGCAACAGAAGGAAACCCCACTATATATCATAGAATTTCTTGGATTATCCTCTGAACACTAGACATTTGCCTTACAAAAACTAAATTGTGTATATAATTTGTTCAGTAAGACTTTGCTGTCATTCTTCTTACTCTCACTCTTTGTATAAAAAGCTTCAGTAGTTTATCAGATTTCAGTTTTGAGTACTTACCATTTTGCTCACTCTCTTTCTGTTTGCCAAGACCAGTTGATAAAGCCTGCCTGTGTTTCTCAGACGATATTCACCTTCACATTCCTTATGTGCATATTTTTCATTCCCACCTAATTTGTAATATAAAGCATATATTAGCAACATTACCATATTGGTTTGGTTTTTAATAAGGTAACCAGGATTTATTACATTTTTAACATATCAACATTTCTAAAGTTTGTTCTATCATTTGGTAATTTAAAAACTTTCCATTATTTATTATTCAAATTACAATGCCAGGTATCCATATCTTTTGAAAATATATTTGATTAATGGGTTCTTTGCATATATTTCCCCTCGTTTTTTCTCGAAATTTGTCACTTATGGTTGACAAGGAGGTAGAAGCTAAATGCACAACCTTCTCCATTAACAACATATTAGTGCTACATTATACTGAAGATAATAGCTCTGGAATCTTCTTTTTAAAGCATTCCATCTATTTTCTCCAAAACTGTATTTAAATCATTTAAATACAAAGATTTTTTTTTCTAAAGATTTTTTTCATTTACTTATCTGAGGACTTTCCATTTTGTTCTGTAAAACTTATCTTCTTATCCTGACATGTGGGGAAAATAATATATAATAGCTTAGGAACCATTTTACAATGTTCAAGAATTTAGAAGAATAGTACATGATGAATTCATAAATTTTAACAGGCATTTTTTTAACTGACAAAATTTCCATAACAACAAACAAATTGGGCCAAATGATTTGCTGATAATTTATAACTATAATTATAATAATTTATGTCTATGTAATGTTCCGTGATTATTGATCACGAGTGATTATTGGTTATTACACAGTGATTTATATGAACAATAGGCTACTTTTCCATTTATATTGTGAACTTTGCCATACCATTTTTGGCCTATAAATAAATGATAGATGATGTTAAGGACAATATTTCATACATGTAACAACATATTTGGTTCCTTTATAATACAAATGTTTTTTCTTTTAATTTCAAGAAAATTTAAAGAAAGGGTATTCTTGTGTAGAAACACAACTTATTTTAAATTTTGTTAGATCAGTTATCAAATTCATCTATCTGCCATAAGTCAAAAAGAGTGGTACATTAATGTTTAGATTCTGTCATAATAAAATATTTAATTTTCATCTTTGGGAAAATTCTCATTGTATGATGATTTTTATTAAAAGAAAATCTTTTAGGGCAGCACCTGTGGCTCAAGGAGTAGGGCACTGGCCCCATATACCCGAGGTGGCAGGTTCAAACCCAGCCCTGGCCAAAACAAAAAAAGAACTTTTAATGTCATGTGCACAATGAGGGAAAAATATAGCAGTTTCAATTATATGAACTTTCTACTTTTGCAGCTTAGAACAGTTCAATATTGACAACTTTAGTCATTAAAACTAATACAAAGACATAAAGTATCAAAGACCTGAGTGGTGCCACTTGACAGGTTCAACCTGAAAGGATGTATCGGTGAGGTTTGGTCTAGAGAGACGAAAACCTTTATCAATTTCAACAATCCCTGTCACAGATCATGGACTTCAGAATCTTAATTTAGAAATCAAAATCTAGATAATGCCTTTTCCCTGCTGTTTTAATTTATTCACTGAAAATCTTGCACTCCCTGAGGCAATGGGTGCCTCTGTTTGAATAAAAGAAAGGCTCCTAAGCATATACACAACATAAAACACATTTATAAATTTCAAAATATCCCTCATTTTATGTCTCTTCTTCTTTGGATTTTGTTTCAAATTTCGCCTTCCTAACTTAATGCTTTCAGTTCCATCGCACTCTTATATTTAATTTTTTTTTCAAATGTTATCCCATGTTTTAGCATTGGTCTGAAATTTTTATTCTTGAAATTTTGAGGACAGAATTGTTATTTTCCTACAGGTTTCTTGGTACAGTAACTTTATTCCAAGTTATTTTTCAAACTTAGTTTAGCCACTAAACCTCTGTGTTGGTGATAATAAATCCACATCAATTGTTATTCTTGATATTTTCTCTACCATCTTTGAAATAAAGTTAAAAGCTTATTAGTTTGTCTGCTGTAGTCCTAAGGTGGATGCTGGGTGTTATAGAACATCTCCCCACTGGAACATTATCATTGCACAAGCCCCCCATTCCCTGTTTGACTTTGAGTATCACTTTCTTCATTCTTAAACTCATGGCAGCCACTCTCTGTTAAACTTTGTGTAGTTTTGCTTTTTGTATTCGTGGATCAATACTTGACAAAGAACTTGCAAATAACTGCATAAAACTTTTACCACCCTCTCCACCTCACTGAATTCCTTCTTCCCTAGTGCCCTCCCTTACTTGTAAAATCTTGTCACTTCAGCCTCCCTAAACTCTTGTTGGTCTGTGGTGCTTTTTAGGCCACACTTGGGAAACTGTCCCCACGTAGAGTAAGGCCTAGTGAGATTTGCCCCCGGAGTTCCTCCTGTCTCAGAGATCTCGTGACCTGCTTTACAACACCTGAAAACAACGGGTCCATTCACTGTGTCCAGGCTTCTGTTCACTTACGGCGCGAAAGGTACTCTAATCTTAGTTATTTCATCATAGCTGGAAGCAGAAGTCTAGACTGTTTAGTGTTTTTTATTCAAAACCATTACTGTCTCGTTAATATTTTATACAGTAAAATGAAGGCTAGGAATGTACATACTGATTTTTTTTTCCTGCTTCTATATTGATTGTATTTTAGGAGTGGGACAAATGAAACTATAAATTACATAACTGAATTATAAATAATGTTACATTTTCAAAGTGAAACTCAGTTTTAGGGTCTACTGTGTCTGTTAACACCGAATGGTAGCATCCTGTAATTACCAACCACTCAGAGAAATTATATGTGATTCCACCCATGCAAACATCAGTTTAGGTTTGTTATTTTCATGGCAGCAATTACTGCGGCTCCTACCAGCACGTTTCCCCACCAACAGAAACCCTCTCTCCACGATATCACCAGATCCACACTTCCACACGAGATCCATGCTGAGGGTCAGGGGTCCTCCCTGTCCCCTGACCCTGGTTGATCTGGTTCCATTACTTGGCTGAGCAAAAAAGTAGAACTGAGGCACAGTGCTAATTGAAAGTGAAAATGGATGGAGATGGGCATGAAACTAGAGCGGCACAGGCAGCGTGAGTAGAGAGCACAGGTAACCTACACAAGTTTCGGTGTAACAGAGAGAAATTTTATCTTATTAAGAACAAAAAGAACGCTTAGAGCACTTTCAAAGAGAGTTGGATTCTTTTTCTTCCATTGACCTTCACATGAAAGCTATAACCCAGTTACAACTTAAGAACAGGGAGAAGGGGGAAAGGGAGGGGAGGGAGGGGGAGGGAGGTGGAGGGAGGGGGATTGATGGGATTACACCTGCGGTGCATCTTACAAGGGTATATGTGAATCTTAGTAAATGTGGAATGTAAAGGTCTTAGCAAAATAACTAAGAAAATCCCAAGAAAGCTATGTTAACTAGTGTGATGAAAATGTGTCAAACAGTCTATGAACCAAGTGTATGGTTCCCCATGATCATATTAATGTACACAGCTATGATTTAATAAAAAAATAAATAAAAAATAAAAAGAAAAAAGAAAAACCAAGAGAGTTGGAAGTGGGTGCCTCTCCCGGAGGAGAACAGGTCAGAGGGACAGTGATGCGAAGGCCTGCAGGGGTCTAATACCCTCTTTGTCTTCATTTGTAATTGGCTGCAAGTCTTTCCTTGGGCTCTCTGCGCCTCCAGGCAGCACTGCCCTTTTCCATAGATCATGGATGGTCTTTTTCTATTGGTCATTGGTCAGCTAGGTTACTTCATGTCCATTCTTATGGGCCCTCCTGACTTCCTGGTTCTGCTGGCCAGGCATTCCTCCCACTGCACCCGCCCGCAAAGCCCTTTTCTAGTGTCTCTTCTCAGACCTTGCCAGTCCAACCCCTTCTCCAGTCTTGAAGCCTCTTCTAAGCCCCACATCAACTATAATTGCAGCAGACCTTGCACCACACAACTCACAGCTTCTGCAGAGTCTTCACTATCACCAAGCTGCTGCTGCCACGCAGAGCACCAGGGCAAACACCACCTGAGAAGCACCACTCCGTCCCTCTGCAGGCCCTAAAGTTGCTTCTTAGGCCTCTCTCCGTCCCAGTTCACTGCCATAGCTGCCACCATCACCGCTGCTGCTGGAAGTGCCTTTTTAAACCAGAATCTCTGTTTACCTCTGGCTGGTTGAGCGGCTTCCATTGCCACGTCCCTCCACCCAGTCCTGCTCCAAATGCTGCCTACTTGCTCTCAACCCATTATATACCATGGACGGTGCCATGGTGGCTTCCTGTATTGCTGAAGCTTTCCCTTATTAAGGACAGACAGAAGATTCCCTCACTAAAGGATATTATTACAAGTGTTACTCAGAGTGCTTTCCCTGCTGACAACATCTCTCTGATCACTAGGCTTAGGGTAAACAATTTCTTCTTACCACTGAGTTTAAGCTCTCCCCCCACCCCCAATCTGATTTACAAATATCCTCCTTTTCACTAAGGTACACTTTCTATACTTTTATGATGAATGTGCATTCCCTAAGCTAAGGAAAAAACTATTAGATTCATCACAAGACTTTTAGTTTTTCATTCTTAGACTCACTACAAGCATGAGATTCCCTAAAATTATATTAATTCCCAGTTGGCCATTCATTTTAGATTCTACTATCATGCTACAATTCTCCCTACAAGGTTCCCAGTCTGTGAAACCCTAATGGATCCATGGGTTAAATTTTGAAAAACACAGGCCTAAGTCAGTCTACTTGTTACAGTACAGAAATAGATCTCAATGGAATTCGGCAACGTATACAATTCATAAGAGTATTTAGTAGCTTAGCTGGACTGTCCTCAGGGGAGTGGTCCATGTGACTCAGGTTTGGGTTATGGTAAGTTTATAAATGTATAACTCATATTAACTAGCGTTATTATTTTTATTTTTATTTAGTTATTTTTTAAGAGACAGAGTCTCACTTTGTCACCCTCGGTAGAGTGCTGTGGCGTCACAGCCCAATTGCCTTGGGCTTAGGCAATTCTCTTGCCTCAGCCTCCCGAGAAGCTGGGACTATAGGCGCCCACCACAACGCCCGGCTATTTTTTTGTTGCAGTTTGGCCAGGCCAGGTTTGAACCTGCCACTGTTGGTACATGGGGCTGGCGCCCTACTCACTGAGCCACAGGTGCCGCCCAGCATTACTATTTTTTTTTATTATTAAATCATAGCTGTGTACATTTTTGCAATCATGGGGTACCATACACTGGTTTTATATACAATTTGACATATTTTCATCACACTGGTTAACATAGCCTTCCCGGCATTTTCTTAGTTATTGTATTAAAACATTTATATTCTACATTTAGTAAGTTTCACATGTACCCTTGTAAGATGGACCCTAGGTGTGGTCCCACCAATTACCCTCCCTCCACCCATCCTCACCCCTCCCCTCCCTTTCCCCTTTCCCCATATTCTTAGGTTATAATTGGGTTATAGCTTTCATATGAAAGCTACAAATTAGTTTCATAGTAGGGCTGAGTACACTGGATACTTTTTCTTCCATTCTTGAGATACTTTGCTAAGAAGAATATGTTCCAGCTCCATCCATGTAAACATGAAAGAGGTAAAGTCTCCATCTTTCTTTAAGGCTGCATAATATTCCATAGTGTACATATACCACAATTTATTAATCCATTCGTGGATCGATGGGCACTTGGGCTTCTTCCATGACTTAGCAATTATGAATTGGGCTGCAATAAACATTCTGGTACAAATATCTTTGTTATAATGTGATTTTTGATCTTCTGGGTATATACCTAGTAGAGGAATTGTAGGATTGAATGACAGGTCTATTTTTAGATCTCCAAGTGTTCTCCATACATCCTTCCAAAACAGCATTACTATTTTTATAGGAGGCCACTTTGTTTGAACTGGACTATTATTCATCTGAATGATGAGTTAATTTCCAAGTTACCAATTCTCTCCACAGTTCCCACAATATAGTCTTTAGAATTTCCATGCTTCACCTCAATATTATTCCTAATGGTCTGTTACATTTTGGAAGGCAATATTGAAGCTTCTCACACATTATTAATGGGCCATACAAACCGCTTCCCCAGAGATCAGGCTGACAATATAAAACATTCTGGAGGGGAAAAAAATCATTTTTATGCAAAAATATGCTAGCAACATAAAAATAGTTATGTCATAAGTGAAAAAAAAGTATTCTATGCTGGATAATGAATTAAGACAATCCTACCATGTGGCATAAATTCTATTGCTGTATCCTTATTTTCTATTCTGCTTTCACGTTATGTTCTGAGTAAGAAGCATCAGATTTCATTTTTCAAAACTCTCAGTTGTAATAAAAATGTATTAAAAGCCCCAATACTTGCAAGCTTGTTAGCACATTTTCAAAGATAACATTAGATGCGCAGCCCCCGTGGGAGTTTTAAAACAACACACATATCAAACTATTGGACTTGAGAGACAAATAGTTTGGTGGAATGTTTTGTTTGCTCTGATTTACAGTTAGAACATAACTTTTCGTTATGCATTATTAACTGAAGATAGGACAGGAAAAGGGTCGTATTGCCTTCAGAGTAATTAATGGCTGTTCTTTAGTAAACATTTGCTTCAGAGTCAGGGGTAGCTGGAACAATTTCCTCTTCTATTCTGGAGCATGAGCCAGTTTGTACCTGAAAACTCAATTTTTTAGAAGCCTAAGATCTTGAAGAACAAAATTCCTATGACAAAGCTGATGCTGCTCGCCTGTAGCACAAACATTTAACTCAAAGAGGCGGTTCGTGGGCTCACCTTTGCCCTGATGAGAAGGGCTCCCACTTTTCATGTCCTTCCTGCACCTTAAAAATCCAGACAAATGCTTCCTCATTATATACCCACATAAGCTGTCAGACAGACAAACTCACCTAGGATTTCTTCTTCAAAAGAATTTGCCTGGTACCTCTGGAAATGGGAGTCCTTACCCTATCAGCAGCAGCAGTAAACCTTTTAACCTACTATTGCTGAAGTTTCCAGCACTAAAAAAAAAAGAAAGAAAAAAGCTTCAAATGGTTGATTTCCAAGCAGACTTTGCACTTTGTCACATTATTTTTTTTCCCTTTTCTGTCTTTCAAGTCTTGTTGTTGTTGTTGAGACACAGAGATCTTAGGGCATGTAAGGATTGAATTTTGGTTTTCAAAGACATGTGTGTTTTCATTTACTTCTACCTCATTCTCATCCAGCGTCTGTCTTTTTTTTTTTAATTTTTTTTTTATTAAATGATAGCCGTGTACATTAATGTGGTCATGGGGCACCATACACTAGTTTCATAGACCGTTTGACACATTGTCATCACTCTGGTTAACATAGCCTTCCTGGCATTTTCTTAGTTATTGTGTTAAGACATGTACATTCCTGTCTGTCTTATTCATACTTCATATTTTCCCCAAATCTCACTGGTACGTGTCTTTGGTTTTCAGTCACAATCTTTTGTGATTATCAATGACATGACACTTGTCACTCATTCGGCTGTCCAGGCCCGTTCACTTCACCTCATCTTCTATTATGAGATTCTGACTCCAAATAATCCATTTGTCTACTTTCCTTCTGCCCCAATCTACCAATATTTCTAAACCCATTTCTCCGCCTCTGCCCTGCCTCCTGTTGCCCTATCTGGCTTCACCACTCATTCTCTGAATGTTCCTCTTCCCTTCTGCAACTAAAAGTAATAATGGCTAAATCAAATAGAAGATTATCCCTCTCTCCCACTAACTCCGACACAGATGTTCCCGTTCAGCAGGGGGCCTCCCACATAATCATTCCGCATCCAGCCTTCTTCCGTCTTCCTCAAGGGCTTGGTGTGCTCTGCTGGGTCTTCTCGCTGGCAGATGGGGAAGAGGAAGCTTAAAGGATCATGTAGGAGTTTTAAGGAGCTGGTAGGTGCAGGAGCTCTAATCACTGCAGCTCACGTTCAAGAGGCTGAAGCCCAGCACTCCCAGGGCCACCCTTACTGCAAAGTGGGGAGTGGGAAATGTAATCTGACTGCTCAGAAGGAAGAGAAGATGACCTTGGGGAGTTTGTGGCTGTTTCTTCCACATTTGCTTGTGATTCATCGGCAGCCAGTCTCCACTCACATTTGGGCTTTCCAAGCTGGTAGGTTTCACAATCAAATCTCCGCAGCTCCCCCAGCCCTGGGCTGACCGACATGAATTTTGGCAGTGATTGACACGTGTAGCACATATTTTTTGAGCACATATAACTTGTTACATACTCTTCTTAGGCCCTGTCCTGCCCTGGAGCACAGCTTTACTGAGAAGAATGGGTTCCCTCCATTCCTTCTTTTGTATTAACCTCCATCCAGGTTAATACGAAAGATGTAAAGTCTCCATCTTTTTTTAGTGGCTGAATAGTATTCCATGGTGTACATATACCACAGCTTGTTAATCCATTTCTGGCTTGGTGGCCATTTAGGTTGCTTCCACATTTTGGCAATTGTAAATTAAGCTGCAATAAATGGTCTAGTGCAAATGTCCTTCTGATTAAAGGATTTTTTTTCCTTCTGGGTAGATGCCTAGTAATGGGATTGCACGATCAAATGGGAGGTCTCATTAGAGTGCTTTGAGATTTCTCCATCCTTCCTTCCAAAAAGGTTGTATTACTTTGCATTCCCACCAGCAGGGTAAAAGTGTTCCCTTCTCTACACATCCACGCCAGCATCTGCAGCTTCAAGACTTTGTGATGTGGGCCATTCTCACTGGGGTTAGGTGATAACTCAAGGTGGTTTTGACTCGCATTTCTCTGATGATCAGGGGCAATGAGCATTTTTTCAAATGTTTGTTAGCCATTTGTCTGTCTTCGTCAGAGAAGGTTCTGTTCATATCACTTGCCCAGAGGTAGATGGGATTGTTTACTCTTATTCTGTTGATTTATTTGCATTCTGATTTATCATTTATCTCCCATACATGGTGACAAAAGTTGAAGCAACCGTTGCTGAAAATTAGTCATTTCTATCCTGGTTGGTTAAACAGTGTCTGAACTTTTGTTAGCCATGTACCTAGGTAGATACATAGAGATTTTACAGCAAAAGACATTTGACACTTATTGACTCCAAGTCCTTCATTTTACAGATGAGAAAAAGGATGCCTAGAAAGATTATGGAAGTCCATTAGCAACACTGCAAGAACAATTCAAGTGCACTGTCTTGAAGGTGGATCAGCAGCGTCAGCCTTGTATACTGAGCATAATGTTAAAGAACTAGATTAGATTTTAACTTGGGGTCTAAATTGGGTGAATGGGTTTTGAGTTAGTTCTAGGATAGACATCAGATAAAAATGCAAAAGGTCAAAATCTGTTTTTGAACAAGTATTTCAAGTTCTCTCTGAGTCCAGCTAATCGCTTGTATCCATGTAGGGACAGTGGTCCAACCAATCCTTGTAATTACTTAGAGAAGCAATTTTTTTCTTTTGTTTTGAAAATAGGTTTGCTCCTGTTAAATTAGTTATCCTGAGGGACCATGAACACTACTTTGGGGTTTGTTTATCTATTTAGAGAAATAAATCCCCATTCTGCCTGCGCTGCAGAAATTTGAGGAAACTCAGGTTCCAGCCATTAATGCTAAAACTTTAAATCTGTTCATTGACGCTTTATAGGATTGACATTCTAAGTCTGCTTATGTTCTGAGGCATTTGTTTGCGATGAAAGTCAGACTCCCTAAGCCTGATCAGTAGTTGCTGCTGCAGTTTACTTATAGTTCAGAAGGTCAAACCGATTCACTTAATTGGAAAACGCTTTTTCCTTCTGTACGTACCTATTGATGTACTGTACATTTGACGTAATTAGTTACCAGGATGAGATTCTAATATGACCTTTCTTAATAAGGTGCATTATCCATAATGGGCTGTTTACAGTTTCTGAGAGCCGTTTACATGATGTGCTTGGTAATCAGTTATACGGTGTAATTCCCATGGTGGAGAGAAAGAGCCACCTTAATTGGAACAGCACAGAAGGCTCAGATCTTTGAACGTTTTAGGAGTCTGTGGTTGATTACTTACAGAATTCTACATATGCTTTTAAAATGGGGAAAGGCATGTTTGTATAAGAAGCCAGGCATCCCACACTTTTCATGGGGAAAGTTGCAGCACCAGGTACCAAGGTGACAAGGACAAACCTGGCTGACAGCATCACCGTTCCTCATGCACTTTACAAATTCACATAGACGCAATGATACTTTATGAGTTTGTTCTTAGAGTTTTTGAAATTTGACCAGCCTACTTTTGAAGAATAACATTTCTGGATTATCGGGATGCTTAAGGGACACAGAAGACGAGAGTGCCCATTTTAAAGAGAATAAATAAAATATACTATTACAAGTGAGTAGTATGATGTTATAGAAAGTCCCTTAGACTTGGAGTCAGGCAGCCTCAAATCAGTCTTGGCTTTACTATTTATTTGCTGTGTGATTTTTGTTAATTAACCTCTTAGAGGTTCTGTTCATTTACCTACGAAATGAGAATCATAACAGGCATCTCACAGGTGTGTCAATATCAAAGAAAGTGGCCTAAATCCTACTTTACTATATGAGTGTTTCTAAGAGAACTCAAAACAAAAAATTATTAACATAGTAGTTTCATCCATTTTCTAATAAAAATAGTGATTTTAAGGCCATGTGAACTTTATACTAGGGGGAGAAAAGTTATTCTTCTTGTAAGAATTTAAGTAATAAGAAGTCTTATAACCATAAATGCATAGCTATTCAAACTAAACGTCCATTCTAGAAGCTAAATCTCCATTTCTTTCCACTGCTCAGGAGCAATCAATGTCTTGGCCTTCTCCCCACCATGGTGTATTTCACACATTCCTATCCCTCAGCTACATTTCTAACAAAACATACACCCCATAAAATAAAGGGGCCCCACCACTGAGCACGACTGCGCTCTTGGTTGATTGGCACAGAGGATTCTCCACCCGCACAGGGAGAAGAGTCACTTGGTCAGAGTCTTGAGAACTCAGAGTTCAGACTCAACTCCAGCCTTGTCAAGACAGTCATTTGGGACAGGGCCACAGAACTTGCATTTTAATGAGCACTATCTGGGGTTTCTCTGATGTAGGAAACTCAGAGTGCACAAACCATGCTTCCCAAGCAATCTACATCCCTGCTTGAGTCTTATCTGTCTTTCCTTACAAACCCTTGGGTTTTCAAAGAAATGCTTATATTTGCACAGCTATGATTTAATAAATAAAGAAAAAGAAAAAGAAAAGAAAAAAGAAATGCTTGTATGTGAAACTACAAGGCAACACAGAGTGGGAAATACAAGTAAGTCAAGGGCATTAATTAAGTATATGGTCTGGAATATTATTTTATTCTTTTCTTTCTCCACTGAGTAACATACTTCCCAAACCAGATGATGGGGACAGCTCTGTCACTGAAGCTGGTGTCGGTGATAAGTCATCCTTCGGCAGCTTCCCGCTAGTGAGAGCCTGAAGATGGTGCTGCGGTGGAGAAGAGTCCTTCATGAGCACTCTTGAGCTCTGTCCCCTAGACTTATTTGCCTGAAACAATGGAAGAGGCTTACAAGTGTTTACATCAGTGGGGAAAGGGAATCACTGGAAAAATGTTTATTACAGGGATTTGTAGAACCCTAATTTTCTCCCTAGGCTGGCTGGCCTGATGAAGTACAAATGAGAAGGCAACACAGTGTAGACTCCAATCCAAACACTCATATAAATCTTTATTTTATTTACTTATTTATTTTGAGACGGAGTCTCAACTTTGTCACCCTCATGCCGTGGCGTCACAGCTCACAGCAACCTCCAACTCTTGGGCTTATGTGATTCTCTTGCCTCAGCCTCCCAAGTAACTGGGCCTACAGGTGCCTGCTACAGTGTCTGGCTATTTTTTTGTTGTTGTTGTTGCAGTTGTCATTGTTGTTTTTTAGCTGGTCCAGGCTGGGTTTGAACCCACCAGCCTCGGTGTACGTGGCCGGCGCCCTACCCACTGAGCTAGGGGTGCCGCCTCATGTAAATCTTTAAAATTCATTTTAACATTATTAATAAAAGAAAACTAACTCAATTTCATGTGGGAATTTACTTCCTCATTTTCTGTATTAAGGCATTATAAATGAATAAGAAAAAATGTTGTCAGGAGAGGAATGGCATACAGATTCTTTTGGCAAAGTAAGTGATTTCTTAGTTTGTCTTTTATGAAGGTCCAGATTTCTAAAGACACCAGCTTCTTAAAGCCAAGACTGAGCTATGTTTATTTTTCTACGGAAAGTAAGTTGAAAAGTATCATCTGTACCGGTCTGAAAACAAACACAAATCAATAATTTTACACTTTATGATTTAGATATATTAAGAGCTAAACACCAGTACAATAACCAACCGCCTCGTTTATTCTGACTCCATTTCTATCCAGACTATTCTTTGTTCAATCAAAAACAATAGCCCCCAACATTCATACTACATAAGAAGGAATAATGTGTTCAGATCATGTGGATAATGCCTCTGAATTATGCAAAGTTTTTACTTATCTTTATGCTGAGAATTAATGATAGTGTAAGAGCTGGGCAAGACTTCTAGGATAGTTATTTTAAAACCAAGAAGAGGGGGCGGTGCCTGTAGCTCAAAGGAGTAAGACGCCGGCCCCACTTGCCAGAGATGGCAGGTTCAAACCCAGCCTCGGCCAAAAACTGAAAAAAATAAATAAATGAAACCAAGAAGAGGAAATATTGGTTACTTGTACATAGAGAAGATATGTGATCAAAAACAATATGGCAAAAGTGTGCCATGCAATGGGGGGTCTCAGGAGCTCTGTGAGCCTTTACCTGCAGACACAGAATTCGCTTCAACTTCCAGGCTCTTTTTATCTTCAAGGCTTTCACCCTCATCTCACAAAACTTGGTTTTAAATTTTAGATGTTGTAGCCTTCACGCGATTTGATAGACGAACAGATGCTTTCTGCCTCCTGCTTCCTCACCCTCCCCGTTCAGCATGTAGTGCTTTTTCCTCTATTTATTTTTTTATCATGTGTAACATTAAGACATTTCTCTATGGAGAAAACTAATTCATACGCCTCCTATGGTAAGAAATGTTTGCTTTTTTTTTTTTTCCACAGAATCTATTTTCTGAGCAAGATGCCTCTCTGTTTTTCTTAAATAGAACATACTGAGAATGTTCTGAGAATGGAAGAAATGATTTTCAGGATTTGAAAGCAGAGCCCCACAGACACATAATTGGCCTGTTATCAACAGGCCTCTTCATGAGTGACAATATCACCAGCACATCCAGGGAATTGGGTTCTGCCCTGACAGCAAAAGAAGAGACTCCGTATGTCCTGAGAAGCCTATAAACATAGAAACTTATTCTCATCACCGTCCCTTCGTATTTCTATAACTTTCTTATAAAGAATTTCTACAGTAAATGAAATAATATCCTGTTTCCCTGAAAATAAGACAGTGTCTTATTTTAAGGTGTGCTCCCAAAGATGCACTAGGTCTTATTTTCATGGGACGTCTTATCTTTCCTGTGAGTAGGTCTTATTTTCGGAGGATGTCTTATTTTCGGGGAAACAGGATACATTAGAATTAGTTGCTCAAGGTATTAACGTGGAAGAAATGGTGTGACAACACTACAGAAAAAAAGCAGACGTTCAGGGGTGGTGTCTGAGTCTAGCTACACCCACGTTCCTTAGGAAGTAGTGACCTTAGGTGGCCATGCACTCTCGGAGTCTCTGGGTTCTTAAACTGAGAATCGTGCTCAAGCTAGCCACACAGGGAGAATTGTGGGATAAATAAAATAATGTGAGAAGAAACCAATAAATAGCTCTGTGTGCCATGAGTATAATAATAGAAAAAGTGACCTGAAATAGTAGAAACTCTTGCCTCATTTATATTTAGGTAGAAAAATAATCTGGATCATAAGGTCATAATGTAGAAAAGAAAAACCCAGAGGGAGGTAGTAATTTTGACACATGTGCTGCAAACAGCTGGAGAAAATGGAGCTGTCGCCTCAAATCTGTTCAGTTTTCTGATTCTTAGCTTGTTCCAATATTGACTTCCTTTAAGATAACTGAAAACGATTAAGGTTTAAAACATTGTTTTCAGCACATTTATCTGATTTTTTGGTTCTCTTTAAAGATCTGTGTTTTGATGCCCATCTCTCAGATTCTTTATAGCTCTGGAAACAGTGAATAACCTAAGAATGGAAAAGTTGAATGAGATAAGATTGCGTGATACACTTCCTGGGCTGAGTCTCCCCGGAACCCCTTTCATTAGCCTTTTGGTACAAGAAAAATGTTTCCATAACTGGTCATTTTTTGTCGCAGCAGTGTCTAGAGTGTGGCCTAGTCATGCTTACAAAATCTGGGCAAAACATAGCAACAACATGTGGTGACAAAGCAAGAGAGTCAGCCCAGAACCTGAGTGTCCCATCTGGTGGCACATTTGCCAGAGCTGCTCTGGCCGCTGCCAGGCTAGTGTGCTGGAGCCTCGGGCTGTGGCACCGCAGGCACAGACAGTGCCTCACTCAGCACGTGGGGAGAGGGTTCCTTGCAGTGGCTGGAAACCACGCCACAACCTGTTTGTCTTTTCCTTAAGCAAACTGGTGAAAATCCCAGAAGCCAGCATGAACCAAACAACCCTAGCCAGACATGTTCTTTAAGATTTTTTACAACAAAATATAAGATTTTATGTAGAGACTCTTATTTTACCAATTCACAAACCTACTGGGACAATTCTGGGGACATTCCTACAACAACAAGGAGGCACTTCACGAAATGGATCACCCAAACAGGGATTTGCATTACAGATTTGATTATAACTTGATAAAGTTTAGTGAAATACTGTGCCCTGACCCCACTTCTGCCTTCTGCTCCCATGTCTCCACCTTCCTTTTTTTTTTTTTTTCTTTCTTGCAGTTTTTGGCCGGGGCTGGGTTTGAACCCACCACCTCCAGTTATGGGGGCCGGCGCCCCTACTCCTTTAAGCCATAGGTGTCAGCCCCCGCCTTCCTTTTTAGCTAACAGAAAAGGAAGAAATAAGCCATGTACCTTATGTATTGGAACAAATCAGTACTAATAGACCCATTTTTCTAGACCTGATTACATTAGGTGTATTGAAGCTATTTAGGGCAATGATTTTATAAAACAATGTGGTTCTCAATTTTATCTTAGCAAAAGACGACGATGAATGCCCTTGGTAAAGAGCACCAACCACTCAGAATCTGAGTTGAAACAAAGACTAATGGACCAGATCAGGATAAAAACTGAGAACTATCTCCAGGAGATGGTATTGTAGTATAACTAAAACCTGGACTTGAACTTGGATGCGGTTTCACAATAATGCTGACAACGCTTATCTGTTCAATAATGCAAGGGAAATGCTTTTTAAAATATAATCTTCAAGAAATACAAAGAGCTTCATCTCTTAGGATATCAGAAGAGAAACATATAGTTAAGTGTTTAGAAAGAGCTGGGGGGGTGGCGCCTATGGCTCAGTGAGTAAGGCACCGGCCCCATATACCGGAGGTGGTGGGTTCAAACCCAGCCCCGGCAAAAAAAAAAAAAAAAGAAAGAGCTGGGAAAGAATAAGTAGAAGAAATGATGGTATTAGGTTTCCAAGACGATGCCAAAATGTGAAAAATGAATATGTTTACATGCTATGTCTATGCCTGTGTGTCTGTCTGTCTACCCATTTATCAATCTATAGATTATCTCCCACTTTGGTTAAAGTGGTTTTTGAAAAGAGGAAGCCAAGTCACAATAGTATTTAATGAGTAACCTCGGTGTATTTTACAATCAAGCATATTAAGAAAATTAGACTGTTTTCATAAGTGCTATTGAGAATACAAAGTATTGAACTGGTCCTTACCTCTATCCAAAATGATAACAGAGTTGTTTGGTTATTACGTATATACAGTCGCCATAAAAACACAATGGATAAAGACCATTAGATTTGTGGAGGTAGGGTTCCTTTTATGTGAGTACATACTCGGTCTTGACATAATAAAATTGAATTGGTGGTTATTTTATTTTCTAAAAGAAATAAAAAAGCTCCTCTGTAATATTCTACCCTTTTTACTTATTTTTTAAAATTAAAAATTAAATCATGAGCACATAGATCATGTATACATGAATGCCTGTATGGGGTATAACGTGCTGATTTCATATAGAATTAGGAACGCTTACACAGCATGGGTTAATGTAGACCTCATCTCCTTTTCTTAATTATTGTGTTAAGACATTTATACTCTATACTTTGATTTCTTTATGTTACCAAATTTCCTCCTCTATTGTTACTAGCCTTCTTTTTCTTTTCTTTATTTGCTTTTCCCCAGAGTTGAGCAGCCTTTCCACATTTGGTATTTCCTCTCTGACAGTATGTATGGAACGCAGTCTAGCCCAGTATTTGACTTTGTAGGACTGCAGATCTTACTTCCCAGCTCCGGGCCTGGAGGAGCTCAGTGTGTTTTCTACAGGTTTAACACAGCTCTGCTTCTGGACTGAAACAGGACGGAAAGTGAAGGGTTTTGCTTCCGTCAGATACAACACCTGTAAGATTATCTCCTCCACTTTAAAATACTACGAGAGAGTCTCCCATCCTACCTGACCTCCTCCCAATTTCAAGGACAGTGAATTGCCTAAGATTACTTTACAGCTGAAGATTCCATTTTTGTTATGAATATCTTCACCACCCCTATACATGCTGCCCTCCTGAAGTAGATATAAAAAGTTAGGGCTGAAGGGATTGGGCTGGAGAGTATGAAGAGAAGATGGGTTTAGTCGAAGTCTTTATTTCTCTGATTCCAAAACTATTCCAAGTTTTATCCTTTTTGAGTATTCATGGACATTTTATATCACCAGAGATAATACAAAGGGCCATACTATAAAACTCAGACCCAATCTGTAGGATTCCGAGATCTTTCCCAGCACCAACTTTTACTAATAGTTTCAAGAATACAAGCATTCATGAGGTATAGGTAAGGCTACAAGAGTTCTAGAATCTCTGTCGCAGCTCCCCTGGTCCTCGCTTACAGAGGGGGTTTCTAACCACCTCACTTACATAAAAGGAAACATTTGGATCATGAAGCACATCAATTTTATTCACAAATTATGAAATCTCTGTGTTCCAGAGAGCCATGCTGCCTTGATAAGCAGAGTCCATGCATTTATCCTGAGCAATCCTAGACAGCTAAGTACATATAGTTAAAAGAATTACACAGGTGAGTGACGCTCCTGCCAGCAACAACTATTTTGTTTGTTTGCCAAATTTGTGATCAGCTTGCTAATAAGAAGATTAGACCCAGTCACTTGCCTTCCCCTTGCCTCCAACACCAGGACTGTCTTGCCTCCCTCCACCCCTGTCTGCCAAAGCGAGTGAGCAACTTATACACCTGTTGTTTAACCATTAACTTCCAAGTTATAAGGGGCACTTGAAAACAGGAAACATTTCTCATATGTTACCAATAGAAGGACTTCTGAAAATCAAGGTTTTGAGTAGGTTATATACTTGCTTGTCTAGCCATCATTGAATGGTAAAATCAAAACTCCAGGACGCAACAGCCACGGCAGTCTACAGCCTCCCTAAATGGCACTAACTCCTGCACTTGTCAAGCACTTGGTGGTTTTGTCACTGTGAACTTCCTGTTCCAAACCGATCTTGTCCTTTTGTTTATTTCCACTTGCTTTGTCTTTCTTTTCCTAACACAATGGGCCCTTGGTAAAGTTGGCTGACTTGAGTGCTGTTCACTACCTACAGTAAAGTGAGAACTATATTCATATTCAATAACCAGGACAAGTAAAACTTTATCCTACAGCATTACAAGTATGCACTCCTAATAGGCCTGAAATATTATCAAATTTACCTTGTTAGTAACTGGAGGAAAAGTGAATTAAGCTGATCACTGTAATTGAAAACGAAATCACACCAAACCTAATTATACCATGGCACAACACAGACCCTCCACACAATGAAAACATTCATCCTGGTGCTGCAGACTTTGTAAACACCGCCGGCATTCTGGCAATGCCTCATTTCCCTCAGGCTCTTTCCAAATACAGCAGAATTTATTGATGCATCCAGGGGGGTCAAGTCATGAATTTTCAAGGTCATTTTCTAAATAGGAGTGAACAGTCTCTTTTGACTCCTTCTAGCTGTCTCTGCATAATGGGTTGCTTCTGCTGAATCCATTAGCTTTCTCACCAGGCTGTAAACCAAATAAGTCTGCTGCCTACTCTCATTATAACTTACATTGATATAATTCACATTGGATGCTCAAAACACTCCAATAACTTCGCCTAATTAATCCATAAAACAACTTCTGGAAGAAAACAGAGAAATATCTTTCAATACCCGCACGATTCTCAACGATTCAGGGTTGTAGATAAATTTACTTCAGGTTTATAAAGTGAATCTAGGACCTAAGTTTCTGACAAAAATTTGCTACTCCTTTATCTGAATCTAAAATACTTAAAATATAGCTTCATAAGCTATCGCACAATTTAAAAACTTTTTAAAGGGAAAAATGTTAAAACAACCATATACATAGGCCTCTCATAATTACTTCCACTCCATACACATCTTTCTCAGGTTGCATGTCTGTGATAGCCTCCCTGTCTTTCCTTCCTCAGTGGTACCTCAATTCTCAAAATGTTATAACTACAAATAGTGCAAATTCTTGTCTGAAATGCTAACCTTGATCTTGAAGCAATTACAATAACGAGAAATAACATTTTAATAATGACACACCTAAACATGTTATCAAAAGTCCTCAATCAGTATCCAAAGACTGAAATAAATTTCATCTAATAGTAACTGTAAAGCATTGGTTTTATTCAGAGTATTGATGACACTTTGTAAGGTGTTTTCTTGGTTCATTTTATATCAACCACATTCATAAGCTTGCACAGATTGAGAATGGCATCCTCAGCCTCAAAGAGAATAGATTTGGCCCCAAATGTCAACACTGGCTTACCTTGCCTCGTCAAAAAGATAGGAGCTTAAAGGTTTTACTCAAATAGCACCCTCTTGTCTATTTAAAATACAGCACCTGCATTCTGAACTACAGGTTACCAAATAACCATCTGTTAAAAAACTGTCAACATGCTACAATTACTAAGTTTCACATGTACCCTTATAAGATGCACCGCAGGTGTAATCCCACCAATTATCCTCCCTCCTCCCGCCTACCCCCTGCTTCCCCTCCCTTTCCCCCTTCCCCCTATTCTTAGGTTATAACTGGGTTATAGCTTTCATGTGAAAGCCATAAATTAGTTTCATAGTAGCCCATGGGGAAAAAAAAAACTAAAAACTATTAAAGAATAAAACTATAAAAAAAAATTGTCAACATGAAAATGTTAACATCCCCATTTTGTGTGAAAAGTTTTCTAGAAATTAAAGGTCTTCTGGTGATCCTGACTATATGGAATTATAATTTGGGTTTGTTTCATTGGCATTACTTTGAAAATTTGATACAAAAAAAAAAAAAGAAGACAGGTCCGCGCCTGTGACTCAAAGGACTAGGGCGCCGGCCCCATATGCCGGAGGTGGCGGGTTCAAACCCGGCCAGGGGTAGGGGGGGACTGCAAAAAACCCCAAACAACAACAACAACAAAAAATTGACCCAGAACATTTTCCAACCTCTTCCTTTCTTCCTCAACATGCATGCCTGCAAAACATGCTCTCATCTTCTTCTCCTCACTTGGCTCCAGCTACTATGGGCTTGCTGCCTGTTTTCAATTACATGCGCACGTTGGCGTCCCGAGCCTTTGTCCTTGCTGTCACTTAGGTCTCAGACCGTCTTTTCCCCGTTCTGCATGAGCTTGTCCCTAATCTTCTTCAGCCCTTGGCTCAAATGGGTTATGTGAAATTGAACCCCGTGCTCAGCTGTCTCCGTTCTTGTTTTATCTTTCTCTGCAGCACTTGTTAACACCTTAAGCAGATACCATGTAGATCTCTTTATTGTTTATTGTTCCTATCCCTCTTATAAAATGTAAACTCTACGAGGACAGGGATGTGGGTTTTGTGTGTCTGGGTCTTCAATGCCCAAGATGATATTTGTTACATTATCAGCACCGAGTAAATGTGAGCTATCAAATGAATGGAAGTGGTTCTCTAGGTTCTTTTTATCTAAACTCTCCTTTACTCTGGACAACTCAAGTCGAATTTGCCTTCGAGTTGAAACTACAGCAATCGTCACTGAAGTCACCAGAACTGGGTCTGAGGACTTTCCCATAGTGGATTGTCAAAGTTATCACTGGACCTCTGTAACTGGCACTAGTAAGTTCTTTTTCCTTTATGTCCTCACAATAACTATAATATTTTATCAGCAAAAAGGAAGCTTACATTAAATGTACCATGAAGAATCTTAGTTCAAACTGTCATAACCAGATACTGTAGACTAGGTGGCTTAAACAACAGAAATTTATTTTCTTACAGCTCTGGAGGCTGGAAGTCTAAGATTAAAGTGCCAAAATGGTCAGCTTCTGGAGAAGGGCCCCTTCCTGGCTCGCACTTGATTCCCTTCTCCCTGTGCCATTGCTGGACAGATGGACAAAGCGCCCTCCAGCGTCTTTCCTTATAAGGGCCCCCATCCCATTATAAGGGATCCACCTTCATGACCTCCTCAAAACCTATCTTGAAGCTGATGGGTCCTCCAGTTACCCTGATTTAATTAATTCACAGTGTATTCCTGTACAAAAGTATCACATGTACCTTCCGAAGATATACTATAGTGTACCCGTAATAATTAAAAATTAAAAAAAAAAACCACTCTCCCCACTTACAAAAAGAACCTCACCCTTAAGTATCTGGGAAAGGCTCCACATGCAAATATCATCAGGCCGGGGGTTAGGAATTTAGCACATGAATCTGTGGGGGACACAGCTCAATCCAGACCATTAAGTCACACAGGGTACAGAAGGCAATGCAAGACATCGCTTCAATTGTGTCATGATTGACTTTCCAAAGGCCACTTTTCTCTTATTTCCTCCATTTGCCCACACACAAAGTTGCTTGTGAGGTTTGTATTTGTTTTCATTTGACTATTCAGCTACCTGCTCCCATGAATCCTGGCTTCTTTCCCTTAGGTCAAGGTTATAAAGATCTTTGCCCATGGTTTCACTCCTCAAGAGTGACATGGATTATTAGAGTTCTTAGATTTTTCACTTTCTTTAAAGAGCCCTTAATACAAAGAAAGACTTCTTGGGATAACATTGTATTTTCTCATGGAAGAACTTGATGGATTATCATAAAATCTAACAAAATCTCTCTGCCTTTTAACTTGTTTGTATTAAAAAGACCCCCTCCCCACCTGGATAAGAGGAAAATGAATGCAGAAAATTAGGGGGAAAACACTTTATGTTCTGTCCCACATGGCTCAATGGCCTATTTATAGTTTTTAAATCTAAAGGTCAAAGCATAAAAATAAGGTATATGATGTTGTGAAAATAAGAACCATGGTCCCTTTTCTACCCAATTTTTCTCTGGCAATCTATAAAATGATATACATCAAGTTAACTTTCTTTTTCTGCTTATCATTTCTATCCTGCTAACATAGAAATCATATACTTCATATCACTTTGCAATAATGCCAATATTCCAGAGAACTGGAACGGTAAACAATATGTTACAAGACCGTTATGTGATTTCTTTGAATCGTTACAGTCTCATACAGCTTTGATTATCTAACATGTAATAAGTTCTGGGAACCGGGTTCATGAAACAAATTATCCAGTTTCTGTAATATTTAATAGTTGCTTTTATTCATTAATCAGTGTTTATAAAAAAAGACCACCAGATGATTATTTTTTCCTATGCTTCTTATTCCTATTATATATCATTTTGAGGCACATATTAACATCAAAATTGTCCATAATGCCATTTACTGTAAAGGAAAACAATAGGTAGATGAATACTAAAAAATGTTTCTTACTAGTTCTTTTTGTGCATTAATCTGGAAATGAATCTGTTGTTATCAACATTACCTTTAACTTTCAAGAGAAGAGCAGCATTTGAAATAAAACAATTCTAAGAAACAAGGTTCTACGGAAAAGTGTTTTTGAGATTGGCCTTAGGATCACTGATATATTTTTGCCTCTGAGTCTGGAATTTAAACTTAATCAACCTAACTGGATCTTTGCAATTCCTATTTTATTTAAAACAGAAGGCCTAGGGGATTAGGAAGACAGAAACTTCTGCTTTTCCAAATGACATTTAAGTTGTATGGAATTAATGTTTTGTCTGAGTTTTTAATTTTTTTTATGCACATCTGTGGATGGGAGTCAAGTGCATTTTTAGACACCTTGATATATTGCATTGTGGAGCAGTCAGGGCCTTCAGGGCATCAGGACTGAAAATGGACATCGTATCCACCAAGCAAACTCCCATCACCACCACCCTGAGTCTCCACTGTCCCTCATTCTGTATCCTCCCCCCCGTATGAGCAGCATTTAGCGTCCACTGATAAGGGAGAACCTGCAGGGTTTGTCTGACGGTTTCTTCGTTCTTTCCCTTAAGATAATGGCCTTGGTTTTCTTCTCTGTCACTGACTAAAACGTAATTTCACTTTTTTATAGCTAAATAGTATTTATTGTACATATATACCACGTTTTCTTTACTTAGGCTTCCACTGATGGACACGGAGATTGATTCCACACCTTTGCTATTGTGAATAGCTCTGCAATGAACACACGAGCGTGGGCATCTTCTGAAATACTTATTGATTTTCCATTGGGTAGATATCCTATCGTGGGATGGCTGGATCACGTGACAGTTCTAATTCCAGTTCTGTGAGAAATCTCTGTATTGTTTTCCATAGAGGTTGTGCCAATTTAAATGTCCTTTTTCTCTGCATTCTCACCAACCTCTGTTATTTTGTGTCATTTTATTCATACATGTTGTCATTCTGGTTGACAAAAGAGGCTATCGCCTTGCGGTTTCAATTTGCATTTCTCTGATGAAAAACGTTGAACATTTTTTTATACGCTTGTTGGCCATTTATTTGTTTTCTTTTGAAAAATGTCTGTTCATACCCTTGTCCCACTTTTAATGTTTTCTTTTTTTTGTATTTAATTATTTTTTATTTTATTTTTTATTAATATTAAATCATAGCTGTGTACATTAATGCGATCATGGGGCACCATGGTACATTGGTTTTATAAACAGTTTCACACGTTTTCATCACACTGGTTAACATAGCCTTCCTGGCATTTTCTTAGTTATTGTGTTAAGACATTTATATTCTACATTTACTAAGTTTCACATGTACCCTTGTAAGATGCACCGCAGGTGTAATCCCACCAATCACCCTCCCTCCACCCATCCTTCCCCCTCCCTCCCCTCCTTCTCCCCTTTCCCCATATTCTTAGGTTATAGCTGGGTTATAGCTTTCATATGAAAGCCAAAAATTAGTTTCATAGTAGGGGCTGAGTACATTGGATACTTTTTCTCCCATTCTTGAGATACTTTACTAAGAAGAATATGTTCCAGCTCCATCCATGTAAACATGAAAGAGGTAAAGTCTCCATCTTTCTTTAAGGCTGCATAATATTTCATGGTGTACATGTACCACAGTTTATTAATTCATTTGTAGATTGATGGGCTCTTGGGTTTTTTCCATGACTTAGCAATTGTGAATTGGGCTGCAATAAACATTCTGGTATAAATATCTTTGTTATAATGTGATTTTTGGTCTTCTGGGTATACACCTAGTAGAGGAATTATAGGATTGAATGGCAGATCTATTTTTAGATCTCTAGGTGTTCTCCAAACATCTTTCCAAAAGGAATGTATTAATTTGCATTCCCACCAGCAGTGTAGAAGTGTTCCCTTTTCTCCACATCCAGAGATGTTGGCGTGGATGTGTTGGCATGGATGTGTTTTCATTTTTTGTTGTTGAATTGTTTGACTTCCTTCTAGATTCTGGATATTAGTCCCCTGTCAAACGTACAGTGGGCAAATATTTTCCTTCATCTGAAGATTATTCACTCTGTTGATTACTTCTTTTGCTTTCAAGAAACTTTTTAATTTAATTAAGCCCGTGTGTCTATTTTTCTTTTCTTTTCTTTTCTTTTTTTTTGCCTGTGCTTTTATGTCTTAGTCATGACATCCTTATGTCCAGAAGTCATCCCTAGGTTTTCTTCCAGTATTTTTATATTTTTAGGTCTCGCATTTAATCCATCCTGAGTTGACTTTTGTGTATGGTGAGAAATAAGGGTCCAATTTCATTCTTCTGCATATCGTCACCCAATGTTCTCAGTACTATTTACATACCCAGTGTATGTTCTTGTCAGCTTTTGCAAAGGTCAGTTGGCTACATGTGGCTTTATTTCTGGGTTTCCAACAGCACATCAATGGTCCAGTGGTTTTTATTGCAGGGATTCAAAGATAGTCCAAAACATGCAAATCAATAAATGTGATATATCACATAAAAAGAATTAAGGAGAAAACTCATATGATTATCTCAACAGATGTGGAAAAAGCATTTGAAAAAATTGTGCATCTTTTCATGATAAAAATCATCAACAAACCAGGCATGGAAGGAACACATCTCCAAATAATGACAAACCCACAGCCAACCCAATATACATAATGCAGGAAAGTTGAAAGCATCTTCCCTAAGAACTTTGATGAGACAAAGTTGCCCAATTTCACCACTCTTATTCACAATAGTACTATAAGTCCTCACCAAGGTAATTAGGCAAGAGAGAAAAATAAAAGGCATCTAAACTGGGAAAGTCAAAGTCAAGTTGTCTCTGTTCACGGATGATCTGATGTTATACATGAAATTTAGAAAATCTGAACAACTCCACCAAAAATCTTTTATACATGACAGAGGAATTCAGTAAATTGTCAGGACACAACCATCAATGTACAGAAATTAAAAGCATTATATACTAATAGTGATTCTCCAGCTGAGAATCAAATCAAGAAAGCAATCCCATTGGTGTTATCTACAAAAAACAAAATACCTATAAACTGTTTAACAAGGAGGTGAAGGATCTCCATAAGGAAAATTACAAAACCACTGTTGGAAGAAACTATATATGACAAAAAAAAAATGGAAAAAACATCCAATGCTGATGGATCAGAAGAATTAGTATCATTAAATTGGGCATACTTCCAAAGGTAGTGCATAGACTCAGTGCAATCTCTATCAGAATGTCAACATCACATTTCACAGAATTAGAAAAGAAAATTCTAAAAGAGCAAAACTGGAGACATCACCTTGCCTGACTTCAAATTATACTGCAAAGCTACCATAGCCAAAACAGGATGGCAGTGGTATAAAGGTAGACACGTAAATCAATGGGACAGAATTGAGAATAAAGCAGTATGATTGATTTTACAAAACTGATTCTTTACATGAGATGCTTTACCATTTGTTTGTGTTATCTATGAATTCTTTCAAGAGCATTTTGTCATTTTGTCGTAATCTTTGATGTCCTTGGTTAAATATCTTTCTAGGGAATTATTTTGCAGCTATTATAAACAATAGTCAGTTCTCGATTTGGTTCTCAACTTTGACATTGTTGGTATAAAGACACTACTGACTTTTGTACATTGATTTTATAAACTGAGACTGCTGAATTTATCAAATCAGGAGTGTTTGGGAGGAATCCTTAGTGTTTTCTAGAGAGAGGATCACGTCATCAACAAATAGAGATAATTTCACTTCCTCTTTTGCAATTTGGATGCCCTCATCTGATTGCTCTAGCTGGGACTTATAGTACTCTGTTGAATGGAAGTGGTGAAGGTGGGCATTTTTTTCTTCTTCCAGTTCTTAGAGGGAACACTTTCAACTTTTCCCCATTCACTAGGAGATTGACTATGGTTTTGTCATGTATGGCTTTCTTATTTTGAGTCACGTTTGTTCTATGCCAAGTTTTTGAAGGTTTTTATCATGAAAGGAAGATGGATTATGCTTGACACTTTTTCTTCATCTTTTGTGATGATCATATGTTTTTGTTTTTAATTTTGTTTGTGCAGTGAGTCACATTTACTGACTTGTGTTTGTTGAATGTGCCTTGTAACCCTGGGATGAAATCCACGTAATTGTGTTGTATTATCCTTTTGATGTGCTGTTGGATTTGGTTTGCTAGTATTTTATTAAGGACTTATACATCTATATATATCAAAAATATTGATCTGTAGTTTTATTTTTTGTTGTTATGTTCTTCTTTGGTTTGGCATCAAGGTGATACTAGTCTCATAGGGTGAGTTGGGGAGAATGTCAAAATTTTGGAACATTTTTACAAAGATTGACACTATTCATAGTTCTTAGTATTTTATAATGAGCTATGAATCTATTTGGTCCTGAAATTTCTTTATGAGGGATTTTTTATATTGGTTCAACCTTGTTACTCATACTGGTCTGTTCTAGACTTCTATATTTTCCTGATTCAATCTCAGGAAGTTGAATGTTTCCAGAAATGTATCAAATTCATCTAGGTTTTCTGGTTCCTGAGATTATAGCTGCTCATAATATTCTCTGCTGATTTTTTGTATTTCTGTGGTCTTATCTTAGACAGCATTATTTTACTAAGGTCGTCTATTTGATTTTTATTTCTCTTTTTCACTGATGTTAAACTCCTTTGTGAGAATAACAAGGTGCTAAATAACATCAGAAACAGACCATTAACTGTAAATACAGAAACATCATAGATTATTCTACTTTTTCTCCTTTTTAACAAATCTTCTTATAGATATTATCCTGGTTGAAATCAAGACCAACTTTGTTTATAAAGATTTCTGATCCTTCACAAAGACTGGGTATGAACTGTGTGTCCCTACAGGTTTAAAATCAGTATCAGTGCATGAGAGACCACAGAAAGTCAAAAACTTCTGCTTTCCTTCTTTTGTTCTGCAAAAATATTCATTTCCTAACTTGTTTTGTGGTAATGGCAAAAAAAAAAAATAAATCATTAAGAAATGTCTATTGAAACTTTCAGCATCTTTACTTATTACAGGTTTTAATAAGAAGCATTACAAGATTGATGAAAAGGGGTACATGGGTGAATAGTACAGTAAATGTCATTGAGTTTATTTCATTTGGGACATTTGAGGTAATTAATCTTCCATGGTTAAAATCCACAGAGGAGCTGAGTTGGATTAGCGAGTTTGGGGCATTTCGGTCGACAGATGACGAAAAATGCAAAGATTTGAAGATCCAAAGGCTAATTAGTAATTAAAATCAAAATTATAAAAAGGATTCAATTTGTTACCAAAGTAATGAAGCCTAGTGGAGATCTGTGTTACAATGGTTTGTTTTCCTTCTCTTTTCATTCTGTGACCTTCTGAGATTATCCTGTCCTTTATAGACAAACAGCAAAATTTGAGGCAGAAAGAGATGCCTGTTAGAATAAAATAGAGAGTAACCTTTAGTAATTTATCCTCTGATAGGAAAGATTGGGAGCAATTTTTTTTTTTTTTTTTTTTTTTTTGGCTGAGGCCGGGTTTGAACCCACCACTCTCTGTACGTGGGATTGGTGCCCTACTCCCTGAGCCACAGGCACCACCCAAAGTTTGAGTTGCTTTTTTTTTTTTTGAGAACAAAGTTTCTATACTATATTTACAGTCATCGTTTGCCCCCAGATTACACCATTTTCGCCCTCTCATAGTTCGCACTTTCTAATTACCTAGTGATCCCTTATTTATTGATGCTTTAAACACCTGCTTTACTTTCCCCTCATATTAGGGGAGAGTTAAAAAACACATATTAGTCTTCTCATGGATTTCATTGTCAGTGTGGATATATCCCTGGCTTCTCAATTTGTGGATGTCCTCACGTCCATCTCAGGGACTCTGTCCTTTGGTAAAGGGCCTCGTCATTGCCAGTTTCTGAAGCCTCCATTCCAAGCGCTCAGATCTCACTCTAATCATTTCCTCCCTACTTAGTCACTCTATTTACCTGACAGGGGAAAAAAAGAAAACAAAACTCTTTACTCTTATCAGACTCTTCGATCCATCACATCCACCAGTTTGTTCACCAAGCAAGAAGACATTTAAACGTCAGGAGTTAAAAGAATAACAAAGTTCAGACGCACTGTAAATTATAATGGTAGGAAATGACAAAAGAGGACAGACCAGGGAACTTCACAGTTTGTGCTTTTTAATTGCATTCTGGGGAGTTGCAATTGCCAACTGGTACTTCTGAAAGCATTTGAGCAACGTTAAAGAAAGTCTGATCACACCCTCCTTGTTTAAAAAGACTAAAAATACCCACAAACACAATCTTGGAGGGTGTGAAGAAAAAACACAAGGCAGATAGGAGTATATAAGTAAGAACACAAGCAGAATAAGAAAATACGTGTAATTTACTTCAATTTCGGTTTAATACTAATTTGTGTATAGGGGAGCAGTTTAATTATCAGTATAATTCTACTTACGATCTATTCTGCTTGGCAGGAATTCCCAATTTTTGCAATTAGGCCACTTAGATCTACCTTTTAAATTATCACCCCCAAATGTAATAGACATCTAAGAATTGCAATCCTTTGAATATCTATGTCAAATAAAATGTAACCACTTTCTCATTCAATCTGTTGAATGGTTTGAAACTGTCCTCGTCATTTGAGCTGGAACAGCTGTAAATTGTGCTAATGGGAGGCAAGAAGTAATGACCAACAGAGGAAGTCACTGGCCTTCCTACATGTTAATTCCTAGGGATGTAAATCTGGACTCATTACAAATATTTCAGGCAGATGAAGGAAGGTTGATGAGCATTTAGTGGTGTCGAGTCACAGAAGGTGACGTCTGGAAACCTCTGTATCCAAATTATAAAGCTGTAGCCTGAGGCAGACACTAAACCTAATGACGTTCTGGTTTAGATAGTCCTGTATTTTATAGTGGATGCTTTCACTGTGGGATCCCTTGCCACAGTGATGGGACCACAGCTACTATTAATACCAGGACAAAGGACATTGTCATTTTGCAAAAGAAAATGCTAATCGATTGCTGAAGAGAAACTGGAGTATGGAAGAACTAAATCAAACAAAAAGTAATTTATACATTACCTTTTTAGTATAATACAATCAGTCTTTAGGTATGTAGTCTCGCCTTTTGTGTTAATTATAAATGTCTATCTGGAATAGAATTATTTATGAAGTGAGCAAATATAGGCAAAGCTAATGATTTTCCTCGTCTTTATCGAGGAGAATTTATACTAAGCAGACCTGAAGACATTTCTTTTTTGACCTGGGGATGTCGTCTGCTTAATACAAACTTACAACTTTCTGTGTCTTAGAAAGCTAAAAGCTGGCCTAGTTCATTGAGAATCTCCAAGGCAGATCATTCTAATCTCAGAGGAGCATTCATGTTGAAGTGGAAAACTTCCATAGGGCTCTCTGACATAAAGGTAAATTCTTTTCAGTTAAATTTAAGCGGACCAACCACTGGACAATGTAGGAAATGGTACAAGCATCAGAAATATAGATTTTGCCTTCCACAAATCCATAACCACAGAGAAAAAACAATAAGAGATTCAGACAAAGACAATTTGAGTATCTGTGTTTAATGGATAAAACAGTGTACTTCTAAAAGAAAATATGGTTCTTTTGCTGTATCTACTTAAACGTCATTTACTGATATCACCACATGTAGGTTCATTTCAATTTCTTTTGTCTAGGTGTCTTAGAAGTCCAAGAAAGTGTAATAAGTGTAATGATCAAATGTTGCTTCCAAGGAAAACATAAAATGATGATGGACCCTATTTCACATGGCTCTCTTGCCTTCTTGTTTGTTTGCCCTGGTGGAAGCCAGCTGCCACATCATAAGCTTTTTTGGGGGGAGGCACCTGCTTGTAGCAACGAATTCTGGAGACCCCTCAGTCAACAGCCAGCAAGGAACTGAGGCTTCAGCCCAACATGCCCGTGAAGAACTGAATCCTGACAACGGCCACAGAAACAAGCTTAACAATAGGTCCTCCTTCAGCCAAGCTTTTAGAGGAGTGCACAGGAAAGATTTTAAGAATGATATTGATGGGCGGCACCTGTGGCTAAACAGAGTAGGGTGCCTGCCCCATATGCCGGAAGTGGCGGGGTCAAACCCAGCTCCAGGCAAAAACTGCAAATAAATAAAGAAAGCAAGAAAGAAAGAATGATATTGACAAATAGGGTCAATAGTTTCTCATTAGCTTGCAGTACATAAAGAGACTATTTTATTCCTCTGGGTGTAGATTTCAAATAAAGGGTGCAAATTTAGAACAACAGTCTAAAAGACTGAAAGATCAACTATCTTAGAATCAAAACTTTTTGGCATAACACACAAGCTCTAATTGCTCTGCAGTTTTACAGTGAGTCCTGAGTAGGCACCACAACTCAGGTAGAACTGAGTTATAGCGTGCCTCTCAGCAAGGGAAGAATGAGCTGTATTTCCTCACAGTACATTTCCCAAGAAAATACCTAAGCCAACACATGAATTCGTATCGCACTTAAGGAAGAAAGGAATAATAGAAATTAAGATGTATGCACCTGGTACTATCCCAGTATTATTAATTACCTACCATCGCCTCATTAGGAAGGCACCGTTTCCATCCCCATGGCAGAGCTGAGAAAGAACGAATTCAGAGGTCTTACAATTACAGTTTCAGCAATTGGAGGAGCCAGGCTTTGACCTGTAGATGCAAAATGTCTTAAAAAGAGAAAATGAGATTTCAGTAACTTACTAAACTTCATATAAGAAAATATTAAAGATTTATGCAATCCTCAGCTGTGTTCTTTTGGAAGATAAAGAACGTTATTATTTGCGTCAGTTAAAGATTACATACTCACTCAACTCCCCACACACTCTTAATCATTATAATTCCTTTAAGAGTGATTCTGTGAACAGCTAAGTGTTTCTAAAAGACTTGGTTACACTTTATATCATTTGGTACATTTTATTTCAGAGTCAAAGTCTAATTCTATTTTATTTGAAAATATACATGCCACATTTTAAGCTATACCAAATTCATGTGTCAAATGGTCTATGAAGCTAGCGTATGATGCCCCATGATCATATCAATGTATACAGTTATGATTTAATAAAAAATATATATAATGAGGCTTAAATTAAGATAACTTAAGTTGTGCATATTTCCCTATGTTACCTAAATACAGTTAGCAGTTAATTCATCAGGTTTAGACAAGCACACGCACACATCATATTTTTTTCATTTTACATTATCAATGAATCCTAAATTATCAATACTTAATGTAACACATTTTTTGTTTTCTTTTGTCTACTACAACAATCAGCCAAGTGCATATGTGAAAAAAAATTAATTTTTTTTTTCCTTAATCTAAGCAACAGTTTCACTTTGGCTCCAAATCTCTGGGAAGCTGATTTAAGTGAAGCTTAGAAGGAAAAAAAATAAAAAGACCAGCTCCCTTCAAAGATATCAACAGACTCCAGAGAGTAAAGTAACTTTTCTTTTTATATGACTCAAAGTACATCTGTGCCCAGAAGTCATTAAATTTAAGACAGTTTGCAAGGACTTTTCACCTCTCAAACTTTTGTCACATGACATCCTATGCTTTCCTAAAGAAAAAACATCGAAGTTATTTTTTTACTGATAAGTGTGAATGCCAAAGAGAGAAACTATTTGGAGGTTTTCTTCCTGTTCTCTCTACAATTCTGCTGATGCCATTACCAAAAGTATCTGTCTCAATTAATGTCAGGGTGACCCCAACATTACAATCAGGATACATTTGTGAGATTCTAGTTAGAATTAAGACAGAAGACCACTGACTTACTCATGTTTTAAAGCCATGAGCTGTCTCAAATTACCACCCTTACCAACTTCTTCAGACCCATACCAAAAAGGCTTCCTAGTGTAATGCCTGTCAAGTTGTTCAAGTCTTACCCTGGTTACACTCTACGTGCTCTTTGATTTCTTCCCCATTTCATCTCTTGTCTCTGATTTCTTTGTTCTTTGCTCCATTTTAGTCATTTCTAATTTATGTTTCTTGCTGTATAGTATTTTTTATCAACAAGAAGGAAAAATAATAAATGAATAAACAGGGGAAAAAAATCACCAAATGAGATAACCAGCCCCTGAAGAGAGTAGGGATGATTCTTACCTTTCTGATCGGGTCATTGAACACTGGGCACCTGGAGACGTGAATCTGTTCAATACTCTCCCATATATTAATGCATTTTAACTTGGAAACAAGCCTGGTTTAAAAGACAGTTGTCAGAACATCTCAAAAGCGAACGACCAGCGTATATTTTAGGTGGCTTGGAAAGCTCGCTGGAACTATTCTTACACTGGCAATCCTCTGACTCAGCAACTGCAAAATAATTCAGTAAAATTTAACGGTACTCTCACATCTCAAAGATTAATATATTAATATATTTTACATATAATTACTTAGAACAAAATGTAGGAGGATTCTAATCCTCTAGTTTCCAAAATTGCCAGGGCAAAAATGGTATCCTTTCATTGCAATAAAACGCAATCTAAAAAATACAATTACAGGCCTTTACTTTTTACAGAAAGAAGGGGGAAATACAACCCAGGTTTGAAATGTACTATCTTCTGTGATGATTTAAACCCAAAGCTGACTGAATATGGACATGTCTGTCTTTGGAAGCACATGCTTAGTTTCTGTGGGGAGAGAGGGAATAAATTTCTATATTTCTGCTAAATTAAATGATTAAAAGGGAAGTAGTATCTAGACTGACTATATTTCCATAGAAGGAACTATGAAGTCTAGTCGGAGGCATCACACAGGGGTATGTTCTCAGAATCGCTGTTACTCTTTGAAACGAAAGACAACTTCATTACGTGATAACGAAGTTCTAATAGAATGTCCATTTGGATAAAGCAAGACAGAGGGTGGCCTTTTGTTTTATCAGACTTCTTAGTGGGTTTTTGGATATGAAGATATTTTCCTAGGGCAACATTAAAGAAAGTGAGCTGCTGAGTAAGAAGAGGGGAATTAAGCTGAAAGAATTTTGAGCAAACACAATAAAAAACCGTAAGGAGAGGGGAAAGGGGAACAGTGGGCTAAGCAGCCTAGTAGAAGTCCGCAGCCGGGAAACTGTAACCAGGCAAAACGTTTCAGAGACAGACGGGCCAAAGGATTTTTTAGGATAAGACAATGTGTGGAGATGTGGAATAGAATTCCTTCCATTGCCCTAAAATGTCCGTAAAACTGATTACACGTGTGAAGGATTAGTCTGGCTGGGTTGTAGGAAATTAAGGAAAAAAGGTTAGGCATTAGCCAGTTAGGTGTTAGAGAGACAGAAGGGGATAGAAATATTAATAAGTAAGAGTTCTGTAAAAGGCAGACTTTACAACCATCACCAATAAAGAGGCTGTGGTTAGACACTTAGGGCAAGTTTGTGTGGTACTCAGAAAGGATGGAATTTCTGACTTTTACTTCAATCTCAACAAATTCCATATCTGAAACTGAAATTTGGTTTACCAATAATCAACCTAAAGGACTGTGTCTAAACAAAGGGGAGCAAAGTTCAAACCTGGGGAGAGAGTTTGAGACTTGTAGAAAAGAGCTACTTGCTATTTTTTTCTACCCCAAGCTTCTAAGAGAAAGTTCAGCTTTTTTCCAGCTAGAATCAGAAATGTTTTATTAAGAATATCATTTGAAGTATTTTCACAAGTTCCCCAAGCATTTGGACTTTTCATAAAAGTGGGAAAGGTGAGCAGAGTCTGAATGTCTGGTTTCCATGGCAATGCAATGCTACAGGAGGGGAGACTGTTTCTTGTCAGGAACCTGGTGGTAACACATCATAGGTAATAAAGCAGATAGTACATGTCGCCACAGAAAACCGCTACGGATCCCCATAAACAGGAAGGTGTCCGAGGCATGCTTGTTGCTGGAATTGCCACTGCTACTTGACTTCATTAGGGCCCTGAAGGACCAGGTCAATCTTGGAAAATTGGACACCAGCCTAATCATTGCATTTTGTTGACAGCTTAGCTGTACCAGACCTGGAGTCTCGGTTTTTCACATTTAGCAGACAGAATAGACTTCTGTTTCCAATAAGCTCTTAACAAAACAATCTATGAAGTCTGCCAGTTAACAGAAGTCTGTGCACTACGTGGAGAATGTGAAAGGATTTGACAAACTGCAGCCCCTCTGAAAGTGTTCTGCTCACAGGATTTCATTAAGCTTCTTGAAAAATAAGCAAGCATAGGAAAAGGTAGAAAAATTCAAAACTTCTGATGAGCAATTCTGGGTGCAAATCTTAATTAATCTTCAAGTAGCATCATGCTTCCAACTTACTGGTGTTCCTTAAGATCTTTTTTTTTTTTTTAGAGACAAAGTCTCACTCTGTTGCCCTCTGTAGAGTGCTGTCACATCACAGCTCACAGCAAGCTCCACCTCTTGGGCTTAGGTGATTCTCTGGCCTCCGCCTCCCAAGCAGCTGGGACTACAGGCACCCACTACAACATCCAGCTATTTTTTATTGCAGTTTGGCCTGGACCGGGTTCAAACCCACCACCCTCGGTATATGGGGCCGGCGCCCTACCCACTGAGCCACAGATGCCACCCACCTTAAGATCTTTATAAGCAATCAACCAAACTACGTATCATCAATGTGTGCATTTACCTTACTAAATAAAGCCATTTTTTTTACATGTCACATGTGGTATCTAGACAGACTATATTTCCACAGAAGGAACTATGAAATGTAGGCGGAGGCATCACACAGGTGTATGTTCTCAGAAGCACTGTTATTCTTTGAAACTAAAGACAACTTCATCATGTGATAACAAAGTTCTAATAGAATGTCCATTTCCTGTTGCCCCACAAAAATAATATTTCATTTGCTGTTCTCTCTTCTTTGGTTTAAGCTTTTAAATTCCAAGCTTCTGTATTTACAGAGATGCCTGGAAGTTAAAAGCTTAAACAAAAGAAGAGGTAACAGAAATGTCATCTGGGCTGTACGTCTGCTGGGTCATCCTCACTTTCATTTATCTGAGCTGGTTTCACCGAGAGCAGTGTTTTTCAACCTTTTTCATCTCACGACACTTGAACCTGTAGTTGAACTTCTATGATACACTGAAATTAGGTTAATCCAAAAAAAATAAAAAAAAAAGCATAGACTTACTGTGCTTTGAACTTCTTTCTTTTTTTTTATTAAATCATAGACACATAGATCACGTATACATTAATGCATTTATGGGGTACAATGTGCTGATTTCATATAGAATTAGAAACACTTACATCCCACTGGTTAATATCTACCTCATTTCGTTTACTTATTGTGTTAAGACATTAATACCCTATAGGAATAGATCCGACATGGACCCTCGCATTATGCACCATTGGTGTGATCCCACCATTCACCCTCCCTCAATCTAACTTCAAAATGATTTAATTAATAATCTTTAAAAATCTTCACAGCCCACCTAAAATCCTTGAAGCAAACCACTGTGCCAGGGAACACCAGTGGAAAATCACTGCTCTAGAGGATGGAAGAAAATGTGGACGGTAAGCAAAAGCACCCACTCATATACATTCTTTCTTTTTGGAGAGTGAAATGGGATTAATTCATACCTTAAGAAACCATTTTTAAAATCGTTTCTTCTTTGTTATTCTATCAAAACTTAATGTTCCCTGGAGAGAGAACATTCAAGGTGAGGTTGCACTCCAATGGTCTGGACAGCTTAAAAAGCATGTTCATAAATCTAAAATTTTAGAAGGCTCAGTGAGTTCAGGGCAGTAATATACTGTACAGATTTATAGCCAAGGACCAATAATCTATTCTATATTTCCTGGATGTGTAATAGGATATTCCATCTAGGTTTGTGTAAGTATCCTCTATGACGTTCATACGACAGTCACTTAATGATGCGTTAGAACATATCTCTGTCACCAAGGGATGCATGACTTTATATAGACCTATCCACGTGTGTCCTTTGGTTCTGTTTCTAGGTTTTCCTTCCTCTACTCCTCCAGCACAGGTGTTTATTCTTTGTTTATTTTTTTCTTAATGATCCAGATGTGACCTTATAAAAGGAAGCTGTCCTTAGGAGCACCTTTTCAAAGAGACTCTGTTAAGGAGACCCTTGTCACAGAAAGACACTGGAGGTATCCAGCTGGACGGGAAGCTGAGGGTCATCTAATAGTTCCCAACACAGAAGAGGCATTGCCTGACACAGGGCAGGCTACGGTTACCAAAATCTCAAGGAAAACCATGCAAGTGCCACAGAGAAAAATATTTGGTGTTGAACTTGAGACACAAAAGCCAAATCAAAATTTTATTTCTTAAATTAGATTGCCTTTCTCCTTTTTTTCCAAATCCTACAGTGGTCACAAGATAAAGGAGAACAGAGAGAACTCACAGAATCGACTGTGCTCACTCCTTAATTCACAGCAGGCTTCCCCCACAAAAGCCGGCCCATTCAAATTATGTTCCTTTTATCTGTACACTGGATTTGATGTGTTCATGACGAAGCTGAAACTGTGATGCTGGAAGTGGCCGGGAACTTTCTGCTGTCTACAGTGACTGGAAAACCTCTAAGGGCTGTAGAGCCTACAGAAAGAAGCCTCATAGGTTTACTGGGTTAGTTATGGAGAAAAGAAATCTTGCTGTATGATTTCAAAACAATGAAGTGCCCACTTATGTGTTCTCAAAGTACATGTTACTAATATTTTACCAAATTGGACAAGAAAACACGTAAAATACCCTTGTTTTTCCTCCAATTCTTCAGTTTAACAAATACTTAAAGTATGACTAGTTTCATATGAAACCAAGAACTACTTTTTCAAGTTCTTCAAAGTATTACATTGGTACTTTAAAGGGAATTGCTTTAAATCTGTAGATTGCTTTTAGTAGTATGGACATTTTAACAATGTTGATTCTTTTCAGCTGTGAGCATGGTATGTTTTTCCACTTGTTAACATCTTCTGCTATTTCTTTTGTCAGGGTTTCATAGTTCTCTCTGTAGAGATTCTCTACATTTTTTTTTTTTAGGCAGACTAATACAACTTTTAGGAAGAAAGTGTGGAGAATCCGCAAAGAGCTAAGAGAAGACCTTCCATTGGATCCTGCAATCCCATTACTAGGTATCTACCCAGAAGAAAAAACAATCGTTTTACCACAAGGACATTTGCACTAGAATATTTAATGTTGCTCAATTCACAATTGTCAAGATGTATAATCAACCCAAGTGTTCATCAACTCATGAATAAATAAACTAAGCTATATGCACACCAGGGAATACTATTCAGCCATAAAGAAAGATGGAGATTTTACATGTTTCTGTTTATACCTGGATGTATTTAAAGAACATCCTCTTAAGTAAAATATCACAAGAATGGAAAAGCAAGTATCTAATGTACTCAACACTAATAAACTAATAAATGAACAATGACATCCCCACAAGAGAGATAAACACAATAAAATTCAAGTATGGGGGAGGAATCGGGGGAAGAAAACAGGGGAGGGTTGTAAGCTCTCAGCTGATGGACACACTATAGGGTATATGGCACCTCCTTGGTGAAGGGCTCAACTGCAACTTGGACTTCACCTAACAAACACAAACAGTGTAACCTAATCTTTTGTATCCACATATTAATCTGGAATTTTTTAAAAAATTAAAAAATCACATATATCTACAATATGCCAAACATTATATTTGATTTTGAGTCTACAAAAATGAATAAGACAAATTCCCTTAATAGTTTAGTGTTGAAGAGAATCGTGGACTATATTTTCATAGAATGCACTAATGTCTCTGGTAGAGGTCTACAGGGGACCTCCCGGGATGGTGTGGAAGTAGCCATCACTGTCATCAAACAGCACTGTGAGGTGACTTTTACAGAAGCACTTTCATCATTGTTGTAAGCTCTGGAAGCCAAACGAGCACATTAGAAAGTATGTATCCATAACACTTGGTAAAAAATATGTTCAGCTTCTCACTACAATTATATATTCATGTAATTCTTCTATCTACAATGCCTCTCCAAGGTATTAAGATTTGTGAAGTTTGATTTCCAAATGTGCAAAAAATGATCAATTTAAAGATAATTATCCATTTAAGATCTGCCAATAAATAATAGCAAGTCATAAAAATCTTTAAAGTGAAGAAAAACTAATTATCTAAATTATGACCACACATTATCACCACTCCATATAGGACACACATGAGTTAAAATAAGTCCACAGTAAAGTAAAAACAACATTTCTCTTTCTGGTTTTACCCCTTTTGGTTAAAGATTATAAAAATCAACTACACCTCTTTCCAGGTAAATTAAAGCAAACAGACTCAGTCCCTCAGGTATGTGTGTTTTAAGAACTAATCACGGCCACTTTCTAGCTGGGATATGATTGTTTCCCAACACCCCCTTTAAAGGGGACAGTGCTCAGGAACAAAGTCGTAGCAGCCGCACAGTGGCACTGTTAATACCAACGTGAGTCAATACAGACTTTATGAAAAATAGTACAGAGGTTCCTCAGAGAGCGAAAAATAGAATTAGTGTATAATTTAGCAATTCTGCTCCTGGGTGTATATACAAAAGAATTTAAATCTCAATGCCAAATAGATTATTGCATTGCCATTGTCATTGAAATATTATTTGCAATAGCTATTATATGGAAGCAACCTGGTGTCCATCATCAGATGGATGGATGAAGATGATATGGTATGTGATAATACATATGGTGGAACACTATTCAGCCGTAAAAAAAGGTCTAAAGAAAAACCTTGAGAAAAACAAAACAATAAACTTACTGTTTCAAATATAAAATTCCAGAAAAAGGGTAGAAAAAAAACAATATTTGCAGTTTCAAGAAGTAAAGATTTCTTATGAAAATCCAAAAACAGAAAGAAAAAAAAAACACAAAAGAAAAGAGATAAATTGCATTTCATTAAATAATTTCACTTAAGTTTAAAATTTTTGCTCTTTGAAAGATGCAACCTGGAAAACAAATAGGCAAACCAAAAACTAGAAGAAAATACTCAAAAGCATGTATCAGAAAAAAAGAATTATAACTGATATATGTATGTGTATATATGTGTATGTGTGTGTATGTATATAAAACTTTTAAGGGCTAATAATAAAAAGATAAACTCGATTAAAAATAGTAAAGATTTGAGCAGTCACTTTAAAGATGATGTGATCCGGTGGCGCTTGTGGCTCAAAGGAGTAGGGCACTGACCCCCTATGCCAGAGGTGGCGTGTTCAAACCCAGCCCCGGCCATAAACTGCAAAAAGATGATGTGATCCAAAAAGCACAGGAAAAAAAAATTTAGGATGATTAGTTATCGAGAAATGCAAATTGAGAATACAAGGAGATGTCAATGGCTAAAACTAATGACTGAATCATCCCAAGTGTTGGCAATGATGTTGAACAACCGGAACTCTCATACACCACTATTAGGAATGTAAAATAGCGTGACCACTTTGGAAAACAGTGTAGATGTTTCTTAAAATTTTAAACCTACAACAAACACCTGTGCCAGCCATTCTCTTTGTAGCTATTTAACCAAGGGCTACAAATGCACGTGTCCCCACAATACTTGTACGCTCATGTTCATCGCAGTTTTAGTTGTAAGAGCAAAACACTGAAACCAACGTAAATGTCCATAAAACAGGTGGAGGGGTGCGCTCATTCTATGGAACTCCACTAGCACTAAAAGGAATGGACTACTGAGGCATACAGCAGGAAAAAAAATCTCAAAATCATTATGCTAAATAAAATAAGCTAGACCAAAAAAAAAAAAATAGAAAAGAGAGAGAGAGAACATGTGATTTATATAAAATTCTAGAATATGCGATCTAATTTATAGATTTAAAAAGAAGAAGTTCCATCATGGCTTAAGAATGGAGGTGCAGGGAAAGATGCATGGCAAAATGGTATAAGAAAACTTTTGATTGTGTACCAGGGACCATGGCTCAGACTTGTAATCCTAGCATTCAGGGAGGCTCAGGCAAGTGGATTGCTTGAGCTCAGGTGCTGGAGACCAGCCTGAACAAGAGCAAGACCCCATCTCTACTAAAAATAGAAAAATTAGCTGGATGTTGTGGCTGGTGCCTAGGAGGCTAAGGCAGGCGGATGGCTTGAGCCCAGGAGTTTAAGGTTGCAATGAAATACGATGATGCCACTACACTCTAACCAGAGTGAGAGTCTGTCTCAAAAACAAAGAAAACTTTTGGTTGTAATGAAAATACTTATTATAATTTGATAATGGTTTCTTGAATATAATACAATGTAGACATGTACGTATGTATGTGTGTATGTATATCAGAATTAAATTGTACACTTTAAATATACAGACGATTCTCTTTATTCACAGTAGTTACGCTCTGTCAAGTCACCCCAAACATGAGCACTCCCAGGAAATACAAGGCTAGATTCCTGTAAGCCTCTGATCACAATATTTTCTTCAACAGAAATTCCATTTGCATTATACGCTGTCATTTGCCAAGGCCCTTGTAACATGAGTTTTACCAGCACTAAAAATGTACTTTTCTACATAACCCTTTCCTTGTAATACCAGGTCTTGTTTAAATTCTTTGGCAGAACCTGCCTCACTTGTGAGGTTGACACATCTTCTGTGACATCACCATCTGAAACTTGCTAGCTGGCCAGCACCGTCCAAGGAGAGTTTAACATTCTCCCTGACCTTGGATACCATGGCCATAAATTTCTTAGAATTTCAGCCTCATAAAGATGCTACCCACTATGCTTTTTTTTTTTTTAAATAAAAAAAATCAGTTATCATCTTATTAATTCACAAATTTAACTGGTTTTCCATATTTCTCATAGTTTCATCTATAATTCTTGCTTTAACCCTTTCCAATGTCCTAACGTACAGATTGACAATTTTTCTCCATCTTCTCTGGTTGTTGTTGATTCATTTGCATTGAACTCTCTGCAAAAAGCATGAGAATTCCTGCCTGAATTCCTTATCTAAATTACATATTTCTCCCTAAGGCACGCCACAGCCTTCTGATACACTTGAGATCATCAGATAGCCCTTCAGCACTAAGCTGGAGACACGGATTTTAAACAGCAAAATCACCAACAAAAAGCACAAAGTTTTATGCAACTTGACACTGAAGGGTTGGCAAAAAGGACACTTGTTTGACACTATGAAAGCTAATGTAAGAAAGATCAAATTTTTCTATCTTTTTTCTCCACTCTCAGCACGTCTTTGTCTTCAAAAGTGCCAGGATTGTAGCAAGTTGACAAATTCACACATACAAGATTCACAAATAAAAAGGATCAATTGGATGTAGTTTGCTGTACTTGAGTTATACTTGTACATCAGTAAAATTGTGAAGACAATTGTTGGTCGCGTGTTCTAGTGAATGAATGAATGAACGTGATTTGAAGTAACTACAAAACAAAACATTCCGTTATGACGGTGTTCAACTGCTCCTCAGAGAGTCCGGAGAATGAGAAGTCCCTAGTTATGCCTCTGTGCCATCAGCAGAACGGAAAGCATGGGCTACCAATATGGCGGCCTTGGTATTTTACTGTAAAGTCCACACTTTGGGAAGAAAGTATGTGAAAGAAATGGAGATAATATTCCAATAGGTGGAGACTGTCCTTCAACAGAGTTCATAAACGCAAAAGGAGGAAAGCAGACCTATTTCTCGTTAAACTTCGGTATTAGGCTTTTTCCAGGTCTGCCCCTTCCTGAGTTCCCAACAGCCACCATGACCTTAAGAAGACGACATGCTTTTCTGGAATAAAATTAATAAGCTGAGGCTGCCACCACAAGGACTCTTGCATAGGCAATTTAGAGACTACAACTCAGTTCAAAAGCGCATCTCTTTCCAGCTCTTGTTAGCACACACGCCACCAAATAGCTCTTAAAAAATATTTCTGCAACATTCTAAATTCTAAGATCTCCCTGCAAACAAGCAATATTGCCAACTATTTTCTGAATGTGTCACTGGCCTTCTGCTCGTTTTAAGATGCTTTCTCCACGTTTTCTTTTAAATTATCCCTCGCCATTCTTCCTTATAGCTCATCCAGTGTCTACATGTAAACTCCTTTGTCTGTGTTTCAAACATTTCAACTTTCACTCCTAATAACTTGCAGTTCAGAAAAAAGAAAAAAAAAAAACTATTGGCTGCCTCACAAATAGCAAGATACTTAATGAGCTATTTTTTAAAAACTTGAATGCTTTGGCCTCTGTGCCCTGCCATTTATGACCATTTCTTCTCCGTTTCTGTCTCTTTGAACACAAATATTTCTACCATTTTCCGTTCCTCCTTCCTTTTTTTCTTGTTTGATCACTGGCATTTTCTGTCATCCTTCATCTTTGCAAATCTATTTCTTAATCTGTCTTTCAGTTTTGTCATAAAGCTGCTTATTTTTTCTTTGATTTTCTCTATTTCTTTCTGCAGTCATGAGGGAACGTGTAATAGGTTAAGCGTGGGGTCTCTGGAGCCAAATTTCTCAGCTTTGACTGCAGGATCTGCCACTTTTTAACTATAATTTGAGCAATTATCCACACTCTCTGAATTTCAGTTTTCTCAACTGTAAAATGGGGATAAGAATATATCTTCCTCGTACTTTTTTAATAATAAATTTTCATAATTCATCCTTGGACATCACTTGGAAAAATCCCTAGAAGACAGTGGTCACTACTGGTGTCTGTTACATAATTAAAATGATAAATACAATTTATTGTGCAGAAATATACTGTCTTAGAGACTGAGTGACACTAATTAAGTGTAAACAGTTGCAGAAATGGGCTAAATGGAGGTGTTGGGGGACGGGGTCCCAGTTGCCTGACTTCAGTTGACCTGGTTCGATCACTCTGAGCTAAAAAGTTCAACCAAGGCACTGCGGTGAACGATGGCAAACAGAAGTGAGTAGGAACTTAAACTAAAACCGGAGCGGCACCGACCGGGTGAATAGAAAACAAAAGTAACTGAGCACGTTTCAGGGTAAAAAAGAGGCTTGATTAGGAAGAACAAACAAAGTTTAGAGCATTTCCAAGGAGAGTGGGGAGTAGGTCCCTCTCATGAAGAGACACACCCAAGGACAGCGTGGGGGTGTGAGCACCCGTCCTCTCACCTTGACACTGGTCTCTGCACTGCCAGGCACTGCTGCTTCTTGGTTGAGGGTTGAATGATCCCAGGGCCCTCTAGGCTTTCTCGTTCTGCAGGCCCCATTTTCCTCCCATCCCCTTGAATCAACTTCCATGGTGTCCCTTCTCTGAACAGTCAAAAGGGAAGATTTGGATGGGGCAATGATAGGGACTTGAGATAAAAACATATTTACGTACACCAGAGGCTTCCTGGACGTTCTGGTTAGAGTAGACTGATAGGTTTAACAGGGAAGGGCAGCCTGTTCCCTTACAGGGAGTGATAAGGAACCAGACAGCTTCCCAGATGATTGAAGGGTGTGTGATTGGGAAGTTATGGGGAGGAGGGTGACAAGGATGAAAATATGGAGGTTATGAGTTTTTATAGTAGGAGTTGTTATTAAAATAAGAGGATAAGGTTTTCTAGCATAGGATGTCGGAGAGGATGAGTCAGTGTAAGTTCCGTCAGACCCAGGATGGGAGCCTACTGGACAGCATTTTTAATGAAGCAGGGGCAATGTCAGACTCAGTATAAGAAAAAGAAAATGACTCTAATTTGGAGTGTACACATTACAGAGTTTTTTTTGTGCTGCCCCCAAACACAGGTAGATATGTGTACCAACCACTTTCTCCATGTAGACTATATACTTTTTTAAAAAAACAGCAAAGCAAGACTACAAAAGAATAAATGTTGAAAAGAATTTTGCCCTAAAAGAATTCCTTTACTTTAGACATCTGCCTTCAAAAACTCTGACACTCTGTAACCCTTGGTTACAAAATAATTGTATTAGTTGAGTAGTCCTCACTGGGACTTGGACCCTCCTGGGTCCTTCAAATTAACATCCTCAAAGTGCCAATAGAAGCATGTCCTTTGATCTGAATGCTGAGTCACATGAAAAGTAAGAACACTTTCATTTTTCATATAACTTGTTGTTTTATTCCTTTGCATGATGCTTTTGTTACAATCCCAAATTCAATGTTCATCTTTCAAAAGAGCTCACTACCTCATACACGAGTTCTTTCCTCCAAGCATGAATAAACGAGCTCCTTCTCTGGGTAAGGCACCATCCATAAGAAATGGATGGCCAAGAAAAGGGAAAACGTTTTCTGACCTTGGGAATCCAAACCGGATTTGGAAGACCCACACCCAGGGAGTCATTATAATACAATATAATAAGTGTTAGGCGTTAGGTATGAGTGCTACGGGAACATCAAGGAACCAGCACTAGCTAGGCCAGACATGATTCAGAATAAAGACCTTTCTAAAAATTTTATAATATTATGGTGATAGGAATATTTTTGTTTACTTGTATCAATTTTGTTATGCTTGAGTCAGGGATGTAGGTGGGCCCATCACCTGGATGGTGTTCATGGTGCCCACCAGGTAGGTTTCCTCTTCCCTCCTTCCCTCTGCCCTGGGCTCAATTCCTACTAGTTTTAGTTTTCTCTGCACACTGTGTGTTCATTGGTTAGTTTTGATTTAATATTGAGGACATGCGGTAGTTGTTTTTCCACACATAGTATATAGGTCAGCAGTTCCATCCAAATTCTTACAAAAGGCCTTGATCCCTCTTCATGGCAGAGTCGTATTTCACAGTATGCATGTAACGCGTTGCTTTTTATCTGCACTATTTGCTGTGACTGTTTTCATCCACGTACAGTGGTGTCCTCCTTTCTATGACACATTTGTTCTCATGGCTCAAGTTCTTTGTAACAACATTGCTTCATTTTTTCCCTTCATTTCTTTCACTGAGTTGATTTTGTATGGTATCAGTTTAACCAAGCTGAATTATATTTCTCAGAATTTCCTTCACCATATGGTTCTTGGTTAGGGTTGGCCACAAAGAAATTTGCAGAAGACTTGGAGAGTAGAAAGTATTCTTCTTAGCAAAGTGCCTCAAGAATGGAAGAAAAAGTATCCAATGTACTCAACCCTACTATGAAACTCATTTATGGCTTTCACATGACAGCTATAACCCAGTTATAACCTAAGAAAATGGGGAAGGGAGAGAGGGAGGAGAGGGAGGAGGAGGATGGGCGGAGGGAGGGTGATTGGCGGGACTACACCTGTGGTGCATCTTACAAGGGTACATGTGAAGCTTAGTAAATGTAGAATATAAATGTCTTAACACAATAACTAAGAAAATGCCAGGAAGGCTATGTTAACCAGTGTGATGAAAACGTGTCAAACGGTCTATAAAACCAGTGTATGGTGCCCCATGATTGCATTAATGTACACAGCTATGATTTAATAAAAAAAGAGAGAGAGAGAGAAAGGAGCAGCTATTGCCCTCTGAAATCCAGTGTGGGGCACAGAGGCCACTGCGCTCCCTCTCCAGCTGCTGCTCTGCTGGTGCTCCTTGTGGGTGTGGGGCAGCTGCGAGGCCTGCAGCTTCTGACCATGTTGAATTTTACCTGAGTCCTCTGCTTCCAGAAAACAAAAAAGGAAGGGCATTAAGAACCATCCTGTACCCCTGAAACACATATCCCTTTGTGTTCCAGAAAACAGATTATATAATATAAAGATCCACCTTCCCCCACACACCCTGGATAAGACTTCCCTAGATAACTCTTCACCTATGATAAGGCCCGATATAGACCCTCCAAATTCCCATTCTTTGTTTCATATACGATTGGCTGAACCACTTGCCCCTACTACTCTTCAGCAGGAACAATTGCTTGTTAGCCAATTGGGCTAGTCCCATCTCCTTCCCCAGGTCCCTAAACTTTGGCATCTTCACAGCCCCCTCTGAGGACTGGCTGGTGGCAGGGAAAAGCATTCTCTGATCTACTGTCAGCCACACCTTCCTCCCACCATCCCACACTCCTTTCTTTCTAGTTTGTCTTATTTTTCTCCAGTGTATGGTGGGAGATGCTTGGAGATTTTATGGTCACCGTGTCTTCCCTATGGCAATAGCCCCTCCTCTTCATCCTTACAATCATTTTTGTCAAAGTAAAAACTGCACTTCATAAAGGAGACAGGCTATGACAAGAGGAGAGAGAAACAGGACTCAGCTCCACCGAAACAAAAGATAAGAGTTTTCAAGCCTTGGGATGAGTGAAGGGAGAAGCCCTAGAAGATATGAGCAGTGGTCGGTCCATGGAACGTGTCCAGCACACTGAGTCATTCCTGATGTTGCAATTTCTTCTATGATTAGTCCAGCTGGATTTGCTAATTAGTGCCCATGAAAACTGGGCTTCTACCCTCCCACAGAGACTGGGAGAGAGGTGATATGTCTTTTGATTTTTACATTTTAAGGAGAAGGCTCTGAAGTTTTTAAGAAAGACATTTCCTTTTTTTTTTTTTTTTTAATTTAACAAAGTTTATTCTGAGCAAAACTTGAGGAGTGGGTGGGGGCGTGGGGAGGGGAACGTGGGCTCCGGGCCGCCATGTGCCCACAGCCTGCTCCGCCTGCATAAAAAAAAATTAAAAACAAAAATAAAATATCAAACTTGAGGACCATGACTTGGAGCCACAGCCAAGAAGCCTTGAATATGTGCACGCCTGGTGGTTGGGTTACAGTTTTTTCTTTTTTTTTTTTGATTGTTGGGGATTCATTGAGGGTACAATAAGCCAGGTTACACTGATTGCAATTGTTAGGTAAAGTCCCTCTTGCAATCATGACTTGCCCCCATAAAGTGTGACACACACCAAGGCCCCACCCCCCTCCCTCCGTCCCTCTTTCTGCTTCCCCCTCATAACCTTAATTGTCATTAATTGTCCTCATATCAAAATTGAGTACATAGGATTCATGCTTCTCCATTCTTGTGATGCTTTACTAAGAATAATGTCTTCCAATTCCATCCAGGTTAATACGAAGGATGTAAAGTCTCCATTTTTTTTTTTTAATGGCTGAATAGTATTCCATGGTGTACATATACCACAGCTTGTTAATCCATTCCTGGGTTGGTGGGCATTTAGGCTGTTTCCACATTTTGGCGATTGTAAATTGAGCTGCAATAAACAGTCTAGTACAAGTGTCCTTATGATAAAAGGATTTCTTTCCTCTGGGTAGATGCCCAGTAATGGGATTGCAGGATCAAATGGGAGGTCTGCTTGAGTGCTTTGAGGTTTCTCCATACTTCCTTCCAGAAAGGTTATACTAGTTTGCAGTCCCACCAGCAGTGTAAAAGTGTTCCCTTCTCTCCACATCCACGCCAGCATCTGCAGTTTTGAGATTTTGTGATGTGGGCCATTCTCACTGGGGTTAGATGATATCTCAGGGTTGTTTTGATTTGCATTTCTCTAATATATAGAGATGATGAACATTTTTTCATGTGTTTGTTAGCCATTCATCTGTCGTCTTTAGAGAAAGTTCTATTCATGTCTCTTGCCCATTGATATATGGGATTGTTGGCTTTTTTCATGTGGATTAATTTGAGTTCTCTATAGATCCTAGTTATCAAGCTTTTGTCTGATTGAAAATATGCAAATATCCTTTCCCATTGTGTAGGTTGTCTCTTTGCTTTGGTTATTGTCTCCTTAGCTGTACAGAAGCTTTTCAGTTGAATGAAGTCCCACTTGTTTATTTTTGTTGTTGTTGCAATTGCCATGGCAGTCTTCTTCATGAAGTCTTCCCCCAGGCCAATATCTTCCAGTGTTTTTCCTATGCTTTCTTGGAGGATTTTTATTGTTTCATGCCTTAAGTTTAAGTCCTTTATCCATCTTGAATCAATTTTTGTGAGTGGGGAAAGGTGTGGGTCCAGTTTCAGTCTTTTACATGTAGACATCCAGTTCTCCCAACACCATTTATTGAATAGGGAGTCTTTCCCCGAAGGTAAGTTCTTGTTTGGTTTATCGAAGATTAGGTGGTTGTAAAATGTTAGTTTCATTTCTTGGTTTTCAATTCAATTCCAAGTGTCTATGTCTCTGTTTTTGTGCCAGTACCATGCCGTCTTGAGCACTATGGCTTTGTAGTACAGACTAAAATCTGGTATGCTGATGCCCCCAGCTTTATTTTTGTTACTAAGAACTGCCTTACCTATACGGGGTTTTTTCCGGTTCCATACAAAATGCAGAATCATTTTTTCCAAATCTTGAAAGTACGATGTTGGTATTTTGATAGGAATGGCATTGAATAGGTACATTGCTTTGGGGAGTATAGACATTTTAACAATGTTGATTCTTCCCGTCCATGAGCATGGTATGTTCTTCCATTTGTTAATATCCTCGGCTATTTCCTTTCTGAGGATTTCATAGTTTTCTTTATAGAGGTCCTTCACCTCCTTCATTAGGTATATTCCTAGGTATTTCATTTTCTTTGAAACTATGGTGAAGGGAGTTGTGTCCTTAATTAGCTTCTCATCTTGACTGTTATTGGTGTATACAAAGGCTACTGATTGTGGTCATTGATTTTATATCCTGAAACATTACTGTATTTTTTGATGACTTGTAGGAGTCTTGTGGTTGAGTCTTTGGGGTTCTCTAAGTATAAGATCATGTCGTCAGCAAAGAGGGAGAGTTTGACCTCCTCTGCTCCCATTTAGATTCCCTTTATTTCCTTGTCTTGCCTAATTGTATTGGCTAGAACTTCCAGCACTACGTTGAATAGTAAAGGTGACAGAGGACAACCTTGTCTGGTTCCAGTTCTAAGAGGAAAAGCTTTCAGTTTTACTCCATTCAGTAAAATATTGGCTGTGGGTTTGTTATAGATAGCTTCAATCAGTTTTAGAAATGTGCCACCTATGCCTATACTCTTCAGTGTTCTGATTAGAAAAGGATGCTGGATTTTATCAAATGCTTTTTCTGCATCTATTGAGAGGATCATGTGATCTTTATTTTTGCCTCTGTTAATATGGTGGATAACGTTTATAGACTTGCGTATGTTAAACCAGCCTTGCATCCCTGGGATGAAGCCTACTTGATCATGATGAATGACTTTTTGATGATAAGCTGTAATCTATTGGCTAGGATTTTGTTGAGAATTTTTGCATCTATATTCATGAGTGAGATTGGTCTGAAATTCTCCTTTTTGTTTGGGTCTTTTCCTGGTTTTGGTATCAGGGTGATGTTTGCTTCATAGAATGTGTTGGGGAAGATTCCTTCTTCCTCAGTTTTTTGGAGTAATTTCTGCAGTACAGGAATAAGCTCTTCCTTGAAGATTTGATAGAATTCTGGAGTGACACCATCTGGACCAGGGCATTTTTTGGTTGGAAGATTTTTTTATTGTTTCTTTGATCTCAGTGCTTGAAATTGGTCTGTTCAGGAGCTCTATTTCATCCTGGCTGAGTCTAGGGAGAGGGTGTGATTCCAAATATTTATCCATTTCCTTCACATTGTCAAATTTCTGGGCATAGAATTTCTGGTAGTATTCAGAGATGATCTCTTGTATCTCTGTGGGATCAGTTGTTATTTCCCCTTTATCATTTCTGATTGAGGTTACTAGAGATTTTACTTTTCTATTCCTCGTTAGTCTGGCCAATGGTTTATCTATTTTATTTATTTTTTCAAAAAACCAACTCCTTGATTCATTAATTTTCTGAATGATTCTTTTGTTTTCAATTTCATTGATCTCTGATTTGATTTTGGATATTTCTTTTCTTCTACTGAGTTTAGGCTTAGATTGTTCTTCTTTTTCCAATTCCATAAGACCTCTTATGAGATTTTTGATGTGCTCTCTTTCTGTTTTTCGAATGTAGGCATCTAAAGCGATGAATTTTCCTCTAAAACTGCTTTTGCAGTTTCCCACAGGTTTTGGTAGCTTGTGTCTTCATTGTTGTTATGCTCAAGGAAGTTAATGATTTCCTGTTTTATTTCTTCCTGCACCCATCTGTTATTCAACAGAAGATTGTTTAGTTTCCATGCCTTTGGGTGGTGTCGAGCACTTTTGTTAGAGTTGAGTTCCATCTTTAGTGCCTTATGGTCTGAGAAGATAGAAGGTAAAATTTCAATTCTTTTGATTCTGCTGATATTTGTTTTGTGTCCCAGGATATGATCAATTTTGGAGAATGTTCCATGGGGTGATGAGAAAAATGTATATTCTTTGTCTTTGGGATGGAGTGTTCTCTTTGCGTCTATCAAGCACAGTTGTTCTAGGGTCTCATTTAAATCTCTTATATCTTTGTTTAATTTCTCTTTAGAGGATCTGTCCAGCTCTGTAAGAGGAGTGTTAAAGTCCCCTGTTATTATGGTATTCTCAGATATCATATTGCTCAGACTGAGTAAGGTCTGTTTCAAGAATCTGGGAGCATTTAAATTGGGTGGATAAATATTTAGAATTGAAATGTCTTCTTGTTGTATTTTTCTCTTGACCAATATAAAGTGACCATCTTTGTCTTTTTTGGCTTTAATTGCTTTAAATCCACATGTATCTGAAAATAAGATTGCAACTCCTCTTTTCTTCTGAATTCCATTTGCCTGAAAAATTGTCTTCCAACCCTTGACTCGGAGCTTTAATTTGTCTTTTGAAGCCAGGTGTGTTTCTTGCAGACAGCAAATGGATGGCTTGTGTTTTTTAATTCAGTCAACCAATCTATGTCTCTTCAGTGGGGAATTCAAGCCATTAACATTTATTGAGATAATTGATAAGTGTGGTAGTATTCTATTCATCTTATTTGGTGAGAGTCCATTGCTTAGTTTTACCTTTTGCATCAGTGTGGAGATTAGGTTCTGTCCTTTGATTTCTGAGTTCTTACTTTGCTGCTGATCCATTGTGGTGGTCAGTGTGCAGAACAGGTTGAAGTATTTCCTGTAGAGCTGGTCTTGTTGTGGCGAATTTCCTCAATGTTTGTATATCCGTAAATGATTTGATTTCTCCGTCAATTTTGAAGCTTAGCTTAGCAGGGTACAGAATTCCGGGCTGGGAATTGTTCTGTTTAAGTAGATTAAAGGTAGATGACCATTGTCTTCTTGCTTGGAAAGTTTCATTAGAGAAGTCTGTGGTCACTCTGATGGATTTGCCCCTGTAGGTCAACTGGCACTTACTCCTGGCAGCTTGCAGAATCTTTTCTTTTGTCTTGACTTTGGACAGGTTCATCACAATGTGTCTTGGAGAAGCTCGGTTAGAGTTGAGGCGACCTGGGATCCGATATCCCTCTGAAAGCAGTGTGTCAGAATCTTTGGTGATATTTGGGAAATTTTCTTTTATAATATTCTCTAATATGGCTTCCATTCCTCTGGGGCATTCTTCTTCCCCTTCTGGAATTCCTATAACTCGTATGTTGGAACGCTTCATAAAGTCTCATAATCCTGACAGTGAACGTTCTGCTTTCTCTTTCTTCTTTTCTGCCTCTTTTACTATCTGAGTTATCTCAAGAACTTTGTCTTCTACCTCTGAAATTCTTTCTTCTGAATGGTCTAACCTGTTGCTGATACTTTCCATTGCATCTTTAAGTTCCCTAATTGACTGTTTCAGTTCCTTCAGCTCTGCTATGTCCTTTTTATATTCTTCATATCGTTCATCTCTTATTTGATTCTGTTTTTGGATTTCCTTTTGGTTATTTTCCACTTTGTTAGCAGTTTCCTTCATTGTTTCCATCATTTCTTTCATTGTTTTCAACATGTGTATTCTAAATTCCCTTTCTGTCATTCCTAACATTTCTTTATAGGTGGAATCATCTGCAGTAGCTACCTCATGTTCCCTTGGCAGGGTTGTTCTGGACTGGTTCTTCATGTTGCCTGGAGTTTTCTGCTGATTCTTCCTCATGAGTGATTTCTTTTATCTGTTTCCTTGCCCTAATTTTCCTTTCACTTCCTCTTGCTCTTTAAGTTCTCGTGCCTGTGGAAGTTCTGGGCGGATTTAGATGGATTGAACACACGTGACCACTTGCTGGTTTTCCACTGTTTTAGTCCTCCTCTTGGGGTCCAGAAGTCTCTCGCTGACTCCCTGTATCCTCGCAGGGGTGATGATAGGCAGATCCCACCAGCCAGAGATGCCTGGAGTCCTATCTCCCCAGACTCACGGTGCCCAGATGCAAGGAAGCTGTTACTCGGCTGCCATCTTGCTCCACCTCAGAAAGACATTTCCTAAGTTTAAAGCTAGCACGAGGCTAGAAGATTTACATATACTTCAAAGAAGCCAATGAAAAATGTATAATCCTATATTTTCCAAAGTAAAGAGAGGTCAAGGGCTGATAGCCAGGAAGAAATCTGTCAAATGTTTCATCAAGCTGAGGGGAGTTTGAAGGCCATTTTAGCAACCTTCAAATAAATCCTCTCCTTACTAAATCCAGATTTTTTTTTTAATTTTCAGATTAATTTGAGGGTACAAATAATTAGGTTATACTGTTTGTGTTTGTTAGGTAAAGCCCAAGTTTGTAGTTGAGCCCTTCACCCAGGAGGTGTGCTGGGTACCTTTACAGTGTACCCAATAGGTGACAGGTTACTACGTCCCCGCTTCCCCCCTCTCTTCCCTTTCTATTCCTCCCACTTGAGTTGAATTCAGTTTTTCTCTCATGTGGGTATGTAACTGTTCATCTACTAGTTTCATATTAGTATTGAGTACGTTGGATACTTGCAAATTTATTTTTTATTTATTTTTACATATACATGTGTTTATTAGTTTCCATTTTTGCCTTCACAAAATTGAAGAGGCTTAAAATTTAATAACAATAACAATGTTTAAGATAAGGACTAGAAACAAAAACCTCATAAAGAATGAACGAACATAAATACATTCAGAAAAGAAATCGGAGAATTGCTGCATCGAAATATATGGGGAAAGGGCCAAGGAAGGGGAAGGGAGGGGGGAGGTTTTGGTGGAGGGAGGGTAATGGGTGGGGCCACATCTATGGTGCATCTTAGAATGGGTACAGGGGATTGCACTAATGTACACAGCTATGATTTAACAATAAAAATAAAATAAAAAATAAAAATATTTTATTTACATGTGCCTTTTACAAGAAACTGATTAAACTGAAAAAACAATGAAGTAAATGTTTACAGCACGAATCATCTTTACATGCTGCAATAAATTTAAAGATACTAGGTGCTAACGTAAAAATATTTACCCTGTCCTAATTTATGGCAGCATACTTTTATCCAAAGCCATCAGATATATTTTTAAACACATATGGAAATTACATGACTTAATGTAAGGGGAAAGGGAGGGTAAGGGTAAAATGGATGGAGGGAGGGTAATTGGCGGGACCCCACCCTCAGTGCATCTTACAAGGGTACATGTGAAACTTACTAAATGTAGAATATAAATGTCTTAACACAATAACTAAGAAAATGCCAGGAAGGCTATGCTAACCAGTGTGATGAAAATATTTCAAATTGTATATAAAACCAGCACATTGTACCCCATGACGGCATTAATGTATACAGCTATGATTCAATAAAAAAAATACTTCAATTAAAAAAAAGAAATATTAAGCAATAATAATAATAATAATGCAAAGAAAGTAACATTCACATTTTCAAATAAGAGTATGTGTATTATAGAATGCTTTGACTCTGAGATTCAGTACGGAGTCATCAGTATGGAGATGTCACTTCACCCTCCCTCTTCAATCTTGCCAGACCCTCTCCTTCAGCTTCTCTGAGTTCTGGGCCACCTCTGTGGTGAAGGACTCCAGATTCTCCTGAGTGTCACCCGTGGTCAGAAGCAGTGAGCCTCAGATATGGGCTCCAGCATGCCCTCATCAGCACGAGACTGCTCAGTCCAGATACCTGCACCTCGTCTCAGGGACAGAGACAACAGCATTCTGCAGAAGACCAGTTCCCATCACGGTGGAAATGTTAATGATTTAATAAAGCCTTCATTCCAACTCACTCAGTCTTCTGATTCTGTGACTAAACCCTGATATGAAGTAAAAATTCAACCAGGTACAACTTCTAATTTCTGCCTTAAATTGTAAGTTTTGAAAATTACCGTATCATTTACTATCACTTTATATTTCTGACATGTGACAGTGATAGTTTTTTGAGCCATAAATACTGAAATCAAAGACAAATTCATAAAGTAGATAATCTAACATTTTTCTACTTTCAACTGTTTCTTCAATTGACTTCTATATATCCTTTTGCCAAAGTATTCAATGCTTCCAGGAAGAAGAAAAGAAAAACTTTTCTAAATGTTTTTCCTTTATAGTAAATTACTTTGTTTCCCTTCTGGAAGGAAATCCTCTATTTCAGTCATCTGCCATGAAAAGTTCTGATAAGTTGGTTATAAAATAATGGGGCTAGTTGACCACATCTCTCTGAGAACTTCCTCCTGATGTACCTTCAACAGCAGCTATTAGCTTGCCTTTTGGTTTAAATGCTGATTTCTAATCACCTCACACCCACTCAAAACTTCATTATAATGTTATTTCCTCCCACTCCTTAGAATTTATGTTCAATCAAATCCCAAATACTGTTGTTTTTTCTTCATTCCCTCTCTAGCTCACGTGCAATTACCATATTACGAGACTGTTAATTTATAGCCACGAGTGAAATCCTTGCTAGTGGGACTTTTATCAACTCTTTGTATGTTTACGTATCAAGGATAGTTTTCAAACATTAGGTTGAAGCATAGCGCTATTACTATTGTTATTTAAAAACAAAAATCATTTTACTACAAGGACGTTTGTCCTAGAATATTTATTGCCGCTCAACTTATAATTGGCAAGATATGGAAGCAACCCAAGTGCCATTCAACCCATGAATGGATTAGTAAACTGTGGTGTCTATATACCATGGAGTACTGTTCAGCCATAAAAAGATGGAGACTTTATAACTTTTGTATTTACCTGCATGGAGTTGGAACACATTCTTCTTAGTAAAGTATCACAAGAATGGAAAAACAAGTATCCAATGTACTCAATACTAATATAAAACCAATATATAAACAACGGATGAAAGAAAAACACATGTATATTCTAGTGAGGGAGAGAGGATAGCAGGGAGGAAGGAGGGTTATTGGAAAGTTCTCACCTAATGTGCACAATGTGAGGGTGTTCAGCACATCCCCTGGGTGAAGAGCTCAACTACAACTTGAACTTTACCCTAGAAATGAAGACGATGTAACCCTAAACATTTGTAGCCTCATGTGAATCTGAAATAAAAACAAGAATTCTATAGTGGTGGAATATTATGTGCAGATATGTAGTATTCAACCGTTTAATCACCTCACTGTCTTTTGGCAACTTACTTTCCCCTTCTGTGTTTCTCCTTTAACGGAAGGACCAGACAAACCTGCAAACTCTAAGTAAGATTCTATCAACAAAGAACATTAGTGGAGGATTTCGAATGAGGAGGGACAGTAGAAGCTGTAATATCCTTCTTCCATCGGTGGCTGGCGGACGTTACACGTTCCAGCAGATGTGAGATTTGGGGACTACGTTTCACAGTGAGTCACGTACCTGAACACGAGAGCTAGCTAAGGCTATAAGGGCCAATTTTAGGTGAACAAAGGCCTTCTCTGATCTTCATTCCTCTTCCCTGCCAATGTTTCTACAGAAGTCACTAAATTAAATCTCTTCTGTTCTAAAAATCCATTAAATTATTTCTGTTTTCTGAACTAATCACGATTGACACATGCTGTGAGAGAAAGAGAGCTCTGTGATACTGAATGATTGGAGGCCGGCGGCATCTTTGAAAATAAGACCACTTCTTGTAGGGAGGACAAGAGAGAGAGGAGGACACTGGGTAGAGACAGAAAGGATGAGAAGCAGCCAGCTGCAGGGCGGCGCCTGTGGCTCAAAGGAGTAGGGTGCCGGCCCCATATACTGGAGGTGGTGGGTTCAAACCCAGCCCCAAGCCAAAAACTGCAACAACAAAAAAAGAAGCCAGCTGTATTAGTTTTTTAGGGCCAGCATAGTTGTTTAGGGTTACTGAAAGCTTAAAACAAGAGAAATTTATTCTTAGAGTTCTGGAAGTGAGAAGTCTGAAACCAAGGTACCAGTGGGGTCCTGCTCCCCTGACTTCTCTGGAGAGAACCTCCCTTGTTTCTTTCAAGCTCCAGCCTTGAGGGCCGCCTTGGCGTTCTTTGGTTTAGGCATCATGGCTGTCACACTGCTGCCTTCTCTGTGTGCATCCTCGCTTGGTCACATAGTTTGTGTCTCTCTGTCCAAATGTCCCCTTTTTATTAGGATATAAGTTCATATTGGATGAAACCTTTTCCTGATCACCTAATTTTAACTTGATTACTTTTTAGTAAAGCCCCTATTTCCAAATAAGGTCCCATTCTGAGGTAGAGAGGATTAGCACTTTAGCAAGTCTTCTTAGGGGGAGCTATTCAACTTACAGCATCGAGCCAGCAAAGATAAAGGGGAGGGCGTTCCCCATGCAGAAGGAAGAGCAGGCATAGAGCCCCTGGCTCGGAAAGAAAGCATTAGTCAGAGATCGGTAGGCACACTCTTCCTGTGACTGGAGAAGGGGAGGGTGTGAGATTATTCAGGGGAGATGCTGCAGCATCGTGAGTGTCATAGTAAGATGTTGACCGTGGGAAGATGCTGAAATGTTTCGGGGAGGGAAGTGATATGATCTGTTTTCTATTTGAACAGATCAATGCCAACACATAGCATGTGTTAATTCTTACAACATGTGTAATTTAAGATATTTCATAAATTTAATGTGATTCCAAGGAAACGTACACAGAGAAGTGACTGCTAATCTACATTGTCTTGTTATATTATTTCAGAGAGAGTTACTGTTCATTGCTCAAACAAAAGAAAAACATAAAATTGGGGACTTTAAGTCCCAGAAGAAACATGCATGGGTAAAAAAAAAAAAGAAAAAAAAGAACACCTCTGGTTAGATTAAGGAGATCACTTAAGGATGGTGTGGGAGAAAAGGATAAAATACACATGAAAGGCTTTGAAGCTTAGGGGCTTGAACTTTACCTCCATAGTCAAGAAGAGTCTAAGATAATTTTTGAGCAGGACAATGCCATGGTATGTGAGCTGTTTGTGGCTGGCTTTTTTATTCTTGGTATTCAGGATTAACTTTACCTATCAAACAAAAACAAGCAAGCCTCTCATGGGTGTAGCAACAGTTTATATGGTGATGAGGATGTGAATTAAAATGGTTAGAGAAGGAAAGGAAGATCAATGGGACCTGAGAATTCCCTGGTTTCCAGAAATCCATGGCCTATCCTCAGTGAGAATTGCCAGATGTAGAAAGTAAAAATATAGGAAAGTCAATTAAGTTTCAGTTTCAAATAAATAACAAAAACTGACTTAACATATGTTCCAAGTATTGCATTTATTATTTCACTGCAATTCACATTTAACTGAGCAACCCATATTTCATCCAGCACTTTCACCCCCAAAGACCATATTTCATCTTTGTAATCAGACCCCATCACCATAGGCAGCCCTTTCACTCCCTTTGGGACTGTTCAGTGGTGTGAGAAGACAGAAGAGGACACATCGCAGTGACAAATTCCCATTCCGTGAGAGGAAGTTTATGTCACGCTGTGGAGACATTCCTCTTGGTATTTAAGGAAGAGATTAAAGGGACAGAAAACATCCTTTTGGAGTGGGCTCTTCCTGACAGCAGATGCCTCCACTCCCACACCACGTCAGCCACTGGTTCAGAACACATGGGGCAACTTTTGGATTAGCTCCCAACCTTGCAATGTGTTATGACTCAACTAAATGTTACCGTCACTGCGAGAAGTTACCCTACTTTTCCCATTAAGCCATTCTTCCCCTATATACAGTGACTTACTGGTATATAATAAAACTGATTAATCCTCAGGGTTGGGCCCATATGGTAGCTTTTCCTATAAAAAATGCTTCCTATAAAAATGGCAGTAGGGGCAGAGCCTGTGGCTCAAAGGAGTAGGGCACTGGCCCATATGCCGGAGGTGGCGGGTTCAAACCCAGCCCCAGCCAAAAAAACTGCAAAAAATATATATAAATAAATAAAATAAAAATGGCAGTAAACACACCACTCAGCAAGTGCTAGCAGAGGCTTTGTGGTAGTGCTAGCAGAGGCTTTGTGGACAGGAAAGCCAAATTCAAATTCAGACTATTTGCCTTTGCAAAGAAGACACTCCAACCCCCTTCAGAATGGATGATGTCAAATGTAATCAACTTTCCCTCTGGAAGCTGGTTGGTCTCCCAAGGAAATGACATCATAACAGCAGCTCAGCATTGGCCTCCTGCTATTGGCAACTTGGGCATTTCCCAGAGGCACAAGCTACAGCAGTCTTCAGTGAGTGTGTATACATGTTATTAACCTGTATTTTACCCCTTCTCCTACCATCATGGCGTTTGTCAATGGCCCATTGAGCAAGTACGGGGTGGCTGAGGAGAGGAGGTCCCTGACACTCACAGAATGAGTCACCATGTTTTACCTGCATACCATGATCCTCTGGGAGTGGATGTACTGGTGAACATTGACATGTAATACGATATCTTTATACTCTGAGAGTTGCATCCATATTTCTTTTGTCTATACTTGTTTAGTCAACAATTCACCAAGCTTGATTTTTCTGGGTCTCTGGCCATTCAGCAAAATTAGCCCTTGCTTATAAATAGTTACATATCCATAACTCTGGCCATTGCTCCTTCAGCATGTTCTTACCCTCCAGTCTTTTGTACCCATCCCTGAATAGGACTGTGATATGCAGGTCACTGTGAAAGTTTTGAGACAGACTGTGATGTGGTGCATTATTTCAATTCTAGGAAACAGTCGACAGCATCCTTTCTGATCCACCCATGTAAGTTCTGACTTGCTCAGGGCATTGCTGTTGCAGGGAGGGCTTCATTTGTTTCTGTTCATTCAGATCTTATGTTTCTTAATTTTTGTGTAACTATCTCAAAACTGTCATAATGACCCATGCACTAGTATTTCAGGTTGGTGCCAACATAAAATGTGAAACCAGTTGCTTAGCTTCTGGTGAGAGTTTTCATACTGCATCAAAACTTGGTGGGGAAGGTCAAGGGGTGTGTGTGCGTCTGGTGAGAGTTTTCATACTGCATCAAAACTTGGTGGGGAAGGTCAAGGGGTGTGTGTGCGTGTGTGTGTGTGTGTGTGTGTGTGTATAAAGAGAGTCCAAAGCTGATGGGTGTCCTGGCTTGGCAAAAAAACCACTCTCACGGGGAATAATCCATTCCCCCAGAACGAATCCAGGTTCATGAAACCAAGAACTCACTCATGACCTAAAGAAGGGCACCAGGGCAGTCTGAGGAATCTGACACCATGATCCAGATGTCTTCCATTAGACCCCACCTCCCAATTCTGCCACAGTGAGGGTCAAATTTTAACCTGAAATTTGGTGAGGACAAACAAACCACACGCAAACCATAGCATTTACATCAGCTGAGGTTATTATGCGGTTTTCAAATGAGAGGAAGCTGACATTCTCAGATGAGGTAAGAGAGGCTACTTCTGCTGTCAAGAGAGATTCGGTGAAGTTTGAGTCAAGGTTATCTATACGTACACATATGTTCCAATTCTTAAACTCCTACCCTTTCTCAACCAATTTTATAATATATGCAACCTTATTAGACAAGAGAATTTAATTATGTTGTAATTCTGCTACCTGCAGAATAAATTTGGGGTTGGATTCTAGGCCATGTTGGAGCCCTAGTTACAGAAGGTGAGAAATTCTGTGTTGGGTTTGTAAAGGATTTCCGGTTCTCCAGGCCTTGAGCTGAGACTCTCTCATTTCTGTCAGTTCTCTGGTTCAGCTAAAAGCCACAATTCCTCCCCACTTCCTATAATAATCAATTATTTCTTAATGTAAGTGTGGAAGAGAAATAAAGCAAATTCTCAGCAGCTTAAATGACAAAAATCTTTTTCACATCCCCATCCAATAAAGGTTTGGCAGCCTCCCATGGATTCAGACACCTCTTCTGTTTATTCCTGTCCTCCATATCCATGGAATTCCCTAATAATTCTAATAATTCAACCAGCAGTTCAAAAAAGCAAAAGTAAACTGTTTATGCAGGAGGTTTCCATAAGTTGTGCTAGAAAAGAATTTACATCACTTGGGCCCTATTCCATGAACCAAAAGTTAGCGTTATGGCCAATAGTTAACCACAAGGAAAACTAAAAAACTGAGTTTGACACTGTGTTCAGAAGGCATTCATTTGGATAAATCCACAAACTTAAAGCCACATTTTTATTGTCATATAAATGAGTATCCCACCTCTATGCCTGTATAAATATCAAGTAAGCTTTTGTCAATATTACACTTACTGTCATACACAGAATTCATTCGCCTTCTCTCCAAAGTCCCATCCATTCACTGCAGTCAGCTCATGGTCCAGAAAATACAGGTGGGGCACAGTCCTTATTATCAGGTTTAGATTTTCCCATGACCCAGTGAGCTAAAAACCAAAAAGACGTTATTTTTTTCCCACCCCTTAAATAACCAGTGGTGGAGCAGGAAAAGAAGACCCCAATGAAATCTCCTATTTGGAAAAAAGAGGGATGAGCAACACCAAGTGGTCACTGGCCCATGGGAAGTATGAGGCCCTGTTGGGGAGGCATTGCGAAGGCCCCGTACCTAGGGGGATGGGGAAATGGTCTTAATTATATCCCAAATCTTCTTTCTGGAAGAATTGCCCTTGCAGCCTAGTTTTGGCCTCTCACAGGTATTTCCTTTTTCAATATCCATTATTTAAGTAGAAGTCAGCATCTGCCTTCCCTGGGAGATGTGCAAATTCTGCAGTCACTTTTGGTTTCAAGACTTTTTTTGGTTTGTTTTTTATTTATGTGGGGGTGGAATAGAAAATGTTTATTAGGATACCATAGAAATAAATTTTTAATGATGCTTATATTAGTAGATGACAGTTTGAGGATGAACAGGATATTCACATAAGCTTAAAACCTCAGCCCCAAGGTATTTATTAATCACAAATTAAAAAAAAAAAAAAATCTCTACTGTGAAAAGACCAACAGATACCACCTTATCCCAGGGATTGATGTCAACATCACCAGTAATAAGACATACAGATATTATATACCCTTAGTGTGTTTTTGTTTTTGGAGGTGATGAATATGTTTAATTTTGGTAGTTGTCACTTCACAACGTGTATGGATATTAGCACATCATGGGGGACTGTCTAGTTTGGCAATATAAGAAGAAACTGAGCCAAGACAAGGTGTGAAAGATTTGTTTTTGCCAACTATATTGTGGTACACTTAACATAAATTGCATACATTTAAAGAAAACAGCATGATGTTCTGTATTTTTTTTAAAGATCACTAAATATTAATACCTCTTCTTTTATGCTTTTGGCTCTTTTAAACTTGCTTTTAGTTAGTTCTTTCCCCCACTAACTACATGCGAAGTCGTCCCCTAGACTGTGTTTGAAGCATGCCTATTTCATTGTTTCCTATCCCTGGTCTCTCCCAAGTGGTGGTGGTGTTACTGAGACTGTCTGAAACAATGGGGCTGGGTAGGAGAAAACATTCTTAAGCTGATAATTAGCGCACACTTCCTTTAATGAAAAGTCTTATTAGCTCTTGCTTACTTGCGACCTTTTGCAAACTTACTCTATCTGGTTTCAAGAAAACGGTCAGTTTTTCCAATCTTGTAAGTCACCTGAGCTCTGAACTTTATTGCCTTTGATCTCTGCCTGAAAACCAGTCAATTCTTGCTTAAGTTAATCTCTTTCTTGTAACACCCAGCGAAATGTCACCAGTAGCAGCCAGCTCACACTGTCACTCTCTTTTAAACTTTCTCCTAGAAGGATTCTGCCTTCCAAGTTATCACAAATGACCAGTTTACCAAATATCTTGTGGTAGCGCATCAGGGTTGTGCTACCTGACAGCTACGGTATCTTTCCTACAGCTTCTTGCTAACCATTTGCCAAACCAGCTCCACCTATTACAGTTCTGTTGTTCTGGTGCCATTCAAATTATGGTACCCATTTATGAATTAGTCAGGGTTTACCCAGAAAAACAAATCACTCTAGATATTTCAAGCAGGAATAAATTTAATAGAGATGAAGGAGCTTTTACAATTGACTCTAATTTTTTGACACTCCTTCCACATAGAGGTAGCATCCATGTCCCCTCCCCTTCAACCTTCACAGATTTGTACCTCCTTCAACCATAGAGTATAATTGACCCAAGTGACTCTGTATGACTTCCAAATCTATGCCATAAAAACCCATAAAGCTTATGTCCATTCCACTTGGGATATTCACGATGAGAAAAGCCAGCTACCAAGTGAGAAGACTGACTATGCCAGCCATGCCATGTGAGCAGGAGGCCAGCCAGCCACCAGCACTGACTGCTGGCCACGTGCGTGAGGCACAGGAGACATCCCATCTACTTCACGTTCCGTGACATGTAACTGCAGCCGAGTTAGGGACCCCAAGCAAAAACTGTTCAGCCTACACATCTGTAAGGTACTGACATATCAAATAGTGGGCAAAGTAAAATTGTTTTACACTACTATGTTTGAGGATAATTTTCAACTTGTCAACGGCAACTAGAACAATAAGAATTAAGTGCTTATAAAACTTCAGGAAAGGATTTTTGCTTCCACAAGGAAAAATTTAACTTCAATAGTGATTTCTTTCCCACAGTATAAAAATTGGAAGACCCGACGAAATACTGAAAGTACGCTTTGCATCCATTGGAAAACAGGTAATAAAGGACAGAATTCGCTGATGGAAGGACGACTAATGAGGTGCACCCCATGACTGCCCAAGCTCTCTACCTGGAGGCCTCGTCATGGCTTCGGGTTAGGAGGGGCACAAGTGGGGCCCAGAGGCTGCACCCCACTGGGGAGAGAAGGGACAGTGAAAAGAGCTGAACGGGGTCAGGGGAGCTTGAATTTGTAAGTCAGAGTAATGGAAAGAAGGGAGTTAATTAGAGAAAGAGCCTCAGGGATCTGAAGGCTTGTTGAGTGCTAATCTGGATAGTATGGCTTTCAATTCCATGGGACCAGGGAGCAAAATGTCAGGAAATATTAAGTTAGTCGGTCAAATAATTCCCGAGGCTCACCAGGGGGAAGAGCAGTTTGCCTTTCTAACATCTATAGTGAAGAGATGTAAAATTTATAGGGCAATTATCATGTCTTTTGAAAGGTACGACCTTAGATTATATGTCTGAATTAGACCAACAGAAAGGGTGCTCTGGGTTCACGCTACAAAAGTTAAAAGAAAACTTCAAAAGGACCAAAGTGACCTAAAATAACTTTATGCAAAAAAAAAAAAAAACATAATTGTTTGACGGGATACAGCAAACCGTAACATCCAGCAAGGTAAAATTTGCAATACCTAAAACCTAATAAAAACTAATAACTAACAGGTATGCAAAGAAGGGAAGTAAGACCTATAATAAGCAGGTCAATTAACTAACGAAAGCAGACCCAGAAAGGATAGTAATTAAGGATCTTAAAACAAACAAATATCATCAACATGCTTGGGATATAAAGGAAAACATGAACATGATAAAAAGAGAGGGGAAAGCTATCAAAAAACTCAAATAGAACTTCTAGAGATTAAAAATATAATATTTTCATTAAATAATTATGGGATTAATGTCAGAATAGATACTTCAGAAGAAAATATCAGTGACCTTAAAGGTAAAACTGACCCAAAATAAAGCTGATCGAGAACAAAAGTTTAAAACAAATGAACAGAAAATCAGAGACCTGTACCCAGTGGCACACGACTAAGCTGTCTTAAATATCCCTAGTTAGATGGACTTATAGCTTCTTAAGATCTAGATTTGGGAGCATGGGGTCAGGGTCTCCCCTCCTTCCCTTCCCCAGGTATCTTCCAGTCTTGCCTTGTGAATCACCCCGTCACGCTTCCCTTCACTCAGATTATCTCCCATCCCTTCCCTGATGATTTACACCGCTGTCTCTCAGAATATGCTCATTTCCAAGATGCCCTTCTGCAAGTGAGCATCAACTTTCAACTTCCATCCTCTCATTGAGATGGGGTGTGTGGGCTGCTTCTCACCCACCATCTCCCCATCCCCTATTCATTTTTATATTGTATAGCCTTGCACCCTAATGATTGCAAACACGTTGAAGGAAGCAGAGTAAATTTGTGGTCCACACTATCATTACACCCAAGCGACCTACACATGCTTTTGCATAAGGTATGGAATGAATTTAAATTAGTTATTATGCCAGGACTATATTTAAATAACTTCTTATATTTTTATACCGCTTAAGGTTATATTTTCAGAGAGTGTAATGTTATCATAGACAGGATATGATAGAAAATGGAAAAAAAGACTAACTCATGAAAGGTAACTATCCAAGATGTAGGTACAAGGATATTTGCTCCAAACCATGGTTACGATGTCTTTGTTGGAGTTTGGATGCATTTCTTCATTTTTCTTGATTTTCTTTAATCCTTCAACACCATTTATCTAATAGCTGACACTAAATTAATAGAAGTCTAGAAAAATGTATGGTGCAGGCTGGGCATGGTGGCTCATGCCTCTAATCCTGGCACTCTGGGAGACCAAGGTCAGAGATCACTTGAGGTCGATCGCTTGAGGTCAGGAGTTTGAGACCAGCCTGAGCAAAGTAAGACCTCATCTCTAAAAAACATAGAAAAGCTAGCTAGATGCACACACCTGTATTTCCAGCTACTTGGGAGGCCGAGGCAGGAGGATTGCTTAAGCCCGGAGTTTCAGGTTGCTGGGAGGTAGGCTGAGGCCATGACACTATAGCCCAGGAGACCGAGCAGGACTGTGTCTCAAAGGAAAAAAAAAATGATGCAGATTGTAAATGAAGAGAATGGTAGGAAGTGAGTAACCCAGAGGCCCTCCTGCCTGTTTTTAATCTTAAACCAAGTGTTCAGGACATAGACAAGAATTCCAACTTACACAACATTCAACAGTTTATTGGGTCCTGTAAAACAACTGGATAATTGCTTGCACATGACATTTTTGATGAAGTTGAAAAGAACAAAGTTATTCACTCAACGTCCTTTATCTCAATTTGCTAGTCAGAATTTTTCTAGACTTAACAGCACGTACATTGTGTCTGAAATGTGCTTACTTTTTTTCTTGGTCCATCATTGCTATTTATTTTCCTCTGTTGCACAAATTCACACCACCTTGCGTCTCCCATCTGCAGTTTCTGTAGACTCTTGTGTATATCTTTGCTTTGAATCTATAAATGGACTCACGTATAGTCCGGGGGGGAGTGTCGCATTGTTCAACCACACTTGATAAGGCATTTGCCACTTCCCAAGGCTTCTTATCTCAATTCTTACTACTGTAGCCAATTATTTGATTGTTACCGTTTTGTCTTCCTCTTTATCTCCTTCAGTTCATTCCTCTTCCTTTCCGTTGTTCTCTGTTCTTTACCCAAGTTTATCTTTTAGCTTTGTGGCTCAGTAATTGAGATTATGTGTCAACTTTTCTGAACTACCTAACAGTATCTGTAAAGTACACAAAAAACTATTATAGACAAGCACGCGTGTTAAATTTATGTCATTTAGTCTGCTTTAATCCTATTCTTAGGCTGATTTTCTGTATTAATATTGGTGTTATTATTATTATTAACATTATTATCATTGTGGCTCTTTGTCACTCTTTGCAAAATAATTTCTAGCACTCCATATCATTTTTCTTTCTTTTTACCTGTCAATAATTTGCCAACAAGGTTCTTCTTGGTGTTGAAAGCTTACTTATTTCAAGGACAATAAAACTGCATAGTGATTCATTTAATGTGAGAGATATGATGAAGATGTTTTTTAAGTAGTCTGGAAGAATGGGGATGGGAGAAATATTTCCAAAAGTTTGAAAAGCTGACGTCATTATCGGCATATGTTTTGTTACAGCTCTATACGATTTTCACCTGAATCAATCATTTCCGAATCTTATACATACTTTTTATTTCAAGATTGTTTGTAAATACCCAGGCTTTCCAATCAGATTCCTCCATTAAGATAGATGGTATTTGCTGTGACTAACTCTTATAAATGCAATTCTTCTACTTATCCAGAATGTGGCTTCTAGGCTCCTCTGCACCATCGTAACTTATTCCTCCGGACTGCTCCTCTTCATGTCAACTTCTTTATTTCTTACACTTTGTGATTTTGGCATGGACATAAATTTTCATCTTCTATTCCTTCCAGCTAAAACAACACAAATGCATATTTCAATATAGCGTCTCATTCTTCAAAGTTACCCACATAAAACCTATAAATTCTGTAAAAATTCAAAACCTATGTGTTTATCTGTGTGTGTGTGTGTGTGTGTGTGTAACAACCATGGTTTCCAATAAAACTGCTTGTGGCTAATTTTTTCCCTTTTGTCACTAAGAGAAGAGAGAAAGAGCTGGCTAAGGAATTTGGCCCTACAAAGCGCATTAGTAAAATATACCATTTTACAATAAGACCATGCAGAAAAATTCAGGATGCTGAGAGTTAAATTACCCCACCTCATGTATAAATTTGAATTAGAATTACTCTAAAACTCAATGACAATGACAATTTTTATAAAAAGAAATGATAAATTTTATACTACAGAAGTAGACACTCTTACTTGAGACATTTGACATCTGAAAGATAAATCTTCACATTCAAAAGATGATAAATTTTGATGTCTTTACAAATGTGGAAATGTAATTACAATCTCTCGGTTTTTTCTCAAATCTTATTTTCAAGCAAAAATATGCCTCCTATATATGTATGCCAACCTAACTACCTTTTCTAGATGTGCAAAATTTGTTTCTTTGGCTATTTTTGCAGAAGGTGTAAAATATTTGAGACTTCAAGTCACTCATTTCAAGGATAGCAATGATTAGAAGCCCAAAGATGACTTGAGACCCATTTGGCTAAGTGTCTATATCAGAACACACATAAATGTCTCAGGACATGGCATCCAAATGTGTGCTTTTTCCAAATAATAGAGTTCTGCATGACAAAAACATTTATGGTAGCGTAATTCATCCTGCTTTGTACGTTTCTGATTCCATACAAAACGAAGTATTGTTTTTTCAAGATCTTTAAAGTATGACAGTGGAGCTTTAATAGAGATTGCATTGAAATTATATATTGCTTTGGGTAGTATGGACATTTTAACAATGTTGATTCTTCCCAGCCATGAGCACGGTATGTTTTTCCATTTGTTAATATTTTCAGCTATTTCTTCATGATTTTCATCAACATTGTGCCAGCTGTATCTTTAGTCATATATGCTGCATTATCATGTGTATTTTTGATGGAAGAGAAATTTCATTTTGCCTGGGCACCACTGCAAATAACACTATGAGATTTACAGTAGGCATCAATGAGAATTACAGTCCTACACATTAGGAGATTGGAAGAATTATTTTCAGACTGGCTTCTGGTTTGTGCATTTCAAGCCTTGTTATTCTTCTCTACAAATGTACTTCTGATGTCAGAAGTCTCAGGACATGATGCTATTTCGAAACCTGCATTTGGGGGTTAACTAAGAAAACTAGCTAGCAACGTTTTTAGTAGAGAGTGTTCCAGACTACCATTCCCAGAGCAGGGCAGTTAATAATAACTTCAGCATGTAAATAAATAAGAACTATATTAATATAAGCTAGTGTTTTTCAACCTTTTTTATCTCATGGCACACTTGAACTTATAGTTAGACTTCTGCATCACACTTAAATTATGTTGACCAAAAAACAAAAAAGAGTAAAATATATTTTACTGTGCTTTGAATGCCTTACTGTGCTTGAATGCCTTTCAAAAATAATTTAATTGATGATCTTTAAAAATTTTTATGGCACATCTAAGATCTTCTCATGGCACACCAGTACAAAATCACTGATATAACCCAATACACCCAAACGAAGTGTTTTCTTAACTCAACTTGCTACTACCTCAATCCCAAATGCCATGAAAACAAGGGGAAACAGGTGTGCAATTAACCCGGGGGTGGGAAGGAAAGCAATCCTTAGCAAATTGTGATGAAAATATCCTACTTATATAAGTTGTATAAACACATGATTGTATTAACACAGGGCTGGAGCCCCTTCCTCAGAGAGCACTAAGGCTGAGGCTCAGATGCTTTTAACTTTTCAGTGACTCTGTGTTTCCCAGACTGACCCTTCACTGCTGAGTACAGGCTCACCTTCCCAGGGGCTGCGTCTTCATTACAAATAGCCTGTATTCCTGGGCTACTGTAGCAAATATTCGCAAACTTGGTGGTTTAAAGCTGTAGATATTATTTTTTTCACAGTCATGGTGGCCATAAGTCTGAAATCAAGGTGCTGGCAGGTCCTCGCTCTCTCTGAAGGCTCTAGGGGAGAATGCTACCTTGTTTCCAGTGCTCGGTGGCTCCAGGGGACACCCTGGCTTGTGGCTTCACAGCTCCCATCTCTGCCCCCTTCTCCATGTCGACTTTTTGTGTATGTCTTCTCCTGAGTCTCCTATAAAGACACTTGCCATTAGACTTATGGTCTATCAGATAAAGCAGAGTGACATCATCTCATGGTCCTTAACTTAATTATATCTGCAAAAGCCTTTCTCTAAATAAGATTAGGTTCATAGATGCTAGGAATTGAGACATACTTTAAGGGGCTACCCCTCAACCCACTATGATTCCTTTAACATTTATTATTTGAGAAGTTGGACTATGATTACTAACCAACATACTTGAGGTAGAAAGTCTATTTTTATACATCGTCGTATTTTTCCCTAGTTTCCTAAAATTCCAAATTCCTCTATTTTTCCAGATTACAAACCAAAGAGACTTCCAAAAAATAATTATTAAGTATTTTTGTTTCCATCTCTCCTAAGTCATTCAAAGTATTCTAAAACTTTGTTTTTATAAATGAATGTGTCATGATCTGTGAATCAGGAGATTTTTAGCCTAGAAAACCTAGTGTGTATTGAGAATGGCTAATCTAATTACCAAGGCAATAGGCCCATGGCCAGTTAGTGGGCTTGTAACGTCCTATGTTTTCTTTCAGCAGAATGTGGTCTCCCTGTGGAAGCATGTATTAGGATGAGATGTGAGTGTGGATGTGTTCTTTAATGGATGTGATGGGTTGGTACTATCTGTCCGGTTCCACAGCATCTGTGACTTAGGGCTATAGTAAAACAAGTTTATGAGACCTGCAGGTGAGCTTGGTGGCAAGATTACAGTCAAATCCAAGGATATATTACTAGGATGCGGACAGCCGTGAAAAATAACAATTGCAGAATAGTATTAGGATATGTGTGGTAACATTCCTTTCTGACACCCTCTGTGCAATTCATCTGCAGCGTGCTGTTTCTGTATCAGTCCCCACAGCCAGGTAGAAAGACAGAGTGAGGATTACATGCAGGTAGGAGCAATAAAGAAGCCACCAGCTCCTTCCTGCTAGACTTTCTTAACACTCTACTAATTGGGAACCACAGATAGCTCATTTTGGTGAAGCATTTTTTGAAACAAAAGCCTCCCAGGTTTTTAAATTTTTTAAAATGTATTACTTTTTTGGTAGACTAGTCTCACTGTAATAGCCGAGTTTTAAAATGTAAGCACGCTGTGCAGTCGTTTGAAGGTTGTGTGCACGATGAACATGACTTGGATGAAAAGTTCGGGAATCTTAGAACAGGTGCAATTGTAAAGTCGATTTCGTTGATTTTCCTTTTCTCAGGCTTTGCACCTGTACTTTATCATTTTAAAAGATCATCAAGAATGCATCAGTTTTATTTTGCAATAAGATCATATCTATAATCCCATTGTTAAGATTGCATAGAGATTGAGAGCAAACACAGTTTTCGGGGAGTTTATATTTTTATGTACTTATTAATTTGTTTCTCATACAAATATTTTATGGATCTTCTCATACAGGCAAGGGGCAGTGCAGAATTTTATCTGGGACAAGAATAGTCTAAACAAATTTACCTGTCATGTGTAATGGGCTTTGTGACAGAGAAAAAATGATGAGATTTATTTGATTTTTTTTTATTAGATCAAAACTGTACATTACTGCATCTGTGGGATACCATGTGCTGATTTAATATACAATTTGGAATGTTTACCTCAAACTGGTTAACATAGCATTGACCTCACTTATTTAATTGTTGTGTTAAGATTCATCTGATTTTGTTCACTAGATATTTATTAAGTGCCTACTATATACTAGATACTGTCTAGAGGCTGTAGCCCCACGTAAGACAAAATATCTGTTCTCTGTGTTTGGAGAGAGAGCAAGACAATCACCTTTTAAAGTAGAGCATGGTAAGTGTGCATACAGTAATATGAAAGTACAGATAAGAATAGCAGAATTATCCTATGAATCAAATATGTTTTGATGGAAAAGGGAGCCCTTAGGTGAGTTAAGAGAAATGAATTTTAATTAGAGTCATTGAGGAGAGGAGACAATACTTGGGCTGTGGAAGCCACTCAGAAGACAACGAGGTTTAACAACTTATGAATATGTTGCAAACACTGATGCAGAGAATTTTATTATTAATTTCTATAGCACTTTCCTATATAAATTTCAAAAATGTGGCTTTGCACAGCCCAACCAATTATTTCTATTGCTGCCCATAGAAATAATTAAGAGCTGAAGACAGAGTAATAAATAGAGACATTCCGCTGTGTGGTGCGGTGGGAGTATGGATGGGATTGTGCTCTGAGAGCTGCAGACTTTATAAAGCTCACAATTTCTCCTCATGGTCTATAGCCAAACAGCGATGCTTGAGCCTCTCTGCACAATGAAATTTCCAAAAGATAACACGCATAAGTCTACATAGTTCAATAAAATGGTCTGCTAAATGGGCAATGGTTGCTGAAAACAAATAGAATGAATTTTCTTAATGGTGTTTTTTTGAGAAGCCCATTTTTCTTAGCATCATTTCTGGAAATACATTTGGTAGAGGAGAAAGAAGGATCAAATTGTGTTGTGAGCCTGAGATTGGAATGTCTAAAAAATAATTTTAACACTGTATGTGACATGCACCAATATGAGATGATATAATCTTAGGCATATCATAACAAAACTTTGCTGCTGTATAATCATGACACAGTTTAAAGGAAGAAATGAAAAAAATGACAACACAGAACTCAGACACATGTAATTATCCAGTTAACATTTACATGGATGGCCAGTGTCTGGGAAATAGAGAAATTTGGAGCACAGGTTCTGCAACTGCCATCTATGACCACTTACTCCCCAGGGCTCTTGGGAGGTGTAATAAATATAAGACAAATTCACCCTGCTATATGGCTGGGCAAAATTAGGTGCCTTAATAGGTGAAGTGAGTCAGTGCTAAATCAATATAAAGACCGATGATTTGGGTTCACAGGCTGGTCAGCCAAGTTTATTTCCCAGGCACAGGTCTCCCTCCAAAGAAAGCAATTAATATGATTGCACCAAATCAGCAGAGTATCTTTATAGGCAAGAGGAAGCATGAAAATAGATTTCTTGGGCTACAGATTTCATCTGCTAAGTACCGCTACCTGTGTAAGATCAGATATAATTGGCAAGACGTTCTGTTCACCACCAAGGGACGACGAGCTTCTCACCCCTGCACTGTAGGAACACTATAGCGCTGCATCAAGACCATTGTGTAATCCCCAGAGTCATAAAGGGATGCTGGCCCAAATTCTTCAGCCAATAAGAGTATTATCTTGGGCTCCTAGGACACAACCTATTTTGTGGGTAAAAGGTTTTAAAGGATGCTACTGTGCCTTAATTCAACTATATTTTGCAATTGTCTTCAGACTAATCAAATTTGGCCAGACATGAAAGGCTCCGTACACACTAAAACGGATGTTGTACTTGGGGAAGAGTGATCAGATAGCACAGGGTTATAGCCTACCTATGTCTCCAGACATCAGAGGAAGTGACACAGAGCTGGTAACTTTTCAGCACTCATTTTTTTTTCCTTTTAGCATTCCTTTTTTTTTTGTTTGTTTGTTTGTTTTATTAAATCATAACTGTATACATTGATACGATCATGGGGCATTGTACACTCGCTTCGTAGACCATTTGACACAGAATCCACAGAGAACTCAAACTCATCAGCAAGAAAAAAAACAAGGGATCCCATCGCAGGCTGGGCAAGGGATTTGAAGAGAAACTTCTCTGAAGAAGACAGGCGCGCGGCCTTCAGACATATGAAAAAATGCTCATCATCTTTAATCCTCAGAGAAATGCAAATCAAAACTACTTTGAGATATCATCTAACTCCAGTGAGACTAGCCTATATCACAAAATCTCAAGACCAGAGATGTTGGCGTGGATGCGGAGAAAAGGGAACACTTCTACACTGCTGGTGGGAATGCAAATTAATACATTCCTTTTGGAAAGATATATGGAGAACACTCAGAGATCTAAAAATAGATCTGCCATTCAGTCCTGTAATTCCTCTGCTGGGCATATACCCAGAAGACCAAAAATCCTTTTAGCATTCTTAAGGAACCAAGAGGAGCAGAGCAAGAATAGCATGTGGGTGACTACAGGGTATGTGCAGGAGAGAGGTGGAGGCGAGGCTGGAAATAGTCTCAGGGGCCACTGGCTGAACGGTTGCATGCTGTGTTTGCATTTAGATTTCATCTGCAAGTGACGGACCCTTGGAAGACTTTAGCAGGAGAATAAATAAGAAAATTATTACTATTATCATTATTTGAGACAGAGTCTCACTCTGTTGCCCAGGCTAGAGTGCTGTACTGTCAGCCTATCTCACAGCAACCTCAAACTCCTGGGCTTAAGCCATCCTCCCGCCTCAGCCTCCCAAATAGCTGGGACTACAGGCACCCACTGCACCTAGCTAATTTTTCTACTTTTAGGAGAGATGGGGTCTCACTCTTGCTCAGGTTGGTCTCGAACCCCTGGTTCCACCCGCCTCGGCCTCCCAAAGTGACAGGTTCACACACCTAAGCCACTGTGCTTGGCCTGTGAAAGTTATTTTGAGTCAGCAGTGTTTACTGCCTCTGGAGAGAAGCTGAATAAAGTATCAATGAAATAAATAACTCTCACAAAACACAGTTGACTGATACATTGGGAGCTGCATGACGATCCTGAGACAAATAGCACATATTTGTATTAAGTTAGTTACTGGTAGACACACTCACACATCGTATTTATTCCTCTCATTTATTTTAAGAAGGTAAGTCTATAGTTACTCCCTTCTTAGAGACGAGGAAATTGAGAATCAAAGTGGTTAATTTTCTCGTGCAACATGACACAGGAAGTTGCAGTAACATTTCAGAGATTGGAATTCAGATCAAGTGAATCTGTCTTGTGACTTTAATTTACTAATGACAGCTTTGTCCCGATTCCCTGCCAAAGTTCATCGAGCTCTTCAACCAGATAACCAAGATACAGAGGACTCAGAGGTGACCTTGTAAACCGCTTTGTATTATTAGTGGGAAACACAGAGTTGCATGAACAGTTTATTTATATTTTGCTTTATCCAGTATCAGTGGAGGAACAAGCATTACTTTAGAAGGTGAAAGACTTTGATAATGGTCCCATAATAAAGTCTTTCCATTCAAGACTGTAGAGGATCATTCCTTAAATAATTTATATGTAAATGTTTACATAGAACAGCAAATAGCAAAGAAAAGCTGAGACAATTTTAAAGATGAGTAAAGTTGTGTTCCTGGAATGCCAAACACTTGTCAAATAGGTATAAAAAATGTTTGTAAATGATAAATCCGAAGTTAAGATTCTGCACTGTTTTTCTCCCTGGGTGTTCCCTTGACCTGGACAGCTGAATGACCTACTTCCCTGCTTTCTTCAAAAAGATGATGAGACCTGCTCAGATGAGACCTTCTCTTATAATGACAGCTCTCCTACCCACTGGCACTCCTTACTTCCTGATGTTTCACAACATATATCCATTTTCTAGCTTCAGTGCAATTAACATTGTCTGAAATTTGTCATTGCCCACTTGGTCTGTTAGAACAGAAGTTTAATGAGGGCAGAGATATTTGATTTCCAATGAATTTCTAGACCACTGGAAAATTCCTGAGACAGAGTATGTGTGAAATCAGTTAAATATATGAATGAAGGGAGTAGGAACTAGGGAGACCAGATAGAAGAACTTATCATCTATCAGCAGAAAACAGGGCAGTGTCAACCGATCCTGCAGACAACCACCCTTCTTATCAATGTTACTGAATAATTTCTGCAGTACGGCTGCCAGCTCTGCTTTGTAGATCTGATAACATTCAGCTGTGAATACGTTTAGTCAGGGGCTTTTTCAGTTGTGATATTTTTTGTTGCTGCTTCAATCTTATTGTTTGTTATCGATCTGTTCAGGAGCTCTATTTCTTCCAGATTGCATCTTGGGAGGTCATGTAAAGGAATTTGTCCATTTCCTTTACATTTTCAAGTTCATGTGCATAGAGATTTTCACAGCATTCATGGGACAATATTTTGTGTTTCTGGGGTATCAGTTGTAATATTTTCTTTTTCATTTCTGACTGAACTTACGAGCGTCCTTTCTCTTGTCTTTCTGGCTAATCTAGCAAGAGGTCTATCAATTTTGTTTATCTTTTGAAAGAACCAACTTTTGGTTCATTGATCTTCTGTACTATTTTCTTGTTATTGATTTCATTTAGTTTGGCCCTCACTATGGTTATTTCTTCCCTTCTGCTGGCTCTGGGTTTGCCCTTTATTTTCTAGTTCTTTTGAGATGTGTCATAAGATTGTTAATTTGTGGTCTGTCTTTTTTCTGTAGGTATTAAGGCTATCCATTTTCCACTCAGGATTGATTTTGCTGAATCCCATGGATTTTGATAAGTTTGCCATTCATTTGGAGGAATCTTTTGAGTTCCATCTTAATTTCATCACTGATCCAGTAAGCATTCAGAAAGAAGTTGAATTTCCATGACTTTATGTAAAATTGGGTATTTCTCTTGGTATTAATTCTAGTTTCATTTCTTTGGAAAAACAGACAAAAATATACATTGTAGAAAAGAATTCCTATTCAATAAATGGGAAAATTGGATCACCACATGCACAAGAATGAAATAGAATCCATGTTGCTCCCCAAGGGTACAAGTCAAATCTGTCAAGTATAGAACATAGATGTTTTGGCACAATAATTAAGTAAACGAGGTGCAAGCTATGTTGATTGGTTTGATCTAATCATGTCAGATTGTATAAAAAATCAGTACATTGTACCCCACATATGCATGAATGTATTCATGATCTATGTGTATATGACTTAATAAAAAAAATAAAAAAGAATACACGTTGCTCATCACTCCCCCAAATTACCTCAAGATGGATAAATGACTTAAATGTAAACCATGAAACCATAAGAATTTTAGAAGAAAATATTGAAAACCTCTTTTAGATATCAGCCTAGTTGAAGAATTTATGAAAATCCCAATGGCAATCACAACAACAACAACAAAATAAATGAATGGAACTTGATTAAATTAAATGGTGTCTGTACGGCCATGGATACAGATGAACAGAGTGAATGGGCAATCTGGAGAATGGGAGGAAATAGTCACGAACTACCCCTGTGACAAAGGGCAGTAACCAGTAATTTATTCCTAAAATACAAGGAACTGAAAGACATTAGCAAGAAAAAAAAATCAAACGTCTCCATCTAGAAGAGAGTAAAAGACACGAATAAAAGCTTTTCTTTTTTTTTTTTTATTGTTGGGGATTCATTGAGGGTACAATAAGCCAGGTTACACTGATTGCAATTGTTAGGTAAAGTCCCTCTTCAAATGAAGATAGACAAATGGCCAACAAACACATGAAAAAGTATTCAACTTTGTTAATTATAAGGGAAATGCAAATTAAACCCACGATAAAATATCACCTTACCCCAGTTAGAGTGGCTTTTATTAAGATGCCAAAAAAATAGATGCTGGAGTGGATGCAGAGAGAAGAAAACTCTCCTACATTAGTTGGTGGAACTGCCAATTAGTTCAATCTCTATGGAAAACAGTTTGGAAATACCTAAATATCTAAACATAGACTTACCATTTGATCCAGTAGTCCCACTACTGGCTATTTACCCAAATAAATAAAAATCTTTTTTATTTTTGCAGTTGTTGGCCTGGAGCTGTGTTTGAACCGCCACCTCTGGCACATGAGGCTGGCACCCTACTCCTTTGGTGCCCTACTCCTTTGAGGTGCTGCCCGAAATAAAAATCTTTTTATCAAAAAGACATCTATAACTGAGCCTGTATTGAAGCATGATTCACCATCAAGAAGGTGTGGAATCAATCCAGTGCCCACCAATTCATGAGTGGATTAACAAAATGAGGTATACGTATACCACGGGCTCTTGCTCAGCCATGAGGATGTAGGATTTAATTTGGATGGAACTGGAGACAATTATCCTAGGTGAAGTACCTCAAAAATGGAAAAACAAACACCATGTGTACTCATTATTAAACTGGAACTAACTGAAGCACTCACATGTGCTTAGAGGGAAATAAAATTGAACAGAAATCAAGCAGGGGAGGGAGAGGAGGGCTGGGCAAAAACCTGTATAATGGATATGGTGGACACTGTCTGGGGATGGCATGCTCATAACCATGACTCAGGCATTATAAAAGTGTTCCAGTAAGATTAGCCCATATCACAAAATCCCCAAACCAGAGATATTGGCGTGGATGTGGAGAAAAGGGCACACTTCTACACTGCTGGTGGGAATGCACACTAATACATTCCTTTTGGAAAGATGTTTGGAAAATACTTAGAGATCTAAAAATAGACCTGCCATTCGATCCTTCAATTCCTCTACTAGGTATGTATACAGAAGACCAAAAATCACATTATAACAAAGAGATTTGCACCAGAATGTTTATTGCAGCCCAATTCATAATTGCTAAATCATGGAAGAAGCCCATGTGCCCATAAACCCACTAATGGATCAATAAATTGTGGTATATGTACACCATGAAATATTATGCAGCCTTAAAGAAAGATGGAGACTTTACCTCTTTCATGTTTACATGGTTGGAGCTGGAACATATTCTTCTTAGCAAAGTATCTCAAGAATGGAAGAAAAAGTATCCAATGTACTCAGCCCTACTATGAAGCTAATTTATAGCTTTCAGGGGGAAAGCTATAACCCAATTATAACCTAAGAATATGGGGAAAGGGAGGGGAGGTGAGCGGGGAAGATGGATGGAGGGAGGGTAATTGGTGGGATCACACCTATGGTGCATCTTACAAGGGTACATGTGAAACTTCGTAAATGTAAAATATAAATGTCTTAACACAGTAACTAAGAAAATGCCAGGAAGGCTATGTTAACCAGTTTGATGAAAATATTTCAAATTGTATATAAAACCAGTGTATGGTGCCTCATGATTGCATTACTGCACACAGCTATGATTTAATAATAAAAAAAAGTGTTCCGTGTGACCAAATTATTTGTACTCCCATAATACTTTGAAATAAAAAGGGGATGGTAGTAAAATATGTTTAATGAATGCTTAGCCAACCTTTACCACACCATATTTATTATAAATGATGAAACTGGAAATCGCATCATAAACAATGGCTATATTCTGATCATCCAACAAGCAGCATTAGTCTGTCAATCAAAGCCAATCAAGATATCCTTTCAAGTCCGAGAATAAAAGAAGCTGGTGTGAGTGCAGAGAGAAAGGAGCTCTTATCTACTGTTGGTGGGACTTAAAACGAGTACAAGTCTGAAGAAAACTGTGTGGAGAGATCTCAGATAACTTTAAGCAGACCTGTCATTTACACCCACCGCTAGGCATGTGCCCAAAGGAAAAAAGGTCACTTCATAAAAAGGACATTTAAGCCTTACATGTTTAATAGCAGCACAATTCATAATTGCAAAGACGAGGAAACAGCCCCAATACCCACCAATACAAAAATAGATTAGTAAATGTGGTCCTGCATACTCTGGAGTAATAGTCAACAAGAAAAATGGTGACCTAGTATCTTTTTGTAGCAACGTATGTGGAACTGGAGACCACTCTTCTAAGTGAAACATCTCAGAAATGGAGATACAAATGCTTGTGCTCAATACCAGGTTGGACCTGATCCATCAGGTCAGGACAGAACAAGGGCACAGGCAAATTCACACTTGTTGGGTGTGGTGCACACTCTCTGGGTGGGACACTTATAACTTTGACCCAATTTGTACAAAAACAAAGTATGTGAACAAAACATGTGTATCCCTTAATATACTGAAATTTTTTTTTTTTTTTAGAGACAGAGTCTCACTTTATCACCCTTGGTAGAGTGCTATGACATCACAGCTCACAGCAACCTCCAACATGATTCTTTTGCTTTAGCCTCCCCAGTAGCTGGGACTGCCACAATGCCCAGCTATTTTTTTTGTTGCAATTTTGGCCAGAGCTGGGTTTGAACCCACCACCATCAGTATATGGGGTCGGCGCCCTACCCACTGAGCCATAGGCGCCGCCTGATATATTGAAATTTTTTTAAAAAAAGAAAAAAAGACATTCTATCAAAAAATTTGGTCTTTCATATGACAAATAAGCCATCAAATAGGTCATCAGGGGGAAAAAATTACTCTTTGGACTCCCCTATACATACTTCACATATTGGGATGGTTTTAATTTTAATACCTTGGAGATGTACCCTGAATTGTCTTTTTAGTGTTTATAGCCCCTGAAGAAATGCTCTCTTGCCTTAACTTTTTTTTTTTTTTTTGAGACAGAGTCTCACTCTGTCACCCTTAGTAAAGTGCTGTCGCATCATAGCTCACAACAACCTCAAACTCTTGGACTCAAGCAATCCTCTTGCCTCAGCTTCCTGAAAGGAGCTGGGACTACAGGTGCCTGCCACAACATCCAGCTAATTTTTAGAGATGGGGGTCTCACTCTTGCTCAGGCTGGTCTTGAACTCTTGAGCTCAAGTCATCTGCCTGGTTGGCCTCCCAGAGTGCTGGGATTATAGGTATGAGCCATCATGCCTGGCTAGCCATAAACCTTTCTGATTTGGCTTTGCCTGAGCAGTGAGTTCAGGCTGCTGTGGGAGTGAGGGTGGTAGTGGAACTTCAGTATGCTAGGCAAAGGACAGGCAGCAGAGTGGGGGAATGACACCAGGAGATACTGAACTTGGAGTTGGATTTAGGCTAGGTCTCAGGGCTAACTTCGCGGTCATGGTATTGTGAATAATAAAATGCATCTGTTTGTACAAAATTTCCTTCATGATACAATAAGGACTAAGTATTTTATAAGACCGTCATTTCTAGGATTGAGGACAGTATGTCTATGTTAGGCTCTCTGTAATCTTTCTCACTTTAGAAACTGCAATTTGATAAAATCTTGCTCTTTTTGAGCCATGCCTGGGACAGCTGGCAGGTCTAGTAAGCTGACAGCACTTAAAAGCCTTTGTGAATGGTTGGCTTAGTCACTTTTCCTAGGACGCACAATAAAGAAAGGATAGGAGTTTTCCAGTTGCATCTATATATGCAACACATTTCAAAATTTCTGGAATTTTTTACTATTTCACACCCTGCAAACATTATTTTGTGATTTATTTTTCCACATTAACAATGTGTCATTAAGATATTTATTTTAGGGCGGCGCCTGTGGCTCAAGGAGTAGGGCGCCATATGCCGGAGGTGGCGGGTTCAAACCCAGCCCCGGCCAAAAAAAAAAAAAAAAAAAGATATTTATTTTACATTCTGATACCTTCCACTAGAGTGTAACTTCAAAGAGAGCAAAGATGTTTGCCTATTTTATTAATTTTGCATTTCCAATGTTTAGAACATTACTTGGGCCATAGAAGAATATTCAATAAATATTTATTGAATTAATATTATTATTCAAATGTTATTATTATTAATAATATTATTAATATTAAAGATTCAAGAAGACTTTAGAATCACCATGAGAGTTTCAAGGAGGCAACCATGAACCTTTTTGCAGTTTGGATGTGAAAAATCTATCTGAGAACAATAATCTGAGATTTGCATTTTTTTTTTTTTTAATTTACAGGAAACAGATCAGGCCTAGGGAAGGACCTATCCTTTTAGGGGCAATTTTTGATAAGTTTGAAAGTTGAGTAAACCTCATCTAGCATTTCTTAAAGTTGTCATAAAAGATGTATAACTTCCCATGGAATTATTTCAATAGAGACTATTCTAACAACGTTAAAGTGGACGTTAACAGAGTTTTTGTAAGTTTCAGAAAGAATTTTCACAGCACTTTAATACAATTCAAAAGTAGCAAACTCAAATAATTCTTGAACTGCTGAGTTTAAAAAGAAGGTCCCCAACAATAAAAAAAAAAAAGAAGGTAACAGAGCCTCTCCTATCTTCATGCCCCCTCCTTCAAGTCAACATCTAATGATCAATGTTTACGTATTATTCCGAGTTCGCATTTATCTAACTCTAGTCCACAATTTAATCATGATAGATTGTGATGGCAGCATCGCTTGTGGTGCAGGCTATGATCTGTTATGATTCCTTTGCAAAATTATTATGATGAATCATACTTGTCAATGATTTTTGAATGAGACAAATCCAAAACTAATTTGCTATTTGCAATCCAGATGTAATTGTCTGTGTACCATAAATCATCCATGAAAATACTCTTCGGTTCCATTTCTGTCAACAAACAAAAGTGTTCTTCATACTTCACTCCCCAAGAAAAACAATAGAGTATAATTAGAAGGGGAGGGAGAAAGTGCATAGTTGACTTGAATATAAAAAACAGAAAATGGCTGGATCAAATTGGCTGCACAAATGAATCTGTTATTAAAATCATTGTAAATTGCATCTCTCCATTTTTGGTGAAGGTACTCATTACTCTAAGATCACCATAAAATACTTTGCCTTCACACTAAATTGTGGAAATTAAGCAATGTTTATAGAGTGTTGTAGAATTTGAAAATGATTTATATCTTATTTACTTCAAAATAGATGAAAGTCCAGTTACAAAATATTGAGGGGGATACAGTGAAATTCATTATTGCTGTACAGTGAATAGATTTTTAAAATTTTTTTCTTAGTCTCTGAAGGGTGCCTTGGCCATTAATTAACTCTGGTACAAATTAAACAATTGCTTCAAAGCTCACGTTAGGCCGGACAACTTTGTCCCAGGGTGTAATAACCACAACACTGATTCTGGGGAGTATATGCACATGTGTGTGTGTGACGTACAAAAGGGATTTTGTTGTTTTGAAAAGTGAAGTTGTTCAACAATCTGTGTGGGTGTAAACCTGTTATCTCTATTTTAAAAAGTGACTCAAAATGTTTCTTTTACCAGTGGTGGGTTAGTAACCTTTTTTTCCCTAGATATAAAACATAGTACTCTTTATTGTAGAAATCTCCAGGATTGGAATAATACATCCTTCCTGAGCATATGAAAGAAAGAATTTTGACGGTGAAAATCTCAGAAAGTTTAAATGCATCATTTCTCAGAAGGAAACCAAATCTCCTCTGACATAAAACCAGTGTATGGTGCCCCATGATCACCTTAATGTACACAGCTATGATTTAATAAAAATAAAAAAGAACTATACCTAACAAATGCAATCAGTGTAACCAGTTTCTTGTACTCTCAATGAATTGCCAACAATAAAAAAAAGTATTGATCAGAAAAAAAAAAAAGAAACATGTCTCATCACAAATCTCCCTTTTTTCCCCATAGTGCATTCTCCCGCGCTACCCTCCATCTCATCATACTTCCAAACTAACCTCACACAATAACACCATCAATAATACTTAGCATTTATGGAGGCATTCCATCTTCAAAGTACTAAATACACATTAAATAATTAATTCACATGGGAAGAAGTCAGAAAAATTACAGAACTTTCAAATTCTTATGAGAGGAGCAAAAATATTTCATTGTTATTTTGTGATGATTTGCTTAATCTGTTTTTTTTTTTTTAAATATTTTTTACCCTGTCCTAGAAAAAGAATTATGCTCATGATGGGGAAGAATATGAGCCTATACCTGGCTTTTACAGATGATTAAATGCTGGGTGGAAGCTGAGGCTTTTGATAACTGCTAGAGCCATTTATGACCTCATATACTGCTACATTTTGGAACATTAGGCCTTAAATAACATCAACCATGTGATTTTATTGAAGACAGGAGGAAGAAAAATAAAATGCCCTCTTAGATAGAAAAAAAAATACCTAAAGAGAACCCTATGGGAATGTCTTAAATACCCAGGAATAAGCTTATATTTAGTGAGGGTTCTGTAATAGATTTAGGAGCCAGGGTATCACTGGACACCTGTCTGGGTAGGCTTTTGATGGAAAAATTATGAAGGAATAGTCTTTTATCCATGGATATAAAAAGTGCACTGGGTTTACAATAGGCATTTGCAACAGCTGTTGTTATGTACAGAAGTCTTCCATCATTCCTACAGAGTGAGTTGGAGCTCGCAGTGTTAACCTGCTTCTATGAGACATGGTCTTTCTAAGTGGGCAACTTGGCAGAATGCCACCTAAACATCTCACTGGATGGGCGATGTCGTGCAAAAGTTACATGGAGTAAGGCATCCAGTGTGAAAATGTGAGTGGAGGTGTGCATGGGGGCAAAAAGAAAACCACGTAGATCGCCTTGAAATGTATCCAGCATGGCACAAAAAATGATCGCTTCTTAGGTGCCATTTCAATCATGCTCATCGAATTCTTAATTCTTGCTATATAGTTCCTTGACCTTTCAGTGTCTACTATACGGAATGAAATTTCTCTGATTTTAAAAAAGAGTACTAGGAGGAAAATGTGTGTAAAAATGTATAAAGAATACATAATGAGTAACATGAATAGCTATGAAATAGAAGCATATGTATAATAGTAAAAATATTAACAATTGACTTATTTACTCAGCATAATAGTTCTATCAAAAATTTCATCAATTTTCATATTTTACAGATGAAGAAATTGAGATTTAAAGATTTCAGTTAGGTGCTAAGTGGAAGAGCCCATGTCTAAACTTAGTAGGTGTGATGCTCAAGTGCTCCAATGCCCATCTGTACCTCCGAGTGGTAGGTCCTTTACATGGATCAATCATTACATTATAATCATGTTAATATTCAAAAATCCTATATACCAGCCCTGAATAAGACGGAGTCCCAGAAAGCAAGGAGCAAAAGTAGAATTCTCATTCCTGTTTGCCTGACTCTCAAAGCGGTGCTTGTTGTAAATAGAAATCAGCAATTTATAACCATAGCTTTGGAAGGGATTTCTGCAGTTTCTAGTACAGATATTCTAGCACTAGTCTATGAACTGAAAAAAAGACTAGTGACCTGACTAGAGTCCTACAGGAAGGTAGTATTACACCCTAGATGAGAATGTCTTTATTTTTATAGTGAGAGTAACTTTTCCTCCCAGCCGGTAGCAATATTTATTAATATTCAAAATAGAAGAAGGAACATATTTTTCTTAGTAAAGCATCTCAAGAATGGAAGAAAAAGTATCCAATGTACTCCTACTATTATGAAAGCAATTTATAATCGCTCACACTTTAATAAGAAAGATAAATCACAACTATAGCCCAAGATGAAGAAGGGTAGGGAAAGGGGATGGGAGGTAGGGAGGAGTTTCGATGGAAGGAGGGTAAACGATGGGACCATTCCTATGGTTCATATTGCAAAGGTACATGTCAAATCTATTAAGTATAGCGTATAAATGTCTTACCACAATAATTCAGTAAATGAGGTGAAAGCTGTACTAACTAGTTTGATGCAAGCATTCCTAATTGTATATAAAATCAGCACATTGTACCTCATAAAGGCATCAATGTATACATGATCTATGTTTTATGACTTAATAAAAACAAATAGAAGAGTTTCTAGAGATAAAGAAATAGGGTTTGAGGTGCTCTAGTACCTAGTAGGTAGACATATGGAAAAATAATTCTATTGTGTTTGGTGTCAGGGGATTGGTGATTAAACTCAATACTGGAATATCTCACAGGTATACCTAATAGTTCTAACAGATAGTCAAAGATGGCCAAGCAACTAATCTGTATGGATCCATTTAGATAAACTAATGGCTCACATTTTTTTAGTTCATACTATGTGCTAGGCACTGATTCCATTCGTTTAATCCTCATAGAATTGTATGACATGGGTGCAATTATTGCTCACATTTTACATATGGGAAACTGAGACATAGAGAGGTTAAGTAACTTGGTCCACGTTACCCAGTTGGTTAATGTTGGAGCCACTGATCCCAGACTCCACTTTTGCATCAACTTGTCTCAAACTTTCTCTGAATATATATATATATATATTTTTTTTTTTTTTTGTAGAGACAGAGTCTCACTGTACCGCCCTCGGGTAGAGTGCCGTGGCGTCACACAGCTCACAGCAACCTCCAGCTCTCGGGCTTACGCGATTCTCCTGCCTCAGCCTCCCGAGCAGCTGGGACTACAGGCGCCCGCCACAATGCCCAGCTATTTTTTGGTTGCAGTTTGGCCGGGGCTGGGTTTGAACCCGCCACCCTCCGCATATGGGGCCGGCGCCCTACACACTGAGCCACAGGCACCGCCCTCTCTGAATATATTTTTAAAGATTTTAAACGGCAAATAAAAATTTAATGCCAATGGAGTTTTCCTGGCCTTGAGGGAAGATGGAAATACTAAAAAAAACCACGCACATAAGAACCACATAAGAGATGATTTAGATGATCTGAAAATGGTATCATTTAGGTTAATCAATGCTGTCTGATATGACTATTTTTAAAATTAGAGAAAATATTGTTGCCTAGAGTAACACTGAATAATATCAGTATCCTTCTGTATGGGAATGGAACGTCGATGAAGCAGCTTCCTTTGTCCTCATTCAGATTTTCTTGGTATTGTAAAACTATTTCTTCAGCTTTGTTATATAACCTTATATAACTTAATAAGTTTTATAACTATATATATAAAACTATATGTTTATATGTTATATAAGTTATTAAGATATATTTAAGTTATAACTTAATAATATATATAAATAATAAAACTTAAATATATAATGATGTGTATTATAATTCATTATAAAATAATTATTAATAATTATTTATTATGGTATGTATAATGATGTATATTATTATTCATTATAAAAATACTGATAGATATTTTCATAGACTTATAGCCAAAGGTAATTAAACAACTGACATCCATTCGTAACTGGTAAAGTAAGAATCTTTTTTTATTTAGGCCTTTTCATTGCAAAGATGTGCATCATGGGTCTCTGATTTTCAAATAGGAAATTTCCTGCCGTAAAATGTTAAGGATCTAAATTTGATTCCACAGACAAATGTGCAGAAGTCATCGGTACTTTTGTGAACATGAACTGCGTCCTGCAGGTAACGTTTGGGGCAGCTCTGCTTAGCAGTGCGACAGCAGTCCCACACACCTGCTCACCCCTGCTCTGTGAGGACATGAGCGTGATGTGTGTATGTGGAAGTATTTCCTCCCTAAATAATAAGTTTCTGCTCCTTTCAAACGTATGCCCAATAAATACAGTACACGACAGCCTTTGATCAAGCAAAACGTTAATTAATCCTTACTGTACATCTTTAATATAGCTGTGGAATACAGAGTAACCAAGAGTGGTGTTAGTTGTGTCTTGATAACAGATTTTATTTGGGATTTGATTGTGGGTAGGTTTATTTTTTAACCACAACATTCTCATAACAAATAACACCAATAAACCAATCAACCTGTACTAAATGCACACTTTGCAGGTGGTTGGCAGGGCTCTGCCCACGCTGTGGGGCTTACTTCTGCCTCGGGAGGTTAGCAAGCTATTCTGTGAACTGGAAGGGCCTTACCTGGAATGATGGGTAGCCTGTTCCTGCTTCACCTGTGTCTCATCTTCCAGCTGGCTAGCTTTGGCGTGTCCTTCTCCTGGTGGTGGCAAAGAGCAATAACAAGGGCATGTATGCTTTTATTAAACTATTCCAAGCCACTGTTTGCTTCACCTCTGCTAATAACTCAATGACCAAGGCATGACTTGTAGTTAAACCTAAGCCAGGAGAATCACATCTTTATTTTCTTATACATGAAGTGCTTGAATGAGATTTTACTAACCAGGAACAGCCACATTATATTTTTACAATATTATAAAAGGGGTTAAACGTATTTCCATATGTACAATGCCTGATTGCATATACTTTGAGCAGGATTTTCCTAAACAACAGACTGAATTGTCACAGATAACCTTTAGGAATGAAATAGATGGCCAAAATATTTACTAGTTGTTACTACATACCAAAGCTGTCATATGAGAAACCACATCTCTGTCATAAAAGTACAATTTATTTTCTTTAAGCACACAGTAGTTAAATTTTATGGGAACCTTTTACCCTTCTGTGGTCCTTTCTTTCTCAAAATGGTCACTAAAGAAAAAATTAATTGATTTTCAAGGTCAGAAATGTAATAATTTTGTGACTTTCAACCCCAAGGGCAAAACCCATTAGTAGCGATAGACATTTCTCTGCAGCAAATGAGCTAGTGTATAATCAATTTGGGTTAGTCTAACCCTGGGTGTTGAGATGGTAAGTCTTGCTAGGTCTGAGCTTTCTAAGTTTGTCTAGGTCTGCGTGTGTGTTTACTGTCAGGCTGTATTTTAAGGGATGAAGTACAAACAGAGGTGTTTTTGGTTGTGAAACACTTCCTTGTGTCTGTAGTTAATCACTGTATTAACCATCCCTCGGCAGGAAACACTTATTTCATTCAATTGCTTCCCTCCAGGTAAAACAACGAGGTCCTTAGAATTTTTGATATGTTAATGAATTAATCCTCGTAACAGGGAATGTATCTGCTTAACATATTCAGTTCTCTCTCTTATTTCCTTTCCCCTTTCTCTCCATCTCTTTCTCTATGGTGTCTCCTTTTCCTTTGAGGTATTGTCAGAAACTAGTTTTTCTTAGATTATGGAGACATTTAAGTATTGAAAAACATTTCATGTGGTCTTGATCCAAAGAAATTAGGTTTCTAGAATAAACACTCTGAAAATACAATGCACACTCATAATTTCAAACTTGAGTTTCCCACTATATTCACTAATCAAAATGTTTTTCTGTTAAGAAAAGTTTTATAGTGTCTTTCTTTTTCTGCGATTACTAAACCAAGATTTTTTTTTGTATCATGCTAGAAGACAATAGAGTATGTCACAAAGTTTTTGCTACCCTGGAGCCAGACGTTCTGGCTTCGTAAACTTGCACTCATCATTTGTGAGGGAGCCTCAAGTTCTTTATCTCCCAAGTTTGAATAGCAATGAAATTCCTCTTTTATCTACTCCAACCATGGTCCATTTGGATAATGTAAATCACTAATGTGTTAATGTCTTCTGTGTATTGTCAGACTCTTCATGAATGCAGACGCATGAGCTAAGGGAAGTAAGTAAATTTATTTTTTTATGATTCTCCAAGAAAATACTATAGCAGGATTTTCACTATCACCACCCCTGTGTTGGGATGGGAAGCCCTATACACTTTCTAAAATCAAGAATTATAATAAACTGGGATTAAAAAACGATGTTCATTCAGTTCTGTTAATACTAAAGATGCAGAAATCCTTTTAACGAAGAACATGGGCCAGGATTTTCCAAAATTGCTGAGGAACATTATGAGGCAAAAAGCTTATCTGTCTTGTAAATACCTAGCGTGAACTTCAGCCTACGCAGACACATATTTTTCTGTTTCATTTCAGCCTGAGACTGAAAGGAGCCCGTGATTCCACCCAGCCCTCATTTTATCTTTTATTACTACAACAGAAGAAAACCCCAACAAACTAGAATCATATTTATGTAAGACTGAGGCATAGAGAAGAAAAAATGGGCCTTCAAGGAGAAGCACATGAGTTAAAAGACTAAGGAAATCAAAATGAGGGGAGAGAAAGTTGGAGAGAGTCTTTAATGATTAACATCGATTTCCTCAATATAAACTGATCTTCCAATGGAGGGAAATCTAGGGAACTCTTTTTTGTCTCACACTTTGGACTTCATGCATATTTAATAATACAATAATAAGGCTTCTTAGAAATTGACTCTCTCTTGCTACATATACAAAAGCACAACCAGGACTGTCACGATATTTGCCCATAAATCATGCGTATACAAACTTCCAATCATTTTTTTCTTTTTCATCAGTGGATTTAATGAAGTACAGAGTATGTCTTCTACTCAGCCAATGTATTCATATATGGTGAAGAAAATCTATCTTATGTTAATGAAGGTCTTGCTTTCTATTTATTGAATGTCTACCAGGTGCAAGGCAATGAACTGGGGACATAAATTACAGCTGACATACAGTGATTTGGTCAAAAAAAGTGAAATACGATGTAGACACACTAATTAGAAACAGAAAATCAATATATGCTATAGCAAGAAACATTCCCCGTCTTTTAACACAGCCACCCCAACCATACCCACACACACACATGCACACATCCACCCTGTACATACACACATATGTACAAAGTAGACCTAAGGTAAATGAATGCCTTTATTAACATTAGCCCATCAGTTGTAACAAATTCACATTCATAGGGGGAACTGCATGGGGAGAGGATAAGAAGGGATTATATGAAAACTCTCCAAATTTCTTTGTCTTAAAAATAGACTATTTCTAATTGATAGGTATTTAACCTATTTCTAAAAAGTGGACTTTAATGTCACAAAACAAAGCCAACAAGCATAGACAATACCACTGAAATAAAATACTATTTTATAACCACTAGGAGGGTTACACTCAAAAGGAATGTTTGTGAGCATTTAGAGAAATTGGAAGTCTAATGCGTTGCTAGTTGTGTGAGTCAGTTTGTGATGTTGTAAGACAATATCGCTAACAACTGATTTTTTCTATTTTTAGTAGACATCGGGTCTGTGTTCTTGCTCTAGCTAGTCTCAAATTTCTGACCTCAAGCCATCCTCTTACTTTGGCCTTGATTCTTAAAATAATTTGCAAATTAAAGTGTTATGCCTCCTTAAAAAAAAAAAAAAGAAAGAAAATATGACCAACAGCGTGTTTTAAACAACAACAAAAACCCCTCTATTTTTAATAGTTTTGGAGGTTAAAAGTGCGATCAAGTGCCAGCAGGGTTGGGCTCATCGTCGGGACTCTTCTTGGTTTACAGATAACTGGCTGTTTGCCATGCGGAGACAGCCAGCTCTCTGGCCTCTTCTTATAAGGGTGCTAATCCCTTTCAGAAGTATTCCAACTTATAAATTAACTACCTCCCAAGGCCCCACCTAAAAATATAATATTTAGGATTAGGGTTTTGAAATGTGGATTTTAGGGGGAAAGCAATCAGTTCATTGCACTGGTGACCATATAAAATGGTGCAACACTTTTGAAAACAGGTTGGCAGAACATCCAAAGATTAAACATCAAGTTACCCTATGACCCATATCTAAGAGAAATTAAAAGATACATCTACACAAAAACTTGTACCTAAGCGTTCAGGTCAGCATTATTCCTAACAGTCCCACAGTTCAAATAAGGCGAATGTTCACAAAATATCGATGGGTAAAGGACATAACATATCCATACAACTTCATTTTCTGTCTACAATCACAAATTTAGAATCAAAAGGGATATTTCTGCATTGGGTTTATGTATTGATTTGTTGGCATCTATCTTTTATTTCAAGTTCAGTCTGTACTGCATTATTTGGTTATGTATTCATCCTGCGTTCAACACACTGGTGCCATTATCTCCCACAACCCAGACACTTGTACATGACTTGTGTTTATACAGTATCATTTCAAATGGCTGGGGAACCTACAGTGTTAAGGCCACATGTGACTCTCCAGACTCCCCAGCGCAAACTTCACAGAACACCTCCCTTTATTAAAAGGATTTGTTCTTTAAAACTTGGATTCAGTCAAAAGGCTGCCCTCAAGGATCTAGAAGGCCCCAGGTAGCCTTAAGGCCCCAGGTCCCCACTCCATGGAGGAGAAATAAAATTTGCATTATGAATCATTCTTGGAAATAATAGCTATGGATTTTAAATTGTGATTTGATTTTTTTTTCTGAGAAAGACACTTTGATACAAACTAACTTTAATATTCCCATGTTGTCCCATTTAAATTCAATATCTATTACTTAGATAGAAGATTATTCTTTTAGGATATGTCTGGGTCTATAATATTCCAGTGGGAGAAAATAGTCAAGCTACTCAAAATACTGTTAAAAATGTATTGCAAGTAAGAACTATGTTTCTACTCTTCTTGGAAAAGAAATTACTGGTCATTTGATGATAGAATCAAGTTTTTTTTTTTTGTAATCTTTTATCACATTTTTCAAAGATAGATTTCTTTAAAGCACGTCTTTGCTGAGATGTAAAAACGTAAGGTGGCTAAAGCTGACACGTTTGTTACAGTGGCTTAGTCCACATCATAGGAAAAAAAATAGGAGACTTTCTCACTTGCAATGAACAGCCAACAAAGTCTACTTTCTTTTTACTATTGGGTGTGTTGAGCCTTACATATCCTTCTGCAGAAACAGCCTTAACTGTGAGTTTGGCCTGAAAATTAATCATTTTCTTATTAAATTCCAAGAGTTGCTTTCAACAGTGTCATGTTTAGCTTGCAAAGAGCAAAACTATTAAGATAAATGTGAATCATAAAACTCTGTTTCTCAGTAAAAGGATTGCGTGAATGGCAAAGGTAATGGCCAATATGAGTTGATATGTGGTGATCATTAACTCTGTATAATATTTTAAAGGTTTCTTTTTCCTTTTTCACATTTTCCTCCCCCAAAAGGAGAAACAAAGATCAGACAAGATTTTCGTAAGTATTTTTAATCCTTGGCGTTGGTTCTCAAGGAACAATACCCAACAACAATGCCCAACAATGCCCAATGTCATTGAAATTTCCCTAAAGCAGCATAGTAATAGAAGAATCCAAAATATATGAATTTTCCAAGTAACTGATAACTGTTTTCCTGGTCTAAAGAAATTTAATAGGTTTCTAAAGACATGAATGAAAAGAGTTTCCCTGTTAACATTCCCACATACTGGATTTTGGCAGTTTGCAATTATGTTGTTTTCACCAATTCTTCCTACGTGAGTATATTACAGATAGACTCTTGATACAGTTAGTTTAGTATGAATTTATGAACCTTCCAAATACTTAGTATTTTGTGTATAGAACATACTATCTGTAATACCCCTTCTCGTAAGGCATCTGTTCTCAGAGAATATATCTTCTCCTTCAGAATATTTTATTTTTATTTATTTATTTATTTTTATTAAATCATAGCTGTGTACATTAGTATGATCATGGGGCACCATACACTTGGTTCATAGATCGTTTGACACATTTTCATCACACTAATTAACATAGCTTTCGTAGCATTTTCTTAGTTATTTTGCTAAGACCTTTACATTCCTGGTCAAATAAATATATTTATATCAGCATCTGGTGGTGTCTTAACTTTAAAACATAGAGATAATTTATACTTTATAGAAGTTTACTATAGTATGCATGGTGTTCTGTGTGTATGTGAGCCCCAATTTTCCCTTTTATTAACACAGCTGTGTTGAAATAGGGGCGCATCCTACGTTAGTAAGATTTGACAAACTAATTTAATCACCTTAACTAATTACATCTGCAATGACCTTATTTCCAGTGAAGGTCAAATTCTGATGTACTGGGGTTAGGACATCAACACATAAGAGTTTCTGGGGCAGGGGGCTGACACAATTCAACCTATAACAGATCCTATTGCCTAATAACAATGTGTGTCTCAGTAAACGTCTGAATAAATGTGAGTAGAAAGGTAGATAAGAATCCACTTCCCCCCCAATCTCCGGGGTGTTTAAATGACACCTTATGATTCACCTACATGTGATTCTCCCATAAATTATCAACTTAAGAAACGTTGAGCGACTACCAACCAGGATCTTCTGCTTTCTCCTAATAATCATGATAGAAGCACCACGTTCCGCATTGAGTGATAATCATTGTTTTCAAGTTCCACCTCTGGCGGTGCCCACTCCGACAGTCTCAGAAACAGACAGAAATCTCTGAAGCTCATAAATGTCATTCTGACCTCGTAATGAGCAATGGACATCCCACAACACGTGGTGTGATTAAAAGACTATTGTCTGAGTTGGTGACCGGCAAGCACTTGTAAAGCTTATAAAATTATCTGATCACTCTTTAATCTAATGTTGATATGTATCCCAGTGATAACCTGTGCAGAAGAACAGGGAAGTTAGTTTTTGCCAACATCGTTTGAGTCATTTATTCACATTTATTTTATTTGCCATCCTGAGGCCTGTTCTGCTAGCTCCTGCATTTAAATTCAACTTTACTTTCTAAAATTCACTAGTGTATTTTACTTTTCCAATATTAAAATTCACTGGAAGGCTTTTCCAAGAAATACTGTCCAGTGTTTCTTGGTATAAAAAAACAATGATCCTGGGATTTTCAGTTTACCTATCTAATTTTGTCCTGTCAATTCTTGAATAGTAATAATTTGTTTATAGGTTTTTCTGCAGGAATTCCTAATGCCTTATAATGCAGTTCTGTGTAGAAAGCCCTGTAGTTGGAACCCAATTTTTTGAGTTAATAGGTGAATTAGGAATTTGAGTATTAAATAAGGTATTACTATATAGAAACAAATATTTAGAAGTATTTCCTGTAGTTACCTAGCTATTTGACACTTTTGTTTTCTTTGCAACTCTATTATCAACTTCATTTAAAAGATGAGGATATTCTTAGAGAGATTGATTAATCTACCCAAAGATGAGACTGAGCTATAGTGGCAGAGGGAGATTTAGAACTACAGTTGTCTGCCTGAAGAGACCACCATAATTTACACCATCTCTTACTATTTTAGAGCAATTCAACAAAGTTGGCAGGCTGGGCCAGCCTCAAACCACAGGCTACTTTCTCTGCCTTGAACCCTCTCTGCACAGCTAACAATAATAGATAACTCCTACTAACCCTTTGGGATTCTGCATTGAAATGAATTTTGCAGAGATACCTTCCATACCACATTTGTCATTTTTCCTGGTGGACTCATAATTTTGTATTTAATATCTGTCTTCTTCAGGAGGGCAAGAGCATTGGGGTGGGGTGGCTAACACAGCCACGCACAAACCCTTTTCCCTCTTCCTCCTCCGTAGAAAAAGACACAAAGGAACTGGCTAGCCCCACCCCCTGAAAAGTTCACTCAAAGGATCATAACCTTCCAGGCAAAATCCACCTTGGATTTTGCCCACCAGCTAAGGCCCCATTTAAAAGGGGTCTCTAACTGCTCCTGGGCACAGATGGGCTAAGGCCCCCTATAAAAGGGGTCTCTAACTGCCCCTGGGCACAGATGGGCTAAGGCCCCATATAAAAGAGGTCTCTAACTGCCCCTGGGCACAGATGCTGTCTTTGCACTATCCAGGCAGGTCATCTCCTCCCCTTTCAATAAAGCTGACCTAAACTTCTCCACCCCACTGCCGCTTCCTTTCTGGGCACCATCATTTAAACCTTTCAAGGAGCTCCTTAGACTTCTTCACCTCATTTCAAGCACAAAGTACAGTTCCGGACTGTGCTCTGTGCCTGTTTCTTGATACCTGGTTAAGAGCACACATCACTGTGTTATTTTGAAGGGGCCCAGAAGACAACGAAACAGCTCAGCAAAGTCCCAAGTACAATTCAGATATACAGTGAGTTTGTGAAGAGCACCCTCTTTTCTCTTCAAATATTTGGAACATTTATGAGATAACAGGAGAGTGTCTGTTTTAGATGCCACGAAGACCCCATGAAATGCTACAAAACACATACACATACATAACATATAATATTCTTTTCTACTAAGTTATAAAAATGGATGCATTTGATTAAAGTAAGAATGAGTACTCCAGAAGGCACTAGTGTGGGTAATATTTTCCATTTTAATTGGGATTCTTATTGCTCACTACATATGTTCTTGCAAACATTGAGCCTGCACTTTACGTTTCCTTTTTTGGAGACCCCAGGTCACTTATTAGATCAGGCTTATGTAAAATTCACCTTAGTAAGGTTTTAATGCAGGCATGAATTACAAATAAGAAGCAAAATGGCTTTAATTTAAGCATATCAAATAATTTATTTATATTAGGATGATTAAGCAAAATACAGTAATGCTTGATGCCATTTCTTGGGGGGAAAAAAACATAGACATTAGCTCTGCAAATTTCAGTTCAATAACTTTTAGTCAAGTGTTTCTTAAACGTTGTTGAACATCAGAAACATTTGGGGAAGTATTACATGGTAACACAAATCATTGTGCCCCATTCTTTGAGAGTCTCATTATATTTGGATCTGGAAACTGAAATCTGCATTTTTAAAGAACTTACCAGTGATTTAGATTTTCATGTGGGCTCAGAAATCATCAAATTCTCAAGTAATGAGACAGAAAATCTAACTTTGCTGCATCTATAAGGCACTTATTCATGATATATTAGTAACTTAGGGAGATGAATGACTTATTTCAGATAGCAGTCACTCAAACCATCATCATTCTTCTTCCACCCAAAATATAGGGCAGACAAGTTTCATTCATTCTTTGTTTTAAATAAAATGGGATATAAGAATAGGCAGTAATCTTGAAGCTGAAATGACTATAATGGCACTTAGGTGTAATTATTTAATGCATTGATTTCTGTACTAGAGACCATATTTCAAATGTAGTAAGAGGCCCCATAAAACTCAATTCTCCTCTTATATGTCTCTCTCCTCAACAGGTGCTTTTCTTTTAAGAGCTAAATCAAGATTCATGGCCCGAAAATTGAGCTAAAAATGTGTATTAAGAGTATATAATTTTCGAATCTTTATTTTACTATTTCTTAAGTGAAATCCTAAATTGCTTTCAAAAGCCTCCATTACTCCTATATTATGTAATGCTTCATTTAACAGGCTAAGTTTTGGAAGAAAGTGTAGGAGAACTTTATTTAGAGCTATTATACAAGAATACCAGAACTACCTCAGACAAACTTGTCAAAATTGATGCACAGAGACACAGAGGTGGGGTGGGAGAAAGCTTTTATTTCCTATGAATGCTTTTTCCTTGCCCCTTGAGATGCTGTATTTGACTGTGACATCATTTTTCCATGTCCCAACTGTATCTGTGTAAGCTAGAAGCTCAATTAATGCTTTTCTACAGCAATATTCAAAGTGTCCGATAGCAGTGGTAACGATGACAGTGAAGGCAGCTTAGAGAGGTGTTTATCAAGCTAGAGTGACATAATAGTCATAGCCAGTTTAGATGGAGCAACATGCAGATCACGTTTTATATTTGGCTTGAAGACCCAGGATGCTTCTCTGTTGAACAAGGATCATAACATCAGATTGAACACCAAAGTAGGCAATTTCTAACTACCCCACGTCTCAATCTTCACTCTCAAAAATCTAATATCAATAACTTTGATCTATGTGGGAGGTAGATAGGCTGAATTCCTCTAGGACCTTCCCACTCAGGGTAAAGTGCCCAGCCAGGGGCAATGTCTATGTGACTATTGCGGTGTGATGAAGTCAGCAGTGCAGGTGAGCTGAGACCATCAAGTAGTAGCTTAGACTAGAGAAGCTGAGATGTCTGTCTGAGGAGATGAGACTTGACCTCTCCCCCAACTCCTGCTTGCACCGTTACCTGGACACTTCAGATGTCCAGTTACCCTATATCTTTGTTTACCCTATATCCTTGCTTACGGCCTTCCTGGGGACGATAATCTCCCCTCTCTAATTTTTAACCTTGACTGCTGAGTACTGACTGTAGTGCATTCTTACATGTATTCTGTTATGTACCCAATAAAAAGACTCTGGGAAGCAGCACACGGGCTTGCATTATTTTCATGCTGCCACCAGGCCCATGAAACAGTGTATGCCCTTACAGGCTCCCCATTTTATGCACTAAGTTTGGTATAAGTTACATGATTTCCCCAGCACCATCTCCCTTGCTGACCACTGTCCCAGTGGGGCCCATTAGATGCCAAACAGATCTAGTTTGAAATCTAGGGAAGGTGAGTTTGCTGAGTTATTTTTTTTTGTTTTTTAAATTGTATACTACCCTATGCTAGAAAATGATTCATAATGGTTTTGGGAACCAGGAGAAGATAAAGTAGAAATTATCTTCTTCCCTAATAATTTTCAATTCCCCCTTTAATTGAAAAAAAATGGTTTCATTCTCAGTTCCTAAACATTGTCTCGACAATTTGATTTTCCACATCATGACAGCACAAAACACATACATTAGAGAATGTTGAGTGGTTATTTCAAAGTCTTTTGATATTTGTGGATTTAATACTTGAGGTTATTTAATCTTTGACAAGCCAATTAAAAACATTCAGTGGGGAAAAGATTCCCTATTTAACAAATGGTGCTGGGTGAACTGGCTGGCAACCTGTAGAAGACTGAAACTGGACCCACACCTTTCACCATTAACTAAGATAGACTCTCACTGGAACAAAGATTTAAACTTAAGACATGAAACTATAAAGATACCAGAGGAGAGTGCAGGGAAAACCCTTGAAGAAATCGGTCTGGGCGGGTATTTTATGAGGAGGACCCCTGGGCAATTGAAGCAGCTTCAAAAATACACTACTGGGGGCGGCACCTGTGGCTTAGTCGGTAGGGTGCCGGCCCCATATACCGAGGGTGGCGGGTTCAAACCCGGCCCCAGCCAAACTGCACCAAAAAAATAGCCTGGTGTTGTGGTAGGTGCCTATAGTCCCAGCTGCTTGGGAGGCTGAAGCAAGAGAATCGCTTAAGCCCAGGAGTTGGAGGTTGCTGTGAGCTGTGTGATGCCATGGCACTCTACCTAGGGCCATAAAGTGAAACTTGGTTTCTACAAAAAAAAAAAAAAAAATACACTACTGGGACTTGATCAAACTAAAAAGCTTCTGCACAGCCAAGAACACAGTAAGTAAAGCAAGCAAACAGCCCTCAGAATGGGAGAAGGTATTTGCAGGTTATGTCTCTGACAAAGGTTTAATAACCAGAATCCATAGAGAACTCAAATGCATTAGCAAGAATAGAACAAGGGATCCCATCGCAGGCTGGGCAAGGGATTTGAAGAGAAACTTCTCTGAAGAAGACAGGCACGCAGCCTTCAGACATATGAAAAAATGCTCATCATCTTTAATCATCAGAGAAATGCAAATCAAAACTACTTTGAGATACCATCTAACTCCAGTGAGACTAGCCTATATCACAATATCCCAAGACCAGAGATGTTGGCACGGATGTGGAGAAAAGGGAACACTTTTGCACTGCTGGTGGGAATGCAAATTAATACATTCCTTTTGGAAAGAGATATGGAGAACACTTAGAGATCTAAAAATAGATCTGCCATTCAATCCTGTAATCCCTCTACTGGGCATATACCCAGAAGACCAAAAATCACATCATAACAAAGATATTTGTACCACAATGTTTATTGCAGCCCAATTCATAATTGCTAAGTCATGGAAGAAGCCCAAGTGCTCATCGATCCACGAATGGATTAATAAATTGTGGTATATGTACACCATGGAATATTATGCAGCCTTAAAGAAAAATGGAGACTTTACCTCTTTCATGTTTACATGGATGGAGCTGGAACATACTCTTCTTAGTAAAGTATCTCAAGAATTGAAGAAAAAGTACCCAATGTACTCAGCCCTACTATGAAACTAATTTAGGGTTTTCACATGAAAGCTATAACCCAGTTACAACCTAAGAATAGGGGGAAGGGGGAAAGGGAGGGGAGGTAAGGGGGAGGTGGGTAGAGGGAAGGGGATTGGTGGGATTATACCAGCGGTGCATCTTACAAGGGTGTATGTGAAACTTGGTAAACGGTCTGTGAAGCTAGTGAATGATGCCCCATGAATATATCAATGTACACAGCTATGATTTAATAAAAAAAAAAAAAAGGAAAGAAAATCATAAAAAATGGATGGTCTTAGTCTCCCCGTGTGTGGAGGGCACTCGGCAATGGCAGTTCTGCAAATTGCAAAAACATCTACCTATGAACTCATGTAACTTCTGTGATCAGTTCCCAAAAATAAAAAAGAAATTATCATTGACCATACTAAGGGAAAAACCTGTCTAGAGACTTTATAGAAATTGATATTACAAAATGATCATTAGAAGAGGTAACTGAAAAATGTTTAGATCAAAATGTAATGAAAAAATATAGAGTTGGTCAGGTAATAAATTACTGAAAACATTATCTTTATCAAAAAACCAACACTTTGTTTCCTCGATTGTTTTAAATATTTTCTTATTTCTATTTTGTTTAGTTCTACTCTGACCTTTGTTATTTCTTTTTTCCTTCTTCTGCCTTTGATTTGGTTTGATTTTCTTTTTCTAGTTCTGTTTTCTTGAGACATGAAGGTACATTGTTAATTTGTGATCGTTTGTCTTTTTCATGTGGACAATTAAGGCTATGAACTTTCTTCTTAGAACTTCTTTTTATGTATCCTATAGACTTTGATAGTTCACGTCCCCTTTATTTTTCAGTTTGAGAAATCTTTTCATTTTTATCTCAGTTTCATTACTGATCCAAGGATTGTTCAGTAGCAATTTGTTTAATTTCCATGCCTTCATGTAGAATTGAATGTTCCTCTTGGAATTGATTTCTAGTTTTATTTTACCATAGTGTGAGAAGATCACATGATTTTGATATTTTATTTCTTGAGACATATTTTGTGCCCTAAATATGATCAATCTTGGAAAATATTCCATGTGCTATTGATAAGAATGTATATGCAGCAGTTTAGGGGTAGAACATTCTGTAAATGTCTGTTAGGTCCATTCATTGTAGATTCCCATTTACGTCCAGTGTTTTCTTATTTCTTTTCTTTGATAATCTGTCCAGTTCTGTCAGTGGGGTATTGAATTCCCTGGCAATTGAAACACTACTATTTATTTCTTCACTTAGATCTAGTAGAATTTGCTTTTTGAATCTGGGAGCTATGATGTTAGGTGCATATATATTTAGGATTATTATGGCTTCTTGTTGAATTGCTCTGTTTACCATTATAGAATGACCATCTTTTTCTTTCATTACCATTGTTGATTTAAAGTCTATTTTATCTGATATGAGACTGTTTATACCAGCTAACTTTTGATGTAATATTTTTTCATCCCTTTACCATGAGTCTGTAGGAGTCCTTGAAAGTTAGAGGAGTTTCTAGAGACAGCATAGTAACGATCAAGCTGAGACTCAAATCAAGGCCTCAATATCATTTACAATAGCTACCAAGAAAATAAAATACCTGGGAATGCACTTAACTAAGGATGTGAAAGATCTCTACAAGGAAAACTGTAAGACACTAATGAAAAAAATCACAGATGATGCAAACAAATGGAAAAACATTCCTTGGTCGTGGACTGGTGGATTCAGTGTCATTAAAATGCCCATATTGCCATTGATTGACAGATTCAATGCAAATACCCATCAAAATGCCAACATTGTATTTTACAGGTCTACAAAAAATAATACTAAGCTTCATTTGGAACCAAAAAAGAGCTCAAATAGCCAAAGCCATTTTAGGCAATCCACATCCAAAAATTAATTCTAGATGAATAAAAGACTTAAAGGTGAGGCATGAAAACATAAAAATTCTAGGCAAAACTCTTCTAGACATCAGACTAGGCAAAGATTTTATAACTAAAACCCCAAAGGCAAAAATAGCAACAACAAAATTTATAAATAAGTGCGAGTTAATTAAGTTTAAAAGCTTCCACATGATTAACAGAGTAAATAGACAACCTACAGGATTTGAGAAAATGCATAGTATTTGCAAACTAGACATCTGACAGAGGGCTACTGTCCAGAATCTACAAAGAACTCAGGCAAATTAGCAAGAAAAAAAATGAACAACCACATTAAAAATGGTACATACCATGATCAAAAGAAAATAGAGAAATTGCCTACAAACATATTTTTAAAAGTATCAGTGCAAGCAAAAGTATCAGTACATATTTTTCAAAAAAATGCCCAACTTCACTAATTATCAGGGAAATGAAAATTAAAACCATAAGATACTATGTCATTCCTGCCAGAATAGCTATTATTAAAAAGCCAAAAAACAATAGATGTGTCATGGGTGCAGAGAGAAAGGAATTGTTTGGAGCTGCAAATTAGTGTAACCTCTATGGAAAACATTATAGAGATTCTTCAAAGAAATAAAAATAGACTTACCACTTAATCCAGCAATCTGACCACTGGGTATTTACCTAAAGGAAAAATTAATTTTATCAATAAGACACTTGCACTCAAATGTTTATCACGGCACAATTCACAACTGCGAAGTTGTGAATTAACTTAAGTACTTATCCATTCATGAGTAGATTAAGAAATGTGCTCTCTCTCTCTCTCTCTCTCTCTATATATATATATATATATATGTTGGAGTACTACTCAGCCAGAGAAAAGAATGAAATATTTTCTTGCACCAACTTGGATGAAGTTGGAGACCATCCCAAGGAAAGTATCTCAGAGATAGAAAAACAAACACCACATGTATTCACTAATAATTGGGAGATAAGTAATGGGCACACCAGGGCACAAAAAAGATTGAAGGGACATTGGAATCCGAGGGGGGAGGAGCCTGGGAGAAGATGGAGGGCAATAACTTAACTTACCAGGTATAGTGAAGACTGGGCTGCTGATGGGCACACGAACAGTCCCGGCTTAAGCATTACATACAGTGTGTTCATGTAACAAAACATTTCTAACCTTTTCATATTTAGCAATTAAGAAAATTAATAAGTTGGGCGGCGCCTGTGGCTCAGTCGGTAAGGCGCCAGCCCCATATACCGAGGGTGGCGAGTTCAAACCCGGCCCCGGCTAAACTGCAACCAAGAAATAGCTGGGCGTTGTGGCGGGCGCCTGTAGTCCCAGCTACTCAGGAGGCTGAGGCAGGAGAATCGCTTAAACCCAGGAGTTGGAGGTTGCTGTGAGCTGTGTGAGGCCACGGCACTCTACCGAGGGCCATAAAGTGAGACTGTCTCTACAAAAAAAAAAAAAAAGAAAAAGAAAAGTAATAAGTTTCTAGAAAAATAAAGAGGTCCCCCCTGAATTGTATGTTTCAGCCCTCACAAAACCTGGGCCCCCTCTTGATGCCACGATATGAGGTTAAATCTTTAAAATACACTAGTGGCTTTGAGGGAAGACAGGCTGGGGAAGTGGGAAATGTGCCCTTTCATGTATAAGGAGAGGAATTCTCTAATTTATGATATTTGATTTTAAATGCCTTTGGACATATCTCCTTCCTTTGTTCTATGATAATGACACTATGTACTATTTTTTTTCTTGAAGTTTACTGACTTTACAAGTATAATTCTTCTTTTCTTACCAGATATCTGAAATATGGGCAGCAAAAGTATCAGTACATATTTTTCAAAGAGGATATAATCTGTGAGTATTATCTGGCCTGTGTGAAGTCACATACTTCGAATCAGAACCAGGACCTAAATTTTGCATTTTGACTTTTAATATGTCCAGTCCTTCATGTGATGTCTGTCAGCATTTTAGGAAAGAAATTCCAAAATAAATGCTTCCAGAATTATATTTCCAATTGCAAAAGTTTATGTCCAGATAATAATGAATAACCAATTCCCCACCTGATCCAGCTTGTCTTCTGCTAGGTCAGAAAAGCTATCTGTATGTGATGGATACCTCCGAATGCCTTGGCTTTTTTATTCACTGTGATCTGAGCCCTCACATCACATTTTTTATGTTGAGACAATTATTTAAAAGAATGTCTTTTTTAATTTATTTTTTTTTTAGAGACAGAGGCTCACTTTGTCACCCTCGGTAGAGTTCCGTAGCATCACAGCTCACAGCAGCCTCCAGCTCTTGGGCTTAGGTGATTCTCTTGCCTCAGCCTCCTGAGTAGCTGGGACTACAGGCACCTGCCACAATGCCCGACTATTTTTTGTTGTTGTTGCAGTTTGGCCAGGGCCAGGTTCGAACTCGCTACCCTCAGTATATGGGGCCAGCACCCTACCCACTGAGCCACAAGTGCTGCCCAGCTTTTTTAATTTTTTGAAACAGAGTGTTGTTCTGTCATCCTGAGTAGAGTGCAATAGTGTCATCACAGTTATAGCAACCTCAAACTCTGGAGCTTGAGCAATCCCCTTGGCTCAGCCTCCTGAGTAGCTGGTACTACAGGTGCCCACCATCCCACCTGGCTAGTTTTTCTATTTTTAGCAGATACAGGGTCTTGCTCTTTCTCAGGCTGGTCTCAAACTCCTGAGCTCAACCTATCCACCTGCCTCAGCCTCCAAGAGTGCTGGGATCACAGGTGTGAGCCACTGCACTCTGTCTAAAAGAAATTTTTGTTGATTGGTTCCTTTTCAAGGCTTTTTAATCAAAAATCATATTTTGATGTCTCTTGATACTTGAGATATGTTCTCCTTCCCAAATCTGGCCTTTTAGAGGCTTCTAACTGCCTCCTCGGCTTCCTTTCCTTCCCACCTCTGTAAGCCTTGCCCAAAGGCAGTGGGCTCAGGAGCAGAGCCAGCCCACAACTGCAAAGCCTGGGTGGAAAGACGCAGAGGGTTGTGCACATTGCCTTTGTCAGAAAGGTGCAGTGTTCAGAAGAAAGAAAAAAAATTCTCAGTGAGAACCATAGAAAGAAAACATTTTTTTTCTTAATCCAGGAACACACAGCCTGAAATTTGACTTTGCTTACATGACGTTTAATGAAGAACACTGGACAGGAAATCTGGAAACGTAGACACTGGTCTAAACTCTGCAGAGAAACAGGTGCGTGATTCAAACCGTATTCACTACTTTACAGGCCTCAGGCCCTTCCTCTATGAAATGAGGCGTCCCAACTACAAGGTCTCTAATTTTCGTGTCAGCCTAGGAGGTTGTGTGCCTGTTTTACACAATGGATTTAGCATATGCCCCAAAGAAACACTGGAAAATGATTTACAAGGAGAGAGAAGAAAAACAGGATGAGGAGCAGACCAAAGGGGTGAGGTCCTCTCTGTGGGACAGAGACATTGCTGTAACTCCACATGAAGGGCGTTTGCAGGTGCCTAGAAGACAGCCGAGGCGCTCCCAGCTGGCAGCTCCAGCAAGAGAGAAAATAAGAAGGAAAGAACGTCCACCAGGGTGGGAAATGCAAGGACAGATTAAGGACCTATCAGGACCTTAATGCAAGGACCTTGCAAGGACCACCATTTACTTCTTCATCACTTACAGAAATAAATGCCCAAAGTCTCTGTTGTGTTAACATCACACCAACCCACAATTTTCTAAGATCTGCTTATTTTTGTCTAGCAAAATCCTGTTTTATACCAAGGGGGCCCATTCTGGGGTCATTTCAGAAAAGGGGAGTTTCCAAAGGAGAGAATTTGGCATGGTATTCTCGTGCCCTGCATGTCCCCACTCATCTGCAGGCTCCTTGTATTTCCACAGCGGCCCCCACCCAGACTGCTGAGAGTCGAAGGGGCAGCTGTCCCCGTGGACAGCAGGGAGGTTTCTGGGACCTGTGCTTTCTTGTTGCCTGTGACATGCATCACATCTTTCATTTGGAAGAAACCTCGAATGTGGTACTAAATTTGTAAAAGCTGTAATATAGTAGAACCAAATAGTGCAAAACAAATGCTATTTCTAAAGCCTGTTTAACCTGTTGATTCCCTCCAAAAAGCTGAGGGGTATTGACACCACAGCACACCTGGCAGGCAGGGAGAAAGCAACTATGTTCTTTGGTTATTTTCACAAAAATAAATAAATAAATAAAATGGTGCCTGCTTTCGTTAACACAATTGCCAGATGTGCTGAAAAAGTTATTTATATCTCAATAAACATACACTCTAATGCCTGGGCTAACTATATTCCTTAGATTTTGAGACTGATCTCGATGGATTGATTGATTGATTGATGGCTAACTGAAAAAAATTTACTACCCTTAATAATCTCTTCAAAATTTTCTACTCTGCATTCTACTGGATCAATTCTTCGTTGACCAAAATCTTGAAATGCTTTAGATTCACCATTATAAGTATAAATTTAAAATTGTATTGTCTCAAGGATGAGAAAAATAAATTAGATTTTGAGTCATTTAAGGATATGTTGATGGTTAGCATTTTAAAATCACAGATACATCCTTATTTGTAGCATTATTCCCTTTAAAATTTGACATTTTCTCTCACAGAAAAAGGGATTTTAGTGAACCTCAGTGCTAAATAACTGGCTTCTAGATGATTGAATTTTACTGTATTGGTACATTCTTAGCAGTACTTGGAGACTCTAGCTACCTTCTATTTTTCTTCTATTCTCATTGCATTAATTTCATTTTTTTCTGGGTCTCAACCATCAAAAATAAATCGGCATTGTCCAGAGCTGCACTCCCAGCCAGACCTGTCTCCTGAGCTTGAGGCCCAGCTTTGTGTCTGGTGACTGTCCCCATCTAGATAGCCTGCAGGTTCCTCTTCCAACAAAACTAAACCAGACCTCGCCCCTCCTCAACTTCCCTTCTGCCTTCATAATGAACATCTGTTTGTCACACATGCCAGGAAGCTGGGAGGTACCCTAGATTCTGCCTGTCTCCATCACTTACTGTATTTAACTAGTCATGTTATTAGTTATGTGGTTATATTTAATCAGATTCATTCTTCACTGATAATGAAATCAAAGCTCCCTCTTCATCTACCCTGCTAACTCCTGGTTCAGTGCTCCTCAGCTCTCACCTGAGCTTGCTCTCCTCCCACCTTTACCCAAGATTGCTAAAATCAAATAAAGGATCTCATTCTCCTGCTGAACATTCTTCAAAGATGCCTCATCGTATATGGGATAAAATTCTAACTCATTAACATTGCACGTGGGGCTTCTGGCAATCTGGATGTAATAGTATCTAACCACCTCTCCAGCCTCACCCCGTCCAGTTCTCAGACCACGGTGCTCACTCAGCTCACCTCGCTGTGCCATGGGGGACGGCAGTCCTCTGAGACCACACGGTGCCCTATGAGAGAGCTGTCACCCTGGAACCTCATGGTGCCCTATGAGAGAGCTGTCCCCCTGGGACCTCACGGTGCCACGTGAGAGAGCTGTCACCCCGGGACCTCACGGTGCCACGTGAGAGAGCTGTCACCCCGGGACCTCACGGTGCCACTTGAGAGAGCTGTCCCCCTGGGAAATTCGTGCTCATCATTCAAAGTTCCGATCACTCATCCTGCACCAGGGGCCCTCCCTGGCCTTCCGGCTGGTTTTTCTCCCCTGCCCTGGCACTGTCTGTGTTTGGTCTCTATGAGTCCACATTCTGTGTCATCACCCACATGCGTTTGATTCCACCCCTTCCAACCTACTCGAGAGCACTGCTCATCAGTTCACTCTCCTCTCTTTCATAACCTGTTTCTTCCTTCTTAGCAAATTATTCCTATGAGCATAGAAGCATGTTGTAAAATCTCCTTGCTTAAAACAATGCCTCCTTCAATTTTCTACAGCCCTCTAGCTATACTTTCCTACCTTCTTTTGCAAAAAAACTCCCCGATGTCTACATGTTCATCGTCTCCATTTCTTCTCCCCTTTGTTACAAACACTTTCAGCTCTACTGAAACTGCTCTTGTGAGTGTCACGGGTGACCTCTATATTGCTAATCCAAAGGTCAATTCTTAGCCCACATCTTAACTTGTTTCATCAGCAGCATTTGACACAATTGATCCCTTTATCCTTTTCAAACACATTTCTCACTTGACGTTTTTCCAGGAAAACATCATCTGCTCCTACCACATTAGTCTGTATGTGGATGTCACTTTTGTGAGCTCTCCTCACTAATATTGGAGTGCACTACAACCCAGATGGACCCTATCTTTTCTCGGTCTACATCTGTTTCCTTGGCAAGCTCATCCAGCCTCATGCTTTAAGAACTCACAACTTCCAAACTCATATTTACTCAGCCAAGATCTACTCCCTGGACTTCAGGCTCATATCCACCCGGTGACTTGATACGTCCACCTAAATGTCTTAATAAGTCTCCCAGGTTTTATACTGCTGAAACCAAAACTCTTATCTCTTCCCCATCTTCAGTCTCCCAAACCTAGAAGGTTGGCAACACCATCTTTCCCATTTCTCAAGACAAAACAGTTAAAGTCATTCTTGCCGTCAACGTAAAAGGAGGTTGGGAGGAGGACTCAACTACAACTTGAGCTTTACCTTTGAAATAAAAACAATGTAACCTAAAGATTTGCACCCACCCTCACATCAGTCTGAATTTTTTATTAAAAAAAAGGTCATTCTTGCCTCTTTACATTTTTGCTCGCATGTATAACAAACCCATCAGCTAATCCAGTAGGCTAGGCCCCAAATCTGACCACATCTTACCACATTCATTCCTAACACCCTGTAAGAAGGTATGCTGAAATTATTGTAAAAGCCTCCCAACTTTTCAACCTGATTCCACCTTGGCCTCTTAAGGGCAAACTCACCAAACTGACCGTGTTAAAATATAAGTCAAATATTGTCTCTACTATGCCCAAAATCTTTCAGTGGCTTCTCAACTCTCTCGGATTAAAAGATAGAATCATAGAGGACAGTAGAAACACCCAACCAGTCTGGCCACCCATTCCCGCTTGGACCTTATCTTCTATTATTTCTCCCTACGAACCTAGCTAATCATGCATCAGTGGGTTTTTTTGTTTGTTTGTTTGTTTTTTGAGACATAGTCTCACTTCGTTGCCCTTGGTAGAGTGCCCTGGCATCATGGCTCACAGCAACCTCCAACTCCTGAGCCCAGGTGATTCTCCCTCCACAGCCTCCCGAGTAGCTGGGACTACAGGTGCCCACCACAACACCCAGCTCTTTTCTGCCGCAGTTTGGCCGGGGCCGGGTTTGAACCCGTCACCTTTGGTATGTGGGGCCGGCACCCCACCCACTGAGCCAAGGCATGACCCTGATCTCTAAACACTTTTGCAGCACACCTAAGACCCTCTCACTGGTCTGGAGTGTGCTCCTCTGATCTTTATACATGTGGCTTGTTCACACATGACAATGTCATCTCAACAGAGTCCTTTCCTGTCCCACCTCTCTCATAGGACATATGGCCATCCCAAGTCACCCTGCCCTATTACCCCTATTTGATTTTCTATGCATAGCATTTATCTGTACCTGAATCTCCTTACATGTATTTACTTTAAATGTATTGTCTATACCCACTCACAAAAGATTCCAAAAACATGAAACATATATTCCTTTTGTTCACAATTCTATTCCCAGTCCACAAATAGCACATAACAGATGCACAGCTAATATGTATTGAATCGTACTAGAAAGTGAATGAAAGGTACATCACGGTCATATTTCTAATTTGGAAAATTAAGTTTCAGGGAAGGGGGGTTATATATTAATGAAATCAGAAATTGAGGAAAAGTTACTTGGCCCAGAAATGCTGAGGTTCTGAACTAAAGTATTTTTGGTAGAGAGGCAAGGGAAAGGGGGATATGTAAGGAGGAGACAGGTGGGCAGACGGTGGGGCCCTTTGCCGAAACACAGATCCAGGCAGGAAGGGAAGACACATCTAACTTTGGACAAAGTACAGAAACATAAAGTGCAGATTTAGACCCGCTATGAAGAAAACTCCCTGGAGCTCCATCTTGTGACTAGTCCCCACTGGGAGTGCAGCAATTGCATGAAAAGCTGCTTGTACCTGTAAAATGCGTTCATTAGTCTCTCCCTGTCTGTAATACCTCTGGAGGACTTCTCTTTATGGGGTTATATGAAGTCAATCTTCACTTTGGAAATTGAAGTAATTATTATTATAGTTGTATTATTACCGGTGGCTAGTACAGGTCCCTCACAGAACGAACACAATTCATTAAAAATGCCGTATAATGCAAAGTTCTCCCTATTCGCTTTTTCCCAGATAAATGTCTGAACTACAAATATTATGGAGATGAATTCAGAATTTCTAACTAAATAACCAAGGTTCTTATTTAATCTCCTGGCAAAAGTCTCCTATCGGTTCTCATTTCTTCTGGTTCAGTCCATCTTTCCTGCACAGAGGGTTGCCTCCATGAATTCCTGAATTGTCAGACTTGTGGAAAGCAAACTTTACTTTTGAAACTATTATTGTCAGTGGAATTAATCTAGCTCTGTGTAACGATGAGCACATGTGCAGTATTTATAACAATTAATATTCAATAGAATCCAAACCTTTGAAATAGGTCTCATAAAGTCTGTGCTTATGTTTAAGGATGTGATTTAAATTTGAGTTTGTAAGGATTTAATGTACAGAAAAATGCATTGACAAAAATATATAAAATGCTATGGCCTACAGGTACAATACCTTGACATACTTACCCCTCCTCCCAAAGTACCAACGCATTAGGTACAGTTGGGAAAGATTTCCAAGAATAAACACACAGCTATTTTTGTAAAATTTTCTTCTCTTTGAGGAAAAACATTAATCTTAAAACTTAAGATTTAAAACAAGAATTTTTAAAAGAACTCTGATCAATAAACTGGATTTCTTTCATTTCTTGCCTTAAGGTATAACTATGAATTATTTGCTATGTTCCGTATATGAAAACCTTCCTAGAAAGGCAAAAGTCTGGCCATCCATATGATGGTGTTTTAATATAAATAAGGCAGCCCTAGGAAGCTAATTCTGTAGTAAGCTTTTAAAATCCAACTTCCAAAACAAGAAAAAAGGATGAATAACCTCCCTCAACCATCCAACCTGTCCACTAACTCAAATCTTCACCCTCTTTCAACTTTTCTTATATATTTTTTGCATTGTGTATTTTTCTTTGTATTTTGGTTGTTATAGCCACAGAATATGACATCATTTCATTGACAACTGAAACATTATCTTTTAAAAAATCAAAAAAGAAATAAAAAAGAGAAAATAATGTTATAGCTAAATACATTAACTTTTTGTAATTGAGAAAAAAATAAGCAGAAGGCTTTTATGCCAGTTAAGCCAGTAAATAAACAGTAGGGGTAGAGAGAAGTTGAGCCCTTTCCTCTGCATTGTAAGGGTCACAGCTGACACTTCTGTAACAAAGATAGGTTAACAAGAAAAAAAAGCATAAGTGTATTTAATCACAGTTTACATGTCATATTTTTTCAGAATGAGGGCCCAAATATACATGGAAGGCTGCCTGTTTTTATGCTTAGGTTCAGTGAACCGGGGACAGCCATGATTGGATCAAAAGGACATGATAATAGACTAAGGCCAGGAGGACTCAGCAAGGCCAGTCTGTTCAGGCTTCCTGGCGTCTCCGTACACATTTCTTCCTTCAAGGTATGGGGAAGACCCTCTCTGGAACAAGGGTCTTATGACTTACAATCAAACAAGGTGGGATGAGAATTTTTTCATGGCCATTTCTTAACACAAAAAGGTAGGGGAAAGCTACAGTAATAATTTTAGTGTATGGCCAGCTCTGGAGAAGAGTAGTTTCAATTTTCTATGACCTGCCTTGGGGAAGAGAGTTTCTAGTTTCTACTGCTGGTCTCAGAGGAGAATGAGGCTAAAAGACAGGAGGGCTGGAGGTCAGAGAGAAACTTTGCTTCTGAGACCTTCAGTCTGGGGCATCATTTTCTGAGCCCTGACGATAGCGTGAATCTCCTCTGCTTCCAGACTGCTGTAGAAAAAACACAGAAAAGGAGGCAAGCCATGTTATAATAATTCCTGTGTGGCTAACAGGCCCAGGAGCAGGGTATCTGAACACCTACCTATGAGCAGCCTTATTAATTTAACAGGAGATACTTATAGTTGTTTGATTGGAAACTAGCAGAGCTCCATAAAATATTCATTTACACTCTAGTTAAACTTTCAGGCATTACCCACTCCCTGAAGAGCAGTGACTGAGCTTATTAAAGGTTAAATTACTCATATAACCCTGGCTAACTTGGGTTAAAAAATGTAAGAAAACAATCTTGCTATTCAACCAAAAGAGTTAGAGCAAAGGAGTCAAAAGTTATCAACCAGAGGACTATGTCATTTCTCTCAACTAAGAAGTTGTTTGTATCTCAGGAAATATGGAGAACTGTTTTGTTTGTAATTCAGATGGGATGGAGTAGAGGATGAGTTGGCCACAGAGGAGAAAAAACTAGGAATTGGGGACCGCTGGAACTGTTCCATTTGTCGATTCTTGGACTATAATATACATTTGCTGTATTTAAAAAGAGAAAAATTTACAGTATACAAATGAAAAATGAAATTTTAAAAGAGGTAGTGGATTACTTGAACAAATTTTTATTTTGGGACAAAATTCTAGCCATACACAATAGTGATAATGAGGGCTTCTTCGATTCATAGCTGGTTATACTTAACTTCTAGGAATGGGTCGCACTATTGGCAAATTCCATTTCTTGAGTAGCAAGATCTTGTAGATCCAAAATTATTTTGATCACACCCTACATACTTAGTTCTGGAAATTTGCTTCCTTAACAAATGCCCCCCCAATGCTTTCACCAACACACACACACACTCACACTATCTCTCACACTTCAAGGAGGCCTCTCCTAATGGGCCTCTATTTAGCACCTGCTGTGACCAACTGATTTGCAACATTACTGACCATAAAGACTCTTGGACCAAGTAGTTTTTCCTGGTACACTCCAAAGCAACAAACCTCTTCCAATGCCAAATTTCTACATTATGTTTAGTCATCACTATATTTAAGACATATATGTGCATAAAATGAGAATAATGCCTCCCTTTCTGTATCAATCAGATCTAGCCCTGAAGCCAAGCTGGGATCATTCTACTGTCTCACCAAACACCTTCCACAAACCCCCTCCCTTTTTTCTTCTCTATGTTAAGCACGCAAAGCCATCTGCAGATCTATTTACTCCAGTTATTATCTGTCTTTCAGAAATTCTCCAAAGAGATAGACAGGGCTTCCCTGTGGACTCAGCCACCATTCCCTCCTCCTGCTGCACTCCTAATTGAAGTTCTAGAAATACAGATAAATTTTATCCTCAGTTCTAAGAGACAAGAAAATAATAAATAGGAAAAGGGAGGAACTCAGTTGCTCCAGGCCTTGGAAATCTCTCCCATCTAAGGAATTTTCCCCTGAAAGCTTTTGAGAGGTAGAAAGTAGCACATTTGGTTCAACTGAATTACTAATATCACAGAGAGATTCTTATATTTGCATTTCCAAGGTACATTATATTTTCTGCCAACCCAAAAGAATCTTCTTAAAAGGGTTACAGAACAGGATCACAGAAAGCGGTGGCCCATAGAAATACAGTTCATCTTCATTCACATACACGGTGAAGGAAATGCATCGCAGATCAATTGCGAATCTCATTATTAAGAAATTTTAGGTTGTCAAAACTTTAAAAGCCATATTTTCCCTATAGCACACAGATGCAGTTCCATTCACCTTTCTTATAAAGGTCTCCATTAGAATAGAAAAAAGAACACATTGTATGACAATTCTAACGTGAACTAGTCAACACTTTCATTTTTTTCTAAATGACTTCTCTTAGAGCTTCCATTCTATATTCCATTAAAATGGCTACATAAGTTGTAGTCACAGACCAAATGAACCTATAAGTTGGCTTTTCTTGGATGATCAGATGTGTCCCTGTTATCATTATTATTGTCAAAAGCTTCCAGATAAATTAAGTGCTTGCTGGAGTAGGCTACTAAGCACGTGTGTCAGGAATGTGGGCACCCGTCCAAGGTAGCTGCGCTCTCCCTGGGGCTGCCAAAGTGGTTTGAGCTCATTTCGTTAATATGGTTCTCTTAAGTTGAACCATATGGCAAAGGATGAAGGAGCTTCTTCAATCCATCTTCACTGCACATAGATTTTACGATCAAGATGTAAAATCTAAATGTCTACAGAATGCAGCAACACGTGTAAAGAGGTAAGAAAGGTGCCATGTAAGAAGCCAAGGAACAGCAAGGTTAGCTGCCCTTGACCTCTAGCCACTTACTGCCCTGAGGCGATGATCTCCCAGGGGAGGTGAGTGTACCAATGTTCAAAAGAAGCTAGAAACTTGAATGTGTTTTGTCTGTTTGTGGAATTGGCCAACTTAAAAATATTGACTGAAAACATTTTCAAATCCTGAGCCAAACACATCATGCATGCAGGGAAAACCTAGTCCGAAGCCTGACTTTGGGGGTGGGGGTGTCCTTCTCGTGTTGATGGACCTTACATCCAGGACAGATGGCTAATTTCATGGGTTAATTGGGCGGAGCCAAGGTACCTGGATATTTGGTCACACACATCTGAATGTTCCTTTGCATGTATATTTCAGATGAGATTCATAATTAAATTTGTAGACTTTGAATAAAGCAGTTTTGTTTGTTTTTTCTTTTTTGGAGACAGAGTCTCACTTTGTTGCCCTCAGTAGAGTGCTATAACATCATAGCTCACAGCAACCTCCAGCTCTTGGGCTTAGGCAATTCTCTTGCCTCAGTCTCCCGAGTAGCTGGCACTATAGGCACCCACCACAACGCGCAGCTATTTTTGTTGCAGTTTAGCGGGGGCCGGATTTGAACCTGCCACCCTCAGTATATTGGGCCCGTGCCTCCCTGAATAAAGCAGTTTTGTCCTCCATATTGCAAGTGGACCTCCTTCAATCAGTGGAAGGCCGTAAGGACGAAAGACGGATTTCCCTGAAAGAGGGAGCATCTATCAGATGATTGCCTTCCTGCTCAAACTGCAACGTCGGAGACAGATTTCCCTGAAAGAGAAGGCATCTATTAGATGACTGCCTTCCCACTCAAACTGGGCCACCCTGAAGATTTTGGAGTTACTAGCCTTCATAAGCATGGGAGCCAATTCCTGAAAATAAATGTGTCTCCAGCTTTCTCTCTCTCTGTATGCATACGTGCACACTCACACGCACAAACACACACAGCCTGCATCTCATTGGTTCCACTTCTCTGGAGAGCCTGCCCTGGCTAGCACACCAGGTTTGCCAGGACAGTCCAGTTTATGCTTTTTTCCCAAAATAATGAACTGTAACAGTAAGTCATTCTATTTATGTGGATTTACTTCCCCACCCAAGATGACTATGTGCTAAATTCCAGAGCCAAACACAGCAAGACACTGTGATCTCCTGTCTACACCATTTACTTCCTCTTACTTCTTTCCCCTAAGAGACCATAATAGGTTTCAAGCCAGTTTCAGAAATAATACCTTTCTTTCACCATGTTTTGCACCCTAGCCTCTTCCCTCAAAACTATCTCTTTGACGTACATCCTATCTTAATTGTCTCTTTTTTTCATTCCTGATTTATATGCGTTTTGGAAGGGCACAGTGCTTCATGTTATGTTTCTTTTATTCAGCTCTTGATCTCACATTACAAGACCCTGGGTTCTTATTTTGTGAACTGCTCTGACCCTGGCTTTCTCCAGTTTGCCCTGCACCCGTTTTACTCACCCATTTTTATCTTGTTGTATGACATAACATCTCTGCTGTCCCACAGTTCTTTTTGGAAAGAAATAACATAGCACATAAACCCTCAATGATTCCCCAACAATAAAAAAAAAAAAGCACATAAAAAAGTAACTTTGATAACATCCTACAAAAGAAATTATAGTGCATTTGATATTACTCTTTCAATGATAATACCAACAGCTAATGTGTTTTCAGTATTTGCCGTATGTCAGTTGTCCTAAGCACTTTATGCTTACGAATTTTAATCTTTTCACCATCTTCTTTTAATCCTCATTATGTTATAAGGTATGATAGCTATCGTTCCAGTTTTGCTTATGAATAAAGTGAGGCAAAAAGAGAATTAAAATCTCGTTCAAAGTTATAGAGTTAACAAGTGGTTTTAGTTTCAGAGACAGAATCTTAACTACTGTGCCTCTATGTTTGTCAGAGTAAACTGTCTCTTAGAATAAAGAATCTAAGAGAAGTGGAAGGCATTTTGTTCCATGCAATCTTCCATAGCTGCAGCTACGTCTACCTAGCCTACCTACGTCTACCTAAACTCACAGGGCTTCTGTGGAATCCTCTAAATCTGACAGGTAAGGGGAGAGAAAGGGCACGAGTATTCCTATGGACCAGATTGAGCTACATGTCACTGTATCCATATTGCACTGGCCAGCCTCAGTCACCTGGCCTGGTCTATCTAACGGAAAGTGAGGCTGGGAAAGATAGGCCATCTGCAGGCCCAGAAAGAAGAGGAAGGAGAGCCCGGGAAGTGCACAGAGAGAGCCATCACCAGCCGTCAATGTTCCCTAAGGTTATCGGTATAATGATAAAGTACAATGTGGGGAACACTATTCTGTGACAGGCTAAGATTACGCAGCATGTGGAAGTAGGTAGTCCAGCTCATACAGTGAACTTAGAGTCCCAAAAGGAGTAGATGGATGGCATGGTCTTCCCTGGGTTTTCTACCACTCAGATCTAAAACTTCCTAGGGAGAAAACTACTAATAAGTAGTACTGCATAACAGTTCATAAACACACAGATTGTTTAACTGTGTGTTTTAATTGTAAAACTACTAATAAGCAGTAATGCATATAACAGTTCACAAACATACAGATTGTCTAAACAAATAAGACTGCGGTTTTGATGTGACAGTGAATTGGCCTTTATGAAAATAGGATGGAATTTGCTTTGGAATTTTAAGACATTGCAAAAAACGAGTACATCTTAAAAAAGTAAACAAAGCAACTTACTATGATTAGAGATCATCATCAGAACAATCGATGGTGGTCTTAAGCTACTTCTTCATTATTATGATTAAGTTTTTTTTGGGGGGGAGGGAGATACGTCACCCTTTGTAGAATGCCATGGAGTCATAGCTCACAGCAACCTCGAACTCTTGGGCTCAAGCAATTCTTTTGTCTCAGCCCCCCAAGTAGCTGGGACTACAAGCACCCGCCACAATGCCTGGCTATTTTTAGAGACCACGTCTCGTTGTGGCTCAGGCTGGTCTTGAACCTGTGAACTCAGGCAATTCACCTGACTTGGCCTCCCAGAGTACTAGGATTACAGGCATGAGCCACTGTGCCCAGCCCTAGGATTATTTTTTTGACAAGTTAGGAAAAGAAAAGTTACTGTGTCTTAGACTAAAATGAAATAGTATCCACAAAATTAGAAGCCCTTGTTAGGGTTACAAACCTGGACAAATTAAAAAAAAAAAAGGGAAGCCTTCCCAATATGAGCAGTTTCCATAGACTCTCTGAATGAGATTGTATCATTGGTAACTATATCCCCAAATCTGCCCTTATTATTAGTTCTGAATGATAAATCCTGGCGGTGACAATACCAACAAAGGAAGTTTTGATCAGTCTTTACATGGAAGCCATTCTCCTGGATGCTCTTACTTACCCAAAGCTAGAAAGGGAAGATGGGGTTTAGGAACCCATCTCTAGTGAGTAAGATCGACCATCTCTGTCTTCCTCTAGCCCCAATACTTGTGAATTCATCTTCTTACCTGCAGTCATAGTCTAGAACTTACTTTCTCCATCAACACTAGAATCTTAAATCCCAGCCTTTAGCAATAAAATAAAAGAGTATTCAGATGTGAGATAAAGTGAGCCTTTCAATGGCCTCACCAAAGGTTGAGTCTGAAGCTTGACAATGAACAAAGGCACAGCCTGGCATATTTCTGGTCCTCAATCAGCATGAAGATGGTGAGAAACAGTCACAGAATACAATCACTTGTTTAGAATTCTAAAATCACCGAGTATTATATACTATTTGTAAACATAATTTATCTCTTTTAACAGAACTTTTAAGTGTTGCTTTTTCCCAGTGCTGAAATAAAAGGAAGATAATCCACCATAAGGATGATGGTGAGCAGAAACAGGTATATAAAATTATATTTACAAATTAGTTTACTTATGATATTTTTACTTTGAAAGCTACAAAACCCTTTCTAATACCAATCTATTACATGTTGAAGTGTATGGCACACCTCTCAGGGGTGGGACACAATTACAAGAGGGACTTCACCTAACAACCGCAATCAGTATAGCCTAATTCTTTGTATCCTCAATGAAGCCCAAAGAAAAAAAAAAAAAGAACTTTACCAGAAAAGAAAAAAGAAGCATGCTACACCCTGCAAGTACCTAAAAGTCCCAGGGAAAGTAGCTGTCGCATTGTTTCAACATGAGATTGATGTACCAGATGACATTTTGTTCACCACTGCCTCCTGCTCAGTGTCACATCAGTTCCCCGTGATCAATGTAAACTGACTTTAATCACTCTGGTCAAATGAGCACATACATCAAGAAACTTCAAGGAACTTATTACCTAAAACCATAAAATCAAAAGGCTGGAATTTTCTACTGAGATCATTTTTCTACTTGGCTTCTCTAATGGGAATTGGTATAAATTTTTAACCTTCAAAATTTGAGGCTGGAAATTCTTTTACCTTTTTGGCAGTTGGGGATACATTAAAAACACATAGCAAATGAAGAATTGGGGTACAAGAAAAAGACAGACCAAGACTTAGAAAGTCTGAAAAATAAATTATAGGTGATAAGTATACCATTCTTTAGAAATTTAAATACATATGTATTTAAATACATAAAGTTAGGTCAAATCTCCAAAGGTACATGGAGATTGTAAGACGTCTTCAAGTCAGGTGGAGAAGGTGCTGGCAAAAAGATATTTAGTACTTTAAGGGAAAGTGCTGGCAGAGAATAAGCAACAGATAAAAAAATTTAATATTAGCATTAAAAAAAAAACTCTTTCTTTTTTTTTTTTTGTAGTTCTTGGCCTGGGCTGGGTTTGAACCCACCACCTCCGGCATATGGGGCCAGTGCCCTACTCCTTTGAGCTACAGGCGCCGCCCAACAAATGAATTCTTTTAACAAAAAGAAGCAACGTAAAAACTACTTTAAATTTGCAACATTATACCTGTCAGACAGTTCTTACTGGAAAACATTTCTGATCATGGAAAAATCATTAAATCTCCCCAGCTGGTTCAGAACCTCAGACATGAGACAAATATCTTAGGTCAAATCCCCCTTCTACCATTTTATACTCTGAAGGTGAAAATTCTATACTTCCATTGGACGGAATGGAAAGAAAGCATTGCCTGAACTTAGCAAACCAATGAGTGTATAATAAGATTCCAATCTTTTGAAAGGCGAGGCTACTACTACTTCTGTGGGCATGGAAGAAGCCTGGGGGAAGATGGCTTGGAGCTGTGCTTTTCCCCCTCCATGTCATCCGCCCCGCTCTGCCCCTGCCTTGGCAATCACCCGCAGCCAGCAAAGGCCTCTGGGTTTGATACTTATGCTTATCTGAGATGTTTTGAGTGTAAAAATGCCACCGTTCATCCCGTGAAGAAAAGTCATTCACCTTAACTAGTACGATCATTAGCTCTGATAGCCTAGTCACTGATAATAGCAAATTTAAAACGAAAGAGGATACTTTTTCCTCCATCCTTGAGATGCTTTGCTCAGGAGAATATGTTCAGGTCCCTCCATGTAAACATAAAAGAGTTAAAGACTCCATCTTTAAGTATTCAATGTACTCAGTAATTCTATAAAACCTATTTATATTTACTCACACTTTGTTATGAAAGATAGAACACAACTATAGCCCAGGATGACGGAGAGAAATGGAGTGGGAAGGGAGGGGAGGAGAGGTTTGACAGAGGGAGGGTAAATGGCGGGACCACACCTATGGAGCATATTGCAAGGGTACAAGTCAAATCTGTCAAGTGCAGAACATAAATGTATTAACACAATTATCAAGTGAATGAGGCGAAAGCTATGTTGATTGGTTTGATATAACCTTGTGCAATTGTATAAAAAACAAGAACAACACATTGTACCCCACATTTGCATAAATGTATTTATGATCTATGTGTATTTGACTTAATAAAAAAATGAAATAAAAAAATAAAAATAAAGAGAAAGAAGGGCCCTGAAGTGATGGCTTACCGGGGTACCAATACTTATAAATTAATACAAATACCTATATAATATGAATGTAGCACACTCAAAGGTATATAGGTAAGTAGAATGGAATTTCTAAATGAACTCGCTCCTGAGTGTTGTCTACACTGAGTTGATCATTTTGGTTCTATCTGTTAGTCGCATTTTATTCTAATTTCCAGCAGCCAAGAAACAGTCTTGGTGAAAAAGTGTGTAAATCTTGTTCTTGTTAGTTTGAACGCAGCTCTTGAGCTGAGTTAGTGTTTTTTCACTCATATGAACGTCATCTGTGAAAGAAATGACTAGACTTTTGTGAAATGCAATTTTTAATGTCAAGTCCGGGAATTAGTTGTGACAAAGTGTTAGGAGACAAATAAATGTGAATCACTTAGTTCCAACTTAATAGTGAGTACAAGCTAAAAGGCACAGAGAACACTGTCTGAGTGATGGGCACACTTATAACCCTGACTCAAGCATTAACAAAATTGATGAATGTAACCAAAAACATTTGTATCTGATAATAATTTGAAATTTTTAAAACAGGAGCTAAAATAAAAATTGCAAACTCAATAAGACTCACAAATGTCCACAGAAAAACAAAGAGTAAGAAAAATAGACAAGTTACGGGGCGCTTTGCAGTTATAAGAATTTACCTTATTGGTCAGCTGTTTTAATCAATATTAACAAATCAATGTAAATAATTGCTATGTATTTGTTCATTTATTTTCTTGGCCTTACATTTATAATCTTAGGGAATAAAACATTACAATTACTCATTACTTTCCCTCAAAGACTTTAATTTTAGGAGACATAGGAGCATTTATTTATAAATACAATAGAATATTAACTATCCAAGGGATTATAACAAATTGGTCAACATATGCAGGTGGTCAACATAAGGAACTAGGCCTACTCTACTGATGCATGTCCAGTCTGTGAAAATTAGGTCAATTTAAAGAGGTAGTCAGTGTAGGGAGGTGGTTGACTGTGGACGTTCTACTGTTTATGGTCATAGCTATGTAACTAAAGGAAATATTGTGTAAATGCAACTTAGAATTTTTTCAACTCCCTTTATTCTGAAGAGTTTAAATAAAAATGTAAAATAAAAAATGAATTCAGGACACCCTTTTCCAAAGTGATTGTTGGAAAGAGATTGGGTGGGCAATCTGAGACAGTCGAGAGATGTAAAATTGAATCTCTGCTCTAACACATTCTAGGAATGGCTCTGTGAAAGTTTCTTGATTTACCAGGCTCTAATTCCTTCATCCCTGACTTGGGGATCCATTAATTTCCATGCTTTCATCTTCCCACAAAATATTAAGAATATCATAATAAGTATCTATGAAATTCATTCCCACTATGTGGCAGACCTCTTTTGAGCACTTTGCTTGTAATTTATGTAATAATCTTAGTAACCCTATGAGAAATATATGGCATATGTTATAATATATGTTGTACATTATATTAAATATCACAGGTGACATGTTGAATGCTACATTTCACATAATAATAATCATTGGTGAGGTCAGGGAGACTATGGAGAGAAGGCCGATCATGTTTAATGCCTTGTAACTTGTTGCAGAAACTTTCACTTTTACTTTGGGTGAGAGCAGGAGTCATTTAGAGGGTTTTAAACAGAGGAGCAGGTGGACACAGGGAGATCAGAGAAGGGGCTGCAGCAGTAACCAGGCCGAGAGGTCAGGAGGCCAATGCCAGTGTGGTAGCAGTGGGAGTAGTGAAAATGTTTGGATTTGGAATATATGTGAAAATTGAGTCAAGGGTATTTTCTGAAGGATTGGATGTAGGATGAGAAAGAAACGAAGAGGGCAGGGATGATTGAGAGGTAACTGGGGGGATAAAGTCGCCACTGCACTCAAGTGTAGAATATTGTGGCTGAAGTGGATTTAAGTGGACACAGAGGAGTGATGTTTGCAAACATGTGTCCTGCTACTTCCCCTCCACTCTGCAGAGCCCCAGTGGCTCTACAAGGGTGGCTTTGGAGCATGTGTGTCACTGTCACTTCACCTGGCAAAAAGGCAGCTGGAAGCCGGAGGAAAACTTGGACCTGTTCCCCATCCAATCGTTCTTCCAGGTTCTACCTGTCGCAAAGGTGGACAGAGAGGGTGAGGCAACGCCATTCCCCTCCTGCGCATAGCCATACATATAGTCTTAGAAGCCACGAAAGTAGTGTAGTTGGTCCTGACACATTCACAGCACCCCCAAAACAGCTCCTTGGATTTGATTTACTCTCACCCTTTCTATAGGATCAAATTATTTTCAGGACTCTGAGCTAAAGACAGATTTGAGTAAAAGCTGCAGGCTGTGTGCGAAAGGGTGATCCTTAAGGCTTATTTATGGTCAAGTTCATTTACTCCTCCACGCAACTGGAGAGCATGTCTCACCCTTGAAAATTGAGTTTTGCTGGATGAAATCACTAATTGTCTAGAAACATCCAGACAAAATTGAACTCCAGTAGCACAGGCAATTAAGTTCTCTCCAAGAAGCATGCTCATCTCATTGGAAATTGATTTTCCCTGGGCCTATGTCTCCAGTTTCCTGTCATGACCCAACATGTTTAAATTTCACCAACAGACGAATATAAGGCTCACACTGTAATTTCTAACTTGGTGTCTGAGCTTTTGAATCCTCATTATCAGATGATACTATGTCAGAGCTGAGCTTACCGAGTCTCTGACTCCAAGACTCATGAGCCTAATCAATAAAGATTGGAAATATCTGTACAAAAGGGTCAGGAAATTCAGTGTATTAGAGTCCTTAACTAATCCAAACTTACCTTACTCCTGAAACGGACAATTAAAACTTCGAGAGTGTGTTCAAGAGTGTGTGTGTGTTTGGTGTAGTTGTATTGTTTTTTTCTTTTTTTTTTTTTTTTTGTGTGTGTGTTTGACACTGAGTCTCACTCTGTCACCCAGACTGGAGCACTGTGACATAATCCTATCTCACTGCAGCCTCAAACTGCTGGGCTCAGATGATTCTCCAGCCTCAGACTCCAAGTTGCTGTCACCATACCCAGCTAATTTTTAAATGAGGGAAAGGGGAGAGGAGAGAGAGGAGAAAGGGGAGGAGAGAGGGTGGATGGCAGGTTCTCACCTAATGTGCAACAGAGGGGTATACATACGCCCCCCAGGCAAAGGGTTCAACTACAACTTGAACTTTACCTTAGAAACAAAAACAAGGAGAGCTAAACATTTGTGCCCTCTCGTAAATTTGAAATGAAAAAAAATTGTAGAGATATGATCTTGCTATCTTGCCCAAGATGGTCCCAAACTCCTAGTCTCAAGCAACCCTCCTCTATCCTCACCTCCCAAAGTGCTGGGATTATAGGTGCGAGCCACTGCACCTGGACTTCAGGTGTCCTTTGAAGAAAACATCAAAGTAATCCATAAAACAGAGATTAAGATTATATTTTTCATACTACTGGAGAAAAATGAGAAACGCAGTGATTGAGGGCCTGGTCTTTATGACAAACACACCTTGGATAGAATGTTGATGCTGCATGTCACTAATGGTGTGACTTTGGGTGCATCGTTTATATTTCTGGGCTGTAAAAAGAGTGTTTTATCTGAGTTAAAAAAATACAATTGTATGTTGTCTGCGCGAAACATGAGGTGAAATAATATCTAGGCCAGTGAAGTAAACTAACCAGAAGTCATCAGGTCTAGCAAAAATAAAATAAAAATAAAGGGAAAACATGGATAATAGGACTTTTCTGTTTAAATCACATTGGAAATTAATATCTAATGCTAAGGCAAAAAGAAAATACATATACTACATTTCAAAAAGAGTAAAGTAAATAGCAGCCTCCAGGCATTGTTTTCAGGGCTTATTAGGAAGGAGCAAAATGCGTTGCTGCCTTCCACTATAGTCCCAAGCAGATAAATGAATGATAGAGAGGAGATGAGGGAAGGAGGGAGAGATACAGAGACAGAGGGAGAGAAAGAAAAAGAGAGAGAATGATTGAGAGAAAAGACAGAAAATGCTCATTTCCTGAATCAGAGAAGCCCGAGGGACTCACTCCCAGGAACCAGGAATGTGTAGCGGAAACAGGCACCTTATTTTCCAGTTGAATACCTGCTTATGCACTGTATTGGCTGAGCTTCCAGGGCCCCATCTATACCCCAAAGCCTCATGGTTGAAGGAAAATTAGAAAGAAAAAGCAGAGTAGAGAGATGCAGTAGACCACCTTGCCCTGCTACCTTGTGTCAGATGGAAAAAGTATGTGAGTTTCCTTCCAGTCCAGTGGACTCTACAGAAGGCAGCACAGAGGGAACTGGCTGAAGACAGTTGCCCAAGGGGGCAGCCCACTGATCAGGGGAGCTCAGCAGCAAGAGACAGTGGGGGCACAGCTGGCGGTCAGAGGAGAGGGATTTGGATGCCTTTGAGCTATACTGCCCTGCCGTATAAGGAGACTGTGTTGCTACTCATCTTGTATCACCATAAAGAGTACCTGACACTGGGAAATTATAAACAAAAGAAGCTTGTTTAGCTCACAGTTCTACAAGAAACCTAACGCCTGTATCTGCTTTCGATGATAGCTTCAGGGAGCTTCTCCCGGAGGCAGGAGGCGAAGATGGAGCAGACATCTCATGTGGCAAGAGACGGAGCAAAAGAAGGAGGAGAAGGGGCTAGGAGCCTTCACACGACCAGCTCTGGAGGGAGCGAGCAGCGTGAGAACCCACTCATTCCTAAGGGGAGGGCACCCAGCCATTCATGAAGGGTCTCCCCCATAACCCAAACACCTCCCACCAAGCCCCACCTCCAACTCTGGGGATTGAATTTCACATCCGATTTGGAGGGATCAAGGTATCATTTTAAGTGGCTGATCTATTTAATACCACAGTGACCACAAAAGGTCTTTCTAATACTGCTATGAAATCTGCCTGAGCTAAAAATAAGGAAAGTGGAGATTTAATAGAGCATGGATGAAGTCAGTGCCTAGACAACCATGAAACCACCTCTTCATGGTGCTTCACAGAGTGCAGCCTCGTCCAGCTCCCTAAACTGGTTACAAAGGTAGCATAGAAAGGAGGTTTAAACTGAGCAGACACCCAATGCATAATGAAGACAGGCTAATCGCGAACCTCTAGGTACTGAAGAACACAGCATGAAATCTGGAGCCAGACTGCCCATGTGAAATTCTGGTGGATAACGATGAGCAGGTTATTTAACGTCTCCATTTCCTCATTTGAGAAATTGAGTTAGTAACTGAAGATGCTTCATTAGGTTCTCATGAAGATCCAATTAAGGCCTTTAATACGATAAGCACTTGCACAGTTCCACACACATAGAAAGCACTCCACAAATGCTGGTTATCAGCGATAATAGCATTATATCCATCCTAGGAGTAATAGAACACATCTGTGGTTGGACGTTTTAATAGAGCACTCTCAAATATTAATAGCTAAAAAAAAATAATCTAGACAAAAAGTAGTCATTAGAGGATGGGAGACAAGATGGCTGACCAGAGATACCAACTGCCAAATCATCTCAGAAAGAAGGAAAATCTTCAGATAAGAAAGGAAAAAATATATATATATAGATCAGGTATAATTCTAAGGAAAAAGGGCCAGAACCTACCAGAGATTCCTTCAAGTCCAGTGGACTCTACAGAAGTAGAGGAAGGGAGGAGAAGGGAGGAGCAGATACTCGCAGAGATCAACTCCTGAGAGGCTCGGAGTGCGGGGAAAAGAGCAGGTGGAGTGGTTGCTTCCTCCCTCACACCACTGGCAATCAGCAGGCTTCAAACGACTGCAGAGCACTTCAACCCTCACGAGCCCAAAAGCTGTTTCTGCCAGTGAACTGGGAGCTTCTTTAGGACAGAGCACCAGGCTGCCAGCCCTCCTGTGGTTACTTCCCATTGCCACAGACCCAAGCCGAGACAGAAGGCACCATAGTGCTGCTTCACCTGCTGTGCACCTGTTTCGTGCCCAGGGAGCTTCAGCCCCTCAGTTTTCATCTCACTCATTCCCACGCTGATATTGTAGGTTCTAAGAGATCTGCACGACCCCAGATCCTGGACATTCTGGGTGGGCTGCCTTCTGAAGACAGGGACAGAGAGGACCAGAGCCCTAGCTTTCCTTCATTCAGAATCTTTTTCTCCCCTGCTACTACCCTCCCCACAGCTGCCAAGAGAGATAATTGAGCCATGGCTGTCCAGAGTGGCTGTTTCCTCTCTGTCACTGCTTCCACAGAGAGTGAGGGTCAAAGCTTTCTTCTTAATGACCTGCATCGCGGGAAGGAATGCACGCACTCTGAGCTCCCTCTTAACCAGCCCGCCCCAACGCTCCTTGCCTGATGCTCCACCAGAGCAGGGCAGACCCCAAAGCACAGGGACAGTAAACCTGCTTGAGAACCCCAGAGGCAGCTGGGGACCAGCAACTTGTCCCTGGCAAAGTCAAAGATTGATTTTTAGGGATCTGGGACAGGCCCACAGGCCAGATGCTATACCTCTAGGACTTGATCACATTGCTTAGGGGACTGGAGGGAAGATTGGTAAACTGATCTCCAGAGGTAAAGAAGCACGTGTGGGTAGAAAAGAGATGCACCCATGGAGCACCCCACACAAACCAGAAGGCCATGCTCTCACCTCAGACCAGAATCCTAGACAAGGCAGATGCCAGTAAGTAATGCTGTTGTGGGGGAGCTCAGCTAGTTTGAGCTCCTGGCTGCTGCCAGATGCTGGGGGGAGAACTGCAGAACAGGGGAGTGAGGACAAGAACAAACCCCACTAATAGACTTGCTACCTCATGGGGCCATTTCAGCCCCTTCCTTGTGGCTTCCCCAGAAGCTCACCACGGCCACAGCCTATACAAAAACCAGAAACTGAATAAACCACCACACTAAGGACATCTATAACCAAGGCATCTATCCAGAATCTAGACTGGAGGTGGCAGGTTCAAACCCAGCCCTGGCCAAAAACTGCAAAAAAAAAAAAAAAGGAAAACCAAACACCATGTGTACTTGCTATTAAACTGGAACTAACCAGTGAACACACAGGTGCACAAAACTCAGTGGAAATAAAGCAGGAGGAGAGGGGAAAAAAGGATGGGTGAAACCCTACCTGACAGGTTCAATGAGCCCTATTGGGTGATGGGCTCACTCATATCTCTGACTCAAGCATTTCATAAGCTATTCATGTACCTCTGTAATATTTTGAAATTAAAAAAATAAAAAGTAATAAATATTTGAATGGTTAGGTAATATAATTACTATCAGAGGAAGAAATAATCATAAAGATATAGATTATAAATAGTGTGAGAGACGAAAGTTGTGGCACTACATGAAAAGCTCAAATGGCAATAAAGACGAAATATTAGGGTGGTGCCTGTGGCTCAAAGGAGTAGGGCGCCGGCCCTATATGCTGGAGGTGGCGGTTCAAACCCAGCCCCAGCCAAAACTGCAAAAAAAAAAGACTGAAATATTAAGAGAAAAATATGAAATAAAATCAAACAGTTAACGAAATTTAAAAAATGTAAAATTATCAATACCAGTATAATCAAGAATGAATTAAAATTAAATTTCTAATAAGAATACAAAGAATTGATACAAAGTTAATGCACAAAAATGTTCATAGTAATTTTCTCAAGGAGGAGTCTTTTTAATGGGAATTCCTGACAATTTACTTTAACATAATTTTTCTATGTTTTTATAGTCCTTATAATCAGAATATTTAATTTACAATTTAAGTTTCAAATAGCATCAGAGTGCAAGAGGCAGAAGCAGCCCACGTTTTTTATGCTGGGTATATGTGTCTAACTATTATTCAGCAGGCTTTATATTTCATATTATACACAGAACATTCCTTTAGCTAGGTTGCTTTTATTGTGTTGCTGCATTAAAAGTGTGTTTTTCCAGCCAAGTTTATTGCATTTCTTTGTGAGATAAATGTTTACCAGGGATTCATTCCTCTTCTGCATGAATTTGCTATGGTATAGAGAAGATGGATTCTAAAGAGGTGGGTGTCCACTTGCTATTTTCTTTTCTGTTTTTTTTGGTTGTTACACGTGCATTGAATGTTTTCATTAAACGGAGTCCCAGATCTTTTGCCTCCTTTTGCTTTTTCTTGCCTGTCTTGTCAGTTTATTAAAAGCACATTTTTTTCCTGTGGAATTAGATCCCCATCTTCTCATCTTGATGAAATTTTGTCTCTTCACCCGAGAACTGTAGATCACAGGATAATTCCGTAACACTTTAAATCAAAGAAATAAAACTGTTATGTTGAATACAATTTAAAGGTGCTCTAAAATAGATTAGTCTAAAATATATGGCCTGCCTTCCAGTTTCTATAGTCTTGTGTAGATAAAGACGATGAATACTTACCTGAGCTAAATACGGAATTAAGATGTAAATTACGTGCATAAATATGCATATAAATACACATGTACCTGTGTATCAATAACGAGAATTCCAACGGAATATTTTAGAGACAGGAAACACTGATGGTACTGGTAAATAGCTGAAGACCTTAATTTGTCCCCAATTTAATTTCTTCTCTCTCTCGTCTCCCCATTCCTTTTTATTTCTCTCTCTCCCTCTCTCTCTTCCTCTGTGTGTGTGTATATGTGTAACAAAAGAGAGCAAGTAAAAAAAAAAAACATGTTTAGGCTGTAATTTTTTTTTTTGCAGTTTTGGCCGGAGCTGGGTTTGAACCCGCCACCTTCGACATATGGGACTGGCGCACTACTCCTTTGAGCCACAGGCGCTGCCCCTAAGTTGTAATTTTCTATCTTTGCATCACACCTAAAGCTAAGTTATCTAAAATTATCAATTATATTTATTTGTTCCTTTTGAGAAATACCAAAATAAAAAAAAAGTATTCTGTTCACCTTTTACCCATTTTTTATAAAAAATGGAAAACCTGTAGCTTCAAAATATTTTGTCAAGCACTGCAATTTGGAGAACTGATTTTTTTTAATTCTAAAATATTTAAACCAATTATTTTAAAGATATCCCCCCAAAAGCACATACAGTAAATTTTTATATGGCCTTTTCAAGGTTTTTTACATCCCTGAGTCTCAATTTTTTGCATTTTTTCAGAATAATATTTTTTCTTCTTGAGAACATAATGGTCATTATACAAACTTCAGGGAAAAAGCACCAAGATGAAAACAAAACAAAACTATAATCATCACTAAAATTCTGTAGTATCACCTCATACATTTGTTAACATGTATATCTATAAGGAACGCATGTAAATACATTAAACTGAAGTCATATTATTCACCCAATTATTAACAAAAGTCATCATATTTAGCATTTAGGATAGAAAAATCAGAAGTGAAATGAAATTGCTAAATCTCAGATAACATATTTTGCTTTAAATTGAAGTTCTGAAAATCCTTTAGTAGTAAGGAAAGGTGATGTGAAAAAATACATAAAGAAATTCTTGATTTTTCTTTCTCCTTAATGTTTCAATATGGGAGAAGTTTGACTTATTTCTATTATGAAATCGGAAAAAGCTTGCGTTCACTCTCCACTTCCTATTTTTTGTTAATTACATTACCTTTTTTTTTTGCTTTTGGCAATGTTCAAACATTTTTTGTTCTATTGGTATGTTCCAATTTTTCTGGTGATTTAAGCATGGAATACTGCATTAACGTGCTGACTTTGGCCACAGCTTTTCCACCTCCTGCTTATTAGTCCGTAACTGTCAGGTAACTGTGGGGTGGGCAATATCTGGTGCTTACAAAGACTTCTAGTTGCTCTCAACATAAAGATCCACGTTTTGATGTTGCGTTTTGGGTTCTGAAAATGATGCGAAACATTTTCTCTAACTTAACTTTGCCAAAACCATCTCTATGAGGGAGAAATACTTCATAGTCTTCTGTACCAAAAGTTACTGTGAGCTTCTATCTACTGTACAAAACAAAAACTCAGTATGAAGACAGGAAGAAAAACACAAGCTCAGAGATTTTGTTTTGTTTAATTACCACTGAAGTGATTAACAAGACCTACAATTTGTGAATTGTCTCTCTTTCCTACCCTAGCCTTGCTTTATGACTTTATACAATTATCCAAAATGTATTTAACAAACTTTGACATCTATGCAAATATAGGAGTTACATTTCAGATGATAAAGAAAGCTTCTTTTACAAAACAATTTAACAAGAGCATTCATCTAAAGCAGGGGTGTCAAACTGCGGCCCACGGGCCACATGAGGCCGTGTGATTATAGTTGTTCCCATTTTGTTTTTTTACTTCAAAATAAGATATGTGCAGTGTGCATAGGAATTTGTTCATAGTTTGTTTTTTTTTTTAAACTATAGTTCCAGCCTCCAACGGTCTGAGGGACAGTGAATTGGCCCCCTGTTTAAAAAGTTTGAGGATGCCTGATCTAAAGAATGTTTTGTTTTGTTTTTTAATTATGAGATAAAATCATCACATATGACAAAGAATTGAACAGTAAAAATTACTCCAGCCTTTTTCTTAGTATGATTAGTTAGGGCATAAGCTATTATTTATCTTCTGCTTTCTAAATTGTTTTTTCTCCAGTGTTCTTATCAACACAAAGAAAGCAATTGATAATTCAGTCCATGAGCAGAATAATTTCAAGACCCAATTATTTGCTCATGATTTCTCTTCAATGATGGTTGGTTCTCTTTTTAAATAAAAATTTATTTTCCTAATTTTATATTTCTTCTTCTTAAGAGGAAATTCATATTGTTCTGTATCCACACTACTGAATTTCCTGAGTCCTTACATAGTTGAGAATAAATGTCTGTTGAGAATGGCTTTTTTAGCAGGGTATAAAATCTCTACCTAGATTAAAGTAGGTTCCTAATGAAATCATATAGTACATATATGATTTCTATGTAAAAATCATATGTTAAAAGTCAGAGTTTGCGTAAATAATACATCCTAATTTTTACTCTTCTATTTTAGTTTGGAAATGCTTTTAAAATATTATCTCTATTGATACACAGTTTTCACTAGTACTCCCACTTCATTGTATGTGATTTTATAACTTTACAAACTATACCTATTAAGTTTTGAAATTTGCTGAAAACTCAACAAAAAAAAAAAGGAAAGTATACTTGGTGACTGAATTAAATTTTCCTAAAACAAAAGGTGGTGATGGTTAGTTTTATGTATCAAGTTGGCCAGGCCAGAGTACCCATATATTTGGTTAAGCACCACTCTAGATGTCACTGCGAAGATATTTTTTAGATAAGCTTAACGTTTTAAATCATTTAAAGTGAACGTTAAGTAACATCACCCTCTATGATGCTGGTGGGCCTGCCCAATCAGTGGAAAGCCTTAAGAGAAACAGACCAAGGGTCTCTGAGGAAGAGAAAATTCTGCCTTCTGACTGCCCTTCACTCTGCAACATCACTATGTCTGTGTGTGTGTGTGTGTGTGTGTGTGTGTGTGTATGTGTGTGTGTGTGTGTGTGTCAGATAGAGAGAGAGAGATCGATTGGTTCTATTTCTGTGGAGAACCTAATACACGTTTAAAATAAATCTATAGATCAAAAATAATTCCTTTTTTTTTCTAATCTAATTTGAGGTATGTCCTGGTGTGTTACTGAAATTCAAGGAAAAAAAATGCTGTAATATTTTTTCTTCTTTTTCTTCTTTCTCTATTATAAAAGTCTTGATAAATGTGACATTTTTGTTTGTTTGTTTTGCTGTCTAATAAATTCCCTTCTAGACCAATACAAGGCTCATATGAGTAGAAGCTTAAAAATATGCAGTGGGTGAATTAATATTATCTGTTTCACAATATTATGGCATAATGTACATGAGAAATAGCATGAAGAAGTACCATTTGTTGTGCCTCTACTATGTGCTAAATATTTTATTTTTATATTACCATGTTCAATCCACTCGATAATAATGAAAAGTAGGCATTAACAGGGTGGCGCCTGTAGCTCAAAGTGGTAGAGCGCTGGGCCCCATATGCCGGAGGTGGCGGGTTCAAGCCCAGCCCCAGCCAAAATCTGCAAAAAAGAAAGTAGGCATTAACAATTCCATTTTCTAAGGCAACTTAAACTCGGACAATTTAAGTTACATGATGTGCAGAAATGTTGGGAAACTATGATCTCACTTCAACACCACGCTCCTTCTACTACAAAACTCACTTTGAAACTGTAAAACATATGGTTTATATAATTATCATTGTTGTTATTGTTATTTTTCTTCCTTTTTTTGTAAAATTTTTATATTCTCAAAGTCTACTCTTTTTCCTGACTACATGATTCAGACTCAAGCTTTTTCTTAAGATAAAATCAGATGATGCTAAGCAGTCAAAGGCATTCCCATGAAGTTTCCATTTTCATGAACCCAAATTAGGTGACAGAACTGAAAAGTGCTGTCCCTTTAATGTTAATTGTACAGCTGACTTAATTTTCCAAACTACTTATAGTCTCTGAAGGATTCCATAAAAGTGCCTGTGTATAAATGAATACGATTTCTGAGTGTATCTGGATGTTTTTTAAAGAGACCTGTGATGAATCTTTTGCTAAGAGGAAGATCACTTCTGTTTTTAATGAAATGCTTCTCTATTAATTAACTATTATAATTTATAATTGTATCATTAGATTGAAGTTACCGATATATTTAATAAAAATTGTTTCTCTTTGCAGCTGTTTCTCTTTTGTCAGTACTAGTCAAGAGAACATTCTCCACTAATTCTCAAATTTGCTCCCATAGTTTCTCTGAGGTCTCCAACCCCCAGGCGACAGACCCCTGTGGGTCAAGTCCGTGGGCTGTTAGGCCACACAGCAGAGGGCGAGCAGCTGGCCAGGGAGCGGCGCTTCTTCCGTATCTACAGCCACGCCCCAGTGATTGCGTCACTGCATGAGCTCCGCCCCCTGCCTGATCAGTGGAAGCGGCAGGTGCTCACCGGCGAGCGAACCCAACTGCGCATGCGCGGGATGCAGGTTACAGACTCTCCGTGAGACTCTAACGTGTGACCGTCTCAGGCGGAAATGTAACGCGCTTGAACTGTCTGGAATCCATCCACCTCACACCTTGGTGCGTGGAAAAATTATCTCCCATGAAACCAGTCCCTGGTGCCAAAACGGTTGGTAACTGCTGTCCTATATAGTTTTGTTCAAACTTCTCTACATTTAGATTGCTTTTTGCCCTCAGTTTTCAAATGTTTTTGCATATCAAAGGACGAATTAAAATGTGCTTTTAATGGCATGTCCTTCAGTCAACCCATTCACATGTGGTTTTGCATTTTTTTCTAAATAACCTTAGTATTTTATCTAGCCCATTGTGCTTCGTATTACTTCCTACCTTTCATTATTCCTATTTTGATGCAAGCTTTTTTTTTTTTTTTTTTGAGACAGAGTCTTACCATGTTGCCCTCGGTAGAGTGCTGTAGCATCACAGCTCACAGCAACCTCAAACTCTTGGACTTAAGCAATTCTCTTCCCTCAGCCTCCCAAGTAGCGCACCAGCCACAATGCCAAGCTTTTTTTTTTTTTTTTTTTTGTCGCATTTGTCATTGTTGTTTTGCAGGCCTGGGCTGGGTTCTAACCTGCCAGCCTCAGTGTATGTAGCCGGTGCCCTACCCACTGAGTACGGGCGCCAAACCTGATGCAAGCATTTTTGAACTCAAATAAAATACACTTTACATTCTTGAATCCCCCATAGTATTTCTATTATTGCTTTAATATAATAGTTTCCATAAGATGTCCAAGAAATGCTGACTGAATTTTCAAATTGACATTATTAGAGTTGTAATATATCGCCTAAAAAAATTAAATATTGCTGAATGCTTAAATTCTAACTACTCTTTTCAGAAGCATACATTATTAGTGTTATCCTAATACTATGTTATATCAACAAATTAATTTTCTGAATGCAGTAGTAATCATTAAGTTTTTTTAATAAGAGCAAAGCCTTCACTAAATATGTACTTAAACGTATCTGAGGAAAAGTGTCTACTTCGAGATAGAATATGTCCCATCAACCTTGCTAAATGTTAATCCCCAAATATTAACAATGAATGGGAAGTCATTTAATCACCAATTCAAGAGTAGTTACAATACATCCTTACCTAAATTAAATAACTATTTTATACACTCAATTAAAAAGGTAGCTGTAAAGTCTTTAAATATTCTTGCCTCTGTGTTTGGTCTTACAGAAATTTCTTGGAAGACTAATACTTACACATTGCTTCAAATTTTGCATGCATTTTATTTAAAAATTTAATTACGTTTTAATATTGGAAAAATTGATGAATATAATTTACTTAAGCCTTTTGATATTTCTTTCAGTGACCTGAATGTAAGTTTAAATGAAGATACAAAACGCCTGTGAAGAATACAAATTGTCTAAGAGACTAGAAAATCCTGATATAGCCAAGTACTGGACCTGGAATTTTGTATTTATGCTTTGCCAAAAACTTAATTACCCCACCTTCAGTTATGAATCTGGGATTTAGTACTGTGACTTTTTTCCAGTGAAAAATATAGTAAACTATACAAGGACCTAATTGTCACTTCTAACTCACAAAGAACAACTTAGACACATCTAATTTTCTCATTTTGCCAGAATACAAAGTTTAGCATAAATTAGAATTTAAATATTTTTAGCATTTTTAAATGTTTCCTTAAATGTATCAAAATACTTTTGTACACTAAACATTAAACAACATTTATTTTTAGACATTAACTAAGGACTTTCTCTGCAATTATAATTGGTTTGACCACGACCCAAAAATAAGTCTTCTTCACTTTTACTGGAATGGAAAAAGTTAATCTTCCACAGTCAACTTCAAAATGCCAAACTGTACATTGCATTGTACATGATAAAAACATACAATGTTATCTGATGATTTTACTTTTTTTTTTTTTGCAGTTTTTGGCCGGGACTGGGTTTGAACCCGCCACCTCCAGCATATGGGGCCGACACCTTACTCCTTTGAGCCACAGGTACTGCCCTGATTTTACTTTTTTAATCCATGAACTCAATGTGTTTATTTCTATACTTTCATACAGCATACATTGTGAAGAGCACAGAGCCTGAATTATTTCTTAGTGAATAGAGAAACTCAAGCGGTGAGATGTGCCCTTGGCCAACTTAGCAGGGGAAGGACACACACTTCTTTTTATTATTAAATCCTTTCTCTCTGATGACTTGCCTGAGGTAACAAAGAATTAATAGTAAAAATGGGAAATAAGCGTCATGTGCTTTCTTTCTTATGAAGATCATGCTCCTGACCCACTATTGGAGGAGCATGCACTTTTGAATTATTTATCTAGGGTAGTGAGATTTGTGTTGATCTAGACACAATTTCTGCATTTAGGTACGCTCTGTTTATAAAAACTATGAATCAACTTCTCTGCTTTTCAATTTGGAAATTCTCTGAGGCAACTTTGCAAAACTCATTCTATTAAAAAAAATATAGAGAGACCCAAGTTTTCAGAAACCACGCTACACTTGTAACTTAATCTGCAGAAGGAACAAAATGAATTAAATTCTCACTGAAACCTCAGTCCCTTACGAAATTGAATCAACACACTGATTCACCCTTTGGTTTCATCTAACCCGACTTTAATTAATACTTTGAAGTTGTATTTCAAAATCTCACAGGACACAAGTGGGAGCTAAAAACTCCCCCCTTATGTTTGCTTGGGGCATTGACCATGATTGACTATGAGTTTTCACATTTTTTGTAAAGAATCTTCATGTCTTTTTTATTTATTTATTTATTATTAAACCATAGCTGTGTACATTAATGCAATCATGGGCACCATATACTGGTTTTATAGACCGTTTGACACATTTTCATCACACTGGTTAACATAGCCTTCCTGGCATTTTCTTAGTTATTGTGTTGAGACATTTACACTCTACATCCAGTAAGTTTCACATGTACCCTCGTAAGATGCACAGTATAACTATAGGAGATAGGCTTCTACTCAATAATAAGTAAATATCTATAGTAGAGAAAGAAAATAAAGTTACTCAGAAGAACAGTAGTTTTTATTTTGTTTTTTGTTTTTTCTAAAGGAATGGACAAAATCACTTTAGTAGTATTCTCGATTTCTTGGACTTTATCAGCTGTCCGTCTATTTGTTTGAAACCAAACACCCTGACCAGGAGGCTCAGTCCTAAGGAGTTGAGTCCTTATCTGGTTCACTCATGTGAATAATCAAAGGAATTACAGGATTTCAACCCCAGTGAGCATGTTACACTTGACTTTAACTAGTGGTTCCACTTTCACCCTTGGAAAGAGCATTTTCTGCCCTTTACTTGAGCGGGCCAAATGGTTTAAGTGTCTTCTTCCTGATACTTTGGGACTTGAGCTAATGGCATTTAATAAAAAATACCATTGATTTGCATTCTACTAAGTAATTTATATGGCCTACCGTTTTTTTGTGTTGTTTTTGTCTGATGCCTTCCAATTAGGGAATGAGTGTTGGAGCGCCCCCTTCCTCTCCCCTGGTGAAACTGGGCAATTGCACTGCACGGAGGGGATCGAGAGGAGAAATAGTGCGAGCAGAGAACCTTTTAGGAAATGGATGCTGGGCTTCCCAGAAAGAGCCCAAATATAATAAAACTGTGTAGGTTTCAGGGAAGATGAACTGTCATAAGAGAGAGAAAGGGAAACAGCAATTCATCTGGACAAAAGCATTTGACTGGTTCCTAGAAAATATTGGTTGACTTTCAGAATGCTTTTAAATATTATAATTAAAAATTCAGTAAAAATGCTAAAGTTTATTTCAATAATTAAATGATATTCACACTATTTAACTATCTGTTTATCACAGGTGCTGACCAATCAAAACAGGTAGATAATGACAGATACCTAATCTCTATCTGTCTATACATTATAATATTTAAAGATTCAACATTTGGGTGGTGCCTGTGGCTCAAAGGAGTAGGGTGCCAACCCCACGTGCCCAAGGTGGCGGGTTCAAACCCAGTCCCGGCCAAAAATTGCAAAAAAAAAAAAGATTCAATATTTATGGATCATCCAGTATTTACCTTGACTGTTCTCGAAGCTTTCCTGTGCCTAAATACAATTAAGCCTCATTGCAATCTTCCTAAAAATTCCATTTTATTTTTGTTTTATTACTAGTAACAATGAAAGAGGTCAAACACCATACCCCAAATTACACAGCTGGAAAATGGGGGAGAGATTTTCAAGCCAAGTTCCTCAATGTGAAATTAGTATTATATGATTATTCTTCATGTTCATACTGGGACCAACTGTGAGTGTCAAACATATCATTCTTAACTCCAGATAGTTCTCTCCCTTTGATATTGACATTCACTTCTATATGAGTAAGTGTAGGAATGTTAATTCAAGAACATATCACTATCTCTGAGAGATCTATTATTTGAGTCACAGAGTCTAGTCAGAATCCTTGGAGCAAATTTAGAGACTACTTAACTTGATTTTCTCACAAGGCCAGAGGCCAGAGCTCTTCAAAAGGGCCTTACATAAAGATGTCATCAACTAGACAATCCTCATTCTTTTTGGCCACTTAGCATCTCAGCATCCTTCCTAGGTGGGGCAATTTCACACTCCACAAGTCTTCACAGCAGGATAAATTGGTTCTCATCCCAGAAGTGAGAAAATATAAGACCCACACATCCTAGGTTCTGCTGAAGCTGGGGTGTAAACACTACATCCAGATTCTGACAATCACATGTTTCCACATTAGACTTTAATTCAGAAGCCAGTGCTGCAAGAGGCACGCTTTCTTTTCTTGACAGCACTAACAGTTGTGATAAGGCAGAGAAGTGGCAGAGTGCAAGCTGTGGCCCCTTGTACTAATGAAAGCAGCAACACTTTCCTCATCAGGCCAGTACTGAGCTATGCCTTGGGTGTCAGTACCCCTTTTAAGGACTTAGTCTGAGTCTCTATTCCTGCCAGCTATACTGAGAGCATCCTAATAGCCCCTTAATAAATTTATATCCTGCTAAAATTAGCTGGAATCTATTTCTCTTGCTTGCTACTAAGAAACTGTCAGTACAAAGGTCTATCTCTATTTTACAATAGGATAAATAGGAGGCTTTTGCTCATGGGCAGCAATGGAGAACAATTATTGAATCAGAAGAGGAATGCCAAAGTGATCAATTGTTTTATATCTATGTCTATTAGGTAATGTTAACTCTAGTAATTATCACTAGCAGTCAGAATTTCCAAAATCTTTTTCTAGGTCTGTCCCTGCTAAGATTCTCTGCCTTTTATCATGAGTTGGATTCAGCCCATCTACTACTCCCTTCAAGCAATAGTCTATTTTTATGATGAATTAAGTGATACTAAAATAGTTGGTTCGATCTGTATGTACTTACTGGAGAGTATGGCTTCTAAGATCACAGGTGTTATAGTGGATCTAAGAAAACTGGTTAAACTTATGTCAGCCCTAAATCTTATACACGGGCATCCTAAGGCTCAGCTACCTCTTTTCCACATTCTCAAGGGAATGTTTCTGAGTTAATCAGGTTATTAGGTTCAGGCAAACTGCTATCTGGCTAACTAACTTTTTTTTTTTTTGAGACAGAGCCTTGAGCTGTCCCCCTCGGTAGAGTGCTGTGGCATCACAGCTCACATCAGCCTCCAACTCCTGGGCTCAAGCAATTCTCCTGCCTCTGCCTCCCAGGTAGCTGGGAGGCACTCGCCTCAATGCCCGGCTATTTTTCAGTTGCAGCCGTCATTGTTTGGTGGGCCCAAGCTGGATTCAAACCCGCCAGGTCAGGTGTATGTGATAGGCGCCTTAGCCACTTGAGCCACAGGTGCCGAGCCCTAACAATTTTTCTCTTTGTTATCTATATCATCAATATCTATGGCATTATCAAATAATTACAATGTAACTTTCCTTCCTCCTCCTACCCCATCTACAATGAATCATGACCATCATCTGATTTTGATGCTATTGAAATTTATGTATAGAAATTTCTCCTGCATTGAAAGGTCTACCTATTTAAACTTAAACTAAGACCCAGCACTACAGATGCTGGCATGGATGTGGAGAGAAGGAAACATTTTTTTGTTGCTGGTGGGACTGCAAATTAATACAGCCTCTTTAGAAAGAATTATGGAGTATTCTCAAAGAACTAAAAGTTGATCTTCAATTTGATCCCACAATCCCATTACTAGGTATCTGCCCTGAAAAAAAAATCATTTTATCACAAGGACATTTGCACTAGAAAGTTGAAGTGTGGCTCAATGTACAACTTCATTTTTTTTTTTTTTTCAGTTTTTGGCCAGGGCTGGGCTTGAACCTGCCACCTCCAGCATGTGGGGCCAGCACCCTACTCCTTTGAACCACAGGTGCTGCCCTCAATGTACAATTTCCAAGATGTGGAATCAACCCAAGGGTCCATCAACCCAAGAATGGATTAACAAACTGTGGTATATGTACACCATGGAGTATTATTCAGTCATAAAGAAATATAGAGACTTTATATCTTTTGTGTTTACCCGTATGGAGTTAAGAAGCATTCTTCTTAGTTAAGTATTACAAGAATGGAAAATCAAGTATCCAGTGGACTCGATACTAATACGAAACCAATATATAAAGAACTACATACTCACATGAAAGAAAAACACAAGTCTAGTTTCACAAGGGGGAGGGGAGAGGACCGGGAGGAGAAGGAGGAGGGGGGAGGGCCATTGGCGGGATCTCACCTACTGTGCCCAATGTGAGAGTATTCAGCGTGCCCCCTGAGTGGAGGGCTCAACTACGACTTTAACTGTACCTTAAAAATGAAAACTATGTAACCTAAATATTTGTACCCTCCTATGAATCTGAAATTAAAAATAAAATAGTCCTTTATTGTGACTAGGGACATGGCCTGCTGATACCAGATTGATTTTGCTTTTGCTCTGTATGTAGTAAGCTCTCTAAGTCCATTGGAATGCTTTTTCCTTATCATTCAAATCTATGAAAGTTTGGCAAGACAACTTAGTTACCCCCCCCATACTTCTGCCTAGGATCTGCCTGATTTCTTGATTTAAGGAAGGAGTACATTGGGTAGGTAACAGCTATAGGGGGAATCCTAAAGCTTTTTACCTAGAAAATGGTGTAAGACACATGCTGGAGAATTATTTTGGCCAAGGGACTACAAGGAGCTAAGGTATCTAAACTACTCACCCATAGTATTGATTAAAGGCTGATTGGAGATGAGCATTCATGGATAGGTATTTCTGGTCTGTGGAATGAGCTGGCAGATTGTATTCCAAAAGCCAAAGATACATAAGTCAGTGCCTTCCAATCAAGCTAGTATGATAGGAGTAGTAAAGAGATGCAAGGGGCTGCTGACAGACCGCTGACAGTATCTACTATACATTGTTAAAGCAATAGTCATGCCAAAGGGATCTTGTATTATAGAGTCCAGTGATGCCCACCTAAAACTTTTAATATTAACCATCTCTCCTCAAAGAGAAGACAACCTAAGTTAGATAGTTACACTTATTCTATCCCTCTTTATCCTTTTATTTCCTTTTCCTTTGGTAGGAGTTTACATTTCTGTTGTCATTATCTTTCCTCTTCACATGGTAAGTCTAACTTCCTCACCCCCATATGTATTTCCATGGCCTATGAGAATGTTGATCACTTTGTGGTCACAGTTAGTATCTGTTGAAGGAATGAAAGTACAAATGAATGAGTCCATGAAATTATTTTTCTTTTTTTTTAAATTTCAGATTAACATGAAGGTAGAAAAGATTAGAAATGCAAATGGTAAAGTTCAAGTTGTAGTTGAGCCCTTCACCCCTTAGAGGGGTGTACTGTATACCCTTACATTGTGCACATTGGGTGAGAACTGCCAATCACTCTTTGTCCTCCCTTTCCATTATTTTCTTCCCCACCTTGAACATAATTGTGTTTTTCTCTCATGCAGGCATGTAGTTGTTTGTCTATTAGTTTCATATTAGTATTGAGTATGTTTGATATTTGCTTTTCCATTCCTGTGATACTTTACAAAGAAGAATGCATTTAACTCCATCTGAGTAAATACAAAAGATGTAAAGTCTCTATCTTTCTTTATGGGTGAATCGTATTCCATGGCATACATATATCACCATTGGTTAATCCATTCCTGGGTGAAGGGCACTTGGGTTGATTCCATGTTTTGGTGATTATGATCTGAGATGCAATAAACATTCTAGTGAAATTTTTCTTAAGGTAAAATGATTTTTTTTGGGGGGTGGTGGTCAAATCCCTAGTAATGGGTTTGGGAAATCAAATGGAGAACCCAAGATGAACCCAGCTTCATATCACTATTTGATCTTTGTTAAACCAAACAAAACCACACATTGGGGAAAAGAATCTCTACTTAAAAAATAGTGCTGTGAGAACTAGTTAGTCACATGCAGAAGATTTAAACTGGACCCACACTACTCACCACTTACAAAATTTGACTCTCTGGATAAAAGACTGAAATTTAAGACATGAAATGATAAAAATCCTAAAAGAAAGTGTAGGAGAAAAACACTCTTGATTCTATCAGCCTGGGAAAAGAATTTATGAAGAAAACACTCTTGGAAATTGCACCAACACCAAAAAAGAGATAAATGGGACATGATCAAGCTAAAAAGCTTCTGCAGGGGTAAGATACAACAACTAAAGTAATCAGCCTACAAAATGGGAGAAGATATTTGCATGCTATAAATCTGACAGAGGGCTGATAACTGGACTCGACCTAGAGAAAAACTAATCAACAAGATAAAAGCAAACAATCCCATTTATAAGTGGACAAGAGAGTTGAAGAGAAGCTTCTCTGAACATGATAGCCAAATGGCTAAAACATGAAAAAAATGATCATGATCTATAATCATTAGAGAAATGCAAACCAAAACCAATCTGAAATTTCACCTAACCACAGTGAGAATAGCCCACATCACAAAATCCCAAAGCTGCAGGTGCTGATGTGGATGTGGAGATAAGGGGACACTTTTACACTGCTGGTGGGACTGCAAACTAGTACAGCCTCTTTGGAAAGAAGTATGGAGAATCCTCAAAGAGCTTCCATCAAATTATTATTATTTTTTTTTTTTTGTAGAGACAGAGTCTCACTTTATGGCCCTCGGTAGAGAGCCGTGGCCTCACACAGCTCACAGCAACCTCCAACTCCTGGGCTTAAGCGATTCTCTTGCCTCAGCCTCCCCAGTAGCTGGGACTACAGGCGCCCGCCACAACGCCCAGCTAGTTATTTTTTAATATATCTTTGACTAAGATAATCCACAGTCTCTATTAAAACTACATAATGGGAAAAAACATATAATTATTAGGTGGTGATTCCTGATTTAAGGATCTGAAGAGTATTATGTTCGTTTTATATCTCCAAGAGTGGCAGTGGTCTTATACATATTAGAACTTAACATGTTGTTCAATTTATTCATTACTCATAAAAAATGTGTTCCCATGTATTTGTATGACAAGTGTATGATGTTTTCAAACATTTTACCTTTATAATTTATTTCTCATAGCAGGACTCTGAAGCAGGTTGACAGGTATTATAATTCCAATTTTTCATATGAGGAAAACTTCATTTTGTAAAAGAGTAAATGAGTTTTTCCAATGATGCAAAAGGTAAAGGGTGAACCCATGACTAATTCCTAATCATTTATTCAGCATGTAGATGCTGAATGTCTATTCTAATTCAAGCTCCATCTTAGGCCTAGTGAATAAATACATAGAGAATTTATGTCCCTAGATATAAAAAGTTCACATTCCAGGATCAGAGATACGCAATTATTTCCAATGGAGTGAACATGTAACTCAAGGTTAAGATCTCGGTGTGTGGTGAAAAAACACAGATTCAAATCCTAATCTCACTGTTTTCAATCTTTCTCTTGTTGTGGCAGGTTATTGGTTTTCTCTGGGCTTCATTTTCTCCTGTTCTTAAAAATGTGAATAGAAAGAGTCTTAAATTTATAAGGTAGTCATCAAAATCCCATAAGGCATGCAGGACCATGCCAGCCACATAACAAACACTGGATCAAACTAGTTGCTACCATAAATGTTGCATAGATCTTCAAGATGTATTGGAAGAACGGTAAGTAAAGCAGTTCATATAACCCAGGAAAACAGAGTATCATGGATTCCCAGAGGAATCCACAGTCTAACTATCCTACAAGGAGAAGAGAGGAAACAAATTTAAGGCATGTCACAGGGACTGGGTCCAGGGACCACAAATAGGGGGACTTTTTCTGATACAAGGACGAGTGAAGGCATTGAAGGAAGGAGATAGTTCAAAGCAGGAGTGAAATGGGATGACATGAAGAAAAAGCTCTTGTTCTAAGGCAACAAATGTGGATTTGACCCCGTAGTTAATAGGGATCCATTGGCTCATTCCAGCAAAGAGAATAACCTGATTTAGGCAGACACGGTGGCTCACCCCTACAATCCTAGCACTCCAGGAGGCCAGGGAAGGAGGATGCCTTGAGCTCAGGAATTCAATACCACGTTGAGCAAGAGGGAGACCCCATTGCTACTAAAAATAGAAAAATTAGCCAGGCGTCATGGGAAGCCCTTGTAGTCCCAGCTACTCAGGAGGCTGAGGCAAAAGGATTGCTTCATACCAGGAATTTGAGGTTGCTGTGAGCTATGATAATGCTACTTCCCTCTACCCTGGACAACAGAGTGACGCTCTGCCTCAAATAAATAAATAAATAAATAAATAAATTGTGATGATGCAACAGGGTATCCTAAAATACACTTTCCTTTGTTATTACAACATGGAGGCTGAGCTTGAAGTGAAGTTTGAAGAATCAAAAAACCAATCTAGGGAAGCACAGACCCAGGAAAGACACAATGATGTAAGGACCTGAACTGGAGATGAGGACAGGTGAGGAAAGTGTGCACGTCATGGAACAGAAAAGATTTGGTAGGAAGAGGGAAAGTGAGAAGTCAAAATAGAGGATGGTGAGCATTGGCACCTGGGTTGGTACTCTGAGTGTGGAATATTCACACATAACACAAATATTTAAGAAAAGGAACCAATTTTGAAGAAATGGAGGAGAAGATGGAGTGGGGAAGATTATAACGAGCTCGGTTTTAGATGTGGTCATGTGTTCTTTCTGCTACATTCTGCTACCTGAGAAAGTTGTGAATCCTTTAGCATTTGATTTTTAAACAAAAGAAGATAATATATTCAGAGATACAGAGTGGGAGAAGAGTTTGTCTGTGTCAACATCTGAATTCAAACTGAAGAGCAAGACAACTCCAGTGCCAGAGTGTCTGGAATAATTTAGTGTCATGAACCAGGGCCAATGTCCCAGTAAACACCAGATCAGATACACACACACACACACACACACACACAAATACATTCAGAAATTATATACAAATGACTGCATCATATTTGTTTATTTTTCTCAACCAACATGTAAAGGGTTCTGCACCTCTCAATTATTCAATAAATATTTCTTTGGTGAGATTTGGTGGTCATCTGCTCACATGACTTTTCATTCTTTTCTTAGAGCCTTCAAATAGAATTTTATCATACCTTTATTACGGAGTAATTTGAAACCAGAAATTTTATTCTGTGCCTGTCACAGTGAATGATAATAATCACCTTCAATCCATCAAAGTAATTTCATGTCCAAGCCAGAGACAATTCTTCTCTTAAAATTCTGATAAATTTGTTGTGATACAATTGCATCGACTAAGCAATTAACAAGTAACAGGGCTGAGATTGCAACAGCGGCATAAACAACAGAGCAATTTAACAGAGCAAGTGACAAAACTGTCAGGTGACTGAATCTCATTTGACAGCCTTACCCAGTTTTAATATCTGACTATTTGTGTTCCAGGATTAATGTAAATGAAGCATGAGAATAGGTTTGTTGCAGTTTGCTTTTTTTTTTTTTTTGCATACTTATTCAGGTCATAGCTGGTGATTATGCTGAAGAATTTTAACCGATGACAATGAAATGATGTTTACCTTGACTTGTACTTATGAAAATGTGTGTATATGGCATTCAAGGTAAAGTTCGGGTACAGCACACAAGCTTACCTCACTCAAAATGAGCTCTTGGGCTGTGGAATGAATGTCATCATCTATGTAACACCTATTGAATACCGAGGAGTCAACTTTTGCAATAAAAAAAAAAAAGGTTTCAAGTTTGACATTCATATCCTCAAAATAAGAAAAACAGTCTCAAACACTGTATAGGTTTCACATTGACATGTGTCACAGACTCACCAGAAAAAAAGAAAATCTTCTTGGATGTAACATATTCACAGGTGAGTTCATTCTAACTGCATTATGGATGTAATTTTTTTTATCCATTAAGCATATACTCTCAATTCCACATTGTCCTCAAGCAACTGTATTTCCAATGATAATTCTAACCAAACTGAAAACAGCTTTAAATATTCTTCCACTCTCCTAAAAGAGGAAATTAGAATCTGTAGGTAAGACGACCGCTATATAAAAGTTTATGTGTAGACAAGAAAATTCAACCATGACAGTTACTACTTCCACTCCTAAAAAGTAGGAGGCGATTGCCACCGAGTTAAAGGCTTATGTAAGGCGAACAGTAGTCACGTGGCTGCCACTTGCTTCCAATTAACAGGACCCCATGGTTGGTATATGCCTCAGCCATAATTTTGTGCAAATACCTTCTCCTAAATTATTGATTTTAAAAAGCTATCAAAATTGTTTTTATGGATTTGGGCAGAAACTGGCAGGAAGTGTAAAAAGAAAGGAACGAGGTAAAAGGCAGGGGGTATCATTTCCCTCTTCCTGGGAAGCTGCTTGTCCCTGGGGCATGGAAGGAAAACCCACAGAACCTGTAGCAATGCAGGTGGCAGCCTGTCCTCTGAGAACCAAGGGCCCGTGAGCAGCCCTCTAGTTGATGGAGCACATGGGCTACATCCGTCACCCATCACGATGGGTGCTTTATTTCTTTGAGTTTACATCTACTATCAGATAAATACCTGGACTCCTCAGATAAAACCAGTAAAAAGACAATAGCCCTGACTTAAAGAAATTTGAAGCAGTTAGTCTGTTCCTATGCTTTTCAATACCTACAGCACTTAAAACATTTTCAAAAACATTTTTCCCTCTCCTTCAAGAGAAAATTAATGTTCCACAAAAAGAAAATGGTATTGTAGAATTTCTTCTTTGTCTGGTATTGTCGTCAAAGTCTGTTCCATCGCTTCAGGGACATGAACATGGTATGTTATAATAACACCTATTGAGAATATTGGCTATTACGTATGTCACCTTCTCAGAAAGCTATAGAATGTGTCCCCTCTGCCAACGCAGGTCCTGAGACCCCCACATACACAATCTGACCATGATCCAGCAGACACTTTCATGTAGACGATATGCAGTGTTGCTTTTGGGATATAAATCATGAACAGAAGCCAAGGAACATTCAAGCAAGCAAGAAATTAATAAGGGAGAGATTCTAAATTATCTTTTTGTTCTCATGAGAAAAACCCAGATTATAAAAGAAAACCAGCTACACTCTGGGGGATATTTACTGACATTGTTGACATTTTGAGGACCAGGTCATTCATCAGAAGGTTCTCCCATACAGATGAATGAAGAAATGTGAAAAGATTTCTGGAAGTATTAAAGACAAATGTGGTCCGTATCCCAAACAGGCCACAGAGACATAAATGGCTCTGCTTGTAAAATCTTTCCTAATGTCATAATTACCTTTTACTTTGTGGCCATCCAGGCTAGTGAATGAACACATAAAGAACGGTCCACTATACTTAAATATCCAGAAAGGAAATCTACTCTTTTGCCCAACAAGTAGCTTTATTTAATTGAATCTTCTCTCCTCCATATCTGTAGTTATATAATAAATGTATGTTGGATTGAACTGAATACACGATCCTATAGATAGCTTGAAGGATAACCGTCTATGACTATTGATAACTTGATCTGCTTTATGTGACATTTTTCTCCATGAGGTAGCTATACCATCCCTGCATGGAGAAGCAGAAGGCAGGCAGGCCGAGCCCTCTGAACTCCCCATGGGCAGTTAGATTAGGGAGACTGGCTTGCCCTGCAGGAGTCATACCTGTTTTCCCCTCCTCCTTTTATTTTTTTTTTTCCAGGAGCATAGTTATAATATTTTATTGATCACATCCTCTTTCTTTTTTTTTTCACACTGATTGCATTTGTTAGGTAAAGTCCCTCTTACAATTGTGCCTTTCCCCCAAAAGGTGTGTCACACACAGAGACCCCACCCCTCCCTTCTCCCCTCTCTCTGCTCTTCCTTTCCCCCACCCCCCTCCCTCCTTCTCTATTTTTTGTTTACTTCTTTTTTAATTGTTGGGGATTGGTTGAGGGTACACAGAATCAGGTTACCTTGATTGCTTTTGTTAGATAAGGACACTCTTGTATTTTTGTCCCACCCCCAAAAGGTGAGCCACACCCCTTGTCCCCCAACCCCCTCCTTCCCATTCTCAGCTCTTCCCATCTCCCACCCCTCACTGTGTACTAGGACCTTCATTGTCCTCATATCAGAATTGAGTACATAGGATTCTTATCTCTCCATTCTTGTGATGCTTTACTAAGATAATGTGTTCCACCTCCATCCAAGTTAATACAAAGGTTGTAAAGTCTCCATCGTTTTGAATGGCTGAATAGTATTCCATGGTGTACAAATACCACAGCTTTTTTTTTTTAATTTATTGTATTATTTGGGATTCATGGAGGGTACAAGAAACCAGGTTACAGTGATTGCATTTGTTAGGTAAAGTCCCCCTTACAATCGCGTCTTGCCCCGAAAAGGTGTGGCACACACCAAGGCCCCACCCCCTCCCTCCTTCCCTCTCTCTGCCCTTTCTTTCCCCACCTTCTTTCTCTCTCTGCTCTCCCCTTCCCCCCCAACCCCTGCATCCTTAATTGTCCTTAATTGTCCTCATATCAAAATTGAGTACATAGGACTCATGCTTCTCCATTCCTGTGATGCTTTACTAAGAATAATGTGTTACACTTCCATCCAGGTTAATACAAAGGCTGTAAAATCTCCATTTTTTTTTTAAACGGTTGGATAGTATTCCGTGGTATACATATACCACAGCTTGTTGATCCATTCCTGGGTTGGTGGGCATTTAGGCTGTTTCCACATTTTGGCGATTGTAAATTGAGCTGCAATAAACAGTCTAGTGCAAGGGTCCTTATGATAAAAGGATTTTTTTGCTTCTGGGGAGATGCCCAGCAATGGGATTGCAGGATCAAAGGGGAGGTCTAGCTTGAGTGCTTTGAGGGTTCTCCACTCTGCCTCCCAAAATCCCCAGAGAAAGTGTGGGGAAAACACTGGAAGCTGTCACCCCTCCTCCTTTTAAATACATTAACAGCTGACTATCCCCAGTTCCCTGTTACCTAGCTGTTTCCTGGGGGCTTGGAATTCTTTTAATCCTATCTTTTGAATTTGAACCTTACATTTTCTATATACTTTGTGTTAAAGATCAATAAAAGGTTTGATCAAGAAGTCAGCCATCTGCTGCATTGTCTCAATCAGCCACTGTGAGTCAACGTCCGCCTCTCTCCAGGCTTCCTAGACTTCACGCATTAAGTTAGTGTGGAGTCTCGTTATTCCCCCCAGCTCGTCTCCCCTGCCAACTCCAGCCCAGATCAGCCAGCAGCAAACCCGGACATACTCTGTTATAATCTAATATCTACCTCCCTCCTACGTTATTAATGTGTTAGACAATGAAGAATTAATATGAATGTGAACAGCAGGAAACATTTTATTCATCCAATTTTTTATTCATTAACACATATTTGAGTGTCTGTTATATTATATATTATAGCTCAGTGATTCACAGCAGGGAAGAATTTTGCTCTCGAGGGGATGTTTGATAACGGCTGGAGATATTTTTTGTTATCCCAATGGAGAGGACACTACCAGCATGAGTGAATACAGACCAGGCTGACATTCTGCTAAACATCAGGCAATGTCCAGGTCAGTCTCCACAACAAAAATACCGTTCAGCCCATAATGTCAATAGCCCTTCTGTTGAAAAGCCCTGCTCTAGGATGTGATAATAAGAAAGAGAAATAATTGTTTCTATATATGGCCATCGTCTCCTATTACCACTATGCTACTATAGTTTAAAAGATTGTACCCTATGGAAATCCAAAATTGATAGATACATGAATACTTAACTTCATAGAAAGCTAAAGAAACTCATGGTCAGTGACCACCTGTTTTGGCCAAATGCTACGTAATGTCATGTATTGTGAAGTATGTTCGTACCTCTTCCAGAGCAGAACATACATTCCTTTCTAACCAAACAAGCACATTTTCAGGCCATTATGACAGAGTCCTAATGAAGTTGTAATCCCAGAATCCTACGATGGCAATAGCCTTTCCATTTTCCACTAATTCCCTGGATTTATAGCATGCCTTTTGCTATCAGTTGTTCCAGATACACAATTGTTGATCAAGTCCCTTCACACTGAAAATAATTTTATGATGTCCTTCTTAATGTCAAAGGACTTCCACTGCCTTTAATTGTTTGCTCACCTTTGACCTCTGTTTCCATGATCATTGCCTAGATGGAAACCTGAAGTTCATACAATTTGCCTTTTGACATCCAGCTCGATACTGGTTCTTTGTTTCAGTGTATCAGATGCAGGGCATCTTCTGCCAGTAATCATGCATCAAAATTCCTCTCTAAACGTGAAAAGAAGGATTGGAAGAGAAGCTGCAGACAGCATGCATTTAACTTGAGATGTGGTAAAATTTTCATCCCGACAGCTCTCAGAACATGTGAATATATGATGGAAAAGGTACCAGTCATGAATGGGATTGATAAAGATAGATGATTGATAGATAGATAGACACACAGATAGACAGATGGAGTGCTTTAATAGATTGTCTTTATACTTATGGAAGGCATGGACTTGGTAAAAACATTGAATATATTGGATGACAAAGCCAGAGGTACAAAAGACCCATGATAGGTTTAAGAGATTGTAGTAAATCTAAAGACTTGAAATTTCACCAGAATACCAAAAAGGCCTGCAATGAATTGTGCTGGGATTAACAATGTCAAACCACCAGGGTTCAGATCCTGACACAACCTCTTGAAAAAAAAGCAGTGTGAGTCTTGGCAAGTGATTTGGTATCACTGTGACTGGCTTTTCTTTCCTATAAAGTTGGTTTAATTACACTTTTACCTTCGTCAGGTTAATAATTCATGTATTTAAAGCCTTAGAAAAATGTCTGACATAAAGTTAATGCTAAGTCAGTCTGGCAACAGAGGGGCATGATTTTACTGCAGCCAATGTGAAGGGAAAAGTAAATTGGGGAGAAGAGGGCAGTGATTGATTTAACTCAACATCAATTTTTAAAATACTCATTTTTTTAAATTAGTATTCAAAAAGTAAATACATAAAAGCCCCTGCGCCTGCAGGCTGCCTCAGAGATGAATAGTAATGCAATGAAAGGACACAGCAGTCCTTCTTTGAGCTCTGTTATTCAAACCACATCTGAAGAACTGGCAATAAACAAAGTAAAGGGAAGATGGAGGAGAGAAGGCAGGCTACGGAAGAGATTCAAAGCCAGGTCACAGGAGAAATGACTGATTAAAGCCAATAAGATTTGGCCCACGGGGGCGGTGCCTGTGGCTCAGTCAGTAGGGCGCCGGCCTCATATACTGAGGGTGGCGGGTTCAAACCCAGCCCCGGCCAAACTGCAACCAAAAATAGCTGGGTGTTGTGGCGGGCACCTGTAGTCCCAGCTGCTCGGGAGGCTGAGGCAAGAGAATCGCTTAAGCCCAGGAGTTGGAGGTTGCTGTGAGCTGTGTGAGGCCACGGCACTCTACCGAGGGCCATAAAGTGAGACTCTGTCTCTACAATAAAAAAAAAAAAAAAAAGATTTGGCCCACGGAAAAGGATCTCACAGGAGATGTGGTGGACATAAGGGAGGCCGTCCACTTATCTGAAGAGTTGTCCCATCAAGAGAAAATAGATCTGCACTGTTCCAAAATGAACAGTTAGGAGAGGGACAGCAAGGAAACAAAATCCAGCCCATTCTAGTTATATAAGTTTCCTTGAAGAACATTTCAGAGATAAAAAGCTCTGCCTCAAAAAGTCTAGCACTACTTTTCTCAAAATCGATTCAAGAATAGAGTTGGTGGAGGGATGACCGGCAGATGCTTTATTTAATCTTGTTGGCAAGGTGAGTTAAGGGGCAGGAGAGTTGCAGGTTGGTCAGGGAACAAATGGCCCGGGTGTGATGAAGGTTATGGGGCGGAGGTCCCCTGAGGCAGGAACACGTGGTCCTCAACCATCACGGAGCAAATCTGAGAGGGGGCAGCCCACACAGAGCCCAAGTCCCAGGAAGCAGAAAGGCCGACAGTGGAATTCCAGTGCAGACATGACACGGCCAAATCCAAAGAAGAAGAATTTAACAAGACAAATCACTGAGGATTCCTTCAAATGCTGCCTCCTCAGCAAGACCATCTTCTGCCCATAACGTCTGTTCGTTTCTCATAGAAATTCTAATATTCACTGTTTTGGTTTTCTCTACATTTCACTATTTATTATCTGAAATTTATTATTTATTGCCTAAAATCATCTTATTTATTTGTGTTTACTGTTTTAGTTTTCATTTTCTAAAATGTCAGCTCCAAGGCTGGGCACAGTGGCTCACACCTGTAATCCTAGCTCCCTGGGAAGCCAAGGCAGGTGGATCAATTGAGCTCACAAGCTGGAGACCAGCCTGAGCAAGTGCAAGACCCAGGCTCTATTAAAAATAGAAAAACTAGCCGGACACTGAGGTGGGCACCTATAGTCTCAGCTACTTGAAAGGCTGAGGCAAGAGGATTGCTTGAACTCAAGAGCTTAAGTTTGCTGTGAGCTGTGATGACAATACAGCTCTCTACTCAGGGCAACAGAGTGAAGTACTACTCCGCCCCCCAAAAAAAGTCAGCTGCACAATAGCAGAGACCTTTGTCTACTTTTTGCCCACTGTATACTCAGCACCCAAAGCATAATCCGTAAACAATCACTCAAAAGGTCAATAAATGAATGTCCGGACCGATAAATAAAGAACTAAGTCAGCCAGAGACAGTGGAGGCTGTCCAGAGAACAAGCTCTTTCTCTTTTCAGAATTAACTCTAAGGCTCATGATAGACCACCTGTTCATAAATTCAAACCCAGTGGTTTGGAGAGCAGTGGCATGTCCTAGACAAGTAAGGATACTTGAGAAAACTGAGAGTGAAAAAATGTGTAAGAAAATTTCAAACACTGGGAGAGGGTGGATATGGCCAATGACACCAGTGCTTTCCAAAGGCTCATCCCAGAAGCAGCACCGGAATCACTCGAGAACTTGTCAGGTTGCAAATTCTTGACCTCCTGGTTTAGATCCACTGACCCCAAAGCTCCAGGAGTGGAGCCTAGCAATCGTGTTTTAACAAACTCTTCCTAGGTAGTTACAGGGCAAACCCCAGTTCAAAAGCTGTCAGGTCATATGGTCTTTGGTGGCCCATGCAGGGCTCACACTCGGGTTCCCTGTTTCCACAGGAAACAGAGGACACAGGAATAAGCCCCAGGTGGTAGAAGGAAATTGCTAGGGCATCCCTAACCAAAGCAAACACTCCGTGGAGCATGAAAACAACAACAACAATAGCAACGAGAATAATTTTTCAGGGTATTGATTCTTTGTCTGTTGAAGCAGAACAAATACGTTCTTTAGGAAAATGCTAGATTTAACACTAAGAGATATTATTTTCATACCAGAGTTCTCAGAGCCTTAACACTAACAGAAATTGTTACTCTCCAATAAAATGAAGGCCTGCTAAGTTTTTGCCCATATGTATTTGATGAAGAATCCTCATTTCCATGGTGCATCTTTCAGGAGGAGTGTTTTCTGAACACTATCTAAGCAGCATGGCCCAAGAATGATTAATTTCTTTGAGAACCAGATACTCTGAAGCAGAATGCCCAGAAGAGGTCCTGGTGGACTCCAAGACACAAATTTTTGTCCATACCTAGACATATCTCTATTTTGAAATGTTCCTTTCTAACAGTGGGGAATTTTTTGCTCCAATGCAAGATAAGGTTGATCTTTATACTTCTAGAAAATTGTATCCTCCACTAAAGGTAGCATGAAGAACAGTTGCGCCAATGAGCCTGGGATTGTTTTCTAGACCACAAGCATCCAATACGTTCCCACTTTTTTAGTGTTTATGCAAATGAAAAAAGAAAAGATCCTTCCTAGGTTGCTTTTTCTTTTTCTTTTTTCAGTTTAAAAGGATTAAAAGTGAACTCAGTTGTGATTCATTATACCATATTACCTGTGTCAGGCATTAGAAAATTGCATTTCAGCTGAGAACATGAAAATACATACATGAGTTACAGTGATGGTAAACAACTTTGTAATTAATTTATTGAAGCATTTGCAATTTTCATCTGAAAGCAGAAGGAACAATATAGAATGTTGAACAAAAAAAAATTAATCTTTATGTATAATGCTCATTAAAATACAGGAAGAATTCAATGCTATCTAACCAAAAATACCATCCAAGCTGTATCAGAAGAGACCCCAGCAGCCCATGAGTTGGTAAAGTACACGAAGAAAGCTTAATGAACACTAATTAATCAAAGCAATATTTAGTTCCATTTCCAATTAACTCCCACAATGAATGCTTGTCTGAGAGACTATGGATGCCTGCGAGACAGGTCTATTATTTATTTAGGCATTATTTATTTATGCCCCCAACTACATCCGAAAATAATTGATTCAAACCACAATGTAAGTAATCAATACAGAAAAACTATTTTCAGAAGCACAGAGAAAAGAAATGAGTCAGACACTAAGTGGGGGGAAGGAAAGTAATTATAGAATAAAACCTAAGATGAAGGAAGTCAGAAACCAGCAAATATTTAGCTTTAAAAAGCTTCCTGACAATTTTGTGTGTGTGTGTGTGTGTGTATGTAGAGTTCCAAATCTTTCATTACCTACTACTGAAGCCTAGCAGTGGACAAAGTTTATCTTAACACTAAATTCAGGAAAAAATATATCACATAGAGGGCAGCGCCTGTGGCTCAATGGGTAGGGCGCCAGCCCCGTAGGCTGGAGGTGGTGGGTTCAAACCCAGCCCCAGCCAAAAACTGCAAAAAAAAAAAATCACATGGGTCCTCATATAGGAAATACTGAATAAAGTTATGTATAATATCTTTAGTTCTGTTTTAGCTTTTAAATGTGGCAATCTCAATAGGACCATTTCTCATATGACTTCTCTAGACGCCAAGGACAGAGTTTTATAATGTCGTTCTACGGAACGCAGCTCAGTCTATACTGATCAAACCTAATACAGTTTTTTTTTTTTTTATTTAAAGTTTTTATTTTTTTTGTAGAGACAGAGTCTCACTTTATGGCCCTCTGTAGAGTGCCATGGCCTCACACAGCTCACAGCAACCTCCAACTCCTGGGCTTAGGCGATTCTCCTGCCTCAGCCTTCCGAGTAAAACCTAATACAGTTTTAAAGTTTAGAGCTAGGAGAAACGACTAGGTGATGTTCCTTTTGGAGCAACCAAGTTAACTATTAAATACTTTATTTTTTTTATAGAAAATGCTGCTTTTACTCATAATAAATTTACATAGCATGTCTAATTTACCAAAGCACTTTTGCATCAAAATACAAGCAGTCCCCAAGTTATAGCCACCGTCTTAAGTACAACAACTCACATGAATGGAGGCTGTTAGGTAAATGTACCTGTTCCCAACTTACATACAAATTCAACTTAAGAACAAACATACAGAACTTATTTATAACCCACGAATGGTCTGTAACACAAATCTTTTCATTTTTTTAAAATTAAATCCTAATTGTGTACATTAATGCAATCATGGGTACCATGTGCTGAACTTCACTTTAGCTGAACTTCCAACAGGACTCTGACAGACCATTCACATACAGGGAAGCTGTCGAGTATTTGAAGTTTATCTGATCTGTGTTGTCGGTTGAGTCCTGCCCTCAGCCAGTGATTTTCAACCGCTGTGTGGCGGCACACTGGTGTGCTGTGGAGGATCTTAATTGTGCCATGAAATTTTTTTTTTTTTTTTTTTGTAGAGACAGAGTTTCACTTTATGGCCCTTGGTAGAGTGCGGTGGCCTCACACAGCTCACGGCAACCTCCAACTCCTGGGCTTAAGCGATTCTCTTGCCTCAGCCTCCCGACTGGCTGGGACTACAGGCACCCGCCACAACGCCTGGCTATTTTTTGGTTGCAGTTTGGCCGGGGCCGGGCCTGAACCCACCACCCTCGGTACATGGGGCCGGCGCCCTACCAACTGAGCCACAGGCGCCGCCCTATGCCATGAAAATTTTTTTTTTTTTTTTTTTTTTTTATTGTTGGGGATTCATTGAGGGTACAATAAGCCAGTTACACTGATTGCAATTGTTAGGTAAAGTCCCTCTTGCAATCATGTCTTGCCCCCATAAAGTGTGACACACACCAAGGCCCCACCCTCCTCCCTCCATCCCTCTTTCTGCTTCCCCCCCATAAACTTAATTGTCATTAATTGTCCTCATATCAAGATTGAGTACATAGGATTCATGCTTCTCCATTTTTGTGATGCTTTACTAAGAATAATGTCTTCCACTTCCATCCAGGTTAATACGAAGGATGTAAAGTCTCCATTTTTTTTAATAGCTGAATAGTATTCCATGGTATACATATACCACAGCTTGTTAATCCATTCCTGGGTTGGTGGGCATTTAGGCTGTTTCCACATTTTGGCAATGGTAAATTGAGCTGCCATAAACAGTCTAGTACAAGTGTCCTTATGATAAAAGGATTTCTTTCCTTCTGGGTAGATGCCCAGTAATGGGATTGCAGGATCAAATGGGAGGTCTAGCTTGAGTGCTTTGAGGTTTCTCCATACTTCCTTCCAGAAAGGTTGTACTAGTTTGCAGTCCCACCAGCAGTGTAAAAGTGTTCCCTTCTCTCCACATCCACGCCAGCATCTGCAGTTTTGAGATTTTGTGATGTGGGCCATTCTCACTGGGGTTAGATGATATCTCAGGGTTGTTTTGATTTGCATTTCTCTAATATATAGAGATGATGAACATTTTTTCATATGTTTGTTAGCCATTCGTCTGTCATCTTTAGAGAAAGTTCTATTCATGTCTCTTGCCCATTGATATAAGGGATTGTTGGCTTTTTTCATGTGGATTAATTTGAGTTCTCTATAGATCCTGGTTATCAAGCTTTTGTCTGATTGAAAATATGCAAATATCCTTTCCCATTGTGTAGGTTGTCTCTTTGCTTTGGTTATTGTGTCCTTAGCTGTACAGAAGCTTTTCAGTTTAATGAAGTCCCATTTGTTTATTTTTGTTGTTGTTGCAATTGCCATGGCAGTCTTCTTCATGAAGTCTTCCCCCAGGCCAATATCTTCCAGTGTTTTTCCTATGCTTTCTTTGAGGATTTTTATTGTTTCATGCCTTAAATTTAAGTCCTTTATCCATCTCGAATCCATTTTTGTGAGTGGGGAAAGGTGTGGGTCCAGTTTCAGTCTTTTACATGTAGACATCCAGTTCTCCCAACACCATTTATTGAATAGGGAGTCTTTCCCCCAAGGTAAGTTCTTGTTTGGTTTATCAAAGATTAGGTGGTTGTAAGATGTTAGTTTCATTTCTTGGTGTTCAATTCGATTCCAAGTGTCTATGTCTCTGTTTTTGTGCCAGTACCATGCTGTCTTGACCACTATGGCTTTGTAGTACAGACTAAAATCTAGTATGCTGATGCCCCCAGCTTTATTTTTGTTACTAAGAACTGCCTTAGCTATACGGGGTTTTTTCCAGTTCCATACAAAATGCAGAATCATTTTTTCCAAATCTTGAAAGTACGATGTAGGTACTTTGATAGGAATGGCATTGAATAGGTAGATAGCTTTGGGAAGTATAGACATTTTAACAATGTTGATTGTTCCCATCCATGAGCATGGTATGTTCTTCCATTTGTTAATATCCTCTGCTATTTCCTTTCTGAGGATTTCATAGTTTTCTTTATAGAGGTCCTTCACCTCCTTCGTTAGGTATATTCCTAGGTATTTCATTTTCTTTGAAACTATGGTGAAGGGAGTTGTGTCCTTAATTAGCTTCTCATCTTGACTGTTATTGGTGTATACAAAGGCTACTGACTTGTGGACATTGATTTTATATCCTGAAACAATACTGTATTTTTTGATGACTTCTAGGAGTCTTGTGGTTGAGTCTTTGGGGTTCTCTAAGTATAAGATCATGTCGTCAGCAAAGAGGGAGAGTTTGACCTCCTCTGCTCCCATTTGGATTCCCTTTATTTCCTTGTCTTGCCTAATTGTATTGGCTAGAACTTCCAGCACTACGTTGAATAGTAAAGGTGACAGAGGACAACCTTGTCTGGTTCCAGTTCTAAGAGGAAAAGCTTTCAGTTTTACTCCATTCAGTATAATATTGGCTCTGGGTTTGTCATAGATAGCTTCAATCAGTTTTAGAAATGTGCCACCTATGCCTATACTCTTCAGAGTTCTAATTAGAAAAGGATGCTGGATTTTATCAAATGCTTTTTCTGCATCTATTGAGAGGATCATGTGATCTTTATTTTTGCTTCTGTTAATATGGTGGATAATGTTTATAGACTTGCGTATGTTAAACCAGCCTTGCATCCCTGGGATGAAGCCTACTTGATCATGATGAATGACTTTTTTGATGATAAGCTGTAATCTATTGGCTAGGATTTTGTTGAGAATTTTTGCGTCTATGTTCATGAGTGAGATTGGTCTGAAATTCTCCTTTTTGTTTGGGTCTTTTCCTGGTTTTGGTATCAGGGTGATGTTTGCTTCATAGAATGTGTTGGGGAAGATTCCTTCTTCCTCAGTTTTTTGGAATAATTTCTGCAGTACAGGAATAAGCTCTTCCTTGAAGGTTTGATAGAAATCTGGAGTGAAGCCATCTGGACCAGGGCATTTTTTAGTTGGAAGCTTTTTTATTGTTTCTTTGATCTCGGTGCTTGAAATTGGTCTGTTCAGGAGGTCTATTTCATCCTGGCTAAGTCTAGGGAGAGGGTGTGATTCCAAATATTGATCCATTTCCTTCACATTGTCAAATTTCTGGGCATAGAGTTTCTGGTAGTATTCAGAGATGATCTCTTGTATCTCTGTGGGATCAGTTGTTATTTCTCCTTTATCGTTTCTGATTGAGGTTATTAGAGATTTTACTTTTCTATTTCTAGTTAGTCTGGCTAATGGCTTATCTATTTTATTTATTTTTTCAAAAAACCAACTCCTTGTTTCATTAATTTTCTGAATGATTCTTTTGTTTTCAATTTCATTGATCTCTGATTTGATTTTGGATATTTCTTTTCTTCTACTGAGTTTAGGCTTAGATTGTTCTTCTTTTTCCAATTCCATAAGATCTCTTGTGATATTGTTGATGTGCTCTCTTTCTGTTTTTCGAATGTAGGCATCTAAAGTGATGAATTTTCCTCTCAAAACTGCTTTTGCAGTATCCCACAGGTTTTGGTAGCTTGTGTCTTCATTGTTGTTATGCTCAAGGAAGTTAATGATTTCCTGTTTTATTTCTTCCTTCACCCATCTGTTATTCAACAGAAGATTGTTTAATTTCCATGCCTTTGGGTGGGCTTGAGCATTTTTGTTAGAGTTGAGTTCCACCTTTAGTGCCTTATGGTCTGAAAAGATACAAGGTAAAATTTCAATTCTTTTGATTCTGTTGATATTTGTTTTGTGTCCCAGGATATGATCAATTTTGGAGAATGTTCCATGTGGTGATGAGAATAATGTATATTCTTTATCTTTGGGGTGGAGTGTTCTATATGCATCTATCAAGCATAGTTGTTCTAGGGTCTCATTTAAATCTCTTACATCTTTGTTTAATTTCTGTTTAGAGGATCTGTCCAGCTCTGTAAGAGGTGTGTTAAAGTCCCCTGTTATGATGGTATTATCAGATATCATATTGCTCAGACTGAGTAAGGTGTGCTTCAAGAATCTGGGAGCATTTAAATTGGGTGCATAAATATTTAGAATGGAAATGTCTTCTTGTTGTAGTTTTCCCTTGACCAATATAAAGTGACCATCTTTGTCTTTTTTTACTTTAGTTGCTTTAAATCCACATGTATCTGAAAATAAGATTGCAACTCCTCTTTTCTTCTGAATTCCGTTTGCCTGAAAAATTGTCTTCCAACCCTTGACTCGGAGCTTTAATTTGTCTTTTGAGGCCAGGTGTGTTTCTTGCAGACAGCAAATGGATGGCTTGTGTTTTTTAGTCCAGTCAGCCAATCTATGTCTCTTCAGTGGGGAATTCAAGCCATTAACATTTATTGAGATAATTGATAAGTATGGTAGTATTCTATTCATCTTATTTGGTGAGAGTCCATTGCTTAGTTTTATCTTTTGCATCAGTGTGGAGGTTAGGTTTTGTCCTTTGATTTCTGAGTTCTTACTTTGCTGCTGATCCATTGTGGTGGTCAGTGTGCAGAACAGGTTGAAGTATTTCCTGTAGAGCTGGTCTTGTTGTGGTGAATTTCCTCAATGTTTGTATATCCGTAAATGATTTGATTTCTCCGCCAATTTTGAAGCTTAGCTTAGCAGGGTACAGAATTCTGGGCTGGAAATTGTTCTGTTTAAGTAGATTAAAGGTAGATGACCATTGTCTTCTTGCTTGGAAAGTTTCATTAGAGAAGTCTGCGGTAACTCTGATGGATTTGCCCCTGTAGGTCAACTGGCGCTTACTCCTGGCAGCTTGCAGAATCTTTTCTTTTGTCTTGACTTTGGACAGGTTCATCACAATGTGTCTTGGAGAAGCTTGGTTAGAGTTGAGGTGACCTGGGGTCCGATAGCCCTCTGAAAGCAGTGTGTCAGAATCTTTGGTGATGTTTGGGAAATTTTCTTTTATAATATTCTCTAGTATGGCTTCCATTCCTCTGGGGCATTCTTCTTCCCCTTCTGGAATTCCTAGAACTCGTATGTTGGAACGCTTCATAAAGTCCCATAATTCTGACAGTGAACGTTCTGCTTTCTCTCTCTTCTTTTCTGCCTCTTTTACTGTCTGAGTTATTTCAAGAACTTTGTCTTCTACCTCTGAAATTCTTTCTTCTGCATGGTCTAACCTGTTGCTGATACTTTCCATTGTATCTTTAAGTTCCCTAATTGACTGTTTCAGTTCCTTCAGGTCTGCTATATCCTTTTTATATTCTTCATATCGTTCATCTCTTATTTGATTCTGTTTTTGGATTTCCTTTTGGTTATTTTCCACTTTATTAGCAATTTCCTTCATTGTTTCCATCATTTCTTTCATTGTTTTCAACATGTGTATTCTAAATTCCCTTTCTGTCATTCCTAACATTTCTATACTGGTGGAATCATCTGCAGTAGCTACCTCATGGTCCCTTGGTGGGGTTGTTCTAGACTGGTTCTTCATGTTGCCTGGAGTTTTCTGCTGATTCTTCCTCATGAGTGATTTCTTTTATCTGTTTCCTTGCCCTAATTTTCCTTTCACTTCCTCTTGCTCTTTAAGTTCTTGTGCAGTTGTGGGCGGGTTTAGACGGATTGAACACACGCGACCACTTGCCGGTTTTCCACTGTTTTAGTCCTCCTCTTGGGGTCCAGAAGTCTCTCGCTGACTCCCTGTATCTTCATAGGAGTGATGATAGGCAGTTCCCACCAGCCAGAGATGCCTGGAGTCCTATCTCCCCAGACTCACGGTGCCCAGATGCCGCCATGAAAATTTTTAAAGATCATTAATTAAATTATTTTCAGAGAAGTTCAAAGCCCAGTAAGAATACTCATTTTTATGCTTTTTTTTTATCAACATAATTGAAGTATGCTACAGAAGTTTAACTATAGCTTCAAGTGTGCAATATATTATGTTTCTTCGAAAAAAAAAAAAAGAAAAATACTGCTTTGGTTACATGTCCACTGAAATTATTCACATAAAGTTAAGTCTACCACACAGAAGAAATTGTTCTGCATATCTAAAAAATCAGCTACTAAAGGTGTCAAATAACCCTTCCATAACCCTTCCAATAAACACTTCCATGTTGGTTTTACTAAGAATATGTAAGAGATTATACCAAGAGAGAGTTTTTTGATTCTTTGTGGAGGTCCATCTCCCTTGTCAGCTAAAATTGGACTGGAGGGCTTAATTCATTTTGATGGCAGACAAGGTTGAGTGAGGCTTCCACTCCTGGACATGAGGGAAGTTACTTGGTTTCTCCAGCCCTGGCAATCCACTCAGTTTTGAGCCCATTTATATACTGGGCACTGTATATGTCTTTGAATGCACAGCTATTATTTCAAGTGCTTTGAAAATGGGTTATGTTAGCAGACTTGTTAACGTATTCAATTAATATTTACTGCACAACTTCCACACTCCAGGTACCATGGAAAGTCTGACAATACAATAAAGAGTGAGGCAGACTTAGTATCTGTCCTTACAAAGATGAGCAATAAAGAAATAATTGTACAGGGCGGCCCTCTGGCTCAGTGAGTAGGGTGCCGCCCCCATATACTGAGGGTAGTGGGTTCGAACCCGACCCCGGCCAAACTGTTACAAAAACATAGCCAGGCGTTGTGGCAGGCGCCTGTAGTCCCAGCTACTCGGGAGGCTGAGGCAAGAGAATCGCCTAAACCCAAGAGCTGGAGGTTACTGTGAGCTGTGACACCACAGCACTCTACCAAGGGCGGCAAAGTGAAACTCTGTCTATAAAAAAAAAGAAGAAGAAGAAGAAAGAAATAATTGTACACATTAAGATCTTAATTCCAATTGCGATGATTTATCAAAAAAAAAAAGGAGGTACTCAAAAAGCATATAGGGGGTGGTGCCTGTGGCTCAAAGGAGTAGGGTGCCAGCCCCACATACCAGAGGTAGTGGGTTCAAACCCAGCCCCGGCCAAAAACTGCAAAAAAAGAAGAAGATAAAGAAAAAAGAAAAAAAGAAAAAGCACATAGGGAAGAAGAAACATTTTAGCCACTCGCATTTGGGGAGTAGTATTGGGGTGGGTAACATTCTCAGGAATGGTGGGAACTGGCTCATTTGAGTGCAAAAAATATTCCGGGAGCATTTACTATGCTATGGCCCCAGGTTAGTCACTTTGGGGTGCAGAAATGACTAAGCAGCCTTTGCTGTTAATAACCTCAAAATCCAAAAAGTTGTTCTCTCTCTGTAGTCTAAAGAAAAGTTTATGGCTGCACAGAAGAATTCCTCAAGTCCAGAGGACAAAAGTCTCTCCTTTGAAATGACCAGAGAGCTTTTTGAAGGAAGAGATACTTGTGATGGGCATTAAAGAATGTAGAGTGCTGATGGAAGAAAAAGAGGAGAGGGGTATTTCGGTGGGCAGAAAGCAATTGCAGGGAGGTGGTGTGAGCAATCACAGGCCCCCGGCAGCCGTGGTGGAAGGACACATGGGAGTGAATTCGGGGTGTCAGGCCCAACAGTGGGTTGTCATCAGTTCCGGAGACTGTTAGACACCAGGTTACAAAGTCTGCTCTCCATTCAGGAGGGGAGGGGCCCGGGCCAGACTTTGATCAGGGCAGCAACATGGTACAAAGGGAGCTTTAAGAACTTCTAAACTCTGTGGGAGATTTTGAGAGATGTGAGACCAAAGTAAATCAGACCGGCTGGTGGTCCAGACAAGAGATCAGGGCCTGGACTGTGACAGTGGTAACAGAAATGAGAAATTAGTAAAGTATGCAGAGCGTCTAACTCCTAAGTACCTCATCTGATCACAGCAGTGGTGACGCCTCCATTGACTCGGATCTTGTGTGTCTCCAGGAGAACAGCTGGATCCTGGGAGACATCCCCCAAACCAAATGCAGGCTTATTTTACCACCCATCTCATGGATGGATTCGACTATGCAGGACTCCCTGTGCAGTCTTTGACTTAATTTTAAAGTCACATACTGTACGAACAACATTTTAACACTCATTCCTGTGCTCATAAGCGTATCCTTGAAGTTACCAAAACATTCATTTTTTCCACTCCTCTCTCTGCTTGAGTCTAAAGAGTCTTTGTTTCCTTTTTAATAAAAATATGTGTTTTTTCTGTCTCTTTAGCTGAGATCCCCCCTTATCACCCCAAAGGTCATCTGCAAACACGAGCTACAATGTCATATCTTGGAAGAGAAGGTAATGGAAAAAAATTCCAAATTCAATCAATGATTATTAGTACGTAATAAGCGTCTAAGAAACCTGGACAGCTATAGTCACAGAGACACCATCCTTTAATAGAGAAGAGACGTTCCAGTGACAATATTTATTACTATTAACTTTATGAGTGATGGTAGAACATAACACTGAAGGCAGTGGGTAGTCACATAGGGTTTAACAGTGAGACTTCCTATATTTACATCCCAGCTCTGTCACATATTAGCTGTGAGATCTGGGAAGAATGTGCTAAATATCAATGAGCTTCCATCCTCACATCTGAACAATGAGAGAGTTGCTCTAGAACCGTTTTTGAACTGTTCTAGACACAGCCCATTTATAGATGATAAGCATGGCTAATTTCATAGGTACACAACCTGTGTAGTCCAGACAGCTCACAAGTCTGCATATGCAAAGGGGGGCTCACCCTTGAATTAATGAAAATCTTAAAAATTTTTAATGAGGATACCCCCAAACTATGTACCCGGTCCTGGTGGTGAGGTCAGTTTGGTAGATTGAGATTAGCATTTTTTCTTAGTGAACTACATAAGAAGAGAAAATACCTACTTACTTCACACAAAGCCTAAGTATTCTTTCCCGAAACTCTCGCTTCTGTTTTATTTACCTGTATATACGTGGGGGGAGGGGGTGGCTGGGGATGGATTCTGTGTGTGTGCATTTGGTTGCAACATAAAATGTATTTTCTAATGTGAATTATGATCAGTCTCTTCCACTTCTAACTTTCTAGGATTCTATGTCTCTTGTTATCAACCAAGATAACATAATCAACAAGATCTTTTCTTTCTTGTCGGAAGAAAAACCCATTATCCAGTGGGAAAAACTAATGATTACATTAAAAGGATTCAAATTCAAAGCCAGCTAATGTAGTTTTCCTTTTGAAATGCTCCTATGCACATGAAAAAAATTATAAAGAAGTCTAATTAGAAAAATGTGAGATAAAACAATATTTATTCTAAAAAAAACAATATTTATTCTTTTTTTAATTAAATTATAGCTGTGTACATTAATGCAATCATGGGATACAATGTGCTGGTTTTATATACAATTTGAAATATTTTCATCACACTGGTTAACATAGCCTTCCTGGCATTTTCTTAGTTATTGTGTTAAGACATTTATATTCTGCACCTAGTAAATTTACATGTACAAGGGTAAGATGCACCATAGGTGTGGTCCCACCAATTACCCTCCCTCCATCCAGCCTCTCCCCTTCCATCCCCTCCTTCTCCCCTTTCCCCTTCTTCTTGGGCTATAATAGCTTTCATATGAAAGCTATAACTTGGTTTCTATATGGGATACTTTTTCTTCCATTCTTGAGATACTTTGCTAAGAACAATATGTTCCAGCTCCATTTTGGAAGGCTGTTTGGAGAACACTTAGAGATCTAAAAATAGACCTGCTATTCGATCCTACAATTCCTCTACTAGGTAAAACAATATTTAAATAAATCAAGATTAGAAAGACACAGAAAGGGTAGAATCAGGCTCTGTTGGCAACATGCAAGTATATATTCTCTGAAAATGGTAACACGCTTAATCGGCTTCTCATAAGTTGTGCCTTCCAACATCCCATTATACACATTAATAAAATTATTTTTAACTGTCAAGTATTTAGAACTTACATGAGCTCTTTAAAAAAAAATTACATTTAGTAGGATTATATACAATATTCTGATTTTTATTGAACCTGCACATTAAATCCAGGGTAAGGCACAGTATTCATGCAATAAGCACATTCCAGAGATGGGTGTGTTCATAAAAAACTGCCAAATATATCAAAACCATATAATTGTTTCATATTTAGAAAGCAATGACATTCTTTTCCTCTTAAAGAAACTACTTTTACAACACCCATTTACAAAATGAGAGCTTTCCAGAGATTAAAAGCTTTCTCTATCCAGAAATAGGATGGAGTTAAAACATTTCCCTGACACTCGAGACTCACCAGAGTTCAACAGGAAAGCTGTTAAGAAAACTCATTCAGCAGTAATACTCTTCCGAGTGAATGTTCAAAATATAAATTATCACCCAAAGGTGAATGGAAAGCCAAAGATGCCTCTGCTTATAATTACAGTTCCAAAACCATTTCAATCTAAGTACAATTTAGAAGTTTCATATATGTGAATTATTTTTCAAATTTCTACCATTGCAAGTGCAATAATGTGTGTTTGGGGTGTTCACCACAAGCACCTTGTAGATAAAACACTGTTTGAATATGCTTGGATACCCAGATTCTGAATCTGATGAATAGCAGTCATTTTTCTTCTGTAGTTAAGGAAGTCACGTTCCTATCCTGGCTAATAATATATAGTGCAAGAGGCATTCCTAAATTTGTCCCAGTATCAGACAAAAGATCACTGAGAAATAGCTTAGAGGCAATAAAACCAATCTGCATTGTGTGTGTATAAAGAAAGTGGCTATGCAGTAAAAAAAAAAAAAAAAAGGAGATGTGTGTGAATTAACAGTTTGCCAGTTAAGAAGTTAAAAGACTTGTGCTTGCCGTCCAACTCTAGCCACTATTTTGTCTTCCCTTGGGCTACAGCTCTTGTTAGCAAAGAGTAGGACATAAACATTTTCCCAGAGTCAGCTTCCAAAATTCCAAAGTAGGGTTATCAGAGAATTGGTGTCATGTGGACAAAGACCCCAGCCTTAATCTCTGTCAACCTGCTTTGTGAACTAGGGCCCCTTATTTACCTGCAAGGAGACTCAATGTTTTTCTCTTCTACAAGGTGAAAATGATTAAGCCACCCATTTCACAAACTTAACACACAAATGAAATAATTTTCTGTACAGGAAAACTGATCTATAAACAGCATTATAAATATTAAATCTTTGCCTTGGGGCTATCTGAGAAATATCCCAGAAGAAAAATCTACTTAGATATCCTGAAATCTCCAAGTTCCCTTTGTTTATAACATAATTATAAAGACATAATTCCAATATTGTCAAAATTATCCATAATTATAAGATGAACACAATTAGTGTAAAAAAAATACACTTTTTTCCCACTCTTTTTTTTTTTAATAAATCATAGCTGTGTACATTCATATATTCATGGGGCATCATTCACTAGCTTCACAGACGGTTTACCAAGTTTCACATATACCCTTGTAAGATGCACCGCTGGTGTAATCCCACCAATCCCCTCCCTCCCCTCCCTTTCCCCCTTCCCCCTATTCTTAGGTTGTAACTGGGTTATAGCTTTCATGTGAAAACCCTAAATTAGTTTCATAGTAGGGCTGAGTACATTGGGTACTTTTTCTTCCATTCTTGAGATACTTTACTAAGAAGAATATGTTCCAGCTCCATCCATGTAAACATGAAAGAGGTAAAGTCTCCATCTTTCTTTAAGGCTGCATAATATTCCATGGTATACATGTACCACAATTTATTAATCCATTTGTGGATCAGTGGGCACTTGGGCTTCTTCCATGACTTAGCAATTATGAATTGGGCTGCAATAAACATTGTGGTACAAATATCTTTGTTATGATGTGATTTTTGGTCTTCTGGGTATATGCCCAGTAGAGGGATTACAGGATTGAATGGCAGATCTATTTTTAGATCTCTAAGTGTTCTCCATATCTCTTTCCAAAAGGAATGTATTAATTTGCATTCCCACCAGCAGGGCAAAAGTGTTCCCTTTTCTCCACATCCGCGCCAACATCTCTGGTCTTGGGATATTGTGATATAGGCTAGTCTCCCTGGAGTTAGATGGTATCTCAAAGTAGTTTTGATTTGCATTTCTCTGATGATTAAAGATGATGAGCATTTTTTCATATGACAGAAGGCCATGCGCCTGTCTTCTTCAGAGAAGTTTCTCTTCAAATCCCTTGCCCAGCCTGCAATGGGATCCCTTGTTCTATGATTGCTAATGCATTTGAGTTCTCTGTGGATTCTGGTTATTAAACCTTTGTCAGAGACATAACCTGCAAATATCTTCTCCCATTCTGAGGGCTGTTTGCTTGCTTTACTTACTGTGTTTTTGGCTGTGCAGAAGTTTTTTACTTTGATCAAGTCCCAGTAGTGTATTTTTGAAGCTGCTTCAATTGCCCAGGGGGGTCCTCCTCATAAAATACTCGCCCAGACCAAGGTGTGGGTCCAGTTTCAGTCTTCCACAGATTTCCAGCCAGTTCACCCAGCACCATTTGTTAAATAGGGAATCTTTTCCCCACTGAATATTTTTAATTGGCTTGTCAAAGATTAAATAACGGTAAGTAGCTGGGTTCATCTCTTGGTTCTCTATTCTGTTCCAGACATCTACTTCTCTGTTTTTGTGCCAATACCATGCTGTTTTGATCACTATCGATTTGTAGTATAGTCTGAGGTCTGGTAGCGTAATTCCTCCTGTTTTGTTTTTATTTCTGAGTAATGTCTTGGCTATTCGAGGTTTTTTTCTGATTCCATATAAAACAAAGTATTGTTTTTTCAAGATCTTTAAAGTATGACAGTGGAGCTTTAATTGGGATTGCACTGAAATTATATATTGCTTTGGGTAGTATGGACATTTTAACAATGTTGATTCTTCCCAGCCATGAGCATGGTATGTTTTTCCATTTGTTAATATTTTCAGCTATTTCTTTTCTTAGAGTTTCATAGTTCTCTTTATAGAGATCTTTCACGTCCTTTGTTAGATAAATTCCCAAATATTTCATCTTCTTTGGCACTACTGTGAATGGGATAGAGTCCTTAACTGTTTTTTCAACTTGAATGTTGTTGGTATATATAAAGGCTACAGATTTATGAATGTTGATTTTGTAACCTGAGACGCTGCTGTATTCCTTGATCACTTCTGAGAATTTTGTAGTAGAGTCCGTAGTGTTTTCCAGATACACTATCATCTCATCTGCGAAAAGCGAAAGTTTGATCTCTTCTGATCCTATATGGATACTCTTGATTGCCTTTTCTTCCCTAATTGCAGTGGCTAAAACTTCCATTACAATGTTAAAAAGCAATGGAGCAATGGGCAGCCTTGTCTGGTTCCTGATCTCAGTGGAAATGATTCCAATTTAACTCCATTCAATATGATATTGGCTGTGGGTTTGCTGTAGATGGTCTCTATCAGTTTAAGAAATGTCCCTTCTATACCGATTTTCTTAAGTGTTCTGATCATGAAGGGATGCTGGATATTATCAAAAGCTTTTTCAGCATCGATTGAGAGAATCATATGGTCTTTGTTTTTTAATTTGTTTATGTGCTGGATTACATTTATAGATTTACGTATATTGAACCAGCCTTGAGACCCTGGGATAAAACCGACTTGGTCATGATGTATAATTTGTTTGATGTGTTGCTGGATTCTGTTTGTTAGGATCTTGTTGAATATTTTTGCATCTATTTTCATTAGTGATATTGGTCTATAATTTTCTTTTCTTGTTGGGTCTTTTCCTGATTTGGGGATCAGGGTGATGTTTACTTCATAGAACGTGTTAGGTAGTCTTCCTTCTTTTTCTACCTTTTGGAACAGGTTGAGTAATACAGGTACTAATTCCTCTTTAAAAGTTTGGTAGAATTCTGACGTGAAACCATCTGGTCCCGGGCTTTTCTTTTTAGGGAGGTTTTGTATAGTTGATGCTATTTCCGAACTTGATATGGGCCTATTCAACATTTCCACTTGATTCAGGCTAAGTCTTGGAAGGTGACGTGCTTCCAAGTATCGGTCAATTTCCTTCAGATTTTCATATTTCTGAGAATACAGTTTCTTGTAATATTCATTAGGGATTTTTTTGGATTTCTGAGGAGTCTTGTTATTTCATCTTTGTTGTTTCTGATTGATGAAATTAGAGATTTTACTCTTTTTTTACTGATTAGGTTGGCCAAAGGTTTATCTATTTTATTGACCTTTTCAAAAAACCAGCTTTTTGATTTATTGATCTGTTCTATTATTCTTTTGTTTTCAATTTCATTTAATTCTGCTCTAATTTTAGTTATTTCTTTTCTTCTACTGAGTTTGGGGTTGGAATGTTCTTCCTTTTCCAGTTGCTTGAGATGTCCCATTAAGTTGTTAACTTCCTCTCTTTCCATTCTCTTGAGGAAGGCTTGCAGTGCTATAAATTTCCCTCTTAGAACTGCCTTTGTGTTGTCGCAGAGGTTCTGATAGTTCGTGTCTTCATTGTTGTTTTGTTCCAAAAAGTTGGCGATTTCTTTCTTAATCAAATCTCTGACCCAGCTATCATTCATCATAAGGTTATTTAACTGCCATGTTTTTGTATGAGTATACAGATTCCTGTTGTTACTCAGCTCAAGTTTTATTCCATGGTGGTCCGAGAAGATGCATGGAATAATTTCTATTCCTTTAAATTTACTGAGGTTAGACTTGTGACCTAAGATGTGATCGATTTTGGAGTAAGTTCCATGGGCTTATGAGAAGTATGTGTATTCAGTTTTGTTGGGATGAAATGGTCTGTAGATGTCTGCTAAATCCAAATGTTGGATGATTAGGTTTAAATCTAAGATTTCTTTGCTCAGCTTCTTGTTGGAAGATCGATCCAACACTGCCAAAGGAGTGTTGAAATCTCCGACGATTATGGCGCTGGAGGAAATCAAGTTGCTCATGTCTGTTAGAGTTTCTCTTATAAATTGAGGTGCATTCTGGTTGGGTGCATAGATATTAATAATTGAGATCTCATCATATTGAGTATTACCCTTAACAAATATGAAGTGACCATTCTTGTCCTTCCTTACTTTTGTTGGTTTAAAGCCTATTGTATCTGCAAATAAAAATGCAACACCTGCTTTTTTCCGATTACCATTTGCCTGAAATATGGATGACCATCCTTTCACCCTGAGTCTGTACTTGTCTTTTAAGTTAAGATGTGACTCTTGTATGCAACAGATATCTGGCCTGAGTTTTTGTATCCAGTCAGCTAACCTGGTGAAGTTTTGGGTATCGTGTTTTTCAAAAGTCCAGTGGGCATTTTTAATCCTTTCGCCAGTATGGAAATTGGAGTTTGATCCAAAGTTTCTGAGTGAGTTTACTTTTGTGGTATAGGACTGGGTTGGTCATGTGGAGGATAGGTCTGAGAATATCCTGAAGAGATGGTTTGGTTACAGCAAATTTCTTCAACATATGAATGTCATTAAAGTATTTAATTTCTCCATCATAAATGAAACTCAGTTTAGCTGGATACAAGATCCAGGGTTGAAAGTTATTTTGCTTTAGGAGATTAAAAGTTAGTGACCACCCTCTTCTGGCTTGAAAAGTTTCAGCAGAGAGATCTGCAGTCATTCTAATATTCTTCATTTGAAGGTCATGGTTTTGTTTCTCCTGGCAGCTTTGAGAATTTTCTCCTTCATATTAACTTTAGTGAAGTTAATTATGATATGCCTGGGGGGATGTCTTATTGGGGTTGAGTCATGCTGGGGTTCTGAAGCTGTCCGCTATATGAATTTCAGAATCTCTAGGCATGTCTGGAAAATTCTCTTTCATAATTTCATACAGAAGGGCCTCTGTGCCCAGCGAGCCCACTTCATCTGTTTCTGGAACTCCTATGATTCAGATATTCACCTTCTTCGAATTATCCCAGAGCTCTCTGAGAGAATGATCCGTTTTTGCTCTCCATTTCTCTTCCTCTTTGAGAGTTTAGGATCGTTCAAAGGCTTTATCTTCGATGTCAGAAATCCTTTCTTCTGCTAGCTCCATTCTGTTGCTGAGGGATTCTACTGTATTTTTCATATCTTGAGGGCTACAAATTCTTGCTTCAGTGTGTCTAAGTCTTTGGTGGTTTTGTCTTTAAATTCGTTAAATTCTTGAGACAACTTTTGAATTTCTCCTCGAATTCCTAATTCCACTTTGTTAATCTTGTCTGCAATCCAAATTCTGAATTCGATTTCTGACATCTCAGCCAGTTGTTTATGAATGGGATCTTCAATTGCATCTGCCATATCTGTCCTTGGGGGGGTTGATCTATTCTGGTTATTCATGTTACCAGAGTTTTTCTGCTGATTCTGCCCCATGGTTGTTTTACTCCCTCTGATTTTTTTCCCCTGGGGCTTTGTTGAGGGCCTGTACAGTGTTGTGGCCTGAGAAACTGGGGCCCTGTCTGGTGTGGTGGGGTTAAGTGGTTCTGTCTTATTTTCAGCTGGTTTCTGTTCCACCCTAGTGAAACAGATACTCTGGATTGAAGTCTCAGCTGTGGAGAAATACCAGCAATTAAGTCACCCCACCCCCCCACTGGCAAACAATTGGAAAAGAAAAGTCAAACCTTCCTACCACCGTGCACCCAGGGCACCACCTGATTTGTCCTTAGGCAATTGGTTCAGTTCAAAAAGTCCAAATCAATTGTCTTAGTCTGCACCTGTCTCGGGTGAGAGAGTTTAAGAGGTCTCTGGGAACTTTATCACAGGGGTCTGGTGACTACTCTGGTGTGGCTTGCTCCAGTGCTGCATGGAGTCAGGAGGAGCCACCCAGCCAATAGATCAGTCTGGGAAGGTTGATGCCTCCTTCCCCACCTTGCACCACTGTCACACCCAGTCACTGATAGCCCTGCAGTTGGCTGACCCAGTTGCCTGTAGTGAATCGGTACTCCAGGAGTTTGCACCTGCCTGAATCACAAGGAAGTCTGCCAGGCTGCTGTGCTCTGCCTCTCTCTAGCAGGAGGAGGTGAGGCCTGACAACCTTGGGCACTTGATGAAGGTTGGGGGGTTTTCACTCAGGTCCAGTCTCACCCCTGATTAATGTTACTGACAGAACAGAACAGAACAGAACAACTCTGCGGTTCCCCTGCAGAAGAGAAGCTGAATTGAGTTCCAAATCAGCTTGTCTTTGCTCTTGTATGGTATATAGGCTGACGATCACTGAGGGCCAGGTGCGTCTTAGGTTTAGTAAAGTGGACCTCTGGGTCAGCCCTGGGAGTTTCCCCGGTTTGCAAATTGGATTAGCCTCAGGCAAATCCTATACTCAGAATCTCTGGTTGCCCAGGGAGACAGGGGGTGTGGCTTCAGAATATTCGGTAGTAAGCCATATTGCTAGCAAAAGAGGGCTGCTGTTTTATGGCTCAGGCAACCGCTGCTCCGGTGTAGCTCCCTTCCAGCCAACCGTCCTCTCTCCGCTCCCGTACCCCAGAGTCTGCACCGACTGGCTGCAGCCCAGCACTGTCTACACCCCTCGAGCAATCGCCCAAGAGTCTGGACCCCTGGGAGACAGGCCTCCAGACCTTGGAGCGAGAGCAGAGGGGAGTGCAGGGAGCGCTGGGAGCCTGGGGTTGCAGGCAGAGAACACACACAGCTTTACACAGTTTTATGCCTGGCCATATTGTCACCAAAAGACGGCTGTTGCACTATGCCTCAGGGAACTGCCACTCTGGTGCGGTCCCTTCACCGACCGGGACTGGCCTCCAGACCTCAGTGTGAGTAAAGGGGAGCGCTGGGAGCTCAGAATTCCAGGTAGAGACTATATACAGTTTGTACAGTTTTATGCCTGGCAGGAGGACGCTGTGGCACTCTGAGGTAGGTCCTGTTTTTAGAGGGTCTCTCCCATGGAGTGTAGTGGGAGAACTTTGAGCCCTGCCCGATTGTTTGTGGGGCACTCTGAGCCATTCTCATGGGGGAGGGGACTCCCGTCCACTTGGTGATGGATTTTGTACCTTTTGTTTGTATCCTTGTGGTCACAGCTCACCTCAACGGGGTTGACGTGTGTTCTTCAACCTTCTCTCTTGGTGCAGCTCAAATCCACCAGGTTACTTGCTGAATTTTTGTCCTTTAACTCTCCTACTGGACAGGAGCCTTGGTGGAAAGCTGGCTTCAGTCAGCCATCTTGTCTCCTCCCCCCCCAAAAAAAAATACACTTTGATGGTCTAGCCATGCTTAGCCATTTGAAACAAATAACAAAACACAAACAAAAACAAAAATTCTGCAATGCTGAAAAAATGTAGGAAAAAGGTAATGGATTCATAGGTGCTTAGAACCATAAAAATTCCCCATCCAGTTTTGCTCATACTATTGGACTTCTTTTCTGAGTCATCTAAAGGCAGTGATTTTCGAGTGGTTCTCTGCAGCACTCATGTGTACAGTGAGAAGATGTTAGGTGTGCTGAAAACTTTTTTAAATATCATAAATTAAATTATATTCAAAAGAAGTTCAAAGCAGAGGAAGTATATTCTTGTTTTTACTATTTTTTGTTTTATGTTTACTATTTTTTTAACTTTAGTTTAATATGAGAGTACAAACAACTAGGTTACAATACTCTCATATATTAGGTAGAGTCAGTCCCTCTTATAGTTGTGTCCACACCTGAAAGAGGTGCCATACACCCTTACAGGGTGCCCAGTGAGTGAGAGCACACCAGCCCCCTGCCCTCCTGCCCTCCTCCCCTCCCTTGTTCCCCCTACCCCAACTTAAATTGAAATAAGTTTTTCTCCTCTGTGAGTGTGAATGAGATCATCTACTGGCTTCATGTTAGCATTGAGTACATTAGATATTTGCCTTTCCATTCTTGTGATACTTCACTAAGAAGAATGTGTTCCAGCTCCATCCACATTAATATAAAAGATGTAAAGTCTCCATCTTTTTATGGCTGAATAGTATTTTATAATGTGTATAAATGTAGTGTGTATATATACATATACACACACTATAAGAATATATATGTATATATATCACAGTTTGTTAGTCCCTTCCTGGGTTGGTGAGCATTTAGGTTGTTTCCACATCTTGGTGATTGTAAATTGAGTTGCAATAAATAATCTAGTGCAAAGGTCTTTATGATAAAATGATTTTTTTTTCTTGTGGGTTGATACCTAATGCTTAGTACCCTGTTTCCCCGAAAATAAGACAGTGTCTTATTTTAAGGTGTGCTCCCAAAGATGTGCTAGGTCTTATTTTCAGGGGATGTCTTATCTTTCCTGTAAGTAGGTCTTATTTTGGGAGGATGTCTTGTTTTGGGGGAAACAGGGTAATAGGGTGACAGGATCAAATTGGAGGTCTAATTTGAGTTTTTTGAGGATTCTCTTTCCACATTCCCACCTGCATCTGCAACTTTAGGACTTTCTGATCTAGGCTGTTTTCGCTAGAGTTAGGTGATATCTTAGGATGATTTTGATTTGCATTTTTCTGATGATGAAAGTTGATGAGGCTTTTCTCATATGTTTGTTAGCGATTCATCTGTCTTTCTCAGAGCAGGCTCTGTTCAAGTCTCTTGCCCAGTGAAAGATGGGATTGTTTGCACTTTCCCTCTTGGGACTAGTTTTGCTGTATCCCACAGGTTTTGGTAGCTTATACATTCATTATTGTTATGCTTGAGGAATTTAATAATTTTCTCTTTTATCTCTTCTTTGCCCCAACTATCATTCAGCATAAGGCTGTTTAATTTCCATTCCTCTGTGTGGAGATGAAAACTTTTGTTAGAGTTGAGTTCTACCTTTATTGTCTTGAAGTCTGAGAATATACAAAGTATAACCTCAATTCTTTTCATTTTGTTGAGGTTTGATTTATGTCCTAGGATATGTTCTATTTTGAAGTGTGTTCCATGCGCTTACGTATATTCCTTAGCTTTACCATGGTGTGTACTCTATATGTCTATTAATCCCATTTGTTCTAGGGTCACATGTAAGTCCTTTGTATCTTTATTTAGGTTATGTTTAGAGGATCTGTCTGGTACTGTCAGAGAAGTGTGAAAGTCCCCAGCTATTATGGTGTTATAGGATATCGTATTGTTCAGACCAATCAAGATCTGTTCTAGAAATCTGGGAGCATTTAAGTTGGGTACATAAATATTCAGAAATGAAATGTCCTTTTGTTGTATTGTTCCTTTGACCAATATGAATTGACCATCTTTTTCTTTCTTAATTTTAGTTTCTTTAAATCCACTTGTACCTGAAAATAAGATTGTGACCCCCCCTTTCTTCTGATTTCATTTGCTGGAAAAATTATCTTCTATCCCTTCAAGTTGAGTCCTTTGAGGTTAGGAGTGTGGCTTCTTGTGCTTTATTATCCAGTTGGCCAGCCTATGTCTCTTCAGTGGAGAATTCAAGCTATTTACATTTATTGAGACAACTGATAAGTATAAGGGAATTCTATTCATCTTATTTTATGAAAGTCTGTTACTTAGTATTATCATTTGTGTCAGTGTGGAGCTAGGTTCTGTTCTTTAGTTTCTGATTGCTTACTTTGCTAGTGGTTCATTGTGATGGTAAGTGTAGAGAATAGGTCTACGTATTTCCTGTAGAATTGGTCTTGTTATGGCAAATTTTCTCAATGTTTGCATACCAGTAAATATTTGATTTCTCCATTGATTTTGAAGCTTAGCTTAGCAGGATACAGAATTCTGGTCTGAAAATTGGGGGTTTTTTTAGGGTTAAAAGTAGCTGACTATTCTCTTCCGTATTGGGAAGTTTCTGCTGAAAATCTGCTGTCACCCTGACGGATCTGACCCTGTAGGTCAATTGGTGCTTACTCCTGGCTACTTGCAGAATTTTCTCTTTCATCTTGACTTTTGACAGGTTCATCATAATGCATCTTAGAGATGCTCTGTTTGTGTTGAGATGACCCGGAGTTCAATATCCCTCTAAAGGGAGTGTTTCAGAATCTTTTGTGATACTTGGCCTGGTCACTTTGTTCCCTTTGGTTGAGTCCAGAAGCTCTCACCAGATTCCTTAGGAAGCATGTCAAACCGTGTCCCCTGACAATGAAGTGGCCTTCCCAGAGGTGCAGGGGTGGCTCAGCTCACCCCAGTGATGATTGACTGAGCTCCAGGCATGCCAAAGCCATCCATGCACTTGGACCCTGAGGACTGCTCCTTCCACATGGCCTTCCCACAATGGCAGCACCTGCCTGTTGCCAAGCCATTGGGAATTCCACCCCTCCCAGCACTCAATCCCAGCCACAGCATACTGTTAGAATTCACTCATTCATTCAATCTCCTCCAAGGCAGCTCCAGCAAACAGCTCAGTCCAAAATCAAAGAACTGCAGGACAGCCCCTTCCTGTTCCCAGTTCTTCATGGGAGAGACCAGTTGGCTGGTCTCTGCCCAAACCCAGGCACTTGCCTTCTATGCTGGTCTTCCTCAGCTCCAGACCTTCTTGTCAGCTCCTGGAGTCTCCTACTACTTTACTGTGTCCCCAGAGTGATGTTTCTGGGTGGGTTCCCCCAGCCAGAGGGGGCTAGAGTCCTCTCTCCCTTGTCTCACTACAAGCGACTTGTAAGGAATTGTTTCTAGTCTCCTATCCTGCTCCGCCTGCTTTATTCTTTTTTTTAATCAACATAATTTAAGTGTGCCATGGAAGATTAACTATAGGTTCAAGTGTGCCATGAGATAAAAAATGGTTGGAAAAACACTAACCTAGGGAATAGTTATTTCTTTCTATCTCCTCCAGCTTAGCTTTTCCTATTCCACTTTCTACAAATACATATCTTAGTAAACACTATTATCACAAGTATTTAGAAGAGGAGGAAAATAAAACAAAGAACTGAAGAAGACACCAGCTGTCTTGAAATGTTTAGGGATGTCCTTATGTTTTCAACAGTACCATATGGCCTGTATCAGTTTCTGAATTTTGAATGGACTCAATATCACACACCCTCTCACCCTCAAGGACAGGAAATGAGGCAGTGGTGGAAACTTCAAAACTAAATTATAGAACAGGTTCTAGGAGAAGATTAAATAGATGCCAGGAGGCATATAAATAGGTAGAATATGCCAGGTCCAGTGGCTAATGCTTATAATATTATCACTCTGGGAGGCTGAGGTGGGTGGATTACTTGATCTCAGGAGTTTGAGACCAGCTTGAGCAAGAGCAAGACCTCTTTCTTTACTAAAAATAAAAAAACTAGCTGAACATAGTGGCACACACCTACTCAGGAAGCTGAGGCAAGAGGATTTCTCAAACCCAAGAGTTTGAAGTTGCTGTGAAGTATGATAACATGGCACTCTACCCAGGGCAAGAGAGTGAGACTCTGTCTCAAAAAAATAAATAAAAAATTTATTTATTACAAGGACTGGTTTTCTATCGATACAAGGCAGGCCCATGGTTTTCACTACTGTATACAGAGTTTTCATGATCTGACCTGCCTTCTCCAGTGTCATCTTTTGCCTGTTTAGATTGCATTTTACATTCTGGCAATATCCAAATGTTTGCATTTCTTTATTAACATTAAAATGTTTTCTGTGCTCTATGATTTGCATAAAAATAAAAACAACTTCCCCCCAGAAACATACCCCACTTTGTTGCTGCCTTCATATCATTAAGACTCATTTCAAATGACTTACTTTTCAAATGATCATTCCTAACTATGAAGCTTAATTGCATGATCTTCTCCTATGTTCTCACAAAATTCTACACATGGACTTATACTACATTTATAACCTCAGAAAAGTCTATTTATTTTGGTTCCTCTGACTACAATAGGTGAATAAGTTTCTTGAGGTAAAGACTGTGCCCCTTTGTCCTTTGTCATGCCAGCAGATGTAGTTCCTGTCTACTTTTCTTCTAGATAATCAGTTTCTGAAATTTCAGATGGTAATGCGGGTTCTAAAATTGTGGTTCATGCATAAGGTAGTTTGGGACAAACCCACAAAAGCCCTAGGAAAAAACAAAAGTAGAACCAAGGGGTAACATCAGTGACAATCCAAAACTGATTCCTAGGCAGACAATACCGAATTCCTTCAGGAACACGCAAATCTAGGAGTCATGGCACAAGGACAGGAGGACAGAGGGCTAGCAGGTGGAGTATATCAGAACACTAGAAGCAGATTATGGAGCCCTCACTGGGAATCTGAGCTTCAGGAATCTTGAACAATAGCACCTCTTGCTTCAGAACTCAGAGGAGGAGCTATTAAAGTTACAAAGATGGTCAGACAATTGTGTAGGCGCCTTCACATGCAATGTCAAGCCCCTCTACAACTCTACAGACACGAAGACAAAATGTGACCCAATGTCATAAACCAAAATGAATAAATACAAAATTAAAATTTCAGTTTTCTACTCTGACCTCATCCAAGAAAAAAGCCCAATTTCACACTAAAAGTATGTTACACCAGCTCCCGTGTTATGAGAGACAGCAAGCCATTAAAATGAGTGCGCAAAATCATTATCTTGCTCTCAATGCTTTGAAAATTGTTTTCAGATAAGTTATTAATATTCAGTTTTAATATATATGAGTATTTACTCATGGCAAGCTAAACTAAAGCATGTATTAAATAAATGATTACACATACATACAATATATGCTGCCTGATTTGTGTTTGTAATAAACATGTGAATTTATTAAAAAGCCAGAGGAAAAAAGTTAATGTTGAATATTCAGAACAAGAAGTGGTTTTATCCAAGGGAATATTTCATGGGCAGATGGAAGTGCATATGCAAAATTGTTCCAGTTAAGCAAATGTTCCAGATAAATTTTTAAGATAAAACATGTTTGGAGTCCTATGCAATTTGCACTATTTTTACTGCTCTGTTACTAGATTTTGTTTTTAATATGACTTAAGGTTATTTTATCATACTACTCCATTGAAGCAATACTGAGTATGAAAAACTGAACTGCAAGGAAAACTTCTAACCAGGCAGTGTGAATAGAGAAGTAGAATAATGAATGATGTTTTAACAGAACTATGAAAGGATGACAGATGTACAAGGAAAAGTTCTTAAACATGTTGGAGATGAAGCCCATTAAGCTCCCAAACCTGTGATATCTGTCTCATCACTCGGTATGGAATTCATTATACAAAGGATTCAATGTTTCCAAGACACATGAGAGTTAGTACCCTAGTATTGTAGCCTCATTTCTGGAACCACCCTGTTGAATTTATGGGTGGAATTTTTGAAATAAAAAAATTGTGTGATTCCAAGACTAGAAAATTGTGTGATTCCAAAACTAGAAAATTGTGTGATTCCAAGACTAGAAAATTGTGTGATTCCAAGACTAGAAAATTGTGTGATTCCAAGACTAGAAAAGAATGCATGCCACAGAGGTTAAGAGGTCAACTCTGGCTTTTTCTCCCAACTCTACCACCTGTAAGGTACGTGATGCTAGGCAACTTGCTAAGTTTCTCTTTGCTTCTAACTCCTCTCCTATAATTATTATTAATGCTGCCTATCTCATAGAGTTTCTTGAGAAATGATATAATGTCTATTAAGTAATGGCACATTATAAATCAATGGATGAGAACAAAGACAAAGAGTTGAAATAATCAAATGATAAGATTTATACAGATGTATTTCTCCTGCAATAATCTATAAACTCTAAGAGTTTTATTATCTGTACATGCCAGTAAAATTCTCCCTTGACCAAACTCAAATCCGATTAGCAAATAAAACCAAGGATTCTAAATTCTGGCATGAAAAGAAAAGGTCAATGTGTGTCACGCTTAATAGAAATAGTTTTTAAAAGACCCAAACTCTCTTCAATTAATGTTAAATCATTTTAAGATTAGCCATAAATAATTGATGTCAAAATCTTAATGTGAAAAAGGATTTTATTTTACTAAATAGATACAAAAAGTGGGTAACTTCTTTCGAAGTTGAATTACTAAGCAAACTCTTGAGGACTTATTTGAAAATTTTAAAATTCACCAAATTTATCTGAAAATATAAATATTATTAATTTTAAGGTTAGAATGTGTCTTTGATATTATATCATCAAATCCAAAGCACTTGCCTTACACACAAGGAAACTGGACCCCAAATATATGTGATTTGCTAGAGATACTACAACAAAGCAAACAGAGTTCAAATTCTAGAGCCAGGTCCCCAACTACAACAATATTCTTCATCTGAAGATATCACAAGGAGAGTGGGATGGATTTACTTGTACAAACTAGAAAGGACTCTGTTCTTTTGCTCAATATTTATCAATTCTTATTAGGATTCAACTATCACATAAAATGTGCTGATCTAAGAGATATTAAAAAATTAGACTTGTTCCAAGAATAGAAAAGAATTAATTCAATTTGCAGAATAAAATAAAATATTCCTATAAAAAGAGTTGAAATAGAAAATAAAAGAATAATAAAAATAATTTTCTTGAAGACTTTCTTTAAGAACGTACAAAGGTCTTTGACAGAAGAAGAGTGTGAATTACCTTTCAAATTCAAGGCCAACAACAACAACAAAAAAAAAAATACCAAGAGATTTACCAGTAGGATAGATTGTATTTCCAGAAATGGTCTCTATAATATTTTTCATTTGACATGTTCTTTTATAATATGGCCTTTTCATTCTCCCATCAACCAGTGGACTGTATTTTCTCTCTCTTTGAGTATAGCCTATAATCTGTTTTGAACTATAAAATGTTCTGGAAGTGATGCTATATAACTTCTAAAGATAAAGCCATAAAAGGTCTGCAAAGCCTACAGCTTTATTGCCTATAGTACTTCTCTTAAATAGCTGATCACCATGCTATGAGGAAGCACAAACAGACATGTGCCGTGGACCACGTGGAAAACTAAGACTCTTGGATGACACTCTCCACTGAGCTGACAAGCACTGACAGCCAGCATTTAGACCTTTCAGTGTCCCATCACCTTATCAAATGCCATATAAAACAAAACTGCTTAGAACTGCCCTACTCAAATTCTTGACCCAGAATGCACTGAACAGAGTAACTGACTATTTTATAAGTCACTAAATTAAATGTTCAAAGGTCACCTTCTAGATATCCTTCAGGCTAGGTTAGACATCCATTCTACAGGCTCCTGTAGCACACTGATGTCCTCCTACATTATTTATCATGTTCTGTCTCAGTTATTTCTTATGTCACATTACCTTTCACTGTGCAAAAACAACTTTGTAGGATGACAGATAACTACAACAATGAGAGAAAATATTGAGACCTTAAGTATTATGCAATGCATCAACCCTCTTCCTTGAACCAAATAATCAATGTCACCATATAAGACACATGAACAGAACAGCTCCCAAGAAGACACACAAATGGCCAACAAACACAAAAAAATGCTCATCATCCCTTATCATCAGAGAAATGCAAATCAAAACCACCTTGAAATATTACCTAACCCCAGTGAAAACAGCCCACATCACAAAGTCTCAAAGCTACAGATGCTGGCATGGATGTGGAGAGAAGGGAACACTTACACACTGTTGGTGGGACTGCAAACTAATACAGCCTTTTTGGAAAAAAAGTATAGATAATACTAAAGGAGCTAAACATAGACCTTTCATTTGATACTGCAATCCCATTACTAGATATCTACCCAGAAGAAAAAAAAAAATCTATCATAAGGACATTTGCCCTGAAATGTTTATAGAAGCTCAATTCACAATCACAAAGATGTAGAAACAACCAAAGTGCCCATCCACCCATGAATGGATTAATAAACTGTGATATATATATATATATATATATATATATACACCATGAAATACTATTCAGCCATAAAAAGACAGAGACTTTACATCTTTTCTATTTATCTGGTCGGGCTGAAGAATATTCCCCTTAGTAAAGTATCACAAGAATGGAAAAGCAAGCATCCCATATACTCAATGCTAATTTGATACTAGTGGATTAACTAGAGGCCCATATGAGAGAAAAAGAATTAAATTCAAGATGGGGAGAGGGGAAGGGAGGGAAGTAAGCTCCCATCTAATGAGTATCATGTACGGGTGTATGACAAACCTCCTGGATTAAGGACTCAGCTACATTTGGATTTTACCTTACAAACACAAATAATGTAACCTAATCATGATACCCTCATATTAATCGAAAATTTTTAAAAAATTGAAATGAAAACCCCAAAAATACTTCATGTAACACTAGACCTTGAGTCATTCTTTCCCAGTCTTGCCCCTTGAATCATTTATTTAAGTGGGCAATAATAAAAGGTATCAGAAAAAAATAGTGAATTTCAATCATCTGTTCCATTAGTTCTTTCTATCAATAGATCTCTGTGGAGCATGGCTGTCAGTCTTTCACTTCTGCCTGAAACTTTGACGGTGATAGTTTTTGAATCAGCTGCTAGTGGGGCTATGGATATACATATTCCTAAACCAAAAATGTAAAGTAATGAATTAATAAAATTTTGTGATCTATATCAATTCTTATCAAAGATATCTGGTCATAGAAACCAGATCAAAAATGCCATCTCTTCCACTGAGTTTTCCTAAGATACCTAAACAAATGTAATCCACCATGCAATATTCTGTCCTCCCTCTACCTCTATTCAGCATCACCAAAGAGCAAGCTTGACCTTCATACATGGCAAGAACCCAATTCATTTTTGCTAGATTTTGTGCTTCTTCACAGACAAAGGAAAACAGCACCAAAACCAAAAGCACTTTTGGTGTTTCTCCCATTGGGCCTACTGCCCACCATCACTCAAGATCTGGCATTTTTAAAGTAAAATAGAAAGGGAAATGCCAGACAAGGCAGTAAATCCTCATCTAAAGAAATCCTGCTAGACTGGCCAAAGGCCAGGAGCATGACTGGACTCCGTGGGTCTGGGGAAAGAAGAGATATGAGTGCATAACATGAATCTTAGATTAGAAAGTCAGTCCAAGAAATTAAAGCTGACGTGCTACTAGTGTCATCAGTTAAGATCAAAAAGTCAGTCCTAGATCTCAAAGCAGAAGTGAGTAAAGATGGAGGTGTCAAGTATTCAGCACCAGGGAGTCGAAGGCCCTGAAGGACAAGGGAGTCCACACTCTGAAGACTTCCTCCTGCTATTTCTTCAGTTGCAAAGTTTTTCCTTCCCTGGGGCCAGACTGGACACCTAGTCATACAGCATATCATACTCCCCCTGTTGGAACACTCACATTCCATCTTCCGCTGTTACTCAGGTTAGGTTGCTATCACAAAGTACCAGCGACCGGCTGGCTTATAAACAAAAGACATTCATTCTTCACAGATTTGGAGGCTGGCAGTCTATGATCAGGATGCCAGCATTGCTGAGTTCTGGTGGGGACCCTCTGTAGCTTCCACACTGCCAATGTCTCATCGCATCCTCCTGTGGAGAAATAGCAAGACTAGAGGGCACTCTGGGGTCTCTTGATTCCTGATTCGGTTCCTGAGGGCTCCACTCTGATGACCTGAAGAGTTCCCCAAAGACCCATCTCCTTGTACCAAGACACTGGGGGTTTAAATTCCAATATACGGGTTTTGAGGCAGGAGGATGCAAGAATTCAGTCCATAATAAGGGCTTTTTGCTTCTCTGTACCTCATGGGACTGTAACCAAAACCACGTCCCATTCATAACTGCATCTTCAGAAACTTGCATAGTGACTTATACCAAACATATTCTCAAAAATATTTTTCACATAAATAACTGAATTCCTGCCTTCTCTTATTGGAATGAAAGTAACAAGCCTTGAGTCTCACATGTGGGGTCCTAAGATGAGAACTAGGAGTAAGGTAAGATTTGTCAACTTAATAAGCCATGTTAGGGTTCTTGCGAAAAGGAGAATCAAGCTTAATTTTGCTCTAAGGCAAAAGGTGAGCAAAAGGTGACATTCAGTTTCCCACATTAAAAGTATTTAGAATCCAGGAAATGAAGGGGCTATTTATAACCAACTTCAGGGCTCAAGTGTTTAGCCTGCACAAATTGTTTATATATAATTTATACACAGACATCAGTAAACACATCTACATTTTAAAATACAGTAGAACCTCTCTAAGTCAACCACCCAAGAGACTGTAACAAACTGGTCAACATACACAGGTGGTCAATATAAGGAGCCAGGCCTACCGTACTCATATGTGTATGTGGGGCGTGTCTGATCCATGAAAATTAGGTCAACTAATTCTTGGAGGTGGTCGGTGTAGGGAGGTGGTCAATGATAACAATTCCTTTTTTTTCTATTTTCTTTTTATTTTCTTTACTTATTTTTTAATTAAATCATAGCTGTGTACATTAATGCAATCACGGGGTACCATGCGCTGGTTTTATATACAATTTTAAATATCTTCATCACGCTGGTTAACATAGCCTTCACGGCATTTAATGATAACAATTCTACTGTGTGTTTTTTGACATTGTAAGTATGGCAGAAAAGGTACTTAGGAGTATACAATATTGATTATAGTTATTTTGAAATATAAGGTACATTGATTATATCTGCACAAAAGATGAAATTGATTACAAAAGAGAATTTCTTTGCTAATGCTCTGAAAAAGGGACTAATTAAATGGATAGCATTTGGGCGTTTTTTCCCTCAAAGAAATTCTTTGAAGAGAATAAACTGCAGGTGTTGTAGGTACAAAATGAGCATACTGCTGAAGCCATTTAGAGAGACTTCTTCACTTCACTGTGGGTCACAGTGTCTGAATAAAGTTCATGTACAATTATGATGCCTTTTCTAAAAAATATCTAAGACAAAGATAAAGGTCAGCACCATTTTGTGATTCTAGGACACCAAATGACCCAAAGCAATAAGCTCCAAGAGGCAGAGGTTTAATCCACAAGACTCTGTGGAGGTCTGAATAACAGAAAGAATGTTCCACAGATTGGGAATGTGGCTATCCAAAGAAGATAAATGCCTTTCAACATCCTACATAAACTGATAATGACACATCTGATCTGTGGTATCTTTTTTTAAAATATAGATTGTAATAATAATCAGAAGTAAGTTTCAAGAGCAGGTGTGTGCATCTGTGAAGTGTTCGTGTATGGCCAAATCAAAAAAATGGTTTTATTGATGTTCCACTAAATTGTGACAAAAGATATACCCAAATCATCTTCTGTGTATCAACATTGCCTTTGAAGAAAGCTCTGCTAGTTTCTTCCAAGTTAGTGTCTTGGCACAATTTCAAATGTTCAAAGAACATGGCACAAATATTCTTTATTCAATAAACAAATTCAATAAGCAAATCCTCCTTCTCTTCCCTTAGATAATTCTCTCTCTGAGAATCTGTGTGAAATTCCAGATGGATAATAAGAGTTGACATGTGATATGTGACTATTCCACCCCCAGCCCATCTCTTTCTCTTTCCCTCTGTCTCTCCATCTGTTTGTCTGTCTCTCTTGCACACACACACACACCCCGACATTGATGCAGGCAGAAAGAAATATCATTAGGTAATGGATGCATTGTGAGAACAGAAATCAAACAGCGAGCTCCTAACACAAAGAAGAGAGGGAAAAATGCCTCCAACAGTTCACAAAGAAAGAACCGGCCAACTGCCAACTCAGAAAGGAATTCTTTAGGTAATTGTTTTCAAAACATATGCTGTAATTTGTAATAATGGAATGAAAAAAAATGAATATGTAGAAGCTCAGAGCAACCCAAAGGCTTTTCACACTGTTTCTGGCGTCCTCCAAAACTTCAGATTTCTCTCTTTCACAGATGAGCCACCCATGCTTACAGAGAAACTCAGATCAGCGCCAGGAAACAGCAGGTCCTTCTTCTTTAAAAGAGTTGGATACATTTTATGAGCTAAATTTAAAAATAAAATGATGATTTATTTGCTGTGTATGAGTGTTCAGATTTTATAGAGTTCTTTTGGTGAAAACTACCGCTACGGGCTAAGCTGTATTCTCCAAAAATTCATATGTTGGAGTTCTAACTCCCAACACTTCAGAACTTATGACTGTATTTGGAGATGGAACCTTTAAAGAGGTAACTAAGTTAAAATCAGGTCCTTAGAATGTGTCCTAATCCAGTATGGCTGGTGCCTGTGGAAGAAAAGGAGATTAGGACAGAGGGAGACCAGGGGAGGACAGCAGAAAACAGTCATTTGTTAGTCAAGGGGAGAAGCCCAGGGGGGACTTACCCTGCCAATCCCTTGTTCTCAGACCTCTAGAATTGTGAAAAAATAAAGTTTTGTGTTGTGCTCCCACATAACAGCACAATGTAAGGGTATAAGGCACATCTCCTGGGTGAGGGGCACAGCTACAACTTGGACTCTACCTAACAAACGCAAACAATGTAACCTAATCATCTATACCTGCATATTAATATAAAATAAAAAACAAATAATACATTTCCTTGGTTTAAGGAAACCTTGGTTTACCACCCCAATTTATGGTACTTGGTAAACACTTCCTAAATACAACTGCTGGTAGTACTCACGAAGACCCCGTTTTCATAAATGCCAACTGTAAGAAAATGAAAATCTCATAGAGAATATTTCTTATACAATGAAACTAACACAGTCTATGGTTGTGTATGTTTCTTTTTCAAAAGACCGGACAAGTGCATCATGCCTTTGGAGTCATAACTGAGCTTCAAGGGGACAGAATTGTCCATTCCGGACCTCCAGGCAGAGAGCCACCTTTGGAAAAAAGCCTAGGACTCTGGTACAGACATAAGGAAAGGACTGTCCCTAGGCTGTGCTTTCTGGAGCTATGAGAAGTTTTCTCAGGCAGGGGAGAATCTCCCTCAGATCACAACAAGCCATCCTATGTTAAAGTCACGCTGACTCCTTATTTCTGATCCTAAGAACCTATAAAACTTCCCGCTGATATAACAATTTGTTCTAGTTACTTGTGTACATGTCTGCTTTAATTCATGGGCCCACAAGTTCCTCTAGACCAAAGGTCATGTGTCTGACACGTCAAAGGCATAAGTGTTTGATAAGTGGATGAGTGCGTAAATAAATGACAATAGAAATAAATGAATAAAAATAAATCAAAGATTCAGGGCATTTGAGAAAATTCCAAACAGCAGGCAGTCAGCAGCATTGGCAGATGAATGGTCTAACAGCAGGTATTAGAGTAACACGGTCTTTGGACCACACACATTATTCAGCCCCTGGAGGCATTATTCAATCTCATCACAATTTAGTCTGGGTGAGATTAGACCCAGTTACATTCGACCTTTTCTCTATAGTTAAACAGATCTAACTACCTACTGAATCATCGCTAAATCAATGAATTTCAGTCTCTACTTCCAAAGAGAGGATTGATCTCAGAATCCCTTGGATGAGGAGACCTGCATTTAGAAAGTGCTTAAGGAACAGAACATAGTAATCTCCATAAGGATAGATTTTGTGTCCAAACTTATCTCTTCTTGTGATATATAGGGGTTTTCAATACATAGTTATTGATTGAATCAATTAATACGGATTCACTTCCAAAATATATCCAAGTTAGCTCCGACATGTAATACTTGCAAATTAAAGCTGTGCTGTAATGCAAATTTCAATAATTAACTGACCCAGAAATATCAAACATGAATGGGTGGCATTTAAGGAAGCCAGCCCCGCTAGAACCATCCCTCCCTGACACAGAGAAACTGTCAGTCAACCTCACACAACTAAATTCAGAATTTAGTTTGCAGCCAGTACAAAAAATCGTGTGGGTCAAACAGCTTCATCAAGGTGTGTTCTGGTGCACTCACCATGCCTGTAATTTTAATGTGAGCTAAGCATTCATCATTTTAATTATATGTTCATAGCACCTTAGCAATCAAATTATTCAAAAGGCTGTGGCAATCAAATTATCCAAAAGGTTGATTATTTGCTTTTCTGACCCAAGGGAAAAAGGAAAGAGAAGGACTGAAAAGGGGGTGGAGCTGATAAAAGATGTGTAAAAGGAACGAGATTAATTAGACACATGTATGTGCTGGGCACAATGGCCAGCTCTTAACATTTCTCATATCATTTCTCACAATAACCTTCTGGGTCAGGTATAATTGCCTCCACTTTACACAGGGCAGCTGAATCTCATCTATTTACAGTGGTCTAATGCAAGACTTACTGATTTAGTTCATGATTCTGCTAGTTAGTAATGGAAGTTGGGTTCAGCTGAGATTCTTCCAGTATTATTTTCTTTTTTTTAATCATTAAAAAACCTGTGTGATTTTTTTTTCATTTTTTATTAAATCATAGCTGTGTACATTAATGCAATCATGGGGTACAATGTGCTGGTTTTATATACAATTTGAAATATTTTCATCAAACTGGTTAACATAGCCTTCATGGCATTTTCTTAGTTATTGTGTTAAGACATTTATATTCTACACCTAGTAAATTTCACATGTACCTTTGTAAGATGCACTGTAGGTGTGGTCCCACCAATTACCCTCCCTCCATCCATCCTCACCCCTCCCCTCCTTCTCCCTCCCCATATTCTTGGGCTATAATTGGGTTATAGCTTTCATATGAAAGCTATAAATTGGTTTCATAGTAGGGCTGAGTACGTTGGATACTTTTTCTTCCATTCTTGAGATACTTTGCTAAGAAGAATATGTTCCAGCTCCATCCATGTAAACATGCGGCCTTAAAGAAAGATGGAACCTTTACCTCTGTCATGTTTACAAGCACTTATTTTTGTATTTCATCTTGGAGGCTGGCTCCTTCTGGAAAATGGCCATTTGTTACACCTGTCCTTCCTTTGGTCTCTTGTTACGTATAGTGACAGGTCTGGGCTCTGAAGTGCTACATGGCCACTCATTCCATTGGCTAACTCATTCGTTTGGCCGAGATGTGTATGTGTCTTATTCAAAAGTCCTGACAAGTATGTCATGCCTTCAGAGTCATAACTGAGCTTCATGGGGACAGAATTGGTCCATCCAGGTCCTCCAGGCAGAGAGACACCCTTTGAGAAAAGCCTAGGACTCTGGCACAGGAATGAGAAAAGGATGAAGGGATGAAGAAACAGAAAACATCTCTTAATGGGATAAGCTGTAAATTCACATAGACAGAGGGAGAGTAAAGACTTGCCATTAAATTGTCCTACATATCAAGCTGTTTTCCCCAAGATCACCTAGCTGATAATCATTGAGCAGAATTTGAACTCAAGTCTTGAGTCTAATCTTATGCTCTCTATTTTCTCTTCATTTTCATTATTCTTCTTCAAAGAAAGTATAATTAGATTAGATACATGGGGGAAGTAAATACCAGATTCTAATCAAACTGAGATAAGTCTGTATCTCTCTGTACCTTTGCAAACCTAATCCTTACCCAGAGTCATTTGGAAATAAACTCTCCACTTAGAGAAGAATTTGCCTAGGATAAACTGTTTTGCTGCATTAATGCCAAGCTGTTTTGTGTGCACCCAATTAAACAACTGCTTTTGAATCATTTTATCTAAAAATCATATATTCAGAACTATATAACAACAAATACTAAAAAAGTGGGCCAACCTAAGAAGCATTATTTTCATTTTATTAATTAAGAGCAGTAAAATCTCTGAGTGGAGCTGGCATTATAAAATATCACCCTGGTTATCACTATAATTTATTTAATAATGCTGCCTATAAAAAATAATTCTTAATAATATTTCTATGTAAAGATTTTAGAACAAAACAGCCTTATTGTGGACCCTGTCTATATGCCCAGTGGTCATTTTTTATGTCTTCTTCCTTCATCAGATCTTGTTCTGACTTTTCCAGATCTTTTCATATTTCTCTTCTCACTTTTCTAAAAGTGTGTTATTCTAAATTAATCTCTAAAGCATTCAATTTCTTTATTTTTTGGTACTCTTAAGAATAGTAGTTCCCTACCTAATCAAAGTGGATTTGGCTCACAGATTAAAAACTTCAGATGGAGGAAAAACTATTAAAAAAAAAAAACTAAAACAAAGAGTTAAAGCTTTGTTGTCCCATCAGTATCTTTACAGGCTGAAGACAGAGCAGACGCTAATGGAATCCTGGTTGCTATACATTAAAAATAAAAGTAATATGAAACTAAAGCTCTGCATACTGGCTATTTTGCTCACTAATAATGCTGCGTCTGATCACCTACAGGTTTTTCTCTTATCACTCTAAATTTTCAGTTAACTCTTTCCCCTGCTCGACTGGGTCTGCTGTTGAAACTCTCTATTGCATTTTTTAGTGTGGTCATTGTATTCTTCAGCTTCAAAATTTCTGCTTTTGTTTGTCTGGTTGTTTTCTATCTCTTTGTTGATCTCTCATTTTGTTCTTGTATTTTTTCTCTGATTTTATTAAGCTGATTATGTTCTCTTGTAGCTTACTGAGAGTCTTTAGAACAATCATTTTGATTTATTTAAAATGAAATTCATGGCTCTCCAATTCTTGGGGGTCAATTTCTTCAAGTTCACTGTGTGGCTTTGGAGGTGTCATGTTGCCCTGATTCTTTGTGATTCTTGTAGCCTGTGTAGCCACCTGTGCATTTGAGGAAGTTGTAAGCTCTTCTAGGCTGTACAGCCTGACTTTAGTGGGATTTGTGAGGCAGGGAGATCAGTTTCCTGCCTTCTTTTTATCACCACTTAGAAATTAATTTCAGCTGGGAAAATTGTGAAATGATAGAAACTGTCATAGATTATCAGATACGTTTTAAGAGACCTGAAAATGTAAAAGATAATCACCTAATAAAAAATGTGGTATATACATAGAATAAACTATTATTCAGCCTTAGAAAGGAAGAAATTTTTGATGTATGTTTCAATGCAGATAAATCTTGAGGCCATATGCTAGGTGAAATAAGCTGATACACAAAGACAGACACTGTATGACTCCATTTACATGAGCTACTGAGAGTAGTCAAGTTCATAGAAGCAGAAAGTGGAATGTTGGTTGCCAGGGGCCAAGGAGAAAGGGGGGCAAAGGGAGGCCTTTAATGGGTATAAAGTGTTAGTTTTGCAAGATGAAGAGTCCTGGAGATTGGTTATATAACATGCCATGTGAACATTTCTGGCTGCACTCTACACTTAAAAATGGTTAGGACTATAAATTTTAAGTTATGTGCATTATACTGCAATTAAAAATATTTTTTAGATCCTGCCAAATACCCTCCCTCCACTTGTCTTCCCATCCCCTCCCCCTCCTCTCCCCTTTTCCTATCTGGACTATATTTGTTTTTTATCATTTGTGTCAATGTGTAAGTGTTTATATATTGGTTTCATTGGCGAGATCTCACCTAACATGCACAATGCAAGGATACATTTATTTCAAAACAACTAAGAGTATATTATAAATGTCTTACCACAAAAAATAAGTGTGGTAATGGTTATGTGAATTAGTTGTATTTAAGCATTCCACACTGTATATCAAATCATTACATTGTACCCCATAAATGTATACCATTATGATTTAATACAAATTAAGTTAAAAAAATATTTTTTAGAATGTGATCACTGAACTTTCCAGGGATACCCTGAAGGACCATAAGCCACACAAAGAAACCCCATATTTGAGGTAACAGTAAGCGTAGCAGTGACCAAGACAGGTGTCTGAAAAGACAGGCCTAGTAAGAACCTGATGGAAAAAGAAAGTTCCTAAATCACTGAGCGGACACGGGAGTGGAAAAAGAGAGTTGGTATTCCAGAAAGATAGTCATAGTTGGCACCAGGGCTGAGTGGACTCCCAAACTGGAGAAAGTCCAAGGACATTAGAGGCTGGCGCAGGAGGACGGGAAACAATACCTAAGACCTGGTGGATCAAGTGACACTTCATCAAGTGCCTGCAGGGTCGGAAACCAACTAGACTCTTCCTTTTCATAAGTAGCGCTCCTTCCTCTTACAGAAGCTTCTCCAAACACGGGATCACTCAGGAAAATTGGAAAAGAGGAAAGGAAGTAAAGCAAAACCCTTGGTTGACCTGAATATGACTCAACATAGACCATTTTAAACTCCAAATGGCTGTTATTATAATACAAATTGGTAACACTGAGTGTATTTCTCACTTGTGAGCAGGAACACCCACTCTTCAGTTACATTCAGTCACAAAGAATGAAGTGTTTTTTGCACATCCAGTATCATACAGATGAAATATTTACCTACTGTATTCACAACATGCTCCGAGGAAAATGATGTCATTTTTGCTACAGATGAGACCAAGTTTCCACATAATTAAACAAGTTGCCCAGCTTGTTATTTCTGTGAGCTGAGATTCTCATTCTTGCGGGTTTTGTTGTAAAGTTCTTCCACTAGATAATGGCAGTATTTTCACTATGTCGCCACTTCCACCCACGTATCAAGTTGTTATTCCCAGAAAGACACATTCTCACAGGTATCTTTTCCTGCACACAAACCCCACCTTGAACATGTATAAAATAGTTGTTTGGGTTTCTCTCCCCTTGGCTTGTTCCTTAGCCTCTACTCACCACTTCTGCCCCCTCACTCCTCCTGCTGGGCTATCACTATCCTCCAAGTCTAGTCCCAGGTCCGGGGGGCTCACTCCTCCTGCTGGGCTATCACTATCCTCCAAGTCTAGTCCCAGGTCCGGGGGGCTCACTCCTCCTGCTGGGCTAGCACTATCCTCCAAGTCTAGTCCCAGGTCTGGGGGGCTCACTCTTCCTGCTGGGCTATCACTATCCTCCAAGTCTAGTCCCAGGTCTGGGGGGCTCACTCTTCCTGCTGGGCTATCACTATCCTCCAAGTCTAGTCCCAGGTCTGGGGGACTCACTCCTCCTGCTGGGCTAGCACTATCCTCCAAGTCTAGTCCCAGGTCCGGGGAGCTCACTCCTCCTGCTGGGCTATCACTATCCTCCAAGTCTAGTCCCAGGTCCGGGGGACTCACTCCTCCTGCTGGGCTAGCACTATCCTCCAAGTCTAGTCCCAGGTCTGGGGAGCTCACTTCTCCTGCTGGGCTTGCACTATCCTCCAAGTCTAGTCCCAGGTCTGGGGGGCTCACTCTTCCTTCTGGGCTAGTGCTATCCTCCAAGTCCAGTCCCAGGTCTGGGGGCTTACCCTGGATGTCTGAACACTCTTCTTCCTTCACACTAGTCCAACTCCCTGAAATTGGGACCAGGAACCACACCTGGTGTCTTCTCAGAGTTTTCCCAGCTCACAGTTACTGGTTATGCTCTGACAGCCATACACAGGTCCCCAGGTCCCCTGCTGCTCCGTGTGCCTCCATTTTAGGGAGTGTGACTTCGCAGGGACACTCCCCAGGAGAGTCAACTGAACCTCCTGTGTTAGTTTCTGCAGCTGGTCCAGTTCTATGAGGATCGTGGCACAGGCACATGTTTGTTTAATGGTTCTTTCTCTTAGAGTCATACTATTTCACAAGACTGTCATACCTCATATCACATTTCTTATCTCTGATAGTACAAATTTTGAAGTCAAACAGACATGGGGTGGCCATAAAGTTTGTGTGCAATATGGTCCCCTGTGTGTGTGTGTTTAAAAATACATATACATAAATGAGAAGTTTGTTCATTATGTGGCCACAGTGAAATCAGTGTGTGTTATGAGGGCATAATGGGTTATTTAATACTAACATATACCCCAGGATGGTTATAATTTTCTGCATGGGTCAAATTTACATAAACATTGAACGCTTTTTTTTTTTTTTTAGCAGTTTCTGGCCAGGGCTGGGTTTGAACCCACCACCTCTGGCATATGGGGCTGGTGCCCTACTCCTTTGAGCCACAGGTGCTGCCCTGAACCCTGTTTTTTGAAGACACATATCTTACGGGACTAGTTTCTAGGACACATACTTTTGGAAGTGGTATGTTAATGAAAAATGATATTTTAAAATGACAAAGATGTTCAGTTTTACCTCCGAGGCCTCCAGTGATCTACGCTAGAAGGAAAAGCAAATGCTGAAATTATGCTCCCCACTGTGACCAGCTGTCGTCTCCCCCTGTCCTTCATGAACAAGTACCTTGGTTTTCCTTTCAGGAACCTTTTCCACCCAGCCTATTAGCTGCCTGGTTTGGGCATGGCTCACTCCATCCTCAGCCTCGTGAGTAACCACACAAAGTTGCCCAGCCGATTAACATGTTCTGTTCCACTGGGAAAAGCAGTGGGAGACCTTGGTTCAGAGGTGGACGCGTGATCAAAGCCAGACTGACTCAAATCATGTGCGGCAACTCTCAGGAAAAAGGAACTTTTAACCAGAGTTACTAAATTTGTAGAATATAAGTATAAATCTACTGGGGGGGAACCATAGTTTAAAGAACCCTGAAAATGAAGCCCAGCAAGGAAAGTAGAGCCAAGAGGTAGAGTCCTCACAAACCCATCTGAGCCCCTGAGTCTAGCCATAAACAGGCTTTGGCTAGAATTTTCAATTATAACAGCCACTTTTTTTTCCTTATTTAGGCCATTATTAGTCAGGCTTCAGTCACCTATAACCTGAAAAGTCCTGATTAATGCACTACTCTAAAGACATAGCATGGTTCCCCTGGTGACAAATAACACAGGTAGAGTGCTTAGGAAAAGTTAATTCATAATGCTCAGGAGAAGTTAATTTGCTTTCATGAATCTAGCCTTACATCCTTTATCCTAATCTGGAAGAAAAAAACGTCACTGGTTATTGAGAAGGAATTCTCTTTCTTTTACAATCAAATAAATGAACCCTAACTGGAGGTTTCTGCTTCCACTACCTTCATTTATTGAGTCTTCCCAAGTTTCAAAACGTTTCAAATGAGGATCCATTTTGCAAGTCTCGTAAATCATAATTAATCTTTTGCAAAACACCTTGAGATTCTCCAGTGAGCGATCAGACAAAAGACAAAGCCACGTTATTAAATAATTTAACCATTATTATTCTTTCAAAAGAAGATATAAGAATAAAAATCTTCAGGGAGCATGATAATTACTGAGACAGTCCAGAAGAGCTGATTAGAAGAAAAGCTTCCTTGTCCCTGAAAATAACAAGATCTTCCAAGAGCCGTGGTGATGTGTGGTTCATGTTTAATATCCCTTTCTTTCTCACAGGCCTGCTCAGTACAAACAAAAATACACACAGACCCCAAAGGAAGGGTCTTTGTGCACATTTGAAAAAGGTTCTGAGGACACCGTGTAATGAGTCCCGCACAGGAATGGAAGTGTCCTCTCAGGAGACGCTCCTCCTAAAAAGAGCTGCCTGGTGGAGATGAATGTTTTAGAAAGGAACAGTCCAACAACAGAGAAATTCTCAGAAATAACGGTCCTGACGACCCCTCAGAAGCTAGAAAAGCCAGCTTTTCAGAAGCTAGAAGAACGTAAATGGCTCGTTCTAGACAAACTGCTTATTTGATAGACACAGATTTCGGGTGTGACTTGTGATTTGGCAAGGAGGGAAATCGCACTTGTCCTAAAAGCAAGTTTAGGAGGCATTTGGCTGCCGCGCATTTTGCAGTCCTCACATCAGGATTCCTTCCTACGGTGCCACATCCCTCCATAAAAAGGTCAGATGAAGAAACACTCGAGCCATGAAGATGAAAGAACAGGTCATCTCCTAAGAAGGAATGACCAGTGGGAAGGAACAGACAGCCTTTGGCTCGATCTCCAGCCATTCACCCCAACTGGCCCTTAACCCTCAGGAAACGCCCTGTGTGAGGATGTCATCACGGTTACAAACTACAAACGAAGGAAACTGCACGTGCTCAAACATCAGTGCAAAAAAATTAATTTCATGAATAGTGCGTTTTGAAAAGCAGATGCAAGAGAGCTCAGAGAAATTGTGGATGTATGGGTGACTTACCCGGCTTGCATACATCAGCTCCTTTTATACCTTGTTTTCCCGAAAATAAGACATCCTCCAAAAATAAGACCTACTTACAGGAAAGATAAGATGTCCCCTAAAAATAAGACCTAGCGCATCTTTGGGAGCACACCTTAAAATAAGACACTGTCTTATTTTCAGGGAAACAGGGTAGTAGTTTAGTTATAACTAAAGCTACAAATGGTGCCAGCCCTGGACTCTGAACCCAACTGGGTTTGCACGTGAGTGCTGTGACTGAAACTCATTATTGTTCTTGATCCGTGCAATATAATTACAGGGTTTATTGCTTATATCAGGGAAATTACAGAGAGATTAGCAGATTAGAGTGGCTAGCAGAGGGTTTTACAGACATTTTAAAGGTCTGTCCACCTACTGACTAGCGGATGGAGTTGATATTTTGCTCCTTACCCAACTATTTGTAAAAGGGAGCTGGACTATTCCTCATGCATTTCCGGAACTATCATCCCTATGCCTGAGGTGATAGTTCTCCAAATTGGGTTTGCATGGTGAAAAAAAAAAAAACCTCCGAATGCTAATCTCAGAGGCTGCTTGAAATGCCAGCTCCGCGGGGACTCATCCTGAAGCCGTATTTCCAGGGTGACGTGGAAGGATTCAGAGGTAAATAAAAGAATTGGGCAGACTCCAATTCTTCAATTCATTCAAACAGCTACTTGTAGGAAAAACAAAAACTGGAAGTATCACCACACTGTGATGAACAGCAAGGAGTAAAATTAGTGGAGACGTAATAAGAACAGTATTAAGCAATGGGCAGAAATATCCTGCCCTAGACATGTTAACACGTTAGCTGGCCTTGCGGAAACTCAAAAGTCATTTAGCTTTCCAATGGACGTCATTCGGTAATCTTTGCTAAGTGCTAATCTCTGATATGATTCATCTTTAAATCAATACATCGGGCCAGTTCTGCTCTCTCAGATAAAGACTAGCCATGATGACGTGGGGGAAGAAGTCTCAGAGAGACGATGTCTCAGAACAAATTTTATGTGGTATGCTCTGAATTGCTATTATTTCTAAACCTGATAGCCAGACACAAGATAGGCATGCTTACACCCGTTTTAAGGTAGAGTGCCTAGGTAGAGTGCCGTGGCGTCACAGCTCACAGCAACCTCCAACTCCTGGGCTTAGGCGATTCTCTTGCTTCAGCCTCCCGGGTAACTGGGACTACTGGTGCCCACCACAACGTCCGGCTATTTTTTGTTGCAGTTTGGCCGGGGCCAGGTTGAACCTGCCACCCTCAGTATATGGGGCCGGTGCCCTACTCACTAAGCCACAGGCACCGCCCTTAGTTTTACTTCTTCAAATGAGGTCAGAATGAATCTCAACATGAATCTCTGAAAACCACAGCACGGTGCAGAGAGATGTGCCCATCACAGCTAATCAGTCCCGCTGAAATTCACGCAGGTAGCATGTGGGCTTTCTGTAAATCAGCCCATTTGTGTCGTGCATTGCCTTGGTGACTCCTCAAAGTCACTTAAAGAAGCGCCTGGCAAACCTAACTTGGGGATTGCAAAAGAAAAATGATGAAACGTCCCCTGAGGAGGGAAGCAGCTGCCCCTTCATCCTCCCCTTCTTAGAATGTCTCTTTGGAAATACAACAGACTCTGTGAGGCCCAACCTTTTGATTTTTAGAGTGCAAGACTGTTGGCCTTCTAGCCCTTGAAAATATAAATATATATCTCCAAAATTAACTCTTTCACAAGGTTTAAAGCAAACATAAGGGGCAGCTTTTTATCTCTCAGGGAGAGAGGAAAGTTTAGCTGTTCTTTCTTCTGCTTCATTGCACACATTTGCACAAAATCGTGTCCAGATTTTGCAGGCACTTTCGTGCAAACCAAATGCGTGTTAACTCCAATCATGCTTATGCTGTAATAAGGTGTGTTCCCTCTTATGTCTACACTGACTCAGAGGGGTCTCTTGCCGGCAGGATTGCTCTATTCCCCAACAGTGTCTCCATCAGGGAGACAGAGAGATCACAGGCACTTATCCAAGAGCTTATTAGCTTTGTTACACTCATGTCTTCATCAACGGGAGCACAGTTTCTAAGATATATGAGGCTCCTACTGATCTCAACAGTTCAAAGCAAACATTTACCAGTTTGGGGGAAGGGGAGGGAGTAGCAGAAACGGGATGAGAACGAGGAGAAAGAAGAAGAGAATGAAATAAGCGAGGGACAAGAAAGAGACCAGTTACTAACAGCCAGAATGATTTGGAAGTAGGAAAAAGCAACACTGAACTGGCATCATACAGCTCACCTGCAGGGGACTGTGATCCACCTACATATCAAATCTACGTCCAAACATATTAAAACTACATACTGACCAGGTAGCATGGCTGATTCACTTGCATATCATATTTTGCCATGTATGATGCACACGCCTATGCCCAAATTTTTGAGGGAAAAATAAGGATGTGCATTACACATGGGTAGGAGGGCTTGGGAGCAGGGGAGCCCAGCAGGCCTCCTGAGGCTGCTGCACCCTCCCTCCTGGACCGGCTGGGTGCACAAGGTTCCAGTCCCAGGAGGATCCCGGGTCTGGTAAGAACAGGTCCAGGCCTGAGCTGCTTTCATCCTGCTTGGTAGAGAGAAGGCCTTAAGATGCCCCCATGAAGTCACTCTTAGTCCCTGATCTTCCCTCCAAACGACATGCCTGGTATAGTTCACGCTCCATAAATAAACACAGCGAAGTTTGGCTCCATTTTCCTGTGACTTTGTGTACCTTGAAACTGGGCCATCAGTATTGCCTCCTATAAAAGCAGTAGGTCAAGAGAACCATTTCAAAACTTAATGCAAAGAAATAGATCCATGTTACTATGGCAATTATAAAAAAAAGGAACAGGAAAAAATAGCACAAAAAGAAACAAAAAAAAAAAAAGCACAGAAAAAGGAAAGACAAGATTCTTATTAAAACAGAAAAGACTCTTATGGCAACATGTTTTCATAGGAAAAACTTTGGGACTCAGGCCCTTTTTGCCTTTCCGAAGCTTTTGGAATTCTATTTGAATACTTTCTCTGTGGAGGAATAATATCCGCCAGAGGCCAGTCACACTCTGCAGAGCCAAATTCTTACCCACTGATATTTTATTTGGATGAAATCAGGTTAAGATGAGTATCTGAGGCAGGCTGGAAGAATAAAGGGTATAAGAAGAAACCTTTTCTTGCAGCTTTACAAGTGAAGGTGTACCACATCCTTTGCATGGCCAAGCCCTGCAAATTGATTAGATGCTTGCAGGGTCCAGGCATGGGCCATAAAAACATAATGCAAATTGAGTAGAGAATGGTGGAAACCATGGCCCAAAACCAGAATACGTGGCCAAGTTCAATTTTACACAATTTTACTCATAGAAGATGGATACCTCACTTGAGGCACTAGCTCGCCATCACTGGAGTACCTTATTTTCTGCAGAAGAGGGATAATGGGGTTTGAGTCTAGGATGATTTGTAGAACAAGCTGAGACGTGCCCAGCTTCTCACCTACAGTGTGTCATACGGACTGGCTCCCCAGAAGCCCGGGGGCCTGGAGCTTTGCTGCCCTGTAAAGAGGAGGGTCTGTGTCAGTCCTGTCCACTCCATCCGGCTGGCGCTGCCAACACCAGGATCTAAACTGCCCCATGATCCAGGGTCGAGCCATTAACTTCCCTGTGTTCAAAGATGGTCTCTTGTCAAGGAACGGTTTTCAGTGTTCTCTGCATGGATGTGCGTGCCTGCTCTCAGCTGGGCCTGGGCAGGAGAGCATCTCTGGATAACAACTTTCGTCTAGTCCTCCTTCTAGACCTTGAGCTCTGTCTGGAACCTCTTTCCTTTTTTCCCCTTTCTGGACTTCCTCTTACCTCTTGGCCCTCCACATCACTGAAAAGATGCTTTTCCTCTTTTATATCCTAAGTAGTATGGTTTGCGAGGGTCCTGTGCCCAGTGCCCGGCTGTTCTGCAAGAGAGAAAGAAGAGAGACAGTCCGTGTGTGTAAGTGGGGGGGAATGGTTTCCAGGAAGGCTGGGGGCTGACCAGAGCCAAAGCTCACAATAGAAATTAGCCGAATAGTGAGAGAAGGGAAGAAAGGAGGCTGGGAAATGACTGAGAGGCCACGGCTGTGTGCGCAGCTTTTATCAGAAGGTTGTAGTTACCACGTCATCATGGACTGAACGGCTCCCCTGTGCCAAGCATCGTTACACTCATTTTGTGAGCAAGATCACGTCATCTAACTAACAACCCACTCTCCTGGATACTAGTCCTGCTTTGCTTTACGGAGGAAACTAAGACTTGGCGAGGTTAGGAAAGAAACTTTACCATATTCCCTGGATAGAGGGGGTGGGGGCTTCATCTCAGTCCTGGCTGAATCCAAGCTGACTCTCCACAACATCACTGCAGGCGGTTACGACAGTATCTCTGGTAAGAATTACACTTTCTGCTACAGCAGGTGAAACCTTTAGCTAGTAAGATCTCTACAATTCTGAGGGCTGCAGCATTTCTGTGGCAGCATTAATCATAGTGAAAGGGAACAAATCTTTCCCGCCTCCACATACTTTTGCCTTTGTAATGTCTCCTGTCTCTAGTAAAATCCCCACACCATACTCCAGCCCAGGGATGAGAGTTGGTACTATTTATTATTCATCAAAGCACACAAGTCTTTTTTTATTTATTGCCAATTATTATAAGGGTACATACTTTTAGATTACATTGGTCTCACTTCCAGGGTACAGTTGCACTTGTAAAAGAGCCCCCCACCCAGGAGACATGTTATAGACCCTCACAATGTGCACAGTGGGTGAGATCCCACCTCACGCCCCCCCCTTCTTCTGCCAATTTTCCTGGACCCTCCCCCTGCCCCTTTCCTGCTCCCTGCCCCCGTACTAGACTATATCTGTGTTTCATTGTTCATAAGAGCATGTTACTGTTTACATATTGGTTTCATATTAGTACTGAGTACATATGATATTTATTTTTCCATTCTGGCAATATTTTACTAAGAAAAATGTAAAACACAGAATTCTTATTGGGCCAGATTTTAGTAGTGACCTGATTGACTTTGCTTTAGCATTTCAAGAATTCTGATTACGTTTCTCTTTAAAACTCCTTCTTCTGTGTGTTAAACTTATCTGGGAATGGCCTGCTATTTAGATTCGAGAAGAAGTTGGAAAGCTGAGCCTGGGTAAGCAATGTTGTCCAAGCCAAAGGAGAGTTTTGCCTGGACTTGGGTATTATTTCTCGCTTATATTGTTTGTGGTAGGAAACCTCCAAGAGAAATGGGAGGCGGTAAGGTTTCCAAGGTCCTAAGATCACCTAGGAATGTTGATGCTGTGTTAATAATATTTATAAATGACAGAATGAATTTGTATACAAGTAACTTTTAAAAAGTCAGCCAAAGTAGACAGTGGTGAGTGACAGTTGTAAGTTACTGTGGATTCTTGCATTTTTAAGCCTGCCTCTGGGATTGGGAATTTCATAGGGGGACCACACTAAGGAGCATACTGCAAGTACAAGTTGGATCTATCAGGTGTAGAACACAAATGTCTTAACATTGTAATTGGGTAAATAAGGTAAAGGCTATGTTAATTAGTAGGATGTGAGCACTCCAATTTGTACAAATAATCGACACGTTGAATCCCATAATGGCGTAAATGAATCTCTATGTACAAATGACTTTAAAAAAAAATTTTTTAAGGCACCTCATACCTCAATGTGACCCCAATTCTACTTTCCATGAGCTCCTCTCCTGTGCCGCTCTGCCTAGGAAACCGTTGCTTCCCTAACCAGGGTGATGACAATACGTCAAATGGTCTATACAACCAGTGTATGGTGCCCCATGATCGCATTAATGTACACAGCTATGATTTAATTAAAAAAAAAAAAAAAAAGAAGAAGAAGAGAGCAAGCCTGGCAGGTAGCAGCAGCTTTTCCTGCCTTATCTCAGCCGCCCCAAAGCCAACGAGGGCCTGCTGAGCTTCCTACATAACCACAAATCAGCACCACCTAACCTTGCTGCAGGCTGAGAAGGCGGACCCTGGAAGGGAGGCACAAAGGCCTCTGCTTCAAGACCCAGGGGTTGTAGTTTAACCCGGGGAGCAGCTCTCTGGACGACAAGGTTTAGGTCAAATCGCCAGCAGCGCTGGGCCATCTGCAGCCAGAGCTCAGGGCTGCACTGAAAATTCCAGACAAATATCACACAGAAAAGAAGTTCTCTAGAGGTACTCTAAAGTGGGTGGCGCTAAGAGAAAGGCCTCTTTAAGATAGAGTTCTAGAATTCTGTAAAGGCTCTTGAAAGGCGGGATTACTTGATAGGATACCTAGAGCTTTGTTAGGTGAGTGGGATCCACGCACTGCAAATATCTGCATTTAACCCAAGATGTTGAACCGCAGGGTCACCTGAGCAGCCAAGAAACAAAGCTGGTGACCAGGAGAGGTCTGATGACTTAGGTGACATTTCAAGAAATAGATGATGAATAGATGAATAGTTGAGAAAAGAAAATGGAAAAAAAAGATTTTAAGAGGATTTCTTTAGATAAAGCTGAGCTTTCAATTACATCTGAAGGAAATGGATTTGGTGAGGAGGGCTGCCGTGTTGCTCCCCCCACGTCTAGGGAGGGAGCTTTCAAAGGAAACACTTGGAGAGTTTGAGATATGCTCCCCCGGAGCCTGGGACGCACATTAGGGTGTCTGATTCAAGCCTGGGGAATGCCTCGAGGGGAGGCCGGCTGAGTAGCCCATGTCCCTTGAGTAGAGGCCGCATCAAGGCAGTAACCACCCAGGACCTACGATGTCCAGCCCAGATGCTGTCCACTAGTTTCCTAGGGTTACTATAACAATCGCTCCACACTGGATGGCTTAAACCAACATGAAGTGATTGTGTCACAGTTCTGGAGACCAGAAGGCTAGAATCAAGGTGTCAGTCAGGCTGTGCTTCCTCCAACACCTCTGCAGGAGAATCCTCCGAGCCTCTCCAGTCTCCCGTGGCTCCAGGCTCTCCGCGTCTGTGGCTGTGCAGCTGCACCTGTGTCTCCATCATCACAGCACCTCTCTCTGTGCCTCTTCTCCCTCTGCATTTTTCTTAGAAGGACATTTGTCATTGGATTTAAGGCCCACTTGCATAATCTAAGATGATCTTATATCAAGATTCTTTAACTACATCTGTGAAGACTCTTTTTTTCCAAATAAGGTCTGTTCACAGGTTCCAGGGATCAAGATGTGGAAAAAGCCTTTTTGAGGTCCCTATCCATCATTGGCTCAGATGATGACTCTGCAGGGAAGTTGATCTAAGCTGATTTTAAAAGGGATCTTGGCAAGGGTGTGTCAGCCAGAGGATGAAGGGGGGGCTTTATAGAAGACGCAAGGAAGTCAGAGGTGGCTAGGAAACCAGATGCAAGCAATGGAATAGGGCGGGCTAGCTGTTTTGCAGGAGTTATTGGTGATTAGTTCAGCTGTGCAGCTTCATAAAAACTCTGAGAATCACCCAAGAAAGAAAGAGAAGTCTAAACGTCAACAGGCCAGCAAGAACAAAGCCAGCTTACTAAGGTACCAAATGATAATACTCTTCTGGATCCCCTTTCTCCTTCTCCCAGCCCTGCTCCAAACCTGATGAGATCAGAAAGCTCAGTTAATGAGCTGGGAAAAGAGAACTAACAGAGAAAGGACCACTCAGGCTGGGTTGGTGGCTCATCCTGTATTCCCAGCACTCTGGGAGGCCGAGGCAAGTGGATTGCTTGAGCTCAGGGGTTCAAGACCACCTGAGCAAGAGTGAAACCCCATCTCTACTAAAAGTAGAAAAACTATCAGTGCATTGCGGTGGGTGTCTGTAGTCCCAACTACTCAGGAGGCTGAGGGCAAGAGAATAGCTTGAGCCCAAGAGTTTGAAGTTACTGTGAGCTATGATGCCACAGCACTCTACCGAGGGTGAACAGTAAGACTGTGTCTCAACAAAAAAAAAAAAAAGGAAAAAGTACCACTCACATACCTTCTTCAAAGGCAAAGATATCATATGCCTATGGCTCTCCCTGGGGAAAACACTCCCTTGCTGTGCTAAAATACGGATGCCTTGATGTATCTACCCAAAAAATATGCCCCAGGCAGATGCTTTACCCAGGAGAAGCTCCAGAGAAAGATCACACAATAACTTTCTGCCCAACTTCATTAGGTTACATTAGTTGTACCTTGAATAAAGACCGAAGAGCTTACCAATATGTCGGATTGAGAGTTTTCTAAGTCATAACTGTTTTTCTTAATCTTAAATTGCCCATGGAACTTTATATTTTCTGAAAAACAATCCGAAAAAATGCTAAGTCTCCCTAAAATCTCAACCAGAAGCCCAGCCAGTTCTTTCTCCCACTATATACATTTTAAAGAAGCAGAATTCAATAGATGCAGAAAAAGCATTTGATAAAATCCAGCATCCTTTTCTAATTAGAACACTGAAGAGTATAGGCATAGGTGGCACATTTCTAAAACGGATTGAAGCTATCTATGACAAACCCACAGCTAATATCTTACTGAATGGAGTAAAACTGAAAGCTTTTCCTCTTAGAACTGGAACCAGACAAGGTTGTCCTCTGTCACCTTTACTATTCAACATAGTGCTGGAAGTTCTAGCCAATACAATTAGGCAAGACAAGGAAATAAAGGGAATCCAAATGGGAGCAGAGGAGGTCAAACTCTCCCTCTTTGCTGACGACATGATCTTATACTTAGAGAACCCCAAAGACTCAACCACAAGACTCCTAGAAGTCATCAAAAAATACAGTAATGTTTCAGGATATAAAATCAATGTCCACAAGTCAGTAGCCTTTGTGTACACCAATAACAGTCAAGATGAGAAGCTAATTAAGGACACAACTCCCTTCACCATAGTCTCAAAGAAAATGAAATACCTAGGAATATACCTAACGAAGGAGGTGAAGGACCTCTATAAAGAAAACTATGAAATCCTCAGAAAGGAAATAGCAGAGGATATTAACAAATGGAAGAACATACCATGCTCATGGATGGGAAGAATCAACATTGTTAAAATGTCTATACTTCCCAAAGCAATCTACCTATTCAATGCCATTCCTATCAAAATACCAACATCGTACTTTCAAGATTTGGAAAAAATGATTCTGCGTTTTGTATGGAACCGGAAAAAAACCCGTATAGCTAAGGCAGTTCTCTGTAACAAAAATAAAGCTGGGGGCATCAGCATACCAGATTTTAGTCTGTACTACAAAGCCATAGTGCTCAAGACAGCATGGTACTGGCACAAAAACACAGACATAGACACTTGGAATCGAATTGAAAACCAAGAAATGAAACTAACATTTTACAACCACCTAATCTTTGATAAACCAAACAAGAACATACCTTGGGGGAAAGACTCCCTATTCAATAAATGGTGTTGGGAGAACTGGATGTCTACATGTAAAAGACTGAAACTGGACCCACACCTTTCCCCACTCACAAAAATTGATTCAAGATGGATAAAGGACTTAAACTTAAGGCATGAAACAATAAAAATTCTCCAAGAAAGCATAGGAAAAACACTGGAAGATATTGGCCTGGGGAAAGACTTCATGAAGAAGACTGCCATGGCAATTGCAACAACAACAAAAATAAACAAATGGGACTTCATTAAACTGAAAAGCTTCTGTACAGCTAAGGAGACAATAACCAAAGCAAAGAGACAACCTACACAATGGGAAAGGATATTTGCATATTTTCAATCAGACAAAAGCTTGATAACTAGGATCTATAGAGAACTCAAATTAATCCACATGAAAAAAGCCAACAATCCCATATATCAATGGGCAAGAGACATGAATAGAACTTTCTCTAAAGACGACAGATGAATGGCTAACAAACATGAAAATATGTTCATCATCTCTATATATTAGAGAAATGCAAATCAAAACAACCCTGAGATATCATCTAACCCCAGTGAGAATGGCCCACATCACAAAATCTCAAAACTGCAGATGCTGGCATGGATGTGGAGAGAAGGGAACACTTTTACACTGCTGGTGGGACTGCAAACTAGTACAACCTTTCTGGAAGGAAGTATGGAGAAACCTCAAAGCACTTAAGCTAGACCTCCCATTTGATCCTGCAATCCCATTACTGGGCATCTACCCAGAAGGAAAGAAATCCTTTTATCCTAAGGACACTTGTACTAGACTGTTTATTGCAGCTCAATTTACAATCGCCAAAATGTGGAAACAGCCTAAATGCCCACCAACCCAGGAATGGATTAACAAGCTGTAGTATATGTATACCATGGAATACTGTTCAGCCATTAAAAAAAATGGAGACTTTACATCCTTCGTATTAACCTGGATGGACGTGGAAGACATTATTCTTAGTAAAGCATCACAAGAATGGAGAAGCATGAATCCTATGTACTCAATTTTGATATGAGGACAATTAATGACAATTATGGTTATGGGGGGGAAACAGAAAGAGGGAAGGAGGGAGGTGGGTGGGGCCTTGGTGTGTGTCACACTTTATGGGGGCAAGTCATGATTGCAAGAGGGACTTTACCTAACAATTGCAATCAGTGTAACCTGGCTTATTGTACCCTCAATGAATCCCCAACAATAAAATAAATAAACAAATAAATAAATAAATAAATAAAAATAAAAAAATAAAGAAGCAGAAGATATTCAAACTAGTAGTCAAGTTTTAACCAACTTCTACAAGGCTTCATTGGTCAAGGTACCAGTTACACTCCTAAAACAATATCCAAAAGGGCGCCTTGACTCAGAACATGAAGGTGACCCATGGTATTGATTTGCTATTTATTGAAAATTATTGCCCCACAGTTTGGAAAAAGAAAATGAGAATTAGATCCATTTTATCCTATAGACCAATATACAAATGAGGTCTAAGGGATATTTAATGGGATCTGACATCAACTTTCAATTCATCTTCATATGGAAGATAAACCTTGATCAGTATTTTAGAATACACAGTGTGGCTTTAGCCTGGGTCTCGTGCTTGGTGTCACAGGCTGACACGGTGCAGAATGGTCTGTACTGAAATCTCTGCTTGTCAGGCCTGTTCTTTTAAGTCTGCCCCCTTATACACTTGCTCACTTGAGCACATCTCTAAACAAACACTCTTTGTCAAACAATTTCAGGAACGATGCATTTTTTTCCATTCCAATACTCTGCAAAAGGCAAATTAGGGCTGTTGTTGCTGCAGCCTTGGGCATTCTGTGCCGAGTGCCATGTGGATCCCTCTGTTGTCAGTTTATCAGGCAGTTCTCTCTGTGGGGGGTCAGAATTTTTCTGTATAGTGTGGTAAGAGAAAGAGAATTTAAAATGCATTTTGCGCAAATAATCACTTCTTGCTTTGAATGAAATATTAAAATACATCTCCCATTATGCTAAAATATAAATGCCATGATAATTTCCAACCAATAAATATGCCAAGGGCAGAACTTAACCCAGAAGAAGCTCAAGAGAATGATCACACGATAACTTTCTGCCCCGTATCATTAGGTAATGTTATTTAGATAACCATAGAAATTAAAATGATCAACAGCAACATATATGTTTGTCGACCCAAACAAAACAAAAGATGTTATTTCACAGAATAATCTGGTGTGACAGCATTGCTGGAAGTTCAAAGTTTATTATGGAAAATTTGAAATGTAAACACTTGGGGATATGCAATAATTTTAAAAAAATAAAAAACACGCCTAATTTTATTGTCTATTCTTCTTACTTTCCAGCAATCTCTATGAGTCTATTAGAAGATTTTCTGTCATTATTCTCTGGGTTAACTATTATTTTTAGAATTTTTCATATATGTATAGCTAAATATTCAAAAACTTGAAATATCACAGTTACTTAATTTGAAAATCTAATATCTATTCGGTGGATATGATGTGAAAATTTTGAAGTCCCCTTCAAAAACAAACAAGCACAACCCAAAAATGCTAAGAAAAAAATGTGGAATTCAGGGAACTGGGCACCCTCAACACCACCGTCATGGATAAAATTCATTACCATGATTTCAAATATATCCATTAGCCCCTTAAAGCTGATCACTTTACACTGTCATATATTCTCCATGCTCCTTCCAGGATATTTCAATACATTTTTAAGAATATTTTAAAAACTTTCTCTGAGTAGTAAGATATAGGCTCCCAGTAAGATTACATTGGATGACATCTGTCGGGTAGTCACATGATATACACTGCTTTCCAGAAAGAAGAAAGAAACTCAACTATATCCCAACTTGTTTATTATAACATGAAATAAAGAGGACAATTTGGTCGGGAATCAATAATTACTTTTAAAAATGTCATCTCTGCAAGTGGATCCTGTATACCAGAACTGTATGGGGCTCATTGTACCATAATAAGATGTCAGTACCCACACAAAAATCCAAATTCTTGGTTAATAATATCCATCTGTCTACCTCTAATGATTATATTGGTTAGTTGTTCTGAACCAACCTTGCATCAGGTATACATGTGAAAATGCTTTGTTTCATTTAATCTTTCCAATCAGCCAAAAGAGTGTAGCTCCCAAATTTATACAACCAGACAAGGGCAGAATCACAATTTTTTTCTCCTTTCCTACTAGGTCCTGCTCAAGAGCAGCCCAGTTCATTGCTCAATTTACTAAACCATTACCTCTTAGACAAAGAGGGAGCCATTAATGTATTTTTAAGGAAAGAGATTACTTCTCTAAAGGAAAATTAATTACTCTCCAAGTATCACCATCTGTTTTAATGTTTTCAGGCCTAAACTTTGAGGAGAGACACAGCAGCTTTAATATGTCCCCAATGGTAGGGCCCAAATGACCTTTGTCATTAGAAACACAAAACACGATCATCCCATATCAAGAAACTGAGCATAAGAGTGAGGTTGTATGTGAGATCAAGGAGTTGTCTCCAGAGCCTGGAAATGATTCTCCCAATACACAGAATAGCTGCATTTTATAATAGAGGAGCCAAAAAAAAATCACAAAATCAAATAGTGCACATGTATCAAGGTATTGCTGAATGTTTCAGTCACAAGAGAATCTGAAATAACAACGGACTTTGGAAAAATAATTCGTGAGATGTTTTTATTTCCTAGGAAAAACAGTTTATTTCCCAACAAACTTTCATTCTGTATTCACTATCTTCAATCATGCTAGTGTCAGAGGTAACAGTGGGGAACAAGGAGGCATCTCTGGCCCTCAGAAACTCAAGGCTACTCTAGATGGATTTTCCACAGTTAGCCCTAAAGTCCATCCTATGAAAAAAGAATTATTGTATTTTACAGATATGAGAGCAGCAGCTTGAAGAGGTTAATATGTTCAGGATAGCCTGAGCTAGTAAATGTCCTGCATGGTTGACTTAACCCTTCCCAATCCCATTTTTCTCCCACCTGCATACTCCCCAGCTTTTCTTTATTTGGGGTGGGAAAGAGGTTGATGGATTACTTATAGATATCCTACAGTTTTCAAAAGGAAAATATGAACTTACCTAATGATTTTATTGTCTATTTGGGGTTGCATAAAGTAATTAAAGTGGCTTTTTTTTCCTTTATAAACAACATATGATCAGAAAGGGTTAAAACTGCTGTTGCTACTTAAAAGAGTGCAAAGAGATGTTTGCAATGAAATGATTATAACTTCAGTCAAAATTTAGACAGAGCTAGTATTTGATCTCAAATGTGCCTGACTCAAATCCAGATTTGGGTGAGTCTTTTATATATCCAATATTTTTTTTATTAAATCATAGCTGTGTACATTAATGTGATCATGGGGCACCATACACTAGTTTCATAGACCGTTTGACACAGTTTTATCACACTGGTTAACATAGCCTTCCTGGCATTTTCTTAGATATTGTGCTAAGACACTTACATTCCACATTTACTAAGTTTCACATGTACCCTTGTAAGATGCACCGCAGGTGTAATCCCACCAATCACCCTCCCTCCACCCACCTCCCCCCTCCCTCCCCTCCCTCCCCTCCCTCTCCCCCTTCCCCCTGTTCTTAGGTTGTAACTGGGTTATAGCTTTCATATGAAAGCCATAAATTAGTTTCATAGCAGGGCTGAGTACATTGGGTACTTTTTCTTCCATTCTTGAGATACTTTGCTAAGAAGAATATGTTCCAGCTCCATCCATGTAAACATGAAAGAGGTAAAGTCTCCATCTTTCTTTAAGGCTGCATAATATTCCATGGTGTACATATACCACAATTTATTAATCCATTCATGGATCATATATTCAATATTTTGAACAATTTTAACAATTTTTTGAAATAGTTTTAGATTTATAGAGAAGTTGCAAAGGTTGCCTGAAGAAGTCCTGTGTACCCCCTTCCTGGTGTCAGTTTCTAATGTTCCCTTAATATTTGTCAAAGTTGAGAAACCAACATTAATACTTTACTATTACCTCGACTGCAGACTTCATTCAGGTTTCACCTGTCCCTCCATTGTCTTTTTTCTGCCCCAGACTGTCACCCAGGATACCATATTGTATTTACTTGTCTCCTTAATCTCCTCTGGGCTGTGGCACTTTCCTTGTTTGGCATGATCCTGACAGTTTTGAGGACTGCTCAAGTATTTTGTAAAATGTCCCTCAATTTTGAATATTCTTTTGATCTAAAATCCCACCCTTAGGTCATTGTGAAGCACATGGGTGCACTTTGCCATGTTACCCAGATGCAAAGAAACTTGAAAAGGAAAGTTGCTGAAATATACTAAAAAACAGTTTGCTCGGGGTGGCGGGGGAGAAGACACACCAGCACTTTCTGGACTGATGGAAAAGTGCTGTGTCTGGACGGTGGATTGAGGCTTATAGGTACAATTCACTTCTCCAGGGACAGGAACTTCAAATCTCTATTTGGTAGGTTCTGAGCTTGAACAACAGACTACGTTTCTCATTATCAGAGAAAAGAGCCGCCAATGTCAGAGAAGGAAGGAAGAGCAGGGTAGCTGCAGAGCTTCCAAAGTTAGAACAGCAAGAGGTCAAACTCTCCCAGCCCTCGGCCAGATCCCACCTTACCTATGTTTTGCCTGAAGTGCGCAGTGTTAGCCTCAAGGCGCATTGCATTTCTTTGTTTTTCTTAATTGGTAATAAAATTTTTTTTTATTAAATCATAGCTGTGTACCTTAATGTAATCATGGGATACAATGTGCTGGTTTTATATACAATTTGAAATATTTTCATCACACTGGTTAACATAGCCTTCACAGTATTTTCTTAGTTATTGTGTTAAGACATTTATATTCTATACCTAGTAAATTTCACAGGTACCCTTGTAAGATGCACCATAGGTGTGGTCCGACCATTTAAAAGGTGACTATGAGCAATAAGGTGGGTCTCAGATATGCAGAAAGGCATAGCCTCCCAGGCCTGTGTGCCACACTCAGCATCGGGCATTTGCTAAGCACCTGCTGTCTTTCCTAGGCAGGCCATGAGTTCTCCTGCTTGCCTGGGCTCACCACTCATACCCAGAATCTTTCTTTAGTTGGGTTATCTTTCTAGCCTTGGTAAATCATCTGGTTGGTAACCCCTAGGAAAGATTTAACATTTACAAAGCCATTAAGAGATAAGGTTGTGAGAACAGTGATCACACCAGAGAAAAGAAAGAATAAACCAACATGAGATGCAGGTCCAGACAGGCCCAGGCCCTCTCCCCACAGAGGCACCGCTATTCCAGGGGCTCCAGGCCTCCATTCTCCGTGGCCTTCACCTGAACGCTTCATGTCAGAAAAAGCCTCACCAGAAAACTGGCATACAGACAAAGCAAACTAGCTGTTGTGTGTCACTTGTCCTTTCTCAGAAAGGTGAGTACCATGGGGGAAAAAGGTGTTCTTGCTGAAGCAAGAAAAGTTTGCAGAGCAAAAGGATATATAATAAAGTCTTACTGCTGCTTGTGCTCTTTGCGGATCAGTAGGGCTGGATCCTGTGACATCGTACTGTTAAAACATCCCAAAAATAGGTCACTGGCTGGCTGCAGAGGTCTAAATCTTATTTCCCTCCCAACAAACCAGAACCCCTTTCTCTATATGTATGTTGGAACACCTGTATTATGCACGTATAAGAGATGGGGTGGAAGGATGATTTTAAACCACAAGGAAAAATCAAATGTCAGGTATGCCTGTGTATTTCTAAGGGAGTCTGCATCTTTTGTGTTTGGCTGAATAACCAGACGTGTTTCAGATAAGCCAAGGAGGCAGATTTGGGTCAGGGAGGCAGGGAGATCTGAATTGGGTTGGGGAATTGAGTGGGAATTCTGAATTCCCAGAAGCAATCCAGGAGAGAGGGGAGAGAGAAGTATCGCAAAATAAGAGAAGCAGAATGCTGAGCTGGCTGTGGGGTGAGTTAGAGCCCTCCAGAGGGAAGGAAGATGAAGGATCACTAGCATGGATGTCTAACTTCCCATAATACACTTTCAGTAGCTTACTCCACTACATACAACTATCTAGATTTTTGTGGTTGCCCTAATAAAGAATCTACAAGGGGGCTGCTTGCCCACAGGGTTGGGGGCATTGGTGGAAGATTAGAGATAAAGCCACTGTCATACAGAGCCAATGATGAGAAGTCCGTAGAGGAAGGACACTGGGATCAGGGGGCTGTGAAAGCACAGGCTTTGGGAATTTACAGGAATCAGAAATGGCAGTGGACCTCCACGGAGCTGAGAACGAGTGCATGACTTGGTCTTGCCTAAATCCTAACAATCCAAGTGACTCTAACATGTTGGTTATAGATGACTCATTCTATGTAACTGAATGATTATAAACAAAGATGTATGAGCCTTAACAAGAGTCAAGATCTACCGTTGTACTTTTTTTCGAAATTTCAAAATATTAAAGGGGTACAAATGCTTTAGGTCATCGGAATCCTTTTGTAATACTTGAGTCCCAGCTATAGTGTGCCCTTCACCCAGACAGTGTTCATAGCACCCAGTAGGTAGGTTTTTCCACCATCCTCTTTCTCCCCAACCCCTGATTGATTTCTGCTGAGTTTTACTTCCTCCACGCACGTGTGGGCTCATCATTTAGTTCCAGTTTCAGTTTCATAGTGAGTACATATGGTGTTGTTTTTTTTCATTCTTTAAATCAGCATCTCTCAACCTGTGGATCGTGACCCCTTTGTAACAATGAAAATACATCCTGCAGATCAGATATTTACATTACGATTCATAACAGTAGTAAAATTACAGTTATGAAGTAGCAATGAAAATAATTTTATGGCTGGGGGTCACCACAACATGAGGAACTGTATTAAGAGTCACAGTATTAGGAGGCATCAGGAAGTTTGAGAACCACAGCTTTAGATCCTTCACTTAGGATAATGGTCTCTAGTCTTAACCAGACTGTGTCACAGGTATTAATTTATCATTTTATGCCTGCATAGTATTCCATGGTATGCATACACAATGCCACATTGTATTAATCCTCTCATGAATTGATGGGCACTAGGACCGGTTTCATACCATACTAGTGCAGGTGTATTTTTGATGAAGTGCTCTTTTCCTTTGGGTAAATACCCAAAAGTAGGATGGCTGGGTTGAGTGGTAACTCCACGTTTATTTCCTTGAGGAATCTCCTCATCTTTGACAAAGCAAACAAAACATACCCTAGGGAAAGGAAGCCCTGTCAAATACATGATTCTTGGAAAACTGGATAGCCACATGCAGAAGAATGAAATGGACCTCTACCTCTTGCCATACACATAATTCACAGTGTATAAAAGACTAAACTGTAGGGTATAAGACCTCCTACTTTTAAGCTCAAGTAGTTTTAAATTATGCACCGTGGTAAATATGTGATCTATCACATTATATTTTCATACAGCCAATCTAATCACTTCAGTACGAACTCAACATTGAGCCTCAATAGGCCCATATTAATGCAGTTTAGGAGTTAAGTTTTGGGGAATGTGCCTATCTGTAGCTGTTAACATTCAAATAGTCCTTATACTGCGGTCTCCAGAAAAAAAATCAAAGCAGAAGTATCTAAAAAAATGTCAAGGAACTAAAAAGTGAAAGCACGGAGAAAAGGGCCCCCAGGTATGGACAGTAAAATCTATTCTACCAGACTAGCTACATGTCAAAGAATCAATACCTGTCCCTAGAGATGAACATGAACTTGTGCGTGAAGAGCTGCATGTTCAAGATTATTAAGACTGCTAAGTGATAATTCATGAAACACTGGACCCAGAGTTACAGTCTTACTTCCCTCCCAGCATTTGGCTCATGGAAAAGGACTTTGTCCTTGACTGAAAAGTTCAAGTCTTCGCGTCTGTATTCTGTACTGCCATTCTGCAGCAATTCATTCTTCTAACTAATGCATTTGTTCAGTAAATATTTACTGAATTCCTGCCATGAGACAGGTTCTGTGTGAAGATGGTAATGCAACACAAAATGTTATCCCTGCCTGCAAGGAGTTTACAGACCAGTGGTAAACAGGCAATTATCATACAGGGTGCTCTGATAGGGGTGAAAGAAGCAAGGTCATTTCACAGAGAGGAGCTATACATATTTCAGTATAGTTCACACATGTGGCACAGAAGGAGGGCCCTCAGCTGACAGTGCAGCAAGTTAGAACCCTCCTTAGGGAATGAAGATTAGGGATTACTAATGTGGAATTCTGACATCCCATAACACACATTCAATAACTTAGTTCTGCTACATACAACTATTTAGAATTTCGTAGTTGCCCTGGTAAAGAATCAAAAAGGGGCCGCTTGGCCACTGGGTAGTGGCAGGAGATGAAGCTAAGGGGACTGCAGGGAACTTGGTCATGAAGAACTCTTGAGTATGGGGCCTTGGTGTAGGCCATGTAAGTGAGCACTCTGGATTAAAAACCCATTGGATGGGCTCAGCACCAGTAGCTCAAGCGCTAAGGCGCCAGCCACATAACACCAGAGCTGGCGGGTTCAAATCCAGCCCGGGCCTGCCAAACAACAATGACAACTACAACCAAAAAAATCACTGGGCATTGTAGCAGGTGCCTGTCATCCCAGCTACTTGGGAGGCTGAGGCAAGAGAATCACTTAAGCCCTAGAGTTTGAGGATGCTGTGAGCTGTGATGCCACAGTACTCTACCCAGGGTGGCAGCTTGAGACTCTGTCTCAAAAAAGGAACCATTGGATGGGTGGAGGGAGGGTAATTGGTGGGAACACACCTACAGTGCATCTTACAAAGGTAAATGTGAAATTTACCAAGTGGAGAATATAAATGTCTTAACACAATAACTAAGAAAATGCAGTGAAGGCTATGTTAACCAGTTTGATGAAAATATTTCAAATTGTATATAAAACCAGCACACTGTACCCCATGATTGCATTAATGTACACAACTATGATGTAATAAAAAAAATTTTTTTAAAGTTCCAACCTAAAAACAAACCCCATTGGAGAGTACAGGGCTGGAAGCAGGAAGCTCTGTTGCAAGGTGACCACATAAGTCAATTGCAGTGGGGACTAGATGGGTGAAGAGGAAATAAATGGGTGGAGAAATCACAGTGTTCGACTGACTGGATGGCAGGGCAGAGCTCGTAGGGAGAATTAAAGATGATGACCAGCTCTGTGGCTTGGATAAGGACAGATACTATTGATTGCAAAGTGGAAGGAGAATTGGGCCTGGAGCTGAGAGCGCTGGTGGAGGATGGGGAGGGCTTGGCGGTGCGTGGTACAGAAGAGCAGGTGTCCAGTGCGCAGTAAGGTGTCTATTAACAAGGATCTTTTTGTTAAGAATTGGCAGATTTCAATCAAGCTAGCTTTAAGGAAGACTATGGTTTATCATAAATATCAGGACAAGGATGTATCTGTCCCTCAGTAACTGGAGCATTCAGGGACTCAATGCCTTCGAGAGTCTCAGGGCACTTCTCATCTGTGTTCTTATATTTTGGATTTTTTTAAACCTAAAAAAATTGCTATTCTTGCGACATACTCTTCACCATCTCTGACTTATGGACAGGGCCCCTTCTCTGCACGTGTGGAATGTGAAGGCCAACATGACTGCCTGCAAGTCCCAAGCCCTACAATTCCAGGTGACACGTAAAATATTTAACCACAATCAGAACCCTGTTGCATTTTGCCTGAACATCCATCCTGATTCTAACCCAGGATCTCAAAAAAAGGTTAACCTGCCTCCCTAAAATCTCAGGGCACAAACCGATTGGCCAAGCTTGGATCAAGTACTCATGCCTGGGGAGATTAATTGTGTTACAGGAGATGAAAAGAGAGAGCCATTCCTCGAAAACGATTTTGCCTTAGAAAACCCTTCAGAGGTTTCTGCAGATGTCTAAGTCTGAGCTCAGGAGAGAGGCCAGTTTGGGGGAGTCACAAACGGATGGTGATGATGCTGCAGGAAGACATAGATCATTTAGGGAAGGTGCATGTGGACAGAAGCGCAGGCCAAAGAAAAAGAGCTTGAAGCATCTCATAATGACACTCGCCAGTGAAAACATCATTTTGAGGGAGAAAGAATGACCGATGGCCTAGGAGGCAGACCAAAACAATTTGTCAAGAATATGCTTTCGTCAAGCCAGAGGGAAACGGGTTTCAGACAATGCTGTGTAAAATGCTGCAGAGAAGTCAAACGCCCTTTGGAGTGACCAAAAAGAGGTCTTCGAGAGCTAAAATAAGAGCAACTTTGGTAGAATTGCAGGGACATAAATAAGCAAGGTTGTTGAAGGTGAAATGTGAATGGGGAAAAGGAGAGTGGTGTCAGCGAGCCCCTGTCATGCCTCAGACCAAGCTGGACGTCCCCACCTTATACACGACACCTTTCCAAGTATGTAAAATATATCACTAGTCAAATTTGCCTCAGCTCTCTAATTATTTTCATTTCCAGATTTTGACACTCCGAATCATGAAATCTGGTTTCGGACCATGTTTTATGCAAATACGAGTTTCCCAGGCTTATGTTCATTATGAATATCAATTTTTCCTACCAAAGAAATATAAACTATGGAAAAAGTATATAAGTACTGTGTGTAGTAAAATCGTAAAATGTTCATTAAAAATCATAATTCATATTACTCTAGTGTTTTGCAATTCTCAATGGATTTTTACTTTTTAATGAGCTCAAACTTTCTAAGTAGACGAACCTTCTTCCTTGGAAACAACCTAAATTGCCTTAAAAATGATGATATATCCTTCTAACATTCACCTCACTCACAAGACACCTGAATACACTATAGCTACTGAGATCTAAATAGTTTAATACAAACTTATTCAGAGAAAACTGACATTTTCTCAGGTAACAAATTTCTGTTTCAATGCAAGCAATCAAATAGATCAAAATAATGCCTTGGGGTTTAAAAAGATAAGGATTCGAGTCTTCGAAATTGTTAATGAGCTGGTCATTTTAAATTTCATAGTTCTTCTTACTTTCTTTTAACTGCAAGATTAAATTTCTTTGATTTTTTTTTTAGCTAAAATGATACACACATGGAATAAAGAGAAACCAAATTGAAAAATTAAAATGTTCCCTAGTTTATCACACAAAGCCCAGTTTACTTAAGCCCAGAATATCTAGATCTCTTAATGTGTGCCTAAAAATGTTCTGTGACTGGCAGACTGGAAGTTATGAATAATTGGGAAAAAAATGTTTCCTCAAAAGTCACAGAAAACTTTCCCCAACTCAATACAATTCAATTAGCCTAATAAGCAAATGCCCAGAGGTTCAATTTTCTACTGCTTCAAAGGTGACGGTGTCTACAGGAACAGAAATTTCTGCGGTATTTCCGTAGTAACTAGCTTTTCTGTATCATCAAGTTAACCCTAATCTATTAGGTTAGAGAATTTTACTTGAGACTAAAAATATCATTGTCTTACAGAAAGTCTCATGTTAAGTACTAATTTATTTAAATCCAAATTATTATCCTGAGATCAATTTCCTTTGATGCACTAAGTTTTATAAAGAATTCCACCCTCAATTCAGTCAAGTTCCTCAAAGAATTTGACATGATTGGTGTTGCTTCACTGAGGTAGCAGGGAAATATTTCCAATCCTCAGGTGCAGAGATTTAGGTATATACTTAATAGACTTCATGGGTGAGATTGGGTTTTAGACCCAGTTTGTACATAAGCATAATTTTGTGCAGAGTCAAATGTTTTTCCTGTTTGAGGAAAAAAAAAAAAAAGTTAGTTGAAGACAAAGGCCACCATATGTGCTCATTTGGGGATAATCTAACAGTAAGACAAGGCCACATCATGTCCTCAAATAGAGTCATTTATTTCTGAATAACATACATATTTGATCTCTGCAGATGTCTGATATTCAATTGTATGCTACACTGTATCTCAGAGGCATCTGCAGTTTAAAGAAATTAGTTCATTCATGTCCCAAATAACAACCACTGTAGATTTATTATCAGTGATAATGATTACGTCTCAATTTATTTTAAAGCTAGTATCCTGAGAACTTGTATAATTTGCCCCAGAGAATTTCCACCTCTGCAGCCCTCGGCATTGGTAATACTGTGAGTTACTTAACACTAGACACACACCCACAGGGTTCTGTGCAATGCAGAAAGCATGTAGTCAGTCCTGGAGAGAAGAAATATAATAGTAACAAGAGTGCAAAGTTAGCTGAGTTTTTCCTAGTAAACACACAGAGGTTTGAATACAGGAAGCAGCTCTGGATTCCCGGGTGGAAAGCTGGGCTGTAGTATGGACTGTGGTTATGGGTTGAATGGAAGAAAAGAGACAAGGAAAAATGATAAGGGGGAGGTGCTCCCCAAATTAGCCTTGAGGGGCTTCATAAATATTAATATCTACAAATGGAATTTGCACTCAGGTAGCTATCGGATTAATATAAGGCCTGCGTTTGCATCAGCTTGTTACTGGCTGATGCAAACCAAGTGGTAATTGTCAGGAAAAGAATTTCAGGATGTGACACGTAAACCAAGCAAGGGACAGTTTCTTTTCTTTTTTTTTTTTTTTAATTGAAAGTGAAAGTACACTTGAGAGTCATAGATGATAGAAGATTGTAGAAGAAACTAGAAGCTCACTTTGGGTACTAAATTAAGAGCAACTTTTAACAGAGGTTTTACACCCTTAAAAATATCCTTTATGTAAAAGGTTTTGCTCAAGACTTTCAAAGGCTTTCGGCATTTACCTGGGCAAAATGTAAATTTTAGTTCTGATCCATTTGAAGCCTCCTTCTGCTCTCCCTTTAATCAGCTGCAGGGCAAATCATTAGACCTCAGCAGGAATGCAAACTGGCCTCCTTGGCTAAATGTCCCCAACTGACTCTTGCTCAGTGAGAATAGTATTGTTTTTAATGCTTTTGCAAAAGACATACATTCTCTTACAGAGACACATTCTCCAGGTGGCTTGACTTCACCAGGCCCTGGATTGCACAGCACAAGAGCTTTCCCCAGGTAGCTTACCTGCTTGGCCTCTGAATTTATTTGAATTGGTAACCTCTGACTATATGCTCCGTAAGGGTCCCTGACACTTTTATTTTTAAAAATTAAAGAGCAATTGGGCTACACTGAGCAAGGAAGAAAACTTATCAAAACATAATAAAAGTAAAATATTAATAATTTAATTACTTTATAAATTTAAGTGTATGAATACCAGACATAAAGTATTCTTTTTTAACAGAATGACAAAATCATCTGTCAGTACCCAGATGAGAGTGGTTCCAGAATACTCCTCAAATAACAAAATTCTTTGATGCTCAAGTCCCTTATATAAAATGACATAGTATTTGCATATAACCTATATACATTCTGCCATATTCTTTAAATCAGCTCTAGACTAGTTATGATACCTAATATAATGTCAATACTATGTAAATCATTGTTGTACTGTATTTTTTTGTTTGTTCTATTTTTTATTGTTGTATTGGAATTTTTCCCAAGTTTATTTGAACTGATGTTGGATTTTGTGAAATTATGAACTTCTTATTAATAATTTTCATGAATAAACCTAAACCACGGATTGTAGAATCTCAAAACCACTAGTTTACATAGATGGTTTATATGCCACATACTTTGACGGTACTTCCTATGGAGAACTTACAAATATTTTGTCATTTTGAAAGCACACAATAAAATTCTTTAGTGAAGGGAGCTTTTAAGACACTATAATTTCACGTGTATTTCCCATCAATAAAACATATAAACTGTATTCCTTTAGCAGACTAGGGACCATCAGATAATTCTCAATATGGTCCATATTTGACATCAAAGAACTATAAAAACACTGTACATTAAAAGAATAAAAAAACTCTCATCTTTAACCATGTACATTTCCTGTAATGAATATACGTAATATAATATCATATGTTTTAATATACCGTATATCTGACTTTATTTTTTAAATATTTATAATTACCATGATGGTAGAAAATTTTTCCATAAAAATACATATTTTATGACTTATGAAATCAACACAAATTTCCAGAGATAAACATATATAATGCTGAAATTTTAAAATCTATTTTTATATTTTAATAAAACCCTTTGGTTTTCTTATCAATCCCCTAAACTGATTTCATGCATTTGACCCTGATACATAAACAAAAAAAAAGTATTAAATATCTTAAAATTGATCACATATACATGGATTAGAAAATTTTCATAAGGATGGGCGGAGCAAGATGGCAGCCGAGTAACAGCTTCCTTGCATCTGGGCACCGTGAGTCTGGGGAGATAGGACTCCAGGCATCTCTGGCTGGTGGGAACTGCCTATCATCACTCCTATGAGGATACAGGGAGTCAGCGAGAGACTTCTGGACCCCAAGAGGAGGACTAAAACAGTGGAAAACCGGCAAGTGGTCGCGTGTGTTCAACCCGTCTAAACCCGCCCACAACTGTAAGTTCAGTAGCAGCGAGACTGCAAACCAGAAAGGCCTTACCTGTGAACTCTTTTGATGTCCTTGGACTTGGCACTGAGTTGAACTGCCTTGGGGAAGGCCTGAGTGGGAGTGCGGAGAACTTTGGCCGTTGTCTAGGGCCCCAGTCTGAGCCGCTGAGCCAGACGGAGCTAATAGTGTTTGGCGGTGGGTCACACGGATCCATTGTCAGTGATCTGCCCCGGCAAGCTCCGCCCTCAGGGTAGCAGAGCTAGAAACGGGTGGGAGCTGGTAACCCAGCAACCAAGTAGCCTAAGGGTGGGGTCTGAGCCGCCTTGCAGCCCTAACCCTCAGGGGCAGAGTGAGACCGGTTTTGGCACACTGAGTAAGCGGATAGCCACTTCAGCAGTGATTCCAGCGAGAAAGCTGGGAAAGCTTCTGCTCAGCAAGTTTACAAGTTCAAAGTGCCTTTTAAGTGGGCTGAAGAGAGATTTAGGGTGTCTACCTGCTGGGGTTTGAGAAATCAGCAGCCTCCAGTCGTATCAGAACTGTGACTAACATCTCATACCCCAAAAGACCACGTGTTGCCCAGACAATATTCAACAACATATACAAACTGCTTTGTTTTTGGTTGTGTATTTTTTTTCGTTTGGTTGGGTTTTTTTGTTTGTTTATTTTGACGTTGTTGATGTTCTTTTGTTTCTTAATTTCAATCTTTTCCATACAGATCCCTTTTTCTTTCTCAATTTTTCTAGTTTAATTATAATTTCCCATTGCTGCCTTTTTTAATAACTACAACTTCAGTTTTGCTAGTGTTTCTACCGCTATCACTTGGTTTTTCACCCAATTTTATCGCCATAAAGTTTTCTGTTTGCTTGTTTTAGTTTGATTTATAGCATTTTTGTCTTTCCTCTCTACTTGGTGGAGGTGGGGTACTGTGTCTGACCAGGTTAGCAAAGAGCTGCTAACCTCAAGGGAACCACCCAACTGGGCACCCAACCCCCAGAAGGTGGGGTTTTTTAAGGTTGTGTCAAAGTACCCTACTGTACACCTATATTGCCCTGTCTCCCTCTTTCTGTGCCTCTCTTCTTTTTGTCAATATTCCTTATCCCTACCCCCACTCCTTTCTCTATCTTTCTTTTTTTTCTTATCACTTGGTCCTCCTTTCTTTCATCCCTTTTTTGCTCTTCAACCTTCTCACCTTTCTGGTCCTGTAACCCTTAGTCTACAGGCACAAGAACTTAAAGAGCAAGAGGAAGTGAAAGGAAAATTAGGGCAAGGAAACAGATAAAAGAAATCACTCATGAGGAAGAATCAGCAGAAAACTCCAGGCAACATGAAGAACCAGTCCAGAACAACCCCGCCAAGGGACCATGAGGTAGCTACTGCAGAGGATTCCACCTATACAGAAATGTTAGGAATGACAGAAAGGGAATTTAGAATACACATGTTGAAAACAATGAAAGAAATGATGGAAATAATGAAGGAAACTGCTAATAAAGTGGAAAATAACCAAAAGGAAATCCAAAAACAGAATCAAATCAGAGATGAACGATATGAAGAATATAAAAAGGATATAGCAGAGCTGAAGGAAATGAAACAGTCAATCAGGGAACTTAAAGATGCAATGGAAAGTATCAGCAACAGGTTAGACCATGCAGAAGAAAGAATTTCAGAGGTAGAAGACAAAGTTTTTGAGATAACTCAGATAGTAAAAGAGGCAGAAAAGAAGAGAGAGAAAGCAGAACGTTCACTGTCAGAATTATGGGACTTTATGAAACGTTCCAACATACGAGTTATAGGAATTCCAGAAGGGGAAGAAGAATGCCCCAGAGGAATGGAAGCCATACTAGAGAATATTATAAAAGAAAATTTCCCAAACATCACCAAAGATTCTGACACACTGCTTTCAGAGGGCTATCGGACCCCAGGTCGCCTCAACTCTAACCGAGCTTCTCCAAGACACATTGTGATGAACCTGTCCAAAGTCAAGACAAAAGAAAAGATTCTGCAAGCTGCCAGGAGTAAGCGCCAGTTGACCTACAGGGGCAAATCCATCAGAGTGACCTCAGACTTCTCTAATGAAACTTTCCAAGCAAGAAGACAATGGTCATCTACCTTTAATCTACTTAAACAGAACAATTTTCAGCCCAGAATTCTGTACCCTGCTAAGCTAAGCTTCAAAATTGATGGAGAAATCAAATCATTTACGGATATACAAACATTGAGGAAATTCACCACAACAAGACCAGCTCTACAGGGAATACTTCAACCTGTTCTGCACACTGACCACCACAATGGATCAGCAGCAAAGTAAGAACTCAGAAATCAAAGGACAGAACCTAACCTCCACACTGATGCAAAAGATAAAACTAAGCAATGGACTCTCACCAAATAAGACGAATAGAATACTACCACACTTATCAATTATCTCCATAAATGTTAATGGCTTGAATTCCCCACTGAAGAGACATAGATTGGCTGACTGGATTAAAAAACACAAGCCATCCATTTGCTGTCTGCAAGAAACACACCTGGCTTCAAAAGACAAATTAAAGCTCCGAGTCAAGGGTTGGAAGACAATTTTTCAGGCAAATGGAATTCAGAAGAAAAGAGGAGTTGCAATCTTATTTTCAGATACATGTGGATTTAAAGCAACTAAAGTCAAAAAAGACAAAGATGGTCACTTTATATTGGTCAAGGGAAAACTACAACAAGAAGACATTTCAATTCTAAATATCTATGCACCAAATTTAAATGCTCCCAGATTCTTGAAACAGACCTTACTCAGTCTGAGCAATATCATATCTGATAATACCATCATAACAGGGGACTTTAACACACCTCTTACAGAGCTGGACAGATCCTCTAAACAGAAATTAAACAAAGATATAAGAGATTTAAATGAGACCCTAGAACAATTATGCTTGATAGACGCATATAGAACACTCCACCCCAAAGATAAAGAATATACATTCTTCTCATCACCCCATGGAACATTCTCCAAAATTGATCATATCCTGGGACACAAAACAAATATCAACAGAATCAAAAGAATTGAAATTTTACCTTGTATCTTTTCAGACCATAAGGCACTAAAGGTGGAACTCAACTCTAACAAAAATGCTCGACCCCATCCAAAGGCATGGAAATTAAACAATCTTCTGTTGAATAACAGATGGGTGCAGGAAGAAATCAAACAGGAAATCACTAACTTCCTTAAGCATAACAACAATGAAGACACAAGCTACCAAAACCTGTGGGATACTGCAAAAGCAGTTTTGAGAGGAAAATTCATCACTTTAGATGCCTACATTCGAAAAACAGACAGAGAGCACATCAACAATCTCACAAGAGACCTTATGGAATTGGAAAAAGAAGAACAATCTAAGCCTAAACTCAGTAGAAGAAAAGAGATATCCAAAATCAAATCAGAGATCAATGAAATTGAAAACAAAAGAATCATTCAGAAAATTAATGAAACAAGGAGTTGGTTTTTTGAAAAAATAAATAAAATAGATAAACCATTGGCCAGACTAACTAGAAATAGAAAAGTAAAATCTCTAGTAACCTCAATCAGAAATGATAAAGGGGAAATAACAACTGATCCCACAGAGATACAAGAGATCATCTCTGAATACTACCAGAAACTGTATGCCCAGAAATTTGACAATGTGAAGGAAATGGATCAATATTTGGAATCACACCCTCTCCCTAGACTTGGCCAGGAAGAAATAGACCTCCTGAACAGACCAATTTCAAGCACTGAGATCAAAGAAACAATAAAAAAGCTTCCAACTAAAAAATGCCCTGGTCCAGATGGCTTCACTCCAGAATTCTATCAAACCTTCAAGGAAGAGCTTATTCCTGTACTGCAGAAATTATTCCAAAAAATTGAGGAAGAAGGAATCTTCCCCAACACATTCTATGAAGCAAACATCACCCTGATACCAAAACCAGGAAAAGACCCAAACAAAAAGGAGAATTTCAGACCAATCTCACTCATGAATATAGATGGAAAAATTCTCAACAAAATCCTAGCCAATAGATTACAGCTTATCATCAAAAAAGTCATTCATCATGATCAAGCAGGCTTCATCCCAGGGATGCAAGGCTGGTTTAACATACGCAAGTCCATAAACGTTATCCACCATATTAACAGAGGCAAAAATAAAGATCACATGATCCTCTCAATAGATGCAGAAAAAGCATTTGATAAAATCCAGCATCCTTTTCTAATTAGAACACTGAAGAGTATAGGCATAGGTGGCACATTTCTAAAACTGATTGAAGCTATCTATGACAAACCCACAGCCAATATTTTACTGAATGGAGTAAAACTGAAAGCTTTTCCTCTTAGAACTGGAACCAGACAAGGTTGTCCTCTGTCACCTTTACTATTCAACATAGTGCTGGAAGTTCTAGCCAATACAATTAGGCAAGACAAGGAAATAAAGGGAATCCAAATGGGAGCAGAGGAGGTCAAACTCTCCCTCTTTGCTGACGACATGATCTTATACTTAGAGAACCCCAAAGACTCAACCACAAGACTACTACAAGTCATCAAAAAATACAGTAATGTTTCAGGATATAAAATCAATGTCCACAAGTCAGTAGCCTTTGTATACACCAATAACAGTCAAGAGGAGAAGCTAATTAAGGACACAACTCCCTTCACCATAGTTTCAAAGAAAATGAAATACCTAGGAATATACCTAACGAAGGAGGGGAAGGACCTCTATAAAGAAAACTATGAACTCCTCAGAAAGGAAATAGCAGAGGATATTAACAAATGGAAGAACATACCATGCTCATGGATGGGAAGAATCAACATTGTTAAAATGTCTACACTTCCCAAAGCAATCTACCTATTCAATGCCATTCCTATCAAAGTACCTACATCGTACTTTCAAGATTTGGAAAAAATGATTCTGCGTTTTGTATGGAACCGGAAAAAACCCCGTATAGCTAAGGCAGTTCTTAGTAACAAAAATAAAGCTGGGGGCATCAGCATACCAGATTTTAGTCTGTACTACAAAGCCATAGTGCTCAAGACAGCATGGTACTGGCACAAAAACAGAGACATAGACACTTGGAATCGAATTGAACACCAAGAAATGAAACTAACATCTTACAACCACCTAATCTTCGATAAACCAAACAAGAACTTACCTTGGGGGAAAGACTCCCTATTCAATAAATGGTGTTGGGAGAATTGGATGTCTGCGTGTAAAAGACTGAAACTGGACCCACACCTTTCCCCACTCACAAAAATTGATTCAAGATGGATAAAGGACTTAAATTTAAGGCACGAAACAATAAAAATCCTCAAAGAAAGCATAGGAAAAACACTGGAAGATATTGGCCTGGGGGAAGACTTCATGAAGAAGACTGCCATGGCAATTGCAACAACAACAAAAATAAACAAATGGGACTTCATTAAACTGAAAAGCTTCTGTACAGCTAAGGTGACGATAACCAAAGCAAAGAGACAACCCACACAATGGGAAAGGATATTTGCATATTTTCAATCAGACAAAAGCTTGATAACCAGGATCTATAGAGAACTCAAATTAATCCACATGAAAAAAGCCAACAATCCCTTATATCAATGGGCAAGAGACATGAATAGAACTTTCTCTAAAGACGACAGACGAATGGCTAACAAACACATGAAAAAATGTTCATCATCCCTATATATTAGAGAAATGCAAATCAAAACATCCCTGAGATATCATCTAACCCCAGAGAGAATGGCCCACATCACAAAATCTCAAAACTGCAGATGCTGGCGTGGATGTGGAGAGAAGGGAACACTTTTACACTGCTGGTGGGACTGCAAACTAGTACAACCTTTCTGGAAGGAAGTATGGAGAAACCTCAAAGCACTCAACCTAGACCTCCCATTCGATCCTGCAATCCCATTACTGGGCATCTACCCAGAAGGAAAAAAATCCTTTTATCATAAGGACACTTGTACTAGACTGTTTATTGCAGCTCAATTTACAATCGCCAAAATGTGGAAACAGCCTAAATGCCCACCAACCCAGGAATGGATTAACAAGCTGTGGTATATGTATACCATGGAATACTATTCAGCCATTAAAAATAATGGAGACTTTACATCCTTCGTATTAACCTGGATGGAAGTGGAAGACATTATTCTTAGTAAAGCATCACAAGAATGGAGAAGCATGAATCCTATGTACTCAATCTTGATATGAGGACAATTAATGACAATTAAGGTTATGGGGGGGGGAAGCAGAAAGAGGGATGGAGGGAGGGAGTGGGGCCTTAGTGTGTGTCACACTTTATGGGGGCAAGACCTGATTGCAAGAGGGACTTTACCTAACAATTGCAATCAGTGTAACTGGCTTATTGTACCCTCAATGAATCCCCAACAATAAAAAAAAAAGAAAATTTTCATAATTACCAAAGCACAGAAGAAAGTCACTCATTCTATCAGTGAGAGTCTCCCTAGTGGATAAAGTATTGATAACATATTGTTTCTTTTAAAAGTGTATTATTAACACAGAAACAATTAAATTTCAAATATTTCAACCCAATTGCAGCTAGAGTACTTAGTGCAAAAAACCACTAATTGCTTATTTTCTTTGTTACAACAGCCAGAACAATACCAGCGTGCACAAAGTAATTGAGCTAGAGATGTAACCATTGTCTCCATAATTGAAGTTCCGGGCAGAGCACCGTCGGATGTATTTATGACACAATCGGACAGTCCACAGACTCAGCATACAAGGAACCAAATCGCACACCCTGTTGTTCTTTTTTGGCATTAACTTCACTCTTACTTCTCAGTTTGACAAAGGGGTTGAGAGTGGTGGATGCCTGAAGGCTGTTAGACACAACTGGAACCAATTTGTCACTGGCAGAAGCATCTTCCACTAATGGAAATGGCAGGTGTCCAGACCTGTCCTTCCAGTAATTTGAGTACCTAATTTCTGCCAGCTGCAAGGTGTCCAGCACGATAGTATTGTTTACACTTGTTAGTGTTAATAGTGGCTTCTTCTCTATCGTGCTAATATGCTGAAACAGTTCTTCTGGGAAAGTTTCTGGTAAAAAAATAAATAAATAAATAAGGAGTATACAGCTTAAAGTAATTCACTGAGGAAAGATTTGTAAAAGGAATCCTCTATGGAAAGGAATCTAGTGAAGTTTTCAAAATAAATAAGAAAAATACACAAGTATCTTCAATATATTGGAGTGAAAAAAATTAATGGTTTTTGCAGCCTGATTAACCAAGGTGTATAGCCCCTACCATTCTCTAATTGCTTAAATTTAGACAAATTATTAAAACTCTGAATCTCAGGAAGTTTGGGGGGGGTTGCTTCTTCATTTTGCTTTAATAATGTAAAACTGTAAAAATAAAGCAGAGTTTTGTGAGAATTACATTGAAGAACAAATAGCACAATCCTTGCCACATAGTACTCAGAGGGAAGTAAAACCCGTCCCTGCTTCCCCTTCAGAAGGAACTATCTGCTGTCTGCCTCAACTTAATGAGCTATGTGTTTTGTATGAGGTCAGACAATCACGTTTGCAAACTCATCCTAGGAGAAGCACTATGTACCTCATTGCTGAATATCACTCTAGTCACCTCCGAGGTACTACTCCCTTTGGGAAGCTATGTACCAAGGCCAACCCCTCGTCCACCCTTCAAAGCAATTTTGTAACTCTTTTTCTGGAACAGCCATCAGAACTACCATCATACAAGGTGTAACAATTAAATTTGTGAACTCGTCCTAGGAAAAGTGCTACATACTTCACAATATCACTATGGTCACCAGATGGCCAAGGGGAATACTTTGCAGGTGACCATAGTGATATTCAATAAGAGGTAGGTAGCGCTTTTTCTAGGATGAGTTTCTGAGCTTAATTGTCCCTTGTATAGTCCCAGGTTTCAAAGAGAGCAGGAAGAAACAGTGATTCAGCTGTCCATCTGAGAATGGTGCGCCAGTATGCAATAGGAAGAAACACACCAGCCCACACTAACCACCTGGTGTGAGCTGTGGTTGTGGCCTCCGCTGGAAGTCAGCTGGGTCTGGGCATGTGTACTGAACAGAAGAGTGGCCCAGCACAGGGACGTCTGCGTGGGAGCCAGTAGTCTCATTTCTGAATCTGGAGATGAACATGCTATATGCCCTGGTGAAGGAGATTTGTTGAGTCAACTAGTATGGAAGCTTGCAGATGGTCATTATTTCAAGGAAACAACAAGAAAAACACAATTAACTGGCAATTAACTGGCTTGGTAACAAAGCCAAGGATGTACGTATTGATAGCAAATATATCACTGGAGCAATCAGTGAAATGGGTCTGTGTACTGGACCTATGGACATGTCTGGGCTGTAGTTTTGACAGGTATAAATATGGAACTAAAAATTGCAAGGGTTTTATCACATTATAAAATACTGATTCATGAGAGCACCACATTGGACTTCTGAAGTAGTCTAAAAAAGAGGAGAGAGACATTTTCTCCTGCACACTGTGGAACCACTTTGAAAACTGTAGTTCATCAATCATTGTATCTGCCCCAGCAGTGGTAGCACCCACGAACACCCCGGGATCTGGAAGAAAAGCAATAGGGCTGGGCAGCAGGCAATGGGCACCAGGCTAAAAATTTTACCTTTGCCTTTGCCTGGTGCTTCAAAGCTAAAGTTTGGAGCAAGAAACAATAACTTTCTGCCCATTGTTATTATCATGGTCCTGCTGCAGCCCCAGGTTGGTGAAGTCTGAGGAAATGTGGATTACATTTTCCAACGTGCCTCAACATATCCACTGCCAACTCTCCCTTCCTTACTCATTCTAATCCTTACCAAAAGGTGAGCAAAAGGAAATGATGAGTAGAGTTCACAGTTTTCACTTTTTGTGTTTTTGTGTATATGGTTAAATACATTTCTAGCCCACATACTCTTGTGTTTTTTTTTTTTTTTGGGGGGGGGTTGTTTTTTTGTTTTGCCATCATAGAAATTTTGATTCAAAAGATGCCAGGTATTCACAGTCTATTTCATACAGCAAAAAATCTGAACAACCAAGAAATAAAATGTCTTGAAAGAGCATTACACAAGCTTCCCTGAGTGTCATCCAGCCAGCTGTCAGCTAAACAATGTGCTTTTCAAAATCAATTGTTTTAAGCAGAAGTGAGTTTTAAACTTCTGTTTAAAACAAGTAGTTAGATCTTTCTGCTGGGATTTTGTTAACTTTGAGTGTGCAAACCTTTGATAACCCATCCCCTTTGACATTACATCTATTTTTACAGTATCATTATTTACCTTAACAAATATTGCATCTGAAGAATGAAAGAGAAGTATTTCAGGCAGCCCTCAGGTTTCTCCAGACTTATGTTTTTATTCAGCCAATCAAGTGGCTGTCATTTCTGTGTCCTCCATGCAAAGACGTACAGCAGTTCTGCAAGCAGCTGAGAAGGGCACACACATCCTCTTAAGCCCCAGCCTTCATCAGGAATTGACTCAAACCAAGAAGCCTCATATCCTTTCAGTCATCTAAGTCATAGTGTGACATTTCTCATCGTGTCAGGAGCCCTTCAAACTGCTGAATTAGCAGAACAACTTAATGAGGATTAGGCTAATTTGACAGCAGATGTAGGACGCCTTCTCCATCCCTCCTCACTTTAATTTCAATCAGATATCCAATAGCTAAAAGTGAAGGAGTGAATGACCTTTGCCAGTAACTTTGAGTCTCCAAAGTTGACACAGCACAATTGCTCTTCTTCAAACACCAGGTCCCACGATATTTGGTCTTTTGGTCTTTTGGTCTTCAAACACCAGGTCCCAAAACCCAGTCCCACGATGTTGATAGGGGCATCGTCAGATTGCCCAAGATATATATTTTCATTCACCTCCTTAGCGTTTGGATCTGACAAAAGTGTAATAGCAAAATTCCAAATGACAATGACCTGCTGGATAATTTCAAGCACTTTTATTTTTCTTAATTCCTATGAGAAGTTAGAAAAAGAAAGCCATTATCCTATGATGTAATAACTCTGCAACATTTCAAAGTAATTTTTTGCAGCATATAATTTTACAATGCAGTTGTGGGCCTTCCCTCATCTTATGTATACCAAAAATATTAAAGCTATTGAATGTATAAAGCTCATGATTGCTTTTCTACAAGTTTAGCTACAATCTTTGTGGCGCTCCTTCTATATAAACAAGCATCATGAATCAGGGCCAGCAACTTTTTCTGTAAGAGCTGGATAGTAAATCACTTAAGCTTTGCTGGCCATAAAGCCTCTGTGACACCTACCCAGCTCTAGCTGTACCACACCGAAAGACACTGTATAAACAAAAGGATGTGGTTGCGTTCCTATGGAAATTTGATTTCATATAATGTTCACAGGTCATGAAATACTCTTTTGATTTTTCTTTTTTTTACCATTTGAAAATGTAAAAATTCTTCTTAGCTCACAGGCCACACAAACAAAAAAACAAACAAACAAAAAAAAAAAACAGCCATTTTGGAAAGAGGGAGTGGTCAGGATATCACTCAAAAGTATAATCCAGATAGCAAGTTTTAAAAGGTATTCTGAGTCCTCATCCTGTTATTTCAAATTCTTCAAGCTTTAGATAACATTTAATGACACCGACATTTGAATATTTATAGAATTTGGTGTCAGTAGGTTATACCGACACCGAGGGCCTGGAAAAATAGCAGGTACGACTTGACGTTAATGTGCATGCAAAGCACCCAGGAGATCTCGTTAAAATGCAGGCTCCGGTATGTGAATCTGAGTGGACCCAGACTCTGCATCTCTAACAAGCTCCCCAGCCATGCCCATGCTTTTGGTCTGCAATCCACACTTTGAGTGGCAAGGCTTATTGCAAATGCAATTAAAATTCAACCAAATATGTTAAGAGATGGCAATTCAATTAAAACAGTGAGTATTTACGGAGAGCCTACTCCACGTTCACTTCTGCTCTCGGTGCCGGGGAGATTCTGAAAAATATATATAATATATATCCTTTCCACCAAGGAGCTTATCATTAAGATAAGCAGCAAGGATAAATAAAAGGGGCTAAATGAAGGAGACCTTAAGCGACAAAAGAGTTCAGAGAAAAAGGAATATGATTGAAGTCCAGGAAAGCGCAATAGAGCCCATCAACCTTAGCCTGAACCACAAAGAAAGAACAGAGAGAGAGGAGCGCTTAAAACAGCATCAGCAAAGACGTGAAGGCAGAAATACAATGAGGGCTCTGGAGCTCCTGCACGGAAACAGCAGCTGGAAGCCATCTGGCTGGAAGGGGTGGAATCTGAAGTTATTACTGGGGTTTTATGTTGCTTTTAGGTGGCTCGGGGAATGGTTAATGGAAATGGAGGCAAATTTGTCAGACCCCTATGAGAATCTCCTGGTGCCATTCTATAGGAACCTCAGAGCAAATCTCCCAAAGGCTGGCTTAAGGACACATCTCATTGTCCCATATTAGTGTGAATGAGTTGCAGCAGAAGCCAGTAGCCCCAGCAGTTTACTGGGGAAAACATCATACTTTAAATATTCAGCCCTACTGAATATTCAACCCTACTGAACCCTAAATATTCAGCCCTACTGAATATTCAACCCCTCATTGTCTCATATTAGTGTGAATGAGTTGGAGCAGAAGCCAGTAGCCCCAGCAGTTTACTGGGGAAAACATCATACTTTAAATATTCAGCCCTAAGTATATTTATTGGGACTGCCATTCTGAACAAGAAGGGATTTAAGTATTACTCCCTGTCTCTTAAATAAAATTTTGCCTAAAATCCTAGTTATAGAAATTATTTAAGACCAACCTTCTCAAACTTGAGATACACATCAGAATATGAAAGTACGACACTCACAGGGAAAAAAACGTGTGCCTCTCCAAAGAGTATTGATTTCCTTATTTAGTGAAAATAAAAGTTAAACAATTTAACTATAATCCAAGCATTATATTTTTAGTAAACAAACATGGATATATTATGAAGTCGAATGTAAAATTCACATGATTTCTTTTTAAAGTGATAAATCTAATTATTTCAAAGAAATATGGGGCTTGAGCCTAGAGCTTCAGGCTCTCATTTGAGGGGTGAGGAGGGTGTCAATTCACTCTCTTCAGCCTTTAGAAGTTCTTCGATGAAACTTTTGAAAAACTGTGGATTGATGTCCACCTACAGGTACTACACAACAGTTAGAGTTACGTACCACAAAGCACATAACAACTTGGCTAGATCTGAAAAACATCCTGTGGAGTAAAAGAGGCATGAAAAAGAATGAGGTCACGTGTGGTGGCTCACACCTGTAATTCTAGCACTCTGGGAGGCCGAAACAGGTGAATCCTCTGAGCTCAGGAGTTTGAGACCAGCCTGAGCAAGAGTGAGACCCCATCTCTAGTAGAAACAGAAAAACTAGCCAGGCATAGTATTGGGCACCTGTAGTCCCAGCTACTCTGGAGGCTGAGGCAAGAGGATTGTTGGAGCCCAAAAGTTAGAGGTTGCTGTGAACTATGATGATGCCACAGCATCTACCCAGGGCACAGAGTAAGACTCTGTTTCAAAAAATAAATAAATATGAGGTCTAATACACAGTGTACCATTTATGTAAATTAAGATACAGGCAAACAAAATAAAAACACACAATCTATAAAAACACATGAAGCCCATTAGAGTAATAACTAATGGAGTACAGAAGATGGAAATGCAAAAAGACTAAAGTCAAAGATAGAAATTTTGCCTGTGTAACAAATTAAATAATAAGAATGAATTAAATGATGAATTAAATCAAACCTCTCCACTTGACGTTCAAGAAGGACTAAGGGCTTAAGTCGTCACCCGCCATCAGCTGTTCTTTTTAAATGGGTTTATCTTTGGATAGTTACTGTGAAATCTTCATTTGCAGCTAGGTGAGAAGGACTTACCAGAGTAAACTGTGAGAATTTGAAGAGACAACAGCAGTAAGGAAGACAAGCAGAGGGGAAAAAATGAAAAAAAAAAGAGAAAAGGCAACAAAATAAATATTAAACGAGTTTATCTAGTACTTAAAAAGTTTTGCAGGCATTTGGGCCAACCCTTTCACATCTATGATCTGAGGGAAATACTGTTATTATGGCAGTTGACAGATGTGGAAACTGAGGATGAGCGACTTCAAAAAATATTTGTCAAGGTCATCCAGCTTGTAAGAGGCAGATAGTTTTCAGACTTTGAAATATCTACTCCTCACATTGGGGGAGAGCAAGATGGCGGCCGAGTAACAGCTTCCTTGCATCTGGGCACCATGAGTCTGGGGAGATAGGACTCCAGACATCTGGTTGGTGGGATCTGCCTATCATCACCCCTGTGAGGATACAGGGAGTCAGCGAGAGACTTCTGGACCCCAAGAGGAGGACTAAAACAGTGGAAAAACGGCAAGTGGTTGCGTGTGTTCAATCGGTCTGAACCCACCGGCAACTGTAACTGCAGTAGCAGTGAGACTGCAAACCGGAAAGGCCTTACCTGCGAAATGTTTTGGTGTCTTTGGATTTGGCACTCAGTTGAACTGCCTTGGGGAGAGCCTGAGCAGGAGTGCGGAGAACTTTGGCTGTTGTCTAGGGCCCCAGTCTGAGCCGCTGAGCCAGACGGAGCTAATAATGTTTGGCTGTGGGTCACAGGGAGCCATTGTGAGCAATCTGCCCCGGCAAGCTCCACCCTCAGGGTCGCAGAGCTAGAATCGGGTGGGAGCTGGTAACCCAGCGACCGAGTAGCCTAAGGGTGGGGTCTGAGCCACCTTGCAGCCCTAACCATCAGGGGCAGAGTGAGACCGGTATTGGCACACTGGGTAAGTGGATGGCCACTTCAGCAGTGATTCCAGCGACAAGCACTTTCCTGGAAAAGCTTCTGCTCAGCAAGTTTACAAGTTCAAAGTGCCTTTTAAGTGGGCTGAAGAGAGATTTAGTGTGTCTACCTGCTGGGGTTTGAGAAATCAGCATCCTCCAGTCATATAAGAACTGTGATTAACATCTCATATCCCAGAAGACCACGTGCTGCCCAGACAATATTCAACAACATACACATACTGCTTTGTTTTTGGTTGTGGTTTTTTTTTTTTTTATTTTGGTTTGGTTGTATTTTTTGTTTATTTTGATGTGGTTGATGTTGTTTTGTTTTTTAATTTCAACGTTTTCCATACCGATCCTTTTTCTTTCTCAATTTTTCTAGTTTAATTATAATTTCCCATCGCTGCCTTTTTCAATAACTGGAACTTCATTTTTGCTAGTGTTTCTACTACTATTATTTGGTTTTTCACCCAATTTTATCCCATAAAGTTTTCTCTTTGCTTGTTTTGGTTTAATTTATAGCATTTTTGTCTTTCCTCTCTACTTGGTGGAGGTGGGGTACTGTGTCTGATCAGGTTAGCAAAGAGCTGCTGACCTCAAGGGAACTACCCAGCTGGGCACCCGCAGAAGGTGGGTTTTTTTTTAAGGTTGTGTCAAAGTACCCTACTGTACACCTATATTGCTCTCTCTCCCTCTTTCTGTGCCTCTCTTCTTTTTGTCAATATTCCTTTTACCCACCCCCTCTCCTTTCTCTATTTTCTTTTCTTTTTTTCACTCAGTCCTCCTTTCTTTCATCCCTTTCTTGCTCTTCAACCTTCTCACCCTTCTAGTCCTGTACCAAAAGAACTAAACGAACCCTTAGTCCACAGGCATGAGAACTTAAACAGCAAGAGGAAGTGAAAGGAAAATTAGGGCAAGGAAACAGATAAAAGAAATCACTCATGAGGAAGAATGAGCAGAAAACTCCAGGCAACATGAAGAACCAGTCCAGAACAACCCGCCAAGGGACCATGAGGTAGCTACTGCAGAGGATTCCACCTATAAAGAAATGTTAGGAATGACAGAAAGGGAATTTAGAATACACATGTTGAAAACAATGAAAGAAATGATGGAAACAATGAAGGAAACTGCTAATAAAGTGGAAAATAACCAAAAGGAAATCCAAAAACAGAATCAAATCAGAGATGAACGATATGAAGAATATAAAAAGGATAGAACAGAGCCGAAGGAACTGAAACAGTCAATTAGGGAACTTAAAGATGCAATGGAAAGTATCAGCAACAGGTTAGACCATGCAGAAGAAAGAATTTCAGAGGTAGAAGACAAAGCTCTTGAGATAACTCAGATAGTAAAAGAGGCAGAAAAGAAGAGAGAGAAAGCAGAACGTTCACTGTCAGAATTATGGGACTTTATGAAGCGTTCCAACATACGAGTTATAGGAATCCCAGAAGGGGAAGAAGAATGCCCCAGAGGAATGGAAGCCATACTAGAGACTATTATAAAAGAAAATTTCCCGAATATCACCAAAGATTCTGACACACTGCTTTTAGAGGGATATCGGACCCCAGGTCGCCTCAACTCTAACCGAGCTTCTCCAAGACACATTGTGATGAACCTGTCCAAAGTCAAGACCAAAGAAAAGATTCTGCAAGCTGCCAGGAGTAAGTGCCAGTTGACCTACAGGGGCAAATCCATCAGAGTGACCGCAGACTTCTCTAATGAAACTTTCCGAGCAAGAAGACAATGGTCATCTACCTTTAATCTACTTAAACAGAACAATTTCCAGCCCAGAATTCTGTACTCTGCTAAGCTAAGCTTAAAAATTGACGGAGAAATCAAATCATTTATGGATATACAAACATTGAGGAAATTCGCCACAACAAGACCAGCTCTACAGGAAATACTTCAACCTGTTCTGCACACTGACCACCACAATGGATCAGCAGCAAAGTAAGAACTCAGAAATTAGAGGACAGAACCTGACCTCCACACTGATGCAAAAGATAAAACTAAGCAATGGACCCTCACAAAATAGGATGAATACAATACTACCATACTTATCAATTATCTCAATAAATGTTAATGGCTTGAATTCCCCACTGAAGAGACATAGATTGGCTGACTGGATTAAAAAACACAAGCTATCCATCTGCTGTCTGCAAGAAACACACCTGGCTTCAAAAGACAAATTAAAGCTCCGAGTCAAGGGTTGGAAGACAATTTTTCAGGCAAATGGAATTCAGAAGAAAAGAGGAATTGCAATCTTATTTTCAGATACATGTGGATTTAAAGCAACTAAAGTCAAAAAAGACAAAGATGGTCACTTTATATTGGTCAAGGGAAAAATACAACAAAAAGATGTTTCAATTCTAAATATTTACGCACCCAGTTTAAATCCTCCCAGATTCTTGAAACAGACCTTACTCAGTCTGAGCAATATGATATCTGATAATACCATCATAACAGGGGACTTTAACACTCCTCTTATAGAGCTGGACAGATCCTCTAAACAGAAATTAAACAAAGATATAAGAGATTTAAATGAGACCCTAGAACAACTGTGCTTGATAGACGCAAAGAGAACACTCCATCCCAAAGATAAAGAATATACATTCTTCTCATCACTCCATGGAACATTCTCCAAAATTGATCATATTCTGAGACACAAAACAAATATCAACAGAATCAAAAGAATTGAAATTTTACCTTGTATCTTCTCAGACCATAAGGCACTAAAGGTGGAACTCAACTCTAACAAAAATGCTCGACCCCATCCAAAGGCATGGAAATTAAACAATCTTCTGTTGAGTGACAGATGGGTGCCGGAAGAAATAAAACAGGAAATCATTAACTTCCTTGAGCATAACAACAATGAAGACACAAGCTACCAAAACCTGTGGGATACTGCAAAAGCAGTTTTGAGAGGAAAATTCATCACTTCAGATGCCTACATTCAAAAAACAGAAATAGAGCACATCAACAATCTCACAAGCCATCTTATGGAATTGGAAAAATAAGAACAATCTAAGCCTAAACTCAGTAGAAGAAAAGAAATATCCAAAATCAAATCAGAGATCAATGAAATTGAAAACAAAAGAATCATTCAGAAAATTAATGAAACAAGGAGTTGGTTTTTTGAAAAAATAAATAAAATAGATCAACCATTGGCCAGACTAACGAGGAATAGAAAAGTAAAATTTTTAGTAACCTCAAATTTTCCCCTTTATCTAGAAATGATAAAGGGGAAATAACAACTGATCCCACAGAGATACAAGAGATCATCTCTGAATACTACCAGAAACTCTATGCCCAGAAATTTGACAATGTGAAGGAAAAGGATAAATATTTGGATTCACACCCTCTCTCTAGACTCAGCCAGGAAGAAATAGAGCTCCTGAACAGACCAATTTCAAGCACTGAGATCAAAGAAACAATAAAAAATCTTCCAACCAAAAAACGTCCTGATCCAGATGGCTTCACTCCAGAATTCTATCAGACCTTCAAGGAAGAGCTTATTCCTATACTGCAGAAATTATTCCAAAAAATTGAGGAAGAAGGAATCTTCCCCAACACATTCTATGAAGCAAACATCACCCTGATACCAAAACCAGGAAAAGACCCAAACAAAAAGGAGAATTTCAGACCAATCTCACTCATGAATATAGATGCAAAAATTCTCAACAAAATCCTAGCCAATAGATTACAGCTTATCATCAAGAAAGTCATTCATCATGATCAAGTAGGCTTCATCTCAGGGATGCAAGGCTGGTTTAACATACGCAAGTCCATAAACGTTATCCACCATATTAACAGAGGCAAAAATAAAGATCACATGATCCTCTCAATAGATGCAGAAAAAGCATTTGATAAAATCCAGCATCCTTTTCTAATTAGAACACTGAAGAGTATAGGCATAGCTGGCACATTTCTAAAACTGATTGAAGCTATCTATGACAAACCCACAGCCAATATTTTACTGAATGGAGTAAAACTGAAAGCTTTTCCTCTTAGAACTGGAACCAGACAAGGTTGTCCTCTGTCACCTTTACTATTCAACGTAGTGCTGGAAGTTCTAGCCAATACAATTAGGCAAGACAAAGAAATAAAGGGAATCCAAATGGAAGCAGAGGAGGTCAAACTCTCCCTCTTTGCTGACGACATGATCTTATACTTAGAGAACCCCAAAGACTCAACCACAAGACTCCTAGAAGTCATCAAAAAATACAGTAATGTTTCAGGATATAAAATCAATGTCCACAAGTCAGTAGCCTTTGTATACACCAAGATGTTTACAGTCAAGATGAGAAGCTAATTAAGGATACAACTCCCTTCACCATAGTTTCAAAGAAAATGAAATACCTAGGAAAACACCTAACGAAGGAGGTGAAGGACCTCTATAAAGAAAACTATGAAATCCTCAGAAAGGAAATAGCAGAGGACATTAACAAATGGAAGAACATACCATGCTCATGGATGGGAACAATTAACATTGTTAAAATGTCTATACTTCCCAAAGCAATCTACCTATTCAATGCCATTCCTATCAAAATACCAATATCGTACTTTCAAGATTTGGAAAAAATGATACTGCGTTTTGTATGGAACCGGAAAAAACCCCGTATAGCTAAGGCAGTTCTTAGTAATAAAAATAAAGCTGGGGGCATCAGCATACCAGATTTTAGTCTGTACTACAAAGCCATAGTGCTCAAGACAGCATGGTACTGGCACAAAAACAGAGACATAGACACTTGGAATCGAATTGAACACCAAGAAATGAAACTAACATCTTACAACCACCTAATCTTCGATAAACCAAACAAGAACATACCTTGAGGGAAAGACCGCCTATTCAATAAATGGTGTTGGGAGAACTGGATGTCTACATGTAAAAGACTGAAACTGAACCCACACCTTTCCCCACTCACAAAAATTGATTCAAGATGGATAAAGGACTTAAATTTAAGGTATAAAACAATAAAAATCCTCCAAGAAAGCATAGGAAAAACACTGGAAGATATTGGCCTGGGGAAAGACTTCATGAAGAAGACTGCCATGGCAATTGCAACAACAACAAAAATAAACAAATGGAACTTCATTAAACTGAAAAGCTTCTGTACAGCTAAGGAGACAATAACCAAAGCAAAGAGACAACCTACACAATGGGAAAGGATATTTGCATATTTTCAGTCAGACAAAAGCTTGATAACTAGGATCTATAGAGAACTCAAATTAATCCACATGAAAAAAGCCAACAATCCCTTTTATCAATGGGCAAGAGACATGAATAGAACCTTCTCTAAAGATGACAGACGAATGGCTAACAAACACATGAAAAAATGTTCATCATCTCTATATATTAGAGAAATGCAAACCAAAACAACCCTGAGATATCATCTAACCCCAGTGAGAATGGCCCACATCACAAAATCTCAAAACTGCAGATGCTGGCATGGATGTGGAGAGAAGGGAACACTTTTACACTGCTGGTGGGACTGCAAACTAGTACAACCTTTCTGGAAGGAAGTGTGGAGAAACCTCAAAGCACTCAAGCTAGACCTCCCATTTGATCCTGCAATCCCATTACTGGGCATCTACCCAGAAGGAAAAAAATCCTTTTATCCTAAGGACACTTGTACTAGACTGTTTATTGCAGCTCAATTTACAATCGCCAAAATGTGGAAACAGCCCACCAACCCAGGAATGGATCAACAATCTGTGGTATATGTATACCATGGAATACTATTCAGCCATTAAAAAAAATGGAGACTTTACATCCTTTGTATTAACCTGGATGGAAGTGGAAGACATTATTCTTAGTAAAGCATCACAAGAATGGAGAAGCATGAATCCTATGTACTCAATTTTGATATGAGGACAATTAATGACAATTAAGGTTATGGGGGGGAAGCAGAAAGAGGGAACGAGGGAGGTGGGTGGGGCCTTGGTGTGTGTCACACTTTATGGGGGCAAGTCATGATTGCAAGAGGGACTTTACCTAACAATTGCAATCAGCGTAACCTGGCTTATTGTACCCTCAATGAATCCCCAACAATAAAAAAAATAAATCCTATGGACAAACTTTCAGAGAAGGGAATGCTTTTACACTGCTGGTGGGACTGCAAACTAGTACAACCTTTCTGGAAGGAAGTGTGGAGAAACCTCAAAGCACTCAAGCTAGACCTCCCATTTGATCCTGCAATCCCATTACTGGGCATCTACCCAGAAGGAAAAAGATCCTTTTATCATAAGGACACTTGTACTAGACTGTTTATTGCAGCTCAATTTACAATCGCCAAAATGTGGAAACAGCCTAAATGCCCACCAACCCAGGAATGGATTAACAAGCTGTGGTATATGTATACCATGGAATAGTATTCAGCTATTAAAAAAAAATGGAGACTTTACATCCTTCGTATTAACCTGGATGGAAGTGGAAGACATTATTCTTAGTAAAGCATCACAAGAATGGAGAAGCATGAATCCTATGTACTCAATTTTGATATGAGGACAATTAATGACAGTTAAGGTTATTGGGGGGGGAAACAGAAAGAGGGACGGAGGGAGGGGAGTGGGGGCTTGGTGTGTGTCACACTTTATGGGGGCAAGACATGATTGCAAGAGGGACTTTACCTAATAATTGCAATCAGTGTAACCTGGCTCATTGTACCCTCAATGAATCCCCAACAATAAAAAAAAGGAAAGAAAGAAAAAGAAATATCTACTCCTTGACCCAAGCTCTTAATCATTACACAGCTCAGCACTAAAAGCTCCCAACCTTCGCATAAGGTCGGGAGTCCCTGGAGTGGAGATATTGACCCAGCTTAGGGACAGAATCCCAGAGGAGAAGACAGAGATGTGGGAAGACTCTGAAGAAAATTACACTTCTCACAACTTTGTCCTGAGCCAGACTTAAAATTTATGATTTTTTTCAAGTTCACATATAATCTATCTGCAACTCCTTATTTGCAACGAAACATCATTTCATCAACACGTATGCGCCAACGTTTTTATCACAACTTCTCCTAAAACAGTTGAATCTAAGGCAATTTGAGAAAAACCTCTGCCATCTCACTGAAAAATAGGTTGGTTTTTGTTGTACTCATAGAGACTTTTTAAAAGAAAGCACTTGAACCTTACACCAGAAGTTCCAAGCACGTGATTGACTCCTGAAGAAGCCCTGGAAAATAAGTTAGTTTGTACACTTTTCACCACTCACCATTCTTAAAAAGAAAAATCATAACTAGTTTTTAAAGATAGAGAAGATCAAATAGTTAGGGTCCGTACGGTATTTTGACAAAGAAAAGCACGGTGTCAGGACTAGAAGTCCTGACCTCCAACATCACTCTCTCTCTCCTACATGGTAATTATGTCAACCTCAGCCCTTGCCTTGAGATTTCAGTTCCTTGATCACACTGACAATCACATCCCTCTACCTCGGAGGCCACAACTGAGGTTTGTTCAGTTTTGAGAGAGTCGATAGTGTGCCCATGCTCTTGATGTGTCTTCATCACGAGACAAGCACGCACAGTTCAGCAGAGCCCCTGCCTGTAAGTGCACTGAGTTTCCATGCAAAATCCAATTTGTGCACGTCCGCTTTCTTTACCATGGTAATAATCATACAACCAGGTCCTTAAAAAAATTATTGAAATTTCTCCCGCATGCTCCTCAAAGAATTTTAGCTTTTATGCATTGTGGGAGTTTTTTGTGTTTTTGTTTGTTTGTTTTTGCAGTTTTTGGCTGGGGCTGGGTTTGAACCTGCCACCTCCGGTATATGGGACTGACACCCTACTCCTTTGAGCCACAGGCTCCGCCCCATGCATTATAGGAGTTTTTTAGTCATTGTTTTTTTTTCTCCTTAGTGAATACCATTTAATGTCCAAAATTACCACGATTTTTTCTGTCATTCTTTTGAAGTATTTTTATGTCATATATGGCCTTAGATAAATAGTACAGAGCTCCTAAAGCCTCAGGAACTGCTAAAAATATCTAACTTAGAAAGACCAACGTTCTAAATATAGGCAAAAACAATCCCCTGGAAGAACAAAGGAGAGATAGCAAAATGTTTTATTATCAACTTCTTTAATAATACGAATGTCTACATACAATAACTAAGAAAATGCCATGAAGGCTACGTTGAACAGTTTGATGAGAATATTTCAGATTGTATATGAAACCAGCACATTGTACCCCTTGATTGCACAAATGTACACAGCTATGATTTAACAATAAAAAAATAAATGAATAAATAAAAATAAAAATAAATAAATACATACTGAAGAATTATAAAAAAATCTTTAATACAAATGCTATAAAATCACATTCATTTATATACCAATACTAGAAAAAAATCATAGCAAAATTATTTAATTGAGAACATTTTAAGCACAGTGTGCCTATGAGTTACATAAAGGGAGGAAAAAAGACTTATGAGACTGAAAACATGGATTGAAGGCCAGAATATATTCAAAGCAAAACAAGTCCCATTTTTAATAGCATTTGTAGCCAAAAACAATACTTTATGAATTTTAAAGGATAGGATATTAGTATTCAGCATTGTTGTAAAAAAAAAAAAAAAGAAACAAACAAACAAACAAATAGATTTGAACTGACATTTCCACATTTCAAAGCACATGTTACTTCTGTCAAATGTGAAGTGAACAGGGCTAATCATAATTAGAGTTTCACATTTGACTAATCTGAGAACATCATTCTGAAACAGCAGATCAGTAGTTCATCTGTCTTCTGTTTCTCCAACATTTTGTACTTCTGAACATCAAAAGTACTCTTAAGTTGAACAGAGTGGTGACAAGCTACTTGGGCCGACATTTCTGCCTTAAACATCTACACATATAAAATAATGGTCCCATTATTTTCTGAGTAATTCAAACCTTCATGTCAATTTGCTTTTCTTAATGACTTTTTTGCTTAGTTTCCAAGACTTTTTAAAGCTATGTATAGTATGAAGCAATGTTTGAAGATGTCTGTCATGTTAAATAGCTTTTTTTCCACTTAATACTTAGAAGCAGAAAAAAATAACTTATTACTGAAATACTATGACTTTAATACATTTAATTAAAAGAGATGTTGCATAAGGACTTAACTCTTCACTTCCTATTCATTCATTTATCTATTCAACAATTATTCTGAGTGCTTATTAGGTAATATACTAAAAAAGTTATTATGGATTTCCAAATCTAGTAGCACAAAATACAAGTAATAATTACAATGAATTCTAAGAAGTATTATAATAGAGATTTGCACATGGAAGAATAAATAGTACCGAAAATTCTACCCATATGGGAAAGGGGTTAAAAATTTTACACATGAAACAATCAATCCATGTATGCTGCCATTTTCATGTTATAAAAATATTCTGTGTTTTTTACAAGAAACTTCAGGATTCACTCTGACTTTGGAAAACTATTAATACTAGGAAAAAAGATTATAACAACAATTGTAGAGCCTCAGATACCTTCTGAGGATATTACTGTAAATGACCATTCATTTTATAATTTTGACCGTGCAAAATATGGTTTGTTCTATTAATTTAAACATTTAGGAGCATTTCTACCCTTAAGAGCCTCACAATTTAGAGAAAAATTATTACACAACTAATTGTAGTGAAATTATGAATATAAATAATTATAAGAGCACAAAGTAAAACTATGACACTTTTCAAGAAGAAAGGGCAAAAAGTCTATACTCCAGAATATAGATTACATCAGGAATATAAATTAAAAAATCAGCCCTTAAAAGGACTGGGATAAGATGTAGCATCTTGAATGCCAGCCTTTGAAATGTACACTTTATTCTTCAGTCATCTAGGAATACTCAGATGTTTATTAATGAATAGAGTAAGGTCATATTGTGCTTAAAAAATGCAATTTAGGTGGAAATGTAGAGAATGTATTGGGAACTAAAGACTTTCATGAGAGCAAAATAAGAAAGCTTGTACTATAAACAGCTAACCTTCATCAATGACAGTGAGTGATAGAGAATTTGAGACACATTCATAGAAGGGTGAGAGTCTCTGGTGAAAGTTGAAGAGGATAGTCCATCCTGGAAAATCAGGATAGATTTAGGCATAAATAGGCATAACTCAGGTAGACCAGAAATCAACCACTTCCCAGAATGCTTAGGATGTCCTAGACACTATCCAACTGCTGAAAGTCCATATCTCATGCAATCCTTACAGCAGCAGTGAAGAAGAAATTATGATCCTCATTTTACAGATGAGGAAACTCATGTACAGGCAAAGTACACCACTTGCTAAAAGTCATAGGGGTGGCATTTAATAGAGCAGGATTTCAAAACCCAGATTTGTGTGACTTCAAATCAAGATGTGGGCCCTGATCCAAATCTGGCCTACCATCTGTCTTGGTAAATAAGGTTTATAGGGGACGCCCCCTGTAAAACCATCCCCATTCATTTACATATTGTCTGTTTTCACACTACCTCAGCAGAGCTAAATAGTTATAACAAAGACCAAATCTTTATAATCTAGTCTTTATGGAAAAAGTTAGCCAACCTCTACTCTGAAACCCTCATTCATACCCATTAAAATAATAGGTATTGAGCACTTGTTCTGTTACAGGCACTTGGCCAGACACTACTCCTAATAGCTACTTCGGCAAGCTATCATCAGTTAGAAATAGAGGGTAGAGGAATGTACTCTAAAACACTCAGCACATTCAAAATTAGCCCATCTTGACCTTGACACTCTACCCTGGAATGGCACCGCTCAGCAATTCAAGCCCTAAATAGAAGATACATCAGTGGCTTCGCTATCATTGTTTTCTTACCTGGTCCCAGATACAAGGAGAGCCTTGAGATTTGCAAGAAACACCACCCAAGTTCTTCATAGGTCCTCAAATGGTCGATATAACTATGGAAACAAATTCCATTGAATCAAATATAATTTAACATTCTACATGATTCCTTCAGATCAATACCAATTCTATAAATACAAGATTACTAATTATTAGGATGTGAAATAAATTCCTAAAATGAAAAAGAAATAAGTAAAATTTAAAAAAAAATCATATCCTGTTAAAGTGAGACTCTCGGTTTCAACAGAAGTGCCAGCAATTGGGCAGCACAGAGTGAGCAGACCCTCCCACATGTAATGTACAGGGAAAGATTTGCAGTGTGTTTCTTGACTCTTGTGCTCTTCACACAGGAGCCCTTCACCCATTTCAGGAAAAAGTCAGGAGAGGGAAGCAGGGAAGTGGGACTTTTATATGGTGACTTCCCTGGAGATGACTGTGTTGTGAGTCCCAGCTGCTTCTTGAGTCATAGGAGGTGCCCCTGGAAAGGCTCAAAAGGAAACCTCTAAAAATGTCTTGGGGAAAGAGTCACTCTAAACCATACACCAGGCCCAAAGACCATAAAAATACTTTAATAAGTTCAAGTTCACTATAAATAAGAAAATTCCTTCCCTCTAATTATCAACTACTGTGCAGCAACAGCAACACTTTGAATTTGGGCAGCTTAACACAACATCCATTTTATTACACTCATGGATTTTGTGGGTCAGAAATTCTGACAGGGCACAGCATGTGAAAGGACAACATTGCTAACAAACTATCTACCATAAAAAAAAAAACTATCAGAAAGAAAAAGGAGCGAAAGATCACAGCACACAAGTACCCCTTTGATTTAACTACCTGGGGATTAACTCATGGTCTCTAAGAGTTTGTTTTCACAGCACTTGAAGGGAACTGAGAACATAGGAAGAGTATGACCTCCCCTAGCTCTTGCTCTCACCAGACCACGTTCCAGGGAGACGTAATAAATTCAGCCTCAAAGAGAACTAAAAAAAAAAAGAGAGAAAAGAAATAAAAACATGTCACACTTTATGGGGGCAAGACATGATTGCAAGAGGGACTTTACCTAACAATTGCAATCAGTGTAACTGGCTTATTCTACCCTCAATGAATCCCCAACAATAAAAAAAAAAAGAAATAAAAACAAACAGAGCCATTTTGTTTGTTGGTTTTTTTGTAGTTTTGGCCGGGGCCAGGCTTAAACCCGTGGTACACGGGGCCGGCGCTCTACTCCTTCAGCCACAGGTACCGCCCAACAGAGCCATTTCATAGCTGCCTTCTGCTGTCAGCTGGCGGTGACAACTATTCTTGTTTTCTTTCTCTTTATCCCAGTATAAACCCTAAGCCCCTTACCTTCGGTGCTGGCACTTTTTGTTTCTTTTGTGTCATGCCTTTTTCTCCCTTGAGAAGTAAAATAAACTTTTTTTAAAACCTATCCTATCTTTGTGATGAGAATGATTTCCCAGCTCACATAGAGTTCCAATCCAACAATTTGGCAACCCATATGGGAAGTTCACTTCTCGACCTCCTTACAGGGACTTCACTTTTCTACCTCAGCCTCCATGAACTCACTATTCTAACTCTGGATAGGGAATTAACTTTTCTGCTTCTGTCTACAGACTGCTTCCTCGTGTTGCACAGCTCCCAGAACCTCCTTCTCAGTGCTCTCAATGCTATTTGGAACTCAGTCTCTAGGGCTTGGGAAATGGTCATGTACGCAAGAAAGAGCTGCAGCGTTACGGCTATGGAAACTCTCATGCTGGATCTTCAACTCTCAGAGGGGTTCCTTGAAGAGATGCCTTCTAACCACCCCTTCCCAGAATTTACTCAGACCCTGGGATACTTGGTTTTGAACTCAGAGATGCCAGCTTTCTAACCAGCACCCTAGGTTTGAGACTGACTCAGAGTCAAGGATGGCTGATGCCTGATCATCATCCCAAAGATTATCTAGTGGGGGATACCTTTCTCAGACGCACAGTGGTTTGATTCTAAAAAGTCTTTTCTTTTTTTTCTCCTAGTTATCACCATGGGCAACATTCAGTCAGGCCCACCCACAGGCTGGGATGTCTCCTTAAGAATTTGACAATTTTGGAACTTATTGACCTCCACCCCAAACCTTTAGTCATTGTAATACAGACTGACCACAACATAAATCAGATGACCAAGAGATCTGACCCAAGAATGGCTGTCCTAATTATAACTACTTTGTAACTAGACCTTTATTGCTGCTGGCTCAGCAAGTGGTCTATAGTTCCCCTACCTAGCATCTGAACTTGCTAGACATCCTAATCTTCACTCTGCCTGCTACATGTTACTTCTTACCACTATGTCTCTCTCTCTGTCTGAACCTTCCAGATGATGTTTCTCTTTCAGCTTCCCCTATGACCCTCCATGACACCTCCCTCCCTTGGTGTACATTGACCTGCTTCTCTCCCATCATCTTCTTCTCTGTCTCTGGGGATCCACTGCTCTCACCCATCCACACTCACTTCATCTGGCTGTTCCAAAAGCCCTCCCCAACTGTGCACCAGCTCTCTCTCTGGGAGGTTGCTGGGTCAGTAGACATGATAAATTACTCAGAGCCAGAATAAAAAAAATCAAATCATTTTTCTTTCATGACTGAAGTCATTCACCTTTTTACTAATTTACATCCTGACACCAGGGAGGGACAAACCATCTTAACAATGCACTTTATCTCTCAGTTATCCCTCGATATTCAGCACAAACTCCAAATACTTGAAAAGAGGACTCAGACTCCACAAGCAGAACTTTTATACCTGGCAATCAAGATCTTTAACAACTAGGATGAGGCGAGGAGAGAGAAAAAGTAGTACAGGACTGGCAGAAGGTCTGAGAGCATAAAATTTTCCAAATGGTGGCTGCTGCTATTGGAGGAGCTTATGAAAGACAGAGTTACCCTGGGGGACCAGACAAGAAGACACCAAGTCAATGCCCTTCTCTGGAATCCAAGCTCTGCTTCATCTATAACCAACTCCGGGTAGCTGGAGTAAAAATGCCCCAGGAAGTGAGCTTCACTGGAACCATGTCCTCTCCTCAAGACGGAGGGCCACTAAAAGCAGCAGTGCCCTCTCCTTGAGATAAAGTACTGCACTCACCTTCAGAGCTGGTGGGCTCCTTGAGCCACCATCCTCCATATCTATGGCTCTTCTGGGATTGCTTCAGTCTAACTGATGGACCAAGATTTGGGAACCAGCTCCACCTGACATCATAGAGATGGCCAAGCCTTGGATAACGCTCTCTGTTGCAGGCAAGAAAATTTATTTTTTAATAGACACTATAGCCACTTATTCTACTCTTCCTGAATTTTCAGGACCACTACTTCTCTCTTTTTTCTCCATTATTGGAGTGAACAGTAAAATATAAAGCCTCTTTTGTACTCTACAGCTCCTCTACTTACTGGAGGAGTAAGGTTTTTGCTCACTCTCTTTAAAGTACTTACCAATTTCCCTATACCCACACACACATTGATAAGATCTTATGGTTAATTTAGATACCTAATTTCTTTTATCACTGCAACCTTCCTTTCTTGGACTCTTGGGAAAGACTTAACTAGGACTTACCATGCAAGAAAGGAACTCTTTTCCTTTTATCTAGGCCTAAAGACCTAGCTCTAAGCTTTCAAAATACATTAACACCTCCACACCTCCCTTCATTGACCACCTCCTTAGGCTGACCTAATTTTCATAGACTGGACATGCACCATATATATGAATCAGTACAGCAGGCCTAGTTCCTTTTGTTGACCACATATGTATGTTGGTGAGTTTGTTACAATCCCTTGGGTGGTCAGCTTACAGAGGCTCTACTGTAAAAATTTTCCACCTTGTTTCACCTAAAATCATCTACTTCTGTTTGGTATCTCTATACGTTTTTTTGTCATGTATGTGCGATGTTTTACTATCAAAATATGTAAAAGGGCCCTAATTAATCCACTTAAAGAAAGGGAACAGATCTTCGCCCAAACTCCCCAATCTTGAGTCCTTCAATAAGAGTATCAATTCTAACCAAAGAGGGGAGAATGAAAGGAAAGCATTGCTACTAAACTATCTAAAAGAGAAAAAATAAACAATCAGAAAGAAAAAAAGAGAGAGAGAGCTCGCAGCTTATAACTTATAATTGTTCATGCTCTTTACCCCAATATAACCCCCAAACTCCTTACCCTCAGTGCTAGAGCTTCTCCTTTCTTTTTGTGCCATGCTGGTCCCTCCCATGGGAAGTAAACTTTCTTTCTTTAAAACTTATCCTTATCTTTGTGTGGAGAATTCTTTCTCTTCCCAAGCTCCAAGGTCCAACCTAAAAGTGTGGATGATTTGTTTCTGCTCCATGAAGTCTGGACCCTCCATCAGAAGACTTTAATGGCTGGGGTATTTCAAACAACGAGAGGCTGGGCTAGTCAGACTAGTGTGAAGCAAGTAGGGTGACTAGGATGCAAATTTAAGGAGATACTCTCACTCTTATGCAAGTATCTACCCTGCTCTTTGAAGATTCTGAAAGTGAAAGCTTTCTTTTCTGTTGTGTGTGTGTGTGTGTGTGTGTGTGTGTGTGTGTGTGTGTCTGGCGCCATAACCACCGTGCTACGGGTGCCAAGCGGGGTTGTTTTTTTAATTGGGTGATTTTTGTTTTTATTACTGCTTTAGTCTTTCTACTTGTTATTGGTCTGTTCAGGATTTCTGTTTCTTCCTGATTTAAGCTTGAGAGGTTCTGTTTTCTAAAACTTTGTCCATTTCCTCCAGATTTTCTAGGTTTTTCATTTTCTGTGTTTGTTGTATGTGTAGAGGTTTTCAGAGTAAATTTTGCACCTTGATTTCCTTGTCCCGTGGCTAGTATCAACAGCTGGGTTTAGCTGCGACAGCAAAGTGACACAACCACACCATCTATATGACTTGGATTTTTCTCAGCATGGTTACTATGTTCTGAGAGTGAGTGTTCCAAGAGAATAATGTATCTCACAAATACTTGGCATAAATGGCACAGCCTCTTATGACCTCATGAGTCCTATGACATAACTTCCTCTGCACTCTCCTAGTCAAAACAGTCACAAGCCCACAAAGACCCTAAGATACTGGATACACACTCTGCTTCTGCATGGGAAGACCAGCAAAGGATTTATGATTGTGTTTTAAAACCACCTCTTCCTCCTTTCCTCTTCCATCTCCCCATGTTCCCATCCCAGAGGGGAATAAGAATTTTATTTCCCCAGGTAGGGTCAAAGGAGCTAGAGAGAGAGAGAATCAGAGAAAAAAAAACCTATCTTTCTTTCTCATTGTAAATGGCCTGCACATGTGGCCTTGATTAAGAAAGTATAAACAATTTGACCTGAAATCAAATTCAGGACATTATTAGAAATGGCAGAACATTCTTTTCTAAAGTAAGTACAGCTTAAAGAGATGATGAAGCTATCTATTACTCTCAAAGACAAGAAAATCCTGGAAGATTGACCAAATTTTTATCAATAACACAACGTAAGGGAGTAATCAGAGACAAAAATTAAGTCTTACTTTGATCATATTGCTTAAGTTATGCCTTTTCATCAAACTGATTGCACACAGCATTACTAAGGGAATATTAATCCTGAGCTACTGAAACAATAAAACTTAAGTTATAGTGATATATCATAATAATAGTTATTGTCTAGTACACGCCATTTTTGAATGAACAAAACCATGTCAAAATTCACTGTACCTTTATGACAAGATAAAATCAGGAAACTGCAGTTTGATAAGGCCCCTTGACTTTGTGGTGAGTCACTGGCATCAATATTAGCATGAAAGGGGAAAAGAAAATGGCAGGGACACTAAAGAAGACCTCTAAAGGGACATAGCACCAAGGACTAGCCATGGGAGCACTAGAGAGAACACAATGATTGGTGACATTTTTATTCTGTGTGTCAGTCTAGATGAGCCCCTGGAAGTTCTTGAGGGTTCCGATGGTGAAGAGACATGATACTATTTTTGTTTTGAAATTACTTTTCTGGCTGCAGTATGGAGATTAAGAGAATTGGAGGGAGTGAAAAGAGAGGGAGATAGAAGATAAAAAATAAAGAAAAGAGAGATAGAAATGGGCAAGGGTGAAAAAAATAAGCAGCAGCAAGATGGTTCAGGTGAAAGATCATGGTATTTGGGACTACAGTGTTAACAAAGAGAAAAATGGGCATGTTGCAAAATAGTCCAAATGTGAGTCAAGGTTGAACTCACATTCAACAAGGTTGAAAAAAAGCTTAAAGGACTTGCTTAAGGAGTAGAGGAGAGGTGTGATGTTTGTGCTATGGTGAAGAAAGAATTCTGCATGGGAAGAACAACTATTAACTTATTACTCTCCAGTAGGTGAGACAAGTCTAAGCATTAGCACATGCAAAAATCTTCAGGTAGAGTTATTTAGTTAATACTAATATTCATAGCAGTTCCTATTTCCATCGTGAATTTATAGGATCATTACATAAATTACATAAATCATTTTACTTGATCTTTGAAATAACGATCTGTGCTCCTTAAGTTAGTGCCAAACAAACAAATTTTAGTCTTTGATAGAAAACATAAAGGTGCAGAAGGAATGAGTTTTGCCTTTTCTCTGCCATCTCTTAACAGAACATTATTTTTCCTGATTTTGACTCACTTTCTTGTTTTTCAACTCACTCTAAACTTAGTTTTCAGGACTTCTGTGGTTGTTAGCATTTCCTGGACTTTAGTCTTCTTGACCCTCCTCTTTAGCTTTGAGCCAATCTTTTGTCTTTGTCCTTGGGCATGGCCCTCTTTTGTGCATGATCTTTTCATGTCTGAGCTCAAAGAGCTCTCTGGGTAGACACGCTGATCTTCGATCTTTCTTCACCTTCCTTCCTGAGATCCTTTGTGATTGTGCAGTCAAAAAATCTTGTTTTAGAACCCTTCATTCTGATGTATTATATCTACCAATATTTGCTTTAACATTTTGGAAACTGCTTTCCCAAACTTACGGGGGTAATATTCAATGTTTTGTTTCGTTTTTTTCTTTTTCTATGACAGAGTCTCACTCTGTCACCCAGGCTAGAGTGCTGTAACATCATAGCTCACACCAACCTCAGACTTCTGAGTTTGAGTGATATTCTTGCTTCAGCTTCCCGAGTAGCTGGGCCTCTAGGCATCCACCAGAACACAAGGCTAGTTTTTCTAGCTGGGGTCTCACTCTTGCTCAGGCTGGTCTTCAACTCCTGAGCTCAAGCAATCCACCTGCCTTGCCCTCCTAGAGTGCTAGGATTACAGGTATGAACCACCACACCCAGAATATTCTTTAGTCTCATTAACCAATTGTTGAATCATGCAACATCTTGTCAACTCTTGGCAGGATTATATTTCTATAAGCTTCATTAATTATACAAAGATTTCTTTTATTTGTTATTTTACTTTATTATGGGCTCCTACAGGGGCTTATGTTTGCCTTAACAACCTATCATCAGATGTGGTAATAATTTGTCAACCATGTACTAATACTTGTACAAAAAACACAGCACACATATATATGTATGCACAAAATTAAAAAGCGAAGTCCTCACAGAAATAGGACTGACTTTTCAAAACCAGCAGCATCATTAATCAGAATAATTCAAACATTTATCATGACTCTCATTTATCAAAGACTCTTCCAGGAGTCTTTCTTTCTACATAATAAAGTTTTTTGTTGTTTTTTTTTTTTAAGCAGAACCCATATTGAAATTAGTATTCTACCCTCTTTCATGGTATTAACAAGGACATCTGCCCTCAGATTTCAATTTCATTTCAAATAAAGTCAACTTTTGCCACACTAATTCAACACTCAATTGCTAAAGTTACTTTGTTAATCAGCTTTTATACACAAAAATTCTAAAAAAAAAAGCCTTAGTGCTCCAAAAATATATATTTCCATCTCTTTTATCTCCTTGATCAAATCACTTAAAACATTTTCATCCCTAGGTCCTATATTGCCAGGGTTTTGCTTCTTATATTTGTTTTTGTTTACCTCTTTTTGTTAATACTTTACTTCTTTCTGATAGTCAGTCTCATTCACATGTGTTAGTGCTTATCCTTTCTCCACAAATTAAAAAAAAAAAAACTCTAATGATATCTTAAGTTAAAGACTTGAGATATCAAACTAATAAAGCAACTAATAAATATTCATTCTTCAAATCATTTCTCTTTGATTTGAAAAATACAGAAAAGAGTAGTTTTAAGTTTCTTTACTTTCCTTAAGCAGAGCTCAAAAAGAAACGTCATCTAAAATTTGTGTAATATTCAGAATCAACCTGTCACAATTTGATATGCTATAGATAATAAAAACATGCATGTATATTATGCATTCATCAAACATAGTATGGTTTTGTGCTCCTAAATTCTAGTATGAACACTTTTTTTGCCAGATTTTTTTTCCATTTATTTTAAGATACAATAAAAATAATTTGACAGAGAAACTCAATGATTTTTAAAAAAAAATAACTTCTACTTTTCCCAGTTGCCCTGCAAATGGGAATGTTATAGATAGGCAAACTTTAATAACCAATAACTCAGAATTTCTCTTCTCTTTCTGGAAGCACAACTGTCATAAAAATATACTTCCACCTAGGGTTACTGGGAGTAATCGATTATAAATGACAAAGAGGAAAATGGCTATACTCCCTAGCCAAACATTTTCATCATTAACAATAATAGAAATGTTGCTTCCAGCAATCCCTGGAGTATCACTAATACTCAGAACTTAAAAGCAATTGCTTATAGATGCAGCTCGTCTGACAGAAAATCTTCTAGAACTTTTTTCCTCCTCTTAAATAATGGTTCAAACCATAGACTGTTTTAAATATCCCCTCCAAGGAACATTTGTGAAAATGTCAGTATAGGTCTGGTTCAGAGAAAATACTTCAGAAGACAAGATACTATTTCAGGAAGTCAGTAGAAGTTCATGATGCAAATTCTTTCAGGCTAGTAACTGTCCTAAAAAGGTAGTTAACCTTAGGCTTATTTCATGGTAGTATGCTGAATACTACAGCTCAGCTACCTGATAATTTTGTTTCAATACAAGGCTTTTAAACTGAGCCCGCGAGGCGGTGCCTGTGGCTCAAAGGAGTAGGGCACCAGACCCATATGTCGGAGGTGGCAGGTTCAAACCCAGCCCCAGCCAAAAACTGCAAAAAAAAAAAAATTAAACTGAGCCTGCTCATTGAGACAAGGGAGAGTTGGGTTATTCTCCCAATTACATGTTCAAAAGTTACAAGGTGAGTTTCGAGCTGGTTCTCCAACTGGAGCCCTGCTCTTCCGGCCTGACTGTGAAAACCAAGATGACTTAAACTACCTTGTTAAAACCCAATGGGGAGATTAAGAGCAAGAAGGCCATGGTGTGATATTTTTCCACTAAATAACAGCACAAGTAAGATGAAATTCCTCTATGTTGTCTTTTTGGTTTCAAGCCCTCTTCAAACTTTTAAAAATTATCAAGAACTCAAAAGAGTTATTGTTCATGTGTGTTATATCTGTTGATATTTACTATATCCAAACCTAAAAGTAAGAATATTTAAAAATATTTATTAATTCATTGAAAGGATACAATAAACCCTTCTTATATTAATATAAATTATATATTTGCATGATAATAACATATCTTTAAAAAACAGAAGAGTAGCTATCAGTTTACATTTGTCTCCATCTTTTTCATGTATGACTTAATAAAAGACAGCTGGATCCTCACATCTGCTTTTGCACTCTACCTGTTGTGATATCAAACACTACCATAAACTTGTGAAAAAATGAGAGAATAAAAGGCAAGTAATATGTGAATATTATGAGAAAACTAGTTTTGACCTCACAGACCCCTCCTCGGAGGGATCTCTGGGACTTTAAAGGGTCCCTGTACCACACTTTGAGAACCACTGCTCTGTATAAATTCAGTACCATGGAAATAAACTTAAAAATTCATAATTCCTGTAACAGAACAAGGAAATAAACTATCTTTTTTGTTGAAAGGTACATAGGGAAAAAAAATTTTTTTAAGTACCTACAGAAATACAAGTTTACAAATAACTTAGAACTTGCTTTTTTTTTTAATTGTTAAATCATAGCTGTGTACATTAGTGCAATCAAGGGGTACAATGTGCTGGTTTCATATATAATCTGAAATATTCTCATCAAACTGTTCAACGTAGCCTTCATGGCATTTTCCTAGTTATTGTATGTAGACATTTGTATTCTGCCTTTACTAAGTTTTGCCTATAACCATTCTAAGATGCACCGTAGGTGTGGCCCCACCCATTGTATGGCAGTTAAAGATCTGGGCTCTTAGAAGACCAAAAGTTGGACTCTATGGTGTAGACTTGCTTTGGATCAGCAAACACAAGATTCAACAAATTATTGGGAAACCACTGACTTGGGTCATAAAACATAAAAACATCCAAGTTACAAGGCCTCATAGAAATTGTCTATCACTATCTTTACTTTTTTCATTTTCTATATGATAAAAATGGAGCCAAATCAGACTAGAAACTTAAACAAGGCAACAGTATCTTTATTTCCTCAATCACAATTAAGCATTCTTTACTCTGCACCAAGCTATAGAACTGAAAGTTACATTTCAAATATTCCCTGGGATACAGGATTCCTCCCACACACACTTAGAGTTTGATAAAAGTCCCTGTTTCTAGACCTAAGCAAATTTTTTCTGTCCAAACTGCACTCTCTGAATATAAGCGAGACAGAAGAAAAGCAGTTTTTCCAGCTTTCATGTAAGCCAGGCCTCTTTTGGAGTGGACTTCCTGCCACTTTTACCAGAGCTGGAAGAACTACATTCATTTGTTAATATACTTATCCATTTGCTAATCAACATTGAACTCTGCCAAGTCTGGCCAAATATAATTCTCAGGATCTCCCTACTTATATGACAGTATATAACCCCTAGACAAAAAAACCCACGTGGGTTTTTTCACTTGGGTTTCCCCCCTTCTGGCAAAGGCCATGGTGCTTTTCATTCCTTCTATTCCTTTCTACCTAATAAATCCTATCTTATCACTGATCTCTGAGATTTGTGGGTTCATTCTTCAAATCTCCAAGACCAAGGACCTCTTGCAGAAAGAAATTCTGTCAACACCAGCACTAGCTAATCTTATTGTTCATAATACTTGGAGGAGAGGTGGTTAGTGACCTCTTTGAATATTTTATAAAAATCTAAGACTCTTTATAGATTCTTATTCCTTATAAAAATAGATACATGAACATGCGCATAGGTTCCTAAAGTTCAAGCACAAGCTATCTACCTCTCACTGTAGCCCAGTCCAGTTTAAAAGTGTGCATGTTGCTGGGAGCCACGCATTTGTAAAATAAAAATTGGAAAGCTGTATGTAATGAAAAGTTATAAGAGCTAACATTATTCAACAGAACAAATTCTATTAATTTAATACAGTACCAAAATAACTAATAATAACAAGCTACTTCCAATGTAAGATTTATTCATTTATTCACAAGTATTTTGAGTGCCTACTGAATGCCCGGCATTTTGCAAGGTCCTCAGGATACCACGTGAGCATTCTTGTCTCATTTTGTACCATAATGGAGTTTGTGGTCTCATGGAAGAGGCAGAGATGGAGTAAGAATACAACATACATCAGGAACGAAGGCAGTAAATTCTTCCCACATTGGCTCTCAGCCATTGCTGCTTTTCCCAAGTTGCATCCTAAGGAGCTCATCTCACATCAGACTGATCATATCTGGGCAATAAAACAATCCACAACCAGTTTTAAGAATTCAAAAACAGGGCGGCGCCTGTGGCTCAGTGAGTAGGGCACCAGGCCCATATGCTGAGGGTGGCGGGTTCAAACCCAGCCCCGGCCAAACTGCAACAAAAAAATAGCCAGGCGTTGTGGCGGGCGCCTGTAGTCCCAGCTGCTCGGGAGGTTGAGGCAAGAGAATCGCGTAAGCCCAATAGTTAGAGGTTGCTGTGAGCCGTGTGATGCCACGGCTCTCTACCGGAGGGTGGTACAGTGAGACTCTGTCTCTACAAAAAAAAAAAAAAAAAAAAAAGAATTCAAAAACAACAGAGTATATTCTCTGATCATAACAGAATTAAACTCATAATCAGTAATAGAAAAGTCTCTGGAAAATGTCCACCAATTTGGAAATTAAATAAGACACTACTAAATAACTCAACTGCCATGGAGTTTCCACAAGGGAAATAATATTTTATATTGAGTAAATATAAAAGCACACAACATCCAAATACTTGTGATTTAGCTAAAGGGAGCATAAAGGAAAATTTATAGCATTCAATGCTTATATCAGAAACAATGAAAGAGTTTAAATCAATAGGTTAAGCTTCTAATTGAAAAAAACAGAAATGAATAAAACCCAAAGCATGCAGAAGGAAATAAATAGTAAAGAACAGAAGTCACTAACATTGAAAATTAAAAAATAGAGAAAATAAATTAAACCTCAAAAAATGTGCTAAACTTCTACATCCACTCCTAAACATAATTCTCAGTGAAAATGGTGTATGGTCATCCAGCATATCTCAGATACAATTTTTTTCTACTGGTATCTGAAGGAGATCATGGCTTTTCTCTAAAAGCAGTTTAAGAGATGATAATATTTCCTCTCACCAAGATGATATAGATGAGAGATTGGCCTCATTTCCCATAGGTAAAAGGATGGATTATTCCCCCCTGAAAATTCAATTCCTGGCATTGAAACGGTGGTTCATAGTTTATTCTCTCCTATGAAAATGTACTGATACATATTCTCCTGTGAGGATATACTCATACATCATTAATGCGTATCAATGATATACAGTTTAGTCAGCTTTCTTAGAGAGTCTCCAGAGTTTACAAAGTGAAACAGTAATAGATTATGATCAAATCAAATCTCCAGTGTAAGGCACACCTTGGAAAGGAAAGAAAAGTAGTAAATCTCAAACAACTAAATTTGGAATTCAGCAACAATAAATCATGATGTCCCTGTATTTGGTAATTTCAAAGATAGAAATATTACAGGCCAGTAATGTTCAAGAACTACATAAGATAATGAAAAAATAACCATCTAGGCAGATGATGATTTTAGTTGCAGCATTCTGTTTCAAAGTAATTCAATTCAGTAGATGTTCATAAGTCTACACTTTGTACAAGGCACATGCTCCAGGGAAATAATTCATTTTGAATCAAAATATTTAAGATGAGATGCCATCTAATCAAACCCACTTCTTATACAGATAAAGAAATAAAAATAAGTGAGTTTAATGATGTTTTGCACAAGGTCAGCCTAATGTATTAAAACTTGGCGACAACACCAAAAAGGGAACTAGCTCAAATAGTCTCACCATGACACCTATCAATATTTTTCATCATTTCTGGGAAGCTTTTCCTGACTGTTCAAGTAAATCTGATTGTTTATCTTTTATGCTACCATTGGGCCAAGTGCCTAGATCCATCATTTTAATTAGTCATAGTATTACAATTCTTTACATCCCTCTCCATTTACCTAGAATAGAGATTAAGAGTGTGGGCACGAGGGCTCCAATTTCAACCAATTATAGGCTGAATGACTTGGAGAAATTTTCCTTAGCTTTGCATGCTTCATTTTCCTTATCTCACAATGAGGATAAGATGCTACCTAATGCGTAGAACTGTTAATGAGACTTAAAAGAGGGAGTTCATATAATATATTTAGCACTGTGCTTGATACATGGTAAGAACTGAAAAAAAAATAGCTATTGTTCTTATTATATTTTAAAAGTATTTCCTGTGTAACAATGATATTTCTGTTGCCAGCAATATTTGGGTCATTCAGTCAAAAATTTATTGATTACTAATACATAGTAAAAGTGGCTATGCCAAACACTGGACGTTCAAAAATTGGCAAAATACAGTATTTAGGGTGATGATAATTATAATTGAAATGGATTGAGGTTATAATGGCAAACGTGAATGAAAATGTAATTAACAGAGCTAAGGAGGACAGACACAAGCTTCCTGGGGAAGGAGGAACTCTTCCTGTGATATTGACTCTTCTGCATTTATTGTCATTGTGGTAGGGAAATTTTCATTTATAAGGGCCGCAGAGAAATTTGAGGCAAAGGAAAAGTTACTTGGGCAGAGTAGCGTGTGTTGTTAACGTAAGGTGTGTGAGCTTGTATTGCAACACAGACCAAGCGGGACCAAACACACTGTTCGTGGGCCAGGGATATTGCTTAATAAGAAAAATGGCCTCTGTCAGGTAATCAGAAGAACACAGATTATTCATGTAGATGAGAGAGAATGGTGTTTGAGAAAAAAATAAAAAATTTCCCACCAATTCAGGAGGGAACTAAATAAAGCCCAGTGTTGAGGCCCAGCCATTTACACACCAACTTCCAGCTGCAGGTCAGAAAGCCCATTTCTCATGTCCCAGATGCTCCATCCTCCAGAGCTATTAGACAGAGGTAGTACATCTTCCTTCCCCACATCACACACCACCTAAGCTTTACTAAACACATAAGCTTTACTAAAATTTTGTGAGGCTTTTATTTTTTAAATATGCCCGAAGTATAATCATGGCATATAAAACACCAACGGAAGCTATTCCAAATAACTGTGTGATGACACACCTATCACAGTAATCCTCGTAATCACACGTGGGGCATTATCTAAACATGGATCATACAGAGTTTTTAACCAAGGTCCTTCCTTAAACACTGGAAAAAGAACAGTAGTGGATTTTACGGTATGTGTACCTGCTCAGTTGAAGGTGAGAAAATCCAATTAGCTCCTTCTGCATAGGCCAGCGTATTACTCCCATGAGCATTACTTAGCTAAGCTACTTAAGGGTAACTGTCCTTTAGATAAAGGACTCTGATTCTCATTAACTAGATCTCTGACCCACAGAGGAGTTTTAGCATTTATTTTCAGGTGATTTATTTTTTTCTCTATTAAGCACAACAAAATTTAAAGTAATAGTGTGTTTTAACATTATTTTTGTGAAAGGTCCTTGCTTTGAGTCCAAAAAAATTTACAATCAACATAGCTATTCCTTAAAATATATATTAAAATAAATACATTGAGATGCTGTGTAAAGGAGGTTTACTTTGAAATTAAGACAAAAATTGCCAATAATCATTCCAGTTTCTAAGTCAGTTGAAGTCATATGAGCTGCCATGGGGATTGCTAATAACCCAACGGGAAGGAGAACCCTGGTACCTTAAGTGTCATTTACCCCAGATAGTGGAACCAAGGGCATCATATCTGAGATCATGGAAGTGTGGATTAATAAGGAATGACTGACATTGACATACCCCTTTCTACACAGTAATTGCAGTTTTGCCCAAACCCTTAAGAGTGCAGCTTTAGGATTCTTTTTTCTTTTTTTGAAACAGAGTCTCATTATGTTACCCTCTGTAGAGTGTAACCACAAACTCTTGGGCTCAAGAGATTCTCCTGCCTCAGCCTCCCAAGTAGCTGGGACAATGGGAGCCTGCCACAATACCCAGTTAATTTTTGTTTGCAGTTGTCGTTGTTTAGCTGGCCCTGGCCAGGCTCGAACCCACCAGGCTGACCTGTCTGTGGTCAGCGCCCTATCCAACAGAGCTACTGGCGCTGCCAGCTTTAGGATTTTTCAGCACACTATTTTCGCAATAAAAAGTACAGACTTGAACTGTGTCTCATATCTTTCCTATGAGTTAAAAAAAATCAATAAACTAAATTTCTGAATTTGTGTAGATCTTTCATATTTACTTAAGAAATGATTAACAGTTGTACATTTCAAATGTTATTACTTCAAGTGATCGGGTCCCCACATCCACACTAAACGGAAAAGAGTAAATCAAGTCAAGAAGAAAGCATAAGAAAGAAATGATATGTCCTGTATGCTCTTTAAAAACAAAAATGCCACGAGGGAATTATTGCAATTTGCATGTGATTGAAATGGATTGAGGATTTGCATTATAAATGAAATGTATTGAAACTTTTTTATCAGGTTTGCAGGTTCCAAATGAAAAGTTGCTATTAATTCTCTGTCAAGACATGAAGTAAAAGATCAGAGGCACATTGCAAAGGTCCAGAGGTGAGAACATGGCACACTAGAGCCGCTCATGGAATGCTGGGCTGCGGGGAGGGAGGGAAGGTCTGCTCAGTCCCCCGTCTCACGGAGAAGCCGCCTGTGCAAAGAGCATCTCTGCTGCCTCGGGAGCTTGAACTTCATACTGAAGCAATCGGGAGATACTTAAATGTTCATCTGAGGAATAAGACTACTGCTTCTGTGCTCTGGAAAGATTCCTCAGCCGCAGTGGAGACAACAAAGTAGAAGGAATAATAGCAAAGGACGGAAAAGCAACCGGGGCTGGGTGGAGGGTGACCGCAATAATGTAGGGGAAGATGAAGTCATTCTGAGCAAAGTCCATGGCAGTGAGGAAGGGGCTGTCTGTGAGAGGTGGTCAGGAGCCAGAAGCTGCCAGACTCGGTGGCTGATTGGACAGCAAGGAGGTGCACTTACCAGAATGACACTCTGACTTTTCTCTCCAGCAACAGGATAAAAAATGGTGGCTGAATTTCCTGTAAACCTCAGTGGTGAAAGCTACAAAGCAGACTGACACACAGAACGCGCTCGGCAGAACAGCCTGGGTGGAGATACAGACCTCCATGGAAGACGCGTTTCTTTTGCATTTCTAGAGTGTGGCCCTATCTATTTTTGTCTCTGCCTCCTCCACTAGAGAAGGCCTTCTTTGGGAACAGAGATAATTTACATTCCTCTTTCTATCGCCAGTGCCTAATAAGCACTTACTATGGTAGCTGAGTCTGATTGAGAGCTGATTACGTACCAGGCACTATTCATTCATACGTAAATTGATGTAATCCCAACAACCCTCTTATCACCCCCATATTACAGATAAAGAAACTGAGGCTGAGAGTCAGTGAATACATTTGCCAAGTGTTGGCTGCAGGTAAGGTAGATGCTGACCATGGACAGTGTGAGCAATAATAGCCCATGTTCCAAAACACTTTGTTACCTGAGGCCAGGGATTTTCAATTACTGTGTCGTGAGAGGTGTGCGCGCAAAAATTGTTAAAGATCATTCATCGAATGATTTTCAGAAGTTCAAAGCACTTTTTATTAACCCTTTTCGATCGACATAATTTAAGAATGCTGTGGAAGTTTGACTATAGGTTCAAGTGTGGTGAGATAAAGTTGAGTTGAAAGAGACTGCCTTAGGCACACAGTAGGCTCTTAAAACATGTGGTAACTAAAGCAATGAAGGAAAGGAGATGAGGAAGCATTGTTAGTGCTCAGAGGTCCTAACAGAGAAGAAAGGGGGTGAGGGAGAAGATGTTAGGTGCAAGGAAAGCTTCTACCAGTCTCTAAGTATGAGGGTGGTCGGCACAGCTGGGTGGCCTGGGGTGACTCCCTTGCCCCAGTTATCTGGCTACTACTTACAGGCTGGAAGCAGCCAGCCCTTGGTGGCTCCCTGCTGAGTGAGCAGAATTGTCCCAGCTCAGGAACCCATAGCAACCCGAGTCCTGTCCAGTGCCTGCTGGGTCCCTGGGAAGTTCTGATGGACTTGCCTGCACCTGTCAGCCCTTCCCCAGCTTCCAACTTTCTTCCAGTCACCTCTAATATGTTCCCTCCACTGTGAGCAAAACACCAAGGTGAAGGGTACAATGGACCGTCCCTGTGAAGGACTAATCCTTCACTGCCAGCTTGTTCCCCATCTGCTATGCCAAACCTTAATCCACTGGGTGATCACACCCATCTTTGAAACACACAAAGCGAATCTCACATCTCTCCCTGTTTAAATCCTGCATTGGACTGTTATCCCTCTCCCAACAGGGATAAAAATCCTCAGAAGGCCTCTGAAGCCCTGGTAATCCTCGCCCATCACCCCCAGGCCACCTGCTCTTGCTCCAGGCAGCTCAGCCACTCTGCTTTGCCTCCAGCTCCCCATGTGTCTTCTCACTACGGTGCCTTTGCACCTGCTGTTCCTCATTGTAAACGAGGAACCTGTTTACAGTGAGCAAAGCTAAGGAACCCGTCTCCCACCTGTTCTTACCCGCTCCATCCCAATTCACCCTTCCGTTCCCTCGTCTTTGTTTCCCCGGTGCTGTCTGACTTCTGCTCAGTTCTCTGTCTTGGCCGTAGCTAAGCTCCTGGGATTTTACAGGTCAGGCCACACCAGTTATATAATAAGGCAAGAATTCTTGAGCTTGGCAGTGCTGACACTTTATATGAGAAACTTCCCTGTTGGGGACAGGGAAGTCCTGCCCAGGTTTAGTAGCACCTCCGGCCTCTACCCAGTAGATGTCAGTGGCACTGAACTCCCCAAGTCAGGACAATCAAAACCATCTCCAGTCGTTGCTGTCACTGGCATGTGTCCCATGGGGCAAAATTACTCCAGGAAAATAACTTTCTCAGGGGCTGGAGTAAGAAGGGGGCAGGGAAAGAGATGAAGATTCACCTAGGAGGGATGGCGTCCTCCTGCGGCGACTCCTGCTGTTTTTATATTCAGACCATGCACAAGTTGGTGACGTGTTGTTTTGCTTGGCCTCAAATCCTCGTGAATCTCTTTTTTTTTTTTTTTTTTAGAGACAGAGTCTCACTTTGTCACCCTGGGTAGAGTGCCGTTGTATCGCAGCTCACAGCAACCTCCAAGTCTTGGGCTTAGGCGATTCTCTTGCCTCAGCCTCCCGAGCAGCTGGGACCACAGGTGCCTGCCACAACACCCGGCTATTTTTTGGTTGCAGTTCAGCCGGGGCTGGGTTTGAACCTACCACCTTTGGTATATGGGGCCGGCGCCCTACTCACTGAGCCACAGGCGCCGCCCCTCTTGAATCTCTTTTTCTAGATGCATTCATGTTTTCATTCCTCAGGTACCAAGCATTTGACTTTCCTCGCTGTTTCACTTTGACCTCAAAGCAGTTGTGTTCTCTTGCACTGAATTCTTTGCTCATCCGATGCCAGTGTCTCTCCTCCTCCCTCCCCTCCTCCCCCTCCGTCTTCCCCTTTTCTCCCTCTCACTCTCCTTCCTGTCCTCTCCTCCTCCCTTTCCCTGTGTGTATGCACCTGTCTTCCTGTCCTTCTCCTCTTTCTCTCCATCTCTCACTCACTTCCCATCAGATTACCAACATGAGCCTCAGTCTTTCTCTTGACTCTGCAATTCCCCCTGTTAGTTACCGAATGTCACTTCATCACTGCATCATAAACTGCTCCAGAACTCAGTGCTGGGCTGGCTGCTCCAAACCGGGCTTGTCCGGTGGGGACTGTCTCTGCCCCACTTGTCTCTAATCCCCCTGGGATGACAAGACTAACCTGGACATGTCCTTCGTGTGGTGAGAGCAGAGTAGAGCAAGCCCACCTGGATCATGTCGCACCTGCTAACGTGACCTTGAGCAAAGCAAATCCTATGGACAAACTTTCAGAGAAGGGAACGCTTTTACACTGCTGGTGGGACTGCAAACTAGTACAACCTTTCTGGAAGGAAGTATGGAGAAACCTCAAAGCACTCAAGCTAGACCTCCCATTTGATCCTGCAATCCCATTACTGGGCATCTACCCAGAAGGAAAAAAATCCTTTTATCATAAGGACACTTGTACTAGACTGTTTATTGCAGCTCAATTTACAATCGCCAAAATGTGGAAACAGCCTAAATGCCCACCAACCCAGGAATGGATTAACAAGCTGTGGTATATGTATACCATGGAATACTATTCAGCCATTAAAAAAAAATGGAGACTTTACATCCTTCGTATTAACCTGGATGGAAGTGGAAGACATTATTCTTAGTAAAGCATCACAACAATGGAGAAGCATGAATCCTATGTACTCAATTTTGATATGAGGACAATTAATGACAATTAAGGTTATGGGGGGGAAGCAGAAAGAGGGATGGAGGGAGGGGGGTGGGGCCTTGGTGTGTGTCACACTTTATGGGGGCAAGACATGATTGCAAGAGGGGCATTGCCTAACAATTGCAATCAGTGTAACCTGGCTTATTGTACCCTCAATGAATCCCCAACAATAAAAAAAAAAAAAGAAGTTTTAAATTTTAATGAAAAAAAAAAAACTCCAGGAAGAAACTGCGAAGTCACATGGCAAAGAGGCATGATCACAAGAAGGGGGAGAGCTAAGGCCATGGTGGACGATCTGCCCCATTCAAACTGTCAATACTTCCAATCTTTTTATGAATACCGAATTTCACAGATGTGCTTTATTTCACCCAACCTAAAAGTGGCTCTGCTGGTGCCAGCAAACACGGCAATAAAATCCTCACCTACCACTCATACGCAAACCCATACTTATTAATAATATTCAGTTGCAGGTGCTAAATGCCTACCTATCAACTTTAGATCCATAAATAAAACAGATGTGTCCCCTGATACTCTGTGTCACCTCACTCAATTTTCAGAGGAGGTAATACTTTATTCCTACACAAGAGGAGTAATTATCACCATTTTAAAGCTTTGGTGGTGTATTTTTCCTTCACAAATGAGTCATTTTTAACGAATGAGATGATTGGCGATAGCTGGAATAGAGCATAATAATCAAACACATAAGAAATGGAGTGTTTCATCTGCAATGTTTCATTATTAAATACAGGAGATTTGTAATATGTAACAATGAAAAGGAGCAGAAAAATCACAAGAACTCCCTTTTGTAGAGACCAGTAAGCATAGCTAAGCCACATAATTATGGGTGTGACAATTATTAATATCAATTAATTATTAATTAATTAATAGTAATGAATATTAATCTGAATATTAATTGGATTCAGGACTGATAAGACCAAACTTATTTCTTTCCTGATCTGGGCCTTATTCTGCCATTGAGATTCTGGATTAACCAAGTTAAAATTCTCACCTGTTACCTTGCACTCTGAAGTTGAAAACCCACAGTGGTGAGTCCCATCCCCCGTCTAGCGGTCCCTGTGAGCAGCGAGGCCCTCCGCTGGGACCACAGCTGCCCTCCATCCCAAGTAAGAGCAAGGGAAGGACTGAAATCAGGAACCTGCGAGGCTTCAGCCCTCTTCTTGGACAGCTGTTTCTTCTTCCGCTTCATCATTTTATCAAACTGTCTCAACAACAGTCCTGTTTCCACAGCAACAGCAACCTGGAACATTACAGAGGTAACCCAGGTGGTCAATATTGCTGATTTAACATCTCCACGACCACAAATCTCAGCCACACACATGTGATTGCATCCAAACCCAACTCTGATCTTCCCGATCAACCTGGTCTTCTTTCTGTGTTGTCTGTTTTAATAAATCACCCTACAGCCCCCAGTTGCTCAAGAGTAGCATCTTTGAATGATTCCCTTTCCCTTAACCCTCCTGATATCCAAAAAATCCTCGAGTAGGTTTGATTCCTCCCATCCTCCAAGTATCATGTTACCAGATCACCTTTTGTCTCCGTCGGGGCTGTCACGTTTGTCCAATCCACTGCGAACTTTCCCTGGGATGCTACAGTAGCTTCTATTTTATTCCTTCGCACTAAATCTCATCCTTCTCTAATGCATTCTCCATTTTAGAGGCTATGGGGTCTTGTTGAAAAGTAAATCTGAGCATTTTTCTTCCTGGCCTACAATACCGCACAGCCTCTCCAGTGCTCTTAGGAGGTGGTTCAAAATTCTCCATCAAGACTTTTGCCTCATTTCACAAGGTAATGATGGTGAAAGTGAAACAGGACAGTTGATTAAAGAAATGTATGGGGGCATAAATGACTTTGTCAGTCTCCCCATATTAATCAAGAGCTCACTGTCGCAAGTTGTCCACCTTTACCAAAAGGAAAGCTCCACCTAGTAGGTACCAACTGGCAATCAGGCCTTTGGAGATCCCCAGGGACTGAATGAGACATATTTTGAATCTACCTCCCACTATGGTGTCTAACATATAAGAGGTATCCAGTAAATGTTTGTTTATTTCATGAAAAGTGCTGTAACAAAGATGATTATTCGTGCATTATAGAAAGGAAATTTAAGGGCAATGAAGCAACCTTTGGAAGACCAGAGAGCTTGCAAATGGCTAAATCAGGTTTGCACCCTGTTCTGTCCGTCTGCAGGTCGCAGAGGGAGCACCTGCCAGTTTCAGTCAACACGAACACGTATCCTCCATTCCCCTTCTCCTTTGTGATGCTCTAGAGAACCTTGGAAGATAGAACCAGCCTGAGCTTATATACAGACGTCATGAGACTAGTAGAATTTGAAATCAGGGACTATTGGGGAATTTTAAAAGAAACTTCAAGAAACACATTCCACAACACCTGCTGTAAGTTGAAGTTGAGGAAGACAGTGGTATGCGTCTAGGGTTCAGACTCCAAATAGAAAAGACATCTAAACAAATGACAATGCCCCTGATTAAATATCCCCCGGGAACAAATGTGTGACCGTGCCCTTGTCATCTGCATGGTGGGTGGGGGAACTTTAAAAATCTGACCTGCCAATATTGCAAATTCTGTAGCTCTCTTGGTAATACGTGGGTCATTACGGAAGTTTCTAGATACACAAAAATCAAGAAACGTTAAATCCATGCAGATGGAAACAACAGAAGCCCTCCCAGCGACACTGGTTAGCTGAGCAAGTTGAAACTTGCACAGGTGAATCAGAAAGGATGCTGTCGACTGTGTTTCCTGGAAGTGGCATAATGTATGTACATAACACAGTCTCTGTCACAACTTTCCTAGTGACATAAGACAAGTCTTAGGGAAGTTGTGGAGAATGGAAGAGCAGTGAATAATTAACTCTCAGCTCCCATTGCAGTCTGGAAAGATCCCTCAGTAATTCACTGTATGGGTTCTACCAGTTACTAGATACACACTTTGCAAGAGGGACACTTTTTAAACCTCAGCTTTCAAATCTATTAGTAATAAGGAGAAATAATTATAAATTCATAGAATGTTTTTGAAAATTTAACTGTGTATTAGTTAAATGGTATAGAGTTTTTTGGTACATGACTTGTATTACCCCATTTAATCTTTAGAAAAATACACCAAATAGCCCCATTTTACAGATGAGAAAACTGAGGTAAAGTGAATTAAGTAACTTGCCCAATGTCACATGGCCTGTAGGCGGCACAGCCAGGATTTGAACACAGTCTGATCTTAAAGCCTACATTCTTTAATTACCTCTCAATTTTCAATTTACCTCTCAAATTAGATGATGTCGCTGAAATTCTTAGCGTAGAATTCGTCCCATGGTTAGAATTTAGTCAGCTGAGGTTTAAAATGGAAACTATTTTTAAAGTACCAGGCCACGCATTTTTCATCTTCCTACTACAGACATCTGGCCGTCAGATGCCAGGAAAGTGGAAAGGGTGAGCAGCCTCCTGGAAAAGGACAAATTCCTTATAGGGCAGAGGGGAGGGGAGTAGGAATGGAGGAAGGGGGAGACGGGTGGGAGGGGAAACCCCAGGGTGGGGTTGGCAGGAAAGGTGTTTGAGATGGAGGCAGAAGGCGGAGGGGCTCACTCTGCACCATCTGAGCTGCCGGGTAAGACTCACTGGGCAGAGTAGAAACGGCTAAGGGTGCGGGGCAGGCCACAGGAGGCCTGGGTTCCTGCTCTGCGTGTGACGGGAATCCTAAATCCCACATGCCCTCTGGGGAGAGGGGAGGAGGTAGGCAGCCCAGCTGGTGTGGTGATGAGTCAAGGAACTGTAGAAGGAAGCTTCCGGCAAACAGCCCAGCCAGAGATAGAGTCTCTCTTGTGCATCAGCAGAGCCAAAGAGATCCTGCTGGGACATCCCGCTGGGCGGATGGGATGGGAGGGACTGTGACACCTGCCACTATGCATCAGAAGCCAAAGACCCCAGGGGATCACCAGAAATCTGAGGCCTCAGCCTTCCACCATCATGGTCCCATGCACCTTCCACACCTGCAAAACACTCGGGACCTAATTAGAATTCAAAACCAAAATCTTGTTGTTTATCTGAAATTTGAATTTAACTGAGCTTCCTGTCTTTTCCCTGGCAACCTTAGTTTCTATGCAAATTTTTAAGGGAAAGCTACTCCTTATACAATAGAAGTTGCACATCTAGAATGGACTCTGTTATAGAAAAATGATTCCCCTGTGGAGTCTTTTGTTCCTTCACAGATGGAGACAGAATATAGGAAAAGAAACAGATAGTAACTGCAGATGAGCAGGTGGGAGGAATGATTTAGAGCCGCCATGATATTCTCTTTTCAAAAAGCCGAAAACAAGTATCTTAAATATGTAACAAACCCTAAGAAGAGTTTCAAATCAAAGTCGTATCCTCCTTAGGGAAGTAAATAATCAAAAGATGAAAGGTAACATCAAATGAAGGATTATATGAACTTTTCTTAAGCAAAAAGTCAAAAGTCTTCCGATAAGCTACGTATCATCATTATTATTATTATTATTACCATTTTCCATAAAATTCAGATACCCAGTTTTAGACAACTTAATTTGATTTCCTTAAATTGAAATTTAAGGAAATTTAAACTTATTATCTTAAAGTTTATTATCTTAAAGTGCAATGAAGGTACTATTAATACAATCACTATTAAAGGCACTAGAATAGAATGGTTAAGAGCAAAGACTTTGGAGTCAAACTTGATTTTTTTACCTGATTCTGCCATGTTTCCATGTACTCACCACATTTTTAGAAAGTTATCAAACCTTTTCAGAGTTGGCTTTAAACTTGGATCAAATCATTCCTAACTCATATGGTTATTTTGATGGATAAATGAGATCCTACAGGCACGCTATAGATGCATTAGCAAATATAATAATGAGCACTCAGTAAATGATGGTGCTCTTTTCTCTCATATTATTATATATTAAATCATGTATAATATTATATTCTGTAATATTATAATGAAATATCATGTATTTGATATTTCACGTGGATATGCAATATTTACATATACTTGATAATTTCATAAAGGGCAGTTGTTGGTCATATTGTCTGCTTCACTTACCATCAAAGAAGGTGAACAATGCAGGGATCAATCCAGGAAGAGTCTTAGATGAGACATAGGAGAAAGGAAATGAGCAGAGCTCAAACGGTCTCCTTAGAAAATCCCGCAATCCCATCAGTAGGCATCTGCCCAGAAAAAAAAAAAGCATTTTATCATAAGGACACGTGCACAAGAATGTTTACTGAATCTCAATTCACAATTATCAAGATGCAGAATCAACCCAAGTGCCCACCAACCCATGAATAGATTAATAAACTGTGGTTTGTATATCATGGGATACTATTCAGCCATAAAAAGGTGGAGACTTTGTATCTTTTGTGACAATCTGGAAGGATTTGGAGAACACTCTCCTAAGTAAAATATCACAAGATTGGAAAAGCAAGTATCCAATGTGTTCAATACCAATATGAAGCCAATAGACAAACTAATACACACTCACATAAGAGAAAAACTCAATTTAGAAGTTGGGGCAAGGGGAAGATGAGGGAGGAGAGGGAAGGAGGGAGGAGGGTTGATGAGGTCCCACCTAACAGGCACAACGTTGGGCCTACGGCACACTCCTGGGTGTTAGGCACAGCTACAACAGGGACGTTACCTGACAAATGCCAAAAATATAACCTACTTGTTTGTAACCTCATATTAATCTGGAAGTTTAAGGGGAAAAAAAAGAAAGAAAATGAATCTCAGAATTACACATGGGAAGGCTGGTTCTTATAAGCCACCCCACAGGAGGCTGATGTGATGGACTCACGGTGCTCCTGTCTACCCCAATCTCTACCTGTCATGTTAATGCCTTGGTCACTGTGACTCTGTCACACACAATAGTAGAGGTGGGAAGGTTCAGAGAGGATCCTGCTACGGCCCCTTACCTCCAAAGACAGGACGACTGAAACCCAGAACACGACAGGATTTGCTCACCTGAGCCCCTCAGGAAGGCCATTGGCTGAGCAAGCCCTCAGTGTTTTGACAACAAGCCAGCACACTTTCTACGTCATCCTGCTACTTCCCCACGGGCGCAGAGTCAATGCACACAGGGGTGACCTTCATGGCATTTCTCCTCTCAAGGGGTCAGAGTCATTCACTGTTATCACTCCCAGCAATATTACTATTGATATATTGATCTTGACTTCAGCCCTCTTTGCCTCCCACTCCATTCTCCTCAACCCTCATCTCTACACTAATCTCTCCAAGTACACGTGTGTCTCCAGCTCAGCTGTTCCTACGCAGCTACAGACGAATACATCCACTGGATCCCCACAGGCAAGAAAAGTTCAACATGGAAATTACAACCTGCCCTCCCCAATCCTGCTTCTCTCCCAGTGTTTACGAGGCCGGCGTGAGGCAGCCAGGTCAGCCCCGGGAGGCCTGATGGACATGACCTGTACTAAAGCTGGCTGAAGTCTTTCTAACATTCAAACTGATGACACAGCTCATAGTGGGGAGAATTCTTTCCTGGTCCTCTTTGACTTCAGCATACATTCCAGACGCCTCAGCATCTGTTGGCTCTGCTTGCTCTGCCACCGACCACAACAGTCTGGCTGTTTCTCTTCCGTCTTTCCCAAAGCACCCTCCATGCAGGGCCACACAGTTTGGGGGCCATCTCTTTATTTGCCACCTTCTTCAGTGCCAGGAATAGTACTTGGCCCATGTTTGGTGACCATAATTACTTACTATTTTTTTTTTGGCACGAAAGTCAATGTTTTAGGATCACTGTTCACTGACTATAAAATCTCGGATAGGTAATCACTTAACCATTCTTTGCCTCAAGTCCCTTTTCTTAAAATGGCAACAATACCCATTCTCCCAAGCCCCTATGAGAATCAAAGGAGGTTACGTGTCTGAACAGCCTTTGTAACAAATAACATACCAAGTAGTGTCAGTTGTGATTTTAATGTTGGTGCTTCAGAAGCTGATCCTACCATTGGGAGACTGGTAAAAGGAAAATCCCCCAGACTCTACTCACCTTCAGCAGAAGCCCTCGAAAATATCTCGGTGAACCAAATTTCAAGGCGTAAAGTTGGACACACCAGGATCATCGGCATCCTGAATTGCAGAGACATGAGAGGGGATGAGTTCATTGTCAAGGTTACAGGAGCACAGTTTGTCCCCACTCCACTGACATAGAGAGTTCTCATGCACTCCGGTTGGGCAGGTGAAGAGAAGTGGAAAACAATACAAGGTATTATAACGAAGTCCACTTTTAAATAATTATAACTTCGGTTAATTACATTGACATTTCTCAGCAAGGATTAAGGAAGTCAGAAGGGAGGAGACGTGCGTGAGGGAGTGAAAAGCAAGGGCTGGCCCACCTGAGCGTCTCTTTTGTCTTTCAGTCAGGAGTGTAATTAAATTAAGCAGGATTGATTGGGTGTCAAACATCTGTGGGAGTCATTTTCTAACTTCATTAATGCGACTGTGCCTGAAGAGGCCTCGCTGGTAATTTCGCTCACGAGTATCTAACGAGGGCCCAGCAATGTGATAGGAAAGCATGATGCTCAGCCCCTGCTCGGCCCGGAGCCTTTGCTGCCTGTCTGCGTGTGAGGAATTTATTGGAAATGCTGGCCTGGCAACAGCCAAGCTGCACTGCCCACCTCAGCAGTGGGAGAGGGACAGCAGGCAGCGGACAGTGGGGCTAATGGAATCATAAAGTTGAGAGTTTAGACAGCCAACATAACAGAATAAAAATGGGGCTGCTAAGGAGAACTAAATGGTCATAAAATAGCTCATATATAATGAGGTACAGCAGATAATGAGGTGCATTTATATGGAAAATACTAAATAAAAATTATGACCATTTCCTCTTTAACCCCATAACCATCAGAGCTTCTCCCAGCAGCTGGGTGTGCAAAGTAAACCAAAGAAAGTGAATTAATAGGGAGGAAAATATATATATATATTGGCTGGCCTAGTTCATTATTATAAGCATTGTGGACTATACAGTGGGCCCCAGTAGAATAGTTGGCATCGGGAAAACCATTATGAAAGATCTATAATTCCTATCCTTTTTGTAGAATTATGATAAAAATGTTATAATACTGCTATAGTTATAAAGCAATTAAATGGGGATAAATGTAGGGTTGGTTCTGTTTTATTCATTTTATCACTGTGATTAGGAGTTCCCTGCTCCCACGCCTTGTTCATTCATTCATTTCCCAGTTAAGGAACATTTACTATGGATTGGGAGTTCTGTCTGACTCTGAGGATGCGGGCTTCCCTTGAACAGCCTTTGAGAAGCTTTTAATTCTGTGCAGAAAACTTAAAATCAAGTCATTGAGATAAAAATTTGGGTAGAAAAATAGAGGCAAGCCCTGGGTCCCAAGGGAGCACAGAGGGCACATTACTTGGTAAGATTCAGAGTACTGAAAAAATGAATAGAAATCAGCTGGGATTGGGATATCATGGCAGATGAAGGGGAGCAGAAGGGGCAGCTCTGGTTTCAGCTTGAGTGCATAGTCTGCACAGAGACACCCACGTGTGAGGGAGCCAGACAGAAGACTAAGGAAGAACTAGGGGGAAAAAGGCTGGTATGAAGAAGCCCTGGGTTTTGAGGTTGGGGAGGCCAGCATTGGGCCATATTACAGAGCTAAGATTTTATCCTGCAAGTGGGCAATGAGAGCTTTTAGGGACTGAGCTGTTTCTGCCTCCCAAATTCTTATATTGAAACCCTAACTCCCAAGTAATGAGGGGTAAGGTTACATGAGGTCATAAGGGTGGGCACATAATCTGTTAGGACTGTGGCCTTATAAGATAGTGTCTCTCTCTCTCTCTCTCTCTCTCTCTCTTTCTCTCCTCCCCCCATGTCTGTCCTATGGGGACAGGTGGGAAAGCCATTATCTGCACGCCAAGAATACCCTTTCCACAAACCAGTATTTCTACTGGAACTTTGATCTTGCACTTTCCAGCCTCTAGAACTCAGAGGAAATACCTTTCTGTTGTTTAAGCCACTCGGTCTACGGTAATTTGTTATGTCAGGCCCATTGGCTAAAGCAGGAGCCAGTGAGGGAGGCTGAGTAGAGATGGGACCATTTGTTGTTGCCACAAGCACACAACTTTCCAATACGGAATTCTCTTTCCCTAAGTTTCACTGGAGTCTTGACAAAAAAAACTAAGTGTGGAAGAGGCACTGTAGAGCTCAGGGAAATGACTAGCTTAAATTTACACGGCTGATTTCTCGGTGCACCTGCTGCCTGCCCCTCAACATACCACGTGCCTCTATGGCAAAGGCGTCCACACTAGACAGAATTAAAACCTGATACTTAATTTCCCTGAATATTCAGTAACCTCTAGGCACCAAATTCCCTCTGAAAACTCCTCTGTAACATAATACCTGGTGCTTCAATGAGCAGAGCTGCTCTGAAGTTTCATAAAGTTATTCTCACTTAAGATTTTACCTTACTCATAAATGGGAGATTTTACCTTCCTCATAAATGGGAGATTTTGCCTGTCCAAAGGGAAGATTTTAATCCAAGAATAGTTTATTCCCCAATCGTTACCTGAGAAAATGTAATAATAATATTAATACTTTTAAAAGCGCCTTAAAAATTTAGTGACACATACCTGATGTTGAAGGACAGTGTTTTTATTTCTAGTAATTTCTGTATGTTAAGCTTTTACGATAAGAAGCTAAGAACTGAGGACTTAATAATAATGAGCAAGGATCTAAGTGATGTTAAGTATTAATAGTCTATTTGCAACAGGGCTTAAGGCAAGGATTCATTTAGCTGTTCAGCAAAATTTACCATCTTAGAAAATAAACATGCGATCAACTTAACCAGACTGTCAGCATCTTAAGGATAGAAATCACCATAGTCATCTTTGTTTGGCTTGAAACAAGCTCAGCAAATGTATCCGAGTGGTATCAGTTCAATGTCACTACCATTCCAGTTTATATCATCTCCGGCATTGCAAGAGGGAAGACTGGAACTATGTTTTGCAGGATTCCTTCACTCACATTGCTCCAAACGGTCTTAGACCATTGGTGTTGTAGGAATCTGAGACTGGGTAATTCAGAAAGAAAAGAGGCCTATTTGGCTCAAGGGTCTGGGCTGTACAGGTAGCAGGGCCCCAGCATCTGCTGGGCTTCTGTTAGGACCTGATGCTGCCCCTACTCGGGCCTGAAGGTGAAGAGGAGCGGCCTGCAGAGATCACTAGCAAGAGCCGATACCAGAGGAAGAAGGGAGGTGCCAGGCTTTTCTTAACATCACAGGAATCAATAGAATGAGAAGGGGAGGATGGCTTCATTAACACTCCTAGGGCACCCAGCCTTCATGATAGATATACCCCCAGAAGCAAACACCTCGCAACAGTCCCCACCTCCAAAATCAGGGATCAAATTTCCACAGAAAATTTGGAGGGTCAGATTTCCAAACTGTGGCTCAAACTAAGGAGGAGACACCATCGTTCTGGGAGATGGGGATTCCAGGCAGGTGCTTGAGACCCCTCCACTATGGTGCAGACACCAGGGGCAGTGCTCCCCTGACTTTTACTTCTTCAGTTCATCCAATGACTATGAAAACCTCTAATTTCTTGGCTTAAAACTCTTTCCAGTTGGGAAATTTAAAGCGGCTTCTGCTTGCCTCATCTAAGCCTGGCTGAAAGGAGCGCTCCAGTGCAAAGGAAAAGGAAGAAAGAAAATAAAAAAGAAGGAAGGAAGGAAGCAAAAAGGAGAAAAATGAAGAGAGGCGAGAAATAGCCTCTTGATTTGGCACAGCTAACCAGAGCCAGGGTTGCGTCTCCTTTTGAATTCTCTGTGCATTCTGCATCCTCAGAAAAGCAACATAATCCCTTCTGCGCTTTGGAAATATTAAAATACCAGCGACTGTGACTTACAACCAGTCTTCCTCGCCATTCACGGACACCAATAAGCAAATCATGAAAGACGGGCATCGCTAGAAATTGTGACTAATTCTCTAAATTAGAAAATGTGAACATGTTGGCAGATTAATAATCAAAGCTGACAGGATGATTGGGCCACTCGGAGAAGACTGGTAGAGCGGGGAGGGCCGCTAATCACAGGAGGAACTTCAGGGGAATGGCAGGGATCAGTCAAAAACCGTTTGTTCTTTTCAAGAATGTTTTTTCTTCTGAAGAAGATGTGCTACAAGCCAGCAAACTAGAACGATGAGGTTTCTGCGAATCAAATACATAACTTCTTTATGTAAGCATCCACCAACCAAACGCTAGGGGAATAAAAAAAATACGTCTGAGACATTTTACGTTAAACAAAGGTGTTAAACGTATGGATTTTGACTTATTTAGATCTAAACTGAAAGAATTTTCCCTTGGAATGCATCCAAATTCTGGAATGACTAACTTCAGTGTGACAGCGTCTGAGGTTGTGTGTGTGTGTGTGTGTGTGAGTGCAATTGTCTACATGGCCACATATAATTTTTTCCATGACATCTTAAAATAGTTTCAACGATCTGAACCTTTTTACCTACCCAAGTCTCTCTCACATCCACTATTGTCAGTGAAAAAGCACGGGATCCCTAACTGAAACCCTGCAGTAAGTTTTTAGAATTGTCTTCAGAGAACATTGACTAAAAGAGCCGTGAATTTTCGGCTCAGTGTCCTGGAATTCACGCCCATGGCCTGCACTCGGGTGCTCGGCTGTGTGCCTATTATTGAACTCAAGCTTCCTTCCAAAAGCCCACTACCTCCTGCCCCCCTATTTCCATTCTTTCAGGCATCTGGGCTGGGCGACATTGAATTATCGTTGTTTCTTTCCTCGCCTTTATTCATTCAATAGCAAGCAAAAGAATGTGGGGTTTTTCTAGCACTGTTCCCTTCTCTTCTTATCCCTACAGCACTTCACAACCTGATCTCCCTTCCCTTCATGCCACTACGTGGAAAAATGATGTCACACATACCCCTCTATGAAGTGTGTGACAGATAAGTGTGGTCGTGTGAGTTGCCTTACCCCGCTTTTCTTTTTTATTATTATTGTTGTTTGAGGGTAGGTACAAAGAATTAGATTACACGGATTGCATTTGTTAGATGGGGTCCCTCTTACGACTGTGTCCTGCCCACAAGAAAGGGTTCCCTACACTGTGACCCCCATCCCCCTCCCTCCTCCCCTCTCCCAGCCCCCTCATTCCCCTGCCCACCCCTTGTATGAGCTCACCTCCTGCCTTCATATTAGAGTTGAGTACATCGGAGTCTTGCTTCTCCATTCTTGTGATGCTTTACTAAGAAGAAAGTGTTCCACCTCCATCCAGGTTAATACAAAAGATGTAAAGTTTCCATCCTTTTTAGTGGCTGAATGGTATTCCACAGTACATATATACCACAGCTTGTTAATCCAGTCCTGGCTTGGTGGGCATTTAAGCTGTTTGCACATTTTGGCAATGGTAAATTCAGCTGCGATAAACAGTCTAGTGCAAATGTCCTTATGATAAAAGGATTATTTTTCTTCTGAGTAGATGTTCAGTAATGAGATTATGGAATCAAATGAGAAGTCTCATTGGACTTCTTTGAGGGAATTCTTCATACTTCCGTCCAAAAAGTTTGTATGAGTTTGCAGTCCTACCGGCAGTGTGAAAGTTTCCCTTCTCTTCACATCCACGCCAGCATCTGCAGCTTTGGGACTGTGTCCTGTGGGCCATTCTTTCCTATTTCTGGTCTAACCTCTCAACCACCTGAAGTGCAACTCTGATCAGATTGTTCTCCTGGTCCATCACCTCCAGGACAGCTCCTTCCTGAAATCTGACCCACTCAGCCCAGAATTCACATCTCTGGCTGCCATCCAGTCTTTCCCTGGGCTCTCACCGCGTCCACACAGATGCCCTTTACACGCAGCCAGACCACACTCATCCCAGCGTCACACACAAATAAATACCTCTGAGCTGCAGCCCTAACCAGGAACACTGCCACTGGAAATAACTAATATCAATTAGTTAACTGCAAACAAAGTGAAGACTAGACGGAGTTATCTTAAAATCAAGGGCATTGTTTTGTATATTCAACTTCCCTCTGAGATGAGAAGCATCAGCAAAAATCTGTTACATATTTGAATCCCTACTAACCAAAACGCTTACTATGTGGACCATGTGTCAAAAAAACGAGGCCCCATAGGCTAAACCTGACCCTTTGCTGCTTTTGAAAGTCTGCAAGCTGAGAATGGGTTTTACATTGTTAAATGGTTGAAAAAAAATCAGATAAGGAAAAATGTCATGACTCATGAACAAGATACAAATTTCAAACTTCCATTGTCTACAAATAAAGGTTTATTAGAACATCATCACCATATAGTTAATAGAGCTGCTTTTATGCTCCAAAAGTTAAATAGTTACAACAGAGACCATATGGCCCACAAACCTAAAACGCTTACTAACTGGCCCTTTAAGAAAATATTTGTTGGGCCATGCCTGGGGCTCAAGAAGTAGGGCGTTGGCCCCATATACCAGAGGTGGCGGGTTCAAATCCAGCCCCAGCCAAAAACTGCAAAAAAAAAAAAAAAGGAAATACTTGTTTGCCTTTGATCTATGCTATTAATTACATACTTAACTTGTACTATTTAAAGTAAATATATATGGTTCAAATTGGGTCAGTCATGGTCGAGCAGTGCTGGCTTTCTGGCCTTAGCTTCGGGATGGCAAACTTAATCTGACCAAGTATGAGGCTGGTGCTGCACCAGAATGGAGAATACGCTCAATGCCAAAAAGGTTGTGTGAAGAAACGAAGAGGGACTATCTTGTCCTGGTGAAAATCATTTATACCCCATGCTGCCCAAAGAAACTGTGTGCCCAGTCTTTTCAGTTTTATGAGCTAAAAAAAGATCCTTTAAGTCCTTTACTTGCTATTTAGAAAGTTCTGATACAAAAACTAAGCACTCTTACTATGCTGGTGACAGGTACACTGAAAGCACTGGCTTCCCCACGTATAACACTTGCACATAACCAACACTTGTGCCCCCTAAATCTACAGAAACAGTAGTAATATTAAATTAGGCATTCTTGCTTTTTCCAGTTACTAGTGATTTTTTTACACCTCTACCCAGGAATATTAAGTTTCTATTCTCATAGTCTGGAACATTTCTAGGAACACAGATTAAAGCAGAGATCTCCATTCTGAAGTCTCTTGGACTAGTTTTTTCCTCCACTTTCCTTTAGGAAGACATACAGAACGTTACTGGTGCTCTCAAAAGGCTTACATTCAAATTTTTTGTGATCAGCTATTGTATGGGAGGAGCAGTAACTTGTGAGAAGACACTAAAATGAAAGAATCTCTGGTCTTGGGATTTTGTGATGGATGGAGCTGGAACGTATTCTTCTTAGTAAAGTGTCTCAAGAATGGAAGAAAAAGTACCCAGTGTACTCACCCTTATTATGAAACTAATGTAGGACCTTCACATGAAAGCTATAACCCAGTTACAACCTAAGAATAGGGAGAAAGGGGAAAGGGAGGGGAGTGAGGGGGGAGGGAGGTGGAGGGAAGGGGATTCATGGGATTGCACCTGCGGTGCATCTTACAAGGGTATATGTGAATCCTAGTAAATGTGGAATGTAAAGGTCTTAGCAAAATAACTAAGACAATGCCATGAAAGCTATGTTAACTAGTGTGATGAAAATGTGTCAAGCGGTCTATGAACCAAGTGTATGGTGCCCCACGATCATACTAATGTACACAGCTATGATTTAATAAAAAATAAGTAAATAAAATGAAAGAATCTCCTGGAAGAGTGGCTGGGAATTAATGTTCAGTGATTCCTCACATGTGGATTTGTGACCTCTGTTGTTAGTGTGGGAGGAGCAACAGCTTGGTGCTCGATTTCTAAAGGAGTCGGTGAATTTCCATGCATAAGGTGAGGGTGGCAGAATCCGCCCAGTTACCCCAAATATTAAACAGAACAGCTATGAGTAAGAAGCACTGGACTGGTCCAGGCATGGTGAGCAGACTTTGGAAAATGTCGTAAATGAAAGAAATTAGTCTTTTAAAAAATAACACAAAAAAAACCCCAAATAACTCAAAAGGTGGGTTGCTTTTTAACGAACAAGTCTGAAATGTTTCCATTTCTGCTGTAGAATTAAGGAATATCTAAGAATGGATTTAGAGATTATAATTCAGAGGCAAAAGCCATGGGTCAATCATATCAAATCCCAGCTCCACCATTCCCCTGATCTTTCTGTGTTTATTCCTTCCTTATCCAGCTTCACTGCCAGCCACCCTTATCCCCGCTTCAGAAAAATTCAACTCTACTAAAAAACATCATCTTGTTTCCTGTGTTTCATGAACTTTAACTCCTAAATGTGATGATCTCAAGCCCTGAATCTTAACTTTGGATGTTCTCCAACATTTGGGGAAGGAGAAACATTCTTATAATCTCTTGGAGCCACAGGCGCCGCCATTTTTTTTTTTATTTTTTTATTTTTTTGCAGTTTTTGGCTGGGGCTGGGTTTGAACCCACCACCTCTGGCATATGGGGCCGGCGCCCTACCCTTACTTTTTCTTATAATCTCACAGAGGCGTTTTTAAGTTAGGGTTCAGGAATGTGTGTGCTGAAGCAAAGTTAATGGAGAGCATTCTGCATTCGACGAGTCTCAATGAGGCTCTCAGCAGAGGGAAAAGTCCAGGGCTGAGGATGCCACAATCCCCAAGGGACAACACTAGCGGCCAGCTGAGAGACCAGCTAAAAGAGGAGTTGTTCCTATTGTACTGTCAGCACAAACCCAGAACCGTCACCAGGTGATCTGAGGGAGGGAAGCCTAATTCCAATTCAGGTCTTAAGAAGTTCTCACCCTGCTTTACAGAAGCCTGCCTGTCAAAATCACGCTTCATTTCAAAGAGCTACTACATTCCAAGATGCTTCAGAAAACTATGGAATGTAATTTGAAAAGCACTTTTCTGCCTACAGGGCCACTGAATGAACAAAATAGAAGATGGAAAACACTTTCTGGTGATCCCATGTGGTTGAAAGCTCTTCTTTGGCCCACACATCAGCCCTGCACCCCACGCTCTGCCTAATTCTACAGACAGAGGTTCAAATACGTGAAACATTTCACTTTAAGAATACTTTGACTTGTTCATTTTTAAACCAGTTTTTCTTCAACCAAATGTATTCATGCTCTTATGCTGTTGAGTTTAGTTTTTTAAAGAAGCAATGTTTACGAATTCAAAATAGATCAACTCCTTCATTTCCCACAATATGCCTACATATATACTGTTTCATTAAGCTGTAACTTATGAAGTATAAAATGATTTCTAAAGAAAATAAAACATTAGTGGTAGAAATCTCAAGGACCAACATAATGTGTATATTTAATTTAAATCTTCAGGTCAGATGAAAATAACTTTAAAAATCAAGTGAAATAACCACAATTTGCCATATTTTAACTAAAAATAGTGTGTACAAATATTAAATTCCACTAAATTAGAGAGATTAACCTTAGAAAAGCTGCAGGCATAAAGCTATGTATGTATCTCTATAATATGCAAACAATACATAGATGTATACCATTTAGTAAATTATACATAAATACAGGGTACGAATCTTCTGTATGAAATCATACAGCATTCTTTAACACAGAAGCTTGAACCTTATCTTCACCACATATTCCTCACTTTTTTAAAGTTTTTCAGCACTATTAAAAACACAAAACACAAGCCCAAACTAAAAAGCAGCCGGATGTCAACTGTTGAAATCTCCACATCTGCGTCAGGAAACCAAACATGTTTTTCCTGCTAATTTACACTTTACTTCACAGTTAAAGGTACCTTAAAAGTGTTAAAGATAACAGTAACTCTGTGATCCGATCCAACTGGAAAGTGCACTGTCTCTCCTCTCTTTATTCACAGAGAAAGTGGAGAAAGATTCAAACTAAGATAGTCACAGGAGCTTTTTATAAGAAAAAGATTTCCCTTCCAACATGGCTGGCATCATTGGTGTGGACGGCAAAGGCAGTGGGTCCACACCAGGCCTGTGCAGGGCAATCACGCGGGCAGAGCTGCTCATCGGATTAGAGACTGATCCAGGGGCACCTGAGCCAAGTCTGCAGTACATTCCAGCTCTGGTGAAAATCCTGCTGCCTCTTCCTCCCAGGCTGCAGGGAGGCTGCTGGAACCCCCGAGGTATCTCACCGAGGGCCAAGTTCATGACAAACTCCATCATCACATTCTGAATCCCGAGATGCTGGTGCACAGGTGAAGCATCTGAGCAAAGACTGTGAGTTAAACAGGCGGACCCAGGGACTCCACACTCACATGTGTCTCTCTTCCGCACACTGTTTTACATCCAAACAAAACATGATGTGACCCGAGATTGCTCAAGATTACAGTTTCTGAAGAGTGTTCCAAAATATCCCTTCTATTATTTTTTTTTGAGTCAGTAATGTATTATCCAGTTCTAATTTCCCATTACTGTAATTAAAATGTAATTTTAACCTACTACTACGGTAGTCTTATTAGACTTCACCCAATTAAATGTTTCCGTTCTCTTTTCATATTACCACCTTTGCCAACCTCCCTCAATATACTACGTCACTGCAATCTCCAAGTCCCCGCAGTGCCATTTTACCTCCTTCCATAACTTCCCATAAACACTAGATTATGCTGTGTTAATCCAGCCTTTCCTCTCCTCTCCTCTAGCCGTCCAGTCTGGGGTCCTCATCAGCTAACATCTCTGTCTCCCACGGTGTTCATCTGATCCCACCTGCTGACTGATGCTCTAATGATTTTTCCTCTAAGTTCATTTTTTGGGGGGGTGTATTGCCTGTTTGGCAATCTCCAAGACTTTCACACTCCTGATTAGGCATATCCCAAGCCTCATCTGATCTTCAGGGCTTTCCACTAATAGGGCACCCCCCAGGAGCCCACCCTACCTTCATTTCTCATGACCTCTCACTGCAGCCTCTTCATTACCACCAGCAGGACCTGCCTGCCATGTCCCACAGGCGATGGGCTCATTTTCACCTCTGTATATTTCCTCCTGCAAACTCTCACCCACCCACTGACCTACAAATTCATTTTTTGCTCTTTTCATCAATATTTTGCTTCTCTTCGAAATTCTACTTGTCACCCATCTCTTCATAAATTCCTTCTTAATTAATTGCAATCAAATGTGGGATTTGTTTTGCCTTTTATCCCCTTAAATCAGGCCAGTCCTCTGGGGTTATTGAGGCTTAGAATGTAGATAAATAAAGAGATTCAGAAGAATGTGTGTAGTTTAGGTGCCAAACTTTACAAATAGTTTGCTCTAAGTTAAGAACAAAGAAAATGTCTTTCAGATAAGAAAATGATGAAAAGTGCCAAAGGTAGGTAGACAGTGAGGACCCCTCCTACAGGACAAAGAGTAGGAGCTTGGCTGGGGCTGCCCACCTGCATCTTGTCATAAGCAATTGCCCAAACCTAGGGAAGGAGAGAACACTCTAGCAATCTACCAGTCAGAACGTAGCGTGCCAGCTACAAAAGGTTGCAGAGGACTCTCCAGCCCATGGGCCAAGCAGCATAGCATCATTTGGAAGATGACACAGAACAACTTTAAGGCTAATTATCATGTCATTAGCTTAAATCTGTGCTGTGGTCCCCCATGGATTTTCAGAGAGGCTCATGTGAGGTCTGAGTGCATAGTAAGAAGTAGCAGTTCCATGAAACCACAAAGTGGACCTAATCTAGACAGTATAACCAGATCATAACCAAGGTCTTTTTTATTGCAAAAAAGAGGCCCTTTGTCTATGGCAAATGTACCTTGCTCTATAACCTAAATCATGTTCTTGCTCTGTGGCCCACCTTTCTGGTCTTTAATAAACTGTATTCTATACTTGCTTTGCTTTGGGGTGTCTGGTCATCCTTTGGCCAAGAGCACACCAAGAACCAAGAACTCAGCTGCCTGGACCCCAACATTTAGGTGCCGTGGCTCAGGTGATTCTCCCAGGTAAGCTAGCTCACCTTTTCCATAAAAACGCTCTTGGTTCAGGTCTTCCCTTGTTGCACTGAGCTTGCTTTCATGTTTGCACTCTCACAATTTCTCAGACTGTGTGGGTGTGTTCTCAGCTGAACCTGGGTGTGGGGTAAGGAGGTTGGGGGATGTGTGCCTCCTGGTAGGAGAGAAGTCTGTCATTTTGGTTCACCCTAGAGAAGAGGGCTCTGAGCTGTAGCTCCTCTGGTTCAGGGATTCATGTTGGTTTTAAAGAAAAGTATTCAATGTACTTTTCTTTCAGATCTGATAGGGTTCTTACCTCCCTTCCCATATTAAGGCTAAATAGAGTTTTCTCCCTGGCTTTGCCCACACTAAGCCATCTAGTGCCTGGCTCACTCACTTGGAATAAACTTGTATACAGGAATAAGGAAAGAGGGACTCTGTCTGTGCCTATTTAGCAGGGTCCTTTCAGGACCAGAGGGTTTATACAGATCCAATGAACCTGCCTGTACATGAACAGACCTGGGTTACCATAAGGCAGAAATCCGCCTGAATCTCAACACAAACAAAGCTCTCTTAATCATGGAGGCTTTTATAAGGGACATATCCATGTATAATTTCAATAGCAACCATTTAAAGACTTAATTTGATTTCTGCAAAGGGCTGTATACACTGACATTTACTTTTTGTTAGGCACCAACATAGATGTTACAGTGAAGAAAATTGACGGCCATGGTAATAAAATTACTTGCCCAAAAGTCGTGTGGCTAGGAAGAAGTAAAAGCAGAATTTGAACCCAGAATGTAAGGTTTATCCTCTCTCCAGAATTTACTGTAAACTACCTAAGATCTTTGCACATATTCCTAATATTAATAACATTCATATCATCTGTTTTAGAAGTTGCTGGAGGGGAAATGAGCTGATTGGTTTTACTTTACCAATGGGCATTGATACTGCCCACATTTTTTCACCCTTCTCACATAATTCTTCCTCTGTACTCCACACTAACTCTCCTAGAGAACCTGCCTCTCACTAGAACTAGGAAATTGAGGATATCAGACATATACTCCTTCTCCTAAAATTAGATTAAACTTGACCCTTCTTCTCTGGCATTATGTTGTCCCTCTCCCTGTGAAAGGTCAACCCATTCTGTTGTGGGTTGAGGGTCCTGGTCCCTTGAAACCAGCTGAGCTAGTTCAATTACTCAGTGGAACTGGAAATTTCATGAGAGGCGTGGGTGAATCGGAAGCAAAAGTGTGTAGAAAGTGAAAGTGAAATTGGAGCAGCACAGTGAATGCAAAGCAAAAGTAACCTTGCACAGGCTTTAGTATAACAAAGAAATTTTATTTGAAAAGGAAGAGAAAGTTGAGAGCATTTCCAGAGAGTTGAAAGTGGGTTCCTCTCACGAGTGAAAAGAGAGACACACACAGGGCTGTGTGGAGGTGTAAATATCCTCTTTCTCTCCATTTGAAATTGTCTGTAGCTCTCTCACTGGTCTCTCTGCCCCTTAGGGCACCTCTGTCCTTTTCTGTTAATCATTGCTTACCTAGGTTACCTCATACCTACTTTCTCTTTCCTTTTTCTGATAAGAGTTGCTGAGCATTGATCTAACTGTTGAATATTCCTACAGGTCATCCAGATGTCCTGATTCAGAGGGCCAGGCTTTCCTCCCATCCCTTTTCAAGACCCTTCTCTGTCCCTTCTCACATTTCATTGTGCTTTTGTGTCAACCCCTTCTTTTCTGTTCAAAAATCTTTATTCATCACTTAACCCCCAACCTCCTGAATCATCAATCTTTTCCTTCTACTGTAGTGCTGTCATTATTTCCAAATATGTTATGGTAGCTACCACAATTTAAAAGAAAGCAAACAATGTATAATAAATAATTAAAGAAATCCCATCCCTTGAACCCATTTATTGATTTAAATATGGCCTCAATTTTTGTTCTCCTCTATGGTTCAATTCTCTGAAAGGGTCATCTTCCCAGCGTTTTCTACTTCTTCACCTGCTCACCTCTTCTGGATAGTGAAGTCTTTTATGGAATGTTTCTTCCCCTCGTTCCGCAGGAACTGCTCTAGCAAAGCCTCCAAGGACCTCCATATGTCAAATCCATATAGCTAAATACACTAAGAAGGCTCTTTCCTTATCTCATGCCATGAAGGTACAATCCTCAAGAATGCAATGAGTGCCCTTAAAAGATAAAATACAAAAGAAGTGATCTCTCCCTAGGCTGTGTGAGGATATGCTGTGAAGATGGCCCCATACAGGAGAGCCCTCACCAAGAAGTGAATCAGCTGGCACCCTGACCTTGACTTGCCAGGATCTAGGACTATGAGAAATACAATTTCTTGCCTAAGCACCTGTTCTACGGTATTTGTTATGGCAGCCTAAGTGGACTGAAGAAAACTTTCTTCTTCAATCTCGTCCTGAAGTCTGGATGTTTTTCACGAGTGTGTTGATATGACGCTTTTGTTTAATTTCACATAACACAGATCTCAGCTCTGGATCCAGAACCTTCCCTTGGCTTCTATTTTGGGACATGCTATCTCTATCTCACCTTATATCAAAAGGTGTTGAAAAATTCAGCACCTTCTGAATCTTCCATAGAAAATGCACTGACAGGAAGCATTTATGGGAGATCACAGGACCAGCCAGACCGAGCGACACACACAGCATCTGACAACTTATCCTTGTCTTGTTAGTATTCTCCCACACTAACTCTCTTCAGGAAGAAATGCAGATTATTCTTCTTATCTCATTCCCAGGAGATGAAGAACAATTTTTTTATTACTTGTATATGCCCTAGTGGTGTCACCATCTACCAGAATTTTTTTGTCAAAATACTTCTCTCAGACAATGCTCCCTCCAGGAGAAATTCTAATAAATAAAATTGCCAAAATCCATGCATGCTAAAAAAAATATATTTGAGTTTTTGCTTTGTCCTTACTATTTGGCCTTCTCTGTCACCATTAAAAATGAGAAAATTATATCCAATTTGTGTTTAATAAACACTTAGTCTCACAAATACCCTCTTTTGACTGGCGTAACATGAACAGATAATGACAATTCTATGAAATGTAGTTGTTAAAAGATTAAAAATAATTCTTAAGTATGCCTTTAAGTGACTGTCAGATGAGAGTCTTAGAAGTCACATTTTTTAAAATGATAACAGTAAATTGACTTATTCTGAAATAGCCAGTGTGATGTTTGTGGGAGAGAGAGAAACAGAGATACAAAGTTTGCTTTTCCTGATAAAATAGTTCTAATAGCCTTTGAATAATAAAGTCCAACTATTCCAAAAGGATGTGTCTTTCAAATGTCTGATGAGATATTTTAGCCCACTATTAAAAAAGGTTACACTGCTTATTTACACTCTGGTGATTATATCTTTAAATATAAAGCACTAATCAATTAGTATTAAAGATTTATGAAGAGACAAGTTAATAATTTTCCACTCAATTCCTTCCTACTAATTAAAGATTTTTCACCATTAATCTTTGTCCTCTAGCATTTAATATGAAATAATGTTTGTCCTTTAGCTTAAGAATTAATTTTAAGTAACATCTTTAATTTTGGTACAGAGAACCATTTTTACAATTGCCTTACAGATCAAATTCAGAAATCCCTAAAAGTCTCCTATTTGATTTTATAGTCAAGATGTCATTTGCATTAATCTGATGATTTTAAGCTACACATTTGGCTCACAATAGCTAATTAATTTGGCAAGAGAATTATGGAAATAATAAAATTACCTCCACATTTCAAGGAACACTTCATTTTCGAATGCCTTATTAAATTTATCTTTCTAATAAAGGAAATCATTCAGAAAAAAATGTAATAGCATTTTAATTCCCACATCGTAGGTATATTGAATATTGCTTTGTCCCATGTTTTGCTTTGTCTTTTGTCTCCTGCAGACGCAGTACACTCATACAACTTGAAAAATACAATAAAATCAAAGTCGTATGGCAGGGAATACAAAGGGATGAATTAAAAAAAAAAAATACAGCCTAGAGTGATTATTTTTAGTTTTCCCTGCATTTCAGTAAAGAGACTAGTGAAGAGCAATGGTGTGTATGCACGTTAGTGTCTTATTTCTCTCTTTGTCTGTTTATTTTGTTGTGTTGCTCCTTTCTGGAGGACTCTGCTTCTAACTGATGTCAAGAATATTCCGAAAATATTCTGACTCTTCTATGCTGGCAGTAAGTTTGGATATAGAGAAACAATCTTTCCACTACTTTTTAAACCTGTTTTTACCTCTCTCTCTATCTTTCTCTCTTTTACCCTTTAGTTCAAACATGATAATCGACTCAGACCCTAATTTCTTCACTGAACAGTCCACAGCCATCCATTTTCTTCTTTCTCTCATTGCATGATTTTTGTACTACCCACGTCTCTATTGAGGTACGTTCAAAACCATCTCATTTTCTGCAACTTTCAAACTAAATGGCACTTAAAACTATACCAAAAATATACCCCATGCCACAGTCTAAGATGAAATTTGAGAAATTTGTGATTTTTCTAAATAACTTAGTGTAGCTTTAAATGAATAGGAATGTAATTTCGATAGCAGTCAGGTTCTAGGTTAAATGCTGCTGGCTTAAGGCTCTATGACCTTCACATGTAGTGCATCTGCCTTTTGCCCCATTGTTCCTGAGACTGGCCATAAAACGGGGATCCCTATTCCCCAAAGTAGGTCCAGAGAAATCTGAACCCCTTTACTTGGAAGTGAGCCATAAGACTTAAATACGTTCTGTGCAAAAACTGGCCATAAAGAAATGATCTGACCTACTCTGCTTGACGATTATAAGACATCCCTCCCCGCTCCATAGCTACAAGGAAAGGCCCAGAGGAGCCTGGACAGACAGGCCCACTCGGGTTTCCTCACTCACTCAGCATTAGAGCAGATGCTTGTCCAGTCACATTTCTACACATCTGTTCATTCCTTGTTGGACCTAAGCAAACCTTAGGTCAAGGATCAAATGGGTCAGGGATTATGGTGCCACCGTTACGGTGCTGTGAGCACCAAAGCCACTCTGTTCTTCAGGAAGCCATGGTAAAGGGAGCCCAGGAGCCTGATCTGCTGGCAAAACGGTCAGAATTTCCTAGCAGTCAGGCTCCTAACCTCTCTGTCTGCACAATTCTGCTAAACAGATGGTAGAAATCTGTCTTCTCTGCAAGGTTCTAATGAATGAGAGAAAAGAACGAGTCTTGAGGTGCAGCAACTCTGGTGCACTTTCTGGTACTTTGTGGTGATACTGAAAGTGTGCTGGAACTTTAAACCCCAGGTTTTTGTGTGGTCAGACAAAGAATTGAAAGACAAACGAGACAAACGACCAACAAACAACAAACACCAAAACAGATGAGGGTGGGCGGGAATAAGTCGCTGCTGGTAGGAAAAAGCCCTGACTGACTGTTGACCAGCTGGACACAAGTGGCGGGTGGGGTGGGAGGGACCATGGCAAATCTCTCAATTGGAACCTCTCTTGTGAGCAGACTGGACAACCAAGATGAAACAGAACACACACATTGCCTTAAAACACTCAGAGTTTATTGAAAGACAAAGAAAAGCTCTACAAAGTTAAGGCAAAGCTCAGCAGTAGAGCACTTTCGGAAACAGCTCACCACCTCTGGCACAAACTCTTACTTCTTATATATCCTGTAAGTTACGCCTATTTTTAGCCTCTGTTGTAACATCCTGACTTAATCTCTACTTTCCATCTTAATTACTTTTTGTAGTGGGAGGTCGTTGCTAGTGCCACTGACCTGTGGCTCTGTCCACTTGTCTCCATTCTTAGGTAAGTTCTTCCCTATGTTGAAATACCAGTTCTCTTGCTGTCAGCTCTGAATCTTGTTCTGTTAGTTTTGTTTTGTTTTTTTCTTTTACAGTTTCTGGCCGGGGCTGGGCTTGAACCCGCCACCTCTGGCATATGGGGCCAGCGCCCTACTCCTTTGAGCCACAGGCGCCGCCCCTTGTTCTGTTAGTTTTTTTTTTTTTTTTGGCCAGGGCTGGGTTTGAACCCGCCACCTCTGGCATATGGGACCGGCGCCCTACTCCTTGAGCCACAGGCACCACCTATTTATTTCCATCAGGGCTGCTTCCTGATTTTTATGTCAGGGTTCCCCTACACTGTCATACAGTTCCTTTCCCCTTTTCCTTTACTTAGCTCTGTCCTACACAAGGGTACTGGATAAATTTCTGTCTGACCTTGTTTTATGTTCTCCAAAGTTGATTTCCTACCAAGCGGGAGCCTTTTCTCTTGGTCTCTGCCACGCTTGGGACATGATTTTCAGGTCACACCAGGGGCCAGACTGAGAATGGCTGGGAACCCAAAGCGATTTTGGTTCCAAATGTGCCAAGCTCTTGGGAAGGTTTGTCAACCTCTGTTGCCTAGTTAGTGCTGAGAAAGTCAGTACCAGGAGAGCCTACCTGGTGTCACAGGTTAACTAGTCTGTGACTTGCCCTGCCCCAAGTTTATGGATAACCAGAGGCAAACACCATGTGTAACTACCTTTGTCAACAAGTCTTTTGTTATCTTGGCTTATTTCTTAGAAAATTAAGGAGAGGGGGTGTAATATTTGGGATTACTTCTGGTCTGAAGAGGTTATTGGAATGAGTCACTGTTGGAATTAAACACACCATTAAAAATCTTAATTGTTAGTATGTGGAGAAAAGGGAACCCTTCTACACTGCTGGTGAGATTGCAGTGTAGATTAATACAACCTCTATGGAAAGAAGTATGGAGAATTCTCAAATAACTAAAAGTTGATATTCCATTTGATCCCGCAATCCCATTACTAGGCATCTACCCAGAAGAATAAAAAGCATTTTACCACAAAGACATTTGCACCAGAATGTCTACTGCAGCTCAATTCATAATCTCCAAGTCGTGGAAGCAGCCCAAGTGCCTATCAACCCATGAATGGATTAACAAATTATGATACCTGTACACCATGGAGCACTATTCAGCCATAAGAAAAGATGGAGACTTTACATCTGTTACGTTTACCTGGATGGAGTTGAAACACATTCTTCTTAGTAAAGTATCTCAAGAATGGAAAAAAATGTATCCAATGTACTGAATACTAATATGAAACCAAAATATAAATAATTACATGCTTATACGAACAATAAAACTCAAAAATAGTCTAGCAAGGGGGAGGGGTGAGGGAAGAGGGGCAGGGAGGGTGGAGGATGTGGTGGGATCACACCTAATGTGCACAGTGTGAGGGTGTTCAGCACACCCCTTGAGCAAAAGGCTCGTCTACAACTTGAACTTTACCTTGGAAGTGAGAACATTATAACCTAAAAATGTGTACCTTCATATTAATTTGAAATTTTAAAATATCCTAATTATCAATAGCCAAAAGATGGCTTGGTAGATGAGATTCCTAAATTAAAAAATCATTAGAGATCTCTTACACCAGACAACTGATGGAAAGATTAAATTAAAATTTAAGAAAAGACAGATAGGGCGGCACCTGTGGCTCAAGGAGTAGGGCGCCGGCCCCATATACTGGTGGTGGCGGGTTCAAGCCGGGCACCGGCCAAAACTGCAAAAAAAAAAAATAAAGAAACTAAAGAGCAAAATCTTACCTAAAACAAAGTTAAAATCCTTTGTAAGCTCAAGCTGCATGCTTCAGACATATGAGAAAGTAACAATAAAAACAAGGAAGCATCACCATAATTTTAAGGATATGGGTATTAGTGGAAAAATTCAACACAAAAGTATGCTAGTTAAATGCCCCCACTAACCTGCTAGATACATTGTTTGCAGAACAATTTACCTGAAACGAATTATTTCTTGACATATTTTACATTCAGAATAAAGTGCTTTCCACTCACATTTCCAATTTTATTCTTTTTTTCAGAGGAAAAGGAAACGTTCCAAAACCCAAAGCAGAATCAAACTGTGTCATTTGGAAACATCGTCATTTCTTTACGTGGTCCGGGGCCCACACACCCATTCTGTGCCATCCAGAGATTCTCTAAGTATCACTAGTTACTGTTAGGCTTCAGGCTCCTGCCGTTTTCCAAGTAAATGAAAGTTCAATAACGGGTGCTACCTGCTGGCTGCAGCCTGCCGGCCTCGTCTACTGATTCCGCGCTGCCCACACTAGCTCTGCTGCAGAGGCACTGAGTACCCAGAGGTGCTCACAACTCGTTTCCTATTCATTCCTGCACAGTCCTCTCACTTACTGACCATTAGCAGGGTTATTAATGGGCATTGTCAGATCGATGTACCCTTGCAGATAAGAATTACACTAACAGGTGATTATAGTAAGAATAACATAGTTGAAAATCAGTACCTGGTCATCACCACTCATTGACAGTGCCATACAGAATCAGACGGTGAGGCCAGACTGCTCAGAAATGATATCAAATAAAGTAATTCTCTCAATTTATTGCACTTTTAATTATGCCATCTTTAGTGTAAAGAACTACCTTGCCCCCACGCAATCTAGTCTTGAAGCTAAAGCGAAATTAATCTAAGGCTAGATAATATTCACTTTCCCCTGCCCATTTGAAATCAATTTTACCTTAAGCGAAATGTTCTATGAGCCTTTAGTTTACCCTGGGCATTATGCATCTTCATAATTTTCTAATGAGCTGAAGATATTCATGAGCAAAAGCCATGAATCATATTTTTGGTGGCCCCTGAAAGTAATTTTTTTCCAACCCTGCTGTAAATTAAAAGAGATGTGAGAATGAAATCTCAGTACTGCTGACAACCTCACAGCTCAATAAACCTGTTTTAAATCTTATTAAAGGGTCAGTTATTTGTGATTTTTAGTGACCTTCATCATCCCGGCCAATACTACACCATCCAATCTCTCTTTAAAATATCAGGGCGTGGAGGTCACACAAAGAGCTAAAGCCACGAAAATCATCCCCCAGAGTGAGGCAAAGAAATTGGGTATCTTTCTAAAGCCTTCAATTTAAATATTTACAGGCACTGAGCTGTGGTATTACACAGAAGGGGGGCATGGACAAAGGTCCCCCAAACAAGAAGACCCTGTCACACACTGGGGTTTCCTGATGACCAGAACGAGAGAGGACATGATGGTCATTTCACAGACAAGTCACAGGGGGCAGAAAACCAAACTGAGGCTTAATCATGGCTTATTGGGTCAAGACAAAAGGAAAAAATTACATCTCAAGTAGCTACAAGCTTTAGATAGAACTAATTTTCTACGTGCAAATTAAACTCACGGAGGTTTGTCCTAGGCTGACTTTTAATCACAACAGGTCAGCTTCAATTACTGGACAGCTGGGGGGTTTTTTCCCCCCTACCCTGGGTATGTTCAAGGCAAGACAGAGCATTTTAATATAATCTAAACAAAACTGGATGAGAGAGATATATCTGGTACCAATAATAAAAACAGTAAACCACTGTCCCAATAATTCAAGCAAAACAGAAGCAATTTTTCAAAATTCTACGGTATGCTTAGCCACAGCCATAAATAATGAAGGCAACCATGGATAAAAGTAAGCCTCTTTCTTTAAAATCTCATAGATTTTTCTAGATGTCTGCTTATGATAAGATAGTCTGTGTGCTGCTGGCAGAGGTTAAATGGAGACATTTTAATGGAGAAATGTCTGTGGCCTAGAAAGAAATCAAGAGAGTGTTCTTTGTTTAGTAACTGGGCAAGACGTGCCCCCCACAAAATTGCTCCATGAGCTGCCCTGACTCCCTTTGTCCTTCAGTCTGGCCCTTCTGATCTAGCTGCCTAACCTCTCCACTACTCAAACTCATAGGTTCTAAATAAGACGAAGGAAACTAATAATAGAATGAGAGGCACTGAACACGGACAATTTTGCTTACACTCCATTAGATATAATTATCAACTCTCCTAGAAGTTTGCTACTCTGATTCCGGTCACTTGGGGAATGCTGACCATAGCTTGAATTTTATCTGTCGTTATTTTAAATGATTGGGAGGAGAATTTCTCACCCGACTGTCTCTTACCTCTGAGGACATTCCGATGGCAACAGAGTTCACTAGAGACCGGTCTGCATTGATTCTCCTGTCAACTAACGCCTGTGTTGAAACTCTATGTATTTGTCTAAAGTAACAAACTATCGCAGATGGGCGGCTTAAATGACAGAATTTTATTTTCTCACAGTTGTAGGGCCTAGGAAGCCACCAGGATCAGTTTCTGGTGAATGCTGTCTTCCTGGCTTGCCCACACCAACCTGCTCTTTGCATGAAACATCTTGTAATGGCACCAGCCCTCACGGTTATGATCCCCAGCCACCCTTATGACCTCATTTAACCTTTCCAACTCCTCCCAGGACTTATCCTCAAATACGGTCACATTGGGGGTTAGAGCTTCAACATATAAATTTGGAGAGGACATAATCAGATCACTGTATTCTGTCCCTGGTTCCTCCCCATATTTATGTCTCCTCATATGCAAAATATATTAATTCTGTCCCAACAGCTCCCAAAGTCTGAATTCATTTCACTATTGACTGTAAAATCCAAAGTCTTATCTAAATATCCGTTAAATCAGACTCAAAGTATGATTTATCTTGAAGCCAAATTTTTCTAACTTTGAACCTCTGAAACCAGAAAAGTTATGTTCTCCCAAAATATAGTGATGGGACAAACACAGGGTAGACGTTCTCATTCAAATGGGAGAAGCTAAGGAGGAAAACTGAGTGGGGTGTAGGGTTCCAAGTGAGTACACACAGAAAGACAGATTTCATCAGGTCTTCAGGCTTGGGAATAATCCTCGCTGGTTTGATATTCTGCTTCCAAGGCTCACGGAAGAAGCAACACCCCAACAGCACTCAGCAGGGACCTGCCCCCCCTCCCCTGGCTCTGCTGGGTGATCTCACCCTGTGACTTCTAGTGAAGCCTGTCTACCTTGTTTGAAACCAAGGTGGTGACCCTGATGATCTCTGAATCATTTTTGGAGTCCTTTTTCCTTCTTTAGAAAGAACAACACACATTCATAGAAAAATAACTCTGTCGTGCTGTCTTGTCAAATCAAGAAGACCAACAACTCCCTTCATTTTATCCCATCTCCATCCCCTTTAGCTCACACATCCCATAAACTCTTTGCCCAGTGATAGCCTAGCCACAACTTTGGTGTTTTCTTCCGAACATGTTCTCATTGTTCGCCGTGCAGATAAGGCTGAGAATTTCCAAAATCTTCCATTTCTAGTTCCTTTTTGTTTAGCAATTTCTTTGAACTTATCTCTCCCCTTTCACAATTTACAATAAGCAGCTGGCGGGAACCCAGCCGCAGCACTTTTGCTTAGAAATCTCCTTAGCAAAATATTCAATTTCGTGATTCACAAGTTCTACCTTCCTCAAGATGCTGTAACACAGGTGAGCCCCATTCTCTGCTCCTTTATAATGAGCAACCAGTTTCCACCACCTGTGCCACAGTGCCCATCTCAGGCCTCATCAGGAACAGCCCTAACATCCACATCTTCACCATTCCATTCGCCATTATTTGTGTATTCTCTGGGAAACAGGAGGCTTTCTTCCTAGCTATTTGCTTTTCTTTAGGAGGGCTCACAGAATCACCTTTAATTTCCATATTGCTACCAACCCTCCTTTCTCAACCGTGTTGGGTTTTTCTACCATGCACACCAAAACTTCTTTAGTCTTTCCCACTGTTCAGTTCCAAAGCTGCTCCCACGTTTTTATGTCTTTTTACAGCAGAACCCCACTTCTTCATCCCCAAATCTACATTAGTCCATTGAGGATGCCGTAACAAGAGACCACAGACTACATGGTTTAAACAATATAAATTATAGTAGAACTTGTATCCTTCTTACAATGGCATCGGCCCTGGAGGTTTAGGATTACCTCCTTATGACTTCATTTAAACTTTATTACCACTTCAAAGTCCCTATCTCCAAATATAGTCACATTAGGGAATTAGGGATTCACACTTAAATCCAGAAGAGCGTACAACTTAGCAGTGCTAGCACTTTATGTAACAGAAACCTTAGGTTTATTTCATAACGTCATCCCAGTCCGTCTTTGTGGAGCTAGCTGACATCAGGAAGAACGGTGTTGAACTGGACCTTTTGAATTACATACCAAGCAGAGGAAACACTATTTCAAGGTATAAATATATTTTCCTCTATTATTATTGTTTTCATTGCTGTCTGGTGGCAGAGGAACCAATATAATCACTTCAGAGATTCTCCCCTCCTTTCATTTCTATGGGAATTCTGTCAAATTGATGCAAGATTAAGACTTGGGCAGTCTGATTCCTGGTCAGCCTTTACCCACACAGCTCCTCCTAACCTTTGTTCTCAACCCTGAGGCCCATCTCTCCTGGACCTGGGCTTCCAGAGGAAAGCTGGAGGGGAAAGGTAAATGTGGGCAGAAAACATAATTTAAAATCTCAAATATCATCTTACTACATGAAACATAGGTGACAAGCTTCACTCTTTTTACCCATCAAAGGACAGAGTTACAAAGGCTCCTCGTGATTTTTGTACTTGTCATAATTTTGCAGATAAAGACATTGAGGCTCAAAGAGGTGATCTAAGTCATGTCAGGTCCTGTAGCAACTTCCTGATGGGTCATGGACTAGAAGCTGGATATTGTTGTGACATCTTGGAATCAGAAACAGAGTTCAATTTAATCATGGTTACGTAAGTGCCTCCTAAGCATGAGAAACCATGTTAGGCCCAGCAAAGACCATGAGAGGAGCAAAGAAAAGAAAAGAATATCTAAATTTTTCAACAGACCCTGGAGTTTGATGAAATCAAGCTTCCTGAGGTTGTTATTGCTTCTTGCTGAAATGTCCACTGAGGAATAAAATAGAAAGAGGACTTTGGTAGCCTAGGGATACCCAAAAGATATTTTTTGTTTGCAGTATTTCACTTAATAGAAAATTATAGTTTTTTTTCTCCTCTGTTGCAAGTCACGGGGTGGGGAGAGGAGAAAAGAAAAGAAAAGAGAAAAGAAAATACTGCTGGAAACTATAATGAAATCTCATTAAACATTGTTCTGTCAGCTCATGCCTCTGAGTCAAGGACACTCTGAAGTGAAAGGAGAGAGATTTATATTTTCACTTTTATAGGAAAACTCTTGTCAAAATTCCATCTTGAAGAAAGGTTTCCTTTCTTTGAATCAACCAGATTTTACTTCTAAAATACAGGCAGATTTTATCTACTTCTCAAAACCTCCTCTACACCACCCCAGTCTGAGAAACCATCTCCTCTTCCCTGGATTATCATAACAGCTTCCAAACAGCTTTCCAGCTTCTGCTCACCTGAAGGCAGGTGATGTCACTTCTCCACACTTCATCTTGCAGGGGTCTTCCCTATAACTTAGAGAAAAGCCAAAATCCCTCCAGTGGCCTCAAGATCCTTCATGTCTACACACCTCACATTCCTCCTCTAACCTGTCTCCTACCCTCCATCTGTTCTCCAAAGTCTCGTCATCCTAGTCTTCTTCTTGTCCTCAGAAAGGGCCCAGCAGAGTCCTCCCCCCACATTCACTCCCACTTCCGCCAAAACACTTCACCCTGACGACTTTGTGCCTTGCTCCCTTGACTATTTCAAGTCATGGCTTAAAGGTCACCCTCAGTCCGTGTTTCCTGACTTCAGTTGTAGTTATTTATTTATTGCTTTCATGGCAATAGTCTCCCCACTAGTTTTTAAAATTTCCCCTGGATTGCTTATCAGTATCTGACATATAAGTCAGATATGATTTACGTACGATGTACTTAGTGGTTAGGATTCCCTTATTTTGCAAATAATGAAAGCACAACTCAAATTGGATTACACGAAAAGGAATCTATTTACTCAGGTATCTAGAAATTCCAAAAGTAAGGCAAGCTTTGGGAGGAAACAGTCAAGTGCAGTTTCTATTTCCTGTCATTCACTTTACTTTTTCCACCTCTTTTGTATATTAGGTTTCTCTGCACACTGCCCCCCATCTTTTATGGGAGTAAAAACTGCTACAGATTCCTACACTTTTCAGCTTTCCACCACACCATTCAGAGCAAGAGACAGTCTGTATCTTGTTGGAAGGAATTGAACTCCACTCTCATTGGACCAGCCTTCCCTTAACCCATCACAGAAGACAGTCCAAACACTATGCCCTGACCGGCTTAGGCCCCGGCCATTGATGATCCCTATATTCTCCATGGCAAGGACTATGATTGTTTCATGTCAAAGAGAACATGTGCATGGAGTTGGGGTGATGTCAAGCCCACCCTCAAGAAGTGAAGCAAGCACAGCGTCCACTACACCTGTAAGGTGTCTGTATACAATCAGAGAAAAGCAAATCTCAAAGAGCAAGGTGACCTATCTAGTGGGTGGTAGAGTCGTGCTCCAATCAAGGTGCGCCTGAATCCAAAGCCAACACTGTTGGCCATCTGCTATGATTTGGGTGCTATTGTCCCTGCCAAAACTCACGTTGAAGTCTGGTTGCCTGTGTGGCAGTGTTGACAGGTGAGGATTAGTGGGAGGTGTTGGGTCGTGGCCTCTCCCCGCCTGGTGAGTGTCTTGGTGCTATTTTTACAGCAGTGAGTCAGTTCTCACTCTCGGGAGATAGGATTCGGTTTATGGGAATGTATCAGTGCCCACAAGAGTGGGTTGTTACAAAGCAAGGATGCCCTTGGCATTGGCTCCTTCTCACAGGCCTGCTTCCCCTCTGACCTTCTGTGTTATGACACAGCAGGAAAGCCCTCATGAGATGCCAGCCTGAAGAACCACGAGCCAAATAAACCTCTTCTTTTAATTAAATCACCAGCCTCGGGCATTCCGTTATAACAACACAAAGTGGATGAAGACAGAAAATTGGTACTGAGATTGGGGTATTGCTATGTGGATACCTGAAAACACGTGTGCACAGCTTTGGAACAGGGTTATGGGCAATAGTTAGAAGAATGTGAAGGAGCAGAGCAGAAAATGTCTGTTTTGACATGAATGAAGCAATAAGGGTGATTCTGGTGAGGGCTCAGAAAAAGACAAAAAGACAAGAGGAAGTTTAGAACTTGGTAGAAACTGGCTAAGTGACCATGACCAAAGGCTGATAGAAATACGGACAATCAAGACCGTTTGATAAGGTCTCAGATGAAAGGAGGGAAAGGCTCGGGGAACCGGAGGAAAGGCCGTCCTTGGTACACCATAGCAAGGACGTTGGCTGCCTGGGGTCCATGCCCCGGGGCTTCACAGAAGGTAGAACACAGGAATGATGAACTAGCTTATCTGGCGGAAGAAATTTTTAAGCAGCAAAGGTCTCAAGAATCTATGTGGCTACTTTTAACAGCTTATTCTGAGTTGTGGCAGAAAACAAAGGATCTAAAGGTAGAATTTATAAAGGGAAGCAGAGCATAAGGATTTGGGGAATTTTCAGCCTGGCAATGTGGGAAAGAATGATTGAGCATTTTTGCTTTTTTTTTTTTTTTTTTTTTTTTGAGACAGAGCCTCAAGCTGTCACCCTGGGTAGAGTGCCATGGCATCACAGCTCACAGCAACCTCCAACTCCTGGACTCAAGCAGGTCTCCTGCTTCCGCCTCCCAAGTAGCTGGGACTACAGGCGCCCGCCACAACGCCTGGCTATTTTTTTGGTTGCAGTCATCATTGTTGTTTGGCGGGCCCGGGCTGGATTCGAACCCGCCACAACGCCTGGCTATTTTTTTGGTTGCAGTCATCATTGTTGTTTGGCGGGCCCGGGCTGGATTCGAACCCGCCAGCTCAGATGTATGTGGCTGGCACCTTAGCCACTTGAGCCACAGGCACCGAGTCGGTATAAATGAGCATTTTTAAGAGAGGAATCCAAAAGTGGAGGGAGGAATCACTTGCTAAAGTGATGAGCGCGGATAAAAGCAAGCCAGGTGCTAAAAGTCAAAGCAGTGGAATAAAGGCCTCCTGAAAGAGATCTCGAAGCACTTGGGCTTCTTCCATGATTTAGCAATTATGAATTGGGCTGCAATAAACATTCTAATATAAATATCTTTGTTATAATGTGATTTTTGGTCTTGGGGTATATCTCTAGTAGAGGAATGGAAATTGTGGTATATGTACACTATGGAATATTATGCAGCCTTAAAGAAAGATGGAGACTTTACCTCTTTCACGTTTACATGGATGGAGCTGGAACATATTCTTCTTAGCAAAGTATCTCAAGAATGGAAGAAAAAGTATCCAATGTACTCAGCCCTACTCTGAAACTAATTTATAGCTTTCATATGAAAGCTATAACCCAATTATAGCTTAAGAATATGGGGAAGGGGGAGAGGGAGAGGAGAGGAGAGGGGAAAGGGGAGGATGGGTGGAGGGAAGTTAATTGGTGGGATCACACCTACGGGGCATCTTACAAGGGTATATGTGAAACTTACTAAATGTAGAATATAAATGTTTTAACACTATAACTAAGAAAAAGCCAGAAAGGCTATGTTAACCAGTGTGATGAAAATATTTCAAGTTGTATATAAAACCAGTGCATGGTACCCCATGATTGCATTAATGTACATAGTTATGATTTAATTAAAAAAAAAGACATCTTGAAGATTTTCAAGGCTGCCCCTCCAATCACAGGCCCAGAGGCCTAGCAGGACAGATTGGGTTTAGAAGACAGGCCCAGGGCACAACCCCTGTCGGGGGCTGTGGATTCTGCTGCCTACATCGCAGCCACTGCAGCCACGGCAGCCCTGCCCCAGGCAGCCCCAGTGAGGCTCACACCACCTCTGCAGGGAACACTGCAGCCACGGGTGTTAAATCTGCGGGCTCACAGAATACAAGCACCATGGAGGGGTGATTTTCTCCACCAAGATGGCAAAAGATAGATGAAAAAGTGTGCAGGCCTAGGCAGAGACTTGTCATAGAGATGGGGACACAGCTGACAGTCTCTCCTGGAGCAATACCAAATAAAAATGTTAGATCAGAGCTGTCACTGAGGGTCGCCACCAGGGTAATACCCAGTAGTGTCAGGGCTGAGGTTGCCACCCAGACCACAGAATTGCATAGTCACCAGCAGCATGCAAATCAGCCTGAAAAGTCACAGGTATCAGATGCTATCCTGTGAGAGTAGCCACGTGAGCTATGTCCAGTGAAGTCATGGAGATGTATCTGCCCAAGTCCTTGAGTGTCCACCTCACACAGTGTGCCCAGGATGTAAGACATGGAGGCCAAAGACATTATTCTAAAGCTTTAAGATTGAACGTCTGCCCTACTGAGTGGGACTTGCTGAGGACCTGTTACTCTTTCTTCCTTTGACCCTTTTTTTTTTTTTTAATTGTTAAATCATAGCTGTGTACATTAGTGCAATCAAGGGGTACAATGTGCGGGTTTCATATACAATCTGAAATATTCTCATCAAACTGTTCAACGTAGCCTTCATGGCATTTTCTTAGTTACTGTATGTAGACATTTGTATTCTGCCTTTAGTAAGTTTCCCCTGTACCTATTCTAAGATGCACCATAGATGTGGCCCCACCCATTACCCTCCCTCCACCAAAACGTCCCCCCTCCCTTCCCCTTCCTTAGACCTTTCCCCATAGTCTTGTGCTATAGTTGGGTTATAGCCTTCATGTGAAAGCTATAATTTAGCTTCATAGTAGGGCTGAGTACATTGGATACTTTTTCTTCCACTCCTGAGATACTTTGCTAAGAAGAATATGTTCCAGCTCCATCCATGTAAACATGAAAGAGGTAAAGTCTTCATCTTTCTTTAAGGCTGCATAATATTCCATGGTATACATGTACCACAATTTGCTAGTCCATTCGTGGGTCAATGGACACTTGGGCTTCTTCCATGACTTAGCAATTATGAATTGGGCTGCAATAAACATTCTGGTACAGATGTCTTTGTTATATTGTGACTTTTGGTCTTCTGGGTATAAACCTAGTAAAGGAATTAGAGGATCGAATGGCAGATCTATCTTTAGGTCTCTAAGTATTCTCCAAATATCCCCTTTGGCCCTTTTGGAATGAAAATGTCTAGCCCATGACAGTTCCACCATTGTGGAAATAAATAACTTGGTTTTGATTTTGCAGGATTATATCTGGAAGGAGCTTGCCTTGAGTCTCAGATGAGACCTTAGACTTTTAAGTTGGTGCTAGAGCAATTTAAGACTTTGGGGACTATTAGGATGGAATGAATGTATTTTGTACATGAGAAGGAGATGGATTTGGGAAGCCAGGAGTGGAATGCCGTGGTTCAGATGTAGTTCTTTTCACTCATGTTGAGGTTTAATTATTTGTGTGGCAGTGTTGGGAAGTGGGGCCTAGCAGGAAGTGTTTGGATCATAGGGTCTCCACCCTAGTGGGTATCTGGTGCTATTCACTCTTGGGAGACTGGATTGGTTCTTGTAAGAGTGGATTAGTTCCCCTGAGAGCAGCTTGTGATAAAGCCAAGACACCCTTCATGTTTGGCCTCTTCACGTGTGTCCACTTCCCCAGTGACCTTCTGCCGTGTCATGATGCAGCTGGAAAGCCAGAGCTATGCCCTAGAACTTCCCAGACAGAAGAGCTGTGAGCCAAATACACCCCTTTTCTTAATAAATTACCCCACTGCACATATTCTCTTACAGTGCCGCAAAACGGACTGACACTATTCAGCACCACAGCTCCCACATGTCACCATAAGCTTGTCCCAGTCCTTGACTTTTATCTCTATTGAAGAGGACTCTTGTCTGAGTGAGTCAAAGTGACTCATGGGCGACGGGATAAACAGGGCAGGATGCACAGGAGCAGGAAGGGTGAGTAGATCCACTCCCCTCTCACTCTTTTTACTGCTTCTCTCCTTGGTGGCAGATAAGGGGCTTTTAGCAGAATAACACTTCAAAGTAATGCTTTGCAGTGTATGGTGCCCCATGATTGCATTAATGTTCACAGCTATGATTTAATAATAAAAAAATAAAAACAAAGTAATGCTTTGAAAGACAGTAAAATTCAGTGAGAGGAGAGTCATTCATCTCATACATGTGCCGTTCTATTAAAATCAAAAAATCTAAGTCTGCTAGGTGAGAAGTGTCTCTCCCTCCCAGGACAGCCTGGAAGCAAGGCCTTGCCAAGGTGAAGTCAGCACCTACATACAAAATCAAACAGTTAAAAAAACAATGAAAACAACAAGAATAAGGTGAGCACTTTGTGCCCTCAGACTATTTCTACACAGACTCATGGGCAGTCTTCTATGGAACATTCTTTTATTTTATTTTATTTTATTTTATTTTTTTTGTAGAGACAGAGTCTCACTTCATCACCCTCGGTAGAGTGCCATGGTGTCACAGCTCGCAGCAACCTCCAACTCCTGGGCTTAGGTGATTCTCTTGCCTCAGCCTCCCGAGTAGCTGGGACTATAGGCACTTGCCACAACACCTGGCTATTGTTTTGTTGCGGTTTGGCCAGGGCTAGGTTTGAATCCGCCACCTTCAGTATATGGGGCCAGCACCCTACTCACTGAGCCACAGGCACTGCCCCTATGGAACATTCTTTGAGAAATAGCCTAACCACACTGGTACCTACAAATAAAGTCAATATTAAGATTAAAGTGTGGGTGAGCTTGTATGATTACAAGTTTATATTACACTTTGTATATGTAAATATATGAGGTTCAAGTGCATCAGGAGGAACATGTTAGGCCACCTTCTTACAGTCTATTGCACCCTTGACTGAACTACTTTAAGCCAAACACCCAAAATATTTCGCTTGCAAAATAAATGAGAATTTACAACAAGGGTTCATAGCATACGAAGGTGAAATAAAGTTCTTGCCAAGTCAACTTTTGCAAAAAGAAAAAAAAAAGGAAATGTGATGGTGGTAACTAGCTAGCTCTGTCAATGAGCTTTTAAGAAAAGAATTTAATGGAGAAAAGGGAACACTTTTGCGCTGCTGGTGGGAATGCAAATTAATACATTCCTTTTGGAAAGATAGATGGAGAACACTTAGAGATCTAAAAATAGATCTGCCATTCAATCCTGTAATTCCTCTACTGGGCATATACCCAGAAGACCAAAAAGCACATCATAACAAAGATATTTGTACCAGAATGTTTATTGCAGCTCAATTCATAATTGCTAAGTCATGGAAGAAGCCCAAGTGCCCATCGATCCATGAATGGATTAATAAATTGTGGTACATGTACACCATGGAATATTATGCAGCCTTAAAGAAAGATGGAGACTTTACCTCTTTCATGTTTACATGAATGGAGCTGGAACATATTCTTCTTAGTAAAGTATCTCAAGAATGGAAGAAAAAGTACCCAATGTACTCAGCCCTACTATGAAACTAATTTAGGGTTTTCACATGAAAGCTATAACCCAGTTACAACCTAACAATAGGGGGAAGGGGGAAGGGAGGGGAGGGAGGGAAGAGGTGGGTAGAGGGAGGGGGATTGGTGGGATTACACCAGCGGTGCATCTTACAAGGGTATATGTGAAACTTGGTAAACGGTCTGTGAAGCTAGTGAATGATGCCCCATGATCATATCAATGTACCCAGCTATGATTTAATAAAATAAATAAATAAATAAATAAAAAGAAAAGAATTTAATAAATTTTCTATTATAAATAATGTGCAACCAAGCAGATTATTTGACCTTCTTCAAAGATTTTAGTTGAAGAACTATAATCCTAAGGGGATAACATTTCGAGCAAATGATCCATCAAGTTGTTGGTATTTATTATACTCACCAATATGTGCTTGGGACCTGAACAGCTCATCACCTATACAAAGAAGATCTCATGGCAGCCCTTCCTGGAACAGAAGCTGGCTGGTTTTTAAACTAAATTGGCAGAAGGTACAATGACAACTACAATTTTGAGATATGGGGATAGTTTACAACGCACCCAAGCAAGTTGTTTTATATGTATATTATTTATGTATGATATGTAATTGGTATGCATTGATAAACATGAATATATAGACATATATGTACGCACCCATGTGCCCACACCCACATACACATGTGTTCTACTGTCATTTTCTCCCTTCCTTTTTTTAGCCTGCAGTTCCTATAAGACTTTAAGCCAGAGGATATCAATGCCAACTGCTCTTAATAACTATTCCTAAAATTCTCATCTTGAGTGAGGTTTCCCTGAATGATTATGCATATGCTGTGCCCTGAAACAGTTAAACACTTTAGAGATTTACGAATCCGGACTTGAGCCCTAAAACAGAATAGTTTTGAGAGTTTGTTCAAGTTATTTAACTTCTTAAGATTTCATTTTACTCTTGAGCTAAAGGCACTTGCTATGAATATTAAATTATATATGTTATTGTAAAGTATGCACCAGAGTTCTGAACATTTAATAAATGTTCAAAAATGGTAGCTAGTCTTAAGTTTGGGCTGTTATAAACATTAACCACAACTAGCATTGACAAAGAGAACACACCGTTCTATGGTCTTCTCAGAGGTTTTCGCAGAGGTATGCTTAACGACAGAGAACAGTAACTTAGATCCCACCTGTTACACTTTCCAAGGAATGTGAGTCCATAGACCCAAAGCATTCAAGTGCCATGTAAATTTCTTATATATTCCAGAAGGTATGCTTGTTTGCTTCATTTATCCATTTATTTATTATTTGCTTGTTTGTTTATGTATTTATTTATTCACACAGATTCCAAGGAATGTGAGTCCATAGACCCAAAGCAAGTGCCATGTAAATTTCTTATATATTCCAGAATGTATGCTTGTTTGCTTCATTTATCCATTTATTTATTATTTGTTTGTTTGTTTATGTATTTATTTATTCACACAGATTCTCACTCTGTCACCTGGGTAGAATGTCATGGTGTCATTGTAGCTCACAGCAACCTCAAACTTCTAGGCTCAAGTGATCCTCCTGCCTCAGCCTCCTGAATAGCTGGGATTATAGTTGCCTACCTCTAAATCTGGCTAGTTTTTCTATTTTTAGTAGAAATGGGGTCTTGCTGTTGCTCAGGCTGGTCTCAAACTCCTGAGCTGAAGAAATCCACCCTCCTTGGCCTCCCAGAGTGCTGGGATTACAGGCATGAACCACCACACCCAGCCGTCTTGTTTGTTTTAATATAAAAATGTTCCCACATTACTTGGCACAAAGGAAAATTATTGGTTGAGGAAGACATCAGGCAGAGAATAGCCAAGTTTGAGAAGCAAGAGACTGACAGGATGGTGTGTCAGGTCACAGAATCAGTTTGCAGTTAGTTCTCCCGCACCATGGGCTGAGAATATTCCTCTTCAAAGTGGGGACTGCAATATCTCAATCGCAAATATTTACTGCATGTGGCTCTGACTCTGGTCTCAGGGCTTGAGTAAAACTGGGAGAAGCCTTCTCATCAAGGGTTTTGCTGAGAGAGATGGTGAATTGAAACAGCCTCATAAGAAGTAGAATAAAAATCATAGTCGAAAAGAGAAAAGGGGCTGTCAAATGAAAGAGTTGAGGCAAACACAAAAGAATGATGTTAAAAGAGAAGTTAAGTGCACCAAGCAATGGATCGAGGCAAGATGGCAAAGAGGCTGGAGGGGGCGGGGGTCCTGTGAACAATGTGGTCGGGAGACAGGTGAGTCAGGGAAATGCTGACCAGGAGCTTGAGGCATGCCATAATCCACGCAAGTCACAAAGGTAAATTCCTTATCTCTCTAAAGAAAACAGCGATTGATTAAATTAATTTAATTAAGAAAAACATAAACACGAGTATTTTGATCTTTTTTCAGAGCACAGTATCAAAATCGCCGACACCTCCTATGCAAGCTCCACATGTTGGGCCCTGTTCTAAGCACTCTAAATGTATTAACTTATTTAAACCCCACAAAATCACCCCAAAGTGGGACCATTTTCCTAACATGGAAATAAGCTTAGACTGGTTAACTAACTTGCCCAAGATGAAATAGCTAGGAAGTGGAAGGACTGAGATTCAAACTCAAGTCGTTCGGCTTCAATGCCTTTATATTTAATTATATTTAATCATCTTGCAACTAAGAAGTGAATAGAGCCCCAGGAGAAAAGAATGAAGGAACAGGGATTGACGGACAAAACGCCCTAGATAAGAGTGTGTGCTCATGAGTACATGCTCAGGCTAAAGGGAAGAGAACCAACCAAAAACAGGTCAATTAAAAAGAGGAATGATTCAGCCACACCTGCTCTCTCTCTCAGCCTTGACTTTTGTGTGAGTATTGCTCCTATTCTATGTTATTACAAAATGACCCACAGATTTGCTCAAAGCAGCAAAGAAAATGGGACAGGGGCAACTCACAAAGCCCATTTAATGTCTGTGGCACCCTATCTCAGACACCTACTGACAAGACAATGTCTCTCTCCACAATCCATGTGTATATCCCAGGGAAGATTCTGACTGGCTGTCCTTGGACCCTTCTGTGAAAAATTATTCTGATTAGAAGAATAGAGAATTAAGTTTGGCCTGGTCCTGGTTACATTTAAGGCCGGATAGTGGGGTCTGTTTAAGAAAAGGTAAGAGAAGAAGAATAAGAGAAAATGTTACCTTTTAGTCAGAAATAGGAGCTCTTAGAATCCCCCATAAATGCCATATGGAATTTTCTGGTCTTGACTCACGGGCAATATGGCAGTCCTAATAATTGGGTTGAGCCAGGCAATTAACTTTCAAACTGGCCTTAAGAACAATCACAGCAATTTCAAGAGTAAACAATTGCACACCATTTTACTGTTGAAAAAGCATTTCCCACACAGCATTTTCTTATAAAAATGATCCACTTTCCTTTCACTCTCGCCAGAAGACGCCTTCTCATTTGCTGTCATCTCTTCAGAGATCTATTCCCAGAAGGATTGATGCGCAAAGTTTTACTTCTCCAACATCACCTCTCACACACGCTCCAGAAGCCTTATAAGTTAGCCCTGATGTCAGCAACTACCCTTTGACTCCATACTCCACCTTCACACCTGTGAAGCTCTTCTCACTGGATGAGCTGTAGACATTTGAGAGTCCACTGGGGCAATGTCCTACTGGTAAAGTTTAAGTACAATTTTCTACTATCTAAGAGGGGACCCATTAGTCTTACTATATAAATCCATATATGTCATAAATGGGAAGCTGAAACTACAAAAAAAAAGTGTCAATGTCAAAACTGTTTTGAATTTATTGTGGACATGAAGTATCTCGACACAGAAAATGATTAAAATAAAGCTACAGGCATGGAGGCCAGCAAAACATGCAGGAAGTTTCGGGTAGTTAACACAGATTAACAACATCAGTAAAACGATACATTTAGTTTAGTAATCAATGTTCTATGAAGAGAGTATTTGCCATGGGTTAGACCCTGTGCCTGTTACTAGGTGTAAAAATACAAATGATATCATCTTTGTACTTGAGGAGTTTAATATTTGAAGAACATCGTACACCAAGTGGCAATGTAATCGGGTATTTGCTAAGCAATAGGTATACTCAGCATACTGGAGGATCAACGGGAGAGGAAAATTGATCCAGTTTGGAAGTTAAGCATAGGCTTCTGAAAGATTATAACACCAGAGCTAAGCTCCAAAAATAGCATAAGTATATCTGTGTGACAGAAGACAGAATGAGCATTCAAGGAAAAATATGAACACAGAAATACAAAACAGAGCCAGGAGGATGAGACCAACGCACCGTTGCAAATTTCCTAGCTGTTATTTACAGACTGAACACGTGCGTCCTTCCAGTAGTCATCAGTGCTAAGGTGGGGGCGGGGGGAGCTTGGGGAGGCAGTTAGGGTTAGAGGAGGTTGTGCAGGTGCACAGTGAGATCAGTGCCCCATGAACACAGGAACAGACACCAGAACTTTCTCTCTCTGACATGTGAAGAGACCGTTAGAGGACAGCCCTCCACAAACTATCACCTCAACTTCCAGTCTCCGGGATGTTGAGAAATAAATGTTTGTCATTTACTCCACACCGTCCATCTATGGGATTTCGTTATAGCCTAAGTAGACTGAGACAGGCAGGCCGGGATCAGTTCACAGGAGGCTCCACGTGTCTTGTGGAGAAGCTCCTATTCACTCTGCAGGCGGTCAGACCTCTGAAGGCAGTAAGCAGAGGCCAAGGTCAGAGTTAGGGTTTGAAAGATATCTTACAGCCATGTTCCCAGTTTGTAGCAGCATAAACAGTAGGAAACATAAATTCAACAGATTTGTAGGCAGAGGAGGGCAGAGAGGAAGTGGGAGCGAGGGCTGAGTGCTCCCCAGACACACAGGTGGGCAGCAGAAGAAACCAAGGGCATCCCGAACGCAGCAGAGGAACAGGGTGGGGGCGAGGGGAGAAGGAAGAAGCTGCATGTTGGTACGTGGTGTTTAACCTGCCTGCAGAACCTCCAGATAAGGCCCACAGAAAAGCTAGTTTTGATCCTCAGCAGAGAGTTATAAATGCAAATCTGTAGACCTCAGGAGACAAAGGAGAAATTCCACAAACTGCTGGAGAAAAAAAAGAGGAAAAGTCCTGTGCAGAGTCAGGAATAGCAATGGCTTTAGAGCGCTTATAAACAACACTCCAAGTCCAAAGACAGTGAACCTTAAGGCGATGGCCCCTCTTGCACCTGACATGCCAGCACCGGTAATTAGTCTAGAGGGACAGACAGGTCTTCAAGATAATTGTGAGTATAATATTCGTCATGCAGAATAAAACGGAATGTAACACAGACAACATCCAATTGAGTGTTTATGATGGCAGAATTCGCACGAGTGCCATACCCTAGACTAAAAGCAAGGGAGCCTGTTCAAGACACAGAAAGACCTCAAGGCCCTCAAGTTTCTAGAAACAATAAGCAAGCGGAGAATGTTATGGAGACACCAAAGATGGCGTGTTCTTCAGAAATAGCCAAGAACAGACAGAAAAGGAAGAATGACTCAAAAGACAGGGGAAAAAATCACAGAATTTAAGTAAAAACAAAAGTAGAAAATAGTACATATTAAGAAATCAGAGAATAAGTAAACTGAAAAGGAAATTGGATGAAAATGGAGAGGAGGAGATGGCTGAATAAATAATTCAAGAACATGTCTCAGAACTCAAGACGTGAGTCTCCAAATAAAAAAGCCTGTGCTATATACAGAGAGGCTCCCAGTGGGGCATGCATGCGATTCCAGAACATGGGAGAAAAGGAGAAGATTCTACAAGCTTTCTGGAGGAAAAACTAGCTCGTATGAAAAGGACAGAAATCGGAATGGTTTCAGACCCCTCACAGCAATGCGAGAAACAAGATAATAGGGAAACGGCTTCAGAATTTTGAAAGAAAATTATTTACACTCTGTAGTTCTAAATGCAGACAAACTACCAATCAAATGTGAGAGTATAATTAAAGTATTTCTAGATATCCAAGATCTGAAAAATACTTATTTCTCACGCCCCGTTTCTCGACTAAGGGATGCCCTGCCAAACAGAGAGATAATCAAGGAAAAGGAATGTGTGGGACATGGGACAGAAATTCAACACAAGAGGGAAGCGGAGGGAATCCAGGGTGATGGTGGGGGCCGTTCATAGGGAGTCAGTTGTGCTGCAGAGGGTCAGGGCCAGGTCCGAGGAGTGTGTGCAAAAGTGTAACTTGCACAGTCATCACCAGGATGATGTGATGGGCCACGTGCTGGGGGAGCTCCAGGCCTTCTCTCCACTCCCTTGAAGACCCTCATGGAACCCTCAAAAACCCTTTTTTTTTTTTGCAGTTTTTGGCTGAGGCCAGGCTTGAACCCGCCACCCTTGGTATATGCGGCTGGTGGCCTACTCCTTGAGCCACAGGCGCTGCCCCTCAAAGGCATTTTTTCTTTGGCACCCTTCTGAGACCTGGAAGCTGACGCAGGTGAACTTGCAATCAGAAAAAATGCAGTGCAGCTTGTAACCCCTGACCATATCCCTATTAAATGGCCAGTATCTGGATCCATTCAACCTGCAGACACCACTGTGGTGAGCCCTGCATCCCGGAGACTAATTCATGGTCCTGCCCCCTGACCCTCCCAGGAGTGTCTATAAGCTGGGCCAGAAGGACGGGAAACACCATTCAGCTTCCTTCCCCGGAAAGGCAGCATCTGCCGAGGCAGTATTGTCCTCTCCCTCATGGCTAGGTGGCTGCTTGCCACCCTTTTTTTTATAGTATCGCCGTTCGCTTTCTTTTTATATGTAAATCATCATTGATAAAAACATTCAATTGAGAATAAAAAATAGGAAGGAAACTATCTACAGACCCATCTGATCATGGTGTTGTAACTGTTAGAGCTCAGTTGGGAAAACAGGAAAACAATTTATGACCTTGCAATCAAAGGGGATTTAGCACAAGAATTAGAAGGATAAGAGAATACAGGAAGAAGCACGGAGGGAAATCATTGACAGAAACTGCAGCGAAGAAATACCATCCCTAGATCTGGGAAGACAAAAGGCAAAATGCAAGGTTGGCACAATCTGGACGGGAAAGGACAGGTGTGCCCAGCACCCACAGAGCAGCCCATGGGTCTCTGCTGGGGACTCCTCCAGGGTGGGTCTGGGCTTGCCCCAAAAGCATGGTGGCTGGGGCACAAGGCCCCTGGTGAGACAGATACTGGCAGACGCTGCTGCCCCATCACAGGCAGAGTAAAGAAGAAGGCGCGATTGCTGAGGAATCTGGCCAGGACCAAACATGAGGGACGATTTCGCTTTTTTCTATGTCATTTGAATCTCATAGGAGTAGGGTCCGCCCTGTATACCAGAGGTGGCGGGTTCAAACCCGGCCCTGGCCAAAAACTGCAAAAACAAAACAAAAGGAAAAGAATATACCCACATTTTATTCAAAATTTCAAAATAAAATAAAAAAGGTTTAGGTTGATCATAAAATGAACTATCTTTATATCCGTCTAAACATTCATGAAAGGAAAACAATTATTTCTTAGGAAAGACACCATTACCTTCTACACTGCGTAGGACACAGCACAGGGTTCTATGTAGCAGAAAGAAATTTCTGAATTATTCTAAGTTAAAATGGAAACTTTTGCATTCATACATGTTCCACAGAAAAATAACTGAAAATAGAAAATACAATGTCCACATATGGAAAAGTTTGTCAAAGGAGTGAAATCTGATATATACTGGCTGTGAGGGTGCAGAAACACCTGCCCTGGGGTCTCACTTCTGTCATTTCTGGTTGTGAGGTCTTGGGTTCCTTGATTCATCCTTCAAAGGCTCAGTTGCTTCATTTATAAGGTGAAGAAAAGATTTCCAGGTGAGAATATATTAAGTGTATGTCATTAAAGAGAACACAAAATATCAGCATTTTAGAAATCACTGAAAAAGGTTTAAATGTTCAAACAGATAAATATGTTTCCCCTAAAACGTATATTTCTCTAGATCTGAGTTGGCATTGCAGCTTTTCCTAAACTGAGCGTACAAACAGTGGCAATAGATGATTTGTTCACTTGAGATTTGATACTGTCATTTGAATATATCAATTTTATAGAAAAAAAATATGCTAGGTGTTGTGCTAATCTCCACCTGAGAAAATCCTGGATCTTGGCTCACACAACGAGCAGCACACACACAGGAGCCCAGTGTGCTCTGGCTTTGAGGCTGCCATTGCTATTTGCAGAGACTAGTGATGTTTGTCTGATTCTGAGACAACAGGAATTACTCCAGTCTTTGTTCAGATTTCATTTCAGATTGCTGTACGTGAAGTTTTTTAGTTTTCTGACATTGTTTCCCAGCCCCACAGGACTCTCTCATGCCCTTTGAGGCTGGGCTTCCCTTTGTCCTCACACATTCCCTTTGCTTTAAGCTACTCCCTGAATTCTCTGAAGCCTTGCTTAGTGGAGAGGGTGTGTCCTCAAATAGAACTATAAATATTCATAAACCTTGCAGGTGTTAATTATTCACCCATTCATTCTTCAATTCAAATGTTTATTGAATGTCTTCTATGTAGTAAGTTCCATAAATAAGTGAAACAAGATGCCCTCAACCACTTCTATGAAATGAGACAAATAGGGAAGTGCCTGTGGCTTAAAGGAGCAGGGCGCCGGCCCCATATGCCGGAGGTGGTGGGTTCAAACCCAGCCCCGGCCAAAAACTGCAAAAAAAAAAAAGAAAGAAAGAAAGAAAAAGAAATGAGACAAATAGAAATAGAAAATTAAAGTACAATAAAGAAAGACTTTTTTTTTAAAGTGGCTTTACATGAATCCTATGTACTCAATTTTGATATGAGGACAATTAATGACAATTAAGGACATGGTGGGGGTGGGGGAGGGGAGAGCAGAGAGAGAAAGAAGGAGGGGGGGTGGGGAAAGGAAGAACAGAGAGAGGGAGGGAGGGGGGTGGGGCCTTGGTGTGTGCCACACCTTTTGGGAGCAAGACATGTTTGCAAGAGGGACTTTGCCTAATAAATGCAATCAGTGTAATCTGGTTTATTGTACCCTCAATGAATCCCCAACAATAAAATAAATAAATAAATAGTGGCTTCAGAGAGTTAGGGAAGAGGTACAGGTTTCTGGAGAAGCTCAATTTTGTATTCATAACAAATTAGAAATTGCATCAGTATAAATGTTAGATCTCCTCCGCTTCAGGTTCTAGACCTCCCCAGCTGATTAAATGTTCTTTCTGAAAGCCTCAGCCCCACTCCCCTGGCTTTTGTGTGTGTGACTATGTATTTATGTGTCTTTATGTGAGTTGTTGTCATTGCATTACTGAGATTGTTTTGTTAACATTTTCCTTTTTACTCGTTACTCCGTGGATTTGTAAATTTGGCATGAGCTCATCACTGTGTAAACCCTGGGTTGTGTGAAAGATTCTCCCTGAATCAGACTGATGTCCTTGGTCACCCACATACAAAATCAATATCTTATTATTAATTCAGTGGACAATTCGCAATTCTTTTTTTCTAAACAAATAGTTTAAAAATAAATTGAATTTGAACCATGAAGGGGTTTAATAATGTAGTTCATGGTTTCTCAGTGTCAGCACCATTGCAATTTTGGGCCAGGGAATCCTTTTCTGGGGGAGCCTTCCCCGTGCATTATAGGGTGTTTATCAGCACCTCTAACTCCTACTCCCAGATGCCAGTAGCTTCCAGCCCCACAAGCTGAGATGATCAATATGTCTCCAGACATTGTCAAATGTCCCGTTGGAGGCAAAATTATCCCCACTTGGAAATCACTCTTCTACTCAAAGCAGGAATTCTCAAAATGGCTGTGACTTGTAGATTGTAGAGATACGTAAATAGTTTTGGCACTACTTCCTGGGACTTTTCAATTTTTGATATGGTTCCCATCATGACTGGATCTGAGATGAGGATTCATACTAATAACCATCATTATAGATTATAGTGATAAATTATTGACATTTGAAATTTGGCAAGTAGTAGCTGATTTACATGATAGTAACATGCACTGAGCAATTACCATGTGTTCAGTAAATAAATTTTTTTTTTTTTTTTTTTTTTTGTAGAGACGAGTCTCACTTTATGGCCCTCAGTAGAGTGCCGTGGCCTCACACAGCTCACAGCAACCTCCAACTCCTGGGCTTAAGCAATTCTCTTGCCTCAGCCTCCCCAGTAGCTGGGACTACAGGCGCCCGCCAAGTAAATAAATTTTTTACACTCATCATCTCATTTAATCCTCACAGCAAGTCTATAATGCACATGCCATCTCCATCCTAGTGTTACAGATAAGAAACTTTGAAGTTTAGTAGGATTAAATGGGAACTTCTAGTCAAAATAGTAGACCCAACTGACATAAAACACCAATACCTATATTACTACAAAAACATAAAAATGCTAGATTGGGGGAGAAATGTGGTATTTTTATTTATTCAATTGACAAAAATTATATATATTTGTGGTGTATAGCTTAATGTTTTGATATATGTATACATCGTAGAATGGATAAATCATGCTAATTTTCCTATTACCTCACACACTTACCTTGTTTGCGGTGAGAACACTTAAAAACCTACTCACTTAGCAATTTTCCAATATGACCAATATTTTCAAGTTGTTTCAAGTATTTTCAAGTTATTAACAATACTCACTATAATGTATAATAGATCTCTTGGACTTGTTCCTCCTGTTGTACTAAAATTTCATATACTATGGCCAAAGGCCAAAACTAAAGATTTGTATATTTAAAATTATAGCAAATATCAAAATTATATATAGTCAGAATTATTATATAATCAGAATTATATTAATATAATTCTGTAGGTGCCAGTAATGAAAAGGGAATAGTTGTATTATGTTCTATGTTCTAGCATAGTTAGACCAGGATATTGAAATCAAATGAGTGTAATGAAACTATTGGTAGCTGCTATGATTTGAACAAGTCCCCCCAAACTCATGTATTATAAACTTAATTCCTGATGCAACAATGTTGGGAGTTGGGGCCTAACAAAGGGAGATTAAATAGACTAATGCCATTATCACAGCAATAGGTTAGTTATCATGAGCAAGTTTTTTTTTTTTTCTTTTAAATATGGAACGCTTCATGAATTTGCATGTCATCCTTGCTCAGGGGCCACGCTAATATTTTCTGTATCGTTCCAGTTTTAGTACATGGGCTGCTGAAGTGAGCACATGAGCAAGTTTTGTTTTAACAGCAAGTTTGGCCCTTCATTGTGCTCTTGTACTCACTTGCCCATCCACATTCCACCATGAGATGACGGAGCACAGAGGCCCTCACCAGATGCAGGCACCATGCTCTGGGACTTCACAGCCTCCAGAACCATGAGTCAAATACACTTTTGTTTATTATAAATTACCCACTATTTGGTATTCTGTTATAAAACAGACTAAGACAGTGTCCAAGCTAGTCATACTCAAACAAGAAATTGAAATTGGGGTCTCCCTTGGGCGGCGCCTGTGGCTCGGTCGGTAGGGCGCTGGCCCCATATACCAAGGATGGTGGGTTCAAACCCGGCCCCGGCTGAACTGCAACCAAAAAAAAAAAAAAAGAAATTAGGGTCTCCCAATAGTCAGACATCAGATAGGAAAATCCCTTTGACAAAGCTCCATCCACTAGTGATATAATATAAAAATGAACTTTCTACCTTGAGACTTGTATGGAAAAAGTCTACTTCAAAAAAATTATATTCATCAGGCTACATCTTTTAAGTGTGTGATATCTAAAGTCTTTCATTACTTACGCAGGCATGCAAAGAATAATATTTAAAAAATTATTATTTTAAAATTATTTTTTAAATAATTTTAATAAATTTAATAATTTTTAAATAAAATTATTTAAAAATTATTATTACAAATATTTTTAAAAAGAATAAAATTTTAAAAATATTTTTAAAAATTATTATTAAAAATATTTTAAAAAATAATAACTTGAGAGCATGCCTAGAATGAGTGAACAAGTTGGTCTACCTCAGAGGTAACCACAAAATTATTAATAGGGTCAGCTCTATAAATGAAAGAAAATATGAAACCTCAATAATAAATAGTTTCACCAAAAGCGAGTTGATGAAAATTATAAAGGACATAAAAAATACATTACCCTGAGTAGAAATTTCATCAATATCAGAGCAATACATAAGAGGCTTTAAAATGATATAATTGTTATTTTATAATATCTAAAGAGGGGGGAAATAAATACAACCTAAAAGAAAATGAAGTATTATGGAAGGTAGATATGGAAAACAAATAGAAATGTTAAATAAAATGTATAGTCATTAAAATTAAAAAAAAAAAAAACCTCAGTAGTGACGGATTAATATAAGATTGTCCTAAAAAAAGAATCCCTAAAAGAAAAAGAGTTCTGCAGGAATCATCCAGAACATATCGGGACTTACAGAGAGAAAAAGGCATGAGAAGTTAGGGGCCACAGAAGATAGAAATAGAAGTTCCAATATGTGTTTAATTGGCATACTGGCAAGAGAAAAATTAGACAGCAGACGACAGTAAATGTTTGAAAAATGTTGGCTAGAACATTCTTAGAGCTGAAAAAAGGCAGGGGGAGGCATAGGCCATCAGAAAAATCAAACGACTACACCCGGATTTAGCCCTACACTATTTATATGTGTACAACCTCACAAAACTTAGAGCATCCAACTACCAATTATGTGTCATCTGCTTTTAGCTCTCACTTCACATCAGCCTTCTCAGTTTCCAGAAGGCACTTAGTGTGTCTGGAGACAGTTATTAGTTGTCCCAACTGGTGAGCAGGGAAAGGAGGAGTTGAAGGAGTTGCTTCTGGTATCGGTGGTGTTACAATTTACCTTTTGACAGGTACAGCTGCTGTTACCTCTTCAGAAGCTGGGGGAACCGCTGAGCACCCTACAGCACATAGAGCAAGCTGCACAGGGAAGCTGTCTGGCCCAAACATCAACAGTGCCAAGTTGTAGAAAACCTGCTTTATGTATATTGACACTAACACAAACCCAGTAGGTAACATTTCTTACGAAGAACCTGCAGTAAAAGAGTTTGAGTTGCTTTTCCAAGACCAGGAAGCTAGTGAATGATAGAGCTGGGACTCAGACTCACGTTGGTCTCACTCCAAAGCCTATGACCTTCAACTATATTTTTTCAAAGACTTTAAATCAACGGACACTGCTCCTGGGAAGGTTTAAAGTCATAACAGCAGCATAGAAAGGGCAAAAACGAACTACTGTGGCCAAACAGCCGTTCCCTGACACGACGGCCTTGCAGGGCAAGCCACCAGATTTGTCTCTCGCCCCTGGGCACCCCAGACTTACATCCACTCCTCAGTGAGACTACTTTGGATAGTGAATATTTTGTAGTCACATTCTTACATCAAAAGAGCCCTCCAGATGGTCTGTCTCTTGTTGGCTCAGCCCCCCACATATGTGCATAAATCAGCAGCAAATTTGACAATAGGACACAACATGATGATCCACGGACATACCCATGTTGTGTTTCTTGGCTGTCCCTTGATCTCTTAAATCACAGCAAAACTCATTTCAAAATAAAAACAAGTCTAAATATGCCACTCCAATTGTATTCTAAAAAAATAGATTCTTGAATACTTTTTAAGACAGATATATTATTATTCTCTGTAGAAATGGCATGTGTTATTATAATTATTAAGGAAAGCTTACGATTCTCACAAGAAATCTAAGTTCGTTCCAATGTGCTTCTTTTAAAATTAGAAATATTATCGCTTCTCGGCCTTTTGGCTAAGATCAACTGTAAAATTAGAAATATTATTTTTAATTGGTGAGGCTGCTGTTACTTTTTCAAAATCTTTTTCCTATATAGTTCGTTTTATTCCATAATTTTCTTATTGCTGTTGTTAAATGTGGGTTTCCTTGGAAACTGGACCTCTAATGGACTTCAGCTACAAATAGGCTTAAAAAAACTGCCTTTATTCATTTATCATTCATTGTAATTAAATCTTCTATATGATGTGGCCTGTTCTCATGATAGTGTCTTGTTTCCATGGTAACAGAGATTTTCTACTACCCAAAGTTGGAAATGCCTTCACAGTATTTCTTGATTAACTCATGATCCCAAAATTGCATTTTGTAAACTTACATGCAGTGGAACTTTATAAAGAAAAGGCTGCAAAAAATTAACTTGTTTTCTATTTCTTTGAAATTCGCTTTTGTTTTTATGATTCTTTCTCCCGATATGCTTCCGTCCCAGAGCAACATTATTTTCTGCTGCTAGGAAAAGCAAAACCCACTATTAAATTTAGCAAGCCCTGTCATTTTTGTGGTTGGATTGCCATCTGCAGTTGTCAAAGACCCAGTGGCTCAGAGAAAAGATCAACTGTGCCATTTCTATAACATGGAGAAAGTAAAATGAATTTAAATACAATTTCCATTCATTCTTTCCTAATATTTTTAATAATCTATTGATACTGCTAATCTACCAACAAAGGAAATATCACACCTTTATTATTTGCTGTCAACACTGGCCTTTGTTTATTCCAAGAATTTCAGAACAATTCAGCAGGGCGGTAGTTACTGACCATATCCACAATATTCAAGTAAAATTGTGAATCTATAGCTTCTACTACTGTGTTAATGGCATTATAAAATTAACAAAGCTCTTATTCTTGCTATAGAATAGCAAGACCCATAGCAATGACCCATACTTAGGACCATTCAATCATTCGATAAGAATATATCATTCACTTACTATAGGCGATGCTATTTTAATCTAGGGTCCTGGCAGTCTTAAATCTTAACAGCATCCATGGTTTTAAAGATTTTGTAAAGCTCCTGGTTTTAAAATTTTTCTTAGCCAGGAGTGCAATAAGAGCTCAACTAAAGTAACAGCTACACAGAAAAGTTATTTTCTGGAAACCACAGGCAAAGAAATCCAAGACTAATTATAGGAAAGATGGGTGGTAAGAACCCGTGTTGGACTGAGCTGTCCTGCTAAAGCCCATTTTATTAGAACTTTGAGCCACAGAAGGGTCATGGGCACCATTGTGCATTCCTTCCCTTATTCCCTGAATTTATAGGTCTAAAACACTTCACAGTCATTAATAAAGTTAGACATCACTTAGGGTTCTAACTGTGGAGCCAGACTGTAAGGGGCCAAGCTCCTGAGGAAGACGTATTCTTCAGAAAAGACTCTTCATCTCTTTAAACCTCAGTTCATAACAATAAAAAAGGGACAACAGGCTTATAGACTTCATGAGGCTGTCCTCACAAATTATGAGTTAAAAAAGAGATGGATTTTATAAACTATGAAAGTATAATGTAAACGTTCAGCATTAATACTGTCAAGGCTATTGGTAATACGTAGAGGCGACCAGGGTTGGAATTGGCTTGAGATTTAGTACGGGGAGCCAGGAGTCTGCATTGAGGATGGAGGCAAGTCAGACTTTGGCAGTAAATAAGCGTCGGTTCCGGGCTCTGCAAACCTGCTGCTCCTGCTATTAAGGTGTCTCATTCTTTGGTGGAAACTTAAGGAGATGGATTGAATCCCTTCTACAAAGGTCCCATGACACAGTCCAGTTGACCTTCAGAATCCAAGGGAGATGGGTTCCAGGACTCCTGCAGATTCCAAAATGCACAGTGCTCGGGTCCCTTATAAAAAAATGCCATAAACGCACCCTCTCACATGCTTCAAATACTCTCTAAATTATTCCCAGTGCCTGACACCGTACCCACACGTCACTACATTCACGGTGATTCAATGTAGCATGCAGCATGCGGCAATGCCAGTTTTGCTCGTTGGATCTGTGGAATTTTTTTCCCAAATATTTTCAGTCTGCAGTTGGTGGAATCCTCAGAGGCAGAATGCACTAACAGGGGGGGCCAACTGTACAGCTCTTTCAGTTCATCCTCTTTTCTGCATCTGAGCAACACTTAAAACTGCAATGTTGCTGACTGCCACAAAATGAAGATTCAGAGGGATTTGGGAAAGTTTGGCCCCTCTCCAGAAACTGAACAATAAAAATAAACTGTGCATGAAGGAGAAAAATCTCCACCAACAAACGAATGTAAAATCACACCACCCTTTCACGTAGATAAGCAATCTTTTAGGAATCCTGAAAAAATATAAAAATATAAATCTCCTACCTCTCTGCTAATAATCAAATAAGGGGCAACAAGAAATACCCACCAATAGATATGTATCTGGTGGAAAATAATAGATAATAAAACTCACAGCGTTCAGCACCCACATTCTACCCTCTCCTACAGAGGGAAAATCTGAAAGAGGGTTTGAAAGGAGCAAGAAAATCTATAATGACAAAAACTGGAGGAAAAAAATGGAAAATAAGAATTTTTAAATATTCAATCATCTTCATTTAAAAAATAATTATTTTGGTTAGTGTTCTCCAAAGACAAGATCGGTCTGGAGACTGTGAGAGGGGATATGAGATCCTTCCAAAGGGGGAGATATATTCAATATTTTGATCAAAAAGGGAGTGAAGTTGTAAAAATCTATCAATCAGTACGTATAAAATTATGCGTCATCTAAATTACGTTTCAATTTTTTAAAAATGGAAAAAAATGTTTTCCCATTTAGAAACATGGAACATAAAATGGATCATATGAAATAGTTTATATCAATTACTTGTTTCAAGGAGCACTGAAATGTTGTATATTTCTAAAAAAAATTGTGTTAGAGGGTGGCACCTGTGGCTCAAGGAGTAGGGCGCCGGCCCCATATACTGGAGGTGGCGGGTTCAAACCTGGCCCTGGCCAAAAACTGCAAAAAATAAATAAATAAATAAATAAAATAAAATAAAATTGTGCTAGAAATTGTCACTATCATAACCTTTGACCTTCCACAACACAATTAAGAATATTATTCAAACTATTTGCTTAAACCCATTGAGAGATGTTTTATTATTAAACTGGGTGTCTACCTTTCGCTACAATAATCAGTTGGAATATTTGGTTCTTTTTCTTCTCCAGAGATGTATTTTTTTAAATAATCTATGTCAGTGACTGTCTAGGACCATGAACTTCGACAAGAAAGCAACCAGGAGCCCAGAAGACCAAGATTTAGCACAATAACAACGTGGGTGAGGATGGGAGAAGTGGACCTGAATAGAGAGGTCGCGAGGAAATGCGTGGAAAATAAAGCCAGAAACTGAGACGTGGGGAGGTGAGGTGGGGAGTTTACTAAAAAGGAATCAGGATTCAAGAAAAGTCTACGAGATGTGTTTAAGGCAATTCCAACATAGATTAAAGGAAGTTCATGGTCTTTCCCGAGGGTGACTTGAGCCCAAAAGATGTTCTGTTGGCATAAACTGGGTTAACACGTCAGACTAATTTTCCTATCAGTAACTCATGCCTTAGGCCTTAAAATAAAAAAAATAAAAACCCCAACAGCGTGTGCAAATGTGAGCTACTAAAGACAATATGCATAAAGGCAAACGGATTCCCAGAAAATGTCAGCGCTTTGTGGGACGAGGGCTGGCAGCCGGCTCCGTGTTGACAATATGCTCGCGAAGCTCTGAACATAAATCAATCTACATTTGTCCTCCCGGGGACTGAGAACTAGAATTACTGTTTCTGAAACTCGAGCCAATATTGTCACGGCGATATAAATGATGGAAAGTTTGCCACTGTAGTTTGCTTCACCCATTGGGTGAACCTCCTGGCAAACAGTGCCCTGGAATTTCATTAATTAGTGCTAACTATGATTGGCACTGCCAGAGAGGACAGTGAACCAACCACAGTCTTTTTATGAACATATGGGCGGCAGAGGCTCTAGCTGGCTAACACAAGATTGGTTTCCAACTTATTAAAGCTTATTTATCCTGCATGTAATCTACCTAATTTTGCCTTTCTAAGATAATTTGTTATAATTTTTTTTTAATTTTCATGAATTGGATACTTAAAGTATATACCGCTTAACTAGTTGAAGTTATTATTAAAATAATCTTCGTCTCAGTGAAAAACGTGACCTTTCATATTGGGGAGTCTCCTTTCAAATGTTCTAACTCAACACCTCTATTTTATAGGTGAACAAACTCAGTCTCAGGAGAGTTAAGTGACTTCCCCAACCTCATAAAATCAGTAGTAGATCAAGGGTGAAACTCAGACATTCTGAATCAAGATTAGCCCCTCTTTACCACATTGGCTCTTAATGGATAAATGCACTAAATTGACGTTGAGTTGAAACGTGACAGTTTTAGTTGACAGTTAGTTGCTTTCTACACGCCTTTCAACTGAACAAATGACATGAAGTTTTCGTTTCCATACAGTGGTTTTCCAAATAAGTTATTTTTTTTTTTTGCAGGTTTTTTGGTGTGTTTGTTTTTTGTTTTGTTTTGTTTTTGTTTTTTTTCATTTTTATTAATTTTTTTTAATTTTTTTATTGTTAAATCATAGCTGTGTACATTTGTGCAATCAAGGGGTACAATGTGCTGGTTCATCAAACTGTTCAACGTAGCCTTCATGGCATTTTCTTAATTATTGTATGTAGACATTTGTATTCTGCATTTAGTAGGTTTCACCTGTACCCATTCTAAGATCCACCCATTACCCTCCCTCCACCCTAACCTCCCCCCTTCCTTCCCCTTCCTTGGCCCTTTCCTCACAGTCTTATGCTATAATTGGGTTATAGCCTGCATGTGAAAGCTATAAATTAGCTTCATAGTAGGCCAGAGCTGGGGTTGAACCCACCACCTCTAGCATGTGGGTCCGGCACCACAGATGCCACCCTCCAATTAAGTTATTAATATAGATTCCTTCACAGATTCACAGATTCAAGGAAAACATTCATTAGATTCACTCCAATCTACCATGTTTATCACAGTTGATGTGACAACTTAAAATTCTTCTTATTCCATTCATATTTTTTTTTAATTGTTGGGGATTCATTGAGGGTACAAAGAACCAGGTTATGTTGATTGCATTTGTTAAGTAAAGTCCCTCTTATAATTGTGTCCCACCCCAAAAAGGTATATTCCATCCATTTATCTTTTAACTGGGGAAATCATTACAGGGAAAAGCTGAATATTTGTCTCCTCATATCAGTGAGTAAAATGGAGTTTAGGGAACTTCCCAGAAAATATTCATACAAGCTTCCTCTTATGTTCTTACTTATTCTACTTGAAAAAAGAAAAGGTGTGATCATGAACTCCCAGACCTATGGAAGCAGAGGCCTAAGAAAAGTCAGATAAATGTCCAATGCAGCCCAGCTTTTTATATACTTCAGTAAAAAGAATACATATATTAATTAGAATCACCAGAGCCCCTTTCCCTAGTGATTTTTTCTCTTGCCTTCAAATATTCCTTAATAAGCTGCCACATCAGTTATCTCTATCCTTCTTATTAATAAAAAATAAATGAGTTAACTTTACTTAGTTGAGCCTCTGAAGACCATAGCAATAGGCAGTGTCTTCTGAGCAAGGTAACTCATGCTCCCCAAGCCAGTTTTCCAAACAGGAGCAGTATGAGCCAGAATGGCCCCAGCAGGTGTCAAAGCACAATTGGAAAAAAATTAAAAGATGCTTTTTTCTTTCTTTTTTTTTGTGTGTGTGTGGTTTTTGGCTGGGGCTGGGTTTGAACCCACCATCTCCAGCATATGGGACTGGCGCCCTCCTCCTTGAGCCACAGGCACCACCCAAAAGATGCTTTTTTCAAATATCACTTCTTGGCCATGTCTGACCTATTGAGCACTCCCTCTTCCCTTAGCCAGTCCAGTAAATACTGGCTGCTCCTTGGGGTGCCTCCTTGATGCACTTTTCTTTCCTCCCTACACCTTCTCTCTGAGTGGTTTTTATCACCCAACACTATCTCAATTGTCCATTACATAAGCAACTTCTAAATCTGTTTCTCCACTTCTGACCTTCTGTAGGTTCCAAATCCACCTTCCATTTGCCTACTAGACATTTTCACCTAAACATCAAACTTTATCATGCCCCAAACTGAATTCAGCATTTTCCCAAACCCCTGTTTCCTCCCCCCAGGTCCGTGTCTTTGCTAAGGATGCCCACCCACCTAATCTCCCAAGACAGAAGGTGCAAGGTCATTTTGGATGCATGTATTTGACTTTCCATAGCCAGCCAATCACCATATCTACTGATCATCCCTCTAAGTACTGTTCAAATGCACCCATCCTCCTATTGCACTTTAACATCCTGTTCTTTTTTTCTAGGCTAAACAATAACTTCTTAATCCGTTGCCCTTTCTCCAGATTGCACCATCTCAGATGTAGCCGTTACTCTGCAGAAACTGGTAACAGTACTGGCCCGATTAAAACCCCCTGAGTGTTCTAAGGAAATCCAAAGCCAACAGCATGACTTACTCGCAGACATCTTTTCCAACAGTAACTCCAACTGACCTTCCAGCTACATCACTGGCCCTTCCCCTACTCACGTACTCTATTCTACCCACACTAATCTACTTACTTGTCCCTGAACACCCATGAACATTCACAACACGTGTCCATTCACAACACGTGTCCTCTATTCACTCTGTTCCTCTCTAAGAACATCGATCACTCCTTTTCTCCCACTGCAAACACCGATCTTAACTGTCCAGTTCTCGTATTTCATTCTCTGTAGCTCTTTCCCTGTTACCTCTTTCACCAGCTAAAAATTAGCTGCCCGATTCTCTTTTCTCTTGTAGCACTCAAGGCTTTTTTCAGTACTTATTGTCTTAGTTATAAATTGCATGCTCCATAAAATTTGCACCTATGAATTATTCAACGTTTCAGAAGGCAAGAATCCATTTTACCTGGTTGGTAATGAACAACTCAGCCATTTCCAGCTACATCCTGTGGTTTTCAGAATCTTTGTAAAGTTTCATATTCCTGTGTTTTGGTGTGTATTTAATCGTTAACTTGATGGGGGGGGGGAGTGTCCTTCCGGTAAGAGAAAGAAAAACTGTTACCCACTGTAATTGTTAAACTTTTATTTTTAACTTTAGCTTTTAGGAATGTTATGCAGGCTTGCCTCGGGCCCTGGGGGGGTGAGAAGAATTCATGGGTAAAACATAATTCACATGTGAATTGATAAGATACAATGTCATTGTGAATTGATCAGATACAATGTTATTGTGAATTGATCAGATACAAAGTTATTGTGAATTGATAAGATACAATGTTATTGTGAATTGATCAGAGACAATGTTATTGTGAATTGATCAGAGACAATGTTATTGTGAATTGATAAGATACAATGTTATTTCTATTTAGAAATAACAAGGGAAAGTTATTAGGCCAGCGACTTGTCAGCCACCCGAGAAAAGAGACCAGCCTTGAGGCTCCGTGAATATCAGTGGTTTTATTTTTCCAGGTAAGACTTTCTGGATATAAAATAATCACTTGACCCCAGGAACATGTCAGCAGTTTGCTGTTTCCAAGTAAAAGCTTTGATTCCCTCCAGGTTGGGTTCTTCTTCTTGAAAGCTCAAGAAATCAGAGGTCACCTGGGGATGACCACAGTGAGCTGAAAAGGGTTTGTGTTGATCAAATAAGAACACTCTTTTCTCCCAAAGGAATTTTCACCACAAACAGCTACATGTCAGAACTTTCTCCTCATTTTTCAAGCAACATTTCTAAGGTGCTTCTTTTGATTTCAGGTGAGCTTGGAGCTGAAAGTGATATCTGAATTATACTGATTCCCAGGCCCTTCTATAAAAGCAGACTCCAGCCCCCAACTTCCACCAAGAGCTGCGGAAACACCCTGCAACTTCTCTCTTTACTTCTGCTGAATACATTCCCAGCTTTGTCATGCAATGGCATTCCCCAGATTTATGCAAATGAGGGGGCTCTCATTTTCACAATGTTAATTCAATCTTTTTGGAAATCATATCTCTGAGTTTATAATTTCATGTTATGACTATGTTGCATACAGATGAGGCCTCTGTTTTGCTTCTTACCATTCCTGCAAATACTCAGCATCTCCTCAACAAATAGAAACATTCCCACATTACGCTGCGGCTACCCAGTTTAGCTATACAAGCTGTTTTGTTCCCTCAAAAAAGAATGCATAGAAATTATGTTTTAAATCTTATTCCTTGGTCCTTGGGTGGTTGATTTTGGAAAGAATAACTCAACATGCTAAATTCTATGACGGCACTTGTTCTTTGTTGGGTAGAAAACGCCACTTTGGGCCTATATTTCATCAAACTTTTGCATAACCAGAAGGTAGCTTTTATATTAGCAAAGATTCTATTATATGGAAAATTACGGTTGTCACTCAACCATCAACCTCATGCTGATTCCTCTTCCTTTTCCTGATGTTCTTAAACCATAATAAGCCAGAAACTAAAGGATATATTTAAGAACCTAGATGCAATGTTACATTACTACCATGAAGGGAATTGCTACTGCTGTAATTTCAACAATCATATTGACTTTAGCGTTGAGGAAACAGTTTGGCATTTTTCCCCCCAGAGCCTACAAAGACCCTGCTGATGAACCAGTTAGATAATCTTCCCTGAATGAACCAGCTTGATGAAAACCATTTGAATCTTTGCACCCACTGATAGTCACACCAAATATGTGACAATTAGACATCTAATAGTTCATATGCATGCTGCCTCTTTGAATCCTAATGGCATCCCTGCCAGAGGAATATTTTCATAATCCCCATATTATAAATGAGGAAACTGAAGCTAAGAAAAATGAAGTAATTGGCCTGAGATCAAGCAACTGGGAGGTGGTGGAGGTAGACTATGGAGTTCCAATTATTGCACCAGCTTGCCAAGCAGCTCCCTGGAGAGTGGGTTTCCCTGAGGTGCTTCTGTGCCTTCCTACGTTCAGATTTCACTAATAAGTGATGACTCTTTCTCAGACCAATTTAATATACCAACCTTCCACAGGGCAGCTCATCATCATCACCAAGGCAAAGCTGTAATGAATGGAAAGCACTTCCTGAAAGGAAAGGGACTCTTGGGTCGGCTGAAGATCTGTACTTTCTCTGTAACAGAGCGGAAGAAGGCAGTTGGTGAGGTGCCTGTCTAGAATTTCAATGTAAGCCACCAGCACTTATAGGTTTGACTGAAAGCTGGCAGAGTGTGCCAGCTGAAAATTCCATGAAAGAGGCCAACGTATCCCATTAAGTCTCTTTTCAAAGCTGACTGCAACCATTAAAAATTCTTTTAGGAGAGACAGACTTCTTTCAGTGTTTCTGCACAAAATATTTCTTCCTCCTTTTTTTTCCCCACTAGAACTCATTCATACGATGAAGTATCTCATTCCTGAAGGCCTTAGCATATTACAGTGGCACTTTGTCAAATTGCCCATTTGTTCAATTTTACAGGAAGACATCTTTTCACTTAGCAAGTCTAATTCCTTACTTCTTGATTGTGGGTAAAACTTGCGGATAATAAGTTGCATAAGTTCGATTTCACCACCTTAAATGCTCATGAAGAACTCCTCTGCCAAGTCTAATTTTTTACTTCTTGATTGTGGGTGGAAATTAGAATAGGTTCTCAAGTCCCTCAATTTCTGTGTTATGAGGGCCCTCCGTGTACTTGTTCTAAAAGCAATTCTGTTGTTTTTCATGGCCTTGGACTGTAGCTGCATAAGTGAAGTTAGGAGATCCCTGCCTGTGTGTTTTTTCACAAATAATGCACCCAGTAGAAAATGCACCCATGTTACCCATTCAGAGTTTGAAGCGAAAGCTTGAAACTAGCTCCAAAACAGTTTTTTTTTTTTTTTTAAGTAAGGAAATTGTTCTCCTGCTAGAGGTAGATCTTTACAGAATATTCTATGAATGGTGAAACAAACATTGTGAATACTCCTTTCTATTATTAACACCAAGTCTTCAGTAATATTACAAGGTACACCCATTTGCAAGTAAAACTATAATTCAGTTAACTTCAACAGAAAATGATTATTATTAAACCTTCTAATAAACTAGGGGTAAGGCAAGTCCTTTAGCTTGATGGAAACATAAGTAATACGTGCCAGAAAACCAGTTGGAAAGGCCTCAAAGTATAAATTTGATACTACTGGGCTGTGTTTGTTTGCAGAGAATATAAAGTATATTTTCCACCTTTGACATTATGTGTGTGGGTTCATCAAACTCACAGTCAGCTTGGGGTCAATGTTGGAAGTCAATACAAACAGATCCACAAATACATATAGAAAATAATTAGTGTTTATAACCATAGGAATTTTGAAGTTGAAAGGGGCATCAAAATTATGGTTCAGAGTTTCTTGAAGTCATTTCACGAACCACTAGTTAGCTAGGGTGTTAAAATGTGGTCTGCCTTTTATTCTTCTCCGAAAGGGCATCCCTTGGTCAAAAGTTCAGGAAGTATTAGATCAAACAAGTGCAAAGCCGAATGTCTTCTCTTAAATAAAGAGTTTTTGGAACATTTTCCAAGAGGAAAACTTTTTCAGCACTTCTTAACCTTATTTAACTATAATCTCTTTTTCATAAACTATGTTTGGTGTGATTATCAGTGGGTGCAAAGATTCAAATGGTTTTCATCAAGCTGGTTCATTCAGGGAAGATTATCTAACTGGTTCATCAGCAGGGTCTTTGTAGGCCCTGGGGGGAAAAATATGCCAAACTGTTTCCTCAACACTAAAGTCAATTATGATTGTTGAAATTACAGCAGTAGCAATTCCCTTCATGGTAACAATGTAACATTCATCTAGGTTCTTAAATATATCCTTTAGTTTCTGGCTTAGTAAGGTTTAAAAGTAAGAGAAATCAGCATGAGGTTGATGGTTGAGTGACAACTTTGTGAAATGCCAATACTATACAATCCCCCAAATTAGTTGTGTGTACTAACACAAAAGTCTTGTTAAGGTGTTAGACTTGGTGTTAGAACTTAAGGAATTTAATTCACAATTTAATTCCCTTTCTTTTTTGACACCTCAAAACCACTCTGTGTCCTGTGACAATAAAAAACAGTAGAGTATAGTGTTTATATGTATGCACCTCAGAATCTAGGTTGGCATCCCTCAAGTTCTGTCACTTACCAGTGATGGGTCTCAATAAGTTCATATATAAAATGAAACTAATGATAGAGTTGTTGTGGCAAGTAAGGAGTCTGCGTAAAGCATTTATGACTTAGCACTGGGTCATGTTAGCTATGCATTACTTTCACTATTGCTGTTGTTATTACATATCATCATACCTGCTTAGGGATAAATAATCAAGGGTAACAGAAGTTTCTAGAAACCTTTTGATGCATTCACCAGCCTCCCTCCTCTCCAGGAATTATCCTGGGAAGTATGAGGACTGTCCCTCAATTGTAATTTTCAAAAATCAAAAATTTTTGAAGTAAGACACCTGCCTGGTCTGAACCCTGCTACTAAACAGCTGAACTGATGCCTAACTAGTATAGTCCCAGAGGAAGCTTCCCAAGTGTCTGCCTTCCAAATCATGTTTGTGTTTCAATTCTATTGGTTCTGAGAATTACACCTAGTATCAGGATCTTTTTAATAAGTCGTTCCTAGGTTTAATTCACTTCCTTTTGGGTTGCTGCTATTTGCAACCAGATTCTCAAATAATATAAGACATAATGCTAGCATCTGCTTGATCTTCCCATGAAGAGGTAAATTTGGTCCCCCCCACCTTCATGGTCAGTCTTTCTAGTTTAGGTCTTTATCAATGAATGTGGCAATTCTTTACAAGGACATTTAACAAGCTAAGGTTTATTATCTAAGGAAACCCAAATCTAATAAAAAGACACCAGCAGAACATTGGGAACCCAGGAGGAAATAATGATAGAAAACCCTTAAATGACTATGTTCCCAAAAGCAATCATTTTTAAACCATTCATGAACAATCTTCTTAGGGTCTCCAAGGGACATCATGGAGAAAAATAAAGACCTTTAGGAAGTATCTTTCACAAGATGATATTGGTGAATGGAGGCTCTAACTCACACACACAGACACACACAGAGAAATAACGGCGGCTCACATGGGCTCTCATGCAGTTCCGTAAACATTTAATTAATGTTATATCCTTCAACCTTGTTATATGGATTGAGATACGACTGACAAATAAAAATTTTATATATTTCAGTATATAGTGTGATTTTTTTTATGCCCATACATTGTGAAGTGATTGCTGCAATCAAGATACTGAATGTATCCATCATCTCACACGGTTACTTTTTCTGTATTGTGGGAATATTTAATATCTACTCTCCTATCAAGGATACAATATGTTATTAACTACCATCAGCCTGCTGCGCATTAGAGATCCAGGATTTATTTATAAGTTCAAATCTGTACCCTTTGACTACCATCTCCCATTGCTCCCAATTTCCCTAACTCTCTTGGGTCTCACGGCCAAGGAGATGCGTCTTGGCACCAGATCTGGGTCAAGGGTGTGCTGTGGTGGCGGGGACTGTTGTCTGATGCGCAGCACCCCTGGAATGGCCCAGTGCTAAGTCATAAATGCTTTACGCATGGACACAAGAAAATGCCCTTGGCTCTGCCCCTCCCCACCCCTCAGTGGGGAGAGGGAGGCTCCGTGAGTTCAAGATTCACCTTCACCCACAAGCCATCGCCTTGGCTGCGGAAGACATGGCTGCTGGAGGTGACATGGACTCTAACACTGCTTTACGAGAGGTGCTGAGGACCGCACTCGCGCACCAGGGCCTTGAACCTGGAACCCGCCAAGTTGCCACAGCCTTAGACAATAGCCCGGCCCGTCTGTGGGTGTGCGCAGCAGCTGTGATAAGCCTGTGTACGTCAAGTTGTGGGAGGCAATTTGGGCTGAACACCAAATCAGCCTAATTAAGATTGATGACAGCACGAAACCAAGGCAACTGGCGGACAGAGAGAGGAGACACCGCAAGGTGGCCGGTTGCAGCTGTGCAGCAGTTACGGACTGTGGCAAAGACTCTCAGGCCAAGCCTGTCATCCAGGAGCACGCGAAATGCAAGAAGTGGGCAAATAAAACTTGGTCTCATGTTCCCGAAGATGAAATAAATAATTAATAAATACATAAATGAATACATCATTGAAAGGCTACTGCTCTGAGACCTGGGGTGGCGGTGGCATCGGTGCCCAGCGTTGCAAGCGCGGCCCCTGCAGCAGGTGCGGGCGCCTGCGGAGCCGCCAGGAGGCGGGTTCCGGGTGCAGCTGCGGAGGTGGCTTCGGCTCCAATGTGCGCGGACGTGCAGCGCAGCCACAGAGCCGAGGATCCAAGGCCCTGGGTACACACACCATCGGGGGGCCATGGTGGACCTCATTCTAGAGTGTCGCGACATTGATGCCTTCTTGGGGGGGAGGGGGGAGCAGCAGCATCGCCTCTCTGCGAAGTCCATGGCAGCAATGGCCGTTGGTCAGCTCCGTAACCAACTCGGTACAAACCCTGCGGAGCAAACCGCGGGTGTCCACGCGAACCAACAGCAGGGGGCGCTCGGCTGCGGAGCCGCTGGACGCGGGGGCCGCGAGCTCCCGGCAGCAGAGCCGCCTCGGGCGACCTCCCTGGTACGCGCCACCCGATGGGACCAGCTGCGGCTTTCCGCGTTCTCAGCCGTCTCCGCACAGCTCAGGCCTGCCCGTCTTACCCGCGACCCGCCCTGTGCGCTCCCTCTCGGCTTTTTGCCCCACTATGTTGCTGAACATCCTTAACTGCATTCTTGAGATGTCCCCGGGCTATTTTCCTTTGTGTATAGCTGTTTCCATGTTATTTTTTGTGGAAAGATGAATGCTGGTCTCTCTCACGCTGCCGTCTTCCCCGTGTTACTCCTTAGAGATAAATTATAAGAAACAGCAAGCGAAGCGCCAGCTCGGGCCCCAGGCCGTGCAGAAGCCACAGGCGACCGCGGGGGCTCGGAACAGCGACCCCTGGAGGCCACAGTGTGCCATTGCCATACACCTTGACCCCCAGGTAAAAACAGTATGTAATGTTTCCTGAAGGCAACATTTGGCTTTGACTGTAAGTAAATAATAAAGTCTCTACTGGAAACAAAAGCTAAAGACGGGAGAGATATAATTTGTGATAAGATGAAAATAAAGGCGATTACAAGACTGTGTGAGCCAAAGCTATAAAAGTCTGTTAAAGAAAATAAAAGGGTGAACCCAAGACACAAACGCAAACTACAGAGAAATAATTGTAGTGCTCAATGAATACCTAAGTTGATACGGAAAAGTACGGAAGGGCCATAGAAATATAGACAGTATCTGGATCTTAAATTCATTAATTAAATTATGCAACCTTTACAGCCTCAAAAGCAAAATAAACGATGGGCTTGGACAATTAGGAAGCTATTAAAATGTAGGTGAAGTCACAAAATTAGTTCAGGGAAAATCATAACAATTAAAAGTTGATTGTTCAGTTAATTCTGGTAATGCATTTGTCTTGGGAGAAGAATTTACGTCATGTATATATCTACCGCAGGTAGCACAACAGACACACATTAGGTGCTGAAGTTACCTGAATGAATAAGAGAAGAATAAATAATATGATTCCGTAAGCCAATTAATGCATATCAGATATATATAAGTGTCTTATTACAGCTTTTATATTTAAGTCCTTTCTTTTCTGCTCAGCATCCCACATTTTACTTATGAGACCTAAGACAAAGAATTATTATTGCCAATGACTTCATAAAAACAACAAAAACAAGTACAAAGCAGAGCCAGGATTAAAAAACCCAAGTTGCCTGAGTCTTGGTTTATCACCATGAATTCATAAGTTGACACAAAGAATCCCTTTTGCCGTCAGGTCTGTATCCTACCAGGCCTAAAGTCAGAAAAGAAAAAAACAGAGGGGAATATTGGGCTTGACATATATAGGAAAATATATATTAAATATGTAACTATTTAAATTGCACATGAACTTTATGGCCACCCTGTGTAGGGAAATGTATGTGTATGTATATATACAGAGAGAGAGAAATATGTGAGAACCTATAGAAATATAGATTCCCTTGTTTAAAAATTTTCTTACAGCAGAAAATAAAAAAGACAACTAAAATAGTGAGAAAAGTAGTCTAACAGACATTATCACCAGACAAAGAAACCATAGAGAGGTTTCTCAGTGACATCACTCGGGTTAAAAACCAGCCAATTGTTTTCTGAGTAGCACATGAGGAGAAAATCGTATGAACTATTTCCCCTTCTACATAAATCTGTTGACAATTGCAGTAACGATTTTACCATTGTTAATTTTCTCGTAAAATAAAATGAGGGACCCCAGTTGTGTCTTAAAAGAATTGTATATGAAAAACCTGCTGCTTCCCTAATTCTGCAAACTCTCTTTTTCCCAGTTTCTCTGGGCAACTTGCAGGTCAAGTGTTCGTTCTGTCAATGGATAACATAGTTCGAGGCAGAAAGGAAGATTGGTGTGTGGGGTGGGGACAGAAAAAAAGGGGGGAAGAGAAAGAAAGGGGAAATGTGGACTAGTCTTCTAGACCTCAGTAGTTATTTGCATAGAAACACTAAAACATACTTAATATTTTTTTATGGAAAAATCAGGAGTTAGCCCATCTCCTCCTTACGAACTTGCTGTCACCATCATAGAACACAGACAGAAGAGGCAAGTTAATGATTTGAGTATTCTTTTCATCATCTCTGATGAAAAAAAATTAAAAGTGCTGAATTGCTGAACCGGTGATTACTTCCACCAAAAGAGCACTGATCTTTAACCAACTGATTGCCAATACGATAGAATTGGGTTAGAGAAAGTTCAAAAGATAACAGAACTGATTTCTATTGATCTATGATAATAAAGAAGCATCAGCAACCTTTTATGTACAGATCCCCGTAGAAGTTTTCCTTACTGCAACACAAATAGGTTTCAAACAGCAGAATATAAACCTTAATAAGCAATCGGTCCCCAGGAACTACTCAAAGTTCATAATGTGTCTAGAAAGATCCCCCAGGGAACAGAAGGGAATATAATGTTAGGAGGACAGAGATGTCTTTCTTTCAAAGTTTAGGAAGGTTCATAACAATGTAAGGCCCATCATTAAGAAAGCTGTTTGGTAACAGCTAAGAGAGAAGAGTGGGTATGAGGATAAGGCCCCGAAACTGGAAGCTTTTGACCAAGACATCGCATAAAAAATGTGATAATAATATGGCAAAAAGTTTTTATCAGTAATTTATCCCATAGATGAGACCAAATTAATTTAATTCCGATGCCTTTGATGTTCTTTCTTTCATATTTGCACTTCCTTTTGTGGGAAATGGAAGTTTGTGATGTCCAGTAAGAATAAGCAGTATTTCCAAAGTATGTTCTATGAAACTTAAAGTCTGTAATCTCACCAGGGGACAAAGTAATTAGTGTCAAATACACTTGGGAAGCATTGCATATGACAGGACCCACACATAGGTACTTGGGTGTATACTAAAGGCTCTGAGAAGTCCTGCAATAACATGCCTATTTAAATCTAATCAACATCCAACCAAGATCGCACAGTTTGAGAAATACTGAAGTAAAGGTTTTGACATACAGAGCTGGCCAATGTTTGCAAAGGTGGTGGGAAAAGGAAGATTTTTTTTGGCTTTTTATGCTTTTCAGTATCCAGCTTCTGCATAATATTTATGGTGTAATAGGCTTAAGGAAATGGAATATTGATTTAGTCAGTTACAAGCCATGTTAGAAACAAATAAATCATTATTTTTAATGTCACTGAGCAATGTTAACTAGATTATAAGGAACATAGCATTATAATATGAGAAAATGTGAGTATATTTTATTACAGTTTGAAACAAACTATAAAGAACTGAGATTTTTTACATGAACTACGTTTATTTATTTTTTTTTTGAGACAGAGTCTCAAGCTGTCGCCCTGAGTAGAGTGCTGTGATATCACAGCTCACAGCAACCTCAAACACTTGCGCTTAAGCGATTCTCTTGCCTCAGCCTCCAAGTAGCTGGGACAACAGGCGCACTCCACAATGCCCAGCTATTTTTGTTGTTGTTGTTGCAGTTGTCATTGCTGTTTTAGCTAGCCCAGGCCGGGTTCGAACTTGACAGCCTTGGTGTATGTGGCTGGTGCCCTACACACTGAGCTTCAAGTGCCACCCAACTATGTTTGTTAATACAGAAATTTCATCAGAAAAGTGAGATAACAGCATTTATATCGTCATTTAGTAGTCTTGAAGGAATAGCAGTGAAGTTGTCATTCATTAATGAGAAATTAATAATAATAAATTCACCTTTTCACTGTTAGACCCTCAATTACTCACTATTCTCCTTAGATTGTATTACTTTTTTTTTTTTTGAGACAGAGTCCCACTATGTCACCCTGGCATCACAGCTCACAGCAACCTCAAACTCTTGGGCTTAAGTGATTCTCTTGCCTCAGCCTCCTGAGTAGCTGGGACCATAGGCACAGCTATGTGTCACAGATCTTAAGAGAAATCTAGAAGGGCCATGGAATCTAACAGGAGGTGCAGATCTTTATTCATGTATGGGAATTTATATGGCAAGGTGACAATTCTGTTTTAGGGGGAGTCTAAACAGGCTGGCATTGGCATAATCACCCACCAATCTGGAAGAAAACAGAGCTGAACCCCTACCCTACATCATATTCATGAATAAAATTTTAATGCAGGGGGTATCTAATGCTAAATATGAAACATTAAAAACATGGGAAGAACCTTTAGGATGATATCTGAATAATCATGGGGTAAGGAAGAACTTCTTAAGGGATACAGAAAACCTAGAACTCACAGAAAATTAAATACCTTCGACTACATAAAGAATTTGCCACTGGCCAGGTGTGGTGGCTCACACCTGTAACCCCAGCTCTCTGGGAGGCTGAGGGGGGTGGATTGCTTGAGCTCAGGAGTTCAAGACCAGCCTGAGCAAGAGTGAGACCCCATTTCTACTACAAACGGAAAAACTAGACAGTGTTGTGGTAAGTCCCAGCTACTCAGGAGGCTGGGGAAAGAGGATTGGGTGAGCCCAAGAGTTTGAGGTTGCTGGGAGCTATGATGCCATGGCACTCTATCAGGGTGACAGAGGGAGACTCTGTCTCACAGATAAAAATTTAAAAAAAATAATTTAGCCAGCACGGTGACTCAGGCCTATAATTATAACAACTTAGGAAGCTGAGTTGAGACGATTACTTGAGATGAGTTAGAGAGCAGCCTGGGCAACATAGTGAGACCCCCCATCTCTAAATTCATTCATTCATTCATTCATTTTAAAAATTAGTAGAGCCTGGTGGTGCACGTCTATAGTCCCAACTACTGGAGAGACTAAAGCAGCAGGATCACTACAGCCCAGGAGTTGGAGGTTACAGTGAGCTGTGATCGCACTGCTGCACTCCAGCCTGGGCAGTGGAACAAGACTGCATCTCTTAAAAAAGGAAAAAAATAAATGAATAGCTGGGTGTTGTGGTGGGCGCCTGTAGTCCCAGCTACTCGGGAGGCTGAGGCAAGAGAATCGCTTAAGCCCAGGAGTTGGAGGTTGCTGTGAGCTGTGTGATGCCACAGCACTCTACCAAGGGCCATAAAGTGAGACTCTGTCTCTACAAAAAAAAAAAAAAAAATCAATGAACTGGAAGAAACATCTGCAACACAAATAAGATGCAGAGTTCAAGTCCCTAATATGTAGAGGAAAAAGAAACGGAGAGAAGAATAAAAACTCACTCCGAGCCTGGAAGACACTCTGTGGCTAACAAACATGGAAACTGCTCCAGTGCCCCAGTGATTAGGAAAGTGTAAACGACATTCAAAATATCCCTCCGTTTTTCACAAATGGTAAGGACTTGTGAACGGCTGGCAGAAGAGGGCTACTTATACCCTGGGTGAGAGAGATAAGGGCTCGCAGCATTTCTGGGGGACATGTGGGTAGTGTGAGTGTCACCATGAAGTATGACAGGCTTTTCAGAACTACTTACAAAGTTCATTTCAATGAAAAGAATATTTTCGTTTTCCCCAGAAATTTCCATTTCAATTCCACAATTAAGGAAGAAAGCACAAGCTTGCATTCCCACCAACAGAGCAGAAGTGTTCCCTTCTCTCCATATCCACACCAACATCTATAGTTTGGGGATTGTGTGGTGTGGGCTAATCTTACTAGAGTTAGAAGATATCTCAAAGTGGTTTTGATTTGCACTTCTCTGATGATTAAAGATGATGATTTTCATGTGTCTGTAGGCTGTGCCCCTGTCTTCTGCAGAGAAGCTTCTGTCCAAGTCTCTTGCCCACAGTGAAATAGGATCACTTGTTCTTTGGTGGGAATGCAAACTAATATGTCCCTTCTGGAAAGAAGTTTGGAGAACACTCAGAGAACTAAAAGTAGACCTACCATTCGATCCTACAATTCCTCTACTAGGTGTATACCCAGACGACCAAAAATTACTTTATAACAAAGACATTTGCACAAGAATGTCTATTGCAGCCCAATTCATAATTGCCAAGTCATGGAAGCAGCCCAAGTGCCTAGCGACCCATGAATGGATTAACAAATTGTGGTATATGTACAGCATGGAATATTCCGCAGCCATAAAAAAGATGGAAAGTTTACCTCTTTCATGTTTACATGGATGGAGCTGGATCATATTCTCCTTAGTAAAGTATCTCAAGAATGGAAAAGAATACCCAATGTACTCAATACTATACAAAATCAATATATAATCACTCACACTTTCATATGAAAGATAAATCACAATTATAGCCCAGAAAGAGGGAGGGAAGAGAAGGGAGAGGGGAGGAGAGGGAGAGGCCAGGTGGAGGGAGGGTAATCCGTGGGACCTCACCTACCATGCATATTGTAAGGGTGCATGTCAAATCTACTAACAGTAGAGTGTAAATGTCTAAACACAGCAATTAAATAAGTGAGGTGAAGGCTATGTTAACAAGTTTGGAGCTGGGTGTGGTGGCTCACGCCTGTAATCCCAGCACTCTGGGAGGCTGAGGTGGGAGGATTGCTTCAGCTCATGAGTTCAAGACCAGCCTGAGCAAAAGTGAGGCCCCGTCTCTACTAAAAATAGAAAAAACTGAGGCAAGAGAATCGCTTGAGCCTGAGTTGGAGGTTGCTGTGAACTATGACACCACAGCCCTCTACCCAGGGTGACAGCTTGAGACTCTGTCTAAAAAAAAAAAATATATTGGGTGGCACCTGTGGCTCAGTGAGTAGGGCGCCGGTCCCATATGCCAAGGGTGGCGGGTTCAAACCCAGCCCCGGCCAAACTGCAACAAAAAAATAGCCGGGTGCCGTGGCGGGCGCCTGTAGTCCCAGCTACTCGGGAGGCTGAGGCAAGAGAATCGCTTAAGCCCAGGAGCTGGAGGTTGCTGTGAGCTGTGTGATGCCACGGCACTCTACCAAGGGCCATAAAGTGAGACTCTGTCTATACAAAAAAAAAAAAAAAACAAGTTTGATGTACGCGTTCCAAATTATATATAAAATCGGCACATTTTACACCATAAATGCAGTAATGTACACAGTTATGATCTAATAAAAATATTAAAAAATGAAAAAGACGGAAGAAAGCCCTGTTAGAGGAGAGAGTCTGCCAGGCATGGTTAATATAGCCTCGTCGGCAACAATAAGAAAAATAGAAAACAAAGCAATGTTTGTCAGTAGGAAAGGAAATTCACAAGATTATGAAGACATTTTTAAAGGATCGGGTTCTGTTTCTTCTGACCTGAGGCTTACCTGTGATTCACTAACATACAAGCTTTACGAGGGCGGGAAGTGACCTCCCTTGTTAACCGTCCTATTCACCAGGCCTAAAACACTGCCTGGCACATGGGGCTATGCTATGACTGCTTGTTACATTTTTAAAACCACGTAGTAGTATATCGAGTATAAGAATATGTAAAAGAAAAAAAAAAGAATATGTAAAAGAACACACTACCCTGATTCCCCGAAAATAAGACCTACTTACAGGAAAGATAAGACGTCCCCTGAAAATAAGACCTAGTGCATCTTTGGGAGCACACCTTAAAATAAGACACTGTCTTATTTTCGGGAAAACAGAGTATTTCAGTTTTGTAAAAATGTTAAGATGTGATGTACAGATATATCTTTAATATTTTCTATATATGTATATGTATGTATCCATGGACATGAGGGTACAAACTTGCATCCTCGGCTGACTTTTATGTTTGGTTTTGGCCAGGGCCGGGTTTGCACTCGGCACCTCCGGTATATGGGGCCGGCTCCCTACTCCTTTGAGCCACATGTGCTACCCCCTTGGCTGACTTTTTACTTAAGGAGATGGGAGGCAAAGATAGTTATTAGCTTTCTCTCCACAAAGGCTTTTATTTTCCTTTTACCTTTTATATAACAAGAATACATTTACAAAAGTTAAATGTTTTCCTCATCTAATAACAAAAATTCTCAAATGAAACATCTATAGATTGATCAAAGACAATTTTTAAGGAGTGACGTAGGAAGGACAATTGAAATTAGATTCTTAAGCACCTTTTTTCCACTAACCTCCATTGGAGCTCATGGTCTCAGACTAGTTTAAACAAAGAATGATCTATACTTCAGAGCTGATGAGCTAATGTCTGGTAGCTCTTACACCCTTTGTCAAGACACCCTATTAGGTCAAACAAAGGAGCAGGAAAATAAAAATATAGATCATCCGTCCTTGATAAACACAAAGAGAGCCACCAAGTCTGCACAAATGAAGCTTGGGTCTATCTATTCATCTTTGCTGTTAATTACGTGGCTGGAGATGGGAAACTTGTTCGCTGGTGGCTCACATGCCAGCAGGAGTTGGCCACCACAGAGAGAGGAAACAGGACATACTGAGTTCACCTGAGCACAGAGAGGGGGGTAAGATGAGGGGACAGGTTTTGCTGGTTATTCACTGCTCACCACAGAGATGACAGACACATGTTTGGATGGAAGTCAAAGGAAGGAAAAATAAACCAGCAACCCAGACAGTTGGAATCTCTTAAAAAAGAAGCTTGGGTGACACTGCTTTGGGATAGAATAGCAATTAAATGGAGAAATGTTACTTGTCCTGTTGAATATTCAATCCATTTAAGAAAAAAGAAAAGGGAACGTGATAGCCTCATCTCTGAAAACATGTGAGTCGACTTTCAAGCATCGTAGAGATAATATCTTTGGGAGTCCAATTTTCTTGTCTTCTTACTGCCGGAAGGATAGAATTAGTCTGTTCTAATTAAAGATCTCCTCGAAAAAGATCTCTGCCACTTTACTCCAATAAAAAAAAAAAAAACTCGTCATAAAAATATAAATCAAAAGTAAAAGTTGAAGCGGATCTTTATAAAGTTTTTAATTTTATCAATAAATGAATATTGTTAATGTCATGTTTTTCCAAGAAGATAATGCGAGGATTTAGGACTCTTGGAAACATTCTGCTTTCATCTTAAGGGAGCCCAGTTTACACTTTGAAATACAGACGCTGGTGTGTGGGCTTCCAGCCAAGGTGCCCCTAATTAATCAGAGGATCAACTGTGTGTTCAGTGGGAGGTCAGCTACAAAACCACAGATGGTCGCCAAAGGCTGCATTGAATAAAAGTTGCCCAAACAGGGCACTGCTATGCGGCTTCTGTCACCTGCATGCAGCTCACTGCCATTTTGTCATTGACGTGAGAACAGTTACTGTGTCATAAAGCTTCTCATTTTGCTGAAGCGTAAGCCTCTTATCCTTGGAGCAACCCCGTAATATTGGAATAGAGAAAGTAAAATGTTTGTTTCGTTCATTGTTGTTGTTATTGTTGAATTTATTACTGGCTTATCCTGAGAACATAAACACTTATGATTCTGTTAAACGTCCAGGCAGGCTGTTAAGTAGCGTTGGCAGGTAAGGACGCTGATTTTAGAATGAGATGGAACTGGAGTCAGATAATAATAAATTAGCTCTGCTGATGGTTCACTGTGTGATGTTAGAGATGTTAGTCTCTCTAAGCTGCTTATTCCTATCTTTAAAATAGAAGAGTGAGATCCACCTCGTAGGTCATGGTGCGGGTTACATAGGTTAGCATACACAATAAATTCATTGTATAGAGAATGCATTTGACAAACGGTAATAAAATACTTGGAAGTCAGGGGCTGGGGGAAAGAGGGAAAATGATCATGAATTTTCTCCAGATGATGGTTTAAGAAAATCCAAGCAATATAAACACATCTTTCACTGTAGATTATTTTTCTAAATTCATTACCCTCTCATAGTCCTAAAGGGTCTATTTCTGAAGCTTAAATCCTAAATTCATGAAATGATTTAACGGATGTGGAAGACTAAGGCAGGTAACTGGTAAGTGGTTCCTTTTTCTAGTGTTTGCTTTGGCTTACATTTATTCGATAGCTATTTTCACTTAATTAAGAAAAAGTATAGTGATAGAAGAAATAGAATTGAGAGAATGTGAATTCTCATCCCCTATCAACAACTGGTAAAAATCTAATTGATAACAAGAAGGCATCAGCAAAGTCTTATCCCTGGGTAAACAGAGTAGGAGAAATATACTAAAAGAAAACTTCCCAGGCGGCGCCTGTGGCTCAGTCGGTAAGGCGCCGGCCCTATATATTGAGGGTGGCGGGTTCAAACCTGGCCCGGCTGAACTGCAACCAAAAAATAGCCGGGCGTTGTGGCGGGCGCCTGTAGTCCCAGCTACTCGGGAGGCTGAGGCAAGAGAATCGCTTAAGCCCAGGAGTTGGAGGTTGCTGTGAGCTGTGTGAGGCCACGGCACTCTACCAAGGGCCATAAAGTGAGACTCTGTCTCTACCAAAAAAAAAAAGAAAGAAAGAAAACTTCCCCTTAGTCGCCTAACAGAAGGCACAGCACTCTTTGGTGTTTCTGTTATTGTCTTGTTTCTTGGTTTTGTTTTGTTTGTTTTTGCTATATTGTGGCGTCTGGACAGGACAAACCTGTTTGAATTTTACCAGTGACCGTGGCCAAGTCATTTAATCTCTCTGTGCCTCACTTCCCACACAACAGAAGAGAAGCTAGAATACTGCCTCCCTCGTTAAAGTGGGCCACAGAATATGCATGTCTGGTGATCTTTATTTATTTATTTATTTTTTTTTTTTTTTTTTTGCAGTTTTTGGCCGGGGCTGGGTTTGAACCCGCCACCTCCAATATATGGGGCTGGTGCCACCCATGTGTGGTGATCTTGATGATTTTTATGCACATAGAAGTTTAAAATCCACTGCTCTAGGCTCAGCACCTGTGGCTCAAGCGGCTAAGGCGCCAGCCACATACACCTGAGCTGGTCAGTTCGAATCCAGCCCAGGCCCACCAAACAACAATGACAGCTAAAATCCACTGCTCTAAAGTCATACTTTGAACAATAGCAATAAAATAGCAAATAAAATATTTCTAATACCCAAAGTAAGTCAGTTAATGTGCCTTTACTGAATTATTATCCTGGATACACTTAGTAACTAGATCTTTCATCGTCAATAGGAGAGCTTAGCATATATAATATGTTCACACTGTGTGCGTGTGTGTTCTCGGCAAGATAAAAGAGAAAAAGAAAGAGAAAAAGAAAACACCCACATGATTTGAAGTGGGTTTTTCCATTAAGCGTCTGTTGGCTGTGACTGCGTGATAACACTTGTGAGTATGATACTAATGGTGCAGTTGCCTAATGGACTCAACACAAATAATGCAGAAAATTACAAATAAAGCAGACTCAATTACCGCTGAACGCGGGGAAAAGGCAATCGAAGATTCAACACGCCCCGGTCTGTGTTCTCCCCATTCCTTCTACTCAGTTAAGATCGGCGTAGGGCCAGAGAAATTCCCTTTTCCAATTATTTCCTGTGTTCTCTCAAAGGCCTTTTCCTCTCTCAGCTTCTTTGATTGATCCCACGATCAGGGCCAACTTATTTAATGTTGTGTAGCCCAATTCCTACCATGAAAGAGACAAAAGACGGCCATACCGGCTTTAGGGGAAGAAATTAACCCACCTTTCATGCTTAGTAGAGGTTAGATTCAGTGATAGGAACTTTTTAGTTCAATTAATTTCTATGATTACCTATAAAATAAGTATTATGATTTCCATTTAAGGAAAAAGAATCTCAAAGAGTTTTAGAAATTTGAACACGTTACTTGGACTAGTATGACACCATAAGATTTGAACCAGACATGCCTAATTTGTGAAAGTGGTGCAGTTTTTAGCTACCAGGAATAAAGACGGGACTATTGAACAGCAAAGTTCCCAGTTCCAAGCAACAGAGCTGAGACTTGGCAGACGTCAGCAGACAAGGAATTTACTAAAAGACTTGCTGGGGGGATCACAGAATCGATGAGAGGGCTGAAGGGCCGTGTGGAGTTTCACACACAGGAGCAGCGTCTCTTCATACCACTGGGAGAACTCGATGAGGGAACAGCCACTCCTAGAGCTGGCGTGGTCATTAGAAGCTGCATCACTGCCAGGATGTCCTGGAACTCAGGCTCACCACTGCCACCATCACTCCCAAAGAGTCCTCCTCATGGCTCTGCTTCTCTGCAGGCCCAAGCTCCCAAATATTTAATCCTTGCTTTATACATTATCTCATGCAGAGCATTTTGCCTGCGTTTGTTCCTCACAAAGTCTCCATAGAGGTGCACACTCCTCATCCTCAGTTCGCAGACAAAGAGCTGAAGTTCTGACAAGCGACGTGACTTGCCCAGGATCACAAACCCAGTAGGTGGCAGCTGGTGGAGCCATTTCACTCCCATTCCTAGGTGGCATGGTGTAGTTAAAGGGCCACCATGGTTTGGGAACCATACAAAGGTGAATACAAATCCTGGCTCTTTAAATCTCCATCCTGAAAAAGAGAAAAACAAAATAGTTTGGAGCTGTGCATTTAATTGGTGGAGACTAGGTCATACGGTCATGCCCCAGGTTTGAATTGAAGAAGGCTGAAAGAACTGGTATCTTGGCATTTACAGTTTTTTGAGAAACTGGCTCTGATTCTCAATTACATTTATGAAAATCACAAACAGAAAATGGGGTCAGATATGGACAGCAGAAGAAAATGTCTGTGTCCACTGCAACCCACCTTTTCGGTTGCCCAACACTGATACTGATGTACTACCCTCCTCAACTCTTCTAATACCTATAACCAACTAGCATGTAACCAAAAACCACATTCACCGGCTATCCACACAACATGATCAGTGACTGCACCCAGTATCAAGCCCAGGATTTCCGGGTGATGTCCATTCTCCATCTAGGTTATCTGGTCCAATAGTTTTATTCTATAAACCATGAGTTTAATTTTAAAGTTAACCCAGTATGCACATACCCTTTATAAAACATTGGGGGAGAAAGTTGGGAATAATAAGAAAATTTGTTAAGGTTCGTAAAACAGACTGTGTAAGTCAAAATAGACCGTGTTATGCTACAGTAGCAACCCCCAAACCTCAGTGGCTTCCAAGAACAAAGGTTTACTTCTTTTCCCTTGCACAACATGTTTATTATAGAGCCGCAACTCTCTCCACATGGTCAACTTTGAAACCTATGCTGATGGAGTAATCTCTATTTAAAATATTGCTAATCTTATAGTGTAAAAAAAAAAGCACAGAAAAGGTTCGGTGCCTGTGGCTCAAGCAGCTAAGGCACCAGCCACATACACCTGAGCTGGCAGGTTCCAATCCATCCCAGGTCCGCCAAACAACAATGACGGCTGCAACAAAAAATAGCCAGGCGTTGTGGGGGATGCCTGTGGTCCCAGCTACTTGGGAGGCGGAGGCAGGAGAATCGCTTGAGCCCAGGAGTTGGAGGTTGCTCTGAGCTGTGATGCTACGGCACTCTACCCAGGGTGACAGCTTGAGGCTCTGTCTCAAAAAAAAAAAAAAAAAGAAGAAGAAAAGATAAAGCATAGAAAACCACTTAGTGACTTAAATTACTTAAGTCACTTAAATCACTTTTGTTCACTTTTCACCAACTAAAGACATTAACATAGTTAAGTATGAAGTTAGTGAGGTGGAAAAATATGTGTTCTTTCCCCTTGGGGAGTACAGCAATATCTGCCGTACCTGCAGTTTTAAATTCTGGTCACTGAAGGGAAGATGAGATGGGCATCTTCATACATGGCAGCAAGGCCACAGTTTTTGTTTATTGTTTCTTTCCCCCCACTCTTCGTCATGGCTTTACCCTCAAGCCCTCCACCATCACTTCCCATGGCTGGGATTGCTTCACACGACAATAACGAGAGGCCCCCCAGGGGAAATCCAGGGTTCCCTCCTGCCTCAGTTTGTTTCATGCCACGATAACAGAATACTTGATGCTGGGTAATTGATTTTAAAAAAAAGAAACAGAAATTTAATGCTCACAGTTCTGGAGGCTGAGAAGCCCAAGGTCAAGGTGCTGGCATGTTCATTGTCTGTTGAGGGCTAATCTCAGCTTCCAAGATGCTGCCTTGAATGCCATGTCCTTTGAAGGGGAGGAATACTAAGTCTTCACATGGCAGAAGGATGAAGGACAAAAAGGGACGAACTCTGTCTGCCAACCCCTTTTAGAACAACATTAAACCATTCATGACATAAACACCTCCCCAAAGGCCCCACATTCCAACACTGTTTCATTGGGAATTCAGTTTCCAACACCTGCATTTTGGGGAACATGTTTAGAACATGGCATCTCCATTCTTCCCTTTAGCCCCATTGTGTAGAACCTACCAAGTTTCAACCATGGCCATCAGGATCAATCATTATGGCCAGTGTCTGCCCCTTTTGAAATCTAGTCACACTACCAAAAAAAGCTCAAAATGTCTTAGCTTCCAAATTATTTGAATGACAGTAGTAAGATTCCCTGCGTGGGCAGAAAATGTCTAAACTCACAAAACCTAGAGTCACAGGGATAGGCATAAAATGTGTATACATTGATCAATAAGCACAATAGGGAAACATACCCTTTTTTTTTACTCTTTATATCTAGACCTGGGTGTTCTGGCTACTAACGAAATGACTACATGTATTGACCACTGATTTGGTAAACAAAACACAATCCATATAACAGTACCTTAAACATATAAAATGTTGTCTCCTAGATTGTACTGTAACTGAGTCTCTACTATCTCCTTAATCATTCTTGATAGAGGGGAAACATAGTAAGACTGGGGAGTACCACCAGCATCAGCCTATTGTCTTAATTAATTCACTGTGAAAAATTACTGAAAAGAGCATGGAGTTTTCTCTTTACTCAGAGTTTCTCATGAGAAGTGATTTTCATTGTGATAATTCTGTGTGATGCAGTGAGTAAGTCTATCGGTGTTGGAAGCATCTGTCAGAATAAGAAGGAAAATATGAATCTACAATATGTGTCTATTCCAGAGAGACAGATAATGTCTTCTTCATGACAGAAGGGCCACCTGGGTCATGATAGCAGGGACTCAGAGTTGAACTCTGACACTAACGGTGATATAGTAGTCAAGTCAGATTTGGTGGAGGGCAATCAATTTTGTTGATTTCAAACATAGCTACTGTCCTCATCATTCACAACATTTTTCAAGATCTCATTAAGAAAGTACCTCAAAGTGGCTAGGAAAGAAGGCTGCAGATAGGCACAGGTTAAATCATCTCATCCTTATCATTAAGAACTTTCTCTGCAGTGAGGATTTTTTGATGGACATTAACATGGGAAGCATATAGATAGATTAGGTATAGGTATAGGTATGGAAGTAGATATAGATAGATATAAATAAAAATACAGCTACAGACAGGTATAGGTAAAACTATTACATAGTATGAACCAATTCCCAGAGTTTCATCCACCTACTTCTTCATCAAACCTCCCGGTCACCAGTCCTCTGCTCTCATTCCTTCCAAATCTATGACCATCTATCTGGATCACTGACTACTACCTATAAATAGGTAAAGCTAAATACATATTTATTTCAGAGCATCTTCCCTTTTGCATTATTCAAACTCTGTTTCCTAAAGAATTTACCTTCTTCCTCGCATTTCAAAGCCAACACTACATGAGAACATCACAGCTGTGCACATAAGAAGCATATTGTGTAGCAATGACTAAGGTCAAATATTTCCTGTCTCAACCAATGAGCATAAGAAACCCATAACGATACTATATAGATGGATGGGCTTAATAAACATACTGAAAGTGTGGTCAACAAGATCATGCATCTCGGTTTGTTTTCACTGCCTACTCGGGCCCAGACTCAGATATCCCACTTCAAATGATGCAAGAGTATTCCTGGATATCCCAAATTTATGGCTTGTGATGTAGATAATATATAGTCCATCATGAGCAGCTTGGGTGGCCGGGCTACCTCATGTCTTTGGTCAGACTTCAACCTCTATCGTGGTGTATTAACAAGGCAAGGTCTGTTTTTCAAAGAGGGAATAATAACCTACTAAAAAGAGCACCACATCACTCCAAAACCCTGGCTATTTCCACTCTGATTCTCCTATCTGCTCCCAGCGACCATGAACATCTCAATTTGTTTCAGACACTTCGACCACTACTGATCACGTCTACCATTTAGTAAGAGTTGAAAGAATTGTTTGTACAGTACCTTAGACCAGCTGGGGAAGCTTCTTTTGCTCTAAACACCACCAACAAAGCTGGTAGCTTTTGTAAATGAGTCCTTTGTGGCATATATTGATTCCAACATGCAAAGGAGCCCTTCAATTGCCTCTTATTGCCAGAGAGGAAAAAGTCTAGCAACTTGTCTTTCAAATTTGGAGACATTTTTAGAAAATTCTCAGACCAATAAAGCTTCAGAAATCTCATCAAAGTTGTATAATTCTGTATTTTGAAAGCTTTATCTCCTGCCCTCTAGCTTTTATGTATCTTCCAATGCATCTAGACATCCGCTATACAGGCCCTACCATCACCCACTGTCCATACAGTACACCAACATGGTTTTCTGCAGAACGCTGAGAAAATGACAGTCCCTGAAAAGGAAACTGTGGCACAGAGCCAGCTAGTTGATATAACTTTCCTAGGTGAGAGCAAACCTCTTGTGGGTATTAGCTATATATTGAAACAGAGAAAACAGCCTAGTGAAAAATTCTGGCCATCACGATCCTCTCATACAGATGAGAGAACAGATGCCTGATGTAAGGCCCTTAAAGTGAGGAAAGAGCTGGGAGAACTGTACAGTCGTAGGCAGAAGACTGAATCCGGACCCGTGCCTCTCACCACTTATGAAAATTAACTCACGATGGATAAAAGATTTAAATCTAACACACAAAATGATAAAACCTCTGGAAGACAGGATGGGAAAAACTCTTAATGATATCAGCTTTGGTAAAGAATTATGAAGAACCCCAAGGCAATAGCAGCTACAGTAAAAATAAATAAATAGGACCTGATTAAGTTAAAAGTTCTGCACAGCTAAGGACACAATCAAAGCAAGAAGACAATCTTCAGCATGGAAGGAGAGATTTGCATGCTACAAATCGAACAAAGGACTGATAACCAACATCTCGAAAGAACTCAAGCAGATTAACAACAACAACAACAAAAAAAAAAAGAGCAATGGCTCCATTAAAAACTGGACAGGAGACATGAACAGAATATTTTCTCATGAGGACAGATGAATGGCCAAGACATGAAAAAGTGCTCATCTTCTCTAAGTAGCAGAGAAATGCTAATCAAAACCACTTTGTGACATCATGTAAACCCAATGAGAGTTGGGCTCATATTACAAGGTTCAAAAGCAACGGATCTGGCAAGGGTGCGGAAAGAATGGAACACTGGTACACTGTTGGTGGGACTGCAAACTAGTACAGTCTCCATGGAAAGAAGTATGAAGATTCGTGAAACAACTAAAAGTAGACATTCCTCGTGATCCTGCAATCCCATTACTAAGTATCTACCCCAAAGAAAGTCATTTCACAACAAGGACATTTGCACTTGAAAGTTTATAGCAGCCCAATTCACAATTGCAAAAATGTGGAAACAAGTGCCCTTCAACATGTGGCTGGATTAATAAACTGTGGTGTATGTACACCACGGAATATTATTCAACCATTAAAAAAGATAGAGATTCTGCATCTTTTGTAACAACCTGGATGGATCTGGAGGACACTCTCGTAAGTGAAGTATCACGGAAATGAAAAAACAAGAATTGGGGCAGCGCCTGTGGCTGAAGGAGTAGGGCGCCGGCCCCATATACAGGAGCTGGCAGATTCAAACCTGGCCCTGGCCAAAAACTACAAAAAAAAAAGAAAAGTAAAGAAAAAACAAGAATGGCTTGTTTTCAATACTAAGTTGAAACTAGTAGATTAACAATAGTTGCTCACTGAGGGACTTTACCTAACAATTGCAATCAGTGTAACCTGGCTCATTGTACCCTCAATGAATCTCCAACAATAAAAAAAAAAAAAAACCAATACTCGCTCACTTAAGAGAAAAGCTCAATTAAATTCAGGAAGGAAGCGGAGATGAGGAGAGAGGATCTGGTACTCTACCCAAAGGGCACAACGCACAGGTGTGAAGGGAACAAGTACAACTCAAACTCTACCTTGTAATGTGAACAAGGCCACTTAATCAGGGGACCCTCATGTTAATCTTAACTTTAAACAAAAATTTTCAAAAGGAATGCTCTCTGCTCTTCCACTTCTGTAACTCTAGATACCTCAAAGGACAGAGACACGACACGTTCTAAATTCTTCTTTCCTTTTCTGTAGGTCTAATCTCTCCTGGAGGTAGGGGACAGCAAGAAAGGGTGAATATTAAAAGCAAATCCCCCCCTTTTTTTATTTTGAAAACTGTTTTATTAGTAGTAATAGAGAAAAATGATAGTAATAACAATGGCAATAATACTAGATACTTTTAGTGAACGCTTATTATGTTCCAGTGAAAGTACTTCCCAAGTATTATCTTACTTTAAACGACACGATGGTCCTATGAGGTCGGTTTAACTGTTATCATTCTCACTTTACAATGAAGAATCTTAGGCTCAGAGAACTTAAGTTTCCCAAGATCCCACAGCCAGGAAATGATTAAACCAAAAATGTGGCACAGAACCTGAGACCTTAACCACTTTGCTGAACAAAGCAAATCCCCCTTTACCTAATTCCCTACAGTTCTGGTTCTTTAGTTCTTTCCTTGGAGTCACTGTTCCCTGGAGTCAAGACCTTCATGTGGTATGCATCCCAGTGCTGGCTCACTTGGGGGACACCTCTGCCTTCGTCACTGAGGTGTGCAGGGCCACCTCGCTGCACACTCCCCGATGGGAGAGACGGGCCCACCTTGCCCTCTCCAGCTGACCTCACCTGCTCTGTGTATGGTCCATTCCACCTGCACGTGCTGTCGAGCTCCCTTCCATGTGGTTCAAGTGGTTCAAGTTCAGATGTCTCCCATGTGGTTGACTTGATCCCCAAGAAACTAGATTATCATGGCACCACCCAATTTGAAATGCAGTCAAGGGACCTGCAGGAACCCTAATGAGCTCCCTTCCATGTGGTTCAAGTGGTTCAAGTTCAGATGTCTCCCATGTGATTGACTTGATCCCCAAGAAACTAGATTATCATTGCACCACCTGATTTGAAGTGCAGTCAAGGGACCTGAAGGAACCCTGCCACCCTGCCGAGCCCCCTTAAGTAGGTACCACAGCCTGAAACCCCACAAGTGCTTCTCTAGAAGGCGCCCCTCACTTTGCGTTGAGCAGAGGTGAGCACCCCATGCTCTTCCCACAGTGCAAATACTGCCCCAAGGCTGACCCTCAAGGCTCTTTCTCTCCACTCCAATATTTTTATATGGGCTGGGAAAGGTGTAATCGGATAAGGGACTCCTGCACCCCTTACGAAGCTCTGTAGATTTAATTCTGGCCTCAAATTTGCTATTTTTAAAAACAATTGGAATACTTAATAGTTGTTACTTTTAGTTACAGGCCTTAATGCAAATGTCTGGGCAGCAGGAAATAAAGATTTTTTTGGAAGTTTTGTTTGTTTGTTTGTTTCTTTGTTTGCAAAAATAGTGAATAATTCCAATAAAATACCTAGGGGGGGAAAGTTAGGAATTTAGTCATGTGGAATTTTAAACATGATTTTAAAAATCATGTGGATTCTTAGCTTTAACATGAATGACCAACATTTAATTTGACCCAGGAAATACGCAAAGCTCTTCAGATACACCGTTTCTTTCCATCCAATTAAAAGTGATTCATTTTACTGTGCCCATTTGACATATGGAGAAACTGAGACTCACCTGAGTTAAGGTGATTTGCCAACGTCAGACATCTCCTCCTTACACCACATCCCTGAGATGACGTTTAGAACATTCCTATCACCGTTCATTTGCCTCTTTTTCTAATCTTTGTTTTACTTGACATCTTCTCACTTAGATGTTTTTAACTCTAACATACAACAGAAGGCAACAGAGGGAGACTGTCTCAAAAAAAAAATCAGAAGAAGAACTGGGGGGGCGGGGTTCTTAGCAATACTTAAATATTTGGAATATTTTGCACATTACCTTGTTCTATCATTTGGATAAATTTTTCTTCCCTATTCCTACACCAAAAAAAAAAAAAACAAAAAAAAACACACACACACACATATCTACAAAATTTATGTAATAACAAAGAATTACAAAGTTTTGATACACAGACACAAGGTAGAATTTCTTTTTTCCTCTTTTATTTCACGTACTATTCCATCTTATGTTTGGGAATTAAAATGTTTGGGAAATAAAATAAGAGAAACCGTAAGGATCTCCACACCCATGCAATTGCCTCCTCTACGGAGGAGAAAGGGAGAAATGAGAAATGAACCCTCTCTGTATCCAGAATTCCCACTGTCTCCTTAACCAATAGCCTGAGACTGAACGCTGAATAAACTTGACTTGATTTCCCTGGGGCCAGCAGCTCCCCCCACAGCCTTCCTGGGTGAGAGACGGTGGCAGCCGCAAGCTCAGTGACTTGACACTTGGCAAACATTCCTGCACTCTTTGATTGCCCAAGGGCATACAGCAGGGCCTCAAATAAATGCAGATTGAACTAAGGGCTGTTCTTGCCTAGCTCCTTGCCAAAATGTGCTGCTTTTTGAAGAGGTCTGGAAATGTAGGAACCTGCAGGCCCAATTATCATTAAATCTTCCACAAAGAGCACCTTTCACGGGAAGGCTTGCCAAGGATTTTACTTCCTTATGGTCTGGTAGCCAATTTGGAAGAAGGGGATAGGAAAGGCAGAATGGAAGACGGATGGAGAAAGTCTGATCAGGGGAAAGAAGGCAAAGAAAAGGAGAAATTCGCTGGATCATGGCGTAGTGAGCACATCTCAGCCCGTGTTTCCTTCAGTGAAGATTCTAGGTCCTCCTTTGTTCCCCTCTGAATATGGGTTTAAGTAACTGATGCGCAGCCTTTCACTGCTGTCAGGGTTACGGTGAGCATAATTCGGCCTCCAAAAGGTCACATGGTACAAGCAGCTGGGTACTACTTTTAAAGTCATCAAAAATGTGTAGAATAAAATACTTAAAACCATCTATTTTGTTGATTCAGGCTTATTCAACCTCTTGCTAGTGGGAGCTTTTACCGTACCCTTGAGTTGCTCGCTTGATAGTATTTGCCTCCAGTGAAATCCTGTTTGGGAACTCACGTTCTTTTTTTACACACTGAGATCCAAACTGTTCTGAGCAGGCCCAGCGTTATTAAAATGATTTCCTGCAGTCACACAGTGACCTAAATGACAATTGACTTTTGCCTTCCATTAACAGAATGCATTCAGATTTCAATTCCATGATGAATGCAATTCATGCTTCACATTATGTTATTTTAAACAATACCGCAATGTAGGTTTGTGAATAGTGCTTTCAAATCTATTTCCAATGTTGGTATCTTTGAAAGGATAAACTGAAAGGAGTCCTATGCCCTTCTGCATTCTGATTCTCTGAAAATGCATTTGAGCATTTAAAGATGATTAGCTTTACACACTCTTAGAGCACCATCAGCTTCTCTTAGGATGTGTTATATAATCTGAAACAAAAAGTTTCTCCTCCTGCCTGGCGTTACACAATACAGAGGGGCAGAAGAGTTGAAGCAGCCTAAAAATGTCTTTCAACACCCATTAAAAAGCAGTAAATCCTTAAAATGATTTCCCAATGCTGTTACACGTTTGGGTTTATCCTCTCTTCTCCTCTAATTAATAACAACAAATTACTCATAATAGCCAGATGGATGACTCTAAGATTAGTCTGAAGTTTTATCTCAATTCTAGAAATAGGAGATAAATTTGGGAGATAAAATAAGAGAAAAACAAAACCCTGTTTCTCTTAGCATCTTCATTTTTCCTCCTAGATTTTAATTCAGATTTTATTCTTTCATGGTTCTAGAACAGAATGTGTTGCAGCTGTGAAACTCCTGATGAAAACAAAAAACTCACTATGGACATTTATTTGATCCAGCTCATGATTAATATGGCGAATCACATATAGTCCCAACCTTTTGAATCTCTCTAAAGAATTACATTTCTGTCCACAGGCGTGTCACTGTTAAAAAATGAGCCACCTAATAAAAGAACACACAGTATATTAATATGCAATTTCTCCCCCAGGATGAATGCTAATTACTGACAGTGCAGCCTTATGCCTGGTCGTTGATAGAGAAAGACTTTCTAGCGATCTTGATTGCTGTCATCACTCTTATTACTCCTTTGATCCACGTTTTAATTTGAAAGACTTCTGAACATAGGCTATGGGGCTAAAGGTGTTTCCAGATCAAATACAACTTAGCTTAAAAACTTGTAAAGGGAGGAAGGGGGAGTATATTCTAACTTACTTCCAAAAATTAATTTGGTCTGCATGAAAAGAAATGTCATTATGTTAAATAATTGCCCTCTTGAAAGCACTTTTGTACTTGCCGTCAGGCAGTCTCATTAACCTGTAAAGATAATTCAGTCGCCTACCATTTTGTTCTTGTTTGTTTCCAATTGAGCATTATGTAAATGTGGGTTTTCTACAAATTATAGGACCTGTGAATGTTTGTTTCAATTGTTTGTTGGGTTGAGGTGTTTTTTTTTTAATACCAGAGACTGGTAGAAGGGAATAATTCTCACATACACCCTTCCTTGTTTGACCCACCTATCCAGTTCTTTTTCTTCTTTGGGCCCTTATAGTTATTCCACAGTCCATATCCTACAAACTCTCATAACTCACTACAAAGAAACTTTAATAAGGTATCAAGGCTAGACACCTGTCGCTCAGTGGTTAGGGCACTGGCCACATATACTGGGATTGGCAGGTTCAAACCCGGCTCCGGCCAGCTAAACAACAATGACAACTACAACCAAAAAATAGCCGGGCATTGTGTTGGGCGCCTGTAGTCCCAGCTACTTGGGAGGCTGAGGCAAGAGAATCACTTAAGCCCAAGTGTTTGTGGTTGCTGTCAGCTGTGACGCCACGACACTCTACTGAGCACAGCATAGTGAGACTCTGTCTCAAAAAATAAATAAATAAATAAGGGGGTGGTGCCTGTGGCTCAAAGGAGTAGGGCGCCGGCCCCATATGTCTGAGGTGGCAGGTTCAAACCCAGCCCCGGCCAAAAACTGCAAATAATAATAATAATAATAATAATAATAAGGTATCAAGTTGCAAAAGTCAAACTCTTGGCCACTTACTACTACTTCAATGTATTTGATATCAAAAATATATCCCAAGCTCTTTGTGGAAACCTAACGTTTTTAAGAATTTTGTTACAATCATCTTTATTACCCCCCAAGTGCCTCGCATGGAGTCTGAGATTGAGAAGGTTTTCATCTCTTGGCTTTCACCTTACCCAGCCCTGAACTCTGCACGGAAATACCTCTGATCAGGCACGTACACATCAATCTAATAAATGCTAGAGTTGAGCCACTTGTCCCTTGGAAGTGGTTTGAAAATCAAACTTTGTACTGTTTTGATTAATATATGCCTTCCAGGGCAAGGAGTACAACTGACCTTACCTATTTCCAAGATTGAAAAAGTGACAACTATAACACCTGTCCTTTCATAACTAAAAGTTTTAAGTTAATGGGATCAGAGTTCAGCAAATTATATCAGAATTTTCTTTACAGGTCAGAAGAAGAAAACTCATTACAGGATGCCCACAATTTAAAGCAAAACCAGTGAATAATTAAAAGACCCAATATAATACCTGGAAGCTGAAAAGCCATCCATGGTGCCTGCTGGAAGGACATTCAACGACAATACTTAACAAACGATAATACATTGGGAGGGGAAGAAAAGCAAAGTCTCTAAAAAGAACTGCCTATGTGTAGCTTGACCTTCAAAACAGACCAGTAAAAATGCGAGACCCTGAAAATTGCCATAGCAAGAGAGTAAGCCATGTCTTACTTGAGGTTCCTTTCTGTGATTTGCTTAGTTGCACTCAGGACCTTCCCAAGTCTGCGCTCTGCATCCCAGGAGGCAGGACAGTGGCTGACACGTAGTGGCCAGTCCAGGTAAGGTTTGTTGTTGAATAGAGGTGCCTGTTCTTAGGTCCCTAAGCTTGTACTTGTCAGTTAGCTTAGGTGATGGACAAATTGCAGCCCTCAGAAATACAAAAGGCTGCCAACCTTACCTTGATTATGAAATGTCATAGGGCAGAACGCAAATGTAGATTCAAACCAATCAGAAGTTGATAGGATGGTTTTAGAGCTGGTAATTTGTCTTTCGTTTTGTTTTGCTTTGTAACAATCTCAGGAAGTAGTTCAACTTCCAAGGGAACTCTTCGCCTCTTCCCTTCTCTGTGTGTTCTCGTTCTATGGTGTGAGGCCTATGAAAATTTCCCTGTGCCCCTGTGAACCCTTGCAGCATGACAAAGATTCCTGCCAGGTCTATTTTCCCTGTACCCTATAAGATAATGACCACTCCTCCCCTCCTCACACATTACCTGAGAGACCCTTTCCTTGAAACTCAAAGTTTATGACCAACATACAGAGAGAAGACTTTATATTTTTTAATTCTAACATCCCCCCCAAAATAAGATGTTGTTTTATACATGTAAATGAATCATCAGTACACTTTATTCCTTTATATTAATACAGTTCAAAGTTATTTTGATGAACATCATCAGCTAAACATATTTGATTCCTAAACTTCAAAATTCACCAAGGAACAAACAACTACTACTGATGGGATTTTTTGGAATATTGTCTAATGCACCTAATATAGTTAAATCCTCTCCCAAAAATGATCTGCTTGCTATAATGTCCCAGTAATTAGCTTTGCAAATGTTCCCCAGAAAGCATGTTTTAATGAGCCAAATGACCCTGCCCTGCCACCACCCACCTTAACCTGCAGTTGGTCCAGTCCCCTGTCCCTTTGCTTTAGACTCACACAGCAAAGGAATGTTCGGTACAGTAGTAACTAGGGATCGCTAACTCTGCTGCAGGAAATCAAGAGGAAAGTGGGAGAAAAGGGGACAATTGGAGGAAGGAAATGGAGAGAAAAGTGCATCTGACCCAGAAAGGGACATTTTTTAATGCTGGTTCCATTTCATCATTTCATCATTTTATCTCTCTTCAATACCAGACTTTACACATTTTCTTACAGTTTTTACAGCAGATGCATGGTCACCTTCACCTCCATTCAAAAAATATTATCTCTGTAAGGGTGGCCAGCTTGTTCCCAAAGGCCCACACAGTTTGTTTGTGCTTATTCTTTCAGTAGTAAAAGAGAATGCTGCTGTCCATGAATCCCCCAGCACTTCTCTCTTTTTTTCTTCCTTCATTTATGCCTGAAATATTTGCCTTTACCACGACTCGGAGGTAGAGTTAAAGCATGCACCTTCTCTAATAGATGTTTCATATAAGTATTTTATTTCCTGATTGATCACTTAAAATCTACGGGGTGTCCCAAAGTAAATAAAGATGCATTTAGCTACAATTTTTCATTTTCCCTGCGTGTAGAGCCCATACGGATGACTTTTGGGACTCCCTGGAGTATCTGCATATATGTATAAAGGTACTGACAGTGGGACCCACGTATAGTACCTGCATATATGTATAAAGGTACTGACTTGGGGACCCCCGTATAGTACCTGCATATATGTATAAAGGTACTGACAGTGGGACCCCCGTATAGTACCTGCATATATGTATAAAGGTACTGACTTGGGGACCCCCGTATAGTACCTGTGTATATGTATAAAGGTACTGACTTGGGGACCCCATATAGTATCTGCATATATGTATAAAGGTACTGACTTGGGGACCCCCTTATAGTATCTGCATATATGTATAAAGGTACTGACAGTGGGACCCCCGTATAGTATCTGCATATATGTATAAAGGTACTGACTTGGGGACCCCCGTATAGTACCTGTGTATATGTATAAAGGTACTGACTTGGGGACCCCCGTATAGTATCTGCATATATGTATAAAGGTACTGACTTGGGGACCCCCGTATAGTATCTGCATATATGTATAAAGGTACTGACAGTGGGACCCCCGTATAGTACCTGTGTATATGTATAAAGGTACTGACTTGGGGACCCCCGTATAGTATCTGCATATATGTATAAAGGTACTGACTTGGGGACCCCCGTATAGTATCTGCATATATGTATAAAGGTACTGACTTGGGGACCCCCGTATAGTACCTGCATATATGTATAAAGGTACTGACAGTGGGACCAGACCCCCATATAGTACCTGCATATATGTATAAAGGTACTGACAGTGGGACCGGACCCCCGTATAGTACCTGCATATATGTATAAAGGTACTGACAGTGGGACCAGACCCCCATATAGTACCTGCATATATGTATAAAGGTACTGACAGTGGGACCGGACCCCCGTATAGTATCTGCATATATGTATAAAGGTACTGACAGTGGGACCGGACCCCCGTATAGTACCTGCATATATGTATAAAGGTACTGACAGTGGGACCGGACCCCCGTATAGTACCTGCATATATGTATAAAGGTACTGACAGTGGGACCGGACCCCCGTATAGTACCTGCATATATGTATAAAGGTACTGACTTGGGGACCCCCGTATAGTACCTGCATATATGTATAAAGGTACTGACAGTGGGACCGGACCCCCGTATAGTACCTGCATATATGTATAAAGGTACTGACAGTGGGACCGGACCCCCGTATAGTACCTGCATATATGTATAAAGGTACTGACAGTGGGACCGGACCCCCGTATAGTACCTGCATATATGTATAAAGGTACTGACAGTGGGACCGGACCCCCGTATAGTACCTGCATATATGTATAAAGGTACTGACAGTGGGACCGGACCCCCGTATAGTACCTGCATATATGTATAAAGGTACTGACTTGGGGACCCCCGTATAGTATCTGCATATATGTATAAAGGTACTGACAGTGGGACCGGACCCCCGTATAGTACCTGCATATATGTATAAAGGTACTGACAGTGGGACCGGACCCCCGTATAGTACCTGCATATATGTATAAAGGTACTGACAGTGGGACCGGACCCCCGTATAGTACCTGCATATATGTATAAAGGTACTGACAGTGGGACCGGACCCCCGTATAGTACCTGCATATATGTATAAAGGTACTGACTTGGGGACCCCCGTATAGTATCTGCATATATGTATAAAGGTACTGACAGTGGGACCCCCGTATAGTATCTGCATATATGTATAAAGGTACTGACTTGGGGACCCCCGTATAGTACCTGTGTATATGTATAAAGGTACTGACTTGGGGACCCCCGTATAGTATCTGCATATATGTATAAAGGTACTGACTTGGGGACCCCCGTATAGTATCTGCATATATGTATAAAGGTACTGACAGTGGGACCCCCGTATAGTACCTGTGTATATGTATAAAGGTACTGACTTGGGGACCCCCGTATAGTATCTGCATATATGTATAAAGGTACTGACTTGGGGACCCCCGTATAGTATCTGCATATATGTATAAAGGTACTGACTTGGGGACCCCCGTATAGTACCTGCATATATGTATAAAGGTACTGACAGTGGGACCAGACCCCCATATAGTACCTGCATATATGTATAAAGGTACTGACAGTGGGACCGGACCCCCGTATAGTACCTGCATATATGTATAAAGGTACTGACAGTGGGACCGGACCCCCGTATAGTACCTGCATATATGTATAAAGGTACTGACTTGGGGACCCCCGTATAGTATCTGCATATATGTATAAAGGTACTGACAGTGGGACCGGACCCCCGTATAGTACCTGCATATATGTATAAAGGTACTGACAGTGGGACCGGACCCCCGTATAGTACCTGCATATATGTATAAAGGTACTGACAGTGGGACCGGACCCCCGTATAGTACCTGCATATATGTATAAAGGTACTGACAGTGGGACCGGACCCCCGTATAGTACCTGCATATATGTATAAAGGTACTGACTTGGGGACCCCCGTATAGTATCTGCATATATGTATAAAGGTACTGACAGTGGGACCGGACCCCCGTATAGTATCTGCATATATGTATAAAGGTACTGACTTGGGGACCCCGTATAGTATCTGCATATATGTATAAAGGTACTGACAGTGGGACCCCCATATAGTATCTGCATATATGTATAAAGGTACTGACAGTGGGACCCCCGTATAGTATCTGCATATATGTATAAAGGTACTGACAGTGGGACCGGACCCCCGTATAGTACCTGCATATATGTATAAAGGTACTGACAGTGGGACCGGACCCCCGTATAGTACCTGCATATATGTATAAAGGTACTGACTTGGGGACCCCCGTATAGTATCTGCATATATGTATAAAGGTACTGACAGTGGGACCGGACCCCCGTATAGTACCTGCATATATGTATAAAGGTACTGACAGTGGGACCGGACCCCCGTATAGTACCTGCATATATGTATAAAGGTACTGACTTGGGGACCCCCGTATAGTATCTGCATATATGTATAAAGGTACTGACAGTGGGACCGGACCCCCGTATAGTACCTGCATATATGTATAAAGGTACTGACAGTGGGACCGGACCCCCGTATAGTACCTGCATATATGTATAAAGGTACTGACTTGGGGACCCCGTATAGTATCTGCATATATGTATAAAGGTACTGACAGTGGGACCCCCATATAGTATCTGCATATATGTATAAAGGTACTGACAGTGGGACCCCCGTATAGTATCTGCATATATGTATAAAGGTACTGACTTGGGGACCCCCGTATAGTATCTGCATATATGTATAAAGGTACTGACTTGGGGACCCCCGTATAGTATCTGCATATACGTATAAAGGTACTGACTTGGGGACCCCCGTATAGTATCTGCATATATGTATAAAGGTACTGACTTGGGGACCCCCGTATAGTATCTGCATATATGTATAAAGGTACTGACAGTGGGACCCCCATATAGTATCTGCTCTCTGTATTATCTGCATATATGTACCAAGGTACACCCCAGACACACACATGTGTGTATATAATTCTACCCATCTGACCCATCATCCTGTCCTTTCAACTTTGCTCACTTTCTAGCTCTTTCTGTGTCACATTATTCCACATAATTAAAGTCAAAGGTTGTTGTTTGTTAAAGGCCTTTTCGGTTGTGGCTAAACGTGGGAGGAGAACCACTCAGCTAAAAGTTTCCCATTTGAAAATGTCACACCATTTCTCCAACAAAGAAATTGCTCTAGAATGGCTGGACTATAAGAGCAGAGGGCCATACTGCAGCACAGCGATCAGCCGACCTCCTGCCCATAACCACGCCTCCACCCCGCAGCAGGCAGGGCACTCTGGCCCCAGGCTCTGACCACAGCACAACCAGGAGCAACTCTCGGGTCATCTGAACATCTTACAGAGTGTGTGGGCTTGGGTGGGGGTGGATAATACGAGAGTACATATAATTAGGTTACATTATTTGCATTTGCAGGGTAAAGTCCAAAGTCTAATTTGTAGTCGAGCCCATCACCCAGGAAGTGTGCCATATGCCCCTACAATGTAAAAGGTGGAAACACACAGACCCCCTCCCGCCATACTGGAATATAATTGTGTTTTTCTCCTGCCAGGGCCTGTAGTAGTTGAACTATTCCTTTCAGATTAGTTCTGAGTACCTGGGATGCTGGCTTTTCCATTCTTGAAACACTTTGCTTAGGAAATGTTCTCCAAATCCATCCAAGTAAATATAAAAGATGCAAAGTATCATTTTTTTTTTTTTTTGGATGAATGGTACTCCGTGGTATACACAGCCCACAGCTTGTTGATCCATTCCTGGGCTGATGGGGAGTGGGGAATCTTCCGATTGTTCGACTCTCTTTGGCTTTCAGAGATTGCTCTCCATTTTAACATTTTTCAATGACTCAGTTCAGCTCCCTGAATCCTCCTGATTCCTTGAAATAAAAACATCCTATCAGTTTTTATGCCATCTAATTTTTCTAAAAAGAGTAGTGGTGGGAAGATCCTTTTATACTCACGTGTGAGTTACATCTCCTGCCAACCTTGTTACAACATTGGTAAATTACCCATCTGCTGTGAAAAAAAGATAACAAATAAAAACATATTGATCAGGGAAAATCTCCCCTTGTAATGATGCTAACTTCACTCTTCAGGGCTCCAAAAAGCCATCCACTTGACAACAATTCAACAGTTCGAGGAGAAGGCTAAACCTGGGTTGGTTGGTTTTTATTATTTGTTGTGGGGTTTTTTGGTAGCCTAGTTAGCACCATCCCTCAGGACCTTATATACCAGAAATATACTTGTCGACATAGAATAGTTATGATGTGATACTTACAGGAATGGAAAGAAACTATTTCACATTTCACAATAGCACAGAGCTTTCTGCTCCTTTTCAGCAATGGCTGTGTTTCCATTATATAAAATCGAGAATCACTTTGAATTTCTCCCTTTTCTTTGGCTGCTGGAAAGCTCAGAACAAAATTTTCCACTCACCACATGGGAATGATTCTGCATTCCGGATCATTTATTATGAATACTAACTTTTTCTGAGGCTTTATTGATTTGGCTACCTTTTATTTTCCCTTCCTTCTGATTTCATTTTTATATACTTTATCTTCTGTCCTATGACACTCACACATTTGAAGGGTTTTTGTTGTTGTTGTTAATAAGGTGAGTTAAGCACACAGAAGCACAATGTACAGGCATGTGAATATATAGTAAAAAAGGTTTATCAGAGTATAATGAAACTCTTTTTGCAATGTCCCTTTATGATACGATAATATTCAAGCAAGCAGATTCCCACACCAAGACAGGAAGGTGTGCCTCCTGTCACTATCTGCTTTCATGGCGTTATTCTGGGGAGAAGTGGGATGATGTAGTAAACCTCTCAACGGCCCACAAATCTGGTCTGCAGGATACAGGTTGCTGTCTGCTGTTGGCTTATCCCTGTTCATTTGGTCTCTATGAACTTCAGCGACTTCAGATGTCCTCAGATTATCATTAGTCCTAATGAAAGGGAAATCAAGGAGCGAGAATTAGAGAGGGGACGCTTGGACTAATAAACACAAGAGCCGAAAAATTGGCTTCCTATTGACAAATGTCATGATGAGTGAATTTTTCACTCCTCTGATGTCTTCCCATTAGGGTCCCCTAAGGTGTATATTTCTCTTTTAAAAGCGCTAAGAGAGTATTTTGTTTTCCTGGCTTTTAAGCTTTACTTTTTTTTTTTCTCCCTGCTAGCATATCACGGTGAGGCTTTTGAACACACTTTCTTCCTCCCCCCTCGAATGACAGTAAATAATTTATCTGGCCCTCAAACCATTATTGCAACAAATCATCCCACATCACCAGTTTGGGAAACAAATTCCAGATGCCTCCTTAAGGGGTTAGGCAGCTGGACACGGGTGATTGTCCCTAGAAAACATTGAAGGACTAAACGGAGTCACCACCATTAGAGTCACTTCCCTGACAGTAGTAATTTTTACCTTGATTCTGCATGTCAGCTAGTGTACCGGCAACCATAAGACAATGAAATAATAAGGTGGCAGCCCCTCTTCAGCTCAGGCCCTGGTTCAAGCCCTGTCTCTGGGAACCCTGCCAGCCACCTTTTCTCAGCAGCTGCCTGCTTCACACCATGGAGGAACACAAAGTATTTGTCATTTCACTCCAAGATGCACTGCTGTGCCTTTGAGGCGTGAGTCAAGAAGACTTTTTCCCTAGGTGTGATGCAGTACCCCATGGGGTGAAACTTGGGGTACGGGCCTTCCTCCCAGGCACTCTTTGGGGCAGCAAAATAACTGTGTCCAAGGGAACCTGCCCTACATTTTGCATAGATGTTCTGCAGGTGGAAGGAGGAACGACAGCAAATTGTGTTGGCAAGATGATGACTTAAGGCCATTTACAGATGGGCGAACATTTCTCTTCTCCCAGTTCTTAACTGACTCCCAAATTCTGACACCAAAACTTCTTTAATACAGAAAGCAACATTTCCCTTTTTCTACTTAAAATTGCGCCCCTTGTGCCTTTAGTTGGAATGTATTTAGAATCACGTTGCAACTTTCTGGAGAAATTTGGGCTATCCTCTGAGAAGGGAACAGGATGAATCCACAATCCACTGTGTTCCTGAGAGGCAAGTGGAAATTAGGGACAGGTCAGCACCAGCCCCGAAACCCTCAAAATAGCACCAGTGCCTGACTTGGGTGCAGGACATGACCTATCCTGAGTATTCTCATTCCCGGGTCGTGGTGACTGATGACCTTGTACCTTGGCTCACTGGGTACGTTTTCCCTGTCTGCCTCTTCATTGAAGGCCTGTAAAGGCTAAAGACTCACTTCTTCAGCTTCACTGGTGCTTTGACACAGCTCCAATCAACAAAGACAGGCAAATAACCAAACCAAAATAACCTTGAGATGAAAGTCGCTGGTGGAGAGTCAGTTGGGAGACAGGGAGTGAGAGAATGGTTTGTTTTATGATAAAAGAGAGCAAAGGCTCCTGGTTTTGACTCTTTCTCCCATGTCCCCTTCTGCCTGCATCAAAAGATGTCTCCAGGTGTGATGCCGTGGGAGCCGTCTTGCAGGCACCAGGCAGAGAGGTCGGACATTGAGCAAACACATCAAAGATGATAGAGAGGAAAGACAGAAAGGCAAAACCTGGGTTTCTCTGAGCACCATTTAGCAGTTGAACTAATACCAGACTGTGTAGTTCTAGGCTTTTTGTTATGTATAAAATTAAATGATTATTTGCTAAAGACACCCTTAGCTGTGTATGCCGTTAGCTGCGGGCAAATACATTCCCAATGAAATTCATGGGCAAAGGTTTTCACATATGCAAAGACCAGTTTCTCTATGGATGAATGAGTGTAAGTCAATGCTTATAGAAAGTCCAAAATCTAGAAGGTGAAGGGGAGGAATAAATTAGTCCTGTTCAGCCTGCTTCTCATCAGATCAAGGAACTCAAGTTGAAAGACAGAATGCGAACAGCAATCTCCTTCCATCACTCACTGACTTCCCTCAGATGAAGCTTCACTCATCCCGAAGAACTGGGGTAAAAAGTCAAAAATTCTTCCTGCATGGACTCCTTAGACTGGTGGGTTGTCAACATCCAGGTACGTAAGACAACAGAACGTCTTTCTGGTAAAGATGGCCTGCGGGTCTACCTCTAACACACCCAACCCTTGCCCATGCTTGAAGGAACTGCTCATCGTGAGCTATCACGTTATACCAGGAGAAATAAGACCCTTGCTGGAGTTATGCAAAACACGAACATTCTGTATTCCATGAAAAGGAAACGGTACGTATAAGAAAGATAAGATCTGGCGCTTAGCAGAAAGATTCACGGCTGACATTTTCATTTGGTTGTTATGGTGAGAACGTTCACAGCCAGTGGCTGTCAAATCCCAACATACAAGCGTTAACACGCTCCAATAGTTGACAGATGCCCTCATTTTTACCCCATAGAAGAGAACCGAACAAGGTAGGGGACACAGAGAGTGCCGGAACAACCAAACGTGATACTTCTTTATGTGTGTGATGATAAAGTTTGGGGCAAATGCACACATGGTTTGAAAGAAACACAGGTTTCAAAGAACACAGAAAAGCCAGTAAGGAGAGAAAGGACCTCTGGAACTACATTTTCAGCTCCTCCTCTCCACTGCACTTGAACGTGTGCTTCCACTGTGGCCAAGTCTTATCAGACGAGTGCCATAAGCAACGTAATGTATGTAAATAGAATCCATTATGCAAATGCTTCCAACTTGCTTGCAACTTGGAAATTTTGTTCTTTTATGTTTAAGAAACATAGCCTTTATCCCCTGGAATAGACAGATTGGTTATGTTTATGTTCTTAAAGCCTTCTGCCACTGTTGTGAGCTTTGAGGAAAAGTCATTTTTTATTTTAAAAAATGTTTTGCCTTGCCTCTCATCCCCTCCTGTAAAAATAGCCTTTTTGTTGAATTTGGTGTTTGACACACGGGTTTCATGGACACAGTGGTGTAATAGAACCTTGGTGAGGAGGGCAGTGTGCGGAGAGAGATGGAGAGATTATACCCTCTTCCCCACCAGGGTCTGGTTTAGTATGAAATGGTATAATTCAATTAATTCAGAGATCTCTGTGAGCTTTATTCCCTGCCCTGTTTAGTCATATTTCCAAATGCGAATTTGGTAAAAGTCTCGCTTAGAAGCATAAATAGGGAGGCAAAAAAGTGCATGCTTTTTGTGTTCATATTCTCTGTGCTTTAAGATCACACGCCACGCTATCATGAAATACAGGAGAATGGGCTCCACTCTACACACGAACACACAAGAGTGCTCTCTCTACTAACACACCCAGCGCTTCATGATTTCTTATTTATATGTGTGCGTGTACACACATAAAGCAGAATGCCCTGGAAAGAAAAGAGTGCAAAAAGGTACGTCTTTGCTTTAATAAATGAATGTTGCGGCAAATGAATTATGAATTTAAAACTCTCCTCCCACCCTGAAGGAACACATTTTTTAAGTTGAAGACTCATTGTAACAAAATGCCAAGCTTCAAGTCATTTGAAAATAGTACTGTTTTAATAAAAGAGGACTACAGCATGCTAACACTTCCCATTTGAACCATGCTTATTTTGCTGCTCGATGGCCAACCCAGTCCCAACCAGCCATGATTGGATTGTCCAAAATAAATCCCCCTTATCAGATCTGGATTAATCCTTTTATTTTATGTTATGTTATTATTATTATTTTTTTTTTAGTGAGATTCTGTCTCACTTTGTCACCCACGGTAGAGTGCTGTGATGTCACAGTTCACAGCAACCTCCAACTCCTGGGCTTATGCAATTCTCTTGCCTCAGCCTCCCAAGTAACTGGGACTACAGGCACCCGCCACAACACTCAGCTACTTTTTGTTGCAGTTTGGCCAGGGCCAGATTCAAACCTGCCACAGGTTTGAATGGGGCCAGTACCCTACTCACTGAGCCACAGGCGCCGCCCAATTAAGCCTTGCTTTCAGCATCTTGCTTTCAGATGCAACTACATGTTTTGTTAGTTGCTTGCAAATGGTATCTGATGACCTATCCTAACACTTATATGTATGCAAACTCAGCTGAATCGTTTTCTGGTATTTTTCTTCAAATATTTAACCAATATTTACTGGGTACCAACTAAGTGGCAGGCTCTGCTCTTGGCCCTGGGATTATAGGAATAACCAAAAACGACAAGGTCCCCCCTCTCATAAAGTATATCTTTGATGGGAAGAGACAAATAATAAGCAAACAAGCAAGTGAATAGCAGACTATTCCAGATAGAAATAATGCTCTGAAAAATAAAATGAGCAATGAGACAAAGTGAGTAGCAGACATGGGGAAGGGGGGTCAGAGAAGACCTCTCTGGAGAAGGGACCTTCACGCTGAAACTTCCAAGGAGGCTGTCACATGCAGACCGCAGGGAACCATCATCCCAGCACAGTGGACAGCAAAACTGAAAGCTCTGCGGTAGAAATAAACTGATCCCATTTCAGAGACCGGGAAAAGGAAAACCAAGCATGGTAGCTGAAATCCAGGGAGACCTGGAGGAAGTAACGGAAGGCCAGCCCAGGGAGGAAGTCTGCAGGCTCGGAGTTCCATGTGTCCTGATAGATGCTTGAATTGTATCTGAAATGGATCAAAAAGCCATTGGAGAATGTTCTTTCTGCTTATACTAAGTTGCAATTGGTGGAATAACAACTATAGGCCCACACGAACAACTGGCGGATAACAATTATAGGTCCACACGAACAACTGGCGGAATAACAACTATAGGGCCACACAAACAACTGGCGGAATAACAACTATGGCCGCACATGAACAACTGGCGGATAACAACTATAGGCCCACACGAACAACAGGCGGATAACAACTATAGGCCCACACGAACAACTGATGGAATAACAACTATAGGCCCACACGAACAACTGGCGGATAACAACTAGAGGCCCACACGAACAACTGGTGGATAACAACTATAGGCCCACACGAACAACTGGTGGAATAACAACTATGGCCGCACACGAACAACTGGTGGATAACAACTATAGGCCCACACGAACAACTGGTGGAATAACAACTATGGCCGCACACGAACAACTGGTGGATAACAACTATAGGCCCACACGAACAACTGATGGATAACAACTATAGGCCCACACGAACAACTGGTGGATAACAACTATAGGCCCACACGAACAACTGGTGGATAACAACTATAGGCCCACACGAACAACTGGTGGATAACAACTATAGGCCCACACGAACAACTGGTGGATAACAACTATAGGCCCACACGAACAACTGGTGGATAACAACTATAGGCCCACACGAACAACTGGTGGAATAACAACTATAGGCCCACACGAACAACTGATGGATAACAACTATAGGCCCACACGAACAACTGGTGGATAACAACTATAGGCCCACACGAACAACTGATGAAATAACAACTATAGGCCCACACGAACAACTGGTGGATAACAACTATAGGCCCACACGAACAACTGATGGAATAACAACTATAGGCCCACACGAACAACTGGCGGAATAACAACTATAGGCCCTCACGAACAACTGGCGGATAACAACTCTAGGCCCACACGAACAACTGGTGGATAACAACTATAGGCCCACACGAACAACTGGTGGATAACAACTATAGGCCCACAGGAACAACTGGTGGATAACAACTATAGGCCCACACGAACAACTGGCGGATAACAACTCTAGGCCCACACGAACAACTGGTGGATAACAACTATAGGCCCACACGAACAACTGGCAGATAACAACTATAGGCCCACAGGAACAACTGGTGGATAACAACTATAGGCCCACACGAACAACTGGTGGATAACAACTATAGGCCCACACGAACAACTGGTGGAATAACAACTATAGGGCCACACGAACAACTGGTGGAATGACAACTATAGGACCACACGAACAACTGATGGAATGACAACTATAGGACCACACGAAGAACTGGTGGATAACAACTATAGGCCCACACGAACAACTGGTGGATAACAACTATAGGCCCACACGAACAACTGGTGGATAACAACTATAGGCCCACACGAACAACTGGTGGATAACAACTATAGGCCCACACGAACAACTGGTGGATAACAACTATAGGCCCACACGAACAACTGGTGGAATAACAACTATAGGCCCACACGAACAACTGGTGGAATAACAACTATAGGCCCACACGAACAACTGGTGGATAACAACTATAGGCCCACACGAACAACTGGTGGATAACAACTATAGGCCCACACGAACAACTGCTGGAATAACAACTATAGGCCCACACGAACAACTGGTGGAATAACAACTATAGGCCCACACGAACAACTGGTGGATAACAACTATAGGCCCACACGAACAACTGGTGGATAACAACTATAGGCCCACACGAACAACTGGTGGATAACAACTATAGGCCCACAGGAACAACTGGTGGATAACAACTATAGGCCCACAGGAACAACTGGTGGATAACAACTATAGGCCCACACGAACAACTGATGGATAACAACTATAGAGGATTTCGTGATCAATAGGGTGTAATTTGCAAGGGAAATTAGCAGGAAAGCATCTTCCATTGAGGCATTTATTTTTTAGAGACATTTCCTTTCACGTAACCAAGCTGGTTCTTAGAAAGCAAAAAGGTCAAATTTCAATGAACCAAAATTATCGCTGCCGCTTACTTCTCTTGCCACACACCCATCTCCCGCCAAACATTTACTCACCTGGGTTCTGAGTGTGTTGAATAAGACACCTCCTGGCACATCTCAAAGAAACCATTAAGTTAGTACAGAAAAAGTAAGAGCTCATATTAATATAACAAAATTGTCATAGAAATCACCCTTTTCTCCAGTATAAAAGATACATATTCTACAAAGATGGAGTTTTATTTTTATTTTTATTTTTTGCTTTTTGATTAATAGAATTATACCAAGCCTTGAGATCATTAGTGGGGAAACAGCTTGATAAATTCAGTCTTTAAGAGCAGATGGCTTATAAACGGGGACATCTCCATCAACACAGTGATTCGAGTGAGCAGTTTTGTAATCACTGTATTAACAGCTGCTAAAATGCCACTGTGAGACCCCCCTGGCTTGCATTCCTTTCAAACCAGTGGCAAACAAAGTTGGGTCACAATTCGAATCTTATCAGCAATTTCCCTCAGAGGTAGTGAGTATACCTGATCCCTTCCTGTGGACGCACTTCCTCAATACTAAGAAGGGAGAGAAAAGATGAAACTGGAGTTCTGTGGGGAAACGTCTGCCGAGAGACACTCTAAAGGAGGGCAGAGCCTGAAATTCCAGCCATGAAACTCACCCGCCACAGCCATCACGCACGCCAGCCCCAGGGACAACCAGGAGAAAGGGAAGAGGTGAGTTCTGCGTGGAGGTCGGCCTTGAGGAGCACATGGGTGAGTTCTGCATGGAGGTCAGCCTTGAGGAGCACATGGGGCTTTTACTCCCACAGGAGCCAGGGATGGGATCTGGAAGGAGCATCACTGCCCAGGATCTGGGCCAGGGGCCAGGGGCCGGGCCTCGATGGCTGGGACTGCTGTGAATACCCACAGTTAGCTGCAGCAGGCCCCAGAATCAGAACACACAGGGGTCTCCAGCACACGGGATCCTCTGCAAACCATGAAGAAAAACGGCTGTGAACACTGTGCCCAGACGCCCGGGGTAGGGGCCGGGGGCTGTTCCTATTACCTGGGCCTAAAAGAGATATAAAGAGAGGAAGCCTCCAAAACATTATTTCTTTTGAATGTCTTGCTGGTAGGATCTCGTTTCTTGCCTTAACTCTCCTGATTTTGCACTTGGAAGCTGTTGCTTCCAGGGCTCTCTTGGTGGACACGCTGGTTCCCAATTTATATGACATCCCCATTTGTGCTCCAGGTCATTACGCAGCTCCAAATCCAGCTAATTTGGCTTCTTCTTGCCCTTCCTATTTCTCTTGTACAAAAAAGGTTCTATTCTCCTTTCTCGGGCTAATTTTCATCTGTAATAGTGTTCTTCCTTTGTGTCACGTTGTGAAAACCCTTGCTAGCATTTCCACACAGTGAGAGAAATAGTAACCTGAGGAAACAAAGGCAGCTCGCAAATCTCAGGCACTTTCTACAAAATCACCAGCAGCACCAGGAAAGACTCCGGGAGTTGATCCAGTGGGCAACTGTAATTTTTAAAGTAAATAACTGCTGATTGTTTTATTTCTGGATCTTTCTTTTTGAATTTTAAATAGAAAAGGAGTCTGACCATCTGGTATGAATGGTGAGGGAAAAGAGAGAGGAAAGTCACCCTTAATTTCATGACCTAAAATAATCCTTACTGGTTTTGAGTATTTTGCTTTTTTACTTCTTTTGCTTGTTTTGATGAGTTTGAAGGGAATGCAACCATTTGGATTTGACTGAGGAGGGGCTGCAAGCCAGTTGATGCATGAAGTCTCAGGAAATATTTCCTGCATTGGTGGTAAATGATTTAGCCATTATTAGGTGCCAGGATGTGGAGGAGAAAACACAAAGAACATGAAGGTGGATGAAATCGTCCGTATTCAGTCAGCATCTCGTTGAAATTAAACTAACAAATCCGAAAGTGAACATTATGGAGAAGGGAAGCCCCCACACAGCGTGGACAGGAGGAGAGCATATGTCACAGCCCCTCCTTTTAAGAGTGCCCGAAGAAGCACAAAAAGATTTTCCCGGATAGAAATGGTTTGAAAATAAACGCCAAAGCAGATAGCAGAAAGATGACAAGTTCACCCAGGAGATGTGCACGGAGCTATATTATTCATGCATCATGTAAATACTTCATTTTCTCAATGCGTGTACAGTTGTTGCCTGTCTTTTTTTTTTCATAACCGTCTGTGTCACATGTCATCTCAGTCCTTAAAGCAGTGACCCCAACAGAGATCAGAGAATTGAAAATCTCTGTTCTGTGACAACTGCCCTTCCTCAACCTCTCTCCCCAGACCAGAAAAAGTAGGGAAGAGATCAGAAAGCTTGAAATTATGTGAACTTTCATTTTATGGAAAATGAAACTACTCTGGTTTGGAGGAATGTTACAATTCCAGCTGGGATAACAAAGGACTTTTCTCTCCCTTCTTCCGACTGCACATTATAAAACGGAGGTTGCAAGCCGTTGTCCTAGGGGAAAAGTTGTATCTAATTCAAGCTTTCTTTCTGAATTTTAAATACAGAAGGAGTCGAATTGTATTATAGTATTTGTGAGGAGAAAAAAAAAAAACAGAGGGGGAAAAAAAATCACTCTTAATCTGATGACCTAAAACAACTGGTACTGGTTTTTATCATTTTGTTATTTTACTTCTTTGTGTTTTAGCTTTTGTTCTTATATCTGTTTAACAGTATGCAAGGAATACATTATTTTAAGCTCTTTTTCTTAAAAAAAAAAAATACAGAAATGCCTAGAGAGTAATAAGTAAAACTTCCCATAACTTCCCATCCCCATTCCCAAACCACCTCCCTTCCCAGAGGTCAGAGCTGGTAGCCTCTTTAAGGCTTATTCTGTGAATGTATATAGAAGCATATGCTTGAACACACAGCTAGCTTGTTTTTCTTAATAACATGAGGTCATATTGTACACATTATTCAGCAACCTGATTTTTTTAACTTCATAATATTATTTGAAAAATTTCCCAAAATGATCCATCATTCCTTGGATTGCCCACATAACATTCCGTTACAGTAAAAATCAAAAATTAATTCAAGCACACCCATATTGTTATTTAGGTTCGTTTCCACTTTTTGCTCTAAAATCAATATTCCTACAAGCAGTGTGTCTATCACACACACATCTATGTACACATGCCTAGAAGTGAAAGCAGTGGATATGGGGATATTTTAAGTTACGATAAATACTGCCACATTACCTTCCAAAGGTGACATGTATGTATGTCATTATATGAAAAGTTGAACAGCTTTCTCTATAAGTGGGCAAGAGATTTGAACAGAAACTTCTCCAAAGATGACAGCTGAATGGCCAACAAACACATGAAAAAATGTTCATCATCTTTAATCCTCAGAGAAATGGAAATCAAAACCACTCTCAGATATCACCTAACCCCAAGAAGATTGGCCCACATCTCAAAGTCCCAGGACACCAGATGCTGGTGTGGATGTGGAGAGAAGGGCACACATCTGCACTGCTGGTGGGATTGCACACTAATACAGCCCTTTTGGAGAGAAGTATGGAGCATCCTCAAAGATCTAAATGTAGAACTACTATTTGACCCTGCAATCCCATTACTAGGTATCTACTCAGAAGAACAAAAATCATTTTACCACAAAGGCATTTGCTCTCAAATGTTTATTGCAGCTCAATTCATAATTGCCAAGTCGTGGAAGCAACCTAAGTTCCCATCAACCCATAAATGGATCAACATATGGGGGTATATGTTATTAAAAAAGATGGAGACTTTACACCTTTTACATTTACCTGGATGGAGTTGAAATACATCTTTCTTAGTAAAGTATCACAAGAATGGAAAAATAGATATCCAATGTACTCCATACTAATATGAAATCAATATGTAAACAATTACATGTTCCTAAGAACAATAAAAACACTATTATAGTCCCCTTCAGGGGTAGAGGGAAGCGGGACAGGGAAGAGGGAGGATGTTTGGCAGGGGGAGGGAGGGCATGGGGCGGGATCTCAGCTAACGTGCACATTGTGAGGGTGTATAACACACCCCCGGGGTGAGGGGCTCTTCTACAAATGGAACTTTACCCTGGAAAATGAGAGCAGTGTAACCTAAATATTGCACCCTCATATTGACTTGAATAAAGTTTAAAAAAAAATTTTAAAGATAAGTAAAAAAAATTAAAAAAATAGAATCATGCCTCCTACCTTTTTTCATAGTTGTATTACATTGGACCCAGAGATAAAAATAATGTAATCATTCCTCTGTTGTTAGATTTTAAGCGGATGCTACATTTTCACCACTATAAATAAAAAGTGCTGTGTTGAATTTTCTGGGCATATGGACTCTCAGTATTTTAGATGATTCCCTAGAGTGATTTACCATTCGTGCATACAGTTGGATTCCTTTCCAACCTTACTATAATGTTATTCTCATATTGCCCTCTTCACCGAACTTAATAGATAAACCTAAGAAAGCTGAACATTTTTCTATGTGTATGTTTTCTAGAATTTTTTTCCTCTGAACATTATGTATGTAGAGACTTTTGCCCATTTATTATTATACGAGTACGGACTATTGAATACAAGCATTAACTTCTTGAATACAAGTATTAACAGAGCCACTGAGGAAAATATTTTTAATTAAGAAAAAACTCTAACTTTATGTATTTTTCCATGTTTTTCTGTTTCCTCTGAGTTGCTCTTTTTATTTTTTTTATATTATGTCCTTTTCTCGTTACAACAACACAATAATAAAATGACAGTAATAATAAATAATATTTTGAGGTGTTAACTCTATGCCAGCCATCCTTAATATTTTACTAATAAAGGTACTGAAGATTTTATCAAGCAAAACCTATGGGTCCATTCCTTATAACTCCTGCTCTCACTTTAAAGCAGAGGAAAGTCAATCTCTTTTTCAGAGTTTTAACAAATATTAAATTAGTTTCCTTTTGCTTTTTAAAGTTTTATTTGTAACAATACATATGATTTTACGTATTTGTGGGGTCGAGTGTGATGTTATGATATATATGTGTAATGCATGATCAATCAGGATAATTAACACATCCATCACCTCAAACATTTGTCATTTCTAATGGTCAGAACATCTAAATCCTCTGTTCTGGCTCTTTTGAAGTATGTGATATTTTATCGCTGACTACAGTCACCCTACTTTACAATGGAAAGCCAGAACTTTCTCCATCCCCCTCCGTGTAACTGTGCACTCATTAACCAGCCCCTCCCCACTCTTGTTAACCACTGTTCTACACTCTACTTTTATGACATCAACTTTTTTAAGTTGTACGTATGTGTGTAACCTCTGTTTTAAATACTTGTCTTTCTACACTCTCTGGATTTATCTTTGTATATCTTAAATATAAGCACCCCATGGATATCCTCCCAATTGTTAGCAACTTTTCAAAGCATCAGTCCCAGCAGTGTACAATGCAACCAGAATAAACTCAAGGAAGGGGTGGTGGTGAGACCAAGGGATGAAGACGATCGAACAGTTGTGCTCATAATAATTCCAAAGAAGGAAACAGAATATGACAAAATAAAAAACCACGAACTTCAGAAATTTGCCTACGTACCCAATGTAAATTTTGTTCTTAATTTTTGTACTTCTATAATATTAATATTATTCTATTAAAACTTAGGATATTTGAAGCTCTGCACTTAAAAAACTCCATGTAATTGTAAAAACCACAAGATCGCTCTTCTGGAGAACCACCTTTAAACCAGTTCTGAGCTCTTTGGGAGTCAGATCTCTGCTGCTGTTCGTTTTCCAGCCCCTGCATTGCCCAGGACTCAGTACAGGGCTTGCTGTGAAGCACTCCGTGAACGCTGGTCAGCAGGTACACGGTGGCATCTGATGGACTCCTTCCATAAATGTGCCTAGACACCACCTAGCGGACAGTGACACAGATACTGGGTCGTCTGCTTAAACAGTGGCCACAAAACTGCAGCAGTCTTTGCCCTTGTGGAAGCCACATTATTGAAGGAAAGACTGCGTTTTTTAAATAAATGAAAGTGACCAATTAGAAGCACTCAGAAGGAAGAATACAACATCACGTAGAGGAATGTCAAAGACGGCCACCCTGAACAAGGGTGCTCGAAAGACTGTCAAGTATGAATGAGCGTTAACCAGGTGGAAAGGGAGAGGGAGTGAGCAGACGGAGGAAATGGTTTGTACAAACCCGTGATGAAAGCTAAAGCATGTCTTTCAAATGATCATCACAGGGCCTCCCAAAGAAAGTCAAGAGGAAGCGAGAGAGAAGGTTGGGGCAGGAAAACGGGAATGATGATACAACTCCATAATATCAAAGAAATTAGCTGGGAAGTAAATCGTTAAATTTATTGCAAAGTGGTCTGTGCAACACACCAAGTAGCCGTCTTACTTGTGTTCTCACACTCAGGACGCTACCCCAGCTCCTGTCTGTAGGAGAATGAACACCCTGCTGATAAGAACAGTCCCCGGCTCTTGAGGGAAAGACTGGGAGCAGGACAGTCTCCTGGCTTAGCCTAGAGATGTTCTGCAGCCTGGACAAGCCCTCAAGTAACTTAGCACTCTAATGAGATGAGATGGGTTGCTCGTTAGTAAGCAGGTGCCCTTGAGCATTTGTGGTGCTTCAGGGTCAGGGTCAAGCCTATGAGGAGAAAGAGCACTCAACGATCCTTAAATCCTTAAGCACATAGCCCTTGTACGTGATTACTGGGCACTCCCCACACCTGTTATGTATTGTCTCAATAAATAGCCACTGCAGAGGTTGCTCGAGGCTCTGCAGCACCCAGGTGAGTGAGACACCAAGCTTGCCTCTCTCCTGCACCTCTGGTGAGCCTCGCCTCCTGCAAGCTTGTACTTTCAATGCACATACTAGCTGTTTCCTATGTGTGGCCCTGGCGACACAGTGGCTCCGATACCTGTCCTTGGAGGCATTACCCATTCAGGAATCAGAGGCCACCTATACAGTTTGCCAATGACTAGGATTCCCTGCTGTCCCTAAGAAGCCTGCCAGCATCATGGGCAAAAGTTAGCAGAGAAACAGGGCTTTCAGAGAACGCTGCAGAGAAATGAAACGCTTTGCCGTATTTTCTCAAACTCTGCCCATGCCGCACTTCCATCTCTGTCACCATGACAACACATCCAAAACAAATGGTGAAAAGTGTTTTTTTTTATTTTAACACAGGATAAAGACAAAGAATGTGTCTAAGAAAACCGTACCTTCACCCACACAGAGGATCTTATCTGCTGGTGATGTTCCTGTCATCGTTTCTGGGCCTGGTAGGACACATACCCAGGAGCAGCACAAGTGTCTCAGGAAGACCCAGGAGCTCCCGGGAAGCTGGTGTCCTTTTTAATGTCCAAGTGTTTTTCCCAATGTCTAGTATCAATCAACAAAATAATGGAAATTATCTCTTATCTATGAGTCCCCTGGTTGCTCTCTCTATATATAGAATATTAGAGAGAACTTACAGCATCTATCGGGAGAAAAAGAAGAAAAAAATGCTGTGAGTCATGGAAGGCTGGAGCCCTATTTCTGCTCCATTTAAACACCCTCCTTTTTATTTATTTTTTAAATATATACTCATTTACTTAATTATCGTGTTATGACATTTCTATTTTTCTATACTAATAGATCCAACATGGACCCTTGTATTAATGCACCATAGGTGTGATCCCACCACTCACTCTCCCTCCATCTGACCTCCCCCCTCCCCCCCCCTCCCCCTCCTCCCTCCTTCATCTTATGAAACCAATTTACAATCACCCTCCTTTTTAGGCCTAACCTCAACGGTGGCTGGGGTGAAGGGTTGTTATTTTCATTGTATTAAAATACCAGTTGCTTTAGTGCAGGTGTCCTCAAACTTTTTAAACAGGGGGCCAATTCACTGTCCCTCAGACCACTGGAGGGGCGGACTATAGTTTAAAACAAAAAACTATGAACAAATTCCTATGCACACTGCACATATCTTATTTTAAAGTAAAAAACAAAATGGGAACAAATACAATTTACACCACTTCATGTAGCCCGTGGGCCGCAGGTTGAGGACACCTGCTTTAGTGTCCAATGTCCAAAATGAAACAATCTTTCAAAAAGAGTTTGTGATGCATAGAACACTCAGATTGTGTATCTTCTTGTGAATACCAAGGCAATTTTCCCCAGCCCTTTTATCGGGTCTAATAAGAGCCCCCTTTTCAGTGGAAAGATGGACGGAAATTCCTCCCCGCAGACGCAACGTGCCATCAGGCAGGCGCGTGCTTATCGGAGTGGCATCTCCAGTCCCCAGCGGGTTGTTCTGGGTCAGAGGTTCCAGACTTGATCAACATCTTACACATTGTCTTGACAGACAGGCGTCCTGGGTGCCTCAGCTCCTAAGCGACAGCACCAGCCCCCAGGCTTACCACCTCGTCTCTTTTGCCAACCTGCAAGAAAGAAATGTCCTCAGTTTTTTTAAAATTGCAAACATTGTTCTCTATTTTTAATTTTTTTGTTGTTGGTTTAAAATAAACCCTAAAGAGCCCATATTCACGTTTTGATTTTTAATGCATTTTCTTTGTTCAACATTATGCAGAAAGCAGCCATAAAAGACTTAAAACCCATTAAGAAGGAAATAACATTGTACGCTGTTCTCGGGACTGAGTGGAATTGGCGTCTTCCTCTTCCCAGGCCGAGAAGCAACACCAGGGGAGACTCTCAGGGGCCCCAGGTGAAGATTCCCCTCCAGAGAAGGGAATTCCTAGAGGAAAGATTTCAAACCACCCGCATCTCCCCCAGATGGTCGAGCTGCACTCCTGTCACCGGCTAAGAGCCACGGAAGCAGACAGCCTGATTTAGTGATCAAAGGCCATCATGGTCTGAAGGACAATTGATACCACTTGTCACCTGTGTGATCTCGGTGCCTCACTTCTTCATCTGCAAAATGGGGACCCTGCCAACCCCGCAGAATTGTCATGAGATTTAAATCAGACGTGCACAGTAAGCATTCCAGACGGGGAATTCCTCCCTCTGCCTATCACAGAAATTGAGAAAGCTGGGGCGGCAGAGAAAACTGACTCCCCTTCTTGTTCGTATATGGAGTTACCATCCTCATTCTTTTGAAACCATATGTTATTTGACACAACGAATACATCCATGTCCACATATAAAACTCAAGAGCTACCTTTTGTTTTTTGAGAAAAAACATGGGCGGTGAAAAGAAGCAGAGAAGGGGAAGGAATCAGAGGGTGAGAAGAAGCAGGAAGATGTAAAGATACAAATTACCACACACTGGGGCTTCCCAGATGTCTGCACCCACTTAACCGTTCACATTCCAAGCAGATAGGTGTTGTTATCCCTGGTTTAGAGATGAAGAAACTGAGCCTCAGAGAGCTTGAGTGGCTGGCCCAGTTCAGAGCTGGAGCGTAACAGAACTCATCCCTCCTCCCTCGGTCTCCTTTCCCCATTTCCGGCTCCCACTCCCACTTACCTCCCAACATTCAACTGGTACCAACAATCTGTCTCCTCAAATAACCTGAGAATTATCTGCATTCCTTAAAGGAAAAATCCAGAGAAGTCTGAAACCAGGCTTCACTAGGGCTCAGAAGACAATGGATAAAACAATTCTGTTATTGCTACAACCATCACTAAGGACTCAGTGGATTGAGGATGGAAACAGTTAAAGGGAAAAAAAAATCAGCGATGAATCTAACAAGTGTTCTGCTGCCAACTATTAATACACTATATGGAAATCCACCCTTATAAAGTTGTTTTCCTTGAGCAGATTGTTGATGTGATTCAAATATTGAAAATCAATGTTATGTGTTTCCATACTTTGAAAACATTGGATTCACTGGTTCATTAGCACATTTAGTACAGGACATTTGGCAGAATGATTGATCACTTGCAATACACATGAATAAATAAAATTATCATTAAAAAAAGTAAGGCTGTAGACTGGCTGATAAATTTACCTTTGAGGTTCTTAGAATATTTTTGTCATAGCCTCTAAGAGAAGGCCCACAAGAACAAAAAAAGTGATCTGGCCTCTGCCATGTAACTATCTGTTTGTATTATAAAGAACTTCAAGGAACTGCTAGAATAAGGCTGGGGTATCAGAAAGGAGGCAAAAAGAATTTCAAGGAGAGAGAATTTTGTGGGCAAGATTCACACATCACCAAGGCATCTGGAAAACACCAGGAAGCTCTCCCAAGCCAGTCTCTTCTTGGGCGTGCTCTGTGGGAGAGGTGTCAACCGCATGGAGGGGAAGATTTCCCCACTGGGGCCTCTGGAGCACATCCAATTAACCAGAAAATAGAGGAAGGCTTGAAAGAATAAAGCCCAATTCCCCAAAGTTTTTGGTCTCCCACCACAATAGGTAGCTCTAAAAATTATCCCTTACCAGCACTACAGGGAGGGATATAAGTAATTCCAAACCATTCCTAACGGAGAAAACATTTCCTCTGGCTCAGTATTCATTTCCCACTCAACCAAGTAGATGCAGGAAAGATTTATCATTACAGTGGAGCATGACCTCCCCCCGCCCCCCGCTTCAGCCTTATCTCCTCAGAGGATTACAGGTTTATTACCAAACATGCTAGTGAACTAGGATGGGGAATAGCCTGAAAAGTGTGGACACGTAACATCGAGCTGCCGTATTTGAGCCACGTCAAAACCATATTCAAATAAAATCATGCTCTAAAAATGGAGTCTCATACTGATGGATCTGTTTACTCTCACGGTAACCTCATGGTCAATGTTACTCACCTCCAATGAGGGAACACAGGGCTCTCCCTATGGAAATCCTACCCACTCATGTCACAGTCCAACTGAGAACATCATTTTCTACACAGTCTTTCTGGCACCATTTCTCTCCCATTTAATGAAACACTCGTAATGATCAAATTACTCCCATAGACTCTGACTTGCTATTGGCTCACTCCACAAACATTTACCATCATGTGTAACCAATATGCTAAAGGTGGGAGGGACAAATATAAATTAAGACAATCGTGACCTCAAGGTTTTGAATTTTAAGAGGTTCGGGCAGATTCTTAATTGTACTATAATGAGCTTTAATGAATTTATAAAGAGATATGTATGTTTGCAGAGCATATAATGTAACTCATAGCTGGTGCTAAATTGGCCTCAAAAGGTGGGATCTAGGGACTCTAATTTATGGGCTGCCTCACTTTATGTTTGAATTTAAGATACTTATTATGTTTTTCATATGTGTTTTCACATTACCCAACAAGACTGAAAGTTGATTGTGGGCCAAAACATGCCTTTAACTTTTATATGTTCCCTTAAGTATCCTGAATAATATTGGACATACGCAAAATGCCTCAAAACTATTAATAGTATATTGATTGGTTCATATAGATAGTAACGAGAAGAAAGTTTCTAGGACATTTGAAAGGAGAAAATTGCAAACTAACACGTCTTCAGGCCCATCTGCAAAAATGTTTATGTATTTGTGTGCAAAGAGCCTTAAAATATTAAAGCCACGGCCATTATTTCAGATTTAATCTTTGACATAAAAATCCGAATTTCCATACTGCCTTGGAAAATCATAAAACCTGGTAGAATTTATCCAAATTCTGTCACAGCAGCAAATGACTGAATTTAAGAAGCAATCGTCATATTAGGACATTCACGGTCCAGGTCACCAGTGTCCACCAAGCCAGCTTTTCTCAACTGTATTATGTACATGGCCTCTGCATGCCCTGAGCTGGAGATGTATTTTCAGCCTTGAGATCTCTATAAAGCATTTGTCATATCCAAATTCCTAGGTGCCCCTGGTTGGGCTGATAATGCACGTTCTGCGGGGCCTCCATTCTCTACCCCACTCTTGAAGGCTCCGTCCTGGCCTTAATTATTGTTTATGGGAGAGCAGAGAACAGGAGGGGTGACGTGGGGTGTTCACAGAGAGTGCCCATGCTTGGAGGGAAAGAATGGTTCTTATTTTATGCTCCAACGGAGAACTAGTCTGCCAATGTTATGTTCACAGAAAGAAAATGAATTAAAGATGGAGGAGGAGGAAGAGAGAAAAAGAAAGAAAGAAAAAAAAAGGGAGGGAGGGAAAGAGGAAGGGTGGGGGACAAGGAAGGAAGGACGGCAGGCAGGGAGGGAGGGAGGGAATGCCTAATCCACGCCCTGCTCTTCCAGTTCACATATTCTACAGCATTTGCTGGGCTTCCCTATGGCAGGAAAATAAAGTACATTAACTTGGCCTTTTGTTATTAATGAAAAATGTACGAATAAATAAGACTTATCCTTCAAAGGCTGGGCACAGTGGCTCACACCTGTAATCCTTGTGCTGTGGGAGGCCAAGGTAGGTGGATGGCTTGAGCTCAGAAGTTCGAGACCAGCTTTAGCAAGAGTGAAACGCCATCTCTAAAAATAGAAAAAGTAGCGTAGTGGTGAGCACCTGTAGTTCCAGCTACTCTGGAGGCTGTGGCAAGAGGATCACTTGAGCCCAGGATTTAGAGGTGGCTGTGAGCTATGACACCACGGCATTCTACCCAGGGTGACAGAGGGACACTCTGTATCAGAAAAAAAAAAAAAGACTCATCTTTTAATCCTCAAAGAATCATGTTTTATAAATAAAATTATGAATACCTAAGCCATCATCATCAACCAGAAAATGAATCATCTTGTTGGATAACTGAAAAGATAAAACACTGACCGCCAAGAAGAGGTCTAGGAAAAGCACTGATCTTTCTGGGCTTCAAGCTCTTCATCCATCAGATGAGAAGGATTAGATGATCTCTGAGGTTCTTTCAGCACCTTCTAGATGCCTAAGACTTAAAGAAATATAGACACGTCCCTGTTCTTCAAGAGCTTTGTGGAAGAGATGAGGTTCATAGAGAAACACAACAAATAACACTCCGGGCTGGTTGTAGTCTGTGTGCAGTGAAAGAGCAGACAAAGAAGGACAGAATTCAAAGGGAGAGGCAATTCCTGAGAGAGGGAATAATGTAGGATCCACAAAAGGAGTGGAATTTGGACTGGACGGAAGTGTGATGGGGTATCAACCAGCACAGATGGGAGGAGGCCCCCGGGCAGACAGACCTTCCATCCGGGAGGATCGTGTGTGATCACGTCCATGGAGCAGGTGACAGACACTTCATCTCAAAGTCCTGTCTCTTCTCCATTCCCTCAACTCCATTTTCCACATGATCACTGTCAAAGACAATAGGACCATCTGGCTTACCTGTTTAAACAACTCAGAGTTTTACCTACAGATATAGTCAAAACTAGAAAACACAGCACGCCAGAACCCACGGGACAAGACACCAGCTGGTCTCTCGAGCCTCACATCCTCTTATATCTGCTGAGTTGTTCTCACATTTTAAGGACACACAGATACCAAAGCCCCTGAAGGGATCAGACATATGTTTGCTGTATACAATCAGCATGAACTTACTTGCTGAAACTGCCCCCACCCCTTCAAACACCTCTTCGGCCTCTCTCCCTAGTTTCTATCCATCCATCAACGGCTTAGCTCACTCTCCCTTACTTTGCAAATCCTCCGTTTATTACACTCACAATTATCAGTGTCTGGTTTGGGGACTAGATGTAAAAACGTGGATTAAATCCTCCTATTTGCCCCTGTATCTCCAGACCCATGAATTGTCTAGCACAAAGCTTTCTCCAAAAAAAAAATGTTTGTTCAATGAATAGATGGCTTAGGAAAAAAACAAAGGGAACAAGGGGACAGCAGTGGCGCATCCATGGCGACCAGCCTCAGAGCTCAGATGTCAGCATCTTAAGTCGGCATTACCTAACTTGAAAGAGTACGCTGGTGTGGGGCAGCTATCAAGACCTCTGCTGATGGTCTGAGAGGCAGGAGTCAGGCGGGATCAAATGCTACCCAGCATCACGCAGTGCACTTGCTCGTCACAGCATCGAATTCACAGTGTTTGGGCATTTGAACATGAGTGACTTCAAGTTCAAACTTCATGAGGAAGCTCAAGCACATTGCGATAGAAAAAACAAGAGATCTGCTCCTGCTCCCATCGTGTAAAACGTAAGTTTCTTGTTACACTATTCTTAGCTATAATGGAAAGTAGCCTTAGACAAATAACTCTCATAATTATGGCAGGGGCAAAATACTGAGGATGAAGACTTCCGTATTTTGAATGCAAATGCATCTTTTATCCTAGTGTAAATCAATTGTCACTTCTGCTTTTAAATGAAAATGAGAGCAGTTGCAGGTGATGGCCCCTTACTGAGAAAATGCAGATGGCCTTAAATATTTCAGACTCACTGGCTTAAAATGTCTTTGACTTTTGTTTGGTCCTTCCCCCAGTGGAAATTGGAATATAGGCTTCAGACTCTCTCAAATGCCAAATATCTTCTGCTGTGCTTTGTTGCAATTAAAACTGAAGGTAACTGCCCCAGATACCCTCCCCGTACGGATCTGCGTGAGATGTCACTAAGCGTCACCGCCGAGCCCTGAAGAATGGTGATATGTGTGTATATTAATGAGCCACAAAGCGTTTGGGAAGGCAGGAGGGGAGAACAGAGTGGGGGGTGGGCTCCAACATTTATGATGTTATGGCACCACTGTATGGTGGTGAATGCATCAGCACGTTGCATTCTCACGCATATGACTTGGGATCAAAATTTAAAGTGGGCATCTTAGAAAGTATCTGCTCAAATCCTCCCTTGTGAATAAAAAACTGGGCCCAGAGCATCTCAATGATTTGCACAGAGCCCCCCCCGGCCATCCCTCTACCACCCGCCTTCATCCTTGACAATGTGCCTGGCATTGGTATCATGAACACTCTTTCTAGCACCGTGACTTGTACTTGGCCGTCACCAACTCGGCGTGCAGTCAGGGCCTAGTAAACTCCCACTTGTTCTCTCTCTCTCTTCCTCTGCATCACTTTATTCCTCTCAGCCACAAATTTGGCCTTGCTCTAAATAACAGTTCTTTACATCGTCCTGAAAAACACACAGGAGCAACCACAATAGTAATTTTCACTCCTCTGGGTAATATGGACAGTTCCATACAGACACAAAGGGAAACAATCTCAGAGAACTTAAAAAAGACATTTTATTTTATTTTTTTTAATTTTTTTTTATTAAATCATAGCTGTGTACATTAGTACGATCATGGGGCACCATACACTTGGTTCATAGACCGTTTGTTTTAACATGACGACTAGTGCCAGCCGAGAGAATGTGGTTATGCAGTATGCTAAATCTTCTTTTATGCCTTTTCCTGCCTCTTCTCAATCTTAGTTTCATCATGAAACCCAGTAGGTACCCTGTTGCTGACAAAGACACACTATTTGGAGAGATAAAACTTAAAGGCATTCCCCCAATCCATAGACTAAAATGTGTAATAGTTCGAGTTAGCCAACTATTGCAATAAATAAGTCCCTGAATAGAAAATGGGTCCAATATAACAGAGGTTTATTTCTCACTTACTGAATAGTACTGGACAATGGATAGGAAGCTATTCTTCTCCTAAGTAGTTATTTTGTTAGGCCTAGTAGGCCCAGACTAAAGCAAAAAGTGTCAGGCCTAGGCTATAATGGAAACTTACCAGCTAACTCCTGGCAAATTTCTGGACTGAATTTAAAATTCCTTTTAAAAAAGGAAATGAAATAAGTCTAATTCACTCCCAAGATAAATGAGAAAGTACTAATTGATTTCTTGCTTCTAGTTCATTTCTAGTTTCTTGCTTGACTAACTCCCTGGGGAACGAACCGGGAGGCACCAACTGTCCCCAGACTGACCTTTAAACAGTATCAGGTGGGAAAAGTACTGAAACTAAGATGTATGGGGGAAAGTATTAAAACTAAGATGTATAGGGGGGGAAATAGTAAAACAAAGATGTATGACATATGGCTAACTAACTGCAAAATTCTGCTTCTGTACAATGCTTGCTCACTACCTACCCAGATGTACCTGGGTAGCCTGCGTGCCAACCAGGATGCAGACCAAGCCTTAAAAACCCACCCCGGTAAGCACTTGGGGCTGTTCTCAGAAACCCCATGTTGGGACACTGAGGCAGTCGCCGGGGACACTGAGGCAGTCGCCAGCCGGCTCTTCAATAAAGGGTCTCTGCTATGAATTTGGCTTGTTTGACAGTGTGGTCTTTGTGGAACTCCTGGGCACAACAATGTAGAGACTATGTTGACGAAGGTGAGAGAGTCTTTGCCATCTGTAACATGTACTTGGCAGCTTCCAAGAGGTCCCTGACAGCATTGGAATTCCAGCCAGCTAGAGGGGAAAACGGAGCGTGGAGAGGCACCTGAGAGGTTTTAATGAGCTGGACGGGAAAGAGGAGCATAAGTAACACTTTCATTCCTGATCCACGAGCCAGAGTTCAGTCACATGGCCTCAACTAATTGCAAGAGAGGCTAAGAGAAAAAGTCTGGCTAATTTCTAAGAACATTCCACTTGAGGGGTATAAAATCCATTTTAATACCAGTGATGTCTCTAAATTATGTAAACACCACCCTAAGATTAAAAAATTAAATAAAAGCTTTGATTTCACCTTATTTATATACTCAAATTCTTCCATGGACGTAAAGCTGGAAAACAGAGAGACACATTGCCTCTCAAGCCAACTAAGAACTTCTAAGATTTGAGATGTAGCTAATTCCATAAGTTAATAAATGAGGGATATAGGCAATAAACTGAATATTTGTCGTTAAGATTACAACACATCAAGACAAATAATTGGTTTGAATGCTTTCTTTTGTGCATTAAAACTGCGTGCCCACATAAATCCAAGAAGGTTTTTAAACAAACTTTCTAGGTAGTTTGGCTTTAAACATAAACATATTCAACAGTCATTGAAATAATCCTATCTGGCTGGATTGACCATTTCATTAGAAGCTTCCATTTACTGAGCATCTGCTCTTCATCCAATACTGACCTATAGAGCATGATGCTTCTACCCCTATTTGGTAAAACAGAGGCTGAAAGATGAATTACTTGCTCAAAGTGAAGTTACAGGGTCCAGATTCAAACCTACCTCCACCTGACTCCAAAACGCTGTGGTTTCCACGTGGTGCACTGCCGCCCCCAGTGAGTCCTTCCAAACGTTTAGGTGAGTTGCATGCGGATTCCACCAGAGTATTGGTATATTCTGAATCTCAGCTCAAAGGAGTTTGCAGGAACTTAAGAGTGAACAGCAATATCATGAGTCAACAAGGCACATTGCCTCCCTCACATCCATCCACTGCCTACTAACAAGGAGCAGGAACGAGGCACAGGGAGAATCTTGATGTGTTACTCCCAGGGGTCCACTTTTTCATCCAGTGTTATGCCTTTCCAGCTTCTGCTTTGGGAATCATAGACTGAGAAGGCAGGATCAAACTACTCAGAAATACAAGCCAAGGTATTACCCTAGCAACTTCCCGAAGCAATTGTACAGCATTATTTGCCTAAGCCTTAAGAGCTGATGCCTGGCAGTGAACAATGCAAAGTTCAAGGGTTTGCTCATTACCATAATGGGATATGAGCCTTTGCTGTTGGCTGCGGAATGATGAAGATAATTCTTGTGGATTGCTCTTTCAATCTGTGTTTATATAAGTTAAAGATGTTTGTTATATAGATATCTTCCTTTTCTTTCTTTCTTTTCAAAAATATTTCTGGGATTTTTCCTTCCTGAGATCAGTTTTAAGATAATACTCAATAAGATAACAAGATCATCCATAAGGGGCGGAAGACAATAAATTGATTTTCTCCTCCCTGTGCAAAACATCCCATCCTCTAACTTTTCATAGTCAATAAATAGCAGGTTGTATTCGTATTTCGGTATTTGCCAATAATGAGAAATGTGTTACCCTCGCAAGACTGGATTTAATTAAAACACACACACAACGCAAATATGTTCATAATATTGCAAAATATTGGCAGGAAACAAATGAGAACGCGCTGGAAAAATAGAACATCTCTTCCCCCTACATGATAACTTTAGCTACGGCAGTAATAATAAACTCCAAAGCAAAATAAAACTAGGGTTTTCAACAGCACATTTTTAGGGTTAACTTTTGAAGACAAATTAATTTACCTCTGTTTGGTGTGTCCTCAAATACTCAGACTCGAAGCCAAAAACCTATAAAGCATTTACTATTTTTTATATTATTTGTGCCACATATTCATTCTAGAGATACACATTCCAAAAGTGCTACAGCCTTCACTTTGGGACCACAACCAAGAGAAAACTGGGGATATAGTCACACTGTCCCTTGTGCCTTGGAGTATTTGAGGCCATTGCCAGCTCATAAGTACTTTCAACAGCAAAGAGTTGGTTGAGAAACTGATATCTACAAGTTTACAATGAAATAAGGAACTTGAGCATTTACTTAAAAGATTTCTCTTAGGGGTGGCACCTGTGGCTCAAAGGAGTAGGCGCTTGCCCCATATGCCTGAGGTGGCGGGTTCAAAACCCAGCCACGGCCCAAACACTGCAAAAAAAAAAAAAAGATTTCTCTTAGAATCCTCAAAGAACTCAAATTAGATCTTCCATTTGATCCCTCAATCCCATTACATCTACCCAGAAGGAAAAAAATACAATTTACCGTAAGGACATTTGCACTAGATTGTTTATTGTAGCTCAGTTTACAACTGCCAAGATGTGGAAACAACATAAATGTCCACCAACCAAGGAATGGATTAATAAACTGTGGTATATGTACACTGTGGAATACTATCCAGCCATAAAAAGATGGAGACTTTACATCTTTTGTATTAACCTGGATGGAGTTGGAGAACATTCTACTTAGTAAACTATCACAAGAATGGAAAAGCAAGTATCCAGCGTACTCAATACTAATATGAAGCCACTAGACGATCTAATACATGCCCACATAAGAGAAAGACTCAATTCAATTCAATTCAAGTTGGGGGGAGGCAGAAACAGGGAGGAGAAGGAGGGAGGGGTGTGCTCCACTTAATGGGCACAATGTGAGGGTATATGACTCACCTCTTGGGTGCAGGACACATCTACAACAGAGACTTTACCTAACAAAGGTAGACATTGTAACCTAGTTGTTGGTACCCTCCCATGAATGTAAAATTTAAAAAAAAATGATTTCTCCTAGTAATCCTTAGAGTTGGGGAGTAGAAAGAGAAAGGGGAGGGAGAAGGTAGATATAGTCTGTTCTTCAGCCCTGCCCCTCACAACCTTCTGCCAGATGGCTGGGAAACGTTATAGTGGGCACACCTTCCTTGACACCTTTCACTCAGCCTATCCAGGTTCATCGACTCAATGCCAATATGCAGAATCCTTACTTACTGTAATGCAAGTCACTCTTCCAAAGAACAAGATGGTCTGGAAGAAATAGTAGTTATAACTTTCATTACCTTCACCTTTTTTGTGTGTCCTGTGGAAGAGGGCTTGAAGTCTCTGATTTTGGAATTCAGGGATGTTCATCATCTCTCCTCTTCTTCCTACTCTCAAGTAACCCCTCCCTTCACCAAGCCAGCCTGGCGATCCTACCTCCTCCCACAGTTCTATGATTTGAGTGCCCCTCCCCAAATAAATCTCATGTTGAAATTTAATTGCGAGTGCAACAGTGTGGGGAGGTGGGGTCCCATGGGATGTGTTTAGGTCATAAGAACACAACTTCAAGAATGGATTAATATTGATATAAGAAAGGCTTGTAGGGTTAGGTTTGTTCTCTTCACATGTCTTCCACACCATACAAGAAAGAGCATTCCTCCCCTTCAAAGGATTCAAGAAGCCATCTTGGAAGTGGAGACCAGCCCTTACCAGACACCAGACTTCCTGACACCTTGACCTTGACTTCCCAGCCTCCAGAACCATGAGAAATAAATTTCTACTGTTTTTTTTTTTTTTTCATTGTTGGGGATTCATTGAGGGTACAATAAGCCAGTTACACTGATTGCAATTGTTAGGCAAAGTCCCTCCTGCAATCATGTCTTTCCCCCATAAAGTGTGACCCACCAAGGCCCCACCCCCCTCCCTCCATCCCTCTTTCTGCTTCCCCCCCATAACCTTAATTGTCATTAATTGTCCTCATATCAAAATTGAGTACATAGGATTCATGCTTCTCCATTCTTGTGACGCTTTACTAAGAAGTTATCCATTCTATGATAGTCTGTTATACCAGCACAAAACAGACTAAAATACTTGGGAAACTGTATCACCCCTCTGGAAAAAGGTAGATTTCTGGTAGATTCTTATATAGCTGAAATAATAATAAGTTTCACAAGTCGTATTGAGGTGCTGAGGTACTCAGCTGCAAACACAAGAAGGGAAAGAGAAGAAAGGTGAGATCTAGTGCCAGGAGGAAAAACAAAGATTCTTGCTTTGATTTTCTTCACCCTGTCAGGGAGAACTGCAGCAGGCTTTACCACTGGTTTATCTAAGAAACAAACACATGCCAAAGCAAGCCAGAATTTTTCCCTGAGGCAGTCAAATCTAATCATTTATGAAGAAAAGACATTGCTCCTATCTGAATGATTTGTGGGTGTTGTCCTTGTGAAGCAAGGATGCTGGTATTTCAGCACTTGATGTTTTCTGGCTCTTTCCTGAGCCAATCTCACCTAACATAAGCCACCATACTAAATAGGACTAGCTCTTTCTTTGCCATCCAGGAGGAATGGTATTCATTACAATAAGATTTTATTTAATTCCAAGGCCTCGTGCACAAAACTACACTCTCCCTCCCTCCAGAGAGAGGGAAAGCATTTCTTTCTATCACTGATGCAAATGTTGGGCTTGATGATACAGAAAGACAGAGAAGAAAAAGACTCAGACTATCAGCAATCCACCACCTAGTAGGCCCGTATTGGCCATCTATTCATACTTGATAAGTTGCTTTAAAATGTAGTAGCATGAGAGGCGGAGCAAGATGGCAGCCGAGTAACAGCTTCCTTGCATCTGGGCACCGTGAGTCTGGGGAGATAGGACTCCAGGCATCTGTGGCTGGTGGGATCTGCATATCATCACCCCTGAGAGGATACAGGGAGTCAGCGAGAGAATTCTGGACCCCAAGAGGAGGACTAAAACAGTGGAAAAACGGCAAGTGGTCGCGTGTGTTCAATCCGTCTAAACCCGCCCGCAACTGTAAGTTCAGTAGCAGCGACACTGCAAACCAGAAAGACCTTACCTGTGAACTGTTTTGGTGTCTTTGGACTTGGCACTCAGCTGAACTGCCTTGGGGAGAGCCTGAGCGGGAGTGCGGAGAACTTTGGCCTTTGTCTGGGGCCCCAGTCTGAGCCGCTGAGCCAGACGGAGCTGATGCTGTTTGGCTCTGGGTCACAGGCAACCATTGTGAGCGATCTCCCCTGGCAAGCTCCGCCCTCAGGGTCGCAGAGTTAGAATTGGGTGGGAGCTGGTAACCCAGCGACCAAGTAGCCTAAGGGCGGGGTCTGAGCCACCTTGCAGCCCTAAACCTCGGGGGCAGAGGGAGACCAGTTTTGGCACACAGGGTAAGTGGATAGCCACTTCAGCAGTGATTCCAGCGACAAGCACTTCCCTGGGAAAGCTTCTGCTCAGCAAGTGAACAAGTTCAAAGTGCCTTTTAAGTGGGCTGAAGAGAGATTTAGGGTGTCTACCTGCCAGGGTTTGAGAAACAAGCAGCCTCCAGTGGTATCAGAACTGTGATTAACATCTCATACCCCAGAAGACGACGTGTTGCCCAGACAATATTCAATGACATACACATACTGCTTTGTTTTTGGTTGTGTTTTTTTTTTTTCTTTTTTTTTGGTTTGGTTGTTTTTTTTGTTTATTTTGATGATATTGATTGTTGTTTTGTTTTTTAAGTTCAACCTTTTCCATACAGATCCTTTTTCTTTCTCAATTTTTCTAGTTTAATTTTCATTTCCCATTGCTGCCTATTTCAATAATTAGAACTTCATTTTTGTTAGTTTGGTTTTCCACCCAATTTTATCCCGTAAAGTTTTCTGTTTGCTTGTTTTGGTTTGATTTATACCATTTTTGTCTTTCCTCTCTACTTGATGGAAGTGGGGTACTGTGTCTGATCAGGTTAGCAAAGAGCTGCTGACCTCAAGGGAACCACCCAACTGGGCACCCCCAGAAGGTGTTTTTTTTTTTTTAAGGTTGTATCAAAGTACCCTACTGTACACCTATATTGCTCCGTCTTCCTCTTTCTGTACCTCTCTTCTTTTTGTCAATATTCCTCATAACCACCCCCTCTCCTTTCTCTATTTTCTTTTTTTTTTTTTATCACTCGGTCATCCTTTCTTTCATCCCTTTTTTGGTCTTCAATCTTCTCACCCTTCTGGTCCTGTAAACCTTAGTCCACAGGCACGAGAACTTAAAGAGCAAGAGGAAGCGAAAGGAAAATTAGGGCAAGGAAACAGATAAAAGAAATCACTCATGAGGAAGAATCAGCAGAAAACTCCAGGCAACATGAAGAACCAGTCCAGAACAACCCCGCCAAGGGACCATGAGGTAGCTACTGCAGAGGATTCCACCTATAAAGAAATGTCAGGAATGACAGAAAGGGAATTTAGAATACACATGTTGAAAACAATGAAAGAAATGATGGAAACAATGAAGGAAACTGCTAATAAAGTGGAAAATAACCAAAAGGAAATTCAAAAACACAATCAAATAAGAGATGAACGATATGAAGAATATAAAAAGGATATAGCAGAGCTGAAGGAAACGAAACAGTCAATCAGGGAACTTAAAGATGCAATGGAAAGTATCAGCAACAGGTTAGACCATGCAGAAGAAAGAATTTCAGAGGTAGAAGACAAAGTTTTTGTGATAACTCAGACAGTAAAAGAGGCAGAAAAGAAGAGAGAGAAAGCAGAATGTTCACTGTCAGAATTATGGGACTTTATGAAGCGTTCCAACATACGAGTTATAGGAATTCCAGAAGGGGAAGAAGAATGCCTCAGAGGAATGGAAGAAATACTAGAGAATATTATAAAAGAAAATTTCCCAAATATCACCAAAGATTCTGACACACTGCTTTCAGAGGGATATCGGACCCCAGGTCGCCTCAACTCTAACAGAGCTTCTCCAAGACACATTGTGATAAACCTGTCCAAAGTCAAGACAAAAGAAAAGATTCTGCAAGCTGCCAGGAGTAAGCGCCAATTGACCTACAGGGGCAAATCCATCAGAGTGACCACAGACTTCTCTAATGAAACTTTCCAAGCAAGAAGACAATGGTCATCTACCTTTAATCTACTAAAACAGAACAATTTTCAGCCCAGAATTCTGTACCCTCCTAAGCTAAGCTTCAAAATTGACGGAGAAATCAAATCATTTATGGGTATACAAACATTGAGGAAATTCACCACAACAAGACCAGCTCTACAGGAAATACTTCAACCTGTTCTGCACACTGACCACCACAATGGATCAGCAGCAAAGTAAGAACTCAGAAATTAAAGGACAGAACCTAACCTCCATACTGATGCAAAAGGTAAAACTAAGCAATGGACCCTCACAAAATAAGATGCATAGAATACTACCACACAGGGCGGCACCTGTGGCTCAGTGAGTAGGGCGCTGGTCCCATATGCTGAGGGTGGAGGGTTCGGACCCAGCCCCGGCCAAACTGCAACAGAAAAATAGCTAGGCGTTGTGGCGCACGCCTATAGTCCCAGCTGCTCGGGAGGATGAGGCAAGAGAATCGCGTAAGCCCAAGAGTTGGAGGTTGCTGGGAGCCGTGTGACACCACGGCACTCTACCCGAGGGCAGTACAGTGAGACTGTGTCTCTACGAAAAAAAAAAAAGAGAGAGAATACTACCACACTTATCAATTATCTCAATAAATGTTAATGGCTTGAATTCCCCACTGAAGAGACATAGATTGGTTGACTGGATTAAAAAACACAAGCCATCCATTTGTTGTCTGCAAGAAACACACCTGGCTTCAAAAGACAAATTAAAGCTCCGAGTCAAGGGTTGGAAGACAATTTTTCAGGCAAATGGAATTCAGAAGAAAAGAGGAGTTGCAATCTTATTTTCAGATACGTGTCGATTTAAAGCAACTAAAGTCAAAAAAGACAAAGATGGTCACTTTATATTGGTCAAGGGAAAAATACAACAAGAAGACATTTCAGTTCTAAATATTTATGCACCTAATTTAAACGCTCCCAGATTCTTGAAACAGACCTTACTCAGTCTGAGCAATATGATATCTGATAATACCATAATAACAGGGGACCTTAAAACTCCTCTTACAGAGCTGGACAGATCCTCTAAACAGAAATTAAATAAGGATATAAGAGATTTAAATGAGACCCTAGAACAACTGTGCTTGATAGACGCATATAGAACACTCCATCCCAAAGATAAAGAATATACATTCTTCTCATCACCCCATGGAACATTCTCCAAAATTGATCATATCCTGGGACACAAAACAAATATCAACAGAAGCAAAAGAATTGAGATTTTACCTTGTATCTTCTCAGTCCACAAGGCACTAAAGGTGGAGCTCAACTCTAACAAAAATGCTGACCCCACCCAAAGGCACGGAAATTAAACAATCTTCTGTTGAATAACAGATGGGTGCAGGAAGAAATGAAACAGGAAATCCTTAACTTCCTTGAGCATAACAACAATGAAGACACAAGCTACCAAAACCTGTGGGATACTGCAAAAGCAGTTTTGAGAGGAAAATTCATCGCTTTAGATGCCTACATTCGAAAAACAGTAAGAGAGCACATCATCAATCTCACAAGAGATCTTATGGAATTGGAAAAAGAAGAACAATCTAAGCCTAAACTCAGTAGAAGAAAAGAAATATCGAAAATCAAATCAGAGATCAATGAAATTGAAAACAAAAGAATCATTCAGAAAATTAATGAAAAAAGGAGTTGGTTTTTTGAAAACATAAATAAAATAGATAAACCATTGGCCAGACTAATGAGGAACAGAAAAGTAAAATCTCTAGTAACCTCAATCAGAAATGATGAAGAGAAAATAACAACTGATCCCACAGAGATACAAGAGATCATCTCTGCATACTACCAGAAACTCTATGCCCAGAAATTTGACAATGTGAAAGAAATGGATCAATATTTGGAATCACACCCTCTCCCTAGACTCAGCCAGGAAGAAATAGAGCTCCTGAACAGACCAATTTCAAGCACTGAGATCAAAGAAACAATAAAAAAGCTTCCAACAAAAAATGCCCTGGTCCCGATGGCTTCACACCAGAATTCTATCAAACCTTCAAGGAAGAGCTTATTCCTGTACTGCAGAAATTATTCCAAAAAATTGAGGAAGAAGGAATCTTCCCCAACACATTCTATGAAGCAAACATCACCCTGATACCAAAACCCGGAAAAGACCCAAACAAAAAGGAGAATTTCAGACCAATCTTATTCATGAATATAGATGCAAAAATTCTCAACAAAATCCTAGCCAATAGATTACAGCTTATCATCAAAAAAGTCATTCATCATGATCAAGTAGGCTTCATCCCAGGGATGCAAGGCTGGTTGAACATACGCAAGTCTAAAAACGTTATCCACCATATTAACAGAGGCAAAAATAAAGATCACATGATCCTCTCAATAGATGCAGAAAAAGCATTTGATAAAATCCAGCATCCTTTTCTAATTAGAACACTGAAGAGTATAGGCATAGCTGGCACATTTCTAAAACTGATTGAAGCTATCTATGACAAACCCACAGCCAATATTTTACTGAATGGAGTAAAACTGAAAGCTTTTCCTCTTAGAACTGGAACCAGACAAGGTTGTCCTCTGTCACCTTTACTATTCAACGTAGTGCTGGAAGTTCTAGCCAATACAATTAGGCAAGACAAGGAAATAAAGGGAATCCAAATGGGAGCAGAGGAGGTCAAACTCTCCCTCTTTGCTGACGACATGATCTTATACTTAGAGAACCCCAAAGACTCAACCACAAGACTCCTAGAAGTCATCAAAAAATACAGTAATGTTTCAGGATATAAAATCAATGTCCACAAGTCAGTAGCCTTTGTGTACACCAATAACAGTCAAGATGAGAAGCTAATTAAGGACACAACTCCCTTTACCATAGTTTCAAAGAAAATGAAATACCTAGGAATATACCTAACGAAGGAGGTGAAGGACCTCTATAAAGAAAGCTATGAAATCCTCAGAAAGGAAATAGCAGAGGATATTAACAAATGGAAGAACATACCATGCTCATGGATGGGAAGAATCAACATTGTTAAAATGTCTATACTTCCCAAAGCAATCTACATATTCAATGCCATTCCTATCAAAATACCAACATTGTACTTTCAAGATTTGGAAAAAATAATTCTGCGTTTTGTATGGAACCGGAAAAAAACCCGTATAGCTAAGGCAGTTCTTAGTAACAAAAATAAAGCTGGGGGCATCAGCATACCAGATTTTAATCTGTACTACAAAGCCATAGTGCTCAAGACAGCATGGTACTGGCACAAAAACAGAGACATAGACACTTGGAATCGAATTGAAAACCAAGAAATGAAACTAACATTTTACAACCACCTAATCTTTGATAAACCAAACAAGAACATACCTTGGGGGAAAGACTCCCTATTCAATAAATGGTGTTGGGAGAACTGGATGTCTACATGTAAAAGACTGAAACTGGACCCACATCTTTCCCCACTCACAAAAATTGATTCAAGATGGATAAAGTACTTAAATTTAAGGCATTAAACAATAAAAATCCTCCAAGAAAGCATAGGAAAAACACTGGAAGATATTGGCCTGGGGAAAGACTTCATGAAGAAGACTGCCATGGCAATTGCAACAACAACAAAAATAAACAAATGGGACTTCATTAAACCGAAAAGCTTCTGTACAGCTAAGGAGACAATAACCAAAGCAAAGAGACAACCTACACAATGGGAAAGGATATTTGCATATTTTCAATCAGACAAAAGCTTGATAACTAGGATCCATAGAGAACTCAAATTAATCCACATGAAAAAAGCCAACAATCCCATATATCAATAGGCAAGAGACATGAATAGAACTTTCTCTAAAGACGACAGACGAATGGCTAACAAACACATGAAAAAATGTTCATCAGGGGGTGTGTTGGTTCCAAACAATAAACAGCATATTTTTAACATTCAGGATTGACTTCTAAGGATTCGTGATACGTGAAGAAAAGCCCAGAAGAAGAGGAGGAAATCAGAGGATTCAGGAGTGGATCTTACTCAGTTGAACCATATTATTAGGAAAGGCACCTTGATGAAAAGATACGGATAGGAGCTCTGACCATTCATCAGTGTTTTCCCTAGAATAATTAAAAAAACAAAACCCAATGCGGCGCCTGTGGCTCAGTGAGTAGGGCGCAGACCCCATATACCGAGGGTGGTGGGTTCGAACTCAGCTCCGGCCAGACTACAACAAAAAAATAGCCGGGCATTATGGCAGGCGCCTATAGTCCCAGCTACTTGGGAGGCTGAGGCAAGAGAATAGCCTAAACCCAGAAGTTGGAGGGTTGCTGTGAGCTGTGATGCCATAGCACTCTACCGAGGGTTAAAAAAACAAAACAAAACAAGCTGGGCGGGGGAGGCGGATCAAGATGGCAGCCGAGTAACAGCTTCCTTCCATCTGGGCACCGTGAGTCTGGGGATATAGGACTCCAGGCATCTCTGGCTGGTGGGATCTGCCTACCATCACACCTGAAAGGATACAGGGAGTCAGCGAGAGACTTCTGGACCCCAAGAGGAGGACTAAAACAGTGGAAAACCGGCAAGTGGTCGCGTGGGTTCAATCCGTCTAAACCCGCCCACAACTTCCACAGGCACGAGAACTTAAAGAGCAAGAGGAAGTGAAAGGAAAATTAGGGCAAGGAAACAGATAAAAGAAATCGCCCATGAGGAAGAATCAGCAGAAAACTCCAGGCAACATGAAGAACCAGTCCAGAACAACCCCGCCAAGGGACCATGAGGTAGCTACTGCAGAGGATTCCACCTATACAGAAATGTTAGGAATGACAGAAAGGGAATTTAGAATACACATGTTGAAAACAATGAAAGAAATGATGGAAACAATGAAGGAAACTGCTAATAAAGTGGAAAATAACCAAAAGGAAATCCAAAAACAGAATCAAATCAGAGATGAACGATATGAAGAATATAAAAAGGATATAGCAGAGCTGAAGGAAATGAAACAGTCAATCAGGGAACTTAAAGATGCAATGGAAAGTATCAGCAACAGGTTAGACCATGCAGAAGAAAGAATTTCAGAGGTAGAAGACAAAGTTTTTGTGATAACTCAGATAGTAAAAGAGGCAGAAAAGAAGAGAGAGAAAGCAGAACGTTCACTGTCAGAATTATGGGACTTTATGAAGCGTTCCAACATACGAGTTATAGGAATTCCAGAAGGGGAAGAAGAATGCCCCAGAGGAATGGAAGCCATACTAGAGAATATTATAAAAGAAAATTTCCCAAATATCACCAAAGATTCTGACACATTGCTTTCAGAGGGATATCGGACCCCAGGTCGCCTCAACTCTAACCGAGCTTCTCCAAGACACATTGTGATGAACCTGTCCAAAGTCAAGACAAAAGAAAAGATTCTGCAAGCTGCCAGGAGTAAGCACCAGTTGACCTACAGAGGCAAATCCATCAGAGTGACCGCGGACTTCTCTAATGAAACTTTCCAAGCAAGAAGGGCAAGGACTTAAATCTACTTAAACAGAACAATTTCCAGCCCAGAATTCTGTACCCTGCTAAGCTAAGATTCAAAATTGATGGAGAAATCAAATCATTTACGGATATACAAACATTGAGGAAATTCGCCACAACAAGACCAGCTATACAGGAAATACTTCAACCTGTTCTGCACACTGACTACCACAATGGACCAGCAGCAAAGTAAGAACTCAGAAATTAAAGGACAGGACCAAACCTCCACACTGATGCAAAAGATAAAACTAAGCAATGGACTCTCACAAAATAAGATGAATAGAATACTACGACACTTATCAATTATCTCAATAAATGTTAATGGCTTGAATTCCCCACTGAAGAGACATAGATTGGTTGACTGGATTAAAAAACACAAGCCATCCATTTGCTGTCTGCAAGAAACACACCTGGCTTCAAAAGACAAATTAAAGCTCTGAGTCAAGGGTTGGAAGACAATTTTTCAGGCAAATGGAATTCAGAAGAAAAGAGGAGTTGCAATCTTATTTTCAGATACGTGTGGATTTAAAGCAACTAAAGTCAAAAAAGAAAAGATGGTCACTTTATATTGGTCAAGGGAAAAATACAACAAGAAGACATTTCAATTCTAAATATTTATGCACCCAATTTAAATGCTCCCAGATTCTTGAAACAGACCTTACTCAGTCTGAGCAATATGATATCTGATAATGCCATAATAACAGGGGACCTTAACACTCCTCTTACAGAGCTGGACAGATCCTCTAAACAGAAATTAAACAAGGATATAAGAGACTTAAATGAGACCCTAGAACAACTGTGCTTGATAGACGCATACAGAACACTCCATCCCAAAGATAAAGAATATACATTCTTCTCATCACCCCATGGAACATTCTCCAAAATTGATCATATCCTGGGACACAAAACAATTATCAACAGAATCAAAAGAATTGAAATTTTACCTTGTATCTTCTCAGACCATAAGGCACTAAATGTGGAACTCAACTCTAACAAAAATGCTCGACTCCACCCAAAGGCATGGAAACTAAACAATCTTCTGTTGAATAACAGATGGGTGAAGGAAGAAATAAAACAGGAAATCATTAACTTCCTTGAGCATAACAACAATGAAGACACAAGCTACCAAAACCTGTGGGATACTGCAAAAGCAGTTTTGAGAGGAAAATTCCTCGCTTTAGATGCCTATATTCGAAAAACAGAAAGAGAGCACATCAACAATATCACAAGAGATCTTATGGAATTGGAAAAAGAAGAACAATCTAAGCCTAAACTCAGTAGAAGAAAAGAAATATCGAAAATCAAATCAGAGATCAATGAAATTGAAAACAAAAGAATCATTCAGAAAATTAATGAAACAAGGAGTTGGTTTTTTGAAAACATAAATAAAATAGATAAACCATTGGCCAGACTAACGAGGAATAGAAAAGTAAAATCTCTAGTAACCTCAATCAGAAATGACAAAGGGGAAATAACAACTAATCCCACAGAGATACAAGAGATCATCTCTGAATACTACCAGAAACTCTATGCGCAGAAATTTGACAATGTGAAAGAAATGGATCAATATTTGGAATCACACCCTCTCCCTAGACTCAGCCAGGAAGAAATAGAGCTCCTGAACAGACCAATTTCAAGCACTGAGATCAAAGAAACAATAAAAAAGCTTCCAACCAAAAAATGCCCTGGTCCAGATGGCTTCACACCAGAATTCTATCAAACCTTCAAGGAAGAGCTTATTCCTGTACTGCAGAAATTATTCCAAAAAATTGAGGAAGAAGGAATCTTCCCCAACACATTCTATGAAGCAAACATCACCCTGATACCAAAACCAGGAAAAGACCCAAACAAAAAGGAGAATTTCAGACCAATCTTATTCATGAATATAGATGCAAAAATTCTCAACAAAATCCTAGCCAATAGATTACAGCTTATCATCAAAAAAGTCATTCATCATGACCAAGTAGGCTTCATCCCAGGGATGCAAGGCTGGTTTAACATACGCAAGTCTATAAACGTTATCCACCATATTAACAGAGGCAAAAATAAAGATCACATGATCCTCTCAATAGATGCAGAAAAAGCATTTGATAAAATCCAGCATCCTTTTCTAATTAGAACACTGAAGAGTATAGGCATAGGTGGCACATTTCTAAAACTGATTGAAGCTATCTATGACAAACCCACAGCCAATATTTTACTGAATGGAGTGAAACTGAAAGCTTTTCCTCTTAGAACTGGAACCAGACAAGGTTGTCCTCTGTCACCTTTACTATTCAACATAGTGCTGGAAGTTCTAGCCAATACAATTAGGCAAGACAAGGGAATAAAGGGAATCCAAATGGGAGCAGAGGAGGTCAAACTCTCCCTCTTTGCTGACGACATGATCTTATACTTAGAGAACCCCAAAGACTCAACCACAAGACTCCTAGAAGTCATCAAAAAATACAGTAATGTTTCAGGATATAAAATCAATGTCCACAAGTCAGTAGCCTTTGTGTACACCAATAACAGTCAAGATGAGAAGCTAATTAAGGACACAACTCCCTTCACCATAGTTTCAAAGAAAATGAAATACCTAGGAATATACCTAATGAAGGAGGTGAAGGATCTCTATAAAGAAAACTATGAAATCCTCAGAAAGGAAATAGCAGAGGATATTAACAAATGGAAGAACATACCATGCTCATGGATGGGAAGAATCAACATTGTTAAAATGTCTATACTTCCCAAAGCAATCTACATATTCAATGCCATTCCTATCAAAATACCAACATCGTACTTTCAAGATTTGGAAAAAATGATTCTGCATTTTGTATGGAACCGGAAAAAAACCCGTATAGCTAAGGCAGTTCTCTGTAACAAAAATAAAGCTAGGGGCATCAGCATACCAGATTTTAGTCTGTACTACAAAGCCATAGTGCTCAAGACAGCATGGTACTGGCACAAAAACAGAGACATAGACACTTGGAATCGAATTGAAAACCAAGAAATGAAACTAACATTTTACAACCACCTAATCTTTGATAAACCAAACAAGAACATACCTTGGGGGAAAGACTCCCTATTCAATAAATGGTGTTGGGAGAACTGGATGTCTACATGTAAAAGACTGAAACTGGACCCACATCTTTCCCCACTCACAAAAATTGATTCAAGATGGATAAAGTACTTAAATTTAAGGCATTAAACAATAAAAATCCTCCAAGAAAGCATAGGAAAAACACTGGAAGATATTGGCCTGGGGAAAGACTTCATGAAGAAGACTGCCATGGCAATTGCAACAACAACAAAAATAAACAAATGGGACTTCATTAAACTGAAAAGCTTCTGTACAGCTAAGGAGACAATAACCAAAGCAAAGAGACAACCTACACAATGGGAAAGGATATTTGCATATTTTCAATCAGACAAAAGCTTGATAACTAGGATCCATAGAGAACTCAAATTAATCCACATGAAAAAAGCCAACAATCCCATATATCAATGGGCAAGAGACATGAATAGAACTTTCTCTAAAGACGACAGACGAATGGCTAACAAACACATGAAAAAATGTTCATCAGGGGGTGTGTTGGTTCCAAACAATAAACAGCATATTTTTAACATTCAGGATTGACTTCTAAGGATTCGTGATACGTGAAGAAAAGCCCAGAAGAAGAGGAGGAAATCAGAGGATTCAGGAGTGGATCTTACTCAGTTGAACCATATTATTAGGAAAGGCACCTTGATGAAAAGATACGGATAGGAGCTCTGACCATTCATCAGTGTTTTCCCTAGAATAATTAAAAAAACAAAACCCAATGCGGCGCCTGTGGCTCAGTGAGTAGGGCGCAGACCCCATATACCGAGGGTGGTGGGTTCGAACTCAGCTCCGGCCAGACTACAACAAAAAAATAGCCGGGCATTATGGCAGGCGCCTATAGTCCCAGCTACTTGGGAGGCTGAGGCAAGAGAATAGCCTAAACCCAGAAGTTGGAGGGTTGCTGTGAGCTGTGATGCCATAGCACTCTACCGAGGGTTAAAAAAACAAAACAAAACAAGCTGGGCGGGGGAGGCGGATCAAGATGGCAGCCGAGTAACAGCTTCCTTCCATCTGGGCACCGTGAGTCTGGGGATATAGGACTCCAGGCATCTCTGGCTGGTGGGATCTGCCTACCATCACACCTGAAAGGATACAGGGAGTCAGCGAGAGACTTCTGGACCCCAAGAGGAGGACTAAAACAGTGGAAAACCGGCAAGTGGTCGCGTGGGTTCAATCCGTCTAAACCCGCCCACAACTTCCACAGGCACGAGAACTTAAAGAGCAAGAGGAAGTGAAAGGAAAATTAGGGCAAGGAAACAGATAAAAGAAATCGCCCATGAGGAAGAATCAGCAGAAAACTCCAGGCAACATGAAGAACCAGTCCAGAACAACCCCGCCAAGGGACCATGAGGTAGCTACTGCAGAGGATTCCACCTATACAGAAATGTTAGGAATGACAGAAAGGGAATTTAGAATACACATGTTGAAAACAATGAAAGAAATGATGGAAACAATGAAGGAAACTGCTAATAAAGTGGAAAATAACCAAAAGGAAATCCAAAAACAGAATCAAATCAGAGATGAACGATATGAAGAATATAAAAAGGATATAGCAGAGCTGAAGGAAATGAAACAGTCAATCAGGGAACTTAAAGATGCAATGGAAAGTATCAGCAACAGGTTAGACCATGCAGAAGAAAGAATTTCAGAGGTAGAAGACAAAGTTTTTGTGATAACTCAGATAGTAAAAGAGGCAGAAAAGAAGAGAGAGAAAGCAGAACGTTCACTGTCAGAATTATGGGACTTTATGAAGCGTTCCAACATACGAGTTATAGGAATTCCAGAAGGGGAAGAAGAATGCCCCAGAGGAATGGAAGCCATACTAGAGAATATTATAAAAGAAAATTTCCCAAATATCACCAAAGATTCTGACACATTGCTTTCAGAGGGATATCGGACCCCAGGTCGCCTCAACTCTAACCGAGCTTCTCCAAGACACATTGTGATGAACCTGTCCAAAGTCAAGACAAAAGAAAAGATTCTGCAAGCTGCCAGGAGTAAGCACCAGTTGACCTACAGAGGCAAATCCATCAGAGTGACCGCGGACTTCTCTAATGAAACTTTCCAAGCAAGAAGGGCAAGGACTTAAATCTACTTAAACAGAACAATTTCCAGCCCAGAATTCTGTACCCTGCTAAGCTAAGATTCAAAATTGATGGAGAAATCAAATCATTTACGGATATACAAACATTGAGGAAATTCGCCACAACAAGACCAGCTATACAGGAAATACTTCAACCTGTTCTGCACACTGACTACCACAATGGACCAGCAGCAAAGTAAGAACTCAGAAATTAAAGGACAGGACCAAACCTCCACACTGATGCAAAAGATAAAACTAAGCAATGGACTCTCACAAAATAAGATGAATAGAATACTACGACACTTATCAATTATCTCAATAAATGTTAATGGCTTGAATTCCCCACTGAAGAGACATAGATTGGTTGACTGGATTAAAAAACACAAGCCATCCATTTGCTGTCTGCAAGAAACACACCTGGCTTCAAAAGACAAATTAAAGCTCTGAGTCAAGGGTTGGAAGACAATTTTTCAGGCAAATGGAATTCAGAAGAAAAGAGGAGTTGCAATCTTATTTTCAGATACGTGTGGATTTAAAGCAACTAAAGTCAAAAAAGAAAAGATGGTCACTTTATATTGGTCAAGGGAAAAATACAACAAGAAGACATTTCAATTCTAAATATTTATGCACCCAATTTAAATGCTCCCAGATTCTTGAAACAGACCTTACTCAGTCTGAGCAATATGATATCTGATAATGCCATAATAACAGGGGACCTTAACACTCCTCTTACAGAGCTGGACAGATCCTCTAAACAGAAATTAAACAAGGATATAAGAGACTTAAATGAGACCCTAGAACAACTGTGCTTGATAGACGCATACAGAACACTCCATCCCAAAGATAAAGAATATACATTCTTCTCATCACCCCATGGAACATTCTCCAAAATTGATCATATCCTGGGACACAAAACAATTATCAACAGAATCAAAAGAATTGAAATTTTACCTTGTATCTTCTCAGACCATAAGGCACTAAATGTGGAACTCAACTCTAACAAAAATGCTCGACTCCACCCAAAGGCATGGAAACTAAACAATCTTCTGTTGAATAACAGATGGGTGAAGGAAGAAATAAAACAGGAAATCATTAACTTCCTTGAGCATAACAACAATGAAGACACAAGCTACCAAAACCTGTGGGATACTGCAAAAGCAGTTTTGAGAGGAAAATTCCTCGCTTTAGATGCCTATATTCGAAAAACAGAAAGAGAGCACATCAACAATATCACAAGAGATCTTATGGAATTGGAAAAAGAAGAACAATCTAAGCCTAAACTCAGTAGAAGAAAAGAAATATCGAAAATCAAATCAGAGATCAATGAAATTGAAAACAAAAGAATCATTCAGAAAATTAATGAAACAAGGAGTTGGTTTTTTGAAAACATAAATAAAATAGATAAACCATTGGCCAGACTAACGAGGAATAGAAAAGTAAAATCTCTAGTAACCTCAATCAGAAATGACAAAGGGGAAATAACAACTAATCCCACAGAGATACAAGAGATCATCTCTGAATACTACCAGAAACTCTATGCGCAGAAATTTGACAATGTGAAAGAAATGGATCAATATTTGGAATCACACCCTCTCCCTAGACTCAGCCAGGAAGAAATAGAGCTCCTGAACAGACCAATTTCAAGCACTGAGATCAAAGAAACAATAAAAAAGCTTCCAACCAAAAAATGCCCTGGTCCAGATGGCTTCACACCAGAATTCTATCAAACCTTCAAGGAAGAGCTTATTCCTGTACTGCAGAAATTATTCCAAAAAATTGAGGAAGAAGGAATCTTCCCCAACACATTCTATGAAGCAAACATCACCCTGATACCAAAACCAGGAAAAGACCCAAACAAAAAGGAGAATTTCAGACCAATCTTATTCATGAATATAGATGCAAAAATTCTCAACAAAATCCTAGCCAATAGATTACAGCTTATCATCAAAAAAGTCATTCATCATGACCAAGTAGGCTTCATCCCAGGGATGCAAGGCTGGTTTAACATACGCAAGTCTATAAACGTTATCCACCATATTAACAGAGGCAAAAATAAAGATCACATGATCCTCTCAATAGATGCAGAAAAAGCATTTGATAAAATCCAGCATCCTTTTCTAATTAGAACACTGAAGAGTATAGGCATAGGTGGCACATTTCTAAAACTGATTGAAGCTATCTATGACAAACCCACAGCCAATATTTTACTGAATGGAGTGAAACTGAAAGCTTTTCCTCTTAGAACTGGAACCAGACAAGGTTGTCCTCTGTCACCTTTACTATTCAACATAGTGCTGGAAGTTCTAGCCAATACAATTAGGCAAGACAAGGGAATAAAGGGAATCCAAATGGGAGCAGAGGAGGTCAAACTCTCCCTCTTTGCTGACGACATGATCTTATACTTAGAGAACCCCAAAGACTCAACCACAAGACTCCTAGAAGTCATCAAAAAATACAGTAATGTTTCAGGATATAAAATCAATGTCCACAAGTCAGTAGCCTTTGTGTACACCAATAACAGTCAAGATGAGAAGCTAATTAAGGACACAACTCCCTTCACCATAGTTTCAAAGAAAATGAAATACCTAGGAATATACCTAATGAAGGAGGTGAAGGATCTCTATAAAGAAAACTATGAAATCCTCAGAAAGGAAATAGCAGAGGATATTAACAAATGGAAGAACATACCATGCTCATGGATGGGAAGAATCAACATTGTTAAAATGTCTATACTTCCCAAAGCAATCTACATATTCAATGCCATTCCTATCAAAATACCAACATCGTACTTTCAAGATTTGGAAAAAATGATTCTGCATTTTGTATGGAACCGGAAAAAAACCCGTATAGCTAAGGCAGTTCTCTGTAACAAAAATAAAGCTAGGGGCATCAGCATACCAGATTTTAGTCTGTACTACAAAGCCATAGTGGTCAAGACAGCATGGTACTGGCACAAAAACAGAGACATAGACACTTGGAATCGAATTGAAAACCAAGAAATGAAACTAACATTTTACAACCACCTAATCTTTGATAAACCAAACAAGAACATACCTTAGGGGAAAGACTCCCTATTCAATAAATGGTGTTGGGAGAACTGGATGTCTACATGTAAAAGACTGAAACTGGACCCACACCTTTCCCCACTCACAAAAATTGATTCAAGATGGATAAAGTACTTAAACTTAAGGCATGAAACAATAAAAATCCTCCAAGAAAGCATAGGAAAAACACTGGAAAATATTGGCCTGGGGAAAGACTTCATGAAGAAGACTGCCATGGCAATTGCAACAACAACAAAAATAAACAAATGGGACTTCATTAAACTGAAAAGCTTCTGTACAGCTAAGGAGACAATAACCAAAGCAAAGAGACAACCTACACAATGGGAAAGGATATTTGCATATTTTCAATCAGACAAAAGCTTGATAAGTAGGATCCATAGAGAACTCAAATTAATCCACATGAAAAAACCAACAATCCCTTATATCAATGGGCAAGAGACATGAATAGAACTTTCTCTAAAGACGACAGACGAATGGCTAACAAACACATGAAAAAATGTTCATCATCTCTATATATTAGAGAAATGCAAATCAAAACAACCCTGAGATATCATCTAACCCCAGTGAGAATGGCCCACATCACAAAATCTCAAAACTGCAGATGCTGGCATGGATGTGGAGAGAAGTGAACACTTTTACACTGCTGGTGGGACTGCAAACTAGTACAACCTTTCTGGAAGGAAGTATGGAGAGACCTCAAAGCGCTCAAGCTAGACCTCCCATTTGATCCTGCAATCCCATTACTGGGCATCTACCCAGAAGGAAAGAAATCCTTTTATCATAAGGACACTTGTACTAGACTGTTTATTGCAGCTCAATTTACAATCGCCAAAATGTGGAAACAGCCTAAATGCCCACCAACCCAGGAATGGATTAACAAGCTGTGGTATATATATACCATGGAATACTGTTCAGCCATTAAAAAAAATGGAGACTTTACATCCTTCGAATTAACCTGGATGGACGTGAAAGACATTATTCTTAGTAAAGCATCACAAGAATGGAGAAGCATGAATCCTATGTACTCAATTTTGATATGAGGACAATTAATGACAATTATGGTCATGGGGGGGAACAGAAAGAGGGAAGGGGGGGCCTTGGTGTGTGTCACACTTTATGGGGGCAAGACATGATTGCAAGAGGGACTTTACCTAACAAATGCAATCAGTGTAACCTGGCTTACTGTACCCTCAATGAATCCCCAACAATAAAAAAAAAAAAAATGTAGTAGCATGAAACAACAAACATTCATTTTATCACCATTTCTGTGAGTTAGGATCTGGTTATAGCTTAGCTGGGTGCCTCTGTCTTAAGGTCTCTTATGAGGTTAGTCAGGCTATCAGTCAGATCTGATAGAACCTTGTCTGAAGCTCAATGTAGGGGGAATCTTCTTCCACATTCACTCACACGGGCCTTGAACCCTTGCCACATGGACACTTGCTACATGGCAGCTTGTTTTTTCCCCAGCAAAAGATTCAAAACAGCGCAAAAGTGAGTGCTCAACACAGAAGCCACAACTTTATATTATTCTATTCTGCTTTTGCTCTGTTTCATTTTATCCTTCCCATCAGCAGGAGGAACAAAAAGCCATTATCTTCATGGATCAGTGAAAGACAGTGAGAATACTGCCTAACCTAGACTGAACATTCACTGCATGGCCAGTCCACGTCAGGCATGTTCTACTGCTATGCTCACTGCCTCCTGATTAGAGAACTAGGAATGGCAGAGCCTGTCATATTTAGGACACTCTCCTAAAGCATCCTCCAACCTCCTGACTTTGGGGACCACTTTGGATAAGAAACTGTGTGAACCTTTGTCTTGTCTTCCAGAAAAAGTCCATTTTGTCAAAGCAGAAAAGAACTCTGTAAAAATCACCTAAGACTCTAAGAATTATTTGAAGCAGGAAGTACCATTATCCGTAATTACCAAGGTTTTAGAAATTATTGAGGGTTCCAAGAAAGATGGAGGGAGTCAGACCATCAACCATGAGAATTTGGGGCTGACGCTATCACTTAAAGACTGTTACTGCAAAAGTACTTGGTTGTAGACAAAGGAGAAGTGGTGAGAATTACAGATCTCCACTGTCTGTCTCCTCTTTTATCAGATCATAGCTGTACTACATTTCCCATCTTCAACTGACAAAATTACTCTTTAAAAAAAACAACTTTCCTGAGGTATAATGGGCATACTAAGAACTACCCACATTTAATATATACAATTTGATGAGCCCGAACACATGCATCCACCTAGGAAATTACCACCACAATCAATTTAATAGACAAATCTGTCACTCCCAAATTTTTCTATGTTCCTTTGTGGTTGGGGCAGGTTTTGTTTTTTCTTTGTGTTTTCTGTTTTTATGTGGTAAGAACACTTAACATGAGATCTACACTCTTCACAAATGTCAACTGACAAATAATGGATTAAGAAATTCAGCCTTAAAAAAGGAAAGAAGTCTTGCCTTTGTGATAACATGAGTAAACCTAGATGACATTATGGTAAGCAAAACAAGCCAGTCACAGAAAGGCAAATATAGGACAATTCCACTTATGTGAGGGACCTAAATAATTAATGCATTAAAATCAAGGAGTAGAACACTGGTTACCAGGGACTAAGGTGGGGGGAGGAATGGGAATTTGTTGTTCAACTTTTCTCAGGTTACAGTTTTACAAGATGAATTACAAGAAGTTCTAGAGATCTGCTATACAGCATACTGTCTATAGTTAACAATGCTATATTATGCTCTTAAACTTTGCTGTTGAATGAACTCTGGACAGTTAAACGTGAGATATGTATTTATTATAAGGAGTTTCCTCATATGATTATGGAAACTAGGAAGTCCTACAATCTTCTGTCTGTAAGCTAAAGATCCAGGAAAGACAGTGGTGTAATTCAGTCTGAGTCTGAGACCTGGGCGGCACCTGTGGCTCAAGAGTAGGGTGCTGGCCCCATATTCCGGAGGTGGTGGGTTCAAACCCAGCCCCGGCCAAAAACTGCAAAAAAAAGAGAGCTAGAATTACAGGTGTGAGCCATTGAACCCAAACTTAGGGCGGCGCCTGTGGCTCAGTGAGTAGGGTGCCGACCCCATATGCCGAGGGTGGCGGGTTCAGACCCAGCTCTGGCCAAACTGCAACAGAAAAATAGCCAGGTGTTGTGGCGGGCACCTGTAGTCCCAGCTGCTCAGGAGGCTGAGGCAAGAGAATCACGTAAGCCCAAGAGTTAGAGGTTGCTGTAAGCCGTGTGACGCCACGGCACTCTACCTGAGGGCAGTACAGTGAGACTCTGTCTCTACAAAAAAAAAAAAACAATAATAAACAAAAAAAAAGAGTCTGAGACCTGAGAATCAGCAGAGCTAATGGTATAAGAATCAATCCAAGGCCAAAGAAGATGATATGACCCATCCCAGATCAATCAGTGAGGCAGAAGAACAAAGGGGAGAATTCCTCTTTCATCCACATTTTGTCCTATGCAGGCCTTCAACAGATTTGATGAGCTCACCCATGTTGAGGAGGACAACCTACTGAGTTCACAGATTCAAATGCTGATCTCATCAATAAGCACGCTTAGACACACCTAGAAATAGTGTTTAATGTGTGTACTCTGTATCCCAGTCAAGTTGGCACACAAAAAATTCATCATCAGAGAAAGGTGTGGAGCAAGATGGCAGAGTCAGACTCCCCAGCAATCATCCTCCCTCAGAAACATTGATTTGAACAGCCATCCATGCACAAGAGCTAAGAAAATCAGGTGAAAGATCACAATACCTGGCTGTAGCACCATAATAAAAAAATGATGCATTGAAGAAGGTAAGAAAGAAATTTTACATTACCATGGCACCCCTCCCCAAACATCAGGCAGCACAGTGCAGAGAGAGGTACCATCCATTTAGTGGAAAGAAAGGAAAGTGAGAACAGGATTTTCCCTTGGATTTAAACACTGGAGTTAACATGTAAAACTCAGCACAGGGAAGACCGCCATGGTCTTCCCACATTTCAGGGACTGAATCTCTAGATAAGTCTCACTGTCAAACACCCTCAGGCTTCAGACTTGCTTGGTGATCTCATGTTTACATCACTGCCAAGCTAGCATCAGTGGCCCCCAGATTCTGGACAGCCCTCCTATCAGGCAGACTTCAGTGGACCAAGGCTTCTGACCCACCTCTATACTATACGTCCACAATGAGTCACAGGCTTCTGGAAGTGCCACACTTGCTGTAGCTGCCCAGGATTCTGGAACACCCAAGCACCACACCTGCTGCAGAGATTTCCAAGCTAATCTAATCTGTGAAGACCAGTATAAGTACCCACTTCTTGAAATGCACATTGATACACAACCACAAGGTTCAAAAATAATCAAAAAAGCATCACCAAATGGAGAAAATAAGGTGCTAATGACTGACACTAAAGAAATGGAGAAGTATGGACTGTCTGGCAAAGAATTCAAAATAACTCTTTTTAGGAAGCTCAAGGAACTCCAAGAAAATACAGAGAAATAATTCACTGAAATGAAGAAAACAGTAAGTGACCAAAATTAGGTTGTAATAGAAAGATTGAAATAATAAAAAAAAAAAAAATCTAGAACTAAAATATGATGAATGAAATGGAAAAATTCAATAAAGAGCATCAACAGCATAAATGATGAGCCAAAAGAAAAAAAATCTATGCTCTCAAAGGAAGGTTATTTAAAAATACATAGTCAGAGGAGAAAAAGAAAAGAAATGAAAAAAACTTACAAGATTTATGTAATAGCATCAAGCAAATTTTTTAATCATAAGAACTTAAAAAGGAGAAGAGAAAGATAAAGGGATAGAAAAGCCCATTCAAAGAAACAGGAACAATACACTTTCCAAGCCCAGGGAAAAATGTAAATACCCAACTACATAAGGGAAAATCAAATAATTTCAATCACATTCAACCCATACCCCAAGATACATAACAATCAAACTATCAAACAGTAAAGACAAAGAGAGGATCCTGCAAACAGCAAAAGAAAAGAAGCAAATAGCACATAAGAGAATTTTACATCTAGCAGCAGACTTATTAGCAGAAACTTTACAAGCCAGGAGAAAGGGGCATGATACATTCAATGTGTGGAAAGATAGAAAATATTGCCAACCAAGAACACTGTACGCAGAAAATCTAATTTTTCAGAAATAAAAGAGAAATAAAGACTTCCCCAGACTATCAAAAGTAAGGGATTTCATCACCATCTGACCTGTCTAATGAGAAATTTTAAAGGGGCTTCTTCAAGCTGGAAAAATAAAGGATTCTAACAAATAACACAAAAACATCTCCAAGTTTAAAATTCATTTGTAAAAATAAGTATACAGTCAAATTCAAAGTACTAAAGCTGTAATGACAGTATATAATTTTAGTACCAAAGCTAAAATACAAAATAATTAAAAATAAGAACAGCGCAATAATTTGTAAAGGCATATTCAAAATAAAGGGGTGTAAATGGTGACACCTAAAATTCAAAATGGTAGGAAGGAGAGTGGAGTAAAACTGTGGAGCTTTTTTGTGCATGATCAAAATTAAGTTGTCATCAGCTGAAAACAATTTGTTACATCTATAAGATCATTCTTGTAAGTCTCATGGTAACCACAAGCAAAATTTACAGTACATACATAAAAATAAAAATCAAAGAAACAAAACATACCACTCAAGAAAATCTAAGAGGAAGGTCGCAGGAGAGGAAGAAAGAAACAAAGGCGTTACGAAATAACTAGAAAACAATTAACAAAATGGCAATAGTCAGTCTTTACCTGTCAATAATTACTTTCAATGTAAAAGGAATAAATTCTCCAAACAAAAGCATAGAGTGACAAAGATATTTGCACCAGAATGTTTATTGCAGCCCAATTCATAATTGCTAAGTCATGGAAAAAGCCCAGTGCCCATCGATCCACAAATGGATTAATAAATTGTGGTATATGTACACCATGGAATATTATGCAGCCTTCAAGAAAGATGGAGACTTTACCTCTTTTATGTTTACATGGATGGAGCTGGAACATAGTCTTCTTAGTAAAGTATCTCAAGAATGGAAGAAAAAGTATCCAATGTGCTCAGCCCTACTGTGAAACTAATTTATGCTTTCACATGAAAGCTATAACCCAGTTATAACCTAAGAATATGGGGAAGGGGTAGAGGGAGGGGAGGGAGGGGGGAGGAGAGGCGGAGGGAGGGTGATTGGTGGGATTACACCTGCAGTGCATCTTACAAGGGTACATGTGAAACTTAGTAAATGTAGAATATAAATGTCTTAACACAATAACTAAGAAAATGCCAGGAAGGCTATGTTAACCAGTGTGATGAAAATATGTCAAATGGTCTATAAAACCAGTGTATGGTGCCCCATGATCGCATTAATGGGCACAGCTATGATTTAATAAACAACAAAAAAAAAACATTTAGAATGGCTGAATGGGTAAAAAATATATAAAAATAAAATAAATAAGATGAAACTATATGCTACTACCTACAGGAGACTTGTTCACGTGTAAGGACACACATAAACTGAAAATGAAAAATGTGAAATGATATTCCATGCAAATGTAACCGAAACAGCAGAAGTGGCCATTATTATACAAGATGAAATAGACTTCAGGTAAAAAAGAAACTGCAAAAAGAGACAATAAAGGTCATGATATAATTCATCAAGAGAAAATAACAACTATATATGTACCCAACATCAGAACACCTAAATATATATAAAGTGAATATTAACAGATCTGAAGGAAAAGGTAGACTCCAATACGATAATAATATAAAACTTCAACAGCCCACTTTTAGCAATGTGCAGGTCATCCAGACAGAAAATCATAAGGAAACATCAGATTTAAACTACACGCTAGATCCAATGGACCTAACAGATATTCACAGAATATTCCATCCAACAGCAGCAAAATATACATTCTTTTCAAGTTCACACAGATCAATCTCCAGGACAGAGTATATGTTAGGCAAAAACAAGTCTTAATAAATTTAATATTTAAATGGTATCAAGTATTTTGTCTGATCACAATTGTATAAAACTAAAAATCTGTAATGGGGGGACTTCAAAAAATTCACAAATACATGGAAATTAAACAACATGCATCTGAATTTTTAAAAAGGCAAATTAAAAAGTTTCTTGAGAGAAACAAAAATGAAAACACATACCAAAACCTTTGGGATATAGCAATAGCAGTTCTAAGGCAAAGTTTATAGCAATAAACACCTACATTATAAAAAAAGAAAGATCCCAAGTAGAACAATTTAATATTGTACTTAAAAGAGTTAGAAAAATCAGAATAAATTAAGCCTAAAGTTAGAAGAAGGAAGTAAATAATAGAGATCCAAACAGCACTAAATGAAGCAGAAACCAGAAAAACAATTTAAAAGTTTGAAAAAAACGAAGAGTTGCTTTTTAGAAAAGAAAAAAAAGCATCAAAGCTTTAACTAGAATAATGGAAAAAGAGAGAAGACTTAAATAAATAAAATCAGAAATAAAACAGAGGCATTGTAACTGATACAATAGACTAGACAAAGAATAGAATAGATAAAGAATCATGAGAGACTTATGAACAATTACATATCAACAAATTGATCCTCAACAAAACAGAAAACTGTACACTGGGGAAAGAATGCTCTATTCAAAAAATGGTGCTGGGAGAATTGGATGGCCACATGCAGAAGGTCCCTATCTCTCACCCTACAGGTCTCTATCTCTCACCATACAGGTAACTTACTTAAAGGTCAGACCTAAAACCATAAAAATTCTAAAAGGAAACTTAGAAAAATCTCTTCTGGATATTGGCCTACACAATTAATTTATTAGTAAGACCCCCAAAAGCAAATACAACAAAAACAAAAATAAAGGGGAGGGATGGGGATGGGGGGTTACGGTGTATGGCACACCTTTTGGGGACAGGACGCAACAATAAAAGAGACTTGAACTAACAAATGCAAACAGTGTAGCCTAATTCTTTGTACCCTCAATGAGCCTGAAGCAAAAATAAATAAACAAACAAATCAATAAAAAATAAATGAGACTTAGGTAAACAAAAACTAAATAAATTTCTATACAGCAAATGAAATAATCAACAGAGTAAATAGACAACCTAAAGCATGGGAGAAAATATTTGCAAACTATGCATCTGACAAGGGAATAATATCCAGTTCTGTTAATATAAGAAACTCAAACAAATCAGCAAGAAAAAAATAAATAAATAACCCCATCCAAAAGTGGACCAAAAGTATGAACAGACATTTTTTTTAACAGACATTTTTCAAAAGAAGGTACACAAATGGCCAAGAAACATATGAGGTAATTCTCAACATCTCTACTCATTAGGAAAATGCAAATTAAAACCCCTGTCAGAACAGCCATTATTAAAAAGTTATAGAAACAATAGATGTTGGTGTGAATTTGTAAACTCTTGGCGTGAATGTAAGTTGGTACGACCTCTGTGGACAACAGCATGGAGATTCTTCATAGAACTAAAAGTACATCTGCTATCCATTGCGGCAATCCCAGTCCCGGGGATCTACCCTGGGGATCTATCCAAAGGAAAAGAAGTCATTATATCAAAAAGACACCTGCACTCATGTTTCACAGCACAACTTACAGCTGCAAAAATATAGAATCAATTTAAGTGCCTATCAAGTGGTGAGTGGATAAAGAAAATGTGGTATATATACCATGGAACACTACTCAGTCATAGAAAAGAAAGAAATATGTCTTTTGCAGCAACTTGGATGGAACTGGAAACCGTTAACCTAAGGGAAGTATCTCAGGAACAGAAAAACAAATACTGCATGTTCTCACTTTTAAGGGAGAGCTAAGCAGTGGGTACATACGGTCTTACAGAGAGTGACATAATGGATTTTGGAGACTCAGAGAGTGGGGCAGGAGTCAAGAATGAAAAATTATCATATACAATGCACACAACTCGGGGGATGGGTACCCTAAATGCCCTGACTTTACCACTAGACAATTCATCCATGTAATAAAATCTTGCACTCCCTAAATCTATTCAAATTTTTGAAAAAATGAAGGTAGAAAAAATTTGGAAGAAAAATTAAAGAGGAAAAAAAGAAAAAGATAAAATTCACCATCCGAGCTAGTGATAATTTCCCTCAAGGATGGATCTAAACCATGAGACATTTTGTCTACACTTTGTCCAAGTGACCTTGCTATCTTGAATATAATAATAAAAATAAAGTACAAGAGTTTAACTACAAATTCCCACCAATTCCTATTGGCTTCCACAATCGCCGCTGATATCCCCTTCTCCCACTGATCTTCTCTTACAGGCCCCAGCACTGCTGCAGTCCCCCCAACTACCAGCACTGCCATCCTCATCCAGCCCACCCCAGCCTCTCTCTGCAATTGCCTCCCCAGGAGACCAGGGAGGAGGGCACATGAGAGGCTGGGCTTTGTTGGTCTCTGGTGGTCATCCAGCTACTGCCCGAAAGCACAGCCTCCTCACCTCATCCCGTTAACCACTCAGGGCCCACTACTCCCCTGAAAGACTGGAAGGCTGGAAGGAAACATGGCCTAATTTGCAGCACATGGACAGACCAGGAAACGCCGTGACATGCCCCTGCCCTTCCCGGTTCTGCATCTGTGGCCATTTCCTTTCCTCCATCTTATCCTCCCTCTTACTCCTTTTTTTGTCTTCAATTCCTTCAGTTTTTCATACCACCATTTCTGTCTTGGGCTGCCCCTGAGGTTTCTATCTGCATTGCTTAAAGACACAAATTCAGTTTTATCTGTAAATAGAGTGAACTGCTACCTAAGGGAGGTGGTTTCAAGGGTTCCAGGAAAGAACAACTCAAATTTTCCCCAAAGCTATCCACGATAATTGGCGTTGCTTTAATTTATGCACTAAAGATGTTTTGAGACTCTTTACATTATGATAGGCACAGTTCTAGGCAGTAGGGATAGAGCAATGAACAAAACATACAAATATAGGACAAATATTTTTATTCCACAATTAGGACTCCCTTTAAACAAAAATATTGCTGAGACGTGACAGGCAGATTTACATAAATACTGAATTATTCATGCATGGCATTAAATTCTCTGTGAAAGTTACCCATCAGTAGGCAGAGAAGGGGAGCTATTTAAGGAGCAGTGCTGGCCCCTTCCTGGTTCTTCCATGATCAAATCGCAAAAGTCATTATGACTGTAATTCAGGAGATAGAGCTTATTCTTTGCAGCTACACAGACATGGGTTTAAATACCTGCAAGTTATGTGAATTTGAGCAGGATCGTTAACGTCTCTGAATCTCTGTGCTTTCATCTGCAGAAATGGAGAAATCAATAGCAATTTATCAGGACTGTAGAGCAAGATCACATGTGTAGTCCCCTGGAGCATGGTCTGGCATGAGGTGTATTTAGGCCTCAGCAAACATCAGCTTACTTCTCATTCCCAAAGTATGTGGTTTATGGCCAGAGACCAGCAAACTAAGATGACTCTAATACCCCCAGCACATAATGGCTGAAATTGCTTTAGTAAGAGATGGAGACTGATTTCACTAAATTAGAGTTGCTGCCATAATTACCAAAATTGCTACCGCTAGTTTGTGATCTGCCCATACCTTCTCCATTTGTGTGCACAGTCTGACCTGGCAATTCAGGACACCAAACACAAGAGGAGAAATTCCCCTAGAGCCCTGGAACCTGTTCAGGGTTTTGGTCTTTTCATAAATTAGCTTAAACAAAGGCCTGGCCAGGAGGCACACGAGGGCAAGGGCTGTCAGACCTTGGTTCTGAAAGCAGCCACGCAGGGCAAAAAGACAACGCTCACCCAGCGCCATTCCCCACTTTGATGTCATTTTGTGTCACTTTATTTACTGCCTCTGGGGAATCAATTAAAACAGCACTAATTTATGAGTCTTAATGAACAAGGTATTATGCAAACTGTAAGCATGACAGGCTTCCTAAATCGGAGAATGCTCGGAAGCACAGTCACCTGCTGTAACATCCTCCTGCAGCCCCCCCTTCCAGATTCCAAAATGGCATAGGAAGAATTCAGAGAATAGGTGTGTGGTGTAGGATGCAGACTGAATTCATAGCGCCTGAATCTCTCCTGAATCTCTCCTGTCTGAGAACCCAGGACAGAATGTTTACTGGTGACATTATCTTCATAATCCACAGTGATGTTTTGATTTACACATCCCCTCTTTGACTAAGTGAAGAATGTATTCCTTAACTGCCCATCATGCAATACTTACTTTTGAATCTCTATGATTGGGTGGGCACCACCCCAGGCTCTAGAAATGCTGAAGTGAATAAAACAGTCCCCTGCTCTAGAACGCTTGGGCCAGGGGAGGCGGCGGACACCTGGACAGCCACGGCAGCTTACTGTACCGCAGAGGAAAGACACCTGCTTTGGCGAGTGGGGAGTAGAGCGAAGGCAGGGTGAGCTTCACTGAGTCACTGGGAGGAAAAGCCTCCCCTCCGTCTCCTGTGATCAGCCTGGGGTTGCAACGGACACCCCCTTTCCTCCAGGACCTATGAGCTTTCCTCTTCTAAATCTCTATTTCTTCCTGAAGGGATTCCTGGAAGGATTTGTGCATGAGGCCTTCTTGTTAGGGGACTCCCCTGAGATGAAATGAGAGTTGTCCCTGACTGATGGGTTTGGGGCAGTAGACCTGGGCACCACCGAGTCCATTCACCGTGATCCAAACACCCTGTCTGCCGCCCAGACAGTCGCTCCCTCCAAGGCACTCTGCCGAATTTGAAGCTGAGCCTGGGAGAGAGCGGACTAAATCATTAGCCACGACGGACGCAGGAAACAGCAACCCGGCCGTGCAGAACCAGCTCGTGCTTTCAGCTGACTTTCAGCCAGGCCACCTCGTGTTCACCTGCCCATGTCTCTGCACTCTGTCACTGTCACGACACCCGGCTCACAAAGACGGTCTTCACTTTCAGAGGCAGCATGTGTGGTTAACAGCCCAGGATCTGGAACTGGCTTTGAATCCTCGCCCTGACATGGCTTATTATGCAGTGAGGAAAACCTACTTGGCCCCTCTGTGGCTCAGGGTGCTCACCTCTGATTGGCCTCTCTGTGGCTCAGGGTGCTCACCTTGATTGGCCTCTCTGTGGCTCAGGGTGCTCACCTTGATTGGCCCCTCTGTGGCTCAGGGTGCTCACCTTGATTGGCCCCTCTGTGGCTCAGTGTGCTCACCTTGATTGGCCTCTCTGTGGCTCAGGGTGCTCACCTCTGATTGGCCCTTCTGTGGCTCAGGGTGCTCACCTTGATTGGCCTCTCTGTGGCTCAGTGTGCTCACCTTGATTGGCCTCTCTGTGGCTCAGGGTGCTCACCTCTGATTGGCCCTTCTGTGGCTCAGGGTGCTCACCTCTGATTGGCCCTTCTGTGGCTCAGGGTGCTCACCTCTGATTGGCCTCTCTGTGGCTCAGGGTGCTCACCTTGATTGGCCTCTCTGTGGCTCAGTGTGCTCACCTTGATTGGCCTCTCTGTGGCTCAGGGTGCTCACCTCTGATTGGCCCTTCTGTGGCTCAGGGTGCTCACCTCTGATTGGCCCTTCTGTGGCTCAGTGTGCTCACCTTGATTGGCCTCTCTGTGGCTCAAGGTGCTCACATCTGATTGGCCCCTCTGTGACTCAGTGTGCTCACTTCTGATTGGCTCTTCTGTGGCTCAGGGTGCTCACTTCTGATTGGCCCCTCTGTGGCTCAGGGTGCTCGCCTCTGATTGGCCCCTCTGTGGCTCAGTGTGCTCACCTCTGATTGGCCTCTCTGTGGCTCAGGGTGCTCACCTCTGATTGGCCTCTCTGTGGCTCAGTGTGCTCACCTCTGATTGGCCCCTCTGTGGCTCAGTGTGCTCACCTCTGATTGGCCTCTCTGTGGCTCAGGGTGCTCACCTCTGATTGGCCCCTCTGTGGCTCAGTGTGCTCACCTCTGATTGGCCTCTCTGTGGCTCAGGGTGCTCGCCTCTGATTGGCCCCTCTGTGGCTCAGTGTGCTCACCTCTGATTGGCCTCTCTGTGGCTCAGGGTGCTCACCTCTGATTGGCCTCTCTGTGGCTCAGGGTGCTCACCTCTGATTGGCCCCTCTGTGGCTCAGGGTGCTCACCTCTGATTGGCCTCTCTGTGGCTCAGGGTGCTCGCCTCTGATTGGCCCCTCTGTGGCTCAGTGTGCTCACCTCTGATTGGCCCCTCTGTGGCTCAGGGTGCTCACCTCTGATTGGCCTCTCTGTGGCTCAGTGTGCTCACCTCTGATTGGCCCCTCTGTGGCTCAGTGTGCTCACCTCTGATTGGCCTCTCTGTGGCTCAGGGTGCTCACCTCTGATTGGCCTCTCTGTGGCTCAGTGTGCTTGCCTCTAATTGGCCCTTCTGTGGCTCAGGGTGCTCGTCTCTGATTGGCCCCTCTGTGGCTCAGGGTGCTCCCCTCTGAAGTGGAGATAAGAACAGCTTGCAGGCTCCCTGCAGACATCAGGATGAGAGGCAGGCAGCAGCAGCGCCCTCTGAAGACTTCCCATCACCATCCCAGCCCACTGTCCCCTTTCTGGCTATTTCCCCTCCCATGGCTTTTCCTTTTTTCCCTCATCCTCACTTCCCCCTCCAAGTTCACATCCAATGATGTCATCTTCTTTCTTCTCTTCCTTCTTGGTGACTATTGTGAGCTACAATAGGAGAAGGAGGTGCCCATTCTCAAAATGTCAAGACTGCAAACCAGGGGACAGATTTCTATTTACAAGATTAACCTAATGAAACTTGGGCATAGCAGAAATGTTCCACAGAAATGCCTTCTGGTCATGCTGATGAATGAGCGGTAGAAAATGCTTTTGAAATTAAAGTTTCCTCCAGCTAGTCCATATATGGGTCATAACTATCTGTCCTGTTTAGGAGTTTAAAGTGAGGCATGGTTTAGTATATGCCAGGACAGCTTCCTTAGCGTAGAAGCTAATTTCTCCGGCCCAGGACTTACAGTCCTGTTTAAGAAGATTCTGGGTCACATCTCATTTGCAAGAACTCTGCAGAGGGAATTTACATCCACCTCCTTGAATGTGGCCCTGGGCTGCAGACTTCCCCGTGTTTTACTGCTGACTTATCGGTCTCCCCCTCCGGACCAGCTGCCAGGTGGCAAGACTGTATCTTATGAATCTTCATATCCCCAGAACCAAGCCTAGTGCTGGCGTGTGCCCAACCGGCAAGCCGGTGTGCTGCGAGAGGATCTTAGGTATGCTGAGAAAATTTTTCAAAGATCATAAATTGAATTATTTTTGAAAGAAGTTCAAAACACGGTAAGTAAATTCTCTTTTCACTCTATTTTTTATCATAATTTTTTGAACATAATTTGAGTATGCCACGGAAGTTCAACTATAGGTTCAACTTTTCCATGAGAATAAAAAAAAATAATAAGGTTAAAAAACACTGTACTAAACACACCTGCAGTACTTGTTTAACAAATTAATTTAGAGGTGAGGACTTGTTCCTGGAAACATTCCAGCAGTCCCCAGGGACAGAAGCAGATGAGCGTTTTTCTTTCTGATGATGAACCACTGACATGATGTGGGTTGTGATCAAAGGCACACACGTTGGTGGCACCTAAGCTGGCTAGTCAGGGAGGTCCTGCTGGAAAGGGACGCTGGCACATACTGTCATCCTTAACAGTAATCCATTTTGCCTCCCAAGACATGCCATTGAGGAGAAACTGAGGCACTGCAACAATCTCATAACTTCCTGCAGGTAAACTTTCCTTTCTGTTCATAGAAAGTGAGCTCCCTGCTGACTCCGGAAGGACGGAATACAGAGGGGGAGAGGCAGATTGCCTGGGTTCCAAGCTCCGCCCAACTCTATCAGTCGCTAACCCTGTGATCTGGGGGAAGATATTTGCCTCTCAGTGTCTCATAACATCACCTCCCTCAAAGGAGTGGTGAGAGGTGGGACTTGAGTAATAGTATATGAGTGCAGCCTGAAGAACATGGTTGGCTTGGGATGTGCTGTGTCTGCGTGTGCTGAGTGACTGTATTACCCAGGTGTGGTGTTGGATGGAAGTTCCGTAAGATGAGAATAAGGGAAGATGCCAAGAGCCAAAAACAGCTAATGAAGAATTTTCCTGTACCTCTGGTCACTGTGGGCTAGGCCTTGCTGGGAGCAGTCATTATTGTAATTAAAAGCAAGTTTCAGCATCTCAGAGATTCAGGTAGGATGGAGCCACTTGTCATAGGTTTAGCCTTGTGAGAAAGCAATGCTGTAATAGGCCATAAAATTGCTCTAACCTCCCTCCCTAAGTTGTCACATGCCACCAGATCGATGCCTCCCTGGCACCTGTCGTTGCTAGTAATTTGGGCACAATTTCAGCAGCACCTCTCTGCTGCTGCATCCATGCCAGAAACAGCTCGAGGGACTAATAAAGAGATATAAGTGCTAGGGCCACACAAACAGGGCTGACACCAGGACAGGGGAACGGGAGGCAGGGGACAAGGGGCTCGGGGAGGTGAGAGGGAGGGAAGGAAGGAAGCCGGTGTGTCTGGAGAGTGCCAATCTCATTTCGATATCCTTCTGACCCCGGGGAGAGACATAGCAGTAGAAAACTTGTTAATAGCAACAGGACACAAAGCCAAAGCTTTCATTTCTCCACTTTCCACAGAACCCAGGTGACACTGTAACCTGATTTCTGTTCTCTGGGCAGCCTGGCATTTGCCCTACAGGTCTCTGCATTTTCTCTCCAACCTTTTAAAGCATAATAACCACCCATGCCTTTCTGAAGCATGTGTTGGAGACAAAGAACACAGGAATATGTCATTTCCTCTAAAGGCCAGAAAGGGTGTTGTGACCAGCGAATTGCTAAAATGACATTTGCACTTAGGTGACAAACAAGCCCATTCCATTCCAGGTAAAGGCCAGAGCTTTTTCCAAGAACAGAAAAACACAGGAAAGTAAAGGCTGCCCCCCTCAGGGAATTCTGGGGAGGCCACTGCTGCTCCACAAGCCACACTCAGAGGACGTATCAGGGACGGGAAGCCACGTTGGAGGTGTTGTCTTTGACGGTGGGCATCAAAGAAGCAACACACCAGGATGAACCTTGTCTTTGCTGTCCCAGCCTTCTCATGTAAGCAAAGCCTTTTTAAAGATAGCATTTCAAGCAAATCATAATCTTAAGAAACACGATTTCCAACACTATAAAAATTTGGGAACAGGTGAATAAAGCTGATACAAACTCGAGCTAGTATATGCGTTTCAGGAGAGGTGAAGAAGCAGCCTTTCTGCACACAGCCAAAGAAGAAAACACATGGAAGTGGCAGGTGAGAGCCGCAAGGACGCTCCCAGCGCCATCACAAGTTCAGCTGCCTGAAATTGGGTGAGGTGCTGTCCCCTGGTGGACTCAGTTTTTTCATCCATAAAATGAGGTGCCTGGGCTAAAGGAAGCCTGAGACTCCTTCCAGCTGAGACATGCTGTGATCCGTGACCTTCACTCTGTGCTCTCAGCCAGTGGTGTAAGGGCTGCAAGGAAATAAATGGAGCAAAGGGAAGGATGAAATAAAATAAGAATGTCACCAGCCCATCCATTTTCTACAAGCCCATGGAGGGTCCGGGGAGTTAGGGCAAAAGGGTCTCCCGTCCTGTTCCACATTGCAGAAATGGTTCTCTCTTAATCCAACACACTGAAATTATGTTATCTTTTTTCATTTTCTTAATTAACAAATACCAGAAATATGGTTATTAAAAAAAGAAGAAGATGCTGGGTGTCCATAGCACAGTGGTTATGGCGCCAACCTCGTACATCAAGGCTGCTTGGTTCAAACCTGGCCCAGGCCAGCTAAACCACAATGACAACTATAACAAAAAAAAAAAAGCCAGGAGTTGTGGTAGGTGCCTGTAGTCCCAGCTACTTGGGAGGCTGAGCCAAGAGAATCACTTAAGCCCAAGGGTTTGAGGTTGCTGTGAGCCGTGACACCCTAGTACTCTACAGAGGGTGACATACTGAGACTCTGTCTCAAAAAAAAAAGGAAAGTTTTGATTTTTTAAAAAGATTCCCAACTAGTAGGGTTGAGAACGTTTAGAGTTCAAAGATTAATCCTAAAATTCCCTAACAATAAAGCTCTCGGATGAAAGCATCTCTCTCTTTCTCTCTCTCCCTCTCTCTCTCTCACACACCCCTCAACTCTATCTGAAATTCAATAATAAAACCAACCAGCAATGAAATATAGAACAAAAGACCTCAACAAAGAGCAGCAGTGGCAAGACAGCTGAATCTTGGGGACATTTCTAATTGGTGAGGAGGGAAATTCACAGCCACCACTCAGAGTGCATTAGCTCAGGAGCTACTGAAGTCTGATTCCGAAGCCGTCATGGTGAAATCTCTTTCCTTGCTTGAACACCACACAATGCCCTTCTCTGCCTCACACACACCCCTAATGTGTGTGAAGTGCATGCTTTTTTAAAAAGTCCTCTTACTGGGTGGCGCCTGTGGCTCAGTGAGTAGGGCGCCGGCCCCATATACCGAGGGTGGTGGGTTCAAACCCAGCCCCGGCCAAACTGCAACAAAAAAATAGCCGGGCGTTGTGGCGGGCGCCTGTAGTCCCAGCTACTCGGGAGGCTGAGGCAAGAGAATCGCTTAAGCCCAGGAGTTGGAGGTTGCTGTGAGCTGTGTGAGGCCACGGCACTCTACCGAGGGCCATAAAGTGAAACTCTGTCTCTACAAAAAAAAAAAAAAAAAAAAAAGTCCTCTTACTTTAATCTTCCAGTCCATAATAGGGTGCAGTTAACCCCAAAGCTATGTTCCTGGCTTTTGCACTAAGGAGTTGTCGGGAGAAAGAAGCACAGCTCCTTACTGATTGTACTTTGAGAACAGATCAAGGCAGCAACCCTGACTCTGGGGCAATTAAAACACTGGGATGGGTGATTCTCAGGAGCCAGTTCTCCACTCTCCTGCCTCCAGAAAGGTGGGACGGTGCCTGGGAAAGTTTCCTGAAGCAACTTGCTCCTCAGACCCAGCTCTGTCTCCGTCTCTGTTACTTTCCTGTGCACGCCTGCTGCAGGAGGGACCACAGGGTGCGGATGGGGCTTCCCAGCCCCACAGGCTGTCACAAAGGGGTGCACTGTGACCAGGGCACCCCTCACCACTGTACGTCTTGGAAAATTCTCTCCTTTACCTTGTCTCAGATGCTCCAGAGAAAACACTGGCTGTTAGAGTTGCTATTGTAGCCACCCCAGTTCTAGATCTAACCAAATAATGGGGTGCTTAGTAAGAGAGTACCTTCTCACAGAGTCCATGACACTCAGCCCCCCCAAAAAAAATTAAAGTCGACCCCAAGATTCCCTGGCTGTGCGAAAAATTTCACGGTGTAAGAATGATCTCCTTATGGGATATAACAGCCAGCGCTGATGCTCTTTCTGTTAGGAAGGAAAAAAAAAAAAGCTAAAACAGGAGGAGGACAGACAAGAGGTGCTCAGGAAAGCTGGTGTTTGGGGGCACAGAGGTGGTTTCAGGGACAAGGGAGGGCCAGCCAGCACTCAGAGGTGGGCCGTGACAACTCACAAGGCCTGCAGGTCCCAGAAGGGCAGGCAGCAGGTCGCAACAGACGTATCTGGCTCAAGTCCATCAGCACAACACTCAGGCAGCCTGAAAGGGCGTATGTCACGCAGTTGACCTTCGAGTGCTTCAAATCCTTCCTTGGTGAAGGATCTGTTCAAAGTTATTGGCCATTTTTCACTTGGGTTTTTGGGGTTTTTCCTTGCTGAGTTTTGAGATCATATCCTTTTGTATGCTCTAGATCAGGCATCCTCAAACTTTTTAAATGGGGGGCCAATTCAGTGACCCTCAGACCATTGGAGGGCTGGACTATAGTTTTAAAACTAAATATATGAACAAATTCCTATGCACACTGCACATATCTTATTTTGAAGTAAAAAACAAAACGGGAACAAATAAATACAATTCACACCGCTTCATGTGGCCCGCGGGCTGCAGTTTGAGGACGCCTGCTCTAGATGGAAGTCCTTAGTCATATACAGAATTTGCAAATACCTTTTCCCATTATTTTCATTTTCTTCAGTGTTTTTGAAAGGGTTGCACTTCCTAAGTTTCTGGAACTCAAATTAACCCATTTTTCTTTGTTTACAGCCCATGTGTTTTGGGTCCTAAGCATCCGTGGTTTCACCCACCATCGCACAGATGTTCTCTTGGTGTTTACTTCTTAAATTTCCATATTTTTACATGTCACATCTTGCTCTTAACACCACTTTGAGTTAATTTTTTGTAGATGGCTTTAGGTACTGGTCAGAGTTCGTTTTTCTTTAATATCAATGCCCAATTGTCTCTGTGCCAATTGTAAATACTGTCCTTTCTCCAGTGAATCACTGTGACATGTTTGTAGGACACTGGATGCCCACATGTCTCTGGGATATCGCCAGACTCTCTCTCGTTTCATTGACTGATGTGCCTTTTCTTTCACCAATGCCCCAGAAGGCTCCCCTCCCCAAAGAAACTATGATATACATAAGCACATGAAAATATGCCCAAGGTCATTTCTCATGAGCAAAACACAAATTAAATCCACAATGAGATGCCATTGCACACCTATTAGAAGAGATAAAATTTTGAAATGTTGAAAATTCAAAGTGGTGGTGAGAATGTGGGACAACTGGATTCTCATGCATTACTAATAGAAGAACAAAACAGTGCAGCCACCTTCAGAAAGAGGGGGAACTTTTTTTAGGTTGATTTGTGTGCTTTTTGTTTGGTTTTCGGGGGGGGCTGTGGTTTTGTTGAGGCAGAGTCTCCCTCTGTGGCCTGGGATAGCCTACAAGGGCATCATCATAGTTCCCTGCAACTTTAGACTCCCACGCTCAAACAATTTTCTGGCCTCGGCCTCCCTGCAACATGTGCCCACTGCTTCACCCAGATTATTTTTCTATTTTTTGTAGAGATGCGGTCTCATTATATTGCTCGGACTGGTCTCCAATTCCTGGCCTCAAACGATCCTCCCACCTAGGCATCCCCAGATGCTAGGATTATAGGCATGAGCCACCATGCCCAACCTGGAACTTCCTTACAAAGTTAATAAAAGATACATTTCTCTGTATAACCCACTTCTAGGTGTCTGAGAGAATTAGACACACATGCCCACACAAAAATATGTAGGTGGAATTTTACAGTACCTTTAATCCTATCAGATACTGGAAACAACCCAAATGTTTGTCAAATGGCAAGTGGATAAATGAACTCAAGGGTGTGATACAGTGGAAAACTATGCAGCAGTAAAAAGGAACAAAATGATCCACTCCACAACTTGGATCAGTCTGGAAAGCAGCTCACACGGAGTGGAAGGAGCCCCATGGGAAAGGCTGCACCCTGGGTGAGTTTGTTTATATGAAAAGATCAAACTATGGTGGCAGGAATCAGTGGCTGCCAGGACGTGGACTGAGCGGGCTCACTAGAAAGGGACATGGCAGAACTTCTTAAGTAACAGAAATAGTCTCCATTCTATGATGATGACACAACTGTATGCTTTCTTCAAAACTGAAGACATTGTCCTCCTAAAAAAGGGACATGTCATGATATGTCAACTAAACCTCAATAACTGTTGCTTAAAAAAAAAAAAAGTAGCTGGCAGACCCAAGATCTGCAGTCTGCTGGTATGAGGGAAGGAAAGCTCTTCAGCCTCAGGTGCCAGCTGCTGAATTAATGTTGTTTTATGTTAATTAAATGTATTAATATAACTCTGTGATAAGAGTACCTGTCTTCTGGTTCCAATATTCCCAAGAGTGATGGGAGTGGGAGAAAGATGCCAGCCTGGCAATATTCTGTGAAACTAATTACCTCAGGAATTTGTGTAAGAATGAGCCAACACAGGTGCCACACTCAACAACAGATTAAATAGGCGGGTCTACAGAGAGATTTTGCAATATGCCCAAAAGACTTCATTGCTTTGCTCAGGCCTCTTAGATCAAGTAGGGTTTATCCTCTATCCCGTGGGGGTATCTGGAGAGCTCACTAACAATCGTGTTTCCTTTCCACTGAGTCTTCCTTGTTTCGATCCTCTGGCCGATGGCTGCCGCCCACGCTCCCCGCAGGGTGACTTACCTGCGTCTCTGCAGCAGAATTAATACTGTATAGGAGACACGGTCAGTCAACCAGCAGAGCCCATCATAGTCACACAGCAGTCCTCACCTGAGGACCGCAGCTCCACACAGCAGGTCTCAAAGAAAGAATCACCAGCTCTGAATCTTTTCTTTTCTTTTCTTTTCTTTTCTTTTCTTTTCTTTTGAGACAGAGTCTCTGTTGCCCTGGGTACAGTGTCATGGCATCATAGCTCACAGCCACCTCCAATGCTTGAGCTCAAGTGCCTCAGCCTCCCAAGTAGCTGGGACTAAAGGCACCCACCACAACACAGGACTAATATTTTTTCAATTTTTAGTAGAAATGGGGTCTCGCTTTAACTTAGGCTGGTCTTAAAACTCCTGAGTTCAAGCAATCCACCTGCCTCGGCCTCCCAGGATCCCAGGACTACAGGCATGATCCACCGTACCCAGCCACAAGCTCTGAATCTTTACACTTGGCCACAGTCACAGTGGTAACACCATGTCCCAAGTTCACAGTGTCAGATGAGGTGGGCTGTGCTGGTTCGCTTTCTAGACCTCCTGAGACAAAGGCACTTTGAAACCACAAAGCAAAAAAAAAAGGAAGAAACCACAAGGCATTTGAGTCCCTTCATTCCTCAGCTCCAACCTCCCTTTCTAGCCAGCCCTCCTCATCCCATCTCTTCCCCACCCCACCTCCTGCCCCTCCCAGAAACATTAGACTACCAGGCTGACTATAAACCTGCTGGGCCCCTAATCTTTTTTTATTCCTTTGTCCACAACTCTTCAACTCAGATGCCCTTCTCATGAAAAATCTTCATTTATGGAAATTAAAATCTTTCTTCAAGGCATAGCGCAGGGCCACCTCCTCCATGAAGCCCTCCTGAATCCCCCCATCAGAATTATTCTCTCTCTTCTGTTTCTTCATGGCGTCCTCCACCCCTCCCGCCCTTGTGACCCTCCATGCCTAGCACGTCCCACCCCACTGGCAGCATTTGTTGAATTGGACTGCGCTTACCCCTGTCACAGAGCATCCCTTGCAGAAACACTTCCTTGAATATTTCCAGATAAAATGACGCCTTGAATCTGGCTCATTATTAGACGATGTATTATTTCAGTGAGAAAATTTTCATTCTCATATTGAAGCTATGAAGATAGACTCACAAATAAAAGGCAAAGGAGATTTAATCAATTCAAATATTAAGTCTTATTGAGCAATAAAAGAATTGCCTTGCTGCATTCAACTGCTTTTAAAGGAAAACTACATTCAGTCATATTGCTCTGTGTGTGTAGACACAGACTAATGTTCCTATTCGGTATTCCGGGGCGTGTTTTCCCATCTTTAATCCATCACATCAATTTTGAGATTATTTCTTACAGAGCGTTTCTACATTTCCCGGAAAACCAACAGGATACGAAAATGTTAAGAGACTTTTCATCCATGAAAATGTAGCGCCTTGGTTTTGTCTATAATCTTGTCTTTCTTCAAACTTCCACCTGCTGGTTAGAGAAAAATAAATTAACTAAATGTCTAACCTGGTTTCAATTTAGCTTGATCCAATAATTTAAGCAGCCGCTTTAGGGAATACCCAGTCTCTTCTGGGTAGAATTGCTCTTTCAAATAGGCTGTCGCTCACTCTGCTTCCCTCAGCATGACGGTGAGGGGTGGGGGGATGGCAAGGGGACTTATGGGTCCTGCAGCTTCCACGTCGGGCCTCTTGGCTATAAACTCAGCATCCTCGTAACAGGAAGCCAGAAATCCTTGAGGTGCCAATAGATCATCTTCTCTAACCAGCTGTTCTCCCCTCTTAACTATGTGGGGCTGTCCCAGGATGGCATGAGTCAGCCCCTCCCAGGGAGTCAAAACAAAACCCCACCATCCTCACTGTATATCTTACATGACTTCTTACTCCCAGGCACAAAAAAAAAAAAAAATCAAGAGACAAAACGCACAGATCACCACCTCACTTCTTTCTATCCTCTAGCCTACCCCTTCTCCACTCTCTCGGAACAGAAAACTCTGCTCAACCAGCCACCATCTTTAGCCCCTCTCCCCAGCCTACCACATCCTTACTAACTTTGATTCTTTATCCTATCTATATACAAGCCATGCTGTGACTCTGGGAAAATGTAGGGCTTCAAGACTCCAAGGAATCTGTGGCCCCTGATTCAGTTCTCTGCTTCAAAGCAGCTATTCCTTTTACAAAATAATAATACTACTAATAATAACGCCTGCCTTGTTGTAGTTGCCATTGGCTCAGGCTGTTGGGCAAGCACTTCCGTCATGTTAACTGCATACGAACGCCTGGTGTCACAACAGAACCATGAGACCCCGTGACAAGCTGTCGATTTTCCTGACAGAAGCATCCGAATTGTGAGACACCTGTGAAACGTCATCTGAGTCGAATGCACTTCTGACTCTTTGTCCTCTGACTGTCCCAAGTCCTGCGATAACTGTTCCCAATCTGGGCTTTCCCACCACCACCTGGCCTCCCCCACGCATTCACCTTTACCTTCGCTCCGTAGCACTTACTGCACCAGCTTTTAAAAAAAATCTTCTCTTATAATTATTTTTTATTCCAAAAATGGAAATTCTCTTACACTACATTGAGGCCATCTCCAACCTTCACGCAAGTTCCACACTCAGAAGTTCATCTCATCTTCCCCCACTCCATCCTTCCATGTTTCTCTTTTTTTTTTTCTTTTCAGACCTCCTTCAGGACACTCTCCTGGAACCTGAGAGGTCAATTTACAGTACACTTCGTAACTTCTTGTCATAATAAATTTTGCAACTCAGAGACAGGACTCTGACATGACTGGCACACACTGAGGTCTCAGAATAAGAACCTCTGTCTACAGCAACGTCTGTTCAAACACAGTTCTTCAAGTGAATTCATACCTTCTTCTTTCGACTTTTGGGATTTTTACCTTGCTCACGCATCTCTGACACATGCATAAAGAGCAGTCAGGAAGTCTGGAAACTTTTTCTGCCTCTAACACAAACAAGCCCCTTGGCCTTCTGAACTTCAGGAGACCATCTATAAATTAAGGAAGATTGGAGTTAGTGATCACCAAGGATTATTTCTACTCTGTGATATTGCTTCAATAAATGTTCATCCTTATAAACATGATTCTTTGCATGCAATAGAGGTAAATACCATATTTCACAGTGTACAATGCACTCCCGTGTATAAAGCACACCTACATTTCTGCCCAAACTTTCAGGAGAGCTAGCCCTTCAAGAAAGTGGCCAAGAGAAACACATCAGGGTAGGGCTAGTGCTCCTCTGGTAAACAGATCACACCGCCCTCCCCCAGCCACCCACTCTGTGAAGGCTGCCCTTTCCCACTCTCCCGGGAGCCCTTCCCTACCCACCATGTCAGGGGCTACAGCCAAGACGGTCATGCATATGGCCAGCAGGCCAGCAGCGGCTCCCCCACTCCCAAGCTGTACTACCCATGTATAATGTACATCCTTATTTTTCCCCAAAAATTTTGAGCAAAAAAAAAAAGTGTGCATTATACAGGGCAGAATACGGTAATAGTGAGAACTTTTCTTTCCTCTTAACACAGTTCCTGTACCTTCAAATTAAGATGGATAAAAAGCAAAATGTCCAACAATGTAGCTTTCTTGCTTTCCTTTCCAAGTGTTAGTTGATTGTTTAACCTGCTTTAACCTGCTCTCCACTCCAACATTTTAAAGAATAATATTTTTCATCACATTAGCCAGAGCCTGCCAGCATTATTAAAAATAAAGCAATCACAGTTAACATAGATAAATGAACACATGGAGCTATTTTCATTCGGTGTTCAATTATATTAAAACAGTGTGTGCCCTCTGTATATCAGCCAGAACCACGGTCTTTTTTTTTTCTCCTTTAATCTCCTTTTTGTTTCTTCCCACACCTGTTTTCCAAATCTGACACTGACCATTCCAGCTCTGAGAACACACTTCCAAATTCCTAAATTGTTCATTAATGTATGGTCTCCTGGAACGTCCTTTAGTCCTTGCCAGAGGCTATTTCGTTATTTTTTTGCTGGTGGTTTCCTCTCTTCTCTGTGACATGACTGCTCAACTGCTATTTTATCCTAGTTAATTTCAGATCTCTTTGTTTCTGATTTTTTTTTTTTCAGAATAAAATAAGATCTTTTGGATTACTTGTCTTTACTTTAAAAGAACTACCTAGATCTCAACAAAATCAAATATTTTATCCTCGATAGCCAAAGTATGGAATAATTCTAATTTTCTGACAGGTACTTTATATGGGTTCCTTCCAGATACGTAGTTTTAGGGATGGAAGAAGGTTAGTATAAAAATCTTTTACAACACTCACATAAGGACTTGTTCCACACACTGGTTGTATCAAACCATTGGTTAATTCAATGAAGTTGCCAAAAAATAGCAATCAATTCCGTGCAAAGAAAATCAATCGCAGAGGTGGTTTGGTTGTTTTGTAGACAAAACAGTCAGGGGAGTGATTGAATTCTTCACTTTTCAATGAGTTGTTTTGGCCTTGTGTAGAAGGAGCCGTTAACTCGTTAATCACCCAGAACTCCTCGGTGGCTGAGAGAGGGGAAATCATTACTTTCCAAGAATAGATCGCATATTAATGACATGCAAAAGGCCTGCTGGGGTGAATGTGTTCAATGACCGCATTTGAGAAAAATGAGTTTCATGAAAATTTTATAGCATCCGGAGGTAAACTGTACCTGATGTATCAGGTCACTTTTCAATCATAAAACGTCTCCGTCAGTATAAGTTTGCAGAGAATTTAAAGCATACAAAATGTATTCGTTTACTCCTCAAAGTAGAGTGAATTTTAATCCATAGAGTGTTAAAAAATAATTCCTGCAACATATTGGGTTTCCCTGCATTGATTTTATGTAACATCAAAATGGAGGAGTTTTGCGCACATGACAATTAGCTCCTACCCGCACAGTACAGACATATATTCCGTTCTGATAAATATGTATATTTTCCCATATGGCGTTGAATGTTAGCTTCTAATTTACCTCTTAATTTTTAATTAATTTTAAATTACATTCTAAATGAAGCCGACAGGAGTCTAATTTGCATGCTTATTTGCATATCTGTAAACACGCTGCTTACATTGTTGATCTAGTCCTGGTCCCCGGGACACTCAGAGGTTTTGCTCACCTGATGTGGTGAACTGGGACCGCTAACGCGTCAAGGTGCCCTCGAAGACACGTGGAGACAATTCTAACCCAGAATGGATGAGACTGGCTCTCTCTGCTCCACAGTAGTCACAGAGGACTCCCAGAGGCCAAGGTCGACGATAGTAGTTAAGCCCTCTGCTTTCTCAGAGGACTACAGTATCTGTTCTACATCTTTAGAAAATAAACTACATACTTTTTGCACACTGTGGATTTTTTTCAATGCACAATGCCCCAAACTCCTGAAATATTAACACCAAAGCAGAAATAAGTCACGTCCTATCTACTCCCTGGATTGATCAGCTCCTAACCCGGTCAGAGGAAGGCAGCACATGGGGCCAAGGCAGTTTCCTCAGCAACAAGCCATGGACAGTTATTTTCTTTGTCTAAATAGGCTGTCCTTTGGCAGCACTAATGGCCGCTGTGGTCTGTTGGCACCTCGCCTTTGATCACAACACACCACACACGCAGCCCCAGTCAATCAATATACAAGCCACCTCAGAGACCTCGGGAGGCCGGCAGGCAGTTCAGGATTCAAAGAGATTTGTTGCCTTTCTGCTCACGAACTGCTCCACCAGACAGACTACAGAGACACGTCTCCTGCTAGAAGTCCCGTGATTTCTCTCCCTATTTGTGGTCTCCATAAGCTAAAGGTATTGTAGTTACAGATCTTGTCCCACTATTAGAAAGCCAAGTGACAAACCTGGGGTCATACCTACCTTATCCCTGATCCCCACTTTTCTGTGACCTTGGGCAAGTTCTGTAACCTCTCTGAAGCCTTAGCACCGCCATGTTACAGATAAATATGATTAGAAATGATCATCTTTTAAGGTTGCAGGAACAATTAAAGATGGCAATCTCCTAGAACATTTTCCTGCATTTTTCTTGCCTCTCCAGTGGGAAAAAGATACCAACCCTCACGCCTGACAGATGCTGGACGTGCTACCTCACAGCACATGAAGGGAACGGACTAGGCCTGGGGGAATTGTATGCAGTTGTGTTGATCTTTACTCCGATAGTACCACCTGCTTTCCTGTTTTAATAAACTGCCATGGCTGCCTTATCAGAAAGTAGACTTTGCCTTTCAGCTACATGTTTATCAAAATCAAGCCAGCCCTCGGTGGACCAAATGTAATATTAAATGTGTCGAGATGATGGTCTTTACAGCTGGACTGTTATCGCGCAATCAATCAATCAGCCACAAAAACAGCAACACTTCCCCTACACGGAGCAGGAAAATATCCTTCCTTCTAAAACATTTCCACCAGACACTGCTGCAGAACTAGCCGAGCCTGGTCATCCTGTGCACAGAACAGGTACTACACAGAAGAGCCCACAAAAGGCACCCTCTAAGGGAATGTCGCTCAAAATTCACTAACTCTACCCCACTGCCAAGGACGTACACATAGATCAACTGGCAAGAACATGGGCAATTATACATAAAAATGTGAATACATTAAGGAAATTAGAGCAAAGATACGTGAAAGGTATCCAAGACCAAATGGAAAATCAGCTAAGAGATGACATACAATTGCAAAAAAAGGATTCTCAATGTGGCTCTGAGCTTCTCAGCATCCAGAACTAAAAGATCCCTTCATCTGTTATAGGAGGGACATTCTCCACAAAAATAAAACAATACCTATTACCCAAGAAAGCAATGTTTCCAGGCACTGAGCTCTTAGAGATCTGTCTCCCACTGGTTCCCATAAAGGGAAATCTATGAGTTTGAAGTTATTTCCCCACACATTTATCCCACAACTCTTTTAAATAGATAAAAGACTCAGAATTAATCTCCCAGTCCTCTCGACGCCTCCATTCTTTATTCTTCGTAATTGCACTTTCACAGACTGCCCTGTTTCAGGGGAAAGATCCCACCTTGGAGTGGCCTAGGGTGGCCGTGAACAGCTGCCCAGGTTGTGCACTGCATTACTAGACTATGGGGAGGGCTTAGCAGTGCAGCTTGCGGCATCCACGCAGTGCTTTTCCTGAAGAAAACACTGTTAGTATTTGCTGCATGATCTGAACATGCTAGAGACATTTTTCCGCAGGAAAAATGCAGGATTATGCCCATGGTCCTGCCCGGATGTGAATTCTAGCTCTGCCATCTGCTAGCTGTGTGACCCTGGAAAAGCCACTGTGTCCTTCTGACACCTCTATTCCTCATTTATAAAATGGAAATAGCAAAAGTACATATAGAATAGGACTCAATACCTTATGTACATAAAACAAATCAGAACAGTCCCTGATACAAACATTCTGCATTAATATTATTATAGATGATGCCAGGGTAAAAAATATCCAGGATAATAAAATATCCATTTCTATTTTAATGTTCTTAATGGGATAATCAAACTGTTACACTGTCCTAAAAAAGTAACCGTATGGGATACACGTGTAGAAATTTTACAATGGTGTGACGTATCGTGGCATTTCTACGAGAATACGGCAAGGAACGGGGGGAGCAGAGGGACCCTTTTCGTCACCTATCGTGTGACAGGCACTGAGCGAGGATTGTACATGTGCAGTTTCATTCAGCCTTCACAACTGTCCGATAACACAGAAATATTATTCATGCCCCAACCCAGCTAAGCCAGCCTGTGAGTGCAAACTGTATCACATACTCAGTAAGCATCTCACCACCGTCAGCTCACACTGAGCCCAGCCCCGATGAAATCTCTCCATACACCGCTCTGGTATCCAAGGTTGTCTCCTACGGCTCAAGCACAAAGCCCACTGGTCAGATGCCTCTTGAATCAGCCACATCTCTGTTCCTTCTGCGAGACGTGCATCACAAAGGGACAGACACCAGTCCTGCCGGTCACTCCTGTGCCCGTCCAGCACTGCCGTCTTTGCTGGGCATTCGCCTATCTGTCGTGTGTGCTGCCACCTGCCCTGGGCACCATCCCCATTGGTAGCTGTCCTGGCATCTGCTTCTGACCACTAGCTGCCCATCAGCTAGCGTCACTGCTTCCTGCATTTTTGCACTGTTGAAGTACTAATAGGAATTGGAGGAGGAAAGTGTTTCTCTCTATTCGGAGTTACCGCATGCCCTCAGAAAGACATCAAAACAGGAATGCGAGTGCCTTTTACATGTAGCCCCCATTTTTTTTTTGCAGTTTTTGATGGGGAGTGGGTTTGAACCCGTCACCTCTGGCACATGGGGCCGGCACCCCACTCCTTTGAGCCACAGGCACCGCCCAGCCCCCATTTCTTAAGAAAGCTCCATTTTAGATTTTTCTTCTTTTATTTTATATTCAGTCTTCTCCATTTCCAGAACCCAGACAAAGTGAGGGCTATCTCAGGGATGTGTCTGCAGCTAGAGGCTGTACAAAGAACCGCCCTTACCTCTGAGTCCCAAGACTTCCCGCTGAACGAGCCTACAATGTGATGAACAGCTTGAAAAGTCTTTGAGGGTAGCAAAGTTTTGCCTTATTAAATTTTTTTTAATTTATTTATTTTTATTGTAAAATCATAGCTGTGTACATTAGTGCAATCAAGGGGTACAATGTGTGGGATTCATATATAATCTGAAATATTCTCATCAAACTGTTTAACGTAGCCTTCATGGCATTTTCTTAGTTACTGTATGTAGGCATTTGTATTCTGCCTTTAGTAAGTTTCCCCTGTACCTATTCTAAGATGCACCATAGGTGTGGCCCCACCCATTACCCTCCCTCCAAAAAAACCCTTATTAAATTTTTTTAAAAAGAGTTTTTCCCTAGTATATCTGTGTCTAGAGTCAGAAGAGAAAACATGTAAGCAAATGCTACACTTATCTAATGTCACTGTCCTCTGCATTGTAAAAGCATTAATAATATCTTTAGAGTCAGATGAAAATGTCAGAATAGTATGATAAAGACAGAGCCTTGAATAATGGAATTAGTATTGACTCTGAGACCAAATAGATGTGTCTGTTTTATCCCAGCTCTGTGTACCTTTGGGTCAATTGCTTCACCTCACCTTTCTTATCTATAAAACTGAGATAATAAGGTCACACTTGAAAATCCAAGAAATAGAGTCACCGTGTAGGTGGTGTCCAGCATAGAGTAGGCCCTCAGTAAATGGTCATTGTTTTTTCCATTGTCATCATTCTGTAATTTTCTTTATATTTGGACTATAGGCACTCCATGTCATGAAAAGTGGCAGGCAGCTAAAAGAACAATATCTCTCCACAATTATTTACCGAGTTTCGCCATGTCTGACCCTGCATTGGCTCATTGGAATACGATGGATATCAGCATCCACAGGACTTCTGCCCTTAGAGCCTGGATTCCAGGTGAGAGGACAAAAGTAAACAGGTCGACTAGCCAGCAAGCTGTAGCTTTACAAATTGTTATTAATACTCTGAAATAAGTGTGCAAAAGAGGTTAGAAATAAAGAATGTGAAATCTGTGAAGAGTTTTAAACAAAAGAGTGAAATGAGCAATTTACATTCCCAGCAGACCACAGTGACAGTTTGGGGAGAACGGTTGAGGGTTGCAAGTGAGCAAGTGAAAGAAATTTTCTGGGCTCGGTGCCCATAGCTTAGGGGGGTAGGGCACCAGCCACATACACCAAGGCAGGCGGGATCAAACCCAGCCCAGGCCAGTTAACAATGACAACTGCAGCAAAAAAATAGCTGGGCGTTATGTCAGGGACCTGCAGATCCTGCTACTTAGGAGGCTGAGGCAAGAGAATCACTTAAGCCCAAGAGTTGCAGGTTGCTGTGAGCTGTGACACCACAGCACTCTACCAAGGGCAACATAGTGAGACTGTGTCTCAAAAAACAAACAAAAAAATGACATTTTCTGGCAGGAGGCAACATAAACCGGACTTGATTTGTTTCAAAATTCACCATTTTTGTGTGGAAGGGTGTGTTGTTCTGATTCTTTAGAGGACAGAATCTGTTCCTTTTGATGGAACAGATAAGTTAATAAAACAGATCCTGACTCCAATTTGGATTATGGAGTTATAGAGCAGAGGACTCCAAAGGGAGAGATGAAAGGAGATTGTGCCAAATTTGGAATAAAGAGATTTAGCAAGCTGCCGGCAGTCTCAGAGCACGGATTTCAGATGCACAAGAGGACAGGTTGGCGGCAGCGCCAGGTCTTTCTGTAAGGAAGGAGCCAGGGCCAGCTCTTACCAGAAAGCTGAGCTCTGCCATTTGATTTCCATTAGTGGCACGTCGGTCTCTCCATCCCAGAGGCAATTTGACATGGTCTGGGAAGGCTCTTGCTTTCTGTCAGCTGGGCTTTTGCAAGAGACATGGCAGAGAGAGGAAATATGTTAAACCCAGGGATGTCTTTATGCTTATGTGTGTGTGGTGTATGATCATTTGAATTTACTTTATTCATTTTATGAATATTTTCCTATCAGACATATTTACTGCAAAAAATAAAACCCAATTTTATAGCTCACAAGTTTCTGCAAATCCCAAGCAAGAACCGGCGACATGTACTTGACAGAACCCGAAGTCTTGTGCTCTGTGCTCTCTGCAGAGAGAGATGAGGAGATTCTTTGGATGCTGATCAGAATCCCTGCCTCCCTGGGGCGCTGAACAGCGGATCAGCAGGAGCACTGCGCCATCTAGTGGACAGAGGCGTGGCGTCGGAGCTAGGAGCAGAGTCAGTCTCTCTCTCTCTCTCCCTCTCTCTCTCTCTCTCTCTCACCCTCTCTCTCTCTCTCTCTCCCTCTCTCTCTCTCTCTCTCCCTCCCTCTCTCTCTCTCTCCCTTTCCCTGCCCCCCCCCACACACACACACAGACTTGCTCTTTTCAAGGAAGACTTTTTTATTATTATTAAATCATAGTTTGTGTACATTAATGTGATCATGGGACACCATACACTGTTTTTTTTTTTTATCTTTGTTTTTTTTTTTTATTAAATCATAGCTGTGTACATTGATATGATCATGGGGCATCATTCACTAGCTTTACAGACCACTTACCTAGTTTCACATATACCCTTGTAAGATGCACCCCTGGTGTAATCCCACCAATCCCCTTCCCGCTACCCACCTCCCCCCTCCCTCCCCTCCCTTTCCCACTTCCCCATATTCTCAGGCTGTAACTGGGTTATAGCTTTCATATGAAAACCCTAAATTAATTTCATAGTAGGGCTGAGTACATTGGGTACTTTTTCTTCCATTCTTGAGATACTTTACTAAGAAGAATATGTTCCAGCACCATCCATGCAAACATGAAAGAGGTAAAGTCTCCATCTTTCTTTAAGGCTGCATAATATTCCATGGTGTACATATACCACAATTTGTTAATCCATTCATGGGTCGATGGGCACTTGGGCTTTTTCCATGAATTAGCAAATATGAATTGGGCTGCAATAAACATTCTGGTACAAATATCTTTGTTATAATGTGACTTTTGGTCTTCTGGGTATATACCTAGTAGAGGAATTACAGGATTGAATGGCAGATCTATTTTTAGATCTCTAAGTGTTCTCCAAACATCTTTCCAAAAGGAATGTATTAATTTGCATTCCCACCAGCAGTGTAGAAGTGTTCCCTTTTCTCCACATCCACGCCAACATCTCTGGTCTTGGGATTTTGTGATATGGGCTAATCTTACTGGAGTTAGATGATATCTCAAAGTAGTTTTGATTTGCATTTCTCTGATGATTAAAGATGATGAGCATTTTTTCATATGTCTGAAGGCCATGCGCCTGTCTTCTTCAGAGAAGTTTCTCTTCAAGTCCCTTGCCCAGCCTGCGATGGGATCACTTGTTCTTTTCTTGCTTATATGTTTGAGTTCTCTGTGGATTCTGGTTATTAAACCTTTGTCAGAGACATAACCTGCAAATATCTTCTCCCATTCTGAGGGCTGTTTGTTTGCTTTACTTACTGTGTTCTTGGCTGTGCAGAAGCTTTTTAGTTTGATCAGGTCCCAGTAGTGTATTTTTGACACTGCTTCAATTGCTGGGGGTGTGGGGGTGGTCTTCCTCATAAAATACTTGCCCAGACTGATTTATTCAAGGGTTTTCCCTGCGCTCTCTTCTAGTATTTTTATAGTTTCATGTCTTCAATTTAAATCTTTAATCCAGTGAGAGTCTATCTTAGTTAATGGTGAAAGGTGTGGGTCCAGTTTCAGTCTTCTATAGGTTGCCAGCCAGTTCACCCAGCACCATTTGTTAAATAGGGAATCTTTTCCCCACTGAATGTTTTTAATTGGCTTGTCAAAGATTAAATAACGGTAAGTAGCTGGTTCATCTCTTGGTTCTCTATTCTGTTCCAGACATCTACCTCTCGCTTTTGTGCCAGTACCATGCTGTTTTGATCACTATCAATTTATAGTATAGTCTGAGGTCTGGTAGTGTGATTCCTCCTGCTTTGTTTTTATTTCTGAGTAATGTCTTGGCTATTTGAGTTTTTTTCTGATTCCATATAAAACGAAGTATTATTTTTTCAAGATCTTTAAAGTATGACAGTGGAGCTTTAATAGGGATTGCATTAAAATTGTATATTGCTTTGGGTAATATGGACATTTTAACAATGTTGATTCTTCCCAGCCATGAGCATGGTATGTTTTTCCATTTGTTAACATTTTTCAGCTATTTCTTTTCTTAGAGTTTCATAGTTCTCTTTATAGAGATCTTTCACGTCCTTTGTTAGATAAATTTCCAAATATTTCATCTTCTTTGGCACTACTGTGAATGGGATAGAGTCCTTAACTGTTTTTTCAGCTTGACTATTGTTGGTATATATAAAAGCTACCAATTTATGAATGTGATTTTGTAACCTGAGATGCTGCTGTATTCCTTGATCACTTCTAAGAGTTTTGTAGTAGAATCCCTGGTGTTTTCCAGATATACAATCATATAATCTGCAAAGAGCAAAAGTTTGATCTCTTCTGACCCTATATGGATACACTTGATCGCCTTTTCTTCCCTAATTGCAGTGACTAAAACTTTCATTACAATGTTAAAGAGCAGTGGAGACAATGGGCAGCCTTGTCTGGTTCCTGATCTGAGTGGAAATGATTTCAATTTAACTCCATTCAATATGATATTGGCTGTGGGTTTGCTGTAGATGGTCTCCATCAGTTTAAGAAATGTCCCTTCTATACCAATTTTCTTAAGTGTTCTGATCATGAAGGGATGCTGGATATTATCAAAAGCTTTTTCTGCATCAATTGAGAGAATCATATGGTCTTTGGTTTTTAATTTGTTTATGTGCTGTATTATACTTATAGATTTACGTACATTGAACCAGCCTTGAGACCCTAGGATAAAACCAACTTGGTCATGATGTATAATTTGTTTGATGTGTTGCTGGATTCTGTTTGTTACAATCTTGTTGAATATTTTTGCATCTATATTCATTAGTGATATTGGTCTATAATTTTCTTTTCTTGTTGGGTCTTTTCCTGGTTTGGGGATTAGGGTGATGTTTGCTTCATAGAACGTGTTGGGTAGTCTTCCTTCTTTTTCTACCTTTTGGAACAGGTTGAGTAATATAGGTACTAATTCCTCTTTAAAGGTTTGGTAGAATTCCGACGTGAAGCCATCTGGTCCTGGGCTTTTCTTTTTAGGGAGATTTTGTATGGTTGATGCTATTTCAGAACTTGATATGGGCCCGTTCAACATTTCCACTTCATTCTGGCTAAGTTAGCCCCACCCTGGGACCTTCCTGGCTCTGCACGTGCGTTTCTAGTCCCCGCGCTCCACCCAGGCCAGTACCACCCCAAGCAAACCCTTTACTCACAGGGCCTGTATTCCGTCCCAGATATGTTCCGCAGTGGTTGCCACCTGAAAAGATGCCCGGCCTCCTCTGGTTGCCCAGGGAGACAGAGGGTGTGACTTTGGAATATCAGGAAGTAAGCCCTATTGTTGCCGAAAGACAGCTGCTGCTCTGTGCCTCAGGGCACTGCCACTCCGGTGTGGTTCCCTCTCAGCCGACTGTCCTCTCCTCACTCCCGTGCCGCAGAGTCAGCACTGACCAGCTGCAGTTTAGGACCTGAATCTGGACTCAAGAATCTGGACTCCTGGGGGACAGGCCTCCAGACCTCAGAGTGAGAGTGGAGGGGAGTGCTGGGAGCTCAGAGTTGCAGGTAGAGAATACATACAGTTTTATATAGTTTTATGCCTGGTAGGAGGACGCCATGGCACCCTAGTAGGGGAGGTAGGTCCAGTTTTTAGAGGGTCTCTCCTGTGGAGTGTAGTGGGAGGACCTTTGAACTCTGCTCGTTTGTTTGTGGGGCACTCTGAGCCGCTGTCATGGGGGAGGGGACTCCCGTCTGCTTGGTGATGGATTTTGTACCTTTTGTTTGTATCCTTGTGGTCGCAGCTCTCCTCAGCAGGGTTGATGTGCATTCTTCAACCTTCTCTCTTGGTGCAGCTCTAATCCACCAGGTTACTTGCTAAATTTCTGTCCTTTAACTCTCCTTCTGGACAGGAGCCTCTGTGGAAAGCTGGCTTCAGTCAGCCATCTTGTCTCCACCCCCTCAAAGAAGACGTTTAAGAACAAGACCCAAAGCTGAGCTGACAACTACAAAGTGCCATCATTAAAGACATACTCGGATAAGTTTCACAACAGATTAATTTGTAAATGAAAAGGACTTTCATGAAATGCGGCATGTGATGCCTTTCTAAGTCCTTGAGTTTTCAATAAGGCAGATGATAATATCTGGCAGTTATTGGATGTGTGCCTTCTACCTGGTTAGTACTGCTGTGCGCATTTTACCTGTATTAATATGTTTCATCCTCACAACAAGCATACAAGATAGGCACTATTACGATCCCATTTTACAGATAGGGAAACTGAAGTACAGAGAGGTCAATGACTTGCCCAAAGTCACACAGCCATCAGGTGGCAGAGCACGAATATGACCCTAATCTCGAGCTCGTGGGTACTATGCGAGGCTGCTTCTCTACTATATGCCATGTAGATGGCGAGATTAGATGCCATTAAGAAAAAGGATAGAGGACATAAGATTTTAAAAAACATGTTCCTAAAGCATAAGAATCTCATTTCAAATTATTCCCCACACAAAAAATACAACTATCTGAGCTCCCTGAGGCAGAAGCTTTACTAAAAGAAAATCTCTTTTCCAACAAACACTCATTTTATTATCCCAGAATTTAGAACTAAGGAGCAAGATCCCTGGATGATCTTGACTGCAGCAATTTTATGTGTCAACTTGACTGGACCACAAAGCACCCAGATACAGTAGAACTCTGCACTTGACCACTTCCCTACATTGCCCATCTCCTTAAACCAACCTCATTTTCATAGACAAGACAGGCACCCCACATAGGTATCACCACAGATGACGTAGTTCCCCACATTGACCACCTCCATATGCTGATCAATTTGTTACAGTCACTTGGGTGCTGAACCTACAGGGGTTCCATTGTATTTGGTCAGACGTTGTCCTGGGTATGTCTATGAGGGTATCTCTGGATGAGATCAGCATTTGAATCTGCGGTCTGAGTGAAGCAGATTGCCCTCCCCATGTGGGTGGGCCTCATCCAATCAGGTGAAGGTCTGAGTAAAACAAAAAATCTGATCCTCCCACTTACTGGGAGCTCCTTCTGCCTGCCTTCCTTGAGATGGGACATCAGTCTTTTCCTGCCTTAGATGTGAACTAAAATATCACCTCTTCCTGGGTCTCCAGGTTGGACTTCCCAGCCTTCATAATTGCATGAGCCAATTCCTTACGTCCTAATAAAAAATCTTTATCTCTCTCTCTCTTGCTCCAACTGGAGATTATATATCATCACTTACTGGCTCTGTTTCTCCAGAAAATCCTGACTAATACAATGTTCTTGTATCCTAATCACATCATAATCACCAACACATCATCCTCAAGGTCACCATCATCACCATCTTTACTCATCATCATCACCATCTTTACTGCCATTAATTGAGTGTTCACCCTGTGTCAAGTTCAGTGCCTTGAGATTGTGTGGGCAGGAAACGCTCGTGTGACAGATGAGCAAACTGAGGCCCAGTGAATGTGGGAGAAATGCCTAAGGCCTCGCTGACAGTCAATGGCATGGCAGAGACTGTGGCCGTGCACAGTCCAGCCTGTTTTCCTCTGTGCTGAGTTGCAAGGTGCATCCCAGATGGAGCAGCCATCAGCAACGTTTGCAACAGCGATGGCATGGTTTCTGCCTCTAGTTATCTTATTAACTCTATTTTTCTCCAAAAATGCTTTTTCATTCCTTTAGAAACCATTATCTTCTTTCTTTTCCAGGGTGACATATTGTCATTTTAGCTCTGTTACTTTTGAGGCAATTTAATCTGATTTTGCGCAGATCCAGTTATTCTTCTTACATCTGTTTGATCATCCAGCAACTAATAGGCATTTCCCACAACTGCTGATACAAAGGAAACAGGAAGAAAATACAGCTCACCTTGTATACCCTGATCCATCTGAGCTGGGTGTGATTCATGAATTTGGAAAATTTGTATGCCTTTTCCCCTTCTTTTTATGGGAGAGTTCAGGAGAGTCAACATCAGAAGGATAAGTTTGTGAGCAAGGCTGCTGCAGCCTGCAAAAGACTGTGCAGGTAGGACCTGGTTGCAAAGGACAAGTGGCGGGGGAATCAGCCCAGCACACGCCCCTCTGACAATTTCCAAAAGAAAAATAACTCTCAGAAACCTGACTGTCATATTAAAATACATGAAAGAACTACATACATTGCAAAATCGAAGTCATGGTTTTCTTTGAATAGAAGTAAAAATCTTTTTTTTTTTTTTTTTTTTTTTTTGTAGAGACAGAGTCTCACTTTATGGCCCTCGGTAGAGTGCCGTGGCCTCACACAGCTCACAGCAACCTCCAACTCCTGGGCTTAAGCGATTCTCTTGCCTCAGCCTCCCGAGTAGCTGGGACTACAGGCGCCCGCCACAACGCCCGGCTATTTTTTGGTTGCAGTTTGGCCGGGGCCGGGTTTGAACCCACCACCCTCGGTATATGGGGCTGGCACCTTACCGACTGAGCCACAGGCGCCGCCCAGAAGTAAAAATCTTTTTAACCAGAAAGAAAATTAAAGCCTCCCAAGACATATCTAAGTAATCTACGTGCTTCTCACCCCTGAGCCCCAAATGTTAATCAGATTTACAGTCCCAAAGTCAAGACCTCTCAGTCCTTGGTGGGTTCACCTTGGACATGCTCTTTTGAAAAGATAAGCTCTCTGGGGTGAGAAGAGAACTTGCTGGAAATAGCCAGATAAATAAAAGTAGATTGTAGCCTATCTGCTAAGAACCACACTTTTTTCCCCAGCCATTTGCAGGAAGAGCTGGAGAAGTAGGTTGCTATGCCATTACTAGTCATTTTCTCCCCTGAGCTATGCCAGCTCACACTCCTTTTTCATTCCAATTGCTGCATTTCGGGAGGATCATACTGCCATTTTTCTCCTCACTGTCCAACACCAATCACACTTCTGGGCTGTTGTCCTCACTGCTGATGGCGTTAATCTCCACGGCACAAGGGTGACTCAGAGGGTCAATGTGTGCTTGGCAAGTCCTGTTACAGTCATTGCCAGCGTGTTACCAGCAAAGGCGGCATCATCCTGGGTGATCACATTTGTGTTTTGTGAGGTTTGCCAGTGAGTCACGTGGCTTGAAGGCAACAGCCTCAGAGGAAACCCTATCTTAGCACTTGGGAGTAAACCCTGTCATAGCCCCCTTCTGGGCCAGCTGACTTTCTTCCAGCACCCCTCATTTCAGAAGTCGTGGAGTCCCCTTCTTTGCTAAAGAATGAGGTTTCCTTGGACTTTTCTCTGTTGTCCTGGTTTGGGGTCGTTTATTCGCTCTATGGACCGCAGGAGCTATTTAATGGAGTTAGCAATGCTTGAAGAAATCATGGCTCTCCTTTGCATTAAAACAGGCTCCTTTTTCTCTTGTGGGGATGGTGCTGCTGATTTTCATTTGATAACATGAAATCTGCCCTTTGGCTTCCTATAAAATGAATCCAGTGAAAGAAAATTGGCCTACTGAAAGGTGTCCCCTGTAGTCTGAGTGGCTCCGAGCAAGTTGAGAACGTGACCCACCCTCCCACCTGGTGCGGGTGCCGGTGGACGTGTCCAGATCTTGCTGCTTAGTGCAAAGCAAAAAGGGTCTCCATCGCCTTTCCAAGAGGTGCACCTCTAAGGGCGAGTCACTCAGTGACGAGAAAGTCCTTAATCATAGTGAGCAAAATCTGTGCCCTGTAACTTTTAACCCTAGTGTTCTGATCTCTGGGGAAACACAAAAACACACTGTCCCTTCTGCGCTCCCGTTTCTCCTCTACCTGGTTGTCTGACGCCCAGCCCCTCCTGCCTGCATTAGGACTAATGTCTTCACTAGGACTTCATGAGCTTCTTGAAGACAAAAGGTTCCCACATCTCCATCTCCTTTGAACTGCAAGTGCCTGTGTTTGATGATCCACCTGCAGATACCCCAGGCTGCCTTTTACCTCCCCCTTGAGACCAAGGCTAAACACGAGGTCCAGGCTAAACATTTCCAGTTCCTTCAGCTATTCTTCAAATCAGCAAGCAGACACTGGCCTCTTCTTGCCTTTTCCCTCCACCAGAAGCACTAATTGGGGTGAGAGAAGGCAGATTAGATCATATCATGTCTCTGTGACAAAATCGGTACTTCCCAATATCAATATCATGCAGTGTGGGGAGGGTAATGAAGTGGTTCAGAGAGTCGATAAGGGATGCTCTGGGTCCTTCAAATAGCCTTGAAATTCTATGATAAATGAGAACTTTACAATGGAAAGAGACTGCAGACAGGGCCAACGAGGATATGGGGACCCAAGACTCAAAGGAAATCGCCCAAGATGGCAGAGCCTGGGACTGGCAGAGGTTAGATGTTTGTTGCGTCGATGCTCTTTACAACACACCACACTCATGCCAGGAGAACATCATGCCCAAGCACTTTACATCCTCCTGAATAACTATTGAAACCACTATCCTGGTGGTTTCAAACATGGAAAGTGATTCTTAAATCTTGGGACCTCAATTTTAGCACTCTCCCTTCTGCTGATAGCATTTATATGGTACTAAATATTCTAACAGGGTTTACAGGGTTTTAAAGGTTATGACTATTGTCCCTGGCAATCTCAGGTTTGACCTCAGAAGAAAGCAGTGTTAATATAAAATCTCTGGGATTTTAAAACCGTGATGGAGTATTTGTTATTCAGGCCTGTCTTATACCAGCTTTTAGCACAATGTCTGACCTATATGATAGTCATTTAAATAATATTTACAGATTAAGAGTTTTTAATTATTCACTGATGAATTATCCATTAAAAAATCTCAAACCTAGGTTAAATTCCCCTATTTCTGGGCCTAGGATCTATTCTAGACCACCTCCCCAATAATCCACTGGTTTATGTTCAGGGAACTTAAAACTAATGTTTATCAAATAATTCATAATTTGAAACTCAAAAATAAAAACATGCACACAAGACTGTTCCAACTTTCAGAGGAAAGGCATTCTGAGAGATCATATGTAAAGATTAGAACTGGAAACGTATTCTCAAGATGAGGAGACAAAAGAGAAGGAAAAGAAAGAAAAATACGATACTGCTTCTACCACAAAGTAGCTGGCATAAACTCCCTTCGTGTTGGTGAAACACGATACGAAGTGAAAAAAGAACCTGTTTTCATTTCTGGCTCTCCCAGTAACAGATTTTATGACCTTTGGAAACATAGATTCCCAGGCCTGAGAAAGGAGACACCATTATGATTTATGTAGAGAACAAGCGTCCACCAGGAATCCAAATTCCAGTTGCTAAACCCAAATAGACACTTGTCAGGTTAGCAGGAAATCTGCTCCTCTCTTTCCGAGATTGAAAGAAAACTCTCATTAGCCCTGAAGAGAGCTCTATAGCATTCCTACCTAAATCACTTTACTGATCTACAATAAAAACTCTTATTCACATGGATGGAGCTGGAGCATATTCTTCTTAGTAAAGTATCTCAAGAATGGAAGAAAAAGTATCCAATGTACTCAGCCCTACTATGAAACTAATTTATGGCTTTCACATGAAAGCTATAACCCAGTTATAACCTAAGAATAGGGGGAAGGGGGAGAGGGAGGGGAGGGGAAGGAGGAAGATGGGTGGAGGGAGGGTGATAGGTGGGATTACACCTGCAGTGCATCTTACAAGGGTACATGTGAAACTTAGTAAATGTAGAATGTAAATGTCTTAACACAATAACTAAGAAAATGCCAGGAAGGCTATGTTAACCAGTATGATGAAAATATGTCAGATGGTCTATAAAACCAGTGAATGGTGCCCCATGATTGCACTAATGTACACAGCTATGATTTAATACTTAAAAAAAACTCTTATTCAGTACAATCAGAAAAACTTAAGAATAAAATTTGGTTCAAGAAGAAAACTAAAAAATCATAATACATGCAATATGTAGTATTTTAAATATCTTCTTTAAAAGTCAAGCATGCAAATATATACACTCATGTGTCCATTGCAGATTGCCTAACTTTCCTCAAAGTTCTTTATTTATAAACCACGCCTAGAGTTCGTCCTTTACAATTGGTGGTTTCAGTTTCTTAGAAAGTCATGTGATTGCTCAAGCTTTCCTGATTTTTACAATTTTACGATCTAACTACCGTCTTCCCAAAATATTTTATTATTTTTTGAATAAATAACCCTCCTTCCATACTCATAATTTGTGCATTCCGTTTACTATAGTCTAACAAAATTGCAAAATTACAAGTATAATGGACAAATAACAGATGTGGAAAGAAACACAACTGATTCTTGGTAAGCCTGGAGCTCAACTCCCCAAAGTAGAAGGGTGAGAGTGAGCTGCAGGGGAGCTGATTGACGGGACACGTCCGGGGACGCTGGAGGATCCATCCTGCATGGAGGACAATGAGAGTGTTCATCTGCTGAACCTGTTAGAAGAGTTGTTCTTTCATTTTTATCAACAGAGCCATCAAGCGTTTCACAGAACCATGTTACCTGATTTTAACCCCCCCAACCCTCCATTGACTATACTTTGATAAGACCCCTGTGTTAGTTTCCAAGGACTTACATAACTAGTTGCCACATGCTGGGTGTCTTAAAATAGCAGAATCTTTTTCTCCTACAGTTCTGGAGTCCAGAAGACCAAAATCGAGGCATCATCAAGGCTCTAGAAAAGAATTTTCTCTTGCCTCCTTTAACTTTTGGGTTCCCAGCAATTACATCTGCAAAGACTGTTTCCAAACACAGTCATGTTCTTAGTTCCCTGTGAACATGAATTTCTGTCAGACTTTATGCAACTGGTCTACTACACTTTGACAAGCCCTCACCTCCAAGCCCCAAACGTGACATTTCCCCTTCTGGAAACCCCCCTGCCCTGATCTTTAACATGATAAATGCTGGCATCCTTCAGCACTCAGCTCAGATGCCTCCCCTTAGCTGCCTTCCACAGCAGGGCTAGGCACCCCTCCTGGCCACTCTCCCAGAGCCGGGTCCTTGCCTCCCTAACAGAATTAATTTCTCTACACAGAGGTTGCCTGCCTGCCTCGCGTGCATCCACCATCACACCCACTTTTTCAACAACTAAATATCAAGCACCTGCTAAATGCTCATGTTGTGCTAAGGGCTAAGGATCTAAGACTGGCTGAGACTAAGGTTCTTCCCTTTTTAAAGGATCACTTGATCACTTCACTTTTTAAAGGGAAGCATACTTAGTCTTTAAATGGAAAGAGCATACGTTTGTTTTTGAATTTCTGGAAGCTACCATGCCACCAGTAAACATCTGGTGAATGAACTAATGAGTAAAAATTTTTAGAAAACAATCCAAATGATGGGTAGGGTGAAGCCACTGGAGGTCTGAGGATATAGATTTTTGCCTGGAATAACAAAACATCATAGTAAATCCAGCTGTCGTGAGGAAACACTACCTCGAGGGGTTCAAGCAGCAAGCCATGGGTGGGAGAATGGCCACATCATTTCCAATGTGCCTTTCAACGCGAAGATTTCTTTTTTTTCTGATTAATCAGATGATGGAGAGATGACTTTTTTATTTCAGGTTAATTTGAGGGTACAAAGAATCAGGTTACGATGTTTGCACCTGTTAGGTGGAGTCCCCGTGGTAGATGTGTCCAGCCCCCAGCAGGTGCACCGTATGCTTTTGCTTTGTGCCCATTAAGTGGAAGCTCATCCACCCGCTCCCGCCTCCCCCTTCTCCCCTCCCTCTGCCTCCCTCCTCCCATCTTGAATTGACTTGAGTTTTTCTCTTGTATGGACTGGTGAGATGACATTTCTTAAATTTTGCCCTTTTTTCAGATTTAAAAACTTTACAATGCACTTGATGTAGGATACTAAACACTTAATCCTTATTAAGTGTTAATTAAATCCTCACAACAAGTCACACAAAGCAAGCAAAGCAGTAAAAAGAAACCACTGGCTATTCACCAAAGGGTAAGTCTTCTCTTCCTCCTGAACACACAGCTAGAGTTCATTTCCTGGGTCCCTTGTGGTCAGGACTGACCACATGACCCAATCCAAGCTGATGGAGCACAACTGGGAGTGATGTCTGCCCCGTCCAGGCCCCGTCCACACAAACCTCCCAGGTTTGCTCCCTCAATCGCCTGTTTTCCTCTAGCATCCTACAACTAGGTAACTTCCAACACGTCCATTCTCAGTGAGAATAATAGGGCTCCAAATGAGTGAACATTATTGTTTGGGGGCACGAAAAAGTCCTTTGACATTGTAATGGTTTGTCGCCTTCCAAATTTCAAATACACCTGACAAAATATTATTTTTTTTTAGCATTTAATTTCTCTGATTGGGGAGAAGTTAAATTTAATTAATTGATTTAAATTAATTGGGTTTAATTGATTCCAATTAATGAGGACTAATTAATTTAATTTTTTCTCCTAAGAAGACTGCTCAAAAGCAACGCTGAACGCTACACGTTGAAGGCGGTGGAGCCTCTGCCAGCCTGAGTAAGTAGAAGTGAGACAATTAGTGAAAACTCTAATTTTCATTGTGTTTGAACCATTACCCATTCAGAAATCTAGCTGATACAGCAGTTGTTTCATCCGGTCATAACTTTCATCTTACCCATTTCCACCTGGGCAACACTGAGCTCAAAGAGCCTAAGCCCAAGGTGAAGACCGCTGGTAGATGTTAGAGCAGAGATTTGAAACTTGTCAGATCCCGAAGCTGAGCTGTTGATCCTTACGCCTTGTTGCCTCCTTGGCTGTCAGAGGCTACACGTTCCTGCTGTGTGAGGCCATTTCCAGTTTGACTTACTGGAGGATGCCGCCTGCCCTCTCTGGTTTGAAGATGAAAGCGATGCTATTTTTAGTTATACTACTTTTTGGTGCATCCAAAGTTGATAAATGCTTTCAGAAATCATAACTGCAAGTTAGGCTTACAACATCGTGCTGCAGGAAATCTCTTGCAATCAAATGTGCGTGGGAATAAGAAGGGAAAGGTGGCATGCAGAAATAAACTACTATTTCTTTTGATAGACACAGCAACAAGACGCATCAGGTCTGGACGAAACCCATACAAAATTCAAGTGCAGATGAGCAATCCTCAAAGGGCCATAGAACTTGGTTTCACACGCACTAGAAAACATCAAAGTTTCCCAGCTGAAAATTCACAGTCAAGCTGAAGATGTCATGAGAGATCTTATCAGAAATCATTTCAGAGCTTTCGCTCCTCTAAGCACCTTCCTTGTACGATCATATTCCAGACAATGACGGGCTTTGTCCTCAAGTTGTGACTCTACAGTTTTCCTATAAAAATCACCTGGGATGTGCCTATGTAGAAGCTTCTTAACCAACATTGTCCCCGGAAAAGTATTATCAATTCAGGAGAAGACTGAAGAGGCAATTCATCTTCCTCTGTGTAGATGTATGCGTCTTAAATGTAGTGTAAGTCTTAGCATTGCTGAATAAAAATAAAAATAAAAATAGTAGTAAAAAAACATGTTGACGAACAAAGGCTACCGTGGGGATGGATAGGAAGAGCAGTGCTCAAATCTTTTTAATTCTCTACAAGTAAAGTTTTATTCTGTGCCCTTTTATGATGGCCTTGGAGACACAATTGAACAAGGCTCTCTAGAGAAACCTCTCTTTTTCACTTCATTTTATTCCATTGCTATTTAAATAAGGTAATGTCCTATTTTAAATGCATCCCATTCCAACCTGAAATATGGTAGATGTTGGGGTGGGGAACGATTGAATGCTATGCGGGGATTATAAACTGTGTTAGGGAAAGGTTGGGGGAGGAATTACTTGTCCTTTATATATTTAGAAGCTTTGAAACGTATTTCCAGATGCAAAATTAACATCATAGAGAATCACCAGGCCCACGGTTTTTACATTTAAAGCCATCTCCTCTGTATGCTGTGAGTAGCCCTACCTTTTAGCATTTAAGAGATAAAACTCCACGTTAAATTTTCCAATTATTACCTGTCTGGTACAGTTGCAACAGGACCATATCAAGTATTTGAGTTTTACTTGGGAAACGTAATTACAGTTTGAAAAATAGTAGAAAATGCATTCCTATCACATCCTCGGTGGCAGTTTATATGCTAAAAAGAAAGACGCTCAGAGTCTAATTCATAAGAGCTTTATGCTTCATTTACATTTTTCTGCACAGTTTACTTGGAAAAGAGCATAATGCATGTTTTCAAATAAAATATGCCATGTAGGGATTCATTCAACTTGCTTCCCATTGTCCTCATCCAGGGCCAAGCGTTCTTTTCTACAATCCTAAAGGGCATGAGTGAATGAGGTGGGTGGAAAGCCCTCACTATTAACTAGAAGAAATGCCTAAAACCATTGCAGAGATTATTTAGAAAATTTACAGCAGTCTCTAGCAGTCACATTTTGGGAAGTCTGTTGTGCATGTTTCTCTACAGACTGTCTCCCCGGCCCTTTGTACAGGACACTGAACAATTTAAATGACAGTATGGATATTTTTGAGGGCTGCTCGGAATTCACAAGATTCTGACTGCTTCCCAACCAATCTTCGTCCTTTTCGTCAATTCGGTGTTTCTTAAAACGTGATCTGTGAGCTAGCAAGCATCAGAATCAAACTGAGATGCCTGTTGAAAACATGATTTCTTAGGCTTCACAGCTCTGATCCAGCACATTGGAGAGGGGAGGCTTGGGGTTTACAAGCTACTGGAGTGAGTCTCATGCTGATCTGACAATGAGGAACAGAGTTAAAGCCCCAGGGCTGTGTTCTGAACTAAGGCCATGAAGAGGGAGCCAGCTTTTAGGTAGAGCCAACACCCTCTCCCGTAGTGGCTGGCGTTTTTTAAGCCAAGTTTAAGAGCCCACATGAGATCAGCCTAGGGGACACCAAAACCACATTTGCAAGAGGCAACAATTTGGTCCCAGCCACAAAGTCATAACCCGTGAAGGGAAAATCTACGAAATTCCGTCTTCATCTTCTTCCTCGGCCCTCTAACTCAGCGATTTTCAGCTGGTGTGCCGTGAGAGTATCTTAGGTGTGCTGCAAAAATCTTTAAAGATCATTAATTATTTTCAAAAGAAGTTCAAAGTGCAGTAAGTATATTCTTTCTTTTTTACTCTTTCTTTTTTTGTGTGTGATCCACATAATTTAAGTGTGCCGCAGAGTTTAACCATAAGTCCAAGGGTCCAGTGAGATTTAAAAAAAAGATTGAACAACACTGAAGTTTAACTGTGTCCGAGGTTGTCCACAACTTGCTGAAAGGAAAGGCCGTGACTAAAAAGTACTTTTCACGGTGTGCGCTGATGCTCTGGACAACGGAAATCACCATCACCTCACTATTCTACACACCCTCAGAACTTCCTGGCCAGCTTCCTTCCCCCTTTGAATTTATTGAACATCCTGGGTGACTTTGGCGTTATGTCGAGGTCACCATAGCCTCCTGGTATTACAGAAAAATGGGGGCCCAAGGTAATTGTCCCCAAAAGTCATTGTCTCTGCCATTATAGAATAATATTTGTAATTCCTTTAGTGGAGGAAGGCCACAGGCCTTGACAGGTTGGGCTAAGTCTACTCTGCTCTAACGCCCAAAACTTAATACTTCCTTACTGATTGATAAAATAAAAAAATTTTGTAGTATGAATTTCTATGCCACCAATATCTGGTCTGCTTCTCCTTCCTGGCCCCTGGAAAGATTACACTTTCACATGCAGGTGAGCAGTAATACCTGTCACTGCAAGGGCAAAGCCGTAAGTTGTGGAAATGGGATTCCCGGCACCGTCCCTACCTGCTGCTGGGAGGTACAGGTTGCCATGATACAGAGACTTCATCTTCCACCTGGGTGTATAATCATCTTGGTAAGCAAGGCCCAAACCTTCTTCGGTTAAGCCATGGAAATTTGGAGGTTGTTTTCCAGCACAGCATAACTTATCCCCTTCTGATTAACCTAACATGGTGCAGTATCACACGTCACTGTATCTTAGCAAGCGGAACACTCTAGGCAGATACCTGGCAGGAAAGTCAGGATGACCTAACAGCTCCTTCCCAAAGAACACTTCATCTCAATGTTCTGGAACAGGACATAGCATCAGCTTAGCCTCCAGGAGGCAATGATAGGTTTTGAAACCTTTTCTGAGTCCGAGAAGGCTTCGGGTATCCAATTCAGAAGGGATTGTTTTGAGGATCAAATGAGATAAACATAGGCAGGTGTTCTTTTTAGCACACACAGCTGTACAAATAGGAAGTAGACCCAACCACAAGCCATTTAGATTGTGCCTATGTTCACGTAGATTTTGCAGTAAACACTCAGACCTTCTTGCTTGCTGTTAGAGAGTTTTTGTTTTCGTACTTTAAAAAGAATGAAATTTGGGATTAGAGAAAGTCACATCTTATAAAATCAGAGTCACAGTTCCCATTTTGACACTATTGTCTTTTTTTCAAGATGTATCTATTAAGCCCTTGCTGGAAGTGTTCCATGAAGTACTGTGAGAGAGAGGCCAGTGGAAAAGGTATTATTACCGGCCCCACTTTCACCATTTGTGTAGTACAGGTAACAGCCGCTGACCTCCCTCATGTTCCTATTCAGAAATACTATGAATAAAAGTGCTATCATTTCTATTCTGTGCTAGCTTTGGAAAAAAGTCTCAGTGATAATGAGGTTGGGTTGGTATCTTTAACATTCAGTTTTTGATCATTGTAAAGTTCTTCGAATAAGGCTGTTTTTCTTTTGAGAAGTAGTAGGGATTAATTAAGCAATGATATCTGAATCAGAAAAGGTTAACAGAAATAATAAAACCCTTAACTCACTACTACAACATATTGGAAAACAAGAGTGTGTGAGATTTTTCTTTCCCCAGGCTTTTCTGAGAGGGAGAAACCACAGTACTGTTTTCTTCCACGTCAGCTTGTCCTAAAGGGATGCTGAGGGCCCTGAGCTTAACAAGGGCCCTGTTTCTTCTCAAACCTTACAATCTATTAATTACTGGGGTAGGTTCTTACAGATGTGGAAGCAATCATCTGTAAGGTGATAGGAGCCCTCATCAATTTGAGATGTGGGTTTTAGCCATCTAAAATTACCCAAATGAAACAGATGTTGCAAATGTGAGTTCTTATTAGAATGTTTTCTTTCCATTGCCCGGCAGAAAGCTGCGTTCCTCACGCTCCAGTCGCAAATAGAGGGATTGCCTACGAAATCTTGGGCTGAGCCTGCCTCCTGAGTCTCTTTCTACAGGACCTGTGGGTACCCAAGGAGTTCTGGTTTGAGTCACCTACAGAACACAGAAAGCCAGACCCGAAGCAGCCACCAGGAGCCAGGAGTGGGACTGCCTGGCACGCCCCTGCCAAGATCTGTTCCCTTCCCTCCTTTCCCACCCCGGAGGCAAGGGCTGCACAAAGCTGCCTAACAAGAAATGGGAGGACTTTGCCCTCGGAAGCATGCTGTTCACACACACTACAGCTGGTTCGTGCGGAGCAGCAGGTACATCTCTCTGTAACACGAGAGAGTGGAGGAGGAAACCCACACAGACAGCCCGTTCAGCGGCAAATGCCATTTCCCTTCCTCCTACCTCTTTTCCTCCGGCACCTAAACTTCATATTCCAGAATTAATTCACTTAATAAATACTGGATGCTTACATATACAGGGCATTATCCTGGTTACTGGGGAAACAGCAATGAACTAGACCAAGTCCCAGTTCCCAGGGAGCTCACCCTCCCCAGAGACAGATATTGGGAGTATGAAGGAAGCTCTGATTTTCAGCAGCCCAGCTTGGAACAGCCTCAGTACAGAGGTGACCCGAAAGAGACACCGAAGTAAATGAAGTGAGGGAACTAGCCATGCATGGGAGAGTCTGAGAGTTCCAGGCAGCAAGAACGGCGTGTCCACAGCTTGGCGTGTTGGGGCGCAGCACAGATGGGCAGGTGGCTGCAGCCTCGTGCTGAGGAGGCGAGCTTCAGAAGACCACTCCGGAGAGGACTCCTCACACGTCTGGTGGGCCGCCAGCAGGCCCTGGCATTTTTTTCTACAGAGAACTATTGACGGGAAACAATTGGAAGATTAGGTGGACATACCATCTGCCTTTTTTTTTTTAAAGATCACTCTGGCTGCTATTTGGAGAATAGTCTCATTGGGCGGAGTGGGAGCAAGGAGGTTAATTAGGGATGGAAAAAGAAATCGAAGTTCTGTTTTTGGAGTGAGCACAGATGTACTGACAGCATCTCAGGTTCCCATCACTGTCTCTTTCTCTTGGGGTGGGTGGCCCACTGAGCCAGGTGTCTCTTCCACTTTAGAACTTAGTAAAATTCCACGCCAAGGCTCATGAAACCTGTTTTCCCAGCTGGCAGCAGTGAGGCTCTATGACAATCTAGAAGGTTCTCCACGGGGCGAACCTTGAGCAATAAGAAATGTAAAATGGCAGGGAAACAGGCGATCAGACTCACCGACAGCATCTGGGGAGGGCTGCTCAGGCTGGAGAGTCCACACCTGCCATGTGCAACTACCTAACGTCCAGTATTTCCCTCTGGTCTTCCTGATTGGAAGTCTGAAGATTCCTTGTGTCTGGGGGTTTATGACATAAGCATAGTCCAGCTGGCTGGTCCCCCAGGGGCAGGGAGGAGCACCTGTCTGAAGACCACTCCCACTGCCACCAGATGCACAGGAGTGACCCGCCCCATTCGTCACATCCAGACTCACTTGGACACATCAGCAAGTGCCTTCTTGTTGTCTGTGACCAGACATATCAGCCCACGTGTCTGGGAAGGGTTAGGAAGGTGATTGCCAGTCACTCTTCAGAGTGGAGGGGAAATTCTGCACACAGAGCAGAGGTGTGGAAGTGAAACCCAAACTCTGGTATTGTTTTAAACTCCCTGGTGATACTAATTGTGTAATCCAGAAAGAGAACCGCTGGGCTAAACAAGTAAAGAAGAAATAATTCATTTCCAGGAGGAAAATGGTTTGTGTTTTTTATGATACACTTGAGGTAGATCTTGAAGTAGGATTTCAGCAGAGAAACGGAGCAGGAGGGGACTCTAGGGCTGAGGACAAAGTAGGAGATGAAAGAAAAAAAGCACTCCAAGCAACATGAATGGTAAGCTGAGCAAAGGTCACCTGTGCCTTGAGGCTAAGATGCCAAGTGCAAGAAATATGATAAAAAGTAAGTGCACAAGAGCCAAATTACAAAGGAGAGTGCCAACCCATTCCGGGCAAGGTGGAGCCATCACAAGTATTTGAGCACAAGCATGACAAGGCTACGAGACCAAGTGACCTTTCACAAAAGCACAAAATTAAACACCCACTAGCATCCTGGTCCTATGAAATCATGGGCAGTCCTGTCTTGATATGAAATTTTCCTCTAATAAAAGTACAACTTGTCTCCCTATCTCCCTAATTCAGCGTGTGAAGAGATTTTTTTCTTTTACACAGCCACAAAGCTGTGACGAAGAGATTTCTTAAAAGCTCTTCACTCTGAATCATTTTCCTAAGATAATTAATTGAATTGAAGTAACACACTGGGAGTACATGGGGTCAGTAATTCTGTATGCAAAGTGTCGCTAGGCGCAACAGACTATTCGCTTCTGTTAAAATGTACGCTTCTGGCCTTAGATACCAACTCACTTTAGGTCACTGGGGAATGACATAAAACACCCCAGTTTTAAAATAGATACTTCTGTGTGTGTCAGTATATGCTTTTTATTTTTTTTATCATTGTTTCTTTTTTTGTGTGTGTGTGTGGTTTTTGGCCGGGGCTGGGTTTGAACCCGCCACCTCAGGCATATGGGACCGGCACCCTACTCCTTGAGCCACAGGCGCCGCCCATTTTTTTTTTTTTTCTGTAAAGACAGAGTCTCACTTTATCGCCCTTGGCAGAGTGCCATGGCCTCACACAGCTCACAGCAACCTCCAACTCCTGGGTTTAGGTGATGCTCTTGCCTCAGCCTCCCGAGCAGCTGGGACTACAGGCGCCCGCCACAACACCAGGCTATATTTTTGTTGCAGTTTGGCCGGGGCCAGGTTTGAACGCGCCACCCTCGGTATATGAGGCCAGGCCCTACTCACTGAGCCACAGCACCCAGTATATGCTTTTTAGCACCATGGAAGAACAAGTGTGGTTCAGCTAATACCAAGCCTGGAAAATTTATAGTTTACATACACAGGGCACCCATAAAGTTTGTGTGCAAATGACCATGTTAATCTATTTTCAATTGCACACAACTATACACCCATATATCTTTAGGAATGATTTTTAGTATTTGCATAGAATTTACCTTCCTGCTTATAATTTTTCTTCAGTTAAAGTCAGTTTACAGTTTCCTGAAACATAAATCGTAACAGCAGGGTGAATGCAGGCTAGCAGCACCCCTGTGGCAAATGCAGGGCATTCTGGCTTTTCCTATTTACCCCTGTGAATACTCCCAAATATTTTGCAGGTGGTTAAAATAAGGGCTGGTTACATGGAGGAGACCATGACAATTGTGTTCTACCTCCATAATCCAAAATAAGAACGAAAAGAAGGAGCTGAGATTTCTTTGCAAAAGATTTACATTCAAGAGGAAGAGCAGGAAAAGAAATTAAAGCGGTTTAATGCAGAGGAGACGCTCCCCAGAGGGCACTTGACATCTCCGTTTCAGAGCTCTGAGTATAATGAAGAAAGAGTTTCACTCTAAGCTCAGCTATTCATGGATATTATGAAAATAAAAGCCCGCCTAATGAAGCCTACCTCTTGCTAATATCCTGCTCGTGTGATGTACCCCAAAGCATTATTCCTGTTATTCTTACTGATGTTTTCAACATTATTCCTTAGCCCAGAAAATGGGAAAAGCAAAGTAAAGGCCTATCTGGGAATGGACCTGCTACCTACCTGAGCCAGCAGCCCGCACAGGAGGGAGAGAAAGTGCTCTCAGCAGTGACACAGCGCAGGACCGGGTGGACGGCAACCACGCCTGAAGGAAGAAAATCAGCTCCAGCTTTCGCGCTTAGTTTTTGTCAAATGGGTTTTCAGGTGGATGCTGCCTGACACTGACGAATCTGTCCTTCCGGCGGCCTCCCATCTTTATCCCCTGGGGGGTCTGATTCCTTTCCTGGGGTTCCAATCCGGCCTGACTAGTTGAGAGCAGGGCCACTGGACAAGGAGTGTGACCGGCTCTGCCTCCACACACACTCGGGATCCAGGGGCAGTGCTACCCCCCTGTATGAGGAACACCACCAAAGAGATCAGACTGACGAGAACAGGTCCCAACAAACCACTTCTTTATCTCCCCTTTATCTTTCTGACCCTGCAGTGTGTGGGGCTGTGTCTCCTATTTTCTGTTGCTTATTTTTCTTGAAAGGTAAATTTAGCCCTCTGCTTCCTGTCCCCTTTCACCCTCCTCTCCCCAGGTAAGATGGAGATCAAAAAATGTTCTTCCTTTTTCTCCCTTTCTTTTCTTTTTTTCTTTGCAGGTTTTTTTTTTTTTTTTTTTTTTTTGGCCAGGTCTGGGTTTGAAACCACCACCTCCGGTATATGGAGCCAGCGCCTTGCTCCTTTGAGCCACAGCTGCCGCCCTCTTTCTTTCCTTTTTTAAACAGGAAGATGAACCCAAGGAGCTCGGAGGTCCACTTAGATCATCAAACGGTCCACGGAAGCAGGAACACAGAAGACAACTTTGACTTATACACGGCCAGAGAGACCGAACTGGGAAAATTACCTAAGTTTTCAGAATAAACACATTTACAAAAACATATACAGACTGACACATCTTCGCCATCTTTAATGAGGTCTCGACACAACACACACGTCAAAAGAGATAGACAACTTGAAAAGAATAACCAAAGGGCAAGGGGTGCTTTGCAATCCTGGAAATGACACGGGACTTAGCAAGCAAATATTATAATGCAGGCTTTTTATCACTGTTCCCTTGATTAGAATGTTTCATATTCTGATCAAGAAGTGTCTTGTCTCATCTGAATCTTTCTATTTTTGAGGCCATGTTTCAAAAACTTTGAATCGGGTAAATGTATCTTAGAAATTGCCAGCCCTTTCATTACCCCTGATAATGTTTTCTATGTATATTGTAGGGTGTCATGGACGAGCCCCTGAGACAAAAGAGGGCTGGGGATACTGGTATGATGATGGGGATTCTGGTAAGGCATGCATTGAGTAATTGCACTGGATCATCAACTCGGAGTACCTGGGAGACTAAAAGAAGATGTTTGCCTACCAGAGATCCTACCTCCTGGCTCCCAAGGAGTAGCTTATTTTCCCTAAGATTTATTTCAGAGGAATCCCATACGCGCTGCCTCTTCTCGTAGACTCCTGGGAATCTTTGCATATGTTTTTTGTCATCTTTAGGACGTATGATTACTTAGTGTGCAAAGTTGGACAACTGAGTTCGTAGACTCGTCCTAGAAAAAGTGCTACATACCTCTTTCCGGAAGGTCACTACAGTCACTTCCCTCAGTGCACTTCAAGGCCCACCCTTAAAAGCACTTTTTCTAGGATGAATTCACTTACTTAATGGTCAGACATGATGATGACAGCTCTGAAGGCCAATTCAGAAAAAGAGTTCCTAAACTGCTCTGAAGGGTGGACAAGGTTGGTGTCAGAGCACAGCTTCCCAAGGGGAGGACTTCAAAGGGGACTGTCATGAGTAGCAGCCATGCGCTCACTTTTTCTAGGATGAGTTCATGAACTTCACTGTCCAACTGTATGTTTTCATTTCAGTGATCTCTCAAAAACAATATCAGCACATTTGGATCATCTGGGTACCCCCTGACCACCAAGTACTGCCAAGCAGGGGTGACTAAGGCCGTGGTGGTTCTCCTTTGGGGGCAGTGCTCCTCAAACAGGAGGCCCACGAGCATGTGGAGATGATACAAGTTCATGGTGTAGGGGCTGCTGCTTTTGTCCAAGGCTAAGCATTGAAGGATTGAAGGATTGAATTTCTCTCTTTATTCATCAGTCCTGCTATGTTATACACTAATACATGTCCTCTTCAAAACATTATTTCAAAACCAATAATCATACCTCCTACATTCCATGACCAACCGTGAAAGGAAATGCTCATGAATTAATTTGCCTCCACGGTGCCCAGATAGCCCCAAGGGAGAGCCCTTCACTCCTGGTTCTCTGGTGTATTCCGTTTCAGATGTGCTTTGTCACTTGTGTTGACTAGGCCATGGCTTCCAGACTGGCATAGCCACAGACTTCGTGTGTCTCAGGAGGTATTGAGAATTCTTGCTGGTGCCCGAAACAAACTCAGAAGAGCCTCAGGCTACCGGATAACGTCCCCGTCATGCTTACCAGTCATCACTATCCAGAGACTGTGCGATGAAACTCCAGTCAGAGCAAACACCTCCTGACTTATGAATTTCTAGGGCTCATTAGGATGAACCAAACAGGGAAGAAGTGAGAAAAAGCTTCTAATATTCCCCTAGCAGGAGGGAAAAAAGAGTCAGCCAGCTGAAAACAGGGAGTTGATTTCCCAGATGATCTCTGGGGTTGATTTAGAGGCAGCCATCCCAGAGCTCATAGACCTGATTAATACCCACTCTGCCTCCCTCTGTGGCTCACTTCACACAGACAAATTAAATAATGCCTACCTGGGCCACCCCCTGTCCTGCAGGAGCACAGCCTGACTGCTCAGAAGTGGTCTATTACGGGCTGCGTGGGAAGCAGTCGTGATAAATTACCAGGTTTAACTCCACCCCACGCCCCCCACCCTTCCTCCTCTCTCCCACCGCTGCCTCCTCGCAGCAGCTCTCCAGCCTCAGTAGGCCAATTAAGGAGCAGGATATAAACATGCAGGTTGTAAATGAGCCACCTCTCTTCCAGCTCCCTGCAAATCAAACAAAGCTTTATTTTATTTGGTGTCGGGGGACAATTAATACCTGACACCTTTCTGACCTTCAATGCTGCAGGTAAAATCCCTGTTTCCTAACCTTTCCGGTTCCTGCTGCCCTCTGCCCACGCTTCCCTGCGACAGTGGCTGCATGACCCTGCTAGTTTTTCCTCCTTAACAGATCGAGCCTTTGATGCCGGTCTCTCTCTCCTGGCTCTCTCCCTCTCTTACTTTCCTGCGGCATTCAGAGGGAGCAGAACTGAGGCAACGCTGCTTCCAAGAAAGGAAGAAAAAGACAAAGAGGGACCGCATTGTCTTCTAATCACCAACTCAATCAGAAATTTGGCAGCCTGGAAATGTCATGCATAATATATACAGCAAGCACTTTTCAAAGTGGATTATGCAGAGTTGTTTTTTTTTTTTTTTTTTTTTTCCAGCTATAAAGCCGGGTGATTTTTCACTGATGCAGCTTAATGAAATAATTCTTTCTTTGGCCCTTTTCTGGGGGCTATTTACGTATTACGTGTTGTTTTTTCTTTTTTTATTTTTAAATCATAACTGTATACATTGATATGATCATGGGGCATCATACACTCGCTTCATAAACCATTTGACACATTTTTATCACAGTGGTTAACATAGCCTTTCTGGCGTTATCTCAGTTACTGTGCCAAAACATTTACATTCTACATTACCAAGTTTCGCAAATACCCCTGTAAGATGCACCACAGGTGTGATCCCACCAATCCCCCTCCCTCTACCCACCCACCCCCCTTTTCCACTTCTTTGGGCTTTTCCTCCTGTGTTTACTGAACAGATAAACACCCTTGAAATTTTTCTCATAACATTTTTATACATCATCCTGTCATTGTCACGATTCCACTGAAAAAACATTCATTGTTTTCACTGGCTTGTTTTTGGAGACGAATAATGCTGCTATTAAAAATCCTCCTGGATCAAAAGTCAATAGCCTGAGCTTCGAATGCAGAAAGAATAAAGTTTAACCACAGCTGATAAAATAGTTGAGTGTTGTTATGTGTCAGGGAGCTTGAAGTAAAAGTGATTAAAATCACCGTATTGCAGGAACAGACCTCAGATACCGCTTAGTCCAACTCACTCTCCTGTACACTGATCTGCTGAGTTATAAGATCACCTCTGCAGAGCTCTTAACGCTGAAACAGAATTGGTTCCCACTAGAGTGAATCCATTAACAATGCTCCTCACTGCTACCTCCAACATATAACCCTGCTCAGAATAATTCTCACCAGCTCCACCACCACCCAGCCCACCCTCACCACCATCCCTTCTCACCTGGATGGTTGCAATAACTGCCCTGCTTTCACGCTTGTTCCCAAGAGACTATTCTTTAAAAAGTGAGTCAGATCCTGTCTTTCTCCTACTCAAAACCCTCCAGTGTCTTCCCATCACAAAATCCAAAGCCTACATCACCTGTTCCCAGCTGCCTCTCTGACATCATCACCTTCCTCTCCCCACCTCAGTCACTTGGTTCTCATCATCCTGTTCCTTAAGACTTGAGACTCCAAACTCAAGGCCTTGACCTTGACTTGTCAGTTCCCACCAAAAGGTTCTTTCCTCATATCATCTCATAGCTCACTCACTTCATCTAATTTCATTCAAATCTCTGCTCAGATGTCACCTGCTCCCAAGGAGCCTTCCCTGACTCCTCCGTGTGAAGAGCTGCCTCACTCACCTCGCCCATCTCTCTTTCTCCCTTCTCTCCACTCCATTTTTGTCATAAAGCTAACAAAGCTATGACAAAAATGGAGTGGAGAGAAGGGAGAAATAATCCCTTCAAACAAAATCCCTAACAAAATAATCCCTGACGGGTTTACCTATCTGTATCTGAAAAACAACACATAAAGTTAAACTTTATTCTTTCTGTGTCTGAAGCTCAGCCTATCATCTTTTGACCCATAGAGATTTTTAATAGCAACATTATTAGTCTCCCAAAACAGAAGCCAGCGTTATATCTTTTCACGTTTGCTTACTTACATGATGACTATATCCCTCAGTATGAAGTAAGACAGCAGGGTCCTAACCTCTTTCTTCATTGTTATATTCTTGGAAAAGCTAAATCCAGCAGGAAGTTCCAGTCTTCAGGCCTGTAGCCCAGTTACAGCTCTCTGTGTATAGAGATCCAGGAAGGAAAAGTAAAAAAAAAAAAAAAAATTGTCTGTCTTCCCTCTCTGGTTTATAAAATATCAGATTTGCAATGTTTGAGATTTAGTCTGAGGCAAGCAAGGATCTAGTTTGGGCCACCTTGTATAAAAAAGCAGCACATTATACCCCATAAATGCATTAATGTATACATTAATTAAAAAAAAAAGGACAGACTAAAAACTCTTGGGAAGAATGTCAAATATTCTACTAATAAATTATCTTTCTTTATAAAGTGCCCTTATGGGAAGTGGTTAAGCATTTGTACTTTTGATAATTGTGAAATCTTTGTTAAAGCCCAAGTAGGACATAGCTTTCATGTTGAGTAGGTTAAGTAACAATTGCTAAGGCTTAGAGAGGTTCTAAGTTCACACTGTCAGGCCTCTGTATCTACAAGTTTAGCGTGCCTGGATTTAAACAACTGAAGGTCAAAACTCACAGATATGGAGAGCCCACTGTATGTATCTCCTATATGTAGTTGGTTGAATTCTCAGATGCAGAATGCACGGATGCAGACAGGTTCAGAGTACTGCACCATTTTCTAGACGAGACTTGAGCCTCTGTGGATGTTGGCATCTGTGGGGTCCTGGAACCAATCTCCCACAGATACTGGAGGCCGACTCTACTCTGGCCAAAAGCATGCACCCCACAGCCCTGTTACCAGGGGCCCAAATCCTGGTGAAGTCATTTTCATGATGTCATGGTCAATTTTAGTTGTCAACTTGATTGGACCACAGGCTGCCCAGATATTTGGTGAAATTATATTGAGTGTGTCTGTGAAAGTGTTTTTTTAAGAGATCAGCATTTAGATCAGTAGACTGAGTAAAGCTGATTGCCTCCCTTGGGGAGGTGGCCTCATCCAATTCATTGAAGGCCTGAATAGAATAAAAGGCTGACCCTCCCCCAGTAAGAGTGAGTTCCTCCCACTTAACTGCCTTCCTGCTAAGGATATCCATTTTTTCCGGCCTTCAGAGTAGAACTATACCATTGGCTCTCCTTCTTCTCAAGCTTTCAGATTCAGACTAGAACTATGCTAGCTTAAAACTTCAAACCTTGGGACTTCTCAGCCTCTAATAATTGTGGGATTGTGTAAACATATTACTTATTTTACGTGTGTGTATATACAAACATATATCCTATTAGTTCTGTTTCTCTGGGAAACCCTGACAAATATGCTGCTGAAATCCTGAACCAGATTACTTTTTTCTATTCTTGTCTATAAAATGGGGATAATGGCAACATTTATCACGGAGCATCATTGTGAGGCAAAAATAAGTTAACATAAGTCAATTGTTTATATAGTCTCTAATACAAAGTATTATGTCAATATGTATTATTAGCTATTATAACAATTCTGCCATCCTGGATTATTTTAAAAACAGTGTTTTTACATGAACTAGGTATAGTTAAGGAATGGGGAGAGCAATTTACATTTTAATATACTTTAATTTTATCTTACTCCAAGGCCCTAGAAGTTATGATGGAGTATGAGATCCCCATTCACAAAATAATCCCTGACATATTTACCTCAATATCTACGCTTGAAATATTCCCAGGATAGTCATTTATCTTGTGTAAATGAAAGGCAAAAATATTGGGAGAGGGAGTCAAGGTTTAAAAGTTATTTTTAAGCAACAACAGAGTTTTATATTCAAGGTCTATTTTATAGATAGGGAAGCAGGACGACATTGCCATAGCCAAGGACACACAAAAGTAAGGGCTACCAGCTCTCTAATCCTCCATTTAATTCACTGAATTCATACAACCAACAACAAGCCAAATCTCTCTTTTAATATATGATTCTTGGTCTCTGACATCTTGAAGCCAGTAGAATCCTGCTATGGTTTGAATATGTCCTTAAAGTTCCTGTTATGGAAACTCAATCCCCAACATAACAGTGTTGAGAGGTGAGATCTTTAACGAGTGATTAGGTCATAAAGGCTCAATCCTCATGAACAAATTAATGTACTTATTGTGGAAGCGCTTTCCTTATCCAAAGAGTGGCTTTATTTTAACAAGTTTGGCCCCCTGTTGTTCTCTCTCGGGTACACAATCATTTGAAGGTTAGCCTCCTACCATGGGATGACCTAGTAAAAAGACCCTCACAAGATGAAGCCCCTTTTTGGTGGATTTCCCAGCCTCCAGACCGAGCCAAATACCTTCCTGTTCATTATCAATTACCCAGTCACAGGTATCCTGTGATAGCAGCGCAAAATGGACTAAGACAAATTCCGCGTTCCCTCTGAACAAAGATTCAGCGCACATTAACTACCTCAGCTTCCCCAGGCCAGTCTGGGACTTATAGTTTAATTAAATCCCGTGGAGTTGCATTTTTGAAGGAGCTATTATCTTTAAGTGATTCTGGTTTATGAGTGTCTAGGAAAAGAGGAGAGAGAAGGAGAAAAAAAGAGAGAGAGAGCAAGAGGTTACAGAGAGGAGCAAGACGAGTACAAATCAAGCATCTTTGATCTAAGTTGATTGGTTATGCAGTTTGCCAGTGGTAATTGAAAGACACAAGGAGAATGTGAATTACCCTGGCAGCGCTGCAATGTATGAAAGATACCCCCCTCTCCATCACCTCTGCCAGTGGTGGGACTGCTGTGCTGACACTGCATCAGGGCTTTCAAAAGGCAATTTTGGACATCACACAAAACAATTCTTCACCCTTACAATTTACATTTAGATGCTGCAGAAGTAAGTGATGGAAGCAAAGCTAACTTGAATTTACAGTTTCAACCAAAATTTCTCTTTTCTTATGGTTTATTATTCATCACATACAATACCATTGCACAGGGAGGAGATTTAAAAGAGTAATATTTCTGCATTGTCCAGTTTGCCTCAGGTCTGCTTAAGGCAGGGGGGCAGATCCTTTTGCAAAATGAAATTTAACTATTCTTTAGCTTTCAAAAAGTAATTATGGGGGGAGGGGTTCAGAAAATAGTCAAAGTTAGTCAACGGTACTCCTTGCCAGCCATTTTTATTCCTGCAAAACCGAAACAAAGAAACAGCAACTTTCCGTGCAAACAGAATGGCCCCAGGCTTTTCTTTGCAGTATTTATGATCAAATTATATTTTTAATGTCTTTGGAACTCTAGAAACAATTGGAACTACAGGATTAGCTGACAGTGCTATGTTTTTAGTACACACAATAAATCTACATGTAAATTTCATTTCAATATTATAACCTCTAAGGTTGTTAGCAACTTGATCTTTCAATTTCCACATTTGGTGCAACCTAATTCAACAAATGTTAATTGCCTGCTGTCACCTGGGCACTGTGTTAGGCACCTCGGGCTCTGAAAATCAGGAGGCCCCAGTCCCTACACTCTGTGAGCTCACAGCTTAGAGAAGAGAGGGGCCTTGTCAAAGACACAGAATAAGGATATTTTAAACAAAATGTAGAATAAGATAGTATTATGATGACACCTATAAGGTGTTACTTGAGGCTGAAATGTTCCTCCCTCCACCCTGTAACACAATGCTACCAACCTTATAACACCTGTTAATCCTCCCTGCAGAAACACGGTTACTCCTCACCACCCTTTGTATATGGTAGCCTCTGACTCACTGTCACTTTCTCCTGCTACCCTTGGTGATTTCAGTGTCTCCTTGAAACTCCTTCCAATATCTCAGCCTTTCGGCTTCATCACCTTCTCAGCTACAATGCTCTGATCTTCCACCGTACTCTCCTCAACCTCCCCTTGCTGTCATTGTAAGTGGTTCTTCTGGTTCCACTGGCTCAAGTTGGAGCCTCCCGTTCTCTGAGCTGCAACCACCATCCCTCTGCCTGGCTCCATCATACTACCCTAGCTCCGAAAATCCACTGAACATTGTCCACCCACCCTCACCTGGGTTCCACAACTAATCCTTATGACCCGCTGCATTGCACCTGCCTTAACCTATCTCTCTCCAACCCCAATTAGTTGGCAAACCTTGCTCTGGGCCTACATAGGCCTATAGAAGAACACATGATTATGCTGATTTGCCTCACTTTGAATTTATGGCTCCCATCTCTAAGTGGAACTCTGCTGCTTCCTGGCATGCATATTATATTGCTGCAATCCATTCTCAGTCTTCCACTCTCCAGAAGAATATTCCGTATCTTGTTTTCTGTCCTAAACTTCCAACACATCTTCTGTTATCTTTTCCCTAAGGTGTAACTTAGATTTGTATTCAGGGAGCTAATGGAGGTAGTCCAAGGAATTCCACATCTCCCCACAGCCATAAGCCAGCCTGAACCTATCTCCAAGCACTGGTCCTTCCTTCCTGCTAAAATGGGTGAAGTGTTTACACTCCTGTCAGAGGCCAACGCCTCTACCACACATGGGATCCCTCTGCTGCTGTTCTCCCTCTCATCACATCACTGAATTCCTTCTCCTGGATCATTCTCATAAACATAAAGACGTATCGTAATATCCCCTATCTTAAAGAGAAGACTTCCCAGACCTGACCTTCCCCTCTAATAACCACTATTTACCTCCCATGATAGAAAATCTCAATTTAAAAGAAACAGAAGTCATTTTGCAGTGTCAAATGTCTCTCTTGACCTAGACTTGGGTCCCTACCACGCCCACTGCTACTGTTCTTGGTCTTTATTATGACAATGGTCATTTCTTAGTTCTCATGTAGCCTCTTGGAGTCACAGCACATTTTATACCTTATTATTTCTTCTTCCTTGAAATTCTTTCTGCACTTGGCCTTGGGACAAGGATGCAAATACAAACTGTCAGCTTTCGAGTTGGCATGTCCAGCTGTGACCTCTTCCCAAGTTCTAGCTTTGTATCTTCAACCACACTAAACACTGCCATTTGGTGATCTAACAGGCATCTCAAACTTGACATATACAAAAAGTACACTTAATTCTCCCCTCTAACCTGTATCTCCTACAGTCAACCTTCTCTCAAAAAAGTATCACTTCCATCTGTCCAGTTGCTCATGCCAAAAACTTTGGAATTATCTTGGACTTTTTTTTTTTTTTGAGACAAAGTCTCACTTTGTCACCGTTGGTCGAGCATCATGGCATCATAGCTCACAGCAACCTCAAACTATTGGACCCAAGCAATCCTCTTGCCTCGTCCTCCCAAGTAGGTGGGACCATAGGTGCCTGCCACAATGCTCAGCTATTTTTTTTTAGAGATGGGGGGGTTTCACTCTTGCTCAGGCTGGTCTCAAACTCCTGAGCTAAAGGAGTCCTCTCCTAATCATGGCAGCAGAGGGATCCAAAGGGCAGAGTGCTGGGAATACAGGTGTGAGCCACCACGCCCAGCCTATCTTAGACCTTCTTTCTCTCTATTTCCACACTCAATTCTATAGGCAGTTTTATTGACACAGCCTTCAAAATATTCCTGACACTAACTGCAAAATATAGCTGAACCTAGTCACTTCCGACTACCTCCACTGCTGTTATCTTAGTTCCAGCCAACTTCTCTCATCTGGATTTTTATAACAGCCTTCAAACAAGTCTCCCTGCATTCACCTCGGCCCCTACATTTCTCATTTCACAGAGCTCCCAGAATACCTTTTTTTAATGTTAGTTATTTCAGATCAGTTCTCTACTCAAGATATTCCAAGAGATGCACGCCTCATTCAGAGCAAAAGCCACAGTATTTTCAAGGCCTCCCAGGCCCACGGGATCCAGCCGCTCTCTCTCTACTCTTTCCCTGGCTTTCTCTGCTCCAGCCACAACTGATATTCTTGCTGTCCCTCAGACATGCCAAGTGCAATCTTTGCTTTAGGACCCTTGCCTCTAATTTTTCCTTGGCCTGAAACACTTGTTCCTCGGTGAATCTCGAAGGTTTGCTGCCTCCCATAATTCAGATCTCTTCTTGAATGTCATTGCGTCAGATTTCCCAATATTTTTCTAAGTTTTCCCCTGTCTTGTCACATGCTGTCACGTGCTTCCCTTCCCATCTTAGCACTTAACCATCATCTGAAACATTGCGAATCTATTTGGATGATAAGGAGTTCCTTGGGAGGAAGGACTTTGTGTTGTTTCCCGGATATGCCCAGGGTCCAGAGGAACCTCCAGCACATCCCTGGTACTGAGTCAATGTGTAATTAATCAACAAGGAAATGTCTGTCATCCTTCCACCAGGCTGTCTCCTACACCAGATAGCAGAGCCCAGACAAGTGGGAGTGAGGCACAAGCCCTCTGCCATGACTTTTATCAACCATGACTCGATAATGTGCAGGGTCTGACCCGGTAAACACACAACTCATCCTGGCAATGCACAGACCCATCTCCCATTTCCCCGTCATCCACTCCAAGCACTTCCCTCACGCCCACCCCTCTCCAGTGCCCTGTTCTGTTTTCTCTGCAGGTGTAATTACGGCAACAGTGGCCAGGCCCCTTCCAGCTACCCTGCAGCCCCTGAGCTCTGCCTACGGAGAGCCTTTGCACTGTTCCGCTCTTTCTACCCTTCCAGATTCAGACCACTCCCTCCAATATTCCCACTATCTCTCTTGCCATTTGCTTGGTGTTTTGGAATTTTTTTAATCTTTTTTGTGAGCTTCTCCTTCTCTTCTCCCCTTGAATTTTGTTTTCCCCGAGATTTTGTCCTTGGCCTTCACTGCGCTCTGGTCCTGGTTGGTCTCATTCCCTCTGGTCAATCACCAGACATCTGTAAATGCCTCACGAATCTATACTCTCACCCAGCCCCTTCCTCTCCTCACCCTCTTTATCTGACCACCTCGTGGGCAGCTCCCCTGACAACCATGGGCCCATTAAGCCCAGTGTATTTGCACTGGCCAGAACCGGCTAGTGTATGTCACAGCAGCAAACAGCCCCGAGATCTCAGTAGCTGAACACACAGCAGTTTGTTTCTTGCTCACACAAAGTCTCCCTTGAATTTGGGTTTCTCTACTCGGTAGCTTCTCCTACACCCAGGACTCCAGGCAGCTTGAAGCTTTTGGCCCTAACACCTCACCATGAAGCCTCCTCTTCAATCCGCCCAGGCAGCCATATGAGATCCAGAATGAAAGACTTCACATGAGTGCTTCAGCCGGAAAAAACACACGTCCCTTCCAGTCACGGCCCACTGGCCAGAACTGGCTGTACAGCTCTGTGCAGCCACAGTAGGGCTGAGAACTCAGTCTCCCCACTGGCTAACAGGAGAGGAGAACTGTGGACACAACTGCGCCTTCCAGGACGTCTGGGATGGATCTCGTCAGCACAGCTAACCCCCAAACTTGCTGTCTTGCCTCTGTGATTATTCAGGCCGGAACGTACTCACTCTGAGCGCCTGTCCTCCCCTCGCACATCTGATCGGTCTTTAAGCCACACTAGTTCTACCTCCTCCTTAACCATCACTGCACTCGGGCACCTCCTCCAGTGCTGACGCCACCAGCTGACGTTCGCCACTCGTCACCTCTCATGGGCAAACCTGTCATCTCCTAATGGGTCTCCCTTCTCTGAACCTCTAATGTCTCAGGGAGGCATTTTCAGATCATCTGCGCCAAACACTCTTTCTAGAGAGCCTTGGTTTGTTGTTTTGTGGGTTTGCTCGTTTGTTTTATCAGATTCCTCATTACTATCTGAAATTACCGATATGTCTCCTGGTTCCCATCTCTACCACTGCCAGACGCCAGAATGTGAGCTCTTGGCAATTAGGGGCTTTCACCGACTTGCAGATCTCTCTGGAACAGCGCCTGGCACAAGATAGATCCTCCGTGTGCATTTGTAGAATGAATAAATTTTCCATGAAGCTTAAGTGATCTTTCTAAACCAAATCTGACTATGTAGCTTCCTAACTCAGAATGCTCTAGCGATGCCTCACTGTGTTTCTATATAAAATTTGTGCGCCCTAGAAAATTTCTAAGACCCTCTCTGAACTGTCTCTGCTCATCTCGCTGGTTCTGCCTTGGGCTACACTCCCCTGTTCTCGAAGGGCTTTGGTTATAATCACACGCCCCAGACCCTCTCTGACACCTGTTACTCGGTGCACTCTCCTTTAAAACACATTTTTTTTAATTTTTTAATTTTTTTTTTTTGTGACAAAGTCTCACCCTGTCGCCCTGGGTAGAGTGCTGTCATCATAACTCACAGCAACCTCAAACTCAAGTGATACTCTTGTCTCAGACTCCCAAGCAGGTGGGACTTACAAGCATGCCTCACTATCTCTGGCTATCTTTTTTTTTATTTTTTTTTTCTATTTTTAGTAGAGACAGGGGTCTCTTACTCAAGCTGGTCTCAAACTCCTGACCTCAAGCAATCCACCCACCTGGGCCTCCCAGAGCATTAGGATTACAGGAATGAGCCACCGTACCCTACCCTAAAACATATATCTAACAGCTTGGGCTACTTGACTCCCAACCCTGCAGAAAATACAATCAGCCTATCAACAATCACCTTATTAAGTATTTAGTATACACAAGACATTGAGCAAAATTGTAGGAGACACAAAAATGTATTAAAAACTCCCTGCCCCTATCCCTACCACCTGCTTTAAAGTGGTACCCCAAGTAAGACCATGTTCCACTAGAGGCAAAACACCCGATGAAAACTGACTTTGAAACTAAAGAGGATGTAGGGAAATAAATATAAAATTCAGAAATGACAATGACCACAATAGTTTAGAAATTCTTACTGAAAAGAGGAAAAGTCCTACATGCCTAGAGAACTTCATATTTAACACAATGGGAAAGGCACTCAGCTAAGAAAGAGCTCAGGGCTGAATTTTTACACAGCTCTGTGCTTGCCCAGCTGTGCAGTCTTCAGAAAGTTCCACCAGCTCTCTGAGCCGCTTTCTCTTCCTGTCTGCTGTGAGTGGGTTGATCTAGGCAGTCTTCATCAAGGCCCCCAGCTCTGAGTCTACAGTCAGAGTTCTGACTCTGAGCCAGCAAGATAAAGCCAAAATATATTTGCTATAGTCAGATATAAAGGCGGGCCTGGATGAGTATCATATATTTTAGAAGGCTTTCTATAACAAAATGTAATTTGCTTATTTTTCACATTTGCAGCTTAGCAGGAAGTTTCAGTTATCTGGAAAATCCACTTCAGTAGAACACTTTATCCCCCATAGTGCTAGATAAGTGAGAACTTCACAGTATTATTTAAACAGCTCAGCATGTGCTGACCAAAATAGCACAAGGCCAAGGAAACAGAGAGAAACCTGCTGGGGATTCTCCTTAACCTGTAATTTCTATGAAAAGGACTGGCCAATGGGGGTAGCTCTGTAATCCCCGTAGGGCACGTAGGTGAAGCACTATTTCCCCGTAAGGAAGGTAAGTGTTGCAGGGAGCTAGTAGGCAGCTCCTCACCACCTGTCTACCTGACCACATCCCCCCACACTTCATCTCACCCTGAGCAAGGGACTGACACGCTCTGGGGACAGCCAAAACTGCACCATCTCCCACAGCCTTCCACCAAAAAGGTGCTAGATGGGCAGCTGGCCAGATGGCTATTATTTTAAAACGTACATATATGGTTCCCTTTGTATGATACATCACATATGAAAACCACTTCATTCCCCAGAAGTGACCAATGAATGAGGTACCAGTTGTTATGGCTCTGTCTAGAGAGGCTGCTCACATCGAGGCCCAGCTGTGGCAGAGCTGACTCTTCAACAAGTTCCTTCCTTCTTGTCTAAATAATTTTAGGCCCCTGCAGACACTGTTAAACCCAGTAATTTGACAGTGGGGAAAAAAAACTAGACATGGTCTTAGCCCACAGGTCCTTTACTCTTTGTAAAGTTACAACAGTCTTATGAACTACTGGAGATTAGTAATAGTTAAGAAAAATTGCGGGTGGGGATTCGGGGGAGCAGAGAAGCCTTCTCAAAGAGATGGCATTTGAACTGAGCATGCAGGGCTGAGCTGGCATTAACTCCCAGCCTTTTCTTTATGGCAGATGACCAATTATTTGCCACTGTGTATCAATGTTTTTCATCTTAGTGTTCACAAACCCACACCCCAACATTTACTGGGAAAACACAAAGGCACTAGAATGCTTGGCACAGATTCCATGGTGTCAATTTTACTCCAAGTCTATTAGGGAAAAGTTTTTATTTTTTTTAATGCCATGGCACTCTACAGGGCAACAGAGGGAGACTCCGTCCAAAAAAAAACAAAAAGAAAACTGACACAGTTACAATAGCAGAAAAACAAATATTGGAGATATTCTTTTTGAAAGCAAAAATTCCAAATTCTGGAAAATTATAGTTTTCTGTGGGGTTGTTTGGGGCTGTGCTCAAACCCTCTATCACTTTTACCTGTTCATAGAGCCACTTCAGTAGAAAGTGTAAAAAGTTACTAAGTGTATTATTAACAAAATAATCCTGAATCGGGATTATTGTTACCACTGGGTGTGAGGTGACTTGATGGACATATGTTCATTTCTAGTAGTAGCAGCGGAGGGGTAGCAGTAATGGCTGTTATACAGACGGGAGTAGCTGTCAATGTCCTAATCGCAGGGGTAGCAATCACACTAGCTGTAGCTCTGTGGCAGTGACAGTGAGGAGGCCAAGTGGTGCTGGCCGTCATCATAGCCCCAGCAGTTGCAGCTCTAGTAGTAATTAAGAAAGCCGTTGTAATTAAAACATGGGTTGGATTTGAACTCCACATTTTGCTAGCTGTCTGAAATCGGACAAGTTATCTGAATTCCCTACATCTTTAGAATAATGTTAATAAAGCATCTACTTCTTAAGATTGTTGTGAGAAATAAGTAGAATACGTATAAAAGAAAGTGCTAGCCCCAAACAAGCACTCCTTAAGTTTAGCTACGTTATAAAGTGTTGTCTTTATTATTGTTGCTATTAATACTATCACACATTTCCACTTCCTGCAAGAAGAAGTTGTTTGGGGCTGAAAAGCAGTGGTATAATCCACCTTCAGTCTGAATCAAACCCCACTCATCAATACTTCCATTAAAGAAACAGTGTCGTAGGTGTGGGGTTGTCCCCATAATTTTCTTTTAAAGTACTTGATAATGTCCCTTTATGCACTAAGGAAAGTCAAAGTAATCCATATTTTTTTGTTTCATTGTTGAGGATTCATTGAAGGTACAAGAAACCGGGTTACACTGATTGCATTTGTTAGGTAAAGTCCCTTTTACAATTGTGCCTTGCCCCCAAAAGGTGTGTTCCACACGGAGACTCCACCCCCTCCCTCCTTCCCTCTCTCTGCTCTTCCTTTCCCCCACACCCCACCGTGTACTAGGTCATTAATTGTCCTCATATCAAAATTGAATACATAGGATTCATGCTTTTCCATTCTTGTGATGCTTTACTAAGAATAATGTCTTCCACTTCATCCAGGTTGATACAAAGGATGTAAAGTTTCCATCTTTTTTAGTGCCTGAATAGTATTCCGTGGTGTACATATACCACAGGTTGTTAAGCCATTCCTGGGTTGGTGGGCATTTAGGCCATTTCCACATTTTGGCAATTGTAAATTGAACTGTGATGAACAGTCTAATGCAAGTGTCCTTATGATAAAAGGATTTTTTTTTTTCCCTTCTGGGTAGATGCCCAGTAATGGGATTGCAGTATCAAATGGGAGGTCTAGTTTGAGTCTTTGAGGGTTCTCCATACTTCCTTCCAAAAAGGTTGTACTAGTTTGCAGTCCCACCAGCAGTGTAAAAGTGTTCCCTTCTCTCCACATCCACACCAGCATCTGCAGCTTTGAGACCCTGTGATGTGCGCCAGTAACCCATATTTTTTTAAGAGAAATAATTGTGTCAAACCCTAAACAGGGACTGGGGAACTTGATGTCTTTCTTCGCAGAGCTGGACCTAAGCATAATTTTCCGTTCTTAATTACCTCTTTATGACTTCTTTCACCTCACTGGAGTAGACTACTGAAGAAAGAATTAGTTTCTAGCTTGCAACAGTCCATTCTTTTAGAGAAAAGCAAATCATCTTTACTCACTTTAATTCTCACTGTAGAACCCAAAGGGCCAAAAGCAAAGCTTTAGAGGCTGGACCCAGTAGTTCCCTCCTATAATCCTTGCACTCTGGGGAGCCGAGGAGTGTGGATCGCTTGAGCTCACAAGTTAGAGACCAGCCTGAGCAAGAGTGAGACCTTGTCTCTACTAAAAATAGAAAAATTAGCCCAGCATCTTGCAGGTGCCTGTAGTCCCAGGTACTTGGGAGGCTGAGGCAAGACAATCGCTTGAACCCAAGAGTTTGAGGTTGCTGTGAACTGTGGTGGCCATAGCACTCTACCCAGGGCAACAGAGTGAGACCGTCTTTAAATAAATAAATAAAAAGTAAAGCCTTAAAGCTGCTCTCTCTGATGGTTGTCTATATCCTAACTCCAAGAGCCTTTTCCTCTTCAAAGACTGGTTAGAACCCATTTTGTGAAGACCCGGGTAGCTGGGCACCTAATCTTCTTAGCCAGGAGCACAATAGCTCATTTGCAGACCTGGTAGGAAGTACTATAAACATTTCGCCCTGAAGCCAAACTTAGCATTTAGTTCTTCTGCATGCAAATAATTTAATCCTTTTTTTTTTTTTTCTTTTTCTTAGCTGCTCAAAAGCAGGCACCATTCTCTTTAGAGATTAGCCGGAGTGTGATGACTTAATTCACATTTACTTACATGCCTGGCTTAACGTTCTTATGGATGTGCTTTTGAACATTCTTTCTAAAAGCAACTGCTGTCATTTTTGCTGAGAAAAGTGCCTGTGAGTACATTCATGATTCAGGGATCCAAAGGACTGCAAAATGTGCAGGCAAACAGTTGGGTTTACTGGTTCAAACCTCACTCAAGGATGTAGCAACAGAGGTCATCGCTGGTGCCAGCTCCCCTAGGCAATGTGAATAGCTCACTGGCTTGTCGGCATTTTCATGATGGGTGGCGATAAACCTTAGCAGAATTTGTGATCAGAAGAGGTTATATAGTGCTCTATATATTCAGCTATTCCAGGGTCACTGTATCTATGAGTTTGTGGAGGGAGTTAGCTCTGCCACTCTTTCTGGTCAGCCCCTCCAAAAACTGTAAATTCAGTCAAGTGTGTCTTCCTCTCTTCCTTGTTCCTTAATATATATATTTTGGTGAGGGGACAGAGTCTCACTTTGTCACCTTTGGTAGAGTACCCTCGAATCGTAGCTCACAACATCCTCAAATTCCTGGGTTCAAGCGACCCTCTTGCCTCAGTCCCTGAGTAGCTGGGACTATAGGCCCCCACCCCAACACCCAGTTAGAGACCAGGTCTCGCTCTTGCTCAAGCTGGTCTCAAACTTCTGAGCTCAGGCAATCCAACAGCTTCAGCCTCCCAGAGTGCTAGGATTACAGGCATGAGCCACCATGCCTGGCCCAGTTCCTAAACATTTTTAAACGCACATTTAGTAAGTACTTACTGGGTGCCAAGAACTTCGTATGCAAATAATAAGTGTCCAACATGTATTGAGCACTGTCTGTGTCAGACACTATTCTAAATTTCATGTTCACAACTGCTCCGTGTAGTAAGGAAGGGGCCCAGTGGGATTAAGTAACTTGTACAAGGTCCCACAGCAAGGAAGTACAATCTGCACAATTTTGGCAATGCCATCTGACAGCACCCATAGAACAGCGCCCATAGAACAGATTTGAAAATTAGGTAGGAAAGACCATCCAGGCCATTACTATCTCTTTTAATTTCCCAGAGTCTTACAGACAGAAGCATATGTTTTATAAATATCATCCAAAAGTTCACTGTAATCTAGGGACATCTGTGATGGGGGATGGGGCAAAGTGCTATTTTGGAACCAGTGGACTTATCAGTGACCCGGACCCTGAAATCTTATCTCATAGGTGGTTATAAATTTGTGGCTAAAGTTGCTTAGTATGGAGAGGATCTGAATTTGGATTCAGAAAACCTGAATTCTGTAACCTTGACTTAGACTTTCTAAGTCTCCATTTCTCACGCAGTAATAGGGCTGTCTTGCTAACAACGGTCATACCTCCTTCATAGAACTGATGTCAAGCTCAGGGACCGTCACTACAAGAAAATATTTTATCAACTGAGGAGTGTTGCGCAAATGTACTATCATCTGTACTGCATTGAAATGTGCTGCTTCTGAAGGAGGGACAGAGGGAGGGGGTGGGGCCTTGGTGTGTGTCACACTTTATGGGGGCAAGACATGATTGCAAGAGGGACTTTACCTAACAATTGCAATCAGTGTAACCTGGCTTATTGTACCCTCAATGAATCCCCAACAGTAAAAAAAAAAAAAAGAAAGAAAGAAATGTGCTGCTTCTGTGGGAATATTATGCACACAAATAGAGGGTGTATTGCTGACTCTTCCTCAGGGAAAGGAACTTCTCTGAGATACTCTGGTGTGTTGTACGGCAGCTTGATTTTCATGCTAGCTATCTATTCAGTCCTTGACCAGAAACCTCTAGCAATTTTCATTTCTGATGTTTCAAAGAAATCTCACTCTGATGATCTAAATCAGGCCCTGAACTCCTCTGCATCATCCAGATGGTTTGAGAGGGCCCACCTTATCACAAAAAATTAAGCAAGCCTCCAGTGGTAGGGGATGGCTCAGCAGAAAACACTCGGGAAGAAAGAAGGAAAACGTCTCTTCTAAACTTCGCAGGGTTCAAAAATACACAACCAGGACAAATGATAGATATTAAAAACATAAAATTTGAAATTTTGAAATAAAACACGTGATTTTGTAAAGTAACAGAGCACCTAAAAAGCACTTTACAGAAAGCTAAGCAAAGCTGAACTTGCCCTTGGGTTCATTAGAAAGCAGAACTCTAGGGACCAAACCATGTTCTTTCCCCAGATCAAAATTATGACACATCTATATAGACTTCGAGAACCCAGATGGAAAGTAAAAGAGCTTTGAAAGTCCATGGGAAATAATAGAAAGTAGATTAAAATCTTTTTGGTTCCATCTCTCCATTTTCCCACCGATTCTCTCCCTTAACTGAGTGATCCAAGGAATCTGCGTCATGTCTTGGAAAGAGCGTGCTTTAGAGTACAACATAATTGAGGGCAAATCCCAGTTCAAGGATAATTGGCAAGCCTTTCTCAGTCTGAGTTTCCTCATCTATAAATTAGGGACAATAAACCTTCCTCAAATTTTGACTGAGAGGACGGCGCGAGATAATATGAGTAAAAGTGCCTGGTCTGGCATCCTCAATAACCCTCTTCCTATAACCAATCCTATCCCCTCCTCTTTCTATACTTCAGAACATTCATCGAGACTTTTGGGGGTGGTATTTCACTAGCAATTAGCATTCTTCATTAACAGAAGGGTTCAGACTACTCAAAACCCCTCCAGAATCATACAGCAGAGCGCTTTACCACTAACTTTCGAATGACCTGTTCTCACCATCATGCTAAGGCTTTTGGAGAATCTAAGGAAATAGGAATGACCAAAAAGCTCCCGCTGACCCTCCCCAAGGTCATCCTGCAAGGTGAGAAATATTCTAGTTTGTCTCAAAACCACTTACAGATCTAATTTTCATAAATTTGGCCAGCACATTTTTTTATAGCTTCCAACAGGGTGATCTCTGTGAAATGAGGGCCATAAACATAGAAATTTCTAGAACAATCATAGTAAAAACAAACATAATCACTCAATTTTCAGAGTTCTTTTGAACATAATTAGTTAGCCCTTGTTTCCCATTTAACTTAATTTGTGTTGCTTCATTTTGATTGTTATTTTGTGTATGTTATCATCAATAGCCACAAAAATGATTACAATGTTCACACGTTGGGAAAAATGGACGATGATAGTCGAAAAAAAAATCAATGAAGAAGAAACAGTGAGAGGGGCTAATACTACCAGATATTATAAAAAAAAAAAAAACCCACAAAGCACAGAAAATTGAAAATCTCCCTGTGACCTCCCTTCATCTTTTTCTGTTCTTACAGGAGATGAGAATTTAACAGACCTTTTCTTTCCCCATGGCTTTGTGAAGGTATCTAGTGATACGGTGTACTATGTGATGTTTTGATGTATGTGTATACATAGCAAAATGATTAAATCAAGCTCATTAATATATCCATCACTTCACAAACTTGTATTTTTTGTGGTGAGAACATGCAATATCTTCTCTTGCCGAGATTGTCAAGCATACAAAACATTGACTACAACCGCCGTGTTGTTCAGATCTCTAGAATTTATTCACCCTGCCTAACTGAAACTTTGCACACCCTTCATCAACAGCTCCCCATCCCCATGCTTCTCCTGCAATCATCCTTCCACTCTCTGCTTCTATTACTTCAATTAGTAGAAATTCAACATATTAATTAGCTTGATTTCGTTTCCACGTGTTAAGTGAGGTGACACAGAATTTGTCCTTCCACCACTGGCTTATTTCACTTGGCAATAATGTCTTCCAGGTTCATCCATGATGCCAGAAATGACAGGGTTTCCTTCCTTTTTAAGGCTGAATGGTATATACAGATACATCACACTTTCTTTATCCATTCATCCACTGATGGATGCTTAGGTTGATCCCATATCTTAGCTGTTGTGAATAATGATGCAATGAACATGGGAGTACAAATATCTCTTCAGCTTACTGATTTCATTTCCTTTGGATATATACCCCCCAACAGACATCTTGGGCAGACAATCAGACAAGCACGTCACTGCTAAAGTGCTTTGCTTTAGATTAGATGTCACAACTACCCCCCTTGCAATCACAAAGGGAAAGCAGCACAGCAGACATAAAAATTTTTTCTCGTAACTGGTCTGCATAGAATCTTTATTGTGAAATGTCATGATCCATGCATCCAGATACAGGTTGCAATAATGACTCTAAAGCCAAATTATCAGCCCTGCTAAATAGTTTTCTCATTGAATCTCAACCCACAGAATCAAGGACATTTGGATATTGCAACCCAGGAGGATTAATTCTTAGAATAGTTATGAAGGGGGCGGCGCCTGTGGCTCAAGGGGTAGGGTGCCGGTCCCATATGCCGGAGGTGGTGGGTTCAAACCCAGCCCGGGTCAAAAAAAAAAACTTATAAAAAAATAAAAATAAATAAAAAAAAGAATAGTTATGAAGGGCTGCCCACCCCTTTCCAGTTCCAGGTGGCCCAACACATGGTAGATTTGCACTTCCTGGTTGAGCAAGGCTCTGAGACTTGTTCTGGACTTGCATTACAATGGAAGTGATTTGTGTTCCTAGGATGAACGTTTAATTGCCTACATGAGCAGAAATGCTTGAGGCCCCCCCTTCCCCTTGGCACTGGGTAAGAAGCACCACGGAGATGATGGCAGCTCCCTCATGCTGAGTCACTGTGTGACTGACGAGCAGAGATTCCCTGCCAACCCACAGTGATGCTTTCCATGGTCTCCCTTGTTTTCTTTGTTTGTTTTTTATTTTACAATGTTTAATATTTATCAAGTTACATTTCTACAACTAGGATGAGTTACTAGGACTCAGACCACATCCTTGGGAATGTTTATCGGGCCATCGCAATCATACCCCAAGCCAATCAACTTCCAGCATTTCCTGTCTTCATACTTTCTTCATTTCCACTTTTGCCCAAATCATCTGCTTTTTCGTGGACCACCACTGTGCAGCCAATGATGGAATGTTCTCCTGAGAGTGAGATCATAGAATCTTCAGTATGCACAGTGGCCTCCCCACTTTTGCCAGTGGTCACATCGCCCAGGTCTCCAACAGGGCTCCCTTCGTCCTTTGGCCCACCATGACTTTGGGATTGAGCAGTAAAGTGAAGACCTGGTACAGCCAGGTGTATTTCCCCTGGTGGACATGGAATCCGAGCTTGCCTTCAGTCAATTGTGTAATACATTCCTTTACCATAACTGGTCCATCCTCTGCTGCTCAGTGTGGATTGTGCCCTGCACAGGGAGATGCCTTTTAACACATGCACGGCCTTCATCATCATGGCTCTCCAGGGACACACGCCAGTCCCAGCTTTGAGGGTCTAGAGAGAGGAAGGAACCACTGCAGAAGATGGCGGCTTGAACCTTCGTGTTCCCCTTTGAACCTTAGTTTTGTTATTTCCTCTACTGGTTTGTAAGCTGTCTGAGGACAAGGGCCAGATCCAATTCACTTTTATATTCTGCATAAAGCAAAGGCACCTCTAGGCAGCAGAAGCTCAGCATTATTTTCTGAATAACTAAACGTATTTGCAACATATTCCATTCTGCAAATAATTAGATGGAAAATAATTTCAAACTCCACAAAAACACACATTCTGCTCTTATCAAACTATTATTTCTATGTAAGGTAATCATTGAATTTGTCATTCTCTGCAAACCAAGTATTTTCACCTTTGGCAGAAAATAAGGTGGGTTTTCCAATATATAACAAGGACAAAACAAAAAAGACAAATCTTTATCATGTTAGCAAGATTTCACAAACTAGAGCAGACACAATGACTCTTTATAATGCAAATGATTTACCAATATTAGTGAAGGGCCTGAACTCAATCCAGCTACTTGTGATTACAGTAATGTGTATGCATTCTGACACAGAGTAGGCTGGCTGACCAAAATGAAAGTAATAACAAATAATGACCCAGATGAAAACCATTATTTTTCACATCTGTTGGTTTCTTTTTCTGGGCTCCTTTTTTTTTGACTAATGGTGTCTCCTTGTGTTTTGAAATGAAACTTCTAAACATGGATGTTGCTTTCAAATAAATACAACATTTTCATTTCCTCATCTGCTTGTGTTTATTGTTTTATAATGTTAAAAGAGCTAGCATTTCCTAAGGGTTCAGTCTCTTCCAAGCAGTTGGATCTACAAAATAAATTCCTTGTATTTTTAGCTGAGAACTAGACTAAATATCTTTAGTTAAGATGCCTTTCCCAAGTAATTTGTTAGTATATTTGATTAGCTGTGTACCCCCTACACGCACAAACCATAGAATTACTATTATAATAAGCACAAACAAGGGAGCTTCTGATTACCCAAATATTTTATAATAATTCTAATATAATCGGTCAAGATCTAGAAACAAAACCTTTCAAAAGACTGATGCTTTTATTTCTTATATCATCTTAATTATTCCCAACACTTTCTATGACTACTACTTTACTATATTTAATTCATTAAAAATGAATATGATGAAAATCAGGCAAAACTATCTTTTACATCTATATGATTCCTCAAAGTTCCCTTAACTGTTTTTTGTAATGGTAGTTAGAACAACTAACTGAAAAAAAATCTTATGCCCAAGTTCTCCTTTGTACATCTAACCATAAAAAAAAAAAAGTTCCCGGGTGGCGCCTGTGGCTCAGTCGGTAAGGCACCGGCCCCATATACCGAGGGTTGCAGGTTCATACCCGGCCCCCGCCAAACTGCAAAAAAAAAAAAAAGTTCCCTCATAATTTACCTTTTCTTCTCTTCCTCTGGGGAAATAGAAAACTATTTCCCTTTTTAATAACAGAGTTTTTATTTTAACTTGAACACATAAGAGTGTTAAGAAACTTTTCTTCTCCCTACACTTTGAAAATTTAATTAAAATGTCTCAGCTGATCTATCTGCTAATGATTATTTGGACAATGATGCAGAGAATCCTTTTTCTCAAAGGAATGAACACCTTTTAAGCCAAGAACAGCTTTGGGTCCAGATGTTACTGTTGTTCGTTCTCACCATTAATCACCAAACATTGCAGTAAGACCCACCATGGATATTATTCAAACAGAGACTCAATTAAATTCAGAGGCAGTCCATTTAATCTTCATCAGCTCAAACAATGGCAACTTCATTTTTCTCAAGCAAATGTTGAGTCGGAGAGGAGAAACTTCAGAGATTTTCATTTCATTCAGTATTGTTATAAAGAAACTGGATTTATAGTTTGACTTTGGACAAAGGAGAACCACTGTGTCCTGCTAGGAGGCAACGCAAAGGGGAAGATAACCACCCTGCACCACTAAGTACAGTTGTGATAACTTTGTGCTGAAAAAGAAAAAGATTCATTTGCTTCCTTAAAGGCTGGGATAACTTAAGAAAGAAATAAGATATTCTATTCTGATTCTGTAGTATGAAGATGGATGTGGGGCAGAGAAAGGAGGCAGAAAACTAGAATGGAAGGAGGCAAGGGAACACCCCAACTCATACATTCTTCCCTTTGTCTAAATCAAGAAGGAAAAAGCTCCTCAGAGGGGCCCTGCAGGAAGCAGCCTGTGGGCATGATGGAAGAGGCAGCTGTAATGAGGCCCAGCGGGGAGCTGCTGGAGACCTCTCTTGCTGTGGCCATGACATTGTTGAAGGTGGGTAAATGGCAAAGGACTGTTAATTAGATGTCTTTACCTGTTGGTTTAGGTTATGACCGATTACTCCAGAAATCTCTACTGGGATAATAATATCTTATTTGGGAACCCTTTCTAATCATCTCCGTACTAGTCAGGGTTCTCCGAGTAAATAGAAAATACACCTACATACACAGAAAGAGACAGAGAGAGAGAAAGACAGAGAGGGCTTGGGGGTGTTTTTGTTTTTGTTTTGAAATAAGAAATTGGCTCATACAATGATAGAGGCTGCAAAGTTTTAAGAGCTGCTGTCAGCAAGCTGGAAATCCTGATAGCTGATCTGTAGTTCCAGACTGACAACTGGCAGGCTCAAGTTTCAAAAGAACCAATTTTTCAGTTCTAATCTGAAAGCAGAAGAAGATCAATCAATGTTCCAGTTCAAGCAGCTAGGCATGATGAGTTCCGACTTACTCAGGGGAGGCTTTTCTGTGCTATTCAGACTTGATTGTATGAGGCCCACCTTCTTTAGGAAGAGAAGTCTGTTTTACTCACAGTGCAAATGTTAGTCTCATCCATAAATACTCAGAATACGTGTGGCCAAATATCTGGGCACTCTGTGGCCCAGTCAAGTTAACACATGAAATTAAGCATCACAATCTCCTGATACTCTGAGGAAGTTCAAGGTAGTAGGAAGTCTCCCTATACCAGCACCCACTAGATCTGTAGTCCTCACCCCCAAGGACACTGATCAGTAGCAGTTCTGTGGCCTGAACTAGACTGCAGCACCAGGCTGCACAGCAGGAGGTGTGTGGTGAGAAAGCAAGTGAAGCTTCATCTGTGTTTAGAGCCGCTCCCCATCACAGGCATCACCGCCTGAGCTCCACCTCCTGTTAGATCAGCAGCAGCATTAGATTCTCACACGAGTGTCAACCCCACTGTAAACTGTGCATGTAAAGGATCTAGGTTGCACACTCTGTATAAGAATCTAATGCCTCCTGATCTGAGGTGGAGCTGAGGTCATAATGCTAGTGCTAGAACCATCTAGTTCCTGGAAAACAAGCTCAGGGCTCCCACTGATGCTGCATAATGGTAAGTTGTATAATTATTTCATTCTATAATGAATAATTGTGCATTTTAAATTGCACATGAATTTTATGAATGCCCTATATATCACAATGTAATAGTAATACAAATAAAGTGCACAATAAATGTAATGCACTTGAATTATCCCAAAATCATCCCTGGCCCCAGTTTATGGAAAAATTGTCTTCCATGAAATCAGTCCCTGGTGCCAGAAAGGGGACCACTCCTATAGGTCTTGGGGGAAGACTGTGGATCTCATAAAATGTAAGGGTATTAGTGCCTCCCTTCAAAACCATTCCTAAAGCAACTAGACCTTGGCAAAAGGAGATGAATGTCCGTATTAGTGACAATAATAATAACAATAATAATGGCAAACACATGCATGGCACCTATGCATGTCAGGCACTGTTTGAGTGTATTTTATAAGCTCCATCAATGATGCTTTCAGGTGGATTAGGAAACTGAGGCACAGGGAGCCTGGGTAATTTTCCCCAGGTCACAGAGCTGGAAAGTGGCAGGATCAGAAGTCCCACCCCAACTGTCTGGTTCCCGAAATCCATGTGCTATTTCTCATTTTGATGAACACTCATTCAATGTTCATGATGTGACGATGAGCAGGACAAGTCTCTGCTTTACAGACATGAAATGTGCTCCAGGGGAGCAGCAGAATTAATGGAGGCTGCAATGCCCACAAAATGAACCATCACCTTGACCCAGACACCAGGAAGACCTCTTCATCTGGAGGATTTGTAGTGTAGGGATGAAACCTGAGGACCATCCAGTCCTACTTCCATCCTCACCCCTCTCTTTGGCTGAGCTCTACCTCCCAGAGAAGAAGACACCAAAGCACGTCAGGCCTTCACGTCACATCTCTCTGTTCCGGACTACTAACTACTAACTACCACCTGATCCATCCACATCTACTGTAGCCTCTCAAGGCTATTCTCCAACCAGGATGCAGAGGTTTCTTCTCAAAACAAGAGCATACCACATGCCCCTCCTGAAATCCCTCTGATAGGTTTCCATTGTTCCTAGGACAGGGGTGCTTGAATCTGAGGATGGATCCCATCTGCACTCCAGGCTCTTCCCACCCACCCCACCCTCCCTGGTTCCAGCTGATCAGGCCACTGAGCCTTCTTTGCATCCTTGTCCCTGCCAGGCCCCTCCCACCTCCACCGCCCGTCTTCACCGTTTGTCTGGAGAACTTGCCCTGGAGGAGTTTCTTATTACAACCACACCCTTTCTTTTCTTTTCTTTGTCCTAAAGTATGGGGTCTTTTTGATTTTTTCAGCCATTAGCGCCCCCAAGGATCTCAAGTCTTCCTGGGGAAAGACTCCAGACCTCTCTAACTAGGTCGGACCCTCACTGTGAGTGCTCAAGACATTGCAGGTCTTTCCTTCGCAGCTCCTGTCACAGTTTCAATGGCGGTGGGTCTACAACACCCAAGAGACCAAGAACAGCTGCTTTTACTCGCTGTAATGCAATGAAAAATATATTTTGTCTTTGTCCCCAGTTCTTGGCAAAAATCTCCTAAATTGCTTGGAATCTCCTGAATGATGAGTATCTTTATAAGCTAATGAAATGACTCACGGTAGCAGCCCTAAAATAGCTTCAAGATGGGGGCTGGTCCCCAGAAAGACTAATCCATAACTAGTGGGTTGGAACTTTCAGCCCCACCCCACTGATTTTCTGAAAAGGGAAGGAATCTGAAAATTGAGTTCAAATATCAATGGCCATTGATTCAATCAAGCAACCCTAACTAATGAAATTTCCATAAGAAACCCTAAATGACAGGGTATGGAGAGGCTTTTAGAAATACCAGTAAACATAAGTTAAGCATTTTCCTGAGTTCTGTAGTCATTCTAGGGAATTGTCAAAACTGAGGGGGTAGTTTGGGGAGTCTTCAAATTTATAGCCAATTGGTCAGAAATACAAGCTGTACTTGGGGACTGCTAGCATCTGAAATAGCAACTGTGTTGTGGGACTGAACCCTTAACTTGTGGGGTTCTGCTAACTCTGGGAGTTAGCGCCGGAAACAAACTGGATCGAATTCCTGGACATTCAGCTGGTGTCAGAGAATCACAGCCTCACCACTGTTCACCAATTGCCTGACAGAGTGTCTGGCACATAGCAAATAGACAAGAAAAGTACTGTCTGAATCAATGAAGGACTGAATAAGTAATTTCAGAAGAAGAAAAACATGAACAAAATCACTGAGGTAAGAAAGAACATGACATATAAGGAATGGTGAATAATCCAAGACAGTTGCTTAGAACAAGAACCAGAATGATGCACAGATTAGGCTGGAAAATGTTGGTTAGGGACATAGCACAGAGGGCTAGAAGTTTCAAGTTAAGGAGTGCAGACTTTCTATTCTACAGGCCATGGGGAGCCACCAAGGGGGTTTTTGAGCAGGAGAAAGAGAATCAGGTATGGAATTTAGAGCAAAGATGTCAAACATAGCTGCTTATTGGATTTATCTGTGGACTTACGAGAAATGTCAGAGCCGTGGTTCAACCCCAAGAGTTTCTGATTTAATTGGGATGGGGTATGGTCAACACATCAGGAGTTTTAAAACCTCCCCCAGGTGGTTCAGATATGCAGTAAAATTTGAAAACCATCACTTTAGAGCTGAAGCCCTTGGAGACCTGGCGCCGCGGTGGAACTGCGCCCAGAGTCGTCGCTTCGCCGCCGACTGCTGTTCGCCTGCAGCCTCTCTCCGGCGCCACAACCCGTCGTGAAGGCGCTGTTGGTACGTCAGCCGCCGGGGGACTGTCGCCTATCACTAACCTGACGGTCATCATGGACCAGCTGCAGGGTCTGGGCAGTGAGTCTGAACAGCCACTGGAATTGAAAAACAATAGCAAACTGCAGAGAATGGGTCCTTCTGAGTCCACCAATTCAGGTTTCTGCCTGGATTCTCCCGGGCCCTTGAAAACAAAAGTCTATATAATAATAACAAATAAACAGCTGGTATAAAATAAAAAAAAAAAAAGAAAAATCATTCTGGAATGTGTATTTTTATTAAATGGGAGAGGGCCACTGGATGGCTAGGAAGCTATCTTAATGTAAGCAGCATGAGTGCCAGGGCAGAGCTCCACTGAGGAAGGGAGGGCCTCTTCTAAAAAAATAAAAAACATATCAGGGTCAAATGTCAGAGATGACTACTTGGACATGAGGAAAAAGAACTGGAAAATGATTCTAGGGTTCCCACCTGGGGCAACTGCACTGGTGGCCCTGGGACAAATTAGCAAGTTAACAGAGAAAGAGAACACAAAGGGGCGGGGGGAGGAATGGAGCTGAGCCTTCACCTTCCCCAGCCCCAAATCTGCCAGCGCTAAATTAAACCAATGTCAGCACCCAAAACTCTGCCAAGGGCCAGCGAAATTCAGCCGATTCAGGCTGGCACAGAATAAAAGGACATCTATCCTACCACGAATGGCCTCTCCTGGGATCTCCCTGCCTGAAGAATCCTAATATAGAATACCTCCCAATAGGACATCAGGTAGTTTCAGCTATCGCCGGCCCCTGCCAAAAAATAGAGGGGCACAGGAGTGAGGACCCAATCGCCCTGAGCCCGGTAGATTGCAGGCCCCACCTGGATTGCTAGAATCCCGCTCCCAAGCAGATGGGAAGCCAGAGCGGGACCAGAGCACAGATGTAAGGTGCTCACCAGGAACGTGACGGAGCTGCAAGGTTCTCCTTTTTAATTCTTTATCTGATAACAAGCTTCCAGTCCCCAATCAATATTGCCAGCACACTGCTGTGCACCCCACCGGGCATACTTTGTTGTCTATTACTCTTTTTAGGGAAATAATTACCCATGCACATACCGTGTAAAAATTATTTATAGTTTATTCATTCTCTCCCCCACATGAAACAATTACAGACATGTTTAAAAAACATAAAAAGGGTTCGTCTCTACCCTTCACAGTAAAAGCTTGCTGAGAAAAGTTGCATTTTTGTAAAAGTAAGGTTTGATTACCCAGAATCTTTAACAGAGGCTGTGAAAGTGGAAGGCATGGGACAGAGAGGGTACAGTTCAGCATAATAAAACACAGCATTGCATGTCTGAACAGCCTTCGGGATGGCCAGCTTTGGTGAAAATGCAGCCAACTGCCTCTTCCCTGCCCAGAGGAGCAGAAATAAAAGCACCAGGCCGCTTGACAGTCCTTGGGGAGAAGGAAACCAGAAAGGGTCTTCTTGACACATTTTCCCTTGAGGGTAGGGGATCTGCTATTATAATGCTGGCCACGGGCAATTCTGGGGCTTCTTCTCCATCCCCGAATTATCTGCACATATCCCTTAGGGGCGGATACAAGTGATTCTTTGCAGTACCTTAGCCTGGCTCTCTTCTTTTCTTTCCACAAAGTATAATAGCAACAGCCAGACTGGGGCCCAAGCGGAGTCTGCCCTCCTGTGGCTGATCTTATCCCCTGAACATTCTTGCTCAGGCAAGTTAGAGAACTGGGGTGGTTCTTTTACAAAGCTGTGGGCTTGGAATTCAAATTCTGGTCCTCCCACTTACTGACTCAGTGGCCTTCGGCAAGTACTGTGGTTGGGTCATCTGTAAAATGGGTTAAACTAGGGCGGCGCCTATGGCTCAGTAGGTAGGGCTCCGGCCCCATATACTGAGGGTGGCGAGTTCAAACTCAGCCCCAGCCAAACTGCAACAAAAAAAATACCCAGGCATTGTGGCGGGCGCCTATAGTCCCAGCTACTCGGGAGGCTGAGGCAGGAGAATCGCCTAAGCCCAGGAGCTGGAGGTTGCTGTGAGCTGTGACATCACAGCACTCTACTGAGGGAAATAAAGTGAGACTCTGAAAAACAAAATGGGTTAATAGTAAAATGTAGTATAGGATTGTTTGGAGAAGTGAGTCCATTAACACAGGCATGTGCTATGTCTGGCACACAGCAACTGCCCCCAATATGTTTGCTGCTATCGCAAGTTTTCTATGAAGTAGTATAGCTTAGTGACCATGAAAATTACGTTTGCAATGTCTTAATTATCTGACAATTAAGTTTGCGAACCAGCCTAGAAAAAGTACTACATACCTCCTTGGTGAATATCACTACAGTCACCTTCAAAGTACCTCCCTTGGGAAGCTGTGCACGGACGGCAGTCCTCAGTCCACCCTGCAAAGCACTTCTCTAGGATGAGTTCACAAACTTAATTGTCAGACATTATGACAACAGCTCTGATGGCCATTCCAGAAAAAGAGCTCCACAATTGCTTTGAAGGGTGGACTAGACGCTGGTATCAGTGCACAGCTTCCCACAGGAAGTACTTCAGAGGTGACCGCAGTGAATTTCAGCAAGGAGTTCTATAGCACTTTCTCTAGGATGAGTTTGTGAACTTCTATGAACCTTCATAAAAGCAGGAACACCACAGCCAGTCAACTTGAAACCTTGGCTCCACCACTTCTGAGCTGTGTGATTATAACTAGTTCTTAACTTCTCTGTGTCTTTATGCTGTTTAACCTATAGAAGAGAAAAATATTATTATTATAGCTACTATAAATGGTTATTAAGCTAATTTTATATGGACATAAATAGATATATTACTTAGAACAGTATTTAAATAGTAAATAATCTATGTGTTAGCTATTTTGTTGTGATATAGTTACTCCAGACTAGGATGTCAACATATATTAAGCAGAAAAGGGGCAGTTCATACAACTGGAAGTTTGGGGCTGTCACCCTGTTATGCAGGAAGAGCTCTGAATTTTTTTTTTTTTTTCTGAGACAGAGCCTCAAGCTGTTACCCTGGGTAGAGTGCTGTGGCATCTCAGCTCACAGCAACCTCCAACTCCTGGGCTCAAGCGATTCTCCTGCCTCCATCTCCCATGTAGCTGAGACTACAGGTGCCCGCCACAGTACCCAGCTATTTTTTGGTTGCAGCCATCATTAAATTTCGGCAGGCCCAGACTGGATTCGAACCCACCAGCTCAGGTGTATGTGGCTGGCGCCTTAGCCACTTGAGACACAGGTGCCGAACCAGAGCTCTGAATTTTAAGTACGGTAACTTTTCCCCTTGCATCTCTGAACCTTACTTTTCTCATCTGTAAAATGAGATAGTCCAAAAACCTCTACTCTGCAACATTATTGTAAAGATTAGAAATTAGGTTTGTAGAGATCCGTACAAAGGGGGTGGAGATTTCCTGCCTGAGTCCCTTCCCATCCCAGCCCCCTCTGGAGTCTGGCCGGGGGAAGTACAAACTGACAGGATCCACCTAGACGCAAAACTGAGTGCCCATTTATAAAGAGTGGGGCGGGGGGAACAGATAACCCACTATGATAGAAGCTGAACTGGAGTGGTTTGGGAAATACAGCCTAAACCACACCACCTAAGGCAGCTCCTTCTTCCAGCGTCCTGCTGTGGAATCCAGCCCCCTGAGCAGCTTGCCCAGAGGAGGGATGAAGAGTGGGGAGAAGTAGGGAAGGGCGCAGTGTCTGGGTCCTGGGAGTGAAGGAGAAGGCAGTGAGCTGCAGCTCCCTGTTAGGTCAAAGTGGAGTAGCACCAGCCTCAAAGAGACCATACCGTCAACATTGCCTGTGACCGTGGAGTTGAGCTACACAGCTGGGCTCTGGGTGGTTCTCTCCGTGATGAGGCAAGACTGAAACAAAGGTTGACAAACAGCCGCCTTCCTCCTTTGCTGAGAATTTGGCAGATCCCAAATTCATATTTGGAACACACACTAAACGATTATTCATTGCTAATATCTAAAATTTAAATTAGCAAATGCTGCATGCCCTGTATTTTTATTTGCTAGGCACCATGTAGACTGAGTGTACACACACACACACACATACATTTTCCTCTTAGGTCACAGATGCTCACTATATGAGATATATGTCCTCATTCCTGGAATATTTTACATTGTTTTCTTCACAGTAGGACTGTGTCTTCAAAATTAGGCTGACATCATCCTTGTGGCTGTGTATTTATAAAACGCCAGCTTCAAAGAGTTCTCATCCGGCATTATTCCATAGCGTTCACTAAACGGGTGAACACATGATTCCCGGGTTTCAGGGTCCGATGTGATGCTATGTACTTCTGGCAGGAGCTATCCAAAGTTAGCACAGACTTCACACATTAGTACAGTCCTATACGGGATTGCCCTCACTCAGACGCCGGCTGAAACTCTGTTTGCCTGGCCACCCACACTTCTGACCAAGTGGCTTCATAATTTGCTGGAATAAGTCACCAAACTCAGGAAAGTGCTATACTTAGGTTTATGACAAAGGATACAACTCAAACCCAACCAAATGAGCAGCAGCATTGGGCAGGGTCTAGGAGAGTCCCAAACATAGTTTCCATGTATTTGGGGTGTATCACCCCCTTGCGCATAAATGTACGATTTAACAGGAAGTTCACAGGAGCCTCGAGCCTTGGCGTAACCACTGGGTACATGGTTGCACTCCCGCTCCAGCCTCTCCCCACAAGGTAGAGTGGTTGGGCTGATGCCACCTGGCCCAAAGCCCTAACCCTCTACTCACATGGTTGATCTTTTTGCCATGGCCAGGCCCCCTGCTGACACGAGGGACTCAACAGGTGTCACCTCACTGACCCAAACTCAGCTGTGCACCCAGGATCCACCATGAATAACTGAAACACTCCCATCACTTGGGAAATTCCAAGGGCCTAAAAGCTCCCTCCCAAGAACCCAGAACAAAGACTAGACAATATTTTTATAATACAGCCTATGGAAAGCTGATATTCAACAAATGACACTTTTCATTGGGTTTTTCATCCAACTACCCCTCCTGACAAGGTAAACTCAAAAAAAGGAGCCGAACTAAAAATGTCTTCCTTAACTGTTAACCATTCTGAACCAAAAATACAGATCATCATAGCATATGAGTCTCCACTTTCCAATGTTGGTAAGAATCATAGCAAACAACAGCAGCCATTTATTGAAAAGCTACTATACACCAAGCACTTCGACACATTGAAATCCACACCAACTCCATTCGCAGGAAAAAGAACTGAGAGTTAGAGAGACCATGTATTGACCTCCAAAAACTAAGGCCTGCAGGCCAAATCCAGCTCACCACCTGTTCTTATGCGGCCTGAGAACTAAGAATGGTTTTTACACTTTTAAATGTTTGTAAAAGGACAAAAGAAAAATAATATTTTGTGACATGCAGAAATGATATGAAATGCAAAGTCTAAAACTATAAATAAAGTGCTATGGTCTGAATGCTTAAATCTCCCCAAGATTCTTGTGTTGAAACCTAATCACCAATGCGATAGTATTAGGAGGAAGGGCTTTCAAGGGGTGATTAGGTCGTGGGGGGAAAAAAGGGAGCCCCAGAGAGCTGGCTGCTCCCTTCTACCACATGGGACCCAGCTAGACGGTGCCATCTACGAGGCCAAGAATGGACCCCTACTAGATGTAGAATCTGCTGACACCTTTATCTCGGACTTTCCAGCATCCAGAATGATGGGAAATAGATTTCTGTTCTTTATAAACTACTGGGTTTGTTATAACATCACAAAACTATGACGACAAAGCTTTATTAAAACAGAATTATGCCCATCTACATGTGTGTAAACTATAGGTGCTTTTTTTTTACTGCGATGACCAAGTCAAATTGTGACAACAGAGACCACGAGGCCCGCGAAGCCATAATATTTGCTATCTGATCCTTTTCAGAAAGCTTGCTGACCCCCGAAAGAAGGTCACGTCCTGTGAGTGGCAGGTGTGGGATTCAAAGCTTTCTCTCCAGCTCCAAAGTGCATCATAGCAGCAAATCTCTTGGTTTTGTGTTTACTGTGCATCTAACACGGTCAGACCCATGTTCAAACATCTCATTTTAGCCTCCAAAATTGTCAACATTTTGCAGGTAAGGAACTGAGCTCGGGGACCTCAAGTCACTTATCGGATGCCCCCAAGCTAGGTGCACCTCTAGGCCCTCACTCCCCCTCATTCCCGCACCTAAGTCACACTTGACTCCACAACAGAGCAGAGGGCTTCCTAAATTTAGTGTTTCCGTTGCCCACCATAAAGCTGCCCCTAGGTGCTACAGTTTTGTTCTTTCAAGAATAGAAGGAACAGGAAAACCTAAACTGAAGTTCAGACCCAGAGAAATTACACAGGGTGAAGTTCAGGCAGACGTTCACTCCCAACCCCGCCACTGGCTGCAGGTCCCAGGGCCGCTGCCATGGAAGCTTTTACCTTTTTATTTTACTCCAGCGCTCGAGACCTCCAGCTGTCACACATTTGGTGAGAACACAGAAAAGGAAAACTGATGTGATTGAAAGACTGAAGATAAATACCCCAGCTTCATCACAAAAAAGGCAGCAAAACATCTGAATATTTGAGAGATCATACATCAAAGGAGGGAGGAAACGAGAAATCGCTTGGTGTTATCTGAGGAAAATTGCAAGAGGATAAGACAGAGCGTGGAGAAGCATAAAGTATTCGGAAGCATAGAGGGCGTGGGGCATACCCAGCCCAGAACAAGCTCGCTCAGCCCCCGGGGCAAGGGGCAGGGATCTGCCAGTCTGGTCGCACAGGCCCCGGAAGCAGAATATTCATTGTGATTTCCAGCTGGGATTGACTCCATCTGCTCCGATACGGTGCAGGTTCTTTTCTTGAAAACTTTATTATGACAACGTAATATTCTGAAATTAAAACAAAACAAAACAAACAAAAAAAAAGACAGTGAAAGCAACGAATTGAGAATAGCTGCTTCTTACACCATGAAGTGAACGAGACCCTTCGTTAGAGCTGTCGTAGATTAGACTCCGCGAGGGCAGCGTTTAGGCTGCGGATCTCGCTCTCCCTCACATGAAGTATCTCCTACAAGGTCACTTTGGGATGAGAAGCAGGAAGAGGGATGATTGTACTTGGGACAGAGAGGGCACTAGCGGCATGAGGAACTATGAAAGAAGACGCGGAGCCAGGCATGGATGCACTTTGGATAAGGGGAGACATAAAATCTTATTATTTTTCAGATGCCATAATACTGAGCTGGTACATGTAAGGGCTACCTGATAAACCACGCAAATTTTGCAGCATTGTTCTAATGTTCATTTTGATTGCTCATCACTGCGTGGTTAGAGAAATCTCTCCCTCACAGAGGTTACCGGTCACTTTCCTGTCTTGGTCTTGCCTTAATCTACTGTGCTGCGCTCCAAGCTCTTCCACAAGCCCGTCATAAGCTGCTTACTGCTGTCAGAGTCTTCCTCGCAGCCTCTCTGCCTTGCTCTCTTGATGTTCAACGTTTTAAGGACAGCTGCCTCCTCGGGGGCAGATCTCTGACTCTGGGCTTGGTTCTCCTCCTCTGCGTACTCTGCGCTGGGGACAGCCCTGTCACCCAGGAAACAGGTGTTCCCTTTTTGCATGATTCCTCTGTTTCTAGCTTTGTCTGTCTCATTCTGTGCTGCATAAATTTTATGCTCCCTGCTGCAAACTCCGGTATGGGTTTTTGGTGCAAAGAAAAGAAGTTCACGTGAAATGAATGCTCCCCATTTCAGAAGTCAGTGATATCCAGTGTCATATTGTCAGATATCCTGTAGCACACAGCAGCCTGGGATTTAATGATGAGCCGGCTCCTGTACAGTATTTGCATCTGGCACACAAACTCTGAATGGACACCTTAGTAGGAGTTATAAAAATGTACACACTTCCAACACTAAAAACAACAGTAGAAGTGTTTTGAGAAATCGTAATGTCTGGAACCAGACATTTTTGTAGCAGCCCATATAGCCTGTGGCTAGGAGGAGAGAGAGTTATAGAAATACCTGTACAGCTCAATAATGGACCACCTTGGTGGAAAAGGCATGGAGAGGGATTCAGCTCTCCTAACAGGCATGAGAGCTCGTGAGATGAGAGCAGTGGTGAATCGGCAGTCTCTACACCTGTGCTGTTGAGAGGCACGAGATCAGCCTTATGTGAGGCTGGAGGAGCAGGCAGTCAGGAGCATGCGCGTTCTATCACGGACCCGCTTACTCTGACTCTGCCTCCTCTCCTGCCTGCAGAACACCAGCACGGCGTCTCTCTGGTGAAGATTACCAAGCTCTGCTAAAGACTAAGATCTATCTTTCTAAGAAGACTGCTTTACTCTCTCTAAGACATGCTCTCTCTCTCCAGCTAAAGTAGATAGCCCTCAGATACCTAACAGACCTGAGCAAGGTAACTTAGCAGTCTGTACCCAGAACCTAGTTAAGGTGGGCCCGAGACCTGGCCAGTCCTGGGCCCTGACAAGTGGTGTCAGAAATGAGATGTGACATATTTTATTACAAAATACAAATTTCAGCCAGGCTCGGTGGCTCACACTGTAATTCTAGCACTCTAGGAGGCCAAGGCAGGTGGAGTGCCTGAGCTCAGGAGTTCAAGACCAGCCTGAGCAAGAGAGAGACCCTATCTCTACTAAAAATAGAAAAATTAGCCAGGCGTTGCGGTAGATTCCTGGAGTCCCTGCTGGGAGGCTGACATAAGAGGATTGCTTGAGCCCAAGAAATTGAGGTTGCTATGAGCTATGATGATGCCATGGCATTCCACCCAGGGCAACAAAGTGAAACTCTGTCTAAAATAAAGAAAGAAAACTTTAAAAATTTAACAAATAAAATATAAATTTCAAAATTTTATGTTTAGTATTACAGAAAACCACCTAAAACAATATAAGGGCTGCATTTACTAAACAGCTACTTTTTCCTAGAAGCATTTTTAATTCCATTGTATCTTTCCAATAACTCTGCAAATAAGTCACTATCCCCACTTTATAAAAGAGAAATGAGAAGTTCAGAAGGCTTAAGAAACTAGCACCCTCTTCAAGGTCAGCCTGAAGATAGGAGTGCTAGGAATCTGAAGTGGAAAGCCTCCCTCCCCTCGGAAGTCTGATCCCCTCCCCTGTGGCCACCTTGCCCAGTGAAGTGATCATTTAGGTAAAATTTAGAACACTCACCCAATCACAACTGAATCGGGGTCTTTAGATTTCCTTGGCAGTTAATTTTCTCAAGAGTAGTAAAACTCCAAGTGGGATTGTGTGGCCTTAACCAAACTTTCATAGATGGATTTATAAACTAAAATGCCAGTGTATTCAGTTACACTGAGGATTACACCCCAGCAGTGACCCAAATATCACATAGGCAATTTGGGAAGTACAAATCACTTAGCCCCATTGTGCTGTATCTTGAAGACCCTCTTATACCTGGACCTATAGAACTCAGAAGTAGTATCCTTTTCTGACACAGAAAGAAATTCAAAAAAGACTCAGAGTTACTGAGGTTGTTCATAGCATATCCAGAAATGACTGTCCACATTCCCTCTTCACGGTCTTTGATTTAAAAAAAAATAAAAAACCCTGTTATATGGATCTTTTAATAAGAACCTAGCTCTTAATTGCACCAAGCGTGAGAAAGTAGCGTAAACATTTTACTTTACCAAACATATATATCATTTAAAAATGTAAAAAAAAAAAAAAAAAAAGAGGCAAGCAGATGTAAAATCGTCTGGGGAAATGGACATTTTTATGATTTGTTTGTCATCTTCTCCTTCCTGGTCTTAACATAATATGTAGCACCTCCCCGACAGCTCATAAAGTGCGCCGCTGCCACCAAAGCGTGGCTTTTAGGGAGACGGTAATGAACATAAGACACCTTAGTAGGAGTTATAAAAATGTAGACACTTCTAACACTAAAAAGAAAAAAAAAACAAGTAGAAGTATTTTGTAAACCAAAAATATTCAAATACTGTGAGAAATGCTCATGTTTGAAACCAAAACTGCTGTATAAATATGTTCAGTTTTACCCATATGCTGTTTCTGCGAGATTTACAGCTAGTTACCATCTTTAATGCTCTAGTCCCGATTTGCTTAAAAATATTTTGCAAGTGCTTTTGAGGAAGTCCCAATTGGTATGTATGAGGGGGCCCAAGACGGCCACACCCTTCCCCCCTTCCTCTCATTCTCTTTTCCTATGACAAAGACACATTAAGTTCTCTCCCAAAGACCCTAACTCTCCTAGCAAGCTATGGAATGTGTCCATCTCCTCTGACCCCTTATAAAAGGGGTCTCTAACTGCCCCCGGGCACAGAAGCCACCTTTGCACTACCCAGGCCGGTTGTCTCTCCCCTTTCAATAAACCTGGCCTGAACTTCTCCACTGCGGCCTTCCTCTGAGCACCGCCGGTTACGCCTTTCCATATGTGTTAGGGGCATGAAATCAGCCCAGGCAGATAGATACGATTGCCCCCAAACAGCAACTGCCTGCCAGCTCTTTTTCCTTTGTGTTTCTAAGACTTTGCACGCCCTTGGATGGACTTTTTCTCCTGTGAAAGTGAGAATGTTTTCCCCGTCCTCCTTCATATTTTAAGGATTAAGATATTTCAGTATCCTCTGAATTTGAGGGCTGTGAAAGGCCCTTGGCATCTCAAATATTAATGTGGCTCACCCTGATGGGACTTAAATAGCCTCTTTAAAATCTAATCTATAATACTCTGCTTATTTACTGTTCCTTGACAAGTACCAGACCTAATTGAAAAAGAGTTTCTCCAAATATTAAGTATTCCGAGCAGTCAAGTAAAGATAAGAAGAAAGTATTAAAGGATTAAGGGCAAACAGAAAATGATGATGAGGGCAGGACAGAGAAAATTAAAATAGCAAGGAAGTGAGATTTTGAAAAATGACATTTGCGAGGGACAAATGAAATTATCGAAGTTTAACTCTATCGTAGAGCACAGTTTCTGCAGTGTTTAAAACACATGCTTCTTTAAGGTCATGGTGGGGGTGGGGGAAGGGGAGAGCAGAGAGAGAAAGAAGGAGGGAGGGGTGGGGAAAGGAAGAGCAGAGAAAGGGAAGGAGGGAGGGGGGTGGGGCCTTGGTGTGTGCCACACCTTTTGGGGGGCAAGACACGATTGCAAGAGGGACTTTACCTAACAAATGCAATCAGTGTAACCTGGCTTATTGTACCTTCAATGAATCCCCAACAATAAAAATAATAATAATAATTAAAAAAAAGAAAAGAAATAAAATAAAATAAAACACATGGTTCTCCTGCTTTGGGGTGACAAGCTGTGCTCAATTGTTTCTCATCCTGAATGAGGCAAGTTAGCCCGAATACTACATGTTCCTGTGCCATTCACCAGCCTTATCTGTAGCTCCCCAAGACAGCCAGGTAAAATGTGAGTGCATCATTCTCCCACAAAAAGAACAGCACAGGTGGCTTTGGACTATGCTTTACAGCAAAAAGAAAAAAGCGCAGAATTTAAACTACTACAAACAGTACTTATATTTCAATTCCTTCTCTACTCCCCGTTCACCATGAATGTAAAAACAACTTCAAAAAGTACTGATTTCCTGAAGCCTCTTTCCTTCTTTTCAAAAGAAAACGTGTTTTCAAATTCTTGGGAAGGTTAACCCCGTGACTTCCCCAAGTAAAGGTCCCATTCAACCCCAATAGCAGCCAGCGCCAGCTGCCAGGCCTGAGGCAGCTAGGCTCTGCCACTCTCAGAGATTAGCAGGGAAAAGCAGGCATATTGTCAGATGAACTATCACACCATTATGGCCCCCCAAAGAGATGTTAAGAGCTGTTGAGCAGTGCCATGCTGTTCAAGAAAGAAGGTAGCTGTAGTAGAGAACTCACACACACTGCCTGTTTTGAGCTGAATTGTGTGCCCCCCTCCCCCTAACATTCACGTGGTGAAGCTCTTTTATAATTTGAACCTGTCCCTCAATGTTCATGTGTTGGAAACTTAATCCCCAATCCAACAGCGTTGGAAGGCAAAGCTGAGGTGATTAGGATGAGTGCTCTGCTCTCAGGAATAAATTATGTCATCACCACGAGAATGGCTTTGGTATCAAGGTGAGTTCAGGCCCCTCTTGCTCTGCTGGGCCCTGTCTCACTGTGTGATGCCTCCCCTCATGTTACGACACAGCATGAAGGCCTGTGCCAGATGCAAGCCCCTGACCTTGGACTTTCCAGCCTCTAGAACTGTGAAATAAATCTCTGTTCATTATAAATTACCCAGTATTGGGACTCTTCTATAGCTGCACACAATGGACAAAGACAGGCCCTAACCTCCAGAGTGGAGGGTGACTATTTTAGAGATAGGGATTTTAAGGAGGTGTTTAAGGTTAAATGAGGTCCGAGCAGTGGACTCTAATCCAGGAGGGTTGGGGTCCTTGCAAAGGAGGAAAGGAAACCAAAAACCTTCTCTTTATCTCTCTGCACACAGAGAAAAGGTCGTGTGAGGACACAGCAAGATCATGTGAGGACACATCTAGGAGCCCCAGAGAAAGGCCGTACCGGAAGTCAAATTTTCCAGCTCCCTGACCTTGAACTTTTAGCCTCATGGATTTTCGGAACCATGAGAAAATAAATGTCTGCTGTGTAAGCCACCCAGCCTGTCGTATTTTGTTACGGCAGCCCTAGAAGATTGTCTAACATGCAAAGAAACTTGTTTTTCTTTTCAGCAGAGATGTCCAAGGAAGATGTCATTACCATTAACATTCAGGAACATTACCCACTTCCTGAAAATCAAAGCGTCTCCATGACCTACCTTCTGAGCAGCAACAGAGCATAGGCAGTGACTGTGCGTGTCCAAGTGACTCTGCCAGAGCGTGGACCCCAGAGTGGCGCTACAGCATCCCCTACTGGGAACCTGCTAGAGCTGCAGAGCCCAGACCTCAGCCCACACCTACTGAGTCAGAAGTGCCAGGAGTGGGGCTCAGCTATCTGCACTTTCACGAGTCCACCAGCTGATTCCAGTGATTACCAAAGTTTGAGGACCGCTGCTGTATACGGTGCTATTTTTAAGTCTCAGCTGAACACAGAGAACATGACTGCAATTTGGGTGTAGCACAAAGTGTCATACACACTAAAATATTCTTCTGTGACCACAAGAACTTTGTTTTGTTTATTGTTAAATCCATGTTTTAAAATAGTAATTTTCAGGGGTGCCCATAGCTCAGGGTGCCGGCCACGTGCACCAAGGCTGGTGGGTTTGACCCCAGCCTGGGCATGCTAAACAAAAACAAAAACAAAAAATAGCTGCGCGTTGTGGCAGGCACCTGTAGTCCCAGCTACTCGGGAGGCTGAGGCAAGAGAATCTCTTGAGCCCAAGAGTTTGAGGTTGCTGTGGGTTATGACACCATGGCACTCTACCAAGAATGACAAAGTGAAACTGTCTCAATAAAAAATAAATAAATAAATAAAAATGGTAATTGTTATAAAATCAGTGCTCAATTAATGTTTGTTGAATGAATGAATAGATATTGTATTCAACCACTTACTGTCTATCCCCCTAGTTACGGCCCAGTGTTTTGAGTGTGAACTAATTATCTGATTCAGTCCCCTTTTTAATAGATATCAAAGGAAGCCATAGTTAGATCCCAATTTTTTCTGCCATTAATATTGTGAGTTTTGATAGTGACAACGACATCCATGATAATGTTAATAATATGGGTGATATTTATAAACATACAAATAAGGATAATATTTATTAAACACCAACAATTATAAAACCTTGCAAAATTTTCTCTGATTTTCATACAACACTACAAGTTATATATCATCATCGAAGTTTTGTAGATAAGGAAATTGGACTTTGGAAATACTAAGTGACTTTTTCACATCACTCCATGTGGTAAGTGTCAGAGCTGGAGTTAACACCCAGCTACCTCAGGCTCCAATGTCAGGGCTTTTTCAAAATTTTTAGCCTATTATTCATTACAGTCCTATACAGCAGATTTGATTCCTTGCTGTTTCTTGTGAATAAAATTGTTCCTGAAAACTAAACATAATGACCTCATATAAATCACACTCATACTTGGCAATGTCTCAGAGGAAGACCAATTATAGAAAGCCCACGCTTAAAATTTGGCGATGATTTAGTCCAAATTCTATACTGTTTAAAAAACTGAAACCCACAGAAGTTCATTCACCTGAAGTCGGCTTGCTGAAGGGGAGATGGTGGGTGACATGGGCAGAAGCCATGTCTTACGTGACAGAAACCTGGTTCAAATCCAGGTTCTACCTCCTGTGTGTGAGCTGGAGCAAGATCTTAACCTGGATAGGTTTCTTCACCTTGGAATGGATATATCTACTTCATAGAGCTCTTTTGAAAATTATGATTATACATATATAATCATATCATGTGTTATCATCATCTAGCACAATGAATTACAGCCATTATTATGTAGTCAAGTCACTAGAACACTACATGAACTCAAGCCCTCTTACACTCAATCCAATATATATTACAGATCATTCTTCTCCTTGGAAGAAATTATTAATCTCGACAGGATGGTTCCTATTACTGACTCAGTGATCAATCCTGAAATCCAAATTTTCCATCTTCCTCAAGACTACTGTGGAGCGCAGACTGTGAGGTGCATTCAAGGAATGACCCCAACTGTTTCTCCTCCCTTCCTAAAACAACAATAGTCCTTCCTCCTCGCTCCCTCTGCCAGACGTCACATAGGTTGTGTATACTTTCCTACCTTTTGCCTAAAAGCACATACTCTTATCTCCCTAAAGTTAATCTTTACCCCACGTACTAAGATTCAGGTCATTAAGAATACTGTTTATGATAAAACTCCTTTTACTTATCCAGTTACTTCCCCTCGACCTTGCAATATGAAAATATTCTATTTGCAACATTGTTAACATAAGCAACCTTGTTTAGGCACTATATAAATAAAGCTGTTCACACGTCAGGTGCTGGCTGCAGTCCTCAGCTGCACCAGACCTTCCAATCCCATCTCTTTATCTCTCAGACAATCTATGTCTCTTGTGTGATTTATTTTCTCAATTCCCCACCATTCCCCTCTGGTTCATTTATTCTTCTCACCAGTTCTCGAAAACCGTGGCTTAAAGTAGTGCAACTCCGAACAATAGTACTGGGGGTATATTTGTTGCTTTCTAATTTTGACACAGTACAGACTTTAACTGCTGCTTTCTGAAAAGGAAATGAGATGATGAAAGAAGGAAAAATAAAGCCTTTCAAGATGATGAAATGAACACCCCCAACACACAAGCATGAACTATTTGAAAAATAGTCTTGAAAACATGAGTATATATGTTCAGGGCTTATCAAACTCCTCCAGAAACAATGGAAACTGTGCCCAGAAAGAAAGAAGAAAATTACTTTTGGTTATGTCTATTAATATGCTTCAGGGTTAAGCACAAAACAGCCTCCCACATAGTAAACACAGCCAGTTTCTCATTAAATTTATAAGACAAGAAGTTAAAAAAGTGGCACCTGCAAACACTGTAAGGAACTAAGTAAATTCTTCGACACCCTGATTAAAGTCTTCCATAGCTCTCCATCACTCTAAGGATGAAGCTTACACTCTCTGGTGTCGCCTGGTGTCGTTAACAGGCTTCCCAGTGGGTCCTCTCTACCAGCCCCTCAGTCTTTGTCCCTATCACTCTGCACCCTCACTCCTTAGCATTGGCCTCCAGGCCCTCACAGATGCTGTTCCTTCTACTGGGGGCAGGTCTTCATTTTCATCAAAAATAAATAAAAAAGGCTTGGCATATGTAGCACAGTGCTTATGGCATCAGCCATGTACACCAAGGCTGGCAGGTTCGAACCCAGCCCAGGCCTGCTAAACAAAAGTGACAACTGCAACAAAAAAACAGCTAGGCGTTGTGGTGGTACCTGTAGTCCCAGATAAACTTGAGAGGCTGTGGCAAGAGAATCACTTAAGTCCAAGAGTTTGAGGTTGCTGTGAGCTGTGATGCCACAGCACTCTACTGAGGGAGAAATAGTGAGACTCTGTCTCAAAAAATAAAATAAAATAAAATAAAATAAAATAAAATAAAATAAAATAAAATAGAAAAAATGAAGGTTCAACTGCTTTAAGCTCTGGCAGAAGCAAGACGAGTTTTTAAGGTGAGGGGATTGTTTCAAGAAGTGGGAACTGTACTCACAGTTTGGAATAAGAAAACCTACCTTTGACAATCAAACCATTTAGGGAATTAAAAATACACAAAAGTAAAAATGCATTAACATTATGCAAAAAAACAAGGTAATTCAAAAAGAATTATATACTTTTAAAAGTATATTACTCAATCAAAAATATTATAGAAACCAGTGGTTTGCAATCAGATCATATTATTAAGAACTTGGTTTTGTAGTCCTTGTACTCACGGCCACAAGGCGATAACAGACAGCAGTAAGGTGGCCGTTTCACCCTCCAACTGCCATGTGCTAAAAGTGTCTGGAATGAATACGCCTACAGGATCAGCATATCCCTTGTGAGGTAAGGGGACACATCTTGAATATTTGTAAATTACAGAAATGACTGTCACAGTTCCTTTATAAACGGGTTTTGACCAAATGTTACTGTACAACCTTGTTACTGACTAATAAAATCTTGAAAGCCTTCCATTCTTTTTTTTATTAAGTCTTTTGTACATAGATCATAAATACATTTATGCCCATTTCAGTGTGTTGATTATTTGTACAAATTGGAGTGCTTACATCATACTAATCAGCATAGCTTTCATCTCATTTACCCAATTATAGCATTAGGACATTTGTGTTCTATGCATGATAGAACCAACTTGTACTTGCAATGTGCTCCATAGTTGTGGTCCCCTACTATCCCCTACTATCCCTCCCACCCCCTCCCCATCCTTCGCCCTCCCCTTCCCTCCATCATAGCCTAAAGTTGTGTTTCATTTTTCATTTGCAAGTATGAGTTATTATCTTCCATTCTTTCGAACCGCCACAATCATGCATGCCCACAGACTGTGAAAAACATTATTTTTACAAGCTGTGAAAAAACATTATTTTTGTAGTTAGTAGGGCTTTAGATTTACTTAAATCCCCTAATTTTCTTTGTCGAAGTAAAATTATCTTTGTCATATAAACAACGGACATTCGTCTTATCATACACTGGGCATATAATTTGAGGTAATTCACCTAAGCTTTTTTAGCTTCATTTAGAAAATAGGGATCATAATTCTAATCTCAAAGATTGATATAAGGATTAAATAATACATTTATATTTTGTTTAAAAATGCCGCATAAACTGCAAAGTATAATACAAAATAAACGATTGTTTTAACAGTATTAATCTGCAAATGTTCTCTTCTCTGAAGTCCTCTCCTTATAGAAGGCCTTCCCTGAGGTCCCCGTCTAAAATAGCATGGCTCCTCACCAGTGAAAGGAAACCAGATGCCTCCATACCTTTATCAACTGGAATCTTCTCACAGTACTGTTTGCTACCCGAAATAATTATTCATAATTGGTTTAGATGTTTATTGTTGTTTTCCCACTAGAATACAGCTCTATGAAAGCGGGAGTTGTGGGTTAATTACTGGATCTCCAGCTCCTAAGAAAGTGCTCATCGGAAAATAGGCCCTGAGTGTGTATTTGTGGAAGGAAGAAAAGGCGATCACAAGGTGGAGCAGGACTCTGCAGAGATCAACATGAATGGCCAACAAGGACCAAAAGTATAGTAGCTAAATTAGCTGGACACCTGTGATTAGTGATTTCATTCATCCCCAATCCTCAGAATTCAGTACTGAACCCAGAAGAAAACCAAAGAGCTTACTTAATGGAAGTAATTTTGAGTGCCATCTCCTACAGCACGAAATCTATTCTCTTATCAAATGTGGGTGAACAGTAAACTCTACTCTTGAAAGTTGTTGCTTTGTGCAACCATCTGATTCTGAAATCCTTTCCTCCTGGTCTAAGTGTTAGTGTTTGCTCATTCCTCTCTAGCAGATTTTAAAATACAAATCACTGCAGTAATTCATTTTTTATTGTTCTCTTGCTCAGCTTCAACACATGTACAGTAGTAGTCTTCACTCTTCAGGGGGATAATGGCATTTTTGGAGATTTTACTGAAGTCATTACTCTCTCTTCTTTATTAAGAGACTTGACTTTAATCTTCTGCTTTAGCTATGTGGTTTATCTTATGAATATTAATATACAACCCAAAGGGATCTATACAGTGAATATGAATTAGAAAGAGCTTTCTCAGATTGAAGAAAAAGAAAGGCATTTCCTGGTATGCACATCTTTCTGGGGTGTACGAACTCTAATTTAATCAGCATGGAGTCATCATGTATACCACCAGCACTCCAGGCCACAAAGTAATTGAAATGATTCAAGCTTGTTTAATAAAGTAATTTCAATTATTGCAGGAGTTGAGTCAGAAAATGTCAGCTATACAAAGTTTATGCTGCCTGAAATCAGCGGTAGGGCACCAAATGCTCATATGGAAAAGGCCATTGTGAGAATGAGTTGTATTTTTTTAGGCTTTGAAATATCTTCATTCAAATGAGATGATTTTTTTTTTCTCTTGAGTGATCTGTTAGTCAAGAAGTCCAAATTTTTTCCCATGAAAAACAACATAAAGAAATTTACTAATAGCCAAGAACTTTGAACTGAAGGGGTCACAAAGGCCATCCTCTTTCATTTAAATATAATCATCAACTGATACTTTGCCACAGTCTCCACCACTCCCCCATGTCTCAATCCAAGTCATCATTTATGTTCAGAGCTTTTGATAACAGAAAATATTTCTACATGGTTTCCTTCAAAATATTGTAAAGGAAATTACACAAGTTTTCGTTGTAAAAGATAAGTGTATTATACGTAACATGTAAAGTCATATTTCATCACCAAATAATGCAAAAACATTGCAGCAGTTGTCAATGTGGTTTTGTCACTCTTTCATAAATGACAAACTCTAACAGGTTTTCTTTCAACTTTCTTTCCTTTCTTCTTTTCCATAATTTGTTTTATCCTTCTAACTACAACTTCTCCTGACATATTTTACTCATTCGAGGCCTGTAGACATACTACCTCACAATGTTTATTCCCCAAATCATTGTTCTATTATTGTGTTTTTTTCATTTATTTACCTTTTTCTTTGACTAGGAGACTACTTTGTGTACGTGTACACATGTAGTTTGCTTAGTTACCACCACCCCAGTACCTAGCACTGTTCCTCACCCATAAGTGTTAAGTAGACAAAAAGTTGGGGCATCTATTTGCAGTTCAGTCATCTAACCCAGCAGGCCTCATGAAATCCTTTCTATTTAGGTTCATTTGTTCTCCTCCAAACAACAGTTCTCTCTCATCTTGATCACACTTAGTTTAGGTCAATTTTATTGATATAAACAATAATCAATTCAAGAAATAAAATAACTGTTGTCTGCAAAGATTATGTGACTCTTGTTTTCATCAATTCTGTTGGCACACAGACAGTGCCAATAAAATGTCTACACATTGTAAGACAGGAAAGAGCTATGTTAAAATTATAATACATCGTGTTTGATTCTGCAATTACAAAAAGTGCTCGAACATGACTTGCATTCACCTTTTGTTATTGGCATTGATTATTACAATGTTAAAACAGTTCTTTCCTTTTTAAAATTGTGCATAGATTTTTGGGCACTCTCTGTACTCCTTTGTTCTAGCTCAGGGAATCAATATCGTGGACATCAGCGAGGTTATTATGCCAGATGAGGACCAATTAGCATCTGTTCTAAAAATACATCTTCTGGTGCTTCTTTGGGGACCTCCACTAATCAGCTGTAGCTATGTCATAGCCCAGTCACACTCCCGTTGACACAGTGAGGACAGTCCGTGAGATAATTAGGGTTCAATCTAGCCTTCAAATACAAAGTGGTCATACAGTATGGTCACTCAACATCTTACCAGAGCGAGCAGGAGAACTAAATATAATCTGACTACATTTTTGACAAAGGCAAAATTCTCCCTGAAGTTGAGTATCAGGATTCTCAAGCAAAACTTCTTCTTATGCATTCGGGCCATTCGGTCTTTCCTAAAAGAACATTTCCAAACACATATTGAAAACCAGTGGGCTTACATGAGTTAATATAAAAATAATTTGCTCTTTGCACAACTCTTAGTTTAACCTTTCTTTAAAAATCCTACTGCCCAGCGTTCATTGATCTATTCTGAACCTTAGCTAATAATACTCTCAGCTGAACACTGTTAAGAATAAAAGCTCCCGGTTTATACAGTACTTCCCTTTATAATCCTCAAAGGAGTGTGTAAATGCAAGACCATGATGAGTCCGACCTTGTAGACGGGGAACTGGAGGCTCAGCAAGGGTAAACAGCAAGACTAAGGCCAGGCAGTAGTTGAGTTTGAAGGAATGAAGTCTTCCTAAATTCTAATTTACCTTATTACCCAGAAGGCCATGTTACTGCTTTACTAAGGAAAATGTGCTTTTACAAGTGTTGACACTAAAATTTCCCTGCTTAGTACTTAAAAAAAAAAAAAAGAATTGACCCTCTCTCGAGTCTTTGCTTCCAAGATGACAAAGAAAAGGAGGAACAATTGTGCCAAAAAGCCACAGCCATGTGCAGCCTAATTGCTGCACAAATTGCACCTGATATGAGCCCAAGGACAAAGCCATTAAAAAGTTTGTCATTTGAGACAAAAAAAAATAGATATTGGTGCAAACAACAGCAAAAAAAAAAAAAGGAACGCTTTTATGTACTATTGGCGGGAATGTAAATTAGTACAAACTCTATGGAAAACAGCATGGAGATTCCTCAATGAACTAAAAGTAGACCCACCATTTGATCCAGGAATCCCACTACTGGGCATCCACACAAAGGAAAAGAATTAATTGTATATATACATATATGTAAACCCTGCACCCGAATGGTTATTGCAGCACAATTCAGAATTGCAGAGATATAGAATCACCCTAAGTGGCCACCAACTGATAAACAGATAAAATAATAAGAGAGAGAGAGATACACACACTACATATACACACACATGCATACACACAAAGCAAAAAAAATGTATACACATTCTAAGAGAAGAAAAAAACATTTTAATATTATAACACTCAATATATACTGACAACGAACAATGAACACAAGTCCCATTTGACTTCTGCAATTAGAAAAGTGGTTACCCTCACCAACCCGGAACTCCTAATCATGGCCAACTACTGCTTAAGCAACGTTGACCAAAGATTCCACTTGGATTGCTGCACGTGCTGTTTCCATTTCCTGCTAAGGTACTGACAATGTAGCCAGTTGAAGGTCCCCCCCATGCCCTTGAAGGTCCCTAGTACTCACGCCTCCATTGTCACTGTACTTGCACAATGTTCTTGAACATCAAATACCACTTCAGAATGGTTTTGCACTCCTCAAACAACAGCTGTGCTCTGCCATTTTCTTTGACTGCCCTGCCTGTCCCCTGGTGACGCTAGCATTCATTTGATTAACACCACCTTTGCTACCATAACTCAACGCAACTTTGAAATGGAGACATAGATAACGTCTCTTAAAATGTGAATACATTTTTAGCACCCCCAGCGTGCTTGTGTGTGTGTGTGTAGATATATGTGTGTGTGAGTGTGTGTGTATGTGTGTGTAAATACTACTACTCAGCCATAAAAAAGAATGAAATACAGTCTTTTGCAGCAACTTGGTTGGAACTGGAGACCACATCCTAAGGGAAGTATCTCAGGAACAGAAAAATAAATACTGCATGTTCTCACTTATAGTTGGGAGCTAAGCAATGAGTGTGCATGGTCCTAAGTGGCGTAATGGACATTGGACGCTCAGAAGCAAGGTGGGCGAAGGGGTCAGGGATGAGAAGTTACCTAATTGGGTACAAAGTTCACTATTTGGGTGACAGGTACACTAAAAGCCCTGACTTCACCACTATCCAATTCATCCATGTAACTAAAAACCACTGTACCCCTAAAACTATTGAAATCAATATTTTACAAAAGAAGTTCATCACTGGGAATTTACTGGAGGGTACAGTTGTCAAGGATGTTCCCGAAGCGACTGTTGTCAGCTCCTATACGCTGCTCACGTGATGCTTCATTCCTGCGTGAGTTGTACCCAGCAAGGTAGCTGGGCATCCATTTCATGAAACCTGGAAGGACTGAATGCTGCCACCCCAATTTCGACCCCTGAGTACTGCCCTAAGACCTCCACCAAAGCCCATCAGAAAGCCAGTCCCTTAGAACTAAAGAAAAGCTGTCCTCTGGAATGCAATAAAATGAAAATTACACTTTAAGAGAAAAAGAGAAGTGAGAAATGAAAGCCTCAAGTTCTTTCTTGAAGAGAAATACTTATGACAATGGTATTCTTTGCTTAAATATTCTAATTTTTACATCATTTCAGAAGGAATTCTTTTATATTCAGAAGATTTTTGATGTTCTGAGCTAACGATACCTACTCCTTATTGAATAGCGATATCTACTTCGGCTTTATTTTTTTCACAGCTGCAAAAAAGAGAAGAGTTGTTTTTTTTTTTTTAATGTGACATGTAAAGATCCTAAAGGGTAATAGCTGAATTCAGAATAGAAACGCAGAAAACTGCTAAAATTGCAAAGAGATAAGCTATATAAAAAGAGTCCCTTCAATGCAAATGTTTCCAAAAGAGAAAATGCAACAAAATTAAAAAGCGTTAAAAAAAAAATGGTTTCATTTCTCCAAGTTCTATGAAGTGTGTAGAATGGGTTCCCTGCCCAATCCTTACGGTACAAGTGGGAAAACAGACATCAAAGTGCGATGGGCCCTCACAGAAGTGCAGGGAGAGGGGGCCAACCTCTCCTACTTCCCATCTGGCTTCTCAGAGTTGATGAGGGTTTGCTGAGGCCTGAGAGGTCTTCATCCAGATTTTCCAACTGGAGGTCATATTAGGCCCCATGCATCTTAATGCAACATTAAATACTGCTCTCAAAAACAACATCCCAATATCAGCCAGTTCTCAGCTATCCCCCAGGTATCTAAGGTCAGATGAAGCCTCAGACCCAGAGGCTTAGTCATCTCCAGGAGTGATGGAGGATTTGACATCACAAGAGTGATAGAGAAGAAAACTGAGTTCTGTAATTTACTGAAATTGACTGTTGTGATTTGAAGATGGGTATGATAATCTTTCGATTAGTTTGAATAATAATCACACTCTCCAAGCCTCCACCTTCACTCACTTGCGGTAGAAAACGTCAACTTCTGCTTTGGAGAAAATGATGCCCTTGAGATCCAGCTACAATTACTGCCTGCTCACCATTTCCCACACACTTTACACACAACCAGGTAAACCTTACCGGCATCCACACCCAGCCATACCTCCTACCATTTTAGTAAAAAAATTCCCCTTCCTGTGCCCAGAGAATCAATGATCATCAAAATCTGTCTTTCTGAGAAAAGTGCTAAAGATGGATGGCTACTGAGCTGTCCTTTTGATATACTTCTATGCTGAACCCATCTGACTTCCATTCCATTCTGACCTCAGCTACACGGTAACTATAAAACTCCCCTGAATTTTCCCAGTATCGGCACCCCTAAGTAAGCTTTGAATAATTTTTGTAACTATCATTATCACACAGAAGGAGTCTTTAAGTATTTTCACAAAAGGATGGTGATGATTTCTCTGCAAAAGCAAAAATTGGGCTAGTTTCTCTATTTTGGTGTGTTTATTCCTTAAAATTGGAAGAGGATTGGTTCTTTGGAAGCACTGGGCAATAAACTCTCTACATTTTTGTCAAATGAAAATGAAATATTTAAATAACTATCAAGAGAACCTCTGTGGAAAAAATTGAGTAACCAGGATGCCTGGCACAGAATAAGAATGAGAAGGGCAGAAATTTAGCACAACCTTTTTCGTTGGAAAGAGAAAAGGGCCTATCTAGACTAGATGCTTGGAATTCTATTTAGAGAATCTTCAGACCATCAGGTGGAGCTGCCTTCTCTCTATCTAGCTGTCTCCCAGAGTGTTTTAGTCCATTTCCCGTTGCTTATAACATAATAGGGGAAGCCAAACAATATAAAAAGTAAAATGAATTTATTTCTTCCAGTTCTGGAAGCTGAAAAGTAGAAGTCAAGGCAAGCTGCATCTGACCTTCTTGCTGGTGGGGACTCTCTGAAAAGTCCCCAGGTGACACAGGATGCTAGCTCAGGTCTCTCTTCCTCTTTTACAAAGCCACTAGTTCCACTCCTATGATAACCCTTTAATCCATTAATCCATGAATAGATTAATCCAGTCACAGGGACTGAGCCGATCGCCTCTTAAAGTCCCCACCACTCAATACGGCCACACTGGGGATTAAGTTTCAACAAGAATTTTATTTTATTTTATTTTATTTTGAGACAGAGTCTGACCATGTCACCTCGGTAGAATGCTGTGGCATCACAGCTCACAGCAACCTCCAACTCCTGGGCTTAGGCGATTCCCTTGTCTCAGCCTCCCGAGTAGCTGGGACTACAGGCACCCACCACAACGCCCAGGCTATTTTTTGTTGCAGTTTGGCTGGGGCCGGGTTCGAACCTGCGACCCTCAGTATATGGGGCTGGCGCCCTACTCACAGAGCCACAGGTGCCTCCCACAACAAGAATTTTAGACAGGACATTCAAACTGTAGCACAGAGTCGCTGTCTAAGTTCTCCTAAATAATGCTGATTGTCTGGCAGCCAGCAATTGCTCTGACCACCAAATCCTTTCGCAGCGTCAAAGAAATGTTTTGTTTCTGTTTTTGTCTCACCAATGCCTGACAATATCGAAGGCTGACAAACCTCACACCACAACAACAAAAATGAAGCTTCCCCTTCTGCAGAGAAAGGATCACTGACCTACCTAACATCAGGGATCTCAAACTGGACAGACCTTCTGGGGGTATTCTCCACTCCAGGGCAGGCTCCAAGCAGAGGGGTTGCACACCATCCCTTCCTGGCAGCAGGTGGAATTTGCCCATTGATTAGAGTTCTAATTGCCAAGTTCACATAAGTACAGCTGAAGGCATTTTTCTAACATCTGTCACTTAAAGAAAAGGGACCTTCATAGAAATTGTTCGTTCTTACACAATCCACTCCCAAATCCACTAATTTCCTCTTTCCATTCATCTTCCAGAAATCCTATATCCAAGACAAATGGGATTTAGTATAGCACGCTTTCAGTGATACCACCACGAGCGAGACTATTTTAAGAATTCTATTCATCAATTCTTAATAAATATTATGATACGGGCACTTGGGCATTTTAAAGTGAATTTCCTAAGCAGACCCCAAGCTCTTAAGCAACACAAATGCATTAAACCTCCTAATTCCCTTGCAAAACAAGCTAAGGAGCCAGAGCTAAAACACGATTTCAATAATGCAGCTGCGTGGCAGGTCACCCAGAAATGGCCCATCTCTTAAAAGGAAAGGTGGGGAGTGGAGGGCAGATTATGGCAACAGCAAATTGATTTGAGTACCAGCACTCTCTCATCCATTTCCAAGTCCAGTTCACCAGGAAACATTGGGTAACAATGAAAGATTCACTTGTTTGTCAATCAGTTGTTTAAGAAACATTTATTAGGTGGCTATGTGATGCTGGAAATTGGATTCGATTCTAAGAATATAATAAAAAAAGAAAAATCCCTTTCCTGTGAAGCATACAATATAGTAGAGAAGAAATATCTATTTTTTTTTTTTTGCAGTTTTTTTTTTTTTTTTTTTTGGCCAGGGCTGGGTTTGAACCCACCACCTCTGGTATATGGGGTTGGCGCCTTACTCCTTTGAGCTGTAGGCACCGCCACAAGAAATATCTATTTTAAAAATAATAATAAAATACTGTGTAATAAGTGAAAGAATAGAAGTCGTCTAAAAGGTAGAGATAGCATGTAGGATGGATTAGGGGGAACAATGCCCTAAGATGTGATACCCAAAATGGAAGGTTGAGTAAGAGTTGGACGGTGTTATGAGTATTCCTTTTCTAAAAAAAAAATTATCCTTCGTGGTAGTAGTAATGAGTGTGTTGCAGCAAATCTTACTGGCTTTCTCGAAGACAGACCGAAAGATCTATGCATGAGTTAGAGGATAATAGCCCTTCCTTCCTCCATCTGCTCCTTCAAATGGTGTGGTGAGGGCCTAACCAATAAATCACTGAAACGTATTCTTTTTATAAAGATACGACTGTCCTTATGGTCTCAGTTACTTCTCCTCTCACAGCTGCTTACAAAACAGAGCTCGAGCAGGAAATCATGGTCAATCCTTGCATTTTACACAAGAGGAAATTGTGAACCAAGGAGCCTGTTTCTCCCCCAAACTCCTACATAGTTAAGGTCGAATCCATAAGACAGAAAAAGTAAAGGCTGACACTCGCTCCACCGAGAATCTTGAGGCCCTCAGGTCCCTGTATTCCCCACATACTCAAAAGTTAATCAGACACTTCACCAACTAGGAGCTTCTCAAGGGCAGTATCTCAAAATAGAATCAATAGAATAGGTTTTGCTGCAGTAACAAATAGACCCTTCAATCACAGTGGTTTCAAGCAACAAAAGTTTGCTTTTCACTCGCACAAAGTCTGAGGTGGATTTGGGGGCCTCCCAGCTCTGTTCCATTTAGCTGGTCGAGGTCCAGACTCCAGGCTGCAATGCCATCAGCTCAGAATCTGGCTTCCCATGTTGCTACATCAGGGTAGGGGAGAAAGGTCGTGGCACACCCACTCTGAACCGTCTCAGCCCAGTTAAATGTTCCCAGTTTATTGGTCAGAACCAGTCACCAGCAACTAACACAACTGCAATGGAGGCTGGGAAATGTATTTGACTATTTGATGAGTGCTAAGATTATGTCTTTTTTCAATAGAATCTCCAGAACTAGTTCCGTGCATGGCACAAAATATGTGTTCAACAAAGGAATGTTGAACAAATCTGTGAATTAAGAACCAACTATGCTCACGGTCCTTTTTTAGCACTATCAGGATATACAAAGATACACAAGGAATAATTTCTGTGTTTAAGAGCAGAGGCCCTAATTTTCAAATTAAATCAACCACACGTATATACCCAAACAGAATGAAATTAACCCACACACAGCAATATCAGCTAAGTAACAAGTAAATGATCACAATAAAAGGGAAGAGAAATCAAGAGTTGGGATGATTAAGAAGTACAGCCTTCTGTCTCTTTATATCTGAGACTTAAAACATTTCTCTCAAAAGATCCAAAAGCCATTTACCTTAGGGAATTCTTTTAACAGTAAAGACAAGAAAAAATAAAATAACGTATAAAATAATCAAATGTACTTTCAAAAGTTTTAGAAATCTAGTCACAAACATAGGAGCAAGGTTTAGGGATCATCTCTAACATGTGTTTAGTCTAGAGAAACAAAATATTTCCAGCGCTGAGCGTTTTCTACATTCTATTCAGATGTGATACACCCAGGTGATGATGAACCTGGCCACTGCCCATTCTTCCTAACGGTTGAAGCAAGAGGACGTGATTGACAAGGGACAACAGAGGACATTCTTTATAGAAATTCCCTGACATTTTGAGTAACAGATGAGTCATTTGAAAAGTACTCATGTTCTGGCCAAATGCTGATCTTTTTTGTTTTTTCCAAGATATTATTCACCTTAACTGACATGAAGGGACATGAAGAACCAGCCATCACATTTTACAGCAGTATTTTAACCTGACTTCAAGCTCCTAGGATTGCAGGTATCAGGTAGGTAAACTGACACAACATTTCTGAAAAGCAATTCAGCAATATAAATGAGGAGTCTTTAAAATGTTCATATGGTAGAACAACTAATTTCCTTTATAAAAATCAGTCCTAAGGTACTGCTGACAAAGATTTCACCATGAGCATTATTCATCATTGGGAAAAACTGCAGACAGCCTAAATTTCCAATTCTGGGAAAATGACTGAGCAAATTAAATTACATTCATATATGGGAATATTATGCACCCATTAAAACATGATTCCACGTATGGCCTTAGCTATCAAAATTTTAAATGATCATCCTTTAATCCGGAATTTTCACTTCTTGGTCTTTCTCCTATGGAAAAGCTTTTCAAATGTGCAAAAACAATGTTTTCACATTCAAAGATGTTTTTGCAGCATTTTTAGAATATCAACTATTGGAAAACCTGACTCAGAGAGTATCTGAATAAAGGTAAGTTACAAATGCTAAAGAGAAAGTTCAAAATGTGCTAATGTTAAAGGGAAATAAGTGGTAAAACAGTAAGTATGCTAAAAACACCATTCTTGGGGAAAATGGTCATTCTGTATCTATTTCTATACCAATAACTTACATTTGGTTAAGGAAGCAGATTTCACTTTTCAATTTTATACACCCGTGTATGGTAATGTTTTATCATGAGCATCTGCTGTTTTAATTTAAATTTAAATTTTTCATTCAGACACCTAAAATGTAATAATAATAGAGAGACAAAGAGAAAGGTTATAGATACCTTTTAATTATATCAAGAAAATGTTTTTAACAGAATCTTAAAAGGACAAACTTGGTAATGTCATATACACGGTATTATGCAAACTGCTTAAAAACTACCATAGTAAAAAAAAATAAAATAAAATAAATAAATAAAAACTACCATAGTGAAAAAGATAAGAGAGAGATAAATATGTCAGAATATGAACAGTATTTCCCTCTTGGTAGTAGAACTATTCGTGGGCGGATTAATGGAGGCATCATTCTGCATTCTTACATCTTTATGTACTTTTTGCATTTTCTAAAAAATAAGTGTTACTGTGTAATCAAGGAATGGGAGAAACCTTAAAATTAGAAATATGTAGTTTAACAAGAAAAATATGAAGGTAACATAAATCAGAAAGTATCAGGATCGTAGCATTATTTTTCCTATAGACACTCCTTATTAAAAGATCTTCCTTCCATTGAATTCTCTATTGTTATTAATTTATTTGTTGTTGTGAGGAGGTTCAGGTCACGTGGCGAGGACACAGGCAGACGGGACAGTTAACATCCGTTCTGTGCTGGGTCCAAATTCCTGACCCATGAAATCCATGAGAAAATAAAATTGTGGTTGTTTTATGCCTATGATTTTAGAATAATTGTTTTGCAGCAGTAGATAAAAAGAAATATCCTTTCTTCCAGTATGTATTCATATTCAAATCCTGTAATAAAAGTCAATATTTGTATTAGTATAGAGAAAATTTTTAAAGATTTTTGCCTTTGCTTCTGGTGCTTTATTTCTTAATCCCTTTGAAATTATACAATTCTTTTTGCATCACTTGAGTGATTCATTGAATGACTGGACCATTTTACCGATTGTTTCTAAGTAAGGCGTTTTCTAACTAATGATAAAAATATAATCCTTCAGAAATACGTAATCTTTCTACTCCAGCTATTTGGATGTAATTGCCACTTCATAATAATAGCATGTGTAGAGGATTTTCAAGAGTTTTTCATTTATTATTGATGTTAAACCTCCCAGCATTTCAATCCATTAGGTACTCTTAGTATCTTCTCATCTTTAAGAGAGATCTCTTCTCATTTTAAAATGAGATCTTCTCATTTTAAACAAAGTTGAGCACAAAGAAGTTAGGTAACTCACCAAAGGTAGCAAAGCCAGGGTCCAACCCAGGGAGCTCGTAACCAGAACCTCTGCTTTAAACCACTGAATAAATTCTTTCTCTTCTTCTCTTCCGCTCAACACACAGAGGCTAAGCTAATACACACCCAGTAATACACATCTCAGAGCCAGTTGTGAACACAGCACAGTAATCTCATAACCTGGCTGCCTGAAGTATATACCATATTGCTATTTTACTATTACTTCTTGAAGAAAAGAAAAAAAGTTCCAGAGATCTAAAGCTATGTAAATTAAAGAAGAACAAAGCTAAAGGTAGAAATGCAGTCCTGTGCGGTGGACCCAAATGAATAACCAAGAATTTCCAGAAAGAGAGCATCTTATGGCCCATTAGTTCCGAAGTTTTTGTATAACTATATCAAGAGAGGAAGTGAAGGGAGAGGAAGGTGAGAGGTGGGGAGGGAGAGAGACAAGTTTAACAATAAGGGAATGGTTGGGGAGATTCAGGACCAGTGTGTGCAAGGCAGGGAGGGAATATGAAAAAATAAATAGATGAAAATAGGGAAACCAATTATAAACCTGGTTTGAGGGCCTAGAAAAGGGTTATACATATAAAAGATCTCTACCTCTGATCAATTCAGATCTTGAGCAAACTTCCACTCGGTTAATTTCAATGGAAAGACATGCTCTGTGGTGATGGGCAAAAAAAAGGAAGTGTGTTTTACATCCAGAAATTTGATCAGGACTAAGTGGAGAGGCTGGTTATTTAATAATCTGTGACGCAAACACCTCTAAATCTATTTCAGATCCTCTGTGCAGTGAAGGGACTGCCATACCAAATAAGACGGAAGCGGGTAGAATGTGTTAACATTTAAGAAAATGTCATCTCAACCATGAATAATATTGATGTTTTTTAGGAAGTTAATCTTTTAAAGGAATAGGAAAAGCTAGTCCAACTAATTTAAGAAAACTAATAAGGTCTCAAATGTAGAATTCTACAGAAAGAAAATAATACTAGAATGATTATATACAAATGTCTACTGCTTTACATTGTTGCCATGTGTAAGAAAATAACCACTTTTAAATATTCCTTAGTAATAATGAAGGCAATAGACTTCTAGGACTCTCTTTCTTTTGGATATCTCATTGATCTAAAATAAAGGACTTTGTAATACAAGCAGAAATATCCCCCAATACTCAGCCTTTTATTAAGTATCTATTGAACACTCATGTGAACCAGGCACACGGCTAGGCACGGGAGAGTTAACAAATAACTGACTTACATTCTTGGCAAACATTTATCCAAGAAAATAATAAGAGAAGAATCTCTAATGCTCAGTCCCTGGTTTGAAGCATGAGTTAGGTTTCCAGTGCCCCTCTTCTGTTTAGTACTAAGTGTTTTTCTGCCATAAAACAAACAATCCAGACCAAGGATGGTGACTCCCACCTGTGATTCCAACACTCTGGTAGCCGAGGCTGGAGGATTACTTGAGGCCAGGAGTTTGATTCTAGCTGGGCAGTGTAGTGAGATTTGGTCTATACAAAAAAAAAAAAAAAAATTTTAAACAGACTCTCACTCTGTCAGACTAGGTAGAGTGCTGTGGCATCCTCAGAGCTCACAGCAACCTCAAACTCTTGGTCTCAGGTGATTCTCTTGCCTCAGCCTCCAGAGTAGCTGGGACTATGGGCATCTGCCACAATTCCCAGCTATATTTAGAGACCAGGTCTTGTTCTGGCTCAGGCTGGTCTCAAACTCCTGAGCTCAAACAATCCACCTGCCTTGGCCTCTCAGAGTGCTGGGATTATAGGCATGAACCACCACTCTACCCCCCCCCCCCAAAAAAAAATTTTTTTTTAAACATTCCTGGCCAGGCTGACGCCGGTAATCCCAACACTCTGGGACACTGAGGCAAGCAGATTGCCTCAGCTCAGGAATTCAAGACCAGACAGTGGTAGAGCAAGAGCCCATTTCTAAAAATAGCTAAGTGTTGTGGCAGGCACATGTAGTCCCAGCTACTTGGGAGGCTAAGGCAAGAGAATCACTTGAGCCCAAGTGTTTGAGGTTGCTGTGAGCTGTGACACCACCGCACTCTATTGAAGGTGACAAAGTAAGACTCTGTTTAAAAAAAAAAAAAAAAAAGAAAAACACAACAACATTCCTTCATGGCCTATGTTCATTATCATTTTATCATGTATCGTTCCAAAGCTAGTGAAGAACATCAAACCAAAGGCTTAACAGGCTACTAGTCTTGTAGAAAAAAATCTTAGGAACAGAACCCTGGAAGGAGAACACAGGTGAGCTTCCCACCAAGGCCTGTGCTAGTAACTAGCTGCATAGCCATGTGATCCTTGTTCAGCGGTTCTCAACCTGTGGGTCATGACCCCTTTGGGGGTCGAATGACCCTTTCACAGGGGTTGCCTAAATACATCCTGCATATCAGATATTTACATTACGATTCATAACAGTAGCAAAATTACAGTTATGAGTAGCAACGGAAATAATTTTATGGTTGGGGGTCACCACAACATGAGGAACTGTATTAAAGGGTCATGGCATTAGGAAGGTTGAGGACCACTGCTTTTGATCCTCGGTAAAATAAATAACATTTATAGAACTTTACCTTCGTTTCACAGGTGAAGGAAGTCCCATCAGTGTTTAGATATTGAACAGGGGCTAATAACTCAGGCCTGTATTCTTTCTCCTTGCTGTTGCATGCTGCCTTTATTTTTCTTATTTTCTGTCTGCTCTTTATATAAGTAGGACCATCTTAATTTGTAACAAAAATTCAACTCAAATTTGACTAAAAGTAGGTAACTTACCGGCTCAGATGAACAGCAGGGCTTCAGGCCTGGCTGAATCCAGTTCTCAGTTTACATCGTTAGTGTGTGGTTATTACTTACTTCATCTCTTGAATGAGCTACTCTCTGTCACTTTATTCCCAGGGAAGCTCTTCCCTTATCGTCACATATAGGACCTCCAGTTGTCTTATCAAAATTCTTAAGATTTTATCATATTGGATTCATTTGAGTCATGTAGCATTTCTCACCATCCAGCATGTCATGTCAGCCCCACCCAAACCACAGAAAATGAGGGTGGAAGGGGGATGATTCTACTAAGAAAAGTCAAGCTACTGATATTAGAAGACTTGAAAATGGATGCTGATTAGACAATAAAATCCAATCCCCACACCACGTTTGTACAGCCTTATCTATATGTCTGTCACTTGTACTATTTTAGAGCTTTTTTAACCTTCTGTTTAGGTTTCCTTATTCTTGGGCTGCATCTTTGCTTTAATCAGTAGGAATCGCTTTGGAAAAGTCCCATTAAAGACATGTGACATGACCTGCACAACTGAGCAACAGTTCCCAAATCTGAGTTCTCTGAAGGACAGAGGAGCTAGACCTAGGCTTCTGGATACGCTGTCCATCACTCATGCTCTCCAAACAGACAGCAAAGTGGACCTTCACCTTACACTTGTCCAGGACATTCAGACCTGAAAAGCAGTGCAGACGAGACCAAGGTTGGAAAAGCAGAGAAAAGAATTAACCTTGCTTTGGTGATTCTTCTATCCACTCTCCACTGCTCTAGAAATAAATAGCTCTGTAAATGCCACGATGACTTCACACCGCAGACTAGTGTCCGTGAGCATCCTTGCACCCAGATGTTAAGAGAACTGGGGTGAGATCCATTGAGCAGATCCCTGGCCGTCTCTGCACTCACCAGAGAGCAAAGAGCTAGAATATTCCAAAAGTAAAGTAACTAGCAGGGGGCAGAGTCAACAACAGGTGGTCCCAGCTCTCCGTAATACGCTACCTCCTCAGTGGGCTCACCCCAGCCCACTCAGCAGACTATAAACACTCTCAGTGGCTTGTCACTGTGGTTACCACTCAACCAGGCACCATCTGCCTTCCCAGGTTATTTCTGATATTTGGACTTCAGCCATCTATGTATGTATAAATAAACCATTTTATAGGACAGGAAACTAGTCCAGTAACACAGGGCCAGAACTGAGAGTTCTAGATAACAACCTTCTACTTGAAAGCTTCACACTTTGACTCATTTTAAAATAATGTTGGGGAGTCAGAGATTGCCAGTAGTGCCCTGTCGTACTATGGATGTGTGAGCAGGTGAGAAACCAGGCGTCAAAATATCAGCTTCACTGTTGGCAGTGCCAGATTCAAGACTACACACGGACCTTCCTCTGCCTGGTTTTTCTAATATTTTCCCTATGGACTAAACCCCTCCACCCTTCATAGCATTGGGTCTCACTGCACGAGAAAACTTCTGAGCATGTATAGGTAGAGAAGGAAAACGGGTGGACAAAGCACAGGTCAGATAATAAAGGTCAAACTCTAGAAGAGCAGCTCTCGTCCCCTGTACCTCACTCAGAAGAATGTGGACAGTAGATGTCCAGCACCTGCCCCCCAGTGGAAAGATGAGCCACTCGCTGTGGTCTGAATGTTTGCGTGTTCCCAACACCGACATGTGTGAGTTTGGCAATGGGTAGGGCCCCATCTCCCAATACACAAGTTGACCTGGACTTAGCCAAATATTTTCACCTGGAACACCGACTCTAGATCAAGTGATTTTAAAAAGTATGCAGCCTTAAAAAAAGATGGAGACTTGGCGGCGCCTGTGGCTCAGTGAGTAGTGGTGGGTTCAAACCCGGCCCCAGACAAACTATAACAAAAAAATAGTTGGGCATTGTGGTGGGCGCCTGTAGTCCCAGGTACTTGGGAGGCTGAGGCAAGAGAATCACCTAAGCCCAAGAGCTGGAGATTGCTGTGAACTGTGATGCCACAACACTCTACCGAGGGTGACAAAGTAAGACTCTGTCTCTAAAAAAGAAAAAAAAAATATATATATATATAGAGAGAGAGAGAGAGAGACTTTACCTCTTTTACGTTTACATGGACGGAGCTGGAACATATCCTACTTAGTAAAGTATGTCAAGAATGGAAGAAAAAATATCCAACATACTCAGTACTATTATGAAACCAATTTACAATCACTCACACTTTCATATGAAGAATAGATCACAACTATGGCCCAGGATGAAGGAGGGAGGAGGGGGATGGGAGGGGATGAGGGAGGTCAGATGGAGGGAGGGTGAGAGGTGGGATCACACCTATGGCGCATAATGCAAGGGTACAGGTCGGATCTATTAGGTATAGAGTATAAATGTTAACACAATAGTTAAGTAAAGGAGATTAGGTATATGTTAACCAGTAAGATGCAAGCATTCCTAATTCTATATGAAATCAGCACATTGTACCCCAGAAATGTATTAATATATACATGATCTATGTGTTTATGATTTAATAAAATAAAATAAAAGACAAGAAGCAATTCAGTGCTCATTTAGTGGTAATGGCAGCCCTGTGCCCAGGAGTCAGTGGGAGCCGTGTCTAGAATCTAGCAACTACTGGTGGGCTAGTCCAGTGGTGACTGGCCCAAGCTGGCTGTGGATCAGCTCAGCAGATGCCTCCATCCCTGCCTGCGATGGCTGGATGACAGCTGAGCGGGCATGTCCTCCCCTCCCCACCCCTGCCTTCCACCCCAGACTGAGACTTCCTCCCTGCCCCAGGAGGCTGGGCTCATCCATGCAACTTGCTTGGGCTAAACCTGCTCGCCAACAACGTGATACACAGAGGCCTTATATGCACTTGAGTGGTTTGGCTGCATGGCACTCTGCAGCACCGTTTTCCCTGAGAAGTGTGTGCCCTGGGAAGCTGCCTTCCTTCCCCTGAGTCCTGGGAAGCACACACAGGGGGCTCGCCCTGCCCTTGCTCAGAGCCCGGAGTTGAGCTCAGCCAACCTGCAAACCCAGAGCAGAGCCGAGCAGCTGTAGGAGCGCCTCGTGGCCGGTCTAACTTATCTCATAGCTTCAACCATTACGAATGTATTCTTCCATTATCTCGGAGGCCCAAAAGCAGTTTCACCGAGCTGCAACCAAAGTGTCAGCAGAGTCTTGCTCCCTCCGAGGATCTAGGGGAAAATCTGTTTCTTTTTCATTTCTGGCTTGTAGAGTTGCTTCTTCAGCTCACAGCCCCTCCTCCATCTCCAAAGCCAGAAGCTCTGCCGTTTTCACCTCTCTCTGCCTCTGTCTCACACCACCCTCTGCCTTCTAGGCCAAATCTCCTCCTCCCTCACTTTTCTAAGGACACTGCGAGCCCTTTAAGGCCCATTTAGATAAACCAGGATACTCTCCCCATCTCGAGGTCCTTAATTTAATGACATCTTTGCCATAGAAGGAAACATTCCCACATCACAGGACTCAGAACCTGGGTATCTTCAGAGGCCACTACCCAGCCCCCATCACAGCCATGGCCACCCAGGACCCACCAAATCAGTCCACCTGCAGGCCCCTAACATGGAAACAGCAAAACACTCATGGTTTCCAGCCCTTAATTTTTTTTTTATTTTGGATTAATACAAAGGTACAAATTGTTTTCATGTTTAAGGTGAAGTTCAATTTGTAATTGAGCCCTTCACCCAGGGGGTGTGCAGAGCAACGTCACGTGTGCACATTAGGTGAGATTCCACCAATCACTCTCCCTCCTCCACCCTCCTGTCCAGATTATACTCGTGGTTTTCTTTCCCATGCAAGTCCCTGGATTTTTCTTTTTTTTGAGACAGAGTCTCACTATGTCGCCCTCGGTAGAGTGCCATGGCGTCACAGCTCACAGCAACCTCAAACTCCTGGGCTTAAGCAATTCTCTTGCCTCAGCCTCCCAAGTAGCTGGGACTACAGGCGCTGACCACAACGCCCAGCTATTTTTTTGTTGCAATTGTCATTGTTGTTTAACTGGCCCGGGCTGGATTCGAACCCACCTGCCTCAGTGTATGTGGCTGGCGCTGTAATCACTGTGCTGCGGGTGCCAACCCCTGGATTTTGAGGTGGTTTGATACGTGGCATTATTGTGGCAGGAGCTGATGGACACGTTGCTCATTTTCTGAATGCTCGCCCTTGATTTTCACCCACAAATTGCCAAAAAGAATAGAAACCAGAATGAGTTTCTATTATTTTCAACCCGAACAACCTACCTGACATATAAAACCATCCCATGTCTGAGAAACCCCATCAGTGAAATATCAAATGATAACACTGAGAATGTGAACATCTGCCCAGATGTGTTCCTTAGTGCTGGCATCATCGCGATTTGTTTGGAGAAAATGGGCAAAATAGAGAAGTCAGTAGAAATAGGAAATTTAGATGACTTTAAATCTTTTAAGTGGCTGTCCCTTCTTTTCTTACCCAAGGACACGAAATCAAAACCCTAACCTTCGGGTAGAGAAGACGAGTAATTAAGATACGTGTTTTAACATGGAGAGCAGTTGTTAAAATGATTGCAATAACGTATGCTGTCCCAGGGAGGCCGTGACAAGGGCTCTGACAAGACTATTGAATTGAATTGGTATTTTTTTTAACTTTATTTTAACTCCTCGTCATTTCTATCCAGAAGAGATTCCACAGGTCAGAGAAGTGGCAATGAATTAATGTCATAAAAAAGGTGTAGAGACAGCAGGAAATTGCAGACCATTAGTTAAGCCCCGTGATTCTTTGCCCTCATTTTATATCTTAAACAAAGTAAAAGAAGACAGTCGATGGAAAGTAACTTAAAATGCTCTGCTCTGTCAAGGCCAGCCAACAGAGCTTCGGGCATTTATCTGAAGTCAAGACATTAGTGCCAGGGTGAATAAAGAGAATGTAATAAGTTTACATTTTTACAAAGGGACCTGACAGATCTCTATCAAAGGAAGAAGGTCCAAAAGACAGAGTGATGGGGTAATAGGAAGTAGAATTAGAACTTGACTTCCAGACAAAAAAAAAGTGATGATAACCTGGAGTACTTCCAAGGCCACATGGGAGTGATGCTCGGAGTCTCGGACTGTGTCAGAGCAAAGACACCTCTCATATTAGGTGGGAATAAGCGAAAGCAGAACTCCTATGTCTGCCTTGTTGGAAACAAAGAAAGACCCCACTGCAACGTTTCACTGGAAATGTCGTACCTCTTTCTTCCAGAATCCATTACTTGGACCACAAAGGTCTTTCAGAGGACTAGTGACAAATAAAGCAAGCTGATGGGATGGGAGGCCTCCTTCAAAAGAGATAGACAGTCTGGATAAAATATGACCCAAAAGAGTAATGACTGGCTGAGGTTGCCATTCAAAAATAGGATCCAGATGGTTAAAAACAAAAGGAGAGTTCACAGGGCAGAAGTCTGAGCAGAGCCCGCTATCTCCCTGCAGGGCTGTGCTCCTGGACATCGGCCATCCGTGGGGGCCAGGGCTGTGGCGAGGGTCCTGTCTTGAAAGGCAGGGAAGCTGGAACCAGGCCCCCTGCCTTAAGCCACAAGCCTCAAAGCACATCTGGAGGAAAACGCCTATTTATAACATGATCTCATCAATGGCCACCACTTAACCATCTGGGCAGATAAACTAAAAGTCTTCATGATTCTCACAAACCTACTAACTAGCGCTCCTTCTCAGATAGTAGCTAATTCCCTGGTATATTCCCATGTGTCTGTTTCCATCAGGGCTCTGCCTACCAACAGCCAATATATTGGTTCTCTAAACTGTCACTGCCTGAGTACTTGTAATTTTAACTCTATAATTTAATTAAATATTAAGGTAACTGATAGGTATGAGTATGAAAAGAGAGATTTACTGTTTCTATAGAAACAACTTTGATTCTTTTTTTTTTTGAAACAACTTTGATTCTTTGGAAAGGCTTGATAAATAAAGGTAAGTTGCTAAACCCAGTGCTATCAAATTAGCTATGAATTACAAGACTGTGAAAGGGTTGGCGGAGTCTTAAAATTTTAGAAGAGTTCTGCAATCAGATTTCTTTTAACAAATATCTGTGTGTTTCACTTCACTCAAGTTCCTTTAAAGAAAAGTTGAAATCAAAGATGATGCATTATAGGTTTGGGAAAACTCCAGTTAGTACAGTACTTAAAACACCTGCAAATGAAGGGGTAGTTGACATATTTGAAGGTAAAATAAATATTTAAGAAGCAGATCTTTTCTTAATTCCTCGCATTAACTCACAATGAAAATCCTTATTTCAAAGGTGAATTTTAAAAATACTCATGGCTGAATCCATTTTTAAACGGGAGTCAGAAGACCAGACTGCCCTCAACAGATTTCTGACTTGGAAAAGTCATTCAAATATTTTGGCCTATTTTTAAATCCATACAATGAAGGCAGTAGGCGAGATCATTTTTAAGGCTGCTGCCAACTGGTATGTTTCGCAGTCACTATTCTGCTATGAGAAGAAGCCTATTTGGAAAACTATATTGAGATTGGGACTGAAATCAGGTGACGACTTCCCTCTGGTTGATGAGGCGCTGCAAATAACAGAGAAGTCCCCCGGGAAGAACAGATACTGGAGTAAATTAGAGGACTAACTTAAACCCACGAATCCAGGACACAGGGTGTTAAGATTGAAACCCTAGCCTGGTCCCCAGCATTAACTAAAGCTTTTTGTCTTTCTCCCACTACCATAGTGCCAATTAAGAACAGAGTGTCAGCTGAAAGAGGTGCATTATGGAAAATGCAGACAGATTTTTAACACTGACAGCCAGAAGAGAGCTGCTTTAATAAGATGTCCAGAAGCAAAGGAATTTTTTTAAGAAATGGGGAGAAAGAGGAAATTACTAAGCAGAGATGAGATGGGCTGTAGGCAGGGATGGGAAATCTGAGCTGGGAGTCAGGAGTCCTGAGACTGACAGAAAGCAGAATCGAACCGTGCAAGGCTCCTTCCTCTAAACCCCACTCCATCTGCACCTGGCTCACGTGAAGGCCATTCCTGGCTAACCTCTCCCCACTCCCAGGCCTGTGAGTCCAGCCCTCATGTCTCCTCTGAGGCCATGCCCTTCCTGCACACTGCGGAAATGCCCACATGGCAAAACCATCTTAAAAATAAAGTCATATTTAATGTAGCACGCTCTAAAATTTTTTCAGTATGAGTGAGGTCACATTAAGTAAAAAAGACGTCTCAAGTGGATCATGAAAGCAAAAGACACTTTGAATGATGCTATGTAATATCATCCCTGGTCCTACTTTGGGGTCTTGTCTTTTACTTTTTATTATGGGAGATTTTAAACAAACCAGAAGCAGAGAAAATAGAAAAACATGGCTGTCATCTGGCTTCAGTACCTACCAACATATCACAAATCTTGTTTCCTCTACATACTCCTCATCTCCCCGCTTCCGCCACTGGATGGTTTAAGGCAAATCCACACAGCCCATTATTTCACCCGTAAGTATTTTGATATGTGTCTCTAAGAGACTGCTATCATGTCCTTCTTGACATAACCACAATATCATTATCCTACTTCAAAAAAAATAACAATAATTCCTTAATCATTAAGTATTTGGTCAGCTCTCAGATTTCTTTAAATTGTTTCTTAAAACCATGAGGATCAGGCCATAAAGGATGCATGAGAACAAAATAATAGCAAAATAAAATAAAACAACCATCCTTGAGACTCATATGGAGTCACATCAGATATGTTCCCTAAACTCACATCCAACAACACAGTCACAATCTTGCAACACCACCACCTGCCTCTTGTTCTTACATGTCCCTCGGTCCCTCCGCTCAAGTGACTCTGCTGTGGCTGGTCTTTTCCTTGGAGCTCATTCCATGCAATACTTGTTTTATAACCAAGTTTGGCCTGAATAAACTGTGGTATATGAAAACCATACGATACTACTTAGCATAAAAAAGGTGAAGACTTTACACCTTTTGCATTAATTCGGATAAAGTTGGAAAGCATTCTCCTTAGTAAAGTATCACAAGAATGGAAAAGCAAGTATTCGATGTATTCAATACTAATATGAAGCCAGTTGATGATCTAATATATGCCCACACAATAGAAAAAAACCTCAATTTAACTCAAGTTAGGGGTGGGGGGTGGAAGAAAGGGAGGGAGGGGATTGGTGTGCTCCCACTTAATGGGCACAATGTAAGGGGATATGGCGCACCTTTTGGGTACAGACACAACTACAAGAGGGACTCTACATAATAAATGCAAACACTGTAATCTAGTTGTTTATACCCTCCCATTAATCTGAAATTTAAAAAAAGAAGAATGGAAAAGCAAGTATTCAATGTATTTCATTCTAATGTGAAGCTAGTAGATGAACCAGTACATGCCCACACAAGAGAGAAACTCAATTTAATTCAAGTTGGGGGGAAGGAGAAAGGGGTGATGGGAGGGAGGGGGATTGGTGTGCTCCCACCTAATGGGCATAATGTAAGCGGATATGGCGCACCTCCTAGGTGAGGGGCAAAACTACAACAGGGACCTTACCTGACAAACACAAACCTAATCGCTTATACCCTCATATTAATCTGAAATTTTAAAAATACATTGTAGGAGACGGAGCACCAGGCTTATAGAAGCGGCCACCGGTTCTTGAGGGAGGTGCTGGGAGCGAGACTGGTACATCTCCTAGCCGGCATGGAGATGTCTTGCAGCCCCGGAGACAAGCCCTCAAGCAAGTGCATTCATTAATGAGATAAGATGGGTCACTCCTTAGCAAGCAGGGGTTAAATCTTGGATGTTCATGGGGCAACAGGCTGGGAGTCTAGAGTGGGAAAAGAGCGTGTAGCAATCATTAAGCGCATAGCTCCAGTACATGGGCCCACACACCTGTTGTATAATGCTTCAATAAAAGGCCATGACAGAGGTTACACGGAGCTCTCCCTGCACCCATGGGAAGCCCGCCTCTGACAAGCTTATACCTTCAATCCATGTCCCTGCTGTTTTTATTTGCACAGTGACAGGGTGCCACAGTGGGTGCTGACAATATATATTTATTGGTAAAAAAAAAAAAAAAACACAAAATTCAGGAGAAGACCCTATATCAATTCCCAGAGCACAATAAAACTAGATTTTATCACCCAGAAAGACCAGCAGCAAACAGGTCCAATCAAAGAGAGGCAAACATAACTGTTGGAAAGAACCTTCTGATTAGATTTCTGAACCTGATGAATCTGCCGCTTTCTGAAGATGTGAGATTGATTCTTGAAAGCACGTGAGGAGTGTATAATGGTGAAGAAAAAATATTCTTGAGTGGAATTGTTTGGATTCTAATCCCAGTTCTCCACTTATGCGGTGGGTAAATGTGGGGGAGCTGCTTTTCTCAGATATTGAATAAGGTCAATACCTGAATCTATCTCATAGGTTGAGTTTGAGAATTAAAAGGGACAGTGGATGAAAAATATATGGATAACCAACAACCCTGGGTGCAGGATTTTAGTGTTAAAATTAGGGCAGTACCAGGCAAACTGGGACAGTGGGTCCCCTAACACAGAGCATCTGGGACACAGAAAAACATGCAGTAAATATTAACAGTAGCGGTAACAGTTGACGTAGAGTTGTATTTTCATTCCTAATCAAAGGAGATTATAATCGCAAATCTCCCGAGCAACTCGGTAATAGAATTTACTCTTTCCCTTGTGATTTCCCTAGGTCTGGAAGTGCCCAAATACACTGATAAAGGATATGTCTCTAATTTAGTGAACTTGATCTGTGGTCCCCCAAGCTAACTAATCATTGGAATTTTCTGAGTTCCCTGAAAACAGATGGCTAAGGACCCCTCAATTGATGTATTTTAGGTTGGGGTCTGAGAATCTATATTCTTATTAAAATCCTTTGGTTAATTCTAATGGGCACCCAGATACTGTGTCATTCCAAAACTTCTTCTAATTGTCAAGTTTTGTAGTTCCAAGAATTTCCAAAATACTTTTTGTTTCACACCAAAAATATATATATGCCCCGGAAGACCAAATGTTTAAGTCTTAAAATGTCCCAACGCTTTACCTGTTTGGGAGAGATATCGTAAGGTCTGTGGTTTGGTTTTGTTTGGTTTTGTTTTTAATTGGGTAAAGTAAAAGTCACCCCATCTGCTTCTGAGCCTCTGGTAGATTTATCCAAGGCAATTCAATCATTCTAGAGAAAATGAGTAACCAAGTGCCTGATTCCTCTGACAAGTGACATAATTCTGTCCTGTTCTCTGGCCTGTAGCAAGAGATTGGTTGTGACATTGGAGACAGAGAAGCATGTCCCAGCAGCTGTCCTTCAGCCGGGGAAATGGAGAGGTGTAAGTGATTTATACCAGGTCACACAGCAAGCCAGGGGGCAGGGCCAGAAATGGGATTTGGTGTTCTGTCTTCCGTGTCACATGCCCTGAGGATACGGCAGCAAGTCCCCTCATCGGAGCAAAGCAGCAGACAGAGGGACTTCCATTTAGAGGTTTATAAATGCTGCTCTAAAGGAAGAAAATTCCCCTTTTATGTGCAATCAAGCCTGAAGCGAGGTGAGGTGGAGAGGGAACACCCTACATTGCTGTAAGGTGGGAGACCACTACATTTACTCACACCTGTCAGCTCCACAGAGGGTCTCACATGGTGCTTCTTGGAAGGCAGAAGGTGGGGGCCAGATAAAGGGTGTCTCCTACAGCTGGCCTAGAAAAATGATATTTTTCATTTTCTTTATAAAAGCATACAGTATTTAAGTTGATTAGATTTCTGAGAGCGTGAATCACCTAAGTCACTTCAAAGGCATGCTAAGTGCTGAATGCCGCTGGAGGGCCTGAAAGATAATTTCTTTTCCCTGAAATCTTAACCTATGCCTAAGGAATAATTCTGTTTAGGTTGAAACTATCTGTGGGTAGTTATATGTATATTTCTGTGTAAAACGTATTTTTCTGACCCCTGGCGAGATAATTCCCTGAGGGTAAAAGTCGAGTTTACCTTTGCACACGCTCCCTGGCAGTGTCCTCCACCCTCAGGACATTTAATATTTTGGAATTATTCAATTAGAGTGTCAAAAAGTCCATTACATAATTCATGTGTTTAAATTGAATCGGTGTTACAAACTGACAGCATGAGTTGTGACAACTTGCATTTATTTACTTTTTGTACCTTAAAAATTAGATAAAAGCCAGGTGGCTCCCACCTATAATCCTAGCATTCTAAGGAGGCTGAGGTGGGAGGATCATCTGAGGTTGGGAGTTCAAGACCAGCCTGAGCAAGAATGGACTCCTGTCTCCACTAAAAATAGAAAAATTAGCCAGGTGTGGTTAATGTGCTATGTGCTGTAGTCCCAGCTACTTGGGAAGCTGAGTCTGGAGAATCGCTTGAGCCCAGGAGTTTGAGGTTGCTGTGAGCTGTGATGACACCATTGCACTGGACTTGGGGCAACAAAAACTGTGTCTCAAAAGCCAACTACAACCAAAAAATAGCCGGCCATTGTAGCAGGCACCTGTAGTCCCAGCTACTTGGAAGGTTGAGGCAAGAGAATCACTTAAGCCTGAGAGTCGGAGGTTGCTGTGAGCTGTGATGCCACAGTGCTCTACCAGGGGGCAACCTGGTGAGACTCTGTCTCAAAAAAAAAAAAAATTAGATAAAATAGTGTTAAGACTATTGGTGAGTGGCTTTATGCTTCTCTATGTTCTTAACAAAGTACATAATAAAAAAGAAGTCAGCACAAGTGTGCTGTAAGTAGCACTTTATCTAACGCACCTTACTTTCTGACTCCAAGGCCTTTTTTCACTGCCCTGATGGAAATTTTAACTTCAGCCTTTTCCCTGGTGCCAGGGATAGAGGGCAGGTGAGGGAGGGGACATCAGTCCACACTGGTTGGACCCAGGCTTACTTCTTAGAGCACATGTCGTGATCTACCTCCACCAGGTCAGGCTGGAGCCTTGAAGATGAAGCTGGTGCCCTTGGAGCAGGCGGGGAGCGGAAAAGCAAGAAAACACAGACTGCAAGTCTGGGGCTGGCCAGGCAGGAGAAAAAGAGGAAAGGACCCCATCCCAGAGAGATCCTAGACTCCCATTTGAGATGCAGCCTGTTTCCAAAGAAAGTGGTGCTGCCCCTAGATGGCCGCAAACACAGGAAGCCCTGAGGATGCTACAAAATCCTGTTGGTCTTTTGTCTGAGCCATTTTTCCCTCCATATAATGGTTTCATCAGAGGAACTCCAGGACTCCCTCCCTTCCCGGGATCATTTTCATTGCTTCAATTTTCCCCAAATTTACCTTTGTCTCATTTCCTTCTTGGAGATATTTTGCCACGTCCTTGAGACCATGCTGTCAGATAGAGGAAGAATCCTCCAGTTCATCAAACTTAACTCTTTTGGATCTTTTACAAGTGAGCAAGACAAGTCCCTAACACTGAATGACCCTAACCTCTCAACTCGGATGCATGTTATGCAAATTCATGGTTTCTTTGCTGTAACAAAGACCTTTTTTTTTTTCACCAAAAAGAGGGGCAAGAAAATTCTATCTTGCTATGGATAAGCAGAAAGAAAATGGAAGACAAGGAAGTTAGATGTCTACTTTGTACCTAGAGTTGATTAACATCCAGCGTGTTCTCAGGAAGCTCGCAGTCTAGTGGAAATGAGGAAGACAAACATCTAACTATCGTATGATGAGGGCTGTATTAAAAATATGTTTGTATTGTCATCAGATCACAGATTGCCTGCGATTATTCCTGTCTAAGGGGATCTGAAAGACTTCACAGAAGAGTAACGTTTCAACCAGCCTTGCTTTTTTTTTTAGAGACAAAGTCTCACTTCATCGCCTTTGGTAGAGTGCTGGGGCATCACAGCTCACAGCATCCTCCAGCTGTTGGGCTTAGGTGATTCTCTTGCCTCAGCCTCCCAAGTAGCTGGGACTTACAGGCACCCGCCACAACACTCGGCTATTTTTTTGTTGCAGTTTGGCAGGGGCTGGATTCGAACCCATGGCCCTCGGTATATGGGGCCAGCGCCCTACTCACTGAGCCACAAGCGCCGCCCCAACCAGCCTTTCCAGTCTGACTTGGAGATGGGCAGGTGGGGTGAAGAGCCATCTATACCAAGTGTAAAGAGTCCAGCAGAACAGCATCTTAGCACAGGGGTGGATCCGGGAGAAGGGTAATAGGACGGAGAGGTAGATTGGTGACCAGATGTCCCAGAGTCACAGCACAAAGAAATAATCATGTATGAATTGTATGAAATAAATATGCATAAATTGCTGATCTGCCTCCGGCCTATTACAGAACACACTCTCTTATCTGCTCTTCATTCTGTACGTTTCCCGTAAAAGCTCATGAGCTTCACGGCCCTCACACAATTAAAGAAAGTATTTCCACCTTATTCTCCACCCCTTCTCAAGCCGGCTATCTTCCCCCCAGGGATGAATTGAAATTCAAAGCCCACATCCTTACCAGGGAAGGTACAAATGGAGTCTTTTATTTTTATTTTTTCCCCTCCATTTCTTCCTGATTAGACGGGGCGGAACAGTTCCTACAGCAGGGATCGATGTCTCCTCTCCTTTATATTCAGTCTCCACCGATTGCGGCCAAAACCTGAGAGTTAGAGAGCAAGGGCTCGAATAGACAAGTGTCCAGTTGTATGAAGGTTCACGTCGGTTCAATATCTGATGTTCTTCTTTTTCCCTGGAATAATGGTGTTTGCTCCAAAATCAATAAGTTTTTGTGAAGGGAAAAAGCTGAACACTTACAGAGTTAGGTACTAATTGAAGGGAGAAAACAGATGTGGATGGCAAGATTCTCTCAAAACACAGGTGTTTCTCCTGTAAGACGTAGCCATTGCCTGGGTTCTTGGGTGCATTTGTGTCTGTTTGATGTTAGCACAAGTTATGTTAAATGTAAGGTTAGAGAACTGGTTTTTCGTATTTTTATGCATCTATTACTTTTTCACTGTGCCTTAGTATCTATTTTAACCTCTGTTGGAGGAGATGGGGAGTAAATATTGAGAGAATATGGGGGAAGTTACAACCAATTGCTTTGGTAATTCAACCATCCTGATATTTGCACCGTTAACTTCACCTTGGACTAATAGTTTTCAACTGACTCCACTGTAAAGAGAATTGACTTACCCAGGTTTGGGAGCATTCTTCTTTTGCCTCCAGAATAAATTATTCTCAGAACATTTTAAATCATTTTCATCAAAGAAACTAAGTAGTATTGAGAAAAGGTAAAAACAATATAATGTATTGTTAAAATACTAAGAGATTTTTAGGGGCTGTTGATCTAGCTAATTATAGCTGCTAAACAATTTTTATAATAGGCAAAAAGTTAGGGGAAATTTTGGAGATGGCAATAACAAAATGCTTAGAAAAAAGACTACCCACCATAAAAGCTGCTGAACACAGAGACTCCCTCCAGAATGTGACCTAGCTGAGCTGAGCACACCTGTTTTATCTGCCCATGTCCTCTATGAGTAAACAAAATCCTGAACATAAAGGGCTCCTGAATGCTGCTTTTTTCTTGGTAATTTGCTTTTGTATGAAATATCTCTTTGACTGTCCAAATACAAAATAACCAATAGTAACGATAAAAGAAACTGGTTCTCCCAACATGCCATTTGTCCGGTTCCCATGGTGCTGGCACGGCAAAGTATCCAGCCAGCTCTAGAGACGCCAACAACTGCCCACAATCCTCCAATAGGCCAGAAACTGCTACCATTACAGAACAAAGCAATAATTTAGAAAGCGTTGAAGCAATGTAAAATACAATCTTTGAAATGTAGAAGGCAGCAGATTTAATCATGAGCCAGACCTGTACAATCGGGCAATTCTGAAGTCTCATAAAATAGCCCATCATAAGAGGCTTGTTTGATCCTAAAGTAGGGAACATCTGGAGCTAAGAAATGACCTGGAATTGTAAGATCGGCAGTTCAGCAACTAGCTTCAATTCCCTCGCTTTTATGATCATAATGGAATAATCAAAAAAAATTTCAGTTTCTGGAAATCACCGGAGAGATAACAGTCCAAGCCCTCAACTTACGAGTGAGGAATCTGAGTCTCAGAGAGACTATGGGGAAGGCTTAGCCCAAACCACCAACAGCCAACATCCCTCATTTCGTCAATTTTGTTATCTGATCCACAGAGGGCCATGATAGGAGATCAAAACACAAGGGCCAACCCACACACCTAACACGGTGAGGATAAAGAAAAGATTAACAACAGAAACACAGACACGTATTCCCTGCTGTTCAGGAGCTCACGAATGAATCAGGGACTCCAGTTCATCATGCAAATGGAACATATATTTAGAGAAGAAACAGAAATATATAAGAGCAATAGAGGTGTTGAGTGGTGTGATACATCCTGGAAGGGCCATAGAGAGCGGGAGGAAAAGGGTTGCTATTCATGAAATGCTTCAGCAGCCTGGGATGAAAGCGAGGGATGAACACAGCCAGAATCGCTCACACAGGGGGTGGACTCTCAACTCCTCCCCTTGCCTGAAACTGCGGCCTTTCATTTCCCCCTTTGGCAAATTACCTTGCCCCTCACTGCCTTCCCTAGAGAATGGGCATAGCCATCAAGCCCTGTTCTTCAGGGCTGGAAAAGAATAAATAACAAAGAAAGTGAACACCCAGTCGAAGATGAGGGCCTAATAAATGCCTGAGTAGTCAGCATCCAGCTCCGCAAGAACACTACACACAGCATATAGCGTCTGGGTTTCTAGATGATTATGTAGCACCAGTTTGGGTTGAATTTGTCAGGGAGGTGACAGGGTTCGTTTACACAGTCTGTTATTAATTACTGTGAAGGATATTCGAGACCCTGAAATGCTGATAATTTCTCAGATGAAGTGAAGACATCTGCCCCCATTGTGATGTGAGAACGTAATTGTCATCAGCAAAATAATGTTCTTCTTACATTGAAACAGAAAAATAAAGTTGTACCATTAAATATTTCAATGAAAGGGGAAGCATTTCATGCTTCGGGGTGATTTTTAAATCCACTTTGGTGCTTTCATCTTATCCTGCAAATCACATGGAGGGGGTGTTTAAATGAACGTATTTTACTTTTATTTTTTAAAAAAATGAAAACTTCTTTTTAAAGAAGATGTGGATTTTCAGAAGCTGTGTTCATGACTGCTTTGATGTTAAGCCTTTTCTTTATCTTTGTTGTTGTTGTTGTTTATATTGAATATGCGCAAAGGAATATTTATAATGCACAAGGTATAGAGAGTAACGATGGACGAACAGCCGTGTTACCATCACGCGGCTTAAAGAACTAGAACTTGACCTTCATGCCTCCTGTAGCTTCACCTTAATCTCAACCTCTCAACCACTATTCTAAATTATGCATTAACCAATCTTCTGCTTATCTTTATAGTATTACATAAATATGCACATATCTCTGAGAAGTGTTATGCAATTTTCCCTGTTTTTACACTTTACTCAAAGGATTGTACTGTATGCACTCCTCTGCAAGTTGATTTTTCATTCACTATTACGTTCATGAGATTCACCCTCGTTCATCAATCAGCAATGGTTCATTCATACCCCTTGCTGTCTAGTTCCCCAGGATGTGGGTGTTCAGGAATATGTTGATGCTACAAACATTCTCTCCTGTGCTTCTTAAGAGTTCTTTTAAAAGTGTGTTCCAGACAAGACTCCCACGCATCAGTGGAGCCAGTTCAGTAAGTCTCAACCAGTATTAGACTAGAATAAAAAATATCAGAGTGAAATGCAAGTCATCTCGTAAGTATTACACCAATTTTTATTTCACTTTCTGTGTGTGTGTGCTGTCCTGGTTTAATATATGTTTCTTATTCTAAGGCTTTCTTAGCCTTAGAATATTTAAGACGCAGCACCCTAGAGCAGAGTTTCTCAGGGTGAACACAGGATGAACACAAGGTGAACACAGGGCGAGGCACACCCCTCGCCTACAGATCCTGACTCAGTGGCCCAGGGGAGGGCCTGAGACTCTGCATTTCTAGTACCTGCCCAGGTAACCATTTCCAGCTGCTGTTGGTTGGGGCCCACCCTTTGAATACAAGATACTATGTTAAGGGATGTTACGCTGAGTTGTAGGACGTACACGTGATCATCCTTAACTGGATTAAACCAAATTTTTCCCAACATTGTTGGGCTGATTTTTAAGTTCCCATTGATCTATATTTTCACCAAAAATTGGTCTTAACAAACTAAAACTTGCCAGTTGACAAGCACAAAGGAGAATCTCTATAATTCTATTCTGTGTTTCCCTAACTATTCACAGGACAGCATATGTTCACAATATTATTGGCTATTCGTGATTTCTCTTGAGGGAAATGGTTGGTCAAGTCTTTTGACCATGTTCCTATTCAGTTTTATTTTCTTACTGATTTATAGGGGTTCTGTATATTTTCCAGACACTTGTCCTATGATGGTGTGAAAACATCTCTTGTGGCATCTGGGCACACAGGTAAGGCTGCTGCCCAAGAGGAAGGGTTGGAACTCAATGGCTTTTTGGTTTTAAGCCAGTGACAGAAGCGTAGGAAGAAGGTGAGTGGACATGCGTTTATACAAAGAAGTCTGGCTACAATTATTTTCCCATGAGTTTTATGAACCGAGGGGTTAAAAAGAAAGAAAACATTCAACAGCAAAATCTTGGTTTTAAAAGACCTGAGATTCATTGGAACCAAATATTACCATGGGGTTTTGAAAGTCTGAAATCAACATGTAAGCTAACCCCAAGATCTAGGTATTGCTGTGACATTCAAGTATCCGGGAACAATCCAAGTACCATACCCATTAGTGACAGAACTCTGCTAAGGCGGTGCAAGTGCCTCAGATTGGCATTCAGCTTAATCACTGATACTGTGTTACTAATTATAGCATGACACCATGCAAAAGTGGTACTTTTTAAAAGGCTGGCAAATGGCATTATTCTAATAAGTCATTAGGAAATTGCTTTTTGAGGACGCAATGAAAGTACAAGTTTCTCCAATTAGGGGAATTATGTGGAATTTATGAGATATTTGAGCACGCATGATCTGTAGCTAGTGGCCAATTTGAAACAGACCAAGCCATTGGGAAGGCTGGGTAATGAGATCCAGATTGACTAATCTGATTCATCGCATGAGAAAAACAATCATGGGGCATCAGTGGGGGGGCGTCACAAGAGTGCTTGTCCTCCAGTGACACCCACCAAAGGCTCCCACCCAACACCTGTGCTTAAAGCTAAAATAAAGATGTCAAGATGGGCCTAATCTTTGGTAGTATTAGCCAACCTTGTCTAATGACATGGGTGAGCAAGAGAAATAAATGATTATTAGTCAATTGGACAGCCCCCAAACATGGGTGTGATGTCTAGGGCTTACTCATAAGTTGAGGAAGAGTTGTTGGACGTAGGAAACGAGATGAGGGATGGTTACAAGTTTAAGAGTAAAATATCCTGCAGTTCTTTCCATGACCAGATAGAATATTTTTGTTCAAATACTCTTGTCTGCAGAAACTCAGCCTTAAATTTGAAAAATCACCATGCAGACTCTGTATGTATGTAACTGTATGTGTGCAAATGTGTGTTGGAGGTGATGGGGAGAGAAAGAAAATATGTGTTCAGCTTTATTTTCACACTTGTCAAAGAGTATCCATGCTACAACTCAGATTCCAGTTAAACTATTTGCAAAGGCTCAGGAATATCTTCTTTAACCATTTTTGAAACTGCCTGTGAGAAACTACTTTTTTCTAAGGCTGAAGTTACTGATTATTCCCAGAAATGGATTTCTACATTTAACAGTCCCACATACTCCTCTAAGATTAAAATTTTTCACCTGGAAATTGGTATCCCTGTTTGAGTTCCTTCAGGTTCAATATGCCCAATGTTTGCAGTGGCTCAGAAGATTTGAACGTGTTTCCCCAACTCCAGTTTCCAAACACTTCTTCAAAATCTTTTACAGAATATCTTTGCTTGTGATTTTTAAAAGAACTTAGATGTATTGCTTATTTGGCCTTTTGGCTAAGATCAAATGAAAGAGCTTGGATTTGACAGATGTGTTCTAAAGAATCTAGAATCTAGGGATAGACTAATACAGCATGATTAAGATATGCCAAGTCATAGGTTATTATAATTGTCCTAGGTGGGCAAAATTAACTGATATCAAGCAGGTTCAATAGTCATTAACATAGAACTGCAAACTAATACAGCCTCTTTGGAAACAAGTATGGAGAATCCTCAAAGAATTCAAATTAGACCTCCCATTTGACCCCACAATCCCACAACTAGGCATCTACCCAGAATTTAAAAAAATCCTTTTATCATAAAGACACTTGCACTAGATTGCTTATCGCAGCTCAATTTATAATAGCCAAGATGTGAAAACAGCCTAAATGCCCATCAACTCTTGAATGGATTAACAAACTGTGGTATATGTATGTCATGGAATACTATTCAGCCATAAAAAAGATGGAGACTTTACGTCATTTGTATTAACCCGGATGGAGCTGAAACACATTCTTCTCAGTAAAGTATTACAAAAATGGAGAAGCAAGTATCCAATGTACTCAATACTAATATGAAGCCAGTAGATGATCTAATTCATGCCCACATAGGAGAAAAATTCAGTTCAATTCAAGTTGGGGTGCTCCCACTTAATGGACACAATGTAGGGGTGTATGGCACACCTTTTGGGTGAGGGACACAACTACAAGAGGGACTCTACCTAACAAAATCAAAGATTGTGACATGGTTGTTTGTACCCTCACATTAACCTGAAATTAAAAAAATAAAAGACAGTCATTAACAAATGAGGTTCTGATGAACAGCTCTTCAAGTGGAGGGAGTTTTGTATATACTTATAAATGCGCACACACGTGTACATACAGTGTGTGTTTACACACACACACAGCATCATTCCGAAGCCCACTTAACAGGAAAATGTCCATCAATGAGAAAAACAGGTGGTTCAGGGCCTGTAGACTAAAATTTTACCCCCTGAAATTTCGGGACAAATTTTACTTTCTCTACTTGATTTCCCAAAGACACAGAGCTCAGTTCTGTTTTACAGGGATTTAAACAATGGAGTAAGATTCTTAAAAAGACATAAATTCTGCTAGCCATTTCCTTAGATGTCTGATACAATTTGTAGTCTGAAAACGTTGTGACTTTGATCTTACACGGAGCAAAATTCATGAAATGACTCGGTTGCTCTCAGCACAAAGGAGAATAGACACTTTTTTTGAAAGAAGCAATGGACTTGTTCAAGGTTTGACATCTCACAAACATTTTGGTTTTTTGATCAGAATGGATGGTGATTTACTTACACCCTGACTTTACTGTCAGATAATTTATAAGTTTACTTCTCAGAGAACTGTGGAAAATCATGGGAGGGATTGGGGAGGGCCAAGGAGGCACTGGGAACTCAAAAATGCATGAAACATGTTGCCTGACTGAGGAGCTGAGTCTCATGAAGGAGACAGACATGAAACACAAAGATCTAATAAAACTATAGTGATTGCTAACCTGACAAGAAAAACGAATGGAAATCATTTGAAGTGTGCTGCACCAGAGAGGGCAGAAATCCTGGCCCCTTTTTACATCTGAATCTCACAGGTCTGTTTTGAGGGCTGAGCTGTATGTGGGAGGTACACCATTTGATTTTTGCAAACAGCCTTTACTTTAAGAGAACTCGGCTGTGAAATTTATAGAAATTATTCCTGAAGCTGAAAAAAATTTTTCTTTTCTTTTTTTTTTTTTTTTTTTTTGCTTTTGGCTATTTTTTTAAACTCTTCTAGAATCCAGAGACACTATATGGTCCAGCATGAGTCACAGGTGACCATAATTACTCAAAGCCTTAGTTTACATAGCACTTAATGCAAAGAACAGGATCCCTCAGCCCCTCTCATGTCACTAAGATTTCCAAGGAGCAGGGCCAAGTGGTTACTGTTTTTGGTCCTTGGAAGACTCCAAGACTTGAGGCACAAAAAGGCAAAGTGTTTGGCTGAAGGATACAGACAGAAGAGTTGCTAGCACAGGGACCTGTGCTGATGGCTCCTGGCTGGCCCTGTCTATTGTAATCCTGCCAGAAGCCACCTGCTCCCTTTAAGGTGTAGCATTACTAGTTTATACCACAGCATCACATAGGTTATTCCAACTTAGCCTACATGATAACATTGATCACTCTCTGGCATTTACTGCAGTGTCCTTTATTAATGCATTGAATTTGTTCATTGAACAACTATTTCTTTCTTTCTTTTTTTTTTTTTTTCGAGACAGAGTTTCACTTTGTCACCCTGGGTAGAGCGCCATGGCATCATAGTTCACAGCAACCTCAAACTCTTGGGCTCAAGCAATCCTCTTGCTTTATCCTCCTGAGTCGCTAAGATCACAGGTGCGCACTACAATGCCCAGCTATTTATTCTTTTAGAGACAGGATCTCCCTCTGATTCAGGCTGGTCTTGACTCCTGAGCTCAGGTAATCCACCCAGCTCAGCCTCCCAGAATGCTAGGATTACAGGCCTGAGCCACCATGCCCAGCCCTGAACAAGTATTTCTTAAATACTCACTACATGCCAGTCACTGATAGGCACTGGGAACTCAAAAATGAATGAAATGGGATTGGTGCCTGTAGCTCAAGTGGCTAGGCTGCCAGCCACATACACCAGAGCTGGTGGGTTCAAATCCAGCTCGGGCCCACCAAAGAACAATGACAACTACAACCAAAAACTAGCTGGGCTTTGTGGTGAGCACCTGTAGTCCCAGCTACTTGGGAGGCTGAGGCAAGAGAATCACTTAAGCCGAAGAGTTGGAGGTTGCGGTGAGCTGTGACGCCATGGCACTCTACTGAGGGCAACATAGTGAGACTCTGTCTCAAAAATAAATAAATAAATAAATGAAATGTTGCCTGACTGAGGAGCTAAGTCTCATGAAGTGAACATATGTGAAAATAAATAGACAAAATGCTTGAAAAGGCAGAGAAAAAAAATAGTGTAGGAGCTCAGTGAAAGAGAGTTAAAGTCACTCAACCATGATTTCATTTTTAGACCTTTCTGTACCCCATTCCCTAGCACGGTGCACAAGCACTTAGTAAGTGTGTATTAGGATGGAAAGCTGAATGGATGAGAAGAGACTTCAGCCCAGAGGACGTCACACAGAAGAACAGCCCAGCTGAGCCCAGTCGATCCATAAAGTTGTCACAGAAATAAAATCGTTGTTATTTTATGCCATTAGGTAACAGGATGGTTTATTTCATAGTGATGAATGGAACACAACTATTCTGGGCTATTCTGGCCCCTAGGTTTCTGAAACAGAATTTCATCATTCTTATTATTCATTAGGGAAGATTTCACTTGTAACAGCCTTTGTTTAAGTGAGTTTTTTGTTTGTTTTTGAGACAGAGTCTCACTCCCTTGCCCAGGGTCAAAGCACACTGGTGTCATCACGGCTCACAGCAACCTCAAACTCCTGGGCTCACGCAATTCTGCCAGAGCCTCTGGAGTAGCTGGGACTCCAGGCACTCACCTCTCAGCCCAGCTAATTTTTCTGGAGATGGTATCTCAATGTTGCTCAGCATGGTCTCAGACTTCTGGCCTGGAGCGATTTTCCCAACTTATTCTTGTAGAGTATTAGGATGAGGAGTGTGAGACACTGCAGCACACCAGTTGGGTTTTTTCCCCACTTTGGGCCAGAGCTGTTTTTAAGAGACAATTTGTTGCTCCATCATTCAGGCTGGAGTTCAGTGGCTCAGTCATCACTCACTGTAACCTTGAATTCCTGGACTTGAGTGATTCTCTATTCCTCCAAGTAGCTGGAAATACAGGAGCATACCACCACACCCAGATTTTTGTTGCTGTTGTTATTCTTTTGGGTGAGGGGTTGGTAAAGACAGAATCTCTTTGTTGTCTGGGCTAGCCTTGAACTCCTGGCCTCCCAGATTATAGATTTGAGCCACTGTAACATTCCCAGCTAAATGAGAATTTAATTGAGGAATGTTTATTTTTGCTGTATCTTCCTTGCTGAAAAAGTAAATCAAAAAATGCCAAAGCAAAACATAATTACTATGTTGGCTAACTCTTCTACAAAAAGCTTATAGATGAATATTAGGTTTCAGATGGAAGTTATTTAGAATTAGCCTCAACTCTTTAGGGAACAAAAACCTCTAAAAACTAGTTAATGGTGATTCTGGGAGGCTAGCAGGTAATCAGGAGTTTAGAGGGGGAAAAAAATGTTTATCTTGTGGCCCTTGTCATGGCATAATACCCAATTTGGGCTAATATCTGTAAATGGAGAATAGCTATTAGCAAATCAATTAATTAGGGTCTTGTTGGTTTTTTTAGTGTCAACTGTATTTGTTTGTTTGATCTGAGGCATCCTTAGATTATTTATAATCATTCCCGCCAAACAACAAAAGATAATAAGGTTGAATCTCACAAGTATAGAGAAATTAGAAGATAGCTTTTATCCTAGATACTTTGTCTCAGGCAATAGTTTCAGAGCCAAAGCCTTGTTTTCAAGACAAAGTTGTTTATTGAAGTTAATAAAAGACTAACTTGGCGTCAGCCCCATATGCTGGAGGTGGCTGGTTCAAACCCAGCCCCAGCCCCGGCCAAAAAACTGCAAAAAAAAAGTGTAATAAAAGACTAACTTTCATAATAAATTTTCTGAGAGGGCAATAATTAATTAAACTTGCTTGAGGAAAAAAATATTATAGATACAGGGACTTTTGTTCAGAATGAATAGATGAGAGTATTTCTTTACATCTTATTTTTGCTTTTTAACCCCAGTAGTCATTTTCTTGCGTAGGATCTGAGAAAGAAATCTACACTTCTAGCAGCAAACTGAGGCAGAGGATGAGTAATTGCTTTCTTCAAAAGCATAAACATACCCACCAGCAGTACTTACAATCTAAGAAACTCTAATTCTGTCTTCATTTCTCAGTACCACACTTGTCTTTTATCAATACATACCTGAAGGTTATTTTTCTTCGTTCTACAACTCCGTCTCAGCCTAATTCTTTATCTGATCACTTTTATTCCACTTCATTATAAAACAAAAAAAGAGAGGTTCCATTTTAGCTCCAGAAAAATAGAAAACTCCTTCTCTCTAGCAAGCTGGAAAGTGGCTCTTATAAGAAAATAATTACCTAATTAAAGTGCTCAATCGAATCAGTTACCACAAGCCCAATTAAATCAAGCTGCCTACAGGAATATATTATACTTGATAAGAAGGGGAGTTAGTGACACAAACGTGAAGATCACACTCTACCTTTAAAAGTTGCTGTATTTTTCTGATAAAATTTTGTTTGTTTGTTTGCTTGCTTGTTTGTTTTAATATGCCAGGGAGGCTACATACCTAGTAGTGAGAACACTGAATACCTATTTTTCTAATTCAAGAGCTCAAGGTCAGATGTTTGCTTCATCAATGAACTTCTAGCCACCAGTTCATGAACATGAAAGGCATTAATGAACAGTTTATTATAAAACCATCTTGTTTCTTTTTCATCATGGTAAGCAGATGGTGACGGTGGTGGTGACCATCATTCAGTGTCCCCGAATTATGAACGATGGAAAAAAGGCCCCAAACTTGGAGCAGGAAAGATATGTTGGTTCTTTTTTTGAGACACAGTCTCAGTCACCCATGGTAGAGTGCTGTGGTATCACAGCTCACAGCAACCTCAAACTCTTGAGCTCAAGTGATCCTCCCACCTCAGCCTCCCAAGTAGCTGGAACTACAGGTGCCTGCAACAACACCCAGCTAGTTTTTCTATTTTTAGTAGAGATGGGGTCCTGCTGCTCAGGCTGGGAAATGTTGGTTCTCTTTGACCATAGCAAAGTATCTGTGCATTTCCCAACCCGAGAACCCCATTTCTTTGAGATCTGCGACGTGTTTTTGTCATGCTGAGTCAGCATTTCTTTCTATACTGTTTTTTCCATGGGCTGGAGTCCTAGGCTTTTCTTCTCTTTTCTACTTTCAGTCTCATCTACGGTGGTTTCTCTTCATGTCACAGAGGCAGCCAAGACACTCACCATTTCTCCTCTGCTCTGGCAGAGCTGCTCTGCCAGTGGAAGAAGTAGAAAATTCTGGAAAAGAAGAAAAAAAAACATTAAACTGGACATTTCAGGGATACCTGCCAACCAACCAGCAAAAGCTAAAAGACAAGATTGAATCTTACAAGTATGTAAGAATGAGAAAACAACTTTCATCTCCGATGCGTGGGCTCTAGTCCTATTTCCAAAGCCTCAGCCTGTTAGGCAGTGTCTCTTACTGAAGTTAATAAATAACTCACTTTCATAATAAATTTTCTAAAAGAGCAATAATTAATTAAATTTTCTTGGGAGAGGGGAGTCCTAGATTTGGGGATATTTGTTCCAAATGAAAACATGAGGATTTTTTTTTTTTTTTCAGGACTTCAAGACCAGTCTGAATAAGAGTGAGATCCCATCTCCACTAAAACTTGAAAAACTAGCTAGGCATCCTGGTGGGCAGTCCCAGCTACTCGGGAGGTTGAGGTGGGAGGATCACATGAGCCCAGGAGTTTGAGGTTACTGTGAGCTGTGACACCACAACACTCTACCCAGGGTGACAGAGTGAGACCCTGTCTCAAAAAAAAAAGAAGAATTTTTTTGAGTCCCAATGGTCAGTTGGGAGGTAAAGTACTTTAGAGGCAGCATGCAAAGAAACATCGCGAGAGTTTTTAAGGTTAATTTTTTAGGTTAACTTTTGTTTTTGTTGTTGGGTTTTTTGGTTTTGTTTTGTTTTGTTTTTTGCAGTTTGGGGCCAGGGCTGGGCTTGAACCTGCCACCTGAGGCATATGGGGCCAGCACCCTACTCCTTTGAGCCACAGGCGCTGCCAATGAGGTTAATTTTTTAAAAGAGTCCTCAGAAGCTCTATTTCTAGCTTCTGTTCCCATGGGGCCTTGTATCTTTACAATAAATTCCCTTTTTCCTGGAGGTATTTGAGTCAGCCTTTGTTGCGACCATCAAGGGTCTAACACGGATGTGGGATGTTTTCCAATTTGTGAAACAACATTAAAACACAACTAGCAACTGGCTAGTAAGTTGCTAACATGTAAAGGAGCTGCTCCTAAGAAGTTTGGAAAGTTTACAGAAATTTGGAAATATCTACTTTAACTTGTGTCTGACATATACCTTTCTCTAAATAGTGTATAACTCTCGCATTCATATTATGACAATAATGTGATAGATATTTGACATTTGCGGCATAGGGATGTGGATTTAAAGGATCCCATCTTTAGGCTTTTGAAATCACAACAGAACCTGGGCGGCGCCTGTGGCTCAGTGAGTAGGGTGCCGGCCCCATATACCGAGGGTGACGGGTTCAAACCCAGCCCCGGCCAAACTGCAACAAAAAAATAGCCGGGCGTTGTGGCGGGTGCCTGTAGTCCCAGCTGCTCGGGAGGCTGAGGCAAGAGAATCACGTAAGTCCAAGAGTTAGAGGTTGCTGTGAGCTGTGTGACGCCACGGCACTCTACCCGAGGGCGGTGCAGTGAGACTCTGTCTCTACAAAAAGAAAAAAAAAAAAAAAAAAGTGAAATCACAACAGAACCTAAAAATTTCTCCCTGGAAGGATATATGTATTTACCGAGCATCATTAATTTCTAAGAGGTATTTTTCTACTATCTGAGGAGGTTTTTTTGTTTTGTTTTGTTTTTTTACTTTAGCTGGTACTCACATAGTCTCTCGTTTGCCAAAACTAATATTCATCTCTCTCTCTCTCTTTTTTAATATTACCACTGCTTTTTAATACTTCCAAAGTATCTTTGGAAAATTTCTGTGAGTCTATTTCTCACTTTATCTCAGAGCCCTTTGAAGTCGGTGGGAGCTCTGTGCTCACATCAGCTCCATGGAGAGAGGAGGCAGAGGAGGAATGGGGCCAACAGAAAAATAGCCTGATGTACACAGTGACGCTTTCCTATCTGTGATGTGTCCCAAAGGTCTGAGCTCAGAAGCTATTCTAATGACAGAATTCTTCAAGGAGAGAAAAAAAAAAAAAGTCGCAAAATGTGGCCAAGAGCTAGTCAAAATAGGAAGGAGAAAAATCAGCAATTTAATGGGAATTTTAATGAATGCCTATTCCAGGTTCTAGGAATTCGTAATAAAGTTTGTTAGAGACAAACTTAGCTTCAATTGTAGTCATGACACAAGGTTGCCTAGAAAGCATAGATTTTAGACTTGATGGGTCCAGTCAGGTCTCTCCAACTCCCCACTCCCAGCCATTGACAAGTGTCCTCTATCCTCTAGGACCAGGGGAATCAGAGAGCAAGGAGGAGCACTCAGCAGAGCCGACTGGAGGGGGACTCCCTTGGTGAAACACCCAGCAGGTGCAGGAGATGTGTTTCTGGATATGGTTATCCTGCTAGAGAGCAAGTGCCTTCATTCCCCTCTGCTGTCTTCCTGAGGCCATGTGGGAGTCCCCCATGGAAATGCTCTTCAGATTGTAGCGCTCCTTACCCTTGGAGAACTACTAGAATCCACTCCTGCTATGAACCTTTCAGACGTGTGACACTCCCACCCTGGCCACTGACGAAACCAGGATAGACACCTGACCCCAGCTAGGCTGATAGGACTTTTTTTTTCAGAACTTGAAAAACACATCCCTAAATGACTGAAAACCCTGTCTGAAAACCCTAGGCAGTCTTTGTTGGTCTTGAGAACTGAGCAGAGGAAGACTCAGGGTTGTGAAGACTCTGCTCCCATCTGTGCACGTGGCAGCAGAAAAGAAATAGTCTGTGGACAGGAATAAATGAAGCAAATTCATAGGGAGAAGCTGAGACATGATCCTGAGTGGAACAGAAAGACAGAGGAGAAACGGAGGGTTGGCTGCTTCCCCATTTCTGGGTTCTCTCCCTACTGAGACCTGTCTAGCCTTGAATTTCTTCAGTTCTCTTGTATTCTTTTATCTTCCTTCTTTGTCATTTAAACTTGTGAAGACTGGTTTCTATCTTTTCAAACAAAACCCTGAGAGCATGACTAGAAGGATAACGTTAGCAACTGCAATGATGTTATAACTAATATATATATATATTTATTTTTTTTTTTTTTAGAGACAGAGTCTCACTTTATGGCCCTCGGTAGAGTGCCATGGCATCACACAGCTCACAGCAACCTTCAACTCCTGGGCTTAAACAATTCTCTTGCTTGAGTGTTTATTATGCACTTTGAGGGATTTGAGATATATTTTCTCATTGAATTTTCACAACAAATCTATGAAGCTGGTCACCCCATTTTTATGTTTATAGTAATTATTTGCCCAAGGACATGCATAACTCATTCCAAAAATAATGGGTGGATGCTATATAACAATCGTGGTTGAGATTCTGGTACCCAAAATAAACAAAAACAAACCAACAGCACATCTTACAAAATCTGAGATGTCCTCAATTATAAAAATCCATTTTTTTGTTTCCATTTTTTCCCCCAACTTTTTATTTTGCAACTTTTCAAATACAAAGAAAAGTTGAAAGTATAGTACAGTAAACACTCTCACCCTCTTTCCCTAAATTCATTTTGGATAAATGCAATTGTTAACATTTTACCACATCTGCTGTATGTGGGTGTGCATGTATGTATATTAGCATATACACATAAATATACTTTTTTTGCTAAACTGAGAGTAAGTTGCAGGCAGATTCCTGGTATTTCATTCCTAAATTCTCCAGTCGGTACTGCCTAAGAACAAGGATAGGCCCCTGCAGAACCACAAGAGATTTAACATTATAATTGTAACTAATATATAGTTACTGAGACTGAATTGTTTCCTCCTTATATTCGTATATTGAAGTCCTTAACTGTGGAGTTGGCCCTCCATATCCATCAGGTCCATATCCAAGGACACAACCAACTGCAGATTGAAAATATTCAGGAAAAAAATTCCACAAAGTTCTAAAATCCAACACTTGAATTTGTCACACCCCAAGTACTACATTGAAGTTACATGAATGAAGTGATATGTTGGCATCACACTAAGTATTATGAGTAATCTAGAGATGATTCAAATTATCCAGGGAGACGTCCAGAGGCTGTCTGTAGATACCACACCAGCTTATATAAGGGACTTGTGCATCTTTGAATTTTGGTATTCTCAAGGGGTCCTGAAACCAATCCCCATGCGTATAGAGGGATGATTATATTTGGAAATAGGGCCTTTAGGAGGTAATTAAAGTTAAGTGAAATCATAAGAGTGAGGCCCTGAACTGATGTGATTAGTGCCCTTTTAAAAGGAGACACTGGAGAACTTGCTCTAGCTCCCTTTCTCTCTAACATTCTGTCACCTCCCCCACTAGGCTCAGAGAAAAGACCACAAAAGGACCCAGCAAGGAAGCAGCCAGCTACCAGCCAGGAAGAGAGCCCCTGCCAGAAACAAAACCCTACCAGAACCGCCATCTTGGACTCTCCAGCTTCCAGAACCAAGAGAACAAATTTCTATTGTTTAAACCACACAATCTGTGGCTTAACACTTTTGCCATGGCAGCCAGAGCAGCCTAATATTACATCTTCAGGTTCCCCCAAGTTATCAAAACTAATTCTCTTATTGCTGTTGCTTTTTTAAAAAATTATGAACTCATCAAAACTCACATGTTGTATATTTGATTGTTATGTTTCATTAGTTTCCTTTAATCTGCTTCCCCTGCCTTTTGTGATCATTCCAGATACACCTTCATTTTAATTATCATGGAGAAAAGAAAGTACTGCCATTTATATGGTAAGATGCCATCAGCCGTAAGATGAGTCCTATTAAACGCTGCAATTCAATATGTTGAAATGTGAGAAAATGGTACACCTTAGAATTGATTAATATGATATTTCTGCCTGCATGTTTTATAATGAGAAAGTTGCACATAATAATTAAAAGTTTGGAAAGTATATCCAGTAAGAAAAAGAATTTTTTAAAAAACTGAGAGCACTTAGTTTAGAGAACAGGTTAAAAGGCAATTTTATAATAAGCTTTAAATGTATAAAGAACTCTAAAATGGAAAAGGGTGACAGCCTTTTTCTATAACTCTAAGAAAACAGAAGAAGAAAAGAGAAAGTAAATGGGTTTAAAACATAAAGCAAGGGTTTTAAGTTAGATATATATTAAAGAATCTTTTTCTGAACAGAAATACTTTTTTAAAATATTTAAAATAGTCCCTTTCTCCAGAGATGTGGTCATAATATTTCAGGGTGAGAAGTGAGCTTTCACACAAATTTTGTTGAGCAAACATATGTAGCCTGATGGGACAGGGGACAGAAGACATTTGGGAGGTGAAATGTCCAGGGCTGAGGCACAGAGTCATTATAATCAGGTCCCAGACACAACGGTAATTTTTTTTGGCTGAAGGATAAAGTCCAGGGAATCATGAGAAATGTGTTTGTCAGGCATAAAAATGGAAGAACCAGAAAGTTGTTGACAGAGTGAAAGAGAATTCAAGCGTCAGTAAAGGACCATGAAGAGGAGACAAATGTGCTTCGACGGTGACACTACATAACGGGCAGCCACCCCTGATTAGAGAATTGTTATAACAAAACTCAGATTTAATGAATTTTCGTTGTTGTTTTTAGGCCTTATGGGTAGGTTGCCTTGGGAAAAGCCAGGAGCACAGGTGGGATGCCCAGCTGGAGAGCACTGCAGGGGTCAGCCCTGTGCATGGATGGGCTCAGTATGTGCCCCCAACCTCCCAAACCCCCCACAGAGGCAGTGGAGGCTTAAAAATCCACCATTAGAATGTATTTCTCTGACTTCCTATAAACTTATTATACACACACATTAGTTTGCTAGGACTGCCAAAAGACAAATACCATAGACTGGTTATTTTTCTGTTTTTTTTTTTTTTTTTTTTTTTTTGAGACAGTCTCATTTTGTCACCCCGGGTAGAGTGCCAGGGCGTCATAGCTCACAGCAACCTCAGACTCTTGGGCTCAAGGGATCCTCTGTGCCAGGGTGTCATAGCTCACAGCAACCTCAAACTCTTGGGCTCAAGGGATCCTCTTGCCTCGGCCTCCCAAGTAGCTGGGACTACAGGTGCCCACCACAACACTGGGCTATTTCCCAGCTACTTTTGGTAGAGACAACTTCTCACTCTTGCTCAGTCTGATCTGGAACTCCTGAGCTCAAGTAATCCACTCCCCTCCTCCTCCCAGAGTGCTAGGATTACAGGTGTGAGCCACCATGCACCCAACCAGAACGGGTGGTTTAAACAACATAAATGTCTTTTCTTGCAACTTCACAGTCTGTGAAGTCCAAGATCAAGGAGTCGGCAGCCTTGGTTTCTAAGACCTCCCTGCTTGGCCTAGAGATGGCCATCTCTTCCCTGTGACTCACATGGCCTTTCTCTGTGTGCATCTTACACGTCCTAATCTCCTGTTCTCATGAGGACACCAGTTACATTGGACTGAGGCCCAACCCAACCACCACATTTAACCTTGATTACCTCCAAATACACTCTCATTTTGAGGTTCAGGAGTTAGGGCTTCAACAGATGAATTTTGGGGGACATGGTTCAACCACTGGCACATATCTAGCTATTGGCCATGCTTCCAACTGAGGAGGCTCATGTTTCTTTCCTAATGAAAGATTAAGATAGCATAGGGGAATAAAACCTTGCAGCCAGAGAGGGTCCAAGGAGAGCAGAGGCTAGGGATTCCAAGGCCAAGCTCTGCCTGCCTATCAATCCTGCCTGCTACTGGACACCACGATGAAATAAAAACAAAGAAGCCTCTCCTTGTTTTTCTATCCTCATGGAAACAAAGTATTATAACTGAGATTCCATGCCTGCTGGGTACCTTTATTAGTCGTAAGGTCAGGTCGATCTTAACAACATGAAGCATGTTCCAAAATCTATTATCTAAAACGTAATTCAGATCTCAGCTCCACGCTTCTTTAATTTTTGATAATGAGCATTTGGTGTTCAAGAGTATATAGCATTGTAAATTGAGGCAGCTAATAACCCTAAGAATTAGCTCCTTTGAAATCAGTGACAAGAGTGCCCTCTTCAAGCTTTTTTTTTATTCTCCTGACCTTGACAGTCCACAGCTGCAAATATTGCTGATGCTTTTAATTTCCTAGATAATAGTTCTCCTTTAAGTGATTCTAAAGAACCAAAGTCTGTCTGTGGAAATAGCCTCTGATTAAACCCACCACCTTCATCAATTTAGCAGAACCATTGAATCATTCTGCCCTTGACCCCAGAACCTGGAATTGCCCACAGGGAGAAGGGAGGGGAGGACACCTCCCTGCAGTGAGATGAGCCCCAGAGCCGGGCCCCATCAAAGGTCCCTTAGCTTACCAGCTCTGACTGATGGGAGTGACCCTCCCTGCGGTTTCCACACCTGGAACACCTGTCCTAAGGGAGGCAGTAAATGCGTATTGGCCTAAAGAAAATTCTGTAACTAGCAAAAGTCACTGAGAAATATAATCTAAGAATTAAGAAAACATAATCCAAAATGTAGTCTAGTCGATGCCAACAGTCCGTTTTTACTAATGAGAACTCCTAGGAAGTTGCCACCAACCCCCTTAGAGGTAGCCCACTCTGGTGGGGACAGAAACTGCTGTCCCCACTGTGCAAGTGCCACTTAAACACAACCCATTGGGTCCCTTGAAATTCTTCTCCAGGGTAGAGCATGCTGTCAGCTGACAAAAAGAATCCTTTCTCCATTCCAAATCAGCAGATGAAACCCATCTTCTCAATTCACTCTCTGGGACCTTCCTCGTGGCCCCAAAGTAATTTTGAGGCATTCTATTTCATTTCCAAGAGAGCAGAATTTATGAATATATACTGATAGCAAGCAATGGCTATAGGGGAGAGCCCAGGAGAGGGCTCACCTTCACTGCATTAGTTTTAACAATAATGAGAGTTTCAAATGAGCCTACTGCCTTCCTTAGCTCATTACTGATAACGTGTCATAGCTTAAAGATCTCAAAGCAAATGAATGAAACAATAACATATGATAAAGTAAAGAAAGCGGGGAGTCATCTCCCCTGTAGACTAAAATAATGAGTCTCAGAGGTGAGAAGCCTTACCTACAGGTCACAAAGTGACTAGGAAAAGAAGCTAAGATTACAAACCAGTTGCTTTCTCTTCCTGGGGCCCCTTTGATCTGGGTCTTTAACGTGCTTCTCATTTATATGTAGATTTCGACTTTCAGTTTCTGTTACAGCAATTCCCAAATTTTGACTTATTTGGAATCTCAAATAGAGTTTTGCTGTTCCCTGGACATTTTGAATATTTACTTTTCAATAGCTTAGATGCCAAAATGTCTGCGAATATGTTCCCCTATATAGAGGATATTATTGTTGTTGTTCTATATAAACACCAAGACTGAAATTTAACAGACTTAAAACTAAAGACTCCGTCCATAACCACACTTGAATTCAACACGTATGGATCAAATGCTGGCCACGCACCAGGCACTTTTCTAGACCCTGGGGATAAGGCAGAGAAAAATTTGGAGACATGATGTATGAATGAAAAAGAGAATAGGTAGTGTGTGAGAGGGATGTAAATGGTAAGACAAAAAATAAAATGAGTTAAAAGAAAACAGGAAGGGGCAGCGAGAGTGGACCAGTGGGAAGGTCATCACTGACCACCTGTATGCAAGCAGCCCCAGCGCCAAGAACATCCTTGGTGTGGCTGAGATGAGCAAAATAACCAGAAATCTCATGTGGCTGGACCCCGCTGGGCCAGGCAAGGCAGGACATAGGAGGACCAGGGCCAGATAGGACTTGGCATTCCCATCACGGTCAGGCTCTGGCTGGACCCGGGGGTGAGGTGGAAGCCACAGTAGGCTGTTGAGAGGGAGAATGGGAGATACTCGGACAGCTGTCCTGAGAATCGAGCTGCATGCTGAGGTCACCACAGGGCAGGACTTGGCGTGAGCACAGGCGAGAAAGCAATCTGCCCACTTCCAGGCTGACCTCTGGGAGAGGCAGACTTAGAGAATATTCTTTGGGGTCTCAAACAAACGGAACGCTGGTGAAGGTAGGGAAGATGGCACCACTGGGGGAAGCCGGGTGATAAAAATAGGGAGCCTCTCTGCGCTACCTTTGCAACTGATTGTGAGTCTATATCATCTCAAAAGAAAAGGTTTATACTGGATTTCTTTTATCAAGTCTAATCTTCAGGCGTTCATTCTGATTCCACTTTATTTCCTACTAACAATGTAAATCATCCTAGAACAGTGACTATTAGTGACTTAGGGACCATTAGGCTTTGTGACTGAACAACAGAAAGCTTAGCTGGGCACGGTGGCTCACGCCTGTAATCCTAGCTAGCACTCTGGGAGGCCAAGGCAGGTGGATTGTTTGAGCTCAGGAGTTTGAAGCCAGCCTAAGCAAGAGCGAGACCCCATCTCTAAAAACAAACAAAAAAATAGCCAGGTGTTGTGGCAGGTGCCTGTAGTCCCAGCTACTCGAGATACTGAGGCAAGAGAATCACTTGAGCCCAAGAGTTTGAAGTTGCTGTGAGCTGTGACACTACAGCACTCTACTTGGAGCAAGAGAGTGAGACCCTGTCTCAAAAAAAGGAAGAAGGAAGGAAGGGAGGGAGGGAGGGAGGGAGGGAGGGAGGGAAGGAAGGAAGGAAGGAAGGAAGGAAGGAAGGAAGGAAGGAAGGAAGGAAGGAAGGAAGGAAGGAAGGAAGGAAGGAAAGCTTTATTCTAAGAACAGGATTATTTCAAGACATTCTTTATTCTTCTATGAACTTTCTAGAAAAAAGAAAATAACTTTCATTCTTTTTCAGAGAACTCATCAAGGAAGCCCAAATTCTACATGCCGAACTTCAAATAGATTCAGCTGCCTTGGAAAAGAGGCTATCTCAGGCTACTGCACACTTGTCTGTCAGGAGGGTGGATGGATGAGATGGTCCATAAACGCTGATAGAAAACCCATTAGCTGGAGCACATTAGATTAGCCAAGTCATGTTACTGAGGGCATCTGAAAAACCCAAGAGCTAACATCAGTGCACTGTGCCTTAAATGGAGGTGAGATACTGACACCTAGGAGGACAAGTGGAGAGTTTTTCATTATTTAAAATAAATATGTCCACATTTCCTAAGCAACCACCTATTCTTTTGATCATACACAAGAAAGCCTCTTATCTGTCAAAAGAAAGCAGTTACCAAAGGAAAAGATGCCTTCCTTGCAGAGATGACTCCCACTGAGTTTGCCAAGAGCCCAGAATTAGGTATTGCTTTGGAGGAAGACATTATCTCTCTAAAATGCCTTTGCAAAGGCTAATGTCTTGGTGTAGTACGTGAACTTGCCAGGCCCTGGTGAGCACACTCATTAGCTGAAACCTTGGCAAACATGATCCCAAGGGAAAGCCATATAATCAGGCACTGGCCTAACACCACCACTTTGTTGTCTTTTTATTGATAATACCATTTACTGAGCTGTGTGCCAGCTTATAATCTTAGAACAGCCCAAAGGTAACCATTATAATTCTCTTAAAAAGGTTGAGTAAATTTCCCAAGGTCTATTATAGTAAGTAATGAATCTAGAATTCAAACCCAGAATTCAGTAAAGGGCTGGGCACATTTAGGTTATCAATAAACAACACATAAATGAATGGATGGATGGATGAAATAAGCAATACATGAATGAATGAATGAATGAATGGAAGAAGCCCAGGTCTGCCTGATTCCAAAGCTCCAATTCTTAACCATGTGCATATACGCCATGATTTATAGTTTTAAGCACTTTCCCATGGGCTGTGGTGCTTCTGGAGTCAAAACAGCCCCTGGAGCTTCTACACAGCTAAGGGCACAATCAACAAAGCAAATAGACAACCTGCAGAATGGGAGATGTTCACATGCTACAAATCTGACAAAGGCTGGTTCCAGAATCTACCAAGAGCTTAAGCCAATCAACAAGAAAACAGCAAACAACCCCATCAATCAACGGGCAAGTGACATGAATAGAAAACCTTTTCCGAAGAAGACAGACAAATGGCCAGGAAACACATGAAAAAAATGCCCATTGTCCCTAATATCAGAGAAATGCAAATCTAAACCACTTTGAGATATCACCTAACCCTGTAAGAATGGCCCACATCCCAAGGTCCCAAAGCTGCAGCTGCAGAGAGGGGAACACTCATACTCTGTTGGTGGGGCTTCAAACTACTAGAGCCTTTATGGAAAGAAGTACGAAGGGTCCTCCTAGAACTAAAAGTAGACCTTCCATTTGATCCTGCAATCTTATTACTGGGTATCTACCCAAAAGAAAAAAATCATTTTATTGTAAGGACATCTGCACTCGAATGTTTATAGCAGCTCAATTCATAATTGCAAAAGTGTAGAAACAACCCAAGTGGCTTTTGACACACAAATGGCTTAATAAACTGTGGTACAGGCTCAGCGGCTGTAGCACAGTGTTTACAGCACCAGTCATATGCACCAAGGGTGGCAGGTTCGAACCTAGCCCAGGCCGACTAAACAATGATGACAACTGCAACAAAAAATAGCCAGGCATTGTGGCAGGCACCTGTAGTCTCAGCTACTTGGGAGACTGAGGCAAGAGAATCGCTTGAGCCCAAGAGATTGAAGTTGCTGTGAGCTGTGATGCCACAGCACTCTACTGAGGGCAACATAGTGAAACTCTGTCTCAAAAAAAATAAATAAATAGGGCGGCACCTGTGGGTCAAAGGAGTAGGGCACCAGCCCCATATGCCGGAGGTGGCGGGTTCAAACCCAGCCCTCGCCAAAAACTGCAAAAATAAATAAGTAAGTAAATAAAATAAACTGTGGCATATGTACACCATGGAATATTATTCAGCCATAAAAAAAGATGGAGACTGCGTAGCTTTCATATATACCTGAAGGGATTTAGAGAACATTCTCCTAAGTAAAGTAACCCAGGAATGGAAAACCAAGAATCCCATGTACTCAACACTAAGATGAAACTAGGAAATTAACAACTATGGCCCACATGAGAGAAAGACATGATTTATTCTAGAAGGGGGAAGGCAGGGATAGAGAGGGGGTTGATGAGTTCCCATCTCATGGGGACAAGGTCCCGTGTGAAGGACAAACCGCAACTCAGAATTTACCTTCCAAACCTAAACGAGGCAGCCTAATTATAGGTACTATTGTGCCCAGATCTTGAAATCCCCCACAAAGACCACCAGGGAGCCAAGTACGATGCAAAAGCAAAAGGGCCATTTATTGCAAGTTCAAACTTGGGCTCCCAGGGTCTCCACTACAACAGATGCGAACCAGGAGCCCCGAGCTCTGGAGCAGGGGGGTTTTATGGTCCCGCGCATTGGTTGTGGTGCACAGCTTAAAACAAAGGGGGCGCTTCTGGATTGGTCAGGTGGGGGGGTCCCTGATTGGTGGGCAGTTGTCTCATGATTTCAGGGAATTGCCTGGGCTTACCTGGAAAGTTAAACTTACTGAGTGAAATGGTGAAGGGGAGCGAAACTGAACTCCTAAGATGGCGCTGGTCTGGTTCTTTCAGTACCATCCTATTAATCTGAAATTCAAAAAATAACCCACAGCCCCTGGTATTATTTGTCCCCATAAAGTGCACTCTTGGGGGATGTCTACTCTGCCTCCAACTTGTTCCATATGCCCCCAGCACAACCAGGAGAGGGTCTGGAACCTGACGCATACCCAGGGCAGGATGTTGCCTTTGTGGGAGCAGAAAAAGAAGGGGAAGGCTCTGCCAGGCCTCACGTAAGTTGCAGGAGGGCCTCTCAGACAAAGGCCCAGAGGACACAGAAAGAGGAGGGGGTCCTGTGACCGTGAGACAGCATCCGTCTCTCCCCAGCCATGTGACTTACACTTTCTGAACCTCAGTTTCTGCATCTATAAAATGGAGACAGCTATACCTACCTCGAAGAGAGGAAATTATGTGAGAAATGTGTGCACAGCACATGGTAAGTGCTCAGTAGAAGTTAGCAGTCTTTATTATTGCTCATGGTCAACTGTCACAGTCTGACCTGTGGTCCTCACTGGCGCCATAAACCACCATACTAACCCTTGAAGATCTTCATAAAATATTTGAAAATATTCACCCCTCTGAAAGCAGGAACCAAGACAGACCTCCAATGAACTTACTCCACCTTCCCAGGCGACCATGCCCCAGTTTCCGAGCCCCCGTCCGGGCAGGGTGAAGCCAGCCTTCCCTTAGCAGTTTCCCCTGTTAGAAATTCTGCTTCGTCCAGTGTTAATTTCACAGTCCTTACTGCTCTTTCTATGATTCATGAGTTCTCTGCAATTCAATTTTACAAAGCGAAGGAGGGCAAACACAGATACGTTTTCCCTTTGAAAACAAAACAGTTTCAGCCCCTGTGGAAGGGAAGGCCTGCCGATCAGATGCACCTCGCACAGCTGCAGCAATTGGATTTAAGCTCGGTGCTTGAAGACAGCCCAGAGACACACTCCAGGCTTTGCATTTACATTTGGGGGACATTTTACATTGCATTTCTCTTTTGTGGGAGTGTATCAATTTCCTGAAATTTACTCTGCTTTTCTTCGTAACTTGGCGTCCCTCCCTTCCCTAGACAGCCGTGAGACCTGCACACAAAAAGAAAAAGAGAGTTCCTCTCCCCACCCCCAGCACGATTAAACTCCTTCATGATCAACTGTGTCAAACACCTTGGTGCTAATGGAATAACACAACCCCTGGAAGAGGCAGGCTTTTAAAATATTCTTTGGGGTCGCACAAAACCGAGCATTGCCATAGGGATGGGAGGGCAGAGGCTGAGTGGGCTGCCAGTTAATGAATTGCCTCTAGCCCCCATGTTGGCTCTGCAGTGTACAATGGGACCATAGCACTCGAGATGCAGGATTACCTGCGATTTTTTTTCTGCAGTTTCAGTTACTCCCAGTCAACCATAGTATGGAAATATTGATATATCAAGAAAGAAAGAGAGAGTGTATAGGTGGTGCCTGTGGCTCAAAGAGTAGGGCGCCGGCCCCATATGCAGTTTCAAACCCAGCCCAGTGGCAGGTTCAAACCCAGCACGGCCAAAAACTGCAAAAAAAGAGAGACAGCGCACTCACAGAACTTTTATTACAGTATATGGTTATAATTGTTCTAGTTTATTATTGTTGTTCTTAATTTCTTATTTTGCTTAATATATAAGTTAAACTTCATCCTAGGTACGTATGTATAGGAAAAAACATAGTCTATGTAGGGTTTGGTCTTATGAGAGGTTTCTGACACCCCCTGGCAGTCTTGGAACATGTCCCCCCCACACATGAAAGGGAGCTACAACTACTGTAAACGGATCTGTGTGCAAAAAAGAAAATGCCACCCCATATGGGGTTTGCCAAATAAATGGTGTCTTTTCCAATTATGGCGGGGGGAAGCACCTGTCCCCTCAAAGCTGACATGGCCCTGAGACTCAGGCTGGATTTTAGCCCCGGCTCTTTCCTGTGGAACTCTGCAATAACTCTGTGACAGGGAAGGTGACAGTGGTCCTTTGCCACCTTCGCCAACGTCTTCCCATCTAGACCCAGACTGAGGGCCTTGTTGAGGGAATCTGGGGAGCAGCTGCCAAGCTTAGGGAATAGTTTATGAATTCCTCATTTCATTCTGGAAATGAAAACAACCACTCAGCCAACTTTGCTAAAAGAGAGGTTGATTAACTCAAAATAAAGGGCATGTGTGGGGTGTGACGTAAGCCCGGGCATTGCTCCACTCTGGAGCGTGTTTGTGGCTGCAGACTGATGTATAAACACTGGTCCCTCAGCTCCTGTATCTGGGGGCACAGGCAGCAAACAGATGTTGAGAATTTAACTGCCATAGTCAAATCTGCCTGACGGAGTGACTCCAGAGTGGAGTCTGGAGAAAGGAGGTTCATAGAACCAGCAGCAAGAAAGCAGACTGGGGGTGGGGGGGGGGGGGGACAGACATGATGGATCATGCCTGTAATCCCAGCTCTCTAGGAGACCAAGGCGGGTGGATTGCCTGAGCTCACAGGTTCAAGATCAGCCTGAGCCAGAGAGAGACCCCATCTCTAAAAATAGCTGGGCATTGTAACAGGCACCTGTAGTCCCAGCTACTTGGGAGGCTGAGGCAAGAGAATGACCTAAGCCCAAGAGTTGGAGGTTGCTGTGAGCTGTGACACCATGGCACTCTACTGACGGTGACAAAGTGAGACTTTCTCAATTTAAAAAAAAGAAGAAAAGAGATTGGGCAATTTGTCCCTTCAACACGGTGGAGAGCGTCAAAATATAATGGACGGTATGTGTATCAGAAGCGAAAAGGGAGAGTGTGGTACACAACTGGTTAGAAGTATTACAACAGGTGCAGGGAAGAATTACCAGGAAAATAAGACTTGCAGAAATCGCGGGAAGTGCTGTCCTTGTATGAGACAGAAATCTCCTCACATGCCAGTGGCTGGACTCTCCCACGTCACTTTCAGGACTGAGAGGACCTGGGCCAGGCTTCCTGGGACACAGCTCTGTAGCCCAGTGGGCCCAAAGGGCTTGGTTGAGCATCTGAGCCATTCATCAGTGAGCAGGCAGCATGTTGCTACCACAGTAAGTAGTGAAGGAGACACTCTTTCTTCAGAAGTCCCCACAGACACACAGGGACATGTCCCCCATGTGGCCAGCACTCCTGGACCAGAAGCAGCCTTTATACTGTTGATAAAACTCAAAAAAAATAAAATAAAATAATGAACTATAAGTCTACTCTCTGCTGATGGCAGACAGCAGTCTCCATCCTTTCTGTAATAAACATTCCTGGATCAAGACGCCATTGTTACCTTGTCCAGGGCCTCTGTCCCCAAGGTGAAATAAGCCCACTGCCTTCCCCTTCCCTGCCTGGCCTCCCACCTCCTCTCCATTTAAGTCACTGAGGTTAATAAATGACTCCATGGAGCTCTCAGCAAGGACTGGAAGCCACAGCCAGCCTTGATTAGAGGAAACGTGTAGCCCTCTTCTAAGTCCTCCCAGACAGGAGTTAACATAGGTGAATTTTTTTTTTTCTTTAAAGAATTGAAATGTAGCCTGCAGAGTCTAATGTCAGGCTCTACTGATAGAGATAAAGAGCAAATAACGTCCCTGGGTCCCCATTTTTTCCACCATTCTCTCCCTTGGTGTCCATTCCTCTCTCCTTGTTCCTCCTGCCTGGATTGGGACCCAGGGAAAAGAAACAGGAAGAAAAGCCAGAGGACGGGGGGAAGATTGGTTTGTACCTATTTCTCACATTCCTTCAGCGTAGCCTTCTCCCGTGTTCACACACACACACACACAGTGAGCACAGTAAAGGTGGCCTTCAAATCCCTTATCCCCCGGTCGGGGGGAAATGGGTTTACTAACCCAAAATGCATTTTCAAATCTAAACCTCTTCTATAGAAACAAATACTGCTGCCAGAAAAACACCCTGTAATTCACTGGGCATTATCACCAGCCGACAAATGAGAGGTTGTGATTTCAGCTCTCCCTCGGATTGCCCTGCAAAGCGGCCTACCTACTGTTGCTCTGGCTACCCTGTTATTCTCAAAATGTTCAAACCCACCCTGCTTGCCTTTATTTTAGTTTTTTTGTTTGGTTTTTTTCTGCTCGCGGTTTTTTTTTTTTCTTTCACAAGTTTGAGTTTTAAAACAAGTCTGTCTTTAATCCATTTTCTCTTTTTTGACATACGGAGTGGTGTGTATGATTTTTATCCCATACGACATGATGTTTTAAAGCATATACCCATTGGGGAATGGTTAAATCTAGCTGCTTAACAGATGCATGGTCTTACGCAGTTATTTTTTGCTGAGAATATGATATTCCGCTCTCTTAACATTTTGCAAGAACAAGATGTGATGACAATATGTCATCATTAACTATCGTCCCTACGATAGATCTCTTGAACCTATTTTGAAAATGGCCACTGAGATGACTAAATGGCTGAAACTTAACACTCCAAAGTATGGTCATTGTGCTTTGTGAGGCTTTGTGAGGCTAACTGCCTCTTCATAACGGAAAAAACAAAATAAACAAGAACCACAAAAAGTACCTGTAATTAAAAGACACTCATTTGCAGTTGGAGCCAAAAGCACAAACTCCCACCCAGCCTTGCTGTCTCTGCTCACTTGTACCCCACCCAGGGGGTCTCCCAACAGCCCCTCCATGGTGGGCTGTGCGGAGACAATTCTGTTCAGACACTTCTCAAGGAGGAAAGAAACAGCCTCTGAAACCTGACTTCCTTTCCCTTTTGCAAAAATCCTCTGCTTGGCTTTGGTCAAGCAGGCTTTGGTCACACGACAATCATAACATCAGAGATATTGTTAATCGTTGGTCTAGAGCCAAGAGATAGTTATAAAAGGGGAGAAAAGCTGTTTTACCCCCCAAATCACCCCCTTGACCAACTTAAGAATTAAAACCGGATGTTAATATGTAAGAATTTGAAATGAAAGAAAATGCCACCATGATGGGCCACATTTCTAGAAACTGGGTCATTTGTGTCCATGACGGCTCAGCTCAACTTAAACTGCCTCTGGTAAAAAGCAGTTGGGAAAAGACAAGAAATCTAAAAATGTCTCCTAGGGGCCGACAACTCAGGGATCCTGGAATTGGGTACAGGGACATCTAGGTGGAAAGGCAGTGGCTCTGAAATTTTAACAGCTTTGCCTCAGTCCTGAAGTTGGGGCAGTTCTCCCCCTGGGGAGCAGGTGTCCTGGGCTCCTAGCAAGCTGAGCTCTGGACCTAAGGAGACCTCCCATTAGTTACATGCAAACTGTTATAAATATGGTATCCTCCATGAACAGCCATTTACAAGTTTGAAAAGGTAAAGAGAAAAAAAAGAACCTTTAATTTTCAAACCAATGCCTGGTCATCAGCAGACAGTTAGAAGCTTAAAACCCAAAAGCTTTGTCCCTGGGAAAGAGCCAGTCTCCGAGTCCCCACCTCCCCTCTCGCCCTACCCTAGCCCCACCTATTCTGTTCACTTGGAAGAATAATTAGAGCTAGAAATGTGCCTTGGCTCAGGATTGCCCTCACCTGCCGCTCCTCCGGGGCCATAGCCCAAATGGCAGCAAAGGGAAGGGGCCAACATCGGTGTGTGGTCGCAAGGCCTGTTCCCCGTTACCTAACTCTGGGGTTCAGGCTGGGATCTGTGGCAGAGGACAGAAAATTCACTTGTCTCCTTCTCCTCCACCAGCAGCTCATTGAGTGGTGGCAAAGGAAGTCACTGGACGTCATCTGGCCATCCTACGAGGTAAGTAGACGACAAGTCCTATTCTGCTCTAGTTCTGGCAGGAACAGAACAGGAAACTGGAGCCTTTGCCCACGTCCTGCACACCTGAGCCCCCTAGTTCATAGAGACTTGGGCTAACTGGCATCTCAGGGCCCAGTGCTGATTTTCAGATATCTTATGAATGCCAAGAAAAGTGAAAGAACAAAGATGGGGATTAAGCCCAGGCTCCCATCCATTGTTTCTTCCTACGCAATTGAGATATAGAACTAAATGTGGAAAAAAAAAAAAGAAAGAGCTTGGGAGAAGGGAAAGAGTGTAGAAATCAGAGCTGTTTTCTGCCAAGATAACTAATCTTTCCAAGCTGCCCCCTGGCTTGGGTTTACGCTGTACGGTTTGCTCAGAAATGTGCTCAAACCCCATCACCTTCATTCAAGCCCTCGCTAAAACTTTAAATGAGTTATTATACACATTAAATTGTCATTTAATTCTACCCAAGCACTGTCATAAAAGCAAATGAAGCAAGCCAAGCTGCACTGGAATAAAAAATACTACACTAGTTACTTTCTGAAAGCATGAGCTGAAAAATGCTTACTGTCAACTTGCTCAAGGGGAGGGGGAAAGGAACCTGTCATCGAGGGTAACAAATGGCTTAGAGGGTAACAAGTGGCTGGCTCTTCACGCTCTCACTTGCAGCTTGGGAGCTGATGTCTGCTGGCCGGCAGCAAGACTGACTTCCACCAGACCGACCACCATCCACCTACCTTCATTTGAGGTTGTTTGGTCCAAAGGCCAACTCAAAGAGAGGCTGTCAGGACACATCACCAACAAACACATGAAAAAATGCCCATCGTCCCTCATCATCAGAGAAATCCAAACCAAAACCACCCTGAGATATCACCTAACCCTGGTGTGAATGGCCCACATCACAAAGTCCCAAAGCTGTAAATGCTGGCCTGGGTGTGGAGGGGACAGAACGCTCATACTGTTGTGGAAAGGCAAACGAATGCAGCCTTTTTGGACAGAAGTAAAGAGAATCCTCAAAGAGCTGAGGTAGACCTTCCATTTGATCCCACAGTCCCAGTTCTAGGTATATACCCGGAATAAAAAAATTCATCTTACCATAAGGACATTTGCACTAGATTCTAGTAACAAGAATGTTTATCACAGTTCCATTCAAAATCACCAAGATGTGGAAACAAGCCAAGTGCCCATCAACACACCAATCAATAAACAAGGCATGCTGTGCTCAAGGAATGTTATTCAGCCATAAAGAAAAATGGAGACTTTACATCTTTTGTATTTACCTGGATGGATCTGGAGAACATCTTCCTAAGGAAAGTATCGCAAGAATCAAAAAGCAAGTATCCAATGGACTCCAGACTAATCTAGAACCAGTAGATGAACAACCTCATGTCCACATGAAAGAAAAACACAATTCAAGTAGTGGGAGGACAAGGAGGGATGAGACAGAGGGGAGGAGGGGGAAATCTGTGCTCTCACCTAAGGGCACAAAGTAAGGGTCTATGGGACACCCCCTTGGGTGAAGGGCTCAACTACAACTTGAACTTTACCTAACAAATGCAAACATAACCTAATCATTTGCACACACATATTAACTTGAAATTAAAAAAAAGAGAGAGAGAGAGGCTGTCACAGCAGGCTCTCACATGCTCTTTTACAACTTGGAAGTAGTGGCAATTCCCTTTCTCAGAAATCCTTGGTCGAACGCCATTTGAGGCTGTCTCTATAGTGAATTTAAATGCTCTATCAGAGCTTCCATAAGTGGGGAAGGGAGATAACCAAAAACTCCCCAACCTTTGTAAGGAAGTATGGAGAAACCTCAAAGCATTCAAGCTAGACCTCCCATTTGATCCTGCAATCCCATTACTGGGCTTCTAACCAGAAGGAAAAAAATCCTTTTATCATAAGGACACTTGCACTAGACTGTTTATTGCAGCTCAATTTATAATCGCCAAAATGTGGAAACAGCCTAAATGCTCCCGAACCCAGGAATGGATTAACAAGCTGTGGTATATGTATACCATGGAATACTATTCAGCCATTAACAAAAATGGAAACTTTACATCCTTCGTATTAACCTGGATGGAAGTGGAAGACATTATTCTTAGTAAAGCATCACAAGAATGGAGAAGCATGAATCCTATGGACTCAATTTTGATATGAGGACAATTAATGACAATTAAGGTCACGGTGGGGGTGGAGGGAGGGGAGAGCAGAGAGAGAAAGGAGGAGGGAGGGGTGGGGAAAGGAAGAGCAGAGAGAGGGAAGGGGGGAGGGGGTGGGGCCTTGGTGTGTGCCACACCTTCTGGGGGCAAGACATGATTGCAAGAGGGACTTTACCTAACAAATGCAATCAGTGTAACCTGGTTTATTGTACCCTCAATGAATCCCCAACAATAAAAAAAAAAAAAAGCTCCCCAACCCACATCTACTCAAAGGAATCCTGGCTTCCCAAATCCCATCAACTCTTGCACTTTTGTGACACTCATGGGGGCAATAATGAGGGGAAAACTGGAAAAATCAAGAAGTATAGTTGAGTTTATCTTAGCAAAAGCAGAGAGAAGGAGTTAGGGAGCCCACAGGACCTTCTTAAGCTGAAGTGGGCGAGTATGGGGTGCTTGGGTGGGAGCAGAGAAGGCCTCTGAGACATTTTTCAAGAAGAAACTGTGAAAAGGTGATTTTAAGAGGTTATGTACATATTGTCAATGAAAATCCATTTTGCTCAGATTTGTTTGCATTTCATTTGCTTGTTTGTTTTTGTTATCTTGTGAGGAGACTGCTTTTTTGACAATCAAAATTGCTTCTCCAAGTTTTTGAGGAATTCCAAACAGGGGCCTTTTTTCGTTTGTTGTTGATGTTAAAATGTGTTGAGACCAACCTACGTAGCGACTCCACTTTTGATGGTTACCTTTAGCTATTTGTATCTGTTTGGCATCTTGTGAGGATAATTTATTTAATTTATTCAAGATTTATCGAGTGCAAAACATTCAACCTGACCTGTAAAAAATTCAAAGATAGCAGACAAGGACACTGTCTCCAAGGAGCTTAAGCCTGGTGTAATTACCATTTGATGGCTATTATAATTACATAATTATAAAAAATTATAATTAAAAGCAGATAGAGAAAGAGAAGCATAGATCCAGTTCTACAGGGAGAGAATACTCCAGCTTGGAAGTCAGAGGGGAGGAAGAAGGGCCTTCAGGGATGGGTAGGCACCGGACTGCACAGATGGAAGGAAAGGGTCTGCTAGGTACAGGGAAGGGGATTCCGAAATAGAAAAAAACCAAAGCAAAGACGAAGAAGAAAACAGAGAGAACATTTAATAGCAAAACGTTCCGTTTAACTAAATCAAAGCCCCAATGAGGGCTCCATAGTTCATAAGCAAACCACTGGCAGCTGAGGATGCCACGCCAAAGAGCTCAGGTTTGATTCAAAACGCAACTGTTGACGGTGTGGGTGGCAATCAGAGATTTTTTGTTATTGTTTTTTAGTTGAGACAGAATCTCACTTTGCCCCCCTTGGTAGAGTGCTGTGGCGTCATAACTCACAGCAACCTCCAACTCTTGGGTGCAAGCGATTCCCTAGTAGCTGGCACTACAGGTGCCCGCCACAATGCCTGGCTATTTTTGTTTGTTTGTTTAGCGGGCCTGGGCTGTGTTTGAACCCACCAGCCCCAGAGCATGTGGCCGGCACCCTAACCACTGAGCTTCCGGCACTCAGTTGGAGATTTTGGACTGAGTATTCCTGAAACAGGACTTTTTTTTTTCTTATTTTGTGTTCAGCTCCAGCCTATTTTTTTATTTTTTATTTTTTTTTTTGTTTGTTTGTTTGTTTGAGACAGTCTCACTTTATTGCCCTTGGTAAAGTGCCGTGGTGTCACACAGCTCACAGCAACCTCCAACTCCTGGGCTTGGGCAATTCTCTTGCCTCAGCCTCCTGAGTAGCTGGGACCACAGGCACCCACCACAACGCCCGGCCATTTTTTTGTTGCAATTTGGCTGGGGCCAGGTTTGAACCCTCAGTATATGGGGCCGGCACCCTACTCACTGAGCCAAAGGAGCCGCCCAGGTCCAGCCTACTTTTTAGAAGTATTGCTCCCCATTCCTACTGACTCAGATTTTCTTTAATTCCTATTTAGGATTTAGTTTTCAACCAGGTACACACTGAGGCTCTCCAGAGAGGACTGAACTGCCACTTGGGAAGCAAATGCCCCAAGAGGCAGGCCGCAGAGCGGGTTTTCCAAAGACAACAGATCACTAGTGCTGCTCTGCCCACTCAAGAAAAATTGAGTGTCACCTCCCTCCTGGCATTATCCCCAGAACCAAGCATGAACCCAGCTGCTCTGAAGGTAAGTGTGGCTGTGGGTATAGACAAGTTCCCACATGCTGGTAGTTTAGGAGATGTTAAATGGTGTTGGAAGCTAAGCTCAAGGTGAAGGCTGGTGGAAAGAGAATATCCTCGCAAAAATGCAGACAGGCTCAGAAATACTGAAGGTCCTAGAGCAATCTGCCGGGGTACGTGAGAAAGTTGTAGAGAGAAGTAATGTTGGCATCATTAGAGAGGGGATTCCATTTCCCAGAGGAAGGTGATTAGAGCTGGGAGGTGGCCATGGATAGAGTGGAGACTATCACACACAGTGTGCCCCGGTCACTGATAATATTCAGGAAGAAATAGCAGGTGTCCTGGTACAGGGAGCACCTCCTTGATTCACCTCTGCATCCTAGACTCATTCCTCGTACATGGAATCCAGGTACATGGGAGACACTCAATGAATATTCATGGATGAATGGCCAGGTTAACCAGTGCTGCTGGGACCATCCTCAGACAATGCCGGGATCAATGGATCCAGAGGATGGATTAGACTTCTGAGATACCTCCCAACTCTAAGATTCCATGGCCCTCCTCTGAATATTGAAATGCACTGGGTATTTACTAAGCACCTGCTGTGTGCCATACAACATACCAAGACCCAGAAAACAAAGATAAATGGAAAAGAGCCTTTTTCTCAAAGGAGCACATGAGCTGGTTGACCAGACAGTCAGTGGCTTAACCATCCCCTCCTCAAGGGGATCAGAAAGTTGGAAGGTCTCTGAATTATCCATTCAGTCCCTTCCAGAGATTTTTTTTTAAGTGTTAATGTGCATATTTACTAATAGCCATTTTCTTAGGCTAGTCACCGTATAGTTCTGAATTTCTTATCCTACTGAAACAGTGAGTGTGGATATTAAAACTTAGTCTAGAAAGTGCTCCCAGAAGACAAAGGGCAGCCTGGCCCAGTGGCATTTTAATCGGCTGGCTTATCTTTCTCTGCCTCCTGTGTCCTGTTTGAATGGAGTTCATGAAAGAATCATAGGATTCTGAGTCTAGAAGGGAACTCAGGGCTCATCTAGTATTAATACAATACCCCCAGGAAACTCACGCCCTTGGAGTCAAATAGCCTGTAGTTTGTGACACAGCAGAGGCTGGAAATGAGTCTTCTGGCTTGCAGCTAACATTCTCTACGCCACACCAAGCTAGTGTGCTTTTTAAGCCTTAGAAAACTGCTGGGGAAACCTGTGCATCTACAATATAGCTGTAAGGCCTTATTTCCATAAGCCAAAAAGAGATAATGAAATACTTGTCTTGCTTTAATTCTCTGAAGGAAATTTATAGAGGCTGCTCCGTGTAACGGAAAATACACCAAACTAAATCCATGAAGCTAAGCTTCCGTAAGTAATTTTATAGGCACCTTCCAACTTCAACCCTCTGGATCTCAGTTTTCTAGCTGAAAGAGAAGGCATTGAACATGAACTGAGTGTAGAAAACTCAACTGCCTGTGTTAGGTAGATAGTTAAGATTCCGGCTCTCCTGGATGGAGGGAGGGTAATGGCTGAGACCACACCTACAGTGCATCTTACAAGGGTACATGTGAAATTTACTAAACGTAGAATATAAATGTCTTAACACAATAACTAAGAAAATGCCATGAAGGCTATGTTAACCAGTGTGATGAAAATATTTCAAATTGTGTATAAAACCAGCACATTGTACCCTACGATTGCATTAATGTACACAGCTATGATTTAATTTTAAAAAATAAATAAATAAATAAATAAAAATTTTAAAAAATCCCTGCTCTCCTTAGACCCCCACCTTGGTGCTGCCCCACCTTAATCCTGTCCCAAGCGACTGCTCACACCCGGGGGAGGAGGGAATGCCCTACCAATATATCAGTCAGAACTTAAGGGCCAACTGCGGAAGAATCCAAAGGACTCTCTAGCCCACCGGCCAAGAAGCAAAGCTGCAACAGTATGGGAGGTGACCTAGAACAACTTTAAGGCTAATTATCATGTCATTAGCTTAAATCAACATTGCGGTTCACACCCCTGTGGGCTGTCAGAGAGGCTCGTGGGAGGGCCACACACATGGTAAGGCTCAAGGGTTCCAAGGTGACCTCTGAACCACAAGGTGGACTCAATCTAGACAGTATGAAACAGGACCCCAGACCATAACCAAAGCCTTTTACTGGTGACAGCAAAGCCCTTCCCCTTCCCGTCTGCTCTCTACAGCGTATGTATCTTGCTCTGTAAACCCACCTTGCTCTTGCCCTGTACACTTATCTTTCTCTTCTTCAACACACTTTGTCTCACATGTGCCTTTTGTTTAGTAGATCTGGTCATTCTTGGGCCAAGAGCACCCCAAGAGCTGAGAACACAGACACCCCCTGGACCTTGACACCTAGTAGAATAAGGAAAATAACAAATATGTGTAACAAGGGCCAAAGACAAGACTCCAAGCAGCAGGGGCATCTGGAGAGCTCATGGCCCTTTTAAAGGCATTCAAATTAGGATTTGAAGTAACATTGTGTGGACTCCAGAAGACAGGTCTGTAAGGCAAATGCAGTGGACGGATAACACAGCACTGGTGAATTAAATACCTAGGTCCTTTCCTTCTACAGTTTCTTGAATATGAAAACAAAATATGTGGTTGTTAGAAGTCAGTGTTGGTTATGAATATCTTCAAGTAAATCATTTATTTTAATGTTTCTGTGATCCAGAAACACAAAATCATTTCCCTCAGTCTCGAGGTGCAGCTTTTAATTGTTTGCTTGGTTTCTCGGTGTCACAGTTTGTCATCAACTAAACAAAAAATAAAATTGCTGCCCATTCTCATGGGGTATGGTATGAATTAATTAATCCATTTGGGGGATAAATGTTAAGCATGTTTGTTAATAAAATATTTCTTGTGGGCAGATATTCTTCACAATCACTTGCCCTGATGGTCATTTTGCTGGCATCAACTTTTATTGACTGTTCTACATAATTAAAACCCCAGGAAATTGACTTAAAAAAGATCAGGAAGGGTGTGTAATACGGGACTGCCAACGCTAATGAAATAATTTAAGTAGGAATTAGACAAAGGGACAAATTAAACTCAGCAAATTACTCAAGTACTAAGAAAGGCTGATTGTTCAAGTGTAATTAAAATATACAGCTGGGATAGTACCCACTGATAGAGTGATCTGATCAATGAACACAGTCGCCATAAAAATTTAATGCCGTGTGAGCAGCCTATTTTTTAAAACACAAATAATCAACCCAAAATGTGGCTGCCTGTTATGAAACAAACATGCAAAAACTCACCAGCTCAGGGAAATTGTACCAATGACTCAGAAGAAACAGGCTGGTATAAGATATTAAGAAAATTGTTCTCGATGGCAACACCCCGATTTAATCATAAAGATTAATTTCTCTAAAAGGGGGGGTGGAGCTCACAGTCACAGCTGTAAGAGTATTTATTTCCTCCAGCCGATTCTTTACTTAATGCCTGGGCTGTGCCGTGGTGTGTGCTGTCCACTTACGCCCCTTTCATTAGCACCAGAGCTCTTTACCTACATGAGGTTGGACATTCAGATCTAACTCCTTGAGTTAGCATAACAATGAGATAAAACCAAACTCCATGAAACTTACAGGCCATCGGAGGAAAGATCAGAAAAGAACAGGTGAATAGCAGAGGTGATGACATTTTAGGTCATTTTTCTTCTCATTACTTCTATTATTTTAATTATAAAGTATACAGTCAACATACAAAAACTTGAATGTCCCCAGATCTACGTAGGGCATGAGTGTAAACAAGGTCACATTAATACTAACTGTATACATTTCCTCAGCCCCACAGCCTCCCTTGAGAATGTAGGAACTCCGGGTCTTGGCAGACTTCCTGCCCCTCCCCCAGCCTCTCTGAGAATCCCCATGGTGAACGTGGATGTGGAGACGTGTCACCCATAACCGCCCTCAGTGGAAGATTGCTCCAAAGGTCAGCTCCTTCCCAGTCTGCCTCAGCTACAGAGATCCCCACAGCCCAGACCCAGTGACTGACTGAGGTGGACGTACACATCCCAGCATTCAGGTACAGCCACTCAGAACAGCTCTGGTGTGCACGTACCATCCAGCGCTCCCAGACATGTTGGCTGAGGGTTTTTCAGGCCTGCATCAAAGTTTAACTTCTCTGCCTGCTCAGCCCTACTTCCTCTTTTCTCCCATGTGTGCTGATTCCTAATAAATGTCCTATAGACCAAGCCCCACCCTAGCATCTGGTTCCAGACAATCCAACCTGTGACATAAATTCATCCTGGCTACAGCTAATAACTGGCCTGGCCCAGAGGGCCTCAACTGGTGGGATCCTCTTTATCTACCCCAGCCAGCTCCACACCTCTGCTGGCCACTGGAAACCAGCCCCTCAGCCCGCAGTCCCCCGTGAGTAATCAGAAGACCCCTGTGATACTTAAGGGTATGCTCCAGCAGGGGTACCACAACAGGACTTCCCTGCACCCCAACGTGAGTCTCGGTTTACAAACATGTTTATAGCTTGTTTTCTCCCCTAGGCAAGAAGACACTGCAACAATAGCTGGGCAGGACCGTTCTGATTATCAGCCACTATCCTGTACCTGGCATCTACTCCTCTCGAAACCTCAGAAATCTGTCTTCCTTGTCAAGCCAAACTCTGGTTTCTCCTGTTATAATCTTTTGACTTTCTAAATCGTAAAATCCTTCCTGAGATTTGGCTTTAGTTTATACACACATAAACATATCTAACCCAACAAACAGTTCTGAACCCATCTTAGTCTATTCTGTACTGCTACAATAGAATTACCACAGACAGGGTAATTTATTTTAAAAAGGAATGTATTTCTAACAGTTCTGGAGGCTGGGAAGTCTAAGAGCATGGTGCCAACATCTGGCTTCCAGGCAGTCTGCTGCCATCAATTGAAATCGTCGTGGAGGAAGCCACACTCCTACAGTTCTAGGATTCTGTGTGCCTGCAGACTCACCAGCACATGGACCTTGCCAAGGCTCATGCAAGAGCAATTCACCTTCCAGAGCAAGAGGTTGAGCTGTATCTGAGCCTGCTCATGCTGAGGCTGGGCTGGTGGGGAGCTCTGTGCCAGAATGCAAGGAACAGAGTCCCAAAGCAGTCCTTGAACAGTGAGTCCTCAAGGGTGTCCTCTAGGCTTGTCCTCTGAAACCATTTTGCCATTTTTGAGGGCTGTGCCTCTGATAGGAAGAAGAGTCTTACGTGGAAAGAAAGAAAGAGAGAGAGAGAGAGAAGAGGAGAGGCGAGGCGAGGTGGGGGTGGCGGGGCAGGGCAGGGCAAGGCTTGGCTTGGCTTTTGGATCTTCCTCCCATTGTCTTGATAAATACCACCTGACTTCTTTCTGGTAAGCTCTTCAGCAAACAATCACACCCTTAATACTAATACTCCCTGGAATTCACCCTTCCACTTGTTACATGGCCAGGCTGAACATTTTCCAAATCCTTCCACTCTGCTTCTCTTTTGATTATAAAATCCGTCTTCGAGTCATCCCTTTCCTCTCATATCTCTTTATAATCAACTAAAAGGAACCATGCAGCAGCCTGAATGCTTTGCTGCCTAGATATTTCCTCCACCAGATACCCTGGTTCACATCTCTTAAATCCCATCTTCCATAAAGCTCTCAGGTTTGGGCACAATTCAACCTAAGGTCTTAACTACTTTGTGACAGGTGTGGCTTTTACTCCAGTTTCCAATGCCTATTCATTCTCATGTCCATCGAAGACCTCATCAGAATACTCTCCATATTTCTACCAGCATTCTGGTCACAACCACTTTTCCTAATGCTGGGGTCTTCTTGTGAGCCTGCCCCCAAATCATTCTATACGCTCTCTCTATTCACAGAAATACCACACACAGGCTGTTTTTGCCTTCAAATACTTCCAGACTCTATCCATTTCCCAATTCCAAAGCTGTTTCCACATTGTCAGATATTTGTTATACCAGTGGCTCCAATTCTTGATACCCATTTTCTATCTTAATCCATTTTCTGCTGCTTTTTAGATTAGTAACTAAAAAGTTTCTGCACAGCAAAGGAAATAATCAATGGAGTAAATGGACAACCTACAGAAGTGGAGAAAATATTTGCAAACTGTTCACCTAACCAAGGGCTAATCAGAATATACAAAGAACTCAAACAAATCATCAAGGAAAACAAAGAAAAACAACTCCCCCAAAAGAGTGGGCAAAAGACATGAATAGATTTTCTTTCAAAAGAAGATATACAAATGGCCAAGGAACATGTTAAAAATGCTCAATACCAGTAATCATCAGAGAAATGCAAATTAAAATCACAATGAGGTACCACTTTACCCCTTTCAGAAGGGCCATTCTTAAGAAGTCAAAAAACAATAGATGTTGGTGTGAATATGGAAAAAAGGGAACACACAAGAATGTAAAACAGCACAAATGCTGTGGAAAACAGTATGGAGAGTCCTCAAAGAACTAAAAGAAGACCTATCATTCAATCCAGGAATCCCACTATTGGGTGTCTACCCAAAGGAAAAGAAATCGTTATATCAAAAAGACAACTGCACCTAAATATTTATTGCAGCACAATTCACAATTGCACGGATATGGAATCAACCGAGGTGCCCATCAACTAAAGACTGGACAAAGAAACTGTGATACACACACACACACACACACACACACAAATGGAATACTACTCAGCCATAAAAAGGAATGGAATAATATCTTTCACAGCAACATGGATGGAACTAGAGGCCATTTTCCTAAGTAAAATATCTCAGGAATGTAAAAACAAATACCACATGTTCTCCTTTATAAGTGGGAGTTAAATGATGGGTATACATGGTCATAAAGCAGTATTAATGAACATTGGAAATTGAGAAAAGAGGAAGGTGAGAGGTGAGTAAGGAATTGAAAACTGCCTATTGGGTACAATATATGCTCTTCTGGTAAACTAAAAGCCCTGGCTTCACCACTGTACAACTCATCCATGTAACAAAAAAACATTTGTAGCCCCTAAATCTATTGAAATAATAATAATAATTTTTTTTTAATGAGAGATAAGTGTTGGTGAGGGGGAGAAAAAGGAACCTTTGCACGCTTGGTGGGAATGTAAATTGGTGCAGTCACTATGGAAGGCAACACAGGGGTGCCTCAAAAAATTAAAAATAGAACTGCCACATAATCCAGTGATCTCTGCAAAGGCAGAGGAAATGAAACTAGTATGTCAGAGAGATAGCTGCACCCCAAAGTTCATTGCAGCACTATTCAGAATAGCCAAGATAAGAAATCAACCTGAGGGTGGTGCCTGTGGCTCAGTCGGTAAGGCGCCGGCCCCATATACCAAGGGTGGCTGGTTCAAACCCGGTCCCGGCCAAGCTGCAACCAAAAAATAGCCGGGCGTTGTGGCGGGCGCCTGTAGTCCCAGCTACTCGGGAGGCTGAGGCAAGAGAATCACTTAAGCCCAGGAGTTGGAGGTTGCTGTGAGCTGTGTGAGGCCACGGCACTCTACCAAGGGCCATAAAGTGAGACTCTGTCTCTACAAAAAAAAAAAAAAGAAATCAACCTGAAGTGTCCATCAATGGATAGAAGGATAGATAAAGAAAATGTACTACATATACACACACAACAGAATATTATTTTGCCTTACAAAAGAAGGAAATTTTGCCATTTGCCACAATATAGATGAACCTGGAGACATTATGCTAAGTGAAATAAGGTGGATACAGAAACATAAATATGAGATGATCCCACTTATGTGAAATCTAAAAAAGTCAAACTCATAGAAGTGGAGAGCAGAATTAGTATTTACCAGAAGCTGGGGGTGAGGGACGTGGGGAAATATTGGTCAAAGGGCATAAACTTCCCATTAGATAGAATAAGTTCTAGACACCATGGTGACTGTATATTGTGGTTAGTAATAATGTATCATACTCTTGAAATTTACAGAGACAATACATCTTAGGCACCATCATTACAAACAAAAAAGGTAATGACGTGAGGTGATGGCTATGCTAATTAGCTTGACTGTGGTCATCCTTTCACAATGCACATGTATGTTAAAACATGTACAGGGGCGGCACCTGTGGCTCAAAGGAGTAAGGTGCTGGCCCCATATACCGGAGGTGGTGGGTTCAAACCCGGCCCCAGCCAAAAACTGCAAAAAAAAAAATTATGTACACCTTGAATATATTCAATTGTTCTTGGTCATTTACACCACAAGGCTGAAGGACAAAGTTGGGAGGATGCTATTCAAACCAGGTGGTCTGGTTCCAGGGCCCTGCTCTTAGCCACTGTTGCACACAGCTGTGCAGCTGGGCTGGATCCCGCTCCAGAGAACTGAAGATGCAAGAACAACAAAAATCCCAGCAAAAGCCTGTGCCCCTCGGTCTTCTCATCTCCACCTCACCCAGGCAAAGGGCCAAGGCTAAAATCTTACTTCCCAAAGTGCCTGAACAGGAATAGGCGTCAGAGAAATCAGAACTGAGTGGAATCATCTGGGACCCATTGTAGGCCATTCTCTTGGTACCTAATTTCCCCTAACCCAGGGGTCCTCAAACTCCACATGAGATGGTGTGATTGTATTTGTTCCCGTTTTCTTTTTGTACTTCAAAATAAGATATGTGCAGTGTGCATAGGAATTTGTTCATTTTTTTAAAAAAAAAACTATAGTCCGGGGCGGCGCCTGTGGCTCAGAGGGGTAGGGTGCCAGTCCCATATGCCGGAGGTGGCAGGTTCAAGCCCAGCCCTGGCCGAAAACCGCAAAAAAAAAAAAAAAAAAGAAAACTATAGTCCGTCCCTCCAACAGTCTGAGGGACAGTGAACTGGCCCCCTGTTTAAAAAGTTTGAGGACATCTGCTAACCCCTCTCTTCTCACTCTGGTGCTCCAGCAGCTCAGAGGGTAGGCTTAAGGAAGTCCCCTGGGGCAACCCTGGCTTGAGCCTTGCCTCCTGCCTCTGGCCTTATCTGCAATGAAGCAGCCATTTCTTGGTGTAAAGCAATTCTCAGAGGTCATCTGAAGCAGCCAGGCCCATGGCACTTGGGGCCTACTTGTTACAGGCGCCTGCATGACCCTAACACACACAGATCGTGCACTAAGGAAGAGCTGAAAGGGATATCTAGGAGGACCCCAATAAAGAGTTGAGATTGCTGTGTTAGCAGCAAATCAAAGTATATCCACACTCAGACAAAATTAAACTGCATGCAAGCAAATGAGTTTTGAAAGCCACTTTTGTGAGCATCTGGCATTCCAAACTGTATGCTGGGCATTAACATGAGGGCCTTCTTACGCAGCTAATCTTGTATTTCACAAAGAGACAAGCCTCTAGAAATGACACCTATGCTTCAAGGTTTGCACTTGCAATTCTATTAATGAGCACTCATCAGTGTCTTACATATTTTAGTTTCAGTTCTATTGGCACAGGTTATAATTGGCATCTGACAATGAAATGGACACCCAAGCTAGAAATACACAAATGTTCCTAGTCAAAGGACAATTAAAGAACAAACAGAAACAAATACTGTAGCTGGCATTATGCTGCCAGGGAAAACAGAATGTTATAAAAATATATTGCTATGTTCTTCCAGGCATACTTTTCCCAAGGCCAGAAATGTGGCTCGTAGCCCAAAACAGGCTAGAAATAAGAAGTATATGAAAACAATACTGCAGAAAGGAACAATAAAAAATTAATTTGAAGCAGAAAGCACGCATATGAGTGTGACCTTACTTTTTTGAATCAACGGTTTCTCTCTAAACACAACCCACCGGATGAATGTTGGACATGGTGGAATGTTGTAATAGTGTAAGAACAGACGAGGGGAAGCAAGAGGTTGCTTTTAAGAATGCCAATTTTGGTAGAATTAAAGGGACGTTAGCCTGAGTAGGGAAGTAAAAATAAAAACAGAAGTTAGAATGACATGCCATTTGGAAGCAGGGAAGGCGATGGGAAGACACATCACTCTAGTGAAATGAATCAGACACTCAGTCATATGGCCACACCTAACTGCAGGGAAGGCTGAGGAACGTCATTCAGCTGCCTGCTCTAGAGGACAAGAAGATGGATTTTCATGAATAGGTGGCAGTCTCGGTCACTATGTTCTTCTAGGATTCATACAGCTGTCCCAGAATGAAATTGCATATATCCCTTTTTCAGTTTGGGAATAGAGACTGGCATTGGTTGACATAGAGTTATTGAGTAAGTAGGGGTGTCTCACAGTACCAGCCATTCAGAACTAGAAAGAATGCCTGCGACTTGATTTATGTCATGGGCGATGAGCAAAGGAAATGAGATCCAGGACATGCAGCCTTATAATTTAGACTTTATCAGCCTGTTTTACCAGTTAAGCTGCTGTAACAAAGGACAAAAATACAGGAGATTAATAAGATAGACAGATGTTTATTTCTCTATCACCTGATAATCTGTATCAGAGTCAGTATGGATCCAGTATGAAGGAGAACCAGGCAAAGGAGGGCAAGAAGCTTCTTTCCTTTTAAAGGCACAACATGAATTTACAGGTACTACTTCCTCTCAGATCCCATTGGCCAGACCAAGTCACATGGCCAGAGCTAGCTGCAAAGGAGACTGGGAAGTGTGGTCTTTTGCTGAATAGCCACGCAAAGCAGCATAAAATTCTATTATAATGAAAGAGACCACATTTTAGAACTCTGTATTTGTTGATGTCAAAAAAGTCTCCATTTATAAATATTAATAATATTCCACTCTGGCGTATGATATTTTCACAAAGAGCAAAAACATCAAATTCAGCTCATTGGGAAATAGACTCTAGGGAGATTGGTAAAAAGAAGGAAAGTGTACTGTCTCCAACATCACTATCAGAATCACCTGCGAAGCTCTTCTTAACACATGCATGTTCAGTTCCTAGACATTCTGATTCAGTAAATCTTGATACCTAGGCATTTTTTTTAAATCCACAAGCGTGAATGCACTGGCAGGAATTAAACCAATGATAAAGACAAATTCAAAGATAAATGTTGCCTTTATGTTCAAAAAGTTTAAAGGAAAAAATTGATTTTGAATAAGCGTCGTTAGACTTTTCCAGGAAAGCTCAATCAGAAGGATTTCAGATTATAAATGACAGACTGGGACTTAAAAAGAGGTGGGTTATCCTTCGTCTCTGCTCTTTAAACCTCGGACAAGTTCATAAAGAGCTCAGTGCTTAATGTCCCTCCTCCACAGAATGAAGGATTAGCCAAAATGGATTGCTTACAACATTCTGTGATCCCACGTGTTGCTGGCCAATTCTTTTTATTCACTAGTTTATTTAACATGCAATTCAATTAAAAATATGTAACATTCGAGGAATATTTCTAGAGCTCTTACTTTTTGCCAGGCTCTCCTGGGGATAGTAAGGGAGTAAAACATAAATGTAGTTAGGCCTTCAAGGAGCTTCCCACATAACGATGACAAAACATTGCCCCGTATGTTGCTGATCAGCAGCCTTTTGGTAGCCAGGTTTGGGTGATGGAAACACACATCGGTTCTTCTCTCCTCAGTCTCTCTCTGTCTCTTCCACTCTCTTAGTCTCATTCACTCCCTTTTCCCTTTGTCTATTTTGCTTTTTTTTTGTTTAAATTCAAATTTTTCTAAGATAGGTATACAATACTCTCAGTAGAGTAGAAATTGAAACCAATAGAAAGTCTTATTTAAAAAATACATTTTGAAATACATGTTTAAATTCTTGATCTTTTATAACTGAAATATCGAGAGTGAACAATAAGTGGACACAAAGATATTTGGTAAGGTAGAGGTCGTCTTGAGCAGAGAGAATTTGCACCAGAGCTGGGTCCCCTTAAAGGGATTGCAGATTCAGCAGAAATTTCCCTGTGTGGGAGCGCCCGCTGTGCCTGTGTGGGCACGCACGCGTGTACGTGTTTAATAGAAGAGAGAAGCAAAAAGAAATGGGTCCCAGTAAGAGACAAAGAAGAAGGAACAATGAAAGAAAGAAAAATACCACTCTTCAGAAAACAATTAATTCCTCTTTCTGTAATTCAAACAGCTTTGATCATTGAAGTTTCTTGGGCAAGTCCTACAGTATTTTTCTCAGCTTTCCCTAGTAATCTTCAGCTCACTGCTGCAGCTATTAAACGCTGAGAGGCTAACCACTGTTTGTTCCTTGGATACAAAAGACAATTGGTTCTTTCTGAGTGGTTCTGGGCTTCTAAGGCAGCAATCGCCTCTCTCCCAGCCAGCTCCCAGTTGCCCCACTTGAGTTAGGCATCATGGCATGGTCATTTAAAAGAACAGAGAATCCGAAAGCTTGGGAATGCAGTGTTTAATTACTATTATTTTCCCAGTTGCTTCCTTCCTCCTTCATGTTCTGTTTAGGTTTAAAGTACTTGCCATCTCCTAGCACATAATGTTTAGCAGGAAGGAAGAAAGACCTAGCCCAGAACAGGGCAAGGAATGGCCTGACCCTGAATCTGAACTGAGAGTGTGTGTTGAGTGGTACCCGTGTAAACCTTTTGTATTTCATTTCTGAAAGGGCTCACCTTGGACTCCACTATTAACATTGGCCTTGGAAACACCTAACATTTCTTTTTTGTTTTGTGACAAAGTCTCACTCTGTCCCCTGGCTAGAGTGCTGTGGCATCATCGCTCACAGCATCCTCAAACTCTTGAGCTCAAGTGATCCTCTTGCCTCAGCCTCCCGAGTAGCTGGGACTACAATCACCCACCACAACACCCAGCTAGTTTTTCTAATTTTAGTAGAGAAGTGTTTTGCTCTTACGCAGGCTGGTCTCGAACTCCTGAGCTCAAGCGATCCACCCACCTTGGCCTCCCAAAGTGCTAGGATTACAGGGGTGAGCCACTGCACCCAGACTAAGATTTCTTAATATATTTCTGCTGATTTGTATTCATTACAAATTACAAAGTTAATCATGGAATTTAGTACTGAGGGATGGCTCTTTTATCAGTATCTAGTAGAACCTATATTTTTCCATAACCTAGGAAGTCTCTCCAACAGTATTCTCTCTGGTTGCCTTACGAAGCAAGGAAAGAAATGAATGACCTCTCTTTAATTACTAAGCTTAGTGATGATTTATAGCACTTTTAATGGGCATTGTAAAAAATAGGCCAAAAATCTATATAAAGAAATGTAATGTCTACATACATCAAAAATAAGTAGGAATGTTATTAAATGTTTCAACAATATTATGTGTTAAAAGAAGGGTTTTGAACCTTTCATAAAAAAATACAATGATATGACTGCAGGACAGCCACCACGACCTGAAACAATGACTCACAACCCTGGACGATTTTGCCCTCAGGAGACTTTTGGCCATGTATGGAGCCATATGATTGTCACCACTGAAGTGGAGGAGCACTGCCGGCCTCCAGTGAGGCCAGGGACACCGCTGAACACCCTCCGATGACAGGACACCCCAACAACAAAGAATTATCTGGCCCCAAATGTCGGTAGTGCAGAGAATGAGACACACAGGTTCAAGGTACCTTCGCACAGAGCTCAAAGTGGCAGAGGATGCGGGGAACTAATTTTTCAAAATCCTCATTTTGTCTTTTCACCCTGGGCCTCCACAGCTTATCCCTAAAATTTTCTCCCTTCCACATCACAATCTACCGCCTTTGGCCAGAGCAAGCCAGCTGCAGAGTGGAAGAAGGCGCCTCCCCATTTTGAACAGCTTTTTAGTACCCTAACTCGGGGTTCTCGGGACAGGAAGGACAAGCCAGAGCACCTGCTGGCCCTTTTATAACTCCCCTCTCCCCCACATTCTGGTGTGCCTCCCAGTTTGCTGAGGCCATGGGTACACAAACTCCCAGACAAGGAGACAGCAAGGTGGACAACCATTGCCCCACCTCTCTCGAGGGCCCCTCCCTCCTGCAGTCCCTTCCCCTGTCCTCCACGACCCAGCAGCTGAACTTCATGAATGCTGGGCAGAGCAGAGGCTTTCTCCGTTGTTTCAGAAAGTATCTGCTTTCATGACAAGTTGTTAAATATAGTAGAACCTCAAGAAGTTGACCAGGCAAGGGATAGTAACAAACTATCAGAGCTGGGCCTGCTATATAGATACGTACATGTGGTACGTGTCTGGCCTATGACAAGAAGGAGGTGGTCAATGGAGGGAGGCTGTCAACGGTGGAGGTTCTACTGTCTTTCAAATTATACCCCTAGAGAGACAAGTGTAGGCAACTTCCCAGGTGTTTTTGGCAGCCATGCCCAGCTGAGAGCCTCAGATCACAGGAGCACCCTGAAACGCCGTCCTGGCCCCACATGCAGTGGAACAGAAACGTATGTCTTGCTTGACCAAGAGCAGAAATTAGGCTTCCTTTGCTACAAGGTCAATTGACCAAACTCCCTTTTACAAATTAACAAATGTGAAGACAGCGCCCAATGGTTCCTATCCAGGAAATTGTGCTCCTAACAAGTGCTTAAGGTCTTGTGGTCACACTGCTTCCAGTAAGGCTATAACCGGCCTCAGCAGAGGAGCTTTTTTTAACCATAGGATGCAACACAATCAATTCAGTGAGGCAGGCAATTTTATAAATAAAATGGGCGTGCCAAGGGACACCAAAACACATTCAACCAGCAGGATGCAACATAAATACAAAATAGGGTCTGGAGGGCGAAGACTCAGAAGCAGAGAAAGAGCGGTGTGCGTGAGGCCCTACGCCTGAGCTCTCACCATCCTGCCGAGTTGACCGGACTGGACGTTCGCAAGAAGAGAATCAGCAGAGTGGGATCCACCCTAGGACACTCTATCTGCTTATGTTGATGTGACACGTACTACAGGGCTGCTTGCATGAGGAAAAGACAAGGAGTCTGCAGGGCTGAGCCCCAATCTTTAATTTTTTAACTCCAACTGACTGAGCCAGCTCCCTCCTAGGCCAACAGGGAAGAAATCAAGATTATAAGGGCATGCAGATTGGCCTCACCTCCAAAAGGAGTGGAATGGAGTGGGCTGGGCAGTAGAGGACACGGTGCCTTGCACACAGTAAAAGCGTGCGTTCGTTCCCGAAACTTACATGTAACTGCGTGTGCCACGTACGCAAGCACGTGACAGGTAAAAAGTAAAAGGTCCTTCCCACTGAGGGTCAAGGTCAACAGATTTGAAAGTCATAAGCCCAGGTTAGAATCTCTCTCTCTCTCCTTCTCCTCATCCTGCCCCACGCCGTGTGCTTTTTTTTTTTTTTTTTCCTTGAAAAGTGAATTTACTTTAGGTTAATGTGAGAGTATAAACAACCAGGTCAATCCACATGCTTTTATACAGGAAAATCAAGAGAGAAGTTTTATCTGTTATAACTAGATATCTATAAAGTCACATATGTTAGTACATATCAAGTTAGGAAATTCTCAGGGAGCCATTAAGCTAAGCTGCTCAGGCCGTCCTGGCTGCGGTTGGCACTTTGAAGAGGGCTGGGTATACCACGTTGGCTTCCACCCACCTGGCCCTCAGCAGAGAACCTGCCAGCTTCTCCCTTTCCTAAACCGACCTCCAGGCCACTGGTCAGTCCCTGAACAAGGCTGGGCGGGGGCCAGGCTCGGGTTAAAAATCATGCATTTATTTTATATATTGCTCTTTTGTAATCATAACCACCACCCTGGAATATTGTTTCTACTGATTAAATGATGAAACTGAGAATCAGGTAATATAATTTACCCAAGTTCTTATGGTTGGAGAGAAATCACGTTTCCTGACTCTGAGACCCAGGCTCTTTCTACCACTGTGGACGGCATAGTTCAGAGTCTTCTGAGCTGGACATGGGCCTGCAGAAGATTACTGGAAGAACCTTGGCCTCAAAGCCTAGGCAGCTGGTCCTGAGATCCAATGTAGGGCTCTGAAGTTAAAATACTCTTGAAAGCATTGTCCAGCCTAAGGCCAGGGGACCGTGCCTTCATACTCCCTTCGTCCCCTAGGCAAGTCTTCAGATTCTGGCTGCCCCAGAGAGAGGTTGTGAACTCAGGTGAAATCTCTTTCTTCTGCTGAGGGTAATGGCCAGAGAAGGAAGGTCTCAGCTGAGAGTCAACAGCTGCCGACACTCCCAGGAGCTGGGGAAATGGGTGCCTCTGTCCCCGGAGGAGACTGGGCAGAGTCTACAGCGCCTGCCACATCAACAACACAAGATCCCCCTTTGAAATCCACTCCATGTTTGCCATCCCCGCTCTACTAACAAAGCTGAATGCTCTGGACTTAGAAACGGGGGGTTTCAGCTCTACCACTTACTGTGTGACCTCAAATTAGTAACTTTACCTCTCTGTGCTTCAGTTTCTACATCTGAAAAAATGAAAATAACCACATCATGGTTAGTTCCTGGCACATAAACACCTGGAAAATGTTTCTTGTGGTTAAAGTTGTTGTTACACATCTGCTGTGCTCCCTACTTAACCAGTCTCTTCCTTGTATACAAAAGTGCTTTGACGTTAGATACCAGTGGGCGTAGGCTGCAGACAAACCCAAATCTTCCAGGAGCTCAGGTGTAGGACTTTGGCCCGATGTTTATTTAGATCCTACAAATGCTCCTGCATTACCACTGAAAGAATGATTCTTTAAGGAAAGCTTCCCGGGACTTCTTGTAAATACTTGAAGCACTACTGGGCTCACTCCAGACAGTAGGAGTTTAAATAATTCATGAGAGTTCTGCCTGCAATTGACAAGGACAAGGCAAATTGCATGAGAACGGCTCATTCTGTACATGCCATTATGTGGTCTTTGATAACGCAGGCAGCTGGCATGGAATTCAGTAATGCTAAAAAAAAGAAAAAAAAAAAACCTCCAAAAAAGGCAAGACAAATATTTAAAGGGTAGTTAAGCCCAAAAGGGATGTGAAGATGATAGCCATCAGAGTGATAAAAATAAAAGAGGTACTACATTTTTCAGCCTGGTTTGGAAATGGTCCCTTTGAGAACCAGACAATTTTCATGTTCAAAAGGATACGCTAAACAGGGAGTGGTTTTCTGCACATAGAGGCCTTGAAGATTTTTTAATGCTCCTGACAAAATGAATGTTGGATGGCGCCTGATGTTGTTGGATAATGAAGTTGTTAGACATTTCTCTAATGCTTGGCGAAATCATTGCATTATACAGATCAAGGTTATGTGGTTGCATCAGGTCAAGGCAAAAGATAAGATGTTGTTGGAATGACTATTGTGTCCTTAAAATGCATTCTACTGGCACAGAGATGAAAGTGAGTTTGATGAGAGGGCCAGTACGCTGCCCAAGAATACTCCATTGTATGACCTACCTGGGTGGCCATAACTTTATCAACAACGTGTTGATAAAGACATGAGCCCATTTGCTACTTTTCAACACAATTGCCCACTCTGCAGCCAAATGGCACTATTCAATTTTAGCCCCAAAGCCCACATTTTCCCATCTTCAAGCCGTAGCTCATCCATCGCCCCCTAGATAGAGCACCCTTCCCTCTATTTCCATCAGGCAAATTCCTTTCCACCCTTTAAGGCTGATTTCAGATGTCAGCTTTCATTTTATTAAAAAAAATATTTTCCAGGCCCATCCTCTCCAAACTGCACATAACTATTTCATGTAAATTTGAATAATAACTGGTCTCACGGCCGTAATCATAACCTGCTTTGCATTGGGTTATTTTATTTCTTTATCAACTCTATTTTTCCTCTATCTTGTAAGCCTTTTTAAGACTGAGATTATGTCTCAATCCTCTTTATATTTCCTGCAATACCAGGCCCTGTGCCCCATCCTTGAAAATGCTTAATGGAAAAAAAAAAAGAAACAAAAAAGGAAATGCTCGATACAGGTGGCTGAATATTTATCAACACTTTTCCTTTGACAGTTTGAGACGCACTATTCATCCTTTTATCAGCTCTCTTTTTCCTCTCTCAGCCCTGCTCATAGGAGTCAGTTCAAAGTGACCTCAGCTATCCCTTGAAAATACCAAAATATCAGAGGTCAGAAATTTGACACTGTGTTTATAAAAGGTTGCCACCTGTCTGTCTCCATAGGAGCTAGGAGACTCTAGATCTCAAAAGTTCTTTATACAATATTCAAGTCCGGGATTAAGTGAACTGCCCAAGGTCCCATAATGAGTTAAGGGCAGACACAGGACTAAAACCTAACAAGAGGATGAGATCTTTAGTTATTCTACTCTGTTGTCACAGGTGGTGTTAGGATTTTTCTCTTTGGGGGTCTTGAGCTGACTTGTTCCCAGAATGTGATTTTTCTCTTTATGTATAAGCCTAATAATACAAATCTGCCAAAACAACAATACTTATAAGAAACCTTGGATTTACTTATAAGTTGACTTACACAGCTGGCATACGCTACCCTGACCCAAAGTTTCAAGGATAAGCATATCAGATTTCGATACAAACAAGCTTATACTTGCTTGTGACAAAAAATGCTCCGAGTTCTGTTGATGCTATCTAGACCATCCAAAGAAAAATGAAGTTCAGGAAGAAACATTTTGCTGATTTTATTCTCAGCGGAAGTCAACCACAAACGAAAGTCACAGATGAATAATGCTTCAAATGATGTGGGAATAATGAATCAATAACATGACCGGCAAGCCCTGGGGAATGGATCAGGGTTTTGAAAAATCTTCACAGAAGATTTGCTTCCAGGAAGCTATCTCAACATCCAAATGCATTTATTACGGGCTCGCTGCTATTTCTGAGGAGAGGAAACAAAATAAGGCCCTCCCCACTCACTCTCATTGTACATGTGGTGAGTGGTAACCTCATATTCCCTTAGTCAAGCATAAGCCTGTCTTCATCAGCCTACATTACTAGATTTTTACATCCAATGATTTGTTGATTTTCTAGTAACTTTTTATTTTTATTTTTTTAAATAAAATCAGTACTTTTTTTATTGATTATATATATTTTGAGACAGAGTCTCACCATGTCGCCCTGGGTAGAGTGTCATGGCTTCATACCTCACACAACCTCCAACTCTTGGGCTTAAGGGATTCTCTTGCCTCAGCCTCCCGAGTAGCTGGGACGACAGGTGTCCGCCACAACACCTGTCTATTTTTGGTTGCAGTTGTCATTGTTGTTTAGCAGGCCCGGGCCGGGTTCAAACCTGCCAGCCTTGGTGCATGTGGCCAGCGCCATAACCACTGTGCTACAGGCGCCGAGCCTCTAGTAGCTTTTTTAACACCCCAAAGTCTTTAAAGTACTAAGATGACCTTATGCCCCAGGACTGTTTTAGAGAGGTGTTTATCAAGTCTCGGGTTTTTTGAGATGATTGTGTGTGTCATTCTCTTATGATTGAATAAAAAAATAAATAAATAAAACAAAATTCCTGGTGATTATAATAACGATAAAGGACATTGAGCTGTTTAGCACGGACTCCCACGGGCCAACACAGCCAAAGAGAAGCAAATGCTGGTATTACTGCATGGCAAATTCAGGGCCCTGAACTCACAAAATCAAGAAAATTTAGATAAAGCCACGTTTTTCTCTTTCCTGTGTCTTTAGACAATGAGAAGTTGCATCTGAGATTTGTTACATAATAAAAACAACTTTCAGCCAACCTAATTGTTAGCCTAGACAGGTCTTTAAGGGAAAGTTTATAAAAAATTGAATGCTGATGGCAGCACCTGTGGCTCAAGGAGTAGATATACACCAGGGGTGGCGGATTCAAACCTGGCTCCGGCCAAAAACTACAAAAAAAAAAAAAAAAAATAGAATGCCAAGGGATTATACAGAACATATGAATAAATGTGGATTATAAGGAAAATCTTTCTAGTTTCAAAATATATGAAATTGATCATGAAATAATACAACTGGCATCAAACAGCAACATAAGATATAAATTCTGGTTGAAATGGGTATTATCCTTTCAAGGTGGTCATCTCAGGAAATTATACATATTTCAGCCACGCTTCTTTTGTTCTAAAACTCTCATCCTTTAAAATTCATTTCAAGGAGGCCAGGCATGGTGGCTCATGCTTGTAATCCTTGCACTCTGGGAGGCTGAGGCTGGTGGATTGCTTGATCTCAGGAGTTTGAGACCAGCCTGGGCTACAGTGAGATCCCATCTCTAAAAATAGCCGGGCATTGAGGCAGGTACCTGTAGTCCCAGCTACTCGGGAGGCTGAGGCAAGAGGATCACTTGAGCCCATGAGTTTGAGGTTGCTGTGAGCTATGACGCCACGGCACTCTACCGAGGATGACAAAGTAAGACTGTCTCAAAAAAGAAAAAAACAAAAAATTAATTTCAGGGGCTTTTGACCTTTTGTCAAAACCTTAATCCTTTTAAGCTGGGATTGATTTTGGAGACACCTGTGGCAGGCAGACACAGGGCAGCCCTGTGACCTCTGCTTCCTGGTGTCTATAACCCCAGGTGATACTCTCCCCTGAGTGTGCTGCAGCCTGGGGCTTGCTCAGAGCCCATAAAATGTTGCAAAAATGATGTGATGTATGGGATTACATGTCCATGATCACATTACAGAAGACTGCTGGTAGACTTTCTCTCTGTTGCTGGCTACCAAGCAGCCCCTTTGGGAAAGCCTGTTAGGCAAGGAGCGGAGGGTGGCCTATAGCCAACAGCAAGGAATTGCAGCCCTCAGTCAGCAGCCTACAAGGATCTGAATAATATCCTGCCAATAGCATCTGAGCTCGGAAGCAAACCCTCCCTTGCCAAGCATTCCCATCCAATCCTAGCCCCAGCTGATACTTTGCAACCTTCTAAAGACCAACTAAGCTACACCTGTATGCCTGAGCGTCAGGAACAGTAAAATAATCATTGTGTGGTCTTTTAAGCTGTTAGGTTTGTGGTAATATTATTATGCAACAGTAGATAACTACTCAAATGTTAGCCATCTAACACAATGTAATTTGTAATATTATGCATCAAAATATTTTTTTACCCATGATACCATTCTTTTTTTTTTTTTTCAAAATATATTAGATGTGGTTTTTATTGTACAGTACATATCAGGGCAAAGTGCTGCACCCACAACTACAAATCATTTTGGGGGGAAAAGTTGGAAAAAAATAAAACTGCAACTGCTTTCATTATGCAGTCTTCCCTGACTTGCAGAATCCACACTGGTCAAGGAGTTCTGGCCCCTGACAGGGGCTTCTTGATGGTGGCTGCCCCAGATTTCTGTAGCCTCTGAGGCCTCAGGCCCATGCCTGTGGAAACCAAGTCCCCAGAATGGCGGTGGCCTGATTGCCTGGAGGCCCCCATGATACCATTCTTGAATCTGTCCTCTTAACTCTTTTCCTTACCTGGCTTTCCCACCTATCTGACCTTTCACAAAATCAAGAATTCTCTTGATTCAGGAGTCTGTTGTAAGACTTCATAGCTTCATCAATAGCATCTAGCATTTACAGGATACATATCATGTGTCAAGCACTATGCTAAGCACTTTATAAATATTATTTTACTAAGAAGAATTTGTGTTAACTCCATCCAAGTAAATGCAAAAGATGTAAAGTCACCATCCTCTCATAGCTGAATAGTACTCCATGGTATACATATATAATAGTTTATTAATCCATTCATAGGTTGATGGGCATTTGGGTTGCTTCCCTGTCTTGGCAATCGTGAATTGAGCTGTAATAAACATCCTAATGCAAATTTCCTTGTGATAAAATGATTTATTTTCTTCTGGGTAGATTCCTAAGGCTAGCAGATGAGATTCCTGAGACTAACAGATGTCTCGACCTGGTGCCCTTTCTACGGCTGCTTGGGATTACAAGAATGGAAATGTAAGCATCCAGTGTGCTTAATGCTCATATAAATCTAATAGAAAAACAACTACACCCCCATACAAGAGAATAATACAAGTATATTAAAACGGGAGGGGAGGGAAAGGGGAAAGAAGCCGAGGGAGGGCGATTGGTGAGCTCTCACCTGAAGGGCACATTGTGAGCGTGCACAGCACACCCCTGGAGGAAGCACACGACTGCCTCCACTACAACTTGAACTTTACCTTAGAAACACAAACGCTCTAACCTAATCATTTGTACCCTCATATTAATCTGAATTTAAAAAAATAAATAACTAAATAAATGTTATTTTCTTAATCCACACAATCCTGCGAGGTATAAACTGACATCCCTATTCTAAAAGCGAGGAAACTGAGTTAAATAATTTTACCAACATCAACAAGCTAGTAAACAGTGGAGCAGAGAGGCTAACTCAGTGGTTCTCCACCATCCTAATGCCAAGACCCTTTGATACAGCTCCTCAAGTTGTGGTGACCCCCTGACCATAAAATTATTTTTGTTGCTACTTCATAACTATAATTTTCCTACTGTTATGAATCCTAATGTAAATATCTGATATGCAGGATAGTCTGTGAAAAGGTCGTTCGACCCCCAAAGGGGTCACGGCTCCCAGGTTGAGAACCGCTGTTCTAACTTATATGAAATCTGCTTCCAGAGAAGCAGTCTGCTTACACATTTCACCTCTCCCGGATTAAGGACCCACTGTGCTTTATCTCATTTAATACAAATAAGGATGCCCTGAGGTAGCAATTTACAGAGGAGGAAACAGAGGCTCTAAGAGTTTAAGAAATAAAGTCATCGTCTACGGCCGTACCAGCCGGAACGCGCCCAATCTCAGCTGATCTCGGAAGCTAAGCAGGGTCGGGCCTGGTTAGTGCTTGGATGGGAGAAATAAAGTCATCTAGCATGGGGATGGCAGAGTAGAGACTAACAGATGTCCCGCCCTGGTGCCCTGTCCACGGCTGCTCTGCAGTCCCAGGCTGGTCGCCTGGTGCGGCACGTCTGGTGATCTGCCCTGAGCATCAGCCAGAAGCGAAGTTCTGAGACTAATTTACATGGAGGCGTCATCATCCAGGCAGTTGGTGTAAACACTTCTTATAGTTACAACTCATGGAAAGACACAAAACAAGATATTAAATATAAGGTAAACTATGTGAAATGCGATTTCCTAAACTGTAAAAGGAGATGATCGATATTGCCCAAGGCATTTCCCAGAGAACGTTATGCCCACAAGACATAAAAGGGAGCTGTGTGTGAAGGGTTTTTACACAATCAAATAACTCTGTGCTGCTGGCAGCTGTCTGAGAGGCTCATATTACACACGAGCACATCAGAGGCCGTAAGTTCTGTGCATTAAACTCGTCTGTGAAGCACTCCCCAACTCAGCATCTTCAAAATTTTTTAACCACATACACTTTTTTTTCTGGGAACACCTATTAATGTCCACGAGAGCTCTAATTTCTACTTGGGAAATTCTATGAATTTGCCTCCAGGTTAATTTTCATGTCACGGGAGGTTAAAAATTAAGTCTGACCTCTAAAGAGAGTTAGAGGTAGTTTGCTTAAATTACGCGGAATGTAGGAGGCAGTCCCCAAGAGCCCACAGCGCGCACGTTTTCTCCAGGCTCTCAGTCCATCAATTTCAGCCTCCCATTATCCACTTGTTCTTTTTAAGGCACCTTGAGTTGATGATTTTGATTCATCTAAGAATGGAAAATAACATTTACAGATAATCAACCCATTCCCAGAGCACAATTTGGTGGTTTTTCCATTTATTCTACCAACTGGCTTCATATAATCACACAGTCGCCACAAAGAAAGAGAAAAAGGGTAAATATGTTACATTTCTATTACACAAGTAGTCTGCGAGGTTCCCCCATGCTGTTGCCTTATTTCAGCTAAAATAACCGTATTTGAAGGGTATATTAATCGCATTGACCTTTGCAGAGAGCTATTTAGAGGGATCTCGCCTTTTTTTTTATTTTTCTTTTCCTCCATATTAGAGTTTTCGGTGGAATTTTCTCACTCGAGTCAGTTTCGTAGTCTATAAACTGGAGACAATAAACTGAGGCTTAATGACTCCGTTCAAGTTCTTTTGTCAACTCAGGGCCCGTACAGCCAACTCGTTAGTATCAAATACAACAAAAACGCCTTCAGGAAAATCGTGGGTGCTACTTTCAAGTAGTTCTTTTGATCTATGAGTCATCTTGGCTTCAGCTCTGACTTTAAGCAAATTATTTAACTTTTTCTCTAAAACTCTGTTTCCTCATTTACAAAATGGACTTAAAACGGTTCCTACCACCCAGGATCGTTGAGGCGTCTATAGGGTAATGCATGGAAAATGTCACTCCATCTGTTTATTCAAAAAAGCATTCTTGTGCTTGGAACTCTACTTTTAGGGATGTTACTGCACTTGATTGCTGTACTGAAACATATGGTGGCTTCTGTCATTCAAATTTTTGTAAAAAAAGGAACAGAGAAGTCAATTTGCTCAAGGTCATTCAGCTCTTAAGTGGAGAATCACAGATTTCAGTTCATTGCTTTCTGACTCATTTTCTTTCCTACTGTACCACAATGACATGGAACAAAATGTGTGGAGTGTCTCCTTCAGCAAGCACTCAGCAGGAGTCTAAAGCAAGTAAGAAATTTTTTTGAAAAAAAAAAAGCTTGGTTCAGCGCCCATAGCTCAGTCAGTAGGGCACCAGCCACATACACCAAGGCTGGCAGGTTGGAGCCCAGGCCCGCTAAACAACAATGACAACTATAACCAAAAAGTAGCCAGGTGTTATGGCAGGCACCTGTAGTCCCAGCTACTTAGGAGGCTGAGGCAAGAGAATCACCTAAGCCCAAGAGTTTGAGGTTGCTGTGAGCTGTGATGCCATGGCACTGTACCCAGGGTGACATAGTGAGACGTTTCTCAAAAAAAAAAAAAAAAAAAAGCATAAGTCAGCCAAAAGCGCCTGTGCTCAGTGGTTAGAGCGCCGGCAATATACACTGGGGCTGACAGGATTGAACCCAGCCCGGGCCTGCTAACAACAATGACAACTACGACATCAATAACAAAAATAGCCGGGCATTGTGGTGGGCGCCTCCTAAGCTACTTGGGAGGCTGAGACAAGAGAATCATTTGAGGTTGCTGTGAGCTGTGATGGCACTGCACTCTACCAAGGGTGACATAGTGAAACTCTGTTTACCCCCCAAAAAAAGAAGTGCAAGGCTGGGGATAAAAGGAAGAAAACGCGGACTAAACATGCAAACCCTATAGAGTGTCGCTTCCTCTCGGCCACATCCAAAAAGCTACAGAACCCTAATCAGTCTAAGTCAGGCCTAAATTTGGGTATTTAAATAGTTCCAAGAGGGAATAGGGCTGTTGGAACCATTTAAATGGGGAATGTTTAAGGACAAACTTCCTTACTAGGATAGCTTACCATGGGACGATACAAATTCCACTCTCTGAGATTTTAAGAAAAAAATAAGTAATAAAAAATGGATGATTAAAAGCCAAGCCTTACTAGGAACCATGGGAAAGAAGGCTGCTCGGGAAATCTGTGTCCCTGCTGTGCCACTTATGATCTGGGTGACCTTGGCCAAGCCAGCCCACCTCTAAGCCTCAGAGGGCTCATTTGCAGAAGGGGCAGGGAAGGTCGCTGACCTCTGAGTTCCCTCCCAATCCTGTGATTTCAGTGTCAGTAAAGTCTTCAAGTCCGCCACTTCCCTATTTCCACTTATGTGTCACATCTTAGAATAGGGTGCCATCCTTAAGACTTTCAAAACTTTAGAGCCCACTGCTGCATTATAATGCTGTGGTCTGAGAGAGAGAAGGGACAGAGGCGGCAGGTGGGGGACGCAGCATCACTGTGTCTGTGTTAGACAGGTGTTCCCAGCATGTGGGTGTCTCCCTCACTGTCACCATGCAGGTGAACCACGTCGTGTGCAATCTAGACTCCTGAAAAGCAGCGTGCAAACCTAATGTTGGTTATTTAAAGCTGCGGTCCCCCAACCCTTGGGGAACCGGGCCACACAGCTGGAGGTGAGCTCTGGCTAGCAAACAGTATACCACACCACTCCCTATATTCCACACCCCCACCACAGTGCGTGGTGGAAAAATTGTCTTCCACGAAACATGATCCCTGGTGCCCCAAAGGCTGGGGACTGCTGATTTAAAGCATCTAAGTACAGTAGAGACATCGCTATTAAAGAGAATCCTTTAATATCTTTTGCTGGCTCAGCACCTGTGGCTCAAGTAGCTAAGGCGCCAGTCACATACACTGAGCTGGCGGGTTCGAATCCAGCTCGGACCTGCCAAACAACAATGATGGCTGCAACAACAACAACAACAAAAATAGCCAGGCGTTATGGTGGGCGCCTGTAGTTCCAACTACTTGGGAGGCGGAGGCAGGAGAATTGCTTGAGCCCAGGAGTTGGAGATTGCTGTGAGCTGTGATGTCACGGCACTCTACCCAGGGCAACAGCTGGAGGCTCTGTCTCAAAAATATATATATATATATATATCTTTTGCAATGCAAATGAACACCCCTTATTTCACATCTGTGACGACCTGGGTGTGTCTGAATTTATATTTAAAAATTACAGCCAATATTTACCAAAGGCCCACTCTCTTTCAGGCTCTATGGCAAAAGGCTTCCATACAGTATCAATCAGATTGAGTAACAGCCTCACAAAATTAGGCCTGTGATCATCACTACTTTACAGATGGAGAAAACGCAGCTCAGAGATGCTGAGTGATCTTCCCAAAGTCACACAGCTGGCAAAAAGGAGAACGAGAAGGCAGCTAAATGTGTCTGACCCCAGAGCCTGCACTCTGAACCACCTCCCTTGCACAGCCCACAAACACTGGGGCAGAGACCCCCTCGGGGCACCTGTGGAGTCCAGGAGCTCACGTTGACCTTGGCTTCTATTTTCTTAGTCCCAGAGGCCCGTCCCCCATTTCTCAGCCACTGCCCCTTATCTCCAGACCTGATAAAGGGCAAGAATTTCCAGGCATAGCTTTTGCTCTCACAAGCCCAGGACTGTGAACCATCGTAGACTGTGGGAGGCTCAGAAGAGGGAGGCCAGGCCTAGAAGCAGCCCAAAGCCATGTTATCCAGGGACAGTGCAAGAAGTGGACAGGTTTGGCTTGGAGAGAAGATTCCAGGGAAAGCTGTGCTAACATCATCCTTTCACAGCTCAGAGGTCTCATTGGAAGAAGTCGCTTCAGCCAGAAGCAGCATGCTCTTGGTATATTCAGCAACACATAAATTTTTAAAATATAGAAAGAAACAGAATGCGGTCTGTAGCACATAATTTATTTAAGTTTTAAAACTTTATGACCAAAAAAAGAAACTACGTGTTTTTCAAGAACTTATACAGATGGAAAAATACACATCATTCTTATTAGAATGGTTGCCTCCGTGGAAGAAACAGAGGGCTGAGGGGAGTCAAAGGAAGGACTCAGGGGCATTTGCCTTATTTTTACTTTAGTTCACATAGATGGGTGTTAAGCCCCCAGAGGATAGTACCAAGATTGGCAAGTGAAACTCAAAAGGGCACTGCTCAAAATATATCCAGAACCACCCACTTGCACAGCAAAACGCCATCATCTCTGGCCTGAACTTCCACAGCTGCCTAGAACTACTCTCCCTCAGTCCACCCACTTTCCTGTACAGTCTACACACAGAAGAAATTTTTTTTAAATATAAGTCAAATCATACCAGTCCAACAGCCCCCCAAAACTCCCCAACTTATTCAGAGTAAAATCAGGTATCCTTACAAGGGCTCCCAAGGCCCCCTGTGGCCCGGCTCCCGTTGTCTTCCTAACCTCACATCCCACTACTCTCCCCTTTGCCTTCCCCGCTCCAACCATGAACTTGCCTCAGGGCCTTTGCACTTACTGTTTCCACCTCTGCCATGCTCTTTCCCCCAGATACTCACATGCTCATCCAGGACTCCACTAGAACATTCCCTGTCACATAGCATTTCCTGACCACACTAGCTAAGTTTGCAAGTGCCCACCCCCACCCTTTCTGTTTCTTTTACTCGTCCCTGTTAAGCTCTTCATTTTAGTTGCCTTTTAATCTCAGTCTCCCCCACTGTGGAAAGCAAGCTTTGAGAGCACAGGAATTTCTGTCTGTTTTGCTCGTGGCTATATCCTCAGACCTCAGACAGTGCCTAGAACATGCTAGGCACTCAATGGAAGTATTTGAATTGCTTTTTGTTCAACATAAAAAAAAAAAATTCCAATAGAGTTGTCTGTAGGTGAAAGGAGATACCTTAGGAGGTAGTGAGCTCCCCATCTCTGCAGGTGTTCAAGCAGAGGCTGAGTGACCTTTGGGTAAAGATAACAGAGAAAGAATTGAAGAACTAGATATTTGATTGGACTAAATATTATCCAAGTTCCCTCCAACCCTGAAATACTATAGTTCTGTGAAACACCACAAAGATGCTGAGACTTTTTGAGCTGGCCCAAGGGAGAGCATCAAATGCATTAAAAACCAGGATCACATTTCTAATCTCCTAGGCCTAGTGAACTGAGCACCTATAGTTCCACCTTCTTGTTTTTTTTAGGGGGGAGAATATTGTTTCTCATTCCTAATGTAAGTCTCTTAAGCCCCATGAGTCTATTTGGAAACATTTTTCTCCTGAATACAAAAAAAGCAGCATGTATCTAATTGCAAATGAGAAATTTCAGGACACGCTCATGTTATCAAATAACTGTATTATCTGAAAAAAAAATTCATCATCTCTTGTAATTTAAATTCTTGCCCTTTGCTCCCTTGTATATCTTTTTGCGTTAAAAAGTCTGCTTAAAATTAGTTCAATTCTTCCCGTTGGGTAGATTTTTAAAAGAACAACACGGAAGGATTATAAAGAGGTTGAGAATGACTGATGGTTGAGATTTCCTCCACAGGGTCTCTTGATTGCCTTGATGATAAGAAAGTTGAAAGAATCTGTGGAAAGACCAGAAAGAAGAAAATGCATGGTCTAGATTCTGTGCAGATTAGTGACATCACCACTGTCCAGGGAGAAAAACACTTGGATTGTGTGTCTATATCTTTTATAGGGAAAAGAAAATTGCAGGACCCAACACACAGAGACCCACACTTCACATTCTATTAAATGTGGGCTAAAGTAAGATGCAGATATTTCCTGCACGCCACCCGTCTCCACTGGAAAGTGGGATTCTCTGATCATCCGAGCAGTCCAGGAGTCCTGCAGGTCACTGGATGAAGGGCAAGGGGAGTGGTCCTCTGCTCTCTCTGAAGCTACACTTTTGAAGCCAGCCTGATGCTGCCAAGAGCAGGGGAGCTCCCAGGTGAGGGGCAGGTTCCTCCTGCTACTTTTATAGCCCTTTCTAAACAAAGGACCTTTGAGTTTGGTATTTTTCAGACATGATGCTTTCTCCTCCTCTCCCCAGCATATAGTCCGTTTCTGGAAAGGAGCCCACAGGTGCACCAGGACTGAGAGGAACAAGTGTCAACAGGTGGCATTGGTTTGTCCCATCCCCTGCCAGTGGAGGGATACCACTGGGAATTTTTTCCCTCTTTTTTTTTTTTTTTGCAGTTTCTGGCCAGGGCTGGGTTTGAACCTGCCACCTCTGGCATATGAGGCCAGCGCCCTACTCCTTTGAGCCACAGGCGCCGCCCATTTTTTTTTTTTTTTTTACATAGACATATGTTTATTAGGCTTCCATCTTTTTGCCTTCACAAAACTAAAAAGGCTTAAACTTTAATAACAATAACAATGTTTAAGATAAGGACTAGAAACAAAAACCTCGTAAAGCACGAACAAACATAAATACATTCAGAAAAGGAATCAGACAATTGCTACATCGAAATATTAAGCAATGACAATAATAGTAATGCAAATAAAGTAACATTTACATTGTCAAATAAGAGTAGGTATATATTAGAATGCTTTGACTCTGAGATTCAGTGTGGAGTCATCAGTTAACTTCTTATTTATTTTTAAGTATCAAAAAATAGACAGCTAATATTTATAAATAAAAGTAAAAGATAATTTCAAAAAACAGATCATGCCAAATCTTATAGAGAATAGCAAAAGAAACCACTCGGAATTTTTTTTTCTTTTTTTTTTTTTTTATTGTTGGGGATTCATTGAGGGTACAATAAGCCAGGTTACATTGATTGCAATTGTTAGGCAATGCCCCTCTTGCAATCATGTCTTGCCCCCATAAAGTGTGACACACACCAAAGCCCCACCCCCCTCCCTCCATCCCTCTTTCTGCTTCCCCCCCATAACCTTAATTGTCATTAATTGTCCTCATATCAAAATTGAGTACATAGGGTTCATGCTTCTCCATTCTTGTGATGCTTTACTAAGAATAATGTCTTCCACTTCCATCCAGGTTAATACGAAGGATGTAAAGTCTCCATTTTTTTTAATGGCTGAATAGTATTCCATGGTGTACATATACCACAGCTTGTTAATCCATTCCTGGGTTGGTGGGCATTTAGGCTGTTTCCACATTTTGGCGATTGTAAATTGAGCTGCAATAAACAGTCTAGTACAAGTGTCCTTATGATAAAAGGATTTTTTTCCTTCTGGGTAGAAGCCCAGTAATGGGATTGCAGGATCGAATGGGAGGTCTAGCTCGAGTGCTTTGAGGTTTCTCCATACTTCCTTCCAGAAAGGTTGTACTAGTTTGCAGTCCCACCAGCAGTGTAAAAGTGTTCCCTTCTCTCCACATCCATGCCAGCATCTGCAGTTTTGAGATTCTGTGAGGTATGCACCACTGGGAATTTTTTAAGGGAAAAAATTTTTAAGGGAATTTTTTAAGGGACAGCTGCGTGGCTGTCTGCACCGTCACTGCTTCTCTTCCTGACAGACCCTGTTTCATGCTCCCCCCCTTTCCATCCCTGACCGGAGAGCAGTTCTTCATTCTACAGAGCATGTGTTTTATTAGAGAAATGGAACACAGTAAAAGATAAGCTGCCCACAGCCATTTAGTGCGTGCTGAGCACGTACGTGCCACAGTGGGGCCTGAGGAGTGGCAGGTGCTGTGAAGGGAGACGTGTTTGGACCCACTTGGAGTTCACGATCCATTGCACAGATGAGATTATTATCATAAAAGAATAATTCAAGAGTAGCATACTATGGTGCTTCAAACTGTAAGAACAGGAAGTGTTTTTGGCACTCACTGGTGAAGATGAGATTTGTGTGTTTTAGCCTGGATTGGCCTTTGCAGGACAGAAGAAAGAGAAGCTGGTAGCGTCGGTCTGCAGATGAGCCTGGGCAAGGTCAGTGGGAAAAGCCTTTCCGTTGGCCTCCCCTCCATAACGTAGCCCCGGGGTGCAGCGGCGTCCAAGGAGAACCTCGGGGGGTTAAACAGGCCAGATGTTTTGGTCCCACTCTGATGTTCTCCCACTAAATCGTTCAACATTTAGAACCCAATTCTCAGAAAACACAAAATTTAAAAGCTGCAACTAAGTCAACGAGTTTCCCCTTTTCTACAGAGAACCAGATGATTCTGTGCATCTATTTACGAACAGCTTTTCTCCCAAGGGAGAGTTCGAGTCAGGAAACAACTAGCAAGAAATTCTGGAAGCAGGGCAAGAAGGCCTCGTCCCAGAAAAGTGCGGAAGGATCGGTGCTCAGATCCCAAGAAGAAGGAATCAAGTCTCCGGGAATGGTACAGCCCCATCATGACAGTCCCTTCTGGCTGACATCCGTCCTGAGTGCAACCTTCAGGCCACATCAGCAATGGCACAGTCTTTATTTCCTCATATGGAGAAGAGGGCCATCCTATACCTACCTCTAGAATGTGGATATTGGAGATCATAAAACAAGGATTTAGTACAGGGCCGGGAGAGAAATTTCTCACATGGCATTTATTATCACCACCGTTAATCATACTAATTTTAATATCACCCTTCCTTGCCATGGCACTTCCTTGTTTCTTTCTCACTTTCCCTTTCTTGGCTAGACTCCAATAACTAGGAAGTTACATACTCAGGTCCCCACAGGATTTTCTTCTCCTGTTAGAGCTTTGGGTCATCCTGGTTTAATCAGTCCTTTTAAAGAATCACCAGCCATTCTTCTGGCTGACATTTTAATCAGGTTTCCCCAAGAATCCCCAAGGAGGGGGGAAATGCAACAGCAATGAAAAAAAAAGTCCACTTTTCTCTACATGCCAGTAAATTATAACTCCGCAGCCGCCTCAGTAAAAGAACAAAAGACACGTGGCGGAACATTTTTCTGGCTGAAAAAACTGACAAAGCAGCAGAAGCGAATTCTGTGCAGTGTTGATGGGGAGTGGAGGCCAGACAGGGTCAGGGAGCAAGGGCAAGTCCACGATCGCGTCCTCACAGCTACTCGGACTCAACACTGAAAGTGTTCACAGGACACCTATGGGAGAGGAGCAAAACATCTGCTTCTCGGCTCAGTACCCGTAGCACAGTGGTTACTGTGCTGGCCACATGCACCAAGGCTGGCAGGTTCGAATCCAGCCTGGGCCAGCTGAACAACAATGACAACTGCCCAAAAAAAACAAAAAAGGAAAAATAGCTGGGCATTGTGGCAGGCGCCTGTAGTCCCAGCTACTTGGGAGGCTGAGGCAAGAGAATCGCTTGGGCCCAGGAATTTGAGGTTGCTGTGAGCTGTGATGCCCCAGCACTCTACCAGGGGCACCATAGTGAGACCCTGTTGCAATTTAAAAAAAAAAAAAGTCTGCTTCTCTGCACAGAGCCTGTAAAAGACAGAAAAGGAGGATGCCTCTACGTACCCAAAATAGGAGATATATCCAAATGGCACATTTAGGGCTTTGTGCTCCAGTGACGCATAATATGGAGTGACTCACAGTATATCCCTGGAGAAACTCTTTCTAGCCCTGTATCCTGTAGTCAGGCCTCCCGTGCAGCACCTTTGATTGGTCCTGGAGGTCGCTGTTAAGTAGATGTCCGTTCTGGGGAAATGAGTCAGTCTACCTGCTACAACTGAGGCCGCAGTGGAGCAGGGTCTGACAGCCCAGGTTTGCATCTTAGCTCTCACCCCTTCTCTGTGTGCTTGGGCAAGTTGCTCAGCCACTCTGAATGCACAGCCACCTGGTCTGCAAAACAGAGACAAAAACGTGACCTTCCGGTTCGGGCTGGGTGGGGATGAAGTGGAGTAGGGTGTACAAAAGGCTCGGCACTCTGCCTGGCTCCCAGAGCACACGCGTTCGGTGCCTAGACGCCTGAGAAGAGGTGGGAGGACAGCAAGGAAGTAAGATGGAGCACGAAGTCCTGACCGTGTCCGCAGCTCCCGTCCTCCCCGCTTCCTCCTCCTACACCAGTCCATTGCACTCCAGCTCGCCACTGGACGTCTAACCAGCTAGTGACAATCTCCACTTGTATTAGTTTGCCAGAGCTGCCCTAACCAAGTACCACACACTGGTGGCCCCAGTAACAGCAGGATGCTGTCCCACAGAGCTGCAGTCTGGGAGTCTGAGAGCTGGTTCCCTCCGAGGGCTGCAAGGCAGAATCTGCTCCATGCCCCTCTCCCAGCTCCCTGGCTTCGGGGGGGGTTTGGGGCAATCTTAGGCATGCCATGCTTGTAGACGGAGCACTCTGACCTCCGCCGTCATCTGCACGTGGTGTTCTCCCAATACATACGCAGCTACGTCCACATTCTTCCTTCCCATAAGGTCAACAGTCATGTTGGATTCAGGCCCACCCAGCACCTGGTCTTAGAACTAATTATACCTGCAACAAACCTGTTTCCAAATGAGGTCACATTCCAAGGCACTGGGAGTTAGTTCTTCAACACACTGATTTAGGGGAGAGAGGGAGACATAATGCAATTAATAACAATACTTAGTAGCTTTGTAACGGGTCACTCAGCACGTCACTTAGCCTTGGTGCTCAGGTCCTTAGGGCCAGTGCAAGGACTATCCAGAGCTGTTGGCACGTTCCCTACACCCCGTGGGCCCTGTCAGTGGCACGTTCCCTACACCCCGTGGGCCCTGTCAGTGATGCTTTCTGCCCAATCTTCAATGGCCTGAGGGCTTTCTCTGGCAGCCAAAGTCATCTGCATGTGCCACAGCAGGCTAAAGTTCCAGGGGACTCAGATTCACAGGAAGTTTTTCCCTTAGGGCACCTCAATTCCCTCAGATTGATATCAGAGGCTTCCGCTGCATAACTGATTGCTGAAGAGGTGGCAAAGTGGGGGTTTTAAGATCACAAGCTCCAAACTAAACTACTATAATGGATTCCCACTATGGTTCTGCCACTTTCTAGAAGTGTAATCTTGTGCCCATCACTCGATCTGGCTAAGCCTCAGCTTCCAGCTCTGGAAAGTGGGCACAATAATAATTGTTCTCATCGACCCAAAGACTCAATACCTTTCACAATAGCAACAAAGAACACAAAATACCTGGGAATATAGGTATTTAACCGAGGTCAGAGAACTACAAGTCACTGAGGAAGGAAATCACACAGGATATAAACAAATGGAAAAATATATCAGGCTCGCAGATCAGCAGAATCAACAATGTTGACATGTCTATACTACCCAAAGTGATCTACAGATTCAAGGCAATCCCCATTAAAATACCAACATCATTTTTCACAGATGTAGAAATAAAAGTTCTATGCTTCATATGGAACCAGGAAAGAGCCTGAATAGCCAAAGCAACCTTAAACAAGAGGGACAGATCAGGAGGCATCACTTCATCAAACTTCAAGCTAACCACAAGGCTATAGCGACCGCAACAGCGTGGAACTGTCACAACACACTTGATCTTAGCCAAAAGGCCGAGAAGCGATGGAACTGTCACAAAAGCAGAGACATAGACCTATGGATCAGAAAAGAAAACGCAGGCATAAAACCCTCCTCATATAGCCATCTTATTTTTAACAAAGCAGACACTGGGGAAAAGAATCCCTGTTCAATAAATGGTGCGGGGAAAACTGGATAGCCACATGTAGAAGATTGAAACAAGATCCTTACCTCTCACCATGCACAAAAATTAATTCACAATGGATAACAGACTTAAACCTAAGGCATAAAACTATACAAATTATAGAGGAAAATGTTGGAGAAACTCTTACAGACATCAGCCAAGGCAAAGAATTGATGACTAAGATCCCAAAGGCAATCACAGCAATCAGAAAAATTAACAAATGGGACCTGATTGAATTTAAGTTTCTGCACAGTCAATGGAAATGCTGGGCTGGGCGTGGCAGCTCACGCCTATAATCCCAGCACTCTGGGAGGCAGGTGGATTGCTTGAGCTCAGGAGTCGGAGACCAGCCTGAGCAAGACCAAGACCAGGTCTCTATTAAAAAGCAAACAAACAAACAAAAAAAAAAAAGCCAGGCATTGTGACAGGTGCCTGTAGTTCCAGCCACCTGGGAGGCTGAGGTAAGAGGATCTCTTGAGTCCAAGAGTTTGAGGTTGCTGTGAGCTATGATACCATGGTGCTCTACCCAGGGTGACAGAGTGAGACTCTGTCTTGAGAAGGGAAGGGAAGGGAAGGGAAGGGAAATAATCAATAGAGCAAATAGACAACCTACAGAATGGGAGAAAATATCTCCAAGCTATACATCTGATAAAGAAAGGGCTGATCATCTATAAAGAACTCAAGCACACAGCAAGAAAAAAATCAAACAACCCCATTAGAAAGTGGGCAAAGGATATGAACAGCAGCTTTTCAAAAGGAAAGAGACTAATGGCAGATAAACATATGAAATGGCCGTTCAACATCTCTTATCATCAGAGAAATGCAAATCGAAAGCACAATGAGGTATCCCCTAACTCCAGTGAGAATGGCTTTTATTAAAAAAAAAAAGAATTCCAAAAGAGCAGAGGGATGTGGAGGAAAAGGAGCACTTACAACCCGTTGATGGGACTACAGACTAGTAGAACGCCTATGGAAAGTCATATGGAGATATTGCAGAAAACTAAAAGTAGACCTACCATTTGCTTCAGCAATTCCACTGTATACCAAAAGGACGCTTGAGGTTATGTAAATATTCAAATAACTTGAATTATTTAAATATTGAAATTTATTTAAAAGTAAAAATATTAACTCAAATATTTATTTCAGTACAACTTACAGTCACAAAGATGTGGAACCAACCCAAGTGCCCATCAATACCTAAGTAGATTAATAAAATGTGGTATACGTATACCATGGAGTCAGCCATAGAAAGAAAAAGGTGAATTAATACCTTGTATAACAACCTGGATGGAACTGGAGACCCTTCATCTAAGTGAAGTTTTGCTAGGATGGAAAAAGACACCACATATTCTCGCTATTAAATTGGAACTAATTGGGCCGCACCTGTGGCTCAAGGAGTATGGCGCCAGCCCCTATACCAGGGGTGGTGGGTTCAAGCCCCGCCCCGGCCAAATCTGCAAAAAAAAAAAAATTGGAACAAATTGCTAAGGATAGTTGTCTTCTGAGGACTAAATAAGATAAAGCATGAACATCCAATTCTAAGATCTCAGTAAAAGTTATTTATGATTCTTATTCATTTATCCTTCTTTTTTTTTTTTGCAGTTTTTAGCCAGGGCCAGGTTTGAACCCACCACCTCCAGTATATGGAACCAGTATCCTACTCACTGAGCCACAGGCGCCACCCTATTCTTATTCACTTTTTTTTTTTTTAATCTGGAATTTTTTTTTTTTTATTAAATCATAACTGTATACAATGATATGATTATGGGGCATCATACACTCACTTCATAAACCATTTGACACATTTTTATCACAGTGGTTAACATAGCCTTTCCGGCGTTATCTCAGTTACTGTGTGCCAAAACATTTACATTCTACATTTACCAAGTTTCTCAAATACCCCTGTAATATGCACCACAGGTGTGATCCCACCGATTCCCCTCCCTCTACCCACCCCCGCCTTTCCCACTTCCCCCTATTGTTAAGTTGTAGCTGGGTTATAGCTTTCCTTATTCACTTTTTATAGTCTGCTGTCTATAGAAAGAGTTTGAGGAGGTTGAGGAATTACAGGAGTCAGAGTTTGTATGTTCTGACATACATGTGAACCATGCGGGGTAAAACAACGCCCGCAAAGATTCAATAGCCCAAGATTGAGAGCATTAATTAATGCTAACTCTTCCAGTCTGACCAAAGGCCTCAGGCTAATGACATTCTGCAATTGCTTAACAGCAGTTATAGTCACAAAACTGAGGCACACCAGGAGTCCGCTGGGGACTTTAATAACATTACACCTGAGCTCTTTATGTCAGGAGGCAGCTCAAGAGACCGTTCCCAGACAGAAGCAAAATGGGGAGAAGGCCTCACTCAGCAAATAGCACGCCATTAACTCGGTGTGTGTGGACAGTACCCAGGGAGGCAGTAATTGAGTCAATAAAAAAATCACACTGGATAAAGAGGCCACAGTGGGGGCGGGGAGAGGTGCAAAATTGCTGGTTCCTGAGGAAATTCAGAGGAAGACAGCTTGGAATATGTGGGTCACTATGTAAGCATTTGAAAGTTGGTACCCATTGAATGAAAGTGATGAGATGGAAGGGTCATCACTTAATAAAAATAATGATTAAAGTACATCACGTCTCACTACGTGGACTTCTCTGTCCTAAGCATTCTGCCCACGCTTAGTCCCCATGTGATCCTCACAAAACTCCCACAAGCCAGTTTCTTAATGTCTCCATTTTACATTTGGGGGAACTGAGGCACAGATAGAGAAATGATTTGTTTTTCACATATAATCTCATTTAATCCTCACGTTAATGTTTTGGAGGAGTTACCATGATTTGTCCCTTTTTGATTTCAGATTCATATGAGGGTATAAATGTTTAGGTTATAATGTTTTCAATTCTGAAGTGAAGTTCGAGTTGTAGTGGGGCCCTTCACCCAACGGGCTTCCTGAACACCCTCACGTTGTGGACATTAGGTGAGATCCCGCCAATCGGCCTCCCTCCTCCCCTCTCCCCTCTCCCCCCCACTAGAATATACTTGAGTTTATCTTTCCTCAGGCATGTAGTTGTTTATCTGTGGATTTCATATTAGTATTGAGTACATTGGATTCTTGTTCTTTCACTCTTGTGACACTTTACTAAGAAGAATGTGTTTCAACTCCATCCAGGTCAACACCAAACAGGTCAAGTCTCCAAGAAAACTGAAGCACAGAGAGGTCAGTCATATGGCCAAGGCCACCCGTCTAGTAAGTACTACATCAGAGTTCAGAGCCAGCTAAACTGAACCAGGGCTGATACAAACATGCTATCTGCTGTGTGAAATATATTTAGACTCTCCTCAAAGAATACCTATCATGGAATTTGAGTTGTGAATTCATAGTGACAATAGCCAGCACTTATAGAGAGCTTATTTTAGGTTAGGAGCCATTTTCAACACTTTTAACAAATAACTTAACTTCACAACAGCCCTTTAAGGCATGTGCTATATCAACCCATTTTACAGATGAGGAAATTGAGGAAGGGAATGGAAGGGCCAGGCCTGGAGTCACACGCTGAATACTGGAGCCAGAGCTGTGGGATGCAGGTGTCTGGGCCCAGAGGCAGTGGTTTTTGACCACTCTGCTCTCCTGCCTGAGAATGATGCTTTGAATTGATGTCAGACAGTGCAACGATCGATAATGGTTCAAAAGAAATCAGCAACAACAGTGAATTTCCTTAAAGCATTGTCTTATCACAGAGGAGTATTCACATCATCATTTGGTGTCCACACCAATCAGCCTAATCAGAGAGAAAATGTTCTCATTCCAAGAAAAAGAAAACATGTCGTGACCATGTTGCAACCCGCACACCTGTCATCTCTGTCCTAACAGCGAAGCTGCCCGCCACCTGCGGGCATGTTGCCCACGAGGAACTGAGCTGCAGTTCCACTCCAGCATCCCCCGCCTTGGAGGGCAGGCCGTTGCTTTCTTTTTTCTATCCCCTGCTGTTTCTCTTCTGTAAACGCTATTGTGAGAAGAGACTCAGGAGCTGAAGCCAGGCGACTCTGGCCTGCTGAAAATGCCTTTTGTAGCTAAGCACAAAATGAATCTGCTCACCCCTGGATGGCTGTGCTGGGGGGGGCCCTCCTGAGCTGTGAGCACCGCTTGCTCTCCCCGCTGCTAAAACATCTCTGTCTGCAGCTGGGAGTGCGGAGAGGCAGTCACAAAAGATCAAGCAAAATGGCTGGAAAGGATTAGTCTCCTTTTATATTCATGTTCTAAACTCCAGGAAGGCCAGCTGGGTCCAGAGGCTTGTGTGATCCAGTGGGGAAATCTGTCCCACAAGGCAAGGCTTTTGACCCACAGGGTAGCCCATACTTCTGACTCCATCCTGTTCCTATCTGCTAACTGGTAAGATGCAAGTCTTGCATGGAGGTGCCTGGGCTCTGCAAATCACAGGAGGAGCACCAGGGTCCAGATCTGGGGAGTCCTGACTGGATGCCCCATCGCGGCTCCATACCCACTTCTACATACATTGGTCACACTGCATTGAAACCACCAAGGAACACAACGGCCCGTCTCATCCAACAGGCAGTCATCTCCCTGTGATCAGAAGAAAGGTTTTGTTTACTTTTGTTGCTGTAGAACTTGGCACCTAGCTAATATCAGCCCTCAGGAAATATATGAGGACCCTGGGCCGTGACTCAGGGAGGCAGTCCGGGTCGGATGGGGCAGCACCAGTCCCAGCCAGTGTTAAAAATAAAACACACTGAGGTTTTCATCATTATTTGTGGAAAATTTGTTCCACTTTAAGGAACTTTTGATACAGGTTATCTCATTTTATACTCACAAGCAACCCTATTCTATAAGGGACACAATTCTCATTATTTCACAGAAGAGGGAAGGAGGCTGGCGCAGATTAAGTAACTTGCCCGAGATCACAGTTAGTTAGTTAGTGGACTGAGCTGGGGTTTGAAACCAGGCAATTTGATTCCAGCTTCTGTGAAATTAAACACACCCACCCTCAGAGCCCCTTGAGATGCACGTTTTGTTTTCCTATTTGAGGATTTTTTTTTCTCCCACCCCTTCCTCTTTTCCCTTTGATGTTCTTTCCAGTTAACTTTCTCTAGATAAAACTAGTAGAGATAGAATGCACAGATCCTTAGTCCTTGCCCTAAACCTGGGCTCACATCTTTTGTTCCAGACCAGAGCAGATGCGCCTACCTTGGGAAACCTCCATCCTGATTGGAATTCATCTCTGTGGTTGAGGGAGATTCTCCAACCTTGATTGGCACCAGCCCACTGCCTGGTCCACCTCCGCCAAGCTTCCCACTTCTCTGGGACTTGACCTATTTAAACCATGAGAACAATAATCCCTACCCCACATTTTCCAGGGTTAATTTCCTCTGAGGCCAATGCCTGCGAGAGTGCTTTGAACATTACAAAACCCTCTTCTCCTACATGAGGAGGTAATGGTGTCAGGATCCCAGAGACTCCTGTTTAGGCCACTGGGTAGGTTGCATCTGTTTGCTTATTTGTTTTAATCTAATAAAGAGGAATGAGAAAGAAAACCTCCTTCCTCTGAGACAGACACCCAGAGATAGAGATGGAAAAACAAAAAGAACTTAGTGAGAGACAGAAGACAGGGACGGACCCAAGAGACCTGGGACGTGGGCAAAGAGGCCAGGAGGGAGACGCAGGCTGCAAGGGCTGGAGACAGACTGGGGAGGCGCAGTGCTGGAGACAGAGGCCAGGTCAGAGAGCGAGCCAGAGGGAGAACCCAAGGCAATCTGAGCCTCCCATCTCTTCCATTAGATGCAACAAGTAAACTGCTCCAAGACTGAGAACGAGCCTCATCTTAATAACTTAAATTCTTTCTTCCAGCAACTCTAGTTGACCTTCAACTTCCTCCTCCTTGGCTGTCCCTCCATGGCACCACATAAATTACCCACATCAATGGATCACGTGGGTCCCAGGTGAACAGGGCTCTGCTTCAGAGAACCCTCAGCCTGGGGAAGCAGACCCTTGGTTGCACATACCACCTGCTTCTCGAGCTTGGCTGTGACTGGGTCCTCTAGCATGTCCACCTGCTTGGCATCCTGCCCTCATTGCTGTCACCAGCCTCTGGTCAAAGAAGACACGTTTGCGGTCTTACTGCTCACAGGATGGGCTTGACACTGGACTGTCCCAGGTAAATTGGAACAAGAGCCCAAAAGCTCTGTCCAGAGCTCAGGCGAGATGAGGACTACTAATAAAAAGCTCTTTTTTATGCTTACACAACAGTTCTGACACCAAATGTGTTGGTTTTCCACACCTAGCAATTCTCCAGTTCCCTGCAGGCACCGACTCTGTTAACTGATATTAACTGCCCAGAGTCACCGTGGACCCCAGAGGTTAAGGGCTCAGTCCCATGAGGCTGCCCTACCTCAGACACCAGCCCAGGTCTCCCCTACCACTGACCCAGCGGCTACCAACAGAGGTTCCCACTATCCCAGCCTCAGTTTTGATAATTTTCTGGGGTGGCTCACAGACAGCAAAGGGGGACAGTTTGCTTTACTTAATATCTCTGGTGGATTATCCATAAGGATACAGCTCAGGCCCAGCAAATGGAAGAGATGCTTAGAGCCAGGTGTGGGGCAAGGTAAGTGCCCCCTCCGGGCGCTCATGTTCCCAGCACTGCCACTTGCTCACCAGCCTGGAAGCTTTCAATGGAGGCTCCATTACATAAGCAGGATTAATTAAGTCATTGGTTACTAGTGATGAAGCCAACCTCTCTCCCCACCCCCTCTCCCCGCTCCGGTTAGAAGTAGGGGGTGTAAGTTCTAAAACTCCAACAGCATGGATGGAACCTCAGGGCCCCATCCTCCCAGAGCCCACATCCAAAGGTCACATCATCAGTATAACCTGCCACAGGTCCAGGAATGATGCGCCCAACTGTGACAAATGACAGCGGTGTTTTCTTCTGCATTTGGGTAAAGGGTAGGACCCACACTCATGATGGGAACGCAAGTCCTTAATCCCCGATCGCCTGGTGAATTCTTGCAGCTACTGAGCTCCTGCCTCATGGGCACATCACCTCAAAGGTGCCCTCCTGACACCCCTCCCATCACCCCTCTAGCCCCCAGGTGGGGTTGCATAGCCACACACCTTGTCTTCCATGGTGCAGTTTCCCTGTCACACACATCTGAACCTCACAGAGCTCCTGTCACGCTGATGAGAAGGGTAAGGCTCAGAGGAACGTGCAAATTGCTAATTAATACTCATGGAGTGCCAGCTTTCTGCCAGGTCCCGTCGGAGGCCACTCCACAGCCACCTCACATCAGCCTCTGATCTAGCTGCAAAGTAGTTATTGCTTAATTCTAATTTGGAGATGAGGAAACTGAGTTTAGTGGCTTATTCAGGGTCATGTGGTAGCTCAAAGCCAACACGCAGACTGGGTCTCCACGTCACAGCAGGCAGATCTTCCTACATTCCCCCTGGAGGATTTCAGATGTAGATTTATCTATGAAGGGAAAAAACTCACAGTGGGCAAATCAGGTTTGGGTTGTCCATCAAGAGCTCTAAAAACAAAATTCTGGAGCCCTCAATTCATCTACAGTGAACACTATCTTTGATTTGCACATTCCCTCTCTGTGTCTTTAACAAAGCGGGAGTGCCGCCTACTTACAGGAGAGGTGCCTGAGAAATCCAAGACCAACTGGTCATGGTACCCTCACCACAAGTGTCCTGAACAAGGAAAATTGCTTTCCTAGGTGAAACCAGACTTGAGTGGTCTGTTCTGCCTTGTTAGAGCTGTTCAGTTGGTACAAGTGTTTGTGCAATTTTCTCAAAGTTCCAAAACAACCCGAGGAGATAATAAAATACCATCCTCTTTATTGAAGCCTGAAGTTCTCTAAAGCTCAAGACCGCAGACTGTAGCATTTGATTGCTCTAAATGAAAATGTTGGAAGATAAAGAATCCCCTTGGCTATAACCTTTAAGGAGCAAACCACGGCCAGAGGTAAGAAACTGCAGCCAGTCTCATAATATATTCTCCCTCTGCGAAACTCCACACGCTGCAAAAATTCTCTCTTCTCCCTAACTACATTAATCAAGACAACTTTCTATAGGAAAATGCCGGCTTCATCCTAAGGGATCACAAATGCAGAACAAAAACTCTATGCAGCTCAGTCCCCAGCATTAATGGTTGAGCCCCTGATTCTCTGTGTGGTGCACTCTCTGAGATGTTCATACATCTTGACATTCAAAGTAAAAGCTTGTACTAATGAAGCGTGAATTGTGTTGCCAGCCTAATGTAAGGCAAAGCCCTTGTAACTGCTTCCAGCGGGAGGACCCTTGTTTCAGGAACCTTCAGGAAAGCCTTGTTAGGGTCATCACCTCCCTCCAACACCCATACACAGCACTGACCCTTCACATCCTTCTCCGTCCCCTTAACTGAGTTGAATAACAACCCAATTTAACATCTCTTTCTTCTCCTCTGACTTCAGCAGAATGATTATAAAGAGGGTTACTTTTGGGTGGTGCCTGTGGCTCAGGTTGTAGGGTGCCGGTCCCGTATGTCGGAGGTGGTGGGTTCAAACCCAGCCCTGGCCAAAAACTGCAAAAAAAAAAAAAAAGGAGGGTTACTTCTGCAAACACAGCCAAAGATTCCTTCACTTTTCTCTTGGGTCTCTATTAATCCTTTGAGATTTCTATCATTTGGTTATGATGGTAATGCAACAAATTCCTCCAAAATTCAGTGGCTTAAAATAACAACACCTGTTCTGCTTATAAATGGGTGATTTGAACAGGGCACAGTAGGAAAGGCTCCTCTCTGCTCTGCTTGTCCCCAGCTGGAGGGGTCACATGTCTGACACTTGGCCTGGGAAGACTCCAGTGACTGGGGACCAAAACCCACTGTCTCCTGAGGCCTCTCTGTCTCCCTCTGGTCTTCCCAGCTTGGCAGCTTCAGGTGGCTGGATTTTTGTACATGGCAAATCAGGGCCTCCTAGAGAGAAGGAAGAAGCCACAGCACTTTATGACCTCACCTGTGAAGTTACTCAGTATCACCTCTGCCACACTATTCCTCAGAAGCATATCATTAACGACAGCCACCCCCTTTCAAGGGGAGAAGAATCACTTTGTACCTTTAGTGAAAAGAGTGTTAAAGAATTTGCAGGCATATTTTAAAGCCACTGAAAGCATCTATCACATCATTTTCCTGCTGATTCTTTCTTCTGATTATTAACTAGCTCAGCTCCACCAGATCCATTTGTCAGTGGTTCTGGGCAAATTTGGTGTGTCAGGCTCACGAGGGCTGGGATTTCCATCTGTTGTATTCAAGGCTAGCCTCTAATACTTAGTACCTGGCACGTGGTAGGTGCCCAATAAATGTTTGTTGAATTACTGATTCAACAGTTCTCCAGTATCATTCTAGTCGCCTTCACGAAATCGTGCATCTTTTATAAGATTGGCAATTGTCCTTTGTAACCAATTTTCCTTGGCTCTTCACAGTATTGTCTGAAGTTAAGAACTCAGGGCAATCAATGGGAGGCTGTCAAAAAGGTGTTGCTGCAATGAGGTGAGCTTGAACCCAATGTTACCCAAGGAGAGATATTGAAATGGGGATTTATATTTTAAGTGGTCACTTCATTTGGGGTGAGCATAAGAAACTCTGTTCCTTGCATAGACGCTTGTAATTACAGGGGCCACATCATGAACACTCAGATAATAGGGACTTCCAGAATACTTTGAGCAAATTAAAACCTCTCCTAGTTTCAAGTTTTCACTTCTGAGTAATTTTAGAACTTAGAATGATCAGGGTCATAGATCGGGGTTGTAGATCTAGTTGGGCAGATATTTAGTGTCCACGATAACAGACTTATAATTTATAATAATATAAATACTGATGATGTTTAAAATACTATGATCATTTGCTAGGGATCAGGCCCTGGACTGTTTTGCATGAATTTTCAAAAGGAATCTTTGCAACAAACCCTTGAGGTAGGTATTTCCATTTCTGTTTTTCAAATGTTCCACTAAGTTACAGAATTTCCTCCAGGAATGTGATACAAATAAGACCAAACTCAAGTCGAACAGCACAGCCCAAGCTGTCAACAACCAGGCCTTCTCACCTCCCATTATTGCTCTGTGAAACAGAATGACTGCATTAAGCCTGGCTGAGCAAGTGGTCAGACTGGAGCAGGAACCCAGGGTAAGAGCTTCTCTTAGGCCTCACAAAGGCCATTTAATTACCCAAAGGACCAGAAGGATCAGGTTATAACACAGTTCACAGACAGTTTTTTGTACATATTGCCACACACCCTTTTCTCCCCTCCCAGTCTCCTGAATAACTCCAATTTAAAAGCCTTTCTTCCCAATTAATCAGAACACATTTCTTTCTTGATGATTAAAAGTCATTGTTTCCGTATTATCCTAAGATTATACAAAATGAGCGTTTGACCCATTTTTAAGTAGTTGTGTTTATCATATTTTAAAAGCGATCTAGAAATTAATGATAGCAAGGGCCTTTGTCCCTAAAGCTGATTACTAAAGGCTCTAAGTCACTATCACAACAGCCTGGCATTATTTTCCCCATTTTGCTCATGGAGAAACTGAAATGAGAAAACTAGGCCTGACTTTGACAATACACAGTCCTGCTTTGTTAACCCTGCCGCAAGGGCCAGCTAGAGGGGCTGGTGATGAGGCAGGTTGACCATAGTCCAGGCCAGTTTTCAAACTAACTTCCTCAAACAAGTCTTAACATTCTGAAGATAAAAGGGTGTCTATACGTGCCTGACACTCTTTGACCAGAGCAGTTTAGCTTTATATAGATTATATCTGCTTTCTTGATTTAGATTTTTGTGAAAGATTTCCTTTCAACAAGGGATTCACTTCTAACAGCGAAAACTCTGCCATAACCACTGGCCTGGAGACTTTTAGGGTAGGCCACCTTTAGAAAGTAAACATTTAGTAAGAGTCAATGGCTATTCTAATATTCTAACATCTAACATCTAATAGTCAATGGCTATTAGAACAATCACTAATGTCAAACCCTGAGCTCCTCCTGGGTGCCCACACTGTGCTAAGCACATTACAAATAGTAGCTTATTTCACCGTGTTAAGTTGCCATTTTAGGAAAGAGGAAACAGAGGCTTATATAAGTGAAGCAACTTGCCCGAGACTACAGAGCTAATGAGTGGTGGAACCAGGATGAATGTAAGCAGCCTAATCTCCAGGCCTGTGCTGTTAATCATTCTGCTGCCCTGACTCTAAACCAATTAATGACCTCAATTCAATCTTGAAGCCTTTGTCAAAGAAAGATAAATAGAATTAGCAACTTGTAAATTCTACACCTTACGAAAACTACAGAACAGACAAAAGCCAAAACCAACATGTTATATAATAAAGAAGTTGGCCGGCCTTTTCCTCTTGTTCCTCCAAGGGAGCCTCTAGATCCTTGGAATTTCCAGAACGATAGGAATGTCTTTGTGATTTATGGTGGGCTCTCATAGTTTATGCTAACAAGGTGATTCATGGCAGGCCCCTAAACTAATGAGATGACTCAAGATAGTGGCTATTCATGTCAGAAAGACCAGCCATGTAATTCGGAGATTGGGGCTTTAAGCCATGTGATATCTGTCCAAACTCTGGGGATCAGTGGTAGAGATTAAGTTCAACATTTTGGCCAATAACTCAGTCAATCATGCCTATGTAATGAAGCCCCAGTAAAAACCCTGGACACAGAAGCTTGAGTAAGTCCAAGCGCAAAGGCTCATGCCTATAATCCTAGCAATCTGAGAGGCCAAGGCAGGTGAATTGCTTGAGCTCAAGAGTTTGAGACCAGCCTGAGCAAGAGCAAGACTCTGTCTCTACTAAAAATAGAAAAATTAACCATGTCCCATGCTTGTAGACCCAGCTACTTGGAAGACTGAGGCAAAAGGATGGCTTGAGCCCAAGAGTTTGAGGTTGCTATGAGCTATGATGATGCCATAGCCCTCTACCCAGGGTGACAGAGTGAAACTCTGTCTCAAAAAAGACAAAAATAAAAAATTAGCCAGGTATCATGGCATGCACTTGTATTCCTAGCTGCTCAGGAGGCTGAAAAAAGAGGATTGCTTAATCGCAGGAGTGTGAGGTTGCAGTGAGCTATGATGATCACATGGCGTTCCACCCAAGGCAACAGAATGAGACTATTTCAAAAAAAAGCTTAGGTGAGCTTCTCTGGTTGGCAGCACTCTGTGCATATTATTGTACATCCACATGCTGGGCGAACAATGCATCCTCACTCCATGGGGAAAGAACACCAGAAGCTTTGTATTTGGGACACTATCTGACCTCACATTAACTATCTCCTCTTTTGGCTAGTTCTGACTTATATATCCTTTTACTCTAATAAAACTGTAATCTAAGTTCAAGGAATCATTCTAGTGAATTATTGAACATTAGAGGATAGTACGAACTTCTAAATTTGTAATCAGTTGGTCAGAATGAGCATGACCTAGGAACCCCCAAGCCTCTGGCTGGCGTAGGGGCCAAGTAAAAAAACTCCCCACTTTGTTCTCTGAAGGTTCACTGAAAATCACAGACAATAGGCAGATTAATAGGGGAAAATGCATACAAATGTATTTGATCTCAGGTTTACACAACACAGGAGCCTTCAGAATGAAGACCTCAAGACACTGTTTAAGGAAATTGTCTACTTTTATGCTCAGGTTCAACAAACTATGGGCAGCTGTGTAGAAATGTTGGTCTGGTGCTAGGAGACTGGGTGGGAACCCAGCAAGGCCTGCCTGTCTGGGTTCTTCTTGGCCTCTCTGAGCAGGCTCCTTCCAGGTGTGGGGCAGGGCACTCAACTGGAATGAGGGACTTACAACCTACAGTCAAACACAGTTGGTCAGATAATTTCTTTATGGCCAGTTTTTACACAGAAAGGCAGAGGGAAAGTTAGAGTAGTAGTTTTAAGTTTTATTGGCTTTGGAGAAAAGCAGTTGTGGTATTTATGACCTGCCTGGGGGAGGAGGAATTCTGGTTTCTAATGGCTACTTTGGGGGAGGATGGGACTGAGAGACAGGAGGGCAGGAGGAGGGCAGGGGAAAACTTTTTCTTCTGAGGCCTTCGTTTTGGAATAGTGTTTTCTGAATCCCAACGCTGGCGTCTGAAGTGAGGGGAGTCTCATGGAGGACCACGTCCCTAACCTGTGAAGTCTGACATGAGTCTGATCAGAGGTTCATTATTCAGAGCCATGTGGAAAAACCTATATGCATTTCTACTTGACAAAAAGGCATTTTCAGGATTCAGAACTAACCATCACAATAACTTTCATAAGTAATAATTCTCTAGGGCCCGTTTTAGTTTGGGTAGGTATAACAGAATACCATAGACTGGGTGGCTTTTAACAATACAAATTTTATTGCCTACATTTCTGGTGGCTGGAAGGACCAAGATTAAGGCATCAATATATCTGGTGAGGGCCTGTTTCCTGGTTCATAGACTAATAGATGGTCATCTTCTCACTGTGCTCTCACATGGCAAAAGAAACAAGAGAGTTCCCTGGGGCCTTTTTTATAAAGGGCACTAATCTTATTCATGAGGGCTCCAGCCTTATGACCCAATCACTCCAACAGCCTTACTTACAAATACTGTCACATTGGAGATTAGATTTTAACATGAATTTGGAGGGGACGTAAACAGTCAGTCTACAGCAGTGGTTCTCAACCTTCCTAATGCTGTGACCTTTTAATACAGATCCTCATAGTCTGGTGACCCCCAACCATAAAATTATTTTTGTTGCTACTTCATAACTGTAATTTTGCTACTGTTAAGAATTGTAATGTAAATATCTGAGATATGCAGGATGGATTTAGGTGACCCCTGTGAAAGGGTCATTCGACCCCCAAAGGGGTCACGACCCTCGGATTGAGAACTGCTGGTCTACAGCAAGGCTATCACTTTCACATCCTTGTTTCTTTGTGCCACTGAACCAGAGGATCTTGCTTTAATCCACCAGAAGGACAGCTCATTCAGGATAAAGACAAACCCCCATACCTGCATTAAGACCTTCACCAGGGAAAAATTCTTATTCACCAGCTCTGTGAGCGTTCCTCCCTTGCACTTTTATCCTTTGTTGCACCTCTGCTATGAAATAATCTAAGATTTTGTTTCTCATTAAAATTTTTTAAAAAGAGAAGCAGTATCTAGGCACACCTAACATTCTTTTGCACTATTCTTCTGGACATGGGCTTTAAAAACACTAAATGTATTATAAAATGAGAAGACTAAAACATAGACTAGATCAGTCTGTGATTTAATGTAGGATTTGAATTAAGCAATGTAAAGAAGATAGAATCTCAGAATCATAGGATTTATGTTATTTTATTTTTTAAAAAAAAACTAAGTAGCTATAAAAGGCCTGGGACATTATCTAATTCAAAACCTTCATTTTACAGGTGCAGAAACTGAGACCCAGAAAGGTTAAAGTAAAATGACTTCCCCTAAATTACAAACTAGGAAATCTGAAGACAGACTTTTCCTAGAATATATTTTACTTTTAGAAGTTAAATGCACTAAAATTCTTTTTTTCTAAAGCAGAAAATTCAAAGCATCAATGTGCTGCTATTTTATTTACAACATAGTTTAAAAAATGTCACCATTCATAGTGGGTGACCTTAGGACTGTGACATGACTTAATGTAAGAATCTCCCGGGTTCCAGAAAGGAAACTTCCCAGCTTTAGTTCTCTGGAAGTTACGCTTTTTCTAGGAGAGTAAAAGAATCATCTTTAGCCCTGAATTTTCTTCCTAGACCCACACAAAGTTTCTGTGACTCTTTTCAGAATTATTCTCAGCTTTTCAGTTAAAAAGTGGGTGTTGTAAAACATGGCTTGGTTTAAACAGTAGATGTGTTTCTGAAAGAGCGTCTCTGTCACATTTTAATCTAGCGAGGAACTCTGCTATTTAAAGAAAGCCTAGTGTGAAACCTTTCTGAAACACACACATACTTTTCTCATGTAATTAAACTCCGCACCATTTTTCTGTTCTGCGAATTCAGATTTCTGCGTGTAGAAATTTCTTTTCAATGAGGTTTCCCTCCATTATATGTCTTCAGTTAATCAGGGATGCCACAAGGGAGAGAGAGATGACTGTGGCAAAGTGTTTAAATATCCTCAGAAGAAGAGTCTCCGGATTTAGGTAGAGCCACGGAAAACACAAAAGCTTTATTTCCTTTATCCTGAAATAGCAAGGCTGTTTTTCAAGATTCAGTCAGAATGTACAACAGCAAATAGCTAGCGAAATGTTTAATACATGATCAAGCGCGCCACACAATTCCACCCCGGTGCCTAATGTATTATTCCAGCAGGCTGTGAGAGGCAGGCATCCATCAGCATTCAAGCTGCCTCATCCTTTCTCAAGGTGAAAGAGCTAAAACAACTGTATAATCTGTATGACAATCACTCCTGTTTTATTTGGAGCTGCATGCCGCTCTGACCATCAGAGAAGCAATGACATAGTTTTACTGCTGCGCTTATTAAATATTATTATGGTGGTGCAAGCTTGACGGTCGAGAGAGGAGAAAAAGGAGGCAGCTTCATTGCCCAGAGGATGTCCAGTAATCAGAGGGGCTGCAGCCCAAAGAGAACATTCATCTTCGGAATTTAACTCTGATGCCATACGCTTTAGCAGCGACTCTGGTCTCAGCGTAAAATGTGAACAATATTGAGGCAATTGCTAACCCCAAAAGTGTATGTTTTAAAAAGAACAAAAAGGAAGGCTGCAATAATTGAGAACAGTGTTAAAAATACAAATTGATATTTTTAAAAACATGATAATACTGAGGAAATACATACTGATATTTTAAAAAATGAAATAATGCCGAGGAAATACATTGGACCAGCCACTGGATATATATATATGTACTTTTTTTTCAGCAGTCTAGCATCTAACCTGCCCCTATAGGCTTCCCCCAGGCTCCCACAGAGGAAGCCCCAGTCTCAATCCTTCATCTCCTTCTGCCCTGATAGGCAAGCTGGCATATGATCAAGGTCAGCCCATCAGAAGCCCTCACTCACTTGAACTTTGAGAAGAGTCAAAGGGATAGTCAAGGGCATTCATGACCACAGCAGGGGCGTGGCCAGATCCTCCTGCTTCTTGGCTCTCTGGTTCATGTTCATTTCCAAACATGATCTCCCAGCCTCCACTCTGCTTCCCGTATATACAACTTGTCCATACTTTCCACTTTTTCCTCTAGAGTCAGAGTTGATCTCTGTTACTTGCAACCCAAAATATGGTAACTGAAATCAATGTTTATGAACTGTCTTTGAACATGATACTGAGGCCCAGAATCAGGAGCATCCCAAGGGAATAAAGTGTTTCCCCACCAACTCATTATCTTTCAAGTTTCCTATTTTATGTCTTATAAAAATACGAGAAAGGTGTACAGAATACAAATACTCTTTCTCTTGCATGCTTATTATTTCCTCTGTATGTGCAAGGAATCTTTCTACTGATTGAGTGAGTCCCCATAGAGAAAACTCGGGAAGGAGGATATGATTAAGCACCTGGCAGAGTTCTTTTAATACCTGGTCCTACAGATGAGCACAAGAGACATCCCTGGAGGCTGAAGGAGGAACCCAGTAAGAAATCCAGCAGGCAATGCAAAGGTTTGAAATGTGGAGAAAAGCAGGCTGGGCTGGGGTGAAAAGTCTTCAACTGCTGGGGCTCCAAATCATTAAGAGAAAGAGTGCTCTGCCACTCCTGTGCCAATGATCAGAAAAGCAAGTGTGACTCAAAATGCAACTGGACAAGATGGCCTGTATTTCACAGAGACATCATGGAACCACAGAGAGAAATGACTTCTGCATTCCATGAGGACTTTCCTACGCTGGGCATGATGGCTCATACCCATAATCCTTGCACTTTGGAAGGCCAAGGCAGGTGCATTGCCTGAGCTCGGGAGTTTGAGATGAGCCTGAGTAAGAGCGAGACCATGTTTTTAATAATAGTTGGGCATTGTGGCAGGCCCCTGTAGTTGCAGCTACTTGTATATGGGCATTTGGGGGACTGGCATTGATTGTTTTACCCTTTATTTTCTTCCACTTGTCTTTGCTGATTTTATGCTGAATTAAGAAGAAGGAATCTCTGGGAAAAGTCCTATATTCAACTTGACCTTCAAGTAAAGGAAGACTAAGAAGTCTTCCTAACAAGGAGGTAGGGGGATACTGATCATCAGTAATCGCTGACTCTCCAGCCTGAGAACACACAGACACATGCACACATAAACCACAAGGTCTAAGGCAAGATCAGTACTCACTGAAACCAAACAGGGCTCATGAAACCACAGACATCCTGAGTCATTACCACCAATCCCCAGTGAATGAAAACTGTTAGTGCCCATGGCTCTTCAACAACCCACCTTCAAATAGTCCATCCTTCAGAACCACAGAGTAAGTTGACTCTGCAAGACCACATACTGAGGGCGACATAGTGAGACTGTCTCAAAAAAAAAAAAGAAAGAAAGAAAAATATATAAATAAGAATGTAAGTAAATAAAACTAAATGAATGAATGAAGCCATTGAAAAAACAAGTTTGGATTTCGATGAGGTTCAGGAAAGATTTCACTTACACTGCTAATCTAATTCCACCAGGAAAACATCTGGGCAGATGAACTAGGATGGACACACTTTTTAAACAAATATATTTGCAGTTTTTATTTTGAACAAGTGGAAACAGCAGCTGCCACCACCCCCACTACAAGCTAGGCAGTTGACAAGTATTGGTGGCGCCTGCAGAAGGCTCCTGTCAGGGGAACAGTAACTCTCCAGCCAGTTGCATGTGGGAAATCAGAAGGACAGATTTTCTTAGCTGGTTTTCTCATTCATTCTCCTTTCTGCTCGGCTAGAAAGAGCACATAAGCTGTTTGTTTCAAGTGAATGCTCAAGTAGATAAAATATCTAAAGGGGTTTTGGGAAACATAACAAAATAAGAATTGCCATAGTGGCTTAGACCAACTCTCTGACAATGGCATCTAGAGACATTTTATAGGAAACAGGTGCAACTTCCTCCATTATCATGTCCTCACAAGCTTAGAAGCAACTCCGAATTCCCATCAAGGTGCTATCAACCTCATCCTTACACCCTGCTTAAGTTCTTTTATACTAGTATTTTCAGCTAATACTATGTTCGGGGCAATGAATTTATTTATTTAAGCAACTTTTATTTTTATGTTTTGTTCCTCTTGACAGCAACCTTGATTGATTATATTACCTGAAGCAAGTCTCCCAGTTGTCTCTGTCACAATATTAACATCTGAAAATGGAAAAATAACAGCAGCTCTTCAGTGGAGTCATAAATAAAAAAAAAGAGATTCCTGGAGCTACATTTTTCTCTGCTGTGAGTTCTACAAAGGAAGAAAAGGGCTTAACACTGAACACTTGAGTTCCATTTTCTGTGCTAATGCAAGTAAATTTCGCAAGAATCCAATGATGTGTATCATGGAAGAGAGAATTATAGGAGAGAAGAGACTTGGGGAAACTCTTAGGATCAGGCTAAATTATAGGCCATCGGACCAGCAAAAATGAATGTTACAACTAGATAACTCAGCTGGATTAGAACACTGCCCAACATATGTGACTTCTACCAAATGGTCACTTATGAGTAAAAGTGTTTGATGAGAGTGAGTATAAAAACAGTATCTGTTTTTTTCCTTTCAGCTAAAGAAAACCCTAAAATAAGTAGTGCTCTAAGTTAGAAAAAAATCAATCAGAGGCTATGTGTATAGCTAAACCACCCAGATGGCACTGGAATTTGACAAGAAGTTTTATTGTTATACATCAAACTGCTTCTAGAGGTGAGTTACTTTAATCACTGTTCCGTGTCAGATAGGAGTGATAATTAGAATGACGATTTGGAAAGGAGATTTGATATTTTCTGTTCAGGAGGAACTATGTGAAATTACAATTACAAAGAAGTTACATGCCAGGCAGGACAGAATGAGGAACTAAATGACATAATTGTCTCTCCCTTTCTGCCTTATTAAAGGCAAAAGAAATTTTTAATAAAGTAATATAGTCACTTCCAGAAAGTCGAGATGAGTCCAGAGTGAGATGTTTGTATGTAGCTAAGTCATCTTAGTTTCTTTGATATTAGATTTTAAAATTTATTGAGACAATAATAATTAAAAGTAAATATCCTCTAAATAATTTATTATAATCTTATAATGCTCACATTTATTGACTATGCAAAGAGACAAAATTTTGCTGCAAGAAAAACATATATTACAGCTAAGGCAATTGTTCCATTTGTTACAATGCTGAAAAATGTTTTTAATTAAGTGACATTAATATGAGTGCACATAGAATTCTTTGGGCCCGCTTCCTCTCATTAAGAGGTTTTTAAATATTAAATGAAGGAAAATACAAGTTACCTTCATTTGTCCATCTTAAAGATGAAAGTCGTATGACCTTATATCAAGGGAATATGGTGCACATTAATTAGCTAATTAGATCTTTGTTGTATTCACTGTTATGAAAGACAACATGTGCCTGTGGCCCTGGCTGAAGCCAATCTTTCTTTTACTTTAAAAAAAAAATTTTAGATCTCTTTCACTCTCCATTTCCCCTCCCCCAGCTTTATTAAGATACAATTGAGAGATGAAAACTATATATTTTCAAGGTACACAGTGCAATCTTTTGATATATGTGCACACTGTGGAATGACTGAATCAAGGTATTTGACATATCCATCATCTCACATACTCATCTTTTTTTTATAGTGAGAACGTTTAAGATCTACTTCCAAGCTAGAATGTGGTAACAAGTGGATGTAGTCCCAGCTAATAGAGAGGCTGAGGCAAGAGGATCACTTGAGTCCAGGAATTCAAGTCCAATGTGGGCAACATAGCAAGACCCTGTATCTAAAAAATAAAAAAAAATTAAAGATAGGGATGTGAGGGGTGGAGCAAGATGGCAGACCAGGAGGATCATTCAGCTTAAATGCTCCTAGAATGACTGGGAAAAAAGAGAGAACCCCAATCTGAAGTGGGGACCTTACCCAGAGTCATAGCTCAGGGAGCACAGCGAGGAGGTAGTGAGCTGGATATAGGGTATGATCCAGAGTGGTGAAAATCTGAGGAATAGGTAAATCATTGTGAAGAGCTGGGATCAGCTGGCCCCCTACAGAGGCCTGGGATGAGAGGAAGCCTTTCCGGAGTTTTCAGTTGTTGGAGGAAGCCATGCATTGAGTAGAAAGTTTGGAGGAGTGGGTGGAATTGAACATACAGCAACCAGATTTGAATGCTGGTTGGAGTGGATTAGCCATAGGTTTGATGGCTGGTGAGGCAGCCATACTGAGAAGGTCTCCACAGCCAGGGGGCTGCCATTGTAGGAAGGTCATGAGAAGCTCTTAGCAGAGGCCTAAAGCATGGCCATCTTAATTCCGCCTGCCAGGATCAGAACTCCACTCTTGTAATAGGCTGAGGTACTCTCACACCCCACAGGAACTGGAGTCAGGGGTCACTGTGAGACCTGCCCCCAAAGGATTCTTGTGAGCTTTAAGATCCCCTGGCAGGGTCTGAATGCTGAAGAAATAATCAGGTGATCACCAAAGGCAACTAATTTTGGAATAAGGACCATAGATGTTGCTGGCTATACTGTGTCATAAAAAACCACAGTGCCACCTGGTATCCTGGTGAAATACTACAACATACTGTCATCAAGATCAAGGACTTCTGTTTGAAACAAAGGAGGCAGTAAGAAGGAAAAAGGAGAACAAGGAGGTGAACAAGAAGAAAGAACATATAAGAGGAACCAATAATTAAAAAAAAAAAAATTTCAGGCAATATAAAAAACCCAAACAGAGGAATTCCCCAAGGGACCATGAGGCAGCTACTGCAGAAGACTCCACCTACAAAGAATTAATGGACTTGACAGAAAGGGAATTTAAAATACAGATGATAGGGTGGTGCCTGTGGCTCAGTGAGTAGGGTGCCAGCCCCATATACTGAGGGTAATGGGTTCAAACCTGGCTCCGACCAAACTGCAACAAAAAAATAGCTGGGTGTTGTGGTGGGCACCTGTAGTCCCAGCTACTCAGGAGGCTGAGACAAGACGATCGCCTAAGCCCAGGAGTTGGAGGTTGCTGTGAGCTGTGTGATGCCACGGCACTCTACCAAGGGTGATAAAGTGAGACTTTGTCACTACAAAAAATAAATATATGTGTGTGTGTGTGTGTGTGTGAGTGAGATAGAGACAATAAAAGGAATGGACAAGAAAATGGAAAGACAGAACCAAAAGTCAGATGAGAGAATATAGAAAGGATATGGTAGAACTTAAGGAAATAAAGGAGACAATCAGGGAATGTAAAGATGCAGTAGAAAGTATCAAAAATAGGTTAGAATCTGGAGAAGAAAGAACCTCAGAGCTAGAAGATAAAGTTTTTGAGTTAACCCAGGTAGTGAAAGAGACAGAAAAGAAGAGAGAGAAAGCAGAATAGGCACTTAGAAAACTACAAGACTCGACAAAGCATTCAAACAAAAAATAATAGCAATTCCTGAAAGGGAAGAAGATTTGTACCAAAGGAATGGAAGCCCTACTGGAGACTATCATAAGGAAAACTTCCCAAATTTTACTAAAGACCCCAGTACACTCCTTTCAGATGGATATCGAACCCCAGGTCATCTCAACTCAAACAAAGCCTCTCCAAGACTCATTGTAATGAACCTGTCCAAAGTCAAGATGAAAGAAAAAATTCTACAAGCAGCCAGGAATAAGCACCAGCTGACTTACAGAGGCAGAGCCATTAGGATGACAGCAGATTTTTCAGTTGAAACTTTCAATGCCAGAAGAGCATGGTCATCCACCTTCAACATTCTTAAAACAATTTTCAGCACACAGTTCTGTATCCTGCTAAACTAAGCTTCAAAATTGGAGAAATCAAATCTTTTGCGGATATACAACTACTGAGGAAATTAGCCACAACAAGATAAACTCTACAGGAAATACTTAAACCTATTCTCGACACTGACCATCACAATGGACCACCAGCAAAGTAAACATTCAGAAACTAAAGGTCCAAACTTAGCTTTCACAAGGGCACCAAAGATAAAACTACACAATGGATGTCCACAAAATAAGATGAATACAACACCATCACACTTATCAATTCTCTCAATAAATGTAAATAAACCGAATTCAACATTGAAGAGGCACAGGCTATCTGATTGGATAAAAAAGCACAAGCCATCCATATGCTGTCTCCAGGAGACACAGCTAGCCTTGAAGGACAAATCAAGGCTCAGTGTAAAAGCATGGAAAATAGTATTTCAAGCAAATGGAAATCAGAAGAAAGGAGAGATTGCAGTCTTATTTTCAGATACTAGTGGATTTAAAGCAACTGAAGTTAAGAAAAACAAAGATGGACATTTTATACTGGTCAAAGGAATGATACAACAAGAAAAAATTTCAATTTGAAATTTTTATGCACCCAACTTAAATCCTCCCAGATTCATGAAACACACCTTGAGGGGTCTGAGCAATATGATACCCCAGAACACCATAATACTCAGAAACTTTAACACCCCTCTGACAGAACTGGACAGATCCTCTAAACAGAAACTAAACTAAGATACAAAGGACTTAACAGTGACCCTAGAACAAATGGGATTAAGAGAAACATACAGAACACAGCATCCCAAAACTAAAGAATATACATGTTTCTCATCAGCCCATGGTACAAAAAACTCCAAAATACTAATCACATACTCCAAAATAGACCACATCCTAGGATACAAATCAAACCTCAGCAAAATTCAAAGAATAGAAATTGTACCTTGTGTCTTCTCAGACCACAAAGCAATAAAGCCAATGAACAAACCATAGTTGAAGATGTGTTTCAGGACCTACAGAAGCAGGGAGACTTGTCCCTCACTGTCACTGTGGCCTTGTCAAGTCCCTTAAGCCCCGTGGGACTCAGTTTTCTAGTCAGTAGAACAGTGGGGTGGGGGTGAGGGGTGGACCTTTTCTTTTTGATGTTTCTTTTTAATGGAAATATACATGTATTTATATCACATAACCATAAACCCAGTGTGTAGGAGCATGAAAATGCTTAGATATGACAAAAATAAATACCATTCAATGACATTGATACAAATATTTGTATATGAAATTTTCTGTCGCTTCTGGCCTTCTACAACAACTTTAATGACTAAAAGCAGTGGTTTGGTGGAAACACCAAGAACAGAGTATAGTCTGGGTCCCAAGTTCCCTACTTCCAAGCTCTTAGCCTCGGAACCTTTACATTCATATAAATAATAATAGTGCTACCTCAAAGGTGGTTGTGAGGATTAAAAGGTTGACCTTTAAGAAGATTCTAGCACTAAAATCCTATGGCAAAAAAAAAAATGTTTAATACCTAAAAGCAGCAAAAAATCACTCTGCATTAGAGAAAGGTGCTGACTTGCAGAGGTTGGAACAAAATCTGGAGCCACACCAGGAAGGTACAGGGAAAGGTCGCACTGTCTAGAGGTCCTCCCACCTCCCACCACTGAACTGCCTTCTGCTTCTCCACCTACCAGCAGGCCCAGGAAAATCCTTAGAGCCTAAAAACCTAGTGACAAATTCCCTGGATCTCCAGCAAATGAAGCTTCACACTTTCTTCCTCATCAGTATCTTCCCAGCCTCCTTGACTCCCTTTCCAATCCGCTCCTGGAGGAGAAGACTGTGGTGCCTGCCCCTTTCTGCACTTAAAAATGACGTGCTAGATTGCTCTAGTCCTTCCATTTACTGTTCATTCATTCATTCTCTGGTCTAGTATTTATGCAACAGCTCCAGTGAGCAGCTGCTCGTGCTAGGCTTTGATCCCTGTGGACCAAAATACTATGGACATCAAAGCCAGTGTATTGGTTTACAAGGACCAGCAGCATCTTCTCTAGAGTTAGATTGACTAAGTTCAAACCCCAGCCCTTCCACTTGCTGTGTTATCCTGAACAAATGTTGACTTCTCTGCATCTAGGTTTTCTCACTTGTAAAATGTGATTTATAGTAGTGACCATTGCACAGAGTTTCATGGAAGGTCAACTAAGTCAATCCATGTCAAGTGTTTAGAGCTGCCTGCATAAGACATGATCAGCGTGTGATAAAGGTTAGTTCTTTTATCTCCAAACAATCTGAATCAGCCTGAGATTAGCAACCCCCAGGCGGAGCTGCTGGTGACATTTGACAGAGTGCCTTCTATTTAAAACATGATATTTCATGGCTGTGGAACTGTTTGTCCACTTCAAAGGGCCATCAGGGAATGGATTTGAAGAGCATTTGTCACTGACAAGGATTAGTGAAGCAAGCAGAGTTGCCACCTTGGAGAGCTCAGGGCAATGACAGCCACTTTGTCCAAACCTGAACAGCAGCAAAAGGATGTCAACAACCCAAAGAAATGAACCAGATGAAGAACTGTAGCCAGGTGGACCTAGGGTGGCCTGAGGACTTGCTCTAGCCAGGCTTTTTGAAGGTACAGAAGTCTGTGTGGTGTATTTATTATACTGGAAGCAATGGCTCTGCCTGCACATGACAGTCATCATAGTGGTGACAGTAACACTTCAGCAGTAGCAAGAGCAGCAGTAATGACAGTAGTTGAAACAATGTGGTGACGGTGACACTGACAGCCAGTGGTGACAGCGTGAGAGTAACTGTGCTAGGTGGTAGTGATCCCATGGATGGCGCAGCTGTCATCCTGGCAGTGGCAGAGATGGCGGAAGGAGGAGGTGGGCGCAGTGGGATGACAGCCACACTGTCGCATATTCAAGGACCTTTACATTCGTTCACCCAATCCTCACAACCACCCTATGAAGTAGGCACCATTCCATCTTCTAATAGCGCCTAGGATATTTTGAATTATTTCAGTTCTAACAGATTGCAGTCTTGGCTATGTGAGTTCCAGCAGTATCTCATCAAGATTTTGGTCTTCACGTCTCAAATCCTCCTGACCCACTCACTTGAGCTCTTCGTGGCTCATTTGAGCGCAAGTGGCCCCACGGCCTATGCATCCTTGCCCATGTTTCTGGTGGGAAAGATGGTCACCCGTCGTGTGAAATGCCTTCCTTCTTTCAACAGCGCTGTCATGCTTGGCTAAAAGGTACAGAGGAAAGGGGCTGCCTCTCCACCAGTGGGACCTTTATAAAGTGGCTGGCTAGAGGCCGGGCACCATGGCTCACACCTGTAATCCTAGAACTGTGGAAGACCAAGGCAGGTGGATCTCCCAGGTTTAGGAGTTCAAGATCAGCCTGAACAAGTGTGAGACCCATCTCCACTAAAAACAGAAAAAACGGGTTTTGTGGCAGGTGCCTGTAGTCCCAGCTGCTCAGGAGTCTGAGGCAAGAGGATCACTTGAGTCCAGGAGTTTGAGGTTGCTGTGAGCTATGATGATATGGCACAGGGCGACAGAGTGAGACTCTGTCTCAAGGAAAAATGGAAAAAATGGCTGACTAGAGTGGGCAAAAGAGGAAAGAAGGAAAGAAGGTGCCCCTCACCTTCCCGCTGCTGAAGCAGAGTCAGCCTACCTCCCCACTGCCACAGGAACGCCTGCAGTCTGCTTTGCACCACAGCCTGTGCGCGCTTGCCTTCACACAGCACTGGTTACTGCCTTTCAGCGAATTGAGTCTCTAGCAGAACCAATCGACTGGTGCTGAAGACAAGCTATGCTTGTGTGCAAATGCCCAATCTAGCACCACCTGCACCTGCTCTCTCAGACTCTGTCTCCTCTGTACAATGGGGATCATTATCACCCCCTAGAAATGTTATAAGAAGACAGGAAAGGCACATGCAGACCCCAACCCAGCCCCTAGCACTCCAAACCCTCACTGACTATTACCCACCACTCTGTTGTCACTGCCATTATTATTTTTCTTTCGAATTGTGAAATCCATAATTGTCATTAGTACAGAGCCAAGTAGTTCTTGCAAGAAAAAAACCCGATATAATTGCATTACCCAAGTAACTCAGAAAATAGAATTTCAAGTTTGTATATGGTATCAGGTAGTCACACAGCCTGCCACTCCTCAGAGATGCTGCTATGGTTTCCTATAACTGATGGAACAAACTTCTACACAACAACACAAAGGTATTATCTTATCGTTCCAGAGATGAGAAGTCTGAAGGTCATCAGCAGGCTCCAGGGGAAAGATGTTCCCTTGCCCTTTCTGGCTGCTAGAGGCCACCTGGGGTCCTTGGCTCAGGGGCCCGCATCTTTCCAGCCTGTGCTTCTGTCCTCACATGTCCTCTCCCATCTCTCTCTTTCCCTCGTGAAAATCTCTGTGATTACATTAGGCCCATCCAGGTAACCCAGGATAATAATCTCCCCATCTCAAGATCCTTAACTTAATCACATCAGCAAAGTCCTTTGCATCATGTTAGATGTCATAGACATAGATTCAGGGTTAGGACATGGACATCTTTGAGGGGGCATCATTCTGCCCACCGCAGATGCCAAGAACTAGCCATAGAAAGGAATGAGTTGTCTCCACAGAGCTCCCCTTCCTCACTCGGTGGGGATACAGCCCCATCTGATCTCTTCTCCTCCCCTGAGTCTCTGTTTCTCTACTTCTCTGAGGGTCAGTTTCCACATATGTCAATCAGCAATGCCCACACTGCATCTCTCTGTTTGGGGAATAACCAATACAGTCCAGTTGTAAAATACTTACCAAATTTTAGAATGAAGTGCCACATAAAAACGAATGAGTAATAATTTAACTGTCTCACAAGTCAATTAATGGACTCAAACTGCTCTGGGAACTCTGGATGAAAGGCATTCATGGGATGCCAAGTATACGCTGGGGTTTTGCCCTGGTCCTCACTTCCAGCCATCTATCAAAGGCACACGTTAGTTCATTTTTCCTGTTTCAGATAAACTATCTAATTTTCTGTCCCCATGGTTTTCCTGAATGGCTCCCCTGTCAAGGCTTCCAGTAGGAGAAAGAGAACTCATTCTCCTCTCTGGGTTTTTTGTGGGTGGGCAGATACGGCTTCTGTGACTAGTCTTTTTTTCTTCTCCTTTGTTCTCAATCTACAGCTTTTGCTGCCTCTGACTTGGGGTTTGCTGTGCAGTTGTGAGTTTGCAACCTCCTCGAGGGCTACTCTGGCCTGATAGGTAGGTTTCTTTCTAATTTCGCAGTCAATATGGTTGTCCACCTGCTGAGTTAGAAGTCTGCCCTCATCCAACACCATGACATTTCATTCCACTTCCAGGGCGCGTGTGGGAGGTATACTCCCTTGGACTCCCACATGAAAATGGAGACAAAACCGCTGTATGATCTCCAGAATCCTTATGGCATGCCTTTGCTGCCTGTGAGTAGACAAGGATATACCCCTGATCACACCGAAGGAAAAAGGTACAGGTGATGCCGCCTTTTCTGGATGACCTACCCTCCAAAATCAAGACAGGCAGAGAGGCAAACTTTATTCACTTAAAAAAATTCAAAAGTTGCATCTCATTTTTTTAAACATCTAAACATCAAAAAGGACATAACTACATTTAGAACATTGTGATGCTCCCTCTATCTCCTTAAAAGGAATAATAGTTATGTGAATATACCAGTCACTGTCCAGCTATTTCAAATGGAGCAGATTTAATAGAGGGAAATGGTAACAAAGGTATTGAAAACACTGGCTAAGGCACAGTGGCATTACCTACAGATCAGCAACTGCAGGACACTTCTACTGCCCCAGAGTTGGAAAAGCAAAGGGTGAATATGGAGCTGACCACAGTCCATGAGCACAAATTTGCAACTGCTGCTGGAACTGAGAGCTCTGCCAGCCTAGTTATCTATTGCTATGGTGCTACCAATTATCTCAAAACCAACTTCAGACAACACACGTTTACTGTCTCACAGCTTCTGTGGGTCAGAAATCTGAGCGTGGCTTAACTGGGCTAAGTTAAACTAACTGGATCTTTCCTCTGCTTCAGGGTCTCTCATAGGCTACAATCAACGTGTCAGTTTAGTTACACTCATCCGAAGGCTCAAACGGGGAAGGATACACTTTCCAGCTTGTGGAGTTGTTAGCAAGATTCACAGCTCCTTGTAGGCTGTTGGACCTCAGTTTACCAGCTGTTGGACAGAGTCTGCCTTCAGTTCTTTGCCATGTGGGTCTCAGCACCTTGGCAACTTGCTTCATCAAAGCACACAAGCCAAAAGGCAAAAGAGAGAGTCTGGAAGTGAGACAGAAGTCACAATCACTTGTAACCTCATCACAGAAGCAGCAATATTCTATTGGTTATCAACAAACAAGTTAGTTACAGGGAGGCAATTACACAGGCCATAAACACCAAGAGGTGAGGGTCGGTGGAGGCCATCGACCTCAGCTGCTTAGCAGGAACCCCAGAGTCCAAGCTCCCACCGATGACTCTGGAGCCCCAGTTACCCATGGCATCACTGGCTGCTGTTGCTGTCACAGCCAGATAAATGGCCTTCCCTTCCTACCATCTTCCAGTCCCCCAGGACTACTCCCATTGGCAAACATGAACTGAGGCCCTGCAACCCAGGGAGATAGAAATATCTCCAGCAGCTTGCAGCTCAGAGGAGAGGAAATAAAAGTGGGGAATGGAGAAACAGCCGACCATAGCTGACACAATAGGAAAGGGTTGTTTCTGGCCATTTCTGGACTTCTGCACCCAGACTGCTTTTTTAGTACCTCCTCCCCCATGCTGCTCACATTACTCGGCTGATGCACCAATGTTGTCAGCTGTGCATGTGAGGCTCCACTCACCAACCCCGAAGCACCCCCACGGACTTGCTTTCTCTGACCGTGCATCCTGTTCTGGTGCTTTCCTGTCTCTTTGCCTTTTAATATGTAAATTCTTCCTTCAAAGCTGAGCTAGCCTATACTCCCCACTCTTGTCTCCTTGGGGCTCTTACCTTTGCCAAGTAGCACCACTGATAAAAGGAAGCCTTTAAATTGATTCAATTCAGCAAAGTCTATTATACAGATGTGAGGCTTTAGACATTATGGTGGATGCTAAGAAGATGGAAAAGAAACAGTTCCTGCCCTTGAAGAGGATGCAGTTATGCCAGGGACACAGACGTCTATAGTATCAAGTGATAAGTGCCACAATTCAGGGGCCTTCTGACAGATTGATTGACAAACCATAGAGCTCTGTCCTTAATTGGCTGCGAGTTATCTGTACTCGTAGTTCTTGCCGGGGAGAAAAAAAAATGCAACCTTGAACTCTCAGCCATATAATCCTTATCAAACATACTTACAGGAAATAATTTTTGGAGATTCTAAAGACATCCATTAATTAAGATATCCTAAAATTTATTCTTCATGTACACAGATGCATAATTCAGTTTTTTTAAAGTCTATGAAGAACTAAAACAACATAATCCACAGCCTTGTTTTGTCACCTCAGTGGTGCTGTTTTTACTCAGCTACCCTTTGGTGTTTTGGGGGAGGCTTGAAGAAGGGGGTTGTTTGTTTTTGTTATTGTTGTTGCTGTTGTTGTTGCAGTTTGGCCGGGGCCAGGTTTGAACCCGCCACCTCCGGTATATGGGGCTGGCACCCTACTCACTGAGCCACAGGCACCACCCCATTTGGTGTCTTATCATCTGTCTATGCAAAGTAACATTTTGAAACTACTGAATGAAATTAGACGTGTACCCAGTGTAGGAATATGAGGGTGTCTATCCCACATCGCACTGTGCTCAGATGCTAAGGACCCCACAGAGAAGTTCCTCTCAGATCCCAGATTCAGGAAGAGCTTTCTCAGAAGAGTTCATTTGTTTTTATCATACAGTTACAATTTTACAATTCATCATGTTTCCACTTTTTTTAGCTGCCAGAAACTTAGAGCCAAATTTATAGTTGTCTTCCAGCAATCACACAGGAATAAGTATTCTTGTGTCCCTCTGCAGGTACGTTGGTGAGATACATCAAATCCTCTGTAGAGTGGGAGGTTTATGTGAATTAACATAAACAAATGAATTGTACATGGGTATATAGGGTTCTAATGCTTCCTGGGAGGGGGCTCAAGAAGATTATACGCAGGATATTTGACCTGAGCCTTGGAAAATGGCAATGATCCGATCTGAGAAGGTCTTTCCATCCTACCAGCCATGACTTAGAGCGGTGAATTTACAACTGGGTGCCGCAGCACACTGGCGTGCCGCGAGAGGATCTTAGGCCTGCTGCAAAAATGTTTAAAGATCCCTAATTACATGATTTTGGAAAGAAGTTCAAAGCACAGTAAATATATTCTCTTTTCAACTCCTTTTTTTCATCAACCTAATTTAAGTGTGCCTCGGAGGTTTAACTATAGGTTCAAGGGTGCCGTGAGAAAAAAGTTTGAAACATGCTGACTCAGAGTCATAAAAAAAATGCACCTGTGTTTTTGCAGCCAGATGCAAGGGAGGGGAGCTATAAAGACTTGTGTTTATTTTCCCACTGATGCCTTATCCCTTCTACTTAGAAAAGCACGTAACCTGTGGAAATGCATCCTTATCCTGATGAGCACTTAAGAACTAACTCTGATGATTGCAGTTTCCACCAGGAACAAAATAATTTTTTTTATCAAGTAAATCTTTTTCTGTTTATTCACATTACAAAGGCTTCCCTCTCTGGCTTAGATGGCCAGCCTAGAAACATAGCCACCAAGAACAACAACATCTGTCACAGTCCTCCCCCAGAACGGGTATAGTTGTGGTAAAACCAGAGACTGTATCCCTAAAGCCCGGACCACAGTCCTCTGCTCCTGCAAAGCCACAGCCTGGCCTGCCTAAGCCTGCAGTAAAGGGAAAAGAAGCCGTGTGTGGGTCAGAACACCAAATCTTACACATGGGGGGCAGGTACCGGCTCTACTGTTTGGTGCCCGCAATACTGAAGCAACTCGCTGCTCTTTCTCTTCAGTTTCCTCTTACAATTTGGATGTCTGAGACATAATGTCTTTAGCTGATCTCATTATTTTATAATCATCGCCGATATTTTGATGGATCTGTGATATTCGTTTTTTTGTTGTTGTTGTTGTTGTTTTGGTAACCTACAAAACATCCACATACATCACCACATACTCTCAGTAGCTAGAGATGACTTTAAAAATGAGTAATTCACTGTGCTTCAGGCAGGAAATTAAGGCTTGTAATGTTGAAATATGAATAACCTTAGGTGCTTTTCATTACTTTGATTTCCTTTTTTCTGTTAAATATGACAATTATTCATAGAACTCAAAACATCATGTAAAAATGTCAGTAAATACAGTAACAAATCTAGCTTTTAAGTGAGTCCCTACCAAGGCATCATACAAATATCAATTTGCTAGAATCAAGTGAAATCCACATTTGAGGATTTGGGGTGCTTTCTAGGCTGAAAAAAAGTGGCCTATTGGAGAAAAAAGAATCATCTCCAGGAAGGAATTAATGGGAATGATTTTCATTGTTACTTAAGTAAATTTTAAGGTTTTTAAGTGTTGATTTTGATAAATACCAAAGGAGAAAAAATGGGTTAACTCTGATGGCGGTTTCACCCTTAGTTTTAATGGAGAACTTTAGGCCAAGCTGGTGCCCAAAATGAGAGGCACTAATCCCACCTTGGACCCAACCCTGACTTGCCCACCCACCACCTCCAATTACCATTACCTGTGCCCATGAGATTGCACTAAGCACTCAGTTAATTGTCTTTAACCTTTGATTTCACACTGAAGGAATTTATCCTTCAGGTTAGCTATTTCTGGACTATCTGCTGTGTCTGAGATTCGTGCAACTTTCACTGGGCAAATAGCCTTAGGTAGCCAGTAACTGGACCTTACCCAATGTGTTAGGCTGAAAGTTAAGACTACTTAGAATATGACGAGACTATGACCTTCAAAAGTTGGTTTAAAAAACAAAAGTCTAAATTGCTGAACACATAAAGACCTTTTCCAGTCAATCAAAAAAGGCCAACAATTTTTAGAAAAGCAAAGTATATGAAGAGACATTTCATTAAAAAAAAAGATCAAGTGTTCTTAAACACACATGGAAGGGTATTCCAAGTTTCTTAAAATGAAAGAAAAACAAATTAGAACAATGAAACCATTTTTTCCACATCACATTGGGAAGGATTGGAGATTTTATAATACATAGTAAAGTAGAAAGGAAATCAACAGCTTTCATGAATTATCAGTGAGAATATCAATTGCTATAATGCCATGGTAGGTAAATTAATAACTATTGAAATTTTAAATCCATACATACTTTAACCCTTTGATTTCATTTGAAGGAATTTACCCTTCAAAAATACTGTACATGTAAGCAAAATTGGGTTGCTAGGACATTTGTTGCAACATCGTCTTATGAAGAAAACAAGATATAATATACCATAAATGACAACAAATGTTCAATATTCTACACAGTAATAAAAAGGGATGAGGTTGATCTCTCTGAAAAGACATCTAAGATGGTCATTAAGCAAAGAAGCCTGACCATGTTATGACCTAGTCTTATTGCTGCCATTACAAAGTAAACCCAGAACTCTTCATATAATCAAAGAAGCCCTTCAGGCACCAGGTCCAGGCAAGGCAGTTTAGGTTATATCTGGATATTTGATAGGGATGAAAGGGAAAGCAAAACTCCTCGGGCAAGTCTCTGTTTCTGGGTGTTCTAAAATTTCTATTTCATTGTGCTGAAAACATATCAAGGTAGGATCTAGGTCAGAAAAAAAGAGACTGCCTATGTTTGGCAGGCCCTAGAATAATGTCCCTTTTCATAATAAAAAATAGAGTTCAGGGCGGTGCCTGTGGTTCAAGGAGTAGGGTGCTGGCCCCATATACCAGGGGTGGCAGGTTCAAACCTGGCCCCGGCCAAAACTACAAGAAAAAAAAAAAAGAGTTCAGCTTCAGTTAAATGAAATAAAAATAAAAAGTCTTTTTTTATTAACTGGCTGGTAGAAATATACAACTAAACACTAATTATCAATGGTTCTACAATAAATTTAAGTAAAGATACAATTTAAAACAAGCAACTCTCTTGTTTCACAAACCTCAACTGTCTTTTCTCAATGTTTAATATAATCGACCCCCCAGCCATCCCCATCCCCAGTCCACCCCCAAAAGTTGAACTTCCCTTCACTAAAATTCAGGTGTCAAATAGCTTGTCCACGGTTCCCTGGATGCTAGCTTAGAGCAGCAGCTATCAGAGTTCATGGATTTGCTGCTAGCAAATTGGAAGATTTAATGGTGTGAGTTCTGTATATTGTTAGTTGATCAGGTCTCACTGGGGTCTCTCCAAATGGGAAAAGAATTGTTTCCTGCTAATCTCAGGCAGCAGCACTGCGTCCACATCCATTTCCACCCTGATATTAAACAGAAAGAAGACAGAGAAAGATTATGTTTCATTCTCCCACTGCGGCCACATAAAACCCAATTGTCGTCCCTTTCTGATCAGCAAGATGTTACCTTGGCAACTACTTTGTGCAGCTCTTATTCGTCCTCCCTTTGAAGCTCATCATTTGTGTAAAAATTATTTTGCCTCCTAATGAGTAAGAGGAGACATTAGCCAGCCTGACTGGTTCCCTGGTACTCCAGACAAAGGTTGTAAAACTGGCAGCCCAGGGGCCAAATTAAACACTCAGGCACGATCAACCCACACAACGTTTTTGGTTTTGTTTTTGGATTTTTTTCCTACAATGTAAGCCAACAATTACAAACTCAAAGATTTGACGTGAAAACCCAAATTTTTAGTTCTCTTTAAAGATGTTTAGACCTTAAATCACTGGGCCCACATTCTTAACAATCTTCTGTAGCATAGTACAGGGTGTTCCCTTCCACATCCCTTGATGAGAGATTAGGCATTTGATAGGCATTTGGATTGTGAGCCCTGTTCTAGGTAGGATATATGCTCTTCAAAAAAAAAAAAAAAAAGATAATATTTAGAACTGAATAAAAGTCGTTGTTTTTAAGCTGTTTTAAGCTTTTAGGATGTTTCTTTTTCTCAAAACTCATCAGAACTGCAAAGTCACAAAATGTCTTCCCACAAGCACAGGATTTTCCAACTTTATTTTTAACTTTCAGCCACCATTCCTATGAAGCCCAGGAACTTAAGATAATTTGAGAGTTCATCAAGAAAAGGCAAAGTTGAGGAGAAAGCCAACTCACTTCTGTTGATCCAGTTAAGATGGCAATGGAGTTGTAGGGAAGCCAATGGTCCTCAACCTTGAGCGTGCATTAGAACTACTTGGAGAGCTTATTGAAACAGATTTCTGGATCTGAGTTTTGGATTCAGAAGATCAAGGGTAGGGCCTGAGAATTTGCATTTCTAACAGGTCTCTAGTGATGTTGATGTCCTGGTCTGGAAACCACACTTTCAGAATCCCTGAGTTCTCACTGTTTCAAATCAGTCTGTAAAGGCATAATGGCCAAACACAGTAGAATTTGATTTCCCTTTCACTAAACAGTCCAAAGCAAGTTTTCTTTCATTCAGTGATTCAGGGATCCAGACTTCTTTGATCTCATGCTCCTATTAACCATTAGAACCATATACAGAACAGGGGGGAAGGTACCAGGAAAGTGGACCCCTTTTTAAAAGCCTTGGTGTGGAAGTAATATACTTTATCATCTCTCACATTTTATTGGTGAGAACAAATCACATGACAATACATAGCTGCAAAGCATTCTGGGAAATGTAGTCCCTAGATTAAGCAGCCACTACCCTGCAGAAAACTCTTACAAAATGGAAGGGAAGGGCAGCGCCTGTGGCTCAAAGGAGTAGGGCACTAGGCATATAGTAGCCCCATATGCCTAGAGGTGGCAGGTTCAAACCCAGCCCCAGCCAAAAACTGCAAAAAAAAAAAAAGGAAGGGAAAATACACATTTTTGTGGATAACTAGCCGTCTACCCCTCCATAGCCATGAATGTAGCTCACTCTTGCCTCCACAGATTTCCTTGCCCATTATAGAAGGCCCCTCTCCTTTCTCACTGCCCATCCAAACCTTAACACCCTTCTGGTTACATATCACCTCCACAGAATTCCCTATAAAAAATTTCCAGTCTTTTATCTTGATATGTTACTAACGTAACTTCTCCCAAATAGTTTGTTGTTTCCTTGAGGGTATTAATAATGACCATTATTAAAGATAAAAAAAAAAGTGGTGGCATTTTGAAAGCTTTTTATTAAAGACTCACTAGAGTCAAGTATCACCTTAGATTAGTTCCCAAAAAATAATAGACAAAGGAAATAATAAAAGTTGCCTAAAGTTATTACTACCTCAACATCATAACCTGACTATCCTTTTTGTAGTCAATGAATACTTTCTAAAATCATCTCTAGCTCCTAGAATCAAAAGTGAGTTAAAGAGATGATCCTTGGTCTTCTAAAATCAGTTAAAACTATGTGACATTAACTAAAGAATGACTCATTTATCATTGCAATTAGCAGAAAACTAACCCAAAGTAGCTTAAGCACAAAGGGAACTTAAGTTTCATTTAAGACAAAAAGTACCAAGGCAGAATCAGCTTCAGATGTGGCTGAATTCTAAGCAGACTAAATCTCATCAGAACTGTTTTTTCTACGTCTCTTGGCTTCATGTTATTATGCAATTATGTTCTAATCACTACCCTCTTTTAGGTCCAGCAGATAAAATCAAGAGTTTCCTCAATGGGGAAAACATCATTGTGACTCACTGGACATAAATGGGTCATATAGTCAACCTTAAACTAATCACTGTAGCTGACGGGAACTAGTTGTGGGTCTGGTGTGTGGAATCATTTTCATTTAATCCAAACTGACTATGAGTTGAAGAATGTGGTTTTCCAGAGGGAAGTTGGAATATGGTTACTATTGGTGTCTGAAGAGGCTCAATGCCCCACCCCAGTTTGGAGCCAGTTGAGAGAAAGATCTAGGAGCCAAGTAAAAAAGCATAAAAATGTCAGGTCTAGTACCTGCTTTAGGTCTGCTGACCACATGAGCTTGCTTATTCCTAAATTGGATGATCCTGTCCCATCACAGACAAGCAGCCTCCTACAGGAGCCTACCCCTGTCAGATTTGCTGGCTTGGGAAAGCATAGGATGCTCTCTGCAAACTGTAGGTATAGAGAAAACAGAAGGAGGCTAGGTTTAACATGCTCAGCCACTACACCCAAGTTCACCCATCAAGTAATCACTCTTCCTCCCTTGAGAAGGGGAAAAGATGACATAGGGGACAGAGGAATGAGAAGTGTTAACTCTGAAGAAGTCTGTACACACAAAAATGGAGTAATAAGGAATGTCTCCTCTCAACACTTAACAGAGGAGTAAATGAATTGTATCAGCAATAACAGATGTCCACTACAAAGAAAATGAGACTTACTTATAAGTACATAGAGCAAATTGTATCCATCCAAATTGTTAGTGCCCAACCTGTTTATTTATAAAAGAATATTAAAAATGCAAGCAGTGTAACCTGGTTCTTTGAAACCTCAATGGATCCCCAACAATAAACAAAAAAAATTATTTCTATCTGCATATGGTATTAATATTAATACCATACAATATAAACTATAAGTTCCCTTTGGGCTTTGTGCATACCTTTAACGTTACCATAATATAAATTATACCATAACACCCTCTGGATGCTGTCCTTTACAGATGTTACCATATATAATTCAGTGCTTTTCTATTGGTGAAAGATAACCAAGTGTCTTTATTTAGGCTGCTATAACAAAATACAATTAACTGGGTAACCTATAAGCAAGAGAAATTGATTCCTCACAGTTCGGGGGGCTGAATTTGTGAGATCAGGGTCCAGTACGGTCAGGTCCCAGGGAGGCCCCCTTCCAGGTTACAAACTACTGAGTTCTTGTTCTGTCCTCCCATGGAGAAATGAAATGAGCTGGCTTTCTGAACTCTTTTTTTATAAGGACCATGATCTCCTTCATAAGGGCTCCAGCCTCATGACCTAATTACCTCCCAAAGGCCTCACCTTCTGATACCATCACGCTAGGGATTAAATCTCTACATATGAATTTGGAGAGAGGGGATACAAACATTTAGTGCATAACATCAAGTATAAAAGTGACATTTGTTTGTGTTTCTTCCCTGGGATAGAGTGGGAATGTTTAGCCAGAAGAATTGGTGGAAAGCTTAGGAAATCAATTCATACAAAATAGAGAAGAGATTGATATTGATCTCCCAGACTTGACTCTAGAATGGAAGCTCCATGAGAGCAGGCTCCTGGCCTGCTCTGCTCACCACATACAGCAGGTGCTCAACAAATATTTGTAGGATGAATTAGAAGGGGGCTTTGGAATCAGAAGAAAAACATCATCTTTGTTTGAGGTTACAGTGTCCACAAAAGAGCGGTGTCATTTGGGATGTAAGACTGTGACTTGACCCTAACTAAAATGATCCTAATTCATGCCGGGTAAGTAGTATCCAGCTGGCTTACAGGAGTTAAAGAATTAGGGAACTAAAAGATACCTGAAATGGCAAGGAATCTTGGAGGTAATTTAATGCAGAAGCTCCCAGCTGCGCCTTGGAGACACCTGGGGAGCATCTAGCTGCCATCCAGACCCCACTTCCAAAGACTCCGGTGTCTATAATCTGCACCAGGGGGATCTGGGCCCGAGTCTAATTCACTTTGACTCCATAGGGCGCCTAATGCACAGCGTGTGTTTGGACTAGAAGCTAGTAAAGAAAAGAGAACCCAGTTTCTCAGGTAGCTCTCTCAGGAGAAGTCACTTCTCCATCACTTGGCTGTCCCCGGAAGCTCCCGCAGGCTGCTAGAATAACCAGGGAGTTGGAGTGACACCTCTGCCCCGTAGACCCAAGCCTGTTTTATCGCGTTTCAAAAACTAAATACATAAATGTGCTGGATGAGTAAGTCTGTCTGCTTCAAACAAGATCCCCTCAAAAACATTTTACATCACTCAGTCAGGACAGTGCCTTTTTTCCCCCATTTCAGGTTAATAGAAGGTACAAATGGGGGCGGCGCCTGTGGCTCAAAGGAGTGGGGCGCCAGCCCCATATGCTGGAGGTGGTGGGTTCAAACCCAGCCCCGGCCAAAAACTGCGAAAAAAAAAAAAAAAAGTACAGATGATTAGATTACACGGTTTGCGCTTCTTAGGTAAAGTTCAAGTTGTATTTGGGTCCTTCAGCAGGGGGCGGTGTACTGAATACCCTTATCTTGTGCACCTTAAGTAAGGGACAGTGACATTTTTTATTTCAAAATTTGTCCTATGGGCCTCCAGGGGCCTCGCAGCCCCCGAGCGGCCGTGGGGCGCGATTCCTGCCTTTGCAGACTCGCACCCACTGCACCTGCCCTGGCAGAGGCTGAAATCGCTCAATCCCTCCGCACAGTGGCAGGTGGAAAGACCCGGCTGAAGGAGCTTTTAAGGGGTCCTTCCAACATCACAGCATGGGGGTGGGGGCATCCGGGCAATTAGCCTCCTTGGGCCTCGCGCAGAGCCAGTTAACCCCAGAAGGAGCCCCGAGGTTCACAGCAGCCCACTGCCCTAGAGTGTGAACAGGCCCCCTTAAAAGCCTCCGGAATGGGCCTTTCGCGACTTCCCTTAGAAGGGAAGCCCCGGGCTGATAGACATCGCCGGCAGGATGGTTTTGATGCTGTTGCGCCGCTGAACATTTTCTTTTCCGCAGCTTTAGCTCGTGGCTCCTAATTGCCTCCCCTTGGACCGCCCAGCGTGCAGGTTCACAGCTTGGCCTGCCCAGCACCTCCCCGCCGCAGGTTCTGCGTTCACGACTGCAGACTGTGCAGCCCCATGCACCTGACCTCGGGCCAGCTCCAGCTCAGTGACAGGTCCAGGGAGTTGGTCCACTTCCCCCGACCCTCTGCCTGGCCTGGGTCTCCTGCCGCCTCCCTGGGGAGCTCCAGCAGGTCAAGGCACACCGTGGGTCCTGCCCTCTGCCACCTGCCTGGCCTTTGAAATACTGCTGATGACAGCGGGGGGCCCGGCTATCGCGCCAAGGAGTCACAGCATTAATTATTCTCTCTCCTACGAGAGAAGGAGTGAGGGCTGAGCCCTGCGAAGCGCAGGGAGTTGGAGTGGACTTGGCATTAAGTCTCCAGGCTGAAAACCAAGAGGGTTCTCATTCAATTCCCTCACTCCTCCTGTGCCTTTTAACTAACTTTGAAATTCCTCTGGCGCCTCCGTGCTGTTTCCAAGGGCTGGAGCCCCACACTGATTTATTTGGTAACCATTGCAGGAATTTCAAAAACTGAGAATGAGGGGAGGAAGCCAGGCCTGAAGTAATTAAGATGATTTGTTACACGGGACTCAGACAGGCACAAAGGCTACCTGAACACAGAGAATAGGAGATCAAAGGAGCCGTATCCTGAAAGTGGGAGCTGAACTCAGAAGAAAAACAGGCCATCCGAAGGTGCCCAGATCACTGCCAAATTAAAACACTTCTCCGTGTTTTTATCTTCTCCCAGAGATAAAACAGAGGGAGAGATAGTATTTTTTAACTTTTGCTTTCAGCAGTTAGCTTCCAGAATAAAATATATATATATTCAAATGTGCGTCATATTTACAAGTTCAGGAGATCTCCCTACCTGAAGTCATTTGTCACTGGGAAAACAGTGTATTCTTTAAGCCCCAGGAATTGAGCTGCAAGAGAAAATATTCCTTAGAAGGTACCTGTTCTTTACAAGCTTGTTAGGGACTCCTGAAATTCCTCTCCTCCCATGCCCACTGCATCCTGCCAAGGTGTGAGCTGTGGAAGGTGGAGCCAGCGAGGGGTGCAGAGTGAGAGCATGGCCCCGCAGGGTTTTCAAACCCCAGCACGGTATTTTGCTCTGCCTTTCTCCTTCCCAGCAATATTGATCATCAAGAACCAACCATCCTATTATTTTCCAACTCTGTTTAGAAATCAGCCCTTGTGATGGTTTACCGCAATAATTACCTTCACCTGTCTTCCCCATTAGCTAACTTTATGGCCTCCAGCTGACCAACAGCAGTCCTTTTCCTGCGCCCAGCTGACTTTGGTCCAGAGTTCCTCACAGGCTCCAGAAAGTTACTCTTGTTACTCTGTGGCGCTGCAAGGACAGACCTGGAATTGGAATCCATAGCTCTGGCAACATGAAAAGAGAAGCCGGTTTCATCTCCTTTCTCATCCTCTTTCTATAAGGTGACTTTTAAGATTCTTTCCACTCCTAGGGGTGGGGAAAGGAGCAGCAGAGAGAGGGAAGGAGGGAGGGAGGTGGGTCCTTGTGTGTGCCACACCTTTTGGGGACAAGACACAATTGTAAGAGGGACTTTACCTAACAAATGCAATCAGTGTAACCTGGTTTCTTGTATCTTCAATGAATCCCCAACAATAAAAAAAAAAAAAGATTCTTTCCACTTTTGAAATATGATTCTGACCTCCCAGAAAGGAGACTTTAAGTGTAATGCAGAGTATGGCAGATTTAATACTAAGTGTGTACTATGATTAGGATATAGGACACACCCAAAAGATCGGTAATGTTCTGATAACCAGTTTTTTTTATTTTTTTAATTAAGTCAAACACATAGATCATGTACACATTAATGCATTTATGGGGTACAATGTGCTGATTTCATGTAGAATTAGGAATGCTTACATCATGGTTAAGCTACCCTCTCCCTAGACTTATCCAAGAAGAAATAGATCTCTTGAACAGGCCAATTTCAAGCAGAGATCAAAAAAATAATAAAAAATCTCCCAACAAAAAAATGCCCTGGTCCCGATGGCTTCACTCCAGAATTCTCTCAAACCTTCAAAGAAGAGCTTATACCTATTCTGCAGAAATTATTCCAAAAATTTGAGAAGGAATGAATCTTCCCCAAAACGTTCTACAAAGCTAACATCACCCTGATACCTAAATCAGGAAAAGACCCAACTAAAAAGGAGAACTTCAGACCAATCTCACTGATGAATATAAATGTAAAAATTCTTAATAAAATCTTAGCCAATAGATTACAGCTATGCATTAAAAGAACATTCATCGGGCGGTGCCTGTGGCTCAGTCGGTAGGGCGCCGGCCCCATATACCGAGGGTGGCGGGTTCAAACCCGGCCCCTGCCAAAACTGCAACCAAAAAAAAAAAAAAAAAAATAGCCGGGCGTTGTGGCAGGCGCCTGTAGTCCCAGCTACTCGGGAGGCTGAGGCAAGAGAATCACTTGGGCCCAGGAGTTGGAGGTTGCTGTGAGCTGGGTGAGGCCACGGCACTCTACAGAGGGCCATAAAGTGAAACTCTGTCTCTACAAAAAAAAAAAAAAAAAAGAACATTCATCACCAGCAAGTAGGTTTCATCCCATGGATGCGAGGCTGGTTTAACATACACAAATCCATAGATGTAATTCACCATATCAACCAAAACAAAAACAAAGACCAGATGATCCTCTCAGTAGATGCAGAAAACCATTGGATAAAATTCAGCATCCTTTTCTAATTAGAACACTGCAGAATACAGACATAGGTGGCACATTTCATAAACTGAAGCCATCTAAGACAAACCCACAGCTATTATACTGAATGGAGTAAAACTGAAAGCTTTTCCACTTAGAACTAGAAGAAGAAAAGGTTGTCCTCTACAGCCACTACTATTCAACATAGTGCTGGAAGTTCTAGCCAACACAATCAGGCAAGAGAAGAAAATAATGGGGGCAGAGGAGGTCAAACCCTCACTCTTTGCTGATGATATGATCTTATACTTAGAGAACCCCAAAGGCTTACCCACAAGACTCCTGGACATGATCAAAAAAATACAGCAATGTCTCAAAATATAAAATCAATGTCCACAAATCAGTAGCCTTTGTATATGCCAACAACAGCCAAGTTGAGAAGCTAATCAAGGGCATTATGAAGGATACCCCTTCACAGTAGCTTCAAAAAAAATGAAATAGTGAAATAGCTAGGAATATACTTAACAAAGGAGATGAAGGATATCTACAAGGAAAATTACAAAACCCTAAGAAAAGAAATAGCAGAAAGTATTAACAAATGGAAGAACATCCCATGCTCATGGCTGGGAAGAATCAACATTATTAAAATGTCTATATTCCCCAAAGCAATCTATAGATTCAATGCCATACCCATTGAAATACCATCATCATACTTTCAAGATTTGTAAAAAATAATTCTTCATTTTGTATGGAACCAGAAGAAACCTCATATAGCCAAGGCAATTCTTAGTAATAAAAACAAAGCCAGGGGCATCACCCTACCAGAACTTAGGGCCAATGGTTCTCAACCTTCCTAATGCTGTAACTCTTTAATACAATTCCTCATTTTGTGGTGACCCCCAACCACAAAATTATTTTCATTGATACAAAACTAGTGATATACACATTTGGAACCAAATAGAAAACCATGAGATGAAACTAACATCTTACAGCCACCTAATCTTTGATGAACAATACACTAGGGGAAAGAATCCCTATTCAAGAAATGGTGCTGGGAGAACTGGATAACCACATGTAAAAGACTGAAACTGAACCCATACCTCTCACCACTCACAAAAATTGATTCAAGACGAATAAAAGATTTAAATCTAAGGCATGAAACAATAAAAACTCTCAAAGAAGGTGTTGGGAAAACACCTGAAGATATCAGCCTGGGGAAAGATTTTAGGAAGACTTTGCAACAACAACAACAATAAATAAATGGGACTTAATTAAATGGAATAACTTCTGTACAGCTAAGGAGACAACAACCAAAGCAAATAGACAACAGAATGGGAAAAGATATTTTGCATATTATGAATCAGACCTACAGATAACTAGGACCTACAGGTAACTCAAATTAATCAACAAAAAAAAAGTCAACAATCCCACATATCACTGGGCAAGAGACATGAATAGAACCTTCTCTAAAGAAGGCAGATGAAGCAGGAATGGATTAACAAGCTGGGGTATATGTACACCATGGAATACTATTCAGCCACTAAAAAAGATGGAGACTTTATATCTTTTATATTAACCTGGATGGAGGTGGAACACATTCTTCTTAGTAAAGCATCACAAGAATGGAGAAGCAAGAATCCAATGTACTCAACTCTAATATGAAGGCAGGAGATGAGCTAATACAAGGAGTAGGGAAGGGGAATGACGGATTGGAGAGAGGGGAGGGGAGGGAGGGGTCATCGTATATGACAAAACTCTTGGGGGGAGGACACAATTATAAGAGGGACATTACCTAACAAATGCAATCAATGTAACCTAATTCTTTGTAGTCTCAGTGAACCCCAAACAACAAAAAAAGAAAAGAATTTAAATTAAAAAATAAAATGGAAAATCTAACAAGGAAGTTAAGGAACTTGCCTCGGGTCACAGAGCTAGCAATAGGGGACAGAGGGGTCCCTACTGCCTCTCTGCCTCATTTCCTCCAATGCCTGAGACATCAGAGTTGCTTTGGGCAGTTGAGCGTCACTTGGTATTCTCTTCTTTGAATGAACTTTGGACAGAATTGATTGGCCTGTGTGAACGTTGCAGGAGACTGTCCCTGTACTCTGAAGAGGATATTTCCTAGGAGGCTGCCACCTGGGGGCTGACTCTGCTCCAGGTTCCCTGGAGGCTTGCACACTACTGGTAGGATACTGGCAGAAGTATTCACTATGACTGTGGAAATAAGCAAATCAGCTTGTGCAGTGGTCTCCAACCCATGATGAGGTCTCATTGTTTTGACTGAGCAAAACCTTTTTAACAACGTTTCTTCTCCCCTCAAACATTTTCAGAACTTTGAGTCCCCAGCCATTCTACCAACCTCCAGAAAAACATTCACAGAGCCCCTGTCGTTGACTCCTCAGCTTCAGAAAACAGGCATGCCACAGGACTTTTCCCTGAGCCAAGCTGAAATGGTGTTGTTTCCTGTAGTGGAGAGAGATGGTGTAGATGGAATAGCCACCTCTGGGCCATGCCGGTGCTTCTCAAGCTGTGGTGTGCACACAAACCACCCCACCTGAGGAGTTTGCTAATATGCAGACTCCAGCCTGAGTGACATAGGGAGGCCCTGTCTCTACAAAAAAAAAATAAATAAAATAGAAAAAGTAGCAGAGTGTGGTGATACATGCCTGTAAGCTTAGCTACTTGGGAGGCTGGGGTGAGAGGATGGCTTGATCTCAGGAGTCTGGGGTTGCAATGAGCTATGATTGCAACACTGCACATTTGAGCAGGTGACAGAGTGAGACCCTGTCTAAAAAAAATATATAGATTGGGCAGCACCTGTGGCTCAAAGGAATAGGGTGCCAGCCCCATATGCCAGAGGTGCCAGGTTCAAACCCGGCCCTGGCCAAAAAACTGCAAAAATATAGATAGATAGATAGATAGATAGATAGATAGATAGATAGATAGATTGATTGATTCTATCTCAGAAGGTCCAGAAGCTTGAGATTCTACAGTTCTAAATAGCTCCCCAGTGATGGCTGTGATGCTGGTCCCGACACCTAGAGTGACCAGGTATTATTTACATGGACCTCTTCCTCACAGCAAACCCCGTGGTGTTGGATAGTGACAAAGAAGTTCTGTAGAGACTAGTGGCTGTAGCCTCGCCCCACCGCTCTGAGTAGGAGGAAAGCTTTTCTCCAAAGTGAAGAACACTCCCAAGGTCAATGAGCTGGGAAAGATACCTTCAGACAGACAGAAAGTGCCGCACCCTCTGCTGAACTGGGACCTGCACAGGAACCTGCCACCTGGCCACATTCCACAAGCAAATCAGACCGGCCAACATATGGGGCCATAAACTGAAGAAAAGTAAACTCTGCCTTGTAACCCTACCAGCCTGATGCTCTTTGGTTCCCTGACTCTGCTGGGAAGTCAAGGAATTCACAGAAGGGTCAGGGATCCCCTTTAGAATTGGAGCACTAGTAATGAACCAGCGCCCCTGAAGCCAGCATGGCGGAGCCCGCAGAAATCAGCTGCAGCCCTGCAAGGGGAAAAGGTCCGGCTACTCACCTTACATGGAGATTTCCCATTCATTGACAGATACAGAACACTGAGGTTTAATTATTAAGGGAGAAAGAAGTTTCTTATTCATGGTGAGAGGGATGTAAGTCTCAGGAAATTGGTCCCCTCGATGTGCTAGTGGACATGAAGTCACCAGCCTTGTAGCTACAGACAGGGAAACTCAACTCAAAAAAAAAAAAAATGACATGGGTGAAACCGGGAGACCTGGCTTGACACCTGGTGGAGGATTTGGGGCCATATTCATGGTCCCTGTTTCTGATTAGCTGAGGGACTTGACGGTTGGGTCCCATTTAAAGGTCCTCTCTCTAAGCAGAAATTGACTTAAGCTCTGATCCTCCCTACTAGTATAACTATTTGGCACACATTTAACCAACCATTAATTAATGCTGCCTTCACAGAGAAAGAGGCCATGGTCAGACCAGCCTTTAATGAGCATCCCAGGGCCTGGCCAGACTTTGAAGGAAGGAGTGTATTGAGATATTAGTCGAAGCTCAAAAACAATAGATGCCTGCGCCCTCTAAGTAGCTCGTGTGTTACAGATCTGACAAGTCTCATTGATTTAAATAGCTGGAGCACTGCTTGGATTTTAATCTTCTTCACCCTTCTACCAAGGAGGTCGCTGTTTAAATGCTTTTACTTAATAATGTAAACACCTGTCACACGCCAGGGGCAAAGCTATTAAGGAGAAGAATTATTTAAAGCAATGCTCCTGAATACAACATTGCTATTAGTGTCTCAGCCTCAGTTGCCAGGGTCTGGGAAGGACTTGCTTTCTTAGGACCAGAGGCAGTGCTCAAGTCATCTGTCCCTACAGGGGTCTACAGAGGTTCCTCTAACTCCCAGACAAAATGGGCATCTACTCACATGCTATCATCTGAAAACCCCTAAATATCTGACCTGCCATAAGTGGTGTAGTCTAAGCAGGTGTCTGCCAAAGTCCCTTGTTAAAATGTAAAGCTGTTGGGTGGCACCTGTGGCTCAGTGAGTAGGGCGCCAGCCCCATATACCGAGGGTGGTGGGTTCAAACCCAGCCCCAGGCAAACTGCAACAAAAAAATAGCCAGGTGTTATGGCGGGCGCCTGTAGTCCCAGCTACTGGGAGGCTGAGGCAAGAGAATCACCTAGGCCCAAGAGCTGGAGGTTGCTGTGAGCTGTGATGCCACAGGACTCTACAGAGGGCAACAGAGTGAAACTGTGTCTCTTAAAAAAAAAAAAGTAAAGCTGTTTCCATAAAGGAGGATCCTGTTGGGCCATTATCCTTGTAGCTGCAAGACTCAGGAACTCAACTCTTTATGAATATTGTCTCTTTTAAACTTGGAACAGTTATAATTTAGTGCTATGACTAACCCCATAATCTGAAGCACAGAATAGTTAAGCATCTTTCTCAAGGACACACAGCATTTAACAGGGAAAAGATTCAAATCTAAGACTTTCAGAGTATGTGCTTTTATGCACCAGGCTTTATTATTTCTCTCTACATATAAACATAAATAAATGTATTTTTTTATAAGGACCTATTAATTTGCCACCTACCCTAGTCACCTGGCACAGTAAAAGCCTACAGTGGTACAAAAGAGAATAGAAGAAAAACAAAAACAGAACCTAGAGGGCTGGTAGGGAGGAAAGGGCTAAGGATATGTTCTAAAGCCCAGACTGGGGCCTTTGGAACAGAATGTGAGCTTCAGGAGGCCCAGGAGACAGGACCAGGGGCATATAGGAAGAGGCCAAGACCAGAGATATGAGCACAGTGCCTAGATCCTAGCTCGGAAGAAGGCAGCCCCCTGCTCCCTGCTCTCTCTCCCCTTCCAGGCTGCCTTGCCTGGGAAGCCATATGTCTTCCCATTGCTTCTCATAGCTGCTGGTCTTAGCAAAACTCATGTCTGCCAACAGCACCGAAAGCCCTGATGTCATGTAACCAACTGCTGGTTAATGACATTGGCCCTAAGGAGAAGGACATACTCAGGGGACATCACAGGCCTCAACTGTTACTGGTCTTTTTATTCAAGTTCAGATATTCATGGAGTTTATCAAGAGCATTGCTCCAGCCGGGCACAGCAGCCCGCGCCTGTAACCTAGCACTCTGGCAGGCCAAAGTGGGTGGATAGCCTTAGCCTGAGTTTAGGAGTTCAAGACCAACCTAAGCAAGAGTGAGATTCCCATCTCTACTAAAAATAGAAAGAAAAAAGAAAAAAAAGACCACTGCTCTTCCACAAAAGCATCTCAGTGATACAACCCAATCTCTTTGACTTGGTCCAGCATCTGAATTAAATGGTAATTTGGGGAACAAATTGTTTATGACAATACAGAACCAGAAAAGAGAACATTGTTTTCATTCCTTTCAACAAATACTTATTGAACATCTTTCTTATACCAGGCCCTGCCCTTGGTCCTGTAGATGAATCCAAAAATAGAGGCAGACCTATCTCTGCCCACATGAAACCTTTATTTATGTTGCAGACAAAGCCAATCAGCAAAGGAAGAAAAAAAAAAAAACATAATGTCAGGTTTGGAAAAAAAAAAAAAAACACTCAGAGCAGTGTTCTCCAAGAGTGATGCTCAAACTCGCACCACAGCCTCCTCCAAGAACTTGAGAAAACACAGATCTTTACGCTGCTTCAAAACATACTAAATTGGAAACTCTGGTCATGGGCCTAGCAATCTGTGGTTTACTGAACCTGCCAGGTGATTCTGATCTGCGCTAAGGTTTAGAGATCACTGGGATAGAAATTGAGGGCGGGGCAGACAGTATCTTTACATGAGATGGTCAGGAGAGGCCTTGCTGACCTTCAACCTGAGGCCCACAGTTATGGATGGGAGCAGATAGTGAGACCAGGCAAGGCTTGCAGACCTCAGTAAGGAGAGTGAATCACAAACTAACATAAACGCTCTGATACGGAAACGTGGCCCTGACAGAACACACAGTGCATGAACCTGACCTAGTTGGAGGACCAGGAAGAGCTTCCCAATGATATTTGAGATAAGAGATAGTTGAGTAAGAAAAGTAATTTTTTCTCAACTTCCCTAAGTTTCTTAGTCACAATGACCCCATAACAAAAAAAAAAAGAACAAGAGAAAAACAAACAGAAGTTTATTAACATGTATATTTCACATATACATGGGAGAAACCTAAGGAATGAGAAACTCTCAGGGATGGCTTTGAATACCAGTTGTGTTGCAGCTTCAACAAACAACGGTAAATTCTTAGAAGAGTGACAAAGCAAACAAAAAGAACTTTGAGGTTTTAGGGGCAGCAAGTTGTAGGCAGGCGAATAATTGGCAGAGAAAGCCTGGTTAGGAGAGCTGACTCCGTAGGTTCCTCTGGTGTCATCTCCGGGCCTGATTTTAGGGTCTAAAATTGTCTTTAATGGTTAACCTACATTCTCCCTGGAGAAACAGAGGATGCAATATCTTTTTGTCTTTATAAATCTATGTCCTAATTTTAAGCAAATAGACGGAGAGCAGACAGCTTTCCTGCATCTATTTCTTATTTGCCTCCAGCACAACAACCCTGGTGCCAAAGAACTGTAGTTGGGGTGGCATATTCTGATCTCCGTAGTATCAATGGTCAGTACAAGACGACTAAAGGAAAGTCTAAACCATCATGTACAAAGGTCCTGAGACAGGACGGAGAGTGACACTGTCAAATGTGCCAAATGTGACAGCCCTTGAAACAGGCAAAAATGATTTCCGGATGTTCTAACACACCCTGCCTGGTTAGTCTGGGCCATTCATTATCTTTGACCTACTTTACACCTATTGCCAGAAAACTGGGAGTAATGCAAATCATTCTTGTCCATAGAAATGCAAACTAATTTTGCCCTGTTAATGCAATTGATTATTGCTCTAGGAATACAGCTAGTTTTGCATCTATTAACAATTTGTTTCACCATTTCCTGCTTCAATATGCATGCGTGTGTGTGTGTGTGTGTGTGTGTGTGTGTGTTTTGAATTTTTCTTGGAATCAGCTGTGACTTCTTGCTGGTTCTCTCACTAATCAACTAGATAAAAAATTCTTCACACATGTTTATTTCATATTTTTATGAGTTAGGATATTTATCCTTTAAAAAGGTCAAATGGTTCACACCTGTAATCCTAGTACTATAGGAGGCTGAGGTGGGAGGATCCCTTGAGCTCAGGAGTTTGAAACCAGCCTGAGCAAGAGCGAGACTCCCATCCCTGCTAAAAATAGAAAAACTAGCTGCATGTGGTGGTGGGTACCCTTAGTCCCAGAATCTCAGGAGGCTGGGACAGGAGGATCACTTGAGCCCAGGAAGGTTGCTGTGAGCTGGGCTGACATCACGGCACTCTAGGCTGAGGCAACAGAGTGAGACTCCTTTCAAAAAAAAAAATTTATCATTGTGTTCAAGGCATTCCAAAAGGCCGCTGTGGTACCAGGTTGCCAGCTAAAACACACAACACCTAGTTAAATTTGAATTCAGAGAAATAGTAAGTTTGTTATAAATGTGTTCCCAAAATCACATGGAACATACTCATACTGAACAATTACTCGTTTTGATCAGAAATTCACACTAAACTGAATGTCCTGTATTTTTATGTGAAACCCAGCAATGCTACAGCCTGTCACTGACGGCTCTGTGCTTCTGCCACACCCACTATTTGCTCCCAGGCTCAGGAACAGGAGGAATCACCATTATTCAGCTTTGACTTCTCCGTGGCCCCATTGGAGTGTCACCTCCCCAAATCTCTAAGCCAAATTTCACCTTGCATCTTCAAAAGAAATGTGCTTCAATTGTCCCCCTCATAAAGGGATGGGGCAGCCAGGCTGTTCCCAAGAGGACTCCTTCCACTCTGCGCTATTCTGCCACATAGAACGTGAGACATTTCTGCCCATCCCACCAAGATGAAAACTGTTGATTGAGTCCTGGACATCAAAGGCTTAACTGTACTGTAGTCCAGCATTGGCATAGCTTCTGTTGAACTCATCAGCTGAGCAAGATGAACAAAAACAATTCAATGCACAGGGATATTTTTGTAACTCAGTGGACCAGTGGGCATGTTGCATTCCAGAACTCTTGGAAAACCACCGTTTTATTTCCTAATTGCCTATGAAAGGCTTCCTTTCTGCCCCCGCAGGAGTGTGTGAAGTGCCATACCCTGAAGTTTGGGAACAAAAGAAAAGAGAGAAAAGGGTGTGAGGATTTGATCAAGTCTCTGTCCTCACACATGGTCCCCTCCTGGGCGGGATCCTTCTTCCTCGCCCCTACCCAGAACTGCTCATCTTTTCCCCAGAGAGGCTTTGTGACTTTAGGATGAAGCTCTTCCATATTCAAGCCACCTATTAAAATGTAAATATACCTCCATGAGAATATCCCTTCATCAGCTAGCATCTTAGCAGAATCGACAGACAGAACATGAAACACACACACACGCAGCATTTGAGGGAAGGCACAATAGGAGCTTGGTAAGGGGTATTGGGGACAGGCAGGAAGGAGACCCCAGGAGAGGAGCCGGATATTATGAGTACATAAGACGCCTGAAGATATGCTTTAGGCCTCGGCCAGTCTTATAGACAAAGGCTAAAATAGAGACTCTAAGGACAAATCATTTTAAATTTGGAGCCCAGCGCTTTTGTTTTTTCACGTGCCTTTCCCTATCAGGTGATACAGGACAGCTCCTATGGCTCACTAGGTGGCCCTCCCCTGCGGGCTGGCAGCATGGAGCCCCCTCCCCCAAAGGCAGCCCTGATTACCAGAAGTTTGATCACATTCTCCCAGCCCTGTTGCCTGTCGGAGGAATTATTATCACTTTCAGAATACTGGAAGACGATGAATGGGGCTGGCTCTTCCTGGAATTCGAGAGCAGGAGCCTGGCAGACAAATTCTCTCCAGATTGAACAAATGCTGGGGGGCCCGGGTAGGGGGGGAGATCATTTTCCCCAGGAAGCATCCATTCCTCTTTAAGCAATGGCTGTGAGTACCAACTTTGGCTCCCAACTTCTGTAATATTTCTCTGTTATAAATTGGCAAGCACAGCGTGTGGTCAAGGAGCCATTACAAGCCCTCTCCAACGAGATTTTTTTTTCCCAGAGACTTAATTTCTTAAAATGTTAGAGTGAGTGTTCTGCGGAAAGTAGGACAGTCTCTTTTTGAGCCTGCCAGACAAAAACAAAACTAAACAAAACAAAAAGCAAAGTGTCTGAAGGATAGCAGGCGCCTGGGCTTCTGTGCACCTGCGGGCCCCTCCTTCCGCTGACGCTGCTCTAATGACAACAGATAGCACCGTCGGGAGACGGCTGGGTTTCTACCGCTCCGGGGTCCGCTCCTGCAACCAGCTTTGCGTGGAGCTTTTTTCACGGTGCACGGGCAGATTGTTTAAGCGGTGGCCTAGACATGTGCAGAAAGTAGGGTGTTCGGGCAGGCTAATGCATTCACGGCTGTCTTGCACTGCGCTCCGAGCCCTTCCTAATCGGGAGGGTGAAACCTTCACAAGGCCCTGGCGCAAGGACGGAGGAAGAGGTTGCCATGAGGCGCCTGCAGGTGGCTGCCCAGCGGACGGAGAAGCCACCCCAACCCCTACCCAGCTCCACGATTCCAGCACGCAGCGCCGCCACGCGGCCGCAGCAGGGACTGATTCCAGCCACCTAGCGCGCCATGCGGCCGCAGCAGGGACTGATTCCAGCCACCCAGCACCGCCACGCGGCCGCAGCAGGTACTGATTCCAGCCACCCAGCGCCGCCATGCGGCCGCAGCAGGGACTGATTCCAGCCACCTAGCGCGCCACGCGGCCGCAGCAGGGACTGATTCCAGCCACCTAGAGTGCCATGCGGCTGCAGCAGGGACTATCTCCTGCGGGGCGCAGGACGCCCAGGGCAAAGTTTCCCCACCCAGTAAGGAGCAGGCTCAGAAGGGGCCCGGCTGAACTTGGCCGTGGTAACTGCAGCGCCTTGGCTGACCACCCCCAGCCCCCACGTGGTAGAAGTCACCCTCCTGCGTGTCATCCTCTCAGGCTAGGCCACCAGGTCCCGGGTGCACTCAGATCTGTACCCCCCTGCCCGCCCCCTACAGCCATATCCACCGAGGCTAAGGCAGAGTTAGATTCACACAGCAGGAAACGCTGCCGTCGTCAACTCTGCATTTCATAAAGTGGTTTCGTTGTCATCATCGTCACTAAATTTAAATTACCTCTATTTCCAAGTCTCAGGAAGCCATAAAGAGAGAAAGAAGACATTTTCACAGTAAGAAATGAGAAATGGCAAGGGGAAGAGGCGACCTGGGGAGCAGGGACTGGAAGAGGGAAAACGTCCCCGGGGTCAGCCGCGGCCCCACGTCTGAACAGAAGGGGGGCGGGGCAGGAGGTGAGCGGACCGCAGAGACCGGAAAGGGCGGGAATTTGCACAACAAGCTTCAAATCCTGTCCAGGTAAGGCCCGAATGCAGTTTCAGGAAGGAATTAGGAAGGAATTTTTTTGTTTGTTTGCAGTTTTGGCCAGGGCTGGGTTTGAACCCACCCACCTCCGGCACCTCTTTGAGCCACTGGCGCCGCCCTGGGAAGGAATTTTTAAGCGGTGGTCAGCTGTGTGGTCCTCAGACGAGCATAGAAATTGAAGTCATGTCCTGTGTGCCTGTGAGCAGCGTTCACAAAGGATGGGGATAAACATTCAGAATTCAAGATTCCTCTGCATCTTTAAAAACTAATAATAAAAGAAAAAACAAGAGTTGCAGCAGAAAAGGCAAAAATAATTAATCAGTGTGCCCTTGCTGCCTTACCAGGGTACATCTATCAACAAAGACTAAAATTCCTGTCCCCTTTTCTTGTTCTTATATTGGCTGTGTGTGTGTGTGTGTACACATGCATGCACCATTTCTCAATAAAAAAAAAATTTTTTTGAGACAGAGTCTCAAGCTGTCACCCTGGGTAGAGTGCTGGGCATCACAGCTCACAGCAACCTCCAACTCTTGGGCTTAAGTCATTCTCTTGCCTCAGCCTCCCAAGTAGCTGGGACTACAGGCGCCCCCACAACAACTGGCTATTTTTTTGTTGCAGTTATCATTGTTGTTTAGCAGGCCAGGGTCAGGTTCAAACCCGCCAGCCTGGGTGTATGTAGCTGGCCCTATCCACTGAGCTATGGGCGCCACCCTCAGTCTCAATAATTTTTAAAAGCTTTATTTGAGCAGGGGTGGACTCCACTTTGGTTTCTAAACATAGGACCCTTCTAAGTAATATGTAGAAATATAGAGAGTGATCACCAACTTTTGTTGTGAAACCACCATGTACATAGCTACTATCTTTGATTAAGTACCTAGTATGTGCACATACATTATATAATGTCATTTTCGCAACAACCCTCTGATCATGCATTATTCTCCCTGTTTACAAATGAAGAAACTAGGCTCTGGAATATTAAATAAATTGCCTCAGATCACTGCTATAGATTGAATGTTTGTGCCCCCACCCCGTATCTTACATTGAAGCCTTAATTCCCAGTAGGATGGTATTTAGAAGTGAGGCCATTGGGAGGCAATTAGGTCATAAGAGTGAAGCCCTCATAAATAGGATTTGTGCCCTTCTAAGAAGAGACATAAGAAATACCATCTCCTCCACGTGGGAGTACAACAAAGGGTCTATCTGCAAACCAAGAAGCAGGCCCTCACCAGGAACTGAGTCAACCAGCACCTTCATCTGGGACTTTCCAGGCTCCAGAACCGTGAGAAATAAATTTCTGTTGCTTAAGCCACCCAGTCCATGACATTTTTGTTACAACAGCGGATGAGACTAATACAGTTACACACCAGTAAGTATCAGAGCATGACCTGATACAAAGTCCATACTCTTTCTACTGCCCCAGACTACATCCCAACGGCACTTGACCCTTAACCTCACTCTGGGCGTGACAATCACAACAGTATCCGTGCTGCCCACCACAGGTGAAAAGGACTTTCACATCCACCACTTAGAGTGTGTTATAAACAACAGGGTCTAGCATCTTTAGAACTCAGATCTCAGATGCTAATACTCAGTGTACAGACACAAGACTGCATATTATTTGTCAGAGAAATGAACTTGTAGTTTTTTGTAAATAACACATGGTGATGATGAAGATACAGGGATATTAGCATTCTCCACACTCTTGCTGAAAATGCCATTCAGCATAAACTTTCTGAAAAGCAATTTAGTAATAAAAGTTTTAAAGGTCCACAATCTTTAATCCTGTAACTCCACCTCTAGCACTGTATTTTTTAAAAGGATAAGAAATACACAGGAAGATTCATAAAAAGAATATTCACTGAAGGGTACTGGGTAAGAGTAAAAGCTTGGAAACACCTTAAAAGAACAGAAAATCATTACTTAACTACATAAATTGTATTATTTATATAATAGAATAATCTATTACATATCACGTTATCAAAGAATATTAAAAGATTTATGGGGCCAGGCGCAGGGGCTCATGCCTGTAATCCAGCACTTGGGAGGCTGAAGGGGGGTGGATTGTCTGAGCTCACAGGTTTGAGACCAGCCCGAGTCAGAGCAAGACCTAGTCTCTCAAAATACGTGGGCATTGTGGCGGGCTACTCAGGAGGCTGAGGCGAGAGAATTGCTTAAGCCCGAGAGTTTGAGGTTACTTTGAGCTATGGCACCATAGCACTCTGCCAAGGGTGACAAAGTGAGACTCTGTCTCAAAAAATAAATAAACAAATAAAATTAAAAATACACTTCCTTTCCACAGTGGTTGCCTGGGGACAAGAAAGTTATAGTTCATCTTTAATTTTATCTACATTTTTATAAATCATCTTCACTGAATCTTTTCTAAGCATAAAAATGGAAAAGAAAATGTAATTTTTAATTTCTAACATCTGTATAGGAGAGCTTCTCCACTAAGCATTTCTTTGCAGAGATCCCATCCTCCCATGGGCATCCACCTGCCAGGCTCAGGTCCAAGTTAGAGCTCAAGGCTTACCTGCCTTATCACCATCACTCCCATTGTTCTTAAAAAATTAAGTATCCTCAAATGTTCTTAAAACTTCAGTGGACTCTTCAAAAGTAGGAATTAAGCCTCCTTAGTCATTTCTGTACCCCCAGCACCAATCATGGTGCCTGACACAAAGTAACTGCTCAGTAAATGTTCATCGATTAGACAAATAAATGTCAAACCCCAACTTCCCCAGACCAGATTATTACATTTATTACTTTGCCCGTCCTATGTTAATGAGATCAGGAGAAATTTCAAGGCAGCACACACAACACTGCCTTATTTCCACCCATCCTGTGAGTCATCACATCCACACCTGCCCCATATCACTCAACGAAAGACCTGATGGCCAGGTAAGAGTGCCAGGTCGCAGAGCAGAGAGTGAACTTGAACAGATTCGAGGGCGAATCACATGTCCTTTCTCTTAATCACCTGTACTTCTTGCCCTTACAATGGGCATGTGGGTCTGATCAATTCTTTGCCTTACCTGTGCCCTATGCCCTGTGCTTTATGTAAAACAGCAATTCAGACTCCCAGTCAGGACACCAGGAAGCCATCCAGTCTGATGAACGTTGACGGAGGGCCAGGCCCTGGGAAGACAAAGAGGAATGCTTACTGCCACATAGCTCTGCCAACTCTGGGCCATGTGGCAGACAGGATGATGGCAGAGTGCCCAGAAGCTGCTGCTGGGGGAGCTGATGTGAATGAACCAGGAAAAGCAGACAGAGGCCCCCAACTTGCATCACAGTGAAAACCCCCAGAGCCTCAGACCTATTAATGCTCTACCACTAAACTCATTCTACAGAAACACTTCCACATGTGCACAAAAGAGCATGTAAATGTATTTTGATCACAACAGAGTTTGTTTTAGAATTTAAAAAAAATTATAAACAATTTACATGAAATAGTGTGCAGGCGCAGAAAGAACAGCTAACCTCAGGTAGTGCTCGGATGGCCTATGTGCCGGGCTCTATTCTAAATGTGCTGCTCGTGTTAACTCAGTCCTCCCAGCACTATATGAAGGAGGTTTCTATTATTTAACCCCATTTTACAGATGAAGAAACTGAGGCCCAATGCTGTTAACATCAGTTCCCCAGGATCATTCAGCTCATAAGTGATGAATCCAGGATTCAGAAAAGAGGTAGTGTGGAGCCAAAGTCCACCCCATGTTAACAGCACATCACACAGTACCAAAGTGTTAGCACCTGTTCCCCAGCAAGAACGAGATCAGTTTGAGGATACTGATACACAAACTTAAGTGCAATGTATAGCAAAGTGAAAAAAGTGAATTCTGTAGCACAGGCATCCTCATTTTTAATTTTTAAATGTCTACACAACAGGACACTGGCTCATGCTTATAATCCTAGCACTCTGGGAGGCCAAGGCACCCGGGTGGATTGCTCAGGAGTTTGGAGACCAGCCTTAGCAACATCTCTACTGAAAATAGAAAAACTCATCAGAAGTTTTCTGTAGTCGGAGCTACAGGGAGGCTGAGGCAAGGGGATTGCTTAAGCCTAAGAGATTGAGGTTGCCTCAGCTCAGGAGTTCAAGACCAGCCTGAGTAAGAGTGAGACCCTGTCTCCACTAAAAAAAAAAAAAAATAGCTGGTTGCCATGCAGGCACCTATAGTCCCAGCTACTACAGAGGCTGAGGCAAGAGGATCTCTCAAGCCCAAGACTTTGAGGTTGCTACAAGCTATGACACCACAGCACTCTACCCAGGGTGACAGAGTGAGACTGTGTCTCAAGAAAATAAGTGAAGGTCTACACAGGAACAAATTCGTAGACAACCAAGATCAGAAGCTGCTCAGCAGACTGCCAACAGCAGCTACCCCTGGGAAAGGGACTGGCTGGGGAGTTGGGGGGGCTGGGGAAACTGTCCTAATTTATCTCAGACCTTTCTACATTGTTTGGAATTTATGATTATGCATTCCTTTAGTAATGTCGAAAAGGCAAGAAAATGAATTTTAAAAACACTGTAGCCCAAGGAGGGCCTATCGCAACTTGGAATGTGCAGGTAAGGCCAGTTTAAGGGATCCACCCTCCAGTGCAGGGGCTCCTTTCCCAGAAAAGCAGAGTCACAAATGGCATGACCCAAGTCCCTGGGCCCCTAGTGGTCATCCCTGAGGCCAGTTGTACCCAACTTCGCTTCCTTCTCACCCAGTTATCACCTGGCATAAAGGATAATGCGCCGTATATACCATAATCCAGAGCAGAAGGACCCTGGATTGGGGTCGTAGGTCTGACTTTGAACTCCAGCCCTACCTCTCACAAGCTATGTAACTTTGGGCCCTCAGCTTTTTGAGCCTCAGTTTTGTCTTCTGTAAAGACAATACTAATAATGTCCTCTTGATAATGTTGTTCTGAGATTAACTGAGAACATGTACTGGTATCAAGTTCAGTGTCTATGATGTCACAAGCTTGCAAATGATGTTAGCCGGAGATGACTCCACTGACTGTTCCTCAAGAACAAGAAAAGGATTAAAAAAACATGTAGGGCGGTGCCTGTGGTTCAAAGGGGTAGGGCACCGGCCCCATATGCTGGAGGTGGTGGGTTCAAACCCAGCCCCCGCCAAAAAAAAAACTGCAATAAAAAAACATGTAGTTTTTTGAACTGCTGTTCCCAGACTGAGGAACAGAACAAAATAAGACAAGAACCGTCTCCTGCCCCCTAGTCCAGTGTTCTTTCCATGAAACCATATTGGTCCTCTTTGCTCGGGTCTGTGCCTAGACTGGAAGGAGCAAAGTGACACGTGGTCAGCCGGAGTCAGCCACAAATGAAGCTGCATTCAAAATGCCCTTGGACGGTGCTCCTGACGCTGCTTATCTACAGTTACCTTGAACCTTTTTCTTGAAAGGAGCTATAGGCACTAGAAACTGCTGTTCCCAGACTGAGCAATGAGTTTTATGAAACTCAGTGATTCATAGTGTGCCGAGCAGAGCACCCCCAGACCAAGTCTGTATTTGTCCTACCGAGTCATATGGCTTCATTGTGGGATACTGACCAAGTCCCTTGATCTTTTTTTTTTAATTTAATCTTTTTTATTGTTAAATCATAGCTGTGTACATTAGTGCAATCAAGGGGTACAATGTGCTGGTTTCATATACAATCTGAAATATTCTCATCAAACTGTTCAACATAGCCTTCATGGCATTTTCTTAGTTATAGACATTTGTATACTGCCTTTAGTAAGTTTCGCCTGTACCCATTCTAAGATGCATGGCAGGTGTGGCCCCACCCATTACCCTCCCTCCACCAAAACCTCCCCCCTCCCTTCCCCTTCCTTGGCCCTTTTCTCATCGTCTTGTGCTATAGTTGGGTTATAGCCTTCAAAGATCAAATCACAGTAAGTGGCTGGATTCATCTCTTGATTCTCTATTCTGTTCCAGACATCTACTTCTCTGTTTTTGAGCCAATACCATGCTGTTTTGATCACTATTGATTTATAGTACAGTCTCAGGTCTGGTAGCATGATCCCTCCTGCGGTGTTTTTATTGCTGAGTAATGTTTTGGCTATTCGAGGTTTTTTCTGATTCCATATAAAATGAAGTATTATTTTTTCAAGATCTTTAAAATATGACAATGGAGCTTTAATAGGAATTGCATTAAAATTATATATTGCTTTGGGTAGTATAGACATTTTAACAATGTTGATTCTTCCCAGCCATGAGCATGGTATGTTTTTCCATTTGTTAACATCTTCAGCTATTTCTTTTCTTAAAGTTTCATAGTTCTCTTTGTAGAGATCTTTCACGTCCTTTGTTAGGTATACTCCCAAATATTTCATCCTCTTTGGCACTACTATGAGAGGAATAGAGTCCTTTTTTTTTTTCAGCTTGGTTATTGTTGGTATATATAAAGGCTACAGATTTATGGGTGTTGATTTTGTAGCCTGAGACATTGCTATATTCCATGATCACTTCTAAAAGTTTTGTAGTAGAATCCCTAGTGTTTTCCAGATACACGATCATATCATCTGCGAAGAGTGAAAGTTTCATCTCTTCTGACCCTATGTGGATACCCTTGATGGCCTTTTCTTCCCTAATTGCAATGGCTAAAACTTCCATTACAATGTTAAAGAGCAATGGAGACAATGTGCAACCTTGCATGGTTCCTGATCTAAGTGGAAATGATTTCAATTTAAGTCCATTCAATACGATATTGGCTGTGGGTTTGCCTCTATTAGTTTAAGAAATGTCCCTTCTATACTAATTTTCTTAAGTGTTCTCATCAGGAAGGGATGCTGGATATTATAAAAGCTTTTTCTGCATCAATTGAAAGAATCATATGGTCCTTATTTTTTAGTTTGTTTATGTGCTGAATTACATTTATAGATTTACGTATATTGAACCAGAGACCCTGGGATAAATCCCACTTGGTTGTGGTATATAATTTTTTTGATGTGTTGTTGGATTCTGTTTGTTAGGATCTTATTGAGTATTTTAGCATCAATATTCATCAGTGATATTGGTCTATAATATTCTTTTCTTGTTGGGTCTTTCCCTGGTTTAGGCATTAAGGTGATGTTTGCTTCGTAGGATGTGTTAGGTAATATTTCTTCTTTTTCTATATTTTGGAAGAGGTTTAGTAATATAGGTACTAGTTCTTCCTTAAAGGTTTGGTAGAATTCTGATGTAAAGCCATCTGGCCCTGGGCTTTTCTTTTTAGGGAGATTTTGTATAGTTGATGCTATTTCAGGACTTGATATGGGCCTGTTCAACATTTCCACTTCATTCTGGCTAAGTCTTGGTAGGTGGCATGCTTCCAGCTATTGGTCGATTTCTTTCAGATTTTCATATTTCTGAGAGTAGAGTTTCTTGTAGTATTCATTAAGGATTTTTTGAATTTCTGAGAGGTCTGTTGTTATTTCATCGTTACCATTTCTGATTGATGAAATTAGAGATTTCACTCTTTTTTTCCTGGTTAGGTTGGCCAAAGGTTTATCTATTTTATTGATCTTTTCAAAAAAACAACTTTTGGATTTATTGATCTGTTGTATAATTCTTTTATCTTCAGTTTCATTTAATTCTGCTCTGATTTTGGTTATTTCTTTTCTTCTGCTGGGTTTGGGGTTGGAGCGTTCTTCCTTCTCCAGTTGCTTGAGATGTCCCATTAAGTTATTAACTTCCTCTCTTTCCGTTTTCTTGAGGAAGGCTTGCAGTGCTATAAATTTCCCTCTTAGGACTACCTTTGCAATATTCCAGAAGTTCTGGTAATTCGTGTCTTTTTTTTTTTATGGTTAAATCATAGCTGTGTACATTAGTGCAATCGCCTGTACCCATTCTTAGATGCACCATAGATGTGGCCCCACCCATTACCCTCTCTCCACCAAAACCTCTCCCCTCCCTTCCCCTTCCTTGGTCCTTTCCCCATAGTCTTGTGCTATAGTTGGGTTATAGTCTTCATGTGAAAGCTATAATTTAGCTTCATAGTAGGGCTGAGTACATTGGATACTTTTTCTTCCATTCCTGAGATACTTTGCTAAGAAGAATATGTTCCAGCTCCATCCATGTAAACATGAAAGAGGTAAAGACTCCATAATTTGTGTCTTGATTGTTGTTTTGTTCCAAAAATTTGGTGATTTCCTCCTTAATCTCATCTATAACCCATCTGTCCTTCAGCAAAAGGTTATTTAGCTTCCATGTTTTTGTATGGGTATGTAGGTTCCTGTTGTTATTGAGTTCAACTTTTATTCCATGATGGTCTGAGAAGATGCAAGGAATAATTTCTATTTTTTTTAATTTGCTGAGGTTAGATTTGTGGGCTAGGATGTGGTTGGTTTTGGAGTATGTTCCGTGGGCTGATGAGAAGAATGTGTATTCAGTTTTGTTGGGATGAAATGTTCTGTAGATGTCTGTTAAGTCCAGATGTTGAATGGTTAAGTTTAAATCTAAAATTTCTTTGCTTAGCTTCTTTTTGGAGGATCTATCCAGCACTACTAAAGGGGTGTTAAAATCTCCAACTACTATGGAACTGGAGGAAATCAAGTTGCTCATGTCTGTTAGAGTTTCTCTTATAAATTGGGGTGCATTAAGGTTGGGTGCATAAATATTAATAATTGAAATCTCATCATATTGAGTATTACCTTTAACAAATATGAAGTGTCCATACTTATTCTTCCTTATTTTGGTTGATTTAAAGCCTATTGTGTCTACGAATAGGATTACAATGCCTGCTTTTTTCTGCTTTCCATTTGCCTGGAGTATAGATGGCCATCCCTTCACCTTGAGTCTAAATTTGTCTTTTAATGTAAGATGCAATTCTTGGATGCAGCAGATATCTGGCTTGAGTTTTTGTATCCAGTCAGCCAACCTGTGCCTCTTTAGAGGACAATTTAAACCATTCACATTAATTGAGAATATTGGTAAGCCCTTTGAGAGTCCAGTGGACATTTTTAATCCTTTTGCGACTGTGGAAGTTGGAATTTGGTCAAAATTTTCTGGGTGGGTTTACTTTTGTGGTGGAGGATTATGCTGGTCTTTATGGAGGATAGGTCTGAGACTATCCTGGAGAGCTGGTTTAGTTATGGCAAATTTCTTCAAGATGTGAATGTCATTGAAGTATTTAATTTCTCCATCATAAATGAAACTCAGTTTATCTGGGTACAGGATCCTGGGTTGAAAGTTATTTTGTTTTAGGAGATTAAAAGTCGATGACCATCCTCTTTCTAGCTTGAAAGGTTTCAGCAGAGAGATCTGCAGTTATTCTAATATTCTTGCCCTTGTAGGTGTTGGTTTTCTTTTGTCTGGCTGCTTTCAGAATTTTCTCCTTCATATTAACTTTAGTGAAATTGATTATGATGTGTCTGGGGGATGTCTTATTCGGTTTGAGTTGTGTTGGAGTTCTGAAACTGCTATCTGAATTTCAGAATCTCTTGGCATGCCTAGAAAGTTCTCTTTCATAATCTCATGGAGAAGAGACTCTGTGCCTTGTGATCCCCTTCATCGCTTTCGGGGATCCCTATAAGACGAATATTGGTTTTCTTTGAATTATCCCAGAGCTCTCTGAGAGAGTGATCTGTTTTTGCCCTCCATTTCTCTTCCTCTTTGAGAGTTTGGGAGCATTCTAAAGCTTTGTCTTCAATGTCAGAAATCCTTTCTTCTGCTTGCTCCATTCTGTTACTGAGGGATTCTACTGTGTTTCTCAGATCTTTGAGGGCTAAAACTTTTTGTCTCAGTGTGTCAAAATCTTTGGTCATTTGGTCTTTGAATTCATTGAATTCTTGAGATATCTTTTGGGTTACTGCTTGGAATTCTGATTCGATCTTATTTGCTATCCAGATTCTGAATTCGATTTCTGACATCTCAGCTATTTGTTTGTGCATGGGATCTTGTGCTGTTTCTGCCCCATTGATCCTTGGGGGAGTTGATCTACTCTGATTATTCATATTGCCAGAGTTTTTCTATTGATTTCACCTCATGATTATTTTTCACCATTGCTTCTGGCCGTCCTCAGAGTTGAGGAGGTGTCTCTCCAAGATTAGACCCCAGCGGGATCACTCTATTGTTGCTGGATCTTTGTAGGGAGTGACCCTGTGTAGTTCCTCTGGGGCTGTCCCAGCCAGGGATTTCTGGTTGTGGAAGCAGCTCTGGAGTGTGATACACCCAGATCCAGCAACAGGGCAGGAGGTGGTGTGCACCATTCTGGGAGTGCCTGGCGCCCAGTGACTTTGGCACAGAGGGCCCAAGGCTCTAGCAGTCTGTGGCCAGGAGAAGGGCTCTGAGCAGAGGCAGGGAGGGCTCCAGAGGGCACATGGCTACCAGAGTCCCTGGCCAGATGAGTGGGCCAGTGTGGAGGCAGGGAGGGTTCAGGAGGGAGGATGCAGGGTTGTGTGGCTCCCACAGTTCCTGGTCAGGGCATGTGGAGGCCTGGCGGGCGCAGGTCACGGGTCAAGGGTCGTGGCACAGCTCTTATGGAGGTTCGGGCGGTGCCAAGCCCAGGAGTTTGAGGTTGCTATGAGCTGTGACACCACAGCACTCTACCCAGGGCAACAGCCCGAGGCTCCAGTGTGCCAAAACTGGTCTCACTCTGCCCCTGAGGGTTAAGGCTGTAAGGCAGCTCAGTCCCCGACATTAGGCTGCTCAGTCACTAGGTTATTAGCTCCCACCCAGTCCTTGCTCTGTGACCCTGAGGGCGGAGCTTGCCGGGGCAGTTCTCTAACAATGGCTCCCTGCGGGCCGCAGCCGAACACTATTAGCTCTGTCCGGTTCAGCAGCTCAGTCCGGGGCCCAAGATAGTGCCCAAAGTTCTCCACACACCTGCTCAAGCTCTCCCTAAGGCAGTTCAACTGAGTGCCAAGTCCAAAAACACCAAAACAGTTCACAGGTAAGGCCTTTCCGGTTTGCAGTCTCACTACTGCTTGTACTTATGGCTGCCGGTAGGATTAGGTCAATCGAACACATGCAACAACTTGCTCGTTTTCCACTGTTTTTGTCCTCCTCTTGGGGTCCAGAAGTCTCTTGCTGACTCCCTGTATCCTCAAAGGGATGATTATAGGCAGATCCCACCAGCCAGAGATGCCTGGACTCACCGTGCCCTGTTGCAGGGAAGCTGTTACTCGGCCGCCATTTTGGATTATTCTCCAAGTCCCTTGATCTTGCCATCTCTGTTGCCTCATCTGGAAAAAGGATAATGAATAATCTCTGCCTTTTTTCTGTTAAAGTTGTTGACAAGACCAGATAACGTGATGGAGATAAACATCTATGGAAGAGAACAATTAGCACCCACTCTTTACCCCCTCTTCTCTTAGAAATTGCACGCCAAACTCTAGCCAACCCACCTGACCAATGAGTGACTACGTGTCCAGCCTTCATTCCTGCTAGATTTGGCCAAGCAGCCAATTACTTGCCATGTGGCAATCTTCAGGCCATTCCCTTACAAGGGAACTGTTGGTCCTACTTTCCCTTCTACTTTCCTTCAAACTGGAAGTTGGACATGGTGTTAGTGATCATCTTTGCCCTAAAGGATGGTGGATAAACAAAATAAAGGGTTTCTGAGCCCTGCACAGCCTCATGAAGCAGAGCTGCCTGCTATCATGGGCCACCTCCCACATCAGATTTCTATGGGAGAAATAAATACTCTTCTATTTTATTAAATCCACCATTACTTTCTTCTTTGTCATAGTATCTGAACCAACATCTTCACTGTTGCAGCATCCTTTGAATGTTTTAACTGCTATGCCAAGATTTCATATTATTCTTTTCCTTAATGATATCGGCTATCTTGATTTGACAATCTGTGCTGTCACGTAACAGTCATCCTCTTTTTCTTTTTTCTTTTTTTTTTTTTTGAGACAGTTGCACTCTGTCACCCTGGATAGAATGCTGCAGCATCATAGCTCACACTAACTTCAAAATCATGGGCTCAAGTGATCCTTAACATCAACTTCCCAAGTAGCTGGGACTAGGGACTACAGGTGCCTACCACCTTGCCTAGCTAGTTTTTCTATTTTTTTTTTTTATTAAATCATAGCTGTGTACATTAATGCAATCATGGGGTACAATGTGCTGGTTTTATACATAATTTGAAATATTTTCATCAAACTGGTTAACATAGCCTTCACAGCATTTTCTTTTTTTTTTTGGCTTTTTTTTTTTTTTTTTTGGCTGGGGCTGGGTTTGAACCCGCCACCTCCAGCATATGGACCAGCGCCCTACTCCTTGAGCCACAGGCACTGCCCGTTCACAGCATTTTCTTAGTTATTGTGTTAAGACATTTATATTCTACACTTAGTAAATTTCACATGTACCCTTGTAAAATCGCTTCTCGGCCTTTTGGCTAAGATCAAGTATAGTATTATTAGTTTTTCTATTTTTAGTAGAAACAGGGTCTTGCTCTTGCTCAGGCTGGTGTCCAACCCCTGAGCTCAAGCGCTCCACCTGCCTTGGTCTCCCAGAGTGCTAGGGTTATGGACATGAGCCACAGTGCCCCACCAGCAGTCATCTTTTATTCACAGGACCACAGTTTTGGCTTCTGTAGGTCCCATGAGTTACACACTTCACATTCAGATGGCTTACATTCACATGAGGCACATTGTGAGAATTGCTCCTCGCATCCCTCTGGTGAACTTCCTTCTGTTTGTATACTGACAGTCCCTCATATCGTTTTCTTCCAAACCAAAACTTCTGAGCATTTGGAAGCTTGGCAAATACCAGATCATAGCCTATGTGATAACAAGCTTCACATGCGATGTTTCTCCACCCTGACTTGGGGCAAGCAAAGAGACCATCACAGTCTGCTAACTAGCCTTCTACAACGCAAACTAAACATTTGAGTTGAAAAGCCAACTGCAGTTGTTTTTTTTTTTTTTTAAATACATACACACACACACACTCACCCCACACTTGCTGGGAAAGGAGGCCAGGGAAAAATAAATAGGAGGCAACATAGTCAAGGAAATTCACTTCTCCCTTCTCATTTCCCATTATATTACCTTGTACTCTAGGATCAGCCATTCCTGAAACGTGTAGTTTCCAAGTTCCATGCTACTCACACCTTGGGACTTGTACAGTGTAACATCCACTTACCTGGTAACTCCTATCCATCCTCCAGGATAAGCAGTTTGAGCACCCACCCTACAACAAGGCTTTTTTTTTTTTTTTGGCCATATTTTTTTTATTAAATAGTAGCTGTGTACATTAATGCAATTATGGGGTATGGTGTGCTGATTTTATATACAATTTGAAATACTTTCATCAAACTGGTTAACATAGCCTTCACCGCATTTTCTTAGTTATTGTGTTAAGACATTTATATTCTACACTTAGTAGATTTCACATGTACCCTTGTAAGATGCACCGTAGGTGTGATCCCACCAATCACCCTGCCTTCCCATCCTTGCCCCTCCCTTACCCCTCCTCTTTCCCCTTCATCTTGGGCTGTAGGTGGGTTATAGCATTCGTATGAAATGTGGGTGTTTATAAATTGGTTTCATAGTAGGGCTGAGTACACTGGATACTTTTTCTTTCATTCTTGAGATACTTTGGTAAGAAGAATATGTTCTAGCTCCATCCATGTAAACATGAAAGAGTTAAAGTCCCCATCTTCCTTTAAGGCTGCATAACATTCCATGGTTTATTCCACAATTTATTAATCCATTCATGTGTCGATGGGCACTTAGGCTTCTTCCGTGACTTAGTAATTATTGGGCTGCAATAAACATTCTGGTGCAAATATCTTTGTTATAAAGTGGTTTTTGATCTTCTGGGTACATACCTAGTAGAGGAATTGAAGGATCGAATGGCAGGTCTATTTTAGATCCTTAAGTGTTCTCCAAACATCTTTCCAAAAGGAACGTATTAGTTTGCATTCCCACCAGCAGAAGTGTTCCCTTTTCTCCACATCCACGCCAACATCTCTGGTTTGGGGATTTTGTGATGTGGGCTTACCTTATTGGAGTTAGATGATATCTCAAAGTGGTTTTGATTTTCATTTCTCTGATGATTAGGATAATGAGCTGATCAAACTAAAAAGCTTCTGCACAGCCAAGAACACAGTATGTAAAGCAAGCAGACAGCCCTCAGAATGGGAGAAAATATTTCCAGGTTATGTCTCTGACAAAGGTTTAACAACCAAAATCCACAGAGAACTCAAACATATTAGCAAGAAAAGAACAAGTGATCCCATCTCAGTGTGGGCAAGGGATTTGAAGAGAAACTTCCCTGAAGAAGACAGGTGCACGGCCTACAGACATATGAAAAAATGCTCAACAAGGCTTTTCTAACCCTCAAAAACTGGGTCAGGAGTCTTGCCTTTTCCTCATCATCATCCTTACAGCTCTGACCTGTAGTTGTATCTGTCCTTGTCTGTAGCCACACCTGGGCTATAAGCATCTGTAAGGTGAAGACTGTGTCTTATTTGACTCCGTATTCCTGGCATCCAGCGTGGTGTCAGGTACAAAGTAGACCCCCAATAAGCGTTTGCTGAATGAATTGAAGGCATCCCATGCCCACAGAGGGCCTGATGGGTCTTGCTCCACAGAGAGCAAGCTTGCCCTGGAGAACATTGCAGGCTGCTGATAGGACCGCGCTCTGTCTCCTACGATACCCAACTCAGTGTGTTGTAGGTGCCAGCGGAGATCTGCCTCCAGGCCTTGACTACTTGGGAACAAAAACTTGTACTACTGGATGTGATGGTCAGAATCAGAAAAATCTGTCCCACTGTATTGGGTGATCTTAGATCCACAACAATCTGTAAAAATATTTAAAAGGAAACATCTCCCTTTAAATCAAAGTGCATCCTACCTACCACTCCAAGGTGGTAGTGACCCTGACATATTCAAGCACCATGGAGTATTTCTTGCTGAACACATTGCAAAGAGATGCGGGATGGTTAAATGTTTTTAATAAGAACTGTTCCAGGAGGTGATGGGCTTGCAAATGTGCTACTTTAATGGCTATCCATATTAGCTGTGTGTTTAAAAAGGGCCCAGGTTATGTCTCTACTCTGGTGTTTATTTAGTGCTCAGTGTTAGAATGAGAAATAAGGCCCTCAGCTTGTTTTTCTGTTTGTTTGTTTGTTTGCTGAAACAGGGTCTCTGTTGCCCCATGCTAAAGAACCATGGCATCACAGCTCACAGCAACCTCAAACTTCAGGGTTCAAGCTATCCTCCTCCCCCAGCCTCCCAAATAGCTGGGACTACAGCCATGCACCACAATGCCCACCTAGTTTTTCTATTTTTGGTAGATACAGGGTCTTCCTCTTGCTCAGGCTGGTGTCAAAATCCTGAACTCAAGCATTACATCCACCTTGGTCTCCCAGAGTGCTAGGATTACAGGCACAAACCCAAAGTGCACCTGGTCAGGTCTTTAGATTTGTGATCGATTGTTCTTTACACACAGGACACATCCTCTGCCCTTGAATTCCTGCTAAGCAGGGAAGAGTCCCAGGGAGGAACTCCTCAGCCCCACGGGAGTTTGTGAAATGTGAAATTCGAGGTCAGTGGCAATGTAAACAAATCCAGAATTAGCTCTTATGAAAAATCTTCTGCTACGCAGTGAGAACACATTTCTGCTAGAGATAGTCAAGACCTTCCCTGGGCCCTGATCCCTCCCACTGAAATTAGCAGGAGGTTGAAATTCACAAAGCACTTGCAGCTGGCTTGAAAACACCAAGTTTGAATACAAGTAATTCTTTGGTTTGGTTTGGTTTTGAAATCCCAGGGTATGTTTTTCTACACCTTCAAAAGGTGAGTGGTGAGTTGCTACACCAGTGAGGTTTCTGGAGTCTAGAATGGAGCCTGACATGTGACAAAGAGGCATAAATAATGTTTATTGAAGGATGAATTCGTTAATGATTGCATAAAACCAGCTAAACCCATGTCTCTCAGACCTGAGTAATATCAGGATTTCTTTTGGAGAAAGAAATAGTCTCCACACCAAAACACTGTCTACAAAACTCCAGTTTGAATAATACAGTCATTAAAAAGAAAAAGTTTTGGCCAGGCGCAGTGGCTCATGCCTGTAATCCTAGCACTCTGGGAGATCAAAGTTGGTGGATTGCTTGAGCTCAAGAGTTCAAGACCAGTCTGAGCCTCAACTAAAAATAGAAAAACTATCTGAGTGTTGTAGCAAGTGCCTGTAGTTCCAGCTACTGAGGAGGCCGAGGCAGGAGGATCACTTGAGCCCAGGAGTTTGAAGTTGCTGTGAGCTATGACACTACAGCACTCTAGCCTGAGCAAATCATTGAGACTCTGTCTCCATAGGAAAAAAAGTGAAAGAAAGTCTTACAGTCTAAAAATGCATCTCGATAGCAAATTATTTTTGTAAAACATAATTCACACATTTATAACTGATAAAATTATTATTGAAAGAAAAATACAAGTTTTAAAAATTCTCACAGAATTCATAGTTCTCAGATAATACCAGCAAACCTATTGGAGAAAGATGGGCTGAGATTGTAAGCCTTTGACTGAAGGCAGAGTCCAGTGTTGGGCTTTAGGATACCCTCAGCACCTTGACCTGATAACCTTTCTCTGTCTACTTGAGGGCGATGATGGTGATATGATCATGGCCAATCTTCCATCCTAAACAGAAAAGGACAAAGGCTGCAATGTCAGCTGGAGCATGGTGAGCCTCGCAGGGGAGCTCTGGAGAATTCAGGTTCATTGCACTGCAGCTGAGCAAAGCCCAAGTCCATCCGTGTGAGCAGAGAAGGCTCTACCGAGGTGGTGGGATGTGACCTGGGTCCAGGAAAACCACTTGGTGGCTCAGAGAACAAAGAAGAGGACCTTAACCGTCAGTAAAGGGGATGCTTTTCCTTTCCTGTTGATTTGCTGCCTCCTCTGAAATTGGATTTGCCAACAAAGGCAGGTCCCGTGGACATGCATCAGAAGGCTGCCCAGCCCTCCGGGAGCTGGATGGGTTTTGAGTAATGCCCAGCCAGGCAAAGACACTCTGGAAAGATAATTGAAAATCTAAAGAAACCCAATTCCTCAGTGAAAAAGAAAAGCATCCAGGGGAGCTGGAATGCTATTACTCTTCTCCACCACTTTCCATCTCTCTTTTCCCCACTTGTGAGTATGAAAACTGCTTCAGGCCACCCAGCTACTCTCCTTTGCAAAAATCTGAAGTTTGCACTGCATTCCTGAATAGCAGGTCCCTAAGGTTAACTTTTGTCTTTTTTTTCATATTATTTTCAATATTCTACTGCCCATCACACTCAGGCATTCTATAAATATTGCCTAAAGGGTGGCACCTGTGGCTCAAAGGAGTGGGGCTCCGGCCCCATATACCAGAGGTGGCGAGTTCAAACCCAGCCCCGGCCAAAAACTGCAAAAAATAAAAATAAATAATATTGCCTAAAAAAATACTGTTTGAGAAAAAACCCAGATTTCTCCTGCTGCCCAGTCTCTCCCTCATGTCAAAATTTCCTCCAAAGAGGCCTGGCGTGGTGGCTCATGCCTGTAGTCCTAACACTACAGGAGGACGAGGCAAATAGATAGCTTGAGCTCAGGGGTTCAAAAACCATCCTGAGCAAGAGCGAGACCCTATCTCTACTAAAAACAGAAAAACTAGCTGGGTGTTGTGGTGGGTGCCCATAGTCCCAGCGACTCCTAAGAAAGAAGCTGGTAAATTCAGCCACATCAAGATTTCATTATCACCATTTCGTCTGTTGCCCTATCAAGTGGCGTGATAAATCCCATGTAAATAGTAGCCTCCCTCCTACTTGGGAGGCTGAGGCAAAGGGATCACCTGAGCCCAAGAGTTTGAGGTTGCTGTGAGCTATGATGACGCCATGGCACTTTAGCCAGGGTGGCAGAGCCCAGATGATCCAAAGTTATTTTACAACAAAGACATTGGCAGCAGAATGTTTATTGCAGCCCAGTTCATAATTGCCAAGACATGGAAACAGTCCAAGTGCCCATCAACCCATGAATGGATTACAAATTGTGGTATATGTACATCATGGAATACTATGCAGCCATAAAAAAGACGGAGACTCACATCTTTTATGTTCACCTGGATGGAGCTGAAACATATTCTTCCTAGTAAAGTATCTCAAGAATGGGGAAAAAAGTCTCCACTGTACTCAATACTACTATGAAATCAGTATATAATCACCTACACACTCATATGAATGGTAAAACTTAAGTGTAGTCCAGAAAGTAGAAGGGAAGAGGAGAGAGGGGGAAGAGGAGAGGGAGGGTATTTGGAGGACCTCACCTAATGTGCATGATGCAATGGTCCGTTTCAAAACTATTAAGAAATGAGTATAATTGTGATGGAGGTGCCAGTCAGTTCGGTGTAAGCATTTCACATTGTACATCAGATCGGTACACTGAACCCCATAAAAGCATCAATGTACACAGTTATGATTTAATAAAAACCAAAAAAAATAATATATAAATAAATAGAATTTGGGGGATATTCACAAACAGAACTGGGAGGCAGCTCAAGGCTAAAGAGGGGGGCGCTCTTCACTTCTAAGCTAACAGATAAATCTTACTAAGCTATCATTGAACCAGCTTTTATCAAAAAGATGAAGCGAGATTTTGGCAAACTCAGAGAAAGGCAGTAAAGTTGATTGTGTGGTAACAGATGTGAGCTGCAAAGAGCAGGCTTTACAAAAAGAAAAAGAAAAAACTACAATCCACAGACTAGGAACGCTTATTAAGATGAGATTTAACCAAAGACTATAAAATCTTAAGTGGTAGATAATAAGGTCAAGCCAAGTTACTATTTTCAGCTTGGAACAGACAACGAGACAGGAGGACATAAATGGAAATTAAAAGGAAAGAGATTCAGAACAGATCAGAAGGTTACCAAAAATCAATGGCTGAGATGACTTTCTGGACTCATTCACTTGTGCTGAAAATATTGGGTCACTGAAAAAGTAATGAGATGATATTCTTGGGAAATGGAATAGTTAAAATGAATGCGTCCAGATGGATCCGAAGACTTTAATCATTCTAAAGTGCTTGCTGGAACACTGTCTCCCGAACCAAGTTAAAATTTCATTCTGGAGAGATAAGTAGGTATAGGAGAAAAGACCTCCACTTTTTACATTCTGTGGGTGTTTGCAGATCCTTCATGGTTATAATGGTATTTTAATACCAAGGAGCTTTTATGAGTAGTGCCTCCTACAGGATCTTAACAAGAAAAATGAGCAAGACACCCACTCAGGACGAAGGAACTTTGGAGTTCATCTCAGCCAGGATGCCATGCAAAGCAGAAATCTTCCCTGCCCCTTCACCGATCTCACTTCTTCCAAGGTGTCATTCCAGGGCCGGCACACTTCAGAGGCTGCCGAGTCTGTTACCGGTGTCTTTAATCATCAGAAGCCTGGAGTTGTTTCTCCCAGGCTCTGGGGCCTCCTAAGCTTTCCCCATTGGGTCTAGTTTTATCCTTTGGGTCTAATTCCACTTCTACATGTTAACCAATCAAATATTTAAAGGCAGCTCAAGCTAAGCTTTCTCTTTCTCCAGCTCAATCTTCCATTCCCTTCATTTGACGTTTTCCAGAATCTTTGCCTTCCTGACCACCGTCCTTTGCACCCCACCGCAGAGGGGAGTTCCTGGAAGTGAACTTGCTTCCCCAGATGAAGCTGAGAACTTGTCAATGACTTTTTTTGACCTAGAAACAGTTGCTCTATTGATACAGCTAAATAATCTTAGCAGTAACCACTAACACTAGCAGTAACTACGATTCATCACAGTCTATCACACGGCAGACACTGGTCTAGCCACTTTGCATACATTTTTGTTTGTTTGCTTTTGAGGCAGAGCCTCATTCTGTTGCCAGGGTTAGAGTGTCATGGTGGTGTCAGCCTAGTTCACAGCAACCTCAAACTCCTGGGTTCAAGCCATCCCTCTGCCTTGGCCTCCCAAGTAACTGGGACGGTAGGTATTACCGCCACAAATTACTGCCAGCTAATTTTTCTTTCTTTTTGTTCTTTTCTTTTTTTTAAGTAGAGATAGGACCCCACTCTTTCTAAGGCTGGTCTTGTTCTCCTTAGCTCAGGTGATCCACCCACCTCAGCCTTCCAGAGGGCTAGGGCTACAGGTGTGAGCTACCGCGCCCAGCCAGCATACAATATTTCTAATGATAACCATTGCCCATTTTAATATTTCCATTGTACAGATGAAAAACTTAAAACTCAGAGAGCAAACAATTTGCTCAAGGACGCAGAGCTAGGAAAAAACTAAGCAGGGATTCAAATCCAGCTTTGTTGGACACCAAAGTGGTCCCTGTCCCCAGCTGTCATGCGGCCTACAGCTTCATGATGGCCCCTCTCTCTTCTTTCACTTAAACCTCTGATCACCCCAAATCCCCAGACTTCTTTCACTTGCTTGCTTCTCTGCAGGGTGGTGACATTCTTCCCAAGGTCTGCTGAGCGAACGGGGCTGGACCAGGGCTGTGTGGACAGGGAAGTGTCTCCAGAGCAGCCACGCGGCCAATGCAACCCATCCCCAGGGGTCTCAGGAAGACTCTTAGGGAGACTGGAGCAGGAACACAGCCTCACGGGTACAAAATACTGGCCATGAGCATGTCAGGCTAATCCCAAGTCCTGCATGGAGGCCTCATGTGTCCACAAGTGTACAAACCACCAGGCATGGATAATGTGCCCCTACCCCAGGCCCCACATTATGGAGAAGGCTGAAAAAACAGTGAACTCCCAAGTTCCCAAGAGAAAGAATAGACAGAGGGAGCAAGGCCCAAGACTGTGGGGCCAGACATCCCGTGCAGAAAAGGGTTAACTCAGCAGGCTCGGGGTATTCCTGCCCCCCACATTCTAGAAGGACAATTGGCCCTTGACCAGCTCCTGGGGGGTAGGCCCTTGGGATATCCTCCCCGAGATCAGTGTCTTTGTGCACCGCAGCCACAACAGTTTATGCAACAAAGTCAAGTGCAATGGATGCCTGTTTTTGTTCTCCTGGGGCCCCACTTTGACCTCTGGGTAGGCTGAAGCTTTAGCTACTCAAGGAAGTCATGTGACTGACCCTTAGAAAGCCCTGGACACCGCGGCTCATGTTAACGGTACTTCCTACATGTTGTCACATAGGTCCTGGGATGCTTAAGTGCCATTTATGTGGCCCCACTGGGTAGAGACAACTGTGAGCTCGGGCCTCTCAGATTCCACCCTCTACACCAATAATTTTCATCCAGTATACCCTGAGAAGAGCTTAGGCATGCCATGAAAAATTTTAAAGATCATTAATTTAATCATGTTTGAAAGAAGTTCAAAGCCCACTAAGCATATTATTATCTTTACTCTTTTTTTTCTGATCAACATCATTTAAGTGTTCCAAGAAGCTTAACTATAGGTTCGAGCATGCCGTGAGATAAAAAGTGTAGGCAAACCTTCCTATACAACTTTTCCTTTGTTGATTTTTTTAAATTTTGGATGAATGTGAGGGTACAAATGATTAGGTTGCATCGTTTGCATTTCTTAGGTGAAGTTCAAGTTGTAGCTGAGCCCTTGGTCTGGTGTTGTGCTTTATACACACTTACATTGTGCGCCGCAGGTGAGTGCTCACCTGTCCTCCTCGCTCCTCCTGTTCCCCCTTCCCGTCTCCTCCCTCCCCCCATCTGAAGTCAAGTGTGTTTTTCTCTCCTGTGGGTGTGTAGTTGTCTACCCTGTTTCCCCGAAAATAAGACAGTGTCTTATATTAAGTTTTGCTCCCAAAGATGCGCTAGGTCTTATTTTCAGGGGACGTCTTATCTTTCCCGTAAGTAGGTCTTATTTTCGGAGGATGTCTCATTTTCGGGGAAGCAGGGTATCTACCAGTTTCACATTAGTATTGAGAACATTGGATTCTTGCTTTTCCATTCTTGCAAAACTTTGCTAAGAAGAATGTGCTTCACCTCCATCCACGTAAATACAAAGGATATAAAGTCTCCATCTTTTTTTATGACTGAATCTTTTATTGAATTTCATCTATGTCTTTTGCTGTGTAAACCATAAGTGTAAGTATAATAATAGCCTTTCTGAGTTCTATGGATCTTTCTAGTCTTCAAGAGATTCACAGAACTAGTCTATCTAGTCCAGTTCTATGAATCTCTCTAATGTACCATCAAACCCAGGGGTGGTCTTGGGGGCCCTCTGCACAACTTTAGGAGGGGGTAGCCATGATCAGCATCCTTGTTGGAGGACTTTGAACTCACAGCCCAATGCAAAGGTTAATTCCAAACCTCCTTCTGTGTAGTGATACGGAATTCTTACGTCACAGACACACTGGCCTCTGTCTGGCACTAGGGAATGTCCAGATCTGTCTGCTGAGGTCAGGCTCATCATTTGGCATAACTGGGATATAAGTCTAAAACAGTGGCAAAAATCTGCACAGAATTTTTCACACAGAATCCTCATCTGGTAGCTAGGTGCCATAGGTCAGTGGTTAGAGCTCTGGCCCTGCAGACCAGAGGTATGGCAAGTTTGAACCTTGCCTGGGCCTCATTAAGAAAAAATCAAGAAAAAGAAAGAAAAACACAGAATCTCCATCTGGCAAGAATTCACACAGAATCCCCATCTGGTATTCATTCAAAGGACTGGGGGATTTTTTTTTTAAGTGAATGTATTGGCAAGATCAACAATTCTAATTGTGAAAGCAATACTTACTCATTTTCAACAATCTGAAAAACATAACAAATTGAAAAAGAAAACAGTCCTTTGGAATCCCACCACCCAAAGGTAAGCATGCCCCGTAACTGTGGTACGGTTCTCACCAGTAACTTCCCTTTTCATAAATATGTATCAGTGTCCCTGATGAGACAGAATTTTGAAATTTTGTGTTAGCAAGAAAATCTGCAAGTTAAAAGTTGCCAGCCACTTCCATGTCTAACAAGTCATCTTGGGACACACTCTTATTCTGGAAACCGTCACACGGACAGTTTCTTTAGTTTTGCCAATTGAAGGCAGAGCAACCTCTCATTCAGAGGCAAGAATGTCAGTCATGGGACCAGGTATTTCTTGGAAGGTCGCCCATCTCTTCCCCGTGGTACCAAAGCCAAATGTCCCTGGGAAACAGTGGGTTGAGAGAGGCCTTGGAAGCTTCCTAAGATGAAAGAAATAAAGACCCCCAACTACTTCTCTGTAGGTTCGCTAGTTTTGAGACATCTCTGATGGGTTCAGCGGTCTCCTACAGGAGCCTGGCTTACTAAATTGTCAGCGTTAGAAGGGGGGCGCCGTAGACACAGACGCTGCCACTCAGCACCACTCCGGGGGTGGGGGTGGGGGTGGGGGGCCGTCCAGCCCTCTGCTACCTCTGTCCTTGTCCACCGCCCTCCTTCATCGGAGGTTCCCTCGGGTGCCCCTCGACCAAGACTTTCTACTTATCTCTCCACATTTTGACTAGCCCTTCTTTTCAATGTTCCAGTCCCAAAACCTCAAAAAGAAGACTCCAATCAGCCTAATGCCGGCTATTTGGGGAGGGGGTCCATGGGTCAGGCCTCCTGCCTTGGTTCACCCACAGCCAAGACTAGCAAGGAAGGCTCAGGCCTTGCTGCCTGGTGTGGTCCCCTCCCTGGCAGTGGTGAGGTTCAGCGACTGCCTCGCCAGGTAAGCACAAGGTAAGGTCATTTTCTTGAGTCTGGAGAAGGTTTAAGAGAGAAGTATGGGCTAGTGGGAAGTAAAGCCTTGCTAGTCAAAGTGTTGTCAGACAGAAGACAGTCGCCCAACATCCTCCACGAACGGCCCTGAGACCACGGCGACTTCTAAGCATGGTTTCCACGCAGCCCCTACTAGCCCGGCAGAATCAATGGGTCTGTAGCTCAAAAACAAACTGGACTGGGGATAAAAAGTGGCTGTCACGGGGATGCGGGACTAGTTAACACAGCGACAGCGGGGAGGGTGGCGATGGATCTGGGCTCCGCGGATGTAACCAAACTCACCTGGGAGAGAGAGGCGAGGAGAACCAGGTGAAAGAGAGAATCCTGGGGCCAGGGACATTTAGAGGACTAAATGCAAAGGAAGAAAAATAGACAGGAACAGGCAGAGGGCTAGGTGTCTCAGACCCTAGCCACGGCGAGATAGAGCTGGGAGGCGGGGGGTGGGGGGACGCCCATTCTAGAAAGATGAATAAGGTAAGGGTGGGCTTCAGGCAGCGGGCGGGAGAGTCTGGAGGACCGAGGGAGGGAGGTCTCTGGGGTAGCGGGGTCCCCTGCACCGCAAAAGAAGAGAGAAAGGCCGCCACGGGCGGCTGCGGGCCCCAAGGTCAAGGGTAGGACGCGGACGGCGCAGGACCAGCCCCTCTGCCTGCCCCGGTGGCGCCTGCGCAGCGCGTGACGACGGCGCCCTCTGCCGGCCACAGTCGGCATCACAGGGCACGGGGAGCCCGGGTCGCGGGCGAATCCGACTCCCAAAGATAAAGCCCACCCTGGAGGGGGTGCGGGGGAGGGCACCCCTTGGATGGAGACGTTTATCCTTGCCTGCACTTCCTCTTAGTGGGCCGGTGGATGGTGGGGAGTCAAATAAACTCGACATTATCCAAAGCAACGGCTGTGCCCTGAGCCACAAAAACACTGCAGTCGGAGTCAGCCCCCCTGCTGTGCATTCAGACCTGTCGTGACCGGCCAGGCGCAGTCCCTCGGGGAGTGGTACCTCACCTCGGGCGTCTGGGGGTGCAGGGGGCTGGCACCTGAGCCTCCGCGCCGGGCACCGGGAGGGGGGAGGGGGAAAGTGGCGCTGGAGCCGCGAGAGGAAGCATCGGCTGTACAACGCTGCCATCTAGCGGACAGGTCTGGGAATGCGCTGCCTGCCCGGCGCCCGGGGTGGCCCTGCCAGTCAACAGTGGCGGCGCAGGGAGGGTCATTACCAGTGAGTTTTTCAGGCCTAGCAGCCTTGACATTCAGTGGCTCACATAGCGACTCAAGAAAATAAGTGACTTTTAGTGTTTTGGGGTTCTGGTAATAGATTTTGTATTTTTCCGTCTTAAAATATTTCTAAAAAGAGAGGCTTTCTCATCCATTAGAAAAAAAATAAAAACACAAAGAACACACCCATCTCTGGGGCCTAGAATGCTGTGGGCAGCAGCCTTCCGTCTAAGGTCACTCAGCTTTACAGATCTGTGGTCGTGCATAGAGGGTTTGGGTCTTAAGTCCACTGGTCTGTGCTGTTCCTTCATCCGTCACAGTAAAGTTGGCCTCGGGGGAATGGTTTGAGCAACAAATAACGTTAATCCTTGAAAGGAGCTTGGAAAAGTATAACACCACTAAATAGCATCACTAGAAGTGATAAAATGCAAACTGTTACTCCCAGAGATGACTAAGGAAGCCCTCCCACAGCCAGTATTTTTTTAGAGTTGAAGGGAGAATTTGAGTATTTCAATTCCATTTTCCCAGATGCCATTTTCAGTAAAACCTGCCTTTCATGACTCTTCTCCCATGCCATCCCCAGGGATGTCTTGATAATGAATTAAATCATTTTAATTAAAAGCTCACCTCTGTTTCCAGAGGATAGCTGCCAGAAAATGATGAGGGCATTTGTTTTTTGGAGTTGTTTGGTAAGTTGAAATGTGTATCCAACTTATTTTTAGCAACTAAACAGGGCATGTGTTAGCATTTTTATAGCAAGTATAATTCTCCCCATATTACTGTTAACAGAAAAACTTTAGAAAAATTAAAGGTAACAGAGCTTATTTGTACAAAGAACAATTCATGTATAGGGCATCACTCAGAACCAGAAGAGGTTCAGAGAGTTTGGCCCAGCAGTTTGAACAGTGAGTTTGTGTAGCTGAACTCCTGGGGAAGCAAAGTAGAGAAATAACTCATCTGGGCATGGTGTGATGATTTGGCTGCCTGTGATTGGCTAAAACCAGCTGCTTATGATTAGCTGAAACTCAGCTGTTTCTTCTACTCTTAAGTATTTCATTTCTGGGTGAAGACCATGTTCTAAAACCAAGACAATTGCACATCTCTGTGAATATACTAAAACCACTGATTTGAGCACAGCAAATAGGCAAATTATTTGTTATATAAATTTTAACTCAATAATGTTATTATGGGAAAACAAAAAATACACTATATTCTTGACTATAGTCAATACCTGAAATTTTAGAGCCTACTTCACTGCTGACTTACAGTAGAACCCCGGGCAAATCTCAACAACACTACAAAATCCTATTCTCTGAAGATGCAATGACATAATTAATGTGACTGTTCCCTTTTGAGAAGAAGATCAAGAAATAACATTTAGCATTTTCCAACACAGCCTGAACAACATCTTCCACCTCACCTGCTCTTCTGCATCATAACCGCGCCACTGGTCTAGTCCCCCTCACCTTGAATCTAGGCGGACCTTAGCAACTCATCTTTTAGCAAGAGAAGCCACAGATAGAACACTTTATGACTCCCAAAGCTTGGTCAAAGAAGGCTTGCGACGTCTGCCTGGCTCACTCTCAGACATCCCCTTTAAGATGGGAGAATGCATCTCCTTAGGAGTTGCATTGTTGTCAAAGGCCCAAATCATATGGTGAAGCCACATACAGATGCTTTGGTCAATGTTCCCAGCTGAGACCAGCCTTTGAGTCATCCCAGCCAGATGTATCTGAAGAAGCCCAGATGATACCATTCTCCAATCTCTCAGGTCTTCCTGTTGAGGCCCAGACATGGTCCAGCAGAAACAAGTCATCCCAACAGACTCTGTCCAAGCTCCTGACCCAGAGGACTCATGTAATAATGACATGGTGTTTGTTTCACACTCATGAGTGGGGTAGTGTTATGCAGCTGTATGCAGCTCGAACATTGTTCTAATTAAGTATCCAGATTCGGACTCTCTGTTGAGTTGACCAGCATAGGACAAAAGACAAAAAGAAGGAAAGCAATAGCTGTTACCAGCCACCGTTCACCTGAAGGACCATTTTATGCAGGACGCTGCTGGTCAGGCCGTAACAAGGCTGGATGAGCCCAGATGCAGCCATCTGGAGACTGTTTATTCACTTCCAAGGCTACGGCCATAGATAAGTTGGGGAACTGGTAAGATAGACCGGTACCATGAACTTAGTACAACAGTAGATAACATCCTCAACGTCACACTAGGCTCTGGCCTTTCCCAAATAGTCCTGGTCCTATTTACTGTGGACATTATTTACTATAATTTGCCTATCTACTGTGCACAATTCAGTTTTTTTAGTATATTCACAGAGATGTGCAATCGTCTTGGTTTTAGAACATGGTCTTCACCCAGAAATGAAATACTTAAGAGTAGTTGTTTCAGTCCATCATAAGCAGCTGGTTTTAGCCAATCAGTTATCTATGAAAGTAGGTAAGTTCATGGTACCGGTCAAGGACCCAGAGCACTCTGTGCACCCCATGGAGTGTCGACTAACTATAAATTTAGTCTAGAATAAAAATGCTTTGAAGATATAAGCACTTTAAGATAGGATGATATTGTGTAACTTCGTGACCTATGAGGGGGAATCGTTTTGACTTGTACTATGACGAATAATAACATTGCTGATGTTGACTTGTACTGTGAAAATAAAAAGTAACAAAGGGAAGGAGGGCAGAACAGTTCTTTGGGAAGTTATCCCCGCTGCTGTCCTGAATCACTGACTTCTCTGTAAATTAAAATGAAGTTGTTCATCTCTCGCCTGCTTCTCCCGTTGATTGGTCCAGACTCCTTGGTCCAGCAACATAGCTACCATCTACTGGGCATCTATTTCATGTTAGATGCATCTATTCTTTCTTGCTAATCTTCCCAACAGCCCACCAGATATGTGGTGGGACCCCCACTGTACAGACACAGAAGTTGTGGTCAGGTGACTTTGAATGACTTACCCTTGGTCACATAGACAGTGGACAGCCAGATTGACATGCAAGTTAATCCCAGCTTACTCCCACCACATCCAAACCCACATGCTTCCTCCCACCACGTGACCCCCCTCCCACCTCCAGGCTCTCCACCAATAAAGCAAGACTATTCCCAGAGCTGCAAATATGGTATTGAAATACATAAAGAATGATGATGTTTTCAGTTTTCCAGTCAAAATTACATCAAGTGTACAGAATACCGGGCAGAGGTTTCAAAGATGTTTGTTTTCATTAATTGATTTTATCAAAATAAATGTAAAAAATAAAAGGGAAATGAAGGGAACTTCAAAAATGGAGCAGATTTCATTTTTCTTGCCTCTCCTGTCTGAAGTCAAGACTGGTAAAGGCATAAGAAGAGTCTTTTCCGTTTGGGATCAGACTTAGCATCTAGACCTGGCTGAGTCTTGTCCTATGAACCCAAGAGAGTGGCCAAATTGTGGGTGATGGCCCAGTGGACCAGGACTCTTTGGGGAAAGGCCAGAGCCTAGTGGAAGGCTGAGGATATTAGTCTAGATCAGCCCCTAAGAGGTTTCCATATCTCCTCTCCACACACTGTAACCCTACCCCTAGTCAAGTATATAATTACTCAGTATATAAATTATTTAATGTCTACATTAGTCAGAGTTCTCAAGAGAAACAGAACTTATAGAAGATAGACAGATGATAGATACACACATACATACCAAAGTGAAAGATGGACAAAGAATTATAAGGAAGGGTCTCACCTAACTATGGAGGCTGAGCTATCTTAAGACCTGCAATTGGCAAGCAGAAGCTGCAGGAGAGCTGATGGGGTAGTTTCGGTCCAAACCTGAAGGCCTGAGAACTTGGACAATGGACGCTGTAAGTTACAGTCCCAGGGCAGAAGATCCGTGTCCCAACCCAAGCAGCCAAGCTACTAGAGTTCCCTCTTCACTGAGTTCTTTGTTCTCTGCAGACTTTGATTGGACAGGGGCCACACACTGGTGAGGGCACTCGGCCATGCTCAGCCCACCCATTCAGATTTTAATCTTATCCAAAAACACCCCAACAGACACACCCAGAATAACATTGGACCGAATGCTGGGCGCCCCAAGGCACAGTCAAGCTGACATTTCAAATTGTTTATCACAATGTCCACTGCCCCAGGCAGACTATCAGCTCCCCAAGGCCTGTAACTAATTCTTGCTCCCAGACGTAGTCCCAGAACCTGGTTAATAGTCCATCGTAAAGAAGATGCTGCATAAATATTTGTTGAGTGAATGAGGCATGACCCCTAGGCCCTACCTTCATTGACATTTGGCTGCTTCTTCCTCTCTGAGCACCACATTGAGGCCGTGCTCACCTGAGTGTGAAATAACACTCCTTTTGTGAACTGCCTTTAAATTTCAACATTCAGAGCAGATGACCTCCCAGGTCCCACCGGTAACAGGTAGGCAGAATGAATAAACAGAAGCTCAAAGCACAGAAAAAGACATCTAGGGCTACCGAGCAATGCCAACCATGGGGATATTTGACATTTTCTGGTAGTCACGATGTTAAGAAACAGGTAAAATTAACTTTAATTGCATATTTTATAGTATTATAAACATTAATTATAATTTTTAAACATAAATTTCGCCCAATATATCCAAAATATTATTTCAACATAAGTCAATATAAATTTTGTTATGCTTTGCTTTATTATTTAAGTGTGGTTTTTGTTTTTTGGGGGGTGGGGTTGGACAGAATCTTACTCTGTTGCCCAGGCTAGAGTGCCATGGCATCAGCCTAGCTCACAACTACCTCAACCCCTGGGTTCAAATGATTCTCCTGCCTCAGCCTCCTGACTGACTGGGGCTACACGTGCCCACTACAACACCTGGCTAATTTTTCTATTTTTTTAGTAGGGACAGGGGTCTCTGCTCTTGCTTAGGCTGGTTCCAATTTCTGAGCTCAAGTGATCCTCCTGCCTTGGCCTCCCAAGTAATAGGATTACAGGTGTGAGCCACCACATCTGGCTTTAATATAAAATTTCTAATGAGATACTTCCCTTCTCTTTTCATGCTAAGCCTTTGAAATTCCCACTCACAGCACGCTCAGTTTGGACTGGTCACATTTCCCATGCTCAGTACCCAGGCTAGCGGCCAGCTCAGTCTAGGGGGCGGCTCATTATCTGAGGAGTCGTGGCTCCTTCCAAAGCCCCAGCTATTTAGTGCCGACTTAGTATACACAAAATTAAATGTCTTCATCTCCATATTTTCTTGATGTGAGAAAAATCAGAACCAGAGTCTCCATGTACCCAAAGTCTATGGAACCAGACAAGGTCAGAATTCAGACTTGCCCAGCTATTTACAAGTGGTGAGACCTGGGGCAAGACATTGTATCTCTGGGTGCTGGCATCCTGGGTCCTGTAATACAGCATTGTTGGGGGAATCCATTCAGAGCTCAGTACAACACTATGCAACCCACCTCCTGCACAGAGCACGTCAGAATTCCAGGTTGAACCCCCAGCGTGGAATTAAGTTGGGGTCCTGCCATTGACTTTTGTACAATGGCTAAGGTGAGATCTAAGAGGGGGCGCCCACTTCCCTTGGACTTCTGGGCCTCCTGAAGGAGGCTAGTCCCCAAGAGACCACCAGAGGCTGCCATCTGTAGTTGCCACCTGTGCAGGGAGCCAGTGGTGTTTTCCAGCTCCCAACATGGGCTTCTAGGCCAGACACCGGAGATTTCACACAGCAGAGAAACTGCAGTGCACAGAATCAGTGGGGCTCTCTGTAATGCGTCCACAGGATGCACACACTGTGACTCTCTCTGCCACTCTGGAATTATGCCAGAAGCCCAGTGGGATCTGGACTGGGACACCTATACATTCTGGCACCTCCATGGAATGATGCCGTGATTGGTCACATTACAGAGACAATTCCAAACCCCTCTGGGGCTCTCATGGCTGCTTCAGGTCCCTGCCCATGGTCTGGTTTCCCATGGCCTGCTCACCTTCAATTTGCTTTCACAGCAGCTTCTAAACATCATGGGCACTGAGAAATCTCCCATGTCCTCCTTGCCTGTCATTTGGACGTTGGTTTCCTGGCACCCCTGACACCAACCTCCTCCCAAATGTTGTCAAATCCGTGTTTCCTTTCATGACTTGTCAGCCTCTTTATCTCTCCGAAAGGTAACAGAGGAAAAGGAAACAAGCCCAAATGGCTTTCGTGGCTGCCCATGGTGTTCTTGGAAATCTGTTAGCTGTGTGTCCAATGCCGTCTCTTCTATTGCTGACACCAGCTGGCGAGCAGAGGCTGACGGTGCGCTCGCCAGCATCTGTGCTGTTTCCATCTGCAGAATAACGTCTGGTGTGTTCTTTTCTCTACCAGTGAAAAGGGGAGTCATGGGTAACTTGTAAATTATGTGCATGAGACAAAAAGAGGGTCAGATGCTTCCTTCTGAAAAGGGCACGGAGGACAGAGCAACTGAAGCTGAGAAGCCACCAGCTTTCAGCAGTGCTGGCGAGGGTGGCCTGGGGAGCGGGTGCAAGAGCAGAAGCCAGATGGATAATGGAAAGAAGGTAGAGAAGAGGTTAAAAAAGAAAAAAGACTCTGGGGACAAGGAAGAGCCATGTCAGCTGGGTGCTAGCTCCATAGACAAGACCACACTCCAGGGCAGGGCTTGCAGCCCAGCTGCGGGAGCACGGCCAGCAGACAGCTCCCAGTGTCAGCTCAGGGTCTGCTTCTGCTGCTGGAGCTGCCTTGCTGAGAACATGCCTGTCCCAGGGCAGCCACAGCTGGTGACTGAGTGAGGCAGGGATACAAAGGGCCAGCGGTCTGGGCCCCCCACGCAGTGCAGGCAGGGGGTGCTCCCCACAGGGCTCCTTGGGCTGGCCAGAGCTCCAGCTGGCCTACTGCCCAGGCCTGCTTCCTCAGCCGCCTGTTCTCAGGAACTGATCCCTAGTACACATCTTGCACCCGAAACTCCATCTTAGTATCAGCTTCTGAAAACCCATCTTGTAACGGCCTCAATTGGATGATACTGGGTACTTCACATACACAGTAGAAGCTCTGTAAGTTGACCACCCAAAGGACTGTAACAAGCTGGTCAACATACACAGCCACATCTTAGTCTATAAGGTGCATGCCCAGTCTATGAAAATCAGATCAATTGAAGAAGATGTTCAGTATAGGGAGGTGGTCTACCATGGAGGTTCCACCATATTACCCGCTTAATCTGCGCTAACATACATACTACAAGATACACACACACACACACACACCCCCCGATATATAAATACCCCCTTTACACCTAAGGAAACCAAGGCTCTGAGATGTCAGGACCTTGCTCCTTAGTCAGCTGGTAACAGAACAGGGCTTGGACCCAGCAGCTGCGGCACCGTGTGTGATATGCCCTTTCTCCTGCACCCCACGCCCCAGCCTTGCTGCTCAGAGCCCCTCCGAATGGATTGCTGACGACCTGGAGAGGACCAGAAAGTTGGGGAAAGCGTGAGCCCCTCTCTGAGAACAGCCAAGAGGGGAGGAAAATGCAGTCACCTTTCAGAGAGATTTCAGGGTTTCTTGGAAGGTCTGAAAATACTCCTCTTGCCTGGCCAACTACCCACTACAATCCCTCACCTCACAAAATTGGAGAGAAAAATGTAATCTATAAATCCTAAGGAGAGTCTCCCTGCACTTCCTGCGCTCCTGTGACAGGCCCCAGGCATCCCCACCTGGCCCCTTATCATCTCTGCAGCAGCTCCCAGTCCCCACCAGGGAAGACATATGATAAACTACCTCCTTCAGAGTGATGTGTGTGCTTACATCTTTTTTTTTGAGACAGAGTCTCACTGTGTCACCCTCAGTAGAGTGCTGTGGCAACACAGCTCACAGCAACTTCAAACTCTTGGGCTCAAGCAACTCTCTTGCCTCAGCCTCCTGAGTAGCTGGGACTACAGGCACCTGCCACAATGCCCAGCTATTTTTTGTTGCAGTTGCCATTGTTGTTTAGCTGGCCCAGGCTGGGTTCAAACCTGCCAACCTTAGTGCCTGTGGCTGGCGCCATAACCACTGTGCTACAGGCACTGAGCTGTGTGTGCTTATATCTTGCCAGATAATTCAGGAAGGGAGTAATGTTGGACCCAAGCACTGGGGCTCCAGGCTGGGAGGAGATATATATTAAGGCAGGAGGACCATGACACCTCTGTCACTGCATGGATTTGCGTTGCAAGTCCAACACTCCCAAAACTGTTCATCTCTTCCTAGTTATGTTACCCATAATTAGAGTAAGGCAGATAACAGTCCTCTAAGTGTCTGGTGGTAAAAACGACTATTCTTTACACAAGGGTATAGTTAATGTAGATGTTTTCTAAAAGCCAAAGTGGAATGCGTCATCAAGCAGCATCATTAAATACTAAAACATCATGCACAACTAAAGGTATGGTTTTCTTTAATAAAAATAAATAGACTTATTTGAAATTTAATTTTGCCCGTTCCTTCAATCAGTGCTTCATGTAAGCATAGCTTCCCTCAGGCTGGATGGACAGACCCCCGTTCCCTTTCACCCTGTAACTCTGCGAAGCTGTTCAACACACACCTAAATTCCACCAGCCCTGACATTGATGAGTCTCTGGATCCTCCATCCAGTGAAGAGGTCCAGAATATGCCACCTCAAGATACGCCACTTTGGCAGAAGGATTAGTTTGAGCTGAAGGCAATTGAGTACCAACAGGTCCAGGAAGAGTTCTCTGCCCTCTCTTATCTACCTGAAAGCAGGGTATAAGTTTCTCATTGTGGAGTGACCATCCCTGCACCCCATACCAGAAAGAAAGAACGCTCATTGCCAGAGGATACAGAGAGTTGACAGCAAAACCAGTTTGCATGAAGAGACCTTACTGAAATCAGCTTTGATCTTCCTTTAGTCCTCCCATGTATTTTCATCTCTGGAAGCTCAACCTCCCTGGTTCTTTGTTAAAATGGTATATGGGTCTTGGAGCTTAGCTAAGCACTTCTTTGAGTTTTGCTTTCTTTTTTGTGGGCTCCCATGTGCATAAAATATTTATAAAACCATAAGCCTTTTTCCTCCTATTATTCTGTCTATTGTCAGTTTGATTCAAAGCCCCCAGATACTGAATATAAAAGGGTAAAAGAAAAGTTTTCCCTCCCTGATTCCAACTACTTTTTTCCCAAGCCAGAGAGCCTTTTGATGATTATGGACAAATCTCCCTCTGTTGGGGGGCTCAGGATTCAGTCCATCACATAATGCAGGCTTCTGCAGAAAATACATTTGAAATGATGGGGCCACAGAAAGGGAAACCCCATAATCTCCCTGGCGTCTTGGTGCTCTAGCAACAGAAACCTTTGGGGCACGAGGGGAAAATACCAGCCTGGAAGTCTGAAGGTTTGGGTTCTTCCTGGCTCTGCTCTGTAACCTTGGCAATCACTAATGTGGGGAATCAGAAAGTTCCCTCTGTAACTATCCCTACACAGGCAAGGGGAGAGGAAGAGGAAGGAAGGCAGGAGAGGACAGGGCAGGGCAGCACAGGGAGGCAGCCAGGAGAGACGGTTATAGCCCCCGCTGCTCTGCTCACTCTCAGAGCAGCCTTGAGCCAGCCCTTCCCTCTCCAAGTTTCGATTTCTCCATTTATAGACTGAGGGGAAATGAAGGGGCCTTGATTGGTGCCTCTCAAGGTGAGCTCCACCTATCAGCAGCATCAGCCACCAGTGACAGAAACATCCAGAACCACAGGGGAATTTATTAGAAAGCAAAGGTATAGCCTGGACCTACCAAATCAGAATCTCTGGACGCAGCCCAAACTCTCCAGAGGCGGGATACAGTGGCTCACGCCTGTAATCCCAGTGAATTGCTTGAGCTCGAGTTGGAGACCAGCCTGAGCAAGAACAAGACCCTGTCTCTACTAAAAACAGAAAAAAACGATCAGGGCGTGGTGGTGGAGGCCTGTAGTCCCAGCTACTCAGCAGGCTGTGGCAAGAGGATTGCTTGAACCCAGGAGTCTGAGGTTGCAGTGAGCTATGACTCCAGGGCACAGAATGAGACTCTGTCAAAAAAAAAAAAAGGAAAAAAGAAAGAAATTTTCCAGGTAATTCTCACTCAAATTTGAGACTCAAAAGCCTAAATAATCTCACAGGTGTCTGCCAGATTTAAAAATGTTCAAACTCTTGGTGCCTCAACTTTAAGATATTTTACCCTAAACTTAAATCTTCTCCCCCTTTCTCCCCCATCCCCTTTTCTCTCTTTAAAAATAAAAAATGATAAAGCCTTCTCCCAACTTCTTCTCTCCTCTCTACAGATTGCTAACTTCAAGCGACTTAAAATAAAATTTGTGTTCAGTCATTTCCATAGCAACCTTAACAAAACCATTACGATGCTTTTGTTCTTTAATACATCTGTTCCTTCTTTTAAAGGGACTATGTTCCTTTTTCAGCTATAAATCTAATCTTATCTAAGGATAACTCTTAAAAACACTTTAGTGATATATAATTATAGTCCCAATCAGCAGTGCAAAGAATGTCATTTAAATCATACCGTCTAATTGATCCATTATGCCAACTTTACTAAAGACCAATTCTTTTTTTTTTTTTTGTAGAGACAGAGTCTCACTTTATTGCCCTTGGTAGAATGCTGTGCCATCACAGCTCACAGCAACCTCCAGCTCCTGGGCTTAGGCGATTCTCTTGCCTCAGCCTCCCCGGTAGCTGGGACCACAGGCGCCCGCCACAACACCTGGCTATTTTTTGTTGCAGTTTGCCTGGGGCTAGGTTTGAACCCACCACCCTCAGTAGAAGGGGTCGGCGCCCTACTCACTAAGCCACAGGTGCCACCCTAAAGACCAATTCTTAACATGGAACTAAGCTTCTAAATCTACATGAAAAAAAAAATCTGTTTCCATGGTACTCCATCCACCTTTATTGATTTTTTTTTTTTTGAGACAGAGCCCCAAGCTATCGCCCTCGGTAGAGTGCCATGGCATCACATCTCACAGCAACCTCCAACTCCTGGGCTCAAACAATTCTCTTGCCTCAACCTCCCAAGTAGCTGGGACTACAAGCATCTGCCACAATGCCAACCTATTTTTTGGTTATAGTTGTCATTGTTGTTTGGCAGGCCCAGGCTGGATTCAAACTCCCTAGCTCTGGTTATGTGTCTGGCGCCTTCGCCACTGGGAGCTACAGGGGCCGAGCCACACCTTTATTGATTTCACACTCTACCCACTGACCCTACTTTCCAGAAATGGGTAACAACTTTAATTGGTGAGCCACCCTGCCCAGTCTCAGCCCACATAATTCTGATGCAGCCAACTCCACGCCCAGCTACAACTTGGCCAGGAAAAGCCTTTGTGGCCCTGGACACCCTAACTGGTTCAGAAGTGTGCACATGACTCGCTGAACTAGAACCTGAAGTGATGAAGCCTAGAGTTGCACCGCTATTGTAATACCTGAGGGATACTTGTCTGAGATGGAGCCACCAAAGAGGAAGTGGAGCTGAAAGACCAGGAGAGAGAAACTAGGGACAGGTGACATCATTTCTGAGCCTGTGTCTAACCCTGCCTGAAAACAGCTACCCTCTGGACCGTTCAGTATAAGGTCACTAAATTGCCTTTTTCCACCTTGGGTGAATTTACCTATCGCGGACACCAAAATCACTTTAATGGATACAGAGTATGATTCGATACGGCTTCTGGTAGGTAACTTGTCAGGGTCTATAAAAAATGTTTCAAGGGGGCGGCACCCATAGTCCAGTGGGTAGGGTGCCAGCCACATACACTGAGGCTGGCTGGTTTGTACTCAGCCCAGGCCAGCTAAACAACAATGACAACTAAAAATAATAATACTAGCTGGGCATTGTGGCGGGCACCTGTAGTCCCAGCTACTTGGGAGTCATGTTATTCTACATCTATGTCCTTATAGATGCAAAAACTGAAGCCTGAAGAGGTAACGTGACTTGGCCACTGGCACACAACTCATTCTTCAAAGAGCCAGGACAAGATGGTCTGCCTTCTGGAAGACTTTCCTCCTCTGGATCATTCTGGGTCTGAAATTCTGATTGTGCCAGTCCTTGTTAGACAGTGGCTGGTGTCTGGCTTTTCATTGTAAAGTCAATACCCTCAATGCAAAACTTAAATCGGCACTGCACTCAATGTCAAGGATAACAAATTAAGCTGCTTCAAGCTAACAAAAACAGCCTTTCCCTGCAGATGGATTTTTCCCTCCTTCTTTTCCCTTCCCCTCAAAACACATGGGGGGAACACACTTGTCTTGGAGACCCCAACACAAATTGCAGTTCGGAAAAGTTGGACAGCTAAATACCAGTTGGAGCAAAGCCCTAGTCTCAGCCACAGTAATAAAGCAGTTGAAAACGCGGGACATTCAGGACACAAAAGATATGATTTCTACCTGAGATTGTCCGATAACAGAAATGAATAATGGTTCTTTGCCTGAAAATACATATTGATTGTTGCCTGTGAATTTCACTGTGGATAATGCTGAAGTCACCAGCTTTCAGAGGCATAGGAATGGAAGTTGCTGTGGCCTAATCCTTGCAGGATGATTTGTAGTAAGAGATCAGACAAGGCAGGAGAAATGTCTGCGTGCAGGTCAATCTGGATGCTCTCCAGCTGATTTTCCATCCCAAATTATTTGATCTTCACTTCTAAGGTCCCAGCTTATTTCATGCAAAGGACAGATTGATTGCCTACATTTGACTAAGAGGAAGATACCTTCATGTTCTTGAATCTTTGGCAGAACTAAAGTCTTCAAAAATCTCCCCATATCCCTAAACTCAGACACTATGTGACTAAATCTCTGATGACCTGCCCAACCCTGGGCTGGACACACTTTCTCTGGCCTGTGAATGGAACCAAATGGAAACCAGCACATACACCAGGTGTCATGATCTCTTCCCAAGCCAGATCAAACCCCATCCTGCTTCCCCAAAGACAGCAATAGCTTATTGTTGGTTTTGTTTTGGGGTTTTTTTCACTTTCTGATGCTTAAAAGCATTAAGCATTACTGGCCAATTTGGCTGCTAGGATACTTTTAAATCCCATGGGTGGTGGCTGGTTGGTCGTTACTGGATAATAAACAAAGAGAACGTCTGTCCAAAAATCAGTTTCCTGTTTCTCTGAACCCCTAACAACTAAGACAGCAGGGTCTGGTGAGCTCAGAAATTGTAAGCAGGCGGACAGTATTCAAAGAACAAATAGAATTCCTAAAGTGTCCCTAACCCAAAACACTTTCCCAGTAGCCTCTATGATACCTAAAATTTCATGCCTAAAGATTTATTTTATTAGCATTCCATCAAATTGGAGTCTCTAAAGGGCCCTGATAAAATTCTCCAGCCACTGAGAGGGTGAGATGTCATCTCTCCCTTAGCAAAGATGTCTTCTCAGCTGGCAGGCCCTGAGCACAAGGCTTTGTGAGAATATGAAATTTCCTGATTGAAGAGAAACATGAAGAGCTGGGAATGAGTCACAGAAAGGAAGGGCAGACGGCCCCCCAGGTGCCTGCTTTCCAATTTAGTCCAGGATCCGCTTAGGGAAAACGCCAGTTTATAAAAGGAATCAAGCCCAGTGAAACATCCTGAGGATGAAATGACAAAATTCCACATGACCTACCTGGAACCTTGGAAATTCAGTAAGTCCTAGAATAGGTTTTTCACGCCTTGTCAGTCCTGTGATTCACATCACTGTTGCCTTGTCAGAGAACCAGGACCAGCAGGTGGACACCCTCAAGGCACAGAAGACTTAGAGAGGAGAAATGCACCACTCAACACAATCAGGTGTCACTGAAAAGATTTTTTTTATGCTTTATGTAGTCAGCAAATCAGTCAACTTCAAATTCTTTTTTTTTTTCCTCTCCTCCTTTCCTGCTAAAGGGGAAATCTTTTTTTTTTTTTAAGTATGAAATATCACCACAAAAACAGTACAACAAAAAGAAAATCCCCTTGGAAGTGCCGACGTTTTGTCATTGTCATCACCCCTGGCCTTGTCTAATGAATGCTTTAATCATCTCTCTCCTTCCCTGGAGTTAGAGCGGAGTCGATTCCCTCACACTCAACCTGTACTTAGGTCGTGAGAATCATCCTGGCCTCTTTATTATCTCTTTTCAGGAACATCTCTACTCATGGAAATTCTTCTTCTCGAAATGAATCTTAGAACTGCTCAGGGCTCCCAGAGTCACTTTCTGTTCTGGCTTTTTTATGTAACTATTATAGGTAAAGGTGATACTGAACGCTCCCATTCCATCTACTTCAGGTGTATCTATTTTTTGCCTCCAATTTCTGCTGTTCATAGAAATATTTCCTTTTTAAATCTGCTATTCCCATCATTTCATAAAATAAAGAATTTTTAAATTGTTTTTAGAGACAGGTCTCACAGGCACCTGCGACAACTCCTGGCTATTCTTTTTTTTTTTTTTTTGGCCAGGGCCAGGTTTGAACCCACCACCTCTGGTAATGGGGCCGGCACCCTACTCCTTGAGGCACAGGTACTGCCTTGTGGCTATTTTTAGAGATGGGGTCTCACTGTAGCTCAGGCTGGTCTCAAACTCCTGAGCTCAGGTGATCCACCTGCCTCAACCTTCCAGAGTGCTAGGATTACAGGCATGAACCACTACACCCAGTCCACAATTTATATCTTTGTAGAATCCTTTATTTTTTCTTTTCTTTTTTTGAGACTGAGTCTCACTCTCTTGCCCTGGCTGATCTCAAACTCCTGGCCTCAAACGATCCTTCCAGCTCAGACCCTTGAGTAGTTGAGATTACAGGCGTAAGCCACCATGCTGGGTCTATAAAAGAAAGAATGTTTTCATAACCAAAAAGTAGAGTAGATGTTATTTCGTAATGAGAAAAAATGTCTTACATGTAATACATCGGCTTTGCAAAAACTCACTAAGTTGGGTGGCACCTGTGGCTCAAGTAGGGTGCCGGTCCCATATGCTGGAGGTGGCGGGTTCAAACCCAGCCCCGGCCAAAAAAAAAAAAAAAACTCACTAAGTTGTGCTTATGTTTTCTTGCATCACTCATCCACTGGAGTAGGAACTTCATCAGGCACCAGCACTGCTCTGAGCACTGGCTTTGGAAATCACCAGCTTAGAGGGGGTAGAAAAGATAGGAATGGATTAAGGGTGATTCGGTGAATATGAAGAAAGAAGGAAGATTGGGAGTCATCCGATGACCACTTGGTAGAGTAGCAGGTTTCAAACGGCACCCCCCAAAGATACTCAGACATAACTACAAAAGTGAGGAAAAGATTCCTCGGGCTGTAGATCTCAATTCAGCCAGAGAGGCCCTGCTCTTATTTAATATAGTTCAGATTCCACCAAAGCAGACTAGTCTGAGGCACATAGGTTTTCTGGACTTGCTAATGGTTTGTGCCAGTTCTTCAGACATTCATTCAACATCTTTATAGTGGGAGTAGGGAAAAACCTACTGACTTCTGTGGACAAAATTACATACCTCTTTCACTATGTTCAGAACCAGAGACAATTACAAACGCTTATCGTTAATGCAACATTTTAACTTATTTGCAATCGTCTTTCATGTCACTGATTTTTCCATTATTCCTAACCACAAAGCACTATTCACTCCTGCCAAGTCCCCCAGAGTCACTGCAGATAGAAGCGGCTTACGTGGCTTTCTCAGAGTGCTTTTATCATGTTTTGTTTTGTCTTTCTTGTTAACAAAACATTTTTCTGTTCTTATTTAGGACACATGAGATTTTTCCAACCAGATGCATTCCAGGAGATATTAAGGGCTTAAGGTTTATGTGAGAAAATAAATCATTTGTTCTCAGTAAGTGAGACTAAGTGTTGCATTGCTGGGTTTCAGAATTTCAGCTGACAGCAACTGCCAACTTCAGGCCACCCATCAGCTGGCTTGCTAGGGTTGGTCGGAGCCAAATGAACTGCATGGATCTGGTGTCATCAAAACACACAGACAAAATCGGCCACCACCATCAAAGAATGTTTTGCTTTTGTTTCCACACGAGGGCCTCTCCTTCATTAGGTCCAGAAACATACACATTTGGATGCTTTTGAAAATAATACCAGGTGGAAAAATACCATATTTCTGATTTTTTTTTTTTTTTTTTTTTTTTTTTTGCAGTTTTTGGCCAGGGCCGGGTTTATGGCCCTGCCACCTCCGGTATATGGGGCCGGCACCCTACTCCTTTGAGCCACAGGCACCACCCATTTTTCTGATTTATTCTGGCACCCCTTATACTTCCTTATACTTACCTCCTTAGGAAGAAGCTCGGTTGACTTGCTCCTTAATCCAGATCTACAAAAATCACTTGAATGAAAGGTTTGACTTTTCAGTAAAACTTAAAAACCACAAAAGGTATGCACATCAGAGTACACCAGAGGTAAGTTACAACAGGTAGTTGTAAAATGAAGCATATTTTGGAAATGTCATGTAGTTGTTGACTACCAGTGTGAATCCTTGATGAGAATGTCATCCACACAAATTGATAACATCGCCCTAGGTCAGCTTTGCTGCCAAACGTAGGATGGAAAGGCGGAAATGAAGGGAAGGAAGATACTGGGTGGTGGCCACCAGCATTGCCTCTCTCTTTCCCAAAGCAAGTGAATAGAGATGAGACTTGTCTGCTTATCTCTACTTTCTTCCCCTTATAATTGGCCAAAAAGCCCCCTGTGGAAAATACGTGCAACAGTAGCAGTCTTTTCCCCTTCCTCTCACAAATAGGCCCCCATTTTCTGGTGCTGATGATGACAGTGCATTTGCTGTGCACAGAGGACTCCACACAGCAGAAGAGAATCAAGCCCAAATTCCCCTCCAACAACCAGGAGGATAAACTCAGCTCCCCTGGCCCACGGGCAGCGCACGCACGTGGACAGCAGGCCTGGGCCAGTAGAACTTGGCACTCCCAGAGTTGCCCTCTGAGGCTCAGCCAATAATCCACCCCCACTGAACGCAGGAGGTGTGGAGATAATGACTATTTCCTGAATATCGTGCTGTTTAAACAGCCCTGCTGTGGTGTTTGGAGAAATGCAGGATGTTTTTGCATCCCAGGTGCTGTTGGAGCTGCCTAGCTTCGCTAAACAGCCACACAGGCGCTGAGAACAGGTGGTGTCTGGCCAGATTGCTGGCAGTCAGGGTGGTGGTTGTTTTTCCTGTTCCAGCAGTTGGCAGAGGAATGTAAGCTTCAGTCCAATCAGTAGCTTTCCATCCTTGAAAAAGGAATGTGTTTTCCCTGACACCAGAGCATGAAGGCTACTCAACCCGGCTTCCAAGCCCCTTCTGAGACAGGACAAAGTCTAAAACTACAGACTGTCGTTCAGAATCATTCTCAGTTTATTCCTGTTTTTAAGCATTTTTTTGGCATGCAAAAATGCAAGACCCCCTCAACCTAGCTCGGGAGGGTGTGTGTCCAGAGATGTTCTTGAAAGAAGGCAGAGGAAATAGCTCTGGGACGCAGAGGAATCAGAAACCAGGCAGCAGCCCTGTGGTTCCCTGGGCATCTCAGGGACCACGTAGCTCCTCCCACCTTAAGTGGCGCCAGGACCCGCCCCGCGCATGCGCACACTAGTCAACTAGGTCCCTATTTGTTTGCTCCGCCTCCCAAGCCTGCTAGATTCTGTCGCATTTCCCAGCCCCTAGATGGGGTACCTGTTTCTCCCTGTTATACCCTCTCTGATGACCCTATTTCATCCATTGCCTTTGCTACCGCTCAAGTTTCTTATTTACTTGTGAGTTTCCCCCACTTGACTGTAAACTCCATGAAAGCAGGACTTTTTGTCTCTGTATGTCACTATAACCACAGGCCCTAAAACGCATGGCAGGTAGTCAGCACTGGGTAAAGGGGCATTCTTTCACACCCAGGGCCTTCTACTGTGAAAGGTCCGTGTTGGTTGCTCAAATGCCTAGGGGAGAGCTCTGATTGGTTCTCTATCCAAAAAAAATGGACTTGGGCTTTCAGTTTCAGCATCCATCCATGGTCTAATTAGCCAGGTCAATAGGGAAAGGTCATAGGGGTGCACTCCAAGGGTTGGAGGAGGTGCTAAGTCTCCGGAGAGATTGGCAAGTCTTCGTAGAGCCACCTCTCACAAGCAGCTGTCAACACACTCCCCCACTGGCACAGCCCACTCAAGATATCTAGCTCTGATGGGCACTCAAATATGTGTTAGGTCACCCTGTGTTCTCTGACTGAGTTGAGGCCTTGCCTGGAGCTATTCTCTCTGTTCCAGAAATGGGCACCCCAATAGTTCAACCCTCACTATCAATCTACAGGTGTTACAGCCTTATTTCAGAATTCAACTCAGATTTCGCCTACTTTCCAGATTCTGCTATTCTAAATTAGCTACTCCTTTCCCCAAACTTTTGCTTTTGTGCGGGCCACCTTAGCCCATTCACATAGGAAAGCTGTTTGCCAAGGCAGATGTACAGTGCCCTGAAAATTAGCATCTTCAGACTCTGACATTTCATCAAGGCAATAGCCTCTTTATCAGTAATATTTCTGTCAGCAGCTCCAGGCCAGGAGGCAGCCGTTCTGCCTCAGTAACTGCTCTTGAATAAGAATGCTGAGCCCACAGTAAGCGGTGGTGGCAAAGGCACTATGGGAACTTCACATGACCGTGGGCCAGGCAAACATCACATTTCTCAGGCACGTTCCTGTGGCAGGGGATAAACCACCATCATGCTTAAAAGACAAGGAGAAATAGCTTTGCTGCTTTTTATCAGCAAATCCTAGTCTCCAGTTTCCAAATCCCATTAAAGAAATACCGCAAGGCTTTTTCTCTTGCTCTTGATCCTCTTTCCAACTGGAACAAAGTCTAAAATACAATCATGACATTGAGAGCTTGCAAAGTCTGGCCCGAACTTTAGCCATGTTTGTACGTAAGATAGACGTGTTACAGTTAAGGTCTGAACCACCATCAAAGAGCAAATAGCACATTTACTCTGAATAATTATTTGATGATACAATTTAGACTTGTGGAAACGTTGATGAGGCTAGTTCCCTACTTTAAAATACAAGAATATGGGATTAAGCTAAGATAAACTACTGTAAGACAAACAAAAAATATCTATGATAACAAAAGTATATTCAGCACCATAATTAATGAAATGACCTATTGATTTTTCTTAGCTGTGAACATCAGCTAGAACTTGGTCATTATCCTTGATGATAGGAGTCTACAAACTACAGCCCATGGCTCAAACCTGGCACACCCCCTGTTTTTACAAATAAGTCTTATTGGAACACAATCATTTGTTTACATACCATCTAGGCTGCTTCTAGATGCAAGGGCAGATTATATAGTTGTGATATAATATGTCTCACAATGTTGAAAACAGTTACTATCTTGCTCTTTACAAAAAAAAAGTGTGCCAAGGCCTGCCCTGTAGAAACATGGCATAATATTATTTCCCCACCATAAATACTTAGGCTAAAGCTGATAGCTTTGGTAAAAACATACTAAGATGGGGGCGGCATCTGTGGCTCAATCGGTAAGGCGCCAGCCCCATGTACTGAGGGTGGTGGGTTTGAACCCAGCCCTGGCCAAATTGCAACCAAAAAATAGCCGGGCATTGTGGCGGGCACCTGTAGTCCCAGCTAAACAGGAGGCTGAGGCAAGAGAATCAGCTAAGCTCAGGAGTTGGAGGTTGCTGTGAGCTGTGACGCCACAGTACTCTACAGAGGGTGATAAAGTGAGACTCTGTCTCTACAAAAAAAAAAAAACATACTAAGATATACGTTTGAAGACTGATGCTTTATATGACATAACATGGAATAGCAAAAACGTGTTTATTATTTGTTACATAACACTTGGGAAAAGTTACTAAGTAAAATTAGCTTATACCACTAAATATCTATTTTACATAGATAAGAGTTCCACTACAATAAAGATGGCATTTCTTTCTCTATTAGTAATTATTAGGTGGTTAGTTATTTTCACCTATCAGGGCAACTTGGAACAGAAATACAGTTCATATTATTTCTGTCTTGGTTCTTCCACAGATTCAATGTAAAAGGAAATGAAACTGGTGTGTTTAATTCAACTCAGCACTTTCTCTCAGGGATGAAATAGTGTCAATTATGTGCACTGCGGTTGTTTTAAAGCAAACCGAAACATAAAACATACTCAATTTAATTAAAGCATAAAAATAAATTGAGGTATCAGAAGTAAAAGAGTGAGAACATCAGTATTGGTATGGTAATCTTATTTATGCACCTCAATTTTACTGCATCCCAAAATGTGTGGGCTTTAAGCAGTCATTAATGGAACCCAGTTAAAATGAGCAACAAAGGATGGGAAAAAAAAAATTTAAATGAGTGACATTTTTCTTTTTTGCATTTAGCCATCTTCTAAAGGAGGGGCTGTTAAAATTTTAAGTCTGTTTTTAATCAATGTTTAGTAGTATAATATCTAATTGAAAACAACACCAGATGTTTTTTATTAAAACATCTTTCAACATGGTTAAATCAAGGTCTGAGAAGTCATTTAATGAGATAATTGTTGGTCTGTGAATACAGCAGCTATTTCCCACGTACTTGTAATGCTAAAACCCACAGTTCTGGAGGCTGGTTGGGGTCCTGCTGGCTGCTTGTCTCTTCTTTTGTGGACCGAGCAAGGATGAGTACTTTGAATACTAAACGTCAAAGTCCAAAACGAACAGATGAGCCCCAGGAATCAGTGCCCTGGACACTGGAATCCTGTTTGAAACATAGGAAAAATCCCAATGATAAGTTGTAGGACACACGCAACAACCTGTGGTTCACAGGCAAACAAGGGAAATCCCAGAGCTTGGCTTCTGTGCAGAGTTCATTTCAGAAAACAATATTCGACATCCATGGTGAACAGAGATCTAAACTGACCACCCAGGATTTGCCATCCTAATCTTGAGGACTATAAATAGGATGTGACATTTTGCCCATGATGATGTTACATTACCTGGCAAAAGGGAGCTTCTAGGGATATTATAATTAAATTATCACCGATCAGTAGACTTTGAGTTAATCAAAAGGGAAATTATCCAAGTGAGTCTAATCTGATTCACATGAACCCTTCAAAGACACAGTTTCCTCTGTACAATAGCAGAAGAGGAACTCAGAGAGATCTGAAGCAACTAGAAAGGTTCAGAGTGGCCTTGCTGGCTTTGGAGATGGAGAGGGGCCACATGTGTGCAAGGCCCAAAGAGCTGTCCAGCAGCAGCCAGCAGGGAAATGGAGACCTCAGTCCTACAACCACAAGGCTCTGAATCTGCCAACAACCTGAATGACCTTAGCAGTTAAATTGTTCCCCAGAGCCACCAAATAAGAGCCCAACACACTTTTTCATTTCAGTCCAAATGGAGAACCTGGTCAAACCTGCTAGCTGCTAAATTTGTGAAGATTTGTTAAACAGCAATAGAACACTGATAAAATTATCCTTGCCTCTATTATTTAGGCCAGAACAACAGACAATTTCCAAAGCATCTATTGGCTTTTCTTATCATGGTTCTGCTTGATCGAATTCCTACAACCTCACTGACACCATAAAATTAATAATACTTTCTTTCTCTAGAAGAAAAGATGGAATTAAGAATCTATGCATATTAAGCAAGGGATAGAGATCTACATTCACATTTTCCAAAAGAGACAAAAGCTGCAACAGGCAGAGAACATGTAATGTTTAAGAGATTCCTAGGAGATGATTCTCTCCTTGAAAGTTAAGCCCGGTCTGCTGTTTAACTGTGAACCAGCTTCAAATGGGGTGATTAAATTCAGATTGGATGTTAACACTACCATCACTTCTACTACATAAGAGCAACCCCTGCTTGGGAGTAGAACCCTCTAAAATGAAGAACCAGAACTGCTTAGCCTTTTGAAAAAATATATACATATCTCAGCATCAGGGGCTTGAATAAGTCAGGGTCCTCCAAAGAAATAAAAGAACAAGTTCGCAAATGTTCCACCATGGGCTTACATTGGCAGCACCATACAAACAACTCAGTAAGGTTTCATAACCTTGGTATATCAGTGTCTCACAGTTGTGTACATGTTGACGTGGGGCAGTGTCTTGCTGAGTGGTGTCCATCATTGTTGTTGCAAGTTGGTCTTTTTTTTTTTTTGAGACTAAGCCTCAAGCTGTCACCCTGGGTAGAGTGCTGTGGCATCACAGCTCACAGCAACCTCCAACTCCTGGGCTCAAGGGATTCTCCTGCCTCCACCTCCCAAGTAGCTGGGACTACAGGCACCCGCTACAACGCCCGGCTATTTTTTGGTTGCAGCCATCCTTGTTGTTTTGGCAGGCCTGGGCTAGATTCGAACCCGCCAGCTCTGGTGTATGTGGCTGGCACCTTAGCCACTTGAGCCACAGGTGCCAAGCCATTGTTGCAAGTTTTTGTGTACCTTTGTGAGAATGTTGGGGCTTGAATTAGACCAACAAACAAATATTTGTAAATTTCTTGTTAAACTCCCAAGAATAGAAGTGAAACACATTAGTCCAAGTTCTTGGGAATAATGCCATGAAGAAAATGGCAGTGTACAAATGGAGTAAATGTTTTTCAGAAGGGAGGGAAAGTGTCACTGATGAAGAGAAGTGAGGGATGCCAGTGCAGAGCAGAACTGATGAAAACATTGCAAAAATTCATTGCATTGTGCATCAAAATTGTCACTAACTGTGAGAAGGATAGCAGACCAAATAAACATCAATAGAGTAACAGCCAGAAAAATCTTAACTGAAAATCTTGGCCAAGAACTCATGGTTCTTGCATCATGACAAGGTACCAGCATACACCGTGCTACCTGTGAGGGAGTTTTTACCCAACAAACAAAATAACTGAATGGGAACACCCTCTCTACTCACCTGATGTGGCCCCAATGACCTTTTTCTTTACCCAAAGATAAAGGAAATATTGAAAGAAAAATATTTTGATCACATTCAGTACCTCAAGGATAATATGGTGACAACTCTGATGGCCATTCCAGAAAAAGAGTTCTAAAATTGCTTTGAAGGGTGGAGTAAGTGCTGACATTGGTTCATAGCTTCCCAAGGGGAGTACTTCAAAGGTGACCATAGTGATATTGAGCCATGATATACACAGCACTTTTTCTAGGATAAGTTTGAGAGCTTAAATGTCAGAACTTGTGTGAACGTGTGTGTGCACGTGTTTATAAAAACTGAGGAGCACTGAGGAGGAACCCCCCTGCCAGACCTGAGGGTTAGAGATCTCTGGCAGACAGCAGCTTCTGTAAGGCCAGGCACAGTAGCTCATGCCTGTAATCCTAGCACTCTGGGAGGCTGAGGTGTGTGGATTGCCTGAGCTCACAGGTTCGAGACCAGCCTGAGCAAGAGCAAGACCCCATCTCTAAAAACAGCTGGACATTGTGGAGGGTGCCTACAGCCCCAGCTACTTGGGAGGCTGAGCCAAGAGAATCACTGGAGCCCAAGAGTTTGAGGTTGCTGTGAGCTATGACACCATAGCACTCTACCAAGTGTCTCAAAAAAAAAACTAAAAACTGATAGGTGGAGCCAGGAAAGGCCATGAAGGGGGGAAACTCAAGCATGAATGCCTAATAACAAGAACTATTGCAAAAGACTGTGCAAACCACAACCTTGCACAGAGGCTATTACAACCTTATGCACACAGAAATACTTCTGGTTGGATCTCTGCCAGGTAACTACCTGTCTAACCTCGAACTGGTATCATCCTTGTTATTGGTCCCTGTAGCCAAGGATAATTATCTGAAAACAATTATGCAATCCTTCTCATTTTTCCCTTAAAGCCTCGGTCTTCCTTTATCTTCCTGACTGCTATGACACACGTATTCCCATCGCAATGCCCAATCTCAGTAAATATCACCGTTTTAACTTTACCAGTATTCATATAAGTTTGTCTTAAAATGTTTTTTTTCACCTTGCAGAATTATCGAAACGTTTTCAAATTTAAGTCAAACATTAGGTATCTCTAATATCCTAAGTGTAACCTGCAATGTCACTCAGGAAAGACAAAGGAAACAAAACTGTTTACATAATCCCCTTTAATTTAGCAAGAGGAGGAAAGGAGGTTCAACAAGTGATTTATTTCACTCTGTTAGTAAATTTTGACAAAATCATTGATTTAGTAATACTGTGAAAACATCAAGGAAACCACAGGAAATAATTCTATCATCATATTTATTGAGGGCTTATGATATTCCAGCAGTTCCCCAAGCATATAGTTCCTTCACTGTTCCTACACCTTATAAGATAGGTACTGTTACCCCATATTAGAGATGAGAAAATTCAAGCACAGAGAGACTAAGTACTTACCCGTGATCCTGTAGCTAGTAAGTGCTGGAAACGGGAATGAGAGAACAGATGCAAAAAAAAAACCAACCTGAAGAACATTCATTCATCATTCATGCACCTACTGAGCTCAGCACTAGACATACAGCAATGGTAAATCAGTTTCTAACACTGGTCACTGTCCAAGAGATCACACAGGGTGGTGGTTATGCCCCAGGCCTTGAAGGTAGGGAGGAGGAGGGAGGAGGAGGGCTCCCCTTACTTCTAATCCCCTGGAAGAGCCACCCTTCCCCTTGAGGGTTAGAGATCTGGGGCAGACAGCCACTTCTGAGCTGAGACCCAAAGGGGCAAGGATGCCGTGGAGCCGTGATTTTCAACCTGTGTGCCCCATGAGGGTCTTAGGTGTGCCTCTGAAGATCATCAGTTAAATTATTTTCAAAAGAAGTTCAAAGCACAAAGTATATTCTTTTTTTTTAACCCTTCTCTCTCTCTCTTTTTTTTTTTTTTTTGGATCAGCATAATTTAAGTGTGCCACAGAAATCTAACGATAGGTTTAAGTGTGCCATGAGATTTTCAAAGGTTAAAAAACACTGCCCTGGGGGTCAGAGAGAATGCCCTTAGCCCTTTGAGAAAGGTTTTTGCTTCCCTTAGGCGCTGAGCGCTTGTTAATAGACCCCAAAGAAGAGCAGGGCGGGACTCTGACAGCCAAATTCCAAATGAGTCAAGTCATAGAGTTTATTTTTCCTCTTAACCTAAAAAAATCCCTGAAAAGAGAAAGGGCTTGGGAAAGGCAGAGTGAGGCAGGATGGACGGACTGGGAAGGCTGGAGGGTGGGGTGCAGGGCGCTCCCAGGAGGAAGGAGGCGGGGCAGACCCGGACACAGACGGCCTGGTGTGTGGTCATCTACACAGAGGCTGGTGACAGTCGCCCAGAGAGCAGCCAACCAGGGTGGCCCTACCAGAGGGGCGGCACTTCCTGCGGGCAGCAAGCAGAGGTCTGCACGGGCTGGAGTGGTGTCACCACACAGGACTGCAGACTTGGCTGGGGCTCCAGCACCACAGCCGCCAGAAGGGAAATGGGCAAAGAAGGCAGCTCCGGTCACAACGAAAACAGAGTCCTGGGACGGGACGAAGGCTCAATTTCTCCAGGGAATTCCAGAAAGAAGAAACAGCCTGTGAGAAGGGTGGCTCTCCCAGGGGATCAGAAGCCATTTGGAGTGATATACCTGGTTTTTAAGGACTTTATTTCAAAAAACAATCGTAAGAAGTCTATGCTTCTTATCAAACTGGGGGTGGTAAGCCAACAATATTTATCCGGGTGGAAACCTCAGTGGACCAAAGTTGCCACAAGAAGCCGGACCAAGAACTGTGTGTGTCCTAATTGGTCTGGTAGCTGTTATCCAGTCCCCAGTGAGCCTCTGTGTGTAAAGATTATTGGCATAGGACTACATAAAGAATGTTACCCAAAATGATGATCAAGACAATTTCTGAAAGGCACAAAGCCAGAAAGTGTCACTTTTCCACACTGAGCCAATCTCCTGGACTCAGGTGGACGCAGGAGTGTCCCTCATTTCCACGTCTGAAGAGTTGGGAGGTTTGCTTATAGCAGAATCATTGCCAGCGCCTGCCCCTCCTAACCCTCCCACAGGATAACAGGATAAGGGGACACCTTTGTTAGGTCTACTTATGACCCTCTGAGGCCGTTCACGTCTCCCTGGCTTAAACTAACCTGCCCATGATTTTCTGAAACCAGCAGCCACATACTGAACCCTAGTGGTTTTTCTGAGGGCAAAGGAGACACTATTTCCTTTCTCTTGAAGCTGTAACTTCTCTCCCTTCTCTTGAATATCTTACTCCTAAATCACTTTCCCTGTAGTAAAGCCATGGGACCCTTCCTGCTCCTGAGGACCTTGGCATTCATGCCAATCACCATCTCACCCAATGCATCACGTGGCTTCCAGGACCCAAGGTTAAGTAACCCAAGGACAAAAATTTCACCTTTGAACCCTGGGGAAAACCTAAAAATGTTACTTCTCAATAATGCCCAGGAATCTAGCCAAATGACCGAAGGGGGACTTAAAGCTTTTCAGGATCCCCTCTATTGTGACATATCAACATTTCTCTTTATTTATTTATTTTTTTTTTTTTTTTGAGACAGAGTCTCAAGCTGTCACCCTAGGTTGAGTGCTGTTCACAGCTCTCAACAACCTCCAGCTCTTGGGCTTAAGCGATTCTCTTGCCTCAGCCTCCCAAGTAACTGGGACTACAGGCACCCGCCACAACGCCCAGCATTTTTTTTTTTTGGTTGTAGTTGTCAACTTTGTTGTTTGGCGGCCCTGGGCTGGATTTGAACCCACTGGCTCCGGTGTATGTGGCTGGCACCCTAGCCGCTTGAGCTACAGGCACTGAGCCAACATTTCTCTTTAAAAGCAAGAATTTTATTAAACATTGATGCTTATGAGAAGGCCCTACTGAGGGAGGTGGCTCTGTATGAAGGGAATTGGATCTGAAGTTTGATAGCTGTGCACTGTGACAGTATTGGAATTAGCTTGTTACTCAATCAGGAGGCTGACACAGCAGCAAGGTAACGTCTCTGCAGGAGCAGATAAAGCAACATCTATGTCATTTGCGTATTAGTGAATCTTTTTTTTTTTAAGTGAATATTTAGCATCAATGAAAGGGGGGGGAGGATGGACAGAGGGAGGGTGATTGATGGGATCATACCTATGGTGCATCTTACAAGGGTACATGTGAAACTTAGTAAATGTAGAATATAAATGTCTTATCACAATAACTAAGAAAATGCCAGGAAGGCTATGTTAACCAGTGTGATGAAAATATGTCAAATGGTCTATAAAACCAGTGTATTGTGCCCCATGATAGCATTAATGTACACAGCTATGATTTAATAATAAATAAATTAAAAGAAAGAAAAAGAAAAAGAAAGGGATGTTGTTCTTAACACCTTAACAAGCTTAAAATAAAACCTTAACATCAGTGAAAGGAACGCTGCTGCTCAACATCTTAACATCCTAGCCGAGCTCTTCAGAAGAAAGAAGATCGATCAATGCTTTCAGGATAAACATCCTCACAAACTTTCAAAGACCCCCAAGAAACCCCTTGATGGGCACCTGTGACGGAACCACTGGAAATATTTTATTCCTCTTGATTTGATGTTCTCCCAAGTCTGTTACAACGATGAGGAGACAAATTTTATTTCTTTATTTTTCTACTTTGCCAAGGTGAATTATGGAATCGGACTGCTGAGAGATTAATATGGGACACTGCGTCATTTACTGCCAAATGATCATATCATTTCCTCCATAACGAAAGAAGGATGAAGCCTAATTATGGAGTAACCCAAGGACATTTTCTTCCTACTTGTTGTCACAAGAAGAAATGCTCTCTAATTTATTTTATAGGGGAACGTAAATGTAAAAAGTCTGTGCTAATTCAAAGTTAAAGTGTGAGATAATGAATTTTCAGGCAGGAAATGAAGCTCTTTGGAGTTTAAGAGCTTCTCGTGATATATGCAGTATAGTCAGGATTAGAGCTGAAAGTCTACATTTTCTTGGCGACTGTATATTAGGAAGTTGGCTACTATTCAGCAACCTCAAATCCTCCTGATGTGAAAGGTGATCAAATATTATAATAGAGCAAAATACAAGACAGACCACAAAAAAAGCATCTTCCTTGATGATTTCTAAGGGTTCTTCGGATATGTCTGCACCCCTGATGACTTAGGATCAGGGCTAATAGGATGCTCCAGTGTCACCTAGCTATAAATGACCTCTAGAGAGTCCTTCATGTGCTGTGTCTCCAATATTGAATTGTATAGGCTGTTAATGTCTTTTCAGTTATATCATTAGCTATTTCCCTGTATGGCTGTAGCTTTTTTAAGAGAGTAGACACAGAATGCTGATAAGAAATCTGTTTCTGTCCTTTATCACACAATGAGATTTTATCTTTGAGGGACATATGGTGAGAAGACAGACATCAAGGGCTGTCTCTCAGTCAAATGCCCGGCAGTGTCTCTGAGACAATGTGATGTGATTGTTAGGGAGCCCTGACCGCTCCAGAACTACTGGTCAAGGGCCATCTGGATGGTAAAGAACAAAATCAAGCCTGTGGCTCAAAGGGGTAGGGCACAGGTCCCGTATGCCGGAGTTGGTGGGTTCAAACCCAGCCCCGGCCCCACCCGCCCAACAAAATCAAGCTTGTCTTCCCCCAGTACAAAGCAGCTGCGGCAGCGGCCGGTCTCCCAGGTGAGAAACTTTGAGGTTTCTCTTCATTTCCTCCCAGAGTCAGTTACTCTAGGCCCGCACGTTCACCTTCTCTAAGATCTCTGCTCCATTCCCCTCCCCTCTGTTTAGGATGACCCTATGGCCCTTTTGTCTCAGTTTTCACCTCTGGTCCCCACCTAATTATGAACACCGCCCCTTTTGCTCACAAGAGTGCAGACAAGAAGTGATATGGCTTCTACCTCCATTCCCAATGCCACGACTGACCTAAAGCCCTCCCTGAGTTTTGCCCACATAGTAGTAGTAGTTAGTAGCAGTTACTCCCAAACAATCTTCCCTTTTGCCCATTTATTTTTAACATTTTTTAATTGAGCACCAATGCTGTACCAGACACAATGTCAGCCCGAGGCCATCCTGGCAGGGCCACACAGTTTGCATATTGCACAAGGACTCCCACCCCGGGAGCGAGTGAGGCTGCGATTCAGCCCTCCCTCCACCTGCCAGGCTGAGCATCTCTGCACGGCTGAGTCCACCTGCTTGTCACAGCCTGAACTCTCTGTGCCGCATCTGCCCACAAGGGGTGCTTTTTCATAACACCCACAGAGGACTGAACAGGCTAAATACAGCCGCCCCCACGTTATGGAAACCACATTCCTCCTTCAAGTCCATCCCAGGGCTGATCATTCCCTCTGGCTTCTTCAGAGACCTCCTGCACCACTAATCTCGCCTCTCCCCCGCACCCCTCAGCAGCTCACTGCCATCTAAACATCTGCAAAACTTGAACCAAAGTCCTGGGTATGTGTGCAAGGCTCTTGCTCATCTGTCATCTGCACTCTCTCCAGACTCATTGCCCCCCTTTTTCTCCACATATATACCTTATTTAAACGAGGCTGGACTTCTTCTAGTAGCTAGAGTGTGTCAAAGTGATTTGCCCTAGCCCCCGTGTATGGGGGCGGGGATGCTCTCCCACCCCTTACCCCCCCCACCTGACAGTCTTCTACTTATGATGATGATGGTGACAGTGATGAATGAGGAAGAAGGGGAAAAATGAAACAACAAAGATCGCTAACTACTGATCAGATTGTTGAACAGAACTTTTCCCTTGCCTAAAAATGGCACTAGGAACCATAGCCCAAAATTATGCACGCGTTGCACAATGACTCAATCAAGCTAATTAGCATAGGTATTACTTCACACGCTTCATTTCAAATCCACTCACTATAGGTGCTGTGTCCCCATATTCTAAAATAGACGTACCAAAAATTGGAAGAGAATGTTCCTTTGTGCTAAATGTCCTTCCACCATCACCCTAATCCTGCACCCCCGCACACTATATAAGTGGGTTGGAGGTGAGTGGGAACCTGAGGGAGAAAGCCAGAGGTTTCTCTTCTCCTCCAGTGCCTGCTCCTCACATCCCCAGAAAGACAAGAAGAACCAAGAGATCTATGATATTTGCACAAAAGAGATATGGGCATTCCGTTGTCCAGAGAGATATTAGCAGGAGAGGCGTGCTGGCATCTGCCCCCGGCTGGCCAGGGGCATTGATGGACGCAGCACGGGCAGGCTGCCCAGCGCTGTGGGTTTCCCACAGATGCCACAACGTTGCTCCACTGAGAAGTCTTGCAAATGTCCCACCAAGAAGGGTGCTTGGCAGGTACAGGACCCGTCAACAGTGGGTTTGGGAGAGTACCATGGGTTGGGATGAGAATACTGAGCCGACGTGGGCAGAAAAGATGGATCTGGAGGGCAAATCTCTCATGCGTCCTTCTCTTCAGCCAAAGATCACCAGGAGCACAGCTGTAGTGGAATCAGTTGGGTTTTGTTCTCATTGAGGCATTGACACCATATGGAATTGTGGGGTGTCTCAGAAAAAGAGTGTTAGAACTTAGTACAGCTTTAAGCTTTGGTTTGGTAATTTGGGGAAGATAGATTAGGTGCTATCAGAAAACGGGGGGATGATTCTTTTCAAAATTGTTTTATTGATATATAAAGATTGTATATATTTACAGTGTACAAGATGACGTTTTAAATATGCACTCATTGTGGAATTACTACATCGAGCTAATTAATATATGCGTTACCTCACATACTTATTTTCTTGTAGTGAGAACATTAAAACTCCACTCTCTTGGTAATTTTCAAATATACAATACACTGTCATCACCTATAATCACCACACAAACAACAGGCCCCCTGAGCTCATTCCTCCTGTCACCTGAAATCTTGTGTCCTTGCCCCCACCTCCTCCATCGCCTCCCAGCCTCTGGCAACTACCATTCTCCTCTCTGCTTTATGAGTTCAACTTTTTTAGAGTGTACCTATAAGTGAGATCATAGGGCATTTGTCTGTCTGTGGCTGGATTATTTTGCTCAGCACGATGTCCTTCAGGGTCATCCATGTTGTCACAGATGACAGGACTTTCTTCTTTTTGAAGGGTGAATGGTATTTCATTGCAGGGGCAATTCCGTGATTGAGTATCTCACGGAAATCTCATCTACACAAAAGGCAGATGAGCAAGATACAACTGTAACTGGCGAAGCACCGGTCTTGCTTAGTGGGGAGGCAGGTAAGCGCCACGTGGGTTTGACACCAAGGCCCAGATGTTCATGTCACTTCCGTTTGTAATAACACTGTGGCCCGGCTGTGAGGTCGAATCAGCTCCTGGTCATCGGGGCTGCATTTTTCCTTTCTCACCAGTGAACTGCTCAGTGGGAGGCACCGAAAGGTCCTTCAAAGTATCCATGTCTGGTCCTACAAAAGAGCCAGTCTTTGGAGACCTGCCTCACATCAATTATCCATCACTAGTCAGATTAAACAGAAAAGCAGCACCAACCGTGAGAAGCTTGGAAGTGCCCAGATTCAGAAAGAGACATGGTACTTCCTCTCCTCTCTCAGGCCTCATCAGCCACAGCCTCAAGAGTAGGTAGGAAGACAAATAGGAAGGAGAAAGAACCCACTCCCTCCGTCTTTAGCTCCTAGAGTCACTAGACTAGCAGGTGTGTGCGTTTATTGCCTCTGGGCGGCCATAATAAAAGACCACAGACTGAGTGGCTTAAAGACAGAAATCTATTCTTCACAGTCTGGAGGCTGCAAGTCCAAGATCAAGGCATGGGCAGGTTTGTTTCTCCTGAGTCGTGTCTCTGTGGTTTGCAGATGGTGCCTTTTGCTGTGTCCACGCGTGGTCTTTCCGCTGTGTGCCTACATGTCTCTGCTGTGCTTCCCTCTTCTTCAATAATCTTTAGTAGGACATCGCTCATATCGCATCAGGGCCCCACCCCAATGGCCTCATTTTTACCTGATTACTTCTTCAAAGACTGTTTCCAAATACAATCACATTCAGAAAGATTAGGAGCTAGGGGTTCACATATGAATTGGAGAAGGGGGACAATGAAGCCATAACGAGGTCTATTCATATTTTGTATTTCTCCTGGAGTCAGTTTTGATGGTTAGCACGTGCACAGGGACAACTGTGGGAAGAGGGAGCTAGAAAGTAGCCACCTGCAAGCCCACAAGGAAAGTCGGGAACAGATCTTTCTCTTATGGACCTCGGAGAAAACTAACCCTACCAGCATCTAGATCTTGCACATCCAGCCTTCAGAACTGTGAGATAATAAATTTCTGTTGTTGAGCCAGTCTGTGGAATTTTATATAGCAGGCCTAACAAACTAATATAGACCTATAATGAGTAAAGAGATTGAATTATAACCAAAAAACTTTCCTTTAAAAAAAGCTCAGGGGCTTAGTGCCTATAGTCCCAGTTACTTGGGAGGCTGAGGCAAGAGAATTGCTTAAGCCCAGGAGTTGGAGGTTGCTGTGAGCTGTGACGTCATGGCACTCTACCAGGGTGACAGCTTGAGGCTCTGTCTCAAAATAAGCTCAGGATCAGGTGGCTTCACCGATAAAGTCTACCAAACATTTATAGAAGAATTAATACCAACTCTTCACAAACTCTTCCCAAAGAATGTCAGAAGAGAACACTTCCTAACTCATTCTTTGAGGTCATTATTACTCTGAATCCCAAAACAGGCTAAGACAGCATGAGAAAACTATAGACCAATCTCCTGTAGGTATAAATGCAAAAATCCTCAACAAATTATTAGTAGAAATCAAATTCAGAAAATGGGGTGGGTGCTGTGGCTCACACCTGTAACCCTAGCACTCTGGGAAGCCAAGGTGGGGATCACTTGAGACCAGGAGTTTGAGACCAGCTTGAGAAAGACCCCATCTCTACAAAAAGTAGAAAAACTAGCCTGGTTTGGTGGCATATGTCTGTAATCCCAGCTACTCAGGTGGCTGAGGAAGGAGGATCACTTGAACCCAGGAGTTTGAGGCTAGAATGAGCTGGGGCAACAGAGAGAGACTGTAAGAAAGAAAGATGGAAGGAAGGAAGGAGGGAGGGAGGGAGCAGGGGGAAGGGAGGAAGGGAGGAGAAGGGAAAGAAGGGAAAAGAAATTTGGAAACATACAAAAAGAATTATACACTATGACCAGGTGGGATTATCCTAGAAATGAAGTGTGGTTTAACATTTAAAAAATCAATTAATGACTAGGCTGGGTGCTGTGGCTCACACCTGTAATCCTAGCACTTTGGGAGGCTGAGGTAGGTGGATCACCTGAGCTCAGGAGTTGGAGACCAGCCTGAGCAGAAGTGAGCTTCCATCTCTTAAAAAAAATAGCCAGGACATTGTAGTGGGTGCCCATAGTCTCAGCTATTTGAAAGGCTGAGGCAAGAGGATCACATGAGCCTAAGAGTTTGATGCCGCAGCATTCTACCAAGGACAACAAAGTGAGACTCTGTCTCCAAAAAAAAATCAATTAATGGAATCCACCCTAACAGTAAGATAAAATAGATCTTTATTAATCATCTCAATAGATGCAGAAAAGGCATTTGAAAACATTCAACATCAATTCATAATAAATCTCAACAAATGGAGAACAGAAAGGAATTTCCTCAAGGTGGTAAGAACATCTGTGAAAACCCGACAGCTAACATCATACTTAAATGGTGAAAGACCAAATGACAACCTTCGCTCTAAGGTCAGGACCAAGACAAAAGTTGTCCTGTACTGTCACTTGTATTCAGCCTCATACTGGTGGATCTAATCAGGGCCATTAAGCAGGAGTAAGAAATAAAAAACACCAAATTAAACTAGAAGAAGTAAAATCATCTCTATTTGCAGACAACTTACTCCCATCTCCACATCCAGGCTCACCATCTCACTATTACTGGAGCCAAACCAGTGACCATATATTCATTCTCGGAAGGAAAGACTTGTCATAATGCTCTTTAAAGGCTCCATTTTTCTGCCTTTTCTCCTCGCTCGGAATAAGCCTATCTCTGTTACACAGTCCTCCCGTTTGACTAGTGCTATCACAAAGCCCAGGTTCCCCTTTTAGTTCTCCCTTTGTTTTCCTTACTTGCTGGGCAGTGAGGGCTCCCCAGGGGGACCACGTGGTTATGTTATCACTGCGGGCTCTGATGCAGGTGTTAACACACTGCAAGTGACAGCCCTTAGTGGTGAACTGCTGTCAGTGCCTGCCCAGGCACCCTACACATACACAGAGGCACGCGCACACTTTTGTAGAGCCCACGGCCTCCAGTGGCTACAGGAACAAACACCTGTACTGGCATCTTCCCTGTGTCCCGGCACTACCTCTCAAACTGCTTGCACTGAAGTCCTTGCTCAGGTCAGGGTCAGCTTCCAGCCATGATAAGTAGTCATAGTAGAGTGTAAAATCAATTTAGTGGCTCTTAACCAGCAAATTAATATAACTGAAAGAATAAAAATAGGAAATAGGGGGCACTCTCTGCACCTGTTTCAATTTGGGCTTGTTTACTGGGTCTTCTACCCCTTCTTCTGGGCAAAGGCAAACACATTTAGGAAAACTCTGCTTTAAAAACTCTTCATTGTTTTTTAAACAACTATATGCCCTTTTAGGCCAGGCGCAGTGGCTCACACCTATAATCCTAGCACTCTGGGAGGCCAAGGTGGGTGAATTGCTTGAGTTCAGGAGTTGGAGACCAGGCTGAGCAAGAGGACACCACTCTCTACTAAAAACAGAAAAATGAGCCACGCATTGTGGTGGGTGCCTGTAGTCCCAGCTATTCCGGAGGCTGAGGCAAGAGGATCGCTTGAACCAAAGAGTTTGAGGTTGCTGTGAGCTATGAGACCACCACAGGACTCTACCAGGGGCAACAACGTGAGACTCTGTCTCACTAAAATAAAAAAAAAAAAAATCTAAAGCAGGCCAAAGAAAGGCCAAAAAGCACTGCTAGGTTTTCTGGATCGTAGGATATTTGTTTTCTTCACAATTTTGTGCTTACTGATGGTACTGTGAACTGACAGCTCACTTTCAGGTAGCAATCCTATAAATCCTTAAATTTACACTAAGAAAAAATAACACAAAGAAACTAACATGTGACAGGCAGAACAATGCACGGTGCTGTGTTATATCATCAATTCAAACATGAAAACTTCAAGATCTGGATAGGCGGGCTCTGAGGAGCCAACAGTCTAGGAAAAGGGGTTTTGCCGCTGAGTAGGCAGAACACCAGAGGCTGGGGAACAGTCGCGGGGTTATATCCCAAGCCTCACGGAGGTGCTGTGCTCCAGGCTGCCCTCAGCTGTGCTCTGTTCCCTGGGGAGGGCTGAGAGGCCCAATGCCGTGTAGTGTGAGCTTAAAACAGCGCTCCAAGCTCTGGCATGGCCTGCAGCGCTCACCCTTGAAGCCTAAGTTGGAGTAAGAAAACTCAGGGCTTCGTTTAATGCCACGGAGGGGCGGGGAAGCGCAGGCAGCTACGAGGTTCCAAAAGGAGAAGCGGTTGGCAAGGCTTTGTCCTTTGGGACTGGCGCTAAAGATCACGGTGGGCCTGAGGCCAGTGGGCACACAAAATCCACATGGGGGGGGGAGGCGCGCTTAAAACGGTTGTTCTTCAAGGAGCTTCCCAAGACACAGGGTCATCACTTCCCAGGTGTCCACGGAGAATTTAACACACTGAACACTGGGTTGTCTCAAAGTCGTTGTGGTTGTTGAGAAGTACCAATATCCCGCCTGGGAAAGGCGAGAAACCAGAGGGTGAGGGAGCCGCTTTCTCCACCGGACAATCCCCGCTGGGCTGGGCGTAGGAGGGGGGACAAGGGGCTGCGCCGGAGCCCGCGCGAACGCACCGCCAGCACCAGCAGGCGCCCAGCGGAGGGTCCAGGACCGGGCGCCCCTCCCCGCCGCGCCGGCCGAGCGCTCGCGGGCCCCGCGGGCCGGGCAGGGGCGGCGCGGGCGGGGCGGCCGCACTCTCGCCGCCCCGGGGTGTGGTTCCGGCGGCCCGGCCGGGCGGGGCGGCGGGTTTAAGGCGCCGCCGGCCGGCCCGGGCTCATTTGCGCTCCCGCCGACGCCGACGCCGCCGCGCCCCGCGATGGAGCGGCCGCCGCTGCGCACCCTGCTGCTGGGCGCCGCCGGGCTGCTGCTCCTGCTGCTGCCCCTCTCCTCTTCCTCCTCTTCCGACGCGTGCGGGCCCTGCGAGCCGGCCGCCTGCCCGCCCCTGCCCCCGCGGGGCTGCCCGCTGGGCGAGACGCGCGACGCGTGCGGCTGCTGCCCGGTGTGCGCGCGCGGCGAGGGCGAGCCGTGCGGGGGCGGCGGCGCCGGCAGGGGGCACTGCGCGCCGGGCATGGAGTGCGTGAAGAGCCGCAAGAGGCGGAAGGGCAAAGCCGGGGCGGCGGCCGGCGGCCCCGCGGGGAGCGGCGTGTGCGTGTGCAAGAGCCGCTACCCGGTGTGCGGCAGCGACGGCACCACCTACCCCAGCGGGTGCCAGCTGCGCGCCGCCAGCCTGAGGGCCGAGAGCCGCGGGGAGAAGGCCGTCACCCAGGTCAGCAAGGGCACCTGCGAGCAAGGTGGGCACCAGCGCTTCCCCGCCGTCCCGGGACTCCGCGCGGGCCGCCCGTCTCCTTTGGGGTGATCTTACTTTGAGAATTCCGTGCGTGCGCGAAGAAAGTGAGAACTCGCAGGGCCGGGTGTATATATAGCAAAGATTTTCTGAGCTCTCAGCTTCCCCATCCCGAAAGCTCACCAACTCCCGCTAACAGCTGGCAAGTGATTGGCGAGAGCTGGGAGCCCGGAGGTGTCACTTTCTGTCATTCATTCTGGGCGCCTTGTGTGTAGAGGGGGTGACGTAGAGCGACCGGGAAAAGGAGTTTAACAATGAAATGCAAAATCAGGACTTTCAGAGAAAAGTTCTTTGTCCCACTTTCACTGGCTCAAGTTGTAAGATTTCTCAAATATCAGATCTCGTGATTTCTTAATATTAAAGAAAATAATCCACTTACTATTCTCAGACAGTAATCTAGCGAATTATCTCTGGGCAAAATAAAATACAAACTCTTTGAAGAATGTTTTCACGATGCAGTTTGTGTTATGAACCTTATTACCATTTTTTTTCTTAAGCGCTCCTGGTTTGGTTTGGTTGTTGTTGGTTTTTTCTTGCATAATTCGTCCCCGGGATGCACTGTTCAGCAGGAACGCCTTTGATGTTACTTTAATCGTTTATTTTATTCCAAACAAGTCCAAGCTTGCCGTAAATGAAACAGGAAAATAAATAAAGTCTGGACTTGGAAAAAAAAATTAACTCTAATGCCTGAAGTAACATTTTCCATCAGCAGTAGTTTCAAGGGAAAGTTAGAAGTTTGGTGTTGGCCGCTCCTCTCTCGGTCCCAGCCAAGGTAGAAAAAGAGAGAAGAGACAGTTGTACCAGTGGACAGCCGCTGTTGCTTCTTGAACACAATTTGGACTTTCTCCAGAATTTCCAAATAATAGTTTTTTCCTTAGAACTTTTCCCAGAAATCCATATGCTAATAGGTTATGTCAACAATTTCAAAGGTCATTTTTGAAAGCCCTAAAGTATTTAACTTCCTGTTAGCTATTTATAGTCTCCTCACTGTAAACTCAGAAAATTATAAGCTAAATGATCTGTATATATTTTGAACAGAAATAGTCAGTTTGTTCCTTTGGATCTCATTTGTCAGTCACATTATGAAAAGGGAAATGTGCCTTGTTTAATAATTCATTCCAGGTTTGGTGCCTGAAGCTCAGTGGTTAGGGCACCGGCCATATATACCGGGGCTGGTAGGTTCGAACCCAGCCCGGGCCTGCTAAACAACAATGACAACTACAACAAAAAAATAGCTGGGTGTTGTGGTGGGCGCCCTGCAGTCCCAGCTACAAGGGAGGCTGAGGCAAGAGAATCCCTTAAGCCCAAGAAGTTTGAGGTTGCTGTGAGCTATGATGCCACAGCACTCTACCCGGGGTGAAATAATGAGACTCTGTCTCCAAAAAAAGAAAAAGTCTCGGTGTGTGACACACCTTTGGGGGGAAAGACACAGTTAGAAAAAGGACTTTATCTAACAAATACGATCAGTGTAACCTGGTTTCTTCTTACCCTCAATGAATCCCCAACAATAAAAAAATAAAAATTCATTCCAAATATTGAGATTTTCACATGAACATTTCAATGGGGAATCCCCCCGCTCCTTCAAAAGGACAGGCACTTGCCTTATCCAAGCGGGTTAGAGCCTTCGAGCGAGTATTGTCATTTTCTAGCCGGTAGCTAATTCTATCCCTTTTTCTCTTCTGCTACTTGTATGTCTAAACAGGCACACAGTACAATTAGAAAATATTGAGACTGAGAGCCATTGTACGATCTGTTTCCCAATCTCGTTATCACATACGCCCTTCCCCTCAGCACCTCACCAGACTGCAACCCCCTTGAGTACAGGCCTGGCTTTTCTTTATGTCTGGGAACATGTTAGGAAAAAATAGCATCTAAAACTGGAAACCTTGACATAAATTAGCCTTTGCTTACCAGCCTAAATTAAGAGATACGGAGTCCGATGCCTGAGACCATTTGTAGGAGAAAGTCAAAAGAGAGCAGAAGTAAATGTGAGGTCCTTCCAGCAGCGACAAACAGGGTGAAAATCGGGTCCTCGGATGTATTCCTCCGGACTCCTGGATATGATTTGACAGTTACAGAAGCCAACTGGACAGAGTGCCATTTTCTTCTGTACCATTTAATATGGGGGCTTAGCAAAGACTAGGAATGGTAGCCAGGTGCGATGGCTCACTTCTGCTCTCTGGGAGGCTGAGGCAGGAGGATCCCTTGAGCTCAGGTGTTCGAGACCAGCCTGAGCAAGAGCGAGACCCTGTCTCTACTAAAAAGAAAAAATCAGGCATTGGGGCAGATGCCTATAGTCCCAGCTACTCAGAAGGCTAAGGCAGAAGGATCACTTGAGCCCTGGAGTTGGAGGTTGCAGCGAGCTATGATGACACCACTGCACTCTAGCACTGGCAACAGAATGGGACTCTGTCTCAAAAATATATGTATATAAGAATTGCATTTCCTATGTTCCTCCAGCTGTTTCTATACTCAGAAGAAACTTGACTTATGCTTCAGTGTAACTTGAGTATTGAGGGGGAGGAGGCATTGGGCGTTCAGCCTGCCTTCTCTTGTGTTGGTCCCACTTACCAGGTGTGTGTTGAGCCATGGGTCCTGCCAGCACCACGCTGGGTGCCGTCTACCCAGGGATGCAGAAACCAGACCTGGGGCTCTAATTGAGAGAGTATCCGCACAGGTTCCAAACTCACCTCATGGAGCATGTTCCCTGGAGTTCTGGAGCCACTCCAAATCTTCCCCTTCTTCTTTGAGATCACAGCTTACCCACGTTCTGGGGAGAGTGTTGGTCTGCTTGTTTTGTGTGCCTCTGTGACAGGAGACGAAGTCGTCCATGTGATTATCTGTCTAAACAGTCATCAGCGAATGATCTCAAGTCTTGGAATTGTCCTCGTGAGTTTAGTGCGAGTAGATCTTATTGAGGTACCTGAAGTCAAGGATAATGGTGAGAGGGAGTTATTCAACCACTCAGTTTAGTAAAACGAATTGGATGAAGGGCAGCTGAGATGTATAATAAAATGTCACCATTGGAAGAGAACATAGTGCTTCTTTATTCCAATTCTTGGTTATACCTTCTTTTTTTTTTTTTTGAGACAGAATATCAAGCTGTCGCTCTGCGTTCAGTGCTGTAGTGTCATAGCTCACAGCAGCCTCCAACTCTTGGGCTCAAGTGACCCTCTTGCCTCAGTTTTTTTTCTATTTTGAGTAGAGCCCGGGCTTCTGTTGATGGTCCTTTAAGTCTGAGCTCCTTGGCAATCCATCTCAGCCGCTTTACTTCTATTGGAGACCATCTCCTCTTCTCCCTCAGAATTAATTGTTACTAGTGGAATCAGAATGTCATTCTCAAGGCCTCCCTTCTTGGTACCTTTAAACTACACAGCAGGGCATACGAGGGTCTTCACAACAGAGCTCCATGCTGTTATTCTGACCTCTTCACTCAACCTCCGTGTGTGCTCCAGTCACAGTGTCTGCTGTTCACATGTCAGCATGTATTTCTTCAGGCCTCCGTGCCTTTGCCAATGGCTTCTGCTTGGATTCGGGCCCCACCTCCACAGGCACCACAATCACACCCTCCCTCACTTACCTTTTCCACCCTTGAACTCTTTCTCAGCCTTCAAGAGTCAGCTGTGTCCCTTTCTCTGTGATGTATCCTGACTCTCCCCCATGCCAGACTCTACCTTCTCCCAGGGATCTGTGTATGCATATAGCCCTCGTCGTTGCAAATGTCCTGTGCTTATGTGTACAAAAAGCATTATAGCAAAGAAGTTAAGATGGTGTTTTTCAACCTTTATTATCTCACGGCACACTTGAATCTATAGGTAAACTTCCACGGCACACTTAGATTAAGTTGGTTAAAAAAGAGTAAAATAAGAGTATAGTTTCTGTGCTTTAAACTTCTTTTGAAAATAATATAATTAATGATCTTTAACATTTTTCTTGGCCACTCTGGGAGGTCAAAGAGGGTAGATCACTTGAGTTCATGAGATCAAGACCAGCCTGAGCAAGAGCAAGACCCTATCTCTAAAAAATTGCTAGGCGTTGTGGTGGGTGCCTGAAGTCCCAGCTACTTGGGAGGCTGAGGTAAGAGGATCACTTGGGTCCAAGAGTTTGAGGTTGATGAATACTTGAAAATTGCTGAGAGTAAATTTTAAGTATTCTAACCACACACACACACAAAAAAGACAAAACCACGCGTTTGAAGTAATGCCTATGTAAAATAACCTCATTTAGCCATTCCACAACGTATGCATATATTAAAACATCATGTTGTACACCACCACTATACACAATTTACATGTATCACTTTAAAAAAAAAAACTTTTTAAAAAAGGACATGAGCACAGCGTTGTCAGCAGAAGAGTCCATGAGATTGCTTCCCAGGGCCCGTGAACGGAGGTGGCAACTGGCCACATAAAAGCCCAGTGATTCTTGAAGCCTTGTGGCCTGTTAAAGAGTTGAGACACCATGAAGTTGGTTCTACCATCCAGACATGTTTTTTTCCATCTGCGTCATCTGCAGTTTCTTTCCTCAGTGTTTTGTGGTTCTCCTTGTAGAGATCTTTCACCTCCTAGGTGAAGTATAGTCCTAGGTATTTTATTTTCTTTGTAGCTTTTGCAAATGGTACTGAGTCCTGGATTTGCTTCTCAGCTTGCTTGTTGCTGGTGTGTAGGAATGATACTGATTTCGCACAATGATTTTATAACCTGAGACTTTGCTGAATGTATTTATCCATTCCAACAGTCTCTTGGTGGAGTCTTTGGGTTTTCTAGATGTAAGATCCTACCGTTTACTGATTACTTTATGCAGTTTGAATCACTGCATTTTAGGAAAGATTTGAAAAAACCAAAGACACTTTAGAAAATAAAATGGGCACCTTGAAGAGGCGTCACAAGGATTTAAGTTTTTTAATAGCCAGGCGCTGTGGCAGGCTCCTGTAGTCCCAGCTGCTTGGGAGGCTGAGGTGGGAGGATCACTTAAGCCCAAAGAGTTTGAGGTAGCTGTGAGCTGTGACGCTCCAGTACTCTACAGAGGGCGACATAGTGAAACTCTGTCTCAAAAAAAAAAAAAAAAGATTCTTACGGACGGAAGTAATCCAAAGAACAAGCTAATGTTTCTTCATAGTTTGGGAATTTCATTAAACGGAAGGTGCCTGAACAACTGGCTTGCAGTTCTTCAGTAGATGGAGTTAAATAGCCACAGGGTACGTTTGGATTACACATCAGTCAGGAAAACCTTTCCAGGAAAAACAGTCCAGTGCTGTAACCTGTTCTCTTGGGATTCAAGAGAAGCTCTTAGGAAAGCTGAGAAACAGTGTGAGGGAGGAGGGGCACCCCCGGGGAGGATTCTGTAACTTTTAAACCTTTTACTTTGTGCAGCTCTGGGAAGAAACCGTGAGGCCCAGCAGGCATGGACTGACATCCTGAAATAGCATTTCCATCCTGTCCCTAGAGCCTGCCCTCCAGGCCCACTGTAGACTTGCCGTCTAGAAGAAACTGCCTTATAAGGCTCTCTTTCAGATAGTTGAATGACAAAATGCCCTTGGGTAGAGTCCAAGGCCAGCTAGCCTCCTTCTGAATTCCTCCCCACAGTGGATAAGATTATGGTGCTTCCTTTACCTCTGGCTACCCCACAAATGATCTGACCTCATCTGTGTTTTTAATTGTAAGACAAATAACATCTGTCTCAAAGGAAACCCTGATTGTTGTCAAAGGAACTTTTAAGCCAGGGAATATATGAAAGTACCTTTGCAATTTAAAAGTGGGAGCAGGTGTATGTAAAATAGCGTGCAGGCTTGTTTTAGGCTCTTTTAAAGATTTCCCAGTGAGCCCCTGACTCTGTGAGAAGGGGCGCAGGGGCTAGAAATGTCCAGGGAAAGCATCCCCAAGCCTCTTCTAAGTGGATTTTCCAGGTAAATCAAGACCACCCCTCTCCCTACGAGGCCTCTAAGGGGAAAAGTGGGGAGGTCAGAAGAAAAAAAGCCAGCTTGATAATGGGGGGGAGGGATGTTTGTTTTTTACTTAAAATTGATGCGTTAAGTAGTTGAACTCTATTTTATTATAAGTTGGAGTAATAGCAAAATAATGTGACCCCTTTGAAAAAGTTAATTTGTTGAATTGCCTTTATCATTTTACAAAGCAAAGCAGGATGAGGTTAGTTAGAAACAGCTCAAGCTGAACATAAGCCCTGCCCCCCTTAATGTCTCCACCAGGTGAGGGTGACAGGGATGACAGTGGTCTAGGAAGTCCAGGGAGGAGCTGCTCCTGGTTTCAAAAGCAGGCCGAAGTTGCCCAGAAGTTTTATATCTGGAAAATAAGAAAGGAATGGTTTAGACCAAGTGAAACATACCTAGGACCCATAGTTGACAAAGCCCTGTTCACATGGTTTGAAGTGCCTGAAAGTAAGAGAATTGACAAAGCCAAGGACAAGCCATCATGTTCAAAGTAGAGTCGGCTACTACGGAAAAGCATCACCCTCAAAACTTCAGCTTCATAGCTCAGTGCCTATAGCTCAGTGACTAGGGCACCGGAGCACATACACCGGAGCTGGCGGGTTCAAATCCAGCCCAGGCCTGCCAAACAATGACAAATACAACCAAAAAATAGCAAGGCATTGTGGCAGGTGCCTGTAGTTCCAGCTACTTGGGGGGCTGAGGCAAGAGAATCACTTAAACCCAAGAGTTTGAAGTTGCTGTGAGCTGTGATGCCATAGCACTCTACCGAGGGCGACAAAGTAAGACTCTGTCTCAAAAAAAAATAGCAAACTTCAGCATCATATACACAGGGTGTCCATAAAGTTCATGTGTGATTTTAAATAAGTGTGCAATTTATATATATTATTATATAATAAATGGAGGTAAAATTTATTCTACACACTTCTCAGGATTATTGAGAAGGTCAAATTTAAGCTGGGTGCAGTGGCTCATGCCTCTAATCTTAGCACTCTGGGAGCCTGAGGCCGGTAGACTGCTTGAGTTTAGGAGTTCCAGACTAGCCTGAGCAAAGGTGAGACCCTGTCTCTACTAAAGTAGAAAAACTAGCCGGGTGTTGTGGCAGGCACCTGTAGTCCCAGCTACTTGGGAGGCTGAGGCAAGAGGATCACTTAAGCCCAAGAATTTGAGGTTGCTGTGAGCTGTGACACCATGGCAGTTGACTCAGGGTGAGAGAGTGAAACTCTGTCTCAAAAAAAATGTTGAGAATAAAGAGAAGATCAAATTATAATAACAGATACGAATGCCCTGTATACACTGCACAGTACCAAGTGACTGTAAAGAATGTTACTGGCTGGGTGTGGCAGCTCATGCCTGTGACCCTAGCCACTGGGAGGCTGAGGCAGGTAGATTGTTTGAGTTCAGAAGTTCGAGAAAGAGCGAGACCTGGTCTCTACCAAAAATGGAAAAATTAGCCAGGCATTGTGAGGAAGTAGTCCCAGCTACTTGGGAGGCTGAGGCAAGACGATCGCTAGAAGTTTGAGGTTGCTATGAGCTATGATGATGCCACAGCACTCTACCCAGGATGACACAGTGAGACTGTTTCTCAAAAAAAAAAAAAAAAGATTATTACTAACTAGACATTAAATGTAAGGACTGTCTTCACATCATGTCTTGTGGTGAGTGATAATGTAACTGATGTTTGTGTTGTACTTGACGGTCTGCTAAGGGCTTCAGTGGATTTTCCTCATTTGCTACTCACAACAACCCTGGATAGTAAGGGGAATTATTATCCCAAATTCCAAATAAAGGCTCTGTAGGTCAGACATCTCACAGCTGGTAAGCAGACGTTCTGGTACTTACAGCTAGATATGTTTCTATAGCCTTGCTGTTCAAAATGTGGTGGATACTAATGTGCCTGATGCAATGGTACATTTCAAAACTATTAAGAAATGAGTATAATTGTGATGGACGTGTTACTTCATTCAATGTAAACATTTCCCATTGTATATCAAAGCAGTACCCTGAACCCCATAAATGCATCAATGTACGAAGTTATGATTTAATAAAAAATAATAAATAAATAAAAACAAAATGTGGTGGATAGATCCACAACATCAGCTGTCTGTGCTGGCTTCTTTTCTATAAATGTGAAATTATTTCCAAAAAAAAAGTTTAAAACAAAAGATTCAGAAGAGTCGAATCCTTGAGGGTGAAAAAGTTTTTGGAGGCCAGGTGTGGTGGCTCACACCTGTAATCCCAGCACTTTGGGAGGCCAAGGCAGATGGATTACCTGAGCTCAGGAGTTGGAGACCAGCCTGAGCAAGAGGGAGACCCTATCTCTAAAAAATAACCAGGCACTGTGGCTGGTTCCTGTAGTCCAGCTACTTAGGAGGCTGAGGCAAGAGGATCACGTGGGTCCAGGACTTTGAGCTGTGAGCTAGGACGCCACAGCACTCTACCGACAAAGTAAAACTCTGTCTCAAAAAAAAAAAAAGAAAAGAAAAAACGAAAAAGTTTTGGAATACCTTAATGAATTTATTTTGCTTGTATTTCCACTGTGTTAATTAACGAGGGATCCGTGACACAGTCGTGTGTCTATAAATAGATCTAGAAAAGCTCTTTCAATGAGCATAAAATACGACTAAGGTAGGATACTAACATTTATGTCAGTTTCATTGGCTTTTCAGGGCACACTTGGTAGGCCTTCTAGCAAATGTCATATTACATTCAATGAAGGATGGTATTTCTTAAATGCATGAATGTCTCCCAGGCTACTTGAACTGGTGTACAATTCAAGATCATACATTCAGACCCCTGAGACCAGTCTAACACCAGTCCTTCAGAGCCCGCCTGGAAATCGGAGGCCCTTCCGCTCAATTACAGTCTGGAGGGTCTTGAAAACTCAGAGTGCTGGGGCTGCTGGCATGAATGTTTGCCCAAGCAAGACCCCTTGGAGCATAACATTTGTGTGTGCTGTTTGATCATTTTCCAGGCCTTTCTGGTGACTCTGGGTAGGGTAGTAGAGAAAAACCACAAAGACAACTGTCAACAAGCTCAAGAATTCACTGGCACTTGAGGGTTTAACCCTGAGTGTTTATTAACCTTGATTCCTGACCCCAGCCCTGTTCTACCATCAGTTTTCCCAGCTTGAATAATATTTACCCCACATCTAAACTGTGGTTCCTCATCAGGCTACTGTTTTAGGAACTGAAGCATATATTTTTGTCAGCCAGGTGACAACTTGAAGAAGGAAAATTCAAGCAGGGGTTTGAGAAATTAATTAAGCATAGTCCATTTTGACTTTCTGGGTGGGGGGGAAGAGTGCTTTTCTTATAAGACCAGAGGCAGCTGACTCTTTATCACCCTGTTCTTTTCATGTTGTTTTGCTTGAAGAAGGGATGTCTCCAGCTTCTACAGAGGCTTGTCTTTTTCCCTGAGTGAGAAAGGTTCAAAGGCATTTCATTTACATCATGGAAGAATAGCAGGCCAGCCGGCAAGTCGGCAAGTTGTTGAATTGGAGAAGCTTTAGATCTGACATCTGTTCTGCTTTTTTTCTGGCACGACCCCAAGCAAGGAAGGGAAAAAAAAAATTATCAAGAAAAAGATCTCCTGGAACCTTCAGGAGGTTTTGAAAGAGACCACACAGAAAGGAGGCTTCAGGAATTTGTCAGAGTAGCCCAAGCCTGCAGGGTGTAAAGGATGCTCCGGCCCTGTGGGAGCTTTCAGAACTTTCTGCTCGGGGAACAGAAAGCCGAAAGTGAATCTCAACAGCAGCTGCAGCAATCACAGTGTCCCCCTGCTTTCTGAACGAGCCCCCTCAGGAAGCCACAGAGCACTTGATGGAGGCTGAAATGCTTACGCAGCAGCATTCTGCGTCAGAGAAGGCGCAGCCGGGATCCATGCTGCGTGGATGCTTGTTAAAGATGCCCAGCCCAGCAGGAGGGCAGGCTGGGGCGGAGATCACGACGCTGCTGATGTTCGACAGGCCAGGGCTTCCGAGCCAGAGGCCCCTCTCTGCTCAGGTGCGTCTGAGATCAGAGCCTCTGCGCAGGAAGCAGAAGTGGATCTGACTTAGCTCTTCCTGCACCATGCGAGACTTTGGTTCACTTGATGATAACTGTCAGGGCAGGGCAGGGCAGGGCGGCCTGTTCTGGACCCAGTGGTGATGGGGAAAGTAAGAGGCCCATCTCTCACCCCTGCTCCTGATGAACTCTCATCTGAGGCCACCTTTTCTTTCACCCACTCTGCCTGTCCTATTATTCCATGCTGCCTCTTTTTACTGTCCGACAGAGCTCAAAGAAATGTGGTTTGCTTTCTGCACACACCCCCAACCCTGTCTTAGTTACAGAGTACCAAATAGTAGCTTGGTTAAGTGCTGAGTCCTGCTCACTCTGTTGCCCCACACTCCCTCTCCAGACTCAAGAGCCACCCCTGACATTGTCCCCAAACCCAGAACAGGCAGACACTTGGCCTGCCGCCTCCAAAAGGCAGTCAACTAGGCTCGCACCATCCAGCAGAGAAACTCAGCTCTTCTTTTCTTGACGTTCCCTTGGGGTGAAGATTTTTGAGATGTCTTAGGACCCTAATGAACTCCATACATCAGCCCCAAGCGTTTTGCCCTTCTCAGAACAAGGTCAAGAGTAAACAAGGTAGTCACAATCCCTGACTATGAATGAGCTTGGTCTCCAAGGCTGACTCCAGCCCGGTCCCTATCAGTTGCCTTCAGCTCTTTATGCTGGGTCACCCAGCCGCCAAGAGTAACTGATGTATGGCAGGAAACACAGCAGAGTGGTTAAGAAGGTGACCTTTGCAGTCAAATCCCCCTCTGCCATTTCACTGTTATGTAATGCTAACCTCCTTCATTTATCATTTTCTTATCTACAGAACAGATACAATAACAATAATTTTTGTTGGCTCAGCACCTGTAGCTCAGCGGCCAAGGCACCAGCCACATACTCCGGAGCTGGCAGGTTCAAATCCAGCCTGGGCTTCCCAAACAACAATGACAACTACAATCAAAAAGTAGCCGGGCGTTGTGGCGGGCGCCTGTAGTCCCAGCTACTTGGGAGGCTGAGGCAAGAGAATCACTTAAGCCCAAGAGTTTGAGGTTGCTGTGCGCTGTGACGCCACAGCACTCTACAGAGAGTGACATAGTGAAACTCTGTTTCAAAAAACAAAACAACAACAACGAAAAAAAAACAATAATTTTTATTGAATGGTTCCTGAAAGAAAAAAAAGTTTGAACTATTGGCTCCAAAGAGGCATGTAAATCAGAGTCACAGAGCTTGGCAGAAAAAAAGAGAATAATTAGGCCCATTAGGTTGACACTGGGTATTCTCTTTGGCTTTTAGAGTCTTGGAGAAAACAATAGAGTCCAGCTGGATTTGTGTGTCTCCTCTTTGGCTTTGTGTGTAACCTCAGCTTAGCAGGAACTCATTTAAAAGTCAAAACTTTCAGGTAGCGCCTGTGGCTCAAGGAGTAGGGTGCCGGCCCCATATACCGGAGGTGGCGGGTTCAAACCCAGCCCCAGCCAAAAAAAAGTCAAAACTTTCCATGATAACCAAGGTGTATTTAAGCTTAGGAAGGTGCCCACATAGGTTGGTTCTTTCTGTCTATCTGAGAGGTGATCATATTCACCTCCCAGTATGGGGTGGAGAGGGGTTCAGTAAGCTGGGTAACTTGTCAGATCCACCAGCATCAGTAGTTTTGAGTGAAACTGGCAGAACGTTGGGACTGTCACCTCCCCATGTACCACCCACTCCATCACCTTCCAAAGCAGCTGCCTTCCTCTGTAACTGCACATCTGACTCCCCGGGGGACCTTTACCAAATGCTGACGCCAGAGTTCCACTCCAAGATTCTGATTTAATTGGTTTGGATGTGACCTGGGCAGCAGAACTTTTTAAAACTTTCCAGATGATATGATGCCCAGCTCTAGTTCAGAACCATTGTTCTAAAAAGAGTTCAAGTCACTTCAAGGATGCCTTCTTCCCTTGGGATAATCGTAATAACAATGGGCCGATTTTTGATTAGTTTATCCAGCTTCTGCTATTTTGCAACAGGAGGACTTTACAGAATATCTAGTGCACCGTGGGAAGTAGGAGACGTAGAAAGTCACTCAGTACACGCTTCTGTCCTTGGCTGTGTCAGTGATCTTTTCTGAAAATGGAAATATGTCAGTATTGTTGGGATTTTTTTTTTTTTAATTTAGGTACGGGGCCAGGCACAGTGGCTCACACCTATAATCCTAGCATTCTGGGAGGCAGAGACAGGTGGATTGCTTGAGCTCAGGAGTTCCAGACCAGCTGGAGTAAGAGTGAGACCACATCTCTACTAAAAATAGAAAAACTAGCCAGGTGCTGTCCTGGGCACCTATAGTCCCATCTACTCAGGAGGCTGAAGCAAAGGGATTGCTTGAGCCCAAGAGGTTGAGGTTGCTGTGAGCTGTGATGCCACAGCACTCTTCTCAGGATGACAGAGTGAGACTGTCTCAAAAAACAAACAAAAGTTTGGGTATCACAATACATTAAGAAAAATATTCACCTAAAGCTATATGAGCCAATCTTTCAATTACTTACCCAGAACGTACATTCCACGAGCCCAGGGCCTTTCATCTGTTTTGTTCACTGTTGAATCCCCAGTGTCTAAAGAGCCCTTGGGATGTGGCAGTTACTCAAAACGTACTTGCTGAATAAATGAATGAGTGATTTAAGATGGACTTATTGTGTGGCCTGTTGGAAAGGTGGTCCTTCACACTGATGGAAGCCCACCCCTCTCTATCACCCCTCTGGAATCTTTACTAGAGGGAGGTGGCTCTCCTCAGCTGATAGGTCCCTCAGTTGAGAGTAGAATCCCCTGTACTTGGGCAAGACTGTCCTGCTTGGCATCTTTTCCCAACAGCACTTGTACTTACTTTGTACTATAATTCCTTACTAACTTGGCTCTGTTCAGACCAGCCTGAAAAAGAGGGAGACCCTGTCTATAGTAAAAATAGAAAAGTTAGCTGATTGTGGTGATGAGCACTTATCGTCCCAGCTACTTGGGAGGCTGAGGCAAGAGGATTGCTTGAGCCCAGGAGTTTGAGGTTGAGGTTGCTGTGAGTTGTGCTGACACGGCACTCTGCCCAGGGTGACAGAGTGAGACTCCGTCTCCAAAAAAGAAAGAAAAAAGATGATCTGGTTCTTCACTGTTACTAGAAGTGAAAAATTACAATAAATCCTCATCACTCGGGCAGCACCTGTGGCTCAAAGGAGTAGGGCACTGGCCCCTTGCGCTGGAGGTGGCGGGTTCAAACCCAGCCCTGGCCAAAAACTGCAAAAAAAAAAAAAAGAAAGAAAAAATCCTTATCACTCACATCCAGTGGCTGCTTTTTATAAACGCTGTGCTAGGGCCCATAAGGAAATTACCCCATGAGAGAGGCACTACAGTGTGTCCCAAAAGTCTCCCTGAAAATCAAAACTACCTGGGAACAATGGCAAATGACCACTAAATATACCTACATTTACAAAATATTCATTATAAAATTTTGCAAAGGGGCGGCCAACACGTAGAGGCTAGTTTGTACATATTTTATAAAATTTTGTGTTGGATCTTTTATAAATAAAGGTACACTTAGCTACAATTTCCCATTTTCCCTGTCTATGGAAACTTCAGGAGCAACTTTTGAGCCACGCTGTGCAAAGCTGTGGTCCATCCTGGTGGTTTGTAAATAGTGGGAAGGCAGAAAAGGCAGTTAGACTCAAAACAGGGGAGCTGCTGTATAAGAGAAGTCAGTAGCAACACCTAGGAGGGAAGTCTGCACACACACCCCTCAACCCTTTGCTTTTTTTTTTTTTTTGTGGTTTTTGGCCGGGGCTGGGTTTGAACCCGCCACCTCCGGCATATGGGACCGGCGCCCTACTCACTAAGCCACAGGTGCCGCCCCCAACCCTTTGCTTTTAATCATCGGAAGCATATTTTTCATGTAATTTCTACTGGAAGGTAAATAAATGAACAAAGGTATATTGAGATGTGTGGCTTACGAATGCATTATAATCTGAATGTAGACTCTGTGACCTTATGAACAGTGATTAGACGTGTAGTATGTAAATGAATTAGTTATTACTTCACCCAAAGTGACATTCTAGAATGGAGAAGAGTGAACCTTACCTTTGCTCAGAATTGAGCTAAGGAGAGAATATCGATCCAAAGACTCTTAAAGATTGTGTTTAAATCTCTTAGAAAAAGGAGTGTGCAGGAAGTTCACTTCACTTCACCTAGTTCCCTGGCAAATGTATAAAAACCAAATTTTAAATAGGTGCAATGACCCGTGAGATGATGAGGATACTGTTTTTCAGTATCCCATACTGTCTTCAATAGTTCATTATCAGACGTTTCGCTTTTTGGGCCAGGCACAGTGGCTCACATGTGTAATCCCAGCACTTGGGGAGGCTGAGCTGGGAGGATCACTCAAGGTCAGAAGTTTGAGACCAGCCTGAGCAAAATAGCAAGAGCCCATCTCTACAAAAAAAAAAAAAGAAAAGAAAGAAAGAAAAATTAGCCGTGTGTGGTGGCAGGCATCTGTAGTCTCAGCTACCCAGGAGGCTGGGGCAGGGCAAGCCCAGGAGTTAAGAGGTCGCAGTGAGCTATGATGCCATTGGACTCTAGCTGGAGTGATGGAGTAAAACTGTGTGTCTCTCTCTCTAAAAAAAAAAAAAAAAGGGTGGCGCCTGTGGCTCAAGGAGTAGGGTGCCGGTCCCATATGCCAGAGGTGACAGGTTCAAACCTAGTCCTGGCCAAAAACCAAAAAGAAAAAAAAAGTTTAGCTTTTATGGACAAACCAGAATGGATTTTAAATTCTAGACTGCACGTATCCTCATTAATTAATTTCAGCTGCTATGAAGCTTCTGCGTGTCCTGGGACTGCAAGCTAGTTTAATTTCATTTTCACTAAAGCTGGTTTTTGTTATTAGAAACTGCTGTTACAGAAATGTGTAGGAGTCTTTGAAATCAAAGACATTGTTAATATTGTATGCCATTCTAGTCTTTTTTTCTAGGTACACATAACATGATTGTTTTGATCACAAAATACATCTATTTGGGGGCGGCGCCTGTGGCTCAGTGTGAAGGGCACTGGCCCCATATACCGAGGGTGGCGGGTTCAAACCCGGCCCCAGCCAAACTGCAACAAAAAAATAACCAGGCGTTGTGGCGGGCACCTGTTGTAGTCCCAGTAGCAACTGTAGTCCCAGTTGCTCAGGAGGCTGAGGTGAGAGACTCACCTAAGCCCAAGAGTTGGAGGTTGCTGTGAGCTGTGTGACGCCACGGCATACTACTGAGGGCAACAAAGTGCTACAAAAAAAAAGGGCTACAAAAAAAAAAATAATAATACATATATTTTTACCTCTTGTTTTTTAATTTATAACTAATATTTTCAATGAGTTTTAAAATATTTTATATAAAATACTTGTATATCTATATATGATATTTTATATATATCTATATATAAAGATACTTATTTGATGAACCCTAATATACTCCAGCTTTTCCTCTGTCATAAATTAACTTTTTAATTCACATTTTTAGACAAAGATCTTCTTTCTTCTGCATTATTTCTTTAGCATACATCTAAGATGGAATTACTGATTCAAAGCTACGACCATTTCTTAAAATTTTTGATACATACAAGCAGTCCCTGAGTTACAAACATCTGACTGACATGCTACTCACACTTACAGAGGGGGCCTATTATAGGTACTAGGGAGATGTACCTGTTCTAACTTACAATTCAACTCAAGAACAAACCTTTAGAACCTGTCTTCTTTGTAACCCAAGGACTGCCTGTATTGGTGATTCCAATTTAAAAATGAATCCCTTCTAAAGAATCAAGACACATTTTATCCTAAAAAAGAAAAAAAGGCAAAAAGCGAAACATTCTAAAACACAGTCAAAATGATCATTTAATTACCCTCTGATTTGTATCGCAGCTGCTTGTTTTCAATGGTAAAGAGACCAATGAGATTCGCGCCTGCGTCCTCCTCGTTCCTGTTTATAAATTTTGCAATTACTGGCCAGAAAAGACCCTCTCCGTTCTCTAGGGTTCTCTAGTTTACATCTGAGATTTCCAGGCCTAGGCAGTTTCTAGCTCAGACCACGTAGAATTCTTCCAGCAAGAGCAGAAAGAATGTGTTTGCTGTAATACTTTCGTTTTGCTGAAGTCTAATTTGGCTGGTCAAACATCTCTTGAGAAAAGAAAGATGGAAAGAAGATTCCTTTGTCCATAATTGAACTGGGGTTCCCAGAAGAACATCTGCGTCCCTGCAAGATTATCTTGAAAATGTCTGTTTTAAGGGGAACCATCTGCCTGCATGAGATGTAAACAGGAAAAACTTACTGAAATGTGGAGGGTTTGTCCTTAAGATTTCTTCACAGAAGAAAAAGAAAGGTTTTTACTCTTCTATTTGACTGCATCCAGTTGATTGCCAGCACCTCTTCAAATACAAGTTCCCTACATCGTACTGAGGCCAGGGTTGGCCCACTTGTTTCCTCTTAGTTTCTGCAAAGCTCTGTTATTCTCCAGCTCTCTGGCATAGTCTGGGGCCTGCTCCACTTATCAAAACTAGAGTGCTTAGAACATTCTACCACACGTGACCTTGAACCTCTCCTTGGGTCCTTAAAGAGGCTGCCCAAGCCTTGTTTCTCTTTCTCTAATCCTCTGACCTCCAGCACAGTCGGCATCAGCGGTCCTTTGTAAGGCAGTAAACAGCTCAGAGAATGTATTTATGAGGTGCAGAAGCTGCGTGTGAATTTTCAAGCAGAATTTTTCCCGTATTTGACCAGGAGATAGAAATAATAGCAGAGCACCATGTATAAGCATTTTGACATACATTCATATGCATGTCATCCTTTTAGTCCTCAAAAGAGCCCTGTGGCAAAGTATGATCCTCACATGAGGAATTAGGTGACCACGCTTCCGTGGGTTTGCAGTGCCCAGGCAAAGGTCCTCTTAATGGGAAGTGAGGGGAGCTGGGACAGAGAGTTCACGTGAGTTGGTGTGTGCACAGCACACACACACCAGTGCTCACATTTCAGTCCAGAAGGAGCTAAAATTCAGGGTCAGAGCTTGTTAAATATGCGATGATGCGTTGTTCATTCATTCATAATTCTTCATCTGTCATTTGAGTTTCCTATTTGGTGGAAATTCTGCGTCATCCGTGATCTCCCGCTACTCTGATCATCAGCAGTTGTGGAAATGTGTGTACTTGGGCTTGTTTTGTTAAACCACATCTGAATTTTTGAAGAAACTTATCCAGAGAATCCACGGCTATTGTTTTGGTGAATTACAATAACTTAAACTCCAGGTTGGGGCACGCGACAGAATGATCCCCCAAGTCCTCATGATCAACTTGGTTGATTACAAGTTGGGTGGGTCTGTAATCCCACTTACAGACCCACTGCCTGGGTCTGTAAGCTGTGCTGAATAAAACAATCAATGTATAGTCTCATGCTCCGAGAAAAATGTAAATTAGAAAAGGTAATCAAATAAATCGCTGCTTTCATGTAGGTTTTCTAAAGATGAATCCTATCTCACCGAAGAGCATAAGTACTTTGTGAAGAACACATTAAATTCTCAATCAGTCGGAATACAGTGGAGCCATCTGGGAGATTTCATTGTTGTTTTTTCACATGTGTTTCCACGCTGCAGAATAAGAATGTGAGTCCTTCAAACCAACAGGGTGTTCCCCAGACGTTGGCACAAACTTTATGCATCCACAGTAACTAAAATGTAAAAATGTGAAACACCAACAAGGGATCTCATAAGAACTAGAAGGCCTAACTCCAACACTGCCAAAGAAAGCAGGAAATAATAGATTTCTCACGGCAGTTGACCCAAAAAATCCTTAGCCAAACAGAAATGAAGGGACGTCTCACAGCAATGCTCTGCATCAGTTGTATAATTATGACATTTACGTTTATAAATACTGTTAGGTCCATAAGTCTGTACCTGATATAAAGGTGTTTTTCTGTATTAGTCCCCTCAAAACACCAGGAGATGATGGGATTTGGGGATGAGGAAAAGCAGATGGATGAGCAGAGAGGAGATGTGTTCAGATGCAAGTAAGGGAAGCCCCGGCGGCAGTGGCTTGATCATCAGAATGAGGTTTATTTGCTGCAGAATCAGGAGTTCAGGTGTAGATAGTTGCTGGTGTGGGGTTAACTGCTCACCAGGCTGTTGGAGCCCAGGTTCTTTCTTTCTTTCTGCTCCATCATCCTTTCCATGTTGGCTTTTGTCTTTATACTTTTTTTGTTTTGGGAGGAGACAGAGTCTCACTGTGTCACGCTGGGTAGAGTGCCCTGGCGCCATGGCTCACGGTAACCTCGAGCTCTTGAGCTCAAGTGATTCTCTTGCCTCAGCCTCCCGAGTAACTGGGACTACAGGCATCCACCACAATGCCCAGCTATTTTTTTTTAGAGACGAGGTCTCGCTCTGGCTCAGAGGCTGGGAGCTCAGGCAATCCACCTGTCTCAGCCTCCCAGAGTGCTGGGATTACAGGCGTGAGCCACCACACCGGGCTTGTCTTTATACTTAAGGTGGCAAGAAGGCGGCCGTGCCTGTAATCTTGGAGTCCTCATAAAGACATTTAGAAGGGATAGAGAAAAGGGGAGTACCAGCCATGTGTCCATTGTACCAGGGTGAGCAAATGCTTTCCCTGAGGCTCAAACTCAGCAGATTTCGGCCTGATTTCATTGGCCAAAAAATGGTCGCCTGACCATGCCTGGTGGCAAAAGAGGCAGAGAAGATAGGGAATGTGGGGGAGGGCAGCCTGCTGCAGAGTCCGCTGTAGCTGGCAGCAGCTCCTCTTTTTACTTTTTTTTTTTCTTTTTCTTTTTTGCAGTTTTGACCAGGGTTGGGTTCGAACCTGCCACCCTTGTTATATGGGACCAGCGCCCTACTTCCTGAGCCACAGGTGCCACCCATTTTTACTTTTTTTTTTTTTTTTTTTTTTTGCAGTTTTTGGCCAGGGCTTGGTTTGAACCCACCACCTCTGGCATATGGGGCCTACTCCAGCTCCTCTTTTTAACTTTATTTCAGACAGTTGCTGAAGGTGAATTGAAAGAGTGACTAGAGGGCGGTACCTGTGGCTCAGTGAGTAGGGCGCCAGCCCCATATGCCGAGGGTGGTGGGTTCAAACCCAACCCCGGCCAAACTGCAACAAAAAAATAGCCGGGCGTTGTGGCGGGCGCCTGTAGTCCCAGCTACTCAGGAGGCTGAGGCAAGAGAATCGCGTAAGCCCAAGAGTTAGAGGTTGCTGTGAGCCGTGTGACGCCACGGCACTCTACCCGAGGGCGGTACAGTGAGACTCTGTCTCTACAAAAAAAAAAAGAAACAGTGACTAGAAGTTTAGTGTTTTAAGAGACCACAGACCCCATCAGACTTCACTGAACTGTAACTTTCAGTCTTGACAACTAGATGATAAAGTAGGTCATGACTGGGGGAAAGCAAGTGAAAAGCTTTGGAGCAAAATGAGTCATTCCCAAAATTTCAGCTAGGGGAGAAGCCCTATCTGAAAAGTGTGAAAGATATTTATAGAGACCATGTTGAAATAAATGACATTTCACTCAATGGTTTCTTTCACAGAAATGATGGCTACCAGGGTTGAGGGGTCCTTCTTGATTAGTGTGGAAAGGGATGATCTAAAATTAACTCAGGGCCAAGTGCAGTGGCTCACACCTATAATCCCAGCACTTTGGGAGCCCAAGGCCAGGAGTTTGAGACCAGCCTGAGCAGTATCACGATGCATCTCTACAAAAAATTAGAAAATACTAACCAAAAAAAAAAAAAATTAACCAGGCATAGGAGTGCACACCTGTAGTCCCAGCTATTCAGGAGGTTGAGGTAGGACAATCATGTGAGCCCAGAAGTTTGAGGTCACAGTGATCTGTGATGATGCCACTGCACTCTCTAGCCCTGGCACAAGACAGAGACCCTGTCTTAAAAAAAAAATCAAGAAATAGGAAAAGGTTTTTTTATTGTGTATGCATGAATACATGCTAAGAAACATTATACTTTAATATTTATAAATTGTCTGAACTTCAACTCACCCTCAGGTCTAAGTGCAGTGAATTTCTAATTGTGGTAGCATTTTTATGCTTATTTAAATCATACATATTTCAGGGATTTATGTTTAGGAGAATATGGGTTCCAATCCCCACTCTTTTTCACTTACCAAATGCATGATCTTGGGCAAGTTACTTCTCTGAACCTCAGTCTTATCATCTGTAACATGGGGGCAATATTGCCTGCCCAAAATCTTGGTGATGATACTAGCCTTCCTTCTGTGAGGATTCACACATAGTGCCTGGCACACAGCAGGGACTACTTCTGGAACAGCCCTCAAATGTCGTACCATGGTACCTTCCCTTCATTCTCTCTCTCTCTCTCTCTCTCTTTTTTAAAGGGATACCTGGAAATGTGGTGATGCAGGGTCGAGGCAGAAACTGGGAATGGTAGGAGTGGTGTAGCAGGTTGTGCGCAGCATAGAGAAAACGAGGGCTGCTCTTGTCCAAAGTAGTCCAGAACCTCTTCCTTTTTATATATTCAACTTTACATCCTCCCTTCCTCCAACATGAGAGTTGAGACAGTTTTCATCACCACACCCCTCAGGTATAGCTATAGTGTTGCAGAAAGCACTGAGCTTAGAAGGAAAGCATCTGAGTCCTCATGCTGCCGTGACTTGAGTGCGATTATTAGCACATACACGTCTGTCGGCCCCTCCGTTTCCTCCCCTATAAAATGGAGCTAGCAGGGCCTGCATTGAAAGGTCAGGATGACAGTGATGGAAATAAATGAAGTCATGGAGTTGAAGCCTTTGTAACCATAACACCCTGTATCAGAGATTCTCAACTGGTGTGCCCTGAGAGGATCTTAGGTGTGCCACGAAAATTTTTAAAGATCATTAATTAAATTATTTTTGAAAGAAGTTCAAAGCACGATAAGTATATTCCTTTTTTTACACTTTTTTATCAACATAATTTAAGTGTGCCGTGGAAGTTCAACTATAGATTCAAGTGTACTGTGAGATAAGAAAGTTTGAAAACACTGCCCTGTAGGAATGCAGGATTTCATTCCCTTTGACTTTCCCGGTTACCTTAGCAACTAGTCTCAAATATGCCCAATTATGGCTCGGCGCCCATAGCTCAGTGGTTAGGGCACCAGCCACATACATGGAGGCTGACAAGTTCAAACCCAGCCAGGGCCTGCCAAACAACAATGACAACTACAAAAAAAAAAAAAAAAAAAACAGCCAGGTGTTGCAGCAGGTGCTTGTAGTCCCAGCTACTTGGGAGGCTGAGGCAAGAGAATCGCTTAAGCCCAAGACTTTGAGGTTGCTGTGAGCTGTGATGCTACGGCACTCTACCGAGGGCAACAAAGTGAAACTCTGTTTCAAAAAAAAAAAAAAAATCAAATATGCACAATTAGTTAACTGCCTTGAGTGCATCTGCATCAAATGTTTGCTTTTGGACAGGCCACCCATGTTCCTCTGGGCCACCCTCTTCCCTTCAGATCACTACCAGCAAATAACACCTGGGAACTGCTATGTTGCAGTGTTACCCTGGACCGAACAATCAGTTAGGAAATCTGCTACAACAAATTCATGCACAGGAAAAAATAAAATGTACTTTAAAATCAGCATCCATCTGCGATCATCTGTTCCTGTTCCACCTTTCATTAGCTAGGTAATCAAGAGTTGACAGTGTTCAGGGCGACGCCTGTGGCTCAGTGAGTAGGGCGCCGGCCCCATATGCCGAGTGTGGTGGGTTCAAACCCAGCCCCCGCCAAACTGCAACAAAAAAATAGCCGGGCGTTGTGGTGGGCGCCTGTAGTCCCAGCTGCTCGGGAGGCTGAGGCAAGAGAATCGCTTAAGCCCAAGAGTTAGAGGTTGCTGTGAGCCATGTGACCTCTTGGCACTCTACCCGAGGGCGGTACAGTGAGACTCTGTCTCTACAAAAAAAAAAAAAGTTGACAGTGTTCTTCCGTCTAGGAGCTCACGTTAAATATTGGCTGGGAAGGTATTAGTCCAGGTAATGATGGCAGCTTTTATGTTATCCATCAATCACTTTAATGAGTACAAGGAAGCATCCTGTCACCCTGCCAAAAGATCTAGAAATTAGGAATGACTCATTTATCAGTCAAATATGGGTTTCCTATGTGTAGGGTGCCGCCCTGGTGCTCTGGGGCACAGAACAGCCTTCAGTCTGCAGGAGGCTACCGTTTAATGGAGCTGTGGTAGCAGCTGGGTGTTGATTTCCCTGAATTCAATCCCCTCCTAAAAATAGACAACACAAGCTGGGCAGGGTGGCTCACGCCTGTAATTTCAGCACTCTGGAAGGCCAAGGCGGATAGATTGCTTGAGCTCAGGAGTTCAAGACCAGCCTGAGCAAGAGTGAGACCCCTGTCTTTACTAAAAATAGAAAAACTAGCCAGATGATGTGGCAGGCTCCTGTAGTCACAGCTACTTGGGAGGCTGAGGCAAGGGGATTCCTTGAGCCCAGGAGTCTGAGGTTGCTGTGAGCTATGATGCTATGGCACTCTACCGAGGGCATCAGAGTGATGCCCTCAAAAATTTTTTCATACATACTCAAAACTGAAGTCCTGCCACCATTGCTGAAGCTCAAGTTCTTTACTCAGCTTCTGCTTGGGTTTGGGCTACGTGAAAATCCCTGGTGGGGGCAGCGCCTGTGGCTCAAGGAGTAGGGTGCCGGTCCCATATGCCGGAGGTGGCGGGTTCAAACCCAGCCCCGGCCAAAAACCAAAAAGAAAATCCCTGGTGGGAGTTGACGCTTCCACCACCAGTGGTTTCTGACCAAACAGTCCTGGTAGCAGCGTCGCCCCACAAATCCAGAAGGATGTGACTAATGAAGAATGTGACTTCAGGGACTCTGCAAGTCCAGACAACTTCTGATAAACATTTAAACAGGGGTCAGGAATGTTTTCCTTTCTAAGGGGAAAATATGTGCTCTATGGCATGAGAGGGAGGGGTTGGAGGGGGATAAATCTAAACATTAGCTTCCTCCTGCCCTAATTCTTAAGCATTTTAGCACAGTCATGTTTAATACCCTAACAGGCTTTCATAGCTGGGTACAAGCCAAAGCAGAAAAGGGACAGGCTCTGTGAAAAACGGGCAATTCCAAAGTGATTACCAAGTCAGTTTTAAACTAACATTGGACCTGTTGAGGGCAGTTTCCCTGGGCCCCCCGCTGAGGCCAAGAATGTTCTAGAAAGTATCCACTCAAGACCCACTTTGAGTACCCAGGTTGGGATTCTCACTTCCTGTGCTGACAAAAAGGGGAAGCTCTGTGGAGGAAATGGGTGTTGACTTCAGAGGGAGGAGAGGTGAGAAGGACCGGATGGCATCACTGGGGATTCTGGGAACATGGGCCAGGGACAGGAGGAGGGGCTGGAGAGTGAGAGGGGGTGTAGAATCCCATTTTCCCCTTCCCGGGCTGAAGGTGAGCGACAGAGTTCCCGTGACCCAGGGTGCTTACACGTGGTGCAGAGCCCTTCCCTCCCCATCAGCCGTTTGGTTTGTCTGCTTGGGGGTGGGGTGGGTAAGATGACAATCTCTCTGGTCAATTCTAAGTAAAAAGGTAAGAAAAATGAGTGTCGCTGAGCAAGCTCCCTCTAAATGAAAAGAGGAAGGTTCAATTTTGGAAGAAAAGGTGCTGGCATCAACTTTAGTAAAACCATCGGTGTGTCTGCAACCAGTGCTCTCAGCTGTCTCTGTCCTTACCCCCTGTAGGCCAGGCCCCTCAGGACGAATGTGGGTCCATTCCCCGCCTTTGAACCTTAAGCAGGTGGAGAAATGATCTCATTTTGAAATCACAAGTATGTGTAGACATTGAAAGTCAAGTATAGAACTTGACTTTCGAGCTTTCTCTTTCCCTTGAGCTCTATTAATTTTTTTTTTTATTACATCTTAGTGGAGAAATTGGGAAATTTCTTTCCCTTTGCATTTCATTTTCTATTACGTTCTTTAAGACTGAAGCTTCTAGACAAAATTCAAGTGAAGGCTATAGCCCAGCATTTGCATTGGCCTTGGAGTGCCAGGGTAATTATTCTGTCAGTCATTTAACTTTCTAAAGTGCACCTACCTTAAAGAACCTCAGCAAAGGAGGACCGCGTTAATATGTAACATGAGACAAGCAAGGCACTGTTCTTTTTTTTATCCATGGCTGTTCGACTGGAAAACAGAAATGGTTTTATTTGCATCCCATCCAGCACTGTTGAAATGTGGGAAATAAAAGGATTTTACTAATAAAGTACAGCGGGATGTGAATTTTAGCAACACAAAATGCAGTAAGGCACCTGCAATTTGTTTTCTTTTTCAAAAAACAAAAATGGAGATCGCTAGGCAATGTGAACTTTGCTTGCAGAAGGGATGGGAGTTAACAAGACCGCAGCGAGAAAATACTCCAAGGTGAGCCAAATAGTTGTGTGCTTCTTTTGTAGACAGAATAAATGATCCCCACTTGTGGGGACAGCAAGGTCATTTTTCTTACCCTCAATGGAAGGCATTAATCATCAGTGCTGAACAATGACACTCGGGACAAAAACAAACAGGCAACTGCAGCAGGAGGATCGGGGACCCTGTGGACAGGAGCCAGCTTTACCCAGGTGGCAGCTCCCAAGTTGGCAGGAGGGGTAGTGGAGCTGGTCTTCTCCAGCCCTGTCAACTTGGCTGGGAACTTTCCATTGTTAGAGAAATCTGTATCATCCAGATGCATTTCTGAAATGCCTGCCTGTGCTCAGGGCTCTGTGGCTCTGGATTAGCCAGCCCTACAGGGACTCAGTCTGCATTAAACACAAAGGAACATGGTAGAGCCAATTTTTTTTAAACCCTCAACACACACATGAATAGGCAATGCGTATTTATATCACTGGCCCATCAAGGGTAAGATGTTTTGCCAGGCATAGTGGCTCAGGCCTATGGCCCTAGCACTCTGGGAGGCTGAGGTGGGAGGACTGCCTGAGCTCAGAAGTTTGAGACTAGCCTGAGCAAAAGCCACCCCTGTCTCTACAAAAAATAGAAAAATTAGCCAGGCGTGGTGGCAGGCACCTGTAGTCTCACTACTCAGGAGGCTGAGGCAGGAGGATCACATGGGCCCAAGAGTTTGAGGTTGCTGTGAGCTATGGTATCACAGCACTCCACCCAGAGTGACAAAGTGAGAGTCTCAAAAAAAAGATGTTTTGTGGAAAGAAGGAAGAGAAATCTATAATCTGGAATGAAGCTCTTTGAATTTTGAGCTAGAGAAACTGTGTTCAAGACAAGAAGATAGAAGGGAAATGCTGGATCTTTTACCACTTTTCTTTTTTTTTTTTTTGGTTTTTTTGGCCGCGGCTGGGTTTGAACCTGCCACCTCCGGCATATGGGACTGGCGCCCTACTCCTTGAGCCACAGGCACTGCCCTTTACCACTTTTCTGTTGGCTACACCAAGTAGTTTACTTGTAGAGTGCTTTGTGGAGGCAAAATTTCAGGCTTAGTAGGTAATATGGATAGTAGTTAGGAGCCTGGGTTCTAAAACCCACATTACCCAGTTTTTAATCCCAGCTCTACTTACCAAGGCTTGTGACTTTGGGCAGGTTACTTAACCTTCCAGCGTCTCAGTTTTCTCCTCTGCAAAATGGGAAACAGCAGCAACTTCTCAGGGTTATAGAGAAGGTTAAATTCGTTCCGCACGTGAATATCCGTAGTGAACAGTCAGGGAACAGGTATTGCGTTGTTTTGTTACAGTGGCCGCAGGTGGGAGGAAGGAGGTGCTACCGGAACAAGTTAAGGGGGAGAAGGAACAGGGAACAGACAGAATGTGGTACATCAGGCACCAGGAAAGCCATCTAGGAGCCTCCCCCTTAACCAGGAAAACAAACCTTTGAAATCATGAATAACAGTGCCCCTTATTGAGCACTGTGTGCTGGACAGTGGAGGAAGCCCGTGCACCCTCAGAACGATCACATTAAGAACAAGTATTCTTATTACCCTGTTTTGTAGATGAGAAGGGTGAAGCTCAAAATGTTGAGTAACTTACCCAAGGTCTTCTAGACTTGAACCCAGATCTGTCTCCATCCTGAGACGATATGAACGTGGCAGTTCCTTTCCCTTTGCATTTTATTTTGTATTATATTCCTTTAGACTGAAGCTTTGGTTCAGAATTCGACCCAGACCACCTCCCAGCATTTGTCCTGGATTTGGTGTGTAATTGTTTCATCAATTTGCTTTTTAACGTGTGCTTATTTTGCTCTCTCAATACAGCTGGGAGGTGACAGGACTATGTCCACCCCGTTTGCTGAGCAAAGTGGGGTGGTTCTGGGAGGGCCCTCGAGGGGCCAGTGGTACCAGGGGTTGGAGGAGGTTGGAGGATATCCAGTGTGGCCTGCAGGACAGGCATATGGCGCTGGCCATGGGTGGCCGCAAGAGCCTCAAGGTAGCTGCAGGGCAAACTTTTTGATTCTACAATAGCTGATAAGGCAACATGGACTTTGGAGGATAGAAAAATGGTTCATATAGTTCTTACAAAGACAAAAATGCAGCAAATTGTTGGATTTCTCTTCCGGAATCTGAATTTGAAGCTGATCTTTAGATATAGGCACAACACAACAAAAGCTTACATTAGAGCAGTGTTTTTCAACCTTTTTATCTCACGGGACGCTTGAACCTATAGTTAAACTTCCACAGCACATTTAGATTATGTTGATCAAATAAAACGTGAAAAAGAGAATACGCTTACTGTGCTTTGAACGTCTTTCAAAAATAATTTAATTAAGGATCTTTAAAATTTTTCCCAGCATACCGGTTGAGAATTACTGCATTAGAGAGGTTCAATGGAGTAATTTGGCCTCAATGGAAGCGAAACCTCGGAAAACACTAAGGTAGACCAGACATCTCAGACACTGGGAAATAACCAAGGGTTCTTGCACTTCATTCTGTGGATCTTAGCAGACATTGCCGACTTAATCAAAGGTACATTTGTATGGTGGAAGAAAAATATGAATGCCTAGGGTTCGCGAATTGCAAAATGTATTTTAAATCTTTCTAAAAATTGCGTTCAAGGCTGGGCGCAGTGGCTCAAGCTTGTAATCCTAGCACTCTGGGAGGCCTAGGCAGGTGGATTGCCTGAGCTTACAGGTTCAAGACCAGCCTGAGCAAGAGCGAAACCCTGTCTCTAAAAGTAGCTGGGTGTTGTGACAGGTGCTTGTAGGCAGCTACTCAGGAGGCTGTAAATAAATAAATTAATTAATTAAAAATTGCATTCAAGTATGATTTACCTAGAAAACATGAATAATTTCTGGGGGAATTATTCTGTGGACATATGGTAACTGTTTTGGACTTGCTTTTGCTCAGCATGAAGTTTTATAAGCTGCCTTTTACTCCTTTTATATTTAACTGTCTTTTTAATACAGAATAAAGCAGGGTAGATCATGTGACATGAAAGGGTGCCTTCCGGTAGTATTGTCTTTTGGTGAGTGTGGTGTTCAGTGAGGTTCTGTAAATAGGGAGGAAAACATGCTTCTGTCGAGACTCCACTGCAAAGGAAGGACCAGTGTAATGTGTTCTCCATTCTACTACAAGCAAATACATAATATCCATGAATGCACGCCTTATTCAGCTTTGCTTCTTCTATATAAATCCAGAGCATTTCGGACAATATTTTAATCTTATAGGTCATGAATAAACCATTTTTCAATACTAGTGACACTAGCTGTTTAAAAGAAATGATAATATTAAGTAATAAAAAAAACTCCCTTTGGAATCAATCCATCGTTCGATTGGATTGGATTGAAATCGTAAGATGAGGAATGCATCTCTGAACTCTTGGAGGTTGCTCACGTACACATGACTGCATTTTAAAGAAGTTTGTTTGTTGTTGGACATTTGTAACTACTGACACATTACCTTGACCTTAAATATGTAATGATCTTTTGAGCTTAATGCTTCCCTCTGCAGTAACTAAAATCAAGACTTTCCATTCTCTGACATGCCATCCTATCAGATGTAGAAGCTACTGAACAGGCATCTCCCCACCCCAGGCTTCTCTTTTGGAGCTGAGCACCCACGTCGCCTTCTGTGCTGGTTTTCAGACCCATACTGGCCTTTAATGTCTCACTTCTATTCTTAACCTCTTGAGCAGGATCCCATGCTGTGGGACTGGTCACATCAGTACAGAGCATACTGAAGCCAAGTGCTCACACCAGGGTGACCAGGATGACTGGCTTCATAACTTCTTAGCCTCAGTGATGTCAGGGAGATGCCATGGTTAAATAACGAATGTGGAGTGACCAATGGGAGCCAAGGGAAAAACTTCCAAAAACTGTTTCAGAGTTTCAGGGTGGTCCATGGTAGAGGCTTCATGGCACCACTGTTGTTTGTATTTCAAGTGAGATTGCCTCGGTAGGTTGGTTCTAGTGAAGACATCTGCCGTGGATTGAACATGTCCTTCCTAAATTCCTGCCATTGGAGAATTGATTGTCTGAGCGACAGTATTAGGAAGTAGAACCATACAGAGGTGATTAGATCACAAGGGTGGGGCCCTCAAGAGTGGGATTAGTGCCCTTATAAAAAGAAGAGAGATCATCTCTCTCTCTCTGCAACAAGTGAGGACACAGCAAGAAGGCAGCTGTCTATAAGCCAAGAAGTGGGCCCTCACCAGAACCTGACCATGCTGGCACCCTGACCTTGGATTTCCCATCCTCCAGAGCTACAAGAAGCAAATTTCAGCTGATTAAGCTGCCACCTGCCTGATATTTCTTACAGCAGCCTGGGATGATTGAAATAAGATCCTTGGTATTCAAGAGTTCTATGTAATATTCCTAAATTCTCACAAGTTCTAAAAATAAAGAAGTGTTCCATCTTTTCAAGATAGGGCCCCTTTGTAGGTATGTATATAATACATCCATGTTACAAATAGACAAGGATGAGTGGGAGCGAGACATTTAAGGTCAGACATTGAGATTTCCAGGTGGCTTTATTTTGTCCTCCCTTCTACTTAACTCTGCCTTGCATCCGCCCTTTTCTTCAGATGTGAGAATTATTTGGACTTTATTTTTCTACTCGTCAAATTCTTTTAAGCTTTTTTAGCTGCTGTGTCGACCTGTTCTTTTCCTCAGAGGCATTTGGTTATTTTTAAAAATTTATTTTTGCTTCACTGAAGCTTAGTGTGCTTTTTATGGTTTTATGGTTACCTTACAGAAATCTCATTAGAAAAGCACTTTAATATATTGCTTGGCAACCAGACATCTGACAGTGTTCTAGTTCATTAGTTAGGAAGCCTCCCCAAGCTTAGAGGAATGGACATTCTTCTGTGAATTGGGAAGCTTTGCTCAGCCTTGCGGGGCCAGGTTTATTTTAATGCATTCTAGGGGAGGAGAAGGTATCCTAAACCTGGCAAAATAAAAATAACACTGATTAAGAAAACGATGAAATGTTCTTGAAGAAGAAATTCACTTTAGCTTGTATTATTCTATAATATCTCTGGGGTCCTTTTAAGACAGGGTTCATGTTAGAAAATGGGCCCCCTTCTAGCGGGCAAGGGGTTAGTTAAGCAGCCTCACAGGGGATCACAGATTGCACTGAAATGACCCTAATGAGGACAGACTTTTCAAAGCTATAGTCACTTTACCATGAATAAATGGATTCAAGTCTTATTTGTGGGTTTTTAATTTTCAGCTTTGAATTTGCAAACCATCAAATTCCTTCAAAGCTGTGGTGTGCAGAGAAGGCTCTGAGTAATAGGATTGCCTGGTTTTAAAGGAAGATGCCCTCCAGCAAAGCACCAGGCTCTGAAATGTGATCAGTCCAGGGTCCAATGGGCAAGCTCTCCCCCCACACACACATACTGTTTTCTTGTTGAGTTCCAAGCAGATTTGCTAACGTCTATAAAACACAACTCTACCCTGCGGTAATCTAGTGCATTCAAAGTAAGTAGGCTGTATTGTTTTAACACGGATTATGCCAGATGAAGTCCAATTTAAATTCCTGAAGCATGACGGTACTTGGGTGCTGGTGGCTGTTTTTCACGTGGGAGCTGTATCTTTTTTCTTTTAATTCAGAGACTTAAAAGAAGCAAGCTATCTCAAAAGGTATTTTAAAAGAGCTCAGGCCAAGGACCTGGTTGTCTGTTAAAAATTCATAGATAAGAAGGCAGCGCCTATGGCTCAGAGGGGTAGGGTGCCAGCCCCATATGCCAGAGGTGGTGGGTTCAAATCCAGCCCCAGCCAAAAAAGTGCAAAAAAAGAGAAAAAATGACATAGATAAGAATAAAAAGTAGAAAGAGCTTGGTTCTTGGAATGGCACAAATAGGACAGAGACAAGGGTTGCTGTAAAGGAAGTGTCTTCCTCCAACTTTAAGAGCTGGAGGGAGGGCATGGAGGGTTGGGCAGAGTGGCTTATGGCCCTGGATTCAGGCTGCAGAGGAGACTGGAGTGCTGTGGGGAAGTGGGAAATGAGTGAGGCCTGCTGCTTTGGAGCTGGCCTACATGGGAAGCAGAATCCAGATGCCACTTAGGGCTTCTTTTTATTTTTAACATCTTTGGAAGCAGGTGGGAGAGGAAAAGGAAATAGGAGCAGAAACAATCCAGTGGTTTTGTTCTGGGTTAGAGAGGCTCTTTCTGAAGAGGAAACTGGGCCTGGCAACTTGGAGACTTGCTTGTTTTTGCTCGGTGGTGGCCAGGGGGGCTGCTGGCCTTGGCCGAGTCATAGTGTCCTCCTGTCCTGTCCCACTCCTTCTCCTGCCCCTCCCCTTGGTGCAATCGTGACCACACTGATCAGCTTCCCAGAGCTGTACTCAGGGCCAAATGAGAGAACACACTTTACAAAGTTCTCCACCAATGGGGGGGAGGGTTATGGAGGTGGCTGTGGTGGTGACAGTGGTGTACTGGTATCTGGGTGGGCTTGTGCCCTGGCTGGTTACCGTGCATTTGTAGAAGCTTAGGGAGCTGCCCTAAGGCCCATCCTACTCTGGCCTCATGAGCCAGAGATCTGGAACAATTCTGGGGTATTCCTTATAACCACCTCCCTTTCCCCAAGCAAGGTGCCTAATTCTTAGGGGAAAAAAATCTGTTCAAGAAAAGCCCTCCTGAGCAGACTCAAAGTTTTGAAAGCTCATGTGGCCTGCCTTCCCAAATGTCCTGCTGCCCCCCAGGGCCAAGCCTGCCATGGCAAGACCAGTGTGGCTCCCTTACGCCTGGGCTGATACTGATGGAGGCTAGCCCCTTCTGCTACCTTGAGTGCTGGGGGGCCTTATGGCCCATTCTGTGCCGTCAAAGGACCCCCCTTACACACAGTGACCACCAGGGAAAAATAAAGGGAGGCCATCTTCCTTGTGTGTTGCAACATATTGCCAGTGTTGGAGGGCCAGGGCTGCTTAGTCTAAGCCTAGGTGGTCAGGAACCAATTGCACTGTCAGACTGAAAGGGAACGTTCATTTGTCATTACAGACCAAGGAAGGAGCTAGACACGCCTGATATGAAAGCCCAAGCAGGCTGATCCTCCTAACACATGCAGAACTCTCCTGATTGGCTGACATGTTGTGTCCCCTAGGACAGCACTGACAGCTTGAAACAGACTGATGAACCAGAAGGGGCTTTCCAAAGGCTGTAGCCGAGAAGCACTCTGTAAATACCCAGCTATATTTGTTTCATTCCCCAAATATATCAAAAACGGCATCTTCCGTGGGATCTAGAGTGGAAACATCATCATTTTTGGCCAACTTGTACTGTACTTTACGTGGATTCACACACTTCCTCCAACCAAGCTACACCACCACCATATGTCCATGGGCCTCAGGACTTCATTAACCTGAGGCCCAGGTACGTCCCAAGCAAAAGAAATATGAAGTAGTGTACAAGGAATGCTCGGGAGAGAGCCCATCTTCAAATGAATGGGCCCTTTATTGATTGATTGAGACAGTCTTAATTTGTTGCCCTTGGTAGAGTGCCATGGCCTCATAGCTCACAGCAACCTCAAACTCTTGGGCTCAAGCGATTCTCTTGCCTCAGCCTCCCGAATAGCTGGGACTAGAGGCGCCCATCACACCACAATGCCCAGCTATTTTTAGAGACAGAGTCTCCCTTTTGCTCAAGCTGGTCTCAAACCCATGAGCTCAGGCAATCCACCCACCTTAGCCTCCCAAGTGCTAGGATTATAGGCGTGAGCCACTTCGCCTGGTCATGAATGGGCCTTTTTAATTAGCAGTTTTATTGCAATAAATTATATAATGCATTGAAATGTGTGTGTTGTACCATTCAATACTGATAACAAGATTGATCACCATTTTTTTTTTAAGATTTATCAAGCTTGGGGCGGCGCCTGTGGCTCAGTGAGTAGGGCGCGGGCCCCATATGCCAAGGGTGGCGGGTTCAAACCCAGCCCCGGCCAAACTGCAACAACAACAACAAAAAAAAAAAATAGCCGGGCGTTGTGGCGGGCGCCTGTAGTCCCAGCTGCTCGGGAGGCTGAGGCAAGAGAATCGTGTAAGCCCAAGAGTTAGAGGTTGCTGTGAGCCGTGTGGCACCATGGCACTCTACCCGAGGGCGGTACACTGAGACTCTGTCTCTACCAAAAAAAAAAAGATTTATCAAGCTTAATCAGTGCTGATCATCTGTCCTTCCACCAGTTTGTGAGCTGGCCTGAGCTGTCTTAGACATTTGGAAGAGAAAACAAAGGTCTCCTTATTGAAGCTTTTGGTTTTGCATTTTGCGTGTTTGATTTGAGAAAGCTTATGGTCCCCGCCCACAGTAAGAGACAGAGAATGTTCCATCATTATAAATGTGGCCTGGGGCGTCCGCCTCATTTCACTAGAGGATAATGCCGAGGACTGGTTTGGGACTGATTTCTTCCTCCCACAAACTCATCTTTTTAACTGGTTTGCACTTTTTTTTTCTGTCCCCAGAGGAATTTGTTAAATGTGATTTTCGGCAGGAAATGTACTTTTTCTTTGGATTTGTTGACCATAATGGAAATGCACAGACAAACAGAATCTGTGTTCAAAGAAAAGGAAACCAGACTTTTTTTTTTTAAGTTGGGAGGTGAGAGGATAGGAGAGAAGAGACAGAGACAGCTCCTAACATTGTTTATCTCTTTGGTTTTTGTTTTTATTCAAACCAGCCTCTTCTTTATAAAATAACTTTCTTTCTCTTTCTCTCTCTCTCTCTTTTTGAGACAGAGTCTCACTCTGTTGCCCTGGGCAGAGTGTTGTGGCATCAGAGCTCACAGCAACCTCAAACTCCTAGGTTCAAGCAATCCTCCTGCCTCGGCCTCCTGCATAGCTGGGACTACAGGCACTGCCACAGGGCTGGTTAGTTTTTCTGTTTTTAGAAGAGATGGGACCTTGCTCTGACTCAGGCTGGTCTTAAACTCCTGAGCTCAAGTAATGTACCTGCCTTTGCCTCCCAGAGTGCTAGGATGACAGGTATGCGCCACCATGCCTGGCCTAAAATTACTTTCTTAATAAGACAACATTATACAGTGAGTCCAGTCAACATTTTGAGGGAAAAATGGCCCCACTTTGGGAGAACTTCTGAAAAAAGAGGCAAAGAGTCTCCCAAGATTCCCACAGGAAACATGAAGAGCTGGTGCTGACCCAAATCCCTTCCATTTTGCTTTGTGGTCAGGAATCCTAAACACCTAGAAAGAGAAATCTCAGTAACTGGAAGATCGTGTGGTGGCCCAACATGTGGCTCCAGCCTGGCTTCTCTCTGCTTCTCTGCTGTCTTTATTCCCTGCTCCCTCCAGCCCCCACATGGCCCAGGACCAGCAGTCAAGCTTCCCAGCCACGCTGAGTCTCTTTACCGGACAATTCCACAGTGTCTTGGTGAGATTCTGCCTTGAAACAACATGGAGGAGGGACATGCGGGGTCCTGACTCCTAGAAACGCCGGTCCAGGGAGGCCTGGGGGTGAAGGCCTGATGGAGCCGGCACAGTGGTCTGATTACCCAGCACACACCCTTCTGAGAGTATTTCTCTAGTTCTGGCCCAAAAGCCTTCCTGGTAGCAGTGTGATGTCTCTCCTGACCTTCAGAAGGAGCCTGCCTCCAAAAGGTAGTCATGGAAAGCTTCAGAACTCGCTTTTAATGTATAAAAGTAATCAGTTGAGGAGAGACTGCAGAGGAAGCCTGCCCGGGTTGGCAGCGCACTTGGAGAGCATTAGAGCGTGTTCTAGATTTAAACTTTATGTAGTCATTTCTCTTTGTATATCCAGAGTTTCCTTTCACTTCCCTCAGGGCCTTCACTTCATCCCACATCCTCCCGTGATGCTTTACTACATGACACTGGTAATTATGAGCATGGGCTGTGACAGTGAAACTTTTCACGGGCCATTCCCCATCTTTTAATTGCCTTTTTCCCCCCCCATCTTTTAATTGCCTTTTTTTTTGGCCGGGGCTGGGTTTGAACCCACCACCTCCGGTCTATGGGGCCAGCGCTCTACTCCTTGAGCCACAGGCGCCGCCCCCATTTCCCATCTTTTGATACTTTCCTCCTCCTTTCTGTGGAAAGTGGTAGGACAGACTCTGGATGTGTGTGTTCCTCACCTTTTAGCCTGATGGTGTATTACAGAATAGTATCTCAGTCATCTGGATTTTATTTTTTGGCCGGGGCTGGGTTTGAACCCACCACCTCCAGCATATGGGGCCGGTGCCCTACCCCGTTGAGCCACAGGCGCCACCCCCGTCTTCTGTATTTTTTCTGCCTCTACTGATGTGTCACGGGGCCTCCTGTCTGTGTGTTAGCTCACTCTCAGCTCCGGCCCCACTGGCATCTATTTTGCCCTGTTCCCTTGGGTCTTGTGTTTACACATCTTCGCCACAGGGAGAATTAGTTAGTAAACCGAGGATGTCAGTCCTTTGATGGGAGCTTAGCTTTTTAAATGCTCAAGTTTTTTTTTTTTAAGCCTACTTCTGTTGAAACCTCAGCATTTATCTTTATATCAACGATTCCCAAACTTTCAGGGATTATAGCATCCTCTCCTTATCTTTTGCACCTTGTCTGATCTTCCCCAGAAAGAAGAGAACAACATTTGAAAAACAAGTAAAACAATTTTTTTTCTTTTCGTTTTGAGGGGTTTTTGAGACAGTATGATACTCAGTGGTCTATTGGAAATGTTCTGGAGTGTTGAAAAAAAAAAATTTTGGCTTTGTCTTTTTTTTTTTTTTTTTTGTAGAGAGAGAGTCTCACTTTATTGCCCTCAGTAGAGTGCCGTGGCCTCACACAGCTCACAGCAACCTCCAACTCCTGGGCTTGAGCGATTCTCCTGCCTCAGCCTCCCGAGTAGCTGGGACTACAGGCGCCCGCCACAACGCCCAGCTATTTTTTTGTTGCAGTTTGGCCGGGGCTGGGTTTGAACCCGCCACCCTCGGTATATGGGGCCGGCGCCCTGCTCACTGAGCCACAGGCGCTGCCCGGCTTTCTCTTTTTGCCTTAAGCCTTGGGGACAGAACTGTAAGACCAAAACCAAAGCAAAAGAAACAAACCCTTTAAAAATAAGTCATATTGGGCGGCGCCTGTGGCTCAGTGAGTAGGGCGCCGGCCCCATATGCCGAGGGTGGCGGGTTCGGACCCAGCCCCGGCCAAACTGCAACCAAAAAATAGCCTGGCGTTGTGGCGGGCGCCTGTAGTCCCAGCTGCTCGGGAGGCTGAGGCAAGAGAATCGTGTAAGCCCAAGAGTTAGAGGTTGCTGTGAGCCGTGTGACGCCACGGCACTCTACCCGAGGGCGGTACAGTGAGACTCTGTCTCTATAAAAAAAAAAATAAAAAAAAAATAAAAAATAAGTCATATTAACATGTAAATGAAGGCAGTTATTCTAAATAAAATGGTTATTTGATACTCAAAAAATAAATAAACCCTCATTCTCCAAAAAGAGATTATTACTATTAATTAAGGGAAAACTAGCTGAGGGTGGTGAAAGTTGAAAGATGTTATATTAGTTATTTATTGCTACATATTAGTCTAAAACAGTGTTTCTCACCCTATTTTATCTCATGGCACACTTGAACCTGTAGGTGAACTTCTGTGGCACCCTTAAGTTATGCTGATTAAAAAAAATAAATAAATAACAGAGTGAAACAAAGAATGTATTAGGTGCTTTGAACTTGTTCTGGAAATAATTTCACTAATGGTCTTTAAAATTTTTCAAGGAACACCTAAGATCCTCTCCAGGATCCCCTCCAGCACACGAGTTTAAAATCACTGGTCTAAAACTTAATAACCTAAAAAAAAAAAATCTATTTATTATTTTACAAATAATAATAAAATTTTTGTGGATAAAAAAATCGGGAATAGCTTAGCTTTGGAATTCTGGCTTGAGGTAGAACTCATGAGGCTCTCGAGGCTGCAGGAAAGACAGCAGCAGGACTGTGGTCTGCTCCAGACGGACTCGCTGGCTTGGCTGTTGGTGCCAGAACGTGCGGTTGCTCCTCCTTGCTCTGTGCTGATGGAGCATGGCAGCTGGCTGCTCCCAGAGCAAGTGGTCTAAGAAAAAGTTTAAGCAGGAAGCTGCAGTGCTTTTTAGGATCTAGTCTCAGTAATCACACCTCCCACCTCCCACCACATTCTGTTCAAGCAAGTCACTAGAACATCACCAAGTCCAGCTCCACTCCAGGGGAGTAGGACCAAGCTGTACCGAAGAAGGGGCAGTTAGGCTCGACGCCTGTAGCTCAAGTAGCTAAGGCGCCAGCTGTATACACCATAGGTGGCGAGTTCGAATCCAGCCCGGGCCTGCCAAACAACAGTGACAACTATGACCAAAAAACAGCTGGGCGTTATAGTTCCAGCTACTTGGGAGGCTGAGGCCAGAGAATCACTTAAGCCCAGGAGTTGGAGGTTGCTGTGAGCTGTGATGTCACAGCACTCTACCCAGGGCAACAGTTTGAGGCTCTGTCAGGGGAAAAATAGGCGGGGGGGTGGGGGGGTGAGGGGGAGTTGGATGAGGGGATGGGACTTCTGTGCAGCAGAAAGGTGAACAGGACCTGGGCTAGATACTCTAGTGACTGGGGGACAGAGAGAGAGCGTGTAGGAGCCAGGGCAGCAACAGGCCAGCCAACACTCGGAGTCATCTGGCGGCCCATTGTGAGCGGAGAAGTGGGAAGGGAATTATCCCACTGTGGAGTAGGAAGTAGGAAGAGGGTGAGCCCGCTGTGTGGAGTAGGAAATGGAAAGGGAGTGAGTTGTCCCCGGATGGTGTGTCGGAGATTTCCTGAGAACGAGGCCGGGGCCCCACCCGAGAATCGATGCAGGTGTGGAAAGTGGCTTTGATCAAGACACAAGGTTGGAAGCCCCAGCCCAGCCTAGTCCAAGAGCTTGGCTCTCCTGGAGAAAGCACTTTATACCCATCAGAGCTGTTTGCTGCTGAACAGAACAGTACCCCAAGGCTGGGCAGAGAGGCTCCTTTGGCCCCCCAGGGAGCTGGCTCAGAACCCAGTGGGAGGAGAGGGACATCTTGGTGGGGACATCTTGGCGGCCAGCTGCTGGAGCTGCCCCTTGGCTATTGGCGTTTTCCGTTCTCCACACTTGAAGAGAAAGCCCTTTTCTCTTCTCATTGTGGAGTTAGATTCCAGGGATGGCGTCTGCGTTTTCTCCAGAGCCTTTTTCCAAAACCAAACTTGTGTTTGCTTCATAAATTGCACTTCTCGCTTCCGTGGACTGAGTTTATTTGTCTGGATGGATGAATCAGTGTCCCAAACTCAGCTCCTTTGCTCCAGCTCTCTTGGCGGAGAACACAGGAAGATCGGAAGATAGGGTTTTGCTTATGTGTGTGTTTGGGGAGGGTTTTTATTTCTTTGTTTTTCTGTCTCAGCCATGGCCTGTGGGTGAGCTGGCACCTGGTAGCCTCCCTGCGTGGGCTGAGGTCTCATGGGGAGCTCTCCCCAGGACCGTCTGTGCTGTTCCCGAATTCCAGAGCAGTCTGCAGTTTTCCAAATCCAAGACCCAAGGGAATTGGGGGAATTACGTTCCTGGAGCCTGCCCTATCTTCTTTGTCCATGTTTCATTCCTGCAAATTGGAAGCATTCCCAGGACTTAAACTGTCTGTGGACTATCTGCCTGGGAAATGGGGCTGTGGAGCTTAACAGTTTTCCTCAGCGCCTTTCTGCTTTCTCAGCCTCACACTGCTTAAATGGTGGCCAGCGGATTGAGAACAGATCACGTTCTTGCTGTGTTATTAATAAAATGCAAGGAGATGAATTCAGAGGACTCTAATTCCTTTTTTGCCATCATCTGGGAATGAGCTTAGGCAAATATTTAACCCCCAAGGCCTCTTCTATGAGATTTGGACAAGATGCATCTCAGAACCCTTCAGCTCTGCCATTCATTGGTTGTACAATAATTTAGGAATATGAAAATATTAATAGAGAAGAATTTATTTTCTACAAGAGGAAAATCTCCATACTCTCTCTTGTCACCCACCCCACGGGAGCCTGTCCCTGAGTGAGAGCTTTCCTCTACATTATGGAATCAGCACTTCTTCCTTCCTATTGGGAAACATATTTATGTTGATGTTTTTCACTTGAATTGCCATTTAAATATTTTAACATCTTTATATAACTGGGGCTTATGCTTTGCTGGTTGTTTCTTTTTTGTGTTTTTTTAAAGAGTCTTACTCACCCTGGGTAGAGTGCCATGGCATCAGCCTAGCTCATAGCAGCCTGCAACTCCTGGGTTCAAATGATCATCCTGCCTCAAGTCAGGTACCCACCAGGATACCCGACTAATTTTTCTGTTTTTAGTAGAAACAGGGTCCCACTCTTGCTCAAGCTGGTCTTGAACTCCTGAGCTCAAGGGATCCCCCTTCCTCGGCCTCCCACAGTGTTAGAATTACAGGCATGAGCCACAGCACCCCGCCTGCTTGTTTCTTTTAAATCACTCTTTTGCAATCTAATTTTATTGCTTGTCAACTGAGAATTGCATTTCTGCACTTCTAAATAGTTGCCCCAAACTTCACACTGGTTTTTCCTACTAAAAAACTGACCAGTGACCCTGGATTCTTAAATCTTATAAATTGACTAATAAAGAAATATTTTGCTACAGAGCCAGTCTTTATCTTTTGTCTCCTGGGTTTTATCCTTTAAAATGGGGTTATTCTTTTTTATAAATTTTTAACCTATGATCCTTGTGAGCGTGAGTCTAAAAATGTAGAATCAGCAGCTCTAGCCATTTTATGCTCTGGTCGAGTGGCTGAGTCAGGAACATAAAAAGGGCATACCTAAACATCGACCTATTTGTACCTACGAACAGCTGAGGATCAATTTTTGAATAGGTCCCAGTATCAAAATTTCTGCACTTTAACCTTTTCTAAATGCTAAAATGTGTCCATATCTGAACTCCAGAAGAGAAATAGTCATAGTCAGCAATGTCTGGCATAATCTAGAGTCCCCCAAAGTCTTTCTAATAATTAACAACAAAGAAAGCCAGTTTTGGGCGGTGCCTGTGGCTCAAGGAGTAGGGCGCCGGTCCCATATGCCAGAGGTGGCGGGTTCAAACCTAGCCCCGGCCAAAAACCACAAAAAAAAAAAAAAAAGAAAGCCAGTTTCTTCAAAGGGTCATGAACCCTTGCTGCTTAACTTCACGTGAAAATAGGAAACCTGGTGTGTATTTTGGCAGGGGATTTAGTTCACTCAGCTACTCAGCACTTTGCTATCACCTACTCAGCGCTAAGCCTCGGATCACAGAATAAAACAAGAGATCCTTACCAGCATCGAGCCCGCAGTCTAATGGGATATGCTGACAGCTCTAATGCGTTGTGAAAATACTTTAAGGGCCAATGCAGAGACCCATATGAGAGTCAAGAAGGAGGCAGGGGATGATGGCTCACGTCTATAATCCTAGCCCTCGGGGAGGCCACAGTGAGAGGATCACTGGAGGCCAGAGTGAGCAAGAGTGAGACCTCATCTCTCTAAAAAAGTTAAAAAACTAGCTGGGCATAGTGGCTCGCACCTGTAGTCCCAGCTACTGGGGAAGCTAAGGCAGGAGGATCATTTGAGCCCAGGAGTTTGAAGTTGCAATGAATTTTGATGATGGCACCACACTCTAGCCTGGGTGACTGAGTGAAACCCTGTCTAACAAAATAAAAAAATAAAATCACCAAGAAGGAAGGCCCTGTTCTAAAAGGGGGTGAGGATAGGAATAAGGAGTGGAGGAAGGTGGGGAAGGGTCAAAGGAGGTTTGTCATATAAAAGGTGAGTTGATTCAGTGAGCCCTAAAGGATGTCTACATAGTTAACCAGACATCTGTCAGGAAGAGTGTGAAATAGGGGGAAAGTTCTAGAAAAAGGAGCAGCTTGTGCAAATGTTAGGACCTAGAAAAACAGGATACACTCGAGGAGCTGTGGGAAAAATTCATCATGGCTCGAGCTCAGAGATTAGGAGGGTGTGGCAAGAAATGAGGCTACAAAGATGCTCAGGGCCAGATCTCTTTATTCTGGGTTTTATAGTTTAGTAAATATATTCATTCAGGACCTTTTCCACTTTCTGGTAGTTTTTCTCAAGATGAGGATGAAAATCTAAAACATATGTAATCTCAGAGAGAAAACATGTTCATTAAGGGAAGGATTGCTGGAATCTGCCCAGGAGTGTTTACAGAGTGTTAACACCACAGCCTGAGCAAGAGCAAGACCCTTCTCTACTAAAAAGATAGAAAAATCTGGGTACAGAGGCTCATGCCTGTATTCCCAGCACTGTGGGGGGCTGAGGTGGGTGGGATTGCCTGAGTTCAGGAGTTAGAGACTAGCCTGAGCAAGAGTGAGACCCCATCTCTATTAAAAATTGAGACTAGCTGGGCCTTGTGGCAAGCACCTGTAGTCACAGCTACTTGGGAGGCTGAGGCAAGAGGATCAGTTAAGCCCAAGAGTTTGAGGTTACTGTGAGCTAGGATGGCACAGCACTCTACCCAAGGTGGCAAAGTGAGACTGTCTCAAAAATTTAAAAAAAAAAAAAGTCTAAATAAATAAATAAATAAAAAGAATTTTTTAAAAAATAGAAAAACTAGCTTGGCATGGTGGCAGGGGCCTGTAGTCCCAGCTACTCAGGGGCTGAGGCAAAAGGGTCACTGGAGCCCAGGGGTTTGAGGTTTCTGTGAGTTATGATGCCACAGCACTCTAGCTTAGGGCAACAAACACTATCTAAAACACAAAACAGCTTTTCTCCAAAATATATTGATGCTTCTCTCTTGTTCTGTCCATTTCAGGAATGTACACATAGCTAATCCACGTGGTATAACGCTAAATCCTCTGCAGTCTAGGCTAGCCTCTGGTTCTCAAGATTCCATCTCCTTCTTTCCTTTACCCTCCAATACAGCACAATGAAACAGAACCTCAGCCGTACTGAATTATGTAGGGAGGTGCCGCAGTTGCACGGGAAAAGTTGTGGGTTTGCGGCCAGAAAACTAGATTCATGTCTTGGCCACATGACTCCCAGACTGTGACCTTGGACAAGATGCTTAACTTCAGTGAACCTCAGTTTCTTTATGTATGGAAGGACTAGCTTAGATCAGAAGCCTGTTGGGGGGCCAGGTGCAGTGGCTCGCACCTGTAATCCTAGCACTCAGGGAGGCCGAGGTGAGTGGACTGCTTGAGCTCACACGTTCAAGGCCAGCCTAAGCAAAAAAGCAAGACTCCGTCTCTACTTAAAAAAAAAAAAAATAGAAAATCTGAGGCAAGAGAATTGCTTGAGCCCGAGTTGGAGGTTGCTGTAAGCTGTGATGCCACAGCACTCTACCCAGGGCAACAGCTTGAGAATCTGTCTCAAAAAAAAAAAGAAGAAGAAGCTAATTGGGAAAATCAAAATGCATCCTGGGCATAAGAGCTGTCCCTGAAGGGGATGCCCAGCACCAATATGAAGTACAGTAGCCCCCTAACCCCAATCCACGGTTTCACTTTTCTTGGTTTCAGTTAACCTGAGGTCAATCATGGTCTAAAAATATTAAGTGGGAAAGTCTGGAAGTAACCATTCATAAGTTTGAAACTGCAGGCTATTGTGAGAAACATCATGAAGTCTCACGCTGTTGGACTTCACCCAGCCCAGCATGTGAACCATCCCTCTGTGCAGGGTGTAGGTGCTACAAATGCAACCTGTCCATGCTACAGACGCAACCTGTCCATGCTACAGACGCAACCTGTCCATTAGTCACTTGGTCTTCATCGTGATTATCATGTCCATAGTTGGGGTGTCACCGTGCTGTCTTCAAGTAACTCTTCATAATGGCCCCCCGAGTGCCAGAGTAATGATGCTGGCATATTGTTATAATAGTTATACTTTATTATTAGTTATTATTGTTAATCTCTTACTGTGCCTAATTTACAAATTAAACTTTATCAGACGTGGGTCTGTATAGGAAAAAAAATCCTACAAATTGTCTAGAGTTGGTAGGGCATAGTGGCTCCCACCTGTGGTCATAACACTTTGAGAGGCTAAGGAGCAGGAAGATAACTTGAGGTCAGGAGTTTGAGATCAGCCTGAGCAAGAGCGAGGCCCCATCTCTACAAAAAAATAGAAATATTAGCCAGGTGGTGGTAGACACCTGTAGTCATGGCTGTTCAGGAGGCTGAGATAGAAGGATTACTTGAGCCCAGGAGTTGGAGATTGCTGTGAGCTATGATGATGCCACTGCACTCTAGCTCTGGCGACAGACATAGAAACCTTGTCTAAAAAAAAAACAGTATAGAGTTGGATATTGGGGGTCTTAGAAAGTATCCCTCATGGATGAGGGAGGATTATTGTAGTTTTTTTCTGCAAAGGACACACCAAGCTTTCTCACATCTTTGTTTTTGTTTTGTTTTGTTTTGAGAATCTCCCTTTCACCCTGGGTAGAGTTGCATGGCGTCATAGCTCACAGCAACCTCAAACTCTTGGGCTCAAGCAATCCTCCTGCCTCAGCCTCCTGAGTAGCTGGGACTACAGGCACCCGCCACCACACCTAGCTAATTTTTTTTTTTTTTTTTTAGGAAAGACAGGGTCTCACTCTTTCTTGGGCTGGTCTCAAACTCCTGACCTCAGGTGATCCACCCACCTCAGCCTCCCAGAGTGGTAAGATTACAGGCGTGAGCCACTGTGCCCAGCCTCTACCACATCTTTGAATATGCTGATCCCCTGGCCAGCAATTTTCTTATTTACCCCCACCCACCATCTTTAACTTTAGGAATACCTTTTCCTCTTCCTTGAATTCAGTTCTAACGTATTCAGTAAGAATATTTTTTATATTTGTATTTCTATCTTGGGGCCACTTTTACTCCACCCATGTTATAATTGCTTTCTTACTTGTCTTTCTATACCTCCTGAAGTGTAATTCCTATCAGGGGGTCCAACCCTACCTTCTTTCTATCTCAAGAGTCACCCAGCACTGGGTGGGCCGGAATAAACTGGTCTGTTGCACATCTTTACCCGCTTAATGCCATACAATGCTGAAATTTGATTTAGTTAGTATTACTATAGACTTTCCTGAACTTTTATACCAGTTTCTGTAAGAATTTACCCTTAAAAAATAAATTCAACCAGGCAGTGGTAGAAGTTAGTGCTCTAATTACAGGAATGGGTATTAAAGTTGATGATGTGATGACATTTTTCTCTTGATAACCACTAATTATTAGGAATTAAACCTCTGGCCATCCCAATTTTATATCTGATGATCAGTATGTTCCAAAAATATCTGTTCTTTAATCATCTTCCGAGCATGTTACATGCCACTGGGGAGAGCTATCTAGTGCTGACACTCTGGATATTTATGAAATTGTTATTCTTCACAATTTTTGTGTAAGTTAAAACGCTGCTTGCTCATTAAAAAAAAGTTACCCAGAAACTTTCTGTGAATGGGATTGTCTTGCTCTCAGCTCCAGAAATCAGGACACTGTGGTCTTCACAGAGGCCAAACCTCTGTGGATATGTGAGTGGAAATCTGGGGAAGCTGAAGGTCAAGGTCATACTCATCCCAAGGGCGTTGCTCTGTTTTCTCCACTGGAATTTACTTTGTGTTTTGGTCTCTTCAAGTGTCAGTTCAACTGACTTACTGGCTTGGAGACCATAGTCCTCTCCCTTGGACTAGATTAACCTGGATGACGTCTCCACTTTTCTGTACAGGCAGCTGATGCTTGACAAAAAGCATCCTCTTAATGCCTGAAGTCTACCTGGGTAGCCAAGTTCATACATCCATTCATTGTCTGTGAAGCCCCCAGCTTTCTAAAGGGGGTCACACATTTTGCTAAAGGGACTCCCTGAGAATGTGCCCAAATGTCAGGAACAAAGGAGAAGTAAACTGCAAGTTCAGGGCCAAGTTCAGGAGCACTGAGGACATTTTATTCCCCCTATCTATAAAGAATGAGTTTCCTACATTTAGGTATGGCTGCTCTGAAGAGGCGCCAAATCTGAAATGCCCCCTGTTCTGCGAGGAAATTATTTCCCTTTAGTTAAACAAAAGAATAAAATCTCCATGGCTAGAGCTTGTGGTGGTTGCTCTGGAAAGGAAAGGCTGGTTCTATGATGGTCCCAGGCTCACCTAAGATGCTCACCTCATCCTTAGGATACATGGAATGCAGTTACTCCCAGTCCTTGTGAAGGGATAATACTTCACCTTTAAAATCCAAAGGTTTTTTAAAATCCTGCCAGACAAACCATGAAAAACCTTTCCTGTTTCTTCCTGCACTGTAAAGGAATTTAGAGCAAAACTCCAAAAAAGGAAATCATTATTAGCTACAGAAAAACAATCACACCTGAACGATAGTCAAAGTACCAACGCAAAGATTTCTGGTCCCATAAATGCTAGTAAGAGCTGCTTTTCTTTTCTTTCTCTTTTTTTTTTTTTTTTTTTTGGCAGTTTTTGGCGGGAGCTGGGTTTGAACCCGCCACCTCCGGTATATGGGGCTGGTGCCCTATTCCTTTGAGCCACAGGTGCTTCCCAGGGGCAGTGATTTTCAATTGGTGTGCCCTGAGAGGCTCTTAGGTGTCCTGCAAACATTTTTAAAGATCATTAATTATTTTTGAAAGAAATTCAAAGCACAATAAGTATATTGGTTTTTATACTTTTTTTATGAACATAATTTAAGTGTGCCACGGAAGTTTAACTATAGGTTCAAGTGTGCAGTGAGATTAAAAACCTTGAAAAGCACTGGTCTAGGGTGGCGTGCCCCATGCCCGTGGGCGCAGCCTTGCTCTGCCTGGCTCCGGTTCTCTCAGCTCACACCCAGCAAGACGGGCTCCGCAGCCCCTACTAGCCCTGGAAGAGTGTGACTCGCCTCACTACAGGACTAATTGATAAAAGTCCTTAGGCAAAGTCCCCAGTCCCCACTAGACGGGTCCTCCCGTCCTGTGAGCAGAGACGAGCCCATTTCCCAGATTTCAGAGCAGTGCAGTTTGGCCCTGCTGAGCCCCACTGAAGAGTTCAAGTTCATCTGAGCCCGGTCCAGTCGCTCTGCCGTCTGAATTCCTCCCGTGGTGCTGGAGCGCGCGGAGCACACGTCGTAAGTACCCAGGTCACACGCGGGAAGGATTATCCGCAGGGGGTAGGATGAGCGTTCCGTCCCAGGTTCAGCCTGGAAACAGCACTAGAAGATACAGAAAATGGGATGAGAAACTTGAAATCCCACCGGGAAGCTGGGAGGAAACCTGAGGAGACTCAGCAGAGAGTAACTAACCAAGGGACGGCGTGAGTAACCAGAGCTTCTGAGTCTGTGAACTTCACAAAAGGGTTCAGAAAAGAACCAGAGAGGACAAGCCGGAAGAGGAGGAAACACGGAGCAGGAGCCCGGGTGGGGGCTGCCGGCCAAGGAGAGGAGGCGACTGTGAAACCCAGACGGGGCCTGAAGGTCAAAAGCATCACCGGGACAAGCGCCCGACGCCGCGGCGCGCCGCGTTCTGCTGCCGGAGCCCGAGCGGCCGCCGCGCACAGAGGGCGCTTTATTCAGCCCGCTGCTCCCGGTTACTGCCCCATCTCAAGTGTCCCAACAAGGAGGTGATCGGACTAGAAATGAGCAGAGGGAGGGCCCCCAGCTGGCAGGATTGTAAATTGGGCCCACCAACTCGAGACGCAGAGCCGCCTCTCCATCCAGCACAGCCCAGGGTGGGAATTCGGAGCGCAGGACGGGCGGGGCGCGCGCGGGACCCGACCGCACTATTTTATGAAATGGAAAGGGGGACAGAGGGCAGGCCACTCCACGCTTCTGTCCCAGTGAGGGAAGGAGACTTTGCCCACTGTCCCCCGCGTGACTGACCTGATAGCCACAGTAAAGTGGGCGGTGGAATCAGGAGTCTGTCCCTTTACCTGCAACCAGCACACTGGCTTTCCTTAATTCTCCTTGGACACTTGTACCTCCTAAGTGGTGCTGGGTCTCTCGTCCCCAAAAGACTTGGGAACAGGGTTTCTTCGTATCATCCACTCCTCCTCCTCTCTAGCTTTCCACTGTTCTGTCTTCCTGATCACCTGAGTATCTCCTGCCCTAAAGCCTTGTTTTAATTGAGTGCTTCTGTCTGTCTAGGGAGTATTTTTTAAAAATTTGTGTGCCAAACCTCATGCCCAGACCAATAAGAAGCTCTGGGAGTGCAGCCTGGGAGGCTACTTTTTAGACACACCCAGATGAGTCCTGGGTGCCATCAGCATTGGCAGCCGCTGGCCAAGTTCCTGCAGGACAGAATCCTTCCTGGAGCGGACTAGTCACTCTAAAACAGCCAGTGCCTGGGTGGCTGGGAAGGTCCCTGCTGGCCCTTGTGGTTGCTGTCTGCTGTTTCTGCAGACACCCCTTTACATTATCTTCTCCAACCTGCATAACCTCCTGGAGAGGGAACAAATCTGTGTTTGGTAACCCCTAGTCTGAGAAGGTCACCCTATACGGTACTGCGAAATTCCATAGGCTCTTTCTAGCTTATCAGCCTGACTCAGAGGATTCGCTGGGATTCCCACAGTGTAAATCTCTGCCTTGGCCAGAGAGTGGTGCTGAAGGCTTGTTCAGTTCTCAGAGAGCTGAAGAACAGTAGTTTTCTGCTAAAGACCCAGGGTGTTAAGCTGCCTGCTACTCCTGAGTTATCAAAGTGGGCAGGGGACAGCAGAATCGGACTGTCACAGTATCCCCCACAGGGACTCCCTGGAGTTCAGGCCTCAGCCTTCTTTAGCTTCTCAAAATGTTCCAGAGAGTAGTTTAGCAAGTAAACTTCTTGAACTGGAAGGCCACTTGGGAATCTGTTACATCCTTCTCCACAGGGGCAGGGTTCAAGGACATCTATTTCTAACCTGACTGCAAGTCTTGTTGTCAGCACAGAGCCTATGGGGTAGACTAAGCTTTGGGGGTGGCTGACCCTCCAGTCTCAGGAAAGCTTCCCCTTAAAGGAAATGCTCCCTAATCCTGAGGGTCCCGGGCACTGGGGGTGTACACAGGGGACTAGGGATGGGCAGGGACTCTCAGATGAAGTGTCGGGCCGGGGTTGGGGGAGGAAGGGGGATGAACTCACTGTTTAGGTTCCTGGGAGTCTCAGAATCAGGTGTGAACATCCTCGTGGTTAGAAGCCAGTACCCTGTTGCAGAAACTTCCCTATCCATTTCAGTGCTTGCAGAATAGGAAAGAGTGATTTATAATTTTCGTATGTTGGATTTAAGGTGATTCATAGTTCAGACAGGACAGGCCAGTGAGCTATGGACAACAAGGATTTCCAAGACTACATTAACATGAACAGGAGACAGCCACATAACTAGGGAGTTTCCCTTCACAAAGATGCTCTATAAAAAGTCAGTTTTTCCATGTGCTCAAACCAAATGAAACTCTAGCCCTGCTAATTTAACTTGTGTGGACTTCAGTCAGTCTAGGATTTTGCTGGTAATCTAGGTATTCCAACTTCGGTGACAACTTTGCTCAATAAGGTAGCTCAGCCATCGGCTGTGCTGCTGTGACCCTGTCCATCACATTCCTACCAGGGTCAGCTCACCACCTGACCCTGTCCATCACATTCCTAACAGGGTCAGCTCACCACCTCACACTCCTAAGCATGCTCCTAAATCTTCATGGATTTACTGAACTAGCAAGATCCCTTCCAGGGTGACACCAGGTCAGAATCACCCCAGAGTCAGACTGTTGGTCAGTACTTCACTTTATTGTGGTAGACTCATATCAAAAAGAAGCAAAGAATAGGCGCGGCGCCTGTGGCTCAAGCGGCTAACACATACACCTGAGCTGGCGGGTTCGAATCCAGCCCGGGCCCGCCAAACAACGACGACGGCTGCAACCAAAAAAGAGCCAGGTGTTGTGGTGGGCACCTGTAGTCCCAGCCACTTGGGAGGCAGAGGCAGGAAAATCGCTTGAGCCCAGCAGTTGGAGGTTGCTGTGAGCTGTGATGCCACAGCACTCTACCCAGGGTGACAGCTTGAGGCTCTGTCTCAAAAAAAAAAAAAGAAGCAAAGAATAAGAAAACATCATCAAATAAAAGATTTGTTTGTGGCCAGGTGTGGTGGCTTGTGCCTGTAATCACAGCGCTTCGGAATGCCAAGGTGGGAAGATCCCTTGAGCCCGGAGTTGGAGGTTACAGTGAGCTTAGATTACACCACTGCACTCCAGCTTGTCCAACAGAGGGAGACCCTGTTTTAAAAACCAATGGAAAAAAGAGATTTGTTTCCAAATTTCAAGAAGCGACTTTCTGTTCATGTTCCATGGCCAGTTCAAATTGATGGTTATAGTTTTGAGATATTGCACGATTCACACTCTTCATAGCAAGACAGCTAAATACTGTGTCTGCTCGAAAAGAAATAGACTAATACACTCGCCGAAGATTTGCAGCATCAAAGACTTGAGCCAAAATGAGTCTCATTAATCCAGAGGTAACACGGAGTCATCCAGGAAATGTAATTCGTGTGATGTGGGAGCGCTGTCCCCAGGGCAGTCTGCTCTTGGAGATGGACTGCCCCTGTAAATCAGTGACTGGTACCTAAGCTTGGCCTTGCCGTGCACTTCTCTGCCTTACCCAGGCTTCAGTGAGTATGGGTTGGCAGCAAGCTGAGAAGCTGGTGGGAAGGGGAGCTACAGCTGTCTTCCTCCCTCAACAAAGGAAGCCACATAGCCTTCCCAGCCTGGGATGTCCACAAGGCTGTGTTGGCCTTGGCAGCACTGGTCTGTCCCCATCTATGTCCCTTCTCCTCTCCCCACGGGGTGCAGTGTCTCCGCATTACACAGGTGGTGGCTCAAATTCAGCAAGTCTAAACTCCAACCCTTCCTTTCCAATTCTCCAGGCCAGCACCTTCCTCAGATGGACACGCCTCCTTCTATTCATGGTACGCAGCCTCCTGTAACCTCTGAGGCCCACCCCTTCCCACATCCATTCCATTCCGGGGCCGTGTTCTCCCTCTTCCCTCTATTCCCACTGCTGCAAACCTTGAATGAGGCCCTCATCCCATCCCTCTGCAAAGACCTCCAAGATCATCTCCAGCAATGTCACTTAGATCATGTCACTCGGGCATTGAGGAGCACGCTGGACCTCAGAGCCCTACCTCATCTGCCTGGCGTGGTGCTCCAGCCACACGAGTCTCAGCCCCTCTCTGCTGTACAACCCTTCCTTTCCCCAGCCAGCAGGGTGTGCCCACTGTTCACGGCAGACAGGCCTATTCCTGCCTGCACAGCCCTGTTTAGGCAGGTCCCTTGCCTTCTGCCTTTCTGACAGAAGTCCAAGTTTCGAGATGAAAAGTAATAGCTAATACTTACTGAATGTTTGCCCCATGCCAGGCACTGAGCAAATTGCTGTATCTTGTTTGTTCCTTCAGATGACCTAATGTCTTGGATAGTATTATCCCATTTCACAGATAAATCAACTGGGGGAAGTTATAAAGATTGTACAATGTTATGTAACTCAGGGGTGGTAGAGCAAAATTCCTGACTACAAGCCCACGCTCTAAATTCGCTGTAATCTATCCCCCCAGCATTTTGTTCTCAGTCGAAATATGCTAAACCTCCCCACACCACCCCAGTAGATTATATCTAGAGAAAGGGAAGCAGTTCTTATATACTTTTGCTCTAGACAATGCTTGGCAGGACCCCAACAGTATAATTGGCTCTTCATTCATACTACAGGGTAAATGACTAACAGTAGCTCCCATAGGCAGAGAGTCATTTGCCTTAAACTAAAACGCTGATGTTAAATCTGGCCTATATTGCTTAAAACTTAGTACTTTGTCCTCCTCCCCTTGCTGTCCTCAGCTGACACCCTGAGACTGTATGCTAGATTCCTAGACCAGGGGCCACTCCGTCACCCCACCCCTGGAAGTTCCCTAAATGACTCGCGTTGGCAGATGGCTCTGCTCTTTAATTAGCCATACAGTTACTGCTTCCCCTTATTTAATATCGGGAAGCGCCCACTTGTTTCATCCCCTTCCCCCTCTTGGCCCTAGTGCCTTCCTACTATTCTTTTCCCATTTTGTACTTTTGTTTGGTCCTTTTCTCTTTAATGCATTATCAGAATCCCATCTCAACCTAGGGAACTTTGCCAAGTTGTCTGAACTCTTTATCTCCATATGTGGTATCCGAGATCTTTCTTAAACCCTACTTTTCCCTTATTTGGTATTAATGCACAGACTCTTGTGTGAACTATTCCAAGACCCAGCATCATGAAGAATCAAGATGCTTGCTAATCTACCAGAATTTGGAGAAGTCCTCATATTCAGTTACCTTAGCCATGGTAGTAAGTACTCAGTGAGAACCCAGGGTGAGAAAGAAACCCTTTGTTTTTGATGTAAGGATGAGGGATGGTCCTTTCCTTCTAGCAGACCTTCTCAGTGGGATTTACTGTGAGTGATACATGTTCGAATTAATTTGCATTCCTTGGCTCGGCGCCTGTGGCTCAAGCAGCTAAGGCGCCAGCCACATACACCTGAGCTGGCGGATTCAAGTCCAGCCCAGACCCACCAAACAACAATGACAGCTGCAACCAAAAATAGCTGGGCGTTGTGGCAGGTGCCTGTAATCCTAGCTACTTGGGAGGCCAAGGCAAAAGAATCACTTGAGCCCAGGAGTTGGAGGTTGCTGTGAGCTCTGATGCCACGACACTTTACCCAAGGGTGACAGCTTGAGGCTCTGTCTCAAAAATAATAATAATAATATTTGCATTCCTTGGTCCTACGCTAATTGGTTGGTGAATGGGCTGTACTCAAGCATCATCACTTATAGCAAGAGAAATTTGGACAGAAGATTAAAGAAAACCGGGATGGATGATCTGACCGTCAGGTAGCTGTAACACCACTTGGGTTAAGTAGCTTGGCAACGTGTACGCTGATGGGTTTGCAGGACACTGCCTAGCTTCGCCATTCTGTTTGGCTGAACATGTTATGTTGTTCTGAAGTTGCTGCTGCCCTTTGCCCACTGTATAAGGTCTAGGCTCTCCCTCCTTCCAGTCAACAGGAAGGGCATCTGATTGCACAGTCTCTGACTCAGTTCTGAGTCCATCAGACCCTGGCACCTCCACTTAGCCCAGCTGGGGGAGTGTTAGAGAGCAGTGGTGCTCTAAGCGCTGTGAAACTAACTCTGGCCCTGACAGGACTTCAGAAAAGAAATAAGCTATAAAAACTGTCCAGGGGAAATGGACCTTTAGACTTTGCACACCAAAAGTGTACAGTGCACACTGCCTGAGTGAAGGGCACACTTAACAACTTTGACTGAATCTGCATAAAAACAAATTATATAACGAAAATGTGTGTACCCCCTAGTATTCTGAAATTAAAAAAAAAAAAAAAAAAGACACTTCAGGCCAGGTGCAGTGGCTCACACCTGTAATCCGAGCACTCTGGTAGGACAAGACAGGTGGATTGCTTGAGCTCAGGAGTTTGAGACCAGCCTGAGTAAGAGCGAGACTCCATCTCTAATAATAGCCAAGTGTTATGGTGGGCATCTGAGGCAAGAGGATCGCTTGAGCCCAAGAGTTTGAGGTTGCTGTGAGCTGCGATGTCACAGCACTCTACACAGAGCAACAGGACTGAGACTATGTCTCAAAGAAAAGAAACTTCAGACTGAGAACATCAAATGAAGGGTTGAGCATAGAGCAGAGATGAGAGGAGGGAAGACATTCCAAGTTGGCAAGTTCATCAGCATAAAAGCAAAGGTTCTAGAAGGGGTGATGAGCATGAAATGGTCAACAAGCTGGGGTGCTGGGGGCAGAGAACGAATTTGGGTAGAAGTGAGAAAGAGGAGTGAGTTGATAGAGCAAAAATGGAAGAGCTGACAGAGGAATGAAGAAAGCATTGAAGAAAAAAATATGTGGTTAAAACATAATATTGAAGGATAGAAATTGACTATTGGGAAAATTTTGATTTGGACCATTTCCCAGGCTCCATGGACTATATTCAGCTTTAAAACATGACCTCTCATGACATCTTCTATTCAGTTATTTCAAATGAAAAAAAAAAAAAAAAAGGCTAACTAGGTAATGGGTGATGCCAAACTCTCCATGCCTGGGGGTAGGAACTGTCACCAGTCACATACGCTGCATTTAGGTAGTTGAGGAGATGCTGAGTGCAAACAATGAGGGCTCCAGAACCTGCAGTGGAGCCTCAGAACCTCACAAGTTTCAAAGATGCCATGTGATTATGATCCGGGGCACACTCGTGACAGGTGCGCTTATTCCCAAACACAAAGAGAAGATTCTCAGATGCACCCTGGTTTCTTCTTTAAAAGTGGTCAAGGGGCTTGTCCAAGGTCTTTGGCTATAAATGGGAGGCCGGGATCCAGAGCCAACTGTTTTGTCCCCAAGAGTGCTTTGTCTTTTTTTTTTTTTTTTTTTTTTTTAATAGTAACATGGGGAGGACATCTCAGGTCATGGCTGGAAAGTGCTTTGTGCCGTGTAAGAGATGAGGAAATTGCTCACATACTTCTTTAACTTGACCCCTGCCTGTGCTTTTTATAGGATAACGAGTTTTAACTCTGCCCTCTCTGCCACAACTTTCTATAAAATCAGCTTGGATGGCTTTCTGGTCACATTGAAAATTAACTCCCATCATGGTCTTTTCCTCATGACATTTATGTTTCTGAGAACTGCCCTCCTGAGACTCTTCAGAAGCAAGTTGTAATATTCCACCTTTAAATCCATCAATTTCCAAAGCTTGCTTCCTCTATCTCTGATGATATTTCAGAACTCAGCTACTTGTAGATTACGGAACATTCCTAATGCAACCTGGTAGTCTGTGGGTCATTTGTCTAGAATTCAATTAAAAGCTGCTGAGGAGGAGGATGCCAGTTACCTGGAGATTCTGCAGGAGACTTTGAACTAATTCTAGTTAAGGTGGCACTGATGTGTTAAGTTGAATTTTTGTTTTCTTCCCAACTGAGAACTTTATTCTTCCTGCTACGTCTTCATTTAGGATCTGAGTTTCCTCATTTCTTTTTTCCTTTCTTCTCCTCTTCTACCTCCTCTCCTCCCTTCTTTCTTCTTCTTTCCATTTAAGGCAGAGTTTTTCAACCTTTTTTATCTCACTGCACACTCGAACTTATAGTTAAACTTCCACAGCACACTTAAATTATGTTGATCAAAAAAGAGTAAAAAAAGAATATATTTACTGTGCCTTGAACTTTTTTTGAAAATAATTTAATTAATGATCTTTAAAAATGTTTGTGTCACACCGATTGAATGTCACTGGTTTAGGCCAGGCACAGTGGCTCATGCCTGTAATCCTAGCACTCTGGGAGGCCGAGGGAGATGGATTGCCTGAGCTCACAGTTTTGAGATGAGCTTGAGCCAGAGCAAAACCCTGTCTCTAAAAATAGCCAGGCATGGTGGCAGGCACCTATAGTCCCAGCTACTTGGGAGGCTGAGGCAACAGAATCACTTGAGTGCAAGAGTTTGAGGTTGCTGTGAGCTATGATTGCACAGCACTCCACCGAGGGTGACAAAGTGAGACTCTGTCTCAAAAAATAAAAAGAGGAAATCACTGGTTTAAGAAATGATTAAAAAAGGAAAGACCAGGAGGGACTCTGTGGCTCACATCTGTAATCCCAGCACTCTGAGAGGCCAAGGTGGGTGGATCTCTTGAGCTCACAAGTTCAAGACCTGCCTAAGCCAGAGCAAGACCCCGTCTCAAAAAAAAAAAAAAAAAGTAGATGAGTGTTGTGGCGGGTGCCTGTAGTCCCAGCTACTTGGGAGGCTGAGGCAAGAGAATCACTTGAGCCCGAGAGTTTGAGACTGCTGTGAGCTATGACGCTACAGCACTCTACCAGGGGCAAGAAAGTGAGTCTCTGTCTTAAAAGAAAAAAAAGGAAAGACACCCCCCCCCCCGGTGGTTTAGTGGTTAGGACAAGAAAAGTTTACTGGACAAGAGTTGTAAAAACTAGGGGAGCAAGAAAATGTAGTTAGAGGATTGAAAGGGTTCAAAAGACCAAGAAGTAACTCAGCTATGTAAGGTAGAAGAGAAAATGGGATAATTGATCAAGGACAGTCCTCTGAGATAGGAAAATATGGGTAGGTTTTGTGGACTTTTCACATCAGCCACCAGGCAGCTCTGCAGGCAGCGTGGTGCTCTCTGGAGTTGCCCAGGGAGAATGAAGGGCAGAGGGACTCAGTGTGCCGTCAGGTCTCCTGCGGACAGGATGTTTGCCAGACACATGTTTGAGCAGCCTTTGGTCTTTAATGGAACAAGGGCAAGGATAAATAAATAATCAGACCTATCCTGGTGTTTGTCCTTACACATTTAAAAATTCTGTGACTTCTTTTAAATGGAAACCAAACGCTGTACATGACGTAGGTGGTGACGTCGTTGACCCTGACCTGACTTTGAGGACTGATTTTGAGCTTTCTGGAGGGGAACAATAGCTCAGAGTGAACTAAAAATTCCTTTACTTCAGGAACACTTTTTTACTACTGGTGGGAGTGCAAACTAATACAGCCTCTTTGGATGGAAATATGAAGAATCATCAAAGAACTCAAAGTAGACTTTCCACTGGATCCTGCAATCCCATTATTAGGTATCTACCCACAAGAAAGAAAGTCATTTTACCATGAGGACATTTACACTAGAATGTTTATCGCAGCTCGTTTCACAATCCCCAAGATGTGAAATCAACCCAAGTGCCCATCCACACATGAATGGATTAACAAACTGTGGGATATGTCTACCTTGGAATACTATTCAGCCATTGAAAAAGATGGGGACTTTATATCTTTTGTATTAACCTGGATGGAGTTGGAGAACATTCTTCTTAGGGAAGTATCACAGAATGGAAAAGCACGTATCCCATGTACTCAATACTAATATGAAACCAATAGACAAACAACTACACTCCCACACAGGAGAAAAACACAATTAAAATCAAGTGGGGGGCGGCCGTGCCTGTGGCTCAGTGGGGAAGGCGCTGGTCCCATGTACTGAGGGTGGCAGGGTCAAACCTGGCTCCGGCCAAACTGCAACAAAAAATAGCCGGGCGTTGTGGTGGGCGCCTGTGGTCGCAGCTACTCAAGAGGCTGAGGCAGGAGAATCGCCTAGGCCCAGGAGTTGGAGGTTGCTGTGAACTACGTGACGCCACAGCACTCTAAGTCTACCAAGGGCGATAAAGTGAGACTCTGTCTCTACAAAATAAAATAAAATAAAGTGGGAAAGGGGGAGGCGGGAGGGGGACTGGTAAGTTCCCACCTAACGGGCACCAAGTAAGGATAGAGGGCACACCTCCTGGGTGAAGGGCACAGCTACAACTTGGACTTTGCCTAACAAATGAAAACAATGTGACTTCATCATCTGTACCTTCCTATTACTCTGAAATTTAAAAAAATAAATAAATAATAGCAATTCCTCGACTCCAGAACAGAAACAAATTCTTCATCTGCTTGCCCCTTTGTAGATAAAAGGCAGAGTGGAAAGAGAAGTTCTTTGGCAGAGTCATTGAGAGGCGTGCTCTCCTGAGGTAGCGCAGAGCCTTCAGGAATTGAGTTCTCAGCAAGTACGGATTGGAGATGATGGTTGGCCGTGGGATTGCTTACCCGTGACACTTGTGGGCTGATGGGGAGAGGCGTGCAGAGCCGCTGCGGCTGCCATTCCGGTCCACTCCAGCGTTACCATCTTTTCTCTTCCACCTGAGACTCGCCCTCTTAGTGTCTCTGCCGAGTCACCAGTCAGCTTTTGTCACCTTGTGTCATCACTCCCCTTGTTTTAAAGCTGCTGTGTTCTGCCTTATTGAGCATTTCTCCAGGGAAGTGCGAAACTTCCCTGCACACTTTGGGGGGAATTTCCAGACCAGCTAAGTGGCAAAGAACCAAGCACAGTTTAGTGAGCAGACGTCCCGGGAGGTAACAAAGAGAGAGGGCGGAAGGCTGAGCCCTGGGGATTGTCCCCACCCGGGGAGCCAGCTGGGGGCGGGCCTCTCGAGTAGGTCTGCAGGTCACTTAGATGTTGCTCTAATCATTTAGCGATCGGAATTTCCTTGGTAAGAGTCTACAGATCAAAACCAAAAGGCCTTTCTGCAGACCAGCACTCCCCAGTGTAGACTTTGTTTGGGAAGCATTTCACTATGATCGTGCCTCCAGCATTCCTTCCAGGATATTTGAAGTGGCCCAGGGTTTTGGTAAACGTTGTTTCAGTAAACTCCTCTGCCCTTCCACTCCTCACCCCAACAGGAGTCAGCAAATAATACAGATATCTGTGCTGTGGAAACTCTGTCAAATTCCAGGGCAGCCTGGTCGCAGAACTGACAAAATCACAGATGATCTTAGGGAAGCCCAGGTGGTGACTCAGTCTATTCAGGTAAAGTATTCCAAGAATGGGGAGGAAGGAAAAGGCGCCCACTGCATGATTTTTTTTTTTTTTTTGAGACAGAGTCTCACTTTGTCGCTCTTGGTAGAGTGCTGTGGCGTCACAGCTCACAGCAACCTCAAATTCTTGGGCTTAAGCGATTCTCTTTCCTCAGCCTCCCAAATAGCTGAGACTACAGGTGCCTGCAATGCCTGGCTATTTTTTGTTGCAGTTGTTGTTTAGCTGGCCCAGGCCGGTTTGAACCCACCAGCCTTGGTGTATGTGGCTGGCACTGTAACCACTGTGTTATGGGCGCCGAGCCAACAGCGTGATTCTTGAAGCCCCTGGTGATCACACTCACTCAGACTATTCCTGGGTTCAAGTGTTTTTGAAGGACTCCTGCTTCCCCTGGAATATTCTGATTCTTGGAATAATGAGATTATTGGCGGGGGATAAATAGGCTAGATCTGCCCTCTAGTCAGCGTTCCCATTTTAGTACAGTTGATTTCTAAATCACGTCATGGTTGTTGGTGCAAAGACAGACACCCAGACCGATGGAACAGAATAGAGTCCAGAGGCAGAACCACACATGGAAAGTCAATGGATTTACCACAAAGGCATTACTATGATTCAATAGGAAAAGGACGGTCATTTCCATGAATGGTGCTGAAGCAAGTGGACGTCCTTTTGGGGAGGGGAAATGAACCTTGACCTCTACCGCACAGAATAAAGTGAAATTAATTCAACATGTATCAAAAACTTAAATGTGAAAGGGAAACCATAAAGGTTTTAGAAGAAAACAGATGCTGATAGCCTTGAACTAGGCACAACTTTTCTTAAACAGGATACAAAAAGCACTACCCATTAAAAAAAAAACTTGATAAATTGAATTATATTAAAACATAACAAGAACATGTATTTAAAAATTATGCCATGAGAAAAATCCACAGCCTGTCTTCATCATGTGTGACAGGAACGCAGGCTGGATTTCTCCCGTGAGCACCCCAGAACCTGCCCGGGACTGAGAGTGGTGACTCTGCGCCTGTATTGACAAGGGAGACGCAGGGTAAAATAAGTAGGTTTTTTCCAAGGCTGAGGGACTCAGATCCTCACAAAGCAACCATCTTGCATTCCTTGTGTGGTTTGGATACATGAGAGGCAGCTTTGTTCCTGAGCCCCTCCAGACCTCCAGGACACTGGGATTCTTCTGAGAACAATCCCTTGAGATCAGCTCTGAGGTCCTCCTGCCAAGTCTGTGTGTGGGAAGGAGAACAGAGCAGCGTGAGGGCCCTCAAGGGCTGGGTGAAAGCAGTTCAAAGTCCAGCCAGATCCGCCTGTGTGCTGGCCAAGCCCTGGGGGTCCCAGGCCCCTAGAGAGAGCCCAGGAGGGGTGAGGCCCAGCCCTTTCCAAGAGCTCCGTATTGGTGAGTCCAGACTAGGAAGCATCCGAGATAGCCAGAAACATTAAATGCAGCAGCAGCACACGCTCCAAGTCCATACAGGCAACAGAGAAGCCAAGAGCCCTGACGGCTCCCTGTTCAAACCTGCGGTTTGGGGGCAAGGGAGCACAAACCTGTTTAGATCTTTCCAAACTTTGATTGTTTTGTACATTCTTAGAGAGGGAAAAAAATATATGTATCCCAAGAGATTTTTAAAAATCAGCTTCTAATACTTTAAATGAGTAAGAAAATCTTGCATCCTGAGGTCACTTCCTTTCTGTTTCTCGAAATTACAGTGTGCTGGAAATAGCCTGTTGTAAAAGGGGAGGCCTCATGTCCTTTGAATGCTGATTATGCTGGAAAACTTTCCAGGCCTAAAGGGGAGGTTGTCCCTTTCCCAGGACCCTGATGCAAGATGACCCCGGGGCAGTCGGATGTTTCACTAGGCTGGGAGGTCCAAGGCAGCAGAGATTCACAATTCCGAAAGGATAATTAACTCGTGCATTCATGAGTAAGGGTCAGGTTTCCTTCTGCAGTGGCACTCTGTCCCACCCGCTGACCCAGGCTCCCTGCTCTGCATCCCCTCCTCGGTGGGCTGTCCTAAGTCTCTCCCAAGGCCCCTGGTGACTGAGCCCTGGCACACAGAATCAGCAGAAGTTAATACTATTATAATCACCACTCCCTAAAAAGTGGGTGTATGTATCTATTTTACTGCAGAGGTTGTGGACCCGGCCCCTCCGGAGAAAGAGCAGTAAGCGACCACGTGTTTTCTCACTATGCGTTGATTTCAAAAGTGTGTTTCAGAGCTGATCCAGAAATCACACAGAGTTTATTTTTATCAGCCCCAGGGAATGTGTAAAGGATCAAAGTTCCCATATAACGTATTTAGGCATCAGTCTAAATAAGTTGATCAGAGCAGGCAACAGCAGATTTTTTCCTTTAAGGGCCAGATAATGAGCCTTTTAGGGCACACAGCCTTGGCCACAACTGCAGTAGCAGCCTGAGACAGTCGTGAACACGTGGGCATGGCCGTGTTCCAGTAAAACTTTATTTCATGGACATTGACACGTGTATTTCTCACTCTTTGTCCACATGTCATGAAATACCATCCTTTTTTTTAACCACTTACAAATTCCAGCACCGTTCTTAACTTGCAGGACTTGCAAAAATAGGTGGTGGGCCAGGTGTGGGCCCTGGGCCAGAGTTTGCTAACCCCAGGACCCGAGAGTTGTGTACAGCTCGTATAGCCTGTGGCTAGGAGGAGAGAGAGTTATAGAAATACCTGTACAGCTCAATAATGGACCACCTTGGTGGAAAAGGGCATGGAGAGGGATTCAGCTCTCCTAACAGGCATGAGAGCTCGTGAGGTGAGAGCAGTGGTGAATTGGCAATCTACACCTGTGGTGTTGAGGGGCACGCGATCAGCCTTATATGAGGCTGGAGGAGCAGGCAGTTGGGAGCGTGCGCATTCTATCACGGACCCGCTTACTCTGACTCTGACTCCTCTCCTGCCTGCAGAACACCAGCACGGCGTCTCTCTGCTGAAGATTACCAAGCTCTGCTAAAGACTAAGATCTATCTTTCTAAGAAGACTGCTTTACTCTCTCTAAGACACTCTCTCTCTCTTTCCAGCTAAAGTAGATAGCCCTCAGGCACCTAAGAGAAACTGTTCCTGAGCAAGGTAACTTAGCAGTCTGTGTCTGGAACCTAGTTAAGCCAAGCCCGAGACCTGGCCAGTCCTGGGCCCAGACAAGTGGTGTCAGAAGTGAGGTGTGACAGAGTCCTACCGTGTTAGTAGCAGAAAGGGTCCACAGCACTGATGCTGACTCTGAGTCAGGGCCTTTTGACCAAAGGGAGCTGTGGTGCCAAAGGTGAGTGGTGTGCTCCAGAATCGCAGGGGATGGGGAGGTGTCATCTGGCGTCTCAGGCGGTCCCATACCTGCTGACCCTATTTAGGCACCCCCATTTGCCAATGGCCCCTGCCAGGGTAGTGCTCACTGAGAAGGCACACACAATGCTCCTGGGGTTTCTCTTCGTCCTGGCCTTGGCAGGCTTAGATCCTAAGCTTCTTGAAGCAAGGGCATCCTCTTGCCTGGGGGGCTTAGCACATTTTCTTTTTCTTCCTTTTTTTTTTTTTCTATTTTTTTTTTCTTTTTCAGACAGTCTGACTCTGTCACCCTAGGTAGAGTGCCATGGCATCATAGCTCACAGCAACCTCCAACTCCTAGGCTCAGGCCTAGCATGGCGGTTCATGCCCGTAATCCTAGCACTCTGGGGGGCTGAGGCAGGGGGGAATCACTTGAGCTCAGGAGTTCAAGACCAGCCTGAGCAAGAGCCAGACCCTCATCTCTAAAAATAGACAGGCATTGTGGCAGGCACCTGTAGCCCCAGCTACTCAGGAGACTGAGGCAAAAGGATCTCTTGAGCCCAAGAGGTTGCTGTGAGCTATGATGCCACAGCACTCTACCAGGGTAACAGAGGGAGATTCTGTCTCAAAGAAGAAAAACAAAACTCCTGGACTCAAGCAATCCTCTTGCCTCAGCCTCCTGAGTAGCTGGGACTACAGGCACTCACCACAATGCCAGGCTGGTTTCTTTTTCTATTTTTAGTAGAGACAGGAGGCTCACTCTGGCTCAGGCTGGTTTCAAACTCCTTTTCGAACTCCTGAGCTCAAGCAGTCCACTCACGCTGGCCTCCCAGAGTGCTGGATTACAGGCCTGAGCCCCTGGCCTACTTAGCACATTTTCAGATATCCTCTTGAGATTTTTTTCTTTCATTATCCAAGGAGCAGTCATCTGTTGCCTCCCTCCCCCTCCAAAATAAATTATATAGAAATAATGATAAAAAAAGAAAACCATTAAACTTTTTTTTTTTTTAAGAGACAGAGTCTCACTTTATCGCCCTGGGTAGAGTGCCGTGGCATCACACAGCTCACAGCAACCTCCAACTCCTGGGCTTAGATGATTCTTTTGCCTCAGCCTCCTGGGGAGCTGGGACAACAGGCGCCCGCCACAACGCCCGGCTATTTTTTTGTTGCAGTTCAGCCAGGGCTGGGATTGAACCCACCACCCTCAGTATATGGGGCTGGCGCCCTACCCACTGAACCACAGGCATCGCCCCCATTAAACTTTTTGAAACTAAAATTTCACCACCCTAATAGGAAAGTCTCAGATAATACAAAACTGCTGGTAAATTAAAACTCATTTAAGCATGGTCTGGGAAAGAAGAATATTTTAACAACAAATCTTTCTTCCTACTTGTTTTTGTTTTTTTTAGATTATGTGTTCCCAAAGTAGAGCTTAAAAATCATGCTGGTAGCATGAGGAAACCAGTCTGGTCTTTGAAATTTGTTTCAGATAATTCCCAGATGCAACGGCCTCAGACACATCACCAAGTATTTACTTCCGAAGATGCTGACTAATGTGGCTGATGTGAAGGGCTGTTTAAAAGACGGGTTTGCCCCTCTGCCCTCTCTTGCAGGTCCCTCCATAGTGACGCCCCCCAAGGACATCTGGAATGTCACTGGTGCCCAGGTGTACTTGAGCTGTGAGGTCATCGGAATCCCAACCCCTGTCCTCATCTGGAACAAGGTCAGTGGCACAGATTTCAGGAAGACATCCTGAGCCGACCGGCTTCTGTCGCACTGCAGTAGCACAGCTTCTCAGCCTGGGCCACCGCCTGCTGCAGCTGAAAGGGGAAGCCTGTGGCAGTTGCCTCCCCTGGACTGAACAAACATCAAACAGTCCCTGCCCTTTTTTTTTTTTTTTGAGACAGTCTCACTATGTCGTCCTCAGTAGAGTGCTGTGGCATCCCAGCTCACAGCAACCTCAAACTCTTGGGCTTAAGTGATTCTCTTGCCTCAGTCTCCCAAGCTGGGACTACAGGCACTGGCCAAAATGCCCAGATATTTTTTTGTTGTAGTTGTCATTATTATTTTTTTTAGCGTCATTTTTGTTTCATCTGGGTTTTTTTTATTTTATTAAATCATAGCGGTGTACATTAATGCGATCATGGGGCACCATACACTGGTTTTATAGACCATAATGATAATTAGAGATAATAGGAGATCCAGGACAATGGCCAAGTTTAACACTCTTCAACTAACATACGTATATTGAGAATTTTTTTTTTTTTTTCGTAGAGACAGAGTCTCACTTTATTGCCCTCGGTAGAGTGCCGTGGCGTCACACAGCTCACAGCAACCTCTAACTCCTGGGCTTAAACAATTCTCTTGTCTCAGCCTCCCGAGCAGCTGGGACTACAGGTGCCCACCACAACGCCCGGCTATTTTTTTGTCGCAGTTCGGCCGGGGCCGGGTTTGAACCCACCATCCTCGGTATATGGGGCCTGCGCCTTACCAACTGAGCCACAGGCGCCACCCATATTGAGAATTTTTTAAATGAGATTCCCAAGAACAGGGCTAGCAGAAAGTATAAATTTTAGTATGTAGATAGGTATACACTTTTTTCATCACACTTGTTAACACAGCCTTCCTGGCATTTTCTTAGTTATTGTGTTAAGACATTTATATTCTACATTTACTAAGTTTCACATGTACCCTTGTAAGATGCACCGTATGTAGTTGTCATTATTGTTTGGCAGGCCCAGGCTGGGTTCGAACCCACCAACCCAGTGTATGTGGCTGGCACCTTAGCCGCCGGTCCCTGCTTTTGTTGGCAGCGCCCTAGCCGGGAACCTGAGAAGCAGAAGAGCAATAATGCCGATCACCCAGCCCATCCTCTGAGGGTGCGTGCACGCGTGTCTGTGTATGTGTGTGCACGCGTGTCTGTGTATGTGTGTGCACGCGTGTGTGAGCAGGGCTGTATGCCCTCAGTAGGGACAATACAGCATAGTGGTTAAGAGTGTGAGTTCCTCTCTTTTTGCCCTAAAATACTCGTTTTCCCCCAACTGTTTACCAGGGCCTCAGTCTCCTCACTCGAGGCTGAACCCATAGCTGTCTATTGAGAGGCCTATGACAGTTCCATAGGGAGGAGACAGGAGGCCTGGCTAACACAGTGAAGGAAGCAAAGCCCTGTCGCCTTCTGCTGCGAGCAGGGATTATTTTTATCAGATTTCCTAAGTGCTAGAAGATAGGATGAGTTAAGTCTTAAGAGTGATGGGAGTGGGGTGGAAGGAGTGAAGTGAGATCTAGCCCTGTCAGTACCAAGGCTGTGGGGCCCTAAGTTAGGGACACAGAAGGTCACTCCAGAACAGAGCATTAAAAAAGGAGCCAGGGGAAAAACATTGAAGAAAAAACAGTCCTCCTCTCTGACTTCTGCTGAATGCTGGCCCCAAGCGGAAAAGCGTGATATTCTTTTAATAAGTCACTTTGAAATGACTTTCTAAATGGGGGAGGAAAAAAATGAGTGCAAGTTCCTTAGCCAGGTTGGCTGGGTTCTCTGAAAGCCGGGATGTCTCAACATCGACACTATTGACATTTGGGGCTGGTAATTCTTTGTCGTGGGGGTGGCCTGTGTTTTGGAAGATGTATCTGCCCCACCCTCAGATACCAGTGGCAGCCCCACATTACCCCTGTGGTGCCGTTGGGACAATTAAAAGCATCTTCAGACATTGCCAAATGTCCCTGGAGTGGAATTGGGGGCACATTAGGAATCACCCCGGATTAAGAACCACTGCTCTAATCCTCAGTTCCCTCCTGCATGACAAAAATAGCATGTAATTATTTTAAAGAATAAATAAAGTAATGCAAGTAAAATCACCAGGCCTGTTGCCAGATACATAGTTAACACTCAGTAGATACTAGCTACCAGTCTTTGACATTTTCCCCTTCATGTGGCATTATCTGCTATAATTATCTTCCACCTGAAGGACATCTTCTCAGCCCCAAACTGCGACAAAAAAAATAGCCAGGCGTTGTGGCAGGCGCCTATAGTCCCAGCTACTTGGGAGGCTGAGGCAAGAGAATCACTTAAGCCCAACAGTTTGAGGTTGCTGTGAGCTATGATGCCACGGCACTCTACTGAGGACAACAAAGTGAAATTGTGTCTCAAAAAAAAAAAAACTAGCCCAGGCAAAAATTTTTTAAAAATAATAAAGGGGGTTGGGGGGGCTGAGATTCCAGCTTCAAGGGCAGCTGGATCCAGGTGCCTAAATGTCATCATGACTGTAACCTTTGATTCTTTGCCTTTTTTTTTTTTTTTTTTGAGACAGTCTCACTATGTCACCCTTGGTAGAATGCTGTGACATCACAGCTCACAGCAACCTCTACCTCTAGGACTTAGGTGATTCTGTTGCCTCAGCCTCCCGAGTAGCTGAGACTACAGGCGCCTGCCGCAACACTTGGCTATTTTTTTACTGCAATTATCATTGTTGTTTAGCTGGCCTGAGCCACTCGAACCCACCAGCCTCAGCCTCGGTGTATGTGGCCGGCTCCATAACCATTGTGCTACAAGCACCGAGCCTGATTCTTTGTTCTTAATATATTCTCTTATTTTCTTCTACTTCAGAAAGCTTCCTCTGAACTGCTCAGTATCATCCCTGGCAGCTCTAAGCTCACATAGTTATCACAGCTTACAGACCCAGAGAACAGAAAGGGCTCCCCCTCTCCCTGCTGAAAAACCCACTGAAGGCTCCCACCTGGTCAGGTCACCTGCTGCCCTCTGGCTCCCCCATGTGGCCAAAGGGATGCAGCCCCTGAGACTGGCACTCCAGTGAAGCCACCTGGTTTGAGGAAAGTCTGGGGTATAGACATCAGAAAATGCCTGGAGGTGGACATGGGCAGAGCCAACACTACCAGCTATACTGTCTTTTACAGCTGACACTCCCATTAAAATGAGCAATGAAATTAATAAATTATAGGCCGGGTGTGGTGGCTCATGCCTGTAATCCTAGCCCTGTGGAAGGTGAAGGTGGGTGGATTGCCTGAGCTCATGAGTTCTAGGACCAGCCTGAGCAAGAGCAAGACCCCATCTCTAAAAAAATAGCTGGGTGTTTTGACGGGCACCTGTAGCCACAGCTACTCAGGAGTTGGAGGCAAAAGAATCCCTTGAGCCCAAGAGTTTGAGGTTGCTGTGAGCTATGATGCTACGGCACTCTACCAAGAACAACAAAGTGAGACTCTATCTCACAGAACAACAAAAAAAGAAATAAATTAATAAATTATGTTTTTAAAAGGACAACAACCAGCCATGGTGGCTCACATCTATAATCCCTGCATTTGGGAGGCTGAGATGAAGACCACCTGGGCAACACAGCAAGATGTTGTCTCTTAAAAAAAAAATAACAAAATTAGCCAGGCTCGTGGTGGCATGCGCCTGTGGTCCCAACTTGGGAGGCTGAGGCATGTAGATCACTTGAGCCTGAGAGTTCGAGGCTGCAGTGAGCTGTGATCTTGCCACTACATTCCAGCCTGGGCAACACAGTGAGACCTGTCTTCAAAAAAAAGAAGGCAGAGGGAGAGCAATTAGCAACTGAAAAGCAACTACGGATATTTCCTCTCACCTTTCCTGCAAGAACTGCTGTGTTCCTCTGCTTATTTGGAGTTACTGGTTTGCTCAGGGGACAGAGAGGCACGGGAACAGTCTTTCCAAGGAATACCCACGAGACTGGTTGCATTTCCCTGCCGTTCTCTAGAGAGCCTTACACAGGTGTCTTGGGCCAAATGGCCTTATTGTCAAATCTTAGCAGAGAATAATTTATCAAGTCCTTGCTCTACCCCACCCCACCTAAAGTATTCACACACCAGGGGAATAAATCTTCCTCAAGAATCTTTTCCTTTGGGCGGCGCCTGTGGCTCAGTCGGTAAGGCGCCGGCCCCATATACCGAGGGTGGCGGGTTCAAACCCGGCCCCGGCCAAACTGCAACCAAAAAATAGCCGGGCGTTGTGGCAGGCGCCTGTAGTCCCAGCTACTCGGGAGGCTGAGGCAAGAGAATCGCTTAAGCCCAGGAGTTGGAGGTTGCTGTGAGCTGTGTGAGGCCACGGCACTCCACCGAGGGCCACAGAGTAAGACTCTGTCTCTACAAAAAAAAGAAAAAAACCCATGACAATTCACCAATACCATGTTAGTCAAGGGGTTAGGTGCTGAAGGAAAGGGGTGAGGAGGAAGGAATAAAACAGAAAACATCATTTTGTACAGTCTTGCCAGAAACAAGCAAAAACGCGATGGTGATCCTCTGCTGAATCTCTGCCTTCATGAGCCAACTTCCTTAAACTGCAGACCAGGACCCCCGGTGAGTCCTGGAGTTAATGCAGGAATTACAACCAGTGTGTTTGGTTTAGTGTTGTTTTTTTTTAAACAGAGTCTCACTTTGTCGTCCTTGGTAGAGTGCCATGACTTGGTAGAGTCACAGCAACCTCAAACTCCTGGCTCAAGCAATCCTCTTATCTCAGCCTTCCCAGTAGCTGGGACTACAGGCACCCGCCACAATGCCCAGCTAGTTTTTTCTGTATTTCTTGCTCTTGCTCAGGCTAGTCTCCAACTCCTGAGCTCAAGCAATCCACCTGCCTCAGTCTCCCAGAGTGCAAGGATTACAGGTGTCAGCCACTGTGCCCGGCCCAGCATAATCTTTAAAAAAATACAACAGAAAATGTGTTAAGGCATCATGCTTTTCACTTATTAAGGCATCGTTTCATAAAACTTTTATTTTTTATTTATTTGTTTATTTATTTTTAGAGACAGAGTCTCACTTTGTCACCCTCGGTAGAGTGCCTTGGCGTTACAGCTCACAGCAACCTCCAGCTCTTGGACTTAGGCAATTCTCTTGCCTTAACCTCCCGAGCAGCTAGGACTACAGGTGCCTGCCACAATTCCTGGCTGTTTTTTTGTTAGTTTGGCCAGGGCCAGGTTCAACCCCACCACCCTCAATATATGGGGCCAGCGCCCTACTCACTGAGCCACAGGCCCCACCTTCATAAAATTTTTATATATCCCATATTACAATGTAAAATGTATTTCTGAGTTTGGGCCATGTCAAAACACTTGGAAAATGACTGGCCTAAATAATTAAACAAGCCATTTCTTTGTTTCTTACCGTTCTCCCTGTTACCAGACTATTAAGAATGAAGGTTTATATTTAAGATCAGACATGGTTTCAAATCCAACTTAAGCATAGAACTCCTTTTTGGGATGGAAAGGAATATTAGACTCCTCACTTGTTAAACAGAGAAACTGAGGTTCAAAGGTGACAGCACGCCTTTGCTCAAGGACTCTTGGCAACAGCAGAATGGGACAGGCCTGCTCTCCGAAACCCCGGAGGCTCTGGGGCTAACTCTTCTGGTTTATTTCAAAAGCTGCATTAGCATAAATCATTTATGCCTGCTACTTGGGAAAGTGAAGGAAAAAGATACAAGTGTTTGTCTTTATAGCATTCATATGAGAAAGACACTAAGTTACCCGTTTGGTTTCTTTCACCAATAGTGGCAATGTGGGGAAATCCCCCTGTGGCTCAAAGGGGTAGGGCGCCGGCCCCATATGCCGGAGGTGGTGGGTTCAAACCCAGCCCCGGCAAAAAACTGAAAAAAAAAAAAAAAAAAAGCAGGCACTCCCAATTTGGTCATGCTGTCAATAGATATTTCTTATAGAGCAGGAACTGGCCTGCACCACACATGCTTTGGAGAATCCCACCCTGGCATCATAAAGCAGAGAAAATAAAGGGGAGGTCTGAGGCTGAGACACCAGCTTCGTAACAGGTGGTGGGACTGGGATCCTATAAAGGAAAAGCAGTATTGATAGTGTTATAAAAAAATCTAATCTTGGGCGGCACCCGTGGCTCAAAGGAGTAGGGCGCCAGCCCCATATACCAGAGGTGGCAGGTTCAAACCCAGCCCCGGCCAAAACCTGCAAAAAAAAAAAAAAAAAAAAAAAAAATCTAATCTTAAGATTTCCTTTTTTGAAGGAAAAAAAAATGAAAAGGAAATTACCTATTTGAGATTGTAAATTTTTCTAATTTAACAAAGGTAGTATCAGTTAACAGTGAAAGTCAGCCTGGGATGGAACGAACAGACATTGCTTCTTATATCCTTTGATTTTTCTATGACACTTGTCACCGTCACAGGCTTAAAATATTTGTACTCTGTAACTCAGCTGCTAAATATGTATGTACAGAGAGGCTACAAGTAAATTGCAACCTTCCGTGTATTTCCCAAAGCTCATGTAATGAACATGGTTTGCCTTTTAAAATGAGTATTCCTTATTAGCCTTGAACCAAAGGAACAGTTTGTTCTTAATTCATCCTTGAGAATCTCAAAGTGACATGCACAGACAGTCAGCAAGCGTTGTCGTACAAGAACGCTGACAGCAACGTGTGTGGGACAGGCCTTGTTGCCCTCAGGTCTGCAGTCAGTCATCAGAACAAAGGGTTGGTCTTGGCTTCGGTCTCAGCCTACTGTTTTCCATTGATGAGGCTGTTGTTGCAGGAAGAGCCCTAAGGTCCCGAGCATCAAACATGGCACGGCAGCTCTGGCCTGAGAATTTTCACGGCCATGAGTAGACAGTGTAGGCCGTTGGCAAGAACATGACCATGGGTATTCGCCAAGCATGCAGAAAAATACATTGGCTTAAAACATGTTAGCTTAGCAGGAAACTGGCAGGAAGAAACGAAAGAGGGCTTGTGTTTTATAGCACAAGGGGAGGGGAAAAGGCAAGTCAATGGCTGGGGTTAACCTACCTGCACGGTCGGATGTACACCCTTGTACAATCCTAGAAATGGGGATGACTTTTCAGTGTGCAGAACTGAGACTCTTCACTTTTGTTTTTGCAGGTAAGAAGGGGTCACTATGGAGTTCAAAGGACAGAACTCTTGCCTGGTGACCGGGACAACCTGGCCATTCAGACCCGGGGTGGCCCAGAAAAACACGAAGTAACTGGATGGGTGCTGGTGAGTACCAAGAGCTGGCAAGGAGTTCATTTTTAGCATCAGACACACACACACAGACCTGGCAAGAGGTGCCCAAGCCCTGCCCACCTGGAGCCACCTGCCCGTTCACATCTCTCTGGGACAGCCCCACCCTGGGGCTGCAGCTCCTCTTTCAGAGGGAACCAAAGGAAGAGTTGAGGTTTACAGGGATGTTTTGAAAGCAATCAATGAATTAATAGCAGCTAATTATTTTTCCTGAAGTGTTCAATGTAAAATCTTCACAGAAAACTAAATGACCCGAGCATCATTTTACTCAATTATTCATTAATGATAACTTTATTGTATTGACCTCTGAGACTCGTGGACAGTACTTAGATCACACGCTCTATCGGTTTCCCCCGCACTTGTGCACACCTCTCCAGTTGGTAACCGAGGCAGGTGCCCAGGAGCTGCCCACGACGCTTCCTAGGGCGACACCTCTCAGCGCAGGACGTGCAGGGCTCCTGGCAGCTCCTTAGCCACAAATCCCCTGGTCATCGTAGGACACTTACGGAATAATGACCTAACTGAAAAGAGACCAGCAGCACAGAGGGACTAACGGTCCTTTTTCTATCACAGGTCTCTCCTCTAAGTAAGGAAGATGCGGGAGAATACGAGTGCCACGCGTCCAATTCCCAAGGGCAGGCTTCAGCGTCCGCAAGAATTACGGTGGTTGATGCTCTACATGAAATACCAGAGAAAAAAGGTATGTGATAAATCTCACAGCCACTTAAAAATGACAAATGCTGGCTCGGCACCTGTGGCTCAAGTGGCTAAGGCACCAGCCACATACACCTGAGCTGGTGGGTTCGAATCCAGCCTGGGCCCACCAAACAACTATGACGGTTGCAACCAAAAAACGCTGGGCGTTGTGGTGGGTACCTGTAGTCCCAGCTACTTGGGAGGTGGAGGCAAGAGAATCGCTTGAGCCCCAGGAGGCTGAGGTTGCTGTGAGCGATGATGCCACAGCACTTTACCCAGGGCAACAGCTTGAGGCTCTGTCTCAAAAAAAAAAAAAAAAAAATGACACGTGCTTTTGCCGCACAGAGAACAGAACCAAGAATGAAGGTATCACACATAGCTACTAACGAAATTCTGTGGCTTGGAGCCCATAAGGGCAGTTAAGTGCCATTGAAGGGCAGAGCCCAAGTCCTAAAGAGTCTCTGGCTGGCTGGCTGGTGGTCAGTTGGACGACTTAGACGCTTCTCCCTCTCTTACACATACGAGTCCAAACTTGGCTGAAATGCCTTACGGATCCCATATATTTCTGTCTACATGGCGTTTTTCCTTTGTGTTGTGACTCTTCTTTTAAATTCTCATTTAAAAGGAAATGATTATGGGCAATTCTGTTCCCTCACCTTGAGCTTTTAAAAGAAAAAGCCAGAAAGGAAAGTCTGTCGGCAGACACTCAATTCTGTTCTGCCTCCGCTTAACTGCCACAAGGCTTCCTCTGCAGAATCCGTTCTGACGTGACCCGACCGGTCACTTCACCTTTATACAGTTCCATTAGACTCATGTCTGAATTGGCTTATCCTTACGCCAAAAACAAGAACAAAATTTACTGTCAGCATTTGTCAAGCCTCTCCACTGTGCAGATCACTCAGCGGTGGTATGAAAGGAGATACGTGTTTGGTCAGATTCTCTTCAGCCAAAGATGCGGAATGACATGCTCTGTGAAAACAGAGCAGTAGCCAAGAGGCAAGTCGTGTTTGAGCCTCATCTCTGCCACTGACTATTCTTACACTTTGAATTCTGAATGAGAAGGCCGAGGCAGGTAGATGCTTCAGTTCAGGAGTTCCAGACCAGCCTGAGCAAGAGCGAGACCCCATCTCTACTAAAAATAGAAAAAAACCTAGCTAGATGTCTTATCGTGGTGGGCACGTGTAGTTCCAACCCCTAAGGAGGCTGAGGCAGGAGGATCGCTTAAGCCTAAGAGTTTTGAGGTTGCTGTGAGCTATGAAGATGCCACAGCTCTCTACCCATTGACAGACTGAGACTCTGTCACAAAATAAATTCTGAATGAGAGCTGGGCCACAAGGGGAAGTTCCTGAAGCATCTCTGGATCTCGACTTGGTCACTTGTGAAGTATGCTCTTACAGTTCTAGAATAAGGTCTACTTTTTACACACTGACCAATAGAACATAACTGCCTTCCACAGTAAAATCCTACACGTATAGTTCAAATCCCACAGAGCATTCTAGCATACCTTCTGTACAATTACTCATCGTCCTTTATCATTTTAGCATCTTCATTTACTTCATCTACTTGACAATTAGAAAGTCAACCATGTCCCTATATGTTTCTAATTGATTATCTTGTTCTTTTTTTTTAAACAGGTGAAGATGCTGAGCTATAAACATGCAGAATGTATTAGTCTGCATAGCTGAAAGTAGTCCTGGACAACTACAGCCCCTGTTCTTGCCTAATAAGTTTCTTTTACTCCAACTACTAACACTTTATTATTCACTGGTTTTACACAGAGAAAAGCAAAATAAAAACACATGAATACACAGGCCAGGCTCAGTGGCTCATGCCTATAATCCTAGCACTCTGGGAGGCCAAGGCGAGTTGGATTGCTTGAGCTCAGGAGTTCAAAACCAGCCTGAGCAAGGACAAGACCCCATCTCTAAAAACAGCCGGGCATTGTGGTGGGCACCTGTAGTCCCAGCTACTTGGGAGGCTGGGGTAAGAGGATCACTTGAGCCCAAGAGTTTGAGGTTGCTGTGCCATAGCACTCTATCAAGGGCAACTGAGTGAGACTCTGTCTCAAAAAAAAAAACAACAAAAAAACTACATGAAAACTATCTACAAAAATTTATTGTCAATTTACGAAGAAAAGCATGCACGTCATTAAATAAAACAAATAAAATGCTTTTTATTGCAATGCCGTATGTTATTTGTCACTCTTGAAAAAGCCATCACAGAAACAAGACACAAAGTTATTTACAAGATTCTCATTTTTAAACAGCTAAACACTCATCATTCGAGGGGCAATACTCATAGACATGAGTTCTTGAAACAACAGTTTGCACGCGTAAGGCATTCGCACCAAAGAAATCTGAAAAGAAAAAAGATAGTGATTTAGAACTGTTTCAAAGTAACCCCAGAAAAAGATAAAAGATACAGTATTGCAGATGACAAATACATGGGCTGGGAACCCTGGTCTTGTTACCTTGGCTTACGGTGGCTCTTTCCCCTAACAAGCTTTGGTGTTTTACCCTTTCTGCCAGACACAGTCACCCTCAATTAAAACATTTAATAAAAACTTGTTTAAAATTCCTTGTACAAGTCTTTATTTCCAAAAAATGAACAGCTTAGAGAAATTACCACACTAAACTTAAAACTAGTTTTTAGAAAAATCAAATTACCTTTTTCCTCAGTTAAAACTAAAAACCTTACAGAGGCATGCTATGAAAATTGTGAAAGTGCTTATCTGTCCTACCATACAAAATCTGCCTGGATAACTAGACTGGTACCGTTACATTTTCAACAACCCCCCAGGCCTGACCCCCCATGAATAAAGTCCGCACACACCTGGGTTTTATTGCGGCAGCCCCTGCATTCGTAGGTGTGGGTCCTGGTGTTGGCAATCGCCATTATTCCACACAGATTGCAAACATGAACCTGGTAGGGATCCGATGCCTCAAACAACCTTTCCCTTAGGAACTGCGCTGCTCCATGGGCAATCTGACAATCTCGTTCCATTTCTCCAAAACGCAGGCCACCATCACTGTTAAGGGAAAAATAACAGATTATTCTGCACTTATTTTTTTTTGTAAACACCACCCTGACTAATGACAAAGGCTTAGAATGATTTTAGTACAGGAGAATTAGGCTCTATTGTTTATACCTTGCACTCTCTCTCCTGGTGGGGAGGGAAGAATCCACCAACTACCTGAAGTGCACTGAAGGTCCCCAGATGGAGCGGGAACATTAGAGTCTCAAGTACAGCACGTGATTCCCATAACATACAGTGAAGTACAGAGTAGAGGCTCATCATGCTACTGTTTAACTTTCTAGAACTCTACACTCAAAAATGAATAATAAAGTCAACTTAAAGCAGCTTCTTGATGGATGAGGGACAGGCGCAGGGACACATCATCCCCCTACGTCTGTCTCTGCAGGTGTCTGATGATTCCCACACCAAAGGCTAAATGAGAACAATGACAATGGTCCTGCTCTCTCACCGAGATCTCCCCTCCATGGGCTGTCTGTTCAGGATCTGAATAGGTCCTCTAGCCCGAGAATGAATCTTGTCATCCACCATATGCTTCAAACGCTGGTAATAAGTGGGGCCAATAAAAATCTGCGAAGTGATTTTTCGACCCGTGAACCCATTGTACAGGACCTGAAACAGACACAGATTTTGAAGCACAGGCCTAAAAATTAAACATCATCAAAGAAGATGTATACATATACTACCTAATTCTATTTACATGAAATAAAACAGACAAAACTAAGCTATAATGTTTAAGCTATAATGTTATCGGTCAAGAGAGTAGTTAGCTTGGGGTGGGGGCGGGGGGAAGGCAGTGAATGGAAGGAGCTTCTAGGCATGAAAGGGTCTTGGTAACTTTCATTTCCAGATCTTGGTGCTAGTCACACGAGTGAGCTCCATTTGGGAAATTCATCAAGCTATATACATTTAGGGTATGTACACATATCGGATGTAGCTATTACCCTTCAACAAAAGGTTTTATCTTTTTAGGAATAAAACTACACATGTACAAGAAATAACACGTCACAAATTTCTACTATAAGAGCAAATATACCTCATTTCCTCTGAGATGGTAGCCATAATCAGATAAAAGATTAGAAATCTTCTGCACATTAACAGCATCATTGAATGGAGTGGCATCACCAATTTCACCCTTATTAGCAGATACCTTAAAAAAAAAAAAGATCTTTAAAAATGCTGATTCAGGGTGGCGCCTGTGGCTTAAGGAGTAGGGCGCCGGTCCCATATGCCGGAGGTGGTGGGTTCAAACCCAGCCCCGGCCAAAAAAAAAAAAAAAAAGCTGATTCATTCTGTCTCCCCTTAAAAGTCATTTATCAATAAAAATACATCTGAGAAAAAATCCGTTCTATAAAGCAGAAGGTTTTGAACTTTAAATCTATGTTATAGAAAGGTGTATGTCAAAGTTCACTTTATCACCTTACACAAAATATTTATAACAAATTAATCTGCATAAAAAAGAAAACTTCATGCACAAAGAAATAGAAATTTATCCATGGGATCAGATACAAAAAAAGATTCCAAATGTTTCTGATGATTAAAAAAAATAACATTTTAATGCCCTAAACCCTAGCTACCACCCTTCTACCTTATCACAATTTAAAAATAGAAAACAACCACTGAAAGATGCGTGCACAGCTGATAATACAGCTGCAAAATTACTAAATTCACAGTGAACTCACCACCGATGAATCAACTCCATCTATAGAAGGAAAACAGTGAAAGGGATAACCATATATGTCTCTAGAGACTGGATAATCTTACAAAAGCAGGAAAATAAGTATCACACTAGCTTTTTACAAAGCATTCTGGCTCAAATATGACAGAAATCATCAATCGGTTTGGAAGAAACATCAATTTGGAACCTATATTTATTTATTTTTTTCTTTTTCTTTCCTTCTTTTTTAAACCTCATAGCCAGGGAGGGAATCTATATTTTTAAAGAAAATCTCTCACCTTCCCTTGAAGACATTCAATCAAGTGACCAATAGTCATTCGAGAGGGGATGGCGTGGGGATTTATGATGATATCAGGCGTGATACCTTCACAGGTGAAAGGCATATCCTGTAAAGAAAATATTGAAGAGATTTAACAATACTTAAATATCTTACTCTTAGCTGTAACAAAAGAATGGACACTCCCCCCACCAACTGAATTTTTTATGTCCTAAATTATGTTCAACAGGGCATGTTCCTATACTTACTCAACACTAGATTAAAAAGTCAATCCTTTACCATCTTTGGGTTCTAAGTTAAAGCTAATTTTGATTTAATGAAATGTTCAACAAGACCTTGGGCTGGGGAGGCAGAGATGAGGTACCCACCTCTTGTCTGTATTGAATACCACAAGTACCCTTCTGACCATGTCGACTAGCAAATTTGTCTCCAATCTGTGGGATTCTAACAGAGCGTACCTGAATTCATACACAAATACATTAGTTAAACAGATGTGGTTTACTTCCTAAAACTAGCTATAGAGACAAAGCTATACTCACCCTTATTTTACAAAATTTATATCCTTCCTGGTTGAGCGTTACCATGACCTGATCCACAATACCCGTCTCGCTGGTTCTGAGGAAAGTGCTACAGTCTCTCTTGGTATAGCGCCTGTTGGTGCTCTCCAGTTCATCTTCATTTTCAGGCAAGGTGACTGTCTTGCCTATAATAACATCATCTCCTGATACACGCACCCCTGGAGCTATCAAACCATCATCATCCAGCTTGTCATAAATGGCATGCCTCATGCCTGTGAAGAGAGAGCATTTTCTGAAATTCTACATAGAAAAGCATTTAAAATGTCACATAATCCCCCAACGAAGATTAAAAATCATGTACATGAATCAAGTCCAAATTAGAAGTTACAGAAATCTCTAATACCATGAATCACGTTAACTAATAATTCAATGCCCTTTTTCTAAATATTATAAACTATTCTGAACTCTATAATACCACAGTCTAAAAAAAGTCTATGAAGAAAAATAACCTTGGACTGAGCAGTGGAAAAATAGGGTCTCCCATGACAGACATTTGCTGAGTGACTGTTTTTTGAGACAGAGTCTAACTCTGTAGCCCTGGGTAGAGTGACATGGTGTCTTAGCTCATAGCCAACTTCAAACTCTTGGGCCCTAGCAATCCTCTTGCCTCAGCCTCTCGAGTAGCTGGGACCACAGGCACCTACCACAACGGCCGACTAATTTTTCTATTTTTAGTAGAAACAGGCTCCAACTCTTGCTCAGGCTGGTCTCAAACTCCTGAGCTCAAGCGATCCACCCACCTTGGCCTCCCAGAGTGCTGGGATTATAGGCATGAGCCACAGCGCCAGTTGCCGAGTGACTTTGGATAAGTGTGTTGAAGTCTTCTAATCTCTATACTACACCAGAGAGAGTATTTATGCCCTCTGCACACAACCTCCCACAGAAATTGTGAATTTCATTTTGTGCAATCTTAACTCCACCAGACATCAATTCACTACTACCTAGAACCACCCAATGGAAACGGGATAACAAGTAGACACGTAACGAAACAAAGCACACTTCACTTCATGCAAAGCTATTAGGAGCCAAAATTAGAGCAGAGATACTCCGTTTCCCTGGGCATTCCATCCAGCCCATTGTACAAGTAGTTTTAAAATGTCTGTGAAAATAAATAACAACTAGAAAGTTAAGTTGAGTTTTCTAGACGAAATAACAAATCGCTAATATCCTCTCATTATTTATTTTTTAAATGGTTACAGATATTGGGGCTGAAAAAATATTATGAACACACCACAGTTTGGGGGCAAAGGGAGAGTTCCCATACAGAAGCAGCGTCTGACGGACCAACACGAGCACAGTACAGTGAGAACGGACTGTGAGGTGTGGCCCATGAAATTATGAGACCTCTCTTATTTCCTAAATTTCCTCTTTGATGCAGGGGCTCCGAGGAGGGGAGTCTACAGAAAGCCCACTCCCAGGTACAAAGACTTTCTGCAAATACACACACTTTCTTAAATGTGAGCTCTAAGAATGACATGAAAATACACTTGTTCATTGTGGAAAAAAACGAGAGAGGGGCCAAGGGACACAATCTAGCAAAATTCCTTAGACAAACCACAGTGAGTTAACCGAATTATGAAATTTAAGTAGCAGTGTCACTCACCCTGGCACGTTTCACGTGTAGGTTTCTCAAAAACTTCTTCTTGATCAAAGCCTTTTTTAGACTCCTGTTCTTTGTATGAGCGATAGAAAACAGACCTAAAAACACATAGTTCTAAGGTAACTTTCATTTTCTTTTTCAAAAGAGGGTTAGGATATGCCAATAATCTTAATTGGTATTTGGGAGACAATTCCAACCATAAATCTGGGACACACGAGTAACTACATTAAGGATCAAAGCTAAACCCCAAATGTAATCACATGGACCATCCATGTAGTATTTGACTCACAGCCTTAACCACCTGGAATTGCATGTGAGAAAAGAAGAACCCAAGGTCACCGAGTCCAGCCTCCTACCTAATACAAGAAGAATCCCCTCCATATAACCCTGAGATAAAGGCTATTCTGGATTTATGTAACTGGAGTATCTCCAGTTGTGAAGTTTTTACATTAAGCTATAGTGTCCACCCTCTGGTCCTAGTGCAATCCTTTGAAACTACGTAGAAAAACAAAAATCCATCCCCTCCTCTAAATTCCTAGTTTTTCTATAAATAATCTTCATATGCCATGGATGAGATTAATCTGTCAATAAAACAATCAAATTGGGCGGCGCCTGTGGCTCAGTCGGTAAGGCACCGGCCCTGTATACCGAGGGTGGCGGGTTCAAACCCAGCCCCAGGCAAACTGCAACCAAAAAATAGCCGGGCGTTGTGGCGGGTAACTGTAGTCCCAGCTACTCAGGAGGCTGAGGCAAGAGAATCGCTTAAGCCCAGGAGTTGGAGGTTGCTGTGAGCTGTGTGAGGCCACGGCACTCTACTGAGGGCCATAAAGTGAGACTCTGTCTCTACAAAAAAAAAAAAACAAACAATCAAATTGAAGCATAATAGAAAAAAAGGGTAGAAAGAAAACCCATGATTTTAACAGTAGTTTTTTTTTCATTTTATATATATATATATATATGTATGTATTTTTTTTTTTTAGAGACAGAGTCTCACCTCATCGCCCTTGGTAGAGTGTCATGGCATCACAGCTCACAGCAACCTCCAGCTCCTGGGTCCAGGCAATTCTCTTACCTCAGCCTCCTGAGAAGCTGGGACCACAGGCACCCACCACACACCCGGCCATTCTCTTGTTGTTGCAGTTTGGCCAGGGCTGGGCCTGAACCCGCCACCCTCGGTACATGGGGCCAGCACTCCACTCACTGAGCCCTAGGAGCTGCCTAACAGTAGTTATTTATAGGTTCTAAGATAGGTATATTTTTATTTCTTCTTTATGTTGCTATTTTGATTCTTCTTAAAAGCAAATACACTTTGCATTTAAGAAGACTCAAAATAGCAGCATCTGAAAATCCTGTGATAGATAAGTATTATCTTCAGCTGACCATCAACCAAGCCTTCTGCTTTCTAGAATAGGCATAGTTCAATCTATTTGTAAAGGACTTATTTTGATTAAAAAACTAATATTTCCACTGTATCTGTGTTTTAACAAATTTTATAAAAAGCTGACCTGAAAAAGCCTCGGTCTACAGCAGAACGATTCATGATGACAGAGTCCTCTTGATTATATCCAGTGTACGATGCTATGGCCACAATTGAGTTGATACCTGCGGTGAATTTAAGAGCATCCAATTAAAGCATCACCTGAGAAATACAGAAAAATTGCCCTTTTTCAAAATGTAAGAAAAGTGCATAAAAAAATGATAGGGACTTATCAGAATTCATTTTGAAAGTGCTCCCAATCTGGCCAAATCTGGGGCAATTTGAGCATCCAAGTGGAATTAGAAAAATCACCATTTGGCAACAATTGTCAATACTAAATAAAACAAATGACTAAAAATAAGACAAAGAACAGGATATTTATATCTCAAAGTATCTCCCAGAAAAGATGTATTACTTGCCAATAAGTATAAAATAATTAAGAAGTGGAGAAATGTGACAGACACCATCTAACTCACATAATAAAAGTTAAAATCACAAGCAATGTGGCAAACAGGCCAACATGTGCTTTCTGATACATTGAGAACACGGCACCACTTCTAAACCAATACTGCCAAAAACTCAGAACCCAAATTAGCATCACGAGGAAAACAACACTGAAACCTAAACTGAGAGACTGAGAGACAAGCACAAAGTAACCCACCTGAACTCCTCACATAAGTCAAGGTCACATGAGACAAAGACCAAGGAACTGTTCCCAGTTAAGGAAACTAAAGAAACCTGCAGCTAAATGCATGCATGCTCCTGAATCAAACCCCACCCTAGACCCAACAAGGACATCAGAAGGACGACTGAACAGAACAACAGGGAACAGAAGGCAAACTGACAATGCTAACTAGGAAATCTGAACAGAGTATACTGGAGTTTCTGCACTATTTTACAACTTTTCTGTTAGTCTGGAATTATCTCAAAATAAAAGTTTCTTAAAAGCCACCATGACGAAGGCAAGAGTAACAGCCCTGAGAGGTACGCAGCCTCTCCTCGCCAAGTGCACCACTTCACCTCGGTGCAAAAAAGGAACGCTTTCCTTCAAATCCAATCCTTCACTCAATTTCTTTTCTTCTCTAGCCATAAAGAAACTATTCTCTGAAAGTTGAAGAAAACCCAGCATGGTAAGCACAGCCCAAAGATATGAGCATCTTGTTGACAACCTAACGGATTCTGTTTTTCTGGACAAGAGTAACCCCTTGTGGAAGACTTTGAAAACAAATCATTTAAACCTGTGAGAATTTGCTATCAAAATGTTAGAGAGCCCTTATTACTTAATAATTTAGAGCCACTAAAGACAAATTTTACTAATAAATAATAAACGTTACCCACATTCAAAGCCTAGATTCTGTTTTTGTCTTAAGACAATAAGGCCACCGAACTTCCCCATCTCCTCTAATACCCAACACTCTCAGGCCCTTCGGACCGCTCTGTACCACTTTACCCACTGTCCAGTCCCCTTGAGACCTTCCTGCAAACTTGGGATTCTCCTCCTCATCTCTCCTGATTTCTCTTCCTGGTGCCTAGAATTGCCTATCTCTGGCCTGAAGCTCTGACAAGTGAGACTTTTCTCTCTCTCTGAATTCTCCCTAAGCAATTTGATAGTAATCTATAATTATCTTTTAATATATTAAAAAATTTCTACAACTCTAGATTTGACCTTCTTTTTTTCTCTTTTGGTAAATAGTCTATGTCACCCTCAGTAGAGTACTATGGTATCACAACACACAGCAACCTCAAACTCTTGGGCTTAAGCGATTCTCTTACCTCAGCCTCCCAAGTAGCTGGGACTACAGGTACCCACCACAAAGCCTGGCTATTTTTTTGTTGCAGTTGTCGTTGTTACTTAGCAGGCCCGGGCCAGGCTAGAACCCGCCAGCCTCGGTGTATGTGGTTGGCGCCCTACTCACTGAGCTATGGCACCAAGCCCCTAAAATAAATTTCTAATTGTATTACTTCCCTGCTCAAAAAGGTCAGATGGGTCTTCATTCTCAATATAAAAGTCAAGCTGTTCAGGCTCGCTGCACACTCTGAGACATGCACCACTCACGTATTTATACTCCAGCCTAAATTGACACCACTACCAGCTGTTCCCACATCCCATGCCCTTGCTCAAACCGTCTCTCAAATTCAAATACCCCTTCACTAACTTTAGTTTAAAATGCCACCTTCTCCATGAACCTGGCTCTAGACTTCTAACAGAAATCAGCTGTTTCCACAAGTCTGTGTTTCCTCCATCACGCTTTCCACGGGCCCACCTTTTAATCATGTCCATATTCCCCACAATGTAAATTCTAAGAGAAGAGGCACTGTGTCATATGCATTTTTTTAATGTTCCCATGCACCCAGAAAAGTGCCGTAAGCATGGCAGGGATTAAAAAATACAGAACTGAACTGAACATACCTGCGGGCAGCTCTCTAAATCGCAGATATTCCATAGACCTTGTAGTCACAAGGGGTTTTTGAGGATAATAGAGAACATGGGCCAAAGTATCCATACGGACGTGGAAGTTGGTGATATATACCCCCATAGCCTGCTTGCCCATAGCAGACTGGTATGTGTTTCTAGGGGACTAAGGGTAGAAATGAAAAGCATTAATTAATAAAAATTTACAGGAAAAAACTGACAATAAATCATAAATAAGATTGGTGAAGTTCCAATTTTCTACAAGGTAAGTGATAACAATTTGAAATAATCAACTATGGCTCTTACCAATGAAAAACAACAGCAAGGATGTCAAATGCCAAGCTGTAGGAGTTCACAGACTTTTCATCAAAATGCCTTTTCCCCCTCAGAAAAAGATCATAGACTAACATCCAATTTTTATTACCTCCCCAATTCTTTTTTTTTTTTTTTTTCGTAGAGACAGAGTCTCACTTTATGGCCCTCGGTAGAGTGCCGTGGCAACACAGATCACAGCAACCTCTAACTCTTGGGCTTACACGATTCTCTTGCCTCAGCCTCCGGAGCAGCTGGGACTACAGGCGCCCGCCACAACGCCCGGCTATTTTTTTGTTGTTGTTGCAGTTTGGCCGGGGCTGGGTTTGAACCCGCCACCCTCGGCATATGGGGCCGGCGCCCTACTCACTGAGCCACAGGCGCTGCCCACCTCCCCAATTCTTTATACACCAGAAGATAAAACATGATACCAACCTGGTTGTGATCAGGAAAAGGAATGATGGATGCACAGACCCCAAGGATCATGGACGGGTGGATCTCGCAGTGTGTGTACGTGGAACAGTAAGCCACCTCCTTCTCCTGCAAATCGTCTGGAGTCATGGCCAGCATCACCGTTTCTTCTTCCAGGGTATCAATATATTCCACAACCCCACTGGCCACAAGATCCTGCCAACTAAAAAAAGATTCACTCAATTTCCAATTTCTCATTTCCTGAGATATTGCAACTAACTAGTCCTACTACTTTCTTTTTTTTTTTTTTTTTTGTAGAGACAGAGTCTCACTTTATGGCCCTTGGTAGAGTGCCGTGGCCTCACACTGCTCACAGCAACCTCCAACTCCTGGGCTTAAGCGATTCTCTTGCCTCAGCCTCCCGAGTAGCTGGGACTACAGGCACCCGCCACAACACCCGGCTATTTTTTGGTTGCAGTTTGGCCAGGGCCGGGTTTGAACCCACCACCCTTGGTATATGGGGCCGGCGCCCTACCGACTGAGCCACAGGCACCGCCCTAGTCCTGCTACTTTCAAAAACAAAGTATTCAGGTGGCACCTGTGGCTCAAAGGAGTAGGGCATGGGCCCCATATACCGGAGGTGGCGGGTTCAAACCCAGCCCCAGCCAAAAACTGCAAAAAAAAAACAAACAAACAAAAAAATAAAGTATTCACATATTTTACATACTGAAAAGCAAAGAGTTTCAACATAATTATGTGATCGTTGACAAGAAAAAAGGAAGTTGCTACGCTAAGCTATAAAGCATGGTCCCACAACTACTATTATTAGTTTGTTTTACACTGTTTTAAAGAAATTGTATTTATGAGGGTTGGACAGCATGTAAGTACATAGAATAATGTCTAGTAGAACAGGCACTTAACTGCTACCAGTACTTACTTGTGAAGAAGACAATATAAATTAGAGGTATTTAAATTTTGGGTTTTTTAATTTTATTTCAGATTGATAATGAGGGTACAAATTTAGATTACATTATTTTAGTTATTTATGAATATGTGTGTGTGTGTGTATATATATATATATATATATATATTTTTTTTTTTTTTTTTCTTTTGGAGACAAAGTCTTGCTATGTCCCTCTCGGTAGAGTGCTGTAGCATCACAGCTCATAGCAACCTCAAACTCTTGGGCTTAAGCGATTCTCTTGCCTCAGCCTCCCAAGGAGCTGGGACTCCAGGCGCCCGCCACAATACCCAGCTATTTTTTGGTTGTAGTTGCCATTGTTGTTTTAGCAGGCCCAGAACCAGGTTCAAACCCGCCAGCCTCAGTATGTGTCCGGCGCCCTACCCACTGAGCTACGGGCACCGCCTATATATTCTTATCATAAAAAAATTCAAACATACATAATTTAAAAATGTTATGTTGCTCGAATTTTTTATAATAAGAATATATACATTCATAAATTATTAAAATGAAATTTAAAGCAGATTTTATTGAAATTTTTATCATTGTATTAGACATATAATTATCTTATATATTATTTGTTACATGCAATTTACTGTGTTTACATTACAGGCAGGCCCTAAGTTACAAACATCCAACTTAGAATGGAGGATACTACCCTACGTCCCCAAGTTAACAAACATCTGACTAACATACAACTCACATTTAAGAACAGAGGCCATTACAGGTAAATGTACTGTTCCAACTTACATATAAATTTAACTTAAGAATAAATCTACACCCTAGAAAACTAATTGAAGCAAAAAAATTAATAAATAAATAAAAAGAATAAGTCTACAGACCTATCTATCTCATTTATAACCCAGGGACTGGTTGTTTATATGCCAATTTTCATTTTTATTATTAGAGTTACTACATCACAAAAACTTTTATGCTTAAGTAAAATCCTACAAGTCCCTTGTTTGATAATAAATTTTTTTTTTTTTTGGTTTTTGGCTGGGGCTAGGTTTGAACCCGCCACCTCTGGCATATGGGACCAGTGCCCTACCCCTTGAGCCACAGGCGCTGCCCGATAATAAATATTTTTAAAAAACAAATGGGACAGTTTCTTTTTAGGGCAATAAAAATATTCTAGAATTAGGGGTGGGGCATAGTGGCTCACATCTGTAATCCTAGCACAATCCATCTGTAAATGGATTGAGCTCACAGGTTTGAAACCATCTGAGCAAGAGCAAGACCCCACCTCTAAAAACAGCCAGGCGGCTCAAGCGGCTAAGGCGCCAGCCACATACACCAGAACTGGTGGGTTCAAATCCAGTCCGGGCAACCAAAAAATAGCCAGGTATTGTGGCAAGCACCTGTAATCCCAGCTACTTGGGAGGCAGAGGCAGGAGAATTTCTGGACCAATTATCAAGTAAAACAGAGAAATCTTAGTTTACCATTATTCAATATATTAAAAACTTAGGAGTCCAGGAGTTGGAGGTTGCTGTGAGCTGTGATGCCACAGCACTCTACCCAGGGTGACAGCTTGACACTCTGTCTCAAAAAATAAAAATAAAAAATAAAAATAGCCAGGCATTGCAGCAGGCACCTATAATCCCAGCTACTGGGGAGGCTGAGGTAAGAGAATCGTTTGAGCTCAAGAGTTTGAGGTTGCTCTAAGGTATGACACCAGAGCACTCTGTACTTAGGGTGACAAAGTGAAACTCTGTCTCAAAAAAAAAAAAAATTCTGGAATTAGATAGTGGTGATGGTTATACCACCTTCTGATTATACTAAAAACCACTGAATAAACACTTCGTAAAAATGCTTAGTATGGTGGCGCCCATAGCTCAGTGAGTAGGGCGCCGGCCACATACACGGAGGCTGGCAGGTTCGAACCTGGCCCCAGCTAAACAATGATCACAAGTGCAGCCAAAAAAGGAAAAAAAATAGCCGGGCGTTGTGGCGGGCACCTGTAGTCCCAGCTACTTGGGAGGCTGAGGCAAGAGAATCACGTAAGCCCAAGAATTTAAGGTTGCTGTGAGCTGTGTCGCCACGGCACTCTACTGAGGGCAACATAATGAAACTCTGTCTCAAAAAATAATAATAAAAGAAAAATGCTTAGTTTCATGGTATGCAAATTCTATCCCCAGTTTTTGAACACACGTTTGTCTCATCACGTGTTTTTACCTGTAGTTGTTATATTCTCTCTCTTTCAGTTGGTCAATATGTCTCTTCTTCAATAGTAGCTTCTGTTTTTCCACAATAAGAAGTGGTCTACAAATACGGCCTGCATCTGTATAGATACGAATCTCCCTCTCTCGAATGTCTCTGATCATAGAAACCTATACATAAAAAGATAAAATAACTTCATGAACTTTTACTTTCTCCGTACCATTAAGGCTTCGCTAAAAATACAACAAAACTTAAAGGGAGGCAATGGGAAAAATAACAGTAAGACTCCTACTAAATTTCTGGACCAACCAATTATCAAGTAAAACAAAGAAATCTTAGTTTGCCATTATTTAATATATTAAAAACTTAGGTATAATTTAAAATTTCATAAAGAAAATATTAGTAATTAAAGCGCTGAAGAACAACATCTGTTAATAATGTCATGCAAGTTAATAAATGAAAAAACTATCTTTTTCAGTACCACAACACCAGTATATGACAATTTCCTATTCTGGCTCTTTGCTAATTACATCTACTTCATCCTTTAGCCTTTCCATAACCAGCCCTATATCACTTTGCCTAGACCAGGCTTTCCCAATCACAAGCCTGACCGCTCACACTCACTGATCAGGCAAATGGCTTACAGTCTAACCATCCAGTACAGCAGCTACCAGCCACATGTGCCTACTGAGCGCTTGAAATGTGGCCATTCTGAACTGAGACGTCTGCTGTGAGTATAAATTACAAAACACAGATGTGTTGTGAAATAAAATACATTATTAAAATCATTTTCATTTGGGCGGTGCCTGTGGCTCAGTCGGTAAGGCGCCGACCCCATATACCAAGGGTAGTGGGTTCAAACCCAGCCCCAGCCAAACTGCAACCAAAAAATAGCCGGGCGTTGTGGTGGGCGCCTGTAGTCCCAGCTACTCGGGAGGCTGAGGCAAGAGAATCGCCTAAGCCCAGGAGTTGGAGGTTGCTGTGAGCTGTGTGAGGCCACGGCACTCTACCAAGGGCCATAAAGTGAGACTCTGTCTCTACAAAAAAAAAAAAAATCATTTTCATTTGTTTCTTTTTTAACGTGACTACTAAAAAATTTTTAATTGTATGTATCATTTACATTATATTTCTACTGGATAGCAATGGTCAAGAAAATATCAAAAATATTTTAGAAAAACTGGTGCAATAAAGAACATGATAATTATTAAAAGCACTACAGAATTTGAAGTACCTATATAGAAAGAAAAAGTCAAAACATAAACAAGAATTTCCAGTGGGGGAATCAATTAAGAAATGAATTATCAGTGAGTTGAGAAACTGAAAAATAGATTAATATCCCCCCGCAAAAGTACTTTTAAAAAGTGAAGTCACATGGCTCGGCAACCGTAGCACAGTGGTTACAGTGCCAGCCACACACAATGAGGGTGGCGGCAGCGGGTTCGAACCCAGCCTGGACCAGCTAAACAACGAGAACTGCAACAATAAATAGCCAGGCGTTGTGGTGGGAGCCTGTAGTTCCAGATACTTGGGAGGCTGAGGCAAGAGAATCACTTAATGGGCGGCGCCTGTGGCTCAAGGAGTAGGGCGCCGATCCCATATGCCAGAGGTGGCAGGTTCAAACCCAGCCCTGGCCAAAAAAAAAAAAAAGAGAATCACTTAAGCCCAAGAGTTTGAGGTTACTGTGAGCTGTGACGCCACAGCACTCTACTGAGGGCAACATAGTGAGACTCTGTCTCAAAAAAAGGATTGAAATTTTTCTTTTTTTTTTTTTTTTTTGAGACGGGGATAAAAGGATTGAATTTATTTAAGAAAGAAAAAGAGTAAGGTTACAAGTTTAAAAACCTAGGTAAATCATAAGAGCTTGATCAAAACCACCAAATTCTTCTCCAAAATTATACAAAAGCTAAGAAACAAAAAATGTTCCACGATTCTAGCCCACTTCTTGTCCTTAAAAAGCAATGTGAAGACAGACACTGTGAGCAAAAGTACCGCAAATAGCATTCCATCCTGGGTAAAGTGTCGGAGTGTCATAGCTCACAGCAACCTCAAACTCTTGAGCTCAAGTGATCCTCATCTCAGACTCCTAAGTAGCTAGACTACAGGCACCTGTCACAACACCCAACTAGTTTCTTCTATTTTTAGCAAAGACAGGAGTCTCGGCTCTTGCTCAGGCTGGTCTCAAACTCCTAAGCTCGGGCAATCCACCCACCTCGGCTGGAGTGCTAGGCTTATAGGCATGAGCCATTGCACCTGGCCCACAAATAGCATTCTAAAGTCTGAGAAGATACTGCTTTCAAATGCATTGCCCTGAATTCTTACAGAACAATCTTGTTAAGAATATAACCCTAATGTCTTCACAGGAAAACATAAATTGAGCTGTGCCTCCTCAAAGGCCAAACAGTATCTTCAGTTCCAACGGAAACAGCTAGCTCTTTAGTAGATCTAAAGATGACTCTAAACAGGACAGTGTACCTGACAGGTGCAACCAGGTAGAAATGAGTAAAATAAGAACTTCTGGTCATCAGAACATAGAAAGGAAAAGAAAAAGCTCTTATGCTCAGAGCTGAAAATATAAAGTCATATTAAGACATATTCCCTGCCTCTAAGGATCTAATAGTGTAGACTGTGAAGTGGGCAAACAAATCAATAGTTTCTGTATGGTATAAGCATTCTGTCAGAGGTTTTAAATAAAATGTGCTGTATCTAGTCACACAAAGCTAAATCACAGGGATAAGCAAAGGGCCTGCAAACCAAACCTGCAAACCAAACTGCCGCAGCCATCTATCTTATGAACAGTTTTACTGGTTTATGTACTGTCTTTGGCTGCTTCTCACCACGACAGTTACATACATAGCCACACTGTATGGTAAACAAAGTCAGAAATCTTAACGTCTAACCCTTAGACGTTAGTTAAGGGTTGAAGTTGACTAACTTCTTCTTAACCGCTGAAGAAGTTAGTCAATGTCTTATCTAAATGAAACTAGGGGGTCAGGTAATGTGTCCTGGAAGAGATGACAGTATAAATCTTTGTAAGATTTATCTAAAAGAAATAAGAAGCCACAGGAGCCAGGGAGCACAGACACTCCAGGTTGAGGGAACAGGCCCACAGGCAAGTAAAGAGACCTAAGCTAAGGAAGACACTCACCAAAAAAATACAAACAAAAATCATTAACAGATTTCTCAATCACAGAAAGTACAGCCAACTTTGCTTCTTGGGCTCTTAGCCTTGCACGCCCTCAAGTGAATCATTCTGTTCCTGTCTTCAGCTATAAATATGCCTCGGTCAAAAGCCAGGGCCCACATCTACAGAAGGCCTGGAGTAATCAAACTCTCCTCTCTGCTTTGCTAGGTATAAAGAAGGCCACAACTGGCTAAGTGTGTTTTAGTTTCTCTCCAAACAGGCTTTCACATAGACTGGCCCCAAGCTGTAGATTTAGTAGAATCAACAGCCTGAGCCCTATTTGAGGCATAAATAATAAAGCTCAAATTATACGTTAAAAAAATTCTTTTTAAAAACCATCCTAACCTCAAAATATTTCAATTAACCAAAATACAAGAGAATCTATTAGGGGCATGTCACAAATGAATCAGTAAAGGAATAAATCAAAGACAATTATTCCCTTTAAAAATTCGCAGCTTCATAGAAAATACCCACAAGGGTGGGGAAGGGAGGGGAGGGGAAAACGTGTGGAGGGAGGGTAATTGGTGGGACCACTCCTATGGTGCATTTTACAAGGGTACATGTGAAATCTACTAAGTGTAGAATATAATGTCTTAACACAATAACTAAGAAAATGCGGTGAAGGCTATGTTAACCAGTTTGATGAAAGTATTTCAAATTGTATATAAAACCAGCACATTGTACCCCATAATTGCATTAATGTACACAGGTATGATTTAATAAAAAAATATATAATTTTTGTTCTAAAATACAATTTAATAATTTAAATCACACATCAAAATTTTTAGGAGCATATATCTGAAGAATAAAGCAAACAACTGCTTATAATTAAACTTAAGTTAAAACATCACCTAGACTTCTGACCATATACTTTACAATTTAAGGAAATCCAGTTCAAAGAAAGATGCCAAAGCAAAGGTAACTTTCACTAGTCTTACGCCTCCTCTTGGCTAATTAAAGATTCTTACTTCAGACACAATGATGTCCATCTGACGCCGCAGTTTCCTTAGGGTATTCATAAGCTGTTCAGGATCTTTATGTATTCCAACCCAGCAGCCATTAACAAAAATCTTGGTTGCACTAAAATGAAAAAACAAAAGTATTTTGCACTTAGCAATTCTGTATTAAGCTATAACTAAAGATTAACATCTGTTTAAAAAGAAAACAGCATCTATACACACTCAGCAATAGCTGCAGGAGAAATTTCTTCTAAATTTTCCATACTCCATTCTTCTAAAAATTCCAGAATTGGAGATGGTTGAGATCCGACTGAAATATAAGCCATCAGGGCTAAATTCTTCACAAGTCCTACAGCATGGCCCTAAGAAATAAACCAAGTATTAAATATACTGGTTTTACATGCTTATCAAAATTCTTTTCCACAAACATTTTTCCTTCGATTGGATTTCAAGATTTACTTTCTCTAAGAACAAAATCATAAATATCTTAGTTCTAAACCACTCTGCATAACAAAAACCTACATCTCAAAAGCATGCCCACATAATAACTAGACTTTCTGTCCTGACGTGAATTATTTTTATTTTTAAATTTTGTTGTTTTTAAAAATAAGGGTCCGCCTGTGTTGCCCAGGCTGTTCTTGAACTCTTTTTTTTTTGTGTGTGTGTGGTTTTTCGGCCGGGGCTGGGTTTGAACCTGCCACCTCCGGCATATGGGACCGGAGCCCTACTCCTTGAGCCACAGGCGCCGCCCTGTTCTTGAACTCTTGGGCTCAATGCAATCCTCCCACCTCAGCCTTCTAAGTAGCTGGAACTACAGCCGCATACCACCATGCTATTTTTTTAATCCCCCTGAAGGTTAAATCCTAGTGCATTACCTCGGGGGTCTCAGCAGGACACACCATTCCCCACAGGGTATTATGCAGCTGTCTGGGTTTTGCTAGCTTCCCATCCCTACCAATGGGAGAATTCAAACGACGCAGGTGAGAGAGAGTAGATGCAAAAGTCAGGCGATTTAATACCTAGGAAAAAAAGAGCAAATCTTTACAGTTTGAGCATGTCTGTGATTTACACTATCACACTAAGGCAAGGACATATTGTTACATATAATCCACTGAGTCTCAGACTGTACCCACCCCTCTTTTCTCTATCCCTCCCTGGATAATGTTATTCACCCCCATAACTTAACTGCTCCTTAGTGCAGGGATGGCAAATACCCATGTGATGTACGCTTCTGACAAATGACTTACACATTTTGCTTATGGTCTGTCTAATACTAAGACAGCAGGGATGTTTAGAAATTTTTTATTCTCAGTCGTATCCCAACACCTAGAACAGTGCTTGGCATACATTAGGTACTCAGTAAGTGTTAAATCAAAAACTACCAACTCGAGCACCGTTGACCACAGTAGACACCACAAATCTATCTCAGTACTTTTTCCAGGCTCAGATCTCTAAATCCAAGAAAGAAATTCAAATACCTATTACCAATACTTTCAGGATATTAAGCAGATAATATTAATAAGTAAGGTAATACTTACAGCAATATAAAGCAGGCAACTCAAGCTAGATAATATTAACAAATCACCATCTTCCCCAACCCCAAAACTACCCAGACCTCCTACTACTTCTTCATAAGTCTTCTGTCATTGTTACTTTCATCACCCAATGCAGAAATCTCAAAGCCATCTTTGTCTCTGAGTTCTTCCTTTCACATATCAATAAACATATCCTATCAATTCTATTTTCAAATTTTCTAAAAAATCTAGCCTCTCCCTTCCCAATATCACAGCAATAGACCAGTCCCTTACTCCTCATCTGTGCTACCACCATCACCTCATGGGTCCCTTCCAATCTACCCTCTTCAGTTACCAGAATTCTTAAAATACAAATACACCCACGTCACTCACCCACTTAAAACACATTGAACAGACAGCCCCACTGACTACAAAAGACCATGACGTTCAAATCCTTCCCTGTGAAGTCCCAAATGACCTTCCCCTGCCTGTCTCTAGGACTACGCTCCTGTGCACCTTCTCACCTGCCACACAGGAACTGCACTTCACTCTGTAACCCGGAGAGCAGCTTGAGGAGCTGGGACAGTATCACATTCTCACAAGTGAACTGGTGTAACCAACACCAGTATACAGAAACCTCTATAAAGCAATCTGACCCACCTCAAGGAAGAACTGCTCTCTTTTCCGTAATCTGCGAAGTTTCCAACATTTAACTTGTTAATCACAAAGTCTTATGAAACTTCCTTCCTCAATATTTCTCAAATTTGACTACATTCTCCATCTCTAGAAAGCTGCTCCAGCCCAAGCCCTAATTACTTCTCACACAGGCTGATGCAACAATCTCCCTGTCACCAACCTTGGCGTTCTCAAGCCTTTTCTCCACGTAACACTTGCTATGAATCTCTCTAAAATAGAAAATGACTGTGTCTCCCCTCTATGAGCTGCTCCCGCTTTGATCTGAAAATCCTGAGCTGCCGTAGCTCCCCTGACTACACCTAACCCTCACTACCGCCACCCTCTGTACAGGATGTTAGGAAGCTTTCTGGCATTTTCCCATAAGCTACTGGTTCTACCCTCCTTCTCAACTCAGGCTATTTCTCAATTCCTCTTCAAGGTTCAGATCAGGTTGCATCTCAAAAAGAAAGACTTCTTTCCACGCTCTCAGATGGTGCTAACCTCCTTTGCCCAGCACTGCACACAGTAGCTGTGCACATCTCATAAATCCTACTATACCACGCTGTAATTATCTGTTCACATCTACCTACAAATACAGACTGTACCAACTGTCAACGACTGAAGATAGGGGTCCTGTTTTATTCATCTTTGCACTGCCAATGTCAGGCAGTGTCTGGCATATCGTAAGTCCCAATAACGATTACCTGAATCGAATTTATAGCATTTATCATAAAACAGTGGAGGGTCTAGTGAACTATGCATGAATGAATCTGTTTCCTGTGCTAGGTATCAATGTGCTCTTGGAAGGTGGGGACAGAATCTCATTCATGTTTGTGAATTCAGGATCACAAACAGCAAGTATACCCAATAACACTTTACTGAATTAAAGGAACTGAAAATCTGAATTTGCTATCAGCAGCCTCCAAAATTTCTGAGCATCTAGGTTTCTAGGAATCAGGAGCTTGAAGTCAATGTCTGAATGTCAAATCAACTGAGTGATACTGGCTTTAGGCTAGTTTAAACTAAGAAAGGAGACAAAGATTCCCCCCCAAATTCCATAAAGCTGTATGTACACACCTACAGGTCTTTAATCTTATATGAAAACCAAATACATGACTCATGAGACAGTTTTTAGAAAGCCTTCCCGCATTACTCCATCTGAGAATGGCTACTGCAGTCACTATATAGAAATCAGTATGAGAAGCACCACATTTTCCAACAAAGGAAAGGAAGCCCATCTATTCTCTGGGTTAGCTCTCATAGGAAGCTTTTAAGACATGAAAATTTTACGAACGTGGACTGTCTCAGCTCCCAAACAGCTACTTTATTATCTTGAGTTTCTAAACTGCAAGCCAAAAACTAAGTCTGTCTCACTAATGCTAATAACTAATTTAAGAAAAATTTCATTTTCATAATTCAAAATCCCCCAGTGTTTTACATTTGACCAGGAAAAAAAAAAAAAAGGCAGAATAATTCACATTTGATGAATGAAGGAATCTACTAGTCCCGTAATATTTTTCCTATCACGACTATAATCGCAGGTGAAGCTGAAGCCTTACCTGCGATACTCCAGCCCTGGCTTGATGAGCTTTCTTCTGGTCACCCCAGTTTCCAGTAGCTAAAGAGTATTTTAGGCCATCAGATATGATCCTTGTTTTGATTGCCAACTCCAAGTTAAAATCTTTTCCTCGATCAATAAACTTCTGTGCATAGATTCGCACTTCTTTAAGCAAATTCTTAAACATACTGACAAATAAAATGGCACTGATTTAGGAATATGACCATCTACAATGTGCATTCTCAACAGAAACAATATTGCAAAAGCAGCGTAAGGGAGCAAAAGTGGCACAGCAAAAGTTTCTGCTAGGAAAAAATATCAAAGAGGCTCCTCAGTGGGGCAATAACAAAAAAAGGTTGAAAAATACTAATCTACAGCACACTAAATAATATAATACGTGCAAAACATTGCCACTATTAGCCTTTGTATTATCTACATATTTTCTTTTTACAATTAACTTTTTTCTAATTATAAAAGTATTTTACTACAGAAAATATGGAAAATAAAAAAACATCAAGAATAAAACAGAGGGCGGTGCCTGTGGCTCAGTGAGCAGGGCGCCGGCCCCATATACCTAGGGTGGCGGGTTCAAACGCAGCCCCAGCCAAACTGCAACAAAAAAATAGCCGGGCGTTGTGGCGGGTGCCTGTAGTCCCAGCTACTAGGGAGGCTGAGGCAGGAGAATCGCCTAAGCCCAGGAGTTGGAGGTTGCTGTGAGCTGTGTGACGCCATGGCACTCTACTGAGGGCAATAAAGTGAAACTCTGTCTCTACAAAAAAAAAAAAAAAAAAAAAAAGAATAAAACAGAAATCACACAGAACTCCAACACTAATAATCACTGCTAATATTTTTATGTATTTCCTTCTAGCTTTTGTGTATGTTTGTTGATAAACATAAAAGCAGAACTAAGAATTCCACGTGTTTAGTAAATGTTAGCAAAAAAGGAAAAATTATTCTAGTATTAGCACTAAGAAAATCAAGGCAATATTCAGTTTTCTCAAACATCTCATAAAACTACCAGAGGGGGAAAAAAACAAGTAATAAACTGTCCTCATATTTCCTAGACATGAACTACAACTAAATCTGGACAAACAGCAAAGAGAAAGTAGCTAACTTTTTAAGTACTGATATAGACAGAAAATAGTTCAGGCCCCTCCAGTGCAGCAACCAATCTAAAGTGAAATCTCCTTACTTTAATGATCTCATTCTTTAATTCCTTACCCTCTAAATAAGAATGCAAGCAGAGGCCCAGCAAGATCCAATCTAAAGTGAAATCTCCTTACTTTAATGATCTCATTCTTTAATTCCTTACCCTCTAAATAAGAATGCAAGCAGAGGCCCAGCAAGATCCAATCTAAAGTGAAATCTCCTTACTTTAATGATCTCATTCTTTAATTCCTTACCCTCTAAATAAGAATGCAAGCAGAGGCCCGGCAAGATCCAGTCTTTTGTTTCCATAATGATCTCTGTCATCCAGTTCTCTTCTACCCAGAGCTGCTAGAAGTAACCTATGAACCATATACCTGAAAGAAGAAAATAAAAACTCGCAAGAAAGAATAGGTTTTGACTACTTTTTACTTATATATTAAAAACATCATTTTTGACATTTTTAGCTTTAAGAAAAAAACTTTATCTCAGTTCTATCTTAGGAAAGAAGTTAAAACAATGAAATTTAACATACCCCAAGAAATAGGCTTTTTTGGTCTCACAAAAATCACTGACACCTACATGAGGGAGCATTTCCTTCTGCAAGACTTCTTTTGCATATTTAATTCTTTTCTCTTTAGTAACACCAGGCTTTGCCCCTCTTGAACCAATGAAATTTAGCGCAACATTCTGTTCTTGGATGACAAAAGCTTCATCGAGAGAAGGTTTAACCTATCAGATAATTTAAATAAAAGTTATTTTCCAATTCATGTTTTCACCTTGAGTTACATGTCACCTAATTTATAGCATGACAAGTAGTATCCTTATGAACCTAATTAAATATGTGAGTACTTTTATTAAGTCAAAGACACTAGAGATCTCTAACAAAACCCACCCATCAATACAGGCAATTCTACTTTCTAAGAAAAGACAAATAATTCCATTATTTTAAAAAAGTACTGCAGTACATTTCTCTTTGCTGTTTACATATGACCAATGGCAAAAAGAAGTTCCTTCTAGGTATCTAAAATCAATTTAGAGAAACTTCATGGGCAAATCATAATCTACTGAGCTATAAATGAATAAATGTGCCAGATTTTGTTTTCTGTTTTGGCATTAAAATTTTTTAACCTATAAATAAAACAACTCAATATTTTCTAAAGCAGACTATTTAATTTATTCATTTGTTTTTTCTATTAAGGCAGAGGCTCACTCCGCTGCCCAGGCTGGAGTGCAGTGGCCTAATCTGGAGCTCCCTGTATCTCAGACAGGGAGGCAATTTGAGAAGCACATGGTTAGAGACCTGTATCCTAGACCTGCCACTCCCTGTGAGCAGCCATGTAATCAGTTTCCCCACCTACAAAAGGGTTATGTAAAATAATGTCTAAGTTCCACTCCAGCTCTAACATTCAACCAATACATTTCCAGTTACATTCATTGATGAACATGAGAAATGAAGGTGACTCTGGTCTCTGTAAGTACTCTTTAATTCTACCACATATACTGAAATGCTATTCATGCCTTTGACTTCCTATGACTTTTTTTTTTTTTTTGAGACAGTCTCAAGCTGTCACCCTGGATAGAGTACTGTGGCATCACAGCTCACAGCAACTTCAAACTCTTGGACTGAAGTGATTCTCTTGCCTCAGCCTCCCAAGCAGCTGGGACTACAGGCACTCACCACAATGTCCGACTTTTTTTGTTGCAGTTGTCATTGTTGTTTTAGCTGGTCCAGGCTGGCTTTGAACCCCCCACCCTGGGTGTATGTGCCTGGGATCCTGCTGACTGAGCTACGGGTACCGCCTGACTTCCTATGACTTTTTCTTCACCAATCACCAAGTTTAAACATGCAAATCCCTATCATGGAGCCAAGATCTGAAAAGGCCACATACACCCTGTGAGGCAAAGTGAGGAAGCCATAGAAAGCACAGCAGATTAAAGTGATCTTTTTAAAGAAAACTGCCATTGCTGTTATAAAACTATTTTGTTATGGTTAATATAGATAATAATTGTGGAGTGCAGATTATGAGGTAGCAAGACCCCCACAGCCTGGAGGTATGTTCAGGAACGGCTCCCAACTGCTTCTCCTCCCTTCCTAAAACAAGCCCTTTCTCCTTGCTCCCTCTGCCACGAGTCACGTAACTTCTGTATACTTTTCTATCTTTTACCTAAAAGCACATAGCCTTCTCTTCCTAAGTTGATCTTTACCCCATGTACTATTACTTCCCCTCAACCTTATAAGATGAAAATATTCCTACTCGCTTTGCTTACTGATTTGCAACATCATTAGTATAAGCAAACAGGTTCAGATACTATATAAATAAAGCTGTTCAGGCTCCGTGCCTGTACTCAGTGGTTAGGGCACCAGCCACATACACTGGGGCTGGTGGGTTCAAACCCAGCCTGGGCCTGTTAAACAACAATGACAACTACAACAAAAAAATAGCTGGGCATTGTGGTGGTGCCTATAGTCCCAGCTACTTAGGAGGCTGAAACAAGAGAATCACTTAAGCCCAAGAGTTTGAAGTTACTGTGAGCTGTGATGCCACAGTCCTCTACTGAGGGTAACATAGTGAGACTCTGTCTCAAAAAATTAAATAAATAAATAATAAATAAATAAAGCTCTTCACACGGGGCCTCCAATCCCATCCTTATCTCCTGTGTGATCTTTGTCTCTTGAGGGTTTTATTTCTTCATCTCCCACCACTCCCACTTTGTTACGTTTACTCTTCACACTGGCTCGCGAAAAACAATAGTAATTTACTTTCAGAAAAAACAAAAAACACTTTCGTCAAGTGAATCCTGAGTCACAGACTTGTAAAAATTGGCCTAAGCTTCAGAAGTGCTAAAAAACAAAAAACAGTAATTATCAAAAAGACAATACACATAAAGCAAAGCAAATCAAGTCTTTCACTTTACTAAAAAAATTCCTGACCAGATAAAACCTGAATTTGGTTTTGGTTCATTTGGGATACCTTTCAAATAAAACATGTTTTCTTTTAACAGATTAAATTTTTAAGTATTCAAAATAAGTAATAAAGTACCTAGGTGACTAGTGATAAAAGCTGAAAGTAAAATCTAACTAGAACCCATTTTTCTCATGTAACCACACCAATAAATGCTTCAATGACTTTAATAACTGGCCCAGCACAGTGGCTCATGCCTGTAATCCTGGTTCTTTGAAAGGCCAAGGGGGAAGGCTCACTTAAGGCCAGGAGTCTGAGGCCAGCCAAGGCAGCATAGCCAGAGCCCATTTCTACAAAAAATACAAATATTAACCAGGCATAGTGGCAAATGCCTGTAGTCCCAGCCAGTCAGGAGTCTAAGGCAGGAAGCTAACTGGAGCTCAGGAATCCAAGGTTAAAGTGAACTTTGATCAAGCCACTACACGCCAGCGTGGGCAAGAGGAGAAAACTTATCTCTTAAAAAAATAAAAATTAAAAAAATAACTAAAATGGGGCGGCGCATGTGGCTCAAGGAGTAGGGTGCCGGCCCCATATACAGGAGGTGGTGGGTTCAAACCCAGCCCTGGCCAAAAGCCGCAAAAAAAAAGAATAACTAAAATGTATTATTCTACTCTCTAGCTTTGTGAGAAATATTTAGCCTGCATTGACCTTATTTCTCTGTGGTGTTAAAAACTGTGGGCAATTTAGGACAACAAAGAAAATCATACTATTCAGACAAGGATCATCAAGGAAAAAAAACTGGTAAGGAAATGAGTATTTATCTAGATTCAAAAAACCTTCCCACAAAAATAGTAACTTTACAGTAGAAGTATTTCATAGACACCACTGTGATCAAAGTTAACATTATCAAGGGGGCTTGGTGAACTCTCACCTAATCTGTACACTCCCCAGGTGAAGGGCTCAACTACAACTTGAACTTTACCTAACAAATGCAAATAATCATTTATAGCCTTATATTAATCTGAAAAATTTTTTTTAAAAAGTCATTAAACAGGGCGGCGCCTGTGGCTCAAGGAGTAGGGTGCTGGTCCCATATGCCGAAGGTGGCGGGTTCAAACCCAGCCCCGGCCAAAAGAAAAAAAAAAAAAAGTCATTAAACAGTTAAAAAAAAAAAAAAAGTTAACATTATCAGTAATGGGACAAAGATATCGTACGACTCTTGATGAGATGCCCTGGGAAGCACAAAAGATTACTTCTGTATTTCTCTTGCCAAAAAAAAAAAAAATGCAAAAGTTGGATCTAATCATTAAGAAATAGCTGAATCTAATCATTAAGAAATAGCTGAAAAACCCAAATTGCTGGAACTTCTACAAAATGAATGGCCAATCCTCTCTAAAAATTTTAAAGACTGGGGTGGTGCCTGTGGCTCAAAGGGGTGGGGCGCTGGTTCCATATGCCAGAGGTGGCGGGTTCAAACCCAGCCCTGGCCAAAAATCACAAAAAAAACAAATTTTTTTAAAGATGAAAAAGGCTGAAAGACTATAGAAGACTAAAAGACATAACAACAAAATGCAATGTATGATTCTGAGTAAGATTCTGATTCTGAATAAGATCTATACATTAGTAGTATTGTATCCTAATTTTTTTATTTTAATAATGATTCTATGATTATGTAAGTGAATGTCCTGGCTCTTAGAAAATAAATACCAAAGTACAGGAATAAAGGGGCAGGACACCTGAGATCTCAAATGCTCCAAAAATAACAACAACGTGTATCTATAGAAACGAAGAAAAATGTGGCAAAATTAACAACTGGTCAATTGGATGGATGATCTCACAAAAGTTCTCTATGCTATTCTTGCAGCTTGTAAGTTTGAAATTATTTCAAAAAGTTGTTTTAAAAAGAGATATCAGCTACTCATTCCCCTTCTTACTAAGCTGCACCAGGCTGGTGTGCTGTTACCACTTCCTTACCACTGATTCTCCTTGCTGCTGGCATTGAACTCTGGCTGCCTCTTCCTTTCATTCCTATTTCACACAGATGTGAGGAGAGAGGCCCAGGCAGCAGGAGGTTTTTGACACCTAACTTGCTCTTCAGAGCGGCTTTGTACATGTTAAGGTTAACGACAGTCAGCAAGCCTAAATCTCTTGTAATAAAAACACTATGAACACATTTTTCTTTCACATTACCATTTCCATCATCTCTGGATCTTCAAAATCATAAATAATATGCTCTAAAATATCTCTGTCAGACACAAAACCTAATGCTCTGAAAACAATAATGATGGGAACTTCTTGCTTGATATATGGTAGAGTTGCCACAATGCGCTGACCAATAGCACTCTTCTTTGCACCCTACAAAAATAAAATATTATTAGAACCTAAATATACAGAGGCTCACAGTAGTGTAAAAGCATCAAGAAAACCATTAAATATATGCGTATACTCACTGTACATATTTCAAAAAAGCACACCTCCCCTACTCTGAGGGACCATCTATGGGTGCTTTTTAAAACCACTGTAAAGCCATCGTTCACTAATTTTACAGACAGGCTAGTCATTAAGGTGTGAGAACTTGCATTCTCTTCTATCTGCCTGCCAAGATTCTCTCAGAATTAGCCGATACTGTTATTTCAAAATGGCCGCAAAAAAATATGAATATTGATTCCTCACCCTCTCCACCCCACCCCTGGGAAAACAGAAAGAAGAAAAAAAAAAAACTCTGGAAGAAGGAAATTTATAGACATTCTTGATTTCTCAGTTTTAATCATATTTCTCTGCTTCAAATGCCTAACACATAACACCAATAACACACTCCAGAGAAGCTTCCTTGGACCAAGAATGAAGTCTGACAAATTACAAAGGCCCAGAGGAACAAACCCAACCCCGCCATTCCCAGGGCGTACCTGTCCTCCTCTTGCCAGCATGCTGACCCATATGGTACTGGTGGGTCGGGAAGAATTCTCCAGACATGATCTGCACTCTCCTGTGTAGGCATACTTAGAATCCTTCTTGGCAAACACATAAACTGTGTTTGTTGCCATTTTCTCTTGAGCAATCAGAACCTAGATGAACAATAACAAAGTTATAGCCATAAAGTCCAAAGGTCATTAAAGCAGAAAGAATAGGATAAATCTGCACCTTAATTTAATCTGATCATAAAGTCTCATTGAAACATTCTTGACTTTTACAAACTCCATTTTGCATTCTCCCCCATCCCACTGCCTAACTCCCCAGCTGCAAAAAGCAAACAAACTAACTCCATTTTGCAAAAATGCTTCGTAGAACAATCAAATTTCCAGTGTATCTTATAGACAGCTGAAATAAAGCTTTGGTTTATATAAATTTGCCTTTTATATCCTAAGTGATTTAACTGCTACTTCTATGTTACCCTGCAAGAAACTTTACTTTTTAATTTCAACTTTAATAAGTTAAATTTTAAATATCATATTGGAATTCTTTTTTTTTTTTTTTTTTTGAGGCAGTCTCACTTTTTTTTTTTTTTTTGGTAGAGACAGAGTCTCACTGTACGGCCCTCGGGTAGAGTGCCGTGGCGTCACACGGCTCACAGCAACCTCTTAACTCTCGGGCTTACGCGATTCTCTTGCCTCAGCCTCCCGAGCAGCTGGGACTACAGGCGCCCGCCACAACGCCCAGCTATTTTTTGGTTGCAGTTTGGCCAGGGCTGGGTTTGAACCCATCACCCTCGGCATATGGGACTGGCGCCCTACTCACTGAGCCACAGGTGCCGCCCGAGGCAGTCTCACTTTGTTGCCCTTGGTAGAGTGCGGTGGCATCATAGCTCACAGCAACCTCAAACTCTTGGGCTCAAGCGATTCTCTTGCCTCAGAACTCCTGAGTAGCTGGGACTACAAGTGCCCGCCACAATACCCAGCTATTTTTCAAAGACGGGGTCTCACTCTTGCTCAGGATGGTCTCGAACCCACGAGTTCAGGTAGTCTACCCACCTTGGCATCCCAGAATGATTACAGGCATGAGCCACCACACCCAGCCTTTGTAATTCTTTTTTAATAGACAAGGTCTCACTCTGTTGCTAGGCTAGAGTGCAATGGCCCAAGCATAGTTCACTGTAACCTTGAATTCCTGGGCTTATGAGATCCTCCTGCCTCACACACTTAACTAGCTGGGATTATAAATATGTGCCACCAGGCCTGGCTATTTTTTTTATTTTTTATAGAGACAGGGTCTCACTATGTTTCTAGGCTACTCTCGAACTCCTGGCTTCAAATGATCCTCCTATCTCTGCCACCCAAAGAGCTGGGATTATAGGTGGGAGCCACCATACCTGACTAAATATGTAATTTTTTTTTATTTTTTATTTTTTTTTGAGACTGAGCCTCAAGCTGTCGCCCTGGGTAGAATGTCGTGGCATCACTGCTCACCGCAACCTCCAACTCCTGGGCTTAAGCAATTCTCTTGCCTCAGCCTTCCAAATAGCTGGAACTACAGGCACCCGCCACAACACCCGGCTATTTTTTGGTTGTAGTTGTCATTGTTGTTTTGGCAGGGTCAGGCTGGATTTGAACCTGCCAGCTCTGATGTATGTGTCTGGTGCCTTAGCCGCATGAGCTACGTAATTTTTTTTTTAATTAATGTTACTATACCTTTTCTGATCCATTAATAATGAAATAGCCACCAGGATCCAAAGGGCATTCATTTAACTCACAAAGATCACGATCTGTTAAGCCATTTAATAGGCAATAAGTTGATCGCAACATAATTGGAATTTTTCCTATAAAAGTTTTCTGATGCTGAGTCTGAAGTTGTTCTTCACCTTCCTTAATGACTGTTTTTGTTATATCAACATAGAGTGGAGCAGAATACCTTTGAAAATAAAAGTAGATCACAGTTAAGCAATGATAGGGTGTTTGCTAAAACAAATCCTCCACTGGTCAAAATTACATTTTCTGAATTCTATTTCAGTATCAGCTATGGACAAGGTAAATTTCTTTCTTACGTAAGGTTTCTTAATCTGGCTTCATTTGGCATCATTGGGGAAGGAGCACCATCTCTTTCCCAATGGGTAGGCTTGGAGAGGTAAATCTGTTCAAACTTCAGCAAATATCTGGGCTGAAATTAAACCAAAAACATGAAAAGAGTAGTAATTTTTTTAATAATGTTTTCAATAGAAGAAGCTATATAAATTGGCAAAATCAATCCATTTTACTGATAAGGGAACTCTCTTTTCTTTCTTTCTTTTTCTTTTTGAGTAGAAGGACAAGAGGAAAATGGCCAACCATTTCAAAATCAAAATTCCCACTTTTGAGCGGAAGCACAGAGCTTTTAAAGGTTCTGATCTTGACATGGGAACTTTCCAAAATCAATATCCACATTCATAGAATATCAAGTGTTTTTACCTAATCACTTTCTTAAGGCAGAAGACAAAAAGAGACTTAATATGCTACAAGTAAATAAAAGATTGTTTACATCATGTGTTCTCAAGTTGATACCAAACAGTCAAAATGGATTTTTATTAATGATGCATGTAGTCTCACATGCCTTCTCCTGGTTAGGGTCAAAAGTATAAAGTGACCAGCAAACAAAGAAAAGACAACTATTCCAATCAGAACTGTGCTCTAATCTAATCAATAGAACATTACAAAAAATCCCAACCATTCTATACAATACACTGAGAACTTCTAACCTGGCTAAATAAGATCCATGAGAACAGTATTTCAGAGATGAATGGATAGTGGATTTCTCTCTAAATCAAATCTCAGAGAAGAAAATAGGACTATGCAGCCTCTTAGGGGCAAATTACTGACCATCAAGTCTCCCAGGCTAGAGTAGGGAAAGAGCAAAGAGAACTAGTAGTGACAATGAACTAACCCTCATCCCCACTACCACCTTACTCTAGGACACTGTTACCTTAGACCTAGGCTATTCCGAGATTTTTATCTTCCTTGGCCTCTTTCCATTCCATGTAAACACTATTTCCGAAGTAACTTTTCTAAAATAATGCTTTATGTATTAATATATTCTTTGACAATCTCTCAATTTTTCATTCCATCGAATGATATCCAAAGCCTTAGACAATATGGTTCCATCTTATCTTACACTAACATCTATCAAAAACAGATAAACCAAAATCACACACTGATCACTGCCTTCCCCGATCCATCTCCAAGCATTTCTTACTGAAATGCCTACGCACCTTTTCTCTAAGAGAAGTCCCTCCCTGCCCTTCACAGTCAGCTTAAGTCTCTACCATCCTATCCACTTAGCTCTAACAACCAACCTTTAGCAAGTGATCTCTTCACCCTGCAGTATTTACATACTAACACTTTGAATTTGCTGTTATATCATTATCCTTCTTTTTATGCAAGGACCATGAAGAGAAAATGACTCAAGAATAAAAAATACTTTATGTCCCTTTTTCCAGCACAGTCCCAGAACAAATTACTTTTGTGTTTTGAAGTAACCCCTCCCTCCACCTCTATTTCTGGACTTTCCCTTCCTCCCTGTATTTTTTCATTTTCGCTATCTCTCAAAGCCCAACATGCTCCCACAACCACCTTTTTAATCTCTAAAACTAGAAACAGACGTTATTTTGGACTACTTAATTCTTCACAATCACTCATGTAAAACCAAATTATAAAATTATAGCTTTACCATTATTTTTAACAATGCTAAAAAACATGCGAATGTGTGAACAAAAACTATAAAGAGCTAAAAATAAAAACAGGTGATACGTTTAGGTGACATTCCTTTTTTATCTCTTATATTTTACATGTAAAATATAAAAATCAGGAGAAAACTCCCTTCAAGTACTTTTTCTTTTATGATTCTTACAATGCGAAAGAAAAAAGTGGGGATCCCTGGGTGGCGCCTGTGGCTCAAGGAGTAGGGCGCTGGTCCCACATGCCAGAGGTGGCGGGTTCAAACCCAGCCCTGGCCAAAAACCACAAAAAAAAGAAAAAAGTGGGGATCCCTAAAGCAATACAACTATTTCTGGCTCACTTCTCTTAGGTGTTCCTATTTCTGGGTCTCCTCTTCCTAACTACTAAATACCTACTGAATAAGGACTAGGGCTTTGGATTACTTACAAAAATGTGTTTCTCAATCAGTAAGAATAAATCCGGAACTGACTGCAGAGGCTGCAGGCGCCCTGCGAAAAGCTCTTACTTTTTTTTTAACCTTTAAGCCAAATAAGAGAAGCACTGAAAATTCAAACCAATACTCTTCTTTACCTATGTAACTTGATAAGCATAACCATCTCACCGGCTCCTCAACTTCCCCACTAGCGTGCTGAGCTTCAGCTTGCAGGTCTATAGGCGGAGCATCTTCCACAATTCTTTGAACGGACATCTGAATAAACTCATCAAAAGAATCAAGTTGTTGTCGGACCAAGCCTTTCTCATCAAAATAGGAACTGGGAAAATATTTGAGTTCATAATCAGTTACAACTCAGTGAATATTTTCTAGCTTACTTCCCCATTTTCATTATAATTCAGTTCAAACAAATACCCGTTAAATACCAACAGCTATGTGCCAAATACTCAAAAAGATACTATGAGATATCTTAAAAAGTAACAAGGTCGGGAGCATTTTCTTTGTAGAAATGTATTAAGTTTAGGGAAAAGAAATTTAAACTTATGGGTAAAATATTCACAGCACAACACAGGAACTATAAGGAAACTTGTTTACAAATGTCCTTTACAGACGTCTGCCATGCAACCTCTTTGAATCATTTATTCTAAAAAATCTCAAGAGAGGTCTCGGTGCCCATGGCTCAGCGGTTAGGGCACTGACCACATACACCAAGGCTGGCAGGTTCGAACCTGACTCCAGCCTGCCAAACAACAACTACAATAAAAAATAGCTGAGCATTGTGGCAGGTGCCTATAGTCCCAGCTATTTGAGAAGCTGAGGCAAGAGAATTGTTTAAGCCCAAGAGTTGGAGGTTGCTATGAGCTGTGACACCATGGCACTCTACTCAGGGCAACATAGTGAGACTCTGTCTCAGAAAGAAAAAAAAAGTGTCAGGAGCGAAAACTAAAAAAAAAGATAAAGACAACAAGAAGAACTTTAATTTCAATAAAAGGGAGGATGGTGGTAAAAAACAGGAAATGTATGAGAATATCAAATACAGGTCAAAGACCATTAGTCCTATTTTGATTATGTTAAAAGTGAGATAAGACTAAGTCACTTAAATAAAATTGCTCAGCAAATGACAGGGATAAAAATGTAGCACAAGTGAGAGATCAGAGCCAGTACTACAGATACAGAAATCAAATCGTGCCTATAATCCCAGCCCTTGGGGGAAGCTGAGGCAAGAAGATCCACTTAAGGCTGGGAGTTTGAGTCCAGCCTGGGTAATACAGCAAGACTCCATCTCTTCAAAAAAATTTCAGAAATTTGTCAGCTATGGTGGCATGTACCTATAATCCCGGCTAAGGCAGAAGGACAGTTGGAGCCTAGGAGTTGGAAACTGCACTGAGCTATGATCACACCATTACACTCTGGCCTGGGCAACAGAGTAAGATCCTGTCTCAAAAAACAGATAGATAAATAAATAATAAAAAGTAAATGGCCTGTACTAGAAGGAAGGAAGAAAAAAGAGAAGAAGGGAACTATTGTAGATTAAAGGCGACAAAAGAATAAGCCATGAAGGCTCGGTGCCTGTGGTTCAAGCGGCTAAGGCGCCAGCCACATACACCTGAGCTGGCCAGTTTGAATCCAGCCTGGCCCGCCAAAGAACAATGACAGCTGCAACTAAAAAATAGCCGGGTGTTGTGGTGGGCACCTGTAGTCCCGGCTACTTGGGTGGCAGAGGCAGGAGAATCACTTGAGTCCAGGAGTTGGAGGTTGCTGTGAGCTGTGATGCCTCAGCGCTCTACCCAGGGCAACAGCTTGAGGCTCTATCTCAAAAAAAAAAAAGAAAGAAAAGCCATTGAAAACTAAATCCAATATGTGATTCTAGGTTGGATCCAGGACCAGAAAAGAATATTTTTATTTTGCTATAAATATTGGTGAGACAACTGGCAAAAATCTAGTATCTGTAGATCCAATAAGATGACTGTATCAATATTAATTTAATCACTGCACAATACAATCACAGTTATATAAAAACAATGCCCTTATTTTTCTGTGTCCTTATTACTTTCAAATGTTTCAGAAAAAATACAGAAAGACAGAAAAAGGAAAGGGCAAAAAAAATACAGTGTATGCCTAACATTAAAGGAATCTGGTAAAGGGTATAAAAGAATTTTTGTGTAACTTTTCTGCAGATCTGAAATAGTTTAAAAACTTAAATATATAAATAAAATGATACACTCATACAGCACATTTACACAGGAAATCTACTTGTCAAGAATAGAATAAGCAAGAAATCTATTGTGCCTTTTAAAGCTTACTCAGTCTGGTCCAAAGTTACCTGATTACAATCCAGCACGCTTCTTGCCACAAATCTGGGGTGATTTCATCATCATCCTCATCATACTGCATGTCTGCAATAACAAAAACATCATACTCATTTGCATTTAAAACGCCATCCTGCTCCAACAACTTGAAGTAGCAGAAACATATTTACTCTCTGCTGAATAAAATGTAATTCTTTTTACCTAAAACTGAATTTCCAGTCAATTACACTGGAAATAACATATGTGTATGTTACACAGGTATTGTCCAAATATGCAGTGGTTTTATTACAAAGGTTCAATGTCAGTCGTATGGATTTTAAGTGTTCCATCATCTCTAGAAATTCCATGCAATGTTCTTGACAATCGTAATAACTAGGAGCAGTCTCATAGTCCTCTGATCAATAAGATCCTCAGAAACTGAAGTCAGAGATCAGGAGAAGAGGTAGAGCCAGAAAAGGGTTACAACAGCTGGGCAATACCCTAAGGTGGACAAGTCTATTTCATTTTTGAAACATTTCATAAATGTACAAGTATGACAAATTATATTTTCCAAAGATGACCACAACCCTATCTCCCATCCAACTGCTATCAAACATGATAAGAGTGTCAATGTGATCTTGACACTACTATCATCAAGATATAATGGTCTACACATCCTCTCCTAGAATCCAGATGGATTTTCAACTCTCTCATAACTATGAGAATCCAGCTGAAGCAACGCTGCATGACTTCAGAAGCCATGTCAGGAAAGACAATGCAGTTTCTGCCTGGTTTGCTCAAAATTTGCTTCCAGAGCCCTGAGGTGCAATTATTTTATTTATTTATTTATTTATTTATTTATTTATTTATTTGAGACAATAACCTCAAGCTGTCACCCTGGGTAGAGTGTCTTGGCATCACAGCTCACAGCAACCTCCAACTCCTGGGCTCAAGTGATTCTCCTGCCTCTGCCTCCCAAGGCGCCCACCACAACACCTGGCTATTTTTTAGTTGCAGCCATCGTTGTTGTTTGGTGGGCTGGGCTGGATTCGAACCAGCCAGCTCAGGTGTTATGTGACTGACGCTTTAGCCACTTGAGCCACAGGTGCAGAGCCATGAGGTGCAATTATTAATTAAACTCCTCTACTCTGAGGCTGCTGTCCTGTAAGGAAAACCAAACTGTAGGAGAGGCCACTTCCCTCAGTAATCCTACTGAGTCCTTCCAGGCTAGGTGCCAGACATGAGAGTAAACATTCCAGGTCATCCAGCCCCCAGCTGTCGTGTCAACCCCCAGCCTTTGTGGAGCAGAAATAAGTCATGCCTACTTTGAGCTGTCCAAATTCCTGACATGAATATAACAAAACTTGGGAGGTTCTTTCCTTTAACAAAATTATTTAAGCAGCTAAATTTTAGGATACTATGCAACAGCATTTTTTTTTTTTTTTTTGGAGACAGAGTCTCACTTTGTTGCGGTAGAGTGCATGATGTCATAGCTCACAGCAACCTCAAACTCTTGGACTCATTCGATTCTCTTGCCTCAAACTATGGGGTTACATGCCTGAAATCCTAGTACTCTCGAAGTCTGAGGTGGATTGCCTGAGCACACAAATTGGAGACCAGCCTGAGCAAGAGCGAGACCCCATCTCTAAAAATAGTCAGGCACTGTGGTGTGTACCTGTAGTCCCAGCTACCTGGGAGACTGAGGCAAGACAATTGCTTGAGCCCAGGAGTTTGAGGTTGCTGTGAGCTGTGACACCATAGCACTCTATCCAGGGTGACATAGTAAGACTGGCGGGTTCAAATCCAGCGCAGCCCGCCAAACAACAATGACGGCTGCAACCAAAAAATAGCCGGGTGTTGTGGTGGGTGCCTGTAGTCCCAGCTACTTGGGAGGCTGAGGCAAGAGACTCGCTTAAGCCCAGGAGTTGGAGGTTGCTCTGAGCTGTGATGCCATGGCACTCTACCCAGGGTGACAGCTTGAGGCTCTGTCTCAAAAAAAAAAAAAAAAAAAAAAAAAAAAATGAAAACACAAACACCACATGTGCTGCCTAATGATTTGGAACTACGTGGTGGGCACACATGGGCACAGAAAGAAGCAAAAATTGCTGGAAATCAAGAAAGAGGCAAGGAGTGCAAAGAAAGGGTAAAACCAACCTAACAGGTACAATGAACACTATTCAGGTGATGGGCACACTTACAGCACTGACTAAAGCATTATAAAAGCTTTATGCATTGTGTACCCACTTAATATTTTCAAACAAAATAATTTAAACATGAGACAGCATGAAGAAATGTTAAAGTAAACCAAAGCTCTCCTTCCCCAATAGTCTTTGTCCACGGTGGATTTCCAGAGCCTTCCACAAGGCCTGGCACAAGGGTAACAGTCAAAAATTGAGCTGTTCAGGCTCAGCGCCCATAGCTCAGTGGTTAGGGCGCCAACCACATGCACTGGGACTGGCGGGTTCCAACAGTAACAACAATAACAAAAAAATAGCTGGGTGCTGTGGCGGGCACCTGTGGCTCCAGCTACTAGAGAGGCTGAGGCAAGAGAATCGCTTAAGCCCAAGAGTTTGAGGTTGCTGTGAGCTGTGATACCACAGCACACTACCGAGGGCGACATAATAAAACTGTCTCCAAAAGAAAAAAAAAAAAGAAAGAAAGAAAATTGAGCTATTCAATAAAACGACTAACTGGCGGCGCCCGTAGCTCAGTGGGTAAGGCTGGTAGGTTGGAACCCAAACCGGCCTCCTAAAAACAAAAAAATAGCCGGGCGTTGTTGCAGGCGCCTGTGGTCCCAGCTACTAGGGAGGCTGAGAGAAGAGAATCGCTTAAGCCCAAGAGTTTGAGGTTGCTGTTAGCTGTGACGCCACAGCACTCTACCCAGAGCAAGAAAGTGAGATTCTGTCTCAAAAAAAATAAAAATAAATAGAATGACTAACTGTGGCCTTAAAGAAAATTTTAAAAAGGGGCCTTTTGCTTCAGATAAAGCCAACGAATGGAAACCGTCGTATGGTTTTGCATGCTATTTCGCTGCGTGAATGCGGTATGATTTAAAGCAACACGACAGTGGACAAAGCAAAAATCGACCTAACTGGGAACATCAACGCTCCATTCCCAGTTCCCAGCACCTCCACCTCTCGCAATCCCAGCTTCGTTCCCAGCTTGGGAGATGTGGGGAACGAGCCTGGGGACTCCAGAGGCCGGCGCGGGGGAAGGCCGCAAATTCCCAACCCGTCCAGCCCACGCCTCCCTGCGCAAATGGGTCGCCACGGAGTGTGATGTGAGCGGGTACCTACCCTCATCCGCGTCATACATGTTGGCAAACGGTTCCCAAACTCCTAACTCGTAAAAGTCACGGAGACAGAAAAGCGTGAACGAACCACCGGCGCCGAAAGAAAGAGCCCAAGTAGTTTCCGCCTCCGGCGTTCCCAGAATACCTTGCGTCTCACACCAAGGCCACCCGCAATGCAGCCAAGGTAATATCTGCGCCTGCGCAAAGTAGTAGAGCCTAGATTAGTTGCGCACACGCAAATTGTAGCGCTGAGACTAATTGCTGACAGTTCCTACAACCCGAAGAGCGTTTTCAGCGGGTCAAAGTTTTGGTGTAGGATTTTTTTTAATGTTACTGCACAAGTAATGACATCTGAAAATCTTAATATAAGGTTTTAGTCCAGGCCGTGAATCAGTTACGTTCGATGGACTTCTTTTTCATTTCTAAAAACTAAAAAAAAAAAAAAAACACTAAGTTTTTAGAAATGAGATTTATTAAGGGCTGTTTATTCCAGCGCTGGCAAGTTGAAGGAGCCTGAACCAAAGCACTCACTACTCTGCTCATCCCATCTAGCTCAGTCGAGGTCCTTGGTTTCTTCCGCGCAGCTTTTAGTGGCTTTTCGGCCTGATAGTTTTCATCGCGAGAAGTCAAGGGACTAGACGGGAGTTGAGCGAGAGTGTGGCGGGCGAGTGACTTTCGTCTCCGGGTTTAACGCGGTCCTCGGGCCGCAGGCGTGCGCGGCCCCGCCCCTGCCCGGAGCAGCGCTCCCCATGCTGTCTGCACGCCTGGCGCCCACGCTGCTCAGTCCCTTCCTGCGGCGATCCGCTCCCACTGTAGGGCGCCATGGCCTCTGGGAGACGCTCCTGGGGAGGCGGTGCGCGGCCGCCGCCTCCTCCGGGCCCGCGTCGGACCTGGGCCCTGAGCCTCCTCATGGCCTCACGGAGGCTGAGAGTTATGAAGGAAGCCCTAACATGCAGGAGCGGTTTCTGTTCCCCGAGTACGTCCTGGAGCCTGAGCCCGCGCCCACCCGGAAAGAGCTGCTGGAACGACTGCAGCAGCAGCACCAGGAGAGGGAGCGACCCAGGCGGACGCAGAAGCCACGGGTCGGCCGCCGGGCGCACCCTGTCGTGGGGCACCCGGACCCGGCGGTGCCGCCCAGCGGCCAGCACTGCTCGGGTTGCGGGGCAGAGCTGCACTGCCAGGACCCCGGCGTGCCCGGCTACCTGCCCAGCGAGAAGTTCCTGCGCGCGGCGCAGGCGGACGGCGGGCTGGCGCGGGCCGTGTGCCAGCGCTGCTGGCTCCTGGTGCACCACCAGCGCGCCCTGCGCCTGCGGGTGAGCCGCGAGCAGTACTCTGAGCTGGTGAGCACCGCGCTGCGGCGGCCCGGGCCCGCCCTGGTGCTCTACATGGTGGACCTGCTCGACCTGCCCGACGCCCTGCTGCCCGACCTGCCGGCACTGGCAGGCCCCAAGCAGCTGATCGTGCTGGGGAACAAAGTGGACCTGCTGCCCCAGGACGCCCCCGGCTACCGGCAGCGGCTCCGGGAGCGGCTGTGGAACGACTGTGCCCGCGCCGGACTTTTGCTGGCCCCTGGCCACGGAGGGCCACGGCTCCCCAGCCGGGACGGGCCGCAGGACAGAGAGGAGAATTCGAATCGGCCGGACAGGTCGTGCACGGTGGTCCGGGACGTGCGTCTCATCAGCGCCAAGACTGGCTATGGAATCGAAGAGTTAATCTCGGCACTTCAGCGCTCCTGGCGCTACCGTGGTGATGTCTACCTGGTAGGATCCACAAACGCTGGCAAGTCCACTCTCTTTAACACGCTACTGAAGTCCGATTACTGCACCGCCAAGGGCGCCGAGGCCATCGACCGGGCCACCATCTCCTCTTGGCCAGGTGAGTCTTAGGAGGCCAGTCGAACGTCTGGTCGTGGCCCAGGCACCTACTTTGGTCACACTTCTCCCCTGTGTCAGCTCACTGCTTGAAAAAACTATGTGGATATATCAGAAATACTAACATTGCTTTTTGTAATTTTCTAATAGATGTATTTATGGAGTGCTTCAGTGTTACAGTCACTAGACACTGGAGATACCCCAAGGAACAAAGCAAAGTTCCTGCTTTGTTTATTTCCCTTGTAGCTCACTACTCTGTACGTTTATCCAGAAAGTCATGTTTCCTTTTTATTCTCTGAACTTTCCTGTATTGGTCAAACCCATCAACCTGACTCTTCACATCTTGTATGAAACCAGTATATACTATACATGAAAATTTGAGTTATTTATTTATTTATTTATTTTTTGTAGAGACAGAGTCTCACTTTATGGCCCTCGGTAGAGTGCCATGGCATCACACAGCTCACAGCAACCTCCAACTCCTGGGCTTAAGTGATTCTCTTGCCTCAGCCTCCCCAGTAGCTGGGACTACAGGCGCCCGCCACAACGCCCAGCTATTTTTTCGTTGCAATTTTGCCGAGGCCGGGTTGAACCCACCACCCTCGGTATATGGGGCCGGCGCCTTACTGACTGAGCCACAGGCGCCGCCCTTGAGTAATTTATTAATGCAATATTATGTGTAGCTTTGTTGAGAAGAAATGTCAGTTGTGACTTTAAGAAACTTCTGTAATAGGAAAATGGGTCCTTCTATGATTTGAATTTAAGCTGTCAAAACTGTCCCATTTGTTTTAAAACCACAGTTTAGCTTTAGTTCTCTGTCTTGAACTTTGGTTGAATTATACACACGAATTGCTTTTATACTGGATAGTAATGTGGTGAAAATGCAAAGAAATAAGGCCTGCAAATTTTTGAATGAAAATTCTGGATTACCCTATGAGCCAATCTCTGAAACTCTTCCGTTGTTTATAAATTGGTAGGAATAACGTACTTTATCACGGTACCCAACACAGTGTACATCTTCAAAAGTGTTTCTTTCCTTTTCTAAAAACATTTATTCTTTTGTATTTCAGGAACTACATTAAACCTTCTGAAGTTTCCTATTTGCAACCCAACTCCTTATAGAATGTTTGAAAGGCACAAAAGACTTAAAGAAGATGCAGCTAAAGCCGTAGAAGATCTTAGCGAGCAAGAACAACATCAACTTAATGTTTTGAAAAAGCACGGCTATGTGGTAGGTAAGCATTCTGTAGGAGAACCCTTGTTGGTCCTATGCTAAAATTCTTCATTAGACAACCTGAAATCCAGCTCTCTGAGGCTAACCAGTTTCTGTGGGGAGAGACTACCTTCCTCTTTCGGGAACACAGAGACCCTTTGTAGGTAAGGCTACTATTTGGAAACCCGTACCAGTACAAATGGTAAAGATTATTGACACCAGGCAGCAGCTTCAAATTAGTTTATCCCTTTCCTTGGAATATCCCTTTAGCTTTCCTTTACTAACAACACTTTGATTTCCAACATCTCCTTCTCCCCAGTATACACAGACTGCCAGGTGTGATGGTGTGTGCTTATATCTCCAGCTGCCCATAGTCTCAGCCATTCAGGAGGCTGAGAAGGATTCCATGACCCCAGGAGTTCCATCCTGCAGTGAGCTAGGATCAGGCCACTGCACTTCAGCCTGAGTGACAGAGAGAGACCCTGTCCCTAAAAAATTAAATAGACCAGGCATAGTGGCTCACACCTTTAATCCCAGAACTTTGGGAGGCCAAGGCAGGAAGATCACTTGAGGCCAGGAGTTCAAGACCAGCCTGAGCAATTTAGGAAGACTCTTACCGCTACTAAATAAATGAATGAATGAATTGAATGTACACAGCCAGCCACATATTTAATCAGTGCAAAAGTCTGGCTCCCACTGCCTTTGAGGAAAAAAAAATATCTTTGTAGCATTACTTACATACACTGTAGTTAGTCTTAGTAACTTGTTGGAGACAAACATATAATTTATGTCTGTAGTCAAAAGCATTAAAAGAATGACTAATGACCTTCATGTAACTTGTTCTAGGAAGAGTTGGAAGAACATTCTTGTATTCAGAAGAACAGAAGGATGAAGATGCTTTTGAATTTGATGCTGATTCACTTGCCTTTGACATGGAAAATGAACCCGTTACAGTTGAACCTACATCCACCAAACAAGTAGTATTGACTGCACAAGATGTGACAGATGCCCGCTGGTTTTATGACACGCCAGGAATTACAAAAGAAAATTGCGTATGTATTAGGTTTCTTTTAGAAGCGTTTACTTTCAATTGCACAAGTACTCCTCTCTTAATTGCCAGAAAATGGGAAAAGAGATGTACTTCCTTTTAGCCTCAGTTCTAATTCATTCATAAAAGCGGCTGAGAGGTGAATCTTTATGCCAGCAAGTTCTTTATCTCATGTAGTAGGCTTCACTGCTGATAATGCTCGTTTTATCATTGTGGTTGTTATCTTCAGTAGGTAAACATTCACAGAATTTTTTTTTTTTTTTTTTTTTTTTGAGACAGTCTCACTCTGTCGCCCTGGGGTTGAACACCATGGCATCATAGCTCACAGCAACCTCACACTCCTGGGCTCAAGCAATCCTCTTACCTAAGCCTCCCAAGTCTCTGGGACTAACCACAACTCCCAGCCAATTTTTGCTTTGTTTGTTTTTTTTTCTTTTTTTTTTTTTTTATTTCAAATAATCATTTTTATTGAGTATTTATAATTCCATCCCAGAAATAGTAAATACAATTTGTATGTACAGTGCTTTATAATTTTATAACAACTTTTCACATATGATGATAATTTTTTTTTTATTGTTGGGGATTCATTGAGGGTACAATAAGCCAGGTTACACTGATTGCAATTGTTAGGTAAAGTCCCTCTTGCAATCATGTCTTGCCCCCAAAAAGTGTAACACACACCAAGGCCCCACCCACCTCCCTCCTTCCCTCTTTCTGTTTCCCCCCCATAACCATAATTGTCATTAATTGTCCTCATATCAAAATTGAGTACATAGGATTCATGCTTCTCCATTCTTGTGATGCTTTACTAAGAATAATGTCTTCCACGTCCATCCAGGTTAATACGAAGGATGTAAAGTCTCCATTTTTTTTAATGGCTGAATAGTATTCCATGGTATACATATACCACAGCTTGTTAATCCATTCCTGGGTTGGTGGGCATTTAGGCTGTTTCCACATTTTGGCGATTGTCAATTGAGCTGCAATAAACAGTCTAGTACAAGTGTAGCTTGTACAAGTGTAGTACAATTGAGCTGCAATAAACAGTCTAGTACAAGAAAAGGATTTCTTTCCTTCTGGGTAGATGCCCAGTAATGGGATTGCAGGATCAAATGGGAGGTCTAGCTTGAGTGCTTTGAGGATTCTCCATACTTCCTTCCAGAAAGGTTGTAGTAGTTTGCAGTCCCACCAGCAGTGTAAAAGTGTTCCCTTCTCTCCACATCCACGCCAGCATCTGCAGTTTTGAGATTTTGTGATGTGGGCCATTCTCACTGGGGTTAGATGATATCTCAGGGTTGTTTTGATTTGCATTTCTCTAATATATAGAGATGATGAACATTTTGTCATGTGTTTGTTAGCCATTCGTCTGTCGTCTGTAGAGAAAGTTCTATTCATGTCTCTTGCCCATTGATATAAGGGATTGTTGGCTTTTTTCTTTTTTTTTTTTTTTTTATTTTATTTTTTTTTTGTGGTTTTTGGCCGGGGCTGGGTTTGAACCCACCACCTCCGGCATATGGGACCAGTGCCCTACTCCTTGAGCCACAGGCACCGCCCAGATTGTTGGCTTTTTTCATGTGGATTATTTTGAGTTCTCTATAGATCCTAGTTATCAAGCTTTTGTCTGACTGAAAATATGCAAATATCCTTTCCCATTGTGTAGGTTGTCTCTTTGCTTTGGTTATTGTCTCCTTAGCTGTACAGAAGCTTTTCAGTTTAATGAAGTCCCATTTGTTTATTTTTGTTGTTGTTGCAATTGCCATGGCAGTCTTCTTCATGAAGTCTTTCCCCAGGCCAATATCTTCCAGTGTTTTTCCTATGCTTTCTTGGAGGATTTTTATTGTTTCATGCCTTAAGTTTAAGTCCTTTATCCATCTTGAATCAATTTTTGTGAGTGGGGAAAGGTGTGGGTCCAGTTTCAGTCTTTTACATGTAGACATCCAGTTCTCCCAACACCATTTATTGAATAGGGAGTCTTTCCCCCAAGGTATGTTCTTGTTTGGTTTATCAAAGATTAGGTGGTTGTAAGATGTTAGTTTCATTTCTTGGTTTTCAATTTGATTCCAAGTGTCTATGTCTCTGTTTTTGTGCCAGTACCATGCTGTCTTGAGCACTATGGCTTTGTAGTACAGACTAAAATCTGGTATGCTGATGCCCCCAGCTTTATTTTTGTTACAGAGAACTGCCTTAGCTATACGGGGTTTTTTCCGGTTCCATACAAAACGCAGAATCATTTTTTCCAAATCTTGAAAGTACGATGTTGGTATTTTGATAGGAATGGCATTGAATAGGTAGATTGCTTTGGGAAGTATAGACATTTTAACAATGTTGATTCTTCCCGTCCATGAGCATGGTATGTTCTTCCATTTGTTAATATCCTCTGCTATTTCCTTTCTGAGGATTTCATAGTTTTCTTTATAGAGGTCCTTCACCTCCTTTGTTAGGTATATTCCTAGGTATTTCATTTTCTTTGAGACTATGGTGAAGGGAGTTGTGTCCTTAATTAGCTTCTCATCTTGACTGTTATTGGTGTACACAAAGGCTACTGACTTGTGGACATTGATTTTATATCCTGAAACATTACTGTATTTTTTGATGACTTCTAGGAGTCTTGTGGTTGAGTCTTTGGGGCAATTTTTCTGTTTTTAGTAGAGACAGTTTCACTGTTGCTGAGCCTGGTCTCAAACTCCCGAACTCAAGGGATCCACCCGCTTCTGCCTCTCAAAGTGCTAATCCTAACATTAAGGTTGGAAGAAACCATAACTATCACTGCAGCCCGGCTCCCTGGTCCACACTGGAATTCCTTCTATAAGATACCCATGCAGGCTAGGCACAATGGCTCATGCCTGTGATCCTAGCACTCTGGGAGGCCAAGGCGGGTGGATAGCCTGAGCTCATGGGTTCGAGACCAGCCTGAACCAGAGTGAGACTCCGTTGCTACTAAAAGTATAAAAAAGAAAAGAAAACAGTAGAACATAGGCTAGAGGTAAGGGGACCAGATGAGCCCAAGAGTTGGAGGTTGCAGTGAGCTATGATGTCGCCATGGCACTCTACCCAGAGCAACAGCTTGAGACTCTGTCTCAAAAAAAAGATATCCATCCAGAGGTCTTCCAACTTGAACTGGAATAAAGAGTGACAGAAGCAGTGTCAAATCGCCTCCCAAGGGAACCCCTTTGGTCTTTGACATGTTCTTTGTATTTAGCTGAGAGGTATCCCTGTAACTTGTACCCTTGGCTATGTGGAATAAATGTAATGCCTTTTTCCCTTGCCAGACCTTGAAATATTTTAAAATGTAATGTCCAGTCTCTTCCCCACCTACCTCTGCTTTCTCTTTCATTCGTTTTCCAACACACCAATTGAACATTCACGGTGCTGACATAATCCAGGTCCGTTGTCTTCATTTCCTATAGGAACAGGCTATTCATTGACCCAAGCCTCTTTTCAGAAAGTTTTCTCATCTATTTTTATTCTTAAAGTTCGACACTAAGACCTTATTATTATGCAGTAGGGTTGACCTTGTCCATCTTGCCCTGTGCGTCTTTTTTAATCCAATCGCTGGATCTCGTGAGTAACTTTGATTTGTCTTGTTAAACTTAGTCTGTATTCTACTCTTAATTATTCAGTCTCTATCACAGCATTTTATTATTTGCATTTTTTATCTCCATCCAAGTCACTAATTCTAATGTGTATCCAGGATATAGCCTCCAACAGATTTATTCACCACTTCCTTTGAATGTTATTATTGACCAGTTTCTAATTCTTCTAATTACCTCTGTATTTCCCTGAAAACAACACTGATTTCTTAGGTACTTTCCTTTCCTTGTGCCAAGTTCACTTATAATTTCATTCTGAGAATTGTATTCTATTTGGTGTCTTATCTCATAGAATCATACAGACCTTTTCTTTTTTTTCTTTTCCAAGACAATGTCTTTGCTCTATCACCCAGGCTAGAGTGCAGTAGCAGAATCACAGCTCACAGCGACCTCAAACACCAGGGCTCCCGTCGTCCTCCTACCTCAGCTTTCTGAGTAGTTGTGCTACAGGCGTGTGCCACCTCACCCAACTAATTTTCTTTTAATTTTTGCAGAGATGGGTTTTTGCTGTGTTGCTCAGGCTGGTCTTGAACTCCTGGCCTCAAGCAAACCTCCTACCTCAGCTCACCCTCCCAAAGTGCTAGGATTACAGGAGTGAGCCTCTTTTAACTTATTTCCCTTCTAGAATAATTGCTTCTGCTATCTTTTCTTCCTTAACAGTCCATAACCTACAAGTAACTAGACTGTTTTCTAATGTTCTATCACTTTAAAGTCATGAATTCTTCCCTTTTAGACTTAGGTCAGGACAGTTACTGTAGTCATAGATCCTTTATAAAATAGTTGGATCAGAAAGGCAAGAATTTCCAAAATATTCTAGCCAGCAGAACAAGACCCTCAAATTTTTAAATATAAAAGTCTCTCAACACTGGTAGTTTGTTTCTGTGTTTACAGATATATTTATTTGATGCCTTAAACCAGTGTTTCCCAAATTGAACCAGGGAACTCTTTTTTTTGGGGGGGGGGCGGGGGGACAGAGTCTCAAGCTGTCACCCTAGGTAGAGTGTCGTGGCGTCATAGCTCACAGCAACCTTCAACTCTTGGGTTCAAGTGATCCTCTTGCCTCAGATTTTCTATTTTTACTAGAGATGGGGTCTCGCTCTTTCGCTCTTACTCAGGCTGGTCTCAAACCTGTGAGCTCAAGCAATCCACCCACCTCGGCCTCCCAGAGTGCTAGGACTATAGGCATTAGCCATGACTCCCGGCCAGGGAACTCTTTTGTAAAATGTAAATAATAAGTTATCTTACGGGCGGCGCCTGTGACTCAGTGGGTAGGGCACCGGCCCCATATACCAAGGGTGGCAGGTTCGAACCTGGCCCCAGCCAAACTGCAGTAAAAAAATAACCAGGCGTGTGGTGGGCGCCTGTGGTCCCAGCTACTCACGAGGCTGAGACAACAGAAGAGAGGCTAAGCCCAGGAGTTGGAAGTTGCTGTGAGCTGTGACGCCACGACACTCTACCGAGGGCGATGAAATAAGACTCTATCTCTAAAAAAATAAATAAATAAGTTATCTTAAAAGGGGTTAAAAAAGGCCAGGCACGGTGGCTCACACCTGTAATCCTAGCACTCAGGGAGGCTCAAACAAGTGGATTGCTTGAACTCAGGAGATGGAGACCAGCTTGAGCCAGAACAAGACCTTATCTCTAAAAATAGCTGGGCATTGTGGTGGGCACCTGTAGCCCTGGCTACTTGGGAGGCTGAGGCAGGAGGATCAGTTGAGCCCAAGAATTTGAGGTTGCTGTGAGCTATGACGCTACAGCACTCTACCAATGGTAACAAAGTGAGACTCTGTCTCAATAATAATAATAATAATAGGTCTCTTTGACCTATGACCATTAAAAATTTAATTCTCTAAAATTTCTGCCACTTCACAGATTTTAAATCTTCTAACAGAAGAAGAAGTAAAGATTGTTTTGCCAACAAATTCCATTGTTCCAAGAACTTTTGTGCTTAAACCAGGAATGGTTCTATTTTTGGGTGCTCTAGGCCGCATTGATTTCCTACAGGTAAGGATAGTCTGTACCATTAACAACTGTTTACTTCAGTGAGATGTTGAGTGCCTCATACAGCTTGGCACTTAAGATACTGTTTGGATCTTCTGGTTTCATTTCACTTGGAAATCATAGGTGAAACGTTTAGGTACAGGATTCATATATATTAAATTAATTCCACACTTCTTTATATCCCATGATATGTATGTTTTTATACATATATACCTTCTAGTATTAATTTATATAACATCTGGGGGTTTTGGAGCATCTATAGAATTTCTCTTCATTTTACCAAAGTGACAAGGAAAAGGGAAAATGAAACATGTGTATGTCCAGCAATTTATAGGCCATTACTATCACATATTCTTGGGGTTTGTATTTATTCATATTTTGTTGGAAATTTAGTCTTGCCTGCTTAGAACTTGTACATACTTCATTAAAACCTATAAAATGTAGGCAGTGCCTGTGGCTCAAGGAGTAGGGTGCCGGTCCCATATGCCGGAGGTGGCGGGTTCAAACCTAGCCCTGGCCAAAAACCAAAAAAAAATTAAATTAAAACCTATAAAATTGGGCGGCGCCTGTGGCTCAGTGAGTAGGGCGCTGGCCCCATATACCGAGGGTGGCGGGTTCAAACCCAGCCCCGGCCAAACTGCAACCAAAAAATAGCCGGGCGCTGTGGCGGGCGCCTGTAGTCCCAGCTGCTTGGGAGGCTGAGGCAAGAGAATCGCGTAAGCCCAAGACTTAGAGGTTGCTGTGAGCCGTGTGACGCCACGGCACTCTACCAAGGGCGGTACAGTGAGACTCTGTCTCTACAAAAAAATAAAAAATAAAAAAAAAAAAAAACCTATAAATGTAAGTATTTTAAACCTAACTTTACACAGAGACAGTTAAGCCGACAGCATTTCCTTTTTATTTTTAATAATGGACATTGTTTTTTCTTAATTTGTATCAACCAGTCTGTGGAAGTCAGAGTTGAACATGAGTTTCTGATTGCACTGCTTCCATAGTGTGCCCCTTTTTTACACGTTAGTGTGATTTGACTACAGCCGCTGCCGCACCAGCATTTACAAAGGGAACTTGATTTGCTGTTTGTTTTTGTTTTGTTAACCAACTGCACCTTGTTAGATCCAGGTTTTCCAAGCTTTTCACCATATAAAATAACTTCTTTCTTCCTTTCCTAAGGGAAACCAGTCAGCCTGGTTTACGGTTGTGGCTTCCAACCTCCTCCCCGTGCACATTACTTCCTTGGACAAGGCGGATAGTTTGTATGAGAAGCAGGCAGGTCACACGTTACTGCAGGTAAGGCAGCCCACTGACTGCATAGTTACGGTTAGTGTGGGTGTACTAACAGTCCTGTGGGCTCTGTCATGTGTGTATATGGTTAGTGTGTATATACCATGACAGTCCTGTAGCCTTTGTTGGACTGAACCACCAGTTAAGATGTCAGCTAGCCCTCCTCTCACCTCACTTTCTTGGAGGATTCTGGCTATAAAGGGAAATGGCTCCCTATGAAAAGGGATATTGATTTGGACTGATCCCAGAATACCCACAGAGCTGTTTAGTCTCTAGACTTCACTGACAAATATAGTAGCCAATAGCAACATGTGCTTATCTAAATTTAAATATACACATACTAGTTCAAACTTAATAAAATTTCCCAGGCACAGTGGCATTTACCTATAGTCCCAGCTGCTCAGGACACTGAAGCAGGAGGATCATTTGAACCCAGTAGTTCGAGGCTGCAGTGGGCTATCATCATGCCTGTAAAAAAAACACTGTATTCAACCCTGGGCAACATAGCAATACTCTGTCTCTAATAGAAAAATAATTTTAGGCTCGGTGCCTGGAGCTCAGCAGCTACGGTGCCAGCCACATACACCAGAACTGGCAAGTTCGAATCTAGCCCGGGCCTGCCAAACAATGACAACTACAACAAAAAAATAGACGGGTGCTGTGGCAGGCGCCTGTAGTCCCAGTTACTTGGGAGGCTGAGGCAAGAGAGAATTGCTTAGGCCCAACAGTTTGAGGTTGCTGTGAGCTGTGACGCCACATCACTCTACCCAGGGCAACAGCTTGATATTTTGTCTCAAAAAAGAAAATAAATAAAAATAAATAAGTTTAATTTTAATAATTAAAAAAATTAGCCAGAGCGAGACCTTGTCTCTAAAAAAATAGCCTGGCATTGTGGCAGGCACCTGTAGTCCCAACTACTCAGGAGGCTGAGGCAAGAGGATCGCTTAAGCCCAAAAGTTTGAGGTTGCTGTGAGCTGTGACACCACAGCACTCTACCGACAGTGACAAAGTGAGACTCTGTCTCCAAAAAAAAGAAAAAAGAAATGTTTAAAGATTAAATAAAATTAAAAATGTGATTTCTTAGTAACAGTAGTCACATTTTAAGTGCCCAGTAGTGACATTGGTGCAAAGAGTTGTATTAGACAATTCTGAACAAAGAGTCAAAGCTGGGGTCTGCCGGAGTCTAGTGAATGGGAGCACAGCTGGTGCTAAACACCTTGCATTGCAAAGGACAACCTTTCACAGCAAAGAGTGATCTGGTCCAAAGTGCAGTAGTGCTGGAGAAGCCTTTCTTTAAATGGAAAAGCTCTCTTCCTAGGGGCTTAATCCCAGATACGTATTTTACAGATTATTCCACCTCTTGTCTCCTGCTCTACTGGCTCCTTAAGAAACCCCACGCTAGAGAGATCTTTTGAAATATACAGTACATCACATTATTCTTTTCTTATTCTTTTATTTGTTTGTTTTTTGAGACTGTTTTCACTTGTCGCCCTCAATAGAGTGTTCTGGCGTCACAGCTCACAGCAACCACAAACTCTTGGGCTCAATTCTCTTGTCTCAGCATCCAGAGTAGCTGGGACTATAGGCGCCCACCACAACACCCGGTTATTTTTAGAGACAGGGCTCTCACTCTTTCTTAAGATGGTGTGAGCTCAGCAATCCACCCACCTCAACCTCCCAGAGTGCTAGGATTGCAGAGTGAGCCACTGCACCCAGCCTTTATTCTTATTTTCTCTCCTGCTTATAATCCTCAGTAGTTCCACATTACCAGGGGAGAAGTATAAACTGCTGACAGCCTCCTTGTTAACACAGACACTCCCACACTCACACTTTCTCTCTACACACAGACACGTAACATACTCTGGACGGTTAAACTACTGTACTCATAGTTCTTTTTTCCAGTTTTTGTCTGTATCTGTGCCGACCCAGAATATCTTCCCACTGAGTAAATTCAACCCATTTCTCAAAATAACATTTCTTCATTAATGTTTTCCTCAACCAAAGACATTACTCCTTCCTGCACAGCCAAACGCGCATACTTACAGGTGCCTCAATCACGTTTCTGACCCTGTACTTGTTTACATGTTATTCATCCCCTCTGATCTCCCAGGGGACAGAGACCAGATTGTAAAATATATCTTTGTGTACCTAGTGCTCACACAGGAGAAACTTAGTAATGATAATGAATAGGTAAATTTCACCTAGTTACTGCTAATTCATTCATGGAAACGAAACATATATAAACATGAAATCTACATCTGATCCATTGTACCCAGTACCTAGACCCTTAACTCATAAGGAGCAGGGATTGATCTTCATGGCCATGCCTATAAGAACTAAGGTATTTAGGCTCGGCGCCTGTGGCTCAAGCTGCTAAGGCACCAGCCACATACACCTGAGCTGGCGGGTTCAAATCCAGCCCAAGGCCCGCCAAACAACAATAACAGCTGCAACCAAAAAATAGCTGGGTGTTGTGGTGGGTGCCTGTAGTCCCAGCTACTTGGGAGGCTGAGGCAAGAGAATCGCTTAAGCCCAGGAGTTGGAAGTTGCTGTAAGCTAAGATGCCACAGCACTCTACCCAGAGTGACAGCTTGAGGCTCTGTCTCAAAAAAAAAAGAACTAAGGTATTTAAAAGGACCAACATCACTCTATGCAAAGGCCTGTGGAGGGCTATAAAGACAGTGTAATAAAGCACAGTTGTCCTGTCAGAGAGACCGATGCCCAGCAGAGGCCCAATCTGTGGCCCCTTTGGCCCCGGATCTGTAGGCCTCACCTTAACCACAGAGCGCCTGGGCTTTTCATTTGACCCTAGAAGTGATTCAAGGTTTTTCAGCAGTTGAATGTTTATAAGGATTTTACTCTTGATCCCTACATGGAATTATCAGTGATTTACTTAATATTAGAGTTAGAGGAAATTTAACCTGAACTTCCAAAAATCTTTATTTTATTTAACTGGAAGGTTCCAATGGGTGGAAAAGAACGAATGGCAGACTTTCCTTCTCTTGTTGCTGAAGACATTATATTAAAAGAAGGACTTGGGGAATCCGAAGCGGTTGCTGACATCAAGTTTTCCTCTGCAGGTAATTTTGCCCCAAGCACAGTCTTTTTTTCTTTTTTTTTTCCTGAGATAGGGTCCGGTCTTACTCTGTTGCCCAGGCTATATAGCACAGCACCGTCATAGCTCACTGCAACCTTGAACTCCTGGGCTCAAGTATTCCTGTGCCTCAGCCTCTGAGCCACCTTGCCAAACCCCAAGCACTTTTTTTTGTTTGTTTGTTTTGAGAAAGAGTCTCAAGCTGTCACCCTGGGTAGAGTGCTGTGGCATCACAGCTCACAGCAACCTCCAACTCTTGGGCTTAAGTGAGTCTCTTACCTCAGCCTCCCAAGTAGCAGTGACTTCAGGCACCCGCCACAATGCCCGGTTATTTTTTTGTTGCAGTTGTCATTGTTGTTTAAGCCTTATTTAATATAAGTCTATTTTATATTAAATACAGACTTACCTGTAGTCCCTCCTCATGACTTGTGAGGATCCTTAAGCCCAAGAGTTTGAGGCCAGCCTGGACAGCATGGTGAGACCCCATCTCTAAAAAATTGAAAACTTAGCCAGGCATTGACATACATGCCTGTACTAATTCAGCTACTCAGGAGGCTAAGCAGGAGAATCACTTAAGCCCAAGAGTTCAAGGCTGTAGCAAGCTATGATCATGTCCCTATACTCCAGCCTGGGCAACAGAGTGAGACCCTATCTACCTCTTAAAAAAAAAATAAAAGTAGCCAGGCGTGGTGGCTCACACCTGTAATCCTAGCACTCTGGGAAACCAAGGCGGGTGGATTGCCTGAGCTCATGGGTTAGAGACCAGCCTGAACCAGAGCAAGACCCTGTCTCTAAAAATAGCCGGGTGGGCTCGGTGCCCAGTGTGGCTGGTGGGTTCGAGCCCAGCCTGGGCCAGCTACACAACAATCACAACTGCAACAAGAAAATAGCCAGGCGCTGTGGTGGGCACCTGTAGTCCCAGCTGCTTGGGAGGCTGAGGCAAGAGAATCACACTTAAGCCCAAGAGTTTGAAGTTGTTGTGAGCTGTGATGCCAAGGCACTCTACTGAGGGTGACATAGTAAGACTCTATCAAAAAATTAAAATAGCTGGGCATTGTGGTGGGTGCCTATAGTCCCAGCTACTTGGGAGGATAAGGCAAAAAAATCTCTTGAGCCCAGGAGTTTGAGGTTGCTGTGAGCTGTGATGCCCCAGCACTCACTGAGGGCGACATAGTGAGACTCTGTCTCAAAAAAAAAAAAAAAACAAGAATGAAAGAGCTATAGTGACTACCTTGAGCTTTGGTCTGATTGCTGAGAGCATTTTGTGTTCCGTCGCATGTGTAGGTTGGGTTGCAGTAACGCCTCGTGTGAAGGACAGATTGCATCTCCGAGGCTACACACCTCAAGGAACGGTTCTGACGGTCCGGCCCCCGCTCTTGCCGTATATCGTTAACATCAAAGGACAGCGCATCAAGAAAAGTGCGGCCTATAAAACCAAGAAGCCTCCTTCCCTCGTGTATAATCTGCAGAAGAAGAAAGGATAAATGTATGAGGCTGACTTTGTTCCTGCTGGATATTGACCATAACAAGACACATTGAAATTATATTAAATATGGGAGGCACCTGTGGCTCAAGGAGTAGGGCACCAGCCCCATATGCCGTGGGTGGCGGGTTAAAGCCTGGCCCAGCCAAAACTGCAAAAAAAGAAATTATATTAAATATAGCCTATGGGCAGTGCCTGTGGCTCAAGGAGTAGGGCGCCGGTCCCATATGCCGGAGGTGGCGGGTTCAAACCCAGCCCTGGCCAAAAATTGCAAAAAAAATAAAAAATAAAATAAATATAGCCTATAATAAAATTCCCCTCCTCCTACCCCATTTAAAGATCTTAACAGTTGACTTTTTTTTTTTTGCAGTTTTTGGCCAGGGCTGAGCTTTGAACCTGCCACCTCTGGCATATGGGGCCGGCGCCCTGCTCACCCAACAATTGACTTTTTTTTTTTTTTTTTTTTTTTTTTTTTGTGGTTTTTGGCCCGGGCTGGGTTTGAACCCGCCACCTCCGGCATATGGGACCAGTGCCCTACTCCTTGAGCCACAGGTGCCGCCCAACAGTTGACCTTTTTAAACTAACCAGGACTGTGCCTATTCATAATGTACTGAGCTTGTAAATAGAGGTTACATATCTATTTCTTTTCTTCTCTTTTTTTTTTGGAGACAGGAGTCTTGCTGTGTTGGTAGAGTGCTGTGGCATCACAACTCACAGCAACCTCCAACTCTTGGGCTTAAGTGATTCTCTTGCCTCAGCCTCCCTAGTAGCTAGGACTACGGACACCCACCACAACACCCAGCTATTTTCTTGTTGCAGTTTTCATTGTTGTTTAGCTGGCCCGGGCCAGCCTTGAACCAGCCAGCCTCGGTGCATGTGGCCGGCACCGTGACCACTGTGCTACAAGCGCAGAGCCCTTTCTTACAGGGTATGTTTACAGTATATATTTGTGACCCATTTATATAAAAAGAAAGCCTGATATATTCAAGTTTCTCCCACTGCTTTTTTTTTTTTTTTTGAGACCAGATGTCATTTCTGTCATTTGGAGTCTGTAGTTGACAAGGCAAGTTAACAGTCACATGAAAAAATAATACACTGGCTTATAAGTAAAAGTGAATAGTCATCCGTGGACACAACTGGTAGAACATTCTGCGCCTTCCATCTCTAGGTCTAAGGTAACGGTTTTCCAAGTCCTCATCCTTTCCCAGCAAGTGTGAAGAAGGGGAAAGAGTGGAGAGCAAGCAGCTTCCCTATTTAAAGGAAGGGGAAAAGCTGGATGTTACACACATTGGTTTACACAGTCTGTTGATAAACGTCATGGAAACTGGGAAGTGAAGGAGGAAATGGGCACTGTTTCAGATTTTTACTGACAAGGGGAGAATAGATATTGAGAACAAGTAGAACTTCACCTAACAATTTAACAGTGTCTAAGAATCTGTCATAAAGATGTGTGTTCCTGGGCGGCGCCTGTGGCTCAGTGAGTAGGGCGCCGGCCCCATATGCCGAGGGTGGCAGGTTCAAACCCAGCCCCGGCCAAACTGCAACAAAAAAAATAGCTGGGCGTTGTGGCAGGTGCCTGTAGTCCCAGCTACTCGGGAGGCTGAGGCAAGAGAATCGCCTGGGCCCAGGAGTTGGAGGTTGCTGTGAGCCGTGTGACGACGCCATGGCATCCTACCCAGGGGCGGTACAGTGAGACTCTGTCTCTACAAAAGAAAAGATATGTGTTCCTAGTATCTGGAGTCTATTCCACAATCAGGAGAGCACTTACTACCCATGTTATTAACATTGGCCTGTCTGTACCTGTACAACATGTATCGATCAGACGGCTTTACTTTTGGTTATTCCTAGGTGAGTTTTACTACAGCTGTGTAGAAACAATCGGCGCGTCTCAGATCCTACCACTGAGATAAATGCTGGTGGGTTAAGCTGGGCTGAAATGCAGTTAGATCCGTGAGTGTCTTGATGGACCTGTGTTCTCTCCCGACATGTGGAAGCCCTGTGTACTTCACACCCTCCTTTTCTGCTAAGTCTCCTTACACTGAATATGACAAGTTTTTTAAGATGCAACTTACAACTTTGAAAATCTCACTTTCATAGTGTTTCAAAGGGTAGTATAGTACTAGTGGTATGTTGGGGGAGATGTTCTTCGTGTGTAAAACCGTTTCAGCGTGGATGGCGTCCCTCATCCCCAGACACTGGACGCCAGTAGCAACTCCCTCTGCCCATCGGTCATTAAAACTGAAACGTAGCCCCAAGGTTTCCAACTGCACCTCTAGAGGGCAGTAGTTCCCAAGTTGAGAAAATCGATCGGCGCTTTTTAGGTTTCACTGGCAGGTTTTTTGGAGGGAATGAAATACCATCAATTTTACTACAAGTTAAAATTGTGCTCCAAGCACAATGGCTCATGCCTGTAATCCCAGCATTTTGAGAGGCCAAGACAGGAGGATCACTTGAGGCCAGGAGTTGAGACCAGCATAGACAAAGTAGCAGAGACCCTGTCTCCACAAAAATTTTAAAAACTTGGGTGGTGCCGGTGGCTCAGTGAGTAGGGCGCCAGCCCCATATACTGAGGGTGGCAGGTTTGAACCCGGCCCCAGCCAAACTGCAACAAAAAAATAGCTGGGCGTTGTGGCGGGTGCCCGTAGTCCCAGCTACTCGGGAGGCTCAGGCAAGAGGATCACCTAAGCCCAGGAGCTGGAGATTGCTGTGAGCTGTGATGCCACAGCACTCTACCAAGGGTGACACTTTCAAAACTTAGCCAGGTATGGTAGTATGCACATATAGCCCCGGCTACTTCAGAAGTTGAGGCAAGAGGATCTCCTGAGCCCAGGAGTTGGAAGTCACAGTAAGCCATGATCACAGCACTGCACTCCAGCCTGGGAGACAGAACAGGACCCTGTCTTTCAAAAAAAAATTGTAGTCTTTTATCTTTCTATTTGTAGTTGAAAACAAGAATTCACAGTTCAGAGCTTAGGCCTGAATCTTTTTTTTTTTCCCCCCCTTAAATAGAGACAAGGTCTCACTTGTGGCCCAGGCTAGAGTGCAGTAGTGCAGTCATGGCTAACTGTGACCCTGAACTCTTGGGATAAAGCAATGTTCCCACCTCTGCGGCAGCGGGGGCTACAGACACACACCAGCACACCCAGCCTGAATCTACTGAGATAGCATTGTTTTTAATTTCTGGAGAAGTGGTGGCGCCTGTGGCTCAGTGAGTAGGGCGCCAGCCCCATATGCCGAGGGTGGCGGGTTCAAACCCAGCCCCGGCCAAACTAACAAAAAAATAGCCGGGCATTGTGGCGGACGCCTGTAGTCCCAGCTGCTCGGGAGGCTGAGGCAAGAGAATCGCGTAAGCCCAAGAGTTAGAGGTTGCTGTGAGCTGTGTGATGCCACGGCACCCTACTCGAGGGCGGTACAGTGAGACTCTGTCTCTACAAAAAAATATATATATATAATTTCTGGAGAAGTAAAATAACTTACAGAAATATATTTTAGAGAAGAAAACATTCCTTCTGTGTTCTCAGTTCATATTCTTAGGGCACTTTCACCTCTAAAATTCAATTGTTTCATAAAGCTTGACTTAAGGCATATCTAAAAGCGTTCCAAGATAACTTGCCAGGAGTTTCAAATGGCGCATTTGCTAAGTTTTAGTCTCCTCGGGTGTATTAGTTGATCTCTTGGGTCTTCATTTTCTCCCCTAGGACATAAGGGAATTACACTCAATTTTTCTCCTGTTAGGGTTCTCGTTCCTCACATCTTCCAATTCTGTGTAAAAACAGGCAAGAAAAAAAAGCCAGCAAAGGATGATTAGAATATATTAGATTTAAAAGATCTTGAGGACTTCTGCTGGGATCTGGTATTTTATTTTATCTCCGTCCTCCTCAATGCAGCCGGCATCACTGCTGGACACTAGTCAAGTGCTGCGCTGGAGATTGTGCTTTCAGGAAGCTCCATTACTGTGTTGGGTTCCGAGCTTTAGTCAGTTTGCTGGTACAGTCATGCATTGCTTAGTGACAGGGACACTCTGAGCAGTGAGTCATCAGGCAATGTTGTCCCAGGGCAAACACCACCGAGTGCACTTACACAGACCTGGAGGGCATAGCCCACGGCACAACTAGGCTGTGCAGTGCCTGTTGCCAAAATCCTATCTGGCCTATTCCTATATTGAATTCTGTAGGCAACTGTATAACAAATCGCTAGGCCATAGTTTTTCAGCTCCATTAGAGTCTTTCAGGATCACTGTTGGATGTTGGGTCTGTTGCTGACCAAAATGTTACAGGGCACAATGACAGCACTTCTCAATCCATGGAGCTCTTTACGAGGACATCTCCTGAATCAGCAACTATTTATACTAAGGCAAGGGGTGGTGCCTGTGGCTCAAGGAGTATGGCGCCGGCCCATAAACCAGGGGTGGCCAGTTCGAACCCAGCCCCTGCCAAAACTGCATTTACACTAAGGCAGGATGCAGAAGTCTGAGGTCCTTTCAAGAAGAAATTAATGGCAAAGTGTCAGGACAACCATCTCACTTCCATAGAACAAAGAGGTGGTTTTAAATGTCTAGAAAACAACTATGCAAGTTTATACTCCATGGTCTGCCTGACTCTGCAGCTTCGTGGGGTTAAGCATGCCACCTCTTTCATACTCAAAAGAAGTAAAGGATGTGCCATCAAAGCATTTGGGGGCTGCTAGGTGATAGGCTTTTCTTTTCTTTTTTTTTTTTTTTTTGCAGTTTTTGGCCAGCGTTGGATTTGAACCCGCCACCTCCAGGATATGGGGCCAGGGCCCTACTCCTTTGATCCACAGGTGATGCCCTGCCTATGTCTGCTTTTTTCCCCCCCTCTAAAATAACAGCATCTTCTTCAAAGTGATTGAGACAAACTGAAGTTTCAACACATTTTGCATTTTTTTTTTTTTTTTGTAGAGACAGAGTCTCACTTTATGGCCCTCGGTAGAGTGCCATGGCGTCACACAGCTCACAGCAACCTCCAACTCCTGGGCTTAGGCGATTCTCTTGCCTCAGCCTCCCGAGTAGCTGGGACTACAGGCGCCCGCCACAACGCCCGGCTATTTTTTTTTGGTCGCAATTTGGCTGGGGCTGGGTTTGAACCCACCACCCTCGGTATATGGGGCCGGTGCCCTACCGACTGAGCCACAGGCGCCGCCCCCATTTTGCATTTTTTAATCAACTAGTGCCAAGCTCTGCCAATCAATGGGGCTTTACTGTGCCGTTCCCCAGAGACCAGATCTCTGTATTTGTGGCGACACTCACTTCCCATGACAACCAAGGAGAAGTGGAGTAGAGATGTAATCTTGTATGCCTGCGTCTCTTGATCAGACACTTCTTGCAAAATGGAGAGCGGCGCTGGTTGCCTGCGGATGACTAATGTGGTGCTCCAGCGGTGTCAGCCGTGACAGAGTCGCCACTGCTCCCCTGAGCAACACCCAGCACACAAGCTGAGGCAGGCTGTTCCGTAGACAGCCTCTGATCTCTACCCTGGCTCCCCTCCCACTTGGCTCAGCATCACGGAGCAATAGAATCATTTCCATTCTTTCTTAGGCTGTTCCATTTTCTCTTGGCTGCTTTCCTCCTCCCGGGGGGATTGTTTTCTCTCGACTGTCAAAGAGTAATGCTTAAACGTTAAAAACAAGAATACAGACCCCTGTGAATTGGATAGCACCTCTTCATGTCATCTGCTTAGTAATGCCCCTAAGAAAGGAACGGTTCAAGGTTACGATTTTAACATCATATTCGAATGAAGCCTTACCTTTTCCCTTCGTGTCAAAGAGCATCATTATCTCCAACTTAATACAAGAGATTCGGTATCTGAACACTCCTAAGTATATCTAGATCCTCCTCCAAACACCCACTGCTTGAACTCTCAGGTTCCTGTTTTCAAAAGCTTCCTTTTACTTCCCAAATAATTCTCAGAATTTACCCTCTGTGCTGTCTACATAGTGGAAGAATTTAGTTGGTCCGAACATTCTCATCGGTAGATGCAATAATAGGTCTGATGCCTAAGTAGGGACACGGTCAGCCTCTCAGGCCAGTAGTTGTAAATATGAGAAAACTGAGGTCACCAAAAACAAAAAAAAAAGCAAAAGCCACACATGTGAGGGAACATGTCATCACACGTCAGATGATTTAGGAAATGAAAGATTGCCAAGGTCCTTTCTAACCTTTCAGTAAGTCCCTAGAAAACAGCAGGCAAGGCCGGGTGAGGTGGCTCATGCCTGTAATCCCAGCACTTGGGAGGCCGAGGCGGGTGGATAGCCTGACCTCACAGGTTCAAGACCAGCCTGAGCCAGAGCGAGACCTTGTCTCAAGTTGCCAGATGTTGTGGGGGGCACCTGTAGTCCCAGCTACTTGGGAGGCTGAGACAAGAGAATCATTTGAGCCCAGGAGTTAGAGGTTGCTGTGAGCTATGATGCCACAGCACTCTACCCAGGGTGACAAAGTGGGACTCTGTCTCGAAAAAAATGTATATATAGTAGCTACCCCTTACATAGCACATACAAAGAGCAGGAAAATGTTTACACTAACCACATCCTTACAATAGTCTCATGTGAGAAGTACCATTACTCCTGCATGTACAGAAGAGGAGATGGGAGCATTAGTAACTTGCCCAGGAGCACCAGCTAGTAAGAGTGGACCATGATCAACACCCAGGCAGTCTGTCTCCCAGACCCATGTGGTATTTTAATTATACTATACAGTAAAACAGACCTTTGATGTACAATTCTGTGGATTCTAACATGTCTATGTTTATTGACCACCATAACCAGATACAGGACAGTTTCATTGGCACCCTTTTTTTTTTTTGGTGTTGCATTTGTCGTTTTTTAGCTGGAGCAGGCCAGGTTTGAACCCGCCAGCCTGGATCTATGTAGCTGGCACCGTAACCACTGTACTGTGGGCACTATGGGCACCGAGCTAGCACCCATGTTTTTGGTTTTTTTCAATTAATTATTTTTTATTAAATCATAGCTTTGTACATTGAAGCATTTATGGGGTTCAGGGTACTGCTTCGATATACAAGGATGTGAAATGCTTACATTGAACAAAGAGCACCCATGTTTTTAACCACTGCACAATACCCCCTTCCATGTAGTAAAAGCCATCGTAAGTCTAAGACCAGAAAAGAATTTTTTTTTTTTGATACAGAGTCTCACTTTGTCACCCCCTGTAGAGTGCTCTGGCATCACAGCTCAAAGCAACCTCCAACTCCTGGGCTCAAGTGATCCTTTGTCTCGGCCACCTGAGTAGCTGGGACTGCTGGTGCCTAAGGCGAGCATTTTCCAACCTTGGAAAGGAAATCCACTTTGAAGACCACCCAAAGTAGTGGCGCCATGCCCTTGAAAATTCTGGGTAACGACCACTTAGTTATATTTCTGGCTTCCATTTCGATCCTACGATAAACAGTTATCCCTCGAGCATCTCTGTCAGAGCTGTGTGTCTCTGTGTATGGGTGACGTGCAGCAGCCTGCCCGTCTTCAGCAACACTGCCCAAACCTAACAAGGGGCCCAGTGTGACCTCCATGCTGTATCACCACCTCGGGTCGCTTTAATTGACTGCTTTCCAGGCTGGCTCACAAGCTTTCACATCGCTGTTGAGCTTGCCAAGTACCACGGACAGATCACAGCGTAAGTGAAGATCCTGACCACAATTCTAATCAATATAAAATAGTAAATTAGAGCCAGGCGCGATAGCTCACACCTGTAATCCTAGCACTCTGGGAGGCTGAGGCGGGTGGATTGCCTGAGCTCATAGATTTGAGACCAGCCTGAGCCAGAGCAAGACCCCACCTCTAAAAAATAGCCGGGCAGGGCGGCGCCTGTGGCTCAGTGAGCAGGGCGCCGGCCCCATATACCGAGGGTGGCGAGTTCAAACCCGGCCCCGGCCAACCTGCAACAAAAAAATAGCCGGACGTTGTGGCGGGCGCCTGTAGTCCCAGCTACTCAGGAGGCTGAGGCAGGAGAATCGCCTAGGCCCAGGAGTTGGAGGTAGCTGTGAGCTGTGTGACGCCACGGCACTCCACTGAGGGCTATAAAGTGAAACTCTGTCTCTACAAAAAAAAATAGCCGGGCATTGTGGTGGGTGCCAGTAGTCCCACCCCACTCGGGAGGCTGAGGCAAGAGAATCACTTGAGCCCAAGAGTTGGAGGTTGCTGTGAGCTGTGATGCTACAGCACTCTACCCAAGGTAACAAAGTGAGACTCTGTCTCAAAAAAATAAATAAAAAGGCTCGACGCCCATAGCACAGTGGTTATGGCGCCAGCCACATACATCGAGGCTGGCAGGTTCGAACCCAGCCCAGGCCAGCTAAACAGCAATGACAAGTGCAACAAAAAATAGCCAGGCATTATGGCAGGTGCCTATAGTCCCAGCTACTTGGGAGGCTGAGGCAAGATAATCGCTTAAGCCCAAGAGTTGGAAGGCTCAGTATGTCTAATGAGGGTGACATACTGAAACGCTGTCTAAATAAATAAATAAATACATGGGAAATTTGGAACACAAAACACCCAAAGAATTAGACCACTAAGCTACTACAGAAAAGAGACTATAACTTTTAATCTTAGTCCTACTAGTGAGCTTTTCTCTTTTTTTTTTTTTTTTTAGAGACAGAGTCTCACTATGTCACCCTGGGGAGAATGCCATGGCATCACAGCTCACAGCAACCTCCAACTTCTGGGCTTAGGCGATTCTCTTGCTTCAACATCCCAAGTAGTTGGGACTACAGGCACCCACCACAACGCCAGGCTACTTTTGTTGTTGTTGTTGCAGTTAGGCCGGGGCCAGGTTTGAACCCGCCACCCTCGGTATATGGGGTCGGCGCCCTACTAGTGAGATTTGAATTGCAAGGGCTGCTGGTCCCTCCCAACAGCATATCAAATAGCTTCAAAAAACGCTATTATTAATTTGTCCCTGAACTTATTTAAATGGCCTTTTCCTTACTTGTGTAGCATTCATCACACTTCCTATTCCTGTTACATCTTTCACTAAAAGCGTCTCTGGTTGCCCAGTGAAAAGCGTTCTATTCTATTTTAGCCAGTTCTTTGCAGCATTTAGCATCTGGCCTAAACTGATGTATCTTTTTTCGCTTTTACTTTAAACTCTATGCTGAAATTTCTACAGGAAGGCAAATTAGAGAAATAAGGGCTGCTTTCCTTTAAAATAAGATAAAAGGGCGGTGCCTGTGGCTCAGTCGGTAAGGTGCCAGCCCCATATACTGAGGGTGGCAGGTTCAAACCCGGCCCCGGCCGAACTGCAACCAAAAAATAGCCAGGCATTGTGGCGGGCACCTGTAGTCCCAGCTACTCGGGAGGCTGAGGCAAGAGAATCGCTTAAGCCCAGAAGTTGGAGGTTGCTGTGAGCTGTGTGATGCCACGGCACTCTACTGAGGGCCATAAAGTGAGACTCTGTCTCTACAAAAAAAAATAAATAAATAAAATACCAGATAAAGATGTATTTTATTGTTAACACTAGCTTTTTCAGTACATAAATAAAGCTTTATGTAAAGCCAATTCTGAGAAATGTGTTAAAAATTTTCAGCATGGGGACTTGGACAAGAGACTGTTCAACAAAGGAGAACAATGTGTGACTGTCCCACTAACCCACTAACTCCCCTGTTGGGCATGGGGCAAGTCACTTCTAGGTACAGTTGCTCATTTGTTAATTGAAAACGCTTCTTTTTTATTAACTAGACCCGAGGACATGATGAGGTGTGTCACATCTATTGCTGAGCAAACTGCCTCAGCACTTGCTGACTTTAACCAAGCGTTTACTTGCTCACATTCCTCAGTTTACAATCTCATCTGGGCCCAGATCCGTGGCGCTTCTGGTCTTTGGGGACGTGCTTTTGGAGACAGTGTCCAGGAAAGCTGACCTCATGGGAACTCCGGCTGAGACGGCTGTGGCTGGGTCACTCCACTTTGGGCCTCGGCCTCAAGTGGACTAGTTCAGGCTTGTTCTCAAGGTGACAAGAGTTCAGAAAGAGAAGGCCAGAGAAAAGTGGCTGCAAGGCCACTGTGAAGTTCAAAGGCAGGCACTGCCACCTCTGCCCTATCTCATTGGTCAAAGGAAGTCACAAGGGCAGCACAGACTCAAGTGATTGAAGGGCTGCCAAGAACTTGTGGCCATTTCAACTTCCCTAATGTTTCAATTGTATTGATCACCTTGAAGAAAACTAAATACAATGTAACCTGCTATCTGTTCTAGACCTATACAAAGTATCAAACAGGAAATTTAAGGCTAATTTTACTAAACATAGCTGCTATATGACTAAGGATAGAAGGTTGTGGACTTTTGATTTCATCAGATGTCCCCTGAACAGTGATTTTCAACTGGTGTGCCGCGAGAGGATCTTAAGTGTGCCGAGAAAATGTTTAAAGATCATTATTTTCCAAAGAAGTTCAAAGCATAGTAAGCATATTCTTTTTTCTACTTTTTTTAAAATCAACATAATTTAAGTCTGCTGTGGAAGTTTAACTATAGGTTCAAGTGTGCCCTGAGATTAAAGAAGGTTGGAAAACACTGTTCTAGGAGTATTTGGCTTTTGACTATTTGTATGTATGGTAAATTTACGGTAAGTTGGTAAATTTCTAGGCTGTCTTCCACACACACACTCCCCCAACAACAATTAGACCAGCAGAAAGCTATCTCAGGAAATCACCTACCTTGGAAGTCCCCACAGTGGAAAAGGTAAAGAGAACACAGAAATGGAGGATCCTTATCATCTCAAAATGGTATCTATTGTTCTCCAACGAGGAAAAGAAGACAATAGTTTGAGGCAGAATCCAAGCGGAAAGTTCTGCAGCTCTATACACAACTCTTTTCCCTGACTCCACGACCAGAGAAAGAGATGGGGTGACGTGTGTTTGGAAGTAATCTCAGAATGCCTTTTCGCACTGGCTATCTGCCAAGCACTTCTTGATCGCTCTTCCTCCCCTCTCCGAGCCCACTCCAGTCCTACCAGAGCACAGTGGGCCCAGGCGCCAGGATGGGAGGCGAAGAGCCGGGTGAGTCATAGAGGAGGTCCCTTTGTTTCTAAGCCAGTATTCAAGTCAGTGATTTACCAGAACCTTACACTGCGGTACTGGAGACTTAATAGTGTTGAAACCCAAAAAGCAACTATTTAAACCATCTCTACCAGTTAATGTGAAAACTATCATCAAGGTGAAAAAAAAAAAAAAATAGGTAAACAGGATTGATTCACCTACGCCGGCCTGCCTGGAAGCCAGCTGCTGACCAGAGACAGAACTCCAGCCCGTTCAGGGCAGAGTTTAAAGGGAGAGGGTGCCCTTGCCTGCGTGCAGGGAATGAAAGGGGAACATACCTGTGACTACTACTGCACCAAGAGAACATTTTATTCTATTTTATTTTATTTATCATTTGATTTGATTTCTTGAGACAGTCTCACTTGGTCACCGTGGGTCGAGTCATGTGGTGTCATAACGCACAGCAACCTCAAATTCTTGGGCTCAAGCAATTTTCTTGCCTCAGCTTCCCAAGTAGCAGGGACTACAGGCACAGCGCCCAGCAAACCTTCCATTTTATAAAATTTATAGATTAAGCACAATACATCAGTGTCGGGCGGCGCAAAGAATAGGATGCCAGCTCCAGATACCAGAGGTGGTGGGTTCAAACCCGGCCCAGCCAAAAACTGCAAAACAAAACATCAGTGTTCACCAGACACCAAGTGGACAGAAACCTGTCTCCAGGACATTTGTTGCTTTCACCACTTCCTCCTCTCTAGAATGACAGTCTGCTCCGTTTCCACTACTCTCTGCCCCCTCTGGGACAGGGGTCATGAGCCTGCTGCAACTGTCTCTAATTTATGATATTTTAGTTAAGTGGATCAAATGGGACAAATAGCAAAGTCTAAAGCAGAACATGGTCACTGGGCCCAAGAATCAAGGACTTTTTTTTTTTTTTGAGACAAGAGTCACACTCTGTCACCCTGGGTACAGTGCTGTGGCATCATCACAGCTCACAGCTGAACCTCAAACTCTTCGGCTTCAGCAATCCTCTTGCCTCAGCCTCCCACATACCTGGGACTACACGTGCCCACCACAACGTCTAATTTTTCTATTATTTATTTTTCTTTTTTTTTGAGACACAGTCTTAGTATGTTGCCCTCGGTAGAGTGCCGTGGCGTCATAGCCCACAACAACCTCAAACTCTTGGGCTTAAGCGATTCTCTTACCTTAGCCTCCCAAATAGCTGGGACTACAGGCACCTGGCACAATGCCTGGCTATTTTTTGTGTGTGTGTGTGTGATTTTTGGCCGAGGCTGGGTTTGAACCCGCCACCTCTGGCATATGGGACCGGCGCCCTACTCCTTGAGCCACAGGCACCACCCTGGCTATTTTTGACACAGTCTCACTCTGTGCCCTTGGCAGAGTGTTGTGGCATCATCATAGCTCACAGCAACCGCAAACTCTTGGATTCAAGTAAACCTCTTGTCTCAGCCTCCCAAATAGCTGAGACTAAAGGCATGTGCCACTATGGCCCTGCTAGTTTTTTTTCTTTTCTTTCTTTTTTCTTTAGTAGAAATGGAGTCTCAGTCTAGGGCGGCACCTGTGGCTCAGTCGGTAAGGCGCCGGCCCCATATACCAAGGGTGGCGGGTTCAAACCCGGCCCCGGCTTAACTGCAACCAAAAAAATAGCTGGGCATTGTGGTGGGCGCCTGTAGTCCCAGCTACTCGGGAGGCTGAGGCAAAAGAATCGCTTAAGCCCAGGAGGTGGAGGTTGCTGTGAGCTGTGTGAGGCCACGGCACTCTACCAAGGGCCATAAAGTAAGACTCTGTCTCTACAAAAAAAAAAAAAAAAAACGAAATGGAGTCTCAGTCTTGTTCAGGCCAGTCTTGAACTCCTGAGCTCAGGCAATCCACCCACCTAGGCCTCCCAGAGTGCTGGGATGACAGGCGTGAGCCATCGCCTGGGCCCTACCACTGCATCTTAATTACAGGCAGTCCACAGGTTGAGACAGGTTCTGTAGGTTTGGTCTTACATTGAATTTGTATGTAAGGAACAGGTACATTTACCTGTTACCTGTAATAGTCTCCATTTGTAAATGTGAGTCATACACTAGTCAGACATTTGTAACTCAGGGATTTACTGTAATAGCCTCCATTTGTAAGTGCAAGTTGTACTAAGTCGCATGTTTGTAACATGAGGACTGCCTGTAGTTGGAATCTAGGACAATCTCACACACACGCTATAGAAACAGGTTTAGTAACGTTAAAACGGTTTGCTCTGTTGGCCCTGTGCACTGGGGTGGTGGGTTCAAACTGAGCCTAGGCCTGCTTAACAAAAAAATAAATTAGGGCGGCGCCTGTGGCTCAGTGAGTGGGGCGCCAGCCCCATATACCGAGGGTGGTAGGTTCAAACCCAGCCCCGGCCAAACTGCAACAAAAAAAAATAGCTGGGCATTGTGGTGGGCACCTGTATTCCCAGCTACTCAGGAGGCTGAGGCAGGAGAATCACCTGGGCCTGGGAGTTGGAGGTTGCTGTGAGCTGTGTGATGCCACGGCACTCTACTGAGGGTGACGGATTAAGACTCTGTCTCTAAAAAAAAAAATAAAATTAAACAAACAAACATGAAAACAAATAATGAATAAATAAATAAATAATAATCCTGGGTGGCACCTGTGGCTCAAGGAGTAGGGCGCTGGCCCCTTATACCAGAGGTGGTGGGTTCAAACCCGGCCATGGCCAAAAACTGCAAAATAAAAATAAAAATCTGCTCATTTGTAATAGTAAAAAAGAGAAGCCCATCATGAACCTGGCTCCTGACTCCAGGGCCCACACATCACTTAATACAGCACGTATCAAATGCTTTCTAAGGGCTTATTTCTTTTTTGTGTGTGTGGTTTATTGGCTGGGGCTGGGTTTGAACCCCCCACCTCCAGCATATGGGACCGGCGCCCTACTCCTTGAGCCACAGGCGCCGCCCATCTAGAGGCTTATTTCTTAACACCCAAACTAACTACTTAAGTAGCAAATGTTAGCACATGGTTCTTAGCACTTTCCTCAATCTGCCTTTAAGAAAATGAAGATGGGGCGGATTCTGTGGCTCAGTGAGTAGGGCGCCGGCCCCATATGCCGAGGGTGGCGGGTTCAAACCCAGCCCCGGCCAAACTGCAACAAAAAAATAGCCGGGCGGGCGTTGTGGTGGGCGCCTGTAGTCCCAGCTACTTGGGAGGCTGAGGCAAGAGAATCGCCTAAGCCCAAGAGTTAGAGGTCGCTGTGAGCAGTGTGACGTCGCGGCACTCTACCTGAGGGCGGTACAGTGAGACTCTGTCTCTACAAAAAAAAAAAAAGAAAAGAAAAAGAAAATGAAGATGAGAGCTGTAATGAGGTGCTCATCTTACTACACTGTTAACTCTACCTAGGGTCAACTCCTGATTGAGACCCTCCAGGAGAAACAAAAGATGGTTCAATAGGTCAAGAGTGAAATGTATAATATGTATAAAAAACCCAACAGGGTATATATAGTTCTGGGGAAGAAGTGGCAGGGGACTGGAGAATTTTGACAATTCTTTTAGGCACTAAAGGTAATATACCAAATCAGATTGTCAATAACATTTACATATTCAAAATAAATGCCTCCCATATCCCAGGCCAGGTAGAAACTTTCATGTTTCTTGCCATTGTTTCTACCATGCCAATAAAATAAATTCTTAGAGGTCAGGCAAGGTGACTCCTGTAACTCATGCTTGTAATCCTAGCACTTAGGGAAGCCAAAGTGGGAGGATAGCTTGAAGCCAAGAGTTCAAGATCAGCCTGGGGCCATAGCAAGGACCCCTCCATCTCTACAAAAAATTTAAAAGATTAGCTGAGTGTGGTTGCATGTACCTGTAGTCCTACCTGCTTGAAAGACTAAGGCAGGAAGATCCCTTGAGCTCAGGAGTTGAGAGGCTACAGTGAGCTTGATAACGCCACCACACTCCAGCCTGAATGACAGAGCAAGACCCTTTCTCAGAAAAGGCTGGACACAGTAGCTCACATCTATAATGGCAAAAATCTGGAAGGATGAGGCAGGTAGATTGATTGAGCTCAGGAGTTCTGGACCAGCCTGAGCAAGAGGCCCCATCTCTACTAAAAATAGGCTGGGCGCGGTGGCTCTTGCCTATAATCCTAGCACTTTGGGAGGCTGAGGGAGGTGGGCTGCTTGAGCTCACAAGTTCAAGGCCAGCCTGAGCAAGAGTGAGATCCTGTCTCTACTGAAAATGAAAAACTGAACCAAGAGGAATTCTTGAGCCCAAGAGTTTGAGGTTCCTGTGAGCCATGACACCATAGCACTCCACCAAGAGCAACAAAGTGAAACTCTGTCTCAAAATAAATAAATACGTAAGTAAATAAAATAAAAATAGAAAAACTAGCTGGGCTGCTGTACTCCCAGCTATTTGGGAGGCTGAGGCAAGAGGATTATTTGAGCCCAAGAATTTGAGGTCACTGTGAGCTATGATGATGCCACGGCATTCTCTGCAGGGTGACAGGGTGAGACACTGTCTCAAAAAAAAAAAAAAAAAAGAAAGAAAAAGAAATTTACTTTGTTTTATTGCTGGATAAGGAGGCTTGCAGGAGGGAGGAGACCGTGAAATAATAAACATCCCTTCTTTGGTGATCCGGGTCTTCTGGATCAATGGTGCATCAAGATAAAATCCCATTGCGTTGCTTTGATGCTTTGCATAACCGGAGATTTCTCAATTCACTCTCCCTTCTCTAAACTGCCCCCAAAAGCATCAGCTTTGTGTTCTGTATGTTTCCATTAAAAAAGGAAGCAGTGACTTACTAACATGTTTTAGATTTAACACTTTCTCTTGGGTTTCATTTTCTTCCTAGAGCTGCATTAAATACAATAAATATCTTAAATAGTGCCAGGCATTCAGTGTACATTCATTGTAACTCATCTTATCTTCCCTTCAACATATCTTCCTCCAATTATGAACTAAAATTTACTAAACCCAGGCCTACTACTAAGAAGGCATACACAGGGCAGTGCCTGTGGCTCAGTAAGTAGGGCACCAGCCCCATATACCGAGGGTGGTGGGTTCAAACCCAGCCCCCGGCCAAACTGCAACAAAAAATAGCTAGGCATTGTGGTGAGCGTCTGTTCTCCCAGCTACTTGGGAGGCTGAGGCAAGAGAATCGCCTAAGCCCAAGAGCTGGAGGTTGCTGTGAGCTGTGATGCAACAGCACTCTACAGAGGACAACAAAGACTCTGCCGCTAAATAAAAAGAATACACACATTAAAATTATTAAGGGGACTTGTGGTTGGGAAGTATTTACCATTTGAAAACTTCTATGAATTGCCCAGGTTGTCCCCTCCCTCCACCTCCCAAAAACCTGGGTATGTTTACAAGTACTCAGGAGATTGCTACCCCAAACGACAAAGATCGCTGTGACCTTTCTACCTCAAGTGGGCAGGCAATCATCTTGAAAGTATGAATACTCTTGCAATTCTAACAAAATAAATTGGGCTTCCTTGGTTCTTGATATACCAATAACAAACAAAGGCATCATGCTTTTCAAAACTTTATTTCAACATAACTATTCTTACAGAAATACACTCATGTTGGTTAATAGAATGCAATTTAAGTTTAACTTATCCTACATAATTTGGACCAAAACTTGGTACATGGTTTAAATTTTTTTAAAACAGGATTTGCAGTCTGCTTTATTTTCATCTAATACAAATGTATAAAAGATCCATCAAATGCTGCTAAAGAAGGCAGCAAGAACCTTGAGAGATTTACCTTTGGTTTGCCTCAGAAAAATAACACGTATTGCACTGTATAAGTTTATAAATTGGTGCAACAAACATTGTAATGTTTCAACGCCAGTTTACAAAGTACAGTAACTAATGGGTGTGGAAGGGGGTGGGAGGGAGCCTATGTACACACGTGGGACAGGCATAGCTATCTGATTTGTTAATATTGCATGTAGATTGTAAATCTACACAAACCAAGATTCAGACAATTTCTTCAATCTGAATTAACACTATCAACTCACTTCATCTGCTGAGGTCAACAAGGAAAGTCGGCAGACTAACTGTATGTTTTTCTGACTTATGCAAAAAAGAAGAAAAGTAAATTTCTTCCCCAGCTTTTCCGTCCAGAATTGACAGTATATCACTGTTAAGATATTCCTTCCATTGTCAACATTCATGCAATGAGCAGTTACAGGCAATGAGGTCTACGTGGGTTTTAATTTGTATCAGCACTCATATGCAAAATAGCCACATGACTTTAGAAGTGACTCTTAAAAAAATAAAATGGCCCTTCTTGGAAGACTAAAGCAAAACATCCAGCCATAGTTATAAGAAGCCTTATCAAAAAAAAAAAGAAAGAAAGAAAATGTAGCCCCTTGTAAATTGACACCTCAATAAAAAAGTATCCCCACGCCTGTAGTCCCAGCTACTCGGGAGGCTGAGGCAGGAGAATCACTTAGGCCCAGGAGTTGGAGGTTGCTGTGAGCTGTGTGAGGCCACGGCACTCTACCGAGGGCCATAAAGTGAGACTCTGTCTCTACAAAAAAAAAAAAAAAGTATCCCCAAAATAAGCAGCTCTGAAAAAAAGAAGAAAAAATATAATATAACTTAAAATATCTTGAAAACCCATGTGATTATAGATTCAAAAGATAGTTAAAAGATTCATTTTCATAAGACAACCTAGGATTAAGGCTTATACTGTACTCTAGCACTTCAAGTTTATCACTACTTACTAAACATCAATTTACAAATACATGTTCATTTTTTTTTTTTTGTTCCTTTATCAAAAGGGAAAATTCTACCTTCAATTCTATCCAGTGGCGAGAGGGGACTAAAAAGTAAAAATAAGATTCAAAGAGTTCCATGCAATAGCCGGGCGTTGTGGCAGGCGCCTGTAGTCCCAGCTGCTCGGGAGGCTGAGGCAAGAGAATCACGTAAGCCCAGGAGTTGGAGTTTGCTGTGAGCCGTGTGACGCCACGGCACTCTACCCGAGGGCGGTACAGTGAGACTCTGTCTCTACAAAAAAAAAAAAAGAAAAAAAAAAAAGTTCCATGCAAATAACATTTTTCAAATGGAAGAACTTCCAAATGACCAAAGTTCATATTGCTAATATATTTTTCATTGAAACAATTTTTAATAAGTACAAATACATGCAATAAGGTTCAGAACCGAATACAGGCCTGACAATCAAGTCCTTATTTCCCAGAAGAAAGGCCTCAAGTCCCAATCAATTTCCAGTAACAATGCTTTTACAGATCATTTTAACAATACGGGGTTTAATTTCCTTCATATTTTTGTATTTAGCATTCTAATCTTAAAGACTAGATTAGAAACTAGTTCAATTCCTCGGAAGGCAATTTTTTTTCCTTTTGCAGTATGAAGGAATCCACAAAAACCTCTTCCCCAGCTGGATTCTCAATATCCAATCTATGCTTAAGATGAATCTTTTTCTATCTAATGTAAACTGTAACTTAGGTAAAATGTAGCCACGAACATTAAACTAGTTGTCAGAAAGATTTAGCTAGCTTTATAATTTAAGTTTTAAAACATAAATATTTGCAGCTTGATCTTTTGTTGACAATGATTGTCGGAGCCCAGAACTCAACATTAACAAGTTCCCATTCACGCACACAAAGCACGCACCATCATCACACAACTTACTCCTGTCTTGAGAGAATCTGCTTTCTTAAATCTTTGGCCTCCCAAATTCCAAGTCCAAACGACTTTCAACTCAGACTTTTCTTAGATTTTTATGAGTTTTTCACCACGCATCATCAACACTTTTCGTTATAACCTTTCATGTTGTACCTACCTCAAAGAGATCACCAGATTAAAAAAAAGGAAATGAAACATAAAGTGGTTATATCAACATAGACTATGGGAGGTCAGAATTCCAGATTCCCTCTTGGGATTATAATTTATTTTACTGCCCTGAATAACTACTATCACTAAGAAAAATCCTATGCTGGATTCTTTCATACTCTTTGGCAACTGGCCAAAGAACCTAGAAAAAAAAGTTTTGGAGTACATGCCCTTTTTCCTACAAAGTGCCCCATAGAACACCAGAATAGCTATAATTCGTTTGAGGCCTCACCTGTCGAAAGAGGCTGTCCCAGTGACACCCAGGACACCCAACTAGTTGTGGAGATCCCTGAGAAAGTATGATTTTTTAAAAATCTGGACTGTACTTAAGTTTCACCAGCCTTTTCACTGTACTTACAGGAAACTGCAGCTGGTCCGCCAGCACTCTTACTACCTCTAAGTTTGCTGTGTAATAGCTATGGCTTTGGAATCTCCCAAGTGATATTCTGTAAAAACTTGAAGGAATAAATTATGTATCCTGATTCCAGGTCTGCAATTTCCACCACTTAACAGTTCTTTATTCAGTTTAAGTAGCTGTAATGGACACCAACCATCTATGAGAAAAGGTTTTCTCCCAAGATCTGTTTTAACACTCTATAGTTGGTGTTTGAGATAAAAATTTGTTCAATATGGAGCCTAGTGGTTACTTTGCTACAAAATCAAAACTGAGAGCTATAAATTTACTACATCCATTCAAAATAAATAACTTAAATGAAATACAGATTCTGGCATAGATACAATATGTGAAAATCAAAATCAAAGGATTGAATCTGCATGTTTCATTTGCTCACAAACTTGCACACACTATTATTCTGCAAAAAAGACAAATGCAGCGAAGAAAAAGAAAACTGCTTTTTTGCAAACAAACCTAAAAGTATCCCTCCAGAGAGGCCAAAATAAACATGCATATATGTATAAAGTGTTACTGTTCAACACAAATGCTATTTCTAGAAAATATTTAACTGCATAGGTTAAAAAAAAAAAACAAAGCAATGTGCAACATCTTAAGCCATTAAAGCACCAAAAAAAAAAAAAAAAAACCCACACACCAAAATCACTGTTTTTATGACAATAAACATACACAAATTAGAAATATTGATCAAAACTCAGGAAGTAAATACCTGGACTGATAGAATGTCCATTGTTGGGAGAATTTCTCTTCAATTTAAATGTCTTCTCATCTCTAAAAAAAAAAAAAGGCTTAAAGTGCTAACTTTATATAAAGCAGGCAAATTCTTCAAGTAATTTGCTATTAAGTGAGCCAATTTTTATAGAGCTAAACAAGGAACTAAAAATAAACTAAAGTAAAATGGGAAGATAGACATGGAGAAAAAACTGACAATCTGTAGCTGGACAAAGCAACAGGACGCTACTAGACTGTGTTGGCCGTTTCCAATCAATTCAACACATAAGCTAACAGATTTAGGTGTCTGCTGGTTTAGTACACTACTCCCTTGGATTTGCTTAAATGTATGCAACAATCAACAGGTATATATATATGTATGTATATACGTACGTATATATATATATATACACACACATATATATATAGTCCTAAGGAAAAGAATGCACTTAAAAATCAACATTGGACACTAATTAAAGCAATCTTAAAAAGCTATCTGCTATTATAAATGGATATATAAAATGTAATAGGCCTTACACACTAAACTGAAACCTTATCCAAAGGTCCATTACTCCTGTCCTTGAGCTGCTTTTTCCAGATAGTACACATTAACCAAATGGCGATTGAGGTGCTTGCTGAAATCCTTCTCCTTTCTGAAAGAACGATCACAGAAGATACAAACAAAATCTCCCTTGGATGCTTTGACTGCCAAGGCTCCCTTTGCATTTTTCCTACTGGTTTCCTGTGGAGCTGGCCGAGCCCCATGCAACCCTGAATCGTCACTACCCTCCGACATGTTGTCACTTAGGTCGCTTCCATCGTGACTGTGTATGCCTTCGTCCTCATCGATTTCCTGAGACTCATTTACTGCCGTGGCAATAGGAGGTGATGTCAGAATAGTTTTGGACACTGCTTCACTTTCTTCCATTGGTGGGGCAGGGAGCAACGGTGAAACTGGGTCTTCAACTACTGAGTCTTTGTCAGGGGGATTCTCTGTTGGGTTCTGATCAGTGTCCACTTTCATTTCACAAGGAATAGTGTCAGTCTGATATTTACCATCTAAAGTTTCACCCTCTGGCATATTCTGGTTTTGTCCAGAGGATGAAACACTGGCGGATTCCTCGATAGAAGCAGCATGACCAGCTGGGCTGGCACCTGCCTCTTCTGCCCCTGCTCTCTGAAGAGGGGCTTCTTTATCCCCTTCACTTTCAGAGAGCAACTTCTGGTCTTTTGATGCCTCTTCTTGTAAGCTTTCCTTTGGCAGCACTGGTGACGGTGGGGAGACACCCTGTGTCCTCGCACTTTCCTTTAGAAGTCGGCTATCCTTCACAGGCACTAAGCCAACTTCAATAAGGACTAGCTCCTTCCGTGCCGTTTCTGCCATTTCACTCTGCACGTTAGACTTTTCCTTTTTATCTTTTCGGAGAGGAGACTTTTTGGGAATTAGTTCCATGTGAAAAGGAGGCTCTATGGGAGGAGGCAGCTCCATCCGAGGCCTCTTCTGAACCACTTCCATGGGGGCAGGCCCCAGCTGAGCAGGCTCCTTCTGAACGTCCATGGGAGGAGGCAGCCCCATTGGAGTCGTTTCCATCTGAACAACCTCCAGAGGAGCAGGCTCCACCTGAGCAGACCCCATCTGAACAGAACTCTTCCGAGCAGGCTCCATCTGAAAAGAACTCTTCTGAGCAGGCTCCATCTGAGGCCCCTTCTGAGCAGGCTCCATGTGAACAGAACTCTTCTTCTGAGCAGGCTCCATCTGAGGCCCCTTCTGAGCAGATGATCCCATCTGAGACCCCTTTTGAGCAGACCCCATCTGAGCAGGATCCATCTGAGCAGAACTCTTCTGAGCAGGCTCCTTCTGAACAACTTCCATCTGAGCAGACCCCATCTGAGGAGGCCCCTTCTGAGTAGGCTCCATCTGAGCAGAACTCTTCTGAGCAGGTTCCATCTGAGGTCCCTTCTGAGCAGATGATCCCATCTGAGACCCCGTTTGAGCAGACCCCATCTGAGCAGAACTCTTCTGAACAGACCCCTTCTGAGCAGGCTCCTTCTGAACAACTTCCATCTGAGCAGACCCCATCTGAGGAAGCCCCTTCTGAGTAGGCTCCATCTGAGCAGAACTCTTCTGAGCAGGTTCCATCTGAGGCCCCTTCTGAGCAGATGATCCCATCTGAGACCCCGTTTGAGCAGACCCCATCTGAGCAGAACTCTTCTGAACAGACCCCTTCTGAGCAGGCTCCTTCTGAACAACTTCCATCTGAGCAGACCCCATCTGAGGAGGCCCCTTCTGAACAACTTCCATCTGAGGAGGCCCCATCTGAGCAGGGCCCATCTGAACAGAACTCTTCTGAGCAGACCCTATCTGAGCAGGCCCCATCTGAGCAGATTCCATCTGGGCAGGCACCATCTGAGCAGACTCCTTCTGAACAACCTCCATCTGGGCAGGTGCCATCTGAGCAGGCTCCTTCTGAACAACCTCCATCTGGGCAGGTGCCATCTGAGCAGGCTCCTTCTGAACAACCTCCATCTGGGCAGGTGCCATCTGAGCAGGCTCCTTCTGAACAACCTCCATAGGAGAAGTTCCCTTCTGAGCAGGCTCCTTCTGGGCAGACCCCATCTGGGCTGGCACCATCTGAGCAGGCTCCTTCTGAGCAGGTCCCTTCTGAGGAGGCTCCTTCTGAGCAGACCCCTTCTGAGCAGGCTCCCTCTGAACAACCTCCATCTTGGCAGGTGCCATCTGAGCAGGTTCCTTCTGAACAACCTCCATAGGAGAAGTTCCCTTCTGGGCAGACCCCATCTGGGCTGGCACCATCTGAGCAGGCTCCTTCTGAGCAGGTCCCTTCTGAGCAGGCACCTTCTGAGCAGGCTTGCTGCTTCTTTTACTTGACTTATTTTTCAGGGTTTTCTTCTTTGTACTTTTTTTCACGCAGGCATTCTGCTTTCTACTCTCCTCCACTTTGGTGTCACCCTTCGGCCCTTCCTGACTTCTGGATTCTCTTTCTACCTTCTTTTTCTTCCTTGTCACAGGCTCCTCATTGTTCACAGCATCACGCAAGGACTCGGCTTCAGCTTCCATCTTCCTTTTGCTTTTCTTGGACTTAAAGAACTTTTCTGAATTCCTTCCTGTAGGTACATCCATCTCTTTAATTTCTGTTGCTGATTTGCGAGTCCTGGTAGTCACTTGGGTCATTGAGACGCTACTACCAGGCTTTTTCTCTTTTGAAACATCTCTTTTCTCCACTTTTACAGACTTCTCATTTTTCTTTCCAGCCACATCCCCCTTTATTTTTGTCTGCTCTGTTTCTGGTTTTTCATTGGTAGTGTTGTTATCAGGCAAGTCAGCCTCTCGCTTTTTGGTTTTCTTTAGTTTCACTTTTGACACATCCATTGTTTTATTAGGACAAGTAGGATGCTTAGATTTGAAATGATACTGTAGATTACACTTCTTGGAAGCTGCATAGTCGCATACAGGGCAATTGAACTGCCGCGGGTTAACATGGAGCTCTACATGTTTTTTGAAGTTGCTTCTGTCTGCTGTTTTATAGTCACAGTGTGGGCAGTTAAGAGGTTTAGGCCCATTGTGAACCTGTCTTGCATGGCGAGTTACTTCATGTTGATTAGAAGCCACGTAACTGCACTGGTCACATTTAAACGGCTTCTCACCTAAAGGGAAATCAAAGGTGCCAGAGAAGAAATCGATTAAAACAAACTCAAGATTAAAATATAAGGAATTGTACATGTAAAATAACCACAAAGACTATTTATTGAAAAGACTGTTTCATGCACCTTACGTTGACCATATTTATTTGTATTACTATTTCTCAATTCCATGACACTGATTCTCAGACCAATCAAAAGAATAATTATCTCAGTCAACCATCATCTTCAAAAAGTTTATCAATTGCCTGTAGTCCCAGCTACTCGGGAGGCTGAGGCAGGAGAATCGCTTGAGCCCAGGAGTTGGAGGTTGCTGTGAGCTGTGTGAGGCCACGGCACTCTACAGAGGGCCATAAAGTGAGACTCTGTCTCTACAAAAAAAAAAAACTATATAAAAAAAAAAAAAGTTTACCAATTTACAGTACACTGGCTCACACCTACAATCTTAGCACCTCACATGGCTGAGGCAGGAGAATCACTTGAGGCCAAGAGTTGAGACAAGCCTAAGCACAACAACACAGAAACCCTGTTGAGCTCCCCCCCCAAAAAAAAGAAAGAAAAAAACACCAGAGAAAATTAGCTGCGCCTAGTGGTGCCTGAGTAGTACCAGTTACTCAGGAAGCTGAGGCAGAAGGACCACTTGAGCCAGGAGTTGGAGGTCGCAGAGAGCTATGAGGATGCCACTGCACTCTAGCCCAGGTGACAGAGCAAGACCCTCTCTCAAAAAAGTAAATAAATAGGCTTGGTGCCTGTGGCTCAAGCAGCTAAGGCACCAGCCACATACACCTGAGCTGGCCGGTTCGAATCCAGCCCAGGCCTGCCAAACAACAATGATGGCTGCAACCAAAAAATAGCCGGGCGTTGTGGCAGGTGCCTGCAGTCCCAGCTACATGGGAGGCGGAGACAGGAGACTTGCTTGGGCCCAGGAGTTGGAGGTTGCTGTGAGCTGTGATGCCACAGCACACCCTACCCAGGGCAATAGCTTGAGGCTCTGTCTCAAAAAAAAAAGAAAAAAGTAAATAAATAAATAAATATAGGCCAGGTGCAGTGGTTCACACCTGTAATCCTAGCACTCTGAAAGGTGGAGGCCAGAGGATTGCTTGAGCACAAGAATCAGAGCCCAGCCTAAGCAGAGCAAGTGGCAGGTGCCGACTAAAAGTAGAAAAACTAGCCAGGCATGATGTCCGGCACCTGTAGTCCCAACTACTCAGAAGGCTGAGATAGGAAGATCACTTGAACTCAGGAGTTTAAGGTTGCTGTGAGCTCTGCTGACACCCTGGTACTCTAGTCCAGGCAACAGAGTGAGACTAGTCTCAATAAATAATGAAAAGGAATAGAGATTCATCAAAAAGTGTGCAATTATGGGCAAAGTTCAGATGGCCTCTGGATGTTACTTTTGGTGCAGAGTTACTAAGGGAAACTAATCAATTTTTAAATTCTTTATGTTTAGTTAAAATAAATGTATAGTGGAATAGAATACAAAATGTCCATACTTTTAAATCTTGAAAAAGAGGTTATCTTTCACTCTGGATTATACTCTGATCCTAAGTGCAAAAGTCTTAAAACTGCCTCAGCCCGAGGGAGCAAAGGGAGCAAAGGCTTTTTCTTAAAACTTAACCCTTTTTTCATCATGGCAAGAGCTCACTCAGCCAAGGGAGTCAAATTTGCTCAAGTTTCACTCAGCAAATTCTTCCAGTGCCAGAATTGCTTTTTTAAATTAAAAATAAGGTAGGGCCATTACTTTTCCCCTACCTTTTCTATAAAATGGGCAAAGAAATTAGGTAAATGAAAACTGGCATACAAATAGATATGGTACGTAAAATAAGCAAAGTCATAACAGATGCATACAAAACCAGAACCACCTCCACCCCCTTAAAACTGAAGGCATAAGAGTGATACCACATTCTACCTGAATACATACCCAGCTAGATCACACTCTAGTAAATATTACCAAATGGGATCCATACCCAACTGGTCCAATGGAATGCATAGTAGAAAAATGGAAATTGACATTTATGAAAATTCATCTCTCAAACATTCTCAAATTCATATCAAATCTTCTAAATTTTTTTCTTAAAGCAGAACTCAGAGGTTAAGCAAAACCATGTAGATGTTAAGTTTTACATGATTAGAAAATGGTGATAAAACACTCAATCACAAAAACAAAAACTTTATCCAAACACGTCAGATTGGACACACCGCTAATTGACACTTATTTCCCATGTCGGTTCACTGACGGATTCAATGAACAAAGAGGTTCCATAGCATGCTACATTCCTCTATACCTGACTTGACACTGTCCCTTCCAGTGAGTGATTTAACATACATAGACAGCAGAAAAAGACACGTGGCACAGGGGCTAAGAACTTGTTCTAGAGTATCACGGGGAGAAAAAATATGGGCTCTGTACCTTGCTTACTCTGAGACATTGAGCAAGGTATTGAAACCTCTCTAAGGCTCAATTTCTTTATATAGAAAAGACTCTTTCAGAGTTATGAGCTATGAATAATCTAATCCATGACAAGTGCTTAACACTAAGCAGAGAACAAGCACACAACATGGCGTTATCTATAATCACTTACTTTTGGAACCAACTGGTGACTTGAAGTGTGGATAAATAAAAGAGAAGATTCAAATATTTATTCTGTCCTTCCAGAGTATATACACTCTACTCTGTGTAAACAAAGAGCTGATGGGATTTATCTGTTTATGAAAACATTTACACTAATAAAAAAATATAATTAAAGTATCACCATTTTATAGCCACTAGGGAATGAGGAGCTCTAAGCAGGGAGCACCAACCAGGTCTGAGCCTCTACCTAAGAAACAGGGAGAGGAGGCTACAGACATTTTCTATTTTCGCACCCGGTCACATGTCTCTATTTTTCGTATTACAGGGTAGATACTTTCTGGACAGCCCTCTTGTATTACTATTTTCTAATTGATTAGTACCTAGCTGACCACAGATCTTGCCCTGTACGAATGGTTCCTTTTCCAGTTCTACCTAAAGTTCTCGTCTTTATACATGTGCCAGCTGCCTATTTTCATTCTTCCAAAAACAATTTCTGGTTTTTGTTTTGTTTTGTTTTTTTAATTTTTTGCCAGGGCTGGGTTTGAACCCACCACCTCCAGCATATGGGGCTGGCGCCCTACTCCTTTGAGCCACACGCGTCACCCCAAAAACAATTTTGTTTTTGTTTTTTTTTTTTGTAGAGACCGAGTCTCACTGTACCGCCCTCGGGTAGAGTGCCGTGGCGTCACACAGCTCACAGCAACCTCTAACTCTTGGGTTTACGCAATTCTCTTACCTCAGCCTCCCGAGCAGCCCAAAAACAATTTCTATGTGTAAGCCAAATCAAAAGGTGAGCTATGATGCCACGACACTCTATCCAGGGCAGGCAATAGAGTGAGACTCTGTCTCAGAAAAATAAAATAATAATAATAATAAAATACTATTTAAGGCTCGGCGCCTGTGGCTTAAGTGGCTAAGGCGCCAGCCACATACACCTGAGCTGGCAGGTTCAAATCCAGCCTGGGCCCATCAAACAACAATGATGGCTGCAACCAAAAAAAAAAAAAATAGCCAGGCGTTGTGGCGGGCGCCTGTAGTCCCAGCTACTTGGGAGGCAGAAACAGGAGAGTCGCTTAAGCCCAGGAGTTGGAGGTTGCTGTGAGCTGTGAGGCCATGGCACTTTACCCAGGGCAACAGAGTGAGACTCTCAGAAAAATAAAATAATAATAATAAAAAAATACTATTTAAAAACTTGTTCTAGTGGGCGGCACCTGTAGCTCAAAGGAGTAGGGCGCTGGCCCCATATACCAGAGGTGGTGGGTTCAAACGCAGCCCCAGCCAAAAACTGCAAAGAAAAAAAAAAAAAAAACTTATTCTAGATTTCATGAAAAACTCTTGAACACTAACATCTTTCATATAATCCCAGCTAAACCGTCCCCCAATAATAATCACCAAATAGTATGTGGAAACTAAGCATATAGCTGAAAAATAATAATAAACATTTTTTCCATCTTAAAAAGCATAATAAATGGATGTGAAACTTGGCAAGCTGTTAGTTCCCTGTAACAAAAGCATTCATGGGAAAACATGCTAAATCAATCCCTATGTTAGCAGGACAGGGCAACTGGCCAGTGTGATATATACAAAAATATACTGGCAAGTACATTTCCACTAACAGTTGTAAAATGAGAGGTCAGGATAATGTCACTGTCTCTAGGACTACAAGAGAAGATACCCTACTATTCAGAAGAAATACTAATGATGGGCGGCACCTGTGGCTCAGTGAGTAGGGCGCTGGCCCCATATACCGAGAGTGGCCAGTTCTAACCCGGCCCTGGCCAAACTAACAAAAAACAGCCGGGCGTTGTGGCAGGCACCTGTAGTCCCAGCTACTTGGGCTGTAGGTTGCTGTGAGCTGTGGTGCCACAGTACTCTACCAAGGGTGACAAAATGAGACTCTGTCTCTAAAAAGAAAAGAAAGAAGGAAAGAAAGATAGAAATACTAATGAAATGGAGAGTAATGCCAAGCTAGGGCAGTGTCTATACTACCCTAGTAGTAGGGTAAGCAATTTTCTGTTTTACGAAACCAATATTCTCATTCCTCTTATTTGGCTGTAGACGACATCCTATGGGGCCGGGCACGGTGGCTCACACCTGTAATCCTAGCACTCCGGGAAACTGAGGCAGGTGGATTGCCTGAGCTCACAAGTTCGAGACCAGCCTGAGCAACAGCAAGATCCCATTTCTAAAAAATAGCTGGGCATTGTGTCTACAGTCCCAGCTACTCGGGAGGCTGAGGCAAGAGGAATGCTTGAGTCCAAGAGTTTGAGGTTGCTGTGAGCTATGACGCCACAGTACTCCACTCAAGGTGACAGTGAGATTTTGTCTCAAAAATAAATAAATAGACTCATCCTATGAATAAAATAGTCCAAGTAAATGAGTAATAGTTTTACCAAATTTGTCACTTTTTCTAAAATGTATTAACTCAACAGAGTCTAATCACTTCCAGAAATAAAACAGACGAAGTTCACACATCTCTTCCCCAAAATACATTCACAGAAGAAGTCAAAATGTCCAAGGTGACCTGTAAATACAAACCCCAGACCACAAAGACACCAAAATAGTCACTCCACACAATCCAGTCTAACAGACTATCCGATTTGACCTAACTTAGCCTCATTTTATTGCCAATATTATCAGCAACCTCTGTTAAAAGTATTCAAATATAGGATCTGCTGAAATACGCATACACAAAACAGACTAACCATTTTCATTTCCTGTTTGTGACTCACAAACTGTTACAATCCAACAAAAGAATGACTGCGTGTTCTGCTCTCTCAACAGTGTAGTTGCACTTTCATTATGCTGCGGCCTTTTTACCTGAGCCACCTTCTGAACCATCATATCTAACACCATTGATAAATGCCAGAAGGCGGAAGAGTCTGAAGAAAAATCCCGGGTCTTCCACTTCTAAGGAATGACTATTAACCTTATTAAAGGGGTTACCCTCTCTGAGCCAGTGTTCTCATCTAACTAGGATTCAGTACCTTCCCAGTACTAGGTATAGAGATAACAAACACCTATTTATCAGTTCCTAGCATGCATATAATAAATAGTAGCTACTACTAGTTATTAAAAGCTGTTAAAATATTGGCTGCACTTGGGCAGCACCTGTGGCTCAAAGGAGAAGGGCTCTGGCCCCATAAACCGGAGGTGGTGGGTTCAAATCCAGCCCCGGTCAAAAAATATATATATATTTGGTGTACTATAATATCAACTGCTGAAACATCTTTATAATAAACAAAACTCAAAGACATTTAGAAAATCTAAATAAAATTATTTCAGGCAAAGACTATCAAATGGTATAAAACACCATAAACACTTAAACAGTGACAAGGCAAGGAACTATTGATTCAATGAAAGAATTCATACTTGAGGGGCAGCACCTGTGGCTCAGTGAGTAGGGTGCCAGTACCATATACTGAGGGTAGTGGGTTTAAACGCGGCCCCTGGGCGGCGCCTGTGCCTCAAGGAGTAGGGCGCCGGCCCCATATACTGGAGGTGGCGGGTTACCCAGCCCTGGCTAAAAACTACAAAGGAAAAAAAAGAAACAGAACATCATTAAACCCGGCCCCAGCCAAACTGCAACGAAAAAGTAGCCAGGCATTGTGGCGGGCGCTTGTAAGCCCTAGCTACTCGAGAGGCTGAGGCAAGAGAATCGCCTAAGCCCAAAAGTTGGAGATTGCTGTGAGCTGTGATATCACAGCACTCTACCCAGGGTGGCAAAGTGAGACTCTGTCTTTAAAAAAAAACAATTCATACTTGAATGGTCATTCTCATCCAGTGACCCAAAATTATTACCAATGGGTTAACCAGATGCAACTTTAAATGAGGCACACCATTTAACTTCCAGTTTACAAGTAATACAAGGAACAAAAGAAAAGCTAAAAGACACCATGAGAAAGCAAGTATACACAGCAAAAAAGGGCACATTCTACATGAAAAAGGCCCTATGTTTTCCATGCCTTAGATTCCCCATCTGTAAAAAGTGGGGATAATAGAACTGACACAGTCTAAAATAGTTATGAAGGCCAGGTGCAGTGGCTCACACCTATAATCCCAGCACTCTGGGAGGCCGAGGCAAGTGGATTGCCTGAGCTCAGGAGTTCAAGACCAGTCTGAGCCAGAGAAACCCTATCTCTAAAAAACAGCCGGGCGTTGTAGCAGGTGCCTGTAATCCCAGCTACTTGGGAGGCTGAGGCAAAGGAATCGCTTAAGCCCAGGAGTCTGAGGTTGCTGTGACTATATAGACACCACAGCATTCTACCAGGAGCAAGAAAGTGAGACTATGTCTCAAAAAAAAATAAATAATAAAATAAAGTAGTTACGAAGACTCAAGTGAGTTTAATTCACGTGGCTCTTAAATGTCTAGTATAGGTACCAATAGGCAAGATGTCTACGCTCTACAATGCCTGAGTCTGCATCCATGTACCCTCGGAGAATGAAACCAGGAATCTCCCAAAAGTAATAAAAAGTAATAAAACCCGGTTTCTAGTAAACTGGCACAACTCAATAGCTAAGGAGATTTACAAGGAACAAAGTACATGACCAGCACAGAGGGTCAAGAAAAGCTGGCCAGCAATAGCCGGGCGTTGTGGCTGGCGCCTGTAGTCCCAGCTACTCGGGAGGCTGAGGCAAGAGAATCGCTTCAGCCCAGGAGTTGGAGGTTGCTGTGAGCCACGGCACTCTACCCGAGGGCGGTACAGTGAGACTCTGTCTCTATAAAAAAAAAAAATAATAAAAAATAAATAAATAAATAAAATAAAGAAAAAAAAAAAAAGAAAAGCTGGCCAGCATAATGTAAGACACTCACAGCTGCTCAAATCCATCAGCATCTGTAATATAATCCAGTCTCACTCTCACTACCGGCTTAAGGCAGCAAGGTCCAATAGAAATATAAGGTAAATCACATGTATGAATTTTAATTCTAGTATTCACATTATGAAAGTAAAAAAGGAACAGGTAAAATTTTATTACTTGTTTAGACCAACATATTCAGTAATTGTAACACATAATCAACATCAAAAACAGGTATTTTATATTCTTCATATTGTTTGAAATCCAGCATGTATATATTTTACAAGCCTCAATTCAAACTAGCTGTTTCATAAGCTCAGTAGCCACATGTGGCTAGTGGCTACCCAACCAGACAACACAGATCTAAGGTAATTATTAATTTAAGGGAGATGGGTCTACGAAGACTTTTGTAAACAGCAAGACTTTACCGTACTTTCCCTACAAGGGCACATATTCTAAATCTGGAAGGAAAGTATTCTGGTAGTTCACCAAGGGTCAAGCAAAGCAAAAATGAAATAACCTTCTCTCCGAGATCACCAATGCTAACATTTACTTGCTACATTTACTTTTTCCTTGGCGGCTTACTACACCTTGTTAATGAAGACCAGTTCTAAGTGGTGCTCATGACTGATTCAGTGACTAAATCTCTCACTTCTTATTAGTCCTGCACTTTTATTACAGGTTAATAAATTGGTATCCTGGATTATCTACCATTTTCGTTTTTAAGTTAAGCTTCTATACCTATCAATTCTCAAAACAGAACAAACGCAAATTTTAGAAACTGAGGCACTAAGAAAGAATCCCTGGGGCGACGCCTGTGACTCACTGGGGCAGGGCGCCAGCCCTATATACCTAGGGTGGCGGGTTCAAACCCGGGACCGGCCAAAACTGCAACAAAAAAATAGCTGGGCGTTGTGGCAGGTGTCTGTAGTCCCAGCTACTCGGAAGGCTGAGGCAAGAGAATCGTCTAAGCCCAGGAGCTGGAGGTTGCTATGAGCTGTGTGCCACCACAGCACTCTACCGAGGGCCATAAAATGAAACTCTGTCTCTACAAAAAAAAAAAAAAGAGAGAGAGAGGGGCGGCGCCTGTAGCTCAGTGAGTAGGGTGCCGGCCCCATATGCCGAGGGTGGCGGGTTCAAACCCAGCCCTGGCCAAACTGCAACAAAAAAAATAGCCGGGCGTTGTGGCGGGCGCCTGTAGTCCCAGCTGCTTGGGAGGCTGAGGCAAGAGAATCACATAAGCCCAAGAGTTAGAGGTTGCTGTGAGCCATGTGACGCCACGGCACTCTACCCGAGGGCGGTACAGTGAGACTCTGTCTCTACAAAAAAAAAAAGAGAGAAGAAAGAATCCCTGATACCAGGCAAGCACACCCTGAAACTCAGTATTGGGGGGAATGTGAGAGACGACAGGGCTGCTCAGAGAGGATGAGCCAGTCTTGGTCTACATTAGTAATTTACTGGAGTCATGGAACTCTTTAAACATCTAAAGAAAATTAAGGGTCCTCCCCCCAGAACTACACATGCAAATTCATACTCATTTTTAGGAGTTCTACCTATGGATTCCCTGTTAGGAATCCTGATTAAATACAGCTCCACATTGACAGAACACTGATTTTTTTTTTAATTCTAATTTCTAAATTGTATTAAAAATAAAAATGAACTTCCTTATAGTGGTCATTTATTGAAAATGGTAGAGAAGTTCCATGTCTTACCAACCTGAATGAGTACGCATATGTCTAGTTAGATGAGTCTTCTGAGAACTTGAGTAAGGACAAAGTTCACATTTATATGGGCGTTCTCCTGCAAAATTATAATGAATAGTATTTAAATGTAACAAAATAAGCCAAATACAATTCTCACTAATAAAGTAACAACATGCAGTACTGAGCACTTTTTAAAAAGGATGTTTTTCCTATTCTAACAAAAAGGTAGATTATCATATGTTAAAAATCTACCCAAACCTGGGCGGTGCCTATGGCTCAGTGAGTAGGGCACTGGCCCCATATACCGAGAGTGGTGAGTTCAAACCCGGCCCTGGCCAAACTGCAATTAAAAAGAAAAAAATCTACCCAAACTTTCTGATGCTATTGTTTGGATAATTTTTTGATCCTTGTAAATGAAAATCTACCATTTGAAATTGTTAGCTTAAAGCAACAACCCTTTGAGGGAGAATATTGTTGCTTTAAGCCAAAAATTCAAGCAGTAGATATACCACTTATAAAATAGGTCATCAAGTATTAAATTATAAAAGCTTGGCTCAGCACCCATAGCTCAGTAGTTAGGGTGTGGGCCACATACACTGGGGCTGGTGGATTCGAACCCGGCCTAGGCCTGCTAAACAACAATGACAACAAAAAATATAGCCAGGTGTTGTGGCGGATGCCTGTAGTCCCAGCTACTTGGGAGGCTGAGACAAGAGAATCACTTAAGCCCAAGAGTTTGAGGTTGCTGTGAGCTGTCACGCCACAGCACGCTACCCAAGGCAACATAGTGAGACTCTGTCTCAAAAATAAATAAATAAATAAATAAATAAAAGCTGTAGGAACTAAGAACAACTGAAGCAAAGATGAAAGGCCCGTGATTTAGTATTACAGAATTTACGACTCAAAGGCAGGACATATTATTTTCAGACATGGATTGTCAACCACAAAATAGGTTTTAACAAAAGGTAGACAATTTATTTTCACACAATCTCTGCACACAAAATAATTATGACCTTGGGAAAGTTACTTAAACACCCACTTTTCTCATCTATAAAAATAACAGGACCTTCATTTCCTATACTTGTGATAATTTAAATTAGATAATATATGCAGAGCATTTAACACTGTGCCTAGCACACAGTAAAGCCCTCAATAAACAGCAACTATTAATTTTGCCTGCACAAGAAGATACAGCAACACATTTGTCTAATAAAATGGGAAAAGATATTAAAAAAATGAAAATGAGTAAGAACTGTGTTCCTAGTAACTCTGCTATAATTAGCTGTTATCTAGGGATTAGTTGTAAAGAGTTGATTGCAATAGAATGTCTACCTTGTGACCTAGAAGAAATCTTGTTTAAAAATGTTAATATACTTCAGTTAAAAAAAAGATATGCAAATAGACAATACACACATGAAAAGATGCACATTATCATTAGCCACAAGGGAAATACAAATCAAAACCACAATGAGATGAAGACTTCATCCCCACTAGGATGGCTGTAATCAGGACATTGACAGTACCGGTGAGTGAATATGTGGAGAAATTGGAATAATCATACCTTGCTGGGATTGTAAAATGGCATAAGCAATTTGGAAAACAGTTTGACAGTTATCCAAAAGTTAAATGTTAAGTAAAAACAGTTACCATACAGTCCTGCAATTCCACTTCTAAGGTACATACCCAACAGAAATTAACATACATCCACATAAAAACTTAAACATGATGCCCCATGATCATATCAATGTACACAGCTATGATTTAATAAAAAATAATAATAAAATAAAATAAAAAAACTTAAACATGAATGTTCATAGCAGCCATTATTCATAATAGCTAAAAAGTCAATAGAATCCAAACATCCATGAACTATTGAATATATAAACAAAATGTTACATATCCATTCAAGAGATTATTTCTGGCAATAAAAGGAAAACAAGTACTGGGCATATGACACTATACATGAACTCTGAAAACATGATAGTAATCAAAAGTATGGGTCTGGCACAGCGGCTCACGCCTGTAGGCCTACCACTCTTGGAGGCTAAAGCAGGTGGATAGATTGAGCTCACGAGTTCGAGACCAGCCTCAGCAGGAGTGAAACCCCATTTCTACTCAAAATGAAAAACTGAAGCAAGAGGATCACTTGAGCCCTAGAGTCTGAGGTTCCTGTGATCTATGACACCACAGCACTCTACCAGGGGTGACAAAGTGAGACTGTCTCAAAAAAAAAAAAGAAAAAAAGAATTTTATTTTATTTTATTTATTTATTTATTTTTGGCCCAGGCCAGGTTATGAACCCGCCACCTCTGGTATATGGGGCCAGTGCCCTACTCCTATTATGATTCCTTTTATATGAAATGTCAATATCAGGCCAATCTACAATGAATCACATAGCATATAAATTTATCTCAGTAAAGGTGTTATAGAACACCATGCACTAATTTTTCGGTTATACTTACAAGCAAAAGTGTTTTCTTTTAAATTAGAATTTGACTGGGCGGCGCCTGTGGCTCAGTGAGTAGGGCGCCGGCCCCATATGCCGAGGGTGGCGGGTTCAAACCCAGCCCCGGCCAAACTGCAACAAAAAAATAGCCGGGCGTTGTGGCGGGCGCCTGTAGTCCCAGCTACTCGGGAGGCTGAGGCAAGAGAATCGCTTCAGCCCAGGAGTTGGAGGTTGCTGTGAGCTGTGTGAGGCCACGGCACTCTACCTGAGGGCGGTACAGTGAGACTCTGTCTCTACAAAAAAAAAAAAAAAAAAAGACAAAAAAAAAAATACTAAAAAAAAAAAAAAATTAGAATTTGACCTCTGGTTAAAACGCAAAACCACAAAATTTAAGAGGCCAATTTGAATAAAAGTAATCTCCGGTTCCCCCACCGGAGGTGAATTCAGTTATCTTGTAGTATAACGAGATATCTGAACTTTAATTTGTTTGTTTGTTTTTGAGACAGAGTCTCACTCTGCCACCCTGGGTAGGGTGCCATGGTGTCATCTCAGCCCAGCTGCTGCAGAAGCTGAGGCAGGAGAAATCAGGAGGTTGAGAGCAACATCATTTCAGCCCAGGAGTTGAGGTTACAGTGAGCTACAATGACACCACAGCACTCTAGCTGAGACAACTGAGTGAAATTGTTTCTAATTATAAAAAAAAGAAAATACAAAGTGAGATACAACTAATGTTAGCTATGTAATAATAACCTTATTGTGTTAATATCAGCTTTATCCTGGAACAAGTAGCAAAGAAACAAGAAAGGAAATAAAATATTATATATAAACCTTAAAAGAGAGGAATAATGTATGATAGCTACATACATAAAACCTGGCCATTTTAACCAGTTTGATGAAAACCTTTCTAATCATAAATAAACCAGCACATTTGTACCCCATGATTACATTAATGACACAGCTATGATTTAATAAAAACAAACAAAAAAAATGGCCATTAAAAATTAGTTTCTTAACTAAGATAAAAATAAACCACTCTAAAAATTTTTTTTCTTCTTCTTCTTTTTTTTTTTTTTTTTTTTTGAGACAAGACTCTTATTCCATTGCCCTGGGTTGAGTACCATGGCATCCCAGCTCACAGCAACCTCAAATTCAGCCTCCCAAGTATCTGGGAGCATAGGCGCCTAACACAATGCTCAGCTAATTTTATTTTTAGTAGAAACAGGGGTCTTGCTTTTTGCTCAGGCTGGTCTTGAACTTCTAAGCTCAAGGGATTCACCTGTCTCAGACTCCGGAAGCTACTCGTCACGATACCTGGCTGGGTTTTTCACGTTTTTTTATGAGTTGGGGTCTCACTCTCACTCTGGCAAGTCTCAAACCCCTGAGCTCAAGCAATCCTCCTGCCTCAGCCTCCCACAGTGCCACCACACCTGGCAAAAAAAAAACCAAACTTTACATAAAAATCAAAAATACATAGCAACAGTGAAATTTGCCCTGTTCCCTCCAGTTTCCATTGTTCCTTCTAAAAATGTTCTTCAAATCGATGAATTTAAATTTACTATTAAAAACATTCTTAGTTTCTTGAGAAAACTATTATGTTGTTCAGCAACCCAACAGTTCTGAGACATACACCTGAACCAGCCAGGCATCCCAGCTACACGGCAGGCTGAAGCAGGACTGTTTGAGCCCAGGAGTTCAAGACCAACCTGGGAAACAGGCAGAGACCTCATATCTTAAAAAAATTGCACATAGGGCGGCGCCTGTGGCTCAGTCAGGAAGGCACCGGCCCCATATACTGAGGGTGACGGGTTCAGACCCGGCCCCGGCCAAACTGCAACCAAAAAATAGCCGGGCGTTGTGGCGGGTGCCTGTAGTCCCAGCTACTTGGGAGGCTGAGGCAAGAGAATCGCTTAAGCCCAGGAGTTGGAGGTTGCTGTGAGCTGTGTGAGGCCATGGCACTCTGCCGAGGGCCATAAAGTGAGACTCTGTCTCTACAAAAAAAAAAAAAAAAAAAAAAAAAATTGCACATATATATATGTGTGTGTGTGTCTCACTTTGTCACCCTCCGTAGAGTGCCTTGGCATCATACCTCAAACTCCTGAAGTAAGCAATTCTCGTGCCTCAGCCTCCCAAGTAGCTGGGACTACAGGCACCCACCACACCACCCGGCTATTTAGAGTGGAGGTCTTGCTCTGGCTCAGGCTGGCCTCAAACCTGGGAGCAATCCACCCGCCTCAGCCTCCCAAGTACTGGGATTACATCCATGAGCCACCACACAGGGCCTCTAAAAAAACAAATCTAATAAGACAAAGACACTGGGGGACTAGTACAAATTCTGTATGCTGACTTGCACGGTGGCTGTGAGTCCACAGTCGTCCCATGGTAGACTACTTGGGAATTGGTTCCAGGATCTCCTTGCATATATATCCTACACAAACCCTCTCAAACCCTCCCATATACTTTATTTATAATATATAATACAATGTAATGTTATGCAAAGAGTTGATATACTGTATTGTTTAGGGAATGATGACAAGAAAAATATTTGTTCCTGTTCAGTACAGAGGCAATCATCCTTTTTTGTTTTTGGATCCCTGGTTGGCTGAATCTGAACATGTGGAACCCATGGATACAGAAGGCCAACTGCACACACAGTAGAAGCTCTCTAAGTTGACCACCCACGGGGCTGTAACAAACGGTCAACATATATGGAAGTGGTCAACATAAGGATCTAAGCCTACTGTACTAATACATACAAGTGGTGCCCGTCCAGCCTATGAAAATTAGGTCAACTCAAAGACGCCATCAATACAGGGAGGGAGGTGGCCATCAGGGTGCTCACGTAAGTCACAAGCTTTACCACGTGTCACAGTTGCTACCTAAATGATATACACTACTGATGATTTTAAGTTACGGCCTAAGGTTTTAGAACAACTGTTAAAAAAAGAGTATGTAGGCCTGAGGGGTGGCTCAGGCCTGTAAATCCTAGCGCCCTGGGAGGCCAAGGTGGATAGCTTGAGCTCAGGAGTTCGAGACCAGCCTGAGCAAAAGCGAGGCACCCATCTCTACCAAAAATAGAAAAAAACTTAGGCAAGATGATTGCTTGAGCCCAAGAGTTGGAGGTTGTTGTGAGCTATAAGACTGTTTCAAAATAAATAAATAAATAGAGTATGTAGTACTGCTGGGCTGGGTGGCTCACGCCTATAATCCCATCACTCTGGGAGGCCAAGGTAAGTGGATTACCTGAACTCATGAGTCAAGGCCAGCCTGAGCTAGAGCAAGACTCCCTTCTCTAAAAATAGCCATGCATTGTGGCAGGTGCCTGTAGTTCCAGCTACTAAAGAGGCTGAGGCAAAAGGATTGCTTGAGCCAAAGAGTTTGAGGTTGGTGTAAGCTATGATACCACAGCACTCTACCCAGGGTGAAAAAGTTAGACTCCATCTTAAGAAAAGAAAAAGAGGGGCGGCGCCTGTGGCTCAGTCAGTAGGGCGCCAGCCCCATATGCCGAGGGTGGCGGGTTCAAGCCCAGCCCCGGCCAAACTGCAACCAAAAAATGGCCGAGCGTTGTGGCGGGTGCCCGTAGTCCCAGCTACTCGGGAGGCTGAGGCAAGAGAATCGCTTAAGCCCAGGAGTTGGAGGTTGCTGTGAGCTGTGTGAGGCCATAGCACTCTACCGAGGGCCATAAAGTGAGACTCTGTCTCTACAAAAAAAAAAAAAAAAAAAAAAAAAAAAAGAAAAGAAAAAGAGGGCGGCCCCTATGGCTCAAGGAGTAGGGTGCTGGCCCCATATGCTGGAGGTGGCAGGTCAAATCTAGCCCTGGCCAAAAACTGCAAAAAAAAAAAAAAATGTAATAAACAAAAGAAAAAGAATAAAACCAGCACATTGTACTCCATTATTGCATTAATGTACAAAGATTTAATAAAACAAAACAAAAAAAAGAAGGCTCAGCATCCATAGCACAGTGGTTATGCCACCAGTCACATACCCCCAACTCTAAGGCTTTGCCTCAAAAAAAAAAAAATAGGTACTACTTATTTATGGGTGAAGTATATATAATATCTGGGATTTGTTTTTTTTGTGGTTTTGGCAGGGCTAGGTTTGAACCCACCACCTCTGGCATATGGGACCAGCGCCCTACTCCTTGAGCCACAGGCGCCACCCATATCTGGGATTTGTTTTAAGAATACGGGCGGCGCCTATGGCTCAAGGAATAGGGTGCCGGTCCCATATGCCGGAGGTGGCGGGTTCAAACCTAGCCCCGGCCAAAAACCAAAAAAATAAAATAAATAAATAAACAAATAAAAAGAATAAGTAGGTGAAGGCTGGGCGCAGTGGCTCACGCCTGTAATCCTTGCTCTCTGGGAGGCCGAGGCTGGTGAACTGCTCAAGCACAGGAGTTCAAGACCAGCCTGAGCAAGAGCGAGACCCCGTCTCTGAAAACAGCCAGGCATTGTGGCAGGTGCTTGTAGTCCCAGCTACTTGTGAGGCTGAGGCAAGAGAATCACTTGAGCCCAGAATTTTGAGGTTGCTGTGAGCTATGACACCATGGAATTCTACTGAGGGTGACAAAGTAAAACTCTTGTCTCAAAAACAAAAAACAAAAAACAAAAAAAAAAAAATGGAATTTGTAAGGGTGGTACCTGTGGCTCAATCAGTAGGACGTTGGCCCCATATACCAAGGGTGGCGGGTTCAAACCCGGACCCAGCCAAACTGCAACAAAAAATACGCAGGCATTGTGGCGGGCGCCTGTGGTCCCAGCTACTTGGGAGGCTGAGGCAAGAGAATCGCCTAAGCCCAAGAGCTGGAGATTGCTGTGAGCTGTGATGACACAGCACTCTACTGAGGGGGACAAACTGAGACTCTGTCTCTAAAAAAGAAAAAAAAAAGGAATTTGTAGGTGAAGGCCAGGCAGATGGCTCACTCCTCTAATCCTAGCATTTTGAGAGGCTGAGGCTAGAGGATCACTTGAGGCCCAGAGTTCAAGATCAGCCTGATCAAGAGCAAGACTCCATTTCCACATATAAAGAGAAATTAGCCAGGTATGCAGTCTGAGCTACTCAGAAGGCTTGACCTCAGGAAATTCAGGTTGCAGTGAGCTATGATGAAGACACTGCACTCTAGCCCAGGTTACAAGGCAAGATTCTGTCAAAATAAATAAATAATAAAAATTGTAGGTGAAATTAGCTCCAGTCTAACAGTTTGTCTAACAATTAATGTAACTTTGTTTCCTATGCTGTGTACTTTTGGAATGTGTGAAATTTATTTCTGAAATCAAATAGTTTCAAAACATGCAGACAATCACAGGTTACAACAAATTCCAAAGGGACTGCAAATTATTTTACTGGACTAGATTTTAAAAGCATTCGACACATAAACCATTGGTCATGATCTAGAGATAGTTCTTACAATGGAATTTCACCTGTGAGTTTCACTTTTTTTTTTTTTTTAGAGATAGAGTCTCCCTTTATCACCCTGGGTAGAGTGCCGTGGCATCACAGCTCACAGCAACCTCCAACTCCTGGGCTTAGGTAATTCTCTCCCCTCAGCTTCCCGAGTAGCTGGGACTACAGGCACCCGCCACAACACCCAGCCATTTTTTTGTTGTAGTTTGGCTGGGGTCGGGTTTGAACCCACCACCCTTGGTATATGGGGCCAGTGCCCTACTCACTGAACCACAGGCGCCGCCCAGGTGAAGAGTATTATATTACACATTGTGGCATTCTCTTCATTTCTGCAATGTTTAAAATTTTTCATATTTTTAAGAAAGTTCTAGCAAGGTGCATGCATTCAAACAGGCTGAACGTTGTTTCCTGTCTGAAAAACAGTTCCTTTTTCCACTTTCTTAAGAAAACAGCTTTCGGGCGGCGCCTGTGGCTCAGCGGGTAGGGCGCCGGTCCCATATGCCGGAGGTGGCGGGTTCAAACCCAGCCCCGGCCAAATTAAAAAAAAAAAAAAAAAAAAGAAAACAGCTTTCTTAAGAAAACAGCTTCAGGGCAGCGCCTGTGGCTCAGTTGGTAGGGCGCCAGCCCCATATGCTGAGGGTGGCGGGTTCAAACCCGGCCCCGGCCAAACTGCAACCAAAAAATAGCCGGGCGTTGTGGCGGGTGCCTGTAGTCCCAGCTACTTGGGAGGCTGAGGCAAGAGAATTGCTGAAGCCCAGGAGTTGGAGGTTGCTGTGAGCTGTGTGAGGCCACGGCACTCTACTGAGGGCCATAAAGTGAGACTCTGTCTCTACAAAAAAAAAAAAAAAAAAAGCAATCTAATTTAGTGAAATGGTCTATCTCAAGCTGGTAGGATATGTACTTTACAAGAGCATTGGTAGGCAGAGTGTGGTGGTTCCCACTGTAACCCTAGCAGTCTGGGAGGCCGAGGCAGGTGAACTGTTTGAGCTCAGGAGTTCAAGACCAGCCTGAGCAAGAGTGAGACCCCGTACCCCGTCTCTACTAGAAAAATTAGTTGGGCTGGCCCAGCACGGTGGCTCACACCTGTAATCCTGGCACTCTGGGAAGCCAAGGCAGGTGTATTGCCTGAGCTCACAGGTTCAAGACCAGCCTGAGCCAGAGCAAGACCCCATCTTTAAAAATAGAAGGGTGGGGGCGGCGCCTGTGGCTCAGTGAGTAGGGCGCTGGCCCCATATGCCGAGGGTGGCGGGTTCAGGCCCGGCCCCGGCCAAACTGCAACGGGGAAATAGCCGGGCATTGTGGCGAGCGCCTGTAGTCCCAGCTGCTCGGGAGGCTGAGGCAGGAGAATCGCGTAAGCCCAGGAGTTGGAGGTTGCTGTGAGCCGTGTGACGCCACGGCACTCTACCCGAGGGTGATACAGTGAGACTCTGTCTCTACAAAAAAAAAAAAAAAAATAGAAGGGTGGGCTTGGCGCCTATAGCTCAGCAGCTAGGGCACCAGCCACATACACCAGAGCTGGCAGGTTTAAATCCAGCCCGGGCCTGCCAAACAACAATGACAACTACAACCAAAAAAAAAAATAGCCAGGCGTTGTAGTGGGTGCCCATAGTCCTAGATCCTTGGTAGACTGAGGCAAGAGAATCACTTAAGCCCAAGAGTTTAAGGTTACTGTGAGCTGTGATGCCATAGCACTCTACCGAGGGCGACATAGTAAGACTCTGTCTCAAAAAAAAAAAAAGCAAGGTTTTGTGGCGAGCGTCTGTAGTCCCAGCTACTGGAGAGGCTGAGGCAAGAGAATCGCTTGAACCCAAGAGCTTGAGGTTGCTGTAAGCTGTAAGTGACACCATGGCACTCTACTGAAGGAAACAAAGTGAAACTCTGTCTCAAAAATAAAAAAAAAAAATTACTCAGGCTAGTGATGGGCACCTGTAGTCCCAACTGCTCAGGAAGCTGAATCAAGGGGATCACTTCAACTCAAGAGTTTGAGGGCTCGGCTCCTGTGGCTCAAGTGGATTAGGTGCCAGCCACATACACCTGAGTTGGCAGGTTTGAATCCAGCCTGGGCCCGCCAAACAATGATGGCTGCAACCATTAAAAAAAGACTTTGAGGTTGCTGTGAGCTATGACACTATAGCACTCAAATCAGGGCAACAGAGTGAAACTCTTATCTCCGGGAAAAAAAAAAAAAGAGCATTGATTAGATGGCTCTTGGCTATTCATTTCAAACAACACTAAGCACTTTATATATGTTAATTCACTTACTCCTCCTCCAATCCTACACAGTTACTCCATGGAGAAGGTTCAACAAAGTTAAGTAACTTGTCCAAGGTCATAAACACAGCAAATAATGGAACCTGGATCTGAACTCCGAGCCCTTTTTGTCAAGCACCACTCAATTAACAATGAGAGATGAGAGTGAACTTAAGGGTAAGAAAGCTTTTCTTACCTGTATGAGTTCTAACATGCTGAACATAATTGTTTTTTCTGTCTGAAAAATAGTTGCATTTCCCACACGTGTATACTTTCCTTGGAAAATGGTTTCTCAAGTGTTTCCTCCAGTGATACTCACTAACTGTTGTATATGTACAAATGATGCACTTGTAGACTCGCTCGTTATCCCCAGCTCTGGTGTGGTGCTTCAGGTGTGCAGTATAGTGATCGTAACGATTGGTATTGTAGCCACAGCGGTCACAGCGAATGGGGCCCTTGGAGAAATCGCCCTCTTCTGAAGTGGAAGAGCCAGATTCCCTGGCTTTTGCTTGCTTCTCCGCACTTTCTTCAACAAAAAATTTCTTGGCACTGTGTATTCTGATGTGATGGACAAACTGTTCTTCAGATTCTGCTTCATACTGGCACGGCTTACAGCGGAAGGGTTTGGTCTTCAAATTCTTGCATTTGTCCTCTGCTCCAGGTGTTTCTGGAGGAAGATCTTTATTTGAGCTGTAAACTTCTGGGGCAGGTGATGCCTCAAATACCGGCTGAGGTTCTACAACACTGAGCTCCAAATTTCTCAGTTCCATGTTTTCCAGTCCATTGTGTTCGCCTTTTATTTCAGAAGACTCCTCGAGTCCTTCTCCATCGCTATCTGAAAAGTTGTTATCCCCAACAGGCATCAGCTCTGCCATCTGTCTTTCTTCACCAACCAGGTAATCACAGCAGCTGCCATTTACTTCCCCAGTTAAAGCCACATTTGCCAGCATGATAAGCTGAGGTGCGGCCAGCTCAGCCTTGGAGAGGTCATGTAAGTCATACATGTCGTTAGGCAACGCCATGCTGATGCCGCTGTTACCAGTGAACAGCCCTGCTCCGCCAGAAGACTGCCCCATTACCTGGGTGGCCATAACTGTACTGAATTTTGAAAAAACAAAACACAAGAGCACCAGTTTAAACACAACATTATAATTCTTCATAACTTAAGAAAAAACTTCTCAGTACCACCTTTAAAATTCAATAAGCTTTATTAACTACTAGTGACAACTCTTTAAAACATTTTTGTTAATTCCCATTCTCTTTACTGCAGTCACCAACAAAAATTTCTACTATCCCTAGAAAAAATTCTGCCAATTGTTTGACAACTCATTCATGAACTACGTCTGTTGCAGGCAGGCAGAACTTTTAATTGTTCTGGGGGGGGCGGAAAAAGCAACCTTCATTTTTAAGGTTAATTACAATTTTTAAAGCTAAATACATGAGTAGTCCAACACCTCCTCCCCTTCATCAGTTCAACAGTCTGAATCAGAAAACCCAGAAATCCACAAGCCTGCCCATTATTCAGTACCCAAAAATGCCTGGACAGTAGAAGCCTGTAAGAATTGTTCATTCAACTGAACTGAATTTCATACAAACTCCACTAACTTCAAAAGAAAAAAACTACTGTTGAAAAAGTACAACTTGGTCTCTCTTTTTTCACTACCAATTTAAGAGAAAAAAATAATATTGAATATTATGGATGCCTTTTCCTGTGAAAAGGAAGTTTTGGTTTGCTCAAAACTTTACACAAGTAAAAATAAAGAATTTTCCTCAAGCCCCCTAATAAAATAATCGTACCACCCAACTCGACCATCAGCAGTTTCCTTGCATTGTGCCTGATCTGGCCTACTTGCCTAGTGGAAGCCATTACGAGATCACCTTCTTGGAAAACAAGCTGGGCTTTTTCAATGGTCTTAGCCACGTTAACTTCCCAACCACCGAAAAGGTGCTATTCTCAAACGAAGTGCTCTCTTGCAAATCAGAAAAAGCAAAATAAGTGACAAGTAGTAAAAGGATAAAATGCGAAAGTAATCCCTTTTACCCAAGTGTAAAAACACCAACCCGGTTTAGTTCTAAGTACCAACAAAAGTTGGAATCAAATGCCATCACAGAGCACGGAAAGCTCTCCTGGAGCTCCACAGCCCAACAACTGGGTAGTTTACCCCATCGTCGACTTTTCTACTCCCCCTCCCCAAATCCTACCACCCCTAAAGGAATGTTAACATTTGTCCGGAAGACCTTCCCAGCGCAGCCCGAAAGCCCAACGTGCTCACGAATTCCTGTGTGCGGCTGCCACCAGCGCCTACCTCGGCGCGGCATTCCTAACTGAAATAGGCATTCGGCCATTTTCTCAAAATACCAAACACAAAGCAGCTCTTTGCAAACTCGGGAGCTCTCGCTTCCTCTCGGCTCGGCCCGCTCACCGCACACAGCAACACACCAACTCTCGGGAGTTGCCTCAACCCTGGTCTTCAAGCTTTTCCTCTGCTCCCCCAGCACCAAAACGGGGGAAGTGGCCAAACCCGGGGAGCCGTTGGGCCGGACCGAGTCTTCCCCGAGTCCAGGCAGCCCCCACCCCGGCCCGGGGGCACAAGTCTGGGGACGGGGCGGAAAGTTACCGCGTAGCCGGCGTCCGGGCCCCTCCGCCGAGGGCCGGGAGGCTGCACGGGCGCCCTCGGAGGAGTCGGGCCCGGAGCGCCGCAGGCAGCCCCCACGCGGGCCGGCCGCCGCCCCCGCGCCCCGGAAGTTTGCGAACTTCACTCCCCTGCGGCGCCCGGCCGGACGCGCGCCCCAGTCCCGCCAGCTAGCGCAGTGGGGCGGCCGGGCGCGGGGACGTCGGCGCCGGCGCGGCCGGAGCGCAGAAATCGCTGTCCAGCCCCGCCGGCGGAACCGCCGGGGCCCCGGGGCTGACTCAACCCGCCCGGCCGCACTCAACGGCGCCTTCCGGAGAGAGGGAGAGGCCGGGGGGGAGGGGGCCGGGAGGGCCGGGGGCCGGCGCGGGGCTGCGGTGGGACCTGGGGGCAGAAGGAGGAAGAGGAGGAACTTTCAGGACTAGGGCCCCGAGCAGCTCCGCGCTTCGGCCTCAGAGGAAGCGGACTTAGGAGTGTCGTCCGGGCCCGCGCAGAGGCGGCGGCCCGGCCTCATCTGGGGAGGGGGGTCCCGGCGACGCGCCGCTCCCCACGAACGCCCCCGGCCCAGCCCCTGGGCCGCGGCGGTGTAACCCGATCCCGCTCGGCCACCCGCCCCCGCCCGGCGCGGCGGCCGCCGCCGGAGCCGCAGTATCTGCAAATCAGCCCTGGACAGCGCCTCGCTCCGCGTCCTTCCGCGCCCTCCCCCTCCCGCCGCCGCGGCCGCCCGGCCGGCCCTCCCCCACCCCGATCGAACCCCCAGCCCCGCTCCGCGCCTACCCGCCTTCCTCGGCGAGGTGGGGCGGGCCACCCGGCGTCGCCGCTCCTTCTCCGACTACTTTTCTTTGTTGCTGGAGTTGCAGGGGAGGAAAGGGGGAGGGTGGAAAAGTTGGGCGCAGGGGCCGTGGAGGCCCGCGAAGGCCCAGGAGTGCGACTGCCGAGGGTGCTCAGGCCACCGGCCCTCACCCAGCCGTCCGGGCCGCCGCCAGGATCTGGGGCCCGGGGCCTCGGCGGCGCTCGCTCTGCTGCTGCGCCGCGAGCTCGCGGGAGCCGCACATTCCAGCACAGGACGCAGCGCCGCGCACCCGGCCCGCGCCGCCGCCGCCGCCCGCGGGACACGCCCCCTCCACCGCCCGCGCGCGCCCGCGGGACACGCCCCCTCCACCGCCCGCGCGCGTGGCCGCTGGGCGCGCCCCGCCCCTCGGAGAAGCTGGGGAAGTGCCCTGGGCTACCGCGGGACTCCCGGGCGCGCCGAGGGGGAGCTGCCCGGGATCTCGCCGCCCAGCCCGACAGCCCTCGGGTCAGAAAAGAGGCGGGCCCCACTCCCTTTCTAGATTTCTTTTATAAACAAAACAACAAAAGTTACCCCCAGCCCTGGCATGCTTGCATGAGAATAGAGCTGTTCAAAGAAAAATCTGCAGGCAGGCTTTGACCGCTCTCTTTGGAACTAGAGTCACTGGTCTCTCTAGCCCATAGCTCTCGAAAATGCCTTGCAGAATCTCTTCGAGTCTTCTCCTCCATGGCTACCCTTAACTAATTAAGCTTCTTCTTAAGCTTCTACAATCAAAATGCCTTCCTAATGTCAAACTGCAAGCAGGGGAAGTGAAATTAGTTTGTGAGCTGTGGAAAGACTAAGTTTGGAACAGGAGGTTATGGACTCAGAACTGTTAATGAGAACTAAAGGGACCGATTTCTAGACGTGGCGGGTAGCAGGTCCATTGCTGAGCCTGAAAAGCAGAATTTCAGGGGAAGAATTACCCCCAGATTGCAGAGAGTAAAGGGAGTGGTGAGGGCTTGGAGGCTGCGTGGGAACACGGTGTGTCCCGAGACTAACGTGGCTTCCAAGTCTGTACAGCGGGATAGACTGGCACATAATAATATACAAAGAGAGAAAGGGTAATTCCACGCGCTCCCTCCCTGGGGTTCTCACCTAAACCGCCTTTTCAGTCAACCTTTGATGATACCTTCCCAAAACAGTGCTCAGAAACTTAATGGCTCCCCATCGACTACAAACTAAAGCTTAATTTACCCCCTAGTGTGGCATTCAGGGTCCCGCCTAACACCATCTAGATCTATTACTAGTAATACAATAGAGGTGGCAGCAAAGTGCTTTTGGGTCTTGCTGAGATGGATCCTAAGAGGATCTAGAAACTTCTCACGGTAGATGATTTTTCATTCTGGCCTTGAAAAACATGGAGAATTTCAACAGGTGGAAAGTGGAGGCAGGAACTTCCCGCAAGTAGGCCGGGGCGCGGTGGCTCACGCCTGTAATCCTAGCATTCTGGGAGGCCCAGTGGGTGAAATGCTTGAGCTCAGACGAGTTTGAGACCAGCCTGAGCGAGAGCGAGACCCCCTTCTGACCTAAACATAGAAAAACTAGCCGGGCGTTGTCCCAGGCACCTGTAGTCTCAGCTACTCAGGAGGCTGAGGCAAGACGATTCCTAGAGCCCACAAGTTTGAGATGGCTGTGAGCTATAATGACTCCACCGCACTCTGCCCAAGGCCACAGAGTGAGACCTTGTCTCAAAATAATAATAATAATAATAATAATAATAACCCAAAGAAGTAAGACATTCTGACTCCTCCTCAGGCTCCTCCTTCTCCTTCTTCTCTTTCAAGTTCATTCTCTCTTTTCTCTTAGGACAGGCCTTCCCAATTCTTCGCTTTGCTGGTATACACGTGTGGAACCTCACACACATGGAACCTCTGGTTCCCTATAACGGGGCAATATATTACTAGTTAAGGCGGCCTCCTATGGAAGATGGAATGAAGGCCCTAAGATGCTCAACCACCAAAGTTTTCAAGGAGGTAGTTTCAAATGCAAGCCCTCCTGGGGAATCAAACTTGGAAAGGATCTGCTTTCACTGAACCAAAGAGAGAGAAAAGAAGGAAAGATGGAAGGCAGGCTGTCCAACTTTTTTAATCCTGGTATAAACTTTTTTGTATTTATTTTACTTTTTTGTCTTTTAAACTAAAATCTAATTTGAAGTTGCATGGCTTAGAGACTATAGCCCAGGGTACAATTCTGGCCTCTACCAAGGTTCTCAAAGACATGAACTGTTTTCTTTCCCCTTTATGTCTTCAAAAAGGAAAAATGAAATATCCGCTTTTAAACTTAAATAAATGTCCTTCCTTTACTCAGTCTGACGGCTTACTGGAAATGTTTTATTAATTGCAAATTTACTCCCACATATTGTGATGCAAATAGCAGAATGCAAATGGGCAGCTGCATTCATTTAAAATTAGCAAAGGCCCTTGTTCAAGGGAGGGCATATTCAGAGTGACCCAAATTATCATGACATGAAGGCCACAGGTCAAATTCAAGGCCAAATTACAAATCAATAGAAAATTTCCTGGTGGGAGAAGCTGCTGCTGTGTACTTGAATTCTTAATTGAAAGGCTGTGTTTTACTTTACTACATCCCAAACTTTAAGATCTTCTGCAAGAGAAAGACTTTCAAATGTGAATGAGTTCTGCTTTTCTTATATGAGTTCTTTTCTACATATTAAACTCATCCGTTTTTTATATTTTAATTATCATATGTTCTTAATCATGTTTTTCTCTAGAGATTTATTTCAAAGGTTTTGTAAAATATTGTTTTTGAGCTTCCATGTGCTTCTCGTTCCTAACCATGTTCCTTTTATTTCTTAAAAAAAAAAAAGAACTTAATTTGACTAAACCCACATTAATGTTACGCTGAAGTTCAATAATTTGCTTTCAATATTATATCTGACTCAAGGTTTGCTTGATTAAAAATTAGTGTACATCATCTCCATCCTGATGTTGAAAGATTTCTGTGTTCTATTCTCTGTTGTCACCAGCCAAAGAGAAGACATTGGTCCCTGAAGAACTAAAGCTTGGGAATTTCTAGTACCGATCAGGCTTCTGCCCCCAGCCATTTCCTCACAAAGTAACTGATCCTGCACGGATTGAAGTCTGACTCTGAAATTTGTGCTCTCTAAATGGACATAATCTTTATTTCACATTGGTTAAAAAGTGAATTTAGGGCGTCGCCTGTGGCTCAAGGAATAGGGCGCCGGCCCCATATGCTGGAGGTGGTGGTTCAAACCCAGCCCTGGCCAAAAACCACAAAAAAAAAAAAAAAAAAAAAGTGAACTTAAAACAATATTTAGGGCGGCGCCTATGGCTCAGTAGGTAAGGCGCCGGCCCCATATACCGAGGGTGGCCGGTTCAAACCCTGCCCCGGCCAAACTGCAACCAAAAAATAGCCGGGTGTTGTGGCGGGCGCCTGTAGTCCCAGCTAGCTACTCGGGAGGCTGAGGCAGGAGAATCGCTTAAGCCCAGGAGTTGGAGGTTGCTGTGAGCTGTGTGAGGCCACAGCACTCTACCGAGGGCCATAAAGTGAGACTCTGTCTCTAAAACAAACAAACAAAAAAAACCACTATTTAAAATACTGTTTGTGGCTCGGCGCCCATGGCTCAAGCAGCTAAGGCGCCAGCCACATACCCCTGAGCTTGTGGGTTCGAATCCAGCCCGGGCTCGCCAAACAACAATGACGGCTGCAACCAAAAAATAGCTGGGTGTTGTGGCAGGCACCTGTAGTCCCAGCTACTTGGGAGGCAGAGGCAGGAGAATCACTTGAGCCCAGGAGTTGAGTTGTTGTGAGCTGTGATCCCACTGCACTCTACCCAGGGCGATAGCTTGCTTGAGGCTCTGTCTCAAAAATAAATAAATAAATAAATAAATAATAAAATACTGTTTGTGGCTCAGTGCCTGTGGCACAGTGGTGAGGGCACCAGCCACATACACCAAGGGTGGTGGGTTCGAACCGGGCCCAGGACAGCTAAACAATAATGGCAACTGCAACAAAAAATAGCCGGGCATTGTGGCAGACGCCTGTACTCCCAGCTATTTGGGAGGCTGAGGCAAGAGAATCACTTAAGCCTAAGAGTTTGAGGTTGCTGTGAGCTGTGATGCCACAGCATTCTACCAAGGGCCATAAAGTGAGACTCTGTCTCAAAAAAAATTAATAAAAATTAAAAAATATATATTATTTGCTTTCTCTATAACCCTATTCTGAAACTGGAGGTGGTGAGTTCAAACCCAACCCTGACCACAATAAATAAATAAATAAAATAAAATTATGGCTCTCACCCCTTTCCACCAGATTCTCTTGCCCTTCCCTGCTTTGTCTCCAGGATTTATCTCTAACTAAGATGCTAGGTGCTTTATTTATTTACCTTATTTGTTGTTTATCGTCCTTCAAGCAGGGCAGGAAAATTTGTCTTTATCCCCACCACCTATAACTTGGTAGTTACTCAAAAAATATCTGTTGGGTGGTGCCTGTGGCTCAGTGGGTAGGGCGCCGGCCCCTTCTACTGAGGGTGATGGGTTCAAACCCGGCCCTGGCCAGGTAAAACAGCAGTGGCAACTGCAACAAAAATAGCTGGGTGTTGTGGCGGGCGCCTGGGGAGGCTGAGGCAAGAGAATCACCCTAGCCCAAGAGCTGGAGGTTGCTGTGAGCTGTGACGCCATGACACTCTAGTGAGGGCGACAAAAAAAAAAAAAGTATCTGTTAAATGATTGGTTACAATATCCTGACTTGATATCACAATCTCTCAGAGTGGGGACTCTCTCTGTATGCATATCGGTGCCCCAGTGCAGTACCCATCACAGGCTTCCCTTATGCTAAATGGGAGCCTGTCTCCTTGAATCTCTCCATATCGACGCGGTGAGAACACATAACACAGTTTCTTTTTTCTTTTTCTTTCTTTCTTTCTTTCTTTTTTTTTTTTGTAGTGACAGTTTTACTTTATTGCCCTTGGTAGAGTGCTATGGTGTCACACAGCTCACAGCAACCTCCAGCTCCTGGGCTTAGGCGATTCTCCTGCCTCAGCCTCCCGAGCAGCTGGGACTACAGGCGCCCGCCACAACGCCCGGCTATTTTTTTGTTGCAGTTTGGCCGGGGCCGGGTTCGAACCCGCCACCCTCGGTATATGGGGCCGGCGCTCGACTCACGGAGCCACGGGCGCCACACCACAACACAGTTTCTATCTCCAGGCCCTTCTCAGTCAGGTGAGGAGGACATGGTAAAGAAAATAGGTAGAAGAGTATACTTCTCAGGGCACTTGGGCGCACACCCCCGCTGGGGGCTTTTACCTCTCTCTGGGAAGAAGGGAAAGGCTCCCAGAAGTTGTCTTCTGAGTCAAGTCCCCATTCCCCTTATTGATGATTAATTAGCTTTGTAGGTTAAAATCTCTACGTTGCATCTTGAGTGCTTTAAATACCATGGAAGACGACAAGGACCTCCTGGTGAGAAGGTAACGAATCTCACTGTGAAAAAGGGGCTTCCAGGTTAAGAAAATGTGGATCTGAAGAGTCCCTGTACCTCTAATATACAGACAGTCTCAGGGGCCATTGAACAAATGGCCCATCTATCTGTTGAATTAATTAATAAATGCACCTGTCTCCGTGGTTCCTGTCCTCTACCCTCCTGTTGAAAATATCCCTGGCGGGTGCTCGCTTTGGCAGCACATATACTAAAATTGGAACCATACAGAGAAGATTAGCATGGCCCCTGCGCAAGGATGACACGCAAATTCGTGAAGCGTTCCATATTTTAAAGATTGAGCCAAAAAAAAAAAAGAAAATCTCCCTGGCGGGCGGCACCTGTGGTCAAGTGGGTAGGGTGCCGGCCCCATATGCCAGAGGTGGCGGGTTCAAACCCAGCCCTGGCCAAAAAAAGAAAATCTCCCTGGCTGCTCTTGTGCATATTGTGTTCCTGGCAGACCTCTAGCTTCATACGTCAGTCTGTGGCTGGGTCCTCCGCAGCCGTCACTAACAGTCTGTTGGACCGTCTCTGTTTGTCATGTGATGTGCTGAAGTACAAGCTGCACAGCCCACACCTGCGTGGTCCTGCCCCTCTTTTTTCTCTGGCCGTTCTCCTTTCCTTCTTTCCAAAATTCGTCCTCCAGGTGATATGTAGACCAAAAACTGTCACAACTGCAAGAGATGTCAGAAGCACAGGCTCTTGTTTTATAGATGAAAGGAGACAGGCCTGCAAGCATCCTACTTCCCAGTTTGCACAACCACTTAGGGCCCAGATGGTGGTGGGATCCAGGGCTCAGGTTTCCAGCCAGCCCAGTGCGCTTTCCATCTCTCTCAAACTTTTTCTCCAGACTTCCTTCTGCTGTTCTCTGGCCCCAAGAGCCTCCATTTCCCAAAACATCTTTTCCTCCCCTGGACCTGATGGGTCACTTTGTTCAATGGCTCCTGAGACAGTGTATACTAGAGATAAGGGACTCTTCAGATCCACATTTCCTTTTAACTGTTTTTCACATTGAGGTTAATTACCTTCTTACTGGGGAGGTCCTTGTCGTCTTCCATGGTATTTAAAGCACTCAAGACCCAACATTGAGATTTTAACCTAGAAAGCTAATTAATCATCAACTAAGGGGAATGGGGACTTGACTCAGAAGACAACTTGTGGGAGCATTTCCCTTCTTCCCAGAGAGAGATAAAAGCCCCGGTGTGTGCAACCAAGTGCTGTGAGAAGTACACTTTTTTTTTTTTTTTTTTAGAGACAGAGTCTCACTTTGTCGCCCTCAGTAGAGTGCTGTAGTATCCTAGCTCACATCAACCTCAAATTCTTGGGCTTAAGAGATTCTCTTGCCTCAGCCTCCCAAGTAGCTGGGACTACAGATGCCCACCACAACACTCAGCTATTTTTAGAGACAAGGTCTCGCTCTGGCTCAGTCTTGTCTCAAACCTGTAATCTCAGGGCAATCCATCCACCTCACCCTCTCAAAGTGCTAGGATTGCAGGCATGAGCCACCATGCCCAGCCCTTATGTTTTACATTTTGAGACATTATCGCACTCTGTTGTCCCAGGCTAGAGTTATGTGATGTCATAGCTCACAGCAACCTCAAACTCCTGGCTCCAAGTGATCCTCCTGCGTCATCCTCTCGAGTAGCTGAGACCACAGGTTTCTGCAACATGCCTAGTGAGGTTTTTTTTTCTTTTTTTCGTTTTAGTAGAAACCAGGTCTCCCTCTTGCTCAGGCTGGTCTTGAACACCTGAGCTCAAGCAGTCCACTCCCAGAGTGCTAGGATTATAGGCCCGAGCCACGGGTGCACCTTGCCAACTAACTACCTAAAGAGAGAAGGGGGATGGATACAAAGAGCCCTGATGGGAAAAGGAATGACTCTTTTGAAAGATAAATGAGCCCTCAGAACAGATGAGAGATAGGACCGTTTTGTAAGCAAGACTTTTAGGTGTGGTGTGGAGACTTCTCTTCTGTGGTGATAAGAGTCGGTCTCTACTGGTTGCTCCCAGGGAAGGGATCTGTGACAATTGTTTCCTTGGGGAAGCTTTACTTTCAGAAAGATAAGAGATTTCAGGAACTCAGAAGTCTTCTGCTCAAAATAATTTTTGTGCTACAGTAGTGTAATCTGGACCACTTTGATAGCAATAAAAAGGAAGTGATTACTAAGATGTGCGACTACATAGATGAATCTCAAAAGTTAAAGGAACAGACACCAACAGTCACTCACTTTGTGATTCACTTGCCCTTGGCTTTTGGGAAAGCCAAGCTATGGAAACGTAAATCAGATCAGTGGTTCCTAGGGGCTGGACATGAAGGAAGAGAATTGACTACCAAGGGGAACAAAGGAATTTTGCAGGTGATTGTAAATGATTTACATCTCAACTATGGTTATGGCTACACAACTGTATACATTTTTCAAAATTTGTAAAACTGGACAACTTTTAAAAGGATGAATTTTAGCCAGGTGTCGTGGTGGGTGCCTGTAGTCCTAGCACACTGGGGGGCTGAGGCAGGGGGATCCCTTGAGCTCAGGCGTGTGAGACCAGCCTGAGCAAGAGGGAGACTCCGCCTCTACTAAAAATAGAAAAATAAGCTGGGTGTTGTGGCAGGAGCCTGTCATCCCAACTACTCAGGAGGTTGAGGCAGGAGGATTGATTGAATCAGGTTTTTTTGTTTGTTTTTTGAGATAGAGTCTCACTTTGTCACCCTCAGTAGAGTGCTATGGTGTCATAGCTCAAAGCAACCTCAAATTCTTGGTCTCAAGCAATCCTCCTGCCTCAGCCTCCCGAATAGCTGGAACTACAGGTGCCTGCCACAATGCCCAGCTATTTTTAGAGATGGGATCTCCTTCTGCTCAGGCTGGTCTCAAACCTGTGAGCTCAGGCAATCCACCTGCCTCAGCCTCACGGAGTGCTGGAATTACAGGCATGAGCCAGCACAGCCTGCCCTGAACTTGCAGTTTCAGACTGCAAGTGAGCTAAACTGAGGTCATGGCACTGTAGCCCAGGCAATGGAGTGAGACTCGGTCTCAAAAAAAAGGAAGGAAGCAAGACATGATTGCAAGAGGGAATTTGCCTAACAATTTGCAATCAATGTAACCTGGCTTATTGTACCCTCAATGAATCCCCAACAATAAAAAAAAAAAAAAAAAAAAAGAAGGAAGGGTGGCGCCTGTGGCTCAGTGAGTTGGACACCAGTCCCATATACTGAGGGTGGTGGGTTCAAATCCGGCCCTGGCCAAACTGCAACAAAAAAATAGCCGGGTGTTGTGGTGGGCACCTGTGGTCCCAGCTACTCGGAGGCTGAGTCAGGAGGATCACTTGAGTCCAGGAGTTTAAGTTGCTATGAGGTAAGCTGAGTCCATGGCACTTGAGCCTGGGCGAGAGAGTGATACTATGTCTCCAATCCCCAACCTGCCCTCCCCCAAAAAAAAACAAAAACAATTTTTTTATGTTTTGGAGATGGGGGTCTCACTCTTGTTCGGGCTGGTGTCAAACTCCTGAGCTAAAGCAATCTACACAATTCAGCCTCCCAGAGTGCTAGGATTATAGGTGTGAGCCACGGCTCCCAACCTAAATGATTTTTATTTTTTGAGACAGAGTCTCTCACCCTCAGTAGAGTGCCATGGCCTCTTAGCCCACAGTGTCCTCAAACTCCTGGGCTCAAGTGATCCTCTTGCCTCAGCCTTCTCAGTAGCTGGGACTACTGGGGCCTAGCACAATGCCAGACTAGTTTTTCTATTTTTTTTTTGGCCGGGGCTGGGTTTGAACCCGCCACCTCCGGCATATGGGACTGGGGCCCTACTCCTTGAGCCACAGGCACCGCCCTTTTTCTATTTTTATTTTTTGAGACAGAGCCTCAAGCTTTCGCCCTGGGTAGAGTGCTGTGGCACCACAGCTCACAGCAACCTCCAACTCCTGGGCTCAAGGGATTCTCCTGCCTCAGCCTCCCAAGTAGCTGGGACTACAGGCACCTGCCACAACACCCGGCTATTTTTTGGTTGTAGCCATCATTGTTGTTTGGCGGGCCCGGGCTGGATTCGAACCCACCAGCTCAGGTGTATGTGGCTGGCGCCTTAGCTGCTTGAGCCACAGGCACCGAGGCAGTTTTTCTATTTTTAGTAGAGACAGGGTCTTACCTGTGCTCAAGCTAGTCTCAAACTCCTGAGCTCAAGCAATCCACCTGCCTCGGCTTCCCAGAATACTGGGATTACAGGCGGGAGCCACCACACCCATTCAAAAAAATAAATAAATAAAAATGTTGTATCTACCTGCAGTAGAGGGATTGAGCGTGCTATATGAATTTTTTCTTGAGCACATCTCTAAAGAAGGCCTCCACCAGCTGTGCTGAGAAAGAACCTGAGCTTCAAGGCTAATTCCTTTAACTACCCAGCACCAGCCTCCAAGACCCAGAGATTTCAGATTGAAAATTAATAGTGTCGGGCGGTGCTTGTGGCTCAGTCAGTAAGGCGCCGGCCCCATATACCGAGGGTGGTGGGTTCAAATCCCGTCCCCGGCTGAACTGCAACCAAAAAATAGCTGGGCATTGTGGCGGGCGCCTGTAGTCCCAGCTACTCGGGAGGCTGAGGCAAGAGAATCGCTTAAGCCCAGGAGTTGGAGGTTGCTGTGAGCTGTGTGAGGCCATGGCACTCTACCCAAGGCCATAAAGTGAGACTCTGTCTCTACAAAAAAAAAAAAAAAGAAAATTAATAGTGTCACCGCACCACTCACCACCTTCCCTATCAGTGTTTTAGCAACTATAAGCCAGTATCTTTTCTTTCTGTATTCTTTTTTTTTTTTTTTGTAGAGACAGAGTCTCACTTTATGGCCCTCTGTAGAGTGCCGTGGCCTCACACAGCTCACAGCAACCTCCAACTCCTGGGCTTGAGCGATTCTCTTGCCTCAGCCTCCCGAGTAGCTGGGACTACAGGCGCCCGCCACAACGCCCGGCTATTTTTTGGTTGCAGTTTGGCCGGGGCCAGGTTTAAACCCGCCACCCTCGGTATATGGGGCCAGCGCCTTACCGACTGAGCCACAGGCACCGCCCTTCTTTCTGTATTCTAAGGCAATAAAACAAATAATAATTTCTTCACCTTCAATGCTGACAAGAAGAAAAAAATGGGGCATCACTTTGTCATGCTTGGTAGAGTGTGATGGCATCACAGCTCACAGAAACCTCCAACTCAAGCAATTCTCTTGCCTCAGACTCCTAAGTAGCTGGGACTACAGGCACCTGTCACAACACCTGGCTAAGTTTTTTTATTTTTAGTAGAGAATACTAAGTAAAGAACCCTGGCCAAAAACTGAAAAAAAAAAAAAAAAAATACAAGCGGCACCTGTGGCTCAAAGGAGTAGGGTGCCGGCCCCATATGCTGGAGGTGGTGGGTTCAAACCCAGCCCCAGCCAAAAACTGCAAAAAAAAATACAAAATATGGGGGTCTCGCTCTTGCTCAGGTTGGTCTCAACTCCTGAGCTCAAGTTATACTCTTGCCTTGGCCTCGCAAGAGTGTTGGGACTACAGGTGTGAGCCACTGGGCCTGGCCAGCACTGCTTTTTTTAAAATGCAAAAACTAGGCTCAGCGCCTGTGGCTGAAGTGGCAAAGGCGCCAGCCACATACACCTGAGCTGTTGGGTTCGAATCCAGCCCAGGCCTGCCAAACAACAATGACACCTGCAACCAAAAAATAGCCGGGCGTTGTGGTGGGTGCCTGTAGTCCCAGCGACTTGGGAGGTGGAGGCAGGAGACTCACTTAAGCCCAGGAGTTGGAGGTTGCTGTAAGCTGTGATGCTACAGCACTCTACCCAGGGCGAAAGCTTGAGGCTCTGTCTCAAAAAATAAATAAATAAATAAATAAAATGCAAAAACTAGCTGAGTTACAGGTCAAGGTCCATGAAAAAAAGATGCAAATCAATACATGAGTGGATTAATAAAATATGATGTACATGTGCCCTGGAGTGCTACTCAGCCATTAAGAAAAAGGTGATCTAGTATCTCTTGTGACAATCTGGGTGGAACTGGAGATCATTCTTCTAAGGGAAGTATCACAAGAATGGAAAAACAAACACCATCTGTCTTCCCTGCTAAATTGAAGCTAGTCGATCAACCCTTAAGTGCACATATCAAAATAAAACTTAAGGGCAGTGCCTGTGGCTCAAAGGGGTAGGGCGCTGACCCCATATGCCGGAGGTGGTGGGTTCAAACCCAGCCCTGGCCAAAAAAAACTGCAAAAAAAAAAAAAAGAAAAGAAATAAAACTTAATGGAAATCAGTAGGTGGGAGGGAGAGGAGGGGATGTGTATATTCACATTTAACAGGTATAATACACACTTCCTGGGTGAAGGGCACCCTTATACCTTAGACTAAAAATGTACAAAAGCAAATTATCTATTAAAAGAGAAAAGGTACATCCAGTGGCGACTCACCTTTCTAGCCTTACCACTGAACCTTCTCCCCGCCCCCCAAAATAAAATACAATAAAAAGGAGAAAAGATAAATAATTATAAGAGGGACTTTAACTAACAAATGCAATCAGTGAAACCTAATTCTTTGTGCCCTCAATGAATCCCAAATATTTTTATTTATTTATTTATTTATTTAGAGACAGAGTCTGACTTTGTCATCCTCAGTAGAGTGCTGGGGTGTCACAGATCACAGCAACCTCCAGCTCCTGTGCTTAGGCGATTCACTTGCCTCAGCCTCCCAAGTAGCTGGAACTACAGGCACTCACCACAACACCTGGCAATTTTTTTTTTTTTTTTTTTGTGGTTTTTGGCCGGGGCTGGGTTTGAACCCGCCACCTCCGGCATATGGGATGGGCGCCCTACTCCTTGAGCCACAGGCGCCGCCCACACCTGGCTATTTTTGTTGTTGTTGTTGTAGTTTGGATGAGGTCAGGTTCGAACTGGCCACACTCAGTGTATGCGGCCGGTGCCCTACCCACTGAGGCACAGGCGCCACCCGAATCCCAAATTTTTTTTTTTGGTTTTTGGCCAGGGCTAGGTTTGAACCCACCACCTCCAGCATATGGGACCGGCGCCCTACTCCTTGAGCCACAGGCGCCGCCCCCGAATCCCAAATATTTTAAAGAAAGAAAAAAAAGAGGCTCGGCGCCTGTGGCTCAAGCAGCTAAGGCACTAGCCACATACACCTGAGCTGGTGGGTTCGAATCCAGCCCGGGCCGCCAAACAACAATGACGGGTGCAACCAAGGAATAGCCGGCCGTTGTGGCGGGCGCCTAGTCCCAGCTACTTGGGAGGCGGAGGCAGGAGAATCGCTTGAGCTCGGAGTTGGAGGTTGCTGTGATCTGTGATGCCATGGCACTCTACCCAGGGTGACAGCTTGAGGCTCTGTCTCCGAAAGAAAAAAGGAAAAGAAAAATGTACAAAAGCAAATTGTCTATTAAAAGAAAGAAAGAGAAGAGAAAGAAAAGGCACAAGTGGTTTTTAGCCCTTGTTGTGCTATGAATGAGCTATAAAACATTGAGCCGTTGTGGTGCCACTGGGACTCAGCTTCCTAGTTAACCGAGAGGGGGTTTCTGGGGACTTTCCAGCCCTTCCACCCTCCAGTTTGATTCTGAAGTTCATCATTCATGCCCTATGCACCTATCAAGCCACCATTATCTCTCAGAGCCTAACTAATCCTCCTGTGCCCATTCCCGCTGCGCTACATTCCAGCAGCCTAAAAACAAGTCACCTTTTAAAAATGGAAATCTGATGATCTGATCACATCATGCCTCTGCTAAAATCCCCAAGTTTCCTTGAAGGCAACGTTCCAGCAGCTGCCCCACCTGACCTCTCCTCTCCCACCAGCTCACTACACTGGCCCTTTCCAGCTTCCAGCTACTTCCATGTGCTGTTCCAGCTGCGGGAGGGTTCAGCACCCACTACCCTTCCCCCCATGCCAACACGGACACATCTGCTCCAGCAATTTGTTGTTATTCTAGAGGAGTCAGCTTGAATGAAATAAGCCTTCATCTGAATTAAATCAAGTCCTGGTAAAATGCTTATGTTCTGGTAGCAATCAATATTTGAATTTAGTTTATTAAAATAAACTCTATTTTAATTAATAGGCTACTTGTGTATTTATTTAGTAACGGGCTCCTCCACTAGACAGTACATTCCATAATGCCATTTTCTAGTGTTTTAGTCACCATTGCAATCCCAGCACAGTGTCTGGCACAGAACAGGCATTCAAATAAATATTTGTGGACAAATGACTAATTCCTTGACAGGCCTTAGGGAGAAAAAGAAGCTCACAGGTCCAGGAAAGGTGACTCACTCCTGTATTCCTAGTACTTCAGGAGGCTGAGGCAAGAGGATTCCTTGGGGCCAGGAATTCAAGACCAGCCTGAGCAACACAGGCAGACCCCACCTCTACAAAAAATACAAAACAGCTGGGCATGGTGGCATGCGTCTGTTGTCCTAGCTACTTGGGAGACTGAGGAAGGGGGATTACTTGAGCCCAGCAGTTGGAGATTACAGTGAGATATGCTGACAAGACCACACTCTAGCCCAGGTAATAGAGCAGGAATCAAACAAAAAAACATTACAGGGCGGCGCCTGTGGCTCAGTGAGTAGGGCGCCGGCCCCATATGCCAAGGGTGGCGGGTTCAAACCCGGCCCCGGCCAAACTGCAACAAAAAAATAGCCGGGCGTTGTGGCGGGCGCCTGTAGTCCCAGCTACTCGGGAGGCTGAGGCAAGAGAATCGCTGTAAGCCCAAGAGTTAGAGGTTGCTGTGAGCCGTGTGACGCCACGGCACTCTACCCAGGGCCGTACAGTGAGATTCTGTCTCTACAAAAAAAAAAAAAAAGAACCTTACAATTTGGTGAGGCAATAGAAAGATGACAGTGCATTTCTAGGATACAGAAAGGATGCAAGTCAGCCAACAAGACTCATTAAAGGGGCACCTACAGTGTTTGGGTCCACATAGGCTTATTGGGGGAGACAGCTGCTCTGGGGAAAATCCACTAAACAAGCCTCAGATACAGAGTTGTATCTAGAGGGGCGCGGCGAGGGCGGGAAACTGTCCCAATGACCTTTTAAGAATGTTAGAAAGCTGGGGCGGCGCCTGTGGCTCAGTCGGTAAGGCGCCGGCCCCATATACTGAGGGTGGTGGGTTCAAACCCGGCCCCGGCCAAATTGCAACCAAAAAATAGCCGGGCGTTGTGGCGGGCGCCTGTAGTCCCAGCTGCTCGGGAGGCTGAGGCAAGAGAATCGCTTAAGCCCAGGAGTTGGAGGTTGCTGTGAGCTGTGAGAGGCGATGGCACTCTACCGAGGGCCATAAAGTGAGACTCTGTCTCTACAAAAAAAAAAAAAAAAAGAATGTTAGAAAGCTGAGATTCCCACCTGATCTTCCCCCTGACTCATTTGGCCCGTGGTCAGATGTCATCCAGTTACAGAATAATCACTGAAAATTGGTCTCCTACTAAGTTAAAGTCATCTCGAACTGGAAGTCCAATAAAATGGATCCTTATGGGAAATAAGCCAAGCACTCCCACTCACATGCAGAAGCTAAAAATGTTGATCCCATAAAAGTATAGAAAATAGCTGGGTCTGGTGGCTCACAACTGTAATTCTAGCACTCTGGGAGGCTGAGGCAGGTGGATTGCTTGAGCTTAGGAGTTTGAGACCAGCCTGAACAAGAGTGAGACCCCTTCTCTATCAAAAATAGAAAAATTATCCAGGCATTGTGGTGGATACCTATAGTCCCAGCTAATCACGAGGCAGTGGCAAGGGGATCTCTTGAACCCAAGAGTTCAAGGTTGCTATGATCTAGGACGCCACAGCATTCTACCCAGGGCAACCAAATGAGACTCTGTCTCAAAAAAAAAAAAAAAAACATAAAAGAAAATAAACTGGTGGTTGCTAGAGGTGAGGAAGGGTGGCTGGCAGGGTATAGCCAAAGACTGGTTAATGGATACAAAAGTACAGCTAGGTAGTAGATAAGAGGGACAAGTTCTAGGGTTCTCTAGCACTATAAGGAGACTATAATTAGTGATTTTTTTTTTTTTTTTTTTGTAGAGACAGACTCTCACTAACTCTTCGTAGAGTGCCGTGGGGTCACACAGATCACAACAACCTCCAACTCCTGGGCTTAGGCGATTCTCTTGCCTCAGCCTCCTGAGTAGCTGGGACTATAGGTGCCCGCCATAATGCCCAGCTATATTTTTGTTTGCAGTTTGGCAGGGGTCGGGTTTGAACCTGCTACCCTCCGTATATGGGGCCGGCGCCCTATCCACTGAGCCACAGGCGCCGCCCTATTGTATATTTTCTTTCTTTTTGTGTGTAGAGACAGAGTCTCACTTTATGGCCCTCAGTAGAGTGCCATGGCCTCACACAGCTCACAGCAACCTCCAACTCCTGGGCTTAAGCGATTCTCTTGCCTCAGCCTCCCAAGTAGCTGGGACTACAGGCACCCGCCACAACGCCTGGCTATTTTTTGGTTGCAGTTCAGCCGGGGCTGGGTTTGAACCCGCCACCCTCGGTATATGGGGCCGGCGCCTTACTGACTGAGCCACAGGCGCCACCCTGTATATTTTCAAATATCTAGAAGTATGGATTTTGGCTGAACACAAATGATAAATGCTTGAGCTGATAGATATACTAATGACTCTGACTGGATCCTTGCACATTGTATTAAAACATCATACTGTGCCCTGTAAATAGGTATAATTATTATGTGTCAACTAAAGATAATAGTAAGTGTGCGGGAAGGGTCCTTTATACCCAGGAGAAATTTTTTTTTTTTTTTTTTTTGGCCGGGGCTGGGTTTGAACCCGCCACCTCCGGCATATGGGACCCGCGCCCTACCCCTTAAGCCACAGGCACCGCCCTACCCAGGAGAAATTTTAATCCAATAATTGGCTGTCATTATTTTAGGATAGTTTTATAACTTACTTAATTCTGTTAGTTTCTATAAATAAAAGTTCAAATGCTAAAGTATGACAGATTTCTCTCTGTAAAGTTTTTGTGAATGATTCACAACTAATCAGAAGTAAAATTGTAGAAAATATCAAATATTTAAGAAATGTATGATCTGAAATAGCCGGGCGTTGTGGCGGGCGCCTGTAGTCCCAGCTGCTCGGGAGGCTGAGGCAAGAGAATCGCTTAGGCCCAGGAGTTGGAGGTTGCTGTGAGCTGGGTGAGGCCACGGCACTCTACTGAGGGCCATAAAGTGAGACTCTGTCTCTACAAAAAAAAAAAAAAAAGAAATGTATGATCTGAAAACTAAAATCTTTTTTTTTTGAGACGAGTACTAGTCAGGCATATTATAGGAATATTTTTATTTTTATTTGCAGTTTTTTTTTTTTTAGAGACAGAGTCTCACTTTATGGCCCTCGGTAGAGTGCCATGGCATCACCCAGCTCACAGCAACCTCCAACTCCTGGGCTTAAGTGATTCTCTTGCCTCAGCCTCCCGAGTAGCTGGGACTACAGGCGCCCGCCACAACGCCCAGCTATTTTTTTTGGTTGCAGTTCAGCCGGAGCCGGGTTTGAACCTGCCACCCTCGGTATATGGGGCCGGCGCCTTACCGACTGAGCCACAGGCGCCGCCCGCAGTTTTTTTTTTTTTTTTTATTTTGGCCAGGGCCAGGTTTGAACCCGCCACCTCTGGTATATGGGGCCAGCATCCTACTCCTTGAGCCACAGGCACCGCCCTATAGGAATATTTTTAATGTCAACTTTTAAATTTAAACATAATTTTACAATTGTAATTTAATTCTCTTTGTGCAGTTAGTACATCTTTCCCACTACACTATAAACTTTATGAGGGGCAGGCCTACATCTGACTTACCTCCGTGATTAACACATAGCAGGCACTCAATATATATCATTGAATAAGTAAATGAATGAATAATTTGCTTATGAAACAACAACTCATTCCTGTAGGCCGCATCACTGGAATGGAATTCACACTCTTGGGAATTCTCCTTGGAGCTGAGTATGGCCTCAGTCTACCAATACAAATCCTGTTCCTTCTGTCCATTACGTTTTCTACATTATTTTCCTTTCCTTTGTCTCTGCTTTATTTTTTTTTCTTTCTTTTTCTGTTTCCCCCCCCCCCCCCCCCGACAGACAGGGGTCTTGAAATGTTGCCCAGGAGTACAGTGGTTATTCAAAGACCCAATGCGGCCTCAACTCCTGTTCCACCCCACGCTCTTGAGTTTATGTGACTACAGGCCACCCTGCCTGGCTTTACTTCTTTTGCTTTCATTTTGACACCTAAATATGGTATCATTAGTCACTAACCATAACCGAGCATTGTAAAGCGTATTCAAGAGCTGTAACTGTAGAAAGTAGTAAGAAAGGAAATCTTTTGAGAGGCCTACTATCTATTTCAGGAGACTGGACATGTAAATAAAGATAAACACCATGAAAGAAAACACAGGCTGGGTGTGGTGGTTTACGCCTGTAGCCCCGGCTACCAGGGAGCCTGAGGCAGGAAGACAGCTCGAGCCCAGGAGTTTGAGGCCAGTCTGGGCAAAAAGCAAGAGCCGGTTTCCAAAACAACAAAAGCAAAAACACTACATTGGGTAAACTGGCAAGGGAAGGATATGAAGGCAGAACATTTGCCTGGCCTCTGGGGACAGAAAACTCACTGACAGCAGAAAAGTCAACAGGAGAAGTGACTTAGAGGAAATCTAGAAAGAAGGCTCAAACTTCCAAATTCTAGAAGAGCTTGGTCCCAGAGAGGGGTACTCAGTTGTCAGCCCTAGAAAAATCTCGATGGCGCCCTCCCAAATATAAGATTATGTGTCAGCAGAGTAGAGAGGAAGGAGCCTGAGCATCGAAGTCAAATCCCAGCTCTGTCCATTATGAACCGTGTGCACAGGAGAAAAGTGTGTAAAGATTTTGACACTTGTTAAACATTATCCAAAACATGGAGATGAGGCAAAAAAACAGGACTGCACGTTTTCTTTTTTTTTTTTTTTTTTTTGTAGAGACAGAGTCTCACTGTACCGCCCTCGGGTAGAGTGCCGTGGCGTCACACAGCTCACAGCAACCTCTAACTCTTGGGCTTACGCGATTCTCTTGCCTCAGCCTCCCGAGCAGCTGGGACTACAGGCGCCCGCCACAACGCCCGGCTATTTTTTGGTTGCAGTTTGGCCGGGGCTGGGTTTGAACCCGCCACCCTCGGCATATGGGGCCGGCGCCCTACTCACTGAGCCACAGGCGCCGCCCAGGACTGCACGTTTTCAATGTCACACTTGAGTTGTGTATGACAGGCCCCCCCAGGGATGATTTAATTGTCCAGGGAGATGACCATTTCTGCTATGCTCTTTGCTGTTGCTTAGGCCCAGACTCTGTGGAGTTACATGTGAACTTGCAGATGTGTATCTGGTAGAGATGGAAATGACTTCTCTCCAGTAGAAAAGATGCCCCTGGGCGGTGCCTGTGGCTCAGTGAACAGGGTGTTGGCCCCATATACCGAGGGTGGCGGGTTCAAACCCAGCCCCAACCAAACTGCAACAAAAAAATAGCCAGGCGTTGTGGCGGGCGCCTGTAGTCCCAGCTGCTCAGGAGGCTGAGACAAGAGAATCATCTAAGTCCAAGAGCTGGAGGTTGCTGTGAGTCCCGTGATGTTATGGCACTCTACCGGGCGGTACAGTGAGACTCTGTCTCTACAAAAAAAAAAAAAAGAAAGAAAAGATGCCCCAGGGTGGCGCCTATGGCTCAGTGAGCAGGGCGTTGGCCCCATATACCGAGGGTGGCGGGTTCAAACCCAGCCCCGGTCAAGCAACAAAAAAATAGCCGGGCGTTGTGGCGAGCACCTGTAGTCCCAGCTGCTTGGGAGGCGGAGGCAAGAGAATCGCGTAAGCCCAAGAGTTAGAGGTTGCTGTGAGCCATGTGACCTCATGGCACTCTACCCGAAGGTGGTACAGTGAGACTCTGTCTCTACAAAAAAAAAAAGAAAAGATGCCCCAAATGGCTCTAATCTTATTGCCCTATAGGATACTAACTAGTTTCCTCCCTAATCTAGCAAGTTTATTTCAGCATGTCTTTTTTTCCAGCAGATTTTATAAATCTCTATTCCTAGGCCAAGCTCAGTGGCTCATCCCTGTAATCCTAGCACGCTGCAGGCCAAGGTGGGTGGATTGCCTGAGCTCATAGGTTCAAGACCAGCCTGAGCCAAAGCCAAGAGAGAGCTCGTCTCTAAAAATAGCTGGGTGTAGTGGCAGGCACCTGTAGTCCCAGCTACTTGGGAGTCTGAGGCAAGAGAATCACTTGAGCCCAAGAGTTTGAGGTTGCTTTGAGCTGTGATGATGCCATGGCACTCTACCCAGGGTGATAGAGTGAGGCTCTGTCTCAAAAAACAAACAAAGGATTTAAAGTCATGAGGATAAATGAAGAGGGTGAAGGAGCATAGAAAAGGATGGGTGAAGACAGAAGACAGATGCAGAATACTTTACCTATTTCAGGCTTGGCACCTGTAGCTCAAGCAGCTAAGGTGCCAGCCACATACACCAGAGTTGGCGGGTTCAAATCCAGCCAGGGCCTGCCAAACAACAATGACAACTACAACCAAAAAATAGCTGGGCCTTGTGGCGGGCACCTGTAGTCCCAGCTACTTGAGAGGCTGAGGCAAGAGAATCGCTTAAGCCCAGGAGTTGGAGGTTGCTGTGAGCTGTGATGCCACAGCACTCTACCCAGGGGGACAGCTTGAGGCTCTGTCTCATAAAAAAAAAAAATAGTTTACTTGATTCAATATCAAGCAGGATCTCTAATATTAGACACCTATGGAAGATGAGGAGGAAACAAAGGAAACAGATGACAGAGACATCAGAGAAAAAACAGCGTAGTGTCAGAGGAGCCAAGAGTGCTAACCTGTGTCAAACCTGCTCAGAGGTGGAGTTCAATAAGAACCAGAATGCAGGCCCGGTGACTGTGGCTCAAGCAGCTAAGGCGCCTGCCACATACACCTGAGCTGCGGGTTCTAATCCAGCCCGGGCCCGCCAAACAACAATGATGGCTACAACCAAAAAATAGCCGGGTGTTGTGGTGGGCGCCTATAGTCCCAGCTACTTGGGAGGTGGAGGCAGGAGAATTGCTTAAGCCCAGGAGTTGGAGGTTGCTGTGAGCTGTGATGCCACAGCACTCTACCCAGGACAACAGCTTCAGGCTCTGTCTCAAAAAAAAAAAAAAAAAAAGAACCAGAATGCATATGTTAGATTTGGAAAATAGTAGTGACCTAGAAAAGATCATTTGTGTAGAGTGACTCACACACGTGCCAAGTGGGATTTGAATAAGTTGAAGGATAAATGGAAGTTCAGGGTGTGGAAACATTGCAAATAGAAAACATAGACTCTAGATGCCTCTGAGGCTTCTGGAAGAGATTTAGACTCTGTAAACATTTATGACATTCCTGGTAAAATCCTGATGATTTTACCAAATGTGATATCCGACAAGATCAGATGCCTACAGATCTTACAGTATGACACACCATACTGTGCTGTGTTTAAGAAGTGTTGAGATGGGCGGTGCCTGTGGCTCAATGGGTAAGGTGCCAGCCCCATATACCAAAGGTGGCAGGTTCAAACCCGGCCCCCGCCAAACCTCAACAAAAAAAACAGCCGGGCACTGTGGCAGATGCCTGTAGTCCCAGCTACTCGGGAGGCTGAGGCAAGAGAATTGCCTAGGCCCTGGAGTTGGAGGCTGCTGTGAGCTATACCTGTGGTTCTATACCAAGGGTGACAAAGTGAGACTCTGTCTCTATAAAAAAAAAATAAATGAAAAAATAAAGAAGAAGGAAATGTTCCATAGGTTGGCGCCTATGGCGCCAGCCACATACACCTGAGCTGGTAGGTTGGAATCCAGCCCAGGCCCACCAAACAACCATGACTGCTGCAACCAAAAAATAGCTGGCCATTATGGCAGACACCTGTAATCCCAGCTACTTGGGAGGCAGAGGCAGGAAAAATAAATAAATAAATAAATAAAATAAAATAAAATAAAAAAGAAGTGTTGAGAGAAGTGCCTGAGGAAACTTCTGCTCAAGCAATGGTATGGGCTCTAAAGCAGACTGCTTGGGCTCAAATCCTAGCTCTCTCACTAATCTGGTCTATGACCCTGGGTAATAATTACTGTAACTCTAAGCCCCAGTTTCTTTCTCTTTTTTTTTTTTTGAGACAGAGTCTCACCATGTCACCCTCAGTAGAGTGCGTGGTGTCACAGCTCACAGTAACCTCAAACTCTAGGGCTTAAGAGATTCTCTTGCCTCAGCCTCCCAAGTAGCTGGGCCTACAGGCACCTGCCACAGCACCCGGCTATTTTTTGTTGTTGTTGTTCTTGCACTAGTCATTGTTGTTTAGCTAGCCTGGGTCCGGGTTCAAACCCACCACCCTTGGTGTATGTGGCCGGCACCGTACCCACTGAGCTGCGGGCGCCACCCTAAGCCCCAGTTTCTTCATCTTTAAAATGGGGCTAGAAGGCTGGGTGCAGGGGCTCACACCTATAATCCTAGCACTCTGAGAGACCAAGGAGGGTGGATTGCCTGAGCTCACAGGATTGAGACCAGCCTGAACAAGAGTGAGACCCTCACATTTAAAAAATAGTCATGTGGGCTTGGCACCTGTAGCACAGCGGTTATGGCACCAGCCACACACACCAAGGCTGGTGGGTTTGAATCCAGCCTGGGCCAGCTAAACAATAATGACAACTGCAATAAAAAATAGCCAGGGATAGCCGGGCACGGTGGCTCACGCCTGTAATCCCAGCACTGTGGGAGGCTGAGGAGGGAGGATCGCTTGAGCTCAGGAGTTCGAGGCTTGTCTGAGCAAGAGTGAGACCCCGACTCATGGAAAAAAATGGAAAAACCCAGCTGGGCGCCGCAGCGAGCACCTGTAATCCCAGCGGCTTCGGAGGCTGAGGCAGCAGGATGCCCGCAGCCGGAGTCTGAGGTTGCAGTGAGCTACGATGCCATTGCCCTCTGCTCAGGGCATAGGGTAGAACTCTGTCTTGACAAAAAAAGAAAAAAAAAAAGCCAGGGATGGCTTGGTGCCTATGGCTCAAGCAGCTAAGGCACCAGCCACATACACCTGAGCTGGCGGGTTCGAATCCAGACCGGGCCCACCAAACAACAATGACAGCTGCAACCAAAAAATAGCCGGGCGTTGTGGCGGGCACCTGTAATCCCAGCTACTTGGGAGGTGGAGGCAGGAGAATCGCTTGAGCCCAGGAGTTGAAGGTTGCTGTGAGCTGTGATGCCACAGCACTCTACCCAGGGTGACAGCTTGAGGCTCTGTCTCAAAAAAAAAAAAAAAAAAAAAAAATAGCCAGGGATTGTGGTAGGCACCACAAGAGTGCCATGGCGTCACACAGCTCACAGCAACCTCTACTCTTGGGCTTACGTGATTCTCTTGCCTCAGCCTCCACTGCAGCTGGGACTACAGGCACCCGCCACAACGCCCGGCTATTTTTTTTGTTGCAGTTTGGCTGGGGCTGGGTTTGAACCCACCACCCTCGGCATATGGGGCCGGCGCCCTACTCACTGAGCCACAGGCGCCGCCCCATAAAAGTGTTTATATTATGAACATGCCTGGCACATAGTAAGTGCTCACAGGTTAGCTTTAGCTTTATCATTATCATTTCCAAGGCAGTGTAAGTAAGAAAATAGTTAAAGAAAGTTAAGGTAATGTGTTGTGATTTGAACATGCATTGAGGTTATGGAAACCCAGAAGACTTGCTTGGCCCAGGAAGGGTTTGGGAAACATGTCTCTTGATAATCCTATAAGGATATACTGCATTTTTTTTTTTTTGTAGAGACAGAGTTTCACTTTATGGCCCTCGGTAGAGTGCCGTGGCCTCACACAGCTCACAGCAACCTCCAACTCCTGGGCTTAAGCGATTCTCTTGCCTCAGCTTCCCGAGTTGCTGGGACTACAGGCGCCCGCCACAATGCCCAGCTATTTTTTGGTTGCAGTTTGGCCGGAGCTGGGTTTGAACCCGCCACCCTCGGTATATGGGGCCGGCACCTTACCGACTGAGCCACAGGCGCCGCCCAGATATACTGCATTTTACAATGAACTTGAAACTCGGAATTAATCAGAGATGAGAGGTTGTAAGTTTATTACATTAATAGAATCCAGAAAACTTCCTTAAAGAATTTTTCTCAGATTCTGTAAAACTTGAAGGCCTAGGAGTTTATAGCTCTGAGATCATATATTTAAAGCAAAGACAGACTATATTTCCTGTCTATGCTTGTTGAAATTTCTCCATTTGCACTTGACTGCAAATGGAGGGAGGGAGGGAGACAGGGAGATGGAGATAACTCTGATACTAAAATTTAACTTGCTCACCCAAAGGAGTGATAATAAATCTTAAGTCCCTCCTGTTTAAAACCCATCACTGTTTCCCCCACTGTAAAACCTTCAGCAAGTTCTGGTTTAAGATAGATTGTGTTCAGATTCTTTGCATAGAAGAATAGCTGTCCTGGGCGGCGCCTGTGGCTCAATCGGTAAGGCGCCGGCCCCACATACCGAGGGTGGCGGGTTCAAACCCGACCCCGGCTGAACTGCAACCAAAAAATAGCCGGGCGTTGTGGCGGGCACCTGTAGTCCTAGCTACTCGGGAGGCTGAGGCAAGAGAATAGCTTAAGCCCAAGAGTTGGAGGTTGCTGTGAGCTGTGTGATGCCACGGCACTATACCGAGGGCCATAAAGTGAGACTCTGTCTCTAAAAAAAAAAAAAAAGAATAGCTGTCCTTGGCTCAGCACCTGTAGCTCAGGGGATAGGGGGCCAGCCACATGCACTGAAGCTGGTGCATTCTAATCCAGCCTGGGCCTGCCAAACAACAATGACAACTACAACCAAAAAATAGCTAGGCGCTGTGGTGGGCGCCTGTAGTCCCAGCTACTTGGGAGGCTGAGGGAAGAGAATTGCTTGAGCCCAAGAGTTAGATGTTGCTATGAGCTATGACACCAGGGTACTCTACCGCTGGGCAACAAAGTGAGACTCTGTCTCAAAAAAATAAAATAAAATAGGTAAAAGAACTTGGGAAAACTTCAGGGATTCTAGAGGTTTTTGCGCAGAAGTCATAACTGCCGTAAATTCAAAAGAACAATCAAAAAAAAAAATAGCTGGGCATTGTGGCAGGCACCTGTAGTCCCAGCTACTGGGAAACTGAGGCAAGAGAATTGCTTAAGCCTGAGAGTCTGAGGTTGCTGTGAGCTGTGATGCCATAGCACTCTACGGAGGGTGACATAGTGAAACTTTGTCTCAAAAAAAAAAAGAAGGGGTGGCACCTGTGGCTCAAAGGAGTAGGGCGCTGGCCCCATATGCTGGAGGTGGTGGGTTCAGACCCAGCCCCGGCCAAAAACTGCAAAAAAAAAAAAAAAAGAAAGAAAGAAAAGAAAGATTGCTGGGTGGGAAAAGTGGAAATGGCTTACAGAGTACAGGCACGAGGGCAGCACCGTTGCTTCAGTTAGGATTTCTTCTCCTTACTGTCTCCTGACTGCCCCACTGCAGCCTTGCAATGGAGGAATCACTCTGTCCACAGCAGAGACAGCTGCGGGTCCCCCGAGATCTGAGCTGGAAATGCTCCTAAAACCGTGTCTCTGTGGGTGAACGTAGTAGAATGGAAAAGCATAGATGTCAGCGTGAACCAACCTTGGAGTTCCGTAGCCTGCAGCTTTGCCTGCAGCCCTTGGCACCGCTGATCCTGCGGGGCTGGAGGCTGTTACTGAGCCAATCGTCCCCATTGTTGGGGGCAGCCTCCCAGGGTAATTGACAGTGACAGGGGTCAGGCAGGGAGAAAGACTGCAGAACAGACATCAAAGGCAATTATCCCAAACCCAGCTTGCTGTCAATGGAGCCCGTCACTCAGAAGGTCATTTTGGAGATAAATGCCTTAGATTAAAAATTTTGATAGTCACCGAGGTAAAAATAAAACCCCAGGGCTGTCTGTGAAAAAAAGATGTTTTCCCCCAAAGCACACCAGCATCTGCTTCCTGGGGTTGAGTATTTCCTGGTTTGCAAACACACCACCCCTCAGTACCTCAAACACTGTTTGATTACATTTCCGAAGTGGCCACATCTGTTTTCCATTCCTCAGTAAGTTCATACATTCTTTCCTGCTGGCTTGCAGCAATAGTGAGGCAGCACCTTCTACGTGCAAAGCATTGCTTCAGGTAACGGAGAAACTTCACCATGGAGGTGGGAAGGCAGAAATCTTGTATTAATTACCACCCTGCCAATTATTTTTGTCAGGATTGGCTCCAAGCCATCAGGAAAAATTCCTCTCCGGTGGCCATAAAATCTGATAGACCAGATGTTTTGATGGTCCCTGAGAATTAAGCCCCCAATTTTATTCCTCAATATTTGGGAAATACGGGCGGCGCCTGTGGCTCAGTCGGTAAGGCGCCGGCCCCATATGCCGAGGGTGGCGGGTTCAAACCCAGACCCGGCCAAACTGCAACAAAAAATAAAAATAGCCGGGCGTTGTGGCGGGCGCCTGTAGTCCCAGCTACTCGGGAGGCTGAGGCAAGAGAATCGCTTAAGCCCAGGAGTTGGAGGTTGCTGTGAGCTGTGTGAGGCCACGGCACTCTACCGAGGGCCATAAAGTGAGACTCTGTCTCTACAAAAAAAAAAAAAAAAAAAAAAAAAATTTGGGAAATAGACACCAAATTCAAATGGTCTCCATTTTTTTTGGTATTTTATATATGTATATTTTAGCACATATACTTATCTTTCTTTTTTGGTAACATATGTACAGATCCCCAAAACTGAGATCATTGTATCTTAGCATTTAGCAACTCCCATTTTCTTTTTTTTTTTTGAGACAGTCTCCCTCTGATGCTTAGGCTGTGGTGTCAGCCTGGCTTACAGCAACCTCAAACTCCACAGGCCCCGCCATTTTTTTTTTTTTTTTTTTTTGAAGTTTTTGGCCGGGGCTGGGTCTGAACCCGCCACCTCTGGTATATGGGGCCAGTGCCCCACTTTGAGCTATAGGCACCACCCAGGGCTCAGGTTATTTTGCCTCAGCCTCCCAAGTAGCGGGGATTACAGGTGCCCACCTCAATGCCCAGTTATTTTTTTGTTGCTGTTGTCATTGTTGTTTTAGCTGGCCTAGGCTGAGCTGTAAGGCTTGGTGTATGTGGCGCACTACCCACTGAGCTACAGGCACCGCCCTACTTGGGAGGTCTTTTAGGTCTTCAGAGGATCACTTGAACTCAAAGAGTTTGAGGTTGCTGTGAGGTTGCTGTGATACCAGGGCAATGACGACTGCAACCAAAAAAAATAGCCGGGTGGCAGGCACCTGTAATGCCACAGCACTCATTGAGGCCTCAATGATCCTCTAGCCTTGACCTTCCAAATTGCTGAGATTATAGGCATGAACCACTGTGCCTGGACAAAATACGTTCTTAAAAGCATATAAAACTTTAAGAAGTAATATAACAATTCAGGGAAATGTTCTTTAATTTTTTAGGGGCATGGCTTTAAAAAAGGCCTGAACTACCTTCAAATATAAATTAGGAAATGTAGAGGATTTTATTTATTTTTTATTTTTATTTTTTGAGACAGCCTTAAGCTGTCACCCTGGGTAGAGTGCCGTAGCATTACAGCTCACAGCAACTTCCAACTCGGGGCTCAAGCGATTCTCCTGCCTCTGCCTCCCAGGTAGCTGAGATTATAGGTGCCACCACCAGGCTATTTCTTTTTTTTTTTTTTTTTGGTTGCAGCCGTCATTGTTGTTTGGCAGGCCCGGGCTGGATTTGAACCTGCCAGCTCAGGTGTATGTGGCTGGCGCCTTAGCTGCTTGAGCCACAGGCGCAAAGCGTAGAGGATTTTATTTTATTTTTATTATTATTATTTTTAGAGACAGAGTTTCCCTTTATTGCCCTTGGTAGAGTACTGTGGCGTCACAGCTCACAGCAACCTCCAATTTCTGGGCTTAGGTGATTCTTTTGCCTCAGCCTCCCGTAGCTGGGACTACAGGCGCCCACCACAACACCTGGCTATTTTTTTGTTGCAGTTTGGCTGAGGCTGAGTTTGAACCCGCCAGCCCCAGTATATGGGTCTGGCACCCTACCTACTAAGCCACAGGCACCGCCCAGAGGATTTTATTTTGTTTATTTATTTATTATTATTATTTATTTTTATTTTTTTGTTTGTTTTTAGCCAGGGCTGGGTTTGAACTCACCACCTCTGGCATATGGGACAGGCGCCCTACTCCTTGAGCCACAGGTGCCGCCCAGGATTTTATTTTATAAAATATTTTTTTTTCTTTTTTTTTTTGTAGAGACAGAGTCTCACTGTACCGCCCTCGGGTAGAGTGCCGTGGTGTCACACGGCTCACAGCAACCTCTAACTCTCGGGCTTACGCGATTCTCTTGCCTCAGCCTCCCGAGTAGCTGGGACTACAGGCGCCCGCCACAACGCCCGGCTAATTTTATAAAATATTTTTACTTTTTTTTTTTTTTAAGTTCCTAAGCCTAAGAAGAGGAAATTTGATTTTAAATAAGCCCTTCTAATAAGGTTAACCAGAACAATAATATTTTTTTCCAAGACATCATGCTAAATTTTTTCATGACTGAAATTCAAGGAACTTTGAACACCTGAAAATATCCAGAAGAATCAGAGGCCAAAGTATAAACAGACAACAAGTTTAAAATATCGCAGTTACATGCCCCGTTGTACATTCACTGGCTCCTATCACTTGCCTAACAACATGCACTGCTTTGTCCGTGGCTCACAATCCTTCTTTGAGTACAAATTTTGTTGAAACATGGAGCTCATAGGCTGCAAGGGGCTGAAATTGTTGCTTCTTGAGAATGTGTTTCTAGACCCCTCTAAATGAGAGACAGAGAGCAGTAGTCTTCCTTTCTTTCTTGCATGGAACAAATGAAGCTCCGAGTAACATGTAGAAATTGGAAGGAAAATGGGACCCAACCAGAATAATACTTCTGGATTCTTCTGTTTGCTGATCGTCACTAAAGATATCTGCATCTTGCTTCACAAAACAAGACAAAAGGAGAATAAGAAAAAAAAGGCTTTTGGAGATAAGGAGTTTTCCCTTCACATTAACAAACATTTACGGAGGACATTCCCACGTGCTGTGGGGAATTCAAAGGTGTCCGTGATAGGACCCTTGCCCTCGGTTGGCGCCTGTGGCTCAAAGGAGTAGGGCGCAGGCCCCATATACCGGAGGTGGTGGGTTCAAACCCGGCCCCGGCCAAAAGAAAAAGAAAAAAAAAAAAAGGATCCTTGCTCTGGGTCCCTGCCTTTATAATTTTGGGACAGAGCAGAAATCTGAAAACCAGGTGCAGTATGAATGAAAATGCAGGCTGGAGCGGTGATCCCAGCACTCTGGGAGGCTGAGGCAGGAGGATTGCTTGAGTTTGGGAGTTCAAGACCAGCCTGAGCAAGAGAAAGACCCCTAACTCTAAAAAAATAGCAGGGCATTGTGGCAGGCACTTATAGTCCCAGCTACTTGGGAGGCAAGAGGATCCTTCAGCTGAAGAGTTTGAGGTTGCTGTGACCTATGATGCCACGGTACTCTACCCAGGGTGACAGAGTGAGATTCTGTCTCAAAAAAAAAAAAAAAAAAGGAGAAAAGAAAAATAAGAAAGGAAAAGAGGCCGGGCACGGTAGCTCACATCTGTAATCCCAGCTCTCTGGGAGGCTGAGGCAGGTGGATTGCCTGAGCTCAAAGGTTCAAGACCAGCCGGAGCTAGAGCAAGATCCCATCTCCAAAAATAGCCGGGCGTTGTGACAGGTGCCTGTAGTCCCAGATGCTTGGGAGGCTGAGGCAAGAGAATCACTTGAGCCCAAGAGTTTGAAAAATGGAAGGAAGGAAGGAAAGAAGGAAAGAAACTATATAAATAAATAAAAAAAATTCAAGATGGTGACAATGGAGCACTGAATCAGGCACAAGGTTCTTCAAATACAAGTCCTCACGTATACATTGCACACCCATGAAGTTGGCCTGAAGGAAACCATTACGATAAAATACAGTGAAATATATGCTAGAAAAATATACAAGGTACTAAAGGAATTAAAGGGAAGAAGCAAATAGGTACCCGGACTACAGAAAAGAGGCTAAAATGACACAGAGACACGTCGACATCTCCTACCAGGGCAGGAGCACAGAGCCAAGGAGGGTGGACAGGGGTACGGAGGACTTTTCTCGTTTGCTCTCTGTACCTCTGCATTGTTTGAGTCTTTTACAGTCTTCATGTGTTTGTCATTCAAACAAACAATTCACCAAAGAACCCAGGCTAGGGCCTAGTGTTTCTTTTTTTTTTTTTTTCTTTTTTGCAGTTTTTGGCCGGGGCCGGGCTTGAACCCGCCACCTCTGGCATATGGGGCCAGCGCCCTACCCCTTTGAGCCACAGGCACCGCCCAAGCCTAGTGTTTCTTTAGTGCTTGTCTCAGGAGTCAGGAGGAAGACAAAACTTTATTATTAGTTCTCTACTTTTGCATGAAAAATGCTTCAAAGCTTAGTGACTTAAAATAACGAGAAACATGTATAGATTCTCCTCAACTTCTGATGGGATTATATCCTGATAAAGCCACCGTAAGGTGAAGATGCATTTAATACACCTAGCCTACTGTAAACATGCTCAGAAGGTGCACAGTAGCCTGTGTTTGGGCAAAATCATCTGACCACACAGCACACTGTAATTATTCTGGTTTTTTTTTTTTGTTTGTTTGTTTGTTTTTTTGGCAGTTTTTGGCCAGGGCTGTTTTTTTTTTTTTTTTTTTTTGTAGAGACAGAGTTTCACTTTATGGCCCTCGGTAGAGTGCCATGGCATCACACAGTTCACAGCAACCTCCAACTCCTGGGCTTAAGCGATTCCCTTGCCTCAGCCTCCCGAGTAGCTGGGACTACAGGCTCCTGCCACAACGCCCAGCTATTTTTTGGTTGCAGTTCAGCCAGGGCCGGGTTTGAACCCACCACCTTCGGCATATGGGGCCACAGGCGCCGCCCCCAGGGCTGGTTTTGAACCCGCCACCTCTGGGTTATGGGGCTGGCGCCCTACTCTGTTGAGCCACAGGCACCACCCTCTGTTTCTTTCTTTTTTTTTTTTTTTGAGACACTCACTCTGCCACCCTGGGTAGAGTGCTATGGCATCATCACAGCTCACAGCAACCTCAAACTCCTGGGCTCAAGTGATCCTCTTGCCTCAGCCTCCCTAGTAGCTGGGACTACAGGCACCCGCCATGACACCTGGCTAATTTTTCTTTTTTTTTTTTTGTAGAGACAGAGTCTTACTTTATGGGCCTCGGTAGAGTGCCATGGCCTCACACAGCTCACAGCAACCTCCAACTCCTGGGCTTAAGTGATTCTCTTGCTTCAGCCTCCCCAGTAGCTGGGACTACAGGCGCCTGCCACAATGCCTGGCTATTTTTTGGTTGCAGTTTGGCCGGGGCCAGATTTGAACCTGCCACCCTCGGTATATGGGGCCGGCGCCTTACCGACTGAGCCACAGGCGCTGCCCCTATTTCTATTTTTATTATTATTTTTTTTTTGCAGTTTCTGGCTGGGGCTGGGTTTGAACCCACTACCTCTGGCATATGGGGCCAGTGCCCTACTCCTTTGAGCCACAGGCACTGCCCTATTTCTATTTTTTTTGTTTGTTTGTTTCTTGAGACAGAGTCTCAAGCTGTTGCCCTGGGTACAGTGCCGCGGCATCATAGCTCACAGGTATCTCCAACTGTTGGGCTCAAGTGATCCTCTTGCCTCAGTTTTTCCAGTAGAAACTGGGTCTCGCTTTTTTGCTTAGGCTGGTCTTGAACTCATGAGCTCAAGGTATCCACCTGCTTCGGCCTCCTAGGGCGCTAGGATTATAGGTGTGAGCGACTGAACTGGACCTCTAATTTTTCTATTTTTATTAGAGATAAGCTGGTCTCAAACTCCTGAGCTCAAGCTATCCTCGGGCCTTGGGAGTTCTATATTACCAGTGTGAGACACCATGCCTGGCCTGGACATTGAGATTTATTTATTCATTTATTTATTTATTTTTATTTAGAGACAGGGTATCACTATGTTGCCCAGGCTGGAGTGCAGTGGCTATTCACAGGTGAAATCCCACTACTGATCAGCACAGGAGCTTTGACCTGTTCCATTTCCGACCTGGCCAGTTTACCCTGCAACTTGATGGCCTCCTGCTCCCGGGAGGTCACCATATTGATACCAAACTTAGTGCGGACACCCAGTCGGCACAGGGCACTACAACCCAGAACTCCTGGACTCAAGAGATCCTCCTATCTCAGCCTCCCTAATAGCTGGGGCTACAGGCACACACCACCGCGCCTGGCAGGACTTTCAGGGTTTTTTTGTTTTTTTTTGAGACAGAGCCTCAAGCTGTCACCTTGGGTAGAGTGCTGTAACATCACAGCTCACAGCAACCTCCAACTCCTGGACTCAAGCGATTCTCCTGCCTCCACCTCCCAAGTAGCTGGGACTACAGGCGCCCACCACAATGCCTGGCTATATTTTGGTTGCAGCCGTCATTGTTGTTTGGTGGGCCGGGGTTGGATTCAAACCCACCAGCTCAGGTGTATGTGGCTGGCGCCTTAGCAGCTTGAGCCACAGGCGCTGAGCCAGGACTTTCAGGGTTTCTTTTTTTTGGTGGAGACAGAAAAAAGCCCTCGGCAGAGTGCTGTGGCGTCACACAGCTCACAGCAACCTCCAACTCCTGGGCTTAGGTGATTCTCCTGCCTCAGCTTCCCGAGTAGCTGGGACTACAGGAGCCCGCCACAACTCCTGGCTATTTTTTGGTTGTAGTTTGGCCGGGGCCGGGTTTGAACCCGTCACCCTCGGTATATGGGGCCGGCGCCCTACCGACTGAGCCACAGACGCCGCCCAGGACTTTCAGTTTTAAAGTCAGGAAAGTCCCAGGCAAATTGGGACAAGTTTTCCACCCTAGGAGGGATTTTCCTTTGTATGTACCCTCCAAATTGACCGTCGTGAGATGTGGGATGTCCTCGGGAAGGCATTTTCACCCTGTGTAAATTCAGCTCTGCCAGACCAATGGGCAGTGTCCAGGAGCACCTCAATTCTGAGTAGTCAGTCAGCAGGCGACAGTCTCAGGAGCTAGGAAGTGTGTGCCTTAGTCCTGAGGGGGTAACCTGGGCAGTATACCACATTGTCTTCTGCAACAGACGAAACTAAAACTCATATGTAAAATATATCGGTAGGGTGGGTATGGTGGCTCTTGCTTATAATTCTAGCACTTTGGGAGGCTAAGGCAGGAAGATCGCTTGAGCCCAGATGTTCAAGACCAGCCTGGGCAGGGCGGCGCCTGTGGCTCAGTGAGTAGGGCGCTGGCCCCATATACCGAGAGTGGTGGGTTCAAACCCAGCCCCGGCCAAACTGCAACCAAAAAATAGCCGGGTGTTGTGGCGGGCGCCTGTAGTCCCAGCTGCTCGGGAGGCTGAGGCAGGAGAATCACGTAAGCCCAGGAGCTGGATGTTGCTGTGAGCCGTATGACGCCACGGCACTCTACCAGGGCAGTAAAGTGAGACTCTGTCTCTACAAAAAAAAAAAAAAAAAAAAGACCAGCCTGGGCAACATACCAAGACACCACCTCTACAGAAAAAATGTTAAATTAATAGCCAGTCATAGCCCAATGCAGTAATATTAGCACTCTGGGAGACTGAGGCAGGAGGATCATTTAAGCTCAGAAGTTTGAGAGTAGCCTGAGCAAAGTGACACCCTGTCTCTACTAAAAATAGAAAAATTAGCTGGATGTTGTGGCAAGTGCCTGTAGTCCCAGCTATTTGGAAGGCTGAGGTAGAAGGATCACTTGAACCCAGGAGTTTGAGGTTGTTATGGGCTAAGCTGATGCCACAGTACCCTAGCCTGAGTGACAGAGTAACAGTCTGTCTCAAAAAAAAAAAAAAAAAAAAAAAAAAGGAATTAGCCAGGCATGGTGGCTGGAATGCACTTGTAGTCCCAGCTACCCAGGAGACTGAGGCTGAAGGATCTCTCAAGTCTAGAGGTTTGAAGCTGTAGTGAGCCATGATTGGGCCTCTCCAGTCTGGATGAAAGAGTGAGATCCTATCTCAAAATAACTAACTAACTAAATAAATAAATAATAAGATAAACTATATTAGATCGGGTGTGGTGGCTCATGCCTGTAATCCTAGCACTCTGGGAGGTTGAGGTGGGTGAATTGCCTGAGCTCACAGGTTCAAGACCAGCCTGAGCAACAGCAAGACCCCGTCTCTAAAATTAGCCGGGTGTTGTGGCGGCGCCTGTAGTCCCAGCTACTTGGGAGGCTGAGGCAAGAGAATCGCTTGAGCCCAGGAGTTTGAGGTTGTTGTGAGCTATGATGTCACAGCACTCTACTGAGGGCAACATAGAGCAACATTTTCAGTATCAAAATGAAAAAAAAGATAAACTATATTAATAGGGTAAATATAAATTACCTGTTAATAGGTAAATATAAAACTAAGTTTTAGGAGAAAATACCTCCTCCTGCTATGTATGATGTACTCTGATGTTTTCTTCCATTTTTAAAGATATTCTGGTCCCCGGGCGGCACCTGTGGCTCAGTCGGTAAGGCACCGGCCCCATATACCGAGGGTGGCGGGTTCAAACCCAGCCCCGGCCAAACTGCAACAAAAAAATAGCCGGGCGTTGTGGCGGACACCTATAGTCCCAGCTACTTGGGAGGCTGAGGCAAGAGAATCGTTTAAGCCCAGGAGCTGGAGGTTGCTGTGAGCTGTGTGAGGCCACGGCACTCTACCAAGGGCCATAAAAAGTGAGACAATGTCTCTACAAAAAAAAAAAAAAAGATATTCTGGTCCCACGGACAGACACACCACAGAAGATATTCAAATAATAGACATTTGGGGCGGCGCCTGTGGCTCAGTGAGTAGGGCGCCAGCCCCATATACTGAGGATGGTGGGTTTGAACCCAGCCCCAGCCGAACGGCAACAAAAAAATAGCCGGGTGTTGTGGCGGGCACCTGTCATCCCAGCTACTCAGGAGGCTGAGGCAAGAGAATCGTCTAAACCCAAGAGCTGGAGGTTGCTGTGAGCTGTGATGCACAGCACTCTACCAAGGGCAACAAAGTGAGACTCTAAAAAAATAAATAAAAAACAAATAGTAGACATTCTCAACTTCATTAGTCAGAGGGCAAATGTAAACATAATAACAGTATACGTACAACCAAATGACTAAAATGAAAGAAACAATGTATCGGTTGTTACCAAGGCCGTGGAGCAATTGGAACTTTCATACATTATTTATGGGAATGAATATTGACACAAGTGCTTGAAAAACTACTGGGCATTGTCTACTGAAGCTTAGCATACACTTACACTTTGCCCCAGAAATTGTACTCTAAGGTATATACCTAACAAATGGTCATGAAAAATATCCAAGAACGGTCATGGAAACGGGATGTTTGCATTTTTTCCAAGATGACTACAACCATTTCTCTCATCTTGCACGCACTCCCAGACTGATCTTCGTCACTGTGCGTAGGCTTATGACTCATTTGACACAATCCTGTAGCAGTGGTGCTGTGTGACTATCGAAGTTAAGGGAGAAAAAGCCATGCAGCTTCTACCTTGTTCCTGGGAACACTCATGCTTGGAGCGCTGAGCCACCATGTTATGAGGAAGCCCAACTGTCAGTGGAGTCCACACATTGGGGATCCAATTCGAAGTACTTAGAGTCTCCTCCGCCCAGGTCAAAGATATGTGCAACTCAGGCTCGGTGCCTGTGGCTCAAGTGGCTAAGGCGCCAGCCACATACACCTGAGCTGGGGGGTTCGAATCCAGCCCGGGCCCACCAAACAACAATGACGGGTGCAACCAAAAAATAGCCGGGCGTTGTGACCGGCGCCTGTAGTCCCAGCTACTTGGGAGACAGAGGCAGGAGAATCACATAAGCCCAGGAGTTGGAGGTTGCTGTGAGCTGTGATGCCATGGCACTCTACCCAGGGCGACAGCTTGAAGCTCTGTCTCCAAAAAAAAAAAAAAAAATACATATATAAATATATATGTAATAAATATATATTTATAAATATATATTTATAAATATATATAAATAAATATGCCTATATATAGGCAACCCACAATTTACCCCAAATCCAGTCTTTTTAGCTAAAGTCTCGGTCCTCTTTGGAGCTGAGATGAGGCATTCCCAAAGTTTTTTTTTTTTTTTTCTTTAAGCAGAGACTTCAGTGGCCCCACACTACTCCTTTCAAATAGAGTCTACATACATGATAAAATGGTTTTTATTTTACAACACTATCTATAATGGCCATAATTCTACTAAGTAGAAGGGATAAATCCCAGTCCATTCATATCAAATATTCTACAATGATGAGAACTATCACTACACACAACATGGATACATTTTGCAAATCTGATGCTGAGCAAAAAAAGTCAAATACAAAAAATACATACCATATGGTCTTAGTTATATGCAGTTCCAAAAAGGCAAAATTTATCTCTAGTGCTAGACATTAGGGTAGTGGTTAGCTTTGGAGGGAGGTAGTAACAGGCAGAGCTTATGAGGAAGATTTCTGAGATTCTGGGAATATTCTATTTCTTTGCATCAGGCCACCTGCATGGGAGCACTTATTCTGTAAAAGTGTTTTTGAGCGGTACCCTTCTGATGTGTGTACTTCTCTGCTTTTATGTTATACTTCAGTACAATTTTTAAAAATATGCCAGCTATGGCCCACAACTGGATATCCCAAACCATGGCCCATAGTTCTACGTGCCTGGTGCCCTGGACAGAAGCGGGGAGATGACCTTGCTCAGAGATCCAGATCCCTATCTCAGATCAGCTGCTCCTGAACATGCTCCAGACAAAAAGCCTCCTACACACCAGAGCCAGCCGGCTCACGGCCACCACCTACTACGAAGCTTGGGGGAAGATTCTTCTCTGTCTTCAAGTTGGAATGAAGTTTGCCCCCAAAGAAGGCAGAAGTATAGGGCGGCGCCTGTGGCTCAACGGGTAGGGCGCCGGTCCCATATGCCGGAGGTGGTGGGTTCAAGCCAGCCCCGGCCAAAAATAAAAAAAAAAAAAAAAAAAAAAAAAAAGAAGGCAGAAGTATCTTGGTTTTTCAACTATGTGGACTCAGGTATTTAATAGATTTGAGCTCTGAATGGAGTGCAGCAGGTTAATTTAACCTTGTCTTTTTTCTTCTTCTTTTTGCCTGAAGTTGCAATAGCTCTGGCTTTCTGCTTTTTGAAACATAGTTTCACTGTGTCATCCTGGGTAGAGTGCCCTAGCGTCATAGCTCACAACAACCTCAAACTCTTGGGCTCAAATGATCCTCTTGCCTCAGCCTCCTGAATAGCTAGGTCGATAGGTGCCTGCCACAATGCCCGGCTATTTTTAGAGAGAGGGTGTCTCTCTTGCTCAGGCTGGTCTTGAACTTCTGGGCTCCAGTGATCCTCTTGCCTCAGCCTCCCAAGTGGCTGAGATTACAGGTGCCTGCCACCATGCCCAGCTAATTTTTTTTTCCTGCTAATTTTTCTAAGGCGAATTTAAGTTTATTTATTTATTTTGAGTAGAGTGGTGTGGCATCACAGCTCATAGCAACCTCTAACTCCTAGGCCCAAGCGATTCTCCTGCCTCCGCCCCCCAAGTAGCTGGGACGACGGGCGCCCACCACTATGCCCAGCTATTTTTTGGTTGTAGCTGTCATTGTTGTTTGGCGGTCCCAGGCTGGATTCAAACCCGCTAGTTCAGGTGTATATGGCTGGCGCCTTAGCCGCTTGCGCTGAGCTGGCTAATTTAAGTTTAAAAGGTTTCCTTAGCAATTACTCTGTACAAGTAGGTATGTGTATGACCTCATCTGCTCATCAGAACAAACCTTTGAAGTAACTTAGTGACCAGGTCTGTCTTGGCGGTAGAGATGAGGAAATCAAGGACTGGAGAGGGTAAGTAATCTGCTGGAGTTCCCACAGTTATGTTCATTTAGAGTTTTAAATAGAGTTTATAAATGTTTAAGGACAGAGCCAGACATATTACTATATTTATTGAGTTTCCTGACTAAACAGGCAAAGTTCTATTTGAAGGACTGGGAAATATGAATACAAGTCAGCCAAAAAAAGAAGGAATAGCTCATCCACAGTGCCGAAGATTCCCAGATGAGAGCAAAGTCAGGTCAGGAAGAGGTCGATCTGGGGTTTGAGTTTCAGCTTTCTCTTTGACTCATCTTTGACTAAATTGATTCATTTAATTGGTTTTGTTTGTTGGTACTGCTGTTATGTGTTTTCTTTTATAGATCACTCCTTTTATTTTTATTTTTATTTTGAGACAGAGTTTTTCTTTGTCACCCTCGGTAGAGTGCTGTAGCATCATAGTTCACAGCAACCCCAAACTCTTGGGCTCAAGCGATCCTCTTGTCTCACCCTCCCAAGTAGCTGGAACTACAAGTGCCTACCACAACACCTGGCTGGTTTTAGAGATGGGGATCTTGCTCTGGCTCAGGCTGGTCTTGAACCACTGAGCTCAGGCGATACACCTGCCTTGGCCTCTCAGCGGGCAAGGATGACAGGCTTGAGCCATTGCACCCGTCCATACCACTGCTTTTACAGAAAGGATTGGTGGCTCTTTGTCCCTTCCCATCTTCGTATGATTAGTTTCTTTATATCATTCTGGTTTCTGGACATTTGCCTCTTCAGAAATCTCTTTCCTAACTCCCTCAGCTAAAAGAGTCTCCCTGTCACTCTCTAACTCAATTTATTTTTCTTTATTTCTCCCCTAACTATAGTCTGTCTTCTGTATCTGCAGATTCTGCATCCATGGATTCAAACAGCTTTAGATAAAAATATCTGGGAGGAAATGGATGTTTGCATCCGTACTGAACGTGTACGACCTTTTTTTCTTGTATTCCCTAAGCAATACAGCATACCAACTATTTATATAGAATTTACCTTGTAGTAGGTAGTATGTGGTGTAAGTAGAGATTTAAAGTATGCAGGAAGATGTATGTAAATTATATGCAAACACAACACCATTTTATACATGATATAAGGGACTTAAGCCTCCCTGGATTTTGATATCTTTGGGGGACCCTGGAACCAATCCCCCACGGATAGTAAGTGACCTCTGCAATTATCAGTGTTTTTTTTTTTTGTAGAGACAGAGTCTCACTGTACCGCCCTCGGGTAGAGTGCCGTGGCGTCACACGGCTCACAGCAACCTCCAGCTCTTGGGCTTACGGGATTCTCCTGCCTCAGCCTCCCAAGCAGCTGGGACTACAGGCGCCCACCACAACGCCCAGCTATTTTTTTTTTGTTGCAGTTTGGCCAGGGCTGGGCTTGAACCCACCACCCTTGGCATATGGGGCCTGCGCCCTACTCACTGAGCCACAGGTGCCACCCAACTATCAGTGTTTGACATCATACTATCTATTTATTTATTTCCTATCACCCTCATTTTATTTTTGAGACAGACTCTCACTAGCCTAGGCTGGGGTGCCATTGGCATCAGGCTGCTATCTCAAACTCCTGGGCCCAGGGATCCTCCTGCCTCAGCCTCACAAGTAGCTGGGACTATAGGCACCAACACACCTGGCTAATTTTTCTATTTTTAGCAGAGATGAGGTGTTGCTCTTGCTTAGATGGTCTCGAACTCCTGAGCTCAGGGGATCCTCCCAATAAGATTGTAGGAGTGACTGTCTGCCCCATTATAATGTGAGGTTCATAAGGGCAAAGGTTTGTCTGCTTCATTCAATCAAGATCCACAATGCCTTGCTATGAAGACAATTAATGACAATTAAGGTTATGGGGGGGGGAAGCAGAAAGAGGGACAGAAGGGGTGGGGTGGGGCCTTGGTGTGTGTCACATTTTATGGGGACAAGACATGATTGCAAGAGGGACTCTACCTAACAATTGCAATCAGTGTAACCTGGCTTATTGTACCCTCAATGAATCCCCAACAATAAAAAAAAAAGATCCACAATGCCTGGAAGGAATGTATTAGATGTCCCATTAGTTCTGGGATAGGAAGGAAAGAAAGAGCAAAGGAAGAAAGAAGAGAAGGAGGAAAAGGGAAGAAGAGAGGGAGAGAGAGAGGGAAGGGACTGATACACAGACGTTTGAGGACTAGGAGATGGCATTTGTGTTAGAGGTTGCATCGGTAATGATAGCTGCTGTAACAGATGACACTCCTGCTCACATGCCAATCTCAGTAGTTTATTTATTTATTTTGAGACAGAGTCTCACTCTGTCACCCTCAGTAGAGTGCTGTGGCATCACAGCTCACAGCAACCTCAAACTCCTGGGCTTAAGCAATTCTCTTGCCTCGGCCTCCCAAGTAGCTGGGACTATAGGCACCTGCCACAACACCTGGCCATTTTTTTTTATTGCAGTTGTCATTGTTGTTTAGCAGGCCCAGCTGGGTTCGAACCCACCAGCTTCGGTGTATGTTGCCAGCGCCCTAACCACTGAGGTACGGGCAATGAGCCATAGTAGTTTAATACAAAAAAGCTTATTTCTCACTCCCAATATAGTCTAAGCTGATGTTCCTGGTGGGAGATCTCTCCTCCAGGTAGTAACTCAGGGACCCAGGCGCCGGCCCCATATGCCAAGGGTGGCGGGTTCAAACCCAGCCCTGGCCAAACTGCAACAAAAAAATAGCCGGGCGTTGTGGCGGGCGCCTGTAGTCCCAGCTGCTTGGGAGGCTGAGGCAAGAGAATTGCGTAAGCCCAAGAGTGAGAGGTTGCTGTGAGCTGTGTGACGTCATGGCATTCTACCCGAGGGAGGTACAGTGAGACTCTGTCTCTACAAAAAAAAAAAAAAAAAAAAGAAAAGAAAAAGAAAGAAACTTTTCCAAACCAAATGTCTGTAGGAGCAATCAAGTTCCCACCTCAATTCTGACTGTGATGGTCTGGCTGCTCTGGCCTCCATGGGAAAAAAATGAAGCTGACTGATTAAGGGAGCAATTGAAAGAATAATTTTGGCAGTCAATTTAAGACTGGAAAATAATTTTCCTTCTTCCTTGGGCAAGGAAAATGTCTTTTCACCACCTTCCTGAGTTTTGTTCTCTGTCGTTTACAGTAGAGCTGGAAATAGGCACATCATTAAAATGAAAAATTAAGCCAAATAGCAAGATTTCAGAGTGGGAGAACCAACGCTCTAAGTACCACACAAGAATTAAACTAAAATTCCAGCCTCATGTATGAGGTAAGGTTTTTGAACTCTCAGAATTCTATATTTTGCAATCATGAGTATACTGGTTTTGGAAAAGCCACTTTAGAATCTTCTTGGGTTGGTGCCTGTGGCTCAAGCAGCTAAGGCGCCAGCCACATGCACCTGAGCTGGCGGGTTAGAATCCAGCCCGAGGGGCGGCGCCTGTGGCTCAGTGAGCAGGGCGCCTGCCCCATGTGCGCCTGCCCCATGTGCTGAGGGTGGTGGGTTCAAACCCAGCCCCGGCCAAACTGCAACCAAAAAATGGCCGGGCACTGTGGCGGGCGCCTGTAGTCCCAGCTACCTGGGAGGTGGAGGCAGGAGAATCGCTTAAGCCCAGGAGTTGGAGGTTGCTATGAGCTGTGATGTCACAGCACTCTACCCAGGACGACAGTTTGAGGCTCTGTCTCAAAAAAAAAAAAAAGAAAAGAAAAGAATCTTCTCGGGTCAATTTCAAATTTGCTCTCTCATAGAAATTGCACACAGTACCAAAAAAATAAAGGAACATCTGTGCTAAAATTCCCTGTAAATTGGTGTACTCTCTGTGGAATCTCAACAAAGGGTACTTTGATAACAGATCAAATTGTAAACCTTGTTTCGGCTTTTTCTCAAGCAAATAAAAAAATTATAAACCTCTTGACTGAGAAATTTCACTTTTAGGAATTTATGTTATAGATATACTGTTTTCTTTTATTTTAATTTTTGGGTTTTTTTTTGCAGAGTTTCACTCTGTTGCCCAGCCCGTGCTAGAGTGCTGTGGTATCAGCCTAGGTCACAGCAACCTCAGACTTCTGAGCTCAAGAGATCCTCCTGCCTCAGCCTCCCAGCTAACTGGGACTACAGGCACTTCTGATAAAACCTAGCTAATGTGGTGGGTGCAGTGGTTCACTTCTGTAATCCTAACACTCTGGGAGGCCAAGGTGGGTGGATGGGCTAAGCTCGCAGATTTAAGACCAGCCTGAACAAGAGCAAGACCTCGTCTAAAAATAGCCAGCCATTGTGGTAGACACCTGTAGTCCCAACTACTTGGGAGGCAAGAGAATCTCTTGAGCCCAAGACTTTGAGGTTGCCGGAGTTGTGACACCATGGCACCTAATCCGAGTAAGTACTGGTTTTAGAAAACGTCTACTCATGCATGTGTGAGTGCATGTACATTAGTTGCTATGTGAAGTATATTTCTTATTTTTTGTCAAAGTCAAAAGGCTAGGAAAGGCACTTCACAGAACTCAGGGTACACAGAAAGTAGCTCTCTGTACGTACAAATGGCTCCCCGGAGCATCTTTAATTGTGGGCCCTAACACCATAATAGGATGCTACAACTTTTTTTTTTGAGACAGAGTCTCACTTTGTTACCCTGGGTAGAGTGTCGTGGCATCACAGCTCACAGCAACCTCAAACTCTTGGGCTTAAGCAATTCTCTTGCTTCAGCCTCCCAAGTAGCTGGGATTACAGGCACCCACCATAAAGCCTGGCTATTTTTAGAGACAGGGTCTCGCTCTGGCTCAGGCTGGTCTCGAACCTGTGACCTCAGGCAATCCATCGCCTCGGCCTCCCAGAGTGCTGGGATTACAGGCCCGAGTCACCATGCCCAGCCTAACTATTTTCCATTAAAATGTGTATCACAAGCTTATAGGCTTTCTTTTTTCCAAGGATTAACTTTCCTTTCTCTATTTGCTGTATTGACAATTCCCATTTGCTCCAAGGATCTGGTACTTCACAGCAACCCTTTGCTTGACTTCTTCAGTTTTATCCATTTGTGAAAATATGTTTTCATGTTTTTCATATTGAGGCCTTGGGTTTTTTTGCTGCATGGTGAATTTCTGACCTTTTACTGTTTTTTTTTTTTTTTTTTTTTTTTTTTAGAGACAGAGTCTCACTTTATGGCCCTCGTAGAGTGCCGTGGCATCACACGGCTCACAGCAACCTCCAACTCCTGGGCTTACGCGATTCTCTTGCCTCAGCCTCCCGAGTAGCTGGGACTACAGGCGCCCGCCACAACGCCCGGCTATTTTTGGTTGCAGTTCAGCCGGGGCCGGGGTTGAACCCGTGACCCTCGGTATATGGGGCCGGCGCCTTACCGACTGAGCCACAGGTGCCGCCCTGTTTTTTTTTTTTTTTTTTAACTTTTTAATCTATACTATATTTTTCCACATGAAAAAAATATCTGCCTACCATGGAAAAACAGAAAAATGTGGAAGATGTAGCCATTTCACCAGTCCTCTCGGCTGCTCTGGCCTCCGACCTTAAATCCTTCTTTTTGGGCTCGGTGCTGTGGCTCAAGTGGCTAAGGCACCAGCCACATACACCTGAGCTGGCAGGTTCGAATCCAGCCCGGCCCTCCAAACAACAATGATGGCTGCAACCAAAAATATCTGGCTTGTGGCGGACGCCTGTAGTCCCAGCTACTTGGGAGGCTGAGGCAGGAGAATCGCTTGAGCCCAAGAGTTGGAAGTTGCTGTGAGCTGTGATGCCACAGCACTCTACCCAGGCGACAGCTTGAGGCTTGTCTCAAAAAAAAAAAAAAAATCCTTCTTTTTGCCCTTCCCTCCTCTCTTCCTAAATACGGCAGTTCTTGGATGAGAACCGGATGTTCCTAAGGACTACTTTAGGTTGTATTTGCATGTAACAGGGATCTCTGATGAATAGCACGTATACAGTAATAACAGTAATAACAATACTATAATGGTTCATGTGTAGTAGTAATAATACAGGGTAATACTGTTATTTTTATTTTTATTTTTTTGTAGAGACAGAGTTTCACTTTATGGCCCTCGGTAGAGTGCTGTGGCCTCACACAGCTCACAGCAACCTCCAACTCCTGGGCTTAAGCGATTCTCTTGCCTCAGCCTCCCAAGTAGCTGGGACTACAGGCGCCCGCCACAACGCCTGGCTATTTTTTTTTTTTTTTTTTTTGTAGAGACAGAGTTTCACTTTATGGCCCTCGGTAGAGTGCCATGGCCTCACACAGCTCACAGCAACCTCCAACTCCTGGGCTTAGGCGATTCTCTTGCCTCAGCCTCCCGAGTAGCTGGGACTAACAAGGTAATACCGTTATTACTGTTGCTATCTCTAAACTGTAATACTAAGTTTCAGAAACCATTGTGCTCTTTTTTTTTTTTTTTTTGTGGTTTTTGGCCGGGGCTGGGTTTGAACCCTCCACCTCCGACATATGGGACCGGCGCCCTACTCCTTGAGCCACAGGTGCCGCCCACCATTGTGCTCTTAATGCAAATAAACAGAACATAAAAACAAACTTAGATAAAACATTTAGACAGGAGATAGGAGAAATTATGTAAAAGAATATTCAATGTTCCCGGCCCCGGCCAAACTGCAACCAAAAAATAGCCAGGCATTGTGGCGGGCGTCTGTAGTCCCAGCTACTGGGGAGGCTGAGGCAAGAGAATCGCTTAAGCCCAGGAGTTGGAGGTTGCTGTGAGCTGGGTGAGGCCACGGCACTCTACCAAGGGCCATAAAGTGAGACTCTGTCTCTACAAAAAAAAAAAAAAAAAGAATATTCAATGTAAGAATAAAACAAAGAAAAAAAAAGAATATTCAATGTTACCATTCACCTAATGTTGCATCAGTGTCTTGCTGGCTGGGAGGGGCACTGCTGAGGCAGGGAGGGAGGCCCATGTTAACCAGAAGACAACGATGGAGGGGAGGAAGTGGGGGCTGGAGGATCAGGGTTTGATTCTGCTGCTGGAAGGGGGGAGTTGACCGCTGACATCGTTTCTTTTTTTTTTTGAGACAGAGTCTCACTTTATGGCCCTTGGTAGAGTGCTGTGGCTTAGGCGATTCTCTTGCCTCAGCCTCCCGAGTAGCTGGGACTACAGGCACCTGCCATAATGCCTGGTTATTTTTTGTTGCAGTTGGGCCGGGGGTGGGTTTGAACCCGCCACCCTCGGTATATGGGGTTGGCTCCCTACTCACTGAGCCACAGGCGCCGCCCATGACGTCCGTTTCTTAACAAAGGTATTAGTGTTTTTTGCACAGCCTCTTTGTTTCATCTCAGATGGCCGGGGGCAGCTGATGCTCTCACTAACTGCACAGTAAAGCTTTGCAGACAGCTTGGTGTCAGGATCTTGCTCCTCAAGCGTAGGAAATCCTGCTTCAGTGAGATGAAAGGCTTCAGCTAATTCTTTTGTCTTAAACTCTCTTAGTTCTGGATCTTGTGGATGAAAGTCCTATAGAGAAGTTTTCTTCTCATTCTTTAGTTCCTTGTGTTTCTTTCTCTTTTTTTTTTTATGACTTTTTTTATTTTTTATTTTTTTTTGGTAGACACAGAGTTTCACTTCATCACGCTCGGTAGAGTGCCGTGGCATCACAGCTCACAGCAACCTCAAACTCTTGGGCTTAAGTGATTCTCTTGCCTCAGCCTCCAGAGTAGCTGGGACTACAGGCGCCCGCCACAACGCCCGGCTATTTTTGGTTGCAGTTTGGCCAGAGCCGGGTTTGAACCCACCACCCTCGGTATATGGGGCCGGTGCCTTACCCACTGAGCCACAGGCACTGCCCGGGTCCTTGTGTTTCTTTTTTTTTTGTAGAGACAGAGTCTCACTTTACTGCCCTCAGTAGAGTGCCTTGGTGTCACACGACTCACAGCAACCTCCAGCTCTTGGGCTTATGTGATTTTCTTGCCTCAGCCTCCCGAGCAGCTGGGATTACAGGCGCCCGCCACAACGCCCGGCTATTTTTTTGTTGCAGTTCGGGGGGGCTGGGTTTGAACCCACCACCCTCGGCATATGGGGCTGGCGCCCTGCTCACTGAGCCACAGGCGCTGCCCGGGTCCTTGTGTTTCTATCAGCTGCTTTTCTGAGACTAATGGCTAGTGTAAAGACACCACACCAATGAACAGCTTAGGCCGTGTGGGTTTGTTGACATCCCTGGAAGAAACTAGTTCCTGAATTTTTTTTTCGAGATAGAGTCTTACTATGTTGCCCTCAGTAGAGTACTATAGCATCACAGCTCACAGCAACCTCCAACTCCTGGGCTTAAGCAATTCTCTTGCCTCCGCCTCCCAAGTAGCTGGGACTACAGGCCCCTGCCACAACACCCAGCTATTTTTTGTTGTAGTTGTCATTGTTGTTTGGTGGGCCCAGGCTGGATTTGAACCTGCCAGCTCCAGTGTATGTGGCTGGCGCTCTAGCCGCTTAGCGACAAGCACCAAGCCAATATCTGGCTAATTTTTTATTGTTGCTGTTGTTGGAAAGTTTTATAAAACCATTTTAGTGGGGCGGCGCCTGTGGTTTAGTCGGTAGGTCGCTGGCCCCATATACCGAGGGCGGCGGGTTCAAACCTGGCCCGGGCTGAACTGCAACAAAAAAATAGCTGGGCGTTGTGGCGGGCGCCTGTAGTCCCAGCTACTCGGGAGGCTGAGGCAAGAGAATCGCTTAAGCCCAGGAGTTAGAGGTTGCTGTGAGCTGTGTGATGCCATGGCACTCTACTGAGGGCCATAAAGTGGCCCTACAAAAAAAAAAAACAAAAACAAAAAAACATTTTAGTGAGGTGCTTGCCCAGACAACTGTTGAATTGGGAAAGTGGCTGGCTTCTTAGATGGACCGGACCAAAATGAAGATGGTCATATTTTGAATCATCCATCCACCTCTGCATTTATAAACATTCATCCTTGCAGGAAATAACTGGAATGGTCGTTTCTATTTGGGTCTTCAAGGTGATCCAGAATGCCCGGGGGATGAAGAGGCAGGGAAGAAAGAGAAGACCCCACAGAGGAGGGCAGAGGGCCCAGGGCTAGAGATGGCTGAGCCCTCAGGAGGCCAGATTGCTAGGATATTACTGAATTTCCAAGTGTCTGATTCTGTAGAGCTGCAAGGGAGATGATCACTTTCATTATGAGCCCCTGGGGGCAATTCTTTGCTGAGTTTTTGGATATTTGCATATGAATGAAACACAGAGAGACAATACTTACGGAGCCACTGAGGTGGGCTGATTTAAGGAGCAGAGCCCTGAAGGTTTGGCCTTCAACTCTTCTGAGAATCTTCAGAGCAATTTAATGGACTTCAGAGACTATTCAGAAGGATAGACTGGGTGGGGCTTAAATTACTTGAATTCTCCTTTCTCTGCTTGTGGGCTGAGAGAAGATAGGGGAGGATGAAATTTCTGGAAGTCTTTCACACCAACACCCACACCTCCCTCTCTTGGGCCCTGCGCACTGCAGCTGTACCCTACAACCTACGCATGCTCCCCCTAGAAGACGGGCCGTCCTCCTCCCCTTGCTACCAGATATAGAATTTTCCAAGAGGCCGGATTTTTTGTGTTTGTTCTCCATCTATGATTGTACCTTAATGTCAACTGTCTTCTCTATGCCTTAGCCCTTCACCACCCCGAAGGGGCCTCATGATGCACAACATTTCTTCAAGGACCTGTCGTGATCACTCCATTCTGCCCTAAGTTGCTAATGGTGCCATTGCTTCTGGAATTTTAGCCTAAAAATGGAACTCTAGTGATGGAGAAATAAAGAATGTTTATAAACGAAATTATGAGGAAGACAGGAGACCACGTGTATGTGTGTCTTTCCCAAATGAGGCCTCATACAGAAACGATGGCTCATCACCAACCATGTCCATTTCATTGCCTCCACTCAGATTTCCACAGGAGAGGCACAAAGGTCCCTCAGTGGTCAGACTGTTCAACCCTTGAAGCTCCAGGCCGTGTCCTATTTATTTCTGGAGCTGCCACAGAGAGGACATTCAGTAAACACGATTGTACATTGAGGAGGGAAGAAGCTGCCCACATTCTCTGGGTCAATTTCTCCCTCTTACCCTTTCCTTTCTGCCTAACTCTCTAGCCTCCTGTCTCAGCCCTGCCAATCCAAACCAAATCAGCCATCCCCGCTCCACTTTTTTGCCATTCGCCCCTGACATCAGCCTTAGCTACTGTTCTTTTTCTAAAAAGAAAGAAGGAAAGAAAGAAAAAAGAGTAGCTCTACTCCCCACTCCCCACATTATGAAATCTGCTTTCAGCGTCCATTATTCACAAAAACTGTATTCATTACATTAGTCAGTAGCCTCTTAATTGAGAGCCCAGCTGGGCCCTTTTTGGTCTCTTAGCTTGTGGCTATTGACTGTTTTGCATTGATACTGATGAAGCAAGGATGTGCCATCCCAAAATATGCCAGACTGGTATATTGATTATTTAGACTTAAGACATTGGAGAAATTGTAGTTTTAGAAAGAATAAGCTGACCTGTCTCTTGCACACAGCAAGCAGCAGACTCCTCTGGGAGGGACCTCCTCTCCTGGAGCGAGGAAACAGCCCTTACCACCAGAGACCTGAAATTCTGGCCTAAATAAACATCCTTCACAAAGTGACCCTCGCCTTCCACCTGTTTCACACCCTCCATGTGTCTCCCAGAGGCAGTTCTAGAAAATGGGCTCCTGTCATTCCTTCTCAAACGTATTCCTCTTTGTCTACAAAGTCTAGAAGGAAGCATCTTGCTTTGGCCAATTCTTCGGGTCTCTTCTTTAGACCCCCATGCTTCTCTTGTTAAGCTGGCAGGTGTCAATTTAGTTTTTAGGCCCAGCTGAAAAGCCTCCTAAGAGCTAAGGCGGTTGGAAGTGTCTCTAGCTTCCCCAACAACTCATTGTCCCAGTTCCCAGGGACCTTCGCAGGCCACTACTCTCCCAGCCCCAAGTTTCATCAGAGACTCTTTCCCTCTCTCTCTCTCTTTTCTTTTTTTTTGAGACAGTCTCATTTTGTTGTCCAGGCTGGAGTGCTGTGACATCAGCCAAACTCATGGCAACCTCAGACTCCTGGGTTCAAGTGATCCTTCTTGAAGCCTTAGCCTCCTGAGTAGCTGGGACTATAGGCACCCGCCACCATACCCAAATAATTTTTTTTTTTTTTTTGTAGAGACGGAGTCTCACTTTATGGCCCTCGGTAGAGTGCGGTGGCCTCACACAGCTCACAGCAACCTCCAACTCCTGGGCTTATTATTTCAAAAGCAATTCTCTTGCCTCAGCCTCCCCAGTAGCTGGGACTACAGGCGCCCGCCACAACACCCAGCTATTTTTTTGTTGCAGTTTGGCCGGGGCCGGGTTTGAACCCGCCACCCTCGGCATATGGGGCCGGCGCCTTACCGACTGAGCCATAGGCGCCGCCCTACTATTAATATTTTAAAACAAATTACAGCACACTGTAATATCAATATTTATTTCATAGGTTACTGAGAACGTTAAGAAGAGCCCTTTGAAAACTCAAGTGCTAATGAAAGAGGCGCTAGTTGTGCCCATGTACTTCCACTAGATGGCAGTAGACGCCAAGTAGAGTTCAGCTCCACCGGCCAACGGAAAACCCAAGAGTTTTCAGGAAATGACTGAAAGCTGTGAGCATACTGAAATGTGGTTGGAGTTCATATATTATTTCAAAAGATTCCCCAAGCTTGGGAATCTTTTTGTTTGACTTGGACTGTGAAAAATGATTATTCTTCTTGTAGAGCCTGTTCTATAGAGACAGCTTCAAGGTCCTCTCCTTTCCCATCCTCACACTTGGACACCTGTGCTCCAGCCCAGGCCCTTACTGCTCGAAGCGTGGTCCATGGACCAGCAGCATCAGCTCCGCCTGGAAGCTTGTAGACAGGCAGAATCTTAGGGCTTACCGAGACGTACTGAATGCAGGCAGTTCACACACACACCCCTCAAAGTCTGAGAAGCGCTACTGTAGCCACATTGAGTACCCTGGAGTTCTCTAAAGCGGCACATTGGGCTCAACGTGCTCATCTCCCCAACTCAAAAATACCCCTTCTTCCTTCTGCTAGGCAAACTGCCCTATATTTTCTCTTCTTATTTAACTCATCGTGAGAGAACCAGCAAAGGAAGTACAATAGGGAGACTAGAGGGTCTAAGTCTGCAGGAAAAAGAATGAATGTTGGGTAAGGCTGAAAAATGAAATATGACACTGTTGCCGGACCAAGGAGTCTGTCTGCCTGTCATCCAAGCAAATCAACGGAGAAGCAGACCAGAGATCAACCCTCTACTTTTATTTATAGAAAAGCCAGCAATTCCAGACAACAGTGAGGCTATCTCCTCTTTTCACAGTAAAAGCAAACATCAGCAATATTGTTAATCAGCATAGTAAGCATTAAACAGACTCTTCATTGTCAGCTACGAAGTTACACGATGTCCCTCTATCCTGAAGTGCTTATATCTTCAAAGCATTCTTTTTCTTTCTTTCTTTCTTTTTTCTTTTTTGAGACAGAGTTTCACTATGTTGCCCTCAGTAGAGTGCTGTGGCATCACAGCTCACAGCAACCTCGAACACTTGGGCTTAAGCAATTCTCTTGCCTCAGCCTCCCAAGTAGCTGGGACTACAGGTGCCCACCACAACGCCCGGCTATTTTTTGTTTCAGTTGTTTAGCTGGCCCCAGCTAGGTTCAAACCCGCCACCCTCGGTGTATGTGGCTGGCGCCATAACCATGGTGCTACTGGCATCAAACCAGCATTTTGATTCTAAACTAACTTTATAGTTAGTCAGTATTCTGGAGTTGGGGTGGGGGAGGAAGGGGCCACAGATATCAGTGTTGGAGCCATGAGGGAGCAGAGTGTAGTGCTGCTTCACAGAGGCCACGCAGGCAGGTGCCCCGCAGCGGATCTGAGATGTGGCAGAATAATCCGATCCTCCCAGAACACAGGAAGTTTGTGAGTTGCTGCCCCAGGCCCCTGTCCTCAGCCTTCCAGCTTCCCATCTTCCTGGGAGGCTGTCCTGGCACCATGGATCTTGGAGCGTCTTACCTACCATGGCCCTGGGAGTGTCTTAACTTTATCCATAACAAAAGTCTTTGGTTCTGCGCCCGTAACTCAGTGGCTAGGGTGCAGGTCACATGCATCAGAGCTGGCAGGTTTGAATCCAGCCCAGACCTGCCAAACAACAATGACAACTGCAACAAAAAAATAGCCAGGCATTGTGGCTGGTGCCTGCAGTCCCAGCTACTTGAGAGGCTGAGGCAAAAGAATCACTTAAGCCCAGGAGTTTGAGGTTGCTGTGAGTTGTGACACCACAGCACTCTACTGAGGGTGACAAGGTGAGACTCTGTCTCAAAAAAAAAGAAAAAGGCTTGTACATGAATAAACAACTGCGGATGGTGGCATATAGGCTTATTCGGCCAGGGCTTGCCCAGCACTGTGATGCATGTAATGGTTATTCAGTTTATCAGTGGTCGCCATCAGTACTGTTTAATATCCACAGAACAATAAAATGGTGACTTGTGTAAATGTCTTCTCTACCTCACAAAATCATCTGAGGCTTATTTCCTACAAGTTAACATCTAACTTTATAGATTCTAGATCCTATTGATAGTAAATATGTTAAATAAAATCATTTCTGGCTAAGGCGCCTGTGGCTCAAGCGGCTAGGGTGCCAGCCACATACACCTGAGCTGGCAGGTTTGAATCCAGTCTGGGCACACCAAACAACAGTGACAGCTACAACCAAAAAATAGCCGGTTGTTGTGGTAGGTGCCTGTAGGCCTAGCTACTTGGGAGGCAGAGACAGGAGAATCGCTTGAGCCCAGGAGTTGGAAGTTGCTGTAAGCTGTGATGCCACAGCACTCTACCCAGGGCAACAGCTTGAGGCTCTGTCAATAAAATAAAATAAAATAAAATAAAATAAATAAAATAAAATTTCTGCCAGAATCAGATCACTTCCATGCTGGCTTCTTAGACAATACACTAGCATGACTTTGAAAAGATACAGATGGGCTGGGTGCAGTGGTTCACGTCTATAATCCTTGTACTCTGGGAGGCTGAGGTGGAAGGACTGCTTGAGCTCAGGAGTTCAAGACCAGGTTGATCAAGAGTGAGACCGCGTTTCTACTAAAAACAAAAAAAATTAGCCAGATGTTGTGGTGGGGCCTGTAGTCCCAGCTACTCAGGAGGCTGAGGCAAGAGGATCTCTGGGCGGTGCCTGTGGCTCAGTGAGTAGGGCGCCGGCACCATATACCAAGGGTGGCGGGTTCGAACCTGGCTCTGGCCAAACTGCAGCAAAAAAGCTGCGTGTTGTGGATCTCTGAACCCAGGAATCTGTGGTTGCCATGAGTTTGGATGATACCACAGCACTTTAGCTTGGACAACAGAGTGAGATTCTATCTAAAAAATAAAAAAATAATAAAAAACCTGGTGCAGTGACTCACGCCTATTATCCTTAGCATTCTGGGAAGCTGAGGCAGGTGGATTGCTTGAGCTCAGGAGTTTGAGACCAGCCTGCTGAAGGGTGAGACCCCATCTCTACTAAAAATAGAAAAACTAGTCAGGCGTGGTGGTGGGCGCCTTTAGTCCCAACTGCTCAGGAGGCTGAAGCAAGACTTGAGCCCAGGAGTTGGAGGTTGCTTGAGCTATGACCCCACTGCACTCTAATTTGGGGGAACAGAGTAAGATTCTGCCTCAAAAGAAAAAAAAAAGACATATATGGATACTTTTTCTTAAAGTTTGAACTTGATGCCAGAGACAATAGGAAGCACATTTGTTGGGTTACTAAACTTGATTGAATACAGTAGATTTCTTTTTTCTTTTTGAGACAGAGTCACACTTTGCTGCCCAGTGGTAGAGTGCTGTGGTATCATAGCTCACAGCAACCTCAATCTCTTGGGCTCAAGAGATTCTCTTGCTTCAGCCTCCCAAGTAGCTGGGACTACAGGCACCAGCTATAATGCCTGGCTCTTTTTAGAGAGGTCTCCCTCTGGCTTAGGTTGGTCTTGAACCTGTGAGCTCAGGCAATCCCCCTGCTTCGGCCTCCTAGGGCTGGGATTACAGGTGTGAGCCACTGCACCCAGCCTGTAGATTTCTAATTATGTTTGTTTCAGAGGGTAAAGTTACTATCTACATAACAGAGCTCAATGGAAAGGAAAACCACGTGGAATTAGGCTTGGGTTGTGTTGTGTTGTGTTTTGTTTTGAGACAGGGTCTTGCTCTGTGGGTCAGGCTAGAGTGCGGTGGAGCAATCAGAGCTCACTACTACCTTTAACTCCTGGACTCAAGTGATCCTCTTTACTTTAGCCTTGTCTTTTTTTTTTTTTTGTAGAGACAGAGTCTCACTTTATGGCCCTCGGTAGAGTGCTGTGGCCTCGCACAGCTCACAGCAACCTCCAACTCCTGGGCTTAAGCGATTCTCTTGCCTCAGCCTCCCGAGTAGCTGGGACCACAGGCGCCCGCCACAACGCCCGGCTATTTTTTGGTTGCAGTTTTGGCCGGGGCTGGGTTTGAACCCGCCACCCTCGGCATATGGGGCCGGCGCCTTACTGACTGAGCCACAGGCGCTGCCCCTTTTTTTTTTTTTTTAGAGACAAAGTCTCACTTTATTGCCCTTGGTAGAGTGCGGTAACATCACAGCTCACAGCAACCTTCAGCTCCTGGGCTTAGGCTATTCTCTTGTCTCAGCCTCTCAATAGTTGGGACTACAGGTGCCCACCACATGCCTGGCTATTTTTTTTTTTTTTTTTTTTTTGTTATTGTTGCAGTTTGGCTGGGGCCGGGTTCGAACCTGCCACCCTCGGTATATGGGGCTGGCGCTCTACCCACTGAGCCACAGGTGCTGCCACCTGAGTTCATTTTAAACTTTACATTTTAGATAATGAGACCCGATAATAGGACTAAAATATTTGAAATTGTGTCTATGCCTAGACTCTTTTCCAAATTTATTTATTTATTTATTTATTTTGGTTTTTGGCCGGGGCTAGGTTTGAACCTGCCACCTCCGGCATATGGGACTGGCGCCCTACTCCTTGAGCCACAGATGCCGCCCTTTTCCAAATTTTTATTCATTTTGAGCTGCGGTGACCTAAGCAGCAGTGAATACTCAAGTAAGGACTAAAAATAAAACCACAAGGATTAACCACTAAACAGATCTTTCATAGCTGGTTTTACTCTCTAACAAACATGTTGACGGTCAGCACTGCCATATTTGTGTGGTATGTTTGGCAGGGGCCAGTAAAATATGGCCAATAATCTAAATATGGCCTCCCGCCAATTTTTGTAAAGTTTTGTTGGCATATAACCATGTCCATCTGTCGACCTATGTTTGCTTTGCACTACAAGGAGGAGTTGCCTAGTTCTGAGATTGCAGGACCTAAAGTACTTACTATCTGGCCCTTTATAGAAAATGCTTGTTGACCCTTGTTCTTGGCAGACAAGTGCTGAGACAACTATGTGAACAGCCCCAGGGCATAAAATATTTCTAAGGTACGTAATAGTCACTGTCTGAAACAAAATAACATAAAGGCAGCTGAACGCATGCACGTCAATTATAACAGATCTATCTTCATGAGTACGAGGCTTTTTTTTTCATTGTTTTTTTTGTAGAGACAGAGTCTCACTTTATGGCCCTCGGTAGAGTGCCATGGCATCACACAGCTCACAGCAACCTCCAACTCCTGGGCTTAAGTGATTCTCTTGCCTCAGCCTCCCGAGTAGCTGGGACTACAGTTGCCCGCCACAACGCCCAGCTATTTTTTTTGGTTGCAGTTCAGGCGGGGCCAGGTTTGAACCCGCCACCCTCGGTATATGGGGCCGGCGCCTTACCGACTGAGCCACAGGCGCCGCCCGGCTTTTTTTTTTTTTTTTTTAAGCCAGAGTTTCAAGCTGTCCTCTTGGGTAGAGTGCTATGGCATCACAGCTCATAGCAACCTCCAATTTGGGCTTAAGTGATCCCTTGTTTCAGTTTTTCTATTTTTAGTAGAGCAGGGGTCTTGCTTTTGCTCAGCCTGGTCTTGAACTTGTGAGCTCAAGCAATCCACCTGCCTCTGTCTCCCAGAGTGCTAGGATTACAGGTGTGAGCCACTGCACCTGGCCTTTTTTTTTTTTCTTTTTTTTTTTGAGACAAGAGTCTCACTCTGTTGCCCTGGGTAGAGTGCTATGGTGTCATAGCTCACAACAAACTCAGACTCTCTTTTTTTTTTTTTTTGTAGAGACAGAGTCTCATTTTACCGCCCTTGGTAGAGTGCTGTGGCGTTACACGGCTCACAGCAACCTCTAGCTCTTGGGCTTACATGATTCTCTTGCCTCAGCCTCCCGAGTAGCTGGGACTACAGGCGCCCACCACAACGCCCGGCTATTTTTTTGTTGCAGTTTGGCTGGGGCTGGGTTTGAACCCACCACCCTCGGTATATGGGGTCGGCGCCCTACTCACTGAGCCACAGGCGCCGCCCAGACTCTCTTTTTTTTTTTTTGAGACAGAGCCTCAAGCTGTTACTCTGGGTAGTGCCATGGTATCATAGCTCACAGCAACCTCCAACTCCTGGGCTCAAGGATTCTCCTGCCTCTGCCAGAAACAAGCCATGTGTGGCAGCAGGTGGAGTTTAAAGCTTCGCACTGGGTTGAGCGAGGTGGCTCACGCCTGTGACTCTGGCCCTTTGGGAGGCTGAGGTGGGAAGACGGCTTGAGGTCAGCAGTGCGAGGCTGCAGTAAGCTATGATGACGTCCTTGCACTCTAGCCAGGCGAGAGAGCAAGACTTCTGTCTGAAACAAAACAAAATAAAAACTGCACATTGCCTTCTCGTTGCAGTACTTGTGGCTCATCAGGTGGAGGAGTGGGGTGTGGTGCCATGGCAGTCACTAGAATAATGTACTTACTCTGCATGAGCTCCAGAACCACTCTTCCACACCCTGCTTCAGGGGCCAGGACCCTGCAGATCTCACTTCTGCTTTGCTGGCTGCAGAGTAGAGTTGGCGTGAGGGGGACATGGGGGCAGCCGGCGGGAGAAGGGACTTGCTCTCGCCCGCTGGCTGTTTCTTTCAGGAAGCATTTCCACACACTCCCATCACCAGCACAGGTGGGCAGCACCCCCTTCCCAGAGGTCCCAGTCCGGGCTTTCTGGGGCCTGTCCTCTGAATTTTCTGGGTTTTGATAATTCCACCCTATTCCTTTTGTTCCCTGAGATCTAGGAATAGTATCTGCTTCCTCCAGATGCTGTTACTTCATTCTCTTCTGCTTTTTTACTGTTCTCTAACACTGGCTTAGCCAATTCCTTAAATCAAATTCTCTCTGGTGAGATACCTAGTGAGCTTTGGGATTCCCAGACTAGACCCTGAGTGGAGTATGTCAAAGAATCAATATTTGACACATAATCATAAGAAGCAGAAAAAAAAAACAAACAGATCTGCTAATGTATTCACTTGGCTGCATCTCTTTGGCCAAAGCATTTCTTTTCTCTTTTTTTTTTTTTTTTTTGGTTTTTGGCTGGGGCTGGGTTTGAACCCAGCACCTCCAGCATATGGGACCGGCGCCCTACCCCTTGAGCCACAGGCGCCGCCCAAGGCCAAAGCATTTCTCTTCTCTAAACCTCTCCTGAGGACTGAAGAGGTCAGTCTTTTTTTTTTTGGCCGGGGCTGGGTTTGAACCTGCCACCTCCAGCGTATGGGGCTGGTGCCCTACTCCTTTGAGCCACAGGCGCTGCCCCGAGGTCAGTCTTCTTAGCTCTCAGTCTCCTGCAGCAGTTGACGCGGCTGTGGCGCTTTCTTCCCTGGGGTTCCTGACTCTCTCACTTTTTCTTTTTTCCTCCTTCTCAGACTTCTCCATCTCCTCATCTGTCCCTGTGCATGCAGTGCGTGGATATGCTGAAGACTTCCCTATTTGTAATTCCATCTGCCTTCTCCCCACGCCCGCCGGGATGTCTACAGGGCGTCCTCTCCAAATGTTTTTCATCATAGAAATGACACTATAATCCATTTGGCTGATAGGACAAAAATCACAAGAAGCATCCTTGATTCTTTACCCCTGTTGGGTCTGCCTCTGGGTAAATCCTGAATCTGACCACTTCTCACCAGTCCCTTCCCAACCAACGTGAATCAGTCCCCATCATCTCTTGCATGGATTGCTGCAAAATCCCACCTAATTTCTCTCCCTTCTTTCCACTCTTTCCAATCTACTGCTCATTCTTCATACAATCTATCAAAACATTAAGCAGATCAGGGCATTTCTTTGCTTAAAATCCCCTGCCAGCCTTCCACTGCAACCAGAAGAAATCCGCATCCCTTATCATGGCCTACAGGGCCACACATGATCTTGGCTGGTGACCACCTCTGTGCCCCAGCCACCTCCTTCGCCCTGGCCTCCAGGCACAGGGGACTTCCTTCACTGAGGTGGCTCCCGCCTCTGGATGTTTGCATTTGTTTATGCCTGGCACATGGCTAAGCCTAGAGGACATTGTTAAGTAAAATAAGCCAGGGAACAGAAAGGGGAATACTTCACGTTCTCACTCAGAAGTAGTGAGTAGATAAGCGGTGAGTGGGGAGAGGCTAGTTAAAGGGCACAGAGTCACACTCGGATGGGCAGGAGGAACCCATTGCACAGCCCTGCAGGGAGACTAAAGTTAGCAAAACCTTACCATGCATTTTCAGAAAGCTTGACGAGAGGACTTTGAACGTTCCCAACACAAAGCAATGATAAATGTTGGAGGGGCTGCATGTGTTAACTATCCTGGTTGGATCGCTGCACCTTGCACCCCATAAATATGAGCCATTATTATGAGTCAATTAAAAAAAAGTAAAAATATATATTAGATGAAATAAAGTTCCCTGAGAGCAGGGACCTTCTTTGTCAAGGTCTGGGCTGTACCTTAAGGGCCAAAACACTGCCTGGAAGAGACCGTAAATACTAGGAAACAGAGGTTGATTGACGGAGCCTTCGAGGGCTCCGCAAGGGCTCCGCGGAGGGCGAGGTCTTCCCCTTGGCCACCCACTCCCATCTTGGCAGGGAGGGGAGGCCGTGGGGTAGCAACCGCTCCCCATCCTCTCCCTCCTTTGGCCCCTTTCTTCCCAATGCCCCTTCCTCCTTCCCGGGGCTCCCTTTTTCCGCTCCTGCCTTCTCCTTCTCTGTAATTCCCAGTGATTCCCGCCACTTCCCCCTGCCTGCCCTCCCTCCTCCGCCCCGCCCCGCCCACCATACTCCCAGCCCCGCCCCCTCCAACCCAGCCCCGCCCTCTCCAACCCCAGCCCCGCCCACCACACTCCCAGTCCCGCCCCCCAAAGCCCCAGTCTCCGCCCCAGAGCCCCGCCCCCACCTCCTCTCCCCGCCCCCGCCGGCCACGTGCCGCCCCTCCCCCACGCAGCCCGGCGGGTGTCTCGACGCGGGGCCCGGAGTGCCCCCTGCGAGTCCCCGGATGGCGATCGCGGCGCTGCGCTTGGTGCTGTTGCTCCTGACCGAGGTCTTCGTAGGTAACTCTCGCTCCCAAGTGGGCCTGGTGGGCGAAGACCCGCGAGGAAGCGCCGGAGAGGGCGTCTGGCCAGCGGCTGCCCCTGCCCGGGGACCGTCCCTGTGCACCCGTTACTGGCGGTTACCCGGCCCCCCTGCGGCGGCCGCCGCGCACGGGGCAGGGGCGGGAGGACCCCGGGGGGCCTGGCGGGGCCAGCGACCCGCTTTAGTTCTTGCTCAGGCTTCACCGCCAGCTCCTTTACAGCCGCACCCTGCTGTCTGCTCTTTGTCTTTGAAAGTAGATTTTCTGGTGCCCAAGATCAGGAGTTGGGTTTTACGGACCAGGCCGCCCTACTGAACCTCCCAGGAGACTTACAGGACTTAGGAATTGTGAACGCTCATGAGAAAGCAGACTTCACACCTGTCTTAAAATGGACCTAAAAAAGGGCGGCACCCGTGGCTCAAAGCAGTAGGGCGCCCGCCCCGTAGGCTGGAGGTGGCGGGTTCAAACCCAGCCCCGGCCAAAAACTGCAAAAAATAAAAACAAACAAACAAAATGGACCTAAAAAGCTAACACCTAATATTAAGTTTTGTATTTATTACCCGGAACCTCAGAGGAAAAAATTATCACTAACTTTTAAGAGTTACTTTGGAAATCTTTGTTCCCCCAGCTTCAAAATCCTTTCTCAAACCGAGTGGGAGCAGAACCCAATGTTCTTTCTGTGGGCTTGTTAGGAGAGTTGCCATAAAGCAGGGAGTAACCTTTTTGTGGGGGCGGTTGAAAGAAGCTGAGCCTCAAAGGAGAGATCCCCAAATGGATTTACAAAACCCTTAACAACAATCATTCACCTTAATCACATATTGTAAGATGTGTTTCTTTCCTGCAGCCTCTTTGGACTCTGAGTGGGAAGATGCTTCAGGATACAGAACAGTAAGTGGGAAACCACTTGGATTGTTTTTACTAAGACAGGGAAGACCCAAACCCTTAGGGTGGGGGCTGATGTTCAGATATGACCTGCCACTTTTGAAAGTGTTGATTGCCTTAAAACCAGGTTCTTAGGCCTTTTGGCATACACAAAAGTGTGCTTTTTAGTTAAAAATTGCTCAGTATTTTTTGATACAGAGTCTTAGTTTGTCGCCCTCGGTAGAGTGCTGTGGCGTCACAGCTCACAGCAACCTCCAGCTCTTGGCTTAGGCGATTCTCTTGCCTCAGCCTCCCGACTAGCTGGGACTACAGGCGCCTGGCACAACACCTGGCTATCTTTTTGTTGTTGCAGTTTGGACAGGGCAGGGTTTGAACCCGCCACTCTCGGTATATGGGGCCTGGAGCCCTACTCACTGAGCCACAGGGGCCGCCCAAAATCACTCAGTTTTTTAGGCCTTGGGCTTTGTTTGCTTTTATATTTACTTTAGTGATTCAAAAGGTCAATGGCTTAATAGTCATGACCTGTAGGAGACATTTTATGTACCTTATCAAATTATTATTATTATTATTATTATTTATTGTTGGGGATTCACTGAGGGTACAGAGAACCAGGTTACACTGATGGCATTTGTTAGGTAAAGTCTCTCTTGTAATTATGTCCTGCCTCCAAGAGGTGTGTCACACAGTGTGACCCCCCACCCCATCCACTCCCACCTTTCCTCTCTCTGCTCCCCCCTTGCCCCACCCCACACCGCGTACTAGGTCATCGATTGTCCTCATATCAGAATTGAGTACATTGGATTCTTGCTTCTCCATTCTTATGATGCTTTACTAAGAAGAATGTGTTTCAGCTCCATCCAGGTTAATACAACAGATGTAAAGTCTCCATCTTTTTTAGTGGCTGAATAGTATTCCATGGTATACATACACCCCAGCTTGTTAATCCATTCCTGAGGTGGTGGCCATTTAGGTTGTTGCCACAGTTTAGCGAATTATTCTAAATTCTGTGGATGTAAACAAAGGCCAAGCAAATGAGAACAAGCAAAGACTATTCAGCTTGCTACGGCAAAGGAGTCACTACTATCACTTGCATTTTGGTAGAGACTCAAAGATAGAGGAGTGGGAAAGATTTATAGTGAAAAAAAGGGAAGGCTTCAAGTGTATCCTGATTGGAGGCTGTGGCCCTGGGGAGTGGCAGGTGGGCTAATTGGTTCCCAGGTGGGGTGCACATTTGGCTTTGTCTCGTTGGTTCTAAGTTGGAATTGAAGACAAAATTAGGGACACTCTCAGTTATTAATCAAGACCTGGTCATTTGGGGCTGATTGTTGAAGGGTCTATTATTTGGCTTCTTAGACTGCTCTTAGAGATAGCAATCTGACTTCTTGTAAGTATTTCTTATAGCAAGTTGGCTTCCTGGGCTGGTTATTCTAAATAACGGCTTGGTTTCATGGGCAAGTTGCTGCAGGTTGTTGGTCAGAGATTTGTTTTATGTATGGTCTGGCCATTGTCTCCATGTCCAGTCTCTCGATTCTCACAATGACTTTGTCAGACTGGTAGATGTTATTTGACATATGAGGACCTCAGTGGGTTAAGTAACATTGAACATTCAGCTCTGAGTAGATCCCTTCGAGAAAGTCTTCCCACCCCTTCGAGAAAGTCTTCCCACCCTGTTCCCTTTGTCCAATGCAGATATGCGTGTGTACTTGTGTGCTTTTGTAATTTAACCTGGACTACACCATCCTCACTGCCAGCCAGTAAATGCTCAGATACCTATATGCCATGCACTGTTGTACATGCTCTGTATGTAATAACTCATTTCATCTTCCACAGTGCTCTGAAGTTGGTATCACTACTGCCTCCTCGGCCAAGGTCACATGGAAGTGGTGGAACTATGGTTTCAGTTTAAGCAGTCTGACCTCAGACCTGGGGCTTTTTACTACCTGAGTAGGGCACCGAAGTGTAACTTCCCGTTTGCCCCAGTACATTGCACGCCTGTGGTCAGGCACGATGTCTGTTGTTACCAGATGCTCAACCTTCAGCACTGTCTGGGTGCCTAATAATACTTTTTTGGTCAGATGACCCAGTTTTCTTGGGTTTGACTTTTTAGAAAATGAGAATGATTTTTTTTTTTTTACATAGTATGTATTGAACCATTGCATCAACATCCAATTTTTGTGTTAGAAAAATCATTTTTTTATGGAAAATGGAAATATTTTTGTGGGATGCATAGGAAATCAAAGGAGATTTGGGGCAGTTTCCCCCTTTAGCTATTTTGTAAAAAGTGTGTCTCCGTCATTCTCTAATTTCTCTCTCCCTTTATCTTTTCCAGCCAAACTGTGCTCAGTATAAATTACCAGGATGTCCTCGGGACTTTAACCCTGTGTGTGGCAGTGACATGTCCACTTATCCCAACGAATGTACTCTGTGCATGAAAATCAGGTAAACATGATTTTAGAGCTGTACATTAGCTAAGTTTTGTTCTCTTGAATTTTGATTGCTTAGAAGGTAATGACTCCTCAGATGTAAGAATTAAATGTGACATAAGGCTCAGCGCCTGTAGCACAGTGGTTACGGCACCAGCCACATACACCAAGGCTGGCGAGTTCAAATCCGGCTGGCCCAGCTAAACAACAATGACAACTGCAACAAAAAATAGCTGGGCATTGTGGCAGGCACCTGTAGTCCCAGCTACTTGGGAGGCGGAAGCAGGAGAGTCGCTTGAACCCAGAAGTTGGAGGTTGCTGTGAGCTGTGATGCCACAGCACTCTACCCAGGGCAACAGCCTGAGGCTCTGTTTCCATCTAGTGCAGTGGTTCTCAACCTTCCTAATGCTGTGGCCCTTTAATATAGTTTCTGTGGGTCGCAACCCACAGGTTGAGAACCATTGATCTAGTGTGTATGTATGTATATATATTTTGTTGTTGTTGTTGTTGCAGTTTTTGGCCGGGGCCTGGTTCGAACCTACCACCCGCAGTGTGTGGGGCCGGTGCCCTACTCCCTGACCCACAGGCGCCACCCCTGATCTAGTATATAATGACATGTTTTTTTTTTTTTAACACAGACAGTTCCCATATTATAGGTTGTGATTGTGTTTGGCTGTTCAATTTGCAGGGAAGATGGCCATGATATTAAAATCATCCGGAATGAACCCTGCTGACGAGCATTTGCAGAAAGGACGATGACGACACCACCTTCCTCGGCCTGCTAGATCCATTTCACTTTCCCCTTTTCTCATTTCCTATGCTTCTCTGCACGAGATTTTCCAAGTCACCTTTTCTGAGAGGAGATGTGGCAGAAAGCCATGTGTAGTGAAGAATGATTTAAAAAAACAAACAAACCAGAATGCTTGTTTCTTGGCTTTTTTGTCCTTTGAGTTAAGCTTATTGCCCACGACTTGGGCACCACTTTCTTTAGTTGGAATAAAATCAGCATTAAATTCAATTACTACTGTTCTCTGTTGAAAGTGCCACTCCCCGTGCAGGGAAGGCAAAATTTTACCTCCATTCTTTTTTTTTTTAATTCTTTTTGAGTCTCACTCTGTCACCCTAGGTAGAGTGTGGTGGCATCATAGCTCACAGCAACCTCAAACTCTTGGGTTTGACTAATCCTGTTGCCTCACCCTCTTGAATGGCTGGGACTATAGGCACCCAGTGGGACATGCAGCTATTTTTTCTTTTCTTTTTTTTTTTTTGAGACAAAGCCTCAAGCTGTCATCCTGAGTAGAGTGATGTAGCCAGGTGTTGTGGTAGGCACCTGTAGTCCCAGCCACTTGGGAGGCTGAGGCAAGAGGATCACTTGAACCCAACAGTTTGAGGTTGCTGTGGGTTATGATGCCATGGCACTCTACCTAGGGTGACAAAGTGAGACTCTATCTAAAAAAAAAAAGTCCATAGGCTGAGGTTGAGATATCCTGTTAAGAGTTTGATATGGCATAAGGAATAAACATTTTATAACAGCATTAAAAGTGACCATAATTGGGGAGAAATCTTCCAAATGTCAATAATGGGGCAAAGGTTTTCAGTGGTCCTCAGTCTTAATAAACATGAGAAAAACCATAGGAGGAAAAATGTAAACAATGTGAAGATGTGGCAGAGCCTCATGCCAGTATGCACTGTTTTCTGTACACAATAAAATTCATGTTGAAGAGAAAAAAAAGTGACCAGAAATGGGGCGGTGCCTGTGGCTCAGTCGGTAGGGCGCCGGCCCCATATATCGAGGGTGGCGGGTTCAAGCCCAGCCCCAGCTGAACTGCAACAACAACAAAAATAGCCGGGCGTTGTGGCGGGCGCCTGTAGTTCCAGCTACTCGGGAGGCTGAGGCAAGAGAATAGCTTAAGCCCAGGAGTTGGAGGTTGCTGTGAGCTGTGTGAGGCCACGGCACTCTACCGAGGGCCATAAAGTAGACTCTGTCTCTACAAAAAAAAAAAAAAAAGTGACCAGAAATTAGTTTAGAGTGATAATATTTTCCAGGATAATGTTTTCATAACTCCTGGGTTTAAGTATCTTCCAGCACCAGGAAATGGTGAGATAAAGAGGTGAGAGGGGCCTGGAGAACTTGGCCTTTTGAGGTCCCCTGATCTGGGTTCATTCTGATTCCAACTCTTCAGTTTTCTCATCTGAAAATGAGCTCACCACGATATTGTGAGGAAGCTGCCTGGCACATGGAAACCACTGGAATAGTGACCACTGTTATTTCAAGCACCCTCCCCCGCCACCCAGAGGAGGAAACAGGCTTTGTGCATTACATGTTACAATGTAATAACAAGGATCAGAGAACTTGAGTGTTATAATTAATTTAATGCTCAATAGAAATTTTGGGCAAAGTTAAATTTATATGGCATTATTTTGAAGGTAGACATTATGATAGCTATTTGCAATTGCTAGTAACTGGGTTGTTTAAACTAGGAAGTCACATAATTCCCATTATTTTTGTGTTGAAAATGGCAAAATACTCACACTCAGTTTTTTAACATGATAAATGTTACAGAGAGAATGGCCTAAAAAAATGGCCTCCACTCTTTTTGGGATCTGAAACCTGCATCCCTGCCTCAGGTCTTAGCCAAAGAGGGGATGAATCTGGGCAGAGGCCACAAGATTATTTTAGCCCAAAATGGGATTATGGGATGAATTAGAACCTTTAAAAGCTCTGTGGCAGTGCCTGTGGCTCAAAGAGGTAGGGCACCGGCCCCATATGCTGGAGGTGGTGGGTTCAAACCCAGCCCTGGTCAAAAACTGCATAAAAAACAAAACAAAACAAAACATAAGCTCTGTGCTTCTGCTCAGAAGCAGGAAATTTTGTGTTTTAAGACAGCAGTCCTCCATCTTTCCTCCTTTGCCAGCGTAGTATAAACTTCCCTTTCCTTCTCCGTAAGCACTTGTTCCCATTCTTCTGATGTGACTTTGTGAACAAATGATGAGTTTTGGTAACATAAGCAGGAAGTAGGTGTTTTGTGGGATTTTCTTGCTGCAGGATTAATGTGATCTCAGGATCAGAAAGATTGAGAACTCTGTTCCAGGCCTCTGTCTGTCTCCAAAACTCTAGTCAGGATCAAATTATGACCCATACCGAAATGTCTTCTCTTAGTCACAGGTCTTCAAAGAAAATAAAGGATCGGACAAAGTACCTTCAGCTACATTAAACTTCCACCCCATTCTAGCTTTCCCCTCAGTTGCTCTTTGACATTATACAATCATATTTACACTGTTCTGCATAAATATCCAAAGGACACAAAACACGTAAGAGCCAGGGGAAAAGGAACCTCGGGGAACGTGTTGGCTTTTCTGATAACACCAGATCTAAGCCTCTGCTTCTGTATTCTCCACCGTGAGGGGGAGCACCAGATCCTCATAATATTTAGAAAATCAATCACAGTTGAAAGCAGTTGCCAATAGTGGGATTTTTTAGACTGCCAAATTATCTCATTCCCACATTCCATTTTTAGAGCAGGGAGTTTTATTTTTCTGTTTTGAAGATAAGAAAGTATTTAATTTGGTGCCTATAGTTGCATTCATTACAGTATTCCTAGTCCCTAACCCTGAAATTATAGGCAAATTTTACAGGGTTCTATGATCTAAAGTGCTATCTTCAATATTTTATTATTATTTTATTTATTTATTTTTTGAGACTGGGTAGAGTGCTGTGCTGTCATAGCTCACAGCAACCTCAAACTCTTGGGCTTAAGCAATTCTCTTGCCTCAGCTTCCCAGGTAGCTGGGACTATAGGCGCCCACCACAATGCCCAGCTATTTTTGTTGTTGTTGTTGTTGCAGTTGTCATTGTTGTTTTTAGCTGGCCCGGGCTGGGTTCGAACCTGCCAGCTTCCGTGTATGTGGCCTGTGGCCGGCGCCCTACCCACTGAGCTATGGGCACCGCCCCTAATATTTTATATTGTTTAAGAGAAAAAGACAGCTCTGTTTCTTAGTACTCTAGGATATTCAAAAGTTGATTTTCTTATTATGCAGAGGATTATATTTACGTAACATTTATGAGAAAAGTAGGTTTCATATTTTGTGTGGCTTTTTCTTTTTCTTTCTTTCTTTTCTTTTTTTTTTTTTTGCAGTTTTTGGCGGGGGCTGGGTTTGAACCCACCACCTCCGGCATATGGGGCTGGCGCCTTACTCCTTTGAGCCACAGGGCTGCCCTCTTGTGGCTTTTTCCATCCCCAAATAAAACTAGACTTCTTTATGTAGAAAGAAAGCATATCATAGGAGGAAATACATATAGTAACAAAATTAATTGTACTCAAATTTTCTTCAAAGAGTATACAGGATTTTGCTAGTTATAATAAAATACATCTTTTAAAAAATCAGGGTTGGGAGGAGGAAGAAAGATTATGATTTTAAAAGGTATGAGATGAAGGAAATCTTATTTAAACCAACAAATCCAGAAGCCAGAAATAGCCTACCAATAATCTTTTATTTATTTTTATTTATTTATTTTTTGCAGTTTTTGGCCGGGGCTGGGTTTGAACCTGCCACCTCTGGCATATGGGGCTGGCGCCCTACTCCTTTTAGCCACAAGCGCCGCCCAATAATCTTTTGTAATTGCCAAAAATCTTTGATAATTGCCAAAAATGCTTCCCTGTCACGGACTAATTCCTGACCAGCGTTGAGACACAAGAGGGCAGTGGCTCCCCGGGAACAGCTGCGGGCAGCTCAGGCAGTGGTGTGTCCGATTCGTGGTGACTGACCTTGGGAGAGTCATGTTGCACTTGTAAACGGCCTGTGAAGCCTTGTGCTTTGATTCTTGAAGGCACCCTGTCTATGGAGAATAAAGGCAGAAACAATTTTGCCCTCTGGATGGGGGTTAGGGAAACCCTCTTCTATTGTGACTGGAAAATCTGGGGATCGAAAAGCTGCCAGGGGAGGGTTGGAGCTTAGCTGCCCAGAGCTGCCCCGGAGTCCATGCAGTGATCCATACAGAGAGGGATGCTTCTCTGCGGGTGGCAAGTTAGGAGGAAGCTTCCCATCTTTCTTCTCTATCTTGTCTGCCTCACAAGCCCCCTCTGGTCACAGCCTGTCACTGTGGCTACAGCTTCTGCCCTATGGATCACTGAAGGCAATGCATGTAAGATTCAATATTTGCTTGCCTGTACAGAGTACAAAGACTGTTATACTTTTATTTATTTATTTATTTTTGTGAGACAGGCTCTCTTTTTGTTGCCCAGGCTGGAGCTAGAGTGCAGTGGTATGATCATAGCTCACTGCACTCTACTCTGACTCCCGGAACTCCTGGGCTCAATTGATCCTTCCACCTCAGCCTCCTGAGTAGTTTGGACTACAGATGTGAGCTATTACCACCACCCTCTTTTATTCTTTTTAAAGCACTTTCATGCATGTTTTTGCCCAGGATTTGAAATGGTTTGACTTTCAACTCCCACCTTTTTTTTGAGACAGAGTCTCACTTGTTGCCCTGGTTAGAGTGCTGTGGCATCACAGCTCACAGCAACCTCAAACTCTTGGGCTCAAGCGAGTCTCTGGCCTCAGCCTCCCGAGTAGGTGGGATTACAGGTGCCCACCACAAGGCCTGGCTATTTTTAGGGACAGGGTCTTTCTCTGATGCAGGTTGGTTTCGAACCTGTGAGCTCAAGCAATCCACCTGCTTCGGCCTCCCACAGTGCTGGGATTACAGGTGTGAGCTAGTTTGCCTGGCCCTCAACTCCCACTTTAATGACCTATACTACTAAAATGAAAACTCCACTATACTGACTAAAGCTGATATTAAAAACTACTGAATGGGGCGGCGCCTGTGGCTCAGTTGGTAAGGCGCCAGCCCCATATACCGAGGGTGGCAGGTTCAAACCTGGCCCCTGCTGAACTGCAACCAAAAAATAGCTGGGTGTTGTGGCGGGCGCCTGTAGTCCCAGCTACTCGGGAGGCTGAGGCAAGAGAATCGCTTAAGCCCAGGAGTTGGAGGTTGCTGTGAGCTGTGTGATGCCATGGTACTCTACCGAGGGCCATAAAGTGAGACTCTGTCTCTACAAAAAAAACAAAAACAAAAAACAAAAAAAAACTACTGAATGGGCTCAGTGCCCATAGCTCAGTGGTTAGGGCCCTGGCCACAAACACTGAGGCTGGTGGGTTTGAACCGGCCCAGGCCTGCTAAACAACAATGACAACTGCAACAAAAAAATAGCTGGGTGTTGTGGTCCCAGCTACTTGGGAGGCTAAGGCAAGAAAATCTCTTAAGCCCACGAATTTGAGGTTGCTGTGAGCTGTGACACCATACACCCTATGGAGGGTGAGATAGTGAGACTATAAAAAAACAAAATAAAAACCACTGAATGACTGAGCTTCAGTGCTAGTGACAGCCTGGCCACACGGATGAGGCTGCTGGCTAGTGATACTGATGTGGGTAGAGTGGAAGGGCCAGAATCTTGCTAGCGAGCTGGACTATGAATTCCTTTCTGAAAAAGAAGGGCAGGGCAGCACTGTAGAAGCATTTACCATTCAGGGACTGTCAGAGGCCACCATGCCTGTCAGATTGGCAATGCCTGTCAGATTGGCAATGAGTATTTGTGAGACGGATGACTCTGGTTTTCAATGTGGTTTGAAGATCTTTGGGGAAGGGGAAGGATTCCTTTGTTTGCCTTTGGGTAATTTATTAGGAAAAGCTGTCTTCCCAACCCATATATTTACGTAAGTTGCAGTAAGTCTAAGCCAGGCAGAAAAATCTCTCAAAAGGAGCATTTGCTACATAGTTTTTAGGGTGGTGTGGTTTGCATACACTGGATAAATGCTAATGAAAGTACGTGGAATCGGTGGTGATCAATGAAGCCTTTGTGTCGGGAGGTTTGGTGGCTCCTGTTTTCCACTGAGGACATAAAAAACAAGACACTGAAAGGATCTGGGGTTCTCATTGATGCTGGGTGAGAAGCTTCTCATTTGGACCCTATTGGGAAAAAAATCCGGGCTCTAATAAATCAGTCCCTGGGTGATTTATTATTTGTTGAGCATCAAGGGTGAGCTGGATCCTGTAGGAACATGGGGTACTGTCTGTGCCCACAAGCCCACTTCTCAGGCCTCTTGGTTGACATCATACACAAAGGAGAGTGAAATGAGCAACTGACCAAGGCGTATAACATGAGGCATAGGAAGGCGTGGGATTAATAAAGAGAAACCGTTATTAGGAACAAAATAAATCACATCACCATGGAACTTTGAGTTAATATTGTGGCTAGAAAATAGTAGGTAGTAAGGCGTAATTAGCAATCCTCTGCACCCTTTCAAACTGTTTCTCTCCCTGGGAACTGATATTCCTTCCACCTTCTTTGACTCCCACAGAATACACATCCACTGACCTTTAACCAACGTCAGAACTTCTGTTTATTATCAGCCTTTCAATAAATGGTTGTCAACTTCACATTCTTCTTTTAATAGGCATATTTCCTATAGAAAGATGAGTTCCGTACAGAGATGGAGCATCTAGGCAGATCCCCAGCCACACTACCAGTCTGTGGCGTGCTGTGACAGCTCGCTTTTTACGGAGTCTGGACCTAGCTCTAGAACCTTCAACACAGCACTACAGGCAGCCTGTACAGGCCAATCAACCTTGGCCTCTGAGCTGAGGCCTATGTGGTATCCCTCCCTACCTGAGCAGTGTCATCTGAGTGAGTTGATGATATCATATCTTTTTAATTAGGGTTCTAGAAACCTGCGGATGGATGATAAGGGTGTAAAGAGGCAGATATTAACTCAAGCTTGCTCTACATCACAATTTCTTTCTTTCTTTCTTTTTTTGAGACAGAGCCTCAAGCTGTTGCCCTGGCTGGAGTGCTGTGACATCACAGCTCACAGCAACCTCCAACTCCTGGGCTCAAGCGATTCTTCTGCCTCCGCCTCCCAAGGATTACAGGCACCCACCACAATGCCTGGCTATTTTTTGGTTGCAGCTGACATTGTTGTTTGGCAGGCCCGGGCTGGATTCGAACCCACCAGCTCAGGTGTATGTGGCTGGCGCCTTAGCCGCTTGAGCCACAGGCGCCAAGCCTCTACATCACAATTTCACCCTAGATTCTCTGTCTAACTCTATTTTTTTTTGTCTAACTCTATTTTAATGACAGAAATACGAAATCAGGGTGGCTGACCTACAAAATAATATTTTTAGGAACATTTACTTTAAAATAGTGGAATATTTTCAGGCATTTCTTTTTTTTTTTTTTTTTTTTTTGGATTTTGGCCGGGGCTAGGTTTGAACCCACCACCTCTGGCATATGGGACTGGCACCCTACTCCTTGAGCCACAGGCGCCGCCCTATTTTTAGGCATTTCTAAATGGATCTCCAAATAGCTCATTCATGGAGACTTGCACACAGATTGTCTCCTAACCCCAAGTCAAGTGAAGGCCTCCCACCCCGTAGCAGCGTGAATTTGTTAAATAGAAAAACGTTGAGGAGCTACTGCCAAGGGACGTTTGATAAAGCCACCTGGAAAATAACAGTGCAGTCTATGTGCAGGAATGAGCATTGCAGGGGACTTCCAGGTACTCAGGTGTTGCTTAAAGATCCGCCTGGAATTTGTTCTTTTCCTGCCCCTAAAGTCAGTCTATATACTGTCCCCGATAGAGAAGCAGAGCGAAAAATCATACAGAGAGAAAGAAGAAAGAAGTCTTGGCTGGTCACAGTGAACTTACACCTATAATCCTGCACTTTAGGAGGCCAGAGTGGGAGGGCTGCCGCGCCCAGAGGTCCCAGGTTGCAGTCAGCTATGATTGAATCATAGCACTCCAGCCTAGGCGACAGTGAGACCCTGTCTCTGGTTGAATCATTGCACTCCAGCCTAGGCAACAGAGTGAGACCCTGTCTCTGGAAATTTGATAGAAAGAAGTCCTTTTGAGAGAGTGGCAGCTAAAGCTGGTCCAATACAGAAAGCACCTTGAATAGGAACAAAGTTCTAGTAAATAACAGCAGTAGTTACAGCCACAAAGCCATAATCAATTGTATTCTTGCCCCTCTGTCAACGAAGACAGTAGGTTCTGTTGATGTGGATGGGGGCGCAGAGGCGTGAGTAGGAAGGGCCCCCAGGAGCAGGGGGCTGAGTCAGTCAGTGGCGCAGAAGGCCTGGGCTATGGACAGGTTAGAGCACATTGGTCTTTCCTGTGCCTGAGGATCCATCCTTGGGGACGGGAGAGAGCATCTTGGGGCAGGGGTTGTGATTCCCAGAACAGTGAGGGCCCCTCCCCTGGCAAGCAACACTCCCTGGGTGAGCTGCCAGCAAGGGAAAGGGGAAGGGGCAGCGGCTGGCACCTTGAGGAGGGTCCAGTGGAGCACCACAGAAGAACACCTGATCTTCCCAAGCAGAGTTGGGTAGGGCCCAAAGCCCTTTCCCTGCAGCCTTCCTTAAGGAGAAAAAGGCATTCGGGGAGCCCCCGCCATCACCACCAACCAGCAAGAGTCCGAGAGTTAGTAGTTAAGGCACAGCTGGGGACAGACAAGGCCTCAAGGCAAAGCTGGTAGGGTCACAGGGGCAGCCTCCAAACCGACTGCCAGGCCTGCTGAGTTTGGATTGAGCGCAGCCGGGACAGTGTCCACCAACACTTTCTCCTGGCCATCCCGGGGCAGGATGCAGGCCAGTGGGTCTGCCCAGCCTGGCTCCTTGAAGCACCTCAGGGTGTCAGGCCAGACTCTCGGGTCCCAGTTGGTGCTCACCAGGAGGATGGGTGGGCGCATCTGGGCCATGCTGGTCCATTGAAGCACCTCAGGGTGTCAGGCCAGACTCAGGGGTCCCGCTTGGCACTCACCTGGAGGATGGATGGGCGCATCTGGGCCGGGCTGGTCCATTGAAGCGCCTCAGGGTGTCAGGCCAGACTCGGGGGGTCCCGCTTGGCGCTCACCAGGAGGATGGGTGGGCGCATCTGGGCCGTGCTGGTCCATTGTGGGAGACCCTCGCTGCACGTTCTCAGAGAAGGGTGGATGACAATGGAGAAACGGGGGACAAAGATGCTGTTCTGAGGGGTGGAGCACGTGGAGGCAGTCAAACTCCTCCTGGCCCGCAGTGACCTGCAGGTTCTGCGGCACCAATCGTCCAGCACCGTGGGGACAAGCTGGGCAGGCAGCAGGTGAGTCGGGGCGTCGGTCCCACAGCCCCTGGGCCCACACCCCGCCCTGCCGCTGGGCCACCAGGTGCAGTGCTGCTGTGGAGGTGGCACCTCCTCCTCTTCTGGGCCCCTCTGGATGCAGTGACCTGGTGCCTCCCCTCAGAGGAAGGCAGCAGGTGTGGGCTGGAAAGCCAGGCAGCTCTATGCTTTGTAAAAAAAAATAATAATAAAATAAATAAATAAATATATATATATATCTCTCTCGCCAGGGGAGATGGCTCCAGCCTGAATCTCAGCACTGGGGAGTCTGTGATTTCCTTTGCTTCCCCCCCCCCCTCCCTCCCTCCTTCCTTCTTTCCTCCATCTTCCTTTCCTTCCTTCTATCCTTCTCTACCTTTCTTTCCTTCCATTCTTCTCTTTCCTTCTTCCTTCCCTCTCTCCTTCCCTCCCTTCCTTCCTCTCTCCTCCCTCCCTCTCTCTTTCAGGTGGAGCTCTCACTATGTTGCCCAGGGTGGAGGGCAGTGGCTATTCACAGGTACAATCCCACTTCTGATCAGCACAGGAGATTTTACCTCCTTCGTTTCCAACCTGGTGAGCCTCTGCTTTCTAGAGGTCATCATACTGATACCAACTTAGTGCGGACGCCCAGCCAGCACAGCACACTGCAGCCTGGAATTCCTGGACCCATCCTCCTGCTCAAATAGCTGGGACTACAGCTGCGTGCCACTGTTCCCAGTGACAATTTGTATTTTTAATAAGTTCCTTGCAGATATTGATGGAATTGATAGCCTTATGGGAACTGTGCCACAGTTTCTGACCCCCAAATCCAGATGCATCATCTCAGGCATGGTTTCCTGCATGTTTTAAAAACATGATGGAATGCTTTGAATGAGAATTCACCAACAAGATTCTAGAACATGATTGTTGTACAAATGGGAATCATTCACTTGTTTATTCCTTAATAAATATCTGTTCAGTCAGTATCTCTTTCATACAAGGACGAAGCTAAGTGCTGTGGATACTATAAGTGAGGATAAGATAGGATTTGGTATTGACTAAAACACATTCTGGAGCCAAATTGCCTGAATTCAAATTCCAACTCCAGGGCTAGGTGCCTGTACCTCGGTGATTAGGGCGCCGGCCACATGCACTGGGGCTGGCAGGTTCCAACCCGGCCTGGGCCTGCCAAACAATGACAACTACAACAAAAAAATAGTTGGGCATTGTGGCGGGTGCCTGGGAGGCTGAGGCAAGAGAATCGCTTAAGCCCAAGAATTAGAGGTTGCTGTGAGCTGTGACACCACAGCACTCTACCGAGGGCAACATAGGAAGACTCAGTCTCAAAAAAAAAAAAAAAAATTCCAACTCCACCACTTACTAGCTTGGCCACTTGCCTCAGTTTCCCATCTGTAAAATGAGAATAATGATGACACCTATCTGATAAAGGTCATATGAGAATTAAATGAATTAACATTTGCTAAAAGCAGAGAACACTGTCTGGCACATGATGTATGTTTTTAAAATGTTGTATAAAATGTTGCCTTTGGCTTTGAAAAACTCAAAGCATTAGGCGCCTGTGGCTCAGTCGGTAAGGCGCAGGCCCCATATACCGAGGGTGGCAGGTTCAAACCCAGCCCCGGCTGAACTGCAACCAAAAAATAGCCGGGCGTTGTGGCGGGCGCCTGTAGTCCCAGCTGCTCGGGAGGCTGAGGCAAGAGAATCGCCTAAGCCCAGGAGTTGGAGGTTGCTGTGAGCCGTGTGACGCCACGGCACTCTACCGAGGGCCATAAAGTGAGACTCTGTCTCCACAAAAAAAAAAAAAGTGACAAATAAAGAAACGAGTTAGTGGCACAAAAAGAAATAAGTTTTCTTTTTTTTTTTCTTTCTTCGAGACACAGTCTTACCTTGTCACCCTGGGTAGAATGCTATGGCACAGCAACCTCAAACTCTTGGGCTCAAGCGATCCTCTTCAATTAGCTGGGATTATAGGGACTCACCATAATGCCTGGCTAGTTTTCCTCCTTTTCTTTTTTTTTTTTTTCCTTTTTTTTTGCAGTTTTTGGCTGGGGCTGGGTTTGAACCCTCCACATCTGGCATATGGGGCTGGCGCCCTACTCCTTTGAGCCACAGGTGCCACCCAGTTTTCCTCCTTTAATTTTATTTTGTTATTATTTTTTTTAGAGAGAGAGTCTCAGTTTATTGCCCTCAGTAGAGTGCTGTAGTGTCATAACTCACAGCAACCTCCAACTCCTGGACTTCGGTGACTCTCTTGCCTCCGCTTACCTAGTAGCTAATCCCAATTAGCTGGGATTACTTGCCACCCAATGCCTGGCTAGTTTTCCTCCTTTTATTTTATTATTATTATTATTTTTTAGAGACAGAGTCTCACTTTATTGCCCTCAGTATAGTGCTGTGGTGTCACAGCTCACAGCAACCTCCAACTCCTGGGCTTAGGTGATTCTCTTGCCTCAGACTCCCAAGTAGCTGGGACTACAGGCGCCCGCCACAACACCCAGCTATTTTTTTGTTGCAGTTTGGCCAGGGCCGGATTCAAACCCACCACCCTCAGTATAGGGGCCGGCGCCCTACCCACTGAGCCACGGGCGCCACCCAGTTTTCCTCCTTTTAGTAGAGATGGTAATCTCGATCTTGCTCAAGCAGGTCTCAAACTCCTGAGCTCAAGCAATCTACCTGTCTCAGCCTCCCAGAGAGCTAGGATTACAGGTGTGAGTCACTGCGCCTGGTTAAGAAATAAATTTTCAATGGAAATGTGTTTCTTTATGTCACTCTCTACCTCCCAGTACTGTGAGCTTCTCAAAGCAGAGGACAACATTTTAGGACCATATACTACATTCTCCTTCCTGGGTGAAAGACTCAACTACATCTTGGACTTTACATAACCAATGCAAACAATGTAACCTAATAGTTTCTACCCTCATATTAAAATGAAATTAAGAACAAGGACAGGCTCGGAGCCTGTGGCTCAAGCGGCTAAGGCGCCAGCCACATATACCTGAGCTGGTGGGTTCGAATACAGCCCAGGGCCCGCCAAACAATGACGGCCGCAACCAAAAAATAGCTGGGCGTTGTGGCAGGTGCCTGTAGTCCCAGCTACTTGGGAAGCAGAGACAGGAAACTCGCTTAAGCCCAGGAGTTGGAGGTTGTGTGAGCTGGGATGCCACAGCACTCTACCCAGGGCGACAGCTTGAGGCTCTGTCTCAAAAAAAAAAGAACGAGGACAAATGGCTCAGTGCCGGTAGCTCAGTGGTTAGGGTGCCAGCCACATACACCGTGGCTGGTGGGTTTGAACTCGGCCCAGGCCTGCTAAACAACAATGACAACTGCAACAAAAAAATAGCCGGGCATTGTGGCGGGTGCCTGTAGTCCCAGCTACTTGGGAAGTTGAGACAAGAGAATCGCTTAAGCCCAAGTGTTTGAGGTTGCTGTGAGCTGTGATGTCAAAGCACTCTACCCAGGGCGACATAGCAAGACTCTGTCTCAAAAAAAAAAAGGACAAATGGTAATTGAAACACAGACACACACACACATACACACACACACACACACGGGAAATAAGTTTCCATGGTATGTAGCAAACTGTCTAAGGAAGGGAGGGTAAAGTCCTGGACTTTCTTGGCTGCGGGATGGAATACAGCGGACTGCCGGGGGCTGGGTGGTATCTGCTTGTCACATAGAGCTTCTCCTCTTGGAATCACGCTGGAGGACCGCCAGTAAGTTTTTATCCTTTCCTTTCATAGCTGCTGCTAAGAAAACAACTTCCATTACCATAATATGTAATTACCACAAGTGGTTTTCAAAAACTTTCTATCAAATTTAAATGGTAGTGAAACTTGTTTTAGGAGGCTCCCTGTTTGGACTTTATAGGGTGCAGGAGTAATTTATGTGAAAATAGGATTGGGCAACTGCTCTGCTGTTTGAAACCCTAGGTGGGGCACCATGTGGGTGGGATGTGGCAATGACCTTGTGACCTTGTGACCCACGCATTACCAATGCGTCCCACTTGCATGAGACTTTCTTGGTTTTACCACTGAAGGTCCTAGTGCCTGGGAGCCCTGTCCATCTTGGGCAAAATTATAAAACTGGTCAGCTGTATTGACAAGAAATGGACTTTTTTTTTTAATTGTAGGGGAATCGTTGAGAGGAAATGAACATTTTTTTTTTTTTTTGTAGAGACAGAGTCTCACTTTATGGCCCTCAGTAGAGTGCCGTGGCATCACACAGCTCACAGCAACCTCCAACTCCTGGGCTTAAGCGATTCTCTTGCCTCAGCCTACTGAGCAGCTGGGACTACAGGCGCCTGCCACAATGCCTGGCTATTTGGAAATGAACATTTTAAAAAGAAAACATAGGGCGGTGCCTGTGGCTCAAAGAAGTAGGGCACCGGCCCCATATGCTGGAGGTGGTGGGTTCAAACCCAGCCCTGGCCAAAAACTGCAAAAAAAAAAAAATAATAATAATAAAAGAAAAAGAAAACATAGGGCAGCGCCTGTGGCTCAGTGAGTAGGGTGTTGGCCCCATATACCGAGGGTGGTGGGTTTGAACCCAGCCCCAGTCAAACTGCAACAAAAAAATAGCCGGGCATTGTGGCGGGTGCCTGTAGTCCCAGCTACTCAGGAGGCTGAGGCAGGAGAAATCACCTAAGCCCAAGAGCTGGAGGTTGCTGTGAGCTGTGATCCCACAGCACTCTAATGAGGGCAACAAAGTGAGACTCTGTCTTAAATACATAAATAAAAGAAAACATAACTAATGGTCTCTTAGTTTGGAAAGAACTGATAGATACAGTTGAAATCAACACCCACCAACACGTACTTACTGACTTTCTATTGAGTCAACAGCACACACGTTTCTGTCCTTGATAAGCTACAATCTGATTCAGGAAAACAAGAAATAAACCACAACTAAATCAAGGTACATTTATATATTAGTTCAATACAATCCCAGAAACGATGTTCCCAAATGACTAATGGCCACATCAAGTTTCCACTCTAGAATTGTTACAGGAATGGAGTTCAGAGGAAAGGAGCAGCTCTCATTGGGGCTGGGGAGCTCACGGAAAACTGTCAAAATGGTTATATCCTTTACGACGGTTCAGAAAAACTGGAGGGATTTTAACACCCAGAGATGAAGGTGGATGGTGCATTACAGAAAAATCCACATAGTGGGAAGAAGCACAAGGTAGATCCAGGGACTGGCCCTTGAAAAGGAGGAGGAGGAGGAGAAAGGCCGTGCAGGAAGTTGGTAGTGTTATAGGATGTTCTGGAGCGTCGTGCATTCCCATAAGCGCGATTGGACGACATCTGTCAATTAACCACTTTCCTTCCCTGTGTGAAGAAATACTACCCCCTCCCTAAATCTTTCCATCCCCAAGCCCTAAGTACAAAGCAGTATGGCTCTATATTTTAGCTCTCTACTTTTTTTTTTTTTTTGAGACAGAGCCTCAAGCTGTCACCCTGGGTACAGTGCTGTGGCATCACAGCTCACAGCAACCTCCAACTCCTGGGCTCAAGCGATTCTCCTGCCTCCGCCTCCCACATAGCTGGGACTACAGGTGCCCGTCACAATGCCCGGCTATTTTTTGGTTGCAGCTGTCACTGTTTGGCGGGCCCGGGCTGGATTCGAACCCACCAACTCAGGTGTATGTGGCTGGCGCCTTAGCCGCTTGAGCCACAGGCTCTGAGCCGGTTCTCTACTGTTTTATGACAAATCACTGCAGACTCAACGTGGGCTCCCGTGTGGCTTGGTGGTCTCAGGGAAGTCATTGTCCCCCTTACCCCTCGGGGGAGCCATCTGTGCTGGAAGCCCCCAAGCGGGAGGTCTTAGGCCCCACACTGACAAAGCGACCCCTTCCGCCTCATTCTACTGATTAAAGCAGTCCCTGAGCCACTGATATTCCGGGGACGGGACCACAGGAGGAAGCGTGGCTCCTTAGGGGTCACGGATGTGACAGCCTTCCTCATCCTCTCATAGGCTTCCCAGCACAAGGCTCTTCAGTCAAAAACCTCTCCTGCAACATGGAGACATTACGTAATGTTTATTTTTGTTCTCTAAGCAGAATTATCTCTGCTTAGAGGGAAAAGGCAGCCAGCAATCTTCCCCCATGGAGCACAGAAGCTAAACAGGAAGTTAGGTCCACTGAGTCCCAAAAGCAACATCAAAGGGGACAGCTGTGTAAAGACGGATCAAGGTCCTGCAGCTGGGTGGGGCCTGAGCCCAGGACAGGGGATCTGGAGAGGGAACGCAGTGTTTGGTCTCAGATAGAAGGACTGGCCAGCAGCCCACATCTTTCCTGCAGGACAGCCCAGGATTGGTGCTCACATCCTCAGGGACCAGTAGTAGGAACAGAGAATTCGCCTCTTAGTCATCCACAGAACAGTGTGGGCTCACTTCTGGGCATTCCGGAGCTCCCAGGAGGGAAGCCAGACCCAGCAGGATGGGAAGATTTGAGGTTAGGAGAGCTGTGTTTTCCGATGCAAGATGAATTTTTTTTTTTGCAGTTTTTGGCCGGGGCTGGGTTTGAACCCACCACCTCCGGCATATGGGGCCGGCGCCCTACTCTGTTGAGCCACAGGCGCTGCCGCAAGATGAATTTTTTTTCACGTTTCCTTGCAGAGTTTCCTATAATTAGTGATAATAACTTTTACACTGGTTCTTTGTCTCCCCCGGCCTCCCCTTCCCCTTTTTCTCTTGGACATAAGGTGCAGAGAGTTGAGTTTTAGAAACACCCATTTCAGAACACATTTGCACCCACAGTTTGCACAGAGCCCTTCTCTTTTTGAAAATTTGTTTTGCCGACTCCGCGCCAGCCACCTGCTCCCGGTGCCTGCTGCACCCCCTCGGATGTGACTGGGATGTGCCCGCGAATATACACACACCCTGGTGGCAGATGGAGCTCTGTTTTGTGTCTCATATGCATAAGTAAAAAGGGGGAAGGATTGGGGGCCTGTCAGTTGAGCCCTTGCTCCCTTGTCAGGAGCTTTGGTGATGTCCTACTCAACAGCCTCTGCATCCATGGCTTTGGCCAAAATTTTGTCACCTGCCCATTTCTATTCCTATAGGAGGCTGGAAAAAGTACTCTTTTTAACTGAATGTATTGACATTTGCAGTAAAATAAAGGTTTTAGTAGTAAGGAAAAGGGGGAAGTCTTAGTTCGAGCGGCTATAACAGAATATAGACTTGGTTTCTTCAACAACAGAAACTTGTTCTAGGGGGCTCAGAAGTCCAAGATCAAGGTGCTGGAAGATTCAGTGTCTGACAAGGGCCGGCTTCCTCACAAAAGGCACCTTCCCACTGTGTCCTCACCTGGTGGAGACTGAGAGGGAGACCTTTTGTCTCTTCCTCTTCTTTTTTATTTTTAAATTTTTAAATTCTTTTTTTTGGTCTAGACATTATTGGATTTACTCTTGCACACCTATTTATTCTTGGGCCTATAGTTGTGTCTCTTGAGTGCAGTGAAGGGACATTCCACTGCACCCAGTTTCTCCCCCATGACAGCTGGAAAGGAAACCCCAGGGGCACAGGTACCTCCCACTTTTCAAGCTCCAACATTAAAATCCTGCTAACCCTACACAGAGATGAAACTCGAATCAACAAGCATTTCCTTGGTTCTTGGCACAGAGCTCATTTCACCAGGCCACCGAGAGAAGCTGGAGGGGCTCCTGGCAGAAAGGGTGAAGATGAAAGAGGAAGAAGCAGCAGGAAGTAAGAGGTTCCGCCTCTTTTTTTTTTGCCGGGCCTAGGTTTGAACCCACCACCTCTGGCATATGGGACCGGCACCCTACTCCTTGAGCCACAGGCGCCGCCCAGGTTCCGCCTCTTAAATCCTTCCTTCCTTCCTTCCTTCCTTCCTTCCTTCCTTCCTTCCTTCCTTCCTTCCTTCCTTCCTTCCTTCCTTCCTTCCTCCTTCCTTCCTTCCTCCCTCCCTCTCTCTCTTTCTTTCTTTTTTTTTTTACCAGAAGTTTCTTCTCTTTATTTTAGTTTATTAATAGGATACAGAGTGAACAACTTCTTCTTCTTCTTCTTCCTCCTCCTCCCCATTTTTCCCCTCCGCCACCTCCTCCTCCACTTCTTTCACTTTGTTCTCAAGGTTAGCATCAGCCTAGCTCACACCAACCTCAAACTCCTCCATTCAAGTGATCCTCCTGCCTCAGCCTCCGCGGTAGCTGGGACTATGCAGGTACCCACTTCAACACCTGGCTAATATTTATAATTTTTAAAAATTTTTTTTAATTTTTAATTTTAATTTTTTTTTAAGTAGGGACAGGGTCTTGGTCTAGCTCAGGCTGGTCTCAAACTCCTGAGCTCAAGCAGTCCACCCACCTCTGCTTCACAGAGTGCTGGGATTACAGGCGTGAGCCTCTGCCCTTGGCCCATCTCTTAAATCTCTTCCTGACTTTATTCCATTTTGTGGTCTAAGTTTCCAAACCCTAAAGTGCAATCAGTAATTGCTATGGTCTGAATGTCTGTTTATTTTTGAAATTCATATGTTGAAATCCTAACCACCCCCCAAGTGATAGTATTATGAGGAAGTGGGGCCTTTAGTAGATGATTAGAGCATGAGGGCAGAGCTCTCACAAATGAAATTAGTGCCCTTATAAAAGGGATCCCACAGAGCTAGCTAGCCCTTCTACTACGTGCAGATGTGGCAAGAATGCCCCAGCTACTACCATCTATGAACCAGAGGGCAGCCCTCACCACATGTTGAACCTGATGGCACCTTCAACTTGGAATTCCCAGCCTCAATAACTATGAGAAATAAATTTCTGTTGCTTATAAGCTGCTCGATTTATGGTTTGTTATAGCAGCTTGAATTGACTAATACAATTGCTATACTTTTTTTTTTTTTTCTTTTTTTTTTTTTGGTTTTTTGGCTGGGGCCCGGTTTGAACCCACCACCTCCGGCATATGGGACCGGCGCCCTACTCCTTAAGCCACAGGCGCTGCCCTGCTATACTTTTTTTTAAGTTAAGCAAGTATGTCACTTACTATCTTGAAAAGAAGTATAGGGCAGCACCTGTGGCTCAAAGGGATAGGGTGCCAGCCCCATATACTGGAGGTGGCGGGTTCAAACCCAGCCCGGGCCCAAAAAAAAAGAAAAGTACAGTGAAGATAAACTTTGAAAGAACAAATCCTCTTCAGACTGCTTGAGAAGACCCAGGTAAATGAGAAGAATGGGCTGCTCAGCAGTCAATATTTTTAGAAAATTCGCAGACATACCTTCAGATTCTGCCTGTCATAGCTTTGCCAAATCTGTCACTGCTATCTCACTTTGGGGAATGAGAGCTACTTCCTGCTTTAATGGATTGTAATTCAGCAGCGCCTTCTCATCAGAAAACCCAAACCACCAAGATGCTTGCCCCCACACCATCTACTGGGCTCCAACAAATTCATCTTAGCTCATCGCTCCTGGAAATTGGATTTGTGTGTCTAATTTCTTCAAGTCAACTTGTATGAATTATAGTCTAATAATTGCAAGATCTCTGCATCACAAGCCCAGGAAGCAATTTGGTGAGTGGGTGTCTGCCCTGGGGTTTCCTTTGGCTGTGGTCCAGCTCAGGTGTCTTCCTTCTTAGAAAAACACCAATTCATCCAACATAGAAAACTGGTGCTACACAGGCCAAGATGACTGCAAGGGGCCAATGACCAGTGTGAGGGAGCAGAGAAGGGGAAACACCTCTGTTCTCTTTCTCCAATCCACCCAGATCCAGATCCCGTTCTTGCAAATGTAATCTAAGCCAAGTCCACAAATAATCTGTACTCCGGGCTTCTCTGTTCAGTCTTTTCTCTACTTGGGAAGCTCCTTTCCCATCTTCCAGGTATCTTCTAGTCTCTACCTCTCCATCCAACTATCTCTCTTTTTTAGAGTCTCACTATGTCGCCCTGGGTAGAGTGTCATGGTGTCACAGCTCACAGCAACCTCAGACTGTTGGGCTTAAGTGATTCTCTTGCCTCAGCCTCCCAAGTAGCTGGGACTACAGGCACCCACCACAATGGCCAGCTATTTTTTGGTTGTAGTTGTCATTATTGTTTTAGCTGGCCCGAGCTGGGCTCTAACCCGCCAGCTTCAGTGTACGTAGCTGGAGCCCTACTCACTGAGCTACGGGAGCCAAGCCAACTATCTCTTATTTTAAGAATTACTCACCCCTTTTGGTCAGCCCAAGAGATAGAAGGCTGACAGAGGCCAGGAGTGGCAGCTCACGCCTGTAATCCTACCACTTTGGGAGGCCAAGGTCAGAGAATCGCTTGAGGTCAGGAGTCTGAGACCAGCCTGAGCAATAACAAAACTCCATCTCTACCAAAAATAGAAAAAATTAGCCAGCCATGGTAGTATACATCTGTATACTACATCTGTAGTCTCAGCTACTCAGGAGGCTGAGGCAGGAGGATCACTTGAGTCCAGGAGTTGCAGTGAGCTATGATGACATCACTGCACTCTAGTCAGGGCAACAGAGTGAGACCTTGTCTGAAGCCAACGAACGAAAGAGGCTGTTGGAAACTCAATGTTCTTAATTGTGTCTCCATGTCACCAAGGAATAAAATCTAAGATCAGAGAACTGGAGAGAGTCTCGACAGTGCAATACCAGGGATGACCCAACAGCAGCAGAGGGAGGGCATTTGCAGGGAGCTGGTTGGGTTTCTGAAATCGCTCCATGGAGGCAAAGATGAAATCCACCTAGACTAAAACTGGCTTTGAGGCAAAAAATGCCTGGATTTATTTTGAGTTGGATCTTCCACGATTCCTCAGCCCTGAAAAAAGTTCTCCGTGGCTTACAACCTTACAATTTCCAGTAGCAAAAGTGTCTACCGGGATTTTCCACAAGCTGCCTCCACTGTGTCCTTTTCTCTGTCCAAAACACATACAAAGCCCTGGGTAAACACCTACGGTGTTTGTCAACATTGGATACGTCATTGTGCTTGGATGGGCGTCTAGTGGATGAATCCGGTGAACACATATTAAGACTCCACAGGGGAGTCAGAGGTGAAAAGATGTCCCTACTTGAGGAGTTTATGCTGTATTGGGTAGATAGTCACGTGAACAGGTAAACTAGGATAGCCTGAACGAATTTCAATACTCATACTCGGTTATGCAAGAAACAAAACTTTTCTAATTTTTGCCAATAAGGCTTTCTTTCTTTTCTTTTTTTTTTTTTTTTTGAGACAGTCTCACTATGTCGTCTGGGTAGAGTGCCATGGTGTCACAGCTCACAGCAACCTCCAACTCTTGGGCTTAAGCAATTCTCTTGCCTCAGCCTCAGCCTCCCAAGTAGCTGGGACTACAGGTGCCTGCCACAACACCCGCTATTTTTTGGTTGTAGTTTGCCGGGAGCCAAAACATCTCACAAAAATGCCCCTTACTATCTTGATTTTACGAGCAAACTATTCAGGAATTCAACCGTAAACAGCAACGGTACTTTCCCCTTGCATATCTCCTCAAAAATGCACCCCCCGCCTTAGGGTCCTTCTCCTAGTAATTTTCCAGAAACTAGCCCCCTCCCCGCCCTGCTAGGAACAACCCTTAGTTACTTCCTCGTTTGTGTGCTTATAAGTCCAGCTGAAAAATAAACTCGACGGAGCCTGATCAGACTCTTGACTTGCTCTCATTCTTTCGTGTCTCTTGTCCCCTCATTCGACTGACCCCTTTGTTTCCCAGGTCCCCGTTGAATTCCCCGCGGGCCGGAGCAGTAGTTGTCATTGTTGTTTGGCAGGCCCAGGCTGGATTCGAACCCACCAGCTCCGGTGTATGTGCCCGGTGCCCTAGTGGCTTAGCTACAGGCACCGAGCCCCAGCAGGGCTTTCTTGTTCAGTTAAGCTCTTGTCTCTCCTCTCTTCACCCTCAAGTTGCTTTTCAGTCCTGACAGCTAGGCCATGCCTCCTGTGAGGGGCATTGTGGTGGGTGAGTGGGTGGCCAGGAGCTATGTCTGAAGTCTGGGAGACCAGTAAAGGAAGCTGGTGTTTTTTCCACTAGAGAAGTGATTAAAATTTGAATAAAATATGGTAACACTGGTAAGAATAGAAAACCAAATGTAGATCTGAGAAGGATTTCTAGGACTTATGGCCAGGATTTGATTGCCTGGCTATAAGGTCTGAGGGAGAGAAAGGAATTTTGGCTGATTCTCAGTTTTCTAGTCTGAACATTTGTGTAGATGGCTGCAACCATTGAGGTAGGTGAAAGATGAAGAAGAGATTTCAGAGGAAGATGAGAAGCTCATCCTTCGACATGCTGAACTCAAGGTACGTACTTAGGGAACATCTATTTGGAAACAACCAGTAGGCAGTTGGAAATGTAGGTTTGGAATTCTTAGAGATTAAGAGTTGAAACTCCTCTGCGTATGATTAGTGGGTGAAGACACAGCAAAGGAAAATTTACCCAGGGGAAATGAATAGTATCAGGAGAGCAAAAAAGGACCAAGGAGGGACCAACACCTGCAAAATTAGGACTGAAAAAAGACCATTGAAGTAGAAAGAAAATTGAGAGTGAGTCATGACCTGAGAACCAGGAGAGACAAAAAAGAGATGTGTTTCCAGGATGGAGCTCACAAACACTGAACTAGTTAGACCAGTAGGAAAATGTGTCTCAAGTTACAAGAAGGGTATAATCTAAGCCAAAGAGCCACAAGATCTAAGAGTCTCTTTCTGGTTTCTCCACTTTTGCACAATTCTTCTTCCAAGTCCTGAACTCTCTTCCCATAAAACAGGCAGCTAAGAAATTAGTGTATTACATGTAATAATATAATTACATATAATATGTATAATATGATTAGCAGAACTGTTTTCTTAGATGAATGAAGTTATGTCTACGGGGTTCTTTGAAGTCAGAGGGAAACAGGGCCTTCTTATTTTCTTTTGCACCATTTTTCCATCATCTCTAAAATGAATAGCTCTCCGCAGTTAGTAACCCCACTCTGGACTGAAAAACAAAAGTAGACCTTAAATTTCTTGGCCCCTAGGTCCAGCCTTTGAGTAACACGTTTCAAATGACCACCACCACGTGGCTCCCCAGAGCACATGTCCTCATGTTATTTTTCACATATGAAAATAAACAACATTTCAGCATAAATATAATGCCAATGTCCACAAAAATGCCCACATTTTAAATTTGCAAAATTCACATCATCCTTTCAATATTTGGGGTTTTTTTTTTTTCTTTTTTTAGCACTGGTGCTTCTAGAACTCACCTATTTTTAGAAAATATTGCCATGTATTCGAAATACCTTTCTTGGTACTAATAAAAGACTTAGTATTATCATTCGCCTGGGCTAATTCAATAATTTAGTAGGTCTACCTAAGGAAGTTTGCACCTTGTCCTAAGGCATGGAGTATAAAACTGGCCACTTTGTAATGAACCTTCTGAGAAGTATTCAGGAACTACAAAAGGACGCATATAAGTATAGGGTTTTTTTTCCCCCTATATTGCACCCATATAATATGACCTAAGTAGGGATTTATAAAGCCCTTGCCCTAATACACTAGTCATCACTTATCTGTGTCAGCTCGCATCATTTCTATTACTGAGAGGTGCACTTCGTTCTCAAGGGCACTGTATTATTTACAAGCGGTGTTTCTGCGATGGCGTCATCACCTGCATTTGTGCCTTATTGATAAGAAACTTCTCATGGGCCTCCTTGTTTGCAGAGATGTCACTATCATTCTTTTTCAATTTTTTTTTGTCACTATCATTCTTTACATTTGAGATAATTTGAGGCCATAAAAGCCACCATTAAATGGTGCTGAAGTCACGAAAATAAATCCTACCAACCTACAGGTGGATGGGCGGAAATAGCTTCATCTTCTTTGGGAGTCTTCAGTGTTTGGTAACCAATAGTACATCAGAGGAGATAAGGTGTGTGCGTACACCTTGTAACTTACAAAATGCTCTATAATTATTGCAGCAGTGGTCGGACAGCTGGAATTGAGTTTTTACTCTGTTTTCAGTATTTTGAAGATTACCTGTTGTAGAGTAGATCCTCGTTGAATATTTGTTGAAGGACTCGAGGACTGAATGAGCAGATATACATTTTCTTCCTGTAGGCCTTGTGGACTGCGGGCCAGAAGTAAAAGGCCATTATGAAGACCAATAGGCCCAGGGATGAAAACAATAAGCTAATTGGCAGAAGACAATTTGTCAGCAACAGATGATATACCCTCGCTGTTGCTTTTGGGGAATTAGGAATGGAATATGCATGTGTTTTGGGGGTAAGTGGAGATGAAATACTATCATTTTCCTCTATTTTGCAAGAATGCATTTTAGACACAAAAGCCACACGATGTAACTATGGACCCAGTGATTATTTCCCTTAGGCAGCAGTCGATATAATCTTCCTTTTACCAAATGCCATGTCAGATTAGAATACAATTTTAACTTAAATCTTGGTGTAGAATGAACTTCATTTTACTACCTTTGCATCTTATTCCATACTCGTATCTGTAGCTTAATAAACTGTGTGTCTCTCTGCGTGTGCTTTCTTTTCATTCTTTCTTTTTTGATATTAGCAAAACTATGAATGCAACGCATGCTCTTTCCTAACTAGGTTATTTACTTTAAGTAACTGGCTTTCTGTAATGGAAAAGGCCATGACCCTGGGAGTTGTACATGAAAGGAGGAAATAGGTCTCCTGTTGCCCTAATTTCAGGACTAAACTCTCCTGAGAAGTCTTTGAACTGCTAAGGGTATTAGAAAAGTGATGGTACTTTGACTTGAACCTTCATTATAAACTAGTCCTAACTTATTTGGAAGTACCAAAAGGGAGAAAGTATAATTTTACAACTTTAAGCAGATAAGAAATGAGAGGTAGAGGGCGGCGCCTGTGGCTCAGTGAGTCGGGCGCCGGCCCCATATACCGAGGGTGGCGGGTTCAAACCCAGCCCTGGCCAAACTGCAACAAAAAAATAGCCGGGCGTTGTGGCGGGCGCCTGTAGTCCCAGCTGCTCAGGAGGCTGAGGCAAGAGAATCACGTAAGCCCAAGAGTTAGAGGTTGTTGTGAGCCATGTGACGCCACGGCATCCTACCCGGGGGCGGTACAGTGAGACTCTGTCTCTACAAAAAAAAAAAAAAAAAAAAGAAATGAGAGGTAGAAAGTTCACCTGCAGGGTAGACTAGCCTTTTTTTCTGTGGATTTCATATGGGACAACATACTCTGTTTCCACTATCTATAGTTACAGAATAATCCACTGAAGACACAGTGGCTGCAGCCAGATGGTAGCCTGGCTAGGACCTTCAAGGTGGTATTAGTTCCCGTGTATGGAGCCTTGGGCAGGATTGCTGCAAGGCTGGGAGCTCGCTCTGTGACCTTGCCCTTTCTACAGTCTCTTTGCAGGGTAGCCTGACTTCTTCCCTATCAGTTTAGGACTCCTAAGAGTTCAAAAGTGGAGGCCAGGCCAAGTGTGGTGGCTCACACCAGTAATCCTAGTACTCTGGGAGGCTGAGGTGGGAGGACTGTTTGGTATCAGGAGTAAAAGACTAGTCTGAGCAAGAGCAAGACCCTGTCTCTACTAAAATAGAGAAAAAATTAGCTGGATGTGACGGGTGCTATTCTCCAGTAGTTCCAGAGACTCGGAAGGCTTAGAGAGGAGGATCTCTTGAGCCCAGGAATTTGAGGTTGCTGTGAGCTATAATGACACCACCCTACAAAAAGTGGAAAACTTCTTTAGGCTTAGAGCTAGAATTAGTACCATGAATGCCATTTTTGTCATATTCTATTGGATAAGTGAGGCATGAGGTTAGCCCAGATTCTGTGAGAGGCTATGCAAGCATTTAACTCCAGGAGGCATTGTTCAATCGGCGCTGTCTTCAGAGACCGGCTACTACACATTGTTCTAGAGTAGCGGTTCTCAACCTGTGGGTTGCGACCCCTTTGTAACAATAAAAATACATTGTGGCCTTAGGAAGGTTGAGAACCACTGTTCTAGAGCGAAGGAGTTTGATATACATGAGTCATGGAGCTAAACTATGTGTAAGGTATAGACAATATATTATTTCTTATTTTTGGTAAACGTATGCACATGAATTACTGTGCAAATGGTTACTCATTAGAGATGAGGGCATAAGACCCTTAAAATAGCTGGAAGGTTTGAATTAAAGGAGATTCTATTTTTATTATTTTTTTAGAGACATAGTCTCACTGTTGCCCTCCATAGAGTGCCGTGGCTTCACCTCACAGCAAACTTCAGCTCTTGGGCTTAGGCGATTCTCTTGCCTCAGCCTTCCGAGTAGCTGGGACTACAGGCGGCGGCCACAACACCTGACTATTTTTTTTTTTTTTTGGTTGCAGTTTGGCCGGGTCCGCCTTTGAACCTGCCACCCTTGGTATATGGGGCAGGTGCCCTGCTCACTGAGCCACAGGTGCCATCCATTAAAGGAGATTCTAAAAAATAACCTAGATTGGGTTTTCTGTGCCTGACCTGGTGCTGAATTATGATTCTCAAATGCCAAATCACCTGGGCCTCTTGAGAAACCATTTGCCTAGCTGGGGCTCAGTTAGCCGTGCTGGTCAGGGCTGGGACATCTATGCTCTGCTGTCCATCACTCTGGGATCAGGTGGGTCCTGGAATGTGAAATGCGGCTGCTGAAAGAGGCCCTACCCTGATGTGAGTGGGCGACTCCTTCCCCTCCAGTAGAGCCTGAACTCTTAGGTGAGAAGTTGAAGACGTCCCCAGAGACTCAGTCGTGAGGTCAGGGGAGAAGTGAAGGCTAGCAGCCTCACTATCTGATTGCAGGCTGAGGTTTAAGCTAAACTGTGTTGCACAAGGGGCTCCTGTGGAAAGTCTTAGACCTACCTGTCAAGTGTCTACGCCTGTGTTACAATTCCCTTATGTTAATTGGCAGTGTCTAGAATGTCGTGAAACATTTTTTTTGAGACACAGTCTCACTCTGTTGCCCGGGCTAGAGTTCCATGGCTTCAGCCTAGTCCACAGTTACCTGAAACTCCTGGGTTCGAACAATCCTCCTGCCTCAGCCTCCCAAGTAGCTGAGACTATAGGTGTCCACTTCCACACCTGTGTAGTTTTTCTACTTTTAGTAGAGATCTAAAAATAGATCTTGGGTCTTGCTCTTGCTCAGGCTGGTCTCGAACGTCCAAGCTCAAGCAATCCACCCGCTTGGCCTGCCAGAGTGCTAGGATTACAGGAGTGAGCCACCAGGCCTGGCCTGTTAAATATTTTAGCTGGTACTCTGTGGAAATAAGGGAAAGGTCTGTGTCTGGTTGGGATTAGCAGACAATGAGGAGTGGTAGCCACCGGAGAGAGGGTATTTTTAGGAACCTCCAGGGCAAGGGACATATGGTGGTCGAGGCTGGCTTTAGGATGAATCAATCACTGCTAAGGAGGCAGAGGACAACTAGGATAGATTTCAGAAGCGAATGCACATTTTCCAGACATTTCCAGTGACAAGGCAAACTAATCGAGGGCTTAGGTTAATATAATTTGCAATGTGAATTTGGTAGGGGAGCCTCCTAAATTGTCATCTCTCACAGAAAAGGCCTAGGCCAATGCATTTAGTTTACAGTGTATGTAAGATATACATCATAGCAAAGAGCGATTACTATAGGTCGTAGGAATTCTAAAATCCCTTTACACACTCCGTGTGTGTGTGTGTGTACACCCACACACTTGCACATGCAGAGCCACCAGATCCTCCCACTGCGGGGTCTTTCCTCAGCCTTCTCTCACACTCCCCTTGCTTGATCTGAGCTGCTTGTGGCCACTCTTCCAACTAACTGGGGACCTGGGGTTTTAGCTCTCCTGCCACCTTAGTCCATGCCGGCTTCTATATCAAAATATGAAAAATCGAGTAGCAAATAGACAACAGAAATTTGGAGCTGAGAAGTCCAAGATCAGGGTGCCATCAGATTTGGTGTCAGGTGACAACGCACTTTCTGGGTCATAGATGGTGTCATCTTGCTGTGTCCAAACAGAGTGGAAGAGGTGAGCGCCCTCCATTGGCCCTATTTTGTAAGAAAACTAATCCCATTTATGAAGGTTCTGCCCTCATGACCTGGTCACCCCTCCCACAAAGGCCTCACCTCCTAATAGTATTGCTGTGGAGACTAGTGTTTCAACGTACGAGTTTTAGGAGACATAGATGGTAATACTTAACTTTTTAGGAAAAGGAATTTTCTCTTGATTGATTATTTCGTTGCTTTTGGCTGATTTCGAGGAAGAAATGATGAGAAATACTGCCTTTATCATCATGTTCAAACCAGAAATCAACTGAAAACAATTCTCCTGTTTCCGGTGTTAACTAGGCTCCTGCCAACCTTGTCACAGTCATCCAGCCTATATGTCTGTGCAGGCCGCAATCAACTTTGGAACTCTGTTGTTGCAGGAAAACGGCAATTAAAACAGACAGACACATACAGCAATATATAGGGAGGAAACTTTAATTGCCAGGGAGAACTCAGGTGCCTCAAGGGGTGAGATGCTGAGTTCTGGGAACAGTTTTTTTCCAAACTCTTTTGTACCTTTTTTAAAAATTCAATTCAGTATCAGCTACATAGTTATGGCTACACATGTTAGAAACCAGGGTATTGTTCTCAGTTACAGAGTCTTTTTTTCTTCTGTTTTTCTTTTTTTTTTTTTTTGTAGAGACAGAGTCTCACTTTATCACCCTCGGTAGAGTGCCGTGGCATCACACAGCTCACAGCAATCTCTAACTCTTGGGCTTAGGCGATTCTCTTGCTTCAGCCTCCCGAGCAGCTGGGACTACAGGCGCCCGCCACAACGCCCGGCTATTTTTTTGTTGCAGTTTGGCCGGGGCTGGGCTTGAACCCACCACCCTCGGCATATGGGGCCGGTGCCTTACTCACTGAGCCACAGGCGCCGCCCTTTCTTCTGTTTTTCAAGGTTATTTCAGCTCAGTATAAAATTTGTTCTTCTCTTTAGAGGAGTTCTTCCGTAGCTGACTGCTGCTTTCTGAGGATCGCTAAGAAGTATAAGATTTATTTCTCTTTCCTCATTATCTCATAGAGGCTTTAAAATTAAACCAGGAAAGTAAAAAAACAAAAATATAAAGCAGGAAAGTCTAATAGAGATATTAAGAACATACCATTAAAAAAAATCTGCGGGGGCGGCGCCTGTATCTCAAGGAGTAGGGCGCCGGTCCCATATGCCAGAGGTGGCGGGTTCAAACCCAGCCTCAGCCAAAAAGCACAAAAAAAAAAAAAAAAAAAAATCTGCCGTCATTGAACATACAGGCTGCCATTACAGTATTTACTCAAGGAACAGCCAAGGGCATCAGGGCATTTTTAGTAGGAGGTGGTAGGTGAGGGCATCATGGGAATTGTTAAGTGCAAGTTTCTCTCCATCTCTCACTCAGTGAAGAAGTGGCCTTACCCTACTTAAAGCAATTGCAGGTACTTGAAACTTCCAAAAAAGAATGAGGGAGAGGCAAAAAAAAAAAAAAAAATCTGTCCTAAAAAAGTTGATCATTTGTTCATGTGGACTTTTTTAATTCATTTTGATTTGTTAGAATATTGCATTAAAAGATCATTTGTCCTTATTAGGGACTGTTTGGGCATCCCCTTACTAGGCTCACTCTAGTCCCAGCCCTGCAGGGGCCTCAATTTATTTATTTATTTATTTGTTTATTTTTTTTTGGGGGGGGGATTCATTGAGGGTACAATAAGCCAGGCTACACCGATTGCAATTGTTAGGTAAAGTCCCTCCTGCAATCATGTCTTGCCCCCATAAAGTGTGACACACACCAAGGGGGCCTCAATTTAAAAAGCGTTCTGGTAAGAGTCCTTCAGCTCACCTGTGGCACTTTGGAATCAATTAAAAATGTTTTCATATAACTTTTCAGGAACATAGGTGGGACATAACAAAAGGTACAATCCTCCTGTATTTTCTTTCTTTGAAGCCCAGGGCATTTACTATCAAATGCCTACAACACCAGAGTCTCCAGCTCCTCCTGCTGCAAAACCCCTTCTCAGCCAACAGGCACTCTTTATTCTGAAGAGTGGGAACTAAAATTCAAGTTATGTAAAAACAACACTTTTTTTTTTTTTTTTTTTTTTAAGAGCCAGAGTTTTAATATCTTCCTTTGCTCTGGTATTTATTCACAGTGACTTTTTAAATAAACTGGTCTAACAGAAACTGCCACCGCAGGAAGCTGGGCCCCAAATAAATAATAACTACGTTGGGAGGGGAAAGCACTTGGATTCAGCCCTTAACAGGCTCCCAGCAAGTGAAACATGGGTCTTTGCAGAGAAGCCATCCCCACCTTATCACCGAAAGCCAAACCTTGGCGGTTAGCCCCTGGCCTCCACCCCAGGCTTTCCCTCCTAACAGTCACTTCTACTTCAAGGCCAAAGCCACAGCTCCACAGAGGCTGGGCTGGACTGCTGCAGCCAGGGCTCTCACACTGGGGTACAGGGCACACGGGGGAAGCGGCTGGGACTCCCCAGCTGCCTGGTGGCTGGTCGACTGGGGAAATGCAAGTGGATTCTGTCAAATAGAAGACTAGTAAAACAGGCCAAGAGGGAAGAAGGCAAGAATATAATTTGTATTTGTGCTTTTTTCTTAAAATTTTCAGAATAAACAAAAAGAAAAAATTTTTTGCAATATTACTGGGGTCCAAACATTTTGATTACATAGATTGCTTTTGTGCAGTTTGAGTCAAAGCTCTAAGTGAGCCCTTCACGGGCTAGTGCGCGTTGTACCTCATAGGTGTGAAGTTACCCCAAGTCTTTGGGTTTGATTCCTCATGAGTAATATTTTTTTTAACATCCAAGATCTCAGACACAAAACAAGTTGTGGAATCTACTTCCCCAGCCAGTGGGAAAAGTTTCTTGAGGTCATTATTTGTGGACAGGGTAGTTTTTTTAACATTCCAAATTTATTCAGAGTCCAGATTTCAGCTCTCCTGTTCCACAGGGGTAAAGGTCAGCATGTTTTCTGCCCCTAACCCAGTCTCTGGGATTTATATTTGAGCCTAAAGTCCACTCAGATTGATTTTGGATGGAAAGCAAGTGCTAAGAAATAATGAAATCAAAGGAATGACAAAAAGTGTTTTACTGTGTAAATGCTAAATTTGAGGTGATATGTGAATTTGAGTTTGTTGGAGAGGCTATTTTTCACTCTATCTCCCTATAAAGGACACCATGGTGTTATTTGTTACATGTAATTTAAAAGCATATTAAATATTCATGTGGCAAGGCTGGGGCCAATTTGGGGCAAAGTCATGAAGTTCATAAGTGGAGGATGCCTCCCAAGTCTTATTGGAGCAGGTTAGGAAGGGCGGCCTTGTGGTGAAGTGGAAAAACTGACATTGGAGCCAGGCAAGCCTGGGTTCAAGCTCCTTCTTTGACTCTCACTGCTCTGAGTTCAGGAAAGTCAGTAAACCTTTCTGAGCCTCAGTTATTTTTCTATAAAATAAGGCTACTAGTGATCACCCTTCAGTATTGTTGAAAGTATTAAATTATGTTAAGTATAATAGGTGTTATATGATATACACAATCAGCTTATATGAATTCAACAACACTTGTTCTTTTCTACGTTTTTTTTGAGACACAGTCTCACTTTGTTACCCTAGGTAGAGTTTTGTGGCATCATAGCTCACAGCAACCTCAGATTCCTGGGCTCAAGTGATTCTTTTGCCTCAGCCTCCCGAGTAGCTGGGACTATAGGCACCTACCACAATGCCTGGCTACTTTTAGACGGTGGTCTTGTTCTGGCTTAGGCTGGTCTTGAACCTGTGAGCTCAGGCAATCTGCCTGCCTTGGCCTCCCAGAGTGCTGGGGTTACAGGCGTGAGCCACTGCGCTCAGTCACTTTTTCTACTTTTCCCTCTTTTATGAATGCCTCTTTTTTATATGTAATTTTCTTTTTTCTTTTTTTTTTGTGGTTTTTGGCCGGGGCTGGGTTTGAACCCGCCACCTCCGGCATATGGGACCGGGCACCCTACTCCTTGAGCCACAGGCACCGCCTATGTAATTTTCATTATGTATGTAAGGACTATGTTTTACATTTACACACACATATTAGCATTTAGATTATTTCCAGTGTTTCATTATTATAGAGCATGCTTATTAGCATAAAAGAATATATCTGTTCCTTCTCCACTCCCAGCGCTTCACTTGACTAACCTTAAAAAAAGGGGTGGGGTGGCGCCTGTGGCTCAGTGAGTGGGGCGCTGGCCCCATATACTTAGGGTGGCGAGTTCGAACCTGGCCCCGGCCAAACTGCAACAAAAAATAGCCGGGCATTGTGGCAGGTGCCTGTAGTCCCAGCTACTCAGGAGGCTGAGGCAAGAGAATTGCCTAAGCCCAGGAGTTGGAGGTTGCTGTGAGTTGTGATGCCACAGCACTCTACCGAGGGCAACAAAGTGAGACTCTGTCTCTAAAAAACAAAAGGAATACATTTCTCTATGTGACTCTACATATACAGTATTTTCTGGATGATTTAAAAAATTGTCAAGATTCCCTTTGACCATAAGCAACTTTTGAACCCACCACCTCCGGCATATGGGGCCAGTGTCCTACTCCTTTGAGCCACAGGCACCGCCCTAGGAGGGGTTCTTTTAATCTCAGAAGGTTCTCAGCACACATTAGCTTTCAGATTTCTACTACAATGCTGGCTGCTGCCATGCTCACGCTGCCTCTCAACTCCTGTGAAAGCAAAGCACCCAACACCTTTATGTTAAAGTTGGCGATCATTGCTCACTGCCATGGGCACTGTACTGCAGTGCACTGGAGTGGGGGTGGTGGAGCACAGGCAGCAAAGACCAACCCAAGGGCTGTGTGGAAGCATGTTAGGTGGGAGTGGGAGTGGTGCTCTGAAGAAGGTGGGCAGGAGCTTCTCTGAGTCTTAAATGTTACCAGGCAACCACCAACTTCATGAAAGGCCAGCCCCGTGACTAGAGAATCATTAGCTTAGTGATTCTATTATCCATCTTTAGTCCTCCATGTCAGAGAATTTAGAGACACATGGTCTATTTGCAGTGTACGGATGTAGTATATATTTTTTAATCAACCCCCTATTGATGGACATTCAGATTATTTCCAGTGTTTCATTATTATAGATCATGCAGGAGTGAACATCTTAACAGACATGCTTCTGAACTCTTAGAGAGATGGAAGCCAGAAAGCCAGGCTGGCGCGGCACTCTGGGAGGCTGAGGCGGGTGGATCGTCTGAGCTGAGTTCGAGACCAGCCTGAGTCTGACCGAGACCTCTGTCTCTAAAAAGAGTCCGGTGTTGTGGCCGGTGCCTGTAGTCCCAGCTTCTGGGGAGGCTGAGGCAAGGGGATCATTTGAGCCCGAGAGGATAAGGTTGCTGTGAGCTGTGAGGCCATGGTACTCTATCCAGGGCAATAAAGTGAGATTCTGTCTCAAAAAATAAAATAAAATAAATGAAAGAAAGAAGGAAAGAAAGAAAAAAGCAAACAGAGAGATAGAAGGAAAGACAGAAGCAACGAAAAAGGAAGGAAAGGCAGAAAGTGAAAATGAAGGAGAGAAAGAAAAGAAGGAAGGAAGGGGAAAAAGAGAAGTCATTGGGATTAAAATCTCAGAAGTTTATTTTATCTTATCTTTTTTTTTTTTTTTTTTTTGCAGTTTTTGGCTGGGTTTGGGTTTGAACCCACCACCTCTGGCATATGGGGCCAGCGCCCTACTCCTTTGAGCCACAGGCACTGCCCGAAATTCTCAAAAGTTTAATTGCTGTCAAAGGTATGCCTATTAAAAATGTTGTGCACATTAACAAAGTATTTCCTGTCAAATTTGTAGCAATGTATACGCTTAATAAGAGTGCATGGGTATTTCCTATATCCTTGCCAATACTGCTCATCAACCACTTTTGTATGAGACCATGGGCGCGCTGGGGGTGGTGGTGGGGGTTTCACCTGATTTTATTCCCGGCTTTATTGAGATATAGCTGACAATTAAACATTGTGCCTGTTTAAGGTATCCAACTTGATGATTTGCTATGCATATACATTGTGAAATATTCATCATAATCGAGCTCATTAAAATGTCCATCATCTCACATAGTTAGCATTTTTCTTTCTTATTTATTTTTATTTTTTGCAGTTTTTTTTTTCTTTTTTGGCTGGGTCTGGGTTTGAACCCACCACCTCTGGCATATGGGGCCAGCGCCCTACTCCTTTGAGCCACAGGTGGCTTTTCTTTGTGAGAACACTTGAGATCTCTTGGCAAATTTTAAGTACACAATACAATGTTGGACCTGTAGTCACCTTGTTGTGCATTAGATCTCCAGAACTTGATCACCTTGCATAACTGAAACTTTGTACCTTTGACTAACATCTCCCACGCCCCATCCCCACAGCCCCTGGCAACCACCCGTTTATTCTCTGTTTCTGGAAGCTTGACTGTGTTAGATTTCACATATAAGTGAGAACATGCAATATTTGCCATTCTGTGCCTGGCTCATTCCACTTAGCAGAATGTCCTCCAAGTTCATCTATGTTGTCCCCAATGGCAAGATTTCTTTACTTTTTAATGGCCGAATAATAGTCTACATATATATATATACCACATTTCCTAACAATCACTGACATTTTGGTTGTTTCCACATTGTGGTTCTTGTGACTAATGTCGAAATGCCTGTGGCAGTGCAGAAATCTCTTCAAGACTCTGATTTTATTTCCCTTGGGTTTATGCCCAGAAGTGAGATGATTGGATCATAATGCAGTTTTATTTTTAATTTTTTGAGAAAACTTCACATTGTTTTTCTTAATGGCTGTACCCCAACAACAGTGTATGATGGGTCCCTCTTCTCCACATTTTTGCCACCGCCTGCTATCTTTCATTGTTCCGATAATAGCCATTCTAACAGGTGTGAAGGGACATCTCACTGTGGTTTGGCTGGGCACTTCCCTGAAGATTAGTGAGGGCAAATTCCTTTTCACATACCTGTTGGCCATTTATATGTCTTTTGAGAAATGTCTATTCAGGTTAAACTCCCACTTTTGAACTGGTTTATTTGGGGATTTTTTTTTTCTATCAAGTTGTATAAGTTTCTCTCATCTTTCATTTATTGATCCATTATCAGACATATGATTCACACATATTTTTTACCATTGCAAATGGCAACACTTCCTTACTTTATAATGGCTGAATAATATCCTACACATATATGTTTATGTAGACACATGCGTACGTATATGTATCACATTTCCTAACAACCACTGACATTTTGGTTGTGTCTATATGGCGCCTACTGTGAATAACGTTGATGTGCCCATGGCAGGGCAGAAATCTCTTCAAGGCCCTGACTTTATTTGCCTTGTTGGATCATAATCTCTTTGGAGATGCCCATCAAGACCACAATGAGATGTCACTGCACATCTACTAAAATGGCTATTAGGGCCTGTGGCTCAAAGGAGTAGGTTGCTGGCCCCATATGCCAGAGGTGGCGGGTTCAAACCCAGCCCCGGCCAAAAACTGCAAAAAAAAACACAAAACAAAACATTAAAAGATTTATATTTCCAAAGCTCCGTCACCTGAGATTCAGATTGTGCCTCCTACAGCACAGCTCAGGGTGTGGGTTGTGAGCAGGTGGCACACAGCCTTCTTCACACAGCGCCATAGGAAATAGGACACAGAAACCGGAGCCAGCGATAACACGATCACGCCTGCCATGAGTAATAAATTCCTTCAGCTCTGACCCAGGATCCTGGGTCTTCTGCCAGCATCCATAAAAGCCTGGCAGGCTAACTTACTAGCTTATGAGGAGGATAAAATCTCAGACCCTTCATAGTTCTTGACACTAAGTTGCTGGACTTACAGACTTATTAGTTTTTTTAGACAAAATTACTAATAAACAGAATTATTGGGTATTTTCTTTGGTGTAGGAGCACTGTGATAAAGTTACTGAGACATTGCGGTGCTCTGAACTGAGAAGTCTGGGAACTTCAGTGCATTGTTCTCATCTGATGTTTGAAGTTAAGGCCCCTCACTTTGGCTCAGTGCTTGTAGCTCAGTGGTTAGGGCACTGGCCACATACACCAGGGCTGGCGGGTTCAAACCTGGCCTGGGCCTGCTAAACAATGACAACAACAACAAAAAAATAGCTGGGCATTGTGGTGGGTGCCTGTAGTTCCAGCTACTTGGGAGGCTGAGGCAAGAGAATCCCTTAAGCCCAAGAGTCTGAGGTTGCTGTGAGCTGTGACGCCACCGCACTCTACTGAGGGTGACATAGTGAGACTCTGTCTCAAAAATAAAAGACCTGCGATTTTCCAGCATGTAGGGAGGGAGAAGGGAGAAAGTTCAAGGAGGCACGTTTTCTTTTCTTTTTTTCTTCTTTACTTTTTTGTCCCAGTATCGATAAAGGCAGCAATTTGTTTTTAAAAGCAAGCCGGACACAAGTCACACACATCCGTCCAGCTCACATTCCATTGGCCAAGTAGTCATGACCACAGCCAGTGTCAGGGGCATGTCTGTGCCTGGCTTACAGTCTAGATCTATGGAAACAGAGGATATGGATTTTAGTGGACAATACCAGTCACCGCCACTGAGATATTTCCCTGTGGTTAATTATTACTCCCTGAAATAATACTCAGGGCTGAGATGTGTAAACAATCTTTTAGCGTTTTCACTGTGAGCTGGCTCTGTGTGTAACTTTTCTCCTGGCAGACATTGCCTTGGTGATCTCTGCAGCTCCCGCCCGCCCTTTCTTTCTTTCTCTCTCTCTCTCTCTCTCTTTCTCCATCTTTCCCTAATCTTAACTGCCCGGAACCTTTTAAGAAGAATTTCAGAATTTCTGTAAATGTGGAATATAAAGGTCTTAGCAAAATAACTAAGAAAATGCTACAAAAGCTGTGTTAACTAATGTGATGAAAATGCGTCAAACGATCTATGAACGAAGTGTATGGTGCCCCACGATCATACTAATGTACACAGCTATGGTTTAATAAAAAAATAAAAAGAAAAAAAAGAAGAATTTCTGGGATTCTCGGCTTCTTGTATTGGCTTTTGAGCTCTTGGTGGGGGGTCAAGCAGCCAGTCAGCCAGGACACTGGACTCACCTTCACAGAAAAATGAAGGGGAGAAGCTGAGTTTTGCACTGAATACAGGAGGGGACCCAGGCTTTGATGGACCTGAGGCTTAAATAATTTGGGGGTCATCCTTAAGAAAAAGAATATAAAATTAAGCATATATAAATAAACAATATTGATTATTCATTATTTATTTAAATACATATTCATTTGGAATGAGTAAAGAAATCATAATAATTTTCTTTTGTGTGTGTGTGTGGTTTTTGGCCGGGGCTGGGTTTGAACCCACCATTTCTGGCATATGGGGCCGGCGCCCTACTCCTTTGAGCCACAGGTGCCGCCCTCCTTTTTTTTTTTGTAGAGACAGTCTCACTTTATCACTCTCAATCGAGTGCCATGGCATCACACTACTCACAGCAACCTCCAACTCCTGAGCTTAGGCGATTCTCTTGCCTCAGCTTCCCGAGTAGCTGGGACCACAGGTGCCCGCCACAACACTGGGCTACATTTTGTTGCAGTTTGGCCGGGGCTGGGTTTGAACCTGCCACCCTGGGCATATGGGGCTGGTGCCCTACCCACTGAGCCACAGGCGCCACCCATCATAATAATTTTCAAATGTAAAAATGCTGGGAAATATTATAAATGTATCAAATGTTTTTAAAAGACCATCCTTTTTTTTCATGAACTGTTCAACACGTCTTTATATATTTTTAAGGTAATTTTTATATGATTGATAATTCTAAAAATTCATCTGAAATTATGGCCAGGCACAGTGGCTCACGCCTGTAATCCTAATACTCTGGGGTGACAAGCTGGGAGGATCGATTGAGCTCCGGAGTTTGAAACCAGCGTGAGCAAAGCAAGGCTCCATCTCTATTAAAAATAGAAAAATTGGGTGCCGCCTCCAGGGCGCTGGAACCCGTCCGGGCGCGGGTGTTTGAAGCTGCCCCGGGGTGGGCGATGCTGTCGCAGCGCCAGCCTGCCCCCGCCGCGCCACTGCCGGCCTTGCAAGGGCCTGGAAACAATGAACGCAAATCAATGGCCCAAATGTCTTCAGGAAGCTCTGGAGCTCCTTGCTCTGTCTTTCCCACTAATCCCAGGTCCTCGCCTCAACCAGCCTGGGGTATTCCACTCTGGTTTTAATAGGATGATATAGCACTTGGGGATAAAGATGCTGCCCAGCAGCCCTGCGGTGGAGGCCAGGATAGAGAAGATCTCTACAGCCACTGTGGACTTGCCCCGCGCGCTGTGGTACAGGGGCAGGAAGGTTGTCCAGACGCTGCAAAAGAGCAGCATGCTGAAAGTGAGGAACTTAGTCTCATTAAAGGCATGGGGCAGACCCCTGGCCAGGAAGGCCACAGAAAAACTGAATGCAGCGAGGAGGCCCAAGTAGCCCAGCACACAGGAAAAAGCGATGCCAAGCCCTCCTGGCACTGGATGACAATGTGGCTGGGTTCTGAGACTGTGTCCCTATCTGGGAAAGGTGGGGAGGTGCCCATCCAGACCCCACAGAGAACAACCTGCACTAAGGAGGCAACAAGGACCACCAAGGTGGAGGCGTTGGGTCCCAGGCACATCTGGACCCTGTCCCCTGGTCTGGTGATCCTGAAGGCCAGGACCACAGTGAGGGTCTTTGCCAGGATGGAGGAGACAGCCACAGTGAACACAATGGCAAAGGTGGTCTGGCGGAGGAAGCAAGTGGCAGCGGTGGGACGGCCAATGAAGAGTAAAGCAGAGCGGGCACAGAGGGCCAGAGAGGTGAGGAGCATGTAGCTGAGAGCTCTGTTGTTGGCCCTGACCACTGGTGTGTCCCGGTGCTTCAGAAACACCCCAAGGACCAGCACCACTAGCCCAGCCAGCATGAGTGCTACCGAGGCCAGCGTGAGGCCCGTGGGCTCCTCAAAGGCCAGGAAGGTCTCTGTCCTAGGCAGGCAGCTGTCTCTGGTGCTGCTCGAGTACTGTTCCTCTGGGCACGGAAGACATTGCTTCATGTCTGTGGGACACACACAGACCCTGTATCTGCAACGTGACAGTAATGATACCAGCCATGTGGAGGGACGCTCCCTGTGCACCCTGCAGAGTGTTTCACATCTATTAATGTGTTGATGGATTGTTCTGAACTGCTAGTGCCAGGATGGGCCACATTAGACCCTGCGGCACAAAAAAAACCGTGCAGCCTACATACATATTTGTATTTGGGCTTTTCAGTTGTTAAATTTTTCCAAGTAGTAGCAGTAACTGTTCTTATTAGCAATTGCTGTGGGCTGAGTTATGTGCCTCCCCACCCAGTATTCATATAAGTTCTGACAATTAAGTTTGCGAACTTGCCACCAGCTGCTTATATTGGCATACTGTACAAACAAAAAGGCTTCATAGCCTTGGTATATCAGTGTCTCAGCATTGTGTTCCTATCAACATGTGGCGATGTCTTGCTGAGTGGAGTTCATTATTGTTGTTTCCTGTTTTTGTTTGCCATCATGAGAATGTTAGAGCTTGAATTAAAGCAATGAAAAAACATTTAAAAAAATAGAAAAATTGGGTGGTGGGTTCAAACCCAGCCCCAGCCAAAAAAAAAAGAAATAGTTTAAAAATAGAAAAATTAGTTGGGTTTGGTGGTGGGTGCCTGTAATCCCAGCTACTCAAGAGGCTGAGGTAGGAAGATCACTTGAGCGCGGGACTTTGATTTTGTAGTGAGCTATGATGATGCCACAGCAATCTATTCTGGGTGACAGAATGAGATCTGGTCTCAAAAAAAGAAAGAAAGAAAGAAAGAAAGTAAAGAAAAAGAAACCATTAATCTGAAATTCAGGTATACAGAAGAGAAATTTAAAAAAAATTTTTTTTTTAGAGACAGAGTCTCACTTTGTCACCCTTGGTAGAGTGCGGTGGCGTCACAGCTCACAGCAACCTCCAACTCCTGGGCTTAGGCGATTCTCTTGTCTCAGCCTTCTGAGTAGCTGGGATTACAGGCACCTGCCACAACGCCCAGCTATTTTTTGTTTGCATTTTGGTCAGGGCCGGGTTTGAACCTGCCACCCTTGGTATATGGAGCTGGTGCCCTACCCACTGAACCATAGGTACCGCCCAACAGAAGAGAAATTTTAAGTTGCTTTTCAGAAGACCCAGCCAGCCTTGGTGTATGTGGCTAGTGCCCTACTCACTGAGCTAGGGCCCTTAAGTTGCTTTTTAAATTGAGCTATACAATTGTGTAATCAAATTACTTACATATTACTTAGATCGATTTATTAATGAATACGTGTAGGAGTTTTGACACGTGAACATTTGCTTCTTCAGGCCATTTTGCTGTGTCTGTGGCAAAGCCTTTTCATCAACCAACGGCACAAGAGCATCAGTGTGCCAAGAGGTGATACGATCTGAAGCATGTGTTTGTGCAGGAATTGTGATCAATCCTATTTTGTGAGATTACCAACAAAAAATAAAAATTGTATATTTTGTGTTAATAATTGTGTACACCAGATTATCAAGCGTATTTCTGAGAGGAGCAAATGTCTATTTTTAACAATGTGTCAATGAGAATGGAACTTTCCACTTACAACTGTACACATCTGATGTTTGGACAAATTTTCTCAGGGCTAACTTTTGGCTCCATACCTTTCAAACCTTGTTTGTCCTCAATCACTTCCATATATTTCCAGGGCCAGCTCTCATGAGACATGTTGTGACTACAATTTGGCCCTCGCCTGGCACCATCATGCTATGACACCAGATGAGTTCGCCTGGCAGGGTTAGGAAGATTCCTGGAAGCCATTCCCATACCAGGAGCACTGGTAATAACCTAACTAAACACATGAGTGACCGCAAGCCACTAAATGATAAAGATAAGCCACTCAATTCAAACTTCGTGTGTCTCCAAATCAACTTCTCAGCCAGATACCAAAAATGCCTACCACCCACCCACTTATCACTACTCAAGACTGATGGTAAAATCATCAGAGGGGAAAGACGTGGTGATCTTAAAAATTGCTGTTAAAAGCTAAGGGCACAGCAATTAAGGCAAACAGACAGCCTTCAGAATGGGAAAAGATATTTGTGTGTTACAAGTCTGACGAAGGGTTGGTAACTAGAAAGTACAGAGAACTCAAATTAATCAACAAAAATAGAGCAAGAGCTATAAACAGAACCTTCTCTGAGGAAGAAAGACAAATGGCTAACAAAATGCTCATCATCCCTGATCATCAGAGAAATGCAAATCAAAACCACCCTGAGATACCACCTAACTCCCATATCAAAGCTGCAGATGCTGGCGTGGATGTGGAAAGAGGGGAACACTTTTACACTGTTGGTGGGACTGCAAACTAAGACAGCCTCTTTGGAAAGAAATATGGAGAATCAAAGAACTCAAAATAGACCATCCATTTCATCCCACAATCCCATTACTAGGCCTCTATGCAGAAGAAAAAAAAATCATTTTATCATAAGGACAGTTGCACTAGATTGTTTATAGTGACAATCATCAAGATGTGGAAACAACCCAAGTGCCCATCACCCCAGGAATGGATGAATAAACATACCATGGAATAATATTCAGTCATCAAAAAGATGGGGGCAGTGCCTGTGGCTCAAGGAGTAGGGTGCCAGCCCCATATACCAGACGTGGTGAGTTCAAACCCGGCCCTGGCCAAAAACTACAAAAAAAAAAAAAAAAAAACAGTCAAAAAGATGGAGACTTTACATCTTTTGTATTAACCTGAGTAGGGTTAGAGAACATTCTCTTTAGTAAAGTATCACAAGAATGGAAAAGCAACTATCCAATGTACTGAACAGTAATACGAAGTAAATGAATTAATATATGCCGCATAAGAGAAAAACTCAATTTAATTCAAGCTGGGAGGAAGAAAAGGAGGGAGAGGGATTAGTGTGCTCCCACCTAATGGGCACAATACCGAGGTATATGGCACACCTCCCAGGTGCCGGACACAACTACAACAGAAACTTTACCTAACAAATGCAAACATTGTAACATAATCGTTTGCACCTTCATATTAATCCGAAATTAAAAAAAATTGCTGTTAAAACGTTTTTTCCAAATTTATGACGGTAGGACCACATCGGCAGAGTTGCTCAAAGGGTGCGGGATGGGGCAGGCACAAGTGACTCTTGACCTCCACCAGCTTCCCCTGGCTCTAGGCCGTTCACGATCACCAGCAGACCCACGGAAAAACCAATGCAATCACCTCAGAAAAACAGCAGTCATTTTGAAGCATTTTATTATTCATGATCACAGCTGATGCTCAGGGGCTATAAGTTGCCAAAACAGACACCAAAGTTTTGGGGAGGAAAATCATTTGCTCCAGGCAAGTAAAATTTCTTGAACTCAGGACTGAGACCTTGCAGCGTCACAATTCACGCTCTTTCCCCTTTGTTGCTCCAGGAAAGAACTATATGGGAAATCTTTGCACGACATATACTAACTGTCCAAGTAATATTTGTGGAACAAATGGGAGAAAAGAATTAGAGCAGGAAGGTAGGAATCCTTTAAATGACCACGGACAGACAATCCTTTACTGAGATGGAGAAGAGGCCAGAACGGCACCTTTCCCGCGGGGACAGATACCTCCCTACATCCTTTCAACCTGTCAACCTGTTTGCTCTGCCCAGTGGCCCAGTCCTGTGTAAGGAGGGAGGGAACACATGTGGTTACTTCATAAACGGGCTCTTTTGAAATAGTTTCTATCTTTGGGAGTTACAGGGAGGGAGTTGGGTTTTCTTTGTAGATGGGGGTGGGGTAATAGAGAACGGATGGGTGAGCCTTAGTTAGGGTTAATTGTCGCTTTGGTAAATGGGTAGATTTCTGATGCATGTGTCACTCACCAGTTGAATGGCTGTTGCTTAACTTTCGTTCTTTGGTGGGAGGAGGCGGGAAAGAGAATCTGAATGCTGGCCTGATCTTTATTCCAGATGTAGTGAGATTTGGTGACAACCTCTCAAGTTTCTCTTCTGCTTTGTCAGGCCTCAGACACGAGGAGGCTTTGGATGCTGAGTTCCAACACCTAACACAGGCAAAGGGACGCAAACTTACAAGCGTCCATTTAACTGGGCCATTGGGGCTCTGGAATTTCTGATGGCTCAATGCCTATCCTTTAGAAGGAAGGTAGAAAAGGGTTTATGTATTATAAAACCGGGGCCTTGTAATATGGGGAGTTGAGTGGTCAGACAAATGAGCTGGGAGGTCTCAGCCAAGGAGGTGAGGTCTGCTCAGAATCATTTCCTTCATGCTTAAGCCTTTGCTGGCTTCATGCTGCCTTCAGAATAAAAGCCCCACACCTCATTGTCGTGCACCAGGCCCGCATGTCCCTGCTCTGACTTTCCTCTCCCTCACTTCTTGTGCTCAGCCATGCTGGTACCCCCCATCCATTCCCTCACATGCCGGCCCCTCTCTGTCCTCAGCCTTTGCTGGTTCTTCATATACAGTAGACCCTCCCTCCACTGACCACCTCCTTAAGTTGACCTGGTTTTCATAGACCGGACATGCACCACATGTACTTATCAGTACAGCAGGCCTACTTCCTTATGCTGATCGCCTCCGTATGTTGGCCAGTTTGTCATAGTCCCTGGGATGGTCAACTCGCAGAGGTTCTACTGTATTTGACGTCTTAGGATCATCGGAGTCTCAGCATGGATTCATTGTCCCTGTGTGTCCTTCTCTTGCCTCATTATCTATCTAAGGTAGCAGCCCCACCCCTCTCCCTCCAGACCCCTCACCTGCCCTCCTCCCACTGTCTCTTCCCTCTCTAGTTCTCTTCACAGTCTGTAAGGTTCTTGTCTATGTATTGCTTTCTTGCTGAGTACCTGCTTCCTAACTGACCAGGCTGTCAGCTCCAGGAGGGTCTGTTTCTCTCATTCAGTGCACAGCCCCAGCTCTTAGCGTGTCTGTCCAGGGTGGCAGCTCAATAAACACTGAAAAAAAAGGGTTTCCCTGCAGGGCACTACCTGGCTGAGTTGCAGAAGGTTCGTCTCAGCTATTGGAATAGTTTTCAAACTCCCAACCCCTGTGTCTGCTTTCCTACCCTAATGGAGCCTTCTGTCCATCAGGATCTACAGACCACACTGGACAAAGGCCTCTCTTGGCTCTCTCTGAGGCCACTCCTCCGGTACACTGAGCACGCTGAAGGAGCAGAAGTTTTGCAGTTGGTGAAACAACCTGTTTCTCAAGGGTGTGCCCTCGCTCGGGTGGGACAGGACATGCCTCCATGCTCGCCAGGGCACGCTTCACCCATAATGAGGCACTGTTCAAGCCTGCAGGCAGAGCCCCAGGAGGACGGCAGCAGGAGCGTCCATGGGGGACAGCCAGCAAGCTCAGGAGAGATGCACATGGAAAAACAAAACTGCAGTGGGAGCCAGCTCAGTGCCGGAAATTCCACCTTGGATGAGATCCCAACAGTTGAAAGCCAAGAGAGTTGGGAAAACAGAAAATCTCTCCTCCACACATGCCATTTTCACCAAAGCCCCTTCTCCCTACATGTTCTTCCCCAGGGCCTGGCCACCGGGCCTCCTGGCCTGGTTTGATCAACAGGAGCATCAGTGCAGGGAGAGAGGAGGGGAAAGTGGAACGAAGACAGGAAGGCCACAGACTATGGAGATGTTTCTTGACTCAAGAGACTGATGATTCCAAGAGTTCCCCTGGGGTGTCCTCTGGACCCCTCACCCTGTGAATGAGAAACTGTCTTTTTTTTTTTTTGAGACAGAGCCTCAAGCTGTCGCCCTGGGTTGAGTGCCGTGGCATCATAGCTCACAGCAACCTCCAACTCCTGGGCTCAAGCAATTCTCCTGCCTCCGCCTCCCAAGTAGCTGGGATTACAGGCGCCTGCCACAACACCCGGCTATTTTTTGGTTGCAGCCGTCATTATTGTTTGGTGGGCCAGGGGTTGGATTTGAACCTGCCAGCTCAGGTGTATGTGGGCCACAGGCACTGGGCCTTTTTTTAATTTTTCTTTCAATTTCAGCTTGCTTGTTCATTCTTCTTCGTTTGAATTTTCTTTTTTTCTTTTCTTCCCTTGGCTCCCAAGTAGCTGGGATTACAGATGCCCGCCACAATGCCCAGCTTTTTTTGGTGTTGGTAGAGACGGGGTTTTGCTCTGGCTCTCTCCTGCTCATACTGGTCTCTAGCCTCTGAGCTCAGGCAATCCACCCGCCTCGGCCTCCCACAGCGCTGGGACTATAGGCGTGAGGCACCACGCCCGGCCAGGAGAAACCATCTTTTAATGAGGAAGTCGCAGCCTGATGGCCAAAAAGCCCTGGGTTCCAGCCCCAATGGTGCTACCCACTTTAAGTGACCTTGGAGAAGCCACTTCACCTTGAGACTCAATCTCCACTTCCATAAACTAAAAAATTGAATTTTTTTCAATGTGGTAAAACATTTATAACATAAAATTCACCCTTTTACCATTTTTTAAAGTGTGGGGTTCAGGGGCCTTACGTACATTCATATTGTTGTTCAACCATCTTCTTTTTCACCTTCTCAACTAAAACATCACACCCCACCAAACAGGAGCTCTCATCCCTCCTGCCCCCAGCCCTGGCAGCCAGAATTTGCTTTCTGTCTCTTTGAACTTGACTTCTCTAGGCCCCGAACATAAGCACAATCATACAATATTGTCCCTTTGCAACTGACTTATTTCACTGGACCCAACGTCTGCCAAGTTCATTCATGTTGTAGCATCTGGCAGGGGTTCTACCTGTTTTTTTACATTTCAGAATGTGAGTGTGTACAGATTATTTATTTATTTTTTTTTGTAGAGACAGAGTCTCACTATACTGCCCTCGGGTAGAGTGCTGTGGCGTCACACGGCTCACAGCAACCTCTAACTCTTGGGCCGACGCAATTCTCTTGCCTCAGCCTCCCGAGCAGCTGGGACTACAGGCGCCCGCCACAACGCCCGTCTACTTTTTGTTGCAGTTTGGCCGGGGCTGGGTTTGAACCCGCCACCCTCGGCATATGGGGCCGGCGCCCTACTCACTGAGCCACAGGCGCCGCCCCAGATTTTTTATTTTATTTTATTTTTGAGACGGAGCCTGAAGCTGTTGCCCTGGGTAGAGTGTGATGGTGTCACAGCTGACAGCAACCTCTAATTCCTGGGCTTAAGTGATTCTCCTGCCTCCACCTCCCAAGTAGCTGGGACTACAGGCCCCCACCACAACTCCCGGCTATTTTTTGGTTGTAGTTGTCATTCTTGTTTGGCAGACCCAGGCTGGATACGAACCCACCAGCTCTGGTGTATGTGGCTGGTGCCTTAGTCGCTTGAGCTATAGGCACCAAGCCAGATGTTTTGTTTACATAATCTGTTTTTGTACAGTGTTAGTCAAAGTTATACACATAACTGTACCATTGCCCAGATGGTGCACACTGTACCCAGGAGGTGTGCATTCAGCCAGCCCCTCCTCTTCCTGCCCCCCAGATCAATTTTCACTGAGATTTACTTCCACATGAACCTGCGCTTAGGCACTGCTGGGTCACTTCCAATTTGTATCGGATTTCCTTCTTTTTAAGGGCTGAATAATATTCCATTTTATGCACATTTTATTTTCGTCTATTCATCTGTCACTGGACACTTGACTTGCTTCCACATTTTGGCTATTGTCAACACTGGTGCTGTGAATGTGGGTCAAAACCCATAGAGTGCAGATGAAAGATGAATCACAACTATAGCCCAGGAGGAAGGAGGGAAGGGGAGGGGGAGAGGAAGGGAGGGCGGTGGGCCAATAGAGGGAGGGTTACTAGGGGGACCACACCTATGGAGCATATTGCAAGCACAAGTTGGATCTATCAGGTGTAGAACACAAATGTCTTAACACTGTAATTGGGTAAATGAGGTGAAAGCTATGTTAATTAGTGGGACGTAAGCACTCCAATGTGTACAAATAATCAACACATTGAATCCCATAATGGCATACATGTATTCATGATCTATGTACAAATGACTTAATAAAATTTTTTTTTTTTTACAAAAAAAACACATATAGAGTGGCTCGGCTCCTGTAGCACAGTGGTTACGGTGCCAGCCACATACACCAAAGGTGGTAGGTTCGAACCTGGCCCGGGCCAGCTAAACAACTGCAACAAAAAATAGCTGGGTGTTTTGGCGGGCGCCTGCAGCCCCTGCTACTTGGGAGGCTGAGGCAAGAGAATCTCTTAAGCCCGACAGTTTGAGGTTGCAGTGAGCTGTGACACCACGGCACTCTTCTGAGGGTGACATAGTGAGATTCTGTCTCAAAACCAAACAAAACAAATAGAGTATTAGGGCAGAGCGGGAGGGGTGCCTGAGATATGTGAGCCATCAGTCCCTGCCTCTGCCCGCAGGCTGTTTTGGTCTGTGAGTAGGGCAGGTGAAGGCATGTGGGAGAATGCAGGGATAGATTACTCTCTGCACGGGTGGAATCTCCAGGACAAAGGAAGACAAAATTGTTTATGTCATACCCACCTTCACCCAAAGCCACTTTGTAAGACTCGAAGAACAAAGGCAGCAAGAATTTATCCTGAGCAGAAGAAACAAGCATGTTGAGGACACAGAGTTAGTGCTTCGAACAATGAACTCAAGCCACACAACCCTGGGTTCACTCTATCTCCACCACCTGCTAATCCAGGGCAGAAAACTTGTTCTTTTGTTTGTTTGTTTGTTTGTTTTTGTGGATACAGAGTCTCACTTTATGGCCCTCGGTAGAGTGCTGTGGCATCACACGGCTCACAGCAACCTGCAACTCCTGGGCTTAAGCATTCTCTTGCCTCAGCCTCCCCAGTAGCTGGGACTACAGGCGCTGGCCACAATGTCCGGCTATTTTTTTGTTTGCAGTTTGGCCGGGGCTGGGTTTGAACCCACCAACCTTGATATATGGGGCTGGCTCCCTACTCACTGAGCCACAGGCCCTGCCCTAGAAGACTTAACTTCTTTAAGACTCTGTTTTTCCTCTCTGAGATAACTTGGGGTGATGCTAAGAATTGTTGTGAGGATAATAGGAGGTTAATGCGTGTAAGGCACTTGGTCCAGGGCTGGGCTGGGGCACCGTCAATAACCGGTACCTTCTCTTCTGGAATGATATTTCAGAGGTGGCCGTGCTGTGTCTGTCTCGTTCATCCTCAGCACCCAGCAGAGTGCCCGGCTCATCGTGGGTTGCTGGAGGGATACTTGTTGACTTGAGTCGGTGTGACTGCCTCTCCTGTTTGACATGCCTGTGCCACATTCCCTCTAACGGTGTAGGTGATAGAGTTGAAAAGCATGAGGGTCAGACTGGTTAAAGGTGTAACCACTAAGGAACACCCAAGACTGCCTGTTCACGGGCTTCGGTGAGACCACACCGTGGAATGCATGTGCTCTTGATCACCCAGACCTCTCAGGCTTCATCTCATGCCTCTTTCTTCAAAGGTGTGTCTTGTGCCACCCCCCAACTCCATTCAGCCCCAAATGTGAAATGGGTAAAACAGATGATAAATTAGGACAAGAGCAACCCCAGTCCTACAAACTTCATTTCAAATCAACTATACTATTGAAATTTTAATACCCACAAGTTCATGGCTCTTGGCTGGTCACCGCAGGAAATTTGAAGTTGAGCAAGAAAACATTTCTTGTCTCAGAGAACATATTTTCTAATAAAGGGGGGGGGTGTTTGTGGATAGATGATAGTATAAGAAAAATGAGCAAGACCGAGAGGATCAAATGAATGTAAGGAAAGGCAAGAGGGGAAAATCGTACTCGGCTGCCATTATCTGGAGATGCCCTTCTCAGATGGTGTTTGATTTTGGCAGATGGAGGGGATCTGAGGAAAATGGGAGCTTTTAGAGGTGGGGGGATGGAAAAAATAAGAGGCCCTGGGGCAGAAGAGTGGAGGGAGCTTGGCAAAGTGAGTCACTAGTTTTAGGCACCTCACACAATATGTGCCTAGAACAGTGGTTCTCAACCATCCTAATGCCGTGACCCTTTGAGTTCCTGTGGGTGGCAACCCACAGGTTGAGAAGCGCTGGTCTAGAAGGAGAGCTCTTAAGGTGCAGGCGAGGATCTCACAGGGAAAGGGGAGCATCTGAGAACCTGTGAGGGGGAAGTGGTGTGAGCAGGCTGGGATTTGGGAAGATTAAACTGGCAGCGGCACGTGGAGTGGATGGAGATGGAGAGAGACAGGAAGGGGGGTGGCTCTGCAGGTGAAGTGGCTCAGGGTGGACATTATGAACAAAGCGTTGGCAGTGGGAATGGATATTGGATAAGGGCGCCTTTGCTGAGGCGGCTATTGCAGCCAGGATTTCAGAGTCTGTCCCCTTGTTTCACCATGAGAGAAACTGAAGAGTGGCTACTGGATCTGTCCTGAATCAGCTCTCGCAAGCTTCCTGGGAGAGACTCAGGCTTGAGAGCCAAGTGTGGACCCCGAGTCTGTCTTGTTGGCAGTGGGGCTTGGAGAGCTGGAAGCACCTCACCCCAGCTGGCTCTCCACCACTCTCTACCTCCACCCACTGCCCCAAAGGAAACACCTGGACCAGCTAGACTGGCGAGGAGAGCTGCCCTGCCACGCCCCAGGCCCTCGGTTCCGTCGGGACAGCCCTGCCCTGCTCGGCCACCAGTCATGCGTCTCCAGGCATGTGACCAAGACAAGGGTTATTAGCTCATGTGGCCCCAGTCTACCGTCCTTTCTCACCCCCACCCTCCCCAGCTAAAGAGAAATTAATTTCTTTTTATTTGCTAAGTTTTGCCCTCTGCCCTACTCTCTAAAGAGAATTCTGTCTTTGCTGGCTCTACGTGTTTCTTTCTTTTTCTTTTACTTTTTTTTTTGCAGTTTTGGCTGGGGCCGGGCTTGAACCCACCACCCCCGGTATATGGGGCTGGCGCCCTACTCTTTGAGCCACAGGTGCCTCCCCTTCTATGTGTTTCTTATGAAACAGAAATAGGGGGCGGGCGCCTGTAGTCCCAGCTACTTGGGAGGCTGAGGCAAGAGAATCGCTTAAGCCCAGGAGTTGGAGGTTGCTGTGAGCTGTGATGCCACAGCACTTTACCGAGGGCCACAAAGTGAGACTCTGTCTCTCCAAAAAAAAAAAAAAAAAAAAAATGAAATAGGGAGACAGAAGCTAGGCCAGGGAGTTAGGAGGAAAAGAGTTAAAATTCTTAATTGTTGTTCGGATCCATTCCAGGATCACCTTTTTGTGTAAAAAAAATTTAGGCAATGTGTTAAATGGACAGAATTCTACAAAATAAAGCCAGAAGACAAAGGCAACCTATAGGCGCTAAGAGAGAAGTAGGGAAAAGAGAAAATGAAAGATAATCTGGGCTGGGTTTCAGGAACCCATTTGTAGAGGGGAGCTGGCAAAAGAACGGCTCTGAGATCCAAAATGTATTGCTGTAGGGTGGATGGAATCTCTTTTAATGCTAATTGCTAATTAAATGTTGGAATTCTGTTTTGGTTGCTCAACTATGTTTTTAAGGTTTTTTTGTTTTTGTTTTGAGACAGAGTCTCACTATGTTGTCCTCAGTAGAGTGCTGTGACGTCACAGCTCACAGGAACCTCAAACTCTTGGGCTTAAGCGATTCTCTTACCTCAGCCTCCCAAGTAGCTGGGACTATAGGCGTCCTCCCCTCCCCCACAAGGCCCGGCTATAATGTTTTGTTTTCAATGTCACACAGAGTCAGACTAGACAACATCTCATCCTAGCTTCTATTTGGGTTATTGAGTAGCATAATGGTTTAAAGTAGGAATTCTGAACCAAATGTTTGGATCTCAAATCCCACCTCAACCACTTAATTACTGTGTTACCTTTGGCAAGATATTTACCTCTCTGTGGCTCATTGCTTTGTCTGTAAAATGAGTTAAAAGGATCTACTTCAGAAGGATGTTGTGAGGATTAAATGAAGGAATATTTGTAAAGCTTCTAGAAAGTTCATGCAAAGCCCAGCATGACTATAGCACTAGATAAGAATTAGCTTCTATTAGTACAGGAAAATGAAAAGTCATGAGATTTTTCCTCCTTGATTCCACCAAGATGGTGATGATGACTGTCAGAAGAACTATCTTCAGCCAAGCAGATCTTAAGTTTGGGGAAAGCCTGGGAGGTCTTTGTGGGTTGTGACAGGCAGACTCTTAAAATGGCCCCAATGATTCCACCTCTCGGCACTCACACCCTTGTGTGATCCACACCCCTTGAGTGTGCACTGGACCTGGTGACTGTTTTGTTTTGTTCTGTTTTGAAACCAGAGTCTCACACTCTGTTGCCCTCATTAGAGTGCAAAGGAGTCAGCCTAGCTCACAGCAGCCTCAAACTCTTGAGTTCAAGTGATCCTTCTGCCCCAGCCTCCTCCTGTGTAGCTGGGACTACAGCTGCCCATGACAATGCCTGGCTATTAGATAGTTTTTCTATTTTTAGTAGAGACAGGGTCTTGCTCTTGCTCAGGCTGCTAGTCTTAAATTCCTTAGCTCAAGGGATCCTCCATGTTAGCCTCTCAGAGGGATAGGATTACAGGCGTGAGCCACTGCACCCTATAACTCATAGAATTCAACACTGATGACGGGGTGTCCCTTCTGTGATTAGGTTACAAAAGGTTGTGACCTCACTCTTGCTAGCACAGCATTCCGCAGGCTCTGCTGAAGCAGGCTGCCCGCTGAGAGGCCCATATGGCAAGGAACTGACGGGACCTACGGGTGGCCTCTGGCTGGTGGCCTGTGGCTGGCAGCCTGCAAGGAATTGAGGCCCTCAGTCTAAAAGCCCGTGAGAAACTGAAGCCTCCAGACATCCACCAGGTGAGTTGGAAATGCATCCTGCCTCGGCTGAAAATTAGATTACAGCAGTGTTTTTCAGCCTTTTAAAAATCTCATAGCACATTTAAATTATGTGGTTTAAAAAAGAGAATATATTCAATACTGTGTTTTGAACTTCTTTCAAAAAAAATTTAATAAATGAACTTTAAAAATTGTCATGGTACACCTGAGATCCCCTCACGGCACACGGGCTGAAAGTCACTGCATTATAGCCTCATGAAATGACCTGAAACTGAGTTTCCAGCTAGGCCATTACTAGATTCCTGACTCCAGAAACCGCGCAGATGATAAATGTGGGTTGTTTTGAACCACTGTGTTTAGAAGAAATATGTCACACAAACATAACTGGGTACTTAAGTAGGAACTTGGGAACTGGGTTGAGGGCATAGGTCCCGCTCCCAGACAGCCAGGTGGAAGTCGGGGAGGCCCCTAGGGAGGGGCATCCTCTGGGGCCTCTGGGCCGGGATGGCTGAGGCTGCCCCAGTGTTTCCAGTATCAGGTACACAGCAGTCTGGGCACATGTGGCTCCCGGCCTGCAGCAGCAGCCTCCCCGCAGCATGCAAGCGCGCGCCCCCTGGAAGTGCCCGCTTCTTTCTGTGACAGCCGTCTGTCTGTTTGTATAGCCAAGCCACAGCTATGAGCAGGATGCTTTCCTGTGTAGACTGCACACACTGTGAACAAGAAGAAATCGCCACCACGCAGTTGATAGTTTCCTCTGGCTTTGTTCCAAGTGTCTGAGTCGCTCCTCTGTCCCCGTCCCTGAGGTGACTTTTCATCACACACCCTATTCAAGGCTTGGTGTCCTCCACACCACTGTCTTTGTTTCTCGTTTCTTCTCACCTCACACAGTCTCAGACTTACTGAGCCCTTCGTCACCTCTACTGAGCCGAGGCCTGTGTCTCCAGCCCAGGACTCTGAGTGACCAGGCCGTAGGTGCTTCTCGGACACCCCGCAGAGCTCAAAATGACCAAACTGTAACTCATCACCACTGTCCTTTCCTCCTCCTGTCCTGCCCAAATCGGCTTATTTTCCAGTTATTTCTCATCCTAAATAACAGCAGCACCATCTCATAGCACTTTTCACATCTCGTTTACATTCAGCTGTTCTAAGCCGATGTCCCCCACCATCTCCACCAGCCGGCGAGCTCTGCAGAGGCAGAAACCCTGTGATTTCATCTTCAGTTCCAGGGCTTGGTCTTTGATAAGAAGGGAATCCTCAGTTGCTTTTCTTCTCCACCTCTCTCTCTCTCTTTTTTTAACGCATCTTTTTTCCGTATCACTCTCCTGGGTTCCCCACTCTGGCTACAGGTGATCCCTCAGCAGTCAGCTGTCCACACCAAGGGCCTCTCACAGACTCTGCTTTTGAACTCAAACTAAGACAAGAGCTCATGAAAAGTCTAGCAAGCACTAACTTTCCTGAGAGCAGACTGTGGCGTGTTATCAGTCAGTGTCAGGTAAGGAAAGGTTTGGAGATCGGAAAACCTATTGCTCAAGTACAAGTGAAGGCCTCGAGGGGTTTGCAGAGCCCCCGGGATAAGCGGCAGTACCAGGATGGCACATTGCCCCTCCCACTTATGGTACATCTTGGATTTTACAGATGTTAAAATTCCCGTTTGGTATCTTGCTGGCTTACGTTAGAGCAGATTTCCCGGAGAGGCTGTCCCGGGCTTGGCTCCCGGTGCAGAAGGCAGTAGTGCTGCAATCCTGTTGCTTTCCCATCCTAATAAGATGCTGCGATTGTGTGGCTTTGATTTTTACATACCATTATGCCCTCATTTCAGCGCTAATCTGAGGCAGATCTGGTTAACGCAGATAAAGTTTAATTATTATTTGGGTGTTACCTAACTTTGCAGAAGCATGCCTCCCAGCTAATTCAGACATCATATAAGTCTCTTACTGGGCCTAGACATTTCTGAGCTTCAGTAAGTGCATTTATAAATTTTGATCCCACCAAATCAGAGGTGGTTAAATAGCAATTATTTCTTGGTAAGGGGTTCAGAGTTTCTCTAACAATAGAGCAACGCTTAGAAACATGTACTTAGCTCTCCCCCAGCGCCCATTCCACTCTCCATCGCTAATCCTGGGACAGGGGCAGTCACAACTTCTTTACAGAGGGAGAAGCTGGAAGCTCAGAGTCTCAGTAGCCTCCAAACAGGACCGACGTCACACAGCACTGTGCTGGCCACGTAGGGACTTGACCATGGATCCAGCTGATTCCCGACTCCTTGTTCCTTCTCGTTTGTGCTGGTCTTTTGTAGGAGAGCCTGAAGAAGGAAGACGGGGAAGGGCTGTCCTGCATATGAATCACAAAATCAGAGACTCTCAGAGCTGGAAGGAACCATAGAGGCCGTCTAGTTGACACCTGTGGATGTGAGGCACGAATCCCTTCCCCAGAGGAGCAGCCAGGCCCGGGACCAGGGGAGAAGCCGGGACAGGAGTCGGGGTGAGGGGGTGGACCTGGGAAATGAGCAGCTGGCGGGAGAGCACTTGTACAATAAAGGAACATTCTGTGCCCGCTTTCCTTTTTCTTTGCTTTTTTTTTCTTTTGAACAGCTTTAGGTGGGTGAGTGTACGCTGGACAAAATACGCAAAACATAAAATTTACCTTTTACTACCTACCATATTCACCATTTTATTTTTTATATTATTATTATTTTTTTTTATAGAGACAGAGTCTTACTTTATGGCCCTCAGTAGAGTGCTGTGGCATCACAGCTCACAGCAACCTCCAGCTCTTGGGCTTAGGTGATTCTCCTGCCTCAGCCTCCAGAGTAGCTGGGACTACAAGCACCCACCACACCACCTGGCTATTTTTTTGTTGCAGTTTGCCTGGGGCTGGGTTTGAACCTGCCACCCTCGGTATATGGGGCCCTACCCACTGAGCCACAGGTGCTGCCCTATTTTTTTATTATTATTTTTTTTTTGAGACAAAGTATCTTTCTGTCACCCTGAGTAGAGTGCTGACTCTACTACGGTGTCATCATAGATCACAGCAACCTCAAACTGTTGGGTTCAAGCAAGGATCCTCCTGCCTCAGCCTCCTTAGTAGCTGGGACTACAGATGCCTACCACAAAGCCCGGCTAGTTTTTCTATTTTTAGTAGAGACAGGGTCTCCCTCTTGTTCTGGCTGGTCTCGAGGTCCTAAACTCAACCAATCCACCCACCTCAGCCTCTCAGCGTGCAGGGATTACAGGCGTGAGCCACAGCACCTGCCCATTTTAACTATTGTAAAGTGTACAAGTCAATGGCATTTAGTACATGAGAGTACCAAAAAAAAATGTATACACATTTTTAAAAAGGAAAAAAAAAACTGTATTAAATTTGTAATACTTTTTGACTTCTGCAATTACAAGAGGTGCTCAACGTGACTTGTGTTTGTCTTTTGTTATTGGTATATAGTAAGTATTACAATTATTTTAAATTTCAGATAGATGTGAGGGTACAAATGTTTAGGTTACGTTGTTTTCATTTCTAAGGTAAAGTTCAAGTCGTAGTTGAGCCCTTCCCCCAGGGAGCGTGAGCACCCTCAAATTGTGCACTTTAGGTGAGAACTTGCCAGTCACCCTCCCTCCTCCCCTTTGATGTTATACAAATATAAATAAATCCATGCTTCCTTTTGCTGAATGTAAAGGCTGCACTGATCCTTCCCATCTCAGCCCCTGGGGACTCCAGTGTTCCTCTAGTGAGGGGGGATTTGGGGACCCTTGGAGACTCTCTGTCTTGTCTGCTCTTCACTGCCCACGGAGCTTCACTTTGGGTGTGCAGAACGTTCACACCGTGTGTATTGTTGTCCAGATGTAGCAGGGTAATATACTGGACCTTCATTCTGGTATTTTCTGTTACCCTTTATCTGCCCCACTCTGAGGCAGCGAGGCATTTCATCCTGTGGTTTCAGGGAAGGGATGACACAGTAAAATACACACAACAAAGGAGGCTCAGTTTTGGAGCTTTAAAATTCCAGTCCTCAGAGCAAACACAATAAATTAAAAAGTATATGAAAAAGCCAGGCCACCCTTCCAGAATGGGTGCAGATTTTGTGTCCTGAAGAGTGAAAAGAGTTCAAGAGGCCAGAGGGCACAAAGAAAGCTAAAAGGCTGGAGTTGGGGGGTAGGGGAAGATAGGGGATGGGGGTATTGGGGGGTGGGGGTGGGGGAGGCTCCTGTGGCTCAAAGGAGTAGGGCACCGGCCCCATATACCAGAGGTGGCAGGTTCAAACCCAGCCCTGGCCAAAAACTGAAAGAAAAAAGAAAAAAGAAAGGCCAGCGGCTGCACTGCTGGGTGACTCTGGAACCTGCCCTGTTCCTACCCTCTAGGACTGAGCACTCATTCCCTCCAGCTGCTGGGCTCTTTAACAAAGAAGGATCCCACCTCTGGTTGTTCCTTGAGGACTAAAAGGGGCTGCCTCACTTAAGACTATGTCCCCTTCTTGGAGACGGCTTGTAAAAATGATCCTTCTATGTGGAAGAGTAAGGCCTGGTCCCCTTGCCTCAACTCAGGATAACTCTAAGGGTCCTCCAGCTTCTGAGCCCCGAGGCCTTTGCTGCTGCCACACCTGGTTCCATCTTTCCCCCTGCCTGATCACAACTGTTATTCCCCCAAAACCACCTCACTTTTCCACCCTCGAATATATTCATCCACCTAAAAAAGTTGCCACATGGGACCCTGCCACCTCCTGAAAACTGAGGAATGCACTCTGGGAGGCCAAGGTGGTAGATTGCTTGAGTTCACGAGTTTGAGACCCATCTCTACTAAAAATAGAAAAACTAGCTGGGCATAGTGGCAGGCAATTCTAGTTCCAGTTACTCAGAAGGCTGAGGAAAGAGAATTGCTTAAGCCCAAGAGTTTGAGGTTGCTGTGAGCTGTGATGGTAGAGCACTCTACTCAGGGCAACAGAGTGAGACTTTGTCTCAAAAATTTAAAACACTTCAACAATGGAAGGAACTTGGGTGGCAGCACAGCTGTAGTCCCAGTTGTTTGGGAGGCGGAGGCAGGAGGATGGCTTGAGCCCAGAAGTTGGGGCCCAGCCTGGGCAACACAGTGAGACCACCACCCCTCTAAAATAAAATAAATTAAAAATTAAAAATAAATAAATAACGCCTGTAGTCCCAGCTGCTCGGGAGGCTGAGGCAGGAGAATCGCTTAAGCCCAACAGATGGAGGTTGCTGTGAGCCGTGTGAGGCCACGGCACTCTACCCGAGGGCGGTACAGTGAGACTCTGTCTCTACAATAAATAAATAAATAAATAATAGATTGGGGGCTCACGCCTGTAGCACAATGGTTACAGCACCAGTCACATACACTGAGGCTGCCCCAATAACCAGTCAGGGCCTGCTAAATAACAATGACAACTGCAATAAGAAAATAGGTGGGCATTGTGGCAGGTGACCGTAGTCCCAGCTACTTGGGATGCTGAGGCAAGAGAATTGCTTAAGCCCAAGAGCAATTAGATGCCACAGCATTCTACTGAGGGCGACATACTAAAACTCTGTCTCCAAAAAAAAAAAAAAAAAAGATTGGGAAATATCCAACAAATATAAAATAAGGATTTACTATTTTTAATTCAAGGAGTCCATACAAATAGGAAAGAAAAACACAAAGATTTCAAATGACTAACAGCTAAAGGACAAAGATAAAATAATAAAAAAAAGTACAAATATAATCATGGAACAAATAGGGGAAAAAATTGTATTCATAAAGGCATGATTTTTAAAATCACTTATACCTAATAAGTGAATAAAAATTTTCAGAAAATGACATGAACATTGGCCAGGATTTCAAGAAACTAGCATCTCACTTATAGACAGTGGCTTTATAAATTTTTTTTTCTACAAAAGAGGTCTAGCTGTAAGGCTTTATACATTTTAACTATAACTTTTAGAAAAGGCATTTGGCAATATGTTTTAAGAGATCATTCAAATGTTCGTATTCTCTTCATCTTTGTTGTTTAGCTGGCCCAGGTGGGTTTGAACCCTCCAGCCTCAGTGATGTGGCTGGTTCTGTAACCACTGTGCTATGGGTCCCAAGCCAGGGCGGGGATTATTGAGATTTTAAAGAAAGAGTCAGAGAAGACTCATGAAAAAGGTGACATACGAGCAAAGACAGAAGCAAATGAGGGAGGAACAGATAACTGGGGCAAAATTAACCAGAAAAGCACAGCCGTTGTAGTGTTGCTGGGAGTTTGAGACTAACAAGGGTCAGGGCTGTGATTAGGGAGGGAGGCAGAGGAGGTGAGGGGGCAGAGGAGTTGAGTTGAGCAAGTGCAGTGTTGGACCTTGTCTTTCTTTCAAATTTTTACATTTTGCATGATTTTTTTTCATTAATTTTGCCATTATGTTAAAATGTCATTTATTTTGAATACTGAGGCTTTGTCATCTCAAGGCGAGGACTCCTCACTAGCTTTGCTGTAGTCCAGGCACTGCAGTTGGTGCTGGAGAATGGAGCAGGGGTGAGTAAGGAGGTGGTCGAAAGGGAAGTCAGAAGAAGCAGGGTAGATTCTGAGGAGCTTCACTTTACTCTGGCTACAGTGGGAAGTCCCTGGAGGGCACACATTGTCTGCCTGCCTTCCTTTTTTTTCTCAGAGACTCAGTCTATCTCCTGACAGACTGGTGTCATCATAGCTCACGGCAACCTCAAACTTCTGGGTTCAAGTTGGATCCTTCTGGATATTCTCCTGCCTCAGCCTCCCAAGTAGCTGGGACTATAGGTGCCTGCCATCATGCCCAGCTACTTTTTTTCTACTTTTGATAGAGTCAGGGAGTCTCACTCTTGCTCAGGCTGGCCTTGAACTCCTGAGCTCCAGCAGTCCTCCCCGCCTTGGCCTCCCAGAGTGCTAGGGTGACAGGTGCTCAGCCACCGTGCTCAGCCTGCATGCATTTCCTAATGCAACCACAACAAATTGCCAAGAAGTTTGTGGCTCAAAGAACACAAATGTGCTGCCTTTTGGTCTGAAGTCCAGCACAGGCCTTGGCAGGCTGCAATAAAGTTACTGGTAGGGCTGAGCTTTGCTCCTCCCCAGATGCTCTCAGGGAGAACCTGGTTCTCTGCTCATTGGTCACTTTGGGCCATGAGACTTGGAGCCGTGACTTTGGTGCCATGAGACTGTGCAGCTGAGGTCCCCTTTTCCTTGCAGTCAGCTTATGGCTCCCTTCCTCTATTTTCAAAGCCAACAATGGAGGGTCTAGTCCTCACCTCACATCTCTCTGACCCACACTTCCATCTTCCTGTCTTACTGTGATTAGATTGAGTCCACCTGAGTATTCCAGGGCACATCCTCATCTCAAAGCCCATACCCTAAGCATATCAGCAAAAGCCCTTTTCCACAGAGGGTAACCTATCCACAGGGCTAGGGATTAGGGTGTGGACATCTCTGGGGAACTGTTATTCTGCCCACCACGAGGGCTTCAAGCAATAGAGCAATTGTGCACACTCAGCTGACACTGGATCGCTCCCGTTGTTCTGATGGAAATAGTTGGGGGAGGAGGATGGGAGGAGAAGCATGAAACTGGAAAAGAGGCTAAAGCAATTAATTCGGAGGAGAAATACGCTGGCTTCGGCCAAGGAGTGGGTGGCTACAGAGGAGGGAGCCAAGGCTGGGTGTTGTGACAATAGGTTCCTCTGCTAGGCTACAGTCCCCAGATATTCAACCAACACTAATCTGGGTGTTGCTATGGAGTTATTTGGTGGATGCCATTCAAGTTCCTAATCAGCTGACTTTCAGGAAGGGAGATTAGCCTAGATCCAGGGCGGGCCTGGTGTAATCAGTTGAAAGGCACGAAGGGGCTGAGCTTCCGTGAGGAAGAAGGAATTCTGACCGTGGACAGCATTTTCGTCCTTCACTCCTTCGCTCATGGCAGCCCACCCTCCTGGCAGCCTGCCCTTCCTGCACCTGCCCGATGGATGGACTTTCCAAGTCACCCAGCCAGCCTCACAGTAGTGTAGGCCAGTTTCTTGCGATGGCTCTCTGAATGTGTATTTCCTGCTGGCTGTTTTTCTGGTTGAGCGCTGGCTGAATCAGGTCCTGAATCAATCTGGGATGTGGAGCTGGCAAGCTAAGCTAGTGAACTGCAAGTGGGATGCGAGAGGGAAGAGGAGACTATGAACCCACAGTTTTGTGTCTCCTGCTGAGGCAAGAATCGCTCCGATACAAGACTCCTGAAAGAGCCTGTTCAGGCCGTGCTGAGGAAGACGCCGCTTCCACCCCTGGCCCCCCACAAGGAAGCCCCTTTCAGAGGGGATGTACACAGGCAGGCAGGGGGGTGCTCCTGGCCAGCCCCATGTGGGAAGCTCCAATCCAAAGGACAAAACAGGGAACAAAATCTCCACTATGCTCCGTGCCACTCATCCAGAAAGACTGTGGCTCTCTGTTGCTTTCTGGAATCTGCAGGACAGCCAGAGCAGACCTTTGTACTGTTCTCGGCATGGACTCACCTTCTCCGCCAGTCTGTGCTCTGCGGGGAAGGAGTTAGTTGAACCCCGAGCTAAAAACAAACAGAGAGAGAGCTGAATAGAGACTTTATGAGCAAAGGCTGCTCTGCCAGCTTCTTTTCTTTCTTGTGAACGAACAGGGTGTGCTTGAAAATAAAAAGTGAGTTTTTGGGGAGTTTTTCTTTTGGTGTTGTTGCTGTTTAAAAATCTTCCTGAAAGGCAGAACAAAGGGACAGAACAGCGTTTGTCACTTGTCCTGCTCTGGTTAGCACAGTAGCTGGGCCCCGACCTCTCTCCAGGCCTCCCAGGCTGGCACTGAGTACAATGTGAGAAGTGAGAGGAGCTTTTGCCTGAGCCTGGCAGCCCAGGCAGACATGGAGGACCCAGCCCCACGCGCAGAGGCCCCTGCAGCTCCCACCTTCCGGCCCCCATCCACAGGGCTCCTCCGACAGGCCCAGCCGTCCAGCCCTGGTTGTTGCCAGTGTACATGTCTCAAGATTTGATAATGAACTCCTCAAGACAGCATCTTAACCTGAAGAGAGCTAAGTATTATGCTGCTTTGGCCTCATACATGAGGCCAAAGATTTCAAACTAGGAAGCATGTTTTTAAGGCAGTGAATTTCTAGAACCTTCTTCTTCTCTCTCTTCCAATTCCAGATTAGATCATTAGTTAGAAGTCAGAACCAGACTCTTCTCTCCAGAGAAGTATCAGTTGGTTAGTTTTCCTTCAAAAGCCAAGCTCTCAAGTTTCAGGGGGACTCCTGCAGGATCTCTGCTCTCTCTCCATTGGGACCCACAGCTGAGGCAACGGCAGACAGGCCTCGGCCACTTGCATCAATACTGCAGAGAACGTGAAATATTTTTGCCCTGCTTCCTTTTGCCATTGCTCTCTAAAGGAAAGGGGAAAAAAGCCTCGAGGAGTCTGGTTTGGAATAAAAACATGCACCACGTGAGATTTTTGTAAGGATTAAATAACTTGGACCAAGATATTGTTGAAGCTGCCAAGGGCACCCCAGATAAGATGAATTAGCCGAGAGCTGGCACAGTTTGACGAGATGGAAGAAGCCGGGACAGCCTCTGCAGTCCCTGGGGATGGTGGACAGACAAGCCATGTGCAATCTGCGGTGGGGGAAAAGGATTCTCCCAAGAGATGACAAGAAGAGATTCCTGGCCCAGCCAGAAAAACCAGAGAGGAGTAGAAATGGCAGTTAGCAAAGTCCAAAATAGTAGTGATGTAGGATCTGTGGATTGTCCCTGTTCTGTTCTCCAGGATTTATGAGGGGCACACTCAGGTTCAAGGTCTAACTGGAGGGCACACCCCAGGGGTCTGTGAGAAAACCAACTCAGAGGGGTCTGGCTGCCTCTGTCTCAGAGCATGGGGTGATGGGTACCCACAGACTGGGGCAGTGGAGGGAATTTGAGGTCTTACACAGTCGTCTCCAGACAAAATGTTTGTGACTTGCCAGTCATCAGACACCAGGCTGATGATCTGGTGATACACAGGCTAGCAGGAGGCTTGGTAGGCCATGTCTGCCCCACATTTCGGCTATTTCCAGGAGGGCTCAGCAAAGGACAATGTGGGTAAAAAACATGACAGCAAATTGCTTTGGACACTTGCAGTGGGATGTCCTCCTGGGGAAGATGATAATAAAGCTGGAGGATTATTATAGTGCAGGCCAAACACTGTCTAAAAATGTTACAGCATCAGCCCATCTAATCCTCAGGACAGTCCTGTGAAGTAGGTTGACTGTTTTTCTCTTGTAATGGAGGAAGCAGCCGAGGTACAGAGAAGTTGAATAATTTGCCCAAGGTCATAAGGTAAAGCCAGGTTTCAAATTCAGGCTCCCCAGCTGCATCATCTTCCACTGATTGGTCACCGCACCCTTTCAAATGAGAAAATGGGGCCTGCTAACAAGGGGGACATGCATTTGTTTTGACCAGGGTTGCCTAAAAAGCTAGACCATTGCAGCTTAGAATGCTATCAAGCCTTTGGCTGCAAGTGACAGAATATCTAAACAAAAGTAATTAAACAACAAGAATACGCCAGTATATTCCAGCCCAAAGAATCCTCATTGGTGCTTAGCTGTGACATCTCTGTGAATGACAAATACATTGTCACTGGCTCCGGGGATAAGAAGGCGATGGTTTCTGAATTTATTTATTAAGGAAAAATCTTCATGCAAACTGGACTCCTGCTCCTTGTAGCACTTTGCTCTGTCACCCTTTTTGTTTACCCCCGCCCTCTCATCTAAAACCAAGGATTTCAAATACTCATTGCAGTTGTGATATTTAATCCCCTTCCTTGACCCCACTTTCTACTTGCTGTTGAATTGTGAATACTCAACATAAAACCTGTGATACCAAATCTTTAGCTATCTATTTGGAAGAACATGGAATAGTGAACGAAATCTTTAATTATGTATTATACTTGTAATATATTTATTTTGTTTAAAGAAGGCTTTCTAACAATGACTGACTAAATAAAGCTGTCTGCTCCTGCATTGATTGAAAAAAAGTAAACAATAAGGATACATTATTTTGCATAGCGGTAAGTCTGGACCCAGTCTGATCTTAAAAGTTTGGGTCAGTGATGTTAGCAAGATCCGGGTATTTTCCATCTCTGGGCTCTGGCTTTCTCTGTGTACCCATCCTGGCACCCTCGCACTAACCAGGTGTCTTCAGATGTTCCAGGCATCACGTGTCACTACAGTTAAATCCAGTCCCATAAGACACTCAGCAGCAGACTTTGCAGCTCAGTTGGACCAAATCAAGTCCCATATATAGGCCCTGACCTCAAGGGAGCTCAAAATGTGAATAGCTAGAATTTTTCATTCTGTAGAAAGGGCCAGGTGCTCCAGCAAGCAGGGAACTGGGTGAGGGGTGTTGTGCTACTGATCTGACCATCCACTTACCGTTTTTTCTTTTTCCTTTTTCCTTACCTTTAAGACAGAGATGCACAAAAGATAGATCAGAACAGTGGGCCTAGTTCCTTACCGTTGACCACCTCCCTGTGTCAACCAATTTGTGACAGTCCCTCGGGTGTTCAATTCACAGAGGTTCTACTGGTGTATCTACACAGGGTGTCCCCAAAGTCACCTAGAAACTCACCCTGTGAGTTCTGATGCCACAGTACTCTACCCAGGGTGACAGAGTGAGACTCTGTCTTAAAAAAAGAGAGAGAGAGAGAGATAATGAGGAAGCAAACCTGACTAAGTCATCGCATCCTTGCTGGGGAGTCCCGGGAAAGCACTTTAGAAACCAAGTTTGGAATCAAATGAAGGAGCTTGAATGTCAGTCTAAAAAGTTGCCCTGTGCCCGGGAGACTCTGAGTAATCACTGGAGGTTTTGAAGGGTGAAATCATGAGAGGGCAACAGTTTCTTCAGGGACGATGAGGCGGCTTGCAGGAGGGATGACCAAGGCCCAGGGGCTGGGAGACTGGTGAAGAGGCTTTGGAAATGCTCTCGACATGATGTCATGAGAACGTGGAGTGGAGCGCTAGCACAGGCACGGATGGAATGGCAGGGTTGTCAGAGGCATCCACAGAGCAGACCCGAGGTGGCTGGAGACCAGGCCTGGGAGCGAGGGGAGGGGACAGCTTGAGTGACGGGAGGAGAGGCAGAGGGAGCCCCGTCAGCTGCCCTCCTCTGGGAGTCTGTCAACCGCTTGCCATCTGCTCTTTCCTTTTCACTGCACAGGCCTGGCCTCCACTGGAGAAGAGTCTAAGACCCGGGGGAAGCATGGACTCTGGGTCGGGAGACAGTTTACCTCTGCTCTGTCACTAGCACGGTAACTTTGGGTGCAGCTCTTCATTTCTCTGAGATTCATTCTCCTCAAAATAGGAATGATTGTATCTTTTTGATGGGGCACTTGGGGGTTGACACCACCAGCCCAAGGCTTTGGGTACCGTGCCTGGCACGTAGCGCATGTTCAGTCTCGTGGCGCATGCTCAGTCCCGTGGCGCATGCTCAGTCCCACGGCGCATGCTCAGTCCTGTGGCTGGGCGGAGGACCCGCCCTGCTCTGGCTGCTGTGCACAAAGTCCCTCTCGTATTCTCCTAGCAATCCTGTAGGCTGATACAGGTTTACCTCCAGCTCTGAGGAGGAAAGGAGGCGTACTGAAGATACAGGACTCACCAAGGCCACAGGTGAGATACAGGACTCACCAGTTCAGCCTCACTTGGTCAAGTGAGGCTGAACTGGTTCAGCCGCAGAGCCTGTTTTCTTATTTTTTTTTTTATTGTTGCGGGCGCATGGTGGAGGGGGCAGCCACAGAGAGTGGGTTATTTCTTTTTGTTTTGTATTTTGTTTGTTTGTTTTTTGAGACAGAGTCTCAAGCTGTCGCCCAGGGTAGAGTGCTATGGCATCATAGCTCACAGCAACCTCCAACTCGGGCTCAAGCGATCCTCTTGCCTCCGTTTTTCTAGTTTTAGTAGAGACGGGGGTCTCACTTTTGCTCAGGCTGGTTTGAAATAGAGTCTCACTCTGTTGCCCCAAGCTAGAGTTCCGGGGAGTCGGGCTCGCTCACAGCAACCTCAAACTCCTGGACTCAAGTGATCCTCTAGCCCAGGGGTCCTCAAACTTTTTAAACAGGGGGCCAGTTCACTGTCCCTCAGACCATTGGAGGGCCGGACTATAGTTTAAAAAAAAACTAAACAAATTCCTATGCACCCTGCACTTATCTTATTTTGAAGTAAAAAAACAAAACGGGTGGCTTGGTGCCTGTGGCTCAAGCGGCTAAGACGCCAGCCACATACACCTGAGCTGTAGGTTTCGAATCCAGCCCTGGCCACCAAACAACAATGACGGCTACAACCAAAAAATAGCTGGGCGTTGTGGCGGGCGCCTGTAGTCCCAGCTACTTGGGAGGCGGAGGCAGGAGAATCGCTTGAGCCCAGGAGTTGGAGGTTGCTGTGAGCTGTGATGCGACAACACTCTACCCAGGGCGACAGCTTGAGGCTCTGTCTCAAAAAAAAAAAACGAGAACAAATACAATCACGCTGCCGCAGTTTGAGGACCCCTGCCTAGCCTCAGCCTCCCAAGTAGCTGGGACTATAGGTGTGAGCCACAGCACCCAGCTACTTTTTTCTATTTTCTTTTTTAGTAGAGATAGGGGTCTCACTCTTGCTCAGGCTGGTCTCGAACTCCTAAGCTCATGTGATCCACCCACCTTGGCCTCCCAGAGTGCTAGGATTACAGGCATGAGCCACCATGCCCAGCCAGAGCCTGTTTTCTTGACCACTACTCAGAACTTATATTAATAAGCACAAAGCTATTGTTTCTACTAACAGGAGGCAAAAAAAAAAAACAATGTGGCCAAAAAGTTCTAAGAGGGATTTAAAATACAACCTGAATGGCCAAAGCGCCAATCTATGAGAACAGTCGCTGGTCAAGCCCAGCTTTGTTCACTGGATCCTGGGGAGGAGGTTCAAGAGAGTGGTCTCAGGGGAGGGTGGAGTGAGGTGGCTGTGGAAGGTTCTCCAGCAGGCTCAGGGCAGTGGCTTTAAACAATTCATTCAGAAAGTTTTCAATATCTTAATTTGCAGTGTGGTGAGATAGATGTGTCCCAGCCAAAGACCAGAACTGATTATCTTTGGTCAGTATTTTCTGGTCAACCTGCAGACAAAGCAAAGACCTTTAAGGCTGTTCTTAGGGTTGAATATTACATTGATTTTTAAATATATATCTTACTATTTAAAAAATATTTAAAGTAGCTTATAGTAAAAAAAAGCCCTAAAAACATAATTGTTGAGATATAGATAAATAATAGAAGTTATATAGATGTTTTTGCCAAGCACTGAATGTTTGTATCTCCCCACCCCCAATTCGTCTGCTGAAATTCTAATCCCAGTGGGATGGTATCAGGAGGTGAGGTCTTTTTTTAGGTAGAGTGTCACCCTGGGTAAATTGCTGTGGCATTACAGCTCACAGCAACCTCAAATTCTTTTTTTTTTTTTTAATTTCAGCTTGCTTGTTCATTCTTCTTCATTTGAAGTACTTTTTTGTTGTTGTTGTTCATTTTCTTCTTTTTTTTTTTTATTCTTCCTTTGGTGATTCTCTTTCCTGTTGCCTCCCCAGTAGCTGGGATTACAGACGCCCACCAGGTCTGGCTGTCTTTGATGTTAGTAGAGACGGGATCTTACTCTGGCTCACTGCTGCTCATACTGGTCTCCAACCTCTGAGCTCAGGCAATCCACCAGCCTTGGCCTCCCACAGTGCTGGGACTACAGGCATGAGCCACCACACCTGGCCGCAACCTCAAATTTTTGGACTCAAGCAATCTTCTTGTCTCAGCCTCCCAAGTAGCTGGGACTACAGGTACCCACCACAATCACTGGATATTTTTAGACATGGAGGTCTCACTCTTCAGGCTGGTTTTGAACTCCTGAGCTGAAGCAATCCACCCACCTGAGCCTCCCAGAGTGCTAAGATTACAGGTATGAGCCATCCTGCCCAGCCTAGGAATTGAGGTCATTGGGAGATGACTGAGTCATGAGGTTTCTGCCTATATGTTTAGAGTCTTTGTAGAAGAGGTCCCAGAGACCCCTTCTATGTAACATGAGTGTTACATAATCAACGTGAAACACGCAAGCCTTGCTTCTGCTGAGCTGAAAGTCAATCATAGCTTCAAAGTGACGACTAAAGAAAAAAGCAGGGAAAGATTCCCTTGATGTTAGGACAGGAATGTGCTTTGGAGGATGATTTTTGCTTCAACAGCCTGCCTAAGAGTAAAATGCTGTCTAGGGGGGCACTTTAAATTAGATAATTTCCATGCTATTGAATTCCCTTCACTCATGTATAGGACCAGCCTGTTTCACACCATCTTTTATCACCAGGGAAAAAATGAGAACTTTGCAAATCCCAGTGGGTGTTATGGTACATCCCAGCCTTCCTGGGAGGCAGTCACACAGATGTCCAGCATTCTTTCCTGTAGCACCTGCCTACAATGAAGGGACGTTGCTTTTAGACTAAAGAATTTCAGGAAGTTTATTGTAATATACTGTGATCAAGAAGATTGCCGTGTTTTAGGACTAGAAGGAACGTCTTCTTCTTTCTCATTATTGTTCTTGTGACCTGAATTTGCCAGATCTCATCGCCCTGTAGTACAAAGAAGATTGTACTAAGACATCTACCTGCTGACTCAGGTTTCATATCACAATGGTAGCTCTTAAGATTCCTTAGAATGTCAGAGGAGGGAGGTTACAAACACTGAGAAAAAGGCTTCCCCAGTGGATATCTGTAGGTACTGTCCTCGCGTGCTGGGCATCTGCTAACTCCTGCCTTTCTGCTGCTCTTCCAAAGGCAACAGAGCAGAAGGGAACGTGGGTGTTTAGCTGTTGGGAGAAGGAGAAAGGCCTGTGGCATGAGAGCCTGTCCCTAGGTCTGCACAGGACAAGTTCATAGGATAGTGGTCACTCTGGTTGTTTCTGATTTGTTACATCACCTGTGTGGGTCATCTTGGCCCTTTCTGCTTCCATCTCTTTTACTGAAAATGGCAAGAATTCTCATGACTCACAAAGATAATGCTGAGAGCTAGCTATTTAACGATTGAATAGGATTTTGAAAACATCAAGTTCAAGGTAAGTGCTGGGGCAGGAAAACCCAAGATGTGTGGCTTCCCGAATGAGGCAGCTGGATGTATCTGTCTTCCCCCAACACACACACTCAAAACATTCAAAAGGAAATAAATCAACAGAGAACATTCTCAGATCCCCCAAATCAATAAATTGCTCTTTAAGCCTCTCTTCTAAACTAGGTTGCTACACACTGGTAAGCCCCAGGTTACAAGGAAAATAAAGTCTTGAAAAATCCTACACAATTTGAAGTTATATAACTAGGGGCTTTAGGGTTATAGAAAATTTGGGAGGAAATGAGGCCCCATAACCAAATGATAATTACATGTTAATAAAAAGGACATTTTTTATTAATCCTAAAATATTCCGATGACAATACCCTTACTGAAAATATGTATTTATTTATTTATTTACTTATTTTAGAGACAGAGTCTTACTCTGTCACCCTCAGTAGGGTGCTGTGGCATCACAGTTCACAGCAACCTCTAGCTCTTGGGCTTAGGCGATTCTCTTGCCTCAGCCTCCCGAGTAGCTGGGACTATAGGTGCCCACCACAACGCCCGGCTATTTTGTTGTTGCAGTTTGGCTGGGGCCGGGTTTGAACCCACCACCCTAGGTGTATGGGGCCAGCGCCCTACTCACTAAGCCATAGGCGCTGCCCCTAAATGAAAACTTTCACTTAAAATTTAAAGAGGGTGTTTAGGAGGTTAGAGTGGCGAAGGCCATGAAAAGGAGAAGATGTAAAATTTGGAAATCTTACCTGAGATTGGGCCTTACTCTTGTAATCGTATTCTCAGAAAATGTATCAAAAGAAGCTTATTTCTTCAGACAATAAGAGACATAGGAGTTAAATCACATCCCATTAAAATTTGCATGTTGAAGTCCTAAAACATTAGTGCCTCAGAATGTGGTATTATTTGTAAGTATGGTCATTGTAGATGTAATTAAACGAGGTGACTTAATACAATGTGACCAGTGTCCTTATAAAAAGGGGACATTGGGGCACAGATGCACACTCAGGGAATGCACCTTGTGAAGATCAGAGCACAGATAAAAGTGATGATTTTAAGAAACAAAGAATGCTAAATATTGCCAGCAAACCAGCAGCAGTTAGGGGAGAAGCATGGAATAGTTTTTCTTTCACAGCTCTCAGAAAGAATAAGCCCCGATGATGCCCTGATCTCATGCTGCAAATCTCTAAACGGTGAGGCAATAAATGTCTGTTGCTTAAGTCACTCAGTTTGTGGTTCTTTGTTACCAGCCCCAGGAAACTAGTACAGCACATCACACCCAATTGTTCTGTTCTACTGAATCAGACAAGGAGAAGAAAGGATTGAAGGCAATTAACACAGGTTTTTCGATACTCTACTAATTTAGAGATTTATTGGGGTTCATATATTATTTTCTCAGCATGTAAATAACAGTATTCCCTTAAAATGTTGTGGTTATCAGCATACTGTATTTTCCAAAGTTGGTCACAAAAATATCTCTCATCTCACATCATCCTTCCATTTCTCTATTAAGAAGTAATATAACTCCCCTCCCCTTGGAACTAGGTTACCTTGTGACTCAGATTATAATCAACAGAATTGTGGTAGAAATGATGTTACATGACTTCTGAGGCCAAATTATAAAAGTTGATGCAGCTGCTGCCTTGGGAGCTGGAATGTTTTCACTGGAGCATTTAACTGCCTGGGGGCTGCCATATTGTGAGGAAGCTCAATTTCCCTCTTACGGAGAGGACACGTGGAGAGACTTGAGACAAAGTTAGAAGGGAAATGCCCAGCAAGACTGCAGCTGTGGAGAGACTTGAGACCAAGTGAGAGGGGAAACGCCCAGCAAGACTGCAGCTGTTCCAGCCCCTGGGCTGCTCTGGCTTCAGCGTCTGTCTTCTGACAACCACTTGAGAAACTCCAAACCAGAATCTTCCCACTGAGCCCTCTCTGAATTCCTGACCCACAGAAACTGGGAATGGGAACAAAGTGACTACTGTTCATTTAAGCCCTAATTTTTGGGATGATTTGTGAGGCAGCAATTGACAGTGGATATACATTAATGTGTTATCCTGATAATTAAAGTTTCTGAGCTTTAAATTATCTCAAGAATTTAATTTTCTTTAGGAAAGGGTGGGCTTTAAATTAACTATCTCAAGAATTTAATTTTCTTTAGGAAAGCATAAGAAAAAATGATGATCTGGTAAACTAGATCTTTAGTTTAAAAAACTTTTAAATGTCAAAAATTTAACTTTTTTAAACTAAAAAACTTTAATTTTTGAGCTTTAAATTAACTATCTCAAGAATTAAATTTTCTTTAGGAAAGCATAAGAAAAAATGACGATTTGGTAAACTAGAAACATCTTCTTTGCCGATTTCCCCAGAGTCTGGTGGGCAATTCTGTGCGCCACTAAATGCTGTCAGTGCTGGTCCCCTCGGTACTCTGGCCCATCACCAAGTTAGAATGTGAAGGCCAGAGGGGCACTTTAGGAGTTGAAACCACTAATCACGCTAATGTTTATATAAATTCCAGATTGGTAAGTACCCCCACCCCCCATTGGTACTCTAATTATGCAAAATTGTGTCATTAACTGCCAGGGACAAGAACAGGTTCATTATCTCTCGTGCCATAGTCTTGCATGTTGAATTTTCCAACTTTGGAAGACTTCTATTTGCGATCAGAATCTGGCACTAATTCTAGTGCTTCTTACTTCGTTCGTGATGAGGGTGGGAGGACCAGGATGGTAAAGGTGTCGTCACTTTGAATAACCCCCAGCCCTTGGCATAGAGCTTTGATATAGCTCCGCTCAATTATGAAGACCACATCCCCCACTTATTTCTTTCCGTTCAGAAAAAGCTTGGATCCCTTTGATGCGCTCATGTTCCACATACTCCCCAATCTGCCTGCAGCTTTTATGCTGTGGTGACTTTGATTAGGCCTCCTTCTATCAGGGTATTTGCATAAATAATCCCCCAGTCTCCCTTTTGTTAAGAGAGTTCTTGCCTGCGGCTTCTGGTCTCCAAGACAGCCCACAGCCTTTACTGCGAGGAATTAAGATGCCTGTGAAATTCACCCTTGCACACTGCAAATGCTTTCCGGGGGCGTCCTTAGAAAACATTGACTTTGTTTCCTTTTTTAGCCATGGAACAGTAGTTACTGGAAAACAGTCATTCAGAACATGGCTATTAGTTAAGAATCTCCGCAGACAATAGCTGAAGGACCCCAGAGAAACTGCAAAGAAAAAGCTTCATAATCCCTTATTTGTGACTCCCATGTGGTGGCCGCTGAAAGTGACTTCTGCAAACAGGCAGCTGTTCCTGCCATTTATACTTTATCAGATAATCATAGGGCTGGGAAAGCCCTTAATCCACTCTTTTGCATTAGCCAGGGCTTTCTGAAGCATGTTCCAGAATCCTCAAGCACTGTCCTCACACCCACACTTGGAAAAGTCAAAACACACTGGGGAGGAGCCATCTATTCCTTCCTGGAACAGAAACAGAAAGACAAGGCTTTATCACCAATTGATCTTCTATTTTATTCCTGAACAACCTTTGGATGTGTGTCAACCCTAGTCCTCTAATACTAGATGGGGCCATTAGCATTATTCTCATTTCACTTCTGATGAAACTAAGGCTCAAAGAAGTTAAATTACAGGCTAGGAAGTGAGAGAGCTAGAACACGGTGGCCAGCCATCCCAGCTGGGACTGAGAGGTTTTCTGGGATGGAGGATTTGCAGGATAGTTCTGAGAAAACCAGGCAAGTCAGTCACCTTAGGTGGTGCCTGTGGCTCAAGGAGTAGGGCGCCGGACCCATATACCAGAGGTGGTGGGTTCAAACCCAGCCCCAGTTGAAAAAAAAGAAAAGGAAAAAGGTTTGAACCAGGTCCAGACTACCTCCAAAGCCTTTTCTCTGAAACCTAACACCAGCCCAAATTGTTATCCACCTGACATTGGTTCTGAGGCAGACGGTGCCCTGTGGGTAGCACAGTGGATTCAATTTCCCTCTGGGTCAGACAGCAAAGTCAAAGGCATCAGCTCCATAAGATCAACCCCGGACATTGGGTCCTCTTGCAGGTTTTTCCAAACCCATTGGAAAGACTAGTTCGGGAGCTGACTCTCCAGAGGTGAAAACCAATGCAAGAGTGGGCACCGCCATCGATGTAGCCACAATAGGAGACGCCCTACGAGTGACCTGAAATTATCACCCACAGCACTGCCAGGGCCTGCCCATTTGCAGAAACCCTAGATGGGGCCATGGAGGAGGCTGGATGTTGCTGAAATGTGCAGAGCAGAATTTGCACTCAATAAAGTAATAAAATCTGACCCTGGCATATTCTTGTTAAAAGCAGAAATCAGAACCGTTAGCCCTTTTCAAGAATGATCTAGGGTTCTTTTTTTCCTCCTTTCCTCCCTCCCCATTCTGAGGTTTGCTCTTTCAGGACCTCTGTCTCCCAGTCCTGCAGGAGAAATCCCGGCACAGGGCAAATGCGGGCCAAGGGCTGTAGCTGCAGTGGAGTCCCACCGCCTGTGCACACCCCGTGCAGGTGTCACCCTAGGAGGCAGAGGAGTCCCAGGAGAGGGCCAGGCTGTTAGGGGAGAAGTTGGGGGTGTGGAAGCAGGGTGTTTGGATGGTAGAACAGTAGGGAAAGATGAACCTGGCATTGAAGCTTTCTCTCAGGCCCACTTGGGGGGAGCCTTCTCCCCATGGACGTTGCCCCTGCCACTTGCCCTGTGGAGGGCATGAGAGTGACACAGAAAGGACCTTGGAGACAGCGTCTGGTTTGACTTCCTGAGGCCTGGAGGAGATGTGAGCTTCTCAAGTCGCTGTGAGTCCCCACAAACTTTGGTACCCTTGGGGTAGAGGGGGGAGGAAGGGTCTACAATTTAAATCAAAACTCCTCTGTCCCTGGAGCTGATCTGTAATTTTATTCCAAATAATTTTTAACCCGTTCTTTCTCCATGATGTCAAGCATACATTCTTTTTGTGTGTGGGGGGGTGTTGTCTTTAAATTTCATGTTTTTGTTATCTTCCTTTCCTTCTCTGTCTCCAAGTAAAATTATTCACAGAGATCAAGAGTCTTAAATAGACAGAACTTGGGGATTGGGGACTCTGCACAGGGCAGTCCCTGGGTCTGATGCTTAGTCAAGCAGGCTTTTGACCAGAGGATTTTGCTATTATTTCCCCACTTCCCCGCCCTCTGCTTTCTGCAAGTCCCTGAAATTTCAATAGTGGGTGTGGGGACTCTTCCCTCATGCTGTGAGCTAGGGAATTACACTCAGGTCGGGTGGCCCCAGCCTGCAGCACCTCCCCATCACTCAAGGAAGGGACAGGTGCCCTTCCCCAGTTCTGAGAATATCACCATGGGTGAGGTGCCACCCCCGCCCCTCCTGAGAATGTCACCATGCTGCCTCCTGGGCATCCTTTCACCGAAAGGATGACTTAATCATTACTATGTCCACAGCAAGTGACAATGAATACAGAGTGTGATGATGTTATAACTTCCATTCCCTCATTGCCGTGAACTTGAGACATCCGCTGCTGGGAGGAACCAAGGGAAACATCTGCATCCTCTGCCAGCTGGCGGTCTCTTCTGTGTCCAGGCCTCTGCCACCTGCAGACACTCTTCTATGCCAGGCTGGGCTAGGAAGGGCTCTCTGCATCTGCAGAGCGCTAAGTCTCTCTGTAAGTTCACACCACGGGGGGCAGAACTTTCAGCCAGTCTCCTCTGTTCTCGGGCTGTTCTTCCTCATTCGCTGCTACCCAGAGCTGGGCCCTTGGGACATTTATATGCTTCACTGAGAATTGACTGAAATGTCCTTGGTAAATTTCTGTTCTCCGACGAATGGCTTCTCCATCCCTTTGTGCCACTGCTCAGTTCACACTCCCTATTCACAGATCAGCTCTCTGTGCTTCAATAATCTCCAGCTGCTGGCAGGAAGAGAATGCCTGTCCCACTGTGGTTCTGTGTCATTCCACCAATGCCCCTGTTTGCCGTAGCAACTGTAGGTGTTAGGTTTGACTCTTCTGCATGGACTCCACAAAGACGACTACGGATACAAACATCTGGCTTCTGGTTGTAACTGTCAGCAATAGCTACCACTTCCTGAGCATGTACTGTGTTCTAGGCGTTGTGCAAAGGGCTTTTCATGTATTATCTGTAGTCTTTACAACAGATATCTAAGGTAGGTATCATTATCCCTACTTCACAGATGAGGAAACCGAGGCTGAGAGAAGTTACCTAAGTTTCCTCAGTTTCCGTGGATAAGCAGAAGTGGTGGGATTTCATGCGAGTCTGCCTGGCCGAGACGCCCACTCTTTCCTTTCCCCCTCCTGCCCGTCACTCAGCAAACACTTACTGGCAGCCACATCTCCCAGGCGTTGTCTCTCCCTTGTGGAGGGACATCTCTCCACCTCAAACTTCCTCCTAATTCTCTTGATCTGGGACAATGAAGAAAAGAGTTCCCAAAGCCCACAGCAAGGGAAGGGTGTAGCACAGCAAATAGAAGGAAAGCAATTACCGACTTGCAAGTGTTAATTTGAAGTTTGTTAATAACCCAGATAAAAAGAGCTGCGTGAGAGTTACTGTCTCAGCTGTAGGAGATCCCCCGGCAGTAGCTGAGCTCTCAGACAGACACAGAAGGAAACACGTGGTATTATGGAATTCCACTGAAAAATAACAGACCAGAGGAGGAGCAAGAGAGAAGTCTAAATCCTTACAGACTGTTTTGCCATCTTTTTTTTTTTTTTTTTTTGTAGAGACAGAGTCTCACTTTATCGCCCTTGGTAGAGCTGCCCTCACAGCAACCTCCAGCTCCTGGGCTTAGGTGATTTTCTTGTCTCAGCCTCCCCAGTAGCTGGGACCACAGGTGCCCGCCACAACGCCCGGCTATTTTTTGTTGCAGTTTGGCCACGGCTCGGTTTGAACCCGTCACCCTCGGCATATGGGGTCGGTGCCCTACTCACTGAGCCACAGGCGCCGCCCGTGCCATCTTTACTATAATAATTAGTTGCAATGTTGGACCTGACGTTTCTAAGAAATCAACAGCATCAGCCATCCCATCTGACACAGGAGAAGACAAGAGGCTGACAAGTTGTGTACCAGTCCCTGGGAATCAATGATGATATAAAGAACTAGGATCTAAACCTGCAGAAAAACAAAAATGCCTATGGCCAGCTGCTTTCCTTATGTGTGTGCTATTAAAATAGTTATGTGGGTGGCGCCTGTGGCTCAGTGAGTAGGGTGCCGGCCCCATATGCCGAGGGTAGCGGGTTCAAGGCCGGCCCTGGCCAAACTGCAACAAAAAATAGTCGGGCGTTGTGGCGGGTGCCTGTGGTCCCAGCTACTCAGGAGGCTGAGGCAAAGAATGGCCTAAGCCCAAGAACTAGAGGTTGCTGTAAGCTGTGATGCCACAGCACTCTACCGAGGTGACAAAATGAGATTCCATCTCTAAAAAAAAAGAAGTTATAATTTTGTTGAAAGCCAAAGCAAGATTTTCTCATTTTTTAAAAATAAAAATCACATTACAAGAGAACTGATATAGTGAGACCCAATTGCCATGGCCTTGACCAGCGCCCAAGCGCTAAAGTAGTTTACGCTGTCGGACTTTAGAATTTCTTGGATTGGCAGAAATGATGATAGCAGTTTTCTGCTTTTTCCCTGTTAGGAGGATCCTGATTTTTGTTTAGATAACAGAGCAATTTGTCTGGGGAAGGTGGATCCTTTCCTTGGGCCCAGGAGATGAACTATAATCAGCACCATTCCTTTCTCTTCATAAATCATGCATTTAGCCAATGGCTTTGCCAGGTTTAGCAAGGAGACACAAGTGGAAGTTTGTTTATGGCTTTTGGAAAGATTTTCTTCTTAGGAGAAAGCTATGCCCCTTCCTACCTCTCCTTGCATGTTTAAGGACGTAATGCAACCATCTCACCACTGGGGGAGATAATTCTGTCACACTGCAGGCTACACAACGAAAGACAGAAAAAGCCAGGGTTCTTGGTGACATCATTCACCCCTGAGCAACGTGAAACTGTACACCTGCAGGGTTAAGCGATACGAAAACTGCCCCATGGTTCCAGCCACTTTTAGTTTCATTTCCATGATACTCTGGATAAAGAGATACACTTGAGGCTGATACATTATGCAAGAGCAAAAGGAATGTGTCTGAACCAAAGCGAGAGGAGCCTCCTGATGTCAGGACCTCTGAGTCTGTTGGTTTGTACAAACCTCCAAAGGAATTTACAAATCGAACAAATAGCACCTATTTGTTGGGCATCTACTGTGTGCCAAGCACTATGCTGGGTGCTGGGGGTGCAAGGGTGGAGAAGGCAGATGAGGTCACCAGGGCATGGGAATCTCGTCCTGGAAGACAGACGGTAAGTAAACCAGTGAGGACATGTGAAAAGACTCTTAGGCAACTTTCTAAGCATTGGTATACATCAGTCCCGAGTGTAAACCCTGACTCTGGAATCAGAACTGGATTCAAATTCTATCTCCACCACCTACTGTGACCTTGGAAAAGTTATTTAATTTTTCTATGTCTCAGTTTCCTCATCTGTCAAACAAAAATAATAAGAAATGAACTCACAGAGCTGAAGATTAAATACGCAAACAAACCCTCTGCAAAGTGTTTCCCACACACAGAGCCTGGTGCGCAATCTCTCTAGATTCGGCTTCATCCCCCTTGTCACAGTCAGAATAATCTGTGCCAGGCCCTGTGGGTGTCGAAGGATGAACAAGACACAGTCCTGCATTCAAGAAATCCAGGAGGGCAAGAATCCAGATTTGGCCATAGAACAGTCAGAAGTGAGGCAATGAATTAGGAGGGAGACAAAAGAATTCCTCTGGTAACCAGGGTTGGATTAACCTAGTCCCGTCCCCTCTTTCTCCCATGCACGTTTTATAGCCACTCCTCCCTGTCCTGAGAGAGAAGGAAATATCCTGAATGATCGCTGCTCTTTCCCATCTGGCCATTGTTCCCAAGAGACCTCAGAGAACTTTTTCTTTCTCCAGCGAAGTGAAAACGACGGGGTGCGTGGATCTGGGGTGCACACTGGTAACACGCACAGATAGTCCCCTGAGTGAGCTCACCAAAACCCCCACCTCCCTTTTTTCATCCCCTCAAAAATCATGCTCACTTAATGTGTTTAGCGTGCCGCAACAGACTATTAAACCCTGTATCTATTTTATCAAATAAAATCAAGATAAATACCCACTAGCCGGTGCTCACACCCACACACACACCCTCGCCTTTGGAGACATTTCCACGGATGGTCACACGAGCCACTGAACTCTCACACACTGGGTGTGCACCTTCCCACGGGCTTGCTCGCACACTGGGTTTTTATTTACGTGCCTTTGGGGAATCTTTAGGAATGTCATTCACAAGGAAAGGGGAGGAGGAGACCAGAGGGAAGTACCGGAGGGAAAGAAACAAAAATAGCTTTTGAAGGAGACCTAAAATTGTATCATCCTGGCCTGAATCTCCCTCCTGCACCCTCATTTATTTGAACATTCTGTGCCTGAAAGAAAACAACTTTTCATTAATTGGGCAGTGGTCCAGGCTCTGCGTTTGGCATCCAGCCAGCAGAGCTGTGAAATCAACCGCACCAGACCTGCGCTTTGCAATGAGGCAACCTCTCCCTGGAAGCCCATTCAAAAAAAGGAAGCTGGTGAAAGGGTCCAAGGTCCTGTTGAGCTTCCCCCTTCTTGTCTCAGCCACTTCTCTCTCATCCCATCTTAGAGGAGAATCTCACGTGGCTCAGAAAGAGGACAGAGACGAGAGGGTAGTGACGGGAAAGTTCCATGAGACTCTCAGAAGTCCCCGCCTGAATATCAAACCTGAATAACCAGGAGAGATGTGACCTCGGCAAACTCTCAGTCTCCTCTTGCCCACGCTGCAGGTTTTTCAGGTCCTTGCTTGAGCGTGCACTCACAGGCGTGCTATCGGCAGCCTGCGTCAGCCAGCCTGGTATTTAAGCAAGCTGGCATCAGCAAACGCAGCTTCCCAACCCAGAGCTTGCCCTGCCTCCTCTACGTAAGTACCGTTCAGAGGTTTGCCTTTAATGCAGAGGAATGAACTTGGGTAGAAACTAGACCAAAATGCTGTAGCTACTTACTTTATTTGCTCTTCTGTTGGAAAGAGGTAAAGGTGAAAGGGAGGGTAAAAATAAAAGGCTTATCCCCAGCAGGGAGCGAGAAAACGCTGCCGGGTGTTTGCAAACACGCGTGGGGTGGAGGTGAATTTTGAGCAAAGAATCATCCTTGCTGGTCTTTTGGCCACAGATGAGATATTTTTCTTATTCTCTGCTATTTCTGAAAGACACTTTGAAACCAGCTCTTGTGCCAGATGACTATTATTTTTACCACTTAGAAACTGATTATTGTGATTCTACACCTCAGGCTTTTAAACCCAGGCATAATATCATTTAAAAATATGCTTTGTGCTTGATGTAGGGGAGGAGGGAGGCATGTCTGGATTGAGCAGAAGTGACTCGATTTCGAATTTGCTATTGATTATTTCTTCTGGTTCTCATAATACTTATTTATAACAATGAAAACATTGATCTTGTTTAAATGAAAAGGAATCCCAAGCTCTGTGGTTCTGAGGAAATGCAGGTTTGTGATATTGGAGCATGATGGTGTACCAGGATTCGGGGTGCACGGCTAACTAAGGTGCAATAAAAGTCATTGAAAAAGTCCAGCAGACCACCCAGCTTAGATGAGAAGGTCTTTAAGAGACGAGGAATGAAAGACATAGCACTCAGGGCTCTGTCTCAGACCAATAGGGTTGAGTATGACCAGGGTGGGCAGAGAACAAGACAAAGGTGTGGGGAGGCCGGAGGGAGGAGAAAGGAAGAGCAGAGAGTCGAGAATGAAGAATCCGATGACATATTCACAAAACGCATGTTGGATATTGTAAGGAATAGAGCATGCCACTAATTCCATAGTTCATCCCTCTGGTCAAGAATCTGGTGGAAGCCCAGGACCTTTTTCAGGTCTTTCTCTAGACTCCTGGAAACCCACAGCTCCTAACTTAAGACTCCAGTGTAAGTTTATGCATTATTTTTTAACTGGGTTGAAGCTGCTGATGGAGGAAACTCCAGGGAGGCTATGGGGAGTTAAAACCCTTCACCTGGCAGCCACTTTCTTGACCACCACACTGAAGCCCAGTTATACGTTTATAAAGGTCCTATTTCAATCAAAGCAAATAAGGATTACCAGGGTTACTCTCAGCAAAGACAAGTTGAGAGCTGGGAGGAAGAGAAAAGAAATAAAAGGTGAACCTCTTTCTTAAAGAGCTCAAAATCTAAAGTCCAGGGTATAACTAGCAAGAAACCAGGCCAAAAAAAAAAAAAATAGAACATACAGAATGATTCTGTTCATATAAAATGAAAATATAAACTAATCTGTAGTAAAAGAAGGCAGATTACTGGTTGCTTAGGGAAGGGGGCAGGGGAGCAGAGTTTTGGGGGGACTTTTTAAGGGGTACAGGGACCTATTTAGGGTGATAGATATGTTCACTATTGTGACTGTGGTGACAGTTTCTTATATGTGAAAATTTATCAGAGTGTACACTTCAAACATGCAGTATTATATGATAATTATACCCCAGCAAATAATACTTTGACAATATAATTCTTTTTTATAATTGAAAGCGTTTCCAAAAACCAGCCTGTGTAACAGACTGAAAATAAAAGATGATCATTTGGGGGAAAAATTAAATTTAATAAATCATGTACAAGGACCAGACAAGATCATAGACTTTTATAGAACTGGAAGGCCCCCCAGAGATCATCTAACATCACGACTGTCTGACCCGGAGAACTTTTAAGTTCTGTATCAGTATCGGGCCCCACCCCATACCAGTTAAATCAGAATCCCTGGGTGTATAACCCTGGCCTGTGTTTTCAAAGTCCCCAGGCAACTCTATTGTGTAGCTAGGGATGAAAACTAGTGAAACCCAAACCCTTCACATGACAGATAAGGACAGATAGTGCAGACAGAGGGTGGGGATGGCCTCTGGGCACCCAGCCACCAAGTCCCAGCAGGGTGAGGCGGGGAAGCCTGGGGAGTACAGCGTTAGAATCTCAGAGGGAGGAGCAAGAGGCTGCTTCTGGGTCCTCAAATCCATCTTCAGCTCCAACTGGACAGGGTAGGCAGCCCCTCAGGCAAATTCTTGGAGCCAGACCCGCTCAGGGACAGCAAGCTGGAAGAATTAGTCAGGGCCCCAAAGGTGCTTAAGGATCGTGCTAACTGGTGAAAAGGAATGTTTCAAAACTAAAGCTTCCTTTTGTTCCCTACCTAATGTCTGGCATAAGCAAGAGGATTATCATTACTGAAAAGAAATCTCAGTGGACACCCTAGGCGCTCTGCTCTGGGAGACAGCCAAGTTGTTCTTTCAGGAAATAGCAGGAGTTCTCAGCATCAGGAGTCTATTTGGCATGCAGGGTCTTTTAATTAGGATTTCCAGGTCAGGCCCAGGCAGAGGCATGAGTGGGTGAAGATTGTCCTTATGATTCCTGTCCTTCCCATCTGTCCCTTACGTCCTCCTCGGCACTTGTGTGGGTGCAGGTGCCTGTGTGAGGGTCAGGTGGGAGCACGGGGCCAGTGGGCCGTGTTTGGGGATGGTTCCTATCTCCTCTACAATCCAAATGTGTCATGTCTGGGGTCTCATTCTCTCAAGACCCTGGTTTGCCCATCTCTGGAAAACGAATTGAAGTTATGTGTTAATAGACCATAGTTGTTTAATGAGTTTTGTCCCCTCCCTGGCATATTAAACAGCTTCCAGAAAGACAGCATATCTGAGAGTTCTTTGAACTATTATATGAATGTGATTACCATTTGAATTTTAAAGTGGGGCAATCGGGAGAATCAAAGTTGTAAGCAAAACATATGATTCCTGTGATCAGAATTCCAGGCGACTTGCAAGGGGCAAATATATCAAGATTGTAGATTTTCAGCAGAATTCTTCAAATCACCTACAGTAGGCAACCACCTTGTGGGCCCTCATAGATTTCTTTTCCTGAATTTGTCTCATCTTTGTTAAATGCATTTGTAGTCATCAGAAGTAGCCGCATTTCATTTCTCTTTCTGAAAAATGGAGAGCTGCCTTAAGTTTACTACATTGAGACAAAATGTCAAGAAATTCTGCCTCAGCCGCTTGAGCCACAGGTGCCGAGCCAAGAGCAGCTCTTTTTTTTTTTTTTTTTTTTTTTATTAAATCATGGCTGTGAACATTAATGCGATCATGGGGCACCATACACTGGTTTCATAGACCGTTTGACACATTTTCATCACTCTGGTTAACATAGCCTTCCTGGCATTTTCTTAGTTATTGTGCTAAGACATTTACATTCCACATTTACTAAGTTTCACATGTACCCTTGTAAGAGCAGCTCTTGACAGAAAGTGGGAGCTGCCTGTGGTTCTGGCCCCGCCTCTGAAGAGGGGCGTGGCAGTATGTAATGCAGGGTCTGCAGGTGGCGGGAGCCCAGGGCATCTGAAGGCCACTTAAGTGAGAATAGCAGTGGGGAGGAGAGGTTGAAGGTGAGCTTTGTCCTGAGCCCCCGGACTCAGGACTCCAGCTCTGGGGAAAGGATTAGGCTGCTGGCATCGGGGTGGCAGCCAACACTGGTTTACCCAGGGTGGCCACTGGAAGCCAAATGGTTCTTCCCGCCATTCAGAGTTTGAAAGCAAATGACAGGGTTTGCACAGCTGATATAAAACAGGTTTGTATAAGCGACAGAATTTCTTCCTTCCTCGGATGACTTGAAGCATTTCCCCTTCACCTTTATTTCCGAATTCTCTCCGTGTGAACGGCTTACTTTAAAGGGTCACTCGGGACATTTTCTTAAGGCTGTGTTATAAAGCCCAGGGTAATTTTTGGATGGTGCTGATGGCTTCCTCAGACTTTTAAAATGTGCACTAAGGGCGGTGCCTGTGGCTCAGTCGGTAAGACCCCAGCCCCATATACCGAGGGTGGCGGGTTCAAACCCGGCCCCGGCCAAACTGCAACCAAAAAATAGCCGGGCGTTGTGGCGGGCGCCTGTAGTCCCAGCTGCTCGGGAGGCTGAGGCAAGAGAATCGCTTGGGCCCAGGAGTTGGAGGTTGCTGTGAGCTGTGTGAGGCCACGGCACTCTACCGAGGGCCATAAAGTGAGACTCTGTCTCTACAAAAAAATAAAATAAAATAAAAAGTGCACTAAATATGGACAGTAGACAAGTCTGACAGGTGAGATCAGCAACAGAAGGGTGGCCTGCAGCCCAGAGCGATTTACAAAGCACTCACCCACAGGCCCCGGAGGTGGCTCACGCCTGGAATCCTAGCACTCTGGGAGGCCAAGGTGGGTGGATTGCTGGAGCCCAGAGTTTTGAGACCAGCCTGAACCAGAGCAAGACTCTATCTCTCAAAAAAAATAGCTGGGTGTTGTAGCAGGTTCCTGTAGTCCCAGCTGCTTGGGAGGCTGACGCAAGAGAATCGCTTAAGCCCAAGAGTTTGAGGTTGCTGTGAGCTGTGATGCCACAGCACTGTACTGAGGGCCACATAGTGAGACTCTATTTCAAAACAAATAAACAAAGAAATTAAATGATGCCTCCAAGGTCATGTGACTATTAAGTGCAGGAGTTAAAATTGAAATCCAACTCTGAGTCCTTGCCCAGTGCTCTTTCTATTACTCTGTACCAATTTAATATTTTAATTTATTAATGAAGATTTAAAATGGTATCCCTGTCTCTAAAAAAAAAAAAAATAGCCAAGCATCATGGCGGGCACCTGTAGCCCCAGCTACTTGGAAAGCTGAAGCAAGAGAGTCAGTTGAGCCCAAGAGTTTGAGGTTGCTGTGAGCTGTGACACTATGGCACTCTATAAAGGGTGACAAAATGAGACTCTGCCTCCAATAAATAAATAAATAAATATGTACAAATAGGGGGAAAAAACTAGCGGGGTACCGTGGCAGGCACCAATAGTCCCAGCTACTCAGGACGTTGAACTAGAAGGATTGCTTGAGCCCAGGAGTTTGAGGTTGCTGTGAGCTATGGTAGATGTCAGGGCACTCTAGCCTGGGCAGCAGAGTGAGACTGTCTCAAACAACAACAACAACAACACTCAACCACCCCCTTAATAACCAACACCTGAAGATCCCCAGACAGCCCCTTGCCTGTCCTGACCACACCCATCTTGCCATCTCACCTGGGCATCACTGGCCAGTGGAGCACACAGGCTTGACAGAGGCGCAGACAAGCCTGATGCTGTAACCTGGGGCTCATCAGGGTGCGTGCCTCTGCTGTCTTCCTGGGCCTGCCCACCGGCCACCCCTGCCCTCTAGGGGCCTGGTGTGGATTTGGCATTTCAGCACTGTGGATTCTGAACACACTTGTGGTTTGGGATTTGGACCGAGCAGGTGCAGGCTGTCCTTTTCATGTGCTGGGCAAGTGCCAACATCTATCTTTTAGGAACATGCTGAATGATCTTCCCCAGAACTCCAGTGTGGACAAGTCCTGCCAGAAGACAGTGCAGCCTGGGGAACAGAGTACAGGTCTGGTGTTGGGAACCTGGGTCCTATTTTCTTACCTTTAATGGAATTTTGAGGTGGGAGAGAGCCAGAAAGATAGTTGTCCTGGTGGGATTATTAATAGCATATCCTTTTACTCTCAAAAATACCTGGTCTGAGCAAAAATACCTAAACTATATGGCCACCTATGAATGCAATTCATGAAGGTAGAAGAGAGTAAAGCAATTTGCTTGGAATCTCAGGTCTCCCCTGGCCTGTGCCAAGTCTCTTATTCTCCCTGAAGGTCACCATGGGAAGCATTGTATCCACGCTGCCCCGACTGAGAACTGGTGTATTGGATGTCCTGGCTCACCAGAAAGTTCAGTACACTAAATGTTGGGATCCGGGGAATTTGTCTGATATTTGCTTCAGGCTCTTATAAGCTCTTAGCCATGTCTGGGTACCAGTGGAAGCTCTATTAAAAGTAGAGCAGTGAGGGCAGTGCCTGTGGCTCAAAGGGGTAGAGCACTGGCCCCATACGCCGGAGGAGGTGGTGGGTTCAAACCCAGCCCCGGCCAAAAGCTGCAAAAAAAAAAAAAAAAAGTAGAGCAGTTAATTTTTACCCATCCCTACATAATTTCTTGTAATTTGTTTCTGGTAGTTCCGCTAAAATGTGACCAAACATGAAAATCCTGCCAGATCTTTCACAAACAAACTGCTCTGCCCTTGTGTGTTTAAAACAAACAGACCCAAGGCAGACATTGATCAGTTCAAATCTCTCGGCGTGTAAACTGGGCAGAAAACTAATGGCTGTCATTCTGGCCATTTTATCTGGGGGGCCTGTGATGGAAATTTCCTGGAATTCTCAAGATCATGACAGATGTGCCTTAGACAGTCTGGTCTTTGTTGACCTGTTTTCATTTCCTTCCTGTGTAGCTTCTCCCTAAGGAAATTTACATAAACAAGCTTCCTCAGCACTTACGTCCCTTCAACCCTTTCCAGATTTTTAGTTTGCTGGTACCCAAAAGTGAAATCTGCTTCACAAAAAACTTCGATTCTATCACGAATACTGGAAGCGGCTATCATTTAATTTTGTATTCTTTACGTTCTTCCTGGGAAGTGGACAGGCACCCCTCAGAGATGGCTAGAACCGGGATTTATGAAGTGGGAGGGAAGGAAGCATCCACTTTGAAAGGGAAGGAGGCCGCCTCTCGCTTTGATTAGCAAACCTGGCTCAGGCTTCTACTGTCTACAAGGGAGGAGAGTCCTTGGAACCAGCTCAACAGGGCTCCTGGATGACGAAACCACAGGAAAAGCAGATCTTCAAGGAGCAGCAAAAGGACTTGATGTTGGTTAGCTTGGACAACAGAAGGCTACAAAGCTACTGAGTGATGGCATTGAAAAGTATGCAGGGAGGTCACAGAGGTCAACCACCAGCTACTCCCCTTGTCCTTTGAATGAAAATCCACAGCTAGGGATGGGTGTGGCTGCGGCATGAAGAACTTTAAGGGAGCTGTGACATAGTCCCTCCTCACACACACAAAATACTAGATTGGAAAGCATTACACAGGCAAGCTCTGAAAGATGGGGCAGTCTGTCAGTCTTTTAACTTTTAAAGCTTTTTTTTGGTCTCTAGGCTTGTGCTGAGTTAGTGTAGTTGTTAATTCCGGTCAGATCTCTTTCTGTTTCTCCTGGTTTTCCTCTTCCTCCTCATTCTTTTCACTCAATACTCTATTTTTAAGAGCTACCTACATTGTTGATGATATTTCTAGTACCTTTTCAATAGTCTGTTAATTTTATCCACCTTTTACTAATTGAGTCCTCTAGTATTGGCCATCTGTCCTGCCTCCGAGTCTCACGAAGATGCTATAATAAATCCCCCTTATATATGTTCCACCCTTTAGCTCTGCTTGGTGGAGATGGGGAAGAGCAAGAGGTGGGTTAGATGGCCTCCATTTTCTTTAACGATACGAAATATTGACCTGTGATAAATGGAGACTTGACATCACAAGTTTGGAGCTAGTATGTCAAACATTTGGAGGTTTCTCCAGGTTCCTTAGGATAACTTTAAGAAGAGACAGAGTGACTGAAATAATTTTCTGCAACTTAAAGACCATAATCTTCAGTGATCTCCCCTTTTCAGTATCATTGTCTTAAACTTGGCCTCATGAATTCCGGAAATGTTAATTACCTGGACAAAACAAGTGAATTATCCTAAGAAATGTTATTACTCACGAGGTTGAGTAGAGTTTCTAAAATGTTTGGCCGTTTTAATGATCGCAAAACATGATGTCATTTGGTTGCTCAATATCATATCCTGAGTCATTAGGAAAGCAGGATTAGAACCTTAATACCTTATATTTATATAGAGTTTATAATTTATAGTGCCATTCATAAACGTAATCCATCTCACTGAACCCCATGACAACACCGTGAGGTAGGTGGGGCAGGATAAGAGCTTCCCTAGTAGATGAAGAAATGGAGTTCCAAAGCAAGTGAGGTGTCCAAATTAACTAGAGATGGAGCTGGAAGGAAAATCTGGGTCTTCTGAAGCTCCACCCCATTTCTTTCTGCAACATTATGTCCGAAGCTCAGGAAGTGATCCTCTGTAGGTCCATAGTTTACCCCCAAAGCTGGGCCTTCTATGGTATTTGTCCTCTCCAATTATTTTGTGATATTAATGAGCTGGTTATAGCTGCACATCCTGTTCATCCCATTAGATGAACACCTGTTCATAAAAACAACTCAAGTAGGGGAAAAATAAGGGCCATATACCTGAGTAGCACAGCAACAAGGAACTTGGGTGGTTGGACTTTGGTGTAATCTGGAGTTCTGCAAGGCACCACCAGCTGTCTATCATTTTATCCATCACCTGATTGTAGTCATAAAATGAGAATCGTAGCTGGACTATAAAAACAATAACCAACTAATGTATATGTAGACAGAGAGATAATCCCATTCTCTCAGGGACTCTTTCCAAAACACACAACTAACCTGAGGAAGCTATGCCTGCTTGGGGGGTACAATGGCCTGCAGAAAGGTGTATGATTGGGCAGCCCTGAAATCTGATCAGACGTGCAATGCCACTCGGGTACTAACTAATGTATCTCCTTACGTAATTTGGGCTCAGGCAAAAATATTATAGACCCAGCAAATCTCTTCAAAAAAATCAACCATGATATCACGTCTCCAGAATTAAAACCACTGGGAGTGAGAACATTTTTAGCCAGAAAATTTTAACATTCTAAAGTGATTGGATGTCTATAAAACATTATGACAATTTTATCTACTTGATTCTGTATTATCTGTGTGTGGCTTATCTGTATGAGAGTTTTTAAAACCACACTGATTTCAATCGTTGGCATTTAGGTTTTTAAGCAAGTTTTCTCATCCATGCAGCAAATATATCTCCCTATTCTGTGTTCTATGGCTCTAACTCTAACTAATTTAACTAATGTTCTCCTAAACAAAATGTAATTAGAAAGTTAAGTGGGAAATCAAAAATTAATAACACACTCTAAAACACAAAAGGAGTATTTATTAGTTGCCATTTTGACTTATGCAGGCCATTTTCTCCCCACAAACTATTTAGAAGGTTGATCGGTTTATTTGTTTTCAAGCTTAGTGATGCAAATTTCTCTTTAGGTTTAATGATTCTCTTCCTAAAATATGGAGACTTTTCTCCTCTTAGCAGAAATCTGCTTGTCCCATTTATTGGAGTACGCAGTATTAGGGTATCAGGCATTTTCAAAGTCTAGATCTGATAATTCAATTTGCTCCACAAATCTGACCCCTTCTGTATTATCTGGTTTGAAAAGCCCTGAGCACGTGGCTGGGCCCCATAGAAATCTCTAGGACAAACTGTGTTTGTTCCTCTGTTTATATTTGATCATAGGACTGGACTCTATTTGAGATGTAATGGATATTCACATTTACTAAGCGTTGGCACAACCATACTAACAATACCCAAAGCAGGTGGAGCTGCTAATAATACCCAAGCATTATTCATCCTACCAGACAAATTTCTACCCTACATATTCAAACTGCAAAAACAAAACAAAACAAACACCCTCCCCCACCCCCCGCCCCAGGTCAGGAAATTTGAAGCTGTAGTGTATTCTCTTACCTGTCACCCCAGAGCTTTCTTAAAGAGTGAAAAACAGCCTCCTCTTCATCACTGTGGTTAGGTATATGTTGTTCTGTCCTCTAAGATCCTAAAAGACCTAACATCTTGCTAATCCAGCACTAGAGATGACTAAGTTCAACAGGAGCGTTTTTACTGTCCCATATCTAAGTGAGAAAATTTAACATTTATATTCAATAGAGGGACCAGATGTCCAAGTTTGCCTGGGAGGCTTGTATGACTGCTGTCCTGGTATCATTATTAATAGCACACCTTATACTCTTAAGTGTTCTAGGATGAGATACTATATGGTCACATTAATTTGACAGGCTGAATATTAAATAGTACCCTGGTTTAAAATGTTTCACAGCCTCTTCAGTTGTCCTTTGAAGTAGAAACTAGGTACAAAGTGTTCAGGAAATCAGGGACAGAGCCCAGAATAGACCTCTCTACTCACTTTTCTTAGGTCAATGATATCAGTAAACTGTTAATGAGGAAGAACATGATTATTTTAAATCAAGTCACCCTGATAGCATATTTATTTATTTATTTATTTTTTGAGACAGAGTCTCACTTTGTTGCCCTCCGTAGAGTGCCCTGGTGTCATAACTCATAGCAACCTCAAACTCTTGGGCTCAGGTGATTCTCTTGCCTCAGCCTCCTGAGTAGCTGGGACTACAGGTGCCCACCACAGGCCCAGCTATTTTTTTTAGAGACAGGGTCTCAAACTCTTGTTCAGGCTGGTCTCAAACTCTTGAGCTCAAGAAATCTACCCTTCTTGGCCTCCCAAAGTGCTAAGATTACAGGCATGAGCCACTGCGCCCAGCCCAGATGGTCAGTATTTTAGAAGAGCAATGGTTTCAGAAGCCATCCGGTCCAAAACCTTCACTTTTCTGGATTAAGAAAAGTATAACACTGTCTCGACCCCTAAGGCATGGTCTCGGTCACTGCAGAAAGGAACCAGGAATAACGTGGATTAGAAGTATGAGCTTGTGGGAGGCGGGCTAACCTTAAGTGCAGGGTAGCCCAGAGCCCCCTCCGCAATGGATATTTATTAAGGTTATACACAACAGGTGTGGAGAGTTCAGGTGATTACATAGGAGGACTGAATGCGTAAGGACTGCCACGTGCTCTTTCCTCACATGTTCTTTCCCCACAACCCCCAGGAAGAAGTACTAAGCATTGATGTCCCCAAGTCACAAAACGTCCCTAGGCTTGCCAGAAGACTGTCCTGTTCTCAGCATTTCCTTTTAATGGGATAAGAATCAGCAAGTCCTTTGCAAGCATGGTGTCCATTCCTCTACATAACACTTCTGGGAATGTGTATGCCATTTTATGCTTTGCTAAAATGGTTCACAACTGGAGTAAATAGGCAAGGAAGGAGATTCTTAGCCACATTTTACAGAGAGAAGAACTAAGTTTCAAATCAATTAAATGGGCTCAGTGCCCATAGCTCAGTGAGTAGGGCACTGGCCACATACACCAAGGCTGGCAGATTGGAGCCCAGCCCAGGTCTGCTAAACAACGATGACAACTGCAACAAAAAAATAGCTGGGCAGTGTGGCAGGCACCTGTAGTCCCAGCTACTCAGGAGGCTGACACAAGAGAATCGCTTAAGCCCAAGAGTTTGAGGTTGCTGTGAGCTATGATGCCACGGCACCGTACTGAGGGTGACATAGTGAGACTCTGTCTCAAAATAAACAAACAAATAGGTTAAATGATGCCGTCATGGTCATGTGACTATTAAGTGTAGGAGTTAAAATTGAAATCCAACTCTGATTCCTTGCCCAGTGCTCTTTTTATTACTCTATACCAGTTTAGTATTTTAATTTATTAATGAGGAATAAAATGGTATCCCTACATATCATTTATCCACTATAAGTATATAAACATTCCTTCTATGACTAATGCTATATACTCAAAAGCTCCTTATTTCTGTTTGCCTCTCTTTCCAGCAGTCAAGAGCTCTGGCTGTAACTAAGCTGTGCTTGTCTGACAGCACCACTTGGTGGCTGGTTCAGGAAATACAAAACAAAATCTCACCTACTCCCTTCTTTCTGGTGCCTTGGGTAGAAGGATGAGGAGGAGAGGAAAATGCTTGGTAGCTCTGGCTTTTTCTTTATTTTTCACAGTTAACAACATCATTCATGAGTCATAGTATCTCAGACAACCTGAGATGCACCTTAGACAAAGGGGAGGGACCAAATGGCTAACATACCCATCCTCCCTGGCAAAAACTGAGTTGAACAACCCAAGTGTTGATGAGGATGTCGAACAAAAGGAGTGCTACACGCTGCTGGTGGTTTTGTTCAACAACTCTGGAAAACAAGCTATTATGTTGTCAAGCGAAACAGCCCCACACCCAATAAGCCAGCGTGCTACCCCTACTAGGCACCCTAGAGAAACCCCCGATGGGGGCTCAGAAGACATGTGCAGAATACTCAGAGAAGCAATGTTCTCAATAGCAAAAGACTGGAAGCAACATAGATCTCCACCGGTAGGGAAAGGTGTCTCCATAAATGGTAGTGTGCTGAGAGCACAGAAACAGCGTTGCAAGTGAATGAACTTCTCTGAACGCAGAACACGGATGAAACTCAGAAACAGTGTCAATGAATAAAACAACTCATTGGAGAATTACACAGTATGATACCCCTTTTATCCAACTCAAGAGCAAAACTTTAAAAAATACATTCCTTTAGGGACCCAGACATATGTGATGGAACTAATTTGAAAAGCGAGGATTGACGAATACAAAATTCAGAATAGCAGTTTCTTCTGGGGACAGCTCAGCAAGAGGACAGCATAAGGAAAGAAATACAGGCCCATTCCACAGTCTTAGTAAAGCTTTAATTCTTAAACCGGGTGGGTTCACCAGTGTTTGCTTAACGTATGCTTCATAACTTACACGTGCATTATGTAGATCCTTTGATACCTTAATGATGTTTGCGTGGAAAATGAAAAACGTTTTCCCTAATCTTCTAAGTAGACTTGGGAAACAAAGCCCATACTTTTCCCAAAAGTGTTACTGGATACCAGTAATTGAATAAAACTTCAGGTGAGGAGGACTGCTGGTGTGATCAAGGATATGTTCTTATAAGAAAAAAAATTAATTTCAAAGTAATAAATAGTTATTGCAGAAATTTTGAAAAGGCTGAAAAATATAAAGAAGCAAACTTTTTAGGTCATTCATTGTCACACACTAGATATAACCACTTTTAACATTTTATTGGATTTTCCTCCAGCGTTGTCAAGTTGGAATCAGTATAGCACTTTAAAAAGGATTGCCTGATTAGGGTTGGAATCTTGTTTCCCTGAAGACAGCAAGGACAGATGTGTACAAGGTGTATTCAGAGTCTAATGTTCAGTTTTAGGTCGGGGCTGGGTTTGAACCTGCCACCTCCAGCATCTGGGGTTGGCGCCCTACTCCTTTGAGCCACGGGTGCCACCCTAATGTTCAGTTTTAAGTTCTATTAAATGTTGCCTGCGTAAAGGATTAGCTCAAACTTTACGCATTTCCCTCACTGAGAAATTTGAGGTATTAGAGGACAAAGTCAAGGTTGCCCAATCTTTTTCACTGTAATTTTTGGCTTCTAAGTTAATTACTTGAGATGTGTGTGATGACATGGAAGAAGTTTTCCTTTTAATGGTCTGCTTTCCTAAACTCTGATCTCAACACAAAAGTACATTTTTCTGAAAGTTTTTTTTTTTTTTTTTGAGATACAGTCTCAAGCTGTTGCCCTGGGTAGAATGCCATGGCGTCATAGCTGACAGCAACTTCCAACTTGTGGGCTCAAGTGATCCTCTTGCCTCAGTTTTTCTATTTTTAGTAGAGATGAGGGTTTTGCTTTTTGCTCAGGCTGGTCTCGAACCCGTGAGTTCAAGCAATCCACCCACCTCGGCTCCCCAGAGTACTAGGATTATAGGCATGAGCCACCACGCCCAACCTCTGAAAGACTTTTTAAAGGATTTCATTTCTGAATTTTTGAAAGCATAGAATCTGCTTTATTTTTACTAATTTACTATTTTAAAAGCATTTCCCCTTTTCTTTAACCATATATGAAAAAGAGTATTAGCTTGATGTTTAAATTGTTCACTCCAATACATGCTTTGAAAAGCTTATTTCTTTAAAATGACTTCGACTTACCATCTACTCAAATGTTAAGATGATATACAGTATCAGAACAGGCGTAAGGCATAAAAAGTGTCTTAACATTTATAGTTGATTTTAATGATTAAATTGCAAATCTTTTAAGAGCTGAATACTTCCTGTGTTACTCCCAGGTTGGGTTCCTAAAATGCATTTCTGATTCAGGAGGTTTCTGGTGGGTTTAGACATTGCCGCAGGTGATTCTGAGGCCCATCCAAGCTTCTTGAGAACCACAATCTTAGCTTAAGGACACTAACGACAAGTTTTATATTTAAAAGCACAATTCATTTATTCTCTCTCCTCCCCATCTCTGTTCCCTATCTCCCTCTCCCTCTCTTCCTCCCTCTCTTTCTCACTTTATCCCTTCCTCACCAGCCCTAGCACCTCCGGAAGGAAAGCCTGGAGAGGTAGATCAATATTCCGCTCCCACTTTGTCAGTTTCTGAGAGGCACTGACAGCTTGGGTGATCCTCCCTCCTACCAGCTCCAGAGTAGTTCAGTAAGCCATGAAGGGGAAGACCTCAGCCTCTTACAAAGACCCAACACTTCTCTTGGGAAATGGCCACGCATACTTTTCTCACTTAGGAAAATACAAAATGTTTCAAAAGCCCATTGCTTCCAGAAGTTCATAGTGAACATAAAAGAAACGCAGGCTGAAGATACGGGAGGAAGACTCTAAACTATAATCCACCCGCTTGTTTCCCTTTCAGCCAACTCATTGCGAGACTCTGGGTTTATGGGGAGCATCTACCACTAATAACCTTTTTTTTTATTTTTTATTTTTTATTGTTGGGGATTCATTGAGGGTACAATAAGCCAGGTTCACTAATAACCTTTCTCACTTGGTTTGATATGTGGTATTAGTGGCACTACAAAGAGGTCGGAGTGGCTGGGAGGGGAAGGAGGAGCTGGCATATATGAGCCCAAAGCAATTTTTGGTTACCAAACAGTAACCAAATGTTCCTGGTTTATAGCACTTCTGTGAACTGGTATATGCCCACAGATTTTTTTTTTTTTTTTGTAGAGACAGAGTCTCACTGTACCGCCCTCGGTAGAGTGCCGTGGCGTCACACGGCTCACAGCAACCTCTAACTCTTGGGCTTACGCGATTCTCTTGCCTCAGCCTCCCAAGCAGCTGGGACTACAGGCGCCCGCCACAACGCCCGGCTATTTTTTTGTTGCAGTTTGGCCGGGGCTGGGTTTGAACCCGCCACTCTCAGCATATGGGGCCGGCGCCCTACTCACTGAGCCACAGGCGCCACCCTATGCCCACAGATTCTTTAGAAATCAATGAGTACAGGATTGAGGTGCAAAAGTAAATCTTATCAGATCGACACAGTCAACCCAGGCACCGGAATTAATTTAGAAAAAAGCCAACAGTTTGCATTTAACTTCTTGAAAATGCTTATGCAATATCTTCCGGCACCATGAAAGAAAACTACAACCGCAGGACAAATGATTCCTTGAATGTTTTATAAGATATGAATAACCACAATTGCAACACTTGTGCTAAGATTAAAGTTTAAGAAGCTTTAACATATTTTTAGTTCTTTTTATCTGAAATTGTTTAGACTACCTTCAGAGAAACTTTCCAATAAGAAAACAGTTGAGAACCTTTGTAAGGCCGAGATTACCAAGGCAGTTTGATTTATACAGTTCCAGAGAGAGAGACAGAGTGGGAGAGAGAGAGAGAACAAAGCAGCAGCAACCATTTATCAACCAAAGGGCTGAGAGTTTTGTGGAGAAATAACAGACACATTTTTTTTTTTAAAGAGACATAGTCTGACTGTCTCCTGGGCCAAAGTGCCATGGCCTCTGCCCATCTCACAGCAACTCAAACTCCTGGGCTCAAGTGATCCTCCTGCCTCAGCCTCCTAAGTACCTGGGACTATGAGCACCCACCACAACGACCAGTTAAATTTTCTATTTTTACTAGTTTTTCTACTTTTAATAGAGACAGGGTCTCACTCCTGCTCAGGTTGGTCTCAAGCTCCTGAGTTCAAGCGATCCTCCCACCTTAGCCTCCCAGAGTGCTAGGATTACAGGCATGAGCCCCTGCACCCAGCCAAACAGATACAAGTGACTATAGTATATCTTTCACCCTCATTTCTAGAAATCAAGTTTGTTTGGTGTACCTTGCAGAAGTAGGTGCTTTTAATGGTCCTCCCACAAGACTCTTTAATAGCCAACCAAGTCCAATGGCCCTCAGCCAACTAAACTAAGGAATCCTTTAAAATGAACAGAAACTGCTCCACAAAACCCTCCTACAAAGCCCTATAACAGGAAGCCAGAGAAATCTAATAAAATAAAATACACTGGAGTAAATGTAAGAACAGTAGCTGTCCTGGAGTTACATAACAGGAAGTAAATAACCAAAAGAGAAGCTCACAGCCCTTGAATGTCGGTCCAGTTTAGAAATCTAGTATTTCTGAACACCTGAGGATTCTACAAAGAAGCAGCAAGGACGAGCCAGAGTTAGACGGAACCTTTCTCGGGCAAGAAATAAAATCGAAGGCAGCAATCTCCCCGCTCCTGTGCTCTCTCAGGCAGAGTGAGGAGCAGTGGGTGGTTTCAGTGGGTGGCTTTGGCTGGAACTGGTGTCCCAGAAGGACAGTCCATCCTCATTCAAAGTGGCAATAAGCCTTTGCCTGCATTTAGACTGTTGTTCTCCTGTTTTTTCCTACTGAATTAAAAACAGACTGGTCTGTGGAGAAGGGTTTAGCAGGACTGAAACCAAAGCTGAGGCTTTCCATTTCAGGGTACTGAGCACTACGTGGGCAAGGTTGATTGGCACTGCGAGTCTTCCTCTGCCTTCTTCTCCTGGGCCGTTATAGGAGCGGACTGCAGGGGTAATTTCCAGGTTCTTCCTTCCAGTTCTGAAATGCTGTGTCAGAGGAAGGGGGATGTGGGCAAGCAGGCGAGGAGTTTCTGACCTGGCTACTCCCTCCTGCTCCAGCGCTATAATGGGAATCACTGCTACAGGTTTTTAGTTGGGGGAGAATAGACTCCCCAAGAAACAAGGGATTTCCCGGTGACTTGGCAAGTGATTTGAGCCCAAGACTCTCTCACAATAGAACTTCTCATCTTCCTTGAAAGTCCCTTCAAGGGGCCCTACAGGACAGCTAAAGACACTTATTTAGGAAGAAGATGCAGGTCACAGTAGAAAAGGTTGTAGCAGTGACCCATACATTATGCAGACAGATCATGGAGTGTGGCTCAGCCCCAGACACAAACCACAACAAAACCTACTCAGGATGGTGCTGGATGGTTTTGCAACTGTTTGTTAAAACAACAAACCAACGTGACTCCCACACTTGAGCTTGTCTTTTACTGTCAGCAACAGTCAAGTCCTGACAGGTCTGCACCAAATCCACAAAGATCTTGAAGATGTTAATTTTCTGTGTATCTCGATGCAACTTAAATTGTGGGGAAACGTCTACCCATTGTCTTTGCTCCAGTTCAGAAGCTGTGTGGCTGTAGAGAAAACCAGCAGGAAGCATGTTGCCCCAGATTTGCTAGGGCCATGTTTGACTCTAAAGTACCAGATGCAGGAGTCTTCAAGTCTTCAAAGAGTGGAGCCATTTTCCTGACTTTAAATTCAGTCTAGCTAGCCGGGCGTTGTGGTGGGCGCCTGTAGTCCCAGCTGCTCGGGAGGCTGAGGCAAGAGAATCGCATAAGCCCAAGAGTTAGAGGTTGCTGTGAGCTGTGTGACGCCACGGCACTCTACCAAGGGCAGTACAGTGAGACTCTGTCTCTACAAAAAAAAAAAAAAAATTCAGTCTAGCCACAGGGGAAGCCTGAGACTTTAGAAGACAGCTGGCCAGGCGTGGTGGCTCACGCCTGTAGTCCCAGTGCTGTGGGAGGCCGAGGCAGGTGGATTGCCCGAGCTCAGAGGTTCGAGACCAGTATGAGCAGCAGTGAGCCAGAATAAGACCCCGTCTCTACTAACATCGAAGACAGCCAGACATTGTGGTGGGCGTCTGTAATCCCAGCTACTGGGGAGGCAACAGGAAAGAGCATCGCCAGAAGAAGAAGAAAATGAACAACAACAAAAGAAAAGAGTACTTCAAATGAAGAAGAATGAACAAGCAAGCTGAAATTAAAAAATAAAAAAAAAGACAAAAATGCTAGGAAGGCTGTGTTAGCCAGTGTGATGAAAATGTGTCAAATGGTCTATGAAACCAGGGTATGGTGCCCCATGATCACATTAATGTACACAGCTGTGATTTAATTAAAAAAAAAAAAAAAAAGACAGTTGACATGGGGGCAGTGCCTGTGGCTCAAAGGAGTAGGGCGCAGGCCCCATATGCCAGAAGTGGAGGGTTCAAACCCAGCCCTGGCCAGAAACTGCAAAAAAAAAAAAAAAAAGACAGTTGACATGGATCCCCCTCAATTGGGTTTTGGCCCCATCTTGAAGTGGGCTTTTCCTCAAATATGGGGGATACTCTGGGATAGGGGACTCAAGGCTTTCTGGAGAAAAAGGGGGGGTGAGGGTTGAAGGAGGAGGTTAGGGAGTGTAGAGGGGCCCACAGGAACCCTCTGCATAAAAATTTCTCCTGGGGCTCAGTTTCTAGCCGTAAGTAATTTCTCTATCTCTGTAAAATGGAAAGACCTTAAAAGTGACATCTCTCCAGGCCAGCAGAGTGGCTTACAGCTATAACCCCAGTCCCCTGGGAGGCCAAGGGTAGAGGATCCCTTGAGGGCAGGAGTTGGAGACCAGCCTCAGCAAGAGTGAGAACCTGTATCTATTTTTTTTTTTTGCAGTTTTTGGCCAAGACTGGGTTTGAACCCGCCACCTCTGGCATATGGGGCCGGCGCCCTACTCCTTTGAGCCACAGGTGCCGCCCAGAACCTGTCTCTATTAAAAATAGAAAAAATAGCCGTTGTGGCAGGCACCTGTAGTCCCAGCTACTCCGGAGGCTGAGGCAGGAGGATCGTTTGAGCTCTCTAGTTTGAGGTTACTATGACTTAGGCTGACACCATGGCACTGTAGCCTTGGTAACAAAGTGAGGCTCTGTCTTAAAAAAAAAAAAAAAGAATGACACCCCCATTTGAGAAGCCACTTCTGTCTCATGAGCAATTTCTTTGGCGTAAGTGGGGGGTGTGCAGCCTCCTTGGCGAGGACCCCAAAGAGCCAACCCACTGTAGAGTCACCTACGCGGACACGGAGGGGTTGGAGGGGAACCCACGAAATTCGGTCCCCAGAGGAGCTCCCCTCGGAGGAGGAAGCGTCAGTCAGCTGCTCTTCCTCTGCCCGTTCCTTAGATCCGAGGGCGGGGAGCTTGCACAGTCATCTTTCCGGACACCATCCCGGACCCGCAGCTGAAGTTGCCGTTCAGAGTCTCGGGGAACCCGGGAGGCTGGAGGGCGCAGCCGCTCGGTAGGCGCAGCGGGGAGCGGGGACCGCGGGGGACCGAGGCCGCCCTGGGCCCTCCGCGCCCCGCCGCCCCGCGCTCACCGCCCCGCTTCTCCCCCGGCAGCCGCGCCGGGACCATGTCGGCCGAGCCCGCGAGCGGCCCCACGCAGGACCAGCTGGAGATCCTGGAGTACAACTTCAGCAAGGTGGACAAGCACCCGGACCCCACCACGCTGTGCCTGATCGCCGCCGAGGCCGGCCTGTCGGAGGAGGAGACGCAGGTGAGCCCCGGGCCGGGTACATCCTGGGGGCTTGGGCCCCTGCGCGCGGCCCGGAGAGCAGCCCCTGCGCGGCCGCCCGGCCCCCCGGCCCCCCGGCCCCCTGGACTCCCCGGCCCCCCAGCCCCCTGGACCCCCCAGTCCTCGGGCCCCCCCGGCTGTCCCCTGCCTTCTCCTCGCTTTCCCCTGCCCCCCAGCCCGGGCTGGGGACGGCGTCACTCGCCGGCTCTCGCCTGCCCAGGCTTAGTGTCATCTTTGCCCTGATCTGTTCCCGTCAGGGGTGTCAGAGCCGGAGGGGACCTTAGCGACCAGCAGCCACAGCCCTCGGGTTTGGTGGCCGAGGAGACTGAGGCCGGGAGGGAGGGAGTTGTCAGATGGCCAGCGGCGCCCCGCTCGGCTGCTCCTTAGCTACACGAAGCCCGGCAGATCTGGTCCAGTTTTTTTTGAAATTTCCCAGTTCTAAGACCTTTTTCCCGAAGTTTTCCAAGAAGATAGATATCTCACATAACAGCTGAAGGGAACAGCAGCAGATGCTCCCCCCGTCCCCCACAAGTGCATTAATTTATTTATCTTATTTTTTTAATCTCTTGTATTATGCTCCAAATTGCTAGGGTAGAGAATACAACTCTGCCCATAGTTTTTTGTTGTTGTTGTTGTTTTGCAGTTTTTGGCTGGGGGCAGGTTTGAACCCGCCAACTCCAGTATATGAGGCCGGCCCCTATTCCTTGAGCCACAGGCGCCGCCCCATAGTTAATAATCGTAGGTGCAGTGTGGAGCCTTTTCTTTAACCCTGTTTAAACTCTGACTTTAATTTTCCCCTTTTTTGGGAGAAAGAATTTATTATGTGTGATAAACAACTGGGAACTGATCTAGCATCTCTTCAGGGAAACCCAAAATACTCCACACTTCTAATTTCAACACTATTGCAGAGACATTCTTTTTTTTTCTTTTTGAGACAGAGTCTCAAGATTCGCTTGGTATTCAAGAATTGAAATGAAATCCCGTTATGGGCAGAAAGACAGATAGGGCACTCATTATGTGGCCCTCCATAGAAAGCTGTGGCATCACAGCTCACAGCAACCTCAAAGTCTACGGCTTAAGAGATTCTCTTGCCTCAGCCTCCCGAGTAGCTGAGACTACAGGCGCCCACTACAATGTCTGGCTATTTTCTTGTTGTAGTTGTCATTGTTGTTTGGCAGGCCCAGGCAGGGTTCGAACCCTCCACCTCTGGTGTAGGTGGCTGGCTCCCTACCCGCTAAACTACAGGCGCCGAGCCTGCAGAAACATTCTTATTCTTCCCATTTTATAGACCACAGCATGGGAACTTTGTCCTCTTGCTGGCTTTTAAAAGCTCATAATGGTGCTCCAGGGGATCCCAGGACCAAGAACCTAGACCTTAAATCAAAATTATTTTTATTAATTAAGCCAGTGACACTTTGGAGAACTTGTCCCTGGATAATCCTCTCATTCATAGGTCAAGTAAAAAGGCAGGCATATCTGTTCTTAGCAACCGGCTAACCAGAACCAAAACTTAAAGGGAGGTGATTTACTGTAACCCAAGTCTAATAGCTCATGTTTCTTAGAACCGGAGGGGGCAGCCTGCTGGAGTTTTTATCATTTAAAATCCCACGCTATATTTAGAAAAGAGGAGTGATCACAGAGACAATATGTCTTTTAAAAACAAGGCTGTGAAATATCATGGTTACAGCAGCACTAAGGAGGGGTCGAATCCCTTCTCAGCCTCTGATTCAACCAGAGCAAGTTACCATCAATCATCCCACCTTTATAGCAGAATAATTTTGTTGACCTTTGTAAGCGTAATACTTGCCAGGTATTGTTCCAAGAACTCTCCAAGTATTAAATCACTTATTTGTCACAACAACTCTGTGAAGGTAGGTACTATACATAAGCCAGTTGTACAGATGAGAGAACTGAGGCCCAGGAAGGTTAAATACCTTGCCCCAAACAGCAACTAGACAACAGCAGGGCTAGGATTTGAGCCCCAGTGGTCCAGCTCCAAAGCCTACACTCTTAACCACCATGCTATGCCGTCTCCACAGAGGAGAGATGGAAACAGCTAGATGAGGTGGGAGGGAAGGACTGAAGACTCACTTTGTGCTACTGCTTTCTGGAAAAAAATCCGAGCATTCACTGACAGTCATTCAGGGCTGTGTTCAAACTCTCAAGATTCGCTTGGGTATTCAAGAATTGAAATGAAATCTGCTTATGGGCAGAAAGACAGATGGGGTACCTCTTTTTTCTGTGATTAGGGTTGGCCAACCCTAATCATCTGCTCTTTGGGGGCACTTCTCTTGTTTCCCCTCTTCTGCCATCCTCAAGTGGTAGACCCAGACCCCAAATAGGTAGGCATGGGGTGAGTCAGCCCTAGAGCAGGGCCCTGGCCTCCTCTTCCTGCCGTGGGGCTAACACCTTCTTCTCCCTCAGAGCTACTGCAGCTTGGCTTGCCCCTCTGCCTTCCTGCCTAGACCTCCAGGGAAGCTTCTGGAACCCCAGAATTCAGACAGAGGCAAAATTTAGCAGGTTCAGGGAAAGTTGCATCCTAGGTGGCAGAGGCTGCCTGCCCACCCTTACTGGACTGGGTCATATCTTTCAACTTTTCTTCCTTTCCACTTCCCATCACCCCACCTCTGTGCTCACTGATGAGAGAGAATTGTTCTTTTTCTTTTTTTTTTTTGTGGTTTTTGGCTGGGGCTGGGTTTGAACCTGCTACCTCCAGCATATGGGGCCGGCGCCCTACTCCTTTGAGCCACAGGTACCACCCGCGAGAATGGTTCTTCTCTAACCTTCTCAAAAGACGTTTATATATACACACACACACACACACACACACACATTTTGAAGTATCTTCTAAGAAAAATGTCTTCTGGAGCTATCACGCCCAATGATGAACTTGTAGGCATTAATCAAACTGTTAGTATTTATGTCAGATCTTGTAGGGACCATTTAAATAACTCCATGGAGGCCAAGGCCTTCTGGGCCCATCTATAAGCAGTGTCCAGGTATTAGCACTTCCCCTATGTCTGTTCTTTACTAGGGCTGTCCCTTTCCATGAGAAAACAACAACAACAAAAATTATATACCCAAATCCTCATCGTACCCTAACATCACCCACCTCTAGAAATAGAATCAGATTCTTAATTTTTCCCAGAACAAGTTAATACTTCAGTAAAAGAAAAATAAGCATGAGATGTTCTCATGAGATAGTTACTAGAACTGATTCACACTGCTGATACTTTGGCAGGGGCTATAGGAACGGGGAAGTTGAAACACGCTCTGAGGAGGAGCTTTGCTGAGCTCTTCGTAACTGCAACATTCGCTGCAGGGGTGGGCAGGAGGACAGCCCTAAGAATTCAGAGTGAAGGGAAGGGTGATCTAATTGAAATGACTTGTTATGTTGCATTTACCAGATCCTAGAATGTGCGTTTTTCTCATGATGGTAATCTAAATATCTCCTACATGTAAATTAGATGGAATCTTCCAGAATCCCAACCTTTGTGCCTTTCTTTCTTTTGCAGTCAGTGTTAGAAAGGGCTGGGAAAGCTCTTCTGCCAGCCCCTCTGGGAGGTTGGGATGATCTGATGTTTTCTATTATTACACACATACATGCACACTCACAACTCAAACAGTGCAGCTGGCATTGGTTCTTAGAGAGATTTCCAGTATTTTTGTCTCCTCTTGATGTCCTGGGCTTATTCCCAGAACCCAGGGGTTTTAGTTGTTGGGTGTTTTATCAGCGGAATAAAGACCTCTAAAGGTCCCTCTCTGAAAAGAATGAAATGTTAGTTACTAGAGAAAAGGATGAGGACAATGTTCTTTTGCCCCAACCTCCCCCTTGTCACAGTGTATAATTGTCATCTGTTCATGCAGAGTAAATAAATCTCCATCAATGGACCTGGGTAATGAGGGCACTCATTTGTAAGCGAGCAAGGGATGACAGAAACAAAGAGAAGGAGAAAGCCAGGTGGAAGATTAGCATGGACGTGAGTGAGATGAGATGAAGGTCAGCTGTAAAGGGAAAGAAAGCAAGCCAGGTATTTAATGGTTTTTGTTGGACAGCAACTGGATTGCTAAATGTATCTATTTTTATATACGTATGTATGACCTAAAATATGTATCTTTAGAAAACAGTTGAGCTTTTCTCCAACTTCCTCCCATTCCCCAAGTGCCCCCAAGCTGGGGCCTGGTGTGTTAAGCCTGTGGATGCCAACTCACAAAGCCACAAGTGTGGTCCCCGCTGAAGTTATTTTCGGTAACGGTTCATCAATATTCTCCTGCGTTACTTAGTGTAAAGACATAGGTGGCTCTTTTGAATGAGGCCAGAGCAATCATTTTGTCTTATAGGCATGCTGAAGAAAGTGAGATTTTCCTCTTCCAGATTTTAATTAGTCAGTCTTTAAAACGCTCCATTAATTCAGCTTTAGTAACGAAATCCTATTTAATCAGATCATGTAGCCTTGCAATCCTCCACAGAGCTACCTCATTAACGGAGCTGGAGCCTTGCTGCTCTCGTATCGTAATCCAGAGTTAAAACACACACACACACACACACACACACACACACACACACACACACACACACACACACACACACACAGAGTTACAGGAGAAAATGTGCCCACCGTTCACAGTAGAATTTTGGTTGAAGCCACCAGCATTACATGAGCTCTCTCTTCTCCTTAAGTTAGTGATCCCCAGGATCCCAAAGAGAAGGCTGCCCTCACCCTCTTCTGGGGCCCTGGCTTTAGATTACTTTTTTCTGCTGCTACCCCACAGTATAAAGGAGCATAAAACAGCTGGTCTCGAGAACTGTATAAGGCCCTTCAGTGAACTGTGCTATACAGGTAGAGTGAGTTGGAGGCATGCTGCCTCACTTCTTCTTCTTGTTTTTTTTTTTTTTTTTTTTTGGTTTTTGGCTGGGGCTAGGTTTGAACCTGCCACCTCCAGCATATGGGACTGGCGCCCTACTCCTCGAACCACAGGCACCACCCCCTTCTTCTTGTTTTTTTTTTTTTTTTCAGTTTTTGGCTGGGGCTGGGTTTGAACCTACCACCTCCGGCATATAGGGCTGGCGCCCTACTCCTTTGAGCCATAGGTGCCGTCCTTCTTTCTTTTTTTTGTTTGAGACAGAGTCCCACTCTGTTACCCTGGGTAGAGTGCCGTGGCATTGTCACAGCAACCTCTTGGGCTCAGGCGATCCTCTTGCCTCAGCCTCCCCAGTAGCCAGGACTACTGGCGCCGACCACAGTGCCTGCCTAGTCTGTCTATTATTAGTAGAGACAGGGTCTCACTCTTGCTCAGACCGGTCTCAAACTCCGAGCTCAAGCAATCCACTTGCCTCCGTCTCCCAGAGTGCTAGGATTGCAGGCGTGAGCCACCACACTACCCAGTTCAGGGCTTGCTCTTTAAAGGTCCTTCTCTCCCTGTGGTTCTTGTCCCTTCTTCTGACCCTGGGCTTATGTGGAATTCCCTACAAGCTTCCTAGATCTCTGGAGAGATGAGATCGCCCCTTGCACGGTCCTAGAGCTGGTCCTATTCATTCTGAGCATCTGGGCAGCCACCGGCCATGCTAGGTGGGGAGCACTCCAGACGTTTCCCACCTTACGATCTCCATCAGCACCTCCCAGGTCTGCTGTCTCACGGCTGTGTTCTTTCTGCTTCCTCTCTGTGGCTTTGTCACCTTACCCCGGAGTAGGTGAATGAAAACCTAAAAGGGACAGTAGAGACCCTCTAAGCTTACTTCTTTATTTAGATGAGCTGACTAGCGCTCTATTTTAGGAACTTCCTGGGGTTCTCGCACCCCACTAGTTACAACAGAGCTTCCTGTTGGCAGAGCCCCCTGTGGTCACCTACCCAAGCAGCAGGCCTGTGTGTACCAGTGTGACACACAACTATCATCATTCTTGGTGTACCCCATGACTTGTGACAGGCTGGGAAGCACGGGGGATAACAGAGCTTGGGGTGCTGACTGCCCGTGAGCTGTCTACACATGCTCCACTGAGTGGGGTGATGCTCACGGCTTCTGTTTCCTCACTAGTCTCTCTTTTAAGACACAGCTTCCTCCTCATCAACCTGGTCCAGGCCCCAGCACTATTTTCCAGCATGGGGAATCCCAATCTCTTTGAGGAGTCCCTCCACAGCTCAGTAGCATAATATTTATTTATTTTTTTTATTGTTAAATCATAGCTGTGTACATTAGTGCAATCAAGGGGTACAATGTGCTGGTTTCATATACAATCTGAAATATTCTCATCAAACGGTTCAACGTAGCCTTCATGGCATTTTCTTAGTTATTGTATGTAGACATTTGTATTCTGCCTTTAGTAAGTTTCGCCTGTACCCATTCTAAGATGCACCATAGATGTGGCCCCACCCATTACCCTCCCACCCCCCTAACCTCTCCCCTCCCTTCCCCTTTCCTTGGCCCTTTCCTCATAGTCTTGTGCTATAGTTGGGTTATAGCCTTCATGTGAAAGCTATAATTTAGCTTCATAGTAGGGCTGAGTACATTGGATACTTTTTCTTCCATTCCTGAGATACTTTGCTAAGAAGAATATGTTCCAGCTCCATCCATGTAAACATGAAAGAGGTAAAGTCTCCATCTTTCTTTAAGGCTGCATAATATTCCATGGTATACATGTACCACAATTTGCTAGTCCATTCGTGCTTGTGGTCAGTGGGCACTTGGGCTTCTTCCATGACTTAGCAATTATGAATTGGGCTGCAATAAACATTCTGGTACAGATGTCTTTGTTATAGTGTGGCTTTTGGTCTTCTGGGTATAAACCTAGTAAAGGAATTATAGGATCGAATGGCAGGTCTATTTTTAGGTCTCTAAGTATTCTCCAAACATCCTTCCAGAAGGAATGTATTAGTAGGCATTCCCACCAGCAGTGTAGAAGTGTGCCCTTTCCTCCACATCCATGCCAACATCTCTGGTTTTGGGATTTTATTATGTGGGCTTCTCTTACTGGGGTTAGGTGATATCTCAGAGTAGTTTTGATTTGCATTTCTCTGATGATTAAGGATGATGAGCTTTTTTTCATGCGTTTGTAGATCTTGCATCGGTCTTCTTTAGAGAAGTTTCTCTTCAACTCCCTCGCCCACCCTGAGATGGGATCATGTGTTCTTTTCTTGCTAATATGTTTGAGTTCTCTGTGTATTCTGGTTATCAGACTTTTATTGGAGGTATAACCTACAAATATTTTCTCCCATTCTGAGGGCTGTCTTTTTGCTTTACTTACTATGTTCTTGGCTGTGTAGAAGCTGTTTAGTTTGTATTTTTGATACTGCTTCAATTGCCTGGAAAGTCCTCCTAATAAAATATTTACCCAGGCCGATTCCTTCAAGAGTTTTCCCTGCACTTTCTTCAAGTATTTTTATAGTTTTATGTCTTAAGTTTAAATCTTTTATCCAGTGAGAGTCTATCTTAGTTAATGGTGAAAGGTGCGGGTCTAGTTTCAATCTTCTACAAGTTGCCAGCCAGTTCACCCAGCACCATTTGTTAAATAGGGAATCTTTTCCCCACTGAATGTTTTTTTTTTTTTTTTTTTTTTGGCTGGGGCTGGGCTTGAACCCGCCACCTCCGGCATATGGGACCGGCGCCCTACCCGTTGAGCCACAGGCGCCACCCCCCACTGAATGTTTTTAATTGGCTTGTCAAAGATCAAATAACGGTAAGTAGCTGGATCCATCTCTTGGTTCTCTATTCTGTTCCAGACATCTACTTCTCTGTTTTTGTGCCAGTACCATGCTGTTTTGATCACTATTGATTTATAGTACAGTCTCGGGTCTGGTAGTGTGATTCCTCCTGCTGTGTTTTTATTGCTGAATAATGTTTCGGCTATTCAAGGCTTTTTCTGATTCCATATAAAATGAAGTATTATTTTTTCAAGATCTTTCAAATATGACAATGGAGCTTTAATAGGAATTGCATTAAAATTATATATTGCTTTGGGTAGTATAGACATCTTAACAATGTTGATTCTTCCCAGCCATGAGCATGGTATGTTTTTCCATTTGTTAACATCTTCAGCTATTTCTTTTCTTAAAGTTTCATAGTTCTCTTTGTAGAGATCTTTCACATCCTTTGTTAGGTATACTCCCAAATATTTCATCTTCTTTGGCACTACTGTGAAAGGAATAGAGTCCTTGACTGTTTGTTCGGCTCGGTTATTGTTGGTATATATAAAGGCTACAGATTTATGGGTGTTGATTTTGTAGCCTGAGACATTGCTGTATTCCTTGATCACTTCTAAAAGTTTTGTAGTAGAATCCCTAGTGTTTTCCAGATATACAATCGTATCATCTGCGAAGAGTGAAAGTTTGATCTCTTCTGACCCTATGTGGATACCCTTGAACGCCTTTTCTTCCCTAATTGCAATGGCTAAAACTTCCATTACAATGTTAAAGAGCAATGGAGACAATGGGCAACCTTGCCTGGTTCCTGATCTAAGTGGAAATGATTTCAGCTGAACTCCATTCAATACGATATTGGCTGTGGGTTTGCTGATGGCCTCTATTAGTTTAAGAAACGTCCCTTCTATACCAATTTTCTTAAAGTGTTCTGATCATGAAGGGATGCTGGATATTATCAAAAGCTTTTTCTGCATCAATTGAAATAATCATATGGTCCTTATTTTTTAGTTTGTTTATGTGCTGAATTACATTTATAGATGTACGTATATTGAACCAGCCTTGAGACCCTGGGATAAATCCCACTTGGTCGTGGTGTATAATTTTTTTCATGTGTTGTTGGATTCTGTTTGTTAGGATCTTATTGAATATTTTAGCATCAATATTCATTAGTGATATCGGTCTATAATTTTCTTTTCTTGTTGGGTCTTTCCCTGGTTTAGGCATCAAGGTGATGTTTGCTTTGTAGAATGTGCTGGGTAATATTTCTTCTTTTTCTATATTTTGGAAGAGGTTTAGTAATATAGGTACTAGTTCTTCTTTAAAGGTTTGGTAGAATTCTAACGTAAAGCCATCTGGTCCTGGGCTTTTCTTTTTAGGGAGATTTTGTATAGTTGATGCTATTTCAGAACTTGATATGGGCCTGTTCAACATTTCCACTTCATTCTGGCTAAGTCTTGGTAGGTGGCGTACTTCCAGGTATTGGTTGATTTCTTTCAGATTTTCATATTTCTGAGAGTAGAGTTTCTTGTAGTATTCATTAAAGATTTTTTTAATTTTTGAGGGTCTGTTGTTATTTCATCATTACCATTTCTGATTGATTGAATTAGAGATTTTACTCTTTTTTCTAGTTAGGTTGGCCAAAGGTTTATCTATTTTATTGATCTTTTCAAAAAACCAACTTTTGGATTTATTGATCTGTTGTATAATTCTTTTGTTTTCAATTTCATTTAATTTTGCTCTGATTTTGGTTATTTCTTTTCTTCTGCTGGGTTTGGGGTCGGCGTGTCCTTCCTTCTCCAGTTGCTTGAGATGTCCCATCAAGTTGTTAATTTTCTCTCTTTCCGTTTTCTTGAGGAAGGCTTGCAGTGCTATAAATTTCCCTCTTAGGACTGCCTTTGCAGTATCCCAGTGGTTCTGGTAACTCGTGTCTTGATTGTTGTTTTGTTCCAAAAATTTGGTGATTTCCTTCTTAATTGAGTCTATAACCCATCTATCCTTCAGCATATGGTTGTTTAGCTTCCATGTTTTTGTATGGGTATGCAGGTTCCTGTTGTTATTGAGTTCAACTTTTATTCCATGATGGTCTGAGAAGATGCAAGGAATAATTTCTTTTCTTTTTAATTTGCTGAGGTTAGATTTGTGGCCTAGGATGTGGTTGATTTTTGGAATATGTTCCATGGGCTGATGAGAAGAATGTGCATTTGGTTTTTTTGGGATGAAATGTTCTGTAGATGTCTGTTAAGTCCAGATGTTGAATGGTTAAGTTTAAATCTAAAATTTCTTTGCTTAGCTTCTTTTTCGAGGATCTATCCAGCACTGATAAAGGGGTGTTAAAATCTCCAACTACTATGGAACTGGAGGAAATCAAGTTGCTCATGTCTGTTAGAGTTTCTCTTATAAATTGGGGTGCATTAAGGTTGGGTGCATAAATATTAATAATTGAAATATCATCATATTGAGTATTACCTTTAACAAATATGAAGTGTCCATCCTTATCCTTCCTTATTTCGGTTGGTTTAAAGCCTATTGCATCTGCAAACAGGATTACAATGCCTGCTTTTTTCTGCTTTCCATTTGCCTGCAGTATAGATGACCATACCTTCACCTTGAGTCTGTATTTGTCTTTTAATGTAAGATGTGATTCTTGTATGCAGCAGATATCTGGCTTGAGTTTTTGTAGCCAGTCAGCCAACCTGTGCCTCTTTAGAGGACAACTTAAACCATTCACATTAATTGAGAATATTGATAAGCCTTTCGAGAGTCCGGTGGACATTTTTAATCCTTTTGCAACTGTGGAAGTTGGAATATGGTCAAATTTTCTGGGTGGGTTTACTTTTGTGGTGGAGGATTACGCTAGTCTTTATGGAAGATAGGTCTGAGAATATCCTGCAGAGCTGGTTTAGTTATGGCAAATTTCTTTAACATGTGAATGTCATTAAAGTATTTAATTTCTCCGTCATAAATGAAACTCAGTTTAGCTGGGTACAGGATCCTGGGTTGAAAGTTATTTTGTTCTAGGAGATTAAAAGTCAGTGACCATCCTCTTCTAGCTTGAAAGGTTGGTTTCAGCAGAGAGATCTGCAGTTATTCTAATATTTTTGCCCTTGTAGGTGATGGTTTTCTTTTGTCTGGCTGCTTTCAGCATTTTCTCCTTCATATTAACTTTAGTGAAATTGATTATGATGTGTCTGGGGGTTGTTGTATTTGGGTTGAGTTGTGCTGGAGTTCTGAAACTGTCTGCTATCTGAATTTCAGAATCTCTTGGCATGTCTGGAAAGTTCTTCTTCATAATCTCATGGAGAAGAGACTCTGTGCCTTGTGAAGCCACTTCATCGCTTTCGGGGATCCCTATAAGATGAATATTGATTTTCTCCGAATTATCCCAGAGCTCTCTGAGAGAGTGATCTGTTTTTGCCCTCCATTTCTCTTCCTCTTTGAGAGTTTGGGAGCGTTCAAAGCTTTGTCTTCAATGTCAGAAATCCTTTCTTCTGTTTGCTCCATTCTGTTACTGAGGGATTCTACTGTGTTTCTCAGATCTTTGAAGGCTGCAACTTCTTGTCTCAACGTGTCAAAATCTTTGGTCATTTGGTCTTTGAATTCGTTGAAATCTTGAGATATCTTTTGGGTTACTGCTTGGAATTCTAATTCAATCTTATTTGCTATCCAGATTCTGAATTCGATTTCTGAAATCTCAGCTATTTGTTTGTGCATGGGATCTTGTGCTGTGTCTGCCCCATTGATCCTTGGGGGAGTTGGTCTACTCTGACTATTCATATTGCCAGAGTTTTTCTGTTGATTTCGCCTCATGATTGTTTTTCACCATTGCCTCTGGCTATCCTCAGAGTTGGGGAGGTGTTTCTCTAAGATTAGACCCCAGTGGGATCACTCTATTGTTGCTGGATCTGTGTCGGGAGTGACCCTGTGTAGTTCCTCTTGGGCTGCCCCAGCCAGGGAGTTCTGGTTGTGGAAGCAGCTCCGGAGTGTGACACACCCAGATCCAGCAACAGGGCGGGAGGTGGTGAGCATGGTTCTGGGAGTGCCTGGTGCCCAGTGACTTTGGCACAGAGAGCCCAAGGCTCCAGCAGTCTCTGGCCAGGAGAAGGGCTCTACACAGAGGCAGGGAGGGCTCCCAAGGGCACACGGCTACCAGAGTCCCTGGCCAGACAAACGGGCCGGTGTGGAGGCAAGGAGGGTACAGGAGGGAGGATGGCAGGGTTGCACGTCTCCCACAGTTCCTGGTCAGGGTGTGCAGAGGCCCAGCGGGCGCAGGTTGTGGGTTGGGGTCATGGCACAGCTCTTATGGAGGTCCAGGCGGAGCCAAGCCCAGGAGTTTGAGGTTGCTATGAGCTGTGATGCCATGGCACTCTACCCAGGGCAACAGCCCAAGGCTCCAGTGTGCCAAAACCGGTCTCACTCTGCCCCTGAGGGTTAAGGCTATAAGGCAGCTCAGTTACTAGGTTACTAGCTCTGGCCCATCTTTCCTCTGCGACCCTGAAGGTGGAGCTTGCCGGGGCAGTTCTCTCACAGTGGCTCCCTGCGGCTCATAGCCAAACACTATTAGCTCCATCCGGCTCATCGGCTCAGTCTGGGGCCCTAGACAATGCCCAAAGTTCTCTGCACTCCTGCTCAAGCTCTCCCCAAAGGCAGTTCAACTGAGTGCCAAGTCCAAAAATGCTGAAACAGTTCATAGGTAAGGCCTTTCTGGTTTGCAGTCTCATTGCTGCTTGTACTTATGGCTGCCAGCAATCGGACACATGCAACCACTTTCCAGTTTTCCTTTGTTTTTGTCCTCCTCTTGGGGTCCAGAAGTCCCTTGCTGAATCTCTGTAACCTCAAAGGGATGATTAGAGGCAGATCCCACCAGCCAGAGATGCCTGGAGTCTTCTCTCCCCAGTCTCACTGTGCCCTGTTGCAGGGAGGCTGTTACTCGGCTGCCATCTTGGATCCAGCCCTCAGTAGCATAATAAAGGCAGCCACTGCCTTACGGAGCGTGCATCACACTATGTTATAACATAGAAAACACTTTAGGGGGTGGCGCCTGTGGCTCAGTGAGTAGGGCACTGGCCCCATATGCCGAGGGTGGCGGGTTCAAACCCAGCCCCAGCCAAACTGCAACAACAACAACAAAAAAAAAATAGCCGGGCCTTGTGGCAGGCGCCTGTAGTCCCAGCTGCTCTGGAGGCTGAGGCAAGAGAATCACGTAAGTCCAAGAGTTAGAGGTTGCTGTGAGCCATGTGACGCCACGGCACTCTACCCGAGGGTGGTACAGTGAGACTCTGTCTCTACAAAAAAAAAAAAAAGAAAGAAAACACTCCCACAGTACCACGTCCACAAGCATCTCATCTGGGGCCTTCCCCAAATACATGGTCACATCCCAGCAGACCTGGGATGTGCTGATGGACATGGTACAGTGGGAAATGTCTGGAGTGCTTCCCACTTAGCATGGCCCGTGGCTGCCCAGATGCTCAGAATGAATAGGACCGACTCTAGGATCATACAAGGGGAGATCTCATCTCTGCAGAGATCTAGAAAGCTGATAGGGAATTCAGCATAAGCCTAGGGTCAGAAGAAAGGGCAAGAACCACAAGGGGAGAAAGACCTTTAAAGCACACTTATAAGGTGTGAATATTCGGGTCACATAGAGCTGAGAGATTCCGAGTCAACTGGCAGGTCTACCTTGTATTCTCTCACTGCTCCGTGGCCCTGAAGCAGGAGAGATTGGGCTGGCTGCGTCCCCAAGAAGTGCTCTGTGTTCGTCCAGTTCTCAGTTATCCATTCTTTTAATTCAGCAAAGTCTGACCAAGTGCAATGAGCAAGGCCCAGGGCAAGACAAGCCTGCACTGATGAAATGTGACAGCCAGAGTCAGCTATCTGGGAAATTAAGAAGATGCTTTAATTTCTTTTATTCATTCAACAAGCATTGATTGAGCTCCAGCTCTTAAATCCTGATGCTAAGGATACAATAGTCATAAGATGAATACAGTCTGTACTTTCATGGATCTTACAATCTATCAGGGAACATAGATTCAAAACATGTAAATACACAAGTAAATTGTGACAGATGTTAAAAGTTCTGTCAAGCTAACAAAACACTAAATTCAAGAGTCAGGAGATAAAGTGGGGCACCCACTTTAGATAGAGTGGTCAGGGAAGGCTTCATTGAGAAGGTTCTGTTTAATCTGAGAGGGAGATCATCAGATAAAGAATGCAGATAGATGGATATTCTAAATATTGGAAATAGAATGTGCAAAGGTCCTGAGGCAGGAAAGGTTAGCATCACAAGACCATCTCCCTGGACACATTCCTTTCTTCCCTCCTTTCTACTTGTGCCACAGAGGCAGGACCTTTTAGAAAGAAAAGGAAGGCCAGGTGCAGTGGCTCATGCCTGTCATCCTAGCACTCTGGGAGGCCAAGGCAGAAGGATCCTTCGAGCTCTGGCATTTGAGACCAGCCTGAGCAAGCACAAGATCCGTCTCCGCCAAAAATAGAAAAATTAGCCAGGCTTTGTGGCAGGTGCCTATAGTCCCAGCTCCTTGGGAAGCTGAGGCAAGAGGATCATTTGAGCCCAAAACTTTGTGAGCTATCGTGATGCTGTGGTACTCTACCCAGGGTGACAGAGTGAGATGAAGGAAGGAAGGAAGAAAGGAAGGTGGGAAGGAGGGAGGGAGGAAGGGTGAATGAACATTTCAGTTTTTCAGTATGTGACAATTATTTTTGCCATTTCTCTCTTCCAGAAATGGTTTAAGCAGCGGCTGGCCCAGTGGCGGCGCTCAGAAGGCCTGCCCTCAGAGTGCAGGTCCGTCACAGACTAAAGAGATGGCGTACAGCTACAGCGTGGACCCATGAGGACCATCTCCTGTTCCTTCAGTTTAACCAAGCTGCTGTGGTTTTCCAGTGTAGAATCGTTGTTCTGTTGTTAGCTGTCCTGCTATTTAACACAACGTGATATTTTTTTAATGTACATATAACCAGGAAAGAAAGTAACAATAGGAAGCTATGAGCAATTTCTGTGTAAAGTGATGTCTTGGCTGGAAGAGGGTTGTGGCTTGAATTTCTCTTTTGGTCATGATGAAAGAAGGTCTAAAAATCATCTGAGTTTGCTTCTGACCATCACCTCCCAGTAAACAATTTATTCTCATGATTCATTTCTGAGCAATCCAGGCCTTTGTTGGAAGGACAGTCTGATGGAGAGGGGAGAGCATTTCCTTATGAATCTCCTTCCCTAGGTCCTTTTCCTCTTTCATGTAATACAATGATGGTGAGTGAGAACACAGATGGGTATTTGAGTCATTTCAAATTTCATAAAGCAGTTCTTTGGCTCATAGCTGCAAAACTTGAATAGAACCCAGTTAGGCTAGATGACAGAAATTCCAACTGGCAAAAAAGCAAGTAAACTAAGAAAAAAAATCCACCAACATCCTCAAACTTACCTTATTTAAATGCAATTGGTTAAATGTATTCTGCTAAATAAACTGAACTGATTTTTGGCTCTCAGATGATATTCTAAATAAAACTTTAACTTTTTGTTGAAAATGCACTGAGTTCCCTGAAGATTTTTTAACTCAATAATGAACATATCAAAGAGAAACAGACCAGCTGCTATGTAGTAGAATTGACCAGAAAGTGGTCATTCCCCAAGCCATTGTGGTCCACAACATGTGATCCATGACCAGCCTCATCAGCATTAGCTTCAAGCCTGTGAGAAGTTTAGATTCTCAATCCCAGTCAGAATCTACGTTTTAACAAGGCCACCAAATGGTTTGTATGCACATGGAAGATTGAACAGCATTTTTCTAACAAATTCTGCACTTAATTTGCAGGCATTTGCTATAGCACTTTTACTGTAACACATTAAATGTCTGCAGTGGTCTGAATGTATCCCCCCAGATTCATATGTTGACACTTAGTCCCCAACACAATAGTATCAGGAGGTGGGGCCTTTGGGAAGTAATTAGGTCATGAGAGCTCAACCCTCAGGAATAGGATTAGCACCCTTATAAAAAGAGGCCTGAGGAAGCTTGTTTGCCCCTTTTGCTATCTGAGGATACATAGAAAGTTCCATCTATGAGGAATGGGCCCAACTAGGTTGAGGGCGCGCCAAAATCTGCTGGACCTTGATTTTGGACTTACCAGACTCCAAAACTGTGATCAATACACTGGTGTTGTTTATATAATAAATTACTCTACAGCAGTGGTTCTCAACCTTCCTAATACCGCCTTTAATACAGTTCCTATGGGTCGAGACCCACAGGTTGAGAACCGCTGCTCTAAGACATTTTGTTACAGCAGCCAAACACACTAAGACACCATCTTAACAGACTATCACTTAAGATCGTGTTTATTGCATGAAATAGTAACTGGATTGCAATGGATTAAAATACAGGCTTTTTTTGTTTGTTTAAGTGATTGTTTCTACATCAGTGATGGGTAGGTAACCCAGGGTTGTTCGAGTGCCTCCCTGATGTTGTCAAGGAGCTGGGGTCATTTTGTCTTTCCACGTTGCTAGCTTCAGCACACAGCTATGTGATCATGGATACAACCTGGATACCTGTACAATGAGTTGCAGTTCAAGCAAAAAAAAAAAAAAAAAAGAGAGAGAGAGAGAAAGAGCAGACTGAGAGAGAGAAAGAGAGAAGACAATGGGCAAATGCCTGCTAACACTTTCACTTTAAAAAGGTTTCCTGGAAACCTAGTCACTTTCCCCTACATCTCATTGGCCAGGGTGGGGCACGTGGGCATTCCTAACTGCAAGGAAGTCTGGGAATGTGAGCCTTTGTAATTGGGTGTATGGCTGCCTTGAGCAAAGTTAGGGTCCAGTTGGTGAGGAATAAAGTGAAGATGAGAACCGCTGCTCAAAGATGGTTGTATTCACCGTGTCTGGAATCCAGCCTGGAGTGATGCTGGTGTACACCTCTAAACTCCTAACCACAGCGCAGGCACAGTCTTTCCAGTGACTTTTAAAAAAGATCTGCAAAGTACAAACACTAACAATTATTTAGATTATAGATGTTTATAGGATCCCATTAAAACATCCTTGGGCAAGCGTCCTTTTCCTCTACCTTGAAACATTTGTTCTGTAAACAAGTCTACAGTGAGGCCTGCAGGGTCTGAACAGAGCAGCCTTGCATCTGGCACAATCCTCTGCAGCCTGATGGGGGCTGGTCTGAACATCTGTCATCACTGTGGCTGGATGCTGGCTTCACTTTCTGGGAAAAAAGGATGAAGGAGAGGAAGAGGCAGAACTGAGTATATCTGATAAATACTTACAAATAGAGAGCATTTTGCACCTTTCAAAACACTTTCATAGATACTGGCTAATGGGCAGGCAGGAAAAAGCTACTGCTAATACAATGGTGAGCAAAGCAGACCCAGGCCGAGCCCATGTCAGGCAATGAGAGGGATGCTAAGACAGGTGTGAGGCTCAGGTCTTCCCAGCACACCAGAGACATGATTCATAAATGATCTAGGCACCGGATATATTGGCTCACACCCATAAACCTAGTATTTTGGGGGGCCAAGGCAGGAGGATCCCTTGCGCTCAGGAATTCAAGACCAGACTGAGCAAAAACGAGAGCACTTCTCTACTAAAAAATAGAAAAATTAGCTGGGTGGGTGGGTCTGTAGTCCCAGCTATGCAGGAAGCTGAGGCAGGAGGATCGTTTAAGCCCGGAGTTGGAGGCTGCTGTGAGCTGTGATGATGCTGCTGCACTCTAGCCAGGGTGACAGAATGAGACCCTGTCTCAAAAACAAAAACAAAAAAAAGTAATCTAGGACAAGAATAGTTAACGAGGTGGGCAGAGAGTGTGCCCTTAGCTCAGAAGTACCAATTATGGCCAAAGGATCACTTCCTGTGCCCACAGTCTAGGGTCTTTGTATGGCGTGGGATGGGAGAGACTGGAGATTCAGTATTGTTTTCAATGCAAATTTGTTACCAAAAGTAATATCTTTAGTTTGCTTTTTTCAGCCGTGAAACAAAGCTAGCCATATTCTACTACATTAAATAAAGCACTTTGTAAATAGTAACAATAATTACTAATGCTACAAAGTGCTAATGATGACACGAGGTAAGTCATAAGAAGAACCTAGAGCTCTGAGATTTATTACAGGAGTCTCTTCTGAACACCCAAGGTCATACGGCAAAGCCATGATACTCGCCCTTGACTGAGGAGCACTGCCAAGGTTGTTCTGTCTTCACCTGCGTCCAAGTTCTACAGGTGCAGATGCTGTGGGTCAGGGGGACTGATAATCATTCCCAAGCCCTTTTTCTGTTGCCCCCTTTCTCTAGCGAGACTGTAAGGTCTGAAAAAAATGAAATACACCCCTTTCCATCTTCCCCAGAAGCTACGATGGTCAGCGATACAGTCTGGCCAATGACAGCAGGTTGAAGACTTGAGTCCAAGGTTTTGGGGAAGGTTTTCACATTTCTTTTCTCTCTCTCTTTCTTTTTTTTAAATAAAGTTTATTGAAAAAGATAAAGGCAGATTCACAGAGTTAAAGCAAGATATAGGTTTACAGAGCAAGACACGTTCCCTGTAGACAGTGAGCGGGCCCCCTTGTCGGGACAAGGAAAAGACCAAGAGCCGCATTCTTGATAAAAGGCACACAGGCAGCATGCTGTGTTCTTTCCTCCTCTCCTGCCTTGAACCAGTTTCATCTGTTCATTGGAGAAAGACAGATAAGCAAAAAGAATGAAACAATAAAACGAATGAAACCCACAGAGAAGACCTGCGATCCCACACCCGGAGGGAACTGCTGCTTGTTCGGCTTAGTATTGTGGTGTCTACACAGCAGGAAGACAGGCTTTCTGTTCACATAGACATCGGGAAGAAACTTAACCATTTTAAAAACCAGCTGCAGTTTGAACTGTGGCTCCGGGAGGATAGGAGGATTCTCCCTAAGGAAGACATTGGCTTTCCTATTTAGGAAAACTTCTTAATGAGTGCTGGGGACTCAAAGGTCTAGAAAGAAATGGGGTAAAGCAAGAGCTCCCTGGCTGCACACAATAAACTAGCATGAATTTAACAACACCTTTGCATGGGGGGCACTGCTCCCACCTCCTGTAGAGCTGGTAGGGAAGTTAACCTCAGTGCCCAGCTTCCGCACCCTATGACACTTAGACCCAGGCCGCCAGTCACAATGCGACGCCCCCCCTTTGCAAACAGGGACTAAACCCACCAATGGGCTCTTGACCTAAGCTGGGCCACTCAGTCCTTTGCCAGAATTTTCCCAATTGGACCTGAAGGGATAGTTCCTTATTATCCTTTTATAGAGAAAGTTGTGAGAATGGAGGCCTGGGGCTGTGGGCAGCACCTGCTCAGCCACCTTGAAGAAGGCTACTCTATAAAGGGAGAGAATGGGGCCAGGCAGTGATGGGAATGAGAGAGAGAGAGCCCTGAAGCCCCGATTTCCACTCTCCCTTCAAGCTTCTTCAGCCTTCCTGGCTCTGTGAACTAGGGAATTCCTTTCTTGGTATGTATTATTTGTAATAGAAGAGAGCCCTGATTAATGCTGAGGTGAAGGAAGGAAGAAACAAGGGCAGGAAAGGAGGAGTGCCGGCCCCAAAAGTAGCTAAGAACCCAGAGGAATCAGAAATTCATGGGAAGAGGTAAAAATCTGGTGCTCTGCCCACTTATTTCCAAGGTCTACCAGAATACACAGGCTGGTAGACCTTGGAAATAAGTGGGCAGAGCACCAGATTTTTCTGTCAATGAGGACTAGAGAAAAAATGAATTTTGCACATTAAAGGAAAAGATGACCTCTGATAAGTAATTTATGGACCTCAAGGTTACACATTTCTTAGAAGCAAATGCATGAGTGTAGTAGGCAAGACTTTGTCACCTCCTTGGGGACATTCTGCTCCTCTCCTTCAACCCTTGCCCTCTTCATGTGTAAATTCTGGTTCCACATATTCTACCATCCACTAAGTTTATTGAAAAGCCTCACATCAACTGTTTGAAATGTATCCTTGCCTGAACTCGGTGCCAAAGGAACTGGCAATAATACAAATTCTGTGAAACTTTGCATTCTTTTTCCAGGATGAAAGTGCTAAGAGGTGGCGGGGTGGACAAAAGTCAGGCGAGGATCTGGGACGTCAGCCACTGCTTATATCGGCAAAGTAAGAGAATAGGATAGTTTCGGTTTTACAAAGCCTCGTGCTGTGCCAGTGAGCGCTATACAGTTAGAGGAATGAGGCGGGTTCCTGGAGGCCCTCTGCTTTCCCTTTGGCCCATACCAGTCGTAATATTACAAATATCTGCACGCTGCTGTATGAGAATCCTATAAACGTTAATGTGGCCTCTTAGAAGAGTTTGCCAACTAAACTTCCAAAATATAAGAAACGGTGATTTGAATCTCAATTTACATAACCCATCCAACTACTCAAATGCGGTGATAACTCGTAGTTCATATGAATCACCCTTAGTCTTCCAGATCAGCAGTGCAGAAGGATTTTTTTCCTTCCTTTTTCTAGACAGAAGGTCCCTCTTTCCACTCCTACTTTAAAAGGCTTTAAAGTAAATTATAAAATATGGGAAATGGGCGTTGCTTGGGAATGAAGAATGCAAATTTCTGGAGATAGTGACCCTATAAGACTGAGAGTCCTCAGGGGTGTGGGAACGGTCATCCAGAAGTGCAGTTTCTTTCCAGGGCACAGCACATGTGTTCATGGAGGAGAAGGAGGGTGCACATGTGTGTTCATGGGATCTGGGGTCAGGGGAAGTGAGCTGGAGAATTTGGTTGTCTGCCAGCCATTCCCCCCATCTTTCTGTAGCTTTATTTGGCAGATGGCTGCCCATCTACAAGCTAAGTTTTCTTGTTTACCTTATAATTAGCTTTGTAGCTAGCCTCCCAGATGCCTTCAACAATCTCTGCCTCCTGGTCGCCTTTGCATGTTCCCCTTGCCACACTGTACCGGGGATGGTCTGTGTAACTAACAATACAGTAGACAGGATTCTTGGTCACTTCTGAGTGTCTAAAAGACATGACACCTTCTCTCTCCTCCTCCTCCCTTTTTTCCCATCCTTATTACTTGCTCTGGGGGGAGCCAGCTGCCACGTTGGGCAGTCCCACAGAGAGGCCCACCATGGCAAGCCGCTGAGGCCTCCCGACCTCCACAGGGGAAGAGGTGGGTCTGCCCACAATGATGTGTTTGAGCTCACAAGTTTATCTTCCAGCCCCTGTAGGGCCTGCAGATAATCCCTTAGCTACAACCACTCAGCTAAGCTGCTTCCAAAATGATTTGACTTAGTAAACATTTGCTGTTTCGATGCACTAAACTTTGGGATCATTTGTTCTGTAGCAATGGGTAACTAGACCTAGATGTGGTATGGGCTGTGCTGCTTCTGGGTCATGTCCCTAGAAAAAGTAAGTGTGCTCTTTTGTTTCTCCCTCCACTTCTTGTGAGCTAGACTGCAGCCATCACAACGAGCCTGCCTAGATCGTGTGGGTGACAGCAAAGTCTTAGCAACCAACAGCAGCCATGTGGAAAGAGTCGGTGCCTCTGTATTATCAGGAAATACCAGGTTTAGTTGCAAACAACCTCCAATTTCAGTGGCGTCAAAGCGATGGTTTACTTCTCACTCCAACAAATCTTCTGCAGATTTGGGTGCCCCTCCTATCACTGCGCTTCCACAAATTTCAGTGGGAGGGGAAAGGAGAGAGAGAGACAGCCGGGCAAGGTGGCTCACATCCATAATCACAGCACTCTGGGAAGCCGAGGCAGGTGGACTGCTTGAGCTCAGGAGTTTGAAACCAGCCTGAGCAAGAGCAAGACCCCATCTCCACTAAAAATAGAAAAAAACTAGCTGGGTACCATGGTGGGCACCTGTAGTCCCAGCTACTCAGGAGGCTGAGGCAAGAGGTTTGCTTAAGTCCAGGAGTTTGAGGTTGCTGTGAGCTGTGATGATGCCATGGCACTCTACCCAGGGTGATAAAGTGAGACTCTGAGTGAAATGAAGGAAGGAAGGAAGGAAGGAAGGAAGGAAGGAAGGAAGGAAGGGAGGGCACGCGAGCCTAGTACTGGCAACAAAATACTTCTGCAATACACATCTTGCGCACGCACAGTTCTTTAGCTGGGGCAAGTGGCACGACCATCTCTAATCCCAAGGAGGCAGAGAAGTACAGCCCTCCCTTATTTCCAGAGGACGGAGAATTGGAAATACTTTTCAGCAGAGATAATATCTACTAACAAACTCAACACCATCAGGTGAGCATACCAGCCCTGGATTCCTGTCCTGGAAGGTACCTTTGGAGAGAAATAAACTCCTATCTTGATTAAGTTGATTAAGTTGTAGTGTTTAGGAATCCTTGACTTTGACTACGGTTTGACAGTGGCTGTGTTCTTTCACTCAAGGCCACCACTTCTGGCAGGCAGCCTTCTCCGCAGTCACAGGTCAGTCCAGCTTTCAGAAACATCTTCCTCCACCTGATCCACTGCCAGCTTAGAGGTGGCAACTGCTGTTAGCCCCAGTGCTTTGCTATCCCCTGCTGGTTTCCTTTAACCTTCTTCGAAACTAGTCCCCTTCATTAAATTGTCTTCATTACAGCTTCTTCCACAGGAGAGAAGGAGCAGGTGAGCATAATCCCGCGTGGCGAGTGCTGTAGCCACAGGGAAGGGGACAGCATGTGACGACACACAGAAAAGGTACCTGGTTCAGCTGGGCCTGGTCAGGGTCATATTCTGAAGGAACTGATGTCTAAGCTGGAGCAGAAAACAAAAGGGCTGTTTCTCTTTAGAATATTGTAACTTGCCCGCTAATGAGGTACCTCTTGCATGAACAATTTGTTTAAACTCCCACTTTTGTTTTTACAAAGTAATCATTAGAAAACATTAAGTCTTTTTTATAGGGTTTCTTTCCTTGCCTGCTTAAAAAATAAGTAGCATAATGTGGCATACACCATTGACCGTCTGCCCAGTAGCCATTTCTTTCTCCTTCCTTGATAAGAAAATGCCAATTTTTTTCCAGCTATTAAGCAACAATGTGGTCTAAGAAAATGGGCTCTAGGAAGTGGGCTGTAATTGGTGTAAGCCAACCATGGTAATTCAATTCACCATTCATTCATTCAACAAGTATTTAATAAGCTCTCACTATGGGCCAGTTCTGAAGGCTGATTATCTTTACCAGTTACAGGAACGGAGGGGGCGTCTGGGCCAACTTCAGACAATGAGAGATGAGGGGAAGACAGCCAGGGAGTGTCTGGGAAAAGGCTTTTCCTCCCTGATAAAATAAAACGAGGAATGCCTGCAAGGGAAGCCAAGGCTTCTCCTTCCTGTGTTTGGACGACGTCATGTGGGATGGGATGCCTGGAACTGCAGCAGTCATCTTGAGACTATGCGGAGAAAGAGAAGAGAATTCTGGAAAAGACTGAGAGCGCTGGCCTAGCAAGGCTGTTGAATTCATCAAACCTGGATTCAACTGCTTCCGTTACACAGAACTAGAAAACGCACAAGCCGCTTTCAGCTGGGTCTTCAGTCCCTAGCAGACAAAAGCACCCTAAGGAACGTGCACGATTTGTTTTCATTATTGGTTGTGGATTAGAACAGGTGAATTTTTTTTTTTTTTTTGTAGAGACAGAGTCTAACTTTACTGCCTTCGGTAGAGTGCCATGGCATCACACAGCTCACAGCAACCTCCAGCTCTTGGGCTTACATGATTCTCTTGCCTCAGCCTCCCGAGCAGCTGGGACTACAGGCGCCCGCTACAACGCCCGGCTATTTTTTGTTGTTGTTGTTGCAGTTTGACCGGGGCTGGGTTTGAACCCACCACCCTCAGTATATGGGGCCAGCGCCCTACTCACTGAGCCACAGGCACCGCCCCAGGTGAATGTTTTTAATAAATGGCTGAAGAATCTGACATTTTTCATTTGCTTCCTAGTTCTTCTGCTTGATAGCGAGCAATTATCCCAGACATCTCTGTGGACAGAAACACAGTGATCTCCGTGGCTCCGCTTCTGGCCACTGCAGATCCCCCATGGGCGGCAGACATATTTGGAAACAGTCACACTCTCTACTCTGGACAAGGTTCTCTGCCTCTAGGCTCCTCAACCTGCCTGCCATTTGGGGAGCAGTCCCAAATGAGGCTTTTGTTTTTTGACAGTCTCCCTCTGTCACCCGGGCCACAGTGTGGTGTCCTGCAACCTCCTGCTTAAGCCTTCTGAATAGGTGTGACTATAAGCACCTGCCACCCATTGGCTGATTTATCTACTTTTATCTGTGGATAGGTGTTGAGGAATGTCTCTTTCTTGTGCAGGCTGGTCTCAAACTCCTGACCTCAAGCAGTCCTCCTGCCTCAGTGTTCCAGGATGCTAGGCTTACAGGGGTAAGCCGCTGTGCCTGGTCCCCCCTTTTAAATGTAGATGAGGCATCTCCTGATTTGAACAGTCTCTTTCTTTCTCTGAACTTTATAGGAACCTGTTTGTTTTTTTTTGTCTTTTCTTTTCATTTTTCCATCCATATGCTTTTGGCCTGTGAGTGTTTGGGAGGCCTTCCTGAACCTGTTCCAGTAGAAAACTGGCAAACTCCATGTTTTAATTCAAAGCTTCCTCCCTCAGGAGGAACCCGCCACCCTCAGTATATGGGGCCAGCGCCCTACTCACTGAGCCACCGGCGCCGCCCATTGGTCTCCACTTTTATACCAGTACCATGCTATTTTGGCAACTGTAGCCTTGTAAAATAATATAAAGTCTGGAACTGTTATTAGGTCCCTTTGGGGTCGATTTCAGAATGGTGTGTGTGCTTTTGCTCTGTAATAAATGAAGCTATTGGGATGACTTCATATTTGAGATCATCAGTGAGGCTGGGCTCATTCTTGGCACTGGGAGGCAAGAATAGGGGACAGCCAACTTCAGAGGGACTTACCATCATGGCGCTGAAACCCGGGGTTTCCTGCTGATTCCAGGGAACACGTCTAGCTCCAGTAAGGAAAGACGGCTGAGGGATGTGTGTTGTAGGAGGTCACCTTCTTCTGTCGGTTGAAGGAGGCTTAGCAGCCTTGTCTTTATGGCTGATTGTCATTTCTCTGTGTTGGATCCTTAAACTGGCAGAAGCACTCTCTTCTCCCTCCCCTATCCCTGGGAAGTGGAAGGTAAATTACAAACCTCTGTGTATTTCACAGCTTCTCTGGTTAACTTGGGCTCAACTCTTTTCCCAGGCTTCCCAGTTGCCCTACCCTCTAACTGCAAAAGCTGTCCTCTAGATAGTGAGACATTTGTGTCACTGTGTTGGGTCTTTCCTGGGCAAGCCTCTGTGTTTGTTTTTCGGCCGCACTAATTCTGACTCGGCTGGGTTTGGCCATTATTGTTTTGCTAACTTGGAGGGGGAAGGGAAGGTGGAAACAGTACTTCTCAGCTAGGTTTAGGGGCTTCCCCACCCCAGTGTCAGTTCAGGTTGGGGTGGGGGAGCATCCCCAGGGGACTCCCCACTGGACTGTCTCCTCAGCAACTGGAATGGCTAAGTTAGAGGGTTGGAAAAAATGGCTCATTTTTAGGTCTCCTGACTGGAAGTTGGGGTAAAACACTGGATTCATCTTTGCGTGATTTGTAATAATTAGGACTATTTCTGGTGTCATTGGTTGGGTGAGAGCAGCCAGGTCATCTGAGTTGTATGTCTTGACAAAGATGCTCATGTGTTTAATTTTGTAGGTATTCCTAGTGTGAATACCTGATTTCTTAGGTCACAAAATAATAAATTGGATAAATATAAATAAAACAGATACAATGTCTGCAGGTTTCTCTATACACTGCTAGTGAGGGGCGTATAGTATGCTATCCTAGAAAAATACAGAGATGGCCCTTCTCCTATCTCTCTAGCCACTTTGAATTATCTTCTATTGCATGAAGACACTAAATTCTCAAAATGTTCTCTTTTCATCACTTACCAAAGTTGTAACAAAATGTTTGTGTAATTAATCATTGAATGACCATCTTTATTTATTTATTTATTTGGTTATTGGCCGGGGCTGGGTTTGAACCCACCACCTCTGGCATATGGGACCGGCGCCCTACTCCTTGAGCCACAGGCGCCGCCCCAAATGACCATCTTTAAAAGTAAACAGAAAGCCTTAGGAAGACCGTGTCTATTTCACATTCACTGCTGTCTTCCTAAAATTCCACATACCTGAGTCCAAGCGTATCATAGGTGCTCAATAAATATTTGTTGAACAAATGGATTTATCAACCATGGGTTACAGGAATATACATATAGCTTGATTCCACAGATAACCCCAAATAATTTCAAGTTTATGCATTTCCCCCAGCAGTTGATTTGATATATAGATCCTCTTTGAGTCATATCAAAATCTTGCCCTCAGCTCCTTAGCCTTATTTGTGCTAAGTCGGAATATTAGGTTCCAACAACTCAGTTAACAGAAGACAGAAGTGATTAGCATTATCTTCATTTTTTTGGTTTTTGGGGTTTTTGTTGTTGTTGGGGATTCATTAAGGGTACAATAAACCAAGTTACACTGATGGCACTTGTTAGGCAAAGTCCCTCTTGCAATCGTGTCTTACCCCCCAAAGGTGTGGCACAAACCAAGGCCCCACCCCCTCCCTCCTTCCCTCTCTCTGCTCTTCCTTTCCCCACCCCTCCCTCTTTTCCTCTTTGCTCTCCCCTTCCCCCACCCCCACCATGACCTTAATTGTCCTCATATCAAAATTGAGTACATAGGATTCATGCTTCTCCATTCTTGTGATTCTTTACTAAGAATAATGTCTTCCACTTCCATCCAGGTTAATACAAAGGATGTAAAGTCTCCATTTTTCATTATCTTCATTTTTTTTTTTGTAGAGACACAGTCTTACTTTACTGCCTTCAGTAGAGTGCCATGATGTCACAGGACTCACAGCAACCTCTAGCTCTTGGGCTTCAGCGATTCTCCTGCCTCAGATTCCCGAGCAGCTGGGACTACAGGCGCCCGCCACAACGCCCGGCTATTTTTGGTTGCAGTTCAGCTGGGGATGGGTTTGAACCTGCCACCCTCGGTATATGGGGCCGGTGCCCTACTCACTGAGCCACAGGCGCCACCCATTTTTAAAGAAAGCAAAGGATCGGACATAAGCTTCCAACTGCATCCTTGATTTCTTTTAGCAAATGTATCTTTATGGAGGCTAATATCTCCTGGGCCTAGGCTAATTTTCTAAGTTCCTTTATTACAAATCCATGCTAATTCATGTAGCTATTTCTCTAAAGGACAAATCAGAATGTCAGAATGTCCTTTTCTAGGGTTTTCACTGCACTTCAAAGTTACAGGTGATGGAAAGTCTGGAAATCTGGATACACGTGGTTCTGCATATGGGGTGAACCAAGGAGGAGGATATGTTGTGAAAAAGGCATGACATGTGCCCCTAGTGAGGGAATATATGTGTAATGCCATCTAAGATGGTTTTTCAAAGTTGATTCAATATACGGATTTGAAAAAATAAAAAAGAGGTTAAAAAAAGGCTATGAACATGGAAATGTGTTTTTCCAAAGAAAAGATTGAACACAGAGGCATGTGTGGGGGGACCAAGGGCCCACACCTTTCAGAGGGACTGGCCTGTCCTCCTATTATGAAAAGGAGAGACAATCACAGAGGAAAATTCAAGTGTTACACTATTCTGTGAAAACACAGCTGGACAAGTGATTCCCTAGGGCACTTTGGGGACCACAGCCAGGTCCCTCTCTGACTCCCTAAACAGTTCGGCTCACAGGACTTTGTTATCCTCCTCGGGATAATCAACACAGCCAGCAGGACCTCAAGTCCCCATTGTTCCTTGTGAAGATGTTGTCCAGGTGACACCAGCATGGGGAGGCCGGGCACAGTGTGCGTGTCTCTGCCCTGCACAAGGCCCAGAGATTCCCGTGTGGCTGTTGGGTGACCGTGGTAGTTCCCTCAAGGCCCCTTTCCTTTGAGTGTTTCTCATTAACTCCAAATGCTACTCAGCTCCAGGCTGCCTGCACCAGGGTGTGCACAGCCCCAGCTGTGCAGGGAGGACCCCAAACAGCAAAATACCCAGGACTCAGCTTTCTGGAGTGAGATGTATTTATACTGATTCGGAAGACGCAGGAGGGAGATGACGTAGAAGCCTCGCGCCCTGCCACGCACAACCATGGAAGAAAAGGCAGAGAAGGGCAGTGGGGGGACAAGTGTCCAGGAGTCATGGTCCAGGCTCAATGGTTGTTCCGCTCAATGGTTGCTCCGCTCAACTGTGCTTCAGCTCAGTCCACTGTGGCTAGAAGGCCTCTGCCAGCCTCAGGCTGCTTGTCTGGCTTCCCCCACCCCCAAGCTGGGAGCCCACGCCTGGCTGACCTTCCACACCCTGTTTCAGGATCCTGGGAGCTCAGGGCCTCCTTGCTCTCCAAGGAGACATTTGAAGTGGACTCTCAGGTGTTTTGAAATGTGCCCTACATTCTCCTTAACCTGGTCACTCTGCTGTGCAATGGATGTCAGGGTTTCTTCCTATCTGAAACTTTGTTCTCTGTGACCAACCCCCTACACCCCAATCCCTCCCTGTGCCGCCCCCCACCCCTCACTCACCCCCACCCACCATGTCACAAACTATTTCTATGAGGTCAGCTTTTCAGAGGCGACTTGAGTGACAGCATGCTGCATCTGCCTGCAGGGATGGGTGTGTTAACTTTGTGTCTCCATTCCACGCACACCTGCTCACCTTGACCCCATAATGTACACACAGCAAAAGATACAAGTTCAATTTCTTTATTGAAATAAAAAAAGGAGGAAGCGTGGTTTGGCCTCCTGGTCTCGGCCTCAGGTCTCCCGGTCGGTTACTGGCACCACCTTGTTCCTGCGGCGGACCTTTCTGGCCAGTGGGAGGAAAACCCTTTTGCAGATGAAGTTCAAAATCCTCCTAGCGGACCTCTGGCATCCCTGGCCCTCTTCAGTGGTGTCGTCCTCTAATACCTGCTCAGCTGGGAGGGAGTCGTCTGGTCTGGGAATTCCCTCCACTGTGGGGTCTCTTCCTGGGCCTCCCCTAAGGCAGCTGGTGATGGGGACGGGAGAGGACACAGGGCCAGGCTGGGGGACACAACTGGGACCGGGAATTGGTGGGGTGGCGGCCTCGGGTGGGGTGGCGGCCTCCAGTGGGGTGGCAGCATCGGGTGGGGTGTCGGTCTCCAGTGGGGTGGCAGCCTCGGGTGGGGTGTCGGTCTCCGGTGGGGTGGCAGCCTCCGGTGTGGTGTCTGTATCTGCCATGTGCAGCCTCATGCCATCAGGGCCAGACTGGATCCAGGGGTCTTCTATCATCTGGCGGACGGTGGGCCTCTTCCTGGGGTCAGGGTTTAAGATCCTTTGGATAAAGGCTTTTAATTCGGGGGTAAGGAAAGCAGGTGTGGCATAGGTGCCTCTTATGACCGATTTTTCTAGTTTTTTTCGGTTACATCCCTTAAATGGGAAATCCCCAGTCGCCATTACATAGAGGATGACCCCAAGGCTCCAGATTTCTGCCTCTGGTCCCTTGTAGATCTTCCGCAGGAAAAGTTCCGGGGCTAAATAAGGGGCGGTCCCACAAAAGTTTGCGAAGGTCTTACCTTCCGTGAAGGTTTCGGCCATGCCAAAGTCAGCTAGTTTCACATCGTTTTGTGAATCGAACAGAATGTTCCCCAGCTTCAGGTCCCTGTGCACGATGCCCTTTTGGTGAAGGTACTCCATGGCTTTCAAGAGCTGCAAGAATACGGCTCGGGCCTCCCCCTCCTCCATCCGGCCACCTTTATGTATTCTCTCATACAGGTTACCACCAGCTGCAAGTTCCATTATTAAGTACATATTCTTCTTACCATCTATGACCTCCAGAAGCTTAATGATGTTGGGGTGGTCCAGTGTCTTCATGATGTCAGGCTCCACAGACAGAGGCCTGAGGCTAATAGCACGGCGTTTGTTGATGATCTTCACCGCCACCTTGGTCCCAGTTGGACGGTGCCGGGCCAGCTTCACCTTAGCGAAGCTGCCCACACCGATGGTCTTAAAGAACTTATAGTCCTGGAGGACCTCCTTGTCCAGAGACACGAAGGCCATCCAAGGCGCCATGGGGGAGCCTGACTGCTCTACCGCTATGCTAGATAAGCTACACTAAATAATCAACAACAACAACTAATACTATGCTAAAAAACACTAACAAACTATACTAACTGGGGCACTAAATAGACTAACACTACTAATGAAAGCTAACTAGGATCAAAATAATATGTGAACTTATGCTAACAAAACAAATAACACTATGCTAAGAATAATATCTACACTATGCTAAACTACTCACTGGGATAACTGAGAGCTACGATCAAGGAAACACGCTATCTGAGGTCAAGTCCGCAGGTCACCGAAAGAAGCTTCCTGGGCTGTAACGACCAAAGACCCAGGCCCAGACAGGGGCTTATATAGGTTTTAGCCTCAATGGCTCTCTATGAGGTCAGAGGCACAGAGAAATGAACCAATCAGGGCTAGGATAACACATGGTGGGGTTTTTTCCTGATATGGGTGCAAAAACATTTTTAACCCATGTAAAAAAGAACATGGGTTATAGAGATTGATATTAGATTTATTAGAAATTAAAACCTGTACAACATTTCCATGGCCTTCTCACTTAGAGTTTGAAAATCTACAATAACTTTAGGTTTTTAGAGACCTCATCATGTCTCTATGGGAAGTATTTCATTTCTTTTTCTTTAAATTTGAATTAGTTAAAAGAAAAAACAAAGAAAAACAATAAATTTGAATTAGTGTTGGAAGGATGTTGCAAATAGCTGCCATCATGATACTATACAGAAATATTCTGAGGTGTGTGATACACAATAAGGTTCCCTGTTAATATCTAGTGAGCTGCTAGGAAGATGACTCTCATCGTCATTTTCTCTACATGATTGATATAAGAATTTGTCATCAAAAACCTTGGAGTCCAGATATCAATGGGCTGAAATGTTCAAAGTCATGGGAGAAATTAAAATGGTCTGTCACCAAGAGTCCAATATTCAAGAAACTGTGCCTCAAATGAGGACAAAAATAAGACATTTGTCAGATATCCAAAAGTTGAGTACCAGCAGCCCTGCCCTACATTGGAAGGAGTTCTTCTGGTTGAAAAGAAAGGATGCTAGACAGGAACTCAGCACTCCAAGAAGAAATAAAGATGCCTGGTAAAGGCAAATACGTGGACAGTGATAAAGCCTAGTACTATTTTTGTCTTGTGCTTGATTTAAGAGACTAATGTATCGAAAAAGGCTATTACGAGTGGATGTTTTGGACAGGTAATCTGGAGACACTAATAACTGAAAGACAAATTAGGTAAGAGAATGAAATAAAAGGCACTCAAATTGAAAAGGAAGGCATAAAGTGATCGGTTTGCAAATGACATGATCTCATACGTAGAAAACGCTTATGATTCCACATAAGTATAACCACCAAAGCAAATTTGGGGACGGTTCAGATATATGGAATCTCAAGGGACCCCAAATAAAACAATCTTGAAAAAGTATAAACTTGGGGGTCTTATACTTCCTGTTTTCAAAGCTCATTACAAGCTCCTGAGTTCAAAGCAGGGCGGTACTGGCCCGGGCAGACTTAGAGAGCAATGGAGGAGAACACTGAGCCCAGAAATAAAGCTGCTCCTGGATGGTTAAATGATTTTACAAGGGTGCTGTGAGTGCCCAGTGGGGAGAGGACAGTCTCTTCAGCGAATGGTACTGGGATCACTGGACATCCACATACAAGGGACTGAAGATGGATCCTGACATGAAACCATACACAAGAATTAACTCATAGTGAATTGAGGACTTAAATGTTAAGGGCTATGACTATGAAACTCCTGGAAAAAACCATAGGAGGAAAGCTTCAGGACGATGGATTTGGCATTGATTTTTTTGCCTATAATACCAAACGCACAGGTTACATATTTAAAGTAGGTAAATAGGACCACATCAAAATCTAAAAGCTGGGCCAGGTGCAGCGGCTCACCCCTCTAATTCTGGCACTCTGGGAGGCCAAGGGGGCTGGATTGCTTGAGCTCAGGAGTTCAAGACCAGCCTAAGTGAGAGCAAGATACTATCTCTACAAGTAACTGGGCATTGTGGCTGTCGCCTGTAGTCCCAGCTACTCGGGAACTGAGGGAAGAGGATCACTTGAGTCCAAGAGATTCAGGTTGCTGTGACTATGATACCATGACACTGTACTCAGGATGACAAAGTAAGACTATGTCTGAAAAAGAAAAAGAAAAGAAAGAATCTAAAATCTCTGAGAATCACAGGGTGCAAGAGATCAAAGGCAACCTATGGAATGGGAGAAAATACCTGTACTTCATAACCTGATAAAGGGTTCACATCTAGAATACCTAGAGAATCTCTCTATGTTGACAACAATAAAACAAATTACCCAATTAAACAACAGCCAAAGGACTTGAATAGATTTTTCTGAAAAGGTGATACACATATGGCCAACATGCTCATGAAAAAATGCGCAACAGCACTCATCATCAGAGTACTGTGAAGCAAAACCACCAGGAAAAACCTCTGTAGGATGGCTACTATCCAAACAACCACAGAAAACAGGAAGTGCTGGTGCAGATGTGGAGAAACTGGAACTCCTGTGTACTGGTGGAGGGAAAGTACAACGGTGTCACCACTCTGGGAAACAGTATGGTGGTTCCACAAAGAGTCAAACAGGATTACCACGTGATCCAGCAACCCCACATCTGAGTATATTGAAAGTACAATCTCAAAGCAGTATCATTTCACCCATGTTCATGGCAGCATTATTCATAATCGCTGAAAGGTGGAAGCAACTCAAGTGTTCATCAGTGAGGAGTGGGTCAACCAAACGGGTCTGTACATACAGTGAAATACTTATTCAACTTCAAAAAGGAAGGAGATTCTGACACACGCGACCACATGGCTGAACCTCAGGGACACTGTGCTAAGCCAGGCTCAAAAGGTAAATCGTGTCTAATGGCATTTATGTAAGGTACCCAGAGAAGGAAAATTCATGGAGAAAGGAAGTAGACAGGTGGTTGCCAGGGGGAGAGGTAGGAATTGGGGAGTCTGTTTATTGAGGACAGAGTTTCAGTTTTACAAGATGAGTTGTGTAGATAAATGGTGGTGACATCACAGTGGGAACGGACTTGACACCAGTGAACTATACCCGTAAAAGGTGCAAAGGTGGAGATTTTATGTTATGTGAGTTTTATCAGAATGAAAACGATAAGGTTGTAAAATTTACTAAAAGTATTGTTGGAAAACAAAGGCAGGGGTGTAGGGCAATTGCAAGTAGCGCTTTCAATTGATGGGACCACTTTGAGAAGGTGTTTGGCAATAACAACGCATGCCGCACGGCCCAGGAGTCTCACTTTTCGGGACACGCCCAACAGAAAGTCCTAAGGGTGCCCCCAGAAAGGAAGGTGCCTGGGTGTTCTCAGCAGCCCTGTGGATCAGAGCCCCAGACTGGACGGAACGGAAATGTGCACAGTAGCAGCGTCTGTGTCCTCACCGCGGCTTGATGTATGGAAATGTGCGAAGGGACGAGCAAAGTGTGACAGATGAGGCAGCGCCTGGACCATATGGAGCTGAGGAAGCCAGATAAGGAAGAGTTTAAGTACAGCATCAGGGGAAATTAGGCTTGTGCTAGTAGAAGTCAGGGTGCGGGCTCCCTTTGGGGAGAGACTAGACATCAGATGGGTCTCCAGGAGACTCTGGGGTCCTGAGAATCTGTTTCCTGATCTGGGTGCTGGATACAGGGTGTGTTTACCATGTGGCAAAAAGAATGTAAGTTGTATCTTCACGTCAAGTGTACTTCAATTAAAAATTTTTAAGTGAAAATCATCAGACCTAGGATGAAAGCCTAGGATGAAAGAGGGACCCTCAGCCTGTTGTGCCTTGTTCACGAAGGACAAGTTTGGGGTGACCACGTGGTTCTCCCCTGGGTGCAGGGAGGCTACCACCGGGCTCTAAGCCCTGCAGCAGCATCAGGGGGAGAGCCAAGGCCCAGGGCTCCAGCAGGATCCCGGTGAGCTACAGCATGGCCTCGTCCACCCGAGTACTGAGCTCACTATGGCTACCTACCTGCCCCTCAGGGTGAGCCAGGGCCCTGCCTCTCCCCCACCCACCCTGCCCACTCCTTCCATGAGGTGAATTTTTCATTTGCTCTGAATTTGTAAGAAAACCCCGATTGTTCAGAATAGCTTTTGGCACACCTCCCTCTGCCTGTGACGTTCTGGCTGAAGGCAGGAACTGAGGCAGAGGAGCAGAGCCTCCCCCTCAGGGGACAGTGGATGCTGACATCCATGTGTTCACATGGGACAGTGTTTGGCAGGCTTGGTGGGGCACTAACCTGCCTGGCAATCCTGACCAAAGCAAGAAGGTGGGCTCCAAAGGCTTTGAGATGTTCCCAACAGAGGTGAGGACAGAGGGACACTTCTGGTCCACTCCCAGTCACTTCAGAATCCCCACAGAGACCCAGAACTGGGACAGAGGCCTTTGTTGGGTTAGATTCCGAGGCCTCCCCAGATCTGGGTCTGCAGTGGGTTCTACCCCTTGCCTGATGTCTGTGAATCCCACTTCCCATCTGAGAAGGGACATGGCTGTGGCGTGTGCAGTGTGGAGGACACAGGCTCAGCAACACACCAGCCCCGAGACTGCGTCCAGGTCTGACACACAGCAGATCTGTGCTGTGGCTCCTTTAATTCTTCTGGGCCTCATGGTCCCCACCTATAAAATGGGGCTGAGACCTCAGCTACCCCATAGGCTGTGGTGAGGATTACGGAGCTAATACATGGAGTGGGCGTAGAAAGCAGCCTGGGAGGTAGCGAGCACCCAGTGAGGGGCGTTCACTGAGTAACACATGAGGACAAAGACCTGGGCCTCCCCCAAGGGTGGTTGTACAGGCGTCTCCCAAGGGCTGGGGCACAGCTGGCTGGTGAATGGACCTGCTATTCCTGTGTCTGAACCCTGCCTCAACCACAAGAGGCCCAGAAGGGGTGAGTTGGTGGGAGTTCCAGCTCCTGGGGGAGCCCCCAAGCTCCCGACTGGGCCAGGCAGCCCTCACATCTCCTGCCACCCAGGGTCAGGCAGTGCTGGTCCCCATGGTGTGTGAAGTTTGTTTCTCCCTCTGTCCCATTAGAGGCCAGCTCAGTGACCTTAGGACCTTTCATCTCTGCCCCTGTATACATGGGCTCAGTGTCTGATGCAGAGCAGAGACCAACCAAGGGTGGTTTTGTTCAGGGTGAAGGAGTGAGGAAATGTGCCCAGGGTCACCCAGCAGGGCTGAAACCAAGGCCTCTTGACCCCCAGAGCAAACTCAGCAGCCCCTTGCAGGTGTCTGATGTGAGCAGAGGCCCCTCCCTGGCCCTCCTGCTCAGCCATCCAGTTATGCAGTTATGTGAGACCTCCCTGTCCCTGCTGTAGGCCAGGAGAAGCCCCAGAGCACAAAGCACAGAAACCTTTGTCCCATGACCTGACACTCAGAGAGAGAGACACACAAACTGGTGAGAGAAATCCCAGCTAAACCAGCAGGCATTTTTGGTGACAGCCTACCGCACCTTCAGAGAGATGGAGCTTTTCAGCAGGACCCTGGGAAGGGAGATTCTGCAGGGCCCTCCTGGCTGCTCGGCTGGAGCAGCAGAGGCCAAGCTTGAGCTCAGTGTTCCTCTCTGGTATGTAAGGGTCAGAAGAAGATAGATGTGTCCCTAGGAATGGTAGCTTCCTGATTGGACAAATATAAAGATGAGTTCTGTCAACTTACTGGGAACAAAACCCAAAATGACTGGGCCTGAACCAACAGAGAAGACAGAGAAGTTTATTTCTCTGTCACGTGTGACGTTTCATTCGGGGGTAGTTTGGCTGCTCCTTATTCATAAGGCATCCAGACTTGTCCTTTCATATCGTCATGCTATGGAGTGGCTTACATCCTTTAGGGGCCTCAGGGTCTAAAATGCTTGCTGGAGCTCCAGCTGTCACATCTGCTTTCCACATAGCCTCAAAGGAAAAGGGCTCACGTTTCAGCTGACATAGTTTTTTGTTATTAGCCTTGCCAGAAGCTTAGAATAATTTCTTTCTAATCTCACTGACCAGAAGTTTTTCCATTATCCACACCTAGAGGCAAGAAAAGCTGGGGATGTTTTCCCTGGGCAGTTTACTAGCCTAAAAAACTGAGGGTTCCTTCCTTAAGGAAGAGGGGAGTGTGGAAACTTGGAGGGCAGCTAACAGCCATTGCTGCCACCTGTATTTGCTGGCTCATGTGTCCGTTCGCTCTGCAGCCAGTCCTGACCACTGCTCATTGTGAGCTCACCGCTCTCCTTCAAGCCTGCACAGACCTCTGTGAGGTCAGCGCTAGAGGCTTAGGCAGGAAAGCCTCCAGTGGCAGGGTGTGTAGCAGGTCTGTCTTGCTCTGGGACCTGTGCTGCTTTGTCCCATGAACCTCCTACAACCAAAAGTTGAGTCTGTGCCCTCCCACTCATCTCTGCTCCTCATGGAACCTGGTTCAGGGCTTGTTAACTCCCACAGTTCACATGGTTTCAGCAGGGTCAGTGTTCAGTTTTATTTTTATTTCCAATTAATATAAGGGTATAGTTAAGTTACCATGTTTGCATTTGTTAGGTAAAATCCCTGTTGTAGTTGTGTCCGACACCCAGGAGCTGTGCCGTATGCCCTTACATTGTGCCCATTCACTGGGAACACACCTGTCCCCTCCTTTCTCCTCTCTCTCCCCCCTAACGTGAGTTTTCTCTTGTGTGGCTGTGTTTTAGCTCATCTACTAGCTTCCTGTTAGTATTGAGTTCACTGCATACATGCCTTTCCATTCTTGCCACACTTTACTAAGAAGAATGTATTTCAACTCCATCTAGGTTAATGCAAACGATGTAAGTCCACCATCTTTTTTATGATGGAATGGTGTTCCATGATACACAAATACCAGAGTTCAGGAATCCATTCATGTGTTGATGGGCATGTAGATTGCTTCCTCATCTTGGCGATTATAAATTGAGCTGTGATAAGCCAGCTAGTGAAAATAGCCTTATGATAAAATAATTTTGTTGTTGTTGTGGGTAGATGCCTAATAATGGGATTGCAGGATCTGAGGAAAGGTCTAGTTTGAGTTCTTTGAGGATTCTCCATACTTCTTCCCCAGGAGGCCGTATGAGTTTGCAGTCCCACCAACGGAGTAAAAGTTTTCCCTTCTCTCCACATCCGTGACAGCGTCTGTAGCTTTGGGACTTTGTGATGTGGGCTATTGTCACTGGACACTGACATTTTAATACCATACACAAAAATTAACTCACAGTGAATTGAAGACTTAAATGATAAGAGCCAACAGTATGAAACTCCTAGGATTAAACCTAAGAAGAAAGCTTCAGGACAACGCGGGTCCTGATACTTCCTGCTGGTGGGGCCTGAGGGATAAAGCCAAATATTGTGAACCTTGTGTGGAAAAGTGTTGGCCTAAGGGGACAGGGAGAGATCTGAATGCCTCTTTGCCTTGGAACAGGCCCGAGACTTTGAGGCAGTGATTAGGACTGTGGCTGTCGCTCAGCCCCAGAGGAGGCTCCGCACCCCCAGCATAGGACCCCACCCCTTCTCTTTAGCCCCCTTTCTGTTTCCCTTCTATGTGTTCTTTGCAGGGGGGTATCAGGACCCACAGGACAGCCTGTAAGGGTTCATGTTCTATTTTCAAAGGGTGATCTCAAGATGTGTAAAGAAAACTTAGGGAATTTCTCTGCTGACCCTGGGAAATTCACAGAGGAAAGTGAATACCTGGCTATTGTCTTTATTTGACCTGGAATGATGTGTGTGTCTTGCTCCCACATTGATATTTGTAGATGAGAGAAACAGGATTTGGGCAGCTGGTCAGGTATAATGGGACCAACTCCATGCCCTAGTGAAAACTCCTATCTAGAAATCAAACAGTTTGAGGGGGTGCAGGGTGGAGTCACCAACTGGGTCAAAGGGGATCCCATCTCTGCAACCACATGCTACTATCTTTTATAAGGACATGGAAGCTATTCAGGTAAAACCGCTCAAATTTTCCAAATTAACAGAGGTGGTTCAGGGAAAGGAGGAAAGCCCAGCAGCATTTATTCACTGAAGCTGTCAAAAGTTATACAACATGGACCCAAATCAGCCGAGGCAGAAATAGTGATTAATACACCCTTGACACCTCTGACTGTGATAACCCATAGGAAACTCCAGAAGTTGGCCTTGCGCCCCCAGACATGTCCCAGCTACTGTCAGTGGCCTCCACTGTCCCCCAACAACCATGATATGTGACACAGGAAAGTGCCATAATGCCAGATTATTGGAGAACTTTTGTAACACTGTCTCCCCTAGACACTCACTCCAAGGTGCCCTGGGGATGATGGAAAGACCTGCTACCCTCGCGGGAAACCTGAACACTTTTAGAGAGTGTGTCACGCCAGCCCCAGAAGAGCCAAAGGTGAGGAGGGAAAAGCCATGAAGCAGTGGTGGCCCTGTCCCAAATGGGGACATCCTGGTTATTGCGCACGGAGTATCCCTTAAATCACAGGAAGGCTGAGAAGGAGTCCAGACCCTGGTGGCCATGGTCATAAATGCCATAAATGCCATAAATGACGTGGCAGGGTCCCTCACTGGCTCCCATTCATCTCCTCCACATCACACATGAGGTTACACTATTCAGTCAAAAACACAGGAGGACAAGTGATTCCCTAGGGCACTTTGGGGAGCACAGCCAGGTCCCTCTCTGACTCCCTAAACAGTTCGGCTCACAGGACTTTGTTATCCTCCTCGGGACCTCAAGTCCCCATTGTTCCTTGTGAAGATGTTGTCCAGGTGACACCAGCATGGGGAGGCCGGGCATGGTGTGCGCCTCTGTGCCCTGCACATGGCCCAGAGACTTCTGTGTGGCTGTAGGGTGACCGTGGTAGTTCCCTCACGGCCCCTTCCCTTTGAGTGTTTCTCATTAACTCCAAATGCTACTCTGCTCCAGGCTGCCTGCACCAGGGTGTGCACAGCCCCAGCTGTGCAGGGAGGACCCCAAACAGCAAAATACCCAGGACTCAGCTTTCTGGAGTGAGATTTATACTGATTCGGACGCAGGAGGGAGATGACGTAGAAGCCTCGCGCCCTGCCACGCACAACCGTGGAAGAAAAGGCAGAGAAGGGCAGTGGGGGGACAAGTGTCCAGGAGTCATGGTCCAGGCTCAATGGTTGTTCTGCCTGGTCAGGGGGCAGGGGGTGTCCAGGCTGTGCTTCAGCTCTGTCCACTGTGGCTAGAAGGCCTCTGCCAGCCTCAGGCTGCTTGTCTGGCTCCCCCCACCCCCAAGCTGGGAGCCCACGCCTGGCTGACCTCCCACACCTTGTTTCAGGATCCTGGGAGCTCAGGGCCTCCTTGCTCTCCAAGGAGACATTTGAAGTGGACTCTCAGGTATTTTGAAATGTGCCCTACATTCTCCTTAACCTGGTCACTCCGCTGTGCAATGGATGTCAGGGTTTCTTCCTATCTGAAACTTTGTTCTCTGTGACCAACCCCCTACACCCCCAAATACCTCCCTGTGCCACCCCCCACCCCTCACCCACCCTCACTCACCCCTACCCACCATGTCACAAACTACTTCTGTGAGGTCAGCTTTTCAGAGGCGACTTGAGTGACAGCATGCTGCATCTGCCTGCAGGGATGGGTGTGTTAACTTTGTGTCTCCATTGCACGCACACCTGCTCACCTTGACCCCATAATGTACACACAGCAAAAGATACAAGTTCAATTTCTTTATTGAAATAAAAGGAGGAAGCGTGGCTTGGCCTCCTGGTCTCGGCCTCAGGTCTCTCTGTCGGTTACTGGCACCACCTTGTTCCTGCGGCGGACCTTTCTGGCCAGTGGGAGGAAAACCCTTTTGCCGATGAAGTTCAAAATCCTCCTAGCGGACCTCTGGCATCCCCAGCCCTCTTCAGTGGTGTCGTCCTCCACTACCTGCTCAGCCGGGATGGGGGAGTCTGGTCTGGGAATTCCCTCCACTGCGGGGTCTCTTCCGGGGCCTCCCCTAAGGCAGCTGGTGATTGGGAAGGGAGAGGACACGGGGCCAGGCTGGGGGACACAACTGGGACCGGGAATTGGTGGGGTGGCGGCCTCGGGTGGGGTGGCAGCGTCCGGTGGGGTGTCGGTCTCCGGTGGGGTGGCAGCCTCCGGTGTGGTGTCTGTGTCTGCCATGTGCAGCCTCATGCCATCACGGCCAGACTGGATCCAGGGGTCTTCTATCATCTGGCGGACGGTGGGCCTCTTGCTGGGGTCAGGGTTTAAGATCCTTTGGATAAAGGCTTTTAATTCGGGGGTAAGGAAAGCAGGTATGGCATAGGTGCCTCTTATGACCTTTTTTTGTAGTTCTTTTTGGTTCCATCCCTTAAATGGGAAATCCCCGGTCGCCAATACATAGAGGATGACCCCAAGGCTCCAGATTTCTGCCTCTGGTCCCTTGTAGATCTTCCGCAGGAAAAGTTCCGGGGCTAAATAAGGGGCGGTCCCACAAAAGTTTGCGAAGGTCTTACCTTCCGTGAAGGTTTCGGCCATGCCAAAGTCAGCTAGTTTCACATTGTTTTGTGAATCGAACAGAATGTTCCCCAGCTTCAGGTCCCTGTGCACGATGCCCTTTTGGTGAAGGTACTCCATGGCTTTCAAGAGCTGCAAGAATATGGCTCGGGCCTCCCCCTCCTCCATCCGGCCACCTTTATCTATTCTCTCATACAGGTTACCACCAGCTGCAAGTTCCATTATTAAGTACATATTCTTCTTACCATCTATGACCTCCAGAAGCTTAATGATGTTGGGGTGGTCCAGTGTCTTCATGATGTCAGGCTCCACAGACAGAGGCCTGAGGCTAATAGCACGGCGTTTGTTGATGATCTTCACCGCCACCTTGGTCCCAGTTGGACGGTGCCGGGCCAGCTTCACCTTAGCGAAGTTGCCCACACCGATGGTCTTAAAGAACTTATAGTCCTGGAGGACCTCCTTGTCCAGAGACACGAAGGCCATCCAAGGCGCCATGGGGGAGCCTGACTGCTCTACCGCTATGCTAGATAAGCTACACTAAATAATCAACAACAACAACTAATACTATGCTAAAAAACACTAACAAACTATACTAACTGGGGCACTAAATAGACTAACACTAGTAATGAAAGCTAACTAGGATCAAAATAATATGTGAACTTATGCTAACAAAACAAATAACACTATGCTAAGAATAATATCTACACTATGCTAAACTACTCACTGGGATAACTGAGAGCTACGATCAAGGAAACACGCTATCTGAGGTCAAGTCCGCAGGTCACCGAAAGAAGCTTCCTGGGCTGTAACGACCAAAGACCCAGGCCCAGACAGGGGCTTATATAGGTTTTAGCCTCAATGGCTCTCTATGAGGTCAGAGGCACAGAGAAATGAACCAATCAGGGCTGGGATAACACATGGTGGGGTTTTTTTCCTGATATGGGTGCAAAAACATTTTTAAACCATGTAAAAAAGCGCATGGGTTATAGAGATTGATATTTGATTTATTGGAAATTAAAACCTGTACAAAATTTCCATGGCCTTCTCACTTAGAGTTTGAAAATCTATAATAACTTTAGGTTTTTAGAGCCCTCATCATGTCTCTATGGGAAGTATTCCATTTCTTTTTCTTTAAATTTGAATTAGTTAAAAGAAAAACAATAAATTTGAATTAGTGTTGGAAGGATGTTACAAACAGCTGCCATCATGATACTATACAGAAATATTCTGAGGTGTGTGATACACAGTAAGCTTCCTTGTTAATATCTAGTGAGCTGCTAGGAAGATGACTCTCATCGTCATTTTCTCTACATGATTGATATAAGAATTTGTCATCAAAAACCTTGGAGTCCAGATATCAATGGGCTGAAATGTTCAAATGAGGACGAAAATAAGACATTTGTCAGATATCCAAAAGTTGAGTACCAGCAGCCCTGCCCTACATTGGAAGGAGTTCTTCTGGTTGAAAAGAAAGGATGCTATTTTGCAGTCCCACCGGCAGTGTAAAAGTGTTCCCTTCTCTCCACATCCACGCCAGCATCTGCAGTTTTTAGGTTTTGTGATGTGGGCCATTCTCACTGGGGTTAGATGATATCTCAGGGTTGTTTTGATTTGCATTTCTCTAATATATAGAGATGATGAACATTTTTTCATGTGTTTGTTAGCCATTCGCCTGTCATCTTTAGAGAAAGTTCTATTCATGTCTCTTGCGCATTGATATACGGGATTGTTGGCTTTTTTCATGTGGATTAATTTGAGTTCTCTATAGATCCTAGGTATCAAGCTTTTGTCTGATTGAAAATATGCAAATATCCTTTCCCATTGTGTAGGTTGTCTCTTTGCTTTGGTTATTGTCTCCTTAGCTGTACAGAAGCTTTTCAGTTTAATGAAGTCCCATTTGTTTATTTTTTTGTTGTTGCCATTGCCATGGCAGTCTTCTTCATGAAGTCTTCCCCCAGGCCAATATCTTCCAGTGTTTTTCCTATGCTTTCTTGGAGGATTTTTATTGTTTCATGCCTTAAATTTAAGTCCTTTATCCATCTTGAATCAATTTTTGTGAGTGGGGAAAGGTGTGGGTCCAGTTTCAGTCTTTTACATGTAGACATCCAGTTCTCCCAACACCATTTATTGAATAGGGAGTCTTTCCCCCAAGGTAAGTTCTTGTTTGGTTTATCGAAGATTAGGTGGTTGTAAAATGTTAGTTTCATTTCTTGGTGTTCAATTCGATTCCAAGTGTCTATGTCTCTGTTTTTGTGCCAGTACCATGCTGTCTTGACCACTATGGCTTTGTAGTACAGACTAAAATCTGGTATGCTGATGCTCCCAGCTTTATTTTTATTACTAAGAACTGCCTTAGCTATACGGGGTTTTTTCCCGTTCCATACAAAACGCAGAATCATTTTTTCCAAATCTTGAAAGTACGATGTAGGTACTTTGATAGGAATGGCATTGAACAGGTAAATTGCTTTGGGAAGTATAGACATTTTAACAATGTTGATTCTTCCCATCCATGACCATGGTATGTTCTTCCATTTGTTAATATCCTCTGCTATTTCCTTTATGAGGATTTCATAATTTTCTTTATAGAGGTCCTTCACCTCCTTCGTTAGGTACATTCCTAGGTATTTCATTTTCTTTGAAACTATGGTGAAGGGAGTTGTGTCCTTAATTAGCTTCTCATCTTGACTGTTATTGGTGTATACAAAGGCTACTGACTTGTGGACATTGATTTTATATCCTGAAACATTACTGTATTTTTTGATGACTTCTAGGACAACCTTTCTGGAAGGAAGTATGGAGAAAGCTCAAAGCCCTCAAGCTAGACATCCCATTTGATCCTGCAATCCCATTACTGGGCATCTACCCAAAAGGAAAAAAATCCTTTTAACATAAGGACACTTGTACTAGACTGTTTATTGCAGCTCAATTTACAATTGCCAAAATGTAGAAACAGCCTAAATGCCCACCAACCCAGGAATGGATTAACAAGCTGTGGTATATGTATACCATGGAATACTATTCAGCCATTAAAAAAAAATGGAGACTTTACATCCTTCATATTAACCTGGATGGAAGTGGAAGACATTATTCTTAGTAAAGCATCACAAGAATGGAGAAGCATGAATCCTATGTACTCAATCTTGATATGAGGACAATTAATGACAATTAAGGTTATTGGGGGGGGAAGCAGAAAGAGGGAAGGAGGGAGGGGGGTGGGGCCTTAGTGGGTGTCACACTTTATGGGGGCAAGACATGATTGCAAGAGGGACTTTACCTAACAATTGTAATCAGTGTAACTGGCTTATTGTACCCTCAATGAATCCCCAACAATAAAAAAAAAAAAAAAAAAAGGAAAGAAAGGATGCTAGACAGGAACTCAGCACTCGAAGAAGAAATAAAGATGTCTGGTAAAGGCAAATACGTGGACAGTGATAAAGCCTAGCACTATTTTTGTCTTGTGCTTGATTTAAGAGACTAACATATCAAAAAAGGCTATTACGAGTGGATGTTTTGGACAGGTAATCTGGAGACACTAATAACTGAAAGACAAATTAGGTAAGAGAATGAAATAAAAGGCACTCAAATTGAAAAGGAAGGCGTAAAGTGATCGGTTTGCAAATGACATAATCTCATACGTAGAAAACGCTTATGATTCCACATAAGTATAACCACCAAAGCAAATTTGGGGACGGTTCAGATATATGGAATCTCAAGGGACCCCAAATAAAACAATCTTGAAAAAGTATAAACTTGGGGGTCTTATACTTCCTGTTTTCAAAGCTCATTACAAGCTCCTGAGTTCAAAGCAGGGCGGTACTGGCACAGGCAGAGTTAGAGAGCAATGGATAAGAACACTGAGCCCAGAAATAAAGCTGCTCCTGGATGGTTAAATGATTTTTACAAAGGTGCTGTGAGTGCCCAGTGGGGAGAGGACAGTCTCTTCAGCGAATGGTACTGGGATCACTGGACATCCACATACAGGGGACTGAAGATGGATCCTGACATGAAACCATACACAAGAATTAACTCATAGTGATTTGAGGACTTAAATGTTAAGGGCTATAACTATGAAACTCCTGGAAAAAACCATAGGAGGAAAGCTTCAGGACGATGGATTTGGCATTGATTTTTTGCCTATAATACCAAACGCACAGGTTACATATTTAAAGTAGGTAAATAGGACCACATCAAAATCTAAAAGCTGGGCCAGGTGCAGCGGCTCACACCTCTAATTCTGGCACTCTGGGAGGCCAAGGTGGCTGGATTGCTTGAGCTCAGGAGTTCAAGACCAGCCTAAGTGAGAGCAAGATACTATCTCTACAAGTAACTGGGCATTGTGGCTGTCGCCTGTAGTCCCAGCTACTCGGGAACTGAGGGAAGAGGATCACTTGAGTCCAAGAGATTCAGGTTGCTGTGACTATGATACCATGGCACTGTACTCAGGATGACAAAGTAAGACTATGTCTGAAAAAGAAAAAGAAAAGAAAGAATCTAAAATCTCTGAGAATCACAGGGTGCAAGAGATCAAAGGCAACCTATAGAATGGGAGAAAATACCTGTACTTCATAACCTGATAAAGGGTTCACATCTAGAATACCTAGAGAATCCCTCTATGTTGACAACAATAAAACAAATTACCCAATTAAACAACAGCCAAAGGACTTGAATAGATTTTTCTGAAAAGGTGATACACATATGGCCAACATGCTCATGAAAAAATGCGCAACAGCGCTCATCATCAGAGTACCGTGAAGCAAAACCACCAGGAAAAACCTCTGTAGGATGGCTACTATCCAAACAACCACAGAAAACAGAAAGTGCTGGTGCAGATGTGGAGAAACTGGAACTCCTGTGCACTGGTGGAGGGAAAGTACAACGGTGTCACCACTCTGGGAAACAGTATGGTGGTGGTTCCACAAAGATTCAAACAGGATTACCACGTGATCCAGCAACCCCACATCTGAGTATATTGAAAGTACAATCTCAAAGCAGTATCATTTCACCCATGTTCATGGCAGCATTATTCATAATCGCTGAAAGGTGGAAGCAACTCAAGTGTTCATCAGTGAGGAGTGGGTAAACCAAACGGGTCTGTACATACAGTGAAATGCTTATTCAACTTCAAAAAGGAAGGAGATTCTGACACACGCGACCACATGGCTGAACCTCAGGGACACTGTGCTAAGCCAGGCTCAAAAGGTAAATCGTGTCTAATGGCATTTATGTAAGGTACCCAGAGAAGTCAAATTCATGGAGAAAGGAAGTAGACAGGTGGTTGCCAGGGGGAGAGGTAGGAATTGGGGAGTCTGTTTATTGAGGACAGAGTTTCAGTTTTACAAGATGAGTTGTGTAGATAAATGGTGGTGACATCACAGTGGGAACGTACTTGACACCAGTGAACTATACCCGTAAAAGGTGCAAAGGTGGAGATTTTATGTTATGTGAGTTTTATCAGAATGAAAACGAATAAGGTTGTAAAATTTACTAAAAGTATTGTTGGAAAACAAAGGCAGGGGTGTAGGGCAATTGCAAGTAGCACTTTCAATTGATGGGACCACTTTGAGAAGGTGTTTGCAATAACAACGCATGCCGCACGGCCCAGGAGTCTCACTTTTCGGGACACGCCCAACAGAAAGTCCTAAGGGTGCCCCCAGAAAGGAAGGTGCCTGGGTGTTCTCAGCAGCCCTGTGGATCAGAGCCCCAGACTGGACGGAACGGAAATGTGCACAGTAGCAGGGTCAGTCTACTGCCCTGTGTCCTCACCGCGGCGTGATGTATGGAAATGTGCGAAGGGACGAGCAAAGTGTGACAGATGAGGCAGCGCCTGGACCATATGGAGCTGAGGAAGCCAGATAAGGAAGAATTTAACTACAGCATCAGGCGAAATTAGGCTTGTGCTAGTAGCAGTCAGGGTGGGGGCTCCCTTTGGGGAGAGACTAGACATCAGATGGGTCTCCAGGAGACTCTGGGGTCCTGAGAATCTGTTTCCTGATCTGGATGCTGGATACAGGGTGTGTTTACTATGTGGCAAAAAGAATGTAAGTTGTATGTTCACGTCAAGTATACTTAAATTAAAAATTTTTAAGTGAAAATCGTCAGACCTAGGATGAAAGCCTAGGATGAAAGAGGGGCCCTCAGCCTGTTGTGCCTTGTTCACGAAGGACAAGTTTGGGGTGACCACGTGGTTCTCCCCTGGGTGCAGGGAGGCTGCCACCGGGCTCTAAGCCCTGCAGCGGCATCAGGGGGAGATCCGAGGCCCAGGGCTCCAGCAGGATCCTGGTGAGCTACAGCATGGCCTCGTCCACCCGAGTGCTGAGCTCACTATGGCTACCTACCTGCCCCTCAGGGTGACCCAGGGCCCAGCCCCTCCCCCACCCACCCTGCCCACTCCTAACATGAGGTGAATTTTTCACTTGCTCTGAATTTGTAAGAAAACCCCGATTGTTCAGAATAGCTTTTGGCACACCTCCCTCTGCCTGTGACGTTCTGGCTGAAGGCAGGAACTCAGGCAGAGGAGCAGAGCCTCCCCCGCAGGGGACAGTGGATGCTGACATCCATGTGTTCACATGGGACAGTGTTTGGCAGGCTTGGTGGGGCACTGACCTGCCTGGCTGTCCAGACCAAGCAGGAATGTGGGCTCCAAAGGCTTTGAGATGTTCCCAACAGAGGTGAGGACAGAGGGACACTTCTGGTTCACTCCAAGTCACTTCAGAATCCCCACAGAGACCCAGAACTGGGACAGAGGCCTTTGTTGGGTTAGATTCCGAGGCCTCCCCAGATCTGGGTCTGCAGTGGGTTCTGCCCCTTGCCTGATGTCTGTGAATCCCACTTCCCATCTGAGAAGGGACATGGCTGTGGCGTGTGCAGTGTGGAGGACACAGGCTCAGCAACACACCAGCCCCGAGACTGCGTCCAGGTCTGACACACAGCAGTTCTGTGCTGTGGCTCCTTTAACTCTTCTGGGCCTCACGGTCCCCACCTATAAAATGGGGCTGAGACCTCAGCTACCCCATAGGCTGTGGTGAGGATTACGGAGCTAATACATGGAGTGGGCGTAGAAAGCAGCCCGGGAGGTAGGTAGCGAGCACCCAGTGAGGGGCGTTCACTAAGTAACACATGAGGACAAAGACCTGGGCCTCCCCCAAGGGTGGTTGTAGAGGCGTCTCCCAAGGGCTGCGGCACAGCTGGCTGGTGAATGGACCTGCTCTTCCTGTGTCTGAACCCTGCCTCAACCGCAAGAGGCCCAGAAGGGGTGAGTTGGTGGGAGTTCCTGCTCCTGGGGGAGCCCCCAAGCTCCCGGCTGGGCCAGGCAGCCCTCACATCTCCTGCCACCCAGGGTCAGGCAGTGCTGGCCCCCATGGTGTGTGAAGTTTGTTTCTCCCTCTGTCCCATTAGAGGCCAGCTCAGTGACCTTAGGACCTTTCTTCTCTGCCCCTGTATACATGGGCTCAGCGCCTGATGCAGAGCAGAGACCAACCAAGGGTGGTTTTGTTCAGGGTGAAGGAGTGAGGAAATGTGCCCAGGGTCACCCAGCAGGGCTGAAACCAAGGCCTCTTGACCCCCAGAGCAAACTCAGCAGCCCCTTGCAGGTGTCTGATGTGAGCAGAGGCCCCTCCCTGGCCCTGCTGCTCAGCCACCCAGTTATGCAGTTATGTGAGACCTCCCTGTCCCTGCTGTAGGCCAGGAGAAGCCCTACAGAACAAAGCACAGACACCTTTGTCCCATGACCTGACACTCAGAGAGTGACACACACAAACTGGTGAGAGAAATCCCAGCTAGGCCAGCAGGCATTTTTGGTGACAGCCTACCGCACCTTCTGAGAGACGGAGCTTTTCAGCAGGACCCTGGGAAGGGAGAATCTTCAGGGCCCTTCCTGGCTGCTCGGCTGGAGCAGCAGAGGCCAAGCTTGAGCTCAGTGTTCCTCTCTGGTATGTAAGGGTCAGAAAAAGATAGATGTGTCCCTAGGAACGGTGGCTTCCTGATTGGACAAATATAAAGATGAGTTCTGTCAACTTAGTGGGAACAAAACCCAAAATGACCGGGCCTTAACCAACAGAGAAGACAGAGAAGTTTATTTCTCTGTCATGTGTGACGTTTCATTCGGGGATAGTTTCGCTGCTCCTTATTCATAAGGGATCCAGACTTCTCCTTTCATATCGTCATGCTATTGAGTGGCTTATATCCTTCAGGGGGCTCAGGGTCTAAAATGCTTGCTGGAGCTCCAGCTGTCATATCTGCTTTCCACATAGCCTCAAAGGGAAAGGGCTCACTTTTCAGCTGACATAGTTTTTTGTTATTAGCCTTGCCAGGAGCTTAGAATAATTTCTTTCTAATCTCACTGACCAGAAGTTTTTCCATTATCCACACCTAGAGGCAAGAAAAGCTGGGGATGTTTTCCCTGGGCAATATACTAGCCTAAAAAAGTGAGGGTTCCTTCCTCAAGGAAGAGGGGAGTGTGGAAACTTGGAGGGCAGCTAACAGCCATTGCTGCCACCTGTATTTGCTGGCTCATGTGTCCGTTCGCTCTGCAGCCAGTCCTGACCACTGCTCATTGTGAGCTCACCGCTCTCCTTCAAGCCTGCACAGACCTCTGTGAGGTCAGCGCTAGAGGCTTAGGCAGGAAAGCCTCCAGTGGCAGGGTGGGTAGCAGGTCTGTCTTGCTCTGGGACCTGTGCTGCTTTGTCCCATGAACCCCCTACAACCAAAAGTTGAGTCTGTGCCCTCCCACTCATCTCTGCTCCTCATGGAACCTGGTTCAGGGCTTGTTAACTCCCACAGTTCACATGGTTTCAGCAGGGTCAGTTTTCAGTTTTATTTTTATTTCCAATTAATATAAGGGTATAGTTAAGTTACAATGTTTGCATTTGTTAGGTAAAATCCCTGTTGTAGTTGTGTCCGACACTGAGGAGCTGTGCCGTATGCCCTTACATTGTGCCCATTCACTGGGAACACACCTGTCCCCTCCTTTTTCCTCTCTCTGCCCCCTAACTTGAGTTTTCTCTTGTGTGGCTGTGTTTTAGCTCATCTACTAGCTTCCTGTTAGTATTGAGTTCACTGCATACATGCTTTCCCATTCTTGCCACACTTAACAAAGAAGAACGTATTTCAACTCCATCTAGGTTAATGCAAACGATGTAAGTCCACCATCTTTTTTATGATGGAATGCTGTTCCATGATACACAAATACCAGAGTTCAGGAATCCATTCATGTGTTGATGGGCATGTAGATTGCTTCCTCATCTTGGCGATTATAAATTGAGCTGTGATAAGCCAGCTAGTGAAAATAGCCTTATGATAAAATAATTTTGTTGTTGTTGTGGGTAGATGCCTAATAATGGGATTGCAGGATCTGAGGAAAGGTCTAGTTTGAGTTCTTTGAGGATTCTCCATACTTCTTCCCCAGGAGGCCGTATGAGTTTGCAGTCCCACCAACGGAGTAAAAGTTTTCCCTTCTCTCCACATCCGTGACAGCGTCTGTAGCTTTGGGACTTTGTGATGTGGGCTATTGTCACTGGACACTGACATTTTAATACCATACACAAAAATTAACTCACAGTGAATTGAAGACTTAAATGATAAGAGCCAACAGTATGAAACTCCTAGGATTAAACCTAAGAAGAAAGCTTCAGGACAACGCGGGTCCTGATACTTCCTGCTGGTGGGGCCTGAGGGATAAAACCAAATATTATGAACCTTGTGTGGAAAAGTGTTGGCCTAAGGGGACAGGGAGAGATCTGAATGCCTCTTTGCCTTGGAACAGGCCCGAGACTTTGAGGCAGTGATTAGGACTGTGGCTGTCGCTCAGCCCCAGAGGAGGCTCAGCACCCCCAGCATAGGACCCCACCCCTTCTCTTTAGCCCCCTTTCTGTTTCCCTTCTATGTGTTCTTTGCAGGGGGGTATCAGGACCCACAGGACAGCCTGTAAGGGTTTATGTTCTATTTTCAAAGGGTGATCTCAAGATGTGTAAAGAAAACTTAGGGAATTTCTCTGCTGACCCTGGGAAATTCACAGAGGAAAGTGAATACCTGGCTATTGTCTTTATTTGACCTGGAATGATGTGTGTGTCTTGCTCCCACATTGATATTTGTAGATGAGAGAAACAGGATTTGGGCAGCTGGTCAGGTATAATGGGACCAACTCCATGCCCTAGTGAAGACTCCTATCTAGAAATCAAACAGTTTGAGGGGGTGCAGGGTGGAGTCACCAACTGGGTCAAAGGGGATCCCATCTCTGCAACCACATGCTACTATCTTTCATAAGGACATGGAAGCTATTCAGGTAAAACCGCTCAAATTTTCCAAATTAACAGAGGTGGTTCAGGGAAAGGAGGAAAGCCCAGCAGTATTTATTCACTGAAGCTGTCAAAAGTTATACAACATGGACCCAAATCAGCCGAGGCAGAAATAGTGATTAATACACCCTTGACACCTCTGACTGTGATAACCCATAGGAAACTCCAGAAGTTGGCCTTGCGCCCCCAGACATGTCCCAGCTACTGTCAGTGGCCTCCACTGTCCCCCAACAACCAGGATATGTGACACAGGAAAGTGCCATAATGCCAGATTATTGGAGAAAGCTTTTGTAGCACTGTCTCCCCTAGACACTCACTCCAAGGTGCCCTGGGGATGATGGAAAGACCTGCTACCCTCACGGGAAACCTGAACACTTTTAGAGAGTGTGTCACGCCAGCCCCAGAAGGGCCAAAGGTGAGGAGGGAAAAGCCATGAAGCAGTGGTGGCCCTGTCCCAAATGTGGACATCCTGGTTATTGCGCACGGAGTATCCCTTAATCACAGGAAGGCTGAGAAGGAGTCCAGACCCTGGTGGCCATGGTCATAAATGCCATAAATGCCATAAATGACGTGGCAGGGTCCCTCACTGGCTCCCACTCATCTCCTCCACATCACACATGAGGTTACACTATTCAGTCAAAAACACGGGAGGACAAGTGATTCCCTTGGGCACTTTGGGGACCAGAGCCAGGTCCCTCTCTGACTCCCTAAACAGTTCGGCTCACAGGGCTTTTGTTATCCTCCTCGGGATAATCAACACAGCCAGCAGGACCTCAAGTCCCCATTGTTCCTTGTGAAGATGTTGTCCAGGTGACACCAGCATGGGGAGGCCGGGCATGGTGTGCGCCTCTGTGCCCTGCACATGGCCCAGAGACTTCTGTGTGGCTGTAGGGTGACCGTGGTAGTTCCCTCACGGCCCCTTCCCTTTGAGTGTTTCTCATTAACTCCAAATGCTACTCTGCTCCAGGCTGCCTGCACCAGGGTGTGCACAGCCCCAGCTGTGCAGGGAGGACCCCAAACAGCAAAATACCCAGGACTCAGCTTTCTGGAGTGAGATTTATACTGATTCGGACGCAGGAGGGAGATGACGTAGAAGCCTCGCGCCCTGCCACGCACAACGGTGGAAGAAAAGGCAGAGAAGGGCAGTGGGGGGACAAGTGTCCAGGAGTCATGGTCCAGGCTCAATGGTTGTTCCGCCTGGTCAGGGGGAGGGGGGTGTGCGGGCTGTGCTTCAGCTCAGTCCACTGTGGCTAGAAGGCCTCTGCCAGCCTCAGGCTGCTTGTCTGGCCCCCCCACCCCCAAGCTGGGAGCCCACGCCTGGCTGACCTCCCACACCCTGTTTCAGGATCCTGGGAGCTCAGGGCCTCCTTGCTCTCCAAGGAGACATTTAAAGTGGACTCTCAGGTATTTTGAAATGTGACCTACATTCTCCTTAACCTGGTCACTCTGCTGTGCAATGGATGTCAGGGTTTCTTCCTATCTGAAACTTTGTTCTCTGTGACCAACCCCCTACACCCCAAATACCTCCCTTTGCCGCCCCCACCCCTCACCCACCCTCACTCACCCCCACCCACCATGTCACAAACTACTTCTGTGAGGTCAGCTTTTCAGAGGCGACTTGAGTGACAGCATGCTGCATCTGCCTGCAGGGATGGGTGTGTTAACTTTGTGTCTCCATTGCACGCACACCTGCTCACCTTGACACCATAATGTACACACAGCAAAAGATACAAGTTCAATTTCTTTATTGAAATAAAAGGAAGCGTGGCTTGGCCTCATGGTCTCGGCCTCAGGTCTCCCGGTCAGTTACTGGCACCACCTTGTTCGTGCGGCGGAACTTTCTGGCCAGTGGGAGGAAAACCCTTTTGCAGATGAAGTTCAAAATCCTCCTAGCGGACCTCTGGCATCCCCAGCCCTCTTCAGTGGTGTCGTCCTCCACTACCTGCTCAGCCGGGATGGGGGAGTCTGGTCTGGGAATTCCCTCCACTGCGGGGTCTCTTCCTGGGCCTCCCCTAAGGCAGCTGGTGATTGGGAAGGGAGAGGACACGGGGCCAGGCTGGGGGACACAACTGGGACCGGGAATTGGCGGGGTGGCGGCCTCGGGTGGGGTGGCAGCCTCCGGTGTGGTGTCTGTGTCTGCCATGTGCAGCCTCATGCCATCACGGCCAGACTGGATCCAGGGGTCTTCTATCATCTGACGGATGGTGGGCCTCTTGCTGGGGTCAGGGTTTAAGATCCTTTGGATAAAGGCTTTTAATTCGGGGGTAAGGAAAGCAGGTATGGCATAGGTGCCTCTTATGACCTTTTTTTGTAGTTCTTTTCGGTTCCATCCCTTAAATGGGAAATCCCCGGTCGCCATTACATAGAGGATGACCCCAAGGCTCCAGATTTCTGCCTCTGGTCCCTTGTAGATCTCCCGCAGGAAAAGTTCCGGGGCTAAATAAGGGGCGGTCCCACAAAAGTTTGCGAAGGTCTTACCTTCCGTGAAGGTTTCGGCCATGCCAAAGTCAGCTAGTTTCACATTGTTTTGTGAATAGAACAGAATGTTCCCCAGCTTCAGGTCCCTGTGCACGATGCCCTTTTGGTGAAGGTACTCCATGGCGTTCAAGAGCTGCAAGAATACGGCTCGGGCCTCCCCCTCCTCCATCCGGCCACCTTTATATATTCTCTCATACAGGTTACCACCAGCTGCAAGTTCCATTATTAAGTACATATTCTTCTTACCATCTATGACCTCCAGAAGCTTAATGATGTTGGGGTGGTCCAGTGTCTTCATGATGTCAGGCTCCACAGACAGAGGCCTGAGGCTAATAGCACGGCGTTTGTTGATGATCTTCACCGCCACCTTGGTCCCAGTTGGACGGTGCCGGGCCAGCTTCACCTTAGCGAAGTTGCCCACACCGATGGTCTTAAAGAACTTATAGTCCTGGAGGACCTCCTTGTCCAGAGACACGAAGGCCATCCAAGGCGCCATGGGGGAGCCTGACTGCTCTACCGCTATGCTAGATAAGCTACACTAAATAATCAACAACAACAACTAATACTATGCTAAAAAACACTAACAAACTATACTAACTGGGGCACTAAATAGACTAACACTAGTAATGAAAGCTAACTAGGATCAAAATAATACGTGAACTTACGCTAACAAAACAAATAACACTATGCTAAGAATAATATCTACACTATGCTAAACTACTCACTGGGATAACTGAGAGCTACGATCAAGGAAACACGCTATCTGAGGTCAAGTCCGCAGGTCACCGAAAGAAGCTTCCTGGGCTGTAACGACCAAAGACCCAGGCCCAGACAGGGGCTTATATAGGTTTTAGCCTCAATGGCTCTCTATGAGGTCAGAGGCACAGAGAAATGAACCAATCAGGGCTGGGATAACACATGGTGGGGTTTTTTTCCTGATATGGGTGCAAAAACTTTTTTAAACCCTGTAAAAAAGAGCATGGGTTATAGAGATTGATATTTGATTTATTAGAAATTAAAACCTGTACAAAATTTCCATGGCCTTCTCACTTAGAGTTTGAAAATCTATAATAACTTTAGGTTTTTAGAGCCCTCATCATGTCTCCATGGGAACTATTCCATTTCTTTTTCTTTAAATTTGAATTAGTTAAAAGAAAAAAAAAAGAAAAACAATAAATTTGAATTAGTGTTGGAAGGATGTTACAAACAGCTGCCATCATGATACTATACAGAAATATTCTGAGGTGTGTGATACACAGTAAGCTTCCTTGTTAATATCTAGTGAGCTGCTAGGAAGATGACTCTCATCGTCATTTTCTCTACATGATTGATATAAGAATTTGTCATTAAAAACCTTGGAGTCCAGATATCAATGGGCTGAAATGTTCAAAGTCATGGGAGAAATTAAAATGGTCTGTCACCAAGAGTCCAATATTCAAGAAACTGTGCCTCAAAAATGAGGACGAAAATAAGACATTTGTCAGATATCCAAAAGTTGAGTACCAGCAGCCCTGCCCTACATTGGAAGGAGTTCTTCTGGTTGAAAAGAAAGGATGCTAGACAGGAACTCAGCGCTCAAAGAAGAAATAAAGATGTCTGGTAAAGGCAAATATGTGGACAGTGATAAAGCCTAGCACTATTTTTGTCTTGTGCTTGATTTAAGAGACTAACATATAGAAGAAGGCTATTACGAGTGGATGTTTTGGACAGGTAATCTGGAGACACTAATAACTGAAAGACAAATTAGGTAAGAGAATGAAATAAAAGGCACTCAAATTGAAAAGGAAGGCGTAAAGTGATCGGTTTGCAAATGACATGATCTCATACGTAGAAAACGCTTATGATTCCACATAAGTATAACCACCAAAGCAAATTTGGGGACGGTTCAGATATATGGAATCTCAAGGGACCCCAAATAAAACAATCTTGAAAAAGTATAAACTTGGGGGTCTTATACTTCCTGTTTTCAAAGCTCATTACAAGCTCCTGAGTTCAAAGCAGGGCGGTACTGGCCCGGGCAGACTTAGAGAGCAATGGATGAGGACACTGAGCCCAGAAATAAAGCTGCTCCTGGATGGTTAAATGATTTTTACAAGGGTGCTGTGAGTGCCCAGAGGGGAGAGGACAGTCTCTTCAGCGAATGGTACTGGGATCACTGGACATCCACATACAGGGGACTGAAGATGGATCCTGACATGAAACCATACACAAGAATTAACTCATAGTGATTTGAGGACTTAAATGTTAAGGGCTATAACTATGAAACTCCTGGAAAAAACCATAGGAGGAAAGCTTCAGGACGATGGATTTGGCATTGATTTTTTGCCTATAATACCAAACGCACAGGTTACATATTTAAAGTAGGTAAATAGGACCACATCAAAATCTAAAAGCTGGGCCAGGTGCAGCGGCTCACTCCTCTAATTCTGGCACTCTGGGAGGCCAAGGTGGCTGGATTGCTTGAGCTCAGGAGTTCAAGACCAGCCTAAGTGAGAGCAAGATACTATCTCTACAAGTAACTGGGCATTGTGGCTGTCGCCTGTAGTCCCAGCTACTCGGGAACTGAGGGAAGAGGATCACTTGAGTCCAAGAGATTCAGGTTGCTGTGACTATGATACCATGGCACTGTACTCAGGATGACAAAGTAAGACTATGTCTGAAAAAGAAAAAGAAAAGAAAGAATCTAAAATCTCTGAGAATCACAGGGTGCAAGAGATCAAAGGCAACCTATGGAATGGGAGAAAATACCTGTACTTCATATACCTGATAAAGGGTTCACATCTAGACTACCTAGAGAATCCCTCTATGTTGACAACAATAAAACAAATTACCCAATTAAACAACAGCCAAAGGACTTGAATAGATTTTTCTGAAAAGGTGATACGCATATGGCCAACATGCTCATGAAAAAATGCGCAACAGCGCTCATCATCAGAGTACCGTGAAGCAAAACCACCAGGAAAAACCTCTGTAGGATGGCTACTATCCAAACAACCACAGAAAACAGGAAGTGCTGGTGCAGATGTGGAGAAACTGGAACTCCTGTGCACTGGTGGAGGGAAAGGACAACGGTGTCACCACTCTGGGAAACAGTATGGTGGTTCCACAGACTCAAACAGGATTACCACGTGATCCAGCAACCCCACATCTGAGTATATTGAAAGTACAATCTCAAAGCAGTATCATTTCACCCATGTTCATGGCAGCATTATTCATAATCGCCGAAAGGTGGAAGCAACTCAAGGGTTCATCAGTGAGGAGTGGGTCAACCAAACGGGTCTGTACACACAATGAAATGCTTATTCAACTTCAAAAAGGAAGGAGATTCTGACGCACGCGACCACATGGCTGAACCTCAGGGACACTGTGCTAAGCCAGGCTCAAAAGGTAAATCGTGTCTAATGGCATTTACGTAAGGTACCCAGAGAAGTCAAATTCATGGAGAAAGGAAGTAGACAGGTGGTTGCCAGGGGGAGAGGTAGGAATTGGGGAGTCTGTTTATTGAGGACAGAGTTTCAGTTTTACAAGATGAGTTGTGTAGATAAATGGTGGTGACATCACAGTGGGAACGGACTTGACACCAGTGAACTATACCCGTAAAAGGTGCAAAGGTGGAGATTTTATGTTATGTGAGTTTTATCAGAATGAAAACGGATAAGGTTGTAAAATTTACTAAAAGTATTGTTGGAAAACAAAGGCAGGGGTGTAGGGCAATTGCAAGTAGCACTTTCAATTGATGGGACCACTTTGAGAAGGTGTTTGGCAATAACAACGCATGCCGCACAGCCCAGGAGTCTCACTTTTCGGGACACACCCAACAGAAAGTCCTAAGGGTGCCCCCAGAAAGGAAGGTGCCTGGGTGTTCTCAGCAGCCCTGTGGATCAGAGCCCCAGACTGGACGGAACGGAAATGTGCACAGTAGCAGGGTCAGTCTACTGCCCTGTGTCCTCACCGCGGCGTGATGTATGGAAATGTGCGAAGGGACGAGCAAAGTGTGACAGATGAGGCAGCACCTGGACCATATGGAGCTGAGGAAGCCAGATAAGGAAGAGTTTAAGTACAGCATCAGGCGAAATTAGGCTTGTGCTAGTAGAAGTCAGGGTGTGGGCTCCCTTTGGGGAGAGACTAGACATCAGATGGGTCTCCAGGAGACTCTGGGGTCCTGAGAATCTGTTTCCTGATCTGGGTGCTGGATACAGGGTGTGTTTACCATGTGGCAAAAAGAATGTAAGTTGTATCTTCACGTCAAGTGTACTTAAATTAAAAAATTTTAAGTGAAAATCATCAGACCTAGGATGAAAGCCTAGGATGAAAGAGGGGCCCTCAGCCTGTTGTGCCTTGTTCACGAAGGACAAGTTTGGCGTGACGACGTGGTTCTCCCCTGGGTGCAGGGAGGCTGCCACCGGGCTCTAAGCCCTGCAGCGGCATCAGGGGGAGATCCGAGGCCCAGGGCTCCAGCAGGATCTTGGTGAGCTACAGCATGGCCTCGTCCACCCGAGTGCTGAGCTCACTATGGCTACCTACCTGCCCCTCAGGGTGACCCAGGGCCCTGCCCCTCCCCCACCCACCCTGCCCACTCCTCCATGAGGTGAATTTTTCATTTGCTCTGAATTTGTAAGAAAACCCCGATTGTTCAGAATAGCTTTTGGCACACCTCCCTCTGCCTGTGACGTTCTGGCTGAAGGCAGGAACTAAGGCAGAGGAGCAGAGCCTCCCCCGCAGGGGACAGTGAATGCTGACATCCATGTGTTCACATGGGACAGTGTTTGGCAGGCTTGGTGGGGCACTGACCTGCCTGGCAATCCTGACCAAAGCAGGAATGTGGGCTCCAAAGGCTTTGAGATGTTCCCAACAGAGGTGAGGACAGAGGGACACTTCTGGTCCACTCCCAGTCACTTCAGAATCCCCACAGAGACCCAGAACTGGGACAGAGGCCTTTGTTGGGTTAGATTCCGAGGCCTCCCCAGATCTGGGTCTGCAGTGGGTTCTGCCCCTTGCCTGATGTCTGTGAATCCCACTTCCCATCTGAGAAGGGACATGGCTGTGGCGTGTGCAGTGTGGAGGACACAGGCTCAGCAACACACCAGCCCCGAGACTGCGTCCAGGTCTGACACACAGCAGTTCTGTGCTGTGGCTCCTTTAACTCTTCTGGGCCTCACGGTCCCCACCTATAAAATGGGGCTGAGACCTCAGCTACCCCATAGGCTGTGGTGAGGATTACGGAGCTAATACATGGAGTGGGCGTAGAAAGCAGCCCGGGAGGTAGGTAGCGAGCACCCAGTGAGGGGCGTTCACTAAGTAACACATGAGGACAAAGACCTGAGCCTCCCCCAAGGGTGGTTGTAGAGGCGTCTCCCAAGGGCTGCGGCACAGCTGGCTGGTGAATGGACCTGCTCTTCCTGTGTCTGAACCCTGCCTCAACCACAAGAGGCCCAGAAGGGGTGAGTTGGTGGGAGTTCCTGCTCCTGGGGGAGCCCCCAAGCTCCCGGCTGGGCCAGGCAGCCCTCACATCTCCTGCCACCCAGGGTCAGGCAGTGCTGGTCCCCATGGTGTGTGAAGTTTGTTTCTCCCTCTGTCCCATTAGAGGCCAGCTCAGTGACCTTAGGACCTTTCATCTCTGCCCCTGTATACATGGGCTCAGCGCCTGATGCAGAGCAGAGACCAACCAAGGGTGGTTTTGTTCAGGGTGAAGGAGTGAGGAAATGTGCCCAGGGTCACCCAGCAGGGCTGAAACCAAGGCCTCTTGACCCCCAGAGCAAACTCAGCAGCCCCTTGCAGGTGTCTGATGTGAGCAGAGGCCCCTCCCTGGCCCTCCTGCTCAGCCATCCAGTTATGCAGTTATGTGAGACCTCCCTGTCCCTGCTGTAGGCCAGGAGAAGCCCCAGAGCACAAAGCACAGAAACCTTTGTCCCATGACCTAACACTCAGAGAGAGACACACACAAACTGGTGAGAGAAATCCCAGCTAAACCAGCAGGCATTTTTGGCGACGGCCTACCGCACCTTCAGAGAGATGGAGCTTTTCAGCAGGACCCTGGGAAGGGAAAATCTTCAGGGCCCTTCCTGGCTGCTCGGCTGGAGCAGCAGAGGCCAAGCTTGAGCTCAGTGTTTCTCTCTGGGATGTAAGGGTCAGACAAAGATAGATGTGTCCCTAGGAATGGTGGCTTCCTGGTTTGACAAATATAAAGATGAGTTTTGTCAACTTACTGGGAACAAAACTCAAAATGACCAGGCCTGAACCAACAGAGAAGACAGAGAAGTTTATTTCTCTGTCAAGTGTGACGTTTCATTCAGTGGTAGTTTGGCTGCTCCTTATTCATAAGGGATCCAGACTTCTCCATTCATATCATCTTGCTATTGAGTGGCTTATATCCTTTAGGGGGCTCAGGGTCTAAAATGCTTGCTGGAGCTCTAGATGTCACATCTGCTTTCCACATAGCCTCAAAGGGAAAGGGCTCACGTTTCAGCTGACATAGTTTTTTGTTATTAGCCTTGCCAGGAGCTTAGAACAATTTCTTTCTAATCTCACTGACCAGAAGTTTTTCCATTATCCACACCGAGAGGCAAGAAAAGCTGGGGGATGTTTTCCCTGGGCAATTTACTACCCTAAAAAGGTGAGGGTTCTTTCCTTAAGGAAAAGGAGAGTGTGGAAACTTGGAGGGCAGCTAACAGCCATTGCTTCCACCTGTATTTGCTGGCTCATGTGTCCGTTCGCTCTGCAGCCAGTCCTGACCACTGCTCATTGTGAGCTCACCGCTCTCCTTCAAGCCTGCACAGACCTCTGTGAGGTCAGAGCTAGAGGCTTAGGCAGGAAACCCTCCAGTGGCAGCGTGTGTAGCAGGTCTGTCTTGCTCTGGGACCTGTGCTGCTTTGTCCCATGAACCCCCTACAACCAAAAGTTGAGTCTGTGCCCTCCCACTCATCTCTGCTCCTCATGGAACCTGGTTCAGGGCTTGTTAACTCCCACAGTTCACATGGTTTCAGCAGGGTCAGTTTTCAGTTTTATTTTTATTTCCAATTAATATAAGGGTATAGTTAAGTTACAATGTTTGCATTTGTTAGGTAAAATCCCTGTTGTAGTTGTGTCCGACACCCAGGAGCTGTGCCGTATGCCCTTACATTGTGCCCATTCACTGGGAACACACCTGTCCCCTCCTTTCTCCTCTCTCTCCCCCCTAACGTGAGTTTTCTCTTGTGTGGCTGTGTTTTAGCTCATCTACTAGCTTCCTGTTAGTATTGAGTTCACTGCATACATGCCTTTCCATTCTTGCCACACTTTACTAAGAAGAATGTATTTCAACTCCATCTAGGTTAATGCAAAAGATGTAAGTCCACCATCTTTTTTATGATGGAATGGTGTTCCATGATACACAAATACCAGAGTTCAGGAATCCATTCATGTGTTGATGGGCATGTAGATTGCTTCCTCATCTTGGCGATTATAAATTGAGCTGTGATAAGCCAGCTAGTGAAAATAGCCTTATGATAAAATAATTTTGTTGTTGTTGTGGGTAGATGCCTAATAATGGGATTGCAGGATCTAAGGAAAGGTCTAGTTTGAGTTCTTTGAGGATTCTCCATACTTCTTCCCCAGGAGGCCGTATGAGTTTGCAGTCCCACCAACGGAGTAAAAGTTTTCCCTTCTCTCCACAACCGTGACAGCGTCTGTAGCTTTGGGACTTCGTGATGTGGGCTATTGTCACTGGACACTGACATTTTAATACCATACACAAAAATTCACTCACAGTGAATTGAAGACTTAAATGATAAGAGCCAACAGTATGAAACTCCTAGGATTAAACCTAAGAAGAAAGCTTCAGGACAACGCGGGTCCTGATACTTCCTGCTGGTGGGGCCTGAGGGATAAAGCCAAATATTGTGAACCTTGTGTGGAAAAGTGTTGGCCTAAGGGGACGGGGAGAGATCTGAATGCCTCTTTGCCTTGGAACAGGCCCGAGACTTTGAGGCAGTGATTAGGACTGTGGCTGTCGCTCAGCCCCAGAGGAGGCTCCGCACCCCCAGCATAGGACCCCACCCCTTCTCTTTAGCCCCCTTTCTGTTTCCCTTCTATGTGTTCTTTGCAGGGGGGTATCAGGACCCACAGGACAGCCTGTAAGGGTTCATGTTCTATTTTCAAAGGGTGATCTCAAGATGTGTAAAGAAAACTTAGGGAATTTCTCTGCTGACCCTGGGAAATTCACAGAGGAAAGTGAATACCTGGCTATTGTCTTTATTTGACCTGGAATGATGTGTGTGTCTTGCTCCCACATTGATATTTGTAGATGAGAGAAACAGGATTTGGGCAGCTGGTCAGGTATAATGGGACCAACTCCATGCCCTAGTGAAGACTCCTATCTAGAAATCAAACAGTTTGAGGGGGTGCAGGGTGGAGTCACCAACTGGGTCAAAGGGGATCCCATCTCTGCAACCACATGCTACTATCTTTTATAAGGACATGGAAGCTATTCAGGTAAAACCGCTCAAATTTTCCAAATTAACAGAGGTGGTTCAGGGAAAGGAGGAAAACCCAGCAGTATTTAATCACTGAAGCTGTCAAAAGTTATACAACATGGACCCAGATCCGCTGAGGCAGAAATAGTGATTAATACACCCTTGACACCTCTGACTGTGATAACCCTTAGGAAACTCCAGAAGTTGGCCTTGGGCCCCCAGACATGTCCCAGCTACTGACAGTGGCCACTGTCCCCAACAACCAGGATATGTGATACAGGAAAGTGCCATAATGCTAGATTACTGGGGGTAGCTTTTGTAGCAATGTCTTCCCTAGACACTGGCTCCAAGGTACCCTGGGGATGGTAGAAAGACCTGCCACCCTCACGGGAAACCTGGACACTTTTAGAGAGTGTGTCACGCCAGCCCCAGAAGGGCCAAAGGTGAGGAGGGAAAATCCATGAGGCAGTGGTGGCTCTTTCCCAAATGGGGACATCCTGGTTATTGGGCACGGAGTATCCCTTAATCACAGGAAGGCTGAGAAGGAGTCCAGACCCTGGTGGCTATGGTCATAAATGACCAGGCCTAACGTGGCAGGGTCCCTCACTGGCTGCCACTCATCTCCTCCACATCACACATGGGGAACCCTGGGGAACCCTCGATGTGGCTGGTAAGCAAATTTTTTCTGATTGATACGGGAGCCACCTATTCAGTCATAAATACCTTTGTCGGACCCCTGTCATCATCATCTTGTGTACCTGTGGCACTGATGGGAACCCCACCAGGACCCCCATGTTATTATGTAGTTGGGAAGGAATGTCAGTAAGCCACCAATTTCTGCTTATCCCAGAGGTTCCAATGTCATTGTAACAAAGAGTCTTTCTAGTGAAATCGGGCCTCAATTGCAATTTCAGCACCAGACTATTATGAGCAGCCCTTAAGATAGTTGTAACAAGGAATAATGACCTTCAGGCCTAGAGTGCGTGGACCCTGTGGTCTGGGCATAGGGAAGCCAGGGAAGGCTGTGAGGGTTCCTCCAGTACAGGATAATCTCAAACCAGGAGTTCCCTTTTCAGGCAATTGACCCACCTCAGCCTCCCAGAGTGCTAGGATTATAGGTGTGAGCCCCTGTACCTGGCTCTTGGCTCTCCCAGATGCTTTTACTACACAGATGAAGCTGAGAACTAGATTCTCAACTATTCTGTTCTAGATTCCAGAACCCAGATTTGGTAGTACACTGAGCAGACTACTGAATACTCAATGAATACTTGCTGTACTGCTAAGAGTAATTTTTTTTAAATTTCAATGGAGATATAATTTACATAACATAAAACTCGACATTTTAAAGTGTGATTTGGTGGTTCTTTATGTATTTATTATGTGGTATAGCCTTCACTACTATATAATTCCGGAACATTTCCATCACCATGATACGGTTTGTGTCCTCTGAAAATTCATATGTGAAATTCTAACTGCCCAGGGGATGGTGTTAGGAGGTGGGGCCTTTGGGAGAGGATTAGGTCATAAAGGTGGAGCCCTCAAAAATGGGATTAGTGCCCTTTTAAGAAGAGGCACAAAGCTCACTATCATGAGAGGATATAGTAATCTGAGAACCTTCACAAGATCTGCCAGTACTTTGATCTTGGACTTCCCAAGCTCCAAAACTGTGAGAAATAAACATTTGCTGTGTAACTCCGCCAGATTATGGGATGTTGTCATAGCAACCCAAACTAAGACAACCCCCCAAATAAACCCTGTGCCTATTAGCAGTCAATCTGCTTACCCAGGTCCCCTAGGTCCCCAGCAACCACTGATCTATTTTCTGCCTCGGTGAATTTGCCTCATCTGGACATTTCATATAAAGGGAATTCATACACTATGTGGTCTCACATCAGGCTTTGTTCATATCATGTAATGGTGTCAAGGTTCATCTGTATTTTAGCACATATCACTGCTTCCTCCCTCTTTGTGGCTGAATAACATTCTATTGAATGGCTTTACCACATTTTATCTGTTCAACAGATGTTTGTGTTCATCTGTTCACAAATGTTTGATGGACATTTTTCCACTTTGGGGCTATTAGGAGGTACACTGCTATACACATTTGTATACAAGATCTTTTTGCAAATATTTTCAGTTTTCTGAGTCATGTGGTAATGCTATATTTAAATTTTGGAGGAAATGCCAAACTGTTTTGCACAGTGGCTGCACCATTTTATATTCCTACCACAAGTGTAAAAGAATTTGAATGTTCCCATATCCTTGCCAACTTTTGTTATTTTCCGTTTTTTGTTTTTTTTTTAATTATAGCCAACCTAGTGGGTGTGGAAGTAGCATTCACTGTGTTGAATTTGCATTTCTCTAATGACCAGTGATGCAGAGCATCCTTTCACGTGCTTCCTGGCCATTTTTACATCTTCTTTGGAGAAATGCCTGTTCAAATCATTTGCCCATTTTTAAATTAGGCTATTTGACGTTTTACTGCTAAGTGACGCAGGTTAAGTCCCCTAACAGACCTTTTCCAAAAAAAAAAACAAAACAAGAGATTCACAGACAACTAGTCAGAAAGAGCCCAGCCCACCCAAGCCCCGTAATAAGGACAGTTCCCTCCACTTTAACCCTTACAGGAAAAGTGACCTGCAGTAACCTGATGTCAACCAGGCCTCTTTCTCATTGTGCTATGTCCTTGTTCCCACCTGTCAAAAACCAACAGTTCAGTCACGCCCACCTGAATGCTCATTTTGTCAATTCTCACATAGCCAATAAAATCCACTTAGGTTCTTCAACTACATTTGTTGTAATTTTCCCTTTTTGACCTGGGTTGTTCCATTTGTACCAAAAATTGAGAGCAGTGGTTAATGAGCAAAAACCCCACCAATGGTTTGAGACCCTGCACTTGGTAAATGAGTCACAGACCATCTCTGAAGGCAAGAAAGTTCCCCAACAATAGCAGCAACTCAAGAGGTCCTGTTTATAGGTTTAGTTGGCTCTAAACAAAGGTGATCATTGGGGAACTTGCCTTACACTGGGTGGGGGGGAGCCAGAGCAAGGTCAGGTCTAACTCAAATCTCAGACAGAGGCCTGTTTTGCTCTGAGGAGCTGAGCAGCTAGCCAGAGGGAAGAGAGGACCTTTGGTATTCCTGTGCTGGCCAACACTATCATTCCTTTCATCTTTTCTCATAAGGAATCCACTCTGCTGTCCAGTCCTGCTTCAAATACTTATTCCATAAAAGCCCATAGCATCTGGTGAGCCCATCTGAAGGAGCCCTTCCCTTCCCTTTCTGTTCTTTTGTCATCTGTTCTCCTTCATGTGTTGGGGGAGGGGAGCAATAAGAAAAGCAAAGGCAAAGAATTAGGATCTTCTGGGTCATTTAATAAAAGTAGTTTTGTTTCTTTGATTTTAAACCTTGACGCTCCTTTGGGGATATTTAAAAGTTGAGTAAGGTATTTAGAGCATTTGGTTTAGAAAACTTGGAACTGTGAATTCTTCCTTTGCCCCTTGGAGGTGCGAATCTTCTATGAGCCAGAGCAGCCTTTTTCCAGGGAGCCGTCCCTTCCAAAAGTAAGAATGATAAAGTCCCTACCTCCCATTCTGTGTGGGAACATAGGAACCTAACTTTCTTAAGTGTCAATTAGCAAACTCAGATGGCTTAAGGGCATTGACCAAACTCACTGGTCCCTAATCCTCTCCAGTATTTTTCCAATAGCTCACTTCACTGCCTAAAACCCCTCTCCTTCACTCCTCCCAACTTTTGTTTCCACTGGAGTTGAGTTTAATCTCTTTCCCTTATTCAATTCATTTTGAATGAGGTCTTCCTCTGTTTAAAAAAAAAAAAAAAAAGTTTAGTAAGGTAGACCCAAATGTCACAAGTGTGGATAAATGCAGTTTCCTTTCAGTGCAGTGACAAATGGCTGTGCAGTGGCAGACACAGGGCCTGGGTACAGGGGGGAATGAGGCCTCCACCCTGCTCCGGCATCAGCATGAAAGTGGAGTCCTGGGAGCCATGTAGTCCTGCCTCAGACCGTAGCCTGCTGCCCAAGTCTGCAGGCCCCTGTAGCATCGAGCTCCAGTGAAGGATCAAACTCAAGTTCAGGTGGGGTCTGAGATGGTCTTGGACTTCCTCGCTAAGAGCCAGAAGAGTTTAAGTTTGCTCTGTGGTGAAATGTCCAGTGGGAGCCTCCTTCACTGGTTTTCACCACGTTTTGAGATCAGGACACACCCCAGAGCCATTTCAGCAGGCAGTGGAGAGGAGAAGACTGTCACCCCAACCTTGTGCTTTCCACTCTTAGCAAGCATCAAAAGCCTGGGCACCCAAATAGCTTGCTAAGGTCAGGGTGTGAGGTTAAGATGACATGTCATTCTCTCTTTAAATAGGAAATGCTAGAGGAATGGAAACTTTAGAAGGAAGGAGGCAAGGGCCTTGACCAGGTTCAGGCTGGAGCACAGAGCTTACTGTCTGTCTCCTTCTACATCAGCGTGGTACCTCCCCATGGAGAGCCACCCATCTGGTGCTGGGACTGCAGCCAACAAGCAGTGGAAACCCTGGGAGCTCGATATTGCCCCTGTGGGCTCCCTGCTCAGCTGAGTGGAGACTGACTAAGGCTGTCTTCAGATGGCTCACAAAAAAATGTTAGGCCTGGTGCGGTGCCTCCCACCTGTAATCCCAGCACTTTAGGAAGCTGAGGCAGGAAGGTGGTATGAAGTCAAGAGATCCTTGTCTCTCAAAAAATAAGAAAAAAAATTATCCAGGAATGGTGGTATGTGCCTGTAGTCCCAGCTGCTCAGGAGGCTGAGGCAGGAGGATCGCTTGAGCCCAGCAGTGAGCTAGTATCTTGCTATGATCATAGTCTGGGCAACAGAAGGAGACCCTGTTTCTAAAAGGAACAAAGAGGCTATGTTCTGTGGCTCAAGCTTATAGTCCTAACACTCTGGGAAGCTGAGGCAGGAGGATCACTTGAGCTCAGGAGTTTGTGGCTGCTGTTTGCTAGGCTGATTCCAAGGCACTTTAGCCTGGGCAGCAGAGTGAGACTCTGTCAAGGAAAGGGAAGGGAAGGGAAAAGAGAGAGAAAAGTGACGGTGCCTATAGCTCACATACACCAAGGGTGGTGGGTTCAAACCCGGTCCAGGCCTGCTAAAACAACAATGACAACTGCAACCAAAAAGTAGCCAGGCGTTGTGGCAGGCGCCTGTAGTCCCAGCTACTTGGGAGGCTGAGGCAAGAGAACCAAATAAGCCCGAGTTTGAGGTTGCTGTGAGCTGTGACACCATAGCACTCTACCCAGGGCGACAGCTTGAGACTCTGTCTCAAAAAAAAAAAAAAAGAGAGAGAGAAGTAAGAAAGAAAAGAAAAAGAAAATCCATGAGCTCACACAACCTCCTTTCCGCAGAAGTAGAGCCTGCCTTGGACCAAGACACAAACTTCTGGACTGGTTCCTGATAGCCCTGCATTTTCCATTGGTCATCCCAGTGACTGCTGGGAGACTGTGGCCTCTTCCCCATCTTCACCATCATCCATCAAAACTTACCTGTCCCTATTACCTTATCCTTCCTTCAGTTTGCTCTCTGCTGAGGAATCTAAGGTAATCTAAGGGCATCATCAAATTTATATTTTAAGATAAACCTTCAGGGGTCAGCACCCATAGCACAGTGATTACAGTGCCAGCCACATACACTGAGGCTGGCAGGTGCCTGTGGTCCCAGCTACTTCGGAGGCTGAGGCAAGAGAATCACTTAAGCCCAGGAGTTTGAGATTGCTGTGAGCTGTGACTCCAGGGCACTCTATCAAGGGCAACATAGTGAGACTCTGTCTCAAAAAGAAAAAGAAAAAGAAAGAAAAGAAAAAAGAAACACAGACTTCTTTCTTTTTCTCCCTGTAATGCTCCTTTTCATTCCTTCTGTATCAGGAGGCTTCAGCCTTATTGCCTCTGGGGAGAAAACACAAAGAAAGTGGTTTTTCTCCTGGGTTGAAAAACTTGAGCGCGGAGGGAATCCTAGGGGTGGGGAGCTACACAGGAGAGTAAAGAAAAAGAATCTGTGCCATCCCCTTTCTGGGAAAAGCTTTCCATAGGTGGAAGTAAAGAGGGAAAAATGAGAGGTCACGGGTTCTAGGAGCAGAAAGGATCCTATCTGGTTTTGCCACACAGTCCTTACTAAGGAAAGAAACCCCCAGACAGAAAACGGCCCGGTTCAGTGGCTCACACCTGTAATCCCAGCACTCTGGGAAGCCGAGGCAGGTAGGCTGCTTGAGCTCAGGAGTTCAAGAGCAGCTTGAGCAAGAGTGAGACCCTGTCTCTAATAAAAATAGAAAAACTAACTGGGCACTTGTGGCAGCCACCTGTAGTCCCAGCTACTGGAGAGGCTCAGAAAAGACGATTGCTTGAACCCAGGAGATTGAAGTTACTGTGAGCTATGACACCATGGCACTCTAGTCTGGGTGACAGAGTGAAACTCTGTCTCAGAAGAAAAAGAAAGGCTGCATCCAGGTGGAAAGGATCAAAGGAGACTCGCTAAAGACTCCCACATCCCAGTCAGGGCAGAAAAGCAGCAGAAAGCTGGAGGGCTCAAAGGGAACCTCTGGAGAGAGAGGACAGGTCTGAGCAGCAACCTTTGCAGATCAGGGCCCTGGAAGACTTTCTCTCACTCGCCCCACCCAGCCACACACTCATACTCAGCATCTTGGCACCTGGCAGGCTCCTGGAACCCCAGAAAGATGTGAGGCTGTTTTTCCACCACCTGGGTGGGCTAGGTCTCAAGGTCAAAATGTGAGCTGAGCTGCAGAGCTGAGCTACCAAGATTCAGGACAAAGGGCAGCAAATCACCCTGGGAGGAAGATGAAGGTGCCCTCTCCGTATCCACTCTCCCTCCACCAAGAGATTGCAGTCTGTGGAGAGCTGGCTTGAATTCTCCACACTGGCCCGATGTCCCCAGCGGGGAGGGGGGTTAAAGACTGCTGCTCTGCCTGAACAAAATCTGCGTGTTCTCAGGACAGAGTTAAATAAATTATTGCTGCTCAGTGAGATACTAACAATAAAGCACTTTGTTAAGCACCTTCACATACGTTGATGTGGTGAATCCTGCGGTAAGAATTGCTAAGATACAGTGTTTACTGAATAAATAAACTGAGGGCGGTTTGGAACTTTTCCTATAAAGAGTGAAATTGATGCCTCTGAACAGCTGGAGTTAATGTTCGTGACAGTCGACCAGCGCTTATTTTGGCAACTTTTTTTATTGCTCTCGTGTGTTTCTTACTCCTTATTGCAAAATATAAACAATGCACCTTTATGCAAAATAAAGGTTCATGTTTTATCCTGATTTATGTTGGATGAGTCAAGATTTCCCAAATAATGTTTTAGGTAGCTGACTCCTTTCCACCAATTTATCTTTTTTAAATTTATGGGCTTTCTTTTTTCTTTTCAGCACTTTTAGGTTTATAGAAAAACGGAGCAACAGCCTGGAGCTCCCACATGTAACCTCCTGCCCCTACTCCCAGTTTTCTCTGTTAACATCTCACATGGGTGTGTTTCAATTGCTAAGCAACTGATGAGCCAATATTGGTACATCCTTATTAACTAATGTCCATAGTTTACTTTGGGGTCCACTCTTTGCTCTGCACATTCTAGGGGGTTAGACAAATGTATAATGACACGTATCCACCATTACAGTGTCCTACAGAGTGAAGTAAGTCCAGGAGTTTGACTCCAGTCTGGGCAGCATAGCAAGACCCCTGTCCACTGTGTCACTGCCCTAAAATCCTCTGTGCCCTTCCTATTCACCTGTGCTGCTCCTGACGGTGTGTCCCTCCCTTTCACCTCCAACCCTGGCCACCACATTCCTATATATATCTATGTGTGTGTGTACAGAGAGAGAGTTTGGTTTTAAGGCTACTCAATGAAGCAGTGTTAGTGGAGAAGGAATAAAGGAATCTGTAACTGGTTGTGATCCATTAGACCACTGCCCTTGGACCAGCCTATGTTCTTTTTATGTTTGTTTGTTTTGAGACAGGGCTTTTCTCTGTTCCCAGGCCAGAGTTCAGTGTATCAGCCTAGCTCACTGCAGCCTCAAACTTCTGGGTTCCAGTGGTCCTCCTGCTTCAGCCTCTCTAGGAGCTGGGACTACAGTTGCCCACCATTTCGCCTCGCTAATTTTCTGTTTTTAATAGAGATAGGGTCTCATTTTTCCTCAGGCTGGTCTTGAACTCCAGCGTTCAAGGATCCTCCCAGCTCAGCCTCCCAGAGCTCTAGGATTACAGGTGTGAGCCACCACACCTGGCTCTAATTTACTTTTACACATGTATTAATCATGAAACAATTACAGAGAAAATGAGAATCTGATTAATATACTGTATTTCTGTTGTATATAAAATCATGGGCATCAGTTTGTTTTTGTTTATTTTTTTCTCAGGGCTAAAATGTTTAAGAATTCAGACTCTGGGTGGGGCGTGGTGAGTCATACCTACAATCCCAGCACTTTAAGAAGTCAAGACATTGAGATCACCGTAGCCCAGGAGCCTGGGGCTACATACAGTGAGCCATGATGAGGCCATGGCACTCCAGCTTGGGCAAAAGAATACTATCCTTCTCTTAAAAAAAAAAAAAAGAATTCAGACTGGAATCAGACGGACCTGTACAAACTACCTGGGTGAGTTCTTTATCCTGCCTGTGCCTATTTCTTTATCTGTAACATGGAACAAAGATACCAATCCCTTGCAGCCAGGTATGGTGGCACACAACTGTAGTCCCAGCTACTAGGGAGGCTGAGGCAGGAGAATCATGTGAGTCCAGGAGTTTGACTCTAGTCTGGGCAACATAGCAAGACTCCTGTCTCAAACAAAACAAAACAAAAACCAATCCTTTAGCACATTACTCAATGCTAAAAAGAAATGAGCTATCAAGGCATGAACAGACATGGAGGAACCTTAAATGTGATTACAGGTGAAAGAAACCAGCCTGACACAGCTACACACTTCAAGGCTCTAACTGTGATACTTGGGAAAAGACAAAACTACAGAGACAGTAAAAGCATCTGTGGTTGTAGGAGTAGGAGTAGGACGGAGGGTGAGAAGAATAGACAGAGCACAGGGGATTCTTAGGGCCCTGGAACTGCTCTGTATGATACTGTAATGGCAGGTACATGTCCTTAGTGATTTGTCTGAAATAGTAATTTTCAACCAGTGTGTAGCAGCAGGCACCCTGCTGTGCCATGAGAAGATCTTAGGTGTTCTGCGAAAAATTTTTAAGATCTTTAATTAAATTATTATTATTATTTATTTTATTATTATTTTTTTTTTTTTGAGACAGAGCCTCAAGCTGTCACCCTGGGTAGAGTGCTGTGGCATCACAGCTCACAGCAACCTCCAACTCCTGGGCTCAACCGATTCTCCTGCCTTCGCCTCCCACGTAGCTGGGACTACAGGTGCCCACCACAATGCCTGGCTATTTTTTGGTTGCAGCCGTCATTGTTGTTTGGTGGACCGGGGCTGGATTTGAACCCGCCAGCTCAGGTGTATGTGGCTGGCGCCTTAGCCGCTTGAGCCACAGGCGCAGAGCCTAATTAAATTAAATTATTTTTGAAAGAAGTTCAAAGCACTGTAAGTGTATATCTTTAACTTTTTTTTTTTTTTTTGATCCACGTAATTTAAGTATGCTGGGGAAGTTTAACTGCAGGTTCAAGTGTGCCTGCACCAAAAAGGTTGGAAAACCTTGGTCTACACCCACAGCATGGACAATCCAGAGTGAATCCTGGCTCAGGCTGGTCTCAAACCTGTGAGCTCAGGCAATTGATCCTCCTCAGCCTCCCAGAGTGCTAGGATTACAGGCGTGAGCTGCCATGCCCAGCCTATTATTATTTTGAATTTGAATTGTTTTTGGTGAACATTACTTCATAGGCCTATGGTAGTTTCAGTGTATGAGCAGAGTCCACACACTCATCAACTCTTATCTTGCCATAATGTTTAAAGATGAATTAACTTAGATTGCTGTGACTTTGCAGGATAAATTGCCCTACATCCCTATGAGATATTTGTTTAAGTTCTAGCTCTTCACATAAACAATTGACAGTGAGTTACAGTTTGATTCTTTGCTTGTGAACTAAATGGTGTCTAGCTTTTGTTCAGCCTCCAATACAGAGGGTCATATTTTACTAAGGAACAAGTTTCTGAAGATCTGTCGTAATTCAAGACTCATTTTCCTGAAGAAAAAATAAAAAGTATGAGGAATGCATTCCTGGAGTATAAAAATCTGTAACTATTGGAGCACATTTTTACTTTAATGTTGCTTTTCCTTTTTTAATACTATTTCTAATTTTTCCCATAGGACTGCCTCCTAAGTTAATAGCATAGTATGAATTTGCTTTATTCTTTTCATTTTATTACAGCCAACTTTTATTATGGACTTTTTGATTTGTGGTTCCATTTTTCAGACCTAGTTTTAGCAACATTGTCATTTGAATGGTACTTTTATAGGATTTATAAAATCTTTCTAATTACAGTAACAGCAAACATTGGAACAACAATGTAATAAACACTAAGCTTAGAGAATTTCAGAAGTCTTCAAACATTTCTGGTTCTCCTGACATTAAGAACAAAGAGGGTGGCTCAGCGCCCGTAGCATACTGGTTACGGCGCCAGCCACATACATCCAGGGTTCAAACCCAGCCCTGGCCAGCTAAACAACTGCAACAAAAAAATAGCGTGGCACTGTGGCTGGTGCCTGTAGTTCCATCTACTTGGGAGGCTGAAGCCAGAGAATCGCTTAAGCCCAAGAGTTGGAGGTTGCTGTGAGCTGTGACGCCACAGCACTCTATGAGAGCGACATAGTGAGACTCCGTCTCAAAAAAAAAGAACAAAGAAGGTACTGTTTGCAAGCTAAAGGAGCACATAGGTGCTAGGCAGCAATAGATGAGTTTACAAGTCACTTCCTTCTACAGCTAAGCTTAATATACTTATATCACAGTGCTTTGAATTCTTGCTACTTTAAATAGAATGCAGAGGTTGACCACACTGATGGTTTGTTTTTGTATGTTCTGTTGTTCTGTTTAAACAAACAACCAACAACAACAACAAAAAACCTTCAGTAGGATCAGTCCCTGACCTCCCCCCATTGGTATGTGACTGTTTAAGCTGCACCTCACTAAAAATCTCTTTTGCAACCTAAGTTTGGGGTTTTCTCTTCTTCAACATGACACCCAAAGAGCTGGACAATAGCAACTAATTTAAGGAGGTTTCACCCTGGATTTATCTACTCTGCACCCAAGAAGAATCACAGAGTGATTACCTAATACCCCAGTAAGGACCATAAATGTATATGCCCTCATTTCAGAGAGGAGGATGAGATAAGAAATCTAGGTAATTCTGTTTAGGAATAATAAATGGTTATGGGGAGGACGATTAGATACTTGGGAGAATGAATGGAGGTGGGAAACAGATTGACTTACAAATTAAATTAACTTGAGAGACAGGTGTTATATTTAAAATGATGTGGGCTGGTGTGATCACACTCTTGACCTTCAGGAAGGCGGCCACTCTAGCTGATGGGTCTGGTTTTATACTCAGCTGGAGAGAAAGCCCATTCCACCGCTTGTTAATCTCCAAGGGCCTCTAATTCACAACACTCTTTATACCAAAGAGTCATATGTAGGGGTAAAATTTCCTAAGCTCCTTCAAACACCAACCCCTACTACTGAGAGAGGATACCCAGAAAAAGTAAGGTCTAGGGCGGCGCCTGTGGCTCAAAGGGGTGGGGCGCCGGCCCCATATGCCAGAGGTGGCAGGTTCAAACCCAGCCCTGACCAAAAACTGCAAAAAAAAAAAAAAAGAAAGAAAGAAAAAGTAAGGTCTAAGAGGAGAACAGAGGTCTTCTCAAGGAGACCCCAAGGATACACCTGCGAGGTCCTCCCGTGGTGACTCAGCTCTTAGAATTTGTAGAAACTTCACTTCCTGGGACCTGGAAACTAATACTTGCTTTGGCTTCTGTAAAAGCCCCGTCCACTTCTCCAGCTTGATTCAAACTGACCAGTGAGAAAGATACCTGTGGGCTGGAGCTTTTGACTGGAGATAAAAAGGAGAAGACTGGGCGCACCTGTGGCTTAGTGAGTAAGGCGCTGGCCCCATATATGGAGCGTGGCAGGTTCAAACCCAGCCCCAGCCAAACTGCAACAACAACAACAACAACAACAACAAAAATAGCCAGGTGTTGTGGGGCACCTGTGGTCCCAGCTACTTGGGAGGCTGAGGCAAGAAAATCACCTAAGCTCAAGAGCTGGAGGTTGCTGTGAGCTGTGATGTCACAGCACTCTACCGAGGGGGACAAAGTGAAACTCTGTCTCAAACAAAAAGGAGAAGACTGAGCCAGTTGGGGGGCGTGGCCACTGTGGGACTCTGGGTCTGCTGTCACTCCTGGAATAAAGTCCTTCCCTGCCTCCTTTGAACACAGTGTTTAGTTCATTCTCTCCACAGGGCCTTGTCTTCCTGCAATAGTACCTCAGAATGTGACTGTATTTGGAGATAGAGCTTTTAAAGAAGTGATTAAGTTAAAATGAGGTCATTAGGGTGGGGCTTCGTCAACAGGACTGACATCCTCCTAAGAGGAGAAAATCTGGACAGAGATGAAAGCACAGAGAAAAAGAGATATAAAGATACAGAGATTGCCAAGGAGGAAGACGTAGGAGGAAAACAGTCCTGCCGACACCTTCGTCTTAGACTTCCAGGCTCCTCCAGACCTGTGAGATAATGAATGTCTCCTGGGTGAGCCACGCGGTCTGGGGAGCTTTGTGATGGCAAAGTAATACACAGCCTCAGCATCCACAGGAGCTCCTGAGAAAAGCTCTTCACTCTCAGGCTGCAGCCGGAAAGGTGGCCACCCCCTCACCTGTCAGGCAAACCTGGGGCTAAACCGTTTGTGGACAACTGGCTTCCAGGTCAGGATTTCACACGTAGCAGAGCTGCTCCCTTGCTGCACATCTATTGAAAGCTGGCCCTTGGCTGGGTGCAAGGGTTCACGCTGGTAATCCCAGAGTTCTGGGAGACCTAGGCAGGGGGATTGCCTGAGCAAGAGCAAGACCCCATCTCTGCTGCAAAGAGAAAAACTAGCAGGGCATTGTGGCAGGCACCTGTAGGCCCAGCTACTGGGGAGGCTGAGGCAAGAAGATCCCTTGAATCCAGGAGTTTGAGGTTGCTGTGAGCTGTGATGCCCTGGCACTCTACCTATGGTGACAGAGCAAGACTCTGTCTCAAAAAATAAATAAATAAAAATAATAATAAATGAAACTCAGCCCTTGATGCAAGGGTTTGTTTTAAAAAGCCAGAAAGAACAGAAAAGAAATGATCATTCTCTCTCTCCCTATTTTTTTTTTTTTTAGAGACGGAGTCTCACTTTGTTGCCCTCTGTAGAGTTCTGTAACGTCACAGCTCACAGCAACTTCCAGCTCTTAGGCTTGGGCGATTCTCTTGCCTCAGCCTCCCAAGTAGCTGGGACTATAGGCACCTGTCACAATGCCCAGCTATTTTTTGTTGCAGTTTGGCCAGGGCCAGGTTCGAACCCGCCACCCTCAGTATATGGGGCTGGCACCCTTCCCACTGAGCCACAGGTGCTACTCAGAAATGCCTATTCTCAAGCCCAGACCTACTAAATCAGAGAGCCCCAGAACCTATGTTGTAACAAGTCCTGTGAGTGATTCTCATGGAGCTGAAGTTTGGGCAGCACTGCTCTAGGCAGCAGGTCTTGGCAGCACATTAGAATCACCTGGGCAGCTTTCTTTTTTTAATTTATTATTATTATTATTATTTGCAGTTTTTGGCTGGGGCTGGGTTTGAACCCACCACCTCCGGCATACAGGGCCGGAGCCCTACTCCTTTGAGCCACAGGCGCCCACAGGGCAGCTTTTGAAAATGAGCCTCCCTGAGGTGAGATGCCTGGACCTCACCTTGAGATTTTGATTCATTTGGTCAAGGTATTACTGGTCAAAGACAGTTCAGCCACCTGTCATTGTCAGCCCCATGCAAAGACAGGAATTAGGCCCATCAAACTTTATTGTCAGAACGGCAGCAATCTGGAGAATGGCGAGAGTAGCCTCTATTCTGCCTCATTACAACTCTAATAATCTTTATAAGGTAGCACAAGGAAGCCGAGAACATGTGAACGTAATCTGATAGGACATAACATCAAAATATAGTCTTCATTCAACAATGCAAAATGTTTAAACAATAGAAAGGCAATATTTACTTTAACAAAATGTCTAAGAATACGATCAAAGAAAATATCATATCATCAAAGTAACCTCTACCCATATCACAACACCTGCTGTCTGTGTGACGACTTCCTCAAGTCTCCTGAGATAAACGTCCTCACAGTCATGGTGAAACCTTAACTAGATAATCACAAAAGGTGCGGGGGAAAGGCTGACCAGCCTGGGTCGGCTGTCCTGCTTCAGGCCAGCTTCTCAGACTCCAACTTGTAGGCCACTTTTCTGGCTTCAAAGGGTTACATGTTGGAGGGTTGCAGAGGTGGGCCATAGGTATGTTTTTAAAGCTCCCCCATTCACTCCAAGGTGCAGGCAGGATTGAGATCTCCTGGAGCCTGCTGGCATAGTCCAGAAACCTGCAGAAGAGATCAGAAGAGTTCGGTGCCTGTAGTTCAGCGGTTAGGATGCCAGCCACATACACCAGAGCTGGTGGGTTGGAACCCAGCCCAGCCCTGCCAAACAACAATGACAACTACAACCAAAAATAACTGGGCATTCTGGTGGGCACCTGTAGTCCCAGGTACTTGGGAGGCTGAGGCAAGAGAGTCGCTTAGCCCAGGAGTTGGAGATTGCTGTGAGCTGTGATGCCACAGCACTCTACCCAGGACGACAGCTTGAGACTCTGTCTCAAAAAAAAAAAAAAGAAAAACAATCAGAGAGATCAGAAGTACTGATTGCAGGTACTTTGGGGGTAAATTGAGAAAGTTTATTACTCTCCCCACCCCCAGCCAAAGGTGATTCTTTGGGAGTGTGTGACTTCAGAAACAAACACGGAGGAGGTAACGGTGTTACAGTAAGACGAGGCCCAACGGAGAGAAAGAGCACTCAAACACCACGTTTATAGGAGGAAGGGCTTTATTCACCAGCTGGGAGCTTAGGGCATAGAAGAATTCCAAATGGCCACACTCCCCGACTGGCTTGGTCTTTCCCTTTTTATTTCCAGTCGAAAAGTTCCAACCCATAGGTACCATTTTCTTTTCTTTTCTTTTTTTTTTTTTTTGCAGTTTTTGGCTGGGGCTGGGTTTCAACTCACCACCACCTCTGGTATATGGGGCTGGTGCCCTACTCCTTTGAGCTTACAGGCGCCACCCCATTGGTACGGTTTTCATTGGCCAGTTTGAATTAAGCAGGAGATGCTGTTCCAGCCCCCCACAGAACTACAGGATTTCACAGAAATGGAAATTTCTAAGTTCCAGGAAGTTAAGTTTACAAATTCCCAAGAGCTGAGTCACGATGGAGAGGACCCTGCAGGTGAATCCTTGTGGTCTCCTTGAGAAGACCTGCTCTCCTGGACCTCACCCTTCTTGGGCATCCTCTCTCAACAGGATCTCAACAAATCAGAACAGCCTGCCCCATTGCATCAGGAGGGAGGAATTTGGGAGTTCTGGCCCTGGCCCTGCTGTCCCTTTGTCTTATATGGAATTGGGCATAAGCTAGGGCCTTCCAGAATAGCTTAAAGATGTAAAAGGCTCTTCTCTCTAAGCGGTTAGTAGTTTATATTCTAAGCTCCCAGGTTCCCCATTTGGGATTTTATAAACAACCCCATGGTGAGGTGTCAATGCCTGACAAGGTTTAAGGAGGTACCTATGTTTGCATTTCAAAAAGAGACAAAGTCCTAGGTGGTGGGGAAACAATTCTGGAGGTGGAATTTTATGAGTTAGCAAACTTGTCAAGAGACATAGGGCTTTAATGGAAAAATAATACTAACAGTAACAATCATTGTGCGTCTAGCTTGTGTTTATACCCAGAAGCATTTCACCCATTGTCTTAATCTCCTCAAGAATGCTGGAAGTAACTTCAGAGAACTTGGACCTGAACTGTCTACAACGACACAGTGTAGCTGTGAACGTGAACATGGCTTACGCCTACGCTTTCCACTGCCTTTAGTTAAATGGCTGCAGAAAACTTGCTGGAGATGATGAGTTTGCAATAACTTTCATAGCAATTATCCTAAAGAACTCCACCAGTCTCATCAACCTGCCAAGTCTCCCGTGGAAATCCTCTCCTTACAGAGTCTTCCAATCCCTTGCCTAATTCTATGGAAGCTCTCCTGTTGAAAGACCAGCCTTGGACCAGATCTCCTAAAACTCCATTAACATCCCACACTGCCCTCCCCTTTGCTAGATGCTACTAGACTCTGTCAAGGCACAGAGCTGCCACAGCCCTATAAGTTACACGCTCAGCTTTGCCTTGTCTATAAGCAATGAGGAGATGTTTGGGGAGCCAGCATTTGACAGAACTAATTCTTACATCCATTTGACAGGTGAGGCAATTGAGGCCCAGAGAGGTTGGTAAATTTATCCAAAGTCACAGAGCTAGTAAGTGGTAGGTCCAGGGCTTAACTCCTACTGTTCCCATTCCAGAATGTGTACTTCTCGTCACGTGTCTACACTGCCTCCCTGAACATTTGAAACCACAAAATACAGTCACTTGTATGGTTTTCCTTCTCCACCAATGGTCAACCACTTGGTAATAACAATTCCAGGGAAGATGGAACTTAAAATGGTTCCTTGACTCAGGCCATGTTTTAGGTTTCTTAAAGCCAGGCTTGTGGATGCTTTCAAACTATCCAAGCCCCAGAACATTCCTGTCTGCTTAGATCATTACTCAGAAAGAGTTGAGACCCTCCCTGGGTCTCTGTGATGGCCAGCTGCCTGAGTCATAGCCACCCCGGCCCTTCCCACAGAGCGGCTGCTCCCCACCCCCGCCATTGTGCCCCAGGGGTGACGTTAAATTTGAGCTCTGCTTTCTGCGCCCCCACCCACAGGGGAGCCCCCTTTCCTGTACCCAGCTTGGCACCTGCCCTGTCTTGCCCTCCTGCTCCACTGCTCAGCATCCTGCGGTCCTAGCAGACCACGCCTTGGCAGGAGACAGCAGGCAGGCAGGCAGCAGCGTGCTGCGGGTGGGTAGGGCGGTTTTTCCATCTAACAAGTCCCCCTGGATAGGAAAGAAAAATCAACATGAACTGTGAAAGAGCATGTGCCTTCAGGCTTCCTCTCCTTACTGCCTGTGACGGGGTCTCTGCTGCTAAGCAGGGCCGTGGGCCAGCACCTCCTCAGACAGCCCCTCAGGAAGGAGGGGTAGGTAGGTAGATGAGCTGGGAGGTTTGGCCTTCCAATGACCAGGGCACTCCTCTGCCTCAACTCATGCAGGTTCTTCCTGGGCAAACAGTGGTCACTCAAGTTCAGGTCTGCTGGGGGCTGGCTCCCATGAGTTGATGGGGGCTTAAAACACCTAACTGGTAGAGAAGTGTCTACTAGCTCCTTCAGCAGACCTAAACAAAGGCTACGCCCACACCCCTGTGGGAATCAGCCAACCATTGGCAGAACCACGCCCCTGCCCGACTCCAGTCCCAGGTTGACCTTCAGTCTGCTGATCACCAGTTGCAGGGGCGAAACAAAATATTTCCCCTTTTCTGAAGGTTCAATTAAAAATCGTTTCAAAAAAGGAAGATTAGTTGGCAAAAGGCATATAAATTTATTTGATCCTAGTTTTACGTGACATGGAGCCTCTGGAATGAAGAAGGTGACAGGGTGCAGAAGCCTATGTACTGTCTTGAGGTTACAGAAAGAAGAGGGGTTTGGGTCCCTCCTGCCAAAACAGGTAAGGGCAGGAGGCAGAAGAGGAATTCTGTTGAGGGGCAATACATGATTACTAGAGAGAATGCAATGGATTTGCAGAACAGGGTCTGGGACAAGGTCTATTGGGTGCACAGAATGGACAATGGTTTGTGACAAAACTCCGTCCAGGTGTGTTGACAGACTTTATAGTCTTCCTTCTTCCAGTGTCAGTCAGTGAATGAAAACTCAGGAAAGGGACCAGAAGCAATTGTTTTCTTTGGTAGCTCCAGACTTTAGGCAGCTAAAGAAACTTCAGAGAATAGCTTTATCGTGTTCTTTGGGAGACAAGGCAAGGGTGGGGGTACAGGGGAGGTTGGAGGGACCTCTAGACTTTCTTTTCAGTTCAACATGTTGCCATATTTTGGGGTATCAGTTTCTGAGCCCTAACACTGTTTTTTTTTTTTATTTTTGTAGAGACAGAGTCTCATCCTATGGCCCTCGGTAGAGTGCCGTGGCCTCACACAGCTCACAGCAACCTCCAACTCCTGAGCTTAAGCAATTCTCTTGCCTCAGCCTCCCGAGTAGCTGGGACTACAGGCACCCACCACAATGCCCGGCTATTTTTTGGTTGCAGTTTGGCTGGGGCTGGGTTTGAACCTGCCACCCTCGGTATATGGGGCCGGCGTCCTACCGACTGAGCCACAGGCGCCGCCCTGTTTTGTTTTGTTTTTTTTTTTTGTAGAGACAGAGTCTCACTTTATGGCCCTGGGTAGAGTGCCGTGGCATCACACAGCTCACAGCAACCTCCAACTCCTGGGCTTAAGTGATTCTCTTGCCTCAGCCTCCCAAGTAGCTGGGACTACAGGCGCCCGCTACAATGCCTGGCTATTTTTTTCTTTTTTCTTAAGAGACAGTCTCACTATGTTGTCCAAGCTGGTCTCAAACTCCTGGCCTTAAGTAATCCTCTCACCTCAGCCTCCCAACTAGCTGGGATTGTAGGTGTGAGGTGTGAGCCACCACCCCCAGCCTTTGCCACTTTATAAGAAAGATGACCTTTACTCCAATTTCCAATACCTTGTTCCTCATTTCCCTCTGAGATCTCCTCAGAATGGTGGTGACTGTCCGTATTTCTACCAACATTCTCTTCATGACTACTTAAATAATCTCTAAGAAGACTGAGGCTCTCTCTAGATCACTCCTCTTCTCCTGAGCCCTCAGCAGAACCACCCTTAATTCTGCATTCATGGCAATCTACCCTTTTTCTGGCCTGCTCCTCTAACCACTTCCAGCCTCTGCCCATTGCTTAGTTCCAAAGCTGCTTCCGCTTTTTTTTTCAGGTTTTTTTTTCTTTTTTTGGCTGGGGCCAGGTTTGAACTCGCCACCTCACCCCATATAGAGGGACGGTGCCCTACTCACTGAGCCACAGACACCGGCCCTGCTTCCACATTTTTAACTATTTGTTACAGCAGCCCTCTACTCCAGTCCCAAATTCTGTCTCAGCCTGTTTGGGTTGCTGTTATGAAATACCACAGACTACTTAACTTACAAAGAAGAAAAATTTATTTCTCACTGTTCTGGAGGCTGGGAAGTCCAAGACCAAGGCATGGCAGAGTTCCAAGACTCTGTCTTCTTCAGTCTTCAGATTGCAGAAGGGAAAAAGGGACAGACTTGCTCCCTCAAGTTTTTTTTTTTTTTTAATTTTTTTTCTTTTCTTTTTTCTTTTTTTTTTATTGTTAAATCATAGCTGTGTACATTAGTGCAATCGCCTGTACCCATTCTAAGATGCACCATAGATGTGGCCCCACCCATTACCCTCCCTCCACCAAAACCTCCCCACTCCCTTCCCCTTCCTTGGCCCTTTCCCCATAGTGCTATAGTTGGGTTATAGTCTTCATGTGAAAGCTATAATTTAGCTTCATAGTAGGGCTGAGTACATTGGATACTTTTTCTTCCATTCCTGAGATACTTTGCTAAGAAGAATATGTTCCAGCTCCATCCATGTAAACATGAAAGAGGTAAAGTCTCCATCTTTCTTTAAGGCTGCATAGTATTCCATGGTATACATGTACCACAATTTGCTAGTCCATTCATGGATCGATGGGCACTTGGGCTTCTTCCATGACTTAGCAATTGTGAATTGGGCTGCAATAAACATTCTGGTACAGATGTCTTTGTTATATTGTGATTTTTGGTCTTCTGGGTATAAACCTAGTAAAGGAATTATAGGATCGAATGGCAGGTCTATTTTTAGGTCTCTAAGTATTCTCCAAACATCCTTCCAGAAGGGACATATTAGTGGGCATTCCCACCAGCAGTGTAAAAGTGTGCCCTTTCCTCCACATCCACGCCAACATTTCTGGTTTTGGGATTTTGTTATGTGGGCTACTCTTACTGGAGTTAGGTGATATCTCAGAGTAGTTTTGATTTGCATTTCTCTGATGATTAAGGATGATGAGCTTTTTTTCATGTGTTTGTAGATCTTGCGTCGGTCTTCTTTAGAGAAGTTTCTCTTCAAGTCCCTTGCCCACCCTGAGATGGGGTTCTTTTCTTGTTAATACGTTTTTGAGTTCTCTGTGGATTCTGGTTATTAGACCTTTATCGGAGGTATAACCTGCAAATATTTTCTCCCATTCTGAGGGATGTCTGCTTGCTTTACTCACTATGTTCTTGGCTGTGCAGAAGCTTTTTAGTTTGATCAGGTCCCAGTAGTGTATTTTTGATACTGCTTCAATTGCCTGGGGAGTACTCCTCATAAAATATTCACCCAGGCCGATTCCTTCAAGAGTTTTCCCTGCACTTTCTTCAAGTATTTTTATAGTTTCATGTCTTAAGTTTAAATCTTTTATCCAGTGAGAGTCTATCTTAGTTAATGGTGAAAGGTGTGGGTCCAGTTTCAATCTTCTACAGGTTGCCAGCCAATTTACCCAGCACCATTTGTTAAATAGGGAATCTTTTCCCCATTGAATGTTTTTAATTGGCTTGTCAAAGATCAAATAACGGTAAGTAGCTGGATCCATCTCTTGGTTCTCTATTCTGTTCCAGACATCTACTTCTCTGTTTTTGTGCCAGTACCACGCCGTTTTGATCACTATGGATTTATAGTACAGTCTCAGGTCTGGTTGTGTGATTCCTCCTGCTTTGTTTTTATTGCTCAGTAATGTTTTGGCTATTCGAGGTTTTTTTCTGATTCCATATCAAACGAAGTATTATTTTTTCAAGATCTTTAAAGTATGACAATGGAGCTTTAATAGGAATTGCATTAAAATTAAATATTGCTTTGGGCAGTATGGACATCTTAACAATGTTGATTCTTCCCAGCCATGAGCATGGTATGTTTTTCCATCTGTTAACATCTTCAGCTATTTCTTTTCTTAGAGTTTCATAGTTCTCTTTGTAGAGATCTTTCACGTCCTTTGTTAGGTATACTCCCAAATATTTCATCTTCTTTGGCACTACTGTGAAAGGAATAGAGTCCTTGACTGTTTGTTCGGCTCGGTTATTGTTGGTATATATAAAGGCTACAGATTTATGGGTGTTGATTTTGTAGCCTGAGACATTGCTATATTCCTTAATCACTTCTAAAAGTTTTGTAGTAGAATCCCTAGTGTTTTCCAGATATACGATCATATCATCTGTGAAGAGTGAAAGTTTGATCTTTTCTGACCCTATGTGGATACCCTTGATGGCCTTTTCTTCCCTAATTGCAATGGCTAAAACTTCCATTACAATGTTAAAGAGCAATGGAGACAATGGGCAACCTTGCCTGGTTCCTGATCTAAGTGGAAATGATTTCAATTTAACTCCATTCAATACGATATTGGCTGTGGGTTTGCTGTAGATGGCCTCTATTAGTTTAAGAAATGTCCCTTCTATACCAGTTTTCTTAAGTGTTCTGATCATGAAGGAATGCTGGATATTATCAAAAGCTTTTTCTGCATCAATTGAAAGAATCACATGGTCTTTATTTTTAAGTTTGTTTATGTGTTGAATTACATTTATAGATTTACGTATATTGAACCAGCGTTGAGACCCTGGGACAAATCCCACTTGGTCATGGTGTATAATTTTTTTGATGTGTTGTTGGATTCTGTTTGTTAGGATCTTATTGAGTATTTTAGCATCTATATTCATTAGTGATATTGGTCTATAATTTTCTTTTCTTGTTGGGTCTTTCCCTGGTTTGGGGATCAAGGTGATGTTTGCTTCATAGAATGTGTTGGGTAATATTCCTTCTTTTTCTATATTTTGGAAGAGGTTTAGTAGTATAGGTACTAGTTCTTCTTTAAATGTTTGGTAGAATTCTGACATAAAGCCATCTGGTCCTGGGCTTTTCTTTTTAGGGAGATTTTGTATAGTTGAGATTTTATATAGGCCTGTTCAACATTTCCACTTCGTTCTGGCTAAGTCTTGATAGGTGGTGTGCTTCCAGGTATTGTTCGATTTCTTTCAGATTTTCATATTTGCAAGAGTAGAGTTTCTTGTAGTATTTGTTAAGGATTTTTTGAATTTCTGAGGGGTCTGTTGTTATTTCATCATTACCATTTCTGACTGATGAAATTAGAGATTTTACTCTTTTTTTCCTGGTTAGGTTGGCCAATGGTTTATCTATTTTATTGAATCTTTTCAAAAAACCAGCTTTTGGATTTATTGATCTGTTGTATAATTCTTTTGTTTTCAATTTCATTTAATTCTGCTCTGATTTTGGTTATTTCTTTTCTTCTGCTGCGTTTGGGGTTGAAGTGTTCTTCTTTCTCCAGTTGCTTGAGATGTTTCATTAAGTTATTGACTTCCTCTCTTTCTGTTTTCTTGAGTAAGGCTTGCAGTGCTATAAATTTCCCTCTTAGGACTGCCTTTGCAGTATCCCAGAGGTTCTGATTATTCGTGTCTTGATTGTTGTTTTGTTCCAAAAATATGGTGATTTCCTTCTTAATCTCGTCTATAACCCATGTATCCTTCAGCATAAGGTTGTTTAGTTTCCATGTTTTTTCTTCTTCTTCTTTTTTTTTGGCCAGGGCTAGGTTTGAACCCACCACCTCCGGCATATGGGACCAGCGCCCTACTCCTTGAGCCACAGGGGCCACCCTAGTTTCCATGTTTTTGTATGGGTATGCAGGTTCCTGTTGTTATTTAGTTCAACTTTTATTCCATGATGGTCTGAGAAGATGCAAGGAATAATGTCTATTTTTTTTTTTAATTTGCTGAGGTTAGATTTGTGGCCTAGGATGTGGTCGATTTTGGAGCATGTTCCGTGGGCTGATGAGAAGAATGTGTATTCAATTTTATTGCGATGAAATGTTCTGTAGATGTCTGTTAAGTCCAGATGTTGAATGGTTGAATTTAAATCTAAAATTTCTTTGCTTAGCTTCTTTTTGGAGGATCTATCCAGGACTGCTAAAGGGGTGTTGAAATCTCCAACTACTATGGAAGTGGAGGAAATCGAGTTGCTCATGTCCATTAGAGTTTCTCTTATAAATTGAGGTGCGTTGTGGTTGGGTGCATAAATATTAATAATTGAGATCTCATCATATTGAGTATTACCTTCAACAAATATGAAGTGTCCATCCTTATCCTTAAGTATTTTTGTGGTTTAAAGCCTATTGCGTCTGTGAACAGGATTGCAACGCCTGCTTTTTTCTGCTTTCCATTTGCGTGGAATATAGATGACCATCCCTTCACCTTGAGTCTATATCTGTCTTTTAATGTAAGATGCGATTCTTGTATGCAGCAGATATCTGGCTTGAGTTTTTGTATCCAGTCCGCCAACCTATGCCTCATTAGAGGACAATTTAAACCATTCACATTAATTGAGAGTATTGATAAGCCTTTTGAGAGACCGGTGGACATTTTTAATCCTTTTGTGACTGTGGAAGTTGGAATTTGATCAAAAAATTTTTGGGTGGGTTTACTTTTGTGGTGGAGAATTATTCTGGTCTTTATGGAGGATAGGTCTAAGAATGTCCTGGAGAGCTGGTTTAGTTGTGGCAAATTTCTTCAACATGTGAATGTCGTTGAAGTATTTAATTTCTCCGTCATAAATGAAGCTCAGTTTAGCTGGGTACAGGATCCTGGGTTGAAAGTTATTTTGTTTTAGGAGATTAAAAGTTGATGACCATCCTCTTCTAGCTTGAAAGGTTTCAGCAGAGAGATCTGCAGTTATTCTGATATTCTTCCCCTGTAGGTAATGGTTTTCTTTCCTCTGGCAGCTTTCAGAATTTTCTCCTTCATATTAACTTTAGTGAAATTGATTACGATGTGTCTGGGGGATGTCTTATTTGGGTTGAGTCGTGCTGGAGTTCTGAAACTGTCTGCTATCTGAATTTCGGAATCTCTTGGCATGTCTGGAAAGTTCTCCTTCATAATCTCATGGAGAAGAGACTCTGTGCCTTGTGAAGCCACTTCATCACTTTCGGGGATCCATATAAGACGAATATTAGTTTTCTTCAAATTATCCAAGAGCTCTCTGAGAGAGTCGTCTATTTTTGCTCTCCATTTCTCTTCTTCTTTGAGGGTTTGGGAACGTTCAAAAGCTTTGTCTTCAATGTCAGAAATCCTTTCTTCTGCTTGCTCCATTCTGTTACTGAGGGATTCTACTGTGTTTCTCAGATCTTTGAGGGATGCAACTTCTTGTCTCAATGTGTCGAATTCTTTGGTCATTTGGTCTTTGAATCCATTGAATTCTTGAGATAACTTTTGGAATTCTAATTTGATCTTATTTGCTATCCAGATCCTGAATTCAATTTCTGACATCTCAGCTATTTGTTTGGGCATGGGGTCTTGTGCTGTTTCTGCCCCATTGATCCTTGGGGGAGTTGATCTACTCTGATTATTCATATTGCCAGAGTTTTTCTGTTGATTTCACCTCATTGTTTTTCACGGTTGTCTCTGGCTGTCCTCAGAGTTGGGGAGGTGTCTCTCCAAGATTAGACCCCAGCGGGATCACTCTATTGTTGCTGGATCTTTGTAGGGAGTGACCCTGTGTAGTTCCTCTGGGGCTGCTCCAGCTAGGGAGTTCTGGTTGTGGAAGCAGCTCTGGTTTGTGACACACCTGGATCCAGCAACAGGGCTGGGGGTGGTGCGCACGGTTCTGGGAGTGCCAGGCACCCAGTGACTTTGGCACAGAGAGCCCAAGGCTCCAGCAGTCTCTGGCCAGGAGAAGAGCTCTGCACAGAGGCAGGGAGGGCTCCAAAGGGCACGCAGCTACCAGGGTCCCTGTCCAGATGAATGGGCTAGTGTGGAAGCTGGGAGGACACAGGAGGGAGGATGCAGGGTTGTGTGGCTCCCGCAGTTCCTGGTCAGGGAATGTGGAGGCCTGGTGGGTGCGGGTCACCGGTCGGGGGTTGCTGCACAGCTCTTATGGAGGTCTGGGTGGTGCCAAGCCCAGGAGTTTGAGGTTGCTATGAGCTGTGACATCACGGCACTCTACCCAGGGCAACAGCCCAAGGCTCCAGTGTGCCAAAACCGTCTCACTCTGCCCCTAAGGATTAAGGCTGTAAGGCAGCTCAGCCCCTGCCTTTAGGCTGCTCAGTCAGTAGGTTACTTTGACCCACCCTGTCCTTGACCTGAGACCCTGAGGGAGGAGCTTGCCAGGGCAGTTCTTTCACAATGGCTTCCTGCACCCAGCTCAGTGGCTCAGTCTGGGGCCCCAGACAATGCCCAAAGTTCTCCACAGTCCTGCTCAAGCTCTCCCCAAGGCAGTTCAACTGAGTGCCAAGTCCAAGAACACCGAAACAGTTCACAGGTAAGGCCTTTCCGGTTTGCAGTCTCACTGGTGCTTGTACTTACGGTTGCTGGCGTGATTAGGTCGATCAAATACACGCAACCACTTGCCAGTTTTCCACTGTTTTGTCCTCCTCTTGGGGTCCAGAAGACCCTTGCTGGCTCCCTGTATCCTCAAAGGGATGATTATAGGCAGATCCCACGGGGCAGAGATGCCTGGAGTCTTGTCTCCCCAGACTCGCTGTTCCCAGATGCAGGGAAGCTGTTACTCGGCCGCCATCTTTAATCTCTCTTCCAATTTTTTTTTATTGTTGGGGATTCATTGAGGGTACAAGAAACCATGTTATACTGATTGCATTTTTAGTAAAGTCCCTCTTATAATTGTATCTTGTCCCCAAAAGGCGTGGACCTCAAGTCCTATTTTTTTTTCTTTTTTTTTTTAAATAGAGATAGAGTCTTACTTTATTGTCCTCAGCAGAGTACTGTGGCATCACACAGCTCACAGCAACCTCCAACTCCTGGGCTTAGGGTCTCCAGGAGTTTGAGGTTTCTGTGAGCTAGGCTGATGCCACTGCATTCAGGCAACAGGGTGAGACTCCTTCTCAAAAAATAAAATAAAGGGCAGTTACTGTGGCCCAAAGGAGTAGGGCACCGGCCCCATATGCCAGAGGTGGCAGGTTCAAACCCAGCCCTGGCCAAAAACTGCAAAAAATAAATAATAAATAATAAAAATTTAAAAAGCTTTAAACAATGAAGAGAAAATAATTCCTCAAAGGAAAGTTGGGAGTTGTTACAAGGAGGAGGAGCAATTAATGCAGGGTGGTCCAAAAAAATTTAAAAATGTCCACTAAACACATGTTCCCACGGCCTGGAATGCCTTCCTGTCCCCTCTTTGGTTAATTAGCCTTACTTAATTTTGACATTCCCACTCAATTATTCCCTCATTAAAGAAGCCATCCCTTACCTTACCTACCCAATGCATTTGAAGGCATCAAAATTCTCTATTCTGTTATTTCACGACAGCATTTCCTAGCACTTGCTGCTGCTATAATTTTATATTTATTTATTATTTTTTTTTTTTGTAGAGACAGAGTCTCACTGTACCACCCTCAGGTAGAGTGCCATGGCGTCACACGGCTCACGGAAACCTCTAACTCTTGGGCTTACGCGATTCTCTTGCCTCAGCCTCCTGAGCAGCTGGGACTACAGGCGCCCGCCACAACACCCGGCTATTTTTTTGTTGCAGTTTAGCCGGGGCTGGGTTTGAACCTGCCACCCTCGGCATATGGGGCCGGCGCCCTACTCACTGAGCCACAGGCGCCGCCCAATTTTATATTTATTGATGAATGATTGAATTCAATCCATCTCTCCCACTAAGCTAAAAATGGGTCCGTGAGAGCACAGCCTGTATCTGTTTGGCTTCCTGTGGTACCCCAGTGCCTTGCACAGGGCCTGGCAAAGGAATGACACTCAACACATATTCATTGAATGTAAGAATCAAATCATACTTTTCCTACTGACATGACTTATGCTGCACCCCACTTAGAAGGCAAACAGTGAAATTTTTAAACAATATTTGTTTCAAATTCATACTTTTTTATATACATGTTCTCCCATCCAAGTACTAACCAGGCCCGACCCTGCTTAGCTTCCGAGATCAGACGAGGTCGGGCACGTTCAGGGTGGTATGGCCGTAGACTATATACATGTTCTCATCTAATCTTTAAAAGGCAGCAGGAACCTACTTTATACATAAAGAAACCAAGGCACAGGAAGTTAGAAAGTTTGTTTAAGATCATATACCTGGTAGGTGATCTATGAATACAACCCCAGGTCTGTCTGATTCCGAAACTCAAGTTCAAAACCACTATGTAGGCATAGTGGGGTGGTCCATACCCGTAATCCCAGCACTTTGGGAGGCCAAGGAGGGAGGATTGATTGAGGTCAAGAGTTCAAGACCAGCTTGAGCAAAAGCAAGAGCCCATCTCTACAAAAATTGGAAAAATTAACCTGGTGTGGTGGTACACACCTGTAGTCCTGGCTATTCAGGAGGCTGAGGCAGGAGGCTCATTGGAGCCCAGGAGTTTGAGGTTGTAGTAAGCTATGATGATGCCACCGCACTCTAGCCAGAGCGACAGAGTGAGACTGTCTTCAGAATAACAACAAAGAAAAAAAGAAAGAAAAACAACAGTAATAACAAAACCCTACAAAAAGTGGTATTGCCTCTCTGTAACTCAAAGGCCTTAAAGACAGGACTCATTCATCTGTAACACTGGCTTTCAAATAAGTTCATTTTCGTGCAAATCTATACATATACCATGATAGTTAAATTTGTAATATTCTGATCCAAGGAAAGAATAAAATCAATAAAATTAAAACTCTGGGCAGGTGCAGTTTGACAGAGTCATAATGCTTCCGCACCTGCTGTTTCTGTCACTCATGGTAAGTGGCTCTGAGCATGAGGGAACATTTGGTGGAGTGGTGACCTGCTCCCTAAATTTCAACCATAGTTTATAAAAAGTATTTTGACTTCTCCAAAAGGCTTCTCCATATCAGTGTTTTTTTCTAGTAATGAGGGAGGCTGGCAAAGTAACACAAAGACTATTTCAATTCCCAAGGCTCCCTGGAGAAAGGACCGGGGCAGGATTGGCTACTGGGGGATGCAGAACTCAACCGGGGAGGAAAAGAAAAAAAAAAAGAAGGAAAAAAAAAAAAAGACAGCGCTCCTTCAGGTCAGCCACAGCGATGAGTAGTCAAGAAGCTTGTGGGGAAATAGGAAGGACACAAAGACAGGCTCTCATTTTCTCTTTTATTGCAAGCTGGAGTCCCAAAGCTTACTAAAAATACAATGACAGGTAACAGCAGCAATTTCTATTGGATGATCATGGTGGTGCTTCCTGGAGAGAGCTCGCTCTCTCTCCCTCTCTCTTTTTAAGTGGGTAGAATATAAAGTGACGGTACCAGAGCCGGGAACGCAGTCATCTTGAGTTACGTGTTCTTGATCCGTAACTAGGGTCTAAGGGTGCGTCTCTATTTAACGTACTCGGGGTTCTGACAACTCCCGAATCCTCTGAGAACACTGTGCTTTCAAGGCAGCTGGCTTGACTTTAAAGACCTCTGGATCGTAAAATACAATATGCGCAGGAGCCCTGGAGTGGGGAGAAGAGAAATCAACCTGAAATAAGCCCAACAGGAAAGGGAAACAATACTCCTCACGCACATGTTGCCCCGGGATAGTGTCCCACTTGGATTTTCATGACCAGGGGAGACAAAGGCCCAGGGAAGTTACACGAATGATCTATGGTCAAATCCAGGTCGGCACATCTGTCAGATTCCAGAGACTTTTTCTCTTTCCTCAGAAAGTACATTCTGGAAGTTCCTCAGTTGTGAACTTGAATGTGAATTGGACGGACTTAGATTTGTGTCCCACATGGGTCGTTTATCATAACATAATTTGGCAATGTTAAAACAAGTCGAGCAGTGCCTGTGGCTCAAGGAGTAGGGCGCTGGCCTCATATACCAGGGGTGGCGGGTTCAAGTCTGGCCTCAGCCAAAATTGCAATAAAAAAAAAAAAAAAACAAGCCAGAGAGTTCTCTGGAAAAAAAAAATATGAAAATTTTGAAGTTTACCACCTTCAGCATCTTACCACTAAATAATATTAATAACTTTCTCAACAGGATACAACCTTGATAAAGCACTTGGCTGTACTCTTTCCTTCAATGAACAGAGAATGAGCTTCATTTCATCTAATGATGAACTTTATTTTTTTAAAAAAGGATGAACACATGATAGCATTTAAAAATATGTTACTGTAAGATAACCAGCAAATTTCCTTTTCCCTGAGCTCGAGACTTGGACAACTTTTTCTGCTTCTCCTACTTTTTCCTGGTGATGCTTATTTTATTTTATTTTTTATTGTTGTTTGAGACAGAGCCTCAAGCTGTCGCCCTGGGTAGAGTGTTGTGGCATCACAGCTCACAGCAACCTCCAACTCCTGGGCTCAAGCGATTCTCCTGCCTCTGCCTCCCAAGTAGCTGGGACTAGAGGCACCTGCCACAACATCCAGCTATTTTGTGGTTGTAGCTGTCATTGTTGTTTGGCGGGCCTGGGCCGGATTCAAACCTGCCAGCTCAGGTGTATGTGGTTGGCGTCTTAGCTGCTTGAGCCACAGCTGCTTGAGCCTCCTGATGATGCTTAAAAGGGGGGGGATCAGATGTTTATTCCTTGAAGATAACAAAACAAATTGAGGTTCAAGCAGATTAAAAGGTCCTCCAAACTATAAATAGGAAAGGGAGGCAATTTCTTCTTTGTTAATTGTATTTTCTTATTTGAAATGGGTTATACATGTACCTGATATTAAACATTGAAAAAATACAAAAGCCTAATTAGTAAAAAATAAGTTTTCCACCTATCCTAGTTCCCTAAGCCCTCTGAGGTAACCATTGTTACCAGCTCCTTGTCAACTTTTTGAGATGCTATAGGCATATGCAAACAAATATATGGCTCTGAAGTATTTTTTCTTATGCACATTGTAACACACTTCAGGCTCTGTTTTATAACTTGTTTCATTTAATATTATATACTAGGTAAATAATTCTATATCCATACTTTTAGAGCTGTCTCCTGGATCTAAGTTTCAGTACCTAGTCGACTAAACTTCTAACAGTAGTTATATGTGCATGTGTGTGTGTGCATACACACACACATGCACACACCATAGATTTGTCATAATAGATGTAACTTGTGAGATGCTTTTGCATTTTTTGTATTTCCACAACTTCTTTCATTTGGTCAATTTCCCCCCTCTCCCTGGCACCCCAGTCCTTCTCATCTTAGTTTACCCTTACATTGACGTACCTTGCACTTGGATTAGCTAGTTCCAGAATTCTGGGTGAGATCTTTGAATGGGCAGCAGCATAAGACACTGGCCACTGGACACAACGGGCAGGTAAATAATCCTGGTGAACAGGCTTGGGCTCAGCTAGAGCCACTGTTCGGGGGCCAGGTGTGGCTTGCATGGCAGCTGGGGCCACCTACAGTGGAAATAGACACAAAATATATCCCAAATTTCACCACGTCCCCCATCTCTGCAGCTATGGCCTACTTGAATCAGGATCCTTTCTCCCTCCTTGATTGCTGCCACAGACTCCTGCCTGTGCTCCCCGCTTCCATTCTTGCGCCTGAGCACAAATCCTTCGCATGACAGTTACTGGGGGAGAGAATGAACCTTTCCTGAGTGTGCTGCATGAGCCACACAGTTCCATGTGAGTTACCCATGTCAGTCCCACTTAATCATCATAACAACTCCATAAGGTAAGTGCTTTCTGACACGACCTAAGTCTGGTCGTGTCACCCCAGGGTTTAAGTCCTTCCTGTTGCTTCCCATTTTGCTAAGAAAATTACTTCCTGTGATCTACAAGGTCCTAATGGTCTGAGAGCTGCTCTGCCCCTCTGCCCTCACCTGCCTCCCCTCCCCACATTGACCAGCTCCTTCTGCCTCGGGACCTTTGCACTTGCTAGTACATCTGCTTGAAAACCTCTTTTCTCGTCTTGGCTTGCTGCTTCTTCCTCATTGAAGTCTCTAAACTCAAACATCGCAACCTCAGGGAAGTCTTCCCTGACCTGCTGAGATAGATCAGCCTTTCTAATTACCCTCTTCTACAGTACTTACCTAATCTTCCTCAAATTTCCTTCCACTCATCAACTTCTAAATTTGCTCATATATCTCTTCATTTATTGCCTGCTTCTTCCCATTAGAATATAAGTTGCTGGAGGGGAAAGGCTTATTTGCCAAAGCACATAACCGGTGTTCAATAAATACACTAATACGCCGACTGACTGATCCCTTTGGATCTTATCTGAAAAGTGACTGACTCTGGGTGGTCTTACCCAGGGTTTAAGACCAGAAGGGGTCAGTCTCCATGTATTTATCCAGACTGCCTTTTTATTGCATTGCTTTATGGGTCCAAAGGAACAAGGAGGGAGGATCACACCACCCAGCAGCCCTGACCCTGTTCTGCATCTCACTGGCACAGACTTGGTTTGGGTTCTACAAGTTTGATTTTTGGCAATGTTTTTTTCCTAAAGACTTTCTTTCATTTTTTTTTTTTTTCTAAACCTCAAACAATCCTAGGGAAAGATGCCTATAATTCAGTCCATTTTACATACCAAAAGACTGAGAATTAAGTCATTTGCCCAAGAGTCACAAGACAGGTTACTTTAGCAAACACTCCTCCAAGGCTTGATTCCCAGAATGGTTTTCTTCCCTGATAAAGCTCCAAATCCAATTCTCAAATGCCCAGAGAGAGGGTAAAACTGTCTCCACCTCCTTGGGCAATATGATCATGAAATATTTATTAAAAGTCCACTGCAACAGAGCACACAGGCTGGCACTACAATTATGGAGGAAATGCCACTACCTTGGAGGTGCGAGCTCTGTGCTGAGCGCCAGGCCTTCCACAAAGACCTCCCAGGGGGAACTGCCTTCTCCACAATTCCCTGCTCACCTGGCTCCATCCAACTTCAGGCTCATCTCGACTTTCCTACCTTGGCTTGTGATCTACCCTTTATTGGAATATCCTAGAGCTTCACTTGGCTGACTCCTCATCATTTGAGTTTCAGCTCCAATATTCCTTCCTTAGATAAGGCTCCCCTGACCACCATACGCAAAGTAGCTTCTTCCCCCTTCCTCCCCCCATAGGCACTTATGTCCTATTTTACGTTCTTCATAGCACTTGCCGCTATCTGACATTATCTTATCTATTTACTCATTTATTGTTTGTCTCCCTTGGTTAGCATGGAGATCCATATTGTTCACTGGGATCAGTGCCTGGCACACAGTGGGAGTGTAAATACTTGTTGAGTGAATATGGCTTGGGAGGGTTGTCCCAATGTCACAGAGGTAGTGGTGGCAAGGCTGGCATTTGGACACCCACACTCATGGCCTTTTACTCCTCTGCCTCTCTCCATATCACGTAGGTCTTCCTTCCTGCCATAGTCCACTCTTTCAAGATTCTCTTTCCTAATGACCTTGGGCTATGTCCTACAGAGTCAGAACAGCACCCCAGGTAGCCCTGGAGAGTGAGCTGAAGGGTACCAAGGCAGCAATGGCTTACAGGACGGATGGGCAGTTCACTTTTCTCTCTTTCATAACACAGACCCTCTATCTTCATCCTTGGGTGGGCAAGGTCTATAATTCTTGGACTTGCAATAGCACCCAGGGTAGAAATCGAAATCTTGGTTTCAATCTAAGGGAGAAAAATAAAACAGTACTTGTAAGTACCAAATAATAAACACTACCCAGTTCAAGATTACTCAAGTCTGATTATGATCGGACTTCTCAGCAATCCAGCAGAAAGGTTGACAATCTTGCAATCACCTGTGATCATAACTTAGAGGATCAGCTTTCATCTTTCTTAAACTGGATTGAATGGATTCCGACCCAGCTTCTCAGGACCTTTAACCGTTAAACCAGCAGTTCTTAACCTGTGGGTCACGACCCACAGGAACTGTATTAAAGGGCCGCGGCTTTAGAAAGGTTGAGAACCACCTTGTTAAACTAACGATGCAGAGGAAATAGCAGAATGGTATATACTGACTCAAAGATAAAGGAAAAACGCTGATTTGTGGACTAATAAACTCAAGGGAGAGGGAAGGCTCAGCCCTGCCTCAGAACACTGTAAGGGGCAGACTCTGCTTTGTTCTTAATTATTTTTGCCCTTTGGAAATTGGGACTTGTATTATCACAAATCACCCTGCTGAAGTGGAATGCAAGTGGCTGTCTTCTAATTGGCATCTATAAGGAAAAGAAACCGATGACAAGAAGTAGAGAAGGAGAACCACATTCTTCCACGAGATGCCCAGCTCAGGCCTCACTACCTTCCTGGTGGCAATCTGTCCAAATTACATGGTCTGCTATGTAACTTATTGGAACTCAACCCTAACCCTAACCCTGACCTGGGGTATCATTTTTGTTTCTATTTCTCTAACAGAGAAACTGAAAGTCCTCCCTGCCTGTACAACCCCATAAAGTACTAATGCATTATAATCATTTTCTATGAATAAAGCTTTGTGTCCTATCAGGCACTTGGAAACTCAAAGAAATATCTGACGATCATTGCCTTCAATTAAGGCTTATGAGCTAAAAGGAAATAAAATAATTCACAAGTTCAATTCCTTAAACAAATATTTCTTAATTATGACATAACTATAGGCAAATAATTCAGATTATTTGATACCCTTAAGAGGAGATAAAGTTTTGAGAGATGTCAGAGGAGGGGTGGGAGAATTCAGGAAGATTCTCCTTTCGGGGATAAAGAGACATTAGATTGAACCTTGTTGGAAAGATCAGATTTTTTTTTTTTTGTAGAGACAGAGTCTCACTTTTTTTTTTTTTTCGTAGAGACAGAGTCTCACTTTATGGCCCTCGGTAGAGTGCTGTGGCCTCGACACAGCTCACAGCAACCTCCAACTCCTGGGCTTAAGCGATTCTCTTGCCTCAGCCTCCCGAGTAGCTGGGACTACAGGCGCCCGCCACAACGCCCGGCTATTTTTTGGTTGCAGTTTGGCCGGGGCCGGGTTTGAACCCGCCACCCTCGGTATATGGGGCCTGCGCCTTACCAACTGAGCCACAGGCGCCACCCGGAAAGATCAGATTTTAACAAGTAAAGGGAGAAGGAAAGATAGGGAGGATGAAGGAAGGAAGGTGGAAGGGAAGAAAGTATGAGAACAGAGACAAAAGAGCTTAGAGCTGGGAGAGGACGCTTGTAAATTCATCTGAAACTAGATTAGAAGGGGTGAGGCATTCTTCATAGCCAAGGAAGAAAGATCACATCTTATCACTGGAGAAGAAGTATTATCCCAGCCTGAAATTACCCTGAGAGCAATGCGTGCAGAGACACAAGGAAGCAGAAATGCCCTGAGAAAGTTACAGCAGGATAAATACAAAGAAAAATAGGGTGGGATGCAATAAACATCCTAAAGTAGCCAGAGGAAAGAGTCATATTAAATATTGGCTAAAAACAATAACTTTGACTGACATCTCGTCAGAAACAGTGGAGGCCCAGAACACTGAAAAGACAGAGATCTGAAAGTGCTATCAACTTCAAATTTTATGTACTATTTAAAAACCCTTCAAAAAATGAAGATAAAATAAAGAAATTTTCAGAGAAACAAAAGCTGAAAGACCCACTCTATAAAAAATGGCAAAGAGGGCAGCGCCTGTGGTTCAAAGGGTAGGGCGCCAGCCCCATATGCCGGAGGTGGTGGGTTCAAACCCAAATTCTTTTATTTTTTTTAATTTCAGAATATTAAGAGGGTACATGTGTTTTTGTTACATGGGTGAATTGTAAAATACTAAAGGGTAAGAAAATACTTTCAAACAATTGAAAAAAATTACCTGGCTTATTGTACCCTCAATGAATCCCCAACAATAAAAAAAAAAAAAAAAAAAAAATTGAAAAAAATCAATGAAGCCAAAAGTTGTTTCTTTGAAAAGATTGATAAAACTAATTAAACCCCTAAAAAAACTGATCAACAAAAAAAGAGGAAAAAAATTAACACATAGTAATAAAAGGGACATTATTACGAATGTTAGAGCATTCAGAAAGATAATAAAATACTATGAGAAACTTTATGTGCACTCATCGATTACAAAGAGATAGGAAGGTCATTGGAAATGAGGAAGGGGATTTGTATGGAGGTTCCTCAAAAACTAAAACTAGAACTACCATGTGGTACAGCCATCCCACTGCTACATGTATATCCAAAAGAAGGGAATTCAGTATACAAGGTCTGATAATTAAGTTCAGAAACTCATCCTAGAAAAAGTGCTACCTACCTCATTGCTGAATATCACCATGAATACTTTCAAAGTGCTCCCTTTGGGAAGCTATGCACCGACCCCAGTACCTAGTCTACCCTCAAAGCAATTTGGGAACTCTTTTCCTGGAATGACCATCAGAGCTGTTGCAGCAAGAAAAATGAATGCCACCCAGTAAGACACTGCCCCTGTCGACACAAACACAGTTATGAGACACTGATATATTAAGGCTAGGAAACCTTACAAGTTGTTTTGTACGGGGCTGCCAACATAATAAGCACATGGTGGGAATTTTTCAAACTGAAGACAATAAAGGACATTATGTTAAGTGAAATAAGTCAAGTGCAGAAATATAAATTTCACATAGTCTCACTCATGTGTGGGAGCTAAATATAAAAGCAATTGATCTGACGGAGACAGAGAGTTGAATGATGGTTACCAGATGCAGGGCCAGGTAACAGGGAGGAGGGATAAAGTGGAGACGGTTAGTGGGTACAAAAGCATAGTTAGGTAGTCACATAGAATGAACAATATTTGATAGCAGAACAAAGTGCCTATAATCAACAATAAGCTAGGGGGCATACTTTCAAAATAACTAAAACAGTGAATTGGAACATTCCTAACGCATAGAAATGATAAATACTTGAGGTGATGGATAGTCCCCCCCAAAGAAAGAATATATTGTAAAAAATTTATAATAATAAAAATTGCATATATATAGGCTTGACACCTGGAGCTCAGTGATTAGGGCGCTGGCCACATACATGGGGGCTGGCCGGCTAAAACCCAGCCCAGGCCTGGTAAACAACAATGACAACAACAACAAAAAAGATAGCCGGGTGTTGTTGTGGGCACCTATAGTCCCAGCTACTTGGGAGGCTGAGGCAAGAGAATCACTTAAGCCCAGGAGTTTGAGGTTGCAGTGAGCTGTGACACCACAGCACTCTAAGAGTGACCATAATGAGATTCTGTCTCAAAAAAAAAAAAAAATAGAAATTGCATATGTATAATTAATAATATCCTCTGGGAAAATTAAGAGTAGAAGAGAACTTTCTCAACTTGATAAAGGGCAAAACCTGTAGCTAACTCATGTATAATGAAGAAACATTGAACATTGCTTCACTAAAATTAAGAACAAGGCAAAAACTCTCCTGTGGTCACCACTTCTATATCCAATGAACTAGACTCCTAACCAATGCAATAAACCAAGAAAAAGCAAATAAAAGGCATACAGTTTGGAAAGAAAAATTTCACTCACAGATAACATGATTTTGTATTTAGAAAATCCAAGTGTCTACAAAAAATTAACAGACTGTGAGAACTATTAGATGAATTTGGCAAAATCATCAAATCATTATACTGTCAACGAATATCTTGAAAATAAAAGAAAAATATCATTCATGATAGCATCAAACCAAAAATTTTTTTAAAAGATAACCAAGAACTCTTCATTAAAAACTTCATACCATTGCTGAGAGACTTAAAGATGACCTAAAAGGAGTGGAGATAGAAAGTAGTTATAGATTAAAAGCCTTACTATTAATTATTAAGATATCGATTCTTCTTAAACGATTTCACATATTCAGTGAAATCCTAATCAAAATCCCAAGAGACATTTTTATAGAAACTAATAGGCTGATTCTAAAATTTATGTGAAACTGCAAAAGACCTAAAACAGCAAAAAATAAATTGAAAAATGGAGAACAAAATTGGAGGACTTACACTATCTTATTTTAAGCCTTATCATAAAACTATAGTAATCAAGAAAGTATGATACTGATGTTGGATATGTGAATAATTAGAACAAAATTGGGAGTCCAGAAATGGACCCAAGGTAATTCAAGAGAAATAAGAAAGTCATCTTAATGGTGCTAGAAAAACGGAATATCCTTGTGGGAAAAAAACAAAAACAAAACTTCAATCTCTACATCACATATACAACATCCACCATTAAACAGAGTCTCAGATTTCTTTTCTTTTCTTTTTTTTTTTGAGACAGAGTCTCACTATGTCACCCTCCGTAGAGTGCTGTGGTGTGACAGCTCACAGCAACCTCCAATTCCTGGGCTCAAGCGATTCTCCTGCCTCAGCCTCCCAAGTAGCTGGGCCTATAGGCGCCTGCCACAACGCCTGGCTATTTTTTTTTATTGTAGTTGTCGATGTTGTTTAGCTGGCCCGGGCTGGGTTCGAACCACCAGCCTCAGTGTATGTGGCTGGCACCCTACTCACTGAGCTACAGGTGCCACCCTCATGTACAACTTTTGACTCCCCTAAAACTTAACTACTAAGCCTATTATTGACCAGAAGCCTTACTGACAACATAGTCAATTAACTCATATTTTGCATGTTATATGTATTTTATGCTGTATTCTTACAATAAAGTAAGCTAGAGAAAAGAAAATGTTATTAAGAAAACCATAAGGAAGAAAAACATATTTATTATTGATTAAGTTGAAGCAGATCAACATAAAGGTCTTCATCCTGCCTTCATGTGGGGTAGGCTGAGGAGGAGGAAGGGGTGGTTACTCTTGTTGTCCCAGGGTGGCAGAGGCAGAAGACATCCATGTGTAAGTGGGTCTGCACAGCTTAAACCCATGCTGTTCAAGGATCAACTATAGTTTAAAGTGTTTGAAGGTACTTAATTGTGTAAGTTTGGAAACCAAACCAAAATTTCTCAAGACTCTTAAAACCAATTATTAAAAACTGCCAGAATTATAATATGAATAAAACAATAAAACTCACAAGCCAAACTTAAAAGCCTAAGAAAAATTGATTTTTAAATTCAAAAATTTTGCGCCTGTAGTCCCAGCTGCTCGGGAGGCTGAGGCAGGAGAATCGCGTAAGCCCAAGAGTTAAGAGGTTGCTGTGAGCCGTGTGACGCCACGGCACTCTACCCGAGGGCGGTACAGTGAGACTCTGTCTCTACAAAAAAAAAAAATAAAAAATAAAAATAAAAAATAAATTCAAAAATTTTTAAATGGGCCTACTAGTTATTTAAATCAAGAGCATACTGTCTTGCCTGCAAATAAAAACCATGCTCTAGGATACTGAAAAGACTCACATCACTGGGTGTGGTAGTTTTTCGGAAGTGCCTACAAATTCTTCGACAATTCTCTCATCGAGAGGTAGGGTTTGGATCCCCACCCCCTTGAATCTTGCCAGACCTATAATGGCATCAATCAACAGGGTATAACTTCATTAACGTCACGTGACTTCTGAGGCCAAGCCTCAGAAAACCATGCAGCTTCCACTGAGACACCCCTTCTTAGGATACTCTTTCTCAGAACATAGCTGCACTGCCTAGAGAGGTCTGGGCCATATTCCCAGATGAATCTAGCCTTTAAGTCATCCCAGCCTACGTACCGTACACAGATGCTACTCTGGACTAAATGCTTGTGTCCTTCCTTACCATTAGAATCAGATCTTCCTCCATCACAGCTTCTGATGTAGACGCCTCCTAGGAGACTGCTGATCTGGCGCCCACATCTATAACCAGGTGCAAGTCCCTGCTGCCATAACAGGCTTCTATAGGCTCCACCAGCTCCCACAGTTGCTTCAGGGCTGATCCCTGTAGTGAATCCCTCATATCACTCATAGTGTCCCCCCAAAATTCATATGCTGAAGCCCTATCTCCCAGTGTGACGGTGTTAGGAAATGGGGCCTTGAGAGGTGATTAGCTTTAGATGAGGGCATGAGGCTGGAGCCCCATAATGGGATAGTGTCCTTATAAGAAAGAGATATGAGAGCTCTCTCTCTCCTTTTCTCTCTCTCTCTTACTATCTGAGAAGAGACCATGTGCGTATACGGCAAGATGGTGGCCCTCTGCAAGCCAGGAAATGGGACTTCACCAAGAACAGAACCTGTCAGCATCTTAATCTTGGACTTCCCAGTCCTGACCCAATCCTGACTGATATACCAGGCAGAGAGGAGAGGGAATCAGAAAAGTTCATTTGATGAGAGAAAAATAAACAGGAAGAAAAAGACAACATACACCTGGAAATAAGAGGGTAGCACGTTTCAAGGTCAATCAGGAACTGTTTCTTTCACGTGGGCCCACTTACGCTTTTTGGAGGAAGATAGTTTGGATGTGTGCCTTTGGCTATGGAGAGTCGTACTAGCCGGGGAGAAGGGTCAGAGAATCGGAGATACTGTCTTCCAGTCTGACCACTGAAGGGCCTGTATGCAAATGGAAACGTGAGCCATCATCACCGCTGGATGAAGAAACAACAGCTGGATTTCTTATCGCTATGATCAACTTCCAATCCATTATACATACTGTTTCTATCTTAGGAACATCTTTCACCACAATCATTAGTGCTCTTTCTGCCAGATGGGTGTTTCTCAAAGTTTTTTTTTTCTATGCTCCACAGTAAGAAGTTCATTTTATATTGTGATACAGTATAGGTAAATGTGTGTCTGTGTATTTGAAACGAAATTATCATGAAACGATGTTCACCCTCCATGATGTATTCTGATTTTTTAATTTCATTTACCAAGAAAAAACGGGAATTGATTTTATGATCCATGGGTGGCTTGTGACCTGCCAAAACCTCATATTAAATCCTTGAAATAGTATTTCCAATCAATTTCTAACAATAAACGGGGGCTGTTCTATGCCACTCCTCCACAGTGCAATTTGAGATAGTACTGGTCATAGCTCCCAGCCCTTCGGCCTGGTTTCATAGGCTATTTTCCTTCCCTAATTAAAAATCTACTAACCAGTCAACAAACCTAATAGGGGAAGTGTTTCTCAAATAAATATACCATTACCTTCCAGAGGTAGTTTTTGTTCCTTTGTTTGTTTGATATAATTAACAAACCATAAATTTACCCTTTCTAAGTACACAATTCAGTGGTTGCTGGCATACTCACGAAGTGGTGCAGTCATCACCACTATCTAATTTCAGAATATTTTCATTAACCCAAAGGACACTCCGTATCTGTTAGCAGTCACTCCCCATCACTTCGGCTCCTCAACCCCGGAAACCAGGAAGCTACACTCAGTCCCAGTGAATGTGCCCAATGGAAATTTCAAATAAATGGAATTATGTAAATATGCATGCTTTCGTGTCTGATTTCCTTCACTTGGCATGTTTGGAAGACTCATGTATCAGTATTTTATTCCTTTTATAGCCAAATAATATTCCGTTGAGTAGATTTGCCGTGTTCTGTTTATCCATTCATTTCTGATTTGAAACATTGAGGAAATGAGAGTGAATCCAGAGAGAGCTGTCCTTTCACCATACTTTACTCTGAAATGTCTATTTTTATGCCAGTAACACACCGTCTCAATCATTACATCTTTTTAATACGTTTTTAAATCAGAAAGTGTGTCTTCTTTGTTCTTATTCAAGAATGTATTGGCTATTCTAAGTCCTTTGCATTCCTATATGAATTTTAGAAACATCTTGTCAATTTCTATCAAAAAAGGCCCCTGGAATATTTTTTTTTTTTTTTTTGTAGAGACAGAGTTTCACTTTGTGGCCCTCGTAGAGTGCCGTGGCCTCACACAGCTCACAGCAACCTCCAACTCCTGGGCTTAAGTGATTCTCTTGCCTCAGCCTCCCGAGCAGCTGGGACTACAGGCGCCCGCCACAACGCCCGTCTATTTTCTGGTTGCAGTTTGGCCGGGGCCGAGTTCGAACCCGCCACCCTCGGTATATGGGGCCGGCGCCTTACCGACTGAGCCACTGGCGCCGCCCGGCCCCTGGAATTTTAACAGAGATTGTATTGAGTCTGTATATCAATTTGGGGAGAATTGCCATCCTAACCATATTAAAGCTTCTGGTCAATGATCAGGAAACATTTTTTCACTTATGGAAATCTTCAATTCCTTTGAACAATTTGTAGTTTTCAGTGTGCGGAAGGACTATCCTTCTTTTGTTAATTGCTAAATCATTTGTTCTTTGAATATTTTTTTTTATTTTTAAAAATTTATTTAAGTGGAAGTATACAGAAATATTATAAGCCCACGTGTCAGTCAATATGACAAAATCGTGTTTTCCAGTTAAGTTACTGAAAATGGCTGTGAGTGTGCATACAGGGATATTTCCATTTAAAGCAAAATCTAGGTTCTATTTCAGTCCCTGTTGTTGTTCTGGCAATTGTGTTCTTTGAATGTTTTTAATTGTGGTAAAACACACAGAACATAAAATTAACCAGTAAATTAATCATCTTAAGCATTTTAAAGAATACAGCACGGTAGCATTGAGCGCATTCACATTATTGTGCAACCAATCTCTAGAAACTATTTTCATCACGAAAACTATACCTATTAACCTCCTCATTTCCCACTTCTATGGTCCCCGGTAACCACCATCCTACTTCCTGTCTCTGCAAATTTTTTTTTTTTTTTGGCAGTTTTTGGCTGGGGCTGAGTTTGAACCCACTACCCCTGTGTCTCTGCAAATTTGTCTACAATTGGTACCTCATATAAATGGAATCATACAGTATTTGCCTTTTTTGTGACTAGTTTATTTCACTTACCATAATGTCCTTAAAGTTCATCCATACTATAGAATGTGTCAGAATTTTCTCCCATTGAGTTATTTTTATTTATTTATTTATTGAGACAGAGTCTCACTCTGTCACCCAGGGTAGAGTGCCATGGCCTCATAGCTCACAGCAACCTCAAACTCCTGGGCTCAAGTGATCCTGTTCCCTCAGTCTCCCAGTAGCTGGAACTACAGCCGCCTGCTACAATCCCAGCTACTATTTTTAGAGAAGGGGGCTCACTCTTACAAAGTCCTGAGCTCAGGTGATCCACCCACCTGGGCCTCCCAGAGTGTTAGGATTACAGGCCTGAGCCACCTCGCCAGGCCTAAATTTCCTTCCTTCTCAAGATTTGACAATATTCCATCGTGGATCTAATTGTGTTCTTTCTGATGCTACTGCAAATGGAATTTTTTTCTTAATTTCATTTTCAGATAGTTCATTGCTAGTGGATTAGATACACAATTAGTTTTATTTTTTTTAATTGATCTTGGATTCCGCACTTTTCTGAACTCAATTTAATAGCTCTAATAGTTTTTATGTGGATTCCTTAAGATTTTCTACATACTCCTAGTAGGCTGGAGGGTGAGGCAAGTGGATCACCTGACCTCAGGAGTTCAGACCAGTCTGAGAAACAGTGAAACCCCATCTCTAATAATAGCTGGGCATTGTGGCAGGCGCCTACAGTCACAGCTGCTTGGGAGGCTAAGGCAAGAGGATCACTTGAGCCCAAGAGTTTGAGGGTGTTGTGAGCTATGATGCGACAGCACTCTAACAAGGGCAACAAAGTGAGACTCTGTCTAAAAAAAAAGAGTTTTGACATACAAGATGTCATTTGTCATTTGTGAACAGAGATAGTTTTACTTCTTCCTTTCCAATCTGGCTGGCTTTTTTTTTTTTTTTTTTGCTTACTATTTTCCTGGCTGGAGTCTCCAGTTTGATGTTGAATAGAAATAGTAAGGGCTGACAACCTTGTCTCATTCCTGACATCAAAGGGGAAGCATTCAGTCTTTCACAATTAATTATGTTAATGAGTTTCTTGTATATACCTTTTATGCCCAGTTTGTTAAGCACTTTTATCATGGAAGTGTGTGGAATTTTGTCAAATGTTTTTTCTGAGTTTATTGAGATGATCGTGTAGTTTTTGTTTTTTAATCATTCTGTTAATCTGGTGCACTACATTGATTTTAGAATTTTGAAGCCAATGTATTCCTGAAACAAAGCCAACTGATCGTGGTGTATAATTATTTTTATATTTTGTTAGATTTGGCTTGCAGCATTTTGGTGTGAATTGTTACATGTATGTTTATATTTGGTTTAAAAGTATGGTATTTAGGTGTGGAGCTTTGCTTGTATATTCCTAAGACATATTGGTTTGTAGTTTTCTCGTGATGCCTTTTTTTAAGTTTTGGTATCAGGGGAATACAAACTTCAAAGAATGGGTTGGAAAGTATCCTGTTTTCTAAAAGATTGATGTTAATTTTCTAAACAGTTCATAGAATTCACTAGTAAAGCCATCTGGTCCTGAGCTAGTCTTCGTGGGAAATTTTTTTTTTTTTTTAGAGACAGAGTCTCACTTTATTGCCCTAGGTAGAGTGCGGTGGCGTCACAGCTCACAGCAACCTCCAACTCCTGGGCTTAGGCGATTCTCTCGCCTCAGCCTCCCGAGTAGCTGTGTGGGAAATTTTTAAATCATTAATTCAATCTCTTTGTTTTATGTCTGTTGTGATTTTCTATTTTTTTCCTGAGTCAATTTCAGTAGTTTCAAATTTGTCCATTTCATCGATGTTAGCTAATTTATTGGCCTTATAATTAATTGTTCACAGTAAACTCTTATAATCCTTTTTATTTTTATAAGGTTAGTAGTAATTAGCTCTCTTTTGTAAGTAACCCCTTAGAAAGTTCCCTCTTTCTTTTTGTTATTTGAGTCTTCTCTTTTTTTTTTTGTAGAGACAGAGTTTCTCTTTATTGCCCTCGGTAGAGTGCCGTGGCATCACACAGCTCACAGCAACCTCCAACTCCTGGGCTTAGGCGATTCTCCTGCCTCAGCCTCCCGAGTAGCTGGGACTACAGGCGCCCGCACAACGCCTGGCTATTTTTTTGTTGCAGTTTGTCCGGGACTGGGCTTGAACCCGCCACCCTTGGTATATGGGGCCGGCGCCCTGCTCACTGAGCCACAGGCGCCGCCCGAGTCTTCTCTTTTTTTTTGTCTTGATTACTAGTCAAAAGTTTGTCAATTTTGTTGATCTTTTCAAAGAACTCACTTTTGGGGTTTGTTGACTTTCTCAGTGTTTAATCTCTATTTCATTTGTTTCCACTTTAATATTTATTATTTTCTTCCTTCTGCTTGTTTCAAGTTAGTTAGCTTTGAAAGGTGAAGTTGTGATTTGAGATCCTTTTTAATATAGGCATTCACAGTTACAAATTTCACACTAAACACTACTTTACATTGCATCTCATAAGTTCTGGCATGTTTGCACTTTTATTCATATGAAACTGATTCCTTCTTTGATCTATTGGTTGTTTAGGAGTATATTTAAATTCATATATTTTTGAACTTCCAAATTTCCTTCTGCTATTGCTTTCTGATTTTATTCCACTGTGATCAGAGAACTGATTTGTAATGCATTTAATCCTTTTAAGTGTATTGAGCTCGTTACTGGTCCATCCTAGAGCACGCTCCTTGTGGACTGGAGAAGAACGCGCATGCCACAGCTGCTGAGAGGAGTGTCCTGTGGAGGTGTGCGGATTACACCTGGTGTGTGGTGTTGTTCAGGCTTCTGTGTTCCTGTTGATCTTCTGCTTGTTATTCTACTCTTTACCGAAAGTGAGGTATTAAAGTGTTCAACTATTATTGTTGAATTGTCTATTTCTTTCTTTAATTCCATTAGGTTATTGCTGTGTATATTTTGGGGCTCTGTCACTTTGGCAAGTGACCCTCTTGCCTCAGCCTTCCAGTAGCTGGGACTATCGGTGCAAGTATATTTACAACTGTTATAGCTTTTTAATGGATTAAAACTTTTATCATATAAAATGTCCTTCTCTTTCTCAAGTATCAATGTTTGTCTTAAAGTTGGCCACATGTGGTGGCTCAGGCCTGTAATCTTAGCACTCTGGGAGCTATTCTTTGCAGGAAATTATTAAACATAGTAAAGTAAATAACAAGGGAATGAAGATCGGGTGCAGTGGCTCACGCCTGTAATCCTAGCACTCTAGGAGGCTGAGGTGGATGGATTGCCTGAGCTCGAGAGTTTGAGACCAGCCTGAGCAAAAACCGAGACCCCGTTTCTACTAAAAATAGAAAAACTAAGGCAAGAGGATTGCTTGAGCCAAAGAGTTGGAGGTTGCTGTGAGCTATGATGCTACATTACTCTACACAGGGTGACAGCTTGAGACTCTGTCACAAAAATTTTTTTAAAAAGGGAATTAAAATGGTATACAAGAAAATATCTGACACAAAAGAAAACAAGGAATGGAGGAATAGAGGGACAAAAAAGATAGAACATATCGAAAATAGCCGGGCGGTGCCTGCGGCTCAGTCGGTAAGGTGCCGGCCCCATACAGCGAGGGTGGCGGGTTCAAACCCGGCCCCGGCCAAACTGCAACAAAAAAATAGCCGGGCGTTGTGGCAGGCGCCTGTAGTCCCAGCTACTTGGGAGGCTGAGGCAAGAGAATCGCTTAAGCCCAGGAGTTGGAGGTTGCTGTGAGCCGTGTGAGGCCACGGCACTCTACCAAGGACCATAAAGTGAGACTCTGTCTCTACAAAAAAAAAAAAAAAAAGAACATATCGAAAATAAATAGCAGAAGTATCACTTGAGGTCAGGAGATTGAGATCAGAGGAGCAAGAAGTGAGACCCTGTCTTTACAAAAAATAGAAAAATTAGATGGGAATGATAGCACACATTCCCTATAGTACCAACTACTCAGAAGGCCAAAGAGGGAGGATCACTTGAGGCCAGGAGTTTGAGGTCATAGTGAGCTATGATGATACCACTGCACTCTAGCTGTGTTGGCAGAGCGAGACTATGCCTCAAAACATAAAGTAAAATATAATAAAATAAAATATAGAGGCTCAGCGCCTGTAGCTCAGCAGCTAGGGTGCCAGCCACATACACTGAGGCTGGCGGGTTCAAACCCAGACCGGGCCTGCCAAACAACAATGATAACTACAACCAAAAAATAGCAGGGCATTGTGGTGGGCACCTATAGTCCAGCTACATGGGAGACTAAGGCAAGAGTTTCATCACTTAAGCCCAAGAGTTTGAGGTTGCTGTGAGCTGTGACGCCACAGCACTCTACCGAGGGTGACATAGTAAGACTGTCTCAATTTTTTTCTTAAAAAAATAAAAATAAATGTTCATTTTAAAGTCTATATTGCCTGATATCAGTATAGGCACTCCAGCCCTTTTTAAATTGATTTATAGGGTATATCTTTTTCCATCCTTTCCCTTTCAACCTATTTGTTTCTTTGGATCCAAAGCATATGTCTTACAAACAGTATACAGTTGAGTACATGTTTTTTCATCGTTTCTGTCAATTCCTGCCTTTTGATCGGAATGTTCAGTAATTTGCATGTAATTACGGATAAGGTGATATTTTGCTATTTTGTGCTGTTTTGCTATTTGTTTTCTGTTACATCTTTTTTGTTCCTCTATTCCTCCATTCCTTTCTTCTTTTGTGTCAGATATTTTCTTGTATACCATTTTAATTCCCTTGTTGTTCTTTTACTATATTCAATGTTACCTTAGCTATTGCCCTGTATATTTTACAATAATGTAGTTCTGATTAATACCATTAGTTACTATAGCATGCAATAACGTTACTTCTACATAGCTACAGCTCCTCTTCATGCTTTGTGCTTTTTAGAATCCATTTTATACCCATCAGTGTAAATTTATAACTAGTGCATTATGTAGTCGTCTTTTAAATCAGGTAGGAGAATAAATATATATAAATATATATGAGTAAATTATATATATGAATAAATTATATAGGTAAAGATGTCAAGACATCTTTACCTATATAATTTATTCATAAAGGAAAAGCATTTACAAAGTCACAGAGACATAAGAGAACATCAAGTTCTTCTGCAAATTACGAAAGCCCGTGACGTTTTATTTGCAGATTTCCTTTCAGTTGGTTGACAACAGTGTGAATTTTAGCTTTACCATAATTTAAGTCAAATGTAAGGACTAAGGATGATCTTCTGATTGCCTACAATTGTTACAAATATTTGACTTTTTTTACCTGATGCTTTGGAACACAAGTATACTCACCAACACTGCACACACTAAACTTAGAAAAACATCTCTGTGACATTTAACCAAATTAGATCAGAATTTACGGAGATCTCCTCTACCTATTTAGTAGATCCTGGCTTTTGAATCTATTGGGCTGTGACAGCCTCTCGATCCTTTTGGAGGGCTGGGTAAACAACACAGAAGGAGGGATCGTCCAAATGGCAGACTCTCTGCCACAGCTGTAGCAATATTGAGCCCTGCGAGTTGTAGGAGAGAAAAGAAGTGAGTGAAACAAGCATGAATTCAAATTATAGGGTTTCCCAACATGGATCTCCAGGCCTAGGGAACAGCTACGACAGTTTGCTCTTTATGGCTGGAGCTATTTTCTGTACGAGGAGAAACTAATTCCTTTAGAAATAGTGATGTTTCTGGCTTGGTGCCCGTAGCTCAGAGGTTAGAGCGCCCACCACATACACTGGGGCTGGCGGGTTTAAACCCAGCAGGGTCCTGCTAAACAACAATGATAACTACAACAACAAAAAAGCTGGGCATTGTGGTGGGCACCTGTAGTCCCGGCTACTTGGGAGACTGAGACAAGAGAATCGCTTAAGGCCAAGAGTTTGAGGTTGCTGTGAGCCATTACACTGCAGCACTCTAGACTGTGTCTCAAGAAAAAAAGAAAGAAAGAAAGAAAGAAAGGGTGATGTTTCAACCATCAAGTTGTTTTTTAGGTTTTACTTATTTATTTTTTTTTGGAGACAAAGTCTCACAGTATCACCCTTGGTAGAGTGCTGTGGTATCACAGGTCACAGCAACTTCAAACTCTTGGACTTAAGCAATTCTCTTGCCTCAGCCTCCCAAGTAGATGGGACGATAGGCGCCTGCCACAATGCATGGCTTTTTGTTATAGTTGTCACTATTGTTTAGCAGGCCGGGGCTGGGTTTGAACCCGCCTCTCCCGGTGTATGTGGGTGGAACTCTGACCACTGAGTATGGGTGCCAGCCATCAGCCATCAAGTTTTCAACTGGCATCTCTTATTCTACTCCAAAGAGATAACGTTCTGAAAAAATTACGTCTTTTCTTTCCTTTTCCTTCTTTCTTTCTTTTTTTTTTTTTTAAATAAAGACAGGGTCTTACTTTCTCCCAGGGGAGAATGCCATGGCATCAGCCTAGCTCACTGCAACCTCATACTCCTGGGTTCAAGCAACCCACCTGCCTCAGCCCCCAAGTAGCTGGGACTACAGGTGCACACACCATGCCTGGCTAACTGTTCTAATTATTGTATCTTCTAAGTAGACCAAAATTTATATTTATATAAAGAGAAAAAGTGTGGCTTAAATATTTCCTTGAGCATCTATCCATGTAATTCAAAATGTTTTACTATATTTTTAGTTTATACAATGTATTATAATATATTGATACTTTGCATTAGAAAACTCTGGAGTTTAGGAATAAATTCTACTTGATTGGTTGCACAGATTATTTAATCATCAATGGGGCTTGTTAACTAAGATTTTATTTAAGATAAGTAATAACACTGTTCTTCTTATCACCCGTGCCCCTCAAACTTTCCTTATCAAAATATATTATCAGTGGGCTAGGAAGTGAGCTGGAGGTCTGCAGACCTGGTGTGACGTCAGACTGCAGTTCCACTTCAGCTCCTATTATTTTCCCTTTTTTTTTTTTCTTTTTTGTCACCCTCAGTACAGTGCTGTGGCGTCACAGCTCACAGCAACCTCCAACTCTTGGGCTTAAGCGATTCTCTTGCCTCAGCCTCCCGAGTACCTGGGATTACAGGCGCCCACCACAACGCCCGGCTATTTTTGTTGCAGTTGCCACTGCTGTTTTAGCTGGCTGGGGCCGCGTTCAAACCTGTCACCCTTGGTATATGGGGCCAGCGCCCTACCCACTGAGCCACAGGCACCACCCTTTTTTTTTTTTTTCCGCCCTCAGTAGAGTGCTGTGCCATCACAGCTCACAGCAACCTCCATCCTGTTATTTTCCAAAGAGCCTCTCTTCCTTTAGGATGTTTACAGGTAGGGCGGCACCTGTGGTTCAGTCAGTAAGGCGCCGGCCCCATATACCGAGGGTGGCGGGTTCAAACCCAGCCCCTGCTAAACTGCAACCAAAAAAAAAAAAAATAGCCGGGCGTTGTGGCGGGCGCCTGTAGTCCCAGCTACTCGGGAGGCTGAGGCAAGAGAATCGCCTTAAGCCCAGGAATTGGAGGTTGCTGTGAGCTGTGTGAGGCCACGGCACTCTATCGAGGGCCATAAAGTGAGACTCTGTCTCTACAAAAAAAAAAAAAAAAAAGGATGTTTACAGGTAGGGATCTGCCTCCTCCTGGGCTACGTTTGAGCCCGTCTCCCCCTTGCTTGTGACCACCCAGGCTTGAGGCCTTTCCATACTACCACACTCAGCCATTCCCACCCCCACACACAGCCCAGCGCACACAGGCAGGAAACCTCCAACACTTACCTGGGATTAGGCAGGAAATGGCAGCTCCGTTTAGGAATTGGGGACACAGAAGGAAGAGTTGATTTTGAACTGGTCACTCTAGAGAGATTAGACTCAGGTAAGGGGACCCACAGTGGATACGAAGAAGAGATTAAGCAAAGGCAAAGTGTGCCTGGAGAACAGGGTGAAGGATAAAGGCCCAGGCAGTGGGTGACAGAGGGAGGGTGCCAGAAATATAAATAGTATTCTTTTAGAAGTAAATTACTTTGGTGAATTAAAACACGTAGAAAGAGACCTCCACTTCCAGACATGATGTAGTAACAGGGATTGGGGCTATCTCTAAACTAAAGACATCTCTAGTACCATTATTTTTTCTTATTCAACTTCCCATTCACAGAATCCAGTACCATTTATTTTTTAACTTAAAGCAAGGCTCAAAACTGGGTGAACAGATAAGTCTCCACAGAAGGTATTCAAATGCCAGGAAGCACATGAAAAGTGCTGGGCCTCAAAAGTCATTACGGCCGAGATTAAAACCACAGTGACTAACACTTCACACACACTCAGATGGCTATAATCAAAAAGATGGACAGTAATTAGTGTTGGTAAGGATGTCAAGAAGCTGGAACCCTCAGCCATCGTTGGTGGGACTGTAAAATGATAACACTTTGGAAAACAATCTGGTAGTTCCCCAAAAGCTTAAACGTAGACTGACTATATGAAACAGCAATTCGACTCCTACTCATCTCTCTCCAAGAGAAATAAAAATATACATCCATACAAAGGCTTGTGCCCAGATGATCAAAGCAGCGTTATTTGTTACCAAAAAGTAGAAGCCACCCAATGTCCAACAAATGATGAATGGGTAAATGAAATGTGGCAAAGCCGTATAATCAAACATTATATAGCCATAAAAAGCAGTGAAGGACTGATACGCACTACAACACAATAAATCCGGAAAACACTGTGCTAAAGAAAAGAAAGTCATAACGGACTGATTCCATTTATATAAAATGCCCAGAACAAGCAAATCTGTAGAGACAGAAAGAAGAGAACTGGTTGCTTAAGGCGTGGGTGAGAATTTAATGGAGAATTGACTGCTAATGGGTTCAATGTCTCTTTGAGGTGGGACAGAAATGTTCTAAAATTAGATTTGGTGATGGTTACACAATCCCATGAATATACTACAAAACACTGAATTGTACACTTTAAATAAATGAATTTTGTAGTATGCTAATTAACCTCAATAAAGCTGTTTATTTTTCATTTAAAGCTTCAAAGGATCAAACTGCTTAGAAATAAATGTAACTAAGTCCCAGAATAATGCTCATGGATATGTATAGGAATATAAAACCATCCAGAACCCAGGAAGGTCAAATTCACAGTGTCTGGCACCAAATGGAAAATTATGATGTATGAGCTTGGTGCCCATAGCACAGTGGTTATGGTGCCAGCCACATACACCAGGCTGGTGGGTTCGAACCCAGCCCAGGCCAGCTAAAACAACAATGACAACTGCAACAAAAAGTAGCTGGAGGTTGTGGCAGGCGCCTGTACTCCCAGCTACATGGAGGCTGAGGCAAGAGAATCGCTTAAGCCCAAGAGTTTGAGGTTGCTGTGAGCTGTGATGCTACGGCACTCTACCGAGGGCGACATAGTGAGACTTTCTCTCAAAAAAAAAAAGAAAAAAATTAGGAGGTATGCAACGAAGCAATAAGTTATGACCCATCAATATTAGTCATCAGAAACAGAACCAGATGTGACCTGTTACAAAATTAGTAGATACGAATATATAAAACAGTTATTGTAACAATGTTCCATATGTTCAAGAAGTTAATGAAAAGATTGAGCATGTTAAATAGAAACAAAATACCAAAGTCTAAAATAGTATGAAATAAAACAAAATAAAATAACATGAAGCAGATATGATGCACGTCCACCATGGAGACTATTCGGGGGGTTTTATCATGGATGGCACTTGAATGAATTCAGAAGAAAGGGGTGGGTGGTATTTTAAGAGTTATATGAGGCACACGTCCCTTTAAGTATAGGTACTTTATAAATAATTCAGTGGTACACAGAGTTAGGGCTACTTGCAGAAGCAGCGTATTAATAGCTCGAGTTTGGGGAATGTATCTTTTTTTTTTTGGTAGAGACAGAGTCTCACTATACCGCCCTCAGGTAGAGTGCCATGACGTCACACAGCTCACAGCAACCTCCAGCTTTTGGGCTTACGCGATTCTCTTGCCTCAGCCTCCCAAGCAGCTGGGACTACAGGCGCCCGCCACAACGCCCGGCTATTTTTTTGTTGCAGTTTGGCCGGGGTTGGGTTTGAACCCGCCACCCTCGGCATATGGGGCCTGCGCCCTACTCACTCAGCCACTCGCCTGAGTCCCCCAGGCGCCGCCCTGGGGACTGTGTCTTAAGAAGAGTTAACATCGGGGATTTTACCAGAAGGAAACCACATACACAAACAGGCACACTGAAGCTTTTAAAAAAAAAGGCAAATGATACATATATGCAAACATATGCACAATGTTTTCTGGAAGAAATTTTAGGATACTTTTAGGAAGACAGACTAAGGATAGGGAAGATTCAGCTTTTTTTTTTTTCTCCCTCTCAGTCCTTCCCGAGTAAATATCTTCTTTTTTTGAATTACAAAAGAACAGTGGCCTTCTTATTTATGTATTTATTTTTATTTATTATTATTTTTTTTTTTGAGACAGAGCCTCAAGCTGTCACCCTGAGTAGCGTGCCATGGCATCACAGCTCACAGCAACCTCCAACTCCTGGGCTAAAGTGATTCTTCTGCCTCAGCCTCCCAAGTAGCTGGGACTACAGGCACCTGCCACAATGCCTGGCTATTTTTTGGTTGCAGCCGTCATTGTTGTTTAGCAGCCCAGGCTGGATTCGAACCCACCAGCTCAGGTGTATGTGGCTGGCGCCTTAGCCGCTTGAGCCACAGGTACCAAGCCAGCCTTCTTATTTATTAATTTACCTTGTATGTCACTGTAAGAGATAATAGACCCCTTAAAAGTAATAATTATGTCTTACTTGGCTTTGCCCCCTGTGCTATGGTTTGGATATTGTTTGTTTGTCCCCAACAAAACTCGTGTTGAAATTTGATCCCTAGCATGGTAGGATCTGGTTTGGAGGCTGAACTGTCCCAAGTGAGTCCTCATTCTCTGAGACTGGATTAGTCTCTCACTGAGCGAGCAGATTGTTCTAAAGCCAGGCTGCTCCTCCAGTTTTGCCTCTTCCCACACGTCTGCTCCCCTGCTGACTTCCTCTCATGTATTAACATACAGCACAAAAAGCCCTGACCAGAAACCGAGCTCGTGGCACCATGCTTTTGCACTTCCCAGCCTGAAGAGTGGTGAGCTAATATAACCCTGTCCCCTATAAATTACCCAGCCCTGGGTATTCTGTTATAACAACACTAAACAGACTAAGATACCCTGCAACATCTATCACATTTGCTGAATCAGATTTAACAGCATCACATCACCAAACATAATGATATAAGTCACTGACCATGCAGGGATCATTCATATATTTTCTAGAAGGAAAATGAAATGAAAAATGTACAACTGGGATTTTCTTGTTCATGCAAATGAGGTCATCTCCATCAAGGAATTTGTTTGATTTGTGTTCTTGAATAAAGTTTTAAAAGCGAACAAGTATACCAACAACATAGCCTGTAAATATCATGCTGAAGCAAATAATCCAATTCAACCAAAATTAGATTTAAAAATATCTAGGCTGAGGCAGGATGATTGCTTGAAGCCGGGAGTTTGAGAACAGTCTAAGCAAGACTAGCACCAGGTAGATACAAAAACTAGAAAAATAAGCAGGGCATGGTGCCTGTTGTCCCCGCTACTCACAAGGCTGAGGCAGGAGGATGGGTTGAGCCCAGGAGTTTGAGGCTGCAGTGAGTTATCATGACATCACTGCACACTAGTCTGGGAGACCAAGTAAGACTCTAGCTCAAAAAAAAAATAAAAGTAGTTCTGTTTCAAACATGTTAACTTAGAAGTTCCTGCAGCACCATCCCACAGGGGAAAGGAGAGAGGTGTATGCTAGAGATGAAGACACAGAGGTCATCACCACAAAGAGGAGAGCAAAATCCACATGAGGGGACAACCTTACCCCTACGGAGAGAGTTCAGATCAGGAAGGAAAAGAAGACGAGGACAAGACACAGCACAACACTGACAATGAAAGAGGAACCCACGAGGGAGATTCAGAGGGCAGGGTGGGGAGCCAGGTGGGAGCCAGGTAAGTGGGAGCCAGGTGGGAGCTAGGTAGGTAGGAGCCAGGTGGGAGCCAGGTGGGGAGCCAGGTGGGAGCCAGGTAGGTTGGAGCCATGTGGGGAGCCAGGTGGGAGCCAGGTGAGGAGCCAGAAGGGAGCCAGGTGGGGACCAGGCTGGGAGCCAGGTGGGAGCCAGGTGGGAGCCAGCTGGGGAGTAAGGTCGGAGCCAGGTGAGGAGCCAGGTGGGAGGCATATGGGGAGCCAGGTGGGAGCCAGGTGGGAGCCAGTTGGGAAGCCAGTGCAGGTTGTGTAACTGAAGTGAGGTGAGGAGAAGTTAGGGAAGAAGAGAGTGGCCCGTTCTCTGTGGGAGTCTGAAGACCTGATTTCTGATAGCCCTTCGACTTCTAAAATTTCTTTAATCCCCGAATTAGAGATCTTAACTTAAAAAATGAATGACTTCTGTAGAATTCCTTAAAGAGATCTTGAAGTGTTTTCCTAACTACAGAAGAATCCTAAACCACAGGACTGCAATAGTGAAATATTAGATTTTGCTCTGGAAAAGTTTGTCTATAGCATCAGATTGGAAACAGATATAGAATTCATAATCTGAAATGAATTTTTGACTACAGATTGGACAATTAGTGGCATTTGTATCAAAGGGCTAGGTTCTCTGTTCATTTTCCCTAAGGACTCCTGATAAAGTAACCTGATAACACGCAAACACTAACCTGTTAGGAACATAATGGGGGGAGACTTTTTTGTGTTGGGCGAGGTCCTCCAGCCTTCTGGTCAGCAGAGCCTTCAAAGCACCCAAGGAAATAGGGCGAATGGGATCTTGATTTCCCCAAAATAGTTTTCTGTTAAGAAGCATAAAAATAAAAGAGTAAGAAATTCACTGCCAATGAAAATCTAAGAAAAAGCCCTTGTCAGCTTCTATGCTGATTTTACTTCAAGAACTATTTCTAATACGGAATTTCACAATTTCCGGGCATCAGAAATGGATAAACTATTTATGGAAGTTACAATAAGAATACAAGAAGATTGTTTTGTGTATTGTATTAAAATATAGTGACCAAAGATGAACTTCTTAGAGATAGCTCTTTTTCTGCCATTAAATAAACACTGTAATTTTTTTACCCAGGTTGGCATAAAATGGGTGTGTGCCAACTACACTGTGCTCCCATCTTGGGTGAAGCCTGTACCAAGTGGTCAGAAGGTAAAACAGTTCCAGAATAGTATTAATAGCTATCTCTATGGCGCACTTCCCAGGTGCCAGGCACTGTGCTACGTGCTTTAAAGTCATCAGTTCATTTTGTCTCAGAAACCCCGTGAAATAGGTATGATAACTGTGCAGGATGGACAAAAAAGGAGAAATCAGTACAGGATTAACCTGAAAAGGCTTCGTGGAAAAAAGTAAAAGCACAGACTGCCAGGAATTCAGCATGTTCCCTGTTGGGGTAACAGTAGGAACTGGGAATGATCAGGTCTTGGCCTGGAAAGTTAGGGTAGAAGCAGAAAGTTCTACTGAGAGGTGGTAAGTAACATTGCTGGAGTGGACAGGAGGACAGAAGAAGGCCCTGAAGCTGAGGAGTAAGAAAAAAGTATCTCAGTAACCAACTGTGCACATAATTTAATTTGCCAACTAACTGGGCTTATCCCTTTAAAAGGCCCCAGGTTTTCTTTTTTTCAGCTTTGCTTATATTGTTGGAAACAATCTTTCTTTGCTCCATAAACATTAGCCAGAGTCATTATGAGAAATATTAAAGCATTAATATCCCTACCTGCTACTGATTTCATCTCCTAATATTGTCTTAAATCTGTCCGTTTGTCCTCAGCCCCCTTGCTACTTGTCCATACTCCCATCGTGTCCACTCCCTTCTCTACGCCACTGCCAATGGTCTTTCTAAATGCAAATCTGAGCAAGTTACCCCTTTGTTCAGGTCACTTCAAAGGTTTCCATTGACTTCTGAAGAAAGTCCCACATTCTTCCTGTGGCTTACAAGACCTCCACCATTTTATCCAGAGTGCCTCTCTCCCCAGTGGACAGATTCTTTCAGACCATCTTTTAGTCTTTTGAAAATATTCCCTTGCGTAGTTTCATGCTGTATAGAAGAGATGCTCAGTAATGGTCTGATGAATGAAGAAACGTGAAAATTGGAGATTCACCTGCTAGTGACTTGCAGCAGAAGTATCAGAGAGGAGAGGATGACCACAGGGAGAAGAGAAATGGTAACGACCAGAGGAGGGGGAGCCACCGTGGGGAAGACAAGTTATGCTCCCAAAGCAGAGCGGGGCGGGGAGAGCACCCCGGAATGAAAGTCAAGATGCATCAAATGTATCAAAAAGTACTAAATATAACTTAGACATCAAAAAACAATGAAAACTGAAAAAATAAGGGACAATAGGATTCAGCCAGGTGATTGTCAGTGGTAATAACAAAAAGAATGAAAAAATGTTTTTGGATGGGGCTAAATACAAAAGTTCAGGTGAAGAGAGGCCAGGAGGGTTAAGGGATTAGGGAGCAGGTGTGATGAGTTTGACATTCAAAAACAAAGCAAACTCAGAGCAAAAGTTACTTTAGATGCAACAATCAGATGATGATGCCTTGATGGCTTCTGGGAACCAAACCCTCATGAGATTATCAGGCACTTACAAATTTTGGCCATAAAAACAGAAAACATATGGTATGCACTAAAAATATTGGGAATGATGTTAAAAAAAAAAACAAAAAACAGGAGATTTGGCTCAGTAGAAGATAGAAGAAAAGGATCAATGGGATGAGAAATAGAGACTTTACAGTCAAGAAAAATCTAGATGCAAAGATCGTCAGCCTATTATATAGATAATTCATTACTGTGCCAGTATTTTGAAAATTACCCATACTTAGCAATTCCATGACTAACAATATCAAGGTAATAACCTTAATCTTCTATGGTCCATACCTAGAACTTCCCCCAGAGTACAGGACCCTTAGGCATACTGTACCTGTTTGATGGGTCCATAAAATAGAACCAAGTGTCTAACACCCTCACAATTACCTGTAGAATTCTAGAGTAATAAAACCAGAAGAATTCTTGGGAGTTCAGCATTCAGCCACCTGATTCCATACAGCTGAATCTCTAGACTCTTTCAGATTTCTAGAGTTAGAAAACGCAAAACAGCTTTTATCCATCCATTGGCAGACTTTTATTGTTCTGAAATTCTTACACTCTCTCCTAATTGTAACAAATATTTATCTAGCTTTCACCTCTTTAAACTGCTTTATGTTCACGACATAGAAATCAGTCTTCCGTCTTTCTCTGCTAGTCTAGCCAACCACAAATTCTTTGAAGATTTCCTTAAAGAATCTATTTTTCTTTTAATAATTTTTCTTCATTGGCTTTTGAGACCCTCCCACTCCTGATTCTCTCTTACCAAATCTTTCTCTGTTTTTTTTTTTTTTTCAGGTAGCATTTCTTTCATAACTTAAACAGGCATGTGCTCCAGAGTTCCAACATAATCAACAGTTTTTTAATATTACTAAAAACAGATGATTTCCAAATAAGTATCTCTAATTATTTTCATGTATTCTCCTGAGTGCTGAATCTGTATTTCCAGATACTGACTGAATGTCTCAAAAGCATCAAACTTTACCTAGTATATCTTCCTCCCAAACACATCTCCCATCTTGTATTTTCTTTTACAGTTGTAATAGCATTTTCACCTTATTTCTAAAGACAGAAACCTAGAAATCACATGTGACTCCTCCCTCAGACTCATATAATTCATCGGGTCCTGTCTACCTATATCTTGATACTCATCCTTTTCCCAACCCTTAGGCCCATTGTCTTAGCCTTCAATATTCTATTGTAATAGCTCCAAACCAATCTTATTGCGTCTAGCATTCCTTGCCATCAAAGGGATCGTGCCTTCCTGAAAGAGTCAGGGTGATATAATGGAAAGAAATGGGCTTTGTGGGCAATAGACATAGATTTAAATCCAAGTTTTGATCACCTGCAAACTGGGTGAACTTGCATAAGTTACTTAATTTTTCTAAGCTCTACTCCCTAATCAAATAATTCCTTTATTTTTTCTACTGGTTTCCAATAGGGTGAGAGGCGTATTCTAAGATTTTGACAGTTCTAACAATATTCATTAACATATCTATTAGCAATGTGTATCTCCCATCAATATATATGTGTGTTCCTATCCATGAAAAAGAGAGAATTTAATACATAATATGTGTTTAATGTTTAAAAACAAGCCTTTTAAAATTCAGTTTTTAGATTATAGCAGAGCTACAGGATACAACATTAATATACAAAAGTCTATTGATTTCTTGTATGCCAACAATGAACAATTAGAATTTGAAATAGAAAACACAACACCATTTATTTTAGCACTGAAAAAAATTAAATGCGTAAGTGCAAGTCTAACAAAATATGTACCAGGCCTATACAAAGAATACTACAAAACTCTGATGAAAGGAAGAGGTTTGAGAAGATCTAAATAAATGGGGAGATACTCAATATTCATGGTTAGGAAGATTCAATATTAAGATATCAGTTCTTGGGCGGCACCTGTGGCTCAAAGGAGTAGGGCACCCGCCACATATGCCGGAGGTGGCGGGTTCAAACCCAGCCCTGGCCAAAAACTGCAAAAAAAAAAGATACTAGTTCTTCCCAATTTGGTTTATAGATTCGATCCAATCTCAATAAAAACCCCAGCATGTTATTTCATGGATATTGACAAACTTATTCTGTAGTTTATAGGGACAGGCAAAAGACTGAGAATAGTCAATATGATATTAAAGAAGAACAAAGTCAGAGGACTAGCACTACGTTACTTCAAGACCTATTATAAAGCTGCCATAATCAAGGCAATGTGGTGATGGTGAAAGAACAGACAGATTGGTGGGACAGAATACAGGTGCTAGAAACAGACCCACAAGAACACAGTCAAAGGATCAAAGGCAATCCAACCCAGAAACTATAGGGTAGTCTTTTAAACAGAGAGTGCTAAAATAAGAATGTAGACACCTTTTACAAATATCAACACAAAATGTATCATAGACCTAAATGTAAAAGGCAAAACCATAAAAGTTTTAAGAGCTTTGTAGAAAAACACATAGACGGAAATTCAGGTGACTTTGGGTTTGGCAATGAGTTTTTAGATACAACATCAGAAGGACAATACATTTTAAAAAATGATAACTTAATTAAAACTTTTTTGTACTAGACTGTTTATTGCAGCTCAACTTACAATCATCAAAATGTGGAAACAGGCTTGGCACCCATAGCTCAGTGGTTAGGGCTGTGGCCACATGCACCAGGGCTGGTGGGTTCAAACCCAGCCTGAGCCTGCTAAACAACAATGACAACAACAACAATGAGAAAAAATAGCTGGGCATTGTGGCAGGTGCCTGTAGTCCCAGCTACTTGGGAGGCTGAGGCAAGAGAACCGTTTAAGCCCAAGAGTTTGAGGTTGCTGTGAGCTGTGATGCTACAGCACTCTACTGAGGGTGACATAGTGAGACTCTCAAAAACAAAAAAGTGTGGAAATAACCTAAATGCCCACCAACACAGGACTGGATTAACAAGCTGTAGTGTATGTATACCATGGAATACTATTCAGCCATTAAAAAAGATGAAGACTATATCTTTGGTATTAACCTGGATGGAGGTGGAACACATTCTTCTTTTTTTTTTTTTTTTTTTTTTTTTTGTAGAGACAGAGTCTCACTTTATGGCCCCCGGTAGAGTGCCATGGCGTCACACAGCTCACAGCAACCTCCAACTCCAGGGCCCAGGCGATTCTCCTGCCTCAGCCTCCCAAGTAGCTGGGACTACAGGCGCCCGCCACAACGCCCGGCTAGGAACACATTCTTCTTATTAAAGCATCACAAGAATGGAGAAGCAAGAATCTACTATACTCAATTCTAATATGAAGGTAGTAGATGAGCTAATACAAGGGGTGGGGTAGGAGAATGAGGGAGCAGTGAGAGGGAGGAGAGTGGGGGAGGAGGGTACAGTGTGTGGCACAGCTCTTGGGGGCAGGAACAATTATAAGAGGGACTTTACCTAACAAATGCAATCAGTGTAACCTAATTCTTTGTACCCTCAATTAATCCCACACAATAAAAATAAATAAATAATAAATAAATAGATAAATAATTAAAACTTTTGCTCAGGAAAAGACACTATTGCTAAGAGAACAAAGACAAGCCACAGACTGGGGGAAAATATTCACAAAGGAAATGAAGGATTCATTCATTTATACCATCCTGATGAAGAACTGGTATCCAAAATATACCAAGAACACTTAACACTCAACAAAAACAAATAGCCCAATTTAAAAATGGGCAAAAGATCTGAACAAACAGCTCACCAAAGAAAACATACAAATAAGCAAATATGCTCATCATCATTTCATTAGCTAATTGCAAATTAAAACGATGAAAATACCACTGCACACTTATTTGAGTGGCTAAAATCTAAAACATTGACAAAGCCAAATGCTAATAAGGGTGCAGAGCAACAGGAACTCTTGTTCATTGCTGGTGTGAACGCAAAATGATACCAACATCTTGGCATACAGTTCAGTAGTTTCTTACAAAGTTCAATATACTCTTACCATATGATCCGGCAACTGCACACCTAGTTTAAATTTACCACAATAAGTTAAAAACTATGTCTACTCAAAAATCTGTAAATGAATGTTTACAGTAACTTTATTTATAGTTGCCAAATATTGAAAGCAACCATGATGCCTTTCAATAAGTGAATGGGTAAATAAACTGTGGTATATCCATACAACATAATATTACTCATATCAATGAAACGTAATATTGAAAAGGAATGAGTTATCAAGACATGAAAAGACAAAGGGGAACCTTAAATGCATATTACTACGCGAAGGAAGCCAATCTTAAAAGACTACATACACTACAGTTCCAACTCCGTGACGTTCTGGAAAACGCAGAACTATAGAGAAGTAAATAGATCAGTTGTTGCCAAGAGTTTGGAGAACAGGAAAAGAGGGAAGGGAAGGAAGAGGTAGAGCACAGGTCATTTTTAGGACAATGAAACTAGCCCGTGTTATACCATAACAATGGATACATGACATTACGCACATGTATCAAAACCCACAGATGGTAACACAGAGAAAAATGAATCCTAATGTAAATTATGAACTTTAGTACACTGTAATAATGATGTACAGTTGATATGGGCTCATCAATTGTAACAACTGTACCACAATACCTCAAGATGTTAATAATAGAGGAAACCAGGGGATGAGGTAGTAAATATGGGAACTCCGTATTTTCTGAAAGCCCCAAACTGCTCTAAAATAATAAAGTCTGTTTTGCTCTAAAGCAATAGGCTATATAAGGGAAAAAAATTCAAACTTTACTCAGGAGCCAAAGAAGAAAAAGGGAGTCCTGTGACCAAGTGTGGAAGGACTGAGGGTCTGGCCTACTGAAGTCCCAGAGGACAGGTGTGCTGTAGGCAGGGGCTTAGATTCAGCAGGAGCCAGCAGCCTTAGAGATATAGACACAAAAATGGGACCTGGAGAATGCACACAAAAATTTCAGAGGAGTGTGGCATCAAACCCTAAGGTAGTGGTTTTCAAACCTGTCTATTAGAATCATCCAAGGAGTTTTAACTCCCAGAGTAGGCTGCACCTCAGATCAATTAAATCAGCATTTTGGAGGATAGGACATGGGTATCAGTCACTATTAAAGCTCCCCAGATGACTCCAATGTGAAGACAAATTTGAGAACCACCAACTAAGGGTTAGCCTTCTATGCGTTGACTCTAGTGAGGTGACCATATGGATTAGTGCAGGCGTCCTCAAACTGTGGCCCACGGGCCACATGAAGCGGTGTGAATTGTATTTGTTCCCATTTTGTTTTTTACTTCAAAATAAGATATGTGCAGTGTGCATAGGAATTTGTTCATAGTTTTTTTTTAAATTGTAGTCTGGTCCTCCAACAGTCTGAGGGACAGTGAATTGGCCCCCTATTTAAAAAGTCTGAGGATGCCTGGTTTAGTGGATCCAGATGAGCAGAGGTGGATGAATAAACCTGGGATGCAGTGAGAATGGGCAGGTAAGAACAACACTTACCTATTTGGTGTCATGGACACAGTCGTCACAAACAAGACCACGTGAGATTGCCTTACCTATCTGGAGTTCCCCACTGGTTTTTGGGCCTAGAAAGATCGTGGAGTCTCTTCCTAGAAAAAGAACTAACAGATACACCAGCTGATTAATTCGAAGAGCATGCTTAAGAAATATGGTCACATCATATGACTCCTACTCAAACAAATCCCATTTGTGGGGGGAAAAATTCCATATTTGATGTGAACTGAAGAGTACTGAAAGGGTCAAAGCATCTACGAATATCGTGGTCCTAAAATTCTCACTGCTAGAATCTCTACTATAGTACATAATAAAATAAAACAAAAAGTATGTAACAAAATGATGAGTATATTATCTCTAGAAGACCTTGGTAAAATGCATACTTGTTAATGGGAATAACCCTCACTTGGTATACAAACGTAACCTGTGGATGGCTTGGTGGCACTGGACTACAAAGAGACTGTACAGGTAAATTTCTGACTGAATGTCTGGCTTTGGCAAAACTATGAAACAGACAACATATACTTTTGGTACCACTTCACCCTCTTTTGCCCAACTCCGCTCCTGCGAACTTTACCTGATGATTCTTAATCCATCTGTATTTTCTTTTTTTTTTGTGGTTTTTGGCCGGGGCTGGGTTTGAACCCACCACCTCCGGCATATGGGACCGGCGCCCTATTCCTTGAGCCACAGGCACCACCCCTTAATCCATCTGTAGTAGAAAGAGTTTGTGTTCTCTGGGTGTCTGTGGGTCCCCTACATTTCCCAGCCTCCTTTGCAGTTGTTTGGGGCCAGTGACGAGTCACCTCTAACTTCAGCAGCCATAGTAGGCATCACTGCCAGAGCAATGCACCGAAGACCTGTATGCCTCCTCCATCTCCCCCTTCCCCAGTGGCTGTGACCCTGAAAGCCACACATCCTGCATGGCAGAGCTATGAGGGAGAGGAGAGCAACCAGCTCACCCAAGACCATGATAGCAGGCAGAAATAAACGTTCATTGTGTAAAGTCATTGAGAGCTCTGTGTTTTGTTTGTTACTGCAGCATTGCCTATGCAATGCAGACTAATGCACCATCTATATTACTGTAGCTTGTGTTATGACTTTTTTGTTGTTGTTGTTGAGACAAGGTCCCACCCTATGCCCCTGAGCAGAGTGCAGTGGGCGTGGTAGCTCACCACAACCTCAGACTCGGGCTGCGGGCACCCCGCTGCCTCAGCCTCCAGAAGCCGCTGGGATTACAGGCACTCCCCGTGGCACCCGGCTGGGTTTTTCCATTTTTTTCACGAGTCGGGGTCTCACTGTCACTCAGGCGAGTCTTGAACTCCTGAGCTCAAGTGATTCTCCCTCCTCAGCCTCCCACAGTGCTGAGATTACAGGCGTGAGCCACCACGCCCGGCGCTTGTGTTATGATTATGTACTTGGTTGCCCATCGCCATTAGAGACCAACTGAAAAAATAGGCACAGAGTGAGACAAACGGAATAAAACTGCCATCTCTATCACTGACAAAATGACACTGAAGAGCATAGCTGGAATCCCTAACCCCTCTGAATTGAACATAAACCCAAATCTGCAGGTCTCCTTCTGCAGAGGGCCAAGCTTGCCATGTGACATAGGTGACAGACAGCAGATCACAAGGATGTGCGCCTCTCACAGATCACCGTAGAGAGGTAGCTCCCCAAAAGAAAGGACCCCAAGGGATCACTCCCAAACCTGTCAAACAGACGTCCTTTCTGCCCCCTAGGAGTTTAATTAAAGGGTGAGGCAAGAGGCCAGGAGAATTAATCAAGGGAAGCTTCCAATGAACAAAGAGGGGGTGGTAGGAGACCATTCTCGCTAACACTTGCCTGAGCTCTTTAACAGGCTCCCAGCTCTGTTAGAATAAACCCTGGCCCTGGCGTCAGGTGGGATTCTGTCCCTGACTCACCGCATGCAAGCCATGATGTGAACAAATGGCTGCCCTGAAGGAGTGGTGATCGTTGCACCACGAAGCTCTCTTAGAAAGCAGGAGGAGGCCAGGAGGGAGCTACAGTCAGCAACTCCCAAGGTTGCCTGTTCACAGAATGTGGGCATCCACGTTCTGCATCCACAGTGCAGTTAGTTCACTCGCATTGCCCCTCAGCATCTAGGAATCACTTATTCCACTCACGGCCTCGTCCTGGCTGTGCTACAGAGTTCTGCAATCAGTCCTGGGGGCCTGGGCTGCTTGGTTCCACAAGTCTTCTCATCTGAGATTATTAGTCCAGCACTAACCTCGGAGATTCTGGTTTTTATTATTTTAGCATGAAGTGCCTTTTCTTACACTTGAGTGTTACTTAACTCTCAGAGTTTTAGTTCATTCTTTCAATAAATATTTATTCAGCATTTAGTCTAAACCAAGTAGTGTTCTTGGGCTAGAGGTACATGGGTGAAAAAGACAGACAAAAATGCTTGCCTTCAACTTAGGGCAGAAATACAACAAATGAAATAAAGTAAATATATGTATTATATATAGTTTCATTAACTCTTGTGTCTGATTTTTTTAAAAAATTAAGCAGTGTTTGTTTAGTGAACAAGAAAAAAGTCTTTTTTTTTTTTTTTATAACAATTGCCATTTATTGAACACTCACTGTGTCAGACAATATGTGATGGACTTTCTTTCTTTTTTTTTGCAGTTTTTGACCAGGGCCGGCTTTGAACCCGCCACCTCTGGTATATGGGGCCAGTGCCCTACTCCTTTGAGCCACAGGCACCACCCAAGAAAAAAGTCTTTAAAGACACAAGATTTTGGCAGTGGAAAGAAATAACAAAAAGATTCCTCACTGGTGAAAAGTTTGGGAGCTGCTGTACATCTGATAAGATGCGACCCCTCACCCCAGCCATGCCTGGCCATGTTCATCTAGAATCAATGAAAATACTGCCCAGTGACAGAAAGAAAATCTACACTCTTACCCAACAAAAGAATAGCTTTGCCATGCAGGTACAGTGCGAGCCTCACGAGAGCTGGCACCACCTTTCCAGAGCAGGTGGCTCGGTGGAAAGCAGGAAAGCCATAGTTGCGGACAGCACATCTCATTATATCTAGATTGACCTTTTAAAGCAAGTTAGCTTCTCACTTCCATCATCACCCCAACCAAGATTTCCCAGGCTGCCTTTTCTTCACCAGCAAAACAATGGGCTTTTTATTAAATGTATTATTTTATGCAGACTATTGACAGCTTCCTAGATGCTTAAATTGGGTTGTTCCAGCTGCAAGTAAGCTCATTAGCATTTGCTCATTCTGTATTAAGGTCTGACTGACGCCTCACCTTTTCATTCCCTTTTAATACATTTCATCTCCATTGCTACATCTCCAACCTACATCTCTAATTCTTAACACACTTTCCCGTCTCTCTTGGGAACTGCATTACCTCACAGTGTTTTGTGCTCCTGTTCAGATACAAAAGAAGGTAATTAAAGGGTTTTCACTCTTGAAGCCAATTTTTTAAAGGAGAATGACATTGCCCAGCCCGTGTCTTCATTGCTAATTAATTTCCCATAGTTTGTCAATAGCGAAGAAAGCACTTGAAAGCCTTCCTTTAGGTGCACACCATTAAACATGTGTTAATATACCGACAATTATGGAAACAATTTCTGGTCTCTACGATGGGACAATCTAATAATTCCCTCTTTCAACGAGAATGCTCTTTTACATTTGCCATTTTGCTTACAGTCAGAAAATATTTTCTTTCATAACTAATTAGTCATAGTACATTTGTATAAGACAAAAAGAAGTTTTTGGTGGATACACGGGTTGATAATAGAGATAACACAATTTCCTCATAGAATTGACTCCAAATTAACTGATCAAACAGAAACAAAAAGAAAAGCAGTAAGAAATAACAATAAAAAATGGTTTAAGTTACCAACTATAAACGATTTTCACTTTCTAGCCAAAAGAGAGTTTGCTCACTCAGTGTACATTATTTATTTGAAGTAATGTGGTATTTTGAGTGGATACTTGGTAATATTGAGTAAATATTAATTTTGCCTGCTCTACTGCTCAGCTACCAAACAACTTTGGGAAAGCAACATAACTTCTATGAATTTCATTTTCTCTCAGTAAAATATAATTTATATTTCCCTCCTATTCACTTGCCAGAATTCTAGTGAGAAAATGTTACAAACTACAAAGCATTACACAAAAACAGGATAGTAATAGTCACTGCATGAAAGATGAGAGAAAAAACAGCTGGAAAGCATAGTAAATACAAAATAAGTCTAATAATCATACATGTAAATGGTTAAACAACAATAAATGTGAATGGTTTTTAGCAGCTTATTTTAAAAGTGCATAGAAACAAAATCTGGTATTATTGACTTCTAACCTACATAAAGCACTGATCTGAACCCTTGGTATTTCTTCAGTGACTCTGAAGGACGTGCATCCTTTATTCACAATGATTGGAGCCAGAAGTGTTTCAGATTTTGGATATTTTTGGATTCGGGAATATTTACATATTCATGGCAAGGTATCTTAGGGATGGGACCCAAGTCTAAACATGAAATTCATTTATGTTTTATATACATCTTATTACATATAGCCTGAAGGTAAGTTTATGAAATATTTTAAATACTTCTATGCATGAAACAAAATTAGTGTTAAGTTCTCATGTGTGGAATCCTCCACATGTGGTATCATGACATTGCTCAAAGAGCTTCAGATTCTGGAGCATTTTAGATCTTGAATTTTCAGATTAGTAATTCTGTTTCCTCTCCTAACTACATCTCAGACAAACCAAGGGTGAGCATCTATTTTGGGGAGGCATTTATCTGTTCACTGCATGTGCTCACATACACATAATTTCCTTTCTTTTTTTTTCCACAGAGGGCACTTTCTTGAAATTTCATTAGCTACTGCACTTGAATTAGAGGCAAGGGGGGAGAGGGACATATTGATTTGGAGCTTCAAAAAATCTGAGATTGTCAGTGCAGAATCCCAGGTCCTTTAAAGGTACAGGTCTAGTATACAACAAACCTAGTGTCTAGCAAACAAGTGGAAAACTAAGTGAATGTAAGTGCTGTCCTTCATCTCAATCTTCTTTCCTGATTCATGTCTTTTTTTTTTTTTTTTTTTTTTTTGAGACAGAGCCTCAAGCTCTCGCCCTGGGTAGAGTGCTGTGGCATCACAGCTCACAACAACCTCCAACTCCTGGGCTCAAGTGATTCTCCTGCCTCTGCCTCCCAAGTAGCTGGGACTACAGGTGCCCACCACAACGCCTGGCTCTTTTTTTGTTGCAGCCATCATCACTGCTGTTTGGCAGGCCCGGGCTGGATTCGAACCCACCAGCTCAGGTGTATGTGGCTAGTGCCCCAGTCGCTTGAGCCACAGGAGCTTAGCCCCAATTCATGTCTTAATTTACCTCCTGTCATTCCTTTCCCCACAGGAATTGTGATTAGAAAAAGGCCTATGACAAAAGAAAGCAAAGAATCCCTTTCTCAAAAATCTCATGATAGACTTTTACTTCAAACGTTCCCCCCCCCCCCAAAATAAGTCAGCCCCATACAGCTTGCCTGGGCAACTAGTTTAGGTCTGTGAGAACAGTACTATAGTTACAGTCTTACCATTTCTTTACAAAGTCCTTACAGGAAGCAGGAGTTGCTAAAAAGAAATAAAAGTAAAAGCAAAAATTAGATTCAATAGAAATCAAAGATATGATATAGATAACATCAGAAATCAAAAGAGAAAGTGGGTAGGAAAAATAACTATTTGGGTTTGGCACCTGTTGCTCAGTGGTTAGGGTGCTGGCCACATACACCGGGGCTGGCAGGTTCAAACCTGGCCCAGGCCAGCTAAACAACAATGACAACTGCAACAAAAAAACAGCCAGCGTTGTGGCAGGTGCCTATAGTCCCAGCTACTTGGGAGGTTGACGCAGGAGAATTGCTTAAGCCCAAGAGTTTGAGGTTGTTGTGAGCTGTGACACCATGGCACTCTACCAAGGGCAACAGAGTGAGTCTCTGTCTCAAAAAAAAAAAAAGAAAGAAAGAAAGAAAGAAAAAGAAAGAAAGAAAGAAAGAAAGAAAGAAAGAAAGAAAGAAAGAAAGAAAGAAAGAAAGAAAGAAAGAAAGAAAGAAAGAAAGAAAGAAAGAAAGAAAGAAAGAAAAAGAAAAATAACTATTTGGAGAAATGGCCAAATTAAGTATGTCATACTATGTACCAAAATAAACCACATGTAAATCAAGGAGTTAAATATCTTTTAATTGAAATAGAGACAAAATATAAGAGACTATCTACTGGATCACTGGATTTTAACCCTTTTAGAATTAAAGGTGACAAACACACAGAGGCCAACATAAATAGGTTAAAATACTTAAAACTACTGAGTGTCAGAAATTATAACAAAGAAGAAAAAAAGTTAGAGAAATGTTTGATAACAAATATGCTAAAGCCTTAATAGTTTTAATATTTGAAGAGTGTAAAGCACAGATTAATAAGAAAAACACAAAGGTATAAAAAAATTAAATAGACAAGAATTTGGCAGTATGTGTGAGTCAGTAATGTTTATATTCCTTAATCCAATTCTATTGTATTTCTAGAAATGTAGCCTAAAGAAATAATTCCAATTGTGGGCAAAGATTTATGCACAGAAAGTTCTTTATGGTGTCTTTAATAGTGAGAAACTGGATAAATCTGAATGTCCAAAATTGAAGAAAATAATATTTAGAAGTTTGTTGTTTTAATGTGGGAAAATAGCCGAAGTATCCAAAAGCATGCGATAATAGGCCACAGAATGATGGATTATTCCACACACAGCCTCCGCTGGAAGAGTTTTTAATCCCATCTGAGAGTTCTGAAATAACATTTTCTACCCTTTGGAATGCTTTGGGTAAAGGAAAGTAGGTATCAGACAGACATGGCTCAAACTCTAGTTTTGTTATTTACTCAACTATACAATCTTCATTTATTGTAAAGATAAAAAGCAGACCTACATGATGAAATTTTTTCCCTAATCTTACATTACATGAATGGGCCTTTGTGCGTGTGTGTGTGTGTGTGTGTTTTAATGGGTTGTGAGGGGAATGGGCACATGAGTTGGTTCTAATGGCTTGTAATATAATTTCCAGTGACTGCATCAAACACAGGTTCAAAGGGGACCTATCTTATTCTTGACAAAAAATGGAATTTAGGCAATGAGCAAAGGTGGTGAAAAACATTAGGTGAAAAGGTGATGGAGAACTTTAAAATGGGGGCGGGGAGAATAAGGCTGACCTCACCTAATTCCACTCATCAATCTTAGACTCCCTGCAAGTGGGAGAGGCAGACACTGGGCGCCCTGCTCAGAGTGCGATGCCCAGTAGCACCTACCAAAGAGTCTTAGCCCAAATAATTCATCCTGAACCTAGGAAAACCTCTTAATCTATAACTGTGATTGCCAAGAAATAACAAATTTAGAGAAACACGTTAAAGACATCACAAAGAATGAATCAAACTCAGAATATGACATGTTTTACCCAATTTTTCTGATAAATAATGGTGTTTCATAAAGGAAGAGCGAATAAAGTTTAGTGATAAAGAATAACAGAGACAGAAGAGACTGGAGGGGAGAAAACGTAATTTGTTTTCTTTCCCTTTTTAGGCTCTTAGTTGAGACACCCTTCTGAAAACAAAAGTCAGATTAAAAGAAAAACACCCACAAGTTTATTAACGTGAGCTGTACTTGTCACCGGGAGAGGGCTCAGTTCCAAAGTATTTCTTTCTCAAGGCTGTGACCTGGAGGCTTAGCTTAAACAGTACTTAACAAAAAGCCATAAATCTTACAGCTGCAAGACAAAGAGAGAGAAGTTCCAGTCTTTTAAAAAGGCAGGAAAATGTGGGAAAGATAGAAAAATCAGTTCCCAGCTTCGTCTGGTGCCTGCTGGTGCCTTCTCTGGGCCTGTAAGCAAGTGCTCTGTCTAGTCAGGCAGGATTTATGTCCCACTGTGAGCCACACAGAGGCTGAGGCAGAGTATTCTCCTGCATTTGCAGTGTTTTTTAACTTACAGTCCTCAATATTTTGGAGAGAAATATTTTGATTTCCTTCAAGCCATCAGTCCCAACAGCAATGTCTGGCGCTTGTTTCAGTGCTAATTCAAATAAATCAACTGTTAAAATACATTTTTGAAATAATCAGGTAATCTCAAGCATTTAGTGGGCATTACATGATTTTAAAGAATAAATTATAAATTTTGTTCAATTATGGCATAATGATCATGGGATTTTTCTTATATCTTTAGTAATTAGATAGGCATACTGATGTATTTATGAATACAGTGACATGGTATCAACTATTTTCTTTGAAACAAAGTTTTCCTATAGGATGCCCCAAAAATGAGTTGGGGGAGAAATGCCTAGACAAAACAAGATTTAAAAAATGTTAATTATTGAAAGTAAGTAATGGATAGGTGGAGATTTTTTATGATAGTCTCTATTTTGTGTATGTTTGAAAATTTCCATAAGTAAAAAAGATCTTTTCAGTTTTCTATGCCAAATACCTTAGAGATAAAAATGATGTATCCTGAAAAATGTGTTAAATTATTCAAAAAGTGACGCCTAGTGATGTAAAATATGCATGTGAAAAAAATTAAATAATACTCTTTTCCATGAAATATGACTTTTGGAATAAGAAATACTTTCTACCTTTTGTCATTTATTTTAATGTTATTTTTAGTTTAATATGTTAATATTTAATTTTAATTTTTAAAGTACAATTATAAATAAATCCTTGTGTATTTGAGCTTTAATCTCTAGAAATTTATATATTCATATTCGCAAAACCAGTTTGTTTTAATTTCCTTATATTCTAGAATATGTGGTAATCACAGTTCTGCAAAATCTTGTTCTGTCCAATTAAGCAGTAGTATTAAGGGTGACAAAGTGAGACTCTGTCTCAAAAATAATAATAATAAATAAAATAAAAAACAGTCAACACTAGGGGCTCTCGTAGTCATTGGCCAGTCTGAACACCTCATTTCACTAGAAAAGAAAAAGATGTAAATTCAAGTTTCTTGCCTCCTAGGTCAATGCTCTTTCCAACAGCATGTAGCCTCCTCTTTACTAAGCGTATGTGTCTGGAGCCATGACGTGAGCACAGCAATGTCCAAATATTCAAATGTCTTTGGAGCCAGGGGAGACTATTTTACATGTCCAATCCATCCTTCTTGGCAGATTTTCCTGTAGCCCAACTCCAATATCACTCCCTGTTCCCAAAATATTCCCCAGCTCCCTCTTCCATAGAAAGTAACGGCAGTACTCCCATTTGAGGACAATCTGGCCCAACCTGTCTATTCATTGCAGGCATTCCTAGGCTTTGGATCAACTGATTTGGCTTTGAATGCCGGTCCCACCACTACATCCATGGGGACAAAGTACTGAGGCTCAGATTCCTTGTCTACAAAAATGGGACACAAACAGTTCTTACTTCAAAGGGGTTGTCTTAAAGAGAAAACCAGATTATGTTAAACACGTAGAAGCTCAGTAACTATCGAGTCAATCTAAAAAGTGACTTTATTTTTAAGCTTTGAACTAGAGAAGGGTCAAGAGCGTTAAAGTCCCTGCCCTACCATCACGCAGCTTACCATCCAGGTATGAAAATAAACCCTAAGCAAGCAAGTAACTTCGGACACTGGTAAAAGCTAGGAGAAAAATAAATCCGCCTTCTGTAGCTGGTAAGGCAGAAGGAAGGGGGCGCCTACTTTAGGAAAAGCAGACCAAGAAGAGCCTCTCAGAGAAGATGGCAGTTGAACAGTAGAAAGACCAGAAAGTGCCACATATGCGATGATCTGCGAGGAGAAAGGGAAAGGAGAGAGGGAGGGCCTGAGGCAGAATCAGCAAGACAGGTCAGGGTGGCTGCAGGGAAGGGAGCGAGGAAAGGACAGAGGGAGGATTGTGGGTGGACCAGATCACCATGAGCCCTGGAAGAATTCTGCTTTTATTAAGAGCAATAGGAGGAAGCCCCTGATGGATTTTGAGCAAGATAATCAATCTCCCTCTACAGATAAATAAATCACAGCATTATGGTTCCACTACTCCCTTCCAGCGTTTGCGTTTAAATCTGCGGCACACAAACCTGGCAGCTGCAGCCAACGCGTGGAGCGCGCGCTCCAAGTCATCTGCGGAAGGACTGCCACCTGCTGGCGGAAAGCGGATTCCCCGTTGCTTGTAGAAGTATTAATACGCCATTCTACAAGACCTTAAGGAGGGAACTGAAACAATCCTCCACCTTGCTCTCTGCCCTGCCTTCTTTTTTTTTTTTTTTTGGCCGCGGCTAGGTTTGAACCCGCCACCTCCGGCATATGGGACCGGCGCCCTACTCCTTGAGCCACAGGCGCCACCCTGCCCTGTCTTCTAAAAAGTCCATGTTTGAGTACAGAAGTGGGTATAGATGGCCTACAAAGAAAAGGCACTTCTCAGAAGAACAGAACAGATCTGGGGCTGATCTGTGGGGACCGGACTGGATGAAAGAAAGGTAGGCTGGAGCTTGAGAGAAATAAGGAAGATATTTTTGAGGACTAGCTGTCACGATGACAGGGACTTGGGAAGAGAAATGCCTCAAGAATATTTTAGGATGTTTTGCTCTGTGTTGGAAGGTACTCTTTAAAATACTTCAATAAGACCCATACTTTTAAGGCTTTTAGGTACACCACTGGGCAGTCCAATCAGATATTGGATGTGACTATATGAATGAACATTAGGACATTTGATATGGCACACCAAGCTCTCTGATCTGTCACTACTTCCCATTCTTCCTTCTCGGCACAGCTCCCTAGCCTGCGCCCCACTGCCCTAGTTCAGGGTCATTTGAGGAAGAGATGAGAGAGCAGGACAGGGATTTGCTTGAGGTTGAGACGACAGAGACAGAAAAAGGACAAGTCCCTCCATCTGGTCAAACAGATGTGAGATTTCAATTCAAACTAGTGCTCAAAAATAACATGTACCCAAACTAACTATTAAGGCAAAGTGGTGAACTGTGCCTCCCCTCACACCTCTAAGTCTGTTCTTTGGTGACTTTTTCCCCCTCTATTTTAAGATCTATTTTTCATGTTCATTTTCACCTGATTTCATCTGTGTAAAGATGACACAGGCAACCAGGCTTCCACTAAGAGTGCTGGAGTTGTAACTCACACCAACCATCAGAGTAAACACCAAACGAATCAAAGATTTAATTTTTTTTTTTGAAAAATACTCTGAAAGAAAATCCTCCCATAACCCAGAAAGGCCTTCCTAATTATATAACTTAATATAAAGCCATATTATCGATTAATTTTACTATAAAAAATTTTTATGGTGTAACAAAAATAAGCCAAGACAAAAAACTATCAACAAACTGAAAACAGTATCTCATACATATCCCATATAAAGGACTAATCTCCACAGAAATAAGGAAAAAACATATCAAGCCACAAGAGAAATAGGCAAAGGACATGAAAATGTATATCCAAAAAGATGTTCAATGTTACTTGTAAATGGAGAAATGTAAATTAAAACTTAATCGACAAACTAGATCAGATTTTCAAAAAGCCAAAAGCTTAAGTACACACTGCAATAATGAGATTCTGGGGACACTTCCACTTGCTGTCAGGCGCACAAAATACATCAATTCCTATGAGGGGCAATTTTGCTAAATCAAAAATACAAATGAATTTACCCTCCAGCAATCTCACTTCTGGGAATTTATTCTACAGATATACCTGCATGTGTACCAAATGACATGTGCCTCTAGCATAGCAGTGTTAATAATAGCAAGATCCTGGAAGTAACCTGAAGGTTTAAACAATGGAACTTGGTTGGGCACAGTGGATCACACCTATAATCCCGCACTCTGGGAGGCTAAGGTGGGTGGATTGCCGGAGCTAAGGAGTTACTAGATCAACCTGAGCAAGAGTAAAAACTTATCTCTACTAAAAATAGAAAAACTAGCTGGGCGTTGTGGTGGGTGCCTGTATTCATAGCTACTTGGGAGGCTGAGGCAAGAAGATCATTTGAGCCCAGAAGTTTGAGGTTGCTGTGAGCTATGATGTCACAGTACTCTACACAGGCTGACAGAGTGAAACTCTGTCTCAAAATAATAAAAATAAAACAACAATGGAACAAAATCCATCTGCTTTTTAAAAAAAAATAAATGAGGAAACACTATATGTGCTTATATGGAAAGATATATTTTCCAGTGGAAAAAAAGAGTAAATAACAATATACAGCGTGCAACCCTTTGAATAAGAAAGGGGGGAAACAAGCATGCTTTATAGTATTTTCTTGCATGTATATAGAGATACATAGAAACTAGTAGTTACCTGTAAAAGGTGAGAAGGAAGGGACTGGGTGAAAGCGAGACATTTCCTTGTATGTCTCTTTATACTGTGTCAGTTTATGAACCATGTGAATGTCTCAACACATTTCAAAAAAGTTTTAAATTTTAAAAAAAACCTAGCAAGTTGCAGTGGCTCATGCCTATAATCCTAGCACTTTTGGAGGCTGAGGTGAGATGGTTGCTTGAAGTCAGGAGTTTGAGATAAGCCTGGGCAACATAGTAAGACCATGTATCTACAAAAAATTTCAAAATTAGCTAGCCATGGCGGCATATGCCTGAGTGAGGATTCTGAAGTTGCAGTGAGCTAAGATGATGCCTACACACTAGGCTGGGCAATACAGCAAGACCTGGTCTCAAAAAAATTCTCACACAGTATGATCCCCATCCCAACCCTCATATATACCTGACAGCCTGTTACTTTTAAATTATTTCCCTAATCCCTCATAAACCCAGATTAAATACTCTGGGTCACGTGTACTTGAGACCAAATCGTCTCTATCTCAGCCTATTTTAGGTAAATAGCTTTAATTAGTACTTTGGGTCTCTATTTTTCCTTAGTCTTTCTTCTATTACAGGTTATCATTGCCATTTAACTCAGAAAATGAAGAAATTGTCCTGTAGGATACTCCAGTCCACTTTACCTTGTTTGCTACTGATGTGCTATTGTTATGGACAAGTTCAGCCTCTAGACACTTGGCTTCAAGGATGGGTTCCATGTGAGAGTCCCTATAGCCATTTTTTTGTTTGTTTGTTTTGATTTTGGGTTTTTTGTTTTTGTTTGTTTGTGTTTTTTTTTTTTTTGGTTTTTGGCCGGGGCTAGGTTTGAACCTGCCACCTCCGGCATGTGGGACCGGCACCCTACTCCTTGAGCCACGGGCGCCACCCAATTTTGAGGGCTTTTGTTTTATTTGTTTTGAGACAGAGTCTCACTCTGTTGCCCTTGCTAGAGTGCTGTGGCATCATAGCTAACAGCAACCTCAAACTCCTGGGCTCTAGCAATCCTCTTGCCTCAGCCTCCCAAGTAGCTGAAACTACAGGCACCTGTCACAACTCCTGGCTACTTTTTCTATTTCTATCTTGCTCAGGCTGGTTTTGAACTCCTGAATTCAGGCAATCCACCCACTTTGGCCTCTCAGAGTATTAGGATTACACATGTGAGCCACTAAACCTGGCTGGACACCATGTCTGTCTTGTCCACAGCTCAATGCCAACTCCCTGAACATATAAGTTCTTAATAAAGTTCAACAATGACAGTCATGATACTGCTATAAGACAACAGAATGATAGAATCTACTCTAAAATTTGCATGCAACCTGCCATGTCTTAGTCATCTTTGCACCCCATAGGACACAGAACAGTGCCTTAGTAAATGCTCAATAAATGTTTGCTGGATGAAAGAATCTTCAATGATGGAGCAGAGGCATGGTGATATACTGACTGAATGCCTAATGTGTAACTATTTTATGCAAATACACGTATAAATATACCTAGTGTTTACTGAGGTTACTAAGGGAATGAAAATAACTTACTGTAATTGACAAGGATGAATTGAGCACCTTTAAAGTATTGTTTTCTAAAGCAGAGTCTGGAACCTTCTTAGACTGTCAACATCAAGATACTTCCCGAAGGCTACCGTGTGCCCCACAGACAGGGAAAGCCCTCCAAAAAATGAGCTTTCCCACCTCTTAAAAACACTGGCTGATGATAGGAATTAGCCACTAGATGATCCTGGAAAAACTAGAGGATCCTAGCATCTCAGGCAGAAGGAACCACAAATCCAGATTCTGAAGCAGGGTAGGTGTAGGAACTGGCCTTTGGAGGGGCAGAAAGGCCAGTGTGACTGGCTTACCAGAGAGAGCAGGAGGGAGAGGGAGTAGGGTAGGGATGAGTTCAGAGAGCCCAGGAGGGAGAGGGAGTAGGGTAGGGATGAGTTCGGAGAGCCCAGGAAGCTCTAGGACAGAAGTCCTGCAAAACACTGGGATTGTTCTAAGAGCAATGGGAATCCTCAGGAAGGACTTTGAGGGAAAGACATTGGTTTTGCAATAACCAAAGGACTGCAGGAGGCACAAGAGAAGCAGACGGACCACTCAGAAAGCCAATGTAGAAACGCAGGTGAGAGACTGACTAGCCACTAGGTGAAGCCATGGCAACCACTCCTTCGCTCACAAATCGTTCTTTTTGTTCCTCTAAGGGAGGAATACTACAGGGTTTTACAGAAAACCCTGTAGTATTATGTCTTAATCTGAAATGGAGTTACCAGCGTTTTGTTTATATCTCCGCAAGGGTTGCTCATGACTCAGCCCTCCTCACAGCTTCTTTGTAAAAGATTAACTTCCGGAAACTTTACCGTAAATCCCTGCCCGTGCTTTGAAACCTCCAAGGAGGGACAGTATAATAATTCCTTTGTCTGCCTTTCCGTAAAACCTATAAAAGGGCAGGGAGGGAGCAGGCTGGGGAGCAGGTCGGACATTTTGGACTGCAGTTTCGCTACTGCTCCGCCAGCTGAAATAAAGCCCTTCCTCTTTGAAGCACGGTTGTGTCGGGTGATTCTTCCTCTCCATTGGTCCTCCGTTTCCTACAACACCTCCGCCGTTGGGATCACCCAGTGGAGAATTCATTGCCCTTTCGCGCTTCTCCTTCTCCCTCCACAGAACCCTACGGAAGCCGCAAGGCCGGCCGGGCGTCGGGCCGCGGACGTGGTGTCCCTCCGCCGTCGGTCGCCGTGGAACTCCTTTTCGTATCCTTCCACCCATCCCGGGCGGTGTCGAAGCGGCTCACCCTGGGCAGCGACGTGTCTGCGATGCGGCCAGCGAGGCTTCGCGACCATGAGGTGAGGACGCCCGGGCAACAAGGTGGTACCGCGCTGAAGCCCGCGGATGCTTATTAGACCCCGCGGCCGCGCGTGAGGTGAAGGAGAGAAGGTCAAAATTTTCTGAGCGATTAGAAGACAGCGGCTAAGTGCGCCTGAGGCGGGTTCCCGGCCTGTCTGTGGGCGCGAAGTGGTTGGGAGAATCCAAGAACATGGTGGTGAATGGCAGGGGAAATGGAGGCAAGTTGTCTAACGACCGTCAGCAGAATCAGTCAGAATTACAGCACACGGGGCAGGACGCTCTAAGGTTGGCGGAAAGCGGTGGAGTGGAGGTCAAGCGTATGCAGTGATAATTCAGGATCTGGAGGATCGTTATGTACCATCTTCTAGAATGTCCACCAGTGAACTCTGTGAAAATGGTGACGCGGCAACCAGTTTGGTTCTTGATCCCTATTTAGGTTTTGAAACACATAAAATGAATACTAGCACTTTTCCTTCGAGAAGTTAGAGGCAGTTTTCACAATCTGACATTTTCCTCTCAACAACCCTGTGAGATTTCAGCCTATTAAAGGACGGCAAGAACTAAAAGAAGTAATTGAATGTTTTAAGAAAGATGAACAGTTGGAGAAAGCCTTCACATATTTGATTTATGGCGAATGGGCGCCACACTGTTTACTCAACAAGAACAAAATGCTGGAGAAATTATTCAAGGAACATACATGTATTACTTGTGGATATTTGCAGGTGGACTTGAAATATTGCCGTGTAATAGATACTCATCGGAACAAAATGGAGCCAAAATAGTTGCAACAAGAGAGTGGAAACTAAATGACAAAATAGAATTAGTGGTGGATTGTATTGCCAAACTTTCAGGAGTTGAAGAGAACTTGCTTAGACATGGAGAAAACAACTCAGTGTCATGTATTCCACAGGAAAAACTGTGCCCAACTCTGGCTTGGTCCTGCTGCGTTTATAAACCATAATTACAGACCTAATTGTAAGTTTGTGTCAACTGGTCGAGATACAGCATGTGTGAAGGCTCTAAAAGATATTGAATCTGTAGAAGAAATTTCTTGTTACTATGGAGATGGGGTATTTTGAGAAAACGATGACTTCTGCAAGTGTTACACTTGTGCAAGATGGGGAACCTGTGCTTTTAAATCCAGAGTGGGACTACCTGCGCCTGCTCCTGTTGTTAATAGCAAATTTGGACTCAGAGAAACAGATAAACGTTTAAATAGGCTTAAAAAGTTAGGTGACAGCAGTAAAATTTCAGACAATCTGTCAGCTCTAACACTGATGCAGGTGCCACTCAGGAAAAAGAACAATGCAAGTAAGTAAGGGAGATTTAATAACCATATATAGGTATTTTTCAGACAGAGTCTCACTATGTTGCCCTTGGTAGAGTGCCACTAGACTGAGAATTGTGATAGAGGAGCATTTTGAATGTTGCCATATAGTGACATGTTGTATAGTAGCTACTGCATAAAGTAGAAAGAAAGATGAAAAGGAGAAAGAAGCAAGCTTTGAGAAAGCATTGTTTGTGGGGGCAAGATCTCATGGAAACTGGAAAAAGAGAATGCAGAATAAGCAAAGAGAAAATAAAGAGAAGAAAATCTAAATGGGCAAAGGAAAACACTTCATGTTTGCAGCGCTTTCAAGGACTGGAACCATACTAATTGCCACTGTTTTTCTGGGTGATGTGAGTTTGTAGTTGCCACTAATGCACGAGCCTTCAGGCTGACTTATCTCTGAGAGAAGCAGATGTAAAGTTTGGTTTGATGATTCCCAAAGTATGCCTATGCTGGCACTTTCAATGTCCAGTGAGACTTCTTAGCACGTAGGGACCTCTGAGATAACTGGTTATTTTAGGCTCTTCTCTCCACTTTCAGATGTTCTCAGCCCAACACTGGATGCTCCCTTCCCCTACAGAAAATCCTGAAGACAAGGGATGGTGTCTCCCATGATGGTGAATGTTACTGCCATGAATTCCTGAATCTGTTGCTGTTGGGAGTCAGAGGCCAGGTGTAACCCCTGTAATGGTAAAGCAATACTGGTGTCCTATTCTAGTCTTATTAGTTAACGTTCAAAGTGAACAGAAAATGAAGAGTCAGTCATTCACTGTTGATTGTTAAATTCTAATAATGCAGTGCAACAGGGGAAAAAAAAGAAATGCAGGTGAGAAATGAGCACAAGTGGAGTGACAGTGTTAGCAGCAGAAATGGATTCGGGAAATGTTCTTAAGATAAAATAACAGAACTTTCATTGGTGTGTTGCATTTGAGGGTGAGATGAAGAATCAGACTGGAAGGTTTTTTTTTTGTTGTTTTCTTTTTTTTTGGAGATAAGGTCTTGCTTTGCTGCCAAGGCTAGACTGCAGTGGTGTCTCCATAGCTAAATGCAACCTCAAACTCCTAGGCTCAAAACAACTATAAGTGTGTAACACCAAACCCAGCTAATTTTTCTTTTTCTTTCTTTCTTCCTTTCCTTTTCTTTCCCTTTCCCTTTCCCTTTTTCCCTTCCATTTTTCCCTTTCCTTTCCTTTCCTTTCTTTTCTTTTTTTGTAGAGATAGAGTCTTGCTATGTTGTTCAGGCTACTTACCTCCTGACCTCAAGCAATCCTCCCTCCTCAGCTTTTCAAAATGCTAGGGTTACCACCATGAGCAACCACACTGCACCCAGCCAGATTTTCTTTAGCTTGAATAACTGGAAGCAGTTTTCTTTCTTTCTTTTTTTCTTAAGAGGCATGGTCTCTCTGTCACCTAGGCTGGAGTGCAGTGGCACAACCACAGCTCACAACATCCTCAAACTTGTGGGCTCAAGCAGTCCTCCCACCTCAGCCTGTCAAGTAGGTACAACTACAGGCACACACCACCATACTGACTAGATATTTCTTTCTTTCTTTCTTTCTTTTTTTCCAGTTTTTGGCCAGGGCCGGGTTTGAACCCACCACCTGCGGTATATGGGTCTGGCGCCCTACTCCTTTGAGCCACAGGCACTGCCCTAGATTTTTCATTTTTTTATAGAGACAAGGTCTCACTGCATTGCCCAGGCTGGTCTCAAACTCTTGGGTTCAAATGATCCTCCTACCTCAGCCTCTTGGAGTACCAGGATTATGAGTATGAGCCACCACACCCAGCCAGATACAGTTTTCTTAGATGGGAAAGAATGAGGGATGAACAAGGTTGGAAGAAAAGTCAAGACTTTGGTCTCAAACTAGGCAGCTGAATATTCAAGTGTCGGACTCAAAAGAGAGAATAGAACAGAAAATAAAAATTCAAGAGGTGGCAGCATAGAAATGCTGTTTGAAGTCATGAGTGTGGAAAATGTGTAAATAAAGAGAAAAAGGGTCAGAATGGAGCCTGATAAAATTCGTGAATGCAGGGAGGGCTCAGCAAATGAACCTGAGAAGGAGCAAACAGGGAGGTGATGAACCAGGAGGCTGTGGTGTCACAGAGGCACTGGGAAGGGAGTAGTGACTTGTGTTAAATGCTGCCCAGAGGCCAAATAAGATACTACTAACACTACTATTACTATGAGCTAATATCTACTGAGAACTTACTATGTACCATAATCTGTTCTAAATGCTTTATGAGTATTAACTCTTTAAAGTTTCTTCGCCATGCTAAGGATAGAGAAGAAACCATTGGAATGGTTTACACAGGGGTCAAATGAACATATCCTTTATTCAACAATAATTATTAAGTTCTAACTTGTTCCAGGGACTGTTTGGGACACTGAGGATGAAAGAGAAACATTCCACTATCATGGAACTTAATGTAAACAAGCAAACAAATTGAAACATAATACAGTCAGATAAGTATCTTAAAGAAAATGAATAGGCTAAAAATGTTCTTTTTGGTACACCCTTAGTAGGAGGTGACAAATATTTGAGGGAAGATGATCCTGACAGAGGGAAAAACAAGTGAAATTATCCGAAGGTGGGAACAAGGATGCCCATGTGGATGGAGAGCAGAAGTTACAAGAGAATGGTGGAACTATGAGGTCAGGGACCCATCAGATAAAGTTCAAGATTGGGTCAGTGAAGGGCTCCTGTAGGCCTTTGGAGGGCTTAAGATTACATACTACATGAGATAAGATCTCATTCTGGTTAGAGCAGGAGACCTGCATGCTGTTTATGGTCTGAGGGATTCCTGTGACCATTGTATGGTGCAATGAATTGAGGAACAACTCAAGAGTGGCAGTGGCAGCCCAATTGGAGGCTACTATGGTGGACCAGGCTAGAAATGACAGTGCCTTACAAAGATGATGAAGCTATAGGTCAGTAGTTCTCAACCTGTGGGTCGTGACCCACAGGAACTATATTAAAATTAAAGGGCCATGGCATTAGGAAGGTTGAGAACCACTGCTATAGGTATTTTTTATTTTTTATTTTTTTGAGACAGAGTCTCACTTTGACACCTTTGGGAGAGTGCCCTGGCTTCCTAGCTCACAGAAACCTCGAACTCTTGTGCTCAAGCTATCCTTTTGCCTTAGCCTCCCAAGTAACTGGGACTACAGGCACCTGCTACAGTGTCCAGCTAGTTTTTCTATTTTAGTAGAGATGGGCTGTCATTCTTGCTCAGGCTGTTTGGGAATTCTTGAGCTCAGGTGATCCACCCACTTCAGCCCCACCAGAGTGCTAGGATTATAGGCCTGAGCAAAGCTACAGGTATTAAGAAATGGTCATAGTTAGGATCTGGATAAAAGTTAAAATTTACTAATGGTTTAGAGGCAAGGTATAAGAGAAAACAGGTGTCGAAAATGATTCCAAGGTTTTTTGGAACCTGGATAAATAAATAGTGGCAGCATTTGCTGAAACAGAGAACAAGAGAAAAACAAGTTTGGGTTTGGAAGAAAGAGTTCAGTGTGAACACATTAAGTTTCACATACTTAACAGATGTTCAGACAGATACACAAAATAGACAACTAGTTTTAAAACTCTGGAGTTCAGGGGAGAAATTGAGCGCAGAGATAATTCAGGAAGTTACCAGAATGTCATTAAAACTATGGAACTGATGACAACACCCAGGGAATAAGGAAATTTCAAGAAGATCTGAGCAGACTAAGCCATCACTCACTTCAACCTAAAGGCTGGGAAGAGGAAGATTTAGCAAAGGAAACTGAGTTAGGAACAATCAATGAGGCAGTGGTATCCTGGAAGCCAGGTTAAGACTTTTTAAGAAGTAAGGTGTGAAGGTATCAAATGAGTAAGATGAGGCTGAAGAATTAGCCATTGAATTTGACAAGGCACAGGGGTCATTGTGACATCAGCAAATGCAACTTCAGCTCAGTAGGTATGAAAGCTTAATTTTAAGTGGTTCTCAAGAGAATGGAGAAAAGAGTGCATGGAGATAATGACTCACTAACAACTCATTTTTCTTCTAAAGCAAAGCAGAGAAATAGGGTACCTAGAAGGATAATGGTATTAAAGGAAGTGAGGGGTTTTTTAGGGTTTTTTGAAATAGGAATTAGCGTGCATGTTTGTGTGCCCTTGAAATGATCTACTAGAGAGAGGAATACAGTGATACAGGAGAGAGAAGCTAATTTTAGAAGCAGAGAGCTTAAAGAAGTCAGATCGCACATGGACAACATAGTGAGAACTCATCTCTACAAAAAAAAAAAAGAAAAGAAAAATTATCTGGGCATGGTGGTGCACACCTACAGTCCCAGCTACTCAGAAGGCTGGGTGGAAGGATCTCCTGAGCCCAGGAACTGAAAGCTGCAGTGAGCTATAAATATGCCACTGTACTGCACAGCCTGAGCAAAAAAGGAAGACCTTGTCTCCAAAAAGAAAATAAAAATATTAGAAGAAGTTACATGGGCTCAGTGCCCATAGTTCAGTTGAGTAGGGTGCCAGCCACATATACCAAGGCCGGTTGGAGCCCAGCACAGGCCTGCTAAATGACAATGACAACTACAACCAAAAAATAGCCCGTGTTGTGGCAGGCACCTGTAGTCCTAGCTATTCAGGAGGCTGAGGCAAGAGAATCGCTTAAGCCCAAGAGTTTGAGGTTGCTGTGAGCTGTGATGCCCTGGCACTCTACTGAGGGTGACATAGTGAGACTCTGCCTCAAAGAAAAAGAAGTTACATGAACAGAATCCAACATATAGGTGGAGGCCTTTACTAGAAGCAAGGATAATTCACCCATTATTAACAGGAGAAAGGAGGTAACAGGTCATCAAGACAGCTGGGGGTCATCAGATGGCAGTGAAGGAAGTAAGGAGATTCAGTTTCTCTCCTCATTAGCATGTTGATTTCCCCGTGCAGTTGCTCAAAGAGCAAGGAGAGAGGACTTGGAAGCAAGCAGATAAATGGCACAGATTTAAGTTCCTTTGAAACACCAGGTTCTTGCCTGCAGACATTTCCCTGGGGACCCCTCAGTTCCAGATGGGGTAGGGTTAGTGCGGAAGAGGGGACAGGGTGGGGGACACCTACCGGGCAGGGAACACCGCCCAAGCCCTGGCGGGGCCCTGGTGATGAGAGACGGGGAGAAGGTCAGCGTGGCTTTGGGGAGCAGCTCGTCCTCCTCCGGGTCGCGGGACTTACGGGGCTGCTGGGGTTGGTGGGGCTTCTGGACCCTGCGGGACTTGTGGGGTGCGCGAGGCTCCTGGGGCTCGTGGTGCCGGGGAGGCTCGGAGGCCTCGTAGTAGTGGACGCGGGGCTCGAAGGGGCCCTGGGACTTGGGGGGCTCGCTGGACTCATCGCCCTGGTCCAAGTCTCTCCAGTCCTGCCCCTCCGCCTTCTCCGGCTTCTCCGATTCCTCCTCGGACTCTCCGAGCTCCTCAGCCACGTTTCGAACCTTGACAACCGGGGGCTTCGGTAAGACTTCGGAGCTCGCGGAGAATTCCGTCGTGTCCGGCTCATCTGTCTCTTCCGACAGCGCGGATGAGCTTGAAAAATCCCGGTTCTCCATTCCTGCCACCTCCTTGCGGGCGGGCGGGCGGGCGGGGCGCTGCGGGCGTCCAGCGCGGTGGGGCAGGGGCCGGGTCCGGCTCGCCGGAGCCTCCGCGCCCCCCGCCCCAGCCCCCTCTCTGCGCGTCGTCCGGTTGCCGAGGGGATGCGCGGTTCTCCGCGGGCGTGGGGGGCCGCGGGCGCCAGAGGAGCGGACACGGGGCAGGAGCCTGCCCTGTCCCCGGGTCAAGGGCGCCACGTCTCCATGTACCGAGTGGCAGGTGTCACCTTCCAGTCTAGGCGGCAGAGCCAGGTCTCTGCTGGGTTTCAGAGGTTCTCCATACGCGCCTCTCTCCCCTAGTCACGCCAGGAGTGGATTATTATTATTATTATTGTTATTTTAGGAAGGAATGTTGAGGTTGGTAGTATTGCAAGGCCCTCAACCACGGAGACTGATTTCCATCGGTTTCTAGTAAACGCACAGCAATCAATGACAGTTGTGCGGGCAGAGCAACACACTGTGACATCTGGCACAAGCTTCACACTAAAGAAGAGTCTCCAAGTTAGATTTTTTTACTTGATCGTCACATGAAGTTCTATGTACAATGGCAAATAAACACAGACAGAATTAAAAGATTCATTTACAACGTGTGTCTTGTTATAGGGTACTCCACCCACTGAAGTGTGCTATAAATCATTATTTTTAAAAGCCTATAATTATCTTATGAACAGTACAACTGTTCATATTAACTGATATTAACTGTAATATTTTTTTTATTTTTTTATTTTTTTTTTCATGCCATGGAGCATTCTACTACGGAGGAGGATGATAAAGCAACTGTCTCTAAAAAAAAGGAAGTATCCTAGTCCTAATGGTAAATGAAGGACCAATTTATCCCTCCCCTCACCACCTTCCAGAGAGGTGGGGATTAGGGGCAAGTCCATAGCAGACTTCATGTCCTGGTCTGGATTTCAGAGGATTTCGTCTCTGCTTAACCCTTTTTCTCTTCTCAGTCCCCTGTCTCAAGATTCTCCTCAGCAAAGGCCTAGGGCTGGGCATTGTGGCTGGGTCACTTCTGGGTATGTATCTTTCTTTCCTGCTGTTGGGATGGGGGCCGTGAACTTTATGGGTCCCTTAACTGAAAATGGGTTAACATGCTTTTATAGCTGTTGTTGTATCCCCAAGGAATGGAGGCTCCTCAATCCTGCCCTTCTCATCCTTTCCCCAGTAAAGCTTCCCCAGGTTTTTAAAATCCTGGGAGCCAAGAGTGCTGAAGGGCTGAGTCTCCAGTCAGTAATGCTGGAATTAGTGGCATTGACTGGGACCATGGTCTACAGTATCACCGACAACTTCTCATTCAGGTGAGGGGGCCCACCCTTTATCCCTAAGGGTATGTGCCCACGACTCTAATGGGAGCTTAAGTGAGGGAGGTAAAAGGGGCAAGAAAGCTTAGCCCTTTTAGAAATCTAGTTGGTGATGAGGAAGTGAGCATCTTAAGAATGCCCAGGATCCAGAATAAAGTAGGGCTATGGAGGACAAAGTAACCAGAGAATTGTGTCCCTAGATAGATGGGCTATGGAGGCGTTTGCTGGCTCTTTCCAGGCCCACCTTTAGTCCTTCTAACTCTTGACTCTGCAGCTCTTGGGGTGAAGCCCTGTTCCTGATGCTCCAGACAGTCACCATCTGCTTCCTGATCATGCACTATAGAGCACAGACTGTAAAAGGTACGGATGATTCACCCAAGAGCAGGCTGTTTGGCTTCTGGGAACTCAGGCCTTGGGAAGCTGGAGGACATTGAGAGGTTGATCAACTGTAATATCTTTTAAATACAATATACCGTAGTCTTTTTTTTTTTTTTTTTGAGACAATCTCATTCAGTTGCCCAGGCTAGAGTGCCAGTGGCACCAGCCCAGCTCACAGCAACCTGAAACCCCTGCCTCAGCCTCTGGAGTAGCTGGGACTACGGGCACCTGCCACAATGCCCAGGAAATTTTTCTATTTTTAGTAGAGACGTCCGAGTCTCCCTCTTGCTGAGGCTGCTCTCTAATGAGTTCAAGGGCTCCTCCCACCTGGCTGCTGAAAGGATTACAGGCGTAAGCCATGGTGCCCAGCCTATACCACAATTTGTGTAACCCTGTTTTTGATATACGCACCTCTGGTTTTTCTCATTAAAAGAGAAAAGAGACTTTAAAATTTGAAAGAGACTTTTAAAATGTAAGTGGCCTGGGCCTCTCTCAGTTCCTGAGGGATGCACTTGGTCATGGTCAAGGTCTGGCAGTGCAGTGCAGGGCAGGAGTACAGACGCAGTGGACTTCCAGTGATATGTCAAGGAAGAAGTCATCTGTTAAACTATACAGTATACTCAAGTATCCCCTTTGCACATTACTGGGTACTCCTTGGATATACTCTGTCTCACAGATGCAAAGAAAAGTTAAAAGAGAAACAATTTGGATTGATGTTGTCCAGAATGGAACTTAGAAGTTCATTCTCACTCATGCATATATGAATCCAGAAATCTTCCTCGGACTTACTTTGATATAGACGTGTGCAGTGATTCAAGAATTTTTTCAAGTTTCCCCCATAACTTGGAAAAAGAAGAAATAAAGTTATCAGATAACTCAACCTGAAGAACCTAAAAAACAAATTATAAATTGACCTTAAAGAGGCTGGATGGCCCTGTAATCAGCCAAAATTGTCCTTCACTAAATAAAATACCTTCAAATATCCCCCAAATGTCAGTTTAAAGGAAGGGCTACTCTCTCTATAGGAGGAGAGTCAATGGCAGAAGTCCAAGAGCATGGGAGCGGCATCTGGTAAGGGGCTTTCTGCTATCTGTGTTGTAATGTGGTGGGAAAGCAAGAAAGCATATGCAAAACCTGGAAAAGAGGGTCTGGCCTCTCTTTGTAACAACTCGCTCTCCCATTAACTAATCCACTCCTACTAAAATGACATGAATCCATTTATGAGGGTTTTACCTTCATGATCCGATCACCTCCTATTAGGTCCCACTGCCCAGCACTGATGCCCTGGGGATTACATTTCCAACACATTCAGATCATAGCAATGTCACCGTTACATATTGTCACTCTGAGTTTGTACATCAACCTCATGAATCTAATGTCTTTCCCGGGAGAAATTTAGGAATCAGTCTTGATTCTCTTTCCCTCACCCCCACCTCCTATGAATCCGTGATTCTAGCTAATTCTGTGAATACATGTCTTTCCTCCATCCTTTTCTTTCCATTCTATCACCATTCCAGTCCAGTCCGTCATCCGTGGATTTGGCAATGGCCTCCCAACTGATGGAACTTCTGTTTTCTACCTTTGCACACTTCAGTCATGACACTCAAAACCATTTCAGAAAAACACCAAGCGTTGCACTATAAGGTGCCCCAGGATCTGGCCCTTCTCTCTCCTCTTCTCTTCCCCTATGTTCCCTTCCCTGCCCTGCCCTTCCTTTCTCTCCCTCTCCTCCCTCTCTCTCCCCTTTTTCTTTCTTTTTGATCTACTTTGGGCCATTCCACTCTCACTCTATATACCAGCCTTCCTGCTCATTAATTCTAACTTGTTTTCTAACTTATCTAAGCTCTGACCCATTCTGGCCTTTTCTTACACCTGTTCCCACTGCCTGGGGCTCACTTCTCCCCACTCTTTGTACACTGGCTCTTTTCAATCTTTTAGGAATCAGCTTCAATATTACCCACTCAGAGAGGTAATTCCAGTCCACATTAATTTTAAAAACAGTTCCAATCTTTATTGTCTACTTCAGCTCCTTACTTCCACATACAAGTCATTTGCTGGAACATAAAGTTCGTTAAAGACAGAGACATTTTCTGTCTTGATCATCGGTTTATTCTCAGTACTAAGCACTGTGAATATCTGTCATTATTTCTTTTTTCTGCATAGAATTCCTTGCTATTTTTTTTTTTTGAAGGCAGACTGTTCTTCTGTGGGCTACTCATTCCATATGGTCTAAGGGGGCTAATCCTACCTCCCACTCCACGTCTGACTAATCCAGCCACAGAGACGGTTTAGGGAATGAATGTACACGATGATCCCCACAGAGCCAATTAGTGTCCCTCCATGAGACTTGCTATAGGGCTGCCCAAAGAGAAAGTGCCATCCTACTCCAGGATCATAAACTATAAAAACGTTACAGGGGTGTTATTGACCACAACCGTCTTGCTACTTTTGAGGAGAGAGTGAGAATGAAGCTGAGCAGGGGTTAGCAGGACCAGACATGCAGAGACAGTTTTATTATCTTTGAACCCTTGAACCCTTGAAATACCTACATTTCCCAGTATGATAAGCTAAAAAAAAAATAAAATGCCTTTTTTGACACAAATATGAGTTGAATTCCTATTATTTTTAACTGAAAGAGCTCTGGCATGTTTTCTGGAAGATAGTTGCTTAAATAAATGTTCACCAAATGAATAAATGAAAAGACAGATCCACTCTTAATGTACTAACTGAACCTACAAGTTCTAGGCTCAGAAGGCTGGGAACAGACATCAGATTGTGGCAAGTTCTCCATGAGGTCTGTTGGGAGGACTACCAACCAGGCAGCCTCTTTGATGATATGTCAGACTGTCCTGGCTGAGTGCCATTTCCATTAGAAATGCCTGTGACATGAACCTCCGTCATTAGCCTGAGAGCATCTCAAGTAGAGGATCCTGCTTTATTCGTGCCCAGCCTCAGGCAATGGCTGCCATGTTGGCACTCAAAATGCACTGCAGGAAAGCAAGGAAAAACAGAGGTTTCATGGCTGCCCATCCTGAAAGCTTTTAGGATCACCTTTGAAATAGGCATCCAGGAACTTACGTTTGCCCTGACCACCTTGGAAAACATCAGAGATAGCACATGGTGTGAGCTCAGAACTGAAAGTAGACTGCATCCAAATTCATCCTTTTACAGGGAGAAGACCAAGATAGTTAGGGAATTTGTCCAGAGCTTCATTCCCTGTAATCCTTGAGGCAAAGGCTGAAATCCAGGGTTTCTGATAACCCTGAATCATTGTGTGGTCCACCCTCTACAGGTGTGACATTAGACACCCAAGTGGCTGTTGTGACAGAATACCATTGAACATAACCCTGCAGCACTGACTGTGAGAGGTGCGTACGGCACTGTCTCATCTCTCAGAGGGCAATGATCATTTTGCACATGCATGCGTTAAGTTTAATTTGGTTCCAATTTGACCTAAAATTTGATGGAGACAGCTATGAGCTAACATTGACAGGGGTTAACCATTTTCACCATATTTGGATTTTTATTTCAATACAGATTCCGAATTTTAAGATAAAGGATTTATAGAAAAACCCCCTCTTTCCAAATTCTTTTTTGTACAAATGGGGTCTTGTTAGGTTGTCCAAGGTGGTCTTGAACTCCTGACCTCAAGCGATGCTCCCTACTGAGCCTCCTAAAAGGCTGGGATTACAGGCATGAGTCCCCATCCATGCCCAGCCCCTCCAAAACTTTTTAAGGAAAGGCACTATGCACTTGTGGCTCAGTGAGTAGGGTGCCGGTCCCATATGCCAGAGGTGGCAGGTTCAAACCCAGCCCTGGCCAAAAATCACAAAAAAAAAGTTATATTTACACAGTGTGTGTAGGTTAACATAGTTAACACTCTTTTTTTTTTTTTTTGGTTTTTGGCCAGGGCTGGGTTTGAACCCACCACCTCTGGCATATGGGACCGGCGCCCTACTCCTTGAGCCACAGGCGCCGCCCAGCCACAGGCGCCGCCCCATAGTTAACACTCTTAACAAAATATTTCTAGTAAAGAAAGCTTATCTACATATAAAAGCAAAATGTTAAGAACTTAAAAAACAATCCTCACAATATCCCTTACATAGTCTAACAGGCTCTTAGAAGAGAAGATTTTCCTAATTCATTCTGAATGCTGTTCATTTTTATTTTCTCCATTGTTCTATCCTGATATTTCTTTACTACAAGGTTAAACAGATCTACATAAGGAAAGATACCTGGATTTTTACTTGAAAAGAGGAGACTAATTAAAATATTTTCATATACATTTCACATCATTGAAAAATCGTTAAGTGGGTAAGGGATTGCTGATGCTCATCTTACTTCTGTTGATTAAAAATCTCAATTCTCCATAACACATTGTTTTACAAATATTTGCAAAGTTAAAAATCTATATAAAGAGACAGTCTTAAATTAGCATTATATTTGTACAGCTGTCTCTTGGTCCTCAGGGACTGACTCCCTCTAGCTAAAGATGCTTAAGTCTCTTCCGTGAAATGGCTTAGTATTTGCATGTAACTTACACACAACCTCCTGTACACTTTAAATCATCTCCAGGTTACTTATAATACCTAATGCAACGTAAATGCTGTGTAAATGGCTATTATACTGCATTTTAAAAATCTGTGTTTTTTATTGTCATTTTTCAACTGGTTTTTGTTTTCAAATATTTTTGAGCCACAGTTCTTGAATCTGTGGATGTAGAAGCCCACACATACGGAGAGCGGATGGTATATATGCCATGCATACAGGAAATAGGAAATGGCTTATTTTTTATTTGAAAGCTGAAGTCTTTGGCTTTAAGCCTGCCACTCAACACTCCCTAATGACATTTCCATCAAGAGCTGCACAGTCGGCCTGTTCCTGGTCACTGCACGTCTGCAGCCAGCTGTGCGATCAAGTCTTTGGCATCTTGCATGGTGGAGGGTATCTCTGAGCCGTTCTTAGTCAAGTGGGTTCCAAACAAGAACATCTTCCTGTTATTTCCCACATCAGATAATGCCAGAGCTTCATGGATATCTGTAATGTGATAGGCTGTTTCAAGATCCTTCACCCAGATGGAAAAAGAATAGGAAAAAGTTGATTACTTTGAAATCCTTTTGTACTCTTACTCATTGCTCTCAGTGACCCCACCATTTACATTTTTATTTGTTTATTATTATTTGGGGGAGGGGCAAGAAAACATCTTGCTGTGTTGCCAGGGCAGGAGGGTAAGGGGATAACAGCTCACTGCACCCTCAAGCTCTTGGGCTCAAGTGATCCTCCTGCCTCAGCCTCCCAAGTAGCTGGGACTACAGATGCACATCACAACAGCTGGCTAATTTTTCTATTTTTTGTAGAGATGGGCAACATCTCACTGTGTTGCTCAGGCTGGTTTTGATCTCCTGACCTCAAGCGATCCTCCTGCCTCTGTCTCCCAAAGTGCCAAGATTATAGGTGTGAGCCACTGTACCTGGCCTGACTCCACCATTTTTATAAAAATGATATTGTGACCCATTATTATGACCCCAGACAATGTTTGAACAAAAGTATTTTCATTAGAATTATGCTAGCATTTATGAGTTCTCAAAAAAGTATTTTCTGGAATAAAGATAAGCCAATGCAATACCTTTATTTTCTAAACGGTGCAGTTAATCTGTTTGTCATTTTGTTTTTCCATTTTCCATTAAATTTTCCAACATCATTTTAAACAGGATAAATTATTTATATTCTGTTATATTTAATAACAAAATCTGATTAGCTGATTTTTGTCCAGGTGAGTTTTCTTTTCTGCTTATTATTTCTACTGGACAGAAAAAAGTGGATTGCCTGGGTGTAGTGGCTCATGGCTATAATCCTACCACTCTGGGAGGCCAAGGTGGGTGGGTTGCTTGAGCTCAGGAGTATGAGACTAGCCTGAACAAGGGCAAGACCCCTTCTCTACTAAAAATAGAAAAATCAGCCAGCCCTTGTGGTGGGTGAATGTAGTCCCAGCTACTCAGGAGGCTGAGGCAAAATCACTTGAGCTCAGGACTTTGAGGTTGCTGTGAGCTAGGCTGATGCCACAGCACTTTAGCCTGGGCAGCAGAGTGTGACTCAGTCTCAAAAAAAAAAGGAGTACAAAAAACAACCCATATGTATACCATATATATTTATTTAATGAAGTTCAACACATAGCTGTTAAATTCTTACTAGGAGGAAGGCAGGATACGAGGTATTACAAGGAACACGAAGAAGAATAATAGTCTCTACCCTGAAGAAGTTTGTAATCCAGGCGATCTAATAAATATAAACTGAACATATAGCATATTGCTCAATATATTGTTCAATATAGCATATTGTGCTATCAAAAGTAGACTTGTATTAATACACAAGTATTTGGTATTAATAGAGATACTATTAGCACAATTTATATTTGCACATATTTTTACCTGTTTGTTAGCAAACACAACCAGAGGAAGAATGGGGTTTGCTCCAATTAGTCGATGAAGGTATTTCTTCGCTTCAGGTAATCGGTTATGATCTGCTGAATCCACCACAAAGATCAGCAACAAACCTTTGGACAGGTACATTTCCCAGTAGGAACGGAAAGGTTCACTGCCACCAACTACAGAGAATAGTAAAGGGAGAAGACAAAAAAAAAGAAGAAAAATCACAGAAGTGTCCATGGAGGGAGTAGGCAGGGCACATCTAAATCTCTGAACATTGGACAGGTGTTCTGATAAAAAAAAAAACACCACCACGTGAGAGTGTATCTGATTCTAAAAGGGACCAGAGGAAATCCACGCACACATTTGTTTATGCAGGAGACTGAAAACCAATTTCATTGCCCTTCCGTATTTCCCTTCACCTTGTATTGAATAGTCTCTCTTTTTCCCAGTGGACTCTCTCGTCTATTCTGGTGGTAATTTTGTTCCTCCTTGTGCCAACAACACATAACCTTAATTTTGTAGCTTTATAACAATATCTGGTATTTGACAGGACAAGCCTGCCTTTCTTTTCTTTTTTGTAGAGACAGAGTCTCACTGTACCGCCCTCGGGTAGAGTGTTATGAGGTCACACAGCTCACAGCAACCTCTAACTCTTGGGCTTACGTGATTCCCTTGCCTCAGCCTCCCAAGCAGCTGGGACTACAGGTGCCCGCCACAACACCCGGCTATTTTTTTTGTTGCAGTTTGGCCAGGGCTGGGTTTGAACCCGCCACCCTCTGCATATGGGGGCCAGCGCCCTACTCACTGAGCCACAGGCGCCGTCCTGCCTTTCTTATTTATTACCTCATGTGTCTTGGCTTTCTTCACATCTTTAATGTTCTATGAAATCTTTTGATGCAGTTTATCACTTTTTAAAAATTTTATTGGAATTGAATTGTAGCTAAACATCAATTTGGGGCGAATTAATATCTTTTTGATGTAATGTCTACCTACCCATGAGAACTGTATAATGTCTCCATTTTTTTAGGTCTTCTTTCAGTGTTTTTCAATGACATCTACAACTTTTCTTCAGAGACAGGCATGTCTTTTGTTAGATTTATTTCCATATAAACTATATCTTTATTGATATTGAAAAATGGTACCTTTTATAAAAGTATATTACCATATGTTGGTGATTATAGAGATGTAATTAATTTTCTTTTCTAGAGATGAGGTCTCACTCTGTCACCCCGCCTAGATTGCAGTGGTGTGATCAGAGCTCACTGCAACCCCAAACTCTAGGGCTCAAGCAATCCTCCTGCCTTAGTTTCCCAAGTAGCTGGAAAAACTATCTGGGCATTGTGGTGGGCACCTGTAGTCCCAGCTACTTGGGAGGCTGAGGCAAGAGGACTGCCTGAGCCCAAGAGATTGAGGTTGCTATGAGCTATGACATCACAGCACTCAAATAAAAATAAAAAATAAAATCACTTGGGAGGCTGAAGCAGGTGAACTGCCTAAGCTCACAGGTTTAAGACCAGCCTGAGTCAGAGCAAGACTCCGTCTCTAAAAATAGCCAAGCATTGTGGCAGGTTCCTGTAGTCCCAGCTACTTGGGAGGCTGAGGCAAGAGAATTGCTGTGAACTATGACACCACAGCACTCTATTTAACTGCAATATAGTCAGAGAACATGGTTCATATTATGCTCTTTGGAATTTGTTAAGACTTGCTTTATTGCCCAGTATGCAGTGGATTTTGGTAAATGTTTCATGAATATTTAAGAAGAATGTGTTTCTTAGCTTTGGATATAGAAATTTTTTTTTTCCTTGAGACAGAGTTTCACTATGTTGCCCTCAGTAGAGTGCCATGGCATCACAGCTCACAGCAACCTCAAACTTTTGGGCTTAAGTGATTCTCTTGCCTCAGCCTCCCAAGTAGCTGGGACTACAGGCACCTGCTACAACGCCCGGCTATTTTTTGGTTATAGTTGTTATTGTTGTTTGGCAGGCCCAGGCTGGGTTCGAACCCACCAGCTTTGGAATATGTGGCTGGCACCTTAGCCGCTGAGCTACAGGTGCCAAGCCTGGATGTAGAATTTTATATTGTCAATTATATCAAAGTAGTTAATTGTGTTCAAATTTTGCATATCTTTGCTGAATTTTTTCTGCTCTATCCTCTCAATGATTAACAAAGACCTGTTGAAATCACTCACTCCAATGGTGGATCTGTCCATTTCTCCCTACAATTCAATCCCCTCTTTTTCCTTCCTTTCTTTTCTTCTTTCTTCATTTTTAACTTCTTATATTTTGAGACTATATTCTTAGCTGTATATTTGGTAAAAAAATATTTGCTGTATATCTTCTGGGTCAGTTGAAACCTCTTTTCCTACTAATGCTTTTATCTTAACGATTTGCCAATAAGTTTGCAAATTTTCTTGCCCACCATTTTCTCTTATCAAATTGAAGATACATTCTACTGTCTTCTAGATGACTTTGTTATAATTGAGAAAATTGTTATCAGGTGAACTGACATCCCTTTACTCATCTTTTTTCTTTGGGTCTTTTTAAGGTGTTTTTTTTTTTTTCTTCTTCTTTGTGTTCTATAGTTTTATACTTCAACATGTCTAGATATAAGATATCATCTATTTCATAGAAATTAAAAGATAAATCACACACACACACACACCTTCCTGTATATGTTAATTCATGTTCTATCATTAGTTCTAGGAAGTTCTCAGCAGCTACCAAATATTATGCTCTGTTCTATTTTTCCTTTTGGAATACCTATTAGACAGATGTTAGACTCTCTCATTCTATATTACTTGTATCTTAAACTTGCTTTCAGAGTTTCCATGTATTTTTCTATCTGTTCTAAAATCTGGGGTACATTTTTCATATTTATGTACTAACTCACTGATTTAATTTCTAGATGGGTCAAACTTAATCTATTGTTCGGTTTTTATTATAATAATTATATCTTCATTTAAAAAAATGATACCTGGTCATTTCTGAGTTTGTTTTATGATTCCATCTTTCATTACTTACACTTTTTATTACTTTTAATATTTCAAACATAGGTATATTATATTCTGCATGTGATACTGTATTTGAGTCTAATATATGAAAACCTTGAAATATACATTTCCTGTTAATTGTTTCTGGTGATTCTCACTCACTGCGACTTATTTTCTTACCTTTGGGTAATTTTTTATTGTAAACTAAAATATAACCGATCTTGATTTATAGGACTACTTGGGGACCAATTTGGGGGTTCTTTGCTTCAGAATTAGAATCTGGGGGAGCTACTGATTTGGGAGCATGTTAGCCTCCTCCCAGGGGCTCTAGCTTCATGCGAAAGTCTCAGCTACTGAGACTTCCTATTTTGTCCCAGGCCCATGCAGAATATTGAATATGAATATTGGTATATGTCTCAAGAAGTTACCACTTTTGTCTTTGCTTACCTATAATGGCTGCCACTCTACTTTCAACTCATAAGTTGTTTTATTTTCTTTCTTTAGTGGGGTTGTTAGGGAGAGGGTGGAAATAGTACAGCAGGCAGCCTTGAAGATCTTCCTTACTTCCTACAGGTTCATCAATGCTTTAAAAAATAGATTTTTATGTCAGGCGAGGTGGCTGATGCCTGTAATCCCAGCCATCTGGGAGGCCCAGGCAGGCGGATCACTTGAGCTCAGGAGTTTGAGACCAGCCTGAGCAAGAGTGAGACCCTGTCTCTAAAAATAGCCAGACATTGTGGCGGGCACTTATAGTCCCCACTACTCAGGAGGCTGGGACAAGAGCATCACATGAGCCTAAGAGTTTGAAATTGCTATGAGCTATGATGTCATGGCACTTTACCAAGGGCAACAAAGGGTTTTAAACAGGCTCTTGCAGTGTTCAAGGAGAAAGGCTCTTCAAAGCTATTATGACATAAATTGAAGTCTCCCCATTCATTTTTACCACTGATTTTTAGTGCATAAGCCATAAGAATTTTTTTTCTTTTTTTTGTAGAGACAGAGTCTCACTTTATCTCCCTTGGTAGAGTGCTATGGCATCACAGCTCACAGCAACCTTCAACTCCTGGGCTTAGGCGATTCTCTTGCCTCAGCCTCCTGAGTAGCTGGGACTACAGGTGCCCGCCACAATGCCTGGGTTTTTTTGTTTTTTTTTTTTTTTGCAGTTTTTGGCCGGGGCTGGTTTTGAACCCACTACCCTCGGTATATGGGGCCAGTGCCCTGCTCACTGAGCCACAAGTGCCGCCCCAGCCATAAGAATTTTTTAAAATATTAAAATGGTCTATAGAATGTTGGAGAGATATAATCAAAGTTATATATTATTATTTCTATAAATAGGCTTTTACAATAAAACTTTGTCTTCCATCTCCTCCCTATCCCCCAAACACTCCCCATGTGTTACAATATACACACTACCCAATATAGACACCAGGGACATCACTGAACACCACTGGACGCTGTGTCCTCAAAAAAGACTCCTTAGAAGCCCTTCCTTGCGGCATTAAGAAAATTTACCTAACTTGATGGCTAAAATCTAGCCACTGTACAGATAAAAATATTTTAAATCTAATAAGTTGCAAGCTTAAACAGCTATTCTTCTTCAAGGTATTGAGGATTGTGACACAAATCTGGAACACAGTTGGCAGTTAATTCATTTTTGTTGAATATGTACTACTTGGCAGTCATTGTTGAATAAAACAAGCATGGCAAAGGCTCCTGTCTAGTTGGGCAGGCAGCTCATAAGTAAAAATTAAAAAGTGAATGTCATTAAAAACTTTATGGAGGAAGCAAATGGAGAAGAATGGGGGAACGGGTGGCGCCTGTGGCTCAGTGAGTAGAGTGATGGACCATATATGGAGGGTGCAGGGTTCAAACCCGGCCCCGGCCAAACTGCAACAAAAAAATAGCTGGACATTGTGGCGGGCGCCTGTAGTCCCAGCTACTCAGGATGCTGAGGCAAGAGAATCAGTTAAGCCCAAGAGCTGGAGGTTGCTGTGAGCTGTGACGCTACAGCACTCTACTGAGGGTGACAAAGTGAGACTCTGTTTTTTTTTTTTAAAAAGAAGAAGAATGGGGGAACATATTTAGAAAGAATTAGTTGACAGGGCCATTTAAGCTAATATGAGTACGTTGAGGAGCAAGTCATCCAGGGCAGGGCAGGGCGGGGGTAGTAAAAAGTATTTCCTATGGGAGGCACACCCCAGAAGGCCCCTGACAGAAGCAAGAAAGGAAGGAAGGAGTACAGTATGTCTGGAATTCCATGAGGAGGTTGAAGAGGAGGGAGTTTAGGAAGGGACTTCTGGGCCATCACAAAGACTCTGGATTTTATCCCAAGCATGAGATCTCCATTGAAGAGTTTTAAGTTTGCAAATGATGGGCTTAAATATAGTGTTAGAGTATTTCTCTTCACAAATGGGTGGAAGATAAAAAGGTGACTGCGATAATTTAAGTAAGAAATGATGGTGTTTCTGACTCACATGGGAGCCGTGGAAAAGGATCCAAGATAGGCTTTGGAGATGGAAAAATTCAGTGTCTTACTTGTTGACTGGAGGTGGGGACAGGAGGAGGAATCAAGAGGGACTTTTAGTTCTCTGGCTTGAGCAATTTGATGGTTGTGGAGCCATTTATTGACCAGAGTATTATAGGAAAGGAACAGATATGGGAAAAAATAAATATTTTGTTTGAATCATGTTAGGTTTGAGAGGCCAATTAGAAATTGAGGCGGAGCTATAAGGAGACATTTGGATATGTTTGGGTTCAATAGATACATTTGGGAGTCAATAGCACATAGATGGTATTTAATGCCTTGAGGATGAATGAAGTCATGCAAGGACAGAGGGTAAAGAGAAGACTAAAGGACAACTTTGGGTTTCAGCCACAGTTAGACAGGTGGTAACTCCAGAATCGCTATTCAGTAGGGGCTTCTGGACTGCCCTCCTGTTAGAAGAGATTTGAGACTCATCTATAATACCAGGACTAGTACTTATGCTGCGTGTTTATCTGCAATAGTACAGAAAGGAGACTGATTACGGGAGATTATAGGAGGGATGCAAAAGCCTTCCTCTAAATTCCCTTTATCACCACTGCCACAAGGAGCAAATAAAAAACCGTAACACGCTCCCCACCCCATAGTACATCCTTGTATTAAACTACACACACGTTCTAAAAGTCTAGGAAAATCTGATCCAGCATGATTTTCCACAAGGACCCAATACTGATAACATCATGATGGTTTACTATATAATGAAACGTGGCTGCCTTATAACTAGGAAGCGCTTACTCTCTAGGAACTCCATCTGACTGTCTTCGATGTTGATACAAACTGCATTGAAACCTTGGGTGGGTGCCTCACTGTGCTGGACTCTGTTTGAGGCTAGAGAGTGGAGGACACTGGTTTTTCCTGCTCCATCCAGGCCCAGCACTAGGATCTGCTTATTTTTCTCCTGTGAAATGAAAGATAAACCAATAAGTAAACCTTTACTCTCAGGGTCTTGTTTTACTGGCTCCTGCTGGAGTTCAATAACATTCTTGGCCTGCTGGAGTCCAATAACATTCTTGAAATTGTGAACACAATTTCATAAGTCTAGAACAAACTATACCAATCAGTTAATATTTTCTAATTACCCGTGAGTTACGGGATATTAATTTCATATTCCTTCTCCATCCTCCAATTCCTAGTCAATCAAATCAGTATTTATAGGAGAAGCCATAGATCATAGGGCTAATTTTCGGACTTTGTTTTGCTTTTTGAGTTTATGGCCATTGGAGATTGCACCAGCATTCAGTGTGTTGCTCAGGGTCTTGGGACCTCCATGGTGCATGCATGTAGATAGCGTCACTCAGCACTTAAGAATCTAAAGCAGTGATTTTCAACTTGTGAGCCATGAGAGAATCTTAGGTGTGCCACAAAAACTTTTAAAGATCATTAATTAGGCTCGGCACCGGTAGCACAGTGGTTATGGCACCGGCTACATGCACCAAGGTGGCGGGTTGGAACCCAGCCTAGGCCAGCTAAACAACAATGACAACTGCAACAAAAAAAATATAGCTGGGCATTGTGGCAGGTGCCTGTAGTCCCAGCTACTTGAGAGGCTGAGGTAAGAGAATCGCTTAAGCCCAAGAGTTTGAGGTTGCTGTGAGTTGTGACGCTATGGCACTCTACTGAGGGCGACATAGACTCTGTCTCAAAAACAAACAAACAAAAAAATCATTAATTATTTTTAAATGAAGTTCAAAGTACAGTTAAGTATATTCTCTCTCTCTCTTTTTTTTTTTTTTTGTAGAGACAGAGTCTCACTTTATTGCCCTTGGTAGAGTGCTGTGCCATCACAGCTCACAGCAACCTCCAACTCCTGGGCTTAGGAGATTCTCTTGCCTCCCCAGTAGCTGGGACCATAGGCACCCACCACAACGCTCGGCTATTTTTTGTTGCAGTTTGGCTGGGGCCGGGTTTGAACCCACCACCCTCAGTATATGGGGTTGGCGCCCTACGCACTGAACCACAGGTGCCACCCAGTATATTCTCTTTTTAACTCTTTTTTGGGTCGGCATAATTTAAATGTGCCATGGAAGTTTAACTACAGGTTAGAGTGTGCCCTGAGATAGAAAAAGGTTGAAAAAACACTAATCTAAGATGTCATATTATTATTAATGTCTCTTCTCTTCACCATTGAACAACTAGATTTTATAAGATCTTAGGGCCAGGCACCCCTCTTATACTTTTAATATAAGTATCATGATTAAGTGAAAAGGCTGAGGTTACAGAAATTGTTAAACTGGTTCCAGTCACCAATGACTACTTGGTTTAAAACCTGATGCTAAAACCTGACGAAGTGAAAGTGAGCTTCGAAAGAAGTATTCTACTAACATATCGGCCTTAAAAATTTTATGGCAAATGATTGAAGGACAAGAAGGGAAGACCAGGCCAGGCATGGTAGTTCATGGCTATAATCCTCGCACTCTGAGAGGCCAAGGCAGGTGGATTGCTTGAGCTAAGGAGTTCGAGACCGGCCTAAGCCAAGAGTGAAACCTTGGCTCTAAAAAAATAGCCAGGCATTATGGCAGGCACCCCAGCTGCTTGGGAAGCTGTGGCAAGAGAATCACTTGAGCCTAAGAGTTTGAGGTTGCTGTGAGCTATGCCGTCATGGAACTCTAGCCTGGGCAACTCTAGCCTGTCTCAAAAAAAAGAAAAACAGAAGGTTTGAAGTGTTCAGAAATGTGGCTTCCACGGTGCACATTTTAATGAAAATGGTAAATGAGCAACAGTACAGCCCTACATTTCATTAATTCTAAGATGCATATTTGTTTCCATACTTTCACATCTCTGAAATCACTGAAATCAGTGATTTTACAATCACACGAGCCATATTTTGATTGGCAGCATATCTTTCCTTTGTTAGTGGTACCTGAAATAATGCCATCTGAGATCCTATGAAATACTGTGTTAAAAACAATTCCCCACTCCCTATCCAAACATATTGCTGTCCCTAACCCCATCTCACCTAGAAATTCTGCACTCACCCATGCTTTACATTTGGTTTATATTTTTACTCTAAAACACATCCTTCCTTGTGTTTATCATTTCCTAAGAAAAGCTGAGATTGGCTCGGCACCCATAGCACAGTGATTATGGTGCCAGCCACATAATGGTGGTGGGTTAGAACCTGGCCAGGGCCAGCTAAATGAAAATGACAATTGCAACAAAAAAATAGCCAGGCATTGGGGTGGGCGCCTGTAGTCCCAGCTGCTTGGGAGGCTGAGGCAAGAGAATCGCTTGAACCCAAGAGTTTGAGATTGCTGTGGGCTGTGACGTCAGGGCACTCTACCCAGGGCCACAGCTTGAGACTGCACGCTCTCCCCCAAAACAAAAAGAAAGAAAAGCTGAGATTATCGTAAATCAAGAGTTCAAACACTCAATACCACTGTTTTTTGTCAAAAGTTATTCCTCTAGCCACATATGTAATCCGCCTTTTAACAGAGATCAAATCTATTAATCACTCAAATTGTTTAGAACCAGAAGGCAGTTCCGTGTCAAGCTGGCTCAGGAACTCTGGGCGCACAAAGGCCGTCGAGCTGGCTCAGGAACTGTAGGAGCACAGAGGCCATCCAGCTGGCCTAGGAACTCTAGGAGCACAGAGACCCTCGAGCTGTCCCAGGAACTCTAGGAGCACAGAGGCCGTCAAGCTGGCCCAGGAACTCCGGGCGCACAGAGGCCCTCCATCTGGCCCAGGAACTCTGGGCGCACAGAGGCCTTCCAGCTGGCCCAGGAACTCTGGGCGCATAGAGGCCGTCAAGCTGGCCCAAATATTGCCCCGTCTGGGCACTGGTGGTCTGAAAACAATGCCGACCACAGCATTGGTGGAAAGGAGCCAGAGAGCCTGAAAACACATCCTGCATAATCACAGGGACATTTGCACTAGAATGTTTATTGCAGCTCAATTCACAATCGCTAAGACTGGAAGCAAATTAGTGCCCATCCGCTCATGAATGGATTAACAAACTGTGATACATATATACCATGGAGTATTACTCAGCCATAAAAAAGATGGAGACTTTACATGGAGGTGAAGCACATTCTTCTTAGTAAATTATCACAAGAAAGGAAAAGGAAGTTAAGTATCCAAAATACTCAACAATAACATGAAAGCAATATATAAACAACTACATGCCCACAGTAAAGAAAAACACAAATATATTGTAGTGAGGGGGGAAGGGAGGACGAGGGGAGAAGGGAGAGTGGTTGGCAAGTTCTCCCCTATGTGCAATGGAAGGGTGTACAGCACACACCCCCGGTGAAGGGCTCAGCTACAGCTTCACCTTTACCTTAGAAACAAAAACAGTGAAACTAAACATTTGTACCCTCATATCAATTTGAAATAAAAAATTAAATTAAAAAACACATCTTGCGTAAATTCAGGAACGCGGCCCCTTCTAACAAAGAAGGGGAGGGTTGGGGGCTGGTTTCTAAGTGTCATCAGGGAGCTTATGCTCTGCGGTTGAGCGCAGGCAAAGGCCGTTCCCGCTGAGATCCCTCGTCCCCGGCACTGGCGTCTGGAGGGTTAGGACACGAACAGGGCCGGGGCGAGAGTGCGCAGGGGTCGGGAAGGGGTGGCGACGCGCGGCTCCGGGCGGCTCCGGGCTGGGCACAGGGCGATCCGAGGGTGCGCGCGGCCGGCCGCGGACGTCACAGAGCCGGCGCTCGGGCCCGCCACCCAGCGGCCTCGGGGCCCCGCCGCCTACCGGAGGATGGAGCTGGGTCTCCGTCAAGGCGCTGATGCTCGTCTCTTCCTCTTTTTTGCACTGGGGTGGTTCCTGCTCTTTCTTTGCCTCCTCCCTTTTCTCTCGACTCCGTTTCTCTTTCTCCTCTTTTTTCTTACCCTTCTCCTCCTTCCCTTTCTCTTTCCCCTTAATCAGCTCCCCCGACGCCTTCCTTTTCTCGTCCTTTGCTTTCCCCCTAATTTTCTCCTTCTCGGTCTCCTTGCCCTTCTCCTTCTTCTTCACTTTGCCCCTCTCCATCCCGCAGTTGCTGTCTCTTTCCTCCCCCGCGCGCCCGCGCGCTAGAGCGCAGCCCTGGGTCCAGCCGGTGTGGCTCCCGCGGCGACGCGCTGGGGACGTAGAGCCGCGTGGCGTACACGGCCCCCGCGGTCACCGCCGGCCTGACGCGCACGGACGGCGGCCCGCGTCTCCCCGGCGGAGCAGCCGGCTCTGAACCCGAGGAGTCCTGGAGCGTTTGCCTCGGAAAGCTGATCACCTCGGTAGGAAAAGCGCTCCTAGGCGTCTCCTGCTAAAGGGCGCGCGACAGGGTAGCGACATTCTGTCGGGCCAGGCAGTGTGTAGCTGAATCGTTTTCCACGCAGACCGCGTGTCGAGCGATCTTAGAGTCTGACCTCTCTGGCTTCAATCCGGAGCCAGCTCAACCGATGTGTCGCCGACCTGCAGATTCCTTGGAACGCCAGAACCCTGAACACCCCCAAATTTCCTGCCTTCCTCCAGCTTGCAACCGTGAGCCTGGAAAGAAAGGTCATGTACACTCCTCCTGTCTGTCCCGTGTAAGCTCCACTAGGAGTGTCTGAGGCTGCTACCCAGGATTGCTGGTTAAGGATAAATTAAAGAACATGGATGGGATAGGTTGTTTAGAATTTGTCGTATTTCCTTTTTAAAAAATTCCTTGGAGAGAAAAAAAAATTCTTTGGAGAGTAATCAGACTGATAAAATCATAGCTGCCAGTAATGCCAGGTGTTAAAACCCAAACTAAACAAAACAGGCTGGTCACCTGTAATGATCTAATATGTAGCAAATGAGGCACCTCCAAGAGCTTTTCAAAGGTGGTATAATATTTCTTTTCTTTCTTTTTTTTTTTTTTTTTGCAGTTTTTGGCCGGGCTGGGTTTGAACCCATCTCTGGTACATGAGGTCGGCACCCTACTCCTTGAGCCACAGGCGCCACCCCCTGTAATATTTCTTACACTAGTTGAGAAGCATCTGTACCGTTCTTTTTATTATCTTGTTAAGCTTAACTTTTTAGTTAAGATCATAATTTAACCCAATTACTTTTTAATAAACAGATCCTTTATCAAATCTGTTTAAAATAGATTTGCAAGGAACAATGAATGAATGGCAGGTTCCAGAAAGCCTGAGTGATGCGATACTTTTGGTTTTTTTTGTTGTTGTTGTTGAGACAGGGTCCCACCCTATGCCCCTGAGCAGAGTGCAGTGGGCGTGGTAGCTCACCACAACCTCAGACTCGGGCGGGCACCCCACTGCCTCAGCCTCAGGAAGCCGCTGGGATTACAGGCGCTCGCTGTGGCGCCTGGCTGGGTTTTTCCATTTTTTTCATGAGTCGGGGTCTCACTGTCACTCAGGGGTCTGAACTCCTGAGCTCAAGCAATTCTCCCTCCTCAGCCTCCCACAGTGCTGGGATTACAGGCGTGAGCCATCGTGCCCGCGATGCAATAGTTTTTAAGGTTAGCTCTTCCCAGTAGTGTTGAAAATGCTGCCCTTAGTAACAACATGATGAATTTTCTGTGGAGACTTACCTGGTTTCTCTCAATCCCACTAGATTAGTTTTGTGGCTGTGTTAGAAGGGATAGGACACACAATTTTAGAGAGTTGGCTTAAAATTCTTAGATTCACTAACCAGGAAGTCCTCATAAAATCCTAACACCCAAAATACCTTCATCGATATTTACTGCTACAATATTTTTATTTTAAAATGAACCACAGTGAATGGATGTTATCAATACTGGTTTTTATAAATGTATACATACACACACACATATATACATACAAAATATATGTCACTGTTAAAGAATTGTCAAAAAGAGGAAATAATTTAGAAAGTTAATGTCTTTATACTTGATTTGACAATTATAACTCATTTATTTGAAGTTTCAGTTGGTTGCTTATTAATGACTAATACCAATGGTTCCAGGTAACAATGACCAGATAGAGAACTATAAGTTGTTCTCTATTGTTTTCTGTTGTGCCTTGGTTCAAAATTTTCAACAATGGATAGTTTTTGCCAAGATTTTGTTGCTTGGTTAAACTAAAAAATGATCATCCCTCACCACAGAAATTGAATGGAATCCCAAATAACAAATTTACTAACAATTATTCCTATTAGTAAACAGAAATAGTAAATATATTCCTATGGGGTATATATTCAGAAGGAATAAATATCTGTTACTCTTACCAAAAGACTGTTCTCTGTAGAGCTCAAAATAAGTATTATGCCATAATAAATCATTCTTATTTTTAAAAGATCTCTTGTGCATATGCCGCTGCAGATTCCAATTATGCTAAATAGAAAGGCAACACCTTTCTGTTCATTTCTTGCCTTGTAAAGGGGGAAGCTTTTTTAAAAATTTTGAAGAAGTTTCAATAGATAGGTTCAGAGTCAAACATAGCAGCACTTTATTAACAAAGATGGAGTAATATGATCACAAGGAAATACTCATAAGTCTAAATTAAATGATACCTTGGGCAGCACCGACTGAATACGAACAGGGGTAGGCATCCTGATGTGTCTGTCTCATAGCTGTTCAATGTGAAAATGGCTGGTAAGCAAGGAGAGACAACAGCAACATTTACACCACAAATTGACCGCAAAATGCTCAATTACTTTGAGAAAGGTAATGAATGGTCATAATCCATAACTATAAAGAGTATCTATGAAATGGGCCAAACATCCCATAAGATTTTAATACTCTGTGATATGGAACTCGGGTACTATTTCCTCTCTATGTAAGAAGTCTTTGCTCATGTTTTCACAGTCCAAATAAATCCCATCTGACCTCAGAACACCGGATCTAAGAGGCAGTTTCTTGCAACATTGACATAGTTTCCTTGAGGCCTTTCATAGTGCTAAATCAGCATGTTACGGGATCTGAAAATGATCAGGGGCACAAAGGAGCCATATATAAACAAGAAAATTATCTCATATTCCAGTATCACATGACAGATTTTATGGTCAAAAGGATTTAAGAAACTTATTTTTCTTGTGGCCACTCATTTAATGAAGTGAAGAACACCAGGTATTAATAAAGGTCCCTTTCTGTCACACGGTATTTCTAAGTGGATATTTCGGAATGCTCAGAAGATTCCACTTTCAGTCTCCAAAGGCCTCCTAAGACATAATTTATAGTGGAACGTAAATAGGAATAAGTATTTTCAGACTAGTTGAAACAATGGAAGTAGATTCTGTTTAAATCTTGGGACGCTTTGGATAACAAGCCTTGTTTGCAAAACTGAACAAGCATCAAATCAATACACAAAGGATGCAATAGATACCAAGGTAGACAAATGCCCAATTATTTTTAGTACTCATAACCTGTTGAAAGCTGGGCAGTACAAATAGGCCAAATCTCAGTAGGCAGAGTTTAAGAAAGATGTCCTATTTGATGCACAAGAAATTATTTTATGAAAATATGGAGAGAGAAGAGGGGGTAGTTCTGTGCTTCCAGCTGTGTTACCTTTATTATGTTCCTAGTGTCTCTGAGACTAGTTTCAAAACAGCCCACAAGAAGAATGTTCTAATCACCAGCCACCTTTTCCACCTTTCTTCTTTTTCTGTTGCTGTTTCTTTTTTGTTGCTGGAGCCCCTGCAGGTTTCTGGTGTCTTGGGGGTATGATGTTACTTGCAGAGGCAGATACTGTTGCTGCACTGCCAGGTCTTGGGGAAGTGGGTGGACTGCTCACAGTTTTACTGGCATCCCTAAAATTGTCAAATCAGATAAGTTTTGGTCATTTGTATGTTTGACAAAGGAAAAGCCTATAAAAAAAGTATGTACATGGATTTTACTTATCACTCCTAACACTTTCCCACACATTTTCTTTCAAATACAATTTTTACTTTTTTACAATTAAAAGTGGTATATGGTACATGCCAACTTTTAGAAAGATTAGAAAATAAAACATTTTATTTTATTTTATTTATTTATTTATTTTTTGAGACAGAGCCTTAAGCTGTCACCTTGGGTAGGGCGCCGTGGCATCACAGCTCACAGCAACCTCCAACTCCTGGGCTTAAGCCATTCTTTTGCCTCTGCCTTCCAAGTAGCTGGGACTATAGGCACCCACCCCAATGCCCAGCTATTTTTTGGTTGTAGTTGCCACTGTTGTTTGGCAGGCCTGGGCTGGATTCGAACCCGCCAGCTCTGGTGTATGTGGCTGGCACTTTAGCTACTTGAGCTATAGGCACTGAGCTAACTAAACATTTTAAAATGACTTATAATTCTTCTGTTTATCTAGAATACTTATTTAGTTAAATGACTCAGTGTATTTAATTTCCTTCTGAAACTAGTTTTTCTTTTAGTTTTTACAATACAATCAAATAGTTTTAAGTATTTACAACAGAATATAATCAAATCAGAAATATATTTTCTTTCCTTTATAGAGCATATTGCAAACATTTATGAAAGATACATCACTATACCTTTCATATTTAACATATATTAACAGATTCTCGCTAATAGCCTTGAGCTGATTTCTGAAACAAACAGCTGCGTTCCAAGTGAGCTAAACCTTGCAGCAATAACTTACAGTTCAGATGAAGCTCCTGCAGTTGCTCCCTGGGTCCCTTTCCCTATCTGATCCTTCTTTTTACCCTTCTTTCTTCCTCTGTAGTAAGAACGTTCCCGCATTGGTAACCATCTTTCTGGATCTGGGGTAACCTTTGGGTCATAATTCTTAGGCAGTTTTCCTATACAATAATTGATAAAGAAAAGATGTTTCCATAATATATTCAAGATAATCTGTTTAACAATGTATCAAGCCTGGGAATAAACAACAATATAACTGAAATATTGGGCAGTGCCTGGCTCAGTGGGTAGGGTGCCGGCCCCATATACCGAGGGTGGTGGGTTCGAACCTGACCTCGGCCAAACTGCAACAAAAAATAGCCGAGCGTTATGGCAGGCACCTGTAGTCCCAGCTATTCGGGAGGCTGTGGCAAGAGAATCGCCTAACCCCAGGAGGTGGAGGTTGCTGTGAGCTGTGACACCACAGTACTCAACCCAGGGTGACAGAGTGAGACTCTGTCTCAAAAAAAAAAAAAAAAAAATACACACACACACATATATATGACTGAAATATTACTAAATCTGAGAAAGTTTTGTGCAACCTAGCAAGGGAAAAGTCTTATTTCCAGGCATGACATAAAATTCAGAGGACATAAAGGAAATCTCACAGATATAACTCTATAAAAATTTTTTTAAAGATTTCTTTCTTTTTATCTTTTTATTTTTTAGGCAGAGTCTCACTCTGTCACCCTTGGTAGAATGCTGTGGCATCATAGCTCACAGCAACTTCCAACTTCTTAGCTTTGATCCTCTTGCCTCAGCCTCCCAAGTAGCTGGGACCACAGAAGCCCACCACAATAACTGGTTATTTTAGAGATGGGGTCTCACTTTTGCTCAGGCTGGTCTTGAACATGTGAGCTCAAGTGATATGCCCGCCTCGGCCTCCCAGAGTGCTAGGATTACAAGCATGAGCTACTGTGCCCGGCCAAAAGATTTATTTCTAAAAATTTAAAAATGTACATACTGAGTAACACTGAGTGGATTAAAATACTTAATACAGAAAGAATTCTTGCTAGTCAACCTGTAAATCACTCAAAGAAAAAATAGGCACAGTTAAGAGTATGCCAAGAGAAATAGAAGTTATTAGTCAGCTGAATTAGTTCAACCTCACCAATTAAAAATGAGAAGCATAAAAAAAATTCTATCAGTAATACCCAGTGTTGGTGAAATGGTTAAAAACACTCAAACACTACTGGCAGAAATGTATACGGCATTTATGGAGAGCATTGTTCTTTTTGGCAGAGATGTTGCTCTCGCTGTATTGCCCAGGCTGGTCTTGAACTCCTGACTTCAAGTGATCCTCCCGCCTCAATCTCCCAAATTGCTAGGACTACAGGTATGAGCCACCACACCTGGCATGGGAAATGATTTAATTTGGTAGTACCAGTCAAAATTTATAGACTTCTAGAAATTTGTCCTACAGATGCCCTTAAGACAGAAAATATTAAAAATGTTCTCTCTTATGCCTGTAAACCTAGCCCTTTGGGAGGCCAAGGTGGGTACATCGCCTGAATTAAGGAGTTCAAGACCACCTTGACCAAGAGCAAGACCCTGTCTCTACAAAAAAAATGTAGAAAAAATTAGCTGGGTGTTATGGCGCACATCTGTAGTCCAAGCTACTTGGGAGGCTGAGGCAGGAGAATCGCCTGAACCCAGGAGCTTGAGGCTGCTATGAGCTATGACACCACAGAACTCAACCCAGGGTGACAGAGTGAGACTGTCTCCCCCCCCAAAAAAAAAGAATATTCTCTGTGTTATTTTATTTTATTTTTTTGTAGAGACAGAGTCTCACTTTATGGCCCTCGGTACAGTGCCGTGGCATCACACAGCTCACAGCAACCTCCAACTCCTGGGCTTAAGCGATTCTCTTGCCTCAGCCTCCCCAGTAGCTGGGACTACAGGCGCCCGCCACAACGCCCAGCTATTTTTTGGTTGCAGTTCAGCCAGGGCCAGGTTTGAACCCGCCACCCTCGGTATATCGGGCCAGCGCCTTACCGACTGAGCCACAGGCGCCGCCCTCTCTGTGTTATTTTTTAAAATATCAAAACAACTTAAATGTCTATCAATGAGAATGACTAAATCAATCATACTATACCCACATTATAATAAGCTATATAATCAGGTTAAAAAGTGAAGTATATCTACAGTTAATAATCTGTAAAAATGTCCTTCACAATTCATTCTAAAGGATTAAAATAAAATACCCTGACTAAGCATGCAAGTGTATAATTATGTATATGTTTCTGTATACAAAAAACAGTGAAGTAATCATCTTTGGGAGCATAAATTTGCAATAGGGAATTTTCCACAGTTTATACCATTCTACAATAATAAACATCAATTACCTTTTTTTGTTTTGTTTTGTTTTTAGAATAAACATACATGACTTGCAAGTTTTAAAAATTGCTTATCTGGGAACCACAAAAATAGAAAAGTAAAACTGAAGGTTATTACTTCCTACAGTTACCAGCTAGTTTCTTGTAGTATTACCAATACGTAAAACAAACACTGAATTTTTACCAATTTCCAAGTACTATGACAAAGAACTGTAAGATAGTTAAAGATAGTGGATAGAATGGATGAAGAATGGGAGACAAGTTATTTTTTGTTTTTAGATAGGGTCTTGCTCTGCTGCCTGGGTTAAAGTGTAGAGGCATCAACATAGCTTACTGTAACCTCAAACTCCTCATCTAAAGCACTCCTCCTGCCTCAGCCACCCAGGAGCTGGGACTACAGATGTGTGCCACAACACCCAGCTAATTTTTTCTATATTTTCTGTAGAGACAAGGTCTCACTATTGCCTAGGCTATTGAACTGTTGGCCTCAAGTGATCCTCCTGCCTCAGCCTCCCAAAGTGTTGGGATTATAAACATAAGCCGATGTGCCCAGCTGGACAAAAGATATTATCAATAAAATTTTGGTGGGAAAACAAATGGAGTGGTAATAAATTTAGCTAAGACTTGGGAAACCTGTATCCTAAGATGGTAGTGGGCAAAATAAAAAAAAGTGTTGATTTATACTACAGACTCCCCCAAAACTCAGGAACAGGTAGATGGCTCCAGGGCACTTCTGAGTAGGTGAAGCCCAAGGCATAGTAATCTCATCCACTCTTGGTGAAGATTTAAAACCCAGTCCTAGTCAAGCCAATGCATGGTATCCCCCTGGTTAATGATTTAGGGCTGAACACTGACCTATGTTGGCCTAATCAGATTTATGAGAAAGGCTTGCCAAGTCTGGAGAGGTCCTTTTTGTCCCATTGGATATAAATGACAGATTTTTGGCCCTGTTTCCTATAAACACCTTTGACTCTAACAGGATTCAGTTTTGTGGACAACAGAACAAAGAGATACAAATACTGGATCAACCAATCTTGACGCCAATATTCTCTAGATCGCCAGTTTTATAAGTACAGGCAGTGCCTGAGTTATAAACATCCAACTGATGTATGATTCGCACTTAAAGTCAGAGGCTATTACAGGTAATAGGTAAATGTAATTGTTCCAACTTAAATCCGAATTCAATGTAAGAACAAAGTGACAGAAGCTATCTTGTTCATAACCTGGGAACTTCCTGTAGTCAATTTTTTAAAATCAGTTCGATGGAGTTTTATGATATTTGCTGCCAGAACATTCTAATGTGGAAGGGCTTACCAGGTACCAGATATCATTCTAAGAGTTTCATTGCATGTTATCTCCTTTAATCATCTAAGGTCTATTCTACCATATTCCATTTCACAGATGAAAAATGGAGGCAGGTTATGTTAAATAACGTGTCCACAGTCACAGAGTAACAAGAACTGGAGCAACAAACTGAAGTTAGGCACTCAAACTTGACAAGTACGCTCTTTAAAGTAATGAATGTTAACTACAGTCAAGACAAAATCAGTGCTCAAAGATACAAAAAGAGGAAATAGTATATTTATACCCAAAGATTTCCCTTATAGAAAGAAATCTGAGGATTTTTTTTAAAAAGCCTTACCCTTCTTTTTCTTCTTCTTCTTTTTTAAATCTCCCTGCCTACAAAGAGAAGGAAAACTATTATTATCTTTGTGAGAAAATATTTATAGAGCATTTTTATGTGTGAAAGAGTGAGTTGGGCAGTTTATTATAAAGGTATTTAAATTTGGAACCAGCTCCTCAAAGCAAACAAACTGCTGGGATTTTAATTCAGGTTAAAGTCAATCAAGCTTCAGATACTATAATTTTTGGAAGGTAAGTTTACAAAAGAGAGATGACAACTATTTTCAGAAAACAGATACAAATTACATTGAAAAAAATTAAGTGACACACATTAAGTCTACGTAAAAAGGTAAGTAATCTGCACAAACAAGAAAATCTACAATACTTTGGTAAACTACCCTAAGTTTGGCAAGGCTTTAGAGAATAAACTTACTCAGAAGAACATGTATAGGTAAAATACAAACAAACAACATCTCTGGAAAGCGATGCAAAACAAGTCAGATTGGTTATGACCCCAAGAAGGAGCAGGTAGGCAGGGGTGAGAGGAAAACTTTTATATCTTTTCAATTTATTAATTTTCTTTTAAATAATTAAAACCTATATTAAGTATACTGACAAAAAGGTACTGAGAAGGGCATAAGAAATCAAGAAAACACTGCTACCTAATTAAGCATTCTGAAAGCTATGTGAGAAGAGGAAGACATAAAAAATGTATCTCTGTGTATACTCAATCACGACATCCCTCTGTATCTCTGTGTATACTCAATCACGACATCCCTCTGTATCTCTGTGTATACTCAATCACGACATCCCTCTGTATCTCTGTGTATACTCAATCACGACATCCCTCTGTATCTCTGTGTATACTCAATCACGACATCCCTCTGTCACAGCAGTTCTCAAGCTGTGGGTCACCACCCACAGGGAACTGTAATAAAGGTTCGTGGCATCAGGAAGGTTGAGAACCACTGCTCTATAAGAACTATGAAACAATGAACTAAAAAGATGAGACGGCAACAACTTCTGCCAAAAGTTCATTCTGTGAGTCATTCAATTGTAAAAGTTCTTTCAAGATATCCTGAAGAAAAGAATTCAGTGTACGGTATCTTATTTTAGTGTTTCATCTCTTTTTTTTTTTTTTTTTTGTTTTTTTTGTAGAGACAGAGTCTCACTTTATGGCCCTCGGTAGAGTGCCGTGGCGTCACACAGCTCACAGCAACCTCCAACTCCTGGGCTTAAGCGATTCTCTTGCCTCAGCCTCCCAAGTAGCTGGGACTACAGGCGCCCGCCACAACGCCCGGCTATTTTTTTGGTTGCAGTTTGGCCGGGGCCGGGTTTGAACCCACCACCCTCGGTATATGGGGCCGGCGCCCTACTCACTGAGCCACAGGTGCCGCCCAGTGTTTCATCTCTTAACCAGATTTTGCAATAGTCCTCTAAATTATCTCCCTACAAATCACACTCCACAGCCATACCTACAATTTACCAAAGGTTCTCTGTAATTTCTTCTCTGCCTTTGCTCACCCTTTGCCTACCTCATCCTCTTCATCTTCCTTAGAGTCAACACAATTACCTTCTCCATGAAGCCTTTTGAAACCTCCCAGTAACTTAAGAATAAGTGATACTCCCTCTAGTATATTCCTCTGTATCCTGCAACCTTTATTGCAACTACTGTTTAAATTTATTTCCTTCTGCTGGATTTAAGTTCCATTGAGAGCAAGGACCATGGCTTATTTTCCGGTCAAGATCTAGCATAAACCTATCACATAATGTATCTTCAAAACAAACTAAAATGTTAGGATAAAATAAATGCCTGAACTCTGTGCCGCAATTTCAACACTTAAAAGTCAATGTAGATCTGGGCAGTGCCTGTGGCTCAAGGAGTAGGACGCCGGTCCCATATGCCAGAGGTGGCGGGTTCAAACCCAGCCCCGGACAAAAAAAGAAATCACAAAAAAAAAAAAAAAAAGTCAATGTAGATCTTAAAGACTGTCTAAGGAAAAGGAGAGAAAAGATTAAGGAATTAGAGAAGACTATATGTGTTCTTAATAGTTACCCAACCTTATTTTTGTGGAGAAAAAAATATGCTGAAAATATTTCAATGGGTATATTTGAGAATCCATTTAAGACCTGGCTGAAATTTATTTTATTTTGGGGTTCCTGATAAGGTTTGAAGTTGTAATCATATGATGAAATGGAATTTGGAATAATGTAACATCTTTGAAACTCTACTTCTTTATTAAAGTTTCTTCAAGTTATTATGAGGATGACAATGCTTTTTACCAGATAGTTTACAGTGGAGGAGATCAATCATGTATTAGTTGCTGATGTTTTTAAATTTTTTAATTTCTTTTTGTAGAGACAGAGTCTCACTTTATGGCCCTCGGTAGAGTGCCGTGGCCTCACACAGCTCACAGCAACCTCCAACTCCTGGGCTTAAGCGATTCTCTTGCCTCAGCCCCCCGAGTAGCTGGGACTACAGGCGGCCGCCACAACGCCCAGCTATTTTTTGGTTGCAGTTTGCCCGGGGCCGGGTTTGAACCTGCCACCCTCGGTACATGGGGCCGGCACCTTACCAACTGAGCCACAGGCGCCGCCCAATTTTTTAATATTTTTTAAGTCAGGAAACATTTAGATTTCAAAAGGCATTTCAAAAAAGGAGAAAAGAGTGAAGTTATAAAACTGAGAGAGTGCTTTGTCTCTTCCATGGTCTATTCATTCTTAGTCAAAATTAGAATCTTAAAATTTATTTATTTATTTTTTTAGAGACAGAGTCTCGCTTTATCGCCCTCAGTAGAGTGCCGTGGTGTCACAAACTCACAGCAACCTCCAACTCCTGGGCTTAGGTGATTCTCCTGCCTCAGCCTCTCGAGTAGCTGGGACTACAGGCGCCCACCATAAGGTCCAGCTATTTTCTTAATTGCACTTTGGCCGGGGCCAGGTTTGAACCTGCCACCCTCTGTATATGGGGCCAGCACCCTACCCACTGAACCACAGGCGCTGCCCAGAATCTTAAACATTTTACTGTAGGGCTCTGCCAACTGTTTCTTTAAGACGGAAACATAGAAGAATAAGAATCAGAATTTGACTTCTTCAATAAATGAAGCTGGTTAACCTTTTCTCCAAATCAGCAAAATAAATCACCTGAACTTTGATTCAGAAATACTAAATGATGTACTAAATATACATTAGTAACTCACAGGTAAACTAGGGCACATCCAGCCTATGGAATATAGTGCATAAAAAGGACGAAATAAGACTACATTTAATACACAGAAGATCTCTAAGACTTACTAAATAAAAGCAAGCTGGAAAACAGTAAGTACAATATAATCCCCTTTCTGTTAAAAAAAACAAAAAATAAACCAATCTAAGGAAAGTATTTGTAAATCACTTGTGTGTGTGTAAATGCAAAGAAAAAGACCTAGAAGGATTAATACCGGAGGTTAATTTGGGGCTGGAAGAAAAGGGGAAAAGAGGACCAAGAGCTGGGTACAGTGGAAGAGAAGGGAAAAAGAGCAAAGAGCACTAAAAGTTTATTCATAGGGGATTTTTTTTTTCTTTTTGAGACAGAGTCTCAAGCTGTCACCCTGGGTAGAGTGCTGTAGCATCACAGCTCACAGCAACCTCAAACTCTTGGGCTTAAGCAATTCTCTTGCCTCAGCATCCCAAGTATCTGGGACCTCAGGTGCCTGCCACAACGCCCGGCAATTTTGTTGTTGTTGTTGTAGTTGTCATTGTTGTTTTACCTGACCCAGGCCAGGTTTGAACCCACCAGCCTCAGTGTATGTGGCTGGGCCCTACCCACTAAGCTATGGGTGCTGCCCTACAGGGGATTTTTATAAGAATGTATTCTCAATTTTTTATATAATTTTAATTCAGCTTTAGAAAGGGAAATCAGAATATTGAAAGGATCTCTGCACTCTCACATTTACTGCAGCACCATTCACAGTAGCCAAGATTTGGAATCAACCTAAGTGTCCATCAATGGATGAGTGGATAAAGAAATTGTAGTACATGTGTAACAAAATATGATATAGCCATACCATTGTAAGAACTAAATCCTGCCATTTGCACAATATGGATGGAACTGGAGAACATTATGTTAAGTGAAATAAGCCAAGCACAGAAAGTGAAATTTGGCATGTTTTCCCTCATATATGAAAACTAAATATTAAAACAATTGATCTCATGGAAAAAGATAAATAGAGTGATGGATACCAGAGGCTGGGAAGGGTAATGGGGATAAATGGGGATAGGTGATGGATACAAAAATATAGATGGAATGAATAATAGTTGACAGCACAACCAAGTGACTATGATCAGTAATGTTAAGATACACCTTAAATTAACTCAAAGAGTGGAACTGGAATGTTCCTGACATAAATGATAAATGCCTGAGGTGATGAATAGCCCAAATATCTTGATTTAATACATATTGTATACCTATATCATAATATCACAAGTACTCTATAAATACAGGTACTTTGTACCCATAATAATTCAAAAATTAAGATAAATAAGTAAAATCACCATGAGAGAATGTTTCAATGAAAAACATTACCCTTGCTCCTTTGGTTGACTATCTCCAGTAACTTTTCCACCCTTCTTCCGGATGTAGGTAGCACCAGGAGAATTTTCAAGAGCCTCGACATCTACTTTTAGAGACATACTATCCGATGAGGGCAAGTGTTTACTAAGACTGGGATAGAATGGAGTTCAGGAACACTATGTATACATATACACACAAACACACATTAATTTTTTTTTTTTTTTTTTGTAGAGAGGCAGGAGAATCGCCTGAACCCAGGAGCTTGAGGCTGCTATGAGCTATGACACCACAGAACTCAACCCAGGGTGACAGAGTGAGACTGTCTCCTCCCCCCCCAAAAAAAGAATATTCTCTGTGTTATTTTTTTTTTTTTTTTGTAGAGACAGAGTCTCACTTTATGGCCCTCGGTACAGTGCCGTGGCATCACACAGCTCACAGCAACCTCCAACTCCTGGGCTTAAGCGATTCTCTTGCCTCAGCCTCCCCAGTAGCTGGGACTACAGGCGCCCGCCACAACGCCCAGCTATTTTTTGGTTGCAGTTCAGCCAGGGCCGGGTTTGAATCCGCCACTCTCGGTATATGGGGCCGGCGCCCTACCGACTGAGCCACAGGCGCCGCCCAATATTTTTTTATACACACATACATGTGCCAATATATCTATGCCAATAGAAAAAAACGTGTTTTTTTGTGTCAAGAGTTTCACTCTATTGCCCCAAGCTACACTGCCATGCCATCAGTCCAGTTCACAGCAACCTCAAGCTCCTGGTTCAAGCGATCCTCCTGCTTCAACCTCCCAAGCAGCTGGGACTACAGGTGTCTGCTATGACACTGGCTTATTTTTCTACTATTAGTAGAGATGAGGTCTCACTTTTGCTCAGGTTGGTCTCAAACTCCTGAGCTCAAGAGATCCTCCTGCTTCAGGCTCCCAGAGGGCTAGGATTACAGGTGTGAGCCCCTGTGCCCAGCCCTACTCTGTCTTTTATTGATACCCTTCAACAAAAGCAAAAAATGTTCTAAAATCTATACAACAAATCAGCAAGTCTTATCAATTATCTAGCATATACAGTATTCTGAAAGAACCTGAGGGGTCATGATTCAGTCATCTATTCCTTAACTCAGAGGTGTAGTCCAAAATGGTGGCATAAAGGAAACTCTATCCCAAAACAACTACCAAGCTTGTTAAACAGGCTTGTTCACTACAAAGGCTTTGACTTGAGACTGCTTAGCTTCTACCACCTCGTCTCAGTTTTTGGAACACACCCTGGTTAGAGGAGCATATATGATCCAAGCTTGATCACTCAGGGCCCTGAATCCTCTTATCAATAGTAACTGTTTGAGATGGGCTTGTGAACTAAATAGTTTCATCATAATAGCATTTCAGAATCATGCACATCTACCCACATAAAATATGCCCTTCCTTTTGCTTGGCTTGAACCTTGAGGAATATAGGCTGTAACCTGCTGACATTTTTTCTTCTGGATCAAACTATACCCCAAGTTGGATCTATCACTGCATTTTTCAATCACAATGATCACATTGATCAATACATCCTTTCAATCACATTGATCAAAACATTCTTATTTTTGTTTTTACTTTTACTAGTTAAAAGCGGGGTTTTCTTGTTGAAATTTACAACCAAAAAAGCCCTGGTCAAAATGTGGGCCTGGAAGAGCTATATTATGCTACTGGAGAACTGTCTGGAACAAACATCAAAAGGATACGCTTTGGCTTTCTCTGGATCTACAAGTGAGTAAGCAGAAATAAGCTGCGCCAGGGTATGAATATCCTTTGGATTTTGTCTAAAAGAAGAAATAAGAAAGTTATTGAATGCTTTAGAAAGCTGAAGAAAGTAACATGAACAAAGAAAATAGTGCCCTCATATTAAGTAGCAGCAATAACATGTGCCCTGATACATCTCCACCTTTCAGAACTTACTTCCACAGCTGTTCTAGGTCACTAATTGCCTCCTTTTTTCGCCCATATTTGAGTTTGAAGTTTGCAGCTTCTCTTATCAAGGACAAATGAGCAGGAGATTTAGGCTACAGTTTAATAAAAAGATAAAAATGTTTTAAGTTAAATAATTAGCAAGTCAATAAAGTTATATTCATTAGACATTTAAAAAATGGTCCTATCCATTAAATTCCTTATCTTAAATGCCTAGGACAAAAATCACACGTATAATAAGGAGCTGGACAGACAAATCAGTGTAAGTAATCACCAATTTAGGAATGTGAAACACAACCCATCTGTATTTAGATTATCTACAATTGGAAACATTCCCTTATCATCAAATCTTAAAAGATATGCCACCACGGTTATTCAAACATTAATTTAACAAAATACTTCCCAGAACACTGATGTCCCTCCAATACTAATAGTACTAACAGTGTAAAGGCCACCTGTGTGTGTGTGCATTTGTAGGCTGGATACTGCCTATGCAGATCCAGATCTATATTGGAAAAGGTGAAGCAGCGCCTATAAAATAGAACATGATATGGCTCGGTGCCCGAAGCTCAGTAGTTAGGGCAACCAGCCACATACACTAGGGCTGGTGGGTTCAAACCCAGCCCAGGCCTACTAAACAACAATGACAACTACAACAAAATAAAATAGCCAGGTGTTGTGTAGGGTGCCTATTGTCTGAGCTACTTGGGAGTTGAGGCAAGAAAATCACTTAAGCCCAAGAGTTTGAGGTTGCTGTGAGCTGTGACGCTACAGTACTCTACCGAGGACGACATAGTGAGACTCTGTCTCAAAAAAAAAAAAATAAATAAAAAACACGATAAATAATTTTTCCAAGTACTATTGTTCCACTAATTGTTACCATCCTGGGCTCTCCAGGCATTTGAGATGAGCCCTGGTATACGCAATCGTGTACTACTACCATTCTTATTTCTTGAGATGACACATATAGCTGCATGTACACATACAATAAAGAAGTTTTTCTTCCCATTTTACCATTATTCCTTATTTCTAGTAACTTTATTTGAATGTGGTGTACTGAAAAAAATGAATTTGATAGTCTAACAACATTCTGTTTTTAAAACAGTGACTTGCAATACTTCAGTTATCTGAAATTGAGTTTATTACTGCAGCTTTTAATTTTTATGTAAAAACATGTCCTCATAACATTTTACTCCATTTATTTACCTGATGGTTCTGATACCACTGGATAGCTTGTGTGAAGACCTCAATGGCACTGTCAATGTCTTCCTCATGGCTGTACATCGTCACTAATGCAGACACCTATCCGGCCAAAGATAAAAACCCATCAGTAACATTTCACCTTCACTCACCATGCTATTTTGAAAATGAAGAACATTAAATAGCCAATAATGATTGCTAGGCTCTCTGCCAGTATCTAATTTATCATAAAAATTACTTTCTTTGGAGACCATAATAGTTTTATTCTTTGAAACAGATGAACAGGCCAGGTGCAGTGGCTCACGCCTGCAATCCTAGCACTCTGGGAGGCTGAGGAAAGTGTATTGCTTGAGCTCACAGGTTTGAGACCAGCCCAAGCAAAAGTGAGACCCTGTCTCTACTAAAAATAGAAAACAACTGAGGCAAGAGGATTGCTTGAGCCTGGGTTGGAGGTTACTGTGAGCTGTGACACCATAGCACTCTATCTAGGGTGACAGCTTGAGACTCTATTTCAAAAAAAAAAAAAAAAAAAAGAAATACCATGGACAGTGTTTTCCAAATATGAAGACATATACACCTTTCCTCTAAAGTAGTGCCAGTTTACAAATTATTTGGTAAGTACAGAAGCCGAGAGTAAGTGTTTAGAAACATGTCTTTAGGGCGGCGCCTGTGGCTCAGCGAGTAGGGCGCCGGCCCCATATGCCGAGGGTGGCGGGTTCAAACCCAGCCCCGGTCAAACTGCAACAACAACAACAACAAAAAAAAAAATAGCCGGGCGTTGTGGCGGGCGCCTGTAGTCCCAGCTACTAGGGAGGCTGAGGCAAGAGAATCGCGGAAGCCCAGGAGTTAGAGGTTGCTGTGAGCCGTGTGACGCCACGGCACTCTACCCGAGGGCGGTACAGTGAGACTCTGTCTCTACAAAAAAAAAAAAAAAAAAAAGAAACATGTCTTTATACTGCTGGACGTTCAAGCACACGATCAGTGAAGCATGTAGCAAGCAGTATGGCTGAGCGCCCGCCATGAGTCCATGTGGCCTGAGCTGCATCAGCCAGTAGGAAGGTGGCCAGTGAGGCTGAGGGACAGGCAGCAAGGAGCTGACCAGTAGGAAGGCGGCCTAGTGAGGCTGAGGGACAGGCAGCAAGGAGCTGACCAGTAGGAAGGCGGCCAGTGAGGCTGAGGGACAGGCAGCAAGGAGCTGACCAGTAGGAAGGCGGCCTAGTGAGGCTGAGGGACAGGCAGCAAGGAGCTGACCAGTAGGAAGGCGGCCAGTGAGGCTGAGGGACAGGCAGCAAGGAGCTGACCAGTAGGAAGGCGGCCTAGTGAGGCTGAGGGACAGGCAGCAAGGAGCTGACCAGTAGGAAGGCGGCCAGTGAGGCTGAGGGACGGGCAGCAAGGAGCTGACCAGTAGGAAGGCGGCCTAGTGAGGCTGAGGGACAGGCAGCAAGGAGCTGACCAGTAGGAAGGCGGCCTAGTGAGGCTGAGGGACGGGCAGCAAGGAGCTGACCAGTAGGAAGGCGGCCAGTGAGGCTGAGGGACAGGCAGCAAGGAGCTGACCAGTAGGAAGGCGGCCTAGTGAGGCTGAGGGACAGGCAGCAAGGAGCTGACCAGTAGGAAGGCGGCCAGTGAGGCTGAGGGACGGGCAGCAAGGAGCTGACCAGTAGGAAGGCGGCCTAGTGAGGCTGAGGGACAGGCAGCAAGGAGCTGACCAGTAGGAAGGCGGCCTAGTGAGGCTGAGGGACGGGCAGCAAGGAGCTGACCAGTAGGAAGGCGGCCAGTGAGGCTGAGGGACAGGCAGCAAGGAGCTGACCAGTAGGAAGGCGGCCTAGTGAGGCTGAGGGACAGGCAGCAAGGAGCTGACCAGTAGGAAGGCGGCCAGTGATGCTGAGGGACAGGCAGCAAGGAGCTGACCAGTAGGAAGGCGGCCTAGTGAGGCTGAGGGACAGGCAGCAAGGAGCTGACCAGTAGGAAGGCGGCCAGTGAGGCTGAGGGACGGGCAGCAAGGAGCTGACCAGTAGGAAGGCGGCCTAGTGAGGCTGAGGGACAGGCAGCAAGGAGCTGACCAATAGGAAGGCGGCCAGTGAGGCTGAGGGACGGGCAGCAAGGAGCTGACCTCGCTGGTGGGAGGAGGAAGAGGATGAGAAGCAAAGGGGTATGAGGACAGAAAGGAAACAGACGAAAAGCTGAATCTTTGAGAAAAATTAGTAGAACTGATAAACCTTTGGCCAGACTGTTAAAATCAATATCAGGAATGAGCGAGTTTCTATAAATATTAAAAAAAAAATAAGGAAATATTATGAAAAACTTCTATAATATTTGTTGAAAAACAAATTCAACAACGTAGATGAAATGCCTAAGCTCCTTAAAAGGTAAACGGTAGCCAGGTGTTAAATATTAAAAACATTTATTTTCAGCCATATGGCAGGGTGGCCATAGTTTATGTGCAATTTACCACAGTGTGCAAACCGAAAGTGCACATGAACTTTACGGCCACTCTGTATTGTATTTGATTCTTAGGTAAAGCAATTATAGTATAATCCTTAAAATATAAATCTCAAAAGAAAAAGCACTACCACATTATTAGATATTTATTAAGTGCCCAGAGTAAATAAGCTGTGTTAGAGGATACAAACATGAGTGAGCCAGTCCCTGTTCAACAGACACACGTCCTACCACTAAGGAATTAGTCTCTGCTAGGAAACACGCCTCCACAGCTAGATTAGTGATCTAAACCTCTGATATTTGAGTAATCAGAGAACTAAAAACTAAATTTGTTGGCCACTATTACTAAATTATTTTAACTCAGATCACACTGATGACCTGATAAAACAGATTAGGCTGAGAAATTCCCAATATTAAGTCTGAGATTCTTTGAGCCGTTCATTGACAGATCGTGCCTGGCACATGTGACTGAATAATAAAATCAATACAAAGCAGAACACAGAATAAAATAAAATTTAGGCCAGATAACCGTTACCAACTACTATTCCTACCTTATGAAGACATAAGGAAGTAGAAATTAAAGGGAATACAAAGGAACATTAGACATACACGTGAACTTTTAATTCCAGTCTTCTCATGCTTTAGTTATGAACTCACCATGCCTGGTTTATGCTTTAACTCTTCTATGCTTCTCAGTATTAGACATGCTTTAGAAATATTACCTTAAGAGATTAAAAACAAAATCAGAATCACATTGACAAAGACATAGTTAAAATTTTATTCATTTCTCCCCACTGTTTTTCCTGAGGAAAGTGATCATGAGTAATGTTTCCTAGCATCTCTAAATACACAGCTTTTGGCATTTTGAGGATGGTGGACTCTGTTCATTGCACAGATAAGGAAATTTGAGTTCTAAAGAAACAATAGATCTTGCTTAAGCTCACAAAGAAAGTCACTGGCAGAGCTGCTACCAGAGGACTCCCAACTCTCAGTCCAGTGACTTCTATTTCATCTTTTTTGGACTATAGCTTGAAGGTGGCAGTCTTTCCCTAAAGGCCTTGAAACACGTTACTATACACGAGTACAATGGAAATTTTGCTGTGGTGTTAAAATTCTGATTTTCTACGCACTGCAAACATCAATTCTCATTAAATACTATTACCTTCCCCCCCACTTTAAAAATACAGGTGGCACAGTATAAATGAAGTTAAGATAAAGGGGCAAGCTGAAACATTCTGAAAAGTTCACAAGCAGCTACCACTAAAAAAAAAATTAATTAAAATAAGACATTCTGAAAAGCTGTAAAGTCATCTCTTTCTTATTTCATGCAAGTGTTACCAAGTGATAGACATAAGCATTTCTACATGTCACTTACTCAGGAAATTTAAGTAGTGTGATCTTTTGGAACAGGGAAATCCTTTGCTTATACTGACTTTCAAGGTACAGATTGAGAATCATTCTAACAATTTAGGAATAACCCAAGAAAAGGACCAACTACTTAGTACTAAATATGTTAAAGATCATACAATATAGCTTTATGTATAAAGCATTAATTATTATACTTTACCATTACACAAAAAATTTAATGTCACATAGTTTATAATAGTGGTTTTCAACCTTCCTAATGACACAACCTTTTAATACAGTTCCTCATGTTGTGGTGACCCCCAACCATAAAATTATTTTTGTTGCTACTTGATTTTATGGTTGGAGGTCACCACAACATGAGGAACTGTATTAAAGGATCACAGCATTAGGAAGGTTGATAACTACTGGTTTATAACTTAAGAATCATTCCAACTGTTATGTTTATATTAATTTTTTTTTTAATTTCAGATTCATGAGGATACAGATGATTAGGTTACATTGTTTACCTTGTTAGGTAAAGTCCCAGTTATAGTTGTGCCCCTCCCCCAGGAGGTGTGCCGTATACCCTTACATTTTGCCTGTCAGGTGGGAGCACACCAAACCCCCTCCTTCCTCCCCTCTCTCTCCTCCCTTCTACTTGAGTTTGTATTTTTCTCTTGTGTGGGTGTGTATTTGTTCATCTACTTGTTTCATATTAGTATCGACTACATTGGATACCTGCTTTTCCATTCTTGTGATATAAAGTAATACTATTATCATGATGAAAATCATCACCAATACCTTGAGAAATTTTCAACTGTGCCATGGTCAGCTTAATTTCAGCTGCATTTTCTGGACGCTGATCAGAAAATTCCTAAAAGGTTTTTGGTTGAAGAAAATAAAATCACATTCAATTTATATAACGAACTGTACACATTACAATTATTTATCTCAGCTACAAAAAACTTCAAATCTAGTTTTAAATTATTTAACTTGTGGTTTGGGGTCAAAATCTTATGGGAAAATTTTATTCAACACCCACTTGGCTTTACGGTATACTCTGAAAGTAAATGCAATAATGTCAAGTGTCCTGGGAGTCACCAACAGAGAAATACATTGTCCCTCAGTATCTGTGGGGTAACTGGTTCCAGAAACCCCTCCCAGGTCAAATGCTCAAGTCCCTCATATAAAATGTTGTAGTATTTGCAGATAACCATTATAGTCCATACACTTAAGTGTCTATATTATCTATAATATCTAATACAATGCATTAAGTTATTAAGTATGAAATGTCTGATTTTCTTAAGAATTAAGTTTGATAGGTGATCTCTCTGACATTTCACTTCGGTACTTTTTAAAATTTTTTTTTAATTGTGAAGGTACTTCCCCATTCTTTCAAACACAAATACATTTTGGCTTATGATTATCTTTCAAATTTTTTTCAGAGCAATTTTTGTGAGACCATGGATAAGTAAAAAATTCATGTTATTTTTGAGTATGAGTCCCATCATGGAACCAATGCAGCAAAATATCAACAAAGTTGTTTGGGAAGGATGTGGCTAATGAACCCATGGTATGTTGACAGTTTGAATTCTGTTCTGGTTATATTAATCTTGAAAATGACCTACATAGTGATCTGAGGCCAAGGTGGATAACGATGAGCCCAAAGTGGTAGTGGAAGCGAATCCATCTCAAGCTGGGCATAAATTGGTAGTAAAGTTTGATGTTACTATACCAATACTGGACCAGTTGAAACAAATTAGCAAAGTAAAGAAGCTGGATAGATGGGTTCTGCACGAGTCAAATGAGTATAGAAGAGAAATCATCTCAGTGCTTGCCTTTCTTGGCTGTTATGATATAAAGGCTAATTATTTCACACCTTATGTGATGAAAAATGGATCATTTTTGACACAAGCATTTGGCACAATGGTTAAACAAATAAGATGTGCTGAAACATAGTCCAAAACTAAATATAAATCAAAAAAAGCTATTGGTATCTGCACAGCGGTCCAGTGCTGGTACTACCCACTACAGCTTCATGAAATACTGCTAATAGATTACAGGGGATGTCTACTGCAACCAACTGGATGAAATGATGAAGATGCTTATGATGAAGCAACCGAGATGGTTAACAGAGACAGGCCAATCCTCTTGCAAGACAACACTCGAACACATGAAATACAAACAATGCTGCTCAAACTATAGAAGCTGGACTTGGAAATCCTCTGTCATCTACTATATTCATCAGACCTTGTAACAACTGACTGCCATTTCTTCTAGACTTTGGACCATTTCTTGCAAGGAAAAAGGTTCAATTCTTGACAAGGTGTGGAAAATGTCTTTGGCAATTTAATTGCCATTCGCTCTCCAGGCTTCTTTGCTGCTGGCATAAACAAGCTACTATGTAAGGTGGCCAAACTATGTCAATGGTTCAGGCACATACTTAGATTAACTGTACTGCCTCTTGTTTGAGATATAATAACCTTATTTTTTTTAGTTAATGACCTGATAAATGCTATATAAACATTTGTTATATTATACAGGGAATAATGATAACAAAAACCAAGTCTGTATATGTTCAATGCAGATACAACTATCTACTTTTTCCCGAATATTTTGTTTGATACATGGTTGGTAGCATCCTTGGATGTAAAACCTGTGGACACAGAGGACCAACTATGATAAAGATGACTAAATACATTTTTTTTTTTTTTAAAAGAAGACACTCAAATGATGTCTCCTGACTGAATGTCCCTACTAGGCAACTTTGCCTCTCAGGATGGTCCAATCCAGTCCACACTCAGGAAATTCAAACATGTAATAGAATACTAGGTTCAGAGGCCGATAAAAATGAAGGCAGTATCTCCGCTATTGTTTGAGGTTTCGGACTGGGACTCACTAGAGATTAGATTATTTATTTATTTATTATTTTTTTTGAGACAGAGTCTCACTATGTCACCCTGGGTAGAGTGCCGTGGAGTCACAGCTCACAGCAACCTCAAACTCTTGGACTTAAGCGATTCTCTTGCCTCAGCCTCCCAAGTAGATGGGACTACAGGTGCCCACCACAATGCTCGGCTAGAGATCAGATTATTTAAAAAGCAGTTCTTGTATTATAGCCCTAAAACAAATCCCTAACTCATATTAAACAGAACTCCAAATGAAAAAGCATTTTTCAGGGTTTATGAGAAATACTACATTATGCAAATTTATACAAAACAAAGCTATAACCTAAGAATCAACTACAGTGACAATGGAATTCGTCTAGTGGTACACAGCCTATTAGTTTACCCATCAAATTGACATGCTTGTAGGTTATCACAGCAAAATGAAAATGAAACAACAGAGCAAATGCCTGATACTTCGTTCAAGTAATTCCTTTACCTGAAGCAGCTCGATTGCTTTTGTATGCTGTTTTTCACGGCAGAGCTGGGCAGCTTGGATTAACACAGGCAGGAGACGTTCAGGACTTTGGGACTGTAAACTGGCAGATATTTTGCGGCATTGTTCTGCCTACAAGATGCACCCCAAGCCCCCAACAAAAATAAGTTGGTTAATGAAATTAAATGCTAAATGACAAAAAACGAAAAGGATGGGAAAAATCCACTGAAACAAAATAGTCACTGATGAACTGCCCAGAATGAAAGAATAGTTTCAAGTATCTATTTTCAAATTTTTCCTCTAAGAAAGTAATTTCCATTTACTGAATTTAATCTGAGTTCTAAAAACAAATACTTTTAGGAAAGGGTAAGTTCTAAACTTCACCTGGATGCCTAATTCCAGCATTATTAGCATTTCCTTCCAAGATAACAAAATATGTATTTCTTGCTAAAGTACTGAGAACAATTCCAAGTAATAAAAACATAGCGGCCTTTTACTCTCCCACTAAGACTTCTGCTCTAAAAGAGTATGAAATCGGAATTTACCAGAATGCATAGTATGGAGTGCCTTAAAAGTCACTATACCCAGGAAAAAATGGGAAATTGCAGCTAAAAGTATCTTTATTTACAAAATATTAATTACAGTATTTTTTTTTTTTTTTGAGACAGAGTCTCACTTTGTCACCGTTGGTAGAGTTCTGTGGTGTCATAGCTCACAGCAACTTCCAACTCTTGGGCTCAAGCAATTCCCTTGCCTCAGCCTCCAAAGTTGCTGGGACTACAGGCGCCCGCCACAAGGCTGGGCTATTTTTAGAGATGGGGTCTCGCTCTAACTCAGGCTGGTCTCGAACTCCTGAGCTCAGGCGATCCACCCGCCTCGGCCTCCCAGAGTGCTAGGATTACAGGCATGAGCCAATGCACCTGGACCATTACAAAATTTTATAAAATATTTACAGGATATTCTCTGCATGCTGGCCACCTCTTTCTACTTACCTATTAAGTCTTCTCTCCCACTCATGGTGAACACATTACAAGATATGTGTTGTTGTAATTTTCCCTAACTATGGCAACTCTCGGGACACCGTGTAGAGTCAGAATTGACCTCCTGAACATTTATAACTTCAGTGACTACACACAACTAAAATGAAAGACGAATCTTACATATATAATCATGGTTGGCATCTTTGATGTTTCTATCTTAATTCAGAGAGATCAAAAATAAGGTAATGGGAAAACTGTCTCATTTAAATAAATGAATACTATTTTCTTCCTCTTAAAAGCCCACAACTACACATCCTTACAAAGAATTGGGCAAATTACTTATTTAGTAAATAAAATCTATGATATACAGCATTCTGAAGAAAGAAAAAAATATATTTATGAGGTTAAGACAAAATATATTATAAGTAGATTGAACTAATAACCTATTATCCCTCATATATCGTATCATAACAGAAGGCTTAGCCAGGACACCAGAGGTCTATTACCTACCTGGTTTGTGTACATTGCAAGTAAAGCTTTGTTAAATTCTATAGCCTGTAGTTGTTTCTTGGAAAGCTTAAACTCTACTCCTTCCGCATTGGTTAACTTCACCTTCTTCTTGGAGTCAAAGACATTTTGGTCCTGACAAAGAAAAGTTCATCCACCATTAAACAGAGTCTCAGATTTCTTTTCCTTTTTTTTTTTTTTTTTTTTTGAGACAGAGTCTATGTCACCCTCTGTAGAGTACTGTGGCATCACAACTCACAGCAACCTCTAACTTTTGGGCTTAAGCGATTCTCTTGCCTCAGCCTCCCAAGCAGCTGGGACTACAGGCTCCAGCCACAATGCCAACTATTTTTTTGTTATTGTTGTCATTGTTATTTAGCAGGCTGGAGCCAGGTTTGAACCCATCTGCCCTGGTGCTGTGGCCGGCACCCTAACCACTGAGCTATGGGCACCAGGCCAGAGTCTCAAATTTCAATTCTTTCTTTTTTTTTTTTTTGCAATTTTTGGCCAGGTCTGCATTTGAACCTGCCACCTCCAGCATATGGGGCTGGCACCCTACCCCTTTGAGCCACAGGTGCCGCCCTGATTTCAATTCTTTTAACACTCCAAGGCCTTATTCTTCTTTCATTAGTAATTTTATATAAAGACAAGAGAACTTGAATATATCTATCTGATTAGGGCACCTAAGCACACATATACCTGTATTGGGCTCTTGGTTCACAGAAGTAAACAAAATCTCTACAATTCAAATCTACCAGTGAACATTATCTGTCCCATAATCTAGCACTAATCCTTTAAAGTCTCCCCAAAGGAGGCTTCCTATACCTAGAGGTATGAAAAGGCTTAAAAGTGAGATGCTTTGAAAGTAAATTAAAATTTTTATCTTCTCAATAGTGCTTGTTTTGAGCTTTTTGAAGGAAATAATAAGGATATGAGTAGCACAAATCTTACCATGTATTATGACTATAAAGATACCCAATTTTACAATTTCTACAAACTATGCCCTCTAGCATTTAGATAAATGAGGAAAGTAACTCATGCTCCTCTTTGAAATGCAGGCAAACCTCAGATATATTTCAGGTTCAGTTCTAGACCATCGCAGTAAAGCAAATACTGCAATAAAAGGAGTCATACAAACTGTTTGTTTTTCCAGGGCACATAGAAGTTATGTTTACAATATACTGTACTCTATTAAGTGTGCAAGAACATTATGTCTTAAAGACAACAATGTAGATACCTTCATTTAAAAATATCTCATTGGGCGGCGCCTGTGGCTCAGTTGGTAGGACACCGGCCCCGTATACCAAGGGTGGCAGGTTCAAACCCGCCCTGGCCAAATTGCAACAAAAAAATAGACAGGCGTTGTGGCGGGCGCCTGTGATCCCAGCTACTTGGGAGGCTGAGGCAAGAGAATCGCTTAAGCCCAGGAGATGGAGGTTGCTGTGAGCAGTGTGATACCATGGCACTCTACCTAAGGTGACAAAGTGAGACTCTGTCTCTACAAAAAAAATAAAATAATAAAATAAATAAATAAATAAAAACATCTCATTGCTATAATAAAAAACGCTGGCACAGACACTAAATGAGCACATGCTAAATGGCACTGAGAGATAAGCTGAATGAGGGGTGGTCTTCGTATGTAACCTTCAGGATGTAAAAAGCGCACTCTCTGTGAAGTGCAATTAAGCAATGCTCAAGGAAACAAGGTATGTCTAGTCACTATTCAAGCAAATCATTAAACAAACCTCAGAAGTACATTCACACTACTTTTGAACTTATTTTTAGGAACTTATCTAGTTGTTTTTTTTTAACATATCTATTTTTTTAGAAGACCATGGCCCTTCTTCTGGACTAAGCAGAAGCATAATGATGCTAATTTTTTTTCCCTTTCTTTTTTAATTTTTGAGACAGAGTCTCTCACTGTGTCACCCTCAGTTGAGTGCTGTGGTGTCACAGCTCACAGCAACCTCAAACTTGGACTTAAGTGATTCTCTTGCCTCAGCCTCCCAAGTAGCTGGGACTACAGGCGCCCACCACAAAGCCTGGCTATTTTTTGTTGCAGTTGTCATTGTCTAGCAGACCCAGGCGGGGTTTGAACCCACCAACCTCGGTGTATGTGGCTGGTGCCGTAACCACTGTGCTATGGGGCTCTGAGCCACGATGTTCATTTTCTGAAATTTCTATATGGGAGAAACAGTGTTAACTGCCTAAAGAAAGTCTCATTAACAATTACAGAAAGTCACATACCTCTCAAGAAAGGAAGACAACTAAGTCACATTGATTGCATCCTAAGAAAGACAAACTGAGCACTCAGGGTTATGCCCACAATATTATAGCTTTCTAAAGCAACATACTTATTTACAAATAAGTGCTTGGTAAAACAATATATTTACTCGCAAATATATAAAACACTGTGCTTTTTAAACAATCTTCTACTAGTTTAAAGACTAACAGAAAGCAAAGAAGATATATAAAATAAATTCTACTTTTTCTCAGTGTTGAGCTCCAAACCAATTTGAAACCATTTTAATATATAACAAGAAACTACCTTCTGTATAAATCAATCCTAAAGAAACCATAGTTTCTAGTTGTTTTTCTTGTGTCACTATTTTAATACTTCATCCCGGATGCCACTGCTAGACTTCTCTTAAACTTTGTTATGGCATTTTATTATTCAAAAACTTGTCAGGCCCCATGGCTCCTGCCTGTAATCCCAGCACTTTGGGAGGCCAAGGCAAGAGGACCTCTTGAAGCCAGCAGTTCAAGACCAGCCTGGGTTCACATGGTGAGACCCCATCTCTACAAAAAATGAAAAGTTAAAAATAGTAACCAGGCATGGTGGCACATGCTTGTAGTCCCAGCTGCTCAGAAGGCTGAGGTAGGAAATTCGCATGAGCCCAGGAGTTTAAGACTGCAGCGAGCTACAATCAAGCCACTGCATTCTGGCCTGAGCAACATTACAAGGCCTCATCTCTAAAAATAAAATAAAGAATAAAAACTTGATTTCCGAGGTCTTCAATCTGACCTATTTTTTTTTAACTACCTGGCATGTATCCTCTTCTGTTTTCTCACTTTCCCACTACAAATCAGAAATATTTCTTCATATGTATATTTGCTTATGCTGTTGCTTAAATTTCAAACCATATCCTTCCCTCAAGAGTCAGCTCAGACTTGCCAACCCACAGACCTTTCCTTTTACCAAAAGCTACAGTCAAAACTCTGACAAAGGTTTAATAACCAGAATCCACAGAGAACTCAAACGCATCAGCAAGAAAAAAACAAGGGATCCCATCGCAGGCTGGGCAAGGGATTTGAAGAGAAACTTCTCTGAAGAAGACAGGCGCACGGCCTTCAGACATATGAAAAAATGCTCATCATCTTTAATCATCAGAGAAATGCAAATCAAAACTACTTTGAGATATCATCTAACTCCAATGAGACTAGCCTATATCACAAAATCTCAAGACCAGAGATGTTGGCGTGGATGCGGAGAAAAGGGAACACTTCTGCACTGCTGGTGGGAATGCAAATTAATACATTCCTTCTGGAAAGATATATGGAGAACACTCAGAGATCTAAAAATAGATCTGCCATTCAATCCTGTAATTCCTCTGCTGGGCATATACCCAGAAGACCAAAAATCACAACATAACAAAGATATTTGTACCAGAATGTTTATTGCAGCCCAATTCATAATAGCTAAGTCATGGAAAAAGCCCAAGTGCCCATCGATCCACGAATGGATTAATAAATTGTGGTATATGTATACCATGGAATACTATGCAGCCTTAAAGAAAGATGGAGACTTTACCTCTTTCATGTTTACATGGATGGAGCTGGAACATATTCTTCTTAGTAAAGTATCCCAAGAATGGAAGAAAAAATACCCAATGTACACAACCCTACTATGAAACTAATTTGGGACTCTCACATGAAAGCTATAACCCAGCTACAACTTAACAATAGGGGGAAGTGGGAAAGGGGGGGGTGGGTAGAGGGAGGGGAATCGGTGGGATCACACCTGTGGTGCATATTACAGGGGTATTTGCGAAACTTGGTAAATGTAGAATGTAAATGTTTTGGCACAGTAACTGAGATAACGCCGGAAAGGCTATGTTAACCACTGTGATAAAAATGTGTCAAATGGTTTATGAAGTGAGTGTATGATGCCCCATAATCATATCATTGTATACAGTTATGATTTAATAAAAAAAAAAAGCTACAGTCATAAATTATACAGACAAGAATTTAAACATAGACAACATTTTCTCCACCAGAATCAGATTTAAGACTATGTACTGATTAAGACCATGCTTCATATTTCTTTTGCACTGCATACTACATCTAGTACTATTTAAAGTAAGAAATAAACACCTATTGACTAAAGAAAGTTCAATGTATAAATTATATTTAGATTGATATATTTAATATTTCTCACACTCTCTTCCTCATAATTATATATGTCAGATAAAAAGAATCTGCACTGATAAGGATTTCAAAATTCATAAACATAGGAAAGTATATATTGCCGCCAAAACTGAAATGCCAGCATCAATGTTTGGAAATCTGAACCACTCAGATGGCTTGCAACATCTCACAATTACTACTGCAATTACTTTACATTATTCTCTACATTTCTACTCTAAGGAGAGATGCCACAAAGAAGTAGAAGGGCAAGCTTTGGAGTTGAAACTAAAAACTGAATCCAAGTTGGGCAGCGCCTGTGGCTCAAAGGAGTAGGGCACCAGCTCCATGTGCCAGAGATGGCGGGTTCAAACCCGGCCATGGCCAAAAACTGCAAAAAAACAAAACAAAAACTGAATCCAAGTTCTACCTCTTACTGTCTAGGACCTTCTTCAAATTACTGAACTCCTTTCAGCCTCAGATTATACTCATGTAAAGTGGAGACAAGGACTGCCACCTAAAAAGATTACTGTGAGGGAGAAATACGATGACACATGGCATAGCAAGAGAATCAAATGTTACTTTTATTTTCTGTGGACTTGGATTTTAAATCTGAACTTGGAATGTTTTTCCATTAAAACAGTGCTCTAAATGGTGTGTAATCAGATTACACACTGCCTACATACGTACTCATATTTTACATGGGGTGGAAGAAAAAGAATACTTGTCCATATCCCCTAAAAAAACAGAACTCAAGAGAAAAAAATTATACAAAGAAAACTTGCATTCAGACTCAGTAGATGAAGAAATCATGTATAATACATAATACATATGCAAAGTTTAAAAGTCCCAATGTTTTATATCTCTAATACAGAAAGATTTTCCAGATTACTATAAACTGGGAAAAGGGGAAGAGTTTAAAGACCATGATCTTATACTTTAAAAGAAGTTTTATTACTTGAATATACCTTGCGGAATCATTGTCATTATAAAAGCAAAATACTCTCCATTCCATTCTGATTTTGTTACAATGGACTTTTCATACCGTGTTAAAAAGAACACTTATCCTGCCCTAGAGCAGAGCTGGGGGAATCAGCTTTCAGGGTAAGATATATATGTAGGAAAGCCACAAATATTCCATACCTTGTTAATGGTAATGATGTTATTTGCAATTACAGCTAGTAATCCCACATCTGTCGGCCTGTGTACAGAAAGAAACAGTCAAAATGAAACAAACCTTTAAAAAGAAACCCTATCCCCTATAAAAGACATTTCCTTTTAATTACTCACTTTAGTTTTATTATCTGATTGTAAAGCTGCAAAGCCTCCTCTGTACGACCCTGAAGCTGCAGAATATAGGCCATCTGACCGTGAATGATGGCCAGCTCCGCCTGTGGGTCTTCCTCAGTCCCATCCTAAGTAGAAGAAATACTATTTTTTTCTATACATTTTCCAAATTGACTCATATATTTACCAAACAATCTGAGCATTTGAAAGACATACAATCCTAAAAGAAGACATATAATTTCATAAGAATTTTCCCTTAGAGTCAGTTCTTTGAAATTTAGGAACTGCCATCAAAAGAGAGAAGCTTAAGTGACTGACAAAAACATCTTGCAAGAACATGACAAGCAGCTCAGGAATACCATTTATTGATTATTATCCTCTCAAGCCCAAGAATAAAAAAAAAAATGTAAAAATACAGCATGCAGGTTTAACTTTTTACTATGATACCCCTAAATTCTGGGAACATAATTTTCTTATAAAAACACATTTAACAAATGCTTTCTCTCTATTCTACTATAACCCCAATACAAAGATTATGAAGTTCTAATTAACACTGTTCAAAACACTTCAAAAGCTGGAACTAAAGAGGTAGTGGGGAGAGGGGAGGAGAGAGGGGGATGGGGGTCACCATGTTTGGCACACCTCTTGTGGGTGGGACACAGTTATAACAAGGACCTTATCTAACAAATATAATCAGTATAACCTAATTCTTTGTACCCTCAATAAATCTCAAACAATAAAAAAATTAAATTAAATTAAAAATAAAAGCTGGAACTAATTCTGTATTTGAAGTAATCCTATAAATTAATTCTGTAATTAAAGTGATAGCTCTCTAAGTTGATGCTCCAGATTAATCCACATTCTCCTTTCCTTCGGGAAAGGTTAACTGATGCTCAGGTACAATGAACACTCAAAACCAGATGACTCTCTTTTACCAACTCAGCACTCTAGCTCTTGCCTGGTGAGTAAGTGCTGACAGGAGTCAGATGTGTTGTTTCCAAACCTACTATGCCAGTCAGGATCGATGAGAACATGGTACAACTTAAGAATTAAAGTAAGAAACAAATGTGAAAAGAGCCTTGTCTAAATGTAAATAATGTTGAATGCCTAAAAAGATTTGATAAAGGTTAAATTCTTTTAGTTGTGAACTTAAAAAATAGTTAAGAGATTGGTAAAAAAGTTAACATTAATAAGGACTCTTTAATGAAAATGTTTACCATCTTTAAGATATTGTTGCACTTTACAAAAAATGTGGAAATCAGGAACGTTGAATTATGTGTGCATTATGTAAGAAATATGCATGGAATTCCTATGAGCAGTTTCACACTCTAAGATCTCAGTCCTATATCCTAAAACAGGAGAATTAATTTATATTACATAAATTTAAAATCAAATGCTTAAAGTATGCAGACATTTTTTGTATTATGATTTCTCATCCTAACATACTTTATCAAATAATTGATAGAGTGGTTTCTAGTGTGATTCCTATTTAATGAATCAACCATCTATATCACAAAATCGGTAAATACTACAATGCAGCTTCCTACTAATTTATATTAGTCAGAAGTGTAAAATTTAGGATTAATAATAGCAGAATACTTACACAGTCTTCTGATAATGAATGGCGGCAAAGATCTAAAGAAGAAAAACTGTTTTAAAAGTAGTTATTGCTAGGTAAATCCCATTTCTTTCACCATTCCAAAGAGCAAGAACTAATTTCCGAGGCAAAAGATTTCAAGATAATCACAATAACAAGCAAATCTGAAATTTACATTAGTATTAAATACATCTTATAAATATCATTAGTCTCTGATTGTTCCAGCTCTTTGGCACTGCTCTTTCATTTTGTAGACTCCACGCTAAAAAAATTTAAAGGACATTTAGAAATATATAAATGCAATAAATGTTGACTGCAAAAAATCAATCATAGAAAAGTATAAAAATAAGTAATCTTGCCATCCAGAGATAAACGTTGCTATCATTTTTTTTATGTAAATGCACAGCTTCATTTAAAAATGAAAGTGTGACTTTGTACATATAATATTTTGAAACATTCCTACTCCCTTTAATATACTGTGGAATATGTTTATGTTACAATAAATACAAATCCACATTATAACATTACTTTTTATGTTATTGGTTTTAATGACTGCATGGTAATCTTTGTAATTATAGTAAAATTTAGCCAATTTAACAGCACAGAAACTCACGGTGTTTCTAAATTTTTGATCTTATGAACAGCCCTTCAATTAACTTTCATGCAGATACATATGTAAATTTATCTAATTTTTTCCTTAAAATAAATTTCTAGAAATGAAATTATTGGATCAAAAGGTATGCAAATTCTAAAATTTGCTATACATGGGTGGTGCCTGTGGATCAGTGGGTAGGGCGCCAGCCCAAGGGTGGAGGATTCAAACCCGGCCCCAGCCAAACTGCAAAAACAACAAAAAGTAGCCTGTAGTCCCAGCTATTCAGGAGGCTGAGGCAAGAGAATCGCCTAAGTCCAGGAGTTGGAGGTTGCTGTGAGCTATGATGCCACGAGCTATGATGCCACAGCACTCTACCGAGAGCAATAAACTGAGACTCTGTCTCTAAAATAAATAAAAATAAAATCTGCTACACATCACCAAGCTTTTCACTGCGAAGTCTTCTATACTCAAATCTGAAATGTATGAGAATGTTCTTCACTGAATATGATCAAGAAATCGTAATACAGTAGAACCTTCCTTAAGGTGACTACCCAAAGACTATAACAAATTCGTCATCACACGGAGGTGGTCAACATAAAGAACTAGGCCTACTGTACTGATGAATGCACGTGGTACATGCCTGGTCTACAAGAATCAGGTCTACTTAAGGAGGTGGTCAACTACAGAGGTTCTATTGTATTATACATTTTTTTTTGAGACAGGATCTCACTCTGTTGCCTGAGCTACAGTGCAGTGGCATCATCATAGCTTACTGCAACCTCAAACCCCAGCAATCCTCCTGATTAGCTGGGAGTGTAAGAATACATCATCATATCCAGCTATTTAATTTTTTTTTTAATATTTTGTAGAAAACAGGGTTTTGCTACATTGCTCATTCTGGCCTCAAGAAATCCTCCTGCCTCAACTTCCCAACGTGCTACATTTGAGCCACTGCAGTCATGTGAAATCATAATTCTTAAACAAATTTTTCCCCTCAAGATGCTATTTTACCTTTGCTCTTACTTTAACCTTTAATATTTAACAGAAAAATCTTACTTTTCTTTTAACCTTCAATGTTAAAACAGCAAAACAGACCTTGTTTCACCTTTTCTTCCTTCTCACCCTTCACTGCAGTCCCTACAACGTCACTCTCATAGCTTCAGGGAAAATGTACGCAGAAGAAAAGGCTAAGTGTTTCAGGAGTTAAGATCAGACATAAGTTCTCACATAATTTTTTTTTCTTAATTAAAAGCCTAAAAGCATGTGAATATTGGCTCAGTGTCCGTAGCTCAGTGGTTATGGCACCAGCTAAGTCCATAGCTCAGGGGTTGTGGCTACATACACCAGGGTTGGTGGGTTAGAGCCCGGCCCAGGCCTGCTAAACAATGACAACTATAATGAAGGAAAAAAAAAAATAATATAGCCGGGCATTGTGGCAGGCACGTGTAGTCCCAGCTACTCGGGAGGCTGAGGCAACAGAATCGCTTAAGCCCAAGAGTTTGAGGTTGCTGTGAGCTGTGATGCCACAGCACTCTACTGAGAGTAACATAGTAAGACTCTGTCTCAAAAAAAAGTTAAAAAAAAAAAGTATGTGAATATTATGTACAGAAACAGTTATGTTTGAATGGTGATATGTATACTTAAATGTAGTATGTGATGGGCATACCATATTACTTACTTGAGTATCTGTTTAACAGTAATAATGATAACAAATATTTACAAAATGCTTATATTCCATGCCACATGCTATTATAAATACCTGATGCTAATTTACTCAATTTACATGTAACATTCATAGTAACTTGTTCAAAAGCCTATTTCTCAAAATTTTAAATTTAAGGCAGTAGTTTTCAACCAGTGTGCTGTGAGAGGATCTTAAGCAGGGGTCCTCAAAGTGCTGCGGCCCACAGGCCGTATGAGGCGGTGTGATTGTATTTGTTCCCGTTTTGTTTTTTTACTTCAAAATAAGATGTGTGCAGTGTGCATAGGAATTAGTTCCTAGTTTGTTTTTTTTTTTTAAACTATATCCGGCCCTCCAAAGGTGTGAGGGACAGTGAACTGGCCCTCTTTTTAAAAAGTTTGAGGACCCCTGATTTCTTAAGTATGCCTCAAAATTTTTTGAAGATCATTAATTAAATTATTTTTGAAAGAAGTTTAATAGTCCCAGCTAGTTGGGAGGCTGAGGCAAGAGAATCAAAGGGAATTGCTTTGGCCCAAGAGTCTGAGGTTGCTGTGAGCTGTAACACCAAGGCATTCTACTGAGGGTGACATAGTGAGACATTGTCTCAAAAAAAAAAAAAAAAAAAAAGAAAGAAAGAAGTTTAAAAGCATATTTCCTTTATTCTTTTTTAGATCAACATAATTTAAGTGTATAAAGGAAGTTGAATAGGTTCAAGTGTGCAGTCAGATACAAAAGGTTAAAGAATACTTTAAGGTCTTGTGTGGTTGAACACGGACAAGCAGACTGGCTTAGGGGTTAGACAAAAACATAGGACAGATATGGTCAAAAAGAGAAGGAGTACACAAACTTTGAGAAATTCCCACTGCACCCATAACTTCCATTTAATAATTTCATAAAAGTCAAATGCAAGTTTTGAAGATACTCTGCCAAGTTATATGCACATTATATTTACAGATAATTTTAACAAACTTCCAACCTTCAGCTTTCTGCAGGATTTTCATTGCCTGGCTGAGCTGGCCTTGTCCTATCAGTGCACATGCGGCATTGTAGCACAATTCATGTGTGCCTTCTTGGAGGCCCAAGTTCTCCTAGTGACAGAATAAAACACCAGTCAAACCCTAGACAGGAGTATTATATCAGGGCTACACTGGTACACAAGGATACTCACTGGAACCACTTTCTCCCAATTGCTTTGAGCTGCAACAACTGCTGAAAGGTTTGTTTTCCTCTCCTCATCATAATCATCTTGGGAGTTTCGGACAAGATCTCTATACACAGCTAAGCATTCATCATAGCGCTCCAAACGGTACAACTGAAGGACAAATAGAAAATAGATATAAAAAATCAGAAATAAATACAGCATTCTGTCTTTAACAACATAAAAATCCTTTTGGAATCAATACGTAGGAATCTTAACACAGCATAACACAGATAATTGTTTATTATTTAAGTTTTTGTTTGTTTTTTTTTAAGAGAAAGTGTCTTGGCTGGGCATGGTGGCTCATGCCTGTAACCCTAACACTCTGGGAAGCCAGGTGGATTGCCTGAGCTCAGGAGTTAAAGACCAGACTGACCAAGAGCAAGACCTTGTCTTTACTAAAAATAAAAAAACTAATGGAGCACTGTGGTGAGCACGTATAGTCCTAGTTACTCAGGAGGCTAAGGCAAGAGGATTGCTCAAACCCAGGAGTCTGAGGTTGCTATGCGCTACAATGCCATGGCTTTCTTTTTTTTGTTGTTGTTGTTGCAGTTTGGCCAGGGCTGGGTTTGATCCCGCCACCCTCGGCATATGGGGCCGGCGCCCTACTCACTGAGCCACAGGCGCCGCCCTGCCATGGCTTTCTAAGAACTAAAGTGACAAAGTGAGACTTTATCTCAAAAAACAAACAAATAAACAAAAAGAGACAGAGTCTTGTTCTTTTGTCCAGGCTAGAGTACAGTGACCAGTCATAGCTCACCATAGCCTAGATCAATTCTTTCCTTTCAGCCTCTCAAATAGCTGGGACTACAAGGTGCACACTACCATGTCTGGCTAATTTTTTAATTTTTTGGTAGAGAAAGATGTTGCCCAGGCTGATCACAAACTCCTGGTCTCAAACTATCCTCCTGCCTCTCCCTCCCAAAGAGCTGAGATTACAGGTATCAGCTACAATGCCCGGTCCGTAATTTTAAATTCACTTTATGAAACTTTCTTTTTTCTGTCGCCCTGGGTAGAGTGCCGTTGCATCACAGCTAACAGCAACCTCCAACTCCTGGACTCAAGCAATTCTCTTGCCTTCGCCTCCCAAGCAGCTGGGACTACAGGCGCCTGCCACAAGGCCCGGCTATTTTTTGATTGCAGCCGTCATTGTTGTTTGGCGGGCCCGGGCTAGATTTGAACCCGCCAGCTCAGGTGTACGTGGCTGGCGCCTTAGCCGCGTGAGCCACAGGCGCCGAGCCATTTTATGAAACTTTCAAAAAGTTACTTAGAATGAATCTGTACTAAATTGCAGATTTGTAGGCATGATTCAGTTTAGAAAAGCCATTTTCTTTAAACAGTTGTAAAACAAAACCTTTGTGTAGAATTCAATGCTATTACCTAAACCTGCACTGAAAAAGAAAGACTTTTCCACAACACAAAATGATTGCTAAGCCCCAGTAAACAGAAACAAAATTAAATGTTTTTTTTTTTTTTTTTTTTTTTTTTTTTTTTTTTTTTTTATTGTTGGGGATTCATTGAGGGTACAATAAGACAGTTACACTGATTGCAATTGTTAGGTAAAGTCCCTCTTGCAATCATGTCTTGCAACAAAATTAAATGTTAGCAAAGACTTATTTCATAGTTCATTACATATAATCTTCATATTATTTTTATCTCAAGTAGATACAACATAATTCGTGTTTATTTCATTCATGCTGTCCTCAAGGAACAGTAACTGCCCCTCTAGGTCAAAGGTCTATGACAGACATGGGGACCTTCATCAAACTGAAAATGCTGGAATTTTCCCTAAACTAACCCAGTTTATCTTAATAGTTCTTTAAATATAGACTTATATAATCCATCCATTCACCTAAATCTTTCTTCAATCCATTTGTACTATTAAATTTATACTACCTGGCTTGGCAGCCATAGCACAGTGGTTACAGCTCTGGCCACATATACCAAGGCTGGCAGGCTTGAACTTGGCCCTGGCCAGCTAAACAATAATGACAACTGTAACAAAAAAATAGCTGGGTGTTGTGGCAGGTGCCTGTACGCCCAGCTACTTGGGAGGCTGAGGCAAGAAAATTGCTTAAGTCCAAGAGTTTGAGGTTGCTGTGAGCTGTGACGCCATGGCACTCTACCGAGGGTGACATAGTAAGACTCTGTCCCAAAAAAATAAATAAATAAAATAAAAATAAATTTATACTATCTATTGGGAACAACATCTTCAATATATTATTTGCCCTAACTTGATAAAATATCAGTTAGTTCTAATACACATATTTCTGTCCTCATTACTCGTCCTATTTTATATTAGGCTTAATTTCATGGTCTCGAAATCCTTTTAGAATAAAATATTTTCACAATTTCATGAACTACCTAAAGTCACCCGAATTCTTATCCACCACGATTTCCTTTATTTTATACTTGAAATAAAATACTCATTAAATACTAGAAAGAAACACTATTTCAAATATGTATAAATGCCTCAGTTCACTGGCCTTCATCTTCCTAACTAAAATGTCCAAATTTCATAGTATTTCTTCCATTTTAATTTTCTAATTGCCTTGAGGAAGTCGTTTATTCGTAGAACATGATACTTGCAACTATGACGATCAAGAGGAAATGTTCAAACCTCAAGAACGATTTGGTGGCTAGTCTGGGGGAGCATCAGGATGAAGTATAGTCATGCCCATTCAGAACGACTGTTACCAGGTATGTTAAAGCAGTAATTACCACTTGTCCATAGAGCTCCTTCAGCTTGTCTGTTGGCTGACTGGCACTTTCTATGGTCTTCAAGGCATTCTCAATTCTGTTCAGCCTGTACTCACAATATGCCTTCTCAAAGGAGAGCGAGTTACTGAGGAAGGAAGAAATCCAACATGTGGTTATTATCTAATCATGCATATGCCAGACATTGCTCTGAGCACTTGATATATTAATTTATTTCATCTCCATAACAACAGATGAGAAAACTGATAGAGATTAGTGACTTGTCCAAAAATCAGACAGCTCATAAGCAGCAGAATATATTATACCCACTTCTGTAGCCCTCTTGCTTTCATGGATATTTTTAGAATTACTGGCCTTTTGAAACACGAATTTAAGAAGGAAACCATGAGTCAGCTAAGTAATTGTCTTAGGTAGAAAGACAGTGGGTTATTTTAGAAGTTTCTTAAGTCTATTAGTAAAATAATTAATAAAATAATAAGCCATAATACTTCTTTGTCTTAAGAAATGTATGATTAGCAAAGAAGAAATAACTAGAAGTCTTAAAACAGCACAGTACTTGTAATGAAACTTGTAAATATAGAACTACAAAAGCACTATTACATACATACTTAATTCATACATTAGTGTGATATCTCATTTTAATGTTTTAATCATAATCCATAAGGAAACATATTTATCAAAACAAATGACAAAATCCTTTATTTACTTACCTAAAAAAAAAAACCACCCGTTAGTGTAAATACCCTTATCCAAGGCTCATTAACAAATTTTTTTTTAATTTCCCTTATCTCACAAAACGGCCAAAATTCAAAATACTGAATTTTACCATAAATATACTTAATAAGAGAAACCAGTATTCTCTATTTCTCTTTTATTTTTAATAATGTTTAAAATTATATTATTGCTTTTTAATTTATAATAATTTATATGGCTTAAATTAAGAAAAAAGATACACGCTAAGAAGCCTTTATTCCCACTGCTATCCAAATCTAAGTTGTTCCTACTTACCCCTTATGTGACTATTTTTATTCATTGTTTCCTTTTCTACTGTTTGTTTTTACAAGCACAGGCAGATATACGCAAGCAATGACAATTCCGACCAAAAAATAGCCGGGTGTTGTGGCAGGTACCTGTAGTCCCAACTACTTGTGAGGCTGAGGCAAAAGAATTGCGTAAGTCCAAGACTTTGGGGTTGCTATGAGCTGTGACTCCAGGTCACTCTACCCAGGGCTTGAGACTCTGTCTCAAAAAATAAAAAACAAAAGGGGAATAAAAAAAAAAAAGAACAGCTCAGTGCTGGTAGACAGTGATTACAGTGCCAGTCACATACAGCAAGGCTGGTGGGTTCAAACTCAGGCCCGGGCCAGTTAAAACAACCCGGACCTGGGTCAGTTAAAACAGCAACAACAAAAATAGCTGGTTGTTGTGGCAGGCACCTGTAGTCCCAGCTACTTGGGAGGCTGCGGCAAGAGAACTGCTTGAGCCCAAGAGTTTGAGCAACCTCAATGTCTTGCGCTCACTCTATGTCTCACTCCACCAAGGGTTACATAGTGAGACTCTATCTCAAAAAGAAAAAACCCCAAAATACCCAAACTACCACATATTCTAAAGACTGTTAAAGGAAAGATCTAGAGCCTATATCAACTTAGACATTTATATGCTACAAACTTATATTTCCCTATTCCACATATTCTACCCTCTTTTTTTTTTTTGTTTGTTTTTGGCCAGGGCTGGGTTTGAACCTGCCACCTCCGGCATATGGGGCCGGCGCCCTACCCCTTTGAGCCACAGGCGCCGCCCAATGCCCTCTTTTTTTTTAAAATTAAATTTCTACTGAGTTCTTCTCCCTGTCTCCTCTAAGAACTCTTGGTAGATCTGTACCCCACAGCCCACTATGATTTACCTCCTCAAGTTCAAAGAGAAAACAGGTGAACAAAGGCTCCCTAAGGCTAAAAAGAAGAAAAGTTACTAGTCTTCTTTTCATTTCAGAAACACTGTTGGCAAGCAAAAGAAAAAAATAAACAAGAAGAAAAAAGGTCAAAAAATCAGTGAATAGTGTGGAAAAAATATGGAGGAGGTTAAAGCTGTGGTAAAGTGTTTCTAGAGAATTTTTTTTTTTTTCCAGCTGGGGCTGGGATTGAACCCACCACCTCTGGTATATGGGCCCGGCACCCTACTCCTTGAGCCACAGGCACCACCCAAGGTAAAGTGTTTCTAATAACTGCATAAACAACTGAATCACTTACTTGGCTAACACCTTGGTGTGAGTATTGATGACATTCAAGGCTTCCTTGAAACTTCCATTCTGAATAAGGCATACCACTTTACAGTGCAGGGCAGTTACATCATCTTTGTTAATCTGTAGTACTAGAGAACAATTTTAGGAAAGTCATTTTTAAAGCCATTTCCTTTTCACATTTTACTAAAATTTCCCAACCCATCTCTGGGAGGTACATTTCCAGTTTTATTGCAGTTAAGTAATTGTTTGAGAATTGGTCAAGGCTCGAGAATTGGTCAAAACAGTAACAGCAATAATAAATAAAACTTATCATTACTTTTAACTTAAGAAGTGACGATAAGGAAAGCTGTAAGATTATATTTTCAATGAGATAAAGATTCCCAAATGTATGTAACAAAAAAGTGCAGTGAAATACATAAGCAAGAACAAGGCTCTTTGTCCAGCTTTTCCATCTTTGGGTGCAAGCTATATCCCATATATTTCATTACTTTGTAGAGAAAGAACGTAGTTCATGCAGAATTTGGAAGCAAATGACTTCGGTTTAGTGCAAGCTTGCCACTAACTGCCTTGAGGTCTTAGGCAAATCATTTAACAGCCAAATCTTAGTTTTCTGAGCTACAGAATGAATGTGAAAGCATTACCTATTTAACAAGGTTATCAAGAACATAAAATGAGAATATTTTGGAAAAAACTTATGATCTATAAAGTACAATGCAAAGGCAATTTATCTTGTTGGCAATGTTTCCAAAAAAACCATTCAACCATTCCCTTTTCACCTAAGATGACCAGAGAGACGTGTAGAAGAAGAACTCTGGTGTCCAACAGTCAATGCTAACAGCTGTTCAGTGTCAAAAGGACCAAGATTGAGCAACTACAGAAGTTCAATTCTCAGTCTAAGAACCAAAGTAATTTCTACCACTTAAGGAAATATACGTATTTATAAACAAATTGACAACCTTTGCTAATTAAAGAATACTTGCAAAATACTATACTGCTACTAAATACAAAGTACTGGAGGCCTAGCCAAGGGCTAAAGTTAATTCAAACAAATCTAGAAATCAAGAAATTCTAATTAGTAGCTATTTTCCTCAATGTCTAAAGCCATCAAAAGCACACCGTGTGCACAATCACTACTTTTCACATTAACACAGCATTAGGTTGTTGAGATTTATATAGGTTTGTATGTTACTAACGTATCTTTTATGTTACTACTGCTTTGAAATGGCTAAACCCTGTCTTGCTAATGACATTTCCAAATCTAACATATACCGGCTGTTATCTTCAGTCAAGAATTGAGCACGACCAAGAAAAATAAACAACATGGCCATGCTACAGCTATAGGAGGATAACTGTAGTACAGGATAAAGAAATAGGAGTTGAACCTGACGCCAAAGACAGTAAAACTTGAAATTACCCCTTACGGAATCAAAATAATAATAACAGGGCGGCGCCTGTGGCTCAGTGAGTAGGGCGCCGGCCCCATATGCCGAGGGTGGCGGGTTCGGACCCAGCCCCGGCCAAACTGCAACCAAAAAATAGCCGGGCGTTGTGGCGGGCGCCTGTAGTCCCAGCTGCTCGGGAGGCTGAGGCAAGAGAATCGCGTAAGCCCAAGAGTTAGAGGTTGCTGTGAGCCGTGTGACGCCACGGCACTCTACCCGAGGGCGGTACAGTGAGACTCTGTCTCTACAAAAAAAAAAAAATTAAAAATAATAATAATAATAATAGTAAAATAAAAATAAAAACCTGCTACACTTCTCTTCTGACATTATTTCAAATGTTGATGCTTCCCCTCCTGGCTTAATAACACTGAAGAGATTCTGTCTGCGGAATGACAGGCCCAACATCCAGATCCAGCCCTTCCTTCCACCCAGTCAGCACTAGCTTCTAAACTACGTGTCCCAAGCAAGTGACTCCCCCTACTTCGGCCCCAAAGCACAAGCTCCCTCAACAACAGTCTTGAACTCTGAGCTGAAAAGGAAGAAGGAAAGGAGGCAATTTGGGATATTTGCGACATAAGGGAGCAGAGAAGGAGGCAAATAAGAGAACAGTTTGGAAGAGGCTCCGGGAGCTGCTGTCTCTTTAAATCCCTCCCTCATTTCCCGTGCGGGGTAGAGAAGGAAGTACACGTGGCTCTAACCAACCCCGGCCCCCGCGCCGGCCCGGTGGAATGGCTGGGCTGTGACAAGCGCCCGCCCGGCGTTCTGGCCAGAGCCGGGAGGGGAGAAGGCAGCAGGGGTCTCCCCCGCCCGTGTCCAGCGGAGGTGACCGCGCGCTCAGGCATCAGGCCGCATCCTCCCGCCCGCCCGGGCCCTCCCGGTCGCTTACTCTTGTTGACGGTCTTGAGAGCGCGCGTGAAGTCGCCGTTCTGGCCATAGCGGTTCACTTCACTCCACAGCGCAGGTACCGAAACCCCCCCGCTGCCGCTGCTCGCCATCTTGGTGTGAGGGGCGGGGCGGGGGCGACCTCTGCCCCGGAAGAAGATGTCTGAGTCAGCCAAGCGGAGGAGGAAGCTGGCGGTTGCTAGGCATCGCGGGGTCGCGGGTGTCTTCGTCCGTGAGACGGTGTCGGAGACCGTCATTTTCCGCTTTCGTGGCTGAAAATTTGCATCGGTAAAGTCGATAACACCTGACTTGGAATTCTGGAGAAAAGAAGCATCGGATTTGGGGAGGGGGATAAGAAGAGATTCACCAGTTTCGGCTCAAAGCAGCTTGTGTTCCAGACAACTGCTACGATCGAGTCAGTGTCCTGTTTCCAGGATGCCGGGTTGGGCGACAGTGTGTGGGAGATAAAAGAACACCAAGTAGAAACCGTAGGGAGTCATTTGAAGGAGAGTCGGAGAAGCATGGCTTCTCATTGGTGCTTGAGAATATACTTTAATTAGGAATTGGCATGGAAAGGGATCTTGAAAGATGATTAGGAGAAGCTGGGGTTGGTTCTGCCTTATGTGGGGGAGGACGTTCAGCCAGAGAAACAAACCAGAGGAAAGGTAAAGAAGAAGAGGAGTGACGCGTTGCAAATCATGTTTGTGGAAAACCCCTTGGCTGCCCTTTTGGCTCGAGTTCAGAAACAGTTGGCTGGAAGGCTGGAAGAGTAACGGGATGAAAATACCCAGATTCGGTTCTAGGCCCTGTGACTTGGTAGATACCCAACAGTGAACAAGTTATTTAGCTACTTGGAAACTGTTTTCCTGTCTTAAAATAGGGATGGTGTATATGTACTGTGATGTAAGATACGTTAATTCATGCATTTGGCACATAGGAAACGCCCAATACATAGACGTGGGAGTTTAGGGTTCCTATAAGACTTTAAAGACTTAAGATGTGCTGAATGTAAAAAGGGCGTGGATACGTTGGGGTATATTTGATGTGACAACAATATTTTATTTAAGATTACTCTGCATGAATTTTGCAATTCCTACCACTTTCTCTCTTCCCCCAGGAACCTAGCTAATTCTTTGCCATCCTTCCATGTTTCTGCCATTTCTGGTTCTAGGTTAAAAGTTCTTTAAGGAAAACTTTGATCTTGCAGAGTGAACAATTTTCTGATACACTCTTCTAAAGGGCTCCACTGCTGAGCACTGATGATGATTTGAGGCCTGTCTCACACTATATGGACTGTAATTCTGTGAGGCCAGAGACCATATTTACCTCACACACTGCCTGGCACATAGTTGGAACTCAGCTTTTGTAACTGAATGAGTTTTTGCTTCATTATTCTCACCTAATCTGTTAGTTCCTTGAGGGCAGAAACTATACCTAGTTCCTGGTTATGTTCTGTGGTACCTGCCACGTTGCACATCTGGTGGATATAGTATATTGCAAAGCCAGTGTAAAAGGTGGCTTGAACTTCTAGTAAAAATCATGTGAAAAGCCTTGGACTTTCACTGAATGTGGAATTGTCTGTTTTTTTTTTTATAGTCTTACTATGTCACCCTCCATAGAGTGTCCTGGCGTCACAACTCCCGGCAACCTGTAACTCATGGGTTTAAGCGATTCTCTTGCTCAGCTTTCCAAGTAGCTGGGATTACAGGTGCCTGCCACAATGCCTGGCTAGTTTTGTTATTGTTGTAGTTGTCATTGTTTAGCAGGACTAGGCCAGGTTTCAACCCACCAACCCTGGTGTATGTGGCTGGCACCCTACCCACTGAGCTATGGGCACCAAGCCAGAATTGTCTCAGTTTTTAATAGTGGGAGTTCCAGATGACATTTAGTATACCCCAAATGTTTATACCCTAGATTGTTTTTTTCTGAGAAGTTTTATAAATTCCATCTGATTCTCTAAGTGTTTATATCTACCACCACCACCAACCCCCCAAATTAGAAGCCACTGCCTTAGTACTTCTCAGAATATTAACCTTATATTGTGATTGGCAATTTTAGTTTCTATTTCAGTCTGATCCCCTATACTTCGTACCTTCTAGAAGTTCCACAGAATTTCTATGAAGAGCTGTTTCCATTTATTCTGTCATTTTAATGGAGTTTTGTGGCAAACAATATATAAATACATGGATTTATTTTGCCATTTCTGAAATAGGTGTCTTTCAAACTGGAGTGGTTTTTGTTTTTCATAAACAACAAATTTCCCAAATTGTGAAGGCTGGAAAATCCACGATCAGGCACCGACATTCCATGTCTGGTGATGGCCTGCTATTTCACATATGGCACATTTCAGCTATATCCTCATATGATAGACAAATACCAGACTGATCATTTAAAGCATGTATCTGATGCCTCTCCCATCCTCATGCTAAAACCCAAACTAGGCCTAGCAGCCATGTCTTTTGTGATCTGGCTTCTGCAGCCACCTCCCCAACTCCTACAGGTATCCTGTTACTCATTCTTTACTCCCCAGGTAAGCTATAGTTCTCTATCATTATGTGTAGTCCTGTGTCCCCATCCCTCTGGGAATTTGCACTTTCATTCACTTGGCAATTTGAGTGTCTTGCATATGCCTGCATCAGGCATTACACTAGTGGTTAGGGATACAACTGAAAACAAAGAAGACAGCCCAGCATACTCATGGAGTTTATTTTCTAGTTGGGATAGGCAATAAAGAAATACATACTATGATGATGATAAATTACAGAGAAAATTAAGGACGATTAACTTAAGATTGAGTTTAGATTGTGAGGAGTAAAGAGTCCCTCCTTTTCACTCCTAATATAGACTTGTTCTTTAGATAGGTATCTGATAGTACCTCCTACTTTTTATATTCACAGTACTCTTATCAGATATATTCCATCCTAAGACCTAATGTTTTGAAATTGGCCCTAGAATACTCCCAGACTTGTTGAGGGCAAAAACTGACTTTTGTTCATTACTGCACTCCCAGGATCTTAAACATACATAGTAGATTGTATTAGGGTTCTCTAGAGAAACAGAACCAATAGGATATAGAGATTATTACAAGGAATTGGCTCAGCAAAATGGAGGCTGAGAAGTCCTATGATCAGCCTTCTGCAAACTGAAGGCCCAGGTGGTGTAGTTCCAGTCCAAACCTGAAGGCCTGAAAAGCAGGGGAGCCAATAGTGTAATTTCCAGTCTCATTCGGAAGGCCTTAGAACCAGAGCACCAATGTGTAAGGGCAGGAGGAGATGGATGCCCCAGCAATTCACTCTTCTATTTTTCATTCTATTCAAGCCCCCAGTGGCCTGATACTTCCCACCTGCACTGGGGCGGGCAACCTTCTATATTCAATCTATTGACTCAAAGTTTTCATTTCTACAAATACCCTGACAGACACACCAAGAAATATGCAGATCATGTTTTACCAGCTATCTGGAAATGCCTTAGCCCAGTTAAGTTGAAAATTAAAGTTAGTTACACCCTGTAAGTACTCAAAACTCATTTTTACTTGTTAATAGACTTGTCCATTTATGATTTCTGAGAATCTTCCATGTACAGTTATCTTAGATTATCACATCATCAACTCTGTGAGACAGGCAGTATTATTTAGCTCCATTTTACAAATAAGAGCTGATGCTCAGAGTAATGTGTTTGACAAAATATTTCACTTTCCATTCCATTCTTTTCACTTTACCACAATATAAGATTAACAACTCCACCCCAAGCAATTGAGATGTAGAAAACTGAATGCAAAAACACCATTAAAAGTGACCATTTTCTGTTTTTTTTTTTTTTTTTTTGAGTCTCACTCTGTTGCCTAGGCCAGAGTGCTGTGGCATCGGAGTAGCTCACAGCAACCTCAAACTCCTGAGTTCGAGCAATCCATCTGCTGTTGTCTCCCAAGTAGCTGAGATTACAGATGCCTGGCACCATGCCTGGCTAATTTTTCTCTTTTAAGTAGATACAGGGTCTTGTTCTTGCTCAAGCTGGTCTTGAACTCTGAGCTCAAGGGGATCCTCCCACCTCAACCTCCCAGAGTGCTAGGATTACAGATGGACCCACTGCACTCACCATAGATTTTGCATGTTGTTATATGAACTCACTGGCATAATAGTTGGTATTGGTTTTGTGAACTGGCAAGAAATATAAGCTAGCCACAGTACAGATGGGACTTCTGAGAAGGAGAAAAGGAGTGAGCCAACTAAATAAAAGAGCGAAAAGGATTAGAGAAGTTAGCAAGGGTTATCAATTTGCTTCATAGGTTACCCGCCTAAAATTTTGTACTTGATGAATATAGCAAAGAAAAAAACACTGCAATGGGATCAATCCAGAACAAGTCATAGGTTAGGTAAGATTCAAATAACACATATTTGACCTCTCAGTATTAGGTGCTCCTGTATGTGTAGAAGTGAATCTTGCTAGGTCCACTGCCTAGATCTATATTGGAAAAGAAACTAATTATAGTTAGTGATTGGGGAAGATTCCAATTTCTGAAACTGACGTTAGACTGGTGATTGTTGCTGTGGCTAAATTACCAGAACTAAAAAGTTTATGATCCGAAGAGGCACCCACCATTCCAAGTTGCATGGCCAACTGAGATTTACGTATTTTATTTGGGATGGCGGAGGTCCATGACTTGACTTTTATCCCTGGGAAACTAATACCCTGGAGAGGTTTTAGAAAAGACCACCCTCTATGGCTACTACAGTGTCCCTTCATCTTATTTCATGTGTAACCTCTACCCCCAGCACCTAACTCAATTTTCCTTAAAAAATAAATAAAAACAAAACATATTTATAGCTACAGATACATGTAAATACACATCATTTTCAGAGATAATGACTGCAAATAAAACCATCATACCCTTAGGATTTAAAACCATGAAATCAGAGGACTGCATGGCTCTTACCACCTAAAAGGTAACTATTTAACTTCCTAAAATTTAATGACTTGAGATAAAGGTTAAGTAATAGGTTTAGAGCTTTATAACAGGACATTACTAGCATTTATTTATTTATCTATTTAACTCTGTGCCCTGGTTAGAGTACCTTGATGTCATAGCTCACAGCAGCCTTAAACTCTTGGGTTCCAGTGATCTTTCTTACCTCAACCTCCCAAGGGAGGCTCGGGAGGGACTAGGACTACAGGTGCCTGATTATTTGCATTTATAAAATATATTTGCTGATCTACCTATGACTATATGGTATATAAAAGAGTAATTAAAAATATGCTTATAGTAACCTCACTACCGATAAAGAAATATAAATATGCAATAAGACTACCAATACATTAATCTACAGAAGCATTTATTTGTGAATACATTTTGTTTTCTGATTAAAAATTATCTTTTCATTTTACTTGAGTTTCTTCTAAAGCTAAACTAGAAATTTGCAGCTTTTCCCTAAAAAACACAATGCCATCCTTTCTTACATATCGTGTTCCCTGACTTTCTTGTCAGCTAGCTTCAAGGAAATCCATGTGTTCAACATGCTTGCTCGCAGCTTGCACCACACCAAGTGGTTGTTTAATCCAAATATCTGAGCAGCAAACTGAGCTGATCCCTCTGGAGAAAGTATGGTTGAACAACCCAGACCTATTGATTCAGAAAGAAAAAGACAGAAAATTGAGCTGTCAGTTAATAATGAAAATACAACCTTAAAAACCACTTTATACTCAGAGCAGTCCAGTGAGCCATACAAAGAAAATAAAAAGTTAACTACATTATTCCTGCCTCCGCAGTATCTGTGGAAGGAGTTCATTACTCTCATCCACCTGGGCAATTGCCCCTTTCAAACATGAAGCAGAGTTTTTAATTTCTCTGAAGGTAAAACAGCCTTTACTCCAAGCTTCTCTGGACTGCGGAATGGGGATATCTAGCACAGGTGAAGCAAAGAAAGCCACAGTGAAAATAGGGAATTAATTTTATACACGTATACTGAGACCCCAGCTTCCCCTACTGAGCTTCCAGCATGCTGATAGGTTTATTCACCCAGCCAGGAGATTGAGGCACAAAGTTTTCTGTGCAATTCTGTAATTCTAGACACTGACATGAGGGGTCTTTTCAAGAACCACCCTACTAGATCACCCCATAGTGGAGCTCAATTTTGACAAGCCCTACCCACGTGCACAAAGTTTGCAACTGGCTTTTGACAGGGCACCATTTTTTTTTTTTTTTAAATATAGAGAATATAATGTTGCCAGACTTAGAGTGCAGTATCGTGATCATAGTTCAGTGAAATCTCAAACTCCTGGGCTCAAGTGATCCTCTTGCCTCAGCATTTCAACCTACAGTGCCTGCCACCACACCTGGCTATTTTTTAAATTTTTGTAGAGATGAGGTCTCACTATGTCACCCAGGCTAGCTTTGAATTCCTGGCCTCAAGCGATCCTCTCATCTCAGCCTCCTGAACCACTGATTCCAGCCCACTGTCCAGTCCAGTTGTTAAAGAGCTGAGGAAAGGGACTGATATGAAACAGACTATAATAATCTCAGAAAAAGATATTACAAACATTAAACAAGAAAAGGATAATATAGGGAAAAACAATCCAGAGAAGAAAAAAGAGCTCTTGGAAATATCCCAGAAAGTATAGCAACAAGAGGAAAAAAATACCATGAGTTTAAGGAGGTTCAAATTTGAATAAATGCAAAAATGAAAGAAGAGAGAAATTCAAGAGAATTCCCCAGGACCAAGGAATCAGAGCTCCAGATTAAAAGAGCCCACTGAAAGTCCATGATGAAAACAGATTCAGTAGGCCCAGCATTTGGGAAGCTGAGATGGGTAGATTATCTGAGCTCAAGAGTTTGAGACAAGCCTGTACAAGGAGACAATATCTAAAAGCAATAGTTGGGCGTTATGGCAGGTGCCTATCATCCTGGCTATTCGTAAGGCTAAGACCAGAGAATCACTTGAGCCCTGGAATATGAAGTTGCTGTGAGCTATGATGTCAAACTGCACTCTATCAAGGGCAACATAGTGAAACCCTGTCTCAAAAAAAGAAAAAGAAAAAGAAAACAGAACCATCAAGTCACTCTTTTTATTTTTTGAGACAGAGTCTCATTATGTTGCCCTTGGAAGAGTGCTATGGCATCACAGCTCAAAGCAACCTCAAACTCTTGGGCTTAAGAGATTCTCTTGCCTCAGCCTCCCAAGTAGCTGGGACGACAGGCACCTGCCACAATGTCCGGCTATATTTTGTTGTAATTGTCATTGTTGTTCAGCAGGCCCTGAGCCAGGTTCGAACCTGCCAGCCTTGGTGCATGTGGCTGGCACCCTAGCTGTTGAACTACAGGCACTGAGCCATCAAGTCACATTTTTAAGAACAATGAGGTCAGGGCGGGGCACGGTGGTTCATGCCTGTATTCTTAGCACTCCAGGAGGCCGAGACGGGTAGATTGCCTAAGCTCACAGGTTTGAGACCTGCCTGAGTAAGAGCAAGACCCTGTCTTTAAAAATAGACAGGCATTGTGGCGGGAGCCTGTAGTCTCAGTTACTTGGGAGGCTGAGGTGAGAGAATAGCTTGAGTCCAAGGCTCGGCGCCTGTAGCTCAAGCAGCTAAGGCGCCAGCCACATTCACCAGAGCTGGCAGTTCGAATCCAGCCTGGAGCTGCCAAACAACAATGACAACTACAACCAAAAAACAGCCGGGTGTTGTGGCAGGTGCCTGTAGTACCAGGTACTTGGAAGATAAGGCAAGAGAATCCCTTAAGCCCAGGAGTTGGAGGTTGCCGTGAGTGATAGCTTGAGGCTCTGACTAAAGAAAAAGAAAATCAGCTTGAGTCCAAGAGTTTGAGGTAAGCTATGATGCCTCATAGCATCATAGGGTGACCAAGTGAGATCTACTGAGGGTGACAAAGTGAGACTCTGCCTCAAAGGAAAAAAAACAAAACAACGAGGACAGATAAAGATTCTAAAAGTTTCATCACTTCTTGACCTTTTGGCTAATATCAAGTTTAGTATCTGTTCTTAACTAGTATAATATCTGATACATCCTCTATCAAAGGTCAAGATATTAAATGAACTTTTTGACATAGGAGATTGCTTTATCCACTCCATGCATCCACCTGGTATTGCAACTCCCCTGGGGGAAATAAACCTAGGATTCTCTTCTTAAACCATCAAGTATGGGCCTTCAATAACAACATTTTTAAATATACAAGGTCTCAAAGTTTACCTTTCATACACTTCTCAGGAAGTTAACAAAGAATGTGCTGTAGCAAAATAAGAAGTAAACCAAGAAAGGGGAAGACATGGGACCCAGGAAACAGGAGATCCAAGACTACGGAAAGCCAAACTGCATCTCTGAAATGATGGAAAGACATCCTAAGGTAAAGCAGGGTAGTAAGCCTAGAGAGAGGCCAGTCCATACTGGACCAGGTCAGGCGGCTCAAGTACTTAATGTACTTGACACATACCAAGAGCAGATATAACTGTGAGAAAAGTTTAGGGTTTTTTTTTTTTTTATTTTTGTAGAGACAGAGTCTCATTTTATGGCCCTCGGTAGAGTGCCGTGGCGTCACACAGCTCACAGCAACCTCCAACTCCTGGGCTTAAGCGATTCTCTTGCCTCAGCCTCCCGAGTAGCTGGGACTACAGGCGCCCGCCACAAAGCCCAGCTATTTTTTGGTTGCAGTTTGGCCGGGGGCCGGGTTTGAACCCGCCACCCTTGGTACATGGGGCCGGCGCCTTACCGACTGAGCCACAGGCGCCACCCTTAGGGTTTTAATAATAAGCCAGTCAACTCCTACTGAACCAATATGGACCCTCATAACCTGCAGAAGGTCAGATCATATTTTGGACTATGATGAACAGACCATAATATTGTTATTCTCTGAGATCCAGCCAATCGATATCACTTAAATGTTATTTATTTTGATCTCCAATTTTTAAAAATAAAATTTTATTTTCCCCACAAAAGTAATAATTACATTTACTTAAAAAAAAACAAAACAAAACTCAATACCATCATTTTTTTGGGAAAAAAATCTGAACCTGATCTTATTACAGATCTCACCTTCAGTTTATAGAAAACATAAGGGATAGAAGAATATTGTTTCCCATCACATAGACGTGTAATCAGCCAAATCCAAAATGTAGAAAATCCCACAGGAAAAACAAAAGGAAAAAAAGGAGGGTGGACTATTAGAGATTAAACACAAAAAACTAAAGAGACATATCAACTAAATGCAATGTAAGGACTGTGGCAGATTCAGATTTGAACAAAGCAACTATAAAAACAATTTAGAAAACTTAAACACCAATTAAAAATTAGATGATTTTAAGAAATTGCAGTTACTACTAATTTTTCTTGGATGCAAATATGTATCATGATTATGACTGAAAAATTAGAGTTCTTGTCGCTTTGAAATAAATATTTTAAAAATATGTAAAGTATAAAATACTATGTCTAAGATCTGCTTTAAAATATCCAGCAAGAGGAGGCCATAGATGCAATAAGATTTTAATTGCTGAAGCTGGGGAAGGAGTACGTGAGATTTCACTATGCTATTCTCTCCCCTGTTGTGTATGTTTAAAATTTTTGTTAACAAAATTGTTTTAAAAAATGTAGTGTCTTAGTGACTTACCACTGGGTAGTCGGAGAGAAGACCACACATCCTGAGCTCCCCAGTCCACAGTGAGGGGAGGACAGTTGATAACTGGATATGCAGTGTTCCCAGACAGCACTGGTCCCAAACCATTGCTCCTGCCTGCCACTGCCACAAACACAGTAGGAATTCCATCCCCTAGGGAAATCACAAGTTTATGTTAAATATTCAAAAGAGATTTAAAGACAGGTTATTTATGTTTAAGACCCAGTCTGACTCCTTTGGCCTGGGAAGAGTGCCCTCACATCATAGCTCACAGCAACCTTAAACTCTTGGGCTCAAGCAATCTTCTTACTTCAGCCTTCCAAGTAGCTGGGATTATAGCATCCACTGCGATGCCCAGCTAGTTTTTCTGTTTTTGTATTTTTCTATTTTTAGTAGAGATGGGGTCTTGCTCTTGCTTAGGCTGGTTTCAAATTCCTGAGCTCAAGCAATCCACCCACCTCAGCCTCCCAAACTCAGCTTTTAATTTTTTTAAAGGCCTACATGTCTTTTGGGGGGGGTGGGGGGAGACAAAGTCTCACTATAATACTCTTGGTAGAGTGCTGTGGCATCACTGCTCACAGCCATCTCAAACTCTTAGGCTTAAGCGATTCTCCTGCCTCAGCCTCCCAAGTAGCAGGGACTTTAGGCACCTGCCACAATGCCTGGCTAATTTTTTGTTGAAGTTGTCATTGTTGTTTAACAGGCCCAGGCCAAGTTCCAACCTGCCAGCCTCACTGTATGTGGCTGGCATCCTAACCACTGAGCTACAGGTGCCGAGCCAAGGCCTGTATGTGTTAATTCCCGAAGTAGTCTTCTCTAGAGAAAGCATATATAAGACACTATCTTAACATAATATGTTCAAAATATGTTCACGCTGCCACTTACTATAAGTCAAGCAATAAAGAAGCCAAAACAGGTGTGGCTACCTCTGAGATCTATAGCATTAAAGAAAGGTGATAATGTCAAGGTATTAGGCTCATAGGCTTCTCCTTTTACTGCTCACCTGAATGAAAAATGACACCAACTGAATAGGTATCTTTCCTGCTGAATAGTACATCACCAGGGTGTAGGGAGACTCAGTTTTAACTAGACTAGTTAATAGAGGCTAGAGGTTTAAGGGCACTTCTCAAAATAAAGAGTTGAAGGTTAAGGTTACTAATATAGAAACCAAATTTTTTAAGACCCCTTGATACATGTTTGTACATATATGTGTATGTGTATTTGAGACAGTGTTTTTATCTGTCACCTAAGCTGGAGTGCAGTGGTGTGATCACAGCCTACTTCAGCCCCAAACTCCTGGGCTCAAGTAACCCTCCTGCCTTAGCCTCCCAATTACCTTGGGCTAAAGGCACATGCTATCCACAGCTAGTTTTTAAATTTTTTGTAGAAACAAGGTCTTACTATGTTGCCCAGACTAGTCTTGAACTCTTGGCCTCAAGCAATCCTCCTGCCTCAGACTCAAAAAGTGCTAGGTTTATAGGCATGAGCCACTGTGGCTGGCCAAGACCCCTTGATATAATTTTTTAAATCATATTTCTTAAGGGTGACACCTGTGGCTCAGTCGGTAAGGTGCTGGCCCCATATACCGAGGGTAGTGGGTTCAAACCCGGCCCTGGCCGAACTGCAACAAAAAGATAGCCAGGTGTTGTGGCGGGTACCTGTAGTCCCAGCAACTTGGGAGGCTGAGGCAGGAGAATCGCTTAAGCCCAGGAGTTGGAGGTTGCTGTGAGCTATGTGATGCCATGGCACTCTACTTAGGGCCATAAAGTGAAACTCTGTCTCTACAAAAAAAAAAAAAAAAATCGTATTTCTTAAACATCTCTTTTTTTGATAAATTTATAAATTATCCTCTTGTATTGTAAAGCAGAGATTTATAACCTAGAATCTAAAATTTTCACTATTTGCATTATTCTGAAGAAAGAGTTTTAGCTTTCATTAGCTTATCAAAGGGGTCTGAGACTCACCCCCACCCAAAAATTAATAATTATGCTTCCACAGCAATTTTCTTTAGAGGGAATACTCACTTAATCAACACTTTCCGCAGCTGAGAAACATTTGGTTGTGAACCCCAGACCCTAGTATGTTAGATCAATGCTATCTTGTTATTTTTTTATGCACTATATTCTAAAACTCTTTAGACTTCATACCTGACTGCCTCCCACAAAAGGATGGTCATTAATCACACCCAGGAGGATCTGCTGTTTCAATCTCAGGCCTCCCGTAACTGGTAGGGGACCTATTTTCTATTGTAATAAGTTACAAACAATGCTCTAGGGCTTCTAAGGTAAATATGCCAGAAATTCTCGTAACTCTATAGTCTTCTGGCAAAATCAGAAATACCTGAAGTGCTCTCGTTATTTGATGTTTACCTTCATATTCAGATTTAATCCTCAGAGTTTCATCTGGCCCTTTATGGGCAGATGTTATCCGAAGTTCACACGGAATGCCAAAGCTTCCACAGGCCTTCTTGATTTTCTCACAGTGACCGAGATCAGATGTAGAGCCCATCAATACTACAACCCTGCACTGACTTTCTGGTGTCAAAAGCAACTGGAGAAGAAAAACATGGATGTGAAAAAGAACATAACGACAAAAATGGATAATCCTAGGCATGAGTATCATAAGAACAATCATTTTACAGAGCTATAGTGTGTAGGAAAATTACATTGGGACAGAATATTTTAACATACCAAATTTAAGACAGAGACAAACTGAAAAAAATGATACAGGATCTATTAAAACAAAAACTCTTGACAAAGAGGGAAAGTAGTCTTCATTTTATTTTTTCCCCCAGAGTCTCATTTTGTTGCCCCAGGCTAAAGTGCAGTGGTGTTGGCCTACCTTACAGCAACCTCAAACTCTTAGGCTCAAACAATCCTCCTGTCTCAGTCTCCTGAGTAGAGACTACAGGCATCTGTCACAACGTCCAGCTAATTTTATTTGTAGAAAAAGGGTCTTGCTCAGGCTGGCTTCAAACTCCCAAGCACAAGTGGTCATCCTGCCTCAGCCTCCTAGAGTGCTAGGATTATAGGCGTGAGCTACCTCACCCAGCCAGAAAGTAGTCTTCATAATTATGTCCAAAAGAATATAATTTTTAATCAGAAAAATTGTGCTTGATATAATAAAAAGCAGGGATAAAGACAACATTTTAATATTCATGAAATAGTAAAAAAATTTTATCCTAAGACCTTTAGTACATTTTGTTTAATGGAGGCTTTAAGGAATAATCAGCCAAACTAGAAAACAGGTTACCAAACTTTGTAAGGTAAATTGCTTGGAACTTAAAATGTATGTTCCTATGACAATAATGTTCTAAATCATAATGATGACCCTTGCATAACCACCAACCCCATTCACCTTCCACAGAACTTAAAAGTTACATGGAGTTCCACCTATCCCTTGACAATGGATCCAGAGCAGCAGTGGAGGCAGGTAGGAAATGTAAGGATTCTCCTCCAGGGGAAGGACAAGACAGGATTCCAGATCTGCAAGGAGTGTGCTGGCCAGCTTAACAGCAAGGAGTTCCCGCACACCAGTAAGGACAGCCCAGCTGAGACATTTCCTAAAATTGTTCCTCTCAAAGTCCCTGGAAAAACAAGCACTACATTCTCCCACATTTTTTGAAGTAAGATTTTCTTAGAAGAAAAACACATAATGTGATCCAGGCTTACTGCGGAAAGGTTTACCTCTACTCTTTCTGCAACCCACTCAAAGTTCTTCTTCACCATTTGGAGCCCTTCAGGGGTTACTTCTTTGAGGTCCCGGTAAGACTAGAAAATAAGACAAAGTTTAGAAAACACGTATCTCTTTTTATCTGAAACTTGCTGGTTTCTGAGTTTTGGGTAGGGAATATGAAGAGTCTGCATAGCGAGGGATATTCTGAAAATGTAACTTAGTCTATAAATCTATTTCCAGAATTAAACTAGAAAAAGTTCAATAGTGAAGGATACTTTTACTTCTACTTAATACTGAGTGCTTTCCATATTAATAACCATAATTAACCGCCCTGAGCTCTGGGAGGCTGAGGTAGGTGGATTGCCTGAGCTCACAGGTTCGAGATCAGCCCAAGCAAGAGTGAGACCATGTCTCTTAAAAAACAACAACAACAAAAAAAATAGTTGGGCATTGTGGCAGTCACCTGTAGTCCCAGCTACTTGGTAGACTGAGGCAAGAGAATCACTTTAGCCCAAGAGTTTGAGGTTGCTGTGAGCCATGATGCCAGGCACTCTACCGAAGGCAACAAAGTGAAACTCTGCCTCAAAAAAAAATAAAAAAAATAAAATATATATATATATATATATATATAGAGAGAGAGAGAGAGAGAGAGAGAGAGAGAGGATCTTGTCCTAATTTTGTTTTTCAGAGGAAACAGCCTGATCAGATTGGAAAGACTTGGCATACAGTCCTAGATCTACCCTTTACTAATTGTAGGATACTTATCTTAAGATGAAACAAGTCTACTACTTTGTCTATTATTGTTTTGAGTCTATTAATGTAATAAACGAGAAATTTGCATTACAAATGTTAAGTATTATTCACTTATCTTTAAAATTAAATAGCAATCAGCAAATCAGTTCCTACAGATTATATGGGGCAGAAAAATCAAGTTGATATCATAAGAAATAACAATAGCCTTTCTTTTACTCTCCTCTCTCCTCTAGCTAAGCCTGATCTCACTAACAATAAAAACCTTGAAGCATTACCTACCTGTTTGTCTTTCTGTTGGCTTCGATCTCCTGATGGCCAGAGTCTCCAGGAATCATTATCAATAACATCAGCAAGAACAATCTCTTTGGTGGTTACATCAACACCAAATTCAATCTAGAAACAGTGTATCACCATAGAAAAATTTTTAAAAACTATACTCCAAAAATATAATAATCTTTACTTTCAAATCTTGTTATCTGTACCTTCATATCAACCAGTGTACAGTTCTGGGGCGACCAGGATTTCTCCAGTATTTCAAAGATAGCCTGTGTAGCGTGACTCATGATATCCACTTCAGTCTGGCCTATGACAAGTCCAGCAAAGCAAAACTTAGCAGCAATTAGCTGTTCTTCAGACCACTGGGGGTCATTATTGGCATCGTCCTGTGAATAAAGTAGAGTAAAACAATTAACTTAATCTAACATTTTTTAACTTTTCAGAAAATAGTCCTTTTCTCCTTGAGCATAAATTCCTCAAAAATATTCATTTTCTCAAAAATATTTTTGTTTATACTACTCTTTAATTCAAAGCAATTATTTATAATCTGCCTACTTTTAGTAGCTGTTCTAAAATTCAAACTGAGTAACTTATTCTAGGTTATAAAGTATTTTAGAGAAACGTGCCCTGCATAAACCAATTTAAACACAATTTAAGTTTATGCTTTTTATTTTTCCTTGAGAATCATCAGTCATATAGCTGGGTGTGGTAGCTCACGCCTGTAATCCTAGCACTCTAGGAGGCAGAGGTGGGTAGACTGCTTTAACTTACAAGTTCAAGACCAACCTGAGCAAAAGCGAGACCCTGTCTCTAAAAATAGGCAGGCGTTGTGGTGGGTGCCTGTAGTACCAATTACTCAGGAGGTGAAGGCAAGGGAATCACTTGAGCTCCAGAGTTTGAGGTTGCTGTGAGCTGTGACATGATGGTACTCTACTGAGGGTGAAAAAGTGAGACTCTCAAAAAAAAAAAAAAAAAGTCACTGGACATGATAGGAAGGCCAGGACACATTTTTAATCAATCAAATCTTTCTAAATGCAGTTCTCTTAACCTCCTGACTCATTTTTGATAAGAACTTCAAGTCTTTTTGAGACAGAGTTTCACTATGTCACCCTTAGTAGAGTGCTGTAGTGTCACAGTTCACAGCAACCTCAAATTTCTGGGCTAAAGCGATTCTCTTGCCCCGGCCTCCCAAGTAGCACAATGCTGGCTATTTTGTTGTTGCAGTTGTCCTTGTTGCTTAGCTGGCCTGGGCCGGTTTCGAACCCACCAGCCTCGGTGCATGTGACCAGGGCCGTAACCACCGTTCTTTAGGAACATTATTTGGTAATCGAAGAGACCACACAGAGTAAAGAGATTAGTAAAAAAATAGTTTCATTTTATTTTAAGCAGGATCTCATGACTTTTTGTGTATAGATTCTGGATTTGTAATTATAATCATAATATGTACAAGCTATGCGCTAATTAAAAATTCAACACTGACACTTATCCCCAAGCAGATCTATATTTAACAGCATTAATCAAGACAAAGTAGTCTGAATAAATAAAGCCCAAAGAAATTCATAACCAGTGATTACTGTATCATTTGTTATATATTTTATATTTCCACTTGCAAGAGATATTGACAATTCTCCCTTAATGTAAAAGGATTTCAATCGGCTTGGGGTCTGTAGCTCAGTGGTTAGGGGGCCGGCCACATACACCGGGACTGGCGGGTTCGAAGCCAGCCCAGGGCTGCTAAAGAACAACTACTACAACAACAACAACAACAAAAGCCAGCCATTGTGGCAGGCACCTGTATGTAGTCCCAGCTACTTGGGAGGCTAAGGCAAGAGAATTGCTTAAGGTTTGAGGTTGCTGCGAGCTGTGACATCATGGCACTCTACCAAGGTTGACAGAAAGAGACTCTGTCTCAAAAAAAAAAAAAAAAAAAAAAAAGGACTCCAACAGCAAATTATTTATTTCTTTACTTACTTATTTATTTTTTCTTACAGAGCCTCAAGCTGTCACCTTGGGTAGAGTGCCGTCTCATCATAGCTCACAGCAACCTCCAACTCCTAAGCCCAAGCAATTCTCCTGCCTCTGCCTCCCAAGTAGCTGGGACTACAGACGCCCGCCACAACACCCAGGCTAGTTGTTGGTTGCAGCCATCATTGTTGTTTGATGGGGCCGGGCTGGATTCAAACCTGCCAGCTCAGGTGTATGTGGCTGCCTTAGCCACTTGAGCCACAGGCGCCGAGCCTTTATTTATTCTTTTTAAGACAGAGTCTTACTCTGTCACCCTGGGTAGAATGCTGTGGCGTCATAGCTCACAACAACCTTACACTCGTGGGCTCAAGTGATCCTCTTGCCTCAGTCTCTGGAGCAGCTGGGATTACAAGAACCCGCCACAAGGCCCAGTAGTTTTTCTATTTTTAGAAAGCAAACAAGACTGGGCTCCTGGCTCATGGGTGGTAGCTCAGCGGTTAGGGTGCCAGCCATATATGCCAGAGCTGGCAGGTTTGAACCTAGTCCTGGCCTGTTAAACAATGACAACTACAACAAAAAAATAGGTGGGCATCATGGTGGGCATCTGCAGTCCCAGCTACTTGGGAGGCTGAAGCAAGAGAATCACGTAAGCCCAAGAGTTTGAGGTTTCTGTAAGCCATGAAGCCATGGCACTGTACCAAGGGTGACATAGTGGGACTCTGTCTCAGAAAAAAAAAAAAGAAAGAAAAAAAGACTGGGTTCTTACTCTTGCTCAGGCTGGTCTTGAACTCCTGAGCTCAGGCAATCCACCTGCCTTGGCCTCCCAGAGTACTATGATTACAGACGTGAGCCACCTGGCCTCAACAGTAAATTTAAAAAATTTTTGAATTAAATGTTACTATTCTCTTTGTCCTAATAATGGTATACTTTATTCATCTTGTTAGTCATGTATCTTCAAAGTAGGTTTTTCAGATGTTTTCTTTAAAAATCAGATTCATCATTACTAATGAAAGTATATACTACTGACAAATTTCTGAATGACATCTGCCATTTCAAAAGCTTTAACAATGTTTAAATCGTTTGCGCTTATAAGTTTGCTGCTACAGTACAGTAAAATATAAAACAGAAGTATAAAATAATTACCTTGAAAAACATTTCCACTTTGGGTGGGCAAAACTTATACCCTTCCTTAACACCAGGATTTCTTTTGAGAAAAGAACCAGTTGCTATTCTTCTGCAAACCCATTCAATTGGAATCATTTCACACTGGGGTGCAATGAAAGCTGTCTCCCCATATTTCTTGGAGAAAGCAGTTTTGATACCTACATATTGATGACATAAGTTTCAAGAAAAGGCAGGGAAAGAGAAAAGCAAGTTATCCAATGTAATCAATACTAATATGAAGCCAGTAGACCAACAAATACATGCCCACACAGGAGAAAAACTCAATTCAATTCAAGCTGGGGGGAGGAGGAAAGAGATTGTGGTGGGCATCCGCAGTCCCAGCTACTTGGGAGGCTGAGGCAAGAGAATCACGGAAGGGGGCGGCGGGTAGGTGTGCTCCCTCCTCATGGGCACCATGTAAGGGTACATAGCACACCTCCTGGGTGGAGGACACAACCACAACAGAAGCTTTACTTAACAACTGCAAACAATGTAACCTAATTATTTGTAACCTCATATTAATCTGATAAAAAAAAAAAAAGCACTGAAATTTTATTTAAAAAGGTGAAGTAGGAAAACAACTTTCTGCTGCATATTTAAAAAAATATTTCATAAAGTTACATGCAAAGTACATATTAGACCTGAAAATCTAGGTTTCAGAGACTTTACCATTCATTCCTTCATTAAATATTGAGTTCCTCCCCTGCCACTGAGCATTTAACTTTGCACAAGGCACATAACTTATCCAAGTGGCACTAAATTAGCTATAACCCAATTTGATTGCAGGAATCTCATATTCTAAAGTTCAGCATTACATGTGCCTTGTAGAATATGCATCTACTTATCACAATCAGAAATAACCCTCAGGGAGGCGCCTGTGGCTCAGTGAGTACGGCACCGGCCCCGTATACCAAAAGTGGTGGCTTCAAACCCAGCCCCGGCCAGACTGCAACAACAACAACAAAAATAGCTGGGCGTTGTGGCGGGCACCTAAAGTCCCAGCTACTGGGGAGGCTGAGGCAAGGGAATCACCTAAGCCCAGGAGTTTGAGGTTGCTGGGAGCTGTGACACCACAGCACTTTACTGAGGGCAACAAAGTGAGACTGTCTCTTTATTAAAAAAAAAACAAACAGAAATAACCCTCAATTCTTAAGTTTTTTTCTCTGAAAGCCTGAAGTAAACAATCCTTGAAAAAAGCCCTCAACAGGCAGAAGCAGGAAAATAATGGCCACTGCTGACGAGAACAAAGAAAGTCATTTGTCCTTCCTCTCCCTGCTCTTACTCAGACTGTTACAAAGGTGAAGAGCTGACTCGTGATGTTTGAGACGGAAACTATTTTATGTGGTGGCCGCGGAAAACAGACACCTTTAGTAATAGTTAAAATGGACCGTGATCTAGCAATTTCACTTCTAGATTTATACCCAAAAGAAATGAAAGCAGGGACTTTAAACAGATACCTGTATCCCAGTGTTCACAGCAGCATTATTTACAATAGCCAAAGGGGGAGAAACTAATGTCTGTCCACAGTTGAATGCATAAACAAATATACTCACACGCTGCCTAGGCCTTCCTTAGATTCACAGTACTACATATAAAACCCAGAAAACATCTTTCACCATTTCCCATGAACCTATTATAGTCTTAGGCCTTAGCTATGGTAAGTGCCAAGCAGTTTAAAGATAATTATTGAAGTACTTCATTGAAGGTGACCAAAAGGTGCCCATTCTCCCCAGCACAGGGCTTTCAAAAGGGAAGGTTAGACTCACTCCTAACTCGCTTGTTGTAACATCAGAGAAAGTGTACCAAACAGTGCTTTATTGAAAAAGCAAATAAAAACTTGGAACTTTATCTATTACTTAAAAGTGTACGTATAATGTCAAAGCTTTGTGTAACAAAGGGTACACAAAAACTAATTTTCTTACTGCTAACATTTTGATTGATTGATTAATTGAGTGAGACAGAATCTGTCTCTAATTTCCTGCCTAGAAACCGGGTTTCCCTCTTGCTCCAGTTGGCCTCAAACGATCCTCCAGCCTCGGCCTCCCAGAGTACTATGATTATAGGCGTGTACCACTGCACCCCGCCTAGTACTCTGATCTTAATTTGGTCTTCAGAATAGATTTCTCTTTCAAAAATTGAGTCTTCATTTCAGTTTTTTTTTTTTTTTTTTTAAGAGGTAAGAGTTTCACTATGTTGTCTAGGCTGGACTTGAGCTCAAACTCAAAACTCCAGGTTCAAGTAATTCTCCCATCTCAGCTCCCAGCCCCCAGCAGCTGAAACTACAGGCAAGAGTGCCACATGGTACCAGGCTTCTGTTTCGAGCAGGAGGGAACTCTGGAGACCTTTTGGTCTAGTTCCAATCTCTCACTTGAGGAATGACAGGATGAGAGGGTAGGGTTGCTGCTGCCTTCTGATACTTTTCAGGGGTTTCAAATGGCAGAGAGATTTGAAATGCTATACTGTCTCCAAGAGGCAGAACCAAGAATAATTGCTTGGAATTACAGAGAATAAATTTCAGTTCATCAGTTAAAGCTGCTTAATGCCAAAATGGGTTTCCTTCACAGTTCTTTCAGACTGAAGATGGCTTTGGAGGGAAACTGTGTGGAGAATACATGCATCAGATACAGACTTAATGGGAAGTGGCTTAATCCTAGCACTTTAGTAGGAGGCTGCAGCTGGAGGACTGCTTGAGCCTAGGAGTTTGAGGACCAGCCTCAGCAACACAGTGAAACCCCTCTCTATAAAAACTGGAAAAATTAGCTTGGCATGGTGATAAACACCTGGTAGCCCCAGCTACTCAGGAGACTGAGACAGGAGGATCACTTGAGCCCAGGAGTTTCAGATTGCTGTGAGCTATGACTGAGCCACTGCACTCTAAAGTCTCAAAAAAGAAAAAAAAAAAAGATGATAGGAAACCGTTAAGATTCCTTGCAATTAAATGATCCTACAAATTCCAAACCAAGTAAAGTGTCATAGTGAAGGTTTAAGAGTGTCTGGTTTGACTTGACTTAGCTTGTGAAAAATCCCCAAACAAGTTGTTAATCTAAATTAATGCTAACGTCCCATGAAGGAAATCACTGTTTGTGAAGAAAGAAGGGAAAGGGGACTATAAAGGAACCACTTACCTGCCTCTTGTAACAACTGAAAAATACAACAGGTAATTTTATTTGAAATTGCAGCTTTTCCTTCCAGGTGATTCTTTCTAGCTGCATTGCCTGCTGTAATCTGGTCCTTGGACTGCAGGAGGACTCTTCCTGGACTGTCCAACAATTCATAGACTTCTTTTGTTTTACCTTCATACAGCTTTTTACCAATGTTCAATACTGTGGAAATAAAATGGAAATATATCTGATATTAGTAAGAAATTTCTTCAATATTACAGACTAAATCACCTAGAATGATGAATCAGTAAACAGTGATCCAATAATCATCTTCATAAAAATTATTGACATACGACCTTATTACATTTGATTCATATAATTTTATGAAGAATTATAATTATGTAAATATAAATATTTATCAGCTAGGAATAAAAAAGGTTGTGTTTATTTCGTTAGGAAATGAAAGCTACCCCAATTCCTAAGTCTTCCAATATCAAATACTAATGCTTTTTTTCATTATCAGCCTGACACTTTCATGGCAGAACTGAATCAAAATTAAGATACATTAATACTAATGTAACCATACTAGTATTTTCATATATACACTAACAGTGCATTAGCTAAACTACTAGCTTTTGGGGGGTAAAAAATGCTCTTTTTCTGAATTTTGCTGTCCATGGCAGGCAAAATGGGGAAGTTGAGCCAGATAGGTTTCTTGATCTTAAGTTAACATGCAAGAGAAGGCACATCCAACCACTTAACTTAGCTCATTTGGAAGCATCCCTATTTCTTAATCCTGCCCTTGACCCCCATTAGCCCTTTCTCTTCACTAACAGTTGTAGGAAATACAAGGAACCAAGTACAAAGAAATCCAATTTTGATACTAGTCACAAGACGTAAAGAAAAGTAGACCTTGGTCACTAGAAAGAACAATTTAGATGGAGATCAAAAATAATAAAGTTTCAGGGCTTACAATTTCCAGAGTGAGACATTACCCGTCATCCTCCCAGAACACTGACTTATTCTCAAAATCAGCATTTTTTGAGTGGATCCATGTGCTAGGTACTGGAGATATACCAGTAAAAGAGACCTTGCTCTTACTCTCAGAAGGACCCGAGTCTGAGGGAAGCTGATACTAACAAAGACAGTATAATAAAAATAATATAATATCTTAAGATTTTAGACTATCCATTGAAGTATTAATATTTTGGATATACCAAACTAAATAAAATATTCTAAACTTATTTCACCTATTTTTGTTTTTCACTCTTAAAAATTTGCCTCCTAGAAAACATGTTCACATTTAGCCAGCAGTGTTCTAGAAAAAACAGCCTACATAAAATATGTATGCAATGAAGAACAAACCTTGGTGAATTAACCTGGCTGGAACATAGCTAAGAGTTTATAATAGAAAAAACAAAATCAAAGTTAGGGCTGAAGAGGCAAAGATAGCATGGAGGATTTTTTTTCCCCTGAGACGGAGTCTTACTCTCTCTTGTCCCATGCTAGAGTGCTGTGAAATCAGAGCTCACAGCAACCTCAAACTCTTCAGTTCAAGTCATCCTCTTGCCTCAGCCTCCTGAGTAGCTGAGACTATAGATGCCCACCATCACACTCAGCTAATTTTTTTTTTAGTAGAGATGGGGTAGAGATGGGCACAGAGGCTCACATCTGTAACCCCAGCATTCTGGGAGGCCAAAGTGGGTGGATCGCTTGAATTCAGGAGTTCCAGATCAACCTAAGCAACACCTTGCCTGTCTCTACTAAAAATAGGAAAAGTAGCCAGATGCTGAGGTGGCGCCTACAATCCCAGCTACTTGGAAGACTGAGGCAAGAGGAACTCTTGAGCCCAAGAGTTTGAGAGTGCTGTGAGCTATCATACCACAGCACTCTACTCAGGGAGTCTTATCATGTTGCAACAGGATTGTCTTGAACTCCTGGCCTCACAGGATCCTCCTGCCTCAGCCTCCCAAAGTGCCAAGATTAAAGGTCTAAGTCAGTGCCTGTCCTGAACACTTCTGGGTAAGGAAGTGCCCCTTAGAAACCAGAAAGTGACATTTTGAGGGCTGGTTGTGGTCTAGCCTGGAATCCTAGCACTCTGGGAGGCCAAGGCAGGTGGATTGCCTGAGGTCAAAGGTTCAAGACCAACTGAGCCAGAGGCAGAACTCATCTGTAAAAATAGCCAGGCATTGTGGCAGATGCCTGTAGTCCCAACTACTGGGGAAGCTGAGGCATGAGAATCGCTTGAGCCCAAGAGTTTGAAGTTGCTGTGAGCTACGATGCCATAACACTCTACCAAGGGTTGACAGAGTCAGGCTGTCTCCAGGAAAAAAAAAAAAAAAAAAAAGTGACATTTTAGAAAAATTAACTGGCAATAGTATATAAGACAGAAGAAATGGAAGGGTTAACATTTCAGAGAGTCTACTAGTTTACAGATGCAGGAAAAATTCTGGTCCAGTGCCTTCATTTTACATAGATGTTAACTCAGAATCAAAGGGATCTTGGCTGAGTCTACAACTTTTTGATCTAAATTCAGTTTTTTTTAAGGTGGAAAAGAATGCACTGACCAGCCAATGTAAGTGATTTAGTTCACTATATATTTAGAAATTAGGTGTGTGGAACAAACCTGTGTTTGACCAGCACAAATGGCAAGAATGATCTTTCCGGAGGATTTGACCATTTGGGGAAATAATGATTATGCAACCACGTAAACTTTCTTTTTTAGCTAAAGATTTTACAGTTCTTCAATGCCATCTCCAGCATCAAAGACTACCTAATAAAATAAGATAAAACCATACAAAACGTAGATAGCTTTTTCAGAGGCTTCAACTATTAACTTCCTAAAAAACAAAAACAAACCCGCGGGGTTATTAACCTATGGAGAAAAGCATGACTCTGGGTTGAAAAGTGAACACTAGATTTTCTCGTGTTTTGCAACAGCTACTTATTACAAATACTACTTCCAGGCACCCTCCGACCACTGGCTGAATCTCGTACTCATTTCCCTCGTCTCGCTCCCTTTCTCCACCCACAAGGCAGTTCTGGGCGGTTCAGTTAAGTTCCCGGAGGCCCCGCGGCGCAGTGTCCAGCGCACATCTTACCCGGCCTGAGGCCACGTGTGCGCCCGTCCAGCGGCCTGGAGGCGCAGCTGCTGGGAGGGCGAGCACCGCGCCGGGGCCCTCAAGGTACGCGCCAAACCCCGCGAACTCCCGAAGTGGCAAGAATTTCAGGGGACTCCCCGGAGGCCCAGGTTCCTGTTACTCACCCTGGGCTGTCGCCATTACTCCGAGTAGGCTGCGGGCAGCGTTCCCGCCCGGAAAAAAAGCAGAAATCTAGAAAAGAAGAGAGGTCAGAGGTTAACGGGGCGGGGAAGGGAGGCGCGATCTACACACACACACGCCCCCTGGCGGGGCCACTGAGCCCCGCGCCGCTCTAATCCGACGCCGCGATGGCAGCCTAACCTGAGGGTCGCTACCAACCCACAGCAGAGCGCACTCCCAAAGAGAGCGCGGGCCGTGAGGCTTCCCGCCGCGCAGGCGCAGCGACTCGACCCCGCCCCCGGGCCGCCCAGCGCGGGTGTAATTCCTGGAGAGGGGAAAGTGGCGCGCGCTGGCGGCCCCTCCCCACTCTGCAGAAACTCACCGACCCGGGCTCCTTCTAGGGGACGAGAGCAGCTTATAGGTTGGAGTGTACCAAGTCGTGTCTGCCGGGGGGAAGTATGCAGAGAGAAGCATATCAAGCTTACATCCTTTCATAGATAAATACCTTGGTTCCGTTATTGTCATCACCTCTGTTCTAGAGGGCTGGGAAATAACGGAGATTCCCACGTGCAGAAAAATTAGCTTTCTGGACACCTCCTAGGGAGGATTGGCTCCACCCCCACAGGATCCGTGACTCCTCCCTTCAGCTGCAGAGCCTCCCCCTTCACCCTTGTTCATTGGTTGGTTCTTCGGGGGCGGGGCCGGGTGTCGCGGACGGGCAGGTTAGTCACGCCCACCCAGCGGAACCACGCGCCGCCGCAGTAGCTAAGGCCTCTAGTAGCCGGGAAGGAAGCGGCTCGCGCGAGCTTCTGAGACTTACGGGCCGAGCTGGCTGCTGGTTGGTGCCTGGACCTCGGCAGCGGCAGCAGGTCCCTCCACGTGCTTTCGGCAGCGACATGGAGCTGGAGGAATTGGGGATCCGGGAGGAATGTGGCGTGTTTGGGTGTATCGCCTCAGGAGAATGGCCCACGCAGCTAGATGTGCCGCATGTGATCACTCTGGGACTCGTGGGGCTGCAGCACCGGTGAGCAACAGGGTGAGGGGTGGGGGTGGCGGGCTGTGTGCTTCTGCATCTCCCCAAGCCGCTTCCCGCGGTCGTGGAGTTAGCGGTTTCGTGCGCAGGGGCCAGGAGGATCGACCCCTCTACCTGAACCAGTGTCTGCCCATGACATCCAAGGGATGCCAAGGCGTGCGCTAGGGGCACGTTGGTTTCGGGGATTTTGGCCTGCCCCACCCCTCTTACAAACTCTAATGCCCTTAAAGGGGTTCTCTCTCTCCCCCCCTCAGGGTCTTTGCAACCTTCTTGAGTCTGGCCAGTTTGCAAGGCTCTGGTGATCTTAGTCTAGCTGGGTCAGGGCTCCTCCCGGACTGCAAACCCTTTCTAATCTCTCGGAGCCTGGGGCTGCTCTTGTGATAGGCTTGTGTGAGGTGGCGGCGGGTCCAGGTCGTACATAAAAGTCCTGCAACCCCTTATGGTTTTCGCGCGGGGCCTCCAACCACCACAAGCTTTTGTTTGCAAAGGCAGAGCTATTGAGTAGATAGATCGTGGGTTTGAAAGCATTTACAAGTATGGGCACTTGGGGATCCTAGACTTCAGATCCAGGGAGACAGGACTAGTTGGTGTTCAGAGGATCTGCTGGTAGTAAATCTCGTGTAAATTCAGTGAAAATCAACCACAGGAAATAGTGAATCTGGAGAAGCTTCATTAGTGAACGTTTTACATAATGAATGAAAACGTTGATAGCAAGATGCGAAAAATTAACTCCCTTCTTTAAAAAGGGGTTAGGAGAGTAACGTCTGTATGTCAACATACACATTGATTTTGGAAAAACAGGAAGATCCCTTGGGGCTAAAAAAAAAAAAACAAGAACAAAACTTGGCTTCCATGGTCTTTTTCTTGCTAATGGACCTAACTGGAAGTTGATGTAAATTATTCCATTGGGGTAAAATATACAAACCCTGGTTTGATACGATCACGGAAAACATTGCAGTTTCCTTAAGGCAACACAAGAGCAACAACTTACACAACAGTTGAGAAACTTGGCCGTAATGCTTATCAGCAATTTGGGTGAAACATATATAAATGCACTCCAGAGAATTAGCCTTCTTCCAACTAAACTTAAGTGAACTGCCTTTCTGCTGTTTTCAGGGTCCCAAAAACTTGAATTTTAGTTCCACATTTTGTGCACTCCTTGCTTACTTAAGGAGTTGAGAGTAACTGAGAATCTGGGATTAATCACAAAGAATACCTTTAACTTAAATAACTGATGTTGAATAATTGTAGGTTGACCATAATGGATTTCTTGTTTTAGAAAACATTTATCGAAAGGATTAAATACATAATCGAAGGAGAAATTAAACTTTGATTATGTGGTAGTTCTGAGTAAAATTAGTTTATAACATTCTTAGAAGTAATTTTGGGTATTATGTCATGGCGATATAATGGAGAATGTAGGGAGCTTTAGAGCTGCCTGATAGTCTGTGGGAAATACATGAACTGACCTTGAATTTTTTTCTTACCTGTATTTACTTTTTTAGCTACAATTTCTCACAAAGTTCTCTTTTATCCCCATTTGTATGCCTAAAGAAAAAGGGGCTGATTTTAAAATTTATTTATTTATTAGTCAGATGGTGGCATTAACTGGAATTCTAGTACTCAGTTGAAGACAAATACTTGGTATATATGGTTATGGTGTATTTTCCCCGTTCTGTGTTTTTTAAAAATGAATTTGATTCTTAGTTACAGGTGCCCATTTTCTACAGTTGCTATTCTTTGAAAGAATTATGAGATTAGATAATATAAGATAAGGGCAATAAAGAAGTGATTGTGTGGAGGTAGAGTTCCTGTGACCAAACAGGTCTCTGTTAGGAGACTGGTATTGACATTGTCTTTGAGAGGTCAAGGTGGTAGGAGGGTAGGAGTTTGAGACCAGCCTTGGCAACATAGCAATAATCCCATCTCTATAAAACAAAAAAAAAGAAAGAAAATAGATCTTATCTTTTTTTTTTTTTGAGACAGAGTCTCACTTTGTCGCCCTGGGTAGAGTGTCCTGGCCTCATAGCTCACAGCAACCTCAAACTCTGAGGCTCAAGCGATTCTCAGGTCTCAGCCTGCCAAGTAGCTGGGACTACAGGCGCCAGTCACAAAGCCCGGCTATTTTTATAAATGGGATCTCGCTCTTGCTCAGGCTGGGTCTCGAACTCCTGAGTTTAAGCAACCCACCCATCTCGGCCTCCCAAAGTGCTAGGATTACAGGCGTGAGCCCCCGCCCCTGGCTTGATCTTATCTTTTTAAAACATGAAATCTGTAAGATAAAGTCTGATCACTTGTGCTTTGTCTTTGGATCTCTTTTTTGGTCTTAAGTAGAATCTGATCTAAAAAAATTAATCCCAGAGATAATTTATGTTTCATGTAAAAACAATGGAAGTATTAATTACTAAACAGTCCTGCACTGGATACCTAATCCAGATGGGTTCATTCAGAAGTACTGCCTCTTTCTGGTAGTTCCGACTATTTGCAGATTTATTCCATGGTTCTGCTTTCTGTGGGGGATATTTTCAATGTTTAACTAGTCCTCTTAGCTGTGTGTGTGTGTTTGTGGATGTTGTTTGGGCCAAATTCATATAATCACTAAACGTTATTTTGGTTTTAAAAACATTAGTACAGTGGTTTGTAGAGCTGTGAACAAACTAGACCCTCCTAAATCAAACATTTTCATCTTTTCAATGGAGACTAGAATGGCCTGAACATACAGTATTTGACGTAGATGGTGCCACTAATTAGGATAATTAAAATTTCATAAGTTTATCTCATCAATCAGCTAATTATCCTTTCCATGATTAGTGAGAAGGTGAGCATGCCCTTCCCTTCAGGCAATTATCTTTTCCTTAGGCTGGGAATCGAACTTTACAAATGATAAAACATTTTCATACCTCTTCTAAACATTTATAAGATTTACCTGAGGAAGTTGGGTCTCCTGTCTGCAGAAACATTGTGTAGCATCCTTTGGTTCTGTTATTATGCTTTGAGGAAACTGATTTGTAATGATCTCAGCAACAGTTTTCTTAAGAGATATAGACAGTGGCTCTGCAAACAGTAGTTAACAGTATCACTAGAAAAGCACTTGTGACAAAGAGATACAATCTCAGACAAACCTCTAGGGAATTAATTACCAGTTATGTTCATTTACTATTGTGGACAATGAACAGTAGTGCATTTGTCAAGGAACTTGATTTGGGCTGCCAAATTAAGGCTGGGGTATTTATTTTTATTATTTTGATTTTCATCTTTTAGTGAAAATGACCAAATATGTAATATTCTTTGAGTGCATATTCCCCCTTATTCTATAGCTATATCTAAGCCAAACGACTTCTGGTTTGAAGAAGAGACTTTATTTTAAAAACTGTCCCTGCAAATTGTTCCAGTCTTTGATTTTGAAAGACTTAATGTAGTTACTTTTATAATCAGTGAGTGGCAATTTAAAGTCATAAATGCATTCAATTCTCCCATTTATAAATATCTTTTAGAACTTTGCTTTTTATATAAAGCAGAATTTACCCGTTTGGGGCCCCCCAGCCCCATCTCAAAGTACCACTGCTTTGTTATTCTGGTCAATATTGGGAAGATTTCCTTAATATACAACCTAAAATCTAGTCTGAGCTGTCCCAGTAACACCAGTTTAATATTGGGTGAGTCTCTTTATTTCTGAGTATATTTTCTCATCTGTTGGACTAGATAAGTATTTTAAGGTCCACTGCTCAAATTCAGTGAGTCCAGAATGATACCTTTGGAGAAAACCAAAATTCAGGCTTATTAATTTGTAGTTTTTTCTTTCTTTTTACATCTGTCTTCTAGTAACAATCACTATGAAGTATGATTTAAAGATCTATGAAAACTGTATAGTTATCTAACTCTAGGAAAGTTTGTGTTCCTTACTCTAAATAAGCTATTTCTCAGCATTCCTTGCTTTCACACGATTCATAAATAATATATTTAGTCTAATTTATCAAGGACAAGAATACATATCTCTGTTATCAGAAAAAAGCTATAAAAGTTTTTCACATTTTTGTGGCTCTTACCATCTTCATCTGCTTTACTCTTGAGGCTCACAGTTCCTTGGATTTGGGTATGACCTTCAAATAATTCTTAAAACAAAAACATAGGAAAAGAATCGTTACATGACATCATTTGAAATACCTTAGTATTCTCAAGCATTCAAGTGTACTGAAGTAAAAACATTTAAGCGATTGTACAGATAATGAGTTGAAGAATTAAGGTTTTGGTATAAGGTTTAGAAAAAGTTGAAGCTCTTGACTTAAATTAGATCGTATTTGCTAATTTTTCTGGGGTCATTTTGACATACAATTGTGTTAGGATTTTCTTTTTCCTTTTTCTTTTTTCTTTGAGTACTGAAACATACAGTCATAGCTCAATATCTAGGCTTGGTCTATCCTTCTACCTCAGTGGAGTACAGGTACAGACTAACACACTCTGCTAATTTTTTAATTTTTTGTGGAGATGGGGTCTTATGTTGCCTGGGGTAGTCGTGAACTCCTGGTTTCAAGTGATCCATGCCAGCATTGGCCTCCCAAACTACTGGGATTACGGGTATAAGCCACAGTGCCTGGCCAGGATTTTTTTTTTTCCTGGCCAGGATTTTTTTTTTAGAGGATTTTTTTCTTGCTAAGAGGAACGTTTATAGCCTCTGTGTTGCCCACTGTTAGGATCTTTAATTGACTTTTAGCATCTTCTAAAATACGATTATTCAAATATAGATAACTCGTATTTAAGTATCTTTTGCTTCAAATATCTGGATTGACATAAAGCACTGAGAATTATAATAATTTCAATATGAGGATCAAAAAAATGTTTATACCTTCTTCAAACAATATGTTCTAAAAATTATAAGGCAGTCTACTCCCCAATATTAGTGAGAATAATTTAACTGCTTTTCATCAATGGATGATTTACATTGGATATTTATGGGGAGTCCCAAGTGTTTACTTAAGTTCTTTTACTAAGAAGTAGGAATACCCACTCTGGTGTAAGAAGGAAGCGAGTAACACACAATAGAGATCTTAACTGTAACTACTTAAAATATCAAAATAACATTTAAAATTCCACGATCTAGACCTTGTACCTGACTCAGTGATACTTTGTTGTGGGGTCATCCACCTCTTCTGAAGCAATGCTCATGGAGTCTGCCTCTGCCAGAGTAGCAATTTAGACTTGATGTTTATAAAACTCTAAACTACTTTTGCAGTGCAAGGTTATGCTGAAAAACTAGTAGGGCTGGATTCTAGCATCGAAACTATAATTTTTTTTTTTTCAAGCTCTGTTTCTGCTTATAGAAGTGTATTCTTAAACTCAAGAACATTTGCAATCTGTAACTAAATTTTAAAATGGCCTTGTCGGATTTACCTCCTTTAAAATCCTAGAAGTATTCTGTTTTAAAGTTTACAAGGCAGTGTACTGTGCTTGGGGGTGTGATAGCACTTTCAGACCCAGTCTGGTAACATCTTTGTTACATTTTAGTGCTTGACAAAGAGCTCCTCTGTCTATTATCATTTGATCCTCATTGTAACTAAGAATGATTCTTTTTGCAGTACATATGGAGAAATTTTTGCTGCTCTGTGAAGGACCCTGAAAACCCCTGAAGTGATAATTTTGCTGTTGTAGATACATTTTAGTGAATAGGCAAATTCACAAATATGGAATTTGTGCATAATGAAGATCAACTGTATCTGGTTTATTCAACAAAACAGTATGCTAGCATAGATTATTATTCTGGACTTTTGAAGGAAAGTAGAGATTCTTCCTCATTAGTATAGTGGTTAAGTAAAAAATAAAAAACTAGGGATTCTTCACCTGTCCAGGAAAAACTTAAAAATTCCTTATATATAAAAGATAAGAAAGGGCGGCGCCTGTAGCTCAGTCGGTAAGGCGCCAGCCCCATATACCGAGGGTGGTGGGTTCAAACCCAGCCCCGGCTGAACTGCAACAAAAAAATAGCCGGGTGTTGTGGCAGGCACCTGTAGTCCCAGCTACTTGGGAGGCTGAGGCAGGAGAATTGCTTAAGCCCAGGAGTTGGAGGTTGCTATGAGCTGTGTGAGGCCACGGCACTCCACCGAGGGCCATAAAGTGAAACTCTGTCTCTACAAAAAAAAAAAGATAAGAAAAAGAGATAGAATGATATTGCTGGGGGATATCTTATGAAAACTCCAGCCAAAGCTGGAATTAGCCAGTAAGTGGGCTTGACAAGTGATGTGTAACAGAGGAGGAGCTATTCTAATTTAAATTCTACTAGGTTTTAATTCTGAATAATACTGCAGGTCTTATGGAAAAAAATTTTTAAGTGACTGGGTTTCATTATGTTGCCCAGGCAGGTCTCAGATTCTTGGGCTCAAACAGTCCTCTTACTTCAGCCTCCCAACTAGCCTGGTACCTTTTGGAAATTTGAAAGTGTGGTTAACTAAGTCACTGTTACCTGATATGATTTTTAAAAGATGCTGGTTGTAATGTAAAATAGTGAAGTCAACTGGGCGGAGCCTGTGGCTCAAAGGAGTAGGGCACCGGCCCCATATACCAAGGGTGGAGTGTTCAAACCCAGCCCTGGCCAAAAACTGCAAAATAAATAAATAAATAGTGCAGTCAACTATGGAAAACAAATAGTACCTCAAAAGTTTTGAGTAGAGATGCCCTATGTGTATAACCATGCAATTCCACTCCTAGGTATATACCCAAAAGAACTAAAAACATATTCACATAAAAATGTATACTGTGGAAAACCAGTATGGCGGTTCCTTAAACAATTAAACATAAATTACCATACAATCCAACAATTCCATTTCTGGGTATATACTCAAAAAAAAACAAAAACAAAAAAAACAGAAAAACACAGACTTAAACAGATGTTTTTATATCCCTGTTCAGAGCAGCAGTATTCATAGTAGCCAAAAGTGGAAATAATGCAATGACAATCAACAAATGAATAGATAAAATGTGATAATACACAGAATGTAATATTATTCAGCCTTAAAAAGGAACAAAATTCTGGGCAGCGCCTGTGGCTCAGTGAGTGGGGCACTGGCCCCATATTCCCAGGGTAGCAGGTTCAAATCCGGCCCCGGCCAAACTGCAACAAAAAAATAGCCGGGAGTTGTGGTGGGTGCCTGTAGTCCCAGCTGCTCTGGAGGCTGAGGCAGGAGAATCGCCTAAGCCCAAGAGCTGGAGGTTGCTGTGAGCTGTGACGCTATGGCACTCTACCGAGAGACTCTGTCTCTACAAAAAAAAAGGAACAAAATTCTGATATATGCTGTAAAATGGGTGAACCTTGAAGATGCCATGCTAAGTGGAATAAGCCACAGATGAACATGGTATGATTCCATTTCCTTGAGGTGCCTAGAGTAGTCAAGTTCACAGTGGGTACCACAAGCTAGGGAGAGGGGGAATGGGGAACTGCTGTTTACAGGGTGCAGAAGTTTCAGTTTGGGATGACGGAAAAAGTTACAAAGGCAGAGAGGGGTGATGGTTGCTTAACAGTGTGAATGTACATAATGCTACTGAGCTGTACACTTAAAAATGGATAAAATGGGAAAAAAATTAAAACTTGCACCAGATTGTTCAAAGCAACATTCCTAAGAGCCCAAAAGTGGAAACAACCCACATGTCCATCAACTGATGAATAAAAAAAACAGAGTATATCCATAAGATGGAATGTTATTTAGCCATAGAAAGGAATGAAGTATTGGTACATGTTAGAACATGAATGAATCTTGAGAACCTTCTACTGAGTAAAAGAAACCACATATTGTGTGATACTATTAATATGAAATGTCCCAAAATAGGCAAATCCATAAAAGAGTTAGGTAGCTGTTAGGGACTGCAGAGATGTGACCGAGCAGTTGACTACTAATGGATATGGGGGCTTGGGTGGGGGGGTGATTGTTATGTGACTCTGTGAGGACACTAAAAACCACAGCCTATACTTCAATGGGGTGAATTTGATGATAGTAAATTCTCAGGAAGGAAGTGTTGCTAGGGTGTAAGAATTGGAAAGGGAAATAAAGTGTAGGCAGGTCAAGTGGAGAGGTTAATGCAGTGATACTTGGGGGAAGTTACAGAGGAACTAAGAACCGCATTGCACTGAACTGCCATGACCTTTGCATGTGGAGCAGGACGTACTACCAACTAGGAAACTCATAGGCTGGAGATTTTGTTGGCATGAAAGTCGGAAGTCAACCTCCAATCCCGCTCCCCTCTCTCAAGGTCAGGCTGATTCAGTATTGCAACTCTCTAATCTGGTGACTGCTCCTGTCCTGGAGCTACCTGGCCACCTTGAGTGGCCTCAGTAACACAACGAAGATGCGTCTCTCCCTGGAAATTCCAAAGGGTTTTGATGCCCTGTGCCAAGAATATGGGAACAAGACCAGATATATTTATTATGCTGCAGCTTCTTAGAACATTTTTTGAAATGTTATCAATGTTATGAATTAGAAAAATCCTGCCTTGATAATTAATAAGTTAGTTGTATTAAAGTTTAGCAGCTTATGTACATCTGAGCTTTCTTTTTTTACATTTATAATTCTTGTGTTTTCTGAAATTTTAGCAATCTATTCTCTATCTAGATCTTCTATTGGGTTAAAATGAAAAAAGTTCTCAAAGCACTTGGTGTTTCAAATGACGTAAGTGCATTAATTTATGTAATAATTTTACTGTTAAGATTATGCAAATCACATGCAAAATATACAGAAGTGTTTAAATATTCCATGCTTGAAATTATTTCTAATTTGGGGGCTATTGAAAGAATTATATAAATTAGAGAAAATAGAATTCTTGGTATAGCTTTTGAGATAGTAACAATAGATATTTTAATGCCCCCTGCTGGTCATCCCATTGCTAATTTTTAAAATTTCAGGGATCATGAAACTTTCAATTTTCTAAAGGAAAATAGGTAGTTCTAGGATTAATTGTAGAAGAACAACATGCTATTTCACTTGTCATTTTTCGGCTGAAGTTCAGAGTGACCTCCTTTAACAGGATATATTTACTTCTGTGCGTAGGCAAATATGCCTGTTTAAGTCCCCCGAGCAAGGTTCCCTGTGACTGTCCTATGGTAGAAAGCAGTGACTTGACAGAAAGTCACTACCAAGATAGTGAGGTCTTCCGACTCATACATGGCAGAATACTGAATATGAATTCAGTCAATTTCGCTTCTCTCTTCTGCTCAAAGACAGGAAAATGCTAAGGTTGTCAAACATACATTTCTCTTTTGGGAGAGTCCTTTCTCTGGTAACTTACTGATTCCTTTTATCCTTTCTTGCCTGTCCTTCACATCAGGTAGAAAAATAAGATCCAAAGAAGTAATGAATTCAATTTTCGTGGACCATTTCTTTTTACTTAATGTAACAGAAGTAGCCTGAGAGCTGTGTGATTCTTTGCAGTGATTATTTTCTTTCATGTTCCATTAGTCATGAGGGTTTTTTTTGTTGTTTTGTTTTTGTGAGACAGAGTCTCACTCTGTGCCCTGGGGTTGAATGCCATGGCGTCACAGCTCACAGCAACCTGTAATTCTTGGGTTCAAGTGATTCTCTTGCCTCAGCCTCCCAAGTAGCTGAGACTACAGGCGCCTGCCATGATGATGGCTAGTTTTTAGAGACATCTCGTTCTTGCTCAGGCTGGTCTCAAACTCTTGAGCTCAGAAGATCCACCTGCCCTGGCCTCCCAAAGTGCTGGGATTATAGGCATGAGCCACCATGCCTGGCCTAGTCAGGAGTTTTTCAGTGATAATTTATTAAACTTAGCTAATTTTTCTTCCCTGAATGGAACCAAATTGGAGCTTATGTGTGTTTGCTTTCTTCAACTCTCTGTTGTTTTGAGCATGAGAACCTAGATATGATTTTCAGTGCTAGAACATCTGAGAATACAGGTTCCTGAACTGACTCCAACCCACTAGATCAGAATATCCAAAAGTGGGCTGGGTGCAGAGGCTCATGCCTGCAGTCCTAGCACTTTGGGAGGCCAAGGCAATTATCTGGGATCTGGGTATGGTGGCACTTGTAGTCCCAGCATCTCTGAAGACTGAGACAGGAAGATCTCTCCACTGCAGGATTTTGAGGTTACAGGGAGCTATGATCATGCCACTGCACTCTGGTCCAGGCAATAAAGCTAGACAAACAATACTCAACCTGTATGAAGTACCACAATTTAAGATTACTTTCCTTCACCTTCCTACCTGTCTGGGTCTCTTCCGATTCTGTGACTTGTTCTCCATCCTGTTTTTGTGATTTTTCTGTCGTGTTGGGTCCCAGAATAGCATCCAACTCCCTAAAAAATTTCATACTCTTAGTCATACCTAGGTCTTGAGCTGTTCTCTGACAATCTTGTATTCATGTTTTCGGTTTTTGTACTTTGTTTGGCACTGTTTCCAGTCTCTCTCTATTCCAAATTTCTGAAGCTTGGCAGCAGTTTGCTCAAATACCTTTTTATTTCTCACTGTTCCCTCTAGTTGTTGGATGCTTTTTTCAGACCAGGTGTCTATTAGAGCCCTGACTTATGGCATGGTCCAGTGTTTTTCTCCTTCATTTGCTCCTGTTGGTACAAAAGTTGAATTATTAGAGGTTTCCACAGCTGACATAGTGACACCTGCATTGGGTGGGGAGGGAAAGAGATGATGCTTAAATTGACTGCAAGCAGGAAAGGCCTTACCTGTTGGCTGTTTTGGTTTTTGTGGACTTGGGAACTTGATTGAACTTCCTTGGGAGATCTTAGGCTGGTGTGCGGACGACTTTGGACATTGTCTGCTCCCTCCACCCCCTCCCGGAACTGAGCCGCTGAGCAGGAACTGAGCTAATATCATTCAGCCTTGGGCTGCCTGCAGGGACTCTGTGGGGGAGCTGCACTTGTTGGTCACAGCATGGGGATCAGCCAGGAGACTTTGTGCGAATAATCTGGTGACTGAGCTCCCCACAGGCAGGGACTGAGATGCTGAGGAAGAGCGGGGATCTAAGTGTTTGGCAGATTATAGCCTTGGCCCTCACGGGCATAGAGTGAGACCGGTTTTGGCATACTGGATAAGCAGGCAGCCATGCTAGGAAAGATCCCAGTGATAACTATGAACCTTGCTTAGCCAAGGTTCACAATTTGGAGTGTTTTTGTTTTGTTTTGTTTTGTTTTTTTCTAACTAGAGTCTCACTTTGTTGCTCTTGGTAGAGTGCCATGGGATCACAGTTCCCAGCTCTTGGGCTTAAGCGATTCTCTTGCCTCAGTCTCCCAAGTAGCTGGGACCACAGGCGCCTGTCACAATGCCCGGCTATTTTTTTGTTCCAGTTTGGCTGGGGCCAGGTTTGAACCTGCCACTCTCATAATTTAAATACAATCTTCCATTTTTGCCTTCTTTAACAATTAGAACTTCATTTTTGCTAGTGTTTCTGCCCCTATTATTTGTTTATTTGTTTTCCCCTAAATTTATCTTGTAAGGGTTTTTGTTTGTTTCGGTTTGATTTATAGTATTTTTGTCTTTCCTCTCTACCTGGTGGAGGTAGGGTACTTTGTGTGATCAGGCTGGCAAAGAGCTGCTGACCTCAAGGGAACCACCCAACCCAGCAACCCCAGAGGTTGGAGATTTTTAAGGTTGGGTCAAAGTACCCTATTATATACATATATTATTCCTGTCTCCTTCTTTTGGTGCCTTTTTCCTTTTTCTCAATATTTCCTTTTACTCACCCCTTCTTCTCTCTCTTTTTTCTTTCTTTTTAAAATCTTTTTCCCTTCTTGCTCTTCAATCTTCTCATCCTTCTGGTCCTGTACCAAAAGGACTCATTAAAACTTTAGGCCAGAGGCACAGAAATTTAAAGAGCAAGAGGAAGTGAAAGGAAAATTAGGGCAAGGAAACAGATACAAGAAAATACTCATAAAGAAGAATCAGCAGAAAAATCCTGGCAACATGAAATACCAGTCCAGAGCAACCCCTTCAGGGGACTGCAAGGTAGCTACTGCAAAGGATTTCACCTATAAAGAAATGTTAGAAATGACAGAAAGGGAATTTAAAATACAGATGATGAAGACAATGAAGGAAACTGCTGATAAAGTGGAAAACTACCAAAAGGAAATCCAAAAACAGAATCAAATAAGAGATGAACGATATGAAGAATATAGAAAGGATATAGTGGAGCTGAAGGAACTGAAGCAGTCAATTAGGGAACTTAAAGATGCAATAGAAAGTATCAGCAACAGATTAGACCGTGCAGAAGAAAGAATGTAGGAGGTAGAGGACAAAGCTCTTGAGCTAACTCAGATAGTTAAAGAGGCAGAAAAGAAAAGAGAGAAAGCAGGGTGGCGCCTGTGGCTCAGTCGGTAAGGTGCCGGCCCCATATACCGAGGGTGGCAGGTTCAAACCCGGCCCTGGCCAAACTGCAACCAAAAAATAGCTGGGCGTTGTGGCGGGCGCCTGTAGTCCCAGCTACTCGGGAGGCTGAGGCAAGAGAATCGCTTAGGCCCAGGAGTTGGAGGTTGCTGTGAGCTGTGTGATGCCATGGCACTCTACCAAGGGCCATAAAGTGAGACTCTGTCTCTACAAAAAAGAAAAGAGAGAAAGCAGAATGTTCACTGACAGAATTATGGGACTCTATGAAAGTGTTCAAACATATGAGTTATAGGTATCCTAGAAGGGGAAGAAGAATGCCCCAGGGGAATGGAAGCCATTCTAGAGAATATTATAAATGAAAATTTCCCAAATATCACCAAAGATTCTGACATACTCCTTTCAGAGGGATATCAGTCCCCTGGTCACCTCAACTCAAATAGAGCTTCTCTAAGACACATTGTGATGAATCTATCTAAAGTCAAAGCAAAAGATTTTTTAAGCTGCCAGGAGGAAGTGCCAACTGACCTAAAGGGGTGAATCCATCAGAGTGACCGCAGACTTCTCTAATGAAACTTTTCAAGCCAGAAGACAATGGTCAGCTACCTTTAATCTACTTAAACAGAACAATTTCCAGTCCAGAATTCCATATCCTGCTAAGCTAAGCTTTAAAATTGACGGAGAAATCAAATCTTTTACTGATATGCAAACATTGAGGAAATTTGCCACGACAAGACTAGCTTTACAGGAAATACTTCAATCTGTTCTACACACTGACCATCACAATGGACTTTCAGCAAAGTAAACACCCAGAAATTAAAGGACAGAACCTAGCTTCCACAATGATGCAAAAGACAAAACTAAACAATGGACTTTCACAAAATAAGATGAACAGAACGCTCCCACTCTTATCAGTTATCTCAATAAATGTCAGTGTCTCGAATTCCCCACTAAAGAGGCCTAGATTGGCTGATTGGATTAAAAAACACAAGCCATCTATTTGCTGTCTGTAGGAAACACTCCTCACGTCAAAAGACAAATTAAAACTAAGAGTTAAGGGTTGGGAGTCAATTTTTCAGGCAAACGGAATTCAGAAGATAAGAGGGGTTGCAATCTTATTTTCAGATACATGTGGATTTTTTTTTTTTTTGGTAGAGACAGAGTCTCACTGTACCGCCCTCGGGTAGAGTGCCGTGGCATCACACGGCTCACAGCAACCTCTAACTCTTGGGCTTACGTGATTCTCCTGCCTCAGCCTCCCGAGCAGCTAGGACTACAGGCGCCCGCCACAATGCCCGGCTATTTTTTTGTTGCAGTTTGGCCGGGGCTGGGTTTGAACCCGCCACCCTCGGCATATGGGGCCGGCGTCCTACTCACTGAGCCACAGGCACTGCCCTCAGATACATGTGGATTTAAAGCAGCTGAAGTCAAAACAGACAACGATGGTCACTTCATATTGGTCAAAGGAAAAATACAACAAGAAGACATTTCAGTTCTAAATATTTATGCACCCAATTTAAATGCTCACAGATTCTTGAAACAGACCTTACTTAGTCTAAGCAGTATGATATCCTATAGCACCATGATAACAGGGGACTTTACTACCCCTCTCTCAGAGCTGGACAGATCCTCTAAACAGAAATTAAACAAAGAGTGCTAGTGATTCCAGAATTTTGTCTTCAGTAAGTTCTTGGTCTTGGTGATTCGAAGAATGAATCCACGGACTACAGATCAGTAGTAAGACAAGATTTATTTTACAGGAAAGAATTCAAAAACATCAAAGCTCCTGGCAGAGAGAAAAAACTCAAGTTGGGGGAAAAATGCTCTCTCTTGGTCTGGTCTGGCTCTTTGTCCAGGGGTGTATTTATTTATTTATATATATATATATATAAATATATAGATGTGCAGGGTGATTAACTAAATAAAATAATGAAATTGCTGCTTAACTTGGCAGTGACTGGCTTTCTCATAATTTGGTATAGAAGTTTGGTGTAGAAATGCAAAGGGTCTTTTTGTTTTTCTAACCAAATGATATATAGAGCTGTAAACATGAAAACCAGCTAACTCAAGCTAACCAGTTGTAATCTGTGACTCTTAACCCTCTTTGGCATTGGTACTTTTGTTAGTACCATTTTCTTGAGTTTTATTTTACATTTATTTATGGTTCCTCCGTTTTGAGATTTCACATCACTCCATGTGGGTAGCTTAGTGCTTTGCTACAGATACTTGAATGGAATTGAACAATTTCTTCTTAAAAATAGCATCTGTGGGGCAGTGCCTGTGGCTCAAAGGGGTAGGGTGCCAGCCCCATATGCCAGAGGTGGTAGGTTCAAACCCAGCCCCAGCCAAAAACTGCAAAAAGAAAAAAAAAAAAAGAAACTCACTCCCCTTCATGGGGTGGTGCCTATGGCTCAAGGAGTAGGGCGCTGGTCCCATATGCCGGAGATGGCTGGTTCAAACCTAGCCCCGGCCAAAAAAGAAAAAAAAATAGCATCTGTGAGACTTTGACTATGGGAAAAATCTCATTATTGCCATTAAATTTTTCCCCCTTTTGCCTGGTAAAGCTTGCAGCTTCCACCATAAGCAAAATCTAGGTAAATAGTGTTGGGCTTAACACCACCACACGTTGAATGTCTTCTAATATCTAAATCATTTCATTTCAGATCATTTACCTATTAACTATGTCTTTTTAAAAACTGCATTGTTAAAAATGAAGCTATTCTTCCAAGCAAATAATGAAATAGCGTTTAGCAGTTCTTCGTATTTTTGTGCTTTTAATTATAAATTTAGGAGAAGGGGACTTTAAGATAGAGGAGAAAGTTTTGTCTTATTTGAAGCTGTGAGAAAATACCAGTTGAGCAGTGTTTTCTGTGTATTTTCCCCTCTTTTTTGCTACTTTTATAAAATGACCACTTCAGTTATTTCCAGAACCCAATCCATGTTTCAAAAGCTTATCAGACATGAGGTTGGTAAATGCATTTTAATTGCCCTATCTATATGTTACAGATTTAAAAAGTAGTGGTGTTTAACTTCTTTTTAAAAAAAAATTCTTGTGCAAAATACATGACCTGTTGATTTTTCTTAACCTTGATATTTCAGGCTATATTTATCATATGGACTCGGAAGGCCTGTACTCTTACAGTTTGTAAAACTGTAAAACAAAGAAAAACAAAAGAATGATACTTTTTCTTTTTACCTTCAGCGGTCTCTGGGGCTGTGCTTGGGCTCAGCATTGCCTGGGACCTGCCGTTTGCATCTTCCCCTGGGAATGGTGTAGCACGTTCATTCTGCAAGATTGCATCCACATCATGAAAGAACTTCATAGTTTTAGAGCTGTGTCCAGAGTTGTGGGCATATTTAACTGTTGTATATTCATATTTGAGATTTTTATACTTTGCCCGGCACTGTTTCCAGTCTCTGTGGACTCCTAATGATTGCAGCCTTTTAGCAATGTAAATAAATATTCCTTTATTTCTCAGGGTTCCATATAGTTGTTTTTGTATATTTTTTTCTGCCCAGACACATAGCAGAGCTTTAACCACCTCCTCAGACCAGTGCTTTCCTGCTCCACGCTCCACGTTCAAAGTGACCTGGAAATGATTCACTCTTTCCAGCTGAGGTTTGTTTCCTAGGAAACCAGAAGGGCTGGTTGTCAATAAGCTCTGCAGAGCTAAAAAGATCTGCTTTAACTGGTTCAAGCTGCATGAAGGAGTAACTTGAGAAACTGCCAAATAAGCAGGATTTGTTGGTTAAAGAAGCCTGGACTTAAATGATTTCTACTCTTTTTCTTTCCAGCTTTAAGGAAAAATTACCTTTGGAACAATAGGAAAAGAAAACTACATTTTTGTATTTGTTTTCTTATTACCGAATGATTATTGATTTTTGGAAATACGTGGCAGGGGTTCATTTTGCACTGAGGTTTATAGCTAATGTTAACATGTTTTTTCTCTGTCGTGAATCACCAAGTGGTTACGGTGCTGGCCATAGGGCCAGCTAAAACGACGACAACTGCAACAACAACAAAAAAAATAGTTGGGCGTTGTGGCAGGTGCCTATAGTCCCAGGTACTTGGGAGGCTGAGGCAAGAGAATCCCTTAAGATCAAGAGTTTGAGGTTGCTATAAGCTGTGGTGCCACAGCACTCTACTGAGGGTCTCATAGTGGGACTCTGTCTGGGTGGGCGGGGGGATCACAGCAGTTCACTAACTGCAAGACATCCTAAATCCCTATTTAGTCTCATAAACTGTATAGTACTATGCGTATCTACTTTTTAGCATAGTATTTAATGCATTGACTAAAATCATATTTTTTTCTAGATTTTTACTTTGTAGATATGTTTAATATTGTTTTTAAATGCCTAAACAATTACAGTCTATACTTTTGAAAAACATTTTTTTTTGAGACAGTCTCAAGCTGTTGCTCTAGACAATAGAGTGCTGTGGCATCACAGCTCACAGCAACCTGTAACTCTTGGGCTTAAGCGACTCTCTTGCCTCAGTCTCCCAAGTACCTGAGACTACAGGTGCCCGCCACAACGCCCAGCTATTTGTTGTTGTTGTTGTTGTTGTTGCAGTTGTCTTTGTTGTTTTAGCTGGTTCGGGTCAGGTTCGAACCTGCCACCCTCCGTGTATGTGGCTGGCGCCCTACCAACTAGGCTATAGGTGCCGCTTGAAAGATTCTTTTTTACCAAATAAATCAATATAGTAGCAATTACTAAAATCTACATACACATAGAAGAGGTTTACTTTTTATTTCAACCCAATTTCCAATATTCTTTGGAACAAAAATTTTTCCATAAACATCTAGTCTTTATATCACTTATTCAGAACTATTAAAAATGAGCAATTGGAACCTGTATTTTATCGGAGTTGATACTGTACAGTGGTGTAGATCCTCTAAGTCTTAGGATGCTCTAGCTCCGGTCTATGTTTTGGCTTTTTTTGTCTGTTTCATCACTTTAAAATACTATTGCAGGAAATAAGACACAAACATGGGAAAGGGTGCCTGGTCAGCAGAGGGTTTTTAGTAGCAGCATTTGTTTTTATCTGATAAGAAAAGCATTTCCCCCTATTACATTTAGAGATTTGTATGTATTAATATATACACATACTGTGGAAGTCAAAATAAAAATGTAGAGCCAAATCTCTAAATTTAACATTTTATTCTGGAAGAAAGAATTGCAGTTCGAGGCATACATGCAGCCTAGGTGATCTCCGTTCTAAGAATAGAGAAGGGGTGTTTATTAAAGAACCACGTGAAATCCTAAGAGAAAGTTCAGTGATGTTAATAAAGCTCCAGTTGGTGGGCAGCTGTGGGGGGCAAAATTGGTACTAGAATTGGAGCAAGTTATCTCAGCAGCTGCAGGTAAAACTGGTTTGGGGTTACAATAGGCAGTTTCGGCCACTGGACTTGCAGAGAATTTCATTTCTAAAGCAGTACTATACATCTGGTCAGTACTCATCCTGTTGAAACCTTATTTTGAGGCCACAGTTTAGGGATTAGAAGCACAAAATTCTGGTCTGTATCACCTGCTGTCTGTGTAACATTGGGCAAGTTCACTTACTTCTTTTCACTTACTTCTAATTGGCTTCATATTAGTATTGAGTACATTGGCTACTTGCTTTGCCATTCTTGTGATCCTTTTCTAAGAAGAATATTCTTCAGCTCCATCCAAGGAAATACAAAGATGTAGGTCTCCATCTGTCTTTATGACTGAATGGTGTTCCATGGTGTACATACACTGTAGTTCATTAATCCATTCATGGATTGATGGTCACTTGGGTTGATTCCACTCCTTGGCAATTGTGAATTGAACTGCAATAAACATCCTAGTGCAAATATCCTTGAGGTAAAATGATTTTTTTCTTCTGAGTAGATATCTAGTAATGGGATTGTGAGATCCCATGCTCATTTTACCAAAAAAAAACACACACACACACCAGAAAGTGGACCTTTTGTAAAATAGGTAATCATAGTACATACTTCATGGGATTGCCATGGAAGCCAAATTAAATCATTCATGTAAAATGCTTAGGACTGTGCCTGGCCCCTCAGTTAGAATTAGATGCCAGTGTCATCTAGTTAGAGTGGCACCTGCTGCTATTGCTAGTCATCACCGTCTCCGTCATCAGTAGAAGTGGTGCTATACCAGCAGCCCGTAGCATGTTGTCAGGCTGGTTGATGGATGCTTGTTGAGAAAGGTATGCTCAGTAACATTCTTTAAGAAGCATATCAGTTGGGCAGATTTAACAGTTAGTGTCTTTTTCTATTCACAGAGGTCAAGAGAGTGCTGGTATTGTGACCAGTGATGGGAGTTCAGTGCCAACATTCAAAACGCACAAGGTAAATTTGAACATTAAAAAATGTTAATGATGGGTGGCGCCTGTGGCTCAGTCCGTAAGGCGCCGGCCCCATATACCAAGGGTGGCGGGTTCAAACCCGGCCCCGGCTGAACTGCAACCAAAAAATAGCTGGGCATTGTGGCGGGCGCCTGTAGTTCCAGCTACCCGGGAGGCTGAGGCAAGAGAATCGCTGAAGGCCAGGACTTGGAGGGTGCTGTGAGCTGTGTGAGGCCACAGCACTCTACCGAGGGCCATAAAGTGAGACTCTGTCTCTACAAAAAAAAAAAAAAAAAAAAAATGTTAATGATATCCTAGCATTCTGGGAGGCTGAGGCAGGTGGATTGCCTGAGCCGGAGTTTGAGACTAGCCTGAGCAAGAGTGAGACCCTATCTCTACTAAAAATAGAAAAACTAGCCAGCTGTGGTGATGGGTACCTGTTGTCCCAGTTATTTGGGAGGCTGAGGTGATGGGATCGCTTGAGCCCAAGAGTTTGAGCTAGGATGATGCCATGGTACTCTACCTAGAGCACAGAGTGAGACTTTGTCTCAAAAAAAAAAGACTGTTGCTGATAAAGATAATAATAGCTAAATATAACAAAATACATTTTTTCAAAAGATAAGAGTAACCATATGGTCACAAATATATAGGGGGAGAAGTCTAATAAATAATTTGCAATTAGAAGTAAAGTTCTTTAGATGAGCCATTTTTAATTTTTTATTCTAACACTCGTCAAATTTAAGATGTATTTCTTTCGCCGTGATAGTTTGCTGCCTAAGACTAACTCACTCAAATAGGTTATTTCTTTAAATACTTCAAGATGCTTTGAGTTTTTTAATGGAAGTTTTAGTTTGTATTTGACGAATTTTATTGCTCAGTATATCTGTTATTGTCTTAATGAGAATTATCTTTGACCAGCTTATGCAACACAGTGAGACCCTGTCTTTACAAAATTTTTTTAAAAATTAGATGTTCATGGTTACGCATGCCTGGAGTACCAGCTATTCAGCAGGCTGAGGCAGGAGAATCTCTTGAGCCTCGCAGTTTAAGGTTGCAGTGAGCTATGATGATGCCACTATACTCTGTCCTGGGCAACAAAGGGAGACCCTATGTCTATAAAAAGGAAAAAAAGAACAGAACGAAATGCAAATGCTTCAACATTGTGAGTGTACTAAATGTCACTAAATTATTCACGTTTAAGATTGTTCCAGTAGCACCTGTGGCTCAAGGAGTAGGTTGCCGGCCCCATATACTGGAGGTGGTGGGTTCAAACTCGGCCCCTGCCAGAAACTGCAAAAAAAAAATTGTTCATTTTATGTTTTGTGAATTTTACCTTCAAAAAATTCTTTTTTAAGCAAGTTCTTTCCAACTTTTATAATTAGATTAGGTCTCATTGGTTTTGCTTTTTTAAGATCAGAATTCTAAAGCACAGAGAAATTACGTGAACTGCATCCTTTAATTTGGGTTGCCCAAGCAGAGAGGTTTTTATTACCCACTGGCAGTAGCAGTCTCTGTTTTTTTACTGAGATGCATTTTTATTTTGGTTTCTCAAGGGCATGGGTCTTGTAAATCACGTTTTTACTGGAGATAATTTGAAGAAATTATATGTTTCGAATCTTGGAATTGGACATACGAGGTACGCCACTACAGGAAAATGCGAATTAGAAAATTGTCAGCCCTTTGTTGTTGAAACGCTTCATGGGAAAATTGCGGTGGCACATAATGGTGAATTGGTAAACGCTGCTCGATTAAGGAAAAAGGTAAGTTTTTCTTTTTAATTTATAGCCTTTTTCTGTGGTTAGAATCAGTTAAAGAATGAGAGGGTCCTGGCAAAGGGCATTTTCTTTCTTTTCTTCATAATCTCTAATTGTTGCTACCTGTCACTTAACTGCAATAAACAATCACCCCAGAATTATTTGGAGTATTTGTTATAATTCTGGACTCTAGGCTTTCACCCCAGAGTTGGGGGCAGGAATGAGCATCTGCATTTTTAAATGCTTCCCTTTTGAATGTAGTGCTCTAGAGTAGAGATTTGGGGGAATTGATTCTGGGGGTTGCTTCGTTAAGGGGCAAGTACAAGTGATCAAATCACTGGCCGTGGGGGTGATCAACTCAGCCTTAGCCCTTCTCCTCTCCCCAGAGGTCCAGGCATGAAGCTGACCAGTCAGTCCTCTAATCACGTGATTGATTCCCTTGGCAACCAGCTGGCATCCTGATGCTGGCCACTAGTCATCTCATTAGCATACAGAAAGATACTTAATCATTTTGGAATTTCTAAAAGTTTTAGTAGCTATGTGCTCTGAAAGACCAGGGGGGAAACCAGCGTAAGTATTTCTTGTATATCACAATATCACACAGGAGCAAAAGAAGGAAATGGAGTATAAATTTGAAGATGAGAAAAAATGAATTAGAACCAAGTACAGGGAAGTGTAACAGAGTCTAAGAGAAGGGACAAAGTGTCTGCCTAACTCTTTGTTCACAGAGTGCTGTTTGGAGCTTCTTGTACCAGTGATGTCTAATGTGTTGTTTCATCTTTTTGTTTAAACTACTTGGTGTTTTCATGTTCTTGGTAGCTTCTTTTTTATCCATTGATGACATTCATTCATTAATACTAAATTTCTTCAGTTTATGAGTTTCCAATGATTTGGATTTTGTAACCTCAGAGCCAGGAGATGTTTAGTATCAGGATAGTTACACACATACACCAGCACCCTTTTAGCATTATGGACCCAGGTGTTCACGGAGGATGAACGGTTGTAGAAGTTGAATAGTGATAAACTGGTGGGTCAAAAATAACCGAGACCCCACTCCTCTCTTTCACGCATGTACTTCTATTTTCAATTTTAACTTAAGGCATTTCCCAGAGCTTTGCCCTGCCCTCTTCTTAGGCTATGGTATTATAATGATGATAATGTACTTTTCTGTACCCAAAGGAGAAACTGTAAAGTTCATTTTTAAAATTCAGGCCATTACAAAAGTGTATTAAGTAAACATTCCTAAAAACTTCAACTTACAGAAAACCAGTAATTCATTGTTTCCAAACATGGCCCTTTACCCAGATGGTAGACCTCATCTCTACACATGGAGCTGCCCACTGACAGTGTTCTGTTGTGTCCATTTAGACTCGTTCTGTGTGTGTCTGTGGGGTCGTTATCCTGTAGAGTAAACTCAGGCAATATTTATTACCTATTCTATATGTAATAAATCAATAAAATTCCTTTCTTTCTTCAGTAATGATCAGTGAGGATGGGCAGGCACTGTCACTACCACCAGCAAACCCAGCTTGAACGTCCTCACATAGTGACAATATATCTTTTTTGTCAAGAATGTCAAGGGTGGGCTCGGTGCCTGTGGCTCAAGCAGCTAAGGTGCCAGCCACATACACCTAAGCTGGCGGATTCAAATCCAGCACGGGCCCACCAAACAACAATGACAGCTGCAACCAAAAAATAGCCAGGCATGTGGCAGGTGCTTATAGTCCCAGCTACTTGGGAGGCGGAGGCAGTAGACTCGCTTGAGCCCAGGAGTTGGAGGTTGCTGTGAGCTGTGATGCCATGGCACTCTACCCAGGGCGACAGCTTGAGGCTCTGTGTCAAATAATAATAATAAAAGAATGTTGAGGGTGGGAACAACAAACCAAATCATCATGCTCCCTCTCCCTACTTGAGGTCTACATGCCTTTGAGTTTAGTCGTCAACAGCTTTTCCGTGTATCCACAAAAGCTCTTTCTTCCCTGCTTGAAAACCGTCAAGAGATTTCCCATTGCTTCTAGCAGTGGAGCTCTGTTATTAGCACACACACACACCTCTAGTGAGATGTTTTCATAACTGAGCATTCACTGAATACCTGCTTCCTTTCTTTCCATTACAGTGGGCTGTTGGGTGATGGCTGAAGTGGAGCTGCCCCTCTGATTATTAAACTTGTTTTTTCTATACAGCTTCTGCGACATGGTGTTGGCCTATCAACAAGCTCTGATAGTGAAATGATCACCCAGTTACTAGCATACACCCCTCCTCAGGAACAAGATGATACTCCAGACTGGGTAGCAAGGTAATTGTAAAACTAGACTAACCTGGTGGCTCTGGTGAATGAGAACTTTGCCTTGCATGTATTTGTGACTGAAGTTATTCATTCAATTATTTGATTTATTTCAGGATTAAAAACTTAATGAAGGAAGCACCCACAGCATACTCCCTGCTTATAATGCACAGAGATGTTATTTATGCAGTACGAGATCCTTATGGAAATCGGCCCCTATGCATTGGTCGTCTTATTCCAGTATCTGATATAAAACACAAAGGTAATGAACTTCAGAGGGAATATAGTTTTATAATGTTTTTCAGAGTTATTGCCCTCCTGCTGGCAAGCCCTGAAGTCTTGAGGTGTAGGAAACTTGTAGGTGAGAAGGGGATAGTTAAAAAAGAAAAAAATGGCATTCTTCGTTTTTGTATTTTCTTTCCTTAGTTTTTAAAGTACAGTTCTTTCAGGGTGAGTCACTTTAATGTGCTTAATGGACATTTGTATTTTTCTTTCCTGAGTGGATTGCTTACTCAGATACTTTGCCCAGCCTTTTCGTTTCTGTAGTATGATTAAAGTGATTTCTTTTTGGTTTGTCAAGATGTCCTATTCAATCCATGAAATCATAATGTTAGAAGCAATTTTGGAGGACCATTTCTTTTCAGATGAGGATCTGTATGCTCTTAAAGTCATAGAAATGGCTTCAAATAGAAATAGCTGAGAAAAAACTCAGCTGGTCTACGAGGTTTATTTATATATTATGTATTTTGTTGAACTTACCCTTTTAAAATTTCTTGAATCCATTAACTGAATCGATTATCTTGTGATTTACAGAGAAAAAAACATCAGAAACAGAAGGATGGGTGGTGTCTTCAGAATCCTGTAGCTTTTTATCTATTGGTGCAAGGTAAGTCTGACCTCATTTGGCACATTATCTTTTCCCACATTGATAAGAAATTTGTCTTTTGATATTTACATGAAAGATTTCTTTCTGATATCTCGGTGTCTGTAAGAAAATCTTTATGAATGCATTTTCTTCTTTTTCGGTTGTTTTTGAGACAGGGTCTTACTGTGTTGCCCAGGCTGCAGTGCAGTGGGGTGATCACAGGGCACTGCAGTAGCCTCCAACTGCTGTGCTCAGTCTTTTCACCTCAGCTTCCCAAAATGCGAGAGTTATAGGCGTGAAACGTCATGGCCAGCCTATAAATGGATTCTCTTGTGAACATTTTGTTCAGCAGTTGCACTGAATTTAGCTTTAGTGTTCTAGTAATACCTTCTAATTCTAATAATATCTAGTAATGTTCTAGTAATATCTTCTAATTCTGAAACTGGCATCCTTTCAAAATACCACTTATTTTAGAAAGGAAGAACTTCCTCAACAAGGAAGAGTTACAATAGAAAAACTTAGGCCAGGATAAACGTTTTTTCTTTAGTTTTTTGTTTGTTTTTTTCTTTAGCCTTTATTCTTTCAAAACTCTGTAAAACTTTGGAGTTCTTTTTTTTTTTTTTTTTGAGGCAGAGTCTCACTATGTCACTCTCAGTAGAGTGTTGTCGTATCACTGCTCACAGCAACCTCAAACTCTTGGGCTTAAGTGATTCTCTTGCCTCAGCCTCCCAAGTAGCCGGGACAACAGGCACCTGCTACAACGCTGGGCTATGAACTCTTATTTTTTTTAATTCTGTATTATAACTTAGTAATAACAAAAAGATGTACAGAAATTACTGCTTGAGGTATGTTGCCTTTTTTAAGGCCATCTCCAGATTTTATATTAAATGAATCAACTTTTTTCTGTAAGGGAAGGGACTTTTTGTGTGTGTTATAATTGTTATTATCATCAACCTTAAGAACTAGTTTATTAAAGCCTTCTTTATTTCCCAAGATATTATCGTGAAGTCTTGCCTGGAGAGATTGTGGAAATATCCAGACATAATGTTCGAACTCTTGATATTGTTTCAAGGTCTGAAGGAAACCCAGTTGCTTTTTGTATCTTTGAATATGTTTATTTTGCAAGACCAGATAGTATCTTTGAAGGTATGTAAATATTTTTTCTTTGGCTGTTCACATGAATTATGTAAATATCACATTGAAACATGGCAATTCTTGGCTCTTAGACACATAGTAAAACATGTGGATCGAGAACTAAGCCCACAAGGTCACTATTTTTCCTTTCCATTCTTGCTTTTTTTTGTTTGTTTGAGACGGAGTCTCATGTCACCCCTTTGGTGGAGTGCTGTGGCATCACAGCTCACAGCAACCTCAAACTCTTGATTCTCTTGCCTCAGCCTCCCAAGTAGCTGGGATTACAGGCACCTGCCACAAGCCAGGCTATTTTTTTATTGTAGTTGTCATCATTGTTTGGCAGGCCCCGGCCAGGTTTGAACCTGCCTGCCTCAGTGTATGTGGCTGGCGGCGCTCTAACCACTGAGCTACGGGTGCCAGTAGGCACCAAGCCCATTTTTCCTTTTCTTTCAATTCTTGGATTTTGTTTTTCTTATAGAAGTAAGGATTATGATTTTCAGATCTATATTAATGTCAATTTTTTAAAAAACCACGTGCATTCCCTAATTTGTGTATTTCCATTTGAATATTTTTATATATATTTTTCTTTTTATAGCAGTATATAGATTTCTAGCACTATTTTTTTAGAATAGCAATATTATATTATGCTAAGTAAAACTAATCTATTTCCTTTTCCAAACATACCAGACCAAATGGTATATACAGTGAGATATCGTTGTGGCCAGCAGCTGGCGATGGAAGCTCCTGTGGATGCAGATCTGGTTAGCACTGTTCCAGAATCCGCGACACCTGCTGCTCTCGGCTTTGCAGGAAAGGTATGTTCCCTTAATTAACATGCAGTAAATTGCTCTGCTAGCTGTGGAATAAGAACACCTCGCTTATAAAGAGAAACTCATCAACTGGTTGTAAGATGAAGGAAGGTTTGGGGGTTAATGTTAATTCTTTTGCAAGCAGTATTCACTTTCCAGCCTTTTTATTCAATGGCGTTACTTTAGTGAAGATCACGGAAAGGTTCACCCAAGACCATGAGATTGGCCCTCTTGTTAACAAGATACCATCATGAGTATAAAGTTGATTCTGAACACCAGGGGTTAGACCCATTCCATCCCCAGTCAAATCTACGTATAAATTTTGACTCTCCCAAAACTAAATTACTAATAGTCTACTGTTGACTGGAAGCCCTACTGATAACATAAATAGTCATGTTTTGTATGTCATATGTATTAATATACTGTATTTTCGCAGTAAATTAAGCTAGGGAAGAGAAAATGTTATCAAGAAAACCATAAGGAAGAGAAAATATATTTACTATTCATTAAGCGGAAGTAGATTATCATTAAGCGGAAGTGGACTATCATTAAGCGGAAGTGGATTATCATTAAGCGGAAGTGGACTATCATTAAGCGGAAGTGGATTATCATTAAGCGGAAGTGGACTATCATTAAGCGGAAGTGGATTATCACAGAGGCCTCCATCCCGGTTGTTGTCTTCACGTGGAGTAGGCTGAGGAGGAGGAAGAGGAGGCATTAGTCTTGCTGTCTTGGGGACGGCAGAGGCAGAACAGTCCACCAGTGTAGTTCAAACCCATATTGTGCCAAGGTCAACTGTATAGAATTTCGTGGTTACTATTTATTTATTATTAAGACCTACTTCTTGAAGTATTCTCATAAGTCACTGGTGTGTTTGCTGCCTACTGAGTATAGTTAATAATTGAGCTGTTCGTGTTCCTTTAGCGTCATGTTCTTAGTACTAAGCTAAATTTTATTTTTCATTACTAGGTATATTGTATAACTTTGTGATCCTTGGGTATGCATATGTAATGTCCAATATTCCCTACTGTGGATAGTTTAGAAATAGTATTTGAGAAATGGATGCATTACCTCCTCTCCCTAAAAATCATCTCCTTTATGCCAATAATTTTTAAATATGTGAATCTTTGGACCGTGTTTTATCTTCTGTCCTGTCTTTATATGCTTATTATTCTCTTCCAAGATAGAGGAATAATAAGAATTGTTTAAGAAAAAGTCATTACAATTTCGAGCAAAAATGAATTGTCTTTTTCACCAAGTATGTTACTTTTAGTGGTTTTTCTTTTTGCCTTCCCACAGTTTAAATAGTAAAGGAAAATTAGAATCTGATGATGGAGAGCCCATAATCACAACCACATTGTGAAGTGTTACTTACATATTATAGTGGCAACCCAATCTAGAGAAAATAGGAGCCTGGGCTAGTCTGATACCGCTGTTCATTGTCCTTTTATGTCTTCTTTACCAGTGTGGACTTCCATATGTGGAGGTGCTGTGTAAAAACCGATACGTAGGAAGAACCTTCATTCAGCCAAACATGAGATTAAGACAACTTGGTGTTGCAAAAAAATTTGGAGTATTGTCGGACAACTTTAAAGGCAAAAGAATTGTTCTCGTAGATGATTCCATTGTGAGGGGCAATACCATCTCACCTATAATAAAATTGCTCAAAGAATCTGGTGCAAAAGAGGTAACTAATATTCAAAATATATCCTAAGAACATCAATGATTAACGAACAACATGCTGCTAGCCTAAAAATGCAGTTGAGTATAGTGAATCAAAATGGATAGTTCCATACAACAAATTAACATTTTCCTATCAGTTTAGAAATAACTGTAGCAACTTGGAGAAACATGTAATAGCTACGCCTATGCTTTACACGTATACTGCGTATTGAATTTAATCTTTAATAGGTTAAAAAGTTCAGTAAAAAAGCTTAAAATTTCTGTAATTTACAAAGTTTCAAAAATAAGTGGTTATGATTTTTCAGGCTTTTTAATGACTAGTCAGGATTATGAGCATCTTATTCTTTGAAATTTTATGAAAATTATGTAATACATAAAGGTAAAAGTAGATTCAACATCTGTTACAATAATGAAGAGGGATAGGCAAAAATGAAGACTTACGTATCTACCTATAGGAGAATAGTTTAGTAAATTGATCCATCAGCGTGATGAAATATCATGTAGCTGTTGGGAACTGTAATTATGAAGAGTGCACAACATGGGGTAATCCTTTGTATGAAGGAATTTCAAAAAGTAAATGCAATGCTCCGTGCCCATAGCACAGTGATTATGGCGCCAGCCACATACACCAAGGCTGGTGGGTTTGAACCAGACCAGGCCAGGCCAGCTAAGCAACAATGACAACTGCAACAAAAAAATAGCCGGGTGTTCTGGCAGGCGCCGGTAGTCCCAGCTACCTGGGAGGCTGAGGCAAGAGAATCGCTTGAACCCAAGAGTTTGAGGTTGCTGTGAGCTGTGATGCCACAGCACTCTACCGAGGGTGACACAGTGAGATTCTGTCTAAAAAAAAAAAAAGTAAATGTGAACACCAGTTATAATGAAGGAATCTACCTGACAGAAGGCAGAAAATCATAGTAGATAAAAATAGCTCTATAAATAGTAAGTTATTTGTTATATCCTGATGAACTGTACTTTTCTTTTGAAAATGATAAAACATAGACAAAAGAACCATTCAGGTGTTACAAGGGAAAGTGAAAGAGGTGCTAGGAACAGAAAGTCATTAAATGAGATAGAAGTAGGCAATGTGGAGAGAGAAAATTCCTCATTAAAAGGCAACAATAAAATAGTCAGTAGCTCTGTAGAAAGAATCCTTTACAAGTGGCTGATATTTTGAGATTTTTGTCTAGGACATTCTGGAGTTTGGAGCAGAGCTGCCCCAAGAACGATTCCTTGGTAATGAATTAATTCTCTGAGTAGTTTTGACTGAATACAATAGTTCTGTGTTTACTATACGATTTTCTTGGCTTCTTTTTCATTTATTAATTAATGAAACAAATTCCATATTTTACTTTATTACCAATTTGTTGTTGTTTTGTATTGCATTTATTTACTCAAGGAGAAAAAGAATTTTGCCTGCTTATTCTTATAAAGAATGTGTGAAATGATTTCTTTCCAAGGTACACATTCGAGTAGCCTCACCACCAATTCGGTATCCCTGCTTCATGGGAATAAACATTCCCACAAAAGAAGAGCTTATTGCTAATAAACCAGAATTTGATCACCTTGCAGAATATCTAGGTAAGCATTAAAATTTCTATAAACTTTGTTACAAGAGAAAATCCAGAGCTTGTCAGGAAGAAAAGGTTTTCAGGTAGAGGGAACTGTGCAAGCCAATAAGAGCCTCCCAAAAGTCAGATCCCAAGAAAAAAACAGTTTTTGGTTTCTTTGTTGTTTTTTTGGTTTTGTTTTTGTTTTTTTAGGAGACAAAGTCTTACTTTGTAGCCCTCAGTAGAGTGCTGTGGCATCACAGCTCACAGCAACTTCCAGCTCTTGGGCTTACGCGATTCTCTTGCCTCAGCTTCCTGAGTAGCTGGGACTACAGGCGCCGGCCACAACGCCCGGCTATTTGTTTGTTTGCAGTTTGGCCAGGGTCGAGTTTGAACCCGCCACCCTTGATACATGGGGCTGGTGCCCTACTCATTGAGCCACAGGCACCGCCCAAGTTTCTTTGTTGTTTTTACTTCAGAATATTAATTAACACATTGACTGCCATGCTAGAAAACAAATTTTTCCTTGGGAACAGTGTCCCATTGGTCAAAGATAGATCAAGAGATGCATGAGTTCTTATATATACTTCCTAAGGCATCACATACACTTGATCTTAGCCTAAAGGCCAAGAAGCGATGGAGGCCCCATATAAGTTAAATACAACTCACATGACAGTTAATGTGTTAAGGAGATACAAGTGTCCTTGTTACATGGATACATTGTATAATGGGCTCTTGGTGTGCCCATCACCAGAAGGGTATTCGTTGTATCCAATAGGTAAGTTTATCCTACACACCCCCCTTCTTGGTTTCTCAGCTTAGAGATCTAGGTTATCTTGGAGGAGACATCTTTTTAAAATCAGGCAATGTATGAACTATGTAACTATTATGTGAAATACAGCCATTGTACTTTGGTACTTTTATTCTAGTTGTTTATGACTGTCGTTTTTTTAACTGGTCATTCCTGTGCCTTACTGGTTAAATATTTTGAATATCAACCTGCTGTGTATATTATGTATATTATCATAATAATATCACAAAAACTCTACAATTAGGCAGTGTTTCTCCCTTCTTTTTTTTTTTAAATACTCAACACTATACTAATGAGGAGTTTCCTCGTCTTAAAAATGCAAAAATACTCTTCGGTCAAGTAAGTGACCTTAAGCTTAAATTTGAGCTCAGGTCTTCCTGGTTTCAGCATCAAGAAAATTACTTCTGAACACTTCTAAATTCTTTCTACATTTGATGCTTAGGCTTTGAGTTTCATTGATTTTTGTTTTATTTTCTGTTTTTAAAATTTTTTTTTTTTTTTTTAAGAACGTCGAAAGGAGAAATTTTTTTCTGGCTTAAATTATTGTTTGTAACTGTTCTGTATTGAAGCATTTCTTCCTCTCTACAGGAACTCTGATACCGTTTTGTTTTTCCCTCTTACCCCCTATAGGAGCAAACAGTGTCGTGTATCTGTCAGTAGAAGGACTGGTTTCATCTGTACAAGAAGGGATAAAATTTACAAAACAGAAAGTGGAAAAGCGAGATACTGTGATTCAGGAAAACGGGAATGGTGTGGAATGTTTTGAAAAGAATGGTCATTGTACAGCGTGTCTCACTGGAAAATACCCTGTGGAGTTAGAATGGTAGCTGTTAGGGGCAGATAGGTCATTTCAAGATACAGAATTGGTCAAGAAGTTACAGTGGTTGTACCTTCTCTGTTACTGTTACTTTGTTGGTACAATATAAAATGCCAATGCTTATGTTTTACCTTTGTATTTTTTATGATTTTTTTTTTTTGAAGAGGGTACCAAAGTGCTATATTTGAACTAATTAATTGTAACAATTGCTAATTGTATATAATATAACAATAGGTGGTATTCTTCTTTTTTTTTTTTTCCTCCCCCAAAAATGTCATTCTAGGCAAGGTATTTCTTTTTTATACAAGCATTGGCTAGCCTTTTGTACCTGGTCCAAAAAGGCAAGTAGTAACTATCATTTGCCATGTCTGTGCTTTGAAGGATTTGCGAGAGGTTAGGCTTAAGACCGGAGGTGTGATGCAGACAGGACAAGTGACTTAAAGATGACATTTCGTGTGAGGTTTGAATCCATTACACATGGTGTTTACCCTCTACCATTCTGGCTATAGTTATGACCTTGGCTTCACTGACTATCCTTAAACAAAACTTTAAGAAAAATATATATACTAGCCGGGCGTTGTGGCGGGCACCTGTAGTCCCAGCTACTCGGGAGGCTGAGGCAAGAGAATCGCCTTAAGCCCAGGAGTTGGAGGTTGCTGTGAGCTGTGTGAGGCCACGGCACTCTACCGAGGGCCATAAAGTGAGACTCTGTCTCTACAAAAAAAAAGAAAAATATATATACATGTAAAATAAGATCTTTTATGCCTCAGTTTCCCTACCTGTGCAATGGCGTACTTTTATTAAGTATTAGGAATGTGAATGAGTTTCATACTTTGGTGGTTAGAGCCATCATTTTGCCCCCATATTTTAAGATAGTACATGATGATTAGCTTTTCAACAGCTGATGATTATCAACCTTTTTGAAACTAGTTTGCAATCATGATTTCATTATGATGGAGGAGACAAAGAGTTCGGTGGGTCTTTGCCATCGTTCTTTGAGATACCCCAAGAATAATAGTAACAATCTATCTGGAAAAGTTTTTCTTAGATTTGACTAAAAAGCGTGGTCCATAATACTTAGTGCCCTGATAGTTTAAGCTCAGGAAGTAACCTAGTACATTCAAAATAAAAAACAAATTTTTAGGTTCAAACAAACCTGTTATTCTTACTTTCACTAATTATTACGTACTTTTAAAAACAATGTGCTTGATCACTTGCGAGTACGTACATATATGTGCATGCGTGTCCGCGTGTCCACACACATACGCTCGCAGCCAATTGAGGGAATCAAGTAGGAACACAGTAGGAGCCAATTTTGTTCAAGGATCAAGGAGGCAGCGACCTTTGTGGAATCGGATTGCCCATATCCAAGCATCAGCTGATAATCACTTCTTTCTATTTTGTATTATTAGGATCGCAATCATTTTTTTTATTTTTTTGTAAAAACATCCACGATTTAGAAGTTGAAGGTGACTTGCCCCCACCCCCGCCGAGCCCCTGTGTTTGTAAGATTTTTATAACATAAAAGTGTGTTTCTGTGTTATGTTATCACGTTTTGATGTATATAGTGTCCAGATCCATTTCAAAATTTAATATTTATTAATGATTGAAATTGTTTGTCTTCATTTTTAGCCGCCTCTATTATTTTGGCAGGTCAAGATAAAATCTTAACAGCTCTTTAAGGCCACGTGCAGCAGTGGGTCAGACAACCCTGTGGCAGTAACACAGGCAAAGTGGCATCTGAATAAAGCCCTGGGACCACTTAGCACTGTAGCCTCTTTTCTTAAAGGTGTTCCCCATGGCAGCGTAGAGGAGGTGAGACCGATGTGGGTCCATTTTGAACTAGCCTTACTTAACATTTGATTTTTTACAAACAAGAGACTCAGGGAAAGTACTAAACCAAAATCGTTGATTTTACTTTTGTGTTTTCCATAGTTTTTATTTGTTCTATTGAGATGCTTTTGTAATGAAAAGTAATACTGTGACAGTTTGGTAATTCTGCAAATTTCTTAATATTTCTCCATCATGGCCTTTCATTTTCACAACTTTCTGAGGTCTGAATTCAATTACAGTTTTTTTTAACCAATTTAATCTCAAATATTTAACTACTTTAAATTTATATAAGTATTGTAAACTACAGAGAAGATGAAATGTGTTTTCACAGGATCTATCTTGTGAACTAAACTAAACCTACTTTTTTGTGACTTCTTTGTGATGTCTGTGTGGTAAATATATGTAATAATAGGATTATGTGTGTACTTTTTTTTTTTAATAGTGACTTTTTTAGTTGATGTATAATGGTCAGAGGAGAACTTCCAAGCTCCGTACTTGGCACCAGCTAATCTGATAGATCCTATTTCTCTGATCCAGGCCTTCTCTTATGAACTTGGCAAAAGTGCTGATTGAGTAGGAGGGACGAAATAAAGTAATGAGAAATGCAATGCTAAGTAAACAATTAGGTAAATGGACAAATACACTATGGGACGTACACACAATAGAATATTATTCGGGGCTGAGAAGAATTGAGCTGTCAAACCATGAAGTGACGTGGGGGAAACTAAATTACGAAGTGAAAGAAGCTGTTTCCAACTTCATATAGTTGGAAAAGGAAAAAGTAGGGAGACTGGGAAAAGGTAGTCAATACCCAAAGGTTAGCAGGGAAGGCAGGATGACTCGGGGGAGCATGGAAGATTTCTGACTTGTCAGCCCTCATGTCAATCCTTCCCCGTGACCCACACATTCACCGGCACATTCTACTCGTTTTATTGCTCGTCTTTCATTTCTCAACATTTGTTTCCTTAAAAAAAAAATACTCAAAACTGACTTTGAAAATTCATAACCCTACTCCAAAACAAGGTTCGGTTCTGCAGCTTTGTACCACAGCTGGGATGATGGAGCACTGTGGGATTGACTCTGCGTTCAGCAGTTCAGGAAAAGACAGAAAACTGATAGTTGGGCTTATTGTGGTTTGGCATTTTGACTAGCGACTATAAAAGAAGAATGGAGAGGGATGAGAAAATTCAAGCTGTTTGCCAGAGAGTGGGGCTATTAAATTAGTCTTCTCCAGAGGAACAGAACCAATAGGACATAAATCTTTGGAAAAAGAAAGATTGATTGATTCGTTTTACAAGTTGGCTCACGTGAGGGCTGAGTCAGAAATTTTTAGGGCAGGCCAGCAGACTGGAAACTCAGGTAAGAGCTGATGTTGCAATCTTGAGTTTGAATTCCACAGATCAGCAGAGTGGAAACTCAAAAGTGGGGTTTCTATGTTGCAGTCTTAGAATTCTCTAGAATGTGTAGGGCAGACCAACAGGCTGGAAATCTAGGTAAGACCCTTCCCCATGACTCAAACACCTCCCGCCAGGCCCCACCTCCCAATACTACATAATCAGATTTCAACATGAGAATGGAGGGGCCAAATATCAAAATCTTATCAGATATCAATCTCTGCCGTGAAAATAGTTCATATTTAGTATAAGAAGTCAGATTTAGAAATAATGCAACTATTGCTGGTGCTATAAGGATTTTTCACTATCCAGGAAGATCTGGGATTGTAACCTCTTTAAATGCTAATAAGGTAGCCTGTTATTTTATGGCAATAAATGTGAGATTCATGGATCAAAGGTAAAGATCTCAGTTACTCATGGCAAAAGCAGCAGCCGGAATTAAAGTTTACCCTGCCTCCCAAGCCCCACCAGGGTGACAGAGATAGGACTAGTTGGATGTCTGTATTACAGAAGAACACTGATTTGGGGGATTCAATACTCGTTTCACAATTCATGTCATTGCTTTTTTGGCAGCACGTACATTTGTGAGTGAAGGGTAAAATTAGGCCAAGCATGGCAGCTCACACCTATAATCCTAGCACTCTGAGAGGCCAAGGTGGGTGGACTGCTTGAGCACAGGAGTTTGAGACCAGCCTGAGCAAGTGCAAGACCCTGTCTACTAAAAATAGAAAAACTAGTTGGGCGTTGTGGGCACCTATAGTCTCAGCTCCTCAGGAAGCTGAGGCAGGAGCATCATTTCAACTCAAGTTTGAGTTGCTATGAGCTAGGTTGACGCCACTGTACTCTTAACCTGGAGCAACAGAGGCAGACTCTGTCTCAAAAAAAAAAAGTAGAACCTAAATATGAATACCTTTAGAACTCACTGAGAATTGCAGTTACTTCTAGTGAGCCAGATATTGATGCATTAGTTTCTCAAACACAACTTCAGATGCGTATATTTTCTACATTAGTAATCACAAACTTGAAACCTGGACATCGGAACAGGCCATTACAGAATTAGGATTATTATATGAGGACTTTTTCGCTTATCTGGCAGCAGACATCATGAAAACGATGCATGGATTTTTTTATGCTCATCAGCTTCCATTAGTACTTGTGTATTTAATATATATTTAAGATAACTCTTGTTCCAGTGTGCCTCAGAGAAGCCAAAAGGTTGGACACCCCTTGCCTAGAGCTAGGGGACTAAAGGACACAGGGTCTAGTTGGATACAGGAGGGTAACAAAGTGGTGAGGTTGTTAGCCGGGAAGATGATGGTGTCATCCCAAAATATAAGACAAAGACAAGATGTATGTTCGCCACTCTGCCATAACAAAAGAGTAATGGCCATGTGAGTTTAAATAATTTGTGGTACATACTGGTGGAAAAGTACAGTAGGCAAGGGGAGATACTTTTCACTTGTATGAGAACTACAGTTATGTCACCAACAACTAAGGCCGGGAGAGCATCCTATATTGTATTCATGCTGAGCTGCCTTTGCAGCCCCCTTCTCTTGCCAAAACCAAAACAAAACAAAAAACCTGATTGTTTCTTTTCTGCTTCTACCACAAGTAGCTTAGAAACACCAGTATTACTGCTCTTGACACTTACTGTAATAACTTACATGTCTCCAACATAACAGTTCTGCTGGAAACCCAGACTTCTATGCAGGCACATAGGTTGCCACTCTCCACCACAGGTCCATTTTATTTTCTTTACAGGTCCTATTAAACACCACTGTCAAGCCCTATTGAATTCCTTAGTTATTGCTTCAATTTCTTTCCCAATGTCAGTTTTTTTTTTTTTTGTAGAGACAGAGTCTCACTTTATGGCCCTTGGTAGAGTGCCGTGGCCTCACACAGCTCACAGCAACCTCCAGCTCCTGGGCTTAAGCAATTCTCTTGCCTCAGCCTCTCGAGTAGCTGGGACTACAGGCGCCCGCCACAACGCCCGGCTATTTTTTTGTTGCAGTTTGGCCGGGGCTGGGTTTGAACCCACCACCCTCGGCATGTGGGGCCGGCGCCCCACTCACTGAGCCACAGGCGCCGCCCCCCAATGTCAGTTTTATGACAGAGACTTCCTCTTCAGGCTTGGCGGCTGCAGTCACTTACGGTCCCTAGCCATCTTGGGCAGGTTTTCAGAAAATGTCATTGGTTGAATGCCAATAACTTATTTCACAATGATTTCATCTTCCTTCACATCAGCCCTAGGTGATATTTTTATCCCCAATTTATGAAGAGAACGGTTCAAAATTCAAAATTTACAGAAGCAAACTATGTAACCTAATTGTATGTACTCTCACTAATCTGAAATTAAAAAACAAGAAAAAAAATCCAAGAATCTTAACCTTCTAAACAAGGTGAGAATGACCCTTGGACCAAGCTAAGCCCACGGGTCACTGCATCCCCTTGTTCAGTCCTAGGTTCCACCCCTTCAGCTGAAGGGGATGCTTAAGGAGATAAAGCGAAGGCAAAGGACAACTTCAGAGATCTGCAAGGTTGTCTGATAATCCTGCTCCTCCAAAGCCACAGTCCAAGCCTAAAAAGTTCTCTGCAAAGAAGGAAGAAAGGGAAAGGGGGAAAAGCTGACACTGGCAAGGAGGGGAATGACCCTGCAGAAAATGGAGATGCCAAAACAGACAAGGCACAGAAAGCTGCAGGTGCTGGAGATACCAAGGGAAGTGTGTGCATTTTTGATAACTGTGTACTTTTGGTGACTGTATAGTTTGAAATACTATTTTTTTTTACCAAGTTTAATGAAATTGCATAATTTTGTTTTAATTTTTTTCTTAACTGTGTTGTTAGCACACCGAACATTATTTGGGGCATCTGTCACTAATAGAATGTGTCCAGAGTTGAATTGACATGAGGAAAACACCTGTCTCTTCTAGTTTGAAAGACTTTCTCTTGGCCCTCAGGAGGAGGGATTCCCTAGGTTGACACACAACCACCTTGGCAAAAAACGCCTTGTGGTGGAGAAACTAATTTGTTTTGTGTGTCTTACTCTCCTTCATTGCCTTCCGCATAGTCTTAACTCAAACCTAAGACACTTCTTGAGACCTGACCCCCAACAATTGCTCACCAGTATGTCAAGTAATCTGAACTTTCAAGTGACACCACTAAGATGGCATGCAGCAGTTCTATTTGTAGATTATGGGTTTTCGGATAACTTTTGCCATTTTCACTTCATTTCCTGAAAGTCTGGGTCAGCTTGTGAAAAGTTGTCATAACACACTACAGCAACGCGAAATGTCAACCGTCGCTCTAAACTTTCCCTGTTCAGATGAAGAGTTCCTTGGGTTTTATATTGGCTTTGTGATCTTGGTAGATCACTGAAGAAGAGTTTGAAAGCTGTATATTGTTAAAGACTGCCCATGTCCTGCCCGAAATACCATGATTGTTTATAAATGTCTTTAATAAAGCTGGATAGGGCGGCGCCTGTGGCTCAGTTGGTAGGGCGCAGGTCCCATATACCGAGGGTGGCGGGTTCGAACTCGGCCCCGGCCAAACTGCAAAAAAAAAAAACCTAAAAAACCCCCCAACCAAACAAACAAACACACTAGCCGGGCCTTGTGGTGGGCGCTTGTAGTCCCACGTACCCGGGAGGCTGAGGCAAGAGAATCGCTTAAGCCCAGGAGTTGGAGGTTGCTGTGAGCTGTGACGCCACAGCACTCTACCGAGGGCCATAAAGCGAGACTCCATCTCTAAAAAAAAAAAAAGAGAGAGAAAATAAAGCTGGATAAGTTGACTTGGAAAAAACAATTCGCGAAATCTCCCATGATTTAATTATTATTTTTGCAGTTTTTGGCCAGGGCATATGGGGCCAGCGCCCTATTCCTTTGAGCCACAGGCGCCGGCCATGATTTAATTTTTTTAAAAAGAACCTTGCCCGAGAATTTTCTCACGTATAAAAGGATGCGGCTCCAAGATGGTGCGCTCCACAGTCTTTGCGAAGCCTATCCAATACCGTGTGCGCCCAAGGAACACCAGAGCAGACAAGGTCAAAGAATAAGCGTCCAGGCGGCGCCTGTGGCTCAGCGGGTAGGGCGCCGGTCCCATATGCCGGAGGTGGCGGGTTCAAACCCAGCCCCGGCCAAATAAAAAAAAAAAAAAAAAAGAATAAGCGTCCAGCTCGGCTTCATTTAAATAAGACCCACGGCTTCGGGAGGGGGCGGGGCAGTGACGCTACCTGCCTGCCGTCGCTCGCGTGACATCACGGAGCGACGCGGAAGATTTACCCGTGAGCCGCGCTGCGAGGCAGCTTTACGGCTTCCAGACGCGCTTGGGGGAAAGGGCTCTCCTCCGCGAGACCTGGTGAGTGAGTTATCTCGGGACGCGGTGTCTGGTGGGGTGTCTGTGTGAGGGAGGCGAAGTACCGCGAGGTTTTCTGAGGCTCCTTCGGCACAGGTTTGCTCATCTTTCAGAACCACTGGCTTCGGGTTTGAGTTACCGGGCGTGGCGGGCTGGTGTGGTGCAGGTGAACTCTGGCTTGTGAGAAATGTGGATCACCTGCCTCAGACCTTCTGCCCCTTGGTTCAAGTGGAAGTGACCTGCTCCGCCCACTTCGTAGTGTGTTTTCCAAGAATGTTTGGAAGCTATAGCGTACACCGTTATTAAACGAAGTTGTATAATGTAAGTTAAGCAGGTGGATTTAGTTATCGTTAAAGTAGCTAGTAACCTAGGGAGACTCCTTAAAGGCAGTAGAATTTGTTGACACGCTTAAGATCTCTGGTGACTAAATGGCAGCTTCTCCCGTTGTAAAGTAGCAAATATCTTAAACTTAATGATCACATTACATATCGAATCTGCTTGCCAGACTTTGCTTTTCTTTTTTGTTTTTCTTTATAAGGTCTCAAATGTCTGGGCATCCAATAGATACAGTATTCTCTACTGGAGGGAACACATTTGGGACTACATGAATGAAAATGAAAACCCGAGATAACAAGGATGGGTTTGCCTTCTCTGTAGCAACCACTGGGAAACTGGAGATTAAAAGTTGAAAAACGTCGTAGTTATGGTATAGATGTGTGGTGAGTGTGGTAATTTGTCATAAAAATGTAAAAATGGCATGTTCTTGGGCGGCGCCTGTGGCTCAGTCGATAGGGCGCCGGCCCCATATACCGAGGGTGGCGGGTTCAAACCCGGCCCGGCCCGGCCAAACTGCAACCAAAAAATAGCCGGGCGTTGTGGCGGGCGCCTGTAGTCCCAGCTACTCGGGAGGCTGAGGCAAGAGAATCGCTTAAGCCCAGGAGTTGGAGGTTGCTGTGAGCTGTGTGAGGCCACGGCACTCTACCGAGGGCCATAAAGTGAGACTCTGTCTCTACAAAAAAAAAAAAAAAAATGGCATGTTCTTTACAGATTTAATTCATTTTAAAGTCCTGCGCCTTGCTTCAGCTGTAATATGTATACTGATCAAATTGTTCTATGGAAAAATCAACTGCTATACTTGTTTTTGCATTCAAGGAACAAAAGCATCTTTTCTGTATAAACATTTGTTAAAATGCCTCAGTGTACTACATTAGTGCTTTCCATAGTGTAATTTGGTACTCACGTGCAGGAGAGGGTAGCAGAAAGTACCTTTTGTCACTAACAATATGTTGCAAAATAAACTCATTGTCAATCATTTTATTATATGCTCTTCCTTACCTTTATATGATGATCATTTGTGTGCCTGAGGAAAGCTTAAAAATTGTATCTGTGCATCACAAAAAATACTTACAGAAACAATTCCTAGAAATAAATACAAGTACTGGAGTTATTTTGTACTTTGTTATTTTTGTTTATTTGTTTTGAGACAGGGTTGAGACCCTAGGTAGAGTGCTGTGGCATCATCATAGCTCACACCAACCTCAAACTCTTGAGCTCAAGTGATCCTTTTGCCTTAGCCTCCTGAGTAGCTAGGACTACAGGCGCCCAGCACAAAGCCCCCAGTTTTTCTATTTTTAGTAGAGCAAGGGTCTTGCTCAGGTGATCCACCTGCCTAGGCCTCCCAGAGTGCTAGGATTACAGGCATGAGTTCCTGCATTCAGAATTTTTTTTTTTTTTTTTTTAGACAAAGTCTTTCTCTGTTACCCAGTCTAGAGTGCCATCCTCAAGCTCCTGGGTTCAGGCCATCCACCTGTCTTAGCCTCTCAAGTAGCTGGGAGCTCAATGTACAGCTCATTTTTTTATTTTTAGTAGAGATGGGATCTCGCTGTTGTTTAGACTGGTCTCCCAATTCCTGACCTCAAGCAATCCTTCTGGCTCAACCTCCCAGAGTGCTAGGACTACAGGCATGATCCACCTTGCTTGACTGTATTTTTAATTTTTTTTTTTTTTTTTTTTTTTTTTGAGACAGAGCCTCAAGCTGTCGCCCTGGGTAGAGTGCTGTGGCATCACAGCTCACAGCAACCTCCAACTCCTGGGCTTACCCGATTCTCTTGCCTCAGCCTCCCAAGTAGCTGGGAGTACAGACGCCTGGCCATTTTTTGGTTGTAGCCGTCATTGTTTGGCAGGCCCGGGCTGAATGCGAACCCACAGCTCAGATGTATGTGGCTGGCGCCTTAGCTGCTTGAGCCACAGGTGCCGAGCCTGTATTTTTAAATTTTATATGAAGAAATCACAGTGGCTATAGGCTCATTTTACTCTATTAACATTTTGCTTTTTCTAATTGATATTAAATGGCATGGATGGAAGTTAATTTTATTTTGAATCAGTAAGTAAATCTGTTCAAATAAGTATAAACAAAAACTTGAATAATTAAAATAGGTAAAGGAGATTTGTTTTCCTCCTCCCTGAACCCAATTTTCCATATTTCAAAGCAAATAAGATTTATCAAGTAGCCTATAGGGCCTGGTGCAGCGGCTCATGCCTGTAATCCCAGCACTCTGGGAGGCGGAGACCAGTGGATTGCCTGAGCTCACAGATTCCAGACCAGCCTGAGCCACAGCGAGACTTTACATCTAAAAATAGCCAGGTGATGTGGCAGGCACTTGTAGTCCTAGCTATTCCAGAGACGGAGGCAAGAGAATCACTTGAGCTCAAGAGTTTGAGGTTGCTGCTATGATGCCATGGCACTCTACCAAGGGTGACAAAGTGAGACTCTGTCCCCCAAAAAAAACCTAACAGGTGTGAGTTTTTTTAATTTTCCATTGATCTTTAATATTTCTTTGATGAAAAATTGATTTTTCAAAATTTTTAATATAATTTACATTAAGAAATCTACATTGTGGCTCAAGCGGCTAAGGCACCAGCCACATACACCTGAGCTGGAGGGTTCGAATCCAGCCTAGCCCCGCCAAACAACTATGATGGTTGCAACCAAAAAAAAAAAAAAAAAAATAGCAGGGCATTGTGGCAGGTGCCTGTAGTCCTAGCTACTTGGGAGGTGGAGACAGGAGAATAGCTTGAGCCTAGGAGTTGGAGGTTGCTGTGAGCTGTGATGCCACAGCACTCTACCCAGGGCGACATCTTGAGGCTCTGTCTCAAAAAGAAAAAAGAAATCTACATTGTATTGATATAATTGTTGATTATGTTGTAATACTATATTTAGAGTCCAGGGACAGTGCCTGTGGCTCAAAGGAGTAGGGCGCCAGCCCCATATGCCAGAGGTGGTGGGTTCGAACCCAGCCCTGGCCAAAAACTGCAAAAAACGAACAAACAAAAAAAATAAAATAGGTTTAGAGTTTAGAGTTCAAATTTAAATGAACTGGCTCGGCGCCCATTACTCAGTGGTTAGGGTGCCGGCCACATACACCAAGGTTGGTGGGTTGGAACCTGGCCCGTGCCTACTAAACAACAATGACAACTGCCACAAAAAAATAGCTGGGTGTTGTGGTGGGCGCCCTACTCACTGAGTTATGGGTGCCAAGCCAGCATGGGTAATTTTTTAAGAAACTTTTTTAGAGACTGCTGATTACGTGAGCTGCCAGTGAGTTCATTTAAATTTATTGTTTGCCCAGTCTGAACTCCTGGCTTCAGGCTAACCTACATCAGCCTCTGGAGTAGCTGAAATTATAGGCCTGGGCCACCACGCCGAACTTTAATTTTGGTTTTCTAGACTGTTCCCATTTTCCATTTTCAGTGGCAGCTCACCTTCTTGCTCTTAATAAATCTTTATTAACTCTATAAATAAATAAATTTGATTGTATTGGTTAATTTTTTATGTATTGCTTCTCTTCTTTTTTCAGAGATGGAAAAAGATGTCTCCTCTTTTTCACACTGTGGTCAATTGACAGAGATGTCTACATTTATTCCTGTTTCATTTTCTTCTATGTATACCACACCTCGCCCAGATTTTTTCCAAGCCCTAACCCAGCATTAGGGTCAAATTAGTTTTCAACATCATTGTTCTTAGTAAAGTTACTGTAGATACTGCACAAACTCAGTCTTTTTTATTTTTTTATTTTTTTGTAGAGACCGAGTCTCACTTTATCGCCCTTGGTAGAATGCTGTGGCGTCACAGCTCACAGCAACCTCCAACTCCTGGGTTTAGGCGATTCTCTTGCCTCAGCCTCCCGGGTAGCTGGGACTACAGGTACCCGCCACAAAGGCCAGCTAAAGAGTCTTTATTTATGTGTCTTTGATATAATTACTTTTGTGAGGAATGGTTATAGAGAAGTTTCTCCCTCCACTAAGGTCCCTATAACGCCCTTTCCCCCTAACATTTCTGTATATTTATAGAGTTCTCTGTTACAGGTTGTTTAGATAAACTTCAGTGAAATGACTCTTCAGGAATTGGTGCATCAGGCTGCCTCTCTGTATTCGGATAAAGTAGCTGTGTGTTTTGATGAATGTAACAACCAGCCTCCACTTTATTGTACCTACAAGACTGTGGTTACTGTTGCTTCGGGATTATCAAATTTTCTTCTGTCACACTGTGACTTTGAAGGAATTCGAGAAATTGGTCTCTACTGCCAGCCTGGAATTAATTTACCCTCTTGGATTTTAGGGTAATATTTTTTGGAACTATAAATTTGATACTACTTTAAGCTAATTTATAGTTTTTTAATAAATAGAATATATTGCAAGTCACTGTTTTGTTTACTATTAGATTTTTCTGTTGTTTGCTTAATTTGAGAGAGGCTGAAAGAGTTCACATTTCCCCTAGTGGTATTTTTAAGTATTTAAATTAATTATGCTGGACTTGCTGCCATAGCATAGTGATTACAGCGCCAGCCACATACACCAAGGCTGGCAGGTTCGAACCCAGCCGGGCCAGCTAAACAACAATGACAACTGCAACAAAAAATAGCCGGGTGTCATGGCGGGCACCTGTAGTCCCAGCTACTTGGGAGACTGAGGCAAGAGAATTGCTTAAGCCCAAGAGTTTGAGGTTACTGTGACCTGTGATGCCATGGCACTCTACCGAGGGTGACATAGTAAGACTGTGTCTCAAAAAAATATATATATATAATTTTTCTGAACTTAGGAGAGACTAGAAATTTTTATTAATAGAGCATTTAAATATCTCCAAAATGTAAGAGTGTCATTTGTCTGTTAAAGGAAAACAGTTGTAACAATTTATAAAAGTTTGTTTGTTGTTAGATCAAAGAAAATAGAGATTTCCATAAATAACATGAGTATCTCCTCCTAAACCTCAGCCCCATCCTTAGACTGAAATCTTAGGTACTCAGGTGTTCGTTAAATGAACGAAGAAGAGTTTTGGATAATGGTTCACAAAAAGTGAAATATGAGTGGGAAGATAACTTCCAACAAATCCTTACAAAATGTTCTGTCATTTAAGTTTTTCTAGAATATTATCCTCAAGCAGCAATTGCTGTTCTAGGGTTCTACAGTAAATAGAAGCTCCCAAAGGATTAGAGTAGCCGACATATCCTTTGTGTCTTAGTCGATGAATTTATAAGCATAAAGAAGATGTTCAAAAATTTATTTTTATTCATTGACAAACATTTATTGAGAATTTCCTACATGTAAAGATGTAATGTCCCCACAGTGGACCTCAAAATATTTAAAATGAATAAGTGATCTTTTATCTTGTTCATACACGTATCATTACATAAAAAACAACTTCGAAGTTTTTTTTCCCCTTAGTATATCCTGGTTTATTTTTTGGTGAAATAGGTCTTTTATGAATCTCCATACCCTGAAAGTTGCGTGGGGATGTTTGGCTTATTTTGTGTTATTTTACATAGGCAGATGAAAAATTAGACTCTGCTACCTGTTTTGTATTTTAGTAGTGACCAGTTAAGCAAGTGTATCATACTATACTACATTAACTTTAAAAAATCTTATAATTCTCTATAGTGAGTCATACGAATTTAATATTGTAAATACTTAAATATTCATTAAGAGCAAGATAAAATAACAATATTTATAACCAGATCTGTGTCAGTGAAACATTGGGCGGCACCTGTGGCTCAGTGAGTAGGGTGCCGACCCCATATACCGAGGGTGGCGGGTTCAAACCCGGCCCGGCCAAACTGCAACAAAAAATAGCCAGGCGTTGTGGCGGGTGCCTGTAGTCCCAGCTACTCCGGAGACTGAGGCAAGAGAATCACCTAAGCCCAGGAGCTGGAGGTTGCTGTCAGCTGTGATGCCACGACACTCTACCAAGGGCGATAAAGTGAGACTCTGTCTCTACAAAAAAAAAAAAAAATTGGAAATTTTTGACAAACAGTAAAGTGCATAGAGAAATAGAAATGCATAAAGGAAGATCATTTTCAACAGGCATTTTATGCTGATTCTGTGCTTGTTTCTTTAGAATTCTCCAAGTCCCTGCTGCTTATGCTCCTATTGATCCAGATTTACCATCATCACTATCAACTTATTTTATGAAAAAATGTAACCTAAAGTATATCCTTGTTGAAAAAAAGCAAATTAATGTAAGTTTGGGTGTTTAAATTGGCTTTTCTTGTGTATTACATTTATCTTTCAATTGAAGAGTTCCCTCTTATTCTCATCTTGAAGTCTAATTTGCTAAATCTGGCAGCGTTTCTGGGTCTCAGCACTGTTGACATTTAGAGCTGAGAAACTATTGTGAGGAGTGTCCTGTACATTATAGGATGTTTAGCATTATCTTTGGCCTCCACTTATTAGATGTCAGTAGCACCTCCTAGTTGTGACAACCAAAGCCGTCTCCAGACATAGCCAAATGTCCCCGGACATACACTCTACCCCCCACATTTCGTTAAGAACCACCATTCTGTGGCGTAAACATATCTATTAGTCTTATAATAATGTGTTATGTATGGTTTTGAATTTCTTTTTTTAAACTATTTCCCGTGGTAGAAAAAAAAGTTTTTTTTTGAGACAGAGTCTCACTATGTCGCCCTTGGTAGAGTACCGTAGCATCACAGCTCACAGCAACCTCAAACTCTTGGGCTGAAACGATTCTCTTGCCTCAGCCTTCCAAGTAGCTGGGACTACAGGCCACAATGCCCGGCTATTTTTTTGTTTGTTTTTTGTTGCAGTTGTCATTGTTGTTTTAGCAGGCCCGAGCTGGGTTTGAACCCACCAGCCTCAGTGTATGTGGCTGGCTCCCTTACCTACTGAGCTACGGGTGCCTGCCACATTTATTTTTCTTAACAACCTTGGTGAAAATTTTACAAAAGAAGTGGCTGAGCATTAGTATTAATTATCTATATCAAGGTATATTTATAGTAAGAAGTGAGCACATAGCAAAATCCTGTAGAAAGTCTCTTGCTCCCTATTCTGTGATTTTCATGATAGATGTAAGTGATCTTTCTTCATTTAACATAGGAGCAATTAGCAGATATTTATTGAGTATCTCTCATATACCCAGCATCCACTAGAGCAGTGGTTCACAACTGGGGACAGTTTTGCTTTTCTGGAGACATTTGGCAATGTCTAGAGATATTCTTTATTGTAATGGTAGAAGTGGGTTGCTACTGGCATCTAGTGGGTCGTGGCCAAGGAAGCTGGTAAAAATCCTACAGTGTGTAAGACAGCACCCCACTAAGAATTATCTGGTCCATAATGTCAGTGTTGTTGAAGTTGAGAAACCCCACACTAGGGACAGGGTGGTTGGGGAGGGAGGAACTCATATGTGAGCCTTCCAGCTGCTTATAATGTATTTGGAGAGAAGAGGTTAATACTCCTGAGCTTATATGGTCCACTTAGTGTTGTTGTAAGTGGTAAGACATTGTTCTAAGTGAAGTAAATGTAGCCTAGTACGTATAGTAAAATTTTAATGGCTGAAGATGATTTTGAACTAAATCTTAAGAATATGTAGGCCTGGGGTGGCTCCTGCGGCTCAAAGGAGTAGGGTGCCGGTCCCATATGCTGGAGATGGTGGGTTCAAACCCAGCCCTGGCCAAAAACTGCAAAAAAAAAAAAAAAAAAAAGAATATGTAGGCCTTCAGTTTTTTAAGCATTACAGGCCACACCATATCTCCCCTCCTGATATAAACACATACAATAAATACAAAAAGAGAAAACACTACAGGCTCCTGGGCTGTGACTTTTTTCTCTTGCTATTTATATTGATTTCTTTAATGTGAAAACCTAAGTTATATTTCATTAAGCTGGTTTTAAATCAGCTTAAAAAGTGTATTCAAAGGAACCTCACTTTCAATATGTGCAGACTGAATCTAGCATCTCTTTATCCACACTTACTTTTGCATTAATTCATTCCATCCACAAATCATCTGAGTCAAAAACCCAGCAATCTTCTTAGACTCACTTACAAAGTCACCATGCCTTACCGATTCTTCACTCGCTCTTTCTGACCACTCCTGTTACAACAGAGTAGTTCAGGCCCACGTAGCATATCTGAATTCTTGCAAAAGATTAGTTAAATGGCTCATAACAGAGTCTCATTTATCATTCTGTCTTTGGTAGAGTACAGCCTAATCTAGGCTGTTTCCATATTCAGCTGGAAGGTGATAGAATCTACTTATAGGGTAAGGTCTGAGCCCACTAGTGCTGCGTGTACAGAGTTGCTAAAGATTTGCATCTCATCTCATCTATCAACAGCATAACTCCCATTGTCCCTCTCCACACTTTTGTACCTTACTAGAGTGTTCAATGTTCTTCACAGTATGAGCTTTCTCAGATTGGATACTCACATGTTGGCTGTTTGCCTAAAGTGCCCATTTTCATTATTTGGAGAATCTCTACTTACTAATGCCAGTACTGCCCATGAAGTGATCGCTGACCTTCTAGGCAGAGTTAAGTTCAGTTTCCTCTCTTCCCATATTTCAAGCATACTTCTTTATCACATTTACCACATTGCATTTCAATTGTGTGTTTTTATATATCTTTTCATTTTGAAAGTGAGTTCAAGAGTAAGGACAATATTTTATTCTTGAAGATTTGTCATTTATCATTTTATCCCTGGAAACATAGCAAGTGCTTCCCCCTCCTCCACCCACCACCAAAAAATCCACATTGAATAAGTAAATGAGTAAATAGAGTTAGCTCTCTGTATCTGAGGGTTCCCCATCCAAGCGTTCAACCACCTGTGGAGTGAAAATACCCGGAAGAAAATAACAATAATAAATAACAACATAACCATAACAAATAATGTAAGAAAATACATAGTATAACAACCACATAACATTTTGTATTGGGTATAAGTAATGTAGAGATGATTTAAAGTATATGGAAAGATATGCATAGATCATATGCAAATCCTGTATCATACGTGAGAAACTTGAGCATCCTCAAATTTGGGTGTTCGTAGGGGTCCTGTAATCAATACCCCATGGATACTGGGATATTGGAGGGGCAACTGTATTTCATATTACTTCTGTATAAAAAAGAGTATCTTTTAATTATTAATATTGTAAACTTTGTTCTCCATCTGACATAGAAATTCAGGTCTTCCTATGAAACATTATTGAACTATGATACATTTACAGTTGAACATAATGACCTAGTACTCTTCACACTTCAGTGGGAAAATGGTGAGGTGAACTTGATGCTAAGTGATAGAAAAGAGCGCTATGAAAAAGAAACGATAAAAGACAGCGTAAGTTCCGAGGACTGCAATGAAGAAAAAGCGGAAGAACACATGGACGTGAGGCTGAAGCATTGCTTAGCCTATGTTCTCCATACCTCCGGGACTACAGGAGTGCCGAAGGTCGTCAGAGTGCCTCACGACTGTATAGTACCAAATATCCAGCATTTCCGGTAAGTTCCAATCTTTTAATCCTTCGAACTTGAATTTTCAAGGAAGAAAAGTTTTAAGATGCGTGTTTTTAACTCTAGTTACTAAAATGATAGTGCTAAGCATTTGAGTCTCTTGTTTTAGCTCTATTTGAACTTTAGTTCTTTTCCTGGCATAAGTACCAGCTGGGGTATGGGAGAAAAGAGTCTATTGGTACTGCTAGGAAGTGTTCAGGGCAGGGCTGAGGAAATAGAAGGCGGCCAGGCATTTAGTCCAGTAGATGATAGGGAGCTATTAAGGGATTTTCATTGCGTTAAATTCACTCTTGGAGGCTCGGTGCCCGTAGCACAGTGGTTACAGTGCCAGCCACGTGCACCGAGCCTGGCGGGTTTGAACTAAACCACAATGACAACTGCAACAAGAAAATAGCCGGGTGTTGTGGTGGGCACCTGTAGTCCCAGCTACTTGGGAGGCTGAGGTAAGAGAACCACTTAAGCCTGAGAGTTTGAGGTTGCTGTGAGCTGTGACGCTATGGCACTCTACCCAGGGCGACTGTTGTGTGAAGTCCCTTATGCGTGATCGGTGATGCAGAGTATAGACCTGCAATTGAAGAACCAAGAGTGGCTACAAGTTCTATGACGGCAAGTAGCAAACGTCTTTATAATTCTTCCCAGCTTATATAGCCAGTGCTGCACGTGCACACTGTTAATCTAACTGATAAACATTCTTTTAAATTTTCTATTATACCTAAAATAGTAATCATGGAAAAACATGCCATCAGCAGTTAACCCCTGTGGGGGAAAGGGTTGATTGTTTACCCGCCCTGTTAGGCCCCAAGCCATCTGGAGGCAGTAATTTAATCTTAAAAGACCACCACCCCCCAGAGATTCCTAAGACATACTGTTGACATGTTTGCATGCCCCCAGCCTCCTGGGCCAGCTTCTGATCATGGAATTTTTTACTTCCAACATGTCCAGGCCAAAGGCTGTAATGGAGTTCTGACCCCATTTCTCCTAGACTGTGCCAAATAAGATTCATTACTAGCTCATTCTCCTAGACTGTGCCAAATAAGATTCATTACTAGCTCACTCTCAGAATGGCAGGGACAAAGACATATTGGGTTTTTGCCTATAGCAACATAATGAGACTCTGTCTCAAAAAAAAAAAAACAGGGGGCGGCGCCTGTGGCTCAGTGAGTAGAGCACCGGCCCCATATACCGAGGCTGGTGGGTTCAAACCCGTCCCCGGCCAAACTGCAACAAAAAATAGCCGGGCATTGTGGCAGGAACCTATAGTCCCAGCTACTCGGAAGGCTGAGGCAACAGAATCACCTGAGCACAGGAGTTGGAGGTTGCTGTGAGCTGTGACGCGACAGCACTCTACCGAGGGTGACAGTGAAACTCTGTCTCTAAAAAATAAATAAACAAATAAATAAAGATTTAAAAAAAAAAGAAAGATATACAATCTAGAAATTAAAGCAGTAATGTTAAATTTTCTACTTGTTTTAGACTTAAGCTAAGGAGTACCAAATCTCAGGCACAATTTAGAACAATCTTATTTCTGTTGTTTGCTCTCCAAATATTACCCGAATAATCTGCTAACAATAGCACAACACTGAGTTTTCTTTGCTTATAAGAGGCAATGCTGCCTCCAAAGAGTGTGACAGTCCTCAGACAGCAAAGGGCTAAGTCTGATTTATTGAGATTTTGGAGTCTAGTCTAGACAGATCTTTCAATTTGGGGTTTTAATTTTAAAGATTGGATAATGATAGCTATTTTTTAAATAGCTAAGACTTAGTCGATGTTTATGTCTTTGCACAGGTTATTTAACCTCCCTGAATTTCAGTTTTCTCTATTTAAAGAGGGGTGCATCAGAGGCTCGTAACTGGATGCTTCTAATTAAACTGGCAAAAAAGACAGATTAATAGGAGAAAAAGTTTATTCCTATGCAAGTAGGTGTAACTAAAGTTAGAGAATTAACATACCTAATTTAGAAGGAGAAATGTTGGGAGAAAAGACTTCTACTATAGGAAGAACAAGTTGATTTTTTTTTAGATAAGACAAATGGGTTTTCAATGAAAACAGGAGATAAGGAAGTTTGTGATAACAACTGAGGTGTAATGGTCTTTCTTTGTTCTTCAATGGCCATAAAACTCTTCTCAGAGAGTGGTTTCCTGGGAGGTTTACTCTGTGTCTTCCTGGGAGTTGAAACACTCTGAATGAAGAGAAGGTTTTTAGAAGCCTCACTCCCCAGAAGTTTCTGCTTTTGGCCAAATAAAAGAAGCTCCAAGAAGATTTCTTTCTACATCTGTTGACTCTCAAATGTCTTTAGCTTAAAGTAATCTTCATACCAACGCTGGGGTTCCTGGTGGGTCCTAATGTAACCGTACCTGCTTCCTACGGTGGTAGGGAAAATGAGAAACAATCCCCTAGGTACCCAGCACTGAGTCACAAGTAGCACGTTCAAACATTTGCTTCATTCCATCATTTTTAGTCCTTTAAGATCTGTCTCTTCTCTTTTCTTCACTTTTCTTATATTGAATGCATCTTAAGCTGCTTTCTCGAAATTAAATGCCTTGGAGCATGTATAACATTGCCCATGTTTGTTCATACAATGGAGACACTGAGAATTATGTTCAGGGTTATGCTTTGTTGAAAGCCTGTTAGAAAGTTTGTTCTCCCCTAAATGTGTGTTTAGGAAATCACACAATATATGCAAAGAACAATTCCCTTAAAATTTTAAGTTTGAGGGCGGCGCCTGTGTCTCAAGGAGTAGGGCACTGGCCCCGTATACCAGAGGTGGTGGGTTCAAACCTGGCCTCGGCCAAAAAGTAAACAAATAAATAAATGTTAAAAAAAAAATTTAAGTTTGAGTGTAGCCTTTGTTGGACTCAGCAATTGATATCCCAAAGTATGCCCTTTACTATGTGGAGTGCTTCAAACTGAAGGACATTGGAAAGGCCTTAGCACAAAGTCTCTTTTCTGACCTTTTCCTGCACTCTTTTTTTCCTGCTTCCTTCACCCCAAGGCAGCCCACTGAAACTAGAATCCTTTTTCCTAGAGGAAAGTCATAGAAACCAGAACACTTCTCCCCTAAAGCCAGTCATAAAACTTAGAAATATCTCTCTAACCTCCCCCTCCCTTTCTGTGTAGGAGCTTGCCATAAAGAAATTCTCTGACCTACCTGGCCTGAAAGTAGATGGTAAGACTCTTATTCCAGAAAGGTCTGCCCTATACCCAGGAGGAAGGATGCTGCACAGAGAGATCAAGAACTTAAACAGGCTGGGCACAGTGGCTCACACCTGTAATCCTGGCACTCTGGGATGCCAAGGCAGGGGAATTGCTTGAGACCAGCCTGAGAAAGGAGACCAGCCCCCTCTCTACAAAAAAATTAGCTGGGTTTGGTGTATGTGCCCATAGTCCCAGCTACTTGGGAGGCTGAGGCAGGGGAGTTGCTTGAGCCCAGGGGATTGAGGTTGTACTCTAGTTCAGGTAACAGAGCAAGACTGTCTCAAAAAAAAAAAAAATTTTTTTTTAACTGCTGGATTTCCCCACTCAGCCAATTACTATTAGTACAGTCTCTTTTTTTCCAATCATCTTTTTACGTGGCTGTCCACTCTTCATTGAATCTAGAAATAAAAATGCAGTTTTCCCTGGGGTCTTTGGTAAGGTAATCCTCGTTTTTAGATGCAGTGGGTTGTGTGTTCAAACTGAAAGCTGAATGCTGACTATCTGAGCTCTGTAATATGCTCACCATCATACGCATTCTTGTTTTGCTTTTTGTTCTCAAACTGACATAAAAATGCCATATAGTGGGAAATGGGAGTTAGAGGTCTCCATTTAGCATCACCGAATAAGTCTGACACAATAAGCATTCTACTAGAAGAGCAGATGCAGGAGGATGAATCAGGGATTTATGACAAGCAATTGACTTGCACATTGTGGGGCTGCCTTAAAGCCCATACAACAGGAAGGGGTGATTATGAGCAGGCTGGAACCCTGTGGGCATGAGATTGTCCACAAGCAAAATCAGGTCCAGGGAGAAGGAAGATTACTGCAGACCCGGCTGCTATGTGGATCTCTCAACCCTCTTTTTTTTTTTTTTTTTTAGAGACAGAGTCTCACTTTATCACCCTTGGTAGAGTGCGGTGGCATCACAGCTCACAGCAACCTCCATCTCCTGGGCTTAGGCAATTCTTTTGCCTCAGCCTCCCCAGTAGCTGGGACTATCTTTCAACCCTCTTTTAAAGGCCTTCCAAGTAAATCCAGCCAACCCATTTAGGCCTTTGGGGTTTGATTGAATTACTGCTTGGAGGACGAGTGTGATAGGTCAAGAGAATATCCTTTCTCTCCCACCTTAATAGAAAACATGTCAGAGGGGGAATTCTGGGGACTGTAGTTCAGTCAGTCCAAACAAATTGACACATCAGAAAGTCATCATAGATGATAAAGGTTGTCTGGTAAAAAGTGGTTATTGTTTTAAATGGCTTTTATTCTTTGTAAAGATCGTTTTCCTGAATTGATAGCAATGTTTTGGTTAATCTAAAAGAGAAGTATAGTTTGGGAGCAGTGGCTCTTGCCTATAATCCTAGCACTTTGGGAGACTGAGGCAGGAGGATCACTTGAGTTCAGAGGTTGGAGGCCACCCTGAACAAGAGTGAAACTCCCTTCTCTACTAAAAATAAAAGATTTGCTGGGTGTTGTGGCAGATGCCATTGTCCTGGCATTCTAAACCCTTCTTTAGAATAGATGTTTGCCAAATGTTTGATGTTTCTCGTAACTACCTTCTGTTTTGCCTCAGGATACTTTTTGACATCACACAAGAAGATATTTTATTTCTGGCTTCCCCTCTGACCTTCGATCCTTCCATTGTGGAAATATTTGTTGCTTTATCGAGTGGTGCCACTCTACTTATTGTACCAACTGTTGTCAAGGCGCTCCCATCAAAATTAGCTGCCGTTCTCTTTTCCCATCACAGAGTGACTGTGTTGCAGGTACATTTTAGGAGCAAATGAAATGTTTTGTTTTTCTTTATTCAGTATTTTAAATGTTGTCGAGAATATTTTGTATTCCTGTAGGTCTTTACATTGGATTAACTACCATTACCTGTTTCCTCATGTGTCACATTTTTGGTGACTTGAAAATGAAAAATACAACTGGGTCTATATTCTCACTGTTCTAGTGGGGAAAATACCTTATCCTTTAGACAGAGTTCTCCTATCTCTTCTCTCCTCATGGGGAAAAAAGAAAATAAAAAATAATCAGCTAATTCTAACTAGGTAATTGTTTTGCCATGTATTTTTTGCATACTGTAATAACTAGAGTAACTTCACTTTGACGCAGATCTGTTATGATATGCTGTCTCTTCTGTTTTAAAATTTATGTGTATTGTGGTTCTCACTAAAAGCTAGTGTAAGTAAATTAAACCATAATTGAGTTTTAAGAACATAGATTTTCTGATTTTGACATCAGTATATTTTACATTCTCCTACAGAAACAAATTTTTTTTTAAATTTGACCTTTTAATAAATTTTAAAAATGTGTATCTGAAAATCTATGAATGGGACTTGAGCCTTAATATATATCACATTGTAAGTAGAGATACTAGAGAGAATTGGCAAAAATATTTGCATATCATGAGATATGGATGTGTAGTTAGGTGTTTAACTGCTGTGAGCCTCAAATTTTACCTGTAAATGGAAATAATATTCATCTCAAATAGTTGAAGAATTAAATGAGAGAATATAACAGCTCCTTGGGTTGGGGGTGGTGTGTATGTCTTAGTCTGTTTGGTCTGCCATACCAAAACACCACAAACTGGGTGACTTATAAACAACAATTTATTTCTCACGGTTCTGGAGGTGGGAAGTCAAGACTAAGCTGTCGGCCGGTTTGATGCCTGGTGAAGGCCTTCTCAGTGATGGGAAGTCAAGACTAAGCCATCGGCCAGTTTGACACCTGGTGAAGGCCTGAGTTCTCAGTGATTGACGAGCTGCTGTCTTTTCACTGTGTCCTCTCATGGCAGGAGTCGTCAGGGGTCTTCCCAGGCCTCATTTGTAGGGCACTGATCTCATTAATGAAGGCTTTGCCTGCGTGACCTAATTGCCTCTCATACCAGTGGGGACTAGCAGCATTAAAATCCCAGGCGGCCTTCTAGATGCTTAAGTGCAGCCTTTTAACTGAATCCAAATTGTATAGAACAAATCCTTTTATTAAAAAGGGTGCAACAGGGCTGGGTACGGTAGCTCATGCCTGTAATCCTAGCACTCTGGGAGGCCAGGGCAGGTGGATGACTTGAACTCAGGAGTTTGAGACCAGCCTGACCAAAAGCAAGATACCATCTCTACTAAAAATAGAAAAAGTAACCAGTAGTGGCGGATGCTTCTAGTCCTAGCTCCTCGGGAGGCTGAGTCAAGATCCCTGGAGCCCAAGAGTTTGAGGTTACTATGAGCTATGATGCTGTGCACTCTACCCAGGGCTACAGAGTGACTCTGTCTCATTTTAAAAAAAGGATGGGGGGTGCAGTAGAGAAGATGAAGTTTTTCTTTTCTCCTTTGGTGCTTAAAAAAGAGCAATCTGGAAATAAGAAGGCTGTGAGTTTTCCATCCCAAGTAGGACTTCAGCCTATGAATTTTGGGGAACACAGACATTCAGAGAATGGCAGTATGTGTGTGCACACTTGGGTGCGTGTGTGCATCTTAATTATTAGTTTTCATTGTTTTGATAAAACTTACCATTTCAGTTTATGAGTATCTGAAAAGTCTTTTTGTGTTTTATCTTGCTAAATATTCATAGATATGTGGATTTATTTGTTGAGTTCAAAGTTGAAATTATCCTTAACACCTGATATTAGGCACATTTGAAACTTGCCTTCGTGAAAATGGAGAGCCAGGACCATTTTCACCTTCATTTGACATAAAGGATTTTCTTTATGACAAAACTCTTGATGTGGGTGGGCACCTGTGGCTCAGTAGGGCACCGGCCTCATATACCGAGGGTGGCAGGTTCAAACCCAGCCCCAGCCAAACTGCAACAAAAAAATAGCCAGGTGTTGTGGTGGGCTCCTGTAGTCCCAGCTACTCGGGAGGCTGAGGCAAGACAATCACCTAAGCCCAAGAGCTGGAGGTTGCTATGAGCTGTGACACCACGGCACTCTACCAAGGGAGACACAGTGAGACTCTGTCTCTAAAAAAAAAAAAAAAAAAAAGAAGAAGAAGATGAAAGTAAAAGTTGAACCAGACATGAGAATGACCTGAACTTTGAATGACCTTCTTCCCTAACCACATCAAATCCATGTGTGTGGACACTCTGTCTAATCACGGATTGGCTGCTGCTGCGCTGCATAGACACAGGATGAGCCATAGCAAGTCAGTCTTAAAGAACATGCATTTTTTTTTAAGAGACTCCTAGGATCTTTCTCTGCCACTTAGGATCATGGTTTACAGTAACCTCAAACCCCTAGGCTCAAGTGGTCATCCTACTCAGCTTCCCCAGTAAGTAGATGATAGGGGTATGCCAGCATGTCTGGCTAATTTTTTTTTTTTTTTTTAAGGCAGGGTCTCACTGTGTTATGTAAGGCTGTGTTGTGCAGGCTGGTCCTGAACTTATGGGTGGAAGTGATTCTCCCACCGTGGCTTCCCACAGTTTTGGGATTACAGGTGGGAGTCAGTGCACCTAGCCATATATATGTATAGATGTGTTTATGTATTTCTATGTAGGTACTATGTATGTGTGTGTTCCTTTTTATTAAAGAAAAATCTAACAGCATGGGCGGCGCCTGGGGCTCAGTCGGTAGGGCGCCGGCCCCATATGCCGAGGGTGACGGGTTCAAACCTGGCCCTGGCCAAACTGTAACCAAAAAATAGCCAGGCGTTGTGGCGGGCGCCTGTGGTCCCAGCTACTTGGGAGGCTGAGGCAGGAGAATCACTTGGGCCCAGGAGTTGGAGGTTGCTGTGAGCTGTGTGAGGCCACGGCACTCTACCAAGGGTAATAAAGTGATATTCTGTCTGTACAAAAAAAAAAAAAAAAGAAAAATCTAACAGCAAAACTAAAATAATATTTATAGCACTCAAAATTATAAAATAGGAATCAACTTAAAGAAGAGCAAGACTTGTATACTGAAGACTATAATTGTTGATAGAAATTAAAGACCTAAATAGAGAGGCATTTTGTGTTTATGGATTGGAAGTTTTAATAGTTAAGATCGCAGTTCTCTCCAAGTTGAATATAGTCCCTAGTAAAAGCCCAGTAGACTTCTTTTGCAGTGATAACTTGTTCCTAAGTTTTATATGGAAATGCAAAGCCAGTCTTGATCCACAAAATACAATACTGTACAACAATAAAAAGGAGTAAACTACACAACAGCATAGAATTGCATCTATTATCTTGACTAAAAGAAGCCAGGTCAAAACAGAGTACATGTATGATTCCATTTATGCAAATGGAATATACAATTTCCAATTAGAATTATATATGTAATTTATTAAATGAAATCATTGACCATACCAGCTGGTCTGTAGTGACAGAAAATACTTTAGTGGTTGTCGGAGTCCAGTTGGAGGAAGAATTGCAGTGGTGCACAGGTGATTAAGGGTGATAGACGTTGGCATGGTCTGATGCTTATGTTCCTCCAGAAATCATAGGTTGGAACCTAATCCCCAGTGTGTTGGTATTAAAGTGTGGGACCTTTAGTACATGGGTTGGTCTTGAGGTTGGGCCTTTGTGAATAGGATTTAGTGCCCTTAAAAAAGAAGCCTAAGAGCTGGGGGCACAGTAGTGTCTGCCTGGAATCCCAGCTGCTGTGGAGGCTGAGGCGCAGAGCCCAAGAGCACAAGACCAGCCTGGGAAACAATGAGACCCCACCACCACCACCAAAAAAAGAAAAGAGGCCTGAGACTGCTTATTGTTCCTTTCACCATGTGAGGACACAGCAAGAAGGTGCCATCTATGAAGCCCTCAGAGCCCTCAGCAGACACTGGAGCTGCTAGCACCTTGATTTTGGATGTCTTAGTTTCCAGAACTATGAACGGTACATTTCTGTTGTTTATAAATTACCCGGTCTGTGTAAATTTTGTAAGACTGAGATAGATACATTCATTATTTGGCTGTGGTGATGGTTTAATGGCATATACGTATATCAAAACTTGTGTTAAATTGTACGCTTAAAATAGGGTAAAATTACATCTCAATAATGCTGTTGCTAAAAATCTTTATTTGTATTTCTTCGCTTAGACACTTTTTTTTTTGCAGATTTTGGCCAGGGCCGGGTTTGAACCCACCACCTCGGTATATGGGGCCGGCGCCCTACTCCTTGAGCCACAGGCGCCACCCAGATTTTTTTTGTTTGTTTTTTGAGACAGAGTCTCAAGCTGTCCCCCTGGATTGAGTACCATGGCATCATCATCAGCAACCTCAAACTCTTGGGCTCAAGCAATCTTCTTGCCTCCATTTTTCTACTTTTAATAGAGACGGGTCTCACTTATGCTCAGGCTGAGCTCAAGCACTGTACCTGCCATGGCCTCCTAGAGTGCCAGGAGATTACAGCGTGAGCCGTCACACCCTGAGACACATTTTTTTTTTTTTTTTTGTGAGACAGAGTCTCACTTTATCACCCTCGGTAGAGTGCTGTGGCAGCACAGCTCACAGCAACCTCCAACTCCTGGGCTTAGGCTATTCTCTTGCTTCAGCCTCCTGAATAGCTGGGACTACAGGCACCCACCACAACGCCCGGCTACTTTTTTGTTTTGCAGTGTGGCCGGGGCTGGGTTTGAACACGCCACCCTTGGTATATGGGTCTGGCGCCCTACCCACTGAGCCCCTAGACACATTTTTTAACCCTTTAATATACTTTTTCTACATAGAGCAAATGGGAAAGGAAATGTAAATTGACTTTCTAGATTTTGTCCTTTTTATCTTTAGGCCCTTTTGTGTAAACTGTGTAATAAAACATAATTAATGTTTTTGCTTAAGCTTTCTTCTAAAGCATAAATGATACCCACATTAATAAGCTAATGCTGCTTCAGTTTTTCAGATGTGATTTGCCATTTAATAAACATAGTCTTAGGGGCAGCACCTGTGGCTCAAAGGGGTAGGGCGCCGGCCCCATATGCTGGAGGTGGCTGGTTCAAACCCAGCCCTGGCCAAAAACTTCAAAAAAAAAAAAAATAGGGCGGCGCCTGTGGCTCAATCGGTAAGGCGCCGGCCCCATATACCAAGGGTGGCGGGTTCAAACCCGGCCCCGGCTGAACTGCAACCAAAAAATAGCCAGGCGTGGTGGCGGGCACATGTAGTCCCAGCTACTCGGGAGGCTGAGGCAAGAGAATCGCTTAAGCCCAGGAGTTGAAGGTTGCTGTGAGCTGTGATGCCACGGCACTTTACCAAGGGCCATAAAGTGAGATTCTGTCTCTGCAAAAAAAAAAAAAATAAATAAATGAATAAACATAGTCTTAATTTTTTTTTTACATAGTCTTAATTTTTATGTGGGTTTTGAACTAATCATTACAGTGTTTACCTTTTTAAAGAAGTGAAAAGAAAGAGATTATTTTTAATGTATCTATAGGCAACACCAACATTGCTTAGAAGATTTGGAGCTCAGCTTATCAAATCAAGTGTTTTATCAGCCAATACTTCCCTTCGAGTATTAGCTCTTGGTGGCGAAGCATTTCCATCATTGACTGTTCTCAAAAGCTGGAGAGGAGAAGGCAATAAAACACACATATTTAATGTTTATGGAATCACGGAAGTATCAAGTTGGGCGACCTTTTATAGAATTCCAGAGAAGATTCTTAACTCTACTTTGAAGTAAGAGTTTCAATTCTGTATACTAAAAAGAAAGAAGAGAAACTATGTATTTCCAGGATCGTAATACTAACAGTGTTTTTGATAGGCACTGGGCTAATAATTTTAGAAAAACTGTTTTACCTAGTATGTATATTTTAAGTTGGGATCCAAAACCTTTCTTATTACAGCTGGTGCTGAGATCTTGCTAGAATTTTTTGTAACTGAACAAAAATGGATAATATACACGATAACCTTTCCATCTAATCTTTTCCTCTTGGCTTTGAATCATAACAAACTTTTTTTTTTCTTTATAGTGTGATTTAAATACATTAGGAAATACTCTTTTCGAATTAAACATTTTTGCTTTGGGTTGTGTTTTTTGTAGATGTGAAATGCCTGTACCACTGGGATTTCCACTGCATGGAACAGTAGTTGAAGTCAGAGATACTAACGGTTGCACAATTCAAGAAGGCAATGGCCAAGTATTTTTAGGTTGTCTTTTTATTCATTGAGGATAATTTTTGTTTAAAAAAGAAATCTGATATGTTAATTTTGTTGTTTTTCTGCTTTTCTTATGACTAGTATGCTATTCAGTGATAAGAATTTTTTTTTTTTTTTTTTAGAGATAGAGTCTGTGTCCCTCAGGCAGCAGTAAAGTGGTCCCAGTCAGGTTACTTCAACTCAAGGGCTCAAGTAGTCCTCCTGCTTCAGCCTCCCAAGTTACTAGGACTACAGGCATATGCCACAATACCTTGCTAATTTTTAAAAATATTTTAAGAGATGGGGTCTCACTGTGTTGCCCAGGGTGACCTCAAACCACTGGCCCCAAGTGATCCTTCTGCCTCAGCCTACCAAAGTGCTGGGATTATAGGCCTGGGCCACTATGTCCAATTGATAATTTTTAATCTCGGTCTGGTAGTCATGAAGCATTGAATAAGTTACCACAGTTAATTCAACTAACGATGTCTAATACTCTAATAAAAATATTTAGAAACTGTAACTTACACCTTTATATATTTATACTTACAGCCAAGGTTATATTTAATCAGTATTCTAAGAATTTTTTAAATCTCATATATTTTTAGAAATAAATTTTATCTTATCCCTTGGCTTAGTTATTGAGGTTATTGTATCTAATTTTATCAGATAATGTGTAAAAGTGAGCTACCCTTTTAATACAGATATTCAAATTTTGAAGCATAGTATCAACTTTTAGAGATGTTGTTGATTTGATGATTTTGAATATATTTCTCATGGTTTTTATGACATCGATGTTTCTGTCTTGGGAAGGTGGCAGAAGCAGAGTGTGTTTTCTTGATGATGAAGTGACCGTACCTCTTGGCACAATGCGAGCCACAGGAGACTTTGTGACTGTGAAAGATGGAGAGATATTTTTCTTGGGACGAAAAGACAGTCAGATCAAACGTCATGGCAAACGTCTTAACATTGAACTTGTGCAACAGGTAGAACAATATAAATCTTAAATATCTATTAACTCGTGTCTGTATTAGAAGCAACCACCACCAATTTTTTGTGCTAGGGTTCTTCATTATTTACACCTGAGATTTTTATGTTAGTGATGAATTACGATAACAGGTATGAATAATTCACTGTGCTTCTTAGTTCCAGAATAAAGAGATGGTTATTCCTTAAATAAGTGACAAATGGATTCTGATACCTGTGAAAATAAATGGCTTATTTTACTTTAAGACCTGTTATTTTTGAAAAATATTAAGAGCACTATGTGCTAATAATAGTAATAGTACCAAACAAATTTTTAAAAAACTCGAGTATATTTCAAAATTTAATTCAACTATTTTGATTTCACACATTAAAAAAGAGTGTTTAGAAGCTTGTTTTTAAATGTCCTCATTGGCGAACTGGGATAATCTCTCTTACAGGTTGCTGAAGAGCTTCAGCAAGTGGAATCTTGTGCAGTTACATGGTATAAACAGGAAAAATTGCTTCTCTTCATTGTGTCCAAAGACAGTTTAGTAAAGGATTACGTCTTTAAAGAACTGCAGAAACATCTTCCAAGTCACGCGATCCCAGATGAACTTGTATTGATTGATGTACTGCCATTTACATCTCATGGTAAAATAATTTATAGCAGATATGTTTCATTGCCAAATAATGCTAATTGTATCCCTAACTAGTTAATGGTCACATATATCTTTATTATAAATGATACTAACATTTCTTATGATAGACTTTCTATTAAATCTTTGCATAATTAATTCCTTTCATCTTCAGAAAATCATGTTGGTAGGCGGTATTACTTCCATTTACAGATGAGGAAAATAAAGCTTCCAGAAGTTAAGTCATTAACTTAACGTTAGTACACTGTAGTACCTGTAGTACCAGCTACGCAGGGAGCGATGTAGAAGGATGTCTTGAGGACAGGAGTTCGAGACTGCAGGATGCTGTGAGCACACCTGTGAATAGCCACTGCACTCCAGTGGAGGCGACAATAGTGAGATCCCTAACTCAAAAAAAAAGCTAAGTAATTATCCCAAAATCACTTTGCTAGGTAGTAGTTATAGTAGGTAGGGTTCTCCAGAGAAACAGAACAAATACACATGGATAGAGATATGTAAAAAGGAGGGGTTAGTTCATGTGATTATGGAGATCATGAAATTCAGTGATCTGCCGTCTGCAGCCTGGAGACCCAGGAAAGCTGTGGTGTAGTGAAGGTGTGGTTAAGCCTGAGTCCTAAGGCCTGAGAACCAGGGGAAGTGATGCTGTAAATCCTAGTTCAAGGGCGGAAGAAGATGAGATGAGATGTCACAGTGTAAGCAATGAGGAGGAAAAGTGGGAAAGAGGGCAGATTCTTCGTTTCTTTGCCTTTTTTTCTATTCAGATATTCAGCATACTGGATGATCACAACTACTTTGGGGAGGCCAATCTACTTTACTGACTCTGTCTGTTCACATACTAACCTCATCCAGAGGCATTCTCACAAACACAGCTAGAGACAATGTTTAATCTGTCACCATAGCCCACTCAAGTTAACACATAAAATTAGCCATCACGGTAGCAGAATTGCAATTCTGTCTAGAACTGTTTGACTTCAAAATATAGGCTCTTAGTTGGCCCTGAATCAAGGCCAGCAGTTTGCTGAAGCTGCTGGTTTCAGGCAGGACCCTAAAAAATTATCTTTTTATGATCTGTTGGCCATTTCAGAACTTTGGAAATGTAATGGTCAATTCATTAAAAAGAAACAGTATGGCCGAGTGCCTGTAACTCAGTGAGTAGGGCGCCAGCCACATACACCACAGTTGGCGGGGTTCAAACCTGGCCCAGACCAGCTAAAAACAATGACAGGGCGGCGCCTGTGGCTCAGTGAGTGGGGCACCAGCCCCATATAGAGGGTGGTGGGTTGGAACCTTGCCCCAGCCAAATTGCAACAACAAAAATAAGTAAATAAATAAAAAACAACAACAATGATGGGGCAGCGCCTGTGGTTCAGTGAGTAGGGCACCGGCCCCATATACCGAGGGTGGCGGGTTCGAACCCGGCCCTGGCCAAACTGCAACAAAAAAATAGCCAGGTGTTGTAGCAGGCGCCTGTAGTCCCAGCTACTCTGGAGGCTGAGGCAAGAGAATCGCTTAAGCCCAAGAGTTGGAGTTTGCTGTGAGTTGTGACAGCACAGTACTCTACTGAGGGCAACAAAGCGAGACTCTGTCTCTAAGAAAAAAAACAACAACAATGACAACTGCAACAAAAATAATAGCCAGGCGTTGTGGCGGGCACCTGTAGTCCCAGCCAATCGGGAGACTTAGGCAAGAGAATCACTTAAGCCCAAGAGTTTGCAGTTGCTATGAGCTGTGACCCTATCGCACTCGACCAATGGCAAAATAGTGACACTCTGTCTCACACACACACAAAAAGTAGAAAGAAACAGTATGAGTCATTGATGATAGATGTGGTTAGTATTTATTTGTATTCTTAATACTGGGGTTCCAAAATATCTATAAAATATTATATTTATCTCATCAGTGCCAGAGCATTTGACTACATAAATATTATTATATTTATCTCAAGAGGATATTTGAGTTATTCCTTAAATTGTAATGCTGTTAAATCTTAATTACAGCCACCCCAAAATTACTGTGGGTTTTCACCCAAAATAAAAAGATGATTATACAGTATGAAAAAAAGGCTCTTAATGATCATATTATATTGTCTTCCCAATTCCATTTTTATTTAACATATACTTTAAAAAGTAGTAATTCCGGGCGGCGCTTGTGGCTCAAGTTGGTAAGGCGCCGGCCCCATATACCGAGGGTGGCGGGTTCAAACCCGGCCCCGGCTGAACTGCAACCAAAAAATAGCCGGACGTTGTGGCGGGCGCCTGTAGTCCCAGCTACTTGGGAGGCTGAGGCAAGAGAATCGCTTAAGCCCAGGAGTTGGAGGTTGCTGTGAGCTGTGTGATGCCATGGCACTCTACCGAGGGCCATAAAGTGAGACTCTGTCTCTACAAAAAAAACAAAAAAAGCAAAAAAAAATAAAAAAAAAAAAAATAAAAAGTAGTAATTCCTCAGTTAACAGAACTATTTCTTTAGCTTTTAAATTAGACAAACATTAGCTCCTACTTTTCTATTTTCTTACCTGTTATTCTGCATCCTTGGTAGCATCAAACTACTTTGTTCAGAATTGATTATGTATGACAAACTCTTTGTTCTGTTCTATAGGACGTCTAAGCTTTACAGTGAAAAATGTGATCCAGGAATATGTAAAGGCTTTGAGGTGAAATTTAAAAATGTTATCTTGAGACATTTGTTATTTCTCTCTTATATTAAGGCAAGATTGATGTTTCTGAGTTAAACAAGTTATATTTGAACTACATACACTTGAAGTCTGAGTATAAGCTCAACGGAAAAGAGGAACTTTGGGAAAAATTACAGTATTTCTGGAAGGTACAACTTTTTATTTTTATTTTTATTTTATTTATTTTTGAGACAGAATTTCACTACGTTACCCTCAGTAGAGTGCTGTGGCGTCACAGCTCACAGCAACCTCCAACTCTTGGACTTAAGCAATTCTCTTGCTTCAGTCTCCCAAGTAGCTGGGACTACAGGCACTCACCATAATGACCGGCTATTTTTTGTTGCAATTATCATTGTTGTTTAGTTGGCCTGGGCTGAGTTCGAACCCGCCAGCCCCGGTGTATGTGGCTGATGCTGAAACCACTGTTTATGGGTGCCAAGCCAGGTACAATTTTTTAAATACAAATTTATTATTATAAAGAGGTCATCTTATGTCTTTAGGGAATGATATCCTAATATCAGGTAAAATAAAGTCAGGTAGAATTTTCTAAGAATTTTATTGCCTTTCAGATATTATAGCTTCATTTATTCAATTTTTATTAAAAAGAAGAGTTAGATTCTCTCCTATAAGATTAGATTACTTTCCCCACAAAGAAATATGTTGGAAGTGAGGCAGTCATATACAAGTAGACAAACCTGTCTTGACAAAACTGTTTCTCTAAGAGAGGCAGTGGAATATACCTAACACCTGGTTAGAGCTGAAATCATACCCAGGTCTTATCTGCCACAATCTTTTCTCTGTTATAGTTAGGGCTTACCTCATTATTCCAAAAGAACTTTCAGTAACAACGAGTGTTTCTGCTTAAGATAATTTATTTTTTAACATATATATAAGTCTTGGGTGGCACCTGTAGCTCAGTGGGTAGGGTGCCAAACACAGACTAAACCTGGTGGGTTCGAACCCGGCCCAGGCCCGCTAAAACAACAATGACAATTGCAACAAAAGATAGCTGGGCATTGTGGCAGTTGCCCATACTCCCAGCTGTTTGGGAGGCTGAGGCAAGAGAATTAGCTTAAGCTCAAGAGTTTGAGGTTGCTGTGAGTTGTGATGCCACAGCACTCTACCGAGGGTGACATAGTAAAACTCTGTCTCAAAAAAAAGAACAAAACAAAAAAACAGTCAACACATGGGGGTGGTCAACATGAGGAACTGGGCCCACTGTACTGCTGTGGACATGTGCATGCTGAGTTTATAAAAATCAGATCAACTTAAGAAGGTGGTCAATGTAGCAAGGGGGTCGACTATGGAGGTTTTACTGTATATTTTCAGTTTTTGAGTTTATGACAAAATTTGTAGTATAGTGATGGTCTCCTTTAATGTAAAGAAAATGATGTGAAACTTTATTTTATTATTAAAAATATTCATTTTATGTTTCTTGCATCATGAATGTAGTCACTGTCATCTCCTAAGTTACCTTTATGTCAATGTACTTCTCTCTTCTCTCATCTGTAGTCTATTCTGAGTCTCTCTGAAGATCTTTTGAAGGTTCCTGATGAGTCATTCTTCTTAAATAGTGGTGGCGATTCCTTAAAGTCCATACGACTCCTCAATGAGATTGAAAAACTTATTGGTGTATCCGTACCCGGGCTTCTGGAAATGATTCTCAGCAGTTCCCTTTTAGAAATTTACAATCACATCCTTCAAACCGTGTTTCCAGATGAAGATCTGACACTCAGCAAGAGTTGTACCACAAAAAGGAAACTCAGCGACATTAATCAAGAGGAAGCTGGTGGCAAATCTCTGCATCAGAAATCTGCCATACCTTTAAATTGCGACAGTGAGATTAAGGCCTTTGTGCTCAGCAGGGGGAATCAGGTTTTGTCTGTGGACCCTACTATGTCTTTAACTAAGTTAGGAAACTGCCCTTCCGTCTGTTCTTCTGATTTAATTTTACAGACAAACAGTCAAAATTCGAAAAGCTTAAATCCTCCAGCTCTTGTCAGGAAGTCAAAAGACCTATTCTTTGTTGCAGAAGTTTCTGAAAAGGGGAAACCTGTGGCAGAGCCTGAGAAAACAGAGTTATGCGTGCGGTGGAGGTCGGACACAGGCAAATGTGTAGACGCTTCACCACTAGTTGTGATACCAGCTTCTGATAAGTCCTCTGCGACTGTGTACGTTGGTTCCCATTCTCACAGAATGAAGGCAGTTGACCTTTACTCAGGGAAAGTGAAATGGGAACAGATTTTGGGAGATCGAATTGAATCTTCAGCATGTGTATCTAAGTGTGGAAACTTTATTATAGTGGGTAAGTTTTTGAATTTGAGGTTTGCAGAGTTAAATTGAATTGCTATATAATAATGCTGATAAGACCAAGTTAAATTAAAAAAAAAATCTGTTTATGGTGGATTTTGGTTCCTGTCCGAAAATAATAGTTAACCATGTGCTGATTAACAGTGTGGGCCTTGGATTGGAACCTAGTTCTATAGCTGTTCTGAGCTCTGTGACATTTGGCAAGTTGCTGAACCTCTCAGAACTTTTATTTTTCTTTTGGGTAAAATGGGAAAAATAATAAAACATGTTGCATCACAAAGGATCCCAAAACCTAACAATCGATAGCAACATATATAATCTCATGGTGAAGAATTTAGGAGCATTTAGATGGCAGTTCTGGCTCAGGGTCTCATGTGCCTGTAGCCAGTGAAAGCTTGACATGGTCTGGATAGTGTTTTTCTGAGATGGCACAGTCACATGGCTACAAGCAGAAAGCCTCAGTTCTTTGCCGGCTCTTGGCAGAAGTCTCAGTTCTTTCCACACAAACCTCCCTGTAGAATGCTTGAATGCCCTCACAGCAAGGCAGCTAACTTTCCTCAGAGTGAAGGGGCCCAAAGAGCGCAAGTAAAGAGGAACCCAGTTCTTTTTAGGAGCTAGTCTCCTAAATGCTGTGCCATTGTTTTTGTTTTATTCTGTTCATTTGAACTGCATCACTCAGTTCAATCCAGACTCAAGAGGATGGAAGTTAGGCTCCAAAACCATCAGAATTATCATGGAGCTTTTGGGGGAATTAAGTGAGATAATGGCTTGTGCATCCAGTGGTACCTCAGTGATAACTGCCTCCAGCTGCTGTTTCTTTAAGGTGTGGGTGACTTCGACTTCTTGGGTGTCCTGGGTGTAGTATCTCTGACTACCACTCTGGTTTTACTCTCCCAACTATAGTAGGTTTCACTGTATATGCTCATGTGATCTTCATCAGAACTTTGCAGGCTAGGTGTTAGGGAATGTATTTCCCTCCTTGTGCTATCCTAGCTGGGGTTCACCTGAATCTGAATTTGATTCTTCTCTTTAAACATCTGCGTTTTGAAAATTATACTACAGGAAACTTTCAGTTGTACAGGTGAAAGATCTGGTCACCAGTTCTCTACTAGTTCCCGTCCATGAAACTCAGCTCATTGAGATTCCTGTTTGTACCCCGAATGTCTAGACAAGGCCTGTGGCCCATGATGGTCCCTCAGAACTTACAAAAAACTTTTTATTAAGATAGTATTTAATATACAGTAAAACTCATCCTTTTTAGTATATAGTCTCTGAATTTTGGCAAATATATACAGCATGTAAATGCTACCACAATCAAAAGTCCACTACCCCAAAATATTTCCGTGCTGCTTGGGAGTCTTATCCCTGTCCATACTGCTACCAAGCCACTGATGGGTTTCTGTCCCTCTAGTCTTGCCTTTTCCAGGATATCATACAAATAAAATTATGTAGTACGTAGCCCTCGAGACTGGTTTCTTTTACTTACCTTAATGGTGGAGATTCGTTCATACTGTGGTGTGTGTAGATAATGGTGGAGATTGTGGTGTGCGTCAGAACCTAGTTTCTTTTTGTTGTTGAGTATTCTGTTGTGTGGATGCACCCAGTTTGCTTATCCGTTCACATTTGGGTTGTTTCTGGTTTTGTTAATTGTGAATAAGACGTGTATAAACATCTGTGATTGTGTAAACCTGAGTTTTAATTTCAGTTGGGTCAGTACAGGGTGGGGAGGGGCTGCTGGATTGTCTGGTTGTTAAGTGTAGCTTTAAATGTATAAGGAACTGCCAAATTGTTTGTCAAAGGTACTGAACCACTTTTTTGTTACCACCATCAATTTGTGTGTTCTGTTTTATTTTCTTTTGTTGAGACAGAGTATCATTCTGTTGCTCTGGGTAGAGTGCCACGCCATTATCATGGCATCGTCATCACGGCAGCCTCAAACTCTTGGGCTCAAGCGATCCTCTTGCCTCAGCCGCCCAAATAGCTGGGACTACAGACAAATGCTGTAACACTGGGCTAATTTTTTCTATTTTTAGTAGAGACAGGGTCTTGCACTTGCTCAGGCTGGTCTCGAACTCCTGAGCTCAAGCTGTCAACTCACCTCAGCCTCCCACAGCCATGAGCCACTGTGCCCAGCCCCACCTTCAGTTTGTGAGAGGTCTGATTGTTCCTCATCCTCACTAAGACTTGACATTGTCAGTTTAATCATTCAAATAATCATGGAGTGTATAGTTTTAATTTGCTCTTCTCTGGTGACTAATGATATTGAGCATCTTTTCAGAAGCTCATTTTCTATCATTTTTTTGTTTTCTTGTTTGAGACAGAGTTTTACTCTGGCACCCTCACTAGAGTGCTATGACTTTATAGCTCATAGCAACCTCAAGTTCTTGGGCTCAAGCGATCTTATTGCCTCAGTTTTTTCTATTTTTTAGTAGAGATGGGGTATCTCTTTTACTCAGGCTGGTTTCAAACTCCTGAGCTCAAGCAACCCACCTGCCTTGGCCTCCCAGAGAGCTAGGATTACAGGTGTGAGCCACTGCACTCAGCCCTATGTATCTTTTATGAAGTGTGTATCACCCACAGTAGAGTGCTGTGGCGTCACAGCTCACAGTAACCGCTAACTCTTGGGCTTAAGAGATTCTTTTGCCTCAGCCTCTCAAGTAGCTGGGACTACAGGTGCCTGCCACAATGCCTGGCTATTTTTTTTTTTTCTTGCAGTTGTCATTGTTGTTTTAGCAGGCCCGGGCCAGGTTCGAACCCACCTGCCTCAGTTTATATGGCCAGCACCCTATGCACTGAGCTACCGGCACTGAGCCCTTTTGCCCATTTTTTGTTTAAGGTTTATTTCTTCCTGAAAGAAGGATGTTTTGATTTTATTGTGCATTTTATCAACACATACTACAGTGTACAAAACATGTTTAAACCCTGCATTCAAACACAATTTCATATATGAAAGTCACAGTGCTGTTCTGCCCACAGTTTTGAAGAATTATATACAACATGCTATTTTTATATTTCTATAACTAGTGTGTTATGAGGCATATAACACATATGTAATGGAAAAGATAGCAATAGAATAGATATAACCCATAAAAGCAAGTATATTTTTTAAAGTATTTATTTTTTAATTTTTTTTTAATCATAACTGTATAATTATGGGGTACAAAATGCTGATTTGATATCTAACGTAGAATGCTTCAGTCAGACTGGTTAACATAACCATCATCACACTTATTTGTCTATTGTGGTAAGACCTTTATACTATATTCTTTTGCCCATTTTTCATTGTTATGATTGTTTTCTGTTGAGTTTTGAGTGATTACGTATTCTAAAGACAGGTCCTTTATTAGATACGTGTTTTGCAAGTTTTCTCCCAGTCTGTGGTTTGTTTCTTCATTCTTTTAACAGAGTATCTTTTGAAGAGGAATTCTTAATTTTGATGAAGTCCATTTTATCTGGTTGGTTTTTTTTTTAATGGGTCAGGCTTTTGGTGTCATAGCTAAGGAATCTTTGTGTAACCCAAGGCCACAAGGATTTTCTTCTGCATTTTCTTTTGGAATTGAACTGAACTGAAAGAAATCTATACCCAGCTGAGTTCTGGGATGTTCTACTATGTAGGACATTTCCCTTTGCCCCTCTAAGCAGGCCACTACTCTCTTGCTACTAAGTAGTAACTTCCAAAAAAAAAAAATGAGAGCACAAAAAATATGTTGGGAATTGAGCCTCAAGTGAGCAGCAGTGGCCACAGCATTGGCTTCGTCTGTAAAGTGGGGGGGCAATGAAATCGCTATAGATGGCTGTCCCCCAATTCTGCTTCCTCTGATTTATATGCTTTTCAGGGAACTTGAGTGACCTTCACTCTGCAGATTTTTACCACCTCTGTTTCCAGCTAGGTTATTTAGACTACCCCGAGGTCAGGGACTGCTGCCCTATCTTCTCATCTGTAGCAGGGATTTGGGAGAAGCAGTTAACTGTAGTTGTTTAGAGCATAGGCTCTAGCACTTGACTTCTTAGATGCAAATGTTGGTTCTGCCACATATTAGCTGTGTGATTTTGCCCTAGTAACATAATCTATGCTTCAATTTTGTCATCTATAAAATGTGGTTGTAATAGTGCTTCACTGTGAGAATTAAATGAGTTAATAAATGTAAAATGTTAGAGTAGCACCTGGCACATAGTAAGTGCTCAGTGAACATCTTCTTACACTGGGCATTTATCTACATTATCTGAATTATTGCAATAACCTTTGAACTAGATAAATCCTTGTTCTGCAGAAAAATAATTAGAGGCTCAGCAATGCTAGGTAATCTGTCCAGTGATGGACATAATGAGATTTGAAACCAGACATGTTAAAGCTCTCTACCACAGTATGTTATTATTTTCTCAGTAGTGAAGGACTTTAAAAAATAAGGCACACATTACTGAAATTTACATCACATGAGCGGTAATTTAAATTTACATCCCATTACTGAAATTTAAATCAAATGAGCAGAACATAGAACCTATATACACGTGAATAGCCCTGAATATAAATCGTCATGATTTTGGCTAAAGAATTATTTTCAAGTGACAAATCTAAATCTCATCTTTCATATTTTCTTTCCCTACAGGCTGTTATGATGGATTAGTTTATGTTCTAAAAAGTAGTACTGGAGAAAAGTACTGGATGTTCACTACGGAAGATGCTGTCAAAAGCTCGGCAACAGTGGATCCAACCACAGGACTCCTGTACATTGGCTCTCATGACCAGCATGCATATGCTTTAGATATTTATGTAAGAATTCACCTCGTCCGTCTAACACAGTGGTTCTCAACCTGTGGGTTCTCAACCTGTGGGCACAGAACTGTATTAAAGGCTCGCGGCATTAGGAAGGTTGAGAACCATTGATCTAACACCATAAACACAGAAGAGCAAGAAACTGTCAGGTGCTGTGGAGCCTGGGAACAGGTGGTAACTATTTCCCAAGATTAGCATTGTGATCTGGGAAGAATAAAGCATTTATTAAGTCTTAATATCTTAAGACATTTTGAACTTATTTACTAAATTTACCACAAATAAGTTTTCTGTTCAGAGTTTTGAAATGTAAAGAACTTAGAATTAGCATCTTGACAATTGGAAAAAATCATAAAGGAGGATATCTGATATTTTAAGAACTCGTTACATAAAAGCAAAAAATTTTCTATTAAGAATTAACAAAATTTAGGGCGGTGCCTGTGGCTCAAGGAGTAGGGTGCCGGCTCCATATACTGGAGGTGGTGGGTTCAAACCCAGCCCTGGCCAAAAAACTGAAAACAAACAAAAAAATTAACAAAATTTAAAGAAGCACGCTGAGAAAACATTGTAATGAAAAGTGAAAAAGTTAAAATTCATTTATATTTATTGTAAATGAAAATAAAAAGCAAATACAAATTAATAACAGATATAAAGGTCCGGATAGGAAAATAAACAAGGGACATAAACACACAGGACCCCCAAAAAGAAATGGCCAGAAAATGTGTAGAAATATTTCACGCCTTTAATATTTAAGTCACAGGAGTGAAAATTTAAAACTATCAGATGGAAACACAAATGATGTTCGATTAGAAAAGATTTAATTACAGTGACAGTAAATGCTGGTAATAGTGGGTTGAAGTTATAACTGGTGAAGCCTCTAAGGAAAACAGTTTGGCTATATGGAGCAAGTTCATATCCTTTAATCCAGTAAAATTCTTTTTCTAAGAATCTATCTTGGCAAAATAATTAGAAACATGGACAAATATTTGCACCAAGATGTCTATTTCCAAGAAATTAGTTACAAAAAAATTTTCAATGACAAAGATAAATTATTTATGTTCATATGGGATATTATACATCAAAATTGTATTGTAATAGTTTTACACAGTAAGTGAGCAAAGCATGATTACCAAGTTGTATATTCAGAATGATCTCGTGTGTATATGTACACACATACAATCACAAGCAAAAGCAAAATAATTTGCTTTCTTATTTTCAGAGTAAGACATGTGTTTGGAAGTTAAAATGTGGAGGAACTGTCTTTTCTTCTCCTTGTCTGAGCCTGAACCCCCATCATCTGTACTGTGCTACACTGGGAGGACTTTTACTGGCTGTAAATCCTGTACGTGAGGAATAATATGTATTGATCTTATCTTATTTTTTTAAATTTCTTTTAGAATTTTGCTTTGAATTCTGAAAGTTTGAGTAGTTTCGGTTAATTATAGTCCACATATCACTGAACTAGAATTCATTAAAAATGATTGGTATGAAACCCGGAAAGATGACAGAATCTAAGTGTGTATGTCTTTCGTCTATATTTTAAATTGGCAGAATTTTTTCATACTAAGATCTTCGTGTTCATCATGAGGATAGATTTTCGGTGCTAGTTATTTCTTTCCTGGTTTATTGCAGGTTTTTCTCCTAGTTTTCATAAATAGCACTGATTCATTTTATAGCTGTATATATGAGGTCTGACAGTTAACTTCATGAACTCATCCTGGAAAAAGCACTACACACCTCACTGCTGAATGTCACTACTGTCACCTTTGAAGTACTTCCCTTGGGAAGCTATGCACCAATGCCAGTGCCTAGTCCACCTTTCAAAGCGATTTTGGAACTTTTATCTGAAATGACCATCAGAACTATTGTTGTAGAAGGTCTACAGTTAAGTTCACAAACTTGCCACTGAGTTTTTATGTTGAAAGCACTGTACAGACAACTTGATAAGGTTTTATAACCTTGGTGTATCAGCGTCTCACATCTGTGTTCACGTCAGTGCGTGGTAGTGTCTCGCTGAGTGGCATTCATCACTGTTGAGTTTTTTTGTGTGCCCTATGGTGATAGCTCCAATGGTCATTCCAGAAAAAGAGTCCCAGAATTGCTTTGAAGGGTGGACTTGGTGCTGGCAATGGTGCGTAGCTTCCCAAGGGAAGTACTTTAAAGGTGACTAGTAATATTCATCCAATAGGTATGTGGCACCTTTTTCTAGGATGAGTTCATGAACTCATATATGTATTAGCTAGCTTCATTTATGTCAGTATTTTCTGATATTTTAGTTCTGCCTCAGAGAAACTTATGGGTTTGTTTTATAAAGGATAATCAATTACTGGAATAATTTCAAATGCTGTGAATTTCTTTTTGCCCGTGACAGGCTACTGGGAACATAATTTGGAAACATTCCTGTGGAAAGCCACTCTTCTCTTCTCCGCAGTGTTGCTTACAATATATTTGCATTGGCTGTGTTGATGGGAATTTACTCTGCTTTACTCACTTGGGAGAACAGGTAAAAATTTCTAGTTTTATTATACATCTCTGTCAAAGGCATGGTAGATGATGACAATTGAAGTAAAATTTTAAACATTATATTTATTTATTTATAGAGTCACACTTGTTAACCTGTGGTAGAGTGCTGTGGCGTGATATCTCACAGCCACCTCAAACTCCTGGGCTCAAGTGATCCTCTTGCCTCAGCCTTCCAAGTAGCTGGGACTACAGACGACCACCACACTGCCTGGCTAGTTTATTTGTTTGTTTTTTTTTTTTTTTTTTTTTAGGGACAGAGTCTCACTCTTGCTTAGACTGGTCTCAAACTCCTGAACTCCAGCAATACACCTGTCTCAGTCTCCCAGAGTGCTTGGATTACAGGCATGAGTCACTGTCCCCAGCCTAAACATTGTATTTTAATTAACAAGATATGGGTTTCTTAATTTTGAAATGATAATATAGTAGGATTAAAAAATTTCCACTGAAACATTATTATCCTTCTTTTGTCATCTCCCTCTATTTTTGAAAATTTACTATATGGTTTTTAGCAAATTTTATTATAACTTCTATTGAGAAAGTTCAAAGAAGTCCCTGCTTTTCAATTTATACAAATATTTCTACATATTTATGCATTAGGTGATCTTTTGTTACACTCAGAGTATGTAATGATCAAGTTAGGGTGTTCAGGGTGTCTGTCACCTGAAGTATTTACCATTTCTATGTGTTGGCATAATTTCAAGTTCTCCCTTGTAGCTATTTTGAAATATGAAATAAATTATTTTTAATTGTAATTATCCTGTTCTGCTATTGAATGTTAGAACTTTTGTTTAACTGTATATTTCTACCCATTAACTATCCTATCTTGATCCCACTTCTACCCCCAAACCCTTCCCAGCTTCTAGTATCTATAATTCTATTCTTTACCTCTGTGAGATCAACTTTTTCAGTTCCCATATCTGAATGAGGACATGGATATTTGTCTTTCTGTGCCTGGCTTATTTCACTTAACACATGACCTCCAGTCCTATCCATGTTGCTGCAAATGACATGTTTAACTTTTTTTTATGGCTCAATAGTATACCATTTTCTTCATTCCTCCATCAATGGACAGTTGATTGCCTATCTTTGATATGTGAATAGTAATTCCATAAACCTGGGAGATACAGTATCCGTTGTTTTAATAATGGTCGTTCTAACTAACATGGTGCTTTTTCCTTGTGGTTTTGGTTTGCCTTTCCCTGATGATTAGTGAAGTTAAGCTTTTTTCACCTGTTGGCCACTTGTGTATCTTTTTTTGAGAAATGTCCACTATTTTTTTTTGTCCACTTCTTAATGGAATTATGTTTGTTTTTTACTGTTGAGTTTGCATTCCTTGTATATTTGAGATGTTAGTCACTTGTCAGACTGTCCATTCACGCTTTTTAGTTTAAGATAGTCTCATCTGTCCATTTTTGTTTGTTGCCTGAGCTTTTAAGGTCTTAGCCATAAAGTCTTTGCTTAAACCATGTCCCGAAGTGTTATTCCTGTGTCTTTTTCCAGTAGTTCTTTAGTTTTGGGTCTTATGTTTAAGTCTGTAGTCCATCTTGAGTTGATTTTTGCATATGGTGAGAGAGAGGGGTCTAGTCATGCTTTTGCATATAGATAATCAGTTTTGCTAGCACCGTTTATTGAAGAGGGTATCCTTTTCCCAATATATGCTTTTGGCACCTTTGTCAAAAATCAGCTGTAAATATGTGAGTTTATTTCTAGGTTCTCTGTTCTTTTCCATTGGTCTATGTATCTGCTTTCCTACCAACACCATGCTGTTTTGCTTACTATAGCTTTGTGGGGTGTGTGTGTATGTGTGTATACATACAGGTTTTTTTTTTTTTTTTTTTTGAGACAGAGTCTCACTTTTTCACCCGTGGTAGAGTGCCATGGTCTAATAGCTCACAGCAACCTGAAACTTTTGGGCTGAAGTGATTCTTTTACCTCAGACTGCCAAGTAGCTGGGACTACAGGCACCCACCACAATGCCTGGCTATTTTTAGGGGTGGGGTCTCGCTCTAGCTCAGGCTGGTCTGGAATCTATAAGCTCAGGCAGTCCACCACCTCAGCCTCCCAGAGTGCTGGGATTACAGGCATGAGCCATGCATCCAGCCAGCTTTGAAGTATATTTTGATATCCCACAGTGATGTTCAGCTTCATTTTTTTTCTTGCTTAGAATTTCTTTGGCTATTTGAATTCTTTTTTGGTACGAATTTTGAATGAATTTGAATTTCTATTTCTGTGAAAAATAACTTTGATAGGGATTGCATTAAATTTGCAGATTGCTTTGGTAGTATGGTCATTTTAACACTTCATGCCTTTAAAACATGAGCGTGGAATGCCTTCCACTTGTTTCCATCCTCTTCAGCTTCTTTTATCAGCAGTGTTCAGTATTTTGTAGTTTTCTTTGTAGAGGTCTTTCACCTCTTTAGCTAAATTTATTCTTAGAGTTACAGTGTTTCCTTTTGTTTGGTTGGAGGTTTGTTTTAGTTTTGTTTTTGTATCTATCGTAAATGGGATTGCCTTTTTTGATTTCTTTCTCAGCTAGGTCATCATTGTCGTATAGAAATGCTACTAATTTTGGTATGTTGGTTTTGTGTCCTGCAACTTTGGATATATTTATCATACCTAAGAATTTATTGGTTTTTCTAGATATAAGATAATGTCATCTGCAAAGAAGGATGATTTGACTTTTCTTTATTCCTTTTATTTCTTTCTCTTGCCAGATTGCTCTGGCTAGGATAGCCAGTTCTGTATTGAATAGGAGTAGTGAAAGTAGGCATCCTTCCCTTTTTCCATTTCTTAGAGGAAAGACTTTCAGCTTTTCCCTGTTCAGTTTGATTTGTGTCATATATGTCCTGCCTTATGTGAGATATGTTCTTTCAATGCCTAGATTGTTGAGAGTTTTTATCATGAAAAAATATGGTAAGGCATGGCACCCGTGGCTCAGTGAGTAGGGTGCCGGCCCCACATACCGAGGGTGGCGGGTTCAAACCCGGCCCCAGCCAAACTGCAACAAAAAATATCCAGGCGTTGTGGCGGGCACCTGTAGTCCCAGCTACTTGGGAGGCTGAGGCAGGAGAATTGCATAAGCCCAAGAGTTGGAGGTTGCTGTAAGCTGTCACGTCACGGCACTCTACCAAGGGCAACAAAGTAAGACTGTCTCAAAAAAAAATTTTTTTTTAAATAAATAAAGAAAAGAAAAAATATGGTAAGATACATGATTAGAAAACTGAGATGGGAGAGTCACTTGAGGTTAGGAGTTTGAGACAAGCCTGGCCAACATAGTGAGACCCCATCTTTACAACAATTCTAAAAATTAATCAGGCATGGTGGTGTGTACCTATAGTCCTAGCTACTTGGGATATTGAGGCAGGAGGATCACTGGAGCCCTTGGAGTTTGATGTTGCAGTGAGATATAATTGTGCCACTGTACTCTAGCTTGGATGGGAGAGTGAGATCCTGTCTCTAAAAGAATTTATTTTATTTTACTTTTTTTTTGAGACAAAGTCTCACTATTTTGCCCTGGCTAGAGTGCTAGGGTGTCACAGCTCACAGTAATCTCAAACTCTTGGGCTTAAGCAATTCTCTTGCCTCAGCCTCCCAAGTAGCTGGGACTACTACATAACACCCGGCTATTTTTTTTTTTTTTTTTGTAGTTGTCATTGTTTGGCAGGCCTGGGCCGGGTTTGAACCCTCACCCCGGTGTATGTGGCCAGTGCCCTCACCTGCTTAGCTACAGGTGCCAAGCCAGAATTTTTTAAAAATAATTACAAAATACGATTTTTTTCTGCATTCTGTTAATGTGATTAATCACTTTCACGCTTTATGTTGAGCCATCCTTGCATCCCTGGGATAAATCCCACTAAATCATGGTGTTTTAGGCACTTGGATTTGGTTTGCTATTATTTTGTTGAGGATTTTTGCATCTGTATTCATTGGGGTATTGGCCTGTAGTTTTCTTTTTTGTTACATCCTTGTCTGTTTTTGGTATCAAGCTCATGCTGGCCTCATAGAGTGAATTAGGGAAAAATCTCTCCATTTCAATTTTGTGGAGTAGTTTGAGGAGAATTGGCCTTAGTTCTTCTTTGAATGTTTGGTGGAATTCAGCAGCAAAGCCCTCCCATCCCCGCTGTCTTTGGATTGAAGATTTTTATTACTGATTCAATCTCATAATTCATTACCCGTCTGTTCAGGTTTTCTGCATTTTCCTGATTCTGTGTTGGTAGGTTGTATGTGTCCAGGAATTTGTCCATTTCCTCCAGACTTCCCAGTTTATTTGTGTAGTTGTTCATGTAGAATGTCCCTTCTTCATTTCTGATTTTGTTCATTAGGTCTTCTTTCTTTCTTCCTTAGGTAGTCCAGCTGGCATCCTACTGTTTACGTACACAAATAAACAGCTTTTGTTTCCTTGATCCTTTGTATAGGTTTTCTTATCTCTTCTTTTGTTCTTCTCTGATCTTTATTGGAGAATAGAGATAGTTTTTAATGAGATACATGCTCTTGAATGGGGTTCAAGATTAGTTGTAGCTCATAATGTTATGCCTAGCAATGAATCATGCAATAATAACATGCCAGTGTATTTTGTCTTGGATTCTGCCACTGGGACAGAGGTCTAGTAGGAGGCACTACTTTTCAGGAAAAGCCATTTTCTCTGTGTGTAGTTACCATTTATTTTTTTTTTTTTTGTAGAGACAGAGTCTCACTTTATGGCCCTTGGTAGAGTGCCGTGGCCTCACACAGATCACAGCAACCTCCAACTCCTGGGCTTAAGCGATTCTCTTGCCTCAGCCTCCCGAGTAGCTGGGACTACAGGCACCCGCCACAACGCCCGGCTATTTTTTGGTTGCAATTTGGCCGGGGCGGGGTTTGAACCCGCCACCCTCCGTATATGGGGCCGGCGCCTTATCGACTGAGCCACAGGCGCCGCCCTGTAGTTACCATTTAAATAGTCTACATCTCTTAGCTTTGTATTAGGAACCTCATAGTGCATTAAGGGAGGACTGCAGCAATTAGATGAATAAGTGGTTTTTTTATTTTATTACTCTTTATAGGTTTGGCGATTCTCCACCGGTGGACCAATCTTTTCATCCCCATGTGTCTCAGCATCAGAGCAAGACATATTTTTTGGTTCCCATGATTGCTTTATCTACTGTTGTGACAAGAAAGGTCACCTCCAGTGGAAATTTGAAACTACTTCACAGGTATATGCAACACCATTTGTTTTCTATAACCAAGATCATAGCAATGAAATATTGCTGGCAGCAGCATCTACAGATGGGAAATTATGGATCCTGGATTCTCAGAGTGGACAGCTGCAAAGTGTGTATGAACTTCCTGGAGAGGTCTTCTCTTCTCCTGTGGTCTGGGAATCCATGCTCATTATTGGATGTAGAAATAATTATATTTATTGTCTGGATTTATTAGGTGGCAATAAAAAATAATCAGGTACAATCCTTATTAGTGTTTATCTGTGAGATGGTTGAAAATATTTTACCATAGGCCGGGTGCAGTGGCTCATGCCTATAATCCTAGCATTCTGGGAGGCTGAGGCAGGTGGCTAGCTTGAGCTCACGAGTTCGAGACCAGCTTGAGCAAAAGTGAGACCCTATCTCTACTAAAAAAAAAAAAGAAAGAAAAATAGAAAAACTGAGGCAAGAAGATTGCTTGAGCCCAAGAGTTGGAGGTTGCTGTGAGCTGTGATGCAACTGCACTCCACCCAGGGCAACAGCTTGAGACTCTGTCTCAAACAAAAAGAAAATATTATCATTATAGAGGAGGTGGATAGTCTTATTCTATATTAAAGATCATTCTTTGATTAAGAAACTGAAACTTGTCTAGACCTTATTGGAGAACAACCATAGTTTACTTCCTGTCAGAACGAAAGCTTTTAGGAGTTAGAGAACAGATCAATTATTATTTCGTAGCATTTTCTTTAATTAGATGTGATTATTGATTTTATGTGCCAACTTGACTGGGTTAAGGGATGCCCAGATAGCTGGCAAAACATTAGGTATATCACAGTAGAACCTTTGTAAGTTGACCATTCAAGGGACTGTAACAAACTGGTCAGCTTATGAAGGTGGTGAATATGAGGGACTAGCCTACCGTACTGATACATGTGGTGCACGTCCAGTCTGTGAAAATTAGGTCAACTGAGGAGGTTCTTCTGGTTAACAAAAGATGAATACAAGTCACGTTGAGCACCTCTTGTAATTGCAAAAGTCAAAATGTGACTTTTGAGTATTACAAATTTAATGCACTTTTTTTCTTTCTTAAAATATGTATACATTTTTTGGCACTGTGTGTGTGTGTGTGTAAAATCTCTCCTTTATGTTTCTCTGGAGAAACCTGGGTAATATATTAGGCTAATTTTATTCGTTCATTTTTAAAGACCTCTGTGGAGGTAAAAAAGGATCAAAATATACTTGGGTTAAAAACTTAAGTGTTTTTTTTTTTTTTTTTTTTTGGAAACACGGTCTGCCTAGTGTCCAGTGGCATCACAAGAGCTCACAGTAACCTTAAACTCCTGAGCTTGCATGATCCTCCTATCTCAGTCTCTTAGGTGCACAGTACCATGCCCAGCTAATTTTTCTTTTTGTTTGTTTTTTGCAGTTTTTGGCCGGGGCTGGGTTTGAACCCACCACCTCCGGCATATGGGGCCAGCTCCCCACTCCTTTGAGCCACAGGCGCCACCCTAATTTTTCTAGAAACGAGGTCTTGTTGCTCAGGCTGGTCTCAAACCCTTGACCTCAAATGATCTTCCTGTCTTGGCCTCTCAGTGCTAGAATTATGGGCCTGAGCCACCATGCCTGGTCAAAAACTTGGTCTTGTTATATCATTCACTCATTTAAACCTAGATTCATGGCAAAAGATTTTCAAAGGTAGGCTATCTTTATTAGGTTCCTTATTTGGTATTTTTAAATGAACAGAAGTACCAATGTAGAACAAAAACAAAACACACACATACACAGAGTGTAATTTCAAGTTGGCATGTGGCATTCATTGTTCCTGGCCATAGAATTCAAGTCTTCTTTGTAATTCTTCACCAAGCAGGAGAAAACACAGTCACTGCCCTTTAAGTTTTAAATGCTCAACTTACGACTAACACCATTAACACTGTTTCCCATCAACAGCATCACCATCAGACTGCCTTACAGTTACCCCATCTTTTGACCAGCTGCTCCCAATTCAGTCTTTTCCAAATCAAAGTGAGACAGGTTGTATGCCCCCAAGAGTATAATGAAGCATGTAGCAGGCATTCCATCTGTGGTGGGAGGTAGGTGGTGCCTCCCAATAAAAGCATGAATTGGACCATTCCCCCCAACACAAGGGATTTAGGTTCTTGGCTGGCCTAAAAGAATGACCTTTCACCTAAAAGATGATCTTCCACCTTTTAGATCAGTGCTTTTCAAGTCTTAGTGTACATATTCACCATCAGGGCTGAGATAAGAGTTCTCAAGCTATCCTGGTGCCTGAAACCAAAGGAAGAGATCAGTAATACCCTGTCCTTTTGGCAGCCGAGGCCAGAGCTTCTGTTGCCTCGCTCACTTCACCCTGGTTGGCTCTGGGTGTGCGGTGTGTGGCAGTCAGCTTCACTTCTCCCACTCTCAGTGGGCTGGTGCTGCTGGTCTGTGGCCCACGCTCTAGTTGTAAGGAGGCTGTAGGATCATTTTATCTGAGGCTCTAACCGTTCAATTCAGGACTGAGATAAACATTTTATTGCCCCTAGTCTTTATTTTTCTCTAAAAATATCTAGAGAGAAATAAAGTACCATATAAAACACCCTGAACTTTTTTTTTTTAGAGACAGAGTCTCACTTTGTCTCTTGTGGTAGAGTGCTGTGGCATCGCAGCTCACAGCAACCTCATAGCAACCCTAACTTGGGCTTAGGCGATTCTCTTGCCTCAGCCTCCCGAGCAGCTGGGACTACAGGCACCCGCCACAACGCCTGGCCATTTTTTTGTTGCAGTTTGGCGGGGGCCTTTGAACCTGCCACCCTCAGTATATGGGGCCAGTGCCCTACTCAACACCCTGAACTTATTATTTAACAAAAGCTATGTAAATAAATACTACCATGAGATCGTCTGTAGATGGTCATCAAAATCAAAGCCCATCAGTGCCAAAGATCTTGTGGGTATTTTTTATTGAAAGACCTTTTCCCTTCAATAATGGACATTTTACATTAAAACTTTATACAACTAAGACCTCAAAATAATATTAAAATCACAATAACATATTTTCATTAAGTCTACTTAATTTTATTGTTGGTAAAAATATTGCAGGACAGTTAACTAATGTTTCTGCTATAAAATAAGCAAACTAAACATCACAGGAAGAGACAATACACACTAAACATTTGCAGACAACTGGCCAAAATGATTAATAGTAATTAATGTTCGTGTAAGAAACAATTGCACTTGAAAAATTAAAAAAGTAAACAAAACCCTCTAAGTTTTATATATAGTCTATGAATAGAGGTTAATCATCTATAACCTGGCCAGGAGAAATGTATGTTTAAATTAAAAAAGAAAAAAAAAAAAACTTGAGTATTTAACATGGGAATCATTTTTTTTTTAAGTCTTAAACTTTTCATGTTTTAACAGAATTTCCCCATAGTTTGTTGCTCGGAAGACTGCAACACAACAAAAGCAAAATAACACTTCACCAGTATTTAGTGCAAATTTGAGGTGATTTTTTAAATGAAATGTTAAGTTACTCATGTAAGTACCGTGACTGCCTTTTCTTCAATGTACTCTTCTTTTAAAGACTTTGATGGGAAATACAGAACTGAGGTTATCTCTCCCACCTTGCATGGGCTCAGGGGTATCTGAGCCAGTAGAGGTGACTCATCTACCGTTCTCTGTTAATGAGCTTATTTCTTCACCTGTTCCCTGTCATGACTGTGATACTGTCCAGAGCTGTCGGGATGAAAAAAAAAGTCAGTTCAGAAGAATTCCTGTAGCACTGTAATTCCAGGGCTTTAGGTGGAAAGATTCCCATTAAAAAGTGTTACATTAGTGAGGAAATCATTGGAAACAGCAAATGCCTACATATTGGATTTAGAAATGAACATCAGTATGCAAAACGTGCAGTGGAATATTGCTTACTAAAAGCAATAAAAAAGTGACATTAATTGCTAACAGTCTGAAGGTCCAGTATGTATAATATTAAATCCAACTTGCAAAGTACAATTATCCAACTTGACCGCACATGCCAGCTGCTACAGTGAGGCTGAGCATTGTAGAAGAAAATGGTTTTATATGGTAAATAACTTTGCTGTCATTCTTTAAGGTATATGATAGAATAACAGCAGATTGCATATAGTGAGCATAAAAGTAATGATAGGTACAAACGGAACGTTTTTGTAGGAGAGGAAAATGGATGTAATTCTCTGCACCAGGCAAATAATTTGTACCTATACTTTGGAGTGAGAAGCTAAGAAAAGGGGAATATACCAATACTATGAAATATAAAGTTAGTACAAGCAATGAATGTGGGTTTTCTGGTATGTCTGTGTTTCATGTAAAGCACATTTAAATAAAAGTGAATATATGTGGCTTTTCAACCGTCAGGTCCCTTCTTTGTATGAACATGTGTCTGATAATCACAAGGCCACTAAGACCAAGATTTTTTTTTTTTAAAGGTAGCAAGGTGAATGCACTAAATTACAAATTAGTGCTGAACATTCGACTTCCAATTATAATAAAAAGCTTTCTGCAGGAAGTCCTTAGGACAGAGATTCCAAATCTTTGCTTCCTGTTAATTTTCTCTAAAGACCAAAAGAAATTTTCAGAACATGTAATGTCAATAGCCTGTCGTTTCTTGTAATACATGGGCGATTTAGGGGGTTGGTGTATTACTTTTCCTGTTTTGCTTGGTTTTTGGGTGAGTGAGCCTTCCTTTCAGAGTCTGAAAAATTAAATGACACCAGAATCATTGTTTTCCAAGGTTCTTAACCTTTGGGATATATCAGGTTCATCTGAAGAATTTTTGCCAGAATATATTACACATTTCTGCCCCATCCTGATTCAGTAGGCCTGAAGAATCACTGCACTAGATGGGGATTTTCAGAGACAGGCAGAGAACTTGTAGCTCTGATAAAGAATTTCCTTTATTTGCCATATTAAATATAATACAAATGTTCCCCAGGAATCAACCAGGCCAAATATCTCACATGTCCTTAAGGAGGGTATTTGTATAATGGGGCCTCACACTGGACCCACAGCGTGCATGGTACAGTGTGAATGGATATGTCTTCGGGGTGGGGAAAATTCATGAAAACAGACATGAGCACAGAATTGGGAGCCAAGTATTTACTGCATTGAGGAGAAGGGGAATGGGTGCTCTTGTTTTTATCTACACATGATCCTTTCACCATTATTGCAGAAAGGATAAACATCCCCAGACATACGGTGGGGTAAATATTTTGAACAAAAGACATCAGAGAATCAAAAAACCATTACAAAGATTGGCAAAAGTCTGTTCTGAACAGCATGTGAGTGTACGGGAGGGCCAGGAAATGGGCGTGGCAGGTTCATGAAGAGATCTTAGTTTCCAGATTTTGCTTCGTGGGGTCCCTTGGATGGAATTTTCTCTTAAGAACTAGGAGGAGCTCAAGGCACCAGCACCGAAGGTTGTGCAAACACTCTTTACAATGAACACCACCAGTTCCGTTTCTGAACATTATTGTAGAGCCTATAAAACATGCTTCTTTTCCCTAGCTTGGTTTCTGGACCTCATATAAAAAATAAATAAATAAAAAGGGCAAGAGAAGAGGAGCCAGTAGCTGGCGTCAGGCATGGGTAAAAGTTGCTCTTTACTTAATAATCTGTGGGCAGTCGCTCCAGGCTTTTGCTTTCCTTTTGGCCAAAGCCAGCCAGGCTGGTTCTGTTGACACAGGGGCAGCATCTGGGGTGGAGAACCTCTTGGTGACTTCCTTCACCAGCGGCGACGGGGGAGCTGAATCGGAGATCTCCACTGGATTTTGTTTTTGAAGGAAAAGGAGAAAGGAGTCAGAACCACATTTAAAAAATTTTTTTTAAATATGTAAAATTGTTACATATTATGTTCAACATGATGCTTTGAAATACATAAGCATTGTGAAATGGCTAAATCTAGCAAATTAACATTTGCATTATATCACAAAGTTATTTTTGCGGTGAGAACATGTAAAATCCATATTCGGTGTTTCTCTTTTTCTTTTTTTTTTTTTTTTTTGAGACAGAGCCTCAAGCTGTTGCCCTGGGTAGAGTGCTGTGGCATCACAGCTCACAGCAACCTCCAACTTCTGTGCTTTAGCGATTCTCCTGCCTCCGCCTCCCAAGTAGCTGCGACTACAGACGTCCACCACAAGGCCCGGCTATTTTTTGGTCACAGCCATCATTGTTGTTTGGCAGGCCCAGGCTAGATTCAAACCCTCCAGCTCAGGTATATGTGGCTGGCACCTTAGCCGCTTGAGCCACAGGCGCCACGCCTGTTCGGTGTTTTTCAACAATATAATACATTTGTATTAAAGACAGTCATCATGTTGTACAATAGATCTCTTAAACTTAAACTCATCTTATCTAACTGAAATTTTATAACCTTTCTCCCTAACACCCCCATCTCAACTACATTTTGATTTATCATTAATATGATTCAAAAAGGAAAACCCAGGCTGGGCACAGAAGCTCACATCTGTAATCCTAGTACTCTGGGAAGCCGAGGCAGGTAGATGCCTGAGGTCATTCGGTCAAGACCAGCTGAGCAAGAGCGAGACTCTAACTCTACCAAAAATAGCAAAACTATCAATCTCTATTAAAAATAGAAAAACTATTTTTTTCTAAAGAAAGATCTGGGATTCATTGACCAACTAGATGTGTGCAAATAGGAGCTTTTAAAAGCTGGAGACCAACTCAGAGTAGACTCTCCAACACAGCTTATCTAGCCCACTTTCCAGCTGAAAACATCTGAGGCCCAGAGCAAAAACAGCGACTTGTCCTGTGTCACACAGCTAATCAGAAACACGCACAGATCTAGAACCTATCTAGGTCTGCTAGCTCCTGCCTCCAAAATGACCCCCCAAAGCTCATATTTTCTTCAATAGTGTTTATGGGGAGAAAAGGCCTGCTTAACAAATTTTTAGCCTAGTCCAGAATTAGCCAAACTTCCTAATTAATAGGCTCCTACTGTGTTTTCATTCTAAACGGAGCCTCTCTCTGTCAAAACATTCTGTAGCAATGTGGCACTGTGGCAGGCTGCTGTTCACAAGAGGCCTCAAGAAACCAGCAGTGGATTGTGTGACTTGTGCTATAGATTTGTTATTTCTCAAGCTGTTAATTAAAGGATAATGTTACACACACACACAGTCGCTGTTGTCAGGGATCAATAAACAGTGGAGCTGGCCGGGGCGGGGGGCAGTTTGGGGTTTTTGGCATCAAGAAACAGTATTTACAAATTAGTTAAAGAGTAAACACATAAGCCACAGGCGCCGCCCTCTCACAAAACTTTTGTAATAACCACATATCAAATCTGTACATATTTGGGGGGTATATGTTATATTTTGAAACATGTATATGATATGTATATAATGCAAATGATCAAATCAGAGTAACTGGGATATCCATCACCTCAAATGTCACACGTTAATCTTCACTTTGTAATTTCAAGGAAACAGGACCACACTGGCTCAAGCTGGATGTCAACCCCCTTATGTACATCTTTGCTTTGCTCTCAGCTTATCGAAGTGCTGCTCCACTTAAATTTTACCTAAACTTCACCCTTCCCCCCAAATCTTATGAAAATCTTATCTCTACCTTGGCTTAGAAGGTTCTTCTGGTCCCTGCCTTCCCTGCTGCAGTAAGTTAATGAACCTAAGTTTGTCAGAACACAGGCAGAGGCGTGCTGGAGACAGCTCCTGCTGCCTTGTTAAAAGCTCATGAATTGGGGCGGCGCCTGTGGCTCAAGGAGTAGGGCGCCGGTCCCATATGCCAGAGGTGGTGGGTTCAAACCCAGCCCCGGCCAAAAAAGAAAAAAAAAAAAAAAAAAAAAATCTCATGAATTTAGTGAGCCAGTTGACATCACATTGTTGGCTTCAAATTAGCCATGGAAGGAGTATTTACGCCATGGGAAATGGAAAAATGCTACAAACTAGAGTTCGCTCTACTAGAAAGGCTGATTTGGTTTTTTTTTTTATTTTGTTTTGGTTTTTGAGACAGAGTCTCACCCTGTTGCTCTGGGTCAAGTGTGATGGCATCACAGCAACCTCAAACTCTTGGACTCACGCCATCCTTGCCTCAGTCTCCTATGTAGCTCGGACTCCAGGCACCTGCCACAACGCCTGGCTAATTTTTCTATTTTTAGTAGAGATGGGTGGTCTTGCTCTTGCTCAGGCTGGTCTTGAACTCCTGAGCTCAGGCGAGCTACCTGCCTTGACCTCCCAGAGTCCTAAGAATACAGGTGTGAGCCACTGTTCCCAGCCCTGAAGGGCTGATTTTTGAACATGGACCATCACAGCACTGGCTAGGTGGGCAGGTTCTTGGTGGTCTCTATCATGTGAGCTTTATCAATGTCGGTTTAAGAATAAGCTCATGAGGTAGCTGTGCTCTGAAATGTCTCAGGTGTTGGACTGGTTCGACGCAAGACACCAGGAACTACAGGCAAACAGGAAGGGACCTGCTCTGTACCTGTCACAGACGTGGGAAGAGTGTTGGCCTTTTTCAGCTGTTCTCTGCGCTCAAGCCTTGACACTGCAGTCTCGGGCCTCTTTTCCTCTGGCTGAGCGGTGGGCTTGTGCAGGGAGCCTGCTCTGGTGACACAGCCGCTCCCAGGCTGCGGGCTGACAGCAACCTGAGTGGGCAGAGAAGACAGGAAAGTGCGTTTTCGACAGAAGACACAGAAAGCCTGGCCTTGCGGGCCACAGGGCTTCTGCCTGCCAGCCCGACCTCCGCTCCCCAAGGCAGGGCTGGACTATACTTGCAAGTCGCTTGTGCTCACCCCAGACCCCCACCCAGGGAGCAGGTAAGTGCCATGTGCTGAGAAGGGAATGTTACTTTCCCAGAAGAACCTCATGAAATTGACTAGGAAACCAGGCCACAGGACGAGGCTCTTAATTTCCTCTCGACTCAACACGCAAAATCATTTTCCTATTTTTTTTTTTTTTTTTTTGGCTGGGGCTGGGTTTGAACCCGCCACCTCCAGCATATGGGACTGGTGCCCTACTCCTTGAGCCACAGGCGCCGCCCTCATTTTCCTATTTTTCTTATAATTGCTATATATCACTGCTATAAATATGGGATGAGTTTTGCCAAATTCCTATGACCATAACCAAATCAAATTTCACACAGAAAATGCTTACCTGGCTTAATGGTATTCAATTTACTTGCTGCTCTAGCCTTTCTTTATTTTTATTTTATTTTACTTTATTTATTTTTGTTGTTGTTGTTGCAGTTTGGCCAGGGCCAGGTTTGAACCTGCCACCCTCGGCATATGGGGCCAGTGCCCTACTCACTGAGCCACAGGCGCCGCCCTTGCTCTAGCCTTTCTAAGTATTCCCTGCCAACCCCAGCTAGCCTTTTGTTTTGTTTTTTGAGTCTTTGTGACCTAAAAGAGAGCCACACGCAGGAAGCTGAGAGTAAAGGGAAGAACAGGCTGCTCACGTTTTCCTTGGAAAGCTTCTCGGCCTGCTTGGCCTCTCGGGCCTGCTTCCTCTCCTCCCTCGTGGCCTGCTGCTCCCGGAATCCCTTTTGCTTCTGCAGTGCTAACGTGATCCACAGTGGCTGTGCCGTTTCTGCTTTCTCTGGAAGCTTGGAGCCATCTACAGAGTGCCTGCTCTGAAGTATGGGCTTCTCTGAGGGGCCGGAAAAGGACAGAAGCAGATAACAGTGAAATCAGCCGCTCACCTATGTCAGTTCTGTGCCCCCGAAACTTGTGGCATATCGACAAACAAACCTGTGAAATATTCAACTATCTCTCCCTAAACTCTGTGCTGACGCCTGAGTGACTCTGCTGGGTGGGGAGGTAACATCTTTGACAGACACAAAAACAGGGGCATTTCTTGTCCCTAGATATGAAAGAAGTTACTCTACTCCGTAAGAAAAAAATAAAATCTCCAGTGCCATGAAATCTCAGGTCTAGACGGGATCCAAATAGTTATTTGGTTCACTGTTCTGTTTTAAAATTCATTGCTTTCATGAAATGGATTTTTAGCAATGGAACCTTTTATCTTCCCCCCAGGCAACATCCTATGTAGAACCCCCATGTTTGAAAGTGGAGGGGCTGCTCTGCCTAATGAGGCTACTGAGGATAGTGAGGCTCTGAGGACCAAAGGGGAAACGCTACTAATCTGACAGATGTGAGGAGGGGGGGTCCACAGCCATCAACTGCTATGCCCAGGGTCACTCAGCCGTTGGTACAGAAGCTGAAGCTAGACTGGTCTGCTTCTGACTTCTGGTCTGCGCTTTTCTTAAGGTTGACTGCCTCACCTGTGCAATGCAGGTAAACACCTCACTGCGGCTGGTATCAGGGGGTGACCATTGGGCTTTGAAACTGAGCAGACCGGGGTTTGATCATCCCCAATCTTAGAAAAGCTACTTAACCTCTCTCAGCCTTAGTTTTCTAATCTATGAAGTGGAGGTGATAATGGCACGTGCTTGATCAAGGTGCCATGGAAACTTGGGTCTGGGAACATTTAGAAAAGTTCTTGGTGTATAGTAATCACCCTACAAAAGCAACCTGGCATTATTAGTCATGCCTATCAGATAATGGTCCCCTTTTCCCCCGTCAAGTAAAAATTATGCACATTCAGAGATTATCATTCTGGTCCTGATCATTTACTATCTCAAAGGAAAAGTGATCACTAGAGTCTCGTTTTTGAAACCCAGCAGTAGTTTCCACTTTGGTAGTCCATAGGCACAGAAGCCTCTCGAGGACGTGAGGAAAGACTAAACAAGTTCTAATTAGGAATTCATGCCAAAAGGGGGATGTGTGATTCTGCTGCTTTTTCTGTGTCTTTTAGATCTATAATACCGTACAAAGCATTGACACTTACAATGAGCCTTGGGCATTGCAATATCCCTAAACCTCAAATAAAAATTCCATTACGAGCTAGCACGAGAACGAAAACTGACACATTAAAGAGGGATTCAAACATAAAACTAAAATTTAAAGGAGTTTTCGGTTAATCTTTCGTTAACTAGAAAAATCAAAAATAATTCATCGCCTCAAACATTTTGCTTTGCTGAGAAACTTTACATACACTAGAACTTTAGGAAGTTCCTGTTTTTTACTCCAGGGCCCTGTAACACTTCTTTATAAAACTTTTAAACACCAGACTGATCTAATGATTTCCATTTAAAAAGCTATTATACAAAGGAGACATCTGGACTAAACATTCAAACTGAACTTGCTTGGGATGGCCAGTTTCCTGCCAGCGGCTTTGACTGGTGGGATCCCAAGAATCAAAGTGCCTTTAAAGTATGATGGACTAAATTTATAACTGACCAAAGCGATTTGAGAAAAGATCTCTGGGGAGAGAGGGGAGGCCAGATGGAAGCAGTGCTGGGACCCTTCAGTGTGTTTCAGAGCCAGAGCCAGAGTCAGAGCAGCTGGGGGCAGCTGGCCCTATGGGCCCTTTCATCTCATGATGTTTTACCCCAAACACACAGACACACAGGGCCTCTCTGGACATTTATTAAAAATGAGAGAATTAAATTGTTTGTCCCCCAGAGCTGCCCAGAGAACATCAGAGACCAACAGTACCACTGACAAAGAAGATGGTCTTTGCTTAAATGGCTATGAGAGGAAATGTCCACTGGCCAGACTTTGGCTCACTGGAATTCAGTGACAAAGGAGGCTCTTTTAGAAGCATCAGACGTGACGAAGAGATCATTAAGGGGGAACTGAGATCCAGTTAATACAGAGCCCAGTCCCCCTCAAGGGGAGGCCAGTGGTATCTGCCACCCTGCAAAGGCTGTTTGGGGATCACGGAGGAAGTTTATTGCCATTATTTTGTGAAGAGGTGGGAGGATCCCCCACCTCAACGTAAGGCAACCAAGGAGTACAGGAGCTTTGAAACTGGACCACACTTTACACTCCATGATGGGGCAACTCAGACTCTGCCATTTATTTCCTAAAATAACAAACAAAAAATTAAAGACAAATGCTTTCCATGGGAAAAAAACAGAAAAATCTCTGGCCAGTGTTTTATTTCTTTCAAACTCGAGTTTGAATAGAGATTATGTTGTTGGAGTATGGTAGGTGCCCATGACTCCCTCCCCAAACAGGGGAGGAAAGGAGACTACGCCAAAGGGTCCCTGAGACGTCTCACTGAGACAGTCTGACCTGTGTCCTCCGCCGGCCATCTGTGGGGAACAGATCTGGGGGTTCTACTCACACCAGGAAAGCCAAAAGATGAAGACAGCAGCTGGCAAAGGATTACTGGAAGTTGAAGGGAGCTTATGCTGGGAGGACACTGCCTTCCCAGTTCCTTAGGGCAAAGAAGGGGTGGGGGCTACAAAGGATGCAGAGGGGGGCCAGATGGGAGGGAGAGGGCACCCTGGAGGTGGCCCCAATGGCAGTAAGGGAGTTACAAGAAAGAAGGAAGAGCCCAGGGGGCAGCCAGGGGTCTGAGGAACCCACAGAAGTGACCCACAGCACTGGACATCCAGCTCAGTGAGAGGCAAAATGTCTCACTGTTCTCTCTGCCTTCACTACTGACCCAAGCCCATCTCTGGGCTGGGAGGACAGAGAGCTCTGTCACCCGCACATCCCCACCGTAGGCATTTGAGCCCTGAGAAGGCTAACATGAGAAATGAGAAACACTTTAATTTGAAAAGTTTTCATTATTACACTGGAGGGGACTATTAATTATGAACACGAGGCTATATTCTTACTGAAATTGAGGTGAGGAATTTTTATTTTTTTATTTTTTAAATTTTTTTTATTGTTGCAGTTTGGCCAGGGTTGGGTTTGAACTCACCACCCTCAGTATATGGGACCAGCACCCTACTCAATGAGCCACAGGCACTACCCTTTTTTTGTGTGTGTGGTTTTTGGCAGGGGCTGGGTTTGAACCCGCCACCTCCGGCATATGGGACCGGCTCCCTACTCCTTGAGCCACAGGCGCCGCCCCGAGGTGAGGAATTTTTATAGTCAAAAAGTAACTGACAAGGTATAAAGAACTACAACTCAACAACAAAAAATGTAAGTGTCTTCAAAGGCTCACAGCATTCTACAAATGGTAAGAATTCCCAGGGGTAGCTGCAGGGTAACAGGAAGATTATTTAACCTCGACAAGTACGCCTCCACGTGCTGGCGTCACCACCGTGGGGGACAGGCAAGTCACCCAACTTTTCAGATACTGGTGTTCACGTCTGTACAATGGAGCTAAGACTACCTACCTACAGGTGTGCTGTGGGTCTATAAAAGTACCCTGTAAACGGTGAAGCACAAAGTGTGACTATTGTTGAAACACAGACAATCCCTCAATCTGTCAAGGGGTTCAAAGACCTGCCCTTTGCTCCTCACGTAACCTTTTTAGTTGAGTTCAAAATTCCTACTTAAATATGTATTTTGTGGCAATTTAAACTTATCCTCTCTCGTTCTAAGTTCAGTGGACAGGAGAATCACTTGAGGTCCCTTCCTCAAGCTCTGGGGAGACAAGCAAGTACCTCCTGGGATGATAGGGTTCTGCTTACTACTCCCAAAGGACACTGCTTAGAGAAAGGGGCACTTCGTCACCTGTCTGTTCCACCCACGATAAGTAGGTAGGAATTTCACAATGAGGTGTTATCTGTAGAGAAGATGTCTATAGCACAAACACTTGGAGTTATAAACTCCCACTAGGTAGGTTCAGAGTCAAGGCCCTCCAAGCCTACACACACACTGGTCCTGGCTGGCCTCAGCCTTGAGAATGCAGACCTCTCTGCAAAGCAGTGGTCCACAAAACTGAATGTGTACTGGGAAAATGCAAGGTAATTCACTTGTGCAAAAAAAGAAAAGATTTGGCTGGGCACTGTGGCTCACACCTATAACCCTACCACTCTGGGAGGCTGAGGCAGGTGGATCACTTGAGATCAGGAGAGTTCAAGACCAGCCTGAGGAAAAGACCTTGTCTCTACTTAAAATAGAAAAACTAGCCAGCACTCTGGTGGGTGCCTATAGTCTCAGCTACCTGGGAGGCTGAGGCGAGAGGATCACTTGAGCCCAAGAGTCTGAGGTTGCTGTGAGCTATGGTGACACCACGGCATTCTACCCAGGCTGACAGGGTGAGACTATCTCAAAAAAAAAAAAAAAAAAAAAGAAAGAAAAGACTAGAATTTCTCTTTAGGAGGCCAAGGTGGGTGAATAGTCCTGAGTTCACAGGTTTGAGACCAGCCTGAGCAAGAGTGAGACCCTGTCTCTAAAAATACCCAGGCATTGTGGCAGGTGCCTGTAGTCCCAGCTACTCGGGAGGCTGAGGCAAGAGGATCACTTGAGCCCAAGAGTTGGAGGTTGCTGTGAGCTATAATGCCATAGCACTTCACTGAGGGTAACAAAGTGAGACTCCGTCTCAAAAAAGATTAGAATTTCTATTTACCTTTGTAAAATCTGAACACAAAAATGCAATCAAGCTTTTCTAATATTTCACACCTAGACTGACACTGACTCCCTTGCTCAAGTCCCATATATCTGAAGGCCATGTATAACAAATGATATTGTTTAAAGAACTGCCAGGGACACTGTCAGGGTTACGAAGGGATTGGCAATCTTGTTCCCACCTGTTCTTGCTTTTAGCAAATTGGGAGGTTCTGCAGTTTGGTGAGTTTATGAAACACATCTCCTGTCAACTAAATGATTCCTCATAAAATGGACAAATGGTATAAAGAAAGCCCCACAAACAAACTACAGATTTAATATACTACTACTAATCCAAACTTAAAAAGGAGCAGAGCTGACAAGCTCTTTGCCTGCCACTTTAGGAGGAAATCAGATCTGACAAGCAGTTGGCCAAAGAAAATACAAGGTAGCCCCATGATTTGCAATGGCAACTTAGAGCCACTGCTGTTCCAATGAACTTCACTGTCACTGTGGGTGGTGTCCCAGGGTTTTAGTCACTGATGGTGCCACGTGTACACGCTCAACAAGTAAACTGGAGGTTCGTGCTTGACGCTTTCATCCTGATGGGGTGTTCAAACGAATTTGGACAGCCCTGGCTCCGGGCAGCAAGCAGGACAGCAACCCAGGGAATGGGGGTGGCCACTCCCAAGGCACAGGGCCCTTAACTTTCACGCTTTATCAAATCAAGAAAAATTCTGTTAGCAGAGTCTGACAGCCCAGAATCTGACCACGGGGTGTAGGAAAGAAAAACAGGAGCAGTAATAGTTTGAGGGATGAAAGTTGTAATGATCAAGAGGACTGCAAATTTCCAAAGAAATTTGGGGAAAGATTAGGTGAGGTAAGGAGCAGGCTAGGCTGTGGGAGGGACTTTGCAAACACCAAAACTAAAAAAACGGGTTCCGGATCCAGCATAACAAACAGAAATCAGTGAAATGGCCAGAAGCTGCTGACCAACACATCCACCCAGGAAACCAAGCCAGGCAACGGAACTATTTAAAAAGGACGACAGGGGTCTTTCCTAAAAATGAGTAACCAGACCAATACTCCTCAGGAAATAGCTCTTTTCTCTGCAAAAATCACCCAAAACCTAAACATTTATTTATTTTTTAGAAACAGAGTCTCACTTTATTGCCCTCGGTAGAGTACTGCCCTAGGTACAGCTCACAGCAATCTCAAATTCTCGGGCTTAAGCGATTCTCTTGCCTGAGCCTCCCAAGTAGCTGAGACTACAGGCGCCCGCCACAACGCCCGGCTATTTTTTGTTGCACTTGTTATTGTTGTTTAGCAGGCCTGAGTCCAACCTGCCTGCCTTGGTGTATGTGGCTGGCACTATAACCACTGTGCTATGGGCGCCAAGCCTAAAATCTAAAACACTTAAAAGAGAAAAAAAGATCCCTCCTTAAAAAAACCCCAGAGAATTTCTGAGAAATGTGAGTGACTTTTGGGCTATGACTCATATTTTACTTACTATTCTCTGCAAAACATAAAAGAAAAAGTATGTAGATGAAGGTTCTCTGGGGGCACAAAAGCTAGTGTAACTGGTCCCTCAAATGCTGCATTTAGTGCAGCCTCAGCCAAATGTAAGGGTCACTCCAAAATGTCTTTGAGGGCGCTCTGCAGGGGCAATCTGGTGGGGAGGCTGCATTTAGAGCATTTTACATAGAACTGAGAGAGTATCAATTACCCAGAGAAAGGGTCCTAACATCCCCTAACCTGGCGCCAGGGTGCTCCTACGGAAACTCCAGTTTTATCTCCGTGGCATGGTCCTTGAAAATGATTAATATTATGTTCTTTAATTAGGACTGTATGTTCATTTTCATTGTCAATCAAAAATGCATTCGTCTAATTGTCAGCACCTTTAACTTGTTACTTGTCTGTAACTCATTACTTGTATCACTGCCAGGTGTGAAATGCAGGGTCGGTAAGCATTTCCAAAATCTTAAAGAATGGGCAAAAAGAAAAGAGTCTCATGAGTCGTTCAGAAATGGCAAAGTGGCCTCTGATTAATGAAGGTGTGCCCAAGACCAGCTCCACTGCTGCCGCTGGCTTTGTGCACTTCCGGTCTAGCAGTGACCTAGACCATGAGCTGGACAGAGGCAGCAGCTCCCGTCCTGCAGCCACGTACCTTTCCTCGTAGCGTCTGGTGTTCCGGATGGCTTCTCTTGCTCGGGAGCAGGCAGAGGTGGGAACCCAGGTTTCCTCTCCGCCACTTGTTCCTCCTCGTCCCTCTTCTGACCCTTCCTTTCCTCGGCAGGAAGGGGCGAAGGTGGCCGGGGGTCACTGCTCTGGGGGCCGTCCTTGGGTGGCTCGCTGGGCTCCGGGGCGGGCTTCCCCCCGCGGCGAGCCAGCAGTTCCACCAGGTAGGGCCTGCTCAGTTTGGAGAGTGGGGACGGCGGTGGGGTCTGACCGGCGGGCTTGGGTGCCAGCGCCGGCTTCTGTGCCAACTGCGCTCTGCTCGCCGCCTTGTCGGGCTCGGGGGCCGCGGCCCTAGGCTGGGCCACAGGGGGAGAGGCGCTCTCCGCAGAGTCCCTCCGCGTGGACGCGGCCTGCGGAAGGGGGGGACCCCGCTGGAGAGCCACCCCGTCTGTCTCCGTGTCCCCTGGGGCGCTCCCCGGGGCCGCGGGGCCCCCCTCCCCACCGCCTCCCGCGCCGCTGGGCCTCTTCTTCTTCTTCTGTTCCGCCTGCTGGTCGCAGTGGAAGCGCAGGGAGTAGTTGGTCCTTCTCAATTTTATTCCAAAAGGTGAGGCCTTTTCCTCCCCACCTGGCATCGCGGGCTCTGGCTTTGCTGTCCCCTGGGTGGTGTCGCTGTCCGACATGCTCGTGGGCTCTGCGTGGGCCACTGCTTTCTGGGCAGGGTAAGCAAGGCTCGGGACGAGGAAGGACGGAAGGTCTTTGGCAAATTTGCAGCCGTCGGTGGTGTCCGCTGGGTTCCGCAGCACCTCCGGCTTCTCGGGGCTCCTCCGCGGGCCCGGGGCGCCGGCGGGCGCGGGCGGGGGCGCAGCCTCCTCCCCGGGTCCCACCGAGGGTCTGTTCCTCAGGCTCTCAGCTTCCGTGCTCTGTCTGGAGGTCTCCGAGGCGTCGTCGGAGAACTTCTGCCAGGCAGGCATAATGGAGAACTTGGCGTTCGGGGGCGGCGTCTTGCGTGGGTTCCCCCAGGAATCGCAGCGGCCCCTGGCGGCGGGCTCGTCCCCGGGCCTCGCCTGGTCTCTGTCGCTGCGCGGGTCACCCTCTGTATTTTTCAGGATCCGGGACCGAATGGAAGCCCACTCGGCCAGCGCGGCCACGCTGCTGGGGGCCTCGGGGGCAGGCCTGGGCTTCCCGCCGCCTGCCCGGGCGTCGCTGGGCGCTCGGGGCGGCTGCTCCACGGCCGAGGCGTCCACGTGCCTCTTTTCTTCCGACAGGCCCAGCAGGGACTTGCACGCCGTGTCCTTGATCTGGCTCAGGTTGACGGCCGGGCCGCAGAGCTGCGCTCCGGTGACCAGGATGGCCGTGTGGGGGATGCTCAGGGCCGAGGGCAGGGCGTGGGAGGTTGGGCCGGACTTGGCAGCCTTGGGCTCCTGGGGACCAGGGGCCAGTCCCGCGTCCTTCGCAGGCGTCACGGGGCTGAGGTTGACTTTGGGGAAGAGAATCTGTTTCCCTCCCGAGGACACCTGGAACGTGTAGGGCCTGGGCATGGTCTGCCTCTCGTCCACTTCCTGCCACCTCTGTTCCTCCAGCAGCCGCTCTTTTTCGGCACCTGCAGGTTCTTTTTTCTCCACTGGCGCCAGCTGCGATTCTTCTGCCAAGGCCTCGCCTTTCTGGGGAGGTTCTTTTTTCGCTTCTTCTCTCTCCTCCTCAAGCACAAGGCACCGGTCCCCGGGAAAATCCTCCCTCTTTCCCTGCGTCTCTCCTGCGGGATCGGTCTCTGGGTTCTGCTCCTCGCAAATACTTGGCTCTTCGGCGCTTTCTCTTTGCCTTTGGGGATCTGGGTTCTCTTGTTCCTCTGGCTTCTCTTCGAGGTCAATCTGAAGAGGGCTCGGCGGGCCCCTTGTGTCGTCCAGCTCGACCCGTCCGCCCTCCTCAGGGCTCCGCGCCGCCTCCCTGGGCACCTCCTCCTCCGGCCGCCTCCGCGCCTCCATCTCCTCCAGCTTGTTCAGCTCTTCCCCGAGCCTCGCCGCCACCGCCTCCTGCCTTCCGAGCTCCTCTGCGCGTTTTCTTTCCTCCTCCTCTTCCCGCTGCCTTGGCCTGTCCTCGAATCGCTGGGCCTCGGCCTCCAGGCGCTCGCGCTCCTGCAGCGCCCTCCTCTCGGGCTCCGGCCAACCTTGCGCTTCCAGGCTCCGCCCCTGCTCTTCCCGCGGCCCCTCCTCCTCTTCTAACTGCAGCGTCTCCCCCTCGCCCTCCTCTTCCTCGCCCTCCTCCTCCAAGAGCTCCTGCCTCCTGTTCTCCTCCCAGAGCTTCCTCTCCAGCGCCTGCAGCCTCTCCTCTTCCAGGCGTCTCTTCTGGGCGGCTTCTGCCTTTTGCCGCCTGCACTTGGCCTCCAGTTCCCGCCAATAGTCTTCCTGGCGTCTTTTCTCTTCTTCAGAATCCAGGGACTCTGGTTCCTCCTCATACCCGGTTTGCTTGTCGTCTCCCAGGAGTCCGTTCTGGTCCAGGGAGAGCTGACTCTCCAGGTCAGCTTGCTCATTCCGTCGGTCCTGTCATTGGGAAGGGAAACAGAATTAGCCTTTCCCCTTTCCGCAGACAGCTCTTCTTACTCTTCCTATTCACAAGCTCTGGGGCCCTCTGCAGGCAAAAGAGCACTTGGGAAGCAGGTGTTCTCAAGTACAGATATAGGTAAACTCAGGCATCGGTCACACAAGGGAAGGGTCTCAAATGTGGGAATGGAGGACCTTCATCTCTGATTCACTCTCCAGCTCCATTTCTGTCTTTCCAAAACCCTTTTTCGTAATATGAATGAACAATAGTCCAGCATTAAGAAAAGCAAAATGGAGGGTGGCGCCTGTGGCTCAAGGAGTAAGGCGCTGGTCCCATATGCCGGAGGTGGTGGGTTCAAACCCAGCCCTGGCTAAAAAACACACACATACACACAAAAAAAGCAAAATGGAGATCTGGACTCCATCCACACCCAGTGAAGCTTAAGACTTAGAGGCCCACACTCACCAAGCTGGGAGTTCTTTGGCTAAGCCACAACGGAGGAGAGCGGCCCATTACCTTTGTAACCTAATGCATCTAGAGTCCCTCCAGAGGCAACCTCCCCCTCTGAGGTCCATCAGCCTCATATCAGAAAGGGCAATGGAAAGAAAACAGGCTTGCCTGTCCTTCAATACTGCCACACACTCAGGTTCCCGATGGGGTAACACCTAGATCCTTACCCAGCTCTACCCCAACACCAGCCACTTGGCAGTGAGTGCCCAGCCAGCAAGGGCACCGCCTGGGCAGCCCGCGCAGGCTCCACGCACCTGGGCAAGCCGCCTGTGCTTCTTTGACACCCTCTGGTTTTTTGGCTTAACGGACAGTTTGTGCTTGGCAGCACTGTTGTCCAGGCGAGCGATGGCCAGGGGGATGGCATCTAGGTTGACACTTTCGATGGTGCCAGCAGAAGAGAAGTGCCTTTTTGGCCGAGACGGTTTAACTGGAGCGACCTATCGGGGAGATTAAACTAGAACGTTAGTCTGGATTGGAAGACAGCCTGAAGAGAATCCCTAAGTGGGAGCGCTCGATTTGAGTCCACGCCTTGCCTTGCCCAGCCTGGCCCGAGGAACGCTGGCTTGCAGAGGGACTCTGCAGGATGGTGAACCTGAGCACAGGTTTGTTGTCAAAAGACAGGATGCTGACTACTGGTTCCACCTATGACCATGTGTGTTGAGCTTTCAGAGACTGATACTCCTACACTGAACAATATGGGGGCAGAGTAACTCAGGGGTCAGCCAAACATAGCCAGGAGGCCGAATCCTGCCAGTTGCCTGTTTTGGAAAATAGAGTTTTACCAGCACACAGCCATCCCCATTGTCTTTGGTTGCTTTTGTGCTATAAAGGAAGAGTAGCACAAAGAAAAGTCACATAGTTGTATAGTTGCAACATTACGGTCACAAAACCTAAAATAGTAGCTTGCTTATCCGTGGACTAGAACACCTCTAAGCCTCACTGGGCATACATGTCTCAGCTTCTACAGAGGATTTTAGTCCCCGGAGGCAGAGAATGTGTTTTTCTTCTTTCTATGGGTCCATTTATGCCCAAGTAGCAAATCTCATTTGCTCAGCACTCAATAAGTATGGAAGGAAGGACCGATAAAGTATAACTACGCCTAGGGCGTGAAATTCCTGATCAGCAAAAATGTTTTGGCACAATTACTCCAAAGTCACACAGTACTCAGGGCACCAGGAGCAAAAAGGAAGAAGACCCTGGTGTAAAAGGGAGTGACAAAATTCTGCCACAAGGGCAAGTCCATTTGCTCAAAGGATGAACTGCAGAATGGCCCACAGCTCTGGAATACAGATGTAATCTCTAGGAAACCATGAGCTCTGATGAATTATACAGATTTAGAAAGGTCAGGGAGAGCATGGCCCAGCCTGGACCCAGAAGCTACATTTAATCAGCTGGTAGGAAGCCAGGCAGGTAGCCACAGAGAATTAGCAAACAGTGCTGGGTTACACAATGCAAAGCGTGGCAGAGGCTGTCCCCAGCTCTAGGTGCCTCTGGCCCCAGCTCTGCCCTCTGTTTGACTGTGTTCTTGCTGTAAATATGAGAGTTGATGAGGTTTTGCCCGAAGGGCCTGCTTTCGAAAATTACCTTTTGGATTTATGCACAAAAGATAAAAGACTGAGTTAGCGCCCAGAGCAAAATGGGTGCCCAGTGCATATTAATTTGTGACCAGAAGCACAGAAAAATAATTCCAGCCTTTTGCCTGCTAGCTTTCATTTATTTATGGTTATCGGTATAGGTATCAAATTCTGAGCTATTGTTGAAAAGAAATGAATTAAACATTAATTTCCATCTAGTCAGAGCCAAATGTGAAAGACTAAAGACGCAGATAAGTACTTGAAGCTGAGATTTAAGTGCTTTGCAGTTTCCAGTTTCTCCATATGGGCCTGGCACTGTCATGAGCCACCCCCTGCTGCCTGCATGGTCTGCAGGACCTTGGGGAGATGCCTGGTCCCCGGTGCAGATGCAAAGTCTTCATCTGAGTACATCAGCTCCTACAAAAAAGGGACACAGGGGAAGAGTCTCCACGGGGTTTCCTAGACTCCTGCAAGTGAAGTCCCGGGTTTAAAAGGACGCAGAAGAGTTTTTAAAAAAAAAAAAAAAAAAGTAGGCTCGGCGCCTGTGGCTCAAGCGGCTAAGGCACCGGCCACATACACCTGAGCTGGTGGGTTCGAATCCAGCCCGGGCCTGCCAAACAACAATGACGGCTGCAACAAAAAATAGCCGGGCATTGTGGTGGGCGCCTGTAGTCCCAGCTACTTGGGAGGCTGAGGCAAGAGAATCGCTTGAGCCCCGGAGTTGGAGGTTGCTGTGAGCTGTGATGCCAAGGCACTCTACCCAGGGCAACAGCTTTAGGCTCTAAAAAAAAAAAAAAAAAACATGAAAGTAGAATAATGCTAAGGTTTTTGGGTTTTGCATCTTTAAGTATAAGGATTTTTTTTTTTGGAGACAGAGTCTCAAGCTGTCACCCAGGGTAGAGTGTATCACAGCTGGTATCATAGCTCATAGCAACTTCAAACTCTTGGGCTTAACCTATTCTCTTGCTTCAGCCTCCCAAGTAGCTGGGACCACCGGCACCTGCCACAATGCCTACCTATTTTTTTTGTTTGTTTGTTTTTTTGCAGTTGTCATTGTTTTAGCTGGTCCAGGTTGGATTCAAACTCGCCAGCCTCAATGTATAGCTGGCACCCTACCCAGCTACAGGCGCCACCAGTGTAAGGATTCTTTTCCTTAGAGACTTGGGTACAGGTATTCTGGAATCCCTTTTTCAATGGATTAACAGTGCCTTGAAGGACATGACAACTCCCAAGACCCCAAACACAGGAGCAGGGGTCCTCAAACTGCGGCCACGGGCCACAAGAGGCGGTGTGATTGTATTTGTTCCCGTTTTGTTTTTTTACTTCAAAATAAGATATGTGCAGTGTGCATAGGAATTTGTTCAGTTTTTTTTTTTTAAACTATAGTCTGGCCCTCCAACGGTCTGAGGGACAGTGAATTGGCCCATTTTAGAAGTTTGAGGACTCCTGACTAGGAGTGTGGCTGTTTTTCAGAATAGGGGGCAGTTCTGGCAGTTGCCCTGCCTTGCAACATCTACCCTGGCTTGGATTTTGAAGGAATTTCAAATAATATATGAAGGCGATGTTTATAAACAGAAAATGAGCAAATTGCAAATATTAATAAGAAGAAGAAGAAGAAAGAAAGAAAGAAAAGGACATTAAGGTAAGGAAGCTGTCAGTCAGTTCAATCGTATTACCTTCTCTTCCATCTCACTTGCAGCTCCAGGCAGATTCAGAGGACTCAGGGAACTTGGCATATCACTGGACTGAAATAGTAGAGAGAGCACTCAAGTCAAAGGCCAGCACAGGAAGTTCTGGGCAAATAACCAGATCCTGTCTGTGTCTGGACAGGCCTGTCCCTTCCTTCACACAGGTGCAGCTGGCCTCAGAGAGCCAGGAGGAGTCACGGTGGGCACTTTGCTAATGTCCAGAGTCCACAAGGACTACCTAGGGCATAGAGGGTGCACCATCCTCTTCCCTAAGTTCCAGGTGTCCCAGCTAGGCGGTCCCTGACCTCCATCCTTGAGGCTTTTCTCCACTGTCTGGGAGAAGCCAAGGTGATCAACACCCGCCTCCCCTCCGGCTTTGTGGGTTGTTCCTGCCCTTGGCCTAGCAGATCTTTCCCCCATTGGCAGTGGATGAGAAGAAAAGCAGGCCCATTGATGCCACACGCCAAGGGCTGGACTGAGAAGGTGAAAGCTAAGGAGTGTCGAAAAAATACAGGAAGGAAGGAGAAAATAGCCGAGGATTGATCAGTGTCCTGGGCCTGAACACCAGCAGGGTCGACGCACCCCTGGTGGTTGCTATACCTGCATCCTGTACCACCATTTTTATAAAAGGGTCTTATCTTCCCTTCCAGAGTGACCAGTGAGCTTGCCCCACTTCAGTCCATTCTCCACACCACATACACAGAAGGATCTTTGGAAAACACAAAGCAGATCCTGCCACTGCTGTTTGAAGTTACTCAGAGGCCACCTATTACCTTCGAAAGAGAATTCACTCTTTCCTGGTTGGCCCCACACCTCACTCTGCCTGCCCCTCACCTCCACCAGGTCGGCCACAATCCTCTGCCCCACCAATTTACCCACTTTCCCATTCCCCTGTTTTACTAGTACTCTCCTTGACCTGAGGCGATTCATTTTACATATTTGTTGATGTGTTTGTTGTGTGAAGATGTAAACTGTGCCCGGCAGGCCCCCTGCCGGGCACCAGAGGTGCTCCTGCTGAAAAAACAAGCCTTCTTCCCCAGGCCACATGCCTGCACTGTGAGAGCATCAGTCACAGCCAAGACACCTGCTTCAGTCCTCAGGAAATCCCTGCACCGAGGCACTGGCTGTTGCTGCTGCCTAGCACCTAAGAGGTTGTGGAGGGCAATTTTAGACCTGCTGGGAAAGATGGGCCCCATCCTGCTCCACCCACCACACAAAGGTTGTGGACATGTGGGTGTCAGGAGTCACCAGAGCCAGAGCCAGAGCCAGGGAGAGGTGAGTAGCAGGGATGACCATCCTTCTCTGCCTCACTTTCCTCTGCAAACTGCCTTTCCCTCCCCTCCCTTCTCCTCCCCTTTCCTTCCCCCCTCCCCTCTTTCTTCCTTTCCTTTCTTTTTTTTTTTCTTTCCGTTTTTGAGACAGGTTAGAGTGCAAAAGCTTCATCATAGTTCACAGCAACTTCATGCTCTTGGGGTCAAGTGATCATCTCGCCTCCACCTCCTGAGTAGCTGGGACTACAGGCACCTGCCACCATGCCTGGCTAATTTTTGTCTCTTTTTGTAGAGACAGGGTCCTAGTCTTGCTCAGGCTTGTTTCAAACTCCTGGCCTCCGCCTCCCAAAGTGCTAGGATTACAGGCCTGAACACCCTTGGTGAGCCTTGCTTATCTTTCTTACTACTTTTATGACATATTGGCTGATAACACAGGATTTCTTCTGCAGCATCCATTTTAGTAACACTCAACAAACTTTCAGGTACTTGATAGGCAAAGCCAAGAGAATGCTTGTCTGTTTTGAAATTGAAAGCCCCAAGGGCCTCCCCTAGAGAGTTCCTGACTCTAGCTACTAGGTTTTTGCACCTTTTTCCTTAAGAGGTCTAAGGACATCCTTTTTGCTGCTTTGGAAGAACTCTCTTTAGGATATGCTCAAAGTGTTTCTTTTTTTCCTTTTTTTTTTTTTTTTTTTTTTTGAGACAGAGTCTCACTCTGTTGCTCTGGTAGAGTTCGTGATGGCATCACAGCTCATAGTAACCTCAAACTCTTGGGTTCAATTGGTCCTCCTGTCTGAGCTTCCCAGGTAGCTGAGACTACAGGCACCCACCACAACACATGGATAGTTTTTCTATTTTTTGTAGAGACAGGGTCTCAGTTTTGCTCAGGCTGGTCTCCAACTCCTGAGCTCAAGGGATCCACCCACTTTGCCCTCCCAGAGTGCTAGGATTACAGGCATGAGCCAGCATGCCAGCCTTCAAAGCTTTTCCTTTAAAGTACCAAGGGACCAAACTTAGATGGGGCGGTGCTGGCTTGGGACTTTATTTCCAGCTAAGTTCTCTCCAAGCCGGCCTGTTTAATGTGTTTGGTCTCAGTGACCCCTTACTGCTTTCTTTTCCCATTTCCCTTTAAATAAACCCCATTTGACAAATACTTATTCAGGGCCACAAAGCAGCCAGTAGCTAAGTTCTGGGGAGACATAGTGTGGAAGATCCAGTTTGTCCTCAAGAAACTCTGAGGTGGAGAGAAAGCTGTCACCCGGGCAGAGGGATGAGGTATGGATTTGTGGACAGCGGCAAAGGTATACAGTGAAAGCACACAGGAGAAAATACGGCTTGGGGTGAGGCCAGGGAAGGCTTCTCAGAAGAGGTGGGCAGAAGCCGTGAAGGGTGAGTGGAAGACCTGGGAAGAGCACGGACGGGGGTTTGTGTCCTGTTCCTTCCCTTCTTCCTGTTGTCTCTGGTCAGGACACCTGCCCAGGAAGTGCCTCGGGCCTTCTCCCACTCTATCCCCCTCTGCAGACCCCAACAGCCTGTCCTGGCTCATTCACAATCAAGCCATTCCCCGAGGAGACTTACTTTGTTCTCAGCCTCTGAGAGGACAATGTCTTGCTGAGTCACAATCTCCATAGGACTGGTGGGAAACAGATCCTCTTCTAAGTTAGCCTCTGCACTGCCTGCCTTCTTCATGGGAATGATGCTGGGTAGCCGCTGCCTGAACTTGATATTCTTGCCCAACTGTTGCTGGAGAGAAACAGAAGGAAGACGTTCTGGAGCAGTGAAGCAGTTCACAGCCACCACAACCAGGTTCCCCAGCATATCTAGGAAGCACTGAGGCATGCTCTGTGCACGGCTGAATTCTACACTCAGCACCAGGCCAGGAAGCCACAATGCCGGCCTGTAAGAACTTGATTTGTTTAACACCTTCTTTTCTTTTTCTTCCCACCTTCAAGCCATGAGTTCTTTTGTCCAGCCACTTCTTTGATGGAGATGTCGACATTTTCTAGTGGGTACAGAGACCACATTTCTCCTGAACCAAATGTTGGGATGTATGTTACAACAGTTTTTTTTTTTTTTAATTAACCTATGTACATTTATTTATATGAAAAGTGCTTTGAAAGTACAAAAGATATATATATAGAAAATAGTTGCATGAAATGTAGGACCCCTTGGGGGAAAATCAAGATCCTACGGTTAGTGCAATAAGGGAACTCTAGCCGGTTTTGGACACATTTCCCTTGAGTATTTATACTTCCACAACCTTCCTCACCAGTCTTAGCTTGAGACCCCACATCAGAACATTGGGTTCTGCCACACTGGGTCACTACCAAAGTGAAGAAGGTCCCAGAACCACCAAATCTGTCCATAATTAATGCTGAAATCATGTAATGGAGGGACATAATCCAGATTTCTCTTTGCCTTGCTGCAGCTGTCCAATAATGAAACAGGGGACCAAAGGAACCAACTGGCAAAAAGGGCCAAGAGGGACTGATTAGTGGTGGGTGGTAGTTAAGAGGAGAGGATAAGGGAGGGGAAACTAGGGCAGAAATTAGAAGATAAATAGTATTCAGAATTAGAGAAATGCCAGATTAAAAAAGAAAGAAAAGTCTCCAAAGGTCGTCCCATGTCCCCTGTGGGCAGAGGGTAAAACTGCCCCAGCTGAGAACCACTGCTCTTGATCTTGGGTTTCATAGTTACTGTATGTCTCAAAAAATGCATTCTCTGAAATTTCTCTTTAATCTGGCTAATACTGAACCACACAGTGCTGCAAAGAGCCTCAGCAATCACCTACTCCAAAGCCCTCACTTTGCAAAAAAAGTCAGAGGTCCAGTGGGGAGAGGTGACTGACCCAAATTTATAAAAAGCATGAGTGGCCCAAAAGGAATCTGAACTCAGGTCCTCTAAAATCATGTTCAGTGTTCTTTTCATCACACTCCACTGGTTCTCATGCATTTGATGTTATACTTCCTTCTTGCAGGGGCATAAATGAAGAAACAAAGCTGCATTCTGAACACCTCACTCCAGTTCCCAGGCGGAAGAATCCCTTCAGGGAAATGCTGCCTCTCCCTTTTAAGTCCACCGCACCAAATCCACCCCCTGGCCCAGCTCCCCCCAGCCTTACAGTGTGGGCAGTGAGACTGAAGAGACAGGATGGAGATGAGCCGAGCAGCCCCCACCTGCCCCTGGGGACCCCAGCATGCCAAGTCAGGCACAGAGCAAGGCAAGGGCATCTATGGGGTCTGCTGGTGTTTCAGCCGGAGCCTGGCTTCCCCGGCCCCACGGGGAAGGAGCCATCACAAGCTGGAGTTCAGCCAGGGAAGTACAGCTTCGGCAGCCTAAAGGGGTTGCGGGGAGAAGGCTGCAGAAGAGTGTCTTCTAAAAACAAGTCCAGCAGGAAGCAGCAGTTCTCTAGTCTAAGCACACCAGACAGCAGGCACCGGGAGAACAGCAGGTGGATGGAGCCAGCCAGACAAGACGTGGGGGAACAAGGTCACAGGGCAAGTCATCTGCAGCCTCAGGGAAAGAGGGGTGGGAATCTGGGCAGAAGAGCAGGAATAGCTCCTGTGTGCTCCCAGGCTAGGCTTCTCCAGGAGTGTTAGCCAAGCGCTGGAAATTGTTCTGAATCCCCTGGCTCTGAGACCTGTTGATGAGGCCTGCCCTTTACTAATGCTCCCAGATTACAGAGGGCATTTCTTTTGCTAACAATGGAAAGGGTAATTCCCCAATGAACTTCCTACATGGCTTAATGCTCTAAGACCATTTACCTTGGATTTTTGCCACAATCAGAAAAAAAAAAAAGAATGGACATGCTGATATTTTATTTCATTCAGGCTCTTTATAGAATACTGATGTTGGTCCATCCTGATGCTTAAGCAACAAAAACGAATCTGGAAAAATGTAATCACAGTCTCGATTAAAATAAAGTCCAAAGATGGGGTGACTTGTGACTACAAATGGAAAAAAAAAGAAAATGTGGAAAGAAAAAAAAAAACAGATGGAATAAAAACAGAAAAAAATAAGATAGGTACCTAGGGCAAAACCGGGAAATTGAAAGAGTAATATCAAGAAATTAAGTAGAGGATTAAAGAAAAGAGGCAAACTGAGTGGAAGGTGCAGGGGACATAGGAAATGCCCAGGGATGAGGAAGGAGGGGGCCCAGGAAGAGCTGTGGGCCTCCGGCAATGACACCAGCTGGGGGAGGACATGGATGGCACAGTGGTTCAGGCCTGTAATCCTAGCACTCTGAGAGGTCAAGATGGGTGGATCTCCTGAGCTCAGGAGTTCAAAACCAGTCTGAGCAAGAGTAACACCATCTCTACTAAAAATAGTAAAACTAGCTGGGCATTGTGGTGGGCTCCTGTGCCTACTCAGGAGGCTGAGGCAAGAGGATCACTTGATCCCAAAAGTTTGAGGTTGCTGTGAGCTGTGATGCCACAGCACTCTATGGCGGGCAACAAAGTGTGACTCTGTCTCAAAAGATAAAAAAAAAAAGGTGACTTGAAAGCTCTCCTAACAAAGTCCAACCACAGGCCCCAGAGAAAATAAACTCTGGCTGGTGTCCAGGGAACTTGGGTGAGGGGGGATGGCAGCATGGTTAGGAGTAGGGCTAGGTCTCTCTCTAGACAAAGGCCTGTCCACAGACATGCCCTGCGAACCAGGGCCAGAGTAGGACTCAGCGTCCAAAGGCTCATGACTGATCCTCAGGCACTCAAGGACAGGGCCTCTGGGGACAAGGCCTTGCACCTACTGGCTCTCCCTGAGGTTCCTCCTAAGAAGCTTTCTTCAGCTGAACTCAAAGGAGCCTGTGCCCTTATGACATTTTGTGCAATTTATGGACAGTTAAAAGGTTACTGCTAAAACCTATCTGGCAATCTCAGGAGTCCTGGGAATTGAATATGTGGATAAATGTGGCTTTTGTTACTTTAATTCTCTTCACTATTCAGTCATTGTCATGAAAGGAACTATGATATAAGCAATCACTGAAAACCCCACTGTTTTCTTTCTTTTTTTTTTTTTTTTTTGGAGACAGAGCCTCAAGTTGTTGCCCTGGGTAGAGTGCCGGCGTCACAGCTCACAGCAACCTCAAATTCTTGGGTTCAAGCAATCCTCTTGCCTCAGCTTCCCAAGTAGCTGGGACTTATAAGCACCCATCATAACACCAGGCTAGTTTTTCTATTTTTAGTAAAGACAGGGTCTTGCTCTTGCTCAGGCTGGTCTCAAACTCCTGAGCTCAGGCAATCCTCTGAGAGGTCTCAGCCTCTCAGAGTGTTAGGATTACAGCTGTGAACCACTGCAACCAGCCTGACGGTTAACATGAGTGGGCCCTTAAGTTTTCAGAGAGAAACTACCACTTTTATTAAAAAAAAAAAAAAAAAATCTGGGGTTTCTTTCTTTATATCCACTGCAATTATAACCAGAGGGGTGAGGGGAAACTCGTGCCTGTACTGACACGCCATGTTGCTGGTCTCTATGAATAGAGTTACTGTTAAGTCTGGAATGTGCACTAAAAGGAACTATATTTTACTCATTCAAATGGGACCATTTTTGTTGTAATAAGGAATGCGGGAGAACGATGTCACAGGAATGCACATCCATATTTATACGGCTCGGTCCCGGGCTGTGGATGCCACACTCATCATATTCTGTGGCTCTCTCACTGACAATGTCTACATTTCCCAGATTTTTCACAGCCCTTCTTCAGACTACGTAAGAGCAAAGCGGAAATAAAAATAAAGTTGCTGTCTTCTTGAGCAAACTACTGAAAGATACTTTCATCATCGAAACGAATTTTTTTTAAAAAAGAAAAAAACATATAGATGGAAAGACATTCGCTCTAGGAAGAAGTGGCTAAGAGCAGGCGTGAATTCTTTTGACCTTGACAGCTGCATTGGGTGTCAAAAATCCTCACATGTAGGGTTTTGACATTGTAAAGTGAAATCCAGCTGAGCAGGAGACATTAGCCACAGTGCAGGGAGATTTTCCCCCCTGACACAGAGACTAATAAGCATTACCTGATGCAGGTGTGGAGTAAGTCTAACGATTACCTGCAGGCATAGACTGTGGGAGCCCTGAGTTTTGCCATCCGTTAGTACACACCTCAACAGGCTGGTCTGACCTCAAACCAACAGGCACCCTCCCTAATCCAAGGTCTCCCAGCTGTAGGTCATGTCAAGGTCATTGTAGCCCAAATGCAGTGAGGTGCAAAACTTATGAGGCCATTCGGGGCTACGGTGGTCAACAGTGACTCTATAGAGAGGGCAATGTTAAGAACTGAAGGAGCCCTTGAGATCACCTACCACATGCGTCCCCCTTACTCTTCAGGAGGGGAGAGTGTCAGTTTAAATGGCTTCGTCAAGGCCACACTGCCAGGTGGTGGCAGCTTTTTATTTCGCCGTGTTCCCTCACTCATTCAAATGAGATTCACCTACCAGCCAGGGAGCAACCTGACTTGTTACGTTCGGGGTCCTCAACAGGACACCCCGGTTGATTCTGTCCTTGTAACTGTCCTGCATATTAAAAAATTTGTTGTCACTATGCACGCGTTATTATTTTTATACTCAGAAAAAAATATGTAACTTTTCATTTGAAAGCGTCAATATTTTGCCTCGGAAATTGCAGCAGGTGGTAGATTCACTAATTCAGGAAAGGGGAGGCTGATAGATAGATGGTGTATTCAGTTATTCCCAACTCGGTGGTGCAATTCAGGACGGTTCTCAGTGAGATGTCCAGGTGTGAACACCAGAGGGCAACCTTTCCAAATGTACTCATTACACTGGCTCTGCGGGACTCCAGGGGCTCCAAGGGCTGGGAGTTTTCCTAAACTGCAGAGAAACATGTTTTTTTGTTGTTGTTGTTGTTGTTGTTTTTATGGCATTCCAGTAGAAATCTCATTTCAAAAGCACGGTGGCTTTTGGTGGCTAGCCATAATGGTGGATAGTCCGCTTACCCATGAATGTTCTGTCAACTAAGCGTTACCCCTTACAACTCTCTTTTTAAAAATAAACATACATACATAAAGACAGTTCCAGACATAGAAACATACATGCCTTTGACACAATTCAACTCTCTCATTCCATGCTGGCGTCTACAAGGGGGCGGTCTCATAGGCTGCTTACTAAACATCTATACCAGCATAACGTTGTCATGGGAAAATGCAAAGCTTTCATGCAAGTTAATAAAGTCACTGCTAGTTCTGACTTACCAAGAACATACTGCTTAGTCGACTGAAAAATAAAGCACAGTCTTTTGGGGGTGATACGGTTACATCTTAGGTCACTCCAAAAATCACATTTTCTAGGCTAATGGTCCCCGCTTCCCTCCTTGAAGAGCAAACAAAGCCTTCTTTTATTTTCAAAAACATAACTGTAAAGCTGAAAGGAAGCTTGTGACTCCATGCAGCAGAAGCAAAATTAGGCAGACCTCACATGAGTAGATATTGCCAAAAAGAGAGCACACAAATTAGTTACTGCTTTATTCCCATTTTAGTTCTTGTGTTTATAGAATGGTCGCCTCAAGGAAGTTAGTTGTTTGGCATTTTAGTAATTACTTGATTAGACTCTTGAAAATCCTGTCTTACTATTAGCAGAAATACCAGGCACTCACATATTTTTATTAAGTTTCTATAAATCTAACACTGCAAAATTATATATATTTTTGCAACCCTAAATCTATTTCTTAAGAGTGGCAATGACATGTGCTGTGATATTTCAGAGCAGATATCATTTAAGACAAGTTATTATCTAAAATTTAAAGGACTCCTAGAAAGCTCTCATAAAGGACAGCTCTTAGGTGGACTGAAATCTGTAAATTATTCCCCCCTAGAAAGAGGATATGTTGGGCGAGGGGTTGAGAACTTCTAGAAATAATATTCCAGGAATCAAAAAGATTGGAAAAGGAGGAGGGTCAAAGCGTTCTTTGGCCATCTCCATCCTCCTCTCTTCTCCAGCCGAGAAATGACAGCTCACTTTTCCTTCTGTGTCTATAAAAAGGATTCCAAGTACAGTCAGACAGAACCCAGAGTGGAGCCATTGGGACTGGAAGAACATAGCTGGGTGGGCTCTGAGGGCAAGGCCGTGGCCTGGGGCAGTGGCGTCAGCAGCTAGACGAGGTGGGCGTGGTGCCAGGGTGTCGGCTACTTCCCCATTTACCATATGGTACTTTCAGCTGAGGGTGTGTGGAATATGTGACCAAACACATTTCCACAAAACATCACAGAATACACAGAAACAAAAACATCTCAAGAAGATAGAGATTTTTCTTTTGAGTACAACGCTTCATCGACTCAGTAGCTACTGAGGCCAGCTGCTCCTTTTTTCTTTCTGCTCATTCTTTCTTTCATTTAATCCTTCGTGGTTACCAACTTACAGACGGATGGAAACCGGCAACCTAAAGGGCCTCCCAGAGGTGCTTGCCTGGGCATGGCTCTTGCGTGAGAGAATGCCGGCCCCCAACTGGTCAGACCCAAAGAGGCAGACCCCAGGGGTCTTGGCTCTTCTTGCTTTTCCTGGATTGCATATTTTCTTTTTTTTTTCAAGACAGGGTCTCACTACATAGCCCAGGTTAATCTGGTTTCACACTGCTGGGCTCAAGCTATTCTCCCACCTCAGCCTCCTGAGTAGCCGGGATTACAGGTGCCGGCCACTGTGCCCGGCTGATACCCTGTTATTTCAACCACATCGGGGGAAGAATTATTTACTATATTTTCATTGTTAAGGACTTACTGGAGTCAATATTAGGTAGGAAAAGTGCCCCAGTCTTGCAGGAGAGAACAGGAGACAGCTTTAAGAGTTTTGTGGTCCTCTGAGACAAGGTGACTCGGGGAACCCAGGTTTACAAACAGCAGAAAAATAGAGTGTCACCATTCACCGTCCGATTATGGGGACGTGGGAAGGAAATGACCCCCAGTGTGTACTGTCAGTTGACAGCCAGCCCTGACTCAGGGACTCTGAGTAATGCTTAATGGTCTGAAAACTCTCTTCAAGTCCTGTAGCTTCCCTTGGGGAACTGTTTGTTCTCATGTTCAGTCATAAACGAGGGAACAATTTGAGGAAAAAGGAGAGGGTGTGTCACGCAGATGGGTAATGGAGACAACGTACCTCTCACAGGTGGACAGGAAGCTTCCAGAGAACTGAGTCAGTTTCAAGAAAGCAAAAATTCTCATTAAGAGTGACCCCTAGTGCATTGCTCAAGGTCAAAACTAGGGATTGGTCCGGTCCCCCTCCTACGGCTCTGACCTTCCAGTCTCCAGCTGTCTTACCTGAAGAGTTTTGACTTTGCCCAGGATGCTGTCCTGTGACATTGCTTGAACTGTCTGCTCACTTTCTGCTCCCCCATCAGGGATAAAAATACTGTCATGAGAAAACGCCCGGGTTCCCATAGAATAGTTGAAGGACCTGGAATGCAAATCATGTGCTTCATTTATTAGGATGATAAAATTTCTTTTGGCAATTCAGCTGTCTGCTCTTATTGACAGAGGGACTCCACCCACATTCCCTGTCTCATTCAGCAAGCACTTCCAGCAATGCGTCCCTTTCTGCAGGTGGGGGGTGGTCAGCCAAGAAGCTGGGTAGACAGAAGGGGCCCACAGGAATAGGGGAGCATGCCTCGTACACACCCCTGGTTCCCAGTTCCAAGCCTCTTATGGAGGGACCTCAAGATAGTTATGTATTTGTATAGGACCCAGAACAGAAGGCACAGGAGAACGTTCCCTTGCAGCAGCCTTTCTCCAGCTGAGCTGTCACTATCAGCTTGTAAGTCTTATAAGTCTCACCAACCAGCACTGATTAAGTAACACACAAATCTAGAAGAGGCCAAGAGCATCTCGCTTTAAAATACAGCCAAACTGGAAGAAAGCTACACACATCCGAAACAAAGGCTTTTAAAGTGTCCTAGAATTGTTGATAGGGACTAAAAATGCTTTAGAAGTTCGGAGAAAGGGAGAGAAATCTGAGTTAGGGCCATCTTGACAAGCTTCGTGTACACCCAACACCTTAAAAGTGGCTGGTACCTAACAAAACACGTTTCTCAGTTGGGAAGTTTAGACTTCAGGGAAGTCTGATTCCACCAGGCGGTGAGGTGTGAGCAAAGTGAATGCAAAAGCAGGAAGCAGCAGAAGGTAAATGTTTCTTACTTGATCTCGGAAACTAACTTATCTCTGGGAATAAGGCCACCAGCTCTTCACAGGTGGCAGCAGGAGGGGCAGGTCGAGAGCTGAGGGCTGAGACCACCACTTCTCCCTTCCCCCTCCCAGAAAGGGGTTTCAACTGGAGAGAACTCAGTGATCAGAACCCAGGAGAGAACAGCCAGCGTGGGGGGCAGGTGCTTGGATACAGCGGGCAGAGTCCCAGGGCAGCTGCTCCTGTTATCTGTCCAAGTCTAGACCTCGCTGAGAAGACGTTACCAAAACATATCCTCTCATTCACCAAATTACAGGCAACATGGTAAAAAGGGTATGAAGTTTGAAAACAGAAAACTTGGGTGTGAGCCTCCTGGCTGTGTGATCTTAGGCAATACAAATTATTATTGTAGCCACCAGCCCTTATCTTGATGAAGACACTCTGTGGGGAGTTTTACTTTCGTTACCTCGTTTAATCCTCATCACCGCTACCTTGTTACAGAGGAAACTTGGAGGTAAATAACCTTACCTAATGTTACCCAAATTGCCGTGGCAGAGTAAGAAACTGAACTCAGTATCTGCGGAATACAAGCTCATGCCAGCTAGTCAAAGTGTTTTTGCAGTTGTTTTGTTTTTTTGGCTGGGGCTGGGTTTGAACCCTCCACCTCTGGTATATGGGGCTGGCGCCCTATCCTCTCAGCCACAGGCGCCGCCCTGGTCAAGGTGTTTTTATATATTTTTTTAACTTTTACATATACATGTATTTATTAGGTTTCCATTTTTTTTGCCTTCACAAAATTAAAAAGGCTTAAAATTTAATAACAATAACAATGTTTAAGATAAGGACTAGAAACAAAAACCTCGTAAAGAACGAATGAACATAAATACAATTAGAAAAGGAATCAGACAACTGCTACATCGAAATATTAAGCAATAATAATAATAATGATGCAAAGAAAGTAATATTCACGTTGTCAAATAAAGAGGATGTCTATTATAGAATGCTTTGACTCTGAGATTCAGTATGGAGTCATCAGTTAACTTCTTATTTTTTTTAAGTCTCAAAAAATAGACAACTAATATTTATAAATAAAAGTAAAAGATAATTTCAAACAACAGATCATGCGAAATCTTTATAGACAATAGAAAAAGAAGAAATACTTCAAAATCATCCTACTGAGATTCAGTATGGAGTCATCAGTTAACTTCTTATTTTTTTAAGTCTCAAAAAATAGACAACTAATATTTATAAATAAAAGTAAAAGATAATTTCAAACAACAGATCGTGCGAAATCTTTATAGACAATAGAAAAAGAAATACTTCAAAATTATCCTACTTGATCTTTTTTTCTTTCTTTTTTTTTTTGCAGTTTTTGGTAGGGGCTGGGTTTGAACCTGCTACTTCTGGCATATGGGACCAGCGCCCTACCCCTTTGAGCCACAGGCGCCACCCTACTTGATCTGTTTTTAAAGTGCAGAAGGTCTTAGAGGGTTGCGTCCCACGAGTGACAAAGGATATGGGAGAGGGAGACGGGATACAAAAGCCACGTGGGCTGGAATACAGGACAGTGGAAGATAGTAAACAGCCAGAATAACAGGTAACCCTTCAGCTAAATAACACAGGACACCATATAAGAGCAACTCACTTATGAAATATGAGTATTGTTTTAGGAAATATAAAGGGAAATTAACCATGGCATTATCTTCCTGTTCTCAGAGAATTTGAGACCTACATTACAAACTGATCTGGGTTCACCTAAAAATGTCACCAGGTATATACTTTTCTCTCAAAATGAACAAAATCAAACCATTTAATATTCTCTGTCTAAACTTCTCTTCTTTCAGACTCCTAGTTAGGATTCAGAAGAGAGAAGATGTACATGACTTCATTTCTATGCTGTTTTTGCAAAGGGCTTATATATATGTACAGGTTCTCAAATATTCATATAAACACAAACAAGCCCACAAACGTGTCCATTTTAGTTGCTTGATAAATGTTTACTAATTTCTCACAGTTGTGTGTACAGAACAGACCAGCGCTAGGCTAAGTTCCACTCCAATTTCAAAGTCATTCTGACTACTGAAGTTCACAGCCCTGCTCCCATTATTTTTTCCATGTAGGCTAAGAATCGACACTCTCCCGTTCATCTGTGTTGCCCAAATGGTCCTTGAATTGATATCTACTCATCACCCACTGCCAGATGATTATATTGAAAAAGAGAGAAAACAAATAGTAATAATCGTAGTTGTAATAATTATAAAATAGTGGTAGTCACAATGGTAACGTTAATTCTAGCTAAATTTTGGGGGTAGCATTTTTGATATACCTTGCACATGTACTAACCTCTTTAAGATAATATCTAAATCCTTTTTATAGATAATATTTAAACCTTATGTGGTGTACTTTTTTTTTTTGAGACAGAATCTCACGATGTTGCCCTCTGTAGAGCACTGTGGCGTCACAGCTCACAGCAACTTCAAACTCTTGAGCTTAAGCGATTCTCTTGCCTCAGCTATTTTTTTGTTGCAGTTGTCATTGTTGTTTTAGCTGGCCCAGGCCGGATTCGAACCCACCAGCCTCAGTGTATGTGGCCAGTGCCTTACCCACTGAGCTACGGGCGCCACCCAATTTTAAAGCCTCTTTAATGCAAGGAAACTAAGGTTCAAAGGCAGTGAATAATCTGTCATACATTGACTGTATATGAATGTGTTTCTGGCCCCTGCTTATCTGTTTTTACAACAATAAATCCACACTGTGTTAATTACTGTCGTTTTTTAAGTCTCGATATCTAGTAGTTTAAGTTTTTCCAGCTTTGGTTTTTGGGTATTTTTTTTGGGGGGGGGCTATTCTTATCTCTGCATTTCTACATAAATTCACACACACACAATCCCTAGTGCACTCCTGAGATTACTTATGGGATGACGTTGGATCTACAGATAAATTTAGGGTTACAATATTGAATCTCTTAATTTGCATAACTCCTCATGTTTTTCAATCATTTTAAATTTCTCAACATTTTGTAGTTTTCTGTATAGCAGTCTTGCACATATTTTGATAAATTTATTCCTACATATTTAGTATTTCTGAATTTACTGTAAATTGTATAGGTTAAAATTTTTATTTTCTCATTTTTTGGTGTTGGAATATAAGCATACAACTAATTTTTATGTACTGATTTTGTAATCTGAGACTTTGCTAAATTTATTATTACTATTATACTAATATGACTGCTGATTCTTTTGGATTTTCTAGGCATACAATCAGGTTGTCTGCAAAAAAGATAATTTTTTTTCTTCCTTTTCAATCTCACGTTTCTTTTTTCTTTTCCTTTTTTCTTCCTCCCCTCCCACTGAATTAGCTAGAGTTTTCATACAGGGTTAAATAAAAATGGTGATAGTAGGCCTTGTAATATTCCCTAATTCATGGAAAACTCATTCAATATGTTACCATTAAGTATGATATTCGCTATAGAATTGTTGCAGATAGACTTGCCTTACTACTTCTTTGAAAAGACACATGGTCTGGCTCCGCGCCCATAGGACAGAGGTTAGGGCACCAGCCACATGCCTTGGGGCTCCTGGGTTTTAACCTGGCCCAGGCCTGCTAAACAACAATGACAACAATAACAAAAAAAATAGCCAGGCATTGTGGCAGGACCTGTAGTCCCAGCTACTGGGAGGCTGAGGCAAGAGAATCGGTTAGCCCAAGAGTTTGAGGTTGCTGTGAGCTGTGATGCCACAGCTCTCTATGGAGGGTGATATAGTAAGACTCTGTCTCTCAAAAAAAAAAAAAAAGACACATGATTTGTCTTTTATTTGTAGCTGATGAAAAAAATGTATCTCCTTATCTTTGGTTTTTAGTAGTTTTACTAGGTGTGAGCTTTTTTTTCTCTTTTCTTGGAGACAGTCTGGGTAGAGTATTGTGACACCACAGTTCACAGCAACTTCAAACTGTTTGGCTTAAGAGATCCTCTTGCCTCAGCCTCCAAGTAAGCTGGGACTACAGGTGCCTGCCACAACACCTGGCTATTTTTAGTGGACATGGGGTCTCGCTCTTGCTCAGGTTGGTCTTGACCTCCTGAGCTTAACAATCCATCCGCCTCAGCCTCCCAGAGTGTTAGGATTACAGGCGTGAGCCACTGCACCCAGCATTTTTAGGAGATTCTTGGTGATAAAGCCATTGTTCTTAAAATGATTACTTTTCCAAGTGACCAAAAACATCTGTACCATTTTATTTGGTTTTTCTTTCATTTTAAAGCTAAGAAAAAACAGCAAAGGAGAAATTATTGGCTCCATGAATGAACATTTACTCTCTGATAGATCTTTCCATTTACATAACGCAAATTAACATTAAGTCCTTGGCAACGTGTATAATGTTAAATTTTTAATAATCGTGGTTACCAGTTCCAGCTCCAGACAACTCTACAATGTGGACTATGTCCTTTTCTCGGAAGGAGAAGCTGAGACAAAAAGTGGGTTAAAAACATTGCCAAAAGTTCCAGCATATGAGGTAGGGTTGGAATTGAAACTGAATAGCCCACGTGTGGCGCTCTCAGCTTGAAACTATGTTCTAATGAACAAAGAACTTGGTGGAATCATTGTCCTTAGCCAGCCGGGAACTACAAATTACATGATTTGGCGGGGGGGGGGGGGGGGGGGAATTCACCACAAATTGTACCTTAGTAGAGTTCTCCTGGACTTCCTCGTTCATGACATTTAAAGATCTTTTCTTTTTCTTTTTTTTTTTTTTTGCAGTTTTGGCCGGTGCTGGGTTTGAACCTGCCACCTCCGGGGTATGGAGTCAGCACCCTACTGCTTTGAGCCACAGGCGCTGCCCCGACATTTAAAGATCTTTCACAGTTGCTTGTGGAGCAGGTCAGCTCCACTCTCCCCCTTTCCTTTTGTTAAAAGTGAACTAAGAGGGGCCCTCTGAGTCTCAGTGCTGCAACTTGGCCTCAGACTCAGCTCAAATGAAAGAAAAAGGACATGCTGTGGGGAACTTTCCTTACGGCAAGAAGAGATGTATAAAGACCTCTAAAATCCCAGGGGTTTTTAACCTCTAACTGTACGGTCGGCAATACAGTCATTTTAATTTAAACAAGATTTAAAGTCAAAGGCAAAGCACATGTGGTGAAAGCCAACTCTAGATAAAGACAGGAAGATGGGATCAGGTGGGAAGTTCAGAACACTTCTTGGAGGAACAGTTATGCCCAGTGAAGAACCACAGCCCTGACACATGGAGGCCAGGAAAATGGTCCCTTTGAACTTGGTGGTCTAAATAGCAGAAGCTCCTGGGGCCCTAGGAGGCAGTCAGGTCTCCTGTGGACAGAAGGGAGCATGGTATAGTATACGTCTCATTTCTGTATTTCTGACCTGGCTTTGTTGTTGTTGTTGCTATGATATTATTGTTACCGGCAAAAAGGCTGGGCTTCCAAACATCTAATTAGGAGCTTCTAATTAGCCTCAAGACACTAGCTTTCAGTCTTGTCTCTCTCATCTGACTCCTGTGGTTATGTTTCCAAAGGCACTGAACTTGATAGAACAGATTGAAGCTACTCTTCTGGTTGTTTTTTTGTTTGTTTAGACAGAGTCTCACTTTATGGCCCTCGGTAGAGTGCCATGGCATCACACAGCTCACAGCAACCTCCAACTCCTGGGCTTAAGGATTCTCTTGCTTCAGCCTCTGGAGTCGCTGGGACTACCGGCGCCCACCACAACGCCCAGCTATTTTTTTGTTGCAGTTCGGCAGTATCTGTTGTTATTTCCCCTTTATCATTTCTGATTAAATTTATTAGAGATCTTACTTTTCTGTTTCTGGTTGGGCTAGCCAATGGTTTATCAATTTTATTAATCTTTCCAAATAACTTTTTGTTTTGTTGATCTTCTGAATGATTATTTTGTTTTCAATTTTATTTAATTATGCTCTAATTTTGGTTATTTCTTTTATTCTGCTAGGTTTAGAGTTGGATTGTTCTTCCTTTTCCAGTTGCTTGAGTTGGTCCATTAGATTGCTAACTTGCTCTCTTTCTGTTTTCTTGATGAAGGCTTCTAATGTTATATATACTACTTTTGTAGTATCCCACAGGCTTTGATAGTTTGTGTCTTCATTATCATTTTGTTCCAGAAATCTGATGATTTCCTTCTTAATCTCATCTTTGACCCAGTTATCATTCTGCATAAAGTTATTTGGTTTCCATGACTTTATTTAATAGAGTATGAAGCTTTCGGGCGGCGCCTGTGGCTCAGTCGGTAAGGTGCTGGCCCCATATACCGAGGGTGGCGGGTTCAAACCCGGCCCTGGCCAAACTGCAACCAAAAAATAGCCGGGCGTTGTGGCGGGCACCTGTAGTCCCAGCTACTCGGGAGGCTGAGGCAAGAGAATCGCTTAAGCCCAGGAGTTGGAGGTTGCTGTGAGCTGTGTGAGGCTACGGCACTCTACCGAGGGCCATAAAGTGAGACTCTGTCTCTATAAAAAAAAAAAAAGAGTATGAAGCTTTCTGTTGTTGTTGAGTTCAACTTTTATTCCATGATGGTCCAAGAAAATACAAGCAATAATTTCTATTCTTTTAAATTTGTTGAGGTGAGACTTGTGTCCCAAGATATGATCAATTTTGGAGGATGATCAATGAGCTGCTGAGAATAATTTGCATTCAGTTTTCTTAGGATGAAATGTTCTGTATATGTCTGTTAAGTCCATTTGTTCTAGGGTCAAGTTTCAGTCCATTATTTCTTTGTTTAGTTTCTTCTTGGAGGATCTATCCACAACTGCCAAAGTGGTGTTAAAATCTCCAAGTATTGGCTCCTGTAGCTTAGTGGCTAGGGCATTGGCCACATACACCAGAGCTGGTGGGTTGGAATCCAGCCCAGGGCTGCCAAACAACAATGACAACTACAACCAAAAAATGGCTGGGCATTGTGGTGGGTGTCTGTAGTCCCAGCTACTTGGGAGGCTGAGGCAAGAGAATCACTTAAACCCAAGAGTTTGAGGTTGCTGTGAGCTATGATGTCACAGCACTCTACCCAGGGTGACATAGTGAGACTGTCTGGAAAAAAAAATCTCCAACTATTATGGTGCAGGAAGATATCATATTGTTCACATCAGTTAGGGTTTGTTTTTTATAAATCAAAGAGAATTCAGGTAGGGCACATAAATGTAAATTATTAAAATCTCTTCATGTTGAGTACTTCCCTTGACAGATATGTAGTGTCGGTCCTTGTCTTTCCTTACATTTGTTGGTTTAAATCCAATTGTATCTGCAAATAATATTGTAACCCCTGCTTTTTCTGACTTCCGTTTGTCTGGATTACTGTTTTCCATCCCTTCACACTGAATCTTGCTTTATCCATTAAGATAAAGTGTATCTCTTGGAGGCAACAGATACCTGGCCTGAGTTTCATATCCAGTCAGCTAACCTGTGCCTCTTTAGATGAGAGTTTAAGCCATTCGCATTAATTGAGAGAACTGATAGGTATAGTAGCGTTTTGGTCATCTTGTTCTTCAGAGGTCCAGTACATATTTTTAACCTTTTCACCACTGTGGGGACTAGTTTTGTGCTTTAAATTCTGGGTGAGTTTACTTTGGTGGTGGGCCATCCCGCTGGTCATTATGAAGAATAGGTCTGAGTACTTCCTGGAGAGTTGGTTTAGTTATAGCAAATTTCCTAAACATATGGATATGCCTCAGTTTCCTTAACTTTATAATGGGGGTGATAACAGGGCCTACTTTGCTGAGCTTTTGCTAGGATTAAATGAGCTATGACCTATAAAGCACCTAGAATAATGTAAGCACTTAGGTAAGTGTTACCTTTATCATCACATGTCCCCCTATTTACAACGCTCATGAGAGTGTTCCCCGAATGCCCTCCCTGGGCTCTACTCCTGCTCAGGCCCTTGCTCTTCATGGACACTCAACACCAGTGTCTCAGTCTGGGTCCTACCCATCTTTCATGGTCCAGCTCACATCCTCTCCATCCCACATACCCTTTCCCGCTCCCGTTCCATCCCTCTGAAAGTCCTCTGAACACGTCTCATGCTCTTTATGTCACAGTTACTGTGACCCAACCTTCCATGAGAGGGAAAATAAAAGTGCTTTGCATATTGTAAAGTGCCACACAAATGTGATTATACCAACGACAGTGGTGTAATCTTATCTCCAGCCCAGCACCATGGTGACGTGAGGGCAGGGGTGGCATCTATTACCTGTGCTTCTCCCACAGTGCTTTCTATGCTAAAATTAGTAAGCAAAATTTTTCAATAGATGAGTAGGTGATTGATACCACAGGGCAAGGTAGGTTATCAGATGGGTTTGCTACAGTGAGGTCACCATGAGAATGGGAAACATGATGCAAATATGTGGATGGAAGGGAGAGTATTTTCAGACCATGGGTAGGTTTTCAGGAAGTCATTGTGGAAAGCTCTGAGAAGCCAATGGGCAGGCAAGTCGGGAAGCTATTCAGCATCTCTCAAGGTTTTCTCTGGACCTTCCTCTTATCTTAAATCAGAGAACTGGTCTCAGCTAGTGATTTTCAACCCATGTGCATGTGAAAGGATCTTAGGTGTGCAGAGAAAAATTTTAAGAGCATTAATTAAAGTATTTTTGAAAGAAGTTCAAAGCACACTAAGTATATTCCTTTCTTTTTTTCTTTTTGAAACATAGTCTCAAGCTGTCGCCCTGGGTAGAGTGCCATGGCATCACAGCTCATAGCAACCTCCAGCTCTTTGGCTTAAGCAATTCTCTTGCCTCAGACTCCCAAAGTAGATGGGACTACAGGCGCCTACCACAACACCCGGCTAGGGTGTTCTTTTCTTTACTCTTTTCTGGATCAACATATTTAAGTGTGCCATGGAAGTTTAACTGTAGGTTCAAGTGTGCCATGAGATAAAAAAGGTTGAAAAACATTGTTCTAGGCTTTGCTTCCCACCTTTTATTCCCAACTTTCTCTCTGTCGTCTACTTGTGTCAGTCTCAGTTCTTAGCTGCAAGCAACAGAAACTGACTTGGTTTCACTCGACCAAAAGAAAATGTCCCACTGGCATAGTGGGAACTCACAGAACCAAAGCAGCTAGAGTGCAGGCTTAGAAAACACGAGTTAGGAGAGCTTGGGAGGCCTGGGGACAAGGGACCACAGCAGCTGCTACACCGAAGAAAGGACCAGTTACAGCTACTCTTGGAGTTGTGTGCCTTATGTCTTTGACTCACCTGCCAAGAAAGGGGCCTAGGAGATAAAGTCTAACTAGCCAGCCTGGATGGGGAGGCGAACTGGAGGACCTGGTTCTTTTGGCTTATGTCACAGGAAGCAGGCTCTATGTCCTATCAGAGCACATAGCCAGGCAAAATAAAAGTGCTTTGCGGTCGGGTGTGGTGGCTCACACCTGTAGTCCCAGCGCTGTGGGAGGCCAAGGCGGGTGGATTGCCTGAGCTCAGAGGTTCAAGACCCATATGAGCAGCAGTGAGCCAGAGTAAGACCCCGTCTCTACTAACAACATCAAAAACAGCCAGCACCGCCAGAGGAAGAAGAAAATCAACAAAAAAGGACTACTTCAAACAAAGAAGAATGAAGCACACTGAAATTAAAAATTAAAAAAAATTTTAAAAGTGCTTTGCATATTGTTAAGGTGATTCCCTGAAAAGGGATTGGGGTGCCACTTAAAAGGGGGACTGGATGGTGATATCTAAATGACCAAAAATGACAACCACACCATACTTTTGGACCTGTGTCTTGATTCTCCTTTCCAGTCCAGCCCGTTTGCATAGCCCTCTGCTGTTTTGAGCGTCCTCCCCAGGAGGCCACCTTTCCTTCTTGGTAGCATGTGCTGCTGCCTGAGAGCAAAGGATGCCACACCCCACCGTCCTGAATGCCCAGGGCCAGGCCTGGTGCTCTATGCCCATGAGTTATTTGGAGAAGTTGTGGAGATCAGAGGGTACATGATGGGCCTGTGACCTGGAGCTCCAGGCATTGGAAGTCCAAAGCACAGACAGAAGTAGGGAAGGGGAAAGCAGAGCAAGCTAAGTTAGCCCTGCAGTCATGCAACTCCGTGCCTCACCCTAAAGGCACTCAGTGCTAAGGCGAGCAGCCAGGCTTCGAGAAGAGCGTCGCCATTTCAATATCTGTTTTCTTGAGGGACTGTCTGCAGCCTGGGGTCAACATGAAAGGGATGGAGAAAAGCAAGGGACAGTTTGCTCAGGAGAAGTGTTTCTGGGAAACTTCACCTCATTCACAAAAAGTGACACAAGACAGGGACAGTCCTCTTTCTGGCCCTGTTCTTTGCTGGCTGTGTAATGACACTTGGGACCGTGGCAGTTCTTATGTCTACAAGCGACCAGCAGGAGGACCAGGGCTCAATCCCTGAGGATGTGGAGGAGAAGGAACTCAGACTGGATCCGCAGGATGTTGCTGGGCCACTTCCCTGACCTTGCAACTTGGAAAGTCCTCCAGACTTTCTAGAACACCAGGCAATGTATTGCATTACTGTTGAAGACACTACAAGTTGTACTTTCTGTTACAAATGAAACCACGCTACCTGATATAGCCTTCCAGCCAAGATTCTAAGCACTGGGCACATAATAAGACCCATTGACATCGTCTAACCTTGGTGTGAGAGCTTACAGAGGGAAATTCTCCCCATCCAAAAAAGGAGGGCAGTATGCAGCTGCACAGAGAATGCGTGCCTCAGGCCAGCCCTCCTGCTCCTCATCCTTTGTCTTTTTTGGACAAGCATTATGTAATTTGGGACCATAGATATTGGGTAATTACTATGGCAATGATTAGGGATTCACTTCAGGAATAAGGCAATATAATTACGGTCCCATTTCAGCTTGTTTCCATGACAACAGGAGCAATTGCCATTGATCAGCAGTTTTCTTCCTAAACAGATTCGTGAGTCTCATTCAAATGAAATGTGAAAGAGCAATTAAATATCCTCATCAAACAAACTAGGGTTGCTGGAAAAGACTGGAATCAGATTATAATTTGTGTGACATCTGAGAGGCTCATTCCAGACTCTGGTATTCTAAGAAAATATATGGTACCAAATTACCCATTAATTACAATAGAAACAGGATATGTCGTACAAGTTCAAGGAAGAGGAGGACAAGTTTGGAATCTTAAAATATAAACTCTTAGAAGTGGAAGTCAGAGGGTCATGTACTCCAGGCCCTAGGCTCAGTCCTGTGTCTCCATCACAGAGGAGGAGCAACCTCCTTACCTGCCCGAAAGCTCTGTAGGGACCCCCCATACTATCCATCCATTCCTCCATTTCCCCACGTGGAGAAAGGTCTTTTCATAAAACTCTCTAGCTGTCATCTGAATCAATTTGCTCTGGAAAAAGAACGCTAGTCATCAACATTCCTTTTATCTCAATAATAATGTCACCCTGCATTTGTAAAGTGTTCATTGCAGATAGTGTAATGCCACATGCATATTTTTGTTTGCCCTTCTAATAACCCCGGGAGACAGCATATCCACAACACATGAAGGGGCTGGCTTGGTTAAGGTCATACAAACAGCTCATGAGTGAAAACACCTGGTGTGACAAAGAGGTCAAGGTCAGCTCCTGACCTGCCGCCTTCCCCACTCAGTGTACCTCTAAGATGTGCTCTCACTGACACATCAACCTTCTCTTCCCCTAGACTTATTCAACTCTGCTCTATTAATCAATTCTCTTCCTTAGTCCATAAATTTCATTCATGGGGTTTTGTACCTTGTTTCTATTCCCTGTACAACTTCAGTACATCCCAGGTACCTAAGGACTGGGGATAAATGATCAGGTAAAATAGGTTTGTTTCTGAGAAGCAGCAAAGCCAGGCAACTTAAGGCACACACTGGTAACCAGGGAGCCTCAGCTTCACTGCAATTTTACAGTGACAATTTGTGTCATGACATCAACCATGTAATCTCCCTTTTCCGTAAGTCACAGAAACGGAGATACTCTTTACCATGGTGGGAAACTGGAGGACAAATTAGATGAACATGGACTTGTACAGTGGGAAGAGTCAGTCTGGTAAAAAGAGCACTATTTATGCATCCATGAAATGAACAATTACTGAATGCTTGCGAGGTGGCACAGGGCCACGGGCTAGGAACATGAGTGGAGAGCCATAGGGCTTCCCTGTGAGAGGGAAAGGAAGTTGGAGAACAATGTCAGGGGCAGGGCTGGAAGGGATCAGAGAAAGCTTGCTCCCCTGAGAAAGGTCCATTTATGCAGAAAACTCAAGCACTGGGTGGCGCCTGTGGCTCAAGGAGTAGGGCGCCAGCCCCGTATACTGGGGGTGGCAGGTTTAAGCCCAGCCCTGGCCAAAACTGCTAAAAAAAAAAACCTCAAGGACAAAAGGAGTTAATAGGTGAAGGGCATGGGGGATGGCTGCTCCAGACCAAAGGACTGCCCCGTGCAAAATCAGCAGGCCGGGGCTCCAGTCACATATCTAACACCAGCAGCACTGTCAAGTCTTGGAGCCTCAGTTTCCCCATCTATAAAGTGAAGGGGCGGGTTGAGGGCTAAAAATTACTCTAAACCTTTGATTTTACATTTCCACCAGCGATGTATAAGGATTCCAATTTCTACATATCCTCCCTCTCACGGTTTGAATATTCTTCCCCTCTAAATATCGTGTTGAAAGTTGAAAGTGTTGAAGGTGTCACAGGGGGTGGATCTCTCATGCGACACAAGAGTTTTTTATTTTGTTTTGTTTTCCTATTCTGGATTCAAGCCTCTTATTAGACACACGATCTGCAAATGTTTTCTTCCATTCGGAGGATTTTTTTTTTTTAAACTTTCTTGATGGTATAATTTGTAGCATGATTTTTTTTTTTCTTTTTGAGACACAGTCTCGCTATATCACCCTGGCTAGAGTGCAGTGGTGTCATCACAGCTCACTGCAACTTCTAACTCCTGGGCTCAACCGATCCTCCTGCTGCAACCTCCCAATCTGCTGGAAACAGAGGGGCCCGTCACCACTGGCTAATTCTTTTTTTTAATAGAGATGGAGTCTGGCTTTGTTTTTCAGGCTGGTCTTGAACTCCTGGCCTGAAGTGATCCTCCCTGCTCCACCTCCCAAAGTGGTGAGATTACAGGCACGGGCCACCGCACCTGCCATAAAAAATTTAATTTTGTCACTCGTGCTTTTTGGTATCTAAGAAACCACTACCTAATTAAAGTCACAGAAATGTAATCCTTTGGGGTTTTTTTAAAGAGTTTTATGATTTTATTTCTTATGTTTAGGTCTGTGATCCATTTTCAATTAATTTTTGTGTATGGTATAAGGAAGGGGTATTATTTTTTACATGTGTCTATCCCATAGTTCCAGCACCATTTATTAAGAAATCAATCCGTTACCCACTGATCTATGTAATTTATTCTCATACTAGTACCACAGTTTAGATTACTGTAGCTTTGTAATGGGAGTGTGAGTCCTCCAACTCTGTTTTTCTTTTTCAAGATTCTTTTGGCTACACTGGGTCCCTTGCATTTCAGGAATAACTTACTTGCCAATTGTTTTTTTTTTTTTTTTTTTTGAGACAGAGTCTCACTCTGTTGCCCTGAGTAGAAAGTGCTATGGCATCATGGCTCACAGCAACCTCAAACTTTTGGGCTCAAGAAATTCTCTTGCCTTAGCCTCCTGAGTATCTGGAACTATAGGCGCCAGCCACAATGCCCGGCTAGTTTTTCTATTTTTAGTAGAGACAGGGTCTCACTCTTGCTCAGGCTGGTCTTGGACTCCTGAGCTCAGGTGATCTGCCCATCTTGGCCTCCCAGAGTGCTAGGACCATAGACGTGAGCCACTGTGCCTGGCTTATTGGCTAATTTCTGAAGGAAAAAAGACAGCTGGAATTTTGATAGGGATTGCATTGAATCTGTAGGTCACTTTGAAAATTATTGCCATCTTAACAATATTATATTTTCTGGCTTGGTGCCTATACATCAAGCGGCTAAGGCACCAGCCACATACACCAGAGCTGGAGGGTTCAAATCCAGCCTGGGTCTGCGAAACAACAGTAACAACTACAACCAAAAAGTAGCCAGGCATTGTGGCAAGCGCCTATAGTCCCAGCTACTTGGGAGGCTGAGGGAAGAGAATCGCTTAAGGCCAGGAGTTGGAAGATGCTGTGAGCTGTGACGCCACGGCACTCTACCCAGGGCAACGGCTTAAGTCTCTGTCTCAAAAAAAAAAAAAAAACAATACTATGTTTTCTAATGTTGGATGTCTTTCCAACTGTGTAGATCCATAATTTCTTTCAATGATAATTTATCATGTTTAGCATACAAGTTTTGTATTTCTTTGGTTAAATTTATTCCTAAGTATTTTATTGTTTTTGTTGCTACTGTAAACGGAACTGTCCTCTTGAATTCATTTTCAGATCCTTCATTGCTAGTGTACAGAAATACATTTGGAATAACAAAGACTTTAGTCTCAGCCAAGCATGATGGCTCCTATCTATAATCCTAGCACTTTGGGAAACCAAGGTGGAAGGATTGCTTGGGATCAGGAATTCGAGACCAACCTGATCAATACAATGAGACCCCATCTCTACAAAAAATTTTTTAAAAAATTAGCCAGGCATGATGGTGCATGCATGTAATCCTAGCTAGTCAGGAGGCTGAGGCAGGGCAGGAAGACTTCATGAGCCCAGGAATTTGAGGTTGTAGTGAGCTAAGATGATACCACAGTACTCTAGCCTGGGAAATAGAGCAAGACCCTGTCTTAAAAACTCCCCTGAACTTGGCTTGGCGCCTGTGGCTCAAGCGGCTAAGGCGCCACATACACCTGAGCTGGCAGGTTCGAATCCAGGCTGGGCCTGCCAAACAACAATGATGGCTGCAACCAAAAAATAAATAAGTAAATAAAAAGCCGGGCGTTGTGGTGAGCGCCTGTAGTCCCAGCTACTTGGGAGGTGGAGGCAGGAGAATCGCTTGAACCCAGTTGGAGGTTGCTGTGAGCTATAATGCCACAGCACTCTACCTAGGGCGACAGCTTGAGGCTTTGTCTCAAAAAAAAAAAAAAAAACTCCCCCGAACTTCAATCTTTTATCCTGCAACCTTGCTCAACCTTGTTTATTTTATTTTTATTTATTTATTTTTCGTAGAGACAGTCTCACTTTATCACCCTCAGAAAAGTGCCGTGGCATCACAGCTCACAGCAACCTCCAACTCCTGGGCTTAAGCGATTCTCTTGCCTCAGCCTCCCAAGTAGCTGGGACTACAGGCGCCCGCCACAATGCCCGGCTATTTTTTTGTTGCAGTTTGGCAGAGGCCAGGTTCGAACCCGCCACCCTCGGTATATGGGGCCGGCGCCCTACTCACTGAACCACAGGCACTGCCCTCAACCTTGTTTATTTATGTGTCTATGTATATTCATTAGGACTTTCAATATCAGATCATGGCAACTGCAGAGTTTTACGTCTTCCTTTCCAAGCTTAATGCCTCTCAGTTTTTTCTTTTCTTTCTTTTTTTTTTCAGTTTCTGGCCAGGGCCGGGTTTGAACCTGCCACCTCTGGCATGTGGGGCTAGCGCCCTACCCACTGAGCCACAGACGCCGCCCATTTTTTTCTTTTCTAATTGTCCCAGACATAACCTACAATGCAATTAGCAACATGTAATGCCAGTGCCTATACAGTAAAGTGATGAATGGAAGGGATGAGAGAAGACATCCTTGCTTCCTTCCTGATCTTAAAGGGAACACTCTCATTCTTTCACCATCAACTATGACATTAGCTGTGGATTTTTCTGATGCCCTTTATCAAGGTGAAGGAGTTTCCCACTATTCCTAGTTTTGAGTGGTTTTTCTTTTTAAATCATGAATAGGTGTTGGATCTTGTCAAACGGTTTTTCTCCATCTGTTGCGATAATCACGTGGTTTGTCCTTTATTCTATTAATATGGCATATTATACCAATTTATTTTTGGTATAATAAAATATATTAACAAAATATTGTTAAACCAATCTCACACTTCTGGGATAGATTCCACTTGGTCATGGCATATATATTGCTGGATTCAGTTTGTTAGTTTTGTTGAAGATTTTTGTGTCTATAGTCATAAGGGATATTGGTCTGTGGAGTTTTTTCTTATGATTTTTTTGCCTAGTTTTAAGAAAAGGATAATACTGGCCTCACAGAATTGGAAATTTCCCTTCTGTTCCAAGTGCCACATTCACCCTCGCATGAAAGTTTCTGCTCCTGCCATTAGCTGACAGGTTCATGCCTTGCCTCTCAGGTACTTCAAGTCCGGCCCATTGTTTGAAGCAAGCTCAAGGCCTCCTCATTCCTGAACCCTTTCCTGACTGTGCTAGTCCCAGATGAGCTCATTTCGTGTCTCACCCTGCTTACAGCTGGCACTTAATATAATGTGCAGTAGATGTGCATGACGTAATAAATACCAGGTAGTTAGCAGAAACTGGAAGCAGGAAAGTGGAGTCCCAGTTAAGTAGCAGAGCCTCACTCGGGCAGCTACAGGTAGGGAGACAGCTGACCTGGTGACCCAGACACCATATGACATCTCAGGGCCAAGCGACTAACTCCTCTGTGAGTCTGCAGCCTCCCTGAGAGGCCGAATGCTGGGCAACTTCTCATCTTAGGCCATTCTCTAGCCTTAAGTTTTCTCATCTTTGAGCTGGAATAATAAGGTCAATTTTAAAGACCTTTAAATATTACATGACTTGCCCTATGCAAAACACAGCATGGTTAAGTTCCATTAGTGGTAGCATTATGGCACTCCGTTCTGTGTTCTCAGTAAAAACAGGGTCTGTGGTCCAAGGAATCTTGAAAATGCTCCATAATACCTCCCCCTTCTTAGAAATTCACAGGACACACTAGCATAGCAAAAAATTTGTCAAGTCCCACATAAAGACTCCTATTTATTTTTGCCCAGAATTTCCCAAATCTATTTTCCAAAATAACTGTCTCCCCCTTTTTAAATGTAACACCTGTTTAACACACTTTTGGAGATAATATTACAGTGTGTCCCAAAGGTTGTCATATACATATATGGTCTGACAATTCAGTTCATGAACTCACCCTAGAAAAAGTGCTACATAACTCACTGCTGAATATCACAATGGTCACCGTCAAAGTACTTCCCTTAGGAGGTGATAATCCAATGCCATTGCCTAGTCCACCGTTCAAAGTAATTTTGGAACTCTTTTTCTGGAATGACCATGAGAGCTGTCATCGTATTACCCTTGATGTCCTGAATGTCATCAAAATGTCTTCCTTTCAATATTTCTTTTACCTTTGGGTGAAAAAAAAAGTCACTGTGTATCAGATCAGGTGGATTGGGAGAGTGCTCCAATAGAGTTATTTGTTTGCTTGCTAAAACCTCCCTCATAGTGCTGGGTGAGCCACAAGAACCATGAGTTGTTGGCAAAAAGTTTACGTGGTTTTTGTCCAACTTTTTCACGCAGTCTTTTCAGCACTTCCAAATAGTAAACTTGGTTAAGTGTTTGCCCAGTTGTTACAAATTCATAATGAACAATCCTTCTGATATCAAAAAAAGGTTAGCAACGTCTTTTGACTCTTGACTGGACTGACAGAACATTTTTGGTGGTGGAGAATTGGCTGATTTCCATTGTGCACTTTGATAATCCGTTTCAGGGTTATGTTGGTACACCCATGTTTCATCACCAGAGATAACAGGGCCTAAAAGATCATCTTTTCTTCAACTCTCCTTTGCTTTTATTCACCAGGAAGATCCTTTTTGCACACACCTTTCTCATGCTGAGATTGTCAGTTAAGATTTTCCTCCCTGTTTCTCTGCCAACGTTTACTTGGTCTGCTGTGCCTTTCACAGTTAGCTGATGATTTTGATGCACAATTCGACGAATTTCTGTAATATTTTCATCAGTTCTGCTCATTGCTGACTGCTCTGACTTCTCTTCATCAAAGACACTTTCTCTCCCCTCACACAAACATTGAACCCATTTGTACACTGCTGTTTTCTTCATGGCATTATCCCCATAAACTTGGACTAACATGTTCCTCATTTTATCTCCACTCTTGCCAAGTTTAAAAAGCAATTTAATGTTCCTTGTTCTAATTCAAGCTCTGATGTTCTCCCAACAGCACACAAAAACAGGCAACAATAATAACGACTTGGCAAGACACATGTTGACATGAACACAGCCGTGAGACACTGATGTACGGAGGTTATGAAACCTTACCGAGTTGTCTGTACAGGGCTGCCAACATAAGCACATGTCGCAAGTTCATGAACTTAATTGTCACTGTACATAGGAAAAATGGGAAATGGTAGCTAAATATGTCTTTATTTATAAAATATCAATTACAAAATTTTATAAAATATTTATAAAATATTTGTCTATGTGTTAATATATAAACATAAGAAGAATAAAATATCATACAAGTTTGTTAATTTTTCCTATGTATGACGGCCTTCGGGGTACCCTATCATGTTTAATTAAGAAAAGAAGTCACGGCGGCACCTGTGGCTCAACGGAGTAGAGCGCCGGCCCCATAAGCCAGAGGTAGTGGGTTCAAACCCAGCCCTGGCCAAAAACTGCAAAAAAAAAAAAAAAAAAGAAAAGAAGTCACATTCAATTGTTAAAAACTTACCATCTTTCAGCTTTGCTTTTCCCAAGGAATGTATGATTTAAAAGCAGCAGCCTAGGAGAGATAAAGGCTTCTAACATAGAGAAAGAATGGAATGCTTTAAAAGCCCAGAGGAAATGGAAAATTTCAGGTAGAGGACCAGATCAATAAGGAGCTATTCTTGGCCATGCAAATATTCCTAGAATTATAGATTCTTTGACAGCTTGTTGAAGTTTAGCCCCTTTAAAGCTAAAGTTCTCACCCAGTGCAGAAATCCCACCTTCAATAGTCCGGCAGATACACGGCCAGTCTCCCATTTTTAGTAATTAGGGAATTTCCCCTTGGGCTGAAATCTGCTTCTTTTGAACTTCTAGCCAAGATCATGTTAATGGAATTTTGAGTTTTGTGTTTTAGTGTATACAGGCTCTGGGCAGCGCCTGTGTCTCAGTGGGTAGGGCACCGGCCCCATATACCAAGGGTGGCGGGTTCGAACTCTGCCCCCACCAAACTGCAACAAAAAAAAGCTGGGCATTGTGGGTGGGCACCTGTGGTCCCAGCCACTCAGGAGGCTGAGGCAAGAGAATGGCATAAGCCCAGGAGTTGGAGATTGCTGTGAGCTGTGATGTCACAGCACTTTACCAAGGGCAACAAAATGAGACTCTGTCTCTTAAAAAAAAAAATGTATATGCAGGCATATGCAGGCTCGGTGCCCATAGAACAGTGGTTATGGTGCCAGCCACATACACTGAGGCTGGCAGGTTCAAACCTGACCCAGACCAGGTAACCAACATGACAACTGCAACAAAAAATAGCCGGGCATTGTGGTGGGCACCTGTAGTCCCAGCTACTTGGGAGGTTGAGGCAAGAGAACCGCTTGAACCCGAGTTTGATGTTACTGTGAGCTGTGATGCCATAGCACTCTATGGGTGGGCAACAAAGTGAGACTCTGTCTCAATTTTTATTTAAAAATAAATAAACAAAATGTGTATACATTACATTTCTTTGGAACCCTCTGTACATCAGTACCCACATTTCAGCAGTTGGGTTAGCGCTAGCTGTGATCACCTTTTGGTTAAATTCAATACTTTTTTTTCCCTTTGAGACAGAGTCTCACTCTACCACCCTGGGTAGAGTGCTGTGGCATCACTGTAGCTCACAGCAACCTCAGACTCTTGGGCTCAAGTGATCCGCCTGCCTCAGCCTCCTGAGTAGCTGAGACTACAGGCACCCACCATAATACCCGGCTAGTTTTCCTATTTCTAGTAGAAACGGGGTCTTGCTCTTGCTCAGCTGGTCTCAACTCCTGAGCTCTAGCGATCCACCCACCTGGGCCTTCCACAGTGGAGGATTACAGGTGTGAGTCAATGCAAAGTGACTGGCCAAATTCAAAGCTTTTATTAATCCTACAGGGTAGAAAATACTGGCCTGCAAATAAGAGTCAGTATTAGGACTGACAAATGCTGTTGGTGAACAAGGGCAAGGTTAATGTGCACTGATTTTCTGAGGGTTTTATAATAGGGGAACAATAGTGTCTATTAGAATTTACTAACACACAGACAGAGGATGTTTTTGCCTTTGTCCCTGAAACATAGTAAGAATGTCGCAGATAAAAATCATACCTTCTATTCCTTCAATTTAACATACACGGTGCCAGGCCTTCATAGGACACATTTTTTTGTTGTTTGAGCAGCTAACAAGAGGCTAGATAAAACCTAGTCCCTGACTTCGTGGAACTCACAGTCAAGCAAGAAAGGCAGACAAGAAAATCAGTAATTTCCATAGAAAGTGACACGTTCCTTGCTGGAACCAGGCACACGACACCAGGGGAACACAAGAGCAAATCAATCGGATTGGGATGTCCAAAAAGGCTTCTCAGCAGAGCTGATTTCTAGTATCAGTTTAACCATCTCTGACTCTGACTTCAATTCCCAGAGCTCAGGTGAGAACCAGGGCAGTTAGACTTGGGGCTCTGTGAGAGGGGACAGAAGGGAGGAGAGTGGGAGGAGGAGTATGGAGGGAAAAGGGAAAGAAAACCGGGCAGGAGCCAAACACTCCAACACAGACGGGCTCCAGATGCAGAGGGGTGTGAAGAGTGACCCCTGTGCCCAAGCTGGGTCCTCGTGAAGCAACAGCACATGGGAAGGCGGTTTTGTTTAATCTGAGGGATCCTGGTGAGCTGAGCCCGCGAGGTGCTGCCTTCTACCCCAGGCGACAGCAGAGACACACGTGCCCAATCCCTGTGCACGCCAGGAGACCAGGCCTCCTACCCCAAGCTACGGCAGCAACACACGTGCCCAATCCCTGTGCACGCCAGGAGACCAGGCCTCCTACCCCAAGCTACGGCAGCGACACACGTGCCCAATCCCTGTGCACGCCAGGAGACCAGGCTTCCTACCCCAAGCGATGGCAGCGACACACGTGCCCAATCCCTGTGCACTCCAGGAGACCAGACCTCCTACCCTAAGCGACGGCAGCCACACGTGTGCCCAATCCCCACGCACGCCAGGAGACCAGGGCAGACTGTTCCTGCCTCTCCAAGGCGACTTCTCCACCTGCGCACCTCCCTCCTTTGGGGGCCCATTCCTCCCCTGGGACTCCCCCAAAGATGTGAAAACCCAGCCTGCATTGTTACCTTAGATCCTCCTCCAGCATCTCCTCATCCGAAGAGCAGGTCCCATTGCTGACCCTCAGGGGACAGGAACTCTTCTTCCCCCCTGACTCCTCCCGGGGCAGCGACGTGTCTTTCTCTTTCCTTTTGCCAAACAACTTCTTGAAAGGCTGGAATTTGCCTCCCTTCTTCTTGTCTGTGGATTACAAGACACACACACGCTGCAGTCTGAGCCTAGGAGCAAATTACAGCTGAGTGCTGCTGCCGGGGAGCCGGGGCAAAGGGCAGCGCCGCCCGCAGGAGCGGCCAAGGCCTGGGTCGGGCAGGTCAGGGCCGCCCAGGTGGAGCCTGTGAGCAGCGCTGAGGCACCAGCCAGGACTCCTCTGTCCCCAGGGGTCCCAAGAAACATCTGGGAGAACAGGAAGAGGCTCCAAGCTCTACTGCTGCTGGCACAGCACCCCTTTCGCACATGCTACTCGGAGGTGGCGTCTGCTTTCTTGAACAAAGCAGATGGCCAATGCCCTTCCCTGTGGAAGAAGCTGAGAAAAACATAAGTCAGACAGGTGTTTAAAACAAGTTTATATAGGCCGGGCGTGGTGGCTCACGCCTGTCATCCTAGCACTCTGGGAGGCGGAGGCGGGTGGATTGCTTGGAGACCAGCCTGAGCAAAAGTGACACCACTCCATTCCTACCTTGGAAAAGTGTAAATCGCCCTCTCCCAGGCGAAGCATCTGCTCAGATCTTTCTCTTTTCTTTAAGAAGCTTAAAGAGCCACTTATTCGGCGGTTTGACCAAATTCTAAAAATACCAAACATGATTATCATGACCCCTGCCTGGGTCCACAGATCTAGCTTTTAAACTAAGCAGAGAACTGCGTATTATGTTAGAATTTATTAATTGGGCTGGGGGAGGGGGATGATCACTGCCCCAGAGTCAAGGTGGCTTTGGCGATGCTCACTGGAGCTCTGAATGGTGGTGGCAGCCACTGTATGAAGTACTTGTTGCATTGGTCCTTTTGTTGTGGGGGGAGACGCAAAGTAAATGGAATCTGGAAGGAACTGAATCCAAACACAGGGATTTAAAAAAAAAAAAAAAGGACCACCTTGGAGAGTAAGCCAGGTTGTGGAAGCCTTGACTCTGAGAACTGACGGGGCTTCACACATGGAACAACCTTCGGGTGATCCATTTCTGAAGCCAGGCGGCTGAGGACCGCTTGTAAAACAAGCGCCTGCCCCTCCGTGCTGAACATTTATGGGCACAAGTACACACGCGCCATCCTGGAAGACGTGACAAAGTCCACCGTCAACAGGTACACTCCTCCTGAATCACGTGGAATTCTGCTCCAGGAATGCCCTGGTTATTATCAGGAAGGCAAAAGTACAGAAAAACCTCACCAGACTCTCCATCCAACAACCATTTCTTCTCACTGGGAGTGAAAAACCATTGTGAGTCCCACAAACATCAATTTCTCCTCGGAAGAAGACTCAGAACACTTAAGTTTTCGTTAGAAGTCGGCTCCAAAGTCTTAGCATCTGGTGACATTGCAGTGATGAAAAATAATGCCCCCATTTCTGACTTCCAAAATTAATAATATACTTCTTTTCAGAAATAGCTTTACATATTAAATGAAAGGTGAGAGTCTCTTGAATGATTATTTTGTTATTGACTGTAGCACTTGATTCATTTTCTAGTATTAACTTTATGAAAAGTCTTCAGTGATCACATTGAGACCCACCCTACATGTACACAGCAAAACTTAAGTGACAAAATAGGAAATGAAATTTTAAACGTAGCAAAGAAGTAATGCTCTTATTTTCCCCCCCAAGTTATGGTTTCAAATATAAGATCTCTCATATCAAAAAAGCAAGTGATGCAATGTTTACAGTTGTATGTCACATGACCATTATGAAAACTTGAGCTATGTCTTTTAATATTCCTTAAATAAACTGTCTTATGATCAATGTTATGATGTTGGGGGCTATATGAGCAGTCTGTCTCCACAGAAGAAACCGAATTAAGTGCATGGTCATCAGTCACAGCGATTTTCTGGGCAAATAAAAAACCAAACTGCGTGTGGGAATATTTTTGTGGTACACAGATGGGGCCTAAAGGAGTGATGCGATTTTAACAAGGTAGTAAAACCCAGCACTTCAGCAATGCTTTTAACTGCTGTATAGAAGTAGAGTCTAGCAAAGTGTCTGCCAACATTAGAGTATTTAAGATGGCATTTTAGAATCTTATACAATTTTCTTTTGTTGGGTAGCAGGAGAACTGGGAGAGGGAGCAAGGAGAAAGTGAAATATTACTACTGAGTTTGGTTTTTTCTTCTGGCTACAGTTCTGCTTAGAGGTTAAGAGGATGGGCCCCAGGGACAAGAAGCACTTGGCCCAAATCCTGACCCCATCATCTACCAGCTAGGAAACATCTGCTTACCAGCCTCGCTCGAAATTTACCATCCTTAGCTATAAGACTGAATTTATAGGAGGAAAAGCAGTGGAGACCACATTTTCTTAATATTTCAGCATTTTTCTGTTGTAATTTTCCACATAAAAAAACCTATACATACTGCTTCAGGCGTCACGGTAATTTTCATTTTTTAAGTACCGAATTAATTTATTTTCATCGTCCAATAATTACTTCAGGGCTTTTTTTTTTTTTTCATTTAAAAAGTGTTCATTATCCATTATTTCATGGGTATAATTGCATGCCATCTGATGCCTGCATCATCATAATGACTAGTTTATAAAGGAGATTCTAAAAATTAAAAATCGCTGGGCCAGTCAAGCAAATCTGATTCATTTTCCATTTGTCACAAGGATGCAATTCTTACATTTTCATTTCTAAACCGACAATGATAAAAGCATCCATAATATACTTCCACTTGAGACACCCAAATGTCCCATGGTGGTTCATGTTAAGCATTACTAACATGGAGTCTTGGTCTGGAGTTTCTCAGAATGTGCTCTGTGTGTTAGGTTGTCAAGGCCACTAAATCTGAGAATCCAGGTAAAATAAAGTTCAATGTGTTTCTTTACTGTAGAACCTTCAAATAGGTTTACAGTCTTTTAATATGTTGCTATTCGTTCTGTTTTCCAAAAGCACAGAGATGTCGTGCTTCCTAAGCTTGTTTGGCCTTGGAAGTCTTATCTGGCCATGGAAACTTGACTTTCTTGACAACCACCATAACTAGGGTTCCTCTGAATACAGTCTAGGAAACTAACTTACCTCTCCCTCACTCCCTTCCTCTTTCCTTCCCTCCTCTCTCCCTCCCTCCCTGCTTCCTTCCTTCTTTCTTTTCTTCCTTTCCTCCCTTTCCTCTCCTTCTTTTCCCTCCCTTCCTCTTTTAAGACAGAGTCTGATTTTGTCATCCTCCATAGAGTGCTGGCATCATAGTTCACAGCAACCTCAACTCCTGGGCTCAAGAAATCCCCTTGCCTCAGCCTCCCCAGACACCTGCCACAATGCACCCTTGTTTTTCTACTTAATAGAGATGGATCTCACTTTTTATTTTCTTTAGGTACCATATATTTCACACACTCACACACACACACACACGTCTCTCCTCTTAACTCCAGAACACACTACTTAGGAAACTTGAGTGAGGTGACTGAAACGTTTTGGGTTTCAAATGGTTAACAACTTTTGATTTCAAGGATGTACGTGAACAGCATACATCAGGACATGGTATACAGAAATTGTTTGAATCCTATAAGTTTACTAATTTAAGGGAATTTTGCAATGCTTTTCTTAGCTCTGGAACATCTGAATACTTTTGAGAAAAAACTGTTAAGTTAGGAAAGATTAGTAAACATACACTATGGGGCACAGGTACTTGGTGGCTGCCCCCGTCTCACTGGACCCCATTGCCCTGGTACATTTCAGTTACAGCAGAGGAGGTGGCAGTGTGTCAGATGGGCCGTGCTCCCCAGTGCCAGGCCATAGCAAAGTGGACTAAGACTTTATTTGCAGAGGGAGGGCCAGGGGAAGAGAGCACGGCAGCTTGTCCAGTGCTGAGGGGAAAGAAGGAAGAGCCTTCTCATTTTCTGGGGCAGCATGGAGGTAGGAGGATATTTGCTGCTGTGCTGACTCAAAAACGAAGAGACAGGATCATGACTCTTTTAGAAGGGGAAGGGATCCCTGGAACAAAAGGTGGGAGGCCCCATGGCCTGCAGAGACCGTGGCTTGCGCAAATCAGGGGTCAGACGCAGAGAACATGGTGACCAGCCCTGTCAGGGAAGACCAGGTCCTGGGCGTTTGGGTGCATGGGCTGTGATATGTGTTGCAACCTCTAGAGCAGGCCTAAACCTTGGATTTACTTCCTTCTCTGTGCGATGAAATTCTTTTCGTTCTTTAAGACATAGGTCCCTGAAGCTTTTCACATGTCCTCACCCTGTGATTTATCACACCTTCCCCTGGTTTCCATGCGCTCTGCTTGTTCTTCTCTGTGGCCATGCCATGTGCTATGGGCCGACCTGGGCCCCCAAATTCATGTTTAGTCTTAATGCCCTATACCTCACAATGAGACTATTTGGAGATAGGGTCTTTAAAAGGTAGCTAAGGTTACAAAAGGTCATCAAGGTGGGCCCCAATCCAATATGACAGATGCCCTACTAAGAGGAGGCGATGGAGTCACAGCCACACGGAGACAGAAGACCACAAGGACACAGGAGCAGATGGCCATCTACAAGCCAAGCAGAAGGTCTCAGAAGAACAGTGCTGTTTGCACCTTGATCTTGGACTTCTGCCTCCAGAACCATGAGGCAATAACTTTGTGTTGTTTAAGCCACCAGGTCTGTCGTAGCAAACCAAAACACCATGTTGTGTTAATAGTTGTCACCCTAGATCTGCTGTTTTGCAAATCTGCCTTTGCACATTTACACACATCCTTCACCTGGAATGCCTTTCCCCTTTGCCCAGTAAACTTCTAATCACTCCACCCGGACACAGTGCAGGTGTCACATTCCCTAGAAAGCCGGCTAAGTAAATGACTCCCTCCTCTGTTCTCTGCTTGTGCATCGTACAGACATCTAATACAGGGCTGCAAAGCCCGAGGCAGCCCCCCCAGACCTCCAGTTCCCCGGAATCCCAAGGGCCATGCCTCATTTGCACCTGCAAATGATGCGTGACACCAAGCAGAGGCTCGACTACCATTCCCTACTCCCCGAGGGCCAGATGTGTTTCAGAAATCTGAATTTTTCAAATTCTATGAAGGTATATTCATATCCTTACTGAGTCCGTGACAGTACTTTGTAATCAAATGGCGTATCTGGGGGAAAACATCAATACTCCTGCTAAGCTGTGCCAACAAACGAATTTGTGCTAAACTTAGAAAGAACTTTAGGGATCTTCAAAGTACAGATAAGGGCCGGTCATCTCTCCAAGCTGTACAGTCTGTCTTCCATCAGACTCATTCTGAAAATGCACATTTGGTCCAAATGATTGATAACTGCTGTCTCATCCACCAGAAACATGGGAAGCTGGCAGTGAAGGGAACCAGCACCCACACATCCTCCCGTCTGTGGGAGAGATGTGGCCAAACTCCTTGCTGCCTCTGTTACTTTCTAAACATTGTTTTCTCCTGTAAACTGTGAAACATGTAAAAGGGGGTCTGACAAAGCAGTGGAAAAATTAAAAATTGATACGTTTTGTAAAGATGTGTACAATCTTTATACAGCAGAAATCAGGTGCCATTTTCTGCTATATAAAGACAAAACACACAGAGGCGTAACCCCAATTCTCTTCTGGATACCTGTTTGCTGCTCACGTCATAGGACGAGCCTGCACAAGTGGGTTACAGGTTTCTGCTGAATTTCAGAAGACCCTCCTTCCTCTACCTCACAACAGGGCACATGTGGCTACTCTCCTGATGCCCCTGTCCACAGGCCAACTCCAGGATGTTTTTAAGGTAAAGTGCTAAATTTATTCAATGTTCTGTATTTCTTAACCGTTTGACAGGTGTAAAACCATGCCGCATTATCTATTACATTCCTGTCCGTTTTTAATATATCTCTGATGGCTTTGGGGGGTACATTCCTGCTTTCCCATAAGCCCTGTGGTTTTCATTTCATGATTTTGCAGCGTACACAGATCTTCAGCAGCACACATGTTACTTTATAGCACAGCTGACAGCATTTCCTGAAATAGGCTTGTCCCTACCTGGGTTGGGCAAGGACCTAGTAATTAAAATAACAACTCTATGGCTGTTTCCTGATCTTCCTCCCATCTTTATAATCCGTATCAATTTCTGAGTTTTCTGCTGTTTTGTCAGACCCCCTTTTACAGAGGCAGTGATGAGTTTTAATGTGACACCTCCCTGTTTGACCACATCTCTCCCACGTATGGGAAGATGTGTGGGTGCTGGTTCCCTTCACTGCCAGCTTCTGCCACTTGAATTTCAGAGGGTGCTGAGAATCAGCGAGTGACTCTGAGTAGAAAATACCAGCAGGGGAGCACTTGCTGCCCGGCCTTGCATATTTAATGCAGTAGCAAAAGACCTCGGCAAAGGACACCTCTAATAAGGCTGGACACGCCAAATCACCCAACACCTGCAGGGTCGGTGCTCAGCCGGGCTGGCAGCAAGGATGAGTGAAACAAAACCTTCAAGAACATTACAGGGGCTTCAGTCAGAGGAGCAGAACCAGCAGGAGAGAGACACACAGATATTTCTTATACAGACCGGTGGTGCCAAAAATATGTATACACATTTAAAGCAATGGTTTCTTTTTTTTTTGAGACAGAATCTCACTCTGTCACCCTGGGTTGAGTGCTATGGCATCATCATAGCTCACAGCAACCTCAAATTCTTGGGCTCAAGTGATCCTCTTGCCTCAGTTTCCCAGGAAGCTGGGACTACAGCGCCCACCCCTGTGACTAGCTGTTTATATTTTTTATTTTTTTCCAAGATGCTAGCATGTTAATATTTTTTTATCAAGTCATTTGTACATAGATCACGAATACATTTATACACAATACAATGTGTTGATTATTTGTACACATTGGAGTGCTTACTCCTACTAATCAACATAGCCTTCACCTCATTTACCCAATTACAGCGTTAAGACATTTGTGTTCTACACCTGATAGATCCAACTTGTACTTGCAATATGCTCCACAGGGGTGGTCCCCCTACTAACCCTCCCTCTATCCCTCCATTCCCCTCCCTTTCCCTCCCCTTCCTTCCTTCATCCTAGGCTATAGTTGTGTTTCATTTTTCATATGCAAGTGTGAGTGATTATAAATTGGTTTCACAGTAGTACTGAGTACATTGGATTTTTTTTCCATTCCTGAGATACTTTACTAAGAATATTTTCCAGCTCCATCCATGTAAACATAAAAGAGGTAAAGTCTCCATTTTTTTTTTAATACTGCATAGTTTATTTCAAGTTAATGTTTCTCTATTTTTAGTAGACACAGGGTCTCACTCTTGCTCAGGCTGGTCTTGAACTCCTCTACCAATCCACCCACCTCGGCCTTCCAGAGGCTGTGAGCCACCATGCCCTGCCTTTATGCGATCTTCCTGGAAGTAAAATCAGTCATTTCCAAAATACATATGAATTGTAGGTAAAATGGATGTGCGTAGCATAATCCAAGTACACTTGACCAATAATGGTACCTTCAGTTCAATGTCAAAAACTAATACACATACATAAATAAATCTCTTAAAATGTGTATACATTTTTGGGGACATACACACAATGTTTGTTATATATAGTACAGCGCAAGGAACTGGCTCACACCAGGTGGGGGCTGGCTAAGCAAGATTGAAATCTGTAAGGCAAGTAGAAAGAACAGGCTAGAATTCACAGGCATGGACTGAAGCTGCTGCCACTGGTGGAATTTCGTCTCTCAGCAAAGCCTCCACCCTGCTTTTAAAACCTTTCAATTTATCTAACCAGGCTCACATATAGATTATCTTGAATAATCTACCTTACTTAGAGTCAACTCTAGTTTATTGCATCTATAAAATACCTTCACAGCAGCAGTGCAATTAAACCACATTAGAGTTGGACTAAATAACTGGGAACTAGGGCCTAGCCAAGTTGACACAGCCAAAAGTTCATCTCACTCCACCCTTTGTCAACTTGGCACCCATCCATGTGTCCTTAAAACTATATTTGACCCCCAACTAAAGTCAATCCCAAAGAAGTCACACTTTTGCTAATGTGATAGAATTATCCCACCTACACCGGAAAACACACTAACCCATTCTCCGGAAGAGAAGGGGAAGTCCTTGGGTAATACTCCCACGTCCCCTTGGATGTCCCGTAACTTAAACGCTGAGATACAAAGGTAACTATTACTGTCATATCTTATGCTCGATGATACGGGGACAGGAGAAGCAGCCAACAAAAATATTCAGTTAATATATATACAAACATCTTCATAACAAAATAAGGAAGAAATATTCAAAACTATGAAGAGTTCTTGTTGCTGCAACAGGTCACATGGTCATACTGGGCTTTAAAACTCACTCCTTCCACTAACCATTCTATGTTCCTGAGCTGGTTGTGGTTGTTTGGTTGGCAGAATAACCAACCCTCATTCCTGGGAAATCTGGGCCATTAGCTGGCCTCCCCTGGGTTGCTGTGGTTGCCCATTGCCTTTGATCACAGGACAGGGACATCCAAAAAAATGTCCAAAAGGATCTTCTGTTTCCCAGGCACGCTCTTCCTTACCTGCCTTATGTGGGAGCAGCCCAGTTCTCCCTTGGTAATCAGGACCTATCTCCCCAGCCAGGACAGAAACCCCTTTCTTTGCCTGCTGACGGAGAAGAACAAGGAGCCCACAGGGGCTAGGTCACAGCCTCAACTTCCAGTTTAAGGCCATCCCTGTTGTGTCTCTTGGTGGCAGCATCCTCTCTTGGCTAATATCTCTAGATAAGCACACTCTAAGGCTGGGAAACAAAAATTTTCCTAGCAGGTCACTAGTTGTAGTGGTGAAGGAGCCACTCCCACCTCCACCCCTTGATTCCTGGACCCGTGAACCCCGGCAATGGCAGGAACAGTGGCATATATTGGATACTGATATAGAACGGGAACAGCCAGGAAGTCCTTGGTGAGTATTCAAATACCTAGATATTCTTTGCCTATTCACAGAGGTCTATCCACATACACTTCCCCAGCCATCCTCGTCACCCATCATCCCCGACAATCTGGCCTACGAATCCATACAGACTCACACTGCTGGCCATTGCTCCTTCCAAATAAAATGAGCAACCAGATGCACTGGCCCCTGGGGGATCTTCCTTCACCACTGTCCTTCCGGGCATTTCAGAATTAGGCCACCACCTTACAGCTTTTGGGTAGTGCCAGCGCCATCTCATGTGCAGAACCAACTGTAAACCGGGCCTGAGTTTCTGTTCCTTGGTTAGCTCATCATGGGGAAGCCCCCATGTGGCCACAGGTGTGGGCTTTGGCTTTGATCATTTTGCTTCTCAAGTACCAAAACTCTATCGGAGTTGAGCACAATCTTCCACTGCCTTATTCAGAAAAGAAGAAAGCTTTACTGGGCTTCGTTCAACCTTAGTGGCTGCTGAGTTTGGTTTTGAGAGTAACCCCAGAATTCATAATCTGGGGCATAACTTTAAGGGGGATATCACGCTTTTTGCATATGCTTTACCCCTGATATAAAATTCCTGTCTGGGTTAAAGGAAATCAAATCTGCACACACCAGATACATTTCGACTGAACTGCACCACTTGATATTTTTGAGTGCCTTTCAAATAGCAATTGTAAGAATCAAGAGTTACGGTGAAGCCACCACTTGATTTCTGTATTAGACTAGAGAAGTTAAGCTGGCTGAGGACCGTTAGATGCCAAGTGAGTAAAGAAACCAGGCTCCAAACTTGGAGCCTGACGTCCAGGCACCTGACCAGGCAGCTGCTCAAAATCCAAAGCATCTATGCAGTCCGGGCACGGTGGCTCACATCTGTAATCCCAGCATCCTGGGAGGCTGAGACAGGAGGATTGCCTGAGCTCAGGAGTTTGAGACCAGCCTGAGCAAGAGCAAGACCCCTAATCTCTAACGATAGCTGCGTGTTGTCGCAGGCACCTATAGTCTCAGCAACTTGGGAGGCTGCAGCAGTATCCAATGTACTCAGTCTTACTATGAAACCAATTTATAGCTTTCTTATGAAAGCTATAACCCAATTATAGCCGAAGAATATGAGCAAAGGGGAGAGGGATGGGAGGTGAGGGGGGAGGATGGGTGGAGGGAGAATAATTGGTGGGACCACACCTATGGTGCATCTTACAAGGGTACATGTGAAATTTACTAAGTGTAGAATATAAATGTCTTAACACAGTAACTAAGAAAATGCTGTGAAGGCTATGTTAACCAGTTTGATGAAAACATTTCAAATTATGTATAAAACCAGCACATTGCACCCCATGATTGCATTAATGTACACAGCTATGATTTAATAAAAAAAAAAAAAAAGAGAGAGAGAATCACTTGAGCCCAAGAGTTGGGGGTTGCTGTGAGCTATGATGCCACAGCACTCTACTAAGGGTGACACAGTGAGACTCTGTCTCACAAAACAAACAAACACAACACAGTATCTGAGTAGCACCCAAGTATTAGGTGAAAGGTGGAAGGAGACTATTTGAGAACCAGTCAGTGGATGCATGGTACCATGCTCCTTTGCACGTTAGGTGGGAAACTATAGAACTTGTCATTAACTCCCAGAAGTGGCACAGCATACAGACAGGAATGGATTCAAGAAATCTTTAGAGACATTCATTAGAGAAACATTCCGAATGGATACCGAGGACAGTTAAACATATTTCAAAATATGTTTACAAGTACGTGAACTTGGTTGCAGAGGGAGCAAATGCTGTTTTTCTCATTATGTAGTAACACTAGTCAACTCTATTCAACTTTAGTCACATGCCAGGCTTTCTATTTTAAGTGTAATGTCTCACAACCAAGTCTTGGAGGTATTGTTTTCCCCATGTCATAGATGAGGAAGCAGAGGCTCAAAATGAGGTGAAATAATTTGCCTGATATTACACAGTAAATCACCAGCAGGGGTGAGATTCAAACCAAGTCTGGCCAACCCCAAACGCCACGCTCTTAACCATTCTGCAGCACCCCAGAGTGTGTCCTGGAGACACGATCACATCAGGTACTCTGCAAGCTCTGGAGACAGACATGTGAGTTGGGTTTGAGTCTCAATCCTCTTACTAGCTATGAAACTCCGGGTAAGTTCCATAACCTTTTAAAGGTTTCGGTTCTCTTGTATGTAAAACAAGAATAATAATGATACACAGCTATTGCCTTGCAAAGATTAAATCAGATACTGCATATAGGCATCTAGCAGAATGTCCAGCATGTAAATAAGCACTCAGAAAATATTAGCTGGGTGGTGCCTGTGGCTCAAAGAGTAGGGTGCCGGCCCCATATGCCAGAGGTGATGGGTTCAAACCCGGCCCCGACCAAAAACTGCAACAACAACAAAAATTAGCTGCTATAGTGCTAGCTAGGGCTAAGGAATCTGTTTAATACACATTTCTTGGCTGTTACAAAAAAAGAGAAAAGAGATATAAGTAAGAGGAAAAGATAGAAAAGGGGTAGGATACGAAATTAAAATAGGAAAAAGAAATTTAGGGAATATATAATGAGGAGGAAAGTAAAAGACTTTTAGATAGTTTTCAGGTAATTCAAATTTACTTGTAAGATGTAAATTAGGCTTTTTTTATCCTGTTTCACCCCAATCCCAGGACATATTAAATTTCACTGGTAAGTGATAGTATTCTGGACAGAGAGAAGATAATACTGACCCTCCTTCAAGATGTCTACAAACACATACAATTTTCTTTTTTTTTTTTTTTTTGAGACAGAGTCTCAGTATGTTGTCCTCGGTAGAGTGCTATGGCATCACAGCTCACAGCAACCTCAAACTCTTGGGCTTAAGCGATTCTCTTCCCTCAGCCTCGCAAGTAGCTGAGGCTACAGGTGCCCACCACAACCTCCAGCTATTTTTTTTTATTGCAGTTGTCATTGTAGTTTACCTGGCCCAGCCGGGTTTGAACAGCCACCCTGGGTGTATGTGGCTGGCACTGTAACCACTGTGCTACAGGCACACACATACAATTTAAAATTAGAGTTCAGCTGGGCATGGTGGCTCACACCTCTAATCCTAGCACTCTAGGAGGCCGAGTGGGTAGATGCCTGAGCTCACAGGCCAGAGATCATCCTGAGCCAGAGCGAGACCCCTATCTCTAAAAATAGCCGGGTGTTGTGGTGGGCACCTGTAGTCCAAGCAACTCGGGAGCCTGAGGCAAGAGGATCGCTTGAGCCCAAGAGTTTGAGGTTGCTGTGAGCTGTGATGCCAAGACACTCTACCGACAGCGACAAAATGAGACTATGTCTCTAAAAAATAAATCAATAATAAATAAATAATATTAGAATTCAAAGAACCATGAGACAAAGCACTTTCCTTTTTTCTAGGAGAGCCAGAAACTCTGCAAGTATATTACAAGGCCACTGGGTAAAACGCAAATAGATATAACCAGAAAAGTACCCTCCTCCCTTCAAAATGATCCAAAAGGTCTTCGTGGAGATGGGAAACTCTGGAAGCCTCTGAAAGATAACTGCAAAGGTAGGCGGCTGGTATTTTGGTAAAATATAATGTCTTTAAATAATGTGTTGTCTTGGCTTGGTGCCCATAGCTCAGTGAATAGGGTTCAAGCCCAGCCCGGACCAGCTAAACAACGACAACTGCAACCCAAAAATAGCCGAGCACTGTGGCGGGCGCCTGTAATCCCAGCTACTTGGGAGGCTGAGGCAAAAGAATCACTTACACTCAAGAGTTTGAGGTTGCTGTGAGCTGTGACGCCGCGGCACTCTACCGAGGGCAACACAGTAAAACTGTCTCAAAAATAATAATAATAATGTGTTCTCTTAATTGCATCACATATTTTTTTTTAAGTCTCTGCTTGTTCTCTCTCCAAGCAGACTGCAAGCCTCAACAGAGCACGGTTTGTACTCTGTTTCCTTGAACCCTGTAATGACCCACCTAATTATGGTAGGAACTAAGTCAGCACTGAATAAATACACTCCAGCTGGGCTCAGTGAGCAGATTAAACGGTTAAAGTTTAAAACAGAGTCCTCCACATATAATCAACGCTGAGTCCCTCAACTGTACATTTTTGTCTCAGTAAGACATAAGCTGTGACCCAGGACAGGAGTAATTTGCAGAAATATTTCTGGATCACTTGAATGAAAGTTCTTAGAAACAAACTACACCAGGCCATCCTTTGCAATGCTCCTGAACCCTCTGTGGGAAACAAATAAGCTTCCTGGTTTGTCTGTAAGGAGCCTGTACGAGGATAACAAACTAAATTGTCTCTAATGGGACCCCACGGCCCTACACTCTGGAGCTGATGTGATGGTTTATTCATTTTCTTTTTTTTGATGGTTTATTCATTTTCTCAGAGGTGCCAAACAGAATCCTCAGCCTTGCAGCGACCACTCTGCCGTATTGGTTATCTTGATGAATACTGTGGCATGCTGTATAAGTCTTCTCATATAAAATCCCCTCCCAGGCTTCACAGGAGGAATCTCTTTCCTCTCCTGCCTGTTAATGGGAAAGTTGCCGACAACAGTGAGAGAGGAAAGGAAAGATCCTGTACATACTCTGAACGCCAAAATGGACTTTTCTTTAGATTCCGAGTTACCATCAGCTGTCACTCAACAAACTGCCAGATCACACAGCTGGAAACTAGGTAATATATCATCAGTTGCTCCTAACACAGAAAATAAAGCCAGGGCCAGAGAGGACAATCAGAATGATGCTTCTCCGTATAGACTGATGGAGCAAGAGACGTTCAAGGGCTTTCAATGACACTGTGGACACCCAGGCCCCAGCTCTCGGCTGACGAGCTAAGGGCCTCCTGCCACAGTGGTGTGGGCCTTGCTCCTCCCACAACCCCCATGACAGAGGTGGCCACAGAGCACAAAGAGTGGACTGTATGTGACTCCCTGCACTGGTGATAATGCAACAAAGCATATTAAAATGCAGGTAGGAGAGAATGACTTACAGAGGGCCAACGAGGAATGTACTCCAACTTTTTGGAGTACGTAGTACTGGTACTTACGTACACCAGCACTAGTACTGATACTAGCACCTAGTCACCACCAGCAGTATAGGGTACACTGTTGTAGAAAACCACTTGCCCCAGGGGCAGGAAGCTGGGAGCCAGACTCTGATGTCACTAGGGTAGCCACGAGTGCCCGGTCCCCCCACCCCACCTGCCCAATTGCAGAGGGCAAGTTCAGGCCCTTTTCTTCCCACTTACCTTTTGGGCTGACTGAAGCCTAAAGTTTGCAATCAAACACAGGAGATTGTTCCCTCGGGTAAATGATCCCAGTCCAGACACCGCCCTGTGGGAGTATGCAGGTGCCACATGAGGAGCTCAGGGGGGTGAAAACTCCCCCAGAATGACTCCGGTTTGGTACGGGTACCGTTGGGTTGGCTCCTGACATAATTCTAATTCCAGTAAGGAGAAAACGGATATCCAGCCCAGGATTCTGCCCGACAGTTACTCTGAGAAACGTGAAGCAGTAACTGCCCTCCATGTCACTGTGCCTGCTCTCTCCGGACCCCGAAGCTCCAACACGTGTCAACTAACTTCATTTACATATATGACCTTTTCATTAAAAGATTTCAAGGAGAAAGGGAGGTGAGAGGAAAGAGATGAGATACTTTAGTTCCCTTCAGCATTTTTTAGTTTCGGAGGATAGAAAAATGGTATCTCAAGAAGTTTCCTATCCCCCATATCTGACAAAATAAAGAAGTACCGAGAACTTAACTGCAGAGCATGAGATCCAGCTGAGTGCTCAGGCTGCAGGCTAGGCTGGAAATCACAGCCCATGTACCCTGCAGGCCTTGGCCAATGCCTCCCGCCTTCTGCCTCTCCATCAGTATCTACCCAGGGAAACTGCGAGACGTTGCTTCCTGGAAAAATACACCAAGGCATAGGACATAGGATAGCCCATGTTTTCCCTGAATCTCATTTAAAATTGGAGGGGGAGCCATTAGATGTTTCCTAGGAAAATAAAATCTGTTTATATATACCATTGACCTTGAGTGCAAATTATTTGCCTCTTTAACCAAACAGTAGAAGTCTGATTGTTATTTCATTTGTATAAAAGGGCAATAGGAGTGTTAGGAGATATTACAATACCCAGAAGAAAAAAAAAATCATTTTATCATAAGGACATTTGCACTAGATTATTTTTGCAGCTCAATTTACAATCACGAAGACATGGAATCATCCAAGTGCCCATAAACCCATGAAAGGATTAATAAACTGTGGTATGTATAAAAAGTGGAGACTTTACATTTTTTGTATTAACCTGGATGGAGGTGGAGAACCTTTTCTTTAGTAACATGTCACAAGAATGGAAAAGCAAGTGTCCAATGTATTCAATACTAATGTGAAGCCAGGAGATGAACTAATTCATGCCCACACAAGAGAAAAACTCAATTTAATTGAGTAGGAGGGAGGGAGGAAGGGAGAGGAAGGAGGAGGAGGGAACTGGTGTGCCCCCACCTAATGGGCACATGTAAGAGTGTATGGCACACCTCCTGGGCACAGCTACAACACGGACCTTACCCAACAAATGCTAACACTGTAACCTAATGGTTTGTGCCTTTGTATTAATCTGAAATTAAAAACAGAGATGTTACAGGTACCAGGGTACCCTTCCGTGCTCTGCTCTTATATCTGACTTCAAAAAACACTTCATCTCAGCCAAAGCAATGACTCATTCCGGCCACCAGGGTTACAATAGAAGCTTCATTTAAGTGAAGCAAACAGTACAATAGTCCTTAGAAAAAGTCAGGTCTAGCATTTCTGGAAGATTCATTAAATTAAAATCAGTGAAGAAAATGGAAAATGACTGCTGTCACTCTACGTTAAAGAGAGATGACCAAACCACAACCGGAAGTACCAAAAGCTTTAGTTCAGACTAATCAGTAAATATTTTTGCATTTGTTTGGCTTTGGTGGTTGTTTTATTTCGTTTTTTTGGCATTGATGAAATATAAAATAGGCATTGGAGCCCTGGAGAGTTTCAGAAAGTCTGAGCTTATCCTATAATTACTAGCAACTATGTAACAATAATAATGGGTTGAGAGTAATTTAATTTAGCTTCATTATTTGCATACACTCAACAATTATTTACTGCCTATCCACTATGAGAAATATTTTATAAAAAATACTAATATATCTAGTACAGAGATGGGAACCTGCGACCGACCATAAAGCCATATGTAGCCTTTAACTGAATCCAAATTTTACAGAACAAATCCTTTTATTTTTATTAACACATTTTTTGTCTTTTATATTTTTATTTTTTAAATGAATGTATTTAAAATGCCAAAGAACAAAATAAGTTTCAACAAAATCATCCTCCCAGATTGACCAACACAATTAGAACATTAGTAAGCCATAAAGGCTAAATTGGTGGTTGCTATGCTTATGATTTAATTTGAACCTCGCCTGCCTGACTGGCACCACCAGCGCAGAGGGCTGGTTGGAGAGAGTTTCTGGGTTCTAGGACTCCAGTCTGTTATCAGCTTTTGACAATGGTACACTGTGTTTCTGTTCCAAGTGGAATTTCTGAATAGCTGCATAACTTGACAATATTTTTAATTCTATGTGTTTAATGACCCATCATGTCAAAGAGAACGCTGAAGGAAGAAAACAGATGTTTTAAACGAGGACTGAGAATTGCAGTATTATCTTGTTTCTGCTAAAGATAAGATAATTTGCTTGCTTTGTGATACTGCACTATCAATACTGAAGAAATTCATTGCTCACCAGTATCATGATACTCATAAGGGCCAGAAATACTTTAAATTAGAGGGAAAGGCATGAGAAGTCGTATTGCAGAAATTAAAAGATGAAGAGCAAAAGCAAAGATGATTCTTTCAAGCAGCAATTAAAAAAATGGTGTCATTGAAGCAACTCATATACTTGGGGGAAAAGGGAAGCCATTCAGTGGTGCAGAAACTGTTAAAAGAATGTATTGTGGACACTGTAGGATGCTCAGACCTTGATAACATTTCAAAGTACAAACAAATACCTCTTTCAGGGAGAACCATAAGTGATCGGCAGCATGAATTAGCCACCAATTTAACAGAACGACTTCACATAATATTTCAAAAAGAAAATACAGAACAAGAGGGAAACCGGGGTTAGAGAATGCTTTCCCCGTGTCTCCGGCGCGTCCATGACCAACCTTGACTAAAGCCCAGGTTTCCTGGCTCCACCGAGCTCCCACCCAGGCCCCGGCCCTGCTGCTCGCGCCAGTGAGAGGCTGGAACCCCGAGTCCTCCCGCAGGCTCCGGTACCCGGCGGCCCCACGGGTCCCCGCGGTGAGCGCGGCATTACCATGGCAACGGCGGGTAGGTTCCGGCCGGTAAGTTGGCCCGACGGACCGGAGTCGCCAGGGCCTCGGACTTGGCCCTGGTGTTAGGGTTGGACTCCAGGCAACGGTGCTCCAGGAACAAGGTCAAGGGAGGCTTTTCTGCGACCCCAGCGGGGATCCAAGAAGGGTCGTCTGGAGGCTACAGCAAAGCCCCAGACTGCGTTCGAAGCCGCCGCCACTCCGGCGACTCCGCCCTCTTAAAGGGGCAAACCTGTTTCTATCCCGCCGACACAAAGACACTTCATTCTCCAGCCTTCCGCCTGGCCTTAAAGGGAAAACGGATGGGCTCTTGGTCGCCCCCCAGCGGCCCCCTCCCGTCCAGAGGGCTGGTTCAACACGCGTTCAGATGGAAGTGAGGCTGAAGAATCTTGGCTTTCGACGCTACGTCCGTCCCCCCCACCCCCTTTCTTGTGTCGAGCACACTAGGGACTGGGCACTGCAGCATGACTTCATTCATCCCAGGACTCACCTGCTTGGTTTCTCTGTCTGTTCATCCATCCGTCCATCCACCCACTCACTCATTCTTGCAACACACATTTATCAAGCAAAGATGCTCTTGGTCTGGCTCTTTTTATACATTGTTGTTGTTAGAGTTGCACTCTGTTGCCCTTGGTAGAGTGCAGTGGCGTCATAGTTTACAGCAACCTCAAACTCTTGGGCTTGAGCAATCCTCCTGTCTCAGCCTGCCAAGTAGCTGAGACTACAGGCACCTGCCACATCGCCTGGCTAGTTTTTCTATTTTTAGCAGAGAGGAGTCTCACTTCTACTCAGGCTGGTCTTGAATTCATGAGCTCAAGCGGTCCTCCTGCCTTGTCCTACGTATGCTAGGATTATAGGTATGAACCCCTATGGCCAAGAAGCCTTCTTTTTTTTTTTTTTTGTGGCTTTTTTTTTGGCCGGGGCTGGGTTTGAACCCGCTACCTCCAGCATATGGGACCGGCACCCTGCTGCTTGAGCCACAGGCGCTGCCCCCAAGAAGCCTTCTTTAACTGCCTCAAGTTTCCTTGTCTTTAGTTTCCTGTCTTTAGGGCCTACCTGCATTTTAGCTCAGATCTATTGTATGCCCGGTATTGCCTTCAAATTCCTCTTACTCTTCCCTGCTGGACTTAGAACCTCTTTAGGGCAAGACTGTAGCTCTTCAGCTTCATGAACCAGCACCTGATACATTGAAGACACTCAGGAACCATTGTTGAATGACTTAATGCCTTTTGTCAGGAGGCAGTTTGAATAAATCTGTGCAACTCCATACTCACTTCCACACATTTGAAGTTGCTAGATGAAGAGCTTACCTTTGGGATAAAGGAGGGCACACCTAAAGAGAGAGTGTGTGTTTGGTTTAAGTTTGAAGACAGCATGCTGCATTGGCTATTGACTTAGACAAATCTTGATTTATATTTGACTCAGCTGCTAAGTGGCTATGTGACCTTGAGTAAGTTACATTACCCCTCTGAATCTTAGCTGCCTGCCTCATCTCTAAAAGAAGAATAATGCCTGTTTCTTAAAGCATTATGGGATAAAAGTTAATGAACTGAAATGGCAAACTCCATGCCTACCCCACTGACAGGGCCTCAACGAAAGGGGGTTCCCTTCTCCCCCTACTTGAGTTTGCAAAATGTGCTGGGAATTGTTATGGGAACCACATGGCTTGGGTTTGTATCTATTGCAGCATATTTGCAAATACATTTCACCCTAATTTGTATTTTTATGGAAAAAAAAGAAAATACAAATCAAAGTATTTGATTGCTTTGGATGAATCAACTGATATGCTGATGGTGCAGGTTTTATAATTCCTTCGGGTCATAACAGATTGTCTTTGCTATGAAGAATTGCTCACTTTGGACACTCTTGAGAACAAATACAAGGAATAGATACTTCAACAACTTTCAAGATAAATGTCATGAAGTTAAACTGAATTTGGTAAATTTAGGGAGTGTATGTATAGATGATGCACCTTCCATGACAGGAGAACATGAAGGGTTTATCACAGAGATTAAAAAAGAATATTAACAGATCCAGATGCTCTCATTTGTTTATATTTTCATATGATTTTTTAAAATTTCATGATTTTAGAGACTGCCCATATTTTGTTTACATAAATATGTAAACATATTTACAATATTTGCAATTAGTACAAAAACAGTGTGCAAATTGAGTCAAAGTTATAACTGTGCCCATAACTGTCACCCAAGATAGTGTGCACTGTACCCAAAAGCTGTGAATTTATCTATCATTGAGATTTATTTCCATATGTGCACTTAAGAGTTGCTCCATTGGTTCCAATTTGATATTGAGCACATGTGTTTGTTTCTCCATTCTTGTCATATATCACTTAGAAAAATGGTTTCCAACCTGGCTTATTGTACCCTCAATGAATCCCCAACAATAATACAGGTGAAACTTACTACATGCAGAATACAAATGCCTACATACAGTAACTAAGAACATGCCATGAAGGCTACATTGAACAGTTTGATGAGAATATATTTCAGCTTGTATATGAAACCCGCACATTGTACCCCCTGATTGCACTAATGTACACAGCTATGATTTAACAATAAAAATAAATTAATTAAAAAAATAAAATAAAATAAAATCTGACTTTATCCTAAAAAAGAAAAATGAATCCCCAACAATAAAAAAAAAATGGTTTCCAGTTCCATCCAAGTTGCCACAAAAGATCATTTCTTTTCATTGTACCTTGCATCAGAAAAGTCTCTGTGTTAAATCTACCATTTTAAGTGATACTTTGCAATAAGTTATAAGTATTTTTTTTATTAAATCATAGCTGTGTACAATCATGAGGTACAATGTGCTGGTTTTATATACCATTTGAAATATTTTCATCAAATTGGTTAACATAGCCTTCGCCACATTTTCTTAGTTATTGTAAGTTATAAGTATTGTTAACTACATCTGTGCAAATATAATGTGGCATCGTCAGTTTTGTAACATGCTAATGTTGAATGATGAAGCAATCAGTGAGGATTTGCCATATCATTCTACAGTATATTAGCTATCGCAGGGACAGGTGCTAGCCAAAATTCTGTCTCTGCAAGAATAGATAGTTAAATTTTATGGAGAACAGAATCAACAATGTCAATTATTGAAGATTTCTATAGGTATGCAGCATTTCTGTGTGATAACATGTCAAATCAAAATGACCAGAATATTTCTTTGCAAGTCTATGTAAGACCTGTGGCCAAAAACACAAGTATTTCAAACAAGGCTATCTTTTTTCAAAATAATTCTTCTTCAAGAGGAAATTTCAGATGTACATTTTCCCCAGTTAGCAAAGGCCATTGCTGAGCAGGATAATAAATGCCAATCATTCGAAGAATACACAGCTGTTATACGCCTATTAACTGGAGAATTCAATGAAAGGTTCGCTGACTGTGCAAGCCATGACATCACACCCAAATTAGCATTTCAGTTTTACCTAGTTGATATCACCAAGTCAGCTAAGAACTACAGATGGAATTGACTGAGCTTTCAGTAGATGACATTTAAGTCATTGTCTGAAGCTAAGAAAGAGCCAATTGAATTATGGGAAAACACAGCCTCAGCAATATGCCTGAAAAATGCTTGCTTTCTTTTCAACCACTTATTGCTGTGAATCCACATTCTCCCACCGAACCCAATCAAGATTCCCTGAAGGTCACAGATGACTGATACCCATCTAGAGTATCAAGTGCAACTGCAGACCTCCCTACTGCAACCAAATACTAAAACGGTGTCCAACAAAGAGCAGACACAACAAGGTCTTTAAAAGGTTAACTTTAAAATTAACAGTGTTCATTTTTTGCAATTAAGTATATAGATTTTTATAAAATAATGTACATGTTTAAGTATATCTAATTGAAGTTTCCTGAATTTAGTCTTATGTGATTAAAGCTAAATTAATGGGGCCTTCCAACATGAAAAGGTTCCCTGCCCCTACCCTAATATATAGAAACTGGTACGTCCCCTAAGAAGGGGTGGTTATTTCAAGGAGGGAATGAATGATCATTTCTAGATGAAGAGGGCTTTCTGGTAAAAGGGGAAATGAACTGAAATGTGGGATGAATGAATGTGGGAATGAATGAAATGTGGGATGCTCCGAAATCAAGGAAAAGTCTTTCTGAGTAATGAGCACAAAGAAATAAAGGTGAGAAAAGGCAGGGAGTCAGGGAGCAGTGGGTAATTAAGACTGCCTGATGCAGGCTCCGGGACTGTAGCACAGTGGTTACAGCGCCAGCCACATGCACGGAGGCTAGTGGGTTCAAACCCAGCCCAGGCCAGCTAGACAATGACAACTGCAGCAACAAAAAAAAAAAAAAAAAAAAAGCTGGGCCTTGTGGCAGGTGCCTGTAGTCCCAGCTAATAAGGAGGCTGAGGCAACAGAATGGCTTAAGCCCAAGAGTTTCAGGCTGCTGTGAACCAGGGCACTCTACCGAGGGTGACATAGTGAGACTGTCTCAAAAAAAAAAAAGACTGCTTGAAGCAAAAGGAACTCAATTACGTTGGGAGGGACAGTATAGGATCGTGACACAGTTACTAAGTACCAGGGAAATGAGTTCAGCCTTCATAATCTGTGAGTGAGGGGTATATTCAAAACTTTAACAAAGAGAGCAGGACAGGGAGTGAAGAAACGGGGAAAGGGAACTCAAAGGATAGGGATAGGGTCCTGGAGGCCCATTTTGGGGGGAGGGGGAATTTGAACAATTAACTCCTTAGTTGCTGGACTGTAAGGTGAGGTGGAAGTCCCAGGAAGGGTTAGAACAGCAATTGAGGGTTTAAAAGAAGTGACCATTAACTAAAGAATACACAGTATTTGTGAATTTTACAAATCATTATAGCCATCCTGGTGTATACTACCTGAACTTTAGCAATAAGGTAAAAAAAAAAAAAAAAAGATAAAGAAAAACATATATATATCAAAAACCTATATAAACATTGGGTCTGCAGATTGAACCTGCCAGCCTCGGTGTATGTGTCCAAGGCCATAACCACTGTGCTACAGGCGCCAAGCCGCCACTGCCAATCCTTTTGTCTTTTTATTTTACTTTCTAGGAAGTTTCTCCCACATCAACTCCCAATCCTTCTAATGAGCAATCTGCTTCTTAAATGATTAATTGCAAGAGCTCTTTCTTGACAGCATCCTACGCTTTTTTCACGCATGCACTCCTCTTATCTGAGAATTCAGCTAGATTTTCTTTGAAGTTTTCTTCTGTTCCTTGCTTTTCTTCTCATTCCTTTGAGTTCCCTTTTCCTGTTTCTTCACTCCGGTTTCTGCCTTTCATGCTGGGGGCTTTCATAAAAGCCTAGTGATTCTGCTTGTCAATTCCTATTTAATAATGAAGCACGGAAAATCTGATTTGGACCAACCATGGTGGCTCCTACCTACGATCATGGCTCTCTGGGAGGGCATGGTGGGAGCATTCCTGCAGGCCATCCTGGTGTATACTACCTGAACTTTAGCAATAAGGTAATTTAGGAGTTCAAGACCTGCCTAAGAAAGGGTGAGACCCCATCTCTACAAACAGCGAAAAAAAATCAGCAGGGCAACAGAGTGGGACTGTTGTTTCAGCTACTCTGGAGGCTGAGACAGGAGGACGGTTAGAGTCCTGAAATTTGAGGTTGCAGTGAACTTCGATGACACCACTGCACTCTATACTGGGTGACAGAGCATCCCCCCAACCCAAAAAACAAAATCTGATTTGAAGCTAGTACATGATATAAACTGGTGTGTTTTGTTTTCTTTTTAATATAGCGTATAAGTTAATTTATAGGCTAAGTTGCTGTAACAAAGCGGCCCCCAAATACAGTGGTTCACTCAGGTTAGGAGTTAATTTCTTGCTCTTTTAACCTTCCGTAAACCGTTGAGTGTGAGTGGGGCAGGACACAGAGGTGCTGCTCTTCCAGGTTAGTGGCTCTGCCGTCTCCTGAAGGCCTTGTTCTTGCCCGTGGAGTTGAGGTTGCCTCACCAGTACCTTGTCCATTCTCCATCCTCCGGGCCAGTGGTATGCTATGAGATCTTAGATGTGCCACCAATTTTTTTAAAGATCATTAAGTAATTTTCGAAAGGATTTTAAAGCACAGTAAGTAAATTCTCTTTTTCTTTTTTATTTTTTTGACACAGAGTCTCACTATGTCACCCTGAGTAGAGTGCTGTGGAGTCACAGCTCACAGCAACCTCAAACTCTTGGGCTTAAGCAATTCTCTTGCCTCAGCCTCCCAAGTAGCTGGGACTACAGGCGGCCACCACAATGCCCAGCTATTTTGTTGTTGTTGTTGTTGCAGTTGTCATTGTTGTTTTAGCTGCCCCTGGCTGAGTTCGAACCTGCCAGCCTCGGTGTATGTGGCTGGGGCCATAACCACTGAGCTATGGGTGCCGTCTATTCTTTTTTGATCAACATAATCTAAGTCTGCCATGAAAATTTAACTAGAGGTTCAAGTGTGCCATGAGATAAAAGCAGTTGAAAAACACTGCACTAGGGAGCAAAAGAAAGGCAAGGACAAACATGTTTCTTTCTTTCTTTTTTTGGGGGGGGGGGCAGGGCTGGGTTTGAACCCACCACCTCTGGCGTATGAGGCCGGCGCTCTAACACTTTGAGCCACTAAACTGGGAAGAGTTTAGTTAGTGATCACATCTTGCTGTAGGGAGCCTGGGATACACAGACCATCCAGGCAGCCACGTTATTTACCAGCACTTGGGAGAGTTCTTTTAGTAAAAAGTAGAAAGGCAGAGTGGGGGACATCAGGGCTTCTCCATATTCAGGATTCTCAAGTATCAGCACCTGGAGGTTTTTCTCGGCTGTCCACGTGTTCTAGGGGCAGAGCCTCCAGCCTGCACCACTGAGCCAGGTGGCTCATCTTCACTGTTTAAGTGTGCAAACTCACACTTACCGCCTCGTTTTTGCCTAGGGATCCTCACTCTTTTCCTCCCCGTTACTGGTATCTCAGAGTCTGGTGTGGTCCTCTGGTTGCATTTTTCCAAAGAATGGACTTCTGGTCTTATTCAGTGGCAGAGGTAGCCTGGGTCCCTGACTGTGTGGAACGGCCATGGAGACTGGGATCCGAGCACTCCTTGGACGAATCTCCTCCTGAAATCCCTACCCTTGCCTCCCACTGCCCCTATCTCCTGTGGTTTCCTTTTCACTTTTATTTTTTTTTAAACAGAGTCTCACTCTGTTAACCCAGGTAGAGTATTGTGGCGTCATACCTCACAGCAACCTCAAACTCTTGGGCTCAATTGATCCTCTTGTCTCAGCCTCCCAAGTAGCTAGGACCATAGTATAGTAGGTACCCACCACAACACCTGGCTAGCTTTTCTATTTTTAGGAGAAATGGGTCTCGCTCTTATTCAGGCTGGTCCTGAACTCCTGAGCTCAAGCAACCCAGCTAGGATTATAGGTGTAAGCTACAGCGCCTGGCCCTCCTGTGGTCTTTTATTTCTGGGCTTTTCAGGGCTTCTTTGGGTGCTCATCCATGCATGAACTTGGGCTTGACCTTCATACTCTCTCTCCAGATCCACGCCATTGTTCAGTCTCCACAAATCCTAGTTGAGACTTACGCATGTCTCTTAGCATCAGCGGAGCGAAGCCTGCACGTCTGTTTCTCGTTCTCTATTATTTAGGGGATTTGAAAAAGGAGAAGGAAGTGAAAATAGCTTCACTATCTTGAAGTTACTTTCTACTATCTTGAAAATGGAATTTTTTTCTCCATCCGTATATGATGCTATCACTGGAAATTTTATCTCTAGCCACAAATATCCATTTGCTTAAAATAGAGACAGTTTTATTTTTCCGTTCATCCTGTGGGTGTATACTCATGATCTCCACAATGTAACCACTAATTGTATTTCAAGTGATCTTTAAAAGGCTTATTGGCAATGATGATCCAAGATTCCCAACTGTGATGTCATCCCCTACCCCAAATACTTACGAAACCCATATTGGATTGCTTTGTCTCCTTTTCGAATGACCTGCGTACGCACACTCTCAGGGACAGGGTTAGGACCTGCGTGCGCACACTCTCAGGGCCAGGGCCAGGACCTGCGTGCGCACACTCTCAGGGCCAGGGCCAGGGCCAGGACCTGCGTGCGCACACTCTCATGGCCAGGGCCAGGACCTGCGTGCGCACACTCTCAGGGACAGGGCCAGGACCTGCGTGCGCACACTCTCAGGGACAGGGCCAGGACCTGCACGCGCACACTCTCAGGGACAGGGCCAGGACCTGCGTGCGCACACTCTCAGGGACAGGGCCAGGACCTGCGTGCGCACACTCTCAGGGACAGGGCCAGGACCTGCGTGCGCACACTCTCAGGGACAGGGCCAGGACCTGCGTACGCACACTCTCAGGGACAGGGTTAGTTTCAGGCTACTGTGTTTACTTTGTGGTTCCAAATAAAGTAATTCACAAAGTGCCCTGTAATATGACTGATTTTTTAAAACCTAACTATAAAGGCCATTCTTTTTATTCCAGGAGATTAATTTAGGGGAACAAAACTCACTTTACATTTTGGCAGGAAAGAACTGGACTCTCTTCCGCCTTCCTGTTTTGTTCATACGAGGCCAGGAACACAGAACACCCTCCCTGGCTTCTTCCTCTGGCCAACCCCTACTCATTTCAGGTATCACCTCCTCCAAGAAGCCTTCCTTGACTGTCTCCCAGAGCTCTATGGAAGGCTGATCAGGTGCCGCACCTGTGTTTCCATGGCACGTGCTGTTATATGTAAACAGCATTCACTATACTGTGGCCACAAGTTTGTTTGTCATTCTCCCCAGCTAATGCACAAGCTCCTAGAGGGCAAGGTCCACGCCATATTTATCGTTACGTTCCTAGCACCTATAAACCATGCCTGGACACAGCAGTTGCTAGTTACATATTCATAACTTCCTGAATGAATAAGAGAAATGCTGGTTTCCAAGGCCAATGAAAGTCTCTCCATGAAATCAGAGGCAGAGGAATTGGAAGGGATAGTTTATCTTGGTTCCTTTCATCCATTCCATATTAACTGAGCAAGCATAGAAAACTTTAGAAAGACTCAATTAAATAGAATTTCAGAAAATAAAGTTGATCTTCAAGAATTAAATCCTTGATTGATGGTCACATAAAAAGATGCATAAACCTGTGCTTGGAATATTTGTTGTAGTCAAAGCCTTTGGGTTGTAATGAGCAGAAATCCATCCAGAGGGTTCATGGACCCAGAAAGCACACAGGCCATGCTGGACTAAAGTGTTATAGAGGGCAGGAAAATTTTTTAAGCACTTTGGTCTATCATCTGTCCTTTTCCACGTGTGGACCAGATACATGGAAGAAAATAGCAACAATCTTAAACTTGGAGTTTGTAGGCCGAACAGCTGACTGAAAGATCTGAGCTCCCCTCCTGCTTATAACCCCTGCAGCAGCCACAATGAGGCTCCCCATCATGCTGACAGCGTGGCAGGATGTCTCGGAAGCAGGGTGGATGTGCACAGGGACTTAATCACAGCTGCCGGAACGGAACTCTTGGGGGTGCAACACGGTTACCCAGACCTGTATGTAGGAATAAGTTCTTGAAATGTAAAGGAATGACCCGAAGTCACAGAAGACAAACCTGATAATCTGCTTTCAGAAGATCAGGCATGCAACTGGCTAAACAGAAGAGGAACCCTGCAAGGAACAAGAAAGAGGTGCTCAGGGAGAAACTTAAAACAAACACAACGCAGAGAGAGAAAGGAGGGGGGGGAGGAAGGAAGAGCAGAGAGAGGGAAGGAGGGAGGGTAGGGGCCTTGGTGTGTACCACACCTTTTAGGGGCAAGACACGATTGTAAGAGGAACTTTACCTAACAAATGCAATCAGTATAACCTAGTTTCTTTTTTTTTTTTTTCTTTGCAGTTTTTGGCCTGGGCCTGGGTTTGAACCCACCACCTCTGGCATGTGGGGCCGGTGCCCTACTCCTTGAGCCACAGGTGCTGTCCTATGACCTGGTTTCTTGTACCCTCAATGAATCCCCAACAATAAAAAAATAAATAAATAAAATAAAAAAACACAACTGTGAAGATGGGTTTGTGTGTTTGTTCCTCCAGGGAGTATCTATGGAGGTACCCCACTCTCCCAGCCCCAGGGTGTGTCCGGAGGCCTCCCTGTGCCACGCCCTTTGGGCAGGGTACTGTCTAGCAGGGTACAGTTCTCACCCATCTCTCCACTTTATGAGGTAGGAAATGATGTCATTTATTATAAACCGTTCCATGTGCCTTCTGAAATGAGGAAGGTCTACATATTTAATAAACGAATATGATGTCTTACAGCACTTTATGCTCAGTGCCGAGTATGTGCCTACAGCATCTAAGAGAGAGGAATAAAAAAAAAAATAAATGAAATTAAAATATCTGGAGTTTAATTGCCTTTTTAAAGTCCGATGAAAAAACTTGTCATAGGTTTAATAATTTCTCACGACTTTCGTCTGATTCATTTCACACACAAACTTCAATAGAGCCGACGTCTGATTGTACTTTTTAAAGTTTTCCTATTCCCAAAGTCTCTACATTTTCAGGTAATTGTAAGATAAAGCCTTGTATGTTAGTCTAGTGGTGGCAGACAGGTGCCTAGAGCGGGGTGGAGCAGAGTCCTAGGAGATTTTTAGCTAAATGCCACTCAACTCTGATGGTGGCTGATTTTGTCTTTATAAAGTTTTATTTAACTTGACAATATGCATCCTATTTCTAGATTGGGACCCCCTTTTTTTTTTTTTTTTTTTGTAGAGACAGAGTCTCACTTTATGGCCCTCGGTAGAGTGCCATGGCATCACACAGCTCACAGCAACCTCCAACTCCTGGGCTTAAGCGATTCTCTTGCCTCAGCCTCCCAAGTAGCTGGGACTACAGGCGCCTGCCACAACACCCGGCTATTTTTTGGTTGCAGTTCAGCCGAGGCCGGGTTTGAACCCGCCACCCTCAGTATATGGGGCCGGCGCCTTACCGACTGAGCCACAGGCACCGCCCGGGACCCCTTTTTTTTTTTAAGGTGAAAAGATGACCTGAATTCACTCCAGGTTCAGTACTGCTTATTAAACACATTTAGGTGACATTTAGGCCACTGCTCATTTTGGCTAAACTTGGAGGGAAGTGAGAGTTTATTTTTTTTTTTGGTTTTATAACTTTATTTGATGTGTTTGCCGATCACTAGTTAGTTCTCATCTGCACTGCCTGTCTGTAGATTTTTAAAGTGGTAACAGGTCCTTAGGTAACCAAAGTATAGAGCTTGTTTGGTGAATCCTCATCTTCCTTACATTTTCTGGACAACTGCACACGGATACGGTATGGGACATTCCTTATGCCTTTGGCCAGATGGCTTTGTTGAGCCTGGCATCAATGCACACTTCTGGAGTCCCGTCTTTTTCATGGCAAATTTCCGGATCTCTCTGAGCGCCCGAGGGGCACGCTTCTTGAAGCCCCCTCCATGGAGGCACTTGTGAATGTCTATGGTGTATTCTTGAGTCACCACCTTGTTGGTGACAGACTGGCCCTTCTTCTCTCCACCCTTCTTTGCAGGAGCCGTTCTGCCAGGCCCAAGTTGGAAAGGAAGAGCGCAAAGGACTGTGGCAGGAGGAAAGGGGAGGTTGCAAGTACCAGAAAGGGAGATTTCAATGGTGCTTTTTCTCCTTCTTGGGTGAGAGTAGATGTGGACGTCTTACGCTAAAGGTCAGTTTCCACATCTGTAAATGGAGCACAATGACACGGCCCTCACAAGGCCACGGGGAGGGACCAATGGGATGATGCTGGTTCCCCACAGTGCTGGGTACGTAGCACTGGTATATGTCTGGAGAATCTGAATCAATTTATTAAAAATAAGGGTCTTGCCCAAAGATGCCTCTATTTTTTCCCTCATGGAAGGCAACTTTTCTTAAAAACCTTTTTTTCCTCAGGATACTGAAGTACAGAAAATACAATGTAAAACAGTGGGGAATGTGAAATCTTTCTCAAAAGCAGAAGACCTGGGCGTCTTTCCCATTTCCCTCCACCTGCTCCAGCCTCACTCAATTCTGTTCTGCTGAGAAACTTCAGCCTCCATAATCTCATTTCTCCTCAGTTTCAAGGAATGATAAGAGGCCAACCAGGAGGCGGCCCTGTGTCAGAGGTGGTGTCCTTCACTCCCTGCAGGAGTGCCACATTAGAAACCATGCTTCACACACAAGCGAAGACTCAGCACCATGTGGCCCCACTGAAGTCACCTTTCTTTTTTCTTGTGGCATCCCAGTTCACAGCAATCTCAAACTCTTGGGCTTGAGCAATCCTCTTGCCTCAGCCTCCCAAGTAGCTGGGACTACAGGCGCCCACCACAATGCCCGGCTGTTTCATGGTTGTAGTTGTCACTGTTGTTTGGCAGGCCTGGGCTGGATTCAAACCCACCAGCTCTGGTGTATGTGGCTGGTGCCTTAGCCCCTTGAGTATAGGCGCCGAGCCAATTTCATTGTAGATTTTAAAAATTATGTTGAGTTATCTCTCTATTTTTTTTTTTTTTTTTTTTTTTTTTTGGCATCATAGCTCACAGCAACCTCAAACTCTTGGGCTCAAATAATCCTCTTGCCTCAGCCTCCCAAGTAGCTGGGACTCTGGCTAGTTTTTCTGTTTTTAGTTGAAAAGGGTCTCCCTTTTGCTCAGGCTGGTCTTGAACTACTAAGCTCAAGCAATCCACCCGCCTCAGAGTGCTGGAATTACAGGAGTGCACCACCATGCCCGGCCTATTGCGTTATTTCTCAATTGGCCATCCACACATAGCACCCTTCCATTCATTCACAGTACTATCGTCCATTTGGGCTGCTAAAACAAAATACCATTGACTGGGTAATTTATTAACAACAGAAATTTATGGGCAGTGCCTGTGGCTCAAAGGAGTAGGGCGCCGGCCCCATATGCCAGAGGTGGTGGGTTCAAACCCAGCCCTGGCCAGAAACTGCAAAAAAAAAATAAAAATTTCTTTCTTACAGCTCTAAAGTCTTGGAAGTCCAAGATCAAGTTGCCAGAACCTTCAGTGTCTAGTGAGGGCCTTGCTCCTCAGGGGTCGTGCTTTCTCGCTGCTCTCGCACATAGCAGAGGGCAAAAGAGGAACAAATCCCGTATCCTCAAATGATGGAAGGGATGGAACGGCAAAAGGCCTCCAGCCATTCGTGAATCCCATTCCGGAAGGCAGAGCCCTCCCGACCCAAACATCTCTCAAAGGCCCCACCTTCTAATGCTATCTTGAGATTAAGTTCCAGCAAATGAATTTCAGAGGGACATAAACATTTAATTTTAAAACCTAGCAATGTGCTACTGAAACAACCTGTCTCCTCTGTTTTGTTTATCCTATCACAATTTATTTTGCTTATGCCTACAAGCATAATCTTCCTACCTCACCACTGTCCTGGTATCATTGTGAGTTCTTACATTTGCAGATAACCTTATGTGTGACTTTCCATACATATCCCACAATGGTTTTTCTCATTTTATCTCCATGACATCTCTGTGAAATGTACTTGCCACCCGACAGATAAGAAAACTTAGGCTCAAGGATTTTATGTGATGACTCCAAAGTCTCATAGTTAATAAACAGCAGGCTTGAAACAGGAACCTTGAACTCCTGGGTTTCAGGTCATCATCCTTCTATCACAACTCACTTTCCACTCAGCTGCATAAAATGCCATCGGATGTTCCCTACTGTCCTCGTGATTAGCTCCACAGCCTCAATGTGCCTTTCCAGAGGCTCCTCAACCTGCCGTCCACCCCGGTCTGACCTCCCCTCCTTCCCTCTCCACCACACATGAGCTGCCCTTCACAGGGAGATCGGCCCCTGACTCTCCTCCTACTTCCCTCGTACTTGACCAAAGTCTCTTTAGCCTTCTAGGCTCAGCACAAGAATCTGACAGTTATAATCTTCCACCAAAAGCAATTAATGTCTGGATTACACATTTTAACATTTAATTATGTTTAATATAATTTACAATAAACTGTGGTTGCTAAATTAAGTGTCAAATTCTAGTTTTTGTATTTTTTTTTTCTTTTTTGAGACAAGAGTCTCACTCTGTTGCCCTAAGTAGAGTACTGTGGCATTGTAATAGCTGCAGCAACTTCAAAGTCTTGGGCTCAAGGGATCCTCGTGCCTCAGCCTCCCAAGTAGCTGGGACTACAGGCACCCGTCACAACACTCAGCTAGTTTTCCTATTTTTAGTAGAGATAGAGTCTCGGTCTTTATCAGGCTTGTCTTGCTCAGGCTGATCTCTAACCCCCAAGCTCAAGGCAGTCCATCCTCCTCGGCCTCCCAAGTAGCTGAGACTACAGGTGCCCACCATAACGCCCAGCTAGTTTTTCTATTTTTAGTAGAAACGGGGTCTCACTCTTGCTCAGGCTAGTTTCCAACTCTTGAGCTGAAGGAGTCCCTCCTGCCTCAGCCTCCCAGAGTGCTAGGCTCACAGGCATGAGCCACTGTGCCCGGCCTCCTTTCTTGTCTTTCAAGCCAGTATCCGCAGTTAGTTTCCTCACATTACCTTCTGTTGGTGTTACTACACCATAAGCCTGAAGGCACCGGCTGGCCATCCATGTTTTCATAGATTATGTTAAATCTCTCTCTCACCCACCACATTTTACAATTTTTTACCAAACACTTAACATTTCAGCACTGACCTAAATCATTACGATCTGTCTCCTCTTATGCAGAAGCAACCCTGGAATTACGGGACGGTAAGCTAGGAGGCATCTGAGAGAGAGACTAGCTAACGACCCAGTGCCCACACTGAGCGGCTGGTGAACAGAAAGGCGAGTGTCCTTCTCCGAGACCAGCGAGTTGACTGCAGAACTTGGAGCAGGGCTTGTTCTCCTAATATTCAGTCATTATTCACATCACATGGAGTTACCTCCTTTACTTCCTTCCATTTTACTTCCTTAATTTTAATTTTTTTGGGACACAAACATGCATTTGTTTTATTCACAAAACAGCCCGGTTTCCTATAACAATACAAACAACACGTTCGCCAGCAGGAAGCTGGCCACGGGCAGGGGGCTCCAGGCTGCAGAGGATAACTGGGCACCCATCCACACTGGCAGGGAACCAAGCAAAAAGCCCTTTCTTCCGTCACCATCAGAAATAAAGGACCTATTTTCTCTAAGGGAAGTAGCCATATTTCCTTAATTTTAGATGCTGTTTTCAAATTTGTTTTCATAACAAACTGTGATCTGACCCACCTGAGCCCTCAAATGAAAGAATTTCCTATTGCTAAGAGCATCATGCTGAATTATACTCAAACTCTCTCTTGCAACAGGGTGTAAAAGTGGGGGAAGAAGAAAACAGGGGGTAAGGAGAGACTCATGTTCTTCACCTTCAGTTAGAAAGTTCTGAGGTGCCCTGTTATTGGCCCTTTCATAACCCCTCACATACAATAATCTGTAATTGGGGCAATGAAGGTCAAAAAAGAGACCAGGCTCTACTACAACTACTTGGCCAAATATCAGGAACGATGATAGATTTATTGTGCTATTGCCCAAAATAAAGGAGAGAAACAATGTCATCATGAAATAAATAATTCTTTTAAAATTCTTCCTATAATCATCCAAAAGCCTTTTGAGACACAAATTATTTGTAAGACGAAAATCCCTTCCTATTCAAATAGAATCAGTTATGGGTTAAATTGTGTCCCTCCAAAAAGGATGCATTGGCGTTCTAACTCCTAGAATCTCAGAATGTGATATTAGTTGGAGACAGAGTCTTTCTAGAGGTGATCAAGTTAAAATGGGATCATTAGAGGGGATCCCAATCCAATATGGCCGGCGTCCTAGTAAAGAGGGGAAATCTGGTCACAGAGACACAGGTGAGAAGGTCAATGTGAAGACACTGGGAGAACATCCTGTAAGGACAGGGACACCTAAGGCTACCAGAAGCCCGGAGATACCACGGAGCAGAACCTGAGAGAAGCCAGCCCTTCCAGGCCTCCAGAGTCGGGAGACAATCAATTTCTGTCATTTAAGCTGCGGGATTATGGAGCTTTCTCAGAACATCCCTAGGAGACCAGCACAACATCTGATGAGGGATGAGCCTCTGACAACCCCCAGCCAAGGCCACGAGGACCCAAGTTCAGGTTAACAGAGGGACCACTTCTGAATGTCAAGGAAGTCTATCATAGCTTAACCTCCTGCAGTAAATAAATCCAAAACATTTTCCACTCCTGAATAATTTTCATATTTATACAAACATCAATTTTAAGTGATGCTTCTCTCCAAATACTACACTGCACATTTTTAAAACCAGGCTACCAAAAGCAGTCACACGTGTGCCCCCCCTCCTTCACACGCCCACGGGGTACATCCCTATATTTGGTCCTGAATATATCGGAAGCCCCCACAGTTTCTGTAACTACGATTCCAACTGATTTCTGTCAATTTTGCAGATGAGATTGGAACAGCTGCAGCTTTAATAAGCGTCATTGTCTTAAAAAGATGCTCAGAGTGAATTACAATTAAATTACAGAGCTGTTGAAAAGGGTTATAATTAGAGAATTTATTCACCACATTTACAAGGCCAGACATACTACATACAAAAAAGAAACCGAAAGCCAAAAAAAAAAAAAAGATTCAGAAACCCACTCCTCATTACTTACCTCAACAAGAAATCTAGTTGGGGGAGAGAGGAAGTTGAGTTAGTTATCATGTAAAGAGCCCACTTCCTGCAACAACAATGCTTTGTCTTTCCAGAAGGTCTTCTGTCCAGAAGTTGAGGGACAGCATCTGGTGGCCATCCAGCCCTCTTTTACAATAGAAAAAGGAGGGCCGGCAAGGTTGCCATGCCTCACCCGCAGTTACAGAGGAGCAAGGGAGGAGCTGGGACCTGGACCAAGACCAAGAGTGACTCCCTGCTGGCGGGCAGAACAAGGGAAGCAAGATCAGGACTGCCAGATCTGGGCCCTCGTCTTGCTCCCATCTGTAAGAGTATATTAATTTATCCAGCAGTTATTAATCATGCAACTCTTCTGGGAGGCTTGGGAATCGCCCTTCACTTCTCCTGTGAAAATGACACAAGGTACAAGGGAGAAAGAAAATCCTCCATTGCCATTTATCCTGGTCAGTTCTGTTACTAATCAATAATGCATTTATAACCACCAAAGAAAGATACAATTCTCTAAGTGGCCTTCAACCTCAGCATCCGAAAGATTGAGGATAGTAACACTTACGTAGTGAGCAAACTCCTTGAATTAAAAAGAAAATGCTAGCTAGATCACCAAGCATGGTTTCAATCAAGCAATCAGCAAACATCTACTGTGCTCTCTCTGTGTGGGAGACATTGGGCTGGAAACTGTTAGGGATTCAGAGAGGTGACGGCTTTACACTTGTTTCTCAAGAGCTCAGAATAATCCATCCAAAGAGACAAGAAACAAAGACAGATAAAGCAAATCAGGGCACTTCAACACAGTATGACAAACTACCAATTCATTCATATACACAAGCAAAATGGCCTCAATGTTTTATGTTCCCCCAAAATTCACGTACTGAAGTCCTAACCCCCAGAGTGTTGTTATTAGGAGGTGTAGCCTTGGGCAGATGATTAGGTCATGAGGATGGCACCCTCAAGTATGAGATTAGTGCCCTTACAAAAGAGAGCTGAAAGGCTCGGCCCCCGTAGCTCAGTGAGTAGGGCGCCAGCCACTGAGGCTGGCGGGTTTGAGCCTGACCCCAGCCTGATAAACAATGACAACTACAATCAAAAAATAGCCAGGCATTGTGGCAGACACCTGTAGTCCCAGCTACTTGGGGGGCTGAGGCAAGAGAATCATTTAAGCCCAAGAGTTTGAGGTTGCTGTGAGCTATGATGCCATAGCACTCTACTAAGGGTAACATAATGAAACTCTGTCTCAGAAAAAAAAAAGAGAGAGAGAGCAGCGAGAGACCATGTGAGGTGACAGCAAGAAGACAGCCATTTATGGAGAAGAGGGCCCTCACCAGACCCATTGCCAGCACCTTGATCTTGGACTTCCCAGCCTCCAGAACTGTAAGAAACCCTTATCTTTTGTTTATAAGCTAACCATTGTATGATACTTTGTTATCATAGCCTCAGTAGACTAAGATAAGACATCTAGAGCAAGGAGAAAATCACATGATCCTTCCCAATCTGTTTCTCACCCTTTCTTCCCTTAAAGAATCTGACCACATAAGGTGACTTTCTCTTTTTTGTCTTTGATTTTAGAGTCAGGGTTTTGTGCCCAGAGCAACAGTGGTATGATCATAGCTCAATGCAGCCTCGAACTCTTGGGTTCAAGCTATCTTCCTGCCTCAGGCTCCCTGATAGGATTTACATGGCTATGGCCACCATGCTCAGCTTTTTTTGTTATTGTTTTCTTTAAAGACAAGGTTGTCTTAAATTCCTGGCTCACCAGCCTCTGACAGTGCTAAGATTACAGGCATGAACCGCCGTGTCCAGCCCTAAAAATTTATTTCAAATGCTCATTCAACGTAACCTTCCTTTCCACTAGTTAGTGATACCTGCATTATATACAAAGCACCCATCCCTCAACCCCACTCCCATTCCCCCGTTTAAAGCCTTGCTTTGTGGAAGTGTAATAAATCTCTGGGATAAAAACTAAACATCTCTTCTTTTGCTGGGATTGAGATTAGATTGTTCTGCTTTTTCCAACTCCATAAGATGGTTCATGAGCTTGTTGATGTGCTTCTGTCTGGTTGTAGAACGGTGTCTAATGTGATAAATTTCCCTCTTAAGACTGCTGTATCCTACAGATTTTGGTAACTTGTGTCTTCATTTTTGTTATGTTTGAGAAATTTCATGATTTCCTCTTTTATCTCTTCCTGAACCCAACTATCATTCAGCATAAGGTTGTTTAATTTCCATGTCTTTGTGTGGGGATGAACATTTTTACTAGAATTGAGCAGAGATTAATGAAATTGAAAACAAAAACATCATTCAGAAAGTTAACAAAACAAAAAGTTGTCTTTTGAAAAATAAATAAATAAATAAAATCAATAAACGTTTGACCATATTAACTAGAAACAGAAAAGTAAAATCTCTAATAACCTCAATCAGAAACAATAAAAAGGAAATAACAGCAGATGCCATGGAGATACTAGAGATTATCTCTGAGTAATACAAGAAACTCTATTCCCAGAAATTTGACAATGTAGGGGAAATGGATCAATACCTGGAATCACAACTTCTCCCTAGACTGAACTAAGAAGAAACAGACCTCTTTTTTTTTTTTTTTTTATTGTTAGGATTCATTGAGGGTACAATAAGCCAGGTTACACTGATAGAAACAGATCTCTTGAACAGACTAATTTCAATAATTGAGATAAACCAAACAATAAAAAAAGTCTCCCACTAGGCTCAGCGCCTGTAGCACAGTGGTTACAGTGCCAGCCACATACACCGAGGCTGGCAGGTTCGAACCCTGCCTGGGCCAGCTAAACAATAATAATAACTGCAAAAAAAAAAAAAAATACGCAGGGCAGCGCCTATGGCTCAAAGGAGTAGGGCGCTGGCCCCATATACCAGAGGTGGCAGGTTCAAACCCAGCCCCAGCCAAAAACTGCAAACAAACAAAAAAAAAAAAAAAAAAAGAAAGAAAGAAAACTAGCCAGGCATCATGGCAGGCACCTCTAGTCCCAGCTACTTGGGAGGTCAAGGCAACAGAATTGCTTAAGCCCATGATTTGGAGGTGGCTACACTTTGTGATGCTACAGCACTCTACTGAGGGTGAGACTCTGTCTTAAAAAAAAAAAAGACTCCCAATGAAAAGCTGCCCTGGTCCAGACGGCTTCACACCAGAATTCTCTCAAACCTTCAAAGAAGAGCTTATACCCATACTGCAGAAATTATTGCAAAAAATCAATTAGAAAGGAATCTTTCCCAAGACATTCTATGACGCAAACATCACCCTGATACCAAAACCAGGATAAGACACAAGTAAAAAGAAGAACTTCAGACCAATTTCATTAATAAATATAAATACAAAAATTCTCAGTAAAATCCTTGCCAATATATTACAGCTACAAACTAAAAAAATCACTCATTAGGTGGCACCCGTGGAGTAGGGCACCAGCCCCATACACTGAAGGGGGCATGTTCAAACCCAGCCATGGTCAAAAACTGCAAAAAAAAAAAAAAAAAATTCTTCATTGTAATCAAGTAGCTTTCATCCCAGGGATGCAAGGCTGTTTTAATATACTCAAGCCCATAAATGAAATTCACCATGTCAACAGAAGCAAAAATAAAGATCATATGATCCTCTCAATAGGTGCAAAAAAACGCATTTGATAAAATTCAGCATCCTTTTTTTCTAATTAGAACAGTTAAGAATATAGGTGGCACATTTCTTAAGCTGATTAAAGCCATCTATGACAAACCCACAGCTAACATTACACTGAGTGCAGTAAAACTGAAAGCTTTTCCACTCAGAACTAGAACAAGACAAGGCTGTCCTCTATCAACACTACTATTCAACATAATGCTGGAAGTTCTAGCCAATACAATCAGGCAAGAGAAGAAAATAAAGGGCATCCAAATGGGGGCAGAGGAGGTCAAACCCTCACTCTTTGCTGATGATATGATCTTTTTATACTTAGAGAACCCCAAAGGCTTACTCACAAGACTCCTGGAAGTGATCAAAAAAATACAGCAATGTCTCAGGATATAAAATCAATGTTCACAAATCAGTAGCTTTTATGCCACTAACAGCTGGGAAGCTAATCAAAGACACAATTCTCTTCACAATAGCTCCAAAAAAATGAAATACCTAGGAATATACATAACAAAAGAGGTGAAGGCCCTCTACAAAGAAAATTATGAAACCCTAAGAAAAGAAATAACCAAAGATATTAACAAATGGAAGAACATACCATGCTCATGGCTGGGAAAAATCAACATTATGAAAATGTCTATACTTCCCAAAGCAATCTACAGATTCAATGTAATCCCCATTAAAATACCATCATTAGACTTTCAAGACTTAGAAAAAAGGATTCTTCATTTTGTATGGAACCAGAAAAAAGCCCAGATAGCCAAGACAATTCTTAGTAATAAAAACCAAGGAGTATCACCCTCCCAGACTTTCAGCTATACTACAAGGCCATAGTGACCAAAACAGCATGGTATTGGCACAAAAACAGAGACACTGACATTTTGAACCAAATAGAAAAACATGAGATAAAACTAACATCTTACAGCCACCTGATATTTGATAAACCAAACAAGAACCTACATTGGGGAAAAGAACCCCTATTCAATAAATGGTGTTGAGAGAACTGGATAACCACATGTAAAAGACTGAAACTGGACTCACACCTCTCACCACTTAAAAAAATTGACTCAAGATGGATAAAAGATTCAAAGCTAAGGCATGAAACAATAAAAATCCTCTAAGACAGTGTGGGGAAAACACTTGAAGATATCAGCCTAGGGACACATTTTATGAAGAGACTTCCGTAGCAATTGCAATAACAACAAAAAACAATAAATGGGACTTAAACTGAAAAGCTTCTGTACAGCTAAGGTAACAGCAACCAAAGCAAACAGACAATCTTCAGAATGGGAAAAGATATTTGCATATTATGAATCAGACAAAAGCTTCATAACTAGGATCTCTAGAAAACTCAAATTAATCAACAAAAAAGACCCAACAATCCTATATATTACTGGGCAGGAGACAAGAACAGAACCCTCTCTAAAGAAGGCAGACGAATGGCTAATAACCATATGAAAACTATGTGATATGAAAACATATCAAAACCCAGATATCACCTGGGAGAGAACAGCCCACATCACAAAGTCTCAAAGCTGCAGATGCTGGCATGGATGTGGAGAGAACACTTTTACCCTGCTGGTGGGACTGCAAACTAATACAACCTTTTTGAAAGGAAGTATGGAGAATCCTCAAAGAACTCAAATTAGACCTCCCATTTGATTCTGCAATCCCATTACTAGGCATCTACCCAGAAGGAAAAAAATCCTTTTATCATAAGGACATCTGCACTAGACTGTTTATCACAGCTCAATTTACAATCGCCAAAATGTAGAAACAGTCTAAATGCCCATCAATCCAGCAATGGATTAACAAGCTATGGTACATATATACCATCAAATACTTCTCAGACATTAAAAAAGATGGAGACCTTACATTTTTGGTATTAACCTGGATGGAGGTGGAACACATTTCTTAGTAAAGCATCACAAGAATGGAGAAGCAAGAATCCAATGTACTCAATTCTGATATGAAGGCAGGAGATGAGCTAATACAAGGGGTGGGGTAGAAAAATGAGAGAGCGGGGAGAGGGAGGAGGATGGGTCATAGTGTAGGGCACACTTCTTGGGGGCAGGACACAATTATAAGAGGGACGTTATCTAACAAATGCAATCAGTGTAACCTTAAGAGAAAGTGTGTGTGTGTGTGTGTTTAAGTAAACATCTCTATCAGTACTACCTACACTAAAATCTATGACTTTCCAAGAGTTGTTCTCTGAATTAAGACTAAGGATAGCAATTACGTGACATTATTCTCCCAGCCAGTGCCCAGGCTTGATATCACTTATTGATCATGTAATTCTTTTCCTGCTCACTGCAAATATAGTCCTCCCAATCCTTCTTGAAGTGTCACAGGCAGCCACTACAAAATGATTAAAATCAACTGGTGAATTGGAAGCCATTTGCAATTAAATTTAGATTTTTCTGTTTAGCTTCTTAATAAGCTGATTATGGCATATGCCATTTAATGCTCTGGGTTCAAAATGTGGTGGGCAGAATATGTTCTCAAAGGTAAGTGTGGCAGAGACTAACAGCTGTCCTCAGTATCCAGTATCTCTTTCCTCAGTGATGGAAAACTCCATGCTTTGAAGCTGGGTAACTGGTTAACTGCTCTGAAGTTCATGGCCAACTTCGGGCTAGTGGGGTACAGACAACTCCAGGAAGTGTACTTAAAGCAGGGAATTTACCGTTTTTATGGCCTTCTTCTATCCTGCTGCCCTGAGCAAGCCAACATGGACCACATGGACAAGGAACTTAGGACCCCGACGTCTTATGGAAGAGACCATCATATTGCCTGTGAAGTGTCTATTCTTGAGCTTTTATAAGAGAGAGAAATAAATTTGTCTTATTTATGCTCCTGTTATTACGGATCTCTGTTCTTCATGGCTAAATTTATAGCCTAACTGGTAAAACAGGTACATATTAATTTGCACTAACTTAAAGATGCGATTCTTGGCTGGGCGCGGTGGCTCATGCCTGTAATCCTAGCACTCTGGGAGGCCGAGGCAGTGGATTGCCTGAGTTTACGGGTTCCAGACCAGCCTGAGCCAGAGCAAGACCCGTCTCTAAAACTAGCCGGGCATTGTGGTGGGCGCCTGTAGTCCCAGCTATCTGGAGGCTGAGGCAAAAGAATCGCTTGAGCCCAGGAGTTTGAGGTTGCTGTGAGCTATGATGACACAGCACTCTATAGAGGGCAACAATGAGACTCTGTCTCAAAAAAAAAAAAAGATGCGATTCTTGGTCAGGAACAAAGCAATATGGACAAGAAAAAGGATGTTTCCAAATAAAAATCATAGAAACATTCTCCTAGCCTGCCTTAAATATTTTTCTTTTCCTTGTAAGTTATCCAGTCTCTGATATTCTGTTATAACAGCATAAAATGGACGAAGACAACTTAGAACAGAAAGACAGAAGGGAGTCCGATGAACCTGTCTGCCGCAAGTAAAGAAACTCACTGAGCAAAGCCAGGCAGATAAACATCACAACCCAATAACAGACAATGTTCAATCACAGGAAAAGGAATGTTAAGCAAAAATAACCAATAAAAAGGGCCAGAAGTTACAACCTAGAATGAAAACCAGAGAAGCCTTAGATACTCAGGGACCCCAAATCAAAGAATCTGGATTGTCATGTGGGAACTATTAGCAGAGAGGACATTCTTGCTAGCAATCTGGCCACTCCACGGCAACGGACCAACCAGGGTGTGCCCTAGACAAGGCAACTGTGTAAAATCATTCAGGCTGTTCCCTGCATAAGGCCACTGGGCCAAGAGTGAGGGAGGTGGGCAGAATCTAGCTAGCCTGGCACTCATCAAGTGCCGGGACATGTCCCCACCATAGGGCCATGTCCCCCTCCAAGCCTTTATGTCATGGGCCTGCATCTACCCAAAGGGGACACCTTTCCTTCATTTTATTTTTTATTTTTTTAAGAGACAGAGTCATTTTCTCGCCCTTGGTAGAGTGCCGTGGCCACACCTCACAGCAACCTTCAGCTCTTGGGCTTAGGCGATTCCCTTGCCATAGGTGTGGTCCCACCATTTACCCTCCATCACCTAATCTGATTCTTGAAAAAAAATGCTTTCATTCCCATCCCCTGAGCATGTTTTCGTATTTTCTTTTTTATTTTTTTGCAGTTTTTGGCTGGGTTTGAACCCGTCACCTCTGGTACATGGGGCTGGCGCCCTACCCCTTTGAGCCACAGGCGCCGCCCCCTTTTCATATTTTCTTGTGTGAAAATTCTGTTATTTCTTTCTCTTTTTTTTTTGTAGAGACAGAGTCTCACCTTATTGCCCTTGGTAGAGTGCCGTGGCCTCACACAGCTCACAGCAACCTCCAACTCCTGGGCTTAGGTGATTCTCCTGCCTCAGCCTCCCAAGTAGCTGGGACTACAGGAGCCCGCCACAACGCCCAGCCATTTTTGTTGTTGTTGTTGCAGTTTGGCTGGGGCCAGGTTTGAACCCGCCACCCTTGTTATATGGGTCCGGCACCCTACCCATTGAACCACAGGCGCCGCCCCCTATATTTCTTATCCATTGTCTCATTTTCCATTTCTCTTGCTGTTCACTTTAATGCTCACTGTTCAGTCTCCCTACAATGCCCCCAATATGCCTAGTGCCAAGTCTGCCCTTCGTTTAGGGGGCAGCGTCATCTAAAGATGTATCATCTTTATCAATTCATTAAGCTTTTACTGTTTTAATTAGCATGCAGGATTAAAAGACATCTATCAACTACTAAAAAATAAAATTCTACACCTTTAACAGTACTCTGGAAAGTTCACGTACAAAGAGAGATAGTGTAATGGAAAGCATCACAGCACAGCATATGTAGCCATGAAGTTATTTTCTTCCCTTGAATAATTTCATGTGTACACACAGCAGTAAGTGTCAAGCACACCTCAGCACCTATGAGCAGCCTTAAAGAGACAAAGCCATCTTATGATTAAAAGTTTTTTAAATCATGACATACAACATTCCTAGTCTGTATAAAAATATCTGGATGTTAAGAAAAGCTAAAATAAAAATGCACACACGACAATGACAAGGGTTTGATTTGAATGTTGACTTTTAGGAATGAGTATTTTCTTCCCCTTTTTATTAAACTGCCTAAATTTTTGGTCCCCAATCCCCAGTTCCAAGGCCTGTTAGGAACTGGGCCCCACAGCAGGAGGGTCAGAGGCATGACCCCTACTATAAACTCATATGAGGGAGCTAGGTTGTGCATTCCTTATGAGAATATAATCCTTGTCCTCAGTGATTGAAAAACTGTCTTCCACAAAACCCATGGGAAGGGCGGCGCCTGTGGCTCAGTGAGTAGGGCGCCGGCCCCATATACTGAGGGTGGTGGGTTCAAAACTGGCCCAGCCAAACTGCCAAAAAAAAAAAAAAAAAACCCAGGGCATTGTGGCGGACGCCTGTAGTCCCAGCTACTAGGGAATCGCCTAAGCCCAAGAGCTGGGGTTGCTGTGAGCTGTCATGCCACAACACTCTACAGAGGGTGACAAAGTGAGACTCTGTCTCAAAAAACAAAACAAAACAGGCCGCGCCTGTGGCTCAGTGAGCAGGGCACCGGCCCCATATGCCGAGGGTGGTGGGTTCAAACCCGGCCCCGGCCAAACTGCAACAAAAAAATAGCCGGGCGTTGTGGTGGGTGCCTGTAGTCCCAGCTACTCGGGAGACTGAGGCAGGAGAATCGCTTAAGCCCAGGAGTTGGAGGTTGCTGTGAGCTGTGTGATGCCACGGCACTCTACCCAGGGCCATAAAGTGAAACTCTGTCTCTACAAAAAAAAAAAAAAAACATGGAAAAGGTTGGGGACTACTGCCCTAAATGATATTTCAATTTCGTCATTTCAAAGTAAATTTTAATTCTAAAATAAGATAGTGATGATGACTGCACAACTCTGTGAAAATACTAAAATACTGAATTGTATACTTTAAAAAGACGAAATTTATGGTATGTGCTTTATGTGTCAATAAGCTGTTATTTTCTTAAAGTGAACTTTAAAATTTAAACTACTGAACTATGTGGGAAAGAGGTATATGAGAATTCTTTATACTTTCTGCTTAATTTTGCTATAAACCTAAAACTGCTCTTAAAAAGGCCAGACATGGTAGCGCACGCCTGAAATCCTAGCACTCTGGGAGGCTGAGGTGGGTGAACTGCTGGAGCTCAGTCAGGAGTTCGAGACCAGCCAGAACAAGAGCAAGACCTCATCTCTTCTAAACATAGAAAAACTAGCCAGGTATCACGGCATATGCCTATATTCCCCGTTACTCGGGAGGCTGAGAGAGGAAGATTGCTCAAGCCCAAGAGTTTGAGGTTCCTGTGAGCTATAATGACAAGAAGGCACTCTACCCAAAGTGGCAGAGGGAGACTTAGTCTCAAAAACTGGGTGGTGCCTGTGGCTCAGTGGGTAGGGCACCAGCCCCATATACCAAGTGTGGCGGGTCAAACCTGGCCCAGCCAAACTGCAACAAAAAAATAGCTGGGCATTGTGGCGGGCACCTGTTGTCCCAGCTACTTGGGAGGTTGATTCAAGAGAATCGCCTAAGCCCAAGAGCTGGATGTTGCTGTGAGCTGTGACCACATAGCACTCTACAGAGGGTGCGATAATAAGACTCTGTCTCTAAAAAAAAAAAAAAGCTTATAACTGCTTTAAAAAATAAAGTCTCTTTTAAAAAAAAATCACGATGCATTCTTTATTTCCCATTAATTCTGTATTTAAAATTCTGGAAGGTAGTAGAATATATAAATGTTATAACATGACAACCTCTTATTCTTGGCACCAAAATCGGATGAGGACACAGTTGAAGGTTGTTTCTTAAACTATCAGTGAAGTGAGTGTCAATGCATTCAAAACCTTGTGGGTGACTTTTATCACACGGCGACTTACAGACCAGTTTAGAGGGACCTATGCTCCCCATATGCTTGTACGAGGTGATGTTGGGGGAGAGGATTGTTAGACCTATCTATTCCTTCTCTTTCTAATCTGGCTCAGTTTCTGGGTTCCTAACTGATGAGTAATGAAGATTTCATTGTGTTGCACTATTTCATATTTTACAAAAATGAAGTTCTAGTTTAATTAAAAAGCCAGAGAGAATAAATTAATTCTATTTATCAACAGTGTAAGATAATGGACCAGGGCTCTCTAGAGACTGGCTACTTGAACGCTATACCACAGAGAGAGGGAGAACTTGCAAGAAATATTGCATCTAGGAGACTAAAAGAGAAGCCCCGGTAATCACCAAGATAGAAGTGAAACTTGTCTTACCGTAATGAATTTGGTAAAAACAGATGGAATGTTTTAAAGTTTTTAGTCTTTGAAAGGAAATACAAAAGTAAAACCCATTTTTATTCCCAAATAATAATAGGAACAAAAGAATATGTCTGTGTCAGGGCAGTGTAAGAGATACTATCCTCAACTTGGAATTCTAAAAGTTAGAAGTTTACATTAACTTTCGGTGATGTTAAAATCTGTTCTCAGAAGGCCAGAGAAGATAAAACTTCTTTCTGGAAGGAAACCAGAGATGTTCTTAGGAAATGAGGCACTGCTTAGACTTCAAACTAAGGCATAAAGCAATAGTAGATTCTCTCTAACCAATCCACTTTCACACATCTAAATTAATTTACAGCTAAAAGCATGAAAAATATGCTTATTGGAATGAAAATATCTGCACAGGCAAAGATTTGCAAGTTAGAGCTTGCTGGCCTGTTTTGCACAATACTTGCCACAAAAATCTCAGTTTTTCTTCTTTGTTTGCTCCCTGGATAGTACTTTTGTGGACTCGGCCTCACACTGGCTGTTTTTCTTGATCATCTTAGAAGAAGCACCTGTGACTGGACACAGCCTTCTTTAGAAGTGGTCTTGCCTATAACGCGTCAAGCTGCAGGGCTGAATTTCCTCCAAACCCCCCTCCATTCTGGAGGAAGTGAAGAGCCTCCTAAACCACAAATAAAAACCCAGACATGGATAAAATATAAGGAAGTGAATAATGAATGAAAAACCTAGGATATTTCCCACCGAACACTAGGCAATCTACGGCTGCTCAGATTTTACTAAATCCGAACCACCCATTGCCAAAACAAAAACTAGTACACTAAGTTAAGAATTGGGTTTCATTTTTTCTATACCATTTATTTTTCCCTTAAACTTTAAGGGCACAAATCTTTCTTTCTTTCTCTTTTTATTTTCTGAGATAGAGTCTCACTTTATCACATGTGGTAGAGTGCCGTAGCGTCACAGCTCACAGCAACCTCCAACTCCTGGGCTTAGGCAATTCTCTTGCCTCAGCCTCCTGAATAGCTGGGACTACAGGTACCCACCACAACACCCGGCTATTTTTTGTTGTTGTTGCAGTTTGGCTGGGACCGGGTTCGAACCCGCAACCCTCTGTATATATGCCAGTGCCTTACCCACTGAGCCACGGGCACCACCCAGGCACAAATCTTTCATTGCTTTTTTGTTTTTAAGTCAGCATAAAGGAGAGACACATTTTCTGTTTGTATCTTCCAGACACTAAAGAAACACAGCCATGATGCTTATGAAAAACAAGACTCGTGGAGTAACATAGAACATAGTGCCTGGCACACAGTAGGTATTAAAAAACTCTCAAAAATAGAGAAGAAGAGCTTGTTTGGAAGGTTTTATGCTTCTGTCTCTTCACAGGTGCTAAGTAGTTTAGGGCCTACTTTCTGATTGATTTTTTTTCTGTTTCCTCCTACTTCTATATTAAACACTAAGCAACAGATAGGTAGAAATTTCTTGCTGTATGATTCAGTGGGAGGAACAGGATCATTTTGGGTCTGCTTCTTCCCCTGTTAAATGCTAGAGTTCACTTTTTTTTTTCTTTTGAGACTGAGTCTCACTATGTCACCCTCGGTAGAGAGCCATGGCATCACAGCTCACAGCAACCTCAAACTCTTGGGCTTAAGTGATTCTGTTGCTTCAGTCTCCCAATTAGCTGGGACTACAAGCGCCTGCCACAACGCCTGGCTATTTTTTGGTTGTAGTTGTCGTTGTTGTTTGGCGGGCTGGGCTGGATTTGAACCTGCCAGCTCTGGTGCATGTGGCTGGTGCCCTAGACGCTGAGCTACAGGCACCGAGCCTAGAGCCAACTTCTCATGTCAAGGACCTACATTAATCCAATTTCCTCAGGAGAAAGTGCCCTCCCCTCTCTTCTTTTTGAGGTTCATGGTCAATGGACTACACAACTTCTTGTGTTTCAAAGAAATGATAGCTTAAGATGTATGGCAGGTATATTACTATTCTCTTTCTTTCTTCCCCTACAAACACACACGGGTTTTTTTTTTGTTTTGTTTTGTTTTGTTTTTATTGTTGGGGATTCATTGAGGGTACAATAAGCCAGGTTATTACGTGTTTTTAATTTCCAAAAATGAAATCTGGTTTACTTGTGATTTAAACAAGAAATATTTGAAAAATCAACTCTTGGGCGGCGCCTGTGGCTCAAGGAGTAGGGCGCCGGTCCCACATGCCGGAGGTGGCAGGTTCAAACCTAGCCCTGGCCAAAAAACAAACAAACAAAAAAAATCAACTCTTTATGCCCATAAATAAGTAGGACTATGCAGATAAGTCACACAGCAAAGTAAATCTTTGGTTTCTAATAAGGAAAGATAAGAAATTACATAGTCAAAGAAGTCATATAACCAAGAAAAATAAAACACATTCCCTAAAAAAATGACCCTACACAATAAGGAAATGGGAGGTGACGTAGACTTTGTAACCTCCCCAGAAATGTGGTAAAAGCTCTGTGGTCTGAGTCACAGAAAGTGACAGCAGAGCCAGGCTTTCACAAACATGGAAAGTCATATACTGGCTCGAGAGTGTGTGCTGGTGAGGTGGGGGTCAGAGGGAGAGGAGGAAGTTAAAGTTTAATGTTAGTATAATGCAAAATGTCTTCCCTAACTATCCTTTATCCAAATTTTGAGGTCTACTTTCACAAAGGGAAACATATATAAGATCTAAATAAGCAATTTTCCATCTACTTATTGTTTTTAGTGACAGAAACCCTGCTGTGGATAAATAAGGTAAAAATACATCACACACAGGATATAACCAGCGAGAAAGGACTAGCATACATATCTCATTTTTAATCTCTGCCAAGAAAGGTGAAGTAAATCCAATCACGGCCTGTTTTCCTGTAAGTCACTGGAAGAAATTTTACAGGGGGGAAAAAAATGAGATAGGAATTTAATATCAAAATGTATTAATCACTCCTAATAAAAACGGGGGTATTTTAGGACCTATAAAATGCAATCTACTATGCTAATTCTTATTTATCTGATATTATCAAAAAAAGCAGCTTAACTGAATAATATCCCTGTTAGTTTCAAAATTTTTTAAAATGAAACCATCTTGTATGGAAATTTTTCTATAACACATGATACATTGAACAGTATTTTATTTGATGTGTTGAAGCCATTACTGTTAACCTCAGATGCAATAAAATGATGTCTTAAGAAGAAACTGAAATATACAGGACAGTCTGCCCCTCTCAATGGCTCTTCTGCCTTAAAACATTTCAGTGCCTATTTTAAAGTAAGTTTTCTGGCTGGGTGCGGTGACTCGCGCTTGTAATCCGAGCATTCTGGGAGGCCAAGGTAGGTGGATTGCTTGAGCTCAGAAGTTCGAGACCAGGCTGAGCAAGAGCAAGACCCCATCTCTAAAAGAAAATAGCCGGGCATGTGGCACCTGTAGTCCCAACTGCTTGGGAGGTTGAGGACAGAGGGTCATTTGAGCCCAAGAGTTTGAGGTTGCTGTGAGCTATGATCATGCCATGGCACCCTACCCAGGGCAACAGAGTGAAACTCTGCCTCAAAAAAATAAATAAATGAATAAAAATAAAATAAAGTAAGTTCTCTGCCCCTTTGCATATTTCAACTGTTATTTCTTATCAGCTCCATGAGTCTGATTCTCACGATTGCTTTTTCTTCCTAATTTATTGCTTCTTGTGCTTGAGAGATGGGAAATTAGATAATCAAGCGTGATGGAAATATATGTAAAGTGAGTCACTCAGGGCCAGTGAGCCTAAGAGCTCCCCCAGGAGTTTACTGTGGAGAGTGGGGGCATCTGTTTAGCTGTCTTTGCTTGGCTTTTATCCCGGTGTTTCACTGAGCCCTAGACAGGGGAAGTTATTTTACAAGTTAGCTAGGGGTAAATCCAGGCATTCCTGCACTCTGAAAATAATAAGAGAAAAGATGGCTTCTGTCTCTGTAATTAGCAACTCAGAGGCACCTCTACGTACCATACCTGAAACATCAGCACTCACAACCTCATTGTGGACGTTCTTTGTAAGTTTAATTTCCTCCATGGCCGTGGCTTTGTCAAATGTCACTGAAATAAAAAGTACAGCATGCAAATCTATGAGCACGAGGCTTATGACATGGGGAGAGGAGTGCCCCACACTTAGATTATCAACTCTGTCCACGGTCGTCCACTTCAGTGAAAGAAAGAACATTACCTTTTGTCATGTTGATGCTCATAATATGTAATGAAATGGGAGAGATGGAAATAAAGCAATACCAGTAATAAAACACTGAAATTATTGTTGTTTTTCACGGTCTATAAAACCTGCACATTCACTGAATTACAGTCTCCATCAAATTGCTGACCCTTGTCCTGAGGGAGAAATTGACTCTATTTCTCAAACCTGAAAACAAAAGGTAGGGTTAGTTCAGGGACACTTGGCTTTTTATCAACAGAGTATTAACAGAATCATTCATTATGCTGAATGAAACTACTGAATCCCCAAACTATGCAGAAGAAAAACATATCTTGCTCAATCTATAACTTTCTCACATTTTATCTATTCTATTTCAAAATGATCTCTAACTTCAAAGATTTCTGTTACTATGGTGTAATTTCTCAAAATAGTCTTAGGATCAAAGAACAGGTTTATAAAACAGGATAATAATGTTTCCTATTGTTCCTGCATTATTTTTCCACAAACTCAAAATTCTCCATAGATATGCATTCTCACAGAGTTTATTAGGAAAAAATATCCTGGATTGGTAAACTTTAAAATGTTTATCAGTATAAAGGTTCAAAAATAATTTTTGGACATTTAAATTTATATAAGGTCATTTCTTCTCCTCTCTCATGGCCGGTTATAATGCATTTCCATTTTAAGTTGCTTCTTTAGGAAAATTAAACCACGTGCTTTTCGGGCTTACACTCATGGGATTCCTTGGCATCATCATTCTACTCGATATGAGTAATCACCTAAATTGTCCCAAAACCTTATGGTTTTTCTAGAGCTAACCACATTTGTGAAGCATTCATTTCTCAACATTCCCATAAGCTTTAAGCTTCTGATCTCTGCAAAAAGAGATCAAAAGCTCACCTGTTTCTTACAACATCTTGCCAAGAAGCATTTGTGCACCCTTTCCCTACATACGAACAGTCATGTTTTGACTACCCTCCCCACTACATCTTAAAATTCCCACATTCTGGAACAGTGGTTGTATTAGACAAGCTCTATGTCCTCCCTACTTATACCTCGCAGTGGGAAGTATTGCCTTAAACTCAAAATACGTTTTTCTTGACCTGTTCTATTTCAAGGTCTTATTCTTTTTCTTTTTTGAGACAGAGCCTCAAGCTGTCGCCCTGGGTAGAGTACTGTGACATCACAGCTCACAGCAACCTCCAACTCCTGGGCTCAAGCGATTCTCCTGCCTCCGCCTCCCAGGTAGTTGGGACTACAGGCGCCTCCCACAACACCCAGCTATTTTTTGGTTGCAGCCCTCATTGTTATTTGGTGGGCCCGGCCAGCTCAGATGTGGGTGGCTGGCGCCTTAGCTGCTTGAGCCACAGGCGCCGAGCAAGGTCTTATTCTTTTAAAGGACTCACATCACCCATGAAAAATCTCAAGTAGAAAAGTTCAAACTATTTATTTTTATGCTATTTATCAACAATAACAAAAATATCTTCCTTTAAAACATCTTAAATTTATTATTTTCATCCCTTTCTTTTTTTTTTTTTTTTTTTTTGTAGAGATAGAGTCTCACTTTATGGCCCTCGGTAGAGTGCCGTGGCCTCACACAGCTCACAGCAACCTCCAACTCCTGGGCCCAAGTGATTCTCTTGCCTCAGCCTCCCGAGTAGCTGGGACTACAGGTGCCTGCCACAACGCCTGGCTATTTTTTGGTTGCAGTTTGGCCGGGGCCGGGCTCGAACCCGCCACCCTCCGCACATGGGGCCGGCGCCCCACCGACTGAGCCACAGGGGCCACCCTTTCATCCCTTTCTTAACATTAGCAAATGTAGGCTGACTCAGTGGCTCATGCCTGTAATCCTAGCACTCTGGGACGCCGAGGAGGGAGGATTGCTTCAGATCAGAGTTCAAGACCAACCTGAGCAAAAGCAAAACCCTATCTCTACTAAAAAACAGAAAAAATTAGTGGGGCAGATTGGCACATGACTGTAGTCCAAGCTACTGAGGAGGCTGAGGCTGAAGAATGGCTTGAGCCCAGGAGCTGGAGGTTGCTGTGAGCTATGATGATGCCACAGCACTCTAGCTGGGGCAACAGAGCAAGACTCTGCCTCAAAAAATATATATACCTGTATGTATGAGTATATTATCAAACTTATTGCTATGACAGCTAACACAGTCTCAGCATAAGTGTCATCTCTCCATTTGGACTTGGCCAGACCAATCCAATTTCATAAGCTTTGCGCTCCTACTCTTGAACGGATCTGGCCAAGTCCAACTACTAGAGGGGTCAATCTACTTCCACAGAACTATCTCTATTTTCCTTGTGTCTCAGTCCGCTCGGGCTGCTATAACAAAATACCATAAACTGGATGGATTAGAAATAACGGTATAGTTATTTCTCTCAGTTCTAGAGGCTGGGGAGTCCAAGATCAAGGCTCCAGCAGATTCGGTGTCTGGTGAAGGTCCTGCTTTCTGGTTCACTGAGCCTCTAGCCATGTCCTCGAACGGTAGAAGGGGTGAGCTAGCTCACTGGGACCCCTTTCATAAGAGCAGTAATCCCACACACGAGGGCTCTACCCTCAAGACCTAGTCATTTCCCGAAGGTTCCACCTCCTAATACTATCACTGCAGGCACTAAGGCTTTAACATATGAATTTTGTGGGGATCATAACACTATAGTTCTTACTTTTTATTTTAGCTACCTCTGAAACATAAGCTATAAGATTGATGGCTCCTTATTCAGTTATGATTGCTTTATGTGTCTCTCTTAGCCGCTTCTTAATTACTCGTGTATTACTGACCTTACATCCCATCATCATTGAAGAACTGGATATTTTGAAGCTTTCTACTCTTTCTTTTCTTTGTTACCACCGTCACATTGCTGTGAATGGCACAGTATTGCTTTGGCAAGCAATTTTCTGGGGCTGACTTACAAATGCCCTTTGTTGGAATGGGCTGAAATAAGTCACATGTTTTCTTTACTGCCACCATATACTACAACTATTTCCTGTGACTATACCCTTTACAATCTACCCATCTGATTGTAGAATATTTGTAAACAGATGGATACATGTATCAGTGTGTATGAGAATGTGCTCCTAATTATTTTATACCTGCCCACGCTGACTTTTACAGGGCTCATATTGATACAGTTTTCTATTTAATCCAAGTTATCTACTTACTGAGCAGCCACAAAGCCCACAATATGTAACGATTGCCCTATGCAAACACAGGACAGAAAAAGAAGCGTAAATCATAGTCTGTCCTCAGCAATTTATAATCTCAACAGAGGCAGAATAGAGAACGCCCCAGTATCAGAAGGTAAAAAATAGGAACTCGTTTTCCCAATCTTCTAAATAAAACGTAGTAGCCTATAAGCCTTCTTTGATGTAGTCTATGCCAACTGGACTATTGGCAAGTCCTGAGATTATTTATTAGAACAAGTGACAATTTGCAATTTGGTCATCACTTAAGATCAACATCTCAGCCTCAATGCATTTTTGTTATTCTCTGATCATCCTACATATTTTTTTGGAGGGGGGGAAATTATATGCTGTAGCAAAATGAACAGTTTGGAAAAGAAGATCTCTAGACACATCCTTTGAAAAATCCCAACAGTCTACTTCCTATCATACTTTTCATTTTTCTTTTCTCACACACCTTTTCTTTTGCCAATTTCCCTTAAATAGCCTTCTTCAAGGGAATCAGTGGGGTGATACGCAGGAAGGCGGCAACTGCAGTCTTTTTACTTGGTGCTCAACAAACATTACAGCAAGACGCCAAAATACTAAGGCTGGGGACCCCGTGATGAATCAGACACCGTCCCTACCCTGGGAGAACTCAGTCTTATGCTGTAGTGGTGTCCGTCTTGGGTGGGGGAGGCTGACATTAATCAACCTTATGCCGTTCCTCTTTAATGTCGTATCACTAACCTGTTTGAAATTTCTAAGATCTTTCATGCTTGAATTGTGCAGGAAAACTTCACATTTTTGACATGGGGAAAGGGTCTTCTCATTCTGCTTCTTAAGATCAAATATCGTCCTTAGATAACCTGGTTTCTGCTGTTCAGGACAATGTACGTTATCGCCCCCCACTCCCTAACCCCCACACCACAAGGCCTTTTTAAATGAAATTTTCATGACTGACATTAGACTTGAATCGTTTCTCCATCCCTCATTCTGCATTCTTGTCACCTCTAAAGTCCTTTTTCTGCTTTTCTTCATGATCCATCTCTTCCCCCAAATCTTCCCATTGTTGAGCTCCTTACATAGCATATTGCATTTAACCCTCTACCACGCACGCGCTACTCAGTGACTCCAGGGTTGGAGAGATGTTAACTGAAATCTAGTGGGGAATGGGCATGACGTGCTTAGAATCTGAAACACAGCTCAGTATATTTTCTTAAACTTACCACAAAAGGATAAGTTCTGCTCTTATTTTAACCCATAGTACATTCACATTTATATATAGTCTAATAGTTCTAGAAAAACAGACAGAAAAAAAATCCTACCTGGCAGTTCTAGCCACAATGGTCTGATGCATCGTAAAAACACGTGCTAAACATCTGGACCGAGAGAAGGGAGTTTGTTTTTTGTTTTTTTTTTTTTTTGTAGAGACAGAGTCTCACTTTATGGCCCTCGGTAGAGTGCCGTGGCTTCACACAGCTCACAGCAACCTCCAACTCCTGGGCTTAAGCGATTCTCTTGCCTCAGCCTCCCGAGTAGCTGGGACTACAGGCGCCCGCCACGAGAGAAGGGAGTTTTAGTAGATTAGCGTGCAAGAAGGCCTTTAGCGTTCTTTATAATTATCAGCACCAAGAGTTCGTATTATAGGTCATCCATGGTCTAGATCAGGTGTTAATTTGTGCTGTTCTACAACTCAGAATTCACCTTCTCTTTGAAATAACATCCCCAGTGGTGGCTGCAGTGTGCCACACAGGCCTCCCTCCAAGAACGGAGATGAATTTCCCCAACAGCTGGCAGTGATGCTGCAGAACAGATCTCCTGGGGGAGGTAGAAAAATAGCTTCCCAAAGATGCCCACTTCTTCCTTTTTTTTTTTTTTAATTGAGACAGAGTCTCACTTTGTCACCCTTGGTAGAGTGCCATGGCGTCACAGCTCACAGCAACCTCAAACTCTTGGGCTCAAGCAATTCTCTTGCTTCAGTCTCCCTCATAGCTGTGACTACAGGCGCCCTCCACAACACTCAGCTATTTTGTTGTTGTTTAGCAGCCCCAGGCCAGGTTCGAACCTACCAGCCCCGGAGCATGCGGCTGGTGCCCTAACCACTGAGGGATGGGAGCCCAGGTGACAGGATCATGGAAGTGAAAAAAATTGGCTTCACCTGAGCCAATTTGGAAAAAGAAACACAAACTTATTTATTTTAATAAGGAAAAAGAAGATTTAAAAAGACAGTTTAGGAATAAGGAATTAATTCTTTTTTATTTTTTGCAGTTTTTGGCCGGGGCCGGGTTTGAACCCACCACCTCCGGTACATGGGGCTGGCCCTACTCCTTTGAGCCACAGGCGCCGCCCTTTTTTTTTTTTTTTTAAGTGTTTGGGGGTTTCGTGTTTGGCTTTTGTGCCTACAAGAACTAAGGCTATCACTTTCTGGAAGAGATGACTCCTGACTACTGGCTAATGAAGCAGTTATTTTCTACAGTTACATTAAAGTCAGGGAAGGGCAGGATTTAGAGGATCAAAGGTCCCCTCCCAAGAAATGTGTCCACATAAGTGTGACTTCTGGAGATTGTGCCCCCTTGTTTGTCTGGCAAACACCTTCTCTTCTTTCAAGATAGCTCCAGTGACACCTCTGGGAAGCCTGGGGCTCCCTTTGGCAGTTGTCTGCTCTGCCCCTGGGGCTCCCCAGCACTCTGTGCAAAAGTCTCTCAAATATCACTCACCACATTTTATCCGGTGATCTGTTTACACACCTGAATGCAACTCGGTGAAATTCAGTTCCCACTGCAACGCCCCACGCTTGTGCTAGGGCAATGCCTGACCCTACGTCTCAAAGGCGAGGAGGACTCTGGCCTTTAGAAGCTGCCTCCTAGCGTGAGAGACAGACAAGACACAGCTGCTGACGGTTCTGTGTTAATAGCTGGAGAGCATGACACAGCAGGGAGGTGACAGGAAGGAGGGGCCTGCAGGGCCTTCTTTCATATCCTTAGCCCTCAGCAGGGTCGGGCACATAACAATCTCCATACATGTTAATGGAGGGAGAGAGAGAGGAAGAGAAAAAAAGAGGGTGGGAGGGATGGAGAAAGGAGAAAAGGAATCCACAGAAAAAACACTTTTCCTGTCCCATCTCTCTGCTGTTTGATGTCACACTCATTAGTTATTCTAAAGGTGGTATTTTCAGATAGTTGGGGATTCAGTGCTCCGCAGCACCTCACGCGGTACACAGTAACCGTCACCATTTGTTGGAGATAACTCATCGTCTGTCCTGTATTCGCCTGTGGTCCCACAGCACATGTTCATAAGACGACCCTCCCAAGATGTTCACAGAAAAGAGAATGTAGAGGTCGCATCTGCTGAACCAGCAGCACTACTCCCAGCTAATTCCTTGGTCCTGCGTTATTAGCCCTGGAGGCTCTTTTGCCACCATCAAAGAACTTAACTAGTATTTTGGTCCCCTCACAACCTCATTTGTCATCCAGTTTCCCATTTCTCTGCCAGTTTCATCTTTGCCCCTCATCTAGGGTTACGTCTGGCAGATGGAGAGAGGAATCTCATTTCAAGGCTCTGCTGTCTGCATCCCCGAGCTGCCTCTATTTCACCAAGGAGAGAAGGGAGGAGGGACGGGCGTGACCAGCCTCCCCCAGAGAGGACAGTGTAAAGTATTCCTCAAATTTTCATCTTCAATGGCCGGTATCACTTAACTCCCCCTGGGAGAGACTATGCTTAGGCCCGCAATATAATCTCTAGCTATCCCGATGCCAAAATATCAATTACGGGTTCATCTGGATGATGGGATAAACGGGAGTTCAGACCACTAGAACAATGACGTAAGTCAGGGCTGGGGGGAAGGTGTCCAAGGAGATCAAGCCCCAGGACAGAAGTCGGCAAAGTAGAATTCTCCACATCCTTGCAGAGTGAGTAACTTAACTCGAAACTTCTGTTTGTCTCATGAGGAGAAGCTCACCAGCAACTTCCTGAAAGCGTTTCATTTTCTTCTTGAAGGTCCTAATTAGAAAGTTGTTCACACTCCTATAGTACCCCAGCTCTACCGGCATAATGATAAGAGAATCCTGAAAAGGTAACTGATTTGTAATGAAAAATAAGTGGTTTTTTTTTTTTTTTTTAACCATTGTGGTGCCCAGCTCCCAAGCTATGGACCGGTATCTGTCCATGGTCTGTTAGGGACTGGGCTGCACAGCCGTGAGTGGGCTGGCCGGCAAGTGAAGCTCCATCTGTGTGTACAGCCACTCCCACAGCTCCCATCACTGTCTGCTCTCTGCCTCCTGTCAGATGTCCTTTGCCCCCTCCACCCCAGTGAAAAAAATTGTCTTCCCTGAAACAGGCCCCTTGTGCCAAAAATGCTGGAGACCGCTATTTCACCAAGAGCACATGTGACGTGATTCCATTTATAAAAAATACCTAGAATAGGAAACCCAAAATACCTAGAATAGACAGAAAGGAAGCTGGTAGTTGCTAGCGACTGAGGGAGAGAGAAATCGGGGAGTAATTCCTTAAGGGGAACAGAGTTTTTTGTTTGTTTTTTTTGCGGTTTTTGGCCAGGGCTGGGTTTGAACCCGCCACCTCCAGAATATGGGGCCGGCGCCCTACTCCTTTGAACCACAGGCACCACCCGGGGAACAGAGTTTTATTTTGAGGGGGTGAAGATGTTTTCCAATGAGACAGAGGTGATGGTTGTACAAGACTGTGAATGACGTAAATGCCACTGAATCTTTCACTTTCAAATGGGCAATTTTATGCTATATGAATTTCACCCGGATATTTTTAAAGTGTGTTAGACTCAAAGGACTCATTACTTCTCATTGTTCAACAATCTGCCACTCCCAGTAAACAAGGATTTTGTTCCCATTCCATAGTGATAAGAGGGATTTAACAGGTCTCGAAGGTCTATAAATATTTGTCACCTTTTGGGCTTTCTTGGAAAAAGCCTCATGTTTCCCTGAATGTTTTGAGCAGGGAAGTAATTCAAACCAGCAACCCCTGACGGGCCTGACCCCTGTGGTCTAATTGCACAGTCAACAGCTGCAGGGGTAGCAAGAACGGCAGCTACTTATCTGCAGTTACGAGGTGCCAGCCAGGGAACTCAGGGTCAAGTGCGCCAGCCTGTGCTTACCAGACTGCAAAACCCAGCCAGACCTGCGTGGTGACCAGCTGTGTCCTGGGGAGTGGCACTGAGGGGTGGAGACATCAGACAAAGACTATGGGTCATTTTAATTGGGTAGAAGAAAATGAAGGCCTTGCCATTTCCACAGACTTTCAGGATCAAAGGAAATCAATTTTAACAGAGAGAACAGGAGGCCCTTTAGAAGAGAGGCAGCTTTTAAATATTTCTTCTTCTTTATGCTAAGAAGAACATATGCTTCGAAAGCCACCTGCTGTTAGTATAAAGAGAAAGCCAGAAGCTTAAGGGGGATAAAAACACATTTAGAACAGAGGTAAAAAGAAGGGAAATTACTAAAGATGTACCAACAGCGTGGCTGAAGGTTTGACGAAGAAAAGCAGGTGGTGGCTGCCAGAGCTCACCCAACACCTTCCCCTTCACACCCCCACATGGCACCAACAGCCCTGCCCAACCCACCGTCTGACCCCCTCACTTTGTCTCAGGCTCTATGTCTTTATATGTCTCTAATCTCTCTGGTTTTGATCTTAGCACATTATTTCCTACAAAGGCTTTGTCTCCCCTCCTGGACTTAACACTTTGAGCACTTCCATCCAGGATGCACTGGATTGGGTCACTACTGCCTTGGGTCACATCACCCACCTTTGGCCTAGCCCAGAGATGTCACTCTTCATCACACGTCCCCATAAGGCGTAGGAAAGTGTTCTGCTCTCTTTTGGTGTATCCTTCCTTTTCTCAAGGCATCTCTCAAGCCTGTGCCTAAAATAAGTCTCTAGGGCTGATTCAGACTCTTAATGGCCAGACAGCTTCATATATAGAGGGAATCTTTAAATATAATAGGAAAGCAAAATATATTAAATGCTGTCAAAATCCCCTAATTTTATTGCAGTAAGCCAATAGATTCAGACAGCCATGTATATATATATATATATTTTTTTTTTCCCCCCTCTATGTTGTATGAGAATAAAACCCATGTGGTTCTGTCATAGGATGTTCTACACAGCACAGCAGTGACAGTATTAGTTTTCTGGGAAGATTCCTTGAAGAGGAGAAAAGTATCTGTTTTCCCTGTTTGTCAGCCTATGGGATGAAATGCGAAATGGGAAGTGGCTTGTGGAGGGGGGCCCCTGTTTTCCCTTCGACAGGAATGCTGGGATGGAGTGTCAAAGTTGGGCTATCTTGGAGGAAGCAATATGGACAAAGACTGCAGTGCCTGTGTCTGCAGCTCCCACCTGGGGCAAGGGCAGCCCCATCAGCTCCATCCCAGCTGGGGTCTAGGTATTATTCTGCGTGGGGGGGTGGTATGTTTTAACTGCAGAGGAAACACATTTAGAATAAATCAGGTAGACAAGCAGACAGGAAGGAAACTTTCCTTACACTTCTAAACCAAGGAAATGTCCTGATTTCCTTTGAACCTGCCACAGCCTCTCCAAACTCCCTTCCACTACTCTCCTTCCTTCCCACTCACTCTGCTCCAGCACCCTGACCTTCTGCTGCGCCCAGAACACCTCAGTTCTGGTCCCTCCTCAGGGCCTTTGCAAAGCTGCCTCCCCCACTTGGAACACGCCCAGGACCAAGTCCCTCCTCCGGCCGTGGGAGGTGACACTGCAAATCGGGCTCCCACCCCACCCAGCACTGCCAACCCCCTCACTCTGCCCGACCTTTTCTTTCTACCACGCTTCTCCTATCCCAGTAAGGTGCTCTTGGCCGTGTCTCCCTCGGTGCTAGCACAGGGAGCTCCACAGGGCAGGGTTTTGCACCTGCTTAGTTCACTGATGGGAACAAACATCAAACTGTACTTGGTTCACTGATGCGTCACTAAGAATTTTCCAAAAATCTGTTACTCCTTTTTAAATAATCACATCATTATTATTATTAATATTATTATTATTATTGAGACTGTCTCACTATGTAGCCTTCTGTAGAGTGCTGTTATGTCACAGCTCACAGCAACCTCAAATTCTTGGGCTTAAGCAATTCTCTTGCCTCAGCTTCCCAAGTAGCTGGGACTACAGGCGCCCACCACAATGCCCAGCTATTTTTTTGTTGAAGTTGTCACTGTTGTTTAGCAGGTCTGGGCCAGGTTCAAACCCGCCAGCCCTGGTGTATGTGGCTGGTGCCCTAACCACTGAGCTATGGGTACCAAGCTAAGCACCTTATTATTATACAAGCTGTACATGTACATTGTAAAATAAATTTAGAAAAAAATCAAAGCCTTAAAATTCCCAACATCTAGTAAGATTTCTCAGATTATATAAACCCAAGTGGTTTTTATCTTCTTTTAAGTCAGCAGTTCTCAACCTGTGATTTCACAGGGGTTGCCTAATACCAAATATTTACATTATGATTCATAATAGTAGCAAAAATTACAGTTATGAAGTAGCAATGAAAATAATTTTATGGTTGGGGGGGTCACAACAACATGAGGAACTGTATTAAAGTGTCATGGCATTAGGAAGGTTGAGAGCCACTTAAAATTTAAGTGACTCCATGGTGGGGGGGGGTCCCATCAGCTAAGGAGAAATGTCATGGTAAGTGACATTTAATACCATGTAATACCAACTTTATAAGGTTTGGTGTATGAATTTAATGAAATAATGTCTAATTCTTAACTGTAACACTAAGGGGTAGTTTGTATTAATGGTAGTTGTCATAACATGTAATGTTATTAATAACGAGGAGATAATTATTTTCTTGCCTTTAATCTTATCTTTAACTTCCATCCTTCCCCTCAATTTATAAAAAGTAAGTGGCAGATATCTGCAGCCAGAGAATGGTATTATGTTATTTGTACAGGGAAAGCAGGTGGAATGCCTCCCACTCTCAAAATTCAGAAGACAAAGTCCCCACACCCACAGTACCAGGCTCTATGGTCCAGAAGCACCACAAGATGCACATTCACTTTTTACAACAGCGACAAAACAGTAAACAATGGTAACTTTATTTTTATGTTCCTTGCCCCCTCCCATTCTCTGAATTACAAAGCTTTTTCTTATGCAAAAAAAGAACTATGGTTCAGAGAATTTAAGTGACTTGTCCAAGTTGACTCAGCCGGTAAGAAGAGCTGAGAATTAAATCTAGAATTAGAAGATCATGAATCAAGGATCATTTAACTTGGTAGTTAGTGAAATACACACTAGTCATTTCTAGAGTCCCACTCACAATAAATGAAATACTCTTTAGTACTTTTCCCGCATGCTACCTTCCCTCTCCATCCTCTATATAAATGACTTACCTATCTTAATAGCCAGAAGGCCTTTTGTGGTTGGATAACTCTCCACCAAAATTTTCTTCTTGTAAAAAGGAAAATTCCCCTTCCGAGCTAAGTGTGTCAGAAGACAGGGTACGTTGCTGAGACAGCCCGGGAATCACTGCTCTTGTGAACTGTTGAGAAAAAAACAAAACATGAAGAAGTTTATGTCTTCAATCCTCTCCTTGGAAGCCTTTAAAATGAATCTCTTTTCCATTCCCTGGCAAAAGTCCGTGCCAAAGACTTTTTTCCCCCTGAGACTTCCAATTAGGTTTAGGTAATATTAAGTTTGCATTGCTTAGCCAAAATTTATTATAGGTCTTTAAAGCATTTATTATACATTGTTCTCCCTTTGAGGAGACTAAAAGAATTACATGTCTGAATATTGAGACTTCCATATTCTACCTCCAGAATTCTCGCATGCATTCTTCATGTAGTTTAGCCAAAATTCAAGAAGCTAGAAGACACAAATTCAATTTAGCTGACACATAAAGGCAGTAATCATTAGGTTATTTCCCAGTGAAAGCACATTTTTACTGAAATACAAATCACAGAGTTAAGGAGGTTAATGAGGTCCCTGTGGGTAGGTGTGCACGATCCCTTTAAATCTACCCAAATGAAAACCACAACATAACGACTATAGATGTTAAGTGGAATTGAGATGGAAAATGTCTAAGAACTCCAGATTCAACTAAGCCCTGTGCAAAATCCAGTGAAACAAGACAACCTTCTGGGGCAATGTTACAGAAGAAATCGCTCCAGATCTCAGGATGGCAATGGTCATGAGGCTCTTATGAGGGGCTGGCTTGCATGGGCTTAGAGAAAGATCCTGTTTTGGATATGAGGAGCCAGCTTATTATCAGATAAACTTCCCATTGAATACAATCAGAAAAAAAACTGGACAAAAATTATTTTTCAAAATTGTTTGAAGGTATTGAAGGGCTACCAAAGCAGACAGGACATGATAGGCTAAGATTTGGGGGAGAAGGAAAATAAAATTGAGACAAATCAGACATGTTGTACCATTTTCCCTTCTAATTTTTTAAGCAGCACAGGGTAAAACTGCTGAGAACATCATAAAATGGCTATTTAGTGGCAGAGAAAAACAATTACTAGAGACTATTATGAATAACAATAAGCCAATAAAGTGGAAAACCCAGAAGAAATGGTTAAAATTCAAGACATACAATCTGCCAAAATTGAACCAAGAAGAAATAGAAAACCTGAACAGATAAATAACAAGTAATAAGATAGAAGGAATAGGGCGGCGCCTGTGGCTCAGTGAGTAGGGCGCCGGCCCCATATGCCGAGAGTGGCGGGTTCAAACCCAGCCCCGGCTAAACTGCAACAAAGAAAATAGCCGGGGGGCGGCGCCTGTGGCTCAGTGAGTAGGGCGCCGGCCCCATATACCGAGGGTGGCGGGTTCAAACCCGGCCCTGGCCGAACTGCAACAAAAAAATAGCCGGGCGTTGTGGCGGGCGCCTGTAGTCCCAGCTACTCGGGAGGCTGAGGCAAGAGAATCGCGTAAGCCCAGGAGTTGGAGGTTGCTGTGAGCTGTGTGAGGCCACGGCACTCTACCGAGGGCCATAAAGTGAGACTCTGTCTCTACAAAAAAAAAAAAAAAAAAAAAAAAAAAAAAAAAAAAAGAAAATAGCCGGGCGTTGTGGCGGGCGCCTGTAGTCCCAGCTGCTCGGGAAGCTGAGGCAAGAGAATCGCGTAAGCCCAAAACTTAGAGGTTGCTGTGAGCCGTGTGACGCCACGGCACTCTACCCGAGGGCGGTACAGTGAGACTCTGTCTCTACAAAAAAAAAAAAAAAAAAAAGATAGAAGGAATAATAAAAGGTCTTCCATCACTGAAAAGCCCAGGACCTGATGGCTTCACTGCTGAATTCTACCAAACATTTAAAGAAGAACTAGTACCAATGCTACTCAAACGATTCCAAAAAATTAAAGAGGAGGGAATACTTCCAAAGGCATTCTATGAAGTTAGCATTACCCTGACACCCTGACTAGATAAGTACACAGCAGAAAAAGAAAACTATAGGCCCATCTCCCCAATGAACACAGATACAAAAACCATCAACAAAATACTATCACACTCACTTCAACAACACATGGAAAAGGCGGTGCCTATGGCTCAAAGGAGTAGGGCGCTGGCCCCATATGCCGGAGGTGGCTGGTTCAAACCCAGCTCCGGCCATAAAACTGCAAAAAAAAAAAGAAAGAAAAAACACACATGGAAAAGATGATTCACCACGACCAAATGGGATTTATCCCAGACACACAAGGTTGACACGTGATGTGATACATCACATTAACAGAATCAAGGACAAAAATCAAATGATCATTTCAATAGATGCAAAAAAAGGCATGCAGTGAAATTGAACATCCTTTCAAGATAAAAACCCTCATCAAACTAGGTATAGAAAGGACATACCTCAAAACAATAAAGGACGTATAAGATAGTCTCACAGATAGCATCATAATGAATGGGGGAAAATTGAAAGTCTCGCTTCTGAAATCTGGAACAAAATAATGATGCTCACTTTCATCACTTCTATTCAACATAGTACTGGAAGTCCTCGCCAGAGCAATTAGACAAGAGAAAGAAATAAAGGACATCCAAATGGGAAAGGAAGAAGTCAAACTGTCTGTATTTGCAGACGACATTATCTTATATTTAGAAAAATCTAAGGATGCTGCCAAAAACTGCCATAACTTGTGAACAAATTCGTAAGTTGCATGATACAAAATCAACAGCAACAAAAAAAAATCAGTAGCATTTCTATATGCCAACAGTGAGCAATATGAAAAAGAAATGAAGAAAGAAATCTCATTTATAATATCCACACACAAAATAAGATACCTAGGAATAAGCTTAACCAAAGAAGTGAAAGATTTTTACAATCAAACTATAAAACGCTGATGGAAGATTTAAGAAGACACGAAAAAATAAAAGCTATTCCATACACACAGAGTGAAAGAATTAACCTTGTTAAAATACAACCTAATGTGCCTAATGCAAGGCTACATTTCTAAACTATTAAGAATAGAGTATGAATGTCTTACCACAACAAATAAGTAAGCGAGGAGCTGGTTATGATGTAAGCATTCCACACTGTATCTCAAATCAGCACATTGTATGCTAATCATACATATAGTTATGATTGAATGAAGAATTTAAAAAAATAATAAAAAAATAAATCCACACCCATATCACCCAAAGTTATCTACAGATTCATTGCAATCCCTATCAAAATGCCAATGATATTCTTCACAGAAATTGAAAAAAAAAAATCCTAAAATTCATATGGCATTGCTAAAGATCTCCAAATAGCCAAAGTGATCCTCAGCAAAAATAAAATAAAATAAAGCCGGAGGCATCACAATCCCTATCTTCAAAGTATAGTAGAACCTCTGTAGCTGCCCACCTCCCTGCACTAACCACCTCCTTAAGTTGACCTAATTTTCATAGACCAGACATGCACCACATATACTCGAGAGAAGTTCCTTATGTTGACCACTTCCGTATGTTGACCAATTCGTTACAGCCCCTTGGGGGGTCAACATACTACAAAGCTGTATAGTACAAAGCTAATGTAACTAAAACAGCATGACACTGACATAAAAACAGAGACACAGGCGGCGCCTGTGGCTCAAGGAGTAGGGCGCCAGTCCCATATGCCGGAGGTGGTGGGTTCGAACCCAGCCCTGGCCAAAAAAAAACAAAAAACAAAAACAGAGACACAGACCAACGGAATAAAAAACCCAGAAATATATCCACACTTTTACAGCTAACTCATTTTCAACAAAGGGATCAAGAACATGCACTGGGGAAAAGACAGTCTCTTCCATGATGGTGCTGAGAAGACTGGATATCCATATGCAGAAGGATAAAACTAGACCCCTACTGTCTCACTCTATACAAAAATCAAAGCCAAATAGATGAAAGACTTACTATGACCTATGTGTTATACAGACATAATGGAATATTATTTAGGCACAAAAAATAAAATTACATCATTTGTAGCAGCATGGATGGAAACGAAAGACATTTTGTTAAATGAAATAAGCCAGGCACAGAAGGACAGATACCCCATGTTCTTGCTGCCATGTGGGAGCTAAGAAATTGGTCTTGTGGAAGTAGCGAGGAACATGGTATTTTCCAGAGGACATAGAGGAAAGTAGGAAGTGGGGTTGAGTTCAAAAATATAGTTAGATGGAAGGAATACATTTTAGTGTTTGGTAGCACAACAGGACAGTTATAATTAATTTATGTATATTTCAAAATAGCAAGAAGAGGAAACCTGAATGATCTAAATACAAAGAACTGATTTAAAATGTTTGAGTTGATAGATAAGCCCAATTACCCAGATTTGATCACTGCACATTGTAGGCTGATATCAAAATATCACATGCACTCCATAAATATGGGCAAGTAGCAAGTGTTCCTAAAAATTTTTTTACATACAAATTTTAAAATAAAGAAGTATGCTTTAAAAAATTTGATGTTGGCTGGTATTGGGGCATTCTAGTGTGACTTCCACAACTCCGTAACAAAAAGACAACTAAATTTTACGGACGAAGGACTTGTGTCTACTAACAAGATAGACAAATGCCGATTAGCACATGGGAGGTTCCTCAACATCACTAATCGTTTGGAAAATGCAAATCAAAACTACGAGTTACCACATCACACCCACTCGAATAGCTATTATCAAAACTACAGAAAGTAACAAGTGTTGGTGAGGTCGTGGAGAAACTGGAACACTGTTGATGGGAATGAAAAATGGTACAACTGCTGCAAAAAAACAGTCTGGCAGTTCCTCAAATAAAATTACCATATGATCCAGCAATTCTACTTCTCAGTATACATACAAAAGAACTGAAAGCAAATAAATTTTTACCAATCGTTACAAATAAATTTTAGCAAGTAGGCAAATTGGCAAATACAGAATCCACGAATGAGGTTGGACTGTATTTCTATGTCTGGTTTCAAGTCCGAAATCTAGTTACCTTTTCTTAAAATTCTTCCCATTTAGACAAAATAATCCTGATGACGCATAATCCAAATTTCAGGACTAGTAGCTAGGTGTTAGCTAAACTAAACTAGTTGCAGGAAGCCCAGTTTCTGTTGAGGTAGCAATTTACAACTTGTTCCCTGCTGAACACTTAGGTTCGGAACCACTGTCCCATCTCTACTCATTTCCTTTCTCATATTCTCGGGGAGAACTTTACAGAACATTTGGAAATGTTAACAGTATGTCTGTAATTCAAGAATGAATATAGCTGGACATTTTTTCAAATACAAGAAAAAGACCAGCAGAAATGAGGCCATATATGTTTGGAACCCCAGACTAAGGAGGCAGAGGAGGGGGAGGAAGAGTAACGTGATCCTTCAGGGACTCAAAGGTAAACTCCTGTGAATAAGTTGCACAGCGGACTTTTTCAATCGTCCATGGCTCAAATAGGAGGTTTTGAAGCCCCTGCTGTCTGCAGGGTCACTCTAAAAAAATGAGTGCTCATGAGTAAGTTGCTTGTATTTCAAACATTCGGTCCAACAGTCAGCAAGATCAGGTATTAGGACCACATCTCCAGGATTTGTTTACTTCTGAAAGTCACGATGCCTGTGAACTGGCACTTGATAACAGATTGTAACAGAGAAACTATAGCTGAATTACTCTGCCCAGAGACAGTAATGGGGCTGCTGGCTGGGATAGGTTTCTATCAGGACAGCTTTTGTGTTGCAGACAGATCCATCACTGTCACTTTGAGCTCGTCTCCTCACTGGTTCTCAACAGCGTCTGGCAGAAGAAGCAGTGGCCCCAGTTCTGGTGGCTCTCGGTGGACAGCAGGACCTGAACAGTGATACTCCTCTTTTTCCTCCTGTAAGGCCCCCAACCTGACAGCAGGGTACAGCAGGAATGATCTGGACTTCAGGCCAGGAGACCCATATCCCAGCCTTTGCTAGATAGCAAATTATATTGTGAGGTTGAAAAAATGACCTCCTTCCCCTTCTCCTTGACTTTGGTGCAACAGCAGGCAGAGAACAGAAGTGCCGCTCCTCCACCTCCCATCTGCCCAGCCTCTTACCCAACAGAGCTTCTGAGAACGTGTAAAAGATCAACTTAAAGCTGTGTGGTTGGAGATTCTGTCTGAGATATCTCCATAACCCTGTGAGAATGGCCCACATCACCAAGTCCCAAAGCTGCAGATGCCGGCAGGGGTGGGGAGAGAGGGGAACACTTACACACTGTTGGTGGATTGCTAATTAATACAGCCCTTTTGGGAAAAATAAGGAGAATCCTCAAAGAGCTAAGAGTAGACCTTCCAATTTGACCCTGCAATCCCATTACTAGGTATCTGCCCAGGGGAGAAAGAACCATTTTAGCGTAAGAACAGTCACGCTCAAATGTTTATAGCAGCTCAATTCACAATCTCCAACATGTGCCAACAGCCCAGGTGCCATCAACTCGTGAATGGATTAATAAAGGGTGGTATACGGGTAGTGTAGAGTTCTGCTCAATCATAAAAAGATGGAGGCCTTACATCTGTGTTTACCTGGATGGATTTGGAGAAATTCTCCTAAGTATCAAGAATGGAAAATCAAGCATCTCATGTACCCAATACTATGTTGAAACTAGCAGATTAACATCTACAGGCCCACACTGAGAGAAAAACCCAGTGAAATTCAAGGGGGTGGGGGGAAGGTGATAGGTAAGTTCCCACCTGACCAGTACCATGCAGACCTGGGAGAAGCACTCAAAACAACTCACATTCCACCTTACAAACACCACCACCGTCACCTAACCACACATACCCTCATAATGAACTGAAATGGAAAAAAAATTTTAAAGCTGTGCAGTTGCAGCTATAAGGGTGGAAACTCTACAGCCCTTGGCACATGGAAGCATCTTCACAGACGCCTCACCCACAGGAGCCAGCTCGGAGGTCAATGCTCCCCACCATCGCCCCCAGATCTTACAATTTTCTACTATTTCTCTTCACAGAAAACATTTTAGCCATGCTACGAGCTTTTTAGAATTTTACATTTTCTTTTGATTTTTATTAAAATATTAAAGGGCTACGAGTGTGTTTCTGTTCCATGGACGAACTGTGTAATGCCGCGGTCAGAGCTGTTAGTGTGCCTGTCACCAGGACGGGAAACGCTGTACTCAGTAGGTAAGTTCTTATTCCTCCCCTCCCCGTCCCACTCCCTGCTGTGCTCCCCCAGGCTTAGTTTCAAGGGCCTTTACACTTCAAGACGGGGGGGGGGGGGGGGGGGGGGGGGACACATCGTTTAGCTCCTACTTACTGCTGAGAACATGTGCCAACTACAAGTTTTGGCAGCCTGTGAGCTTACCATTCATTTTTGTTTCTCGTCTTCCTTTTGCTGCTAAACTTCAGAGGCAAATGGTCCGTATCTGTTATCTCCATCATCTCAGCACTGTTCGCTCCTTAACCCCCTAAATCACTCCTGATTTCATGATTCTATTCAAATTGCACTTATTTTTTTTAAGAGACAGAGCCTTACTTTGTCGCCGCTGGGTAGAGTGTCATAGCGTTATAACTCATAGCAAATCCGTATTTTTTGGCTCAAGCAATCCTCTTGCCTCAGTCTCCCAAGTAGCTTAAAACTACAGGCACCCACCCTCACTCCGGGCTAGTTTTTCTATTTTGGTAGAAACGGGGGTCTTGCTCTTGTTCAGGCTGGTCTTGAACTGAGCCAAACAACTCAACCACCTCGGCCTCCCAGAGGGCTGGGATTATAGACGTGAGCCACCACACCCAGCTCAAATTGCACTTTTTTTTTTTGGTAGAGACAGAGTCTCACTTTACTGCCCTCGGTAGAGTGCCGTGGCGTCACACGGCTCACAGCAACCTCCAGCTCTTGGGCTTACGTGATTCTCTTGCCTCAGCCTCCCGAGCAGCTGGGACTACAGGCGCCCGCCACAACGCCCGGCTATTTTTCTGTTGCAGTTTGGCCGGGGCTGGGTTTGAACCCGCCACCCTCGACATATGGGGTCAGCGTCCTACTCACTGAGCCACAGGTGCTGCCCCTCAAATTGCACTTTTGAAAGTGACTTTTACCTCTGAAGCCCAAAGAAGAGTCAAACCCAAATGCTCAATTTTTATCTGTCTCAACAGCCCTCATTCTCCCATCCACAGCCCTGACACAGGATACTGCTATTTGGATACCAGAAATTTTCTGTCCCTTTAGTGTCCCTGATACTGTGCTTCCTGGTTTCTTTTAGCCTCTATGTACTCTTCTTCTCCACTTAGAAATCTCCAAAGCAAGGCAAATATATTCCTTGTCAGCCATAATGACACTGTAGTTTTTCTGAGACAAACACCTGTCATTCCACTTTTTCATTCTGTCATTCTCCACGCCCGGCTAGTTTTTGAAAAATCTTATTTGTTTCCTTCTCTGGATGTCTATGTCATCTGTTACCCTGTCGCCTAATCTAGGCTCTCAATTACTCAGGCCTGACTTGCTAAATACCCTATTATTCAGGTCACCTGCCTCTGTTGTACCTTAAACGTTACTGCCAGATTAATGCAGCAAATTCTGCTCAAATTAAGTGACTTCCTTTCTATTAAACACATAATGATTCCTCATTATTCACAGAATAAATGTCTGAGGCTTATTTTCCCACCCCACGACCCGGCCCCACTTTACCTATCCAAGCTTTTTCTATACCCTACCAGCCCCGTCACAACTTGTCTACTGTGGACAAACCCACGCCCTTGCTCTCCCACAAATATCCAGCATGATATCTAGAACTCGAAGCCTCCCTTACCCTTGTTTTCCCTTGACCTTCCACTTAACATTGCCTGCGCTCTTCCCAGTAGCCACCCTTCAGTGCTAAGTGGCTTCTAAAAGAACTATCGCTCGCAGTCAAACCAGAGATAGGCAGGGAGTGGCAAAGCAAGAAACGGAGGTCTTCTGCATTTGTGATGGTGGCATCAGAAGGGTCATTCCCTTATGGAGGGTGGAGGAGGAAGAGGAAGAAGGGAAAAGGAGGGGGTTTTGTTTCACTGCTCAGCGAAAGTACGAACAGAACCTGAGCGCCGTGAGCTGAACTGTTGATTCTTCCCTGTAAAGTAGCACACAGACAAATGCCTCCGCTGCTTGTGTGAATTACAGATCAGCAAACCCATCTGCGTCTGTACTTCCACCTTCCCAAGGGCAGCTGTTCACACACACATCTTGGGAAATAAACTGCATCTCTCTGACACTGGGGAATGAACGGCTGTTAATTTCTGTTATTCTTAAAGGAAAATCTGGGGTTCAGGCATGAAAGTGTAGGCGGACTTGTATGGGGTTGTGTCGTGAACTGCTCACCAGGCACGGATAGAACTCTGGCAGACTCTAATGAGCCTTTTCTTTCCAGAGTACTACCCTGTTTCCCCGAAAATAAGACATACTCTGAAAATAAGACCTACTTACAGGAAAGATAAGACGTCCCCTGAAAATAAGACCTAGCGCGTCTTTGGGAGCACCCTTAAAATAAGACACTGTCTTATTTTCGGGGAAACAGGGTATTGCCTGAGCTGAGGCTGGGAACCCAAGCTTCCCGACCAGATGATTAATATTATTTATCCTCCAGACATGATGCTAAGACAATAGTCCCTGAAACCTGTAACCTTCTTGAAGCCTCTCCTGAAATTTCTATTCTCCTATTTTTATTTCCCTATCTCTTTCTAACTCTTTTTTTTTTTTTTTTTTTTTTTTTTGCAGTTTTTAGCCAGGGCTGGGTTTGAACCCTCCACCTCTGGCATATGGGGCCAGCGCCCTACTCCTTTGAGCCACAGGCGCCGCCCTCTAACTCTTTTTATCTTGTAAAGTACTTCTTGAATCAACTCTACCCTGCTCTTCTTTGCTGAGATGTGAGAATACAGTAGAAAATCTTCCCCAACTAAACCACAAAGAAAACAACTCACCCCCTATTCATTTGTTTGTTCTTTGGAAGTGAGAACAGATTTCCACTGACAGATGAATGCCCTAGCCTCTGATGAATCTTACCGGTTTCAGTCATGCCTTTATTTTGAGCCCTATCAACATAGATAGTCCGTAACCTTTTAAAAATGTGATTTATTTTATATATTGCTTTGTAAAGCCTGTTGCTGAAATGCTGATGGCCTTTTCCTATGGAAACTGTGATAAACAGTCACCAGGTTCTCGGGCTAGCTTGTGCCTATGCGTCCGTAACACCACTGCAATAGCATGAAAGGAATCCAAAGTCTTTCTGAGTTCCTGAATCCTCTGGACATAAAGGCAGGCAGGAGAGGATGTGTCTTTCCAGGGATCCTTTACGTCAGTGGTTCTCAACCTTCCTAATGTCACAGCCCTTTAATACAGTTCCTGTGGGTTGCAACTCACAGGTTGAGAACCGCCGCTTTACGTATACAACCATGTATACATACATGCATAATCATGTATACGTGTGTATCTATATATATAGATGTATAACCTCAACCCTTTGTTTCCTTTTTTTTGAGACAAGAGTTTCATTCTATTGCCCAGGCTAGAGTGCTGCGGCACCATAGCTTACAGCAACTTCAAATTCTTTGGCTCAAGTGATCCTCTTGCCTCAGCCTCCCGAGTAGCTGGGATTACAAGCACCCACCACTACACCTAACTAGTTTTACTATTTTTAGTAGAGACGGGGTTTTGCTCTTGCTCAGACTGGTTTCCAACTCCTGAACTCAATCTACCCATCTTAGCCTCTGAGAGGGCAAGGATCCTGATTTTCTTAACATAAAAATCAGATACAGATTCAGCAATCTCACTTCTGCGTATACATCCAAAGCACTTAACACATTGCTGACTTGTTATGAGTCACCCAGTAACGTGAATAGTTTCTGCATAAAATTGCCGATCAACAATGGGTTAAAATGGTAGGGCACTAAGTGATTCTGTATTATAAGCAACTGACAGATGAGGAGGGGAGAAAGCATAAAACAGGCCGAATTTTACACCTAACTTTTTCCATAGTTTGGATTACTTCCTAATGATATTATCATAGATGTGGAAAAGGAGTTTAAAAGGAATAAAGATTGCTAAGGCTCACTACAATTTCTTTGATTGTAAACATTTTTCTACATGTATGTTAATTAGTATTTCTTTCTTTTTGGGAAATTTTCTATTAATGTTATTTGACCTTTTATCTGTTTCTACACAAACTGGATAGCTTTATTTAAAGTTATTCTCTGAGGCTGGGCGCAGTGGTTCATGCACTCTGGGAGGCCAAGGCAGGTGGATCGCTTGAGCTCAGGAGTTCAAGACCAGCCTGAGCAAGCCCAAGAGTCTGACTCTAAAAACAAAAAAAGTAGCCAGGCATGGTAGTGGGCACCTGTCGTCCCAACTACTGGGAAAGCTGAGACAAAAGGATCTCTTGAGCCCAAGAGTTTGAGGTTGCTATGAGCTATGACTCCATGGCACTCTATGGAAGGCAACCAATAAATAAAGTTATTCTCTAAAGCTTCTGGTACTGAGATTCTGGAACCCTCGTGAGTACACCCTTTCCAGTTACCTGTACACTGCTCAGAGGCATGCAGAGAGCATGGTCTGACCAGCTGGGTTCCAACCCAGGTTCTGCTACCTACTGTGTGTCTTGGGAATTAAGTTACTTTATTCTCAGGGCTTTAGTTTTCTCACCTTTATATGCGAATGACGATAATCATTACCCATAATCAGTGGTCGTCTGGATTAAGAGTCAGCAGACAGCAGGCACCCAGCGTGGGCGGCCAGCCTTCCTGCAGAGGGCGCTCCACACGTGCAGGGATGTCCCTGCTGCTGCGTCAGTGCCCAGCAGAGCCTGGCTCTCAGAGGACTTCCTTTAAATGACTAGCCCACAAGACACTCCTGAAAGCAGAAACGTGACCACGAGTCTGCAATCTGCACTTTTCAGTTTTTCACACCTTTGGAGGTAAAGACATGGATCAGCCTGAATATGGCAAGAAGTGATACAATGCACCTCAACTTCTGTAACACAGTGAAACCAGAGCTTCTCGGAGTCTGCAAAGAATGGGCAGAAACTGCCACCTGGGTCAGGACATTCCAGCTGCCCAGATAGTTTCTCTTCCCTCCCACCTGATTTCAGAGGTCGGCTTTGCCGCCCCAGGTTCCCGCTGGGTCTGCCTTGGAGAATCAACACATTTGAGTTCTCTGAGCCCAGCTACATTCACAAGTTAAGCTGAAGAATTTGTAAGAACCTTTTAGGCCTATTCTCCATTTTTCTTTGCCTGAGAAACTGTTTGTAGCAGTTTCGATCGGGTTTAATGAGCTATAATTTACATGCAGTAGAATTTGCCCGGAACAGGTTTCCACATAGATGGGCACAGTCATGTGACCACATCACGATCAAGTATAGAACACTGCTGTCACTCAGAAAGGTCCCTCATTCTCCTTTTGTAGCAATCTCCTCCTCTGTCCCCAAGCCCTGGCAACCACCAACCTGATTTCTCTGTCTATGGTTTTGCCCTTTCCCACATTTCATAGAAATGAGCCCCCGTCTGCGGCCTCCTGCACCCGGCTTCTTGCATCCACCTAATGCTTCTGAGAGTCTTCCATGTTGATGCCTATGTCAGTAGTTCAGTCTTTTTTATTTCTGTGTATAATTTTTTGAGCAAATTAAAAATTTTCCTCTTTATATCCAAAAATAAATGTTTGACGCTTCCTATTTTTATAGAACCCCCACGAGATGCATGCAAAGAATTTTTATAGGCCAGGCTCCGTGGCTCGCACCTGTAATCCTAGCACTTTGGGAGGCCAAGGAGGATGGACTGCTTTGGGCTTGGGAGTTCAAGATTAGCCTGAGTAAGACAAGCCTGATAAAGAGCGAGACTCTGTCTCTACTAAAAATAGGAAAAATAGCTGAGTGTTGTGGCAGGTGCCCGTAGTCCCAGCTACTTGGAAGGCTGAGGCACGAGGATCGCTTGAGCCCAAGAGTTTGAGGTTGCCATGAGCTGTGATGATGCCACTTACTCTACCTAGGGCAACAAAGTAAGACTCTGTCTCAAAAAAAAAAAATTATAATTAGAAAATCTATATAACAGGAAGAAACTGTGGATTTGTGATTGCAATTCAGGAGGTGTATACTGCAGTATTCCTAAACTATATGGATTTTCCCCATTGTAATAAGAAATAAAATTTTCAAAGTTGCTTGGTCCCATTAGAAAATTTAATATAACATGAATTTTTGAAAGTGCTTTATAAAAATAAAGTATAGCGGGCAGCACCTGTGGCTGAAGGGAGTAGAGTGCCAGCCCCATATGCCGGAAGTGCTGGGTTCAAACCCAGCCCTGGCCAAAAACTACAAATAAAAATAAAAATAAAGTATAGCAATCAAAGTAGCTATACTTTGCTACTTTATTAACATAAAGGGACTCCTATATGAACAAGGGATAGACTGGTTTATTTCTTTGAGATGGTTAAAAGCAAGCATCAATTTAACATTAAAAAGTGATATTCAATGGGTACAATGTAAGGGTATATGGCACACCTCCTGGGGGAAGGCTCAACTAAAACTTGGACTTTATCTAAAAAATGCAAACAATGTAATCTAATTGTTGGTACCCTCTTATTAATGTGAAATTTTTTTTTTTTTTTTGTAGAGACAGAGTCTCACTTTATGGCCCTTGGTAGAGTGTCATGGCATCACACAGCTCACAGCAACCTCCAGCTCCTGGCTTAAGCGATTCTCTTGCCTCAACCTCCCGAGTAGCTGGAACTACAGGCGCCCGGCTATTTTTTTGTTGCAGTTTGGCCAGGGCTGGGTTTGAACCCGCCACCCTTGGCATATGGGGCCGGCGCCCTACTCACTGAGCCACAGGTGCCACCCTATTAATGTGAAATTTTAAAAAATTCAGCTGAGCAAATCAAAATGCTGTACATAAACTATCTCATTACTCTTCACAATATCTATGTTGGATGAGGAAAAATATCATGTATCAATATTCATAGCTTTAAAATTAAGTCACTGTCAGAGATTAAATGTCTTGCTCAAAGTCATGGGATGATCTTTATCTCAGCGTGGGGCTTCTAGAGAAGTCATTCTCTGCTTCTACCTGGCACAGAGAAGAGGCTCCTGAAGCTCTCAGAAGGCTGAAAGGGACAGTGGAAAAGCTTGGGGGGTAGGGAGTGGCACCTGTGGCTCAAAGGAGTAGGGCACTGGCCCCATATGCTGGAGGTGGCAGGTTCAAACCCAGCCCTGGCCAAAAACTGCAAAAAAAAATTAATAATAATAATAAGCCTAGGGATAAAGACTATATCCCCCAGAGCAGGAGCCACCAATTACCACCCCTTGGTCAAATCTTGCCCACAGTCTGTTTTTGCAAATAAAATTTTATTGAAGGCCGCCAAGCCCACTCATGAAAGTGGTATCTATACTCTTTTTACTCTACAACAGCGAAGCTGAGTACTTCTACCAAGGTCCACTGTGATCTAAAAGCCTAATGTTGTACAAAAAAAAAGTTTTCCAATTCCCATCTCTAAGGTAGAGCACCCTTCTAAGACCAACAAATTAAATGGAGCTTTATAAAAGTAATCATTATTTCTTTTCTTTTTTTTTTTTTTTTTTTTTTTTTGCAGTTTTTGGCTGGGGCTGGGTTTGAACCCACCACCTCCGGTATATGGGGCCGGGGCCCTACTCCTTTGAGCCACAGGCGCCGCCCGTAATCATCATTTCTAAATTGTTAACTATTAATAGATTTCAAACCCAGTGACAGGGAGGGTCTTTGTTGTCTCTCGCCATCAAAAGAACAGTACCATACCTCAGACACAGCAGGTGTTGATGAACACATCCTGAGTGGAAAGTCAAGTTGTATTAAGTGGGCTCGAAGTGAACAGTGCATGTGTATTTGCATTGGCTCTTAACCATGTACTTGTTCCAAAGGACATCATGAAAGAGGAAGAATTGTGAGAGGAAAATCTATATGATTCAATTAAAAAAATCCAAGCCTATAAATAAAATCTATCCAACTCTGGTCCAAACAAAATTGTACTTTTCAACGAAGTGGTGTTTGTAGTCTCACCTGGCCGGGTGAAGCTGTGGTTAATATGAGCTAAAAGAATGCAGAAGGAGAAGGGTGCCAAAACACAAACTGGATAGTAATAGTTTAAAAAGAGATTTCACTTGCCAGAAACACGAATGGTCTGGTGGACATGTGTAACAAGATCATTCTCAGACCCCAAATTATATCATTCTGTTTGTTCTTTTTCTTTTCCATTTCTAAACACCAGAAGAAAATAGAAAAAGTGAAAGAAAATAGAAAAAAATGTTAGCTGGGCATTGTGGTGGGTACCTGTATCCCAGCTACTGGGGAGGCTGAGGCAAGAGGATTACTTGAGCCCAAGAGTTTGAGATTCCTGTAAGCTATGATGACACCACGGCACTCTACCCAGGGCAACAGAGTGAGACTCTATCTCAAAAAAAAAAAAAAAAAAGAAAAAGGCTCAGCGTCTATGGCTCAAGCGGCTAAGGCACCAGCCACATATACCTGAGCTGGCGGGTTCAAATCCAGCCCCGGCCCGCCAAACAACGACAGCTGCAACCAAAAAATAGCTGGGCATTCTGGTGGACACCTGTCATCCCAGCTACTTGGGAGGCGGAGGCAGGAGAATCGCTTGAGCCCAGGAGTTGGAGGCTGCTGTGAGCTGTGACGTCACAGCACTCTACCTAGGGCAATAGCTTGAGGCTCTGTCTCAAAAAATAAAAAAAAGGAAGAAGAAAAAGATGGAAGGAAGGAAGGGAGAAAACAGAAAAAGATTTTTCTTTCCACAATCCCTCTTCATTTTACACATTGCCTAAACATGCAAATTTATGCAAAAGCAAAATGCTATTTTAGTCTCTCCTGATAGAATCACTTTCATTAAGTGATCTTCCTATAAAAACAAACATCTCATGCTGAGTTATCCCTATAGCTCAGAGGCTGAGAACTAGTTATTACAATTACCAGAAATAATGAATACCTTTCAGTTAGTTATTTTCTTTAAAAGCATTAATGGTTTTTTTTTTTAAAAAAACTACAGATCTTATTTAGGAAAAGGAATATTTCTGTAGTTCTTTTTTTTTTTTTTTTTTTTTACTATATTCAGAATTACCAGACAGAGGCTTTGCCTGGAGTAGTTTATCTTTTTTTACATCTTCCTCCTGCACTGGTGAGCAAGTTCAAGATGAAAGAGAAGGAGAAAATATGCAGAAGGCATCCCAGCCTATTTGATGAAATGCAGGAGGTTCAAACAGCAGGAGCACAGGGACCAGGAGCACAGCAGGACGCTGGACGGCAGGCGGAGATGAACCGCTCAGCGCTCAGGACATAACAGGTGTGTACATACATGTCACATCATTTCATTTGCACAGCTCCTGGGAAGGCAGGCATGACTATCTTTATCTTACTGATTAAGAAACCGACGCTGCCAAGGTTTAAGCAGCTTGCCAAAGGTTGTTAAGGCTAAAAGCAGAAGTCAAACCTGCACTCAGTACGGTTAGGGGCCTAAACCCTTCCTCCACCCGCTCTCAGCCATACATGGCCCTGCCTTAAGAGTTCCACCGGAAAGACCCCAGCCCACCAAAACCTTCAGCAACCTGTGGAACCTTCCTCCCCCTTCATTCAGTATAGAAACAAGTCTCCAACCATCCTCACAGCAGCCACCATCTTTGCCCTGGGGTCTCAATCCCCTTTCATTAAACTTGGCCTGAACCTCTCCTGGTCTCATTTCTGCCTACACCACTACAGCCTGTCAAGTATACAGTCCCTTTGTTTGGTGCCCTTAACAATCTGCCGCATAGCGTTTGTCTCTGTGGAAGGTGGATGACAGCCCATTACCATTAATATGAACTTTGCTAAGTACCTTGCCTTAAAAAGCAGGTAGCAACAAGCATAAAACCTTTCCCTTCTCAAAAGATAGAATATTAAAATATCAAAATATGAGTGATTGGGGCGGAGCCTGTAAGTGGGTAGGGCACCGGCCCTATATACCGAGGGTGGCAGGTTCGAATCCGGCCCAGCCAAACTGCAACAACAACAACAATATAGCTGGGTGATGTGGTGGATGCCTATCCCAGCTACTTGGGAGGCTGAGGCAAGAGAATCGCCTAAGCCCAAGAGCTGGAGATTGCCGTGAACTGTAATGCCACAGCACTCTACCAAGGGCGATAAAGTGAGACTCTGCTAAAAAAAAAAATTGCCTGCTCTCAAAATATGGGACTGACTTATCTAGGATTTTCTAGTATGACAGCTTTTTACTACAGATACATCTGCATTAATTTTTATAAAAAGGAAAATTCTAATGAAAGTTATTTTTAATATTTAAAGTCAAGAATAAGGCCAGGCACAGTGGCTCCCGCCTATAATCCTAGCACTCTGGGAGGCCAAGGCTGTGGATTGCTTGAAATCTGGAGTTCAAGACCAGCCTAAGCAAGAGCGAGTCCTCATCTCTACTAATACTAGAAAAAAACTAGCTGGGTGCCTATAGTCCCAGCTACTCAGGAGGCTAAGGCAAGAGGATTGCTCAAGTCCAAGAGTTTGAGGTTGCTGTGAGCTACGATGATTCCATGGCAAGTCTACCCAAGAGAACATAGTGAGACACAACAAAATAAAGTTGGTAAAGTAACACACAACAAAAATAAATTAAATAAAATAATAAAGTCAAAAATAGGACTACAGGTACTACGTCGCACCATGCCCAGCAGGTCCTAGGTGGTCAATGCTACTGGGATTAGCACTGATGACCACAGCATTTGGACAGTGCAACTATGTGGTTGTATTTTGCATAACTTCACTAAAAAGACCCTCTCCATAAATATGTACAATTTTTATTTGTCCATAAAAAGAGAGAGAGTTCTTCTCCCAAGAAACATTAAAAACGCACTAGAGAGATGGCAGTCAGTGCTGGAATGTTCTTCCCCTTCATGAATACAAATGATAACTTTTCCTTCCCTTTCATGATAACTTTATAAGCACTGAGAAGGGACTCTTCCCCAGAAGGGTGAGCTCTCATCACAACTCTAGAAGGTTACAACAGCTATCGAGTAACACACAACAAGCGACTGCTTCTGCACAGGGCAGTCGGGCAATGCCCCACAGAGAAAAGTGCCTTCGGGCTTGAGATGAGGAATGAGTTGCATTTTTGTCACTAGAGGAAGCAAGAAAGGAGAAAAGAGAATTTAAAAGGCTCCAGGGAGCAAGGATGTAAGCTCACATTTCTCTGAAGTTCACCCCAAAATGCTGAAAAAGAAGCTGTACTCTAAGATCTGTCCTGAAATCTGTCTCTATCTCTCACCGCCAGGCCGGCATGGGGTCCAGCCAGCCTCCCTGAAGAGCTGATAGATGGCCGTGTCAGCTCAGCAGCATGGCCCTGACGGATGTGGTCGTTTACTATCACCTGTGATACACCTTCTCTGCTCTCTGGTGACGTATCACCGTGTACATGACAGTGGCCATAAAGAGGAGGCATTATTTTCCCCTAAAACAAATATCAGGGAGGCAATTTATGAGTCTTAGGCAGAGATTTATCGTCTTCTACAAAATACTCTGATCACAGCTCCTCGGAAATGGCCTATTTTGAGAGCAACAGGCAAAGTAAAAACAGGATCTAGAGCTATCTTTCCCCCAGAAGCCAAGAACTGACTGGATGATCTTTATTCTTTCCTTTGGGAAAGTTACCAAAAAAATTAATTTATTTATAGGATTTCTGTAAGTGCCAAGAGACTTTCAGGCAAAAGCACTCTTTCAGCAAACTGAAAGTACAGAACCCAGGCTGCTCATTTTCAGAAAGTTGACACAAGCATGGTTCAAATATTTAAAAGAACGGAGATACTGTAGGAACCACAGGCGCAATGGAAAGAAAAAGAGCGTTGGTATTTCTGCTTGATCTGCGGGAAAGAGATTCTTCCTATTAGTATCAGCAACCAGATCTGGAGGCCTCAATATAGGCGGTGCTTTTAGATTCTAAGAACGCACTCGTGTGCATACGTTTGAGTGGCTTTCAGCAAGCACACGTGTAAAAGAGTGAGAGTAGCAATTTAAGACACAGAAACATGCACCCATAAATGAACTTCGAGTTTGACTTGGGGCTCCAGGCAGTCACCATGAAAAGAGAGCCACTCTGGAGGCTGAGGCAGGAGGATTGCTAGAGTCCAGGAACTCGAGGCTGTAGTGAGCTATGATGACGCCACTGCATTCCAGCCCAGACAACAGAGCAAGAGTCTGTCTCAAAACAAAAAAAGAAAGGCAAAATTAGTCCTACCGTTCTTGGCAGCAGGAAGGAGACATACAAGGCCTTGGGAAACTAGTTCTGATTTTTAAAAGAAAAGTTTTCAAACTGAGCATTTTCATCCTGAGTTGGAACAGTAGGTACCGCCCTGCAAACATCCATAATAAATAACTGTAACTGATACCACATGCTTTTTGTTTCATTGTGTCTTAGTAACAGCCCAGTGCTGTGGTTCACACTTGGAGAGGCCAAGACAGGAGGATTGTTTGAGGCCAGAAGTTCAAATCCAGTGTGGACAATACACATCTCTACAAAACATTTAAAAATTAGGCTCAGCACCGGTAGCACAGTGGTTACAGCACCAGTCACATGCATTGAGGCTGGCAGGTTCAAATCCAGCCAGGGACAGCTGAACAACAATGACAACCGCAACAAAAATAACCTGGTGTTGTGGTGGGCACCTGTAATCCCAGCTACTTGGGAGGCTGAGGCAAGAGAATAGCTTAAACCCAAGAGTTTGAGGTTGCTGTGAGCTGTGACACCACAACACTCTACCGAGGGTGACACCGTAAGACTATCTCAAAAAAAAAAAATTAAAAATTAAAAATAACAACTCTGCTGTATGGAGAGCATATATTCAGGGGGTAATACTAATAATGTGTACCAAGCAGCATTCTAAGATGATTAGGTATATTAATTCATGTAATCCTCACCAAAGAGATAGAGTACTATCACAATTTCCACTTTACATATTAGAAAACTGAGGCAGAGGGAGGTTAAATAGAAGATAATACACCTCTTCTACGTGTTAAAGCAGGGATTTAAACTCTGGCAGTCTGCTCTCAGAGTCCACACCCCTGAGCACGGCAGGGCCATCCCTAACAGCAGGTGCTCTGAGAGCAGACCTGTTAAATGAAGGCCTGGAAGAGAGGAACGGAGGGCCAGAGAAGAAGTTAGGAAGAATGTTGTAAAGATTAACCACATCCTACCATTTCTGCAGAAAACCTGCCCAGTCACAAAGCACTTCCAAAACAAAAAAGTTATTGAAGCTTCATTACCACTCTCTGCTGTATATATTTTGATTCTCATTATTCAGAGAATTAAACAGAGCCCAGAGTCTGTTCCAGGACACACAGCAGACTCAGCTGGGGTGCCAAGCAAAGCTTCTCAGGAGGAGGAGCATTGAGATGTGTTTTTAAGGGAATGAGGGAGGTTTTAAAGTGACAGCATTTCCAGAAGACTAAGGAAATCAAGAAAACTGAAGTTTGGGCTCAGCGTCCATAGCTCAGTGGGTAGGGTAGGGCACCAGCCACATTCACCAGGGCTGGTGGGTTCAAACCCAGCCCGTGCCTGCTAAACAACAATGACAACTACAACAACAAAAACAACAACAACAAAAATAGCTGTGTGTTGTGATGGGTGCCTGTAGTCAGTTGCTTGGGAGGTTGAGGCAAGAGAATTGCTTAAGCCCAAGAGTTGGAGGTTGCTGCGAGCTGGACGCCAGGGCACTCTACTGGGGGCAACATAATGAAACTGTCTCAAGAAAAAGGAAAGAAAACTGAAGTTTGAGGCAAAAAGTATTAACTCAATAAATATTTGAACCAAAATCTATTTCTTTCCATAGGTTTCCAAGTCAGAGTGCTGATGATCAGAGGCAAATTTGAATGGAGAAAAATTCTCAGGTCCACAGCGACCAATGGATCAGTCCATCTACTTATCACAGGACCAACTTTTGTTTTGGGAAGTACTTTGTGACTTGTCAGACTTTCAAACTTTAGTTCCTCAAAAATATACTATGCCCAGAAGACTAACTACTAATACAATTTACTAGCAATTGTTATGCATCATTGCTCTCAGCCAAAAGCACACACGAAAATGTTTCAACCAACAATTTATGCCCATTCCCAGAGCCTCAGAAACCCAGGCTTGAAATCTGGCTCTGTCATTTACTGTCTGTGTAAACCTGGGCCTCAATTTCTTCATCTGTAAAATGGGAGTAGTAATAATACTATCAAATAGGATAGTTGTGGGGGTTCTATAAGTTAATATTTGTAAAGTGCTTAAAACAATGCCTGGCAAATAATTAGCATTCAGCGAATGGCTGCCGATGCAGGACTTTGTACCACTCACTCCAAAAACTCAGGGGACACACCTGGCGCCTCAAGTATCCCCAGGATATCCCCTGATAGCCACATTGGTTCTACATGGTTTATAAGATCCTGTGGGAAGATTATTTATCCTAATCCACTGAAACAGGGTTAGCCGTGTGACTTGCCAATGCACGTTTCTGCTGACTCTCTCTTTATCTTGGTCATGAACACATAAGGTACGGAATGGGGCCACTCCTTCACCTGGGTCCTGGGTAAAGAGACACAGGAGCGGTAGTAGATTCAATGCCAGTCTGCCAGAGACACATAATGTGGCCGAGAAACAACCTCAGTTCTTGCAAGCCACTGGCTATTTATTACCATAGGACAGCTAACTAAAACAGCTATTATTAGGCCGGGTACTAGCATTCTGGGAGGCCAAGGTGGGTGGATTGCCTGAACTAACGAGTTTGAGACCAGTCTGAGATAGAGTGAGAGCTGGTCTCTAAAAATAGCAGGGTGTTGTGGCAGGCACCTGTAGTCCTAGCTGCTTGGGAGGCTAAGGCAAAGGGATCACCTGAGCCCAAGAGTTGGAGGTTGCTGTGAGCTATGACGCCACAACACTCTACCAAGGGCAACAAAGTGAGACTCTGTCTCCAAAAAAAAAAAAAAACCAGCTATTATTATTATATTAAAATGTGTTTTTAATTCAAAAAATTAGTTTTGAAAATTATTTAAAGATCAGTAGGTAGAGTGGCACCTGTGGCTCAGTGGGTAGGGCGCTGGCCCCATATACTGCGGGTGACGGGTTCAAACCTGGCCCCAGCCAGCTAAAACAGCAATGAGAATTGCAACAAAAACAAAAAAAATCAGTAGGTAAACTAGGTGAGTATAGTTTACAATAATCTGTCGTACATTTTAAATACCGAGAAGACTATGAATGGTTCCAGCATAAAGAAAATACAAATATTTAAGACGATGGATAGCCCAAGTATACTTATTTGATCTTTACAAATTTTATGAATGTATTATATTATCATATGCACATTTATTATGCATGAATTAAAACAAATCAATAGGTAAAAATCCATAATCTCCAAAACAGATGCCTTAAACAACAGATCTAGTCTGTTAAAATATCTCTTAGATAGGTAACACACATACACTGAGGGTGACAGGCTCCAACCCGACCCCGTCCAGCTAAAACAACAATGACAACTGCAACAACAACAACAACAACAAAAAGAATAGCTGGGGGTTGTGGCAGGCATCTGTAGTCCCAGCTACTTGGGAGGCTGAGGCAAGAGAATCGCTTAAGCCTCAGAGTTGGAGGTTTCTGTGAGCTGTGACGCCACAGCACTCTACCAAGGGCACCGGCTTGAGACTGTCTCAAAAAAAAAGAAAAGAAAAGAGTCAGGATTCCTATTCTTTTATCGCTGCTTTTTTCTTCCTTTATCTAGCAACTGTGTCCCCTGATAGAATCTTCTAGACAATGATAAGCCTCTCTGCTGAGCTCAGCTCAATTTTCCATTCCACATTTCCACCTTCCTAGGGAGCCACAATTCACAAAATGGAAAATGGAAGTCAGGAGACTGACTTTCAAAAGCCGCTCTCCTAAGCTCAATAGCTTTTGCAAAACAAACTATTCTTCATTTTAAATCTAAGAGAATTCATCACGCAGATTTCATCATGGTTCTTTAATAGATTCTCATTAATTGTTTTTCCTATATCACCTTTTCATAGTTTTTTTAAAATTAGCCTATAAAATCATTTTATTTTTTACATCAACAATCACACTTAATCTTCTCCATCCCTCAAAGAAGGTGCAATTCCTCTTTTAAGCAATTGCACTACATTCAGTCCTGGTGACATTAAGTACTAAACCGCTGTTTCTCTAACAGTCAGCCAGCGTGCAGCTCAAGCTAGGCCAAGTTGCTATTTTCTCATGAATTCAGAGTCTACTGGGGAAATACGGCAACACACAAGGACGTGGCCCTTAATGTGCCTGCACGTCACGTTAAGCATTGGGAAGAAAAGAAATTGACTTTTGACAGCGTAGCGAGGTCTGGAGTGAGAAGAGCCTAACTGGGGTAATCAGGGCAGGCCCACCCAAGTGGGCAGTTAAGGCGAGACTTGAAGGGTAAGAATGAAGCTGTGTGACAGAGCAACAGGACACCTGTTCAGGTGAAGCTCTGTGGGAGGAAAGGGGCCAGCATGTCTCGGGAATGAAAAAAGGGAGTGTTCCTCCTGCTGTCTACATTTCAGCAAGAGCAAGAGGAACACAAGGAGGCTGAGGAGCAAAGCAGAGTCGGGTCGCGTGAAGTTTACAGGCTGGGACCTTTATTTTGAGAGGAATGAGAAGGCCCTGCAGAGTTTAAAGCAAGGAAGTCACGTGCTCTGGTTTCCACTGACAACAGATGTGTGGAAATGGACTGGGTGAAGTGAGAATGGAAGCCGGCAGACCCAGGAAGAGGCTTCTGGAAATGTGTGAGGGGCAGGGAAGGTGGGCCAAGAGGGTCAGAAGAGAAGTGCGAAGACCGCTGGCGATCTTGGAGGTGAAGTGCATAAAATCTGCTGGCAGACTGAAGCTGGCACAGTGGCAAGAGCAGAAAGAATAAGTAGGGGCCGACATGGAAGTTTCTGGCCTGACATGCAGGGCGAGGGTGGAGAGGCAATTTAATGAGATAGAGATGGCTGGAGGAGGAATCCACTAAATGGATAAAGTCAGGAATTCCATTTTGAACAAATAAAATGTAAGGTGCCTATAATATATCCAATTAGAAATGCCAGATTGGCAACTGGAAAGACAGGGATAAAATCCAGGGGAAAGAAGTGAATAAGCAGTGAGTCTGGGTGCCCCTCTAGGTGAGGAGGGCACTCCGCTGGGAGGATGGCTTAGAACGTGCATCCGGCCCTTTCTTTTGGTGCCAGAAAGTAAAGAAGTACTAGAAGAAAAAGGTGACACGTTAAAAAGACAGAAGCCAGTTTGATGTGGCTCTCAATGACCAAAAATACTAAAACAAAAATAAAAAAAAGAGTAAAGTGGCAACACTCAACCATCGCCACCTTAATCAAGTATTCAGAGTTAACAGTGTCACTAATGAGATGAACCAAAATCACCTGCCATCCGGAAAGACGCAGCAAGAACACAGATCATCTTCTGTGATGCTGCTGGAAAGATTCCTAACTTGAATCTAATCATAAGGAAACACCGATCATAAATCAAGAGAAAGTCAACAGAATAACTGGTGTGTGATCTGCCAAAGTGTCAAGAAGTCCAGGAAAGACAAAGGAATGATCTAGATGGGAGACCAGAGAGTAACTAAACACAGCAAGCAGCCTGGACCAGAGCCCTTTGCTCAGAAGGCCATGACACAGACAATTAGCACAACTTGTATGAGGTCTGTAGATTCAATGGTAGCAAAGTAATAAAGTAAGCGTCCTGCTTTGGTTGGCTGCAGTCTGAATATATAGGAGAATGTCCTCATTTGGAGAAAATAAAAACTATTCCGCAATATTTGGGAATCATGTCATCAATTTACTGTCAAGTGGTTCGAGAAAAAAGGACTATTTGTTATTGTACTTGCAACTTTTCTGTACGTTTGAAACTATAAAAAAGAACAGTTACAATAATACAGCTCTGTATTAGTTTGGTAACCATTTAAAGTCTGACCAATACCAAGTACTGGTCGGGATATGAATAGAAACCCACCTACAGAGCTGGTGAGAGTGAAAACTGTTTGGAAAACTGTTCGGCACTGTCCAATAAAATTGGAGATCCACAGTCCCCATGACTTGGCAGTTGCACCCTGGAGAATCTCTTGAATATGAGCAGCAGGATTTTCATGGAAGTACCGAACTTTTAATATTTTTATAAGAATCAAAACCTAGGAATACCTTAGATGTCCATCAATAGCAGAACAGACCAAGACATTGTTCACATATTTATATAGTGAAATACTATATGGCAATGAAAATGAATGAATTTCACATACGATGTTGCATGAAAGAAGATAAAGCCATTTAGTAAAGTATAAACTTGTAGCATTTAGTGGTAAAACTAAGAAAAGTAAGGAAATTATTATCACATCACAAGAGTTAAGACAGTGGGGGAAGAAGTTATAATAGGGAAGGGGTGGGTGGGCGTGGATTCTGGTTACTGGAAGTATTTCAGTTCTCGCCACCAGAATAGAGGTTCCAGGAATGCTCATTTTATCACTGTTCAATGTCCACATATAATTCGTGCATATTTCTGAATACATACAGTATTTCATAATTTAAAAATTATTAAAAACAAGCCAGGTGTGGTGGCTCATACCTATAATCCTAGCACTCAGGGAGGCCAAGGCAGGTGGACTGCTTGAGCTCAGGAGTCCGAGACCGGCCTGAGGAACATTGAGACCTCATCTTGACACGTTGTGGTGGGAAATTGTAGTCTCAGCTACTTGGAAGGCTAAGGCAGAATCTCTTGACCCCAAGAGTTTGAGGTAGCTGAAAGCTATGATACCATGCACTCTACAGTGCTCTGTCTCAAAATAAATAAGTGAATAAAAATAAAATAAAAATAATTAAGAATAACTGCTTATGTTTTCTAGGTCTTATGGTTATAGCTGCCAGATACTGCGTTGACCACATATACATGTTTTATCTTATTTAAATTTCCTTACCATTTCCTCCACTTTATCTGTGCACAGACTAAAGTGTAATGACTTACCCAACATCACAACACTAACAAATGGGGATCTAAATCCATTCAGCCTGCCTCTGGAGCTTGCGAATTTAACCACTGAGCTCTGCTTCCAAGTATTGCTTGGATTGTTCTCTATTTTTCAATACATGCTTTAGAATCCAGACTTCTTGAGGGTTTTCTCTCTTAAGTCCCCAAAGCATTTAATGTGGTTCTTTACAAGTGAGGCTTGATAAATACTGCTGGCTACCTAACAATTCATCATTTCTAACGGAATCACAAACAATCATGTAACATTTTTCAGTCCTTCAATGAATGTGGGGAGACTGAATTTTCAATCATTTAAAATTCAAAGGCAGAAGTCTTTTTAAAATGATTTAAACTGAGGCCGTGCCCGTCACTCAGTGGGTAGGGTGCCAGCCACATACACCAAGGCTGTGGGGTTCAAACCCAGCCCGGGCCAGCTAAAATCAGCAATGACAACTGCAACAAAAAAATAGCTGGGTGTTGTGGCAGGTGCCTGTAGTCCCAGCTACTTGGGAGGCTGAGGCAAGAGAATTGCTTAAGCCCAAAAGTTGGAGGTTGCTGTGAGCTGTGATGCCACAGCACTCTACCGAGGGTGACATAGTGAGGCTCTGTCTCAAAAATAAATAAATAATAATTTGAACTGGGAAAACATTTATGCTGAAGCCCAATGTCAAGAGATTAACATGACTGGCAGCAAGAATGCATGTGATAACATCACAGCAATCTCAAGGAGACCAACGAGCTTGAGACGGCCACCCACACACAGCCCGTTTGAAGGAATTACATGTAGCCATGAAAATTTAGACTAGCTACGAAAATCTAGTTTTATACATGACAAAAGTTCTACGGAGCCAATTTCACTATACTATACTTTGAACAAAAATCACAGCTTTTGCAGACAACCTTCAGAATGGGAAAAGATATTTTCATGTTATGTATCTGACAAAGGACAGATAATCAGAATCCATAGAGAACTCAAATTAGTCAACAAAAGAAGCAAACAATCCCCTTTATCACTGGGCAAGAGATGAACAGAACCTTCGCCACAGAAGACAGACAAAGGGCCAACAAACACATGAAAAAATGCTCATGGTCCCTAATTACCAGAGAAATGCAAATCAAAACCAGGCTGACATATCATCTAAGCCCAGTGAGACTGGCCCACATCACAAAGTCCCAAAGCTGCAGATGCCGGCATGGATGTAGAGAGAGGGGAACACTTACACTGTTGGTGGAATTGCAAAGTAATACAGCCTCTTTGGAAAGAAGTCTGGAGAACTTCAAAGAAATCAAAATAGACTTTCCATTGGCTCCCACAATCCCATTACTAGGTATCTACTCAGGAGAAAAAAAATCATATCACCGTAAGGGCATTTGCACTAGAATGTTAATTGCAGCTCAATTCACAATCACCAAGATGTGAAATCAACCCAAGTGCCTGTCAACTCACGAATGGATTAATAAACTGCTGTATATGTATACCACGGAATACTATTTAGCCATAAAGAGAGAGAGCCCCAGTGCTTGCTGCTCTTGTATGAACTGAAGATGGAATGAAATATGAAGATGGGGTGGCGCCTGTGGCTCAGTCGGTAGGGCACCGGCCCCATATACCGAGGGTGGCGGGTTCAAACCCGGCCCCGGCCAAACTACCAAAAAATAGCTGGGCGTTGTGGCGGGCGCCTGTAGTCCCAGCTGCTCGGGAGGCTGAGGCAGGAGAATCGCTTAAGCCCAGGAGTTGGAGGTTGCTGTGAGCTGTGTGAGGCCAAGGCACTCTACCGAGGGCCATAAAGTGAGACTCTGTCTCTACAGAAAAAAAGAAATATGAAGATGGCAAAAGGCAACATCGGTGTGGGACTTTTGCATTTGGAGAAGTGTCATCTTCAGTTGCAGCTGCGCTTCAAAGACTCCAGTGGTCACAGAAACAACCATTGCACGAAATAAAACTCGGGAGCCTGATGCTATCTATCCCCTTGTTACTAAAACCCGAGACAGGACATACTTTGTCACGTATATTAGCCAACATGCTGGTTCGGTGAATAAATCTAATGAAGCTTCCAAAGGAGTGTTACAAAGCCGTTTTATCATGTCACAAGCTCGACAGATCCTCAAGCACACTTTTTATGGAAAGATTTTTCTCATTTTTATTGATGTAGGTATGCATGCTTCAGAAAATGAGAATATTAAAACAGCAAAACAAACTCAAACAGCCAAAGACAACACACAGCAGAAGGCGCAAGGGATTCCAAAAAAAAGCGTGTTAATAACCAAGCAGGATTCGTTACCCAGCGTCTCCTCCCCAAACCCTTTCCGAATCATTTTCAGCCTCTGCTATGATCCCAGCAAAGGCTGGAGATCAAAAAAGCAAGTCGGTGAGCAGCAACCATGCTGGACAGGTGTCGAGCTCTGCCAGCTGTCAGTGAACTTGAGCCTTGGAGAATCTCTGTAGACACAGACATAAAGGGGAAGACAGCTGAGCCACAACATGTTAAAAGACGTTAAAATAGGGAACAGAAGATTCTGTCCTCGTGAAAAGACGTTAAAATAGGGAACAGAGAAGATCCTGTCCTCTAGTAACCAAACTTACCCAAAAACACATGGCGAGGGAGACTAAACAAGTTTGATAATCTAGAAAAGGTTCTGTTGAAGACTTTTTTTTAATAATGTTTATTTATTTATTTATTTATTTTTTGAGACAGAGCCTCAAGCTGTCACTCTGGGTAGAGTGCTGTGGCATCACAGCTCACAGCAACCTCCAACTCCTGGGCTCAAGCGATTCTCCTGCCTCCGCCTCCCAAGTAGCTGAGACGACAGGTGCCCGCCACAAAGCCCGGCTATTTTTTGGTTGCAGCCGTCATTGTTGTTTGGCAGGCCCAGGCTGGATTCGAACCCGCCAGCTCAGGTGCATGTGGCTGGCTCCTTAGCCACTTGAGCCACAGGCGCCGAGCCTGAAGACTTATTTGTACTGTGTGAGGCCGACTTAAAAAGCCTGACTGCCAAACTGTATTTATGTTATAATGTTGATTTCAAAATCATTATGCAGGTTGGCAAGCACCGAAAGGGAACAGGAAAAAAAACAAAGGTTAAATATGTGGGGCAAGGTTATGAACTCTTTTCCCTTTCATTTATATAAATATATAGTTATATTTGTGTGAAAAAAAGGAAGAATGCAAAAATAAACAGTATTTTTGTCTCTTAAGTAAGGATTTTCACCTGTAGTATATTCGCAGGAACATAGAGTTATGTCCTACCCTCACCATAGACAAAGGTCATCTCCCCGTACTGAAGCTTTTCTCCTCTCACACTGTCACTGGGTCATCGCTAAGCCTTCCTTCAGAGCTGGGCCTGAGATTCAGAGGCCAGGATACAGAAAGTAAACCGAGTAGCATTCCTTTCAGAAGCTACTCTTTCTTTCCTTAACTCTTCAAAAACAAAGGAACCACACACTTAGCTTTCCAGTTACCAAGTTTAAAGAGTCTTTTCTCTGCATCCTTGCCTCTGGGGATACAGGAGAAAGTTAAGCCCAAGGACCGACAATGGGGGGGAGGCACACACTACCAGTTGCCGGACTCAGAAGAGAAAAAGGTAAAGCAAGGTGGGGTTTTGCTTCGCAGAAAGTTTTGGAGGTATGACATTAATATTATGACATAGGATAATTATTAAATATCAAATGTCACAAGTCCAGTAACCTAAGGAAAAGAGTTTTTTGTTGTTGTTTTTTGAGACAGAGCCTCACTATGTCACCCTGGGTAGAGTGCTGTTGCATCATAGCTCACAGCAACCTCCAACTCCTGGGCTCAAGTGATTCTCCTGCCTCTGTCTCCCAAGTAGCTGGGACTACAGGCGCCCGCCACAACGCCCGGCTATTTTTTGGTTGCAGCTGTCATTGTTGTTTGGTGGGCCCGGGCTGGATTCGAACCTGCCAGCTCAGGTGTATGTGGCTGGCGCCTCAGCCGCTTGAACCACAGGTGCCAAGCTAGGAAAAGAGTTTTTTAAACTTAAAAGACAGTTGTAGTTGAGTATACAGAAGGACTTTTTGATGAAAACGAACTCCAAAATGACTTTCCTAGTTTCATTTGGACCCACTGATGATACAGACTCCCTTAACAACTTCCTTAGCACTTTTTCATCAGTAGGCCTTTCATCAGAAGAATGATTTTACACACTGGGCCAATTATGAAACCTACTAAAGTTATTCTTACTATTGGGGACTCTATTAATCAGAGCTTTTTGAAAGCTACTGAGAGAATAGAAGATATCTTCAGGAAAAGATGGAAAACAGGAATCATCAAATATGTTTTGTCTGTAGATTAAAAGAGGGATAAGTTATTTTCAGTTTTCTGAAAAAGCTTTGAAAGGTTAAAAGCTTTGAAGTTAGAAGAGGCATTTTCTTCCAGACTTAGGTACGGTCATCAAACCTTTTCACAAATCTCATGTTTTAGACTCTTGTGACAGAAGATGATAAACTGCTCTTTTAGAAACGGGGAGTTAGACTATAGTCACGTGATGCAGGATAGTTAGCAGATAAATTGAATTTAGAATCAGAGAACTGAAGTGTGTGTGATTTAATAGCATTCCTTTATCAACCCATCTATCTCCTGAATCAATGATTTAAACCTTAGATCATAATTTCAGAGAGAGTAACCAAAGCCAATGTCGGACAGCAAGGGGTCATGACCACCTTATTAACCTAGGCTAGAATGTCCACTCCTCTGAAAGGTATATACAAAGCAAAGGCTTAGTGAGCTCAGGCCATCTTGATGCAAAGGTTTTCCACTGATGTACAGTGCAGACAAGGGCCTTACCCACTCCATTATCCCCACCCTTAAATCCAGAAGATCAGAATATCTGAAATGACAACGTTCTTTAAATCCATACTCTTATTTTAATTTTTTCTTTTTCTTTTCTTTTTTCTTTGAGACAGAGTCTTACTCTGCCATCCTGGGTAGAGTGCTGAGGTGTCACAGCTCATGGCAATCTCAAACTCTTGACCTCAAGAGATCCTCTTGCTTCAGCCTCCCAAGTAGCTGGGACTACAGATGCCCACCACCATGCCCCACTAGTTTTCTACTTTTTCTACTTTTTGTAGTAGAGACAAGGTCTTTTTCTTGCTCAATCTGGTCTCAAACTCCTGAGCTCAGGCATATGGAATATGATAAGTTAAGGATGTACACTGAAAATTCTAGAGCTACCACAAAATATATATAATTAATAAGCCAGTAGTGCGGAAAATTAAAATCATAAAAAAAGACTTGATCTTGCCAAAAGAAGACAATAAATAAATGAGGAAAAACAAACAAACAAAAAAAGACAACAGACTTATACCTACCTATATCAATAAAAAAAATATTCCAAATAAAACAGAAGAGATTTTCAGGTTATATAAAGAAAGAATGAAACCACTTCAAACATAAAGAAAAAATAGATTTAAAGGAAAAGAATGAAGAAAAATGTACCATAATAACATTAACCAAACGAAATCTGGATGGCTATATTAATACCATACAATGTAAAATTCAGAACCATAAATATTACCACGGATAAAGAGGCCCATTTCATAATGATATAACAGAGCTTTAAAACACAGAAAGCAAAAACTTACACAATCAGAAGGAAAAAATAGACAAATTGGAGATTTCAATGCCTCTTTCAGCATCAGTAGAACAAGTAGACAGAAAATCAATAAAAATATACAAGAGCTGTATGTACAACACTACCGACAAACTAGCTTCATTGACATTTATAGGAACTTCAACCCAACAAAGGAGAAACAGAGCACATGCCTTCCAACTGACCACAAAAGGAAATCCAAATAAATGCTAAAGGACTGAAAGTATACAGCGCATGTTCTCTGACCACAGTGAAGTCAGTTAGTATCTGGACCATATCCCACTATCTGGAACCAAAAACAGACATCTAAGTAATCTGTAAAACCAAGAAAGAATCACGAGCAGTGCTCAGAGGGAAACATGGAATTAAATACTTAGCTAAAAGAGGAGAAAGTGCCTACCTTAGAGACAACTGAAAAAAGATCACCTATTATCTAAGGAGGAAATAATGCTAACTCCACACAACTCTTTCAGAAAACAAAAGATGAAAGAATACTCCTCAATTATTCTATAAGGCCAGCATACCCTGACACCAAAACCAAAGTTTTGAAAACTATAAAACATTCTCCTTCATTAATACAGACACAAAAATGCTTAATAAAAAAGTTATCAAATAAAATCTAGTAATATATAAAAGGGTTACTCCAAAGTCCAAGAGGAGTTCATTTCAGGAAGACAAGGTTGCTTTAACATTCAAACATCAATCAGTTATTCAGCATATCAACAGACTAAAACAGAAATATGGTCATTGGTCATTTTAATAAATATAAATTATTTAATAAAATCCAACATCTGCTCTCAATTCTACTCAACACTATAATGAATTAGCCAACACAATAGAAAAGGAAAAAGAAATGGCATAGAATTTGAAAAGGAAGTAGTAAAATTACCTTTATTTGTGGATGACATAATTAAATTAGTAGAAAATCCTAAGGAATGTATAAAAAAATCTTCCAGAACTAATGAAGTAAGCATTGAGCAACATTACAAAATTTAAGATCAATATAGCAAAATAAATTGTGTTTCTATATACTAGCAATCAAGAATTGGATATTAGATTTTAAAAACAATACCATTAACAAACATTTAAAAAGTATTAAATACTTGGGGAAAAAGAAGATGTGTGAATATACACTGAAAACTGTAAACTACACAGCAATCACACTCATGGATCAGAAGACTCGTTTTTATTAACATGCCAATTCTCTCCAAATTGATCTGGTGATTCAATGTAACCCTAATCAAAACCCAAAATCTCTGTAAACCTTCTTTGTAGAAATGAGGAACTCATTCTAAGATTTATAGAGAATTGCAAAGGACCTACAATAGCCAAAATAATTTTGAAAAAGAACAAAGTTGGAAGACTTAACCTGGTATTTTTCAAGACTTACTATAAAGCGACACTAGTTAGGAGAATGTGGTATTGGTGTAAAAATAGATTTATACATGACTGAAACAGAATGAGAAACCAGAAATAGACCCATGTATATATGCCAATTGATGCTGGGCAATTGTGAGTTATTTATCCATGAGAAATAAAAATATATATCCACACAAAGACTTGTATATGAATGTTCACAGCAACTTTTAATAGTCCAAAACTGGAAACATTATAAATTCCCATTAATAGGAGAATTTTGAGGCAGGAGAATCGCCTAAGCCCAGGAGTTGGAGGTTGCTGTGAGCTGTGTGAGGCCACGGCACTCTACCCAGGCCAATGAAGTGAGATTCTGTCTCTACAATAGACTGTGGATCTTAACAACATTAAAAGATAGATAACAGAGGAATATTAATAAATTGAACAAATTGCATAAGGTACAATAGCTCACTCAGGAAGAAAGAGGTAACAATTAAAAGGAACACACTATTGATAAGCAAAACGACCTGGATAAATACCAAAATCACTGTGCTGAGTGAAAAAAGCCAGATCAAAAAAATAAACACATATTGTTTATTTCCAATCACATGAAATAAGATAATATTACGCATAATTTACAGTGACATGACAACTGCCTGGGGTGTGGGTAGGATGGGCTTCAACAGAGCAGAAACACACTAGAGGATGAAATCTTGATATTAAAGGTGGGAACTGTTTCCTGATCACTTCCCTGAGATAGCAGAGTACAGGTGAGGACTATTCAAGTGTCAAAGCTCATCAGTAAGTTGCCTCCTATGCATTGAATTGTTCATTGTTCCTTCAACCTGCAACTTCACATTTCCTCATTCCTAATCCATCTAACAACAACCTTTTAAAAGAGGGTGAGAAGTCCTGTCTTCATGGTTTGGCAACTGTCCATGAAGTTCTTAAAATAAGATACCCATTTCCCTCTACAGAAAACACAGGTGGAAGTGAAAGGTCAGGGACCAATACAGCAGATTCACCAGACTGGTGCACACTAACTGGAGGGTGGAGAAAGCGCTGAAAATGGACATTTGACATTTCCTTGTCCCTTTTCATGTCACCCGGACTAGCCCCTTACCTGGAACTGTTTTGGAGCTCCCCAAGTCAACCTGTCTTTCTTTGTCCAATAATAGGCTAGTGCAAGAAACTGCCTGAGTTGTCACATGGCTTGTAGCAAAAACACGTAACTTGTGCCGGGCGCGGTGGCTCACGCCTGTTATTCTAGCATTCTGGGAGGCCGAGCAGGTGGATTGCTTGAGCTGAGGAGACCAGCCTGAGCAAGAGGGAGACCCCATCTCTACCAAAAATAGAAAAACTAGCCCAGTGTTGCATCAGGCACCTGTAGTCCCTGCTACTTGGAAGGCTGAGGTAGGAGGATTGCTTTAGCTCAAGAGGTTGAGGTGGCTGTGAGCTATGATGACACCACAGCACTCTACTCAGAGCAGCAGAGTGAGACTCTGTCTCAAAAAAACAAAAAATAAAATAAAATACCCCATGTAACTTAGCTTGTTTCCTATTGATGCCCTGCGTGCTATTCAGAAAAGAAAAGCAAGAATCAGTCTGTTCTTTCCATCTGAATCACAGACACAGGTCAAGTTCTACCTCTCCAGGTAATCAGCCTTCCTGGACCATTCCCCTAGTATCTGGTCTATGCAGAATTCTCAGCCTGTATCACACAATTACCATCACAGTTGTTCATCTCTTACCTACGGTAGTGGGATTTCTTCTGTTCTTCGCCCCAAATTTCTAGCTTTGGCTATCATATGAGAACTTCTGCCCATGGTTCTGCTCTCTTAGGAAAATAGTGGGGAGAAAACTACCTCCATTTTCTTCACTCCTCACAGGAGACAGAGTCTGGCTGGGGAGGTCAGTGCCCCTGTATGACCCAGCTTGCCTCTTCTCTCAGCAAGAGTTGTTCGCCTAAAAGCAAGAGTGCCGCCTCTTCTGGAGCTCGGCGTGCAGTTCTCCAGCCATTCCCCCTCCAAGAGGGTAGACACGTGAGACTGAGCGGGAGGCAGGAATGCTGTATGCTCCCTCTTGGCCTTGGGTCCAAGCCACCATCCTCACTCTCCAGATTGATCGACAATGCAGCTGATAATATCAACATATTTTAAACTCTACAATTAACAAGAATGGATGAAGGGGATGACTAATTAGCATCACCAGCTAATTAACTGCCTTTCCTTCCTTCATTTGTCCTTCTTTTATTTGACTGTCAAAATGTCTACCCTTTTGTGCTGATTTCTTTTCGAATTGTATTTATTTATTTTATTTTTTGAGACAGAGCCCCTCTCTCTGTTACTCCAGCTAAAGTGGCATCATTATAGGTCACTCACAGAAACCCAAAACTCCTGGGCTCAAGCAATCCTCCTGCCTCAGCCTCCTGAGTAGCTGGGGCTACAGGCCCACAACCCAACACCCAGATAATTTTTCTGTTTTAGATAGAGACAGGGTCTCACTGTTGCTCAGGCTAGTCTCCAACTCCGAGCTCAAGCAATCCTCCCACCTTGGCCTCCCAGGCTGCTACGATTACAGGTGTGAGCTAGACTGATTCCTTATTCATGAAGTCTCTCACCATTCCTGAGGTCCTGATTAGTCATTTTCTAATCACTGTTCCGAAGTACTGATATTTTTGTACCACTTCTGGAGTATTGATTCTATCTGACATTCTAGTAAATCGTAAATATGTGTCTCTTTCAATATTCAAATTATAAACTCCTTGAGAGAAAGGGCTATGTCCTATTTATCTCCGTCTCGACCAGGTCAGCTTAATTTTTACATATGTTTAATCTGGATCACCTCTGTAACTGCGTGTTTACTGTTTGTTTTTTCCTGAAGATTGTAAATTCAATGAGACAGAGCATCAATTCTTGTTAAATGTTGTATCTTTTCCACCCGCATCATAGGGTTTGACACAGAATGAATGCTCAGCAAATGTGTTGAATTGAATTATATTTTCTCTTACACACTTATATCTGTGCTTAACAAATATTGGTGGGGCGATGATTGATTCATGAAGGAGGGTTATATGTAGAAGATAAATCTAAAGTCAAAATGCCATCTTACTTCTCTGTAGAATAACTAAAATCAAAACATTGACAACACCAAGTATGTGCTTCCTTTAAAGAAATATTAAAATAATAAAACTTACTACTTTAAACACACTACACATTGTCCTTTGGGGTTTTCATGTCTATAAATCACTAGTCTATTCTGTGTACTTAACACAAAGAATAAAATGTAATTTGTACCATCACTGATGGCTCTTGTTTCTAAATGATAAATTTCCAATGGAAAATAGGTTTTTCACACTGCAGATGTAAGGAAACCTTGGAAACGGAATCCAGCCAATGCAATAGGGTTCTGCAATAGTGACTCAGCAGAAGAGTGCCAGCTACAAGGACAATCAGACCTCCAGCTTTCTGCTGTATTGTTTGCTGCAGCAAAATAGCTCAGATACTAGAGCTCTCTGCTGTCCAGACCCAACGGCAGTTGACTCCTCTTGGCCTCAAAGAAGCCCTTTGACTTGCCACCAATAGCTCAGTAGCACTAAAGAATATATTTATTTTAGATGCTCAAATTTATATTTATTCACTAATTGCTTAGAAGGGGAGAGGGAGAAAAAGAAATCTCAGCAAAGTACCCAATAACTTAAAGAAATATGCATTTAGTTAGTGCCCACTAGGACTAATAATTGTCCAGTCTTATTCTGGGTCTTCTGGGAAGAAAGTATCTGCTCCTAGAAGCTTCTGGCATGTTTGATTTAAACTGAAACCATTACTGAACAATATAAAGTGGAATATTAGGGAGTGTGAGAGTTTGTATAGCCACTCGGAAGAGACAAGGCAAATAAAAGCAATATTTCATGAATAAACTGAGTCTTGAAGAAAAAAACATAGGCTTTAACCCTCTAGACATGAATGAGGAAGGTCAGGAAAGAAGGTAAGTCCTGGGAATTACAATCTATTTGCAACATGAATACTTCCAAAAGTCCATGTTGGATCTGATCTCCATCAGAGACAGTGACGATCCATTGACAGATCCAGATTCCAAAATCAAACCCGATGCAGACCCTCCTGAGTGGCTTGTGAGTGGATCCGAGTTTTAGAAATACCCCTGAATTGTGGATGTCACTAAATGCCAGGGTCAGAGCATCCCCCAGCTGGTGCACCTGACAGTGCGGTTATTAGGACCATCACATGATCACTATTTTACTGAACTTTCCTGGAAGATGTTGACAACCAGTAAACCCCCACTTAAAGTCTCTTGAAACATGGCTATTACAGTGCCTATGTGAGATAAGGGAACTGAGCCTCAGAGAGGTTAAATGATGTAGACTAAGTCTGCCAGACTCCAAAGCCTAGATCACACCAATTGGGAGATGAAATGTTTCTTCCCATTACCATACTTAAGAATTTACATTAATGGTAATATATTGGTCTAAATTAATGCCAGAGAACTGACACAAAGGTATAATAATACTACGTTTCATATATGTGCTGTTTTATGATTCACAAAGCATTTTTCATTCACTATCATGTTTTATTCATCTTTAAAACAAGCATGCCCAGGCTCGCCGCCTGTAGCCCAGTGGCTAGGGCACCAGCCATATACACCAGAGCTGGCGGGCTCGAACCCAGCCTTAGCCTGCCAAATGACGACGACAACTACAACCAAAAAATAGCCAGGCATTGTAGCGGGCACCTGTAGTCCCAGCTACTTGGGAGGCTAAGGCAAGAGAATACCTTAAGCCCAGGAGTTTGAGGTTGCTGTGAGCTGTGATGCCACAGTACTCTATCCAGTCTAGTGAGACTCTGTGTCAAAAAAAATAAAACAAAAAACAAGCATGCCTGGGGGAACCAGAGAAGGGTTCCTATCTCCATTTTACATATAAAGAAATGAACCTTGAGAAGTGACAAATGCCCACTCTCTGGCCTTTCCTCAAAATAAAGGCTAAGGCAGGTGACAGGAGGGTAGAAAAAGAGAGAAAAGGAAAGAAATGAACAAGGAGATAGTGCCCTGGTGAAGGCAGCTTCGTGGGGTACAGTAGAAGGAAATGCCAAGTGTAGGTGGTGGGAAGCCAATTTGTCTCAGGTGGAGAAACAGGAAAAAACTGTGCGATTATTGAGCATTAAACAACAACCACGTTCCTTTTGGAAAGATGTATGGAGAACACTTAGAGATCTAAAAATAGACCTGCCATTCAATCCTATAATTCCTCTACTAGGTATATACCCAGAAGACCAAAAATCACATTATAACAAAGATATTTGTACCACAATGTTTACTGCAGCCCAATTCATAATTGCTAAGTCATGGAAGAAGCCTAAGTGCCCATCGATCCACGAATGGATTAGTAAATTGTGGTATATGTACACCATGGAATATTATGCAGCCTTAAAGAAAAATGGAGACTTTACCTCTTTCATGTTTACATGGATGGAGCTGGAACATATTCTTCTTAGTAAAGTATCTCAAGAATGGAAGAAAAAGTATCCAATGTACTCAGTCCTACTATGAAACTAATTTATAGCTTTCAGGGGGAAAGCTATAACCCAATTATAACCTAAGAATATGGGGTAAGGGGAAAGGGAGAGAATGGGAGGGAAGAGGAGAGGATGCGTAGGGGGAGGGTGATTCGTGGGACCACACCTACAGTGCATCTCACAAGGGTACATGTGAAACTTCGTAAACGTAGAATATAAATGTCTTAACACAATAACTAAGAAAATGCCAGGAAGGCTATGTTAACCAGTGTGATGCAAATATGTCAAATGGTATATAAAACCAGTGTATGGTGCGCCATGATCACATTAATGTACTCAGCTATGATTTAATAATAAATAAATTTTAAAAAAACCAGCTGTAGATGAGAAAATCAAATGAGGTGTATAAGCTGGAGTGCAGTGACTTATTCTTTTAATTCCAAGCTTCCTGGAAGTCCTTAATTCTTTCTTTTTTTTTCTGCAGTTTTTGGCCGGGGCTGGGGGCTGGGTTTGAACCCGCAGCCACCTCCAGCATATGGGGCCGGCGCCCTACTCCTTTGAGCCACAGGTGCCGCCCGAAGTCCTTAATTCTGACAGATGATATAAGAGATGATGGTAGGTAGATATTCATACACACAGATGGATAAAATAGAAAGAAATTAAATACCTTTAAAGATAGAATTAATGTACATTAATATCTGCTAAATTAAGAATGACTTAATTATGGCCATGATTTGCCACAAGGTCCTTAATTGTGACACCTGGCCTGGCCTTGCTCTAGTCTGCTGTGCTGTCACAGCCTGTGTTGCTGCTCGTCAGAAAGTGCCCAGCTCACAAAGCCCAAAAGAGTGCCAGGGAGAGTGGGTTAACAGCATTGTCTAATATAATTCATGGTTTAAAGACTGTATACATGCATTTTATTTTAAATAAAAGCAAAACTTTTATTTAAAAAAATAAAAAAAAAATAGATATAAAGGGATAGGGAATTGCGGATGAATTGAGTTTTATCTTAAAAGATTTAGGGTGATCTTAAGATGATATTTAACCAAGATTAGAATAAGAATTCTTTGATAACTGGGAATTAACTGGAAGATAATTAAATATACAGTAGAACCTCCATAGTTGACCCCCTCCCTACATTGACCACCTCCTTAAGTTGATCTAATTTTCACGGACCAGAAACGTACTTATCAGTTCAGCAGGCCTAGTTCCTTACGCTGGGCATCCCATATGCTGACCAGTTTGTTACAGATCTTTGACCAACTTACAGATATTTAATTCTTTCAAACCTCACTCTAAATAATTTTTCTACATGCATTGTATTAATTGTTATTGTTATTAATACTAAATGGAGACTTAGAATTTTTAGATTTGTTGTTACGGTTGTAGTTTTATAGAAAAACATACCTGGGTGGCGCCTGTGGCTCAAAGGAGTAGGGCGCCGGCCCCATATACCAGAGGTAGCGGGTTCAAACCCAGCCCTGGCCAAAAAGAAAAATATACCTATTGATCAGCCTAAGTAAATTATGTTCTCTTGGAATCACTTATTTGCAAGACTATTTTCACTTTCAACTAACACAGTTGTCCTTCAAGTTACAGCTCAGATAGAAGTTCCCTTCAGGACACCCTCCATATACTCAGCATTAGTCCCGTGTTTTTGCTCTGTGCTTCTGGAGCAATATAGGCATAATTCTATCACTTCATTCGTTTTGTATCTGCCTCCCACACTGCTCTGCAAGCTCTCTCCAAGACGGGGAGAGAGCTTACTCATCTTCCTGCCCCACTCTGCCCCCCAGAGCCTAGGACAGTGCCAGACCCACAGTAAGTTCAATCAAAGCTTATAAACCACCCTATTGCTGAGATGCCTTCTGGGTTAGACCAGGCACTAGACATTACCCTGGCCCCAACATCCACCCGGTGGCAGCAGCCCCACGGTGCAACGAATCAAGGAGGAAGTTAACAGTTCATAGAGAGTCAGAGAGGCCTGAATTTGCAGTTATAGCAAACCCGCATATACCAAATACCTAAATCCATACAACAAAGAAGACAGTTCACATAAGGTCCTAAGCCTCTCGTCTTTCATTCCTCAGAACCAATCAGAACATCACCTGATGAAAATTAAAAAGTTTTATAAATAGGTAAAATAACTCAGCAGCACTGTTAGTTTTTTTAATTTTGTTTTGTTTTGTTTTTAAGAGATTGGGGCGGGGGGGTCTCGCTCTTGCTCAGGCTGGTCTTAAACTCCTGAGCTCAAGCAATCCACCCACATTGGTGTCCCAGGATGCTAGGATTACAGGCATGAGCCACTGTGCTCTGCCCTAGTTTATTTTAAACAGATCCCCAAAATAACTACGTTTTGACGTGCCACCGTGGCTACTGAAGAAGAAATACTAGTGCAAGAAATTTTATCTCAGAAATATATTTTCTTATTGACCCAAACATTAGTCAGCATAGCTAAGTTTATCACTTATTTAAATATCTTCAATGCTTTTCCAGTTATCACAGAATATGGCCCTTGGATTTTTTTTTTTTTTTCAAATGTGGAAGAGAACATGTTAGGTGGGAGGTCCAGAAATTTCTTAAGGAATATTTTTATTTGTATCTCATTGAAACTATTACTTATTCATCCACTTCATAAACATCAAAACTGAGGCACCTTCCTAACTACCTTTCTAGTTTGGTTGTATCTCAAAATATCAGAAAACTGTCCGATCACCCTTGTCCAGAATAATCCACAACAACAGAAGGAAGGATCTTGCCGGCAAACAAATGAATTCTTAGACTAGGCACCAGGCTAAAGAATTTCGCGAGCGGCAGTGACTAAGGATTGTTCCCAGAGGTGCTGGACTTTTTTGCTCATCTGTGGTGGTGGATAGGACCTTTTCTCCCCTCATTAGCTTTCCTCGGTGTTTGTGTACTTAATGTGTGGCCCAAGACAACTCTTCTTCCAATGTGTGGCAGAAAAGAAAAAAGTTTGGAAATATGCCTGCGATAAAAAGAGACACAGGACCTCTCCATAGTGTTTCATCAGCATAAAAGCTCTTGATCTGCGTTTTCGGAGGTCTGTAAGTCAGGCTTTGCAGACTACACAATACGAAAAGCAACACAGTAAAGTCATCTATTATTGTACAGGCTCTCAATCTAGGCCATTTGGGTTATAATCTTCCCAGGTTCACTGACATTTTAATAGGCCTATATTTTTACAGCATTATTTTAACTTGCAGTTCTCGTGCACGTGCGCACACACGCGTACCCACTTGCCCACACCCTGGGACATACCGTGAAGAAAGGACAAAGGGACGACTCCCATTTTATTTTGCTCAAATTCTAGTGGCTACCTATACATCAATCAATTTCTCCCACAAAAATAAAACACTAGAGAAAAGAGAATGATAGTTCCCTCTTCCACCCATTGTGACACTAAGGACGATGTAATCATTGAAGTGTCCCTTTGTGCAAACAAAGCCGACAGGCAGCCTCCCCGTATGCCACGGCGGAGCTGGCTTAGGCTCTCTGGAGCGAGGCTGAGATTTAATGAGGCTTCCCAGATTGAAGGTCACAGAGGTGTGCTGAATAACAGGGTCTCTGCAGACAGCCACCATCGATCCTGAAGACTGCACGTGGCTCTGTAACAACTGACAATGACCTATGACAGCCACGCAGAAAGCTAGCCGCACACACCCACATAACGAAATCTATTTTATGAGATCCTAAGATAACAGGTGTTGTCCAAAAGCTCCCAACCACAGGCAGAAAAGTTCTGTCTGGTCTCCCCTTCCCCCATACCCCACTGTGTCATTAATTGTCATTAATTGTCCTCATATCAAAATTGAATACATAGGAGTCATACTTCTCCATTCCTGTGATGCTTCACTAAGAATAATGTGTTCTACAGAAACGTTCTGTATCTATTCTTTTCACAAACACTGTCTTTGGCCTCTGCCTCCAAAACATTGGGCCCTCTTTCATGCTAAATATTAGGGTAGGAGAAGAGAGAAACAGGAATTGTAGAAAACTTAATTTCAGGAACAAAAAATTTGTTCTTTTTGAAAATAGACAACTCAGGTTCCCTCTCGTAGGAGCTCTTGTGCTTTAAAAAAAATAAATAAAAGACCTCTTCCCTTCACTCTACACGCCATTCTTTTTATAGGAAGGTCTTTTTCTCAATATGTTCCAACTTAGCCTGAAATATAAATGGTGGCATCTTTGTCTGTTTTGTGCTGTTCTAACAGAATACCTGAGGTGGAGTAATTTATAAAAAATAGAAGCCCACCAAAAAAAAAAAAAATAGAAGCCCACCATTTTCTCATGGTTCTGGAGGCTGGGTAGTCCAAGACCAAGGTGTCAGCATCTGGTAAGAATCTTCCTGTTGGCTGCATACTCTGGAGGGGAGGAACGCTGTGTCCTCACATAACAGAAGGTGAAAGGCAATACAGAGCTAATTCCCCCCTCAAGCACTTTTATAGTAGCACCTCACCTAGTCATGGGGGCTCTGCCTCCCAAACTCCATAAACACCTCCCCAAAGCCCCCACCTCTCAATGCTGTTGCCCTGGGGATTCAGTTTTAAGCTATACATCTTGGAGGGAATACCAATATTCAAACCATAGTAGGAGGGATAAACCAATTCTTTTTCATGAGAATACAAAACAAACAACTTCAAAAACCCAGCAAACCTCAGATTCTTTTCTTGGTTCTGCAAGTTTTATCCAAACTCTGATTGATCTCCAGCCTCCTTATATTTAAAATAGCAGGGCTGGAGCACATCTAGGATCATAAGATTGCTATCTTACAGATATGCCAGGCTCAGTTTTTAAGAATCATCAATGGATGTAAAAGAATCCGTGGGTGGAAAGTGATTTTTACATGGTGACTAAGATAGTCACATGGTGTCAAAGTACCACTCAACACAGTCCTTATTACCAAAGGTTCCATTCCCCAAGCCTAGATTTTACAATGAGCATAGAATTGCATATTTTAGTTAAATAATGACCTTGTTAATGGAGATTAATTTTACAGAATACCTGTGAACTTACCAATTTTCAAAGAATCAGAGCATATCATTAACTATTCTCTCAGCATCATTTGATAAATATTTGAGGTTTAGAAAGCACAAAAAGAGGTCAGCACACAGAACACTGGGGTTGCCAAGCAGGGCACTGTTCTTCTCTGCTTCCCAGTGGACAGTGGTTCCACTTAGGGACATTTTAACATTTTACAGCCCACAATTGCTCTACAATCCTCTCCTAAGCTTTACAGAAATGAAAAGCAACCCAAAGAGTCAGGCACAGTGGCTCATACCTGTAATCCCAGTACTCTGGTAGGCCAAGGCAGATGGATTGCTGGAGCTTGAGAGTTTGAGACCAGCCTAAGCAAAAACAAGACCCCATCTCTACTAAAAATAGAAAAACTAACCGGGCATCACAGCAGGCACCTGTAGTCCCAGCTACTTGGGAAGCTGAGGCAAGAGGATTGCTTGAGGTTAAGAGTTTGAGATTGCTGTGAGCTGTGATGATGCCACAGCACTCTATCCAGGGCGACATGAGTGAGACTGTGTCTCAAAATAAAAAAGAAAAGGGGAGGGGAGGGGAGGAGAAGAAAGAAACCCAAAGGTGAGGAAAGATGACACAGAAAATCCTACAGACAAATCGCCATGTTTCTTCAATAAGTGCTAAGAGAAAAAAAGAAGAAACGTTTATGGATAAAAGAGAATTAAGAAACTTATCAACCGGGCGGCGCCTGTGGCTCAGTCTGTAAGGCGCCGGCCCCATATACCAAGGGTGACGGGTTCAAGCCCGGCCCTGGCCAAACTGCAACCAAAAAATAGCCAGGCATTGTGGCGGGTGCCTGTAGTCCCAGCTACTCGGGAGGCTGAGGCAAGAGAATCGCTTGAGCCCTGGAGTTGGAGGTTGCTGTGAGCTGTGTGAGGCCACGGCACTCTACCGAGGGCCATAAAGTGAGACTCTGTCTCTACAAAAAAAAAAAAAAAAAACTTATCAACCAAATATGATGTAAAAAAATTACTTGGATCCGATTTAAACAGAACAACAGTTCAAAAATTTTTATGAGACAGGAATATTTTTTTTTTAACTTTTTTTTTTTTTATTGTTGGGGATTCATTGAGGGTACAATAAGCCAGGTTACACTGATTGCAATTGTTAGGTAAAGTCCCTCTTGCAATCATGTCTTGTCCCCATAAACTGTGACACACACCAAGGCCCCACCCCCTCCCTCCTTCCCTCTTTGTTTCCCCCCCCATAACCATAATTGTCATTAATTGTCCTCATATCAAAATTGAGTACACAGGATTCATGCTTCTCCATTCTTGTGATGCTTTACTAAGAATAATGTCTTCCACGTCCATCCAGGAGGAAGTCTCCATTTTTTTAATGGCTGAATAGTATTCCATGGTGTACATATACCACAGCTTGTTAATCCATTCCTGGGTTGGTGGGCATTTAGGCTGTTTCCACATTTTGGCGATTGTAATTTGAGCTGCAATAAACAGTCTAGTACAAGTGTCCTTATGATAAAAGGATTTCTTTCCTTCTGGGTAGATGCCCAGTAATGGGATTGCAGGATCAAATGGGCGGTCTAGCTTGAGCACTTTGAGGTTTCTCCATACTTCCTTCCAGAAAGGTTGTACTAGTTTGCAGTCCCACCAGCAGTGTAAAAGTGTTCCCTTCTCTCCACATCCACGCCAGCATCTGCAGTTTTGAGATTATGTGATGTGGGTCATTCTCACTGGGGTTAGATGATATCTCAGGGTTGTTTTGATTTGCATTTCTCTAATATATAGAGATGATGAACATTTTTTCATGTGTTTGTTAGCCATTTGTCTGTCGTCTTTAGAGAAAGTTCTATTCATGTCTCTTGCCCATTGATATATGGGATTGTTGGCTTTTCTCATGTGGATTAATTTGAGTTCTCTATAGATCCTAGTTATCAAGCTTTTGTCTGATTGAAAATATGCAAATATCCTTTCCCATTGTGTAGGTTGTCTCTTTGCTGTGGTTATTGTCTCCTTAGCTGTACAGAAGCTTTTCAGTTTAATGAAGTCCCATTTGTTTATTTTTGTTGTTGTTGCAATTGCCATGGCAGTCTGCTTCATGAAGTCTTTCCCCAGGCCAATATCTTCCAGTGTTTTTCCTATGCTTTCTTGGAGGATTTTTATTGTTTCATGCCCTAAATTTAAGTCCTTTATCCATCTTGAATCAATTTTTGTGAGTGGAGAAAGGTGTGGGTCCAGTTTCAGTCTTTTACATGTAGACAACCAGTTCTCCCAACACCATTTGTTGAATAGAGAGTCTTTCCCCCAAGGTATGTTCTTGTTTGGTTTATCAAAGATTAGGTGGTTGTAAAATGTTAGTTTCATTTCTTGGTTGTCAATTCGATTCCAAGTGTCTATGTCTCTGTTTTTGTGCCAGTACCATGCTGTCTTGAGCACTATGGCTTTGTAGTACAGATTAAAATCTGGTATGCTGATGCCCCCAGCTTTATTTTTGTTACAAAGAACTGCCTTAGCTATATGGGGTTTTTTCCGGTTCCATACAAAACGCAGAATCATTTTTTCCAAATCTTGAAAGTATGATGTTGGTATTTTGATAGGAATGGCATTGAATAGGTAGATTGCTTTGGGAAGTATAGACATTTTAACAATGTTGATTCTTCCCATCCATGAGCATGGTATGTTTTTCCATTTGTTAATATCCTCTGCTATTTCCTTTCTGAGGATTTCATAGTTTTCTTTATAGAGGTCCTTCACCTCCTTCGTTAGGTATATTCCTAGGTATTTCATTTTCTTTGAAACTATGGTGAAGGGAGTTGTGTCCTTAATTAGCTTCTCATCTTGACTGTTATTGGTACACAAAGGCTACTGACTTGTAACATTGATTTTATATCCTGAAACATTACTGTATTTTTTGATGACTTCTAGGAGTCTTGTGGTTGAGTCTTTGGGGTTCTCTAAGTATAAGATCATGTCGTCAGCAAAGAGGGAGAGTTTGACCTCCTCTGTTCCCATTTGGATTCCCTTTATTTCCTTGTCTTGCCTAATTGTATTGGCTAGAACTTCCAGCACTATGTTGAATAGTAAAGGTGACAGAGGACAACCTTGTCTGGTTCCAGTTCTAAGAGGAAAAGCTTTCAGTTTTACTCCATTCAGTAAAATATTGGCTGTGGGTTTGTCATAGATAGCTTCAATCAGTTTTAGAAATGTGCCACCTATGCATATACTCTTCAGTGTTCTAATTAGAAAAGGATGCTGGATTTTATCAAATGCTTTTTCTGCGTCTATTGAGAGGATCATGTGATCTTTATTTTCACCTCTGTTAATATGGTGGATAACGTTTATAGACTTGCATATGTTAAACCAGCCTTGCATCCCTGGGATGAAGCCTACTTGATCATGATGAATGACTTTTTTGATGATAAGCTGTAATCTATTGGCTAGGATTTTGTTGAGAATTTTTGCATCTATATTCATGAGTGAGATTGGTCTGAAATTCTCCTTTTTGGTTGGGTCTTTTCCTGGTTTTGGTATCAGGGTGATGTTTGCTTCATAGAATGTGTTGGGGAAGATTCCTTCTTCCTCAATTTTTTGGAATAATTTCTGCAGTGCAGGAATAAGCTCTTCCTTGAAGGTTTGATAGAATTCTGGAGTGAAGCCATCTGGACCAGGGCATTTTTTGGTTGGAAGATTTTTCATTGTTTCTTTGATCTCAGTGCTTGAAATTGGTCTGTTCAGGAGCTCTATTTCTTCCTGGCTGAGTCTAGGGAGAGGGTGTGATTCCAAATATTGATCCATTTCTTTCACATTGTCAAATTTCTGGGCATAGAGTTTCTGGTAGTATTCAGAGATGATCTCTTGTATCTCTGTGGGATCAGTTGTTATTTCCCCTTTATCATTTCTGATTGAGGTTACTAGAGATTTTACTTTTCTATTCCTCGTTAGTCTGGCCAATGGTTTATCTATTTTATTTATTTTTTCAAAAAACCAACTCCTTGTTTCATTAATTTTCTGAATGAGTCTTTTGTTTTCAATTTCATTGATCTCTGATTTGATTTTGGATATTTCTTTTCTTCTACTGAGTTTAGGCTTAGATTGTTCTTCTTTTTCCAATTCCATAAGATCTCTTGTGAGATTGTTGATGTGCTCTCTTTCTGTTTTTTGAATGTAGGCATCTAAAGCGATGAATTTTCCTCTCAAAACTGCTTTTGCAGTATCCCACAGGTTTTGGTAGCTTGTGTCTTCATTGTTGTTATGCTCAAGGAAGTTAATGATTTCCTGTTTTATTTCTTCCTGCACCCATCTGTTATTCAACAGAAGATTGTTTAATTTCCATGCCTTTGGGTGGGGTCGAGCATTTTTGTTAGAGTTGAGTTCCACCTTTAGTGCCTTATGGTCTGAGAAGATACAAGGTAAAATTTCAATTCTTTTGATTCTGTTGATATTTGTTTTGTGTCCCAGGATATGATCAATTTTGGAGAATGTTCCATGGGGTGATGAGAAGAATGTATATTCTTTATCTTTGGGATGGAGTGTTCTATATGCGTCTGTCAAGCACAGTTGTTCTAGGGTCTCATTTAAATCTCTTATATCCTTGTTTAATTTCTGTTTAGAGGATCTGTCCAGCTCTGTAAGAGGAATGTTAAGGTCCCCTGTTATGATGGTATTATCAGATATCATATTGCTCAGACTGAGTAAGGTCTGTTTCAAGAATCTGGGAGCATTTAAATTGGGTGCATAAATATTTAGAATTGAAATGTCTTCTTGTTGTATTTTTCCCTTGACCAATATAAAGTGACCATCTTTGTCTTTTTTGACTTTAGTTGCTTTAAATCCACATGTATCTGAAAATAAGATTGCAACTCCTCTTTTCTTCTGAATTCCATTTGCCTGAAAAATTGTCTTCCAACCCTTGACTTGGAGCTTTAATTTGTCTTTTGAAGCCAGGTGTGTTTCTTGCAGACAGCAAATGGATGGCTTGTGTTTTTTAATCCAGTCAGCCAATCTATGTCTCTTCAGTGGGGAATTCAAGCCATTAACATTTATGGAGATAATTGATAAGTGTGGTATTATTCTATTCGTCTTATTTGGTGAGAGTCCATTGCTTAGTTTTATCTTTTGCATCAGTGTGGAGGTTAGGTTCTGTCCTTTGATTTCTGAGTTCTTACTTTGCTGTTGATCCATTGTGGTGGTCAGTGTGCAGAACAGGTTGAAGTATTTCCTGTAGAGCTGGTCTTGTTGTGGCGAATTTCCTCAATGTTTGTATATCCGTAAATGATTTGATTTCTTTGTCAATTTTGAAGCTTAGCTTAGCAGGGTACAGAATTCTGGGCTGGAAATTGTTCTGTTTAAGTAGAATAAAGGTAGATGACCATTGTCTTCTTGCTTGGAAAGTTTCATTAGAGAAGTCTGCGGTCACTCTGATGGATTTGCCCCTGTAGGTCAACTGGCGCTTACTCTTGGCAGCTTGCAGAATCTTTTCTTTTGTCTTGACTTTGGACAGGTTCATCACAATGTGTCTTGGAGAAGCTCGGTTAGAGTTGAGGCGACCTGGGGTCCGATAGCCCTCTGAAAGCAGTGTGTCAGAATCTTTGGTGATGTTTGGGAAATTTTCTTTTATAATATTCTCTAGTATGGCTTCCATTCCTCTGGGGCATTCTTCTTCCCCTTCTGGAATTCCTATAACTCGTATGTTGGAACGCTTCATAAAGTTCCATAATTCTGACAGTGAACGTTCTGCTTTCTCTCTCTTCTTTTCTGCCTCTTTTACTATCTGAGTTATCTCAAAAACTTTGTCTTCTACCTCTGAAATTCTTTCTTCTGCATGGTCTAACCTGTTGCTGATATTTTCCATTGCATCTTTAAGTTCCCTAATTGACTGTTTCAGTTCCTTCAGCTCTGCTATATCCTTTTTATATTCTTCATATCGTTCATCTCTTATTTGATTCTGTTTTTGAATTTCCTTTTGGTTATTTTCCACTTTATTAGCAATTTCCTTCATTGTTTCCATCATTTCTTTCATTGTTTTCAACATGTGTATTCTAAATTCCCTTTCTGTCATTCCTAACATTTCTTTATAGGTGGAATCCTCTGCAGTAGCTACCTCATGGTCCCTTGGCGGGTTGTTCTGGACTGGTTCTTCATGTTGCCTGGAGTTTTCTGCTCATTCTTCCTCATGAGTGATTTCTTTTATCTGTTTCCTTGCCCTAATTTTCCTTTCACTTCCTCTTGCTCTCGTGCCTGTGGATTAAGTATTGCAAAAGGGCTAGAAGATGGGTTTTCCAATTCTCAGGAATAAATGCCTTTATATACAATTTAGGTCCATGATGCAGGACTATCCTTCCCTCTTTTTCATTCACCCAACAAAAATTGACAGGCTATTCTGAACCACCTTTATGAAATCCCATTAAGGTCTCATAATGTGGTTCTTCCCAAACTTCCTTTCCGTAGGGCGCGGACCCCACATGCCAGAGGTGGCAAGTTCGAACCTGATCTCGGCTAGAAACTTCAGAAATAAGACTTTAAACAGCCAAGGCCTTCCTCCTCCCCTCATGAGACAGGAATACTAGACTGTAAAAGACATTTGTGAAACAAGAAAATTGAAATGCTTACTAGATATTAGGTATTAAGAAGTTATTATTAATCTTTAGATGTGATAATACAACTGTGATTGCATTTTTATTAGAGTCCTTTTATGATAAGATACCTATCAAAAAATTTACAAATAAGGGCGGCACCTGTGGCTCAGTGAGTAGGGCGCCAGCCCCATATGCCAAGGGTGGCGGGTTCAAACCCAGCCCTGGCCAAACTATAACAACAACAAAAATAGCTGGGTGTTGTGGCAGGTGCCTGTAGTCCCAGCTGCTCGGGAGGCTGAGGCAAGAGAATCGCCTAAGCCTAAGAGTTGGAGGTTGCTGTGAGCCGTGTGACACCACAGCACTCTACCCGAGGGCGGTACAGTGAGACTCTGTCTCTACAAAAGAAAAAAAAAAATTTACAAATAAAATAGTATGATGTTGGAATTTGCTTTAAAATATTCCCCAGGGTGATAGTGGAGGAACAGAGATGAACCAAGATCGGTCAAGTGCTGATAACTGCCAAATCTGGGTCGTGGATTCACAAAGCTTCATTATACATGTATTATCCTCTCTATTTTTGTTTATGGTTGAAAATTTCCATCATTAAAAAAAATGTTTTAAAGTAAGGAATCCCTATTGGTTACTGGTACATAAAAAGTCTTGTTAGGATACGTGATTGTTCAGATTCTGAATTTATATATAATTGATTTTATTTCAAATGCCATTTACTGAACACATGCTAGGTTCCAGTGCCTCTAGAACTTGTTGATATCCAAGGATCCTTATAAGTACCATGTAGAGAGTAGTGGTTAATACTGTGGTCTCTGGAGGCAGAGTAGAATCCCAGACTGGAATCCCAGCTCTGCCACCTTCTAGCTGAATGATAGGAGAAACAGTTTCATGTTTGTATGCCTCTGTTTTCCTCCTCTATAAAATGGGAATATCAAGAGTACCTATTTTGCTATGGATGGAACTGTGTCCCCCTCAAAATTGACAGGCTGAAGCCCTAACCTTCAACTGACAGACTGTATTTGGAGATAGGACTGTTGGGAGACAATTAGGGTTAGATAAGGTTATGAGGGACTTTATAGTAAGAGGAAGATAGATCATTCCCTCTCAGCCTTGAGAAGACAGCCCTTTGCAAGCAAGGAAGAGATCCCTTACCAAGAACTAAATAGGTCAGTACCTTGATCTCAGACTCCCCTGCATCCAGAACTGTTAAGAAATAGATGTCTGTTGTTTGAGCCATCCCATCTATGGTGTTTCGTTACAGCAGCTGAGCTGACTGATACACTCCCTCAGCAGATCCACGTAAAGTACTCAGAACAGTGCTTTGCATTCTACAAAGGTCAGCTCTTAACATTTAACAGCTGATCATATTTTTTAAAAAATCTGTGATTTACACTCTACTGCCATTGAAAATTTCATATAAAAACAGTCTCACTTTGATAACTGTTAAACACTTTAATACCATCCCAAATTCCCTAAAACTTGATGGATGTGGCACTTGGCTGTGACACATCTATGCTTATTAACAGCTTGAAGAAACATTTTGTTCCTTCATATTAATTGACAAAAAAGGGACCAAGATGCAAAATAGCCAGAAGCCACCCCAGCTGCCCTTTAGTGAATCAATTCACTTGGAAGTGCATCCTGTCCTCACGTGATATCACCTCGCTGACATTTATCAGTGTATACCAGGTCACACCACAGTAAGCAGGGCTGGAAAATGCAAATCAAGTTCAATGAGTCACTACAAACTGTTTCTACTACTGAAATGTTTCCAATATATTAAAGCTAAAGCATAATAAAGAAGAAAAACCTCCTGCTCCTTAAGGTGAGGGTTTGTTAAAAGTACGATACAACTGAGGCCTGGGAAGGAAGGCAGCAGCAGAAGGCAGAGGCAGGGGAGTTAACTGAACCCAGGAACAGGTCAGGACCCACCTACAGATGATGCATAATGCATATTTATCAATATAAACTGATAAGTGGAAATACAAAGGAGAAGTTAAAAAAAAGCAATGACTCAAGATTCTAATCAATGACATATCAAGTGCAGGGCAGCAGAATGAAGGAGAAATAAAAGTACTAATGACTCAAGACTTTAAGCATGGATGTATCAAGGGCAGAGCAGTGGAAGCATTCTGCCGTGGGTGTGGCCAATAAGAGGATATGATGTCTACAGGGAATTTGAAATATAAATAAACTGGGCGGCACCTATGGCTTAGCGAGTAGGGCGCCAGCCCCATATACTGAGGGTGGCAGGTTCAAATCTGGCCGTGGCCAAACTGCAACAACAACAAAAAAATTAGTGGACGCCTGTAGTCCCAGCTACTCCAGAGGCTGAAGCAGGAGAATCACCTAAGCCCGAGAGCTGAAGGTTGCTGTGAGCTGCGACACCACAGCATTCTACTGAGGATGACAAAGTTAGACTCTGTCTCAAAAAAATAATAATAATAAATAAAATAAAATATAAATAAACTGACTAAACCTTAGTGTGCTTTTTATTACCATCATGCAATGGCAATTCAAAACAGTGTCATTGATGAAATAATTCCTCCTCCCAAAACCTTTTATTGATCTAAGTCCATGTTTGTCAACCTTTTTTATCTCACAGCACACTTAAATTATGTAGATTAAAAAAAAAAAATGTACTAGGATTCCAGGTCTAAGACCAGCCTGAGTAAGGGTGAGACCCCATCTCTACTAAAAATAGAAAAACTAGACAGGTGTTGTGGTGGACTCATGCAGTCCCAGCTACTCGGGAGGCTGAGGCAGGAGGATCACCTGAGCCCAAGAGTTTGAGGTCGCTGGGAACTATGATGCCACAGCACTCTACCAGGGAGACAGAGTGAGACTCTGTCTCAAAAAAAAAGAGTATACTTACTTGCTTTGAAATTCCTTCAAAATAATTTAATTAATGATCTTCAAAATTTTTCAGAGCGTACGTAAGATCCTCTCCCAGCACACTAGGGTGGCACAGCACCCCAGTTGAAAACCACTGGTCTAAGTTCTCAACAATTATTACAGTCATTTGAGAATTAGATGACATAGGGAAGTGGCTGGCACAGGGAAAGCCCTCCGTAAATGCTACTCTGTAAATGACAATGACTCCTCCAGAAAACTTACTATAATTCTGGCCATATGGCAAAAACTCAAGATGCTGGCTGTGTTTTTCTACATGTTTTTAAAATGAATTTTCATCTCTCAATGGATGGCCCATATAGGGAGCATTTTGTTGATCTGAGTAAAAAAATTCATGGCAGAATAAATAGAAACTGAGCACTTCTCTCTGATTATGTACAATTATATGTACATTATTGTTGCTCTATGAAAGAACCTGATTAAAATACGATGGCGCTGACGGGGAACTGCGCTCTTGCTTTCTTTACCCATTGACATTAAGTGACCGCCTGCTGCCCACTTCAAACATTTTAAGTATCCAAGAGCAAAAACAAAACAGACCCCCAGTTTCCTAACCATTCACTACAACAAAGGATGGCAATATTTAGGCAGAGTAACTACGTGTCCTCAAAGCTCTGACAGTTTACACCTCTAGGACGCCCCTTACTAAACTGCGCTGCATTTAGCAGCACGTGAGCATGGTTGTGCCCGTAGATGTGTCAGCACCTGGAGTGAAAGCACGTGTCTTTAGGATCCAGCCCCCGTACCTAGCAGCATGCAGGAAGGACAGTACTCAGTGAGTGCTCCCAAGTGAACGATGGACCAACAAAAGAACCAGAGCCTGTAAGACAAGGAAACAGTTCATTTGAATCACACAAAATTGGGCCAGTGGGCCAGACGATCTCCAGGTCCCTCTGGTTCAGCTGATGATTAGCTTATGGCTGAAGGATCTTCTCTCAATGCACTACACGTGTCCTCACAGTCATTCATGATAAAAGTCAATCGGTTGGCTCAGTGCCTGTGGCTCAAGCGGCTAAGGCGCCAGCCACATGCACCTGAGCTGGTGGGTTCGAATCCAGCCCAGGCCCGCCAAACAACAATGACAGCTGCAACCAAAAAATAGCTGGGCATTGTGGCAGGCGCCTATAGTCCCAGCTACTTGGGAGGCAGAGGCAGGAGAATCGCTTAAGCCCAGGAGTTGGAGGTTGCTGTGAGCTGTGATGCCACGGCACTCTACCCAGGGCGACAGCTTGAGGCTCTGTCTCAAAAAAAAAAAAAAAAAAGTCTGTCAGTTGAATAGAAATGAATGATAGCGAGGATGAGTTTTGTTGTAGAAGTTTCAATATTCGTAATGTATTGCTATCTTTATGGAAAACAATTTTTTTTTAAATTTTAGATTAACTATGAAGGTACAAACTATTAGGTCACCATCTTTACACTTGTTAGGTAAGGTCCTTCTTGTAGCTGTGTCCCACACCCAGAAGGTGTGCTACCTACCCTTCCATTGTGCCCATTCACTGGGAGCACACCAATGCCCCCCCCAAGCAAAACAATATTCCCGGGCAACGCCTGTGGCTCAGTGAGTAGGGCGCTGGCCCCATATACTGGTTCAAACCCAGCCCCGGCCAAACTGCAAGAAAAACATAGCCAGGCGTTGTGGCGGGCGCCTGTGGTCCCAGCTACTTGGGAGGCTGAGGCAAGAGAATCACCTAAGCCCAAGAGTTGGAGGTTGCTGTGAGCTGTGACGCCACCGCACCCTACTGAGGGTTGCAGAGTGAGACTCTGTCTCTCAAAAAAAAGAAAAACTATATTCCCCATTTTTAGTGTTAAAATACACAATATAAAATTTACCATCCTAACCATTTTCAACTACACAGTTCAGTAGTATTAAATGCATTAATAAAACAGTACAACCATCCTCATCACTTATCCCTATAACTCTTTTCAGCTTGCAAAACTAACACCCTATACCCATTAAACAGTAACTCCCCATTTCCCCCTCCCAGCCCCTGGCAACCACCATTCTACTGTCTGTCTCCATGATTTTGACCACTCTAAGTAAGATATAAGTGGAATCATCCAGTATTTGTCTCTCTGGGACTGGCTTAATTCACTTAGCATAATATCCTCAAGGTTTGTTATGGAAAAAACAATTTGAAAATAAAAAAATTCAGTCGCGGCGGCACCTGTGGCTCAAGGAGTAGGGCGCCGGCCCCATATGCCAGAGTTGGCGGGTTCAAACTCAGCCCTCAGCCCTGGCCAAAAACTGCAAAAAAAAAAAAAAAAAAAATTCAGTTGCTTGGAATATGCTGTGGTGCATATTTTTTACATGCATAAGGTTACTTCCAATAAGGAGGCTAAAAAAAGATAGGGCACAGATTTAACAAACTTGTTAGGAGAACTGAAATTGGTGCATCAAAGCCTGTGACCATCCGGTCCTTTTAAGAAATCGACTATGGAGGCCAGATCCCACTCTAATGTCCTATATAATCACCATGGTGCGGTACAAAGTGGAACTGGAAGGACGTGGGATTGAATTACAGCTCCACTACTTACTCTGACCTTGTAAAATGAACACAGTAACATCTACCTCATAAGAATGAAGATAATAATGCTTGCATGGATTGTGTCAAGGCCCTGTCATGTCTAGGCTCTGGATAAAATCTGTTCCATTTATTTTTTTTCTTACAAATGTTCCTTTTCCCCAGTGCCACTCCCAAACCAGACTTCACCGCTACCTTTTCTGAGTCAAAGAGAAGTTGTGTCACCCGTAGAACCAGACAAAATAAACTGAAAAAACAAACCCAAGAAAGAAGACTTATATTTTATAGCATGGGGCCGGTTCAGTTTATTCTCACCTTCCCCACCACACACAGGAGATAACAAAGCTTGCAAGGTAAAGCAATTATTTAAGAGTGCAGCGGAGGAAAGCAAGCAGAGACAAACACCCAACACTGACTGCCAAGGAGACGGATTAGCTGATCTTTTTGATTCTGAAAATGGGTCACCGTATCCTCAGCAGTAACCTCAGAATTCTAACGACTGTAGGACCCAGTTTGTGAAGCACAGAATGCTGACCCAACAGGGCAGTGGTGGAGGAAACAATTAACACTGCTGCACTACCACCAAAGGATTTGCAGAAATAATTTTCTATCTAGCAAGAGTAAGAGGTCCTGAAATAGCATTCTCCCTGGTTCTTACCTCCTCATCCCTCTTAAAATTACAAATTAGGGGCCCCAGAGGTTGCTCACTCTGGTAATCCTAGCATTCTGCAAGGCCGAGGAGGGTGGATTGCCTGAACTCAGGAGTTCTAGAGCAGCCTGAGCAAGAGCCAAGAGCCCATCTCTACTAAAAATAAAAACAACTAGCAGGGTGTTGTGGCGGGCGTCTGTAGTACCAGCTACTCGGGAGACTGAGGCAGGAGGATCAGAGTGAGGCTCTTATCTCAAAACAAACAAACAAACAAACAAACAAACTAGAGTAGTAAACAGCAGCAAGGGCCTGGGAAGTCAGTGGTCTGGGTGGGTTCCTGGCTTAGACTTCTTTACTGGAACCTCTTTGAATCTCCATTTCCTCTGTGTACATGGGGTAAAGGTGGAGACATCATCTCTGAAACAACTTCTAACACTAAGACTATGAGTCTAGGAGCACTCTGTGTTTTCCAGGAATTTCATTTCATTTCATCAGCAACATTGACCTTACATTTCTATATTAGCTGTGCCCTTAGGAGCACATACACAATCCCATTTTTTGAGTTAAGGGCAGCAGTTATTATCTCCATTTTGCAAAGAAGGAAACTGAGACCTGGACTTTTTATCCCAAAGTTATCGTGATATCCTGGGATTTAGAAAATAAAGTCATTTTTAAAAAAGGCAAAATTAATAGGTCTAGAGTGAAATACAGGATGTGTGTTTGTTGAGACGGAGTCTTACTCTGTGGCCCTGGGTAGAGTGCCATGGCATCATAGCTCACAGCAACCTCAAACTCTTGGGCTCAAGCATCCTCTTGCCTCAGCCTCCTGAGTAGCTGGGACTACAGGCGCCTGCCACAACAGCAAGGCTATTTTTTCTATTTTTAGTAGAGACAGGGTCTCGCTCTTGCTCAGGCTGGTCTTGAACTCCTGAGCTCAACCAATCCATGTACCTCAGCCTTCCAGAGTGCTAGAATTACAGGCATGAGCTACTTTAAGTTTTATAGTTCTACAACAGCAGTTCTCAACCTGTGGTTGAGACCCCTTTGGGGGTCTCCTGCCTATCAGATATTTACATTACGATTCATAACAGTAGCAAAATTACAGTTATGAAGTAGCAACAAAAATAATTTTATGGTTGGGGGTCACCAAACCATGAGGGACTGTATTAAACGGTCACGGCATTAGGAAGTTTGAGAACCACTATTTTACAACCATCTCATTGGGAGGTAACTCAGGGCTATGAGATGGGTGCAACAGCTTACTACAGGTAGAACAATGTCTTAGCATCTTCTAGCGACAGACAAAAAAATAGGACCCTCTGATCTTTTAAGGCTCAGTTTAAATGTTACTAGCTTCAAAGTCCTTTCCAAACCTCTCTCAACCCACCCCCTATTCCCATCAGAATTACTATAAATCAAACTCCATTCACCTTTCCCAGTACTTTCCTGGTATCATTCATAGCACATTTGGCTTTCTTCCTGGGCTATAAATATTTACATGTTTTATTTCCTCTCTTACAAGTTCCCCACATAGCCCCTCAATTGTCTAAAATAATAAATCATTGTAAAGCAAATGATTCTCCAGAACAACGGTTTTCAAAGTTTTTGACTATAATGCACAGGTGAAAAATATTTTGCATTATGACACAGTACATATACACTACATATAAATATAAATATATACGTGAAACAAGTGTTGTACAAAATATATGCCTTGGCCAAATGAGATGCACTGTGATACAATCTGTGCTTTTCTGTTTTATCCTATTTCATTCTTTAAATAATGGTAGCAACTGACTAGATTGGTCTCTATGCATCTCTAATGAATCTTGCCCTTTAGTTTGACACAGTACTCCAGAAGTTATTTTAAAAGGAAAAAAATTAAGAAAAAACCTGTTTCCTAAAATTTATTTTATAGTTTGTCCACCCAAAAGTCATTCACAAAGTAAGTCTACGTAGTCCATGTCTTCCTAGGGATCAATGCTGAAAAGCTTCCTCCTTACCTTCCCAGACTCCCTTGCAGCTATGCATCTCCACGACCCGTTTCTAGCCAATGGAATGAAAGCAGAAGTCACTGGAGTAACTTCTGGGTAAGTTTTTTAAAGGGCCCAGATTTTTCTGGCATCCTCCTTCATCCCTTTGCCTTTCTTCCCCTTCTTCTTCCTTGAAATGTGGAGATAATCCCCAGAAATATAATGGGCACCTACTGACAAGCGTGACAACCAGGACCACAAGATGGATGAAGAAACAGAAAGACCCAGAATCCTTGATGATTTCATTGGGCCACCAGACCAGCTATGGGCTGAATACCCTAGACATTTTATGTGTGAAAAACACAAGTCCTTATTGCTCAAGCCACTGCTGAATTTTTAGTTACTTACGAAAAACACATTCCAAATTGATCCTACACAAAATACATTTTTTTTTTTGATACAGGCTCACTATGTCACCCTTGGTAAAGTACCATAGCATCACAGCTCACAGTAACCTCAAACATTCGTTACAATACTATTAACTATACACTACAGCCCTTATTCAAATTTCACTGGTTTTCCCCCTAAATAACCCTTTTCTGTTCCAGGGTCCAATTTGGTATCCCACACTGCATTTAGTTGTTACAGCTCCTTGGTCACCTCAGATCTGTAACAGATGCCCCAGCATACCTTATCTTTATGACCTTGATGTGTTGAATAAATACTAGCCAATTATTTGTATTTTGTGTATTCTCAATTCAAATTTCTCTGGTATTTTCTCATGCTTGGGCTTATGCATTTTGGAAAAAAATTTTGGCAAAAATAGCAGAGAAGGGAGCTGTGTCCCTCATAATATATCAATCATACAAGGGGTGGGCGGCGCCTGCGGCTTAGTGAGTAGGGCGCCAGCCCCATATACCGAGGGTGGTGGGTTCAAACCCAGCCCCGGCCGAACTGCAACAACAACAACAAAAAAATAGCCGGGCGTTGTGGTGGGCGCCTGTAGTCCCAGCTGCTCGGGAGGCTGAGGCAAGAGAATCACATAAGCCCAAGAGCTGGAGGTTGCTGTGAGCTGTGTGACGCCACAGCACTCTACCAAGGGCGGTAAAGTGAGACTCTGTCTCTACAAAAAAAAAAAAAAAATCATACCAGGGGTATTCACATACAGGATTGTATTAATGCCATTTCTCAACTGTAAAAATAGTATTTTGTTCCCTTGAAAAAAGGCAGAAGGCAGGCAGGTAACTCACTAGTTAGTTTAACCAAAAGTAACTACTCTGGGTTAATTAGACACTGAATTAATTAGTTACTCCATCTAAAACAAATATGTCAAAAAGGGCTTTTCCCCTAGACCTCCCATTTGATCCTGCAATCCTATTACTGGGCATCTACCCAGAAGGAAAAAAAAATCCTTTTATCATAAGGACACTTGCACTAGACTGTTTATTGCAGCTCAATTTACAATCGCCAAAATGTGGAAACAGCCTAAATGCCCACCAACCCAGGAATGGATTAACAAGCTGTGGTATATGTATACCATGGAATACTGTTCAGCTATTAAAAAAATGGAGACTTGGGTGGCTCAGTCGGTAGGGCGCCGGCCCCATATACCGAGGGTGGCGGCTTCAAACCCAGCCCTGGCCAAACTGCAACCAAAAAATAGCGGGGTGTTGTGGCGGGCGCCTGTAGTCCCAGCTACTCGGGAGGCTGAGGCAGGAGAATCGCTTAAGCCCAGGAGCTGGAGGTTGCTGTGAGCTGGGTGAGGCCACGGCACTCTACCGAGGGCCATAAAGTGAGACTCTGTCTCTACAAAAAAAAAAAAAATGGAGGACAGCGCCTGTGGCTCAAGGAGTAGGGCGCCGGTCCCATATGCCGGAGGTGGCGGGTACAAACCCAGCCCCGGCCAAAAATCCACAAAAAAAAAAAAAATGGAGACTTTACATCCTTTGTATTAACCTGGATGGAAGTGGAAGACATTATTCTTAGTAAAGCATCACAAGAATGGAGAAGCATGAATCCTATGTACTCAATTTTGATATGAGGACAATTAATGACAATTAAGGTCACGGTGGGGGTGGGGGAAGGGGAGAGCAGAGAGAGAAAGAGGAGGGAGGGGTCGAGAAAGGAAGAGCAGAGAAAGGGAAGGGGGGTGATGGGGCTTTGGTGTGCACCACACCTTTTAGGGGCAAGACAGATTGCAAGAGGGACTTTGCCTAACAAATGCAATTAGTGTAATCTGGTTTGTTGTACCCTCAATGAACCCCCAAAAATAAAAAATAGTAATAATTTTTTTTAAAAAAAGGGCTTTTCCCTCTGAAAGCTTCAAAAATCAGGTCCTCCAAGGCAATAGGACGCCCTCACACCCTCAGATCTAGCAAAGTCTAGGATCTACAAACAAAATGTTGATGTGACAATTGATTTTGTTCAGTAGCACTGAAAATATTGTAAACAGCTGGCAAGGGCCTAATGTGAGACGCTCCACTTAGACATAAATGCAGGTACCTGTCTGTGTATAAAAGGATTCATACATAAACGTGCCAGCCCTGCACCCTGCAACATCTTTTCATCTGAATCAAAACATTCTCTGCCTGCCTCCCAGCAGTAAATCTCCCTCTCAGCCAAGTGTGTCCACATTCCCTAAGGGAAATAAACATCTGGGTTTAGTAACCTGAAGAGAAGTCTCTAACTTCCAAACTCCAAAAAAAGGACACCTCATTTCCACTCGAGTGCTAGCCCTAAAAAGACCAATGGCACTGCCAGCACTGGGGTGGCACTGGGAGGTCCAAAAACTAAAGAAATGTTAAGACAGAAAACTGGCTGAGCGTGGTGGCCCATGCCTGTAATTCTAGCACTGTGGGAGGTCAAGGCAGGAGGATCATTTGAATTCAGGAGTTCAAGACCAGCTTGAGCAAGCTTGTGACTCCCTCTCTACTAAAAACAGAAAATTAGCCAGGCATGGTAGCACTTGCCTGTAGTCCCAGCTACTCAAGGAGGCTAAGGCAGGAAGATCATTTAAGCCCAGGAGTTTGAGGTTGCTATAAGCTAAAATGATGCCAGGGTGCTCTACCCAGGGTGACAGAGTGAGACTCTGTATTTAAAAAGAGAGAGAAAAATGAAAATATGGAATAGAGAACAATCATAGCTAAAATTTACTAAGCATGTATGTGCCGAACACTGTTCTGAGTGCAACATAAACACAATACCCCTTTAACATAGGTAGTGTCACTGCCCCCATTATACAGAGGAGGAAAATGGAGGCACTAAGGGGCAAATAACCTCTTCAAGGTCACAGAGAAAGTGGCTGACCAAAGATGTGATCCTAGCCAGTGTGACTGCAACATAAACACCAAAGCTCTTCTGATGTTGTGTCTACGGCCTCTGGGATATGGTGTGCGCACAGCCGGCAAGTCTTTGCCACCTAAGGCACTATTATCAGAAGCCGCAAGCCTTAGCATGAAAATGGAGAGTCCTGAGCTATGCCTTGTGCTGTCCTAGTAAATATATTTGTGCTTTTCCACCCCAATTATCACAGCTCAGTGATGTTCATTAAATAGTCTCATGTTTTTGTATAACCCAAATGAGATCTGATTATGAAAGACCAAGCTATTACAGAGGAACCAAGATAAAAGGGAAAAAAAGGAATAATGATTTCCCTCACAGCGCTCAGACAAGCTAGCGAGCTATTTGCTGTAGGGAGCTATGTGACCTGCTCTGACTATCAAACAGCTTCTTATGGGTGCTGAGAAAACTTCCACACAGCTAACACGGAATGGGATTGCAGATAGGAATACATCAGTCCTGCCAGCCTTGGAACTTTCCAAATATACTGCTTGGATTGGCAGTGAGACAAGACCAAGAAAAAGTAAAAACCTCCTTCATTAAGGATGAGTGTTTTAAACACTAGTGGTCTCCAGAGTTTTGTTTTATAAGTCTTTGGAGTAGGATCCACTCTTGAGACTTGAACTTCATGTCTCCTCTTAACTGTGCTCTTTCCGTGTTTACGGTTTGTAATTCAGAGGATCCCTGGGGCCCTTTATCAACTCATGCAGGAGCCTAAAGGGGCAGAGAGGACTTAGCTTGCAGATGTGTGGTCCGGGAACAAATAAGATTATGAAGAGTTTTAAAAAGACCAGGGACTTCCAAGTGCAGTTTGCCTCCTCTGGGGTGCTGACTGGGAACCAGGGAAGGATACTGCCCAGAAAAATGCTGTATGTGCTTTTCCTCTGGGTCTGAAAGTCCTCACACAGGAGATGAAGATATAACACCGTAACTTCAGCACACCTCCAGCCACTTCCCAGAATGCAGGTTTTAATAGGAATAGGATTTTGAGCCTGGAAGAAGAATTCTGAAGGAAGTAGGAAAAAGAATTACTTAGAGGCACAAGGAACAAACCATCTATTTCACAACTTTGCCAAAGGCCACCTACCCAACCCAGAGCTCAGAAAGTGGCAATTAAATTTTACAAGAAGGGATTTGCAGAGCAGCAAGAAGGAAGTGGGGTGATGGATAAATACCCCACAAACATCATAGATATTCCGCAGATTCAAACTAATCATATTCCAGTTAGTCAGGTTCCAGCTCACCTGTACACTCCAAATTTGGAAGGAAAACAAAGCTAGTAGAGGCTGGAAAAAAATGCTGTCTCTACCTGGAAAAAGACAGCATGGCTCTGCTACATTGAAAGGCATCAGAGGGCAGCGCCTGTGGCTCAAGGAGTAGGAGGGCGCCGGCCCCATATACCGGAGGTGGCAGGTTCAAACCCAGCCCTGGCCAAAAACTGGAAAAAAAAAAAAGGGGATCAGATAAGAGGCAAGTTCTAAACCTGTAAACTCAATTATAAAACCTCCTCTAGCCTTGGTACAACCATGTGATAGGTCCTCTAATTATAGATTAGCCCATTTTATTTCTTTAAAAATGAGAACAGGGCTTGGCGCCTGTGGCTCAAGCGGCTAAGGCGCCAGCCACATACACCTGAGCTGGCGGGTTCGAATCCAGCCCAGACCCGCCAAACAACAATGACGGCTGCAACCAAAAAACAGTTGGGCATTGTGGCGGGCGCCTGTAGTTCCAGCTACTTAGGAAGTGGAGGCAGGAGAATCACTTGAGCCCAGGAGTTGGAGTTTGCTATGGGCTGTGATGCCACGGGCACTCCAGGGCGACGGCTTGAGGCTCTGTCTCAAAAAATAAAAAATAAAAATAAATAAAAATGAGAACAGATTTGAATTTGTGCTTTGCAGGTCAAACAACTCAGCCTCATGGAGTCACAGTTATTTTTACCGAAAAATGGAAATAACTGGATACTCTTAATTACCATAAAGAGTCATTTGAAAGTTTAAATAATATGCTACAGGCAAATGTCTTGTAGTTTACAGCAAAAGAATTTTACTTATTTGGGGGCAGGCGGTTTTATTGAATTAGCTTTAACATTCCTGTTCCACATTCTTGCAACATCATAGTTGCTCTTTGCTTTCAGGGAAAGCAGAGGGCATGAAGCAGGACCCCACTGAGCACCCTCAGTTCCCAAGGCAAAGTGACAACCTGCAGAAGAAATTCTTAACTCCCTACCTAAGATAAAGATGCCAAAGCTGCACAGAAAATGTGACAATTCATTATCATCCCTCTTGAAAACACATTTGTTGGGCGGCGCCTGTGGCTCAAGGAGTAGGGCGCCAGTCCCATACGCCGGAGGTGGCGGGTTCAAACCCAGCCCCGGCCGAAAAAACACACACAAAAAAAAAGAAAACACGTTTGTTAAGTGGACAATCCAAAGATAATTTTTTTTGATAGTTAATTTAAAATAACATAAAAGAATTGTGGCTATGTAATGTTTTAAGTATTATGGATATGCCCACAAAAAAAGGTAAAAAAAAAAAAAAAAAAAAGCCTCCTCTTTTCTTTCTTTCTTTTTTTTTTGCAGTTTTTGGCTGGGGCTGGGTTTGAACCTGCCACCTCTGGCATATGGGGCCAGCGCCCTACCCCTTTGAGCCACAGGCGCCATCCAAAAGCCTCCTCCTTTCTTCCATCGTAGGCAAAGTTGGGATTACAAAAGACAAAATGTCACTGCTTCAACTGTGCTGGAAATGCCATTATTCTTTATGGATTGATGTAACCAAAAGATTTGCATAGACAGAACCCACATTTGTAGCTAGGCACGGTGGCTCACACCAATTGCTTGAGCTCAGGAGTTCCAGACCAGCCTGAGCAAGAGCAAGAACCCGTTTCTACTAAAAATAGAAAAATTTGCCAGGCATGGTGGCAGGCGCCTATAGTTGCAGCTACTTGGGAGGCTGAGGCAGGAGGATCATCTGAGCATAGAGTTTAAGGTTGCAGGGAGCTAAGACAATGCCACGGTACTCTATACAGGGCAACAGAGTGAGACTCTGCCTCAAAACAAACAAACAAACAAAAAAAAAAACAGAACCCACATTTGTCTCACGTAAGTAAAAGTAATCATTTCAACTGGGAACAAAAACTGCTTCTTATTCTCAGACTGTGCCCTCACTTTGAGTTCTGTAAACCTGAATCTGAAAAGGAAAGGCCTACCTAAAATGTATTCAGAGGATTTTCCCTCTCAATGAATAATCCCTGCTGCTAGGCTAGAAGTGGCCGATCCTACCACAGGCCCGATCTTAGATGCAGAGTGCAGCCAGCCAGCTGGCTATACTGGAAACCTCAGAGCGAGTCCAAATGACCCCTTCTGAGGCTATCTGCTTAGGGGACACTGATCTGCTCCTCCCAGTGTATAACCCTCTTCTTTGTTCTCTCCGGTCCTACCCATCCCTTTGCCATATCCTTGAGCCATGACTGTAAGTCTTTAGCACAGGCTATCTGGTACCGTCCTTTTCCTGAAGAACACGCATAGTGCAAGGCTGAGAAGGAAATAGGCAAGTCCAATTGGGCAGAGACATTCTGCCTCCAGGGAATGAGGTAAGATGGACTTTGTAAAGACTGACCATTTATTCGCATATTCATTCACTCGTTCCACAAATAGCTACTGAGTTCAGGTGCCCTTAAAAGCTAGAGGTAGGATGGTGAGCAAAACTGGCCTCTGTCCCTGACTTCCTAGGGATTACGGGCTAGTAGGGGAGAGAGACCTTAATAAATGATCTTACACGAAAGTGTACATTTGCAGCTAGTCATTCATAACCAAAAAACTGAAACACGTTCAGACAGACAAAGCATCATGCTGGCAAGCTCACGGAACACCAGGAACTCATTCTATTAAGTGGGGGTGTTAATTGGTACAACCACTTTACAGGAAAATCTGGCAGTATTTGGAAAGACTGGAAAAGTACGCTCTCCGTGATTTAGCAATTCCACCCACAAATACGTACCCCAGTTAACACATATGCATAAGGAAACAGCCATAAGAATATTCATAGCTGCATCAGTTTTTAGTAGACCAAGCTAGAAACAGCCTAAATATCAGCAAGAGATTAAATAAATCTAGTATATTCATAAAATGAAAAACTAGACAGCAGTCGAAAGAGTACAATATATTTAGCAACAAGATAAATCTCATAAACAAGTCAGTGAAATAAAAGCTGAGATGGATACATCTGACAGTACATTTTATAAAAGATTTAATATGCGCACGATCATACCACACTCTGCTTAGTAATACATTCTTTTTTTTTTTGCAGTTTTTGGCCGGGGCTGGGTTTGAACCCGCCACCTCCGGCATATGGGGCCAGCGCCCTACTCCTTTGAGCCACAGGAGCCACCCAATACATTCATTTTTAATCAAAGTACAAAGAAGTACGTGGGATCCTAAGTGCCATATTCAAGACAGTAGTCACAGTAGTAGAGAAATGTGACAAGAGAAGGCATTTAACTCGATTTAAAATATTTTATAACTTAAAACTGGTGATGGGTATACAGGTAATTATTATGTTATTCATTGCGGCTTTCTGTATCGCGAAAATATTCATACCAACAACAAAAAAGACAAGAGGGAGGGAGGGAGAAAGGTTGTTTTTCTAAACCAAGTTTGCCAAAACAACAGGACCTAACTATATATAAATATAGTCTTGAGGGTTGGACCCTGCCTTGAACCACAACGTAAGAGATGTAGGCTCTGGGTGTGAAACGAATGTGACGAACCTCCTGACCCTTGATGAATCATCTCAGCAAAGACATCCATCTAAGGGCCTTTCCAGGTCTAACATCTCACAGTTTCCCACTGTACTCCCTTCTACCCTCCTAACAACTGGGGCTCTGGCACGGGCAACACAGGGGCTAAGCCCTGGATTTCCCCATGCAGATCATATGTAATCCAAATTGAGGTTTTAAAATTTGTGTTTACTTACTTACCTAAAACACTCATGTGTTTAGTTCTCTTGCTCACACTTGATTCATGTGCCAAGGCCTTTGTGACTAAGAACCACAGGCTGGGCACCTCACACCATTCACTTCCTCACAGCTCTGGGAACCACAAGTCCAAGATCAAGGTGTAGCAGAGCTGGTTTCTTCCGAGGCCTCTTTCATTGGGTTGCAGAAGGCCATCCCCTCCCTCAGTCTGCACTCTGCATGTTTGTGTCCAAATTTCCTCCTTTTGTAAGGGCACCAGTCACATTGGATTGGGACTCCACCCCAATAATCCCACTTAGTTACCTCTGTAAATACCTCATCTACAAATACAGTCAAGATTCAGAGGTTCTGGAGTTTAAAATTCCAACACATGAATGTTGGCAGGGAATGCCATTCAGCCTTCAACATTAGGGGAGCCATAAATCTCTCTACGGACAAGTTTATGGAAGGAGGTAATAAAATTATTGATTTACTACGATAATATGAAATTGTTAACTCTTCTAATTGTGTAACTGTTTACTTACTGTCATTAAAATGTCAAACATTTTTGTTGACCTAGACACAATGAGTATCTAGAGCTGCTTAAAATGGAGTAAATCGAATATTAAATTTAGCCAAGTATGCTATTCAAGAAGTTTCTTTCTGATGTTCAAATTAATTTTCAACACCTTTTTTTTTTTTGAGAGAGAGAGAGTCTTAGTCTCTGTGGGTAAAGTGCTGTGGCGTCATAGTTCATAGTAACCTCAAACTGTTGGGTTCAAGCAATCCTCTTGCCTCAGCCTTCCAAGTAGCTGGGACACTATAGGTACCTGCCACAATGCCTGGCTATTTTTGGAGATGGAGCCTCCATCTTGCTCAGGTTGGTCTCAAACTCCTAAACTCAAGCAATCCACGCAACTGGGCCTCCCAAGAGTGCTAAAATTACAATAATTTTCAACATCTTTCAACAAAAATTCATCCATTTCCTAGAAATAATCTGGTTGGAAAAACAACACACAACTGGTTTCAAGAGCCAGTATCTAGTGCCAGAAAAGACACACAAATGATTCCTTTGGAGTATTATTTCAATAGTCTCTGCCTTTCAGAAACTCCACAGTTTCAGGTTAGTCCATAACAATACACACAGCACTGTGCAATGTACAGTTGCCCAGTCTGTCCCACTTCCAAGGTGGTGCTCACTTCATTTAGCCCAGTGAGTGACAAATTTAACTCTTGGCTTGGCCCACGGACGTCTCAACGTCTGCTAACCCACACAGGGCCTCCTTTCTGTAAGTCATGGAAAAGAGAGCCAGGTCTCGTTAGGGAAAAACCATGAAAAGATACTGGGAATCATGGAAACTGGCCATTTCAGAACAGTCAAGGTGCCAAGAGCTTAAAATGCCCCAGTGTGAGGGGCTGAAGGACACTGTTCCCAAAAGCCATAGACACGTCTATTTTTAACTTTGGGAAGTTGTGGTTTTGGCCAACCTATGCCAAAGGCAGGTGAGTACATTATCAAAGCATGTCCCAAAAGAACAAGTATTTATTAGATCCACCTTCATGTGAAAAAATAAAGGAGCCAGAGGCAACATCAAGTATTAACATCAGATTCTGGTCCCCCAACATGCTACTGGAATAAGGTAGTCACTGGTGGGTAGATGAAAGTCCAGCTTGCCCAAAATCTTGTGTGGGAATCATAAGATACCTACAATACTCTGAAAAGATGACAGTCCAAGCTCTCAAAACAGACTTTGATGATTCAGACAGAAGCCCACAATTACCAGTACCTTCAAGTGATCTAAACCTCCCCCGCCCCTCAATGAATAGCCACTGAACCAGGGGTCCTCAAACTACAGCTTGCGGGCCACATGAGGTGGTGTGATTGTATTTGTTTCCATTTTGTTTTTTTACTTCAAAATAAGATATGTGCAGTGTGCATAGGAATTTGTTCATAGTTTTGTTTTTCTTTTAAACTATAGTCCGGCCCTCCAACGGTCTGAGGGACAGTGAACTGGCCCTCTGTTTAAAAAGTTTGAGGGCCCCTGACAAATGCTGTTTCTAATATAATTAACAGGACGGGATTTAGAAAGAAGCTCATGCTGTTTATCGTGGTTAAAAATAGATATTGGTGGCAGCGTCAAGTTCAAATGTGAAAGTCTCCTGGGAAACAGGGTGTTGATCCCTGGGAATTATCCTGTTGATACCTTACTTGTTCTCGTTATTAGTAAGTGGAAGAAGTGGTAATTATATCAGTTATTAAAAATGAAGCAATAGTGCTTTAAATCTGTGACAATTAAAATTATTCTTATAGGGTAGGTCAGAAAAAGTTAAGTAATTAAATTTGCTTTTTAATTTATCACACTTTGCAGAATTACCCAAGACCATAATACTTAACTTTTCACCAAAGTAGTATAAATATATGCATGTATAATTAACATCAAACTTACCTGTCATCATATGTGAAAATCTAAAACTTAAAAAATTTCATATGTAAAAACACAAAAAATTAAGGCAGTTTTTTTTTTTAGACAGAATCTCACTATGTTGCCCTGGGTAAAGTGCAGTGCGTCACAGCTCACAGCAACCTCCAACTCCTGGGCTTACGCGATTCCCTTGCCTCAGCCTCCCAGTAGGGGAAACTACAGGCACCTGTCACAACATCCTGTTATTCTTTGTTGCAGTTGTCATTGTTGTTTAGCTGGCCCGGCTGGATTCGAAGCCGCCAGCCTCGGTGTACATGGCTGGCACCATAAACACTGTGCTACAGGCGCCGAGCCTAAGGCTGATATTTTAACCTGTTCATACCAGAATCTATCACTCTAATGTACCAGAAAACCTAAAGTCTTCCTTGTTTTTACATTATGCTTTAGGCACCTGATTTGATTTCAATTTCAAAGTAACTTTACCAAGCTCTCTCCTTGTGCTGCACTAAAACGTTTGTCCAGTCTGCTTAAAGCACCAGAACTTCAAATTAGAAAATTTAAGTTCATTGGATTTGCCAAAGAACATTTAGAAAAATATTTGAATGCACCGGCAAAACCCAGCAAAGTATTTATTGTTTGACAAACAACTTTTGTTTTTGGAAAACTAGACATACATACCAAATGGTTTTTTCCACTCTAGGTTTCCTCCACAGAAACGTAAGTGTTGATTTATGGACTATTAACAAGCAGAGGGGAGGGACAGGCCAGAGAGATAATTCTTTCAAAGATGTGCCAAAGTAATGTGGAAAGAGCCTAAATGCCCACCAACCCAGGAATGGATTAACAAGCTGTGGTATATGTATACCATGGAATACTATTCAGCCATTAAAAAAAATGGAGACTTTACATCCTTCGTATTAACCTGGATGGAAGTGGAAGACATTATTCTTAGTAAAGCATCACAAGAATGGAGAAGCATGAATCCTATGTACTCAATCTTGATACGAGGACAATTAATGACAATTAAGGTTATGGGGGGGAAGCAGAAAGAGGGATGGAGGGAGGGGGGTGGGCCTTAGTGTGTGTCACACTTTATGGGGGCAAGACATGATTGCAAGAGGGACTTTACCTAACAATTGTAATCAGTGTAACTGGCTTATTGTACCCTCAATGAATCCCCAACAATAAAAAAAAAAAAGATGTGCCAAAGTAGAAACCAGATCAAAAATGAAAATGCCACTTCTCCAAAATGATCAACAATAGCAATCTTTCTCTCCTGTTCTCTGCCTACCTTACCTTTCTTCCCTCCAAGATCTCCAACTAACAATGCCTTGACCCCACCGGACCTACAGGCCATTGACTCCCATCCCTTTTCACCATCACTCACTATTTTTAGTCTTCAAATTTGTTCTTGGCCAGCTTAGATCCATGGCCCATCATCATAATCAATTCCCTGCACACGCCTTCACCTCCCTAGCCTCTCTCTTCATTCATCTATTCAACCATCAAAACAGTAAGCCGAGCTAACCCTGATCCTCACCTTGTACACCACCGTACCAGTGCTTTTGAACATGGCTAGATAAACACACTCGACTGGCAGGTTCCACTTTCAATCCATAGTCACTAAACTCAGGCAGCAGGGCCCTTGCTGGGTGAGGACAATCCTAAAAAACTCCCACACTATCTAGTCTTCCATTGCCCCAGACATGGATTCGGTGCCTCACCCTCTTATTCCAAACCTCCCACGGGGCCTCCTCTAATCTCACTCTCAGCTGATGAAAGGCAGGAACTCAGAAGAGAACTTTCCCAAGTTTTTGCCAGCTGCCTTCTCTCCTGTTCCTATGGATGGCAGCTGCATTTCCTTGCCCAGGGTGAACCCCCAGCTTGTGCCCCAGACCCCATCCTCTCTTATCCACTCATGGGCAAGGCTCCAGCAACTCCTTTCTCCTGCATCCTCAATTTCCTTACTCAAGCAGCCATCTGCATATATGGGAGTAAATAAACACGCCACGTTTCCCATCTTTAAAAGAACGCTTGACTCCATTTCCCTGCTATAGTTTCTGTCTCATTTCTCTGTTCCACATTACAGCAAAACTCAAGAAAAGTTGTCTCTACTTGTCCCCAATTCTATTCTTTTTTTTTTTTTAATTTCCAGACATTTCACAAGGAATATTTTATTAAGGATTTATAGTAATTCATCCTTTTTACTAAAACATTTAGCAACCATAATAGTTTTTTACTCACATACAAACTTGCTATTAAAAAGGGTCAAAGGTCAAAGTCTTACTTTACTTTCCTCAAGTATGATGTCATTGAAAAGACACCAATATGAATCACAAGATAAATAATGGCCATTATCAGAACTTTCAGGTTTTTTATTTTTTTTTGAGACAGAATCTCACTTTCTTACCCCTGGTAGAGTGCTTTGGTGTCAAAGCTCACATCAACCTCAAACTCTTGGGCTCAAAAGATCCTCTTGCCTCAGACTTCCAAGTAGCTGGGACTACAGGATCCTACCACAATGCCTGGCTATTTTTAGAAAGAAAGTCTGGTTCTTGCCCAGGCTGGTCTCCAACTCATTAGCTCAAGCAATCCATCTGCCTCGGCCTCCCACAGTGCTGGGATTACAAGTGTGAACCACCACGCTCAGTCTAGAATTTTCAACTTTTGGGGGGAGGGACAGAGTCTCAAGCTGTCGCCCTGGGTACAGTGACATGGTGTCATAGCTCACAGCAACCTCCTGGGCACAAGTGATCCTCTGGCCTCAGATTTTTCTATTTTTAGTAGAGATGGGATCTCACTCTTTTGCTCTTGCTCAGGCTGGTCTCAAACCTGTGAGCTCAAGCAATCCACCCACCTCAGCCTCCCAGAGTGAAGGAAGGGAAATAATACTAGCCATAAATTGTTACAGTAGTTAAATCTGAGTGATAGGCACATTATAGCCTGTTACTATACTACTATGCTTGAAATTTGCCATAATAATGTTTTTTTTTTTAAAAAAATACTATATGTAGTTTTTCAGGGCTGTGCCTGTGGCTCAAAAGAGTAGGGCGCCGGCCCCATATACCAAAGGTGGCGGGTTCAAACCCAGCCCCGGCCAAAAACTGCAAAAAAAAAAAAAATATATATATATATATATATATATACACACACACACACACACACTATATGTAGCTTTTCACCATACCAAAAAAAAGTTTTTCTTCTGAAGACCAAAAATATTTTGTGATAAGTTCCTTGTCCAAATATTAGATATTGCTAGTAATTTATCATTTTAAAACCAATGAGAATTAGGTACATAACAACATTGATTCAAACTAAATTTTTCCAGGAGTCCTGTCTGTCTGATTCCTATCCCCTTCTGCTCTATCAAGTTACATTTACCCCTTCTATTGTATTAAAATGATCTAAATCAGATCCAAAGAAAACAGAAGAGTTCAGGCTCTTCTGAAGAACCTTAGGTGGTACCTAGAATTGCCAACCAACTGGTATCAAACCAGTCTGGAAATCGGGGCTTTCATAAATGTCTGTTACAACTCATTAAAGCAGGGATTCAACAGCAGCAGCCACATTCACTGTACGTCTCAATTTTTTATACCGTCTGGGTCAACAGTCAGTGTTGTATACAGCTCTGAAAGCCACCTCTGGCCCAGCCTTCCAAATACTGGTTCCGCCAGTGTTTTACGACTTCTTTCCACAGCTGTTCTTCGAGTTTGTTCAAACATTGCTTCCAAGTCAAAAGTGCGAGCTTTTTTTCCGAACCCCGTGAAGCCCATGGTGACTGCCAGCTGCGGGTCCGATCCCGAGGCGTCTGAGCCTGTCACTTCGCTGGGCCCGGAATGCTCCATGGCTAGCATACCGCAGTACCAGCCACAGTCGTATCCCAAACAGCAGCAGCCGACTTACTGCAAAACCGCCACAAACACAGGAGCCCCAATTCTATTCTTCTTCAAACTGAGTCCAATCTGTCTTTGGCCCCCATCGTCCCATTGCACTGCTCTTGTCACTGTCACCAATGACCTTCACGCCGATATCCAAAGGTCAATTCTCAGTCCTCATGCTTGACCTCTCAGCAGTGTCTGAAGAGGGAGTCTTTTACTCTGTTCTTGAAATACTTCTATCTTTTGGCTCCAGAACTTCATCTCCAGTACTTCACTGCAGGCTTTTTCCTCCATCTAGGCTGAGTCCTGTTCATGTCCCAAAGTCTCTAAACCAGGGGTGTCCAACCTGCAGCCTGAGGGCCGAATGCTGATTTTGTGAGGATTTTTTTTTTTTTTTTGTAGAGACAGAGTCTCACTTTATGGCCCTCAGTAGAGTGCCATGGCATCACACAGCTCACAGCAACCTCCAACTCCTGGGCTTAAGAGATTCTCTTGCCTCAGCCTCCCGAGTATCTGGGACTTCAGGTGCCCGCCACAACGCCCAACTATTTTTTGGTTGCAGTTCAGCCAGGGCCGGGTTTGAACCCGCCACCCTGGGTATATAGGGCCGGCGCCTTACCGACTGAGCCACAGGTGCCGCCCTTGTGAGGATTTTTTTAGCTTATCTGTGGTGTCATATCACGAAAAGCATGCCCGGGCCTTTTTTTTTTTTTTTCCTAATCAGCCTTTGTTAGTATTTGTGTATTTAATGTGTGGCCCAAGACAATTCTTATGCTTTCTATGTGGGTCAGAGAAAAATAAAAGGCTGGACACCCCTGCTGAGTCCAAACATTGAAGCACTCCAAGGATTAGTCCCACAGTCAAAGAACCTCCCTCTCTGGGTACCTTCCTCCAATCTCCCATCTTTAAGTGCCAACTGCAGGCTGGTGCAGATGTATATTTCCAGCCAGATCTTTCCCTTTAACTTCAGCCTTATAGATTCCTCTGACTTTTCCACATCTCTCCTCAAATGTGTAAAAGACATTTTAATCGTACTATGCCCAAAACATCACCTTTAATCTTTCCCTCCAAAGCTGCTCCTTCTGCAATCTCCCTCACCTCAACAAACAGCAACTTCTTCCTCGCAATGGCTCAGACAGAAAACTCTGGTGTCACCCTTCAATTTTCCCTTTTCTCTCCCCTTTCACATCCAATCCATCATCAAATCCTGTTGGTTCTATCTCTGATAACAATAAAACATATTTAAAATGTAACCACTTCTTACCAGTCCACAACTAACCCCATCATATCTCCAATGGACGAGCAAGAGCCTCCTACCCACGCTCTCTGCCCCCACTACCACTGTCAACAGATGTCATAGTGACCCTGTAAGTCAGATTATATCACTCTTCTGTCAGAATTCTCCAGTGACGCTCCATCTGTCTGAGGTAAAAGCCAACATCTTTGCAATGGCCTACTAGGCTTTGCATGAGGGACTAGGCACCTTACCCTCTACGGCTCTTCCCCCAGCTTTCTCCACTCCGGCTACACTGGTCTTGCTGCTCTTTGAACATGCAGGGCACAATCCCACCTCAGAGCCTCCCACAAGCTGCCTGGGGCACTCTTTCCTCTGATAACCACATGCTACCCCCTCAGTTCCTTCAGGTCTCTGCTCAAATGTCACCTTCTGACTGAGGCCTCCTTAACAACTCTGTTTTATATTAACAATTGCAAACAGTCCCTATATTTTTGTGCACTTCACACAAAAATGTATCTTTGCAGCAATCACAGCGCATCATAACCTTGAACTCTTGGGCTCAAGCAACCGACCCGCTTCAGCTTCCCAAGTGCTACGATTATAGGTATGAGCCACCATGCCCAGACAAAATCTTTTTCTATCTAAATATAAAAATTATTGATTGCATTAATGTACACAGCTATGATTTAATAAAAAAATTCTTCTCTATCTAGCTACATCTTGATGCCATTTTTCTAAAATAAAATAAAGAGTACAAATCATAAAAGGAATTGGTTAAGTCTGTTAACTTCTTTCTGAGTAAAGACAAAGCTAAAAGACAAAAAAGGAGATGGAGAGAAAGGCCTTGAACTTGGAAAGAAAAAGACAAAAAACACAACGGAATCCAACTGGGCAATGATGACGACTTGGCGTTTCTCAGGAGAGGAAACTAAACAGATTAATCATCCTAAAATGCTCACTTATTGTTGATCAGAAAACACAGATTAAAACTATGAAATGCCATTTTATATGTGTACTAACTATATTGGCAAAAATTGAGAAATCTGTCAACACTGAATGAAGATGCAGATACACTATAACTCTCCTATTTTTCTGGGACATGAATACATTGGAACAACTACTTTACAGAACAATTTGATCAGGACCAAACTCAACTCTCACACATACACAAGATGCAGAAGGATATACGAGTGTGATATTATTTACATAATTCTTTAACTGCACATTATATTTTATGATTACATACATGTAAAGTAGTTTTAAAATAAATGAAAAGGATAAACCGTTAAAATAGTAGTTACTGCAAGAAAGGAAGGGATGTGAATGCATTGCTGAGAAATACCAAAGGGACTTTACATCTGAAATGATCTACTCTTTATACTTAAGAGAAATTTCAGATGCAAATATCACAAAGAGTTAATAATTTTGTTGTTGTTGTTGCAGTTCGGCCGGAGCCGGGTTTGAACCCACCACCCTTGGTATATGGGAACAGCGCCCTACTCACTGAGCCACAGGCGCCACCCAAGAGTTAATAATTCTTTTTTTGTTTGTTTGTTTTTGTAGAGACAGAGTCTCACTGTACCGCCCTCGGGTAGGGTGCTATGACGTCACATGGCTCACAGCAACCCCTAACTCTTGGGCTTACACGATTCTCTCGCCTCAGCCTCCCGAGTAGCTGGGACTACAGGCGCCCGCCACAACACCCGGCTATTTTTTTGTTGCAGTTTGGCCGGGGCTGGGTTTGAACCCGCCACCCTCGGCATATGGGGCCAGCGCCCTACTCACTGAGCCACAGGTGCCACCCAAGAGTTAATAATTCTTAAATTTAGATGGCGAGTGCATAGGTAACAATGTCTCTATCAATTTGAAAATATTTTACAATTTTTTAAAAAACAAGAATTGACAAAATCAATTATGTTTCTTTGCTTTAGTACAAACAAGAAATGTAGTTTGTATATTTCTGAAGCTCTCACCTAATGGGCATAATGTAGGGGTATACGAAACACCTCCCAGGTGAAAGGCTCAACTTGAACCCTACCTAACAAACACAAATGATGTAACCTTACTGACTGTACCCATATATTAATCTGAAATTAAAAAAAAAAAATTGAGGGCTCAGCGCTCGCAGCACTGTGGTTATAGCGTCAGCCACGTACACTGAGAGTGGAGGGTTCGAACCTGGCCTGGGCCAGCTAAACGACAACAACAGTAACAAAAAATAGCCGGGTGTTGTGGTGGGCACCTATAGTCCCAGCTACTTGGGAGGCTAAGGCAAGAGAATCACTTAAGCCCAAGAGTTTGAGGTTGCTGTGAGCTGTGACGCCACAGCACTCTACCGAGAGTGACATATAAAACTCTGTCTCAAAGAAATAAATAAATAAAGTAAAATAAAATGAGGCTCGGTGCCCTTAGCTCAGTGGTTAGGGCACCGGCCACATGCACCGGGGCTAGTGGGTTCAAACCCAACCCAGGCTTGCTGAACAACAATGACAACAACAACAAAAAAATAGGTGGGCGCCTGTGGTCCCAGCTACTTGGGAGGCTGAGACAAGAGAAACGCTTAAGCCCAAGTGTTTGAGGTTGCTGTGAGCTATGACACCACAGCACTCTACCAAGGGTGACACAGTGAGACTCTGTCTCAAAAATAAATAAATTAACTAAATAAAATAAAATGAAAATAAAACTATTCTAAAATTTAAAAAAGATTTCTTATAGATAATTCTTTTAAATGTATAAAATGAATATACATGAAATTATGTAATGCGTACATAAATATATATAAATCATTTTAGAAAAGTCCTTCCATATTTTCCTGTGTCTATATTTCCAACTCAAAGCCTAAGAAGCAGAAAGTACAAACATCACTCTGACTTATTAGGGGTGGCAGCTAAGCTTCTTGGGATAGCAAAGATTCAAAAGAAACAATTATTGGGAGAAAAGATACGGGTAAACCAATCCAATTTCCATCGTATTTAGAATAGTTTTCTTTCAATTACAATTTTTAAATCCCTCAGCTATTTAAGAAAGCAAAATCATTTTTTATAACATTGGACTCAATAAATATAACATGCAATAAATTTAAGAGAACCTTCCGTCCTATGCAATGTCTGGTGTCTATCCTAACCAGAAGCCATGTTCAGTCCTCCGAGTAATATCACTTTAAAGTTTCCTTATTCAAACCAAATTATCAAGACGGCCAGTGTCCCAGTTTGAAGTCCAGGAACTGCCAGCCCCGGTGCATGTATTACTGACAGGGAAACAGGCCACCTGGGCAGGAAAGGGCTTTGTGTTTCTGCCAAAATAAAAGGCTTCAGCATTTTCTTCCAACCAATCACTATCTAAAAGGGCCTTGTGCCAGCAGCCAGTTACATAATCTTTTGAAGCATAACAAGGTCTTCGGGATTCTTAAGGATTCTGACATTGTCACTTTTGCAGAACAAGAGTTTGAAAAACATTCAGAAGATAAGGCATCACTTTGGCACTGAAGATCTCTAATAGAACCTGTCCCCAGAATTCCCATTTAAGCTTCTATTGGAAGGACTTCCCTACCTTGGGGAGGAAGATGACAGCATTTAGGGGAAGGAAGACAGCTAGAATGCGGGAAACATGAGGCCAAGCTCCATGTGTCCAGGGAACGCCAAAGGGCCACTGTGTCTAATGTAAGCTCTTCATTGTAAAATGGGAATAATCATTGTTATCATCTAATACAGATCTCAGAACACTTTGTGAAAACTGAAAATGAACCTGTCACAGCAATTCCTCAACACGGCTCCTCTCTGAGTTCCAAACACATTCCCAAGTACGCACAGGAGGCAGGACCAACTTATGTCATATCAGGAAGCAGGGAAAGGGAACCACCATTTGTTAATCACAAGCTAGCATGACCCTCCAGCTCCTGGCACACAGTGGGCACTTCACCACCTAGGACTGAATCCTCAGAACAACCCTACCCGGTGGTATTAGCCCCGTTTGGTCAATGAGAAAGGATTAAGGAAAACCAAATAAACTGCCAAAGAAAAACAAGCACAGAGTCTACAACAAAAATCCAACTCGCAGCAGACCTAATACACAAACCCACATCAGTAAAATGCCAAAAACCTGGCAATTTACCTCTATCTACACTGTCTAGTCTGATAGAAACATACACAAGCCCACATAAGTCATTTGAATTTTCTAGTAGTCACGTGACAAAGGTTAAAAGAAACCAGTAAAATTTATTTTAATAACACATTTTTTATAACCAATGTATTCAAAATATTATCAAGTCATTATGTAATTAATAGAAAAAATATTGAGAATTTGTACATTCTTTTTTGAAATCCATCACATATTTTACACTTACAAACCGTTTGGTTTGGACCAGCCTCATTTAGAGCTCAAGAGTCACTTGTAGCTAATGGCCACTGTATGGGGACAGTGCGTGTCTCTGCCACACTGACTTCCATAAGCAAAGAGATTATTCGTCAGGGCCCAAGACTCACAGGTATCCTGTACCTCAGAGCTGGGAGAGACATGTTCCCTGGGTGGGGTGCATGTCAGCTGAAAAGTTCCCTCCTCAGTGACACCTCCCCTGACCTCTAGTCCCTCTTCCCTCCCACCTGTCACCCTCCTCCCCCGTCCTTTTGCCCACGACACCTATCACCTACTAAACGTGTTCATTTATTTGTTACTATTTTTTACTCATATTCCTCTCTCCCCACTAATATTTCAGCTTCATGACAGCAGAGCCCTTTTGCTATCTTTCTTTCCAAAGCTTGGGACAGTTTCTGATACATAAAAGACATTCAATAAATATTCGTTGCATTGAGGAACTACTACAGCCAAAAGGACACAAATTCTCTCTACCAATTAGGACATGCATTTATAATAGAACAATGTCATTCAGATGGACATTAGCTCCCCAGACGAGCCCACCTCTACTTAACCTTAATGTAACCTAAACTAGAAGGAAACAAATGAGCCGTGGCAATGTCACCAAAAGCTCCCAATGGCTCAGCGTGGTGTGATAACCGCTTTTACCTTCCCAGAGCCTCTCATAACCCCTCCAACGTAGCAGGCCGTCAGTATGAATGAATGAATCCCTTCTAAGGAGCAATAGCAATCAATTCCAGTGATAGCAGGGGTTAAATGGTCATTTATGGGCTATCCTGGGAATCTAACCAACAATTCTAACACCACATCAAAGTACATTGCAAGGGGATAATCTGATCCCTTAATTTAGGTTTAGTTCCCATGTTATGCATGTATATTAGACAAGACTGCTCCTGGGTGAAGTAACGCAAATCCAACCCAAACTAGCTTAAACAAAAAAAAAAAAAAGGGAAATTTATTGTAAAGATTCTGGGTGCCACGGCTGGATCTCGGAAAGAACTCTAACAGGAAATGCAGTCACTGCCAGAACTTTCCTCCCTCTCCAGTATCCAAACCTCTGAGTACTGGAGGAGTCATCCCCCCCAATTCCTCTTCTGTGGCTTCTTCTGCCACTGTCTTGGCCCTCCGGGGCCTATCATGAACTATCGCACATTTTCACATTAATGTTTAGACACCCAGCAACGTTTTGGCCTTCCTGCCTCTGTTCCATTTCAAAAATCCTGGGGCAGGACAGTTATTGGGCCAGCTTGGCAGGTGCTCATCCTGGGACCCCAGCCTTACATCCAGCTGGACTAACAACCACCATGTGGGTAACTAAGTGTAAGTTGATTCCTAGACAAGGGAGACAAACCCTCCACATCCATTCCAGCTCCCCTAAGCCCTGAACTTCCCGTTCATGACCTTCACATGACCTTTCATATTGAGCCACATGATTAAGGAAGGCAGGGTATGTTTGTGCTTCTCATTACCCACTCTTTCCCCTAACCAGGAGCAGTTTCTGACCCACAGATGCCCCTCAATACATTTCTGTTAAGCAAACAAAACCATATATAGATTTTTTTTTTGAGACAGAGTCTCCCTATGTCGCCCTGGGTAGAGTGCCGTGGCATCACAGCTCACAGCAACCTCTAATTCTTGGGCTTAAGCAATTCTCTTGCCTTAGTTCCACAAGTAGCTGGAACTGCAGGTGCCTGCCACAACACCTGGCTATTTTTTCGTTCTAGTTGTCATTGTTGTTTAGCAGGCCCGGGCCGGGTTTGAATTCACCTACCTGGGTGTATGTGGCTGGTGCCCTAACCACAGAACTATGGGCGCTGAGACCCATCTTTTTGGGGGGGTGGTACAGAGTCTTGCTCTGTTGCCCAGGAGGAAGTGCAATGGCACAGCCATAGCTCACTGTAGCCTCAAACCCCTGGGCTCAATCAATCTTCTTGCCTCTGCCCCTCAAGTGGCTGGTACTACAGGCTTGTGCCACTATACCCAGCTAAGTATTTTGTTATTTTTGTAGAGATGGGCTCTGGCAGTGTTGCCCAGGCTGGTCTCTGACCCCAGGCCTCAAGCCATTCTCCCATCTCAGCCTCCCAGAGTGTTGGGATTATAGGAGTGAGTCACCATACCTGGCCTGAAGCTATTTTAAATTGCAGATTTAAGGTGAAGATATGTAGTCAGTGTAATACTCCTCATTAAGAACTTTCTAGACAGACTCATGATAGATTAAATGCATTGACTGCCACACTAGAAAAAATATTTTTTCCTTGGAGCCACAGTGTTTTTTCAGGACAAGACAGGTTAAGACACATGTGAGTTATATATGCGTCACGAGGCCCCTGGATCAAAATTAGTGTAGGTTAAGCTAAATACAACTCACATAGGAATTAATATGGAAACTAAAAACTCTACCAATCCATGAACTAAAGCCTCCTCTTTCCAGGTAGGAAACAATTCAGTTGGGGATCCAGTGTTGCAGACCATAAAAACCCCATGATACCTTGACCAACACTACTTTGTCCAAATGATTCCTGCACACACACTAGCTAGGTTCCCCACAGGAAGCAATGCCACAGGCAGCCACCCAGCACTAGACATTGTATCACCACAAGTGATAGGCCTCAGACAAAAACAAATCTGCAAAGTGAACCCACAGGTAACAAAAGCAGCGTAGGAGCAGCAGGGCAGAGGACAGCATCGCGAGTCCAGCCCAAGAGAAGCACAGGAGTCCCGTGACTGCAGCAGAACAAGTCCTTTCACTTAGAAAGTGACCCAGTTTACCTGGAGTGTGAAGTTCTCATTCACATTAAGGTCAGACCTTCACAAAGCGTGTAAATTTGTTCTCTAGACTCTCAGAGAGCATTCGACATGCTGCACACTTTGCTGATGACATCAAATAATTAATTCATTTACTCCTCAAACCTCAAGTAAAATATTTCTAATTTGTTAGTGAAGTAAATGAGGTCTGATACTGGGAAAAAAACTAAAACAATGTGCCAGAATCTGGTCTCTGAGGTGTGTTCACGTAGGGAAACTCAAATGAAAAACTAAGTAGTAAGTCATACCTGGATAGCCTTTACAAGGTACTTTCACATGCAATGGATGGTTTATCCAATTACTGTTATTATTATTATATTTTTATTAATATTCTAAATATAATATTAATGTTATAGTTTTATAACAATATACTTATATTAACAATATAAAAATTAATACTATGATTAATTAATATATAAAATTAAATAATATATAATTTAAATATAATATTATTAATATATTATTATTATATTAATTCATTTTGCCACCCTTGGTAGAGTGCCATGGCATCTTAGCTCACAGCAACCTCAAACTCTTTGGCTGGAGAGATCCTCCTGTCTCAGCCTTCCGAATAGCTGGGATCACAGGTGCCCGCCATAATGCCCAGCTAGGATTATTATTATTATGTCCATTTTTAAAGAAGGGAAAGGCTCAAGAGGCAGTGAGAACCTTAGCATGAATCAGGTTAGCCAGAAATGACTAAGGCAATGCTTTAACTCATCTCTGATACTAAATCCATCGTTCTTTCTTCTGCCTCTAAAGGCACATGATAATCTTGGTAAAAGGGAGTATCTCCTTAATTTATTTTATTTTATTTTATTTTTTTTTTTGTAGAGACAGAGTCTCACTTTATGGCCCTCGGTAGAGTGCTGTGGCGTCACACAGCTCACAGCAACCTCCAACTCCTGGGCTTAAGCGATTCTCTTGCCTCAGCCTCCCGAGTAGCTGGGACTACAGGCGCCTGCCACAATGCCTGGCTATTTCTTTTTGTTGTTGCAGTTTGGCCGGGGCTGGGTTTGAACCCGCCACCCTCGGTATATGGGGCCGGCGCCTTACCGACTGAGCCACAGGCGCCGCCCTCCTTAATTTATAATTACTGCAAGTTCATGTTTCATTCTGGATATAATGCCAGTGTGTGTGAATACTGACAAAATCCCTACTTTACTAGCTGTGTGATAGTGAGCAAGGTGCTTAGCTTCTTTAACTTTTATTTTCTTTATCCATAGAATGGGTACTGGGTTAAGAGAGGGGCAGACTTTGGGATTCACAAGGAATAAACAAGATTCCTCTGTCTTGAAGGAGTGCATGGTCCATGAGGAAGACAAAACTACAGTAAACTAAGCAAACAACTTCAGTGCAAGTGGTAAGAGAGGAATACACAGTGCACGGGAGCAAATCTGAGCTGATTTTGAAGTTCATGTGCATTGGCCAGGACAGAGGAACAGCATGAGGGAAGGCACGGCGACCAGGGACAGCACGAGCTGCTCCAGGAACTCCAAGAATGTGGAGCAAAAGTGGATAAAGAATGTCAAAATAGGGCCTGGACAGGTGCAGTAGCCAGGTCACACAGAGGCATGAGCCACACACACGAGTCTGGACTTCATTCTGGAAGAGCTGGGTGGCCATCAAAGAATTTAAAGAGTGGGAAATGGTAACAGGTTTGAATTCTAGATATGGCAGAAGGAAAGAGGCCCTAAGGAGGGCAAAACTAGAAAAAGACATAGTGGAGAGGGGAGATATGGGGCCACGTCCACGGGGAGTGACGTGGTGGCAGACGGGAGAAGGGCAGATACAGAGAAGAAATGACACGTCTAGGATGGTCATGTTTATGGCTTAGGTGACTTGGGTAACTGCGATGAAGAACAAATGAGGGGCTTCAGGTTTTAGGGAGCAGGGACTGAGGCCAGTTTTGTGTGCAGTGAATTTGGTGTTTTCTGCAGGGCATCCAACTAGAACTGTAATGGACAGAGGGCATCTAGAGGAAAGAGCGTGACATTTAGGATGAGACACTGGGACGGAGAGGCACATTTGGCAACCAGCGCATAGAGGTAACAGTTAACACCTCGGGAATGAATGAACCCGTTAAAGAGAGCATATGGAAGAGGGGGGCTTTGGAAAGAATCCAGGGAAATGGTAACGCTAAAGGGGAAGGCAGAGAGCCAGCCACAGAAGCGATCCCACAGAAGGGGCCCAGGGACATATGAGAAGGGTCCAAGAAACCACAGGACGAAGCATTTCCATGTGTCAACGGCCAACAGCGACTACAAGAAAGCCATTCAGGGAGGGGCCTGTGGCTCAAAGGAGTAGGACGCCGGCCCCATATGCCAGAGGTGGAAGGTTCAAACCCAGCCCCAGCAAAAACTACAAAAAAAAAATAAAAACAAGAAAGCCATTCAGTTAGGAAAGGATGCAAAAAAGTGGCTGTCCCATTTTTCAATGCCAAAATCACCAGCACCCCTTAGGAAAGAGAAAAGTGGGAGAGAGAGACATGGCGAGGCTAGTACCCCATAACTGAACTGCGTTAGAGAAATAAATAAAAGGTGACAAAGCACAGCTGTGGGAGCAGGTTTCCATTTTTTTCCTGCAATTTTGGCCAGCACCCTACCCCTTTGAGCCACAGGCACCACCCAGGCAGGTTTCGTTTTTGAAAGTGCCTGCTTGAGCAGAGAGGGCAGTGGCTCATAATGGTCCTGGGATACAAGCCCCCAAATCGGTCATAAGGGCACTGGGGGGGGCCAGACTCATTCACCTGCTCCAGGCCACAGCCAAGGGGAGAAAAGGTGAAAGCAAGATCATTGGGCAGTGCTGGGAAAGGGATGCAGCTGGACAGTCCCTGGCCGCCCACACCATCACGTAGTCCTGGCAAAAGGAGAAAAAAAGGTTGTGAGTGGACTGGAGGGGGGAATTGGTGGAGGGAGAGTGGGCCAATCCCGGGTACTCAGGCCATAGCACCCTCTTCTGGGCCTTGTCCTCCAGAAAACCAAAATGTCACTGCGGTCCAAGATGGGCTCAGGGAACTAACTCTTCAGCTAGTGGGAGGGAACAGGATTCAACACCATCAGAAGGGAGGGATGTGGGTCTCTATTCCCTACCGCCTTCCCAAGCCCAAGGTGGCTCCTGTCTGCACAGAGAGGGAAGGGGAGGAATCCCCCTCCAAGGGCAATAAAATGGCCAGTTCCCTTTCAAAGGTCACGGCCGCACCTGCGCAGAGAGCCATTCCTCTGATCTGTTTGCTTCTCCAGGAATAAGAAATCCAGGGAGTGCTGCGAATGGTGCACAATAATATGCACAGAGAACCAAAGAGGAGGATTCAGGAGCAAAGGAAATTTAACACTGAGGAAAATTCATATGTTATGAGACTATTTTATGAGTAAATACATAATATTAAAAATAAATGGGGTGGCGCCTGTGGCTCAAGGAGTAGGGCGCTGGTCCCATATTCCGGAGGTGGTGGGTTCAAAACCCAGCCCTGGCCAAAAACCACAAAAAAATAAAATAAAAATAAAAAATAAATGAAAAAAAAAAAAAAACAGAAAACCCTTGATGGTGAAATCTATTCTTTAGCCTAGTGTTTTTTAGAAAATATATCAGAGTCCTATATGTAAAAATCATCAGTTGAAACTCCTTTTTTAATTTTTTCCCCCGCATTTTCTATCATGCATGTCAACTGGCAATCAGCAAAGGAAGGCAAGGGGGCAAGTCCAGCCCACAACTTGTTCTTGTATGGCCCAGCAGCTTTACATCTTTAAAGGATTAAAACAAATAAAACTAGGGCAGCGCCTATAGCTCAACGGCTAGGACACCAGCCACATACACGGGGGCTAGTGGGTTCGAACCCACTGGGGCCTGCCAAACAAGGACAACTACAACAAAAAAACAGCCAGGCTTTGTGGTGGGCACCTGTAGCTAGTTGGGAGGCCGAGGCAAGAGATTCGCTTAAGCCCAACACAGCACTCTACTGAGGGAGACATATAATGAGACTCTGTCTCCAAAAAAATAAAAATAAAACAAACAAAACTAAAGTAGAAATTCAAGAGAGATTTGTATGTGGCCTGGGAAGCGTAAATTATTTACTCTCTGGCCCACCGCAGGAAAAGTTTGGCAACCTCTAATCCAGAGGAGGATCCTGATGTGGACTCAAAACTCCCTGGTAGAGGGGCTTGGAGGCCACACAGCTACTCAGCAGCACAGCTTGGACAAGAACCCATTTCTCTTGGCTCTAAGTCCAGGCACTTTCCCAACCACCACACCAACACAGATGTGAAATAATTTCCACTTCAAAATAAAAAAAGGGGGAGTGTCGGGGGGAGCCTTGGGCTTTCGTAGGATACAGATAAATAAACTTTAAAATAAAAATTCTACTAATTTTTTTTTTTTAGGACTCCTGGTGGAGTAATATCCAACAGAAGGGAAATATTTAGTGACGTGCAAAGCACACCTCTCAGACTGTCCCTGCCTCTTCTCACCTTTTATTACTACTCTTTTTTTTTTTTTTTTTTTTTTGTAGAGACAGAGTCTCACTTTATGGCCCTCCGTAGAGTGCCGTGGCCTCACACAGCTCACAGCAACCTCCAACTCCTGGGCTTAAGCGATTCTCTTGCCTCAGCCTCCCGAGCAGCTGGGACTACAGGCGCCCACCACAACGCCCGGCTATTTTTTGGTTGCAGTTTGGCCAGGGCCGGGTTTGAACCCGCCACCCTCAGTATATGGGGCCGGCGCCTTACTGACTGAGCCACAGGTGCTGCCCACCTTTTATTACTACTCTTAAGGCACCTCCTGAAATTTAGTCTCGTCTTTGTCACCTAGAAAAGAATGTTTGTGGAGAAGAGACCAAAAATATGACTTGTTCACCCCAAGTACCCATATACAACTGGCCCCAGATCACCCACATTCACACACATGGCGCCAAACTGTGGAGTCACACGGCAACATGCATATACCTCAATCATACTCCACCTACAATGAAGATTATGCCCAAAATGGTTTAAATGTTAATCCAGGCCAAAATATCTCCCTTTGAATACTTAAGGCCATTTTATATGCAATCTATTCACCTAACCTTTGATGAATTTATTTGTCATAACCAAAACTCACCTTGACACTTCCCGGGAGAATCCAAATGACAATAACCTCCACATACAACTTACAGTTCTAATCAGACTATTCTCAGGTTAGGTCTCTACCCTGAATAAGCATTCATAAAAATAAAAAAATTAATTAAATTTGTAAAAACGCCTCTGTGACAGATATTTAGTATATTTTACTAAGAAAGGGCAGTGCACTGCTGGTGGGAATGCAAGCTTGTATGTTCCTTTTGGAAGGAAGTTTGGAGAACTCTCAGGGATGTAAATGTAGACCTGCCGTTTGATCCTGCAATTCCTCTTCTAGGTGTATATCCAAAGGACCAAAAATCATTTGGCAATAAAGATATTTGCACCAGATTGTTCATTGCAGCTCAATTCATAATAGCCAAGTCATGGAAGAAGCCCAAGTGTCCATCAATTGGACTAATAAATTGTGGTATATGTATACCATGGAATACTATGCAGCAGTAAAAAAAAAATGGAGACTTTACCTCTTTTACCATCATGTTTACATGGATGGAACTGGAAAATATTCTTCTCAGTAAAGTATCTCAGGAATAGAAAAAAAAAAATCCAGTGTAGTCAATACTACTGTGAAACCAATTTACAATAAATCACACTTGCATATGAAAAATGAAACACAATTTTAGCCCAAGATGAAGGAGGGAAGGGGAGGGAGAGGGATAGGGAGGGGGTGAGAGTAATAGTAGGTGATAGTAGGGGTACCATAACTATGGAGCACTTTGCAAGTATAAGTTGGATCTATCATGCGTAGAGCACAAGTGTCCTAATGTTATAATTGGGTAAATGAGGTGAAAGCTATATTGATTAGTATGATGTAAACACTCCAATTTGTACAAATAATCAACACACTGAAATTGGCATAAATGTATTTATGATCTATATGCAAAAGACTTAATAAAATAAAAAAGAAAGGGCAGTGATAATTCAGCTGTCTTTATAAATCAAAACACATGCCCCATCATCTCATGAGACAGCCTTGTTCTGTCTCCGAGCTGGCTGGAGCTGACCCCAACACTATTATTAACAACAGCATTAATATTCTAAAAGGCAAGCAGCCAAAATAAGAAGATAAATGTAAATTTTGCCATAAGTATTATTATAGAATGTTAAATTAGATTTTAGAAATCTAGCCCAGTTTTCTCGCAGAAATACCAGGACATAATCTTAAATAACAGAACCCAGGTAAAGTTCTTTCCATGTCCTCTTACAGGAAAATCATGTTAAGAATTCAAAAAAAAAAGGAAGAGGAGGAAAAGAGGTGAGATGAAAACAAAGATCCTCAGCTAAATGTGGTTCTCGACTTTTCAACCCAATTTTGTCCCGTAACTTGTGAACTATGTAATTGTTTTATTATTCGTGATAGCAGAATTTTACTGGCCTTGTAGGGTGAAGTGGAGTTTTGTCTTACCGTACATCTCACATGTTTCTTGGTACTCTAATAATGCATTTACCTAACATCTTGATCCTCTTTTCTTCCTGTTGAATGGATTCACTTGTAGGTTCTTGTGGTTTTCCAGTAAACATGTTTTGAACCAATAACCGATTTTAAGAAAATTTACAGTAAGCCAAGGTATATTTACAAAAATCTAACAAATAAAAAAATAACTTGAAGTGTTTTCCTATTTTAAATGGAGCCTATCTGTTATGTCAAAAAAATGTAGGTGGGTTTCCAAGGGAATTAAAAATTTTTTAAAATTTTTCTTAAAAAGAAAGAAATGTGCCACCTATCCCTATATTCTTAAGTGTTCTAATTAGAAAAGGATGCTGAATTTTGTTGAATGCTTTTTCTGCATCTATTGAGAAGATCATATGGTCTTTGCTTTTGCTTCTGTCGATATGGTGGATTACATTTATAGACTTCAGTATGTTAAACCAGCCTTGCATCTCTGGGATGAAATCTACTTGATCATGATGAATGATTTTTTCGATGTGTAGCTATAATCTAATAACAGGATTTTATTCAGAATTTTCACATCCATATTCATTAGTGAAACTGGTCTGAAATTCTCCCTTTTAGTTGGGTCTTTTCCTGGTTTTGGTATCAGGGTGATGTTTGCTTCATAGTACGAGTTGGGGAAGATTCCTTCCTTTTTAATTTTTTGGAATAATTTCTGCAGTATGGGTATAAGCTCCTCTTTGAAGGTTTGATGTAATTCTGGTAAGAACCATCTGGACCAGGGCATTTGTTTTGTTGGGAGATTTTTTATTGTTTCTTTGATCTCATTTCTTGAAATTGGTCAGTTCAAGAGATCTATTTCTTCTTGATTAAGTCTAGGAAGAGGGTGTGATTCCAGGTATTGATCTATTTCCTCCACATTGTCAAATTTCTGGGCATAGAGTTTCTTGTAGTACTCAGAGATGATCTCTTATATCTCTGCGGAATCTGTTGTTATTTCCCCTTCATTGTTTCTAATTGAGGTTTTTCAGAGATTTTACTTTTTCTGTTTCTAGTTAATCTAGCCAAAGGTTTATGGATTAAGGTTTATTATTATGTTGAAAAACCAATTTTTTGTATCATTAATTTTCTGGATGATTCCTTTGCTTTCACTTTCATTAATCTCTGATTTAATCTTGGTCATTTCTTTTCTTCTGCTGGGTTTGGGATTAGATTGTTGTGCTTTTTCAATTCCATAAGACTGTTCATGAGTTTGTTGATGTGCTTTCTTTCTGTTTTTCGAATTTAGGCATCCAATGCGATATACTTCCCTCTTAAGATTGCTTTTGCTGTATCCCACAGGTTTGGGTAACTTGTGTCTTCACTGTAGTTATATTTGAGGAATTTAATTATTTCCTCTTTTATCTCTTCCTGAATCCAACTATCATTCAGCATAAGGTTGTTTAATTTCCACGTCTTTGTGTGGGGATGAACATTTTTTGTTGAAGTTGAGTTCCACCTTTATTGCCTTGTAGTCTGAGAAGATACAGGTATGATTTCTGTTCTATTAATTTTGCTGACACAAAATTAATTTGCTGATTTGATCTGTATCCTTGGATGTGGTCAATTTTGGAGTATATACCATGGGCTGACGAAAAATGTGTGTATTCCTTAGCTTTGGGATGATGTGTTCTGTATATGTCTATTAAATCTAAAATAGATTTAAATATAAATCTATTAAAATTCTAGTTTCACATTTAAGTCCTTTGTATCTTTGTTTAGTTTGTTTAAAGCATCTGTTCAGTTCTGTCAGAGAGGTGTTAAAGTCCCTGACTATTATTATGTTATAGGATATCATATTGCTCAGACTCATCAAAGTCTGTTTCATAAATCTAAGAACATTTAAGTTGGGTCCATAAATATTTAAAATTGAAATGTCTTCTTTTTGTATTATTCCTTTGACCTATATAAAGTGTCCATCTTTGTCTTTCTTAACTTTAGATGCTTTAAATCTGCTTGTATTTGAAAATAAGATTGCAACTCCTCCTTTCTTCTGATTTCCATTTACTTGAAATACTGTTTCCCATACCTCAACCCTTAGTCTTGATTTGTCCTTCACAGGTAGGTGTGTCTCCTGGAGACAGCATATGGATAGCTTGTGCTTTTTTTTATTCAGTCAGACAGACTGTGCCTCTTCAGCGGTGAATTCGGTCCACTAACATTTATTCAGAGAATTGATAAGTGTGGTGGAGTTCTATTCATCTTATTTTGTGAAAGTTTGTTGCATACTTTTATCCGTGGCACCATTATGGAAGATAAGTTTTGACGTTTTGCTTCTGGGTGTTTACTTTGCTGATGGTCCATTGTGGTGGTCAGTGTTGAGAATAGGCCTAAGTATTTCCTGTAAAGCTGGTCTTGTGGTGAATTTCCTCAGTGCTTGTATATCTGCAAAAAATTTGATTTCGCCATCAATTTTGAAGCTTAGTTTAGCACAATACAGAACTCTGAGCTGAAAATTGTTTTAAGAATGTTGAAGGTGGATGACCATTCTCTTCTGTTTTGGAAAGTTTCAGTTGAAAAGTCTGCTGTCGTCCTAATGGCTCTGCCTCTGTAGGTCAGTTGGTGCTTACTCCTGGCTGCTTGCAGAATTTTTTTCTTTCATCTTGATTTTGGACATCTTCATTACAATGCGTCTTGGAGAGGCTCTGTTTGAGTTGAGATGTTCTGGGGTTTGATATCCATCTGAAAGGAGTGTGTCGGGGTCTTTAGTAAAACTTGGAACGTTTTCATGAGAACAGCCGCCAGTAGGGCTTCCATTCCCTTGGGGCAATCTTCTTCCCCTTCAGGAATCCTTACAATTTGTATGTTTGAATGTTTCATGGAGTCTCATAGTTCTCTAAGCACCTGTTCTGCTTTCTCTCTCTTCTTTTTAGCCTCTTTAACTATCTGGGTTAACCTGAAAACTTTATTCTCTACCTCTGAGATTCTTTCTTCTCCATTGTCTAACCTATTCTTGATTCTTTCTACTGCATCTGTACATTCCCTGATTGTCTCCTTCCACCATCTTGCCTTCCCCCAACCCCACCCATCTTTCTAATCTCACCTTTTTGTTCCTTGACCTGTTGAGCTCCTTTCAACGGGAACTGTCCAGATCACTGCACAGCTGCTTCCTTCTTATTGTTCAGATCTTGGCTTAATACTCACCTTTTCAAAGCAGCCTTCAGTGACTAACAAGATATCCTCTCAAGGCACTCTACACAGCACCCTATATTAATGCTCTGCAGGCATATTATCAGGTATTTCTTGTTAAATGGATTTTTTTCTTTGTATCATTTTGTTCACACTGCAGAATATAAGCACTTTGAGAGCAAAGACCTGGCCTGTCTTCTGTACTGCCCCATGCCCAATATACACAGAGGTTCCAGAAACTTAGCTCTCAACAGACATTTGATAAATGAATGGATGAATCCCACAGCCTTCTTGAAGCCTTCCCTTACCAATCTAGCCTACAATGACATTTTTGCTTTATAATTCTGCAGCATTAACTTTACTTGTAGTGTCCTGCAACATCTCTTATACCACTGCTTTAATCTATTGTTTAACTTTTCATGATGTCATCATTATCAACCACAAATATTAAATATGTACCTCCTAGAAGTGAATGAATAAAGCGAATAAAAAAATGCTTTTTTCAGAAAATGAATTAGCCATTTTTCTTAAGTGTTCTACCTCAAGAGATCTTTGCCTTTCTGGGTGTTATGCAATACAGATTGTTAAAAATAAAACTATTCGTGACACATTCTCCATAGAACATCCAGGTGGGTCTTAAGCAAGGTAGTACAACCTGCAAAGTGTTGCTGATATGAAAGTGTTTAATCTAGAGACAGCCACACAGGTGCTTCATTTGAGCCAAGGTTACAAATGGGATAAGAGAGAAAATGAGTGAACACATCCTCTACAACTTGAGAAATGTCACATTTCAGGAATTTTGTTTTTAAGAGGAAAAGGAGTTGTTACCTGCCTTAGTAAGGGTCAGGTATTCTGGCTGCTGGTCATGAAAAGGTGGGTATCTTTAAAAGTAATAAATATTTTAGGTCTTGTCACCATGACTTTGCCACGAAAACCAAGTGTTGATGGGAGAGGAGCCTTTATTTTGTAACTCTATCTTCTAGAAACCTGACCTTCCTAATGAGTTGGCAAGCTACTACAATTTACTACAACATGTACAATACTCCAGTTCAAGTAGGTCCTATAAAAGAGGGAGCCATTCTTGAGGTTATAATCAGAGACTATCTGACAAACAAAACAAGAATTCTTAATCACAAGAGACAACCTTCACAATGGGAAAGGATATTTGCAAATTTTCAATCAGACAAAAGCTTGATAACTAGGATCTATAGAGAACTCAAATTAATCCACATGAAAAAAGCCAACAATCCCATATATCAATGGGCAAGAGACATGAATAGAACCTACTCTAAAGGGGCGGCGCCTGTGGCTCAGTGAGTAGGGCGCCGGCCCCATATGCCGAGGGTGGCAGGTTCAAACCCAGCCCTGGCCAAACTACAACAAAAAAATAGCCGGTGTTATGGTGGGCGCCTGTAGTCCCAGCTGCTTGGGAGGCTGAGGCAAGAGAATCGCGTAAGCCCAAGAGTTAGAGGTTGCTGTGAGCCGTGTGATGTCATGGCACTCTACCGAAGGCAGTACAGTGAGACTCTGTCTCTACAAAAAAAAAAAAAAAAAAAAAGACCCCAGCCTGGGCAACAGAGAACCTTCTCTAAAGATGACAGACGAACGGCTAACAAACACATGAAAAAATGTTCATCATCTCTATATATTAGAGAAATGCAAATCAAAACAACCCTGAGATATCATCTAACCCCAGTGAGAATGGCCCACATCACAAAATCTCAAAACTGCAGATGCTGGCGTGGATGTGGAGAGAAGGGAACACTTTTACACTGCTGGTGGGACTGCAAACTAGTACAACCTTTCTGGAAGGAAGAATGGAGAAACCTCAAAGCACTCAAGCTAGACCTCCCATTTGATCCTGCAATCCCATTACTGGGTATCTACCCAGAAGGAAAAAAATCCTTTTATCATAAGGACACTTGTACTAGACTGTTTATTGCAGCTCATTTTACAATCGCCAAAATGTGGAAACAGCCTAAATGCCCACCAACCCAGGAATGGATTAACAAGCTGTGGTATATGTATACCATGGAATACTATTCAGCTATTTAAAAAAATGGAGACTTTACATCCTTCGTATTAACCTGGATGGACGTGGAAGACATTATTCTTAGTAAAGCATCACAAGAATGGAGAATCATGAATCCTATGTACTCAATTTTGATATGAGGACAATTAATGACAATTAAGGTTATGGGGGGGGAGGAAAAGCAGAAAGAGGGACGGAGGGAGGGAGGTGGGGCCTTGGTGTGTGTCACACTTTATGGGGGCAAGACATGATTGCAAGAGGGACTTTACCTAACAATTGTAATCAGTGTAACTGGCTTATTGTACCCTCAATGAATCCCCAACAATAAAAAAAAAAAAAAAAAAACAAGAATTCTTAATCACCGACACAGCCCTGTGTATACTCTTAATAGCACTGTAAAAAAAATAAAAAATTATGTAGGACTTCCTGGCACAGTAACATCTGATCTTTGGACTAATACCCTAAGACACCCTTACGACAAGTAAAAATCAGCTGCAATTTAGTATCTAAGCTGTGAGCTTGGTTGCCTACCAATATTATAAGATGATTTATAGACATCAAATTTAGAATTGTTTAAACTATCTCTGGGGGGAAATAATAGCATTTTATGAGCCAGAACTGCATGATTACATTTCCAGAGACAAGCAAATGCTGCCATTTTAAATAATATTTCCCTGTCATTTACTACCATTTCTTTTAACCTTGTTCTGAAGGGTATTTAAATATAGAAAATGCTCAGCAAGTAACACAAATGGTAAGCTACTAACTTTGTAGCTTCTAGATGTAAGCTTAGCACTGTCGCTCTAGGTTAACATTTCCTTATCTTGTCACATATGTTCCCCTCAAGTGCTCACACTTTTCTGATCATGCCAATGATTACACTGGACAAGTGGTAAACCTACACTGGTCTTTCCTTGTTGGGAAAAAGACAAGTCTGCTATTGCACAGTTTACACTGACGTTTTTACATTTCCAGAAAAGAGAAAGAGGATTAAAGGAAAAAATGATGGGGGGGGGGGGTTAAAAATAAATATGGATATTGACCCAGATGAAATAAATAATTGCGGGGCAAAAAATATAAAGAAAAACATTCTTTGGAGGGAAAACATACAGCATGATGATTCAAACAGGAACTAAATCCTTCCATAAATAAAGTCACAGAGCAGACATCTTCACACATATACCTTTAGAGTCAGTCATGACCTCCAGTATACACAGAGAACTGAAAAGCCTATTCAGCCTCACTCTAAAGTTGTTTTGGGAAAACCTCCAGAGCCTGGTGTCTTGGCCAGCATGGTGCCTTTAAATGGTCTCCATACCCTGGCAAGAAACACAGGACACCACATGAGGCACCTTCCACCATGAGCCAAGCACTTGCAGGCTTCATTTCCTGAATAGCCCAACTTCCTGTGCTGGGTGTTTCTTGCTCCATTCTCTGAATGTGCAGTGCCCTCTGGGAGTTCCCTTATAATTCCAGTTTGATAAATAATCCAGGCTCTCCCGGCCCCTCCCAGCCACCCTCTTGTGCTGCGTCCTTGGCTCAGTGCACGCCACTAACTTCATACGGGATTAAACTCCCTCTGCTCAACTAGGCTAAAAGACACCCTTTCTCCATATATTTCAGCAAAGAGTAACCCCTGCCAGGTCTATCCTGGCCTCCCAGATAAGAGGCTCAGTTGATGAAAACTCAAGTGAAAAGGAAGACTTGAGGTCTGTTTATGAAAAAAAGGACCAAATGTTTATGAAAAGGGACCGTTCTGCACCTTTTCCTAAAAATCTGGTAACAATTTCGTAAACTGGTCAATAATGTTTTAATCTGGATGTTAAATTAACTACAAATACAGGCAATAAAAAATAAATTAATTCACTTTAAAGTTATGATTCAACAGTCACAATTATTGACTAATCAAATCAACAAGGCAACAATATTTAAAGGAAATTCTAGGGCTCGGCACCTGTAGCACAGTGGTTACAGTGCCAGCCACATACACCAAGGGTGGTGGGTTCAAACCCAGTTAGGGCCTGCTGAACAACAATGACAACTACAACAAAAAAACAGCCAGGCATTGTGGTGGGTGCCTGTAGTCTCAGCTACTCAGGAGGCTAAGGCAAGAGAATCGCTTAAGCTCAAGAATTGGATGTTGCTGTGAGCTGTGATGCCACAGCACTCTACCAAGGGCAACATAGTGAGACTATCTCAAAATTAATTAATTAAATTTATCTTAATTATTTATCTTAATTAAAAATAATTTTTAACAAATAAAGGAAATTCTGAAAAAGAAAATAACTATCCACAATTCAATAGCCATACAGCACCAACTATCAATGTGGGGTTATTTCTTTTCAGTATTTTAGAATATACACATTCATTTGGAGACCAGACGTTTTCTTTTCTTTCTTTGTTTTATTTTTTGAGACAGAGTCTCACTATATCGCTCTTGGTAGAGTGCTGTGGTGTCACAGCTCACAGCAACCTCTCACTCTTGGGCTTAAGCGATTCTCTTGCCTCAGCATCCCAAGTAGCTGGGACTACAGGCGCCCGCTACAATGCTCAGCTATTTTTTTGTTGTTGTAGTTATCATTGTTGTTTAGCAGGCCTGGGCTGGATTCAAACCTGCCAGCCTCGGTGTATGTGGCCGGCACCCTAACCACTGAACTACAAGGCGCCAAGGCAGAGACCCAACCTTTTCATGGTTTGGGGCCTTTGTTTATTCCTCTCCCACTTTTCATCTGGTAAATTCCTGTTCTCCTTTAAAACCAAGCTCAAATATGATGCCTTCCCCAAATCCCCACAGGCAGAGCACCTGCTGAGCTCTTAAGGTCTCACAGCAGTCTGTACTCTAGCGCAGCAGTAGAGTAAGCTGGCTGTAGCAGAATTTACTTGTTTCCATGACTATTCTCTGATAAACTGTATGCTCCATAAGAGCAGAAACCTTTCTTATTCACCTTCATATCCCCAGGACCTAATACCTAATACCCACCAAGTCTATTTGAAAAGAAGGAATAAAACAATTATGATCAGGGTACACACATTATCTGCATGCAGCTGTAAGTTCATTTGCTATCATAAATATTGTCTAATCCACACCTCTACCAGGGGGTAGAGGGGACGCTCAGAAGGCACTGATGGTCCAGAGCACAGAGCAAGAAACACTCAGCACAGGGAACAGGTGGGCTGTTCCAGAAACAAAGTCTGTTCAGGAAACAAAGTCTTCTTCCAGAAAGAAGAAGAAATCTGTTTGCATCACAATCTCTAATAAGAAGTTCCTGAGGCCGGCGCCTGTGGCTCAGTGAGTAGGGCGCCGGCCCCATATACCATGGGTGGCGGGTTCAAACCCAGCCCTGGCCAAACTGCAACAAAAAATAGCTGGGCGCGGGCGGTGCCTGTGGCTCAGTGAGTAGGGTGCCGGCTCCATATACGGAGGGTGGTGGGTTCAAACCCAGCCCCGGCCAAACTGCAACATAAAATAGCCGGGCGTTGTGGTGGGCGCCTGTAGTCCCAACTACTTGGGAGGCTGAGGCAGGAGAATCACCTAAGCCCAGGAGTTGGAGGTTGCTGTGAACTGTGTGACACCATAGCACTCTACTGAGGGCGATAAAGTGAGACTCTGTCTCAAAAAAAAAAAAAAATAGCTGGGTGTTGTGGCGGGCGCCTGTAGGCCCAGCTACTAGGGAGGCTGAGGCAAGAGAATCGCTTAAGCCCAAGCCCAAGAGCTGGAGGTTGCTGTGAGCTGTGTGAGGCCACGGCACTCTAGCGAGGGCCATAAAGTGAGACTCTGTCTCTAAAAAAAGTAAATAATAAATAATAAAAAAATAAAAAGAAAACAACTCCATCATTTAAAAAAAAGAAGTTCCTGAGATATAAAAGGTTTTTCAAGGTAGAAAGTCAAGATGTGAGTCCATTAAAAACACACACACACACACACACACGCGCGCGTGCATGCACATTCATGTATGCATATATATCACATTGTCCAAAAGTGAAGGGGGCCTCTATAGCACAATGCAGGGAGCAGATCCCACTAGCATGCTCTTATACTTGGAGATAATATCCATTAATGACAGATAATGCAGATTAATGCAGATGAATTATTAAGAAGTAGCATGATAACTGCAGGTGGGATTGCAAACGAATACAACATCTATGGAAAGAAGTATAGAGAATCCCCAAAGAACTAAAAGTAGACCTTCCATTTGATCCTGTAATCCCATTACCAGTTATCTACCCAAAAGGAAAAAAAAAATCATTTGCACTAGAATGATTATTGCAGCTCAGTTCACAATTGCCAACATGTGAAAGCAACACAAGTGCCCATCAACCCATGAATGGATTAACAAACTCTGGTACGTGCAGACCATGGAGTACCATTCAGCTAGAAAAGATGGAGACTTTACATCTTTTGTGTTTACCTGGATGGAGCTGAAACACATTCCTCTTGGTAAAGTAGTGCAAGAATGGAAAAACAAGCATCCAATGTACTCAACACTAATATGAAACCAATATGTAAACAATTACATGCCCACAGGAAAGAAAAACACAAGTGTAGGCTAGTGAGGAGGAGAGGTAAGAGGGAGAGGGAAGGGGGGAGGAGGGAGGGTGATTGGCCAGATCTCACCTGTGCACAAGGTGAGGGTGTTCAGCAGGCCCCTTGGAGCAGGCCCCGTGGGTGAAGGGGTCAACTGCAACTTGAACTCTACCTCAGAAATGAAAAAAAAAATGTAACCTAAACTTTTGCACCCTTATATTAATCTGAAATTGTAAAAAAAGTAGTAGCATTATAAAGGTAAGAAACGAGTAAATTTAAATGTTAGAAAGCCTAAGTTCAAGTTATTAGCTGTATAATCTTATTCATTCATCAAACAAACATCCTTACTCGCGCTGGACACGGACGTCCCCTCCCAGGACGGCTAGTCTGGTGAGGGAAACTCCACACCGATGCAATCACAGCACAGTATGGCTGGGCACCGTGGTGGGGAGATGCTGGGTGCTAAGGAAGCAAAGTACTAAAAGAATTTAGAAAAGAAAAGGAGGCAGCAGGCAAAGAGGCAGACAGGATTTACAGAAAGGCCCAGCAGCATCTATAAAATAAGAATCTTTTTTTTTTTTATTTTGAGACAGAGCCTCAAGCTGTCACCCTGGGTAGAGTGCTGTGGCATCACAACTCACAGCAACCTCCAACTCCTGGGCTCAAGCGATTCTCCTGCCTCCGCCTCCCAAGCATCTGGAACTACAGGCGCCTGCCACAGTGCCCCGCTACTTTTTTTTTTTTTTTTTGGTTGTAGCCGTCATTGTTGTTTGGCAGGCCCGGATTGGATTCGAACCCACCAGCTCAGGTGTATATGGGGGGCGCCTTAGCCACTTGAGCCACAGGCGCCAAGCCTAAAATACGAATCTTAATACCATGTCACATCACAGAGCAATTTTGAGGTTCAACATGGATATTGATGTGGAAGGGTAAACTCATTCACAAATGGTGCTTATTAAGATTTTAACCCTGAAAACCAATTTTGCAATTCTGTAATATACAGTGAACGAGAAGGAAAGAGAGACCTGAGTGAAAAGAACACAGGGCTGAATTATCCCACGTCGATGTGCTTCGGCCTTATTTTTTTTTCACGAACAGCCCTGTATGAGTTAATGAGAGCTGCAGGAACAGAGTCCCATAGCCAGAGTGGCTTCAACAACAGAAATGAGTGGCCTCCCAGTTCTGGAGGCTGGAAGTCGGAGGTCAAGGCATCGGCAGGTTTGGGGTTTTCAGAGGCCCCTCTCCTGGGCTTGACTTCTGCGCCTCCAGCCATCTTCCCTCTAAGCGTGTCTGTGTCTAAATCTCCTCTCCTTATGGGGACACAAGTGATCCGGGATTGGGCCACTGTATGACCTTTGTGTCTTAATGACCTCTTTAAAAGTCCTATTTCCAAACAGGTCACATTGTGAGGTACCGGGGCTTAGGACTTCCACATAGGAATTTGGAGAAAAACACTTCTATCTTTTTTTTTTTTGTAGAGACAGAGTCTCACTTTATGGCCCTCGGTAGAGTGCCGTGGCCTCACACAGCTCACAGCAACCTCAAACTCCTGGGCTTAAGCGATTCTCTTGCCTCAGCCTCCCGAGTAGCTGGGACTACAGGCGCCCGTCACAACACCCGGCTATTTTTTTGTTGCAGTTTGGCCGGGGCTGGGTTTGAACCCGCCACCCTGGGTATATGGGGCTGGCGCCCTACCGACTGAGCCACAGGCACCGCCCGAAAAACACTTCTATCTTAAGGAGATCTTCTGGGCGTTTTTTCCCTAATCATGAAATTTAAATATCTGTGTGGAATTATAAGAAGAAATCCTATCACAGCTGAACATACAGAAACGCAGTAAAATGTACCAGGAGGTAAGAGGGAGGCTGAAATAAAGACAGAAGGAGAAGGGAAAACGGAAGAAAGAGAAGAGGAAAGAGAAAGGAGACCGGGGCGAGAAGAGGAAGGGGGAAAAGAAGGGAAGGCGCAAGAAGCAGGAGGCGAAGGGGAGACAGAGAGACTGGATGAGATGAGTAACGCCTCCAGCGCAGGCACAGGGAGGGCTTGGGGAAGGGAATTTACACTGCCTGCTTTGCCCATTTTCTAAGTGTGCTCAAATTCTGCTGTGTAAAGTACGCCCACGTATTTCATATAGTAGGGTCTCTAAATGCAGGCCAACTCCTTCAGCTGGCGCTCACTAAAAGAACAACTAGGTAGGCAGTGCCCGTAGCTCAGTGGGTAGGGCGCCGACCACATGCACCCAGGCTGGCGGGTTCGAACCGGGCCCAGGCCAGCTAAACAGCAATGACAACTGCAGCAAAAAGTAGCCAGGTGTTGTGGCGGGCGCCCGTGGTCCCAGCTACTTGGGAGGCTGAGGCAAGAGAATCGCTTAAGCCCAAGAGTTTAAGGTTGCTGTGAGCTGTGACACCACAGCACTCTATCAAGGGTGACATAGTAAGACTCTGTCTCCAAAAAAAAAAAGAACTGGGATAAAAAACTGACTCTGTTGCCCCGATGCAAATGGCACTTGATCTCCAACATGGCACCTTCCTAAGGATTTTCAAGGGTAATTTCATCTGTGTGTATTTGGTGCCTCTACCACTGGCTTTATTTATTTATTTACTTTTTACTGTTATTTGCATTTATTTTATGTTGCATCTATTCCCGTGCCGTAAGTTTTTGTTTCTTCAGTTTCTTCTGGGATTTCTTTTTCTTCTGTGCTATCTCCTCTTCTGGTTTGGGAACAATCTGTTCCTTTTCAGTAAGGATCATCTCAGTGTGGCAGGGGGAGCTCATGGATGGGTTAAGGTAAGTTAACTCTGTAAGTTCGGGGTCGCATCGTGGGTGCTTTGTTCACTTGGATATGCTTAATGACCAGAGAAACCCTTAAGTTCAGCATTACTCTCTGCATTTTTAAGCATATGCAGCAAAAATTCAGCACTCTTTTTGGGCCACCGACCCTGTGTCCAGCCCCACTGTTTGGCCTGGGCACACCTACCAACTCCATCATTGTAACTTTGGAATGGTACACATTGTTTCTTTAAGGTGACATCCTTCAGATACTTGGTGGCTTTTCGTATATGCATCCTCTTGATGGCCTGGGCAGTTTCACATGTGTTCTTAAAGTGAACGCGAAGATTTGAGCCTCTTGACTTGCATGACTTTGTGGGGTTTTCTGGGTCAAGTGAATAGCGAACCATTTTCACAGATCACCTCAGGCCGCTTAGGGGAAGAGGAAGCTACCACGGGCTTTATAACCCATCCCAGTAAGAGAGAATTGCCAGGTCTACAACTGAAACCCCCCTCACTCTGTGATGTAAATAGTAAAAGTCTGGGAGAATCACATGAACCAAGACAGCATGGCACTGGCATAAGACAGACACATAGATCAATGGAATACAATCGACAGCTCAGAAACAAACCCCCACATTCATGACAGGTTGATTTTCTTTCTTTCTTTTTTTTTTTTAGAGACAGAGTTTCACTTTATCACCCTCGGTAGCCATGGCCTCACAGCCGTGGCCTCACAGCTCACAGCAACCTCTAGGTCTTGGGCTTAGATGATTCTCTTGCCTCAGCCTCCCGAGTAGCTGGGATTACAGGCACCCGCCACAACACCCAGCTACTTTTTTGCTGCAGTTTGGCTGGGCCGTGTTCGAACCCACCACCCTTGGTATATGGGGCCGGTGCCCTACCCCCTGAGCCACAGGTGCTGCCCAACAGGTTCATTTTCAACGCAGGGGTCAAGACAACTCAATGGGAAAACAACAGACTTTTCAACAAATGGTGCTGGGACAACTGCACCTCTATATACAAAAGAACAAGGTTGGAGCCCGACCTTATACCAGATACAAAAATGCCTCAAAATGAATCTAATTCCTAAATATAAGAGCTAAAACTACAAAGCTCTTAGAATAAAATGCAGGCATAAGTCTTCAGGACCATGTATTAGGGAGGGGTTTCTTAAATATGACACAAAGCACACATGACAAAAGAAAAAATAGGTAACATTGGACCATGTCACAATTTTAAATTTTTGTGCTTCAAGTTCACTATCCAGAAAAAGAGAAGATGGTCCAAAGAATGGGAAATGTTTCCAAATGAATGTACGAAGACCATTTACAACCTGTGCTAACAGTAATTGTTAACACCACAACACATCAAGGTAGAAGAAAACACCCTACATCTTCCACGGACAAGGTAAATCCAATTTCAGACAGAATAGCAAAAGTGAAAACAAGAAGACGGACCATCAGTTACCCTCACCCTGGGAAACTGATGCCTTTCTCCCTTCAAACAAAAAAGCATCTATGTGAAAAGATGCTGGTTACTGCAGCCCCATCACACTATTATGAGCAAGGAATCAACCTGCACTTTCCCTAAGTTATGGTAAGTTTGTCCTAGTGCAAAAACCTTAGGGAGAATGAAAGTCTAACCAATCCAAGTCAGTTATTTGATTCTTAAACGTTGCCAGTACAAATAGATCTATTACACTAGCTATTCTAGTTCAGATAATATTCTGAGAAGGATCCGCCTTTAAAAGCCTTACAAGTTCTTTTTTACAGCAAGGTAATAAATGACGGTAAAATGTCAAATAGGCTATGCCAGACACCAGGGTGTTGGAGGGCTCCGCCTGGACAGCTGCTAGGTAAAAAGGACAGTTCTCTGCTTCACTCGAGGACCTGCCTGTGGACACATACACGCAAACACACATGCCCCACCCCAGCCCTGGTTGCCACCCTCACGATATACCCAACGGGATCCTCTCTGCAGCCCAGGCAGGGAGAGTCTGCAGGAGAGGGAAGGGCACTGATGGGGCACAAAGTGTTTCAGCAGCGGCTGGACCCACATAGTGTCCTGAGAGCCACCCTGGGGAATTTCAAAGAGGAAGAGAGCACTGTGGCTAAAATGGTCAGCAAAGAATTCCTGGGTGGTGGTGGGAGAGCCGTGAAAAGGGGCAGGGGCCGGGGCAGAGATCTGGACAGGGACAGAGGAAGTGGAAGGGGTTGCAGGCACAGAACACACCTGAAAGTCACAGAAGCGACAGGGACCTACAGTGAGCACAGAGGAGAGGGCTGGCCACTCCCGAGTGCAGGTCACACCAACAGCGCTGGGTGAGCAGGGCGGGATGGAAATTCCGTGGGAAGAGGGAAATAGAGGCCTTAAGTGTCAAGCTAAGGACTTTTCCTTGATATTTCTTTTTATGCGGCTTGAAGGAATCGCTGCTCCATCCTGAACACCTAACGCTCCCATTTCCTTATTTGTAAAATGGAAGTTTAAGATTAGAAAATAGCTATCAATTAATAGTAATTACAGAAGTTGCTCATCCCCTGTACACATGTACCCAGAACTGTAAGCTAAGCCCATACACACATTACCACTTGAGTAAGCCCCTTCTAAGAAGTCCCACCTTGCTAGGACCATTTGAAACAGTCTCTCTCTCTAACTGACCCTAATTCCTCCTGGGTATATTTTCTCTTATGGAGTAAGGGATGAGAAGGCCAGCTTTTTTGCTCCCCTAAGAACATCCTGGCAGCTTCCACGACTCATTCTTCAACAGGATAAAGGGTCTTCCCTATCTTTTCTTCCTCTGATATAAAATGTTCTCTGGGTGTAAGTCATCTGAAAGGCATTCAGAACAAAAGGTAACTGAACGTGTTAAGAGTTGAAAGTGTCTAATGCAATTATCTCATTTTTCTCCTTGACACTCAGAAAGGGAGAAAGGGTCAGGTGCGGTGGCTCATGACTGTAATCCTAGCCCTCTGGAAGGCCATGGCGGGAGGATTGTTTGAACTCAGGAGTTCAAGACCAGCCTGAGCAAAAGTGAGACCCCATCTCTACTAAAAATAGGAAAATTGCTGGGCATACTGTCTCAGCTACTTGGGAGGCTACGGCAGAAGGATCACTTGAGCCCAGGAGTTTGGGGTTGCTGTGAGCTATGATGATGCCATGGCACTCTACCCAGGGTGACAGAGTGAGACTCTTGTCTCAAAAACTAAAACAAAACCAAAAAAAGAATGGGAGAAAGATTCAGGGTTTTCTCCCAGACTTCCACCAGTCGGAGCTCACCAGCTGCTCCTCCCTAGATCCTGTCACCTTCCCACCTCTCCCACCAGGAGAGCCCTGGCACTGGGTCCGAGGACCTGCTCCCGACACCCTCCCTGAGGATGTCATCCTCATTCAGTGCTTCAAGCACCACTTAACACTAACGACTCTCAGCTCTGTACCCCTGGCCTGGGTCTCTTCCCTAAAATCCAAACTAATGTCATTTCAACATCTCCACCTTCATGTCTAACAGGCATCTGTAGAGTCTCTCGGGGCTGCGATGACAACTGACCTCAAAATGGGTGGCTATAAAATAACAGAAACTGACTCTCTCTGAAGGCCAGAATCAAGGAAGGATCAGGAGAGCCCCATTTCCTCCAACTCCCCGGGGGCTGCATGCTGATTTTGTGAGGACTTTTTTCCTTATCAGTGGTGCCAGATATCATGAAAAGAACTTTGCTAGTCAGCTTTCATTAATGTTTGTACATTTCTTTCTTTATTTATTTTATTTTATTTTATTTTATTTTGTAGTTTTTGGCAGGGGCCAGGTTTGAACCCGCCAACTCCAGTATATAGGGCTGGCGCCCTACTCCTTTGAGCCACAGGTGCCGCCAGTGTTTGTATATTTAATGTGTGGCCAAAGACAACTCTTACTCTTCCAATGTTTGGCAGACGAAAAAAAAGACTGGACACCCCAGAGGTCCAGGGGACATTCCTTCCCGGCCTCTTCCAGCTTCCCGCAGCTCCCGGCCTTCCTAGCCCGTGGGCAGCACAACTCCAGTTCCTACCTCTGTCTTGACACGGCCTTCTTTCTCCTTTATGTGTCCCTGTGTCCCCTTCTCCTCCTTCAAAAGACACCAGTCATTGGAGTTAGGGCCCAGCCTCAATCCAGGATGATTTTATCTAAAGATCCTTAACTAATTATATCTGAAAAGACCCTATTTCCAAATAAGGCTATATTCTAAAGTTCCAGGTAGACAGGAATTTTGGGGATCACCATTCAGCCCATTACAGCATCTTAAACTGTCCAAAAGCAAACTCCCCACACAAAATCTTACCACCTCGGTCAGGGGCAAAAACCTCGAGATCCTCCTTGATTCCTTCTCATACCCTCACTTCCCTCAACACTTCAAGCAAATCCTATTGGTTCTACTCAAAATTGTGCCCAGGATCTTATGCTCCTCCATCACTGTCGCCCGGGTCCAAGCCTCCAATAGCCTTCTAAGGAAAGGGTCACCTGCTCTTAGGTTTATTCCCCTAAAGTCTATTCTCAATGCTACAGTGATCCTTTGAAAATATTATATAAGTCACATCACGGCACTTTGATCCTTAAAAGCTTTCAAAGTCTTCCTGTTTCATCTGAACTAAAAGCCAAAGTCCTCCCAGAGGCCCTGACAGCCCTGCGGAGTCTGATCCTGCCCGTCCTCCCCTCAGCCCGGGTGGCAGCAATCCTTGCTGTTGCTTAGACCTGGCAGGCAGGCCCTGCCTCGGGCCCACCGCACCTGCGACGCCTCCCTCTGAAATGCTCTTCTTCCAGGGAACCACATGACTGCTTGTTCTTCCCCTTCCTCCGGGTCTCTGCTCAGACATCAGCTTCTCTTCCACTTCCTTCTTTGCTCGAACGTCCTTGACCACCTCTATCTAAAGACACCTTCACCACCACCTTCCCACCCCCATCTTCCCTCTGTCTTCTCTGCCTTTTTTCCCCAAGTCTGAGCCATGGCCTGAAATACTACTTACCTTATTCATTTGTTGACTGTCTGCCTCCTCCCACATACATGAGAATGTGAGCTCCATGAGAGCAAGAGGTCTCCAGGTTCTGAAGTGATCTCTGGCACACAGTAGGTGCTCAATAAATATTTCTGAATGAATGAGGGAATCCAATCCAACCATCTGATCTGATAAACAAGGTCGAGAGAACTCACCTCGTCATGTGATGTGTAGCAGAATCAGGACCTGTTTTTCTATCCGCTGATTAATGTTAATTAAATGTATTAATCCATGCTAATAACAGGTTACTCTTTCCAGGCAAAGAAGTAGATTTTTAAGAGGAACTCTATAGAGACAGGTGGGCAGATCCAAGGAAGTGAACCGAATGATGGAAATCTGAGATATTATAAGGCAGTTTTGGACAGGCCAGATTCCTCAGCACAGAGTCATACTAGGGTAACTCCTTCCCCATGAAATTCATCCTCTCTCATCTTTTCTGTCACCCATTTCTGGTTTTCCTCTGTAGAAAAATCATTTATCTAAACTTTTAAAAACATATTTGTTTCCGATTCCCATTTTCCACTCTAATAGCCTATAAGAAATGGAAGCTTCTGGATGAAAACTTCCATTTTTTTTTCCTGAAAATGCAAGGATCTTATATAATCTTGGGATCCAGGCAATCCGTGTTCTATTTTATAACTTCCCATCTGCATCACTGCAGCTAAATCTAACTTAAATTAAACCAAGTTACGTTTCTTTAGAATGATCTGACTCTCATCTTGACTCGTTGTCTTCAGCCACTTCCTCTTCCCTCCTTTCTCCTGTAACTATCTCCCTTCTTGTCTATGCTGGTTTTCCAGTCGCTTCTCTATCCACCGACTCCTGGTGCTCGGTCATTTATTCCCTTCCTGCTGTAAGTCAACACACTACGCGTTTAGCTTCTTCAGTGTGTGGAGCAGTGGGACACCTTCTCTGCACTTCATGTGTGGGGTGTGATGGGATAGGGAAGGAGGGGGTTTGTGGCAGACAGGTAGGGCCACAGCAGAACAAACCACTGTACTAGGGAGAGTCGCCACCACTATTCCCCCAGCTGCCTCTCTTCCCCGACTTGAAGAAACAAGAACTGCAATTAAGATTTCAGATAAGCTTCTGAATCCAAACTACGGTGAAAACTCCTCATAGAGAGCCTTTATGAGTGCTCCGAAGAAAACTTAAAAATAGAAATAATAACATGGTTTTCAGATTTCTTATCGCTTGCTGGGATAGGCAAAACTAACCAACTGCAGCGGCTGCCATGGGGTGTTGGTGGAGAACCACAGCCTCTGCCCTGCAGTGTACAGCATCCTGGGGCACCTTCGAAACTGGCTGGAGCACCATTCACAACAGCCAGAAGGGAGAAACAACCCAATCATCTGTCATCAGATGAATAGATAAACCAGCGTTTTTCAACGCTCTTCATCTCACAGCACACTTGAACCTATAGTTAAACTTCTGCAACACACTTACATTTAAGAAACAGTAACAGAAAGAATATACTTATTGTGCTTTGAACTTCTTTCAAAAATAATTTAATTAGGCTCAGTGCCTGTGGCTCAAGCAGCTAAGGCGCCAGCCACATACACCTGAGCTGGCGGGTTCGAATCCAGCCCAGGCCCGCCAAACAACAAGGACAGCTGCAACCAAAAAATAGCCGGTCACTGTGGCGGGCGCCTGTAGTCCCAGCTACTTGGAGGCTGAGGCAGGAGAATTGCTTGAGCCCAGGATTTGGAGGTTGCTGTGAGCTGTGATGCCACAGCACTCTACCCAGGGTGACAGCTGGAAACTCTGTCTCAAAAATAATAATAATAAAAATAAAATAAAATAAATCTCTTACCAGAAAAACTAAGTAAGTGAGGTGATGGTTATGTTAATTAGTTTGATTTAAGTATTCCTCATTGTATATCAAATCATCACATTGTACCCAATAAATGTATACCGTTATGATTTAATGAAAATTAAGCTAAAAAAAAAAAAAGAGAAGAGTGTGTTAGGAAAGAGAGACCTGATAAATATTGACATATTTGCTCATGGAGCCTGTGATGAGTATGGTAAAAACAGGAATCTGACATATTAAGGAAAACGGACAAAATGGGGTTAAAAAGAGGGAAAAAATCATAATAAAATAAAAAGAAAGACTATCTCAGTGAGCATATGATGGATCTGAAAGTCAGAAAGACCTTGGTCAGAGAGGGAAATTCTAGTTTGAAGAGTTTGCTGCAAGAAGCCGACAGTGTAGCCGGGCGTTGTGGCGGGCACCTGTAGTCCCAGCTGCTCGGGAGGCTGAGGCAAGAGAATCGCATAAGCCCAAGAGTTAGAGGTTGCTGTGAGCCGTGTGACGCCACGGCACTCTACCCGAGGGCGGTACAGTGAGACTCTGTCTCTACAAAAAAAAAAAAGAAGCCGACAGTGAACTTGTGGGTGGACGTGAGTCTTGTGAGCTCACATTATCCATACTAAATCCGGGTTGTCTAGATACATTGTTTCTATTCTTTAAACCAGTGATTCTTAACCTTCCTAATGCCTGGATGTATTTTCATTGTTACAAAGGGGTCGTGACCCACAGGTTGAGAACCGCTGCCTTAAACAGTGCAAAAATATTTAGAAATGGAGGATGAAATAAGATCTGCTAAGACTAGGGGTCTAAATGTTTGAATCTCTTAAAAAAGGGAAAGCCTTTATTTATTTCTTCTCTTACTGCAAGGATGGTAGGTGTTACAAAATTTATATTAAATTTTTCTTAGCTCTCTAGGACATATGCTAACATAGTCATAGTAGCTTACAGAAGGAACCCCAAAATACTGCAAGACTCTTTGATGTGGGGTCAAGTACAAATATGGGTCATTTATTTTATTCTGAAATATTATTTGGTGCAGAAAAAGTCTGAAATATCCTCTGAGGAAATACTCGCTTCCTTATTACCTTTTCAAAGGTACTGGCTCTCTAACCAATCAAATACAAATACTGTATTTTGGGAAACTACTTACAAATTTAAGATTACATAAAAACAAAGTCATATACATACATAGATTCATACACATTAATTCATGCCCATTCATTAGGGCAGCACCTGTGGCTCAGTGAGTCGGGTGCCAGCCCCATATACCGAGCGTGGCGGGTTCAAACCCAGCCCCAGCCAAACTGCAACAACAGCAACAAAAAAAAATAGCCGGGCATTGTGGGATGTGCCCAGCTACTGGGAGGCTGAGGCAAGAGAATCGCCTAAGCCCAAGAGCTGGAGGTTGCTGTGAGCTGTGACACCACAGCACTCTGCAGTGGGCGACGGAGTAAAACTCTGTCTCAAAAAAAAAAAAATTTCATTAATCAGAAAATTATTCCAGCAAAGCAGTTTTATGATATTACCATATTATTTCACTAAGAGAAAATGAGGATTTGACTACATCTGAGAACAACTCTTATTCTCATATAAGAAGACAAAAATGCCAAAAAAGAAATTCTACACTGGGGCGGCACCTGTGGCTTAAAAGGGTAGGGCACCGACCCATATGCTGGAGGTGGTGGGTTCAAACCCAGCCCCAGCCAAAAAAACTGCAAAAAAAGAAAAAGAAATTCTACACTGGTTGAATCTATTCGTGCAATACCTGGATCATGAAATTTATCCATTCTTGAGAGCTGAGGGGGCACCCACACCAGTCTGGGAGCAGAAAGAGTGTCTGATTAATGGCGCTATCCCTACTTTGATATCAACCTATTCACCCCCCACATTAATTCTACAGTTCACTACACTTGGAGGTGGTTTCATGCACACACGCAAAAAAAATGGGTTCTTCTGTGTACCTCTAATCAAAGATATAACTGTAGGTGGTCACACCTGTAATCTCAGCACTCTGGGAGGTCGAGGCAGGAGGTGCTTGAGCTCCGGAGTTCAAGACCAACCTAAGCAAGAGGAGACACCATCTGTACTAAAAATAGAAAAATTATGTGGGTGTTGTGTCAGGCACCTGTGTCCCAGCCGCTTGGGAGGCTAACACAGGAGAATCACTTGAGCCCAGAAGTTTGAGGTTGCTGTCAGCTAGGCTGATGCCATGGCTAGCCTGAGTGACAGACTCTCTGTCTCCAAAAAAAGAAAAAAAGAAAGATATAACTCTATTGTTTAGCTTTCCAGCTCCCATCTTTGTGCCTCTACAGAAACGTCAGGAAAACATTGCAATTTCTAATCTCCTTAACCCTCGTTTGCCTGGAGAATTCTGTTCTGTTTCCTTGTGATTTTACTTACCAGAATTAAAGACAGGGCATCACTAAAACTGTATGCTGTTTTCCTTTTACTGTTTCTCCATCTATCACTTTGGAAAAATGACTTCCTGAAAATTGGTATTGTGATTTTTTTGCTTCCTTCCTCAGCTTCACATATTCCTGCAAAGTTGTCTTTTGTCAGAGGGAGAGAGCCAGTAAGTATACATTAGTGCCAGTAAGTATACATTGGTGTTTCCTTCCCATTTTCCTAAGCACAAGTTTGGGGACAGTAATAAAGGCAATTTTCTTCCTTTAGACAGTAAAATCTCTAAGAATACTACCTCAACTTCAGGTTATAATCAAACAGTGACAATTACAGTGAAAAGGACAAATTTCTGGAAGAATTAGGATATACCAGTTGTAAATAGAACACGTGTTTTTTAATAAAAAACATCTTGTAGGGGTGGTGCCTGTGGCTCAAGGAGTAGGGCGCCGGCCCCATGTGCCAGAGGTGGTGGGTTTAAACCTGACCCTGGCCAAAACCCCATGTGCCAGAGGTGGTGGGTTCAAACCTGACCCCGGCCAAAAACTGCAACAAAAAAAAAAAAAAAAAGAAAGACATCTTGTAGATGGAATTGTGACACATACTCCTGCCCCCAAAAGAAATAAGCAGAGTAAAAGTATAGCTGGTGACTCACGGAACCAGTGGGTAGCTTTTCTCTTCTCAGCATGCGCACGTCCCACCGGCTTCCCGGGTGGAGACCTATTGACTCTCAAGGTCTCAAATCCAGACTGTGGCTCAAAGGCTTTACTCCCTCGTCTTCTCTGGGAGCCCCCATCAAACAGACGCAATATTACCATCTACTTGAACAGCTAAGTTTCTATCTGCTGCTTGCTTTTTATATCAATCCCTTTTCACATTTATGTATAACTAAAGATTCTAGTTAGGAAAACAAGTGAACCCTCTCCAGAGAATGAAAAGATAACCCATAGAATGGGGGAAAATATTCACATATCATGTATCTGGAAAAGGACTAATATTCAGAATACATTAAAAATTCCTACAATTCAGGGCCGGGTGTGGTGGCTCATGCTTGCAATCCTAGCACTCTAGGAAGTTGAGGTGGGAGGATCGCTTGGGCTCAGGAGTGTGAGACCAGCCCGAGCAAGAGCAAGACCCCTGTCTCTACTAAAAATAGAAAAATGAGCCAAGCATTGAGGTACACATCTGTACTCCCAGCTACTCAGGAGGCTGAGGCAGAAGGATCAGATGAACCCAGGAGTTTGAGGTTGCTGTGAGCAAGGCTGACACTCTAGCCTGGAGTAACAAAGTGAGGCTCTGTCTCAAAAAAAAAGTCCTATAACTCAACAACAAGAAATAAATAATCCAATTCAAAAATGGATGAAGTACTTGAACAGACATTTATTTAAAGAAGATACACAGATGGCCAGTAAGCACACGATAAGACACTCAAAATCCTTATGATACAGGATTCCACCACTCAGGGCTAGCCAGGGAGCCCCCCATTCTCTAGGCCCAGGTGAGCTCAGAAGTCAGACCCCCATTTCCAGGCACAGACCGCCTTCTTCGGGACACACCCTGTGGGCTCTGATAAGATCATGAACAAAGCAGCCTATGATGGTTTTTTGGATGATTCCACCTTGGGTAGGAGCACACACCCTAATCCCTTCTCAAGGACCCAGACTGTAAAGGACCAACTGCCAGCCATGTGTAATCCTCTAGACTTAAGACCCCTATAAAAAAGAGCCCACGTGGAGATTCCAGGGAGGGAGATCTCCAGTTCTTTCCCCCTCCCAGAAGCTCTGTGCTTTTCTGTATTCCTTTCTAACTTCTAATAAAAGTCCTATCTTACCACTGATCTGTGGTCCGTGGGTCATTCTTCAAATCCCCAAGACCAAGGACCCACAGAAGAACAAAATTCCAGTATCATTTAGTCATCAGGGAAGAGCAAATCAAAACCAAAATCAAAATGAGATATCGCTTTGCATCCATTAGGATGACCGTTATTAAAAGACGAATAATAACCAGTATCGATGAAGACATGGAGAACCAGTGTGCACTGCTGGTGGGAAGGGGAAACAGCAGTTGGTGTGGAAAACAGTGACAGGTCCTCAAAATGTTACACACAAAATTACCATTTGATCCTGCAATTCCACTCCTGCATACAAAGCCAAAAGACTTTTGGAAAGTCCTGCTTTCCAAGAGCAGGACTCAGATCCTTGTACACCAATGTTAGTGCACCATTATCCACAATCCCCTACTGTGGAAACAACCCAAACCTCTATCAACAGATAAACAGACTTTAAAAATGTGTTGTATACATACAATGGAATCTAATTCTTTCATAAAAAGGAAGAAAGGCCTAAAACAGGCTGTAACGTGAGCAAACCTTAAAAAGATGTGACGTGAAATAAGACACAAAAAGTCAAATTCCCCATGATCCCACAGATATAAGTATCTAGAACAGGCAACTTCATAGAGATGGAAAGCCGAATGGGGACTTAGGGTTTCATACGGAAAGAGAATTTCGAGTTGGGATGATGAATAAGTTCTAGAAATTAACAGTGGTGACCAGTACTCGAAACGGCAAATGTACTTAATGCCAATGTAACTGTAAACTTAAAAACAGTTAAAGGCCGGCTGTGGTGGCTCACACCTATAATCCTAGCACTTTGGGAAGCAGAAGGATCATTTGAGACCAGGAGTTGGAGACCAGCCCGGGAAACAGCAAGATCCTTTCTCTACCCCCTCTCCGCCCCAAAACACCAGGTATGGTGGTGTAAGCCTGTGGTCCTAGCTGCTCATGAACTTGAAGCAGAAGGATTGCTTTAGGCCAAGAGTTCAAGGCTGCAGTGAGCTATGATGACCCCACTGCACTCTAGCCTGGGCAACAGAGTAAGAGACTATCTCCCAAAAAAGGTTAAAATGGTAAGTTTTGTGTTAGACATATTTTGCAACAACAAAAAAGTTAACACTTGAAAGAAAAAGAACACAAGAAATTCAGATATAATATGCAAAGCAAACTAACATGGCTGGTTAAGACAGTGTGCAGACAGAACTTCCTTTCTTCTTTTCCTCTTCCCTTCCTTCCATTCCTTCCTTCCTTTCTCTTGTATGTCCTATAGGAAATAAGTAAACATTCTAGGCAAGAAAAATGCACAAGGGAATTACAATGAGAATTTAATTTTAAAAAGATAAGTCACATTACAAGAGGAACTGGCAGAATGAGGAAATCTAGAGCAGGGATTGTAAACAACAGCAGGCTGAACCAAAGACCAGGAGGTGTTTCTATCTTCAGTAAAAAGGAAAATGAAGAAAGAACAGAAATATACTTGCAAGCCTCAAATTTGTAAGGCGCTCCGTTCTAGAACAACTCCTTGTAACAGTTTAAGGAGACGATGGAATAAATAATTCAGGCAGGGCTAGTTTCCCTGGCTGTGAACTACTATCCCAGGAAACAAAGCAACACAGCCCGGATTCCATGTCAGGGGTAGGTCAGAGATCATATTTTACACTACATGTACCTCGAAAAGTAGAGCCTCCCCAATCTAGGAAATCAATTTAAAACTCCATGTGAATGACCCACAATCAATGGTAAATCCATCTCGCCCAACATAATCACTCTGAATACAAAGAACATACCAGTCTTAAGCATCCTTGTGATGATGACTGCCCTACAAGTTCACATCACCAAGGAAAGCATTTAGAGCCAAAAATGAATGCTTGTATTCTTTAGCCTTTCACTTGATTGGAATAAGAATCATCTATTAACCAAACCATATGACCTCAGGATAAACCAGGCTTATTAATGATTCCTTTAAAGAAATCTTAATGACACTGTTAAGAGAAGCAGAATGGTCTCCTAAGATGCATTCCAATTGTAATTAAAACAGGTCTGTCCCAGAGCTCCCATTTAATTTTAATTTATATTAAAATAACTCAGAAGAGTTATTGGATATATTGAACAACTGCCTTGAAGTAGGGTGGTTAAGTGTCAGCGTCCTCCCATGGCCTCAAAAACTGCAATGAATAACATGCCGAGGAAAAGAGGCAGGACCCAAACTGTCAACCCTAAGTGACATTTCTTTACAACACTGAAAAAACTGTTTTCTAAAACACGATGATGCTACACGTGGTCAGGCTATGTACAAGATAGAGTTTGGAAAAGATTCCGCCCATCAACAACCATGTCTGTGGAACTAACAAAGCTGCAATCAGTTTCTCTGCGGAAACTGATTTTAATCAACATTGAAGACATTGAACTCCCATCACTTTTCACTTCATTAGACCCGGGACTGTGGATCTGGAAGAGATTCCAAATAGTCCCGGGGTTTCTTCTATTTTACTCAAAGCCCTCTGGGCTACTCATCCAGAACAATACCACTTTCTACCAACTCAACCCAGCTTTACTTCCTTTATGGAGTATAGCACTTACCGCTGTCTGATGGTACATTGTATGTTCACGTAAGAAATGCACAATTTATTACTTTTTATTGTCTTTCCCACCAGAATGCCCTTCCCCCGGTGCAGGGACCGTGTCTGCACCCCAGCACCCTCAACAGTGCCTGGCACAGTGCAGCCTGGTGACTACTGCATCTGTTTAGTAGCCGATGGGACCACTCTTGCCCTACTCTTTCACCTTACACATGAGATATGTGAGGCCCAGAGGAGTGGAGTGACTTGCCCAAGGTCACTAGGCTAATCAGAGGCAAAGATGGCACTTTGAACCCCCTTAACTCCTGGTCCTTCTTCCAAGTAGGTGAGATGCTGCCACCCCCTGCGTCTGGCAATGCCCCTTGACCTAAAAACGGTCAGCTGGTGAAGCCCGTAGCTCAGTGGGTAGGGCGTCGGCCACATACACCAAGGCTGGTGGGTTCAAACCCAGCCAGAGCCTGCTAAAATCAACATTGACAACTGCAACAAAAAAATAGCTGGGCATTGTGGTGGGCGCCTGTAGTCCCAGCTACTTAGGAGGTTGAGGCAAGAGAATCGCTTAAGCCCAAGGGTTTGAGGTTGCCTCAGTAGTGTGACACAGCACTCTACTGAGGGTGACATAGTGAGAGTCTGTCTCAAAAATAAATAAGTTAACTAAATAAAATAAAAACGGTCAGCACTTATGTTAGCCCATTGGAGCTGCTGTAACAAAATACCATGGACTGGGTGGCTTATAACAATAGCAATTAATTTCTCACGATCTGGAGGCTGGGAAGCCCAAGATGAAGGTGTCAGTAGATTTGGTAAAAGCCTGCTTCCAAGTTTACAAATATGACTTTTCACTGGGTCCCACATGGGAGGAGGGTGAAGAGTCTCTCTCTGGCCTTTTTTTTTTTTAGACAGAATCTCACTTTATTACCCTCGGTAGAGTGATGGCATCACAGCTCATAGCAACCTCCAACTCCTGAGTTTAGGCGGTTCTCTTGCCTCAGCCTCCCGAGTAGCTGGAACCACAGGTGCCCGCCACAACGTCCAGCCATTTCTTTATTGCAGTTTGGTTGGGGCTAGGTTTGAACCGACCACCCTCAGTATATGAGGCCAGCGCCCCACTCACTGAGCCACAGGCGCCGCCCTTTTATTTTATTTTTTTCGAGACATAATCTCACTTTGTTGCCTTCAGTAGAGTGCTGTGGCATCATAGCTCACAGCAACCTCCAACACTTGGGCTTCAGTGATCCTCTTGCCTCAGCCTCCCGAGTAGCTAGGACTATAGACGCCCACCACAATGCTTGGCGGTTTTTTTAGAGATGGGGCTCACTCTTGCTCAGGCTGGTCTTGAACTCCTGAGCTCAAGCAATCCACCTGCCTTGGCCTCCAAGAGTGCTGGGATTACAGGTCTGAGCCACTGCACCCACTGTGCCTGGCTCTCTAGCCATTTATAAGGGCACGAATCCCAGTCACAAGGGCTCCACCCTCAGGATCATTATAATCACCTCCCAAAGACGCCACCTCCTACTGCCATCGCCTTGGAGATTAGGGTTTCAATATATGAATTGGGGGGGGGAACAAAAGCATTCAGTCCAATGCAGCACTCTTCAGCCTTTCAAATCTCTCCAAATTTTTCCTGCCCCACTTTTCTAGGCTTGTCAGCTCCCCCTTTCCAATGCCATGCCCAGTGTTCCAGCCACCCCACCACATCATTGCTTTCATGCTCAGGAATTCCTCTCCAGCCCCTCTCCATCTGCTAAATTTCTACTCTTCCTTCAAGCTTCCTGCTGATCCTTCATATCCTGGGCTCTCTCACCAGAATACTCCTTCCTCTGTGGTCTCCTGGCCCTCTGACCTTCCATCACAGTTCACTTTACATTTGACCTCATCTTTCTTCTTCACTAGACTGTGACTTCTTTATTTTTTCTCTGGTAGCAACTCCACACTGCCTGGCACAAACTCTACAGTGCAGCAGGAGGGACAGAAGGGCATCCTAGGGACATGTGCCATCCCTCCATATTCCGTGTAAGTCCCAGCGTCCCCACCGGCTGATCCAGGAACCAAGGCGGGAAAAAATCTGTTAAGGGGGAGATGTCATTAAACACAACAGGACATGAAATGAGCTTCTGAATTGTGTACCATAAATCATAATGCATTTGCTCTACAACAATGTGAAAATGATACATTTTCACCCCTCAAGTTAGAAACCACTATGAAAGTTGTAAATACTGTGGGCTCATCAGTACAACCACTGTTCTTTTCATGCTATGCTCCTGACACCCAGTACGCGGGGCATATGCCTTACGTGTCTGTTGACATGAGATAAAATAGGTTTACAACTTTTGGCCAGATGGAACTAGAAGGAAGAAGTGCTTTTCATTAAGCTTTGCAGCACAGGACATAGTTACTTATTTTGCCTGTTCAAAGGTAACTATTCAGAGATTGCTATCTTGTTTTCTTCCTCTGTGCTAGTGGTTTTCAACCTTTTTTTTAATCTCACGGCACACTTGAGCCTATAGTTAAACTTCCACAGCAACTTAAATAATGTTGATCAAAGAAAACAAAAGAGAAAAAAAATTGCTTAATTAATGATCTTTAAAACTTTTCACAGCATACCTAAGATCTTCTTGCCACACACCAGTTGAAAATCACTGCTCTATACCCAGGTTATTTGTAAGAGACAAAAAAAAAAAAAAAGCATTGAGCCAGGTGCAGTGGCTCGTACCTGTTATCCCAGCACTTTAGGAGGCTGAGGCGAGAGGACTGCATAAGGCCAGGAGTACAAGAATAGCCTGAGCAACTTTAGACCTTACCTCTACCAAAAAAAAAAAAAAAGGGGCTGGGCATGGTGGTGCAACCAGTAGTCCCAGATAGTTGGGAGGCTGAGGCAGGAGGATCACTTGAGCCCAGGAGTTCAAGGTTACAGTGATGAAGACACTGCACTCTAGGCAATAGAGCAAAAAAAATCTCTAAAAATAATAATAATTTTTTAAAATGTTTAAAGCATAGAAAAATGATAATCAGAAATATTTCTATATGCCACTATTCTGGAAGTAATCACCTATCTTCCTTCAACTTCTCACACTAGTCCTTCTAAAAGGATAAATTCGGGCAGCACCTGTGGCACAGAGAGTAGGGCGCCAACCCCATATACCGAGGGTGGCGGGTTCAAACCGAGCCCCGGCCAAACTGCAACAAAAAATAGCCAGGTGTCGTGGTGGGCACCTGTAGTCCCAGCTACTGGGGAGGCTGAGGCAAGAGAATCACCTAAGCCCAGGAGCTGGAGGTTGCTGTGAGCTGTGCTGCCACGACACTCTACCAAGGGCAATAAAGTGAGACTCTCTCGCTACAAAAAAAAAAAAAGGATAAATTCATAAACATTAATAGCAAATGTTACAGGTGATGAGATTACTTGAAATAGCAGAGGTTGCCCGACAAAATTGTTGTTCACACATTGTCACTAGGTCACTGACAGTGACACAGAACTCTCTGCATGGGCCAGAAAGAAAGTCTAGATCTGGAGCTGCAAACAGTAAACATCTTTAAGATATTAATCAGTACAGTCACACCCGAGCTGCTTATGTCAATAAAGAAAAAAATCTCAACTGAGAATAACAAAACGACAAATTTGGGATGAGGTTTTCCACCTTGTCTCTGCCAACTAAAGACCATTATGTTCACAAAACTGACAGGAAGCCCACATCCTGGGGCCACATTTTCTGCACGGGCCAACCCTGACTATTTCTTCCAAGATCAGAACATCAGGAACAGCCGTGAAAAGTCACACAGCTCACAAGCGCTCTCTTCAGAACACAGGTGAACAGCTCTCCTCCTCCCAAACCATTTCAGCCAAAAAGCCTTGCTGCTTTGTCCATCAAGGTTCACTGAAAACTACCTGAAATCCTCTTGGGAATAAGAAATATTTCTTGCACAGCTGTAACTGTTGATATCTAATTTTTGTTGATGTCTAATATTAATTTCTTTTCTTTTCTTTTTTTTTTTTTTTTTGAGACAGCGTCTCACTCTGTCACCCTCAGTAGAGTGCTGTGGCATCACAGCTCACAGAAACCTCAAACTCTTGGGCTTAAGCGATTCTCTTGCCTCAGCCTCCCGCGTAGTTGGGACGACAGGCACCTGCCACAATGCCCGGCTATTTTTTTGTGGCAGTTCTCAATGTTGTTTAGCAAGCCTTGTCCAGACTCGAACCCTCCAGCCTTGGTGATTGTGGCCGCCGCCCTACTCACTGAGCTACGGATGCCGAGCCTGATATCTAATATTTCAACGCAGTTTTCAGAAGAAAATAAAGCTGCAGTGCCTTCGACCTCTATAGGAAGGTAAAATGAGCCTAAATACCAACATTATAAATAAAACAAAACCCTCCATGCAGTGTGTGTGTGTCTCACACACAACTTGCATAATGCATGCACATACCCACACCCCTCATAACAAAAAATGTAATCATTTTGTTTGTTTTTATCTTTCTTAGACCCAATGTCATCTTGCAAGACACAATTGCCACGCACTAAATGGGCCTCTAGTGGTTCCCATCTTCTGAGCACCTCACCTATTAGTAGGGAGAGATTGCAGGCAATGGAAAGAACTCAGCTCAGTCGCTTAAACCTGTGAACTTGAGCCTCCTCTTCAGTAAAATGAGGGGTTGGTCTACATCAGCACCGCCCAACAGAAATAGAACGCAAGCCACAAATGTGAGCCAACTATGTAATTATAAATTTTCCAGCGGACACATTTTAAAAAGCAAAAAGAAATGGATAAAATTAATTTTCCGGTCTTATTCGATCCACCATAGCCAAAACAGTATTATTTCAACATGCAATCAACATCGCAAAATTATTAATGACACCATTTACATTCTCTTTTCATACCAAGAGCCTGAAATGTGGGATGTATTTTAAATTGGTAGCACATCTCAATTTCCACTGGCACATGGGACCAGCTGGACCATATGGGACAGCACGGGTCTAGATGATCTCTTACATTTCCTTCAACACTGGAAGTTATTTTAATAAAGAGAATGACAGATTTGCAGATCAAGGTATACATAGAAAAACTAAAGTTCTTCCCTGGAAATTCTGTCTATTCTCATTTTAAATGGTGTTTTGCTTTTTTTTAACTTACATATTTTTAATTTCAGTGGAATTGGGTAAGGGATAGGGGGTTTGCCATCCTACAAACCTCAAAGGAGGTTAAGAATATTAACGACAGCGTAACTACTGAATGAGACATCTCCAAAATCCTAACTAGAAAACACAGTGTTAAAGTTCTACAGGAATAACAAGGAAATAACATTTGATAACCACGTTAGCTTCCACACATTAAAATAATGCTACAAAACACAAATGTGTGCGTGCTTTTGGAATTGTTTCTCTAATTACTGAGAAAGATTCGCGATGCTGCTCCTACAGTCTTGCTTATTAGTCCCTTTGTGATGGATGATCTGCCTTCACCAGATGGCCAGCCTGGGTTAAGAGTACAATATGAGCTCGCAGAACAAAGCAAAGCTAAAGGGACTTCCCAAGAACGGAACCTGTGACCCTGACCTCATTAACTCCAGAAGACAGTTAACCCATCACAAACATCAGGGCCAGCTGCTTCATAGATACAGCCAGGAAAGCCCCCTGCCTGTCACAATGACACTGTGGGAGAGAAAAAGTCATTCTTCCTGTATGAAGAAGTTTTAAAAATGATGAAACCTCTGAATGTGCTAATTTAGGGCAGGCTGGAATTCGCCAGCAGTGTCTTAAGGGCCCTGCTGGATCTGTCACAAGCTTCCCTAAGAATATCAGCAATGGCCCTCGCCGGAGAAGGGAAATGGCTTTGGGCTTTGGCAACAGGGTTTGGAATAATGATGATTCCTCTAAATCGATTTTACTCTTCTTATCTCTACAAATTTTCACATCAAGAATAAGAGGGGCACAAAATGTAAAGATAACTGAGTTTCGTATCTGCCTGCATATATAAATTACAGTGACCATTCAATAGCTGGAACATTTCCTGATGCTCACAAAAACTATCAAAAAGTAAAGGTCAAATGTTAGACAAAATTAATAAAATAAGCATAAAACACAGGCTAGCTACAATAGTACACAATGTCATTAACTGCAAATAATTTTTTTTTTATGTTTTGGAGGGCCAACCTAAAGATTGAAATATGATGTTCAAAAAACAAATGAGCCACTTGGGAGGCTGAGGCAAGAGAATTACTTAAGCCCAAGAGTTTGAGGTTGCTGTGACGCCACAGCACTGTACCGAGGGCGACACAGTGAGACTCTGTCTCAAAAAAAAAAAATAAAAATAATAAAAAATAAATGAAACTATATCTATACTAATTTACATTTAATCTTAATGGAAAATGATAACTGGTGGACAGAAACATAAGGGTTTTCAAAGCACCTAAGTAAACCAGGATACTGCTATTCTCTGCCTAATATATTTATCACGATCTATACAAATTCTGAATTTAAAATTATCAACTTTGAAAAGACTAACCTTAATTCAACAAGTAAACTGACTAGATACGTGGTTACAATTTTAAAGCTCCATGCACAGAGAAATATCTAAAGCTGTAACACAAATGCAGAAGCACACTTATATATCTTTAGGCACGTGTTGTGTTAATCATCTGATTTATCAACTACACTCCTACACTCCTACAATACAAACTAGACACTATACAAGTTTTAATCTATAAAGTAAGTGTGGAAAAAATTAGTGAAATTTGTCTTTCCAGTGTCATTTAATATTAGTATTATAGCCCAAGAATATAGGGAAAGGGGAAGGGGGGGGAAGAAGATGGGTGGAGGGAGAGTAATTGGTGGGACCACACCTACACTGCATCTTACAAGGGTACAAGTGAAATTTACTAAATGTAGAATATAAATGTCTCAACACAATAAATAAGAAAATGCCATGAAGGCTATGTTAACCAGTTTGATGAAAATATTTCAAATTGTATATAAAACCAGCACATTGTACCCCATGATTGCATTAATGTACACAGCTACGATTTAATAAAAAATAAATAAATATATAAAATTAGTATTCGTGTTTTCTATATACTATTTATAAAGTATGGTTCCTTAAAAACTCTTTAATTCTTGACAATATTTTTTAAAGAGAAGTCCTAAAAATATTACTAAAAACACAGGAAATATCTGTAAAGAAATGAAATACAAAAAAAAAAAAATAGGACAGTTAGTGGTGATTTCTTTCGAGTACTTTACAAAATAAATACTTTTCCGCCTTGTGATTTTGTGACCAATCAATATAGTATAAAGTGCTCTTTGTAGCTCTTAATTCTTCATTTTATGCTTAAACAAAAGCTGGCATTCATTCGTAATGAAGCCTTTTTATAGTTACACAGCTATTTCATGTCTCTTCGGAAGACACAGTAAACCTTTGGGTGCTCAATAAAAATGACCAATTAATTGACTCTATCACAAAAACCTAAGAAGCTATTCCAAAACATTTACATCAAAGACTAGCTAAAGCCAGAATGAATTACTGGTCTACCCAGTATGCTTCTTTACTAAGTTAAAAATTGGCGGCAAATGAGTCTCTTCAAAAGAAATGACAAAAGATATACCATAATAGGCAAATTCGCTATATCAGCATTTAAATGTATGTTAGAGAAGGAATGAATTATCTTCAGAAATCACGGTGTGGGGACAGTAGAACAAAGTGTGGGGGATAAAAGGGCAGACAGGCTTTAGGTCAAAGAGAACTCAAGCTTGAATCCTTGATTCATCATCCCCCTCTAACTTCAGGACCTTGAGCAAGTTAATAAAAACCTCTTTTGAGTCTTAATTTCAATTATCAAATGGAAACACAAGGCCTACTAACACTCCTGTTGTGAGAACTAAATTAGATAACATAGCAACAGACTGCTTAGCACAGTACCCTGACCATAAATACTCAATACATGAACATAATTACAAGAAAAAGCTTAAGAACCTATCTTTAAGTGTAATTTAATAATTCAAATTCCAACTGATGTTGTAGACCGTGTGAAGGAAAATATAAAGATTCAACAACAAATTTAACCTGATTTTCCTTTACATTAGTGCTTTCTGAACTGTAGGTCCTGCTACATTAATGGAATGTGGAATCATTTAGTGGATCTCAACCAGCAATTTTTTTTTTTTTTTTTTTTTTTTTGAGACAGAGCCTCAAGCTGTCACCCTGGGTAGAGTGCTGTAGCATCATAGCTCACAGCAACCTCCAAACTCCTGGGCTCAAGCGATTCTCCTGCCTCTGCCTCCCAAGTAGCTGGGACTACAGGCACCTGCCACAACGCCTGGCTATATTTTGGTTGCAGCCATCATTGTTGTTTGGCAGGCCCGGGCTGGATTCCAACTCGCCAGCTCAGGTGTATGTGGCTGGCGCCTTAGCTGCTTGAGCCACAGGCACGGAGCCCTCAACCAGTATTTTTCAAAGTAAGATAGAATAAAAAATGGAAGAGCGCATGGTACATAGGAAGTCTAAGCATTACTTCATGTTTGTTTAATTACCTATATTTATAATGTGACTATATACTGAGTAGCAATGCAAAAAGCATCTGTTACTGCGCAAAAACAAAAGTTTAAAAGCCACTGCTTTACATTATAATGATGAGAATAAACGTTAACTGAGGGCTTGGTTTGTGCTAGACTTTGCCCTAAGCACATATACATTCCCTTTTGATCCCCAAAGAAATCCTACAAAGTAAGCAGTATTACTTCCCCCATTTTACAGATGAGGAAACTGAGGCTTAGATTAAATCACTTGGCAAGGATGCAGAGTGAGTAACTAACTGGTAAAGTAAGGGTTCAAATTAAGACAGCTGGCTCCAGAACTTGTACATCTAAACACTTCAGTAAGTACTAGGTTGTAAAGTATAACTGTCATTACATAAAAGTTACCCAAAGGAAGAGGTTATCAGGAGGTCTAACTCATGTGATTCTGTGGGGGGTGCAGTGTATCTTAGTGAAGAAGATGGTTTGATACAGAGAGAAAGCTCTAGGTGTGAGATCCAGCTTCTGCCCCTGGCATTGCTGCTTTAGTGGCAAGGAGTTGGCAAGTCATTTAATCTCACTGTGTCTGGATTTCCTCACCTACAAAACGGGAATGATAGTATCTGCCCTGCCTCCCCGCAGGCTATTGTAAGAAAGCATATCCACAGAGAACAGGTGAAGGGTTCTATTGTGCTACTCAATAAAACCACCCAAGGGACCCCATTCTTCAAAGAAACATACATCAACTATGATCAAAAAAAGGAAGGTCGCCCAGCTTTCACAAACTATGTGGGAATACTTTGTGCCGTTCTTGGAACACAGTAGGCCTTTAGTAAGTCTTGGCTAAGCTAAAAAGAGGTAAACAGATTCCAACTGTACACATTTTATCCACTTGTGTATTTTTTTCACCATTCATTCTCTCCACTACTTCTTACTGAACACCTACCTGGTGCCATATTAGAAATGCGAATTACAAAGAATAATTTGAATTAATTGTTCTAAACTTGTGTAGGAGAAAACTGTCAAACATAGCTTCCTCGTCTAGCAATAATAATCACTTACATTCGCGATAGTGCTTTCTAGTTTATGAAGAACTAGGTGGTAGCTTTTGTTTTTCATGCCAACTGCCTAAGTCTGTCAAGTCAGCGTTAATTGTATTACCTTCTGGCCTCCAAATTCAGTGCTCTGTAAGTCCTGCTAAGTCTTTAAAGTTTCTGACTTTGTTACAGGTGATTGTACAACTAAGCTTTAGAATAAAACACGTTTCGAATAATGACTAGCAAGAAGGAGCCATCCCGTAGCATGAATTTATCACCGCACATTTCTGAGTTGAAGCAATCCCTCCTGCACTCTTATAAAAATGCATTTTTCAAAATGTTTCTTTTGAAAAAGCTACCTTTGAAAATGTCTTCTAACAGGCATTGTCTCTGGCCTCTGTGGACCAAGGATTCTGTTTTCCCAAAGAATAAAGGAGGTAAGTAGTGAAGGTAGCCTTCCCTTTGTTGACTTTTTAAAAAATTACTCAAAATTGATTGCTGTTTTCAGATTCCTGAGTGCCGAACAATGCCAAATAACTGTAAGCCATTTTTATATAGTATAATTTCACAACTCCCATAGGTGATTTTTACAGGGGAACATTGATTTCACTGCCAACTCAATGCCATGAAAATTTGCCACAGGGTATTTACTAAGAACCTTTTTCTAAAACTGCCATATCCTTTGTATTCTAACCACTCCCTGCCCACCACCATCACAGCACCCCCCACCCACACACGCAGGCATGCACACGCACAAACACTCCCTCACCTACCCTGGCTCAGTTTCCCGGCCATTATTCCTAAAACCATATTAAAATTTCACAACACATGGTCGTAGTCACTATGTTTTGCACCCTCCCCCTCCACTGGACCAATGTCTTTTAAATACATATTCTCTCTTTAGGTACAGAATTCAGAAAATGATTATGATACCTCTATTCTGAGACCGTCTAATGGAAATTTAAGCGTCTGCCCTTCTGTTTACTGATAATCACAAAAAAAAAAAAAAAGAAAAAAGCCGTACCCCACCCACTATATCCATAGGGTTAAGGAGGTGCATCTTGCCACTACAGAGTTTGCAAGAAAGGACGGTTACAGGACCAGGAAAACCATCGCACCAACCCCTAGGAGCAGATAAGGAAAGCACGTTGCACGCCCTGGCAGCGTGCAGTAGACTCCCGGCTCCGGCCCTTGGTAAACAGGGGAAACCTTTGTCTCGCCTCAGCCATCAAACTGGTGGCTCATCAGAATTGGGGCCACAGGAGTTTGTGAGAAACGGTTTGGCAGAGGTTAAACAAAGCGATGCAGCCCGCGGGCGGGGGAGAGATTTGAGCCGGGTCAGCGCCCGAGCTCCCGTCGCAGCCGGGGACCCCGCGACCCGGAGCCGAGAGAAGGTCCCACGCTTCTGGCAAGTTCCCGGAGCGCAGCCCGTGCGCAGGTTCGCTCGCGGGGACCCTTCCTGGGGAGGTCCGCGCCCTGCTCGCGGGGACACCGCCCCACAGTCCACCCACCGCGCGCCGACCCCACACCCCTGGGGCAAGATCGGGGTCCCCGGGCGCGGCGGGGGCCCGGTCCGGAGAGGCGCGAGTGGCTGAGAGAAGCCCGCCCGCGGTCCCCATTGTCTGGCTCCGGCCGCGGGCCGACGAGACGCTCACCTGAGGTCGCCCCCGGCGCCCCGGCTGGCACAGCAGCTGGCGGGCGACGAGCGGTCCCGGGCGGACGCGGACGCGGCGGCACAGCGCGCAGCAGCCCCGGCAGCAGCCCCAGCAGCGCACCCGCCCCTCAGGCGGCCGCAGCCTCCATTGCTCTCCCGGCCGCCGCCGCCGCGCGGCACTGCGCGCCCGGCCCGCGCCGCCTGGTCACATGCTCCGCCCGCGCCTCGGGCGCTCGGACCCCGCCGCCGCCCCGCCCGGCTTCGCCCCGGGACCTCCGGGCACGAGGCGCCGGCCTCCCTCTCGGGCCCCCGGGAACGGCGCGCGTTGGCCGGCTCCCCTCCCTGGGGGTGCCGGGAAAGCAGGAGCGGCCCGGGGAGGGCGCGGGGCCCGTCACTGCGCTCCCCACCACCGCAGGGGACGACACCGGGGGGGCTGAGCGCGTGGAGTCTGGGCTTGTCATAGTGGACGCGCGCGTCCCGCAGGGGACAAGAGCCTGGAACCATCAGGCACGACTCCGCCAGATCCAAAGAGGGTTCCCGTTACTTGCCTGAGCCATAGACTAACGGGAGTGACGGGGACCCTGGAGGGAGTTTCATCCCAGAGTCCCAACCAGAACAACTGGGTTTGGATGGGCGGCGCCTGGGGTTTAGTGAGCAGGGCGCCGGCCCCATATACCGAGGGTGGTGGGTTCGAATCCGGCCCCGGCCAAACTGCAACCAAGAGATAGCCGGGCGTTGTGGAGGGCACCTGTAGTCTCAGCTACTCGGGAGGCTGAGGCAGGAGAATCGCCCAAGCCCAGGAGCTGGAGGTTGCTGTGAGCTGTGATGCTACAGCACTCTATCAAGGACAACAAAGTGAGACTCTGTCTCTACAAAAAAAAAAAAGAAAAGAAAAAGAACTGGGTTTGGGACTCCTTGGAGTCAGACAAGTTGAAAAATGCCACCCAGACATAAAAAGGCTAGAATTGCATTGCTGAGTGGTTGTACATCTGAACAGAGTGACGTTGACATTGAGCATATTGTCCCCAGCCATATGAAATTGAATACTGATTTTTATATTTTCAGGAAAACAAATGTTAATCTTTTTCTTTGGTGGGAGAAAAAAACACTGAGAGGTGCTATTTTTTTGCTATGACTGTGTCACTGCAACTATTGGAAATCAGTCTGTGCTGTTTTTGGTTCACTGTTCATGAAGAGATGCCAGAATCAATTCAGTATTATTGAGTAATAATATTACTTATCATTAAATAGGAAATTTTATTTTTTGAGACAGTCTTTGTCACCCTCAGTAGAGTGCTGTGGCATCATAGCTCACAGCAACCTCAAACTCTTGGGTTCAAGTGATCCTCTTGCCTCAGGCTCCTGAGTAACTGGAGCTCAGGCTGGTCTCAAACTCATGAGCTCAGGAGATCTGCCTACCTTGGCCTCCCAAAGTGCTAGGATTACGGGTGTGAGCCACCATGCCCGGCCTCCCTAGGAGGATTTTTCAAATGGGGGATTAAAAGTGGGAGGCATGTATGGTGTGTATGCAAGTAGAAGCAAGCCAACAGAGCAAAAATGACTTAGGTACAGATGCAGCATAGCTTGGGTAACTGGTTATAAATAAGATTTGAGTTTTCAGTTTAGAGGGACAAGAATTTAGGGCATGTTCAGAAGATGCTAAAGAAAGTGAGCATGATGAAACAGGTGATAATTTCAATGGTCTAGGATTCTAGAGGAGTTGAAGAATTGTTGTTGTATGTATAGTAACTTAGAAAAAGGGGTTAATAGGATGGTAGAAATTGAGATTTCAAAGGCCACGACAAGATCTATCCCATGTAGTTTTCTTCAAAACTACAGGTTGATTTCCATTAGTGAGTCAGGAAAGCAATTTGGTGGGTCAGCACTCTTAAGTCACCATTGTTAATCCTGCCTGCACATTAGAATTATCTAGAGGACCTAAGGAAAACAATATCCTGTCATTCTCAGCAACATGGATGGAACTGGAGGACATTATGTTAAGTGAAATAAGCCAGGAACAGAAAGTGAAATGCTGCAGTTCTCACTCATATGTGGAAGCTAAGAAAAGTTAATCTCACCAAAGTGAAAAGTAGAACGGGACACCAGAGTCTGGCGAGGGTAGGGGGACGGGGGATAGGGAGAGATTTGTTAAAGGACATAAGAATTGCACCTAGTTAGGAGGAATAAGTTCTACTGTTCTATGCCATGGCAGGATGATGATAGTTTTAAATAGCCAGGAGGAAGATAAGGAATCTTCCCAATACAAAGAAATGATGTTTGAGATAATGAACATGGTAACCATACTCTAATCACTATACATTATACATATTACATTACTATATGTACAATTATTATGTCTGTTAAAAAAATAAGACCACATTGCAGAAATTCTGATTTATTTGATCTGGTGTAGGGGTTCAGTTACCAGTTTTTCATTAAAATTCTCCAGGTAAGTACAATGTGCAGGTATGGCCTAAGATACTGACATAAAAAGACTGATGACAGAACTAATAGTAGAAAGATATTAAGCGATCTGCTCAAATCTTCTAAGAATTGGGAAGGAGAGCCGGAGATCTGAGGGGCAATAAATTGCAGTAAAGGCAGCAGGTGGCATAGTCTAATGGGAGCAAGTGCTCAATAAAAGTATTTGCAAGTGAGAAGTACAGATCCATTTATCTCTCTCTCTCTCTCTTTCTCTCTCTCTCACATGCACATACATAAACATTTTGTGGATGGATTAACAGAAACTGTGACTTCATTTCTTATATTTTGAACTGTAAATAAAAGCCGGTTTGAAAAAAAAAAAAAGTGCCTGGCACCTAAGTTCAGTGATATCTGCATATCCTACCATGATAAAGTTTGACTTCAGTAAATTTTTATTCACTTTTAGAATTTAAAAAAAAAAAAAAAAACCACTTTTAGAATTTAGAATATTGCTAACACAAAACTATAAATGAACTATTTTAAGAGAGAAAATAAATTGATTGTAAAGTTTATTGGCATATCTATGTCAAGCTCCATAATTTAAAATTATTTAAAACAGTTAAAAACATTTATAAAGGGTCAGAACATTCAGTATTTTAAGATAAAACTAATTTTTAAAAAACTGTATCGTATTTATGAAAATAACAATTAGGGCAAGCTATATATTCTTAAATTATAGAAACATTAAAAATAAAATATCTAAAAAAAATATGCCTTGCTGTTGCTTTAGGGGAAAAGGTAGGGACAAATATTTTTTATTTACATATATTTATTAAAATATTTTTTTCCATATGGTACTGCCAATAGTCCTACTTCTCTTGTCTATTGTGATGATAAGTGAATTCACACAAAGGAGATGGGATACATAACATTATAAAGATGGTGGAAAAGCCAGCCCATAACCAAATACACACCAAATTATCACAAAGGACATAATAAGGCATATTAGTTTTAGAAAAAGAGCACTGCCCACCCCAGGTACACACACGCTCTACTTTATTAAACCACAGAGGAAACAAAACATAAGTAGTTGGTCTTTCACTTTCCTATGTTAAGTTCTTTTTCAATCATAATAAAATCTATTAAGACCAGGACTGTCTTCAAATGTGTATGATTCAAACAGGATTAGTTTCTATATCTGACATTCCATTTTTTTGCTTCTGTTGTTTTAGTAATATATGTACATACTACATTTTTAAAAATTACAACTTTGAAAATTAATTATAAAAAACTTTTCAATTCATTTGCCATCGTTCAGTGTTTACACAGTGTTCTGGAAGACTGGTAAATTACAACATACAGGTTTAAAAGCAAAACACTGAAACTGAATGTAGGTTGGAATTTTAATAAAATGTTTTACTATATTTACTTCCATATACTTTCCGACTCCTGAATTTTAAATTAATACACTGAGGAATTTTATTTACTGAAAAAATGTTCCAAACTTCTGTTCTATTATTATACAAAACTCTAAACATACCTTTTAGTTTGATTTCAAAATGCATTACGTGACGAGTCTATGTGATGGCCAAAATAATATTGTATGTAACGTACCTTTCCCATCTTTGTTCTTTTAGTTGGCAATAACAAATTATATATGGCAATCATTATTTTATGAAGACCTCTATTATAGTAAGACTAGATGTAAATATATTCCCCTTGATAATAGTAAATCTATGAATAATTTTAAGAAAAAAAAGTTAAGCTAGACAACATAGCATCAAGTTGACAATTCTTTGTGACTACATTAAGATAGGCATTATAAACCCAGACATGAAAATTGAAAAATAAGTATTATCAATACATTATATTAATTCACAGTATAAACACACATTGAGGAGGAATTTAAGTCAGAAATAATAAAAATATAACATCAGTTAAGCACTATTTAATATATATTTTGTTTTGTCACATATATATGAAAATATACACATATAGTCCTTTTAAACCAAACCTTTTAACATAAATATTCACTGATTTATATAAAAGTTGACGGAGGTAGAATTTGTGTGAATGTTCATGATTTTCAGGAACAAGTACTTCAAATATTTCACTACTGTTCTGTTCTTTTAAAAATCCATACAGGAACTCATTGAAAACCATTATTCTGAAAAGCAGGGAGGGGGGAAAGTGGGTTAAGAGAAAAATCATAGTTATTCAATATATTCGTTAAAAACTGAAATTCAGTTTTAAATGTAATTATAGTCTCTAATAAAACTTGTGCCCCAAATCGTTATACTTATGAAGTACTATTATACTTCTTGAAGTTCAGAAGTACTGTTCTATATTTTTTTAAAGGTGATTCTGGTTTCCTTATTTATACATCTGTATTTTATGTCTTCTCAGTAAGCACATGTGATATCGTGATATAAGAAATATAGTCGTGTGCTGCATAAGGATGTTTTGGTAAATGATGAACCACATGTATGACAGTGGTCTCATGAGATAATGAAACTGAAAAATTCCTAGTTACCATCTGATACATTTTTATCATTATTTTAGTATACTCTCTCTCTGTATCTATATATATCGTATATATACACATATACTACAAAACAGCTTCAGGCAGGTCCCCCAGGAGGTGTTCCAGAAGAGGCGCTGTTATCACAGAGATGACAGCTCCATGTGTGTTACTGCCTCTGAAGACCTTTCAGTGGGACAAGACATGAAGGTAGAAGACGGTGATAATGACGCTCCTGACCCTGTGTAAGCCTGGACTAATGTGTGTGTGTCTTCATTTTTAACAAAAATGCTCAAAAAATTTATGAAAAATTAAAAAATAAATACAGCTTATAGGAAGATATGCAGAAAAAAACATTTCTGTACAGATATGCGATGTTTGTTTAAGCTAAGTGCTATTATAAAAGCCAAAAGTTAAGGCTTGGTGCCTGTAGCTCAGCATTAGGGTGCCGGCAACATATATCAGGGTTCGAACCCGGCCCAGGCTTGCCAAACAACAATGACAACTACAACAACAAAAAAATAGCCGGGCGTTGTGGCGGGCGCCTGTAGTCTCAGCTACTTGGGAGGCTGAGGCAAGACAGTTGCTTAAGCCCAACAGTTTGAGGTTGCAGTGAACTATGACACCACGGCACTCTACCAAGGGCAACATAGTAAGACTGTCTTAAAATAAATAAATAAAAGTCAAAAGTTAAAATAAAATTGAAGTTTATACAGTGAAAAAGTTACAATAAGGTATTAACTCACATTATTGAAAAAAATTTAAATTTAGTGTAGTCTAAGTGTACAGTGTTTATAAAGTCTACACTAGTGTATAGTACCATGGTAGGCCTTTACATTTGCAAGAGCGACTTCTGCAAGCTCTATTCATGGTGAATGTCCTGTACAGGCATACCATTTTCAATCTTTTCTATCATGTTTTTACTGTACTGTTTCTATGCCTAGATGCACAAATACCGTTGTGTCCCAATAGGCCACACAACACAATGCAGGGGTTAGCAGGCTGGACCGCCCCTAGGTTTGTGTGAGTACACTCAACGCTGTTTGCATGGAGAAATGCCTAATAACGTCCTTCTCAGAATGTATGTCCATCTCTAAGCGATGCACGATTGCATATACTTGGTCTCTGCTCCTGGTTCCTGGCCCACAGCTCCTCAGATCTCCACAGTGATAAAAGAGTGCCTTTTGTATGCTAAGTATATGACTGGCAGCTGGGGGCTCCGCAACAGGATCCGGTATGGTCCCTAGAAAGACCAAGACATAATCATGGCGGTTTGGGATTTTGGTCCCACATCTCAACCTCCAGGGAGAGGTGAGGAACTGAAAGTCGAGCTGATCACCAATGGTCAATGATTTTCTCATTCATGCCTACTTAATGATGCCTCCACAAAACTCAAAAAAGACTGGGCTCAAACAGCTTCTGGATGGATCAACACTTGGAGATGCAGGGAGGGTGGTATAGCCAGAGAGAGCACAGAAGCTTTGCCCTCCCCAATGCTTCTCTCCTATCTGTCAGTTCATCTGTACCGTTTATCGTTTGTAAGAGCCTTTGTAATAAACAGGTAAACTGAAGGAGTTTCCTGACCTTTGTGAGCCGCTTTACCAAAGTAGTGGAGCCCAAAGATGGGGCTGTGGGAAGCTGATAGCTGAGAAGCCCAGATCACAACCTAGGGTTTTGATGGGCGTCTGAAGTGTGTGCATGTGGGAGAGGACCACACTCTTTAATCTGTGGGATCTAACACTGTCTTCACGTGGAGAGACAGGACTTAATTCAATTATAGAGTCCGAAGTGTGTGTGGTATGTGAGGACAGGAAAATACTCAATACCATGTATTAGACGAAATAGTCAAAAAAGAACAAAAATTGGATTATATACAGTGTCTGATTGTTAAAATACAGTTAAAGAAGCAATTAGTAATCTCTCTCAATTAGCAATCTGAGAAGCTATTTCATACCTGTGCAGTTCTTTTCTGAGTACTTATGGGAAAAATCCCTTAATATTAGTTATGGTGAAATTTTAAAAATGGATGACAAAATAATATCATTAGGATACTTTCAAAACTAATTGTAAGGGCAGAGCCTGTGGCTCAGTCGGTAGGGCACCGGCTCCATGTATCGAGGGTGGTGGGTTCAAACCCACCGCGGCCAAATTGCAACAACAACAAAAAAAAAGACAACCAGGCCTTGTGGCAGGCACCTGTAGTCCCAGCTACTCAGGAGACTGAGGCAAGAGAATCGCCTGAGCCCAGGAGTTGGAGGTTGCTGTGAGCTGTGTGACGCCACAGCACTCTACCGAGGGCCATAAGTGAAACTCTTATCTCCACAAAAAAGAAAAAAACTAATTGTAAATTATTACAAAATCACAAATTGTGATTTACTTATTTATTTTGAGACAGATTCTCACCATATCGCCCTCAGTAGAATGCCATGGTATCACAGCTCATAGCAACATCTAACTCTTGGGCTCAAGTGATTCTCTTGCCTCAGCCTCCCAAGTAGCTGGGACTACAGGTGCCCACCACAATGCCCAGCTAATTTTTTGTTGTTGTTGTTGTTGTTTAGCAGGCCCAGGTCAAGTTCACACACACCAGCCCTGGTATATGTGGCTGGCACCCTAACCACTGAGCACAGGCGAAGCCAAATTGTGAATCTGTTAATGGTTATAAAAGCTTCCTAATTCTTATGTACTAAAATGGTTATAACTTAAAAAATGGAAAATGATGAATGTGGGCAGGATGTGGAGAACTGGAACCCTTCTACACCGCTGGTGAAGATGTAAAGTGGAACAAGTTTGGCAGTTCCTCAAAATAAGTAAACAAAAGGACCATATAGCCCATTAATTCTATTGTTAGGTATATACCAAAAGGTTTGTAAACAAGGACTAAAACAGATACTTGAATGTCCATGTTTATAGCAACATTATTCATAAACAAACTAGGTATCTTCAAATGATGAAAAGGATAAAAGAATGTGGTGCACCCTCCTAAATGAATGAACCTAAAATGTCCTCTAAGTGAAACAAAACAGAAATAAAAAGACAAATAATGCATGATTTCACTTACATGAAAATCTAGGCTTGGCACCTGTAGCCCAGTGGTTAGGGCGCCAGCCACATACATGGGAGCTGGCAGGTTTGAACCTGGCCTGGGCCTGCTAAACAATAATGACAACTGCAACAACAACAAAAAAAATAGCTGGGCGTTGTGGTGGGCGCCTGTAGTCCCAGCTACTTGGGAGGATGAGGCAAGAGAATCGCTTAAGTCTAAGAGTTTGAGGTTGCTGTGAGCTGTGACGCCAGAGCACTCTACCCAGGGCGACATAGTGAGACTGTCTCAAAAAAAAAAAAGAAAGAAAGAAAGAAAATCTAGACTAGGCAAATTCATAGAAACAGAAAAGCACATTAGAAGTTGCCACGGTTGGGAAGGTGAGATTGGGGGAGGGAAGAGTTATTCTTTAATGGGTACAGAGTTTTTGTCTGAGAGATGAAAAGCTTTTAGAAATACTGGTGATGGTCACACAACACTGTGAATGTAACTAATGCCAATGAATTGTAAAATTAAATAGTTAAGATGGCAAAACTCATATTTTATGGTAATCAAAAGTTTTCCAATTCATCACCACTTTAGGGATTGCTGCGTCTACTACGTTCGGTGTCAGTGGTTCCTCAAGTGCAGTCTGGGAGGCCTAATATCCCTTTAGGGACTCTACGAGGTCAAGCTTATTTTCATAAAAACAAGGAATTATCTTTCACTCTTACTTTCTCATGGGTATACAGTTGAGTTTTTCAGAGGCTACATGATATGGAAAGGCGAGAAGTAAACATTTTAGATTTACAGGCCACAGAGTTCGTCACAGCTACTCAACTCCGCCATGGCAGAAAAGCAGGCTTACAATTTTAACAAATGGCTGTGGCTGTGCTCCAAAAAGCTTAATTAGCAAAAATAGGCAGTGGGATGGATTTGTGGCACAGACTCTCATTTGCCAACCCCTACTCTAAACTGCAGCTGTGAAGCAAGCATGAGAAAATGTCTGTGTCACGCTGTCATGAAGTGAACTACCACCTGATTGCATTCAAAATTACACAGCAACTTAGTAGTTGTGAAGACACAGTGAGAGCAGTGAGCACTGAGAAGTGGTCCTCAAAACCAAAGAGGAAAATAAATGTTTTAATCACACGAACACAAAAGCAATAGCACAGCAATCAGAACAAGGGAGCATCATATGTTAAATAATAGCATCTCACTAATATTCATAATGAGAACTAAGTTATCAAGGAAATGTTGACGGGTTCGAACCCGGCCCAGGCCAGCTAACCAACAATGACAACTGCAACAAAAAATAGCCGGGCATTGTGGCAGGCGCCTGTACTCCCAGCTACTTGGGAGGCTGAGGCAAGAGAATCGTTTAAGCCCAAGAGTTGGAGGTTCCTGTGAGCTGTGATGCCACCGTACTCTACCGAGGGTGACATAGTAAAACTCTTATCTCAAAAAAAAAAAAAGGTCTGACACAGCTATTTCTGTAAATGAATGTGTGTTTTTCGGTCAGTCCCTGTCAAACACCGGGTCTGACTCATGCTTCATTCCCATTTCCAGTGTGTCAGCCCGTCCCTCTGCCCCTTCCTTAGCTGAATGTGTCCTAATTCTTTACAATACTTTGGAAACCAGTTCTGCTGTATCTGCTAGAGCTTGAATATATGCATATCCAGTGACCCAGCACTCTCACTCTTAAGTGCACAGCCACAGCCCTATTTGTACTGGCCCAGACTGTAAACTCCCCAGTGCCCAACAACAGTGGAATGAGTAAGTAGGCTGTGGCAAGCTCACATAATGGCACTCCACTAAACAAGACCCAGCAACCCACAAGTGCATACAACAGTATGGATGAGTCTCACAGATGGACTGCTGAGAAAGAGAAGCCAGAAACGCATTATGTCATTTATAAAACGCCCAAAAGCAAGCAAGAAGAATCTATGCTTTAGCACAGATTACTTTTAGACCAGATGAGAGAACCCTTTTAACCAGAAGGGAGCCCAAGAGAGATAATGTGTTTCTTCATTTTTTTTTTTTTTTTTTTTTTGAGGCAGAGTTTTGCTCTGTCACCCAGACAGGAGTGCCATGGCATCAGCCTAACTCACTGTAAGCTCAAACTCCTGGGTTCAAATGATTCTTCTCTCTCCCCCTCCAGAGTAGCTGGGACTACAGCCACCTGTCACAATTCCCACCTATTTTTTTTTTTATTTTTAGTAGAGACAGGGTCTTGCTCTTGCTAAGGTTGGTCTTGAACTACTGAGCTCAGGGGATCCTCCCACATTGGCCTCCCAGAGTGCTTGGATTGTAGGCAGGAGCTACCACACCTGGCCTATTGCTTTCTTTTTTCTTTTTTCTTGTAGAGACAGAGTCTCACTTTATGGCCCTCGGTAGAGTGCCGTGGCCTCACACAGCTCACCGCAACCTCCAACTCCTGGGCTTAAGCGATTCTCTTGCCTCAGCCTCCCAAGCACCTGGGACTACAGGCGCTCGCCACAACGCCCAGCTGTTTTTTGGTTGCAGTTTGGCCGGGGCCGGGTTTGAACCCTCCACCCTCGGTATATGGGGCTGGCGCCTTACCGACTGAGCCACAGGCTCCGCCCGGCCTATTTCTTTCTTTCTTGAGATGACAGGGCCTTGCTATGTTGCTGAGGCTGGATTCGAACTCCTGGGCTCAAGTGATCCTCCCACCTCAGCCTCCCATGTAACTGGGATGATAGGTTCACACAATCTTGCCTGGCTTGTTTTGTGGTCTTGCTTTACATAGGTGTGTCCAATTTGAAAATTAATTGAGCTATACAACTATGACATGGCATTTTTAAGTATAAACATCGTAATTTACTATTAAACATCCAGCACTGATTGTATCTCCACCTCTAGTCTCTCTCCACCTCTCCACCCTTTCCAATAGGGCTCAAACACACTTGTGAAGCTCATCTACCCAAAGTGTTTTTTTCATCTTAACCCCTCCTTGTACCCATCCTGTACACAGAAAGACTGACCTTCAATGGCTTCCACTGACTTACAGAATAACGTCTACAATCTCTAATTTAACCTCACTGTCCATATATTCTGTATATCCCACTCTAACTTCTAAACCTTCCTCCCTTATTATTTCCCGTAACCTACCTTTTCACTTTCTATGCCCTTGTCTACAACATTCCCACCACCTGATATTTGTCCCCTTGTTACTTCCTCAAATACTTACCCTGTGATATATCACTGCCATTTAATGTTTCATTTTGATGTCTTCCCTTTTTAAACTCAGGGACTATAAATGCCAGTTTAGTGAGTTTTTACAACCGCCCCTTTCCAGGAAATCTCCCTTCCCCAACACAGAAAACTAATTCTCTGAATTTTTACAACCACAGGTTAGTCTTGCCTGTCCTTGATGCTGCCTACATACCTTTCTGATAATTACATATTTAAATGTTCAGGAGAACGTTCAGGAGACCTCAGAGTGGAACTAAGGGGTGATGTAGAAAGACCGTGCCGACGCATCTCCTGGATTGCTCGTTCTCTGTCAGTAGAGATCAAACGAGAGAGATTATACGTACTCACCATGAAAACTCAAAAGGGATACATAATTATAAGGTGCTATTAGTTAATTAATAATTTCTACTAAATTAATATTTCTATGAAATATAAATTCTATGTCTTTGTATGATATTTAAGGAGTGAATAAAAGATCTCAATTAAAAGAATATGCATTATAACAGATAGTTCACAATCAATTATGGTATAATCATGTCTGAATGGTAGGTGGTTGTTAAAATAATATTTTGGAAGCAAAATGCTCACAATATTTTGGAGAAAAAGTAGGATACACAGACACACATAAAAACACATGACTAGATGTTAAGCCTAAAAATGGTAACAGTGACTATGGAAAGTAGAACCTGTTTACAGATAATTTTAATTTTCTTTTTTTTTTTTTTTTTTTTTTTTTTTGTAGAGACAGAGTCTCACTTTATGGCCCTCGGTAGAGTGCCGTGTCTTCACACAGCTCACAGCAACCTCCAACTCCTGGGCTGAAGCGATTCTCTTGCCTCAGCCTCCCGAGCAGCTGGGACTACAGGCGCCCGCCACAACGCCCGGCTATTTTTTGGTTGCAGTTTGGCCGGGGCCGGGTTCAAACCCGCCACCCTCGGCATATGGGGCCGGCGCCTTACCGACTGAGCCACAGGCGCCGCCCAATTTTAATTTTCTTTATACTTAAAAATAAAAAAAAGCTATGGCCAAGCACAGTAGCTCACACCTGCAGTCCTAGCACTCTGGGAGACTGAGGCAGTGGATTGCTTGAGCTCAGGAGTTTGAGACCAGCCTAAGCAAGAGGGAGACCCCGTCACTACGAAAAACAGACTAGCGGGCACTGTGGTGGGCACCTGTGGTCCCAGCTACTGAGTCTAAGAGATTGAGGTTGAGGTGGCTGTGAGCTATGACGACGACACAGCACTCTACTCACAGCAGCAGAGTGAGATTCTGTCTCAAAAAAAAAAAAAAAAAACCCAAAACCAAAAAACTTAAAAGCTCACACACCAGCAGACAAACCCATACCTTACTGACCTCCCCCGTGCTCTGCGCTGGCGACCACTCTTGGCTCGTGTGACTATCATGTCCGCATGTCCGGTTCTCTTTCTACCTAGATGGTCCGGTTCTTTCTACCCACCTTTCTTAGTTCTTTTACTGGATCCTCTGCTGCCGTCTATATTGCCCAGGGCTAGGTTTGCGTTCTCTTATCCTATGCTTTTATAACCTAACTACTCTCCCAAATCTCCATCTTTGGTTCTGTTTTACGGTCCATACCACCTCAAAGTGTCTACTGGATATCCCACCACAGCTGCCCAACACACCCTAAACTAACTTTCCTTACTGATTCCAGACTTGGGTAGGTTCCACCCTCCAGTGTGCCCATGAAACCCCACACTCATCTCTATCCCTGCAGTTATAAGCTGTTTTTAAATGTCTATATACGTGGCTGACTCCCTCATTATGCGGGGTCCCCTGAGTCAGTTACTCATTCGAGTGCCTTCTTCAACTGGTATTCTGGCCTATAATGAAAATAACAATATCTGAACTATTGTGCAGAGACACATCCCATAACAACAGGCTCTTTTTACCTTTATCCTGAGCTGAATACAGAAGGATGGAAATACTAAATATACTCAGCTGATTCTTTGGTGTTCTAGCCTATCAGATCACCGTTGCGTGGCAACCTTCCTTTTGCTTTTACGTATATAACATTCACCTCTTTCCCATCAATTCAAAGACAGCCGTCAAAACTTCTGTATAAGGGGTGATCGTGCTCTGTTTGCACTTGACCACCTTCTCACTTCAGCCCTAGGGCCATACTTGCCCCTTCTGAGTACTGAGTTTCAAGCTGATTGGCTCCCTTCTCTGCCCCTTCCATTTCCATTTCTTCTTGCACACAAATCAGCCCTTTTCCTTCTTCCTGCCGCAAAACTCCCAAATGCCAGAAGTGTAAGAATCTATTTTCTTTCTCAGGCTTCCTTCCTGTGCCTGGGGCTGCCCTCTCCTTTGCAGGCTATTCGAATCTTGAGTTCTTCAGTCAGTATTCAGGACTTCTACCTAGTTCTGTATTTGTCAATCTTTTTTCATCATTACTCTCTCAAGAAAACTTTTGTAGACTTTCTCCCCAACCCCATGACATTTTAACATACAGATACACTGTTCATGTTCTGTAGCCCTCTGGAGGCTCATTCATCATTGTAATACCTTCTACTTTCCTAAGATTTCTTTTCTCCTCCTCCTCCTCTGCCCCTAATGACTAATTTTCTTTTCCCCCCTGGGCAGTGGTAATATTGCCTCTATGAGAATGCACCACTTAATGGTGGTGCATTACCACCTTACCAATGATGGTAAGGTGAAAAAAGATACGGTTATGAGGCTCAAGCTTTCTTTTAGGGTCAGGGGCAAGGAAAAATGGAAGAGAGTAAGGGGGTGGGTCGTGCTATAACCTCCTGGTCAACAGAGAGCTTCATTTAGGTTTGCAGAGAATTTAGGATTAAGAAATAGAAATCATTGTATATGTATAGTACATTCAGAAACTAAATCTTCTAAATTACAAAAACTTAACAACACAGCTTTCATGTCATTGCTACAAGCTAAGGCTCCCTCTATACCTCAAACAGCACATTACTCAAAAGTTGTGACTTAAGCCGGGCACAGGGGGTGTGCCTGCAGTCCCGGTTACTCAGGAGGCTGACACGAGAGGATTGAGAGGATAGCTTGAGGCCAGGAAGTGGAGGCTGCAGTGTGCCCTGAGAGCACCTGTGACTAACCACTGCACTCCAGCCTGGGCAAGACAGGGAGTCTCCTTAAAACAAAACAAAACAAAACAAAACAACAACAATAACAACAAGCTGGGCATTCTGGTGGCTGCCTGTAGTCCCAGTTACTCAGGAGACTGAGCCAGGAGGATGGCTTGAGCTCAGGAGCTTGAGGTTACCGTGAACTATCATGATGCCACTACATTCTAGCCCAGGCAAGAGTGTGACCTTGTCTTTTGCTTAAAAAAAAAAAAAAAAAGGCTGAGCATGGTAGTACATGCCTATAGTTCCAGATACTGGGGAAACTGAGGTAGAAGAACATCTGAATCCAGGAAGTCTGAGGCCAGCCTGAGCAATAAAATGAAACTCATCTCTTTTTTTTTGAGATAGAGTTTGACTCTGTTACCCTGGATAGAGTGTCATGGCATCACAGCTCATCACAACTCTTGGGCTTGAGTGACCCTCTTGCGTCAGCCTCCCAAGTAGCTAAGACCACAGGTGCCTGTCACAATGTCTTGCTAGTTTTTCTTTTTTTTTTTGGTTTTTTTTTTTGGCCAGGGCTGGGTTTGAACCCGCCACCTCCGGCATATGGGACCGGCGCCCTACCCCTTGAGCCACAGGCGCCGCCAATCTTGCTAGTTTTTCTATTTTTAGTAGAGATGGGGTCTCACATGCATGCTCAGGCGATCCACCCATCTTGGCCTCCCAGAGTGCTAGGATTACAGGCGTGAGCCACTGTGCCTGGCCTAAAAAAGAAGTTTTGATGTCAATGGGTAAGAATAGAACTCAAAAATTGACAAATGACCTAATAAGCATTTTGACCACTACCTACTATGTGGGAAAAAAAAAAAAATCACTAGAAAGCCTATGCCTGTGGTATTAATATAGTAATGAAAGAGTAATGAAAGTAATTCAGCAATTGATTTGAAAATTAGACTTCAATTTTAATTATTAAAGCAGATCTTATTCCTGTTTGTAAAAGTATAAACATTACTAAACTGTAGGGAAAGTACTGTACAGGTTAAGACCACAGGCTTCAGAATTAGACCTGCCTGGATTTTAGTCTTAGCTCTGCCATTTACTATTTGTGTGACCTTGGTGTTACACAATAATCGATTGTTGATAGAATTAATCTGATGTGTACATAGTGTCCAGCATATTGTTTGTCATCTGGTCACTAACATCACAGGATGTGTATTTAGAGCTTCTTACTAGGACTGTACATTTGGGAGCTCTTACAGGGATTGCTGCTGACCCCTTATGTATATCCTTTGAAATAATGCCCTAAGTTTGCCTTGTGCAATGACATAAGAAATATTTATACACTACTTGCTATTTCATATACTGCAGGAACATCATCTTCCACAATACTTCTTGCCTTATTAGACAGAAGAATTACCAAAGAAATTTGTATATAACCTAAAAAAAGTTTTTGTTATTTGTAAGCCATACTAAATCCTTTTTGGAATAAAATAGGAAATACATAAAAACACTGTCCAATGCTAAAACTTTTTTCTTACCGTTCGTATCTTTCAGTTGCAATCTGTCTTTTCAGAGCATCATAATCTGTTTCTAACTGTGCCACTTTAGATCGCAGCATGGTATTTTCCCGGTTTTGACTAGTTCTGAAAAGAAATTTAAAATCAAAGAAAGATATAAAAAAGGTCTGTTTGGGTAGCACCTGTGGCTGCATTGGGCACTGGCCCCTTATACCAAGGGTGGTGGGTTCAAACCTGGCCCTGGCCAAACTGCAACAAAAAAATAGCTGGGCATTGTGGCGGGCGCCTGTAGTCCCAGCTACTCGGGAAGCTAAGGCGAGAGAATTGCCTAACAAGAGTTGGAGATTGCTGTGAGCTGTGTGACACCATGGCACTCTATCGAGGGTGATAAAGTAAGACTCTGTCTCTACACACACACACACAAAAAAAAGGTCTGTTTTGTGGAGTCAAGTGCTATAGATTTTTTATCAATAGAAATGGGGGTGACACTTAAGGATAGAAAAAGAAAAATCAAGATCTTATAATGATAATTCTCTAAACTTCCAGAGCTTCTATCGTGAAGTTTATTTTTATCATCTGGTTAACTTAACATTTACTGAATTTCTATTCTAGTATGTGTTAGGTAGTCCAGTGATACGGGGGCTACAAATTTGTAGAAGACATGACCTAGAAAGTATCTTCATTAGCTCATCTTGACTCTTGTCTCAGAAACAGAAATTTTTTTTTTTTTTTTTTTTAGCCAGAGTCTCACTATGTCGCCCTGGGTAGAGTGCCATGGCATCACAGCTCACAGCAACCTACTACTCTTGGGCTTAAGCGATTTTCTTGCCTCAGCCTCCCAAGGAGCTGGGACTACAGGTGCCCGCCACAAGGCCCGGCTATTTTTTTATTGTTGTTGTTGCAGTTGTCATTGTTGTTTAGCTGGCATGGGCCGGATTCGAACCTGCCACCCTTGATGTATGTGGCTGACGCAGTAACCACTATGCTACGGGCACTGAGCCAGAAAGAGAAGTATTTTTCATTCCTTTTAAAAGCATATTCTTCTACCTGTAGTATTTACTCCGGGATTCCTCCCCCTTTCTAACAAACATCCCCAAACCTCTCCATTCCAAAAAAAGGTAAACAGCCAATATCCTTCCTCAATCAAATTACGAGGGTCAAATCTCCTGGCCTTTTCTAAGTCTTTTTCCCAGTCTACAGCATGAGACACAGCTGCCTCTTCCCATCCTGAGATGTTTTTTTCTTCACTGACTCTATTCTTTCCTCAAATTCAGGCACTTTCCTAACGGTTGCTCTTCTGTCACTCCCACTGCACTACCTCTATGAAGATAAACAAATCTGCATCTCCAAACATGACGTCTCTCTTGAGCCATTCCCCCGAATTCCCTAAAGCAGCCGATGCATTAAGGCAAAAGTTCTGTGCCAACCTTTCAGACCCTCTATACCTTTCTCCCTCCTCAAAAAAAACTGAACAGTTATTTTTGACAAGCTATTTTCCTCACATAGGTTGACGTATAACACTTACAATTTGCTTTCTGAAAGGGTTAACTTCTCTTTAAGTAGCTGAATTTCTGTATCCTTCTCGTGGGAAGTTAAATGAGAATGAAATTCTTTATCTCTATTTGTAGCCAACAATGATTCGAGGTTTTTAACAGTTTGTCTCTCATTTGACAATTGTTTTTTCAACAGGTCTGTTTCTGATTTTACATTTTCTAATTCCACTACAGCCTACAGGAAAAACAAAGTAAGATTACTTCAGTGCAATTTTAGACTTACTCTGAAAAATTATTTATCTGACAATACTCTGCAGAGCTATTCACCTATCAGTTATTTCATTTTGAGTACTGGTTAAAGATTTTAAAACATTTAACTATAGGAAAAACATTTTATTTTCAAAACAATCTCTGTTACTTTTAAAAACATCTTACTTGGTCATAAGATCCACTCCAATACTCAAACAGTTTTCAGTTATGCTAACTTGTCAAGATCCTAAAATGTAGCCACTATTAGGCAATAAGGCCCTCTGATTTATCACTTAATTATTCTGGCTACACAGGCCACTATTGCAGCTTCTCAGCACCTGAAAATGAAGATACTAGCAGATGAGTGAAAACTGCAAACACTCATGTTTGAAAACACCTATTAGGTTGCCTAAGAAATGCCGAGGTCTGAGAATAAAAGGTTCTAGCTAATTGTTTAAGACTTCAACACCTTGAGATCTTCATTAGGAAAAATATTCCATCGAGAAAGCATTCAATCTTAACTTTTAAACAGAGAAAGAATGTAGTGGGATATGTTCCAATCTACAACTAGAAAATTCAGCATCTCCCAATACTCATCTGTTTCAAAACACCACCTAATTTCATTACCATGATTGCCAGGGAAATCTTCACAAAGAATCTAGTGGTCAAATACAGTTGTGAAAATCTTGTAGTCAAAGGTAACTGCTTCAAAGGGGAAGAAATCTACTGGATAGTGAGTGGTAAAGTAAAACAGCTGAGTAGGGCTCCATAAAACCATGTGCCAAGATAACCTCTCTTTTGCTCTTACCCTCTCAAACTCCAGGTTTTTAGAATTCAATTGTTGGGTCATAATATCTTTGCCTGAATCAAGCTTAATGCAAAGTTCTCTCAGAGAAGACATATCATTTAAAACTGCTGCTTTGTCGTCTTCTTGACGTCTCAGCTCTTCTTCTAATCTAGACATAGCTTTTGCCATTGATGAGATCTGAGACTCATAAGCATGATGAGCATTTATGTGCTGAAAAAAGAAAAAGCAACAGGTAAAAAGTTAACATAAGCCAATAATTTTAAGCGCTTGCATCTTTGCATCCACAAGCTCACTTCAGAGAACTCTGAGAGCCAATTTCTGCATTGTTTAAATACTCAGGAGGTTGCCTGCTATTTAAAAATGGCCTCTTTAATACTTAACAAGAGAAATTGTATGTAATTACTACTCATGGTAATTACGTACCTCAAGTATATATTTGGAAGATACAAAGACAAGAATTATTGTGTCAGGGTATGGTGAATATGAGGGATTTTTGAAGTTATATTAAGTTTTTCTTTTATAAATTCTCTTAATGATAATAATGCCTTCTCAAGAAAAAGTAACAAATATCTTACCATTCCCCAACTATCTTCAGTTAAATTCTAAGCTTCAAAAATGGGGTTTATTTTGAAGCTAAATACCTGAAGTCATATTTAAATTTAAGTTAATACTATAAAACTTTATAAAATTTTAATAATGCTGAAATAATGAGCAAAATTTGAAAAACTGATAAAGATTTTTCTCCTGGAATAATCTACATTTGAAAATTTTCACAATTTGATCAATGAAAAGTGACATAAATTCTACTAGATTTTAGAAAGAATTTCATACTTGAAAAATGAAATTATTTTAAGACTACTGAAAGCAATCAACATTAAAAGTCAAATATTGTGCTGTGAACTTTAATACATTTAAACAGTTACACAGAAGTAAATATTTGAATTTTCTAAATATTAATAAAGTTCCCCAAACATAATAAACATAATTTCATATATTACATTAGGAACATGAACAATGACAAAGAACAAAAGAATTAAAGAACAGTTTCTGAGAAACTCATTTGAAGGCTGAAAAGCATTCCTTTAAATAGTATACTTTTCTTAACAGAAAAAACTTGTCCAGGTAGTGTATTGGCTTCTTTTTTTTTTTTTTTTGTAGAGACAGAGTGTCACTTTATGGCCCTCGGTAGAGTGCCGTGGCCTCACACAGCTCACAGCAACCTCCAACTCCTGGGCTTAAGCGATTCTCTTGCCTCAGCCTCCCGTGTATTGGCTTCTTAAGGTTGTCATAACAAATTAAGACAAACTGGGGTGCTTAAACCAATAGAAATCTATTCCTTCAGTTCTGAAGGACAGAAGTTCAAAATTCAGGTGTTGGGAGAGTTGGCTTCTTCTGAAGGTTCTGAGAGAGGATCTGTCCCACCGCTCCCCTATCTTCTGTTGGTTACTGGTAGTCCACGGTGTTCATCACTCCAATCTCCATCTCCATCTTTACACAGCTCTTTCTTGTATCTTCTGTGTCCAAATTTCCCTCCAAATCTTTTAAGGACACCATTTATTCACAAGGTTATGGCTTGCCTTAACACAGCATGGCCTCATCTTAACTTGATCACACCTGCAAAGACCCTCTTTCCAAGTAAGATCACATTCACAGGTATTGGGGGTTAGGATTTCAATATATCTTTGTGGTGGACACATTTCTACCTCTACCCTCTGGTCCCCACCCCCATTCATGCACAAAATAAATTCACTCCATTCCAATATTCTAGCACCAAGTCTAAGTCCAAAGATCTCACCTAAGCATCATGTGAAACAGGTATGAGTGAGACTCTGAGTATAGTACCCCTTGGGACAAAATTCCTCTTTATCTATACACCTTAGCACTAGAAAACAAGTTATCTGCTTCCAGAATATAATGGCAGGACAGGCATAGACTAGACAGTCCCATTCTGAAAGCAAAGAAAATGTAAGGAATAAAAGAGTTATTATATTAGTCCAAAGTAAGTTTGCAAGCAAACAGGCCAAATTACAATAGCTTCTAAGGCCTAGGACCAGTCTGTGGCTCAATGCTGTCCTCTGGGCTCACCAGGCTGGCTCCACTGGATTTCAACGTTCAGCTACAGCCTCACGCTCTGGGCTCTCAGGGCTGGTGGCTCTGCCCTCTGGAACCAAGGAGGCCTCATCCCTTGGGCCTTGGCCCTCTGGGCTTGTGGTGGCAGCAGCTGTGCCGTAAGCCTCAGAGATGCCCTGCAGCCCTGCTGGACTCTGCACTACCCTTGTGAAGATGAACATGTTTGTAGCCACGTGCTTCTATGGCCTGCTTTCTGCTAGCAGGGCCCCAGAAGTCCAACTTCTTCTGTCAGCTGATGGTGGGTTGCTGACTGAGACAACTACTGGCTGAACTCGTGAGTCACATACCTAATCTCTTCCCCAGGAGGTTGCTACCCACACTCTTGGCCCTATCTCCAGGGCATGTGAGGCTGAGGATTTTCTAAAATCATGGACACATTTCTACCTCTACCCTCTGGTCCCCTCCCCCCCAATTCATGTCATTCCCATGCACAAAATAAATTCACTCCATTCCAATATTCCTACCAGGGGGTAGGCTGGTTCCTTAGCAATTACTTTATCAATTTCTCTCTTTCCTCTCACATTTTACTAAAAGCAACGAGGAGAAACCAGCCTCCATACTTGGAAATCTCCTCAGCTGAATGTCCACGTTCATCACTTACAAGTTCCTTCTTCTTGACAATAAACCATAACCATGTAGACATTTAGCCAAGTTCATTATCCCTTTTTAACAAGTGTTATCTTTCCTCTAGCATCCAACACATGTTCCTCAATTTCATCTGACACCTCACTGGAAGAAATATTTTTATTTCTGGCAAAACTCCATTCATGACGATATATGTATGCTATAAAGGACCCAAGTTTCTTCCATAGCTCTCCTCTCTTTTTTTCTAAGTCCTCACAACTGCCTTTAATGCCCATGTTTATACCACATATCTCTTCAAGGTAAGTGGGGCTTTTTCTTTCCTTTTTTTTTTTGTAGAGACAGAGTCTCACTTTATGGCCCTTGGTAGAGTGCCGTGGTGTCATTCAGCTCACAGCAACCTCCAACTCCTGGGCTTACGCGATTCTCTTGCCTCAGCCTCCCGAGCAGCTGGGACTACAGGCGCCCGCCACAATGCCCGGCTATTTTTTTGTTGCAGTTTGGCCGGGGCTGGGTTTGAACCCGCCACCCTTGGCATATGGGGCCGGCGCCCTACTCACTGAGCCACAGGCACCGCCCTCCTTTTTCTTTTTTTATGTCCGGTTAACATGAGGGTACAAACAACTAGGTTACAATACTTTGTATGTTTACATAAGGTCCCCCTTATAAGTTGTGTCCCACACCTAAGAGATGTGCCAATACCTTTACATTGTGCCGATTAAGTGGGAGCACGCCCAACCCCCACCCCTCTCCCTTATCGCCCCTCCCCACAACTTGAATTGAATTAAGTTTTTCTCCTATATGGGCATAAATTAGATCATCTACTGGCTGCATATTAATATTGAGTACATTGGATATTTGCTTTTCCATTTTTGTGATACTTTGCTAAGAAGAATGTGTTTCAATTCCATCCAGGTTAATACAAAAGATGCAAAGTCTCCATCTTTTTAATGCCTAGACAGCATTCCATATAGTACATATATTACAGTTTGTTAATCCATTCCTGGGTTGATGGGCGTTTAGGTTGTTTCCACATCTTGGCGATAATAAATTGAGAAATGGGGCTTTTTCAATCAAGCACCTCAAAACTCTTCCAGTCTCTACCCATTAACCAGTCCCAAAGCCAGTTTTGTGTTTTTAGATGTTTGTAACTGGAGCGATCCACTTTCTAGTACCAAAATCTATTAGTTTCCTAACATTGCTGTAACAAACTGTCACAAATTGGGTGGCTTAAATAACAAGCTTATTCCCTCATAATTCTGAAGGCTAGAACTTCAGGTGTTGGCGTGTTTGGTTCCTGAAGCAGAATTTGTCCCAGGCCTTTCTCCTGGTTTCTGGTGACTACTGGTAACTCTTGGTGTTCCTCGACTTGTAGACACATCACTCCAACCCCTGCCTCCATCTTCACGTGGTATTCTCCTGTGTCTTGTGTCCAAATGTCTCTCCTTTTGTAAGGATATCAGTCACTGACTTAGTGTTCAACTTAACCCATTATGAACTCATTTTAACTTGATTCTACCTGCAAAGACACTATTTCCAAATAAGATACTGGGCGTTAGCATGTAAAAGTACCTTTCTGAAGACCATAATTCTGTCTACTACGAAGTCAATACTTTCTCCTAAAAGATCAAGATTATAGAACTATACCAAAAAAAAAAAAAACAAACAAAACAACTGGCTGCCTATTCTGTGTCAGTCTAACCCAGGGTTCCTAATTTTTACTAAACTCAAAATTTTATTACAAGATTTTTAAAAGACAATCTTTATGACAAAAGCTTATTTAAATCCACAAGCAAAAAATGATGGTGGACCCTTACTTTATGCTATTTGTAAAAATTGACCCAAAATGGATCAAAAATTTGAACATAAGAGCTAAAGCTATACATCTCTTAGAAGAAAACATGGGGGAAAAGCTTCTTGACACTGGATTTAGCAATGATTTATTGGATATGACATCTAAGTATATGCAACAAAAGAAAAAATAAATTAGACTTCAAAAAAATTAAAAACTTATACAACAAATTAGTATTCCACCAGAGTGAAAAGGCAACCCATAAGATGGCAGAAAATACTTGCAAATCACATAGTTAATAAGGTATTAATCTCCAGAATATATAAAGAACTCCTACAACTCCACAACAATGAAAAACAACTGATTAAAAAGGAACAAAAGGCCTGGGTGTGGTGGCTCATTCCAATAATTCTAGCACTTTGTGAGGCCAGGATGGGAGGGTTTCTTGAAGTCAGGAGTCCCAGATCATCCTGAGCAACACATCAAGGCCCCATCTTCTTTTTTTTGCCGTTTTGGCCAGGGACAGGCTTGAACCTGCCACCCCCGGTATAAGGGGCCAGCGCCCTACTCCTTGAGCCACAGGCACCGCCCAGCAAGACCCCATCTTTTAAAAAATAAATTAGCTACTTAGGAGGCTTAGGCAGAAGGATCACTTAAGCCCAGGAATTTGAAGTTGCTGTGAGCTATGATGACTCCACTACTCCACTGTGCTCTAGCCTAGGCAACAGAGCAAGACCCTGTCTCAACAAGAAACAAAAACAAAGTTATGAATAAAAGGCATATCTCTCAAAAGAAAAAAAAAAAAAAAAAAGGCATATCTCTAAAGAAGATATACAAATAGTCAATGAACAATGAAAAGATGCTCAGCATCACTAATCATAACGAAAATGTAAATCAGAATCACAATGAGATATCTCTTCTCCTCCATTAAGATGGCTAGTATGTATTAAAAACAAAAAACAAAAAAGAAGGAAAAAATTATAAATGTTGGCAAGTATATGAAGAAGCTAAAACCCTTGTGTATTGCTTACTGGTGGAAATATAAATTGATGCAGTCCCTGTGGAAAACGAAATGGCTGTTTCTCAAAAAATGAAACAGAATGATCATGTGATTTAGAAATTCCACTTCTGAGCATACACACAAAAGTGAAAGCCATGACTTGAAGAGATACCTGCATACCCGTGTTCAAAGCAGCATTATTCTTTTTTTTTTTTTTGTAGAGACAGAGTCTACTTTATGGCCCTCGGTAGAGTGCCGTGGCCTCACACAGCTCACAGCAACCTCCAACTCCTGGGCTTAAGTGATTCTCTTGCCTCAGCCTCCCGAGTAGCTGGGACTACAGGCGCCCGCCACAACGCCTGGCTATTTTTTGGTTGCAGTTTGGCCGGGGCCGGGCTTGAACCCGCCACCCTCGGTATATGGGGCTGGCGCCCCACCGACTGAGCCACAGGCGCCGCCCCAAAGCAGCATTATTCTCAATAGCCAGAGGTAGAAACAAACCAAATATCCACTGACATGAATGGATAAACAAAATGTGGTACATGCACACAGTGAATTGTTATTCAGCCCTAAAAAGAATGAAATTCTGACCCACACACCAGCATGGACGAACACTGAGGAAGTGAACATTAAGGCTGAGTGAAACAAGCCAGTCACCAAAGGACAAATATTAAACGATTCCACTTACGTGAGGTACCTAAAGTAAGTCAAATTCATAAAGACACAAAGTACGGTGGTTGCCAGGGGACAGGGTCGGGGAGAACAAAGAGTTAGTGTTTAATGGGTGTGGAGTTTCCCAAGAAGATGACAAGCACTGGAGACAGAGGGTGACAATAGCTACACACCATTGGGAATGTACTTAAGGGTATAGCACTGTACACTTTAAAATGGTAAAAGAAAAGGTAATGGGCCTCCTAAGCAAATTACCAGAATGACAAAAACATTACCACTGAACTTGATTTTATGAATGCTTACAATCTCTTGTCAATAAAGTATCTCTGAATGTTTTGTTTTAGTAAATAATATCTTTACAGACAAGTGAATTTATTACCTCTTGAATTTCTTTTTCTAATAGCTCCACTCTCTCTCGAAGGTGTCTCCTCTCTGTGTCAATAGAAAGAAGTTCCAGTCGGACGGAGCTGCTTTCTCCCTCAGCCTGATGGGCTTTCACCTCCCAGTCTTCTGCACGGTTATGAAGCATCTGAAATCTGTCTAACAAATCTTGATTTTCTTTTTCCTGGTTTGAGCATAACAAAATTGTTTCTAAATTAGTAACTGTCACTCACTGGAACACTCAATCATAAATACACACGCGCACACACACACGCACCCCCAGGAATTCTATTCTACTTTATGAAGCATAAGCTATCTGTGCAGGTACTATATTAAGATCTATGGAGAAATATAAAGACAGTAGGCAGGATCTCCATTCTCAAATGCTTGATATCTAATAGTGGAAACAATAAACAAACATGAACAAGTTTAAAAAAAAAAATCACTCTGAAGTCCAACTTAATGTTTTTTCACCTTGGTAGCCATTAAGCTTTCCCATCGTGACACCTCAGTTATGTAACTGTGAACTCTATTCTTCATATCTTCTTTTTCTTGTACTGCTGTTTCCAATTCCAATGAGATTTCCTATAAATTAGAAAATTAAAGACAAATCTAAAATGAACACAGCACCAAATAGATTCTATTGATATTTAAATAGCTCTCTTGGAATTAGGGAATATGAGAGAGTACGAAAAGAGGAAAAAACTGTTTCTAAGGATTATTTCATATATTTTTCCTGGCTGATATTGACTTTTTTTTATTGTTTTTTGAGACAGAGTCTCACTATGTTGCCCTCGGTAGAGTACTGTTGCGTCATAGCTCACGGCAAACTCCTACTCTTGGGCTTAAGCAATTCTCTTGCCTCAGCCTCCCAAGTGCCTAAGACTACAGGCACCTGATACAACGCCCGGTTATTTTTTTGTTGCAGTTGTCATTGTTGTTTAGCTGGCCCAGGCAGGGTTCGAACTCTCCAGCCTCGGTGCATGTGTCTGGCACCGTACACTGTGCTACAGGCCCTGAGCTTGATCTTGACTTTTTCACCAAATCTTACCACACATCTCCCACAATAGTTCTGACCATATATCTGGGCATTTATATGAAAGGATAGCTAGGTCAGGGGTTGGCATTTAAAAGAAATTCATATAAGAGCAATATACTTTATACGGAACAATGCTGAAGTATTATTTTATTTAGTTTTTTAAAAACATAAAATATTTAAAACAGGAAAATCACTGGTTGTCTTGATATAATCCTTTAATAAATCCATACAAATAAAACCAGTACCTTTCAATATTTGTCATTCTAAAATATGTATTCATCTATTTTACAGATGTTATCTGTAAGCCAATGGAAGTAACACAAATAATTATACTCCATCACGTGTCTTTTAAACACAAAAACTGCCCTGGGAGACTGCTGAGGGCCTTATCCAATAGAATGGCAATGGTTTTTGCCATAGAGATTTCCATGCTCCTAGCTTTAGTTTTCCTTGCAACAAAGGTCAAAATAGTGAGAAGACTATGCTTGTACCCATTAGACACACTGTGTTTATAGCAGAACTCTAAACTACATTTTTAATACCCCCAATAAATACCATCCTCCTTAAAAAATTATTTATTTTGCTTATAAATGCGTATCATTAAATTTTTTTTTTTTTGCAGTTTTTGGCTGAGGCTGGGCTTGAACTCACCACCTCCGGCATATGGGGCCAGCGCCCTACCCCTTTGAGCCACAGGTGACACCCAAATTTTATTATTATTATTATTTTTGGTTGCAGTTGTCACTGTTACTTAGCAGGCCTGGGCCGAGTTTGAACCCCCCACCCTAGGTGTATGGGGCCGGCGTCCTTGCTGATTGAGCTATAGGCGCTGCCCTGCATATCATTAAATTTTAGAAAAAATTTAGACCTTTAGTACGTAGCAAAGAAAGAATAGGAATTATTGTGTTCAGACCTGGTTTTCTCTCGACATTGTAGCCAAATCATCTTGTAATCTTCTGTTTTCTTTAAAAGCTATTTCTCTCGCTTTTCCTACTTCATCAAGTTCTTTGCGAGCAGCATCCAGCTGGCGCAGGAGGCTGTTTATCTCACGTTCTCGATTACTCACTGTTTCCTTGAGTTGGCTGTTGTAAGAGTGATGTAGAAATAATAAGAAAAAAAGCTTTTTGGAAAAGTATAGTTCATTTAAAAAAAAAAACTACTGAAGTCTAAGTATACTTAAAATGCAAGCTATATTAGAAATACAAGAAATTATAACTATTGCATTAAATATTAATTAGGTAAAGATCTCTACCAATTATTATATGCAAATGAAGTCATAAAAAAGTGTATATTCCAGGGCAGCACCTGTGGGCTCAGTGAGTAGGGTGCTGGCCCCATATACCTAGGGTGGTGGGCTCAAACCCAGCCCTGGCCTAACTGCAACAAAAAAATAGCCAAGCGTTATGGAGGGTGCCTGTAGTCCCAGCTACTCGGGAGGCTGAGGCAAGAGCACTGCCTAAGCCCAAGGATTTGGAGGTTGCTGTGAGCTGTGACAACACAGCACTCTACCAAGGGTTAATAAGTGAGACTCTGTCTCAAAAAAAAAATAAATAAAGTGTACATTCCAAAAGCTAAGTAAATAAAGAAAAAATTTTTAAGTTTTAAGAGTGAAGTACCTAATAGCCAACTGGCAAATATTTACAAAGTATTTACAACCTCCACTAGTACATAAAAACTAGGGGTATGTAAAAGGAATAGAAGTGACTTACATCTTGAAATGGCTTACAATCTTTCTGGAGACTAGATATAAAATATAAAATTTTGTAATGATGTTTAAAACAGGTTGAGATGGAGAACAAATTCAAGATTGGCTATGAAGGTAATCTATATTCTGATGCTTAGTGCTTGAACAGGGTAATTACAATGAAAATAAAGACCAGATAGCTACGTAGAAGAATAGTTAATGAGACATATGAGTTTCAATGTTGATGACAGAAAAGGGAGAAGGCTAAAGAAGGTAATATATTTTCAAATGGGAGAGTGAGAAAACTTTGCTGCCATTTTTGAAAAAGGAGAAAGTAAAAAAAGAAATTTTCCTATTGCAGGATTGCACTAAATAGATAAAAGCTTCTAATAAAGCCAGAGACCATTTCATTCTTTACTTACTTTATACTTAATTCACACTCTGAGACTGTTACTGTCATCTGAGCAATAGCCTTTTCCTATAGGAAATATAAAGATATATGATTCTGAACCATTCACACATAAAGGTCTAAATTTTTATAATTTATCACATTTATATAGTGAGATATATAGTTCAATTACATAAATTTTGTCATAAAAGAAATCTCCAAGTAAATGTACATCTAAGACACAACTGTACATCACTCTGCATGCTTCTACCCACCCCAAATGGTCTGCTTTAATGAGATCTCATAAAATCATGCTCTAAGAATAGATAAAATTACATTTTGAAGATTTAAATTACTGGAATAAAATTAAATTTAAACATATTGAAAGACATGGCCCTGAGTTTTAGGAACTTGTATGTGAGTGATAAGAACTGCATATTTGAAACAGAAAATAATCTTTTTCTGTTCAGATGCTGAAAATAGTATTTAACAATCACTTACTTTATTAGCTAGGTTTTCCTGCAAATCTGCAATCTTTTCTGTCTTCTCATCCACAGTCTCCTGAAGAAAGTCTTTTTCTTTATCAATAACACCAATGGTCTTTTTCATTACATGAGCCTCCTCATCCTGTGAAGTCATCTTAAGGTTTAGTTTATCTATAAATGAAAAGAAATACTTGTTAGAAAACATAAATGAACGTTAGCAAAAAGAAAATTTTAAAACACTCACCTAGATTTTCTTCCAGCATTTTAATTTGTGCATGGGCTGATTCAAGTTCACTTCTTTTTATGGAAAGTCGGTGCTGACAGTCATCAAGTGACCGCTGTAGCTGCTCATTTACTATCCTGAAGAATCAGTGGACAAAAACAAATGGCATTCTTTACCTCTCAAAGAAATATTTATTTTATTTTATTTTTGAGACAGAGTTTTACTTTGTCACCCTTGGTAGAATACCAGTGTCACAGCTCACAGCAACCTCAAACTCTTGAGCTCAAGTAATTCTCTTGCCTCAGCCTCCCAAGTAGCTGGGACTACAGGCACCTGCCACAACACCTCACTAGTTTTAGAGCTTGGGGTCTTGCTCTAGCTCATGCTGGTCTCAAACCTGTGAGCTCAGGCAATCCATCTGCCTCGACCTACCACAGTGCTAGGATTATAGGCGTGAGCTGTCACACCCGGCCCAAAGAAATAATGTTTTTAAAACAATAAGTATTAAAAATTTTTTAAATTATTTTTTAGGTTTCTTTTATTTCTCATTTTAAAGCTCTTCCAGTGTAATCATGGGCATTATATTATATATCATTATTTCTTGCTGTCTACCATTTTTTCCCCAAATGATTCCATCTTCTTAATAATATAGTATAAAAACCAAAGTAATTGTGTACTCTTTTCTAAAGGCTTCTTGGTAGTTTTAAAGTTCTTCTCAGTTTCGTAATATCAACCCCCTTTCCCTTAAAATCTATTTCTAAAAGTGGAGACGAAGGGAAAGTTCTACTCTTACAGCATGGCCAGCACTTCAAAGGATTACCCATAAATCCCAACCATCCTGACCAATGAGCTTGTTGTTTTTTTTTTGAGACAAGAGTCTTACTATGTGGGCCCCGGTAGAGTGCTGTGACATCACAGCTCACAGCAACCTCCCACTCTTGGGCTTAAGCAATTCTCTTGCCTCAGCCTCCCAAGTAGCTGGGACTACAGGCATCTGCCACAACACCCGGCTATTTTTTCAGTTGTAGTTGCCATTGTTGTTTGGCAGGCCCGGGTTGAGTTCGAACCAGCCAGCTCTGGTATATGTGGCTGGCACCCTAGCTGCTGAGCTACAGGCGCTGAGACCCAAATGAGCTATTTTTTTGTTGTAGTTGTAGTTTTTGACGGGGGCTGGGTTTGAACTCGCCACCTCTAATATATGGGGCCAGCGCTCTACTCATTGAGCCACAGGCACCATCCCCCCAATGAGCTTTTAATATTGCTTTTTATTTTGACTTTTTGGAAGAGTAGTCAACTAAAGCAGGAAACATAGGCGTTGCTTGTAGAGCAATGGGGATTTAAGACTAAAGACTGGAATCAGGGAGCAAAAGAAAGAATGCACAGGGGCCTAGGCAGTCAATAACAAAAGATAATTTCAGATAAATCTGTCAGTGACAATAAGATAATTTTTCAGAAATAACGTCCCTGGTAGCTTTAACAGCAAGAATTTGCTTTCATGTTACCTAGAGTTTTCAGAATGCTTTTAGCCCTTAACTTGCTGAAAAGACATGGCTCTTACCTGAGGCTACTTATCGGGAACTCCCATTAGGTTCCTTTTGGGAATAAGACAGGGAAGAAGATAGTAAGGGTAGCTTAGATTAGAATTGCCTACTGGGAAGGAGGTTTGGATTCCAAAACCATGAGAGGAAGATGGGACATCTCTATAGAAATAAAGAAGGTTTACTGGCAATACTGAGGTATTCTGAAATATAAAACACACGACTGTTCTAATAGCAAATGAACAATGACCAAGGGGTAGGGAGGACAGTCAGCATAGGTCTGACTGTACAACCAAACCAAGTCAGAAAGACACTAGATTCAAGCAATTTTTACTTCATAAAACTGTCTGATGGGTCCACATGACTGCTCCTAAATGCTAAAGCTTTCCTTCTGTGGATACAACAACAGAGAGTGGTACTCTGCACACATTAGCTCATTTATTCTTAGAACAGTCCCATAATTAGAACTATTATCCCAATTTGAGCTGAGTGCAGCGGCTCACACCTAATCCTAGCACTCCGGGAGGTTGAGGGAGGAGGACTGCTTGAAGCCAGGAGTTTGATATCAGCCTGATTGACATAGTGAGACCCCATCTCTATAAAAATTAAAGAAATTAGCCAGCCATGGTGGTACAGTCCCAGCTACTCAGGAGGCTGAGGTGAGAGGATCACTTGAGCCCAGGAGTTTGAGGCTGCAATGAGCTATGATTGCACCATTGTACTCCAGCCTGGGTGACAAAGTAAGATCCTTTCTATTAAAAAAAGAAAACAAAAACCTGTTATCCCACTATTATCTCCATTTTACAGAAACAAATAACTAGTAAGTTGTCCAAGGTCACAAAGCAAGTTAAATTTAGGCTAGTCTTACCTGTTATCAATGTTTGTCTACTGTATCATAAACCTTCTATATCAAGTATAAGCAGACTGACATCTTCTACATGGAAGGGAAAATGTCTTCCAGGAAGCTAGACAAAGTCCTTTCCAAAACAGAATGGCCCACAAAGGCAGTGCTTCAAATTCTAAGTAGAAAGAGCCCTTTCATCTAACTTCATAAGCAAGGTGATAACACCTTGACTGACATACATGTAAGGACAAAGAGGCCTCTGGGTGAGTCCTAAAAATTCCTTTGCCTTTTTATATTCTAGTATAGAGAGGAAACAGAGATTGTATACCAGATACCGAAAGTAACTTTTGTGATTAAAAGAAAACTCTTCTTTATGAAAGAATTAAAGTACAAAGCTGACTGGGAAAAAGTGACTGCCATATTATTTGTTCATAATGGTGTTTAGAAAGGAAATTTTGAGAACTAAGTTGTCAAGAAAAATGAACAGTTTCTTAGTTTTGAAAGTGCTATAAGCATAGCAAAGGAAGAGATGACTTCCACTAACGAGAGCAGCGATAAAACTGAACTGAGGTCCAGTCCTAGCTCTCCACTTATCAGGCCTGTGACTGGGTAGGTCTGAACTTCCTGCTCCTCAGTTATATTGCCTTACATGGACCTACACGTGCTCTCATTTTAGAGGACAAAATAATTATTTCCCTTCATGATGTGGTATGTTTTAAAGGATCCTTTATTCACAAGAAGTGTTTTAAGTTTTAAAACGAAACTGAGTCTCCAACTGATGAAGGTAAGTTTGGAACTTGAATGGCCTATGAAAGAAAAAGAGATTTCTCGAGAGTCTGTGTTTATGGCCCACCAGTAATTGAGAATGGCTACTCATCAGTACCATCTCTTGATGAGCCAGAGAGGGAAAAGGGATTAGGGCTGGACTTTGTTTTAGGCTTCCACAATGGACACTGATTTGTAACTGGTGGCCCTAGTTCCCTTGGCCTTTCACTTCTAGTCCATGAGCTTATCTATTCTCACTCAGGGCTCTGCTTCCTGTTTTGGTTTAAGAAAAAGCGTTAGGGATGTTCAGAAGACAGGTTTAGATGTCATAAGTAATCTAGGGGCCTTCTTTTCTTACATACAACAGTTCTCAGTTCCCTTAACAAATGAATACTTCTCAAAGGAAACTAGGAGACTAGTTACATTTGGTTTCTGAATACATCTAAACAAATCCAACTAAAACAATTCATAGCTACTGGCATAATCATAACTCTAACTAGAGTTTAGGGTCATTTCCAGAAAAATCTTAGAGAGCATTTATTTGATCCTGGTTATCTTTAGGAATCTCATTGTTTAGAGCTTCAGTACTAGCACTTGTAAGGTTTAAGGATGTTTACCCTGGGGTTGACTGAGAAAAAGTTACTAGTCTAACTGGGCTGGCAACAACTTATCTTGAACAGAAGTTGACAAGCTATGGCCTGCTGCCCATTTGTGTAAGGCCTGAGAACTACAAATGGTTTTTACTTGTTCAAATGATTGAAAGCACTTTCTGACAGAAAATTATTATCTTGTGACATATGAAAATTATACAAAATCCAAATCTCACTGTTCATAAATAAAGTTGCATTGGAATACAACAACACTCCTTCATTTATATATTGCCTATGACTCCTATTGCTCCAATGGCAGGTTGAGCAGGTATGACAGAAACTGTATAGCTCACACAGTCTAAAATATTGACTGTGTAGTAATAGAAAAAGTTTGCAGACCTTGGCTTTGGAGACTGGCTAGCATGCTCTCAGGGACTAATAGGCCATCTTTCCTGGGTAGAGAAAAGTTGCTTTATAGTGTTATGAAGCTTTGGTTTTGAGTATAACATGCAATGTCTCATTAAATGCTCTAATGTTGTCAAGGAGACAATAGTCATTTAGCTTTCAAATGTAGTTTGAAAGTAGGATTACGTATTATGTCTTCTGATGCTATACCAAGAGACTAAGACCAAAGACTCTCTTATCTGGACAGTGAGAGATTGTGTGTGAACCTGTTTGGTGGCTCTGAAATTTGACTAAAAATGCCTGATGTAGGAAAGGAAAGAGAAGAGGGATCCATCAGGTAGATGGAAAGTTAACAGAGGCCTCGTCTACCTCAGTGTAAGTTTCTAAAATGTCTTCATGTCAAGAAAAAGAAAACTTGACATGACTGAAGATCACCCAAGAGTTCTATTAATCATACAGAAAGTGACAAGAAGTTTGGATAATGCAGCTCTGCATCCTCAGGGTGTCAGTAATCACGGTTTGTACTGGGTTTTGCTTTGGAGTTGGACCCAGTAGCTTGAGCTCACAGTTCCATCAATACTTAATGATACGGAGAATGTGGCTGATACACTTTCCTAGGAGATAAGTCTTTTTTGGGTTTGTTTTGCAGTTTTTGGCCGGGGCCAGGCTCGAACCCACCACCCTCGGTATATGGGGCCAGCGCCCTACTCCTTGAGCCACAGGCACTGCCCAAGATAAGTCATTTTTTTGACAGAGTAAAACAATGTTATAAAATAACACAGTATCCTTAGGTTATGCAAGGCAGAGAGAAAAATTCTCACAATCCCCTCTTACAATCCCCTCTTTTGGCACAGTAACTGAATTACTCATAGGTGAGTGAAGAGGCAGATTGAGTTTATAAGAGAAAAGGATATTGAGATAAGAAAGACGACTCCAGCCAGGCTTGGTGGCTCATGCCTGTAATCCTAGAACTACGGAGGCCGAGGCAAGTGGATTGCTTGAGCTCAGGAGTTTGAGACCAACCTGAGCAAGAGTGAGACCCCATCTCTACTAAAAATAGAAAAACTATCTGGGTGTTGTGGTGCACACCTATAGTCCCAGCTACTTGGGAGCTGAGGCAAGAGGATTGCTCAAACCTGAGTTTGAGGTTGCTCTGACATCACAGCACTCTAACTAGAGGGACAGAGTGAGACACACTCTCTCTCTCAAAAATAAAAAAAAAGGAAAAAAAGAAGAAAATCTAACCAGGTGGTACATGCCTGCGATCACGGCTACTCAGAAGCCTGAGGCAAGAGGATCATTTGAACCCAGGAGTTGGAGGTTGCTGTGAGCTATGAGGCCATGGCACTCTACCCAGAGTGACAGAGTGAGATTCTGTCTCAAAAGAAAAAAAACATAAGAAGAAAGGAAAGAAAGATCCAAAGGAGCTAAAGGCTAAGTTATACAAAAGAGGACACAGAAAATTTGCCTTCTAAGACTGGAAAAAAAATCTCTTGGAAGAAAAAAAAAAAACAGTAAGTGTTTTGGCTGAAATTTCAAGGGAAAACAAAGTGGATTAAATAAACCCTAGATCCAGTAAGATGGCCACAAAAGTAAAGGGAAGACTAGAAATCTTGGGTGACAAATATACCATGGCATCTGTACTTTGGAGATGAATATAAACACAAACCAGAAGAAGAGAAGCTCGAGCATTTAGCTCTCTTCTGAGGGCACATGTAGAGCTTGAAATAAATAAATAATAAATAAATAAATGGTGGTGGTCACAGGGAAGAGGCATGTATCTTGGTTCTTCCTAAAGTCTAACGTATCAAGATCGTCATCAGAGCAGCGTAACAGCAGAACTAGAGATATTCTAGATGAGTCTCTAATACACTATTCTTTAATCCACCACACACATCTTATTCTTGGTCTTACTTCCTTAAGTCATTTGATGATCAGGGAGCTCTTATGAACTACAGTCTCAGGCCTCTCTTTTCCTAATTATTCCTTTGATTCTTACTTTTGCTGATTATTTTAATTTTACTATATATAATTTTGTGATTCTTACTTTTCTATATTAGATCTTTTTTATTAATTTTTAAATTCGGGGGGGTCATTTTGAGTTCTGGGTGTATTTCTTGAGTTTGTTTTCTTTTTCACCAACTTATTATTCCGCAATACTCAATCCATTCTTGACTAACCCTTCAGTTTTGTCATTTTTTAGAAGTCATCATTAGTATAATCCTTTCTGATCTCATGTAGTTACTGCTTCATAACTAATTTAGTTTCACAAATGTAATGTCTAGTTGACATCTGGAAACATTCCTGTGCAAATGTAATTTAGAGATATTTCTTCTGACTCTTCAGCACAGTCCCCTTTTTCTAACCTTCAGCATTTTTTTAAAACTTATTGTAGCTACTCAGTCCAGAAGAAAACCTAACTTTGTGTTCACTTTTTGTTTCCTTGAGTCTCTGTTCTAAATTGATTAAAGATTAACCAACAATCATGTATCCTAAGGTAAAATATTCTGCTTTATTTCCCCTCTCATATAAGTCATCTCAGCCTTTGATTTTATGTAAGAAATGTTTCTTAAATCTGGCCTCGGTTCTCCAAGTTCTCGCCACTGTTTCAGTCTAGACCCTTGGGCTCCACTGTTTGTCATCAGTCTCTAATACTTAAAAAGTCCATTTTAAATAGTTTCACCAGAGTTTTCTTCCTAATAAGCACACTACACGTGTCCCTCTCCTTGGTTAAAAATTTCTTTTAAAAAGTTAATTTCTTCTTAACTTCTTTAAGTCTGAAAGAGTTAAAAATAGGAGATAAATAGGGTGGCGCCTGTGGCTCAGTGAGTAGGGCACCGGCCCCATATGCCGAGGGTGGCGGGTTCAAACCCAGCCCCGGCCAAACTGCAACAAAAAAATAGCCAGGCGTTGTGGTGGGCGCCTGTAGTCCCAGCTACTCGGGAGGCTGAGGCAAGAGAATCGCTTAAGCCCAGGAGTTGGAGGTTGCTGTGAGCCGTGTGACGCCACGGCACTCTACCTGAGGGTGGTACAGTGAGACTCTGTCTCTACAAAAAAAAAAAAAAAGAAAAAAAAAATAGGAGATAAATAATCAGACTTTACATTTCTTGAAAAGAGGCAAGAAAAAAAATTCTGTAATTTCAGTAATCCTCCACTACTATGGAATACAAATGATCTAAAGTAACTGTTAAGGAGGATTTTAAAAGGAAGTAGATTCAAAACCTTGCCTACAATCATATTAACATATGAAAGTTTTGAAAAATATATATACTCAATTCCTATCCAGATTTATTCAGTGAATTAGAACCTCTAGAAATAACCTTCTATACTCCATACTTTTCAAAGCTCCCAGATGATTCTGCTGCAAGGTCAACTTGGGAGATGTTGCCGAGTCCAAAATGCCACATAAACTTTACATAACCACAAACATGTTTCCAGAAATAAAATAACATAACATTCAATAAACTTACCTAAGTGAGTTCATCTCTGTTTTGTGATGAGATGAGTCACCCGTTGCAAAGCTAAGTTTTTTAGCTTGAAGTTTTGATTTGTTCTCTAACGAGTCTATTGTGTCTTTCATTAGTAACATTTTAGACTTTAATTCACATTTTTCACTTTCAAGCTATAATTTAAATTAAAAAATTAATAGGTATATATCTTAATATCTTAATTTTATTTTTCTTAGATACTCTTTAATAATATTTCTGGATGAAAACTAAGGAAATTATTTTAAAAAACATTTTATAAGTTATACATATTGTTTAGGTTCTCAATGTCAAAATGGGCACACACATTCATCTCTCTCCCTCACTTTCACTGAAATTAAAGATACAAACAAAAAAAAATAAAGGAAAGAAAAGGAATGTATCTACAACAGCAATAAAATAGAAAAGGAAATCACTAGCAGAGTGAAAATTTTGAGAAATTTCTAAAAGTAAGTAAATAGTACAGAATTGAGGAAAAACCAGAGAAGAAATCATGGTAACCAAACATAAGATTTATGTGAGAGAGTAAAATCTTCCTGAAGGCTGAGCGGCACCTCTGGCTCAGCAGGGTGCCAGCCCCATATACTGGAGGTGGTAGGTTCAAACCTGGCCCCAGCCAAAAACTACAAAAAAAAACTTCCTGAAGGTCATGAAACATGATTTCATCTCAATATACATCATGTTTCTGGATGGGAGTGTAGTATTGTAAATGTATTAAAATTTCTTCTAATAAGCACAGATTCAATGAAATTCTAGTTAAAAAAAAAATCCTAACAGAGCCTTTTTTTTTTTTTTTTAAAGGGAGATGGCTTATATTTGATTCTGACTTCATTTAGGAAAAAAGAAAGTTAAGAAAAAATGGAAAAATGTGAGGTGAAAAGAATGCAGGTAGACTTGCCTTAAAAGATATCAAAACAAACTATAATGACGCTAATTAAAACAGTGAGGATTTCACACAGAAACAAACAAGCAAACACATGAAAGTGGAAAGAGTAAACATCATGAACAGATGTGTATTTAGAAAAGGCAGCATTTTAAAGAAGTAGCAAAAGGATAAACTATTTAAAATAAGAGTAGGGACAGATTCATTGGAGAAAAAAAGTCAGATTTTTACTTTATTTTAGATGCAAAAATAAGTTCCAGAATCTAGATGGAATAATGACCTATGTATAAATTTCAAAACAGTAAGTATCAGTAACTAATGTCAAGTCTTTGAGTTAGAACTGTGGACTGACCACATATCCTATCTCCTCTCCCTATGGAAACATTGCTAAAATGGCAACAAAGAAGTAAGAACAGAATGCTCAAGATGGGAGGTCTTCATCAAGTGAAAAAAATTGGAACCAATATATATGCCTATAGTAGAGATGTTGGAGTTCTTGACAAAATTTAGCAATAGGGTCAATGAAAAACCTGTTAAGTAACAAAATGCAATGCAAAACAAAAAAAGGCAATTATTTATTAACTTCTAGAAAAAGATCTACAAGAAAAAGAGTGCTTTATGGGTTGTCTTTTTACCACTACTCAATTATAGCACAAAACAGCTATCCACAAATTTACATAAACAAATGAAAAAAGTTGTCTTCTAATAAAAAATTTACAAAAATAGACCTGGGAGCCATAGTTTGCTGACCTTCATGTAGGGTGCATACTTAGGAAAAGAACTGTTGGCTTACAGGGTATGTATGTCTTTACTAGCTAATACCAAGTTATTCTACAACGAGGTACCAGTTTGTATTCCCAGAAGCTGCGCACATATCTGCTAATACTTGTTACAACTTGTTAATTTCTGATGACCTAATGTAAAATGATTTTCCTGTGGTCATACTCTGTATCTCCCTATCACTGAGGTAAAACATCCTTTTATGCTTATTAACCATTTGTAAATTTTTCCTCCATAAAGTGTTTATTCTTATCTTCTGTTTATTTTGGTAAGTGGGGATTAAATGTGTAATAAATTGTTCCCTCAGGGTGGCGCCTGTGGCTCAGTGAGCAGGGCGTAGGCCCCATATACCGGGGGTGGCAGGTTCAAACCCAGCCACGGCCAAAAATTGCAACAAAAAAATAGCTGGGCATTGTGGCGGGCGCCTGTAGTCCCAGCTGCTCGGGAGGCTGAGGCAAGAGAATCACGTAAGCCCAAGAGCTGGAGGTTGCTGTGAGCCGTGTGATGCCACGGCACTCTACCCGAGGGCGGTACAGTGACACTCTGTCTCTACAAAAATAAATAAATAAATAAATAAATTGTTCCCTCAGTCAGTGGCTTATCTTTTCGATTTACGGTTAGTAAATAAACAAAGATGTTTTTGTCAATGAGGTCCTACTTATCCATGTTTTCCTTTAGGAAATCTGTGTTTGGATTTTGTTTAGGAGCACACACTCCAGCAGCAGACACCTACTAGCTGTTTCACCTTGGGCAACTCTGCCCTCTGCCTGAGTTCCCTCATTTGTGAAATGAGGATAATATTAGCATTTACTTCATATAGTCATGGGGAAAATAAAATAATGTATATATAGTGGAATATTATATAGTCATAAAAGGACAGAATCCTGCCATTTGCAACAACATGGATGGAACTAGAGAACATTATGTTAAGTGAAATAAGCCAAGCACAGAAAGACAAATCTCTCGTGATCTCGCCGTATGTAGACAGAGAGTAGAATATGGTTACCAGAAGCTGGGAGAGTAGCAGGGAGGAGGGATAAAGTAGGAATGCTAACGTACAAAACAAAGGTAGATAGACGGAATACACAAGATTTGCCAGCACAAGAAAGTCACTACAATCAACAGTAAGTTAGGGTATACTTTAAAATAACTTAAAGAGTAGAATTAGGATGTTCCTAACACACAAAAATGGTAAATACCTCAAGTGACAGACAACCCAATCATCCCAATTAGATTAACTGACATTGTATGCCTGTATCACACATCACATGTACCCTACAAATATACTATTATGTACCCATAACTTTTTATGATGCATATAAAATGTTGAGAAAAGTACTTGACACACATATAATAAATTATATACATGTATAAATGACTATTGTTTTTATTTCTCCATGGTCAAAAACATTTTCTAGTGCATTTCTTTAAAAAAAAAAAAAAAAAAATGCAATTATATCCGGAACATTCAAGGATGCAATTAACCTTGAACTGATCTGGGGATAAGGCATATTTGAGGTAGGATCCAATTTCTTCTTTTTGAAATATAAATAGCCAATAGTCCCAGAAACAATTATCAAATAATTATTCCTTTCCCCACTGATCTTTCACAGTTCAAATTTCCTTTGTGTGTGGGTTTGGAGTTTTATTAAATACCAGCCTCTTAATCCCTATTTTAATCACTATGACTGTCAAGCTTTCATACACGGCTGGGCAAGCCCAGCACCGTGTTCTTCTTAACGTTTGTATGTGATTCTTAGCTCTTTGCTTCCATGTACATTTCCGGATCTACTGTCAATTTTCACACACAAATAGACACACACATACACACCCTACCTTCTTGGGATTTTAGCTAGAAGAATATTAACTGTGTACATCAATTTGGGAAGAATTTGTTATTTTTATACACATCATATCTGTCACTTTTTTGTGGAGATAGAGTCTCTTTATGTTGCCCTTGGTAGAGTGCCATGGCATCACAGCTCACAGCAACCTCAAACTCCTGGGCTCAAGCAATTCGTCTGCCTCAGCCTCCCTAAGTAGCTGGGACTACAGGTGCCCACCACAACGCCTTGCTATTTTTTGGTTGCAGTTGTTATTGTTGTTTAGCAGGTCCGGGCTGGGCTTGAACCCACCAGCTTTAGTGTATGGGGCTGGTGCCCTACTCACTGAGCTACAGGCACCAAGCCCATATCTGTCACTTTTTAATAAATCTGATGTGTTTCTTCACTTATTTATATCTTCTTTAATGTCTTTATATGGTTATATAATATTTTTATAAAGATCCTGTAAATGTATCCATAAGTAACTTATTTATGACCAATAAAATGATATATATTTTCTTTTTATCTTGAGATTTGACATGTTTTGGAATTCATTGTGCATTTTGAATCAGAGGATTCTTGTTTTCATAATATCTGGAAAATTATTAGTCAGTATCTCTTCAAATACTACCACATTCTATTATATTCTCCTGGAATTCTAACCAAATAGTAGTCAGAGGGTTACACATTCTCACTCTATCCTCTCATATTTTAACTTCCTATTTTCTATCTCCTAGTCTCTTTCCAATGACTTCTAGTACATTCTTCAGATATATTTTCTAATTTATTAATTTTTGCTTTTAGCTTCTGATCGAGCTGGAGTGACAGGGATCAGATTTACCCCCCTGACTGAAATAACTTAAAATCTGGATGAAATATATGAAACAATGGTTTTCAAGGAACTATGCTTCAGGCTTGGCACCCATACCTCAGTGGTTAGGGCACCGGCCACATACACCGGGGCTGGCGGGTTCGAACCCGGCCCCGGCCTACTAAAAACAACAATGATAACTACAACAACAACAACAAAAATAGCCAGGCATTGTGGCAGGCGCCTGTAGCCCCAAGTATTTGGGAGGCTGAGGCAAGAGAATCACTTAAGCCCAAGAGTTTGAAGTTGCTGTGAGCACTCTACTGAACACAACATAATAAGACTCTGTCTCACAAAAAAAAAAAAAAAAGTATCTAGGATTCAGGAAAGAAACGTGAACTTTGCGATTGCTCCAGCTTACTGCCCTGAGACCCTCCTGGCAGCAGGACAGGGACGGGAACCCAGGTGGAGCCCAGTGGTCTTCGCTAAGTTCAGAAGCCAAGCCAGAGTCAAGAAGGCCAAGACAGCTGAAGTTCATGAAACAGATCTCAAGAGGAACTGCACAAGAGAGCGCCAGCAATCTATGAGATACCTGTTAAGTCATCAACTAAATAGAGAGAGCTCCACACAGAAAACCAAGGCCAGGGAAAGCAGCATTAAAGAATTGGTGGGAACAATACTCAAGAGTTCATGCAGGGTCAGGAAAAGTTCCTCTTTCCACCAGTCATTTGAAGACCTCGTAATTCATGGGGCAATAAGTAGCATCATCAAAAGGGTTTTATCTCCACAGTAAAATAAAATTAGTGTGAGATTAAAAGCTAGTTTGGTCCCATCTATGAAGCTTAAAAGCAAGAGGGAAAAGGATCAGGCTACTTCTGAAATATATCCAGAACAAACCTCAAAACTATCTACAGGCATACAAGCTATCTAGCAACCAAGGAGGTAAAATTCACAATGTCTGACAATCTAAAATTATCAGGTCCATGAAGAGAAAGAAAAATGCAACCCACGATGAAGTGAAAAGCCAAATTAGAAAAGCAAATAAAATAGTGAGGACGCCATAAAAGAAACTAGTGAAAATGAAACACACGCAGAAAAAAAGACTCAGAAAACATACCAAATTATCAAAAATCGTGTCTCTACGGAGAATAAGGAAGAATGGAAGGTGAATTTCACTTTTTACTGTCTCTATTATGTGATTTTTATATGAGAAAAACAACAATAATCATAACTAATATCTACTAAGTACTTATAATACACAAACACTCTTCTAAGTTGTTCATATATATTAACTAATTTAATTTCATAAAAACCCTATAAAGTAGTAGCACTATTTCTTTTTATAAATAAATCCAGGGACACAAAGGTCAAATAACTTACAGGTAACAGGAGGCAGAGATAGATCTGAATCCAAGTAATCATCCTTCACCCTCCTAAATGCTGTTATACAGCTTTTCTGGCAGATTATTGTGTAATTTTAAAAAACATAGTATATTAAAGCTATAAATGACATAGTTACTCATACAATACAATATATCCCAAGTACAGTTTAGTAAGTTACCTGATGATTAACACATGTCAAATGTTCAATAGTTTTTTCTAATTCTGACTTTCCATGAAGACTCATTTCCTGGACACTCTGAAAAAGAATTTTATACAAAATGTTCATTTATTATCAGATAATAAAACAAAATCCCCAAGGTAAGCAATGGAAGTCTACAGTGCTATTATATTCTTTTTTTTTTTTTTTTTTTTTCTTTGAGACAGAGCCTCAAGCTGTCACCCAGGGTAGAGTGCCGTGGCATCACAGTGCTATTATAATCTATTTGTCTTTTTATAAAACATAGAAATGTTTTAGAAAGAAAATCATTACTCATTTAACAAAAATAATGACTTTCATTAAAAAAAGCACAATAGGTTTTCATCTTTTCCACTATCTCCATGTGTGATTACAGTCAAAGACAAAGTTTGGTATGGATTCATTTATAAAGATTTACACAGATCAATCCATATTAGCACAACAAAAAAAGGAAAAAACCATCAAGCTAAGCAACAACCTCAGGAGTATACCCTTACAAGAGGAGGTGTAAGAGAAACAGAATGCAAAGGAAGAAAAAACAAGATCAGAAAGACCTAGGAAACAGAACACCACATGGCCATGAAAGAGATCACAGTTTCAAGGACAGGCTAGCCAATGTTATAAATACCAGGGCTTTTTTCTGGTTATTTTACATAAGTCTGGCATAAGTGATATAACTGGGTGCTGAGAGTTTTTCCAGGGCAGATGCAAAAGACATCTGATGTTTGAATTATACATTTGGTTTAAAGGGTCACTATACTAAATGCATTTAATCACTCAGTACCAGATCGTACTGAGTACACATACTCCCTATCAAGCAAAAGGCAAGGTGTTAATACAGAAGTGAGTAAAATAAAGTCTCTGGCTTGGGCGGTGCCTGTGGCTCAAAGGAGTAGGGTGCCAGCCCCATATGCCACAGGTGGGGGGTTCAAACCCAGCCCCAGTTAGAAACTGCAAAAAATAAATAAATTAAATAAATAAAGTCTCTGGCTTCATAGATACTATAGCCTACTAAAAAAGACAACCTTTGAAAAAGAGTCATAAAATTCATGAATATTCTGCTAGGAAAAGGAACTTCTAGTGTATCAAGAAGGAATCTGGGAGTCGAGGCTTCACTTCCTATCTGAAGAAATGATGTTAAAACTAGACTTAAACAATGAATAGAAATTAGCTAGATAAGGAGACTGAAAGGTATGAAGGGATCTTTCAATAGCTTTGTAGAAAGTTAGAGGCAAGAAAAAATCCCTTAGGTCTGAGTCTTGAAAAAGTAGGGTAAGGAACAAGAAATATGAGTTTGGGAAAAAGAAGCCAGGCCTCAAAACAGAGAAGGGTCATTCACTGACATCTTTGAAAACAGTTAATGGATTATAGATAGGAAATGACATGATCAGATCTACACATGTATCTTTGAAGGATGACGACTGACTTCAACGTGAAACAGAGATTTGAAAGAGGCAAGACCAGTACAGAGGCCACGGATACAATAAAGCAGGGGAGAGAGAACAAAGATCCTAATGGGATAGTAGCAGGGAAATGGAAAGAAGTAAATAAATTCAAGAGAAAGTAACATGAGCTCAAGAGCCAGAGTCCCTGTGAGTCACAGCTGATGTGACCTGGGGCAACTTAGTTAAATTCACTGTAACTCGAAGACCATCTCTGTAACCAGTACCTACCAAAAAAATTTACTGAGATAGCCCAGGTGAAAAGCACCTTGAACAGTACCTCCCCCATGGGAAGGGCTTAATAAATGCTTAGTATTACCTAAGTGGTAGCCACTGATGAGACTTGGTGTACTTGAGAGGTGAGTTTCAGGGACAGGTTAGATCTGGATTTGACAACTACTTAGACAGTAGAATAGGAAATGAAAGAGGAGGCTTAAGGATTGAGATGACTAGTATGGTTTTTAAGTAAAAGACCTGGTGTAAACTCACAAAATCCTGCCTAGTACAACCCATAAGGATTCCAGTAATACTGTTAACTTTTTCTTTGTTTTCAGTACTATTACATTTTTAAATCCTATTTTTATATTCCTCGGTCATTTCAACAGCTATGGAAAAGGATAAGGCAGTAGCTTGTGTTAAAACCTGCCAAGCTGCGTAGAAGTTTTCCATTTGGTAATTTCAATACTTGTTTTATAACACTTTCTAGAATGTAGTATTCCAAATGATTTCAATTAAAAGTATTCTGAAACTGCATTTTGGGGGTAAAACTTAAAATTTGTGACACAAAGACTACTCTTATAATGCTTAAGTGTTTTATTCCGAATTTAAGCTCCTATTTTAAAAGCATTAATTTAATAATATTGATTGCCAGTAAACTATGAAATCTATAATAACCATATTTAGTATTTATAATATGTTAAGGACTGTTATGTGCTTTATACATATTAATATATTTATTTTTTATATCATAAAAATATATAAACTACTGCCCCTAGATATGACATCAAATGCACAAAAAACAAAAGAAAAAATAAACTGGACTTCATACAAATTAGAAACTTTTATGCTTCAAAGACACCATTAAGAAAGTGAAATGATAACCCACAGAATAAAGAAAAGTATCTGCAAATCACTTATCTGATCAGGGGCTGTAATAAAAATATATATATATTTTTGGGGACAAAGTCTCACTTTGCTGCCCCCAGTAGAGTGCTATGGCATCACAGCTCACAGCAACCTCAAACTCTTGGTCTCAAGCGATCCTCTTGTTTCAGCCTTCCAAGTAGCTGGGACTACAGGTGCCTGCCACAATGCCCAGCTATTTTTTAGAGACAAGGTCTCACTTTGGCTCGGGCTGGTCTCCAACCTGTGAGCTCAGGCAGTCCACCTGCCACAGCCTCCCAGAGTGCTGGGATTATAGGCGTGAGCCACCACACCCAGCCCTAAAAATATTTTTTAAAAACTCTTAAAACTCAGTAATAATGAGAAAAATAACCCAATTTAAAAATTGGCAAAGAAGGGCGGCACCTGTGGCTCAGTCGGAAGGGTACCAGCCCCATATACCGAGGGTGGCAGGTTCGAACCCAGCTCCGGCCGAACTGCAACAAAAAAAAATAGCCGGGCATTGTGGCGGGCGCCTGTAGTCCCAGCTACTCGGGAGGCTGAGGCAAGAGAATCGCTTAAGCCCGGGAGTTGGAGGTTGCTGTGAGCTGTGATGCCATGGCACTCTACCGAGGGCCATAAAGTGAAACTCTGTCTCTACAAAAAAAAAAGAAAAAAAAAATTGGCAAAGAATCTGAGTAGAAATATCTCCAAAATAAGATTTAATTGGCCATTTTTAGGCCAATAAGAACATGAGAAGATGCTCAGCATCATTAGCCACTGGGGCAATGCAAATCAAAGCCACGGATACTACCGCACATCCACCAGAAGGACTCTACTATATAATACAAAAGACAGCAACAAGTACCAGTGCAGGGGCGGAGAAATTAGACTTCTCATTCACTGTTGGTGGTAATGTAGTGTGTTAAAGCCAACTCTGGAAAAGAGTTTGGCCTTGATGGTTAAAGACAGACTTACCACATGACCCAGACAGTTACTGCATGAGTAGGATACATGCCAGAACAAAGAAAACATACACCCACACACAAATTTCTACATAGTGGGGCATGGTGGATATACCTGCAGCCCCAGCTGCTTAAGAGGGGAGGTGGGAGGATTGTTTTGAGTCCAGAGTTTGAGACCACAATAAGCTATGATCCTGCCACTGCCTGGGCAACAGTGAGACCCTCTCTCGGGGGGAGGGGAAGGAAGTTGTATACAAGTCCACAGCAGTAATTCTCATGGATAAATCTTGAAAACATTATGCTAATAGAAGAAACCAAACATTTAAAAATCACATATTGAACGATTCAATTTACACGACATACCCAGAGTAGGCCTATCTATAGAGATGGAATATGGATTAGTGGTTGTCCATGGCTGAGGAGGCTGAGGGAGCTGAGGGGGAACAGGGAGTAACACTGTGAGTTATGGTGGTTCCCTAACCTTTTTGGCACCAGGGGTCAGTTTCATGGAAGATGATTTTTTTTCTTTTTTTCCTTGAGACAGAGACATGTTGCCCCGGCTAGAGTACTGTGGTGTCAACTTAGCTTATAGCAACTCAAACTCCTGGACTCAAGTCCTCAACTCAAACTCCAATCCTCCTGCTTCAGCCTCCCAAATAGCTGGGACTACAGGTGCCCACCACGACGCCTAGCTAGCTTTTCTATTTTTGGTAGAAACAGGGTCTCACTCATGCTCAAGATGGTCTTGAACTCACCCTGACCTCCTGGAGTGCTAGGATTACAGGCAAGAGGCACCGTCCCCCTATGGAAGGTGATTTTTCCACAGGGCCAGGGGGCATTAGAGTCTCAAAAGGAGCACAGGACCTAGATGCCTCACGTGCATAGTTCACCGTAGAATCTGTGCTCCTATGACAACCTCTGACAGGAGGCAGAGCTCAGGCTCAGGCTGTGCTGCAGCCGATGGGGAGTGGCCCATTAAATAAAGATGAAGCTTCACTAGCTTGCACTCACTTCCTACTGTGCAAGTCCTAGTACCTAATAGACCACAGAATGTTCCTGGTACGCAGCCTGAGCCACCATGCCTGGGTTTGGGGGCCACAGAGTTACGGGGTTTCTTTTTATTGTGATAAACATGTTCTAAAATCAACTGTGGTGATGCTTATGCAAGTCTGTAAATATACAGATGGTACCCAATTTATATGAACTTTACAATGGGTTTATCAGTATGTAACCCTATTTTGAGTTGAGGAGCACTGGACTGAAACTGGTTCAACTTAAGATTTTTCAACAAATCTTATCAGGACATTACATGCATTTTTTACTTACAATAGCTTTATTGGAACACAATTTCACTATAAATTGAGAAGCTTCTATAGCAAAAAATCACTGAATTAGTAAACTGTATGGTAAGTGATCACCTCCACAAAGCTGCCCTTAAAAATAAGACATTATTTATTTTTTATTCTTTTCTTTTTTGAGACAGTGTAAAGCTGTTGCCCTGGGTAGAGTGCTGTGGCATCATAGCTCACAGCAACCTCTAACTCTTGGGCTCAAACGATCCTCTTGTCTCAGTTTTTCTATTTTTAGTAGAGATGGGGCTCTAACTCTTGCTCAGGCTGGTCTCGAACTCTTGAGCTCAAGTAATTCACCCATCTCGAACTCCCGGAATGCCATGGCATCACAGCTCACAGTAACCTCCAACTCTTGGGCTCGAGCGATCCTCTTCCTCAGTTTTTCTATTTTTAGTAGAGATGGGGTCTCACTTTTTGCTTAGGCTGGTCTCGAACTCGTGAGCTCAAGCAATTCACCTGCCTCGGCCTCCCAGAGTGCCAGGATTATAGGCATGAGCCACCATGCCTGGCCGATAGCATCTTTCCACATGAGCATCTTAATATTGAGTTTAGGGGGTTAGTAAACTTTCTCTATAAAGAATAGGACAGTAATTATTTTAGGCATGTGGGTCATACAACTATAGAAGAAGTTATATGGGCAGCGCCTGTGGCTCAGCGGGTAGGGCGCCGGTCCCATATGCCGGAGGTGGCGGGTTCAAACCCAGCCCCGGCCAAAAAAAAAAAAAAGAAGTTATAAATAATATGTAAACAAATTAGCAAGGTATTCTAATTAACACTTTATCAACTATGAAATATTCTTCTTAAACCATTCTTGGCTCACAGGCCACACAGAAACAAAGTGGCCTGGATTTGGCCTGTTTGCGAACCCCTAATCTAGTTGTACATTCTTAGTAACTTCACAAGAAATATATTTAAAGACCTGTTTTTCTCAATAAATTACATTTCAAAAATATGCCAATTTTATTACTTACTTGTAACTTGTCTCTTAAAGATTCCTTTTCTGCCATAATTCTTCTTAAGTCAGATAATGCAAGTTCTTTTTCCTTCTCCATAAGACTAACAATATTATGGGAGGTTGTAGTGAGGGTAGATCCCTGTCTTAGGGTTGACAATTCTTTCTGAGCCTTCAAAAATTAAGACGATATAGATAAAAAACACTTTGGATATGCTCCCAGTTAGAAAAGGCATACTGAACACATGTTACTTTCACTCTCTTCCCATATCCCAACAAAAATGAGTAAAATGATTAAAAAATAACAATAATAAAATCAAAAGTCAAGATCTAGGGAAGTGCCAGCCACAAAAATGTTGGAAAGGAGACAGCAGACATATAAGCAGATAACTGCAGATCCATGAAAGTTGAAGTTTAAGCCAAGAGGGAAAAAAGCCCAGTAGAAGATCAATTTGCATTGCAGAATCCCAAAAACACTCAAAGTGAAAAGAGGTCTTTTCAACTTTTTAACCAACATGTCTTCTCTTCAGCTCAAAGTAGCAGTAGGAATTCATGTTCTCATGGGCAAGGGAACAAAGCTAGGTGACAGACACAGTGCTTTATTCAGACTCGTCTTGCCCTCTACCAACTGATTTTGTAAATAGAGGGAAGCTTTACTGATTCCTTCTTTCCTAGAGTTTTTTCTCTAGAGGCCAAGTCCTTAATAACCAATGTATCAAAATAGTGGACATTAGCCACTGTTCTAGCAAACAGGTCCCAGTATGTCTGAATCCCAAGGATAAACCTGGCTTAGAGTGAGGCTGAGACCCGTTCCAGGTAGTTTTAGAAAAAGCAGACTACCTTTAAATGACTTGGCACATAGGCCAGAAAAGTAGAAGAATAAATACAGAAAAAAAAATAAGAGAAATCTCTGCTTCAGGAACAGGGTATTAGCAGAAACGATAACTTTTAATACTAATCATGAAGAAACAGCACAAGGTCCATATATTATAGTATTTTGAAGGATATATACCGGTTCCATTATAGTTAACTGGTTCTGTATTATCTGTTGGCTTAATTATAAATTTCTTACTTCATTATATAAGACGCTTAGATTATCTCTTTCTGCCGTCAATAATTTAACGTTAGACTGTATATCCTCCATATATTTTTCAAATTTTTCTAGCATACGCTGAAGTTCATCTCTTTCTCTTGTGATCATATGAATCTCTGAATTGTAATCACCCTGAAATATAATTAAAAACAGAAGTTATCATTTGTTATAATTATCACCACATGGTTGTCACAAGGATGCTGGTGATGAGACTGACTGAAAGATGGTAACAGAGAAAAAGAACACAAGTTCCTCTAATGTAATTAAGAACAGAATAGATAAGAATACTGGCAGTATTGGAGGAAATCTCCCAGCCTTTAAGTTCCTAAGAAGGGACTTAGGGGCTGGGAGCAATGGCTCACGCCTGTAATCCCAGCACTCTGGGAGGCCGAGATGGGTGGATTGTCTGAGCGCACGGGTTTGAGACCAGACTGAGCCAGAGAAAGACCCTGTCTCTAAAAATAGCTGGATGTTGTTGTGGCGCCTGTAGTCCCAGGTACTTGGGAGGCTGAGGCAAGAGAATTGCTTAAGCCCAAGAGTTTGAGGTTGCTGTGAGTTATGATGCCACTGCACTCTGCCAAGGGTGACAAGGTGAGGCTCTGTCTCAAAAAAAAAAAAAAAAAGGGGGGGGGTACTTAGCTGCCTGTGATAATACTTGATCAGATCGCTCAGTGGTCTTTCTCCTGGAATTGTTCATACTATTGGTACTTAAAATGTAACACCCAGACCAGAAGCATCAGGAGAGTTCAGGAAACTTGTAAGACATGTAAATTAGGAAGACCACCCAAGACCTACTTTGGGTGTAGGTCCAGAAACTATGCTTTCTCAAGCCCGTCAAGTGATTCTGAGACACTCCAATTTCTGAGAACCACTAGTTTACAATCTCCAGGAAAGGGATCAGGAGAGTATGTGTGTGCCTGCATATCCAGTGCAAGTAACTTAACAGCCTAGTACATTTACCAGTGTTTTCTGTGACTGAATCTAAAATGGATCTTCTAAGGACATCAATCCCCAACTAACTGTTCCAACCCTAGACCTACATGAGGTTTATTTTTACAATCAGATAAATGGTAAATATTTCTACCATACAGTGTATATTAAGGATGTTTGCTGAATAAGCAACTACTTCCAACATTTAAATAAGAACATGCCTACTATTTCAGAATATTCTTACAATTCAAAAGATCTACTATCTTCACTGCTATTGTGGAAAATAAAAATGATAAATGTAGATTTAGGATCTACAATTTCTTTCTTTTTTTTTGAGACAGAGTCTCAAGCTGTTGCCCTGGGTAGAGTCCCATGGCGTCATAGCTCACAGCAACCTCAAACTCTTGGGCTTAAGCAATCCCTCCCAAATAGCTGGGACTACAGGCACCCACATAACATCTGGCTGTTTTTCGGTTGCAGTTGTCATTGTTGTGTGGCAGGCCTGAGCTGGATTCAAACCTGCCAGTTCCAGTTTATCTGGCTGGCGCCTTAGCCGGCTGAGCTACAAGTGCCGAGCCAGGATCTACAATTTCTTGATGTTAAAGTATTAAATGTAGAAGCCCCGAGGAGAGATAATCTGATAATTTGGTACACTAGAAAGAATCCTGGCTTATACATCTGTAATGTACACACCACGGACAATATAGATTTGATGAATGGTAGATATTCATAGGGAACTCTTCAAGTGCTACTTGGAAGAAAGTTAAGTTCTCAGTTAAAAAGCAAAATCAAAGTGTAATGGTGAAGATTAGATATGCAACATCTTAAAGGGCATTATGTTTTATGGGATAAAGGCAGACTGGGGTTTCAGGACATAATCAAGGTTTAAATAACCATAAGATAAGTAACCTTATCTATATAAAATATCTTACAGAAAGTGAGTGGTCTGTACAGATTCTAGAAAAGGAGAGATTTGACAGTCTGTTTTCATTACTGTTTAGGTCTCAGCGTAAATGTCGCTTTCTCTAAGAAATCCTTCCAGATTCTCCAATCTAATTTAGATCTCTTTCTATATACTCTGATAGCATGCTGAACCTTTCCTGTACTTTCTTCAATAACACATATAACCGAGATTACAAAGTTATTTACATGATTCTATGCTTACTGTATGCCTGTACTACTAAAATTTAGGTCGTCTGAAGGCTCTACCAGCATCTGGTCTTGTTTATCATCTTCAGTGCCTACCATGACACCTGGTAAAATACATCAATTCCCTGAGTATTTACTGCCTTTCTTAAGCAAAAATTCTAACTCTTCTCTAGATATATCTGGTATGTAGCTGCTTCCATTAGTGCTAATGTATAACTGTTAGTAACTCCCTTTTCCCACTCTGTTATTCTCAAGACACCTAAGTGGCACGCACACACACATCATGTTGAAGGCTACTATTTCTCTGTATTCTGGGCCTCCTCCATAGCAGGCACTCTGTATCTATCTGACCTGAACCTAATTTTCTACCTACACATGGTTTACTCTGAACCAGCAAACAATAAAGAAATAAACCACTTACTGGGAACTAGTCACTGGATTCTTATACAAATGATCTCATTGACCAAAGGGTAAAAAGTTTCATGGTCTATTGTCCTGCCAGGTGACTATATTTAATAATGTATTATATATTTCAAACTTGCTAAAAGAATGTATTTTTAATATTCCCATTACAAAAAACAATTAAATTGGTCAGGTGATGGCTATGTTATTTAGCTTGACCAAATCTTTCTATAATAGACACTTAGATCAAAACATCACATCATACCCCCAAAATACACAAAATTATTATTTGTCAATTAAAAGTAAAGCAAAGTATCTCATTTAATATTCACAAGAGGCTGTAGTTACTTTCTCCACTTTGCAAATGAAGAAACCGAGGTTCCACAAAGTTAGGTAACCTGTCCAGGGTCATAAAGCCAGTTGGTAGAGTAGGAACCTGTATCAGTCCTCCACCTCCAAAGCACTTTCAAGGCTAAAGAGGACAGTATCCTCTCAATGCAGACAGACAACAGAGAAGTGATGCTAAAAACCACTGAATGTGAGAGTAACCTGGCCGTGCTATCTTCCCCTACTGATTGCCATGATTGATTCAGCTGACCTGGCTGGCTAGGGAGGGAGGTGTCCTCCTCCTCTCCCACCATTCCACGTGCATCCCTCCAGGAGCTGCACGCTTGGTCAAAGAGGATGACCTTCCCTGATACAAGAGGACCGTTCTTTGTTCAAGGATATACAAGTAGCCATGCTTCCTTACCAGAATGCCCTCAAAATGTCCTTTTTTATTAAGTTGTGACGATTCCAAGAAATTGTGCCTAATCGTCTGCCATAAAGCAGGGGTTGAAAACTTACAGCTACTATCAAATCTAGTCTTAGAGAAGTCCTTGTTGTTTGCCAACAAGTGTTTCTAAACACGTTGAAAACAACTAGTTCTAGGTGGAATATACACCTTCTAATTCCCAGCACTCACAACTGCTTTACACAACCCCCTCCACCATTTCACTCACATGCTTACTCACTGTCTCTAGCATTTGCTTACAATTTATTACTGGGGCTCTAAAATGCTCTGAATACTCTTGACTTTCTGAACTCTAAAAAATGAAGTGTTCATACCAGGTAACATAACATTTCAAGAAAGTTGAATGAGGGAAAATGTCTCTTCTAATTTTATCAGCACCATATCAATATCTCTCACTCATTTGTCTTTCAATTGTGAATCTATACCAAATAACTGAGAGATTAGAAGATTTGAGATCATTATGTACCTAGTGATATTTAATACTTGATTAAACTGATTAATCATTTTATAAAAGATTCTTCTACACAATGAAAACGATCAATTCATTTTCATAGTAAGCATATATGAAACTTAAAACAACTTAGTAACACAAATTAAGTTGCACTACCTTTTCTCACCAATTTATTCCACTTACAATAAATAACACGGCATAGTGTTTACAATAACAATTGTAAATAAAAATACAGTCATTAGCCAATGAGGTTAAAAAACAAAAGTCTAATCAGAAGACTCAAAATTGCTGGACAATGGACATAGAATCTTCAAGAAACATATGAGAGAAGTGGGAAATTCAGCCAAGTCTGAAATCGAATGTTTTGAGTTTAATGACTCCCTCTTAAATCCCAATTTTACCTAGTGTGTGGATAATCTAAGGCCATGTAAGCTTCAAGACTCCCATAGCTCCAAAGCTTAAAAAAAAGGAAAATAAAGAACTCAAATGAGATACTTGTCAAACATGGCAAATAAGACCTAAAATAGAGACACATGATTTTAATCTCTCATGAATCATGTCAACTTTAATTAATATATACTATGGGAGATGCAATTAGAAATTCATATACCAAGTGCACATCTTTAGAGTATTAACTTACAGATGTGGTTGTAGAAGACAAACAGAATAATCTGCCCAGACGACTTGCAGTTTCACCCATCTCCCATGTCGTATTAAATAGGGAAGATGCCTGCTCAGTAGAATGTGACATACCTTTCTGACTGGTCTAAGGACAGAAGTGATAGGAAGCCATGATACCGGTCATGTGGACAAAGCCACGCTGCTACAAGAGGGAAAATGCAGCCGATATAGAATGGAAATTCTAAAAAGACAGGACATAACTGGCAACATGAGGCCCTGGGTTCTGGAAGTCCAGAAGCAATTCTCCCACAGGTACTCAGCCTTCCCTTAATTTCTAGGTATCGGTATGTTACACTTTATTCTTAGGTAGTTTTCCTACTTAATGTTCCTACAGTACAGGTCATGGATGAAATCAAAATCAGGAATTTTGTAAATATGAACTTATATTTCATGTAATAAACTAGAAAAGTTTATTCATAGATACACTCTTGTCTTATCAATTACTCTTATAAAGAGATGTTACCTTCTCTGGTGTTCGACTTGAACTTTTTTCACGTGTATTGTAATGTATAGAGCAAGATCGTCGCTGTATTACATGCTGGAGTCGTTCTAGCTCTTTCTTATAATAATCTCGTTCTTCTTCTATACCTTTCAGAAACGTGTCTAAACGAGAAGGTGACCTGTCTCGACGTTTTATTCCATGTTCTAGTCTCATCCTTTCAACTTCCAAAGTTAGTTCTCTTTCTGCAAATTAAAGTGGTTAAATCTTAAAACAATGTAGTACATGTAGTGTTGATTAGCCAAGCAAATTATATTAATAATTTTCAGAATGAAAGCTACTAGAAATCATAAAACTGTTTTGTATATGGTCTACAAGATAAAGAAGGAAAAAAAAAAACAAAGCCAAAATTAAAAATCGAAACAAAGTCCAAATTAAGTTAAAGTTCTCATGTTTTGTCTTGTAACAGGATGGGTATTATTTAGCACTACAAGAGGAAGCAAAAATTACCATGTTGTACTTCCTAGGGACCTGAAAATGTTCTGAAAGAAAATATATCTAAATTAATGATAATATGTACAAATTTAACATTTAGTTTGAATACAGTATATACATAAAGACATCAAAACAAGTCATCTTTCTCCAAATGAGCATAATCATTATTTTTTATGAGTCAAAAGTAACTGCATACTGACAATTCATATATTACACAGTTCAACCTAAATTTATTTATGCTCATTGTAACTCTGAGGCATGTAATAATTTCCTGACTTATTCTGATTCACTCCCATCTCTTCTTTCATTCATTCAACAGGTGTATATTAAACATTTACCATATGCCCATCACTGGCTAAGGATTAAAATAAGAAAAGCATAACTAAGGTCAAATAGTTACTCTAATTATAGAAGGTTAAAAGCCAAATAGCCAGGCATTGTGGTGGGCGCCTGTGGTCCCAGCTGCTCGGGAGGCTGAGGCAAGAGAATCGCGTAAGCCCAAGAGTTAGAGGTTGCTGTGAGCCGTGTGACACCACGGCACTCTACCCGAGGGCGGTACAGTGAGACTCTGTCTCTACAAAAAAAAAAAAAAAAAAGAAGGTTATAAGCTACAAAAGGACATTGTGCAACAAACTGGAGGATGAACTGGCAAATTCCTCCCAAGAGTGAGGAAAGAAGAGGATAGTTAGAGAGTGGGAAAGAATGGATAATTGTGTTAAATGCTGAGAAATCAACTAAGGTGGCTTGGCACCTTTGGCTCAAGCGGCTAAGGCGCCAGCCACATACACCTGAGCTGGCGGGTCTGAATCCAGCCCAGACCCGCCAAACAATGATGGCTGCAACCAAAAAAATAGCCAGGCGTTGTGGCAGGCACCTGTAGTCCCAGCTACTTGGGAGGCAGAGGCAGGAGAATCGCTTGAGCCCAGGAGTTGGAGGTTGCTGTGAGCTGTGATGCCACAGCACTCTACGCAGGGCAACAGCTTGAGGCTCTGTCTCAAAAAAAAAGAAAAGAAATCAACTAAGGTACTGAATGAACAGCATCCGTTATATTTAGCATAATGGTGATGAATGATGACCTTAACAAGAGCAGCTGTACTGGTAAGGTGCCAAGAGAAGTCAACTAGAGTAGATGGAGGAGCTAAGTAAGGGTCACAGGTGATTGAGGACAAACAGCAAGTACAGATGACACTTTAAGATGCTGAAGCTAGGCTGGGCGTGGTGGCTCACAACTGTAATCCTGGCACTCTGGGAGGCCAAGGCAAAAGGATTCCTTGAGCTCAGGAGTCTGACAGCAGCCTGAGCAAGAGATATCCATCTCTACTAAAAACAGAAAAAATGAGCCAGACATTGTAGTAGAGGCCTGTAGTAGAGGGCGGTAGAGTGAGACCCTGTCTCTACAAAAAAAAAAAAAAAAAAGAAAAGCATTTGAAATGTTTCCTGCAGAGTGAGAGATCAAATACTAAAAGAAATGATGTAACATTTTCATGATACTGAGGGTTCTGTTGAGGTTGAGCACCATCAAATGTACAGTGCTATCAATGTGCCTGGTACGCACACAAGTGGTGCTTAGCTGCCCAGGTGTAAAAGTGCAGCGGGTTCAATTCATCCATGGCTGGGCATTTGGCAGAAGGATGCAGACAGGAGAAACAAGGGAGTTTGTTTGCAGCCGAGGAAGGATCAAACTGAAATGGGAGGCCACAGATAGCTATGAAAGGAAGAAAACTGTAAACTTTCATATATGATTCTAAGTACGTTAATATATTATATTAACCCATTTAATTGTCATAACAACCTTTGGGTGTCATCATTACCACTAAACACAGAAAACTAAAGCACAGACGTTATGTAAGGTGCTCAAGTTGACAGCTAGTAAGAGGAGAATGGGTCAAACAGATTATCTATGTGGATGCTGAAGGGCCAGGGATATCCTGTTCATTCAGCACAATGGACTCCTACTTCCCACGACACACAGAAAGTGACAGCACCAAGCTTCTACACTTGCCATGTCCTCTGCCTAGAAAACCTTCAGTTGGCTGGGTCTTGTATGAAGCCTTTCGATGAATCTTCAGCATATCTTCCCATTCTATTTTAAACTTCTCATCATCTAAAATTAACTTCTTCACTTGTGTATTACTAGTTTGTCTCCCTGGCATGAAAAAAGGCTTTGTAGGAGCAGAAACCCTGTGTATTTTGTATACCAGAATATATGCCAGCATCAAAAACAAAGCCTAGTTAATATGCCCAGTCAACAGGTGATTCACATGCCCTGGTTAAATGAAATGAATGAATTCACACTTGTTCTTTAAACCAAGTTATTTAGGACTGGTACCTGGCAGAAAGTTGGCCTATTTCAATTGTGTGTGTATACGTGAGTATTTTAAGATGATACAACTACTGTGTCTTCTTAAAAAGATTTCAATTTTTCACTATTTCAGAATGGCCTTCTTTTTGGTTTTAATTATCAATCTGTGTCACAGATGAATGTACTTCTATTGCAAAATATTCAAGCAGGCTTCCCCATATCAACTACTAGTCAAAATATAAAGAATTTTTAAGGTCATGGAGAGAAATTTCTACTACATCTAAAGTGCCTCATATGGTTTACAGTAAGCACTCAATAAATATTTACTGACAGAGTGAAAGATCACCTAAGAAAAATAACACAGCAAAAGAAAATCACAATCACTTTTAAGTTATCAACATTTTACATCTTACCTGTAACTGCAAAATTTTCCATTTTTTTGCTAAGTCTTTGCTTTTCTTGTTCAAGCTGATAAACAACAGTTTCCAGGTCTGATTTTATAAGGAGTTCCTCACTCAGTCTCTCCTTTTCTTTATTGCATAAGTTTAATTCCTGCCAATTTTAATCCTGTAATTAAGATTTCTAACAACTTTATAAAATATTATAGCACTTAGAAGTAAAAAGGTATCTTTGTAAACACATTTATATAACAATTCATGTATGTAGAGACAGTGTGTGCATATGTGTGTGTCCAAAAACTTTAAATTGGTCAAAAATATGGTTTCAACTAAAGTTAACAAAGTACCATAAGAGCCACACATCAACGTTTTTAGTGAATTAGATCTTATATTCTCTTCTGTTTAGCATATTGCCCTATTTTTTCTAAATGAGTTATGTACCTGTAGAATAAAACATTTTAAAGTTTATGTTTAAAAAGAAGGCAGAGGTCGGCACAGTGTAATGTGCCTACAGTTCCAGCTACTCAAGAGACAGGAGGACAGCTTGAAGCAGGTGTTGGGAGGCTGCAAAGCACTACAGTCAGCCCAGGGAATAGCCGCTCCAGCCTGGGCAACGCAGTGAGACTGTATTTCAAAAAATAAATAAATACATCTTACAGGGGTATTTGCGAAACTTGGTAAATGTAGAATGTAAATGTTTTGGCACAGTAACTGAGATAATGCCGGAAAGGCTATGTTAACCACTATGATAAAAATGTGTCAAATGGTTTATGAAGTAAGTGTATGATGCCCCATAATCATATCATTGTATACAGTTATGATTTAATAAAAAAATTAAAAAAAAAAATAAATAAATAAATAAATAAATAAATAAAAAACAGAAGAAGGCAGTAGGAAGACACAGCACTCTAAGTGTATCTGTGAGTACTGGTCCTTCTCTCAGCATCATCTGCACAGTGGAAAGAAGATCAGGATGCGGAGGGTTCACTGGCACACATGTGAAGTATTCTGCAGTGTTCAGCATATTTACCATAATAGTAAGAACTAACTAGATGTTAGTGCTAAAATCACCATTACTAACATTACTGGGAAAAATAAGAAAGGTCAGACAGTAACTACAGCAACATCTTACTGCCAGCTGACACAACTGAAACTTGTCACAGTTCTGAGATAAGCATCATGAATCACACTCAATATTTAGTGTGCATATAAACAGCAGTGAACAAACAACAAAAATCCCTGCCTGCATGGAGCATACGTTTTAGTGAAAACATCATCAAAACACCTACATTTATTGACACCATGAGGGAATGTTATAATATTTCTGAGACTCAAGAGTGCACATTTAGCAGATTTAGCTAACTCAGTTACTGTCAAACACTTGCTAAATTGAATCAAAAGGAAGCCATTGCGATATGCTGTTCAAAGTACATACAAAATCAGCAAGCATTTGAGTATCCATGTGTGCCGGCCTATTAGAAGGGCTTCTTTTTTAATTGACTTGTATCACCAGGACATTGGAGCTAGACTGTGTAAAAGAAAACTTGGAAATCAGTATTAGTGTTTTTTTTTCCCAATCTGATGGAAGACTCTTTCAATGGGCTATTCAAAAAATTCTCAAACTTTAGGTGACCACCGGTTTCTATCTGCCAGCAAGACGTTTTTTCTGCCAGTTCCAGACTGTAACACACGTCCAACCTGCAGCCCCTGGGTCACAAGCTGATTTTGTGAGGACTTCTTTTGCTTTTTGTGGTGTCTGATATCACAAGAAGTACGCAGAGACCTTTTTAGTGCTAACCAGCTTTTGTTAGTGTTTGTGTACTTACTATGTGTCCCATGTGTCCCAAGGTAATCCTTATTCCTCCAATGTTTGGCAGAGAGAAAAAAGGCTGGACCTTGTGTAGATCTATGTGCTATAGCGAGGCTCCTATTGAGATGTGTTTTTCATGAGAAGACTAACTGAACAAGTAATGTGACTAGGGAAAAGGTATCAACAAACAAAGCTGTCAAAACTGGAATGAGTACTTTTTATAATAGTTAATAAATATATCAAATAATTATCAATCTGATTTTAATAACCTACTGTAATGAGATTAAAGAATTATAAAAATATTAAATCGTATGTCCATCCAGCAGAGTATTATCTAGCCATAAAAACTATGAATACTGATGCATGCTGCACCACGCCTGAGCCTTGAAAACACTATGCTTGGTGAAAGATGGCAGACACAAAAGGCCACATATTACACAATTCCATTTATGTGGAATGGCAAGACATGTTGTCAGGAGCTCAGCAGCAAAATAAGGCACAAAAATGTTCTTATGAAAATGCTGGCAATCCACTCTTACCCCAACTTACCAGTTCAAGTTTTGCAACTGTTTCTTCAAGATCCCGCATTTCAAAGAATTTTCTTTTAATCTCTTTCTAGGAATAAAAAGCCTATTAGATAAATACCTAAAAGTCTAAGAAAACTTACCACTAAGTTACAATGCAAATAAGACAAAATAATTTTTTCAGTAACATATGTTCCTTCTCCCCAGTTGAGATCTGAGGCTTTAGCCCTAACAATTTCCATGAAGAGGCAAAATTGAGAATTCCCTTTAATCTTTTAATATCTCAAATGCTTACACGAACATATTTGTGGCATTTGAAGAGGGCTACTTGTAAATCTTGTAAGAATCTTGATTTTTTGAGTATATTTTACGGCACTGTCACTTCCTGATTTTCCTAACCTATTTGCTTTCTCCTCACCTTTTACCAACCTGAATCCTCCATATTACACCTGAGAGAGCAGAATGCCAGGATCTAAAATTTATACCCAACAGGAATCTATTGTTGAGCCAAGCTGTCACTCCTGAGCATTGCCAATGGGAAACAAGGAGCTGTGTTCAGTATGTTGTATGCATGAGCACAGAAGATGCAAAAGGAGGTGGAAAAAGAGAGGAACGAGACACAGGCATGTTACACTGAAACTAAAACCACAAAGAATTAAAACTGCACTAATCGTGTACTTTTTCAAGACTATTTTGGCGAGCGAGGGTTCCCTCTGAGATTCCATATGAATTTTGGAATTTTTTTCTGCAATTGGGATTTTGAAAAGTATTGCACTGAATCTGTAGGTCATCTTGGGTAGTACTGACACCTTAATAATATTACGTCTCACAATCTAAGGAAACACAATGTCTTTCCATTTATTTGTGTCTTCTTTAACTTCTTTCAGCAAGGTTTTATGGGTTTTCAAGTATACAGGGCTCTCACTTCATCAGTTAAGTTTATTCGCAAGTATTTTATTCTTTTTGATGCTATTGTAAATGGGATTATTTTCTTAATGTCATTTTTGGATCGTTCATTTCAGTGTATAAAAAAGCACCTAATTATTGTGTGTTGATTTGTATCCTGAGCTTCGCTGAATTCATTTATCAGTTCTCATTTGTGTGGAATCTTTAGGGTTTTCTACATATCAGATCATGTCATTGTGAAAAAAGATAATTTTACACATTTTTTGCAATTTGCATGCCTTTTATTTCTTTTTCTTGCCAACTGCTGTGGCTAGGACTTCCAGTAAGTACTTCATTGAATAGAAATGACAAGAGTGGGCTTCTTTACACTTTTAGCTTTTTACCATTGAGTAGGATGTTTGCTGTGGGCTTTTATTATATTGAGAGTTTCTTTTTATTCCACTAATAAGTGGGGATGACACTATACAAAATTAATTCAGTGACACAGAGCAATGGTCTTCAACTAGGTTATACCTACTCCTGAGATAACATGAAGACGTTCCAAGTATTATGAAAAACGATGATATGCACAAAGTTTTAAGGAACAATATATGGATCTTTCATCTGCATATACCATGTACAGTGCTTCTTAAAAATAATCTAAGAACGTGCTTGTGGTCTTGGTATCGTTTGACTTGTGCATTCCCATCATCCCTTCCACAGCTGCCTTTCTCTCACTGTTCAAAAAAAGCATGCAAGCATATCTCATTCACGACACAATGGTGTCTCACAATACTAACAAACTTTTGGAGCACCACATAAAAAGATAATATGAAATGTTGGAGTGGCCAAAGGCTTGAAATAAGACCCTATTTTCTCCCATTATGTTTCATTAAGAGATGTATTCCTAATAAAATTTTACTTTTGTAATTTAATAAATATTTATGAATATTTGTATTTATAACTTTAATTATTAATAATTGTAATAATACTATCCAAAGAAAAATGTTAATGCTTTGAAACTTACAGTCACAGAAAATTTTTACATATAAAAAATTTCAATTTAGGCTCAGTGCCCATACAAAGTGGTCACAGCGCCGGCAACATACACTGAGGCTGGTGAGCTGGAACCCAGCCCAGCCCAGCCCAGCTAAATAACAATGCCAACTACAACAAAAAAATAGCCAAGCGTTGTGGCGGGTGCCTGTAGTCCCAGCTACTTGGGAGGCTGAGGCAAGAGAATCGCTTAAGTCTAACAGTTTGAGGTTACTGCGAGCTATGACACAGCACTCTACTGAGGGCGACATAGTTGAGACTCTCTCTCAAAAAAAAAAAAAATTTTTTTTCAATTCATATGCTTTTTTTATTGCAGACGCATGATCACAAAAAGACATTTAAGGCTGTGCACCATGCCTCACGCCTGTAATCCTAGCACTCAGGAGGCTGAAGTAGGAGAACTGCTTGAGCTCAGTAGTTGGAGATCAGCCTGAGCAAGAGAAACTGGACTGAATTTAGTAATTAGTATTGGTGTTTGTTTTCAATATTACAGGAGACTCTTTCCACCACTATTAGCTAGGAGTGGTGGGGTGTGTGTGTCTGTTGTCCCAGGTACCTGGGAGGCTGAGGGCTGAGGCAGAAGGATCACGTGAGCCCAGGGGTTTGAGGGTGCTGTGAGCTATGATGCTACTGCACTCTAGCTGGTACAACAGAGAGAGCTCTTTCACTCAAAAAAAAAAAAAAAAAGACATTCAGTGAGGGCAAGAAGAAATAATTCTCAGAGAGCAAAAATTCTTTAAGAGGATCCCACTGACTGAGTTCTCAAAGTTCACATAGGTGAGCTGGTCGCTGCGTACACAGAAGCCACTTAAGACTTCATGGCCTGATTATATATTGATTTCATAACAGTATTGAGTGCATTGGGTATTTTTTTTTCAGGGGAGGGGAGGGAGGTAGATGGGTGGGGGAAGGGTCATCGGAGGGACCTCACCTACTGTGCATATTGGAAGGGTACATAAATATATTAAGAGTAGAGTATAAATGTCTAAACACAACAATTAAATAAGTGAGGTGAATGCTATGTTAACCAATTTGATGTAAACATTCCAAATGGTATATCAAATCAACACATTGTACCCCATAAATGCAGTAATGTACACAGTTATGATCTAATAAAAAAAAAGACTTCATGGAAAAAAAAAAAAGACATTCAAGTTACAATAGAATAAAATTTTGTGGGAGTTTCAAGAAGAAAGGTGACTTAAACTTATTGGATATAGTTAAAAGAATTGTGAGTCAACCTGATGTTAAGAGATTAGTACTTATAAGAGTGGAAATTTCATCCTTTCCATCTATTTAAACTTAAAGATGAAAAATGTTAGCTACCAAATGATTTTTTTCAGTACATAGTTTTAAAAACATCTTTAAAGGATTCTTGAGCAAGAAATGACATAGAGAACCAACTTTGGAAGTTCCCTCACAGTGTAGAGATCAAAGGACAGAGATGAAAATCTTGAAGAAAAACAGAATTGGCAGATCTATCCTAAGAGTAACAGTGCTTCAGAAAGATATTCAAACAACTAGAACAAATGCAATCACTTAGAGGGTACCAACAATAGTTTAGAAAATCTTGAACTGCCCAAACAAAGAAAATCCAAAAAATAAACCAAAAACCTGAATACGGGTATGAAAAGGTTTTGAGGGCACTGTGTGAGAACTGACGAGCTCTCCGCACAACCTGGACGTTCCCTTACCTTTGCTTCCCCCAGTTCTTGGTCAGCGGTCAGGAGCACTGCTTCTTTATGTCTTTCTAACTGCTGCGCTAGCTGATCTATTTCAGTTAATTCTTGGCAGAGTTTTTCATTTTTGTTACTTAAATTAACAACCTCAGATGTAACTGTTTCCTTGCTTTCCATAAGCTCTTGTATACGCTTCTCCAGGTCCTTATTGGCTTGCTGAAGAAAGTCAACCTATATTGAATTTATAATTTATAAGGTATGTGAGTTGGAAAATTATCCTAAATACTTACAAAATAATATTTCAAAAAAATTATGCTTTAAAAGATACAGCTATTTTGTATTTGCAAACTTAGTGGCTTAATGAAAATACATATCCTGGCTTTACTTTTCAAGCACAGAAAGGGGAAGAAATTTGTGTGAACTTTTTTCCAACACAGAGTTGCACTCCTATGACAAAAATATCATCATGATGATAATATTATTCTAGACTGTGTTGTCCAATATAGTAGCTATGAGGACCCACATGTGGCTCATGAGTGCTTGAAATGTGGTTAGTTCAAACTGAGATATGCTATAAGTGTAAAGTATACACAGAATTTCAAATACAATACAAAGAAAAAAATACGCATGTAAATTATAATACATATTATATGTAGCTCATCATGTTTCTATTGGACAGCACTGGGCTAGAGCTACTATTGATATTTTTTACTTATTCTACTCTGTTTGCTGCCCAGGCAGCTCTGACAGATCTAAATTTCTAAAGGTCACATATCATGCTGCGTGAACTCTCCTGCTCTTTTATCCTTGGGTCAAATACATGGCAAGAGAATTCACTATGTACGTAGATAAAAGTTAGGTGTTTGATTTTCATATATATTTTTAAATCATCCTTTAATGGAGACTTTGTCTCTATCAAATTTTTCCTATTACAAACAATACCTCAGTGAGCAAACCCTGCCACTTTTACAACCCATAGACCATTATAAGTACTCAGAATTTTACACGCTCAGTGTAATAGAGACAAAAGCCATTACCTGAATATTTAAATGAGCAATGAGTTTTTCATTGGCTTTATTTCTGGACTCCAGAGAGAGGACATCAGGGGAGCGACCACCGTCCAAAGCAACTGACAGTCGTTCTATCTCTCGTTCTCTTAGCTCAATCTAAGGACATAAAGCCATGCTGCCATTTAAAAAAATCTGGTTTTGAACAAAATGATTAACACTGAACAAACATTTATTTGGATATACTTTTTTCTTATCTACCACAATGTATGCAAGAGATAAACCTTCATATTTTTACCCACACAAACATGCACATATACACAGCAAAAATAACAGAAAATGTCAACACAAGTATTGTCAATACAACTTTTGTAAATATTTGTATTGAATAGGGTGGCACCTGTGGCTCAGTCGGTAGGGTGCCGGCCCCATATACCGAGGGTGGAGGGTTCAAACCCGGCCCCGGCCAAACTGCAACCAAAAAATAGCCGGGCGTTGTGGCGGGCGCCTGTAGTCCCAGCTACTCGGGAGGCTGAGGCAAGAGAATCGCTTAAGCCCAGGAGTTGGAGGTTGCTGTGAGCTGTGTGAGGCCACGGCACTCTACCGAGGGCCATAAAGTGAGACTCTGTCTCTACAAAAAAAAAAATATGTATTTGTATTGAATAGATTTCTTCCAATATAATTTTTCCTTATCTAAGAATTAGGCGAAGTGTATATAAAAAGAAACTTGCTAGCAAATTACATATATGCCAAAGTACTGGAACTGAGTCAGAACTACTTCAGTGGAATAAATGTGGAATAAAGGAATGATATAAGATACTAAGAAAAGTGAGTTGCCACTGAACCTCAACATTAAAAGGAATAAAAGGTGGGGAGAATTTAATTAACTATTATTTAGAAAACAGACATACAATCAAAAAGAATCACTACTAACCATGAACTGATTAATTTACATGCAAAAACTTGGAAAAACCCACATTTTCAAGTGTTGGTTTTCTTTCTCAAACAAAACAAAACAAAACATAACCTGAGAACAGAATCAGTCAATTCAACAACTGAGCACAGAGCTAGACCATGAATAAAATCTGGTCCCTGGGGCGGCGCCTGTGGCTCAGTGAGTAGGGCGCCGGCCCCATATACCGAGGGTGGCGGGTTCAAACCCAGCCCCGGCCAAACTGCAACAAAAAAACAGCCGGGCATTGTGGCGGGCGCCTGTAGTCCCAGCTGCTCCGGAGGCTGAAGCAAGAGAATCACATAAGCCCAAGAGCTGGAGGTTGCTGTGAGCCGTGTGACGCCACGGCACTCTACCGAGGGTGGTACAATGAGACTCTGTCTCTACAAAAAAAAAAAAAAAAAAAAAAATCTGGTCCCTGACTTTCGGGAACACACACCTTCACAGGAAAAACTAGCAAGTAAACCAATAATTGTTATCTAATATGGTATTCGAAGATAAAATTAAAAAAGGGAAATAAGCATAGGGCACCAAAGTAGTTAAGGGAATGAAGTACTTTACTGTGCACGGTATGAGTGTGCATGCAGAAATAGTGAAGGCTTTACCAAATAAGTAAGTGCAACTAAGTTATAAATGATGCTATAAAACAGATGGAAAGAGGGGTGTTCCAGGCAGTGACACAAAAGCATAAAACAACATGGCATGTCTGAGGCAGCAGAAATGGCTCAGTATGATGGGACAGTAATGTACAAGGAGACTAGTGGTTGATGATGAGTCTGAAGAATTAGGTGGAATCTAATGATGGTAACTCTGGACTGAAGGATGAATTTATAGTTTAAAAAACCTGAGGCAGGGAGACCTACTGCAAGAACGTAAGAGAGACAAGTGAGGCCTAAAATGAAACAGTGCTGTAGGGTAGAACAGAAGAAGCAAGTTTAATAAGTATTTAGGCAGAAGAATCGTGAGGTAAATGGTGTGCAAAGGCAAGAGAACGAGACATAGAAAGACTGCAGAATGTGAACCCGGACAGACGGTGATGCTACCAACGCAAGGAGAAAACAGCAGTGAAACAGTAATAACTACAAGAAATTGTTTGTTTTAATCAGAAAGGTCAAGCTATTGGTTCCAAAACCCTCAGGCCCCTCATAAAAATGATAAAAATCGGGCTCGGTGCCTGTGGCTCAAGTGGCTAAGGCGCCAGCCACATACATCTGAGCTGGCGGGTTCAAATCCAGCCCGGGGCCACCAAACAACAATGACGGCTGCAACCAAAAAATAGTCAGGCGTTGTGGCAGCTGCCTGTAGTCCCAGCTACTTGGGAGGTGTAGGCAGGAGAATCTCTTGAGCCCAGGAGTTGGAGGTTGCTGTGAGCTATGATGCAACAGCACTCTACCCAGGGTGACAGCTTGAGGCTCTGTCTCAAAAAAAAAAAAAAGATAAAGACTGGCCAGTTTATGTTCATAAAGTACTTGGAAAAAATGTGACAGAAGTATGATTATAAACTGAAAAATACCAGTAGCATTCAACTTATACATATTTGATATTTTCACCATCTCTTTATACAGTAAGCTTTTTGTTGACATTTATTATTATTTTATGGACTCCATTTTTGTCCAAATAATCTTCAAAGTATTTTACAAACAGTTATACCAATAGGTAAGTTACACCTATATTTTGTATGCACAGATCACTTCACTCCAAGAAAAAAAAAAAATGCAGTTATGTGCAAAAAATGAAAGATGTGTTACCAGGTTTAAACTTCAGGAAGCATATTAAGAAAGAAAGCCTGTCATTACTCACATCACGGTACAGCCAAGACTCCAATACAAAGTAGGAAAGAACGGAGCTTGCTATGGTTATATGACTTTGCATCTATTAATTTTCCTATTTATTCAGAAAGCTGTTTTAAGAGGTACTCGTGCTTATCGAGAAAACACATAGAAGAGTAACTTTCGAAAAGATTTATGCCAAAAATGACCAAATATGACTTTAAGAACCATAAAAATATAATTATAAAACAAAGCAAACTTCAATAAAATACCTACTGAGATGGAAATACTAATATGACTATAAAATCATATTTGGGAAGATAAATGATACATCTAAAAAAAAGCAAAATGACAAAACAGAACAAAAAGGGCGGCGCCTGTGGCTCAGTGAGTAGGGCGCCAGCCCCATATGCCGAGGGTGGCGGGTTCAAACCCAGCCCCGGCCAAACTGCAACCAAAAAATAGCCGGGCGTTGTGGCGGGCGCCTGTAGTCCCAGCTGCTTGGGAGGCTGAGGCAAGAGAATCGCGTAAGCCCAAGAGTAAAGAGGTTGCTGTGAGCGGTGTGACGCCACGGCACTCTACCCGAGGGCGGTACAGTGAGACTCTGTCTCTACAAAAAAAAAAAAAAAAAAAAAAAAAACAGAACAAAAAAATACTTTATCTCAAAGACTACTGACAGAAATGGACTAAGTGCTCTAAAGCCATACTGGTCATTAACTTTATTAACAAACTGAATTTAAAAAAAAAGATAAAAGCTGTCAAGCTCAGTACCAATAATATCAAATGCAACCCAATTCTATTTGCAATTTCAGCATATCCATCTCAATCCCTCCTATGCAAGTAAATTAAAATCCTACCTGCTTGCTGTAATCTAGCACTCCATTTTCCATCGCTGCTAACTTTTCTTGTAACTGGTGGACTTCCTGTTGAAGTTCTTGAATCCTGAAACACATTTACAACCAACGCCAGTGTTATTTTCTTAAGAAATACAAAATAACGTGAAAGAAAACTAGATGGGTTATTTTATAAATTCCATCCTTTCTGCTTCTCAGCAAGATCTGAGGCACTGTGCCAAGGGTCCCAAAGTCCATGTAAAATATAGCACATCAGTTTGGCGACCATAGCACAGTGGTTACGGCATCAACTACATACACAGAGGCTGGCGGATTCAAACCCAGCCTGGGCCTGCTAAAACAACAGTAACAACTGCAACAACAACAAAAATACCCAGGCGTTGTGGTGGGTGCCTGTAGTCCCAACTCCTCGGGAGGCTGAGGCAAGAGAATTGCTTAAACCCAAGTGTTTGAAGTTGCTATGAGCTGTGACCCCACAGCACTCTAGTGAGGGTGACAAAGTGAGACTATGTCTTAAAATATATATATATATATATATACACACACATATAGCACATCATTGTGGACAGTCAATTTTATGAGTGTAGATAAAAACTGTGTGGTAAATAATTTGAAATTCAAAATACTATGCAATGAAATACCTTACTATTTCATTTTGATCCTCAGGGACAAACTCTCGAAAGCATTGCCGCCAACTCTTAAGTTCAGAAAACTGAAGGTCTAGTCCAAAATTCACAACATTAAGTGAAATAAGAAACTAAAACTGTGGCTCGGCGCCTGTAGCTCAAGGGGCTAAGGCGCCAGCCACATACACCTGAGCTGGCAAGTTCGAATCCAACCTGGGCCTGCCAAACAACAATGACAACTACAACCAAAAATTGGCCAGGTGTTGGGGCGGGTTCCTGTAGTCCCGGCTACTTGGGAGGCTGAGGCAAGAGAACCACTTGAGCCCAGGAGTTGGAGGTTGCTATGAGCTGTGATGCCACTGCACTCTACCCAGTGTAATAGCTTGAGGCTCAGTCTCAAAAAAAAGAAAAAAAAAATACTAAGTGTTTATCTTGACACTAATCAACCTTGTATTATCTAACTGACTACTCTGCAAATCTAAAGAGAAGGAAAATATACAGTAATGCTCTAATTTTCCCAATAACTATAATAAAAAAAACTCTTCATTCTGGAACTTGTTCATTCTCACAGAATCAAGATTTGCCCAAACTATGGGAATTCTCCAAGTATTCCAATATATTTGTACTATATAAATATGACATAATCCACTTTCATACTAGAAAGACGAAGCCTGAAACCAGGTCTGCCTTTAAGAAACATTTTCCATGGAGGAGAATAAATGAGGCTGGATACAGCTTGTCCCTACTATTACCGGAACCAAAGTTTTCACTCATCTAGGTTTAGGAGAAAAGTGGGTAAGCAACTGCACTCCTAGAAATGCAGGACTGAATGCCAACAAAATGTGCATTTGTCAACTAATGGGAACAAGATAATCAAAAGAAATTATGCAGCCCAATTAACTCCTTAAATAATAGTAACAAACAGTCTGAAAGGTCCTAGATTATAATTTTAACAAAAGAATAAGACAAAGTATTTCAGGGTTAAGGCCAGATAACTATATAAATACAGGTATATAATATACTGTGAGAATAAGCAAAGAGAACCTAATTGGAAACTTTTTTTTTAGATTATTATACTGAGATGATAAACTAAAAAAAAATCCCCAAATCCTCTATATAATCTACAAAATAAAAAGTTATCTGGTAGCACCCACAGCTCAGTGGGTACAGCACTGGCCATATACATTGAGGCTGGAGGGTTTGAACCCAGCCCGGGCCAGCTAAAACAACAACGACAGCTGCAACAACAAAAAAAACCAAAATAAAATAAAGTAAAAAAAATAAAAATAGCCAGATGTTGTGGCAGGTGCCTGTAGTCCCAGGTACTTGGGAGGCTGAGGCAAGAGAATTGCTTAAGCCCAGGAGTTTGAGGTTGCTGTGAGCTGTGACGCCACAGTACTCTACCTACCGAGGGCAAAAAAAGTTATCTGCATCAACTGTTTCCACTAGTGTATTCCACAGTTCAAAATGCTTCCGCAGCTGGCACGGCAGAGGCTGTCACTAGTGCTTGCTCCCTCCTTTAAATACCTTACCACTTTCTTAATGGCATTTGTGTATTTCTCTTGTCTCAACTACACTACTGGACGGCAAGCTTCTCAAAGGCAGCAACACTAATTTATCTATCTTTACATCCTCACTATATACAGTGCCCTCCGTCTAGGCGGCTTTATGAAGCATCAATTAAATAGAATTTATATGTGATTCCAATTTTAAGGAAATAGAAAACATGAACCTAGAGAAGGAAACAAGAATTTCAAATCTAGTTATAAATCTATTCATGTCCAACTAGCATTTGACAGAAGTGTGAAGTAATACAGGTTCTGGAAAAGATAACAGCCAGAATTGGTAGCCTGTGGTTCCAGCTACTTGTGAACCAGAGGCAGGAGGATTGCTTAAGTTTAGGGGATCAAGGCTGCAGTGAGCTATGATTGCACCACTGCACCCCAGCCTGGGCAACAGAGAAAGACTGTATCTTTTTAAAAAAAGACAACTCTTACTTAAAGATGTAAGAGCTACAAAGCTTTCAAAGCTACTCTACTGAAAGAGCTTCTAAATTATTTGAAGGCAAGTATGGATGGAAACCTCAGATATACTACTTATTTGAAATCAAAGTTTCAAAACAAGTAAAAACACTGTATATCTTTCAGAAAATATTTATTGAGCGCTTGTGAAAAATTTTCTGCTAAAGGCTGGATATTTAACAAGACAAAGTTGTTCTATCAAGAAACTTACCAATAATGAAGTAATCACTTAACACAAGCCAACAAAAACTTATTTAAAGCACCTGTTATCAGCCACTTGCAGGAGATCTGCAATGTAAGGGTCATCTGGCTGGGGAACTGGATAGGAACTGACTTCAGAGGGAGGAACTGGTTCATCAATTTGCATACGCTGACGCCTAAAAGCAATGCTTCTTTTCTTGCCACCTAAAAAAATAAGTGAGCATCTTAAAAAATTACAAAGATGAACAATGCCTCAGAATCAGATAGTCCAGGTTAATGTTTTGTTATAAAGTATGTCTCTAGCTCAGATTACACACCGATAAAATATTTTCTCCTTTACATGTAAATACCCACCCTTGTCTTTAACCAAACAATGCATTCTTGACAATCTCAACAAGACATTGTTATAAAACAACTTTTACATGTCTGCATTCTTGGTACATACAGCCATACGGCATTTTACTGTGCTAGGCATTGCTGCACTTCACAGATGCTGCATTTTTTTTTTTTTTACAAAGTGAAGGCATGTGGCAACTGCAGGAAGCAAGTCTATCCATGCCATTTTCCAACGGCATGTGCTCGTGTTTCTGTGTCATAGTTTGGTAATTCTCACCATTGTTCAAAGTTTTTCATTATTATAATTTCTGTAATGGTGATCTTTGATGCTACTATTGTAAATGTTTTAGAGAGCTATGAACCTGGCCTGTATAAGACAGTGAACTTAATTGATACAGGCTGTGCACATCCTGACTGCTCCACTGGCCGTTCCCCTGCCTCTTTCCCTTTCCTTGGGCCTCCCTATTCTCTGAAACACAACAATACCAAAATTAGGCCAATCACAACCCTATAAAGGCCTCTAAAGTGTTTAAGTGAAAAGAAGTCACACATCTCTCTCCTGAAATCAAAAGCTTGAAATGATGAAGTTTAGTGAGGAAGGCATATCAAAAGCCAAGACAGGCCATAAGCCAGGCCTTCCCCACAGAACAGTTAGCCAAGATGTGAATGTAAAGGAAAAGCTCTTGAAGGAAGTTAAAAGTGCTACTTCAGTGAACACACAAAATGATCAGAAAGCAATGGAGAAAGTTTTAGGGGTGTGGACAGATCAAACCAGCCATAATATTCCCCTCACCAAAGCCTAATCCAGAGCAAGGACCTCTCTTGGATTCTATAAAGCAGTGGTTCTCAACCGTCCTAACACCACAATGTATTTTCATTGTTAAAAAGGGGTCGCGATTGGGTGGCACCTGTGGCTCAAAGGGATAGAGCACCAGTCCCATATGCTAGAGGTGGTGGGTTCAAACCCAACCCTGGCCAAAAACTACAAAAAAAAAAAAAAAGGGGTCGCGATCCACAGGTTGAGAACAGCTGGTATAAAAGCTGAGAGGGGTGAGAAAGCTGCAGAGGAACAGCTGGAAGCTGGTAGAGGTTGGAACACGAGGTTTAAAGGAAGAACCCAACCCCATAACGTACAAGGGCAAGTTGAAGCAGCAAGTGCTGATGGAGAAGCTACAGCAAGTTACCCAGATCTAGACAGGATCAGTGATGAAGGTGGCTACACTACACAACAGACGAGTGTAGATGAAACGGCCTTCTATTGGAAAAAGATACTATCTAGGGCTTTCATAGCTAGAGAAGTTAACGCCTGGCTGCCAAGGGCAGACTAACTTTCTTCTAAGTGGGTAACACAGCCGGTGACTTTAAGTTGAAGCCAGTTCTCACTTACTATTCTGAAAATTCTAGGGCTCTGAAAACTTAGGCTCAATCGACTCTGCCTACGCTCTATAAATGAACAACAAAGCCTAGATGACACACATCTGCCACAGCATGGTTTACTGAATATTTTAGGCCCAGTATTAAAACCTACTATGCAGAAAAAAAAGATTCCTTTCAACATATTACTATTCATTGATCATGTACAAGGATTTGAATTTTTTTTCCATGCCTGCTAACACAACATCCACTTTGCATGGATCAAGGAATAATTTCAACTTTCAAGTCTTGTTATTTAAGAAATACATGTATTTCATAAGGCTATAGCTGCCAATGACAGTGACTCCTCTGATGGAACTGGGCAAAGTAAATTGAAAACCTTCTGGACAGGATTCACCATCTAGACAGTAAGAACATTCATGATTCATCAGAGTTTGGAAGAATTTGGTTCTAAGCCTCACGGATGTCTTCGAGGGGTTCAGGGTGTCAGAGGAGGAAGTCACTGCAGACATGGTGGAAAATGTAAGAGAACCAGAATTAGAAGTGCAGACTGATGATATAATTAAATTGAAGCAATCTCATGATAAAATTTGAATGGTTAAGAAGTTGCTTCCTGGGCGGCGCCTGTGGCTCAAGGAGTAGGGTGCCGGTCCCATATGCCAGAGGTGGCGGGTTCAAACCCAGCCCTGGCCAAAAAAAAAAAAAAAAAAAAAAAAAAAAAGAAGTTGCTTCTTATGGATGAGCAAAGAAAGTAGTTTCTTGAGATGCAATCTACTCCTGGTAAAAATTCTGTGAGCACTGCTGACATGACCACTTAGACACTTATTACAGAAACTTAGTTAATAAAGCAGAGGGAGAGGTGGAGAGGATTGAGTCCAATTTTGAAATAAGTTTTCCTGTGGGTAAGATGCTATCAAATAGTATCACATGACACAAAGAAACCTTTCATGAAAGGAAGAGGCAATTCATGCAGTGAACTTCATTGTTGTCTTACTTGAAGAAATGCCACAGCTACCTCAACTTTCGGCAACTACCACCCTGGTCAGTCAGCAAACATCATCATCAAGTCAAAAATCCTCCACCAGCAAAAAGATTACTGAAGACATCCTGAAGATGATCATTACCATTTGTTAGCAATAAAGCCTTTTTGGGGGGAGGGTGGAAAGGGACAGTAAGAACATTCATGATTCATGAATCATGCCGCCACAGTACAGTGGCATCATCATAGCTCACTACAACCTCAAACTTGTGGGCTCAAGAGATCCTCCTGCTTCAGCCTCCCAAAGTGCTAGGATTGTAAGCATGAGCCACTACACAAACCCCCAAAGCACTTTTTAATTAAGGTCTGTACATTTTCTAGACATAATTATAGTTAACACACTACAGTACAGTCTAGACATAACTTTTACATGTACTGGGGAAGAAAATAATGTGCACAGCTCACTTTATTACAGGATTCACTTCAATGCAGTGGGTTGCAATGGAATCTGCAGTACCTCCAAGACACGTCTATCTGCTGAGATTCAATCTGTTCCTCCACTAGATGAGGATGAGACTTTGGCAAGAAGAAAAGCTGAGCGTGCCTTGTGGTATTTGGTATTATGAGCTCAAGAAATCATTACTAGCAGAAAGCTGTCAAACAAGGAGCTTACGGCAGTGAGAAAAATATACACACTAAAAATACACACTTAGGAGAAAGGGGAACACTTGTACACTGTGGGTGGGAACGTAAAGTAGTGCATCCACTGTGAAAAACTGGATGGAGGTTTCTGAGAAAAGTAAAAGTAGAACCAGCAATCTCATATATCCTCTTATCTTAAAGGAAAGGAAATTAGGGTATTTAAAAGATAGCTGCACTCCCAATATTTATTGCAGCACTATTCTTAATAGCCAGGAAATAGAATCAACAATAAGTGTATAAAGAAAATGTGGTATGGGCGGTGCCTGTGGTTCAAGGAATAGGTCCCATATGCCAGAGGTGGCGGGTTCAAACCCAGCCCCGGCCAAAAACCAAAAAAAAAAAAAAAAAGAAAAAAAAATGAGGTATATATGAACACTGGGATATTATTCACCCATAAAAAAGAATGAAATTCTTTTTGCAGCAACATGGATGAAACTGGAGGTCATCATGTTAACTGAAATAAGCCAGGAAGTGAAAAATAACTGTCACCTGCTCTCACTCATAGGAGGCGGCTAAAAAAGTGGATCTCACAGAGGTAGACAGTTGATTGGTGGTTACTAGGAGCTGGGAAGTGAAGTGCAGAGGATCAAGAAAGGTTGATTAAGGGGCACAAAAACACAGAAGCAATAAATTCTACTATTTGACTGTACAGGTGGAAAATTACAGTTAACAATTCATTGTATACTTTAAAATAGCTACGAGAGAAGAACTGCAATGTACCCAACACAAGGATACATGTCTGAGGTAATGGATATCTCAGTTACCCTGATTTGATCATTAAACAATATACGCTCCCATCAAAATATCACACGTACATCCAAAATATGTACAACTATTATATATCAATTTTAAAAAAGATGATTATTTAGTAATGTCAAAAGATCAGATGACTGAAATTTTAAGCAGCAAAATTAGAATAGAAGGGAATGTCTTTGGTAATACAAAGCCATGCTATAATGTGAATTAGCAGGGAATATTTTCTTAATTTTTGTTAATTAAGTACCAGGAGTAAATTTTTGTATGGGTAGATATACTATATTGTCTTGGTCTACAACACATCAATAGGCTGAGTACAGTGGCTCATGCCTGTAATCCTACCATTCTGGGAGGCTGAGGCGGATGGATGGCCTGAGCTCAGGAATTTAAGACTAGCCTGAGCAAGAGCAAGCCCCCCTTTCCAATAAAAAAAAAAAAAAAAAAATAGAAAAACTAGCCCGGCGTTATAGTGGGTACCTGTAGTTCCAGCTACTTGGAGACAGTGGCAAGAGGATCGCTTGAGCCCAAAAGTTGGAGGTTGCTGCGAGCTATGAAGCACTCTACCAAGAGTGACACAGTGAGACTGGGTCTCAAAAGACAAAAACAAACAAAACCTCCCTCAAATTGATAATTTACTTTTTTAACCATCATGCCAAGATCAGAGGAACACTTGAAAAATTAAAAATCCTCATGAAGAGCAAACATAATTCACAATTTTGTCTAAGGTAGAATTCCAGCAAATGTGTACACTCCTGTCTCCAGTTTTAAGGATGAAGGAATTGAGCAGAGGCTGTTCCGGGGCAGCTTGTACTCTGCATCTCAACAGAGCTAACCACTTCCTTCTTCCTTTACCTCAGGCCTTTCCTCCCTGCTTGATCCCTCTGTTTCTTTCAAAAACTCTCTTCTTCTTTTCTAGTCCCTTAAATACAGCTTCCCTACAGTCTGGCTTTGGTTCTTTTCCGTTCCCAGGCTACGTAAGCTGACTAGATAATTCCTACCACATCCCTAAACTCCAGTGACTCTTAAATTGCAATCTCCATCTGGGTACACACTTCTGAGAACAGATTTACTCATTCCACTGGTTACTGAAAGTTTCAGCATGAACATTCTGTGGGTATAACATACTCAACACATTCAAAAGTAGACTCCACTCCATTTTCCACACTCTCTATCTTCAGAAACAGTACCGCCATCCACTCACTAATCCACTTACAACAGAAATCTGGGAATGCTTCTACTTAGCAAATCTATCACATTCAATTGCTAAATTCTATAATTTACACATCTTGCATCTCTCCTGAATCTGCCCCACCATTTGCTCAGGAAACCTGATTATTCTGTTTTTTACCTTAATCTTCTACTTACTTTCTGAGATCCTCCCACTTTCACCACCTTTTCTGCCCTTGGCTCCCAGCCCCTGTGGCCATCTCATGTCCTATGCAATCTCAAACCCCACAGATTCCTCCTAACCTGGACCTCACAGTTCTAATCCCTTCGCTGTCAAAAATCTCCTCTCCACTCAGCTACAGGCACACAATAACACGACTGTGGTCTAGACTTTGTCATCATCACCACTGTACCAACCTCAACACTGAAACTCCCTTTTGACTGCAAACTTCACTCTAATCAAATTACTTCCGGTCCTCACTGTGCTCTTTAATCCCTGTCTCTATCCAGGCTCACAATCTGACGGCCTCCTGTGTCTCACTTACATTCATGATCTTGATCCCAAAGTTTCCGTGATCTTGATACTAGTATTGGAGATTCCTTCACCACCTGCTGAACCACCACCAACTTTGGATAGGGCCCATCGCTTCCTTTTTTTTGCTCTACAACTACTTAGTGCTAAAAATAGATAAACTAAGAAAGTATATGATTTCCAAATTCTTTGAATTATCAATTACTTTTATGACTGAAGTAATAATAATGATAATTATTACAGAAAAAAGAATTAAAAATCGTGATTAGCAAAATAAAACTTTGGGCATTAAAATTAGGCCACTTGTATCTAAAGAGCTATTACTATCTAAGTTTCTACACACAAGTATAAAATATTACCTGAGTCTTGAGAAATAAATCAAAAACTTACCGAATATAGCTATCCATTTCTATCTACCTATCTTTCTATTTGTCTCTATCTTAGAGACATGGTCTCACTGTTGCCCAAGGTAGAGTGCAATGGCCTGATCATAGATCATTGTAACCTCAAATTCCTGTGCTCAAGCCATCTTAGTCTCTCAGCCTCCTAAGTAGATAAGACTATATATAGGCACATACCACCACACCCAGCTAAAACTTTTCAAATTCAAATGTCTGGGAATGAAAATCCAAAGTCCTTTTTCAGTCAACAGCTGTAGTTATCTTTAAAAGGTTAAATGTGTATAATTTGTTTTCAAAAGGAACGGACTTACCTGGAGTTTGTACCACAGCTTGCAAATTCTTTTCTTGAAGTTGTTGAATTTTTTCATTCTTAGCTTTGCTCTCTTTCTCCAAAAGTTTGAGTTTATGAACATATTGGTTATTTAGAAATTTGAGATCAGCTGTTTCACGTGTATTCTTCTTCAGTGTAGTTTTCAACTCTTAAAATGAAAAAGATTCAAATGTTACTTTATCTTATTTTATTATTTTTGAGAAAGAGTCTCACTCTGTAGCCCTGGGTAGAGTGCTTTGGCATCATCATAGCTCACAGCAACCTCCAACTCTTGGGCTCAAAAGTTTCTCTTGCTTCAGCCTTCTCAGTAGCTGGGACTACAAATGCTTAGCTAATACTTTTTCTATTTTAATAGGGACGGTGTCTTGCTCTTGCTCAGGCTGGTCTCAAACTCCAGAGTCCAAGCAATCCACCCACCTCAGCCTCCCAGGGTACTAGGATTACAGGTCTGAGCTACCATACCCTGCCTTTATTTTATTTTTTAAAAGACAGGCTCTTACTCTGTCACACAGGCTAGAATGCAGTGGCATGATCATAGCTCACTGCAACCTTGAACTTCTGGGCCTTAACAATCCTGCCTCAGTCTCTCAAGTAGCTGGGACTACAGACACATACCACCATGCCTGGTTAATTTTTCTACTTTTTGTAGAGATGGAGTCTCACCATGTACCAGGTTGATTTATTGATCTTCAAAATAGTCTTAGAGGCAACGCACAGTAGTTCATGTCTATAAACTCAGCATTTTAGGAGGCTAAGGTAGGGGAATTGCTGAAAGCTGGGAGTTCAAGACCCAGCAGGGCAACATAGCCAGACTCTCTTTAGCAAAAAAATCTATTCTTAACTTTTTTATTTTAAAATCAGGAAATCCATGTTTTTAAAGTTAACAAAATATAAAAAGTCGTATCAATTTGAAAGGGTCCACCTAGGCTTGGCACCCATAGCACAGTGGTTGTGGCGCCAGTCACATACACAGAGGCAGGCGGGTTCGAACCTGGCCCAGGCCAGCTAAACAATGACAACTACAACAAAAAATAACCAGGCGTTGTGGCGGGCGTCTGTAGTCCCAGCTACTTGGGAGGCTAAGGCAAGAGAATTGCTTATGCTCGAGAGTTTGAGGTTGCTGTGAGCTGTAACGCCACAGCACTCTACCAAGGGCAACATAGTGAGACTCTGTCTAAAAAGAAAAAATGATCCCATTGTACCTCTCTGCTCGAAAACCAACTATTAAACAATCAGAGTGATACAAAGCTTTCACCTTACTTCATATTTTTATTTTCAGTAAGAGAAAAAAACAAAAGCTATTTTAAGAACATTTCTTCAGTTACAGCATTTCATATTCTCTGTAGCAATTTTAATTCTAAAAATCTCATCCACATATTTATTTTCCTCTCCAGGAACTCTTCAACACACTCCACATTCACAGTATTTCGGGAGCTATTAGTAGAAGGGCTACTGTATTTTCTAGTCAATAGTTTTAAAATTAGACCTTAGCCTTTCCTAAATACAAAACAAAAATGGTAAAGATCTTACATGCTAAAAATTACCAAATTTTCATTTACCTTTAATGTGTTGCTCTGAGTGTTCTCTCAGTTTCATTAACTCCAGGTATAATTCATTATTTTCCCTACTCAATCTTGTATTTTCAAGTTTATAAGGTTCCAGAACAAAATCAAAATTGGCACTGTCTTTTTCAGCTTTCACAGTAGATAATTTTGACTGTCGAAGGCTTTCTGTTGTATGAACTAGGTCACTAAAATTAAAAGACAAAAAATGTAAATACAAGGAAACATCGCATTAACTTTCTAGTAACTAAAAACATATTCTTAAAATACAGACACGAGGTGCAGAATGACATTTCAGTCAAGAACAAATATCACAGAAGATGGTGGCCCCATCAGATTACAATGAAGCTAAAAATTCCTATTCATTACTCACAGCTGATAGAAGGTTGTAGCATGACACTGTTACCTTTTCTGTGTTTACATATATTTAGGTATAAAAACACTTACCACTAGGGCGGCGCCTGTGGCTCAAAGGGGAAGGGCACGGGTCCCATATGCTGGAGGTGCCGGGTTCAAACCCAGCCCTGGCCAAAAACCACACACACACACACACACACACAAAATAAATAAATAAATAATAAAAAATTAAAAAAAAAAAAAAAAAACACTTACCACTGTGTTACAACGGCCTACGGTATTCCATATAGTAACAGGCTGTAAAGGTTTGTAGTCTATAAGCAATAAGCTATACCATGCTGTCTAGGTGTGTAGAAGGTGATATCATCTAGGTTATGTAAGTACACTCTAGATGCTTGCGCAAAGATGAAATTGCCTGAAGACACATTTTCAGAATGCATACTCATTGTTAAGTGGCACATGACTATGTTAATGTGAAATGAGATCAAAATTTTGAATTAGAATTTTTCCAAGGTATCAGGAGGTCCTGAAAAACTTCCCAAAACAAGATTATTAAATACATACATGTTAGAATCATCTTTGGATCTCCCCTCTTGTTCACGCCCTATGTCCAATTAGTCACCTAATCCTATGGAATCTGTGAGATTTGATTATTAAGCAAATATCTGAGTGTCTCCTACGTGCTAAGCCTTAGAAGCACAATCAATAAGATATAGTGCCTCACCTCTAAGACCACAGACCTGTTTACTCAGTAAATATTTATTGAGCAGGGAACACAAAAAAGCCTTACCATCAGGGAGCTTTTTGACAGTTTGTCATAAAATTACGATAACATGACAAACTCAACAAATACTTCAGTGCCCACTGTATGTTCAACCTGTCCATATAGAGTGACAAAGTCAGTTTCTGGTCTCACGGAGTTTGCATTCCAAAAGAATCAAAAACAAGTTTCAATGATGACATGTAGTTAAGGTAACAAGTAACAAATGTAAAAGAGTCCTGGAAGACACAGAAACCGAGACACTAACCAGGCCCAATGGCAAGGGAAGAGAGAGAAAAGAAAGGAACCCTACAGGCAGATGGAGCAGCACACAGGGACCAAAGGTGAGGGCACACACATATGTATTCAGGACGCTTCAAGTGGTTTAACACATGGGAGATGAAGCTGCATGAAGCTGTAGGAGAAGCAGGAACTAGATCACGAAGGGCTCAGGGGGCCACATGAAAGGCCACAAAACATCTTTATCCATTCTTTCCATTCGCTTGTATCTCTGCTACAAGTGCTTTCTAAACAACCTCCCTGATCCAGTCTCAAACCACTCCAATATAGCTCTTGTGAAAAAGAAAAAAGAACTTTTCAGTCAAGGTAACATATAATAGCTGAAGTAGTGATCAACAACATATTAGCGAACCATTACTAACATAAAATGATGTTTTCAGTCAATGATGGACCGCAGACACAACAATGGCTCGGTAAGACTGTGTGTATAAAGGAGCTGAAAAATTCTCACTGCATAATGATGTCTTGATGATCCCGACCCTGTGTAACCCTAGACTAATGTGTGTGCTTGTATCTTAGATTGCACAAAAAAGTGTAAAGAGTAAAAAATTTTTAAAAATAGAAAGAAGCTTGTAGAATAAGGATATATAGAAAATAGCTTATAGAATGATACAGAGAAAAAATGTGCAGCTATGTTTATGCTATTACACAAGAGTCAAACTGTTAAAATTAAAGTTTATAAAGTAAAAAGTTACAGTAAGCTAATTTATTACTGAAGAAAAAAAAAATTTTCTTTTCTTGTTTGTTTTTCGAGACAGTCTCATCAGTCACCCTTGATAGAGGGCTGTGGCATCATGGCTCACAGAAACCTCAAATTCTTGGGCTCAAGTGATCTTCTTGCCTCAGCCTGCCAAGGAGCTCGGATTACAGGCATCCACCACAACGCCCAGCTATTTTGAGATAGGGTCTCGCTCAGGCTGGTCTCAAACTCCTGACCTCAAGAGATCCACTCACCTCGGCCTCCCAGAGTGCTAGGATTACACAGTATGAGACACCACGCATGGCTTCCAAGAAAAAAAAAAGTTTTAAATAAATTTAGTGGAACCTAAGTGAACAGTGATGTTCACATTCACTCACCACTCCCTGCCTCACCCACAGTAACTTTCTGTCTTACATGCTCCATTCCTGCTAAGTACTCTATATAGCTACACCATTTTTCATTTCTTTATGCTGCATTTTTACTGTACCTTTTGTATATTTACATACACAAATATCTACTATTGTGTTATACTACCTATAGTAATCAGTACAGTAACATCTGTACAGGTTTGCAGCCCAGCAGCCACAGGCTATACCACGTTACCTAGATGAGTAGTGGGCACCATCTACTCTATGTAAGTACACTCCATGATGTGCGCTTAACAAAATCATCTAGTGACATGTTTCTCAGAATGTATCCCCCTCATTAATGATGCATGACTGTGAAGCAGACACAGAACTTAAGACAAGTATCTGTCACCTTTATCAGAAACCAAAAAAATTGTAGTCCTAGTCAGAGAGAAACTTCAGAAATGTTTATGAACAGTTCGGTATGAGCGGTGATTGCTGGAGTTATACAATGAGGAAACCTTGATTACGGACAAGGGAGTAGGATCCAAGGAAGAATAGCTGAGCTGCAGATGATCTAAGGACTTTTCAAAAATATACTCTTTCCTCTACCGAAGCATGAAGTTCAATCAGAAACTGTGTAGGCAGATTAAGGATTATATAGGTTGAGAACTGTATTTTTGTCTTTACCTGAAAAGTTTTTCTACTAATGGTAAACTCTCCACTGTCAGAGTGTGGCGGTATCCCAGCTGATCCAATCTTTTTCTAACATGAGCATACTTTCTTTCCACAGCTGTAGTCATCCTATCTTCCAAAATCAGTTTTATTCCCTTCTACAAATTAAAGTCCTAAAAGAAAAGAATGAAATATAATGACATTATTGTAGCTGTTATTGTTGTTTCACAGTAAGAAAAGCAGATTTTTTTAACATGAAAAAACTAGTTTTTGTTTCTCTAGGTGAGCAGTCTTCTGGAAGATTTAGATTTAAATCCAATCCTTATAATATTCCCGCTGCTACATTAAAATAAGTATCCCTTCATAAAACTAAATGTAAAAGTTAAAAAAATAAAGCTTCTAGAAGAAAGCAGAAGATTTTCTCAAGCCTGAGGAAGGCAGAGAATTCTTAGAGAGCCCTCTCTTAAAAGCACGAATCATAAAAGAAATATTTGATAAATTGGACTTCATCAAAATGTAAAATGTCTACTCATCAAAATACATATTCCATTAAGAATATGAAAAGAGGCTGGACATGGGACATTATAGGCAGCCTATAGGGTCCTGCCTATAATCCTAGCAATTTGAGAGGCCAAGGAAAAAGGATCACTTGAGGCTAGTGCATCTCTTCTCTACAAAAAATGTAAACATCAGCCAGGCATGTAGCACATGCCTGTAGTCCCAGCTACACAGGAGGTGGAGGCAGAAGGATCACCTGAGCCCAGAAGTTGAGGTTGCAGTGAGCCATGATGATGCCATCACACTCTAGCATGGGGAACAGAGGGAGACCTTCTCTAAAATGAACAACAAAAAAGACAAAAGGCAAACCAGAGAGTGTGACAAAATACTTATGATATTTGACAAAGGATTTTTATATGGACTATAAAAGGAACTTTTTTTTTTTTTTGAGAAAGAGCCTCAAGCTGTCGCTGTGGATAGAGTGCCATGGCATCGCAGCTCACAGCAACCTTCCACTCCTGGGCTCAAGCGATTCTCTTGCCCCAAGTAGCCAGGACTATAGGTGCCCCACCACAACGCCCAGCTATTTTTTGGTTCCGGTTGTCATTGTTGTTTGGCAGGCCCGGGTTGGATTTGAACCTGCCAACTCTGGTGCATATGGCTGGCGCCTTAGCTGCTTGAGCTTCAGGCGCCAAGCCTATAAAAGGAACTCTTATTACTCTTAAAACTAAAATGCAATTATGCAAAAGACGTGAGGCACTTTACAAGACATCTGAATGGGAATAATCATATGAAAATATGCTTAACATTAGTTATCAGGGAAATACAAATTAAAACCATAATGAGGTGCATCTTTGCCCACATTGAAATAGCTAAAATTAAAAGGATCAATACCAGATGTCTGCAAAGATGTGGAGCAACAGCAATCTTCACATACTGCTGACAGGAGTGTAAAAATCTCCTTGGAAGAAGTCAGGCAGTTTCTTATAAATACTTCTCCTCTATATCTGAGTAATTCTATTCCTAGTCATTTTTGCAAGGAAATGAAAATAAACATCTACAAAAAGACTCTGCAAGAATGCTCACAGTAGTTTTATGCCTGACAGCCTGAAAGTGCAAACAACCCATCGTAACAAAAGTGATAAACTGTAACATCTCACACCACATAATAAGGAAGGATTAAAGGGAAGAAACTGATAAATACCAATAACATGGATGAATCTTAAAAACATCATGTGAGCAAAAAAAAGCCAGACATATATGATTCCATTTATAGAGAGTTCAAGACCAGGTAAAATTAAACCATGGAGACAGAAATTAGAACAGCAATAGCCCTGGGTGTGGTGATTGGCTGGAATGGTAAAGAGATAACTTCCTAGAGTGATGAAAATATTATGCTGATTGGTAATACTGGTTACACAGGTATATATGTGTACGTTTAAGAAAGCTTTTCAAATAGTATGCTTAAGATCTATGCATTTTTACCATGTAAGTGTCTGCCCTAAAATGGAATCATCCAAAGACCATTTGTTTAGAAACTTTGCTCTTTTCTGACCTTTGCCAACTATATGTAGTCATATTTCTTAACCAAATAAAAACTTTGTTTTACATCTCCGTTGTTCTTTAAAATTTATAAAACATACAATGCATGCATGTCAATACACGTAAGAATTTGATCTTCACAACTCCCCTATGAGGAAGAAAAGGTCGATGATACCCCTACTGAAAGAAGAGGAAAGGGTCCCTCAAGAAAGTAACTGTTTCCAAACTACATGAACACAAAGAAAGTGTGCAGCCATTGGAGGTCAGCACTCTGGTTTCTGTACCAGGTGGCCTGAAATTACCAAATCTTGTCTAAATTAATACGTCTTCTTGGTTACTCCTTGCTACAAATCTTACTCTCTGCTCTTGGTAACCTTTTCTCTGAGTAGTTTCCCCACAAAGTTCTAGGTTCCTTCCACAAAAGGGAGCTTAATTGACACAGGGAGTTTTAGGGACACTCCTGCAGACATCAGAAATACCTCTGACAAGGGCAGCGCCTGTGGCTCAGCGAGTAGGGAGCCGGCCCTATATGCCGAGGGTGGCGGGTTCAAACTCAGCCCCCGCCAAACTGCAACAAAAAAAAAAAAAATAGCCGGGCGTTGTGGTGGGTGCCTGTAGTCCCAGCTACTTGGGAGGCTGAGTCAAGAGAATCGCGTAGGCCCAAGGATTTGGAGGTTGCTGTGAGCTGTGTGACGCCACGGCACTCTACCGAGGGCGATAAGGTGAGACTCTGTCTCTACAAAAAAAAAAAAAAAAAAAAACCTCTGACAAATCCAGGTGTATTACTAGCAGAGCCTGCAACCAATTCTTTACCTGCTACCAATTCTGGTTACCTAGAAAAAAATACCTTCTTACATCCTGTTTTGGGGAGGGAGCTGAAAATAAATATAAATCAATAAATCATGGCGAGGGCCACAATAGTCCAGATAGATTTCAATCCTCCTAAGGATGGACAAAAACATGGATTCACCTTTCCCCACCCAGGGACCCTTGCCTCCCCCATACCCTCCTTGAAAACATTGTGGCTATACTCTAAATTGCTAGCAAAACAACATAAAAGGTTAGGTTTGGGGATCCCACCGCATGCCATACACGTTAGGAATTACCCATCGTCTACACAACTCTGGAGAATTGACGTCTAAAAACCAGTACATCTTATTTTTACAAAGACACCCTGTAAGTCTGTATGTTTCCAATCACAAGGGCTTTAAAAAAGCGAACAAATCCCCCGAACAACACAGAAACCCGTTCACAGGGGGGTATCTCTGAACCTTTCCTCATTTAACGTAGAATAGCGGAGCCTGGAAGGCAGAGGGGATGTTTGCAAAATTGCAGGGCAAAGACTGTCTTTCTACTCTTGGGGGGATTTTTGTCTCAAGGAGAACTACCATTCTTACACTGAGAGGGCATTTTAATTTCTTAACGAATCCATCCGTCTCCAGCAGGCTGGTCTGCAGGGCTCACGCAGACTTCCCGTTACCAGCCAGGCTCAAGCTGTCCCCGGCTAATTTGGGGTTTGCAACTTTACCATCAGAGTGGCGGGAGGCGGTGTGGGAGGCCGGGCTGGTGGCGAGTCCCCGCGCCCGCCCGGGTCGGCTCCACGTCCTCCCGCGGCCTCGCGGCCTCCCGCAGCGCTCGGGCCCAGCCCGCGGGGACCTCCCGGAAGAGGAGGGCGAAGGCGCCGCCGCGGCCCGGCCCTCCCGGCCCCTCCCGGCCCCTCCCGGCCCCTCCGTCCCTCCGCCCCAGCGTCGGGACTCACCGGCAGCTCCGGCCGCAACTCCCTCCTTCCGCAGCCGCATGGCCCGCGGGACGCGCCTTCCTCGCGGGTTCTTTCTCCCCGGCCACCGGCTCCGGAGGTGAGAGGTTTGAAAATGGCGCCGACAGAGGATCCGGGCCGGCACCGAGGAGGCGCCGCGGTTTCCGTGGTAACGGGAGCGGCGGAAGAGGCGCGGCGCTGCGCGCGGGGTAGGCGAGCCGGCCCGCTAGCGCTGCGCGGGGCCCGGGCCCGGAAATGCAACGGCCCCTACGGCGCGAAGCTACAGTGCCCCCTGGCGGCGGCGGACCGCAAATCTGCACCCTCAGCGGGTGCTGAGCCGGCATCTTCCAATCAGCAGAGGGCGTGGGTCGCTTGTGCGCGGCCCCAGCCGGACCCCGCCGGTGGATGACTAGCCTTGTCCTGCGAGCTGTGCCTCTGCTTACCGCGTCACTCCCAGCGCACGTATCACGTTGTCTTTGTATTTTTCCCTGACAGCCACCCAATTCAATTAATTGTTGTCCCACTGCCGTATCCCCGTTAAGGACGCGTGGTCTGCAGGGAATTCATCCTCCCGAACAGAATTCATCCTTCAAAACATAATTACGTTGTTTATATGTCTCTCCCTGCAGTCCTCTACTGTGAATTCCTTGAGTCAGGGATTATTTTGCTCAGCTCTGTGTCTCTAGCACCTACCACAGTAAACATGTCAGTAGAGTTAAACTGAAATAAACTGTGTATAGTGACTTTGCTCACAGATGGAAAACACATAGTCAAATTCTAGAATTCTGTTTCAACCCTGAAGACTTTGACGATCGGAGCTGAGCTCCATTCTATTGCTGTTTACTTCCCTCTCTTCTGACTAGGCCTTCCACTTGGAAAACGTGCCTACTCTTCGTATACATGGTCTGTGGGTTGTGGAGTTGCATCCATTCATATATTGATGGGACATGTCCGTTTGGTGTGCCTCCTCTGCTTTCTCAGGCCTTAATGAGTTGAGTTCAGGAGATAACGTTCAGCATCTTTTACAAATGAACAACAAACATCTTGTTTGAAAAGAGGTAGCAGTAAGTAGATTAATATCACTGAAAAATGGCTATGCAACAGTCTTCCAGTTAAGATGACTCTGTGGCTTCCCCTTTCCCCAAATGCACAGCAATTAGTAAAAGTAAAAATAACCCCTCCAAACAAATACAAAAAGGTGAATAGGGACAAAGCCATGGGTGAACTGAGAGTGAGGTCAGGCTCACTGCTGAGCTCCAAAGCCTGAGGTCAGTGTCCATGTTCTTGGCATACAGAGGGGTAGGGGACTGTAGAACAGACCAAAACACAACTGTTGCTACTTACCACTGAGGTCCTAGGGCTTTGAGCGCACTGCTCCGATAGGGAGGCAGGAAGAAACAGAAATAGTCTTACAACAGAAACTGAACCTGCTGGCTGGGCCTATAGGATTCTAATACCACTACGAGACAGGAGCCTCAAAATGCCTTGCTGACACTTAGTTCTTAGCTGTGAAAGTTATGATACAGGGAATGAAAAGAGACAGATGTATAGAAAAAATAATAATAACCTTTCACTGAAAATGAGCTTGTAAACCAAAATGCCAAAACAAAGAGGAAGTCTTATGCTAACAAAGATAAACAACAGAAGAGTCACGCACGAATTCTTTCCAGATGAAACAAATCTGATGAAAACTTTAAAACGAGTATTTTTGAAATTATCTCAATCTAAGACATGATTGCAAGGGACTTTACCTAACAATTGCAATCAGTGTAACCTGGCTTATTGTACCCTCAATGAATCCCCAACAATAAAAAAAAGAAAGAGGAGAAAAAAAGAAAAAGAAATTATCTCAATCTAAGTACTTCCCATACTTCCTACCTTTCCTGTCATCCTTATTTTTCTTTCTTCTTCCCTCCCTCCATTTTTTGCTTTTTCTTTTACTTAAAAGTCCAAACCTTTAAAGTATGATGTTGGTATTTTAATGGGATAGCATTGAATCTGTAGATTGCTTTGGGAAGTATAGACATTTTAATGATGTTATGTCTTCCCAGCCAGAAGCATGGTATGCTCTTCTATTTTTTCATGTCTTCTGCTATTTTTTTTTTTTTTTTGAGACAGAGGCTCAAGCTGTCGCCCTGGGTAGAGTGCCGTGGCATCACAGCTCACAGCAACCTCCAACTCCTGGGCTTAAGCGATTGTCCTGCCTCTGCCTCCCAAGTAGCTGGGACTACAGGCGCCTGCCACAACGCCCAGCTATTTGCTATTTCTTTTCTTAGGGTTTCATACCTCTCTTTGTAGAGTTCTTTCAGTTCTTTTCTTAGGTATATTCTGAGGTATTTCATTTTCTTTGAATCTACTGTGAAGGGAACTGTGTCTTTGATTAGTTTCTCACTGTGGCTTTTATTGGCATATACAAAGGCTACTGATTTGTGGACATTAATTTTATACCCTGAGATGTTACTGTACTTCTTGATCACTTCCAGGAGTCTTGTGGTTGAGTCTCTGAGGTTCTCTAAGTATAGGATCATATCATTGGCAAAGAGCGAGAGTTTGACCTCCTCTGCCCACTTTTGGATGCCCTTTATTTCCTTCTCCTGCCTGATTGCATCGGCTAGAACTTCCAGTACTATGTTGAATAATAGTGGTGATAGAGGACATCTTTGTCCAGTTCCAGTTATAAGTGGAAAAGCTTTTAGTTTTACTCTATTCAGTATGATGTTAGCTTTGGGTCTGTCATAGATGGCTTCAATCAGTTAAAGAAGTATGCCACCTATGCCTATAGTCTTAAGTGTTCTTGTTAGAAAAGGATGCTGAATTTTATCAAATGCTTTTTATGCATCTATTTAGGGGATCATAAGGTCTTTGTTTTTGGTTCTATTGATATGGTGAATTACATTTATTCTCTTTGTTTTAGAATAGGTGCTGCAGTATGGGTATAAGCTCCTCCTTGAAGGTTTGATAGAATTCTTGTGTGAAGCCATCAGGGTTTGTGTTTCTTGTTTTGTTGTTGTTGTTGTTTGTTTGTTTTTGGTTGTTGTTGGAAGCTTTTTTGTTTGTTTGTTTCTTCAATCTCAGTGCTTGACATTAGTCTGTTCAACAGATCTATTTCTTCTTGGTTAAGTCTAGGGAGAGTGGGTAATTCCAAGTGTTGGTCCATTTCCTTCACATTGTCAAATTTCTGGGCATAGAGTTTCTTGTAGTATTAAGAGATAATCTCTTAAATTTCTGTGAAATCTGTTCTTACTTCCCCTTTTTCATTTCTGATTGAGGTTATTAGAGATTTTACTTTTCTGTTTTTAGTTAATCTGGCCAATGGTTTATTGATTTTATTTATTTATTTTTTAAAAAACAGCTTTGTTTCATTAATTTTTAGAATAATCTTAGCAGTTATATGAGAAATTTATGTGGGGGACATGAGAAAAGTAGATAAGTCTCTCCCAAAAATGAGAAAAAAGGAGAGAAATAAAAAAGAAAGAGAGAATGAAAGGGGCTGAAATACCTTAACAAAAATTGAAGACCCCTTGCTATTGAAGAAACTAGAAATGAAGATAAAGAATACAATCAACCAGGCTCAGTGCCCTCAGCTGTTTTTTAACAGGTTTGAGACACAAGATTATTGATTAATAATGTGTACATGCAATATTGCCTATACAAGCTGTGGTAAAATAAAGAATTTTTGCTACATGCAAAAAGAGTGGTAGCCTGCCTTATTTCTCTGACATTCAGATGCAGACTTAACTTCTGTGGCATCACCTCACGCACCCTTCACACAACATCTTGGCATAGTCGGCAGGACGTTCTTTGCGAGGACAGCACAGGCCCGCTTCCTCAGAATTGCCTTCTTGTTTGAGCGAGTGTCAGCTTAAGGTAAGTCTGGTACATTGAAACCGAAAGGAAGTTCATCACGCTGTAAGTATGCGAGACTTTCGGCAAAAGAATAAGAGAACAATGGGGAATCCTCAATCTTTAGAAGAACAATATGTAGCTTTATTAAAAACTTTTTAAAAGGGCGGCGCCTGTGGCTCAGTGAGTAGGGTGCTGGCCCCATATGCCGAGGGTGGCAGGTTCAAACCCAGCCCCGGCCAAACTGCAACCAAAAAAATGGCCGGGCATTGTGGCAGGCGCCTGTAGTCCCAGCTGTTCGGGAGGCTGAGGCAAGAGAATCACGTAATCCCAAGAGCTGGAGGTTGCTGTGAGCCGTGTGACGCCACAGCACTCTACCCAAGGGCAGTACAGTGAGACTCTGTCTCTACAAAAAAATAAAAATAAAAACTTTTTAAAAATCTACTGGCACTATTTTTAAAACAAAGACTTTATGGGGGTTGTTTCAGGTTGTGGGTAAGCACTGTTATTGGTTCACTCCAGAAAAGAAAAATCAGTTAAATTTAAAGGTATGGAGGAACGTAAGTAAAACATTCAGAGGAGCACATCGGAGAGGAGAATGCGTAAGCAGGGATATTTGGGCTGTTTATCACTTGGTAACCATGGCTTTGGAACCTTTACAATCTGGTTCTGATGCTGAGTGTCTCCCTCCTCCACCTCCTGAAGAGGGACCTAGTGTTAAGGAGCCTTTGTATGATGAACCTATGAAAAGTCCTGAGATAAAGGAAGAATCAGGGAAAGAGCAGACTGATAGTGACTCAGATTGTACTATTACTAATTTTTCTGATAGTGAAGAAATTACAGACATCAAAAAGATGCTAACTCAATGTTTTCAGGCCTTTGAGAAACGCTATTCAGAAACTCCTGAAAAAGTTTTTCCTGCTCTAAAAGATGAGCCTGTAGTCCCCACTGCCCCTTCTCTTTATCCGGTGTGTTATCCAACATGGCGAAAGCCTCCAGATCCTCGTATTGTTACTAAAATCCATTTTCCTGTTAATCTGGCAACTTTTACTATTGTTCAAAATGCCGAGTCCTTGTCAGTGCCTTCACAAGCCTCCAAATACTCCTTTGAATAATGCATTGGCTTTTCCAATAGTAAGAGAAACACTTGAAGATGGACAAGTTCAAACTGGTTATATTCATATTGAAATAAAATTTTAAAAGATGCTGATCATGCTTATGGCCCTAACTCGCCATATGTTATGGGAGTGTTGAGATCATATTGTGGAGATCATTTGCCTATTCCTGTAGATTGGGATACTCTTGATCAGACAACTTTAAGTCCAGGACAATATATTTAATTTAAATCCTGGTGGAATGAGGAGGTGAAAAAACAAGCCTGTCACAATAGGCTTTTATATCCTCCCACTTTTATTTATGAACATCTAACAGGATCTGGACCTTTTGAAAGCATGGAAGCCCAAGGCCATTTTCCTAATGAACTTTTGGCACAGATCCACGAGATTTGTTATACTGCTTGGCAGCATTTAAATGAAAAAGGACAAATAAACAGTTTTTTACCAAGGTCTTTCAGGACAATAATGAACCATACACTGAATTTATTGCTCACTTGTAATCAGCTATTGAAAGATCTGTTCCTGGTGAGGATGCCAAAAAAATGTTACTCATGCAATTGGCTTTTGAAAATGCGAATGTTCATTGCAAAAAGCCCATGGCAGGTCTCAAAAATCAGGATAATGTTACCATTGATCAATACATTCGCATTTGTCACAAAGTTGGATCTGGCACTTTTCAAGCTAACTTGCTGGCGTTAGCCTTACAAACTGGTAATATGAGACCTAAGTGTTATAATTGTGGAAACACCTGGCCACATTAGAAAGGAATATAGGAAAGGAAAAACTGAAATTAAAACGGAGACTAGGCCACCAGGTATTTGTTGCCCGTGTGGCAAAGGTAGACGCTGGACTAATGAATACCATTCAATTAAAGATAAAGACAGCAATGTTTTACCTTCTACCCAGAACCAGGGAAACTCCAATGTGGGGCTAGCTCGAGGCACCCAAACAATTCGAGCTCACTTCTTCAACAGTTCCCACTGAGAGACAGCCAGGTTCACCCTCAGATGAATCAGAACTAAGTTCTGTTAATAAAATTCATGTCCAGGACTTATTTCATGCTATTCAAGGAAGTGCAGCATTGGATCTCCCTATATTAACAGATGTTAAACTTAACCGTGGAGAATCTCCTAAAAAATTACCCACTGGAGTTTATGGTCCCATACCCTCAGGGAGTGTAGGATTAATACTAGGAATAAGCAGTTTTACTATAAAAGGACTTTGTGTACACCCAGGGATAATTGATGAAGATTATAAGTTGAAATTTTGATAATGGCTTCAGCCACAAAAAATATCCAATGGTCTGCAGGACATTGTATGGCTCAAATATTAATTTTACCATATCATAAAGGTAAAACAGCTCCTGTTACCAAGGAAGGTGGTTTTAGAAGCACAAGAAAACATGTCATTTAGCATACTTTCCTGAATGATGCTCGCCCTCAATGTAAAGTGACATTTGAACATAATATTCAAATTGAGGGGCTAGTAGACACAGAAGTAGATATCTCTATCATTGCTTTTCACATGTGGCCTGAGCGTTGGCCAAAAGCTTGAGTAAAAGCTACTTTTGTTGGGCTTGGAACAATGACTAATATTGAACAAAGTACTTATGATTTACATTGTCAAGGACCTGAAGGACAAGCAGCTCGTATCCACTCTTATATTGCACCTATAGCCATCACCTTGTGGGGTTGAGATTTATTACAACAATGAAGAGCTATGCTTACCATCCCTACAGTTTCAAAGGCTACTAAGAATATGTTTAATATGTGCTACAATCCAACTCAGTCTGGGCCTTCTAGAAAACCTGAAATAACTCAAATTGGCCATGATAAAACAGGCCTGGGGCTTCCTTCATTATCAGAGGATTTTTCTTAGAGGCCTCTGCCCAGCGCTTCACCCTTTACTTATAGTGGAAAACGGATAAACCTGTTTGGGTGGAACAGTGGCACCTTCCTTTGGTAAAATTAGAAGCGCTACATCAGTTAATTGATGAACAATTGCAAGCTGGACACATTCACCCTTCTACCAGTCCATGGAATTCTCCAATTTTTGTAATTAAAAAGAAATCAGGTAAATGGAGAATGTTAACAGATTTAAGAAAAATCAATGCAGTCATTCAACCAATGGGTTCTTTAAAACCTGGAATTCCTAATCCTACTTGAATACCAAAACATTACCCTATGATTATTATTGATTTAAAAGATTGCTTTTTTAATATTCATTTACAACTAAAGGATGCGGAATGTTTTGCTTTTACTGTTCCTTCTTTAAACAAGGAAAGACCTACTCGGAGATTCCATTGTAAAGTGTTGCCTCAGGGTATGCTCAATAGCCCCACCTTGTGTCAATTATTTGTAGATCAACCTTTAGAAGAACTTAGAAAATCCTTTCCAGAATGCATGTGTTTACATTATATGGATGATATATTGTTGGCTCATCCATTCCCTAACAAGTTACAAGAATTATATCAATTAGCATGCTCCAAATTTAAAGAATATGGTCTTCAATTAGCAAAAGATAAAGTTGAAACTCAAGAACCTTGGGAATATCTAGGATATCGCATTACTGCTCAAAATGTTGTCCCTCAAAAAGTTCAGATTAGAAGAGACTGTCTTCAAACTTTAAATGATTTTCAAAAATTATTAGGTGATATTAATTGGGTATGGCCAACTTTAGGAATCCCCACTTATTCTCTTACTGATTTGTTCCATTTTGGAAGGGGTCTCTAATCTTCATAGCCCTAGACAGCTACTCCTGAGGCTAAAAGGGAATTACAATGGATTGAAGAACATATTCAAGATGCTCAATTAAACCTAATTTCTCAAATCAATAATTTTTATATCTATGTTTTTCCATTAATGCACTCTCCAACAGGACTGATTGTACAAGAAAAGGCATTTGTTGAATGGTGCTTCTTGAACAATAAGGCATCCAAAAGGATGAAAACATACATGCAAAAAATGACCTTTATAATTTTGAAAGGAAGGCAGTGTTTAAGACAATTAATAGGGAGAGATCCTGAAAAAATTGTTGCTCCTCTAACTAATAGTCAAAATTCTGATTTACTTATGTTAAATACTGAATGGCAAATTGCACTATCAGATTATATTGGAGTAATAGATAATCATTTTCCTCCAGATAAAAGAATTCAGTTTCCTAAAAATACTTCTTGGATTTTACCTAAAATAGTGAAATTAGAACCTACACCACATGCAGAAACATTTTATGTGGATAAAACGGGAATAGGAAACGGAAATAAAATAGGAATATCTGGGTATTTAGGTCCTCATACTCATAAAGTACAACAATCCCCTTACTCATCTTTACAAAAAGGAAAATTATTTGCTATTATATTACTTTTAACAGACTTTCCTGACTGAGCTCTCAACATTATGTCTGACAATATTCTATTCGCATTATACAAACTATTGAAACTGTTACTTTGCCATTTAATACACAAGAACCTACTTTATTGTTTTCTTTCCTTCAGCAGTTGATTAGGAATAGAACTTACCTCATATATATTACTCATGTTAGAGCTCATCTATTAACTAATACCAAAGCCATTTCCACATTTTTAGGTATTACCAGCAACAATCCACTTCTCAGTGCCAATTTTCTGTATCAGTGTGTTTTCTATTGCTTGTAACAGAATACCTGAAACTGGGTAGTGTATAAAGAAAAGAAATTTTTATTTTACAGTTATGGATGCTAAGACCAAGGTCAAGGGGCCAAATCTGGTGAGGTTCATCAAGCTGGTTGGGGTCTGCAGTGTCCTGGAAGGTGCAGGGCATCACAGGGCGACAGGGCTGAGGGCACGAATGTGCTGCTTGGGGTTTTCATAATAACTTTGTATGACATTCTACCTAGATCCATTTCTCTTCTTTCCTTTGGTAGGAAATTTCTTTTTTTTTTTTTTTTGTAGAGACAGAGTCTCACTGTACTGCCCTCGGGTAGAGTGCCGTGGCGTCACACGGCTCACAGCAACCTCTAACTCTTGGGCTTAAGCGATTCTCTTGCCTCAGCCTCCCGAGTAGCTGGGACTACAGGCGCCCGCCACAGCGCCTGGCTATTTTTTTGTTGCAGTTTGGCCGGGGCCAGGTCTGAACCCGCCACCCTCGGCATATGGGGCCGGCGCCCTACTCACTGAGCCACAGGCGCCGCCCTTGGTAGGAAATTTCTTTTCCTCAACTTGTAGAAGCAAAGTTGACTCAGGAAAGTTTTTTTCTTCTTTCTTGTTTAAGATGGTTTATTGAGAAACAGAAAAGAAATCTTTTCTTATCAGAATTCCTTCTTCTATTGTTGTGTTTTTATGTTGTTTTTTAATACATGGGAGCTGGGATTCTCTGACTTCCCTTGCCCTTCACTTTGGACTCTACCAGCACTGTACAATTACTTACAATAAGCAAAGACAAAATACATTTCTTATGGCTATCAACAGAGGAATGTTTAAACAATAGAATACTACAGAGAAATAAAAAAGAGTGAACTAGATATCAATAGTATGCCTTCGTTTAAAAATTAAAAACAGGCTCAGAGCCTGTAGCTCAGCAGCTAGGGAGCGCCAGCCACATACACCGGAGCAAGCAGGTTCAAATCCAGTTTAATCCAGTTGACCTCACCAGTACCCACAGCCGTCTCAGCCTTCAGCAGCCTGACCTCCTGGGTAACAGACCTAACTGTTCCAGATTAAAGCTACCTCTGAAAAGCTTATCACGTGGAGGATAAGCTCATAAAAATGAGTCAGAAAGACACGCAAGCTGTGCTGTACGGTCGGCCCGGCTCTTAAGAGGAAGCAGGCAGGAGCTAGGCCACGCACACTCTGTTTCTTTTCCTAGACTCATAAATCAGATTGAGGTGTTTCTTCTGTGCTGGAGAAAAGAGTGTGACCTGCAGAGAAAGGCCAGAAATATTAGGCTAATGGATATCCCTAGATGAGGAGGAGAGGAAGGAGTTCCATCCTCCCTAACTCGATTAGAAGGCAGCACATCCCCATAGGCAAACGCTTCAGCACACGTGCTATGTCACCTGCAGCAACTTTCAGTTTGTTAGAAACCATTGAGTGAAGAAGGGCAGCTTCTCCATTAAACGTGGAAGCTCCAGTACTAAACAAATAAGTAACTCAGCAAAAAAAATGAGTCAGAAAACAATAGAGGCCGCCAGTTTTGTTTTATCTAAGAACCCCACAAAAATCTTTCTTAGTTACATTTGCCTGATAACCTTTAGTAAATGGGAAAAAAAAATAATGAGTTTCTCCAAGTCAGGTGTAGTGTACTGAAAAGGAAGAGGATGAGGCTTAAAGACAAACCTGGGTATTCAATTCCGGCTCTGCCACTTACCGGCTGTGCTGCCATGGGCAAGTCCTTCATCCTCTGTAAGCCTTCCCATTTTGTAGGTAATAATACCAACCTCAAAACCTCAGGATGAAATGTATGTATAACACCCAACCCAGCACCTGGTACATAGTAGGCAGTCCATTCCCAGCAGTTACTATCACCTTTCACTGCTTCTGGAAGAAACCTGTCTGGCCGTGCACTCCTTGGATGGGGACAGGGACTGCAGGAAGAGCCTTTGCTACAAGTTCCCGGTGCTGCCTTCCATGGCAGGTGACTGGGAAGATGTTACCTCCCATGACCTGAGACAATGCCATGCCTCTGTATTTTCTCAACACAGGCTGGAGCACAGCAAACTGGACTCTGCCCAGACTCCTCCACTTGGTTCCCGCAGCACTCGGGAGCAGTCGGTGATAATACCTATTTCTAGTAGCAGTTGTGCAAGGGTAAGGAAGAAGGGAGGAAGGACAGAGAGAGGGCACTCTCGTGATGGACGGGCCTGGCTGTGTCAGGGCCAGGGAGTAAAGGAGATGGAAAGGGGAAACCCAGCCACTGAGCACTGGGGTGTGAGATCACAAGAGTGTGGAAGATGAGGAACGTGCTGCAATTTCCCAGGTCCTTATCCTGAAGACTTTCCTCTTTTTTGTGTCTTACCCCTTTTTTGCAGGGCTTGGCTCAGCTTCCCTTCAACGCAAGATTAATGGGTAGAGAAAGGGCTATATCCCTCCCAGGTGAAAACTCTCTGACTTTGGATTTTTCTTTCAGATCCGCTGTGGGGCTGAATGGGAGTGAACCCTGTGTTCTCGTCATCGTTTCTGAACCCAAGAGCCACTGCTGATAGCCACCTATGTTCTCGTGGTCCACATCCCACTCTTCCTGTACGTCAGTAGATATTTATAGTTTTCGTTGTAGCTCTTAGACACTCCCCTCGGAACCTGGAATTCCCTTCCCTGTAACCTCAAAACTGTCCATTCCCACTTATCCTTCCCCTAAAAATACAGAACAATGAAAAATGTCTGTAAGTAGCCACGTAACTGTTAATAAACCTGTTTAGTTGAAGTCTGGGTCTGGTGTTTTTGGTTGATAACTCCATTTCCTTTGTTTGCCTGTATTTTCCTTGCTTCTGGGGGAAGGTCACTGTCATAAACAACGTTTAGGGGAACGAACAGATCTCCCCATAGGACGCTTGGTTCAGTCTCTTGCAGAATAGGGTGGGACCTGAGGAACTCTTAGCTCTTGTTCACAGGCGAGAATACCATCTGCTTCCCTGACTGTTCGTACACAATTGGAGTGAGGATTTGTTGTCCTGGGCTGTAAGGATGGGATCCTATTGCCTTTTTCCTTGATGACATGTATACTGAAGTATAAGGTGGCCCTTGTCTGTCACTGAAAGGCAGGAAGAGCTGGCTACAGACAGTAGTGTTCAAATTTGTGACACTTCTGTTACCTGGATATGCCTGAAAGCTGGGCCCTGAGACAATGCCTGGGGCCAGCAGGAGCCAGTTCTAGGTGAGGCATTAACCCCAATCAGGAAACAAGCACCATGCTGGTACTCTAACTTAGTACTTTAAGAGGTTAACTTTGCTGTTGGTGACAATCATTTCCCATTCTTAGCTCTGCATTCTCTACCGTCTGTGGTAACAGGAGAATACAGAGAAGACAGATTATTTATATCTGGACCTGAACAGGGCTTCTAGGATTGAATTTTAGGTGTGCCTCGTCCCTGCCTCCTCTTCTCTCCCCCACCCTTACCAGTTATTTTCTTTTTTTTTTTTTTTTTTTTGTAGAGACAGAGTCTCACTTTATGGCCCTCGGTAGAGTACTGTGGCCTCACACAGCTCACAGCAACCTCCAACTCCTGGGCTTAAGCGATTCTCTTGCCTCAGCCTCCCGAGTAGCTGGGACTACAGGCGCCCGCCACAACGCCCGGCTATTTTTTTTTTTTTGGTTGCAGTTTGGCCGGGGCCGGGTTTGAACCCGCCACCCTCGAGATATGGGGCCAGCGCCTTACCGACTGAGCCACAGGCGCCGCCCCTTACCAGTTATTTTCTTGTTATGTACATGACATGTTCCATGCCTGTTCTCACCACCCGAAGAGAGAAGACTGGTGGGCTGGCAGATCTGCTCTAAGTCATTGTTCTATGATGATTAAATTATGCTCACAGCATCCCAAGAACTTTCGTGAATAACTGTAAAATAATATTTTCAGAATGAGTTGCGGTGTGCAGTTGCTGGAGAATGTAGGGAGATGAGTGAGCTGTGTGGGTCTTACAGGGCCCTGATGAGGTTCAAGGGAGAAGAGGACCCTGGGCTGTCTGTGCCTGGCCCTTCCTTCCTCAAAGGAGTGATGGGGAGAACAATGATGGCACCTGTGTGACCCCGAGTCCTCAGTCCTCAGGAGCCCCTGTAAAATGGGATGATTCCCATGGCATTTTCCAGACAAGGCACAGTCTCAGGGAGAGAGGACTTCATGCCTCCGGTGACACGGTGGGTGAATGTTGCAGTTGGGAGTGGATCTAGACTCAGAGGTCGCTGCTCATAGCATGATACCAGCTGACTCAGTCCAGGTATCTAGGGTTCAAGGCCAGAGGTGCTGAGGTGTAACGGGGAAGGGAAGGATAGTCTTTCTGACCTTGTCCCTAATCCTAGTAGGTGGGGCCCTCCAAATCAGCCATTCTGGAGAGGAATCCCCCCAAAACCAAGATGAGACATCAGAGGCTGAAGAAGGTGGGGCCTGTGGTGAAGAAGGACTCCAGGGAGTCAGAGGACAGGGTCCTCCCTCCCAATGGAGGCCTCCACATGAAGAGAGCAGGGTCCCCCTGCCCCAGTCCTCCTTCCTGCAGCCACAGTGCCTAAGATGCCTCTGTCAGAGACACAAGACTAAGGGCCTGAAATTGCTGGGCAGATCTGAGGCTGGGGACAGGGCTGGGGTTGGGGAGGGCAAGTGTGATATTAGAGACAGGGCTGTGGTCAGAGAGGGCAGGTTTGGGTTGGGAGACATATGGGTTAGGGGAAGAGAGGTCTGGGTTGAAGGACAAGTGTAGGGGTGGGGCAATAAGTGTAGGGTTTGAAGGGCAGGTGTGGGGTTCCCAGGAGGAGCAGTGTAGAATTTTAGGAGCTGTGATCTGTGGGGTGAGGAGGTCTGGAGTTCCACTGGGAGCAAGGATGGTCAGGGGTTCCCAGGTCTGAGTAGGGGGAGGGAGATGCTGTCTGTGATCTTCTCTGGGGGAGGACAGACCTTGGCTTCCCAGGCCCGGGTATGGTGCTTGCCGGCACCTGACTTCTGGTGCACCCAGGCCCCAGACCCCTGCTGCTTAGTGTCCTCCTGTTGCCCTGGGCAACATGTCCCCCTGCTCAGCTCACTGAGTCTCCCAACACAGCAGCTGGCTTTGGGCCTGGAAATTTGCAGGTATGCATGAGGCACCTGGGGGTGCCACAATTATTTCCAGTGTGTCAGGTGATGGGGCAAGGGCAGCAGTGCTCAAGGAGTGCTGGACCCCACAGGTTGCAGCGCATGGCCCTCAGGCTGAGCCCAAATCCAGGTTCCAATTCTCGTCTGCAGTAGGAGATGTGGCCAGAGCATCCTCAAATGCTCAAAAGCTCAAAAGAACAGGGTTTGCTGTGGCTATTGTCACATTCCTGTCCCAAGCTAAATGCTATGGGTCAGCACCATGGGTCACAGAGACCTGGCTTTCTCAGTTCCCTTGACTCCAGCAAGACACTTTGCACTGGCTCCAACACAGGCTGCAGGTAAAGGGTTGGGAATGCAGGGCATGAGACAGGCTTCCCCATGGCCTGGGAAGTATATGTGGGGAGAGGGAAGGTGTGGGTCTCCCAGGTGGAGTGGTATAAAATTTTAGGGCCCCTGGACAATGTGGCAGGAAGGTCTGAAGTCCCAATGGAAGGGAGGGCAGGGCAGAGGTTCCGAAGAAAGAATTGGGCAAAGGGGTTGCAGGTTGAGATCTGGAATGTAAGACAGGCCTTGAGTTCTGGGGTGTGGGGACTGTTGCCCACAAGGGACCTGTCTGCTGGCTCTGCCTGGCCTTGCCTCTGCCACTCAGTGTCCTACAGTTGCCTCGGGCAACATGACCAGGCTATGTGGGGCATTTTGCAGTCTCAGGGTGAGGATGGCCAGACTTGAGGTGCTCCACCTCGGGGTGGCCAACTGGGGTGATGGAGAGTTGCAGGTGCAGGGGAGGTGGCCGGGACATGGGAGGCTATTTGCATATGTCATGGGCCGGGGCAGTGGTGGCATGAGGTGGGCGCTGGCCCCACCAGTCCTCAGTTAGTGGCAGTGGGTCTTAGCCCAGGTCAGATTTCAGTTCCAGTGTCTGGCGGGGAGGGTCCACAAGTCCTGGTCCCAGTCTGTTACTCAGGGTACGTGCCTGGCTCTTCAGCTCACATACACACCCCTTCCCATGCTCGAACCTCCAAAAGGGCCAGAGCTGGAGGTGGGGGGATGGGAATTTAGGGCACCAGGTGGGCTTCTCCAGGGACTACGGCCTTGATGTGTGGTTGGGAGGGCAGGTGTGGGGTTTTCAGGTGGATTGGTATAAAGTTTCAGCGTCTACTGTGGGTGCAGAGGGAACATCTGGAGTTCCCAAGGGAGGGAGGGCAGGTCAGGGTTTGGAGGAGGGGTGCAATCTCGAATGACAGAGGAGACAGGCCTTGGGCTCAGTTACTGTCTCCATTTTACAGATGGCAACAGGCCCGGAGTGGTTAAGGACCTAGTCCAGGGTTACACGGATGGTAGCAGGAGGGCTGAGACTCAAACTCTGGCCGTCTGACGGTGGAACTGGGACTCTCCCCTCTGTATTCTCCTCTGGGCCGCTCTGGGGAACCTGGGCCGTCTGCCACTTAAACCCCACCTTTCAAACATGACACTTCCTGGTGGCCTTCACCGTGTCTCAAATCCAGCCTGTAAAGCTCCTGTGCCTGACGGATGCTTCTGTGCTTTGCCTTCCTCTGGATGGGCTTAGTGGTAGCCTGGGCTTACTTTTTTGGCCAAGAGAACACATCTCAGGTGACAGTAAGTTGAAAATCGTACAGGGTGGTCCTGACAAGATAGTGATTATGCTGTAATGGATAATTTGATCTGTTTCTCCAGTGAGGCTGTGACAAGCAGCATGCTTCTTAATGTGGAACAAGAACTTATTATAGGTGTGGGGGGAAAATTAAGCACCATGTGGACTGAAAACCAATCAGGATAAAGTCTGAGTTCGTTTGGGAACAGTCTCTCTCTCTCTCTTACTTTTATTTATTTATTTATTTATTTATTTATTTTAGAGACGGAGTCTCACTTTATCACCCTCGGTAGAGTGCTGTGGCGTCACAGCTCACAGCCACCTCCAACTCCTGGGCTTAGGTGATTCTCTTGCCTCAGCCTCCGAGTACCTGGGACTACAGGCGCCCACCACAATGCCCAGCTATTTTTGTTGTTGTTGCAGTTTGGACGGGGACAGTTTCGAACAAGCCACCCTCGGTATATGGGGCCAGTGGCCTATTTGCTGAGCCACAGGCGGTGCCCTGGGAACAGTCTCTCTTCACCATGGGGCTTCATGTTGCTTTCCTCATGTTTAGTTGACCTCTCAGACATGACCCAGCCAAGGAGGGGAGAGGAGAGTGTACCTCAGAAGGGGTGCTTTATTCTTTGCAATGATTTCTGTCTTTTGAAAAAATAAGTAGTGGCCAAGCTCTGTAATCCTAGCCCTCTGGGAGGCCAAGGCAGGTGGATGGCTTGAGCTCAGGAGTTTGAGACCAGCCTGAGCAAGAGTGAGACCCTGTCGCTACTAAAAATAGAAAAAGTAGCCAGACATCATCGTAAGCACCTGTGATCCTGCCTACTTAGGAAGCTGAGGCAGGAGGATTGCATGAGTTCAAGAGTTTGAGGTTGCTGTGAGCTATGATGATGCCATCACACTCTATCCAAGGGCAACAGAGTGAGAATTTATCTCAAAAAAAAAAAAAATAATAATAATAATAGGCTCGGCACCGGTAGCACAGTGGTTACGGTGCCAGCCACATACACGGAGGCTGGCGGTTTCTAATCCAGCCCAGGCCAGCTAGACAACAATGACAACTGCAACAAAAAATAGCCAGACATGTGGCGGGCACTTGTAGTCCCAACTACTGGGAGGCTGAGGCAAGAGAATTGCTTAAGCCTAGGAGTTGGAGGTTGCTGTGAGCTGTGACGCCACAGCACTCTACCAAGGGCGACATAGTGAGACTCTGTCTCAAAAATAAAAATAATAATAATACTAAAATAAAATAAAATAAGAAATAAATGGTGGTCACTGCAAATTACTCAAACAACATAGAAATGTATAATGCAAAAGTAAAATTTGCTGGCTTGGTGCCTGTGGCTCAAGCGACTAAGGCACCAGCCACATACACCTGAGCTAGCAGGTTAGAATCCAGCCCGGGCCCGCCAAACAACAATGATGGCTGCAACCAAAAAATAGCTGGGCATTGTGGCAGGCACCTGTAGTCCCAGCTACTTGGGAGGCAGAGACAGGAGAATCGCTTAAGCCCAGGATTTGGAAGTTGCTATGAGCTGTGATGCCAGGGCACTCTATCCAGGGCAACAGCTTGAGGCTCTGTCTCAAAAAAAATAATAAAGTTTGCCTATAGATTTGTGCTGTGGAGAATGCTGACTACTTTTTTTTAGTATTTTTTAAATTATTAAAAACATAATCATTTGACTCCTTGTTATCCAGTTAGCAAAGATAATTAGTGAACTCTGTTATTCAGCAATATCCTCTTCATGCAAAAATCATAATTTTTACAGTATAAATTAATAAAAGAAGAATTGCCAAGTCAGAGGTATCAGGAGCAAAATGAGACTGGCTATTAACCAATGTGGACAAGGCTAAAATAACATCTATCTTTGAAATGTTTTATCAATCTAATAACTAAAAAGTGATTTCAAATTTTAATTTGTACTTGAGTTTTTTTTTTTTTTTGTAGAGACAGAGTCTCACTGTACCGCCCTTGGGTAGAGTGCCGTGGCGTCACACGGCTCACAGCAACCTCTAACTCTTGGGCTTACGCGATTCTCTTGCCTCAGCCTCCCGAGCAGCTGGGACTACAGGTGCCCGCCACAACGCCCGGCTATTTTTTGGTTGCAGTTTGGCAGGGGCTGGGTCCGAACCCGCCACACTCGGCATATGGGGCTGGCGCCCTACTCACTGAGCCACAGGCGCCGCCTGTACTTGAGCTTTAAATTACATAGACTTTTCATATTTTTGCTATGAATTACTTTTGTGTTCTTTGTCCCTTATTTGTTAAGCTCAACTTTTTCTCTTATTGAAGTGTGTATATTAGGGAAATTGGTACCTTTTAATAAAAGTTTTTTTTTTTTTTTGCAGTTTTTGGCCCGGGCTGGGTTTGAACCCACCACCTCCGGCATATGGGGCTGGCGCCCTACCCCTTTGAGCCACAGGCACTGCCCCAATAAAAGTTGTTGTTTTTTTTTTTTGTGGTTTTTGGCCGGGGCTAGGTTTGAACCCCCCACCTCCGGCATATGGGACCCGCGCCCTACTCCTTGAGCCACAGGCGCTGCCCCCCAATAAAGGTATTTTTTTTTTTTTTTGTAGAGACAGAGTCTCACTGTACCGCCCTCGGTAGAGTGCCGTGGCGTCACACGGCTCACAGCAACCTCCAACTCCTGGGCTTACGCGATTCTCTTGCCTCAGCCTCCCGAGCAGCTGGGACTACAGGCGCCCGCCACAACGCCCGGCTATTTTTTTTTGTTGCAGTTTGGCCAGGGCTGGGTTTGAACCCGCCACCCTCGGCATATGGGGCCGGTGCCCTACTCACTGAGCCACAGGCGCCGCCCAATAAAGGTATTTTTAATAAAAGAATTTCTAATGTGTTTCTCTCTCTCTCTCTCTTTTTTTTTTTTTTTTTTTGGTATATCTTTTGGATTCCAACCATATTTAGAAAGGCTGATTCCAGTTCTTACTACAAATATTCACTCAGAGTTTCCTCTGAAAATTATTTATTGACATTTAAATATTTAATCTGCCTGGAATTTATTTTGGTGCACAGACCAAGCGAGAGAATTACCTAGGCATTTCTTTTCTAATGGCTGGCCAGGCATCCTTCTGAGTCATTCACTTTCCCCTACTGATTTGGAAGTTCCCTTTATCACATGCCAGAATCCCACATACATGTGACTCTCACTGATGGCTGCACTGTGGGCCCTAGTGGCACACTCGCTGTAAAAGTTCAGGTTTCCCTTCCTACTTTAATGTGGAAGTTATTTTCCTGACACTTCATATATCCTTGATGAGTTATAGAACAAGTTTTGTTCTTGTTTCTCCTCTTCTGCGGATATTTGCTTGGGATGGCACTGAGGGTGTGGATTTTATTACTATAATTGATTTTGGATCATATGCGTAGTTTCTTCTACAATCACAAAGCAGGTGCCTGCCCAGGGAAACCACTTGGTCCTTTCTATCATGGTATTGTTGTATCAACTAGCTGTTTTCTTGTTTAAAAACGATGAACCACAAGCCCTCGCATCTTGCTAAAACATGCGCTCCATCTTCTCACTCCTCATTTTCCATTCTCTTTCTCACTTCTGTGTTGATGTTGTCATTTCAGGCCTGTGCGTGGTGTGCTAAATGCCAGGGGCAGGGCCACAGCTGTCACAGTAAAGCACTGAGAAAAATGTCACGTACACTGATTCTGGGTATGTGTGAAAACTAGGACGCAGGGTCTGTTTTTCCAGGGAGGGCATTTGGGCCAGCCTGTGAACTGGAAAGTAAACCAGGTCTGCATCAGTATCTGCTGGGGTGGGGCAGGTGCCAAGGTTATGCTCCCCTGAAGGGTCACAGAGAGCCCAGAGAGAGCCAGCGTCCATCCCCCCAGGCAGGCTGGAAAGCAGGTCCTGCCACTTGGCCTTGGGAGCTTAGTGTTGGGAGCTCAGCCTCCCTACCCGTAGGGCCTGGCCAGATTTATAGTCATCAAAAAACAGACTGGGCTTGACAACAGGCTGTCCCAACAAACCTGTGATGCAGCTGGGTACTGGGATAAACTGTGCTGCTGAGGAGACCCCCTGACTGCTTGGGAACAGGGCACGCAGAGTCGTGGAGAGACCCTCAGCTCTGGGTCAAAGCCCGGGTCTGTTGCCTACCAACTGTGGGAACTCCGGAGAGTTGCCCTCCCTGCCTCTGCTTTCCTACCTAGCAAATGGATTTTTACAAGGATTAAACCACTTAGCCTTGAAATCACCCAGAGTGGTGCTGTCATGCTATCACTTTGCTGTTATTGTCAGGCAGGAGTTGGCAAAATTTTTCTATAAAGGGCCAGAGAGCACGTATTTTAGGCTTTGTGGCCTTCCAGTCTCTGGCAACTACTAAACTCAACTCAGCTGTGACAATAAGAAAGCAGCAATGGGCCTGGTCGTTTCCAATAAAGCTTTATTTGTAAAGTCAGGTGGGCTATATGTCTAGGGTGATACCTGTTCAGAAGGCTGGATGGTTAAGAGAGTGGAGAAGAGGGGCAGAGGCCTGTCTGGTCTCAAATGTACTGAGACATCCACACAGGGAGGGGAGCAGAGGAAGGGGGCCTTTATCCACAGTGCACTATTGACAAGGGTTATTACCAGCCAGAGATTCTTAAGTCAGGGCCCTTGCACCACCTGGGGATTCACCAGTGGGCCTGAGGGGTGTCAGTGGGTTCCTGAATTTGCATATAATATCACATGCTTGTGGACATTTTTCTGGAAGGAAGGTTCACAGTTTGCTCTAAATTATCTGAGGCAGCGGTTCTCAACCTGTGGGTTGCAACCCACAGGAACTATATTAAAGGGTCATGGCATTAGGAAGGTTGAGAACCACTGATCTAAGGAGTCTATGTCCTCCAAAACATGAAGAACACTGTGTTAAGCCAAGTGACTCCCCAGTCTTCAGTGAAGACCACACACCCCCAGTGATGCTGGAGTCCTAACAGCTGTGGGAAGGAGAGGTCACAGTGCTGACCTTCCCGTAGTTGCTCAGAAGCAGGCCTGGGTCTTCTGGTGCCTCTCTTGGGGTCTTCTCCTAGTTGCTGATCCTTAAACTGGGTCAAGGAGTGTTCTTTTGGTGGTACCTTGTCCCGAGACAGCCTCTTGTTGCCAAGACTGCTGAGCATACCCAGCCAGCCTCCTGTGGAGTCCCTGGGGGGGGGGGGTTCCTTTATTTTCAGCTCTCTCCCCTCCCCAGACCAGAGTTGGGTTTAGGGGAAGTTCCTGGTGACCCTGGCTTCCTGTCCAATTGGGTAAGGGGGTAAGACCCTCAATCAAGGCCATAAAAGAGGCAGAGAGGAGGGCTGGCAGCAGGCTGGGGGCCGGCTGGGTGCTGTCCTGCTAGTGTTTGCCAGACAAGGTCCTGACTTAACTTTGTTTATACAACATGCTGACCGGAGCTACCAGCCATGGCTTATGCTGCCCCTGTGGTGTTGGAGCCAGATTGCTGATGCCACCACCACGTGGACCCCAAAAGGGGCTGCAGTGCCCATGTACAGGCCAGTGGGCCCTGTGGTCCCTGGAGAAGCTGGCCGTGCCATGCCAGAGATTACACCCACCAGGAAGACTGACAAGAGGGGGACAGAGCAGGCAGCAGCTGACACAAACATCCTGTCCCTGCCTCCCCAGGAGGACTGGCCCCAGACCCTGCAGTTCATCTGGCCTCTCTGAAGATGTCCACAAGACTGAGAAGTTGGAAGGCTCCTCATGCCAGGAAGGCTATGTTAACCAGTGTGATGAAAATGTGTCAAACCATCTATAAAACCAGTGTATGGTGCCCCATGATTGCATTAATGTACACAGCTATGATTTAATAATAAAAATAAATAAATAAAAGACTGAGGCGTTGGTCGCACTTGCTGCCAAGCAGTGGCTTCAGCGTCCCCTTTCTAGGGAGCACAGGCAGGCTAAGGCCATTGGTGCCAGAAGTGTCCTGGAAAGCAACCCATGACTGACCACTCAGGATTTCTAGGACACAAGCCTGTCCTGGGACAGCTGGTCAGCCTGGAAAGTGACCTCAGGGTGGGATTTTGCGGTTGGATTGCCCACCCATCTGAAGCAATAAGGTCTGTTGCTGGGGGAAGTGAGCTGTTGCCATGATGGGCTTTTGCCATGATGGGCTTCTGCCTGTGGCTAACAGGCTGAGGCACAGGTGGAAGGGCGGGGCACACAGTAGCCCCACAGGTGGGGCACGCAGTAGCCACAGCCCTGGCTCTGCAGGGAGCAATGAGAGTTAAGGGGGTGGGTTGTGGTCTGGCTACTTTGACAGCTCTGGATGCCTCAAAAAGAGAAAAGGGAGGGTTTATAGCCAGTCACTCTTGGCTGACACAGATCTGCAAAGGTTGCATCAGAATCCTCCAAGGAGGGCATCACCCTTCCCCAGGGCATGGGGCCTCCGGCAAGGGCTGCAGGACCCTCTGGGGTGGCATTGCAGGAATAACTGCCTTACATACTTGCAGTGGTGTTGCAGGCTCCTTCCTCAAGGAGACCTGGACTACCTTCACCCAGTTGTCTGTGAGCTGACTTAGTTCTGGAAGTCTCCCATTTTCCATTCCAGCAGCCAAAGTCAGTCTCCTGGGGTCAGAGCTGACAATGTTACCCAAGACTTGAATGCCGCCATGGTCCTCAGGTTAAAAAGGGGCTTAGAGATAAATGAACTTTGGCCACAATCCATCTCGCTGTGAGCCCAGCCAGGCGTCCTCAAACTTTTTAAACGGGGGCCAGTTCACAGTGAACTGCCCCCGTTGGAGGGCCAGACTATAGTTTAAAAAAAAAAACAAAAAACTGTGAACAAATTCCTATGCACACTGCCCCTATCTTATTTTGAAGTAAAAAAACAAAATGGGAACAAATACAATCATACCGCCTCATGTGGCCTGCGGGCCGCAATTTGAGGACCCCTGGCCCTAGCCTGTGGGTCCTCAGCTCCTAGCTGTGCACTGCAATGGTTTACCAGTGGCTGGCAGAACGTGGGTGTTGGCTCTCCACAAAGAGTTGGCACATGCATACCCAGGCTACGCCAGGTCCTGAGAGAGGTGGGAAGCCTCCACAAGAGGAGGAGGGGCCTTTCGCCAGTGGGGATCCCCTGAGCTACATTTGGTTCACACACTGATGCCCTCTTCCAAGAGTGAGCAGCCATAGAGAGAGGTTTGCATAGTCCCGTTCACTGAGTCAGGAGGACAAGCCTTCTTCACCCAGGGGTGATGTGCCCTAGTGAAGGACAGGACGACTCTTCTAAGCCTCTCCACCAAGCCTGGGCCCTTTCTCCACAGTAAGAATGTGGGAAGTGAGAAGGCCTGGGTGCCCCTAAGTATATCTTGGGTGAGGGAGATGCCTGTCCAGTGGTCAGCCAACGCTGCCAGCCTGTGGTGTGGGCACGAGGCGGCTACATGGGGGACCCTGGATGGACCCAGGTCAGTGTTTAATAACTAGAGGGCTGCCCATCGTGGGCGGTGGCCACAGAGGAGTCTGTAAGAAGGAGAAGGAATGATAGGCATCCCTTCCAGAAGTACTTATCCAGTTCCCATTCAGGTCAATTACAGGTAAGGACAAGGTCTAGAGCAGGGGTGTCCAAACTTTTTTTCTTTCTGCTGCACATTGGAAGAAGCAGCGTTGTCTGAGATCACGAAGTAAAAACACAACACTAACAAAAGCTGATTAGCAGAAAAAAAAAAAAAAGGAAGATCGGTGCACACTTTTCACAATATCGGATACCACAAAATGAACAAAATGAACATGCAGTTCTAGTGTGAGATGTGAGAAGAGATGGCCGAAGAGGCTGCAAGGTGTGATCACCAGGGGAGAGGAAGCGTGGGGCCAGGGAGCATCCGCCCCAGCCAGGAGCTGTTCCTCTCCTGCCTTGGGCAGCGGCATCTCTGCACCCCACCAGCTGCAGTCGCCTGGGGAGCTCAAAGGCATCCCAAGCAACATTTAGTACCAAACAGGGAAAAAAAGCAGTCAACAGGATCAAGTCTCCATTCCAGCCCACAGTCTTGTGGCTGGAATATTAATGAGGCCGTAGGAGAGGCAGGGCCCATGGCAAAGTGACTGGGGCAGTCTGGCACCTGATCAGGGGTGGTGGCAGGGGTGGAGCAGATGGTTCAGAGACTTTTCCAAATGAGGCAGCAGTTGAGCAGAGACCTGAAAGATTCTCTCTCTGGTTCTCTGGCCACCAGGACCTAGTCTAGAAGCTTTAGTAGAGGGGGCACCAACACAAGGCTAATGTGTGAGGAGCCATGGTCATGGGCGCCTGGCTGTTTGATCTCAGGGGACCACTCTCTGCAAGGTCAGTCAGGCTACAGTCACCAGGGGGTAGTGGCTGTGAAGAAGTAGGCCCCTGTTCTCATCTTCTGCGGATGAAAGGTTTGCACCACGGGGAACAGATCCCTTGGACTTCAAAGTTATTACCTAGGCAGCAGCTGAGCAGTGTCCTTTGCCTCTGTGCAGCAGGAAAACCTTATGGTAGGAAGCAACTCAGGCACAGGGCAGGGGCAATTTGGGTCACTATCAAGCTGCACTTGCAGAGATACTGCTGGGATCCTGCCCAGCTGGCTGCTGTAAGTAACCCTGACAGGAGCATGACATAGGTGAAGGGGCAGGCATCTGAGGTGAGCAGTTAACACGTGCCAGGCTGGGGAGAGCACCCCAGGCAAAGGGGCAGAAGGTTCAAAGGCCCTGTGGCTTTCAGTGTCTATACTTCCATCCTGCAATTTTTCAAAGGGACACGGAAAGGATGCACCCCCACCTCCGAATAAAGAATTCTTGAGTTCTGCTAAGCCTCAGGCATCCAGGGCTGTCAAGAGGCCTGAAGGGAAGCCCACAGTATCCCACAGTGAAGTCCCCATGTGTGGCAGGGGCTTCTGCTCCCCAGGGTCTTCCCTGGCCCACCCAGCCAGGCAGCCTTTTGCTAGTTCACCTGCCCTTCTCTGGGCAGCTGCCTCACCAAGTCAGGGGCTTATAGTCTGGAACCTGAGCCCAGGCCAGGCAAGCTCTCTATCCCTCCCCCTCAACCCTCCTTGAGCTGAGAAGACTCAACTGAGTTCCAGACGAATTCTGAGTTCAAATCCCTGCTCCTCACACATCACCCAGTTCAAATCCCTGCTCCTCACACATCACCCATTAACTGCTTGGTCTAAGCCTCACTTTTCTCATCTGTAAAAAGACTATAAAGCCTTGTTCATGGCGTTGATCTGGATAAAATAGGAACCTATTTTAGAGGTGAGCCTATAGCTGGGGCCCAGCACAGAGTAAGTCTCTAGAAACCATACCGGAGACTCTCAAGCTTGGAGGTTGAGAGGGGGACAGAAACACTTCTCAACTGATGTCTGTCCCTGAACTACTATTTAAAGGTCTTTTTTTTTTTTTTTGGTAGAGACAGAGTCTCACTTTGTTGCCCTGGGTAGAGTGCCGTGGCGTCACACAGCTCACAGCAACCTCCAACTCCTGGGCTTAGGCAATTCTCCTGCCTCAGCCTCCCAAGTAGCTGGGACTGTAGACACCCACCACAACAACGCCCAGCTATTTTTTGTTGCAGTTTGGCTGGGGCTGGGTTTGAACCCGCCGCCCTCATTATATGGGGCTGGCACCCTACCCACTGAGCCACAGGTGCCACCCTATTTTAAGATCTTGCAGAGAAAGTAGGGTTCATTCTGAAGAGCGTTTCACATTCTTTGCAGATTACAATGTTAACCAGCGTGAACGCTCCTTCCCTTCAAAGCCCCAATGTGGATCCTCCAGCTCCCAGAGCCTCTGGCCCCAGCCCACTCCTCAGCCATGTGTCAAGAACGTGGGGTCAGAAGGATCACCCGGCACACAGTGATGGTCTCCAGGGCCTTTATTTATACACTGCAGTCTGTCTGACAGGCATGGTGCAGGGGGTTTCTAACAGTTCAGTTTTCTCCAAGATCCCGTGGGGAGAGGGGTGCAGAAGGGAAGGAAGGCCTCTCTGGCAGGGGAGATCCTCTCCTCCAGAACGAAGGCACTGACAGGGTGAACACCCTTGGCAAGGGGCTGGGTTATATACACACAGGGTTGACAGGTGCAGAGAAACTCAAAGCTAAATACAACTAAAGGAGGCAAGTGTCCACCCTGGGGGCCAGGGCTGCTTCCAGGCTGTTTCTACGAGTGGGAAAGGAAGTTCAAAATGAAGTCAAAGCTCTAAAGGAGAAAGAGGCCAGCCTTTCAGTCTTAGTGTTCTGTGCAATTTTAAAAACCGACAAAATAAATATAACTTAAAAACTTACATGACACTAAAGGCAAGTCTGAGAAAAGCAGTTGAGGAAACCTTCCCGAGAACGCTAAGCAGTGCTCAACACCAAGAACCCCAGGGAGCCCAGGAGGACAGAGCGGGAGGGCCCAGCACCCACTCACCTGTGCACAGGTGTGCATAGTTTGTGCCACCTCCTGACACCTGCAGAGCCAGGACCCAAGGAGTCCCTGGGGGGACCAGGGCTGGGCAAGCATGGTCTTTAGACAGCTAGGGCAGGGGTTCGGGGAGATTCCATTCCAGGATCCATCTATCCCACACAGACAAGGGGGAAAGGCCAGATGGCAGGACAAAGGGGTGGGTACTCTGAGTGACAGAGTAGGCGTGAAAGAGGACAACTAGCATGGTAAATACAAAAAACAAAACAAACCAAAACCCCCGAAGTATTAGAATAACCCTAATATGATGCCACTGTATAGCACTTTCACACATATGATATAACCCAAAGCAAAATATTAACCAATAAGAGGCCCCATAGGCCTCCCTCAATAAACAAATCATTTGCATATTAGCACATTGTTTGCAAGCAACTGGTGCCTGCTTAAAGTGCTTGGAAAGTTTTGTTCTCTTACAACAGTTTAAGCCACTCCCCTGTAATTTTTGTTCGTATCATTAATTTGCTTTAGCAAACTTTTTTCGTAGAGGGAATGAGGGTAACTGTTGGCCAGTCCATAGTTATAGAATTTCCATGTCTGAATTAATGTTGCCCCTTCCTTGCAAATGGCTGAAACATAGACCACCGGGGTCCTTTCTAACCTGAAGAGGATGACAGCTCTGGAGACCCGGAGCTGGCTTTGCTCCCCACGCCCCCGTCCTGCCTGCCTTCCAGATCATGTGCTGTCACGAGGTCTCTCGTGCTCAGCTTGGGCGGGGGTGTGACCTTTAGCAAGTCAGCCCACATAGGCGCTCACCACTATTTTCAACAAGAGCCAGGAAGTTTAAGTGATTTCCTTTCTTAAAATCTGTACTTATACATCCTCATGTGTCTTACCGTCCACCCCCACCAACTGTCACTCCTGCACCCAGCCCTAGAAGGAAACATACATGTCCTGTGGGCAAGTGGGCAGTTCCCCCAGAGACTCTGGGGGCGCCCCCCCACCCCACAGCAGCGAGCCCTCCAGGCGCACACACTTTGGTCCACATTTTCTCCCTCTGTGTCCCGGCAGCAGCCCCGCTGGCCCGGTGTCCAGCTAGAGCCTCAGGACTACTCCTTGGGCTCCTGGACCTGATAGCAGAGAAGGGAGCGGTGAGCCCTGAGGGGCCTGGGGAGGGGGGCACAGAGCCACTGGCCATGGATCTGGAAGATTTGCTCTTAAAAACTCATACGAATCTTACATTCCTCTCAATAATACAGCCTTACTGGCTTTCAGTTAAAATAAAGCTCAAAACGGTTCCCCATGAATCTTCAAGCAGCACAGGGGAGCCCAGTAAGGAATGCCTGGAGCACCCCCTGGGTCCCTTCACATGCCCTGAAGGCTCTCCACACTGCCTTAGAGAAACAGGGCTCTAAGCCCTTCAGGCCAGAAGACCTGTTTGGGGGATATTTTAAAAAATGATGCCAGTAAGCCAGAATCCTGCCTCCCCTCTGCCTGGTGCAGGCCCCTCCAACCCACTCCTTTCTGGATCTGTCAGGGCCTCTGGGTCCCAGGAGAAACCCCCAGTATGCAGGTAGGGTGGGCCCATCAGCACCAGGCAGGTGGGGGGCAAAAGAAGAGCATCCTCCCCTGGGGGCAGGGTCCCAGAGATGCTCCAGGTTCCATCCCCCAGGTGGCAGCCCAGAGTGCGGCTTGCCCTCTGAAACCACAGTGGCAATTGCAGGTGGGAGAACAGAGCTAGCTCCTGCCTGCTCCCTTCTGGGAAGGCCAAGGTTGCATCAGCCTTCTCCTGCTCCTGGGTCTGGCTCAAAGCCCTTGAAGAGTTTCTAGCCTCACCTGCCAGATGGACAGGGGTCCTTGTTTTAGCAGCCCTAGAAAGGACACATCTCTGAAGCCTCTGGAGCTGCTCATTGGAAGGTACTTCAGCCATGGACGACATGTGGTATCCCTGTGGTTTTGTGCCCTAACTACCAGAAAGCTGGGCTTCCAGGCCAGGTACCAGGCACCCGGCACCTGGCCTGCGCACTGGCACCCTGGCTGGGAGGCCCTGGCGGAAACAGGGAGCGCTTGGCAGCAGCGCTAAGCACATTGGCCTCCAGGGGGCAGCAGGCCTCCATAGGTAGCCCGCCGGGCCAGCGCGGCCTAGGTCTTCCCAGAGGCAGGGCTTGCTGGCAGGGCCTCCTCAGCAGCCAGAGACCTCCCCCTCCAGCTCTAAACCCATCTACCCTCTATAGACCACGAAGCCTAGGTCTGGGCATTTCACTTCGAGAGGTGATTCTATTTACAAAGAGCAATGGAAAGGCCACCTCCAAGCCCTAAAGTTAGGAAAACTAGAAAATCTCATCTCTTGGCTTCTACAAAGTGTCTTGTAGTGCAGTTCAGGAAGGTCAGTTCTGGGCCTTGGGCCCAGGTAGAAGTGAAGGAAAAATTAAAAAAGAGAAGAGAGGCAAAGGAGGAGACAAAAAGGCTGAGGTGGTGGGCAGGGTGGCCTCAGGCGACTGGGGTGTCCTGGGACATTTCTGTCAGGATGTCGATGAGGTTGTTCAGCCCCGAGAGGTAGCCATCCTCCCGGTTCCCCTCCTGCCAGGGAACGTCATGCTGCAGGGTCTGGCCCTCGGGCAGGGGCGTGGTCTTCCCAAAGTCAATCATCCACACCTTGGCCTGCTCCTTCTTGTCATGGATGAAGAGGAGGGAGCTGCCGATGACCTAGAGGAGGATGGGGCAATGAAAGAGTGGGCTAGAGATTTCTGCTCTCCACCCCCACCACTGCAACCTGGCGCCCAAGGCAACTTGGGAAGGCCTGTGTCCTAAAGGAATAAGAGAGAGGTTTGCTCAGGCCCATTCCTCCCTCCCAGGCCCCCCTGATCACTCCAGAGCCAGCAATTCTGTTTCTTATTCCTCTGCCATGCTGGTGGAAGATTCTGGGATGGTGACCCTTCTGCATGTGCAGTGACACTCCTCACTGCCCAACTCTGGCCTGAACCCTCTGGCCTATACTATTCTTAGACCACAACCAAACCATGGGGACTTTCCCCAGTAGCCAAGCAGCCCTCAGTCCTCCAGAGAGGAGGTTGCTGGAGCAAAGGCAGGAGCCAAGGGTCAGGGCCCAGGGGAGAGAACAGTTGGATCAAACTCCCTGCAAAGGGCAGTGTGAGGCAAGAGTCTCCCCTCTGGGTGTCCCTTCCCCTCCTTAAAAGCCATCCTGTCCAGGTGTCTCATCAGGACCACCATATATGGTGGGATAAGTGTATTCCCATGGCCAAGGGGCAAGGGGGGAATGCAAACCAAAGATAAGGTCAGCCTGGGGAAGGGCTGGGGGTGTAGTTTGCACAAAGGTGCACCACCCTGCCAGTGCAGGGGCAGCCTGTCGAGTTTTCCTGCTGGACCTGTAGCCTTCTTCCTGGGCTCAGGCCGAAGCTCCCTCCATGCAAGTTCCTCGAGAGGCTGCTTTCCTGAAAGAGCTTTAGGCAGAGAGCCCAGGGACGAGACACTGCTTCACACCCACCCATGGCATTAGCTGTTCCTGGGACTGCTGGTGTATGTGCATGTGAGGGTGCGTGTGTGACTGGGTGCGCACATGCAAAGGTGTATGCTGGCAGGCACAGGTTTCTGCCCGAGGGCCAAAAGCCAGTATTTACCTCGTGGCACTTAAAGAAGGGAGAAACTTCTAGGGTGGTTCGAATGGCTTTCAGCCGGTCCCGGTAGGCAATCTGGGAACAGAAAGATGACAAGATTATTAAACACTGTGAAGGGGAATGTGTGGATTTTAAGTCCCATTCAGCTCACTAGAGTCAATGACTATAGCAGTGGGACGTCCCTACACCCTGATCACTATTCCAATGCCTTTATCTACAAGTGGAGAAACTTCGGCCTCAAGGAGGTGGTGCTGGTGGGTTCCAGATCCCAGCCTTTCTCGGCTCCACTGTCCTGTGAGCAGGAGATTCAGGGAAGGAGAGTTCCAGAACAGCGGAGCTAGGGGCTCCTCCCCCAAGGGTGAGGGCTCAGTCTGTCCTGAATGCCAGCAGTCCAGAGGCAGCATCCTAAGAGCCAGTTGCCATGGTTTCTTCCTGAATATAAACCTCAGTGCCTTTGACTTCTGGAAGGACAGAATAAGCCAAGTGGGAGAGAGCCACAAATGTCTCGGCTGGTGGTCTCTCCTGAGCCTTGCAAACTCAGATCGAACTGTGCTGACCCTGGGGTGTCCTGTCTTCCCCAGGGGCCAGCTCTGTGTGTCACACACCCCCAGTTGCTGCTGGGGAAGCCTAGCATACACACAGGCACGTGGTTTCTCAGTGCCCATCTAAACAGCAGTGACAGCTGGCAGAGCTGGTCAGGCAGCTCAGGACCAGGAATAAACTTCTCTTGGCCAGGCACAGGAAGCACACTGTGTGACAGGGACTGCTGAGGGCTGAAATCCTGCCCTGCAGGTGACCCATAAACTCAAAGGTTTGGGCTCTGGGAGAGTCAGGTGCATTCCCCATTGCCTACCACCTTGGAACTTGCTAGGGGCCAAGAGAAGCCTCCTTGGCCCCAAAAGGGAGGAGGGAGAGTTCCCAATTCCAGCTGGCACTGACTCTCCTTGGAGGAAAGGCTAACTTGGGCCCACCCTTCCTTGCTCTGCAGCACCCCAGGCCTGTTCAAAAGGTGCCTCTCATGGGGGCTCCAGGGTCCACATCTCAGGACATCACAGGTGGGCCTGAATCTCTTGTTGTCAAAGGGTGCCTTACACTTGGGGTGCAGTGACATAACATACTCTAACTCAGCTGGGGCGAACAGTTCTCTGATCCCAGTGGGCAGAGCAACAGGCCCAGCCTGCCAGCTTCACTGCAGCAAACACCAAGGAAATCACTTTGTCATAATCTTGTACTACCTACTACCCCAAGCTCAGAGGGAGTGGCCAGTTATTGCCAAGGAGTGCACACCTCCCCACTCAGCCTCATGGCCCGGCCAGGCCTGAAGGCATCGGGGAGCATGGGGTAGTCGGTGGGCTGCTGGCTATGCTGGGCAGGGACCCCACAGCTCGCCTGGCCACTGTGTCAGGCAGACAGGAGTATGAATCCCAGGTCCCAGACGGGGGTGGCTACGTGTCCTTGACATCTGAGTTTCCTCATCTGTAAAATGGGAACAAGAATGTCTATCCAACCAGCAGGCTGCTACGAGGATTTGCTAAGCATTTAGCGTAACATCTGGCAAGGTGCAGGTGCTAAAGGAATTTAACAATCATCACTCTCTTGAGGGGATGGAATTTGTTTTCTGGATCTGTGAGGCTGGTGGCTCAGGGAAAGTCAGTGAGTGTCCACTCAGCTCCCTGCCTACCTACTGAACGCTGGGGACAACCGCATCTTCCTTCTTCACTTCCAAGCAGAAGTTTGGGCCAGGGCTTTCTGTGCCGGCACTGGGGCTCCTGCTGCCATGGCCTAGCTCAGACTAGGGCAGTTATCCCAGCCCAGAGACCTTCTCGGAGGCACCTGGCTTACCAGGATGTTATGGTTTCCTTTAGTGAATTCTCGGAAGGCCTCGGTGACCTGCTCCCTCGTTTTGGTCTTCTTGAAGTCTCGGTTCACAGAGCCGTCTTCTTTCTGAGAAGGAGAATGCAACCCCACCCAAGACAGTCAGCAGAGAACCTGCGGGCAGGGACTGGGCCCATCCATCTAGAGGTCACAGAGCAGGTGACCCCTGTCCTGCCACCTGAGATGCTCTCGGGGCCGGTGGGGGCAGTCAGGTGCCCACATACAGAACTGGGCACAGCAGAGGGAAGCCTGCCCTGTGCCCGACTAAGGAGAAGGCAGAGAGTGGGGATGGCATCCCAGGAAGAGCGAATGGCAGGAGGGAAGGCCTGGAGCTGTCGGGGGCATACAAGCCGAGACTGTGGGAGCACAGCCTGTCCTGAGAGCAAGCCGTGGGGCCCGAGGGAGAGGGCTGGCCACAGCTTCTCACAAGAGGGGTTAGGGCCCTGAAAATGGTGCTTGAAAGTCTCCACTGTCCAGGGGCCCTGTCCCTTGGTTCCCTCGGCACAGACAGGAACGCAGTGCTTCTGACCCTGACCTCAGCTGCACTGCCTTTACCATCTGTGATCTCTTGTTATAGGTGTCCTGAAAACAGAGCTCTAATACTGCCCCCCCCTGGTCCCTCTGATGCATTCTCCCAGTGCCAGGCACTATCTCCGTTCAGGCTGACCCTGTGCCAGCACACGAGGGTCTGCTCATCTATATGGAAATTAGTTCTTTGGGGACAAAGGGTAAGAAAGGGTAACTGCCAAAGGCCCCTACACTGAGGTCCGTCTGCTACTAGGCTGAGGATTAGTGAACATGACGGCCTCACTGTGGCCATGTCCACAAGGAAAGGCAGGAGCCTGGGGCCCAGGGGGCAGCCCGCAGTGCCCAGGGGCGAGATCCCGGGCTGAGCCTTTCCCCAGGGCCTCTGTGACAAGGGCAGGGCAGTGGTGGGTGATGGTGAAGACAGGGGCTTCTTTCTGAGAAGATGGGCTGCCGCTGCTCCTACAGCAGGAGGACAGAGGAGGAACGCGTCCTGCAGGGGAGGGAAGACAGACTGTGCCAAGCAGATGAAGGGAAGTGAGTGTTAGGAGGGGGAGCACACCTGTGTGTCCAGTCTCGGGGCTGGATGCGAAGAGAGGAAGCCTTGTTTCAAAAGGCAAGGAGGACCACACCTGCAGTGCATCTTAGAAGGTACATGTGAAACTTAGTAAGTGTAGAATATAAATGTCTTAACACAATAACTAAGAAAATGCCAGGAAGGCTATGTTAACCAGTGTGATGAAAATATGTCAAATGGTCTATAAAACCAGTGTATGGTGCTCCAGGATCGCATTAATGTACATAGCTGTGATTTAATAAAAAAAAAAAAAAAAAAGGCAAGGAGGGGGCACATGGCTTTGCGTGCTCTCAGCCCAGAGTGTGCAAAGCAGCTGTTCCAGGGGAAGGTGAAATTTTTCCCCGCAAGCCACTGTGGGCAGAGAGACGCTGGCAACCACAGAAGCCTATACCTAAATGCCTCTTATCGGGTCTCGGCTGCTTAACCCTGACTCCACGGCTGGACTCCAGAAACAATGCAGGCTGAGACTGGACAGAGAGTAGGAGACCCAAGGACCCTGCAGGGACGGGCACCTGCTCTGGAGGATGGCCGGTGAGACTCTGAGGGCCGCCCCTCCTGGACCTGCCTTCACGGCCCCTCTGCCCCATACAGGCTAAGGGCAGGGTGGGCCAGCCTCCTGCTCAGATGTCCCGCAGGCTGGCCCCTGCCCAGCTTCTCAGTGTGGGACATGGTCTGAGTTAGGTTCTGAGCCCTCAGCAGAGGGCTGGTTGTTGGGTAGGGCTAAAGGCCATCCTGCTCCAGAGGCCTAAGTCCCCTGAGTGGTCATCCCGCCTATACCCCAGAGACTGACATTTTCAAACATCAGCCCCTGGGGCTGCCGCCCCACCTGGGCCCGTGCCAGGAGACCCTTATAGCTTCTAAAGGGTCTTAAGAGCAGCCACACCCTCGGGTGTGGACACTGGTAAGGCCAGAGGCCCCCATCAGTCCATGACCAGACAGCCAGGCACCTTGGGAGGCACCTTGAGGCTCACCTTGATGCCCTCAATCCTGAACCCCAGGGTGGCTGTGGAGCTGATGGTCTCCCGCCACTGCATGTACCGAGGCTTGGTCACAGCCCGCTGTGCTTTCTCTTCTTCGGTGGGAGCCTCCGGGTCCACCTCAATCATTTTCTGGTACATGTCCTTCCGCAGGCTGGGCTTCTTCCGGGCCTTTGTGAGCTCCTCCTCCAGGTAGGTTCTGCGTGGAGAGGAGACGACATCAGGCCGTGGCTGGGCCACAGCTCCCCGGCAGGCCATGGCTGGCCCAAGGGCAGCCCCTAAGTCAAGCATGTTCATCTGGGGGGGGGCCACATGCTCTGCTCTGGCTGAGACTGGCTCTTAGATGGAGGAGAAAAATAGCAGCCTCGATAAATCACAGCCGCTTATTCCAAGACCTGCTGGAAGGCCCAAAAAAGCCCAAGGGCTCTTCCTAGCACAGCCCCGCAGGGGCCAGCAGAAGAAAGAAGGAGCAGGCCACCTTGGCAGCTTATCGTGGTCAGGGCCCTGCTGTCCTCCTCGGCTGCCTGGGACCCTTACATAAAGTGAGGCTTTCCAAAGCCAGGGCCTATCTCACTAGAGAAGTCGTTCTATCCTCCCCACTTCCTACCCCGCTCTTAGGAAGCCCAAAGGCTGAGCCTGCCCTTCTATGTCTCTGGCTCTTTCCTAAAAGGGGAAATCTTGAGGACAAGGGTCAGGGCAGAAGGAGGCCTTGGAAAGGGTTCAGTGCTGAATGGAGAAGCCCATGATGGGGAAAGGGAACCCAGGGGCTCCTCAGCCCCCGCTCTGCCAGACATTCCTGGCTCATCCCACCCCCTCATACCTGAGCCGCCAGCCCTGAAAGCCCAAGAAAATGCCACCACCTGAGCTGCCTCACGGCTCTGCCCTCTGACCTGGTAGAGACCACCTCAACACTGGGGGAGGGGACAGAGCAGGGACAGTACAGGACTTGGGCAGCCCAAGACTGAATTGCTGACCCTAGGTTGCTGGGACAAGCCCTCCTCACAACGCACATCCCCATGCTTCCAATGGGGCTGTCCCCCTACTGCCATCTCCACACTGGAGGGGGTGAGTCACACTACCCCTCTTTCCCCGCACACCAGGCTCAGCTCCTGCCCGCAGCCCTTCAGGAGACAGAAACCAGCAGTGCCAGTTGCAAGATGGGGAAGTTTTCTTCCCTTTGCCCCTGCGTGGGTGGGAGCTGCCCACAGAGGCCCCGCCTGCCCTACACCCGGGCCCCCACTCTCCCCATCTGTCTCCCACACCTGCTCCACGCTTCCTACTATACCTCCAAGCAGCTGGTTTGGAACCTAGAACAGACTCAACAAAAACTCAGGACACCTTAAAAATGATAGGTTTTTGGAAAACACCGTATCCACCAATATTTGCACTGAAAGAAACAGGAAGAACAACACAAATTCTTTGAGTATGAACTTGGGACCTTCCAAGAGGTGATGGACACCATAAAGGGAGGTCAACAGCTTTTGGCTGCGCACCTGCACACACACACACATGCACATATGCACATACGTGTGTGCATGAATGCACACACATACAGGTATGTGCTCACATACACTCTGCCTCTATCTGCACACAGCCAGCTGGGGAGGCTGGGAGGGATGGCGCCGCAGCGGGAGGGCGGGTGGCCACACTTCTGCAAAGAGCTCCAGCGCTCCCTAAACAGGAAGCGGACCTCACTACTGAATCCCTTTTCTCATGGGCCTTTCTCCAAAAAGGGCCCCTGCACCTCAGTATGGGCAGAATCACGCGTGCACTCCCTCCACCCCACCGCAGGAGAGGAAAGGGGCTTGGGGAGCTGCCCATAAGGACTGCGAGCTGCATAGTGGGAGGAACCAGAAGCACATGGGGAGATGAACCTCTAAGCCCCTGACCACCACTGCTCTGCCTGCCCCAGAGGGACATCAAAGCTCCATCCCATGCAGGGCCCTGGGAGGGGAGATGACTCATGACTCAGTAAGGGGAGGACTCCTCTCAGGAAGGCAGCCAGCCTGTGGGGAGCCAACAGGTGGCAGACCAAGGTCACTCGGTCACGAACTAGTCTCCAGTCCCCTCAGACCCCCAGTCCTAATGTCAGAAGGACACTGCCAGCTATCCCTGGCAAGTCACACATCTAAGAACTCTCCCAGAGCCACATGAGCACATGTCCATGTGGAACCAGGGTTCCAAGAAGCCCCTGGCTGAAGATGGGATGCTACCAGCACCAGCATCACCTGCTTCTTAGCACCACCCTTCCTCCCCCACCACGGCCAATGCTGGTTTGCTGACTGGCCTTTCCACTTGTCTGGGACACATCTCAACCCCTTGTGCCTTGGAGCTCAGTGTTGGAGGTGGCTCTGGACTCCAGCCCCACTTCCTCTGGGGGTGACCTTGGATGGATGGTCTTGGGAGATCTGAGGCCAAGTGTGCTGGATTAATGCATCTGAGAGAAGGCCACAGTCCACGGTCCAAATGGAACTGGCTCCGCACACCGGAGACCCTGTGGACAATGGGTTCCACACCACCTTCTTGGGAAGCTCTGGGCTGTGGTTGGAGACTTGGCTTGCTATCACACAGGCCTCATGCAGATATGCACTATGCCACTGCACAGGGTGGCCCCCCGTGAGTTACCGAATTGCTGGGTGTCAGAACTGTCTAGCACAAACTGGACCATGCCCAGGGGGCTGAGAAAAAACAAGCGTCTAGCACAGTGTGCCGGGAAGATAGGGCTGAGCGGGCCCTGGCTCTGGGGAGACATCCCTCTCCCCACCCCAGGCACCCACTCCTCTCTCATTTCATTCCCTCCACCTGCAGGCCCTTGTCAGGACTGGGTTAAACATGTCCCAGCCTCGCTAGTCACTCTGAGTCTCTCCTGAGAGCCCTAGGGTGTGAAAAGGGTACCACACTACAGGGGAAAACAGCCCCAGCAACCTGGGGAGCAGGTAGATGGCCCTGGAGCCACCGACTTCCAAAAAATGACAGGAAGTGTGTGCTTCCTGGGACGCAGACTCCTCAAATCAAGATGGAGGAGCACCGGCGCTCACCACCAGAGGGTCGCAGGGCCACAAGAGAGAGCTAAGTGCCAAAACCTCCTAGCTCCTTAGTCTTCCCGTTATCCCCACTTCCATGCTGTTCACGTTCACAGCATGAGCACCAAGTGCAACACTTGCCGTGTGTTCACGCTGTAATCTACGCCCCCTCTCCTGCAGCCAAGCCGAGTCCTGCGAGTGTTTGGGTTGGAATCAAGGGCCACAACTCCTCTCAAGACGGCACTTGCTGGGGTGCCAGGGGAGGGTCTTCCAGGGTCAGGAATCAGACTCTTGGAAAGAGCAATGGTGGGTGAATAGATGATCTGTCTCCTCCCTGCTCTACTCCACCCCTGTGGGCTAGAAATGGTGAGGCCCTTAAATTGGGCAATAGCAAACCGTGGGGCCTATGCCTCTCCACCCCCCATTCCTACCCTGGGGGTAACAGCAGCCAGCACACAGTCAGCCAGCAGGGCTCCCAGGAGGAGCCAGGAGGAAAGAAAGAAAAACTGGTTAGCTTGGCCCATTTCTTTCCAGGTCTCTCCCTCTCCCCGTTTCTCTCTCTCTCTCTCTCTCTCTCTCTCTCTCTCTCTCTCTCTCACACACACACACACACACACACACACACACACACACACACACACACTCCTCTTCTAAGAAAGGAACTGGCTAAATGCTTCAAAGCAGACACAGGCTTTGGCTCCAAGTGGGGCATGGCGAGCCATGTGGGGTGACAGGGAGGAGCCCAGCATCTGGCCATCCAGCCTGGGCATCTGCAGCCAGGACCAGGCCTTCTGGTGTGAATACAGCACGCTGGACACCGCATGGGCTGACAGCCTCAGGGAGAGTCACCAACCCTTCTCCACAGGGAAGAAAGGGCCGTGTGGGAGACTCAGGAGGAAGGGCCAGGGCTTGAGAGATGAGAAAACCCAGGAGCCAAAACATGGCCCCGGAGCTCAGGGCGGCTGGGCCTGGCTTTGCCTCGCTTGTTTCTCCTTTTCCCTCCTGGGTCCTCTCCAGGTACGTCTCTCTGGGCAGAGTCAGGATGAGCCTGAGCTCTACAGCCAGTCCTTCACACAGGCCTCCCCCAGACCCTACAGCACCCTACCACTGGCCAGGGCCACCCTCAGGGCCCATCACAGATGGGGCCTCTCTAGCGCCTGGGTCCCCTCTTCTCTTGTACTCTCAGGCAGGTACACATGCCTTTTGGTAAAGCAACATATTCTACTAGCCTCTCTCACATCCCACTCTCAGCCCTGGGGTAATGAAACGACTTCCACTCAGGTCTCAGCCTGTCAGGTCACAGAAGACAGTCGCCCTCCTGCCACCTACCTACTTGGTGCCCAGTAATCCACCTGACCCGAGGGCAGTTTTCTCTGTCCTCTCTGGGGAAGACTTGGGACCCAGCTAGGGCCTCTGTCCTGGGTCTATCAGGAACTCATCCCAGCTCACCAGAGAAGGGCAGGGGCTGCCACGGGCAAAGCCAAAGTCCCTGCACTCTCTGCACATAAGGGGAGATGCCCAGGGATGGGGCAGGCTCGTCTTGGTCCAACAGCCTGCTTGGCTTACCCTGGCACCACTGCCATCTCTGGGCAGCCCCGCACTCTCTGCTGTGTGGCGGGCCAGGCCGGTGCCGCGGCGGGCGTGTGGGAGGTAAGGGCACTGGCTCACCTGACACCCATTTTGCAGTCCATCACACAAGGCGAGTCGAAGTCGGCCAGCAGGTCGTCCATCTGGTTGTAGCGCTCCCCGTCCTTCACCACGTCCCCGTGGTAGGCAGGCACGAAGGGCTTCAGCACGTCTACCATCAGCCGGTCCAGGCAGCGCTGCTCCGACTCGCAGTGTTTCTTCAGGATTCTGCCATTGGCAGCTGCCTTGAAACTCCCTATGGAGCAAGTGCAAAAGGCCGTGTGTCCCCAGCTGCGGCCAGCTGGCAAAGGCTCAGTGCTTGGGCACCCCGGGGATGCTGTCCCCTGGGGCTGCCTAAGCCTGGGACTGACTGAATGTCCACATTTCTACCATGGAGCAAGCACTTTAAGGGGACTGGGTTCAAGTTCAGTCTCCCCACTCACTGACTGCAACCCCAGACTAGTCCCCCAACTTCCCTGACCGCAGACTCCTCCACTCAAGATGGAGGAACACCGGCGCTCACCACCAGAGGGTCACAGGGCCACAGGAGAGAGCTAAGTGTCCAAACCTCCTGGCTCCTTGGTCTTCCCGTTATCATCCCCACTGCCATCATCAGCCTGCTTCCCATCAACAACAGTATCTCTCAGCCTGAGCTGAGAAGCCCTGATGCGCCAGGATTCAGAGCCAGGGTTGGGGATGAACTGGGCTGGGAAGTGGAGACCTAAGGCTCAGCCCACTTGGGTGGTGCTCCTTTTTGTAGGTATTTACAAAAGATGTCCCCTTTGTACCTGCGGTCAGGGTCATGAAAGAAACATTGGGCCCCTGTGTTGGCCTGGAAAAAACCCATGGGCTGGTGAAATCACAAAGGCCAAGTCCACGGGCAGCTACTAAAATGTCCCTGGTGGACACTACATCCAAAGGGCCCCACATGTAGGCCAAATGACTCTGGGGCCTTGGCTCCAGATGTTCCTCCTCCCTTGTCACTGTTGGCCCAGCTGGGAGACCGCACCCTGACCCAGCTGCTGGTCACTTCCACCTGGCACCTGCACATGGTTCTGCAGTGGGGGAAGGGTGGGTGACTTGCCTGCCTCTTCCACCAGCTGCAGGCTCCTTCGGGGCAGAGACTATGTTTCTATTAATGTTGTAACCCTTAAGACCATGGCAATGCAGGCACACAGTAGGCACTCATTTGAAGCAGTTAGCTTTGCCTCTTTGTCCAGGATCATAAATGGTGGGCAAGCTATACATACTGATGGCTTATCTGTCTTGTTGAGTAAAATTGGAAGGGAGGAGGAAAAAGACTGGGAGAGACAGAGAGAGGCAGGGATTTGGGGGAAGCATGTGGGAGGCACAGGCTCTGGAGAGGGCAAGAGAGAGGGCAGGTGTCGGTGTTCATTTACAAGGCAGTGCTGAGGCCACATCTTGCGAGTGGGGCTGCAATTGCAGACTAGTGTCTTGGAGAGAACCTGTTCTGGATGCTTTTACCCCAGGGCAGGGCACCAGGGCCCCACACCAGCCCATCTGCCCGGTGGATCATGCTGTGGGCAAGTCCAGCGGAGCGGCATCTACCTGCGTGTCCCGCCAGTTGGATCCAGGGGTACTTCTTCTTGAAGGACATGACAAAGGGAGACCAGTGCACCATGTTTTTTATTTTCCTCCATGATTTGCTCTAGAAACAAGCAAACGAAAAGCTCACCATTAGAAAGACGGCCACTGCTTTCTGGTTAGGATGAATTCAAACCAAGGGTTCCCACTGCCTACGGCCACAACACAAAAAGGGCCTCCGGCACAGGTGCCCTTGGTGGGCTCCAAGGACCTTGCCGCCATCATTCATGTGGCGCTCCGTCAGCAGTGGCTTTGCTCCACTTTACAAACAGGCTGAGCAAAATGCTCAGGGGATCTTCCCTCATCCTAGGAGCAAGGGCCCCTCCGAGGAAGGCTAGCGGGGGCCACTATCACGCACACGGCTGCAATGAGTCACCGTACCTTTTATTTATAGAGGCGCCAGAAATAGAGAGAGGCACCTCTTCATGTGAGTGGTTTGAGCAGAGACTTCGAAGGAGTCCCCAGGACAGTGTCCCCACCCGCAGCTTCAGGGTCACAGCTCTAGCCTCTTCTCCGTGTTTCTCCCACTAAGCCAGGCCCGTCTCTGTGTGTGTGTGTGGGTGTGCATGCCTGTGTGTGTTTGGGGAGAATGGGACTTTGGGTAGAAAGCATCTTCTTATTTGCCCAACAAGCATGCAAGGCAGTTATTACTATTTCCATTTGGTACAGCCTGGGCCTCAAAGAAGTTAAGTGACAAAACTGGGATTTAAACTCTCCTCTGTACAGCTACTCAAAACACAAACACAAAATCGTTTTCTTCCTCAGCAAGAAACATTTCTTTAGGAAAAAAAAAAAATCCTTAAGTTAACTTTAATAAGAAGAGGCCATGGAGATGAAGATCAAGTGTCCCCCAAACACATCAACCCTGAAGGAAGGGACGAGAATCTGAAGGAGAAGCATTTCGCATTCCTGAGAAAGGGGATCCCTGATCACAAAGCCACCAGGAGCAGAAGCCACAGGACTCTTGAGCAGGGAGGATGGAACAGCGCCTGAGATTCTGCAGAAGAGGGAGATGGGGGTTGTCCTGGCCTATGGGGAGGGGGGTCGCCTTGAGCATGCGGCTGTCCACTCCCTGCCCCAACAGGAGAGTGGACACTGCTGGCTCCCAAGGTGAAATCAAGGTAAAATCAGCTTCCTTTGTTTTTTTTTTCTCTCTTTGCTGAGACTCGCTGCTTCTGTCATCAGGTTTTCGAGTTAAAAATCTATTTAAGGAGAGGAATTCTTCCTTACTAAACCTGGCAATTTTTATCCCCATCCCAGAAACCCTCGCCCCACCACTGCCAAGACCAATTCTATTCTTAAGAGAGGGAAGTGCCCAGGAGGCCATGTGACAAAAGGGCTGGGCCTTCACTGACAAGGGTGTTTTTCCTAGATCCTTCTGATGGAGATCACCAAAGAAGGCTAATGCAGCGGAGGTATTTTTTATCTAAGCACCCAGCAAGCTGTCCAAACAATCCGAGCGGACAATGAACACGGGCAACAATGCAAAGGCCTAATTACAGAAGGTGAGCTGAGCAGTGGCTTGTGGGGAAGCCATCAGGTAGGTCCAGAGGAAAAGTGCACAGCTGGTCACCACCTGCAGGTCACATCCCTGCAACAGAGCTCAGAGCTCTGAGGGACAAAGGTCACAGTGCTCTCGATCCAGTGCCCACCCCAGCCCATGAAACTGCCCCATTAGGGAACAACTGATCCCACAAATGTCCTTCTTTATACCCCCCTCGGGGCCTAAATTTCTTCTGTCCAGTGGAGGACAGGTGGTCCACCAGGCTTCTGAGACTGATGGACACTGTAGGACTCTGGAAAACAACCTTCTCTCATCCCAACAGCAATGGCCTCTCCAAGGCAGACTAGAGAGACAGGAAAAGGACACTGACACCCAGCTGCAGGTGTCAGTGTGCAGTGCGTGTGTGGACACATGGCAAGCAGCATCAGCAGAGCCAGGTCCCCGGAGCCTGCAGCGGCCATGTAAAGACTGCTCACTGCTGGGGAAAAGGAGCTCACAGAGGCTGCACCCAACAGAGGCAGTTTGGGGACAGACTCAAGAGACAGGAAAAGGAGACTGCAGCAGGCTGGGGTCCTGTGAGGCAAAGGCCCAGGTGCTCGGACTTGGAGCAGTTGGGAACCAGACCTGTCGGAAAGGGGACCTGAGGGCCAGAGAGAGGAAGAGGGCAGGCGAGGTCAACTATGGCTGCCGGAGAAGCCTGCACTCAGAAGATCGTGGTATGCTGAGGCAGGCCAACCTGGATCCTAGCTCCTTCCCTCCTCACTGGCTGACTTCCACCAAGTTCCTGGTCTTTTTTGGTGTGTGTGTGGGTGGTGAGCAAGGTCTTGCTGTCGCCCTGGCTAGAGTGCAGTGGCATCATCATAGCTCACTATAGCCTCAAACTCCTGGGCTCAAGTGATCCTCCTGCCTCAGTCTCCTGAGTAGGTGGGGCATGCAGGTATGCCACAAACATGCCCCTCTTATTTTTCTATTTTTTTTTGTAAAGATGGCGTCTTGCCATGTTGTCCAGGCTGGACTCGAACTCCTAGCTTCAATGATCCTTCTGTCTTCACAGTGCTGGGATTACAAGTGCCTGGCTCCTGATTCCCTTTGGGACCCCATTCTCTTTATCTGTAAAATGGGAATAACACATAGATTCCCTTTATCCCAGAAGATAAAACCATTAGAAGATGTGGCCACTGCGGTGTTTGTGTAAGTTTTTAGCCTTTTGTATTCCAAGAGGGGGCACAGGTGTCTCTGAAGTTACCCTGGGAATGGTCTGTCTGGTGCTAAGCAGAGGCATCACAGTGAATCCTGAAGAATAAAAGACTGTGGAGCCTCAAGCTGGGTCAGGGCCACTGGTGGGATGCAGCTCTCCAAGACCCACAAGGCTCAGGGGTGGCGGCCTGTGACTCTGGAAGGCAGGAGGGAACAGGCTGCTGAGACACAAGGCTTGATGCCAGCAGGGCCATTTGAAGTTGTGAAACCTGTAGTTCCTGGTCTTCCCTGCAGAGACCAAAGAGGAGAGGGGTGCTCCAGGGTGGGGTCCTCTGACAGCTTGGGACCCAAGAGCCTTTCCATATTACAGAGCTCTGAGCAAACGGGGCCTTGTTCTGTTTGTCTGGCCCCGCACATCTCCTCCATTTCTTCACCACGAAAACGGCCCCCACATGAGTCTGTCAGCCCATCCCAAGGCTGCCCCGCCTGGACAAAGGCTGAGGATATCCCACTTGTGAGGGAGCGCCACGTGTCACACCGGGAACTTCTTTGCTCTCTGCTGGCAGCAGTGCACAGGGCTTTCCCTGCGGTTTTAAAATAGCAGTGCCCGGGCAGTGCCTATGTGATTGCCAAATAGTAAACAGAAAGCACATTTCAGGTCCAGGCTGGGGAAAAGAGGGCTGCAGGGGGACCCCTACCGTCCCACCGCAGCCCGTGGGAGCAGACAGAAACCAAAGGACTGGAGGTTACTGAAAAGTCTATTCCCTTCCCATGTCTGGGAGACCCCGACCACCACAGGAACCAAACCTACTCTCGGCAGGGGCTGCCTCCCAGGAGCAGGTCAGGCTGACAGTCTTCCCTCCGAGCACATGGCTGGAGGAAGCCACAGTCCTTACGGACAGATTCCAGGCCTCTTCCCCCAGCGAGGACAGGTGACAAGGCAAGAAAGCTTCCTGTGCAGAGGAATTTATCACTCTCAGCTCTGGCCCTCTCCCAGGGCAGAGTCTCAAGAGCGAGTTCTCACTAGCAGCCTCTGTTACTTCTCTGTCTGTAATCAGACCACAGTTCCAGGGCTCCAACTTCTTTTTTTTTTTTTTTTGTAGAGACAGAGTCTCACTTTATGGCCCTCCGTAGAGTGCCGTGGCCTCACCCAGCTCACAGCAACCTCCAACTCCTGGGCCCAAGCGATTCTCTTGCCTCAGCCTCCCGAGTAGCTGGGACTACAGGCGCCCGCCACAACGCCCGGCTATTTTTTTTTGGTTGCAGTTTGGCTGGGGCTGGGTTTGAACCCGCCACCTTCGGTATATGGGGCCGGTGCCCTACCGACTGAGCTACATGCACCGCCCCAGGGCTCCAACTTCTTAAGCAGAACTTCTGGGAAATACAAAAGCAGCCTTCAAAGGCCTTGAACATGGGTGTGGCAAAAGGCACCGGCCACCAGCCCAGGGCAGAGCTAACTGGTCATCAGGGCATCGGATGACTTCCGTGGACCCTTCTCAGAGTGTCACAGCTCTGTAGGCGTGGCAGGCCTCCACTGGCTCCTCAGCACCACCAGGTGGGTGCTCCTATGTGAGTCTGAGGCAGCCACGGACAACTCTACTGTGACCCTTGCTTACCCAGCCTCGCCAAGGATGTGCTGGTTGTTCTTCCTGAGTCTGTGGTGTTACAGTGCAGGGGGGAGCACGCTGCTGGCACTGCTTTTGTCATCTCTCAGGGAGATGGCAGGGCTCATGCTGTAGACATGCCAACGTCTGGTGTCTGCACTAATATCTGTTACCATTTATGGAGCTCTAAGTGACAGGCACCAGCCCAGTATGGCCTTGTTCTGATCTTCACAACAACTTGATGACAGACAGGAGCATTTTCAACATTTCACAGAGGAAGAGTCCAAGGCTCAGACTGCCTCCTCAAAGCCCTTCCCTTCTGTGCCCTGATCCTCTTGCCTCAGCCTCCCAAGTAGCTGGGACTACAGGTGCCTACCACAACACCTGGTTAGTTTTTCTATTTTTTAGCAGAGACGGGGTCTTGCTCTTGCTCAGGCTGGTCTCAGATTCCTAAGCCACCACACCAAGCCATAGCTGGCTCTTAAAACCTCGATATACGGCCAGGCAGGGTTGCTCACGCCTGTAATCCCAGCACTCTGGGAGGCCCAGGTGGGTGGATTGCTTGAGCTCAAGAGTCTGAAACCAGCCTGAGCAAAAGCAAAGCCCCATCTCAGCTAAAAAATAGAAAAACTAGCCATGTATTGTGGCAGGCACCTATAGTTCCAGCTACTTGGGAGGCTGAGGCAGGAGGATCATTGGAGTCCCAAAATTTGAGGGTGCTGTGAGCTATGACACCACAGGACTCTACCCAGGGTGACAGAGTGAGACGAAAGAAAGAAAGAAAGAAAAAGAAAGAAAGAAGGAAGGAAAGAAAGAAGGAAAGAAAGAAAGAAAAGAAAGAAAAGAAAGAAAAGAATCCCCAAACCCCAAATATGTCCTCTCCGGAGCCACTCTGGCACCATTTCCAATGTAGCTACCCGACAGAGTGAGGTTTAGGCTTTCCCATGCATGGGATCAGACCCTAATTGCTTCTAGACTCTGTGGACAGGATTCTGCATTTGTAACGTTCTTGGGAGCACTTCCCCAAACAGCGCCACAAGCCAGTGTGCCCCCAAGCAGATAAAGGACCTGGGGTGGGCTGGGGACAGACGGCTTTTACATTGATTCTAGGCCAGGCAGTTAAACCAACTGAAGACCAGGCATGAAGTCTTTCAGGTCCTCTCTTGGGTATATGGGCTTGGATGAGAACCAGCTGGGTAAATGAAGACACCACCCCTGGGTCAAACAAACACTGGCCTTGGCTTTGCCCTGTGGTTCACCTGCGGGCAGCCAGGGCCTTCCGCTGACATCTGTGCCCGTGCCTGTGGCAGCTCTGACCTCACTCTGTGAGAGGCAGGGTCTCGTGCTGAATTCCAGCTGCACAGGGACAAGTTGGACCACTAGTCACTAAGGTAAGTGTGCAAGAAAAGGATCCAACAAATAGCCAGACTGAGCTAGGGGATGCAGCTGGGGGTGCAGGGGCAGGGGTGGGAGTTGGGGGATGTGAGCCTTTAAAACTCAGAGAGACCTGGAGACCTCTGGTGGTGTTCTGAGTAGTTTTTTCCTCTAGCACCTGACTTGAAGGAGCTAAAATATTCAGAGAATGTGGAGAGGAATTTCCAGTGGGAAGAAAAAAAAACCTTACAACAAGAGAACCCCAGCCCTCTTCACCAGGCGGGCACTCTTGGGATAGCAAGCAAGCCTGTCCCAGCAGCTGATTCTGCATCACCCGTGAGTAGGAAGCCCTCACTTTGGGAGGCTCAGGCCATGACACATCCTGTCTTCCCTCCTCCTCTTTGCCTCTTCCCCCAAAATTGCTGATCGCAGGAGCAGATGTGAGTCTACTCCCAAAGGCAGCAGCTCACCTCCACGGGGACACAGGGTGACCCTCGCCCCACACACAGAGCCTCCCCAGGCCTGGGGCCTTCTATCCACACCTCTGGCCTTGTACTTGGAGTGGCCCAGGCCAGACATGATCCGCTGCCCATCTGGCGTCGGCCTGCCAGAGCCCAGGCTGAGCCCCAGGGCAGAAGCCTGGACAGGATCTCTGATCCCCTGTGTTTATCTAGACCAAATTCCAAGCCTCTCCATGTTAATGGCCCCGGGACAGACGCCATCCTCTGGTTGGTTTTCCCTGTCGGGCATCCCTAGTCATGCTACAGGGAAATGCTGCCTTAAACAAATGAAAGGGCTGACTGGTGGAACCTCAAAGCCTTCCTTTCATCTTCCATAAAGCAGGGAGAAAAGGATGGCTGGTGGGGAAGGAAGGGTCAATAGAGGAAGCCAGGACCCCATATCTACCCCAGCCTATGGGCATGTGGGAGGCCTCTGGCCAGCCCACCTGCAAACCATTTTAGCTACTATCAAGGTCAGCTACATAATACGTGGGGCCCTGTGCAAACTGAAAGTGAAGGGCCCTGCTGGGGGTCCCTGAAAGCCCAGCAGAATCAGCCAGGCCTGCAGGCTGAGCCCACCCTCACACCATCCAAAAGCAGGAAGACCAAACCCAAAAGGTGTGTGAGGGGCTGCACTTGCCCATCAGGAACCTGGTCAGAAGCCCCTGAAGAAAGTTTGGTTTCCAGGTAGGTGGTGACTTGGCTCCATTTCTTATCAGGGCCCCTGACACTCCCCTCCCACAAGCCACAGTAATGGTGGGGCTGTTCCAGAGAAGCAGGCCTCCTGGATGTCTCCCGATCCCAAGCTGACCCCAAGCTGGCCACCCTCCCTCCTGCTGCCCTTCTCCCTGACTTTGCCAGGCCCACAGCTGTTTCAAAGTTGTCCTCTCTCCCTCCATCAGGCTTCTCTCTGAAATCCTCCATCTCTGAGCTGGAAAGACAGGCCATATCCTAGGATTTTGTTTCTAGAAGGCAGCAGAATGAAGCAGAGCACAGTTCGGGTTTGGGGGATAAAATGAACACTTGTTCTGCCGACTGTAGGCAAACCTCAGCTCCCTCATCTGCATACTGGGCACAGTAGCTGCACACATGCCCTGCCCACCCTCTGGGGTAACTTTGAGAGCCGGATCACAGACAGGCACACATAAATTCACTGGTTTTCACTTCTGTGCGTGTATTTTTTAAATTGAAATAATTTTTTTCCTCCAAGGCACAGCATACTGGCAAGAATCCAACTGGGCACTTCTAGTGGGCCAGATCATTGTTGGTGGCAATCAGATGCTGTGTGATTAATTGCTTACAAAGCTTCCCCTCCGATGCTCATGTCAGCTCTGAGAACTCAAAGGGCAGTTCCCCAGACCCGAGATCTGTGACTGGGGGAAAGAGTCAGAGCCAGCCAGAGCCCAGGTGACTCAACAGTTTCTGGTTCAGAAGGTCAATCAAGTTGCACAAAGTAGAAAGAATGGTTTCCCAAATAACCCCATTTCTCATATGTAGAACTGTTCAAGTACTGCCAAAGGTTATTTTGGGGGTGAATAGTAAGATTGCTCAACAAATTTCCTTTAATAAAGGACATTCACTTACCATTAACTCCTTTCCCATCTGACCCATTCCCTTAATTTGCTAGTTTTCCCTTTAATACTTCTCTTTTTAGTCAAATAGTTTGATCAGCTGACTTTCATTTTTAGATATTTATAAAAAATCTCTTTTTATTTAGATACTTTGATCAGCTGAATTTTACTTCTAGCTAATTACAAAGAATCCCCATTTGTTTTAATAAAGAAGAGATGACGAGAAATCCTTGAAATATCAGAAAAGGGAAATAATCTCTGGGCCCTACAACTCTCCAAAAACAGCAACTCTCCAAAATCAATGTTGTCAGACTCTTTGTTCACCCATGTGCGTATGCAAAGAAGCTACATGTTAAATGCCCGATGTATTGCTAAGTACTGTACTAGTATCTCATATAATTCTCAGAACACCGACATAGTCACCTTCATGATGTAAATGATGAAACATGTTCAGAAAGGTTTAATAACTCGCCCAAGGTCACACGGCTGCCAGGTCTGTGCCACTTAATTCTGAGGATTTTGTTTCACCAACAGGATTACTAGGTCCTCGTCCTCTCTCCTGGGGCTATCTGTCTCTCCCCCAGTTACAAAATAGCCTCCCCTAAACAGCAAGGGTTTTGTCAGGGAGTGACCTTTCAGACAGGGGAAGCCTGAACCTGCCCTCCTGCCCTCCTTCCAAGTCTGTTCCCAGAACGTCCTCAAAGACCGACACTTAGGGAAGGCATACTTAACAAAAAGCACTGAAAATGGACGAAGGATACCCCTGCCCGGGGAAGATTTGTTCTGTGTCAAAGCCTTTGTGTTCTGCTCTTGCAAAAGTCTGAGCCAAAGTCACTGAGTTTTCCATGTTTGGAAAAAAAGCTTTTTTTTTTTTTTCCTTCTTCTTCATTTGGTCTTTCTAAAAAAGCAGTTAGGGTTTCCCTAGTGATCATTATTTCCTTCACTGGGGAAAAGCCTGGTGCTTCTCCCAGGCTGCAGAGCTGTGACCGCGGCCAACTTTGTTCATTGTATTCCCCCCTGGCAAAGCCCAGCTGGGCCCACAGAGCTGGGTGCAAGCCCAGGCAGGTAGGGGCCCCTGGCTCAATAGCCTCCTGGAGCCCTGGTTAGAAACCTGGCTGGGGCCAAAAAGCAAAAACTGCCCCTGCCAAAAAGGAGCTGTGAGCTTGGAGGGGTGGAGGGAAAGAGCTTTCAAAACCAAGAGACACCAAGGATCGTAAAAATTAAGCCCAAGGACTTGGCAGGGCAGGTAGCTCCAGCTAAAAATAAAAAGTCTGGCCTTTTCTCTTTAACGAACAAGAAAATCCCCCTAAGAACCAGAGCAAAATACTTCTCAGAAAAAGACCTGAGTCAGGTTTTGTTTTATTCCCACCCATCCCTGCCCCTGGGGTGATGTTCCCACACAAAGACGTGAGCCTTCTCTCACCTGTCCTTTACAGAGCCCACCTGCGTAGGGCGTAGGGTAGGAATTGCACTGAGAACCGTGGGATGGGTCAAGTACTTCCTTCAGAAGCAACACTGTCAGGGGCAGAAGAACACAGATGGTGGGTGCCCACCGACCCCTGCAGGCTGGGATCCTGTGGCTACTGTGGGCACAAGTGGCAAGAACTGGCTCTGTGTGTCTGGACGAGCGTTCTGTCCTCTTCCAGTCCCTATCAGGCCACAGGGCTGCTGCGCTCCGGATTTGGAGTGTGTGGACCTGGTCGGGCTGGAGGCTGTGGCTTCCCAGGCAATGATCAGGCCCTGAATGACCCTTTCTGAGGGTCATCACCATGCTCTACAGATTCCTCAGCGGCACATGCTGAACAAAGCCAAGAAAACCTGCAGCAGCTGCCCAGATGTCCCCTCCTGGTCAGCTGCCTTCTTCCTGCTGCAACTAGAGGCCCAGTTTCTAGGCCAAGGGCAGTACCCAGATGGGCAGCTGGGGGCCTCCAGCATGGCCACTCTCCTCTTCCACCAGCATCCAGAAGCTTGGTCAGGGGAAGCTGCGTGGCCCAGGGGCAAGCACAGAGCTACAAGGGCAGCCCCGAGTCCCCCAGGAGGGAGAAGGGCCTTTCTTGTGCACCTGCTCCGGTCCAGCAGGGCAGGCCAGTTTGTCCCATACCTGTCCCACCTCTAGGTCTCCGCTCTGCAGGTGCTCTGCCTGGAAAGCTCTCTTCTCCCTCCTCACTTCTGCATATCCACATCCTTCCTCTCCCTCCAGCTGATTAATTTAGGATCTGCAAGCTGGCCCTATCTTCTCCCTGAAGCCTCTCGGGCCACTCCCACCCCACACCATTCCCGGAATCCTTCCTGCAGCTGGATCTGCCTGGGGCTCTGTGCTTCTGTGCTGTCCCGTGTCTCCCAGTGATGGGAAGGCTCCTGAAGAGCTGGGATCTGTCCTAACCCTCTATCTGCCCCACCTGGCCCACAAGGCAACTCCACAGGCCCAGCACACAGTAACACGCACTTAGGCCTAGAAGACAAAACACACTGAAACCAAGCTTCAGGCTGCTTGCTGCTCACCTGCTCCACCTGGATTCTTCCTGAGACATCTCCAGACAGCAGGTGGGGATGGGGATGCATGCTTGATACTTGGGGGAACATCCTATCTGGTCTGCCAGGGTTCACTCCACACCCCCACTGCTCCAGCACAGTGGGCAGCCTGGCCGGCGCCAGCCCCAGGGTCTTTTCACATGACAAGTGAGGGTTCAGAGGGCCGCTTTCCACGCAGGCTGGTAATCCCTGCATCTGAGATGCCATTGCTGGGAAGCACTGGGGAGCAGGGTGCTGGGGACACTAGTGAAGACTGCTCTTCTGCTAACCACTCTTTGTTTTGGGGCCACTGTCCTACCCTCATCAGAACTTTACAGGAGTTGGCATCAAAGGGGCCCACGATCTTGCCAAACCAGTCTTTTTTTGTTACCCAAGAATCAAGGTGTCTTTCACCCAAAATGGAAATGTTCCTGACTATCCCCACCCGGCAGGGCCCAGCAAATGCTTCATCTCTGGTTGGAAGGTCACTAACTTGGCTCTTCCCTCCCTCCCCGCTCCTGGATTCCATCCTCTAAAGAACTAAAAATAATGAAGGGCTAGCAGAGCGAGGCGAGAGAGGAAGCTCAGAGGCATAGGAAATGTTTTGGTGAACACAGGGGCCTAGCCCAGCTCTCACACCAGGGGCCTCTCAGGGCCTCAAAGGCTGCTGGGCCCAGAGGCCAGAAGGGGACCAACAATAGGAGGAAACAGGGAGTGGCCGAAGGCTGGGGAAGAGCATGCGGGGGGTGGGCAGCCTTTCTCCAGGCTGACTTCCTACTGGATAAAGCTCCCAGGACAGCAGGGCTCAGCCTTTCCTCTGGGAAAGGGCGCCAGGCTCCGGCCAGCCAGTGAGGGCCACCCCTGCAACATGCATCAGGTCCCCTCCCTCCCTTCAGCTTGTCCACTCCTCCCTAGGGACTTTATTTTTACTTTGGTAAATGCAAAAAAACAAGGCTGAGTTCCAGAGGGTGGAAATTTACTGAGGGCCCTCACTGGTCAGCAATTAGCATGGAGATTCTCTGAAAGCTGAATGTCCCAGGGTCCCTCCTGGGCCAATCTCTCAGAGGGACCAGCAAGAACATCTGGCCCCACCTCTACCCCAATATACCTCCTTGGGCACAGCTTCCCTGGCCTGGGGGGCTAAAGGTGCTCAATCCTTCTTTCTCAGTCCTTGGAGATGTCAGGCTGGGTGGGAGGGGACTGAAGCCCTTTGCACGTGAGCTATTCTAGAAATAGTAATATGTATCCAGTGCTTAGTAGAGTAAGTATTACAGAGTGCTACCTCTTTGTTATGTATTGTGTATGGTAAGAATATCTTATCCCAGAGGTGTTCCCATTTTACAGATGGGAACACTGAACCAGAGAGATGAGACAACTTGCCCAAGGTTCTATAGACGATTACTCAGGCAGACTAGCTCCAGGGCCCAAGCTCTCATCACTCTGAAAGGCTGCTCCTTTTATCATTGGTAAAATGTAGCTTCATAGTCAGAGAAACTCAGGTTTCGGTCCTGTCATTCCTAGCTAGTGGTAGACAAGCTGCTAAACCTGATTAAGTTTTTTCCTTATCTGTAAAATGAGAATACCGCCTACCCCGCAGGGCCATTTTTAAATTCTCTGGGTGCAGTGCCTGCTGTATAGACAGGAACACACAGTAAAGGTGGATGCGTATTTCATACCTACCACGTGTACTGTCTGGTCACTGAGTCCCTCAGGGGCAAAAGCCTGTGAACATGATGAATCACAGGGGAGGCACGTCTGCATTGGCTCCCCCAGCCGTTAGCAGCAGGGTCTGACCACCTCCTCCCCTTATGCCCAATCCTAGCCCGAACTCCGCCTTTCCATGAGGGTAAAGGCTGCAGCCAGCAGGAAGTAGATCCTCAACTGACAGTCCTATTCTCTGCCAGAAACTGAGGTTTGCCCAAACAGCTTCTTTCCAGAACTCCCAAATGCCCAGGAGCCACTTTTAAGCCAGGTGTGAGAGGGAGTGAACAGACAGCGGGAGGTTTGGCACAGAAGGCACCAGCAGCTCTTGGGTTTTCTGCAGAGCACACCTAGCCCAAGGCTCCCCCAGGGACCTGGGGTCTGAAGTAAGTAACTCTGCTTGCTCCCTGGGGCACTCAGCCAGGCAACCAGACACAGGCAGCTCTGCTGAGAGGCCACATGTGGAAACAAGATTCTTCATCCCAGGCTGCAAGATGACATTTTAAAAGCCAGGAATCTGAAAGGAAGTTTTCTGCAGAAAGTTGAAGAATCTACAAGGTCATCTTCTCTTCCTCCAGTTCTCACAGGCACAGCCCTGCTGACCCTTCGCACAAACTTCTGTTTGCTCTTTAATACTCCCTTATACTTTCTCAGAGATTCCTCGAGATGGAAAAAAATCTTCTAGTTATAAATTTAAAAACCTAAGGATACTACTGGACAAAGTAGACGGGTCAAGATTTCCTCAACCTTCAGCTTGCTCAAGACCCTTACCCTCCTAGACCAAGAACATTAGTGGACTAAATACTGCCTTTTAAAGTAGCTTCTGGGCAGGCGGAAAGAGCTTGTAAGAGATTTGGTTAAGGGGGTCACTCTGGACTACTCCAAAGTCAGATTTTTGGGAACTCCCACTTAAGGAATTTCTAACAAGGAAACTTTTCAGGAAGGACTTGAATACCACATGAGAGCTTAAAGCAGTATCAAATATTTAGCTATATTTAGAAAATATTTCCAAGCAAGATACGTTGGTGCAATTCATATTTCTGACAGATTACACTGATTTGCCTGTGGCTAAATGACAGTCAGCAAACAGGAATGCAGGCTTGCAGAGAGAACCAGAAACCCCAAGCTGCTTTCTGAAAAGAAGCTTCTGCAGCAGAGAGCCAGGCACAGCTCTGAATTCTGCTATGAGTCACCCGGCCTCCCTGTCCTGACTGAAGCTGCTCAGGGCAGAGGCCCTGTCTCAGTCCAGCTGTCATTCATCTGCTCACATGTAGACCACTGGAAGCACAGGAAACGGGTTGCCAAAAAGGCACACCAGTGAATCCCCAAGTATGAGCAAGACTCGTCAGCTCTGAGAACGTGGCTGTCCCCTGGGTCATCTTGATGGTATGTGTGACCGCGTGTGTGATTTTCATAAACAGATTGACTCATCAATCTTCCCCATGAATCTCTGTCAACTGGGGCCCTGCTAGTGGCAGTGGGGTGCTTACTTAGCACTTTCCCTGTGCAGCATGAGGCTCCCAGGGCCGCAGAGAAACAGGCAGCAACTTGCCTCCTATTATCCAGAGAAGCAAACAGGAGCAAAGGGGCTCACCCAGGCTTGTGTCCCAATCTGGGGCAGACTGGGGGGTCCAGCTGGCAGTATGCGTGCCCCAAAGCAGCCACTTCTCCCACGCAGTGGGACGAGGGACACCCCATGACTTCACCATGGTGTTTCCTTCGATTTTTGCTTTAGGTTACGATGATTTCACATTTATTTTATACCAAGTTTTTTTTTTTTTTTTTTTTTGAGACAGAGCCTCAAGCGTCCCCCTGGGTAGAGCACTGTGACATCACAGCTCGCAGCAACCTCCAATTCCTGGGCTCAAGCGATTCTCCTGCCTCTGCCTCCCAAGTAGCTGGGACTACAGGCACCCGCCACAGCACCCAGCTATTTTTTGGTTGCAGCCATCATTGTTTTGGCGGGCCCGAGCTGGATTCGAACCCGCCAGCTCAGGTGTATGTGGCTGGAGCCTTAGCCACTTGAGCCACAGGCGCTGAGCCTACACCGAGATATTTTATAACAGCTCTTGGGGTAATTAAAGACAGGCTGGGTTTTCACAAAACTGAGGTGGGGATCTACTAAGTTCCACCCCAAGTCCAACCTGCCTTCTCCTTCAATTCCAGCAAAGTTGGTGTCAACTTCTACACATGCCATCGAGGCTTTCTATCTGAAGGATCTTAAAGCTTGGCCCCCTCATAGGTCACCCTCTTGCCTGAATAGCTTACAGGAGGCCCTGGATTCTCTTAGACTTATTTTATTTCCTCCCTACTGAGTTAGGGGAGGTATGAATGGGTTATCTGAAGAATTATTCTGGAATGGTGGAACTCTGATTAAGACTCCAGAGGGGGCTTCCAGGCAGTGGTCCGGAACCACCGGAATAGAGAGACACTGGAGGAATGGGGTGCCTATGCAGACAGGGTACACCTTTGACCATCTGTCAAGAGAGCAAACCTCCTTTATGATGTCCACCTGTTGGGTGCTGAGCAGTGTGCATGAGCTGAGGGAAGTTAGAGAGCGGCTTCTGAGCTGTGAGTCTAGATGAGGGCTGAGAGCTGGCTTGGGTGAACTGAGACAGCTTTAAGGACTGTGCCCCCAAATGGAAGGGCTGCAGGATCTCACAGCAACCACAGCTCATTCACAGGCTTGGCCTCTCTACGACTTGTGGGGAGAGCTCGCATTTAGGAACTGCACCATCACTTCTCGGGAACAGAACCAGCTGGCTGATTTATTCCCCTTAATTTTCACTGCTATTATTAGGACACATCTGTCTCTGAGTGAAGTCACCAAGGAAAAACCCAACCGAAGAAAATATTTTCAAGCAGTCGTCATTTCAATCTTCGGAAAAGGAAGCGAGTCGATAAACTGCCAAAGAGCCCCAGAATTCAAGGTCACCAAAGAGGTAAATGGAAAGTATTTGCCCTGGGAATGCAGGCCGCAGACCTATTTACATAGTGCTGGCCAGGACGCAAATGGACCAGAAGCTCCTCAAACTGTTTCCTCTTCCCTTTCCCCAAACTTAGTTCTGTCCTTTCCCTTAACAGGCAAGTCAATTAGCAGAAGTTCCCCCCAAGTCTGAACCCAGAGGAAAACCACTCAGTGACAAGTGACCAGATGATGTAGGGCAGAGGTTCCAGCCAGTGGTCACCAGACTTTTTGCTTAGGTATAACTCCTTTTTTTAATTAGCTGCTAGTATTTTAAAATCAGATTTCATACAAAAATGCACATTTCCAATTTCTCTTTCAGATACTGGGCCTGCAATTCCAGGCAGTATCATGGGCTGGAGCTGAGAAGCAGCAACCTAAGACAGGGGTCTTCTCTTCCCACTCTGGGCCCCATTATATAATACATGTCCCCTGCCTGGGCCCTGACAGCCTTTGAGTTTGAGCTGCTGGATTTAGAGACAAAGAGGAAAGTACCAAGGAAGGTCAAAAGCCCTCCAACCGTGGTCTACTGGCCACATCGACGTGGACAAAACTTTGCTGAGCTACTTGCACCTACTTTCTCTATCTGCAGATGGAGGTGAAATTGCATAGCAATGCCGCATCTCAAAAAGGGTAAGGAGGAAAACGAGGAAGTGCTTGGACATCTGAATGCACCCCATGTCAGGTAAAATGTGGGTCTCTGGATCTAAAGAGTAAAATGGGGCGGCGCCTGTGGCTCAGTGAGTAGGGCATCAGCCCCATATCCCAAGGGTGGTGGGTTCGAACCCGGCCCCAGCCAAAACTGCAACCAAAAAAGTAAAATTAAATACCAAGACAAAGTTGGCAACTCTGATTAGAGAGCTGCCTCAGTAGTTACTGCGAGCGTGGCTGGGACTTCTGAACCAACCAACCACGCCAACCCGGCCCTGCCAACTCCACCATCGGCTCAGCTAGAAAAGGGGAACATCCCTCGGTCACAGTTGAACAGTCTCTGACTCTGACTGACCTCTGCCTCTAATGAGTTAGAACAGAATTTGGAGCCAGTACACCTGGTATTTGGGACTGCCAACCCTGACCCAGCCCGGTGGAGGAGACACTCATGGGAGCATCTGAGGTGACCCCGGAAGTCTAACATCTTGGCAATGAAACTCAACACTCTGAATGCTGGGGAGGAATCACAGGGCACTGTGGCCGCTTGAGTACTTGACAGTGCAGCAGCCAATTGCTTTGAGTGTTAACCCAAAGGCCTTTGGCCATCCACTCTTTTCCCCACCAGCCTGCCTACGTTACAGAAATGACCACAGAAGTGCTTCTCATAAGATAAGGAGAGGTTTAAAAGATAAAGGCATCAGTCTCCTATGGCCCCTAAGTCCTCCCTAAGGCAATGAATGGATGCTGGCAGCTACAATATGAGAAGGGGGCACTCTAGTGCCTGTGGCCCACGGCAGCCATGACTCACCCAATCAGTGTGCTGCTCTGCTGGCTCCCACTAAGTCTGAGGAACTCAGAGGGAGAAGCTCTAAGTACTCACTGCTCTCAGAAGCAAGAGGTCATCTGGCTTCCTAGCAGCTCCTTAGCAAAGCATCATCACTCGTGACAGGTATGGTGGCCAAGGACTTCAGAGGCTCCCAGCAGAGAGTGTGTACAGAGCCCCGTTCCAGCACCCAGACCTTTGTCCCTCACCCACAGGTTTGACAGGACAGTGCTGAATGAATCAGGATCATAAATTATGATTACATGAAGCTTTTTTTTTTGGGAGGCTAAGGGAAGAGAATCACTAAGTCTTAGTATGTCATCCTCGATGGAGTGCGATGGCATCACAGCTCACAGCAACCTCAAACTCTTGGGCTTAAGTGATTCTCTTCCCTTAGCCTCCCAAGTAGTTGGGGCTACAGGTGCCCGCCACAATGCCCAGCTATTTTTTGTTGCAGTTGTCATTGTTGTTTAGCTGTACCCGTCACCCTCAGCGTATGTGGGTGGTGCTGTAATCACTGTGCTACAGGTGCCGAGCCTCTTAAGTGAAGCTTTTTGCCTGAATCCAAATTTTACAGATCTTTTTATTTTTATTAATAGATTTGTCTTCCACACTTTTTTCAAAATGAATGTATTTAAAATACCAAAGAATAAAAGGGGTTTCAATCGAATCATTGGCTCTCAACCTTCCTAACGCCGTGACCCTTTAATACAGTTCCTCATGTTGTGGGGACCCCCAACCATAAAATTATTTTCTTTTTTTTTTTTTTTTTTTTGTGGTTTTTGGCCGGGGCTGGGTTTGAACCCACCACTTCCGGCATATGGGACTGGCGCCCTACTCCTTGAGCCACAGGCGCCACCCCATAAAATTATTTTCATTGCTACTTCCTAACTGTCATTTTGCTACTATTATGATTAGTAATGTAAATATCTAATATGCAGGAGACCCCCAAAAGGGTCACGACCCACAGGTTGAGAACTGCTGAATTAAATAATCTTCCCAGATTGACTGGCACAATTAGAACATTAGGAAGCCATATGGACCAAACTGAGGGACAGCTGCCATGCTCATGATTTAGCTGTAACTGGTGAGAGTTTATAAGGGTCAAGTACACCAGTCTGTTCTCTGCTTTTGACAACAGTGCACTGTGTTTCTGTCCGAAGTGGAATTTGTGAATGGTTATACAGCTCGAAAGTATTTTAAATTCTGTCTGTTTAACAGCCCATCACATCAAAAAAGACCAAGAGAATCCCGAAGGAAGAAAACATTTTTTAATGAGGATTGGGAATTACAAGATTATCTTGTTTCTGCTAAAGATAAGATGATTTGCTGGCTTTGTGATATTGCAATATCAACATTAAAGAAATTCAGGGCTCATCAGCATTAGAACACTCATATGGGCCACAAATATTTTAAATTAGAGTAAGAAGCATGAAAGGTTGTACTGCAGAAATTAAAAGACGAAAAGCAAAAGCAAAGACAATTCTTTCAAGCAGCAATAGGACCTGGAAATAATGCCAGTGAAACACCTTATAAAGTCACATATATACTCCACAGAAAAAAGGAAGCCAGCCAGTGATGTAGAAATTGTGACCCTGATAACATTTCAAAGTACAAACAACTGCCTCTTTCAAGGAGAAGTACAACTCATCAGCAGCATAATTAGCCTTCAACTTAACAGAAGAACTTCATGCATACTGCAAAAGGAAAAGATGTATTATTCAATCGCTTTGGCTGAATCAATTGATACTACAGTCTCGGCACAGGTTTTATATTTCATTTGAGTCATAACAAGATTTTCCTTTCTATAAAGAGTTACTCACTTTGGATACTTTTGCAAATAGAATACGGGCAATAGTTTATCGTCCACAACCTTCCAGATAAATATTTTGAAGGTGGACTAGATTTGGTAAGTTTAGTGATTGTAGGTGCAGATGGTGCACCTTCCATCACAGGAAAACATGAAGGGTTTATGGCACAGATCCCGGTGCTCTCATTTCTTTTTGTTATATTTTGCATTAGCAAAATCACTGTCAGTGCTAAATAAAGCTTTTTTTTTTAAAGCTGCTAATTTAAGTGACACTTTGCAAGGATTGTGAGTATTGTTAAGGATATTCTTGCAAATGCAACAGGACATTGTCAGTTTCATAACAAGCTGAAGTAGAACAATGAGGTATTTAGTGTGGATTTGCCCTATCTTCTAAAGTGCATCGGCTATCAACAGGACAGGTGGGCTCGGCGCCTGTGGCTCAAGCGGCTTAGGCACCAGCCACGTACACCTGAGCTGGCGGGTTGGAATCCAACCCAGGCCCGCCAAACAACGAAGACTGCAACCAAAAAATAGCCAGGTGTTGTGGCAGGTGCCTGTAGTCCGAGCTACTTGGGAGGCTGAGGCAAGAGAATCACTTGAGCCCAGGAGCTGGAGGTTGCTGTGAGCTGTAATGTCACGGCACTCTACCCAGGGCGACAGCTTGAGGCTCTGTCTCAAAAAAAAAAAAACCAGACAAGTATTAAGAAAGGAATAAATAGTCCAAAGGAACAAAATGCAGGCCCCATAAATAGCAAATATATGGAAATTTAGCATATATGACAAAGTTGCCATTAAAGATCAATAACAATAGATATCGGTGCAAGTTATTAGCTATCCACTAGGATAAAAAAAAGGACAGGTGGTAGCCAAAATTTTATCTCTGCAAGAACACATACTTAAATTCTATCAAGAACAGAATCAGCAATGTGAATTATTAAAAGATTTGATAGGAATGCAACATTCTGTGTGATGTCACGTCACATCAAAACATCTTGAATATTTCTTTGCAAAGTAAAACTAAGTCTAGATCTGATATGTGACAAAAATCCAAGCATTTCAAAAAAAGGTACCACCTTTTCAAAAGGAAAATTTTTTTTTTTTTTTTTTGCTGAGGCTGGGTTTGAACCCGCCGCCTCAGGTATATGGGGCCAGCACCCTACTCCTTGAGCCATAGGCGCTGCCCTCAAAAGAAGATTTTAGATGAACATTTTCCCCCGTTAACAAAGGTCACTGATGAGCAGGATGATGTATATGAATCATTTGAAGAATACGCAGCTGTTACAGATCTATTTTTTAACATTTGTATTTACTAATTTAATTCAAAATATGAAATATTAAAGAAGAAATATAAAATATTTCTTTATCTCATTTGATGATATATCTTCTTTCCCCCCACATCACCCTGTTATAGAGATTCAGAATGTGAATGAAAAATGACTTAATACTACGGAACTACAAACTGTCATAGACCTATTAATTGGTGAATACAATGAAAGGATCACTGGCTTTGAGAATCATGACATCACACTCAACTTAGCATTTCGGCCTCATCTAGTTGGTATTAACAAAGAACTATAGATGGAATTAATTGGGATCTCAATAGATGACATTTTAAAGTCATTGTTTGATGCTAAGAAACATCCAACTGAAATATGGAAAAATGCAGCAGAATACCCAGGCCTTCAGCAACACTCCCCCAAAATGCTTTCTTGTTTTTTAAGCACTTATTGCTAAAAATCTTCCTTCTGCTACCTAACCCAAGTCACAACATCCCTAAGGTCACAAATGACTGATGCCCACCTACAGCATCAAGTGAAACTGCTGACCTCCAGGCTACAACCAAATATTCCAATCCTTTCCTACAAAAAGCAATACAACAAAGTAAAAGGTCAGTTAACTTAAAAACTAACGGTTTTCATTTTAAAAAAAATTTTTATTAAGTATATAATAGATTTTTATAAAATTATACACTTTTAAAGTATATCTAATTTTAGTTTCCTGAATACAGCCTTATTTGATTACAGCTAAATTAATGTGGCCTTCCAACGTGAAAAGGTCCCCCACCCCTGCTTTAGGCCCTACCTAGCACCCCGCTTTCCCAGGGTTGAATATAAAATAAATGCATGTTCAACTAACAGCTAGGCATCCCCCCAGACTCAAGGTCTGGTTGAGAAAGTGAGAGTTCCAAATCCCCAGCCCAAACTGTGGAGTCTAGCTTAAGGCTGGGGTTTCTGAACCTGGAAGGGACATCTCATGCACACCTAGAGGCCCAAAGCAGAGGCAGTAGCCTCAGAGGCTCAGCATGAGGTTCTACCACCAGGGCCAGCCTGAGGGAGACAGGCAGACAAGGAGTGCTCCAGAACCAGGACCCAGGGAGGCAACCCTGGGCTCCCTTGCCCAATCAGGCCACCCACACTTCTGACTGCCCCAGGCTGCCCACGACACAGCTGGTTCTGCTTTCTCCAGCAGATAGTAGAGAGGGGTCAGGCACTGTGTGGCACTCTGAACATGAGAAAAAGAAAAGCTAGACTTCAGATCAGCCTGTCCAAGGCCATTATGGTAAAGAATGCTCAAAAGAACAACAAGACATTTACCCAGGATCTCACACAGCAGAGAATGAGCTGGGATAGAACCCAAGTCTCCTGACTCCCAGGCCAATGCTATCTGTTCTCTAAGCACACCCTGCCCTTGGTCAGCCTTCCCCTCCAAGAGTCTATGCTCAGTGAGGGTGAACCTGTCCTGCTGTGCTCTCTTCCTGCCCCAGTCCCCCAGCCCCTTTTGTCCCCCCCCCCTTTTTTGAGACAAAATCTCACTCTGTCACCCTAGGTAGAGTGCTGTAGCAACCTCAAACTCGATTTAAACAATGCTCTCATCTCAGCCTCCCGAGTAGCTGGGACAAGAGGCAGGCACCACTATTTGTTTATTTTTAGCAGAGACGGGGTCTCGCTCTTGCTCAGGCTGGTCGCCAACTCCTGAGCTCAAGCAATCCACCTGCCTCAGCCTCCCAGAGTGCTAGGATTACAGAGGTGTCAGCTACCTTGCCCAGCCCCTTAAACCCTTGACTGACAATAGCCACAGTCATCTCTCCTGTCCATCAAATCAGGTGGCCCTTGCTGCCTATTTCCCTCCTCTGGCACTTTACCCACTCAAATCCAATAGCCCATACTGAGCATCTGTATCTACATTCTAGGTTCAGTTCCAAGTCCTAGGAGCCCACAGTTCATTAAGGTGATGAGCATGGCCTGAAGAACTATAACAGAGGGTACAAAATGTGCCCTTTATAGAAGCACAAGAGATTGGCCTATAGGTAACTGTCAATAAACTAGCTAACAGGAAAAATAAACTATTAAACAGAAAATAAGAGAAATAAACTCATAGTATATAATTACCCCTTTAGAGAAAAACTCACAGTGGGGTGCCATCACTCATACCTATAATCCCAGCACTCTGGGAGGTCAAGGTGGGTGGCTTACTTAAGCTAATGAGTTCAAGACCACCCTGGGCAAAGATGAGACCCAATCTTATTAAAAGTAAAAAAACTAGGTTCAGCGCCCATAGGTCAGTGAGTAGGGCACCAGTCACATACACTGAATGTGGAGGGTTCAGAGCCTGGCCCGGGCCTGCTAAATAATAATGACTACTGCAACCAAAAAATAGCCAGGCATTGTGGCAGGCGCCTGTAGTCCCAGCTATTGGGAGGCTGAGGCAAGAGAATTGCTTAAGCCCAAGAGTTTGAAGTTGCTCTGAGCTGTGATACCACAATACTCTACGGAGGGCGACATAGTAAGACCAGTCTCAAAAAAAAAAAAATAATTAATTAAAAAAAAAACTAGAAAAACTACCTGGGAGTGATGGTATATGCCCCTTTAGTCCTGGTTACTCAGGAGGTTGAGGCCAGAGGCTTGCTCAAGCCCAAGAGTTTGAGGTTGCTGTGAGCTATGACACCATGGTATTCTACCCGGGGGACAGAATGAGACTCTGTCTCCAAAAGAAAAAAATTTCACAACACAATTGCCCTTTATTTTGTTTTGATTAAGCACCTGGGACTCAACTTGACTCCAAGCCTAACTTGTTATCTCTAGCAGTTCATTCCTACAGCCTTGCCCTAAGCGTCCTATACGGGTGCAAGCCCTCTGCTTCAGTACTGGCTAGACCTCATCCCAAGGACTCTGATAAGCCAGCCTCCCAGAGGAAAGGAAAACCAGCACAGCTCTTCCCAGGCACTCCGTTATCAATCTGAAGCAAAGAGAAGAAAATGACTTTTTTTTTTGAGACAGAGTCTCACTATGTCGCCCTTGGTAGAGTGCTGGGGAGTCACAGCTCACAGCAACCTCAAACTCTTGGGCTCAAGCAATTCTCTTGCCTCAGCCTCCCAAGTAGCTGGGACTACAGGCCACAAAGCCAGGCTATTTTTACAGACAGTGGTCTTGCTCTGGCTCGGGCTGGTCTTGAGCCCGTGAACTCAGGCAATCCACCCGCCTCACCTTCCCAGAGTGCCGGGATTACAGGCGTGAGCCACCCCACCCACCCTACAAGCCATTTTTACCCTTTAAAAGCCAGAGCAGCTTTTACTCAGCAGCTGGCCCTACCTCCCACCTTCTCTGGGCCGTGCCATTTTTCTCTCTTTCTTTCTCTTCCTCTCTTTCTGGGTTTCTTTCTCAAGAAAGTAAAATAAGTTTTTTACTACTTTTTAATCCTACTCTTTGTGTGAGAAATCTTTCCCAGCCATGCTCTGGGCTCTTCATGAGTTCCCACCCTAACAGTCATCAGAAGATATTACTTTGGGAGAAAAGGAATAAATTAAGGAAGCTTCAGGAAAACAGTGAGATTTGAGCTAAATCTTGAAAGATGAGGAAGAGGAACAGGGCGTGGAACGTGCGTGTGTGTGTGTGTGTGCGCGTGTGCGTGTGCGCGTGTGCGTGTGTGCGCGCGTGTGCGTGTGTGTGCGCGCGCGTGTGTGTGCGCGCGCGTGTGTGCGTGTGCGTGCGTGCGCGCATGCGTGTGTGTGTGTGTGTGTGCGCGCGTGTGTATGAAGTGGGTATAGGTATTTCAGACCTGGGGAAAGGCAAGAAGCACTTGGGAACCCCAACATCTCAGCTCAGCTCAGCTCAGCTCAGCAAGCACCAAAGTCCAGCAGGGGAGCAGTCTGTCAAAAGGCAGACAACAAGAATTAATCACTTCTGTAAAAATTTAAAATAACACTAGAGCTGGCAATTCTTCTTTTGATGTTGCGGTTTGGCCATGGTCGAGTTCGAACCCACCACCCTCGAAATATGGAGCAGGCACCCTACCCTCTGAGTCACAGGTGCTGCCCTAGAACTGGCAATTCCGATTTAACATATTCCAACCCCTATCCCCAAACCTGTCTAATTCTAAACAATTACTGTGTTACTCTTGATTTTTAATAATATATGTAAGGTTCAAATTCACATAATAGACTTATTAATACCAACCTTTTGGTAAATATTACATTCTACCTGGAAGTTAATTCAGAAAATTTTCAGTGAACAGTTGGCCTGACACATGGGGACTCAGCTACCCATATTTCAAGATCGACTTCACAGGATTTATTATCACTGAAACTGGCTTTGGGGTAGCTTGTTCCCCAAATCCTGCAGCACTACACCCTCCAGAGGTTGAAGATCAGACCAGCAACAAACACTGAAGTACAGTCATTGTAAAACAAAGAAAGAGAACGTGGGGCTAGGTGCCATGGCTCACACCCATAATCCTAGCATTTGGGGAGGCACTGAGGTAGGAGAATCACTTGAGGCAAGGAGTTCAAGACCACCCTAGGCAATGTAAGAGATCCAGTCTCTACAAAATCTTTTCAAAAAATTAGCTGGGCAGAGGCTGAGGTCTCTCCTGAGCCCAAGAGTCCAAGGCTGACGTGAGCTATGATAGCACCACTGCACTCTAGCTTGGGCACAGAGGAAGACCCTATCTCTGAAAAAGAAATGGAACCCAGAATACTTCCATCATATCATTCTATGAGACCACTTGGGAGTTATTTGTTTTTAAAGCTTTTTCAACAGTAAGACATTTAATCAATCCTGAAAAACTAAAAGACAAGGACCTTATTGCAATTTCTAGAATCTATGATGAAACTGGATTTTGTGAATTTCTGCCACATTTTCTAAATATTTCAGTTTTTTCCTATTGGTAGTCAAGTGTTTGTACTTCAAGTGAAAAGAAACTCTTCGAAATCAACATGAATAAAAAGTGCTCTGCTACCTACTATGAGGGAAGACAGGCAAATCTGGTTGTCTATGGAACATGATAAATAGGAAAAGAAAATTGGGATTTTTATGAAGTCTGATGAAGTTACAGAAGACTCACAAACACAAGATAATGTTCTTTTTTTTTTTTTTTGTGGTTTTTGGCCGGGGCTAGGTTTGAACCTGCCACCTCCTGCATATGGGACCGGGGCCCTACTCCTTGAGCCACAGGCGCCGCCCACAAGATAATGTTCTTATTCATTACTGCTACAAACCAAGATGTTAAGTTTTGGCCGAGCGTGGTGGCTCACGCCTGTAGTCTCAGCGCTGTGGGAGGCCGAGGTGGGTGGATGGCCTGAGCTCAGAGGTTCGAGACCAGTATGAGCAGCAGTGAGCCAGAGTAAGACCCTGTCTCTACTAACATCAAAAACAACCAGACGTTGTGGTGGGCGTCTGTAATCCCAGCTACTGGGGAAGCAACGGGAAAGAGCATCACCAGAGGAAGAACATTGAAAAAAAGAAGAAAGAAAATGAACAAAAAAAAAAGAGTACTTCAAACGAAGAAGAATGAACAAGCAAGCTGAAATTTAAAAAAAAGATAAAAAGATGTTAAGTTTTCCCTTTCCCCAAAGCACTAATGTCATTAGCAAATATTAATTAAATTCATTACCACCCCCCCCACTCTTTTTAATTTGCATGATCATATACACAAGATTCAATAATAGAAAATTTAACTGTCTGCAATTCTTTTCTGGCCATCGTTATTCTTTTTTTTTAATTTCTTAATTCATTTACTGAAAATAATTTTGTCATTACAGAAAAGGGATGTGTTAAAAAAGACATGTACTCTTGGTGCCAAGATGCTCTATGCACCACTGATGCAGCTTCCCGCAAGAAGGCTTTAAAAGAAGAGCCTGCTTTTTATATCTTTTTTTTTTTTTTTTGTAGAGACAGAGTCTCACTTTATGCCCTTCGGGTAGAGTGCCATGGCATCACACAGCTCACAGCAACTTCCAACTCCTGGGCTTAAGCGATTCTCTTGCCTCAGCCTCCCGAGTAGCTGGGACGACAGGAGCCCGCCACCATGCCCAGCTATTTTTTGGTTGCAGTTCAGCCGGGGCCGGGCCTGAACCCGCCACCCTCGGTATGTGGGGCCCGGCGCCTTACCGACTGAGCCACAGGCGCCGCCCCTGCTTTTTATATCTTACCCAGCACCTTCAGTTCTTCTGGACTAAAGAAGCTGAGGCTTCTAGAATAAGCTACGCTAAGATCATTGAAGGCCTTGACTGGACTATAGTCTCTATGTAAATAACATAAATTTCCAAAAGCATTAACGATCCAAAATGTAGAACCTCTAGTATCAAAAGCAAATAAATCTGCAAACAAAACCAAAAGTCAAATAAACTGCAGGAAATTTTTACAAAATATAGTATGGTTGAAGGAATAAGTTTTATATTTAAAGAACTCAAACAAAGGGTAAGAAATACCTCTAAAATGCCAATAAATAATCTGGCAACATACATATCCAACAAACATATAATGAAAATAACAATATGTGGTTTGCCTCCTAAATTAGCAAAACACGGAAAAATAGTAAGTACCAGCACATGTGAGGAGGAGAGTAAGGGGAGCACAGGCCAATACGCTGCTGGGAGACATTCCCAAGGTACAGGACCTTTTGGGAAATCAGCCCAGGAATATGTTTCCAGGGCCATAAAAATGTTTCAACCTTTCATTTAGTTATTTTACTTCTGGAAATCTACTTAAGGAAATACTCCTAAAATATGGAAAAGGTTACAAGCACAAAGATGTTAATTATACCATTGTTTCTAACAACAATAGCATTGAAAATAACCCAACTTCCAACAATAGAGGAATGATTAAATAAATTATGGGGACATCCTTGGGATTGATCTTCAGTCCTGAACTGTTTAAGAATTAGAAAAAAACATGGAAAATTCTGCTAGAATTTTAAGGAGGGTGGGGAAGCAGGATAGGCTATGAAAAATACACATACTTTATTTTTTTGAGATACAGTCTCACTCCGTTGCCCCTGGCTAGAGTGACACGGCATCGTAACTCACAGCAACCTCAAACTCCTGGGCTCAAGTGATCCCAAGTAGCTGGGACTACAGGCATGCACTACTATGTCCAGCTACTTTTTAGTCTGGAATTCCTGAGCTCAAGCAATCCACCTGCCTAGGCCTCCCAGAGTGTTAGGATAATAGGCGTGAGCTACTATGCCCGGCCAAAATGTACATACTTTAAAAACCGAGAGGAAATATACCAATTTCTGAGTGGTTGTATTAATATGCATTCCTGCACATTAACTTCATACTATGATGAAATTATTTAACCTTTTGCTCTTATTTGTTAATTATTTATTATATTCTGTTGTACTACATACATATAAATTTGTACGCATCCTCAAATTCTTTTTGCGTATAGTGGACTATAAATTAACCATTTAATTAATGATCAAAGGATCAAGATGTTTGGTTATGATGGTATCCATTCTTTTTCTTTTTTCTTTTTATTATTAAATCATAGCTGTGTACATTAATGCAATCATGGGGTACAATCTGCTGGTTTTATATACAATTTGAAATATTTTCATCTAACTGGTTAGCATAGCCTTCACAGTATTTTCTTAGTTATTGTGTTAAGATATTTATATTCTCCATTTAGTAAATTTCACATGTACCCTTGTAAGATGCACCGTAGGTGTGGTCCCACCTATCACCCTCCCTCCACCCATCTCCCCTCCCCTCTCCTCCCTATCCCCTTTTCTTTTTCTTTCAAAATTTCTGTAGCATCTTAAGTCTGCTTTAAAACTTTAAAAAAAAAATGCAAAACACCAAATAAATAGGTAACATGAAAAAACTGCTGCTACGTCTTACCCAGCACCTTCAGTTCTTCTTCCTCTATTTGATCTGAGAACAAGGTGCCTCCAAAATATCCCTTCATTTGAGGGAGAAATGGGGTTCTCCCTTATGTGTGGGTTCCATGAGGTCAAGACTGAAAACAGGCCGGGTGCGGTGGCTCATGCCTATAATCCTAGCACTCTGGGAGGCTGAAGAGGGTGGATCACTTGGGCTCAGGAGTCCCAGACCAGCCTGAGCAAGAGTGAAACCTATCTCTACTAAAAATAAAGATACTAGCCAGGTGTTGTGGTGGGTGCCTGTGGTCCCACCTACTTGGGAGGCCGAGGCATGAGGATCGCCTGAGCCCAAGAGTTCAAGGTTGCTATGAGTTATGATGACACCACGACACTCTACCCAGGTCCACAGAGTGAGACTCTGTCTCAAAAAAACCTGAAAATGTTCTTTGAATGGGCTGAGTGCTCTGTGAGGAGCCATGGAACTCTAGAAGCCCAGAAACATAGTGAAGAGCCAATCTGAGGACCGATAGCTAGGGTCCTGTGGTAGAGGAGCTGTCAAAAGGCATCTGCAAGAAGGAACAGGAGTGGAGAAGAAGCTTATGTGGAAACCCTTCCACAAACAGCAGATCAAAGGAGTGGGCTCCATAAGAGCAGGGACCATGGGGGTTCACCTTGGTACCCTTTGCTACAAATACAATGCCTAATAAAGGGACACAGTGAATGCTGCTGCTAATTCCTGCCTGTGTTCACTCACGATCAGACAGATGTTTACAGATGCACCACTGTTCTAGGAGCAGGGGATTTGGCTTCAAACACAACAAAGTCTACTCTCAAACCAATAAATAAATATTGCATCGGGCAGCAACAAACATTGTGAAGCTAAATAAGGCCAGAGTCAGGGAGTGGCCATGGGCAGGGAGAAAGGAAATGTTTTAGACGAGCCTTTTCTGTAGCAAGCGATGGGCTGAGCCCTAAACAGGCAGAGGACAAGAGCATTACAGGCAGAAGGAATAGCCAAGTACACAGACTTTGAGCCAGGCGTGCTGGGCAGCTTCAAAGGCCAGCAGGAAGAGCAAAGTGGCTGGAAGGGAATAAGCAAAGGGGAAAACGGAATGACCTGAGGTCAGCTCCTGTGATGCTCTATAGGCTGTTCTCAGGACTTTGGATTTTATGTGAGACACAAAGAGGCTGGAGAGTTTGGAGCAAGGAGCGTCATAATTTGGCTTATGTACTAAAAGGATCAATAGAAGACAGATGAGAAAGAATGAAAACGAGGAAGATTTTGAGGCCCCAGTAATTGTCCAAGTGTTATTTATTAAACTCTCCACTTCAGACTGAAAAAGAAAAGAAACTTTTTATCTGAGGAATCTGATCCCCCTTTAATTACAAAGCCAGAGAAGCAATAAAATGTGACAGTGTGTGACAGCAGTCACATCTCCCTCCCCCCATCACCATCCCTGGGCCAACTAAATAATTAATTACCTCTTGAGACCACTTGCTATGGGGGCTCTAGACTAACTGATGCCAAATAGCCATAAAATGCCATATGCTGGACAGCATCACTCCTACGCTCTAGTTCAAAGGTGTAGAGCCAATCATTAATCTATGGTATTTCTGTAAACCAGGGAGTCTTCCCGTCATCCAACTTTGTATCTGCCCAGTCCTCATCCTCTTTGCCTTAAAATCTGCTTGTAACAAAGGCCTGAGCACTCCCCAAGTGATGAACATGCTTGCAACAAAGGCTTGAGCACTCCCCAAGGCAAAGCGGAAGTGTGTCCTGGGCAGCTGTCCTCTATCTTGGCCCAAATATTAGGCTGCCAAGCCTGTGACTGTCTTTCAGTTTGAGAGGCACAGCTCCTTCGAGTTCTCACTCTACCCTGGAAGCAGACCCCAGGGAAAGAAGGTGTTTCCAAAGGCTAAGGATCTTAAGGATATAGCACTGGGAAGGAATGTTCATGCCACAGATAAAAGAAAGCCAGGTCTGGGGGTGGATCAGGAGCATTGTGTTAGGTGTGCAGTGAAGAAATCTGTCTCCTGCCTTGGTGGGAGGTGTTATCAGGAAATGAATCCCAGATCTGATTAGGTGGTATAGGCATCTTGGTATCTTCAGAGGCAGCTCCTAAAACAGGTGTGAACTTGAGCAGGCAAATAGGAAGAAGGCCCAGGTAAACAGCATGAACTTGGCTCCCAAACTACCCCAATCTCAGGAATTAGAGAAATAACAAACAAACAAAACCACCTGCCACACTCAGATGCCCCCTCCTCACCAGTATCTTCTTTCTGAGAAGCAATAAACATGCCTTAAATTGCACCAAGTCTATGATAAGGACATAATAAAGGGTTCTTCCAGAGATTCCCATTTAAAAGAGGGATGAATTAGACACACTGTGGAAGAATAGGGTCCGTCTTGCTTAGGGGTGAGGATGATTTAAGGAAGGCTAATTTCAGGCCTTGGTTGGTCTAAAGACAATTGGTGGTGCCAAAGACTAATTCAGCCAAAGCCCGACCTCAGCCCCAGAGTCTTGACCTCTGGTCTCTTAAATCCTCTAGGGGTATGGAAATCTTTAATATGTCTTCTGAAGCCTTCCAGATACAGTATCCATGCAGATGTACAGGCACAGATATTGTATAGCTATACACACAGACGCACCACATACAGTAGATATATTCTACATATTTACATTTCTTGGCCTCTCAGCTTTATCATCTGTCTGCACGAAGTAGGACCCATGAAAAGCTCGTCTGCAATTTACGTTTTTGTATCTGCAAATCCACCAGAGTTGTGGGAAGCTCTGGCTTATTCTTCCAAGAGGTCTCTGCTGGACAGACTCAGAGACCTGCTCTTTTGTTTTCTATTTAATAATGAATAAAGGTTAAGCACAAACACAAAACAGGTGGCTTAGCTCCCCCCACCCCACCTTTTAGCTTGGTCACAGCCTGGCAAGAGGACAGCGTTGGAAGGTTTTTGTGGGCCCCTATAGGCCCCCATCTCCTCCATTTCACACTTGATCTCAGTTGCCACCCCATAAATTCAGGGGTCGTAACAGTCATTTTCTGATGACAGAATTCTTTGGATTTAAAGACTCTTAAGAAAAATTGGGGTAGATTTAGAAGAGGTTCTTGTAATTCAAAAGCAGCAACTACAAGTATTTTTTAAGTCTAAATATATATTTTTAAATACCTAAAATCAGCACCTCTCTTTAAACTTCTTCCTTGACCTTTTCGATTTCTTCAAAGTCCCTATTTGCTTCTTCTCCTCAGCACCTACCTACCAAGTCCTGCTCTGCTCCCCATCCCCACCTCAGGAGGACATTCTAGGCCATTCCTTAGCACGCTTAATGCCCTGCAGAAGCTGTGACTTTCCTGTTTTCTCACAACTGTTTGGCTGATCCAGCATTCCCCCTAATCGGTAACAACTCTGCATTCCTACTGCATTGATTCTAACCTCCCTCCACAATGGAGCAGGATGACTAGGATTGGCAAGGTCAAGGGCAAGAACTGCCTATGACCTTGGCATGAGTTTTGTTTCCAAGGCCACTATAGAGTACTCTGAAAACTCCAAACTGGAGGGGAAGGAGACCCATCCTTCCAGAACCAAGTGTACATGTGTTTAAAGACCAAAGAAGAGGGAACCCAGGGAGGTCCTCAGAAGGGAATGCTCTGCTGTAAGTGGTGTTTATCATGTTCTACGGGGTGCTGAAGAGGAAGTGGTTGATATAACCCCAAGGGGGAAATGCTTGCTTGAAACAGGAAAATGGAACTCTTACCACTTTCCATTAGCACCGTTCAAGAAGCGGTCACACTTGGAAACGCCTGCACAAGCACTCTCTGGAGTCCTGAGGTGAGCATCAAGGCTCAGTCCAATCACCCCCAAGCCCTAAGCACTGATCAGGGCACAGATACAGGTCCATTTTTTTCCAGAAACCTCTCAGCACTGGAAAAATTCTCATGATCATTTCCCTTACCACTGGCAGGTTGAATGGCCATAAGCCCCCCGGGAGCAGTGGGGAGGAGAAAGGAAGGAAGGGGGGAAAGGCTGGAAGGTGTATTGGAAAGAACAGCGAACCAAGCAAGGGTCAGAAGACCTGGGCTTTAGTCTCAGCTGGTCATTTACTTGCTGTGGAACTATGGGCAAATTACTCAACCTTCCTGCCTCTTGGTTTCTACTTCCTCTGTAAAATGGGGGTATTATTCACTGCTATGCTCATACCCTCTGGATTGCTGGGGGGGGAAATCCTACGGAATGGCTCTACAAGGAATTCTACCGTGCTATCATGTAAATGCTGGTTGTTCCTCTCACCAAGATCCAGCTCTGCAAAAAGAAAGACTTCTTGAGTCCTGACCTCTCACTTCTCTCACTCACTCTTTTGATCTTTACAGGTAATTCTGCCCCCACTTCTGCAGAATCTTGTAGAATATCCAGGCAGAGGAGCAACAGCAAGACCAAATCACAGAAGCAGGAAGAACTGAGCTAAACCACCTGCACCTGGGCTCCTGACGCCCGCATTCTCTGCAATCCAAGGGCAAAGACCTCATTCTCAACGACTGATTTGCCTGCTTAGAGGGTCAGGCTAGCCCCAGTTCAGAGTCATATTTTCCATTTAGTAAAATGAACATCTGGCTGCTGCGTGCTGTCTTTTGTATACAGTCTTCTAAGTCACAATTCCCTGCAAGATCATTCATACCACAACCGCATGGTGCAAAACAGGGTGGGCCTGACATGGTGGAAGTCAGCCATCTTGGTTCCCATCTTACATGCAAATTCTAACAACGAAAAGAATGACAATTCAGAAAAGCCTCTAGCGACAGCTCCATGATACTCATAAAGAAGAATTCATGTATTTTTTAAATCCAATAATTCAAAGGGACCTTGGGTCCCAGGAACCATCCTGTTGTTTCATCTTAGTGTGCTGTACAGCACTCCACTCCCCATCCTCCCCTCCTCCAAGCAACCCTGAGCAGGCCACTCAACCTTCTAGAAACCTTGGCTTCCTCATCTGCAAAACAGGGATAATAACAAGACATGCCCTGCCTGGCTCCCAAGGTTATTATGACAACCAAGTGAGAAAACAGATGTGAAAGGCTTTGCAAACCACAAAACACCCAAGTGTGGGGTATCGTTATCTAGCAAAAATGCCTTGAGAATAACCCAGAAATCTGGGAGTGTTTTATTTTAAGTCATTAATGGACTTATACCACACCTTGATTTAAAAAGGACTTAGGGAGCTGCCTGAAGGAATTTCTAACTAAGTTTATATAAGCATGTTACAAGAACAAGTCATCGAATTGGGTAGCAGGCTTTTGGATAACAGGAAAACTGCAGATCTTTCACTTTTCTTCTTTCACTCCTGTTTCAGCTTTTGACCTCCAAAAAGAACTAGTATGATTGTATTGTGTTGCCTTTTAGGCAAAAATTAAAGTCTTTTTGCACCGTTCCCACCATCTCCCTCTGGTTCTCATTTCTATCCCCTCAGCAACTTGGCAGTTCCTTCTCCAACCCTGCAAACCTTCTTCTTGTCCCCTAGGCTGTTTTGGAGGCCCCACACTGTCTGAAATGCTGTCCTCCTAAGATCTTGCAGCCAAAGGCATCCCCATGATCCTTCCAAGAGGGTGTTACCCCCAGGGACGGCAAGAGTTCTAGCACACAAAGGCTTATTCTGCTCACAAGGATATTTACCAATTCAGCCCTGTAAGAATTTGCCAAGATCAGGGTGAAAGAGCAGAGCTGGGACAGCCTTCTGATTCACTGCCTGGCAGATTCACCCTTCTCTATTATTAGCAACCCAGGCATGATGCCACTAGCACTGGGGAGAGGCCTTCATGTCAAGATAGAGAAGACAGGAAGAGGTGTGCAGGAGAGAGACAGGTGGAGCTGCCTGAGGTTTCCTCCAGAGTGGGGAGGCGTGGGTTAAAGAAGTCTCTCCTTCCTCCTCAGTTCCCTAACCTCACCTGAACCCCAGGCAAGCCCAGGCCAGGATCAGACCTGTGGAACTCAGACCTACCCTGGACATGGCTGGAGATGCTCCCCTGCCCCTTCTGGACCGCACCACCCCTGCCAATGCCACCGGGCGCTGGGCTGTACCAGAGGGTGCAAGACAGAGACGCTTGGAGAAACAGAGTGGGGAAGTTGGAGGACCCCTCCTTCCATGGCAGAAATGCAACTCAGTGCAGCCCTAACACACAAGCACTCCCTCCATCTAAGTAACAAGAACTGCCACTTAAATGGCACCTACTGCATACATCATCTTCAGTCTTACACAAGGTGGAGCATCAGCCTCGAGTTACAGAGAAGAAAACAACTTTGGGAAAGTTGAGTAAGCTACCCAGGAGAAGAATGTACCTAATGCTGATTAAGAAGCCCAAGAATGGGGCGGTGCCTATAGCTCAAGGAGTAGGGCACCGGCCCCATATACTGGGGGTGGCAGGTTCGAGCCTGGCCCCGGCCAAAACTGTAAAAAAAGAAAGAAAAAAAGCCCAAGAATGAAGGGGCAGAAGAATGGCCACATCTTTATGCATCTTGCAATGGAGTATTTCATGTATACAGGTATTTCACTCGTATTACCCTGTTTCCTCGAAAATAAGTCAGTGTCTTATTTTAAGGTGTGCTCCCAAAGATGCGCTAGGTCTTATTTTCAGGGAACGTCTTATCTTTCCTGTAAGTAGGTCTTATTTTCGAGGAAACGGGGTATTTAACTTGTTCTATTAAGTCTGTACAGGTATTACTTGAATACTCTGAAAAACATGAAATGAAGGAAAAGTTTTTAAAAAGGAATATGTTGCCAGTCAAAGGCAGAACCTAGATTCAGATAATCTGTCCAACTCTAAAATATACCTTCTGGTCACAACTCCACACTTGTCCAAACACCAAACCAGGACATGGAAGCTAACATCTATTTATCTGATGTTGCCATGTGAAAAATTTGACAAAAGAGCCAATAAGTAAATAACATTTAGTTGTGAAATTGACAAAGATGGTCTTAACACAATAATTAAGTAAATGAGACAAGGTATATATTAACCAGTGCAATGTAAATGCTCCTAATTCTATGTGAAATCAGCACATTGTACCCCATAAATGTATTAATGTATACGTGATCTATGTGTGTATGATTTAATTTTTTTTAAAAAGTGTGTATTTTGAAAAAAAGTGACAAAGATGGGGGCGACACCTGTGACTCAAAGGAGTAGGGGGCCGGCCCCAGGTACCGGAGGTGGCGGGTTCAAACGCAGCCCAGGCCAAAAACTGCAAAAAAAAAAAGACAAAGATGGCCATGGAAAATAAAAAAAAAAAAAATGAAAACAGGCTGCCATGTAAACTTAAAACAGGGGATAGGAACTGAGGTGACCAGGCTGAGACCCTGGCAGGAGGTTGTGTAGTCTCATCTCTAGCAGGTGGAAATGTGGTCTCAGGAGCCAGGCTAACTATCAGTAAGTGTGAATTCTGGCTCTGCATTTTTCTACCTGTGAGATATGGAACAAGCTTATGTGTGCCACATTGGTTTCCTCACTGGTAAAATGAGTTTAAATTAGTATGTAGATTGTAGAGTGTCTAGCACTAGCACCAATGTTCACTATTAACATCATCATCAGCCCTGGTCAGAGAGAAAAATGATGAATTATCTATTTCAAAAGGAGCCAGGACTGAACTAAGTATTTGGTGAGGTTTTCACAAGGTCTTTACGATCATGTTCACAACAGAACTGATTCTAGGCTGCTATGTGTGCAGGAAGGAGGTTTCCTGTGCAGAGCGTAAAGCCACCCAGGAAGTGACAACAGAGGTGTCGGTTAATACTCCCAGAAAAAGAACCGCAGGTACTTCCAGGGTGGATACCCAAAAGAGGGGCATCCCCTGGGCAGGCCCCAGCAGAGGGCTACCGATGGAAGAAGAGAGAACAGTGGCTGACCAGAGGGCAGTCCTACAAGGGAAGGCAAACTAGGGTCAGCACTGGAGTCAGGGAAGTCATAAGGCCAAATTTTTCTGAGATTGGTACTTATACCCTGAAGATCTAGGTGCCTCTCCCGGACAGAGTTCTCTTCTCCCCCGTGTATATTCTTGAGGTTGTTGGCTTCCAACAGCAGATAGCATCTATTCGAATTTTAGAAAATGTTATCTTGCTTCCATATGCAAAAAGGAATTGAAATGGACCAAAAGACCAAAGAAAACTGTCCCTTTCCTAATGAGACTGCCCTTCTACCCTCTTCCCTTTTCTGCTTTTGTTATCTTTAAACCTCTTACCTAAAAGTAGGCTGTGATATTTAGGGCTCCTGCAGTTTGGGGAGGAGCCTGACTTTGGAGGGAGAGCACCTGGGTTCTATTGGTTCCAGCTCTGCAGTTAATTGGGCAACCTCAAGAAAGCCATGTCACTTCTGAGTCTCAGTTCAGAACACACAAGGATTAACCACATAAACTCAAAAATACTATTTGGCTCTAAAGTTCTGTGGTATTGGGGTAGTCTCAAAAAAAAAAAAAAGCTGAAATGTGGGGACTAACCTAAGTCAATATTCTATTTCCCTTTTGAACTGGTGTTTAAAGGAGAAAGAAGAGTGGAAGTTTTCTTCCTTATCTGAGTCAATCCAAAGACTATACTTAAAATTGTATTTTGCAGAAATAAAAGCAATTTTTTAAATGTTTAGAAAAAAAATAAGAGGGTAACTACAGGTGATTGTCAGTTCTTCATAGCTCCTGTATTTACCCAATTATCTACAATGGGCATGTAACATTCTGCAACTAAACTTAAAGGTTATTGTTTTAAATTCTATTTTGCTGCCTGGGCGCAGATGGCTGACGCCTGTAATCCTAGCACTCGGGCAAGCCAGGCAGGTGGATTGCCTGATTCAGATTTTGAGACCAGCCTGAGCAAGAGCGAGACCACGCCTCTACTAAAAATAGAAAAGTCGTGGTGCACGCCTATATAGTCCCAGCTACTCAGGAGGCTGAGGCAAGAGGACTGCCCAAGCTAAGAGTTTGAGGTTGCTGTGAGCTATGATGCCACAGCACCCTACCCATGGCTATATAGTGAGACTCGGTCTCAAAAAAAAAATTAATATTTTGCTGGAGAGATGGTTAAGAAAGAGTCTGACTTTTCATCAGTGTACAGACGCTCACTCCTAACCCTGGAGAAAACCTAGTAAGAGTCCAACTGAAGGCCACGCGGGGTGCGGGATGGGAAAGGATGCAAAAAGCCTCCAGACCCTGTTTTCCTACTGGTATGGACACCCTGGCCCAGCATCTGCACCTCTGACCTGCTTCTGAGCCTAACACAGAGGACTGTGAACGCCGAGACAATTCTTCAGCGCTCTCGGATGCAGCTCCAGGGCTGACTTCTCAACCCGTAAGCCCTAGAACCCTGGGTCCAGGGATCTCAGCGTCCTCGGCCACGTGAGCGCGGCCCCGCCCCGTCTTTCCGTGACTCACTCGGTGGGGCGGGGCCTGTGGGGGAGAGGCGGGATCAGCGGGGAGGGGCGGGGCGGCGGGGCCGGACGCACCCAGAAGCCCCAAAGCGCGACCCCAGAGAGCGCCTTGCTTCCTGAAACTTAATTCGCATTCCTGCTGGCTTGAAAGATCAAGAGAGTCTGAGTCCCTTTTAGCAGAGTATGGGAGGTAGGAAGGCCTGAAGGCATCTAAGAACCAGCGGGAGGAACAGAAGTGTGTCAACTCTTCCCCTAAGAAGATAAATGCTGAATGATGTTTTAGGGTCCTTTTTCCGGAGCAGCTGGTTCTGCCACACGGATTAGCGGAAAGCCCACTTTACCATGATTAGCTGTAATAAGTACAGGGAGGAAGGAAAAGGAGGGCCCAGTCTTTACAACAAGGGCATTTGCAGACAGACCAACATCCGTGATAGGGACTTCTCAGAGAGTGGGCTCAGCCTAGTCAAGATGCAACTCAAGCCAAAGAAAAGTCAGAGGCAAGCAAGACCAAGATCCCTTTGTCTAAAAGACATTTGACATACGTTCTTTTAGTACAAGGATTTATCTTGCCTTCTTTCCCTGAAGCCCACGGGGTAAAAGAGAGCTAGCCTGTCTTTGGGATAAACAGGCTGGGGCAAATGTTCATTGACATCTTGGGTGAATACAAGACCTCTCCCACCCTAACACGCACATCTTGTGTAGATGTGTTCTTTCATATTGCTAAGAAAAAGTCCCCAGATAAGAACTGGTCAGCCTCTGAGGTCAAGTCCTTGCACTGGGCAGGGCTTTGCGAAGCACTGCTCAAATTGCCCTCCCTTCAGTTGGCAAAAAATGATTCATGCCACCCTTGGTGGCCTTTCAGCTGAGTGCCTTGGTCAGAAAAACTAAGCACGTGCCTCCCAGCACTATGTCAAGTGGTCTAGTGAGAAGATCTAACAGAGGGTGCCTCTCAGCCCACAGATGCTGTTGCTGCTTCTCTGAAAAGCCAGATGGTTCCTTTCTTCCCAGCCTGTGAAAATAACACTCCCACCTAGAACCAGCCCTCTGGCTCTTCAGGGGTTTTCCTTCATTTACATTTGGGTTAACCCACATGTTTACTATTGCAGACACTCTCATCTTTAAAATGGGGCATACAAGGAAGGGAAAGGAATTAATATGTATTGGGTATATTCTCAAGAGCCTGGCACTATGGGAGAGAGCTTGTTCCATTCTCTAAGTTAGTCTTTACAACCACCCTGGCAAGGGCACAAAGTTGGTAAGTGTAGAAAAGTTGATAAATCCAGAGTCCAGATCCAACCCAGGCCTGCCATATGCCATTCCTGTAATTTCCTGGGCATACAGAAAAACACCCCCCTCAAGGTAAAAGGTTTGAGATAAAAATTAAATATAATCTTTTTTATTTTAAAACCCAACTTGCATGTTTTTGATTGTATGGATTTGGGTCTGTGCTTCATCCTTTCCAACCTGCAACAACATTTAAATTCCTTACCCCGATCTCTGAAAAAAAGGAGCAAACGCAGTTCTACTAGCTGGTTATGTTTTTTGACAGCCCTGCCAAATACAATTCCAACTCCCTAGACAATACTCCCACCTCCCTCTTCAAAACAAATGCTTTTACTCCAGCATCTGTTACTCAGAAATCCAAGCTGGGAGTTCAGATGCTGCTTACAAATTTGCAAGTTGAGTGATGCCATTAGATTAAAAAAAGTCGAGCAGAGAGCTATCTTGAAACCGTGACAGCAATGCAGGCAAGCCACCTAAAGAAGGCTAAAGAATTCCTCTGTCTCCTAAAGGCTGCCAGGCAGCTACCACTGTCCCACCTCCACTAGTCAAAGGACAAACATCAGCTGAAGGCCAGGGGATTTTTCCTGGGTCCCCTGGACTTAATGGATGTGGAGTACAGTCTAGTGGAGGGCATTTTTAGGCTCCCACGAGTTTCCAAAGTGCAGCCTCAGTGAGAACCACTGGGTTGATGTTTGGTCAAAGTCCTAGGAAAGTAAGTGTAAACAACACTCAGCAGGCCACTCAGGGCTCTTGAAAACAGGGAATGCGCAAAGCAACTTGGGTGTATTGGCAAGGAAAAGAGAGGTGGCAAAGTAGAGCCCAGGTTTGGAGCCAAGCAAGCAGAACTTTGAATCCTAGCTCCAGCACACTTTGCCCACTGTGTGACCTAGGTCAAGCCACTTAATGGCTCTGAGCCTTATTTTCCTGGTCTGTAAAATGAGGATGATAATAATGCCTCCCTCACAGGGCCATTTTAAGAATTCACTGTAGTAGGATATTTTCTGGCACATACTAGGTCCTTGGTAAATAATGCCTATGTCTGTTACTAAGCTGCACCTGGGATTAGCTTGGGTTTGCTGTGAAAAGAAAAGATGTTATGGTCAGACAGTCCACTTCAGAAGGGGCCCCTTTAGGGAGTGAGATTCATACTTCACTGGGGAGGGGCTGTGGGATGCTAAAAGAAGCTGTAAGTGCTGTGGGAGGCAGGCAGGCTCAGTCTCAGGAGAAGGTGTGTATTTACAGGGAGGTTCAGCTGTATTTGGCCACAATTCAAGCTCAAAAGTGGGTGGCACTAAGACTGGATTGGATCACCCTGAGTTGTGTCATCCCAAGAAGCTCTGCTCAAGACAGGTCTGTCTGCCTGCAGACCCACACCCACCTTCTCCCTCCCTCTTTCCAGCATGTTGCTCCATGGGAAGCCACACCCCAGAGGGGCAGCCAGCATTGCAACTGCCACCTGTTTCATACACACCGGTTTCATACAGCCCAAGCATTACCAGCTGGGAATGTAGAAGCAAGTGTAGAATCACCAAGGAACGCAAAGCAGTAGAAGCACTTGCTCACCTCTCCCAGGCACTCTCCAGCAGGCCTGCCTAGACAGCTAGGAGACGGGCATCAGCCAGGGAGCAGGGCCGCCAGCCTGAAGCCCCCACTGTCCTCTCTGAGCCTACATGGGGATTCACAGGACCACTAGGCTTTCAGTGAACAGAGGAGAGGACAGAAGCAATGCTTGTTTGTTTCTTTCTTTAACCAGGGAAGGGGACTCACAAATGCAGCACATAGAATTCTGAAATCACACTTGTCCCAGAACTGGGTTCTTTAAGAACTCTTCTTGTCAGTCACAGAAAGTCCTTTCCACAGTAGAGCCAGCTGGTGAACCAGCCCTTGGGAAGGTCAGCTAAGGGACAGATGAATGCATGCAAAGATCTCAGGCTTTATTCTTTTAAAATGACATCGTCATATGTTATTTCATTTGTTCTTCATGGACACTCCATAAAGTAGGCAGTCATTCATATCTAACTTATAGGTAAAAAAAAAAACCCAATCACAGAGGGCTCCAAAGACTTGCCTGGAGTCACACAGGTGGGACCAGAGGACAGATCTGCCGAAGCCACTGTGCCCTTCTTTCCATCGTCCCACCCTGCACTGTTCATATCCCTGGGTCAGCACGCCCCAGGCAGAATGCTGAACCCACAATTAGCTGACTCACAGGTGGAGTGGAATGGGTCAGGAAGAACTACTGGATTCTTTTGCCCTTGTACAGCCTGGGTAGACATTGAAACCAAGGTGGGGGATGAAGGGGGTAACCTTACTTGCCCCAGGTAAGAATCAGCCCTTCAATGGGACAACACAAGAAGAGATTCATCCCAAAGTCCCTGTCATTAGAGCCACCACTGTAAACCTGAATCTGCTGGTGCCCCTTTCAAAACTCCACGCGCCCTCTTGTCACCCACAGGACATTTTAATTTCCTTAGAATTCAACACTTCAAAATTCAGCTAATGCTGAGCCCAATATCCAGTACCATTGCTCCATGCAAGCCTGCTCTGGCCCAGCCCTGCCCCCACGTCATGGTGATGCTGGCCCACTCACCATCTCCCTGTCCCGCCACATTCTTTCAGGTTTCTTGGCCATTGCTCACACAGGTCTTTCAACTTGGAATTGTATTTCCCTTTCCGTCCAGCCCCTGAAGTCCACCTTGACAGCAAAGACCTGCTGACTGCCTCTGTTTCCACCAAGCCTTCACAGATGAGCTCTGAGCCAGCAGGCTCCCAGCAAGCTCCTGGGCATCAGCTGTCCCTCCCAGTCTGTGCCCACACGGGCCTGGCCCTACCCTCACAGGCCTCCCTGCAGCCTCTACCTCAGGACTCGGTGATGTGACTGCTTGTCTCTGTGACCAATGACACCTCCACCTCCTGACAGGCAGGCACTGGGGCTTGCTGGGCTGGAATGCTTAGCATGTAACAGGTGTTTACAAAATGAACACAGGCGTTAACTAATGAAAAGCCCCAAGACACTGTATAAGGAAAAAAAATTCCAACAGGTCATGAGCTCTGGAGCCAGGCAAGTGAAGCAGCTTGCTGCTGAGTGCTGCAGGGAGCTGCAGGGCAGCACCAGGGAAGGTTCTCCTCTGGACAGATAAATGTGGTGCAGTGCAAAGAGCTGACAGTGGAGGCAGGGAATAGGAGTGCAGAGAAGTTGCTGCAGAAACCAGCCCCAGATGAACAGGGCAAGTTGCTATAGGAAAGCGAATGGCCCATCTAGCATAGCAGATAGGACCCCTCCACACAAGGGACTTACCAGGGAGACTCCAAGAGAAAGCCATGTGGGCCAGCAGGCCTCCAAACCAGTTTTGTTGGCTATAATGGGGTGATGGAGGTGGGTGGGCAGACAGCAGGTCACAGAAGCACCTGCTCTTGAAATCAACAGTGAGGCTCTGGCCAGCCCAAGAATGCCTCCAATTCCCTAGCCACCCAGTGGGCCTAACTGCATTTCTGGGCCTGTCTGGTATTGAGTGGAAAGGAAGCCAGTGAGTTTCAAAAGAAAGTGGAAAAATTCCCTGGGGTTCACCGAGATACCATTACTGGATTCAGATCCCTGGGAGCACTTTGCAGCGGTAGTGCCAAATCCAGATCTGGGGATCCCCCTCGGCCTTTGGGGACATGGGGGAAATTCAAAAGGATCAGACCACCCAAGCCCCCTTTAGCTCAGTCGGAAAAACCCGAGGCTCTTTCACTGCCTCTCTCTGTCCTCTGAACCTACTCCAGCCCATGGTGTCATTACCTTCCACCCCAGCACAGACATACACAACATAAACTTCATTAAAGACAACCAGAGCACTCCATACCTACCCAGAGCTAAAAAGCTGCCGTCCAGCCATGTGTCTCCTGCGTAGCTAGGATTCTTTTGTGAAATGTATAGCGAAGCACAATATCAGAAAAAAAGGACATCCCAGTGGGTTTGGGTGTGTGTCCATGTTTCCTAGGGCTTGTCCTGGGTGGTTAAATGTGCACTTGGCACTGTGCCCCAAGGTCATGTACAACTAGCTTAACTGGTGATGGGAGAGGATGGAGCAGAGCTCAAGGTCTAGAAGGGCATGTAGGGAAAATAAAAGTTACTACTCAGGAGGATTTGACCATGCTGGAGGACAGCATGGGATGCCAGCGTCCAGCTGGGATGCCAGTCGAAAACCTCCAGGGAATGATGAAACCTTGGACCAACGCTCTGCCTCACTGCTACCTTGGGTTTCTGGTACTATATATTTGTAGTCAGTGAGCAAAAAGGAATACTTAAAAAAGTCATCTTTATAGTGTCATTTACACTTGTGCTGAAAAAAGTTCAGCGTGGAGCAGAATAAACTCTGGTCAAAAAGAGGAGGCAGAAATAGTGCAGAATGCTGGCCAAATACTTAAAACCATGCAAGACAGCACAGTCAATTACTCATCAAGAGAGATCTTTCACAGTCATGAGGCTATGGCTCCTAGGCTGAAAACAAAAACCTCACATACCATGCATTAAGGAGCCACCAAAAGTGGGCCTAAAAAGGGGACACCAGGGCCTGGAGTCTCATTTGCCAACTCCATAGTTCCACCTTACATCCAGACCCCTTGTTTCTGACCTCCAGCTCAGGCACCAGTTTGGGAAACAGACTTTGCCCTCTGGGCCTGGAATAGCTTCCTCCACAGAGACCATGGGTGCCACCCACTTCAGGAATGTGAGAGAGCTCCGAAAGTAAATCTTTAGCTTCTGAATCTGTTGGCTTAAGGCCAGCACAGCTGGGGGGGTTCTTTGAAATGGCAGCTCCAGCTCCACGTTGGGCACTTACCTGGAGACACAGCCCCCTCCTGCCCTCCTGCAGCCCGGCCTGGCAGAGGGGGGATCTCATCTTTCTCTAGTTGGACAGCACCACAGTCATCCTTCATATGCAAAGGGACATTTAAGTGTGGTGCTCTGCTCAAGACAACAAAGACAAGTAAAAAGATGCCACCCTGAGCCTCCTCAATGAGCTCCCCCAACTAGCACAGGAAAGAGCTACCCCTGTGACCTCAGGAGGGCCGGAAGCAGCCAGGGGAGTCTCTACAATGCCTTTCTCCCATTTTTTTCTTTGTGTTTTTTTTTGTTTGTTTGTTTTTTTGAGACAGATCTCACTCTGTTGCCCTCGGTAGAGTACTGCGGCATGATCATAGCTGACAGCAACCTCAGACTCTTGGACTTGAGCAATACTCTTGCCTCACCCTCTCGAGTAGTTGGGGCTACAGGTGTGTGAACCACTATGCCGGGCTAGTTTTTCAATTTTTAGCAAAGACAGGGTCTCACTCTTGCTCAGGCTGGTCTCAAACTCCTGAGCTCAAGCAATGCACCTACCTTGGCCTCCCAGAGTGCTAGGATTATAGGCGTGAACCACCTTTATGCCCAGTCTTTTCCCCCATCTTTAACAAGAAAGAGGAGAAAGCCCCCACTCACCCTAAGTTTTCCTTAGGAAAAGTAGGCCAAAAGTGGAAGCCAATATCATGTCTCAAGCCCAAGCCTCAGGCAAGAAAATACAAAATTGGGCTTAGCGCTTCTGACAGGGTTCATACTTCTGATAGGGTTAAGCAATGATTCTGAGTCCTTCTGAAATGACAAAATGATAAATAAGGCTCAAGATGTGATTGTAAAAAAGACCTGCAGCCTCTGAGGATTCCAGGAAAGAAGAGCATGCAGCCCCCCCTGGATGTGACAGGTACCAAGCTGACACTGGAAATGCCAAGACAAATTAGACTTCACCCCTCAGGGAGTGCTTTACAGAGCTGTTCCTGGAGGCGCAAAATGAAAACACACATCCCACGTCTGCCAGGACTGTCTCAGTTATTTAGGGTCCTATGTGAGCCAAGAGAAGAGGCATCCCCCTCTGCCATAATCAGCATTAGTTAATAATGAGAGTCAAGAAGAGAAGGGAAGAAAGGCGGTGTTCATCAGCGAAGCAGCTCTGGGTGGCAGCTGCCCTGGCGTGCTATGCGGGGCCCGGCACGATTAGCAGGCTACTCAGGGGCTGCGCAGACCACAGAGCTGATGCAATACTTAGAGGCACTGGAGCAGCCTGCTGGGTCCAAGGCAGAGCAGTCACCAGGCACTTGGAACCCCAGTAGTAATCCTTATAACCTTCTCTCATTGGTCAAGCGAAAAACAGATAAGTGGGGATGTGAGTAAGGCCAGGAGGACCCAGAAAGGATAACTTAGACGCTCTTTGTTCCTATGACCAACCATTCCATCCCCACCCCCACATCTAAGTTCTCCTCTACTTTACTGACATCAAGATTGCTCTAAATCCCTAGCTTGGGGCCAAGGTTGTTCTCTTGACCCCCTCAGGGTATTCAGCAACTAGAGATCAAAACAGCTCTCTCCAAGGAGAGACATTTAGCTTTATGAAAATTCCCAAAGCCATTGGAATATGTTTTCTTGCCAAGACATCTGACAACTGGCCTATTTTTAAAGTTCCAACCAATAATCTCTTAAAAGCTCTCCACATACAGACAAAGAGGCAATGATGAAAAAAGTAATGAGGCCAGTATTAGGTTTTTGTTTTTCAAACGAGCCAGAATTTACCCATCCAAATAAATAATATTCTCTTCAAAGCAGTCCCCTTAGGAAGTTCTGCACTTATTCCACTGGTGCTATTTGCTCAGAACATTTTTGGAAAGTCCTTGTGTGGAACAGCCTTAGTTTACCAGACAGTGTCCAATACAAAGTCCATAAGCATTCAACCAGCAGCCATACAGGCCTGGGACAGGGGTCCTCTAGGTAAAAACAACAAGGTTTCTGCCTGGCAAGATGCTTACGATCCAATGGGGAAGGGAGGAAACAGTGTTTTGAACACTTACCATAAGCCAAGTACTGGCCAACAGGTTTTGATACGTTACATGCAATATGTGCCCCCAAATTCTTTTCTTAAATGCAAAGACCGAGACTGACAGAGGTTAAAGTGACTTAGCCAAAGTCACACAGCCAAGAAATTACAGGACTGGTCCCAGCCCAGTGCTGTCAGGCTCCCATGGTCCTGCTATGGTCCTTTCCCCATAGCAGCACCCTGAGTAAACAGATGGTTCGGGGCAGGAGGCTGAGGCAGGCCAGGCGGCCCAGAGCAGCGAAACCCCGTGGTGCTTCTCCATCAAGCACTCGCCTGCTGTTTACCTTTTCATCAAGAGCCTTTGACTAGCTGAGTGGGCAGGGAGAGTTTCCTCAGATATAAAGCAGGACTCTCTATGGCTCTACTATTTACGTCAGCTGAGACAGACAGACAGACACACACCTCACCAGCTCACACAGAGTGCCATCTGTTCAATGTGTCCCCCTCACAAGCAGGCAGGGAAGTCAGGCTTCAATCTCCACATGGCAAAACTCATTTCTTATAACAGCCAAAAGATGGACGCAACCCAAGCATCGATCGACGGATCACCGGGTAAACAAAATATGAAAGAGACAGACAGGGAAGCATCATTCAGCCTTAAAAGGAAAGGAAATTCTGACATGGGCTACAATGGATAAACCTGGAACACATCATGCTACATGGACTGTCCCAGACACGAAGGGAAAATACTTTGTGATTCCACATATATGAGGTACCTAGAGTCATCAGATTCTTAGAGACAGAAAGTAGAAGGTTGCCAGGAGGGGGAGAGGGGATGGGGAAGTTACTGTTTTTTTTTTGTAGAGACAGAGTCTCACTTTATGGCCCTTGGTAGAGTGCCATGGCCTCACCGAGCTCACAGCAACCTCCAACTCCTGGGCCCAAGCGATTCTCTTGCCTCAGCCTCCCGAGTAGCTGGGACTACTGGCGCTCGCCACAATGCCCGGCTATTTTTTGGTTGCAGTTTGGCCGGGGCCGGGTTTGAACCCGCCACCCTCGGTATATGGGGCCAGCGCCCTACCGACTGAGCCACAGAAGCCGCCCGGAAGTTATTGTTTAATGGGGCCAGAGTTTCATTGGTAAGATGAAAACATTCTGGTATAAATGTAAAGTCACTGAGCCATACACTTAAAAATGGCTAAAATGGTGAATTTCATTATGTATATTTTGCCACATTTTTTTTTAAACACAAACTTATTTCTTCTCTTTGGGTACATGGATGGATAGTCTCTTCCCCAAATGAACTCTGGACTCATAGAGATGATCAGTGTCTTCCATTCTCTTCCCAGCTTTGGGTCATGAGGCTTCAGAGACAGGCAGGAGCCCAGTAGGGAAAAGCCCGGCTGGGGAAGGTCTGCGTGCACAGTGAACAGGCGTTCTAAAACTGGCCTCAGAAAATCCCCCCAATCGCTTCTCGGCCTTTTGGCTAAGATCAAGTGTAGAAAATCCCCCAAACACACAGACCATCTTGGCTTGAGCCTGAATCAACAGCAGGAAGGGGAGAACCTACAATTAGCAGACATTACCAACCCCCCTGACATATGCAAAACAGCATTTTGGCTAAGTGCATTTGCCTAATACAGAGTGATGCAAAATATTTCTATGGAGGAACAATGAAAAGAGACTTCTAGTCCCAAGACTAATGTCTTTAGGAAAACTTTGTTCTCTGACCAATTTCAACTTTCTCTAATAAATAATAATACTCTAATGCCAAGCAGTCCATCATGCCACCCAACAGCTGTGCTCTGCTTCCAAATGTTCTGTTTATGTCTCCCGATGGTGTCATTGTATTTGATGGGTTCAATTTTAAATCACCCAAACCAACCACAAACCTGCAAGAGCTCAGAAAGCAGCTCTGTGTTGGGGGGCGGTGGGGGCTCATCAAGAAGGCAGATTCAGTGATCACTCAAGGGGTCCCCTGGAGTCAGTCTGCAGCAGTGCCTTCCCCCTGGGTCCCAGGTACCTGCAAATCCCAAATGGGTTACCTACCAAGGGCCGGTGAAGAAAAAGAAGAGCCTTGGGAAAACAGGGATAAAAGGCCCAGAAGGAATCAATATTTATCAAGGGCCTACCAGGTATGAGGTGTCATATCTTTATTTTTCATTGAGCCTTCAAAACCCTGTAATTTTCAAGTCTTATAAATGAGGAAATGGAAGAAATTCAGCAATATAACCCAAAGAGCAGAGCTAGGATTCAACTCTAAGTCATCTGACTCCAAAGTTTATACTCTTTCCATTACACTAGGCTGCCACTCAGAATTTCTCTTTTTTTTTTTTTTTTTTTTAATCCTGCCTGCCTGGCTTCTAAACTTCTCAAAGTTTTCCATAGGCCCCAGCCCAACCCAACTTTCCATTTGAGTAAAAAAGAACATCATCCCAGCTGCTATGTCCCAAGTCACATGAAATGGTGGGAAGAGATTTCATAAACACAGGTCCAAAAGCCTTTAAATAGATAGTAAAGTGGAAATTATTTTTAAAGGGGTGAGCTTCTAAAGAAAGCACTCCCATTCTCCTGAACTTCCTAACATAAACTATGGGTTCCATGCTGCCCCAGAGCAGCTGAGGCTGAACTTGGGCCCCGCAGCCTCTGTCCTGCTCCAGAGGGCCTGCTGGTCTGTACACTGAGTGTGCTGCCTATTGTTGAGCCGGCCACCATAAGGGAAAGTCAGACCAAACCACCACCCAGCTTAGCCCCAAGAATGAAAGCTGAATGTAGCATGTCATTCAAGGGATTTATTCTTCAAATGTAGAATCATTAATGCCCAAATATAAATACTCAGGTTTAGAAAATATACCAACTCAAAAAAAAAGATAAGACATAAAAGTGTAAGCAAGGATACTTGTGCAAGTATTTCTGTGAATATGAATATGGTCTCATTCTCCCTTCTCCTTTTCTAACAAGCACCAACAATGAGCAGACAACAAAACCTCGTTGTCTGGCTCCAAAGTTTATGGCCTTCAGCCTTTTTTCTGGGCCTGGGGGCTCTTGCCTCAAATGAAATCCCCACGAGCCGATTGCCTGGTGGTAATACACTTTAGCTGGTCAGGGGCAAAGTGGGCATCTGAGTCCTGGTTTGGGTGCTGCTTTTCTCCAGGGACCTAAAAGCCTTTAAAGGGAGCACTGTTACAGCAGCCATTTCTGGTCAACCTCTGTGAGCAGACAGCACAGGGCCCTGCTTTCTCAGAAACAGGATTACAAGCAGTTCCTGCCGGGAATGGGGACAGCCAGAAGCCCAGAAGCCCAGAAGCAGAACAGACAAGACACTGAGCTGTGATAGCCTTGGACTTCTAGAAGCAGAAACTCCACTATGCCCTTCCTTTTCCTGGCTGGTCCAAACACAGAATACTGGCAAGCAATCTAATTTACAGCACATTCAGTATATTCCTCACACATATAGATTGAAAAATGAAAACAGAAGTTTCACAAAACAGCACTTAACCATTGCTTTGGGCAGTATATTCCGATATTTTCTTTCTACTCAATTCTATTTTATTAAAACATGTTGGTTGTGACCATCTAAACTGATCCCTATTTGAAGGTCATGATCTGTGGTTTGAAAACTACTGTGGTTCACAGGAGCCAGTCCTGCCTTTTTAAGTTAAAGGTCTGTGCTGACATCATGGATCAGACAGAAGGTTGATTTGTACCTTACTTTCCCTTTCCTGGATAACTCGAGTTTACCCAAAACCCTGACGCCAATGCTTTTAAGAAAATTCAAATTATCCAACGGCCCCACCCACAATGGGTTCTTACAGAACACTTTGTCTTTAAGTATGACCCTAAAAGAACTCAACTGTGTGTTCACAGAACCATTGCTAATAACCTTTAAGACACAACAGAGTACGATGAGAAGGGGCACAGGTCTATTTGGGTAACTATTTGCACCTCATGTTTTGCCAAACTGGATTCTGGAAGCTTCAGACTAGCAATCATAGAGGTTTATTTCAGAACAAGTGATCTGTGAGCATTTACAGGGAAAGGCAGATACCACTAAAAGTCTACATGGGTTCATGTAGAAAAAGTCTCAACAAACCAATCACATCTCTTCTTTTGATGCAGGCTACAAAACCAGAAGAATGCCACAGAGAATGTGTTCAGATTTCACCATGTTACAGGAAAAGAGAAAGAAAATCTGCATCAAAGTATGGTTGAACAGTTTGGAAGCTTTTTGAACTACACCCCTAGAGGCTGTTGATAATGGTCCCTTAAGAACCTTAAAAACTGCTTCTGTTAGGACTCTACAAGGTTCCTTTCTGAGTCTAATCTTAGTCAACCTTTTTATCAATGACAAAGTTCTTTGTGAACAGCAGCAGTATTAATTGGTGGGAAGTGCTCTCAATAACAACCCGTCAATGAATGAGCTGAGCACCCACAGAGCTCATATTTATCAAGTGCTCTAATATAGCCCACGTGAGCCTCCTAAATCAGAGATCCAGGTATCGTTATATTCTTTTTACAGTTGAAGAAACTCAGGCTCAAGCACCAGCAGATCTCAATCTCAGCCTTATTGACATCCTGCTGTTCTGTCCTATGGACAGCCGCGTGTGCAGCAGTATCCCTGGGCTCCACCCAGCCCTTACCCCTGCGCCAACCAAAAATGTGTTCAGGGCTCGGCGCCTGTGGCTCAAGCGGCTAAGGCGCCAGCCACATACACCTGAGCTGGTGGTTTGAATCCGGCCCGGGGCCGCCAAACAACGACAGCTGCAACCAAAAACTAGCTGGGAGGTGTGGCAGGCGCCTGTTGTCCCAGCTACTTGAGAGGTGGAGGCAGGAGAACCGCTTGAGCCCAGGACTTGGAGGTTGCTGTGAGCTGTGATGCCACAGCACTCTACCCAGGGTGACAGCTTGAGGCTCTGTCTCACACACAAAAAAAAGTCTTCAGACATAACCAAACATCCCCAAGGGGTCCAAACTGCCCCCAGTTGAAAACCACTGGGTTAAGCAAACCTTGATCTGGCTTAACCAAGCTCCACACTTCAAAAGCCAGCAGGGCATTATTTAAATTAAGTTTTCCTCATGTTTCCTTACGCTTTCAAAAAGCTAAGAGGGACAGTGAGTAGAATAAATCACAGAAATCAAGAGTCAAAATGACCTTGATTGAAAAGCTAGGCCAAATAATAGAAGCACTAAGGGCCATATTTTGGTTTTACAGAAATCCACTGGGCGAAGAGAGGCAGGCACTGGTTTCACAGCAGTTAGTGTCTGGAAGACCAGGGCAGGGTGAGCTGAATCTCCAGCTCAGTGTCCAGCAGTCCCACAGAACTCCACAGATGCCAAGGTGACCTTGGGCTGCAGGAATGGAGCAAGCAGTCTAGGCATCTCCCACACTCCCACCCAGGGCCAGCTGCCCTGGCACTGCCCTGCCATCCTCTCTCCCTTCTCACTCCCCTAAACAGACCTGGAGATGCCAGCAGAGCCTTCCATCTCCCTTCCAGGACAGGCTCTTCCCCATCCCCACCTTGCCCTCTGGGCAGCAGCAGCAGAAGTTGGGCAGAATTAGCAGGTCAATGTCAAGAAGGAAGAGAGGGGAAGGAAGGAAGGACAGGAGACACAAGGCAAGGGGAGGAGAAGCAAAGGAACTACCGCAGGGCCCCCAACCACTGTGAACATCATCCCCTCATCCACAACCAGAACTGGAACCCATGAGGCAGGACAGCAGAATGAGGGGGCCACAGGGCCAGGAAAGGGAAGAGAAAAAGGTGGAGCAGAGGGAAAAGACTGACCGCTGCCAGCCCTCGGTGTTCATTCCCACTTTCACTATTCCCGTTCTGTCCAGCTCCTTCCTGCTCCTTGCCCAGACCACTCAGCTTGGCCCATGACCCACTCATTAATGCCCCTATCTGGGAACCTCTGGAATTCACTATACTGGGTTAAGAGCTCGGCTTCTACCAATCACTAGATGTGTGACTTTGGACAAATTATTTGATCCCTCTAAACCTGAGTTTCCATATCTCAAAATGAGGATACTACTACTCATATCTATCTCATCGTTTGGGTATAAGATTAAATAAGAATTATATAGAAATACAGTGTGGACATAAAGTTCATGTGCAATTTAACATAGTAAATGGACACCCTATATATATGTATATATATACACACACACACACATTCACACATACATAAAATTGTTAAGCTGTGTGTGTATCTTAACACAGCGCTTGGAACAGAGAAAATACTCACAGGTAACTAGTGTTAGTTATAACATACAACCCTGGTAGGTAGATGACAACTTAGGTTTACTATCTCAAACACCAGCTTCTACCCCTGACAAGGCCAAGGTTTATAGAGGAAATGGCACATGCCTGGCCCCTGCACTTTATGTTCTGTTTCCCGAGGACTCCATATGCTAATTGGAGCATTTTCAGCTGCTATTTCTCATGGTTCCGTTGGAGACAAGTGAATGTTAAGAGGAGGGACTTACTTCACAGAATTCACAGCTAGCATTAGTAATGAGAAAGAAAATAACATAATACCTTTATATCTAGTTAGGGCTCTAAATATTTTCTGAGTGTCTCATCACACACTGAAGTCCCAGAGGTGATGTGGCCCAAGCCTCCCTGGAGGCCTGAGTCTCTCCTGCAGCACCCTACTAGGGGAAAGAGGGCTTAGCATAACCTGTCCCCATTCCCAGAAAAACAACCCAGGGCACAGATCATGCTCAGTAATGTCAGCTTCCTATAGGAAGAACAGGTATAGAGCCCCTAACAAGAGGGCAAAACCATGAAGTTCATTCATCCAGCCTCTTGGGAGTAAATCATACAAGCAACCACCAAGCAGATTCGTTTTTATTTGGAAGTGTTATTATCTGAAAGCAATATATAATATATTAATAGTTCACTGAACCAGAAAACATAGGCAAGCAACGAATTAAAATTGGCAGACCCAGGAAGAAACCCGCTGATTCAACTACGTGCCTGTTGAAAGTTGGTTAACCTTTTGGAATCTGTTTCCTTGTCTGAAGAAGGAAGGTAATAACAGCTGTTGTGAGGAGTGGTTAAGGCATGATGTTAGGGACACCGTGCGGTGTTTGGCAAAGCTTTAAGAAATCTTAAGGTTCTTTCCCCTTTCTGCATCAATAAGCTAATCTGAAAAGATCACAAATACACAGTGCTGAAAACATGAGAAAGAAAATTTCCCCCTTTTAGGCGAGAAAGCATCGCAGAGCACACACAGGCCCGGCATTGGCAAGGAGGCACCCAGATTTCTCATCACCCCTGGAACAGTGAGTGTCTGACGGGTGGCAGAATATCTTTGTGCCGGATTCTCCAACTCTGCAAACAGTGGCTGGCCATTTCTCCCAAGGCATAAGCTGAAATCCAACATTCCTTACATGTGAACTGGGACTTAGTAGTTCCAAACACTTGGATTAGCATTTAAGCCACCTTTCCCCACCATGACTATGGGAGCTAGAGAAGGCAGGTGATTACTTACTGGTGAGGACACTGATGACCTGGCCCAGGTGGCACTTGTGAAAAGAGGGAGTATTCCCTGGGTTCCTCTGCACAGAACACAGAACTCTCCAAATAAGAGCTGCCCCAGGAAAGCCACATAGTTCTCTGGCCTATCCTGGCAGATGTGCCCTGATATCTGGTGTTAAAGGGTCCCCAAGAGGAGCCAAACCCTCTTGGAACAGCCCTGGCCACAGATTACAGCCGGCTGCTCACAGGCACTGAGCCACCAGACCCAGAGGCGGGGTCTGCAGACAGATGGAGGGACACTGCCCCAGGGGCAGAACAGCTTTATGTGATGAAAGGCAGCTTTGGATTTGTCTGCCCAACCGGTTCAAATCTTGTTTTCTGTCCCTTAAATGTCATAGGTAAAACTGTCAAGGGGCCAAAGAGAATCACCCAAATTGGACAGTTCCTTAAGGGCAGAGCTCTGTTTCATTTATCTTTGTTTCCACAGCACCTAGCTGGTGCCTGGCATAGAGTGGATGTTCAGGAAATTTCTGTTGATGTGACAGATGAGAAAGGTCACGTACTCCTTAAGATCCCTAACACAGCAGCTACAGCTCAGTTCTGGACTGAACAGAGCTGACCTTTGAGGCCAGAGGGGCAGAGCTAGGGATGCTGACTGCACAGGGGATGGGAAACCTCTCTGAAATCAGAGCAGGAATGTACTGAGCCCATTAGAGGAGGATAAATCTTTCAGAACTGTAAGACTGGCAAGTGTGTATCCTGACATTTCATTTTGCCTTTCCCCATTTTCAGAGCAGGGCCCAACTAAACTATCTCTAGGAAAGTCACAGAGCCCTAGATGACAGGTATTATTTACTTATATATAGATGAGGTGTTACTAAGTCACCAGAGGTTGGAAGAATGTAAGGTTCTTTCCCCATGTGCCAACTCTAAAGTCAGGTAGCTGCTGACCAAGGGCAGGGTAGACAGAGGACAGGCACGACCTCTAGGTTATGGAAAGCAGCAGCCCACATGGGGCAGCCTCTCCCCTCTAGGTCACTGAACTACAGCTCAGCTCCGGGCCTGGCTGCATACTCACTGATCTGCTGAGGGTCTCCAGGAGCAGCCTAGACAGGGCCAGCTCTGCTGTTCTGCTTGTATCTGAAGCTGCTGCCCTCTCTGCACCTATTTGCTTAAAATTAAGAGGACTGAGTAAGGCAGCTTAAGAAAGAGGTAGAAAACCAGTATCAAAGCAGCCTCATCAGGAAACTCTAACAACTGTTAGGAAGGACCAAGGGAAGAACTGAGGGGCAACAAGAAAAATGGCTTGAGTTTCCCTTGGGCTCCTTAAACTCTCCATGGCCTTCTGGCCCTCTCACTCTCATCACTTCCCATACAGAAGCAGCTCTGGGTTTCTACCATGTCAGCAAGAAGGTCCTATCAGACCAAGAGAGCTGCTCAGGCTGTGGATCTAGAGGACGATCTCTGAGGGCCTCAGCACCACCAGGCACCCACAGCCTGCTAATGACACTGTCTGATTCCTGGATACAACAGCGTGTACTGGAGCAGTGGAGATTAACTAGAGCCCAGAACTGCAGCCAGGCCACCTGTGTCCATGTGCTAGAATTTTCTCTGACACTGAGAAGTGATTTAACCTCTCTGTAGTTCATCTGCAAAATAAATACTAGTAGCACCTACCTCACAAGGCTATTATGAGGAATAAACCAAAAACATTTAAAGAACTTAGAACAACAGTGCATGTTAAGCACTCAATAAACATTAATTAATATCATCTTTACTGTCAGCTCTTTGAAAATAGTTCTTACTGGGATATTCTCCATAGCACCTAGTATAGCACAACATTATTGATAAAAAAAAACTAAAACAATAATTACCACTTACCATAAATAAAACCTCCAGAGCTGACCACCTATGTTGACCGTCTCCTGAAGTTAACCTAATTTTTATAGATCAGACATGCACAACATTGTTAACCACCCCATATGTGGACCAGTTTGTTACAATCCCTCGGGCGGCCAACTTACAGAGGTTCTACCATAGGCAAGGCCCTTTCCTTACTTCACTCAGTCCCCACCTAAACCCAGTGCAGAAAGTATTTCTGCAGAAGATGAATATCTTGCCTAAAATGATATTAGTGATTGGCTAGGCAGGGACTGACTCCAGGGCCCGTTTCTCCCTACAGGCTACACTGCCTAACTTCCACAGAAGCTGTCCTCAGAAGGACACCACCTTCTGAGCCCTGCCACTCTGACAGAGTGAGAAGGGAGTGAGATATCAAAACAAAATTCAAGCAAGAGAGGAGGAGAATACAAAAAGAGATGCTGGGTACCACAGAAGAAATTCACTACCTTGTCAAGGCTAGTATCTTTTTCTAGATCTGGGTTTGTGACCTACAGGACAATCCTCTCCCAGGGCCTCAGCACAACCAGGCACCCACAGCCTGCTAATGATCCCCAGATACAACAGCCTGTACATTTGCAAATTTCCTATTGACTCTGGATTTTAGATTATATAGAGCACTAGATGCCTTCAATGAAAAACCAGTGACGAGGCAATCCAAAATGGCTTTCACGGACATGAATAAGATTTCCACATGTCCCATCTGCACTGATCCTTTAGGCTAACACATCTCTAAGAACTTCGAATGCTCTTTGGCACTCTGACCAGACGCCAGCCTGTAAGCTGCAGTGAGGCTCCCTGCTATATAAGCCCAAAAGTCTTGCTTTTGGAAGTATCATTTCAACACAACAGCAAAAGAATTCCTCTAAGCTGGGTGGCGCCTGTGGCTCAGTGAGTAGGGCGCCAGCCCCATATACCGAGGGTGGCGGGTTCAAACCCAGCCCAGGACAAACTTGCAACAAAAAAATAGCCGGACGTTGTGGCGGGCGCCTGTAGTCCCAGCTGCTCGGGAGGCTGAGGCAAGAGAATCACGTAAGCCCAAGCCCAAGAGCTGGAGGTTGCTGTGAGCCGTGTGATGCCACGGCACTCTACCGAGGGCAGTAAAGTGAGACTCTGTCTCTACCAAAAAAAAAGAATTCCTCTAAGCTCTGAGTGTGCTGGCATCTTACTAAAAACAGCCCTACTTCTAAAGCTTGATTTTCTCCATTTCTTCAAGGACCTCATTTCTTAAGTTCCACAGATCTGTGTAGACTCACTCAGTAAACTGTCAGTACTGCAGGGAGGAGGGGTGGAAAGACTCTTCTTAAAGCCTGTTACTGACTAGACCTGAAAAGAGCACACTTCAGGAGCCCTCACTAACCCACCCTGGTGTGATCTGAGAGCTCAGTGTCATGATGACTGAATTCTTCTCTGACTTCTTGCCAGTATCAGCACCATCAGCACTACCAATTCTGCAGAATAAATAGCCATTTCCTGCTTACCAATGGTTCCCCTATCAGAAAACTCCCTCCTCCTTCCTCCCCTAACACACACAGAGAGGGGATCAGAAAAGGCAGGAAATGCTTGCCTAAGACCAAAGAAAAATGCCGGGGAACAAAAAGAGAAAAGAAAACTGCATCAGGTCTACCAATGAGCCAAGAGAAAGGCCTCCTTGATGGCTCTCCCTACCCATTGTGGAGGTATGGAAAAAGTATTCCCTTCTGCTGGGTTAGTATACCTTTCTTAGGGCCACATTGTGACTTTTGTTAACAAAGGCAGGCAACAACCAGCACTAGGCCTAGAGAGTTGACAGGAGTTGACTCCACTTGCACAGTAAAAGCTTAGATTTAATTCAATCAGGCGAGCAATCATTTAATTTAATTCAATCATTCAGCTCCAAGAAACCCAAGAAATACAATTCCTGGCAATCTCTTTACTGGGCAGGTGATAATGAAGATCCTTTAACAGGGTACTTTCCACGTTGGCAGTCTAGAACCTTCTAAGACTAAAGTGGAGTCGGAACTGGGAAACCAGGGACAGTGGCTAAGATTAAGAATGTTTAAGGAAAGTCACTGGTAGCTAACAGATACTGTATTCCAGATTGGCTCCTGGCATTTTCATGCTTACAGGCAGTCCCAGAATGATGCATGTCTCGCACTTACAGGTAATAGGTAAATGCACCTATTCCTACATACATACAAATTCAGCTTAAGAACAAACCTACATAATCTACCTCCTTCATAACCCTGGTAACTGCCTGTATCTGGAACTGTTCCTTACCCCAGCTCCCTCCAACCTCAGGGATCTAGGAGTTAGAATTTTATTCCTTTCTAATTAAACATTTTTTCCTCAGAAAGATAATCTACACTGACCCTATCCAGGAAAAATCCGAGCTGGTCTAACTGCAGGAGGTGGTTTATTTTCTTAACAGTAAAACATCTAAACCAAATATGCCCTGCGTTCCAGCAGCTTAAACACTGAGGTCTGACAAGGACCGAGATTCCACTTCACTTGCCAAGGGCTAAGTGTGTATGTTTAAATGAGAGAAAATAATTAACAGAAAAAAGGAGGAATGTCTGAGTGTATGAAATAAGAAAACGTGCAAAAATTGCTTGCAATTAACTGCATACAGTCCCATCCCCTAACTAGTGGTTCTCAACCTTCCTAATGCGGCGACCCTTGAATACGGTTCCTGTGGGTCGCGACCCACAGGTTGAGAACCGCTGCAAGCATTAGTAAGAACGACTGCCAGCACCACTGGGTGTGAAGTGCTCAGCCTGTCCAAAACCAGCCTGCACCAAGGGCCCCGGGGACGCGCGACCCCGCCTGACTCCGCTGCTCACTCCACTTGTTTACAGTCGGCACTCAGATAACAGAGTCGCGGTCCTTCCGCCCTCGGCTCGGACCGGGTTCCCACCGCCGGGCACTCGGCACTCGCTCGCCGAGAAGAGGGCGCCACCCGGGGTGGTGGGGCGAGGGCCAGCTCTGCCAGGGCTCTTCGCCTCGCCGAGGCTTCTCTCTCAGTCCCGGCTCCCGCGCGCCCCGTCCGCCGCCGCCCACGCGCGGAAGCAGCCGCGGAGGGGGCGCCGGATCCCGGCATGCTCTGCGGCGGCGGCGGTCACGTGACCGGGAGGCGGCCGCCCCCGACGGCTTCTGCAGCCTGCGCTGCGGCGGGGTTGAAATACAGTCCTGCGCGCTCGCTTGGCGCCTTTCGGGCAGCGGAGAGCGAGAGCTGCCGCTGCACCGTATTATGGAAAGAATCTCAGCTGCTTGTTGCCACCTCCCTGGTCGTCTTGGGTGCATTGACGTGTTTAAGTTTGGGTTTCTTCCTTTGTAAAATGGGTGTAGGCCTTTTGGGAGAAATGAAAGGGACACTACGTCGGGGCAGATTCCCGAAGTAAGGCTTCCCCCATCCCCTTCGTCCCCAGGAGTAACAGCTTTGGGTCCCACTATCAGCTATTACGTGCAAGGGCTGATAAAACTAAAATCTCTATTTCTTCCAACGACACTGTGCCCAAGTCCACAGACAGTTTGCAAAGGATACTACTGGGTCAGGCCCTAAACACTATTTATTCAGACCGCAGAGAACTTTAAATAATTCAGTCTTAAGCTGAATTCAACACCTTTGCAGTATGAAAAGGGAGGGCTGCTAAACTAATAAACAGTATAAATGTTAATAGTACAAGCACTTTCAGAAAAATGTTTAGCATGCCATAAAATACCAATTACAAATTATTAACTCAATAAATAGGTCCCCAATGTAATGATACATGACCAAGAAAGTAATAACACGACTTATCTTTAAAACGTTGTAGGATAGCCACACCCCAACAACCAACATAACTGGTCAACTGTGAGCATTTCCTGTATAAAACTTATTGTGCGTGCTGATGAAAATGTATGAGGCTGAAGAAGAACCCAACTAGTTTCTCCACTGGATTGTTATTTTTAAAAATTGAATTAAGCTGGCAGCAATGAAAATTGTCTTTCTGGAGAGTGCAACCTTTTTTCACTCTGAGGAAATGAGCAAAAAGATGTGACAAAAGCACTGGAGATAAAAAGGACATTGGGGAACTGAGTTTACAGTGGCTTGAAACAAAGCAGTGAATCATTCTGCTAACTTTACCGCCAAGCTTACTTCAGAGATCACTGGCTACTTAAACAGTAAGTAATGGACATGAAGAGATGCTGTGCCCAGTCTAAATAAGAGAAAAAGGCTTTCACTTCTGCAGCTGGTATGAGAAAACCTGTGACTTCATACATTTTCAACTTCATTTGAAATCCTGAACAGGAATGAACTAGTCAACAGCTCCTTTGCACTATGGAACAAACTCTTCATAAAACAGAATTTGAAAGAAGTACTCTGATAAGTGCATTCTTTTAAAAAGATCACAGCATCGCTCTTGCTTGGCCCAAAGTGTTAATACTCAGAGATGAATTCCAAAATAGATAAGAAATAAGAACATCATCATAGCATCATCAACTATGGTAGAACCAGAAGGGCTCAAGAAAAGTTGAAGGTTGGTGACCCAAAGGCTCCCCACACTCGGACCACTCTTCCATACAGAAAAAGAAGAAGAAAATCAGCATAAAATTTTGTGAAATACTTAGGCACAATTCTTTTATCACTTGCCCCACATTTTCCCGAAGCATTCTGGTAGTCAGAGGGAAGGGAAAAGATTCCTGAAACATAAAACTGGAGTTGAAGATTCTGATTCTATTCCTCCTGCTCCAAGCCCTGTCAACTTCCTGGATCAAATCTGAACACGGAAAAGCACCTGTGCACTCCTACCTTCAACCTCCCACCAAAAAGACTAGTATTATCTGTGACTACCTCCACCCATTCTAGGATGCCAGGCTGACCCTCTGCAGCTGGAGACTGTAGGCATCTCTTCTCAAGCTGTATCAACGTACACGGGCAAAATTCTCCTGACCCTTGAGGACTCCAGATCTTTGATGCTGGAGTCATTCCTTCCTCCCTGTCAAGCAGGTCATTTGAGGAATTAGAAACACTTAAGTCCCTGGGGACTAAAGCAAAGCCTCTTAACCAAGCAAGCCCAGAGTGCTGGGAAAGCAGTCATAGAGCAATCAGAAGGGACTTTTCCCTTATCTTTCAACTCCGAAGCGCACATCTGCTCACATAAACATTGACCCAACCAGGTCATTCTCTCTTGTTCCAAACTGCTGTGAGGGTTTTGAAAGGAGGCATAGAGTGAGGAGGCAGAGACTAATAGCTGCTGAAAACTGCAAGGAACACCTTCCTGTGAGGTGAAGGTCAAAAGCGCACGGCAAGCCCATCTCCACACCACAAACCTGGAAGATTTCAAAAGTTTCTGTCAGAGGCAATACAAAATTTAATTTTGCTCTCAACTGGCTTTGAATCGTCTTAGTTTGAAGTTTTTGTTTGTTTGTTTTTCTTTTCTTCCTTTGGCGATTCTCTTGCCTCAGCCTCCCAAGTAGCTGGGATTACAGGTGCCCGCCACAATGCCTGGCTTTTTTTTTTTTTTATACAGACAGGGTCTCACTCTGGTTCAGACTGGTCTCTAACTTCTGAGTAATCCACCTGCCTTGGTCTCCCAGAGTGCTAGGATTACAGGCATGAGCAACCTCGCCCGGCCATGCAATACAAAATTTAAAAAGAATAAGAAAGATGAAAGGAAAAAAATATGCTCATCACAAACTTGAACTCAATCCTGAAAAATAACAAATGATAAAACAGTAAGTGAAACCCTTAGACTGGACAGTGGTTTCCTCCGAATAAGTATAAAAGACTCCCTTTTGCCCATTTCCATACCAAGGTTCCTAGACAGGAAACTTTCTAGAATGTGGGTTTTCTAAGCTGAAAGGGATATTAGATCAACAAGTCCTTGGGTTCTATGCCTGCAGCCTGTGGGCTGGGATTCTCGACAGGCTAAGATGGTCTGTGAAATGTGCCTCCAGGAAAAAGGTATGCAGCTTTCAACTACTTTCCAAAATGGCATAAGACCCAAAAGGGGTTAAAAACCATTGATCTGGTCCAACTTTTGGATTTCACAAGATAAGACCGAGAAGTTCCAATTGAGTGCTCCAGGTGACAGAACAAATTATATGTCACCCTCTAAAGCTGGCTGGGCCCTGTGGGAGGAAGAGGAGGATAGCATACCAGCTAACAGGTCTTTTCCATTTCTAATTACAAGGATTCCGTGAAGTCTCCAGCCCCCACTCTGTCTGGCTTTCTGGGCCTGGGTGTGTGGGTCACCACTCTGTTGTTGAGGTGTACAGACGGCCGGGGCTGAGGCGGCTAGATATGGCCAGTGGCCAGCCAGCTAGCACCCAAGCACTTGTTCTCAGCCACATTGCTATGTGGGGACTCAAAAAAGCAGGTTCCAAAAAGCCCAGTCCACAAGTTGAGGCACAGTTCAATCCTCTTAAGGATCCATCACAAAGGTTGGTTGCGTAAGAAAAATTAATAAAAAACCATTACCCCCAAGTATGGTCTCTATTTCCAGGCCAGGGCAATCAAAAAAAAAAATTTTTTTTTTCACAAGAGAAAAAAAAGGGATCTATTAGAATAATTCTGAATAAAAATACTGTTGCAAAATAAAATACAATTTTAAAAGGAAAACACGGAATGGAAAAATACTTGTAAAGAACATAACGGATAGTTTACTATATAAAAATGCTATCAACGTGTGGTCAGTGGTGTCTCAATGAGAATAAATAGGCAGTTTACACAGGAGTAATTAAAGGCCAGCTAACAAAGAAATTATTACATAGAGTCCCTCTTGAAAACTAAAGAATTGGGCGGCACCTGTGGCTCAAGGAGTAGGGCGCCAGCCCCATATACCAGAGGTGGTGGGTTCAAACCCAGCCCCAGCCAAAAAAAAAAAAAAAGAAAAGAAAAGAAAACTGAAGAATTACAAGCTAAAACTTTAAGGGACAATTAGATAGTAACAAACTATTAATATTAATACAAATAAAACACGATGGTGCTAGAGAAATGGCAGCATTTAGACTTTACAGACAACTGGTACTGGTTCACTCTTTCTAGGGATAGAGTGGGAAGATAAAACAAGCCATATGTCATTCTTGGTACTGGGCTTTGATTCAGCAATACTACTCAGGGGAACATTTCCGAAGGAAATAACTAATGGGAGAAAGAAAAGAGTAATTTTTAGGAAAATGCTCACTGCTACATTTGGCAACAACAACTCCAACAAAAAATGGAAGCTGCCGAAAAGGTAGATGTAGGATGATGTAAAGTACATCGTGGTTCAAAGCTCAGACTCAGGAATCAGACTGCAGTTCAATATTCCATGCCTCAGTTCCTCATGTGACAATGGGTTGCTCTGAGGGTTCAATGAGATATTTAATTCACGAAAGACACAACAGTGCCTGGCCCATAATGAGTAGTTGATAAACGTTAGCTGTGATTATTCATTTACAAAGGCAAGATGATGATCTACATCAACATGTGAAAATGAAAATAGGAAATGACATTCAAATGCTAAAAAAGGTAAAGTTGGTAGGATCAGATTACAATTATGTAAAACAAAATTAGGCAGTTTATCAAAGACCAAAGTGCGCTCAGATTGAGTTAAATCGTTCTTTTAGTCATGGTTATTATTAGCTTCTTTCTTTGGAATGTTTAAGTTTTTATTAAAACCCAAAAAGAGGCCACGTGCAGGGGCTCACGCCTATAATCCTAGCACTCAGGGAGGCCGAGGAGGGTGGATAGCTTGAGCTCAGGAATAGAGACCAGCCTGAGCAAGAGTGATACCCCACCTCTACTAAAAATAGAAAAACTAGCTGGGTGTTGTGGCAGTCACCTATAGTCTCAGCTACTCAGGAAACTGAGGCAAGATTTCTTAAGCCTAAGAGACTGAGATTGCTTGCTGTAAGCTATCCCACAGCACTCTACCCAGGGCAACAGAGTGAGACTCTGTCTCAAAATAATAATAATAAATAGCTCTCTGCTCCAGCGGTTCAAGATGCCGAAAGGGAAGAAGGCCAAGGGGAAGAAGGTGGCCCCGGCTCCCGCCGTGGTGAAGAAGCAGGAGGCCAAGAAGGTAGTGAATCCTCTGTTCGAGAAAAGGCCGAAGAACTTCGGCATTGGACAGGACATCCAGCCCAAGAGGGACCTCACCCGGTTTGTCAAATGGCCCCGCTACATCCGGTTGCAGCGGCAAAGAGCCATCCTCTACAAGCGGCTGAAAGTGCCTCCCGCCATTAATCAGTTCACCCAGGCCTTGGACCGCCAAACAGCTACTCAGCTGCTTAAGCTGGCCCACAAGTACAGACCAGAGACAAAGCAAGAAAAGAAGCAGCGACTGTTGGCCCGGGCTGAGAAGAAAGCTGCGGGCAAAGGAGATGTCCTCACTAAGAGACCACCTGTCCTTAGAGCAGGGGTTAACACTGTCACCACGTTGGTGGAGAACAAGAAGGCTCAGCTGGTGGTGATTGCACATGATGTGGATCCCATTGAGTTGGTTGTCTTCCTGCCTGCCCTATGTCGGAAGATGGGGGTCCCTTACTGCATTATCAAGGGGAAGGCCAGGCTGGGGCGTCTGGTCCATAGGAAGACCTGCACCACTGTGGCCTTCACGCAGGTTAACTCGGAAGACAAAGGAGCTCTAGCTAAGCTGGTGGAAGCCATCAGGACCAATTACAATGACAGATACGATGAGATTCGCCGTCACTGGGGAGGCAACGTCCTGGGTCCAAAGTCAGTGGCTCGCATTGCTAAGCTGGAAAAGGCAAAGGCTAAAGAACTTGCCACTAAACTGGGCTAAACATACACTGTTGAGTTTTCTGTACATAAAAATAATAAATATTCAAGCCAAAATAATAATAATAATAATAATAAATAAACAAATAAATAAAACACCAAAAGAACAAAGGAACAAAAATCAACACTGCCTCAACTCCCATGTGGAATGGGGCAGGGAACAGTGCAAGGGACCTAATTTTGTTTGAGTGTCTACATATTTCATCACCCCAAGGGACTCAGCAAAATCTGTGTTCTGGGGAGCTACTCCAAACACCAATAATAGTTATAAGGCACTCCCATCCCCGACGCTCACTTAGGCACAATCTTGTGACACATTCTGATCAATGAGACATCATGTCTGCTAGAAGCCTTCTAAGAAAGATGCCTTAACCCTAGACACCAGCAAAAGCCATCCTTTTATCTTCCTTCATGGAATATTGCCATGTCCGCACAGAACACTGGGACCTGTGACAGCCATTCTCCAACCACAAGGGGGTTAAGTCAACACACTGTGGGGACAGGGCACACCCATGCAACAAACACAAGCCTTTAAGTAACTCTGCTGCACTAATGAACTAGCCAATGCTGAGGCTACCTATCTTGGGACTTACTAATTAAGGTAAATTAATACATTTTCTTTATTTTTCGAAGCCTGTTGGGTTGCAGTTTTGGTTACGTGCAGCTGTGGGCATCTTAGCTATTGAGGCAGGGAGTCTGAGCAGCCTTCCGATGAAGGCCCAGCAGGTCCATCCAACCCTAGGTCAGGACCCCTCACTCTATCCCTTCCTTGGAGTGACCCTAGAGAGGTGGTGGAAGAAGACAAAGCACTGGTATTTCCACTTCCATTGTACAAAGAGCCACACCCAGGCCTAAGAACAACTCTGGATGGTACAGAAATCAGGGGCAGCACAGTCTCAAACAGCTAGACCCTTAGGGGGCGTCTAGAGGCCTCAAGTTTCCAGCTGTCTCCTGGATTCACCCATTTCACAAAGGCTGTGACAAAACTGCCCTCCCGAGTAAGGCTGCCAGAAAATGCATAGGATGCCCAGTTAAGTCTGAATTTCAGATGAACAATGAGTGACTTTTTTAGCATGAGTGTACCCCACATGGGCTGCCTCCTCTCCCACCCAGCCCCCTGCCAGATTAGGGACAAAGATCTGAGCTTGCACACCTGTACACCAGAAACAGAGCTGGCCTCCCCTACCCTGGGCTGCCTGTCTGGTGTGTCTGGCCCAGAGGTAGGTGGATGTCCAGTGTCTGGCTCTTGAGGTCTCCACCGGGTCTGGGAATGTCTGATGTGCATTTTATAGTAAACAAGAAGTGGCTGGCTCTTAAAAATAGTATGGAGCTGGTGTCATTGTGGTCCAGATGGTTTGGAAACTATGTAACAAGCTGTGGAGGAGTGGAGGCAACTGGGGATGAGGGAGGGGGACACAGTGGCTCCTAACATCCAACATGCCCCCACAAGAACTAGATGGCACAGAAAGATCTCTGACCCAACTCTGTCTAAATATGAAACTTTCATGACTATGGACCAATGGGCAGGGCATAGCTCTCACCTACCCATGGTCTACAGACTCAGCTCATGTATGGTCAGGTTGTCTTCAAGTCTTTCTCCATCAGGCCCTGTCTTACAGGACAATCTCCCCATCCAAGGTCAAGGTTTAATTTGCCTGTTGAGGCGCTGTCTTCCTGCTCACAAACAGTCCCTTAATAAAGCTTGCTGATGGGCACAGAGCCTCATTTCCTGGAACCTTGCTTTATGGTTCCTGTCTAGCATCCACAGTGTCCTGGCCAGAACTGGGTACACAGTGCCATGAAGAAACAGCTCCCAACAGGAAGATTCACAACCTGTTGGCCGCAAAATTCAGCTGCATCCCAGCAACAGACCAATGTCTCTCCCCTGCCCCTGACTCCTCTAGAAGTTTCTGTGCTAACAGGGAGTGTGGAATAGACCTCATGGTGCAGCAGCTGGTGAGTCTAACCTTCAGAAGAAAGTAAGGGAGAAAGGAAAGGAAAGCTTCTGTATTTATGGTGATCCCTTCTAATTTGTCTTTTTTCTTTCTAGAAATATGAAGGGGAAAACTAAACAGAAACTGCAGGTAAGAACGAGGTAAGCAGGGAGGACGATGTAATTTGTTGGAGCCCAGTAAAAAGTAAAAATGCAAGGCCCCTTGTTCAAAAAGGAGGAACAAGAGCCTTGAAAGGTACCAAAATATCGGGCGGCGCCTGTGGCTCAGTCGGTAAGGCGCCGGCCCCATATACTGAGGGTGCCGGGTTCAAACCCGGCACCGGCCAAACTGCAACCAAAAAATAGCTGGGCGTCGTGGTGGGTGCCTGTAGACCGAGCTGCTCGGGAGGCTGAGGCAAGAGAATCGCTTAAGCCCCAGGAGTTGGAGGTTGCTGTGAGCTGTGTGAGGCCACGGCACTCTACCGAGGGCCATAAAGTGAGACTCTGTCTTCTTTTTTGTCTACAAAAAAAAAAAGAAAAAAAAAGAAAGGTACCAAAATATCAAACGGTTTCCTTCCTTTCTTCCACAGTTTCTCAACCAATAGAGCGCTGCTTCTTTGCTATTTAATTATTTGCTCCCTGAAGCATCAGCAGCTCTCTGGTGAATGCAGACCAGGGGCCTGCCCTCTGACTCTGGTCACTCAGCGTCTGCTTCTTCTGCCAGGCCAGGAGCAGAGAGGTCTCCTGTTTCCACAGACCCGCCAGAGGACGGGCAGTATCCAAATCCCTGCAACCTCTGCCTGGGGACATGCTCAGTATCTGGATCCCACGTGAGTTGGAGGCTTGTCCCCAGCAAGTTGTCCACTTTGGGGCCCTGCCAGCCTGGGGTGGAGATGGCCACTACATCCTAGCTTGTGTCATCAGTGTCCTCCTGATTCACTGCCCAGGCCCCTCATGGGATCCAAGCCATCAGCAGTTGCCAGGGATGGGTGGAGGGAAGCCAGGTGGGGCTGGAGCCCAGGGTCTCACACTTCATTGTCCTGTTGACCTCACTTAGGAAACACCAGCTCAAAGAGAGAATGATTAAGTATTTCAAGACAGCAACTACAGCATTCAGCCCCAAAGGTGGGCCCCTTCTGAGCACAGGGCCTGTGCAGCTGGTCTGGTCACATACCCGTGAAGTCACCCCAGAGGTAACAATGCTTATTAAGAGAGAAGAAAGAATGAAAATGAAATAAATCATTTTGGCGTGGTGGCTCACACATGTAATCCTAGCAAGAGCGAGAGCCCCATCTCTACTAAAAATACAAAGACTAGCTGGGAGCTGGGCATCATGGTGTTCACCTGTAGTCCCAGCTACTTGGGAGGCTGCGGCAAGAGGACTGCTTGATCCCAAGAGTTTGAGCTATGATGGCACCACAGCACTCTACCTAAAGTGACAGAATGAGACTCTGTCTCAATCAATCAATTAATAAAATAAATGTTAAAGATTCTCCATTGAACTGAGGGTGTCCAGTGAATCATGTGCTCATCATACATAGGATAAAGTGAAACTTTACCACTTAAAATAATTAAGCCAATACCCTGTGTCCAAGCTGACATCAGACGTTTCTTGGCCTAATATCCCCCATCTCCTTCCTACTTCCCCCTAAAATCCTTTGACAGCAACTTAAAATCCTCCCGATATTTTGCCAAAGTAAATAATTCCTTGCAGTGGTTCTTAACTCGATGAAGTACCTGACCCGGTCCTATAGAATATTTGGATGTGTGTGTGTGCGTGCATATTGCACAGTGACTGAGAGTGTTACTACTGACAAATAGTGCTCAAGGGCCGAAAATGATCAATGGCCTGCAGTGGGCTGGACAGTCGCAAACAATGAGAACTACACTAACCATAATGCCAGTCGTGGCCCTTCTGGAAAAACTGCCCAGGGAAAATGTGGCTAACCAAAGCTTAAGTGGAAACTACCCATCTGGAGCTCCTCATTTGCCCTGATGGCAACAAATGCCAAACAGAAGTTCCTCAGCAGTACTGCCTGTCCCTCCTCTGGGTTTTGAGCTGGACCCACTAGGGTATCTGCCATCACTCAGCACCACTCCCCTCACCACCATTTCTATTCCTAACTCCATGTTAAAAGACAAAAAAGGGGCAGATGAAGGGTTTCACTGCAGACTAGTACCATGCTGGTCCCCCACTCAACAGTGGGATGCTCACTATGGTGAGGCTGAGTGTTTTCCTGGACACCTTTGTTCTCCCCCCTCTTCTTAAGCAACTGTGCAACAGGCCTCCTTGGGGGCAAGGTCTTCCTTCTCATAGAAGGTGTCCCTCGGCCTGGCGCCAGAGCTCAGGGAGAAGGGCCTCAGGAAATCTTCTCCCTGGTGGGTACAGTAAGCCGCGAGGCCGCGAGGGTGGAAACTTAGCAAGAGATAATAGTCTTAGTTTTATATATAGCATCTGTGTCTTCCGGAGACCTCAAAGCTCAAGGTAACAGCAGAGCTTCAACCACCTTCCCACCACACAAGGAGAGGGAAGCCTCCCTGGAATCCGGCAGCCCCCTTCCCAGCAACCCAGAGCCTCTTGCTGGGATTGGGGCCCTTCTGAGGTCCACTGCAGTCTGGCTCCCCAGCTCTCCTGGTCACTGTGGGCACAGTCCTCACCCTGGAACAAGTGGAGGGTAAGCACATGTCTGCAGCTACTCCCAGGGAGTGGGCGACCAAGAGAGGAGTGAAGGGACCCCCCTGCCCCCGCCCCAGGCATCTTTAACTCAGGCCCGTTCCCAGAGCCTGCAGCTATGCAGATCCTTTCTGCACATGCAACATGCCCATTTTACAGCTGAGAGGACAAAGGTGCTGAGGGACTGTGGTCAGGGAGGGAGCAAGCACCCTGGCCCCACACTCTGCGGCCTGCAGCCCAATTAGGCCCATCTGTCAGTACCCAGCCTGGGCTCTCCTGATGTTACATTATCTGCTCCTGCTCAAGCTTCCAGAAGGATAATGTGGGCCTTGCTGCTCCCAGAGCGAGAAAATAACAATAAAGACTGTGGGTGTGGAGAGTCATGGTACATGTTGGAGCAGCCTGCAGTGTCTGCCAGGAGGGAAGAAAAACAGGCAACGCAGTTTAGGCAGCTATCAGCAAACCACAGGGTGGTCAGTAACACTCCCCCAGCTGCTCCCTCGCAGCCCTCCTGTGGGTGCATGTGTGCACACCCCCCTACAACACACCTACACACACACACTCTCTGACAAGACCCCAGAGGTCAGGAGACTCTGGATCCAGCTGGCCACTTCAGGCTCTTCACGTTTCTAGAATACCCCACGCCCCAGACTGCTACTCATCCTGTCTCCCTTTGAATTGGTGCCCGTGTCCCCGCCCTCACCTCCCCCACCCCCACCACTTAATGTCTTCCTCACTTACCCTGGCTCCCTACACACCATAGTGAGAAACAGTTCAGAAATAGAGTGGAGACCAGGTTTGGAAAGAATATTTTATTGGTGAGGGAAGTGGCGAATGACTGCTATTTTTATTCCTGTTTTTCTAAGACCTCTGTGCCCCCTCTGCCGAGGGGTGACAAGGACTGCGTCCTCCCCACAGGTTTCCGGTGTCATCCCATTTTAGACCCACAGCAGCCAGGCTCCCTCTCTATCTCCTCACCCCAGGGCCAGCGCCAGAGTCGTGGTCTGAATGAGTTTCTAAGAAGGAGGCTGTGTCTTGGTTTATATGGAATTTGTTTGGGCTTTCTCAAATCATCCAGAAGGTTCTCAGCCGCTACTTCTGGCGTCTCTTTTATCTCAGATATGGCCCCATAAATTTAGAGTTCACAAAGGGACACCATCCTCCTGCCTGACACTTGGCTCGGGCTTTCGAACTGTTCTTTTTACGGTAGTAACAGCCAAAGAAAGCTTCCTGGGTGTTGAGATAACTCCTGGTATCCTGATCAACTACCCCTCATCATAAAACAATATACCACATCCAGGCTATATTTACTTAAATAAATTCTCCTACTCCCAACATCCTGACTCTTAAAACTGAGTGCCTGTCACCTAGTCCCAACCCACAAGGACCTTCTTTGAGTTATACAGAGAATTAAAGTTTTCTGGAATCTTGGCCACCTACCTTTCTCTTTTTGCTTGGTCGTGTCTCACTGAGTTTGGCAGATGGCCAGCTTTCTTTAAACCCAAGCTAGGAGAATCTTAGGAGATGAGCAGCTGTATATGCCTGACCGTGCCAGGCATGGGTCTTTGATATCTGTGGTAGATGTTAATGTTGTCACCTAAGTATCCCAGTGTTCTTCCCGTGGGCACATGTTAGGACTCTACCTCCCTGCTCCCTTAAAATTAAGGTTATGAGACATTTGGCCAATTAAATGTGGGCAGAAGAGTATAAGTGTCATTTCTCTGGGCTGCCCCTTTAGGAGTCAGGGTGTGATGCCTGTGTCCCCGTTCCCTCGGCTAGGTAACCAGGCTTGCTCCCAGAGCGAGGGTAACAGCAGCAGAGCCCAGACCTGACCCAGACCAGCTGTGTGGCATAAATAAGAAATAAACCTTAGTTGTTTTTTTTTTTTTTTTTTGTAGAGACAGAGTCTCACTGTACCGCCCTCGGGTAGAGTGCTGTGGCGTCACACGGCTCACAGCAAGCTCTAACTCTTGGGCTTACGCGATTCTCTTGCCTCAGCCTCCCGAGCAGCTGGGACTACAGGCGCCCGCCACAACACGCAGCTATTTTGTTGTTGTTGTTGCAGTTTGGCAGGGCTGGGTTTGAACCTGCCACCCTTGGCACCTTAGTTGTTTTTAGCTTGTGGGGCTGTTTGTTACTGCAGCATAACCTAGCCCATCCTGACTAACATAACACTTCTGATTTGAAGTAAGGATAACATCGTATAGCTGCTGTGAACACCGCTTGAACAGAGGAAGCAAGTAAATAGCGATGGTGAGCAAACTACAGGTCATCCCTTAATGCTGCCTTGCTTTTATGCTTCTGTGCAATGGGTCTTCCTATTGCAAATATTTTTCCCCTTTCTCTGAGTGGGTTCAATTCAAATAGCACTCTACCTGAGAATATTTCTCTTCTCTACAGCCCCAGAGAGTGTTGGCATCTGTCCTCTGCTTCCAGCAGAAATCTGGACTTACCACTTTAGTAAACACACTTATACTAAATTTTACAAAGAGTTAGCCAACATATAAAGAATATTTTGTGAGTAATTTATAAAATCTTGTAATAAATATTTTGTAAATAAAGTACATTGAGCTGTGTCTTTAGGGTCAACTTCTGGGACATCCTGTAAACGACTGAACCCACTCACCTGGGAAGATACTAGTGCAGTGGTTCTCAACCTTCCTAATGCCACAATGTATTTTCATTGTTACAAAGGGGTCGCGACCCACAGTTTGAGAACCACTGTTAGTGGTTATAAGGACAAGCTCTAGAGAAGTGGTTCTCCGGGGCAATTTGTCCCTCGGAGGCATCTGTCAGTGTCTGGAGACACTTTTTGGTTTTCACAACTGGAGGAAGGTGCTGTTGGCCAGGGAAGCTGCTACACATCATAGGAAACACAGAACAGCCCCTACACTAAGAAGTTATGTGGCCCGTCATGTCAACAGGGCCAAGGCTGAGAAACCCTGTTCCACAGTAAGAATGGCTGGATTCGGGCGGCGCCTGTGGCTCAAGGAGTAGGGCGCCGGCCCCGTATACTGGAGATGGGGGGTTCAAACCTGGCCCCAGCCAAAAACTGAAAAAAAAAAAAAAAAAAGAATGGCTGGGTTCATATCCTGATTCTTCTAGCACTGTGATTTTAGGTATGTCACTTAACCTCTCATTCAATGCCTCCCACATAATAGATGCATAATACATGTTAGGTATTATAACTTGCCTCCTCAACTGAACTGCTGCAAATTCCTAAAAGGTAGGAAATTCCTAAAGTTTACTTATATATGTATTCCTACCTAATAACACGCAATAAATATTTGTGGGTTATATGAGTAAAGAATTAGTTCACCTTTTCCTAAAAGCTAGCTAGTTGCAAGTTGCAAAAGAAAACCTCTGCCTGCTACCAAAAGGACAAAGTCTGTGCAGCTGTCTATTTAATAAAATTTCTTCTGGTTTTAATATAAAGCATTGCCTCTAGTTCATTGCAAAGTACAAATGCAAGCATAGTAACTTCAGCCCAGAATATCAATACACAGCCATCCTGGAAGAATGTAAGTTCTCATAGTAACTCTCAGCCCAGAAGGTGAATACACAACCATCCTGGAAGAATATTAAGTTCATGGGAAATAAATTTTATAACAATGATGCTATCTAGACAAGTGACCTGAATCAGAACGAACTACTTCCCAGGGGCCATTAATACATTTTATGTATTCAAAGTCAAACCAAACACAAATAGCAAATTTTAATTTGAATCAGGAACGTAACAAGGGTTTTTAAAAAAAAAAAAAAAATCAATTAACAACTCTGAACCAACATCAAACCAAAAAAAATATTCTGAGCCAAACCATCATTTGATTCTGTTCATCTTCAGTCTTTGGCCCAATCAAATGACCACTGAAATGTGCTGGACAATTGTGATGGGCCTTGGGAACTGTGTGGAGAGCTTGTGATCCTCCGTGTTTTGGAGACTATTTCCATTCCTGGGGCTCAGAGGATATATATAAAAATCCTCTGCTCATTTCCCAAAAATCCTTTAAGCCCACACAGAAAACAATACTTTCTTTGTGGTAGATTGTTGACACAAATTCACCAAAGGAGATTTTGCAAATATTATACTTCATTATACCAAGGAAGAAACAACCATGCCTTTTAATTTCTTATGACTCACGGAAATTAGGACTAAGGATGCTTTATTTCACACACGACAAAGCCCCATGTACATCATTAGGCAGAAAGAGAAACATAAATACATTTTTAAGCAGATGACATCTACTCTACTTCCCAAAGGAGACCAAACCCTCCAGCAGGTACTCACACTGGCCGACATCCCATTAACACCATTTCCTGCTGCCTGCTCCTGAGACAGGAGGAAAAAGTCAAGACGGACAACACCCAAGTGGTCTAGGGTGAAAGGGTTGAAGTTCAGGGCTGGTTTTCAGGCAAAACATCAGTCACCACCGTTATTCACAGTTCTTAAGCTATATACACACTTTTTCCTTTCTGTTGTTTAATTAAATGTAATTAAAATATAAACAGAGAAACAGTTGTAGAACCTTCAACATGACTGACCCTGTTGCAAAACTAAACCCAAAGCACCGGCCCAGGCTGCAGAGACACGAAGGGAAGGTGAGGGGCAGAAAGGGAGCCTCACCCAGAGCCCAGGCATCTCTCACAGAGGCTGTGGCCAGCAGACACGTGAAGCTTTGTTTTTCTTTTTATTTCCATGTTCAACGATCAGTAAACAACTTTTCGTAAATACAGCACCTGTGAGTCAGCCTAGGTGGGATCCTGGAGTGACAGGGCTGGGAGGGGAGGGGTGTGTGGGTAGGGGCCTCCATCCTGCCTTCCTGCACACCACAGCTCCTGCCTGTTAACGGTGCTCGCCATGAGTGCAACTCTACCTTGGACTCAGAGAACACTGGTGGCAGTAAGGGACCTTGCAGATGACCAAGAACCCTCCCCTGAAACCCCGAGAGGCAAGGCCCACGCAGAAGTCCATGTTCATAGAACCTCTGTGGAATATTTTTTTGTTAAGCCAGATCATTCCATGGAAGCGGATGACAAATAGGCACATGAAAAGGTGTTCAGCGCCATGAGCCATTAGGGAAAAAAAGGGAAAACCACAAGGAGCTAGCATGCCTATCAGAGTGGCTAAAGTAAAAAGAGCAACAATGCCAAATGCTGGTGAGGATGTGGAGAAACTGGAGCACTGGGACGCTGCTGAGGGGATGTGGTGCAGCCAGCCTGGAACGCAGCGTCAGTTTCTTAAAAACTAAAGTGCAGCTACCATGCGACAGGGCAATTGCACTCATGGGGATTTGTCACAGTCACACAGAAGTATGTATGTGAACGTTCACAGCAGTGTTATTCCAAATAGCCAAACCTGGAAACAACACAGATGTCCCCTCCTAAAAGTGACAGTTTAATCAACAATCTCTGGGGATGGCAAGGCAAAGGCTGAGAGCTGGGAAAGTTCAGCTGCTTTCCAAGAAGCCAGTGCATGCCTGGAGGTCACATTTGCAGGGCCAGTCTGTCTCTTCTGCAGGTGAGGAACCCCCAGACAATCACCTGCTAAAAGCATTAGCCCCTTTAAACCATCACCCAGATCCCTAATTTAAATGAGGTCTGTAAGCAGGAACCCAATCTGATTGCATTCAATTCCAATATAGGTGCTGATATTACAAGCCTCTGACAGATTCTTCCATGTCGTTTAAAAGGGTAGGGAAGGAGGAGACCTCACCAGATCTGAGCTCTGTTCTTGCTAAGAAACAACCCCGGCATCCCCCAGTGCTGCCTCCATCCTGTGGGAGATCTGCTGAGTTGCAGAAGCCTGGGGGTGCTCCCTGCCTCTGCTGCCCTGCTGGACCAGCAGCAACAGGGAGAAGCTTAACGTGCTCTTGCCCTATAGGGTTAGGAGTTCTAATCTTTTCCTCTTCACCAACCTAAGGGCTGAAAGGCAGCTTCAGAGGCTCACTTTTGCTGCAGCGGCATCTATTAAGTCCATGTTTTAAAACAAAAGCCCATTTATCTAGAAGGAAAGAAACCCTCTCTTAGTTCACCTCTATGAATAGAAAATTGATCTGTAAGCAGACTAAAACACTACTCCAGGGCCACTATGACTCTCTGCTCCCCCAGGTCTAGTATTTCCAAGGCAACAACCAATCCTAATTCTGTCAGCCATCTCCCAGGGTTCTGGTTCAGAGCCCTCATCACTCCGCCCATCTGCTTCTACAGCCAGTAAAATTAGGCCCCAGTCCTCCTAAACCTCGAGGTCCAGTACTAAACTCAGCACTTACTCAGCACAGAGCTACCTTCCTTTGTTCAACAGAATGGGTGGCAGAGAGGACAGGGCAGGAACTTGAGAGATACAGCTAAGTTCAAATCACAGCCCTGTCACTGACCAGCCGTGCCCTTAGGACTAGCAGCTTGATCTGTCTGATCCTCAGGCTCCTTGCTGAAAAAGGTGGAAAAATAATACATAACTTGCAAAAATTAAATAAAGTCACTGGGGGAACATGCCGAGTACATAGTAGATGCTTCTGAAATCATAGCCGCTACTAGTTTTATTGTTACTGTGCATCCTGACTGCTCAGCACTTTCAAAAGCTGCACTACTGGCTAATTCATACTGAACTTGTAGTACAGTTATAACTCCAGTACATTTCATAAGAAATGTTGATGAGCTGGGACCCTTCCACCATATCCTTCATGCAACTCACTTGTTTAAACCTATATTCGGGACTCACATTCCCTTTTACAATATCCACTCATGGGGCCATAGTGACCTATTTTCTGAGGCTCTTAAAATCTTCCCAAAGTCAGTGTCATGTGTTTCCAAGCTACAGTCAGAGGCTGGGCTCATGACCCTCAGCAGCCTGCCCTGTGCTACACTCAGGGCACCTCCCTTCGGGCACCGTGGAGGTCCTTAGGGATCTCTGCCACTGCAACATCTGGGAGACTCAGCTGCCTTCCCCTGGGAATGTGGTATTTGAGACCAGTGGTGACAGGCCAGTAAATCTAGGCCAATCCAGAATGCTAAGGAAACGATGCCAGGAAGGACATGGTCGCTTGCCGGACTCTGCAGCTTCTCAGCGTCCACATGAGGGGGAAGAGGGCCCTGGGGGAGAGCAGCTGCTTTTTCATGTACAGTGTAATATACCGCAAGGTAAACAGCATCCCAGATGCTGCTCCAGATGGCTTTATCCTGAGATCAAAACTAATTACCAACCTGTGTGTTTCCAGGTTGGGGCAATAAGGGAGTTACTGTCCAGTGCACTGGCCAGCAGACCAGCTCTGAGGTCAACACTGCCACACGCTAAGTTCTTTTTCTGGATTTCATTCCTCCCAGCCGTCATCCTGCAAAGGGCAGAGACGGGCTTGGGGAGTTAGCACAGGCCTGAGACACAGTTCTCTCAGAGCTCTGTGCAGATACCCAGAGGGGAGGCTGGAGAAGGCCCGACCAGAATGCCTGTGGGCAGGAAAGACACAAACCCAGGGTCAACGCTACAGGCTGTGCACTCCCTATTACAGCCAGAAGAAAGGAGAGCGTCGTACATCCAACATCCTGTGTATGGCCTGTGTTTGGCAGACAGGGGGTGCCCTGGGCTACAGGGACATCAGGCGGTGCCACTCAGGTGGAACTTGCCACCACACAGCCCCAGCTATGCCATTTGCACAGGCTCCCGCAGGCCCTCCCAGCACTCAGAAGTGAGCTCGTGTTCTGGAGCTCCTCGGCTCAGCCCAGCCACACAACGAACTGGGTTTTCCTTCATCCACCGCCCCATCTTCGTTCACCTTCCTACTTCACCATCCCAGCCCTGAGGACAATGGCAAGGTGCAGTCTTGTGACTTGGGACGTGCGGAGCAGGCTCTCTGTTGCTCTGTGGGATTCAGAAACCCCAGAGCCACCTGGTCCCTGTGAAGGTACACGTGGGGAACGGGGGCTTGCTGGGTGTGCAGTAAAATCAAGCATCCCTTTAATCTCAGAAAGAGCCTGCAATACTAAGCATGTGCCCAGCACGGCCACCAGATGGAAGAGATGAAGGGCCAAATAAATCACACCCATGTTCATAGATCTCCCTGGAAAGAATAGCCCAAGCCATGCAAAGCAGTGCGGCTAAAGACCTGCAGCACAACCTCCATAGTTGACCACCTCCCTACACTGACCACCCCTCAAGTTGAAGTAATTTTCATAGACCGGACATGTACCAAGCAATACAGTAGGCTAGCTCCTTATGTTAACCACCTCGGTAATGTTAACCAGTCTGTTGCAGTCCCTTGGGTGGCCAAGGTACAGAGGCTCTGTTGTATATATTTCATTGTCTCTCTTAAAGGTCCATCGAGGAGAGGAGAGAAAAGGAATGGAGCTTCCCACACCCCCAAAAACTGGGCATTCTGTGCTTGGATGACCTCAGCCAGTTTCCACCTCCAAAACAGAGTAAAAAGAGGCTGGTCCCTGGAGTGTGTAACTCGACACCTACTGCCAGCAGCTGAATACAGGGGATTGTTTTTTAAACTTCCAAGTTCTGAGCCCTGGTAACAAAGTGAGGCCTCTCCTGCAACTGCAGAACCTCCTTGGAAAAATAAATCCTGCTGCCTATTTTGCCATCATCCTCGACCACTAACTGTACTTGGGACGATGGGATGACGTGACGGGGGCCACTTGGTTAGAGCCCCCACTTAAAAAACTGCCTTTCACAACTGGGAGAAGGGGAGTTTCCCTTCCACGCCACTTCCTCACCTGGCACCTGAGCCACATTATTCCATTTCATCTTCACAACAGCCCCTGAGAGAGGGTCCTCACCCTCATGTTAAAGTTGGGGAAACTGAGGCTCAGAGAAGTCCAGCCGTTGCCAAGGTCTGACAGAGTGAGGGTGTGATTCGGGTCTGGCCAGCTGAGGCCCCAGGCTCCCCAGCCTCTAAAGCATCTTGCTTCTGTGTGTGGCAGGGCAAACCTCCTTCAGCACAAACCTCCAGGTTGGTCCCTCCTACAAACCTCCATGTCAAAGAGCTCCCAGACCCCACTACTTCCTCTCTTTGGTGGAAGAAGTGCGTAAGTCAGCAAGGCTCCCTCCAGCACCCTGCTTCATTTCACCCAATCAAAGAGACAGTGGAGGCTGCAGGTCCAGCATAAAATGTTGAAGAATGACACCACAGCTGCCACTGAGGCCCACGCAGTTACTGTTCACTGAGCATCTAGTATGTCCAGCCGCTGCACGAGGCACATTGCACATGATCTCATGTAAGGCTCACAATCACAAGGCCGGTGTTATCAGCCCCATTTCATGGATGATGAAACTGAGAAGCAGTAAGTCATTTCTGCAGGGTCACATAGTCAGGAGGTAGCCAAGTTTTTTGGATTTTTGTTGTTGTTGTTGTTTGTTGAGATAAAATCTCACTCTGTCACCCTGGGTAGAGTGCCGTCACATCATAGCTCACAGCAACCTCAAACTCTTGGGCTAGAGCAATCCTCTTGCCTCAGCTTCCCAAGCAGCTGGGACCATAGGGCATGCACCAGCTCCTGAGCTCAATCGACCCACCTTAGCCTCCCAGAGTGCTAGGATTACAGACGTGAGCCTCTGATGCCCGACCAAGAGTTTTGACTCGACCTCAGAACCACCCTGACTCCAAACCAGGGCTCCGTACCTTACCCTCCCCCCAGGGCTCTTTGCAGGCGATGGGGGGAACCTAAGGCCCCCATTCTAGCCTCCCAGAGCACCTCAACAGTGAGACCCATCCCAGCTCTGAACCTTTCCTCAGCTGAGCATCGGTCTGTGCAGAATCCAATGCAATGAATTAAGACCTGGAGGTGAGAGGAGCACTCTTTCATTTCAGCCTCACACTCCTAATGGAGGTAGCACGTTCCTCAAAGCCTTTACACCCAGACTCCTTCCCCAGCGGCTGTTACCCAAATCCAATTCCTTTACTCCCTGTTCCACAACACCTACAGAAGCTTTCTGCATTTCACATGCCAACACCAATTCATTCTTTGTTAACTCATATTTAATGAATGTGCTTGTTCAACGGCGATACAACTTGTTCTTGAATTTCAAAAATCTCAACTATGTCTTTTGGCATCAGCTTTGTCTTAAAGGGCACACCCCCAAGGACAGAGACAGCATCAATTGAGCCATTCTCTCCGGCACAGGTATCAGCGGACAAGGGTAATAATGCCTACTGTTTGGGCAGCGCTAAGGGAGGCTCCATCTCCATGAGGAAACAGGCAGAGGTGTCGGGACCTAGCCCACATTTGCTGAATGTGATATCTGCTTTAAAAACTCAAGACTTTTCTGAATCCCTCTTTCTAGGGCAACCACTACATGGTCCTGGAAAAAAAAAAAATGAATGTTCCCATTAAAAATCTTCAAACTCTGAAGTGCAGTCTCCCCAAAATTATTCAGGAGCTAATGGCCCAATTCCAGGAACATCAGATCCCTGCTTTGTGGTCCATTCCTCCCTCAGTCCAGCCTTCCCTAATGTCCCTCCCATTTACAAGCCCACTGAGAAGTGAGCAAATCAGAGCGGGCTGAGGCCCCATCCATAGTTCATAAGGGCCGAGACGGTCACTCAGACGGGAAGAGACCCTACCGCAGCTAAAGCGGGTCCAGGACATTACCCAGAATGTCTACTCATCTCCAAGTGTCCCCCACTGCTACGCCCAACACTGGCTCTGCTGTGGATGGAAAGATTGTGTTTGACATAGTCCTTAGTGATTTCTCTTTAAGAAACTAGGTCAGACAGCCCCATACACCGGAGGTGGTGGGTTCAAACCCGGCCCAGGCCAAAAAATGCAAAAAAAAAAAAAAAAAGAAAAGAAAAGAAAAAAGAAACCAGGTCAGAATACCTTGAGTTAGTGCAAGGTTTGCCCTTGGTCCATTTTCTATGTGGAAAACTTTGAAAGCAAAGTCATAGTACTCATAATCAATATTACCGTATGTGGAAATAATTCACACTCCCCCCAAATGACTCTGTATACACTATTTTATTTGACACTCACAGAGTCCACAGGCGGTAGGAAGACTAACAATATACCCACTTTACAGATGAGGATACCAAAGCCCAAAGTAGCCCAAGAGACCAAGTACTGAATCGGAGTCACTGGTCTTTCAAGCACATTGCACTCCTTGGGTACGCCCAGGGAAGTTCTCACAGAAGGCCCTGAGTCTCCTAAATTACTTGGAATTGGCAAGATGTTCAATACTAATGAGGGCTTAAAGCTCTGATGACTATGATGATGATAAAAAAGAAAGGTTCAGAAACAAAGGAGAAAAGAAGAAAGGGTTCCAGGGCCCTCCTATAAACTAAAGTATCAATTAGAACACATTGAAAATGTTCCCGGGCGGCGCCTGTGGCTCAGTTGGTAAGGTGCCGGCCCCATATACTGAGGGTGGCGGTTCAAACCCGGTCCCGGCCAAACTGCAACCAAAAATAGCCGGGCGTTGTGGCGGGCGCCTGTAGTCCCAGCTACTCGGGAGGCTGAGGCAAGAGAATCGCTTAAGCCCAGGAGTTGGAGGTTGCTGTGAGCTGTGTCGAGGCCACAGCACTCTACCGAGGGCCATAAAGTGAGACTTTGTCTCTACAAAAAAAAAAAAAAGAAAGAAAGAAAATGTTCCCTAAACGAGTAAATTGTGTATCTGTAAGGATTTTTTAGCAGTTTCTCAAAGCTTACAGTGATCTTCTAACCTCCCAGCTTTAACACACAGCAACCCATTTTCCTACCCTTGGCTCAGCAATTTGGGTCTCAGGCTTATTTGTCCCTAGCCAAATCTCTTAGCCATTTCTTAAGCTACTGGCAGGCAGTTAGATTTTCCACTTGACATTGTCAAGAGATTAGACTGTTTATCTCATTGTCATACACAGGCCTTTTCAGCTTCCTGCTAATAGATTCAGGTTAGATAAGGGTTACAGAAGTGATACTCCGATACTCCTAAATTCCTCTCTCTGCTAGCCAGCTTCCTTTCCCCATACAGTTGTGAGTTATATTTTATTAAATCTACTATTCAGATTGCTAACTTGTCAAAAGAAAAGATTACACATCCATGCGTAAGTAGAAGATGAAAAAAAAAAAAACCACCAGCTCCTGTACAACCAGGGAAGAGGCACTTAACCGTAGATCCTGCTGAATTATACATTTTAAGATGTAGTCAGTCATCAATTGCCATAGAGAACATGAAAACAAATTGAGTTGAGCCTGGAAAGAATGTCAGAGAAACTGGAAAAACACTTGCTGGGAACTGCCTGGGGGTGCAGTGACCTCCCTTGTAATTGCCCAGGTCCCACTAGCTAGCAGCATACCAAGAGAGATTGAGGATTGAGCTGAGTGGATGGCCGGTCACCAAGGAACCAAATCTCCTCCACCCTGCAGCAGGCTGAACGCTCCCCGTGGCGTATGAAAACATTCAGCAACGGTAATATAAAACGTATTACAGCTTCTTCTTGGAAAACAGTACAATCAGTTTATTCATTCTGATTAAATGGATGGGGGGCAGGGGGCAGAATGCCCCCCAGACCCTCTTGAAGAGGGGTAGAGAAAGAAAACTGCTGCCAATATCCAAAAAGCCAAAGGCAAAAGCACCTCAATTCCCACCTCCCTCGACACTTGGAGACCAATGTTACAAATGGGAACAATGGCTGACCCTTCCAGAGGAGTTCTTCTTGGCCAGATACCCTCCTCTGCCCTTAATGTATAATACCATCTCTGCATTAGGTAACCCTCATCTTGGTCACCAGGTCAACAGAAATAATCTCAATGCCTTTGTTTGAGATGCTGTATCATTTCATTTTCCCTTTCCACCCAGTATCTTACCACAAAAGTAAAAGGCTAGATTAACAGGATAACCGTGAGCTTCACAAGGGAGGATCCTCTTTAGCTGAAAATTAACAACCACCACCCAAGGTTGAGTGAGACATTTGTCTGCTTACTCAGAGATGGGGAAAATGAAAATATAGCCTCCCCCTATCCCAAATTAAATCATACGTAAATATGAACTACTTCCTTATTGTCTATAGCTCTTTTCTGTTATTTATACAATTTAACAGATGGTTTGGAGCAAAACAGAAGCAAAAAAAAAATCTCAGGAAATAAAATTGTAGTATTGACTTGTGGCCTGAAGAGAGATCTTCTGCTGAATGGGTTTCCATTAAATGATATCAGATCAATAAAATGCCCAAGTAAGGCTCAACGGAGGGGAAAAGAGCAAATTTCTAACAGTGAATTCTCAATGGAATTATTGAGAAACACTCCAGACAAGTTAGTTAAAAGCCTGAGTGTTGGCTTAGCCATGAAATGATTATTACAAGTCATTCCTTATCAGATAAAGTGAGATGGACTTGCCTTTAAGGGAGAAACATCAGAGTGGTCTTCCCTGTACAGTCTGCAAATATGTGTCATGGTTGACCTTGTGCCTTGGGGCCTGTATACAGTGTGCAGTTCTGCTGACCCAGCAACTCACTCCTGTCTCTGAGTCTGAGCCTTACTGTAATGACCAACCCTTCAAATGCACAAAAGGCAACTACGCTAGAGACGGAAGGTAAGCCAGCGTTATTCTAAATGGGCAATGAGATTTGCTTGAGGAAACGGTTGTGGTTCCACAGTCTGTGAATTCACAGGCTATCTGTGAATACTGGTCTTCGAGAAATTAATTTCATTCCCGACTTTCTTGCTGAAGCAGAATCATGTTCTCAGATTGTACTGGGATAAAAGTGGAACTTAAACAAAATCCTAGGGTTGCTGCAGAGCATTTCTTCCAAGGGACCCACCAAAAGTTCCAGACAGACGTTGCCTCACCAGTTCTCACTACGCCTCCCCACTCCACCTCCACTAACATTAATTGAGCCTCTACTACGTGCCAGGTGCTGTGCGAGGCACTTTCATAAACACATCACTGAATGCTCCTTCCATGAGGTCACGCCCACTCTGCTCATTTTTCAGAGAGCTTCCGGGTCACGTGTAGACTAGGATTGCACCCCAGATCTCCAAAACCCAAGTCCAGCACCCTTAGCCCTGTGGCAGGGAATAAGCAATGAAATTGCCTTCCCTGTCCTTTTTCCCCTTTCTGTGTTCTTCATCTTCCAGATCCTTCCACATATCTTTCATGGGTAATGAAATAATGCAGGAGAGACATTTTCTTCCTCCCATTCACTCTTTCACTCACTCATTCCTTTAACAAATGCTTAAAAAGCTTGAAAAGAAACAAAAAAAATAAAAAACAAGAAAATAGTGATTAATTCTCACATACATTAGATTCACTTTTGGCCACAGTACATTATTAAACATTAATTTTTAATTCAACTTGTTAAGATGTTGTTTAGGATATTGCATCCTCATTTATAAGTGACATATGTTTGTAATTTCCCCTTTATAATAATATATTTTCTCCAGTTTTAATATCGGGTGTACCCAGATCAAGTAGAATGATTTTGAAGTATTTCTTCTTTTTCTACTGTCTATAAGATTTGGCATGATCTGTTTTTTTAAATTATCTTTTATTTATAAATATCAGTTGTCTATTTTTTGAGACTTAAAAAAATAATAAGAGGTTAACTGATGACTCTATACTGAATCTCAGAGTCATAGCTTTCTATAATAGACATACCCTTATTTGACAACATGAATGTTACTTTCATTGCATCATTATTATTATCATTATTGTTATTGCTTAATATTTCAATGTAGCAATTATCTGATTCCTTTTCTGAACGTATTTATGTTCGCTCATTCTTTATGAGGTTTTTGTTTCTAGTCCTTGTCTGAAACGTTGTTATTAAATTTTAAGGCAAAAATTTTGTGAAGGCAAAAAAATGGAAACCTAATAAATACATGTATATGTAAAAATTTAAAAAAAAAAAAAAACGGAAAAAAATAAAAGCATGTACTATGTTTAAAGCCGAGGCGAGTCTGCAAAGGTGAGTAAGGAGCTTCTCTGCTAATCATACGTGAAACAAAGAATGCCAACGTGGGTCTTCTAACTCTACTGGATACTTTCTGGCCTTGTTTACCTCATCTGAAAAATGTGGATATTGCAGGAAATGAGCTCTAAAGCCTCTTGCAGACCCAGATTTAGGTCATGTTAATTATCAAAACTACAGACAAGTTTTGGTTATTTTTTAACAGCAAGCACACAGGCCTAACTTCCTAATGAGATCATATGTTGTCTTTTCGTCAAGACTTGAACTGTCTTCTAAATAATTCACTCCTGGAAAAATGGGTCAGGGCAGCTGTCTTCACCAAGAAGATGGGACAAATGAAGGGAGCTCAGTAAAAAAGACGATGAGGTGTCTGGGAGCCTCGATGAGACTCCAAGTTGGTGGCAGAACTAAAGTTTAGTTTGACTAGTGTGTCATGGCACCAGCGTGGCCAATTCTTCCAGACTTTGGAAGTGGCCCTCCGTAGTCTGATGGACCGGACCCATGGATCTGAAGGGGTGCGTGAGACTGCCTGAAGCACCATCACCACTTGGCTCCATAAGTTACCAATATGAAGTCACAGGAAGGGCACACAGTCTTGGGAGAATTGGTCATACAAAATTCCAAACAGGCCACAGGCACCCTGAAGGACTTTTCATATTACCAACTTGTTTGCAATTGGTTTGGTGCAATCAATTTTGTGATACCTCATCCACAGTGCCAATTCTACCTAGTAAGAAAAAGAAAAATCATTGCCAGGCTTTCCTGTCCTGCAGTTGGGAGCAAAGTGTACATAACCCAGGATGCCAAGTTCTCTCCTAACAAACTGCACAGAACCCTCTGTGCTGATGGTGTGACCACAACGTAATTTAGGAAAGTTCCTGAGTTAATTCCAAATCACCTGCTGATTATCTGAAGTCCACAGAGATTTTTTTTTTCTACCAAGGTATAAAACTCTTTCCATCAAATACTTTAAAATTCTACCTTTAGATAAATCTGATAAAATAAAATAAGCCTAAATAATGTTATCAATATTCCCAGAAATACAAATAAGCTACACAGAACTAATCTAATCTGTGGCTACATGTAACAGTTAGGTGCCAACAAAATCAGAAAAGTGGACTGGGTAGCCATTCAGCGCTCAAAAACAAAAGTTCCGAAAATGACTTAGGTAACACCTGAAATACATTTCTCTAAAAGCAGCAACCAACTGATTTAATATGTTTCCTTATAAAACCTAAAAGTTTGTTAAGACTTGAGCTATGTTTTTGCAAAGCCTACATATCTGCATGAAAAGTTAACAATGTGGAGAACCGATCATTTTCTTTCTCTGTGTTTGGGTTGTGCAGGCAAAGCCTCAGTTTCCAAACTTTAGTATCAGAGTGGCCAAAACCTCCCTTTTTTGTTTTGAAACAGAACGCATCTTTTATGTGCCAGGTGGATGTTCTACCAGTCTAATTATTAATGAAAATCTTAGGGATTACAGTGATTATTTATTTGGATGATGCTTGTGCAATGTGAAATTACACAGAGCCATTCTTCTGGTAAAGAGACAGATAAGTCAACTGGTCACAAGCAAGAGCACAAAATTAGAGGTGCCCGACTAGTTTGGGTCTCAGGGCCTGAGGTTCACACCCAAGAAATCTTGTTACACTTCCAGACACCTTTATGTATACCTCACGCACACCACGTTTTGACACAGATATTCAGAATTACATAGTCACAGAGACTCAGAACTAGACAGACCCCTGGATATCATCCTTATGGAATATGCACATTTTAAAAGGAGAAAGCTGAGCCAGAAAGAATGTGTTCTTGGGTCCCTTTGCCTTTCTGGGTCTTAGTTTCCTCATCCCTGAACAGATCACAGTAATACCTGGAACCTCACATAAAGGACTTGGGGTCCTCCCAGATCCGAAAGCTTAGCAGCTTGCCAGAAAGAGCTCATCCACATACTCAAGAGAGAAGAAAATAGTATGTGTGACCTGAACTCCCAACTCCACAAATCTGAGCTTTCAACATTCTTGTCCAGAAAAGAACTTCCCATATAAAAGGTTTACCCATGCATTTTTTTTGAAGCACTCCTATAAGGCTTCTAAATTTTAGTTTGGTTTACCCAAAAGTAAAAATTTTGCATACTTTTCAAAACCACGTAACACCATTTTAAACTGTTTTAATTTTTTGCTATGTGTAGGAGTAGTTAGCTTTTGACTTTAAAAAAAAAAGACAACTAGTCAACACACACACAAAAATGGGCCAAGAAAAAAAATTTTACCAGCCCTTAAAAAAAAAAAAAAAAAATAGCAAGCATCGAGAAACCAAAGATCTTATATCACATTTCCTTATACATCCCCCAAGTGACTAGTTTAGCATTTTTTGTTTTTGTACATATAATTGATAGTACAATTTTGGAATAAATCAATACAGGCTATTTCTTGAAATAATATGCATTCATATTTTAATACAGTACATTAAGCCTGGTGTTTAATGGCCCAGATACTCTTATATGAAATTATATAAGGAAGAACTGATTAATTTTTAGTTGTCTGAAAGAACAAACCCAAGAACCATCCCTGTTCAGTGCCATTTGTCCTGTTTAGATCTTACAGAATGAATGCGACTGAATTTGAGCCACTGCATACTAGGCGTGTAACACAACTACTTCCAAGAAGATTTCAAGTGTCTGGTCCTTTATAAGTAGATATGCTATTACCTCTTGCCTGGATGCCACATCACACACACTCAATTCCCAGGCAGGAGGCAAGCTAACTCCATTCAGGAGGGTAGGGACGCATGAACAAATTCCAGCGGGTCTGAGGACCAACGGCTAGCTGAGTGACTGAGCACTGAACGTGCCATTTCAGTCCTGTGGCTCTGCATGAGCATGTGTGAGGATGAGTGTGAGCGGGGCATGTGAGTGTAAGTGCGAGCACGTATGAGGGTGCAGCTTCAGCGTTGTGCTGTGCCACAGAGTAGACAGAGGCAACAAAGTCCAGAAAAGAGAACGCAGGCTCTTTGCTTCTCTCAATGTGGTAGAGCCTCAGACGGCATCAGATCGGGTTTTATCTACACAACACAGAAAAGCTGGCCAAAGGCCCAGTCCATGAAGACGTCATTTTTCTGTAGACAAAATACCAACAACCTATGGTAGTCAAGTGATTTTTGACCCAATGAGCAGATGTTTTGGTGTCACAGATAAGACTCCGTCATAGCAATCTGTACAAGAAAACTTCTCGTCATGTGGCACTCAACCAAAGCTCAAAGTCCCTAGAATCCCATAATTTCCAGGTGGCGTACACACTCTTTCCTCTCCTCTCCCTCCCTCTCTCTCTTTCTCCCCATCAGTCTCACATGATTCGGACAGCGGAGCTGGTAGTTCCCTGGCTCTACTCTGTGGGTGCCTGAAAACCCATTTAAAGGTAGGAAGTAAGGTGGAAAACAGACCAGCCTCTTTTCTACCTCTGGACCTGTTAGCTAACTTTTAAAAACACCACTTAACCCTCTGGTTTCCCAGTTGGAATCCCTCTGGCAAATGAAAAAACAAATTATCACCTACCATTATTTATCTCCCTCTAACTCTCTTCCAGACAAGAGCCCTTTTCAAACACTGGGACATACAAACTGTTTTGATAACCAGCCAATAGAAGTTAGCTGCTAATCCACCACTGGAAAGGGCGAATGGAAAGTTGGAGAACAAGTTAATGTGCTCTGGCTAGGCTGGCTACACTTCAGGGTTTCAAAAGCAACTAGGAGGAATGGAATGAGGGACCATCTCTTATTCATAAGGCCCCTAACTGCTGGGCAGGAAGGCAGAGAAACAGGACCCACACCTTTAGAGAAAAGCATTTTCCACCTGCCCTTGACCACCTTCCCCTTCCAGGTGGAGTGTTCCCCCTCTAAAGGTGGTGTGCCCACGCCTGACAACAGGTGCAAGATGCCCAGGGCCCTGTGCTGGCCACAAAATGCCAGACTGGGGCCAGAGTTTGCATACACATTTGCCTCCAGATCACCAGCAAAAAGCAGTTTCATGAAAAGAAATGCCTGGCCTTCAGAAATTCAGACTGTGATTTCTGAAATGGGAGTTAGAGAGAAATATGCCTTGTGATCCAAAATACCTTAGTGAAGTATGTAGCATAGAAATAAAAAGGCTTCATTTGAGGTGGAGAAAGTTACTGAGGTATAATAAATAGTATTTGACATTCAAGATGAAATTGGAAGGCTACCTACTATAATGAAATGCACACTTTCCCTCAAGGTAGCACAGCAACCCTTTGCATGCTGAACTAGGAAATTCCCCACACTTGCTGGAAAAGCTAAGAGAAAGTCCAGACCTTTTCAGAGGTGCTAGCTAGCTCCAACTCTTACGCCTTTCTTAAGATACTCTAATCCTCCTAAGAGTAAAAACAGCCTACAACTATGATTAACCATGTAACAGAAATAGCCAGAAGAAGATGTCAGTGGGATGAACCAAACCAGATTTGCATGAAAACACACCTGAAATGTGAACCTATACCAGCCACTAGTGCATATCTACCTGAATTGCCTATTGCAGGCAATATTCTGATATTAAAGAAACTGATTAGCTCAAAACAAGGTTTTCATTTTATTTCATAAATCAAACTGCGGTTAGTCATGCTGACCGTGCTAAATTATTGCAATGACCTGACTTAACTCACTGAGGCATGGTGGTTCCTCACCCAGTAGATGGGCCACAACCACATCTGGAGGTTTTAGGGCCTGTCAGAGAATCACATCACTCATTTTCCTAGCCTATCAGCAGAGGCTAAGTTAATTCAAGGTCATCCTTGTCAGTTTTCCTCAGCCTGAATAAATCACAGAATCAAGTGTTTCACCTCACCAGACAAAAGCTACACTCAGCAGCATTGTTCACTATCTTTGGGGATTAATCAGTGATGTTTTGGAGGCACTCATGAGTATTATCTTCAAAAAGAGTGATGACCTACAGGAAATACCTTAAAAACTTGTTTTTTAAGATGTACATGGAAATAGCAGAAGTGACCCTCATTCACTGTTCAGCCACAAAGTTTACCGTCAGCACCTCCATCAGCCAGCAAAGGCACCTGGAGACAATTAGTTGTGACTGCCCCAGGGGCCTGTTCAGAGTCTTCATGACTCTGAATAAAGAAAAAGGAGACACATGGGGGATCAAGGGTCTACTGAAAGCTGCATGAGTTCTAGAACAACCTCAGGGCAAGACTTACCACTCTGGGCTTCTGCTGGTCCAGGGTATGTAGGAAGGCTGAGTTGGGGTCCAGGGTACGCTCAGGGTCACTGGAGATGTCTTCCTCTGAGTCCTCATAGGATGAGGAGAAGCCCGTGGAGGAGGCCGAGGAAGAGGACAGTTTCCTCAGGGGCAAGTTGCCCAGAGGGCTTCCCTGTACCTCCTCCAAACCAACGTGCTCCTGGGCGCCCACCTCTGTAATGATGACCGCAGGTATGGTGCTGGGGCTGCAGGCCTCTCTCAGAAAAGGCTTGTCCTTCTGATCTGGGGTCAGCAGCTCCACACTGGGGTGGGTGTCTGTATCCTGCCTCTGGCTTTCCCAATTCCCCTCAGACTGTACCCCTGTGCCACGCGTCCAGGCCAAACCAGCTTGCTCCATGGGGCCCTGCCAAGCCTTGGAGCTCCCAGGCTGGGCACCCATCCTGTCCCCAGGAAAGCACCGAGGGTCTTTCAGATCTTTTGCCGCTTCCCAACAAGGCAAAGGCTCCAGCATTCTGCCAGAAGGAATTCCCGCCTCCACCTCCCTGGTCCCCAGCTGTGCTGACCGGCTTCCGCCAAGCAAGCCCCTTGTTGGAGACCCTTCCTCCACTCTGGCCGAGGGCTGCCGAGGGCTCCCGCCCACAAGGGCACCACTTCGGACCTTGTCGGGGCTTACTGCACCCAAGTCTCTGGGGGGCCTGGACAAGCTCAGGGCATCAAAGGGCTCCAAGCTCTGCACACTAACTGTCTTCTCCTTTGGCCTTTCCACCACTTCAGGCACTCTGGAGCCCCATGCGCCACAAGACAGATTTCCTTTCCCCATCTTCCCAAGAGGCTCTCCTCGGGGCCCACCTCTCTCTGGGGCTGGGCTTGTCTCACTGCCCAGAAATTGGCCATGCCTCATCTCCAGGGTCTCCCAGGGGTGCGGATCTTCAAGCTTGCAAGCCCTCCCAGACTGCTCAACGAGGGCAGGATCATGTGGACGGTGTAGCCCAGTGGATGCGGCTCTCGCTGCGACGTCTTTGGCCACCACTAAGCTAGCTCCAACCAGCCCCAATGAGGGAGCTGAGCAGCTCAGAGTTCCCGGAGGAGAGACCCTTCTGTCAATTTCCATAGCTGTGGGTGATCCACAGGGGGAACTGGCAGGTACACCCTTCTCCATCCTCATCAACACGGCTGAATCCTGAGCCCCTGATTCTGCTGGGACAGTCCGGCCCGGGAGAGCTGCCACTCCCTCCTTGTTGTGCGAGGGGCTGGGCCTTCCTCTCTTCCCAGGGTCAGCCTCTGAAGTCTCTGGACATTGGTCCCCCCAAGACTTTGTCCTCCGTTCCTCGCTCCCGGCACACTGAGCGGGGACCCTTCCAGGGGGCTGGCTGCTGCTGCGCAAGGGACACGGGGAGGGCGAGCGAGCCCTCCCCAGACGCGGGCTGCGGGGCGCTCGAATGGCGGAGCTCTGAGCCTGGATGTGCGCTTCGAACATGCCAACCTTCTGGTTCACCTGCACGTTCTGTAACTCGCGCTGCAAGATCCGCAGCTTCCTCTGGGCCTCCTCTGGCCCTGGCGGGGAGAGGGTACCGGCGGCCACCACCTGCTGCCCGTCCCCTCGCAGGCGGCCAGTCCAACTCGGGCTGCCCACGCTGCTACTGCTGCCGCTGCTGCCGCCGCTGCCGCTGCTACTATTCAGCCTGCGCCGGCTGCTCCTCCAGCCCCCGGAGCTCTGGGGGTGCTCGGGGGACAGCGACTCGGCTGGGGGGAAGAGGAAAGAGACTCCTCTCCCAGGACTGAAAACGCTGCCGGGGCTGAGCACGGCCCTCCCGGGGGACTGGGGCGTCTCGCTGCCGCTGGGCCCGGGGCCGCCGCCGCTCTTCCCCTCGTTGGCGCTATTCATGATCACCAGGCTATTGAACGCATAGCAGTACACAGCCATAGTACTGGGTCCGCCGCGCTGCCCGCCGCCGCGGCTCCCGTGCCGGCTCCGCGGCCCGCGCCTCCTTCTCCCGCGGCTCCCGGCTCAGCCCCGGAGGCCTGGCAGCCGGGGCTCCGCGCGCCCAGGGGACCGCATGGCTGGTGCGGCGGGCGGGGGACAAGACCGCGGGCTCAGCCCCCGCCCAAAGCTCCATACACGACTGTGCCGCTGTGGAGACACAAGGAGAAATGTCAGGACCCCAAAGGGCGAGGGCGGAGGTGGGGGATGGTTTGGGAGCCACCAGCAGACCCCAGAGGGAGCCCTGGGAACCCAGTCTCTCCTTGGACGTCTCACCTGCAGGGACTGCGAGGCTGAGAGAGGACACAGGCTTCAGAGGTAGCCAGCGCGGTTGTAAGTGTACCCCCTGCCCCAGGTTGTGATGTGCTTTGCGATCCCTTCAAATTCCAAATTCTAAATCGTCTCCGGAGCCACGAGGACGCGCAAAGACAACCTACAACTACTTGGCTCCTAAGTCTGTGTGCGCTGGGCGCGGCTAACTCCCACCTCTCCCAGGGAGAGGACGCTCCCGCCACGGGTCTCCTTGGGCTGAGCAAACGGGGCAGCCCCCAGCCCCGGGCTTCAGGGTCTCCCTGCTCCACCTTCGCTGGGTCCCAGAGACCCACTCGGAGGGAAACTGAGCGGGACCTGCCATCCCCCACCCGCCTCCTGGGTCCGGATCTGGGTCGTTTGCCTTCCTGACCCCAGCCTTGGAGCTGTGTCTCTCGCCTACGGAGGCCTGAGCGGTCGGTGGGGTCGCGCTGAAGCATTTTTCAGCGCTGGCCTTGTCGCCTGCCCCTAAAACAAGCGTGTTTTGTGAGTGCAGGCGCGCCTGCGCGTGCCCGGGACCGAGGCTCTGCACGTCCCTGTACCGGAACCTAGACTCAACACTCCTGCTGCCGTCGCCCCCTATGGAGGGGGGTGTGTGTATGTGTGTGTATGTGTATGTATGTGTGCGCGCGCGCAGCAGGTCAGTCGGTCCTATTACCCAGGACGCCTCTGTCCCTACGGGCTCCGGGACCCGCGCCCACTCGGAAGAACTTCGGACCGTGCATAGCCACAGCCGGCCAGCGGCCCAACGTGCACACAGCCTGGGGCTCTGCAAACCTCCCTGGAGCCCTCTCTAAGCCCCCCACCGCAGCGCTGTGGAGCGCACGGCTTCTCCGCATCCCCGGCAGCCTCGCCCGGCGCCAGCCGAGCCGCCGGCGGCCTGAACCTGGGGACTCCCGGAGCGCGCCCGGGGAGGCGGCGCCGAGCTAGCGGCCCGGAAGCCGGGCTGGAGAAATGCCGAGAACTCCTCTCTCCCGTCCCCACCGCCACTCCACGCCACCCTCCAAAATCAAACCCCCTCCTCTCCATCTCCCCAGCCCTTGTCTGCGCTATTTCAGAACCCGAACCACTCAGATTCGCTCCAGGGCCGAAAGTGCCGGGAAGGAGTGTTCAGAGGGCCATGAAAAAGCCGCCCAACTTACCTGCAATTTCCCAGATTCCCGGCTCCTGTGCAGGCTCCGTACCCAGGGACGCGGTCCTTGCAGGGACGAGATGGCTTTAAAAGAATGCCCAGAAATGACTTCCTCAACAAGCTATGGGAGACAGAAAAGGGGGGAAGCCCCTGGGGCAGGGGCCCAGCGATCCGGACAGTGGCAACACCAAGCCGGCCCTGCACTGCCTTCCCGACGGTGGAGATACTACCCCTGTCAGTGTCTGCTCTGGGCTACTTCAGTGTTTGTTCAGTGTACGATAAAAAAAAAAAAAAGTTGGGGGGGTGGAGATGGGAGGAGGTAGAAAGGCGGAGGCTCAGGGCGGGTGAAGGGGGGGAGGAAGGCAGGAAGGAAGTTGTGAGCCTGTCTGGGGTTGAACTCAGCGGAACAAGTTTTTCTTTTCTTTTTTTTTTTTTTTTTTTTTTTTTCTATTGCTTGGCAAGACCGAGGGAGGGAAACACTTAAAAAAAAAAGTTTCCATTGTTAGCTAACAAAAAAAAAAAAAAAAACCACGCCTTTTAACTTCTGCGGTTTAAAGATACACAATTCATTTTCCACCCTTCGATCAAGGCTTGCTGATGTCTAGCTTTATGAAACTATTTTCGAAAAAATATTTTTAATAAAGTTTTGAGTGTGTGTTTTAAACAAACCAAGAGGACCATTTGAGCTTTTAAAACAGGCTAAAATCCTAAGTAAAGTTTGTGTTCTTGTACACAATTATGCAAATTAAAAGAACGTACATTGTGGGCACCTCTTTGCAAAGCTGAAGGTTTTAAATGCATCACAGTAGTATTTTGGAAGACTGGTTGGTCTATGAGCTGCAGATGGTTTTGCAGAGCAATTGCTAGATGCATAAACAAACCTTTACTTTGCACATTTATCTATAAATGCACACAGCAAATGTGACATTTGCAAATTTTTGCACTTAATTCTCTCAGTTGTTTTTTTAAGTATAGTTTTGGAAGCAAAAGACCTGAGCAATGTCTAAAACTCCCTTGCTCCTGTAGACTTCTGGAGGCTGTCTCCTGCAGACGAAATAATTTTCAAGAGCCTTTCTCCCTCAGCAAAAAAAAAAAAAAAAAAAAAAGCATGCATAAACCGACATTGCTGGACAGGGGATCCTATCCCATTTAAGCCCTTGGGACAGCCAGTGTGGTTTGCATAATTCCCTACAGCTTTTAGTGGAAAGGGAGAAAACACAGCTTCAAGGCTCAAGGCTCAGAAGATTTAAAAATCCAAAATCTGAATCCATCCGCATATCCCTATCAGCTAAAATTCAGATGAGAATTTTGACTTTGCTTGTAGCAAATATCTCTTGTTGTTTATGTAACAATACTATTAAATGAGCAAAGCAACCTGCTGCTCAATCAGGAAAAGACTCAGGCTAAATTTGAAATAAAGAGATCTTTTAGCCAAGAATTTCTAGGAATCAGATACTGTTGAATCCTTTCTAATTTTTTTTTTTTAAACATCCTATGGAGGGAAGGAAACTAATTTTCCTCCCACCTCCAATGGGCCTAAATAAAAAAAGCCCAGAGTTCTCAGGTGTTGACTCAGAATCTGAGCAGTTCCTGAGGAAGAAAAGCCCTATCCTTGCCCCTAAGTTAGTTCCCTTAGTGCTGCAGTCCCCAACTCCCAGACAGCAGATCAGTATTAGTCCGTGGCCTGTTAGAAACGAGGCCACAGAGCAGGAGGTGAGTGGCAGTGAGCAAGGGAAGCTTCAGCTGTGTTTATGGCCACTCTCACTGCTCACCTGAGTCCATCTCCTGTCAGATCAGAAGCAGCATCAGACTCTCCTAGGAGAGAGAACCGTACTATAAACCGTGCATGTGAGGGATGTAGATTTTGTGCTCCTTTTGAGAATCTAATGCCCTCTTCTGCCCCTGTCAATGGAAAAATTGTTTTCCATGAAACCAGTCACTGGTGCCAAAACAGTTGGAAACCACTGCCCCAGTGAGAAGAAAAAGGAGCTGCCAGTTCCCAGGAGAACCATTCACAGGAGTTTATGTCTGAGGGACCACCATTCTAGGAGAGGATGACACTCATTTCAGACGTCATGGTGGAAGCAAATAAAGGACCTAGCAATGCATACAGTAAGCACAGAAACATAGCCACCTAACTCCTGAGAAACCTGCCATCCACAGCCAGACGTTATCAGCCCTCTCTAGATGAGAGACTCAGACTTCCTGAATGTGCAGTCAGCCTGAAGAATTCTTGCTCAGAAGGCAGCAAGCAGTTGTCAGGTATGACCTGCAGAAGAGATTTCTACCTTGGGCTGGAGGTAGGAATAAGCGACAATTCTACCAGTCTATAATTCTGATTGTGCCATCAAGAGCAGCAGAAGATGGGGAAAAGATGAAGCAAAAACCTCTAACTAGAAGCCAGCAAGGTGGGCTTCTTGACTCTGGAAGCAGAATCTATTCTTCCATGATTTTAAATGGATATGAGGAAAATATTCTATATAGTTCTTTTTTTTTTTTTTTTTTTTTGTAGAGACAGAGTCTCACTTTATGGCCCTCGGCAGAGTGCCGTGGCCTCACGCAGCTCACAGCAACCTCCAACTCCTGGGCTTAAGCGATTCTCCTGCCTCAGCCTCCCGAGCAGCTGGGACCACAAGCGCCCGCCACAACGCCCGCCGGCCATTTTTCGGTTGCAGTCTGGCCGGGGCCGGGCTTGAACCCGCCACCCTCGGCATATGGGGCCGGCGCCCTACCGACTGAGCCACAGGGGCCGCCCATCTATATAGTTCTTATTATGTGTCAGACATTGTTCTAAACACATGATAAGCCTGTAGTCCCAGCTACTCGGGAGGCTGAGGCAAGAGAATCGCTTAGGCCCAGGAGTTGGAGGTTGCTGTGAGCTGTGTGAGGCCACGGCACTCTACCGAGGGCCATAAAGTGAAACTCTCTCTCTACAAAAAAAAAATAAATAAACACATGATAAACATTTATACATTTTTATCCTCACAAGGACCTTATGAAACAGGTGTTATTACTAGTCCCATTTTGCAAATGATGAAATTAAATTACAAAGAAGCGAGCAATTTGCCACCAAATCCTATAGCTGGAAAGTGCGAAACTTCTATCTGAACCTCTGTAGTCTGGGTCTAAAATCTATTCCTGTTACTATTTCTCCATGTTCTATACTCGTTTATCTACAATTGTAAGGAAGGTTTGCCTAAATTTTCAGAGTCCCCATTTGCCTGTGTTTGAAATGGAATTTTAAAAATCAAAGCTGTGGGGGCGGCACCTGTGGCTCAGTCGGTAAGGTGCCGACCCCATATACCGAGGGTGGCGGGTTCAAACTCGGCCCCGGCCAAACTGCAACCAAAAAATAGCCGGGCGTTGTGGCCGGCGCCTGTAGTCCCAGCTACTCGGGAGGCTGAGGCAAGAGAATCGCTTAAGCCCAGGAGTTAGAGGTTGCTGTGAGCTGTGTGAGGCCACGGCACTCTACTGAGGGCCATAAAGTGAAACTCTGTCTCTACAAAAAAAAAAAAAAAAAAAGCTGTGAAACTTAGGAGGAAATGTCCTCAACTTGGTAGAGAGCATCTGTGAAAAATCTACAGTGGATTTCACACTTAATAATGAAGTACTGACACTTGTCCCCCAAAATCAGGGACAAAGTTAGGATGTCTTCTCTCATGATTTTTATTCAACTCTGTGCTTGAAGTCCTAGCCAGTGCAATTAGATAAGAAAAAGAAATAAAAGGTATCCAAATTGAAAAAGAAAAATTAAAACTATCTTTATTAAGATTATATGATTAGGCAGAAAATCCTGTGGAATTCACAAAAAAAAAAAAAAAAAAACTAGAACTGATAAGTGAGTTTAGTATTAGTTTCCAGGACTGCAATAAGAAAGTACCACGGGGCAGCGCCTGTGGCTCAAGGAGTAGGGCGCCGGTCCCATATGCCAGAGGTGGCAGGTTCTAACATAGCCCTGGCCAAAATCAAAAAAAAAAAAAAAAAGAAAGTACCACGGACTGGTAGGCTTGAACAACAGAAATCTATCTTCTCATAATTCCGGAGCCTAAAAGTCTGATATCAAGACTGGCAGGGTTGGTTTCTTCTGAGGCCTCTCTCCTTGGCTTGCAGATGGCAATCTTCTCCCATATCATTACATTATCTTCCTTCTGTACATGTCTATGTCCTAATCACCTCTTTTTGTAAAGACACCAGTCATTTAACTTTCATTACCTTTTTTTTTTTAACTGATGTTTATTTCCATCTTGTTTAATCGCTTGTGGAAGACCAGCTTGAGACCCCTCAGGGGTTGTTCCCACCCATTCCATGGCCTGAGCAGTGGGAGCTGCAGACCAGTCTTCAGTGGCAGGCTGGGCACTCCAGATTTCAGTGGGGACCTGCTGAATAGGCACAGAGGGCACCTGTAGCCTTCTGACCAGTCTGCAACCTTGGGCTGAGTAGCAGTAAACTCAGGAGCTGGAGCAGTCCATTCACGAAATTCTTCCCTGGTCACAGCTCTCTCAGCAGCAGCCTGCTCTTCCTTTTTAATCTCTTCAGGTTCTTTGTAGAAATAGAGATCAGGCATGACCTCCCACGGATGTTCAAGGGAGATGGTGCCACATAGGCGGAGAACTTCCCTGGCCAGCACCCACTGCATCAGACCTACTGAGTGAGCTCCCTTGTTGTTGCCGGGGATGGCAATGTCCGCATAACGCAGAGGAGAATCCCTGTTGCACAGAGCAATGGGAGGCAGGTTAACATAAGACGCCTCTGTGAGAGGCTGGGGGTCAGCCCTGGGATCAGTAACCACTAGAAGAGGAGAGCACAGAACAGGCGTGTGGAGACAGAGATACCACGGTGTCTAATACAAGCCACAGAGAGAGAAAGGCAGGGAGTTACCACGCTTGCTGGTGACTTTCCAGATTCTGATCCTATGAAGCCTGGCAAGGATCTGTGTCTGCTCTTAGGTTATGTGAGAGTCTAAAGTGCATCCTTAAAACAAACTTGCATTTCTTTGCACTGAGTATAGCTTTGTTCTTGGTAACCCAGAATGCCTTAATCATAAGAGGGACCCATCTTCAGGCTTGGCTTGCTAGGCCCTTAGCAATCTTATGATTTGGAAAAGCAGACAATTTCTTTTTTTTAAGAGACAGGCGTGTCTCAAACTCCTGGGCTCATGTGATTCCCCTGCCTCAGCCTCCCAAAGTCCTGAGATTATGGGTGTGAGCCACTGTGCCTGGTCCAGCAGACAATTTATTATGTGGTCTGGGATCACCCTCCAGTGGGAGAGCCGACCCAACACTTCAGAAAGAGATGAATTCTACAGTTTGGAAAGTCAGACCAGAAAGACATTGGCTGAAGAGTTACAGGCTGGTTTCTCAGAGTACCCTGGACTTGGTGGAGGCTCCCTGACTAACCTTGGGTCTGGCTCTTTGATTTTCCCCATTAACTTGGACTCCAGGGAGCCAACTCAGGCTAAGGAAACCCAAGACAGGCGGAGATACCAGAACACTAGTTCCTTCGTGTAGTCACCTGCCTGAGGAACTCCATTTTGTTTTTCAAAAGAAAGCTGTATTGCTGTCTTATTAATTATTCTTTCCCATTCTAGTATGATTCAGGCTTACGATTGGGACCATTCACCCTCTCCTTTGTATGTCTCAAGACATGCAGACAAATCCCTTTCCTTCTCCACAAGTCTTTATTTCTCTGTATCAATCATTTATTGCCTTTCCACTCCCATAAGTGAACATCAGAGAGCTAAGATTGACATTCGAGGCCTGTATAATTTTACCCAGCCTCTATCTCTAACTTGATTACCCATTTCTCACCTTCCAAAGCTTTCTTTCTGGCCATGCTGCCTTCTCACATGTCTAGACATCTGTGTGTTTGCTCATCCTCTTCGCTTCTTTTCCCACCTACAATCATTCCAGCTCTCCCACCTCTCTTGCAGCCTCTTCCACACTGAAACCCTTCTCTGGTGGCCCAGCCCGTGACTGCCTCCTCCTCCTCCCGTCCAGACCCCCTGCATCGGTGCTATCCCCTCCGCATCCCCCTTCTGCCTTACATCACTAGGGAGCTTTCCACTTTCTCTCCCTAAAGAAACTTGAAGGGAAACAACAACTATGGCACCTTTATGGACAACTCCACCCTCCCCTAGCCACTTAATGCCTTGCCTTACCTATATTTATTCATGATTAATTCCTTAATCTTTTTTTTTTTTTTGGCCAGGGCTGGGTTTGAACCCACCACCTCCGGCATATGGGACCAGCACCCTACTCCTTGAGCCACAAGCACCGCCAATTCCTTAATCTTGAAAAAGTGCTATATTTAAACACACATGCTACCCTCTACCTCGACTAGTAAGTGACAGAGTCTAAAATGTAAATGGTAAATGTTATGACTCTAGGTCAATATGGAAAAGAGAAAGTTCCTTTTGACATGCTCCACCCCCTAGTCCTTGTTAAGTGTCTCACTGAGCACACTTCATTATTATAATAGCTTATTATTCATCATTTACAAAACACTTTACTCACTGTGCGCTCTGTTGTAATCTGCTGCCTTTGGTCTCCTCCTCTCTGAGGCCTTACTCTCATTGGTATCTGCAATGTCTGGTGTAGACAAGGTACCGGGTAATGTTTATTGAATGGTTATTGTCTGCAACTCAGATAAAGATCACAGCAGAAGGAATTTCTGCTTTTCCCAAATCCAGAGGGTATTGTGGTGGTGCTGCCAAAAAGGAAGACCAAACTGATTTGAAATATTTCTGCAGCAAAGCATAAGATACTTACAAATATGCACCATTTACTGTGGACAATGAAACAGTTACCTAGTTTCGAACCAGCTTTTCCAACCATCTGAACAACAGATTGCACAGCTGGGTAGTCTGTGTCGCAAATCTGATTTATGCGTGGAGACTCAAAAGCCATGGAAGGGCCATTATTTCAGCCAGTGGTCTAGTTACATATGTGTACATTTTTTCATTGTCTATAAACAGCAATGAACTAATTGAAAAAGATGGTGTCCTGCTTTTCATATCTAAATGTAAACTTAGCTAACTTAAACACTTAGGCTGAAATATGCTGTCCAGACTTTGTTTTAACTGAAACGAAGTCGTTTGCTGTCAGTTTAATATTGACTCTCTGGTTTTGCACTATAGCCCTCAGTACAGCCCTTGGCAGGGATCCCCTCCCACACACTGGGGCTGGGCCTGTTTGTAGCTGAAAAGGCTGCCCTTATTTTAAATCTCAAGGGTAATGGGGTAAGGCACAGTCTCAGCACACTTCTTTGGACAAGTGGATTTATGTGCCATTGGTGGACCCTCCAGGACAAACATAAGTGCTAAGAAAGGGCATCAAAGACGTGTAAGTTACAGGAAATTCATAAACTCTTTACTCTGAGGTTTTGACACCGTGGGCCTTGAGTCTGAATGGTCTCCATCAGCAAGTCCAGGTGAGCCCAAGAGGGCCTTTGAGTCCATCTCGTTTCATCATTTAAGATTTTAGGAGGAAGTGTTAAGTTTGCATACTGGATCTTTAAGGACAGAGGCTCAGACAAGGTTGCTATGTAATGTCCTAACCCAGAATAGACGGCTATCTCTAGCAGAAAGGGGAAGTTTCTTGTGCCTCCCATTTCTCCTTTCCCTACAATGAAGGGGCAGCACCAGCGACTGGAGATGGTATCTACACTGCTTGCAAACCACCCTCAGTCAGCACTTCAGGTGTCTACAGAGCTTCTCCTGTGTGTCCACGAACATGGCCTATTTAGCTGTTGTTTGATCCTTGTTTGAGCTTTGAGTATTATTATCAACGCTATTCATTTACTCATCAAACCATTACTGGGTTCTGCAGGTAGGCAGAAGGGAAAAAGAATGATATGAAGAGGGATTGTGGGCGGCGCCTGTGGTTCAGTGAGTAGGGCGCCGGCCCCATATGCCGAGGGTGGTGGGTTCAAACCCAGCCCCGGCCAAACTACAACAAAAAAAATAGCTGGGCGTTGTGGCGGGCGCCTGTAGTCCCAGCTGCTCGGGAGGCTGAGGCAAGAGAATCGCGTAAGCCCAGGAGTTAGAGGTTGCTGTGAGCCATGTGATGCCACGGCACTCTACCGAGGGCGGTACAGTGAAACTCTGTCTCTACAAAAAGAAAAAAAAAAAATGAAGAGGGATTGTACTTGTCTTCAGAGATCTTAAAGACTAGAGGGGGAGCAAAGCTTAAAAATAATAATTATTCAGTGTGATATGTGGAATAACAGCACTCGTAGTACCGAGAGAGCACAGTGGTGGGACTGACCTTGGCTAGGTGAGAAGATGGGAAGGCTCTAGGAGTTGGTGATACTTCGGTGGACTATAAAGGATGAGTAGGAATTTACTAGGAAAAGAAGAAAGAGAGTCTCCTAGGAAGGGGCACAGCCTATGCAAGTTCCCTGACCCATGGAGGAGCAGGTTTGTGGAGTTGTAAGTCCATGTGGCCAGAATGCATAGGGGATGGTGGGGTCATCTGTGATGTGGGGAGAAGAGCCTGGAATGTGGTGAAGTGCCTTAATTACTATGCTAAAAGCTTGGATTTTCATTAAAAATGATAGCGAGCCACTGAGGAGATTTAGGCGAAGAGTGACACAAATAAATTCTCATTTTAGAAAGAGCTTTCTGAGGCAATGTGGAGGACAGATCAGGGGACAAAGAGACAAGACTGGGTCAGTGGGGCCACAAACCCTTAGAGAGCTCCAGTGCAAGCACTGAGAACTCAAAGATGAATAAGATACTCCAACACTGGGCAGCGCCTGTGGCTCAAAGGAGTAGGACACCGGCCCCCTATGCCGGAGGTGGTGGGTTCAAACCCAGCCTGGGCCAAAAACTGCAAAAAAAAAGATACTCCAGCACCAATGGTACCTTTCAGGAGCTTACACCTGAGCAAGAGTAATCAGTCAACAGTCTTCAACATCAAGGCAAGACTCTTTTTTTTTTTTGAGTCAGAGTCTCACTCTGTCACCCTCAGTAAAGTACTATGGCATCACAGCTCACAGCAACCTCAAACTCTTGAGCTTAAGTGATTCTCTTGCCTCAGCCTCCCAAGTAGCTGGGACTATAGGTACCCGCCACAACACCCAGCTATTTTTTTGTTGCAATTGTCATTGTTCAGCTGGCCCGGGCCGGGTTTGAACCCACCAGCCTTGGTGCATGTGGCTGGCGCCGTAACCACTGTGCTACAGGCGCCGAGCCTAGCAAGACTCTTTATTAGCAAAATGATCGTAACTCACTAAAGGCTCAGATGATCATTTTTTGGCAATAAAGTATTTTAATTAAGGTATCTACATTGCTTTTTTTGATATAATGTTATTATTGGACACAATAAACTGTAGTATGGTATAAACATAACTTTTCTTTTTTTTTTTTTTTTTTTGTAGAGACAGAGTCTCACCTTATCACCCTCAGTAGAGTGCCGTGGCGTCACACAGCTCACAGCAACCTCCAAATCCTTGGGCTTAGGTGATTCTCTTGACTCAGCCTCCCAAGTAGCTGGGACTACAGGCGCCCACCACAACGCCCGGCTATTTTTTTGTTGCAGTTTGGCCGGGGCTGGGTTTGAACCCTCCACCCTCGGCATATGGGGCCGGCGCCCTACCCGCTGAGCCACAGGCACCGCCCAAACATAACTTTTCTATGCAGTTGGAAACGTAACTTTTCTATGCACTTTTTCTATGCATTGGGTGACTATAAACATAACTATAAACACAACTTTTCTATGCACTGGGTGACTTGTTTTATTATAATATTCAATTTATTGAAGTTGTGGAAGTAAATCTGCAATACGAGTGAGGCTTGCCACTACAGACATATTTATATGTGTATATACAGACACAGGTGTGTGTATTCAGGCAAAACAAGAAAACTGTAATTCTAACCAGAGCACTATTTAAAAGTTAATATTACATAGTAAAATAAATATAGATAAGAAAGAAAAGAGAGATCCGTTATATCATTAAGCCATGAATTGATTTGCATCAGCCCCCAGTTATAATACTTGCCATTAAGTAATAATAATCACGTTAGTTACGTGCTTATGATATGCCAGGAATTATTCTAAACACTTTACACGTGTCATTTATGTATTAATCATGTGATTGTCACAGCTAATTCATGAGGTAAGTAATATGATTATTCCCATTTTAAAGGCAATGAAACTGGGGTATGGAAAGATTAAGTAAGTTAAATAAAGACACATTTAAAGACAAATGAGGTTTCGCCTATAGAAAAAGACAGAATAATCAGTAAACAGCCACCTAAACATATACATTCCTCGCTGGAGCCAGATTATTGGCTTGTAAAATCAGGGCATTAGAAAGGGTGTCTACCAAAGTCTTTTAGCCGTGACTATCCATGAATCCTTTGTGGTTAGCAAAGAAAATATCGTCTCCTTTTGCTTAAGTGCAGACAACTCATTTTGGAAATGCTATAATGAGCAGCTAAAGATTACTTTAAGGAATAATTTAATTCATGAAGTGTTTATGTTATTGCTTAAATTATTGCTATTGAGAACAAGTAGTTTGATGAACAGTGTTCCCATTCAGAAAATTTGTACTCTTTCACATATACACTGCCAAATTTCCCCCCAAACAAATGAAAACTCAGCAGTTGGAAGGACAGCTACTTGCGTCATGACCCAAAGTATTTCATCCATCCGTCCACTAGTTCATTCACATAAAAGGGCCCTGACTTAGCCGGGCGTTGTGGCGGGCGCCTGTAGTCCCAGCTACTCGGGAGGCTGAGGCAAGAGAATCGCTTAAGCCCAGGAGTTGGAGGTTGCTGTGAGCTGTGTGAGGCCACGGCACTCTATAAGGGCCCTGACTGAGCTCCTAGGATGCCCTGAATTGTTCATGGCAAGTTAAGAGGTCACAAGACAGAAATATCCTCAATGTTGGACAATGTAAAGCAGTGTGGATTTTGGAGTCAGGTGGGCCTCATTTCAAATCCTGGCTCAGCTATAATTTTGGGTCCTGTATAGCTTTGGGCAAAGCACTTAGCTTCTCTGATCCTCAGATTCCTCATCTGTACCATGGGGACAACAATAGCTACCTTTACGTGTTATAAGACTTAGCAGCAAAGTATATAAAGTTTACATAGCCCTGCACTTGACTTGGTGTAAACTCTTGGTTAATTGTGTCCTACAGGGTCACCTCTCCTGGACAGCACTTCACTGCTTTGAATTCTTTGAACCCCAAGGCCCAGCATACCAGGCTGTGCTGTGGCCCCCACTCACTCCTGCCTCATTGGGTTGTAATCAAGGACTCAAGTTAATTGACTTACTCAAGATCACACAGCCACAGAAATGTATATGAACTCAGGTCTGCCTGGAGCTAAAGCCTGTATTCAGTCCACAACCCCACTGTTGGGGGCAGAGTTCACAAGAAACAGAGCCTAAGACGGGGTCTGGTGCACATCATTTATGAAGGAGGATGAGCAAGAGAAGAGGGTGAGGGAGGGAAGAGAGGACAGGCAAAGGATATGAGGAAAAGGCTGCAGTCTTAGCTAGAGACGGGTTCTTTTTTTTTTTTGTGGTTTTTGGCCAGGGCTGGGTTTGAACCCGCCACCTCTAGCATATGGGACCAGCGCCCTACTCCTTGAGCCACAGGCGCCGCCCGGGTTTCTTTAGTCACAGGGAACTCAGAAATATAAATTACACTACAGAGTTGGTCCCACCTTAAGGCAAGAAGACAGCCAGGTTTTTGTTTTTGTTTTAACCTCCATCTCAGCCGGTCAAGGCTATGGGCTGCAGGGCAGGAAGGGGAGGAACATCCCAGCTCCCATCTGGCCGAGGGCAATTTTCTGGCAAAGGGGGTCAGTTGTGAATACCATTGCCGACAGCCACTGGGAGATGAGCCTGTGGCCCCATAAAGGGATCTGGGTGGGCTGTCAACAAAATCTATCGTGTTCACATTACATCGCCAACCACAAACTGAATGAATCAGTGGATGAATGTGCTCATCTAGTAATAAAATGCAAATGATATTACTTGTTTCATGGGGTCATTATGAAGAATAAATGAGATAATGTGCATAATTAATTTAGTCAAGTGTGCAGAAACTGGTGAGCGCATAATTTTAAAAATGATTAGCTACAGTAAAAATTAGTGTTTGTTTAGCAATAATGAGCCACTGGTGGCATTAGTGATTATAATCCGATTTTTGTGACAATCAACAATAAGTCTTAGTCTGAAGTCTCAGCTAGTTGAGGAAGAAGGATGAAAATTCATAGACCGGGGCGGCGCCTGTGGCTCAGTGAGTAGGGCGCCGGCCCCATATGCCGAGGGTGGCGGGTTCAAGCCCAGCCCCGGCCAAACTGCAACAAGAACAACAACAACAAAATAGCTGGGCGTTGTGGCGGGCTCCTGTAGTCCCAGCTACTAGGGAGGCTGAGGCAAGAGAATCGCGTAAGCCCAGGAGTTGGAGTTTGCTGTGAACCGGGTGACGCCACGGCACTCTACCCCACAGCGGTACAGTGAGACTCTGTCTCTAAAAGAAAGAAAATTCATAGACCAGCTCAGTGCCTGTAGCTTAAGCTGCTAAAGCACCAACCACATACACCTGAGCTGGTGGGTTTGAATCCAGCCTGAGTCTGCCAAACAACAATGATAGCTGCAACCAAAAAATAGCCAGGCATTGTGGCGGGCGCCTGTAGTCCCAGCTACTTGGGAGGCGGAGGCAGGAGAATCACTTGAACCCCAGAAGTTGGAGGTTGCTGTGAGCTGTGATGCGACAGCACTCTACCAAGGGTGACAGCTTGAGGCTCTGTCTCAAAAAAAAAAAGAAAGAAAGAAAATTCATAGACCAACCCCTATGAATTCTTTCTGGCTCAGACCTGCAAGTGGGAATTCAGTAACTAATCCCCTTGGAATTCAAGGCAACTCCAGTTCAACCCAAATTTTCTATTTTTTTTTTTTTTGAGACAGAGTCTCACTATGTTGCCCTTGGTAGAGTTCTGTGGCATCACAGCTCACAGCAACCTCAAACTCTTGGTCTTAAGCGATTCTCTTGCCTCAGCCTCCCAAGTAGCTGAGACTCCAGGCACCCCCCACAACGCCTGGCTATTTTTTTTTTTTTTTTGTAGTTGTTATTGTTGTTTGGCAGGTCCAGGCTGGGTTCAAACCTGCCAGCCCTGGCATATGTGGCTGGCACCCTAGCCGCTGAGCTACGGGAGCTGAGCCAAATTTTCTGATGTTTGATTCCTGGGACAGATGCTGCCCAGGGGCTGTGGTGGTCAGTGTGGCCTCCGAGTTTATTCTGAACTCAGACATTCAGAATGGAATCATCTCTCCAGCGCTAAAGTAAGTCCAAGGATGTCGGGGACGGGGTGTGGGTGGGGGAGAGGGGAGACAATGGGAGGTCATGAAATGTGTCTTCACCCTGGATCTTCATCCCAACCAAGAAGAGAGCTGATGTCATCTCAAAGTAGCGATTTGTGCTGACTTCTTTGTTTCCAGACCCTGAGTCATCACTGAAGGTAAACCTTCCCAGGCCCTTCCCTTGGCCTTTTGTCTGACACTCAGCATTTCCTGCCAGGTGCTTGTCTACCCCACCCCAACTCCCACCCCATCCTCCCTACCCCCACCCCCATCCTCCTGGTTGGGGAATTAAAACGCCTAAGCCCTACTGAATGTTCAGAACCTCAGATGACTCATACTGTGCATTTGAGTGAATGAAAAGAGAAGAAAATCATTCCTGCTGCTAAAGGCAGTTGAGTTCACATTATTATTATTTTGAGATAACTTAAACCTTGACAATTTTCTTTTTGCATCTTGGAAACACTTGATGATGGTGAGGCAGAGTGGGGAGGAGAAGGCGGAGCATGGAAGAAGTCAAATCAGGCACTGGCATGACACCTGAATATCTTTTTTGTAGCTGTTATTTCTAGAAATGTTTACTGGGAGCTGGAGCCTCATGAAATCATATTTTTTTGCCTGTGATCCCTCCCCAACTTTCAATGCAGATCCGTGTCTCACTCCCCTGCCCCATTCTCTTCTCTCCTTTTTCCCCCTCCCTTCTTCCTTTTTTCTTTTCTCTTAACTCCATTGCCCCAGCCTCCTCCACCTTTACTGACAACTCTGCCCAGCTCTGTTCTCTCCTGTACATCATTTCCCTGTTTAAGGCAGCCCAGTAATATTAAACCAACAACTCCAACTTAAACCCAATGTTATCTGATCCTTTGGTGTCTCTACCGGCAGTTAAGGCCCTAATGATAACACCAGTTCATCAAGCTCCACACTGCAGTTTTCGGTCTAGCCTGAGGAACGGACTTTCCTTCTTACTCGTTGTCCTTCATCCCACCTGAGTTACCAAACTTTCTACTCCAAGTTCTACTCCTTCCAGTGTGTCTCATAGCCACCCCTTCCTTTGCATTTCTGCCTCCACCGCCCAGACGTACATAATCCCTGCCTGATCTATAGTGAAAGCCTCTGAATACATTGCATTACTTCTCCATCTATCCAACGAATGTTTACTGAGCACCTACAATATGCCAAGCACTGTCTTAGGATCTAAGGACACAGGGATAAACCAAATAAACAAGATCCCTGCCCTTATGGAATTTACATTCCTGTGTAGGAGCCAGATAATATGTGACAAAGGACTCCTGGTCTAAGAGGCCAGATTGAAATTTTCCTCATAGAATTTTGTTCTGCCAAGAGCTTAAAAATAACCAAAAGAATAAGCCAAACAGAGCAGGTATGTCTTGGTGCCCATAGCTCAGTGGTTAGAGCACTGGCCACATACACTGAGGCTGGTGGGTTCGAGCCTGGCCTGGGCCTACTAAACAACGATGACAACTACAACCAAAAATAGCTAGGAGTTGTGGCAGGCACCTGTAGTCCCAATTACTTGGGAGGCTGAGGCAAGAGAATCTCTTAAGCCCAAGAGTTTGAGGTTTCTGTGAGCTGTGACGCTGCGGCACTCTACCAAGGGCGACATAGTGAGACTCTGTCTCAAAAAAAAGAAAGAAAACTCCAGAACAGAAAGAGCATTGTAAAAAGACTTAGGGAGAATATTGACTACACTTAAATATAGAATTATTGCTAAGAAGCAAAAGATATAATAATTTTCTAATGAAAATCAGGAGGTAAGCTTTCATATTTAGCCAGCAGCAACCGATAGTAAATTTCCTCTCCTGCCTTAAACAACTATAACAAATGGGCAAAATAGATGTGACAACTGTTTTCAGGAATTAGACCACAGGCAACACAGGGCTGTGATTCTTAAGAAGAGGAAAACCCACAAGTGACCCCACCTTCACCCTTGGGGGCACGCTCTGGACCACAGTGAGAAGATGCAGAGAGGCGGTCTCCTGAGTGGAGAGGAAGAGCTCAGAGAAGCTTCAGGCTGCTGAAGCTGCTGGAATTTGTGGGGCGGGGAACTGAAGAGGAGGAGCTTCCCAGGGGGAAGGGGGAAGAAGCCCAGGAGGGTGGGTGTTGGGTCACCCGGGGGAGGCCTGGACAGAAGGTGAGACTCAGAAGACAAGGAGCAGGGCTGTATGGCTGACAGCTGCCTTGAAGACCCCAAGAGCTGTACAGGGTACAGGATGCCAGCCTTCCCATGAGCTGGAGTGGATGGGCCTTGCTGAGTACCTGGGGTATCCCACTGAATCCCCAAAAAGAAGAAACCCAAAGGGAAGATGATGTATCTATGGAACACTCCAACTTGAAATTGTCGAAGTCTGAACTAGCAAAAGCAACATCAAGTCCAAAGGCAAAACCAAAATCAGGGCAAGGAGACAAAATAGTTTCATCATTCAACAGGAAAATGAACTTGCATGAAGCAACACGTACCCTAACGCCCAGCTTGAAGACGCTTTTGGACACACGTTCTTAGTACAACCTGTGTCAACACAAAATGCAAGGTATTTTTCCACCTCCACAATAGTTGCCATGAAAGAAAGATTGAGATTCTTGGGCAATTAAAGCTGTTTAAACACTTCATTTTGAGAATAATGACTTTCAGCATTTGTGATAGTATCTTTCCATTTATGACTTTTATTTGGTATATATTGTGTGTTAATCTTCTCTTCATTAATGTTTTCTTTTATCAAATGTCTTTATCAGGTACAGTTTATTTTTATGTTATTACAATATGTAATCTATAAGCACCATGTATTTCTTCATAACAGCAATGAATTATATACTTTTTATTATATCTTTTTTATTTTGCCTGGGGTCAGGTTCGAACCCACCACCTCCAGTATATGGTGCCAGCACCCTACTCCTTGAGCCACAGGCACCACCCTATGATATCTTTTTTAAAAAAGAAAACCTCTGAAAACACAATAACCTTACCACAGGAGCACAATTCATTGTTATTGTGGTCACTCATTATTATTTAAAAACATGCAAATTGTGTCATAAAAATACAGAGTAACAATGATTTTTTAGGAAATCTCAAGAATTTCTGGGAATTCTGATTTGTTCCTGAATCCCAAAGATTGATACATCTTTTTCGCCTGGTAAACATGTTCTTCAAATTCCAGCTCACTTGGCCCCTCTTCTTTAAAACTTTCTGTATTTAGTAGAACAGAAACCAGTATTGATGGTTGCAAATGCCAGAAACCTAATGCACCTTAGTTTGAGCAAAGGGGGTACTTTACTGGTTCACGTAACTTGAAGTTGCTGGTTGTAGCTCCAAACACAAGAGGGTCCAGAGGTTCAGAGAATGTCTTGGCCTTTCTGTCTGTTTGTCTGGCTCTTTCTCTTTATCCCCTGACACCCCAGCTTTTCCTCTGACTTAAGATTAATTTCTCTCCACCTAACATTATCCTTAAATCTCATGACCCCAGCCAGAGAGTGAATGCTTTTCTAATAGGTTTGGAAAAAGTCCTGGGAGCTTTCTAGTTGTCCCTGTGTGAGCCTCATTTTCATGCCTGAGCTGAGGACTATCAACAGGAAGACAGAATCCTCTGAGTGGCCACTCTTTTTTATTATTATTATTTTATTTTATTAAATCATAGCTGTGTACATTGTGAGTGGCCACTCTTGGGTCACCTGCCCTCCTCTGGGATCAGGCCTACATGACACCTTCCCAGGGTTCCCACGTGACAGTTGGGAGGAGAAAGGCATGTATTGATGGGCATGGTGGAGGTGATGGAACCCAACTTTTTCCAAACCTATTAGAAAAGCATTTGCTCTCCTGCAGACACCTTCCACTCTTCTCTCCTTCCCTGGATCGATACCTTCCTCATCTGAATTCCCGTAACTTTACTTTCTTCCTGTGTTGTATTACTTCTTACACTGGACTCTTGTGGGGACACATCCATCTGACCTCTGAAAGCCCTTCCAGGATCTGATCTTGTTCCACAGTCATTCTAGCACCTAGCACATGCCTAGAATAACAGTAGGTGCTTAATAGCTAACACTTACTGGGATTTATTATGTCAGGCACTGTTCAGAGTTCTATATGAACTAGTTTACTCTTCACAGCAATACAATGAGGTAGGTATTATTGCCCCCCATTTAAATCTTTATTGACTAAGTTAATGAAAATAAGTCATGATGGGCGGCGCCTGTGGCTCAGTCGGTAAGGCGCTGGCCCCATATACCGAGGGTGGCGGGTTCAAACCCGGCCTGGCCAAACTGCAACCAAAAAATAGCCGGGCGTTGTGGCGGGCGCCTGTAGTCCCAGCTATTTGGGAGGCTGAGGCAAGAGAATCGCTTAAGCCCAGGAGTTGGAGGTTGCTGTGAGCTGTGTGAGGCCACGGCACTCTACCGAGGGCCATAAAGTGAGACTCTGTCTCTACAAAAAAAAAAAAAGAAAAAGAAAATTGGTCATGATTTAAAGAAATTACCAGCTGAACCCCATCCTAGAGTTCAAGGGCTGTCTACCATAGCTGAAAGAACATCAGACTGTCAAAGGGAACTATTGTCTCGTGACTATTTCCCTGAAGGTAGCGTGTCTGACTGCATAACAAGGGTGGGATGACCTCCAACAAAGAGGCTGGGCCAGCACCAATGACTCAGGCCAGAGCAGAGGGCACAGCCACCAGGCACTCCCCGCCACCCCAGTTTCCCCATAACATCATAAAACGTCTGGGTTCTCCCTGAGGCCAGCAAACAAAGGAACAACTGCCTTTTGGAATAAGTAATCCTAGTACTGGATGTGGTCCAAGACACACAGAAGGAATCCCTCTGGCAGATAAATTGCAGAGTTGCAAAGCAAGAGGGACTTAAAAATCATCCAAGACTGTGCTTTTGTTTTCAAGATGAGGAAACAGAGGCCTATAAAGGTTAAAGAATCGTCCAAGGTCGTGCAGCTAGTTAGTACAAAAAACTAGAAACTGGAAGTAGAACTTAGATGTATTTTGTGTCCTCTGAGGCTTCACACATGCTGCTTCTTTACTCAAATGATTTACAGCCCCAACATCAATACTTGAAAGCCCTAAGCAGGTGGGCTCCACGTTTTATCTTTAGCTTCCTATAAATATGCTCTGGAGAAGCTTTGGTATAGGGCTGATCAGAGGTGGGAGCCTCAGGACAGATACATTTCCTGTTGCGTGGAACCCTCCACACAGAATGGGTGCTGGCACCCGGGGCCTGGACACAGTCCCATTGGAGAAGTCTGCTGCATGTCCTCCAGAGCCCTAGGCAAAATGTATCAATTTCATGTTCTGGTCAACAGAACACTCTCTGTCCCCATCAGCTTCCCAACGATCCTCTTCTTACCGTGGCTGTTGTAGCCACCAGGGGTTTCCCTAATCCCTCCACTCCTGGCTACCAGCCTGGCCTTTTCCAACACCATGACAATGTTTAGCACTATTATTGGAAAGTTTCTAAACACTTGATGCTGCCACTATCTACAATTTGGAATTTGATGGGATTATCAGAATATCTGCTAAACTGGGCTGCTGCTCCTCTAGAATACAGACTCCAAAATACCTTGAGTACCCTTGATCTCTGCAGGAGCTGGCCCACCGAGATGTAGATGGGTCCCAGCACCAACAGCATGAATGGAGTGGCACATACATGTATCTACATATTAAGGAATAATAAATCAAGCCAATAAACTGTGCCATAAAATATGTTCTATCTTCTACTTTAACATATTTCCCTTTTTTATTTGTTTGTTTTGGGTATTTTTGGTAAGCAGGCCCCAGCCAGATTTGAACCCGCCACACCTGGTGCACAGGGACAGTGCTCTAACCACTGAACTAAAAGTGCCCAGCCAAAAAATTTATCTTTGTAACAACAACATTTTTAAATATGCTTGAGGCTCTGACTTTTATACAAGCACAAATCAGATTACCAAAGACATCTGGCCAGGTGTGGTAGCTCACATCTGCAATCCGAGCACTCTGGAGGCTTAAGGATAAGTTCGGGAGTTCAAGACCAGCCTGAGCAAGAGAGACCCTGTCTCTACTAAAAATAGAAAATTAGCCCGGAGTTGTGGCAGGCTGTCAGTTACTCAGAAGCTGAGGCAGGAGGATCATTTGAAGCCAGGAGTTTGAGGTTGCTGTGAGCCATGGCACTCTGCCTGGGCAACAGGATAAGATCTTGTCTCAAAAAGGAAAAAATCTGAATTCTATTATCATAGGACATAGCTGCTCTTCTGGGGATGAGTTGGCAATATCTAGATGATTCACAAAATAAAGACATATGTAATTCACATAGTAGCATATTACTTATTCTATAAAAGCAATTTTGCTTGTCTTCATTTTAGCAACATTAACAATAATAATTCTATTATTGTTATAAAAATGTTCACATAATTTGTTTTCCATTTTAACAGTAATGCCAGGGTTGTTCAAGAGGCCACGTGCTGGTTTTGTGAGGACTTTTTTTGCTTATCTGTGGTGTCGGATATCACAAAAGGTAAGTACGGACTTCTTTTTGCTAATCAGCTTTTGTTAGTGTTTGTGTATTTACTGTGTGGCCCAAGACAACTAGTATTATACTTCTAATGCACTGCAGAAAAGAAAAAAGGTTGGACACCTCTGATTAAATAATAAAAGCAATCGCATTCAAAGGACACATAATTTTTTTTTTTTTTTTTTTTGTAGAGACAGAGTCTCACTGTACCGCCCTCGGGTAGAGTGCCGTGGCCTCACACTGCTCACAGCAACCTCTAACTCTTGGGCTTACATGATTCTCCTGCCTCAGCCTCCCAAGCAGCTGGGACTACAGGCGCCCGCCACAACGCCCGGCTAAGGACACAAAATTTTAATATTATATATTTTCACAAAAATGTAAAGAAAACATAAAAAATTAAAATCATGTTTTTCAAAGTTATTTTTCTCCTAAAATATTTAAATTTAGATCTATTAAAATTTAAAGCCAAGTTACAACTAATTAATAGGAACATTTGAGATAAAAACTATTTAAACAAAGATGACAATTTTTATTTATTTTATGAAAATGGAGTTAAGCCGGGCGTGGTGGCTCACGCCTGTAATCCTAGCACTCTGGGAGGCCGAGGAGGATGGATTGCCTGAGTTCACAGGTTTGAGACCAGCGTGAGCCAGAACAAGACCTCGTCTCAAAAATTGCTGGGCCTTGTGGTGAACACCTGTAGTCCCAGCTACTTGGGAGGCTGAGGCAAGAGAATCACGTGAACCCAAGAGTTTGAGGTTACTATGAGCTGTGACACCACGGAACTCTACCCAGGGTGACAAAGTGAGACTCTCTCTCCAAAAAAACCCACAGAAAATTAGTTAAATTTCATGACAGCTTTTTATAAAAATAAACATATTTACAACGTCAGTGTTCTACTCTCAACTAGTTAACATAACATGAAAAATTAGTATCACTTCACACAAATTTTGTCTAGATCCAACATGCTGTTCATCCACATTATTCGCGGATTGCATATTTGCGATTTGCTTCCTTGCTCAGATTTCCCTGTGACCTCATAATCAATCCTCAGCATTTGGGAGGTCCTTTGCAAGCACCCTCCTTACACATTTCTAAGCTGGGATCAAACAAGGTGACCCTCATGCTGCCTTCCTGTTTCAGTGCTCATACGGTGACCAAGTGTCCTTCCCTTGGTCTCTTTAGGGCTATGTTTTTTGTTTTTTGTTTTTTTTTTGTAGAGACAGAGTCTCACTGTATGACCCTCGGTAGAGTGCCGTGGCCTCACACAGCTCACAGCAACCTCCAACTCCTGGGCTTAAGCGATTCTCTTGCCTCAGCCTCCCAAGTAGCTGGCACTACAGGCACCCGCCACAACGCCCGGCTATTTTTTGGTTGCAGTTTGGCTGGGGCCGGGTTTGAACCCGTCACCCTCAGTATATGGGGCCGGTGCCTTACCGACTGAGCCACAGGCGCCGCCCCTGTTTGTTTTTTTTTTAATTTTTGTACCTTTTGTTGATGATCACTGTGGTTAGAATGGCCCCCAAGCACAGCACTAAAGTGCTGTGTAGTGTTACTGTGTACAAGAGACTGTGATGTGCTTTATTAATGGTGCATGAGATAAGCTTCATTCAGGCATGAGTTATAGCGGTCACAAGTTTGCTGTTAATGAATCAACAATATATATTTTATTTTTATGTGTTTTGTTTTATGTCATTTTTTTTTTTTTTGTAGAGACAGAGTCTCACTGTACCACCCTTGGGTAGAGTGCCGTGGCGTCACACGGCTCACAGCAAACTCTACTCTTGGGCTTACGCGATTCTCTTGCCTCAGCCTCCCGAGCAGCTGGGACTACAGGCGCCAGCCACAACGCCCGGCTATTTTTTTTTTGTTGCAGTTTGGCCGGGGCTGGATTTGAACCCCCCACCCTCGGCATATGGGGCTGGCGCCGCCCGTCGTTTTTGTTTTTAATACAGACAGAGTGTCACAGCTGTGAGCTGTGCCATGGTGTCACAGCCCACAGCAACCTCCAACTCCTGGGCTTAAGTGAGTCTCTTGCCTCAGCCTCCCGAGTAGCTGGGACTACAGGCACCGGCCACAATGCCCGGCTATTTTTTATTTTTATTTTTATTGTTAAATCATAGTTTTTTTGTTTTGTTTTTTTTTTGCAGTTTTTTTTTGGCTGGGTTTGAACCTGCCACCTCTGGCATAAGGGGCCAGTGCCCTACTCCTTTGAGCCACAGGCACCACCCACGCCCAGCTGTTTTTTGTTGCAGATTGGCTGGGGCCGGGTTCGAACCCGCCACCCTCAGTATATGGGGCCTACGCCCTGCCCACTAAGCCACAGGTACCACCCCTGTTTTATGTCATTTTTAATTGACACATAAGCATCGGACCTATTTATGGGCACAATGTGAGTTTCAATACATATATACATATTGGAATGTTCAAATCAGAATAAATAGTAAATTCGTCACCTCAGACTTTTATCATTTCTTTGTGGTGAGAACATTCAAAATCCTATCTTCTAACTATTTTGAAATATATGATACAAGAATAGGTATTATAAAAGGTGTCTAAACGGAAGCATACGAAAAACAAGGTGATACATCGATTAGCAGATGAAACGTGAACTTAGTGCTGTATTTCTCCTAGGACCAATGATTCAATATTCGCTGATTCAGTGTTCTTGGTGGTTTCTAGCACATAGCTACTTCAGATAATGAGGATTGGCTGTATATGTAAGTTGAAGAGTGATGTTTAAGATTACCAAAGATTCCAGGCTGGCCCTTGCAACTGTGCCCCAGTGAGGGCTCTGGAACCCCAAATGGGAATCCATCTTGGTCACTTAGCAGCAAGACAGCCCTCATGTTGGGGGAACCCAAGGACAGGCAGGAGGTAAGACACTGCCACCTGTGTGGCCAGGAGAAGTGCAACAAGTTTGAATCTGGAGGGAGGGACAGTAAGACACAGCCAGTTAGAGGATGAACCCACTAGCTATAGCTGTGATGGGAGCCACCACCTAGTGGAGGCACCGCAGCATCCAGTGGGCCAGAGATGAGCATTTCGGGGGGGGGGGAGGCAACAATAAGGGTGCAGTCATGATAACAGCAGCAGTGGCCACAAAGATGGCTCCTGAAAGGGGGTCTTGACTCTGTCCTATTTGAATCTGTCTGAACCTGCTTCTGTAGCTCCCTGCCCATCACACGAGGTCCCAGATACCTTTGCAGTGAATCCCCTGCCTTCCCTCCTGTTTTAGATTCCTGCTCCCTTCTCCATGGCTTCCTTCCTCCTGTTTCTCTTCCCACGGTAACAAAGCTAAATGTCATGAAAGATGAATCAGACCTGGCTTGATCAGGACTATACACCTATTTCCCAGGATTTTCTGGGCTCTGCCTTCCTGTGTCAGAGTCATCCTCAGCTTTCTACATTGAAGCAGGTTGGCTGCAGCTATTTCAGGAGAAAATCTACGTACTGTAGAGGCCAGAAGAAGAAAAGTACTCTGGCCCCATATTACTAGCAAGATTCCTGAAAGCTACGCTGACTAGGTCAATGAAATCACATATCATCCCTGATTGATGGTTTACCTGAGATATGGGGTTTTTGGGCCAACCATGGTCCAGACTACAACAGAAACTAGGAATGTAAGCCTGTGTGTGTGTGTGTGTGTGTGTGTATGTGGCCTGCGTCAAAATTTCTGCATTATTAGGAAGGATTATTAGGAAAGGAAAGGATGCTGGGTGGGGGCCCAAATAAAAGAGAGAAGGTGGCACACTCATGGGAAAGCAAGCCGCTTGATGTGACTGCACTGTGGGGAACAGGAGCATCAGGGGAGGTGGACTAAAGGAGTAAGTAGATAACAGACCATTTGATATAATTAATTGGTTCCCCTTGTTTCTCAGCCAGGCTTCCCACATATTCACCCATCAATGCAGATGTTTCTGACTAGGGATGGGTGTACCTGGTCCTCTGAGTGATTGGGTTTCTCACTTTGAATCAGTAATTTGGCACTCTGGTTTATACATCAGTCTCTGTAAGCCTGGCTAATGTTATTTGAATCCTGAAAAAATAGCACCCTTGTGGTGTGTGACATCAGATTCTTGAGCCTGCATGACTGAACCCAACTCATGGCAAATCTGACTGTGGCCCTGAGAAGCCAGTCAGCTTCTCCCTAGTGACCCTCTCTGTTACACCACGTCCCATCGACTATCCTCCTTCCCTGGTGTTCTCAATCTGAGTTTGCGAGTGAAGAAACTGGGGCCGGGAGAGGTTAAAGGATCATCCTGGGGCACAGAGCCAATAGGTTGGAGCTCCAACAGTTGGACACACATTTGACCACAAAAGTAGCCCATTATTGCCATCCTACGTCTTCTTATATTAGCAACGTCTAACAGGATAAACTGAGGCTCTTAAAGCCCTTTCTTATCAAAGCAATGGTCAACTATGTCCGCACAAGCTATTGTGCTTAATCATACGAGGACAGAGATGAACACGTGTGCTCACCCCATGTCTCTGCTTCATTGATTCAGTCTTTTGTCCCCTCATTCCAACAGCCTCCTTATGTCCTTCTGTCCTCCTGGTGCCCAGTATAATAGTAGCAGCATGAATCAGCAAGAAAGTGGTCTTTTCCAAAACCAAACAAGGGGCAGCTGGACCCTAAAAACAGCAATAAACCCCACAAGGTTTTAGTAATTTAAACAAAGTGTAAGCCATGGTGGGGAGGGTTTCTAGGGCCACAGACAAGAGCCTGTGTGACTCCCAAAGGAAAAGAAAGAGAAAGGAAGGCTGCCCACCTCTGTTTATTGGGAAAAGTCATTCCTCCGGCCTAAACCACATCTCCTTAATAGGGAAGAAGAGTGCGGCCCTATCAGGGAGTTTTTATTCTTAGGGCCGGAAAACAGCAAAAGATGCTTCTTTGGCCTGTAATATGTCAGCCTTGGACTTTTCACTTCCTCCTCCTCTCTTATTCCTCCACTCCACCCCCCGCCCCCAGTCCTGGTGTGTTTGGCCTTTTCCTTGCATGGAAATTTATTTCACATCTTGACACTGTTGAGATAATCCATAGCACCTCCTTAGGGATGAGATGTACAGGAAGCTGCAAGAAACTCAATCAAAATTTCCACTGTCTGGGCAGCGGAGTTCTGGAGACTGGAATGGAGAAATCTGGACCTTGCCTTGTGGAATCACAAAGTCTGAAAGGGGTGCTGATGTCTGGGGCAAGTCCATAAAGTCACAACAGAGACATGAAGCTGTCTTGCCCCTGGGCTTGGAGAAGGAGGCTCCTTGGGCCCTGGCTCTGCCAGAGGTAGGGAGATAAACAAAATGGTTTTTGGTCCCGACAGCTCCGAATTACAGAAGTGGCCGTCAGTGGGTTTCATTCAGTAGTTGCCAATATTTCCTCCCCAAAAAGCTTCCTGGTGTTTTTTGTTGTTGATGATGGTGTTTTGTTTGTTTGTTTGTTTGTTGTTGTTGTTTGTTTATTTTTAGACAGAGGCTCACTCTGTTGCCCAGGCTAGCATGCTGTGGCATCATAGCTCACAGCAACCTCAAATACCAGGTCTTGAACAATCTTCTTGCCTCAGCCTCCCAAGTAGCTGGGACTTCAGGCACCCACCACAACGCCCAGCTTTTTTGTAGAGACAGAGTCTCACTTTATGCCCCTCGGTAGAGTGCCGTGGCCTCACACAGCTCACAGCAACCTCCAACTCCTGGGCTTAAGGCAATTCTCTTGCCTCAGCCTCCCGAGTAGCTGGGACTACAGGCATCTGCCACAACGCCCGGCTATTTTTTTTTTTTTGGTTGCAGTTTTGGCCAGGGCCGGGTTTGAACCTGCCACCCTCGGTATATAGGGCCGGCACCTCACCGACTGAGCCATAGGCGCTGCCCTAATTTTTCTCTTTTTAATAGAGACAGGGTTTCACTCTTGCTCAGGCTGGTCTCCAACTCCTGAGCTCAAGCAACCCACCTGCCTTCTCTTCCCAGAATGCTAGGATTACAGACATGAGCCACAGTGCCCCGCCCTTGGTGTTAAGTACGCAGGAAAGAGCTCCTGTTACAGGTGGCTGTGATGTGAATGAAGACCAGCTCTTCTCAGGCCAGCTTGCCTCTGTGCAGTCAGCGCTTGGCACAAGGCCCCTCCCAGGTGCCTAGACTGGGTCAGCCTCCTCCTCTGCCCTTAATTGTCAGTAAGGCCCTAACCCGAAAGGATAGGCTGGGGGGGCGGGTATCTGCCTGCACACGTGGAACTTAGGGGGCGTTGGTATCCTTCCTGAAGTCAAGTTGAAAGGCAAATCTGTGTTTTTAGAAACTTTTCTAAAATTCTTTACATTTATTACCCACAGTGCGAATCTGAGCATCTTGTCTTAAATTTACTTTTCATTCAGATGTCAGAGGAGATGGTCCCTTGTGGACTAAGTGTTCATGGTACATGAGCATGTTTGATTTCATCACTTTCGGTGATTTTCCCTCCCTTCACCTTTCCAGACTGAGGGGTCCCTCTTCCCAAGGGGAAGTCTGGGCTCATCTGCAGGCTTCAAAGTTGACTTTCTTCCATGTCAGAGTAAGCAGGCCAGAAAAAAAGATTCTAGCCAAGCAGGGAAGCCGTTCTGTCTGGGAGTAGACATGAGCCTTCTCTGCTACCTGCTAAAAATAAACCGCAAGCATATAGGTGGTGGTAGATAAGCAAAATTGACTCTACCTGTTTTCCTGAGAATCTAGACGACATTTCCCTGCCTCTGTTGCAGTTAATGTGGTCGTGTAACGAAGTTCTTGCCAATAGAATATGAGCAGAAGTGATATGCCCAACTTTCACTAGGCATTATGAGAATGGGCATTCCTCCTCCGGGCTTTTGTTCTCTTTTGCCACCTAGGAAGTTGGAACTTGCAATTACCAGGCTTTGTTATGCAGATGACAATGTCACAGACTTGCACAGAACCTGGGTCTCTGAAGGACCAGGCAGAGTGGGGCTTCCTACCAGCCTAGAAAGCTCATCTGAAACTGTACATTCGAGAGACTGACACGTCTTTCTTCTAAGCCACTGGCGTGTTGGGGCCTCTTGGTGACAGCAGTCTAGCCTCTACCCTACTTTGCAGAGAAAGCTCTGCTCCTCTGTCTCCCTAAGGATGGGGAAGGCACAGCCACTGAACTACTGATTAGCAGCCACTGGTAGATACTTTTGCTATTATTTTTTATTATTTTTTGCTATTATTTTCAATGCAAAAAAAAACAAGCTGCCTAGCAGAAAAAATTACAAAGGATTTGAAAGTGCTTTGAAACATATTCATTCATTCTGCAAACATTGCCCAAGCACCTCTATGTAGAAAAGAGCAGTTGTGCTGCCCGCCTCTCCTACCAAACATTCTGTGCCCACCCTACACCCACCACGTCCAGGGAAGCCACCTTCTTGGATCTTTTGGAAGCAGGATCCAGAGAAATGGAATGTGAATTGCTGAATTGCTGGTCAAATGCTTTGGAGTGTGGGCAATAGAGAACAATGATGATGCAGTGTTTGGGGAAAAGCAGTATTATATTTTCTGTCTTTGGGTAGAATTTCGTTCCTGCTCGTACAGGCTCGCAATTGTTTGCTTGCTTCCATTAATTCACCATTAGATTTCTTCCTGACACACAAATCTCCCTCCTATCCAAGAGACTCGGCCTTCCACTGTGGCTGCTCTCAGTGATAACCGTTCAGAGGAGGTAGGGGTTGGATTTGGTCAGAAGGCTTGGGATGTGCCCTAATTCTTAACAATTCCCAGCCAGGTCATTTAACGTCCAGTCTCTGGAATTCCTATGAAATGGGATAATCTTTTCTGGCCTGATTGTCGCACATAGTTGTAAAGTTGAGAAGAAAATATGAAATATAGGGCGGCGCCTGTGGCTCAAGGAGTAGGGCGCCGGTCCCATATGCCGGAGGTGGTGGGTTCAAACCCAGCCCCAGCCAAAAAAAAATAAATAAATAAAAATAAAATAAAATTTAAAAAAAAAGAAAATATGAAATATAATTACAATGTGTTTTTCTGAGCCTCACCATTTACAGACCCAGGGGCCCTTGGGTGCCTTAGACACCTCCATATGGAAAGTGAGATCGCCTGACGTGGTGACCCCAAATAAACCACTACCCCCATCTATGAGATCCTGCCTATACACTTTCAGATCTGTAACTATTTTCTTTTACAGAGGCCTTGATAAAAGTAAAGGGACCAGCCCAAATGCCCATCGGTGCATGAAAGGATAAACACATTATTTCATAGATACATAATGAAATATACATTATTTCAGCCATAAAATGAAAGCACTAATAATACGCGCTTCAATGTGGATGAACTTGAAAGCATTATGCTAAGTGCAAGAAGCCAGGCATAAAAGGTACATATTGTTTGGTTCCATTTACATGAAATATTTAGAACAGGTAAGTCCATAAGGACTTAACATAGACTGGTGGCTGCCAAGGGCTGGGCATGATGGGGTTGGGAGAAGCTGCCTAATGGGCATGGAATTTTACTTTGGAGTGCTGGAAATATTTTGGGACTAGATAGAGGTGAGGTTGCATAGCAGAGTGAATTCCTAAATACACTGAATTATTTATCTTAAAAATGGTTCATTTTATGTTACATGAATTTCAACTCAATAATTTTTTAAAATAAAGGTAGTTAGTTACACGATGTTTCTCAAGGGAACCTCAGAAATGGCTGCCAGTGAACCTTGCAGTGAGTTATTCTCTAAGCTGTCTGAGGAGAGTCTCTTCCATTCTCTTCACTTACGATCCTTCAAGTTCAGTAGGTCCTCAGATAATGTTGTTTCACTCAATGTTATTTAGTCGTAATGTTGATGAGACAAAAAAAGGTTCCCGGCTTCAGCCGCTATGTGAAGTTTGCGCGTTCTTCCCATATCCGTGTGGGTTTCCTCTGGTTCCTCCCACATCCCAGAGCTGTGCCCAGTGGGTTCATCGGCATGTCTCCATGGTCCCAGTGTGACCAAGTGGGGGTGCAAGTGAGTGCACCCTGTCACAGGATGGCGTCCTATCCAGGGCTTGTTCCTGCTGTGTTCCCTGAGCTTTGGGGAGAGGCTCCTGCCACCCAAATGAATGAATGAATACAAATCATTGTCAAATAAAAATTCATCAAGTATCCCAGCTGCTCGGGAGGCTGAAGCAAGAGAATTGCGTAAGCCCAAGAGCTGGAGGTTGCTGTGAGCCGAGTGACGCCACGGCACTCTACCCGAGGGCGGTACAGTGAGACTCTGTCTCTAAAAAAAAAAATTCATCAAGTATATGACCATCCTACAAATGCACAACAATAAACAAAAATGCTCAGCGGGAGCCATGGTTATTGGTTATTGTTTGTTTCTAAACTGGGTGGTAGCAGGAGGTGCTCCTTACAATCCTCCTTTTGTAGCAATCACTAATTCCTTGTCTTAACCCGCCACCATCGCTGTTGTCAGTAACTGAATTCACCAGAAATTGGGCAAATTATCTTACTTGTTTTTATTAATATTTTCTAAATGTATGTGTAGCTTACATTTATTTCAATGTTCAGTCATGTAACTGTGGTCATGTTTTTGTGGCCAGAACTATGGAATTTAACTCTTGTTTACAACTCTTGTTTAAAGCCTATGGTAAAATTGCTTTCTTTGTACATATTATAGTTTCACTGAAAGGCACAGTTTCCTGGAACACATCTATGACATTAAGTGAGGACTTAGTGTGCCTCATTAAATGCTCTGTCATTTCTTTGATGCAAAAAAAGCCTGCACCAGAAGTTGGCTAAATTCACCAACTAGCTGCTTATATCAGCTCTGGGGCACATTGAGGAAGGACACTCTGAAATCTACATGTATTCACCAATCCTGCAGCCAACCCAGAGAAATTAGATCCAGGTTTCCAGACCAGATTTTAAAAAGTGCAGCCTGTTTGTGACTGTACAAGGACATACCTGTTAGTCGTGGGTATGTCTCGTCTATGGATTAACCACGGGGGGTTGATCTTCCTTTTCTATGTTCTTGTATTTTTTTTTTTAATTTTGTTTGCTGTTTTATTTGGACTGTGTCTTTTATACATCTTAACTTGTTAATGAGTTGGGAACTGCTAGATAAACTGAAGCAGTATATAGATTTTAAAGTTTTTACGTCTATGATTGTGTTTTGCAGTTTTTGGCTGGGGCTGGGTTTGAACCTGCCACCTCTGGCATATGGGGCCAGTGACCTATCCTTTGAACCACAGGAGCTGCCTTTCTTATAAGTATTTTAAAACCATTCTACAGCAAACATGATTTGTTTATGTAATATAAGGTAGAGATGTTTGTTTAAAGATGCAATATATACGTGCGTCAGAAATTATGTTCCTTCATCAGAACTACTGAAGTCACATAGAAATGTTTCTGGAGAATGTTAAGTGTGAGGCTTGTAAAAATGAGAATGTCAGTCCGGTGCAATAGTTCACACCGGTAATCCTGGCATTCTGGGAGGCTGAGGCAGGTGGATTACTTAAGCTCAGGTGTTCAAGACCAGCCTGAGCAAGAGCAAGACCCCATTTCTACTAAAAATAGAAAAACTAGCTGAGTATTACAGTGGGTGCCTGCATTTCCAGTTACTCGGAAGGCTGAGACAAGATGATCACTTGAGCCCAAAAGTTTGAGGTTGCTGTGAGCTATTATGATGCCACAGGCACTCTACCCAGGGTGACAGAGTGAGACTCGGTCTTCAAAAGAAAAAAGAGGGAGAGACAAAACCCACCCCTGAGAGGTTCGTCGTGATCGTCACCCTCCTGTGATACACATGTGAGGCTTTAGAAGCAATCACAAAGCCATATGGAAACACAGGTGGGAAGGTGGATTAATTTTATCTGCAGGAGTCAGGAAGAGCTTTATGGAGAAGACACCATTTGAGCTAGCCTTCTGGTCCAGCCAGCTGGTCTACTCATTTCCTTCAGTTCTCCAGTCTTCATTGTCATCTTTCCTTCTTTGCGTTTGTCATAATCCCACAATTCCTCCAAGGACCATAGTTCTCCTCCTGAATTATGTCTCACTTGTTGATTGCATCATTCTTACGACATATGTTATATCGTAATTTCTTTAGGGCAGGGGATGCTATTCTATATATTTCAATAACCACAGCATCTGTTTTAAAAAGTGGGTTTTGGTGATTATATTATACATATATTAATATTCTGTAGTTGGCCCGGGCTGGATTCGAACCTGCTAGCTCTGGTATATGTGGTTGGCACCCTAGCCACTGAGCCACAGGCGCCGAGCCTATATTAATATTCTGAATCTATCAATAACATAATGAGCATGTCAGAAGAATATTTACTATTTGGTTTTGGATAGTCTTAAGATAATTTTGAAAGGGGCAGCACCCATAGCTCAGTCAGCAGGATGCCAACCACATGCACCGAGGGTGCTGGGTTCGAACCTGGCCTGGACCAGCTAAAACAACAACAACAACTGCAACAACAACAACAAAAATAGCTGGGTGTTGTGGTGGGCACCTGTACTCCTAGCTACTTGGGAGGCTCAGGCAAGAGAATTGCTTAAGCCCAAGAGTTTGAGGTTGCTGTGAGCTGTGATGCCAAGACACTCTACTGAGGGTGACATAGTGACACTCTATCTCAAAAAAAAAAGAAAATACATTTTGAAAGACTCACTACCATAAATTAAGAGCTGGTGGACATAAATCCAGGCTACTCAGAAATTTTGTCTATCTTTGGGGGAGTCCACTAAAAAGTAGCTGAAAAATGAGAGTTGCCTAGAGTTACCAAGTTCATTAGTTGTATCCTAAGTGAAAACTTTGAATAAAATGTGTTCCCACACAATCTGCTTATGTTAAAATACTAGATACAAGGTTAGGCCTGAATAGCCATCATCTAGGTTGGAAATGATTCTTTTTTTTTTTTTTTTTTTGTAGAGACAGTTTCACTTTATGGCCCTAGGTAGAGTGCCATGGCATCACATAGCTCACAGCAACCTCCAACTCTTGGGCTTGAGTGATTCTCTTGCCTCAGCCTCCCAAGTAGCTGGGACTACAGGTGCCTGCCACAACACCCGGCTATTATTTTTTTGTTGTTGTTGTTGTTGCAGTTTGGCCGGGGCCGGGTTTGAACCCGCCACCCTCGGTATATGGGGCCGGCACCCTACCGACTGAGCCACAGGTGCCGCCCTGGAAATGATTCTTTAGAATGAGAGATGATTTCTGAAAAACCCTTTAAATAAACAAGACTATTTTCAGAAAGGCTTGTTGCATTAGTTTGGTTTCAGCCTGATGGCAAGTAACAGAGAAACCCAAAGTAACAGTAGCTTAAATAAAGTAGAAGGTTATTTCCTTCCCCTATTTAAGAAGTTTGGAGGTGGTCACTGCAGGCGCAGTACAATCCCTGCGGTATCAGGAACCAGGTCTTCCATCTTGCAGAACTGCCTCCTAGGGCTTCCATTCCCAAGGCCTAAGATAGCTATTGGAGCCCCAGCCATTATGCCTCCAGGGAAGAAAGATGGCGAGAGAAAGGACACTTCAAGAAAATCACCATTTCCATAATACCACATTTGTCAGAACAGGCTGGGAAGTGTGAAGTACCCTTGGCAACAACGTCCCAACTAAATATCAGGGTACAGGGATTTTTAGACTTCTTTTTGGCACCAGGGACCCCTTTGACAGTCTAATGGAGCCTAGGGACCCTCTTCTCAGAATAACGTTTATAAATGATTAAAATATTACAAAATACATAAAATTACAAAGAAATTTGCTTATATTAGTATATGGCTCTACTGACGAAGCCTTTGAAATCTGTAAATCCCAAGTTTAGAATCCCTTGTATGGTATAGAAAAGGGGGGACAGTTACCAGTCTCTGACACTGGGCATAGAAAAACTCTTAGGGGCTCGGTGCCTGTAGCTCAGTGGCTAGGGTGCCAGCCACATACACCGGGACTGGTGGGTTCAAACCCAGCCCAGGCCTGCCAAACAACAATGGCAACTACAACAAAAAAATAGCCAGGCATTGTGGTGGGCACCTTTAGTCCCAGCTACTCGGGAGGCTAAGGCAAGAGAATCGCTTAAGCCCAAGAATTTGAAGTTGCTGTAAGCTGTAATTTCACAGCCTCTACAGAGGGCAAGATAGTGTGACTCTGTCTCAAAAAGAAAAACTCTTTGGAATGGCCTTATCCATCCATTAAGTGATGGTTGAGGTCCTATGTTAAGCCCAGGCCTGTATCACAGATTATGATACAAGAGAATGTGTGGCCTCTCCTCAAAATAGTTATTCTCTAATTCACCTAAGTACTTCATAAAACAGAGAATATTCAACTTATACAGATGGGCAATCATGTAGACCAGGTCCAATATACCAGAATTTAGGGAGTTCCAAATAAAGGGAAAGATCATGTGGCATTGGCCTTGGAGGAAGGGAAAAAAGAAATATATAAGATTTATTCTGCAAGAAAGGAGAGGCAACGTATTTGGGGGACAGGACAGGATACATTTGGGAAATTGACAAAAGGATCCTGAGAAGTTCTCAAGGAGATGGCTTAAGAGAAGTGCTTGGCCAAGATTGGGTATGGGTTTTGAGCATATTTGAAGTAGAGAATTGCTATTAGTTCCTTAAAATAAAGAAATAAAAAGGAGTCAAGAAATGTCTGTACACAGGATGGAATGAAAAATTATATAGAAGGGAGAGGCGCCTGTGGCTCAGTGAGTAGGGCACCGGCCCCATATACTGAGAGTGGCAGGTTTGAACCTGGCCCGGCCAAACTGCAACAACAACAACAACAACAAAATAGTCAGGCGTTGTGGCGGGCGCCTGTAGTCCGAGCTACTGGGGAGGCTGAGGCAAGAGAATCACCTAAGCCCAAGAGCTGAAGGTTACCATGAAATGTGACACCACGGCACTCTACTGAGGGCAACAAAGTGAGACTCTGTCTCTAAGGGAAAAAAAATTAAATAGAAGGATAAATGTCAAATTTCTGATAGTAGTTATTTCTGGGCAGATGGATGAGGAGGTAATTAAAGAGACTGAAGTTTCATCTGTAATATTTTATATCTTTAAAAGCAAAAAGAGGCTGGAGGCAAATATGAAAAATGTTAACTATGAAGAACAGGTTATATAGATTAGTGTCATTCTTTGGGGTTTTTTTCCTCTCTTCTTTTAACCATATCACAAGTTTAAAAACAGTAATCATTACTTTTAAATGGATTTTTACTTTGTTCTAGGTATGATTTAATTTATCCGATAAATCCAAGCTACACATATTCTAATGATTTATATTTACATTGAAGAGGCTGGTTTCTTCACAGTCCCCTGAAACTTGGTGGTGCTTTCCTTAAATTCTTTTCTTAGTCTGGTGTAAGAACTCTTGTCCCCTCCCTGCCTGGCTATTGTCTAGATTCTTCTCAGGACTAGCTCATATCCACCTCTTCCAAAAGTCTTCCAGCCCATTTTGATTACTCCTTCAGGGGAACTCCTACAATACCACCCATGTTAGCATATATTATTTGACTTTGAATTTAACCTTGTCTTTCCCATAGAAATCATTAAGCCCCTTTAAGGTATACTTCCTCTCTTACATTCAGAGAAGTCAATAAAAGCTTCCATTCTCCATTCCATTTCCATTCCCACAGCAGACATCACTAATCAGCCACATCACTTTTTCCCACTGAGTTTGAAGACAGCCTCAGAATCCTTCTCAGCAGAGCTCTGGGACTGCAATTGCCCATTTAACAGATTGGTTGTGCAGATGGAACCTCTTTTCATCCATGCCTATAATTCTTCTATGGTTTCCAAAGTATCAGTGTTATTCTAGGAGGGGCTCAGAAGGAATGAACATCATCCTGAAAACCCCAGAATTATAAATACCAAAGGCAGGTAATTTAGAAGAAACCTCATTTTGGTGATATGCTGCTGGCTGATTGAACTGTTTGAAAGTGTCAAAAAAAAACCAAAAACAAAAACCGAGGATTCAGAAAAATTAGAAAAGGATAATAGTGTAAGAGATTAACATAATCCCAAATACCCACATACCTGACACCCATTCACCAGGAAAGCATGGCTGCTAGGCTCCATGTGAAAAGCTCAAGTCCAAAGGTATTTCCTCATTTCTATTAATAAGTGGAAGGACATGCCTTTCCGGAGATCTCCAAGACCTTGAGAAAGTCCTAGGATGGAGGGTGAGGGGACCGGTAGAGGAATGGCTCCTTGGTGTACTTGAGAAATGGGGCAGCTGGGATGGAAACCTGAGGAGACTTTTAGTTGATGCCCTTGAAGTCCCTCCCTGCCCTAAGAATTGTCAGAGTCCTGAAGAAAATACACCAACAAGCTGATCATCGAAGCCTCTCCATGATGCAATCATGAGTGGTTTTCTTTCAGTTTCGTTATGCCTTTTTTATACTTTTTTTTTTGAGACAGAGTCTCACTATGTCACCCTCAGCTGTGGCATCACAGCTCACAGCAACCTCAAACTCTTGGGCTTAAGCGATTCTCTTGCCTCAGCCTCCCAAGTAGCTGAGACTACAGGTGCCCGCCACAACGCCCAGCTATTTTTTGGTTGCAATTGTCCCCGTTGATTTTAGCAGGCCCAGGCTGGGTTCGAACCCTCACCTCAGTGCATGTGGCTAGCGCCCTACTCACTTAGCTATGGGCGCCGAGCCCCTTTTTCTACTTTTTAAAATTCCTGTGATGACCGTGTTTCATTCTCATGGTCAAACAGTGAAAGAGAAAGAAAAGTAAGTAAGGAAGGAAAGATGGAAGGAAGGAAGAAAGGAAATCTCAGAGAAATACCAATCTTTTTTTTTTTTTTTAAGTAATAATATTACTCTATGCTTGGAATCAGAGAGTAACAGAAAAGCAGACTATGCAAAGGCTTGGTCATCCACCAAGAAAGTAGGAATTAGAAAACTGGAAAGGAGGAGCAGCTCCTGTGGCCCAAGGAGTAGGGCGCTGGCCCCATATACCAGAGGTGGTGGGTTCAAACCCGGCCCCGGCCAAAAAGAAAAGAAAACTGGAAAGGAATAAAAAATGGCTTTGTCAGAATCCACTGCTCAGCTATCTGTTCACTCTTTCTTCCAGTCATGTACTCAGTAGCCATTTATGGAGAGGCTACTAAGTGCTGGGGATGTAGGAGAATGAACTAAATACAGCCCCTGCCTTCATGAACCCGTCAGTCTTGGAGTGAGGTGGGGACAGACACTTATCAAAGGACCACGCTTCAGGATGTTAAATTACAAATGAGCTGAGTATTGTGGAGATGCTGTAGGTGGTAACAGGAAGGTGTGTGGCATCCTGAGCTGGGGCAGGAGGAAGCCTCACTGTCAGTCCCAGCTCTGGGCTGTCCCCATTATCACTGCGTTGGCTGTGGCTCTTTCCTGCCTCCAAGTCCCTAGTCCACCCCGCAGTGCTTCTCTCTGCCAACCTCCCCACAGCCCTGTCTTCTGTCTTAGGTAGCTCCATAACACATGGTTGCTCCCTATTGCTAAGTGTCTCAATGTTCAAGAACTCTGTGTGGTTTTGCTCTCCCAGGGGAACTTCCTAGGTCTCCACTAGCACATATGGCACCTTTGATGGAAAAGGCAGCTCTTCCAACCCCTAACAAGAACCTGAGCTCAGGTTGAGTTTCAGTCCCTATTTTCTGCTTTCCTCTTTTACCTCCACAAGTAGTCCACGTGCCTCTCATTTTCATCTTTTTTTGTTTAAATTTCTACAGGGCTTAACTCAGGGCTGGGCACACGTCCTGTGATGTTGGTAAAGATTCCTGCTTCCCTAAGGCCTGCAAAGTGGGAGAAATAGCTGGGTAGTCAATGTGTACAGTGAGCTTGGAAGAAAGGACCAATCAGGGCTCATTCAGACCTTCCGTGGGACATGGGACGAAGACAAGTGGCAGAGGGGGAGGAGGAGGGGACAGGTCCTGTCTTGCTAGATCTCCATGAGTGAAGCCGAGTTTACCACAGGAACTGAGAAGCTGCTGGGGCTGCTGCTCTGGGGAGGGTGCCTCTCACAAAAGCCACCTTATCTCTTCACCGGAGCCGCCTCCTTCCTGGGCCCCCAGTCACCTGTGGTTGACTGAGCTCTCAAATGAAGTTTGACCCAACCACACACCACCCAACCTGAACACCATAATCAGCCTTGGATTTTCCAGGGCAGTCCTGATTTTGACTCTTCTATCTCACGGCCTAAACATATGTGTAACCAGGTGTTCTACTTGGGGGACCCTAAACCCAAGCAGCTGTTGATTGAGGGGCCCAATGGGAGGTCAAAGTGAAGACTTTGCATGTGCCTTGTTCCCCACTGGCACCCGGGGCTGCCCTGGCTGATCTGCAGCCACATAGGATCACCTCTCCTGGTCCCCCATTTCCTAAGCCTGGGCCCTCCCCCTCCTTTCCCAGGACCCATCTGGCTCACTGGGGTCTTAGGGAGACCAGGTGCCCACTGTCTCACTCATCAGGGAACAGCAGGGGACTTAGGGTGGGAGAATTATTTGGGGATTGATGGGCCTTTTCTTTTTTGAGACAATCTCACTCTGTTGCCCTAGGCTACAGTGCCACAGCCTCAGCCAAGCTCAGAGCAATCTCCTAGGCTCAGGTGATCTTCCTGCCTCAGCTCCTGAGTAGCTGGGACTACAGGTGCCCACCACAACTCCCAGCTTATTTTTCTATTTTTAGTAGAGACAGAGTTTTGCACTTGCTCAGGTTGGTCTCCACCTCCTGAGCTCAAGCGATCTTCCCACCTTGGCCTCCCAGAGTGCTATGAATTATAGGCATCTTTTGAAGGGGACCACACAGGTCACATCAAGACATGGGCTGAAAGCAAGTAGAGTTGGGAGAAGCTGCTCCTCCTTCGGCGTGCTGCGTGGGTGAACAGAAATGGGAACAGAGGAGTGTAATCAGGTTTAGAGGTACCAGAGCTGAGTTGGATGCTTGCTCTGCCACTAGGGAATATTTAATCTTCCTACGGGGCTATTTCCTCATGTACGAAAATGGCCAGTAACTGGACAGGGTGTGTGCCAAGTGGCTGCCTGGCTGTTCCCTGGGCACAGTGACCTTGCTGTATATCTGTGACCCACCTCTGACAGGGCCTGGGAGCCTGATCTGTCCTTGGCAGCCCTGTGGAAACTAGCAGAGGAGACACCCGTGGAGGGGGCTCCTGGAGCTGAGCATCAGCCAGGAAAAGAGAAGTGAGGAAACTCATGAGTAAGCAGAAGCCATGAGGCTTAGCGAAGAGGCGAGAGAAGCCTTGTGAAGAGAGACAGAGGGAGGAACAGCTGCAGATTCTGCAGAATCCCTGGGAAACTAGTCGCATGTTGGGCAAAGTCACTCAGGTGAGACACGGCAGGTGCACAGGTGTACATCTGTACAACCTCCCGGATCTCTTTAAGGTCTGACAGTCTCGATGCTGAACTGATTCCCTGTGTTCCTTTACTTCCTGTTTATCTTTACAGCAGCCCTCCCGGCCTGTGGTGAGCAGTGTTTGTCTCCATCTCTTGTAACCTGAAAAGGTCAAGAGCTGGGGGCTGCGCCTGTGGCTCAGTCGGTAAGGCGCCGGCCCCATATACCGAGGGTGACGGGTTCAAACCCAGCCCCAGCCAAACTGCAGCCAAAAAATAGCCGGGCGTTGTGGCGGGCACCTGTAGTCCCAGCTGCTTGGGAGGCTGAGGCAAGAGAATCACTGAAGCCCAGGAGCTGGAGGTTGCTGTGAGCCATGTGAGGCCACGGCACTCTACCGAGGGCCATAAAGTGAGACTCTGTCTCTACAAAAAAAAAAAAAAAAAAAAAAAAAAAGGTCAAGAACTGGTTTCCGTGGCTTGTCTCAACCCATTTTACAGAGGAGGAGAAAATAGGGTCAGTGACCTATCCAAGGTTGTGGCTGGTTAAGTGCTAGAGGCAGAACTGAACCCAGATCTGTGTGAGTCCAGAGCCCCTTTCCCAGGAGCTATGCCCCACTATGTCTAGGGATGACTGCTGAGACAAAGGAAGCCCAGACAGTCCTGGCATCCAAGGTAGCAGTGGCTTCTAGCCATGACCTGGCTCTCATCATGCAGACTCACCTTGAACCTGAAGGTGGGAAGTAAGAAATTGTCACATTGCTCAGGGAAGGGGTTCGGAGAAACAGGGAAGAGTGTCAAGTTGAACACATTTTCTGCCAACATCATTAGAAGAAATAGGAAGGGTACATGTCCGATTTTCCTTAACCAGAGCAACAGAGGAAGAAAGCTGCTTATTAAGACACGGCATGCTCTAGCAAGTACACAGAGACACTTCAGCTCTTGAGAAGAAACCTTTGCAAAAAGGGGGGGGGAGTAGTCTCACTCTATCACCCTGGGTAGAGTGCCCTGGCATCACAGGCACCTGCCACAATGCCCGGTTACTTTTTTTCTATTTTTAGTAGGGACGGGATCTTGCTCTTGCTCAGGTTGGTCTTGAACTCCTGAGTTCAAGCAATCCACCCTCCTTGGCCTCCCAGAGCGCTAAGATTACAGTCATGAGCCTCCGCGCCCGGCTAGGGGATTTTGTTTTACTTGAGATCATCCAGATCACTTATAATAAGCTGTCAGCTGCTCAGTGCTGCAGGCTCGTTTGCTCTTACCTGCATCCGCCTGCAGGGCTTAGCACATAGCAGGTGCGTACTACGCACAAATGTGTATCTGATTACCCGCCAGCTTGCTGGTGGACCAAGGTCATGAATAGTCAAACCCAATGACCAGAGCAGCTCCTCTTGAAGGTTACGAGTCCTGGAAAAGAGTTGGCTTAGAATGGTTTTCCAAACAGACGTCCAAAGTGAGGAAGGGATGAATGCAGTGTGTCTTTAACAGGTTCTAGAGACCCTGTCTGTTCCTCCATGTCCGTGCTGGCTCTGTTCTTGCCCACCTCTCCTAAACACTCTGACCTGGCAGATCTGACTCAGTGGTTAGCAGTCCAAGTGAAAGACATAACCATCCTTACTCACTTTTCAAAATTGGAAACGCCACGGCCTTCTTCTCTGTAGTTGCTGCCTTGAGACATTAGAAGGCAGATGGCTGCCTTCCTTGGCTCTCTGTCTCTTCCCATTCTGGATTACGTCTCTCTCCTCTGCGTCCCGGCTCTCCTGGAGCAGGAGGGCAACTCTTTCTCCTGGTATTCACCAGGTTCTGACAATCGGTTCACACTGTCAGGCCCCCAGGGGGAGGAGGTAAGTCTTTAGCTTTATACATGTATTCCCGGGACTTAGCCAAGGGCCTGGCACACAGTAGATGCTCAATAAATTTTGTTAAATAAAGGGAAAGACGAGAGGGAGGGAGGACATTGTGGGAAATATGAGATTTTCTCTCTGAGGTTTATTTCAGAAATATCTGTCCACAGATGGCAGTTAAAGTGAGGATTCTGTTTTCTGCAGATGACTTGGTTTCTTTACTCCTAGCTCTGTCTTAGACACCTAAGATCAGAAGACATTGGGCTGGAATTAGAGGGACTTGGGTGCCCCATGTCTCAGGAGTATGAGTGTAGCCTCCTACATTACTAAAGTAAATGTACATCTCTGAACCACATACAAAAGGCAAATACACAACACTGTGTCGCCTTGGAACTTAGTTATTTAGCAATTTCACCTTTCAGACCACAGCCAACTATCAGCAGGCAAACTCCACTTAGGAGCTTGTCATCTTGTGCACGATTGAGGCCCCAAGCCCTGAAAACCCCCTGGCCATGGGTAGGTGCTCAATAAATATTTTGTTGAATGATTAAATCAGTGAGAAAAGGACCTAGGGCAGCAAATTTCTAGTGTAAATATCATAAACGTCATTCACAGGAGAGCCCCTAAGATTCTCACCCAAGTCATACTGACAACAATTTACAAACAGTTCTATCAGATTTCATTCCCTTGAGCTCTATTCATTCTCTGCAGACTAAAAATTGAAAGAAAGCTTTTATTCTAGCCATATAAAAATATTTTCTTTAGGGTGGCGCCTGTGGCTCAGTCTGTAGGGCGCCGGCCTCATTACCAAGGGTGGCAGGTTCAAACCCGGCCCCGGCCAAACTACAACAAAATAATAGCCGGGCGTTGTGGTGGGTGCCTGTAGTCCCAGCTACTCGGGAGGCTGAGGCAAGAGAATCGCTTAAGCCCAAGACTTGGAGGTTGCTGTGAGCTGTGTGAGGCCACGGCACTCTACCGAGGGCCATAAAGTGAGACTCTGTCTCTACAAAAAAAAAAAAATATATATATATATAAATATATATATATATTTTTTATTATCTAGGAAGAAAGAAATAAAAGTAGATATAAGGCTTCAGAACACACAGTAGGCAAGGACCGATTGTGGCAGCTGTAAGTAGCTTTAAATAACGCGTGATTCTTCTGGACACTCCAACATTATATATCAGACTATTAACTGCTATGCAAAATGATAACTGAGTCATGAAAAGTGGGAAAGGTTAATGTCAACATGGTTTTCTAAGAAAACAGGAAACTCAATAAAGCATTTTATTTTTTATTTATTTTATTTTTTTTGTAGAGACAGAGTCTCACTTTATGGCCCTCGGTAGAGAGCTGTGGCCTCACATAGCTCACAGCAACCTCCAACTCCTGGGCTTAAGCGATTCTCTTGCCTCAGCCTCCCGAGTAGCTGGGACTACAGGCGCCCGCCACAATGCCCGGCTATTTTTTGGTTGCAGTTTGGCTAGGGCCGGGTTTGAACCCACCACCCTCGGTATATGGGGCCAGCGCCTTACTGACTGAGCCACAGGCACCGCCCCCAATAAAGCATTTTTAAATGGTCTCTATGATGGATAAAATTGAAAAAGTGAGATGCTTAAAGAATTAATTTAAAAACAGTTCTGTTAGTGGAGGTATCTTTGAGTATCTTTGATTACATCAAATTTGTTGTTAATTATCCTCTTTGACAAATTTGTTGTTAATTATCCTCTTTTGACTTCTCCCATCCAGGACTACCTTGGTAACACTCCAGGGCCCTGCCTGTCAAGGGAGTGGTCCTCTGTGGACACCCCAGAATTGGAGCTTACATTCTGAATTAGTTCTTTAATGGACTTATTTCTGCTCTTCTCAGAGGGACAGAAGTGTGAAATACTCTACTGATTTAACAAAATCATGGTTAAAATTAGAATTAGTGGCAATCTGGGAGAATATACTAAGGTAGAGAAAGTTCCACAGAGCTGAGATTGGGAGGGGAGGGCCACAGATACCTGCCCTTGGCCTTGGCAAGTGAGGTGTCCGACTGCCTGCGGCGGTGAGTGTATGTGTGGCACCCATCACTCCCACCTCTAGGGTGGCACTAAATAAAAGAACCCCTTTGCTGTGGTCTGAATGTCAGCACGCTCTCCAGATACATATGCTGAAACCTGAAAGTGATGATGTTAGGAATTAGGACCTTTGCAAGGTGAGTAGGGTGTAAGGGTGGAGCTCTCCTGATTGGGATTAATGCCCTCACAAAAGAGACCACAAGAGGGTAACTTTGTCCTTTCCATCAGATGAGGACATAGGGAGAAAATGGCCCTTGCCAGACATTAAATCTTTTGATGCTTTGATTTCAGGCTTCCCAGGCTCCAGGACTATGAGTAATAAATTCCTGTTGTTTATGAGCCACCAAGTTTAAGGTATTTTGTTATAGCACCAGGAACAGACCCTTCTTCCTCCAACCCCAAAGGGCAGAGAAAGTGACGACAGAGGAGGGAAGGCCAAGCCAAGTGGAAACTGAAGAAAAGCTATTGCAGTGTGGCCTGGACAGGTGAGGCCTGGGGCTTGAATATTTTTTTTTATTACATCAAATTTGTAATTTGCAGAGGGAGGACAATGTGCTCATGTTAAAGGACATAGGGAAGAGCCCTGCTCAGCTGAGAAGACTTTAAAATGCCAACAGAACAAGGCCCAGCGTGGTGGCTCACACCTATAATCCTGGCACTCTGGGAGGCCAAGGTGGGTGGATTGCTTGAGCTCAGGAGTTGAGACCAGCCTGAGCAACAGCGAGACCCCTATTGTCTAAAAATAGCATTACAACAGGCACCTGTAGTCCCAGCTACTTGGGAGGTTTAGGCAAGAGGATCACTTGAGTCCAAGAGTGTGAGGTTGCCGTGAGCTATGACGCTACAGCACTCTATCAAGGGTGTCAAAAAGAATAAAAAAAAAATAAAATGCCACCAGAACGAAAGCTGCTGGAGCCTGTTAGTTGAGAAGGCAGGCCTGCCCCCAATAGCCTTTGCTTTCTTGAAGATAATTGTAGGGCCTGACAGTTTACTGACTTTAGAATACTCCATCTGACTTTAGAATACTCAATTTGTTCTCCAAGCAACTGGGCCCTGGTGAAATCCACCTTCAGTAGCCCCCTGCCTCACTCCCCTGTCCTGGCTCTTTCTCCAGATAGGAGTGCAGAGCAAACCCCAGTCTGGCCTCCACAGGGCAGCCTGACACGTAGGGATGGAGGAGGTTAAGGGCTGCGCTGAACTGGCGGTGAGACCCAGAGCTCCTGAGGAGAAAGAAAGGATGTTGGGGAAGGTTGTGATGAAGCAACTCTGATGTCACGGAGGAAAGAAAGAAGAAAGAAGGCTCACCTTCTCAGCACTAGAGGCACAAAGAGGAAGACTCACCAGGGTGTCTGGCAAAGCTTAAGAGGTGGGCCCGGCTGCTGCCTTGAGAGATTATGAAGAAGGCATTTGCTGTGAAGCGACATTTTGGTCAATGGGGCATACAGGACAGCAGTCCCCTAAGATAATACTGTATTTTCACTATACCTTTTGTACTTGTAGATATGTTTAGATGCACAAATACCACCGTATTACAGGGGCCTACAGTGTTCAGCATGCAACAGGCAGCCCAGGTGTGCAGCCAGGAGCCATGGCGAGGCTGTGCAGCCCAGGTGAGTAGAGGGCTGTTCCAGCCAGGTTTGTGTGAGCACGCTTCCTGAGGTTCTCAAACCCAGCCCCGGCCAAAAACTGCCCCCCCAAAAAAGGAAAGAAAAACAGACAAATAAATGCTCCCTGAGGTTTATTTGTCACTCACGAAATCACCTGGTGACGCATTTCTAAAAATGCATCTCTGTCATTAAGTGACATGTGACTACACATGTTGAGCAAAAGTCCTTAAATTTTCATTTTTTTACCATGCCCTGCAAATTGTGCAGCTGTAATTCACACAGCAGAGACCCTCGTGGATAGACTCTTGCACACGGGCCCAAAGGGCCTCTCTTTAGAAGTAACTTTTTAGCAGAGGCCAATTTTTATTTTTTGAGACAGAGTCTCACTATGTTGCCCTCGGTAGAGTGCCGTAGCGTCATAGCTCACAGCAATCTCAAACTCTTGGGCTTAAGCTATTCTCCTGCCTCAGCCTCCCAAGTAGCTGGGACTACAGGCGCCCACCACAGAACGCAGCTATTTTTTGTTGCACTTGTCATTATTGTTTAGCCAGCCTGGGCCGGGTTCGAACCCACTATACTCGGTGTATGTGGCTGGCACTGTAACCACCGTGCTACGGGCACCAAGCCAAAGAAGCCAATTATCATTTTATTACTAATGAACTACTTTTCACTAAGTGTCTATTCCGTTCCAGGTACGGTGCTGGTCACTTTTTGTACCGTATCCAATTCTCCTTTCTAGTAAGTTACCCAAGCAGACATTGATTTCCCCCACCTGGAGAGGAAGAGTCAAGCCGGTGTCGGGTTTTGGAACCAGCTCAATCCCTCAGTTCACAGCAGTGGGGCTGCCTCTCATACCAGGAGGGGCACCTGCTTAGGCCCCAGGTTCTTACCTGAGGCCTCCAGAACGAACCCAGCTGCTCTGCTTGGAAGTCCAAAGACAGGCTGGTAGCCTCAGCAGCTGTGGGGAGGGGTTCCAGGGTGAGGCCAACTAACCATGCTACCCCCAGCAAAGGTGAGTGCCGCGGGTTTCATCCCTTCCTGCTGGGAATTCCTGCTAAAAGAAGCCACTACTTGACTCCAGCCATACGGCCCTGAACATACCCAACCCTATCCCATCCTGGCAGATAAGCAGGTCATGCTTGGATAAGGGAAGCTGCTGCTGGCCCCCTGCTCTGTCTGGGGGAGCCAGGTCCCACCCTAGGCATCCATCCCCACAAGAAGTCACAGGGAACTCCAGAGGCCTGGACTGGGGTCTCTCATCCTCAGCTAAGTGTCCAGTTCATCTGAATCAGGCCTCGGCCAAGCCACTGTTGGAGCATGCTGAGAAATATATTTTATGGCAAAATCTTGCTTCCTTCTGTTTTATGTATGACATTTCCCATAAAGGGGGAAAAAAGTTGGAATAAATAGTACCATTATTCTTTTTTTGCTTTTATTTTCTACTCCAGATCCATCTGTCATCAGAAAACAGTTTACTTTATACCTTTCAGGCTGAGTTCCACCTCTCAGGCTGAGTTCCACTGGTCAGGGGACAGGGTGACCTCTGGACGCCCTGCTCTGAGGGGCCTGGAAGATGTGAGGAGTAAATGTCGGCCCTTGAGGGTGCTCTGGTGAGAGCTGGACTGAGCCTCTGTGGGAGGCAGACAAGAGCGGTCCATGGCTGTGTTTGCACTGTGTGTGGGATGGTGAGATGTTTAAGGCAGGCAGATGGGAATCTCTGTCCCCTCCTTCTCCTCACTGTGTGTGGGGTAAAGTCACCCCCAGTTGGGCGAAAATGTCACAGAAATTCTGTGTTTGTGGGCTGCAGATCTCATCTGTGACGTGATGGGCAGGGAGCACCTATGGTGGCAGCTAGCACAAATGTGCTTTAGATTGAGATTGTTCATCCTAAAGAGTAGGGGGTCCTATGGGGCCAGAGACAAAAGGGCCTGAGCTGGTAACAACGTGTTATCAGATTTCACTCTTCTCATTGCTCCATATAAAAAGGACTTCAGAGAATGTGAGCTGAGGTTGCTGCTGTGGACCCCAAAGGTACAGAAGGGCCTCAGAAAATGCATCGACTGTAAATACTTTGCTTCCACCCTCGCAGATACCCACCATTGAAAGGTAAGTATTACACGTTTGGATTTCTGGGTGGATACTGAGCTAAGCAATCTGAACTTGACTCTTCATTTGAACTTAGACGAACTTCACGATTTGGGGGGCTACATTTCAGACAACTCAGATCAAGGACATTTCAGTCCTGACAACCAGAAACCACACTGTCTTCACGCTATCCCCTTGTACCGAAGGTCTGGGCTCTTTGCTAGCAGGGGCACACCAATCCAAACTTTATTTTGTAACTGATGGAGAGTTTTGGAAGCAGAATCACCTGGCCAGATCTATGTTTTCAGGAAGTGCATTTTGGGTGAGTGTGCGAGGTGGGTGCCCAGGGAGAAACAGGCCTCAGGGAGGATTCCAGTGAGGAGCCCACTGGAGTGACTCAGCTGGGAGGTGATGACCAAGGCCTGAAATCTCGCAGCAGCATGAGGGATGGGGCTGTCAGGGCTGATGATGGGCCTGGGTGCTGTCATGTAGAGAACCCAGCAGCATCTAATCCTGCTTCAGCCTGGCCACCTGCCTACCCTCGGGGCTGGTCTGGAAATAACCAGGGAACAGAGGCAGAGAGAGGAAGAGGAAACACTACTTTGGTGAGTGAATTCCATGCTCCAAGTGTTGCCTTCCAAGCACAGGGAAAGCAATTCATACAGCACCCTGGTCTCTCTATGTCCTTGGAAAGGAGTCTGTGCCCCCCACCTCCAGGGGAGACAACCCCAGTCTGCTGGTCTGTGCTTCCCGTCTTACAAGAGTGCTATCTGCAGCCTCCCAGCCCTCAGGCTGCCCTGGTCCAGAGCTGACTGTAGGAGGGCACCTGGTTGCCCCCCATATAAGCCACATTCTCTAATACCAGGCTCGTAACACAGGCAACAATTGACATCCATACGCCTTATTCCTCTTCTCGTCTCTCTTTAATTGCAGATTAATATGAAGGTACAAATCATTAGGTTACAGAATCGTCCCCCAGAATCCAACTGCCGCAGAACCGGAACAACTTGGAATCCGGATGAAAAATTTGAGCAAATTTTCCCTGAAATCCAAACGCTGCTTTGGAATCCAAATGCCCCACACGTGTATTTTTGTGCGTGCATTTCCCCAGCACTCGGGCCATCCAGACGCTTTGTGGTTCAGTTCCTTGTCGGAAAGTGTGGGGAAAGCTTCTCCTGTGATTTTCACTGCTAATTTTATGCTTTTGTGCCTGTTTTGCGTTATTTTTTATGTAATTACAACTAAGTATATTCACTATGGGTCCTAAAAAGTGTAGTGAGGAAAATAAGAGTAAGAGGAAAGCTGTTAAGAGCTGCAATTGCAGTTAAGAAAGATCTTACCTGAGCAGAGCCCGTGGCTCAAAGGAGTAGGGTGCTGGTCCCATACACGGGAGGTGCTGGGTTCAAACCCAGCCCAGGCCAAAAAACTGCAAAAAAAAGAAAGATCTGATCACTAAGCATGAAAGTGGTACATGTGTGGCTGATAGACGCCTAAATCAACTGTACGATTTTGAAAAATAAAGCAGCCATCCAAGCAGCTGATGTGGCCAAAGGGGTTACTACGCTGACCTCTAGGAGGTCGAAAATATGGAAGAGGCGGAAAAAACTCCTCTCAGTTTGAATTAATGAAGAACAGCTGGCTGGTGATGTGATTTCTGAGATAATGATTTGTGAAAAAGCTAAGGGCCTCCCCGTGATTTAGTGAAAGGCATGCTTGATACTAGTGCCCAGAGGAGGAGTTTTAAGGCAGTAAGGGCAGCCAGTTCTGCTTCTAGAACTTTCAGAACTGGGATCCATAATGGTATTATACACGGAGAGGCTGCCAGTATTCATTCTGAAGCTGCAGAAAAGTCTGTAAAGGAATTTAAGAAGTTTGTGAACAATGAGGGGTATGTTTTGAACCAAGTGTTCAATGGTGATGAAACAGGCCTTTATGTTTTTTAGGTTTTTATATTTTTAATTTTATTAATTTACATTTGTATTCAAATATTATTTGTTAATATTTTACCTTAAAATCCAGTGCATTTACTGTTAACATCATTTTGGAAATTCAAATTTGTGGGACCCAGGAACAGATTAATCCAGTTTCTATTATTTTAAAGAGGAAAAATTATCTCAGAACGTGAACAATTCGGAACTGAACAGGGTTCTAGAATGGATTAAGTTCGGATTCCAGGTATCACTGTACATAGTTTGCATCTGTTAGGTAAGGTCCCTACTATAGTTGTGCCCCTCACCCAGGAGATGTGCCATCTACCCTTACATTGTGCCCATTAGGTGGGAGCACAGCATTCCATTCTTCTCCATTCTCCCAACTTGAGTTTAATTGTGTTTTTCTCTTGTGTGGGTGTGAATTAGGTCATCTACTGGCTTCAAGTTAGTATTGAGTATATTGGATACTTGCTTTTCCATCCTTATGATACTTTACTATGGAGAATGTTCTCCGACTCCATCCAGGTTCATGCAAAAGATGTAAAGTCTCGGGCGGCGCCTGTGGCTCAGCGGGTAGGGCGCCGGTCCCATATGCTGGAGGTGGCAGGTTCAAACCCAGCCCCGGCCAAAATTAAAAAAAAAAAAAAGATGTAAAGTCTCCATCTTCTTGTAGCTGAATAGTATCCCATGGCGTACATATACTGACCACACTTTATTAATCCATTCATGGGTTGATGGGCACTTGAGTTGATTCCACATGTTGGTGATTGTAAATTGAACTGTGATAAACAATCTAATACAATTGTCCTTATGATAAAATGATTTTTTTCCTGGGTAAATCCTTAGAAATGAGATCAAATGGAAGGTCTATTTTGAGTTCTTTGAGAACTTTCCATACTTCTTTCCAACGAGGCTGTATTAGTTTGCAGTCCCGCCAACAATGGAGGGAACACTTTTCTTGCGTCTCTTAACTATGTCAGAAGTTTGATGAGAAATAGAAGCTTGTCATTTATAATATTCCCAAGGATCCCAAGTTTGATATTACCTGGTGCTTTGGCTCCAAACCTCAACCTCTACTAAACAGGGTTGAACCATGTACAATATATTTTTGGCCTATATCAATGCAGCTTAGTACCCCCAAGTGCACATGCAAATTAAAGAGGTAACCTTTTTTTTCATTATTTTTAATTATTATGGGTACCTAATAGTTATATAGTTTTATAGGGTACATGTGGTGTTTTGATATAGACATACAATGTATAATCAATCAGTGTAATTGGGGTATCCAGCACCTCAGACATTTATTATTTCTTTGTGTTAGGAATGTTCTAGTGCCATTCTATTAGTTATCTTATTTCGTTTTTTAATTTTTTTTGAGACAGAGTCTCACTATGTTGCCCTCAGTAGAGTGCCGTGGCATCACAGCAACCTCAAACTCTTGGGCTTAAGTGATTCTTTTGCCTCAGCCTCCCAAGTAGGTGGGACGACAGGAACCTGCCACAACTCCTCGCTATTTTTTGTTGTACTTGTCATTGTTGTTTAGCAAGCACAGGCCCGGTTTGAACCTGCCAGCCCCAATGTATGTGGTTGGCGCCCTACCCACTGAGCTATGGACGCCAAGCCCTTTTAGTTATTTTAAAATATACCATTACTGGCCGTGCACAGTGGTTCACGCATGTAACCTAATACTCTGGGAGGCTGAGGTGGGTGGATTACTTGAGGTCAGAAGTTCGAGTCCAGCCTGAGCAAGAGTGAGACCCCCATCTCTACTAAAAATAGAAAAACTAGCCAGAGGCTGTGACGGGCACCTGTGGTCCCAGCTACCTGGGAGGCTAAGGCAAGAAGATCACCTGAGCCCAGAGTTTGAGGTTGCTATGAGCTATGATGATGCCATGGCACTCTACCAAGGGTAACAGAGTGAGACACTGTCTCAAAAATAAATAAAAACTAACAAAGTACATGGGCCAAGCATGGTGGCTCACACCTGTAATCCCAGCACTCTGGGAGGCTGAGGCGAGTGGATTGCCTGAGCTCAGGAGTTGGAGACCAACCTGAGCAAGAGCAAGACCCATCTCTACTAAAAATAGAAAAACTAGCCAGGGGTTATGGTGGGCACCTATAATCTCAGCTACAAGGGAGGCTGAGGCAAGAGAATCGTTTTGAGCCCAAGAGTTTAAGGTTGCTGTGAGCTGTGATGCCACAGAACTCTACCCAGGGTGACAAAGTGAGACTCTGTCTCAAAAAAAACGAAAAATAAAGTATACTATAACTTATTGCTGACTATAGTCACTTTGTTGTGCTATCAAGTATTGTTCATTCTGTTTAGCATGTCTTCTATATTTTTGTACCCATTCGCCGCCCTCACCCTAACCTTTATACCCCCTCCCCACTACCCTTCCTAGCCCCTGGAAACTATCATTCTACTCTCTGTCTCCATGAGATCAATGGGTTCTAATATTTAGTTCCCACATATGAGTGCGAACATGCAAGATTAGTATTCTGTGCTTGGCCGATTTCATTTAACACGATGAGCTCCAGTTCCATCTGTGTTGCTGCAAATGACAGAATTTCATTCCTTTTCATGCCTGAATAATATTCCATTTTCTTTATCAACATTTGCCTTATCCATTCACGGTTGGTGGACACTTTGGTTGATTCCCAATCTTGGCTACTGTGAAGAGCTGCAGTAAATGAGGGAGTGCAGACATCTTTCCAATGTGCTGATTTCATTTATTTTGGGTATTTACCTAGCAATTTGACTGCTGGGTCATATGGTAGTTCTGCTTTTATTTTTTTGAGGAACCTCCATACTGTTCTTCATCATGGGTGCTCTAATTTACATTCCCACCAACAGTATATGAGGAAGGGTAACCTTTATGGAGAGGAAAAGCCTCGGGGTAGCCTCAGAAGTTACATAGTAGGAAACATACTTGCCTCATTTAGGGTCACAGAAATCCTCAGGATGGTACCCATTAGGAATATTAGCCCAATTAGTGTCTGGGAAACTGATCCATCAGACCAACATATGAAGGTCTGACAAGTTCAAGAGCTCATCCTAGAAAATCTGCTACCTACCTCGTGGCTAACTATCCCTACAGTCACCTTCAAAGTCTCCCCTTGAGAACCTACACACCAATGGCAGCACCTAGTCCACCCTTCAAACAACTTTGGAACTCTTTTTCTGGAATGACCATCAAAGCTGTCATGCTACAGATCTGACAATTAACTTAGTGCCCTGGCCACCATGGGCTTACATTGGCACCACTGTACAAACAACTTGGTAAGGTTCATAACCTTGGTATATCAGTGTCTCACAGCTGTATTCATGTTGATGTGTGGTGGTGTCTTGCTAAGTGACATTTATTGTTGTATGTTTGTGTGCTGTACAACAACATCTCAGATGGCCATTGCAGAAAAAGAGTTCCAAAATTGCTTTGAGGAGGGGACTACACACTGGCATCGGTACATAGCTTCCCAAGGGGAGTACTTTGAAGGTGACCATAGTTAGATGTAGCAACGAGCTATGTAGCACTTTTTCTAGGATGAGTTTGTGAACTTAATTGACCTCATACTTTCTCTTTGCAAAGAAATAAGGGGAGGGAGAATCATTTGGGAGAGGAGCAAAGAGGAGGACTTGAGGCCCACAGGCAGGAAAGGAAAAATGAGGGTGACCTATTCAGATAGAACCGGCTGGGTGCAGTGTGTGAGATCAGCGTCTGGGAAGGGTCCCCAGGCTCCCTGGCTTAGGCAGCTGAATGATGGAGGTGTCATTTGCTGAGGCGGGAAATGCTGCAGCTCAGAAGGAAGAGAGTTTAATCATGGCCAGTTGAAGGGGAAAATAATTCTGCAAAGTTCTAGAGCAGTCATTTCTCATGCCTTCCAGCACCCGGCTTCACTCCAGAGCCCAGGAACATCACGGCAGCTGACCTACAAAGACAAGACACCAATAAAGCTGGGTTAATAGAAGCCATTAAAAACTCAGAGTTTGATTTGTTTGACAAGTATTTAGTTAGGTCTACTATATGTCAGCTATTACATGCAGGCCTGAGAAACAGACCTGGCTCTGCCCTAATGAGGTTACCAGGGCTTCTCCAGTTTTGTCTTGTGTGTGGGTTTGTCCCTTCAGGAGATCCTCCCATTCAAGGGATCCTTGAGGTTTCTGCGTGTTAACTCTATTGTTACAGGTCCCTGGGGAGGTGAGCAGGGGCATTCTAATAGGGAAATAAAAACCAGCAACGCAAATTTGCTCCATTAGCCAGGAATGGAAATTCTAAGTCACATCCTTTCTGTCTTCCTCTTGCTCAATAAAAAGCTTTCTATTATATACGCATATGTGTGTACCTCCGTAGGGGTGTGGATAAATAGGTGTGCCCAGGGTCCAGCCCCTAGTGAGCGTTAAACAAGTGTCAGATTGTCCATTTCTTTTCTCACAGGGTGCCCAGGAGCAATCAGACCCAAAAATGTATGTGGGGATCTTACGTGGAAAGTTCGAGTGGCAACCGCAAGACAGTTCACCTCCCTGGGCTATTTCCACATCTGGAATGGAGGGGGCTGGCCCTGCTCTGGGGAGCTTTGGAAAAAGTGCAGATACAGCAAGTGCTGGATCCTTCTGCAGATTCTGATTCACAGGGCAAAACAGCCCACCCAGACCTCCAGACACAGGGAGGCTGAGGACAGAGTTGGGTGAGGGATTAAGATCTGCTGTGGGCCTTCCAAACTCAGAAGAGGCCCAGTGAGTAGTCAAATACCTGAGGGAGAACAGCAGTGAGTGAACAGGAAGCACCAGCTTGCTCCTCTGGGGGTCTGAGGACACGTCAGAGCCGTCCCTGAGGATGCTCCTGGGACCTGCTCTCTCCAGGAGCCCGGGACGTGTCAGCCCCTCCTGTCTGGGTGAAAGGCTCTGCACTTCAGTGAAGTAAGGATAGTAGTCATCCCAAAGGGCTTCTAAGGAAGATTTCTGCTCCCCTACTGCTGACCACTCCTGTGGCTGGGAGCCAGGGGCTTCCTTCAGCATCCTAGGCTCACTGCCCTCCCAGAGCCTGCTTCCCAGGGCTAGGTCTTTTGCATGACCCTCAGGAGCCTCTGGGCATCCAGAGCTCCTGTGCTGACCTTTCAGTGTCACAGCCGCCTGCATCTGAGCAGGGAGGCTGCATCTGAAGCTGTGCCACAGGCTCTCAGTCTAGCTGGCTGCTGTGGACTATAGGGAGGATCGAGGAACAGGAATAAGCAGGAGAACCCCACGCTGGCTCTTCAGATGATGCAATAAGGCAGGCAACCTGAGGAGCCTGTGGCAAGGACTCAGGAGAGCGACTGAGTACTGCGTCCTAAAGCCCGGCAGTGGTTATTTGGAAGGGAGTCCACTCATGTTTCCCAGGAAACAGGGAATCACCGTAGAGATATTTCATGGGAATCTAAGCACAGGGAGATCAGCTTCAAAAGAGCAGAAATCCGTGCAGACTACACTGATTCTGTCTTTCCCGCATCTCTCTATCGTCTCACTCTCTCCCACTCCAGCTTACAATCACTCTTCCTGCCCATCTGCTCTGTTCTCTCTCCAGCAGCTTGTTTTATCCACACTTCTTGCTCTGTCTTAACCGACAGATACTATCTTTTGAAGGCTCCTTTTCCTGATTCAGAATGAATCAAGACAGAAATCAGATCGGCCCCTCTCAAGCCACAGCTCCAGCCATGCCAAGTTGGACGGCTTCCAGTGAGAGGCCCCACCTGGTCCAACCCCCTGCATTCACTTAGGAGTTATGGGGCGGATCCCCTTAGGGGGCCGTGGTGTAGAAGCAATGATTGGCAGCCTGCAGAGGTCTCCGTACCCTGCCCCGTGTTGAGGGTTTAAGTGAGGTGAGAACCAAGGAAGACAATATATCGGGTATTCAAAATTCCCATCAGAGACATTCCTATAAGGTGATGCGAGACTTCCGTGGTATTTTAAGCCAGGTTCCCAGTGATTGCATTCTGCCTGGCAGAGACTGCAGGCATATGGCCACCAGGAACTATGGTGGTGTGTGTGAGTGGGTGACCAATGGCACTACAGAATGCCGAAGACCGTTTCTGCTGCTCTCACCCTGAACTCTGCAAGCCCCTGTGCAGCCTCCCCTGGGCAAGGCTGGCCCATCAACGGCTCCATCTGCAGCACCCCTGCAATGCAACCAAGGCCCAGCTCACGGTCCAGGGAGGCTCCCAAGTGCTGTTTGAGTTGGACTCCATAGTCTCTCTGAGGGAATCCTGGGAAGGAGTGTAAAATGATTCCAGATCCCTGATTTTCTGCAGTATGATGGGAGCATTCCTCTGAGCCTCTTCTGATGCTGTTGGCCACATTCTCTGGTCAGTTTTACTTCCCTGGGTAATTTTTGGCCGAAGTGGTTCAGAGGGGTCATGAGGCTGTGCTAACAAAGGCTCTCCAGGGGGCAGGGACTGAGCTGGCTCCTGCTTACACAAATGGAAAAACTGGGAGGTCATTTGGCTCTTACAAAATGCATAGTATCCCTCCAAGAAGACTGCTGATTTCCAGCTAACCACTAAGGGCTGAAGAATGCATTCCAAGCCGGCTTTAGCAATTGCCATAGAAATTGCCTAGTAACTGGTGGCAGCAGCTTGATTTTGAGAACACCCCATTTGAATAGCTTGCTGAGTGACTGAAAGGAAGATGACCTTGAACTACTTTTGTTGTGATTTCAGGTGCCTTTAAGACAAAAGGCAGAGGGCAGGATGGCAAAAGAAATGCAGTGAGGTCATCTGTGAGGGTAACAGCTTCCTATCAACTGACCAGGTCCCTCTTCAAGCAGCACGGATCACTGGGCTCTATGGTCTTCTCAAGGTCAGTGCAGGCTATTGTTGGAAATTCCATAATATAAGGTAGAAATGGGGCACAGGCTTTCAGGAGGTGGGCTTTTCCCCCCTTACCTTCTGGGCATCTCGGAGGCCCTGACCAATCCCAAGAGCTGCAGCACCCCATCCCTCCAGGTGCCTGGGCCGTGGGGACCCATCTTAAGCCTGGGCTGCACGAGAGGCCTGACACAGGATAAGGCCTCCCTGACCTCCTCGGCTCCCACAGGGATCAACTTAGCCACCAGGAGGCTGGACCTTCCCTCACCCTATTAGTTACTTGAGTTAAACCTGACAACATTTAAAGGCTGCAGGACATCGGAATGGAGCAGACTGACCACACTTTATCATTTCTCTACTGTGTTTTGAATTTTCACTATTAGTATCCTCATGGTAAATGCTATGGGCACACAGTGTCTTTTCCTTAAGATAGAATCCCCAAAGTGAAAAATGGGGGCGAGGAATATAAGAATGTTGACGACTCTTGCCAAGTTACTTTCCAAAGTATTTGTGGCACTTTACAATGTCACCATCGATGTAGGAGAGTACCAATTTCACAATTTCACCCTGGTTTCCTCTGGGTGTTATGATTTTCAAGATATTTTTCTAATGCAGTAGTTAAAAATATATAGTTGGACCTCTCATCTGTAAACTCAACCAACTGTAGACTGAAAACACTGAGGAAAAAATATTAAAAACAATAGAACACGGCTGGATACAATGGCTCCCGCCTGTAATCCTAGCACTCTGGGAGGCCAAGGCAGGTGGATTGCCTGAGCTCAGAAGTTTGAGACCAGGTGAAGCAAAGCAAAACTCTGTCTCTACAAAATAGAAAAAAAAAAAAAATTAGCAGGGCATGGGCTGAGACAAGAGGATCGCCTGAGCCTGACAGTTTGAGGGTGCTGTGAGCTGTGATGCCACTGCACTCAACCCCAGGACGACTGAGTGAGACTGTCACACATATTCCCCAAAAAACAAGCAAACAAACAAAATAGAACAATAAAAAAACACACAATTTTAAAACAATACTTTTTTTTTTTTTTTTTTGTGGTTTTTGGCCGGGGCTGGGTTTGAACCCGCCATCTCCGGCATATGGGACCGGCGCCCTACTCCTTGAGCCACAGGCGCCTCCCTAAAACAATACATTTTAATGACTATTTACTTAGCATTTATGTTGTGTTAGGTTATTACAATTAATGTAGTGATGAGTTAAACTGTCTATGAGAGGATGTGGTTAGGTTATGTGCAAATACTATCTCATTTCATATCAGGGACTTGAGCGTCTCTGGATTTTGGTATCTGAGGGAGGTCCTGGAACCAATTCCTAAGGATAGCAATGAATGACTATACAACCTCATCAATATTTCAAGTTGCATTTCTTGGATTACTAGCGAGACTGAATATTTTCTATCTTTTTTTTATTTACTATATTTTCCCTTTACTGAAGTATCTTTTTCCATCCTTTGTCAACACATCTGTTAGGAGTTCAGTGGATTTTTATAACTATATCTGAGATGAATGCTTTGTGATATTTGCCCTGCGTATAGCATAACCTCACTTGGAAGGCAGCTATGCTCACCACTAGACCACCAACACTTGGACCACCAAAACACCAGCCTCGCTTGGATGGCTAATGGACCATTGAAATTTCAGATGTCAAGATGGAACCCTAGATTTTTTCCCCTAAACCAGCTGTACCTCCTCTGGTCTTCCCCATCTTTGTAAATGGTACTGCAATTAAGCCCAGCCCCAAACCCAAGAGTCCTCCCTGATCACTCTTTTACCCTCACCCCACACATCTCACCCACCAGCCAGTCTCCAGCCTATGCCTGGTGACCATTCACCACACAGCCCTGTTTCCTTCTTTGAGGCATCTTCTCCAATCTGCTATTACCTTGCTTCTTCATTCATGTTCTTCTTGGTGGTTTCATCCCTTCTGGAGTCTAGCACATAGCTCCATGAGGTCAGGAACCATGGCAAGTTAGGCAGAACGTGTCTGCCTAACCTCTCATTGCCAGTGCCCAATGCAATGTCCGTCTCTTAGTGGGAGCTCAGTAAGTACATGTGGAATGAAAAACTGAATGAACTGTGCCTTTTTATTTACTAATGTGTTTATTTTCAAGACAGCGTCTCACTCCGTCACCAGGTTGGAGTGCAGTGGTGCGATCATAGCTCTCGGCAGCCTCAGACTCCTGGGCTGAAGGGATCCTTCTGCCTCAGCCTTCCAAGTAGCTAGGACTATAGGCACACACCAGAACACTCGGCTTATGTTTCTTTTTTACAGATGGGATTTTGGTGTATTGCCCAGGCTGGCCTCAAGCTCCTGGCCTCCAAGGAACTTCCCACCTCAGCCTTCTGAAGGATTGCAGGCTTGAGCAACCACATCCAGCCCCTTTTAACCTACTTCAATTCATATAAAGGAGACCACAAGGCATAGAGTCAGAGCAGGGTTAGGGAAATCCAGTCCTGGGTATAAAGTGGAGCTCTGCCACTTACCATGGGAGCTGGGCAAGTTACTTAACATCTGTATGCCTCAGCTTACTGAGCTTTAAAAATAAGAATAAAGGGGCGGCGCCTGTGGCTCAGTCGGTAGGGTGCCGGCCCCATATACCGAGGGTGGCGGGTTCAAACCCGGCCCCGGCCAAACTGCAACCAAAAAATAGCCGGGCGTTGTGGCAAGCGCCTGTAGTCCCAGCTACTCGGGAGGCTGAGGCAAGAGAATCGCTTAAGCCCAGGAGTTGGAGGTTGCTGTGAGCTGTGTGAGGCCACGACACTCTACCGAGGGCCATAAAAGAGAGACTGGTTATAATAAAGCACTCAATAAACATCAAACCTATTCAGCATTTTTTTTTTTTTTTTTTGTAGAGACAGAGTCTCACTTTATGGCCCTCGGTAGAGTGCCGTGGCCTCACACAGCTCACAGCAACCTCCAACTCCTGGGCTTAAGCGATTCTCTTGCCTCAGCCTCCAGAGCAGCTGGGACTACAGGCGCCCGCCACAACGCCCGGCTATTTTTTGGTTGCAGTTTGGCCGGGGCCGGGTTTGAACCCGCCACCCTCGGTATATGGGGCCGGCGCCTTACCGACTGAGCCACAGGCGCCGCCCCTCAGCATTTCTTTATAATGTTTTTCCTCTGTAGTTTCAAGGCTTAGAAGTCATTCTCTTATTTTTTTTATTTTTAGAGACAGAGTCTCACTGTACCGCCCTCAGTAGAGTGCCGTGGCGTCACACGGCTCACAGCAACCTCTAACTCTTGGGCTTAAGCAATTCTCTTGCCTCAGCCTCCCGAGCAGCTGGGACTATAGGCACCTGCCACAGCGCCCGGCTATTTTTTGGTTGCAGTTTGGCTGGGGCTGGGTTTGAACCCACCACCCTCGGTATATGGGGCCGGCGCCCTGCTCACTGAGCCACAGGCGCCGCCCGTCATTTTCTTATTTTAATTAAAGCCCTAATTAATATTAAATTGCATTTTCCTTTTGTGCTCATGACATGCTTTTACAAATACCTTCTTAAAATGTTTACCCTTTAATTAATTTGGATCTTATTTTCATATATTAAATAAAATGAACGTCTAAATGGTATTAGTACCCTTGTTGACAAAGCTGTCCCATTTGTTATGCTTTCTTTATCACACACCAGATATATAATGGGGTGTATTTTTATATATAATGGGGTGTATTTTCTGGCTTTTGAGTCTTTCTCTGCCCTTTCTGGGTTGGGGCTATGCTGTCACACTGAGCAGGTCAGCTGCCCAGCCTTGGTCTGAGTCATGGAAGAGTCTCACATTCTCCAGATTCAGAAACTCAATGTCCATTTGACACCTGTGTTTGTTCTAGTTCCAACCCCTCACATGGCTACATACCCTTTTTGCCTTTGGGTTTCTGGAGACACAAGTACATCCTGATATAAATGTCCTCTTTTTACTTACGCCAACTTAAACAGACTTCTGTATCGTGTGACTAAAAGAATCTACAGGTAAACTTCACCTTTATAAAGATCCAAGGAATATCCCCAGCCAATGAGGCCACGTTCCTACATGCCACAGAGATTAAAGTGCTGTCCCTACCATGTCGACAGAAAGTTATCTGCAAAACCCGGGAAACCCTTTAAGACGTCTGCACACCAGGCCAGATACATACACCCTGCCATTGTCTGCATGGTAGTTTGTGCCCCCGCACTGTGCTCGCAGATTCAGACAAATCCAAGAAGGCAGGCTATCTCTGACCTGTTCAAGTTCAACAAGCTGTGGTAAGACCAAAGACATAGTGTGTATGGGGCAGCACCTGTGGCTCAGTGAGTAGAGCGCCGGCCCCATATACCAAGAGTGGCGGGTTCAAACCCAGCCCCAGCCAAACTGCAACAAAAAAATAGCCGGGCGTTGTGGCAGGCGCCTGTAGTCCCAGCTACTCGGGAGGCTGAAGCAAGAGAATCACCTAAGCCCAGGAGTTGGAGGTTGCTGTGAGCTGTGACGTCACAGTACTCTACCAAGGGCAATAAAGTGAGATTCTGTCTCTCTTCTTTTTTTTTTTGACTCCATTTCTCTCTAAAAAAAAAGAAAAAGAAAAAGAAATAGTGTTTATGTGAAAGTACTTGCAAACTAAACGTGAAAATATATTGTTATATTACCTTGTTCCATTCCAAAAAGGATGTGAAGTAGCATACAAATTAGATACTAATGACAAAATTCAAAAATAATTTTTAAAATATGTCTGAGGATCTAACTGTATCAGAAGGTTATCATTAAGAATATCAATAATGGGGCGGCGCCTGTGGCTCAAGGAGTAGGGCACCGGTCCCATATGCCGGAGGTGGTGGGTTCAAACCCAGCCCCGGCCAAAAAAAAAAAGAATATCAATAATGGCAGCGCCCGTAGCACAATGGTTATGTGGCCGGCCACATACACTGAGGCTACCAGGTTCAAACCTGGCCCAAGCCAACTAAACAGCAATGACAATTGCAACCAAAAAATAGCCGGGCATTGTGGCAGGTACCTGTAGTCCCAGCTACTTGGGAGGCTGAAACAAGAAAATCGGTTAAGCCCAAGAGTTTGAGGTTGCTGTGAGCTGTGACGCCACAGCATTCTACCTAGGGCAACAAAGTGAGACTCTGTCTCAAAAACAAAGAATATCAATATCAGTTCTCAACCTACAAAAGTGCTAAGACAGTGCCCTGACCCTGGATTATATCCCACTCCTTGTTTTGTTTTAAAGATCCTTGATAGTAGCTTGGTTTTGCAGAGTGCACTTGGCTTTTGCTTTGGGGGGTATTTGCCATTTGACCCTCTTTTTCAGACCTTAAGTTTCTTTTCTTTTTTTTTTTTTTGTAGAGACAGAGTTTCACTTTATGGCCCTCGGTAGAGTGCCGTGGCATCACACAGCTCACGGCAACCTCCAACTCCTGGGCTTAAGCGATTCTCTTGTCTCAGCCTCCCAACTAGCTGGGACTACAGGCGCCCGCCACAACACCTGGCTGTTTTTGTTGTTGTTGTTGCAGTTCGGCCAGGGCTGGGTTTGAACCCGCCACCCTTGGTATATGGGGCTGGCGCCTTACCGACTGAGCCACAGGTGCTGCCCTCAGACCTTAAGTTTCTAAGAGAAAGCCTGTTAAAGTAAGTGTACCATGGGATCCAGCTACAGTTAGTTTTCTGTCCTAGAAAAGGGAAGAGAGCCGAGGAGAGGGAAAAGAAAGGCTGACAGGATAGAGTGAGCTGACAGCCTGTGACTTACCACCTCCAGGCAGAGGGAACAGTGACTCAGCCGGATGCTCCATCTAGGCAGGAAAACCGTCCAAACTTGCGCATTTCCCATCAGCCCTGCACCTGCTGGGATCTCCTGGCTGGCATGGACTCTGCAGTCACCTGGTGTCCCCAGCACAGGACACCCTGGGGCCTTTTTCCAACTCATTCAGATGCCAGAGGGTGTGGCCATTTTCTGGCTACAGAGAGAACTAATAACAAAAGTTGCTCCACCTTCCATGTGCAGCGCTCAAAGCATTTCTAAATGCTTACGCACCACTCAGAGGTCTTGCATAAGCACAAGGTCAAGTCCTTTTGATTTATGTTCCATAAGGCACAAGCCAAAACTCAGGTGGTACCTGTGGCTCAAAGGGGTAGGGCACCAGCCCCATATGCCAGAGGTGACAGGTTCAGACCCAGCCCTGGCCAAAAACCACACAAAAAAAAAAAAAAAAAAAAGAAAGTGAAAACTCTGACTTTTTGACACCCACTTGGTGCTGATCCACACGTACTGCTGGCCTGTCCCAGGCACTGCTTGTCTTGGCCACTCAATCCAGGGACCTCTTTCAGGAAGACTCCTGGGGTTGTCACATCTCCATCTGTTCCCTGCCTCCGTTTTCTGGGAGGTGACACTAGGGAAACCCACCTCAATGTGTGCACAGGACAGTGAAGACCCAGAGGATGTGCTAGGAACACTGCAAATATTAAAAAATTAAGCTAGAGGTGCAGAAACATCTTTCTGGTTCCAATCAGGAAATCCCTCCTGTCCCGTCCTCTTTCCTCTCAGAGGCTCACCAACTAGTAGATACTTCCGATGGAACAGGCAAAACAGTTTTTTCCTGTTACTCACCATATCCAATTTAAAACAGCTTCTGCCAGCAGCAGACAGCCTGTATTTATCAGGAAACACTGGTCCCTTTGCCTTTACCACCTGCTTATTCAAACATTTAGAGCAATAATTTACATATACCCCATTAGGAGTCCTCCTCAATTCAAAGAAGTTGCTGCCAGAGGAGATCTTTTTTCCATTACCCAGAGATTTGGTTGACAATGATTGGGTCTTCCAGGAAAGAAAAAGCAAGTGCTGATGGGTTTGTGTGCATGTCTCAAACTTGTTCCCATCCTATGGTTAAATGCCAGTTGAAAGCTAAGTCTACAATAGGCCAAATAATTCATCTCCAAATTAAATTTTCTACAGCTCTCTCTGTGTGCATGATGATACGGGAATTGTCAAGGTAAATTGTTCATGCCTGTACTTTAGCACAAGTCTCAGATTCCCTAAATCTAATCAGCCTGTGGAATATCCGGATAACTCAGGCAGAAATTGATTGATTTAACAAACACTTTGTGAGTAGCTATTGCCTGCTACAGACCATGACAGCCTTTGATCACAGGAATTCCTAATCATTTCTCATCTGGGTTTTCCTAAGGAGACTTGGCTCTAAGAAGCTCTTAAACCTCTTAAATAATCCTGGGTCTCTTTGCAGTGGTTCTCAACCTTCCTAATGCTGCAATGTATTTTCATTGTTAAAAAAGGTGTCACGGGGCGGCGCCTGTGGCTCAAGGAGTAGGGCGCCAGTCCCATATGCCAGAGGTGGCGGGTTCAAACCCAGCCCCAGCCAAAAATCACAAAAAAAAAAAAGGTGTCACGACCCACGAGTTGAGAACCTCTGCTTTAGAGAATCAGATTTTTCAGCTAAGACTCTTCCCACCTATATGAGACTCTTCCTTTGAAAGCCACAGAGAGAAAAGGGAGAAAGAGGACCTGGGGCCCCTTTCCTCCTTGAGCCAGCTCCCCACATTGAGTTTCCCAGAGCCACTAAGGAAGCTTCTCTTGGTCATGATGCACCCTGGGTTTTAGTTCTTTTGGGAGGAGCAGATATAATGACCTGAATCTGGGAACACACAAATGGGAAGACACAGTGTTCCATGGTGCTGTGGAGGCCACATGTCCTTTTCCTTCGCTGATGTTTTCAAGTGTTTGCATGATGGCATAATCCTCCACCAATGATCCTTATGGCTTTAGGTATCTTTTTGCTATGTAATAAACAATCCCAAAGCTCAGTGGCTTAAAACAACAAGGATTTTTGATTTCTCTCAATTCTGTGGATTGGCTGGGCTCAGCTGGGAAGTTCTTCTGTTCTGCATTGAGTAGACTGAGGTCACTCCCATAGCTGCATTTAGCTTGGAACTTGGCTGGGGCTGGAATGCCCAAGATGGTTTCACTTACATGTCTGGGGTGGCTTACGGAGCAGGGAGCTGGCTGAGCTTTCCCTCTAACACAGCCTCTCCTCCTTCAGTGGTCTGGCTTGATCTTATGTACATGGTAGCTAAATCTCCAAAGGCCAAAAACAGACATTCTCAGATCTTGTCAGTCATGAGCCTGGAACTTGCAAAGCATCACTTCCTTCTCATTCTTTCAATCAAATCAAGTCAAAAAGTTACTCCCGGTTCAAGGGAAGGGAGGGTAGATTGCACCTCTATATCGGAGAAGTTGTGTGTGATGATAGGAAGGGAGAAATTTTTGATGCCATCATTGAAAACAATTTACCACATTAATGAGATAAAGGAAATCAGCAAAGGGCTCGATTTTGTGTGGCTCAGAAACATACAAACTACTGTGTTTTTAATGTTGAAATTATCTCATGTAGATCTCTTGTGAGGTTTCAAGAAAAACATGTAGAACTAACTCCATTTTATTCGCTACAGTACATTCTCATTAAAATTAAGCTTGTCAAAGTGAATACAATGACAGACAGCAGGACACTAGTTGACTGAAAGGTTTATTAAGGGAGGGAAGGGACAAGGGTTGAAAGCCAGGGGGCACGGTTTTGGGGATGATGGAAGCATTCTAAATCTTGAATATGAGTGGTTATACAAATGTATACGTGTGTTAAAATTCTCGAACTGTACGTTTAAAACAGTGCATTTTATTTATTTATTTTTTTTGTAGAGACAGAGTCTCACTTTATGGCCCTCGGTAGAGTGCCGTGGCATCACACAGCTCACAGCAACCTCCAACTCCTGGGCTTAAGCAATTCTCTTGCCTCAGCCTTCCGAATAGCTGGGACTACAGGCGCCCGCCACAACGCCCAGCTATTTTTTGGTTGCAGTTCAGCTGGGGCGGGGTTTGAACCCACCACCCTCAGTATATGGGGCGGGCGCCTTACCGACTGAGCCACAGGCGCCGCCCAAAACAGTGCATTTTAGAGCCAGGCACAGTGGCTCACTCTGTAATCCTAGAACTTTGAGAGGCCAAGGCAGGAAGATTACTTGAGGCCAGGAGTTCAAGACCAACTTGAGCAAGAACAAGACTCCTTCTCTACCAAAGGATAGAAAAATTAGCTGGATAAGGTGGCACATGCCTGAAATCCCAGCTACTTGGGAGGCTGAGGCAGGAGGATCACTTAGGCGGCACCGTGGCTCAGTGGGTAGGGCGCTAGCACCATATACCGAGGGTGGCGGGTTCAAACCCGGCCCTGGCCAAACTGCAACAAAAAAATAGCCGAGCATTGTGGTGGGCACCTGTAGTCCCAGCTACTTGTGAGGCTGAGGCAAGAGAATCGCCTAAGCCCAGGAGTTAGAGGTTGCTGTGAGCTGTGACTCCACTACACTCTACTGAGGGTGATAAAGTGAGACTCTGTCTCCACAAAAAAAAAAAAAAAAAGAAAGAAAGGAGGATCACTTCATTCCAGGAGTTTGAGATTGCAGTGTGCCACTCTGCACTCTAGGCCCACCAATAGAATAAGACCCTGTCTCTCTCTCTCTCTCTCTCTCTCTCTCACACACACACACACACACACACACACACACACACACACACTTCAGTGCATTTTTTATTGTATGTAAATTCTACCTCAATGGAGTGGATTCCAAAAAGTTAAAGAGTATCTACTGTGACCCTTCGGAAAGGCTACGTTTGAAATGTGGTTAAATAAAGTTGCTGATAGGGGTATACTATATTTACAAACAATAGCAAATTCCTTTGGGGAGGGAAAGGAAGCAAAGAGCTAAAGGGGATGTTTTGTTAGTTCTAAAGCAGGATGCAGGTTGTCCTTCTGCTGTAATTGTACTTTGAAACATTTGCTATCATTTTTTAGAATGTTGAGTAGGGGATTCTTGGTGTTTCATAGATTATTGAAGAGTGACTACATCCTGTTTCCTTGGGTTTAGGAAGGGCTGGGGTCATCTCAAAGCAGAAACAAACAAAATGTGTGGGTCACTAGTATTGGACCATTTTGGAATTAAAATGGAGCCAGCAGGGGAGAAAACTAATTGGTGTCCTTTTACAGATTGCCCCAGGGCTCTCCTAGTTTTAGGAGTCAAGATCCTGCAAGTAGTCTGCTTTATGTGGGGTCTAAACCATGTCAAGAATTATCTGAGGAATAAAGTGGGTAGATGAGTGTGTTAAAGTCTGTCTGTCAAATGCATCCCTCGTGGACACATGGAGACAGGACCCGGGACTGCCAAGCTCTGAGACCCAGTTCTGGGGAAACAGACTGTCTTGAACAGACAGGAAAGTGAACAATGTTTAGATTTTTCTCCAGGAGTACAGAGACCGGCCAAGAATGCCCATGGTGAAAGAGCAATAAACTTGCTTCAATAATAGGAAAGGACAGGGACCCTCCCCACAGGGAGTGAATTGAGTGGCTGGGGACAGGGGGACATCACCTGGTGAGTCTTGGTTGGGAAGGACAGCTCTTGGTCTCCTGATTGCTCCTGTATACCTAGTGGATGGGACCCAGAGCTGCAATGTAGATCTTCTTTAAAGATCTGGTTTTTTGAGATAGCTTTGCTCTGTTCCACAGACTAGAGTGCAGCTGTGGCATCATCATAGTTTGCTGTACCCTCAAGCTATCCTGTCTCAGCCTCCCAAGTAGCTGGGACTACAGGCACCCACCACGATGCCTGGCTAATTTTTCTTTCTTTTGTTTTTTTGCTGTTTTTGGCCGGGGCTAGGTTTGAACCAGCCACCTCCGGCATACAGGGCGGGCCCCCTACTCCTTTGAGCCACAGGCACCACCCTAATTTTTCTATTTTTAGTAGAGACGGGGTCTCACTTTTGCTCAGCCTGGTCTCTTGAGCTTCTGACCTCAAGAGATCCTCCAGACTGGCGGCGCCTGTGGCTCAACGGGTAGGGTGCTGGCCCCATATGCTGAGGGTGGCGGGTTCAAACCCAGCCCCGGCCAAACTGCAACAAAAAAATAGCCGGGCGTTGTGGCGGGCGCCTGTAGTCCCAGCTACTCGGAGGCTGAGGCAGGAGAATCGCCTAAGCCCAAGGATTTGGAGGTTGCTGTGAGCTGTGTGACGCCACGGCACTCTACCGAGGGCGATAAGGTGAGACTCTGTCTCTACAAAAAAAAAAAAAAAGAGATCCTCCAGACTGAGCCCACAGTGCCGGGATTATAGTCATGAGCCACCACCTAGCCTAAAGACTCCTCTTTATTTTATTTTATTTTTTTATTAAATCATAGCTGTGACTCCTCTTTAAATGAACATGCACTGGGAAAACAAGCATTAAACAGAAATTACTCTTTCGTAAGAGCTCACTGTATCCACATCAGCAATGATTTCAATTTATTGCAGTCATATCAGCAAAGCACAATTAACACAGACCACTGGTTTTTGCAGCACACTGGGCAGTAATCCTCGTTTCTATCGGAATTCTACTTGAACTTCTTTTTTTATTGTTGGGGATTCATTGAGGGTACAATAAGCCAGGTTACACTGATTGCAATTGTTAGGTAAAGTTCCTCTTGCAATCATGTCTTGCCCCCATAAAGTGTGACACACACCAAGGCCCCATCTACTTGAACTTTTTTTTTTTTTTTTTTTTGTAGAGACAGAGTCTCACTTTATGGCCCTCGGTAGAGTGCCGTGGCCTCACACAGCTCACAGCAACCTCCAACTCCTGGGCTTAAGCGATTCTCTTGCCTCAGCCTCCCGAGTAGCTGGGACTACAGGCGCCCGCCACAACGCCCGGCTATTTTTTGGTTGCAGTTTGGCCGGGGCCGGGTTTGAACCCGCCACCCTCGGTATATGGGGCCGGCGCCCTACTCACTGAGCCACAGGCGCCGCCCTCTACTTGAACTTTTAATTAGTAGGGTCAGGCCCAGAGGAGAATCTCTCTGGGGCTAAACTCTCCAGTGTAATAAATAAAGCACATATACCATCAAGGAAGGGAGAATGGGTCCACCACACGACAGCTTTCCATTTCCCTTTCTAAGGGCTCAGTGTAAAAGATCAGTGTTTCCTAACTGTAATTTCCTCATCAATTAATGTCCTTATCCCTCCTCTGCGTCAAAATGTAACTATTGATACTGATTTCTCAGGAAATTGTTCTGCTGAAGGGATTTTGGCAAGAATCTGATCGAGTACTTCTATATTGATTTCTATTAAATTATAAATTATTGACAAGGTCTTACTTGTACCTTCCTAAAGGCTTTTGAAGTAGGACATTTTAGTCTGAAGCCATAGGAATAAAAATGACTAAGAGTAGATTTCAGGCAATGGTAATCAGAAAACCCCTCCCCAATAATATTGTGGAAGGAAAAGTGTTCCTGGGGCCAGCATTCTTCCAAAGGAGCCATCCTTGCACTTACAAGATCCAAGAAAACTCATAAATATCATCCCTGCAGGGTGTGGGAGTGTTCAGCTACGTGGATTTGATTTTATAGCAGCTACAATTCCTATGCCTTCCTGAACTTCCCCCTTTTTTTTTCAATGCTCTCTACATCTCAAAATCCTCAATTTAATATTTAATTCTGTGGTCAGTGTTCTTGGTTCAGTGTCTCAAAAGCATACTCAGAAGTAAAGGCGCAGGATAAAAATTTCATGTACGGAGACATTCACACACTCCTTCTGGTTTCCAAAGTGCTTATGAACTGTCAAGTGACTCAGAAATACCAAGGACTAATCCTGATAGAGTCCAGAGGGAAAGGATGACTTCATCTGAAGCTGACCTGAGGGAGAAGGCACATCTGTCATCTCCTTGAACGTGTTCCAGGATGAGAACGAGCTCCTGGAAGCGGCCTGTGTGTCAAGGCTCAGCTCACTTCTGGCTCCTCCTCCCTGAGTGCTCCTGGCCCAGACTCTGGGGGAGGAAGAGGCAAGTGGAGGAAACTTCAGGCCCTTCAGGCCAAACTGAAATGGGAACTGGCCGCACCTCAGGAAACTGAATGTTGCTTCTAGCACTTTCCTCACCTGCGTCTGAGAAAACTGTGTCACTTGTCCCTTACAGCCCCCAGAGAGGTCCTTTTGTGCCCCCGCAAAACACCTTGTTGGCACTCATTCCTCACATACTGTCTGGGCTTGGTCCCCCTCCATGGCCACTCAAGGCTTCAGGAGGACCAGCTGTTCTGTGGTTGCCTTGACGCTTTGCAGCTGCAACCGTGAACTAATGTGCACTTGGCCTTCTGTTTCCTAATCTTTCTGAACTGTTCTGCCTGGCTAGACAGGCAAAATGCCTCATCTTCTAGCACTAAAGTCGACAGGCTGCTGCCACACCATCAGGTGACATATCAGTCAGAATTCTTTTTTTTTGGCCGGGGCTGGGTTTGAACCCGCCACCTCCGGCATATGGGACCGGCGCCCTACTCCTTGAGCCATAGGCGCCGCCCTCAGTCAGAATTCTTAGTGGCAAATGAAAGAATCCACAGTCCAAGATTAAGTCACAAACCATTTTATTGATGGACATGGGCGGCTCACAGAATTTCCAGGAAGGCCAGAAAATCAAGCCTACAGGCTCTTCAGCCTGAAACGGTGTCCAAATCATCTTCCCACCTCTGCTGAGTGTAGGTGCTGAGATGGGAAACTACTAACAAGATGCCCTGCTGCCCCGAGCTCTCTCTTTTTTTCTTTTCTTTTTTTTTTTTTTGAGACAGAGTCTCACTTGGTCACCCTTGGTAGAGTGCTGTGGCATCTTAGCTCACAGCAACCTCAATCTTTTGTGTTCAAGCGATTCTCTTGCCTCAGCTTCCCAGGTAGCTGGAACCATAGGCACCTGCCACAGTGCCCAGCTGTTTTTTTTAAAGACGGGGGCGGGGGGGTCTCACTCTTGCTCAGGTTGGTCTCGAACTCATGAGCTCAAGCAATTTACCTGTCTCAGCCCAAGTGCAGCAATTTACCTGTCTAATCCCAAGTGCTGGGATTACAGGCATGAGCTACCAAGCGCAAGCGCCCCTGAGATCTCAATTGCTGCTTCACAGCCCAGAGGAGAGGATTCCTCTGAGGGTCTTCCCATAAAGGAGTATCTCAGGGGAGGAGCTCATGTCTCATACTCAGGTCCTAACCACAAGGGATCTTGGGAAATGTAGTCCAGCCTAAAAGGTCCTAAAAATAAGAAAGTTATTTATTAAGGGCGGCGCCTGTGGCTCAGTCGGTAAGGCGCCGGCCCCATATACCGAGGGCAGCGGGTTCAAACCCGGCCCCAACTGAACTGCAACCAAAAAATAGCCGGGCATTGTGGTGGGCGCCTGTAGTCCCAGCTACTCGGGAGGCTGAGGCAAGAGAATCGCTGAAGCCCAGGAGTTGGAGGTTGTTGTGAGCTGTGTGATGCCATGGCACTCTACCGAGGGCTATGAAGTGAGACTCTGTCTCTACAAAAAAAAAAAAAAAAAAAAAGAAGAGGCAAAGCCAGACTGTAATTTGGAGGCTTCTATCCCAGGAGGGAAGATGTCTTCCAAGAGTAATAAATGAAAACAATTTAGAAGTCTGTAAGGGTTCAGCACCCAAACCACAATGGTTACAGCTCCAGCCACATACACCAAGGCTGGCGAGTTCGAGCCTGGCCCAGGCAGCTAAAAACAACAATGACAACTGCAACAAGAAAATTGCCAGGCATTGTGGCAGGCGCCTGTAGTCCCAGCTACTTGGGAGGCTGAGGCAAGAGAATCGCTTAAGCCCAAGAGTTTGAGGTTGCTGTGACACATGGCACTCTACCAAGGGCGACATAGTGAGACTCTGTCCCCCCCAAAAAATAAAAAGCAAAAAATAAAAAAAATAAAAAGCAAAAATAGAAGGAAGTCTGTCAGGCCCAGCAGAGCCCCAAAGCATCAGAACTAGGAGCCCCAAAGCATCAGAATTCTGAATGGGAGACACAGGTTAGAATTGAGGTGGGGGCTTTTGGTTATTATAAGAGAAACAAGAGCCAATTCTCTAAATGAAATATTAAAATGTATGGAATTTCCTGGCTGGGCACAGTGGCTCACACCTGTAATTCTGAGAGGCCAAGGTGGGAGGATCACTTGATCTCAGGAATTCCAGACCAACCTAAGCAAGAGTGAGACTCTGTGCTAAAAGTAGAAAGATTAACAAGGCATTGTGGCAGGGGCCTATACTCCCAGCTACTTGGAAAGCTGAGGCAAGAGGATTACTTGAGCCCAGGAGTTTGAGGTTGCTGTGAGCAAGGCTGAGCCACAGCACCCTAGCCTAAGTAGCAGAGTGAGACTCTGTCTCAAAAAAAAAAAAAAAAAGAAAAACAATTGTATATAAAACCACAGCATGGTACCCCATGATTGCATTAATGTACACAGCTATGATTTAGTTAAAAAAAATAATAATAATTTAAAAAAAAATTTACAGGGCGGCGCCTGTGGCTCAGTCGGTAAGGTGCCGGCCCCATATACCGAGGGTGGTGGGTTCAAACCCGGCCCTGGCCAAACTGCAACCAAAAAATAGCCGGGCGTTGTGGCGGGCGCCTGTAGTCCCAGCTACTCGGGAGGCTGAGGCAAGAGAATCTCTTAAGCCCAGGAGCTGGAGGTTGCTGTGAGCTGTGTGAGGCCACGGCACTCTACCCAGGGCCATAAAGTGAGACTCTGTCTCTACAAAAAAAAAAAAAAAAAAAAAAAATTTACAGAATTCCTACAGGGATGCTTTTCATTAGAGTGTAAAATTTAGAGCAGTTAGAACTATCAGATTAAGTGTATGGCACTTAATGCAATGGAAGGTTTCACAAAGTGTGGTTTAAGGATCATCTAAGTGCCTAAGAAGTCAATGGGATGGGGCGGCCCTTGTGGCTCAAGGAGTAGGGTGCTGGGGCCCCATATGCTGGAGGTGGTGGGTTCAAACCTAGCCCCGGCCAAAAACTGCAAAAAAAAAATTAAAGAAGTCAATGAGGTGTTTGCCAAAAAGACAGTCTTGTGCCATGTGCTGGGCCTGCTGACTCAGAACCTCTGAGGGTGGGGCCTGGGTGCCTGCTCTTGTAACTGGCGACTCTTAAAGCTTACAAAGTCTAAATGCTGCCCAAGGTCACACAACCAACTGAGGGTGCAGAGATGGTGGCTTCCTCTGCCTCCCATACAATCTTCAACTTTTTAGGAAGTACCATAGAGGAAGGCAAAGTAGATGAAGACATTTCTAATAGATTTTTTTTTTTTTTTCTGTGTGTGTGGTTTTGGCCGGGGCTGGGTTTGAACCCGCCACCTCCGGCATATGGGACCGGCGCCCTACTCCTTGAGCCACAGGCGCTGCCCATGAAGACATTTCTATTTGGCCTCCTACTATTTTTCTTTTGTTTTAAAAATTTATTTTCATGTCAAGGACTCAAAATGAGAAGAGAAGAAAGGCATTCTTTCTTTCTCACCTGCATGGGCCTCTGTTTCAACCCACTCTCACAGCCTGACTCCTGAGGGAGTCCCTGCCAAGCACCCCTGTAGAATATGTGGTTTCTTGATTCAGCTGGGTCTCCAGGTCTGAATACCCAAGACCAACATTGAGAGCTGAAAATTAGAAACCAGAAGTCCTAGCTGAACCTGAACAGACTAGGACTCCCTGGATTGCCACAGAAATATCAGAACAAAGGAGCTGAACGCCCTCTAGTGGGAGAGAAGATGCTTCCCCGCCCTGGTTAGGAGACGGACTCAGGGCTGACGCTGAGCCCACCCATGAGGCAGTAATCAAAGGTGGTCCCTGGAAGCACCACCTCAAGGTCCCTAACTGACAGTAAAAAGAGGAAAGATGTGCTATAATGTGCTATTGTAATTTCAACATGATTTTAGAATCCACTGCTATAATGTGTTAATACATACAATGTTCTAGTAAGTATTGTCTTCCATCATGTCAGTGAGATTAAGGCCACTACCGGTAAATTCGCAAACATATAACATGTAACCCGTTGAGATATCCAAGAAACCCAGACTCCACACCAAGAATTCCATCTGGGAAGGCTGTTCTCTGGAGAGAAGCACGTAGCTTTGGGACAGGTATTCAGGAGCCATGAAAGAGGAAAGGGACCCCTTGCAAGCCAGGGCTCTAGCCACTATCTAAAGGGGCAGATGTCTTTGCTGAGCAAATTGTCCACCCACCTGAAGTTATCAATTCAGTTACCAATAAAGCCTATCATATATATTTTGAGAAATAAAAAATACAGGTGAATAGTAAAGCTCCTCATAATAGGATTTGAAAGAAGATTGTGACTAAAAGACAGCAGACTTTTCCAGGAAAGGATACACCAAAGAAAGAAAACTACAGATCAATATCCCTCATGAACACTGATGCAAAAATTCTCAACAAAATAAACAAACAAAATTCAACAGCACATCAAATAAATAATTCGCTACGATCAATTGGGTTTCCTCCCAGGGATGAAAGGATGGCTCAACACATGCAAATCAATAAATGTGACTCACCACATAAACAGAATTAAAAACAAAAACCATATGATCATCTTATCAGATGCAGAAAAAGTATTTGATAAAATCAAGTACTCCTTATGATATAATCCCTTGAAACCCAGGCATAGAAGGAACGTACTTCGAAATAATAAAAGCCATATATGATAAACCCACAGTCAACATCGTACTAACTGGGTATAAGTAGAAAGAATTCCCCCTAAGACCTAGAACAAGACAATTATGCCCACTTTCACTACTTCTATTGAATATAGTAGTGGAAGTCCTAGCAATCAGGCAACAGAAAGAAATAAAGGGCATCCAAATAGGAAAAGAGGAGGTCAAACTACCCCTAGGGACCAATGAGATGACCTTATAACTGGAAAACCCTAAATACTACTACAAGAGACTCCTAGAATTGATAAATAAATGCAGTAAAGTCCCAGGTTACAAAATTCATGTACATAAATCAGTAACATTTCTATACACTAGTAACAGCCAATCTGAGAATCAAATCAAGAACTCAATGCCATTTATTAAAAAAATAAAAAAAATCTAGGAATATACTTTGCCAAGAAGGTGAAAGATGTCACAAGGAGAACTGTAAAACACTGATGAAAGAAATAGTTGATGACACAAACAAATCAGGTTATGAATTGAAAGAGTCAATATTTTTAAAATGTCCACACTGCCCAAAGAGATTTACAGATTCATTGCAATCCCCATCAAAACATCAACATCCTTTTTCACAGAAGTAGAAAAAACAATCCTGAATTTCATATTGAATCAAAAAAGAGCCCAGTCGGCACCTATGGCTCAAAGGAATAGGGCACTGGCCCCATATGCTGGAGGTGGCAGGTTCAAACACAGCCCTGGCCAAAAAACTGCAAAAAAAAAAAAAAAGAGCCCAAATGACCAAAGCAATCCTAAGTAAAAAGAATAAAACTGGAAATATTACCCTGATTTCAAATTACATTATAGGCTAAGTCACCAAAACAGTATGGTTCCGGTATAAATGTAGACATATAGATCAATGAAACATAATAGATTACCCAGAAATAAAACCAAATACCTAAAATCAACTGATCTTTGACAAAGCAGACAAAATAAAATACATTGGGGGAAAAGATGCCCTATTTAACAAATGGCACTAGAAAAATCAGAGAGCCTCATCCAGAAGAATGAAACTAAATTCCTTTCTTTACTATACACAAAAATTAACTCAAGATGGATGTAAGACCTGACACCATATAAAATTCTAGAAGAACACCTAGGAAAAACTCTTCTGGATGTTGGTCTGGGAAAAGAATTTATGACTTAGACCCCGAAAACAAATACAACAAAAACAATAAATAAATGAGGCTTAATTAAGCTAAAAAGTTTCTGCACAGCAAAATAAATAACAGAGTAAATAGACAACAGAATGGTAGAAAATGTTTGCAAACTACATGTCCAACAAAGAACTACTATCCAGAATATGCAAGGAACTCAAATCAGCAAGAAAAAAACAAACAACCTCATTAAAAGGACATGAACAGACATTTTTCTTTCTTTTTTTTTTTGTAGAGACAGAGTCTCACTTTATGGCCTTCTGTAGAGTGCCGTGGCCTCACATAGGTCACAGCAACCTCCAACTCCTGGGCTTAAGCAATTCTCTTGCCTCAGCCTCCCGAGTAGCTGGGACTACAGGCGCCCGCCACAACGCCCGGCTATTTTTTGGTTGCAGTTTGGCCTGGGCTGGGTTTGAACCCGCCACCCTCGGTATATGGGGCAGGCACCCTACCGACTGAGCCACAGGCGCTGCCCGAACAGACATTTTTCTAAAGAAGATCTACAAATGGGCAACAAATATATGGAAAAACATTCAATGCCACTAATCATCAGGGAAATGAAAATCAAAATCACAATGACATATTACCTTATCCCTGTCGGAATGGCCATTATTAAAAATTCAAAAAACAATAGATGTTTGCATGGAATCAGTAAAAAGGGAACACTTATTCCCTGTTGGTAGGAATTAAATTAGTACAACCTCTATGAAAAACAACATGGAGATTCCTCAACTAAAAAAAGTAGACCTACCATTCAATCCAGCAATTCCACTACTGGGTGTTTATCCAAAGGAAAGTGAGTCATTGTATCAAAAAGACCAAGGTAGGGCGGCGCCTGTGGCTCAGTGAGTGGGGCGCCAGCCCCATATGCCGAGGGTGGCAGGTTCAAACCCAGCCCCGGCCAAACTGCAACCAAAAAATAGCCGGGCGTTGTGGCGGGCGCCTGTAGTCCCAGCTGCTCGGGAGGCTGAGGCAAGAGAATTGCGTAAGCCCAAGAGTTAAGAGGTTGCTGTGAGCCGTGTGACGCCACGGCACTCTACCTGAGGGCGGTACAGTGAGACTCTGTCTCTACAAAAAAAAAAAAAAAAAAAAAAGACCAAGGTAGGCGGGGCATAGTGGCTCATGCCTGTAATCCTAGCACACTGAGAGTCGGAGGCAGGTGGATAGCTTCAGCTCACGAGTTCCAGACCAGCCTGAGCAAAAGCGAGACCTCGTCTCTACTAAAATTAGAAAAACGGAGGCAAGAGGACCGCTTGAGGCCCAATTAGAGGTTGCTGTGAGCTGTGATGTCACAGCATTCCACCCAGGGCGACACTTGAGACTCTTGTCTCAAAAACAAACAAACAAACAAACAAAAAAAAAACAAAGTACTTATATATTTATCACAGCACAATTCACAATTGCAAAGAATAGAATCAGCCTAAATGCCCATCTGATGAATGGATAAAGAAAATGCATCATGGCCAGTGCCTGTGGCTCAAAGGAGTAGGGCGCCGGCCCCATATACGGGAGGTGGCAGGTTCAAACCTGACCCTGGTCCCTCCCAAAAAAAAAACTGCAAAAAAAAGAAAATGCATCATCTAGTATAATACATACCATGGAGTACTACTCAGCCATAAAAAGAATGAAATAATGTATTTTTCAGCAACTTGGGTGGAACTGGAAACTATAATCCTTTTTTTTTTTTTTTAGTCTCCCAAGTAGCTGGGACTACAGGCGCCCACCACAACACCCGGCTATTTTTCTTTTTTTTTTGTAGAGACAGAGTCTCACTGTACTGCCCTCGGGTAGAGTGCCGTGGCGTCACACGGCTCACAGCAACCTCTAACTCTTGGGCTTACGCGATTCTCTTGCCTCAGCCTCCCGAGCAGCTGGGACTACAGGCGCCCGCCACAACGCCCGGCTATTTTTTTTTGTTGTTGCAGTTTGGCCGGGGCTGGGTTTGAACCCGCCACCCTCGGCATATGGGGCCGGCGCCCTACTCACTGAGCCACAGGCGCCGCCAACCCCGGCTATTTTTTTATTGCAGTTTGGCCGGTGCCCGGTTCGAACACACCACCCTCAGTATATGGGGCCGGTACCCTTCTCACTGAGCCACAGGCACCGCCCTGGAAGCTATAATCCTAAGTGAAGTATCTCAGGAACAGAAAAACAAATATCACATATACTCACTTATAAGCAGGAGCTGAATGATGGGTATACATGGTCACGTAGATTGGTATAATGGATTTGGAGCCTCAGAAAGAAAAAAGGTGAGAGGAGGGTGAAAGATCAAAAACTACCTATTGGGTGTGTGGCCCCTGTGGCTCAAAGGGGTAGGGCATCGGCCCCATGTGCTGGAGGTGGCGGGTTCAAACCCAGCCCTGGCCAAAAACTGCAAAAAAAAAAACCTACCTACTGGGTAACTACGTACACTATTTGGGTGATGGGTTCACTAAAAGCTCTGACTTTGTCACTATACAATTCATCCATGTATCAAAAAGTTATTTGTACCTCTTAAAAGCTATTTGTAGGGCGGCCCCTGTGGCTCAGTGAGTAGGGCGCTGGCCCCATATACCAAGGGTGGTGGGTTCAAACCCAGCCCCAGCCAAACTGCAATCTAAAATAGCTGAGCGTTGTGGTGGGTGCCTGTAGTCCCAGCTACTTGGGAGACTGACACAAGAGAATCGCCTAAGCCCAGAAGATGGAGGTTGCTGTGAGCTGTGTGACTCCATAGCACTCTACTGAGGGGGATAAAGTGAGACTCTGTTGGGCAGTGCCTGTGGCTCAGTTGGTAAGGCACCGGCCCCATATACCGAGGGTGGCGGGTTCAAACCCGGCTCCGGCCAAACTGCAACCAAAAAATAGCTGGGTGTTGTGGCGGGTGCCTGTAGTCCCAGCTACTCTGGAGGCTGAGGCAAGAGAATCGCTTAAGCCCAGGAGTTGGAGGTTGCTGTGAGCTGTGTGAGGCCACGGCACTCTACCGAGGGCCATAAAGTGAGACTGTCTCTACAAAAAAAAAAAAAAAAAAAAGTGAGACTCTGTCTCAAAAAAGAAAAGCTATTTGTACCTTTTTTATTTCAAATCTATTAAAATAAAAAAAATTATTTTAGAAAATGTCTCATCTGGGGCGGCGCCTGTGGCTCAGTGAGTAGGGCGCCAGCCCCATATGCCGAGGGTGGCGGGTTCAAACCCAGCCCCGGCCAAACTGCAACCAAAAAATAGCCGGGCGTTGTGGCGGGCGCCTGTAGTCCCAGCTGCTCGGGAGGCTGAGGCAAGAGAATCGCTTAAGCCCAAGAGTTAAGAGGTTGCTGTGAGCCGTGTAACGCCACGGCTCTCTACCCGAGGGCGGTACAGTGAGACTCTGTCTCTACAAAAAAAAAAAAAAAGAAAATGTCTCATCTGGGCATGATGGCTCATGCCTGTAATCCTAGCATTCTGGGAGACAGAGATGGGTGGATTGCTTGAGCTCGGGAGTTTGAGACCAGCCTGAGCAAGAGCGAGACCCCATCTCTAAAACATAGCAGGGCATTGTAGCGGGCCCTTATAGTCCCAGCTACTTAGGAGGCTGAGGCAAGAGGATCACTTGAGCCCAAGAGTTGGAGGCTGCTGTGACCTATGATGTTCACACCCATCTACCAAGGGTGACAAAGCAAGAATCTGTCTCAAAAAGAAAAATAGGGAGAGAGAAAGTCTCACTCTGTTACCTTGGGTAGAGTGCCATGGCATCGTAGCCTCAGCTTCCTGAGTAGCTGGGACTACAGGCGCCCGCCACAGCACCCAGCTATATTTTTGTTGCAGTTTGGCTGGAGTCAGGTGGGAGTTCAAACCCACCACCCTAGATATATGGAGCTGGCGCCCTACTCACTGAACCACAGGTGCCGCCCTCATGTTCAGGTTTGTCTCAAACTGCTGAGCTCAAGCAATCCACCTGCTTCAGCCTCCCAAAATGCTAGCTAGGATAATAGGCACGAGTTACCACACCTAGCTAAAAAAAATTTTTTTTAAAGAAAAGAGGGTGGCGCCTGTGGCTCAGTGAGTAGGGCGCCGGCCCCATATGCCGAGGGTGGCAGGTTCAAACCCAGCCCCGGCCAAACTGCAACAAAAAAAATAGCCGGGCGTTGTGGCGGGCGCCTGTAGTCCCAGCTGCTCGGGAGGCTGAGGCAGGAGAATCGCGTAAGCCCAAGAGTTAGAGGTTGCTGTGAGCCGTGTGACGCCACGGCACTCTACCGAGGGCGGTACAGCAAGACTCTGTCTCTACAACAACAAAAAAAATAAATAAAAAAAATAAAAAAAGAAAAGACACCAGGCTTTTAATAAAAGTTTAAAAAGTAAAAGTAAATACTACTTCACACCCATTAGGATGACTATCATTGGAGGAAGGAAGGATCACTTGAGGTCAGGAGTTCAAAACCAGCCTGAGCAAGAGTGAGACTCATCCCTACAAAAAACAGAAAAACTAGCCAGGCATGGTAGTACATGCCTGTAGTCCCAGCTACTATGGAGGGTGAGGGAGGATGATCGCTTTGTCTCAAAAGTTAATTAATTGAATAATGAATTAATAATAATAAATTCTGGAGGTGGCTGGTGGTGATAGTTGCACAAGAAAGTGACTGTACTTACTACCATTGAAAACTGCATATTTAAAAATGGTTAAGAAGGATTCCAGCTTGCTCCTTCTGGCACGTGCCACCTAGGTCAATTTGCGTGCCCTTCACAGCATTTACTGACTCAATAACATGAGGTGCAGTTAAGCCTTACCCACAAACACCACCCATTGTTTCAGAGATTAATTAGGGTGTGCCATTATCTAATCAAAACAAAATCAAAAAATAAGAAGCAAAATTTGCTCTAAATGAGAAAGAATCAGTGAAAGATCTCCAGATACATGAAAAATTAGAGTAAAAGGATGCCCCTAAAAGAAAAAATAGCTCCATACTAACAGAAACCAATGAAAATAAGAATATTGAAAGGGATGATAAAAAATTTCAAATATGGGTGGTTGCCAGGCCTGCAGGCCAGTCTGCAGAGCGCTAGTGGAGGCCTCTGCTGCCACTGCACCCACCGCCGGTGCTGGGGCTACTGCTGTACTCCCAGCTGCATGCCTGCTCAGCCCTGCCGTGCCAGCAGACCTCAGCAGGTGGTCTGGGCCCTTAAGCCTTCAGGAACTAGACAAGCAGCCATAGCACCCACTTTAGGTCACCTACGCCCGGTGGGGGTGGATTAGCTGGGTAAAGTGCTGATACCCACCCAGGTTTAAAACAGACCCACCTGCATTACCTGGGATGGTCTTGAGCCAGGAAAACTCTACACCTTGATCCTAACAGACCCACATGCTCTCAGTGGGAAGGATTCCAAATACAGGGAATAGCAGCATTTTCTGGGGGTCAACATGAAGGGCAATGACATCAGCAGTACCACACTCCTCTCCAATTATGTGGGCTCAGGGCCTCCCAAGGGCACAGGCCTCCACCACTATATCTGGCTGGTTTATGAGCAGGACAGGCCACTGAAGTATAAGGAGCCCATTCTCAGCAACCCATCTGAAGACTGCTGTGGCAAGTTCAAGGTGGTGTCCTTCCTACAAAGCATGAGCTCATGACCCCAGTGGCCAGCATGTGTTACCAGGCTGAGTGAGATGACTGTGTGCCCAACGCGTATGAGCAGCTATCTAGGAAGTAGGGGAAAGCAGGTGGACCTTTCCCCCTGACCAACAACCATCCTCTCTCTGGTCTCTCTGCTCTCCTGGTGACTACTGTCACAGGCAGTCTCTTCTTACCCACCCTCACTAGTAGCTGAAGACTGTGCTTCTTATTCCGCTGAGATTAAATGCATCATCATGATAGCATTTGTGTCCTCCATAAGAGGAGCTTCTAGGGAGAGGTGAGAACCAGCGTAGAGTGCGTTTAAGAGAAAAAATGTAGAGAGAGACTGGAAACAGTGAGCACAGACAAAGCTTTCCCAGGGTTTTGTGGCAAAGGAGCCCAAGGAGATGAGCAAGTTTAGAAAGAGAATTGAGGGTCAAGATAATTCATCAAGATGCTGGAGAGAGAGCAGTGCACCAACCCTGCCCCAAACTTACTCCAGTCCATAGATTTCTAACTCTCCACCCTCCCTTACCCTCGTGAGTGAGGTCTTGGAATTGGAGGGAGCTCCAGAAATAAGAAAGGGTTTCCTTTCCATCTGAGAGCAGCACTCTACCTCCATCTATTCCTCCACTGAAGAAGGGCTGCACAGATGGATTCTGGAGTGTTCTGGAGGCACTATTCATTTGGAAAACCTGAAGTCTGAAATAATTCCCTCCTCTTCACCTCTGTGTTCCCTGAGCCTCTTTCAGGCATCATCCCGAGGGCCTGACTCAAAGCCAGGTGTTTATTTAGTTTTAGTGAAGGGGTAATTAAAATAAGGTATATGTGGGAACTGGTGGCTCACACCTATAATCCTAGCACTTTGGGAGGCTAAAGCAGGAGGATTGCTTAAGGTCAAGAGTCTGAGACCAACCTGAGCAAGAGTGAGACTCTGTCTCCATAAAAAATTTAAAAAAATCAGTTGGTAGGGCAGCGCCTGTGGCTCAAAGGAGGAGGGCACCGGCCTCATATGCTGGAGGTGGTGGGTTCAAACCCAGCCCTGGCCAAAAAAAAAAAAAAAACAGAAAAAACTGCGGAAAAAAAAAAGAAAGAAAGAAAGAAAAGAAAGCCCCTCAGCCTGGCAGTGCCCCCAGACTATGTGTAGGAAGACCATACCAGGTCTGGGTGAATTAAATTATATAAAATAAAAAATAAAAAAGAGAGAAAAAGAAAAAAATCAGTAGGGCATAGTGGTGGATGCCTTGTAATCCCGGCTACTTGGGAGGCCATGGCTTGAGCCCAGGAGTTTGAGGTTGCAGTGAGCTAAAAATAGAATAAAATAAGATAAGATAAAATAAGGCATAACCATTACTAGTAAATTTATTTCACCAGTCTTCCTCACCCTATCCCTAATGAATCAGGAATTAGAAGTGACCATGACTTTTAAGGCAGTTCCAACCTCATTCTGCTGCTCCCCAACTCTTTGGGGAGGTATGTTAGGGTGAGAAAGACGGACTCTGTGAAGATGACTTCCAATTGTCACCCCAGAGCTTATATCCAGAGGGCACCATGCAGTCCACTCAGCACTGTGCAATCCTTATTGCTAAATTTGTAGCAAACAGGGGATTATTGGTTTATGCGTTTTGAACAATTGATCTGTCTCCTGATCAATTGTGGGGTGGCCTCTCATGTTTAGCCCACCTGACATGTTCTGGGAGATACCGAATGAGCTGGAAAGGGGTAGAAGACTCTGAAGTCAAATTCTAGAGGATGCTCCTGTTACCAATTCAGGAATATTTCAGAGAGGTTGCGAGGGTTAGAGAGATTTGGGAGCTAATTGTTTAATTTCTCTGCATCTTCATTTCCTTACTGTAAATAGGGATAAACTCCTGTCTTCCCACCTCCCGATGGTTTGAGGTTCAACTATGATACTGGTAAGAGTTCATACACCACAATAGTGACTTGGGTTAAATGGAGTTTGAAGACTGCAGGGAAAGGTGGCCAGTGGAAAGTGTGTTTCCACAATAGAGACGTGTCCCTCAGCATGTGGTCCAAAGTACTGTAACAGCCTGAGGGCCTTAACGTGGAGCTCAGGGCTATTCCCCACTGGATCTGAAGAGTGGCTCCCAGCTCAAGGAGCCTCTCCTGCCAGGGCAGTGGGTATTGCTGGTACTCTGCTTCCTATTGGGTTTAGGGGAAGTGGGCTCTGTGAGTTTTCAACCCTTATTGTGGTCTCCTGGTTAGGATGAGGCATTGGGTCCTCTTGGGTGAGTTATTTCATATTCAGGCCAATAATTACAGGTTAGAAGCTCTTAGGTTTCTGTTTTAGAGCAAGGATCTCTGGCTAACATACGTGCTTACCAGGGTAGTTAACTGATGGACATCAACATATTTGAAAAAAATTTTATTTGCTTTGTTTTGATTAGTATATTAATCTTTTTAATTACAAAGCAACATATCTCAGCCTCTGCCCAAGCCCATGGTAAAATCTACTCCTCCAAACTATTTTGGTTCATTCATTAAACAAATACGTTTTCCATGTATGCCCATTATGTTACTGTGTAATAAAGGGTGTTTAGTGTGTCACAAGAGCAGAGAGCAAAAATTTGGAGGTCAAGGAAGGATTCCTGGCTCGGTGCCTATAGCTCAGTGGCTAGGGCGCCAGCTACATACACCAGAGCAGGTTTGAGCCCAGCCCAGGCCTGCCAAACAATAATGACAACTACAACCAAAAAATAGCCAGGCATTGTGGTGAGAGCTTGTAATCCCAGCTACTTGGGCGGCTGAGGCAAGAGAATTGCTTGAGCCTAAGTTTGAGGTTGCTGTGAACTGTGACGCCACAGTACTCTACTGAGGGCATAATGAAACTCTGTCTCAAAAAAAAAAAAAAAAAAGAACAGAAAAAAAGGAAGGATTCCTGGAGGAAATGACCTCTCCAAAATATCTCTGAATTAATAACAGAAGCATCATCTAGTTGACTCCTTGACTGCAATGCCCTCCACCCCTTTCCAGATCATTCTACACGGCCCAGAACCTGTCAAGCAGGCCCTATGTGAGAGGCAATCCCACAGTTGATAATGAGACAGATCAATTGTTCAAAAAGCACAAAACAATAATCCACTGTTTGCTGTGAATTTGATAATAAACCAGTCCTGAAGGAGGAGTAGGAGCTGGCCAGGTAGGGGGTGAGGGAAGGATGGGAGTTCCAGTCAGAGGAAACAACATCAAGAGGGGTAGAACTGAGATGCAGTCAGCAAGAGGGCAGTGGAGGAGCCAGGGTGAGGGCAGTGGTAATGGAGAGAGAAGAAACCCCAAAGATGGCCCGGGCCTTGGGGTCAGGTTAAGATGGTTGGACTTTATCTCCAGGTAAGACAAGAGCATTAAGCATTTTGAAGGAGGGACTCACCATGATCAGATTTTAGTTCTAGGAAGATAACTCTTAAGGTGTGCCTTGAAGGTGTTAAGGGAAGAAAGTGAGATGATCAGATTTTCCTTTGAAGAAGAACCACTGGTCTATGAGGAGCTGCTGGTTTACAGGTAACTGAGGAGGGTGCCCCTCTAGGGTTTGAGTACCAGTGTGACAAAATGAGATCTGCATTTAAAAACACCCGCCCTTCTAGAAAGAGCTTGAAAGGTATAAAATGATGAGCAACTGGGGAGCCTGAGGAAACTTGGATTCAGGGTGGGAGGTGAGATCTGCCATGTCTTCCATCCGCTTCCTTTGCCAGCACTGCCACCAGCCCCTGCAACTGAGCCCGAGGGGGGAGACCGAGGACCTCCCTGAAGACCCAGGGAACAGCGGGGAGGACAGTGCTTTCTCTGGGACAGAGACCGATAATGACGAGCGACAGGACAGCGCCTCTAGCAGACCCCATCCTGCAGGTGGTAGGGTGTCCAAGGACAGAGCCGACCATTTCACCCTGCTTGGGGAGATTGGCTCTGTGCAAAGTCTCGGTAGCGTCCAGAAGGCCGCTGGGGACATTTTTGACATCCTGTCGGGCCAGAACGTTGTGGACCACCCCCTGTGTGTGGAGTGCACTGACAGTCTTCTCGGGCAGCTGGACACGGAGCTCGCCCTCACAGAAGCTGACCTTCAGAACTATCAGCGGTGTCTGGAGACCACAGGGGAGCGGACCGACGACAGGGACGCGCTGCAGAGGGAGCTGCGGGGCCTGCAGCTGGAGGAGGCGCGGCTGGCCCGGGAGCTGGAGGCGGTGGACAGGGACCACGCCGGGGCCGTGGCGGAGCTCGAGGCGGCCCGGGCGGAGACCGCGGAGCTGGAGCGGCAGGAGCAGCGGCACCTCGGGGACTGCCGCGCGCTGGAGTGGCAACAGCTGGAGCTGCTGGACGAGCTGGGCAGCGTGGAGAACCAGCTGGAGCGCGCGCGGGCCCAGCTGCGCCGGCTGGAGGACACCGACGTCTTCAGGGCCGCGTTTGAGATCCGAGAGGAGGGCGCCTTCGGGATCATCAACAACTTCAGGCTGGGCTGCCTCCCCGCCGTCCCCGTGGGCTGGAACGAGATCGGCGCCGCCTGGGGACAGACGGCGTTGCTGCTCCAGGCCCTGGCCACTGCCATTGGGCTGGAGTTTCAGAGATACCGACTATTCCCCTGCGGAAGCCGCTCCTATCTGAAGTCCGTGGCCGGTGACGACCCCGACCTGCCCTTGTTTTGTACTGGCGGGCGGAATTCTTTCCTGGATGACAAATTTGACGACGCGATGGTGGCCTTCCTGGACTGCATGCAGCAATTCGCCGAAGCAGCTGGGAAGGGCGCGCAGGGGCTCTGCCTGCCCTACCGGATCCGCGCGGACAGAGGCCAGCTGGAGGACAGGGGGGGCAGCCGGGAGCGCTGCTCCGTCAGGATGCGCTCCAACACCGAGCGGCAGTGGACCAGGGCGCTCAAGTTCATGCTTGTGAATTTCAAGTGGAGTTTAGCTTGGGCCTCCTTAAGGTACCGTCAAAAGTAACTTTTGCCCAAGTACGATGGCTTTTGCCTGTAATCCCAGCACTTTAGGAGGCTGATGCAGGAGGATCACTTGAGGCCCAGGGTTTGAAACCAGCTTAGGGGAAATGACTGGGGCATAGTGGCTCGAGCCTGTAGTTCCCCTGAGCCAGGCGGTGCTGTGGCTGGGAGCTGGTCTCCAACTCCTGAGCTCAGGCAATCGGCCCACTTCAGCCTCCCAGAGTGCTAAGATTACCAACTTGCTTGGGCCTTTTCTTTAATGATCTTAAGTGAGAAGTATCTTAGGCGACTGTGTCTTTATGTTGAGATTAACTTTGAGGTAAGCCAGGGGCAGTGGCTCAGGCCTGTAGTCCTAGCAAGGATGACTTGGGCCCAAGAGTTGGAGGCTGCAGCGAGCTATAATGACACCACTGCAGCCTGGGCAACACAGCAAGACCCTGTTCCAAACAAACAAACAAACAAAAAAAAAACAATGGAGAAAGTTACAATTGTTCTGTAACTTTTTTTTTTTAGCTGGGACTACAGAGCCTTGTCACAATGCTGGCTAATTTTGCTATTTTTTACTGAGATGGGTGTCTTGCTGTTGCTCAGGCTGGTCTCAAACTCAAGCTCAAGAACTCCTGCCTCTTCAGGAAGGCCAAGAGAAGAAGACAGTAGAGCACTCTAGCCTGGAGCAACAGAGATTCTGTCTCAAAGAACAAAAGATAGATGAATGTAAAACTTTGCTGAGAATATTTTTCATATACTTTTTTTTTTTTTTTTTTTTTTTGGTTTTTGGCTGGGGCTAGGTTTGAACCTGCCACCTCCAGCATATGGGACCGGCGCCCTACTCCTTGAGCCACAGGCACCACCCCTTTTCATATACTTTTAACTTTTGAATAATGTGAAATTTTTATATATTCAAAAAATTTGAAAGTATACCAAAAACAAGCAAAGTATAACACTGAAAACAATAGAAACAAAACTTAATTTTATTTCTTTTTAATTTTTTTTTGTTGTTGCAGTTTGGCCGAGGCTGGGTTTGAACCCACCACCCTCGGTATATGGGGCTGGCGCCCTACCAGCTGAGCCACAGGCGCTGCCCAATTTTATATCAGAATTTAACATAATCACATTCTAAAATGGATTATTAAGTACTCTTAAAAATAGTAACCTTATAAAATACATTCTAGGGTAAAAAAATGCTACAATAAAATTAGCTAGTAGTTCTATCAGTAGGAGTAACACCCATTTGTAATTATTTTTATGCATAGTATGGAATAAAACTATGACATTTGATTTGGGAATATTGGTATGAATTCTTTTTTTTGTTTTTTTGGTTACAATATATTTATTCCCCTTATGCCTTATTCCATTAAAAAAAGGTATGAATTCTTTTTTATTTTATTTTTTGTAGAGACAGAGTCTCACTGTACCACCCTCAGGTAGGGTGCCGTGGCATCACACGGCTCACAGCAACCTCTAATTCTTGGGCTTAACGTGATTCTCTTGCCTCAGCCTCCCGAGCAGCTGGGACTACAGTCGCCTGCCACAACGCCCGGCTATTTTTTTTTTGCAGTTTGGCCAGGGCTGGGTTTGAACCCGCCACCCTTGGCATATGGGGCTGGCGCCCTACTCACTGAGCCACAGGCACCGCCATGAATTCTTATATATGTGTATTTGTTTTCCTACCTGTGCTTACTGAAAGGGCTAGGAACAAGGACAATCCAGCAACGTAAAACACCCTGATAAACCAGACCTTGGTTTCCATTTCCTACTTATGGAAACTTCGTAGGGAATTGGCTAATTCCAGATTTGGGTGGTGGGGGTGGGGCAGGTGAAGTATAAGTGAGCTGACATTATGTTCCATAAATTAAAGAATCTATTAAATATGTATTTTTTTCTTTTTTAGAGACAGAGTCTCACTATGTGGCCCTCGGTAGAGTACGTGACGTCACAGCTCACAGCAACCTCCAACTCCCGGGCTTAAGCGATTCTTTTGCCTCAGCCTCCCAAGTAGCTAGGACTACAGGCACCTGCCACAATGCCCAGCTATTTTTTTTTTTTTTTTTTTGTAGAGACAGAGTTTCACTTTATGGCCCTCGGTAGAGTGCCGTGGCCTCACACAGCTCACAGCAACCTCCAACTCCTGGGCTTAAGCGATTCTCCTGCCTCAGCCTCCCAAGCAGCTGGGACTACAGGCGCCCGCCGCAACGCCCGGCTATTTTTTTGTTGCAGTTTGGCCGGGGCCGGGTTTGAACCCGCCACCCTCGGCATATGGGGCCGGCGCCTCACCGACTGAGCCACAGGCACCGCCCAATGCCCAGCTATTTTTTGTTGCAGTTTGGCCAGGGCTGGGTTCCAACCCGCCACCCTCAATATATGGGGCCCGTGCCCTGCCCACTGAGCCCCAGACGCTGCCCAGGAATCTATTAAATATTAATGGGACATTTCAGAAGAATACAGTAGTCAACTAGAAAGAGCTCTCACTGGTCAAATTTGGGACAAGCTGAGTATCAACAAGAAGGATAATTATAACTGCTGGTAAAATACTGAAAAATCAAAAATCCATGAATCCTCAGTGATACTAATAACGGAAGATGCAAACATTCATTTGTCACAATTAAGGTGACTATTATGGATAATTCTTACATCAAAATTCAGTATTGAAAAGGAAAATTGGCGGTGCCTGTGGCTCAAGGAGTAGGGCACCAGCTCCATATACCAAAGGTGGCAAGTTCAAACCCAGCCCCGGTCAAAAACTGCAAAAAAAAGAAAAAAAAGGAAAGGAAAATTATATTTAACACCGGATAATATCAACTTTTACAATATTTTCTAATCTATTATGTGAAAAAATCCTCAGTGTTGTTTCAACTTGAATTCCTATTGTTAAATATTGTTAAATTGTTAAATATTTCAGTATTTGCTATCCATTTGGATTTCCTCTATTGACCAAAGACGATTTTAATTTTGAATTTTTGCTATTGAATTGTAAAGGTTTTTGTATATTAGAGCAATCAGCAATTTACCATATATGTTGCAAATAATCCTACCCCCCATCCGTTTTCCCTTCCTTCATTCATATTTACAGCAGTGCTGTACATCTAGTTTTTTGGGGTTTTTTAAAATTTTTTTTTGCAGTTTTTGGCCAGGGCTGGGTTTGAACCCGCTACCTCCAGCATATGGGGCCGGTGCCCTACTCCTTTGAGCCACAGATGCCACCCTTTATTTTTAATTTTTATGTAGTCAAGATTGGTAGTCTTTTCATTTATGGCTTTTAGGATCTGCATCATGGTGGAAAAGATGGTTTCCACTCTAAGATAATAAAATTATACATGATGTTTGTTTTCTTTAAAAGCTAGACCATTACAGTTTCATTATTTTTATCTTAAAATTAATAAGGTAATTAGAGTCTCATTTTATCGCCCTTGGTAGAATACCATAGCATCACAGCTCACAGCAACCTCTGATTCCTGGGCTTAGGCGATTCTCCTGCCTCAGCCTCCAAGTAGCTGGGACTACAGGCACCCACTAGAACACCCAGCCATTTTTTGTTGCGGTTTGGCCAGGGGTGGGTTTGAACCTGCCAGCTTCGGTATATGAGACCAGTACCCTACTCACTGAGCCACAGGCACCACCCTAATGTAAGATTTCACTTAGGGCTCATGCTTCCTTTGATTCCAAATAGTAAAATCAAGATATTCTGGGGAAAGAGGGAGTAAGCCATAATTGTAAAGTTTTTTGGTTTTGTTTTTGCTGTTATAACACTAATAATGAAATAAAAGCTTTTTTAAAAGCCTATATTGTTTTCATATTTACAAATGTGTAATCATAGCTGTGTAATCTTCCCAGGTTTGTTCCCTGCCATATTTCCTCTTGCTAGTCTCTCTTGTACTTAAGATTTCTAAGCAGGTATGGTCACTTCACAAAGAGCTTACTTCCCACCAATTTCCCACCAAACTTACCCAAGATCAGGATTTTTCTTTCTTTCTAATTTTTTTTTTTTTGTTGTTGAGACAGAGTCTCAAGCCGTTGCCCTGGGTAGAGTGCTGTGGCATCATAGCTCACAGCAACCTCCAACTCTTGGGTTCAGGTGATCCTCTTGCCTCAGTTTTTCTATTTTTTAGTAGAGACGGGGTCTTGCTTTTGCTCACGCTGGTCTTGAACTCGTGAGCTCAAGCAGTCCACCCACCTCAGCCTCCCAGAGTGCCAGGATTACAGGCATGAGCCACTGCGCCTGGCCATGGTCAGAATTTTTCAAAGCAGATTGGATCAAGTCATGTAAGCCTAGGCCAGCCCATTCTATCCCTGGTCATGTGACTACTCCCACCCATTGGAAAAGTGTCCTAATTATGGTTGAGCTGTGTCCATTCTGTTTCTAGCTCTGGTAAAACCAATTCAACAAAACAAGCATGTTTTCAGAAAAAGCTTGGCCCAGCACTATCTTAGGTAGCTGAAATATCCTGGAAATGTCCTATAAAGCTGGGGCTTTGTAATCAGACAGATCTAGTTTCAAAAGATGAGCTTGTCACTGTGGGCCCAGGAAGTTAAATTGATGTCAGCCTCCTCGTTTGTAAAAAACGATATCAGATAACTTTTTTTTTTTTTTTGTAGAGACAGAGTCTCACTGTACCGCCCTCGGTAGAGTGCCGTGGCGTCACACGGCTCACAGCAACCTCTAACTCTTGGGCTTACGCGATTCTCTTGCCTCAGCCTCCCGAGCAGCTGGGACTACAGGCGCCCGCTATCAGATAACTTTGAAAGATCCATAGCCAAATGCACATGACCGGTCACCTATACCACAGTCACTCAAGCAGGAGCCAGAAATGAGAAAGTCCAGAGGGAGCCTTGAGAAATAAAGACCACGTGATGATGCTGGGTGCTCCTTGCCCTTGAACTCTGTACCTCTTTGTTGATCGGTAAAATGGGGGTAATGATAATACTCACATCAAAGAGTTACTGAGAGGATTAAGTGAGATAATACATGAAAAACATTTAGAAACACACTGGCAAATTAGTAAGGGGCCATTACCAAGGGAAACGTTCTGTTTTTAATTTCTATTTTTACATCTTAGATAATGGAATTCACATGTCTAAAAGTGTTCAAGGAGAGAAAGAATTGTTAACCTTTTAGTTTCAGAGACTTCTTTTAGAATGTGATAGCATGGATAAGTCTCAAATGTCAAAATATTAGTAATTAATATACTTCAAAGATAGCTCACTCAAACCTAAAGAAATACAAACGAAAACAAAGTAAAATAACTATTTCCTACTTCATATGATAAAGGAAATGCGATATCATGAATAAATATATTGGGGGAAAAGATTGTGATCCTTTTGGTCAGAGTGTATGGAGAAAGGTCTTCTCATATATTTTCTATATATATATATATTTTTTGTAGAGACAGTCTCACTGTACCGCCCTCGGGTAGAGTGCCATGACGTCACACGGTTCACAGCAACCTCTAACTCTTGGGTTTACACGATTCTCTTGCCTCAGCCTCCCAAGCAACTGTGACTACAGGCGCCCACCACAACGCCCGGCTATTTTTTTGTTGTTGCAGTTTGGCTGGGGCTGGGTTTGAACCCGCCACCCTCGGCATATGGGGCCAGCACCCTACTAACTGAGCCACAGGCACCACCTCTCATATATTTTCTAAAGCAGTATAAATTAGTGTAACATTTTAGGATAATAATTTGACAGTTTTCGAATGAATATTCTTAAAAACCAATCATCCATCTAACAAGTAGATTAAAAAAAATAATCCTAGGAAAGATTTTTTTTTTTGTTTTCCAAATGATTTCTTTCTTTTTTTGTTTTTTTTATTGTTGGGGATTCATTGAGGGTACAATAAGCCAGTTACACTGATTACAATTGTTAGGTAAAGTCCCTCTTGCAATCGTGTCTTGCCCCCATAAAGTGTGACACACACTAAGGCCCCACCCCCCTCCCTCCATCCCTCTTTCTGCTTCCCCCCCCCATAACCTTAATTGTCATTAATTGTCCTCATATCAAGATTGAGTACATAGGATTCATGCTTCTCCATTCTTGTGATGCTTTACTAAGAATAATGTCTTCCACTTCCATCCAGGTTAATACGAAGGATGTAAAGTCTCCATTTTTTTTAATGGCTGAATAGTATTCCATGGTATACATATACCACAGCTTGTTAATCCATTCCTGGGTTGGTGGGCATTTAGGCTCTTTCCACATTTTGGTGATTGTAAATTGAGCTGCAATAAATAGTCTAGTACAAGTGTCCTTATGATAAAAGGATTTTTTTCCTTCTGGGTAGATGCCCAGTAATGGGATTGCAGGATCGAATGGGAGGTCTAGGTTGAGTGCTTTGAGGTTTCTCCATACTTCCTTCCAGAAGGGTTGTACTAGTTTGCAGTCCCACCAGCAGTGTAAAAGTGTTCCCTTCTCTCCACATCCACGCCAGCATCTGCAGTTTTGAGATTTTGTGATGTGGGCCATTCTCACTGGGGTTAGATGATATCTCAGGGATGTTTTGATTTGCATTTCTCTAATATATAGAGATGATGAACATTTTTTCATGTGTTTGTTAGCCATTGGTCTGTCGTCTTTAGAGAAAGTTCTATTCATGTCTCTTGCCCATTGATATAAGGGATTGTTGGCTTTTTTCATGTGGATTAATTTGAGTTCTCTATAGATCCTTGTTATCAAGCTTTTGTCTGATTGAAAATATGCAAATATCCTTTCCCATTGTGTGGGTTGTCTCTTTGCTTTGGTTATTGTCTCCTTAGCTGTACAGAAGCTTTTCAGTTTAATGAAGTCCCATTTGTTTATTTTTGTTGTTGTTGCCATTGCCATGGCAGTCTTCTTCATGAAGTCTTCCCCCAGGCCAATATCTTCCAGTGTTTTTCCTATGCTTTCTTTGAGGATTTTTATTGTTTCATGCCTTAAATTTAAGTCCTTTATCCGTCTTGAGTCAATTTTTGTGAGTGGGGAAAGGTGTGGGTCCAGTTTCAGTCTTTTACATGTAGACATCCAGTTCTCCCAACACCATTTATTGAATAGGGAGTCTTTCCCCCAAGGTAAGTTCTTGTTTGGTTTATCGAAGATTAGGTGGTTGTAAGATGTTAGTTTCATTTCTTGGTGTTCAATTCGATTCCAAGTGTCTATGTCTCTGTTTTTGTGCCAGTATCATGCTGTCTTGAGCACTATGGCTTTGTAGTACAGACTAAAATCCGGTATGCTGATGCCCCTAGCTTTATTTTTGTTACTAAGAACTGCCTTAGCTATACGGGGTTTTTTCCGGTTCCATACAAAACGCAGAATCATTTTTCCAAATCTTGAAAGTACGATGTAGGTACTTTGATAGGAATGGCATTGAATAGGTAGATTGCTTTGGGAAGTATAGACATTTTAACAATGTTGATTCTTCCCATCCATGAGCATGGTATGTTCTTCCATTTGTTAATATCCTCTGCTATTTCCTTTCTGAGGAGTTCATAGTTTTCTTTATAGAGGTCCTTCACCTCCTTCGTTAGGTATATTCCTAGGTATTTCATTTTCTTTGAAACTATGGTGAAGGGAGTTGTGTCCTTAATTAGCTTCTCATCTTGACTGTTATTGGTGTATACAAAGGCTACTGACTTGTGGACATTGATTTTACATCCTGAAACATTACTGTATTTTTTGATGACTTCTAGGAGTCTTGTGGTTGAGTCTTTGGGGTTCTCTAAGTATAAGATCATGTCGTCAGCAAAGAGGGAGAGTTTGACCTCCTCTGCTCCCATTTGGATTCCCTTTATTTTCTTGTCTTGCCTAATTGTATTGGCTAGAACTTCCAGCACTATGTTGAATAGTAAAGGTGACAGAGGACAACCTTGTCTGGTTCCAGTTCTAAGAGGAAAAGCTTTCAGTTTTACTCCATTCAGTAAAATCTTGGCTGTGGGTTTGTCATAGATAGCTTCAATCAGTTTTAGAAATGTGCCACCTATGCCTATACTCTTCAGTGTTCTAATTAGAAAAGGATGCTGGATTTTATCAAATGCTTTTTCTGCGTCTATTGAGAGGATCATGTGATCTTTATTTTTGCCTCTGTTAATATGGTGGATAACGTTTATGGACTTGCGTATGTTAAACCAGCCTTGCATCCCTGGGATGAAGCCTACTTGATCATGATGAATGACTTTTTTGATGATAAGCTGTAATCTATTGGCTAGGATTTTGTTGAGAATTTTTCCATCTATATTCATGAGTGAGATTGGTCTGAAATTCTCCTTTTTGTTTGGGTCTTTTCCTGGCTTTGGTATCAGGGTGATGTTTGCTTCATAGAATGTGTTGGGGAAGATTCCTTCTTCCTCAGTTTTTTGGAATAATTTCTGCAGTACAGGAATAAGCTCTTCCTTGAAGGTTTGATAGAATTCTGGAGTGAAGCCATCTGGACCACGGCATTTTTTAGTTGGAAGCTTTTTTATTGTTTCTTTGATCTCAGTGCTTGAAATTGGTCTGTTCAGGAGCTCTATTTCTTCCTGGCTAAGTCTAGGGAGAGGGTGTGATTCCAAATATTGATCCATTTCCTTCACATTGTCAAATTTCTGGGCATAGAGTTTCCGGTAGTATTCAGAGATGATCTCTTGTATCTCTGTGGGATCAGATGTTATTTCCCCTTTATCGTTTCTGATTGAGGTTACTAGAGATTTTACTTTTCTATTTCTAGTTAGTCTGGGCCAATGGTTTATCTATTTTATTTATTTTTTCAAAAAACCAACTCCTTGCTTCATTAATTTTCTGAATGATTCTTTTGTTTTCAATTTCATTGATCTCTGATTTGATTTTGGATATTTCTTTTCTTCTACTGAGTTTAGGCTTAGATTGTTCTTCTTTTTCCAATTCCATAAGATCTCTTGTGAGATTGTTGATGTGCTCTCTTTCTGTTTTTTGAATGTAGGCATCTAAAGCGATGAATTTTCCTCTCAAAACTGCTTTTGCAGTATCCCACAGGTTTTGGTAGCTTGTGTCTTCATTGTTGTTATGCTCAAGGAAGTTAATGATTTCCTGTTTTATTTCTTCCTGCACCCATCTGTTATTCAACAGAAGATTGTTTAATTTCCATGCCTTTGGGTGGGGTCGAGCATTTTTGTTAGAGTTGAGTTCCACCTTTAGTGCCTTATGGTCTGAGAAGATACAAGGTAAAATTTCAATTCTTTTGATTCTGTTGATATTTGTTTTGTGTCCCAGGATATGATCAATTTTGGAGAATGTTCCATGGGGTGATGAGAAGAATGTATATTCTTTGTCTTTGGGGTGGAGTGTTCTATATGCGTCTATCAAGCCTAGTTGTTCTGGGGTCTCATTTAAATCTCTTATATCTTTGTTTAATTTCTGTTTAGAGGATCTGTCCAACTCTGTCAGAGGTGTGTTAAAGTCCCCTGTTATGATGGTATTATCAGATATCATATTGCTCAGACTGAGTAAGGTCTGCTTCAAGAATCTGGGAGCATTTAAATTGGGTGCATAAATATTTAGAATTGAAATATCTTCTTGTTGTAGTTTTCCCTTGACCAATATAAAGTGACCATCTTTGTCTTTTTTGACTTTAGTTGCTTTAAATCCACATGTATCTGAAAATAAGATTGCAACTCCTCTTTTCTTCTGAATTCCATTTGCCTGAAAAATTGTCTTCCAACCCTTGACTCGGAGCTTTAGTTTGTCTTTTGAAGCCAGGTGTGTTTCTTGCAGACAGCAAATGGATGGCTTGTGTTTTTTAATCCAGTCAGCCAATCTATGTCTCTTCAGTGGGGAATTCAAGCCATTAACATTTATGGAGATAATTGATAAGTGTGGTAGTATTCTATTCGTCTTATTTGGTGAGAGTCCATTGCTTAGTTTTATCTTTTGCATCAGTGTGGAGGTTAGGTTCTGTCCTTTGATTTCTGAGTTCTTACTTTGCTGCTGATCCATTGTGGTGGTCAGTGTGCCGAACAGGTTGAAGTATTTCCTGTAGAGCTGGTCTTGTTGTGGCGAATTTCCTCAATGTTTGTATATCTGTAAATGATTTGATTTCTCCGTCAATTTTGAAGCTTAGCTTAGCAGGGTACAGAATTCTGGGCTGAAAATTGTTCTGTTTAAGTAGATTAAAGGTAGATGACCATTGTCTTCTTGCTTGGAAAGTTTCATTAGAGAAGTCTGCGGTCACTCTGATGGATTTGCCCCTGTAGGTCAACTGGCGCTTACTCCTGGCAGCTTGCAGAATCTTTTCTTTTGTCTTGACTTTGGACAGGTTCATCACAATGTGTCTTGGAGAAGCTCGGTTTGAGTTGAGGCGACCTGGGGTCTGATATCCCTCTGAAAGCAGTGCGTCAGAATCTTTGGTGATGTTCGGGAAATTTTCTTTTATAATATTCTCTAGTATGGCTTCCATTCCTCTGGGGCATTCTTCTTCCCCTTCTGGAATTCCTATAACTCGTATGTTGGAACGCTTCATAAAGTCCCATAATTCTGACAGTGAACGTTCTGCTTTCTCTCTCTTCTTTTCTGCCTCTTTTACTATCTGAGTTATCTCAAAAACTTTGTCTTCTACCTCTGAAATTCTTTCTTCTGCATGGTCTAACCTGTTGCTGATACTTTCCATTGCATCTTTAAGTTCCCTGATTGACTGTTTCATTTCCTTCAGGTCTGCTATATCCTTTTTATATTCTTCATATCGTTCATCTCTGATTTGATTCTGTTTTTGGATTTCCTTTTGGTTATTTTCCACTTTATTAGCAGTTTCCTTCATTGTTTCCATCATTTCTTTCATTGTTTTCAACATGTGTATTCTAAATTCCCTTTCTGTCATTCCTAACATTTCTGTATAGGTGGAATCCTCTGCAGTAGCTACCTCATGGTCCCTTGGCGGGGTTGTTCTGGACTGGTTCTTCATGTTGCCTGGAGTTTTCTGCTGATTCTTCCTCATGAGTGATTTCTTTTATCTGTTTCCTTGCCCTAATTTTCCTTTCACTTCCTCTTGCTCTTTAAGTTCTTGTGCCTGTGGACTAAGGGTTACAGGACCAGAAGGGTGAGAAGGTTGAGGAGCAAAAAAGGGATGAAAGAAAGGAGGACCAAGTGATAAGAAAAAAAAAGAAAGATAGAGAAAGGAGAGGGGGTGGGGATAAGGAATATTGACAAAAAGTAGAGAGGTACAGAAAGAGGGAGACAGGGCAATATAGGTGTACAGTAGGGTACTTTGACACAACCTTAAAAAACCCCACCTTCTGGGGGTTTGGTGCCCAGTTGGGTGGTTCCCTTGAGGTCAGCAGCTCTTTGCTAACCTGATCAGACACAGTACCCCACCTCCACCAAGTAGAGAGGAAAGACAAAAATGCTATAAATCAAACCAAAACAAGCAAACAGAAAACTTTATGGGGATACAATTCGGTGAAAAACCAAATGATAGGGGTAGAAACCCTAGCAAAAATGAAGTTGTAGTTATTAAAAAAGGCAGCAATGGGAAATTATAATTAAACTAGAAAAATTGAGAAAGAAAAAGGGATCTGTATGGAAAAGATTGAAATTAAAAAACAAAAGAACATCAACAACGTCACAATAAACAAAAACAAAAAAAAAAACAACCAAACAAAAAAAAAAAAGAAAAAAATACAGAACCAAAAACAAAGCAGTTCGTATATGTTATTGAATATTGTCTGGGCAACACGTGGTCTTCTGGGGTATGAGATGTTAGTCACAGTTCTGATACGACTGGAGGCTGCTGATTTCTCAAACCCCAGCAGGTAGACACCCTAAATCTCTCTTCAGCCCACTTAAAAGGCACTTTGAACTTGTAAACTTACTGAGCAGAAGCTTTCCCAGCTTTCTCGCTGGAATCACTGCTGAAGTGGCTATCCAATTACCCAGTGTGCCAAAACTGGTCTCACTCTGCCCCTGAGGGTTAGGGCTGCAAGGCGGCTCAGATCCCACCCTTAGGCTACTTGGTTTCTGGGTTACAAGCTCCCAGCCATTTCTAGCTCTGCTACCCTGAGGGCGGAGCTTGCCGGGGCAGATCACTGGCAATGGTTCCGTGTGACCCACGCCAAACACTATTAGCTCCGTCTGGCTCAGCGGCTCAGACTGGGGCCCTAGACAACGGCCAAAGTTCTCCGCACTCCCGCTCAGGCCTTCCCCAGGGCAGTTCAACTCAGTGCCAAGTCCAAGGACATCAAAACAGTTCACAGGTAAGGCGTTTCTGGTTTGCAGTCTCGCTGCTACTGAACTTACAGTTGTGGGCGGGTTTAGACGGATTGAACACACGCGACCACTTGCCGGTTTTCCACTGTTTTAGTCCTCCTCTTGGGGTCCAGAAGTCTCTCGCTGACTCCCTGTATCCTCATAGGAGTGATGCTAGGCAGTTCCCACCAGCCAGAGATGCCTGGAGTCCTATCTCCCCAGACTCACGGTGCCCAGATGCAAGGAAGCTGTTACTTGGCTGCCATCTTGCTCCGCCTCCCCTAGGAAAGATTTTTATGCAAGTGTGAAAATTAGACAGTCATTCTTTCATCATCCTAGGCTCACACACGAATATGCACACATACTTTCAAGTACAGTGAAAAAGGCAATAATGCTGTTCTCAAAGATTCAGGGTCAAGACAGACAAGAGACACAGATAACTACCACAAATTCAAGTTGCTTCAAATGCTATGAAGAAAAAGCAAGTTCAGGGAGGAGAAGCGAGGCAGGGATGGCATGCAGGGGTTGGTTGTCTTAGAAGACTTGGAGGGGAAGGCTTCTCGGAGGGAAGCAACGGCGCCACCCAGAGGAAAGTCTGGGGCAAGGAAAAGAGCTCTTTTTTTTTTTTTTTGTAGTGTTTGGCTGGGGCTGGGTTTGAACCTGCCACCTCTGGCATATGGGACTGGCGCCCTACCCCTTTGAGCCACAGGAGCCACCCAGGAAAAGAGCTCTTTATAGAGAAACGGGCTGAAGGTGAACCATAACAGTTCACCATACATGGGGGCATGGATGAATAAATAAATTCTATGGTGTATTGTACGTCTGTTACAAAGAATGCCAGAAAAATATCCAAGATACCTCATGGGGAAAAGACATTACTGAACAATATACAGTATATAGTATAACTATGTAACATATCCCATATATGTGTGCTCATATTGGTATGATTTTTTTTAATTGGGATTCATTTTTAATTAATAAACTTAATCTACATTACTAATGAACTTTACATACGTTAGTGATGGTAAAAATTACATATGTCTATGTAATATGTATATGTATAATTTTAAAATTCATCCAATTGTATAAACTCTTTCCCCCATACACACAAAATCCGCACATATTTTGCATACCCACATCAGAGGAAGAGTTCCTGATGCAGAGGGTGGGAAAAAAGGAAAAGAATAGGTGAGTCATGCATTTCTGAGCTGCCCAGAGGGAAAATCCTGGTGTTTATTTTATTCTTTTAGCAGTTAAAACTCTTATCTTGGGAATAATTCTTTTTTTTTTTGAGATAGAGTCTCACTATGTCACCCTTGGTAGAGTGCTGTTGTGTCAAAACTCACAGCAACCTCAAACTCTTGGGCTTAAGTGATTCTCTTGCCTCAGCCTCCCAAGTAGCTGGAACTACAGGCGCCCACCACAACACCTGGCTATTTTTTTGTTGTAGTTGTTATTATTGTTGTTTGGCAGGCCCCGGCTAGGTTCAAACCTGCCAACCCCAGTGTATGTGGCCAATGCCCTGGTGACTGAGCTACAGGCACCAAGCCTACATGGTGTTTTTAAATGAAAGTTAATATTGTGCTAGCATTATTGGCATGAGTGATTTTTTTTTTTAATTCACATTACTGATTTAAGAAAAATCTGAAAACGTGGGCACTGTGGACCTGCACAGGGATGCAATAATCTCCAGGTCTGAGAAACATCATCCCGCAGGAAAGGGGGTATGTGGGTGCACTGGTCCACTACAATGCTTCCCTCACTCAGCGGCAAGAACTGTCCTGCCCCTGTAGACATCTGACTTTGTCACCCTGCTTTATAGCTCTCGGGTAGTCAGGAGGTCTGGGACCAAGTGGACCAGGGTCCAGGCAGGAAGTGCTTGAAGCAGCAGGTGGGAATTGAAGGCGCTAAGGAAATTTCACCCCAAAATATGATTCCTTGATATAAAGATTATTTTGAATTACAGGCTATTCATGATCAAGAAACATTGGACAAAGACTTTCCTCTATCGGCTCGGCACCTGTAGCCCAGCAGCTAGGGTGCCAGCCACATACACTGGAGCTGGCGGGTTCAAATCCAGCCTGGGCCTGCCAAAACAACAATGACAATACAACCAAAAAATGGCTAGGCATTGTGGTGGGCGCCTGTAGTCCCAGCTACTTGGGAGGCTGAGGCAAAAGAATTGCTTAAGCCTAAGAGTTTGAGGTTGTTGGGGGCGGCGCCTGTGGCTCAGTGAGTAGGGCGCCAGCCCCATATGCCGAGGGTGGCGGGTTCAAACCCAGCCCCGGCCAAACTGCAACCAAAAAAAAAATAGCCGGGCGTTGTGGTGGGCGCCTGTAGTCCCAGCTACTCGGGAGGCTGAGGCAAGAGAATCGCGTAAGCCCAAGAGTTAAGAGGTTGCTGTGAGCCGTGTGATGCCATGGCACTCTACCAAGGGCGGTAAAGTGAGACTCTGTCTCTACAAAAAAAAAAAAAAAAAAAAGAGTTTGAGGTTGCTGTGAGTAGTGACGTCACAGCACTCTACGGAGGGTGACTTAGTGAGACTCTGTCTCAAAAAAAAAAAAAAAAAGACACTATCTACCTAAAATCTGAAGGGGGGTGCTGGCCTCCTTATCACATGCTAATAGACCTAGCTTCAAGGTCATTTGAAGCACAATATCTGTCTCTCCGGTTAATTTACAAATCAATCTGTTTCCACCCATATACACTCTCCCCCCCTTAGTAACCACTTGCTACACATATACTTTCTAGTTTCTCTCCCCCCTCCCTTCTAAAAAGCATCTTTAAAAGCCACTGACTTGGCAGCACCTATGGCTCAGTCAGTGAGGTGCTGGCCCCATATACTGAGGGTGGTGGGTTCAAACTCAGCCCCGGCCAAACGGCAACAAAAAAGTAGCTGGGCATTGTGGCGGGCGCCTGTAGTCCTAGCTGCTCAGGAGGCTGAGGCAGGAGAATCGCCTAAGCCCAGGAGTTGGAGGTTGCTGTGAGCTGTGATGCCTCAGCACTCTACCAGGGGCAATAAAGTGAGACTTTGTCCCTAAGGAAAAAAAAAAAGCCACTGACCATCACTGACATTTTGGGAAATCGTTCTTGTGGTTCCCCCCATGTGCATGATATTTAGAAATAAACTTTTCTCTTATTAATCTTCTATAATTGTGAGTTGATCTTTCAGTGAACCAACCAAAAGGAAAAGGGGAGGTTCGCCGTGATCCCTACAGAATCAAACCTCTCTGGACTGGGAATCCCAAGGAAAGGGATCAGATGAGGAACCCTGTAGGAGTGTTAAGTAATGAAGTCTTTTAAGATCATGGAGGTAACAGATGGAGGCCACATGTGGCTGTAGAGAAGGGTAGGAAACTGGCTGAAGGCCAGAGAACAGATGGCAGAGACTGGACTAGAGACTGGCCAAGGGACTGGGAAGACCAAGATGCATTTTGAGCCACAGGCACTGGGCCTGCTATTTTTTTTTTGGTTGCAGCCGTCATTTTTGCTTGGCGGGCCCGGGCTGGATTTGAACCCGCCAGCTCCGGTGTATGTGCCTGGCGCCTTAGCCGCTTGAGCCACAGGCACTGGGCCTCCAAGATGCATTTTGAAGAGGAAAATTGACAGGCTTTGTTGACAGGTCTGGGGTGGGGCTGGGAAAAGACAGAAATCAAGGATGGAGGATGACATCTAAGTTTCTTACTTCATCCACCATCTGGTTGATGGTGCCATTTGTTATGGGCAAAGAGTGGCAGAACCCAACATGGACTGTGTGTGAAATTCAGCAGTGACGCTGCCACATGGCTAGTCAGCTAGAAGCATGCAAAGATTAATGAAGAGCCATTCCTCTCATCTAGTTTTAGGAGAATGAGCCTGGTCCGTCCTTCCTTCCTTCCTTCCTTCCTTCCTTCCTTCCTTTCTCTCTCTCTCTCTCTTTCTTTCTTTTTTCTTTTTTTTTTTTTTTGTAGAGACAGAGTCTCACTGTACAGCCCTTGGGTCCAGTGTCATGACGTCATGGCTCACAGCAACCTCTAACTCTTGGGCTTAGGTGATTCTCTTGCCTCAGCCTCCCGAGCAGCTGGGACTACAGGCGCCCGCCACAACGCCGGGCTATTTTTTTTTTTTTTGTTGCAGCTTGGCCGGGGCTGGGTTTGAACCTGCCACCCTCGGCATATGGGGCCGGCACCCTACTCACTGAGCCACAGGCGCCGCCCCTCTTTCTTTCTTTTTTATAGAGTCTCACTTTGTCACCTTTGGTGCTAGGGAAATGAATTAATGATAGTGAAGTGTGTTTTAATAATATCTGATGAAGGACATCCTGCACAAGTAAAATATGCTCACTCCCTTTTCCCGTCTCCTGCAGCTCACAGCTGTGACCCACTGTATTTTTGTTACCAGGATGAGCACACATTTTCCCTTGCCTGGTTACCATTTCCCTCCTGGTGGGATCTTGCCCTCACTCCTCCCTCTACCCCAGCCCAAGCTCCCAACACTCCTGTGTGTGAGTGTCCAGCTGCCTCTACAATTGCATCATTCATGAGCTCCCGTTGCCATGGCAGCAGGAGGGGTTTGGAAGTTGTGTTTTCCTTTCTGAAGATGTTTTCGCATTCCTCATCTCAGCAGTTAGGCATTCTAGACTGGCCGACCATTCAGATGCCCTTTGGTTCATACTCTTAATTTCCCTAGCTATGTTTCACCCAATGCTTTGTCAAATCCTGGGGTGCCATGTTGCATAATTCCATTGGTTTCCCTTCTCACTGCAGGCGGTGGGAGTGGAGCCCTCCCAGGAGCAGCTCTGCATGCTACCCCTGTTGCCCTAGCAAACTTTGCCCCCAGGCCCACACTGACCGAGGTGTCCAGACAATTCAGAGTCACCCATTTAGGTTTGTCAAATCTGTTAGGCCTTATGACGTGTATGGGACAACAACTGCTCAGGAGTCGCTAAACCCAAAGAAGCTGAGTTAAATGGTCTGCAACTGCAGAAGGGTTGTGTTAAACTATGTCTGACTGCAAGAAGGCTCTGGGCTTCTCGTTGAGAGACCCAAAGCATTTATAACTGGATCACTTGACTCATTTTCCTGAGAATACTTTCTAGCCAAAGGCCACAAGAGATGCACCTATAGTTGAACAAGTGGGTTTATTACCCCTTTACGGTGGGAGAGAATGCGCAGTGGGGAAGAGCAGATGGGGGATAGAGGGCGCTGCAGGGCCTACAGGGCTTGTACTATGTTATTGGGGTGGGTTTAAGGCAGCAGGGCTTTGCTGTAGATTGGATGCTATCAAGAAGCAAGGATAGGCTGGGTGCAGTGGCTCACACCTGTCATCCCAGCACTCTGGGAGGCCCAGGCAGGTGGATAGCTTGAGTTCATGGGTACAAGACCAGCTGAGCAAAAGCAAGACCCCATCTCTACTAAAAATAGAAAAAATTGAGGCAAGAGGATCACTTGAGCCCAAGAGTTAGAGGTTGCTGTGAGCTATGAAGCCACAGAGCTCTACTGGGGGCAAGAAAGTGAGACTCTCTCCCCCCGCCAAAAAAAGAAGCAGGGATAATTCCCTAATTAGCTATCTTAATAATTCTTATCTAGGATGGCGCCTGTGGCTCAGTGGATAGGGCGCCCACCACATACACAGAGGATGACAGGTTCAAACCCGGCCCCGGCCAAACTGCAACAAAAAAATAGCCAGGCATTGTGGTGGGCGTCTGTAGTCCCAGTTACTTGGGAGGCTGAGGCAAGAGAATGGCCTAAGCCCAAGAACTGGAGGTTGCTGTGAGCTGTGATGCCACGGCACTCTACCGAAGGAGACTCTGTCTCTACAAAAATAAATAAATAAATAAATAATTCTCATCCATAAGAGAAGAAGAACAAAGAAAAGGAAAAGCTTCCATTGCAAAGCAGCAGCAAACCACTCATATTAGCCAGGATAGGCGTTTCTGTGGCTTGGATAATATTCATGTTTTGTCTATGTTCAGACATGATCACAGAGTGATTTTGTTTTTGTCTTAACACATGGCTATGGTTTGTTCTCACCAAGTCTCAGGTTGCAATTTGATCCCTCATGTTGGAAGTAAGGTCTGGCAGGAGAAGTTTGGGTCACAGGGACAGGATTGGTGCTATTCTCCTGGTAGCCTGTGAGTGCTTGCTCTATTAGTTCGAAGAGCTGCTTGTTAAGAAGAGCCTGGCATCCCTCCTTTCTCTTTGCCCTGTGATTTCTGCACACAGCGACTCCCCTTCTGCCATGAGTGGAAGAGTCTGAGACTCTCCCAGACTCAGGTGCTGGTACCATGCTTCTTTACAGCCTGCAGAACTCTGAGCCAAATAAGCCTCAGACAACTTCTACTGTGTTAGACAAATGGCAGGAATAAGACAACGTGGAGTGAAACCTAGAAGCCTTACGATGGGATGGCTCACTTCAGTTTTGAGACATCTGACGGACCATGTGAGAATAGTTGTACCTGCCTCTCAGGCAAAGCCTTTTTTTTTTTTTTAATTAATTAATTTATTTTTTCCTTTTTTTTAATTGTTAAATCATAGCTATGTACATTAGTGCAGTCGCCTGTACCCGTTCTAAGATGCACCATAGATGTGGCCCCACCTGTTACCCTCCCTCCCCCCTAACCTCCCCCCTCCCTTCCCCTTCCTTGGCCCTTTCCTCATAGTCTTGCGCTATAGTTGGGTTATAGTCTTCATGTGAAAGCTATAATTTAGCTTCATAGTAGGGCTGAGTACATTGGATACTTTTTCTTCCATTCGTGAGATACTTTGCTAAGAAGAATATGTTCCAGTTCCATCCATGTAAACATGAAAAAAGTGAAGTCTCCATCTTCCTTTAAGGCTGCATAATATTCCATGGTGTACATATATCACAATTTATTAATCCATTCGTGGGTCGATGGGCACTTGGGCTTCTTCCATGACTTAGCAATTATGAATTGGGCTGCAATAAACATTCTGGTACAGATGTCTTTGTTATATTGTGACTTTTGGTCTTCTGGGTATAAACCTAGTAAAGGAATTATAGGATCGAATGGCAGGTCTATTTTTAGGTCTCTAAGTATTCTACAAACATCCTTCCAGAAGGAACGTATTAGTGGGCATTCCCACCAGCAGTGTAAAAGTGTGCCCTTTCCTCCACATCCACGCCAACATTTCTGGTTTTGGGATTTTGTTATGTGGGCTACTCTTACTGGGGTTAGGTGATATCTCAGAGTAGTTTTGATTTGCATTTCTCTGATGATTAAGGATGATGAGCTTTTTTTCATGTGTTTGTAGATCTTGCATCGGTCTTCTTTAGAGAAGTTTCTCTTCAAGTCCCTTGCCCACCCTGAAATGGGAATCACGTGTTCTTTTCTTGTTAATACGTTTGAATTCTCTGTGGATTCTGGTTATTAGACCTTTATCAGAGGTATAACCTGCAAATATTTTCTCCCATTCTGAGGGCTGTCTGCTTGCTTTACTCACGATGTTCTTGGCTGTGCAGAAGCTTTTTAGTTTGATCAGGTCCCAGTAGTGTATTTTTGATACTGCTTCAATTGCCTGGGGAGTCCTCCTCATAAAATATTCACCCAGGCCGATTCCTTCAAGAGTTTTCCCTGCACTTTCTTCAAGTATTTTTATAGTTTCATGTCTTAAGTTTAAATCTTTTATCCAGTGAGAGTCCATCTTAGTTAATGGTGAAAGGTGTGGGTCCAGTTTCAGTCTTCTACAGGTTGCCAGCCAGTTTACCCAGCACCATTTGTTAAATAGGGAATCTTTTCCCCACTGAATGTTTTTAATTGGCTTGTCAAAGATCAAATAACGGTAAGTAGCTGGATCCATCTCTTGGTTCTCTATTCTGTTCCAGACATCTACTTCTCTGCTTTTGTGCCAGTACCATGCTGTTTTGATTACTATGGATTTATAGCACAGTCTCAGGTCTGGTAGCGTGATTCCTCCTGCTTTGTTTTTATTGCTCAGTAATGTTTTGGCTATTCGAGGTTTTTTCTGATTCCATATAAAACGAAGTATTATTTTTTCAAGATCTTTAAAGCATGACAATGGAGCTTTAATAGGAATTGCATTAAAGTTATATATTGCTTTGGACATCTTAACAATGTTGATTCTTCCCAGCCATGAGCATGGTATGTTTTTCCATCTGTTAACATCTTTGGCTATTTCTTTTCTTAGCGTTTCATAGTTCTCTTTGTAGAGATCTTTCACGTCCTTTGTTAGGTAACTCCCAAATATTTCATCTTCTTTGGCACTACTGTGAAAGGAATAGAGTCCTTGACTGTTTGTTTGGCTTGGTTATTGTTGGTATATATAAAGGTTACAGATTTATGGGTGTTGATTTTATAGCCTGAGACATTGCTATATTCCTTGATCACTTCTAAAAGTTTTGTAGTAAAGTCCCTAGTGTTTTCCAGATATACGATCATATCATCTGTGAAGAGTGAAAGTTTGATCTCTTCTGACCCTATGTGGATACCCTTGATCGCCTTTTCTTCCCTAATTGCAATGGCTAAAACTTCCATTACAATGTTAAAGAGAAATGGAGACAATGGGCAACCTTGCCTGGTTCCTGATCTAAGTAGAAATGATTTCAATTTAACTCCATTCAATACGATATTGGCTGTGGGTTTGCTGTAGATGGCCTCTATTAGTTTAAGAAATGTGCCTTCTATACCAATTTTTTTTTTTTTTTTTGTAGTTTTCGGCCAGGGCTGGGCTTGAACCTGCCACCTCCGGCATATGGGACTGGCGCCCTACCCCTTTGAGCCACAGGCGCCGCCCTATACCAATTTTCTTAAGTGCCTTCTTTCATGAAGGGATGCTGGATATTATCAAAAGCTTTTTCTGCATCAATTGAAAGAATCATATGGTCTTTATTTTTAAGTTTGTTTATGTGTTGAATTACATTTATAGATTTACATATATTGAACCAGCCTTGAGACCCTGGGATAAATCTGACTTGGTCATGGTGTATAATTTTTTTGATGTGTTGTTGGATTCTGTTTGTTAAGATCTTATTGAGTATTTTAGCATCTATATTCATTAGTGATATTGGTCTATAATTTTCTTTTCTTGTTGGGTCTTTCCCTGGTTTGGGGATCAAGGTGATGTTTGCTTTGTAGAATGTGCTGGGTAATATTCCTTCTTTTTCTATATTTTGGAAGAGGTTGTGTAGTATAGGTACTAGTTCTTCTTTAAATTTTTGGTAGAATTGTGACGTAAAGCCATCTGGTCCTGGGCTTTTCTTTTTAGGGAGATTTTGTATAGTTGATGGTATTTCAGAACTTGATATGGGTCTGTTCAAAATTTCTACTTCATTCTGGCTAAGTCTTGGTAGGTGGCATACTTCCAGGTATTGGTTGATTTCTTTCAGATTTTCATATTTCTGAGAGTAGAGTTTCTTGTAGTATTCGTTAAGGATTTTTTGAATTTCTGAGGGGTCTGTTGTTATTTCATCATTACCATTTCTGATTGATGAAATTAGAGATTTTACTCTTTTTTTCCTGGTTAGGTTGGCCAAAGGTTTATCTATTTTATTGATCTTTTCAAAAAACCAGCTTTTGGATTTATTGATCTGTTGTATAATTCTTTTGTTTCAATTTCATTTAATTCTGCTCTGATTTTGGTTATTTCTTTTCTTCTGCTGGGTTTGGGGTTGGAGTGTTCTTCTTTCTCCAGTTGCTTGAGATGTTCCATTAAGTTATTGACTTCCTCTCTTTCCGTTTTCTTGAGGAAGGCTTGCAGTGCTATAAATTTCCCTCTTAGGACTGCCTTTGCAGTATCCCAGAGGTTCTGGTGATTCTTGTCTTGATTGTTGCTTTGTTCCAAAAATATGGTGATTTCCTTCTTAATCTCGTCTATAACCCATGTATCCTTCAGCATAAGGTTGTTTAGCTTCCATGTTTTTGTATGGGTATGCAGGTTCCTGTTGTTATTTAGTTCAACTTTTATTCCATGATGGTCTGAGAAGATGCAAGAAATAATTTCTATTTTTTTAAATTTGCTGAGGTTAGATTTGTGGCCTAGCATGTGGTCAATTTTGGAGTATGTTCCGTGGGCTGATGAGAAGAATGTGTATTCAGTTTTTTTGGGATGAAATGTTCTGTAGATGTCTGTTAAGTCCAGATGTTGAATGGTTGAGTTTAAATCTAAAATTTCTTTGCTTAGCTTCTTTTTGGAGGATCTATCCAGGACTGCTAAAGGGGTGTTAAAATCTCCAACTACTGGGTGGCACCTGTGGCTCAGTGAGTAGGGCGCCGGCCCCATATGCCGAGGGTGGCAGGTTCAAACCCAGCCCCGGCCAAACTGCAACAAAAAAATAGCCGGGCATTGTGGCGGGCGCCTGTAGTCCCAGCTGCTCGGGAGGCTGAGGCAAGAGAATTGCGTAAGCCCTAGAGTTAGAGGTTGCTGTGAGCCGTGTGATGCCATGGCACTCTACTCGAGGGCGGTACAGTGAGACTCTGTCTCTACAAAAAAAAAAAAAATCTCCAACTACTATGGAAGTGGAGGAAATTGAGTTGCTCATGTCTGTTAGAGTTTCTCTTATAAATTGAGGTGCGTTGTGGTTGGGTGCATAAATATTAATAATTGAGATCTCATCATATTGAGTATTACTTTTAACAAATATGAAGTGACCATCCTTATCCTTAATTATTTTGGTTGGTTTAAAGCCTATAGCATCTGCAAACAGGATTGCAATGCCTGCTTTTTTCTGCTTTCCATTTGCCTGGAATATAGATGACCATCCCTTCACCTTGAGTCTATATCTGTCTTTTAATGTAAGATGCAATTCTTGGATGCACCAGATATCTGGCTTGAGTTTTTGTATCCAGTCAGCCAACCTGTGCCTCTTTAGAGGACAATTTAAACCATTCACATTAATTGAGAGTATTGATAAGCCTTTCGAGAGACCGGTGGACATTTTTAATCCTTTTGCAACTGTGGAAGTTGGAATTTGATCAAAAATTTTTTGGGTGGGTTTACTTTTTTTTAACTTTAACATTTTATTTTGTGTAAAAAAGGGCAAATTTAGTGAATTATTTTCATCTTGTACACAAAGTTATAATTTTAATGCTTTTCACATCCATGCTGAAAATTTGCGATTTGGTAAAAATGAAAGGAACATAAATTTCTCTGAAGGAATTTTTCACGCCATTATATATACACTTCATGAGACAGTTTCAAACACTTTCTCAATGCTCACGAGTTACCAAGAAAATAAAAGATTAAATTTTTACAGATATTGATCTATATATCAAATACATACAGAAATGATGTAAAAACCTTATGCAGTTTACTTTGACCTCTGTCCTCAAAAGATTCGCCCAGGGACAGATACTTTTCTTTTGTATAAATGACTGTGGCTTTATTTAAAATGTGAAAATCAAAGGAAGAAACCCAGTTTAATCACAGTATTTTTAAAATCCCTTCCCAATAGTAAAGGATCATTACTAACATATAGCACCATAATACAAATATTGATGGGAGAGGGTATTCACATCACGCAAAATTAATAATAATAAAAACAAACAAACACTGAAAACCCGTGTTAGTATCTGTAGAATAAGAAGTTGATAGGGCGGCGCCTGTGGCTCAGTCGGTAAGGTGCCGGCCCCATATGCCGAGGGTGGCGGGTTCAAACCTGGTCCCGGCTGAACTGCAACCAAAAAATAGCCGGGCGTTGTGGCAGGCGCCTGTAGTCCCAGCTACTCGGGAGGCTGAGGCAAGAGAATCGCTTAAGCCCAGGAGTTGGAGGTTGCTGTGAGCTGTGTGAGGCCACGGCACTCTACCGAGGGCCATAAAGTGAGACTCTGTCTTTACAAAACAAACAAACAAAAAAACAAACAAAAGAAGTTGATAACAGCTTTAGCTTTCCTCATACACAGCAAGGAAAGGGTTAAAGAGTTTAAACAACCAAAAGTCCCTAAATAATCCTAACAGGAAAAAAACAAAAACAAACCCAAGGTCAGCTGTACATTTGGAACCATAAAAGAGAATGGGGCTATTGAGTTGTACAACTTGAGTTATGGCTAAAACATATATCTCCCCTACATTAATGTATTCTCTGTTCATCAGCAGTAGGAGTTAGAGTTTGAACAACAAAGAGGGCTTCAGATTGTGTTCAGACTGCAGGCAGTCCTTCCCAACTTTTAAGTGTTGGTCATCAGATCAAGAAACACTTCATGACTAGGCAGGACATTCAGAGCCTGGTTTTATTGTAGAATTGGAAGCTTATAAAACCTGGCTACAAATGAGCATTTCACAGAACTAATTACCAGGACTGACTGGCTCCAAATCATATCTCACCTGGTTTATTCAGTTCCCCATAGAGCCCCTAAACCCAGGGGACTGGTAGAGTAAGTACACCACGCAACAGGTTTTTTGTGCCCATACTGTAGAATCAGAGTCCTGCGTTTAATTCACTGAGCCTGAGAATAAAAACTGCTGGAACCTTTGCTTTGGAACGCTTCTAGGCTTTTAAGTTTGTGGGAAGATTTTTTCAAAGTGAAAGATTCGGGAAGTGTGAGGATGTCAGATTTACAGTAGGTCCCTCTCAGTAATTTTAAGATAAATATCCAGTAATTTAACAGTTGAATTCACATATTTGACACATGAGAATCAACTTGCGTTGATGTGATCTGCATTTATGTCCCCGAAGAGTCAGTACTAAGAAATGGTGACATGTGATTCCATACATTCTTATACTATAAAGTAATAAATTTTACTTCCAGTAGCTACTATAAAACCTTATGTTAGGGCGGCGCCTGTGGCTCAAGGGGTAGGGCGCCGGTCCCATATGCCGGAGGTGGCGGGTTCAAACACAGCCCCGGCCAAAAAAAAAAAAAAAGAAACCTTATGTTAGTAACCCTTCTTGCATAGAATGAGGTAAACCTGTGTGTATTACCAATGCTATTATTCCCCAAAGTGGGTGGGTTTACTTTTGTGGTGGAGAATTACGCTGGTCTTTATGGAGGATAGGTCTAAGAATGCCCTGGAGAGCTGGTTTAGTTGTGGCAAATTTCTTCAACATGTGAATGTCGTTGAAGTATTTAATTTCTCCGTCATAAATGAAGCTCAGTTTAGCTGGGTACAGGATCCTGGGTTGAAAGTTATTTTGTTTTAGGAGATTAAAAGTCAATGACCATCCTCTTCTAGCTTGAAAGGTTTCAGCAGAGAGATCTGCAGTTATTCTGATATTCTTCCCCTTGTAGGTAATGGTTTTCTTTCGTCTGGCAGCTTTCAGAATTTTCTCCTTCATATTAACTTTAGTGAAATTGATTATGATGTGTCTGGGGGATGTCTTATTGGGGTTGAGTCATGCTGGAGTTCTGAAACTGTCTGCTATCTGAATTTCGGAATCTCTTGGCATGTCTGGAAAGTTCTCCTTCATAATCTCATGGAGAAGAGACTCTGTGCCTTGTGGAGCCACTTCGTCACTTTCGGGGATCCCTATAAGACGAATATTGGTTTTCTACAAATTATCCGAGAGCTCTCTGAGAGAGTGGTCTGTTTTTGCTCTCCATTTCTCTTCTTCTTTGAGAGTTTGGGAGCGTTCAAAAGCTTTGTCTTCAATGTCAGAAATCCTTTCTTCTGCTTGCTCCATTCTGTTACTGAGGGATTCTACTGTGTTTCTCGGATCTTTGAGGGATGCAACTTCTTGTCTCAATGTGTCGAAATCTTTGGTCATTTGGTCTTTGAATCCGTTGAATTCTTGAGATAACTTTTGGAATTCTAATTCGATCTTATTTGCTATCCAGATCCTGAATTCAATTTCTGACATCTCAGCTATTTGTTTGTGCATGGGGTCTCGTGCTGTTTCTGCCCCATTGATCCTTGGGGGAGTTGATCTACTCTGATTATTCATATTGCCAGAGTTTTTCTGTTGATTTTGCCTCATGATTATTTTTCACTGTTGCCTCTGGCTGTCCTCAGAGTTGGGGAGGTGTCTCTCCAAGATTAGACCCCAGTGGGATCACTCTATTGTTGCTGGATCTTTGTAGGGAGTGACCCTGTGTAGTTCCTCTGGGGCTGCCCCAGCCAGGGAGTTCTGGTTGTGGAAGCAGCTCTGGTTTGTGTCACACCCGGATCCAGCAATAGGGCTGGGGGTGGTGCGCATGGTTCTGGGAGTGTCAGGCGCCCAGTGTCTTTGGCACAGAGAGCCCAAGGCTCCAGCAGTCTCTGGCCAGGAGAAGAGCTCTGCACAGAGGCAGGGAGGGCTCCAAAGGGCACGCAGCTACCAGAGTCCCTGTCCAGATGAACAGGCTAGTGTGGAAGCTGGGAGGACACAGGAGGGAGGACGCAGGGTTGCGTGACTCCCGCAGTTCCTGGTCAGGGAATGTGGAGGCCCGGTGGGTGCAGGTCAATGCACAGCTCTTATGGTGGTCTGGGCGGTGCCAAGCCCAGGAGCTGGAGGTTGCTATGAGCTGTGACGTCACGGCACTCTACCCAGGGCAACAGCCCAAGGCTCCAGTGTGCCAAAACCATCTCACTCTGCCCCTAAGGATTAAGGCTGTAAGGCAGCTCAGTCCCCTCCTTTATGCTGCTCAGTCAGTAGGTTACTTTGACCCGCCCAATCCCTGCTCTGAGACCCTGAGGGCGGAGCTTGCCGGGGCAGTTCTTTCACAATGGCTTCCTGCGCCCAGCTCAGTGGCTCAGTCTGGGGCCCCAGACAATGCCCAAAGTTCTCCACACTCCTGCTCAAGCTCTCCCCCAGGCAGTTCAACTGAGTGCCAAGTCCAAGAATGTCCAAGAACACGGAAACAGTTCACAGGTAAGGCCTTTCCGGTTTGCAGTCTCACTGCTATTTGTACTTACTGTTGCCGGTGTGATTAGGTCCATCGAACACACGCAACCACTTGCCAGTTTTCCACTGTTTTTGTCCTCCTCTTGGAGTCCAGAAGTTCCTTGCTGGCTCCCTGTATCCTCAAAGGGATGATTATAGGCAGATCCCACCAGCCAGAGATGCCTAGAGTCTTGTTTCCCCAGACTCGCTGTTCCCAGTTGCAGGGAAGCTGTTACTTGGCCGCCATCTTTAATCTCTCTCCAGGCAAAGCCTTTTTTATTTTACATGACCCACAAAACATCTCTAGGGGTTTTGTCCCCTAGTCCCTTCACACACAATTTCAGCTCAAATTCAAGCAGCAGTCCTGGCCTGGTTCCCATGGCACAGGAAGTACTATAGCATGTAAACAGGTGGCAAAACAGCAGTCCCTGGAGAGGCCGCATCTACATAAGCCACACCCCTTACCAAGGTGACTGGCTATTTCCCTCCTTCTGACACAAGCTCCGCCCCCTGACGTGTTTTTCTCCTCCCACCCCTTCTACCTGGCCAATAGCAGGCAAGCAGACTGGGGGTGGGGCGTGACATTATTCACGGCACAGTGTTTGAAGGCAAGTGGAATTGATAGCCTTGTCCCAGGACCAAATTACAAATTGAGCTCCTGAAAATGGAAACTATAATAGCAGGAAAAGTCAAATTTTAAAAAATAAGATGTGAAGCATAATTTTTTTAGGACATTCTAGACATAGGAACTTGTGAGGGAATAAAAAGAGAAGAGAGAGAAACCCAAAAGGCGAGTGGGGGAAGCCCAGGTGTGAGTAGCAGGGTATTGGGAAGAAAATGAGCTGTGATGACCGTCTCAGAATTCACACTCCTCAGGCAAAGGGAGTTGGGAGCCGTGCTGGGCAGTTTCTGGGAAGAAGAAGCGGGACAGGGGTACACGCTGGGAGGAGGCCACAGAGCCCTGCCAAGTCCTCTACGTGTTTTCCAGAGGCCTCCAGTAGCAAAACTCAGGATCCACAGACATTGCTACAGGATTCCTAGAAATCTGAAAACATCATTCACTTATTTTGGTAGTAGAAAAATGTTACCTTAATTTTCACTAATCTCTCTCTCTCTTTTTTTTGAGACAGAGTCTCACTATGTCACCCTCGGTAGAGTGTCGTGGCATCACAGCTCACAGCAACCTCAAATTCTTGGTCTTAAGCAATTCTCTTCCCTCAGCCTCCCAGGTAGCTGGAACTACAGGCGCCCACCACAATGCCCAGCTATTTTTTTGTTGCAGTTGTTTAGCTGGCCTGGGCTGGGTTCGAACCCACCATCCTTGGTGTATGTGGCTCGTACTGTAACCACTGTGCTACAGGCACCGAGCCAATTTTCACGAATCTCTTAAAGAAATATAGCCTTTCCTGCAGACTGTGGTATATGAGCGTCCTGTAATTTTACTGGCAACCCAAATTTCTGACTGTTTTTCTATGACATATACCAGCTGTAGGTATCTCTCCAGGAGTCTTGGGTTCAGTATTTTCTGTAGCTGGTGTAGGTGGAGAAGGCAGAAGGGTCCAGGGTGCCACAGCTCAGGGCTAGAGAGAATGTGTATAGAGGATGAATGTCTGCTTCCAACAGAAGCTGATTCATCTGTTAACTGAAAGGTCAACGTTTCTTCCCTGGCTTGGGCTTCTGACTTTTGGCTGATCTGAGTTCTTTTTAAGCTGTTAATGATGCACATCTTTTATTAACACTCTTTTAACCTTATTCCCAATCCCTCAACTTTGAATCAGATGCTGAAGAATCCTGCTGGATCTCCCAAGGTTCACATTACTAAAATACTAAAGATGTTTAGCAGAAATAATTTATTATTTTTTCCAAGAGTAAAAAGAAGTTCTGGAAACCCAGACCATAGATCTCACCCAGACCATAGGTCTCACCCAGACCTTACAAAGGTTTCTCTTGAGGCTGGGTGTTTATAATAGTCTTTTTCAGGGAAGACCGTGTCAATACTCTGCAGCCAAATGGAAAAGGAAGGCACTTGTGATTAACAACTTGGGTTTTTCATTGCTTACCATGTGGGAGAACATGCCACTTGGTGTAAAATTGTCACTGGAATTGCATAAAATGGAGAACAACAGAGGAGAGAACTCAGATCGTATAAGGTATAGACTGTTGAAAACCAGACTAAGCTGGTTCTTGAATTTTCTGTGGCTCTATTCCTCATTAAAACAAACAATAATAATAATATTATTGTTTAATTATTTAATATGCAGCTAAGGCGCCAGCCTCATACACCTGAGCTGGTGGGTTCAAATCCAGCCCAAGCCCGCCAAACAACAATGACGGCTGCAACCAAAAAATAGCCAGGTGTTGTGGCGGGTTCCTGTAGTCCCAGCTCCTTGGGTTCCTGTAGTCCCAGCTACGCTTGAGGACAGGATTTGGAGGTTTCTGTGAGCTGTGATGCCACGGCACTCTACCCAGGATGACAGCTCGAGGCTCTGTCTGAAAAAAAAAAAAGGTCAAACAGGAGCATTTCCTGCATGTGTTGTCCTTAGTTTTAAATGAGAACTGCAACTATAGTATACTGCCAGTACCATTTTCATCATCTGTCTTGTTTTTCTTTTTTGAGACAGAGCCTCAAGCTGTCGCCCTGGGTAGAGTGCTGTGGCATCACAGCTCACAGTGACCTCCAACTCCTGAGCTCAAGCGATTCTCCTGCCTCAGCCTCCCAAGTAGCTGGGACTACAGGCGCCCACTACAACACCCGGCTATTTTTTTTTTTGGTTGCAGCCGTCCAACATTGTTTGGCAGCCTGGGCTGGATTCGAACCCGCCAGCTCAGGTGTATATGGCTGGCGCCTTAGCCGTTTGAGCCACAGGTGCCAAGCCTCATCATCTGTCTTGTCCTCTTCAACAACCGTGTAACCTTTCATAGGATGGAGGATCTATCATTTATGCTAATGTTCTCAAATTAGTGGACGTGAAATTTGAGCCAGTGTTTATTATTACCAATCATGTTTCAGGGGATAAACACACACGTACATATATATGTGTGCATATGAATGTTTTTGTATCTCTATTAAGAGGAAGAAACCCTCCCAACCCTGACAAGAGCACAGACATTTGGGGGGACAGCTAGTTAGAGAAAGCAGACCGGCAACTAAACTGCATGATCACAGCACACTCCTGGAATACATCAAGGCCAGTGTTCCTGGAAACCATCAGAACAAGAAATCTGCTTGTTCTGGGTCTGGCTGCCGTGAGAGATAAGGTCCTGGTGAGAAGATGAACACTTCTGTGGAAGGGAGTAATTCTAAGATCAGTCTCTGACATAGCATCATTCACTCTGCAGAAAAAAGATGACTTCCTTCCCCTGTCATAACTCCCACCCACATTCCAAATGCACTAACAAAAGCCTCTTGAAACTGTGCGAGAGGGGGCTGACTCTTCATCAGATTCCCCTCTGTTCTTTTCTAATAAAGCCTTTCCTTGATCCCTGGATGGCCTTCCCTTTTTCCCACGGACCCTCACCCGGGTCCTCTAGCCCCAAACTTCTCATCTATTATTAATAGTGTAAATACTTTTCTAGGTTGTACTCCTGTTAAAGAAATTCCTGGATGAAGTGATGGCACGTTTCTAATTTTGCTACGCCTGCCCTGTCTTGCAAAAAAAAAAAAAAAAAAAATTATCAGAGCTCAGCTGTAATTCTAAAGAATCTGGAGGGTATGGTAGAGGATTGCTTGAAGCCCAGGAGTCATAGACTTCAGTGAGCTCTCACTGTGTTCCTGCCGTCCAGCTTGGGCAACAGGGCACGACCACACTGCTACAAATTTTTTTTTTAGTTTATCAATTCATATTGTCAATCATTTACGAGAATGCTCTCTTCTCTACCCTTTTGCCAATACTAACTAGGTAGCATTAGTATCTACTGTGTGTTTTTGCCTTCCATTTCCCCTTATTGAGAGATTTCTTCAAATTTAATTATGTTCATTGATCTATGGAAATTGGCATTATGGAAAAGTTAAAATCCATATGATTTTTCTCTGCTTTCTTCAATTTTTTTTTTTTTTTTTGTAGAGACAGAGTCTCACTTTATGGCCCTCGGTAGAGTGCCGTGGCCTCACACAGCTCACAGCAACCTCCAGCTCCTGGGCTTAAGCGATTCTCTTGCCTCAGCCTCCCGAGAATATAAATGTCTTAACAAAATAACTAAGAAAATGCCGTGAAGGCTACGTTAACCAGTTTGATGAAAACATTTCAAATTGTATATAAAACCAGCACATTGTACCCCATGATTGCATTAATGTACACAGCTATGATTTAATAAAAAAAAAAAAAAGAAAGAAAGAAAGTGAGGAGGTGGTCCAGGGAGTACCTCTCCCTTGTCTGTCTGCTCTGCTTACCTCAGCCTCACCTGCTGTGTCTCTGAACCCCATTGCTGTGGACACGGTGGATCCTCATCACCCCAGACTCATGACCTTGATCTTGCGTTCTATTAGTGGATCATGACAAGAGGTCGATAGTGTCCGGTCACCTCACACAGATCTATGGGGCAATGTTCCATAAAACAGCTCTTTATCCCTGTTCTGTGCAGTAAATAGAATAAAACTGTAAAAGCTACCATCAGATTTACAAGTTTTCCCAATAGAGCTGGTCATTTCATGCATTCAAGGATGTGTAAATAAACTATTTTAATCACATTGACACCTGGTAAAGAGAACATGAGGGTGTACAACTGAGTCAGTGCCACGAAATGAAAGCAGCCCCCATCTGGGGGAAGGCCGTAGGTGGCAGGGAAATCACAGGTGAGGTAGTGTAATGAGTGACACATGGCTGTCCCCATGAGAGAAAAGGAGCCAACATAGAGTAGAATGCAGCAAGAATAGTATACAGGACAGAAGCCAGGTTGAAAAACTAGTTGTTTATTCCCTTCCTATTATAAACTCAATTTGGAAAAAAAAAAAACAAACTCAATTTGGCTCAGTACTTTTTTTTTTTTCTTTCTTTGAGACAGTCTCACTATATCGCCCTTGGTAGAGTTCCGTGGTATCATAGCTCACAGTGACCTCAAACTCTTGGGTTCAAGTGATTCCCTTGCCTCAGCCTCCCAAGTAGCTGGGACTATAGGCACCCGCCACAATGCCTGGCTATATTTAGAGACAAGGTCTTGCTCTGGCTCAGGATGGTCTCGAACCTGTGAGCTCAAGCAATCCACCTGCCCTTGGCCTCCCAAGTGTTAGGATTACAGGTGTGAGCCACTGCGTCCGGCTCTGTACTTTTTAATGGATTTGGAGGTCTGAAAGAAGATATAGAGAAGAATGTTATGAGAGATTTACATTTTTACATCATAGAAGTTTTACATTATTCAATTCAGGAAACATCCTAAGATCCGTTTTTATGATAAAGAAATATGTGGTCAGCTGACTACTTAACAACCATGAAAAAAATAAAACCCATGGGGGAAGAAAACTGTTTCAGCCTATATGTTTTCATACAGACACAGAATGAATAGGAAACCTGATTAGATTTACTGGGAATGGGATGGACTGTGGCATCAGCATGAGGCTGCCCCACTCTGGACCATGCCTACTCGGGGGGTCCCCGGCAGTGTGACCTTCAACCTGGACCATGTGGCTTATGTATTGGCATGGCCTGGGCAACTGGAAGACATGGCACCTCCACCGTCTATTTATTACGGCAACCCCAGACTCTTACTGGTAGGCTGGCTCTACCTCCCTCACTTTACTCTGAGTGGAAATACAGACTGTTCCTTTGCTCTGAACTCTGGCAGCTCGACCCTGATTTTTACAGTGAAGAACTGCCAAGTTCTGTGAAACAGTGATCAAGATTTTCTAAATAGTAAGTTAAGAATCACAGTGTTGGCTCAGGGCCTGTAGCTCAAGCGGCTAAGGCGCCAGCCCCATACATCAGAGTGGTGGGTTTGAATCCAGCCCGGGCCTTCCAAACAACAATGACAACTACAACTAAAAAACAGCTGGGCGTTGTGGTGGGCACCTATAATCCCAGCTACTTGGGAGGCTGAGACAAGAGAATTGCTTAAACCCAGGAGTTGGAGGTTGCTGTGAGCTGTGACGTCACAGCACTCTACCTAGGGTGACAGCTTGAAGCTCTGTCTCAGGAAAGAAAAAAGAATCACAGTGTTGGCTGGTGGCGCAGTGGCTCACACTGTAATCCTAGCACTCTGGGAGGCCGAGGCGGGTAGTTGGTTAAGTTCATGAATTTGGGACCAGCCTGAGCAAGAGCAAGACTGTTTGTACTAAAAATAGAAAAACTGAGGCAAGAGGATCACTTGAGCTCAAGAGTTGGAGGTTGGGCGGCTCCTGTGGCTCAAGGAGTAGGGCGCCGGTCCCATATACTGGAGGTGGCGGGTTCAAACCTAGCCCCCGCCAAAAAAAAAAAAGAGTTGGAGTTTGCTGTGAGCTATGATGATGCCATGGCACTTTATCCAGGGCTACAGGTTGAGACTCTATCTCAAAAAAAAAAAACAACAACAATTGCAGGGTTTGTCATCTATCAGTCCTGATGAAACCTATTTTATTTCATTTGTCTTTCACCCATCATTTATTTGAGTTTCTTCTCCCCGGTCCCCGGCTGTACCTCTTCTGCCACGCAGGTCAGCCTGGCAGGACCTCCCAGCCCCTGGTATAGGCCAGTGGCAGAAGTAGACACCATAGAAAGACAAGGAACTGGGGGCCCAGCTGGTAAAGAGCAAGCTGCAGATTCTGGACCTCAGGGGGGGACTGCACATCTCAGAATCCACCATCTGCTCCCTGGCCAACCAGCAGCAGAAATATAGTAAGTTCTATGGTTCACCATCGTCAGAATGATGAATGATTGTATGTCTTCTCTGGAAGACGCCTGCCACAATGCCCGGCTATTTTTTTTTTTTTGGTAATTGTTGTTTAGTAGGCCAGGGCCGGGCTCGAACTAGCCAGCCCTGGTGTTTGTGGCTGGTGCTGTAACCACTGAGCTACTGGCACCAAGCCTCTGTTTTTATACCATTTGAAATGGGCTTCTCGGAGCCCTACTGATGTGTTGCTAGGTGTGGAACAAGAGGCATTCTTTGGCCTCATGGTCGAGTCTGTCTTTCAGGGAGCCTGTGTCTCTGGGCTGTGAACTTCATAAGTCAGGATTTACTCCCCACCTGTTCCCCTTGGATGAAATAAGATTAAAGGGGTAAGAGTTGGTATTCCCCCCACATGTCTATTAGGGTTTGGGAAAGCCCCAGGTAATTAGCTCTAGTCACATCCTTTGTTCTGAGGGTAGGACCTGTCAGCAAGGCAGCATGCTCTTGGTATATTTCATAATACCTGCCAGCACCCCTCCCACTTCCAGAAGCATAAATACACTTCTCTAATCTTCACCATGAGTACATCCTTGGTTTCAGGTGGTAAAACTCCGTGGGCCCTCCTACGACCACAACCTCCTTTTGTTTTATTGCCTAATTTTCTGGAGACTGATATTCTAGCAAATAGTAAATTACATGCCTTAGATTTTCTTGCCCTAGAAATGGTCCATGTATCTAAATGGGCCTGAGTCTCTGCTACACTTCATGGTTTTCTGTGCCCACCTGTCCTCACCTCTGAGGTATGCAGCAGCAATTTGTCCTTTGCCCTCCATGCTCTGACAGATGTGAGAATTGTGGATTTTTTCCTTTGTTCCGGTGTTTCTTTGTCGTGAGAACAGGAGTGATGATTTCTAACATTCTGATATGCTGGAGAAAAAAACTGAGATTGTCCCAGATTTTTGAGGAAAGGGGAATACGGTTGTTTTTCTCTCCTTGGAGGACTTTCTCACTATGCTTGAAAACGAGCTGTATGGAGGGGTGAATGATGCAATTGTAGAAATCTGGAGAGAGCTGGACAAGTGTATTGTGAACTGTAAAACAAGATATTTTAAACATTTATTTTCTACTTCCACAATGCAATGATGGTAATACCCCAGATCAGGCAGACTTTATCTGGTGGGTCAGAAAAATAGGCCAAGCCACTTATTTCCAAACAAAATATGAGACATTCACTATAATTCTATGAATGAATCCTGAAATCAGACACAGGTGTTTACATCTCGGTGCCTAGAGAGGCCATTGTGTTCCTAGGGGGTGACATGGAACTACTGAATGTCTGACTGGACATTTCTGAATTTGTGTGCAGAAAATCATGAAGATGAGGAGGATGTGAAGAAGCAAGAACCCCCAGCCTGCAGGTACCAATGAATGAGCAGGGCTTGGAGGACATGGGGTGAAATATGAGGAGGGGCCCAGTTGAAAAGGACAAGATGTCAAGAGTGGCCACAGATTTCACATGCAAAGTACCCAAAGCTGCTCATTCCTAGATGACATTCACTCAACCAATGAAAAACTGCTTCTTTTTTTTTTTGTTTGATCATAGGTTTTAATTTTTTTCTTAAAATATAGATTTCTTAAAGCATATTTAATACCATTTTATTTCAATTCTTCATGAATCTTCTGTTCCTTGATCATTTTTCTTATTAAGTGTTGCATTCGAGAAACAACCACAGAAGTTTACCATGATTCATGGCTCTACTGACTGTGCAGCCTTTTCAATGTCCAGAAAGTAGTTTCAACCATTTTGAAAAGTTCAGGAACAGCCTAGGATTTTGCAGTTGTTTTTGAAGGCTGGAATTTTCCTGCTTCAAATTCTTCTTTGAATTTTAAGTAGTCTCTTCTTTTATCAAAATTTTTTGCAGTTTGGCCGGGGCTGGGTTTGAACCCGCTACCCTCAGCATATGGGGCCAGCGCCCTACTCACTGAGCCACAGGCGCCGCCTCTTTTATCAAAATTTTTTATCCACTGTTGGGGACAGCTTGATTCAAATGATCTTCTTGACTTCTTACATTGAGAAGCATCCTCTGTGTTCTCATCTAAACACTTCCAGTACTCATCCTGGGCTTCCCAGCAAACCTGCCTTTCCTTCACAGATGGGGCTGCCATTCTTAGGGGTCTCAAGCCTTACGGGCTACCATTCACTTTCTGGGGAGAGGCGGGACTGAAAAACTGCTTCTTTTAACAAGGTTGTTTATTATCTTCAAGTACTTCTCAGTAACTACAGAGAACAAATCAGCTTGGGGATCTTTAACATCACAGAATCTACCTGTTCTCTCTCGCATGGCTGCACTTGGGACGCTATGAACATCTGTTCTGCACGGTTGGGCTTAGCTTGTTGGAAGGGACTTTATAGCAAGGTTGTAACCAGACAAAGATGTTTATATCTGGCTCGGCGCCTGAGGCTCAGCAGTAGGGCGCTCAGCAGTAGGGCGCCCAGCCACATGCATGGAGGCTGGCGGGTTTGAACTCAGCCTGGGGTACAGAGGTGCTGGAAAGCCAAGGAGACTGATATTGATTTGAATTAGGATGGAGCACTGAGTTTAAGCACAGACATTAAGGGTGATAGGGAGCTTTGCACCCTTCTTAGTCTGGGGCCTCCTACCCTGGTACTCAATGGCAAGGTCAGGTGAGGAACACAGAGCTAATCAGGGTGGGGAGACTGAAGAAGCTGTAGCAGACTCACAGCTGCCACTGATGCATACAGCAGAGCTCAGCATGAGCTTGTTCTGTTATACTGGGAGTTGTGCTCTGTCCTGCAGGGTTCCACTAATGGTTGTTCCACAAACATCAGTGATTAGGAGCTTCATAATCTTGCCAGTACATTTGGAGACGTTGTTGCCATAGTTTCTCAGTTCCATCCACAATCTGTCCAATTTGACTTGTCCTGGCCAAGTAGTTGTCTGAATACCAGAAAAAATACACTTGTCATGGCCACATGTGGAGTTGTCCTTGAAAGCCAGACCTGGGTGCTGGCACCTACCACCTCTGTGAGCACCAGGTGGACTCTGAGCACCAGGTGTCCCTCCCACAGACCCCGGGCACACTTTCCTGTGCGCCCATCAGCGTAGCCGCAGTGTAACCTCACCTTCACCCACAACCTACAGGGTGTCTGTGGGGGGACAGCTAAGTTTTGCATCAGTACCACCATGAAGGCAGCTAGCATGTTCCCTACAATCAATCTCTGGGGAAAAAAGATGTGTTTACTGTTTACCCAACTCAGGGCAGAGGCCATCATGAGGATGAGATTTGAGGTGAGGATCAGTCTTCCCAGTGGCTCAGAAAAGCAGGCCCAGGCACAACCGGCAGCTGCCAGCCAGGTGCACACAGGTGCGCTGGGCTTTTCCCCCAGAGAATAGCGCATCCCCGAGATCGCACAGAGGTCTGTGTAATGTGTGAAGTGGGAGGTGTGTGATGTGACTGGCTTTGTCTACATTTATTTGCAGAAAATCAAAATCAGAGCACTCAAGGAGGAGGATGGAGCAGAGCTCAGGCCCTGCAGGAAACCCCCAGTCACGGGCTGACCATGCAGTGTTGACATCTGGAGGTCCCAAATCCAGGACAACTGAGGTTGCTGAATGTACCTGTTTCGTTCATTCAGCAACAATGAATGGGCCTTTAAAAACATTAGCGGTTTTTCTACTCTGGAGGCTGAGGCAAGAGAATCGCTGAAGCCCAGGAGTTGGAGGTTGCTGTGAGCTGTGTGATGCCATTGCACTCTACGGAGGGCCATAAAGTGAGACTCTGTCTCTACAAAAAAAAAAAAACATTAGCAGTTTTCTTGGTATTTCTATTATTGGTGTCCACTCCTCTCTAACTTCTCAATTTAGTAACCTATTATCAGTCTGAGCTCAGGTGAATTAATCCTAGGGTATCCTGCTCTCAGGGAGAACAACTGATCTGTCCATATGCCAAAAACCAAGATAAGATGCATATCTTTTTTTCTGCAAGATTGAATTTTGCTAACTTGCCAGGGATTTTTTTTTTTTTTTTAGACACAGAGTCTCGCTTTGTCGCCCTTGGTAGCGTGCTGTGGCATCACAGTTCACAGCAACCTCCAGCTCTTGCCTCAGATTCCTGAATAGCTGGGACTACAGGCACCTGCCTCAACGCCCAGCTATTTTTTGTTGCAGTTTGGCCAGGGTCAGGTTTGAACCCACCACCCTCAGTATTTGGGGCTGGTGCCCTACTCCCTGAGCCACAAGCACCACTCCTTGCCAGGGATTTTATAACAAGAAATGTAACCAGACTGGGAAAAGTCCTCTGACGTCACAATATTGAGAGATCAAGGCCTAGAATGGTGCTGACCTGCAGGAGTCAGCACAGCCTCAGGAGCCTTTATTCACCGCCTTCCTGAAGTGCAGGGACCCGCCTTGCCCTGGGGCTGTGGATGGAGTCATAGTTGTCCTTGTGCTGCTTGTCATGGCTGCACCATGCAGGGCGAGTGACCTCCTAGGTCAGCATGTGGTGTGGCCAGTGCACTGGGCACCTGCTGCTCTCGGCCACATCTGTCCTCCCCAGCCCTGTGATGCCCCATTCTGCCTTAGTCAGAGGGAATGGTTTAGTTCCTCCTGGGTGACAGGGGGTGGCCTGTCTGCCTTCTGTGACTTCTTACAGAGGCTTCCACAGGACCCGCTGAGATGCTATGTTGCTCAATTCTCCTTTAATATGCCGTTCTCCCCTCCCCCCCAATCAGTAGGGAACCACAGGAGGAGGAGCCAGTGAATGGAGTTGGGCAGGACATGTTGGATGAACCATATTTCACACCTTCCTGTTGCCATAATGTCCTGGACTCCCATCCTTGACGCCCCCCGGCCCCTCCACCATCCTGCTTTCCTGTGTGATAAGCAAGACGTCTGGGCTGCTTGGGTTGTGGCTGGTGAGTCCTCCCATTATGGGGAGAATGAGGCTCCCAGAGGCCTCCCATACTGTCTGCTGGGATTCTTTTTTTTTTTTTTTTGTAGAAACAGAGTCTCACTGTATCACCCTCAGCAGAGTGCCCTGGCGTCACACAGCTCACAGCAACCTCTGACTCCTGGGCTTAGGTGATTCTCTTGCTTCAGCCTCTGAGTAGCTGGGACTACAGGCACCTACCACAATTCCCGGCTATTTTTTAGTTGCAGTTTGGCCGGGGCCGGGTTTGAACCCGCCACCCTCGGTCTATGGGGCCAGCACCCTACCCACTGAGCCACAGGTGCCACCCAAACTGCTGGGTTTCTAAAGAAAACACAATGCCCTGAACACAGAATCTGAAGCAGAGGCCACCCCTTCCTGCACAGAGGCCTCACAAACCAGCATGTGAAAAGCAGCTGAGGGCGATGACCTCGAAGGAGAACCACAAAGGGAAATAATGCGTCAACCATCCCTCAGCCACAGCCCAGCCGGGGCACTGGCGTGAGAACTTCACCTCCACTTCCCCAAATGTAAAAGAGCAGTAATGCCCTCCTTCCCTAGAGTTGCTCCAAGAATTATAATACCAAGTACATACAATCGGGGCTCCATAAATAACCATTCCCTACCCCTCCCTTTCTTATCTTAAAGAAATTAACATATAGCCAGGCGTTGTGGCGGGCGCCTGTAGTCCCAGCTACTCGGGAGGCTGAGGCAAGAGAATCGTGTAAGCCCGAGCGTTAGAGGTTGCTGTGAGCCGTGTGAGGCCACGGCACTCTACCTGAGGGCGGTACAGTGAGACTCTGTCTCTACAAAAAAAAAAAAAGAAGAAATTAACATGACAGAAGGGTTAAGACAGGAATAGCTCCTGTTCTAGAAGTTCCTGCATAGTGGGGGAGACAAATGAATAGACCTTCATGATAACCTGCAGAAACGGTGTGCAAAGGACTGGAGGCAGAGAGCTGCATAGTCTTCAGTAGAGTGGATGGAACACCTAATGCCATAATGCAGGGGAAACGGGGCTAGAAGGGTCTTGCTATTATGCAAGCTTTATTTAGTTATGTATGAGGGGAATCACAACTTAACAATGGGTTAAACAAGACAAAAATTGTTTTCTCTCCCTAAAACAAAGTAAGGAGATAAGTAGTAAAAAGCTGTGGCTCCATCATCATCATCATCATAATGGCTCCTTCCCTTTCAGGGCTTGTCCATCCTTGTGGTCTTCATGGCCCAAGGTGGCTGCTGGAGCTCTGGCCATCATCTCTATATACTAGACAGTAAGAATGACAACTAGAAGGATGCCCCTTTTCCTTCCATCCTGAGGGATTTCTGAGAGCAGCAGTTTGGGGCAGAGGAAAGAAGATGAAGTTTCCTGGTGTGGCTTGCTGGTGCCACGGTAGGCAATACGAACTGTTGCATATTTTGCTCTGTCTAGCAGTTGCCAGAGGGATGTGAGCAGAGGCCTTCCTTTGCTTCACCCCCTCAGGCTAGAGCAGCTCCCAAGTGGCATCTGTAGAAAGACAAAACCAGCACAGTGGCTCACACTGTAATCCTTACACTCTGGGAGGCTGACACAGGAGGATCTGTTGAGGTCAGAAGTTCAAGACTAGCCCAAGAAAGAGCAAGACCCTGTCTCTACAGAAAATAGAAAACATTATCCAGGTGTGGTGGCGTGTGCCTATAGTCCCAGCTACTTGGGAGGGCGAGGCAGGAGGATTGCTTGAGCTCAGGAGTTTGAGGTTGCTGTGAGCTGTGATGATGCACTCCAGCCTGGGCAACACAGTGAGACCCTGTCTCAAACAAACAAAGACATGTGCTACTCATAGCTATCTGTGGCAAGGGACTACAGATGGGCTAAGCAGCAAATAGACCAAAAGCCTAGGAAGGAGGACTCTGAGGAGGAAGATGCTTGGGGGAATAAGGGCTTCCAAGGGCTCCTGCATATAGTGGAGAATCCAAACTGCAGTGCCTGGGCCCAGGACCACATATGCTCAGAAAAAATGTTGGGGAACCCTAGGCTTGAACCTTTGGTTGATCTTCGCATTCCATGCAAGCGGAAGGCAAAGTGCAAGGCAGACAGGAGGAGTGGCTTGGCTGCGCTTCACAGGACCCACTCTGCAAAGACCAGAAAAGGTATATTTTCTTTTTTGGTTCCAGTGGTTGGTTCTCATCCAGGTGTTAAAGAAAAAGTCACCTCAGTGGCTGACCACTGAGACAATGGAACTGAGACTTGGGTGTCTACACATAATAGTCAACAAAAGCAGTATGAAAGTGCCATTAAACAGGGGTGGCGCCTGTGGCTCAAAGGAGTGGGGCGCTGGCCCCATATGCCAGAGGTGGTGGGTTTAAGCCCGACCTCGGCCAAAAACTGCCAAAAAAAAGAAAGAAAATGCCATTAAACAGATGACTGCTGTCCTTAGTAAGCAATAACAGCAAACTTCACAAAGCAGGAAGATTCTGATTTCCAGAGTAATGTTAAGGTTTTTTTTTTTTTTTTTTTTTTTTTTGCGGTTTTTGGCCAGGGCTGGGTTTGAACCCGTCACCTCTGGCATATGGGGCCGGTGCCCTACTCCTTTGAGCCACAGGCACCACCCTAATGTTAAGGTTTTAATCAAAAAAAATTAGAAGGCATATGAAGAAAAAGAATGGTATAACCCATTCACAGGAAAAAGAAATTGAGAGAAATCACCCTTAAGGAAGCCCAGACATTGGATTTGCTAGACAAAGACTTTAATGAAGTACCTTACTTATACTCAACTAGCTAAAGGAAACCACGGACAAAGAACTAAAAACAGCCCAGAGAAACGTAAATGTAGAAACAAAGAATATCAACAAAGACACAGAAATTATAAAAAGGAATCAAACAGAAATTCTATAGCTAAAAAGTACAATGGCTGAGGGCGGCGCCTGTGGCTCAGTCGGTAAGGCGCCGGCCCCATATACCGAGGGTGACGGGTTCAAACCCGGCCCCGGCCAAACTGCAACCAAAAAATAGCCGGGCATTGTGGTGGGCGCCTGTAGTCCCAGCTACTCGGGAGGCTGAGGCAAGAGAATCACTTAAGCCCAGGAGTTGGAGGTTGCTGTGAGCTGTGTGAGGCCACGGCACTCTACCGAGGGCCATAAAGTGAGACTCTGTCTCTACAAAAAAAAAAAAAAAAACAGTACAATGGCTGAAATAAAATTTTAAAAAATTAAAGAAAAGGGCGGCGCCTGTGGTTCAAAGGAGTAGGGCGCCAGCCCCATATGCCAGAGGTGGTGGGTTCAAACCCAGCTCTGGCCAGAAATTGCAAAGAATAAATAAATAAATGTTAAAGAAAATTGACAAATCTTTAACTAGACTGACCAAGAAAACAAAGACTGAAGGTGCAAGTACCTAAAAATCAGAAATGAAGGTGATGACATTAACATGTACCTTACAGGAAAAAAGAAGATTATAAAAGAATACATATATTACAGAACAACTGTACACCAACTTGTATGTAGAACTCTATACCAACATATTACATAATCCAGATGAAATGAACAAATTCCTAAAAACATACAAATCACCACACATACAAACACACGTGCAAAAACAGACAAATCTGATTCGGAAAGAAATAGAAAATTTGAATAAATCTATACGTTTTTAACCAAAAAAAATTAGAAGGCATACGAAGAAAAAGAAAACACGCAATGTTTTCCAAAGAGATTGGAAACAGAGTGAAGAGATTGAATCCGTAAACAAAAACCTTCCCCAAAGCGCGATCAGATTACTTTAACTTGGTAAATCCTACCAAACCTTTAAAGAATTAATACTAACCCTTCTCAAATTCTACCAAGAAATAGAAAAAGAGGGAATACTTCTCTGAACTGTTTTTCCTCCCAATACTTCTCATGCCAAGGGTGTGGGGTTTTTATTCAACCCAAGAAATAGTTCCCTCTTTTCCCCTAAGCGGCCTGGGGTGATCTGTGAAAATGGTTCACTATTCACTTGACCCAGAAAACCCCACAAAGTCATGCAGGTTGAGAGGCTCAAATCTTCATGTTCACTTTAAGAACACATGTGAAACTGCCCAGGCCATCAAGGGGATGCATATACGAAAAGCCACCAAGTATCTGAAGGATGTCACCTTAAAGAAACAATGTGTACCATTCCAACATTACAATGATGGAGTTGGTTTGTGTGCCTAGGCCAAACAGTGGGGCTGGACACCGGGTCCATGGCCCAAAAAGAGTGCTGAATTTTTGCTGCATATGCTTAAAAATGCAGAGAGTAATGCTGAACCTAAGGATTTAGATGTAGATTCTCCGGTCATTGAGCATATCCAAGTGAACAAAGCACCCAAGATGCGTCCCTGAACTTACAGAGCTCATGGTCGCCTTAACCCATACATGAGCTCCCCCTGCCACACTGAGATGATCCTTACTGAAAAGGAACAGATTGTTCCCAAACCAGAAGAAGAGGTAGCACAGACGAAAAAGATATCCCAGAAGAAACTGAAGAAACAAAAACTTATGCAATAGATAAGATGCAACATAAAATAAATGCAAATAACAGTAAAATAAATAAAAAAGAAACAGTTACCTGATTCTCTGGATACTGACTGGGCATTGTACATTTCAAGTCTATTCTGATGCTATGCTGGAGTTAATGTCGGGTCCCACGGGTCTGAGTCCCACATGACTGCCCTCACTTCAGACACCAATCACAAGTCCAGGGCCACTCATACTTCTGGCCAGCCAGCTACGAATCAGGAGTTTCCTTCCATAGCTCCCTTTTCAGGCTTGATACTTTGCTAGAATGGCTAACAGAACTTAGGAAAGCCCTTTACTTACTATTTACCAGTTCATTATAAAGGATACAAGTCAAGACAGCCCAGTGAAAGACATGCAGAGGGCAAGATGGGAGGGCATGAGGCAGTCGCAGAACATCCATGCCCCTCCAGGCACACCACCCTCCCAGCACCCTGATGTGTTCACCAACCCAGAAACTTTCCAAATAGGGTTAGTTAGGTCTTTTAGGGGTGATTTTGGACCTTTTATTACATAGGCACAATTTGTTAAATTATCGGCCAGCAGTGATTTACTGAACTGGGAAGTCAAGGGAGGAAGGGCTGAAACTTTCAATCCTCTAATAACTCCTTGCTCTTTTCTCTCTCTCTCTCTTTTTTTTTTTTTTTTGCAGTTTTTGGCTGGGGCTGGATTTGAACCTGCCACCTTCAGCATATGGGGCCAGAGCCCTACTCCTTTAAGCCACAGGTGCCGCCTTTTCTTTTCTTTCTTTCTTTTTTTTTTTGCAGTTTTTGGCCAGGGCCAGGTTTGAACCCACCACCTCCAGTATATGGGGCCAGCTCCCTACTCCTTGAGCCATAGGCGATGCCCCCTTTTCTTTTCTTTTTGAGACAGAATCTCATTTTGTTGCCCTCGGTAGAGTGCTGTGATATCATAGCTCACAGCACTCTCAAACTCTTGGGCTCAGGTCATCCTTTTGCCTTAGCCTCCCTCCCAAGTAGCTGGGACTACAGACTGTGGCGACCACATAAATGAGGCACAGATTGACAGGACACGCTGCAAGAGGTGCGACTAACCGTAGGTGCAGGATAGCCCTGAGCACTTCTCACAGAGCTGAGGGCTTGGGGAAATGATCTCATTGGTGCCAACAGAGTATGCGCCCAAGGAAATAATTTTCAAGGGTGGTAAGGGAAATGATCTCCAAAAATACTACATGCAATTTTTCTCCACTAATCCATCAAGGAACTGCCATAAAATACTTAATGTTTAACATTAGTCTCACTACTACAGGACTGAACTTTGCTCTTCCAGGATTACTGAGCTACTGGGTAGCTTGCCTTCCAAGTCACAAGAGATTTCCAGGCTTGCTAGGAGACTGTCTTGTTCTCAGTAATTCCTCAGATGAGTTATGATATTGGCGGCTGTTGTAGTAAATATGATGTTTAATCATCTATAACAGGCACCTGCCACAACACCCAACTATTTTTAGAGACAGGGTCTCATTCTTGCTCAGGCTGGTCTGGAACTCATGAGCTCAGATGATCCACCCTCCTCAGCCTCCCAGAGTGCTAGGATTATAGGAGTGAGGTACCATGCCTAGCCCACTCCTTGCTCTTTTTAGCCACTAGCACCTATCCTGAAGGTCGTTAGGGGCCCCCAGCCATCAGTTATTCATTAGCATACCAAAATCACTCTTACCATTCCTGAGATTTCAGCCTTTAGGAGCTTGTGCTGGGAACTGGGGACAAACATAAATATTTACTTATTAGGAATAGGATCTTCCTCTGTCACCCAGGCCAGAGTGCACTGACACCATCATAGCTCAATACAGCCTTGAACTCCTTGGACAAGCAACATCTTGCCTCAGCCTCCCTGTAGTAGCTAGGACTACAGGTGTGTGCCACCATGCCTGGCGTATTTTTGAAAATTATATTTCAAAAATTATATTATTTTTTTTTTGTAGAGACAGAGTCTCACTTTATGGCCCTCGGTAGAGTGCGGTGGCCTCATACAGCTCACAGCAACCTCCAACTCCTGGGCTTAAGCGATTCTCTTGCCTCAGCCTCCCGAGTAGCTGGGACTACAGGCGCCCGCCACAACGCCCGGCTATTTTTTGGTTGCAGTTTGGCCGGGGCCGGGTTTGAACCTGCCACCCTCGGTAGATGGGGCCGGCGCCTTACCGACTGAGCCACAGGCGCCACCCCCAAAATTATATTCTTAACTCATTTATGAGTCATTATGCTTCACATTAGGGGCTGAAATTCAGTCTCTCAGTAAAGTATGACACTGAAAGCTAAATAATAATAACATCAATAAACTGGCTGAGTAGTCCTTTCTCAGGGATTCTGTAACAAAGGCTCAGATGCATTGGTTAGAGTTCAAGTTTGTGACCCTCAATTGTCCTTCCTTTTTTTTAGAAAATTATTTTTATAATTGTTGGGTGGCGCCGGCAGTTCAATGGGTAGGACGCCAGCCACACACACTGAGGGTGGCGGGTTTGAACCCAGCCTGGGCCAGCTAAAACAATGACAACTGCAACAACAACAATATCTGGGTGTTGTGGCAGGTGCCTGTAGTCCCAGCGACTTGGGAGCCTGAGGCAAGATAATTGCTTAAGCCCAAGAGTTTGAAGTTGCTGTGAGCTGTGACAGCACAGCACTCTACAGAGGGTGACATAGTGAGACTCTGTCTCAAAAAAAAAAAAAAGAAGATATATAAATGGCCGACAAATACACAAAAGGATGCTTAGCATCACTACTCTTCAGGGAGGTGTGAACCAAAACCAGAATGAGGTACCTCTAAATGAGACCCACTAAAATGGTTATTATAATAATAAAAGTGGAAAATGAAAAATGGTGGAGAAATTGGAACCCTCATACACTGCTGGTGCGAATGTGTAGCTACTATTGTAGAAAGAAGTTGATGGCTCCTCAAATAAACATAGCATTACCACATGGTCCAGCAATTCAACTCCGAGGTATTTAGTAGCTCCTTCCCAAATGAAAACAGGTGTTCAAATACGCACACGCTCATGTTCACTGCAGCATCATTCACTAAGTCAAAAGGTACAAACAGCCCAAATCTCCACTGATGAACACTGGATGGAATATTATTCAGCCATGAAAAGGAGTAAAGTGCTGACAAGCGCTGTAATGAAGATGAACAATGCAAACACGTGGAATAAAAGAAGCCAGACCCAAAAGGCTGTCCTTTGTATGATTCCATTTATGTGAAATATCCAAAATAGGTAAATTCACAGACACCAATCCAAGCAGATTGATGGTTGCCAGGGTCTGGAAAAGAAGAAAGAAGCTTCTCATTAAGCTTTTTTTTTTTTTTAATAAAGAGTCTCAGGCTGTCGCGCTGGATAGAGTGCTGTGGCATCACAGCTCACAGCAACCTCAAACTCTTGGACTTAAGCGATTCTCTTGCCTCAGCCTCCCAAGTAGCTGGGACTACAGGCTCCTGCCACAACGCCCGGCTATCTTTTGGTGGTGGTGTTGTAATTGTCATTGTTGTTTTAGCTGACCCGGGCCGGGTTCCAACTGCCAGCCTCAGTGTATGTGGCTGGCGCCCTACCTACTGAGCTACGGGCACCACCACGAGTATGGGGTTTTTATTTTGGAGTGTTTTGGAACTGGAGGCGTAGTTGCACAACGTTGCAAATGTACTAAATGGTTCGTTTTACGTTCTGTGAATTTCATCTTTTTTTTTTTTAAGTAAAACTCTTCATACAATGCCAGGCTTATTGACAATCTAAATCCTGGAATCACAACCCCCTAGGCCAGGGGTCCTCAAACTAGGGGCCCGCAGGCCACATGAGGTGGTGTGATTGCATTTGTTCCCGTTTTGTTTTTTTACTTCAAAATAAGACATGTGCAGTGTGCACAGGAATTTGTTCATAGCTTTTTTTAAAACTATAGTCTGGCCCTCCAACGGTCTGAGGGACATGAACTGACCCCGTTTAAAAAGTTGGAGGACCTCTGCCAATACCCCGGTCAGGTAGCAATTTCATCCCTGCTCAGGTTTATCCCGACCGCCCGAAAAAACAGACCAGGAAAATTCTCCTGACACTAGCTCATTTCAGGCCACTACTGCTCCCTTAATGAAAGTAAAACCATCGGAGAGTGAGGGGAGGAAGGGACGCGGACCTAAAACGAAAACAGAGTGTTCACGAAGCAGATGCCCTATCGCCCCCTGGTTGCTGCCAGGCCTGCTTCCCTGCACCGTCTAAGCCTTAGAGTCTAAGGTCAATGCGGGTTCCAGGGTCGGCTCGATCCTGCCCTCCGCGCAGCGTGATTCAGCGGCAGGCCAGGCCCTTCCGCGCTGGGGGGGCTCCAGATTTGGAGGAGGCGACGAGGGAACGTGGCGAGGCCGACGGGGCGGAGCCGGCGCGGGGGCGGGGCCGGCGCGGTCTGGGCGGGGTCTGCGCCGGCGCTGGTCCGGCCGGGCGCTCCGCCAGCGGCGTAAACTGTGCGGAGCGCGGCTGTGGAGCAGGTGAGCGGGCGGGGCTGCGGCGCGCGGGCCGGGGTCTCGAGGGCCGCGGCGCGGAAGGCCTCGGGTGGAACTGCGGCCTGCGGGACCGGGCTTTGACCTCCGCACGCCCCTGGCCGCTGTTCCTTCCCGGGCTCTGGGGCTGCGGCCCCTGCGTGCGCCGCGCTCCTGGCCTCTGCGGCCGGCGCGGGGACCAAGAGAAGAGGGTCCTGAGTGAAGCAGCGGTGGGGGCCAGGACCTGGGGCGCGGGAGGGGCGCTAGTCGCCGTCTCCAGGCCTTCTGTCCAGCCGTGTCCCCTCCCCGCGCCCTCCTGTCGCCAGAGCCCCTGCCGGGGGTGGGGCGCGGAGCGAACTGTTATGAGGCCAGTGCATTTAAAGGAGCAGTGCACGTGGGTCTCTGGGCGTGTGGCCGGGGGCACTTTGTTCTTTCCTCCAGCTTGAGACTTCACGTGCGCCCAATCCGTTTGGCCTGCAGCACCTGGCCCCCCTGGGCATGTTTGGGGGGTGCTTATCTTACTGGCGGTGTTTGCTGTTTTATCAGGCACTTAAAGCTGTGGGGAGACACCCAGAATCGAGCTTTTAAAGCTGAAGGAAACGGAAACAGAAGCTAGTGTGGACCCCGACTTTTATTGACGAAGAAACTGAGCCCGCAGAGCTAAAGTGACTTTGCCCAAGGTCACCCAGGTAGGATGCAGCAGAGCCAAGCTGAGACCCTCTTGTCCTGACCTCTTGTTCTGCTGCCCATCTCTTGGACCAGGTGTTGGCCCTTTGCTAGTTAGATGAAATGTCCCTGTCTGTTGGCTTAATAAGTATTTCCATGTTGCTTCAGTTCATCAAAGGTTTGAACTGTGGTGAGGTGTGATTGGTGAACGTGAGAGCTTCCCCTATTGACAATGCAGACCAGTTTGACACAAAATCGACAGACTGGGCTGCCATTGCTGTGGGCAAAGAAATCAGATCAAGATCCACCCCAACTCCTAGGAAGTAGGCCCCATAGTCTCTTCTGTAGACATCTGAGCTCTAAGAGCTTCAGCCAAGACCTTTGGCAGTAATTAAAGGCTTTGGACAAGCTGCCGCCCCTCTGCTAGATGCGTCTGTGTGGGACCAGTGACCAGCCCAGCTGGTGAAGGGCATGGGGTCCTGACCCCAGCTCAGAGCTGCATTCTCAGCGGCTGGTCAGGCGGGTGGTCTGGCTCAGCCTGTGGTGGGCCTGGGGTTCCAGGGCAGAGGCTGGAGTGAGGGCTTGTGGGAATGTTGCTTCAAAGAGGGATGGACGTCGTTTCTGGTTTTGGGGGAAAACTGTATATTCTGGTGGTGAAGTGCCTGAACACTCTGGTGCCCAGTCTCAAGTCTGACATGTTCATGTGTGGGAAGTTAGTGTTGGTTGCTGTCTGTTTGAAAAAGGAGGGAAGGAGAAGGAAGGAATGAGGAAGGGCCTAGCCAGAGGCTGCTGCTCTTCGTGCCTGGAAGCCTAGTGTATACATTCCAGTGTGCCTGGAAGCCTAGTGTATACAGGGAAGCCTCCCCTCCCCTCTCCTTGGCTGCTCATAACCTTACCAGTTTGCTAAATGAGAGACTCTCACCTATCTTGGCCTTTTTTTTAACTTATTGATGTTAATAATAACATAACATACCGTGTTTATGAGTTCCTCATATACAGTCAGAATGTATTTTGTCCAGTAGTTATCACAGTTATCTTAAGATTGTCAATGACACTAAAGTAGTTACTATTTTTATTTTATTTCATTTTTTGAGACAGCATCTCGCTCTGTTGCCATGGCTGGAATGCCATGGCATCATAGCTCACTGCAACCTCAAACTCCTGGGCTCAAGCAATCCTCCTGCCTCAGCCTCCCAAGCTGGGACTACAGGTGCGTGTCACCATGCCTGGCTAATTTCTCTATTTTTTGTAGCGACAGGGTCTCATTGTGTTGCTTAGGGTAGTCTTGAATGCCTGGTCTCAAGTGATCCTCCCTCCTAAGCCTCTCAAAGTCCCGGGTTTTAAAGTAGTTGTTATCCTTTTACAGAAGGGGAAACTGAGGTTCAGGGACTTAAGCATCTGGTCCAGTTACGTACGTAGTCTCAGTGCCTTTGAGCACCAGTGGGCTGCCTTGTCTTTTAAGTTTGTTTTTTTTTTTTTTTTTTTGTGGTTTTTGGCCAGGGCTGGGTTTGAACCCGCCACCTCCGGCATATGGGACCAGCGCCCTACCCCTTTGAACCACAGGCGCTGCCCATCTTTTAAGTTTTTACACAGGAACCCTCCTACATTCACCGTCTATCCCCATGTCTCTCCACTGCTGCCTAGAGAGTTTCTGTGGAGTCTCCATGAGCAACTTCCTGACAAACAAACAAAACAAGAAAATTTTTTTTTTCCCCAAAGAAACTGAAGCAGTGTGTGTAGGTCATGTGCTATCTTTCAGCTATTGCTTTGTCTTTTGGACACTGTTTAGTTGTGAACTGACAGGGCAGCAAGTGTTTCTGTAAGCATTCCCACCTGTTCCTGGGCTGCTGCAGCTGGGGGAAGGCTGGCAGGGCAGAAGGCAGGCTCTGCTGGGAGGAACGTTCTCCCTACTTCCAGCTGGCTGGACTTGTCATGGGCTTTAAACCTGGAGATGGTCTGACCCCCAAGTTAATGTCTGGGGAAAAGAATGGTTTCACATCAGTTCTCAGGAAAGACCAGATGTCAGTGGGGAAGATCTTTGTTTTATAGCCTCTCCTTTGGCTGGAAAGATGGGCTGATTATTCATCTTCTCTGAGTTTCAAGAGCAGGGGAAGAAAATTGTAAAGGGTGCCTACCTTTCTGGAATACCTTAACCAGAAACCTCTTGGCGTTTTTGTTTTAATAAAGGTGATACATGTTCGTTCTAGAAAATAAAAGAAGCATTTTATGAAATGATCCATTAGCCTTCAACACAGAGAGAACCGCTCTCAGTATTCATTTCCTTCCTGTGCTCTGCTCTTTGCCAGTGTTTTTCAACCTTTTTATCTCCCAACTCTCTTGAACCTATGGTTAAACTTTCCCGACACAAATTATGTTCATCAAAAAAGAGTAAAAAATAAAAATATACTTAACTGTGCTTTGAAATTCTTTCGAAAATAATTTAATTAATGATCTTTAAAAATTTTCATGGCCCTCTCACAGCACACCAGTGTTCCATGGCACACTGGTTGAAAATCACTGCTCTGTGCACATGTAAAACAGTAGAGGTAGGAAGCTGTAGAGGAAGTTTTTGCATCCTGTTTTTTCTGTTACTGTTATGCTTTCAGAATTTCCCTTCATTGAGTATTTTGGAAAACTGGATTTGATGGATGTATAGAGAGAGCAGTTGAATTTGCCATTATGTATCTTAGCAGTCCCTCAATAGGACAGTTTCCCACCCTCCCTTTTGACCTAGAATGGCAGTGCCCTGTCTCCACCCGCAGCCCACATGTGGGCACCTCGCCACTGGAGCCAGACACACAGGGGACAAGTAGCAGAGGGAGAGCAGAGTGGGTCCTGGGCTGGGAGTTGTGCATGGGGGACAGAATTTACTGAGTTTTTAAGGTGGCAGATGACCTGGTGAGGGACATTTCTGGGCACACATGTGCCTGTGGGAAAGGTACATGCCCTGTAAATATGAGTGTGCTCCCAGAAAGCCCATGTGGTGTGAGTGGGGCTGCCTGTCTGACCAAAACCCTGGCCACTCAGTGTGTGACCCTCACAAAGTACTCAGGGAGAAGGGAAGGGTTCCTTGATGGGCGTTTTGGAGACCCGAGTTGTAGATGTGGCTTTTGGTTCTAGGACCATAACTGATTACATTTGCCCTTCTGACTTTCACTTTTCTTAATTATGAAAGAGGAGCTCACTAGATAGCCCTTCAGGTTCTTGCCAGCTCTGACCTTGTCCTACAGAAGTGCCCTTTCATTTGACAAAACATTCACGTGACCAGAGTGCCCTCGGCTGGGGCTAGATGGAAACTGGATCTCTCCCTGAGGCCGGCCTTTGAAGCCAGCTTCTGTGTGGGGTGGTTCAGCAGATTAGTAACTTCTCCAGAGGGGCATCAGTACACCTCGCACTGTGTCCCCTTCTCCATTTCATCTTCTTTAGAACTACCGTTTATTGAATGCCTGCTATGTGCAGGACACTTGCCATATTTCTAGCTTTTCCAAAACTTTTGCAAGGTATGCCTGTTCTGCTTTTTACAGAAGAGAAAATGGGCTCTATGAGATTAAATTGCCTGAGGCCATGCAGCTAAGGAGTATGTGGTTCAAATCAAACCACTAGCTTGCAGCTTCTCATTTGAAAAAAAACAAAAAAGCAAATTTCTGGGCCCTTCTTTGGGGTGGCATGCTAGAGGCTCTCTCTACCACTTCTTCCCAAACTGCCTTTTTCCTAGGCTGTTTCAGGAAATGAGAGAACTCTACCAGGCCCTGGATGCCTCTGGGTAGGAAAGACCTCATGGAGGTAAATCTAGGTTTTAGATGGCTCCGCCAAAGGGTTCCTCCCTGTGCTGGGGAGAAGCACCCAGTAAGTGGTGTGTATCACGATGTGGGCTGAGGGGGGTGGGCAGATGGATGGTCACCTGAGGCGCAGTACTGGACAGGTGCCCATGGCCGGGGGAGGGAGGCAGGCAGGGAAGCTGCAGGAATTTCTCGGGTTGTCATCTGTCATCTGACCTTAGTAACCCTTCTTTATTTCAAGGGTAGACTCTGGGATTTCCCAGGAGTCAAGCCAGTGCTGTGGGGTAGGCCACATGACCATAGAAAATGACGTGTTTCAGCGCTGCCCTCTTTGAAAGCAGGGAGCATTGTTCATTTAGCCTACTGGGAGAAAGAAACCAAGTGTCTGGGATCCAGATCCTTCTCAGCTGCCCCGGGGGGTCTGTGGTAAGCTCCTGGTTTGTTTCTGGTCCATCTTTTTCCATGAGACACTAGCGTTTGCTATGGCATTTTATCAATAGAATCTATTTCTTGCCTAGTTCTGTTGGCCTTCCATGTTAAGGCCTTTGCATTTACAGTTTTCTGAAATGAAAAGAAGGTGGAGGAAATTGGGTCACCAGGTTTCCATAATAATCACAGGAGCTGCTGACACAAGCTCCGTGGGGGAGATTCTCTGGGTCAGGCTCCCAGGGTTTGGCTAATTCAGCATTCTCATCCCATTCAGCTGAGTAATGGGAGTGTGCTGAGGCTGCTTCGATTTTTGCATCTAACCCAAAGCTGCTATCAACCACAGAGCTTCCTTCTGGGAAGGGTTTCCAGAGCATAGTCTGTACAGTGGACACCCCCTCTTTGTTTTCCTGCTACTTCTTCAGAGAATGGGGGGTGCTGGGGAAGGGAGATGGGAAGAGCCGATTGCTGCGTTGTTGATGGGGTTTGACAGGAGCAGTGGGGAATTGCCCAGACCCAGCCCCACTGGGAGTCAGCCTCCTCCTTGGCAGTTGTTGGCATCACTGGCACTCTGACATGGACAGACATTCAGCCAGGGTGTTGATCTACACACATCTGGGTGGGGATTTTTCCCTCTAAGGATTTCAGAGCCCCGTCAGGCTTCAGCAAAGCAGGCTTTTTGGAATTGAAAAGGGAAGGAAAAGCATGTCCTGCCGCTCTGCCTTCTTTCAGAGGCAAAAGTGCTTCATCAGGTCCCTTCTGTTTTTTCAGGCCGTGGGGGTGAGGGGGCTAGTTAGAGGGGGAAGGAGTAGGAGAAAGTCTGTCTAAATGTTGAAGCTCATTATTTCCCTTTAAAAAATGAATAGCCTAAAAAACTACAGACGCAGCCCATGTTTATTATAGAAACTTGAGACATGCACAAATATAAGGAAAATACAAACCACCCACAGTCCCACCATCCAAAGATAATCACCTTTAATGTTCTGTAACATTTCTTGGCAGTCCTTTATATATATACATTTTGTAGGGAAATTCAGATGATAAAGGGTATGAAGTTTTATGTTCTGTTAATTTGCCATTAGGTATTTTTCCATGTTATTAAATATTCCTATTTCAAGATTTTTTTTTTATAAATTATAATTTTTTTATTGGAAAACAAATATACAACTTGGAATGGATTTGAGGCAAATTGTGCCATAAGCAGATTTTCTTTAAGTGGCTCAACAAAGTTTAAAAGCAAGTAACCTATTTCAAGATTTTTAGGAGTTCTTGTAATAGTCCTCACCAGACCAATTTATCATAGTACAGAGTCAGACATTTCAGTCCTCCTCACTTTTTTAAAGTAGTTATATGGACCTTCAACCATTTTTATACACACTTGATTATTTTCTTAGGATAAATTCTGAGAAGTAGCATTCAGGATCAAAAGTTGTAACTATCTTTTTTTTTTTTTTTGTAGAGGCAGGGTCTCACTTTACGGCCCTTGGTAGAGTGCCGTGGCATCACACAGCTCACAGCAACCTCCAACTCCTGGGCTTAAGCGATTCTCTTGCCTCAGCCTCCCGAGTAGCTGGGACTACAGGTGCCCGCCACAACACCCAGCTATTTTTTGGTTGCAGTTCAGCCGGCGCCGGGTTCGAACCCGCCACCCTCGGTATATGGGGCCGGCGCCTTACCGACTGAGCCACAGGTGCCGCCCAAAAGTTGTAACTATCTTTAAGCTTTTGATTTTTACTGCTTTCAGTAAGGTCAGTCCGGCTCATCCCAGCTGTCCCACACCCTGCCCCCCATGGGCATTGGTTTTGGGCTTTACCTGCCTGAGAGCGCCCTTCTCCCCGGGCAGCTTTGCTAGTCCGAGAATCCTCCACTCCCCTTCTCCCCACTTAATCTCAGGAGAAAGGGCTGCTCATTCTCTCACACTCCCCATTCGGGGATCAAGTAGTCCTTGATCAGGGGGATGAAGGACACTGTCCTTACTGAGCCACAGGCCTGGTCCTGCGACTATAAAGCAGGGGCAGCCTCAGGGACAGTCCCGAGATGTGTATTTTAACATGCAGGCAGGTATCCGTAAAAGTGATAAACAGCATAGAAACAGACTAGCAGGGAAACCTGGAGCCAATCGCTTTTTAACCCTCAGTTTCCTCGTCTGTAAACTGGTGAAGAATAGTAACACCCAGCTCCTTGGATTCTGATGTTTGGTACCTGGAGGGGCTGCCACCACCCCCTCAGTGGCCTGGACCACCTTTGAGAAACCACGATCCTCAGGGATTTCTGCCTTCCCCAATTCCGAAGTCCCGTCACCCCCACCAGCCTAGAGGTGGTGATTAGATGGCACCCTTGCTGGGATGCCCTGCTTGGTCCTGTGTCCCTGCTTTCTTGGAATCTTATCCCACACTGTTGTGGGCACAGCTTCAGAGGAGGCTTTGGAGAGATTTTAAAAGTAGGATAAGGGAAGGCATCTGCTCAGGGAGCAGTTGTTTTCTGGTGAACAGGCTGCACGTATGAATTACGTTTTATAGGTTAAAAAACATACCTTCTTTTCTGATGTCTCTGTCTGAAGGCACCAGGTCTGGGCACAGGGTAGGAGGTCCCTGAGTGTGGATGATGGTGCAAGTGGTCACCAGGTGTCTTTCTGTCTCTGTCTAGCACAGTGTCATGTGGAAGGGACCTTTCCTTAAGCTTACTTTTCCTGGAGCTCCTGTCACAGACCTTAGGGAAGCTCAGCGAGGCAGAAACACTTTCTTGTTAACTCTTGGCAACTGAATGGAGAAATAGAAATTGGAAGAACTTGCTCCCACTTGATCTTGGGTTCCGTACCGCTCTGTCCTCCTGTTCTGGTTCCTTCCTTTCTCCTTTACAGTAGCATTTTTTGCTCCCTGTTTATCCATTTTCCTCGTGCATTGCTATTTGGGAGTCTAGAAGAGGAGGCATCCTCCAGACCCCACACTGTGGCTATTGTGAGTCTTAAGGGTGAACTTGCCGTCTTTCCTTGGCAGCCTGTGACATTTTAGGTACAAGCACCCTGAGACCTGTTCCTGTAGTCACTGCAGAGATAAGTCACAGATATTCCCCAGGCATGGGAAGAGCAGGAGATAGTAACATTATCGTTAATTCACACCCCAAACAAAACAGACATGCTTGAATATAGAGTATTAGAAGAGCCACCCATAGTTTTATATCCCACCTAAGGCACTACTTCAGATGGAATATTTAATTTAACTTGAGAAAAACATGGCCAGCTGTTTATCCCGCGTGTCCGTCTTTGAGTAAGAGTGAACGCACCATTGCCAGGGCAGGTAGCAGGGGAACTCTTGGGTCTACGCAGCTGCTCAGGATTTAGCTAGTGAGGCCAAGCCTTCAAGTTTCCTCTCCTGGATCTCCACCTCATAGGTTCTCTCGTTTACATAGATGAAGGACCCAAAGCTGAGAGTTTCCAGGACTTGGCGATGCATTGGGTATTGAGGCTGCATCTCTGCAAACTGGACTCTGTTGTGTAGACTCTGGCCGGGCACTGAGGAGCAGATATCCCTTGTGGGGTCCAGGATGATCCCAAGGGAAGGGGCATGAAGGCCACTGGTGCCTGTCCCCTGGCAAGCTGCTTTTGTCAAGCTCACATATTCAGTCATGTCCCCTCCTGTCTGGAGATCTCCTCTGGCCTCCCTTTGCTGAACTAAGCTCTGGCTCCTCAGCCAGGCACCCAGAACCTTCCCTGTGGTCCACCCTAGCAGGTCCCCGTATGTCAGCCATGTCCTGTTGCTGGGTATTTTCAGGACAGGCCATGTTACGTCCCCAGCTCACATGCTCATTTTAGTGATTACCTCTCTCCAAAAGGACCCGCCTTCTTCGGGCTCAGCCTGGCAACATGTTCCTAACCTTTGAAGTCCATTCCATGTCTTTTTTACCCTGCGGCCATAGGCAGCTGAAACAGTCTCTCCCCCCTTAACTCCAGGGGTGCATGGCCCTGTCTCTCCTGACTCTTTTTTTTTTTTCACCATACACTGGTTTTATAGACCATTTGACAAATTTTCATCACACTGGTTAACATAGCCTTCCTGGCTTTTTCTTTTTTTTTTTTTTTTTGTAGAGACAGAGTCTCACTTTTATGGCCCTCGGTAGAGTGCCGTGGCCTCACACAGCTCACAGCAACCTCCAACTCCTGGGCTTAAGCGATTCTCTAGCCTCAGCCTCCCAAGTAGCTGGGACTACAGGTGCCTGCCACAACGCCCGGCTATTTTTTGGTTGCAGTTCAGCCGGGGCCCGGTTTGAACCCACCACCCTCGGTATATATGGGGCCGGCGCCTTACCGACTGAGCCACAGGCGCCGCCCTTCCTGGCTTTTTCTTAGTTATTGTGTTAAGACATTTATAGTCTACAATTAGTACGTTTCACTTGTACCCTTGTAAGATGCACCATAGATGTGGTCCCACCAATTACCCTCCCTCCACCCACCCTCCCCCCTCCCTCTCCTGACTCTTAACTTCACCTCCTGCTGTTGCTACCCCTGCACTTATCTGTCCTGAACAGAAGGTTCTTGAGGCTGGGGAGCTTATTTGTTTGAAATCCTCAAAAGGAGGGAAGAGCCTTTTGTAGTAGGCCCAAGTTGGGAGGGGTTCAGGCAGGCTGTGTGTAATTGGGGGATGCAATTAAAGTCCTGTGGGATTACTCGAGACCACAGCCAGAGTCCCTGCCTTCAGAAAGAGTGGCAGCTACAAGCCCTGCCAGGGGGGAGGAACCTGCCTGCTTGATTTAGAAGTCTCATGAAATTCCAGGAGTGGCTTACTTGGAGGGGAAGGTTCAGCAAAGAGCAGATCTGGTCTTCCGTGTCTAGGAGGGTTGCCCAGAGATATCAGTAGTTATTAGCCTACTGATAACTCATCCACTGTCTCTGTCCAGGATGTTGGTAGGGACAGTCAGATCCTCCAGGGTTTGTCTGAATTTCTTCATGGTCCTGAAACCTTCTGTGGGTGTGGATTTGGGGCTGTGCTGCATTTGAGGTGGTGTAGCTGTCTAGAAACCCCATGTAGGACAGTCTTGGGAGGGCACCTCACATATCTGCTCCCACCCCAGGAAGTCTCACCTGCTCTTGTGGCTTTGGCCACCACCTCTAAACTCATCAGAGCCGGTATTCATACACCTCCTCAAGAGCCCCTGCTCCCTTCTTTTTGTAGAGACAGGGTCTCTCTCTGTTTCCCAGGTTGTTCTTGACCTCCTGACCTCAAATAGTCTTCCCACCTTGGCCTCCAAAAGTGCCAGGATTGCAGGCATGAGTCACCATGCCTGGCTAAGCTTCTTCCTTTTTAATTCATTAGATACCCATTGAGTTCTGTTTCCCTGAAACTTTCTTCCCCCTCCCCTCATAGTCCCCACCTGGCTGTTGTCCCAGACTCTGCCCTTGTCCTAGCCCTCATCTCAGATCCTATCATTTACCTCTCACCCATTCCTCGGCTCTGTCCCCTTATTCATATCCATCCTGATGTTGCCTTAGGCCTTCCTCCACTCCCGCAGGAGTCTGGAAGGGATGTCACCTTCCATTTTTGGTCAGAGACCAGACTGACATTCGTAAACAAGGATCTGATCTTGTCTGTCATAGCTGTCCTCAGTCTGGTGGACACCTCCTTAACATGGAGCGTTAACACCCCTCTTACATCCACAGCCTTACCCAGCTTGACCTGGATGGTGTGAGGCCCTCACTGGGACATCCTCCTGCCCCTCTGCCCTCTCTCTGGCCTAGAGGAGCGCATCTCCCTCAAATGTTGTCTTCTCTGGGAAACAATCCCGATCTCTGAGACCTCGGTGCCTTCTTTATACTTCTGCGCCTCCTGTAGAACACCTGGCTTAAGTCATTTGTCACATTGGATGGTTTTGGTCTTGGATGTTTCTTACTCCTATCCCCAAGGCTAGCATGATCTTTGACACACAGTAAGTGTGCGTCAGATGTTTGTTGATTGAATGAATGAGCACATTGACATTTCAGAGTGGCCCTCACTTTTTTGGTCAGGTGTTTCGCCCCCTATGGCATGAGTCTCCTCAGGCCAGTCCCAGGAGAGGCCGCTGCAGCCTCAGTGGTGTCTCTGAGGGACTCTTGCGTTAAAGCAGTTGTCGACATGTATGCCTTACAAGTTTGCTGTGGGGCAGGACCTGTGTCCAGGTCTTCAAGCTGCTACCAGTGTCCCCTGAGCCCTCTGCTGCCATTGTCTCACAGGAAGCAGAACAGGTTCCCCGTGCTCCTTTCTCTAGGTACGTTGCGAGGCAGGGCCATGCTCATGTTCATGGCCTCTGACAGTGAGGAAGAAGTGTGCGACGAGCGGACGTCCCTGATGTCAGCCGAGAGCCCCACACCACGCTCCTGCCAGGAGGGCCGGCAGGGCCTGGAGGACGGAGAGAACGCTGTCCAGTGGGTAGGTCCCACCACTGGGGGAGCCGGGCAGGCTTCACACAGGGCCCTGGAGTTCTCGTACCTCGCAGGTGAAAGCCAGACGTTTCCTGATGTGGGAGGGAAGGGGAAATAAAGGTGTGAGTCAGCCAAAGGGGTGGACGACGTGCCACGGTGGATCTGGCATCTGCAAGGGCTTTATAATAGACTCTACGTGTTCACAGGCGAAGAATGACTGGCAGTGAGCTGATGTGCTCTCTACCCCGCCTTCTGCGATTTACCTTCTAGTGCAGGTCACAGGAGAATGAACTTGGATGCCTCAGTGCTGGACAGGTAGCACAGAACTTAGAATGGTGAGAGGAAAGGCTGCTGAAAGGGAAGTGGTTTTTGGCAGATGGTCAGATTTGGTGACCATGAGAGGATTGCCTAATTCATGTTTGACTTTTGAGCTGGCATGGGTGGGCTGCGCTGTGATCTGTCCTCTGTAGCCCCCAGGGCCTGAGACTGGAACATAGAGCCGGATGCCCTTGGGAGAGTCACTTAGTGGTGGCCTCTCCCTTCCCATCAGGGCAAAAACAACATCTGCGTTTGCCTGAATCCCATTCTCTGTTTTGCCCATTATAGAATTTAAAGACCTTTCCATGTGGGCTATTTTCTTACAACCAGCCTTAATCGCCTTTGCTGAAATTTGAGCTCCTTTCTCCATGAAAACAGAGCTGTGACCCCTGGAGCTCAAAGTGAAATGTCACCAGCTCAAGGCCACTGCTCTGTCACTGCTCAGCTTTTTTTTTTTTTTTTTGCTAGTTTCTTATTTTGTCTCCAGGAGGGTTTGTGCATTTTAATTGTTTCAGTTCCCATTCATGAACAGTTTCTTTTCCTTTCTCAGCTGAATGTCTAGATTGGGTCTCCCTGCAAAGAGCTGATACTGAAGTGACTATCATTTTTGGTTTCTGTTTCATTTGGCCTGTTCTTTGGCTGCTAGCCACAATTTCGAAACAGAAATTCTTGTTTGTGCTGGAGTCTGGCAAATGTTCTTCCCTCCCTTGTTTCCTCCTCGTTCCACTCTTCCCCCTTCCCAGATCCCATTATCTTCCCAGATGCTGATGCCTGTCAGCGTCTCCCAGATGCGGTGCAAACTGACATGTTAGTTTTATGTAGCAAAAAGTTCAAAATAATATTTTTTCCTCTGCAAATTACTGGAGTCTTATTCAGACCCAAAGAGAGACTCTTCCCGAGTGCTGATTATTCTAGTTAGCTATTTTTTAATTTCCGTTTTCCTCCTGTCACCTGGCCTGTCCCCTCCTAGGTCTGTATGGCTGTGTGGATGGAATTAGGTGGCATTCTGATTCCTTGTACTTAGGAATAGGAAAGGTCTTTCGATGGTTCCAGATTCATTAGTCGTTAAGCGCTGAGCCTGCCTGTGGCTGTGCAGCCTCCCTCCCTTCACTGGTGGTTGGCCAAGCCCTAAATCTACTCTTGTTTTCATACACTTTTCCAATGTCTCAGACTTCCAGCACTCCCACACCTAACCCACAGCTCATAGACTGATTCTTATATCTGGAAAGTAATGTTCAAACTTCTCATTTCCAAAAACTCACACACAACATCAGTAGTCCCCTGTGGGGGGCATTCCATGACCCTCATGATGTGGCTTCCTGCAGAGAATCCAGGATGGTGAGGAGGATGGTGACGAGGACCCTGACCGCTATGTCTGCAGTGGGGTCCCTGGGCGGCCACCGGGCCTGGAAGAAGAGCTGACCCTCAAATACGGAGCAAAGCACGTGATCATGCTGTTTGTGCCCGTCACTCTGTGCATGATTGTGGTGGTGGCCACCATCAAGTCCGTGCGCTTCTACACAGAGAAGAACGGACAGCTGTGAGTAGGGGACAGAGGTGGCACAGGACAGCGGTGGTGGGGGCTGGGTGGGGGTGGCGCTTCTGTTGGCACCTGCAGCTCCATGCCAGTGGCAGTAGGAACAGGGATGAAGAGCTGCCAAGTTCACAGCCTGGTCCTTCCTCATGGCCATGGGACCTGCCTGGGCACATCCCTAGCCCCTCTCTCTCTCAGTCTCTCTGTGGGTTTAGGAATGGGTGCCTGGGAGAACTGAGTGAGTTAATACAAGTAAGGGGCTTAGGACAGTGCCTGCCACAGGTGAGTGCTCAGGCACGTGGGGTCTCACTGCAGAAAGCAGGCTCTTGCCATGCAGTGTGGAGCTGAGGTTTGAAGTGCCAAGTTCTGGGCACAGCTGTGCCGTCAATCCCCTTGTGACCACGGGCAAGTCATTTCCTCTTTGAATCTCTGCTCCCTTGAATGTAAATCGAGGTGGTTGGACGAGGTGATTTCTTAGGCCGCTCCCAGCCTGTTAGGAAGATTTATAAAGCCCTTTCTTTGGGTGAAATACATGCAGTAGCAACAGCAGCAGCACGGAAACTTCAAACTTCTCATTTCCTCTGGTGGTCAAGCTCACTGCTGCAGCACCTTCTCTAAACCTCTTTTTTTTTTTTAGTTAGGGACTTACTGTTTCGTTTTGTGTGCATATTTTTTTTTTTTAAGAATACACATTAATTTACTAGAAACAAGACAAATGGCCAGTAAATATCCAGAAATGTTCAACCTCACAATAAAGCACACATCCAATTTGTCAAATATTAAAATAGCACCAACAGGGCGGCGCCTGTGGCTCAGTGAGTAGGGTGCCGGCCCCATATGCCGAGGGTGGCGGGTGCAAACCCAGCCCCGGCCAAACTGCAACAAAAAAATAGCCGGGTGCTATGGCGGGCGCCTATGGTCCCAGCTGCTCGGGAGGCTGAGGCAGGAGAATTGTCTAAGCCCAGGAGTTGGAGGTTGCTGTGAGCTGTGTGAGGCCACGGCACTCTACCAAGGACCATAAAGTGAAACTCTGTCTCTACAAACAAAAAAAAAAATAGCACCAACAGGAAAAGAAATAACAACTGTGCTTCAGGGATAATGGAAATGTAATATATTCCCTTTCTTAGACAGATAATTTCTTTTCTCACTAGCAATCTAGAAATACATGTTAAAAGCCTTAAATGTCTGGCTCATCACGTTGGTTCTTCTGGGTTATCATGTGCATGTGTGTACAGTAATGCTTGTCACAGAATCACTGAGGTTAGCGACGAAGGTCAGAAGCTGCCTGTGATGCCTGTGATGCTGTGATGATGTGGTTTGTTTCACTGAGGTGAAGCTACACAGCCAATAACAACCGTTTATAAAAAAAACCTGTTTTCAAATAATATTTAAAATACAGGTAAATGCCTCTAGAAAGGAACTAGTTATGAAATGAAAATGGCACACGGCATGAAAACTCACACTCCTGTGGACGTGACAGAGGAGGGTCAGTGTCACGCCTGAAGGGAAACTAATTTGAGAAAAAAGAGCCTATTCTTGGCCATTCATGTCATTCAGCATAGAATGTGGGGCTGAACATTGAAAATCTTTGATTTTCATTTACAAATATATACAATTACAAATTTTATTACACTTACAAGAAAAAACAATTAAAGGAAGTAGAAATGATTTGCTCGGATCCCCTGAACCTACTGAAGATGAAATGCGCGTCTCACATTTCCGCTCCTGGCTGCTGAGGGTCCCGTACCCTACCCTTCTGAGCATGGGCAGTAAGGTTGTGGGTGATTTTTATTTTCTTTCATATACCTTTATTTTCAAAAACTTTTTTTGGTTCTTGAAAGGAGTAGCGCCAGAAGCCCCCAGCCCTGAGGAAGCTCGTAGCCTGTGGGGGATTCAGAGCAGCGCAAGAGAAAGCCTTGACAGAACTTAGCCAGCAGTTTGATTGCAGTCCCGGCTGGGAAGAGGGAGGTATCAGCGAGCTGCCTCCTGTCTCTGCTTCCTGAGTTCAGGAGCTGCCAGTGTAGCTCAGGGTGGGGAGGGGGCCTGGGAGGAGTGTGGATGTGGGGAATGAGCAGGGGGATGGGTAGAGAGAAGCGCCTGGGGGGAGGGTTAATCCATGTGGGGGTAGGAGGGCAGTAGGGGGGTCCTTGAGCCCGTACTCCCACTGCTGCGTGGGGCCAGTCACAAGGCTGAGAGCCACAGGTCAGTGCCAGGAAACAGATGGGAAAACAGGGATGACTCATGGGGACGGTGGCAGTGCTCCACCAGGGCAGTGTGTGGGCAGCGTGTGTGTGCCCAGGTACCTCCCCGCATGGTCAAGAATGGCTCAGCGTCGGGGGGGGGGGGGGGGGGGGTTAGGGAGCGGGAGCAGGCAGGGACCCAGAGCGTCAGCCCTGTGCCGCCTCCCTCAGCATCTACACGCCGTTCACTGAGGACACGCCCTCAGTGGGCCAGCGCCTGCTCAACTCCGTGCTGAACACCCTCATCATGATCGGCGTCATCGTCGTCATGACCATCTTCCTGGTGACGCTCTACAAGTACCGCTGCTACAAGGTGAGGCCCCGCCACCTCCGCCACCTGCATAGAACAAAACCACCGGAGTTCCTTTTTTTCTGCAAAATGGACTGCTTTTTGATTCTCTTTCTCACCCTCGTCCATCCCCCACCGCAGATGACCTCATACCATTATCTGTTAGCCGCACCCGGAACCCCACTCAGCTGAGTTCCTCATCACAATGCTCATTGCATCACTTCTCATATTCAGAAGTTTATTTTATTTCGCTTCTCTTTCTGAAGGTCTATTTTAGGCTCCCCTCACCCACATAATTCCCCTCAAGATTTATTTTCGTGTTTCCGTTTCCATGCTGGACAGGGATTTACAGATGCTATGCTGAGGTTTCTATGCTGAGGGGTGACATTTGGATTGGGCCCACCTGTGTCTGCTAGGGAGTAATGGAAGAGCCGATCCACCCGCCCAGATCATGGGCACCGTGGTCTTGTCTCTAAAGATGCCGTATGCTTTTAGACATTGATTTCGGGCCTTTCTCCTCAGGATGATGTTGAACCCCTAAATACTAAAAGGAAATTAAGCTAGGCATCACCTAATTAAAAATGTTTACCTGGAGGCATGGCACTGTGCTTTTTTTTTTTGTGGTTTTTGGCCGAGGCTGGGTTTGAACCCACCACCTCCAGCACATGGGACGGCGCCCTATCCCTTTGAGCCACAGGCACCGCCCGGCACTGTGCTTTTTGTTCAGGTGACTGCCATTCATGGAGCTCATCGATGGAGATGTGTCCCCCAGCTAGAGGGATGGGACAGATGGTGCAGTGAGGGAGGTGTGCCTGTGGTCTCAGCTTCCTGGGAGGCTGTGGTGGGAAGATTGCTTCAGCCCAGGAGTGAGTCTAGCATGGGCAACATTGAGAGACGCTGCCTCTAAAAAATAATTCTTATTTATTTATGGAGACAGAGTCTCGTTCTGTCACCCTGGCTGGAATGCAGTGACATTAGCCTAGCTTACAGCAACCTCAAACTCCTGGGTTCAAGACCACTTCTCCCTCAGCTTTCCAAGTAGCTAGGCTGGTGAGTATATGCCCCACACCTGGCTAATTTTTCTACCTTTTTTTTTTTTTTTTTTGCAGTTTTTGCCCGGGGCTGGGTTTGAACCTGACATCTCCAGCATATGGGGCCGGTGCCCTAACCCTTTGAGCCACAGGCACCGCCTGCCCTTTTTTTTTTTTTTGAGACTGAGTCTCCCTCTTGCCCCAGGCTAGAGTGCCATGGGGTCAGCCTAACTCACAGCAACCTCATACTCCGGGGTTCAAGTGATCCTCCTGCTTCAGCGTCCTGAGTAGATGGGGCTACAGGTGCCTGCCGAAACACCTGGCTAATTTTTCCAATTCTGGTAGACAGGATCTCGCTCTTGCTCAGGCTGGTCTCCCACTCCTGAGCCCAAGTAGTCTACTCACCTTAGTCCCCCAGAGTTTTAGGATTACAGGTGTGAACCATTGAACCCAGCCTGTAAAAAACAATGATAAAATAAGTAACATTTAGCTGTGTAAATAAGGCAGGGTTTTAACACTGCGATGGGGAGATTTGTGTGTGGTAAGAAGCAGGATAGAAGGGCTGGTTTGGAGCAGAGGAAATAGCGTGCCTGAAAACGGCGGAGAAGCAGTGTGGGAGTGTGGAAAGCTGGCACCACCGTGGGCAGGAGGTGTCGGATGGCCAGTCCCAGAGACCATGCAGAGGGGCTCAGCCAACACCCAGGAAGTTTTACTTTGTTTTCAGTCCAGGTAGACCAGGTCCCCACTGAGGCTGGGTTGGTGACTGATGGATTCGTCCTCCGGAGAAGCTGCCCCAGGTAGACCAGGTGTCCACTGAGGTCCCCAGAGTCTGGGCTAGTGAGTGACTAACCCCTTGGGATTAAGCTGGTAGGCGGGGATATGGCCAGCTAAGGGACAGTTTAGGATTAGCCACACTCTTGTCCTTCACCTTCCCAGGCTTGGCCAGGAGAGGAGTGAGACTTCCTGAGAACCTGTTTGTGGACCCTGAGTGGGAGGGGCCTTCCTGAGTTATCTCTGTTGAAAAATCGTCCTCTCAAGAGGCCTGCTCTGACCACTCCATCTAAAACAGCTTGACAGCGAGTCTCCTGTCACTGTGTCCTGCCAACACTGTCTTCTCTGTAGCCCTTACCCTCCCTGCTGACAGATTGCTTATGTGTCTGTGTCCTGTGACCCCCCTCCTCCCCCCGCATGCTGGAACACAACGCTGAGGGCAGAGACTTCCTGGCTTTCTTTCCAGAGCCTAGAACAGTGCCTGGCGAGTGGGAGACGCCGGCCCATGTCTGTTCTAAGTGAACCAGTAGAGAGGAGGGGAGCACAGGCCTGTGTCAGCAGACCTGGGGGAGCCTTTTCTCCTCCACACACTGCAGGGGACTGGAAGAGAACTCCTTGAATTTCTGTGCTGTCGTCAGATGGCCACCTGCTCCCTCCCTTCAGTTATGAAGTAGCGGAATGAGGAAAGACTTGGGGGCTTGCATGTTAGTCCCGGGAACCTGGGGCCTTGTGATCGGGAGCTTGGGGACACCTGGTGACTGTCCTGTCTCTGTTGTCCAGTTCATCCACGGCTGGCTGGTCATGTCCTCCCTGATGCTGCTGTTCCTTTTCACTTACATCTACCTCGGGTAAGTGGGGGCTGGTGAGCAACAGCGGGGCCCAGGGTCCCTGTCCTTGCAGCACGAGTGAATGTGAAGGGCCTAAACTGGCAGGGAAGGGTGGCCGTCCAGCTGCAGCCCTGTCTCATGTCAGCTCTACTGAGGCCCAGGCCTATGGGCTCCTCTCCCGTGGGCCTTGACACGGAGAAATGGGGCTTTATGGTGGACCACGTGCCTCTTCCTAGTTCCTGATTTAAAACAAAGCGGTCCTGGAAGAGGCTCTCTGAACTCCATGAAGGGGGAAACCTTTCCAAATTTACAGTCCCATTTTTGGGTACTTCCTAGTTTATGGGAATGATTATTTGTTCCCTTGACTGGGAATATCAGCCTGACCCAGGGTCCACAGAGACTGGAGGGATGAGGAGAAGACACTTTCCCAAGGGCCTTTTCCAAGTGCAAAGGGTCTTCCAGGTTATACCAGGACACATTGACCTTAGCCGTGCTAGGCATGAGTCTTTGCTTCATTCCCCTGCTTGTTCTAGAAAATATTTTTTATTTTTTTTTATTTAAGGAAAAAAAAGAATGAAAGTGTAAAATGTCTTTTTACTTGTAGGTATACCAAAACTTCCCTTCTAGAAAATATTTTGAATGATTAGCTGTAGGGCCAGTGAAGTGGGGGAAAGGCACATTCATGAATGAGGCCGGGCTGGGACTGAATGGTGTTAAACTGTGTCAGGGCGTCATGTCTCCACTGAGTCTCCCACCCATGGGCGCAACCTTGGTCCTGCAGGGAAGTGCTCAAGACCTACAACGTGGCCATGGACTACCCCACGCTCGTGCTGACCGTCTGGAACTTCGGGGCCGTGGGCATGGTGTGCATCCACTGGAAGGGGCCCCTCATGCTGCAGCAGGCCTACCTCATCGTGATCAGTGCACTCATGGCCCTGGTGTTCATCAAGTACCTCCCGGAGTGGTCCGCCTGGGTCATCCTGGGTGCCATCTCTGTGTACGGTAGGCAGTGGAGGTGACGTCCAGGGTGCACCTTCTCACTACTCCACAAAGGGGACCATGCTGGAGTGCTCATCCTCCTTCCTGAGGACGCCCCGTGGTCTCCTGAGAGGTTTGCTTTTTTAAAACACAGGAGGCCTCACAGAAATAAAACCCAGTAGTGGAGACTTTGTTCTCCATTATTATTGACATGTCGATGGAGCGTGTGTGCCGTTAAACAGTTGACACGTTCACTTATTTTTTCCTGAGAACAATTCTAAAACTTGGGCACAGTATCTATACATAATTCCTAATGTTAGCAGCTATTTAATTGATATTGGCATGATTACCTTTGTCAGTATTACTATTTCTATTTTAAGGATAAGGAACTTGAGAAGTAGGACTCTCTAGTTCGACCTCCCGGTCTCCCTTGCTTGCAGTCACCATTTCAGGCCCTGCTCTGGGCTCTGGCCAGGGTGGACTCTGGCTTGTGATGGGGTTTGGGGTGCTAGCCCAGCACCAAGGCATGTGCTGAGAACTGCACCCTGGGGCTCCTGGGGCTAGAGGACTGGCTGCTTCTTCAGGGCTGCTTGGGGATAAATGTCTTTCTTTAACGTGACAAGGATGTCTCTGTTTTCCTAGATCTTGTGGCTGTACTGTGTCCCAAAGGGCCACTGAGAATGCTGGTGGAAACTGCCCAGGAGCGAAACGAGCCCATATTCCCTGCCCTGATATACTCGTGTGAGTGGCCGCTGCGCCTCTGCCTGACCATGGCGTCACCAAGTTTGTAGTGGGGACAAGGGGACTTCTAAGCTGTGGCTTTTGGAGTTGACTAGGGAGCACCTACCTTTTCCTAAGCAAAGGGAGGAACCAGCCCTTGTCATCCCAGGAAGGGCTCCACCTTCAGAGACCAAGGATGGCATCACCTTGCTGTTACGTAGGAAAAACTGTGAAAGTGAGAACAGGAAGGGGACGTCTGAGGGCATGTGGTGCAGCCCCCCGACTCTGTCCCCTAGTGACACATGGTGGGTACAGGCCACATTCCCATGAATGGAGCCTTGCAGCCACCCCTCAGCTCTCTAGGCTTCTGAGAAGGGGCTTTGGAGAGGGATTATGTAGAGGAGGACTGGGCCACAGGGAGCTCCTGGGCTTCCTTGACGGCAGCATGGCTGATTGAAGTTCATGTCTAAGAAGAAGGCACACGGGATTGCCTTGGCCTCAGGTCAGTGTATAGGGATTTGGATTTATCTGAACTCAACACATATGCATCAGGTCCCCACCCTGTGGCAGGCACTGTGCTAGGCATGGAGGGTCTTGCAGGAAACAAGACCACGTGCTCCCTGGCCTCCTGGAGCTCCCAGCCCTGTGGTTGTGATGCCCTCCCAGCTGCGGATGGCAGGGCTTATTTAAGTAGAGAGCCCAAATTTCTGGGCCTGTTGTAGTCTGAAGGGTATCCTGGGAGACAGTTTATGAAACAGCAGTAGCATGCTAGATAACCTCTATGCGGAAAAAGAATCGGCTTGTAGAGAGTCACCACCAGCATGGCCCCGCAGTGTGAAAGCACACTCCAGGCGCATTCCTGGGAAGAGCAGAGACCACGTGCAGAAAGACAAGCCGTGCTGGGAGGCCTGTTATGAGTGCCTGAGACTCTGGGGGTTCACCTGTGAGCAGGTGAGGTGCTGGCTCTGATGGAACTTCCACTCTTGGAGGGGAAGTAGAATTGAAATAGACAAGTGAGTGTCGGGAGCTAGTGAGTGCTCTGTAGAAAAATAAAGCAGAGTTCAGGGGCAAGGACTTCAGAACAGTGGGGTGTGCTGATTTGTGAAAGGTAATCAGGGGTGCCCTCCATCATAAGGTGATATTTGACCAGAGACTGACCTGGCTTAGGTAAGAGAGTACCACCCAAAAATATGCGGGTGGCATTGCAGACAGAAGAAACAGCAGCAGTGCATGGGCCCTGGGAAGGGGTGGGCCTGGCGTGCTCGTCGAGTCCTCAGAGGCCATTGTCACTGGGGCAGAATGAGGGAGGAAAAGGAGGTCCAGATCATGTTAGGCCCTGCAGGCCGTGGCAAAGGACTTTGGCTTCTGAGTGAGATGGAAGCCAGTGGAAGATTGTGGGCCAGCCTGGCTTGACATTTTAACAGGGTCACCCAGGTTGCTGAATGGACAACAAAATGTATGAGGTCAAGAGCAGGAGAAGGAGCCGGGGTTGGAGGCTGAATACCAATCCAGGGGAGAGAGGCTGGGAGTTTGGCCGTGGGAAAGCAATAGCTGGTGTGAGATATAGTCGGATTCTGGAGACATTCTGGAAGCAGAATTGGCACAATTTGTTGATGGTTGGGATATGGGTTGTGAGACAGTCAAAGCTAATGACAGTCAAGGATGGAGTTGCCATTTTCTGAGAGCAAGAAGACATGGTGGAGCAGGTTGGAGGGGACATATTGAATCTGAGTCCCTGCTGGCCATTCAGAAGGAGACTCAGAGGTACAGAGTAGTGACAAACAACACACGGTTCACTTGGTACTGTGTGATCCAACAGTCCCTCTCCCGGGTATATGCCAGAGATAATTGAGAGGAGGGACTCCAACAGTATTTGCACCTGTGTGCGTCACAGCACGATTCACAATAGCCACCAAGTGTCTCCCAATGGCTGAAAGGATAAAATGTGGGTATACATACAATGGAATGTTACTCAGCCTTCAAAAGAAAGGAGATTCGGACACATGCTGTAACATGGGTGAACCTTAAGGACATTATGTAAGTGAAGATAAAATACTGTGTGATTCTACCTGTGAGACTGTTAGGGTCATGAAATTCATAGGGACAAACAGTGAAATGGTGGTTACCAGCAGCTGGGGAGTTGTTGTTCAGTGGTTATAGAGTTTCGGTTTTGCAAGGTGAAAAGTTCAGATCTGTTCCACAACATCTACTGTATGCTTTAAAATGGTTAAGATGCTACATTTTATGTGATACTTGCTGCAACAGTTTCAAAAATAATTAGTTCACCAAACTATCCACTGATACTATTATCCTTGCTTTGTTATTTGTGAGAGGGGCTGGCTGGGGCACTGTGCAGGCACTGTGCCCGACCTGGACCCCTCCCTTCGCAGCCTCCTAACCATGGACTGTGGACAAACACCCGGCAGGATGGAGGGTCCCAGGCAGGCTCTCTGGGGACACAAGCTAACACCTCCTCTCGGGTCCTGCAGGCAGCCGCTATCAGCACCATCTGAGTCGTGACCCTTTTCTCTTTACCCAGCTGCCATGGTATGGACGGTGGGCATGGCCAAGCTGGACCCCTCCTCTCAGGGAGCCCTGCAGCTCCCCTATGACCCCGAGATGGGTGAGTACCGGGGGGCTGACAGCATATCAGCCTGGCTCTCTGGGGCACACAGGTTCAGGAGGGGAAGTGGGGAGTGTCATCCATAAAGCAGCTCTCCTGGCTTTGGGCATCTTGGAGAGTGTGTGAGGGTGGGACTGTGGATCCGCCACCCCTCCAGTGCTGTGCCTCATTGCCACTGGGTGTGGCAGGGGGAGGGGGCGGGTAAAGGTGGGGAAGCCTGAGGTCAGGCACAGTGCTCAGGGGGGCCCTTCCTGCATCTTTCCTCCCCAGAGACCAGGCAGCCCTCTGACTGGTTTTGTCTCTCCCTTGTCCTCTGCTCATGACACTGACGGTCATCTTCTCTTCCTGGACACCCAGAAGAAGACTCCTATGACAGTTTTGGGGAGCCCTCCTATCCCGAAGTCTTTGAGCCTCCTGTTTCTGGCTACCCAGGGGAGGAGCTGGAGGAAGCGGAGGAAAGTAAGGTGCCCATGTTCACGTGGTCTGCTTCGCCCAGGGGTGGGGGCAGAGGGTGGAGGAGACATGAGGGGAGAGGCCCCTTTTCATATCAGAGGGGTCTTTGTGAAAGTCAAGGAGAAGCTGGCAGAGCTGGAATCTTTTTATTTTTTTGCAGTTTTTGGCCGGGGCTGGGTTTGAACCCACCACCTGCGGTATATGGGGCCGGCACCCTACTCCTTTGAGCCACAGGTGCTGCCCAGAGCTGGAGTCTTGTTGCCCGACTCTGAAGGCTTCTGCATCCAACTCCCCTGCATAGTTAGGAGACACGTATTGAATGCTAGTGTGTGCCTGTGTGGTGCAGGTTGAGGCCCGGCTCTGGTGGGGTTCACAGTCTAATGGATGCTAATCACACACCCCAAAAAAGCTGGAGGAAGAAGAGGAAAGGGGGCTCTGGGAGAGCATGGGACAGGGCTTCCTGGGGGCAGAGAAAGTTACCTGTGGAGGTAACTTCTGTGCTGGGCATTGGAGGTTGAATCACAGCAGGCACCAGAGAGGGGAGCATGGGGGCTGCTTTCCACACCAGCAGACTGAAGGAGCTGAGACAACACTGGAGACATTTTGAGATATTATTTCCTAAATAATTAAAACAGCTGTTGTGTCACTACACGATCACAGATGCTTACTGTGTGCCAGAGGTGCTGGTATATAACAGCCTCTGGCCTCCAGAAGGGCCCTGTGGGAGCAGCCAGGTGGTATAAAGAGCTCCAGAGATGCGGGAGGGGTACAGGTATGTTTGGGAAAGAGGGACCCAAGGTGGGTCTTGAAGGGTGACTAGGCCGTCATCCTGCAGACAGGCCAAGGAAGGCATTTGTTCCAGCGCTAACTGGTGCGTGGCTGCTCAGGGCTGCTGTTGACTCCCAACAGCCAGTGCAGACCCCACAGAGTAAAGGCACAGGTCCTGAGACTGGCCTCCTTTCAGACACCAGCCACGAGTTCTAAGGGTCTATGGGCCACCCACTCTTTGACCAACTGGCCATAAATTTGGGGCTCCCTTCAGGTTCAGTCATTTGCTAGAAAGGAGGATCACAGTACTGTAATTACAGTTTTATTATGGGGAATGCAACTCATGACCAGCCAAATGAAGAGACACACAGGGCAGGGTCTGGAAGGGTCCCCACCATGTCTTTTCTGTGCGTTCTCTGGTGGAACAGGGTGCGTCACCCTCCCGACACATGATGCGTTCAGCATCCTGTCCACCTCAGCGTCCAGTGTCCTTGGCATGATGGCTTAGACTTTGCCACCTGGTTGAACTTCATCTCCCCGCCCCCCAGAGGTCTGGCCTGAAGCGTCCACCCCCTAATCATGTGGTTGGTCTTTCTGGTGCAGCCCCCACCCTGAGTCATCTCATCTTTTAGCATAAACTCAGGTGTGATCTAAGGGGCTCATGAATGACAAAACACTCCTGTTACTTTGGTAATTCCAAGGATTTAGTCTGCCAGGAAACAAAGGCAAGTCAAATTCAGCATTTGCTTTGCAAAGGCTTAACTTAGAGCTGAAGGCTTCAGGTAGGTAGTGGAGGAGGGCCATTAGACTGCAGGGTAGTTGTACTCATGGAAGAAAGAACCCGTGTTTTAGCCTGTGGTGGTGGGGAACCATTAGTAGTTTGTAAATAGGAAATCACAGCTTTATTCCCAGTGTATTCTGCTGGGATGCCAGGAGGGGTCACTGCTGAAGTCCACGGGAGAGGAGCAAGGGGGCAGCAGTGGCCTGGGAAAGGAGGTGGGATGCAGTCTTGGGCAGGCTGGCAGGACTGGGCCTGGGGTGGGTCCCAGACACTTGGGAGGGGCTGCAGGACATCTCGGTAAATGTCCAGTAGACCCGTGTGGGGAGGAGCACATAAATGTTGTCAAAGTCTTTGGCCCCAAGAAGTGTGGTAGCCAGGGAGGGTGCAGTGAGAAGCCCGGGGTCCAAGGCACTTGCAGAGGAAGGGAAGGGTGCAGGTGGAGGATGCTGGGGAGTAGCCAGAGGGGTACAGGTGTCCAGACAGCTGGTGGCAGGAGGGCTGCAGCAGCCCCTCAGGGCAGTGTGGTGGCTCAGCCAGAGAGCTCTAGTTAGGGGACAGGGACCTGGTACCTCTAGGTTTCCAAAGTGACCTGGAGGTGATTTCAGAGTTTATTTGAGAGTCCTGATTAAAAAGGAAGAGCAGTTGGGGAGGGAAGAGGGCAGACGAGAGCAGTACAGTGGGAGCAGGGTGGCAGCGAAAGGGACCCAGGTGGGAAAGCCATCTTTGGGCAGGACTGAAGAGTGTTCGTTGGGTGCCAAGGAAGGCACCTGCTGCAGGCGGACAATTGGGATCAGGGGAGAGACAGTGTTGATGGAGAGGGTCCTGGTGGGGGAAGCATGGGCAGAGTACTACTTGGGGCTTGAGGGGCACCAGCGGGGGGCGGGGAGTACTCTTTGGTTTGTGTTTATCAAGTAACCATAGTTATCCTACAAACAAGCATCAGGGGCCTTGTGCTAAAAACAAACTGAAAGCATTTTAGAAGCTCTAGCTTACTTGTCTGTAGCAGGTGTGCTGTTTACCACTCATATTTACCTACGCAGGAAAGGGTCTCTATTTACCACTCATACTTACCTACGCAGGAAAGGGTCTCTATTTACCTATGCAGGAAAGGGTCTCTATTTACCACTCATATTTACCTACGCAGGAAAGGGTCTCTATTTACCACTCATATTTACCTACGCAGGAAAGGGTCTCTATTTGACATTTATATGTGTTCCTCAAAGTAGTGAAATTAAATTTCCTAAAAAATATCCATCACTCAGACTTGGCACTAAGCTGTACAGCAGCCCCTCAGCCCCGGGCAGTAGGCGTGTGTTTGTCCTTTTCTTTGCTCAGCTGAGTGCCCAGCTTTGGTTGTACCTGAGTATCAGAGCAGCCAGCTTTTCTCCACCCCGGTCATAAGGCACCCACCCCCTTTCCTGCTGGTGGCTGCTTTTCAGAGACAGCCTGTCCCTGTCCCCTGTCCGTGTGTCTGTCCTGGTAGGCTGGGCTGGGCAGGTGCTGTCCTTCTCTTCCTGCCCTCTACGGTGTCTCAGAGTCCACTTCTCTCCCCTACACAGGGGGTGTGAAGCTCGGCCTCGGGGACTTCATCTTCTACAGCGTGCTGGTGGGCAAGGCCGCAGCTACGGGCAGCGGGGACTGGAACACCACACTGGCCTGCTTTGTGGCCATCCTCATCGTGAGTGGCTGGGGATGCTCCTGCTTGCTCCCATGGTGGTTCCTCAGGGTCTACCTGGATCCCTGGGGAGTTTGCATTTTTCTTCTCTCTTCCCCCAGTAGCACAGGCAACGTGAGGCCTGACTGGAAGGTGTGGTGGCCATCTGGACAGGTGGCAGCCTCTAAGGACAGCACAGAGGAGGGTGACCAAGGGCCCTGGCTCTGACCTCACTGAGCACACAGGCCTCTGTGCATTGGGCCCGGCTGCCAGCTCTGTGGGCTATTCTCAGGATACCTGGGAGATTCCGTGGTCCCCTCAGATTTAGGGCAGAGGAAATAGCTTCTGGGTCTTGCCCATGGGTGCTGAGCTAGTGAGGGCCGAGCTGTGATTAGAAGAGTTGTGATCAGAACTTGGTCTCTAGCCCTGGAGCTGTGCGTTTTCCTGTCCTCTGTGCCATCCACACTCCACAGGGTTCTGAATCCAGGGGTCGGTGGGGTGTTGGGAACCCCAGCAGTGGATTTTAGAGGTCCTATACTCACGGAAGGTGACCAGATGCACCTTATAATGATTTCATCTCGAGCGTTTTCTCTGTCAGAGGACGGGACGTCGCTGAGCTGTACATATTCCGTGTCTCCCGCCTTGATGAAAACCCTGGCGTCACCTGGCAGGGCACAGGGTTAAGGTTGACGCGCCAGTGTTTTGAAGACTTTGTTTCTGCCCACATGTGTGTGTCCAGGATGGGATAGTAGATCCCACACTGTCCAACCCGAGTCCTGTCATCCTCATGGATAGGGCAGCCCTGGTTCCTGGTCCCCACCCTGGACCACTGCCCCTGTCAGTTGGGTCAGGGCAGGATGGACAACCCTGTGCCTGCTTCCCAGGGGCAGGTCACCTGCCACCTTTGCTTTCCTTGGTGTCAGCCACTGAGAACCCACCCCACTGACATTTCAATTGAGCCTATCTAGCTCCCGTATACACACACATTCCCTGGGGCCATCCCGTGGGTCCACTGAACCAGCTTAGGAGGCAGCGAGGTCTGGCAGAGCAGTGCTGCCCGAGATTAGGAGGTCACTTTCTGGCCCTGGCATTAGCAAGCAGGGTTCCCTGGGTGAGAATATCTGCCCTGGGCACCTTTCAGAGCTGCTGAGGGACCTGGGAAGATAAGGGCGTGGCCAGCACTGTTATCCAGCTGGTCCCCAGGCAAGCTCCTGAGCCCAGGAATGGACCGTGACTCACTGCTCCCTCAGCCACTCCCAGGGGTCACCTTGCTCATCCCTCTCACCCCCTTCCTACAGGGCTTGTGTCTGACCCTCCTGCTGCTGGCTGTGTTCAAGAAGGCGCTGCCCGCCCTCCCCATCTCCATCACGTTCGGGCTCATCTTCTACTTCTCCACGGACAACCTGGTGCGCCCTTTCATGGACACCTTGGCCTCCCATCAGCTCTACATCTGAGGGCCGCGGCCGCCAGACGCTGGAAGCTGCAGGGAATTTTAACTGGACGCAGTTGTATGATTTTACACTCTAGTGCCATATATTTTTAAAACTTTGTTTTCCTTAAAAAAAGAGAAAAGACAAAAGTATCGTGTTTACTTTGTGAAGAGGAAGCAGAACCAGCTTTTTGGTGCTAGCTGTTTTGTCAGGAGACTCTGGCCCGGCCCTTCGCGAAAACCTCCTCGCGGAACCCGTGGGACACAGCAGGTTTATCCAGATGAACTTCGAAGGTCAGGCAGTGCGGGGAGGGGCAGGGAGAAGTGGGCGAGCTCTCGTGAGGCCTGGACCCCTGGGCCGAGGCAGCGTGCCATGCGTGGAGCCGCGGGTCTGTCTGGGACCAGAAGTGTGTGCTCAGGGACGTGCTCAGCACCCGGTGGCTCTGGCTGGAGCAGGAAAGCCGATTTCCTCTAAGGAAGGTTCCCAACGCTTTGTCTATGATGTGATTGTTATTTTATTACCTGTAGAAACTGAGTCCTGTTCTCATTAAGGCAGTCACACTGCTGGGAAGTGGCTTAATGTTCATATCAATAAATAGATGAGTCCTGTTGGAATGCTGGCATCTAGTCTGTTTGTAAATGTTGGCTCCTGTCCCTGAGTCTCACCCACACTCTCAGGACAACTGTGCTGTGAACCCTGAAGAGGGGGAATTTGCCTATTTGAAGGAGAGAGGCTTTTTTTGTTTTGCAGTTTTTGGCCAGGGCTGGGTTTGAACCCACCACCTCTGGCATATGGGGCCGGCGCCCTACCCCTTTGAGCCACAGGAGCCGCCCTAGAGAGGCTTTTAATAGTCTCACTTCTCTACACTCATTGTTTTTTTCTTTTGGGACTGAGTCTCTATTGCCCTGGGTAGAGTGTTATGGCATCATCATAGCTCACAGCAACTGCAAACTACTGGGCTCAAACGATCCTCTTGCCTTAGCCTCCTGAGTAACTAGGACTCCAGGTACCACCATGACACCCAGGTCTCTCTCTCTTGCTCAGGTTGGTCTCAAACAACTGAACTCAAGCAACCCACACGCCTTGGCCTCCCAGAGTGCTAGGATTACAGGCGTGAGCCACTGTGTCCAGCTTATACTCATTTCTTTACTAGAAAGTTCCCTAAACAAAGGTATTCAGAGAGCAGGGGTGCCCGAAGTTTGTGTACTTGGGGGTGTAAGGCTTCAGGTGCCAGGCAGATCCCTGGCCTCAGTCGTGCAGTGTCAGAAACACTCCCAGTGCAGATTCCTTCAGCAAGTGTCCACACTCAGCAGAAACCCATGTGCCTGGGAACCTGTGCTCAGAAGCTCTCCTTTCCCTCTGGCCATCACCCTGGGCCCTGTGGTCACTCCCAGGTCACAGTCTCAGCGATGCCCCTAGGCTGAGGCCTTGAGCCTGCTGAGGCTGTGCAGAGTGGCCGTCAGACAGCTGAGGAAACGCAGGTGTGTATCTCGAGTGGAGAGTGGTACCCTGTTTCCTTGTCCAGGAATAATGAATGCTCAGACCCTGGTTGTTTGTTAGGAGAGGAATGAGAATTATGTATCTTGATGTCTGACAGGAGCTTGCTTTCCCCAGGGCTGTTTGGCGTGAGAGCTGGCAGTTGGAATCCGGTTGATGACTAATGCAAGTCAGAGTTGCAGGAGGGGTGGCCTCTCGGTCTTGAAAGCCACAAGCAGGGAGCAATTGAAGACCGAGAGATGGTCCCTGATGGTAAAAAGCTCTCAAGAGGTTAAGGGGGAAAACATCTGGTAAAAGCTCATAAAATTTGGCAATTCTGGCGATGTTTATCTTTAGAGGAGTGGTGTTAGGGCGGAGTTTCAAGGATGAGATCCATAAATGTTTTGATTCATTAACCTGAAAGGCCTTTGTCGAAGTCTGGCCAGGGAGGGCTGGGCCAGGACTGCATTCAGGTGCAAAGAGAAGTGGGGGCCCCCATATGTGGGTCATAGACGCTTAGGAGAGGAGAAATGAGGGACTTGCACGGCCCCAGGAGTAAGTGCTAAACTAAGAAACTAGGACTGGGAAACCAGGGATGTGGGAGGAGGCAGGGAACAGCCAGTGGGGAGAAAACAGACCTTGAGGTTCCCAAGGAGCTGGGAGACTCAGAAGAAAACTGAGAGAATTTTTTTTTTTTTTTTTTTTGGTAGAGACAGAGTCTCACTGTACCGCCCTCGGTAGAGTGCCGTGGCGTCACACGGCTCACAGCAACCTCTAACTCTTGGGCTTACGCGATTCTCTTGCCTCAGCCTCCCGAGCAGCTGGGACTACAGGCGCCCGCCACAACGCCCGGCTATTTTTTTTGTTGTTGCAGTTTGGCCGGGGCTGGGTTTGAACCCGCCACCCTCCGCATATGGGGCTGGTGCCCTACTCACTGAGCCACAGGCGCCGCCCGACTGAGAGAATTTTTTAAAGACAACATCAAATCTTTAGAAATGCTGAGATAGAACAGAGAACCGGTGTGCAAACGCCTCTGTCTCCCCCACGTAACCCATCAGCTAATGTTACTGTTTTTCCATACTTGCTCTAGATTTCTCTTCAGGAATAAAACCAAGTCTGAAGTCTTGTCTGTGATGCCCCAATCCTGTTGCCTCATCCCAGGTTCTGAAGTCAATTTGTGTCCTTCTCATCCGTGGTTAGTTTCGTTTTTTGTGTTGGCATATTCTTTTAACTTTATAGAAATGGTACCATATTGTACATGTTTAATAATTTTAAAAAACATTACATTCTGGAGACTTTCATGTGTATGTATGTTAGGAAAGCTGTTGGGGTGGGGGGGGCAGTGGCTCTTTCCTATAATCCTAGCACTCTGGGAGGTTGAGGTGGGTGGATTGCTTGAGCTCACAGGTTCGAGACCAGCCTAAGCCAGAGCGAGACCCTGTCTCCAAAAATACCCAGGTGTTGTGGCTGGCACCTGTAGACCCAGCAACTTGGGAGGCTGAGGCAAGAGGATTGCTCGAGCCCAAGAGTTTGAAGTTGCTGTGAGCTATGATGCCATGGCGCTTACCCAGGGTAACAGAGTGAGACTCTTTCTTAAAAAACAATAAATTTTAGAAGAAGAAAAATATATTTTGGAGAAATGAGACTCTTTGATTGATTATAGGCATTGCAAATATCTGGTGGATTTTGGCTTCCCTCCCTCCCCTCCTTAAAGAGTCTTTTTGCTGTGCCAAGGTGATTTTAAAATGTTGATGTTTTTAATTCATCAGTCTTTTGCCTTTTTGGCTTATGCCTTTGAATCTTCTTTCCCTACTCTTGAGGTTTTTTTAAAGCTTAAATTTGCATTTTCATAGTTAAATCTTTAAATCATTTGAAAAAAAATTTTTTTTTTTTTTTTTTTTTCAGTTTTTGGCTGGGGCTGAGTTTGAACCCGCCACCTCCAGAATATGGGGCCGATGCCCTACTCTGTTGAGTCATGGGTACTGCCCTGAAATTTTTTTTAGAATGGTATTTAGTAGGGACCTCATTTTGTTTATCTGTAACTGTAACCGGTTGTCCCAGCACTGTTTATTCCCCTTGGTCTGTAGCAGTCTCCAGACATGACAAGTTTCCGTGCTTGGGTAGATGGGTTCCTGAGCTCACGGCTGGTGCTTGTTTTCCCAGGCCAATGCCTTGCCAGGTGATCGAAGCAGAGAAACTTGGGTGTTGAAAAGAGAAGATGGGCCCTCTCCTGAGAACTTCTGATCCTGAGATTCTAGAGGCAGAGGGTATGTACATCTAAAATTATGCCCCATGGCTCGGCACCTGTAGCTCAAGCAGCTAAGGCGCCAGCCACATACACCAGAGCTGGGGGGGTCGGGCCCTCAAATTTGCCCAGGCCTGCGGAACAAGACAACTACAATCAAAAAAATAGCCGGGTGTTGTGGTGGGCACCTGTAGTCCCAGCTGTTTGAGAGGCTGAGGCAAGAGAATCGCTTAAGCCTAGGGGTTGGAGGTTGCTGTGAGCTGTGACACCACAGTGTTCTACCCAGGGCGATAGCTTGAGACTCTGTCTCAAAAATAAATAAATAAATACCCCGTTTTCCCGAAAATAAGACATCCTCCGAAAATAAGACCTACTTACAGGAAAGATAAGATGTCCCCTGAAAATAAGACCTAGTGCATCTTTGGGAGCACACCTTAAAATAAGACACTGTCTTATTTTCGGGGAAACAGGGTAAAATAAAATTATGCCCCAGCTCCTAAAATAGTATAAAGCTACAAAATTATAATAGTGTAGAATTGTTATAGGTATCAACATGCGTATCTACTGGGTAAAAAGTCCTAGAGCAAAGCCCGCATAACTAGTTTAACCCAAGTGCTGGCTTCCCCCTCACCACCCTGCCTCAACAGCCCCTTGCACCACATTTGGAGAGAGAGTGCAGATTGTGCAGGGAAGCCGTCTATGCCCCTCAATTGTGCATTCCTCTTGGTCCCCTCCCATGCCTCCATCACATGTTTCCTTGGCTTCTCATTGCAGCCTGGAGCTCTTGACTCCTGTCTGTGCTGTGTCCCCTTTACAAGGCCCTCAAGGTAGGACAGACCCACTGCTCTGAGCAGCCTCATGGGCTCCGGACTAAATCCACCAGCATGCAGATCCTGGTTCTGCCAGCTGCTTACTGTGTGACCTGGGGGTAAGTATTATATTCTTTGAGAGGAAGGATAGTTTCAACTGTAGGTAACACAAATAGCAGTGGTTTAAACAAGATGGGTTATTGTACTTTGCCAAGCATGGGCAGCTTGGAAAGGGCATGATAGTTCATGGTATCAGGGCCAAGTGCCTGTCTTCTCGCTTTAACGTCCTCAGTATGTGGCTTTAACCTCACGGCCCAAGCTGGCTGCTAGGTTACAGCCATCAAGTCATACTCATTCGAACATGAAAGGAGGATAGAAAAGGATGTACTTTCTCCTCTTAAAAATACCTCCATCCCGAACAATAAAAAAAAACCTCCCAAAGTTGCACACAGTGTTTCTGCTTATATCCAATTGGTCATTAGTCACACAGTCATACCTAGCTAAGACTGGGAGACTGGGCAGTATCTTTATTTTCAGATGGCCACATGTCCACCTCAAGAGATGGGGGAGTATGCAGTTGTAGTGTGTTTTTTTGGTTTACCAACATAGTTAAAGTTACCAAAACAATGAGAAAACGGAGTCATGAGGGATAGCATGAAGCACAAGCCAGTGTCTTCAAAGAAGGTAGAGATGTGTTCCCGGAGTTGACAGATGACAGCAGTGGGGATTCAGGTAGACTGCCAGCCTGGAGTTGAAACAAGGGTGCCGGGTGATGGAGGAGGATCAGCAGCAGAGTGGCCAGGGAGTTAGGGCACGCTGAGCCCTCCTGCTGTCAGCTGTGTGCAGAGGGCCTGCCGTGGACTGCATGACACGCAGTTTGCATAGCGTGGATGATCATCATACTCACCCAGTGTAGAAACTCTCCTGAGGTTAGTTTGTGATTTGGTGATGTGTTTTATGTTCGTATGCGTCAGTGGGGAACTAGGGTCCTGGGGTCACCTACTGAGAAGGAAGGGCCTGTATATCGCCATCTTCCTTTTTAGCTACTCAGGAAAGACATTGGATTTCTAGACAGCTTCGAATGATGGTGGGAAGGAAGGAAGGGTCCATTCTGAGTGAATGGCCAGCGGGCTGTGGGGAAGCTTTTAGGAAATTGGCCAGGATGTGTCTAGAGGTGGGCAAAAGATCCTTATCAGGTAAGGAGGGGACATGGGGCATTTTAGGAAGGCCTCCAGGCAGTGGCTGTGGACTTTCTGGAGATTAAGCTGACAGACTCTTACCCAGGGCCAACCTTGTGTCAGTCTGTGCTGAGTTCATGTGGTTAGTGCATTTAATTCTCGAACACTGGGAGGTGGGTACTATTCATATTTCCATTTTACAGAACAGGAACCTAAGGCACACAGGAGCTAAATGACTCACCCACGTTCAAGCAGGGAGTAAGCAGAGTAGTTAGTATAGAAACCCTTGACATCTGGTTTATAAAATCTGTCTCTTAATGCATATAAATAGATCCTCCCTGCGGTGTACCTGACAGCAGGTGGAGGCTGCTACCTTCCGGTCAGGTCCACTCAGAGCCACCCACTGAAATGAGTGGAACAAAGAATTTCTCTCTACTGAGCGGCGCCTGTGGCTCAAAGGCGTAGGGGGCTGGCCCCATATGCTGGAGGTGGTGGGTTCAAACCCAGCCCCTGCCAGAAACTGCAAAAAAAAAATAATAATAATAATAACTTCTCTCAATTAATAGGCGGTGTTTCGAATATTAAGAGCAAATTTTAAAAATACATATATTTCAGCATTGAAGGGAATAGCAGGGAGGAAGTGGCAACATTAATTGAAATGAGTAAACTGGTATTAGTAACTACAAAATTAAGAAGCTTTCCACACCCTGCATCCAGTGAAGGTGCATCAGTGCTGAGAGAGGCTGTGTGAGCAGGGAGACCAGCAGGGAGCCTCGGCGCAGAAGACCAGAGCAGACCTGACGGAGCAGCCCCGCCGGCCCTGAAAACGTCACTAAACTCATCCCCGCCAAGTGCTGTGAGTCCCCGATGAGTCTGCAGGAGAACACGAGAAAAATGGAAAGATTCTGCTCTTTCTAATGCCGCCTGCCAATGGTAGGGACAGTGGAGAAAACAGAAAAGACCAAAAAAGAGAAACCCAATCAGGGAATTAAGGGAACTAGCTATTTTATTTATTTACTTTTGAGACAGAATCATGCTTGGTTGCTCTGGCTAGAATGCTGTGGCGTCACAGCTCACGGCAACCTCACACTCTTGGCTCAAATGATCTTCTTGCCTCAGCCTCCCAAGCAGCTGGGACTACAGGCACCCACGACCACCTCCAGCTGTTTTTAGAGGCCGGGTCTCACTCTTGCTCAGGCTGATCTCGAACTCCTGAGCTCAGCCAATCCACCTGCCTCAGTTTCACAGGTGTGAGTACAGCTGTGAGCCACCTCACCCAGCCCCCAGATTCTGTTTTGCAAATAACCTGTTTTGCATTTTAATTTTCTCTTAAGGGAGGCCAAGGAAGAGTTTTTTCTGACTAAATGAAAGTATCAGGCTTGACTGCTCAAACCTGGAGAACTCTGCTCTCAGAGTCTCTCCTGGGAGTAGAGAAAGGCACCGCCACCCTAGAGAAAGGGACAGGAGGAGGTTGTTGAGAGGTTAAGAACCTAAAGATGAAAGATTATTCCGAGGCATGAAACGGAAGGAAAACGGAGCCATGGGTCTGTGTGGTCAATGGGGTCTTTTCTCCACCTGGGTGCAGGCGGGGTGAAATCTCTGTCTGGGAGAGAATTAACACATGGGCTACAGCGGATGGAGATTTAAAGGGTCAGGGCAGCAGGGATTGGTGCATTCAGTATTTCCTGGGTGGGACATGCACTTGATCCTTCCTGGGGGTGGGGGGTCAGTGTTTCTCGGATTCAACAACAGTACCTGGTCCTGTATCACCCTTTGAAGGGAAGTGGTGGTGTGGGATGGTGGGCAGGGATTATTGTCTGAGACCTGAGGACAGAATGAAGCTTCTCATCATTCCTGAGGGTGGGTGAGGCTAGCTCCAGAGTGGAGAGCCAGCAGCCCTTCTGTGGGGGCTGCTATGGAGACGGGAAAGGTGTCCCCTGAACCAAGGGTCTGTCAGTGAGAGCAGGGGAGGCTAGGCTACCTTAAGAGCACCTGTCCTACCAAGTCAAGAGACACCAGGCTGTGCGTTCTGCCAGCAGGGCCTGCAGCCCCCACAGGAGACCCTCACCACCCAGACCTAACCTCGTCTCACTTCACCCTCGGCCACGAAGCAAGCCATACGCACCCTCCAAGGACACCAGAGCCTACTTGAGGGCAGGGGCTGAAATCTGAAAGACTAACAAAACACACACACACACACACACACACACACGGAACAAACGTCGTAAATGATTGACTTAATGTTGAGGGGAATCTTTTTGCTGGTCCTGCAACTTTCTGTGAGTTTGAAATTACCAAAGTAGTTTTAAATAATTTTTAATGATGTTCTCATGTTAAAACATTGAGGGTTTTTAATTGTTCTTATTTTCTACTCCTCCGTAACTTATTCCGACAATTGAATTGACAGTCTTGTTTTCGAAAGGCCATGTTCTGTAGGCTTTCCTGACCCCAGGCTCTCCTAATTCTGAGAATGCTGGATTTTGTCTAAGCCTGTGATCCCAGAAACCAACAAAGCCCCTTCCCCCATGCTTTCCAGTAAGAAAACTTACTGGAAAGAATCACTTTCCCAGAGGACTTAGTTAAGGCTCCTAGATGCCCCCTTGTTTGCTAATGATAAAGGGCGGAAACAGAGCCTCCACATGCCCACCTTAGTCTCCTAAATGGTTGGCTGAGCTTGATCCTTGATCCTTCTCACGGCTGATCAAACAGAACACAACAGGCTAAGCTTCTTTTCTTGCCCCAGGTCCCTGCACTTTGGCCTGTTCTCAGCCTGAACCAGCAGACATTCCCTCCCTGTAAAGGGTCCCCCAGGGTAAAAACCTCCCCTGATTTGGGTCGGCCCCTCCTCTTTGGCCCCTCCTCCCTCTCACTTGGTCCTGTGTGTTTACTCCCCTATTCAAACTCCGTTTGCCTGGTACTTAGGAAGCGGGCAGATCTTAAGGTCACAGCTTCCCTCTGCTGCAGGGGCCCTTCCCTGCTCTGCCCTTGCCGCCATCCTTTGTGAAGTCTCCTTATTAAACCCGCTTTTATTTTCATTTCACAACTGGTTCCCACTTTTCTTCCCTCCTCCTGCTCCTTCCTGAGTCATCGTCCAGCTTCTTTTCTACCTTTCCCTTAAAGGTAGGAGATTTTCAGGGCTCCATTCTGTTCTCTGCTTGCTCCTCTGTGTGACAGGGTCCGTTCTGGTGGCCTTCACATATACGATCCCTTTCCCAGCACCCGTCCCTCTGTACCCACAGAGCCCTGATGTGCTCAGGCTGTCCTTGGGTATGTTGAAGGGGAGTGACCATAACACTCAGTTCTGCCCAGTCAGAGACAAGCAGAAGTCCATGGGAGGATCTTCCGGAAGAGCAGTTGTTTTCCTGATTCTAAGGGCAGGGGGGCACACTGAGTCCTGGTCTGCCTTTTTTTCCCTTTAGTGGGACACAGATGTGATACTTGGAAGTGTCACAGCTAGTTTGTGACCCTGAGGGTGAAAGCCACAGGCAAAGCATGTATATCCAAGGAGGAATCTGCAAGGAGGCTGGGGACTTGATGACTTCCTAGAGCGGCTGCCTAGACTACTGCTTATGTTGGGAAAAGAAACCACTGTAGCTGGGGCTATAGTGCCTGGAGCCAAATACAAGCCTGACCTGACTTCCAAATACGTATTTCTATTCTGGCCATCTCTGCTCACTTGTTACCTTTACCACTTGGGTATCTTACAACATATTCTTCTCTCCCACCAGTACCCCACATCTCTTCCACGGGTTACCACCCCCAAAATGCTAAGTAGTTTCCCCAGAATTATTCTTAGTAAGGGAGCTGTATTTATTTAAGAAAATATCTTGGCATCAAGTTAGAGGTGAACCCTGGAGGGCACATAACAGGAAATTAAAGGACTAGATGCAGTCTTGATGATGGAACGGGATTTTGACTGTAGGGGAGGAAGGATGGGGAAGGGGAGGGGGTGCTGCTTGTACCCAGATGATATATTTTCACATGTGTTTCCAGGTGGATAAACTGAAAGCAGAATTCTTTTTTCTCCTCTTGCAGCAAATCGGCACTTTATTCCTGCTTGCATTTCTTATTCCCAGGGGGTGGTTCTTAAGCAACGGCAAAAGAGTCTTCCAAAGCTTTATCCTTGGGGGGAACAGCCCCTGAGTCCCACAGAGTCCCATGTGGTGGTTTACCCCAACACGGCCTCATCACAAACCATGGTTTACCCCAACATGGCCTCATCACAAACCATGGTTTACCCCAACAGCCTCATCACAAACCATGGTTTACCCCAACAGCCTCATCACAAACCATGGTTTACCCCAACAGCCTCATCACAAACCATGGTTTACCCCAACACGGCCTCATCACAAACCATGGTTTACCCCAACAGCCTCATCACAAACCATGGTTTACCCCAACGGCCTCATCACAAACCATGGTTTACCCCAACAGCCTCATCACAAACCATGGTTTACCCCAACAGCCTCATCACAAACCATGGTTTACCCCAACAGCCTCATCACAAACCATGGTTTACCCCAACACGGCCTCATCACAAACCATGGTTTACCCCAACAGCCTCATCACAAACCATGGTTTACCCCAACGGCCTCATCACAAACCATGGTTTACCCCAACAGCCTCATCACAAACCATGGTTTACCCCAACACGGCCTCATCACAAACCATGGTTTACCCCAACAGCCTCATCACAAACCATGGTTTACCCCAACACGACCTCATCACAAACTGAACTTTCACCCGGGCGTGGGGAGCTGCTCTTTCATTCTCCTCCCTCAACAGGGCCTGGTGTACAGTGACATATTCCCTCTGAGGGTTTGCTCTTGGTACCAAATACTTGTTTCGCTTCATTGAAGAGGTAGAGAGCCATTTAGCCTGCCTCAGGGAAATAAGATTATCATGCACCTGCTACTTTTTTCTTTTTCTGCAGGTCCCTTTTGGTGGTTTTTCTTCTATTGAGCGGGGTGGGGCTGGGGGGTGGTGGTGTCTGGTTATGCAAGGGGAGCTGAATGGCTCTGTGTAATAATACTTGGAGAGGAATTTGGCATGCACTTGATGGAGCCAGCGGCAGGCCCATGTCCGTGCTGTGTGATGTAACCTCACCCCTAAATCCTGCGGTCAAGTCAGCCCAATCCTGAAGTAGTGAATGTTCACAGATGGCCTACAGAAATCAGGGGAGTGGATTTGATTGTCTCTCACCCTTCCTGGTCAGCATTCCTCATGTCCTGCTTATCTCAATATTTGTGTCTTTATTCAGATCTTGGGAATTTTCTCCTCTTATTATTTGCTCTATTTTTTTATTTCGGGGATTCCTTTTAAGACCAATGTTAGGTCTCTCAAATTGTTCTTTGTTCTCTCTTAACCAATCCTCCCTTTGTTTTTTTTACTATGTATCCTAGAATTTATCTTCTAACCTTTCAAGATTTTAGTTTTTGACTTACCCTTTTTTCGAAAAAAATTTCCCAGAAGTCATAATCTCCACGTGTTCCTTTCTCATAGCTGGTACTGTTGCTGGAGATCAACAATCACATCTCACTAAGAAACTAATGTTCTTAAAAAGGGTTCTATTTGATGTAGGAGCTCAGTTTTCTCCAGTGAACTCCAGAGTCTGTTTACAATCTGTTTATCTTGAATCCTTTTTTAAAACTACTTTTTCTAAAATGGTTGGTGATCCCTGCTGGGCTGCTCACATTCGTCAGTAATGAACTGGAGTATCTAGAGTGATATTTTTTTGCAGATGTAAGTCTGGTGGCAGGATAGAATATCATTCAATAAATGTTCATTCCCTTGCCCACTGGCCTCTATAAGGGAAGCCTGATTCTCTCTTGTGTACCCGCTTCCCTTGGGGGTGTCCTTGCCAGTACACAGCAGCTGTCTTCACTTAGTCCTTGTTCGGCTCTGCTGCTGGGGGGACCAAATTGAAGCAGGACCTTCCCCAGTTTGGCCAATGTCACCCTCTACTAATCTCATTAGGCTAATCTACTACCTCATTAGGCTAAGAAAATATATCTTCCTAACACATATCTATATGATATTCCCTTATGGTCACAGTTTCCTAGCAAAAGAAAATAAGAGAATAATATAATAAAATGTATGGGACTTCAGTGCCTAGAAAGCTGGTTTATATAATCTACTACCAATAGCCAGGACCATCTGGTCGATTCACTTGTGTAGTTCCCTTTTCTCACAGTTAGAAAGTGAATGGTTTAAAACACATTAACAATTTCTAAACTAGTGGTTTGAACAGTAGTAAAGGTGATCCAAGTGGTATTTTAACAATGTTTAAAAGCTACGACAAGGCCAAACTATTAGCTAACAACTATAGTGAATTTAGTGGCCCAGGACAAAACATGGAGCAGATAAAGAGTACAGGACCCTTGTTAGGAAAGTGGGGCTCAGGGCACCTGACGTACTCTGCCTGCCTTCCACCCTGGCGGTTGGTTGACTGTCCCAGGTTCCATGGTGTGTGCACTGAAGGCCGTGTGGAGGGGCTGAGAGGGACTCAGTAGTCACCACAGACAAATTTTTGGGACTCAGAGGGAATGTTCTCTGAACTCAGGAGGAAATTCATTTATTCATACCAGGGAACTTACGACACACTTGGTGTATTCCAAGCACTGTGGAGTTATAGAAATGAATCAGGTTTCAAAGGACTTGGAATCTGATTCAGTGAAAGAATCTTTAGTTTCCAGAAGCACATGACAGACCCAAGAGGAATGTGGCGCCGAAACAAATGGCAAAAGCAGAGCTGGTCAGAGGCATCTGTGTGTGGGGACGGAGAGAGTTCCTGATGGGACTGAGGACCTCCCGGTTCCAGGTGGCTATGCTGCAAAATGGAGAAGGGACGTAGTTTCCCACCAGCTATCCAGGTCTGAAAAATATACAGAACAAGCAGGATGTTTTTGGCTGCAAGTACCTGAAGGCCTTAATAGGAGGGTGACATTGGTTAGATTGAGATTAAGTCGTAATTTGTACACTCCATCTGGTTTAAACAGTTTATCATCATGTATCTCATAAGAAGTGGAGTGGGTAGTGGGCGCCTGTAGTCCCAGCTGCTCTGGAGGCTGAGGCAAGAGAATCGCGTAAGCCCAAGAGTTAGAGGTTGCTGTGAGCCGTGTGACGTCATGGCACTCTACCCGAGGGCCGTACAGTGAGACTCTGTCTCTACAAAAAAAAAAGAAGTGGAATGGGGAGGGGGATGTTCTGGGATTGGTTTATCCAGCAGTTCAGTAACATAATTTTTGATTTTTTCCTTTCTCCATTTTTCCTTTCTGACATGCTCATAGATTTCTAAATTTTTCATCTTGTAAAATGAAATCCATTTTGGCTCGGCACCTATAGCTCAGTGGTGAGGGTGCCAGCCACATACACTGGAGCTGGTAGGTTCGAATCCAGCCCAGGCCTGCCAAACAACGAGCCAGGTGCAAAGGGAAAAAGGAGGGGGCAGAGGGGAGAGAGAGAGAAAGAGAGAGACTAGTCCAGTGTCATTTTTATATTTAAAAAATTTTTTTTCAGTTTATATTACAAACGTAAGGCTGTTTTGTAGGAGCAAATAATATGCAACTCAACACATTTAACATTAGCGGAGAGGATCCTGATTACAGTTGCCAGCACCTTCTATTGACTTGCGTTTTCTGTTGGGTTCTGCTGCGTTTCATGTTTTAGCTTACTGATCTCAATATCCTTTTCAGATCGTCTGGTTTTTACATCTTCATGCACATTAGACCCTTCATTTTCATGTTCATTTAGCTTTGTTGCAATTTTCAAGAGGCACTTCAGTCGAATTACTCATTTTTCTAATTTACTCTTTTTCTTCTTTTCTTGATTCCAATTATCTTCCAGTGCTTTATTTGACTCAATAGGTTTCTTTACTTCCTTTTCATTCTCAGACTGAGCACAAGACCTGAAACGACGACTCTCCAGGTTCTTTTCCAATGTCATATTTCAAAGAGCTGCCAGTCTAGAACAGTATGTTTGGACTCCTGTTTCCCATGTTTCTTTGGTCTGCTTTTCATTCTCCAGAGTAAACTTCAGCTTTTCTCAGCTGTGAGAACATTAAGCTGGGATACCATTTCTGTTAGGTTTCTGCATTCAGTTGAACAGCCTTTTGGAGATCTTAATTCTTTTATTTTTCGACTGCAATGTCCTCAAAATATTTCCTTTTATTTTCCTCATTCTGGTTTTTCATGATGTCTCTTTGCAGTCTTAGCATGGCAATTTCTTCTTGCAGCATGCAATATTTATGAACCAGATCTTTGTCTTTTTCTTGACTATGAAGAATCTCATCCACGTTATTTTTGAGACTCTTCAATTCCATGTCTTGTGTTTTCAGGGTCAGTTCAAATTCTACTTTTATTCCAAATTCTTTCCTATATTCTTTTTTCCTTCTTAACTCTTCTTTAATTCTTTCATAAAGCATTTTTTCTCTTCTCATTTTAAGGTAAATCTCAAATTGCAGAATTTTTGTTCCCATTCAACTTCTTGAAGTTCTAACTCTTTTTATTTCTTTTAGTTCAGATATCTCCCATAGTAGTACAGAAATATGATTTTCCATTTTTTTTACAGTGATTATTTTTGAGTTCTATAAATCTTTTACATGAATGAACTGCATCTTCAGTTAACATAATCACTGTGGTAATTATCGTCATTATGGTCACAACAACATTAACCATGGTCCTTGCCATCCTCCAGCTGAAATTCATTTCAATTTCATGAGCATTTTTCTCCAAGCAATTCTTGTCTTGGGTTGTCTCTTCTCCTTTGACTTCTTTTTCAAATTCCAGTGTCATTTTTGGCTTATGGTAAAATTCAGGATATCTTGCACTCTGCTGAAAAACGTGTTTCTGGGAGTTCCTTGTCTTCCAAAACCTCTCAGGCATTCCTTCACCAAAGCAGAAGGGAGACCACATTGGATGCCAGATGTAGCGAGCCCTGTGTTGGGCGCCACATGTGGGGAGCCAGCCCCCACACAACCCGGGAGTGTTCTCACTGCTCCACAGTGATGAGGGAATGAAGAAAATGAACACAACAGAAATAGAGTAGAGTTTATGGAGTGGGCCCTGGGAGGTCAACACCCTTTGTGTGAGAGACAGCAAAGACCTTTATTTTTTTTAAAAAATGACACAATGGCTGGGACTACAGGCACCTGCCACAATGCCTGGCTATTTTTCTAGAGATGGCATCTCACTCTTGCTCAGACTGATTGTGAGCTCAAGCAATCCACCCGCTTCAGCCTCCCACAGTGCTGGGATTACAGGCGTAAGCCATTGTGTCATTTTTTGGTTGCAGTTTGGCCAGGGTGGGGTTTGAACCTGCCACCCTTGGTATAGGGTTCGAACCTGTCCACTGAGCCACAGGCACTGCCCTGCTCAAGGGACATTGTGTCATTTTTGAACACCAATGCAAACTATTCCTAGAAGCCCCTGGGCAGATTTTCCTCTGAATCTCATTGGGCCTAATTGTGTCACACTCCCATGCCTAAATCAATCACTGGCAATGGATACAGAAGTGGGATGGCAGGCCTAGGCCAATCAGAACTTAACTCTGAGTCTCAAGGGGTAGGAGTGGATGCCGTCTTGAAGTCAGAGTTCCAGTTGGTGTGGAAGTAATAGGAACAGGGAAGGCTCTAGATAACTAAGAGTGTTTGCTGCAATAATGCTCTTAATTTTTCTGTAACTTAAGCTCCATTTCGCCTATTGATAGAAAACATAATCTTAATTAATTCCTGGTAAACTCAGTTTTGTGAATCGTCCCCTTCTTCCTTCTCCCTGAGCACCTGGCCTTTGTAATATCAGGACCTAGGGGATAGGGTGGAGGAGGCACGTGTGGTCCTGGACTGGCACTTCTGTTAACAAAGCTACAAGTGGTGATTCATGTTGCTTGCCACACAGAGAGGCAAGTACTGAGACAATGAGAATTATCAAGGGAGAAAGGATTGATTTCAGAAGATGAGTCAACTGGGAGGGAGAGGCACAGACTACCTCAATCCACCTCTCTTATTAGCAGGGTCAAGGGGTTTTTATGGAGGTGAAAATGAATAACGCATCTAAGGGGAGTGAACCCCATTGCATGCTTGGGGTGGAGTGCAGAGGAATCATGCTGGTCCAGACATCCCGTGAACAAAAAATGGTGGACAAATCCCTCCCCATGGTGGGAATTTTAGCATTATGAGTTAGGGGTTAATACTGTTCATTCTTTTAGCCTTGTGGACAGGCTCAGTGGCTCTTGAACACAATCTGTGTTGGCATATAGCTTATCTTTTTCTCCAAACAGGTAGCATAAAGCACTATAGTTACCTCATGGCTGTAAGGAGGTCCTGCTGTTTCTGGGAAAAACTGAAAAGAATTGCATCTTTGGACAGAAAGTTACAAAGTTCTGCTCAGCAGTTCTTACTGAGACCTCTGTCTCTTCTCCACTTTTTCTAAGGCCCCTGGAGCTGAGATAATGCTCACTGCTTCATCCCTGTCAAGTCAAGTCCACTTAGCTGCCTGCTTTGGTTCTGATGTGAACACTAAAAACTCCTTTGGAATTATGATGGAGCTAAAACACTTGAGAATTATAAAATGTTGGTTATAAAACCAGTCACATTTCTACTTTGTTTCCTTTAAAAAAAATGTTCCAATTGTGGTAAAAAATACAAAAAAATTCGCCTGTAGTCCCAGCTACTTGGGAGGCTGAGGCAAGAGAATTGCTTAAGCCCAAGAGTTTGAGGTTGCTGTGAGCTGTGATGCTACGGCACTCTACCAAGCACGACATAGTGAGACTCTGTCTCAAAAAAAAAATAAATAAAAGAAATCCATTTTCTCTTTCCTTGAGCTCCTGACAACCATCATTCAATGATTTTGACTCTAGATACTTCATATAAGTGGAATCATACAGTATTTGTCTTTTTGTGGCTGGCTTATTTTAGTTAGGTTCATCCATGTGGTAGCATGTGTTGGGACTTCCTTCTTTTTTAAGGCTGAATAACATTCCATTGTATGTACACATGCATACCACATTTTCTTTATTCTTTCATCTGTCGATGGCATTTGTGTTGCTTCCACTCCTCGGCTATTGTGGATTATGTTGTCATGAACATGGTTGTACAAATATTATTTTGAATTCCTGCTTTCAATTTGGACGTACACCTAGAGGTGGGGATTCCTAGGTCATACAGTAGTTTTATTTTTAATTTTTTGAAGAAATTCCTGTTTTCCATAGTGACTGTACTACTTTACATTCCCACCAACAGTGCACAAGGGTTCCAGTTTCTCTACATCCTCACCAACATTTGTTATTGTCTGTTTTTCGTTTTTGTTTTGTTTTGTTGTGTTTTAACCAGTCTTACCCTGTTGCCCAGGCCTCCTGAGTAACTGGGACTATAGACACCCACCATAATGTCTGGCTCATTTTTTCTATTTTGAGTAGAAAAGGGGTCTTGCTCTTGCTCAAGCTTATCTCAAACTCCTGAGCTCAAGTGATCCTTCCACTTCGGCCTCCCAGAGTGTTAGGATTATAGCTTAAGCCACCACACCTGGCCTATTTTCTGAGAGATTTTTTTGTTTTTGTTTTCTATAGCGACCATTACAATGGGTGTGGTTTTGATTTGCATTTGATTTTAAGCATCTGTTCATGTGCTTTTTTTTTTTTTTTGATAGAGACAGAGTCTCACTTTACTGCCTTCGGTAGAGTGCTGTGGCGTCACATGGCTCACAGCAACTTCCAGCTCTTGGGCTTATGTGATTCTCTTGCCTCAGCCTCCCGAGCAGCTGGGACTACAGGTGCCCACTATGTGGCTCAGTGAGTAGGGCGCCGGCCCCACATACCGAGGGTGGTGGGTTCAAACCCAGCCCCGGCCAAACTGTTCATGTGCTTTTAGGCCATATCTCCTGGGGGCAAAATGTCTCTTTAAGCCCTTTTTTCTTTTTGAGACTGAGTCTTACTTCGTCGCCCTTGGTAGAGTGCCGGTGTCATAGCTCACAGCAACCTCAAACTCCTGGGCTCAAGTGATTCAGTTGCCTCAGCCTCCCACGTAGCTGGGACTATAGGTGCCCACCACAATGCTCAGCTGTTTCAAGAGACAGGGTCTCCCTCTGGTTCAGGCTAGTCTCGAACTCCTGAGCTCAGGCAACCTACCCGCTTGGCCTCCCAGAGTGCTAGGATTATAGGCATGAGCCAACTCACCCAGCGCTATTTGTTTATTTTTTAACTGGGTTATTTTGTTGTTATTGTCGAGTTATAGAAGTTCTTTATATATTCTGGATGTTAACCCCTTATCAGATATATGATTTGCAAATATTTTCTCCCATTCTATAAGTTGCTTTTTCACTAAGATTATTTCCTTTGATGCATGGTTTTTAAATTTGATGAACTCTTGTCTACTTTTGTCTTTGTTGCCTGTATTTTTGATGTTATACTCAAGAAATCATTGCCAAATCCAGCGTCATGAAGCTTTTCTCCCATGTTTTTTGGACTCTTACAGTTTTGGGTCTTTTGTTTAGATCAACCTTCCTAATGCCTCTTAATGCCATGACCCTTTAATACATTTCCTCTTATTGTGGTGACCCCCCCAACCATAAGATTGTTTTCATTGCTACTTCATAACTAATTTTGCTACTCTTATGAATTGTAATGTAAATATCTGATATGCAGGATGTATTTTCATTGTTACAAAGGGGTCGTGACCCATAAGTTGAGAACTGCTGGTTTAGATCTTTGATCCATTTTGAGTTATTTTTGTATATGGCATAAATCTAGGGCCCTACTTCATTCTTTAGCAGGTGGATATTTCATTTTCCCAGCACCATTTGTTGAAAAGACTGTTCTTTCCCTCACTGAGTGGTCTTGGCACCCTTGTTGAAGATCATTTGATCATATATGCAAGATTTATTTCTGGGGTCTCTATGGTCTTTCATTTACCTATAATGTCTGCCTTTATGGCAATAACACACTATTTTGATTATTATAGCCTTGTAAAACATGTTTTTTTTTTTAGAGACAGTGTCTCATTTTGTTGCCCTCGGTAGAGTGCCCTGGTGTCACAGCTCACAGCTCACAGCAACCTCCAGCTCCTGGGCTTATGCAATTCTCCTGCCTCAGCCTCCCGAGTGGCTGGGACTACAGGCACCCACCACAACGCCCGGCTATTTTTTTGTTGCAGTTTGGCCGGGGCCGAGTTTGAACCCACCACCCTCAGTATATGGGGCCGGCACCCTACCCACTGAGCCTCAGGCGCCACCCATCTTTATAAAACATTTTGAAATCAGGAAGTGTGAGACCTCCAACTTTGGTATTTTTTCACAATTATTTTGACTATTTGGAGTCCTTTGAGATTCCATACGAATTTTAGGACAGTTGTTTTTTCTGTTTCTCAAAAAAATGTTATCGGGATTTTGATAGGGATTGTATTGAATTTATGGATTACTTTGAGTAGGGACAGTTTAAGTCATTCAATTTGTGAACACAGGACATCTTTCCAATTTGTGCCTTCTTTAATTTCTTTGAGCAGTTTTATAGTTATCAGTGTACAAGTCTTTTATGTCCTTGGTTAAGTTTATTCCTAAAAATTTTATTTCTGAAGCTATTGTTAATAATTTTTTTCTTAATTTCCTTTCTGGAATGTTTATTGTTAGTCTGCTGTAGTTATGACTGCAAGGGTCACTAGCCTTAGTGAACCCACACCACAGCCCCTTGTCCCACTACAGGACCCTCCCAGTTTCTCCTCTCTCCCTTCTGGCTTCTGTGCCCATTTCAGAGGCATTCTAGGGGCTGTAGCTTTCTGGGACCACAGGCAACTTGAGAAATCTTGAGTCCTCTACCTGGACCTCTGTGCAGTCTTGTCTGTTCCTCAGCACCTATATCATGGTAGGACAAGAGCCTCTGCCAGCCTCTGGCCCGCAGGGTCCCAGGCAGGAGCAGGCATGTCCCTCTGTTATCAGGGATTCTACCATCCCTGTAAAGGGAAGCTGGTAAGGCAGAACAGGGCGACTGTGGGGCCATGGACCCTTCCTGGAGACCCAGTGCCAGCACCTCATTCCGTTCATCTCCTTTTTCAGTCTCTTCTGGCCCATAACCTGGAGAGAGTTTTGAAAATCTTATCCCTGACGGGTAAGCGCTGACTCAGCTTATATTCTTAACTCAGTTTTTCTGTCTCACATCTAAAGTCCAGCTGTTTCTAAAAATTAGAAAGGCTTTATTATTACTGAACTCTCCCCTGGGAGCAAAGGCCACCTGGATGCCGCTAGGCCAGGACATGGGTGAGTCAGGGTGGAAAGGAGGTGGGAACTTAGTCTTTCCCTCACCTGGTCACAGGTGGGCATTGGCCTCCCTGCCTGGGTCTTTCTCTCTTGGGCTTGGCACTGCCTAGGGAGCGGATGAGCTGAGGGAGGAGGATCCTGAGCCAGGGTTAGTTCTTAGCCTCAACTCTATAGCAGTGTTTCTCAAAGTGTGGTCCTGGGGGCTGTCAGGTCAAAACTATTTCCTAAAAATACTACTGTGCTGTCTTTGCATTCTCCATCACAAGTGTACACTGGAGTTGCCCAGAAGCTGCATGGCATACGATCTTGCAAGGCATTGAATACAGAAGCAGACATGAGAATCCAGCAGTCTTCTTTAGTAAGCTATTCTGTTTATTAAAGAGGATGGCCAAAATGTAAAAAAAAAAAGAAAAAAAAATATATATATATATATCTTCATGAATTGTTATTGTTTTGCAGAAATACAGCTGTTTTCATAAGACGATGCTGTTCATGCTATGGCATGAAATGTTTTGTTATTTTAAAGGAAACATTTAAAAAAATTTCTTAACTGTGATTTCTAAATAGGATAGAATCAATGCCTATAACAAAAGGTCTTTAGGGTCCTCAGTAATTTTTACAATTGTAAATGGGTCCTGAGACTAAAACTTTCTAGGACTGCTGCCTCCCTGGAGGACTGCTGCGTTTTTCTGGTGCTTTCACTGTTGTGCCCTCGCTCCTCTGCTGCTTGAATTTCCCCTGATGGTAGCTCTGCGCCAGCGTGGCCACACGAGGGCAGCCTCGAGCCCCCGCGGGGCCCTCCAGCCGGGGTGCTCGTCTGCTCTGCGGGCAGAAGCAAAGATGATAACCAGGTCCTCGCTCTGTGGAAGCCCAGGTCCCGCTTCTCCCTTCCCAGAGTCCGAAGGGAGGCCCAGGCAGAGCCCCATCACACGACAAGGGGTGACTTGTCTGGCGAATGCACTTTACAAACTCCGTGTCGTGCAGATGAGCATAGAATTCTGCTGACCAGATGCTTTGTTTAACCTGGAGGTGTAGGTAGGCCTTGTTGCCCAGTGGAGCCCCCATACCATGGACCTTGGAGGAGCACGTGGATATCAGGCAGCAGAGTGGTGAGGACAGAGGGAGCCTCTTTATCTAGTCTTGGGTGAAAGTGGATGTAAAACTAGGGCCTCCTTTAAAAAAAATTTTATTTTTGGAACAAGTCAGGAAAATCTCTAGCAACAGAAAAACAAAGGCTTGCAGTCATTTATTCAGAGATAATCTCTCATTTCCTGTTACCAGTGGTTCCCGCAACCTCTCCCAACAACTTCCAATCCACCTGGCCTGAATGAGGTGTCTCAAATGTTGGACAGCAGAAAGGACTTGAGCTCTGAGGTTGCAGGGCAGGGGTTCAAGTCCTAAGTCTCCTGGCTCCTGGGCTGTGTATTCCCCTCTTAATAATGCTAACCCCACATTTTTTTTTTCCCTAGATGTTTATTATTATGTTGAGTCAACTCAGTGATACATAGAAAGTCAGCAGTCTCTGCTGAAGTATGGCTGCCAGCTAAGACGAGCAGGGCTTAGAGGAATAGGTAAATTTACATTCCTGGTTCTGCCTTGTGTTAGCTGTGTGTCCTTAGGCAACTTGCTTAACCTCTCTGAGGTTTTAGTTTTCTCAGCTGTAAAAGAGGGATATGATGTCACAGGGTTGCTGTGAGAATTATATGATACAATAATATTAAGTGTCTAAAGAGCTTAATTCAGTGCCTGACTTAATAGTAAGTGCTTAATAAACAGAAGATATAAATATCACTGCATTTGAAATCCACAATTTTTTCAATGTCAGAGTCAGAAAGCATCTTAGATTTAATTCAGTGTTTTCCAAAGTGTGTTCAAAACATTTTCTCCCCTCAAGATGTTCCAAGAGAAGGGGTTCTGTGGCCAAGAATGATGGGAGGTTTAAAAATTGGGGTTGTGTAATATGCTAAGGGTCTGTGAGGCCACAGAATAAAGAAACCTGTTGTGATTACTCCAACCTTTGTCAGACTGATTTGCCTGCATCGCCTTTGAACTCCAGGTTGCAGCACATCCTCACCATCCACCCAGTGCAGACGTCTGTCAGGTGGGGCCTCCCATAAGTGATCATGCACACTCTGCTTGAACACCCAGAAACAGGCCAGTCCCATGACCATCTTAGCAACTAATACATAACATTTGTGGAGGGTTTGCTGTGTGCCAGGCACTATGATAAGCAAGTGGCAAACATTATCTCATTTAATTTTTACCATTATTATTTTTTGAGGCAGTCTCACTCTGTTGTCCTGGGTTGAGTGCCGTGGCGTCATAGCTCACAGCAACATCAAACTCTTAGGCTCAATAGATCCTCTTGCCTCAGGCTTCCAAGTAGCTGGGACTATAGGCACCTGCCACTATTCCCCGCCAGGTTTTTGTTTTTCCTATTTTTAGTAGACCTGAGGTCTCACTCTTGCTCAGGCTGGTCTCAAACTCCTGAGTTCAAGCAGTTCACCTGCCTTGGCCTCCCAGAGGCATGAGCCACTGTGTCTGGCCTCTCACTTAATTTTTGTAACAACACTAAGAAGTAAACCATTAACATCTCCTTTTACAGGTGAAGAAACTGGGGCTTAAAAGAGCTAAGTAACTTGCCCACAGGCACGTGGCAAGAAAGTATCAGGATGCAGGCTCAGGTTGGTCCAGTTCTGGAGCCCAGCCTTCCCCAGCACCTGCACAGCTCTGCAGCCCACTGTGTCACCTCTCATTGTAGGAAAGTACTTCCTTGTACTGAAATCCAATCCAGTCTCAGTCACTCCCTTTCTCCCACATTCACAGACCTCAGTTTCAGTTCTAAATATCTTCCATTTGTCATGGTTTCTGGAACTGTTCCTTTTTCTCTTGACTTGCTCAAGTCCTTCTGGCATTGCATTTGGACTAAAAGACTCAAAACCTGAACACAGTTCTGTCTACTCCCCTATAATATGATAGCTACATTTGTAGGAAGTCATGCGTTCTCAAAATGATGATATAAAAACTAAAATTTTCAGAGGAGAAAAAAGGCAGGGTTAGAGGAGAAATTTTCAGTTGTATAATAACAAAACTATTTTGTGACAGCACATCCAATAGAAATTTTGGTAACAAAGCTGTTTTTCATAGCCCTAGTGTATTGCTATGGAAACTAAACATCAGCCAACTGCAGTGGCTCACGCTGATTATCCCTGCTCTTTGGGAGGATGAGGCAGGAAGTTCAAGACCAGCCTGGGCAACATAAAAAAAAAATTGTAAAATTAGCTGAGTATGTTGGCACACGCCTGTAATCCCTGCTACTTAGGATGCTAAAGCAGGAGGATCACTTGAGCCCAGGAGTCTGAGGTTGCTATGAGCTAAAACCAGCTCTAGATATTTACCTGAAACACAAGTAAAAATACTAAGTACAACAGGGATCCAATCCTGCCACTGGAGTCCAAACTCTGGATTGGAGTTGGTCATTCAAGGATTATCAACCACCTGCAAGTTGGTTTTATAAGTTGGTGCGTAATTTTATCCATCAGAATATATGCATATCGCTGAAGGACTTTCTCGAATGCCTTTAGGTTTCAAGATGGCCTAGATATGTGCAGGGTTGTCCTGCTATATCAGCCTAGTGATTTTTTTTTCCCAGAAAATAGATTTATTTGTTTCTTTTCCATTTGCAAAAGCAATACCCTCTTGCCATGGCAAAATGCAGGGAAGTACCTAAAGGAAATTACCGATGACCAATAATTCTGAAATAACTACTATTCACATTTTAGCATGTTAACTTCATCTTTTTTCTGTGCTGATATTTTTCACATCCCAAAGCATACATGTTCTCTGTTGCTTACATCCTGTTTTCTTGTTTTAATTCTTTAAAAATTTTTTAAATGACAAAAGATGTATATCTTTATCATTTGCAACATGTTATAAAATATGTATACAGGCTTGGCGCTTGTAGCTCAGCGGCTAGGGTGCCAGCCACAAAGACTGGAGCTGGTGGGTTCGAATCCAGTCCAGGGCTGCCAAACAACAATGACAACTACAACCAAAAAATGGCCAGGTATTGTGGTGGGTGCCTATAGTCTCAGGTACTTGGGAGGCTGAGGCAAGAGAATCGCTTAAGCCCAAGAATTTGAGGTTGCTGTGAGCTGTGACGCCACAGCACTCTACTGAGGGCAACGTAGTGAGGCTCTGTCTCAAAAAAAAAAACCAAAAACAAACAAAAAATCCGTATACATTGTAGGAATAGCTAAATCAAGTTAATTAACATGGATTACCTCACATAGGTATCATTTTCTTGTGATGAGAAGACTTAAAATATAGTCTGAGCAATTGAACTTATTCCTCTTATCTAACCAAAATTGTGTATCCTTTCACCAAGAGCTCTCCAATTACCGCCCACCCCACAAGCCCCTGGCAACCACCGTTCTTTTCTCTGCTTTTATTAGTTTGATCTTTTAGGTTGCACATGGAAGGAATATCTATAGCGTTTGTCTTTCTGTGCCTGACATTTCACTTAAATAACATCTTCCAGGCTCAGCCATGTTGTCTTGAGTGACAGAATTATTTGAAAGCTGAACAGGGTTCCATTGTATATACATAGCATGTTTTCTTTATCCATTCATCCATCGATAGACCCTGGAGTCTGTATCTTGGCTGTTGTGAAAAGCAGTGAATGTCAGCATGCAGATATCTCTTTTTTTTATTTTTTTGCAGTTTTGGTCAGGGCCTGGCTTGAACCTGCCACCCCCGGTATATGGGCTGGTGCCCTACTCCTCGAGCCACAGGCGCCACACCAGATACCTCTTTTTTGACACATACTGCTTTTATTTCCTTTGGACACATATACCCAATAGTAGGATTGCCGGATCATACGGTAGTTCTATGTTTGTTTTGCTCCCCCCCCCCAGTATTTCCTGGTTTTTTTGCTTCATTAAACACTTTGAAAACGATCATACAGGCTGTATAATTAATTGTATCAATCGTTAATAATTTACACAGCCATTCCCCTTCTGCTGTACCTTTACATTGTATCTTAATTTTTTGCTTTTACAAATAAGGCTGTGATGAACATCTTTTTTGTGCAAAGTAACTTTGTCTGTAATTTGCGTTGTTTCCTTAGGATAAACACCCTGCAGGAGGGTGATTAGGTCTAAGAATGTGAATTCGGTTAAGGCTCACTCTTTCAAAAGAGTTAGCCTGGACCATGGGCTGGCTCTTAGTGGCTCTCAATTCTTTCTCTTCTGAATATTCGAGGGCACCCATGTCATCCTTTCTTTATTAGCTGCTCATCCCATGTTAATGTCAAATTTACCAGTGCATACTTTTTAGATTCCAATTTCTGAGCCCTTTTAAAAATCAGGCAGACGACTCGGCGCCTGTGGCTCAAGTAGCTAAGGCACCAGCCACATACACCTGACCTGGCGGGTTTGAATCCAGCCCGGGCCCACCAAACAACAATGATGGCTGCAACCAAAAAAAAAAAATGGCCGGGCATTGTAGCAGGCGCCTGTAGTCCCAGCTACTTGGGAGGCGGAGGCAGGAGAATGGCTTGAGCCCAGGAGTTGGAGGTCGCTGTGAGCTGGGATGCCATGGCACTCTACCCAGGGTGACAGCTTGAGGCTCTGTCTCAAAAAAAAAAAAAAAAATCAGGCAGACATTACCTGTCTCTTGAGTCTTCCAGCAGCATTTCTGTTCTTGAAGTTTCCTCAAGGATGAAGTTCTCATGTGGGAGCTCCCTCAGCCCCCATAGACGTGATGTACACAAGGCAGGCGTGAGCCGTCCAGGGGTGGCAAGGCACCTTTCTACTACCTTCTGCACTTGGAGCTTCCAACGCTCTTACGAGTGTTTTTCCTCAGCTTTCCACCCTGATTAGTGTTCTTCTTAATAAGAGAAACCAGGGGAGTGTGTGGCAGACACTGCTATCAGATGGACAGAGTCCATGCTGTCCTTCTCTCCTGGGCACAAGCTGGGGGACTTCTCTCCAGCTCCCCTGCAGCTGGCTGTGGCCGAGTAACTGAGGTTCAGTCAGTGGAGCGTGGGCAGAAGTGGTGTGTGCTGCTTCCAGCCTGGCTATCCATCACTCCCTGCCATGGAGTGGAAATGACACCCAGGGCAACCTTGAACGTCACAAGATGAAGATGCTGGAGCTTTTCTTGGCTGGTGTGGAAGAGGAATGCCCTGCTGACCCACTCACCCACCTGCAGCTGTATGTGATGGTAAGTCTGTTTTTCTCTTCCGTCTCTGGGATCATTTGCAGTTATAACTTCATTGGATTCTGCTTGTGCTGTCTTTCCTTTAAGCACACCTAACTCTTCCCCAGATATCTTGGGGTTCTCCTTCCTAATTTTTGGTACAAAGTCAAGCTGTCCCAGACTGCCAGATGATAGTGAGCTTTCTCTCACTTTTACCTTACAAAGAGGTTCCTTTAGCTGGGCAGAATAAGACCCACAATGGTGCTGCTTTTCACCATTTTCTCTGTGAGAAATGGAACTGTCATTTTGGCAAGAATTTGACAGAAATTGTACCTAAACTTTAACAGAGTGCACCCCCACCCCCATTTATAGCCACAGTTGGTGCATAATAAAGGTAGTTCTTGCTGAACAGAACACCCTACTGTGTTGCTTGGTGAGTCTGGGTGGCTGAGGTTGGTGGAAGGAATAGAAATAACTCTACAGAATGAAGGAGGAAGAGTTTGGAGTTCTGGGGGCAGTTCAAAGGCGAGGGGCTGAGGAGGAGAGGTGGGAGGATGAAGCAAGCAGGCTGAACCTCTGTGAGGGGAACCAGCCTACGAAGATCCTCAGGGGGTGGGGGCGCCAAAGACTTTTGAGAACAGAGGTGTCTAATATTTGATCTGAAAATGTTGTGTAGACCCCTCCACGCAGGAGGGGCGGGTGCAGCGCTGGACCAGCCCACAGACGGTGAATGGTCCACAGGACGGTTGCATCAGCAGATTCAAAGGCTCAGGACCAGAGTGACTGAACGTGAACCTCTTCCTGCCTTGGCCCAGGCCCCGCTCCCGGGAACTGACCAAACTCCTGAGGACGACTTTAGATTTCCACAAGGTAGAGAACAGAAATTTGAACCAATCTTCTCCAGGGAGGCTCTCACTGCCATCTGAGTAACATAATAAACCTCGCCATTAGTAAAATACTAGTACTGACAATATCATTAAATAAAATTAAGAATTAAGTAGGTAGGTCAGGAATTTTGCCCCTTACAACACCGAGGTCCAGAGAGATTACATTGTGTACCTAAGGGTGTGTGTTGGCAGAGCTCTGCTCTGCTCTCAGGTTCTCTGGCTCCTAGTCCTTGTCCGAGGCTGGGTGGCTCCTCGCCCCTCCTTCCCTGGGCACAGGGTGCTCCTGACCCTTCAAGGCCTCAGCTCTTGGCTGAGCAGCTTCCACAGGGGCCTCTGAGTTTATCGGCGACTGGTTATGTATGGTAGACATGAGGAGGAGGTTCCTCCCACCTTGGAGACAATTTTTCCTACTAAGGGGAAACAGGTGAGAAATAAGTTCATTAGTAAGTTTGTCAGCACAACATCAGGATATTTATTATGAAGGTTTTCTTTGTTTCCATCAAAGACTCAGGCCCCGAACCACAAGGATGAACCCAAGGCGGGGAGATGCTGGAGCCACCCAGGCGGCCATAGGGAAGGCGAGTTCGTTGTTCTGACCCACTGTTCTCCTCTTGTCCAGATAAGGACGCGTGTTTGTGTGTTGACTGGTGAGGGGAGGAGGCTTCCTGAGTGCAAAGTGCCAAAGCGCAAACCGTGAGATAAAAAGTCATAAATAGACCCAGAGTCTGACCCGGAGCCAGGCTCAGTGTCCTCGGGCTGATAGGACTTGCAGGCCAGATCCCAGGTTTGGGGGTGGGGGTGCTGGGGCTAAGCAGCTGCTGTGGAAATTTCCATGGGCTGACTGTCCATCAGCTCTCTTGGGCAGCTCCACTATCTGCACGGCTTGGGGAGTTTTTGCCACGTCATGGGTTATGAAAGAGACACAAGACGTGGTCCTAACCATAAGGAGCCAAGCCCCTGGAGAAAAGCCTCAGGGACGCTTGCCAAGGAAGCAAGTGAACAAACAAGTTGGAAAATCTTAAAGTTGTAAATAAGGTCAAGGCTGGAACCAGTCAAGAACAGGTCAATATCACCTTCCAATTATTATAACACTATTATTTCACCTTCTTAGGAAAATGTTGAAAATACAAACTTCATCTGAAGGGAAAAGCTGATTTTATTACTTCACTAATAAGAGGATCTCAACTTTTTTTTTGAGACAGAGTCTCACTATGTCACCCTGAGTAGAGTACCGTGGCGTCACAGCTCACAGCAACCTCAAACTCTTGGGTTTAAGCAATTCTCTTGCCTTAGCCTCCCAAGTAGTTGGGACTACAGTCGCCCACCACAACACTGGCTATTTTTTGGTTGTAGTTGTCTTTGTTTGGCAGGCCCAGGCTGGGTTCAAACCCGCCAGCTCCAGTGCATGTGGTTGGCACCCTGGCCACTTGAGCTACAGGTGCAGAGCCACAAACAACATATTTTTTTTTTAAAGAAAAAAAAAGACTTTATAATTCATTACTAGTTGCCAAAGTTTGATATATTATTAAGAATTCAGGTTATCCAAAGACATCCTGCTCTATATATTGGTAATTTTTAGCAAAAGCTTAGCTGTGCAATTTTGTAAAATCAGATGTTACAACCAACCCAGGAATTGGAGGTGTGTTTTCCTTCCTCTCTAATAAGATTTGAGTCCTATATGTGTGTGCGCGTGAGGGTGTGCACACATGTGTGTGTCTGCAGTGTGTGAACCTACAAGGCATTCCCAATGCACTGATTAGGAAGGATGCCTTTGCTAGCAAATAAGAGGAGTCCTGAAGAGGATTTCTTAGTTCACATAGCTGCTGAGTTAAATGTTAGGGCAGTCTTCCCATAGTTTCCATCAGGGCTCCGGCTCCATTTCTCTGTGATTTTCTCTGCCCTGCCCTCTTTTGTGGGCCAGATTCCTTTTCAGGTTGATGTATTCATGGTTGCAAGGATGGTGGTGAACAGCAAGTCAGGATACATCTAGATGGGGGAGAGAGCAGCTGTTGCTACTGTGGCCGTTGCACAGAATTCCTAAGCTTCCTTCTGGTTGGACCCTCACTGTGAACCAATCATTGTGGGCCTGCCACGTGCTGATTGGCTCAGGCTCAAAAACTACCATCTGAGCAAGTGCTTGGGATTGGCTTACACCATGGGGGGGTGGGGGGCCAGACCTGGAGCTGGCCACCTAAATTGAAGGTAGCTACATAATGGGGTGGGGAAGGGGCTTTAGAAAGACATTCCCAATTGGGCGGCGCCTGTGGCTCAGCGGGTAGGGCGCCGGTCCCATATGCCGGAGGTGGCGGGTTCAAACCCAGCCCCGGCCAAAAAAAAAAAAAAAAGAAAGACACCAATGTCCACTATACCTTGGTAGCAATTCAAAGTAATTTTTTTTTTTTTTTTTTTTTGTAGAGACAGAGTCTCACTTTATGGCCCTTGGTAGAGTGCCGTGGCATCACACAGCTCACAGCAACCTCCAACTCCTGGGCTTAAGCAATTGTCTTGCCTCAGCCTCCCGAGCAGCTGGGACTACAGGCACCGGCCACAACGCCCGGCTATTTTTTGGTTGCAGTTCAACCCGGGCCAGGTTTGAACCCACCACCCTTGGTATATGGGGCCGGCGCCCTACCGACTGAGCCACAGGCGTCGCCCCAGCAATTCAAAGTAATTGAAAAAAAAATTTAACGGGCATTTTCTAGGTACAAGGCACTATGGGAGATACAAAGATATGCAGTTTACAGTGTATTTTAGGTATAAAAAGACAAGTTGACAACAAACTACTAGATATAATGTGCAAAAGAGGCATGGAAGTGCTAAAACAAAGGGCTATAAAAGTAAAGCAGAGAGACAGATTGCTTCTGGTTGAGGTGATCAGAGAGGCTCATGTAGCCAGTTACACTGGAATTAGTCTTAGAGAATGAGTGGGGTTTTAATTATTACAGGTGGGGACGGGGATATTGGAGGCAGAGGAGCTTTAAGAGTAAAGCTGCAGAGGTAGAAAGTCTAGGGGGAGTTGGAGAGAGGGGCAGCCCAGGTTAGATGGAGCTCAAATTCTAGAAGCTGTGGCTAAGGCAAGAAATGTTAGCCCAACACAGAGATCTCAGGGTTTAGATAATACCCAAGGAACTAGGATGAACAAAGTCAGGGTGAAAGGTGAGGCCGTCTTTATTTTGACCCTTAAAGAAAACCGGCCTAAGCACCCCCACTTGCCTGATGGGCAGGAAGTCCATCATCTCTTCCACGGGGCTCCCCAGTTCCTCAGCTGTTCCCAAACCCAAAGGTTTATACAGTCCAAAGAGGGAGTGGGGTCAGTCAAGTCTGTCACACACAGGCAGAGGCCACTGGCTGACACACGTCACCAGGACTCTGTGGCTCTTGAGGGAGGACAGTCCCGTTCATGCCACTTGGGGCTTAGCCAAGAGCGTTCCTCACAAGGATCCAGGGCCATGATGTCAGGGCTCTGCTCTTCAGTTAAATTTACAACTCCCCCATCCACCAAGTCACTAGCTGTCCCAGGGACTATAGGTAAGAGATAGGTTGGGGTATCCTTGCCATGGTATTATGATATATATATCACATATATATCATATATATATATATATATATATATATCTGTTGGTTTTCATCCATGGTTCCTGGCTCATAATTCCTACAGCCCTTGTTACAGTCTCTTGTTAAAAACAGTTGGGTGTGGTAGGCCTCAGAAGCAGTGAGAACACTGCCCTCTGGCTTCTCCTGTCCCAAACCAGGCCTCGAATCTTCCCCCACCTTTCTGGTTGTGAGTCATAAGACCCTTATTCCAGAGAGGGTCCCACCCCACACCTTGGAGGCGAATTGCATTTTGACTGTTGTGCATAAAAAACCTAAGAGGATGGGGTTCAGAGGGATTACAGACAGCTGAACACATGGAGGTTCCTGGAGGGCAGTGCACCCAGGGAGAGCACAGAAGCTCTGTACCCCTTCTCCCGGACCTCCCCTACATATCCTGTCCTTTATAATAAATCATCATATTTTTTTTTCAGTTTTTGGCCGGGGCTGGGTTTGAACCCGCCACCTCCAGTATACAGGGCTGGCGCCCTACTCCTTGAGCCACAGATGCTGCCCGCTTTATAATAAATCAAACTTAAGTGTTGACCTAAATGTTGTGAGCTGCTCCAGCAAATTAATTGAGTCCAAAGAGGGAACTCTATCATGAAGCCAGTTCATGTTGGCCAGAGTTCTGGGGGGGCGTCCAAGGCTTGCAACTCTTGGGAAGGAGGGGTGGTTTTGGGGACTGAGCCTCCAACCTGTGGGATCTGACACTATCTCCAGGTAGATAGTGTGGCAACTGACTTGGAGGATACCCAGCTGGTGTCTGCTGTAGAAGTGATTTCTCGGTGGTGGGAAGGACCCTCCCACATTTGGTCATAGAGTCTTCTGGGTTGGTGACTGTTTTGGTGTGAGAGCAGAAAAAAACAGGGTCTGAGTATTTTCCCCTAAAACAATTGCAAATGCGGAACTCCTGTCCTCTGTCCTTCCCTGAGACCCACAGCAACGGGAGGCAGGGAGTTTTTCCTTGGGCGCCATCCCTCTATCCCCCACCAGGGTGGCAATCTGCCCTCCTTTCTATGGACTTCTCCCCTTTTCCTGGGCATGCAGTGCTCCTGGGGGGAAGGGCCTGAGTGGAGGCACCTATCTGAAATGCCTAACCCTGACCAGGAACACTGTCTGAGACTTATGAATGCAAGGAAAGAAAATGAAACACGAAGTTCAAGAGCACCATTGAGTTCTGCCTTGACCAAGACTTGTAGGTTCACGCCTCTTGGTCTCTCCCAGGGATTGCTTATTTCACCCAAGAGAGCCAGGACCTCTCGTGGTCTTTTATTACAAGTTCACATGGACGTTTAACCTCCTTGGTCATTGGTAAGATCTGTGCCCTTGGGTGTCCTCACTTTTAAGTTGAACTTTTCAGCCACTCCAACCCTGCTTTGATGGCATTTCCTGTCCACAGGCGGCCCTGGAAGAAGTCCCAGTCTCTTTTTTGGACACACAGCACCTTTCTCCCCTAAAGTCTCCCTCACAGCCTCGCTCTTTTAACTCTGGTTCTATGTATTTCACATAAGGAGGTGGGCAAGGGACTGGCACAGAGTTAGGCCTAGCTCATGGTTTTCAGCTTCTAGCATATGTGCTGTTTCTCTAGTTTACAAACTTAGGGACCAAATATGGAAATTGCTCCAAAACCTATGTGAATTAAAGCAAAAAAACTTTTAAAGTATCCAGTGATTGTCTGAAGGAGAACAAAGTAAAATATACATTCAGCAACAGAGATGGCTTTCCACATACACTAGAGAAATAAAGAACAGGAGAATGAATTACATGCTCCTTTTAATTCAATTAAGTCAGTTTTCTTTATGGGACAAAACAAAGATGCCATCACTTTACACCCTGACTTTGTTCATCCTAGTTCCTTGGATATTATTGTGTGGGAGAGTGTGAGATCTCTTTGTACAGGGCTAACGTTTCTTGCTTTAGCCACAGCTTCTACAACCCGTGTTCCATTTAACCTGCCCCTCTCTCCAACTTCCCTTTGGATACATACACACACATAGCCAATGTGATTCAATTCAGTTACTTCCAAATTTAGGTCATACACTCAGTTATCTTCCCTTAATGAAATCAGCTTTGAATAATAGTTGCTTGGGGGGAGAGGTGGGGAGGGGGAGGGGCTCCTGGAAAAAGGGACATGAGGAAACTTTTTGGACAGATAAAATTGTTCTGTATTTTGTTTGGGGTGTTGGTTACATGGTATTTCTTATTTGTAAAAATTTATGAACTGCTGATGTAATATCTGCATTTTACTGTACATAAATTAGACCTCAATTTAAACATAGAAATATTAAACTGATTATGACATAACTGGCTAACCTCCATGTGCTACAGTGTGTCCAAAAGAAATTAATCTGAAAAAAAAAACAACAACAAAATAATATGCTACCGAGAAGGCAGACATGTGCTCTGGGCATAGGCTAAGAAAACGGAGAGAAAATCCGTAGACATTGTTAAAGGGCTGAGCTGGGAAGTTTCCAGTTGGGGGAGCTGAGCCTCTTCTGTAATGTGCTTAATCACTTCTAATTGTACAGCCAGCTAATTACAGTAATTAGTCTTGCCTTGGTTCAGCAGGGTTTGGAATTCCCTTAAATCATTCTCTTAGCAGGACTGGGCTGGATTTTCCTGAGTGTGGCAACTTGTTCACCTTGTGGCCTGCGATGGTACATTCTGGGGGGTTCCCAAAATGATCTGTTTGCTGAGTTTTCACCATGGAGCACTTGGGCTGTGTGGCTAATATTGGAGCCAGTGAGTCATGCATCTCAGGGCCCTGGGCACAGCGAGAGCACCCTGGGCTCTGTCTTGGCCTTGTTCTTGAGAGTATCAAGCTAGCCTCACTTAGGTCCAAGTTAATCACACTTGGAAAACACACAGGATTATTCATTGCAGCGCTGTAATAGCAAAAGAACAAAAACAGTTTGTATGACAGGAGACTGCTTAAATAAATTATGATTCATCAACATAATACTAAAAAAAAAAAAATCAAGGGGCGGTGCCTGCGGCTCAAAGGAGTAGGGCACTGGCCCCATATGCCGGAGGTGGCAGGTTCAAGCCCAGCCCCGGCCAAAAACTGCAAAAAAAAAAAAAAATCAAGGATCCTTTCTGTGTACTGGTCTGGAAAGAGCTCTGTGCTATGTTGTTACATGAGAAGGCAGAATGGAGTATACAGTAAGGCCATTTGTATAAAATACAATAGTGTACATTTGTGTGTTCTTATATATGTGTAAAGTAACTTTGAAAAGAGATAAGAAACTTCTTCACAGTGGTTATCTTTGGGTGGGAGAGTGTGGAAGTGTGGGACATTGAGGCTAGGAGGTGGGTGGCAAAGGGGTGGAATTGGGGAAGATTTTCCACCGCAAATCTTTTTAAAATCGATTTTTCTTTTGAGACAGTTGTCTCACTATATTGTCCAAGCTGGTCTCAAACTCCTGGGTTCCAGGCACTATCCCACCTCAGCCTCCAGACTATTTGGGAGATGGGTGCTTAAATACATTTTTAAGTAATCAAGTGGATGTCTTACCTAATGTAACAGTGAATTCAATTAACTGAAATGTTCAAAAGTTTTTGACAATAGGAAAAATTTTAGGGAGAGAGGAAGCCCAGCATTTCTCAAGGTGTGGTTTGTGAAGCGGTAACGGGAAATTTGTGTATTTAAAGCAGTCATGGACTCTGTTTAAATTCCTACTTTCTCATATTCAATGAATCAAAGAATCATTAAACAATGAACTTTTCCTGTAATGAGAGAACCCTCCGAGAGCCCTGGGCTGTGGGCGGGCACACCAGGCAGCTGTGGGGAACAGACTCCAGGCTCAGTCATCTTGGGCTTGGAAGCAACTCTTCTCTTGCTGGTGGTTTTGACCATCACACCATTTTCACTTGCTTTTATTCTTAGTTTAATTAACACCTGGATGACTCAGGAATCAAAAAGAAGACTCATGTTGGACACAACAAGGTAATGTGACACACAAAAATTATAATTGTACAAAGCCTCCTGACCTTTTTTTTCTATCTAAAAGTTGTGATGGATTAACTTCTTAAATAGAAAATTAAGCTGTTTGACTTTAGAATCCAGGGTTAAAGAGAAAATACTGCAACCAGCATAAAAATGGGTACTCCAAGTATTAGACCACACTTTGACTTACCATTTAGAAATAAAAGATAAAATTATTAAAGAATTTGATTTTTGATGTGCAAAATGTGAGCATTCCAGATACCGACCTTCTATGGATCAGTAACTTCAAGTGATCTAAAAGCACTTGAACTACAGTAATTAATAAATTAGATAAAACTGCAGGAAATATGATCCTTCTTAATTTTTTCATTTCAAAATTTATAGATCATCTTCAGATGTAAGTATGGTAACAATTTAGTCAAAATTAGATTTAGGTCTTTTTTTTTTTGTAGAGACAGAGTCTCACTTTATGGCCCTCGGTAGAGTGCCGTGGCCTCACACAGCTCACAGCAACCTCCAACTCCTGGGCTTAAGCGATTCTCTTGCCTCAGCCTCCCAAGTAGCTGGGACTACAGACGCCCGCCACAACGCCCGGCTATTATTTGGTTGCAGTTTGGCCGGGGCCGGGTTTGAACCCGCCACCCTCCGTATATGGGGCCGGCGCCTTACCGACTGAGCCACAGGCGCCACCCCAAAATTAGATTTAAAAATACTTTTTTTTTTTTAGAGACCAAGACTCACTCTGTCACCCAGGCTGAAGTGTAGTAGCTTCATCATAGCTCACTGCAGACTTGAATTCCTAGGCTAAAGTGATCCTCCTGTGTCAGCCTCCCCAGTAGCTGGGACTACAGGCATGTGCCACTATGCCCACCTAATTTTTTCTACCTTTTGTAGAGATAGGGTCTTGCTACATTGCCCAGGCTAGAGTGCAGTAGTGTGATCATAGCTCACCACAGCCTAGAACTCCTGGGCTCAAGAGATTCTCCTGCTTCAGCCTCCTGAGTATCTGGGACTAGTGGTGAGTGCCACCATGCCTGGTTAACATATTTAAATTTTTTATATGTTAACCAGCCGGTTTTGAACTCCTGGCTTCAAGAAATCCTCCCCCGGGCGGCGCCTGTGGCTCAAAGGGATAGGGCGCCAGTCCCATATGCTGGAGGTGGTGGGTTCAAACCCAGCCTTGGCCAAAAAAAAAAAAAAAAAACAAAAAACCACAAAAAAAAGAAATCCTCCCCCTTCAGCCTACCAAAGTGCTGGGATTATAGCTATGAGCTACCACACCCGGCTACAAATAGATCTTAGTGAATACATGATATATATCACAATGTTGGGTTTATTATTCAATTATTAAGCAAAAATAACAAAAATTATATAATGTATACAATATGACAGGAAAGGTCTTTTTATTTTTTCTGAGACAGACTTTTACTATGTTGACCTTGGTAGAGTGCCGTAGCATCACAGCTCACAGCAACCTCAAACTCTTGGGCTTAAGCGATTCTCTTGCCTCAGCCTCCCAAGTAGCTGGGACTAAAGGTGCCTGCCACAACACCTGGCTATTTTTTGTTGCAGTTGTTACTGTCATTTAGCTGGACCAGGCTGGGTTTGAACATAGCAGCCTCAGCGTATGTGGCTGGTGCCATAACCACTGTGCTACGGGTGCTGAGCTGACAGGAATGGTCTTTTTTTTTTTTTTTTTTTTTTTTTTTGAGACAGAGCCTCAAGCTGTTGCCCTGGGTAGAGTGCTGTGTCATCTCAGCTCACAGCAACCTCCAACTCCTGGGCTTAAGCGATTCTCTTGCCTCAGCCTCCCAAGTAGCTGGGACCACAGGTGCCCGCCACAACGCCCAGCTATTTTTTTGGTTGTAGCCATCATTGTTTGGTGGGCCCAGGCTGGATTCGAACCCACCAGCTCAGGTGTATACGGCTGGTGCCTTAGCTGCTTGAGCCACAGGCACGGAGCCAGGAATGGTCTTAATCACTTTGCATATGTTAATTCATTTAGTCCTCAACAGGCCTATTAGATATAGGTACTAGTATTATTTCCAGTTTACAGAGGAAACTGAGGCACCAACTTGCTGAGGGTCACACAGTCTGAAAGTAGCAGAGCTGGAATTCTAACCCAGACAATCTGGCTCCCTGGTCCATGTTCTTGAGTATTGAGCATTTACTATTTGTTGGTGATTGTTCTCACTGCCAGGATATAGCAGTGAAACAAAGTTTTTGCTTTTATGGAACTTAACAATCGCGAGAGACAGATAATAAATAAACTGGCAAGCAGATATACGTCAGGAAATGAAAAACACCAGAAAGAAAAATAAAGGAAGATGAGGGAATCGTCTCCTGATCACAGTAGGATGACCAGGGAAGGACTCTAATGAGGTGACATTTTGTGGGAGACCTGTGTTAAGTGCCTGAGTGGAGCCATGAGGGTATCTGAAGGAAGAGCATTCTAGGCAGAGGGAAAAGCAAGGGCGAAGTCTCTGTGCTGTGACTGTTTTTGTCATATTAGAACATTGCAAGGCAGCCTTTTTGATTGGAGTAACATCTGGTTGGAAAATAACATCTGAAAGATACCTGGAGGTAAGTTGATGTTGAGTCTTACGGAGCAACAGGGATTTTGGATTTTATTCTAAGTGAGATGAGAGGCCTTTAGAGGGATCTGGGTTTAGAAATGATACGATCAGACTCTTGCTTTAAAAGACCTTGCTACAAAAAGGTCATTGTAGGAAGATGTGTGGAAAAGGAAGACCAATTAGTTGGCTATTGAAATAATTCAGATGGGCTCAGCACCCGTCGCACAGTGGTTATAGGGCCAGCCACATACACAAAGGCTGGTGGGTTCGAACCCAGCCCAGGCCGGCTAAAACAACCACAACTGCAATAAAAAGTAGCTGGGCATTGCGGCAGGCGCCCATAGTCCCAGGTACTTGGGAGGCTGAGGCAAGAGAATCACTTAAGCCCAAGAGTTTGAGGTTGCTGTGAGCTGCGATACCACAGTACTCTACTGAGGGTGACATAGTGAGACTCTGTCTCAAAAAAAAGAAAGAATTCAGATGATAGATGATGTTGGGTTAGCCTAAGGTGGTGGTGATACTGAAGTAAAAACTGGCTGGCTCAGGAGGTACTTTGAAGACAGAATGGAAGAATTTGCTCATGGATTTGATGTGAGGTACCAGAGAAACGGGAGTGGAGAAGGATACTGTTAGGTGCCTGAACTCTTCCCCCACCTCCCCTCCCAGAACAAAAGGCCTACCTAGCCCCACCCCAAGAGTTCCTCAGGAAAGACCCTAGCCTGCCAAAGCCTTCCAGCAACCTGTGGGATCTCCCCTATGCCCAGTATGAGAACAACCCCCCAACTACGCTTGGTATAGCCGCCATCTTTGCCCAGGTAGGTCTCAATCCCCTTCCCATCAACCTGGCCTGAACCTCCCCCTGGTCATGTCTCTGAGTACACTGCTGGACCCCTTTCAGACACCAAGATCTTTAGTCTGCGCAGTGGAAGAAATGACTGGTTCTTAAGAGAAGCAGGAGTGTATAATGTCCCAGAGAACTAATTAAGATAACTGCTTCAAGAACGAGGTGGGAGGCTTGGCACCTGTGGCTCAAGCGGCTAAGGTGCCAACCACATACACCTAAGCTGGCGGGTTTGAATCCAGCCCGGGCCCACCAAACAACAATGACGGCTGCAACCAAAAAATAGCTGGGTGTTGTGGCAGGCACCTGTAGTTCCAGCTACTTGGGAGGCGGAGGCAGGAGAATCGCTTGAGCCCAGGAGTTGGAGGTTGCTGTGAGCTGTGATGCCACAGCACTCTACCCAAGGTGACAGCTTGAGGGTCTGTCTCAAAAAAAAAAAAAAGAACGAGGTGGGATGGTATTGGCAAAAATGGTAGACCTCTGAAAAGTCTGTCCTCTACAAATACAGGGAAAAAAACTGTCAAACATAGAATAAACTTTTTTTCCAGAATGCTGCAAACTAACTAAAGGCTTGTTTACTTAGAGTGTTTACTGAAGAAAAATGGCTGAATCTTAGTAGTAACAGTGAGCTTTGTGCTGTTTTTATTATACTTGTTCTGGTCTCATTCTCCACTCTCCTGCCTTGAAAAGTGACAGTCTGCATTCCCTGAGCAGCCTGGCTGCCACCTGAAGGAACAGAGCAGGCACGGCAATCTATCAAAGTTCATTCTCAAACAACTGTCCGTAATTTATCTGTCTGGTGGTTCCCCATAAGACCCCACTTGCAAGGTTGTCTGCATTTGACATGACTTAAGTTTATGTGTTATGAAAAACCTTTTTCCTAAGGGTATTTGCCAAAAAAATTACAGACATGTTTTAACTTTGTAGCTGCCAATGGCAGTGAATTAACAGTTGGGGCAAACAATAGACTGAGCAAAAAGCTTAAAGGGAGGGAATAAGATGTCCACAAGGACCTTGAAAAGCTCTGACATATTCCTTGGACTCTAGAAGGCCATGCACCAGTCAGGGCTGTGTACATGCCCAGGAAAGACCTGAGAAAGTTCTCAGATCACACCCCTGACTCCAGGCTCTGTGCAAACAGGAAGTCATGTTAAGGGGGCACTGTCAATTGCCCCTCTAAGTGTTGAAGGCAACACATACACAGAGGCCCTAGGCAAAGACTAAATGATTTACTGACCCTAGACGTTTAAGGACATCTCTATCTTACCATTAGTTGATTTCGAAGCTGAGTAGAGACTTCAGTGGCCACATACAACAAAAATTACAGACTTTGCAAAGAAGTTTAGAAAAGTCACTAAATAAAGAAGAAGTATAATAAGCAACAACAACTATAGAACCTGGAAAGGCAGAAGAATCTGATTTTCAAAGATGTCATATTATTTAAAATGTCCAGTTTTCAACAAAACATTATGAGACACGCAGAGGTACAAGAAAATATGGACATGCATAGGGAAAGAACCCATCAGTGGAAACGCAGATAATGTCCTAGCCATTGGACTTAATAGGAAAAGACTTAAAATTAAATCAGTTTAATTTTTTATTAAATTTAAATCAGTTACTTTAAATTTAAAGAGCTAAATGCAACCGTGTCTAAAGAACAAAAGCATGAGAATGATGTCTCAAAATAGGGAGTATCAATGAAAATATAAAAATTATAAAAAAATCGGGCGGCACCTGTGGCTCAGTGAGCAGGGCGCCGGCCCCATGTACCGAGGGTGGTGGGTTCAAACTCGGCCCCGGCCAAACTGCAACAAAAAAATAGCCAGGCGTTGTGGCGGGCGCCTGTAGTCCCAGCTACTCAGGAGGCGGAGGCAGGAGCATCACCTAGGCCCAGGAGTTGGAGGTTGCTGTGAGCTGTGTGACGCCACAGCACTCTACTGAGGGCGATAACGTGAAACTCTGTCTCTACAAAAAAAAAAAAAATTATAAAAAATTACCAGATTGATAGAATGAGATTACTGACTTGCCCAAGTAGAACTAGCCCCCCCAGGAAGGATCAAGTACATGTTCGTCCCACAAAACAGTGAATGGACCGATCCCTGCCTCTCTGACTCTTTCCCACCCACCTGCCCAGGTAGAGCTGACCCACCCTGGAAGGACCAAGTATGACCCTCCTAGGAAATAGTGAATGGACCAACCCCTGCTGCTTTGACATTCTAAAATCCTCCTCTGCTATAGTGCACATGTAGATTTTTTCCTGGTCAGGAATCTCACCCCACCTACACCCAGATGGAATAAAAGACACTTTGATCGCACAAAACTGGCCCTCTGTCTTCCATGCCTCTTGCACCCTGGAATAATCCTTCATCTTTGGGTCTGGAACCTCTCACAGATGTCCTGAAGTTGAAAAATATAATCAGTGCAATGAAAACTCCACTAATGGGGCTCAACAGCATATTTGAGCAGGCTAGAGAAAGAAGCAGCAAAATTGAAAGTAGGTCAGTTGAGATTATCCAGTTTGAGGAACAGAAAGGAAAATGAATAAAGAGAAAAAATGAACAAAGCCTCAGAAATCTGTGGGATCCATTATGCATATAAACATACTTATGGTAAAAGTCCCAGAATGATAAAGGGACAGAAAAAAATATTTGAAGAAATACGACAGGGAACTTCCTAATTTTGATAAAAACATTAGTCTCCGTATCTAAGAAGCACACCAAACAATAAAACAGGATAAATGCAGAGAGAGTCACACAGAGGCACATGATAATCAAACTGTTAAAAGCCAAAAGCACAGAAAGAATGTTATGAACAGCAAGAAAAAAAGCAACTCATCATGTATAAGGATCCTAATACAATTACCAACCGATTTCTCAGCACCAACTATGGAGACCATAAGGCTGTGACATGACAAAGTGCTGAAGAAAAAATAAAATCTATCAATTAAGTATTCTATATCCAGCAAAACTATATTTCAAAAATAGGCTGATCATGGTGGCTCATGCTTATAATTCCAGAACTTTGGGAGGCAGAGGTAGGAGCATTGCTTGAGCTCAGGAGTTTGAGAGCAGCCTGGGCAACACAGCAAGACCTCCTTGCTAAAAAAATCCCAACAAAAATACATCTGGGTGAGGTGGCTTATACCTGTAATCCTAGCACTCTGGGAGGCCAGGGTGGGTGGATTGCTTGAGCTCAGGAGTTTAAGACCAGCCTGAGCAAGACCCTGTGTTTTTAGTAGACCCTGTCTCTACTAAAAATAGAAAAACTAGCTGGGTGTGGTGGTGGGAGCCTGTAGTCCCAGGTACTGGGAAGGCTGAGACAAGAGTTTGAGGTTGCTGTGAGCTATGATGCCAGAACACTCTAGCCTGGGCAACAAGCAAGATTCTGTCTCAAAAGAAAAAAGAAAACGAAAGTTGAAGGCTGAATGCAGTTACTCAACGCCTGTAATCCCAGCACTTGGGAGGTAGAGCCAGGTGGATTGCCTGAGCTCACAGGTTCAAGACCAGCCTGAGCCTGAGCAAGATCTTGTCTCTAAAAATAGCTGGGCATTGTGGCAGGCGCCTGTAATCCTAGCTACTTGCGAGGCTGAGGCAGGAGAACTGCTTAAGGCCAGGAGTTTGAGATTTCTGTGAGCTATATGAAGCCATAGCACTCTATCCAGGGTATCAAAGATCTAATCAAGGTGAGTTGTTCCACCTGTACTATTTGGGGCTTTTTCTTTCTAATTTCTTACTCTTCCCTTAAAATTACATTGTATTTCATGTGGAGAAGATGGGGGAGGCAGAATTTGGATTATGGGAATGGCATGTGAATATGCAGAAAGGAGAACCCAGCCACACAGAAATGCCCAGAGCAGCCGCAAAACACAGTCTCCATTCTCCTTGGAAGAAAGCCTTCCCCCAGCCCCAGGAAGAAGGGAGTTGGCCAAGGAGCACTGTGTTCACCCACATCACACAACACTTAGAATTCTGTTCTTTGGGGAATAGTGGCTGGATCAAGTCAGGTCAGAAAGTCTTGTTTGGGAAGCCGAGCTCTGAGTGATCAATGAGGAACTGTTAAGTTAAGGTCACTTCTGGATTTCATTAGAAGTCACCCCTCTTCCTCAATTTTAAGCATCGACATAGAACAGCTAACAAAGTTATTCCAAGTAATAACATTAAAACAAACAACTTCCAACGAAGTTAAATGTTGGTGCCAAAAAAAAGTCTCAGGATAAAGAACAATCTTTTGGCTTGAACATTTCATTTTATAAAATGAAAGACTCACTAACTTATTTTTCTTTCTACAAGACCCGCTAAAAACCTTGGACGGAGCTGCAGACCACCAGTGTTTGGGAATCTTCTGGAAGCGGTCTGGCAGACCGTGGCTCATTCATTTTTTCTTTTGATAAGGAGCAGGCGTGCCTGCTGGTGCGCTTCCTCCTTGCACATGTTGGCCGTCCTGCGATGGTCAGCAGGGGCCCGCACCTCCAGTCCGTCCCAGACAAACGACCGGGCCTACTTTGTCTAGGTAAGGACTAAAGACTCGGGTGTCCTATCTTATTACTCTAGACGTGAGCTCCGCCACGGCCTGGGGTGCCCCCGCTTGGGATCCGGGCAGCGGAGGCTTCCTGTTCTGAGGACGGCGCCCACATAAAGCGAACACAATTACCTCCAGGAGAAAGTAGGAAGGGCCGCGACGCCGGAGGTGGCAGTGCGATCGGCCTTGCCTGCTGTTTCCTTTTGCGCTAGGTGTGCTTTATGTGGGCACTGAGAAAGGGGCCTCGCTATATACATTGGGGGAGCAGAGAGCAGGCCTCGCCCCGTCCTCAGAGCCGCGACACCCTCCTGCTGTCCAGTCAGGCCGGTCCACGGTTTCCCCTCTCAGGTCTGCGCGGAGACTCGGCAAACACCCACAAACATGCGGTTACAGCTGCGCACACCTTGCCGCCGCTGCAAAACGGCCAGTTCCCAATGCGCACGCGCGCGGTGAAATAACCCTGCGGCGCTAAGTCCAGCTTCACTGGCCCGTAGCGGTTAAAAGGTTGCCCCGAGGTGCGGAACGAAGAACAGAGGGGAGAGACCTGCGCGATGGAGCGGCCTTCCATTGGCTCCCCTCGCTCCGCCCTTGGTCTCGATTGGCTGGAGGCCGGGAGCACGCGCCGAGCACGCTCCCACACACCGCGCGGCGTTCGGCCGGCGACAGCGGCGCAGCCAATGGGAGCGGCCTGGGAGGCGGGACTCCAGCGCCTGGGCCTCCCCGGCCGCAGATGAGTTGGTAAACAGATCCGGAGCGCGTGCTGGCAGTCTGCGCCGCGACCAGCGCGCGGAGGCTGCTGGACGGTGCCGGTGGATCCCAGCTTCCTGCAGCCGGGTAAGGCTGCCGCCCGCCCGCCCGCCCGTTGCATGCCTAGGAGCTGTCTGGATGCGGCCAGAGCTGGGCTCAACCCCGGCCTTTTCCCTTCTTGCGTCTTTCCCAATTGACAGCGTGGCTTTCTCTTGGCGAGTTTTACTGGGTCAGGGCGCACGCCTGAGGTGCTCCTCAGGTGTGGGGTGGGAGCTCTGCAGGGTCTCCCACCCCTGTGCCCTCCTCCGACTGCTCGTTCTGCCTCGGGGAGGGGATGAGGGCCCGTGTGCGGAGCCTCGGGTTCCTGGAACTTGCCCAGGAGCTCCTGTGCCCCGTTGCCCGCTGCCTGTGTCTCTTGGTCGCCAATACAGCTTTCCGGCCTCGCTTTCTCACGATAATGTTTTTCTTCACTTGCACTGTTTGGGCCTCGAACTGTCCCAGGCTGCAAGTTGTTTGAGAACTTTGACTTGCTTAGCTAACACCAGCTGTTGGATTTTGAATGAACTTGAGACAGGGGACCCTTCTTGGTCCTTTCCTTCCTCTGCTTTTTCTTGGCCCCTCCTCCTTCTCCAAACACTGGGGATCTTAGGGCTCAATCGCCTAAACTTGAGCCTTTCCCTGGCTCACTCCCACTCATGGCACAGGGGCAATAGCCCCCTCTGTCAAACGTAGGCTAGTTCTTCCATATGCCTTGGGTGATGAGGAATGCTGCAGGGGCAGGACTGGGGTTTGGGACATTTGGATTAGCGACGTTTGCTTCTTGAAGAGTGAGAAGCTTTTGTGCAAGCTTCCAGCCTGGGAGGGTCCAGCCTGCAGCCTGTAGAATAACTTGGGCCTTGAGTCTACGTGACCCGATTGAGGAGCCGGTCCTGCCAGGTCTTCCTCCTTGCCAAAGGATTTGAGGGCGCATTGATGCCAGCCTGCCAGTTGTCATGCCATGAATGAGTGAGCGGGTCACCCTGGCAGGAGGGGTATTGGGAGACTGTCTCTTTTGAGGAGGGCCTTTCTGAGAAGAGACAAAAGTGGGGTGGATGCGTCACAGGAGCAGCATCTTTAAGGCTTAGGTGATGGCTCTGAGTGTTTTGTTCAGGCGTGCAAATAGTGCAGACAGTGCAGAATTGTTATTTTTGGCCTAATTTCAGGCTACTCAAAGGAGAAGTGAACCAGCCAGCCAGTGCATCTCCCTCAGCCAATGTATCACCTAAGACAGGGTTTCTTAGCCTCTGGACCGTTGACATTTTATACCCATAATTCTCCGTTGTAGGGGACCTGATCTGTGCCCTGTAGGATGTGTAGCAGTATCCCAGGCTTCTAGCCATTAGACTAGTACCACTCCACCCCCACCTGCTGTTGTGACAACCAAAAATGTCTCCAGATATTGCCAGATGTCTCCTAAAGGGCACAATTACCCTTGGCTGAGAACCACTGAGGGAAGATTCTAAAAAGGGTCACCCATGCTGCCCACTAACTACTCTCTGCCTACCCAGAAAGTGGGTAGGCAGAGAGTAGTTAAGCCCCCTGCCTTAATCTGGTGGTAGAAGCCATGCAGATTGGGCTTTAAAGAAAAACTCACCTGTGCACCTGGGACAGAGGTGAAACCTGCCAGCAGAGAAATAGGAGGTAGAAACGCTGGACGCTGCGCCTGCTAAATGGGCTGCAGTGACCAGACTGGGTTGGGGGTGCTGAAAAGGTAGAAGACTGGGATTTACACTTGAACTAAGTATGGGCCAATTTTTATTTATTTATTTATGACAGAGTCTCACTCCTCCCTCCCCACATTGAGTGCTGTGGTGTCATAGCTCACAGCAACCTCAGACTCCTGGGTTCAAGCTATTCTCTTGGCACAGCCTCCTGAGTAGCTGGGACTACATGCATCTGCCACAACACCTGGCTATTTTTAGGGACGGGGGTCTCTCTCTTGCTCAGGCTGGTCTCGAACTCGTGAGCTCAGGCAATCCATTCACCTCAGCCTCCCAGAGTGCTAGGATTACAGGCGTGAGCCACCCTGCCCAGCTGTGGGCCAGTTTTTAAATAATGAACAGACGAGTTTAAGCTGTCTGAATGTTGGCAGAAAAACCAACTTAGTTATCCACCAAGTAGCTTTCCCAAGGTGATGCTTTATTCATCTTTACTTTTTTCTCAGACCTCCTCTTGTGTCTTGTGATGCGAGACGGGGCCAGGCCTACGCCTGCTTGGAGTGAGTGGTTGTGTTTTTTTTTTTTTTTTTTTTTTTTTGTAGAGACAGAGTCTCACTTTATGGCCCTCGGTAGAGGGCCGTGGCCTCACACAGCTCACAGCAACCTCCAACTCCTGGGCTTAAGCGATTCTCTTGCCTCAGCCTCCCGAGTAGCTGGGACTACAGGCGCCCGCCACAACGCCCGACTATTTTTTGGTTGCAGTTTGGCCAGGGCCGGGTTTGAACCCGCCACCCTCAGTATATGGGGCCGGCGCCTTACCGACTGAGCCACAGGCGCCGCCCTGAGTGGTTGTGTTTTAAACATACATGTGTGTATATTTACATGTACTACCTGCCCCCCAACCTGAGGATAATGGTACAGCATGGATATGTGTAAAATTTGTGGAATTCTTTTATAGTTGATAGAAAAATGAATGTCAGAGAGTACGCCACTTTTTTTTTTTCTTTTTTCCTTTGGTCAGCCTAAAAAGGACCAAGGAGTCCTTTTGTGCGTATGCAAAGAAAGGCTTTACTTCTGAGGCTAGTTTTTGCCTTCAATGTAATCCAGAATTTGTGGGGCCCCCCCGTTTTTTTTTGGCCGGGGCTGGGTTTGAACCCACCACCTCCAGCATATGGAGCTGGCGCCCTACTCCTTTGAGCCACAGGTGCCTCCCTGGCCCATATTTCTAAGTCCCAAACTGTTGGGCATGCAGAAAAGCCAAAACCCAGTCATTATTGCACTAGGCCAGGAAAAACATCCCACGTCTATACTATACATTTCCCTTTCTTGTGGTTAATTGATCTGTGATGATGTATCAGGATTTTCCCACAATCCTCCTTGGTCACTTAGGGGGTCTTTCTGGTGTCCTTTGTTGCCTACAGGAAAAGGGCATCAGGAAAGGGCACTTCTCCTTTCTCAAAGAGAAGCTTAAGGAAGGCTATTATTGGGAAGCTCAAAACTTGGCAGGATAATTTTCCATCAAGAAGCATGGACACTGAGTCATTATCCTTGTCAGTTGAAATAAGAGCTGTGTGCAAAATTAGATAGGGATATTTAGACTGAGGGTCGTCTTGATTTGACAGTAGTGTGTGGAAATAGTTCTGGCATTTGTTAAACAACAGCCAGGACCTTGGGAGAGCCTTTGGAAAGGGGAGCTCGTGGGAGTGGAGGAGTTCAGGGGTCTTGCTCTTTCTGGAATTATATGTGTGGGAGGAATGGGAGCCCAGGGAGGTGGTTTATGAGCAGTGAGGGCGGCTTCAGTCCTCAAGGGGAGGCATAGATTCAAAAGACTCTATGCAGGTGGAATTTATGGACTAATTGGTTGGACACAGGGCTGAGATTTCTAGTGTGGGGAGGAGCAGGAATATGTTGTTACTACTGAAAACAGCATTTAGGAGGAGGAAGAGGTGGTTTGGGGGAAGATGGTGATGTTAGCTTTAGACATGGTGGGGTTAGGTGCCTGGGGCACTATTTTTCCCATCCTTTTTTATTAAGATAATTTGCATGCAGCAAATCTACCCTTTTTGATGTGCAGTTTTGCAGTTTGACAAATGCGTGTAGTCATGTAAGTCCCACCACAGTGAAGATATTGAACAATTCCATCACCCTCTAAAGTTCCCCTGATCTCCTTTATAGTTGCCCATGGGACTTTGATGGAGTGTATATATGTGTAATTTGATTTGTTCTAGAAATGGTTTAGACGGCTGAGAGGTTCTACCTGGCTTAAGAACGGAGAGGCTGAAGTGGCCCAAGAGATATTGCAGGTAGCAGGGAGGCAGGAGGATGGAGGACGCGCCTGGGAACCCTCAAACTGTGGAGTACATGGCGGGAGATAAGGCCTATTTAGGTGGAGGGGTGAGAGGAGCTTTAGGGAAATATGGGGGGCCAGCAGGTTGGGGGGCAGGCTGAGGAGGCCCACTGGTTGAGCCTATAGAGGGGCCAGGCTGTGTGTGCCGAGGAAGCAGGAAAGATGCAAGTGTGCTCTGTCTTTGGGAGACCATGTTGGCCATAGCAAGGGGCAGCGGGGAAGCACGGTCAGCAGGAGAGCTGAGGGTGGGTTTGGGGCTTGGGAGGAAGGCTTTCATGAAAGGAGAGATCCACGGCTACAGAAAAAATAGGTCAGGGGCAAGGTCCTCCTGCAGAGGAAGGAGGAGGGGGATGGTTGGGGTGGGAGGAGATGGGATCAGAAAGAAAGGCTGGGGAAGAGCCTGAGAGGTGGGGCCGAGAATTTGTGGGTGCTCACATACGATTACCACTCTGCTGAGAGAGTGAGGCCCTCTGCTTGATGTGGGAAAGACAGGGTCCTGCGATGAGTTGGATATTCCCCATAGGAGTGAGTGAGGAGTGTGTGTGTGTGTGTGTGTGTGTGTGTGTTTGCGTGTGCACAAGGGAGGCAAAGGTATGTTCCTGGTTGTGTAAAAAGGTCAATCCCTTTTTCTCTCCCTACCTCTGTCCCATCCACTGGATTTTCTTGGAAAGCGTGTTTCCTGGGAGGGATGCTATGGGCTTTCCACCTCTCTGCCTTTGTGAAGCAAAGGGGGTCTCCTTCCATCTCTTGCTGTTTTCATAGAATGTCTGGAAGGATTAGCACTCATTTTTTTTGCACATCATTCCTTCCAGACCCCATTGAATCCCAACTTTCAGAGCAGCCCTGTGGTATGCTGTCCTTGTTGATTGGTGCTCGAGGGATAAATAGCCCTGTCCCTAGCCAGGCGTTGTGGCGGGCGCCTGTAGTCCCAGCTACTCGGGAGGCTGAGGCAAGAGAATCGCTTAAGCCCAGGAGTTGGAGGTTGCTGTGAGCTGTGTGAGGCCACGGCACTCTACCGAGGGCCATAAAGTGAGACTCTGTCTCTACAAAAAAAAAAATAAAAAAAAAAAAAAAATAGCCCTGTCCTAATCTCTGGGAATTACAGATCATGGCCCCCATAAACTAGGTCAATGGCCTTATTTATACACGAGGGGAGCACAGGCCCAAAGAGGAGCCCTGGTGTGCCTGAGGTCTCACATGGTTGGTGCCTTCCCTGTCAGCCCTCATTACATTGTGTGTGGTGTTCTGGAACTAGAGGACCTGGTGGCAACTTCCCTGCCAGCTGGTGGGCTGGAAGAGAGGTCCTGGGCACTATTCGCGTGAAAATAAATGTTAAGTTAGAGCTCTGAGCCTGGGTCAAGTCCAGTGCTTGTTCTTTGCCTGGCACATTTTCTGTTTGGCACCGATACTGGCTCAGAGGAGGGTAAAAGTAAGAGCAGATTGCCCAGTAAGCTGTAGGTGGTTACTGTTTGACAGGTGCTTGAGTAAACATCCCCAATCTTTCTGAGATTGAAAAAAATAAATTGTTTGCTGGGCACAGTGCCTCTCCCTCCTAGCACTCAAGGTGGAGGTGGGTGGATTGCCTGAACCCAGGAGTTCCAGACCAGCCTGAGCAAGAGTGAGATCCTGTCTGCATTAAAAAAAAAAAAAAAAGAAAGAATTAGACGGGCCTTGTGGCGGGCATCTTGTAGTCCCAGCTACTGGGGAGGCTGAGGCAAGAGGATTGCTGGAGCCCAAGAGGTTGAGGTTGCTCTGAGCTATGACTCCACGGCACTCTGCTGACAAAGTGAGACTCTGTCTCAAAAAAAAAACAAAAGAAAGAAAAGAAAAAAGAAAACTAAATTTGTAGTGCTTGCTCTGGTTAATGTGCGGGCAGACTGGCTTTCTGAGGAACAGCTGGTTCTTCCTTTTCCTTGTCGTCATCCTCAGTCTTCTTACAGATAAGGGGCGGGGTGTGACAGAGAAGCAGCTGGGATAATGGCATCCCTGTTCTCCTCACGTCTGCGTGCTCACTGTGCGCAGGCTCATGAAGCCGGCTTGGAAACTCTCCTGGCTTTGCCTCTGTAAAAATTACTCTTTAAGGAAGAGCTATTGCAGGCTGTGTGCGTGGGGTAGCTCAGGTTTCCTGGTGCTCAGCTCGGTACCCCTGATGTCTCCTTGGTGCTGGCCTCGAGACAAGGGAGCTTGGCAAGCTAGGAGCACCTGCGTGGCTGGGCCACCGCCTCAGTGACTTGTGTGGGTGTTACCAGGCACACCATCACACACCATGGGGAATACAGAACCGGGCGAGAGAGGTCTCCACTCTCTGGGAACTTACCATGTGGTAAGAGAGATGTGACAGGTGCACAGAGGGTTATACAGGGCATGGTGACCTGAGGCTGTTAAGAGATAAGGGAGTTTAAAGGAGTGGAGGTAACTTGCATGTGAAGGGTTTAACTGGCCCAGCAGTATGAGACTCCAGCAGGGGAAATGTCTTCCCGGAGGAGGAGGGAGTGGGGAGTGGTAGGGGTGTGTGTGTGTGTGTGTGTGTGTGTGTTGGGGGAGGTCCATTCTGGAAGCAGTGGGAGGTAAAGCTGCCTGGGGCCCACAGTGAAGGGTCTTCCTGGCCCACAGCTCAGTTGTGTAGGCTCGGGAGCATGGACATCAGCAAGGCAACAGCCATCTCTCCTGGGCTTGTTGTCAGCTTGTCATTTCTCTTTGTCTGGCTAGGAGTGTCCCTTGTGTGGGTTAATTCACTGTTTTTTTTTTTTTTTCTTTTAAATGCTATTGGGGTTTTGCATACACGTAGTGCAAACGAGTTGCATGTAACCTCAGTGGTAGAATATGTTAATTTAACCTCTGTTCCAGCGATGTGTGCGAGTGTCCGTACCTGCCTGTGTGTGGTATTTGGAGGCGATGCTAGTAAAGGTTGGTATTGGGTGTCATCGTGTCAGTACTCAGGGCCCCGTGGCTCCTTCTTATGCTCTTCAGTGTGGGACTCCTGCCTCTTTCTACTGTTTGTGTCTAATACCAAACTGGCTCCAGAATCAAGCTTGTCTTTAATGGGTAGGATTGCTGGTGCTGAGAAGTGTGATGCCCTCAGTCCTGGTAGGTAAGGAACTTTCCAGAGTGGAAAGTTTGACCAGTTGGCCTGTGAGAGCCCCGCTGGCTCCAGGATTTATGCATATGTGACTCATAATTTTCTGCAACCACATGGGGAGACCATTCAAGGTGGGAAGCTTGCTTATGTCTCCTGGTGAGTGACTGTCGCTTAAAAAAAACAACTGTAGATTGGGGACAGGTTTCTTATCTTGGGTCCCTCAGTTTCCTAGGCAGTAAGAAGAGGGGATGAGACCTGGAGTCAGGTACAGATGGGCCCGGCATCTGACAGCATTGGAACTTGGAGGAGATTTCTTAACCTTGATGAGCTTTAATTATCCCATCAGTGAGTGGGGATAATAATACCTCACTAGGTTGTTGGCAGGATTAGAAGGAATATAAAGTGTCAGGGAGGCCAGGCTCACAACTGTAATCACAGCACTATGGGAGGCGGAGGAAGGAGTTCTAGACCAGCCTGAGCAAGAGGGAGGTAGCACCACCTGTCGTCCTAACTGCTCGGGAGGCTGAGGAAAGAGGATCACTTGAGCTTAGAAATTTGAGGTTGCAGTGAGCTATGATAAGAGCACTGTACCTCAGCCTGGACAAAAGAGTAAAGTAAGAGCCTGTCTCAATAAATGAATGAGTGAATGGGTGAATGAATGATTGACAGGCACACAGGAGGGGAGTAATAAATAGCTATTTTATTAGTAGTAATAAAACCTCACGGCACATTTGGACCTATAGTCAGACTTCTGTGGCACTCTTACATTATGTTGATCAAAAAAAGAGTAAAACTAAGAATATACTTGCTGTGCTTTTAATTTCTTCCAAGAATAATGTAATTAATGATCTTTAAGTTTTTTTCATGGCATACGCGTTGAAGATCACTCCTAGAGGTTGCCCAGGTTCTGCGGCTTGCGGCCTGTCCTTCGTAATTTCATGATTCCAACCTCAGCCTCTGGGCCACATCTTCTCCTGGCTCTGCGCTCCCCCCACACCTACCAGGGGCTCTGGGTTTACACTGGGCCCACCTGGATAATCACCTGTTCCAGGAGGTTTAACTTCACGTCTGCCACGTCCCATCTGCAGGTCACATCTTCACAGGTTCCAGGGACAGGGGCATGGACATACTTGGGGTGCCATTGTTCAACCTGTCATAGCCACGCACAGTATTTTGGCCACATTTAAAGACAGCCTTTTAAATATCTGATTTCGCATTAAGGAAGACCCTCACCCTTAACTCCAGGAGTCCTCACTCACCTTCCTGTGTGAGTTCAGCTGACACTTATTATTTGTGTGTCAGGGTGAGTCTCTGGGGGTCGGGTGGGAAGGAGTCAGTCACGTCTGAGATGGGGGCCTACCCACAAGGGCCTTATAGTTTGAACAGAAAAGACATCTATGTGCAAGAAGGTAACTTACAAAACAGGGTCAGCTCTGATCAGCATGGGAAGAGTTAGGTCAGCTGTTTGGAAGACTTAAATACGGAACAGCTGAGAGTCAAGTTAGACCAGAATAGGAGAATGTGTTCTTAAATTTCTATGGTGCTTTTCATACATTTTAAAGTATATCACCTTCTGTTTAAAAGAATTTATGCCATTGGGAGGAGGAAATGGGTCAAGGATGGTTCAGGAATGGCCTAGAATAGCCCAGCTGGTCAGGGCAGGGGAGAGCTGACTCCTGAGCTCCAAGGTCCGCCCAGGTGGCTGGTGGGTGGGTTTTCAGGGGGCAGAGGGGAGGGGCAAGCCTGCCTGCCTGGGAGAAGGACCTGCAGATCAGAGCTTGCTCATGAGTGACAGGAGTGGGTGGAAGCTGGAAAGGATTTGGAGACCTGGAGCCTCAGGCGCAGGAGTCCAGACTTTATCCTATAGACAGTGAAGAAGCCGTTTGAGCCCGGAGTTAGCATGATGAAAATGGGAGTGTTCCAAGGCTTGGAGGCAGGAATCTGTGGGAGTCAGAGGGATTTTTCCTCCCACTGATCCTTCTGGAAAATGCCTCGGCAAAAGCCTCCCATTCTGTTTTTCTCTAAGAGTGGTAAGAACTGGCAGGGTGGCTCATGCCAGTAATCCCCTCACTTGGGAGGATGAGGTGGGAGGATCACTTGAATCCAGGAGTCAGACCTGAGCAACATAGCAAGACCTGGTCACCACAAAAATTAGCTAGGCATGGAGGCTGAGGCCAGAGCTTGCTTGAGCCCAGGTGTTGGAGATTACAGTGAGCTAGGATCACAACACTACACTCCAACCTGTAGCCTGGGTGGCAGAGTAAGACCCTGTCTCTATTAAAAAGAAAAAAGCCTGTGGCTCAGTGAGTAGGGCGCCGGCCCCATATGCTGAGGGTGGCGGGTTCAAACCCAGCCCCGGCCAAACTGCAATGGAAAAATAGCCGGGCGTTGTGGCGGGCGCCTGTAGTCCCAGCTGCTTGGGAGGCTGAGGCAAGAGAATCGCGTAAGCCCAAGAGTTAGAGGTTGCTGTGAGCCGTGTGATGCCACGGCACTCTACCCGAGGGCGGTACAGTGAGACTCTGTCTCTACAAAAAAAAAAAAAAAGAGTGGCAAGGAACATCAGCAGGTATTTATGGCCCGCTTGTTTCCAGGCAGGCCAGCAGATGCTGGATTGCCTCTCCTGAGTGAGCCTCACACCGCAGTGCTAAATAATCCTCACTGGTCCCTGAGAGAGGGCAAGACTGCCTGCTCCACCCCTGCCTGCCTCTCTGACTCAGATGTGACACTGTGCCCGGCAGGGAGACTTGATATATAAAGAAAAGGATTATCCAGATGGGTCTCGTTCATGCTTGCTCTGGTCTCACCAAGTGTGGACTTCAGATTGTCTGTGTGGTTGTAATCGTCATCATCATCATCATCATCATCATGTTAGCTAATGGTTTTTGAGCACCTGAATGCTATCATATGGTTTACTGAATCTAGGCCTTTCCAAGAACAGATGAAACTGAGGTACAAGGATAAGCTTACATGACTTGGGTCACCGTAGGTCACAGCAGCAAGTCAGTAGCAGAGTTAGGATCGAAACCCAGGTCAGATAAGCTCAGGCCTTTGTTACCATGTTACTGTACCACTTCTGAGCCACATATTTTTAAATATTTTAAGCAGAAAACTTTATTGGTTTTTCTTTTTTTTTGAAACAGAGTCTCACTTTGTCACCCTTGGTAGAGTGGAGGAGGAGGCAGGAGGATTGCTTGAGTCCAGGAGTTGGAGGTCACAGTGAGCTATGATAGGGTCGCTGCAGTCTAGCCTGGGTGACAGAGCAAGACCCTGTGTCAAAAAAGAAAAGATTGAGAGATCCATCTCTGTGCCAGGTGGCACACTGACCCCAGAGCCTGGCGTATACTCAGCTCTCAGTAAAAGCAGCTGTAGTTACATCATTGTGGTCTGCTGGTTCACTTCTCAAAAAGTAAAAACATCTGGGGAATTGGTTAAATTTATTGGGGGAGTGTTGCTGCGGCTCAACAAGCTCTGGTGTGTGTTCTTAAACGTTCCAAGAAAAAACCCAGTAGTCCAGAAGTAACTTTCAAGGGAACGTGAAGTCCTCAGCCTAGAAGACAACTTGAGGCCTAGAAACTTCTTTCCTTTTGAGGCACAACTCCACTGTGTCATCCTTAGGGATGTGGGTATGGACCAGTGTGGGGTCTGTGGTAAGACAGAAGTCCAGACCTCTCAACCAGGATGGACGGGCCAGCCTGCGTGGCTCACCAGGCCACCTGCCCCCAGCCCCCATCAAGCGAGGCTCTATGTGGGGTGAGAAGGGCAGCAGTGAACGTCTCTGTCTACCTACCTGTTTGCCTCCGTCCTCCCTCCAGCCACCCACCACCCTGTGCCTACAGCCACACCCAGGGCTTGCCTGGCAAGGGGTCTCTTCTAAATAACGAATGAAGGAGTGCTTAGCTGGTGGATGAATGTCCATCAGCTCAGGCTCAGGCTCAGGCCATGGGCTGACAGTGGGGCTGGACTGCAGGGGCCGCAGCTATAGCTGAGACTCTCTGGAAACCACAGGAGGGAAGAGAGTTGTACAGCGAGTTGGTGTCCTGAACCCTCTCGCACCCTCCAGGCCGGGTCCTTTCATAAGCAGCACTTAGAAGCCACTCATCTTGGACATCCCAGTGGAACGTGGCCAGAACACAGCCCCTTCCTTTGCCTCGCTCCAGCCTGGAGGCCTCTGGGTAGTGAGCAGCTCTGTGTCTGGTGAGATGAGCCTCTTTCTTAGGGGCAGGAACAGAGCTGTAATGGAGGGTCCGCACCCCAACACCAGCCTTGTTGGGCTGTTCTCATTTAACTCTGGGGACCTTCCAGATTTCCTGGGACAGTTATATTTTACTCCATTGCCCTGCAATAGAGGTCAACATATAGTAAGTAGTTTAGGCTCTGTGGACAATAGGCCTCTCTTGCAACTACTGAACTTGGCTCTTGTATCCAAAAAAAGCGGCGATGGATAATACCTGGGTAAGTGCGTGCACTGCAGACAGCATGTAAGTGAATGAAATGGCTGCGTTCCAATTTAAACTTTATTTACAAAACAAGCTGCAGGACTACATGTGGCCTGAGAACTGTGGTTTACTGACCCCTGCCCTAGGAGGACATTAGTCATGTTCTGTGTCTTAATTTTGGTCCAGAAAATGTGGTCACTTCACTTATTACACAATTCTAAATTAGGATCTTGGGGGTTTTTTTGGGGGGGAGGGAAGTACCCATTAATTATTCCCATCTGTTTTTTTGCAGTTTTTGGCCGCAGCTGGATTTGAACTTGTCAACCTCTGGTATATGGGGCCAGCACTCTACTCCTTGAGCCACAGGCACCACCCAATTATTCCCATCTTTTAATGCAGGGCCCAACATTGGGGCGGGCAGGCGGGCAGGCGGTCTGCCTGTGCCAAGGGATTTTCTCACCATTCTCCTGAGAACAGTTGAGCCTCTTTCCCCAAAGTGGGGTGGCCATGTTCTATCTGCCTGGCAGCCTGTCAGGGACAGTTGTCTTCTGATGAAGGACAGAGGCTACACAAGGGTGGGGAGAAGCCTTATTTATAGGCTTCTGATCTGCTTCCTGACCCGCTGCTATTGTGCCCTGGACAAGTGCTAACGGGAGCAGTTTTGAGAAGTTACACACTTGCATGCTTGCTTAGTTTTTCTAATTTTAACAAAAGATATTTAAGATTATTTTTATAAAATTTATTTTCTATTGTCAAAGTAGTACATGTTCTTTATAGAAATCTTTAGAAAATTTAGGTAAAGGAATGAAGATTGTAAAAGGCATCTGTCATCCCCTACCCAGCCCCTCTCTCCCTCCCTCTCTCCCTCCAATGGAAGGATAAATAATGCTGTTTTTTTTTTTTTTTTTTATTAAATCATAGCTGTGTACATTAATGTGATCACGGGGCACCATACCCTGGTTTTATAGACCGTTTGACACATTTTTATCACACTGGTTAACATAGCCTTCCCGGCATTTTCTTAGTTATTGTGTTAGGACATTTATATTCTACGTTTAGTAAGTTTCACATGTACCCTTGTAAGATGCACCGCAGGTGTAATCCCACCAATCACCCTCCTTCGGCCCATCCTCTCCCCTCCCTCTCCCCCTTCCCTATATTCTTAGGTTATAACTGGGTTATAGCTTTCATATGAAAGCCATACATTAGTTTCATAGTAGGGCTGAGTACATTGGATACTTTCTCTTCCATTCTTGAGATACTTTACTAAGAAGAATATGTTCCAGCTCCATCCATGTAAACATGAAAGAGGTAAAGTCTCCATCTTTCTTTTAATACTGGTTTTTTTAACCTGCTTTTTTGCCACATGGGAATATATAATATACTTTATTTTTTTTTTTTTTTTGAGACAAAGTCTCATTATGTCGCCCCCGGTAGAGTGCTGTGGCATCAAGCTCACAGCAACCTCAAACTCTCAAGCTTAAGCAATTCTCTTGCTTTAGCCTCCCAAGTAGCTGAGACTACAGGCGCCCACCACAACGCCTGGCTGTTTTTTTGTTGCAGTTGTCATTGTTTTAGCTGGCCCGGGCCAGGTTCAAACCCACCAGCCTGGGTGTTTGTGGCTGGAGCCTTAACCACTATGCTACAGGCGCCAAGCCATACTTTCTTATTTGTCATTTTAAATGGCCGTCTAGCATTCCAGTCTGTGGTCATACCACTATGACAAGAGTTGTGACTTTTACATTCTTGTAGCTGAATTATCACACATATTTGCTTTGTTTTGTTTGAGAGAGTCTCAGTATGTCACCCTCAGTAGGGTGCTGTGGCATCACAGCTCACCGCAACCTAAAACTCTTGGGCTCAAGCGATTCTCCTGCCTCAGCCTCCCAAGTAGCTGGGACTACAGGCACTCACCACAACGCCTGGCTATTTTTTGGTTGTAGTTGTCGTCGTTTAGCTGGCCCGGGCCAGGTTCGAACCTGCCAGCCTGGGTGTATGTGGCTGGTGCTGTAACCACTGTGCTATGGGTGCCGAGCCTCACACATATCTGTTTTTAAGGAAATGCAATTTGACAGGTTTTGGCAGGGATTCTTGCAGAGTTAACAGGCAGGATGGGCTGAGGAGGAGCAGGGGAAGGGACCTCCCTGTAGATGAGCGGAGTGGGGCTGCAGCAGGTGAGTCCAGCCTGGCATGGCCCCTTCAGCTTCTACTCCTGTTGTGAGGGCTTCTCTCAGCAGGCCTGGGCTGGGGTCACTGAGGAATGATGGAGGCTGTTTTTCTCTCTTCCCCCGGGTTCTTTTTCATGTATTCAGTTGCCTTTGCAAATTGATAGCATGTGAGGATATTTCAGGACCTGCTGGCAGCGCCCCAAGGCTGGATCTCACTAGATAGAACTCTGGAGTTGCCGGAGATATTTGAGTAATATCCCTGGTATGTGATTTTAAAGGCCAAGATGAAGGACAAATCTACAGAAATTAATGGATTTTGGTTTGGAAGTTTAAATCTTTTTTTTTTTTTTTTAATTTGGCCGGGGCTGGGTTTGAACCCGCCACCTCTGGCATATGGGACCGGCGCCCGTACCCGCTGAGCCACAGGCGCCGCCCAGAAGTTTAAATCTTTTCCTCAACACATAACATTCTTCTGAGTTTTTGGAGGGAATAGTCAATTGTTATTTATTTTTTTTGTAGAGACAGAGTCTCACTTTATGGCCCTTGGTAGAGTGCCGTGGCCTCACACAGCTCACAGCAACCTCCTGGGCCTAAGCGATTCTCTTGCCTCAGCCTCCCGAGTAGCTGGGACTACAGGTGCCCGCCATAACGCCCGGCTATTTTTTGGTTGCAGTTTGGCCGGGGCCGGGTTTGAACCCGCCACCCTTGGTATATGGGGCCGGCGCCTTACCGACTGAGCCACAGGCGCCGCCCCATTATTTATTTATTTTTTTAAAGGAAACACTACAAGGACATAAAGGAACATTTCAGTGCCCAAGTAGGCTAGAAATTGGGAATATTCTTGCCCAAAGTCAACAGACTGTTCTTGGCTGGGAGGGGAGAGAAGGCTACTCACCTGCCCCCAGACTCCCTGAGATCTTGAAACAGTCCTTGCCAAAGTGTGCTTGATGTGACAGTCTTGAGAGCCCGTGGGGCCGGCCCTGTGGGTCATTGTAAGCTCATTTGCTTTTGATTTCTTTCCTCAGTTTCTCGAAGGAATAATGGAAAAAGAAGGGGCTGGTGGAAGATTTCCACTTAAGGGCAAAGTCAGACTTTGGGGGAGAGTGTAGCAGGTGGAGACTCCTAGGAAGGGGTCTTAGTGGAGACTTCCTGCCTGGCGTTAGCTGTGGGCTCCCTTTCCTGCTCTTCCTCCAGAACTGGGCTTCTTAAGATAAGTTCCTGGGAACTTGTGAGAGGTCCCAGATTGCTGAACTCCACCCTAGACCTACAGAATCAGAGGCTTGGGGGCGTGGCCCAGCACTCTGTGCTTTAACTAGTCTTCCAGGTGATTCAGATGCACACCAGGGCTTGACACCACTGCCTCAAAGCAGCCCAACCACTGCCTTAAAAAGCCAGCTCCCTTGGCTCTTAATGTGGGTTGAAAGCAGTGAGCAGGTGTGTGGCAGTTCCAGACTAGGGCAGGCTTTCTCAAACCTCCAAGGGACCAGCTGAGTTGATTTCATTCAGCAAATATTTGTTAACCTGTCTGCTCTGTCCTGAGGGCTGTGGTAGGTGCTGGAGAGACAGAGGGGACAGGTAGATCTTGTCCTGTGGCTGATGCCTGATCCGGGAGAGAGATGGTTACACAGGTAGATTCAGAGCCTCACCACTGTTGCGACGTTGTGGGGGGAGACACAGTGTGCTGGAACTGTGTTGCGGAAGGCTTTCCAGAAGAGGTGGTGTTCGTGCTGAGACCTGTGAAGAGAGGAAGTGAGCTCCGTGTGCACAGGGCTGCATCTGGGTTCCAGGAATGGGGTGGCCTGGGGTGCTCTGGCTGGAGCACAAAGTCAGCAGAGGGAATATGGCAAGGGTAGGGCTGGGGAGGCAGGGAAGAGCTAGGTCATGGAGGTTCTTTCAGCCCCTGAGGGCCCTTGGAGAAGGCATGATGCTTGGAAGTGATTTGATGGATTTTATTTAATTTTTGTTTTGAAATAGTCTCAAGCTGTTGCAAGGCTAGAATGCAGTGATGTCGTCATAGCTCACTGCAGCCTCTGGTCTCAGGAGATCCTCCTGCCTCAGCCTCACAAGTAGCCAGTAGCCACAACTACAGGCATGTGCCACCACAGCTGGCTAATTTTCTTCTTCTTATTATTTTTTTTATTTTTGTAGAGACAGGGTCTTGATATGTTGCCCCAGCTGATCTTTTTTTTTTTTTTTTGAGACAGAGTCTCAAGCTGTCCCCTGGGTAGAGTGCTGTGATGTCACAGCTCACAGCAACCTCCAGCTCTTGGGCTTAAGTGATTCTCTTGCCTCAGTCTCCAAGTAGTTGGGACTACAGGCGCTCACCACAACACCTGGCTATTTTGTTGATATGTTGTATTTTGTTGTCGTTGTTTGGCAGGCTGGGGCTCAGGTTGAACCCATCAACTCAGGTGTATGTGGCTGGCGTCCTAGCCGCTGAGTAACAGGTGCTGAGCCTGCCCCAGCTGATCTTAAACTCCTAGCCTCAAACTATCCTCCCACCTGGCTTCCCGAAGTGCTGGGATTATAGGCATGAGCCTTTTCGTGATAACTCTCATAGTGTCCTAGTGAACACATCAGAGGGGTGAGGCAGTGGCACTAGGGGCTGTTGCATCGCCCAGGTGGGAGCATCAGATGGGCCAGGGCAAGGGGTGGTAGCACTTTTCAGGGTGGGGATCATGAGAGGGTGGGGTAGGAGTGGTAAGGTTAGTTTTGGACATGCTGAGTGTGAGATGCCTGTGGGATGTGGGCGTCCCAGGCTTGTCTGGGTGAAGCCTGCCCCAGAGAAAGCTGCTCATTGTGGTCCGTGCCCTGGTTCACACAATCCCCAGGACAAAGGGCGTTTTCTGCCTTTGAGTTCTTATGACAGGACTCAGTGGCAGTTGTGACTAGGAAGAGAGCGGGGAGGGGGTGCTTGGCTTTTGGAGATACAGACCCTGCTGCTTTGCTTGGGCGGGAGCTGGTCTGTGATGCAGCACTCTGTAGTTACAAAGGGGATTGAACACTTGCTTGGAAAACCCAGACGTGGTCCCGGCCTGCTGTCATCAGATGACAGATGGTGAGTTCTGGCTGTGAAGGGGCGACTTGGGGTGCATATGGAAACCCTCTCCTCAGAATAAAATTCCCTGACTTGAGTACAGTGGCTCACACCTGTAAGCCTACCACTCTGGGAGGCCGAGGCGGGAGGATTGCTTGAGCTCAGGAGTTTGAGAGCAGCCTGAGCAAAACTAAGACCACGTCTCTTAAAAAAAAAAAAAAAAAAAGACACCCACATGGTCTTCACTGGGCAGTGCGTGGTGGTTTTGTTGCTTTTTTGTTGCTTTGTGTGGGTCGGGATTGCCTGTTTATTTTTTAAAAAGAGCACAACTCATTTTCCTGCTGGCACATTTTGTATCTGGCTGGAAGGCACCCCTGGGTGGGTGTTTGTAGTTTTGGAGACTAGATTTGAAGGTTGCCCATGCCCCCAGAGGATTGCCATCTGATCCTTGTGTAGGGCAGAAGGCCTGAGTCTGGAGTTTCCTTTCCAGCAGGAATGAGAGACATCTGAAAGCTTTCTGGAAATGTCAGAGTGAAGGTTCAACAGGAGCACCCCTCACGTGGCAGGGACGCTGAGTGCCTCAGTCTCTGTCCCTGGGGTGGGAAGCTGCATTTATTACAGTTCTTTTTCTTTCTAAACAATATTTTTATTTACTTCCTTTATAACAATTTATCATGTTAGGACCAGAAAAGGGGTCTGGTGAGCCGTCAGAGTACTCCCCTCCTGAGGAGGGACAGAGGGGCTGAGCAGCATTGGTGGTAGCAGAGCTGGGCTCCTGTCCAGGCTCCGAGGACAGTCTCTTCCTCACAGGCCACCTCCTGTACTTCTGATTCTGGTGTCAACACTTGGCCTCTGGCTGTCTTCTGCACCCGTTATAGATGTGCCTACACGCTACTGCTGCTGTGAGCCCCCGGGCCAGGGCAGGTTCATCCTGGACCTGTGGGGACTTGTCCAAAGCGGGGAAGTGTCAGTGAGTGTGTGTTGGAGGAATGACCGATGACTTCTTAGTTTGGCATAGTATCTTCTAGTGCACTCCCCCCAGTGGGGGTCTGTCCTTCACTCCCACCACTTTATTAGTTAGTGGTCACCTGGTGCTTGGAGCTTTCCTCTCTCAGAGGAGAGCAGGCAGGCACTGAAGCCCTTAGGCGGCTCCTCTACCACGTGGGCAAACAGCCTAATTGCTCAATTTCTGTGTTACTCATAGGTGAGACCCCCAAAAAGCCGCTCAGAGGCCAGCAGCATGAGGCCCCTGGGGTGAGGAAGGGACCTGCTGAGTCTGGTGGTGGCTGTCCCACTTGTAGATGACACTCTAGTGCTGATTGGTTTTCTTTTTTTTTGCTAATAGGATTTTTAACTTGTGCAGCACGTGTGTTTTGGTTTTTTTTTTTTTTTTTTTATTTAAAATCTTGATGAAAACGTTTCCTCGTGTAGTTGAGTGCGTGGTTCTTGGTGCATTCCTGGAGGGGATTGGCAGCAAAATTTCCAGATAGTTGAATTATGAGTCACGTTGGGATTGTGGTGCCTTAGAAGTAGGGTTTTTAAGCCTGGATTTTTGGAAACAAAATGAGAAAACTCTGGAAAGACACTTCTTCTGGTCGTTCTCTCTCCCACCTCCCGCTTCATGGTACAGTATCTTCTAGTGCTTACCGCCAGGGTGAGACTTGGTATCAGTGGGGAGTCCACTGCTGTGGTCTGTAGGATGAAACTGTTTAGAGACTTCCTTGCAGCAAAATGCCTGGTGTTGAGCTGGGTGGGGTGGTGTGCACCTGTAGTCCCAGCTACTTGGGCGGCTGAGGTGGGAGGATGGCTTGAGCGCAGGAATTTGAGGCTGCGGTGAACCCACTGCACCGCAGCCTGGGTTACAGACTAAGACCCTGTCTGTATGGAAAAGGACCTGGTGTTGATAAGGGTGTGCTCATCTGGGGAGGGAGAGGGGCATAGTAGGTTAATAATATTTGTCCAAGGCGGGCGAGTGCAGGCTGTGGCTGTGCTTTTGAACTATGCCCCATGTATTGATCTGCTCCCAGGTGAGACTGTTCATTAGCAACATCTGTTTACTGGCAGATTGGTTTCCTCAAATCAATCAACAGACACTTTCCCTCACACTATGCAGGATGTGTATATTTTCGGGGCGTTATTTCCTCCCTCCTTCCAGAGGAGCTGGTCTGGTCATCTCTCGTCCTGGACCTGGTGCCCACTTCCAGGCTGAGACTTGGTACCAATGGGAAGTCCACTGAGTGTGGTTTGTAGGATGCAACTGTTAGGCAGGAAGAAAGCCTCACTAATTACCTTTCAGTGTGTATTCTTTTTAGGTGACTTATTTGCCACTTTGAAAATAAGATATGTGAACTAAAACTAGGAAAATACAGTTAGAGAAATCCTGAAAGAGCCAACTGTTAGTCTTAGTTCCCAAATACAGGAATTTAACTTTGTGGTCAATTATTTAACACAGTTTTCTCTAATGAATAATACATATTTTTAGCATCATTGTAAGGTAGGTGTAATTTCAGCCTGTTATGTTTGGACTTGAGTTCAGTGTCAGGATTAGAAATCAGGGCGTGCCAGGCCTGCGTGCTTGCAAAAAGCCTGAAATGGGTTATTTTATTTTATTGAGACAGAGTCTTACTCTCTTGCCTAGGCTAAAGTGCCAAGGTATCAGCCTGCCTCACAACAACCTCAAACTCCTGTGTTCAAATGATCCTCTTGCCTCAGCCTCCTAAGTAGCTGGAACTACAGGCACCTGCCACAATGCCTAGCTAATTTTTCTATTTATGTATTTATGTATGTATTTTTTTAGTAGAGACAGGGTCTTGCTTTTGCTTAGGCTTGTCTTGAACTCCTGAGCTCAAGCAATCTCCCGCCTCGGCCTCCCAGAGTATTAGGATTACAGATGGGAGCCACTGCGCCCAGCCTGAAATGGGTTTAAAAAAAAAAAAAAAAAAACAAAACCCTTACCACAGTTAATTGGCCAAAATATCACTTGCTAGTTTTGCCTTATAAACCTGAGTATGTGGTTATGACTTAAATGGAAGATTTACACCAAAGTGGTTTAAAGCCATAAAACAAAGTCTGAATTAAATAGGTCTTAGGAGGAGATTCTGAGAAGATTGGACGTCCAATAGTGGGAGAGGGGAGGGGAGGTTTTGAATTTGGGGCTGGGGCCTGTGGAAGACGCCGGTCTTGGTCATCTAGGTTGGATTTAGAATGGGTGCGGGGTGCTGGTGAGGGACCTGGCCTTCCGTGGCCGTGCTTCTGTCAGCTAAGGTGCTGATAAGGTCACGTCCCAGGAAGCGTCTGCGGGACTGTCACAGAGCTGTCCTGCGAGCAGGTGTGTCTGGGCCTCAGCCTGCACGGGCTTCTTCACCTTCATGCAGGTCCCCTGCCCAACTGCCATCCCCACCCTGCGACTTACAGCAGCTCCCGTTTTCTCTGCCCACCGGGCTCCTCCCTGCACTGGCCAGAGTGCTCCTTGTGTGGGGTCTCCTGCTGCCCTTCCCTCTCCCTGGGTTCTTCTTCCGGCCTCCCAACCTTCAGCACACAGCCCGGCAGCAGGTCATGAGTACCATTGTGCACGATGGCTTTCGGCTTCTCTGGTGGCCCTGACCTACATTAAGAAACGCATTTTTCGCTGTGACCTAATAGAGAAGAACGCGAGAATGACACACGGAACCCAGGGAAAAAAACACACTTCACAAGACAGCCCCGCCACCCCCGGGCTCCGGTCCTTCCCTTTCTAGTGACACTGCCCTGCTGCTCCCCCGTTTGGAATCTGGTTAGGGTCTTTGCAGATTGATGGCACACTGCATCTGGACTGCAGTTGGAAAACACTGGCTTGTGAAGACTTGAAGCTGAGGGCGGCCTGCCCCTGGGGGTGGTTGGAAGGGGGTCTGGCTGTGCCTGGGTCTGTGGGTCTGTCAGAGCCTTACTGGGCAGCCTCAGCGCCTGTGGGTGGGGTCAGGGCCCCATTGCCAAGAGCTGCTTCGGAGGTGGGATGTACCTGCCCCAGCGTATGGCTTTGGTTGAGAGGGGCGAGTACTGGACAGGGAGTCAGTATTCCTGATTCAAGTCCTGCCTCTGCTGCCGATCGGTCTGCCTCTCTGGGCCTCAGGTGCCTCCCAGGGTGGCTGTGAGGCCCAGTGAGACAGGGTAGGAGTGGTGAGTGCACTGTGGTCCTGTCCCGTTAGTCTTTAATCTGCAGTGTCAATTCAGCTGGAGTCTCCCTTGAGCCCTGTGCCCTCTCTTTTCTTTTAGTCCTCCTGGATCAGGGAAAAACCAGTGGCCTTCTGTTCAGGTTTCGGTGTAGGGCGAGTCAGTGTGGGCTGGACAGTGTGGCTTGTCCTGTGGTGGTGTAAAGCCCTGCCCAGACTTGGCTTCCTCTCTTCCAGCCCTGAAGGATGGCTGCCATGCTGGGGGACGCCATCATGGTGGCCAAAGGCCTTGCCAAGTTGACCCAGGCAGCTGTGGAAACCCATCTGCAGCACTTGGGCATCGGCGGGGAGCTCCTTATGGCGGCCCGGGCCCTGCAGTCCATGGCTGTGGAGCAGATCAGCATGGTGCTGGGGACGGCACAGGTAAGGGGGCCTGGCAGTGGGAGGGGTGCTGGCGGGAAGAGGGCCGGACTTGGAGCTCTTGGTGAGACCGGAGGTTGTGACCCATGGCAGCTGATCTCCTTATGTCACCAGCAATTCCCCCGATAGAGGGATGAGGAAGGGTGTCTGTGCACTTGGGCTGTATGTGCTCTCAGGTCCCACCGACCCCGTGTGAGCTTGCAGCTGTGGTAATGGAATACCATACACTGACGGCTTAAACAGCAAAACATTTATTTCTCCCAGTTTTGGAGACTGGAAAGTCCAAGATGAAGGGACTGGGATACGTGGTGTCTGGTAAGGAGCTGTCTCCTGACGTGTAGATGGCCGTCGTCTTACTGTATCTTCACATAGAGAAAAGAGGGCTAGGCAGCTCCCTAGGGCCTCCTTACAAGGCACTAATCCCACTGGGTGAGGGCTCCATCCTCCTGACTTAATTACCTCACTGATGAGTCCCACTTCCTGATACCATCCAGGAGCTGGAGCTAAGTTTCAACAGGATGACACATGCAGGCTGTCCGTAGTAGTTCCCTCTGTGGGTCAGCCTGGTAGCCTCTGAAGCCTGTTCTCACCCCGTCTGCTAATCCTCCGCCAATGCCTGGCCTTGCTCTTCTTCATTTTGCTTAGGGGGTCTCTGGGTGCCTGACGTGGGGCTCTGCTCCTTTCCAGGTTGATAGCTGGCGCGGGCCTGCCAAGGGCAGCTTCACCTCCTTGCTCCCTCTCATCCCTTGTGCTGTCTAGGGGAGGAGATCACCTTTTGTGCTGAGGTCCATGAATCCCAAGGAATGGTTTTAAGCTGGGGATGTGATTTGAAACAGGGTTGGCAGCGCCCACCATGGCATCACCAGCAATTCCCCTGACAGAAGAATGAGGAAGGGTGTCTGTACCCTTGTGCTGTATGTGCTGCACGTTTGGTCTTCAGGCAAAGGTCACAGTGCTCTCCCTGCCGGGTTAGGACCCACAGACCCTTCCCCCTGCTCTGTGGGGATACAGTGACTCTCCCACTGCACACACCTGTTGTCAGCTCTTAGAGCAGCGGTTCTCAACCTTCCCAATGCCGCGACCCTTTAATACAGTTCCTCATGTCGTGGTGACCCCCACACATGAGGAGCCGTGTTTCTGATGGTCTTAGGAGACCCCTGTGAAAGGGGAAAGGATTGTTCAACCCCCAAAGGGTTTGCGACCCACAGGTTGAGAACCACCGTCTTAGAATCTTTATACCCGTCATTTCCTCTGAGCTCACTGCCCTGTGATGGGGCAGGGCAGGCTGATGCTTACCCCCAGCCTAGATGGTTCTGACAGGCCCTGATTATTAAAGGCAGGACCAGATTTCTTGTCCTCCTCCCAGCCAAGGGCACCTTGCTCCTGTCCCCCCCACTCCCCCACCAAGGCTGCCTTGCGGCCCCAGCTGCCTTGTTTGGTGGTTTTTCTAGCGAGGAGCCATTGCCTTGCTGTTGGATGTTTTGCCTGCGGCACACTCATAACATGAGGTTTCCCCAGCTCTCTTGGGCCACCCCCTCCAGAAGTGACGCAGTGTGCTAGACTGGACAGGACTTCTGTATGACAGAGAGGGGCCCTCCCATACTCCCTTCCCCCAACCATGCCTGGGCTGCATGTCTGAAAGAGACAGGGCCATCCCTCTCTTGGAGGGCGGGCGGGCGGGCGAGCGAGCAGTGACCGTCCGTCACCGTACAGGAGGCCCTGGGCGGGTGACTGCCTTCAGTCTGCTTTCCTTCTGTCTCTAGAATCTTAGCTTTTGATACCTCCCTTTTCCTGAGGGGACGAAGGGTCAGATGACTCCAGGAACTGGTCTCTCTCCACCTTCTCAGAGGATTTATTTGCTCATGGATTCATTCAGACTCACGCCGAGTCTGAATCCCTTTGAGACACTGGGAACCCTTTGTTGCCCTTGGGCTCCCACAGCCACATGAGCAGGTGTCAGTAACACAGGGCCAGGTGGCCGTGTGGGAGCCGTGGTGCAGAGGGAGTGATGGGCCTGCCCCAGCCTCCTCCTCCCAGTGTTTCTCTGGCAGTCTGGGAGGGGCCCAGTTGTCAGGCAGCTTGGGGGCAGGCAGCAGGCCTGGGCACTGGGTTCCTGCTCTGCCATTTGCTGGTGGTGGCCTTGACCAATCTCGTTGGGTCTCTCTGCCTTAGTGTCCTGCTTGTGATATGAGAGTAACAGCCAGTTGTCACCTCCCACAGGTGTGCAAACCTTCTCTCTTCAGGTCCTACCATGTCTTAGAAAGCTGGGAGGGAGAGCTTTGGTCCCGTGATGTTTTATACAGCCTGCAGGCAGCACGTGGCCACTGGGCCAAGAGATCCAGGCCTCTGGGCTCCCTGCAGAAGTCAGATCTAACTATAGTCTTCCTGGCAGTGTTTCCCTGGCCTGTGGCCCCACCTCACTCTGTAATGGTGGAGTACCCTATTTTCAGATGAGGAAGTGGCAGAGAAGGGTCAGGAAGTTACTCAAGGTCATTCCTGGTTCAAAAGTAAAATTAGGGGGCAGCACCTGTGGCTCAGTCGGTAGGGTGCCGGCCCCATATACCGAGGGTGGCGGGTTCAAACCCGGCCCTGGCCAAACTGCAACAAAAAAATAGCCAGGTGTTGTGGCGGGTGCCTGTAGTCCCAGCTACTTGGGAAGCTGAGGCAAGAGAATCGCTTAAGCCCAGGAGTTGGAGGTTGCTGTGAGCTGTGTGAGGCCACGGCACTCTACCGAGGGCCATAAAGTGAGACTCTGTCTCTACAAAAAAAAAAAAAAAAAAAAACAAACCAAAACAAAAAGTAAAATTAGACCTGGGTGCAAAGGTTAGGCATTACTGTTCCAAAGTAGCCCAAGCTCCCAAGGACAGCCAGGCCTGGTCCTGGTTGTGACCAGCTCCTCAGTGAGAACTGCTTAACGCAGACCTGCAGGCTGATTGGCAGAAACCATGTCTGCCCCATGTCTGCCCTGCTATTTTTTGCCTCTGAGCTTGCCCTGCCTTTTGCCTGGTTTATCCTCCCTGAAGTCCTGGAGGCCTTCCTCGCCCTTCTTCATCCGATTTGCAGATGAGGAACTTGCCACTTGGGAGTGGTGTGAACCTGGCCCCCACTGGGCACACAGTAGGTGCACAGCAGAGTCCTGGTTGGAGCAGGGCAGTAGCCCTGGCACCCAGGCTGGGAAGGGCGTTGTGGGCCTTAGGTGGAGCGTCACGTTAACTCTGAGGGTGGCAGAGTAGCCTGCTGCTCTGGGCAGTGGGGACAGACATAGGGAGGAGCTCCTGGCTTGCTCTTGCGTCCCTCACGACGTCCCTTGCTCCCTGCAGGGTCCGGAGAAACATGAAGAGCTGTTTGTGGAGAACTTTGAAGACCTGGAAGCAGAGTTGCACTTCTCAGGCGCACAGGCAGCAGGAGCCTCCCCAGACTCCTCTACAGCCTCGGGGGACCAGTCCCCGCCTCCACCTCCTGGTGGCACCCACAGCGAGGGCCCAGCTCCTGCCTACGTTTTCAGTGGACCCTTTAGGGAAGCCGGGCTCCCAGGCCAGGCCACCATCCCTCTGGGCAGGGTCAGCGGGCTCTTTGTCAACTGCAGAGACTCAGTCTGTGCCATAGGCTTTCAGCAGAGGTTCTTCCACCAGGACCAGTCCCCGGTGGGGGGCCTCACAGCTGAGGACATCGAGAAGGCCCGGCAGGCCAAGGCCCGCCCGGAGAGCAAGCCGCACAAGCAGGCGGTAGGTCCAGAGGGCCCGGGGCAGGGTGGGGTAGTTCCTACCCTCGGGGCTGCTGGCCTGGGCCCCATCTTTGGGGACTCTTTCTGGATGCTGTGGCTTGGAGATTTTAGGGACTCTGAGGCGTGTTCTAGGTGGAGTGTGCTGCTGGGTGGAGCTGCTGCCTTTGGGGTGGAGAGGGGCAGGCTGGTCCTGTCCCGTGCCCATTTGCTGATTCCACAAGGCCCCTTTGTTTTCTCCCTCCAGCTCAGTGAGCAGGCTCGGGAGCGGAAGGTGCCAGTTACGCGGATTGGGCGGCTGGCCAACTTTGGAGGTAAGGTGGCTGTGGGCCCCTGTGCCACCTCACCTGCCCTGCAGTGCCAGTCCCAGCCGCGTGGAGCCAGGGTCCTGGCACCTGCGTGGAGGTGGAAGTGGGTGGGGGTCAGTATTAGCTCCCCTCGCATTAGCTATTGGACTGGATGTTTCCTGTGGGCGACTGATCCCGTTGCTGGGCTCCAGCTCTGCCTGGCTTGCCCGCGGCTCTGTGGGCCACTGTCAGGCCTCACTTGGGGACAGTGTCTGCAGCATCACCTTTTCCTTTTTTCCTGCCTCTGCCTTACTACTGGTCAGCTGCTTTGGGGGCCTGTGCAGGGAGGAGGCGGGGTACTGAGTACAGGTTCCTCACTGGGCTGGTTAGCCTTCAGACAGCATTTGTTGCCCTTGGGACCAGCCATGTGGGGAACCCGTTTGCTGGATATCCACAGGCTTGTGCTCATCTGTGGAAGGCATTGAGGGACTGTGGCCCCGAGCTGCTGCTGTTTTAAGTCGTTCTAATATGCTGTAGAGTTGTGAGCTTTCTCTGTACTTTTCTTTGGGGGTTTGAATAGCCATAGTGTCCAGTACACTTGTGTGTTTTTATGAGTCGAAGGATCATTTTATGGTGAAGGTTTACAACAGTTGTATCTGCTTTTATGACGTTGTATTACATATCACTTATTTACACACCATGGTGTTCCTATTGAAGTACCCCCGCCTTTGCCGTGGTATATGTTAAGGTGGAGTCACTAGAATTGCATTTCTTTTCTTTTTCCTTTTGTAGTTTTTTGGCCGGGGCTGGGTTTGAACCTGCCATATGCGGCCGGCACGCTACTCCTTTGAGCCACAGGCACCGCCCTAGAATTGCATTTTTTTAAAGCTCAGCTGTCCTGAGTAGAGTTAGGGTGGAAAGCTCAGTAGCTGCTCTATGTGGGACAAGAAAAGAATTTCTCTAGACCAAGATTGGGACATAAAAGAATAAACTTTATTTCATTTTCTTAGAGAAAGAAGGGTGAGAGAGTAAGAGTGGGGAAGGAGAGAAAAGAGAGAGATGGCTTGGCATCCTGAAGAAAGAAAGCAAGGAAGAATGCCCTCAGCTGCACCTAAATTTAGGGGGACTAAGAGAAAAAAGTTATTGTAGCCAAATTCACCGAGTATTATGAATGTAAATACTGTATCCATTTTTCCTCAGGCCTGAAGTTCGGTACCATGTTGTCTGGCTGGGAGCTTTTCAGGGACGACTGGAGGCTATAAGAACAAATTTTAAAAGGCAGATTTAGCCAGGGTCTAGCAATTAATAAAGAAAATTTACATTTCCTTTTTGTATGCTGGGCTCCTTAGTGATTTGTGAAAACAAGGCTGCCTGCTAGTAAGTCTGTTAGGCAGAGAAAGAAAGCAAGCAGAGAGGGAGATTGATTTTAGTCCTTACTGAAATATTATGAGTTAATAATTTCTCTCTCACTTCACTATAAAGACTGACTCCAAGCAATAGGATTAATGAAAGCAACAGTTTTGGCAGCTTGAGTCCTATACTGGCCTGGGGTGAGTGGTGGTTTGTAAGGCTGTGTGCGGCAGAGGTCAGGCAGGTTCATGGTGATGCTGGTGCTAAGTGGGTTGTGGAGACCCCCTGTCGTGTGTCTGCCCTTTGCTTTGTTTAAGTCTCCCCTCCCATCACCATCCATCCTCTGTGCTGCTCTTCTCTGCCACCTCTCCTCCTTTGGAAACCCCATCCTACCTGTGTCCCCCCAAAGCCTGGTACTCTGGGCGCTGGACTGATGTGTGGGTTCTAACGTGGAATGAGCACCAGCTGTCTTTCCAGGGTGCAGAGAATACTATGTGAAGGGGATAGAATTTTCTCAACTGTAATTTTTTTTTTTTTTTTTCTGTAATTGTTACCTTAAAATTTGGCATCTGCTAGTTAGTAGTTTGCACATTTAATTTAAAGTGTCATCTCAGAGCAGAAGATTTTTGCATTTCCCTTTCCTGCAGTAGTATTTTGAGCAGTTCGTCATAACTAAGATATCATACCCCATTGTCTGGGAGCTTTTCAGGAACAAATAGGAGCAAATTCTAAAGGCAGACGAGTCCGTAGGCATAGCAGGGTCTCTGCTATCAGAATGAGTTTGAGAATCACGCCCTCATGGGGCTCTAAGTCACCTCCCAGAAGTCTTGGCACATTATGTGTTGCCTAGTCGTTGCAAAACATTTTTATTTCTTATTAAAATATTGAATAGGCTTGGCGCCTGTAGCACAGTGGTTACGGTGCCCGCCACATACACCGAGGATGGCAGGTTCGAAACCGGCCCATGACATCTAAACAACAATGACAACTACAACAAAAAATAGCCGGGTGTTGTGGTGGGCGCCTATAGTCCCAGCTACCTGGGAGGCTTAAGCCCAAGAGTTTGAGGTTGCTGTGAGCTGTGATGCCATGGCACTCTACCCAGGGCAACATACTGAGACACTGTCAAAAAAAAAAAAAAAAGTATATATATATATAGATAGATAGATAGAGGTTTTCCTCTCCTCCGTGAATTTGAGGACAGGAACTACCCTATTTTGACATCGGTAGCTTTTCCCTGTAACTTCTCCCCTTTACTGCAGACTCTGATTGAGCCTGTCCTGGGAATTCTGAGTTTGATGTATTTCAGACTGGGCGTGGCCCTCTGCTGGGAGTCTTTGTGGGTGGTGGAGAGGGCCAGTGGAGGTAATGGAGGCTGTTCAGGAAAAGTGGTCAGAATGAAGATCTTGATGTTGACTTAGAATTTGATGGAGCACTGTGAGTCCTGGTGAGGTCAGGCCCTTTCAGGTGGTAGCTTAAGGAAGGCAGAGATAAGAGGAAAGGGTTGTACAAAAAGAAAACGGCAGCTTTGGTAAACTCAGGGTGGAGGGGTAGGGGCAGTCAGAGGGAGCCTGGGTGGGGTGAGAGAAGTTCTGGTCTTGGTAAAGCGTTTGCAGCTTCGGTAAACTCAGGGTGGAGGGGTAGGGGCAGTCAGAGGGAGCCTGGGTGGGGCGAGAGAAGTTCTGGTCTTGGTAAAGCGTTTGCAGCTTCAAGCACCTTTTGAGCTTTTGCCAATAGCCGCAGGCTGCCTGGAGCCGCCCTCGGGTGTCTGGGGGTTGCGCACACCTGTTGCTCAGACACTGGGTAGGTACCGTTTCTGGGCTGTAGGTGGCAGACGGAGGCAAAGAGGGGCCAGTATAGGAAATAACCAGCAGTTCTGGCCCCAGCAGTGAATTCTGGGCCTTCTCCCTCAGGTTCTCAAACTATAGGTTAAGACCTTTCAGTGAGTGTGAAATCAATTTGTTGGGTTAGTGTCAGCATTTTTTTTTTTTTTTTTTTTTGAGACGGAGCCTCAAGCTGTCGCTCTGGTAGATTGCTGTGGCGTCACAGCTCACAGCAACCTCCAACTCCTGGGCTCAAGCGATTCTCCTTTCTCGGCCTCCCAAGTAGCTGGGACTACAGGCGCCTGCCACAATGCCTGGCTATTTTTTTTTTGGTTGCAGCCATCATTGTTGTTTGGCAGGCCCGGGCTGGATTCGAACACACCAGCTCAGGTGTATGTGGCTGGCGCCTTAGCCGCTTGAGCCACAGGCACCAAGCTAGTGTCAGCATTTTTTTTTTTTTTTTTTAGAGACAGGGTTTCACTTTGTGGCCCTTGGTAGAGTGCCATGGCATCATACAGCTCACAGCAACCTCTAACTCCTGGGCCCAAGCAATTCTCCTGCCTCAGCCTCCCAAGTAGCTGGGACTATAGGTGCCCGCCACAACGCCCGGCTATCCAGTGTCAGCATTTTTAAAAACAATTTGTTTGTTTGTTTTTGCAGTTTTTGGCCGGGGCTTAGTTCGAACCCGCCACCTCCAGCATATGGGGCTGGCACTCCACTCCTTTGAGCCACAGGCACCACCCTAAAAACAATTTAAACAGAGTAGAATTGAATATAAAAGATCAGGATTAATGTCATAGATACTTAGAAGGAAAGGAATTTTAGTTTCAGAGATGTAGACATACTGTTGAAGTATATTCTTCATTGTACCTGACTGATGGGCCTTTGTCAAGTTTAAAGTGTCACTGCTCTACTTTTTTCCCCTGGAAAACACTTTGACCTCTCTTCCCTCAGGGAGGTGAGATGTTTTTGAGGTGTCAACTGATAAGACCTTAGGAAGTTTTTACATTAGGGTTATGAAGGAAAGCGAAGGCTCTAGATTTCAAGAAGCAGAAGGAAGCAGAGGGGTGTCTGGAGAGGTCAGAGTAGGCAGGCAGCTGTATGGAGATGGAAGTCACAGACTTTCTAGTTTTCGTGACTCATTTTAATGCTGAGATGGAGGCAGGAGTCCTGAGTCCTGTTTGCCTTGGAAATTTATAGTCAGGATGCTGTGGGTGGGACGATCTGTTAAAAGGTTTTATTAAAGTTTTGAAAGATAGGACCATATATTGGATTTGGGGTCAGAATGGAACTTTAGGTCATCATGTCTGGATTATAAGGCCTACTAAATTAGAATCTACATTTTATCACGATCCACAAGTATTCAGTGTTAAAGTATGTCCAGCACTACTCTTATGTACTTAGGAACCCTATAAAAATTGTCATCTATCACTGTTGGGCCGGATTCCTTTTACCTGGAGCACTGGACAAATTTCCACGAAGCTGTATCATCAGGTTTGGTTTCTTTGTTCCGCCCTTGATTTGTAGTTTTTATTAGTTTTTAGAATCTTGTGTTTCCCATCCAGGGAGAGGGCTATGATAGCATCTCCTGCTCCTTTCCTTGGGTGGGGTTCCCGGATGTGATTTAAGGGCCATAGGTAATTGCACACAGTTTTCGTCTGACATTTAAAATCTTGATTTCTTTGCCGATTTAAGGCATAAATAATATCTGGATTATAATTCCTTCCTATGTGACCTTGCGCCCTACTTGGGTTTTTCTCTTTTTTTCTTCTTGTCATCGACTCCATCTGGTGCATGTTCCATGTGTACCTGAAAATAATTCTGATAGCGTTTGGTGCAGTGACGCATCTGTCCTCTCATTTGCTGCACACGTTGATCAGATCTTTTAATGATTTTTTTTTTTTTTTGGTTTGCCTGTTCTATTGGCTATCAAGAAAGGCTTTAAAAGTCTTACGATTGTAGATTTACCTGCTTTTAGTGTGCTGATTTGTACTTTATGTGTTTTGAAGCTATGTTACTGGCTGCCTAAGATTTAGAATTCTTATGCCCTCTTGGGTATTGATCCCTTTATCTCTATGAACGTCTACATTGTCTGATATTATAGCTACATTCCAGTTTTGTTTTGGTTTATGTTTGCATGTTGTTTCTTTTTCCTTCTCTCTACTGTCAACTTTTTTATTTTATTTTTTTGAGACAGAGTCTCATTGTGTCGTCCTTGGTAGAGTGCTGTGGCATCACAGCTCACAGCAACCTCCAACTCTTGGGCTTAAGCAGTTCTCTTGCCTCAGCCTCCCAAGTAGCTGGAACTATAGGCACCCGCCACAAACATCTGGCTATTTTTTGTTACAGTTGTCATTGTTGTTTAGCTATCCTGGGCTGGGTTCGAACCCACCAAGTTCGGTGTATGTGACTGATGCCGTAACCACTGTGCTTTGGATGCTAAGCTGAATTACATTAGTTTTACAAAGTGAAAAGTTAAGGATTCCTCACTCCTAGAAATGTATTTGGCTTTTAAAAATAGTATGAGACACCATTGGGTTTCCTAAGAGATAAGGTGGCACTTTATGTTCTCTCTTATGTTAGAAACCAGGCATTTTTTGGGGTGGCGCCTGTGGCTCAGTCGATAGGGCACTGGCCCCATATACCGAGGGTGGCGGGTTCAAACCCGGCCCCGGCCAAACTGCAACCAAAAAAATAGCCGGGCGTTGTGGCGGGCGCCTGTAATCCCAGCTGCTCGGGAGGCTGAGGCAAGAGAATCGCTTAAGCCCAATAGTTGGAGGTTGCTGTGAGCTGTGTGAGGCCACAGCACTCTACCGAGGGCCATAAAGTGAGACTCTGTCTCTACAAAAAAACAAAAAAAAAAAACAACAAAAAAAAAACAGGCATTTTAGGTTGACACACAGAGCTCAGGTATTGTTACTTAATTTCTCAAAGATTCCGATATGCCTGGGGGGACTGTGCAGGCAACAGTAGCAAAGCGCCAGGATAGTTGTGGCCCTTTTCCCTGAACTTTTGTCTCCCATCTCTGTGGTAAAATTAAAAACAAACATTAGGTGAATGGGCTTAGGGTGGATGTATTTTAATTTTGCTACGTAAGAATATTTAAAAGAAAATACTGGGCGGCGCCTGTGGCTCAAGGAGTAGGGCGCTGGTCCCATATGCCAGAGGTGGTGGGTTCAAACCTAGCCCTGGCCAAAAACCACCATCACCACCCTTACCACCCTTTTCTTCATCACTTTTCAAGGATGTGTTAACAATGCAAAGGACCTGCTCTGAGATAAAGGCTAATAGATTGAGTAACTTAGTTTAGAGAAAGACTCACTGTGTCCTCCCGTTTTCTGGGCGCTGGCTGAGACCTCGCTGTGGCTTACCAAGCCGTGCAGAGCCACCTCACAGCAGTGAAGCCATTGGACCCTGGCTGGGGCCAGCAGGGCTGGTAGAGGTGGGGAGCATCTACCTTCCGGGGGCAGCGCTGTATGGTCGGCACCTGCTGGCGTGATACCCCCAGGGCTGTGCACAGGCCTCGCTCTGGCCTCTGCTCTAGGGGTGGCGTGCAGTGACACCAGCCTGATCTACAGAGGGCGTGAGTCACTCTTCCTGCAGCGCTGCCTCTCTCTGGGTGCACTTTGCAGCGACACAGGTACACGCTGGGTATGGGGGAGGTTCTGCATCCTTGGCATTTGTGTGGGGGCGTCGTTTCCACTTTCTCAGGAACAATGTTAAGAAGGGGCTTTGCTGTGTGTTTCACTCCCTTCGCAGCTCAGTTGGAGATGAGGGCAGTTATCCTCTCCAGTTACAGATGAGGAAGCTGAGCCAGGAAGTGGGGCAGTCGCCCAGGGCCATAGGCTTTTTTGCGACAGCCCTGGGAAGTCTGAGCCTGACCAGGTGCCACACATGGGGGTGCTGTGTTAGGTCTTCCGCCCTCTCACTAGTCCAGTTCTGGGAAGTGAGCGATCCTGAGGACTTCTGAGAACAAGCCGCAGGAAGCTCCTCTCCCCCCTTCAGTTCTCTTCCTCCTCTGCTGTGGGCTGCAGCTCTCTCACTGGGCCCCTCTTCTCCCTTGGGGCTGGGGGCACCTGGTGGAGACAGAGGAGGAGACTAGATTCTTCTAGAACCTTGAAGCTAAGGAAAGGGCCCTGTCCCGCTGCCTTTTCTGTGTGGCTTTCTTGTCTTAACAGATCAGGAGGATCATTGGGGGCATTAGTGAAAGTGAGGCTTAGAACAGCGCATCGGCACACAGTAAGTGCCCCGTGAGTGACACTGTCATCGTTGTTTATCTTTAGTTGTGTCTTTGCCCCTTCTGCAGAGAAACTCCTTGAGCCTCACTAGGTGAAGGTTTGCGTTTCTGGCAGGTAGAGCCACAGCCCCATTTACTACTAGTTTCTGCTCTGAGGCGCTTCTCAGCCAGCCTGCTTAGGAAGGGCCCTGCTTGTTGGTGTTTGCTGCTGCTGCTTTTTTTAAAAAATTAAATCATAGCTGTGTATATTAATGCAATCATGGGCTACAGATATGCTGGTTTTATATACAATTTGAAATGTTTTCATCACACCGGTTAACATAGCCTTCATGGCGTTTTCTTAGTTCTTGCGTTAAGACATTTATATTCTACACCTAGTAGATTTCACAGGTACCCTTGTAAGATGCGCTGTAGTTGTGGTCCCACCAATTACTGGTGTGTGTTTCTTTTAACCTCTGGGGTCTGGGAGAAGCTGAGCGACTTCAAAGGAGGGCGGCTGCAATGACCTCCAGAGGGCTTTCAGGGAGGAAGCCGGGCTACGCATGTCACAGTGAGCGGACACAGCTTGGGATGCTGCCCTGCGCACTCTGCCTGCTTCCCTCAGTCCTTGACTGGGAAACCTGTTTTGTGAGAGAAATGTCTAGAACTTTCTAAGCTAGGCTTCTGGCTGTGGCTGGTTTTCCTCTAGGACTTGCTTGGTTCTGAGGGCTGTGGGGTGTGAGTGGAGCCCCTCACGGGGGTGAACTCAGGTCCTCATGAGGACTTGGAGAGTCCCAGGCTGGGCCACTCATCTCCCTGGAGTTGCTTCCAGATACCAGCTGGGTTGGGGTCCTGAGAATCAGGTTAAGCCAGGGCCTGCTGGGGCAGGGTGGTGGCCTAGGAGCTCGCACGGTCTAGGTCAGGGTTGCTGGCTGGCTGGACTTTCTTCACAGCAGGGCTGCCTGTTGGAGCCTGTCTGTTAATTGGCAATGCCTTGGCCTGGTGCCGGGCTGGTCCTGAGAGATGTGTAGGGCCATAGAAGGAGCCTGAGGCCTTCCTTGTGGAATGTTCCTTTGGTGATTTGTTCAATAACAGGCCCTTTCCATAGGAGAACTTCAGCTCTCTCTGCCTGGGAGCCTAGAAATGGCCAGAGAACAATGTGACGGAGCATTTGAGGATAGTCCAGCTGAGGAGTGGAGGGGACACACCTCTGCCTGTAGAAGGAAGGGTTCGGCATGGCCCACCCTTGTAACCGCAGTGTTGTCCGGTAATGGCCAACACATAACCCGTGGTGCCCTCTGCCTCTCTTGTGGCTTGTCCTTGGACTTGCTCAGACAGAGCAAATCTAGACGTGGAGACATTGGTGAAGGTTGCTGAAGTGTGAAGGTTAATGTTGCCTGTTATCATTTATTTTGCTAAGTCTGATAGTGTGCTGGGCAGGGTGGAGAGGGGCGGGGAGGGGGAGTTAATGTTTAATCAGGGACTTAGGCTGCCAGCTCTGCCCAGTGTCCTCTGGTGCTAGGGGGATGCAGAGACAACGCAGCTGGCACACCTGCTGGGCACCAGACCTGGCACCTCCATCCGCACACACCCCACTGTCCCTGATAGCTGTGTGGTCACACGGAAAGGCCACTTCCAGATGACCATGGCTGCTGCCTGTGATTGCTAGAGCGTGGCTTATTCTGTCCCACGTGTCCAATACGGGAGCCGCTGGCCACACGGAGTATTGAAATGTGGCTCGTCCAAAACGAGATGTGCCATTAAGTATAAAATGCACAAGGGGCTTTGGGGACTTAGTGTGCAGACACGCAAGTGTAAAATATCTGAGAGTTTTTATGTTGATTACTTGATTGCTTGCTGAAATGAAAACCTTGGGTTAAGTAAAATACTGGGTTAAGAATTTATTTTACATGTTCTTGCCTTTTTCAGTATGGCTACTAGAAAATTTAAAATTACATATGTGCCTCACATTATATTTCTTTTGTTCAGCACTGGTCTAACCATTTTGAGTAGGAGTCATGATAATTAATAGCTTTTATATCTGTACCACATTGTCTGGGCTATGTGAGCACTTTGCTGTTATTGGATTGCTTGGTCCTCACGGCCTTTGAAGCAGGAACTGCTCTTAAGCTGGCCAGGTGGAGGCTGCACTGTTGCCCACTGGTGGGCAAATGTATTGGAAAACCTTTTTATTTTTATTTTTTTGGAGACAGAGTCTCACTTTGTCGCCATGGGTAGAGTGCTGTCGTGTCACAGCTCACAGCAACCTCCATCTCTTGGGCTTAAGCTATTTTCTTGCCTCAGCCTCCCAAGGAGCTGGGACTACAGGTGCCTGTCACAATACAAGGCTAGTTTTTGGTTGTAGTTGTCATTGTTTGGCAGGCCTGAGCTGGATTCGAACCCACCAGCTTTGATGTATGTGGCTGGTGCCCTAGCTGCTGAGCGACAGGCGCCAAGCTGGAAAAACTTTTTAAAAAATGAAGTTGTCGTCTTTTGATCTTGATTTTTTTTTTTTAATTTTTAATTAAATAAAATGTTTAGTAAGTATTTTTCATAAAAATAGTGCATAATCATTGCAGAAAATTTGGAACTATGGATATCTGTGCTGGTTTCCTTACCCCTTAACACAGGGACCTGGCGTTGGGTGGGGGGCACTCGTCTGGGCTCCCCCCTTGGACTGCGGTCCCTATGCTCACCCATATGTTCCTCACTCTGTAAGTGCCCACCTGCCCCAGGAAGCCCAATAACATGGGGTATAAAGTGAGAAGATAGTGGTCCTGAGCAAGGTGTGGCCTTAGCAGCTCCTGTGGGGAAGGGGGCCCTGCTGAACAGTTGGAATCATTGATTGATTGATTTTTGGACAAGTGAGGTGTTAACTTTGCTTTAGAAGATTTCAGAAGGTGGGGAGGGAGGGCCTGGTACCCCATGGCCTTCAGTGTGTGCTAGGTGGGTGGGGGGCCCTTCCACTCCTGAGTGAGGGCTCACCTTGAGTCCTATGAGTCCCCACGGGCTTGGGTTGGGGACACCTTTACCTTTTGCAAAGTATTCCAACTCCCACTACCTATCGCTTCGTACTCCTGTGGTGATGCCTTTCCTGTCACAGTGTGCTACATCAGAGGGTTCTGGATTAGTGGAGACTCTCTATGCAGACTTGAAGTGGCTGGTGGCATTCCAAGGGCCCTCTGTTGTTAGGATGTCCTTGGCCTGTGGACCATTGCTGGTCCGTCTCCCCATTTGTGCTGGGACCTTCCTGATAAGCTTCCCAGCTACGCCACTTTCGGGACACATTTGTGTGCCCGGGAGCCTGTAGATTATTAAGGGGTTGTGGGTGGGGAGGGGGGAAACGTGAAGCTTTTCTGCAGGAAACGTCTACCTGGAACCATATGTTCTCTTAAAACAACAGGTGTGTATCTCGCACCTTTTTTAAAACCCCTCTCAAAATGCTGGTGAGTTCAGGCAGCGTCTCGTGCTGCTGCCCTAGAACTGGTGGGTGGGCAGCTGCTTCTCTCCCTGAGCGCTGAATGCCTGCACCGTCCTCCTTGCAGGTCTGGCTGTGGGTCTGGGCTTTGGGGCACTGGCTGAGGTTGCCAAGAAGAGCCTCCGTCCTGAGGACTCCAAAGGTGAGCTGGCCCCAGAGGGGCAGGGTAGGCCCTGGAGGGGCACCCCTCCAGCCCCAGCCCCACCTGTGCTCTGGGAGTGTGACCACCCAGGCCCTGCTCATGTGGCTTCTGTGTCAGTGGTGCCCCTGGGGTGGTGAGGCTATTCAGACAGATTTACCTGCTTGAGAGGCTTTGTGACTGGAAGGCGACTCCCCCTCCCAGACCCGAGTGGTCGCCCGGCCCCTCTTGGCTGCTGCCTGCATGCCGCCCCACCCGTACACCTGCTCACACACACCTGCCTTTCGCTTTGCATTTACTTCCTGCCCTGCTCTCCGGGGAGCCCCTGGAGCCCCTGGGTCCCCAGGTCAGGCACCCCAGGCAAGGTGAGGGATGGGGGTGGCTGGTTTTGGGGGTGGTCAGCGCTTCTGCGGCAGAACCCACTGGATCATTCTTGCTGACTCAGTGACTTGGGGAGGCTGTGACCTCTCAGAGACTCTGCCTTTGAGGCAAAGATCACAACTCATCTGTCTTTGCAGTCCAGGGCCGGGCCTGTTGTTAGCATGGTCACCCGCCTAGTTCAGGAGGCCAGCTGCAGACCGGCCACACTGAGATTTTGGGGTACTCTTAATGTGGGCGGTACCATCCACCTGTGAGTGGCCAGGCTGGGCCCCTTCCCTAGACTTGGGCCAGGGCAGTGTGAGGTCTGCCCAGTAAGAGTGTTTCCTTAGCAGGGTCTGGGGAGGTTTTGGACTGGGTCACCCCGACCCAGGCCCATTCCGGGAGTGTCAGCTCATTCTGGTATCTCACACTTCTGCCCCTTTTGTGGGGATCACTAGTAACACCTGTTGTCCTGCCGCACTGCAGCCCCCCAGCCATTGCTGTCTGCGTGGGCTGAGGCTCCCTTGGGGGGCATCAGGGAGCCTGCCGTTCACCTGGAGGGCCCCCCTTTCACCCACAAGCCCATCCCCACAGGCCCTCAAGTACTGGGAACACAGGGCACCATGTATGTCCTTAGAAGGGGCCAGAGAGTTTGGCAAGGGTATTTGTAGTGTTGGTGCCAAAACCCTTTGAGAACGGAAGCCTGGGTTTTTCTGGAGGAGCAGCCAGCCTTCCCCAGGCACGACATCCCTGCTGCTACCCTTGCCCCGACGCTGGCTACTCTCCATCCTGCCTTGCCCAAGCAGGAGAGAGGCCAGGCTGGCTCCAAGGTTACAGTTGGTGCCCTTTCTCAGGGATAGTGATCCCAGGCTTGGGGGTCAGAAGCCCTGAAAGTAGGACCTGTGTGCTCCAGCTTCCTGACCAGGCCTTCATGTGCTATGGCCTGGGGCACTGACCACGCTGGCTGAGCCTTGCTCCTGGAGCACCTCTCTCAGTTGGGGGTTGCCACTGTGCCCCAGGCCCATCCTGTCTCCCCCCAGGTCATTCTCATAGCCACTTGTGCCCAAGGCAAGTGACATGCCTGTAGCCTGGGGGGACGCTGGCCTGCATTGGAGAGGGGCTGCCTGGCAAAGCCCAGATTGGGCCAGGCACTGTCCCCCATCTAAGGAGTGCTGGGGTCAGCCTCAGCCCTGCCTCTGAGACAGAACATCTCCTTCCTCCAGCCTGGGGCAGTGGCCTCTCTCCAAGGTTCCCCCTCCCCCTTTTTCTTCCCACAGGAGTCCCCAGGGGCTAGGAGTGGGTGGCAAGACATTGAGGGCCATCCTTCTCTCGATGCTGGCCTGTGCTGCTGCCTAACGTAAGGGATGAGCTAAGGGCCCGGACTGGCCCTGCCCATGGTCACAGCTGGGCCTCCTGGGGCAGCTAAGCCTGTATCTGTAGAACTATAATCTTTCACCTTCTAATACCCTGTCCTGTCTGGGACCCCGGGAACCAGCCTGACCCCTTTCTACAGGGTGGCCTCTAGCTGTTGGCAGGTCTGCATGTTGTCCTCAGCGCTTATCCCGTAGTGCAGCCTGTTCTGTCCTGCTGTGTCACAGGCCAGTGGCATGGCCACCTCTTCTGTTCCCTTGCTGGGCATTCAGCATAGTTCTGTCCCAAGGGCCAAGTCACCTTCTGTGCCAGGCTGACAGTGATGCAAGTGCCGGGCACTGTGGGGTCAGAGAGGAGGAAGCTGCCTCTACCACTGGGGGCTTCTGATCTAACTAGCCTCACAGGACAGAGGGCAGGAGAAGGCCCCAGCCCAGTGGAGGCCCAGTGAAGAGGGTGCTGAAGAGCTCAGGGAGGGTGGAGCAAGCCAGTACCCTGGATCTCTGGTTCACACGGGCCTAGGCTTGGGACCGCTGGCCAACTTTCCTGGCACACCGCTGTCCAGCAGGACTTGGTCTTGGCCTTCCACAACTGTTTCTAGTTGTCACCCTGTCCCCCCAGTGTACTGGTCAAAGGTCACCTGTAACCTTGGGGACACTACATGTTCACGCCTGGTCAGCTGGCTGCACTGAGCTGCAGGGGCCTCTGGGCAGAGGTGAGGTAGGCAGCAGAGGGCAGTGTGCTGTCTCTGACCTCGAGTAACCCTCCTTTGGCTATAGGGCTCTCACTGCAACTGGCTGCTCCATGTGGTAAATAAACGCTGACCGCGCGGGACATGTGATCTTCTAGTACACACAGTGGGGGGTGTGGGGGAGGGACTTGGTGGCTGCCCTCAGCAGGGGGCTGCCGTTGGGGTCTTCACAGCCCTTCCCTCTCAGTCCTGCCTTCCATGGTCCCCAGGGACTGATAGGGAGGGGAGAGGCCCTGTGTGCACGTGCACATTAGGAGCGCTGGTGTAGTCCAGTGGCCGCTCACACTACCAGGAGAGGTGGACATGGCATGTGGAGTCGTGCCCCAGCCTCTATTGGCTTCTCTGGTCATTCTGTCAGCTGACCATGCCTGGGCAGGGGACATACCTCCATCCTGTGGGGATTGGCAGCTTTGGAGAAGGGCTTCCTGGGAAATCTCAGATTGGGTCCCAGGATATGTAATGTGCAGATGTGCCTAATCTTTTCCCATGACATTCCCAGAGCTCCCAGTTAGGGCTCTGGTGACACCCTCCTGCCCACAGGGAAGAAGTCGGTGTTGGATTCCAGCCCCTTCCTGTCGGAGGCAAATGCAGAGCGCATCGTGCGCACGCTCTGCAAGGTGCGCGGGGCGGCACTCAAGCTGGGCCAGATGCTGAGCATCCAGGGTGAGTGGTGGGCAGCCCCGCCTGGGCTGTGCAAGTGGCTGTCAGGGGGTGAGGTGTGGCTCCTTTGGAGACTGCACTGTGTGGGGATGTTTTAAAAAGTGTCATACCTGGGAGCCTATGCTTGTCGGTCTTGCCTTTCTGGGTATTTTGCCATACTCTGAGGTTGTCCCTGCTATGGTCACAGTGAACCAGTGGAGGAACTCACAGGCATGCCCTGGGATGTGGGTGGGTGACCATCGGGGGAGCCCTGCAGAGAGGTGATAGTGGCTGAGGAGCAGACAGGCTCAGTGTGGCCCCAAGAGCAGGGCTGGAGCCTCAAGCCTCTGGCAGTGTCCAACAGGCAGGAATGGCCATGAAACTGCCACTGCATGGGGACATCTGAAAGCAAGTTTGTCCTCACAGCCATCAGGTAGCCTGTCGGACCCTGCAGCTCTCAGCCAGCAAGAGTCAGAACTCCGGGTGGCTGTGGTGCTGGCTGTGGGATGCCGCCTCAGGTCATGGTGCTCAGCAAAGGCTTTTGGGACCTGTAGTCCTTTAGTGTACACAACCTGTAACTCCAGGAATTCTATAATTCAGGGCTCTGTGCCAGGAGCATCCTCACAGGACTCCCTGTGAGAGCAGATCAACGGGAACGGAAGCAGGCAGCAGCAGTCGGACCGTGTGGGGCACTTGCCTGTGCTATGTTATAGTCCTGTTGACAGCGCGGTGTCAAAATATTTTGGAAGATTATTTAACCACATAGGGAAGTGTCCACAAGAGAACACCACCCAAGAAAAGCTAGAATAGTCTCCATGTATGTGACTCTAGGTGTGAAAAAAGTTGTTCTCTGGAGGTGGTCACTTTATTTTCTAGACACGCTCCTTTTATACCCATAAAGAACCGTACATATCATGTATAAAAGCCCATTTTCTCAGGCTGCTGGGCTGAGTTCAGGGTCCCTGGCTGTGACCGGGCCGAGCACCAACTGCTCCTTTGCTTGAGTGACACGCAGGCACAGGCTTCTCAGAGAGTGTCAGGACCCCTGGCGGGTGGCTCTGGATTTAGCTGTTGCCTGCTGTGCCCCATGAGTGGGCCCAGCCTAGGTCACTGCAGCCCAGGGTCTCTGTTGAAGGCCCTTGCTCACGGCCTCTGGAGCCCACATGCCAGGTGGGAAAGAGGTTCCAGGGAGCACGGAGGAATCAAGGCTGGGCGAAGGGGTGAGGCAGTGGGAGCTTCCAGAGGCCGGCTCTGCCAGGGACAGTGGGGTGGTCTTTGCTCTTGGCTGTGTGCCCTCCTCCTCAGCAGGAGCCCTTTGCCCCGACTTCCCTCCTCCTCCAGATGATGCTTTCATTAACCCCCACCTGGCCAAGATCTTTGACCGTGTGAGGCAGAGCGCTGACTTCATGCCGCTGAAGCAGATGACGGTGAGGCGGGCAGGGTGGCGTCACCCAGCAGCAGGGGGCTGGGGTGGGCTTTGGATGCCTGTCAGTGTGCTCACGCCCCACCCCGGGCCTTTCCCTCTAGAAAACTCTTAACAGTGACCTGGGGCCCAACTGGCGGGACAAGCTGGAGTACTTTGAGGAAAGGCCCTTCGCCGCCGCTTCCATCGGGCAAGTGCACCTGGCACGCATGAAGGATGGCCGTGAGGTGGCCATGAAGATCCAGGTCAGTGCCTGGGTGGATGTGTGGCTTGTCCCATGGGGGCTGCAGGAGCAAAGCCAGGGCACCTGTTCTCCCAGGTAGGAGCATCTGCTGAATGAGCAACTGCGGGGTGTGGAGTGGCCTCCCAGCAAGCCCGGTTTGGGGTGGGTGGAGACAAGAGGCAAGTGATTACCTTCCTTTTGGGGCCCTGAGCTGGTGGTGGTTCCTGGGATGAGATGGGGGTGAAGTAGAAGACGGCTGACAAGGTTGTGAAGGGCTGGGGTCGTGGAGGCAAGTAGTGAGACCTGGTCAGCCTGGGATAACTGTCCCCGCAACCCCCGCAGTATCCTGGTGTGGCCCAGAGCATCAACAGTGATGTCAACAATCTCATGGCCGTGCTGAACATGAGCAACATGCTTCCAGAAGGTTTGAAGCTGGGTGGCAGGGGCTTGGTGTGGGCTCTGGGACCTGCCTCTCCATGGAGCCCCTGACCACCGTGGTGCTCTCTCCCATGGCCAGGCCTGTTCCCTGAGCACCTGATCGACGTGCTGAGGCGGGAGCTCGTCCTCGAGTGTGACTACCAGCGGGAGGCTGCTTGTGCCAAGAAGTTCAGGTGTGGTTCCCCGCTGGGCCCCGTTTGTTTGGGGTAGAGGCCTCTCCAGCTCTGAGGGGCAGATGGCCAGTAGCTGCATCCTGCCCCGAGTAAAGCATGCCTGAGGGCCTGTCCTCAGTGGGGAGGGTGGGCAGGTTCTGTGGCTGAGGTGTGACTTCTTGCCCTACCCAGGGAGCTGCTGAAGGACCACCCCTTCTTCTACGTGCCTGAGATTGTGGATGAGCTCTGCAGTCCCCACGTGTTGACCACAGAGCTGGTGTCTGGCTTCCCACTGGACCAGGCTGAAGGGCTGAGCCAGGAGATTCGGAACGAGGTGGGCCCGAGGTGCTCCCTGTGGCAAGGGGGTGTGGGTGTGAAGGAGTGCCAGTGAGACTTAGGGGAACAGGGTGTGTGGGGAAGCCGCTAGCTTCCTCTACCCGGGTGGCACTGGGAATCTAACAGGCACCTGGGCAGAAGGTGGGGTGGAGGACACAGGGATCCGAGATTTCTTCAGCCCAACTCCCAGGCACTGTGCCACCTGGAACTGCCTGACCACTGCCCGTCCCTAGATCTGCTACAACATCCTGGTTCTGTGTCTGAGGGAGCTGTTCGAGTTCCACTTCATGCAGACAGACCCAAACTGGTCCAACTTCTTCTATGACCCTCAGCAACACAAGGTGGGGGGGTCCCTCCTGGGGGGGGGGCACCCTTAGCTGGGCTTGAGAGCTCCGTGGGGATGGGTGTGTTGGCTCCTGGCCTGCCTCTTATCCCACGGAAGTCACCAGAGAGAAGGGGGCTGTGGCATCGGGGGTCTTGGCCTGACATGATCCCTCCCCTCAGTATTTGCTCTCCTTGCCCCATACCCACATCCTGGACCACCAACCTTCCCTGCGGTCTCCATCCCCAGGTGGCCCTTTTGGACTTCGGTGCAACCCGGGAATATGACAGATCCTTCACGGACCTATACATTCAGGTAAGGTCAGGAGGCGGCCCCTGGTCTTGGCCGTTTTTCTGAGGCTGGAGACTCAGAGAAGGGCTGGTGGCAGCATGCAGGCTCACAGGTCGGGTCTTGAGGGGAGAGAGGCAGAGGGAAGGTGGGAGGTATTGGCATTTGTCGCCCTTGTGTGGCTGGACTGCCCCACGTGAGCCCTCCTGTGCTTCTGCTCAGATCATCAGGGCTGCTGCTGACAGGGACAGGGAGGCTGTGCGGCAGAAATCCATAGAGATGAAGTTCCTCACTGGCTATGAGGTCAAGGTGAGCCGTGTTGCCCGGGGCTAGGTGCCGCTCCCTGTGGGGGCAGGGCTGGGGACAAGCGAGTGTTGGTGGGAGGGCAGGCCTGGACTGTGTTTTTCTTTGAAACGTTAAGTAGATGGATGAAAACTCAGGGACAGCTGCCTCCGGGGGTCTCCCCAGGCACATTCTAAGAGCTTGCCTGTGTTCTCTGTAACTTCTTCCAAGTGGGCAGGTAAGGAGGGTACTTGGGGGACTTGGTGATGCTCCTGTCCCTGTCTCCCCCACCTAGAACAGTACAGCTGGGAGGAGAGGAAGCCCTCTTTCCCTGGACTGCCTTGTGAGGCCTCAGTGCTTTAAATAAAGGGGGATGTTCTGTGTTCCTGTCACCCAGAAGCCACTCAGAGAGCAGCACTTTCTTCTTGGCATTGGGGAAGGGGTTGAGATCCAGGTCAAGTCTTGGTGCCATTTTAAGCAAGATGGCCCTGTCTTGGCTGTTGAGTGGGCTACACTCAGTGCAGCAGCTCCCTGCTGCCTCTTAGGGCCACTTCTGTGAGCTTGACTCCCAGCTACTAGCCCACTGTCTCACAAAGCCCATGGTGGGCTGCTCCCTCACCTCTGCACACTACTGGCTCAGGCCCTTCTCAGGTTCCTGCGGGAGCTGCCAGTGCCCTATGGGCTGACACCCAGTACCGAACCCTGTGTCCAGCAAACGACCACTGGCTCTGTCCTTGGTACACTCTGGCGGGCGCCACCACCTAGGGTCTGTGAACTGTTCTTTTTGGCCAGAACAATATTTCAAAAACACTTTGCAACTGGGTGCTATTGGGCAGGGCTCATATTCTGCCTTCTGCCTCAGACCCCGTTGGTGTCACATCAACCTAGCTCACACATTAATGTTGATTTCCCGGCCCCTAGGGTTAGAGTTCATGTCCCTGTTATCACTACTTAATCTAGTTACAAACAAAACCCTCACCTGCCTGACACTCCCCTCAACTTCTGAGCAGAGCTTTTAGGGAGCACAGGGCTTGGGGCACAGTGGGAGAAACCCAAGGCTGGTGGAGGCTCTTGAACCTTGCTGCCATTTACCCTCCTCTCCTGCCCCCAGGTGATGGAAGATGCCCACCTGGATGCCATCCTCATCCTGGGGGAGGCCTTTGCCTCAGAAGAGCCCTTTGATTTTGGTACCCAGAGCACCACAGAGAAGATTCACAACCTGATCCCTGTCATGCTGAGGCACCGTCTCATCCCCCCACCTGAGGAGACCTACTCCCTGCACAGGAAGATGGGGGGCTCCTTCCTCATCTGCTCCAAGCTGAAGGCTTGCTTCTCCTGTAAAGCCATGTTTGAGGAGGCCTACAGCAACTACCGCAAGAGGCAGGCTGAGCAGCAGTAGCCGCCGACCCCCGTGTGTGGGCACCCAGCTGCAGGTCCTGCCCAGGCCGGCTCAGGGAACCAACAGGGAGAAGTGTCGCTGCTTCATTTAAACTCCTTGGCCCAGTAAGCAAAGGTGGCTGGTTCTGACCAGGGCTTGAGGGGAGGCTGCTTAGAGCCCCAGAGCCTGCACTTTACACGGTTTTCATTGCTAAATAAATGGTTTTAGGGGGAAAAGTTCAAGAATGAAAATGAAACCCTACTGCTGTCAGAATCTGCCTGGTGTTTGTCCTTTGAAATAACTCTAGATTAAAAGGCAATCTTATTTTCTTCTTTTTCCTTATGTGACTGTTAAGCAGAAATGAGAATGCTTACTCCTTTTCACACGCTTGCTACCAAAACAAAACCAAAAACCAAGGAAGATTTTTTTGAGTTGTCAACTGTGTAGTATAAAGTGTGTGTGCCTATGTGTTTCTCGAATGAGATCTGTTTCCTGCCGTTTTCCTCTCCAGCCTGTGGTCTGGAGCCAGGAGAAGTGCTAATCTGAATAGTGCCCATGAGTACTTCACCTCTTAAAGCTGGGGCCTGCTCTGCTGGGCCTTACATGCTTCTGACAACTGAATGTTTCCAGAGAATCGCTGCCTCACAGGGGAGGAGTTGGGAGCAGCAGGCCAGGGAACTGGCGACACGTACTTTGTCTGCTGCTGGAAGGCCCCTCCCTGCCAGAGGAGACACACTGGTGTCACTGGTTACACCAAAGTGTCGTCACAGGCTCTGAATTTTTGTACAAGTCTTGTAACTAATTTGTTTCAATTCAATAAAAGTTATTGTGCCACTTTCTATGCTTTATGAATTTTGGAGAATGCAGCCCATACCTTCTAGCATTGTGGTGGGTTTTTCCCCAAGGGTTCTCTGACCAAGTTTGACATCACAGCCTGTCTCCATTGTGAGGTCCTCATCCCTGAATGTGGAAGGCTCAGCCACCTTCATTGGAAAAAAAGGGGGGTGGGAGGTTAGATGGAGGATGGAAGGAAAAACTTCTGCAGCGTCACTGCCTCAGCCTCCCCCGACTTTGGTGATGTTGGCAACTGTAGGAGGAAAAGTGACACCTGTCATCAGGTCACACTAGGCCTACATCACAGTGGGGCCATTTCTAGTGGGCAGCTGCAGGTGAGGACCACTTCCTAGAAAGTGGCTTTTCCTAGGGCTGACCTGACTCCAGGCGAAGGGCACTGTGGACACTCAGGTGTTTGTGTGTGGGGACTTCCAGCAGACCCGTGGGCACCTGAAAGTGCACCTGCAGAGACCTCAGGGGTCCAAAATGGGTCCTTGCATAGGTTTTCAGGGTTTTTACATGTTAGTTTCTGAAATCTGGGAATGCTGAGTAATGGACAGGCTGGGTTTGAGAGGAGGGAGAGGCCTGGGTGATCTCCCTGAGGCCACCTGGCTAGCCCCTCTTAGGGGCTGAGCTGCTCTTTAGCAAACACTCTGGAGTGATCACCCTGCAGGGTAAAGAGAAGGGGCAGAGCCCAGGCCAGCCCCAGCCAGGGCTCTCACAAAACTTTTTCTCTCAACCCAAATAAACAGAACAGCAGCATGAAGGTGAAGAGGGGAGAAAATAAAGAATAGAGCAAGTATTTACTTCCCCAAGGACCACTGACCATAAATGCTGGGAGAAGAGGACTTTTCTAAAGGAAACTGGAATGTGGTTTTGTGCCCTAAGTCAGAGCCAGCTGAGACCTAGAGGACTCCTGCTGAGATGACAGTGGGGGTCACGGGATCTACTCTAATCTCCAAGTCAAGTCAGCTCTGAAACTGGCCACACGTTTTCTTTTGTACCTTGGCAGTATCACGTGAATAAATGACTCCTCGTAACTCCCCATGTTTCAATGCTTCCTACTAGCACTGAAAGATGTGGCATGGGGACATGGCAAATCATGGCTTGGTCCTGCTGGGACCATGACTTCGTATCCGTAACATGTGCTTTAGGGCTGAACGCACAGCAGCACAGAGCAAAGAGTTCCTGTTACCATCGGTCCACTTCGATGGTTAGTAACAATGACTGACTGTGCCATAGTCTCACTTATTAACCCTTGGTAGAGTGCTATAGCGTCACAGCTCACAGCAACCTCCAAATCCTTGGGCTTAGGTGATTCTTTTGCCTTTCCCTCCCAAGTAGCTGGGACTACAGGTGCCTGCCACAATGCCTGGCTATTTTTTTGTTGCAGTTTGGCCAGGGCTGGGTTTGAACCCACCACCCTCGGTATATGGGGCTGGCGCCTTACCCACTGAGCCACATAACTCCTCTGACACTCAAAGTAGGCATTTTTATAGAGGAGAAAACTGATGCTTAGAGGTTTAAGTATTGGCACTAGGATCTAGAATAAGACGGTTTGTCTTACCATCTACTCTAGGTCTAGACTAAACCCAGGGCAGGTCGACTGTGGTCCGTGGGCTGAATCTGGCTGCTGTGCTGCTCTAAGCACAGCTGTATTAGACCACAGCCATTCATTCATTTGCATATCAGACTAAGACTGTCCCCACACTGTTATGGCATAGTGGCTACAACAGATTATAAGGCTGACAAAGCCAAAAATATTAACTTGCCGATTACAGAAAAAGTTCGCCAAGACCTATTCTAAACCACTGCCCAGCCACTGCCCCCAGAGCCAGCATGTACTGTAACAAACCAATGCATAAGTTAAGTCAAAAACAACAATCACATGGGAAATGGAAACAGGAAGGGGTCTCCAGGGGCCTCAGGAGTATCATTTAACTGCTGCCCTACCTGCCATGTTCTTGGATGTACCATTCTAACTCAAAGCAGTTAACAGTTAACTCTTGTTTTACTGGCTACTGATTTTCTTCAATAAGCAGACAAAATTAAATTGCTCCCACATTTACACCGTCAGGGCCACCCATGAAATCTAACGCAGGCAAAGCTTGGTCTTGCAGACTAAGTAACAATAACAAGGAGCTTTTGACCAGAAGAGAGGAGTTGGAAGCATCAAGAAAATTTAACACTATTCTTACCTGAGCTAAGGAAGAAATGATGAAACTCCTAGATTAAATCACAGGTGGCAACACTAACGCCCTGTCCTTCGGCAGTGTAAGGAAGAAGCTTGGATGAGGAGGGAAACCAGGAGAAAGCAAGATCAAATAAGACATGGAAAGTCAGTCACCCTTTCCCCATTCCTTAAACTTCTCAAATGGAGGGGGAAAAAAGACCAAATACCCAGTTCTAACAGTTCCCTGTTTTATTGCAATACATCAAAGTCTGGTTAATATTAAGTGATACCAACATAAAATATTAGTGAAGAGTCCTGTTACATTTTTTACTATCCCACCTTAAATATTTCTGTGCAAAAGGATCCACATCATTGTTTAGTAGCAGAGAATCTCTTATAAAGTTCCCTAAGACATAGAGGGCATAAAACCAAACCAAATAAAATAAGAAGTGATAAGGGGCCAAAGCATTATCTTTTCCCCTCTATAACACACATATTTGTCAGCATTATATTCTAAACAAACAAAAAATGATTACACCTAGGCCATGCAAAACTGTACAATAATATTACAATGAGAAAAACCCTTAAAAATTTATAAAATAAATGGTATTACACTATCAAATAAAAAGGCAGGTCATTTTGTTTTCATGAGATTTCAGGTTGATTTGAGTCAGTTTCCCCACAACTGCAATGGCGCCTTTTGTGTGTGTAATGGTTGTCCCTGGGAGGAAGCAGCGAGCCGGCTATCACCTGCGCCCCCGCGGAAGCGATGCTCTCCTTACTGAGCAGGAGTTCATAGAGAATTCTGGACTTGAGTAATAATTAAAGTCATAACAAGGAAACAGGTTTTTAAATGGGCTCAATCAAATGTCATGCTGCTTATCTAAATCAGGGTTGGGCCAGAGACAGGTGGGGGAGTGAAGTGCCCAGTTCATTCCCAGTTGTGTTCAGTGGATGTGGGCTATGGCCAGGGCTGAGCTGCAGCAGGAGCATCAGCCTGCTGAGAGCCCCTCTGTCCAGAGAGGGTGGTGAGCCCTGTGCTTGGTAAGGCCCACTCAGCTGGAGACAACAGTGTGTGTCAGGGGCCTGCGGCATCTTGTGGGTTCGGATGTCCTCCCACCCCGGCTCTAGCCTTTCCTTAATGATACCTGAGATTCTACGTAAAAGCAACTGGTCTTTCCCAGAAATAGATGTGGCCACTAAGTAACAAAACGAGATGATTCTAACCATATGGAAGGTGGGGTGGAGAGCCAGCTGGAAATGACAGATTGTTGTTGTAAACATGAAAGGAATTTCAGATTCTCTCTTGAGGCTCCAGTATAAGAACTGGTTGGAAAACCAAATAGACGGGCCATTTTTAGTTGCATCACATAGTCTTAAATCTGTGCTTCCCTGGGAAAGGACCTAAACCACCAAGTGTGCGAGTCTGTGTGTATAAATACATGTATATTTAATAACTAAATAAGTGAAATCTGGTTGAGCAACCACTTGACAAGAAGGCTTTTGTTTTTGGCAAAAAGAAATATATATGTTTTATACACCCAAAGCACATGACAAGATTAATCAGAATTCAAGAGTAGATAAATTGGCTGCACATAGATAGCACCAAATACCAACGCATACAGACTATCCCAGAAATGCCACTGAATGTTTTTCTACTGAGAAATTAGTTCCTGCTGCAATATGCATTTTTAAAACATCCTGCATGGAAACAAAACATGACTTCAGACAGTGACAGGACACCATTTCTGTGATCTATGTTTTCTGTTCCCCTGAAACCCATTCCCCACTTTTTCAAATCATTCCTCTCAGAAGCTTCTGAAGGTGACAGCCTTCATATTTAAGCACAGGACAAGTCCAGTAGGAAAATCCTCCCCAAATCATTACCCCAGGAATATTTCTCTCCAAAGTCCTGCTTTTAGAATCTAAACATATTTGGGACTGCTCTTTGATGACCAACGAGACTACTTGCGATGGCAGTGGAAAAATCAAAGTGCCCTGGAGCAACCCATCGGGTGAAGGTGAACCACCTGCCCAGTTTTCCTGACAGCCAAGAGAAGCCTCAGTAGCTCTCTCACCTGCGTGCTGGAGGGCTGAAAAGTATGACTCATTGTGGGGGAGCCTAGATTTTAGGTAGGGCTGAATTTTGATCCTAAAAGCATTCTTTGGAAAATAAGCACCTATAGGCAACAAAAATTCACAATTTACAAACTGATGGCTTAGTGCAGAGTCCTGTCAGCTTTGGATCTGTCTCCTCTCTGCCCGGGAAGAGAAGGGAGAGAGGGCAGGGTAAGGGGGGGAGGAAAGAAGGTGGCTGGAAGGGGGGAAGGGCAGCCGTACTGATACGTATACATGGAGCATGTTCAGTCTGTGAAAATGAGGTCAACTTAAGCAGGTGGTTAATGTAGGCAGGTGGTCAACTGTGGAGGTTCTACTGTTATTTTTATTTCCTCATGTGCTTAACTGATAAAATGATTCTGTAGGAATAAACTCTTCTGGTTCGGCATCTCATTTTTTTATGGCAATTAAAACAGAGGTAATGCAACTGGAAAGGTGACGCCACAGCACAGCAGCAGTGCAGGGGAACCAGTCAGACGGCTGCTCTTGGTCGACTTCCTGCCTGTGCTGGGGGTGGGGGGTGGTGGTTAATCACAGCCATTTTCCACTGGACATGGGAAAGAGTATTTGGTTAAGGCTGTTCAAGTCCTTGCTTTTGAGGTTTCACATTATTTGATAATAAAAACTTTTTCCCCTAGGCTATCTGAGGAAGCTCACACCCACGGTCAACAAAACAGATTCTTCCTTGGGAAGCTGTCTCTACCCCTGGGATGGACATCTTGCTATGTAACTTAGGGAGAAACACGATTATACAGGAAAAAAAGCATTCCAATGAACCTTTTTAAGGACCTTCAGAAGCCATGATACTCTTGTGCCCTTTTAGCCAGAGGGATCAGAGGGGACAGAGTTGTATTTCTACATTCATCAGCAGAAGACATCAAAACATAACAAAAAAATGAGAAGTGTGATTCAAATTCTAACCACTAGAAAAAGGAACATCTTGGGTAGAGGTGAGTTTGCCTTTTGATGCTGCTGCTGAAGTGGCTTTAAATGTTAAAATTCTGGAACCCAGGTCACACTGCAAACTAAAGCTCCTGGTGGCGGAAGCCTATGACCAGTCTGAGGACAGGGCACTAAGGGGATCTCCAATTTCTCTCTCTATAAATCGTCTTGAGGCCTGTGTATCCTTTATGTTACTTTATTAGCTGGGAAACAGACAAGAAACAACACATTTCTTTAAATTAAATGATCCCTCTCTTATATATGCATCTGTCTTTCATTGAATACAAGATGCTTCTTTTGACTATATACATTTGGGGCAGTGCCTGTGGCTCAAAGGAGTAGGGCACCAACCCCATATGCTGGAGGTGGCAGGTTCAAACCCAGTCCCGGCCAAAAAAAAAAAAAAAAAAAAAAAAAAAATGACTATATACATTTGGTATTTAACTTCTACATTTATGTATTCACTTAAACTCTGTACTGTAGTAAAATATGCATTGTTTTAATTCATAAGGATTTCCTGCAACAGTCAGGTTGACTCTGTGGTTGCTGAATGAGCTTAGGGTGTCACTCCAGGGTCAGATTCTCCCCTTGTGACGTGGAGAATCCCATAAGCTAGTTTAGGACTATAATGAGACTCTGCTGTGAAAACGAAATCTGTCTAGTCTTATTCTTATCACTTACATTTGTGTAATCTGTCTATTTAAGCTATCTTTTGGGGAAGGAGTAAATAGTCTTAAAAGCAACTCTAAGAGTATGGAATGAAATCAGTGTTAATCTAAGCTGCTTAATGAAAGTCTGCCTTTGCTGCTGCTGAAGCCAAGGGGGCATGGATCTGTGAGTCATGTCGTCACAACTCTGCCCTGCTGCTGCCAGCCCCTGGTCTTTTCGGGCTGAGGTGGAGGTAAGGGATCAAAGTGGGAGGAGAGGTGGATGGAGGGGAGCTGAGGGGGAGAGCTGCCCCATGCCCAGGTCTCGGCGCTTAGACCAGCTCACGGGTCCCAGCTCCCACGGTCGGTGCTCTCCAGAGAGAGGCTCTTGGTCTTTCGGGGTGAAACTGGGCTTGGGGGGCTGCTCAGGTTGGAACTGTTGGAAGCTGTAGAATGCCTCGGAGAATCAGAGTCCTGTAAGGCCCAAAGTAAAATGTTAGGGAGAAGCAGAGGGAGAAAGGAAGAGAGGAGGGCTCAGGTTACCAGCCCCGACCAAATAACCACACAGGGCTTCCAGATGACCAAGAGGCTCAGACGTAACACATGTCCAGGCCTTTAGAAATGCAGGTATTTTCCATACAAAAACTGTCAGAAGTCTAAATATCCCTGGAAAATTGCAGGTTACGTAGCCCGAGCGACTGCTGCCCCCTGGTGGACAGTGACTGCCGACCCCTGCTGCACCCGAGGCCAACCTCTAGGTGGTGGGATTACTTGGGTGAATGCTCCAGTCTTTGTGACAGAATCTGTCATCAAACCCCTGCCTCTAGGCATAGTGCTACTCACCTCTCCATCATAGTCCCTGGCCGGGGCATCGCTTCCTTGGTCCATGCCTCCAGAAGACAAAGAGCCCTCTGATGGGGAGGGCATGGGCTGCTGCTTTGCACTGTAGCTTCCTCCAGAGAATTCCCTCTTTAATGCACTGCCATTCTGTGTGGATGACCCTACAGCACATCATGCAGGCAAAATTGTATATATATGGAAAAAGGGGGTTCCCCACTCAGCCTGTTAGCATTAGATCATGCCCTTCTGTCCAATCATATTTCTACATGGCTGTTCATGCTTTGTTGAACCTAAGCATAAAGATAGACAATTTTCTCTGTATCTTTGAGTTTTTATTCTGACGGTTCCTGTGTATACACATCAAAATGAATAAGCTCTCACGCGGTTGGTCTATGTGATCAACAGCATACTGCAGAAATGATGGCACAGCACATGTGAGATTAGGTTATAAGAACACAGACACTTCTGTCAGGTCACCTGCTCTGGGGAAGCCAGCCACCATGCCACAAGGACACTCTGGCAGTGTATTAAGTCCACATCGGCGAGGAATAGAGGCCTCCAACCAACAGTCACACAGGAACTCAGGCCTCCCACGACCACAACCACGTGAGCAACCTTGGAAGCAGATTCTCTTGAACAGGTCTTTTTTTTTGGAGACAGCCTCGCTATGTCACTCTTTGGTAGAGTGTCGTGGCATCACAGCTCACGGCAACCTCCAACTCTTGGGCTTAAGCAATTCTCTTGCCTCAGCCTCCCAAGTAGCTGGGACTACAGACGCCTGCCACAACGCCCGGCTATTTATTTTTTTGTAGTTGTCATTGTTTAGCAGGCCTGGGCTGGGTTTGAACCTGCCAGCCTCTGTGAATGTGGCAGGTGCCACTGAGTATAGGCGTTGAGCCATTTTTTTTTTTTTTTTTTGAGACAGTATCTTACTCTGTCTCTCAAGTCTATAGAGTATAGTGGCATCATCATACCTCACAGCAACCTCAAAACTCTCGGGCTTATGAGATCATCCTGTTAAGCCCAGGAGCTGGAGGTTGCTGTGAGCTGTGATGCCATAGCACTCTACTGAGGGCAATAAAGTGAGACTGTCTCTAAAGGAAAAAAAAAAAGAGAGAGAGATCTTCCTGCCTCAGCCTCCTGAGTAGCTGGGACTATAGGCACAGGCTACCACACACAGCTAATTTTCCTATTTTTTATAGAGATGGGAGTCTTGCTTTTGCTCAGGCTGGCCTCTAATTCCTGGCCTCAAATGAGCCTCCTGCCTCGGCCTCCCAAAGTGCTAGGATTACAGGCATGAGCCACTGTATCCAGCCTCTAGTCACAAATGACCCTAAGGTAACTGTAGCCAGCAGAGACCTTGACTGCAACCTAGTGAGAAATCCGGAGCTAGAAATATTTAGCCTAAGATACTCTCAGATTCCTGATCCTAAGGAACTGTGTGAAGTAATAAATGTTTCCTATTTTAAGCTTCTAAGTTGTGAGATAATTTCTTTCTTTTTTTTTTTTTTTTTGTAGAGACAGAGTCTCACTTTATGGCCCTCGGTAGACTGCCGTGGCCTCACACAGCTCACAGCAACCTCCAACTCCTGGGCTTAGGCGATTCTCCTGCCTCAGCCTCCCAAGTAGCTGGGACTACAGACGCCTGCCACAACACCCGGCTATTTTTTGGTTGCAGTTTGGCCGGGGCCGGGTTTGAACCTGCCACCCTCGGCATATGGGGCCGGCGCCCTACCGACTGAGCCACAGGTGCTGCCCGTGAGATAATTTCTTATGCAGCAAGAGATAACTAACACAGCATCACTCATCTTTACATTGCCAGACCCTAAAATCAATACCTAGGCTGTTTGCTGAATGAACAACAAATGGAGGAAATCTAGTCTGCACAGGAGATCTGAATTCAATTATCTAACATTCAAGAATACAAGGTAACAATGAGTTTTCTGACTGAATGGCTTTAAAAAAAAAATACTTTATAGACAGGATTTCATTCTGTTGCCTGGGCTGGAGTGCAGCAGCTCAATCATAGCTCATTGTAACCTTGAACTCCAGGACTCAGGCAATTCTTTCACTTCAGCCTCCCTCCTAGCTGGGACTATAGGATGTGCCACCAAGCCTGGCTACTTTTTTTTTTTTATTGTTGGGGATTCATTGCCTGGTTACTTTTTTAATATTTTGTAGAGAACCACCCACTTTCACTTCCCCAAATGTTGGGATTACAGGCATTAGCCACTGCACTCAGTTAAATAACTTTTTAAATGTGACACTGGATTTAAGGTAACCATTTTCTCTTAGATTTTACTTGTATGGAAGTGAAGAAAGGTTTTACTGAAGTTGTGAGTGACAGGTTTGGGGACTGCCCTGACGTGGGCATACTCATGCTGTACTCTCTTGGCTTGTTACCCAGTGCCATGCTCCTGGAGAGAGTTATAGAAAAGCAATCTTTTGGCCAAGAACAGTCTTCCTCAAATCAAAAGCTATATAGATCATCTGACAGTCTATAATCTCTTTGCTACTAATAATCCAGGAACTATCAAAGATCACAGTGAATCTGATGAAACTCAATTTTAATTTCTTTTAATTAGCCAGATGTTCCATCTGTACATTCCCCTCACTCTCAGGTAAGAGCTCTTAGCATCCTTGCTACTTTGACTCAGGAAGACAGTATCTTCCCCACCAAAAAGTTGCTCCCGGGCAGCAGCTGAACATTAGTCCAAACCTGGAGCACATTTTCTCACTATAGTCCTTTAGCTTAAGGTTATATTCAAAATATAGAAAAGAGATGTTGCAATTTGGGGTAACATGAAAATAAACAACAGCTTAAGAATAAAGACTGTGAGCCACATGTAAACAGGTGCAAGGTCATATATGACTTCACCCCTGGTACCTTAGCAAAAGAGTTGGTCTTGAATGGAGCCACAAAAATGTGTACTGAATGATCAATGTTATTCATTCCTGGTCTTCTTCCAGCATATCAAACCTGCTACTATTTTCCCTGATTTGGGACCTCTGCACATGCCTGGAATGTCCCACTCCAGACCCCTCTCAAACCATGGTAAATGGGAATAGATTTCACCCTAACACTTCAGCAGAAACCAGGACTCTCCTTTAACTCTTCCTTTGCCTGACTTTCCCACAACTAAGTCATCATCAAGTCTTCCTGTTTCTACCTCTGAAAATACATGTGAAGAATCTACTTTCTTTGCCCCATGCCATATCCCAAGCCCTATCCACTTCCACCTGGACCTATCCAGATGCTGCCTTCCACTTTCACCTGCCTCCAACCCATTCTCCATTTGGCAGCCAGAGAGATCGTTTCATGAATGCAAAACCAATAAAGATTCTTTCCTACTTAAAACTCTTCAAATGCTTCCTCTTTGAATTTGAATTAAATAAAAACTGTTCCTTAGTCTGCAAGTCCCTACTGATCTCTTATCGCCTCTCCTGATCTATTTTTGGGTCACTCCCTCACCACGACCAGGTAGCGACACTAGTCTTCCTCCACTTAATCAGTCAAATGTAAGTCAAACACGTCTCCACCCCTTGGAAAGGGATGTAATCTTTCCTAATTGTTCTGAGGAGGAATTCATCCCCAACACCTACCCCTTGTTATCATACCCTGTTTATTTCTCCTAAGCACTTAACATCGTAATCTGTAAACATATTTGTCTGAATTTCTTCCAGATGGCCAGTAAGCTCTAGGAGGACTCTAGGACTCTTTTTTTTTTTTTTTTTTCTTTTTTGGCCGGGGCTGGGTTTGAACCCACCACCTCTGGCATATGGGACCGGTGCCCTACTCCTTGAGCCACAGGCGCCGCCCTCTAGGACTCTTTTCTTAACAACTGCATTTCTGTCTACTAGGTATCACCCATTAGGGTCTGAGACACTACAGCCACGTGAGAACGACTGAGCACATGTGAGGACCATGTCACCCACGGGCACAGCAGGTAGCTGGGGGCTGCTTTCCCAGGGAGCACCTTCCTGCAGCCAGGGCCACTTACTTGCTGACAGGCCACTGCTAGCGCTCATGGAGCGGCCTGGTTCAGGGCGGGATTTGGTGATAGATGGAATACTGACTGAGCCACTGAATACTGTCCGACTTTCCTGAGGCCGAGGATTCTAAAAGCAAAAGTGAAAGAGATATTCTTCAGCTAGAAAGAAACTGATTTTCTGCGAGATGTCTATTTTTCACTATAATTATCAAGCAAAAAAATCATCTTGACCAGAATGATAGAGAGGAACAGATTATATAAACCTCTCCTCACCCACAAAAGTAAAACACTAACATAAGGTAAATCTCACCCTAATCAAGAATAAGTACTTGAAATATTTATCAGTAAGCAGAATTTTGGAGGGCTGTGAAACAGTAAGTAGAAGTTACACAGTTAGATGTGACAGTGCAGTGCAGAATTACATGGACATTTGCAGACTACCGAGACAAAGCTTTGTAGTATGACTTTTTTTTTTTTTTTTGCTTAGGATGACTGAGCAGTTGAGTAAATCCACTTGGAGAGAATATGGAGAGAATGGACTATTTTTTCTCTTTCACACTATTATAGTTAAAACGATATTCTTCTCAAGCCAATGTCTTATTGATGTGACACTGAATGTGCAGCCGCTTGCTCACAGCACAGGTACCAGGCAGTCTTTACTGACACACGGAGTAGCAAAATGAGTCAGAAATAAGACTCCCAGTCTGGGTGAAATTAGTAAACTTGGGAATATTAGTTTGAAAAGTTTTTCACCTAATTATTGCTATGATTTTGCTGGCAAATGGGCCATGGAATGTTTTGCAAATCACAGACGCCAGAGGAGAGCCCTGGAGCTGGTTTGCTGGGTGAGCTGCCTGGGCGCAGCCAAGGACAGAGGCACACAGCCTAATGGCTGTGATGCCTATTTACACCAGAAAGAGGGCTGCTGGGTCTGACAAAAGACCAGGGAAGGAAAAAATATTTCGGTACTCTTTGTAAATCCTGGATGAGGCCAACTTCATCTGCCGGATTATTAACTCTTTCACCATTCACAACGCTTTCTCTATTTGTTGACACAGCCTCAGCCTCTGTAAGCATCTCCTGCAGCAAATGGTCTCAATTTGATTTCTTATTTAAAAACAGACTTGCATTTACTTATTTGGAAAATTTATCTAGTCCTTAATTTTTCTTTCATCGCCACAAAAATGATGGTAATTTTACTAGCCCACAGTACCTATTTGCAGGCAGCCTCCCCTTTGTCGGCTGCTCACGAGGGAATGATGTAAGGCAGCAGGCTGGCTGGTAAGCCAGGCGAGGGAGAGACCACCACTCGCATCCCGGCAGCAAGCTTACTGGCAGCAGGCTGGGGGCGCGTCACACTCTGAGCTTCCGTTCCTCAGTTGTATTATGGGGATAAGAAGTGCCTCACAAGGCTTTTCTAAGAATTAACGTAATCACCCTATTATAATAAAAAAAAAAGCACTGAGCCCCATCTCACTAGGTGTCTGTCTTTCCCCTGCTCTGACGATGACCTTACACAGCCATCTGCACTTAGCACTTTAACCCTCCCTTTACTCACACCCACATGCTATTCTGCTGGGGAGAAAAATCACAAATTTCATAAGTGTTAAAATAAGACCATAACTCTATGAAAAAATGCAATAAAAATCACGCATTAGAAGTAGTCAAAAACTCAAGTTTTGTGACTTTCCCAAAGGATTGATTTGTTAAGTAAAGCCAATTAACAAATCTAAGTTTGAGTAGAACGTGCAACTTGCCTTTGACAAGAGATGCTCTCTTCATATGATGCTGCAGGCTAGCCCTTACCTTCTCTATACTGTCAGAAAACCACAGTCACAGCCACTGACACATGACAAAAGTAACTGGAAAATATATTTATCGACTTGTTCTCTAAGTATTATAGTAATTCATTAAAATTGTTTGTTTTATTTTCTAATACTCATGAACTGTAGAACTATATAAATAATAATGAAATCGTAAGAGAAACCAAAAAAAGGTCACCTATGAATTCACCAGATACTACTAATAATTTGATGTTTCCTGCCCAGCTCTTCCTCTAATAGTTTTTTAAAGAGTTGACCATACCGTGCCATGCTTTTTCAAATGTAATAGAACACACCAAGCTGTGAACTATTACATAAAGTAAAATCTTTTTTTTTTTTTATTAAATCATAGCTGTATACATTGATATGATCATGGGGCATCATTTACTAGCTTCACAGACTGTTTATAAAGTAAAATCTTAAGCTCTCTGCTAATTCCTGGATCTCTCTTAGCTAAGGGACCCCAGAAACACCTTAAAACTGAGTCTCCAGCCGTGACAGGACGGAAGAGAGCAAGCACAATTACAAATACACATGATTTCCCCTTTTCGTAACTATTCATGATCCCTGTAGCTTGGTGGATATGGATATCTGACTACCCTGTGCTGTCCTGGGCTCTGCTTCCCACCCTGTTGGAATGGCCACCCAGCAGGCTGCTACCCTTTAAGATAAATGAAACTCTCCTTTTCTGAAGTATAAACCTTGTTAAAGCTAGTGTATCCGTTTTTTTTTTTTTTTTGAGACAGAGGGTCACACTGTTGCCCCAGGGTAGAGTGCTGAGGTGTTATCCAAGTTCATGGCAACCTCATGCTCCTGGGTGCAAACAATCCTCCTGCCTTATCTTCTCAAATAGTTGGGACTACAGGTGTCTACCATGATACTCAGCTAATTTTTTCTTTTTTAAGTAGAGATGGGGGTCTCACTCTTGTTCAGGCTGGTGTTGAATCCTGAGCTTAAACAATTGTCTGTCTTATTTTACTGAATCAAAGCACTAAATATTTTTTAATCATTTGGAGCTCTGGAAATATTATGTCCCCCCCACCCCCCGTAGCTTAGAGAATAAATTTGAGAAATTTATCCATATACCTGCCATAATTAAACTGTGGTATGGCATATGTTTGTTCATTTATGTTACTTAATGTTTATAGAAATCTATCTTACATGAATGACTTTACATGTTTCAGCACAAGAAATGGCCTAAATGCTTAAACTGCATTTCATGTATTTCACTAAATGTCCTTGGATCTGTCCTTTAAACATAGAAAACCAGGGTAATGCTGCTGGTAGGCAAGTCCTAATCCATACTCACCCACTCCAGGCCCTCAGCTTGTTTGGGGTGACAGATCAATCTGTTCTGGTTATTTAGTAAAAGCACATAGTTTATGACTGTTTCTAGACTCATTTCTTCAGTTATCTTAGCATTTCTTGTACTGACTGCTATCAAGACGTTAAACTCCAGCACCTAAAATAGGTACTAAACAAAATCTGCTGAATAAAAGAATTATATCTGCAATCCCAATTTTCTACTTCAAGTACTGAGATTAATTCAGTTGACAAAGTAATTACGATCCTTTCTATAGAACACACAGTGTTTTAGTTACTATTGGTTTGCTGTTACATGTGTTTGTGTTTTAATGGTACAAAGTATAATTTTGCTTGTACTGTTTAGGCAGAATAACGTTTTCTGGGAATCAATGAATAAAGAATGGTAGCAATTCTTCAAATAACTTGATTTAAACAAAAGGTGACTGTCTTCTTTGTAAAATATGTTATAGGTCAAATGATTTAATGTAGAATACAATGAAATGAGCACAAATACTTATGGCCTTTGAGGGTAAAAGAAACAATTAATAAAGAAATGTTTTATTTTTAATTTAGTTAGCAATTTCAAGAATTAGTATTGAAATTTCATAAAATGCCTCATCTAGCAAAATGATTATTGTTTTTTTCCTTTTGGTTAGCAATATGATAAATTCTATGAAAGAAGTACGCAATGGTGAAAAAAAAAGAAAGGTTCTAATGTGGCTAAAATATTTTTAGTCTGTGATTGTGAGATTCCAAGGGGAGACGACAGCTCTGAATGAGTCTGTACAACAGGGCTTCTCTACGCACATATGAGACGCCTCAGAGAATGTTACGGCAGAGTAACTTCTAAGAAGGGCCAAATCTAGAGGTCAGGAAATCAAGGAACAACAGCATTCTGAAAAACTCCAAATCACACATTTTGAATATGGTTTGGTTGGCTAGCTGGCCCGAAATTCAACCACTGCCATTTTGGTTCACCTAGCAAATGTGCAAAGTCCATGTAATTCCTAGAGTGTTGTTTAAAGCAAATGTCTTACCTTTTTTCTCTAAGAAAATAAAAAAAAAATTAAAACTAAAAGAGTCAATGCTAGCAATTCAGCATTCACACATACAGGAGCCACCCTATATGACACAAGCGACAGGTGAACAACGCAGGAAAGAAAAGCTGGAGAGAGCTGGCAACACCAGTGTCAAGCTAGGTATTTTGTTACTGTTTCTTTTCAAAAACAGTAAGGCACACTGGTGGTGTCCTCTTTCATAAATCAGACCTACTCTAGAATAAATAGCAAAAGTTAAGCTTATAAAATATACCAGCAACTTGGTAACCCCGAATTTTGAAGTAAAAAAGGAATTATACATAGAAAAATTGTTTTGCTAAAAAAATAGGTTTATCATCCAGTTAACTAAAGTTAAATAAACTTTATTATAAAGTGACAAGAAACTTAAGCTTCTGGTCCTTAATAGGTAAAAATATGCTTAAGATTAGGGTAAAACTTCCTTTGATGGTGCACGTTTCTAATGATACGTGACTAACTTAAGCAACATGCCCATCATCTTTTATATGAGAAGTTCCTGATTAACTTACACATGCTTTGAAATCCACCCCTGCAATCTGTTACCAAGCAAACTATGGCTTATTTTATGATACTTTTATTTTGTCAAATAAGACATTTAAATGATCTAATCATTTAATGTCAAAACAATGACATTTAAAAAATAATTTAGAATAATTTTACAGTACAAACAAAAAATATACTTCCTACCCTACAGCCAATCTTCTAATTGGAAAATTACTTTACTATATATACAAATTTGAAAATCAGTGGTACTATTGCTCTAAGCCAGGGGGCATTATGAGAAATGAAATTGCAAGATACAGTACAAAGTACTTTACTATCTGCAAGGCTAACTTCAGAAACGCTCCCCTGAAGTTAGTATAAGCATACACCCCTGGATGGACACATGGATGGACGCACAGCTTAATGGCCAGCCCCTCATCATCTCCCTGCAAAGCCACTGACAGCACAGATGGAAGTCTGAAGGGAAGGGGCCAATAGCAGGTGCCTGGCCTTTCAGAATGAGCACGCCTTTATTTTCTCTCTTTGGTTCAGTTTAACTTGGATAATAGTTGGGATTAAATATAGATCACCAACACAAAGATTAATAAATCAAACTTATTTTTTGAACTTTTTCTCTTATTACTTAATAGTATTGATTTTTTTCCTTTGGAGATTTTATTTATTTATTTTGAGATAGGATCTTGCTCTGTCACCCAGGCTAGGATATAGTGATGTCATCATAGCTCACTCCTAGGCTCAAGTGATCCTCTTGCCTCAGCCTCTCAAGTAGCTGGGACTATTGGCATGTACCACCAAGCCCAGCTAATTTTTCCATATTTGTGTGGAGAGACTAGGTCTTGCTCTTGCTCAGGTTGGTCTCAAATTCCTAACCTCAAGCAATCCTCTTGCCTCGCCTTCCCAAAGTAGTAAGATGATAGGTGTGAGCCACTGTGCCTGGTCTACTTTGGAGATTTTTAAGCTTTTCAAAAATGGGTTTAGTATAGACAGAAGGTCTATGGATAGGCTCTACCACAGACTTTAACTTTACCAAATATAAACATTTTCTTTCATGTCCACTGGTTATAGGGTAATGAACTATAAAAAATTGAGAAATTTTGGGAGTCCTTTTCTGTTTAACAGAATGAGATCCATTTGGGGGCTATTTCCTTTTCTTCCTTTCCGTTCTCTCTCTCTCCGAGACAGTCTTACCCTCTTGCCTTGGGTTGAGTGCCATGGCATCATCATAGCTCACAGCAACCTCAAACACTTGGGTTCAAGTGATCCTCCTGCCTCGGCTTCCCCAGTAGCTGGGACTACAGGCACCTGCCACAACACCCAGCTATTTTTTTTTTTTTTTTTTTGTATTTTTAGTGGAGACAGGGTCTTGCTTTTACTTAGGCTGGTTTCACACTCCTGCCTTGCCCTCCCGGAGTGCTGGGATTATGGAGTGAGCCACCACATCTGGCCAGGGGACTATGTCTTATGATGGCATCTAAAATGGAGACTACCATGAAGGGAAAAATCCTTTATTTTACTATAAATCTCTAATATTAATACTATTTCAAAAATAAAAATTGAAATCCTCTCTATTCCTTCAATCTTTTCTTCAAAAGAAGAAATAAAATAGAAATGGAAGCAAAGGAAGTGGAAGATAAAGAGTTTAAGAGTAAAAGTTTGGCAGAGGAAACTCTTCACAAGATGGTACCACCTAGCGGGTTACTTAATAAGCCAGGCAACAGGAAATCTGTATGTGGTTAGTAAAAGTTAACACCTGACTCAGCTGTTCATACCCTCAGAGTCATAAAGCTTGGTGTACCAGGGACAGAGCGTAGAGACGGGGAATATTCAGGGTTTATGAAATCAGGAGAGAGAAATTTTTCAGCAGAATTAACAGTCATGTGATAGATGTGCTCAAAGTTGATAGGAGAGGAGATCAGGCCGGAGTGATGATGAGGGGATGGATAAGGGAAACCTGGCTACCAAAACAACAAAAAGAAGAAAAAGGTAGTAAGGTGATGCAAATGGATCCACATTTCACACAACATGCATATCAAACATTTTACATCAGAACTGAACCCTTAAGGAAATACTTTTAGGTCTTAGAAAGTTAAATTTTGTAATATTCTTGCAGGTTACTTAATTAGCTGATTTACAAAAGATCATTCTCCTTAAAAAATCATTCTTTTATTACTCTAGTTAAATGAGTAGAAATTGGACATTCAGAGATATAACACTTTCAGAGTTTAATTCAGCATTTTCTTACGTGACACAATCAAAACATGGTAAAAATCTATCAGAAATGTTAAGGATATAAAAAGCAAAAAACAAACAAGAAAAGCACAAGTGAACCCACAATGGTTTCTAATTAGACATGTTATAAAACTGTTTCCTTAGAAATTTAAAACTATTTAAAATAATTCCTTGGTATTTAAGGATTTTGCTTTTATCGATCTTATTTCCCTATAACAATAACAGTAACTATGGAATATACTGATTATTGGTTTACTTTCAAGCAGCCCAAGCTTATCTCCATTTAGACACTCCAAAGAAAACATCTGTTTTTAACAAGGGAAAAATATTTCTTTCAATGTTGAGGTGTATATCTAAAAAAAAATGAAATGATATAATACCAAAGACACAGAAAAAAGCTTTGAAGTCAAGGACTCTTAATTTTTTCAAATAAATAACCACTTCTCAATATTTGGGAACCATAATTGTGCCAGCCACCTTCTCTAATTCTAATGGGAATTTTCTTTTTTTTTTTTTTTTGGCCAGGGCTAGGTTCAAACCCGCCACCTCCGGCATATGGGACCGGCGTCCTACTCCTTGAGCCACAGGCGCCGCCCCTCTAATGGGAATTTTCAAAGTTCAGACTTTCTTTTTCTTTTGAAGACAGAGTCTCACTCTACTGCTGAGGCTGCAGGCTGGTGGTGCGATCGTGGCTCACTGCAGCCTTCAACTGCTGGATTCAACCAATACTCCTGCCTCAGCTTCCCAGATAGTGCAACTACAGGCACATGCCACCATGCCTGGTTAATTTTTTTTTTTTTCTATTTTTTGTAGAGACAGGGTCTTGCTCTCACTCAGGCTGGTCTGAAACTCCTGGCCTTAAGCAATCCTCCTGACTTAGCCTCCTGAGTAGCTGGCATTACAGGCTCAAGTCACCAAGTTCAAGGTTCAGTTGATAGAAGACATAATCTCATTAAAAGTACAGGTGGAATGATTTGTAAGAAAGAACGCTAACTGAATCCAGCCTGACATTTATATTCCCATGAGTTGAGATGAGCTTGCTTTGTAGAAAGATCTCACAAATTATCTAGGCTTAAAAGAAAGGCTTCTATGTATGATACTGTTTTTATTCTAGTGGTATGAGTTAAATCAGATCTTTCTAAAGTTGTTTCCAAAAAGAAAAATAAAAAACAAACTTTTACTATACATTTAAGTATAGTAAGAGCTTCTTTGACTTCAAGAAGCAAAATTAATTCTTCAAGACCCAAGAGGTATCTGAGCTAAAAATTTTATCTTTACTAACAATCTTAGGGGCCAGGTGCAGTGGCTTGCTTGAGCTCAGGGGTTTGAGACCAGCCTGAGTAAAGAGTAAGACCCTGTCTCTACTAAAAATAGAAAAACTAGCCTGGCAGTGTGGTGGGAGCCTGTAATCCAGCTACTTGAGAGACTGAGGCAGGAGGATCAGTTGAGCCCAAGAGTTTGAGGTTGCTGTGAGCTAGGACACCACAGCACTCTTCCCAGGGTACAGAGTGAGACTCTGTCTCAAAAAATAAATAAATAAAAATAAAAGACCCCCCCCAATTTTAGAGATGGATAAGGGCTAAGGGAAATTAACATGGTAAAAATAACTCCTCTAGATGTAAAGGATTATTCTTGCATTCAGTTGGAGAAAATCTATCTTTTTTACAAGAAACCACTTGTAAAAAAGGTAAATGGTAAAAAAGGACTCAAGAAAATGAATATGGTATATATTTCAAAGAAACACATACCATCTTTGCTTATATTCTCTTGGCTCAGTAAGATACAAATAAAAAGTCTGCATTTGCAACAAGAGATAAGAAAATAAAATGATGCCCTTAGCCTTACTGCCCCTTTCATATTAGAAAACCAAACAATCCTATTTCAGGATCATATAGTACAAAAGAAACAAGTAATCTCAGATACCCGATACACTTTCTAAGCTTGTAAGTATTTCATAGGAAGGAAAGCAATACTGATTTGCATACATTAAGAGACAAAAATGTCCGGGGCACATGCTCTTTGCACAGATGAAAGCTCTTATATATGTTAACATTAGAAAAATTTATTTTTATTTTTTGGACATAGTTCATAATAATTCCATTTCAATAGAAAGACATATTAAAATCTGAGAAAATATTAAAACATCACAAGCTTTTCAATGAACAGATACATACACAGGTGCAGACGTGCATCATAAGGTTATTTTCAGACATGCGTATTATTGTCTGGTTTACCAGGGTCTACCCTGAGATAGACACAGTTCTGGGTATACAGTGAGTACTCTAGAAATATTTGTTAGGTAATTAAATGTATGTTGATAAAAAAGCCCCAGTTTATACATCATTTGGTAGTAACATTTAAAAAATCATGTGAAAATAAAATTTGGCTTTGAAGAACAGGAATTTAGACACATAAAATCTTTGATGCATACTATATGTACAGGTGAAGAAACTGCTTTCAAAATTTACACCAACTTCTTGTCCTGGAAATACAAAAGCACTTACACGATGAGAAAACATTAAAGGGATGGAAGGCACATTAAAAACTGGATTGAATTGCTAGGGCAAAGTCACTTGCATTAATGCCAAAAGGAACCAAGAAGATGGCCATGGGTCAACGAAATCAGGTGACAATGAAAACAAAAAAATCAGAGGTGTAAGGTCATGTGTTATGGAGTCAGTTGGGGAATGAATCTTTGGGAAATGCTATCTGAACTTGCTTTGCTTAGTAGTGAGGAGTAGGAACTTATTTTAAACAAAAAATAAAATAGAGTGTTTTGTTTTTACTTTAGTGGGACAGTGAAGAGAGAAAAACAAGGGTAAGGAGGGAAACTTTGATATAAAAGTTCTTACAATGTTTGAAATTTGACATTTTAGAGTCAGGGTGTACGGTTATTGAGTATGACGGTCTGAAAGAATTTTGGAACATTAGGCAAATTGATTTTTCACCTGATGGCAGAAGAGTACCAGGCAAAGTAACATTCTGTTGAACATTGAAACTATTCTGAATTAAGGAAAATACTCTAATACGTGAGGTGTGACAGAATTTCTTTCTTTTTTTTTTTTGTAGAGACAGAGTTTCACTTTATGGCCCTCGGTAGAGTGGCGTGGCCTCGCACAGCTCACAGCAACCTCCAACTCCTGGGCTTAAGCGATTCTCTTGCCTCAGCCTCCCAAGTAGCTGGGACTACAGGCGCCTGCCACAACACCCGGCTATTTTTTGGTTGCAGTTTGGCCAGGGCAGGGTTTGAACCCGTCACCCTCGGTATATGGGGCCGGCGCCTTACCGACTGAGCCACAGGCGCCGCCCAGAATTTCTATAAAACTTTTTCTGTATTTATTGAAATGAGATAAAAACGTACTTTTTATTCACTAAATATGAAACAAAAGTGAAATAACTTTTAATTTTAAAAGGATATTTATCTATTAATAGTTAACTATTGAAATAATTTTCTATTTGCTGTTGTTTTGATTTGCAACATATGTACTGAAATTTGTATCCCTTGATTCCTATATAATGCTAACTACATATCGCGTATTGAAAAAACAAACTGAATTCCAAAGTTTAGTTAAAATAGTACCTAACACTTGATTTATCCAAAAAGCTATAAATGTATTCACATTTCATCTGTTTAAATTTTTAAAATTCTATTTATTTTTGAGACAGGGTCTTACTCTTCTCCTGGGCTGGAATGCAGTGGTATCATCATAGTTCACTGCAACCTCAAACTCTGGGACTCAAGTGATTCTCCTGCCTCAGCCTCCCCTATAGCGGGGCACGACCCATGCCTGGTTAAATTTTGCCTAATTTTTGTAGAGACAGGATTTCACTCTCACTCAGGCTAGTCTCAAACTCTTAGCCTAAAGCAATCCTGCCTCAGCCTCTTGAAGTGCTGGGATTATTAGGTGTGTGACCCTTGAATCAGACAAAAATCTCTTTATTAAGGTATGCCTGACCTTATACCTTGCATAAGGAATAAAAAAAGAGGCTTTGGACTTACTTTTAGTTATGTGGACTTCTGAGATTAAAGGAAAACCACATTGTTCAGAATAAGAAAAGAATGGAGAGAAATCTGAGCTCTCCTAAGCAAAAGTTGAAAAAATAGTAATAGCTTTTAAATATCATAAATGAATAGAACAATTTTAATATTTAATGTACTCAACTGTAAAGTTTTTACTTAGTTTATTTTTATTTATTTTTTGAGACAGAGTTTCACTTTGTCACCCTTAGTAGAGTGCTGTAGCATCACAGCTCACACCAACCTCAGACTCCTGGGCTTAAGCAATTCTCTTGCCTCAGCCTCCCAAGTAGCTGGGACTACAGGCGCCCACCACAACACCCAGTTATTTTTAGAGATGAGATCTCACTCTGGCTCAGGCTGGTCTTGAACCTGTGAGCTCAGGGAATCCATTCGCCTCAGCCTCCCAAGTGTTAGGATTACAGGCGTGAGCCACTGCACCTGGCTTTTTACTTAGTTTAAATTACTATATCAAGATTGAGTATAATCTAGCTTTTACCTATTTTATTTATATTTACTCAGTGTAGTTAATAAAAATTCCTATTCCCAAATGATAAGTGACTACTGTGAATAATTACAACTCCATAAAGGAAGGTATATTACTACGACCATATAATCATAATGTCTTGATGATGAAAAAATAACAATGTCACATTTATTCATAAGCAAACAGGCAACTGATTAATTGGGATATTCACAATGAAGAACTCATACTTAAATGAATATAGACCTTGTTATTCTTCCCATGATATAAATGAAAAACACCCTTTAAAGCTTAGTTTTATACTTTTAAAAACTTGACCACTCATTAAGCTTTATTATCATTTTCTCTCAGTGATAGATGTTTATATCTTCTATCAAAGTAGTAATAATGTATTAATTATGACAGATTTTCTTAAAAAGAGATTTGTGTCTAAATTTACAAATCATCTCCCAAATTGCCATAAATATAAATTATACTTAAAATTCTACACAAAATTGAGTTGCTAACATTACCAATCATAAGGGTCTTATTAAAGTTTTGTTTTTCTGAGAAAATTATGATACTGTAATGTTAAAAAAAAAATGGAGCCTGGATGATTAGCTAATTCTTCTAATATATTCTTAATCTCAACATAATAGGTCTGTAAACCTAATCTTCACAGTGTTAAAACAACTGTTTTCCTATGCTATACTTCTGAATGTATGACTGACCAGGCAACACGTTTATACTTGGGCAAAGGAAAAAGATTTAATTTCATTATTATCTGAGAAGCATGACCATTAATGACCAAGCTAATGGAGTTCTCTGGGAAGAACAAGTAGGCCAAATATCTGTATTTAATTATTAAAACACAGTGAAATTTTAACGATTTCATAATCAAGTTCTGAACTTGGCACAGAACCTCTCCAATTCTGGCAGTTTCTTCTACCAACAATAGTAAATCTAGGTGTGGGAGCAATTTCTAGAGTATGGAGCTAAATAACAACTTTATTTGTTTTTTTGACAGGTGCCTAAATTTTATGGGTTTTTTCCCATCAGGTATGTCATCATAGACATTTTGCAGTATACTGAGAGAAACATTTCCTCATTATTAAACTAGTAACTGAAATCTCCTTTGAAGTCTATATACGTATTTAAGCCTGTATCTCTGTTCTCACCCCATTCACAGTCACACTTGCTCTTCATTCCTCTTACCATGGGCAGGTCTTTCAGGATCTGGATTCCATCACCAGGACCCATGTGTGCTATGTGGTTAAAATTAGTTGGGTTAGAAATTAATTTATTTCTCATTTCTGGATCTCGTAGCATCTCCCTATAAGATAAAACATCTGTTTAGACATTTTTCCATAATCCAGATAACTTTAAAAAATTAAGCATACTTGAATTTTTATAAAAATAAAACTATTAAATTATGTTAATAAGGATATAATCAGAATAACAGAATATACTCAATTAAAAATTCACTTCCTCAGAATATTGTTTTTAATTTTAAATAAAAGATCTTACGATTTTGTGTGGGAAAATCGAGAGTCCTTTTAAATATTTAGACATCAAAGAAGCTCTGCTCTCATAGATATTCTGACCATTTAATGTATCTTTAAAAAAATAACTCAAATACTTTATAAATATTTTTCTATGTATTTGGAAATACTACAAGCTTATTCCTATTTGTTAACGAAGAGAACAGTTAATCTGAATTCCTGAACACACACAGATTTATTATATACAGAGATATGTTCTGTGTTTGTAGAAAGGCACACTTTCCCCAAATTATAACCATTTCATATACATATAGAAGTGAACAAAAATATGGTACTTTAATCCAGTGCATACTCACAATTTAGAAAGTATTAATTAATCAAAGTGTCACTGAAAAGTTACATTCATTATTGCAATTTTGACACTATTGATGGATGACAGATTTTTAGATGTCAAATTTTCCTTCTAAACCAAATACAGTCCTTCAGCTGCTACAAGCATGACAGGTATAAATTAAATATCCACCTCCTCTGCTGCATCCTCTCCTCTTCTGGGACTCTGAAGGAATAGCGCCGCTTATTGTTAATATTTCTAACCATTTGTTTCCGACTATTATCTGATGTTTCAGGAACTACCAGTTCATCCCCTTCTGTTAAAAAAAAAAATACAAAGAACAATGATATTCTCTAAACCAGTGGTCCCCAACCTCTTTGGTAACAGGGACCAGTTTTCCATGGGGTAGGGAGGGCTCAGATTCTCCTAAGGAGCATGCAACCGAGATCCTTGCACGTGCAGTTTACAGTACGATTCCTGTTTCTGTAAGAATCCATCACTGCCACTAATCTGACAGGAGGTGGAGCTCAGGAGGCCACGAGAATGGTGGGGAACAGCTGTAAATACAGATAAAGCTTCTTGCTGGCCTGCCACTCACCTTCTGTTGTGTGGCCCAACTCTTAATAGGCCACAGACCAGATGGACCCTGGTCTGCAGTCCAGGGGGTTGGGGATGGCAACTCTAAACTGATAAAATGATTTTCATCCACTCATTTCTAATACAGTAAAAGTGTTAATCAATTGTACAAGTATACGCAATTCTGGTTTTTAAAAGTTGCGTGTTGATAATCATAGTAAATAAGCAATAATTTTCTACAGAACATATGTAAAAAGATATATGCTGAAATGAAACACAGCTTACAAAATATATTTTTTCCTTTTATTTGATTGTCTAATATAACTGAAAAAAACTATAGATGCCTTGGTATCTTGCCATTTTGACTAGCCACTCACCCCAATATCTCTATACTATCTTCCCCCGCCCCCCCCCCCGTATTGGTTTCAATGGCTTAGGGTGTTAAAGAGCTGCTACTGTTAATCTGCACAGCAATCAGGCATAAATGGTAAGATAGTCATATAAATAATAATTAAAATTATTTTTCTGTCATAATACATTTCTTCTGCAAGGTTCACACTACAAGATGTGAAGTAAGGAAAAGGAACTGTGCTCTCACTATTTTCTTTGTACTTAAAGGTGGGAATTTGATCCTATTTCTACTCTTCTGATCTTGGGGATAAATGATTATTTAATCACACACACCTAACAACCCAGTGATCATCTTATCCTATGTCAACTTTAGTATCTAGAAGTAAACAAAACCGTCTGTTAGGGACTCCCAAAAATGTTGGACTACGTGAATATACCCTAAGAATAAAACAGATAACAGCATCCACATAACATGACAGGAGATGCCATTATCTAAATAAGATAAGAAAAAGGAGAAAAGACAGTATTAAGAAGTTTTCGACACCCAAAAAGCTGAAGTGAAAAGCAGGAGGGAGGAAGCCAAATGGGCCTGTAAGGAAGCAAAAGCAGGCAGTTAGCAAAAAAGTGACATGCTCCTTGTAGAGTAATATAAGACTGGTTTCCTGACAACAAAAATTGAGAAGATAGAATGTGGGGTCTTGGAGAGCTGTGGTGGCAAGGTGAGACTGTGGACAGCCAAAGGGCTGCAGGAGCTCCCTCAGCCTCTTAAAGAGATGAAGGAGAAGGCAAAACACAGAAAAAGAAAGGAGTTCTTAAAAATGGAATATCCTTCCTTTGTCAAAGAACAAGACAACTGTATTAATTTTTGTCAGCCTGCAGTAGAAAGAAGAAGAAAGGAAAACTGGTATACATTTTGTTCCATAGACACAAAGTGGGTATGAACACAGTTCATGACTAGCACGGTCACATACAGTGAGCACAGGGTATAGCCAATCTCATACAAATATCTGGAGTTCCTCTAAGAAATGGAATACAAGCATTCCTTGGAGATACTGTGGGTTCAGCTCTAGATCACCACAATAAAGCAAAGGTCATGATCAAGAAAGTCACACAAATTTTTTGGTTTCCTATTGCATTTGGACAGTTAAGTTCATGAACTCATCCTAGGAAAAAAATGCTACATACACCATTGCTCAGTATCACGATGGTCACCTTTGAGATACATCCCTTAAGAAGCTATGCACCGATGTCAGCACCTAGTCCATCCTTCAAAGCCAATTTTGGAATTCTTTTTTTGGGAATGGCTGTGAAAGCTGTCATTGTGTGAAGTCTGACAATTAAGTTTGCCAACTTGTCCCAGAAAAAGAATCTGCCGTCCAGGCTAGAGTGCTTTAGCTTAGTTCATAGCAACCTCAAACTCCTGGGTTCAATTGATTCTCCTTGCCTCAGACTCCCAAGTAGCTGGGACTACAGGTACTTGCCATAACACCTGCCTAATTTTTCTATTTTTAGTAGAGATGGGGTCGTGCTCTTGCTCAGGCTGGTCTGGAACTCCCGAGCTCAAGGGCTCCTCCTGCCTTGGCCTCCCAGAGTGCTAGGATTACAGGCATGAACCACTGCACTTGGCTGCCTTCGTCATCATTTCAACAATGTCCACGGCACCTTCACTAGGAGTAGATTCTATCTTAATAAATCGCTTTCTTTGATTATCCATAAGAAGTAACTCCTCAACTGTTCAAGTCTATCATGAGATTGCAGCACTTCAGTCACATCTTCGGCATCCACTCCTGATTCTAGTTCTCGTTTATCTCCCCTACTCTTGCAGTTATTTCCACCACTGAAGTCTTGAATCCTTCAGAGTCATCTATGAGGGTTGGAATCAACTTTTTCCAAACTACTGCTAATTGTTGATATTTTGACCTCCTTCCATGAATCACAAATGTTCTTAATGGAATCTATAATGGTGAATCCTTCAGAATATTTTCAGTCTAGTTTGCCCAGATCCAGATAGATATCACTACCTATGGCAGCTATTGCCTTACAGAATGTATTTCTTAAATGATAAGACTCAAAAGTTAAAATTAACCCAATGATCCACAAACTGCAGAATGGATGTTGTATTAACAGCCATGAAAACAATATTCGTCTCCTTGAACATTTTCATCAGAGCTCTTAGATGACTGGTATATTGGCAGTGAGCAGAAATATTTTCAAAGGAATCTTTTGTGAGCAGTAGATCTCAACAGTAGGCTCGAAATATTCAGCAAACCGTGCTAGAAACAGATGTGCTATCATCTAGGCTTTGTTGTTCCATTTATAAAGCACAGAGTAGATTTAGCATAACTCACGAGGGCCCTAGATTTTCGGAATGGTAAATGAGTACTGGATTCAACTTAAGAGTCACCAGCTACAAGTAACCCACGACAAGAGAGTCATCCTGTCCTTTGAAGGTTTGAAGCCAGACATTGACTTCTCTGCTCTCTCATTATGAACATCCTTCGTGCCATTTTCTTCCAATAAAAGGCTGTTTAGTCTACACTGAAAATATATTATTTAGGAGTTGCCATCTTCCTCAATTATCTCAGCTAGATCTTTCTGGATAACTTGTTGCAGTTTCTCCATAAGCACTTGCTGTTTTATCTTACACTTTAATAGTTATGGAAACAGCTTCTTTCCATAAAACTCATGCATGGTGCTTTGCTAGCTTTAAACCTTTCTTCTATAGCTACCTCACCTCTCTCTGCTTTCACAGAATTGAAAAGAATTAGGGCCTTACTCTGGATTTGGCTTTGACTTAAGGGAATGCTGTGGCTGGTTTGATCCTCAGTTGAGATCGCTGAACCCTTCTCCTTATCAGCAATAAGGCTGTTACTCTTTTTTATTGTTCATGTGTTCAGTGGAATAGTTCTTTTAGTTTCTTTCAAGAATTTTTTCTTTGCATTCACAATTGGCTCTTTGGCACAAGAGATCTAGCTTTTGGTCTGTCTTGGCTTTCAACATTCCTTCCTCACTAAGCTTAATTATTTCTAGCTTTTGATTTAAAGTGAGAGATGTGTGACTCTTCTTTTTAACACTGAACACTTACAAGCTATCGTAGAGTTGTTTATTGGCCTAATTTCAATATTGTTGTGCCTTAGGAATCAAGGAAGCCTATGAGAGAAAGAGAGACAAGGGAATGGCCGGGTCAGTGGTGCAGTCAGATCAGAATGCACACATTTATGGATTAAGTTTCTATCTTATATGGGTATGGTTCATGGTGCCCCCAAATAATTATACCAGTAACATCAAAGATCCCTGCTCATAGACCACCATAATAAATGTAAGAATAATAAAAAAGGGCTCAGCGCCTATGGCTCAAGCGGCTAAGGCATTAGCAACATACGCCAGAGCTGGTGGGTTCGAATCCAGCCTGGGCCTGCCAAACGACGACAACTACAACCAAAAAATAGCTGGGTGTTGTGGCGGGTGCCTATAGTCCCAGTTACTTGGGAGGATGAGGCAAGAGAATCGCTTGAGCCCAGGAATTGGAGGTTGCTGTGAGCTGTGATGCCACAGCACTCTACCCAGGGCAACAGCTTGAGGCTCTGTCTCGGAAAAAAAAAAAATAATAATGAAAAAGTTTGAAATGTTGTGAAAATTACCTAAATGTGCATAGGAATACTAAGTGAGAAAGAGAGAGAAAGAAAACAAAGAAAGGAAAATAGAATTTTTTTTTTGTTTTTTTTTAGAGACAGAGTCTTACTTTGTTGCCCTTGGTAGAGTGCTGTAAAGTCACAGCTCACAGCAACCCCCAGCTCTTGGGCTTAGGTGATTCTCTAGCCTCAGCCTCCCAAGTAGCTGGGACTACAGGCACATGCCATAATGCCCAGCTATTTTTTGGTTACAGTTTTCATTGTTTTTTGGTGGGCCCAGGATAGACTGAACCCGCCAACTCCAGTATATGTTGCTGGCACCTTAGCCGCTTGAGCCACAAGCGCTAAGCCAGGAAAATAGAAATATAAGAGCACGAGCTGTTGGAAAAATGGCACTGACAGACTTGCTTGATGCAGGGCGTCCACAAACCTTGTGAAAAAAAGGTGAAGCATAATAAAGTAAGGTTTGCCTATATAAAACCGGGTATAGAGGCTTCACAGTGAAGAGTCTAAAGCTTAAGTTTCATTAGCTTCATGGTAAACCCATCTATAAGTGGGAATCACTTCTAACATTTGAATATCCTTTCTCAAGTCATCCTGGAATATTCTCTTAGCATAGACTTCCACCGGAGTCACCTGTCTGTAGAACAAGAAACCCCCACTGCCAAGAGGACATCCCGAAACAGAAGTTAAGCAATTTGTGTGTATATTTTAGTTCTTAAAACAAAACAAACAAAAACAATGACAAATTCCTAAACTTATGATGGACCTGTTTTTTCTTTGATAGTAGAACATATAAATTTACTGGAGGGACATGGAGGGGAGATAAAGAAAGGCATTAAGAAGATAATAATCCCACCGCCTAAAAATAATTAGTATAAACATTTTAACATGTTTTCATGAGGCCAATGTTATTACTTATATTTAAGCTAATTTAAATATAAATTAACTTAAATATAACTAAATACAATCTTCATTACATATGTCTACCAAATAAAATCTGAAATTTATATTTACCTCTGTTATTTGATTCTAAGGCATGAGAATGATTTTATTATACAGGGCATTGTAATAATATTTAACAAAATGTGAGGTTTTTAACTGGACACACACTGGCGAGTGACATTTAATTTCATGTAGACAAGTCTTCCTGGCATTTCACGTGTGTGACAGTCTCACCTCATTACTCTGGTCACTGACCAAAAGCCATCTTCCCGTCTGTATCTCCTGGGGTCCCCATTCCCTCTCCTGACTCAGGCACTCCTTTGACACCCCTCTTTTCTCTTCTTTCCATGTTGACACCAGCACTTCAGAAATACTAAGCCCTCTGCATTGGCAAGAGATGTATTAATTCCCAAACTGGAACTCTAGATTAAGTTAGTATTCATAATTTTAGTGCTACAAATTTTGGTGAGGTTCTACAGTAAGTATTAAAAGCACAGAAGACATAGTCATCTATACTTTCTCTATTTACTTAGGAACTCCACAGAAAAATAATGAGGTAGCCAGAATCAAACATTTTGCTTGCATGGGTAGCTAAGCTTACGTAGAATGACTTTTGTCCAGTAGTTCTTCTTAACATATTAAAGGAGTGTTGATAGTGGCCCAGATCACAGACATGGAGTAAGATACATTTGACCCTAAATCTGGACTTTGGCATTTATTATTCATGTAACCTTGGGCAGTAAGCTTAGATAATATTTCCATTGAAGTTATCCTATTAATTTATATACGTTTTCTTACCTGCCATCTTATTTTTGAAATATATTAATCTAATTGTCTCCAACCCTAAAAGATTTAATGATCCTTCATTGTTTAAGGGTCGAACCTAAAATAAAGAAAAAATAAAATTAATATTTCAATAAAACTTTAAAAAATCAAGTCATAAAACTTTTGACCTACTTACAAAACACACACTATTAAGACCTTTCACTTATCTACCTCAAAATACAGCCCTCTCAGAAAAATCAACAAGAAAATTAGTAATAATTCTGCCTGGAAAGGTATATTATTTATTTATTTTTATTTTATTATTATTATTTTTTTGAGACAGAGCTTCAAGCTGTTGCCCTGGGTAGAGTGCCATGGCCTCACAGCTCACAGCAACCTCCAGCTCTTGGGCTTAAGTGATTCTCTTGCCTCAGCCTCCCAAGTAGCTGGGACCACAGGCGCCTACCAGAATGCCAGCTATTTTTTGGTTGTAGTTGTCATTGTTGTTTGGCAGGCCTGGGCTGGATTTGAACCCGCCAGCTCTGGTGTATGTGGCTGGTGCCGTAGCCGCTTGAACTATGGGCGCCGAGCCAAGGTGTATTATTTAATTTAAAACATATAATGATAATATTTTAAAGAAAGACAATTCTGGGCCATAAGTAAGCAAATAAATGAAATTAAGTAAAAATACATTCAAACCTTACATAAGACTTCTTAAAGCCATTAGTGACCAAATAATTATACTAAGGAGACAATTAGCACACTTGCTTTCTGAATTTTTATTATCAGAAACTAAATGCACACATACGATATAAATCAGTGGTTCTCAACCTTCCTAATGCCGTAATGTATTTTCATTGTTACAAAAGGGTTGCGACCCACAGGTTGAGAACTGCTGATACAGATGGAAAAGTAGATCACTAGGGAAGGAAGGGAATGCCTATAAATGGTTATGAAACAACTGGTTATATGGAACCATTAAAATTAAATCCCCACTTCGCACCACACGCAAAAAATGAGTTCCAAATGGTTAAAGACATGTAACAGGAAATGCTTTAAAACTTTTGGAAGAAAATAAAGGCTTTATCTTTACAACCTTGAGGTAGGAAAGTTTTAAGAGAAAAAAAAGACAAACCTAAAAAATATGACAGATACATTTATCTACATCAAAATTAATAACTTCTATTCAACAAAATACAAATAGATAGGACACAAAATTACACACTCACTATTAAGCTAATATGCACGATATTTAAAGAATATGACCAGGCATTTCATAAAAAGGGAAATAAAAAGGATGAATAAACATACAAAAGATTTTCAAGCACATAGATATGCAAATTAACACTTGAATGAGATACTACTTTTCCATCATTTATAAAAACTACAAATTCTGAAATGTTAGAGAAGATGTGAGTCAGTAAGAACTCTTACATACTGTTCAAGGGAGTATCAATGGGTATAATTACTTTGGAAAATAGTAAGGCACTATCTTAGAAAGCTGAATAACGGTATCCCTGTGTCTTCTCAATTCTACTTCCAGGCATATGACTTAAAAGAAACTCCTGTACACGGACACCAAAAGACATACAGCAATGTTCAGAACAGCAAGATGCTAGGAAACAATTCACATGTCTGCCAATTGGAGGATGGATAAAGAGGGATAAATTTACCCAACAGTTTTATAGTACTGAAAAGCAGTGAACTATAATACATGTAACTGCACAGATGGAATCTTAGAAACACAGTAAATACGTAAAGAAAGCAAGGCAGAAAATGACAATAGGACATTTTTATGAAGTTCAAAAGCAATCAAAACTAAACATATTGTTTAGAAATACTTCGATATGCAAGAATTCTGTATTTTAGGAAAAGCAGGGGAATGATAAGCACAACATTCAGGATAGTGATTTTTCTCTGGGGAAAGGGGAGGCATGGATAAAGGAGAAAGTACACAGGTAGATGCAGCGACCTTGGTGATGTTCTGGCTCTTAAGTTAGGCAGTGGGTTAATGAGTGATCGGTTTACTATTATGCTTTGTAAAGGTTATGTATTCTTTCATGTACATTGTAAAAATTACATGTTAAAAATAAAACAGAAAACTTGGCTCAGTACCCATAGCACTGTGGTTATGGCGCCAGCCATGTACGCCGAGGCAGCCGGGTTTGAACCAGACCCAGACGAGCTAAACAACAATGACAACTGCAACAAAAAATAGTCAGGCGTTGTGGCAGGCACCTGTAGTCCCATTTACTTGGGAGGCTGAGGCAAGAGAATGGCTTAAGCTTAAGAATCTGAGGTTGCTGTGAGCTGTGACGCCAGGGCATTCTACCAAGGGTGACATAGTGAGACTGAAAAAAACAAAAACAAAACCCCCCAGAAAACTACTTGTAACCAGCCCAAATTCATAAACTAAAGCATATTTTAGTTGCTTTATATAATATGGCAATATTTACAAGAACTTTTTAAACTGCTGAGAAGATTTTAAATTGGCACAAATTTTGAAATATGATCTTGGCTACTTTCTTTCACCTATTTCTCTAAACCCTGCCACCCAACTAATAATACATGTTACATATACCGTATTTATCTATATGGAACTAGTATTACTCTTCATTTTTGTAAAATAGCAGCTCTACACTTGTAAAAATTCCCTTTATGTTATGAAAATATATAGAAATATTAAGAAAAACATGTTTTTATTAGGAAAACTATTTCTCAATCATGAGACACTTAAATACAGCTTTGGTTAAGTTTAATCACTTATCTAGTCTGTGAAATCTGTCCTCAGAGGATTAGACATTGTACACCATTACTTGAAAAACAATTATAATTAATAGTAATCATATACTCCCTCAGAGCTCTTTCTCTTTAGGGGGTGGGGGGAGACAGAGTCTTACTCTGTTGCCATGGACAGAATGCTGTAAAACCATAGGTCATTAACAACCTCAAACTCTTGGGCTTGGGCAATCTTCTTGCCTCAGCCCCACAAGCAAGCTGGGAGTACAGGCATGTGCCACCACGCCTGGCTAGTTTTTCCTACTTTTAGTAGAGACAGGTTCTCGTTCTTGCTCAGGCTGGTCTTGAACTCCTCCCGAGTTCAAGCAATACACCTGCCTCAGCCTCCCACAGTGCTAGGATTACAGGGGTGAGGCACAACACCTGGCTCCCTCAGAACTCTTTCATTCAAAAGAGGAAGACAACATTGACATTTTAAGTTCTAGGATATATTCTAGTTGTTTGTCATCAATCATACTTAACATAAAATAAATGTAATATAAATAGTATGGCTTGAGCTACCTATAATGAAATGAACCAGCTTGATTTTCGTTTCTATTTTCTTACTTTTAGCTAAGTCCCAAACTATTCATTATGCCTGCTAGAAAATGCTAAATTAATAACAGCAAAATAAATAGATCAATAGCTAAATAGTCACATTAGCATTTTCACTTATACTCAATAATTAGATTTGCCCATATTTTAATGCTAAATTACCTTCTTGAGAGGAAGCGTTTGAATCCATTCCATAGAGTTCACATCAAAGATATCAACTGCATTTTCACTATACACTGAGAGATACGGTGCATTGTAACCTAGTGAGGGTGTAAAAAGGGAGGGTGGGAATGACTTTTCAACTCTTAAACCCAAAACATTTTGAAAGGTGTGTTAAATAGCTGTAGAGTGAAATCCCACTGAAATCCTACTGTTAACATATAATAGTACATCAAAACAATTTTGAAGTAAATAGAACATAACTCATAAATGAAGAACGGATACACCATGGTTCAGATTATGTAGTCATTGTAATACAGAAGGATTTTGTTAACACTTGGGGTGCATTATTTCCTTGCTAAATATTAGTTCTATAAAGGAATTTCACTACATTTTAAAGTATCTGATGCCTAAAGTATAAACTACTGGCAGTGAAGCAAACTTAGAAGGCAGAGAAATCTTCAGGAAAGTGTTCTAGCACCAGTTAAGAATGTTTAATAAAGCACCTCAGCAGTTACAGGAATAGGGGAGATGCTCAATATATACTTGTTGAAAGAATGTGTATCAATAAATGGTGACACAAGGCCAAGAGAGAATAAACAATACACCTAAACTAAGGTTGTGAGCTGAATCACTGGCAGAGCTACACATGCAAGTCAGACATCCCAACTCCTACGCCACATCACAAGGGATACTCTGAATTGTTATCCGACTTGGTGACAAAATACCGTTTATTCTACATATGATGTCAGAGATAAGGATACATATTTCATAAGAAACAAAACATTAAAACAGTTAAATCCGAGTGAATAGGATTAGAGATATTTTTCTTTTTTTTTTTTTTAAATCTAGCCATTTTCTAATTTTCTGTAATAAGCATGTATTGCATTCTTAAACTTCCTTGCACTGACCCTTTAAACTTGACCGGACATATACCCATCATTTCTCCTCCTGTCTTGTATAATGGAAGGAGCTTCACTTCTTCTGCCCCAGTAATCCTTCTACCTATGTACTGAATTTCATCCTTTCTGGGCTTCTTGGGGATCTTACTGTATTTCCTATATTTCTCATATTGTCAGCCTTTTCCTAGTAGTTTCTTAGCAGTTTTTTTCCCTCCAGCATTTAAACATGCTGAAATATTTTCCATTAAAATCAAAACAGCATGGATTAGATACCCTCCTATGTACTTCTATAGAACTCTGTACTTCTGCTATCAGCACTTGTATTTTTTTTTTTTCTTTTTTTTTGAGACAGAATCTCCCTATGTCGCTCTTAGTAGAGTGCTGTAGCATCTCAGCAACCTCCAACTCCTGGGCTCAAGCGATTCTCTTGCCTCAAACTCCCGAGTAGCTGGGACTACAGGCACCCACCACAACGCCCGGCTATTTTTTTTTTTTTGTAGTTGTCATTGTTTTTTAGCTGGCCCAGGTTTGAACCCACCAGTCTCAGTATATGTGGCAAGCACCACTGTGCTATGGGCACCGAGCCTATCAGCACTTGTATTCTACTGCGACTACTTGTTTTATCACGAGGCTTTTCTGCAGCATTCTATGCTTTGTGAGGGTAAGACTACATCTAATTCATTGCTGTATCTCATACAGTGCAATGCCATAGATCCAATAAGAATTAAATTATTCAATAATTAAAGTATTCAATAATTAGTGTCTTAAGAGTGAAATAAGCAATTAAAAAATACCTACTTATCTAGATAAAAATGTGAATCTGAGTAACACATCTTATAGATGCTGATCATACCTGTGTATAATTGATTAAATCATTTACTTGGTAACTAATTTTGTAAAGTGAGTCCTATGAGCTATTGATGCTCACAAGTACTATATTTTTGGGACAATAAGGTAATTTAGGGTTATTTCAAAACACAACATGGGATAAGAAATTCATCTTGGTAAACTATCCACAGAAAGGTTAGTTTTAATCATGCATGGAACTGTTGATTCTGTTCATACAGGCCTACCTACATATGGTTTCTATATAACATGCTTAATACTTAGAAGAAACTGTAAAGATGACTGAAATAATCTGTTGTTAACAATGACAACATTTAGGAGATGCAAATGGAAGAAAAAAGAAAAGAAAGAGACATAGATAAGACAGTGATAAGAAAATCTTACAACAAGAGGAAGGATTTGCTGGCCACATCAATTCCTGTTGTCTAGATCTTCGGCCCTGGCAGTCAGTATATATCCCAATGCTGTTAAAACACAGCAGATGTTCTTTACTGGAGATCTCAACTGCGCAGATAGCATCCATTGGTTGATGTCCAATAAATGACAGTGTATGGTCATTTGAATGGAGCATACTGGATGGACTTCCTTCTCCATTCAAGGGGTATCTTAGAAATCCTGATTGGAATCCCACACAGAGTTGTTCACTGAAGATTGCCATCCACTGGACATTATATGGAACTTGGATTTCCTTAAATTTTCTGTGACGCGTCTTGCTCTGAAATAGTTCATAACAGAAGACCTGCCTTTTCATAGCCACACACAGGCATGTGAGAGCTCCATGGTGCACCTTTCCAGAAGTTATGGTCTGACACCCCTTAGTTTCTGCCAGCTTATAGAAATCAGTCTCTCGCCCATCCAAAGCTGACATAGGAAAAAGTCGTACATGACGATTTCGTCCTGAGATCACAGCAACAAGCTGATCATTTGGAATTAGTTCAATCTGGTGAATCTTCTTATTGTCACCAACTCTGATAATTTCTACACAGAGAAACAATAAATCAAATGCAAAATAGTTTTATTAATCATATCCCAATTATACCAAAAGGATATAAATACTTATGAAATGACACAGTTGCACACACAGAATAAGAGATAAGAAATCACAGAGAAAAAGGAAAATAATCAAACCTATTATAATTTAATTCACCTAATATAGGAATTAAGTTTAGCACTGAGATTTCTTGTAGCCAAGGCAAAGAGTTCTTATATAAAAGTATGTCAAATCTTCAAGAAAAATATTTTTATAGGTATTTACTGCTAGGGAACTTTGCCAAGGGGTTCACATTTTTAAAAGCTGAGTAACTCACATTTCTCTGAAGGTATTTCTATGGGTAACAAACTAACAATATTTAAATGCATTGTTTTCTCATCTTACCTGATACAAAGATAAAACTTAGAATAATGTATTCATTCATGAATACCAAATTGGATTGGTTTCTCTTTATTTCAAACAGCTTTTAATTTCTCCCCAGAAACTGTGTTGTGCTGAACACACACACTTTAATAGTCATTACTTTTTAAGAGTACTAATAGAAAAACAAGAAACTCAAGTTGTATTTTCTTCTCATGTACCATCTTTAGAAAGGCAACAGTTCAAATAGCAGAACTGTTAAATAAAATGTCACAAGAAAGATAATACAGACTTAGGGTTTTAGAACTCAGGGGGATTATAGAAATTAAAAAATAATCTTTCAATTTATAAGCATCAAATTAGGTCTGGAAAATTTCAGTTATAGAATAAATGAGAGCAAATCTTGCCCCTTTTAGAATTTAGAATCTAGAGTTGAAGAATTACTGACAAGTTGGGTATGGTGGCTCACTTCTGTCATCCTAGCACTTTGAGAGGCTGAGGTGGGTGGATTGCTTGAGCTTTGAAATTTGAGAATAGCCTGAGCAAGAATGAGAGACCCTGTCTCTACAGAAAAACTAGCTGGGCATCAGCTGGTGCTAGTCCCAGCTACTTAGGAGGCTGAGGCAAGAGGATGGCTTGAGTCCAAGAGTTTGAAGTTGTTATGAGCTATAATGATGCCATAGCACTCTACCCAGGCATAGAGTAAAACTCTCTCAAAAAAAAAAAAAAAAAATTTTTTTTTTCTTACCATCTTTGGTGACATGTATAACAAATAACCCTTCTTCATTTCCCAAAGCTATCCTTTCATGATCTATGTGAGACAGAAATATGAAACACTTTTATTAGGTAAAAGCCATGTAAAGCTAATAGAATAAAGCTTAAATAAATAAGCTAATAGAATAACAGATAATAAGAATATTTGGTTCATAAAAATGAAAATAAATAAATTTAAAAATCCAAATATAGCAATAATTTATACTATTTACATTTCCTTTTACATTACAGTAGTAAATATCTCATTTTTAAAAATAAAATAATCATTTAAAAATCTATAACCTATGAAAAGAAATTAATATTTATTCAATAAATGATTTTTAAAAAAGGAAAAGAAAAACCTAGCTTGTTAGTGCCTTGGGTACAGTTCCATTTCTTATTTTGGGAAAGGCATTTGCACTGACTCATTTAACTTTTTGGTGTTTACTGAAAAGTAACAAAAGAATTGGTTATGATGTAAGAATACAACAAAAATGTAAACCTCCAGGCATAGAAGGTGTGTCATTTGTTAAGGGCATTCTTTGTTACATATTCCATCTTATTTAAATTTCCCAGTAACTTTAGCAAGGTAAGTAGTATTTACATTTTACATGTAAAGCTCTACGAAACAAACTTATTCTAAGTCACACAAGCAACAAATATATCAGCAGGCTTATCTTTCACACTATTACTTTTCCAGAAGAAAATGTACTTAGTAAGTGTACTTACTCCTATAAAGATCTAATAAAGGATTCATTCATGTAATAAACATTTACTGAGCGTTTGAGATATAACACACAGTGTGGCGGACATCAGAGATTTCTAGACGAAAGCCAGTCCCTATTTACAAGGTAGATTAGTAAACATTTATGAAAATATGATAAATGTTGAAATTCATACCTATGATTGCAGCTGCCTGGGTTGTTTTAATGAGGGGTAGAGTGCTGTCATAAGCCTCCTTGGGAACATAGACTGAGCGGTCTCTGAACTTGTTTTTCTTCAAAATCTTATGTAGTTCACTCAGCACTCCCACCCACTTACTCCTCTCATTCTCACTATCTGCTAGCATCAGTATCGAACATTTGTTATTAGAAGCTGAGAGCTGGGAAGCTGTGACCTAGAACAATTTAATCAAATTCATGATATTAGAAAACACACACCCTTTAAGCTACTTTCATGACTATGCTAGCTTGCTGAGCACTCACCCATAAAACAAACACTCATTAAATGATACCTTTAAGGGAGTTGAGCTAGCATAAATCAGAGTAACTAGTTTTAGCTCTAGAACACAAGACAAAGCAAAGGTGGCATGTATCATTCGAAATGTTAGTATTATTTTCATTTTCCTTGCTATGAAAGTGTGAGTACACTATCACTAAAAATACATTACACATACTCATATAAGAGTAACAGCTAGGCGGTGCCTGTGGCTCAAAGTAGCAGGGCGCGGGCCACATATACAGGAGGTGGCCGGTTCAAACCCAGCCCCGGCCAAAAAAAAAAAAAAAAAATAGAATAACAGCTGACATTGTTGAGTGACTACTGAGCATTGAGAGCTCTAAGCACCTTATAACTCATTTAATCCTGTTAACACCTTCGCGAGATAGTACTGCCATTACTTCCTTATTGTACATAGGAAAAAACTGTGAGACAGAGAAATTAAATAATTTCTCCTAGGACTAGTAGGAGGAATTATAACTAGTAGTCTGGGATCCTGTGTCTTTGCTCTTAAGCACTATACCATACTGACTTTCAACTTGTTTCGAAAATTCAGAAGTGCTCAGAAATACTTACATTTTCTGTTATGTTATAGCAATAATTCCCATTATCATTATAGAAGATTAGATCACTTGAATTAGCATTTAAATGAAGTCTTATCATTACACAAACAGCATTCACAATAAGAACAGTTTTAAATTCTATATATGTAGGGTCCTTATTAAAAGGAATAGATAAAGGGGTTTCCATAGGCTCCTTTGGTGAGTGGGAGGAGACTAAATAGTTGTCAATCTGAGAACTGAGAGGCAACCTTCCATAGATGCTAGATTTATTGAAAAATACTAGATTTATTGAAAAATACAAAGCAGAGAGGCATAACAGGGCAGTAGTAATTTAAAAAATTTTTTTTAGCCTCTACTGTCTTAATTCACCAACTTAAGACGGCATTCTGGTAAAACAGCCTGTCCCTATGGAATTCCATTCTTCTTATTAAGAGGTGAAGTCTATTTTCCCTTCCCTTACAGCAGGGCTAACCTCATTCCTTTCTTTGATCAACATAGTGCAGAAGGGTTATTATGCCTTTTGGGGCTCAGTCCTTAAAAGGTCTGGGAACTTCTTTGGCTCTTTTAGAAGCCAGCCACAGAGAGCTCAGCCAGACCACCTAATGACTAGAGACTACAGGGAAAGAGTTCACAGAGGGAAGAACTGAGATCGCCCCCGCCAAGAACCAGGTCCAGGACTCTAGAGTTAAGGTTATTCAAACGTTCTGGCCCCAAATGAGCTGAATGCAGCCAACCCCATAAGAACTGTGCAGCTGATCCACAGAACAGTGAAAAATAATACGTTGTTGTTGGTTTAAACTACTAAGTTTTGGTGTGTTGTTACTGAAACACACTAATTTTTTTTAAATTTTTAAAGAGAGAAACTTTTACTTTTAAAAAACTTGAGAAACCTCACATATCCAATTTTCCATGTGGCAATATTTATTTATAAATTGAACTAAATATTCAATATTTAGGACTCAAAATATTACCTACAGAAACATTTTAGAAGCCATATATTCATGTTTACTACTAATCGTTCACTAATTTAAAGACTTACTTAGCACCAATTTTCTATATATTCAAGTACTAGATAATATGAAAAGTACGAATAAATACAAAATTTGGTTCTACTCATAGTAAGTTTACGATTTAGATAAGAGAGGCAAAACATACTTACTAAAAAAATAATTCAGTGATCAAATGTTTGCACACACTTACTCTGAATATACAGGGTATATCTTTTCGACTTGCATGAATAACATCAGAAGCTAAGACTGAACTCACAGAAAATTCTTCATCCCTGAATAAAAAGTGAAACATTAAAAGTTAGTATATGCAGATACATCTGTGTGGTTTGGAATGTATATCTAAATACCACATATGAAGCAATATGCAAAGGTTTTTTTTTTTTTTTTTTGCAGTTTTTGGGCCGGCGCCCTACCCCTTTGAGCCACAGGCGCTGCCCCCATTTTTTTTTTTTTTTTTTGAGACAGAGTCTCACTATGTCACATTGGGTAGAGTGCAGTGGTATCACAGCTCACAGCAACCTCAAACTCTTGGGCTTAAGTGATTCTCTTGCCTTAGCCTCCCAAGTAGCTGGGACTACAGGTCCCCACCACAATGCCTGGCTATTTTTTGGTTGTAATTGTCATTGTTGTTTGGCAGGTCCGGGCTGGATTTGAACCTGCCAGCTGCGGTGTATGTGGCTGGTGCCCTATCTGCTGAGCTACAGGCACCAAGCCAGCAATTTGCAAAGGTTAACTACACAAACAACTGAACTGAATTAATTTATTGAGACAGAGTCTCAGTTGCCCTGGGGTCGAGTGCCATAGTGTCATAGCTCACAGCAACCTCAAACCCTTGGGCTCACATGATCCTCTTGCCTCAGCCTCTCAAGTAACTGGGACAATAGGCTCCTGCCAAAAGGCCCAGCTATACATTTTTTTTTTTTTTTTTTAGAGATGAGGTCTCACTCTTGCTCAGGCTGCTCTTGAACTCCTGAGCTCAAGCAATCTGCCAGCCTCGGCTTCTCAGAATGCTGGGATTACAGGCATGAACTACGCCTGGCCTCAAACTGAATTTTTAAAAAAATTTACTTTCCGGGAAGACTTCCGACTTGGGCCTTTTCCTTTGCCAGAAGGTCTGGTGCTTCTTTATCTTCTGTATTCCTTTCTGTCTCTTTTTTACTCATCTGTATTCTTAGTTGTCTAATAAAATCCTATCTTACCACTGGAAAAAAAATTTAATTTCCCCCTCCTTGCAATTAATAGTACCAAAAGTAATTTATCAAGAATAACTTAACAGTGGTATGTTATATAAGAGCTAGAAATCATTTCTGGGCTCACCCAAAGTCCTAAGTACAGTATACATGAAGAACTGGGATTTGAACTCTGATAGATCTCCAGAGTCAAGTGCCTCTCTTGCCTCACATAATAAATCCGAAATGCTCTCAACCCATCTTATCTGACATATATTGTTCCTTCAACCACTCAAACAGATTTCCTCCATAATAATTTATGTTTTGTGATTTCCTTAGTTTTGTTATTGGTACCATCATTCCCTTGGTCTCCAAGGCTTGGTGCCCTCATCCTCTTTTTGATTCTGCCTGCTATCTTAATTATTAGCAGGTTCTGTCAGATGTCCTTTGTTGATATTTTTCTTTCTTTTTTTTTTTTTTAAGGATTAAACAGTAAATTTATTTTTTTAATTGTAACAAATATAGCCCAATATTTTAATCTTCTCTTAATTTTGGGGGTTCCCATTGGGAACAGTGTCCTTTAGTTCTTTTTGAAATTCTTTTTAGGAATTTTCTTTTAAGGTTATAGTTCTCATAAAAAATCTATTTTCTATGCTTTACCTCTTAGGACTATAAATAGAACAAAAGGACATGGATAAGAGAATTAGCTAGTGATCACCAGTTATTCTAAATAGTCCCTAGAGCTTAAATTCTCTCCATCTATCAGATGCCTAACTTTTCCAGGAAGAAGTCCCAAGGTTCCATGATCATAAATATATTTATAACACTTTATCATTATTCATTAAAAAGTAGATATTTATAAAGAAAAATAAATAAAATACAAACCAAAAATTCTAAATCAGAATAACTTCAATGGGGGTGAATAGCAAAGTCATTTTGATTGCCTTATTGAGAGTATCCTACCATAATCTAAGAGTTGATAAATTTTAGTCAAAGAGTAGATAATTTGACAGTTAACAACCTAGTTATTTATGCTGTAAAAATTTCTTACACCTATCCCATCATATTCCATACTTGTGGGGAAAGATAATGTGTTTGAGATGCTGGTGTGAAATGCCAGCGTGAGGCATAGCTGGAAATTGTGGTTTTGAGTAATGGACAATGTATCTGAATTAGAGATACACAGTTGGGAGTTGTCAATGCAGAGGTGATGGCTGAAGCTACGGGAGTAAATAATACCATGCAGGGGCAGTCAGGAGTCAGGAGTCAGAAGAGGGAAACGGGAGCACTCCACGGGACAGGGGAAGAAACTTAAAAATGAGACCAGAAACATTCATAAGATGTACTTATGGAATCATTATGTCATCAAAGAGCTCATCTGATTTTGAGATTTTTATTTTCTTTCCTCACATTATAATTATATTCTAAACCTTTAGGTGACCTAAACCTCACACATTAGGCCTCCATTACCCAGTTATCTTTAAACTAGTCTTTTGAACTCAAACACCAACTTCTTTTCCGTTACTCCTAGCTCCACTCAACAAACATACCAACCTATTCTATAACTACACTTTGTTTCTTATTTTTATTATGTTACCATATCAATATTAGTAAATTAGACAATTAATATAAAATTACATTTAAATGAACAATGCCAATATAATTTTTTAAAAATCAGAAAAATGTTAATTCCTATGCTGTAATGATAGAAATACTTTAAGCTTGGAAAGCTTACCTCATGTCAATCACCTGACTAATGACAACACCGGGCTGCGACGCTTTGCCTTCAGCAATATCGTACAGAAAGAGCTTGAAGTCACAAACGACAGCCAGGGCTCTCTGCCATCCTTTCTTCACTCCAGCTGGTTTAGGGATCTTAGTTTTGTTTTAGACAAGCAAACAAACAAGAACTCAAATGAAAATGACCAAAAGGGCTCCTTTAATAACATATGTAAGTGCATGGTGAAACCTTAAGGATAATGTACGATCTTGTCAGTCTGCAACTTTGGTTGGTAAAGTAGCAATGGGGCCCATTATCATAAGAGAAAACATGAGCACACACTCGTCAAACACTGACTTTCATTCTCAAAAATTTTTAGGTGACACCACTAAATTTCACTAGTAGTTTATTAAAATAAATTTATTAAACATTTTCATTCTAAAAATAGTATAATTAAATTTGGTAATAAAACGAAATCCAGCTTATATTATAAATTTTACCCAAGATAACAAGATTATACCTTGATAATCTCATAATTCATAACCGTATGCTACCTCTCTGGCAAGAACAGTTGCCAAAGATTCCTTTATAGAGATTGTAACATCGGTTCATCATGAGATCGGTTCATCTCAATACAGAAAAGTTTGAGACATTTTAGAACTTATTTCCAAGTAATAGGTTTTTGTTTTCAAATCATTACTCTAGATGAAATAAAGTTATTAGATCAATTTCATTCATTTAGTTTTCAAAGTGACTGCATTTTAATTCATTAATAAACCTGAAGAGATTAATCTAAACCTAACTTAATCATACTTACTCTGACATGACCTTCATACGCTGTTCCTATTCCTTTCTGTGGATCTATACCCAGGGGACCTTTTGTCTGTTCAGGAGGAACTGGACAAGCAGTTGGAGCTTTGTTTACACAAGTTATATGACATGAGAATCCACACACTTATGGAGAGAAAAAAATGTTTGGTAAAAATTCATTTTAGCAAAAAGAAAATATACAAATTCACTGAGAACTCACTGCATGCAATGTGTTGTTATATGAAATCTTTAATTTTATTTTAAATAATCGTTTTGGTATTTAGGGAACTGATTCAATTGTTTACCAATAAGAATTTCAATGATAATAGTAATTTTTTTAGTACATGTAATGCTGTTATTCTGGGTTAACACTAGTGATCTAAAGGAGAAACAATCAGATAGAAAAAACATGACTTTGTGAATAAGAGGATTGATGTAAACTTAGAATTTCTAAGAAAGTGGTTTCTGAAGTTCTTTCTAGCTCTTTGTTCCACTACAACTTGGTATTAGCCCTGAAATTGCTATTGCACGGGTCACCCGTGGACATTAAGCTACCTGAAATCTTTGCTAAATTTGACAAACTTTACCAATTCGTCTTGAAAATGGAATTTTCCATGATTAAAAAGGTGCAAATTAAGGGTAAATTTTAGAAATTAATGTTATTATGTATAATTAAACTACTACTAAGATAATAATAAATAACTCTATTAAATTGTTTTTTAAATTTTCTCTAGCAATGTAGGAGATGGACAGTTATTATCCCTTTGTTACATACGACTTGCCTAGGGTCACAGCACCCGTAAGTGGCAGGACTGGAATTCAAACCCAGGCCGTCTGGTTCAGACTTGCATACCTAACTACTAACAATATTTATTGCCATGATATGTGTATTTGACACTCACATGGTAAACTTGAGATTCTAAGACAAGATGATTAATAAAAATAAACTTGCAAGTTTCACTGAGACTTGGTGAGAATTAAAGGTGAAAATATTTAAGACAAACAAGCTTGTTGGGACAGGTTATAGACTAAGATTATCCATGTAGACAACTCCTGCTCTAACAGTGGATCCTACAGAATATCGAGGAACAAACAAGAGAGGAACTAAGAAGATATTAATGTAGAAATACATACACACAGGGGAAATGGATTATAGGTTACCTTTATGAAGCCAAAACAAAGGTGAGATGGCCTAGTATTAACTGTTTAAAACTATCCAATGTCTCAATTCATTTTTTTTCTGATTTATTTTTAAGTGGATTATTTAACAAGTTATTTGCTTTACTAACAGGCAAACATCTCTCCTCCAAAGGGCAGTGGAAATAACAAAATAAGTATCCTATGCTGGATCTCATTCCAATCAACCAGAAGGAAATAAAAATGACAGCAGTCTTTAGAAGCTGTAACCATATTATCATAAATTTATGAAAGCCTGCCAGTCAAATGCTGGGTCCCCTGCAGCTGTGTGTCTCAACAGCTTCATAAAACAAGCTTCAAAGGACTTAAAGAAAAGATAGGCATGGTTTTTTGGCATAAGAATCTAGAAGGGGTGGCACCCATAACTCAGTGGGTAGGGTGCTGGCAGGTTTGAACCCAGCCCGGGCCTGCTAAAACAATGACACCTGGAACAAAAAAAAAAAAAAAAAAAAAAAAATAGCTGGGCGTTGTGGCAGGTGCCTGTAGTTCTAGCTGAAGCAAGAAAATCACTTATGTCCAAGAGATTGACACCATGGCACTCTACCAAGGGCAACACAGTGAGACTCTGGTTCATTAAAAAAGAATCTAGAAGGGCAGAAAGAGACTCTGGGGGAGAGCTCCAAAATTCCTACTATGGAATTGGAAATAATTGTGATGCATAAAAAATGACAAAGGACCAAAAGCGAGAGAGCTGCATAGGGTTCCTTCTGATAAATAGATTTTAAAATGAAACACAAGTACAGGCTAAGTTTCAAAACGAGATGAAGCTTGAAAACTGTAAGTTTCTCCTTTGGCTTCAGTCACACCTTCCTGGTCAATGAGATGGGCTATTCCTTCAAAATTCCTTGGTTTTCTTTCCTTTTGCCTTCCCTTAACTGTTTCCCACGCCTCTGGCATCTTGCTCTCTCTTCAATCTACCTGTGCTTCCTGGGTAGTGCGGCTCATATTTATGACTTCATATATTAATAAATCTAAAATTTCTACTTTTTAACCCTCAGCATTTTCTTTGGCTCTAAGTCCACTAACAGACTAGTTAAAATAATGTAACCTGGATCTCTCACTTTAGTTGTAAGAACTAACCAAACATAAAATGCACTGCCTTAAGATGCTATTAATTATCCTTAACTTTGAGCTTAACTCAAAGTAGCCAATATAGCCTAGCTATGAGTATATCACAAAGGGGACAAATGCATCTGATGGGGACTGACTGCATTCCCTCTAAGGTCCCTTCCAACCCTAGGAGTGGAAGAGCAGTACTGGGAATGGAAACCAGTATTAAAATCTGAATTAGCAAGTATCTTCTTGTCTTTTGAACAAGATAAACCAGCAAATCATATAAAGTGCTATGGTAGTAACAAGTATCATTTGATTTTTTAAAAAGTACATTTCCCAAAAACTAACAAATTAATAATATCTACCATTATTTTCATTTTCATTTCAGAGGTCCTAGGAAAAATAAAGAGGTGCCAAAACAAATATACATACTTAGTTTTCTGTTCAAATGACCCCCTTCTCCCTCAACTCTCAGAATGTGAGCTCCGTAAGGGCAGGATCTTTGTCTTTCCCCCAGTCTACTACTATACTCCCAGTGCCTAGGAGCACAGAGAGGCATTCTATAAATATGTAATGAATATCAAAGAACGGGTAGGGAAAACATCTTTGAGGCACACTGGCAGACATTTAATATTTCTTAGAAGTTACCACAGTGCCTACTTTTTTTTGAGGCAGAGTCTCAAGCTGTCACCCTGGGTAGAGTGCCGTGGCATCACAGCTCACAGCAACCTCAAACTCTTGGGCTTAAGTGATTCTCTTGCTTCAGCCTCCCAAGTAGCTGGGACTACAACCAATGCCCAGCTATTTTTTGGTTGTAGTTGTCATTGTTGTTTTAGCTGGCCTGGGCTGGGTTGGAACCCGCCAGCCTCGGTGCATGTGGCCAGTGCCCCACTGACTGAGCTACGGATGCTGCCCACACTGCCAACTTTTTAATAATAATTTTTCTAATATATTAAGTTAAAATTAATAGATTCAAGGATAACTTCCATCATATAGGTTAACAGATTTTTTTGACAACAAATGCACCTGAATAATGAAACAAAGATGACCAAAACATTTAAATGTATCTCCCCTAAAAAATGTTTCTAGGGAACATCTATCTGTCCAGTTTCTCTAACATTCAATGTGCTTAGTTTATTGCTTTTAATCCTGTTATGCAAATAAAAGAAAATTATTAAGTAAAGCAAACAAATGAACAAACACTTATATGCCTTTTAAAGAGAATAAAGTTATTTGATTGCAATTTTGATAGTAAATGTTAGGATTCTACAGTCACATTTTCTTTCCATTTTGTTCTTACCTTCACACGAACAGCCCTGTCTTATCAAACCCACCATCAAAGAGGTACACTGATGACATTTTGTAGGAATAGTAAAAGATTTTACGAAAAACTGGTGAGTCTTGCGCTGCAAAACAAATTGATAAAGTATATGCTTTGATTATTCAAATGATTTTCCATGAGTCACTATCTTCTAGAATGTTTTTAAATAAAGTTTAATGAATTCTTTCCATTTCTCATCATATCTTACAGTTTATACTCTTTAAATATTTTTAGGCAATATTGAGCTGGAATAAACTGACATAATATAAGAAGTTAAATGATAATAAATTGCTCCTAAATGCTATTTGGAAAGAATACAATATAAACTGTAGCTTTTGTTTAGTTCACAAATCTTGGCTTCAGGATTTTTAAAAATTCTCCAAATTTTTCTTCAGCAAAAAATTAAGTGAAACTTGGCATGTATACTTTGTACACACCTATACAAATAGAGAATTTCAATATGCTTTGTATCTTCTGAGGAAGAACAAAAAGGTAATTTAAAATTCTTATTTCTACCATAAACAAAAAGGTAATTTAAAATTCTTATTTCTACCATAAAGAAATAAGAATTCTTTTATTTTCTGGGACCAAAAGCAAATAATCTATTTCACAAATCTGCTTCCTTCATGGAAGAAGGCAGTATTATGCTTGAGCAGATATAAATGCACACATAAGAAACAGATGGCAGCCTCAAATTTCTTAATAAAAACCCAGTGCAGTCCTTGAAGTCTTTTTTTTTTTTTTTTGCAGAGACAGAGTCTCATTTTACCACCCTGGGTAGAGTGCCATGACGTCACAGGACTCACAGCAACCTCCAGCTATTGGGCTTCCGCGATTCTCCTGCCTCAGCCTCCCGAGCAGCTGGGACTACAGGTGCCTGCCACAATGACTGACTATTTTTTTGTTGCAGTTGGCTGGGGCCAGGTCTTGAACCCGCCACCCTCGGCATATGGGGCCGGTGCCCTACCCACTGGCCTGGTCCTCTAAGTCTTGTCTGATTCACGTGATGGTAAGCCGATGTAGACTTTACCTCTCTGAAATACTTCCTTCTTCTTTAAATTAACTCTTAAGCATGTTTTAACAATAAATGAATTATAACAAATAATCATTGCTTCATTCTGCTGTGTGAACTTTAGAACAAATTACTTAATTCTTGTCTTTCACTTTCCTCAGGTATAAAACCAGATCGATAATAATATCTACTTCATGGGGGTGGTTCGATAAATATTAATATGAACGCAGCCTTTCAAACAGTGCCCAGTACATAGTAAGTATTCAAAATAGGTTTTCCTTTTTTTTTTCTTTTTCCAAGATGGTTTCACTCTGTTGCTGGGGAAGAGTGCCATCGTATCATCATAGCTCACTGGATCCTCAAACAACTGGGCTCAGGTGTTTCTCCCACGTAACTGGGACTACAGAAGCACGCTACCACACCTAGCTAATTTTACTATTTTTTTTTTAAAGAGATGGGTTCTAGCTATGTTGCTCAGGTTGGTCTCAAAGTCCTGGGCTCAAGTGATCCTCCCACTTTGGCTTCCCAAAGTGCTAGGATTACCAATGTGAACCTCTGCACCTGGCCCTATTTCTTTATAAAAACAAGTACCTGTGGCTCAGTGAGTAGGGCGCCGGCCCCATATACCGAGGGTGGCGGGTTCAAACCTGGCCCCAGCCAAACTGCAAAAAAAAAAATAGCTGGGTGTTGTGGTGGGCGCCTATAGTCCCAGCTACTCGGGAGGCTGAGGCAAGGGAATTGTCTAAGCCCAAGAGCTGGAGGTTGCTGTGAGCTGTGATGCCACAGCACTCTACCAAGGACGACAAAGTGAGACTCTGTCTCTAAAAAAAATAAATAAAAAACAAGTTTGGCTAATTATTTTACTTTTGTATGTGTGATTGATTTAAACTAGTAAGAACTCTATTCCATAATCCAATAAAATGCAAATACTAATTAAAATAGTTATGAAGTAGTATTTATTTCAATTGAGACTAATACAGAGGGTGCCCCAAAAATGTACACACATTTTAAGAAAGGAAAAAACTGTATTAAATTTGTAATACGCAAGTCACATTTGACTTCTGCAATTACAAGAGGTGCTCAACATGACCTGTATTCATCTTTTGTTATCAGTATATGTTGAATATTACAATTTTAATATTTTTTTCTTTCTTAAAATGTGTACACTTTTTTTGGCATCTTCTCCATATTAACAAAAAACTAAAGGAAATATTTTAAGTTTTAAAATAAGTTCTGTTCTCTTCAATTGGGATATGTGATTCATACACCACAAAAGAAGTTAACAAAAATCAAGAGGAGAGAAGCAGATTATCTTTCCACACAGAATGATCTGACTACCTGCATTAGTTAGGGAATGGGGTAAGATCCTCCAATGTAGAGGGATCCCTCAAACTTCTATTCTACAAGTTCCTCAGGATCTTTGGCTAGTTTCAAAGCAGCACTGGGATTTGACTGTAAGTAGAACAGTAACTTATTATTAACACTCACTCTGTAATTGCTCTGATAGCTCCTGAGCATCAATCAAGGTGCAGACGTGGTACAGGACTTTACACGCATCATATCATTTGATGGAAATGATATCCCTGGAGAGATAGGTATCATTTCCCTATACAGATGAAGGAACATTTTCTCTGTCTCCTGTATACTATTTTTAATTTTTGAGATATTAAGAGTAAATTTTCTAGTGCTAACTTTTTAATTATCCAAAATACAGTAATGCAAAAGATATAAAGTTAGTTGACTAACTGGTTCTAGAGGCTTGTACTATAACTGGAAGAAAAATTAATCAATTGCTCAAAGTAACTTCGTATTTTTTTATCTCATAAAGGATAACAAGATACATCTGAAACAGCAGCAATAAAACTGTGACTATGACAAATTTAATAGTAATTCTTCACAATATTTGATAAATTGCTCAAAAACATACTTATATAATTTTTTCTGTCAGACATGTATTAGGATGTCACAACTCTGGGAATGGTAGATTAAAAAACAGAACAACATAAGGTTTTGGAAGAGAGGTAACTTTAGGTGACCAATCACCCAACTGGTAGGTGCTAGCTGAATTACAGGAACAAGCCTATTCTGCTATGTTTTGATTTGAGACATTATCTGTTCACTTTCTGTTAGGGCAGAGAATGAATACCTTTATACGTATTCCCTCCTCTTCCCTTCATTTTCCCAATATTATCATAGCATAGTTTGGGGTAAAAATTTATATTTAATATTTAAGTTATTAAGACTTTTTAAAATCATTAACCACTAGTAAAAAGTACACTCCTTGTTCTACAATTTTTTTTTATTTTTATAAAATAGTACCCCCCCTTTACTTTTCTGTGTCCCTATCACTAAATCATCTCACACTCTCCAAAAAACTGTAAAATCTCCTTGATTCTATTTATCACATAGTCATACACATCAGCAAGGAGGTCTTTCAGAACCCCTCCCCTTTTCTATCAATCTGGAGTCGTTGTTTAGCTGGCCCAGGCCAGGTTCAAACCCACCACCCTCGGTGTACGTGACCGGCGCCGTAACAAGTGTACTACGGGTGCTGAGCCTAGTATCTTCATTTTTTGATGAGAAAATAGAAATAAAGAAAAAGTAAGTAACTTTTTCAATCTTACATAGTTATGTGGTGAATCTGGAATTCCATTTAATTTAGAAAGTTTGGCTAGGAATTTACCATGTTAACCACCAGGCTATCCTGTCTCTATACTTTCTCCCAAGACAAGACAAAGACATTAACATATTCACCTCATCTATCCGTATATCCACTTCCATTGCCTTTTTATTTAGATTAGTTCTCAACTGTTGTGAATATACATTTCCTTTTTCTTTGGTATTTGTGTGAAGAATCATTGCGTTTATACACCACAGTTAAGTCTTCTAAGATACCCATTCACACTATGTTTTCTCAAATCTCTCCTACTGGCCTCTTGGCTTTATGTCTCTTCTTGGTAAAGAACTTCCTGAGTATTTTCAAAAGTTTTTATATATTTGAGAATATTTTAAACTTGCTCTTATATTTAAGTACACCTGGGTTCAAATTAGATTTAACACTTCAAACATATTTCTCAATTGTTTTCTTATAATATTGCTGTCGAGAAGCTTGAAATCCATCTGATCTTTGTTCTTCTATACGAATAATTTTCTCTTTCTCTTTGAAAGCTATTCGGATTTTCTCTTATCTATAACAGCCTTATATGTTACTCTAAAGTTTCTGGGTGTGAGTTTTTCTTGTCTATTCCCATTAGCACTTAAGGATGTCTTCTAGAATGAGGCTTTTCATCTTTAATTTGGGGAAATTTTAAGTTATTTTTCTTTAAATATTTCCCTATTATTTTCTTTTCTTTTGAAAATCCTCTATACAGATATTAACACCATATCTGTCATATATCTTAACTTTCATATTTTCCATCTTCTTCCCACTTATTTTTCTGCTATGCAGTCAAATCCATTCTGCTTATTCTATTAAAGCCATTTATCGAGTTATTTCAGTAATTATATTTTCATATCAAGTATTCCCAACTTATTTTTCTTCACAACTGCCTTATCCTACACCAGGTTACCAACATTCTTCTTGTTTCTTTAAGGATTTTATTGTATTTGCTTTAAATTCAAGTTCTATCTGACCTCAAAACTTTGCTTTATCTGGGCCTACGTTAGTTTTTCTTTTTTTTTTTTAATATTTTTTGCATACTTTATCAGTTTTTCAGATCCACTGACCTCTTTCTCATTCTGTGGATGATTCAAGGATTATGTTCTGGAGAGGCAGCTCTTTTCAGTTTTCCAGTTTCTGGAATTTCTTGGCAGGAATTGGAGATAAGCAACTAAATCTCTGTGTTCTACCATATGTCTTAATAACATGTTAGTCATAGTCATGTGAAATAGAATGGGAAAAAAAGAATCCACTTGAAATTTTCACTGAACATTTCTCTGTCTCAGTGGTTTACATCCTTAATCTCAATTGATGCATAGAATAAGAAGTAGTACTTAGCAGAATTTAAGAAAACGAAGAAAAAAAAATTTGTACACTTCTCTTTCTACCTTTCTCAATGGTGATTACTTCTATTCATATAGAATTTATTTTCTTTCCAAGCTTTTATGTTTTAACTTTGAAGAAACCAGTATCAAAAAATCACAGCAAATACACAAAACAGAAGAAATCCACTCTTTTTTAAAAATACACTATAACTAGCTTGAGTACCTTGGGTGGAAAGCCCGTTGAACCAGGACATCCCTTTTTCTTTAAAGTTGGTGTGTGAACTGGAAGTGGAGTTGAGTCTACAATCTGAACCCAGGGGCAAAAAAGGAAATAAATGTCATGAAACAATCTATTTCAAATATAACTCAAAAGATACCAAAGTAAATAAAAGCAAACAAAACAAAACACAATAAGGCAATTGTGCAATAAGGCAAAAAACTTCTACTAATCAATAAAAAAACTCAATAAAACTAAAATTCTCAGTGTTAAAAACTTAAATTTCTGCCTGCAAATCTACCAATGAAATATTTGTTCACTTACTGAAAATTATTTAAGTTTGTAAATTTATTGAATAAAAATAATTTGGAGAAGAAAATTTATAAAAGAAAACAAAAAAGTCATAGCATGTAACCTACATAAAAATGAGGATATTGATTTTCTCTTTTTTATTTTCTGTATTAATTCTGAAAAGTATCTGAAAGAGTTTTTAAGCAAGATTTATAGTAAAAATTGAAGATTTTTTTAACTACTCAACTTCCAAATATAGAACATATATTTCATACACTAACACAGCTCTGTGAATTTGAATGCACAGATATAAAGATGGAGGTTAACGGATTTTTTTGTTCAGAAATTAATTTCCAAAGAAAGGAGTTAGATTGTTTAATATCTTTTGGAATTTTGAACTTAATACAAATTTAGTTAAAAACAATGTCTTTATTAGTTAGCTACGTATTAAATAAAATATAGTATCTTTTCATGAGGCATTACTGTATGACTTTTCTTCAAATGAAAGGAACTAAGATTTTATTGGATATTACTGGGGGACCAAAAGAGCCACTGCTTAATTAGCAAAATATAAGAGAAGACATAAAGAATAATTGCCTTTTATAGGATGCCAAGCAAGAAAATAAGAGGAAAAAGCTAGCCCTTATGTAAGATTAAAGAATATTTTAAAGTGTTCAGAGAAAAATAGATGGTGTCACTTTGCCTTTTTTACGTATCACCTCCAAATTTAAAAATTTTATATGTACTACAGCCTCAAAGTGAAATTCAGTTGACTTTCTCCATGTTTTCTATTTGTGAGTTTAGCTCTAATTTTAATTCTATTAATTTTAAACAGCTTGAAAAGGTTTTACAATCAATTTACAATTTAAGATGTGAAAAGATAAATCTAAATGATAAAAGAACAATGAATTGAGGATTGCTAAAGGTGTGCAGAAGTTGAGAATCTGAAAATTAAAATGATCATTAAAAAAAGAACAATGAAAATTTATATTAAAGTTAATAAAAATAATAGGAAACAAAATTGTCATTAGAATTTACATAGAAGGTTCAAGAGAAGTTACAAGAATTAAAGAGTCGCAAAGGCGCTGGATACAAGATCAACAGAGTTAATGAAGACTGGCAAGGCCTAATAAGAAAATTTATTTTGGAAGGATCCCACTTACCATTGCAACAAAAGATTTAAGGTTCCTAGGAACAAATTTAATAAGCAATATGGAGTACATTGAAAATAATAAAACTTTACGAAAGGATGTACAAGAATATCTAACTAATATGTATACCATGGTGATAGACCGCAATACCCAGTATCATGAAGATGACATTCTCCTCAAATAAATCTATAAATTCAATGCAATTCCAATCAAAAACCTTACAAGGAACTTGATATGCTGATCCTAAAAGTAATACGAAAAAGTAAAGGGTCAAGAAAAATAGATGAAGAATAAGGTAGGTGGGGATGGCTCACCATAACAGGGATCAGGAATTATTTTAGAGCTATAGCCATTAAGACAATTCCATGTCAGGGTGAGGGTAACAAAAAGAACAATGGAAGAGAATAGAGAAGCCCTGAGCAGGCCCAAACATACAAAGCAGAGACAGCATCACACATCAACAGGCAAATATAGGGGAGTCAGCTGTTCAAATGGAAAAAAGAGATCAGAACTCTCCATTTCCCATTACATAATACATAATAGTAACTTTGAGTTTGATTAAGGTTCTAAGCATGTAAAAACAAAATTTAAAAACTTCTAGAAGAAAATATGAAAGAAAGATAATCATCATAATCGCTGCATGGGGAAGAACTGCCTTAAAAAGACACAAAAAGCAGAAGTCATAAAGGAAATGATTGATAAATCAAAACTTTTGCAAGACAAAATAATACCAAAAATAAAACAAAAATAAGCCACAGACTGGGGAAAAAAAAATCTGCAATGCATATAGCTAGTAAAGAATTAGTATCTGGAATATATAAAGAACAAAGAACACTTAAATAATAGGAAAAATAATTCAACAGGACAATAGACAAAGGACATGAACAAGCAGATCATCCATCATCAACAAACATATGAAAGATGCTAAATAACACTAGCAATGCAAGTTAAAACAGAAATGCCACTTCACATCCGGCAAACTGGCCAAAGTTAAGGTCTGATAATACCAAGGGTTGGCAAAGATGTCGGGAAAAGGGGGAACTCTCATACACTCCTGGTGAGAGTCAAAACTGGTCCAACCACTGCAAAAAACAATTTAGCAAGAGCTAGTTAAAGTTGAAAATACATGTATCACATAACTCAGTAATTCCACCTCTAAGTTTATATGTTAAACTAACCCTGAACGTTTGCAAAAGTACATAGACATTAGGATGTTCGCTTCAGAACTGACTGTAATAACAAAAAATTGGAAACAAATATCCAGCATAGGAGAATGGATAGCTGTGGTTTGATCACACAATGTAACATTATGCAGCAATTATGAATGAACTTAATGAACACGTATCTGTATGATAAACCTGAAAAGCATACTTTTGAATGAAAAAAGTTACAGAAGGATACAGGTAACATTTGTGTAAATTTTAAACACTCAATAAGCATCTCCATATATCATTTATGGATACAAATGAAATAAACATGTACAATCAAAGGAGGGGAAGATGCGAGCCAGCTTTAGGATAGTTAGATATATCTGGGAGAGTAGAGAGGGGAATGGTACAGGGGAGGCTGTTTCAAATTTTTTTTTGAATAAAAATCTGAAAAAAAAAAAAAAAAAGAAGCAAATGTTCTTATCTGTTAAATCTGTAGGTGATAGTTAAAGGGGCATTTATCATATTCTCTACATGCTTAAAATATTTAATCACTAAAATAAAAATACATAAACCCCAAATATTAAGACAATTATAATGAAGAAACCCAAGAGTTTCATTAACTTAGCTCATTTGGAAGAGTCTACCACAGGATTGGAAAAAACAAGTCAGAATCTGACTAAAACTCGTATTTCACTTCGGATACTTTTTCAGATTGAACTATTAGTTTCTGTTAGAATGTTAGACACAGTTCTAGAGATTAAAAAATGAAAATGAAGGAGGTCTGGCTGACCTGTGATGCTGAGTAAAGAAGCAGAACTGCGCTCTGCAGCAAGGTGGCATGAACCGGGGTATACTATTCTAACCTGCAGAGGAAATGCTCTCTTGAGGAAGTGAACCAACTGGTATTCAGTGTAAACACAACACAGTTTCTCATACTATTAAAAGGCATGATTTATCATAGTTGAATGCCAATTACTGCTTAAGCAGCTGCCAGCAATGACAATTTTATTTTTCAGCTCTACTTATGATACATGCATTAATTGTATCATGGCTTCTTAAATTTATTAGAAGAATTAAATTCTGAGAATGGCCCCCATACTGCCACATGCCTACAAAGTTTGTATATAATTCCAAAATTCACATAATTCTATCCTCTGTTTTACACAGTTCCCTAATTAAAATAAAGATTGCCTTTACATATATATACACACACACATACATATAAAAAATATATATATAGAGAGAGAGAGAGAGTATTTCAGGTTGAATATTTGAGGGCAATTTTCTACTTTAGTTTTCTACTTTCATCTATATTATCAATTAAATGTAGTAATTTCCAATAGACTGTAACTTATTATGTAACACATCTGACTAAGACAGATATCACTTGTTTTTTTCAATTCCTTCTTTCCTGACACACGTGAAAAGTTAGGGAGCAAGGCTGCTCCAATGAGGCACCTTAACTGGCTCAGCTTCACTAGATGTGGAAGGAGATGTGGACCTTGACTGGATGTAAAACTTGATGCTCGAGTTCCATACATATGTGTTCTCAACGGGATCAGTCTAGGAAAATAAGTCAGGAAAAACAAAACCCAAGAAATCACTTTTAAACAATGTGCAGCTCACAGTAAATTTCTGTAAGTCATGATCATGATAACATTTCTTAAGAAAGGAGGATGACAAACTTTAACTTGCATATTCCTGTTGGGGTGTGTCAACACACAAAAGCATGAGCTTCAATACACGTAAGGCTTAAGACAGCAGTGGTGAACGAAAGGCTCCTTCCCAATCTCCACGGTTGACCTTTTAGCCTGAGGCACTGGTCTCTATTTGTAATCCACATAGAACTTTATCTTTCACAAAATAAGTCACATATGTGAAACACATGCAAAATACTTAATAGAGATATATTCTACAGACAAGAAGATAATTTTGTCCTAGACAAGAATTAAATTTGGTCTCTTACAAGTCATTTATTGAAGGTAAAAGAAACTAACCTGTCAGTTTTGTGCTTCTCACTACCACAAATCTCCTTTCTATTTTGCCGCAGTAGAAATACCAGAACTTAAATCCAGTGGCACCCTTTTAAGCCAACTATGTTTAGAAATTAAAAGTACTCTAGGTTAAAATTTAGCATAAAAGATCTTACAAACCACACTGATTTTCAGTTTAGCAATTTTCAGAATTACTAAAATTGAGTTTTTAAAAGGAAAGAACAATTAAGGCAATTTGGAAAGGAAGCTAGAGAACTTGTTTTGAATGTGGTCTACAGCAAGAATAATGCTTAGACCCGAAGTTACAAATCAGTAAAAAGAGCATCAGCTTAAGGATTTTAAATACGAACTTAAATTTTCCTTTTTTACTGTTATGACTACTGTTAGGTGGCAGACATGATAACAGATAATGAATACATAATGTACCCCTTAGAACCGCCACCAAGGAAAGATTCAGGTACAGTCATGAGAATGTTTTGACAAAGTAGAATTAATAGAACAATTGATTAAAATAATAATGGACCTTGTACTCAAAACTAAGTAAACAAAATCTCTTTAGAATTCTGTGCTGAATGTTAAATGATTCAGAATGGGAATACTTGGAAAAAGGATTTCCCTAGAAATTCGCTTTTGAGGTCTATTTTTATCTCAACAGAACTCTAGGCACATAGCTTCAATCTCTAAGGGATTTTCTCAATTTAGGGCCATTTTCCCACCTATAATTAATATATACTGTTAATGGACTTATGATATGTTAAATACGTAGAAAACAGTCAATTTCCATTCAATGTGGGAAATTTGAAAATCTGGCAGGTATGTGGGAGGGACAGATCAGTAGGCTGGAGACACTACCGTGGACCTTTACAGGTGCCCAAATGCAACCTCCCAGGAGGGGGGTCATGCACAGGTTACTCTGGAAACCCACAAGGCAAGGCCAACACAGTTACTACCAGGCCTTAAACCCGTAATTACTGAATTTTGAAAAAGTGAGAAGAAGGGTCTCAGTGAGGGAATCTAGGAGACTTGGAGCAACAGATTATTTATCAACTGCTAGGAAAGTACTTCAACATTTTAAAAACTGGAACTACTGAACTAAAGCTTTCCAGCTAGGTTTTAGCTCTGTATGTGTGATGTGGCTGATTTCATAAAACTATTATACCTTGTGAAACTGGACAGCCAGGCCTGAATCTCCTCTTGACTCCAAATTCAGCACTTTGTCAGACCACAGGCTTCTCCACAGCAGAGGCACTCAAAGTAATTTAATAATTATGGAGACTGAGTTATATCATCTCATTTCCTAACAGTGAATTTTGTTTTGGGGTTATTTCTTTGTGGGTGTGTGTATAGGTGTTTACACATTTAGTTTTAGTGTAACAAAATAACTTGTACACTTTTAATGCTGAAAACTGAGTATCATCATTCCTTTCAAGAAAAACAAAAAAGAAAATTTAAAAATAAACAGGAACAAAATTACAATAGAGAATATCAATTTCAGGTAAGATCCTACTAGTCTGCTGATTCTTTCATCAAGTGGCAGGGATCAAGTCATCATTAGAACAGAATTTATTTTAAAAGTTCCATCTTAAACTGCAAGGATATTTGTCAAACATCACAAACATACCAAAAGAAAAGCCACGGTGAGGTGAATTTTGACTAAGAGGAGAGTAAAAGAAGAAAATAGGACTCAAGACAATTTTGCCCAGTTAACAGTTTAATTCAGGGTAACCAGTTTAAATTATTAATCTGAACTGGGCAGTAAATAAAGCAGAAATGTCTTTTATGTTCTAAAAATCTACTTTTAATTTCCTAAGATTATATAAATTGCAAGGTGACTTGAGAGTCCATGGGAGAGGGGATTCAGTTAAGATGGAATTGATAAGCAAAGCAGAATTAATACACTTTACACTGGAAAGAACTTCAATATATAACACATATAACATCACATATAACCTCACAGTTTGAAAGAAGTGTCCAAGTATAGAACTTTCTATGTGTACATAACAGGGCCATTTTTTTTTTTTATTAAATCATAGCTGTATACATCAATATGATCATGGGGCACCATACACTTGTTTCATAGAATATTTGACACATTTTCATCTCATTAGTTGACATAGCCCTCCTGGCATTTTCTTAGTTACTTTGCCAAGACATTTACATTTCACATTTGCCAAGGCTCACATGTACCCTTGTAAGATGCACCACAGGTGTGATCCTTTCAATCCCCCTGTTCTTAGGTTGTGGGCCATTTTAAGAAAATTTTACAAGTTTCTGATCTGGCTCAGCACCTGTAGCTCAGCAGCTAGGGCGCCAGCCACATACACCAGAGCAGGCAGGTTCGAGCTCAGCCTGGGCTTACCAAACAACAATGACAACTACAACCAAAAAATAGCTGGGCGCTGGGGCGGGTGCCTATAGTCCCAGCTACTTAGGAGGCTGAGGCAAGAGAATCGCTTAAGCCCAAGAGTTTGAGGTTGGTGTGACCTGTGACATCACGGCACTCCACCAACTGCAACATAGTGAGACTTTGTCTCAAAAAAAAAAAAAAAAAAAAAAAAAAAAAAAGTTTCTGATCTGTCAAAAAAGCCTTTCGGCCTGTTGCTTGACTGAAAAAAATAAAATGAGAAGTTCCTGTGTGAAAGGTCATGCTATGAATAAGACTGAATAATTAATATTAATGTATTGGCTTTGTATACTCTGTGTCCAATTACTTAAGAACTTTTTAGAACTAAGAAATGCAAAACCTTGCTGTTTCCAGTAGCGCTGACTGTAATTTTCTGCAGGCCCATTTGTGCGTAAACATGCGCTGACAGAAGGGGAGCACACTGTCTCATACTTTTTTGCACTGAAATTACCACATGCTGCCTTAAGGCATTTTGTCAGTACATGGTCTAATGGAGGTTTACCTCATGAAAGCATCAAATCTAAAAGGTAGGGCTTCCCCTGCCTTCAGAGATGGCTGTTAAAACATTTGCCAGCATGTTTTTAGGACCCTATGGAAATGTGAAATTATGATAGTAGATATTGGGGAAAGCAAAAATATACCATCAGTTTCATCTACGATTACACAAATTAGAGACCCAAACAACTCTTGAGGTTTTTAATACCCACCTTTTGGCTCTTATAAAGGAATACTATTTTTGTTTTTTAATTTTTTTTTTAATTTCAGATTAATATGTAAGTATAGGCAATTAGCTTATAATGTTTGCATTTGTTAGGTAAAGTCCCTGTTGTGGTTGTGTCCTGCACCAGGAGGTGTGCCATATACCCTTACAGTGCGCCCAGCAGGTGGGAGCACACCAATCCCACTGCCTGCGTTCATTCCCCCGTCTCCCAAATTGAATAATTGAGGTTTTCTCTTTTGTGGGTGTACATTACTTCATCTACTGGCTTCGTATTAGTATTGAGTACATTGGACACTTATGATACTTTACTAAGAAGAATGTGTCTTTTTTTTTTTTTTAAGAGACTGAGTCTCACTTTATGGCCCTCGGTAGAGTGCTGTGGCCTCACACAGCTCACAGCAACCTCCAACTCCTGGGCTTAAGCGATTCTCCTGCCTCAGCCTCCCGAGCAGCTGGGACTACAGGCGCCCGCCACAACGCCCGGCCATTTTTTGGTTGCAGTTTGGCCGGGGCCGGGCCTGAACCCGCCACCCTCGGTATATGGGGCAGGCGCCCCACCGACTGAGCCACAGGCGCCGCCCAGAAGAATGTGTTTTAACTCCATCCAGGCTAATACAAAAGATATAAAGTCTCTATCTCTCTGTATGGCTGAACAGTATTCCATGGTATACATATGCCACAGTTTATTAATCTATTCCTAGGTTGATGGGCATTTAGGTTGTTTCCACATCTTCGTGACTGTAAATTGAGCTACAATGAACAATATAGTGCAAATGTCCTTATGATAAAATAGTTTTTTCTCATCTGGGTAGATGTATAGTCAAGGGATTGCAGGATGAAATAGAAGGTCTATTTTGAGTTCTTTGAGGATTCTTCATACTTACTTCCAAAGAGCCTCTGTATTAGTTTGCAGTCCCACTAATAGTTTTTGTTAATAAGCCTTTTTCCTAACAGACCTCATTTTTAGCTATTGATAAAAATGAAAGAAAACAATTTAAAACAATTTTCTTAGCTGAATGAGGAGGTTAAAGGTAGTTATTCATAAGTAAAAAAAAATATTTAAATTAAAAAGATACACCAGAATAAATTATAAAATTAGAATGAAAATGACCATACTAGCTTTTTCGAGCTGTATGCTCTTAAAGTAAAAATCAATTTCAGAATTTGAGAGGGATAAAAGATTTAAATCTAAGGCATGAAACAATAAAAATCCTCTAAGAAAGTGTGGGGAAAACACTTGAAGATATTGGGTTGGGGAAAGATTTTATGAAAAAGACTTCCATGGCAACTGCAACAAAAATAAGCAAATGGGGCTTAATTAAACGTAAAAGCTTCCGTACAGCTAAGGAAACAACAACCAAAGCAAATAGATAACTTTCGGAATGGGAAAAGATATCTGCATTTTATACATCAGACAAAAACCCAGGAATGGATTAACAAGGTATGAAACACGTATACATGGAATACTATTCAGCCATTAAAAAAGACGAAGACTTTACATCTTTTGTGTTAACCTGGATTGAGGTGGAACACAAGAATGGAGAAGCAAGAATCCAATGTACTCAATTCTAATATGAAGGCAATAGATGATCTAATACAAGGCGGGCGTAGGAGAATGAGGGATCAGGGAGAGGGGAAGAGGGAGAAGGGAAGCGGGAGACGTGGGGGGTCATGGTGTATGGCACACCTCTTGGGTGGGAAACAATTATAAGAGGGACTTAACAAATGCAACCATTGTAACCTAATTCTTTGTACCCTCAAATAAATCAGAAACAATAAAAAATAAACATAAAATAAAAACATCAATTTCAGAGATTAGACAAAATCAAGCTAGTTTTCTTAAAAAAAATTAAAAGTGAAAATAATGGAATATTTGTAGATGATATTAACTGAGCATATTAAAAAGTTGAACTATAACAACATCCCCAAAGTAGTAGACAATAAGTACAATGTCACATACTTATCAAAGTTTTAATTATCACCCACCAGATTATGCTTTTTAAGATGTTAATTTTAACTATAATTAAATGCTTACTATTGCATTATAATTAGAAGCAATAAGCTATTACTAATTCACTTATATTTACTAAGCAGCAACTAATTCTATTAAACTTTCAGAATATTCAATAACTACATATTAGGATTTGAAGATAGACTAAATTCATTTTGATAATTAATTGGCAATGACTCACATATGGTAGCAAAGCAACTGATTAATATTGCTAGTTATTTTTATACAAAGTACCTTAAAATCTTAACAACAAAGACAGTCTTTATTAAAATTATACTTAAACCATGGAAGTTAAATTTTTTGTGTCATTCTTTGCACGCTGAAACATAGCGTTAAGTATAAGCATGTCTGCTTATATCATATTATTTGGAAACTCATTTACTTCATATTTGGTCAATTTAGAAAGCATAACTTTAGGATTATTTTTCCCCCAATCAAGATAAAAAAGATATCTTGTCATTTTAGTAGTTTGGTTACAGAAATTTTTATGAGCATTCCTAAAGCTTTGTGGCTAAAGCCAAAAAAAAAAAATCAAAAATCAAATGAAAATACATAAAAGCATAGGAGCGACAGCAGGAGCAGCAGCACAAAGCATGCAATAATGTAATAATATATCACAAAAACATTAGCATGTTCTGCAACCACAGGCAACAGGGTAAGGGGGGGTGGAAGGCATCGGGATGGGTACACAAAGTGCAATAGTCTCTTACACGTCTGCCTTTGCTAGCTGGAGTACAGGATGGAGAGCGCTTCAACAAAGAAAGAATACTCCACGTTACAAATATTTACACACATAACACTCTCAATGACTACTAGGGTATTAACAGACAAAGTTTATAAACATACATATAAAGCCACATTTTCAGATAGGTTGAATATACATAGGTTTTCAGGAAAGAACAGTAAAGAAACAGTTGCTCAGATTAGTTTTAAGGTTAAGGATAAATTTTTCATTGACCCCTGAATGACCCATCGGGTGACGGATAATTTCTTTTCTGGAAAGGTTGGCAGTAGCAAGTTGAAGCCGATAAGAACACAAAGGATATAGATAATTCTCATTAAGTGCTGGCAAGCATTTAATAAGATATTTAATTAGGTACCTACCAAATTCATACTGTCTTCAAGGATGATTCTTTTAAATGATAAATTATGACTTCAGAATGATGGATTAAAACAAAAACATAGTTACTTAAACAATACTGTCTATTCTAAGTAGATGTTAGACTTAAAGGAGGGACCTTTACCTTTCTGACATTAAAGAATTAAGTAATTAGGAAAAAGTAATAACTATTTCAAAATATTTTTCAAGTTTTTGAAACTTTGTGATGCTCAAGTAGTAGAGCTGCACAAATGAAAACCACGTCTATTTATTCTTATATTCAATCCAACCTAACATTTATTGAGAGTTTACAATATGTCAGGTACTATACAGACATTACAAGGGACTGAAAGGTAAATAAAGGGTGGCAATTCACAGACTGGGAGAGAGGACATCATGCCAGCAACAACGTGACAAATGCTATCACAGAGATACACACAAGGTTTGTGGGAGAACTTGGAGGGAGGTACAAGACTTTTATGAGGAGCTAGAGAAGGGAATTTGTATACAGGAGTTAGAGGAAATTTAAGAGAAAGGTGAAAAGTACAAGTGTAAGAAAACATCAATCAGCATTACCAGTTTTACAGTTATAATAATTCTGGCAGATAGGTAAATAGAAACTGTTATTTCTTTCTGTAGGCAACTGGAACGGAAGGCGTCTTGAACAATGTGTCCCAAAGAGTTAAGAGGAAACCAGGATTAGAAGGTCTCCAGATTTCTAAACAAAATTTTCCATATAGAGGCTAAAGTCTCAGGTCCAAACCTTGTGACTCTTCCTTAGTTATTAATAGGAAGCATCTCTGTCATCCCTTCTTGTCCCCAGTACCAAACCAAATAAATAAATAAATCATCCCTGAACCCTTCCTCTACCCATCACTTAACCTCTCTCCTCTTTCTTACTAATCATAATAGTTAACAATTACTGCGTCTGAGTATATATGTGTACCTCCAAAGTGTTTTACATACATACCCCCTTCTAATTCTTACAGAAACCCCGTAAAATAGATATTATGACCCTCATTTTTTTTTTTTGAGATAGTCTCATTCTGTTGCCCAGGCCAGAGTACTGTGGCATCAGCTAGCTTACAGCAACCTCAAACTCCTGAGTTCAAGTGATCCTCCTGCCTCAGTCTACTGAGTAGCAGGGGCTATAGGAACCAGTCACGATGCCTGGCTAATTTTTCTATTGTTAGTAAAGATGGGGTCTCGCTCTTGCCCAGACAAGGTCTCGAACTCCTGAGCTCCCATGCTGGCCTCCCAGAATGCTAGGATTAAAGGTGTGAGCCACTGTGCCCAGGCAATGATCTACATTTTAAAGATGACGAAAACAGATTAATTTAGCTGAGTCATAAAACTAGTAAGTGGTAAAGGCAGGATTCAAGCCTTCTCAGCCGGACTTCCAGAAAATGGGATATAATCACTGCCTGTACCTCCTGACCTCCTGAATAACTTCAATACAATCTGGACTCTGCTTTCATGACCCTAACGCTGATACAGTCAGTATTTCCCGTTGGTCCTATCTGACCAGTCTACCTGACACAGCTTATCATTCACTTCCTTAAAAACCTCTACTTCCTCAGTTTTTCTGACAACTTACCATCTTTCCCTTCTGTTAATCTTTTAATAATTATTACATATGGGACTGATTAAATTGTAAACTCGTAACAGAAAGTCATCTTTATTCTGGTCTTTGTCTGTGTATTCATACTCATTTCTCATCAAAACTGCCTCATCCTTTTTGCTTTCAGCACCCTGAACTGAAATCTCTCTGTCCCTCTGGGCACTCCCACAGCTATAACTACTAGATTCTCTCTGCCTACAATACACTCCTTTTATGCAGTTTCCCTTTTATTTTGCTAAACATACTCATCCGTGAAAACCCAGCTGAGGCATTATTTCTTTAGAAAGTTTTCCTGTATCTTCCTGGCTGTTGAAGTTCTCTCTCCTTTATACTCCTGTGACAGACGATCCGTATCTTTTACTACTGTACTTCCCACATGCTATTATAGTTATCTGTTTATATAGCTGTCGTTTCCACTAGTCTGTCAGATTCTTAAAGACAGAAAATACTATATTATGCTAAATGTATGGCATAAGGCCTATACATTTAAAAAAATTTTTTTTTTTTTTTGTTGCAGTTTGGCCGGGGCTGGGTTTGAATCCGCCACCCTCGGCATATGGGGCCGGCGCCCTACTCACTGAGCCACAGGCGCCACCCATTTTAAAATTCTTAATAAATATTAAATGAATCCTTCTGAACTTCCATAGTACTTAATCTAGGTATTTCTCATGGTATTTACTGATTTCCACACTATATAATTCTTAACAATTTAATTTTTTTTCTAACGATAAAATAAGCATTTTGAGCTCTGGTTCTGCATGTGCATGTTCTAGTTCTACATCCATTTTATGTTTTTAATAAAAAACAGTAAATTATACTTTTTCCTGAAGTATAATTAGAGGAAAACGTTTTCTCTCATACACACTGGTTTTCTCTAAACACTGAAATTGGATTCATGGAAAACACTGTGAAACAGTAACACATTTTAACGTGTAATCACATACCACTTTAAAACAAGTATTTTATATGTAGGTCTATGAATTGCCATAGAACTTTAAGGCTGAATATGGAGGTAAGCACAGAAGCAGAAAACAACAGAAGTAATCAATCTTAGGGTATATATAATAACATATATATAATTTAGTTCAGTTAATGAATCCCAGAGGTCTTACTTAGTAAAATACTGAAGAGGTAAGAGATGGACTATGTATTTATTCATGGTTCTTTCCCTCTAGACTGCCTAAATATATTATATGTATAATATGTAACATATTATGTATCATATAACATAATAGATAATACAACATACTATATAATATACTAACATGATATATAACATTAGATATTATATAAATATATATTTTATATTGTGTATTATATATAACAGTTTATATATTATAACACATGACAAAATGTATTATATATAATTATATACAATATAATGTATTGAAATATAGGATCTTCAAGTAGGGTTGTGCTAAACATGTGGATGGAAGTTTTAAGACAAAAATTGAAGGAAGAAATTTCAGGAATGCCATAACTTCTCAAAAGGCGTTAGGCCTGATTTTAGTCATTGGATTAAAAATCTTTATAATATACATTTTAAATTTCTATCTTCTACCTATTCTCACGTATGATCAGTCTTGCCCAGGGATAGCTAAAACCATGCTGCCATGGCTCAGATTTCTGCAATTGCTTATGGTAGAATATAAAAGAAGCTGGCGGGGGGGGGAGGGGTAACTATGTTAAAATCAAGAGATAATTGAAAGAAGCAAGGAACCATGACACATGAATTATATCTTAGCATGATTTTATATGAGGTTCAAGCGAAGTATAGAACTTAGTCTGCCAATACTCTTCAACACTTTCTTCTCTTATATACAAGAATATAGGAAAGGAAAACAGCATTAGGAAGACCACACAGCTGGGCTACCAATAGTATCTCTATTTCCGTTATCTTTTACCTTTATATTCTAGAGCTTTAATTCCTTGATTTACTCTTTCCTCAGCATAACAGAGTAATACAACTTACAAAAAGCAAGTTGAGTACACTACCATTTGCTAGGTAAGTGGCCAATTTCTATTTTTGTGAACTGGGACTAAAGGAACAACTTGTAGAATTGTAATTTAATAACACTCAGAAGTCACCTAGCAAATATTTACTAATAGTATATGACAATATGCTTACAAAGAACAAGTAGCTCACTGACTTACATGGGAGAATTATATGACTACAACTAGTATTACCTTTGATACACTAGTCAAGCCAAGTTTTTCTTGGCTTAACTGAAAAGAAAAAAAGGAACCATACAGAGTAGGAAGTTGCTGTAAGGTTGGGGTGATGGTCCCTGGATCTGTTACCACTGGGATCAAGGGCACAGATCAGGGAGAGAAATGAGAAAATCCAAGCTGCTGAGCTCCATTTGCCCCTCACCCAGTTTGTTACTGGGGGTGGGGTGAGGCTGGTCCTAACATTTAGCCACTGCCTGTACTAGTCTTTGTTTGTAAGTGTAAGTCATATATCAGTTGGATATTTGTAACTCTGGGACTTATTATAGTAGCCTCCATTTGTGAGAGTTGCATGTAAGTCGGATGTTTGTAACTTGGTTACTGTCCATTGTATATGGGAATGTCTTACCTAAGAGACCACTTGTCAAAGTGGTCTCAAATTTTTCTAACATTAACTCAAACTTTCCTTTATTTGTCCTAAAGAATGTTATGCATAACCTTTTATCATCACGCTTCCCTATTCTCCCAAAGAATTAAGAACCCTAAAAAGTCACTCTCACTAATCAGAGAGCAATCTATTCACTCTCACCAATAGGAGAGTGTTATAATAAATAATAGTTATAAATCACTGGACTAAAATGTTCCAAGGTTCTTTTCTTCTTTAAAAGTCTACGATTTTACGTGTAGAAAGCCCAGATGCCTACATCCGTACAGAAGCAGAGAGTGCTGAAAAAATATTCCCATCTGCCTGCTTGTGCTTCTCATTTTCCAAGAGGAAAGGAAGTGACCAGTATCACATATTCTCCTTCTCGTCCATCAAAGCTACTCTCACACATAGAAGGACTGATTACACAGTGTGACTTAATATTCCAGCATTCATTTGAATTTTGAATTAATAGGTAAAACATGCTGAGGAAAATTAAGGGTGGTAGAGTGATTATGCATACTGTAAAGGAATCATGGTTTTATAGGCCTATGTGGATAGGTAAAGGTAGCAAGAGGGAAGCAGAGGTAATTTTGAAAGAGGACAGGCACTCATGATAAAGCTCTGACCAATTGGAGGGCATGAGAAATGGAGATGATCAAGGATGTAAACACCAAAGGAAATGTGATTTCTGCAATTTTGCTTAATACCAGCCTTATTCCCTCCTACTCCTTCAAGTTTTAGCTGGAATTCAAATTTTACATCTTCAACAAAATCTTTTCTATAACAATGAGATAGAAAAAAAAAAAAAGAATGACCAGAAGGATGTGTTCTATGCATTAGAGCTTACTTATTAGAGTGCTATCACATAAGCATTGTGTACAAAATAACTAGATCTGAGACAAAGAACAATCAAGATTTGATTTGTCCTGTAAGAATCCAAATGCCTAACAGAAAGGGAGCTCCAGAAGAACTTGAGTTTTATAAGTTTTAAATATTTTGGATGTGAATTCAAGATGGTAGATTGAATGCTGCTGTTCAAAATATCATTCCACTACAACTTTGAGGATAAGATGAATGAATGAATAATTCTGGGAAGGGTGATCACAGTTATAGATTATACAGAGAAACAAGTTTGTGCCACAAAATATAACGAAAGAATATACTTTGTTTTTGAGACACAGTCTCACTTTGTCGCCCTCGGAAGAGTGCTGTTGCGTCATAGCTCACAGCAACCTCAAACTCTTGGGCTTAAGTGATTCTCTTGCCTCAGCCTCCCAAGTAGCTGGGACTACAGGTGCCCACCACAACGCCTGGTCATTTTTTGGCTGTAGTTGTCATTGTTGGCATGCCCAGGCTGGGTACGAACCTGCCAGCTCTGGTGTATGTGGCTGGCGCCCTAGCCGCTGCGCTACAGGCGCTGAACAGAGAATATAAAATAGTTTTAAAATGTGAGCTTACTGCTGGCCTTCACCCAACTGATAAAAGTCATTTTCCAATGGTTATGTGATTCAACAATCACAAAGAAAAGCAAGAGTGGTACATATTGGTGCTGGATAGAAGGCTGAGTGATGAAGAGCTAAAAGCATTTAAGTAAAACTGAATTGATAGAAAAGAAAGAAAGCTAAAAAAGGAGAATATAAAAAGGGAGGGAACCATCTATGGCAGTGGTTCTCAATGCTGCGGCCCTTTAATACAGTTCTTGTGGGTCGCGACCCACAGGTTAAGAACCAGTGATCTAGGGTATTAAACACATGGTTTCTTTAAATCTTCAAACAACTTTATGAGATCAGTTCTATTATATATTATTCTTACTTGTCAGATGAGCATACTAGGGCAGAGAAAACTTAGGTCATCTACCTATACACCTAAAAAGTAATTTAGGCAGGATGTGAGCCTGCTTATGTGCTTAACAATAAATCAGGAGAATAAAGCTCAGAATCCAAATAAATGGGAAATTATGCCTTGTAAGAGCTGGAGATAAACCATAATAATTTGGCACCTTTTGTGAACTCAATTTCTTTTCACTTATAATAGGAGCTCCTTTACACTGCTATAAAATTTAGTTATATGTCTGATTTGAGCTTATGCTGCATAATAGTGAGAGAAAGATGAGAAAGTTTATACTGGAGGAAAAGTAACAATAGAAAATGGCTGTGACTTGGGTGCCAGGTGTCACAGGTGGTGGTGGCGGCAGCAGTGGCAGTGGCAGTGCCGTGAGAGCAAAAACGAGCCAGAGACCTGGCTAAGGTGTGCATTCCTGTAAGGCCTTCTGCTGAGAAGAGTTTATTCATTTGCCAAAAATTCTACATTTTACAATCAAATATTTGTGTGGGGGGGTTGGGAGGGAAGAGGATGGAGAAAAGAATCTGTCAGAAAAATTAAAACGATTTCCTAGTGGAAAGAACTAAAATAATTTACTCAAACTTTCTTTTTTTAGTCTTTTTAAGGTCAATGATATTTGTACAGAAATACCACACTAAAAAAAAAAAAAAAAAAAAAAGAAAGAAATACCACACTGTTTTAATATGTTGAACAACAGATTATAACATACGCTACCACTGTGTATCAGGAGAGTTCACTTTGTATCATACTATAGAATTAACCAGAATAACTCTGTCTCAAGCATAACAAAAAGTTTCAACTTAGAATGAAAATGTGCATGTTGTAACGTAAACAATTCAAACATATCAAAAATCACTTTTTTGTTCAATAATTTTACAACCTTCAAGTCTAAAGTTTCCTTTAGTGGAAAATTACGCTAGCTACTCTTCCAAACATCACATCATAAATATACTAACACAACATAAAGAATAAAACATTTAAAGAATTTCCCCTGGTTTTAAAAACAGTACTATCCACAACATTTGCATTTCAACCCACTTTATTCCCCATTTCTACAAAGACTAAATGTTCAACAGAATAACCAAATGCTTTGTGACAAGAATTACTGTGCCATTTAATGTAGACAAGAGGGAATGTATATGCCAGGCAGTGACATGGAGAGAATGAATGATACACATTTAATAGGAACTTCTAAATTATTAAATCTATAGAATTAATTCAGGAGAGAAAATAATGCAGTCAATTTATAGTGCAGATACCACATACGTTAACTAAAATCACTTTCCACAATAGAAGAGAAATTCTGTCAGCATTAAAAATTGATTTGTACTCTATTATTGTGTTACAATAAAAGCTATGGAAGAATTTAATTAAAAAGTCACTTTTTCTGTTTAAATCACCAGAGGTTTGCTTTTAACCAACATAGAAATTAAACAAAGTGCTGAAAAGAAAAGGGGAAAGTAAAATAGAAATCACTATAAAAAATAAAAATGAGCAATCATTTATATATGTATATATATACGTAGTGATAATAATCAAATAAACTTTCCAAAGAATGGAAATACAGAGATTCTCTGATGGCCAAAGCATTTCTCAAGTATAATTGTACTTTATTATGTTTAATAATGATAAACCCTTCATTATATTTAAGATAAGAACAAACCACATTTTGGCCCACAGGTAATTTTCACGTGTGATTGTTTCTAAAACTGACTGCATTACTAGGCAAATTCTTCAAATCAATTCACTGATCTCTTTTACTGAAGGATGCATTCGTTTGAAAATCAAAGACTTACGTCATCCAAAAAATCAATCAGTGAAGATGAGGAAGAAGAAAAGGAATCCTATTTAACGAATACAGCAATAAAAAAATAGAAAATATGGATGAAGCAGTTTAATAAGAACAAATAATAAATCAAAAATTTTATAAAACAATTGAAAGGTAAATGACATTAATTCAAATAAATAAATGAGAAAAGCAGTCACTGTCACTGTTCTCAAAAAACTCAGAATCCATTAAGTACTTTTAAAAGTGATTCTTTCTTATTTTCCTAAAGGAATGTAATATAATTTGTACATTGTGCCCAAAATGTAAAATGAAGCTCATGACAAATCATTAACAATCAAATATAAGCCACTTTACGAAGCAACAATGAAAAGCAAGCAACAGAATCTCTGCTTCTAATTCTTCCCACTATAAAGTTCTTTGAAGGGAGATTTTTTCTATTTTCACTGCTACTATATCTCTAACACAGAATAGTACCTTGCAAACAGATACATGATTGTTATTTGTTGAATAATGTTATAACCACCAACTTAAATTTTCTGATAAAGTATACCTTATGACACAAAATTGATTTTTTTCAGCAAAGTAAGCAAAGAATTTTTTTTTTTTTTTTTTTTTTTTCTTTTTTTTTTATTGTTGGGGATTCATTGAGGGTACAATAAGCCAGTTATACTGATTGCAATTGTTAGGTAAAGTCTCTCTTGCAATCATGTCTTGCCCCCATAAAGTGTGACACACACTAAGGCCCCACCCTCCTCCCTCTGTCCCTCTTTCTGTAAGCAAAGAATTTAAATGCTGAGGAATGATCAAGAGTTAGTTCTACAATCACTAGTTCATTATTATAAAATCTGTGTAACAGTCTATGTAATACTTTTATTAGTAATAAAAGGAATTCCTATTGTATACTTTCTAAAATATAAATTGATTTGGAATAAGAACCAGCAACAAATCCCTACTGTGAGCTCTGACACTTTCTCTTGGTTTTTTTTATTGTGTCTCTATACTTTGGAGAAAAAAGCATCAAAATTATTGGGATTGTTCTGCTCTTCTTCACAGGAGAGGTGGAATTACTTTAAAATCTTAGGATGACTCTCGTGTTTAGTTCTTTTGTTAGATGTTTTGCTAAATACACATGTGACTATAGTCTCCATAAGAATGCAGAACATATTCCTTTCCTAAAATGTTTTTTGTTTACATTCTAGGTCCTCTGTGTAAGATACAATAAAATAACACAGTGAATTTTAAATTTGCCACAAAGGATACTGAAAAGTTTAATACTTACTTCAAATTGATCCAGAGCATCGGTAGGCGTATTCAAAAATGCCAAGAAAGAATGCTGTGAGTCTTGGTGCTCTATACCTAGAAGACAGCAGCAACTTTTTTTTAAACTACAACAATTAAAACTAATTTTCATGGATAGCCTTTCCTGTCTGAATCTATTAAAAGCTGTTCAAACTACTGTATTTTAGTATTATTACTATCACTATTAACTTTACAGATATAAAAACCAAAAATATACTAGTGTTTTCTAAAATATCACTTATGATTCAATTATATTGGTTAGCATGAAATATTTGTTTCTAGAGGTACCTGAGTTATTGAGTTCTTTCTTTTTCCATATAGAACATTATCAAAAACCACACTAAATCTTTTAGTAAATTTGAGAGAATTTGAAAAATAGCAAGTAAAAAATCCTGATTCTGTCGTATTAACACTAAAGTTTTCTGTTTTAAAATACTCTTATCAGCATAAAGTATGCATTAATATAATCTTTTAAAAGAAAATAACACAGGGATAAAACAGATATACTTAATTAGGAAAACACTATTTTTAATCTGATTTCAGGAATTTTTTTATTGGCAAGATGAAGAATCCAAGCCCCAGTTTTTCTCAGATGCATTTATAAAAATTCATACATATCTCTAGGTTACAGTATGAACTTGAATATATAACTTCCAAAATCATTCTTAAAACATACAAATACTGATAAACACCAGGGAGAAAAAAAAGAAAACACTCAAATTTAAATTTCCATATCTTTAGGAATTAACATTAACTGATTTGATGTGCTTTTCCTATTATTTACTAATAACGAACATTGTTACAAGACAGTCTGTTCAGAAATTCATTAAGTCAACAAACACTTATTGAAAGTCTAGTATATGCCAGATACTATTCTGAATCCTAGAGATATAATAGTAAACAAAACATTAAAAAAATCCATACCCTCATAATGTGTGTATTATGTGTTCTTAAGTAATATGGTACATTGTAACATACAGTAAATTTTATTCAATATTCAAAATCCTAATAAAAAGCTATGTTTGATATGCCTTCATAAAGCAATGTGATAAACTTCAATCTCTTTCTTTTAAGTTTAGGTCTATTCTAAAACTCACGCAGTGCAAGTTGTACTCTGCAGTCATCTCTTTCTATTAAATTGCCTTTAGGGCCACAAGTTACCTTATGTATTCTTTTTCTTCTCCTTACTAATATATCTCTGATCTGCTCTTTATGAATTAAAATCTAGCATGATTTTCCTTGTAGCATGATGCCTTGTGCTCCTAATTTGAGTTCCTATTCACTTTTTCTAGTCTTTTTCCTTATTTGTTCAATAAGAAATTCAATTAAGTAAAATTTATTGAACACTAATTATTTTTTATGGCTTTTTTTGTTAGCTCCTTTATGTAATTACTCTGTCTTTCACAATTTTATGAGCAGATGTAAAGCTCTGAGATGACAGGGAAGCACATAAGCCTAAAGTAAAGCCCATTAACTAGTTCAGTATTCAGAAATAGCATTTGTCAGAAAAATAAACTTCAAATAAGTGCATATTAGATACCCTTTATTAAAAAAATAGCATTCTAAATTTCTTTTTATTAAATCTTCACACTTTAATGCCCATATTTATGGAAAGAAAGTTTAAGAAGTTCATGTAACAGAGCACTATCAAGAGCTCTGAGTTAGTGTTCACATTAACAGAAAAACGCTTAAGTGAAGTTTTCAAGGAAATGGTAATAAATCCTAGGAAATCCCACAGGGTGAGCAATTTATTCTCAAACTGGAAGAGGACATTGAAATGCCAAAATAGTTCTTCCTTACCTAATTACTCTATTAATTGTGAATTAGATTAATTTTTAGTTATTTCATACATTCTTTCCTCAACTACACTGGGAATGAATCCCCTCCAAGATTTTATACATTCTAGGCACATAAAAAGTGCTAAGAATAAATAATCCCTGTTCAAGTATCCTCATCAAGTTCTGAATGCTAACTTATGTTGCTATTGTTGGACTGACTGACTGATTGCCTCTTGCAGTAACATTTGAGAATATTGTAAAATATTGTATCACTAAATAAGAAAATAATTTTTTTCTAATTACAAAAATCCCTTTCATGAAATAGTCCATCCACTGAAAAACCAGTCAAATTTAATGGCAAAGAGACTTTGTTACTATGAAATCATTAAACAATGTATATTAAGTAAAACAACAGACACCAGTTAACCAACTATGTGTGTGTGAATGCATCATATATATGTACACACACACATACACACACACGTATCCGTGAGTGCCAGAACTGCTCTGTGGATAATTCTCCCACCTACAAAATACGCTTATTCTTATGTAAAAAATGTATTCATAACGGAACAGTAAGTCCTGGTTGATACAAGCACACATTCCCATACCCTTTTCAGATCTAAGTTCTTCAGTATCCTTTATCAATTGTTCGATTTCTGATAGTAGTTCCAAGTTCTTCTTCTCTGAATCTTTTAATTTACTTAAATAGAAGAATAAAGGAAAAATGTCATTAATTTTTATTGCTGGTTAGTGAGCCATCATGTAGCTGGACTTATTTGGTTTAAACATCAATCATACTAAATTAGAGGACTGCAAACAACTACAGAAAGGACAAACACATGCTACCACTTACTTTTATGTAAATACAGTTCTACTAGAACACAGCTAGGCTCATTCATTTATGAGTACGGACTACAGCTGCTTTTCATCTACAACAGCAAAGCCGAGCAGTTGTGATGGAGGCTGTAATGGCCCTCAGAGCCTAAAATGCATACTTAATATCTGGCCCTTTATAGGAAAAGTTTGCTGGCCCTGACATAAATTACTAAATTAAAAAAATGTTACTGGGCAGCACCTGTGGCTCAAAGGAGTAAGGCACCAGCCCCATATGCTGGAGGTGGCGAGTTCAAACCCAGCCCTGGCCAAAAACTGCCCCCCCCCCCCAAAAAAAAAGTACTTCATTTAGGGCGGTGCCTGTGGCTCAGAGGAGTAGGGTGCTGGCCCCATATGCCAGAGATGGCGGGTTCAAATCCAGCCCTGGCCAAAAACTGCAAAAATAAATAAATAACATTTAAAAAAAATGTTACAAAGTCAACGGTTAGTCTTAGAATTCTATTAGACTTCATTCCCAGGCAACCATGAAAGCAGGCCATACATGAGTATGTTTATAATTTTTCAGTTTGACTCATATCCCTAATTTATGTACAAATATGTAAACTCACATGTCCTGGGCATAAGGAGAAAAGATAATACTTATTCCAAATTACAACACAGAGAAAGACATTCAGTAGCTCTTTATGCTGGGATTAATTCATACTCTCTAGAAAAAGTTTTGTGCCTTTTCAATGCCACACACACACATTTCAGCATATTTAATTTATTTCTGCATTATTTATACCAAAGTTTATATAGGGAGGGGAGGGGAGGTGGGGTTGGGTGGAGGGAGGGTAATTGGTGGGATCACACCTACGGTGCATTTTACTAGGGTACATGTGAAATTTACTAAATGTAGAATATAAATGTCTTAACACAATAACTAAGAAAATGCCGTGAAGGCTATGTTAACCAGTTTAATGAAAGTATGTCAAATTGTATATAAAACCAGCATATTATATCCCACGACTGCATTAATGTATACAGGTATAATTAAAAAAAAAATAAAGTTCACATGTGACTTCTATCCAAATAATTTTTGACAAACTTAGAAATTATTCTAGTAGGATTATATTATTTAATCTTACCATTCTGTTATGATGTTAGAAGCTTTAACTTTATTTAGCTCTTCTTGGATGGCCTGTTTGGCTCTTATTTCTGCATCCAGAGCCGACTGCAACTCTAGTCTAGCTGACATATCCAGTTTTGCAAAACGACGCATTTTCCAGGGCATATCCTATGAAATAATATCAATGTGTTTTTAGTTCATCCTATTTTATTTTTAACATTTAAATTTAGTAATCCAAGTGAATTTAGAAGCTATTTATAAGTACCATCTTTCTCTAATTAAATAATAAAATGAAAACATTACTTGAGAAAATGCATTTTTTTTTTTGCAGTTTTTGGCCAGGGCTGGGTTTGAACCCACCACCTCTGGCATATGGGGCTGGTGCCCTACTCCTTTGAGCCACAGGTGCTGCCCAAGAATTTCTTTCTTTTTTTTTTTTTTGCAGTTTATGGCTGGGGCTGGGTTTGAACCCTCCACCTCAAGCATATGGGGCCTTCGCCGAAAATGCATTATTTTTCATTTCCAATAATGGCTGTCCATACAAATCACAACTTAAGCAGAGCTATGTGTTAGGCTTCCTAAATTGAAAAAGACCTGACTACCTGATTTCTCATGAAAAACTATAGTGAGAAACTATAGTGAGCTCAAACCTGGACAAACTGATACAAGTAATCAGATATATTACAGTGTTCTTTGAACCTTCTTTTTTCTAATATGATACACTTCCACGGAAAATGGTATGCTTACTGTTGCTCGTGTACCCAAGCTGGAACTTCTTAATGCTTCCAATTCTTCGGTCATTTTAGAAGCTAAGGCCTGAAGATAGCCTCGTGCATCCTTTTCATCACTGACCCTAGAATATGTACACATAAAGACAGAGATAAAGTACAAAATAAAATAAACAAAAAAGGTGCACTGTGACATATATATTAAAGCTTTTTAGAGAAATAAGTGATAAAGATATTCTAAATAACTTATTTCAAAGGATCAACAACAGTCCTACTACTTTTCAACATCTGGGAAGAAGTTTACTGACCTGTTTAGTTATAAATAAATTAGAGTCGGTGATGTTTAGGAAAGTTTGAATGATTCATATCCGGTAAGTTAGTAAAACTTTACCCTTGAAGCACAGAATTAAGACTTTAAATATAACATTTAAGACACATGCATACATGTTTGAAGCTTTTTCAGTTATATTCTATAAGACAAATTTTATATTTTGGAATTTCTCAAAAAAGTTTACATTTGTTACACCTCCTCTAAAATAAGAGGAAAGTGTAAGTGGTGGTGGGTGAGGGAGCTCAGGATATAAAAATCTACAGAAGGTCCTATTCTCAGGAAGAATAAAAACCACTGGTACTGAGCATATGGAGAGCCAGGTTGCACAGAGGGAAAAAACGGAGCTGAAATCTGAATGCTCTAAAGTGTATTCTTTTTTTTTTTTTTTGTAGAGAGAGTCTCACTGTACTGCCCTGGGGTAGAGTGCCGTGACGTCACACGGCTCACAGCAACCTCTAACGCTTGGGCTTACGCGATTCTCCTGCCTCAGCCTCCCGAGCAGCTGGGACTACAGGCGCCTGCCACAACGTCCAGCTATTTTTTTGGTTGCAGTTTGGCTGGGGCTGGTTTTGAACCTGCCACCCTCGGCATATGGGGCTGGAGCCCTACTCACTGAGCCACAGGCACCGCCTCTAAAGTGTATTCTAACATACTTTTGGACAATTTTTCTATGTACAGGATGGTTGCTTTCACAGTTAAATCCTAGGGTACTGTAGCTACAAGGAAAGTGTGTTTTAGGTGTATCTGTATGTATCCATGACACACGCAGCAGACACGTTTAAATCTCGACCCGTGCTTTAGTAGCTTTTCAAATTTAAACTTGAGTAGTTGAATTCCTATCTATTCTTAAAGAGGCCTTTTACTTATTTATTTTTTTAAGACAGAGTTTCACTTTATCGCTCTCGGTAGAGTGCTGTGGCGTCACACAGCTCACAGCAACCTCCAACTCCTGGGCTTAGGGGATTCTCTTGCCTCAGCCTCCCGAGTAGCTGGGACTATAGGCACTTGCCACAACACCAGGCTATTTTTTGTTGTCGTTGTTGTAGTTTGGCTGGGACTGAGTTTGAACCTGCCACCCTCGGTATATGGGGCCAGCACCCTACCCACTAAGCCACAGACACTGCCCAAAGAGGCCTTTTATTCTTTTTTTTGGAGACAGAGTCACACATTGTCACCCTGGATAGAGAGAACTGGCGTCACAGCTCACAGCAACTTCAAACTCTTGGGCTCAAGCAATCCTCTTGCCTCAGCCTCCCAAGTAGCTGGGACTACAGGCGCCCACCACAAGGCCCAGCTATTTAAAGAGGCCCTTTAAAAGGGGTTTGGTACTCTATTCTCTCAGATGGGGTTTTTTTAGAATGTGAGCAAAAGAATGTAAAAAGAGATGCAATAAAACCATGATAAAAAGTTGCTCGCTCTAGTGGCGATTACATATTTTAGGCCCTATGTATATATTTTTATTGCCTTTTAAAGAAAAATGGCTTTAAAAATTATTTTAAGATTGTACAGTGAGAGCTGTTTCCTTCTAAAATTCTTTAACTTTCACTGCAATCTTTTCACCTAATCATCTAATTTAAATAAATGGAGATGGGGAAGATCACCTTCTTTAGAGTCCAAAGATACTAGATATAGGGACACTGAAGCAAACTCTGTTATCATTTAGTGGCCAGAATAATCAACCTGAAGTTAGGCTGGTTAATATCTATCACAGCTGAGAGATCATAGCTTTTACCTATTTCTAAGGACCTGTGAAGTCTAATATGTTTTATAAACGTTGGAAACCAACTTCTTGTAAATTATTTTTATATTGTTTAACATTTTAAATGACAATCTCTTCTTTATAGAGATCTTTCACTTCTTTTGTTAATATATATTCCCAGGTATTTCATCTTCTTTGGTGTTACTGTAAAAGGAATAGAGTCTTTGATTTTGTTCTCAGCTTGACAATTGTTGGTATATATGAAGGCTACTGATTTGTGGGACGCTGCTATATTCCTTGATCACTTCCAAGAGATAGGGATGGAAGGTAATCCTGGACTCGATTTCCAACTTTTGTTTACATCTATGTCTCTTTTTCTTGGGTACAGAGAATTACTGTGAAGAGTGTTTAAAAAAAAAAAAAAAAAAAAAAGACCTGGTCTGCTACAAACTCATAGCAGGGCCCTAAGTCTTGCACAACTCCTTTTCATGTTCATTGCTATTTGTCTATTTCTGATCCTGATCTTTAAAACTCTTTCCTCTCTCCAGCCCAACATTATCTCTTGCCCTTTGCTTTTTGGCCATCCCGTTAACTGATACTCATTCCCTTAACTTTTAAAAAGTTTTAGAGGTAGGCTTGATGCCTGTAGCAGTGGTTACGACACCAGCCAAATACAGCCAGGCTGGCAGGTTTGAACCCAGCCCGGGCCAGCTAAACGACAACTGCAACAAAAAAATAGCCAGATGTTGTGGTAGGTGACGGTAGTCCCAGCTACTTGGGAGGTTGAGGCAAGAGAATCACTTAAGCCCCAGAGTCTGAGGTTGCTGTGAGCTGTGACATCATAGCACTCTACCGAGAGCAACATAATGAGACTCTAAAAAAGAAAAAAAAAAAAGTTTCAGAGGCAGGACTTTTCTTGGCTAAATCATTCAAATGTATTCTTAATACTATAATTATTACTTTACTCAGATAATACTTTAATCATCTACCCTACCATACTTCATATTTTTAATTTCATTATTTCCACTGGTTCCTTTAAACATGCACAAACCTTTCCTAATCCAAAAAACTTCCCTGTCTTCACTGCCCCAACCCAATATCCTATTGTCCCTTCTCCCCGTCATTATCATACTACTTATACCTAAATGCTCTAGTACTTAATCCTTCACTCACTCCTATCCCACGTATTATCTCTGAAGTCTAATTTCTGCCTCACTTATTAAGCTAAACCTATTCTGTTAAAAAAAAAAAAAAACTCAACTATCAAAGGCTACCTTAGATCTGTTTTGTTGTCTTGGCATATCTAATTCTTTCCTCTCAAGTTCTCTCAATTAATATTTATTAAATACTATTACATTGGGTATATTAAGAAGATAGAAGAAGAGAGAACATTTATAGTAATGATGAACCTAGATTCTTGAGTCAGACAGACGTGGTTTCAAATCCTAGCTCTGCTGTTTCCCAGCTATGGACTCTGCACGAGTCGCCTCCTCTAACTCTTGTTTTCTCACCTATAAAATGGAGACGATAATAATACCTGCCTCAAAGGACTGTTTGTTAATAACAAAATGAGAAGATTGAATTTTCAGCCTACTGACTGGAACGTACAATGTTTTAATCAATATAAGCTATTACTATAATTAGGGATGAGGACTGTTCCAAATAATGTGAATGGATTTAAACAAAGAGAAATAAAGGTTTCATTACTGAAACCCTTTCCTGATTATTTAAACACTTTCATTTAACTGTTCGTCTAGCTTTTGTTATACAGCCCTCATAATTAACCTTTCTTTTTTCCTTAAAAAGAATTCAATAACATCAATGACCTTATTTACTAGGAATTTAATTCCCAAATTTATTATATTTCTAATCCTAACTTTTATGCCAGCTTTTCAAAAGCATATGAGAAATTCCATTTCAGTATCACTTCAATCTCACCAACAAACAAAAGAATCTCCATTTTTTTATGGCTGAATAATATTCCATGGTATACATACACCACAGCTTACCAATCCATTCCTGGGTTGAAGGACATTTAGGTTGTTTCCACATTTTAGCAATTGTAAATTGGGCTGCGATAAACAAGCTAGTACAAGTGTCTTTATAACAAAAGGTTTTTTTTTTTCCTGGATAGATGCCCAGTAATGGGATTGCAGGATCAAACGGGAGGTCTAGGTTGACTTCTTTGAGGTTTCTCCATACTTCCTTCCAAAAAGGTTGTATTAATTTGCAGTCCCACCAGCAGTGTAAAAGTGTTCCTTTCTTTCCACATCCATGCCAGCATCAGCAGTTTTGAGATTTTGTGATATAGGCCATTCTCGCTGGGGTTAGATGCTATCTCAGGGTGGTTTTATTTACATTTCTCTAATAATTAGGGATAATGAGCATTTTTTCATATGTTTGCTGGCCATTCGTCTGTCATCTTTAGAGAAGATTCTATTCATCTTTCTTCCCCATTGATGTATGGGACTGTTAGTTTTTTTCTTGTGAATTAATTGAAGTTCTGTATAGATCCTGGTTATTAAGCGTTTGTCTGATTTAAAATATGGAAATATCCTTTCCCATTGGGTAGGTTGTCTATTTGCTTTGGTTGTTGTCTCCTTGGCTGTACAGAAGCTTTTCAGTTTAAATCCCATTTGTTTATTATTGCTGTTGTTGCAATTGCCATGGCAGTCTTCCTCATAAAGTCTTTCCCCAGGCCAATATCTTCCAGTGTTTTTCCTATGCTTTCTTTGAGGATTTTTATTGTTTCATGCCTTAAATTTAAGTCCTTTATCCATCGTGAATCAATTTTTGTGAGTGGAGAAAGGTGTGGGTCCAGTTTCAGTCTTTTATATATGGATATCCAGTTCTCCCAGCACCATTTATTGAATAGGGAGTCCTTCCCCCAGTGGACCTTCTTGTTTGATTTATTGAAGATTAGGTGGCTGTAAGTTGTTGGTTTCATTTCCTGGTTTTCTATTCAATTCCAAATGTCTATGTCTCTATTTCTGTGCCAGTACCATGCTGTCTTGACCACTATGGCCTTGTAATACAGCCTGAAATCTGGTATGGTGATACCCCCCAGCTTTGTTTTTATTACTAAGAACTGCCTTCGCTATGTGGGATTTTTTCTGATTCCATACAAAATGCAGAATCATTTTTTCCAAGACTTGAAAGTAGGATGTTGGTTATTTTAACCAACAAATGTTGGTCCCAAGCATTTTAAATAAGGAACCTGCATACCAAAATTTAAAAAATGGAAATAGCTTTACAAGCTTGGATACTGTATCTCAGAGAGTTAACTTTCAAGTTGGTGAGAACTCTGAGAACAGGGAATATATATTTTACTTTTTGCCTATTAGGTATTTACTAATTTGGTATTTGACAAATTCCATTTCTAAATAAAACATGTGGGTAATAACAGCCTTTAAGCAAAAAGGCTTCCTTTTATTTCTTATATCTTCTTCACATTTTGCTTGAATGTAAAAAATAATAAGGTGAGTATTTTGAGGCATCACATAAAAACTTTCATCTTCACATTTTCCATTAACCCTTTCTATAAAATCTTACAGATATTTTTCTTCTTTTTTCTTAAAATAATCACAAATATAGCAGTTTTGTTCTTAGAAACATCTACAGCTACTGAATGAGTTTCCTCTTTTCTTTAAGGACCAATTATGACTTAACAGGTGATAATAAATTATTTTCTTAGAAACCAATATTGGATTTTTTTTTTTTTTGGCCGGGGCTGGGTTTGAACCTGCCACCTCCAGCATATGGGACCGGCGCCCTACTCACTGAGCCACAGGCGCCACCCCCAATATTGGATTTTAATGATGCTGTATAAAAGCTGGTATAGGACATTTGTTAGAGTTAGGAAACAGAAACATAACAGAAAACACAGAATGCAAATAACATATCAGTAATAAAAATTTGCTTTTCAAAATAAGTTATTTTTCATAGCATACAAATGAAATAAACATGTTAGTGGTCTCTTGGAATTCACACCAAGTTGGGAGTACATCCATAAACACACTTAAATGTTTATCACAAAAATACATTTAAAAGAGCACTCACCACTGAATTATTTCTGTGATCTGGGCTTCCCAATGTGCAACTGATTCTTTCTTGTCTGCTAGATCTTTTACCTCTTCTTCTAACTGCTGGTTGCGTACACTTAAGTTCTCATATAAAGTCGTAAGCTGAAATGGAGTTTTAAAATGCTGTGACTTTTAGGACCAGAAATTCAAGGTGCTCAGATACCTATTGTTAAATCTGATACTCATCATCTTCTTCTCCAAAATGCTTGTCTTTTTATTATCACATACCCTTCTAGTCAATGAATTTGTTAATATCCAGTACTGTGTGAATTCTTGAACATTTTCTATTTGCCTGAAGAAAAGCCTAATGCTACAGGTAACCTCTCATTTTTTGTCTAAAAATGTCTTGATTTTTTTTAAACTTGTAATTTCAAGCATATGGACAATGTAAGTGAACTCCCATGAGCTCATGACTCAGCTTCCTTCATTGTCCTCTTATCCTCTCCTCCTGTATTATTCTGAAACAAATTCTAGAGACCATACATTTTTTTCCATATATATTTGTATATATCTTAAAAAAATAAAACACTTTTAGAAAAGATAATCTCTTTATTACACTTAATTTAACAAATCTCCTGACATCACATAAGTAGTAATTGTTTAAATTTCCAGTTATTTCAACATGTCGAAAAACTTAAATTTGTAACTGAATGATAAAAATAAGTAAACACAGTTTAATGCAGTGTTTTTCGATGTTTTTTATCTGATGGCACACTTGAACCTATAGTTAAACTTCCATGGCACACTTAAATCATGTTGGTTCAAATAAAAGGTTAAAAAAATGAATATACTTACTATGTTTTGAACTTGTTTCAAAAAAATTTAATTAATGGTCTTTAAAACTTTTTTTAAATTAAATCATACCCTGTTTCCCCCAAAATAAGACAGTGTCTTATTTTAAGGTGTGCTCCCAAAGATGCGCTAGGTCTTATTTTCAGGGGACGTCTTATCTTTCTTGTAAGTAGGTCTTATTTTCAGATGATGTCTTATTTTCAGGAAAACAGAGTAGCTTTGTACATTAATGCGATCATGGGGCACCATACACTGGTTTTATAGACCGTTTGACACATTTTCATCACACTGGTTAACATAGCCTTCCTGGCATTTTCTTAGTTGTTAAGACATTTACATTCTACATTTACTAAGTTTCACATATACCCTTGTAAGATGCACTGCAGGTGTAATCCCACCAATCACCCTCCCTCCGCCCCCCTCCTCCTATTCTTAGGTTGTAACTGGGTTATAGCTTTCATGTGAAAGCTATAAATTAGTTTCATAGTAGGGCTGAATACACTGGATACTTTTTCTTCCATTCTTGAGATTCTTTACTAATAAGAGTATGTTCCAGCTCCATCCATGTAAACATGAAAGAGGTAAAGTCTCCATCTTTCTTTAAGGCAGCACAATATTCCATGGTGTACATATACCACAATTTATTAATCCATTTGTGGATTGATGGGCACTTGGGTTTTTTCCATGAATTAGCAATTATGAATTGGGCTGCAATAAACATTCTGGTACAAGTATCTTTGTTATAATGTGATTTTTGGTCTTCTGGGTATATACCTAGTAGAGGAATTATAGGATTGAATGGCAGATCTATTTTCAGATCTCTAAGTATTCTCCAAACATCTTTCCAAAAGGAATGTATTAATTTGCATTCCCACCAGCAGTGTAGAAGTGTTCCCTTTTCTCCACATCCACGCTAACATCTCTGGTCTTGGGATTTTGTGATATGGGCTAATCTTACTGGAGTTAGATGATATCTCAAAGTAGTTTTGATTTGCATTTCTCTGATGATTAAAACTTTTCATGGCACACCTAAGATCCTCTCATGGCACATGAGTATGCCACAGCATACTGGTTGAAAATCACTGGCATACTTGAACCTATAGTTAAACTTACAAGCACACTTAAATTATATTGATCAAAAAAAGGTAAAAAAAAGAAAATACTGTGCTTTGAACTTTTTTTGGAAAATATTTAATTAATTTAAATTAATAATCATAGCTACATTTTATTTTGTTTTTATAAACTGTCTTCATCTACCATTAGTTATTTCTGTTCCTTTCTTCCTTTTTGGTATGTTTGTAGAGATACTGTGCTAGTTTCTATTTCACTACTTGACTTTGAAGGAGGTGAGTTTTTCCTAGAACTACTCATAGAAGGTTTTTAGGGATGAAGGAACTCTGTGATTGTTAATTTTATATGTCAACCTGACTGGGACACAGGATACCCGGACATTTCGTGAAACATCATTCTGAGTATGTCTTTCAGTGTGTCTTTGGGTGAGACTAATATCTGAACTGGTAGACTCAATAAAGTAGATTGTCCTTCTGAAGGCCTGAACAGAACCACAAAAGGATGACTGTACCACTAGTAAAAGGGAACTCCTCCTATTTAATTGCCTTCAAGCTGTAACATAGTTTTTTTTCCTGCCTTAGAATTTGAACTGAAAGAGCAGCTCTTCCTGGGTCTTGAGCCTGCCGGCATACAGACTGGAACTGCTCACAGATTCCTGGTTTTCAGTCACTTTACACAAGTATTGGAAATACACCATTGGTTTTCCTGGGTCTCCAGCTTGCCAACTGCATGTTTTGGGGTCTTGCCAGCCTCCATTATTACCTAAGTCAATTCCTTAAATCAATAAATCAAACTCTCCTTATCCCTCCCCCTCTGCACACACTTACATGTGGGTGCACATGTGCATATACACACACTCTATTTATTGGCTTTGTGTCTCTGGAGAACCCTAACTAAAACAGGCTGAAACCATGTTCTAAGTCAAGGTTCTGCAAACTTTTCCAGTAAAGAAAACAGTGAATAGTAAATATTTTCACCTTTATGAACCACACATGGTATCTATCACACATTTTTTTCTTTATTGAAATAATCATTTAAAAATATAAAGACCATTTTTAGTTTGTGGGTCGTACAAAAACAGTCTGTAGGCTAAATTTGGCTATAGACTATAGTTTGCCATTTTGGGGATATGTGTTTTTAACCTGTACTTCTGAGCATAGATAGGCAATTCTGGCACTAATAACAACATGATGTTTCATTTCTTTTTTTTTTTTTTTTTGAATTTCTTTTCTTTTTTTTTTATTGTTAAATCATAGCTGTGTACGTTAGTGCAATCGCCTGTACGATGTTTCATTTCTTTTCTGCCAAAGGAACAAACTATGTCAAGCATGTCTCTAATTCCCCATTTAACTGTACCTCCAACCTCCTTGTCTTCTCAGAAGGAAATGAGGTCCAGAGAAGCTGTCACTGTTAGCGCACACACTGATTTGTCTATTACATCAAAAGATTTAAGTTTTGTGTCTCAGGTGTGCCATTCATCTCTGAAAATATAGTTTACTAATTATTTTTACAGTTTTATTAAGATAAAACTTATATAACAAAACTCACCCATTGTTAATGTACAACTTAATGAGTTTTAGAAAATTTAAAGTTGTATAATGATTACTACAATCTAGTTTTTACATACCTAATACTCAAAATTTCTCCCATGCCTGTCTGCAATTGATACTGCTCCCCACTCTGAGCTCCATGCACCACTGGCCTTTCTTTGCCTATGGTTTTGCTTTTTCTAGAAATTTCATTTGGTAGCTCTAGTTTTAGTTTTTGGAGAAATCTCCATTCTGTTCTCCATTACTAATGTACATTGTCACCAGCAGTGTTTAAGAATCTCTTTTTTGCCACATCCATGCCAGCATCTGTTATTATTTCTTTTTTTTTTTTTTTTTTTTTTTAAGATAAGGTCTTGCTCTGTTGCCCAGGCTAGAGTACAGTGGTATCATCGTAGCTCACTGTAACCTCACAAATAAATGGGACAAAGAATAAGATGAGATACGCAAAACTCTCTCTACTGAAGACTACTGTCACAGATTAGCACAGCAAAAAACTGTCTATATCATAAAAGCAATCATAGTTTATAGGACTATTAAACCAAAAAGTGTACATCAAATATAAGTTTATAACTTTGTTTCCAATCATAATGTTGAATATCTAGCACAGTAGTTCTCAATCTTCTTAATGCTGCAACGTATTTTCATTGTTAAAAAGGGGTCACGACCCACAAGTTGAAAACCACTGATCTAGCATATACTCAATTCATATAAATAAGTATGAATCACTCACCTTATCAAGTTCACTTGTCAGCTTTTTATTTTCTTCAGTTAATAATACTTTTTCGCGTTCATACTGTTGTTTGAATTCATTTTCAAATTCCTCCCTTTCACTTTGACTAACACAATTCAAAACATAAAAGGAGAAAAAGAGAGGTCAACTGAAAACTTGAAATAAATTATTTTTAGAATAGTTATATAGCACATAAATATCAGATTGACCTCTAGAAACATTACGCACATAGAATGCAAAATGATTATATGCAATGACTGGCCTGATGAAAATACTTTCCAATTATTTACAATACAATAATGATGATTTGTTCATTTATTCATTTAAAAACTGTTTATGGAGTGCCTATGAGGTGCCAAGGAATTACTGCAGCCCCTGATAACAGGTCCTGCTCTCATGGAGCCCACATTCCAATGGAGGACTGGCAATGAAAAGTGAGTAAATGAACTAATATTTCAGATAATAAGTTCTATAAAAAGAATAAAATAATGTTCTTAACAGATCTGTGAGCGGGTAGTTAAATGTACATTCCTTAAGAATGTCTTAAGGTTAATGAACGAACTACCAAAATGAAAATATTTGCCACCTGCTTCGTATTTATTATGTTCTATTAGTCTGATACCAAATTAGACACTTCTCTTTGTGTATTTGCACCACAATATTCTTACAAAATACAAAGTCATGGGCCTTTATTTATGATTGGGCCAGAGTTACTTCCTAGTGACACTAATTTGATTAAGAACAGTATTTCAAACATTTTCATTCATAATTGGAAAGTAATTTATATCTGAGTTTAGAAATTTTTAAAAATGTACTTTGAAATAATTCCAACAATATAGAAAAAATAAAAGTACAGAGAACTCCTATATATTTATTCTTCCCTCAGATTCTCCAAATGTCAACTGAATCTGCTCCATTACTGTGTGTGCATCCTCATTTCATTAGTCTTCTTCTGAACCACTGAGAGGCAGGTGCAGGTATCATGCCTTATTACCTCTACATACTCCAGTATGTATCTCCCAAAGTCAAGGCCACTCTCTGCCATAACCATTAAGCAACCTTCTAAATCAGAAAAATCAACATTGCTAGAACACTACCATCTAAACTCACAAATCCAATTCAAGTTTTGCCAACTATCTCAACAATATCTCCTTTTTCTTAGTGAGTCCAGGATCCAATTGTGAGATGTGCTACATTTAGTAGTTATGTCTCTTCAGTTTCCTTTGGTCTAGAATAGTTCTTTGGTCTTCCCTATCAGTGACAACAGTTTTGAAGAGTATGGATCTTTGATGCTCAACCTGGGTCCATGTGATGTCTCACTAGTCTCAAAGAGTTCTGAGGAATGTGAGCGCCTTTAAATTGTGAGGCCTAGATATGCACTGAAATGGGACTGTAGTTGCATCTCACTCCCGGCTTGACCTAAGTAATCTGCTTCATGAACCCAGATTGTCACCAATAGCTATGAATCAACCTAACAATGCCATACAATGGACACCCAGGGGTTGAAATTCTCAGGTTGAGATAGCTGTAGAAACTCTGCTTGTCTATTAAGGGATGAAAATAAGCCACACCCACCACGCAGATCCCAGGCGCTGTCAGCAGAGTACTACTGGGGCCTGTGTAAGCATACAATTGGTTGTCTCAGAGCTCACTTGCACCAAAAGCTAATGCTTGAGAGCACAGTTAACTACGTCCACACTACAGGGTGGCCGGAGGCAGGGAAGTCCCCAACTCTATATCCCCTTCTGGGCTACCCAGCTGTAAACTCGCAATATGGCATCTTGAACCTATGACTCCAGAAGTTGGGCTACTTCCAGGCAAACAGCATTATGGACAAGACATTGGGTGGAATCCTGTCCACTCCCATCTCAGGTTCATTGTACCTTGTAGCAGGGTGGTGGGAATTGTCCTAGGGGTGTGCAAGAGAGCCCTGGCACCCCTATCGCTCCTGGCTAGGTGGGGAATCTATCAGCCCAAATTCAGCCCAAGGGATGGGATGTTGCTAAGCTTTAAACTCCCTATATGGTACCTATGTGCTGTGACCAAAGAGAGTAAGGTACTATTCAGACAGATTACACTAGCAGGAAGTGCAGTTTGTTCGAAGCTTGGTCCTATAAAGCTGGCTGCAGGATGGTGGGCATGGTCCCAGATGCATGCTGGAAAGCCTAGCTTCTTTGCCACTCTCCAGGCAAGCGGGGGCTATAGCTGAATTTAGCTCAAACCCAGCCTGAGGGTGGAACACAAAGCCCAGTGTCAAACCTTCAAAATGCTGCCCTGGTTCCTTGACCAGCAAAGGCTGGAACTCCACTCAGGCAATTAGCGTACATGAGAAACTGTAGATAATGCTGTCTGCCCACATCTCAGTCTCAAAAGCAGCCAACAGCAGGGCAGTGGACACCTTCCCAAGGGTACGTAGGAGTGTCTGGGCTCCTCTGTCCCTCGTCAGTGGCTGCAGAGGTGCCTGTGGTTCCCCATGGTATCTAGGCTCTCAGAGTAGCACTTGGCTTAAGCCTCTCTCAGCTTGGATGCCTGTGGGGTTCTGTGTAGGCATATCTAGGCCTCACAATTTAAAGGCGCTCACATTCCTCAGAACTCTTTGAGACTAGTGAGACATCAAATGGACCCAGGTTGAGCATCAAAGATCCATACTCTTCAAAAATAAAAGTACAGAGAACTCCTATATATTTATTCTTCCCTCTGGAACAATGCCTCTGTGCAATCTCTAAGCAGCTCCCTGCATCGTGCGTGAGATCCAGTAGACGGGTTCTCTATCCACAGACTGTAAGAGCTCAACTTGCAGAATGGAGCCCTGGAGGCTTTTTCCTTACTGTTTCGCTGAGTCCAGGAGCCTCTCCTGACTGTTAACCAGCACCTGGCTAGGCAAGCTGCCCTGAGCCCTCTGTGTTCCTGCCGCTTTCCTGGTGAATCCTAGCATTCTCTCCTGGACGATCTGCTTGAAATGTGATAATCTGCTTACTACTCTGGCACCTTCCTATGGAGGACACATATACTATCTGGCTTAGATGGCTATTTGGGTCCCATCCCCATTTGCTAAATTAACAGATTTGCATGCTTAACAACATCTACTTCATTTTTCATTTGAAAATCTAAAGAAAACATTGGTGATTTTTAGACTTCCTATATTTCTCTTATTTGATTATATTCATACTAAAAAGTGAAGGAAAAGGAGGTTAGAGAAAGAGAAGGATATACTGGCCACAATGTATCTTATTACTTTCAGCCCTTCCCCATTTCCTACATCTATATTCATATATACATGGAAATTTTAATTTATAAGGCTTATTAAAAATGATAGTTTTGAGCCAGGCATGGTGGCTCATGCCTGTAATTCCGGCACTTCAACAGGCTGAGGCAGGAAGATTATTTGAGATCAGGAGTTTGAGACCAGTCTGGGCAACATAGTGAGACCCTATCACTAACAAAAATAAAATTAACCAGGTGTGTTTGTGCCTGCCTGTAGTCCCAGCTACTTGGGAGGCTGAGGTGAGAGAATCACTTAAGTGATTGTTATCTTTCCTGACAGAGAAGCAACTTGAACAACAAAACATGAAAAATTACAAAGAAAACTTTCAGAAATAATATGTACACAAAGAACTTGAGGAAAAATTTTCATATAAAACCATTCTTCCTTTTTCCTATTAGTACTAAATAAGCTCAAGTCTTTCCTATATTAAATAAAAAAAGAAAAATAGCAGACTCTGTGCCCATAGCAGAGTGGTTATGGTGCCGGCCACATACACCAAAGCTAGTGGGTTTGAACCCAGCCTGGGCCAGCTAAACAACAATGACAATTGCAAAAAAAAAAGCCAGGCATTGTGGTGGGTGCCTGCAGTCCCAGTTACTTGGGAGGCTAAGGCAAAAGAATCGCTTAAGCCCAAGAGTTTGAGGTTGCTGTGAGCTGTGACGCCATAGTACTCTACAGAAGGCGACCCAGTGAGACTCTGTTTAAAAAAAAAAACACCGAACTCTTCCTATACCCTATGTCACACTTTACTGCCCACTCGCCTGTCTTCTCATTTACTGTAGGCATCTTAAAACAATTTCTGCATCTACTTTTACCACCTAATTGCTTACACCCAAATCTGCCTTCTGCCTCTACTACCTCAAAACAAACAAACAAACAAACAAAACTTACTCAAATGCCATGGTTAGTCCTTATCTTACTGGATTCAGACTTATTTGATATGTTTTCCTCACTTGTGGTTTCCAGGACTCTAAACATTCCTTATTTTCTTCCTATCATTCTTGTTCCTTCTCTATCCACTTTGCTTGTTCCTCCTCATTTTTCAACTTCTAAAAATTGGAGTACCCCAGAGGTTAGTTCAAAGAAATCCTTTTTGCCTACCCTCATTCACTGATTTCATATAGTCTTACAAGGCCTTACATGATTTGGCCCCTATCCCTCTCCAACGTGCCTCTACTAGTCTCTTTTTACTCTAATCTGCCGCGCTGGCATCCTCACTATTTTATGAACAGACTTGCTCTTCTCTGTGTTCTTCTTATATTTAAATACCTCCCTGACTTTCTTCAGTCTTTACTGAGAAATCAATCACGTTCTCAGTATAATGCTCCCTTGCAATTCTCTATTTATACAATTTAATCCATCCTTTAATGCTACATAGGCCCATTCCTTGCTTTATTTTTCACTATCTAATGTATTCTGTATTTCACTTACTTTATTATTTTTCGCCAAAGGAAAGGTCTGTAAGAACGGGGACTTTTTTGTCTGCTTGTTCATTGCTACATTCCCAGTGCCTGTAACAGTGCTTTGTACATAATCAGTTTTAAAAAATAATTACTGAATGCAGCAAATTGAATAAACTTAGGCTTCCAATATATGTCAAGAAAGACAATAACAAATATTCAGCTGCCTAAAATCTAGACACCTTAGTATCACTGGTCATTTCTCCTGCTCCCTCATTTCTCACAACTGGTCATTACGCCTTCATCTTCAACAAAACAACCTGAGATCCAAAACCTCTTCTCTCACAGCTGGATTCCTACCTCCTTTCAATCCATTCTCCACAAAGTAGTGAGTGATCATTCAAAAATATAATCATGTTACTTTCTTTCAATGCCCTTAGGAAAAAGTGTAAATCCTTATGTTCTTTCATGATCTTGCTTCTATTTTCCTTTCCAGCCTCATTACTCACCACTGCATCTATCTATGCTTTCACCATTGTAAACAGCTTTTATTTTCTGGATGTGCTTGGCTCCCCTTTCCCTTCAGTTCTTAGCACATTCTTCTATTTCTGCCTAGATACTCTTCTCCAACTACTTCTTTCTTAATTTCTTAGGTCTCAGCTTAAAAGTAATTTTGTGCAGAAAGTCTGTATGTACCAAAGTTACCCTTAATGCACCTCTTAGTGTGCTCCTAAACTAATTCCACTTGCTTTTCTATCATGCTATGCTGTAATTTTCTACTGACCAATCTTTGGTCTCCTTAAGGACTGGGATATATTTATTGTCTATGTATCTCCAGTACTTGATACATACCAGGTACTCAATACATACTTATTGTGTAAGTAAATAATTTGATTCTTACCTTTCTCTCCTAGTTTTTTCCAATTTGTCTTTTAAAACCATAATTTCTTTGTTGAGAGCAAGTTGTTGGCCTTCTGAATCATGTAGTTCTTTCTTCAGATTTTTTATTTCATTTGCATGTATTCCTTCCCTTTTAGATAATTCTTCTTCATAAAAGATACTTTTCTTTTCCAAATCAGTCTTTAGTTTGGTTATCTCTTGCTGATGTTCTATGCTGTATACTCCTGGTGAGTAACTAATTTGTTTTTGCTACAGAAGTAATAATGAAAGATTAGTTGATCTACAAGAATAACAAAATATCAAATAAGGACTTCCTTCTAAAATATAAGAAGCTGTTCATATAAATGCATACCTTTTTTAAATATTATCACACGAAAATACAACTCTGTGTATGAGGCTGTTAATCTTGGGTTTGTTTGTTTTTTTTTTTGAGACAGAGTCTTGCTCTCTTACCCTGGCTGGGGTACTGCAGCATCATCACAGTTCACAGCAAATTCAAACTTGTGGGCTCAAGAGATCCTCCTGCCTCAGCCTCCTAATAGCTGGACTACAGGCACACGCCACAATGCCTACCTAATTTTTTCTATTTTTAGTAGTGATGATGTCTCAGGCTTGGTCTTGAACTCCTGACTCCACTAATCCTCCAGCATTGGCCTCTGAGAATGCTAGGATTACAGGCTTGAGCCACTGTGCCCAGCCTACTGTTAACTTTTTGTCAGCCACATATGGTACACATATTTCCTGTTTACATTCCTACATGGCTTTTGTTGTTATTTTTAATCTTCTTCACAAACAGATTATATCTAAAATTTATCTGAATTTTCTGCTGGTCCTTCAATGATTTCTTGATTTATATTTAAATTTCTGGTATATGGAGTAAGGGGAAATCTAACTGCATTCTATATTTGATAGGGAACAGATAAAAAGTTTCAAGCACATTTGGGTCTTTAAAAAATTAAAACGGAGAGGAGATGGTAGAACTAGAATGTACGAAAAGGGGGCTTTTACAGGGTCCCGCGAGAAATGGCAAAGGTCTAAACTAACATTTTCTTTATACCCCCTTAAAAATAGGGTAGGGCTCTTCACTTTTAGGTAAGATATTGAGGAGGAGAAGAAATTTGGTTAAAATCTACCTTGTTAGAAACTAGGCTAAATTTTTCACTCAGATACAAGAAAAAAAAAAAAAGTGTAAAGTCCAAAGGTTCTAGGTAGTGTCTAAAAGTAAACAGAAGCATACCAGCTTATGACTAAAGAATTTCTGAGCTTCATAACTTTCCAAAGGTCATTAATTTGTTATAGTCTGTTTTCCCAAGTGATCAGCGATAAACTTTTAGTCTAAAAGCACCTAATAACTTATGTTTAGTGATAACAAGGAATCAAGATCTTGAGATCACTATGTTCTCTTTTGAAGCCAGTTGTAAGGACAAAAAAAATCGGTAAGGGGCTTGGCGCCTGTAGCTCAGTGTCTAGTGCGTCAGCCACACCAGAGCTGGTGGGTTCGAACCCAGCCCCGACCTGCCAAACAATGACAACTACAACAGTAAAACAGCCTGGCATTGTGGCAAGGGCCTGTAGTCCCAGCTACCTGGGATGCTGAGGCAAAAGAATTGCTTAAGCCCAAGAGTTGGAGATTGCTGTGAGCTGTGAAGCCACAGAACTCTACCCAGGGTGACATAGTGAGACTTTGTCTTAAAAAAAAAAAAAAAAAAAAAAATTGGTAAGAGTAGTTGATTCAAAATTGAAAGAAAAATAAGTTGTCTTTTTCACATTTGAAGTACATAATTTTAAAAGAAAAAGAGAAAAAAAAAAGAAAAACAGAATCAATTGTTGGTAAGAGAAATAGCCCGGGGTATTCATTGCAATATTTAACCATTTATTGAAAAAAACAAAAACAAAAACACCTTTTCATGTGCCACATTCACATTGTCCAATGATTTAATGAGGTACCCTGACATGCACAACTCTGCTTGACTTGGGAAGAGCCAGAGCAAGTCAGGTGCTTGCTCTTAAGCATCTCTACAGAAAAATGATGCCTACACTGACATCTGCAGCACCAACCACTGACTGACTTATGCTACTTTCTCAGTTTTCTAACCACCTAAAAAACACTGTTAGCTCAATGTTCTGTTTAACTTGACTGCTGGAATGACAGCAACGTGAACAAGAAGTATCAAAGAAGAATTCTCTGCAATCAAAACCTAACAAATATACTACCAATGAAAGTTATAGATGATATCACTTATTAAAAGCAGTATAATAAGCCAAACAAACACTTAAAAACAAACCATTTGTAAAAAAGAACAACCTACAACAAAACCATAGGTTTTATTACAGGCATTAAAGGTAATTTAATATCAGCAAACTTATTAATAAATTATGTGACAAAATACATTATTTTAATAGACTAAATTTTTTTTTTTTTTTTTGTAGAGACAGTGTCTCACTTTATGGCCCTCTGTAGAGTGCCATCGCCTCTCACAGCTCACAGCAACCTCCAACTCCTGGGCTTAAGTGATTCTCTTGCCTCAGCCTCCCGAGCAGCTGGGACTAAATAGACTAAATTTTAAAATCCAAATTGCAATTTCAGTAGGTACCCCTGTCCAAAAGTATTTGATAAAAATCTAAGGATAATTCCAAATACTATCCCAAATCCCCATTAAACCACAAAAAGGTTATACTAATTCTTTTAATTTAAAAAGTGTCCATTTCAAGCTATCAAAAATAATATTTAATGGTGAAAACATCAGATATACACCGAATAAACTGAGACACAACAACAGCAAAAGGGTGCCTTCCATTACCAGTCTTCAGTAATATTAATTACAAATATTCTGTCCAATCAATATGTGAAAGACTTAAAAGAAATTCATATTATAAAAAAGTGATAAAATAATTATAATTCCTAATTAATTTTTCACCCAGGAAACACACACAAATCTACAAAAAAGTATTAGAACTGACAGAGTAAAACAAGAGCATATAAGATAAAAACAAATCAATAATACTTCTAGATATTAAAATAAACAATAAGAAAACATAATAAAAATTTTCTTTGTTAATAGCAAAAAGAGTCAAACAAAAATACCACATACTAATACACACCCATACAGTAGGAATAACAATATTGAGAAATTTTTCTGATTTATAAATAAGAAACAATAAGCCAATAAAAAAGCCAAGTATTAAAAGGGAACATTAAGTATAAATGTATTCAATATTTTTCAAAGTATCCTCCATGTAATTTTAATAAAAAGTTATTTTTAAATTTGAAGAGAAGTGTTAGAAGGAGGGGATGGTGACAAATATTTATAGTCTGGGGGTAAAAATAAACTGGTAAAAATGCCAAAGAAAAGAGGGTTGTAGGGGAATATGTTTTTCAGATATTCAACCATACTATAAATCTTAAATAAAGTATCACCCATTCAATCTCTCCCCAATGTAATTTAATTCAATATATGCAATATCATCAGTCAATGGGCAAGGCATTGATTAATTAATAAACGGAATTAGAATCATGATGACCCTCAAGTCATACCACTTAACAAAACAATTTTCAAATAAATTAAAGAGCTGGATTAATCTCTCCCCTCCCGCCCTCCCCAACGCAGTTTTTGGCCAGGGCCGGGTCTGAACCCGCCACCTCCGGTATATGGGGCCGGTACCCTACTCCTTTGAGCCATAGGCGCCACCCAAAGAGCTGAGTATCTTTAAACCCCACAGACACATCTGGAAGAAAGCAGAATTAAATACTTATCAAAAAGCTGGAGAGAGAAGAACAAGCCAAGCTTTGAAGCAACGGAAGAAACACAGAGGAGAAAATAAACACATCTTTTATAATTTTAAGAAAATACAAGACCAAAATTAAGGTGAAAATGATAACTGTTAATAAAGTAGTTTGCTGAAAATATTTTAAAAAGTGAAATTTTACTGTGCCAGAAGTCTATATGAGTTGATAAGAAAAATATTAAGATTAAATTAAACTGAATGGACAAATGACTTAAAGAGATAATTCACAAAGTGAAATATGATTAAAAATCAATCCACTAAGAAATGTGAAAATACAGTTACAACTTTTTTAATAGAGATGGGTTTCACTCTTGTTCAGGCTGGCCTCAAACTCCTTGACCCCAAATGATCCTCCTGTCTTGGCCTCCCCAAGTGATCCTCCTGCTTTGGCCTCCCAGAGTCCTAGGATTACAAGCATAAGCCACCGCATCCAGCCCAGTTACTTCTTTTGCTTGTCATATTTGCAAAGATTTGTGGTATTTACCAAGTGCCTTAAAAAGATCAATAATTTCATTTCTAAGTATCTGTTCTAAGAAAACGATATACACTTAGGGCTAGGGGTTTGAGACATGCCTGGGCAACATAAAATGACCCTGGTCTCTACAAAAATAAAAAAAATTAGCCAGGTTTGGTAGTGTGCACCTGTAGTTCCAGCTACTTGGGAGGCTTAGGCAGGAGGAACACTTGAGCCCAGGAGTTGGAGGTGGCAATGAGCTATGATTCAGCCCCTGCACTCCAGCCTGGGTGACAGAAAAATATCACATCTTTAAAAAGAAAAAAGAAGAAAGAAGAAAAGAAAAGAAAGAGAGGAAGGGAGGGAGGGAGGGGTGAATAAAAGTGATCATGGTAATTATAATACTGCAGAAATAAGAACAAGCTAAACATTATTTAATAGAGAATTGGCTATATGGGATATTCTTCTTGCATCATTTATAATCGTTAAAATTATGTTTATGACAATTTTGTAATAGTAAGTAAAAACACTTATTACTAAAAGAAAAATACAAGTGTTAATGAATTGAATTGTGCCCATGCCCCCAAAATTGTATGTTGAAGTCCACAAGGAACTTTGGAATGTGATCATATTTAAATATAGTCTTTCAGAAGTCATCAAGTTAAATGAGATCATCTGCATGCGCCCTAACCCAGTATGAGAAATCCAGACACAGTCGAGCACGCAGGGAGAGCACCATGTGAACACCAAGGCAGAGATTGGGGTGATGCAGCCACATGTTAAGCAATTCCAAAGACTGCCAGCAAATCACCCGAGGAAGCCCTGCCAATACCTTGATTTTTAACTTCTAACCTCTAGAACAATAGAACACAGACAATAAATTTCTGTTTTTTAAGCTACCCAATGTGTGGTACTTTGTAATAGTAGTTCTAACATACTAACATAATAAGGTAAGGAAAAAAAAACAAAACTGTAGTGCAGCAGTTCTCAACCTGTGAGTCACGAACCACAGAAACTGTATTAAAGGGCCGTGGCATTAGAAAAGTTGAGAACCACTGCTCTAGTGGCATATGGTAATCTTGGAAAGTATTCTTTTTTAAAATAAATGTTTATTGAGATATAATTCACATACCACACAATGCACTTAAATTATAAATTGAATTATTATGGTTAATGGTATATTATTAATTTTTAAGTAGTAAAATACATAATACAATTTTCCATTCTAACCATTTTAAGTGTACGATTAAATGGCATTAATTACATTTGCAAAGTTTTATGAACATCACTAATATGTACTTCTAAATTTTCTTCATCATCCTAAAGAAAAATTCTATAACCATTAAGAATAATGAGCTTTTTATTTCCTCCTCACCCCTACTCCAGTGACCTCAATTCCACTTTCTATTCATTTGCCTACACTAAGTATTTCATTTAAGTGGAATCATGCAATATTTGTCTTTTTCTATCTGGCTTCTTTCACTTGGCATATCATTTTCAAGATTCAGCCATGTTTTAGCATGTGTCAGAATTTCGTTCCTTTTTATAGCTGAATAATACTCCATTATATATATGTATCAGATTTTGTTTATCCATCTGTTGATGGACACTTGGGTTGTTCCCATCTTTAGGCTATTGTAATAATGTTTCAATAAACGCTCCTGTAAAGTTATCCTGAGATTCTCTGCATTTAAACATTTGGGTATATACTAGGAGTGGAACTGCTGGGTCATAGGATAGTTCTATGTTTATCATTTTGAGGATCATCAAATTATTCTCAAACATGGCTGCATCATTTTATATTCCCAGCAGCAATATACAAGGATTCGTTTTTACTTCCTTGCCAAAGCTTATTTTCTGTTTCTTTCTTTTCCTTTTAATTTTAGCCATCTTAGTAGGTATAAAGTGGCATCTCATTTTGCCCCTAATTTGCATTTCTCTGATGACTGATAATGTGAACATCTTTCGTATGGTATTGGCCATCTGTGTAACTTCACTGGAGAAATGTCTATTCATCAAATCCTTTACCCATTTTTTTGATTGGGTTGTCTTCTTGTTGTTGCATTGCGGGAGTTCTTTATATTATCTGCATATTAAATATTTGACTTAATATAAATACCCCGTTTCCCCGAAAATAAGACATTCTCCGAAAATAAGACCTACTTACAGGAAAGATAAGATGTCCCCTGAAAATAAGACCTAGCGCATCTTTGGGAGCACACCTTAAAATAAGACACTCTTATTTTCGGGGAAACAGGGTAGTAGATTTAGTGAATAGCTGGTTATCAAATATTTGATTTGCAAATATTTTCTTGCATGCCTTAGGTTGTATTTTCATATTCTTGATAACATTCTTTGATGCAATGCACACAAGTTTTTGATAAAGCCCAACTTATCTATTTTTCCTTTTGTTGCTCATGCTTTCAGTATCATGTCTAAGGATCCGTTGACAAATCCAGTGTCTGCTGAGAGGTTCATAATTATAGCTCTAAGATTTAGGTTGTTGATTCATTCTGAGTTAATTTTTATATACGGTGCAAAGCGGGTGAACAATTTCATTCTTTTGTATGTGGATATCAAGTTGTCCCAGCACATCTGTTAAAGAGACTACTCTTTCTCTATTAAATGGATTTAGTACCTTTGTCAAAAATCAACTGGCCATAGACAGATGCATTTATTTCTAGACTCTTAATTATATTCTGTGGTCTATATGTCTGTCCTTATGACAGTGCCGCACCATCTTGATTACTGAGACTTGGTAGTAAGATCTGAAATCCACAAGTCTGAGTCTTCCAACTTTGTCCATTTTCAAGATTGTTTTGGCTGTTCAGGTCACCTGCAATTCCATATATTAAGGATCAGGTTTTCCATTTCTGCAAAAAAAGGCTGTTGGAACTTTGATAGGAATTTAGTTAATTGTACATCACTTTGGGCACTCCTAGCATCTTAACGGTAGTAAATATGACTATAGGTAAATTTGATACGTCTTCCCATTTGTTTAGGTCTTCTTTAAGTTGTTTCATTAATGTTTTGTAATTTTCAGTGTGTACATCTTTAACTTCCTTGAATAAATTTTGTTACAAGGTATTTTGTTCGTGGAAGTAATTATAAATGAAATTGCTTTGTTACCTTCCTTTATAGATTGTTCATTGCTAGTTTTTAGAAACACAACTGATTTTGGTATGTTGATTTTGTGCCCTGCATCCTTGGTGAATTTGTTTATAAGCTCTAGGACCTTCCTTGTGCATTCTTTGGGATTTTTCTATATATGGGAACATGTCATCTGTGAACAGGTAGAATTTTACTTCTACTTTTGCAATTTGCATGTCTTTTTTTTTCTTTTTCTTGTGTAATTTCTCTGGCTACAACCGCCAGTAATTTGGAATACCAATGGTGAAAATGGTCATCCTTGGTTCATTCCTGATCAGACTGTAAAGGGAATCAGCCTCTCACCATTGAGTATGATGTTAATGGTGGACTTTTGGACCTTTCACAAATGTCTTTTATCATGTTGAGTACATTCCTGTCTATTCCTAGTTTTCTTTTTTTTTTTTTTTTATTGTTGGGGATTCATTGAGGGTACAATAAGTCAGGTTACACTGATTGCAATTGTTAGGTAAAGTCTCTCTTGCAATCATGTTTTGCCCCCATAAAGTGTGACACACACCAAGGCCCCACCCCCTCCCTCCGTCCCTCTTTCTGCTTTCAGAGTTTTTTTTAACTGTTAAATCATAGCTGTGTACATTAGTGCAATCAAGGGGTACAATGTCCTGGTTTTTCTTAGAGTTTTTATCATGAAAGAATGTTCAATTCTATGAAATGACTTAAGTCTAGTAATTAAGATAACAGCGTTTTTTTCTTTGACTCTATTAATGTGGTGTTTTACACTGAATGATTTTCTTATGTTGAACCACTGAGATTAGGTTCCACTTAGTCATGGTGTGTAGTCCTTTTTTTTTTTTGAGACAGTCTCACCACGTCGCCCTTGGTAGTGTGCCATGGTGTCACAGCTCACAGCAACCTCAAATTCTTGGGCTTAAGTGATTCTCTTGCCTCAGCCTCCCAAGTAGTTGGGACTACAGGCGCCCACTACAACACCTGGCTATCTTTTTGTTGCAGTTGTCATTGTTGTTTAGCTGGCCCAGGTGGGTTCGAACACACCACCCTTGGTGCATGTGGCCAGTGCCATAACCACTGTGCTATGGGTGCCGAGCCCATGGTGTGTAATCTTTATAAAATGCTTTGGGATTTGATATATTAGTATTTTGTTTGGGGATTTGTGCACTTATATTCATAAAAAATGGTGGTCTGAGGGCGGTGCCTGTGGCTCAAAGAACTAGGGCACTGGCCCCATATGCCGGAGATGGTGCATTCAAACCCAGCCCCAGCCACAAAAAACAAAAAATAAAATGCTAGTCTATAAATTTTCTTTTCTTGTGCTGTTTTTATTTCATTTGTTGGGTTTGATATTCAAGGTAATGCTGGCCTCAAAGAATGAGTTAGGAAGTACTCTATTTTTGGAAGAGTTTGAGAAAGACTGGTGTTAATTCTTTGAAATGTCTGGTTCGATTCAACAGTGAAGCAGCCTATTCCTGAACTTTTCTTTATTGGAAGATTTTTGATTACTGAGTTAATATCTTTACTTGTTATTGGTCTATTGAAATTTTGACTTGAGTCATTTCGGGTTTGCTTCTGGGAGTCTGTGCATTCCATCTAAGCTGCCTCCTTTGTTGGCAGACAGTTGTACATAGCATCCCCCTTATCATTCTTTTTCTTTCTGCTGGTCAATAACAAAGTATCCACTTTCATTTCATGTTTTACTTATTTGCATCCTCTTTTTCTGTCTCTTTCTATCTCTGTCTCTCTCTTTTGTATAATTAAAAGTTTTGTCAATTTTGTTGATCTTCCCAAAGAACTTTTGGTTTCACTGATTGTTATTTTTCTATTGTCTATGCTTTTTTATCTCTGCTCTAAGCTTCATTATTTTCTCCTTTCTGCTATCTTGAGTTTAGTTTGCTCTTCTTTTTCTAGTTGCTTAAGGTATACAGTCAGGTGACTGATTTGACATCTTTCTTCCTTTTCATTATAGGCATTTTCAGCTATGAATTTTCCTCTGAGAACAGCCTCTAGGCGTCCCATAGTTTTGGTATGTTGTACTTTCCTTTTCATTCATCTCTAAGTATATTTTAATTTCCCTTGTGATATCTTCGTTGGAAGTTGTTAAAAAGTGTGTTGATTAATTTTCATATATTTTTTAACATTCTAATTTTTCTTCTGCTATTGACTTCTAGCTCCATTCCACTGGGTGGAGGAAGATATTTCACAATTTCAATCTTTTTACATTTATTGAGATTTGTTTCATGGCCTAACATATGGTCTATCCTAGAGAATTTAAAAATAATTTGTATTCTGCTGTAGCTGAGTGAAAAGTTCTATATACAGACATTCCAAGGTATTCCTTGGGACTGGTTCCAGAACCCTCCCCACTTGAATAACAAAATTTACAGTTGCTCAAGTCCCTTACATAAAACGGCGTAGTATGAGCATATAACTTACGCATATCCTCCCATACACTTTAAATCTTCTCTAGAATTACGGACATGTGTTGCTTAATGACAAGCATATATTCTGAAAAATGTGTCGCTAGGCAATTTCGTCTTTGTAAGATCATAAAGTGTACTTACACAAACCTAGATGGTATGGGTTACTAGTATACAACTTATAGCCCACTGCTCCCAGGCTACAAACCGGCACAGCATGTTACTGTACTCAATGCTGTAGGCAACTGTAACACAACAGTGAGTATTTGTATATCTAAACATAGTAAAGGAAAAGTAAAAATATGGTATAAATGATTTTAAAAAATGGTACAGGGCAGAGGGCTTTACCATGAATGGAGAATGGAGCTTATAGGACTAGAATTTGCCCTGGGTGAGTCAGTGAGTGAGTAGTAAGTGAATGTGAAGGACCAGGACTTTACACTACTGTAGACTTTATAAAACATTATACACTTAGGCTACACTAAAGTTATAAGAAGTTTTTTTTTTCACTAATAAATTAACTTTAGCTTACTGTAACATTTCCACTTTATAAACGTATAATTTCTTTTTAATTTTCTAATCTTTTGTTGTAGCACTTAGCTTAAAACACAGTTTACAGCTGTACAAAAATATTTTCTTTATTTATATCCATATTCTAAGCTTTTTTATATCAGCTTTATTTATATCCATATTCATATTCTAAGCTTTTTCCCATTAATTTTTTTCCTACTTTCAAAACTTTTTTATTAAAAACTAAGACATAGGCTGGGTGTGGTGGATCTTGCCTACAATTCTAGCACTCTGGGAGGCCAAGGCAGTGTATTGCTTGAGCTCAGGAGTTCGAGACCAGCCTGAGCAAGAGCAAGAGTGAGACCCCATCTCTATTAAATATAGAAAAGCTACCTGGACATTGTGGCAGGCCCTGTAGTCCTAGCTATTCACAAGGCTGAGGCAGGAAGGTCGCTTGAGCCCAGGAATTTGAGTTTGCTGTGAGCTATGACACCACAGCACTCTACCCAGGGTAACAGAGTGAGACTATGTCTCAAACAAAAAACAAACCCAAGGCATAAACACATACATTAACCTAGGCCTACACAGGGTCAAGATTGTGAAAACATCAGTCGGTGACAGGAACTTTTCAGCTCCATTATCATCTTACGGGACCACCATAAATACTCAGTGTGTGGGTGACCACAGCATTGTTGTGTGACTTATGACTATACTTTTAATGCTAGATACAATGTAAATGCTATTTACCTATATATTGTATTGTCTGGGGAATACTGACAAGAAAAAACCAAGTCTGTTCATGTTCTGAAAAGACATAGTTATCCATTTATCCCCCTCAAATACTTTGATCTGGACCCCCAGATGCAGATCCAGGGATATGAGAGCTATCTATCCCATCTATCTATCTGTTAGGTCTAGTGGGGTACAGTATCCATTATATCAAACTCAATATCCTTAATGATCCTCTGTCTGTATGTTTTATCCATTATTGGAAGTGGAATATTAAAGTCCTAACACTTGTTGTAGGATTATTTATCCTTTGAAGTCTGTTAGAAAGTGTCCTTAGTAAAGATTCCTACAATCTTTAAAAGGGCTAAAATAGGTTTTAAAATTTACATGTGTGTATCTCTTGACCAAGACATTTCACTCTTAGGAAATATACCAAGGAAATTAAAGTATGGTAATAATCATACAGAATATTTATTGAGCCTTTACTATGTGCCAGGCCCCGGCCTAAGCATTTTAAACACATTAACTTATTTATTAGGTAATTCTATTGTTATCTTGAATTATAAATGACACAGAGATGAGTGTTTGACGTAGGTAAATATATATGATTCAGAGTTTTCAATATAGCAATATTTATTATTAAAAAAACCACCCATAGAACATGGCACAGATAGTTAGAAACCTATGTTTAAATTGTACTCTATCATTTATAACAATAAAATTGAGACTCCTCTGGGTCTCAATATCCTCAAATAAAAATAATGCCTAAGATTTATTCCAGTTTGCACTTTATGATTCTTTTCATTATCGAAAGCACCTAGAACAGTGCTGGAAACAAAGCAGCCCTGACTGTCAAGGAGGTCAGACGCCAGGTAATGTCTGCACACTAAATCTGCTCTAGAGGCCTAAGTGCATGTGGAAGACACCATGTACACCTTGTAAAGCTAATGAAGACTGTGCATTCACAATAAATCAAAGCACTCAACACTCCCAAAACAAAAATAAGAAATAAAATCTAGAGCTTGTATTTCTATTTATAAAAGATGACTCTTACCTGCAACCACTGAAATTTAATTGTTAGAGAAAAAGTAAGTTCTGACCAATTCTACCACATGATACATTCGCTGATGTAAAACATTTATTGAACAAATATTAAGTATCTGGATCTTTGCCAGAGTCAGGTTAATAATATATCTATGTTTTCAATAAGCTAGGTAATGGTGAGGGTGGGGAAATAGATTTGCAAATCTACAACTACTAATAGAATTTTAAAGTACCAGAGAAGGAGTACCTAGACTTTCAGATGATATTCATGTTGATTCTTTTATGTTCTGGATGAATAAGACAATACGCTAAGCATGGTTCTGGAAGGAGTAGGTGGAATGGGGCTGATAGGCAAAGCAGAAGAAACGGAATAGAAAAAGCTTAGAGTCAAAAAATGGCAGACACCACATTCAGAATATTATGTAGTGTTGAGAAAATACGACATCAATTTAATCTTAATTTACTCACTGTGACACACATAATATTGTTTTCTACAAATAGTTACTGAGCACTTTAGATATGTCAGCTTACAAATGGATATATGTTCTCCTGACATGAAATACATTTATAGATGAAAGAATTAAGGTATAAAGAGGGCAAATGTTTGTATAGTGTTACACAGCTATAATGGTGAAGTGAGAAATTAAAACTAGGCAGTCTGACTCCAGAGATGAAACAATAATTTCCCTTGCAATGCCGATTATCATCTCATACCATACAACACAAGTGTCTGCAAAGCTATCCCTGAGTCATGTACAAGATAGTCTAGATATCTAATGAAGACCTTCATGCAGATCACCAGTACATCTTGTTCAGGCAGACAATCCTTCATAAACATTCTAACTCCTTCCTGATAAGATTCCTATTCTCTACCAAACGTAGGCTTGCCTTTTCTTTAGCAAGATTAGGATATCTATATGCTTCCTACTGGTAAGAGTGGGAATTAAAAATACTAGGTCTGTAGAGCAGCTAGGTTACTCTACATTGAATAGAGCACATAAGCTAATATTTCTATCATGCCTAAAGAGAAGAAAACTCATTAGGCTTCATAAATATGAAATTAAAAAATACCTTCAGTCCCTCCAATTCATTTTCCAGTTGCTTAGAATAGTGCTCACTCTGTTCACGCAGTTTCCGGTCTTTAGAGGCTTCTGCAGCTAGAGCTTCTGTATGAACTTCCAGCTTTAAAATAAAATGAAAAAAGCAGATTTTATAGTTATAATTTTTTCAAATAAATCCTTATGATTTTACCTTAATATTGAAATTCACAGTAAATATTATCAAACTATAAAATAACTTTTAAAAATTTAAATAAAAAAATTACATATTATTCAACTAGTCTCAAAAAGCAGCTTTAATCACTATCCCATGGACTATAAAATTTGCCTGACTACTAACCTCTTTTTTGGCTCTTTCTGTTCTGCGCAGTTCTTGCCTTAAGCTTTCAACTTTTTGCATCACCAGGTCCACCTCTTCTTCCTTATCTCGGACATGGCGAGCAAGTTTCTGCTTTTGGGTGTGCAATTCTGTTAGTCGCTCATTGATCTCCATGAATTCCTGCATGGCCAGTTTCCTCTGACAGTGTGCATCTTTCAGCTCTTTGGATTGGTTTTTTAATCGCTCACTAGCCTGGACTAGTTCCTACAGTTTTGTAAAAAGAATATTAATTACCAATTCTGCATCTAGAGACCAAATATGGCCACCAAAGTCAACAAGAGCCAAAATTATTCACTTCAGGACAAAATTAAAAGAAATGAACTACTTCTGAACAGATATTAACAGCATGGTGCCCTGCTTACGGTCTCAATTCCTAGGCTAATATGGTAAATGCAATGAGATCCTGGTACAACTTTACAGGACCTTAGTTTCCACAAATGATTAAAGAATGTAGGAAGATAAGATAGGATGGTCAAAATATAGATTTCTGTGAAATTTAATAAATATTTGTGAGTTTTTTTTTTTTTTAACATTAAAAGACTACAAATGACGACAAACACAAAACAAAACAAAACAAATCAAACAAAACAAAAACCAAACTTGGATTGCAGGGTTGCTCCTGATTTGAAGACTAAGCCTTAAGCCAGAAGCTAGGAGAAAAGAAACAAATCTGAAACTCTCTGCTTAGAGTGAGAAACTTAGAGAGTGGCTCAAGTGTGCAGGTCAATAAATACAGCTACCTGCCTCTAAGCAAAAGGAAATGCAAGTCTTCTCATGGGGAAAAAAACCTCAATGAAACCTGAATTTTTCACATATTAAAAGCAAACGGCTCACAACCATAGATTTCCAAATACCCAGAGAACCATCACCAAACAACAGTAAATAAAACCAGAAAAAATAAATAAAAATAATCATCAAAGGTATTGGGGTATTAGAATCATTACGTAGTGACATCAAATTGCTATGTATGAAAAGTTTGAAAAAACACAAAAGGAAATCATAAAAATGGGAATATGGGGAAAGACGAAAAGAGAACAAGCAGATTTATAGAAGAACTTTAATGGAACATTTAGAAATGAAAACAAAAATGCCTTAAAACTAAAGACTTGAATCTATTAATTTAGGAGGCTGTATGTTTCTGAAGCAAGAAAAACAAGCAAACAAAGAAAAAAACACACCAAACTCTGAAATGCTCAAGAATGAAACTGGGTAACACCAAAGAGAAATTAAAAAAAAAAAAAAGGAAATCAGAAGGAAAAAAACCCACAAATCACCTATTCTCCATCTTGAAAATTAAAAAGGAAAAGTAAAAATATAGTAGAACCTCTGTAAGTTGACCACCCAAGAGACTGTAACCAACTGGTTAACATATGGAGGTGGTCAACACGTGTAAGGTAGCTTCAAAATACATTAAAAAGATACTGTTAAGAACTTCAGAAAACAATTTGTAAATACATCACCATAGTGAAAAATTTCAATTTTCTTAATCATTAATAAACAAATCAAGATTTAGAAAATTGGTGAATATAAGCAAGATCTGAAAAGCTCAATTAATAAACTAGGTCATAAAACAAGTCTCAGAAGATCTCAAAGAACAGATCATACGGAGCCAGGTCTTTAATAATACTGCAATTAAATTAGAAACCAACAGAAAGATAAAACTCCATACACTACAAATTTAAAAACATACTTATAGAGAACTTGGTCAATGAAAAAAATCATAAAGGATATTAAAATATTTTAATAAAAAATTAAAAATACAAAAATAAAATGTTTAGTATATACTAAAATTTGGAGATGCAGTAAAAGCTGTGCTTCAGGGGAAACGTAAAGCCTGAAATACTTACACAGAAAAGACAAAAATGATTTTTGGGTACAGTGGTTCATGCCTATAATCCCAGCACTTTGGAAAGCCAAGGTGGGAGGACCGAGGTCAGGAGTTCAAGACCAGCTTGGGCAACATAACAAGACCCCATCTCTACAAAATTAAAAAATTAGCTAGTCATGGTGGCATGCACCTATGATCCTAATTACTTAGGAGACTGAGACAGGAGGGTGACCTGAGCCCACAAGTTTAAGGCTGCAACGAGCTATGACTGGGCCACTGCATTACAGCCGAGGTCACGGAGCAAGACTCTGTCTTTAAAAAGGAAAGGGTAGGGGAGTTGGAATTTAATGAGACTGAACTTCATTGAGCAGTCAGAGACAGAACAACACTATCCTCCCCTGTAATACAAAGAAGATACTAATGATAGTGGCAAAAACCAATAAAATAGAAATGAAAGAATAATGATGATCAACAAAGGTAAAAGTTGGCTCTTTGAGAAAATAATATAAAAGACATCTGGTGAGATGAACCAAGGGAACAAACATGAAAGTACAGAGAAATTAAGAAAAACAGACTCTAACAATAAATCTAGAGTTGATCAAAAAAATGAGAAAATACAATGAAGAACTCTACGTCAATAAATTTGTTAACTTATGAAAGGAATAAATGCCTATAAAAATACAACGTATCAAAATTATTTTAAGAAGAAACAGAATACCTAAATAGCCCTCTAACAAAGTAATAGTTAATAAAAATCTCACCATCTTCCTAGTGGGGGGAAGAACCTGCAGACCCAAATAATTTTTCCCCACTGTTTTCTCAATGTTTTCAGAAACAGAGCATTTGTCTTACAAACCCTTTTCAAGAGACAGAAGGAGCAGAAAGGTGAGAAAGTGAGGCTCTGTCTCAAACAAATAAGTAATATATACATTATGATAGGAATGGCCTTTAAAAAAATTTTTTTTTTGACACAGATTCTCACTGTGTCGCCCTGGGTAGAGTGCCAGGTATCACAGCTCATAGCAGCCTCAAACTCTTGGGCTCAAGTGATTCTCTTGCCTTAGCCTCCCAAGTAGCTGGGATGACAGGTACTCGCCACAACACCTGGCTATTTTTGGAGATAGGGTTTCGCTCTTGCTCAGGCTGGTTCTGAATCCATGAACTCCAGCAATCCACCCGCCTTGGACTCCCAGAGTACTAGGATTATAAGGCATGAGTCACTGCACCTGGTAATAGTGTAATAAATTTTTTTTTTTTTTTTGTAGAGACAGAGTCTCACTGTACCGCCCTCGGGTAGAGTGCCGTGGCGTCACACGGCTCACAGCAACCTCCAACTCTTGGGCTTACGCGACTCTCCTGCCTCAGCCTCCCGAGCAGCTGCGACTACAGGCGCGCGCCAAAACGCCCGGCTATTTTTCTGTTGCAGTTTGGCCGGGGCTGGGTCTGAACCCGCCACCCTCGGCATATGGGGCCGGCGCCCTACTCACTGAGCCAATTTTAAAAAGACAAATGACACCTCTATGAAATTTTATGGAAGAACATTTTAGAAAAACTTTAAATATACAGAGACACACCGTGTTTGTGGATAAAAAGACTATGTGGCTACAGAGAAACTATTTTTATGTTTTGCACAGTTAGATCCTTACAAACAAATTGCACTGACACTTAGGCTAAATGGAAGTATTGGAAAGTAATTTATGACTAATTTGGACAGTAAAAAAACAAAGAGATTTATCCTCTCTCACATTTTACATTTCAAGGTAGGGCTGAAGAGAGTTTAAGAGCCTAGACCAAAGGGATTTCTGTCCAAGCAGGAGACTGAGCATATCTTTCTACTGGAATGATTCATTTAAACTTCAAAGGGTTAGAGAAAGAACTCAAGATCCTTCTTTTTAGATGTCCAAGGAGACTCAGATAAAGGGGAAAAGCAGAAGCATTTGCCTCTATACATATAAACGCTTGGGTAACTTTTTTGAGGGGGGTCCTTGTTTACAATACAAACTGCATATGGGTACGGTTTTATCTACCCAGCTCTCAGTGATTCACCCTGGAGCTAAGAACTGGTGCACAGAGAAGCTATGTCTTTATTACTTGCTGTATATAAATAATAAAAATAATTTGAAATCTATGTTCAGAATAAGAAAACGGACAGTAAGAACTTAAAAGACTCAATATTATAAAGATGTCAATTACCCCAATATTAATCCATAAAGTCAAAGTAATTTCAACCAAAATTCCATCACAGTTTTCAAGGAAGAGATACAGACCCATGCATATATGGAAAGTTGAGACATAACAGAGGTGACACTGCCCATCACCGGGGAAAGCAGGGCTTATTTAGTAAATGAACAACTAGTAAGCCTCGTGGAAAAAAAGTGGAATTGGATCCTTATCTCACATGATACACAAACGTGAATTTCTGGTGGATTAAATACATAAATATAAAAATCAAACTTTAACACTTCAAGATAAACATTTAGGAGTATTTTTTGTTATTGCAGAGTTCTTATATAAGCTAGCAAATGCACTAACCATAAAAATACAAAGTTGATTACATTTAGCCTAAGAACTTTTGTTCATCAACATGCCACAAAGTATTAATACAAGAAAAGCTATTGAGAGTTAGGTGTAACATACATTACTGACAAAAGATCAGAACATCCAAAATTTTTCAAGAATTCTTACAAATCAATAAGAAAAAGGCAAACAACATAACAGAACAATGTAGAAGGCTATTAAGTGGTATTTCAAAGAAAAAGAAATATATATGGTTAATACATATATGTAGAGATACTTGACCTCATTAGTAATTAGGGAAGTGCAAATTAAGACCACAATAAAACATCCCTTTAGAGCTAAAAATCTCAATTTAGACTAGATTGGCCAAAACTAATGAATCAGGTAACATGAAATATTGTTGAATAAATTGGTACACTTTATATTGGGAAAATATTTGGCATTGTCATAAAAAAATTGGAATATTTGCTAACCCAATTTAAAAATGGGAAAAAGACCTGAACGGACTTTTCTGTAATTCATTCTATAAATGCTCAGTAGGTATATGAAAAGGTGCTCAACATCACTGATCATCAGTGAAATGAAAATCAAAAACCGCAATGAGATGTCACCTCGTACGTATTAGAATGGCTATTATAAAAAAAGAGAGAAAAGAGACTCCCTTTCTACTGCCTATGTGATATTAAACAAATCATGGTTCTTTACTGGTATGATGTGTTTGTTTACAGCACTATCCTCTTCTAAAAATTTATGAAAAAGATTTTTAATATTAAAATTTATTGAAAATTAGCAAAATATCCATTCATTATAAATCTAGATATCAAATTTTCATCCTTACTATGTTAACCAAATAGGGCTCAGTAATCCTACCAATGAAAACAAAATAGTAAACACTAATATGCTATAATACTAATAAAACAGGGTGGCGTCTGTGGCTCAAGGAGTAGGACGCCGGTCCCATATGCTGGAGGTGGCGGGTTCAAACCCAGCCCCGGCCAAAAACCACAAAAAAAAAAAAAAAAAAAAAAAAAAAAACATAAAACAAATAGAACATGTTTTAAATGACAAATATCATTCAATTGGCCATGATTTAAATGGATCTTTATAAAACAATACTTACGACTGCCTTAAGCAGGAAGCAAAAAATGTACTAATCTAATTCAATCTAATCTTTAATAGCTTTCTCTGTTGATCCTTTTGATTAGATTCATTAGCTAAAGGTTGTTTTATTTTTAATTACCTCTATTTTTACCTGGCAACAAGACTCATAAATCTTCCATAGAAGGACTTTCTCTATTATCAGTGTGTTATATATTGTATCATTAAATATAATATATACTATGCCATAAGTACTGATTTCTTGTTTGTGTTGGCTGTTATTAGTCCCAACAGTTCTTTTTGTTTGTTTGCTAACGAAAGCTACAGTATTTAACAGCATGTGGTTCAAGTAAAACATTTTCTTTTTCTTTTCTTTTAGAGACAGAATTTCACTTTGTCGCCCTTGGTAGAATGCCATGGCGTCACAGCTCACAGCAATCTCCAGCTCTTGGGCTTAGGCGATTCTCCTGCCTTAGCGTCCCAGTAGCTGGGACTACAGGCGCCCGCCACAACGCCCGGCTATTTTTTGTTGCAGTTTGGCCGGGGCTGGGTTTGAACCTACCATCCTTGGTATATGGGGCCAGCGCCCACAAGTAAAGTATTTTCTAGCACTTGAATATTATGTACCCTATTGGGCTGTAGTAGAGAGTCTTAGCTATAACTAAATTTTTCTGATGAAGTTTTACACAAAGTTCTTATGAAAATAATTTCACCTTGTTTAATCCATGCTGCTTTGAAAGATAGCTATATTTTTTAAAATAATTACACATTAAAGAAATTTTATATTATAATCTTGAGAATATTCACATCAAGTTATAATGAAAACATGTCTGTATCTTAATTTCTTTTTTTTTTTGTATTTTAATTTCTATAGAAGCTAAACTGTTCTTTTACTTCTCACTGTTTTCAATAATATTCATCTTTAATCAAGTCCTTTGATTATTAACTTTCCAAAAGAACAAAGAACATAAAAATTAAAAATTTTAAAGTGCTGGGCGGCGCCTGTGGCTCAGTCAGTAGGGTGCTGGCCCCATACCAAGGGTGGCGGGTTCAAACCCGGCCCCAGCCAAACTGCAACCAAAAAATAGCCGGGCGTTGTGGTGGGCGCCTGTAGTCCCAGCTACTCGGGAGGCTGAGGCAAGAGAATAGCTTAAGCCCAGGAGTTGGAGGTTGCTGTGAGCTGTGTGAGGCCACGGCACTCTACCGAGGGCCATAGAGTGAGACTCTGTCTCTAAAAAAAAAAAAAAAAAAAATTTTAAAGTGCTAAATCAAATTACATATACCAAAATAATTCTTAAATTTTTAAACTAACTTTTTAAACGTAAAATATACTATATATTAATTCATTATGAATGCTTTCAAGTATTCTAATTATGCAAGATTTTAAGAATGCAGAAAAAACTAAATCTAATCATATTTTTACCTTATTTAGATCTTCCCTTTCTTGTTGTAACATTTTGATTTGTTTTTCATAAGCCTTGATTTGTCTAAAAGCATCATCTAGTTCTCGCCTCACAGAGTTAGCTTCTTCAAGTTGCTGCTCCAAATGACTTGAATCTAAAAACAAAAGATGATATTTCTATTAATATTTGTTTAAAAAAGCAAATGACTGAACCCAAGGTTTAAAACGACTACAATTTTTTTCAAAGAAATGTTCTGAGTTTGATATTAGGTCTGGTGATATCACATAACCAGCACAACTCATGACAAATTAAATGAGTATGAGTTCACTGTAAAGAAAGTAAATGGCATATACCAGTACGAAGATGTACAAAATTTATGTACAGAAATGTCTTCCATATCCATTAGGACAAAAAGATCATGCTTCCAAAAACAGCAAACAAGTTCTATTCATTAAATTAGTTTAGTTTCCAAATAAAATAAGACATCTTTATCTCTATTATTGGTACCCATCCTTGTGCTGATGTTAGTCAAATAATTTTAAGACAGTTTTGCCTCTAATAGGGGGGGATTCCAGGTCACTCAGCCTGGTTTATTTACCCCTGTTTATTTGAAGAATAAACTCTGATTTCTAAAAGTAAGTATCTGAAAACCTCTTATCTAAATCAGCTCTTCCATTTTAATATGAAGAAACTCAGAAGTTTAATAATTTGCCTATGATCACACTACTAAATGAGTACCAGAGCTAAGGCCTAGAGAGCAGGAAATCTTACATTAACCTTGTGCACTTACAAAGTAATGTATTAAATAATGTTTAACATTATCAGATCAGAAGGGTTATTATGAAACAAAACAACATTATGTTTAACCAAAATGTAATACATTGATAGGAACTATTCCTGGTATCAAAAGTAAACTAGCAGCTGGACACAGTAGCTCATGCCTGTAATCCCAGTGCTTTGAAGAGGCCAAGGCAGGAGGATCACTTGAGTCCATGAGTTCAAGACCTGCCTGGGCAATATAGTGAAACCCAGTCTCTACAGAAAGTTAAAAAAAGTTTTCCAGCCCTGGTAGGCCTGTAGTCCTCACTACTTGGGAGGCTAAAGCAGGATAATTGCTTGAGCCCAGGAGTTCCAGGCTACAGTGAGCTATGACCAGGTCGCTGCGCTTCATCCTAGATGCCAGAGTAAGATCCTGTCTCAAAAAATAGAAAGAAAAAAAAAAAAAAAAGAAAGAAAGAAAGAAAAGAAGAGAAATGAAATCAAAATAAAATAAAATTAGTGAACTAAAGTCAATGAAAATACAGAAATCTAAACATACTCATTGCTAATTCTGTTCTAGATATTTTCTATTCTTTATACTATTTTCCTGTGTTATCCCCAAACAAGAGGCATCAGCACCTTCTAGGAACTTAGATACATGTACACAGAATCTCAGGCCCCACACCTCAGACCTAATGAATCAAAGTCTATACAAGATTCTCAAGTGATTCATCTCTACATTGAAAGAAGTACACAAAGGATTTCACATTGTTTAAATGAAGTAGTGTTGATGAAACGTTACTCCAACTCAGAAGAGCATTTCATCTGTGTAAACAATTCCTGTAGTCTAAAAATCACTGTAAATGTATTAGTGTATCAAGTACTAAATGGTTCTAGGTTCCATAATCAAAATAATTTAACAGTGCCATAAATTTATAAGTTTATTTCAAACACAGCTCTTTTGAAACTCTAATTATATTTATATTGTTAGATTCTAACATTTGAAGATTAAATGAAGATTAAATGTTAAATATTATAATTAACTGGTTTTTATATTATCTTAATACTATCATTTAATCAATGTCTTACATGAGGAAAACAAAAGATCACTGGATATTTAATCTTACAGATCACATTTTCTTATATTCAGAAAATTATATTTTATCATTTTCTCTAATTGCAATATTTCACATGGGAACTTTCTTATACTATAATTTTTCAAACATGTTTAAATTATATTTTTCTGTTTAAAAGTTTTTAACATATTTCGAATTTCAATAATTTACCTCTAGATAATAATTTACTTTTGTTATTTCTAATAATTAGGAGTCCACATTTAGCATGTAAAGCAACTGGCTCCTGTCATTTCCTTGTTCATTTTAATCCAATTTTATAGTTAAAGAAAATCAATCTGAAGTAGTAAAATGGTACACTTATTACTCCCTCTAAGCACACTTTCTTTTAACTTTTAAAGGGTCTTTCCCCAACATGTTCAATTTTTGTTAAGTTACTGACTTTTCAATTTTTTTTAGAAACAAAAATGTTCGATATTTCGTAAAGTTTCTGCATCGTGGAAAGTTTATAACAAAGTATGTCACATGGGGTAACTTCACCAGATTTTATGGATATTTTATTGTTTTATTTCAATACAGGTCCACTCCAGCCATTTCACTTTGGCTGCTTTACACTGAAATTGTTAAATAGAGAAATACATGTCAGATTTTCATGTTTTACAACTTTAGACATTTTTAAAATGCTTAAACAGTTCAAAATAATTTTTAAAAACCATCTGTAATTATTAGAAATACAAAAAGAAATTTACTAGATTACAGCCTGATTAAAACAGCACTCAGCCGGGCACGGTGGCTCATGCCTGTAATCCCAGCACTGTGGGAGGCTAAGAGGGAGAATCACTCGAGCTCAGGAGTTCGAGACGCGCCTGAGTGACAGTGAGACCCCCACTCATGAAAAAAAATGGAAAAACCCAGCAGGGCGCAGCATCGAGCGCCTGTAATCCCAGCGGCTTCCAGAGGCTGAGGCAGCAGGGTGCCCACAGCCCGAGTCTGAGGTTGCGGTGAGCTACCACGCCCACTGCACACTGCTCAGGGGCATAGGGTGGGACCCTGTCTCAACAACAAAAACAAAACAGAAAACAAAAAACAGCACTCAAAGTGGAACACTAGTGAACTGGAAAATGGGCTCAGAATGGAGTCAGAGGAACCAAAGCATCTCCCTGATCCACAAAAGAATAGTTTCATAAGCTTTCCATTATGTTCTTATTCCTAAGATAATTTGTAATTCTGAGATATGGAGAGATTTTACTTCTAATCATAATGGGAGGAAATAGGCTTCCTCATTATTGTTGAGCAAGACGTTTGAGGCTGGAGAGACAGAGACAGTATGTGGAGGCACAGTTCTCCCAACACTAAGGCAATAAAAGAATGAAGATTTTGAAAGTATATTATATATCATAATAAAAATTTCATTTAGACAACAAAAAATCCCATTAGTTTTCTTATATAAAAATACTAAATGACACAAAAGGTTTTACTTTTGTCCACAGATAAACCAACACACACGGCTCGGCGCCCATAGCACCGAGCTACGAGTGGTCACAGCACCAGCCACATACACTGAGGGTGGCAGGTCCAAACCCGGCCTGGGCCAGCTAAACAACAATGACAACTGCAACAAAAAATAGCAGGGGATGTTATAGCAGGTGCCTGTAGTCCCAGCTACTTGGGGGGCTGAGGCAAGAGAATCGCTTAAGCCCAAGAGTCTGAGGTTGCTGTGAGTTGTGATGCCACAGCACTCTACTAAGGGTGACATAGTGAGACTGTCTGAACAAAAAAACCCAACACACACGTCTTTTATACCGTACTGGCATTGAGGTTGGTACTAGAAATAGAGCAGAAAAACTATTTTTATCCTCTAGGAGCTCAGAGTATGGTGAAGAAAGCAGATATTAAGAAATTATAAATAGAAATTATAAATAATTATAAATTTGCTACATTTTTCTAGATTTAAAATACTAGAAAACACTATAATAGTGAAATACAAGATATAAAGTCATTAATGGTGGGTATTTGTGTACACAGAGATCTTGCTCAAGAAGTATCTAGGATAGGAAGATCACTTGAGGTCAGGAGTTTGAGACTAGCCTGGGCAACATAGCGATACCCCTTCCTATAAAATTTTTTTTAAATTAAATGGGTGCGGTGGTTCATGATTTGGTAGGCTGAGGTAAAAGGAAGGAGTTTGAGGTTGCAGCAAGCTATGATCATGCTATGATCAAGCTATGTTCATGCTACAGCTATGAACTGTAGCCTGGGCAACAAAGTAAAACTCTTGTGTCTTAAAAACAAGAAAATGTAGAGGAACATTAAAGATATTTTGTACATTTTTTTTCTTAAGACCTACAGTCCACTTATCAGGCAGTTGTTAGGGAAGCCTTCAATTTGTAGGGAAAAAATAACCCACAGTATTTATTAAACACAATACAACAAGGTATACAAACAGGTAGGTAGACAGATGAATGAAAGGAAGGTGGGAGGAAAGGAAAGTAAAAGAAAAGGAATAAAAGAAAACATGTGAAGGGCGGAGGAGACAAGATGGCTGACTGAAGCCAGCTTTCCACAGAGGCTCCCGTTCAGAAGGAGAGTTAAAGGACAAAAACTCAGCAAGTAACCTGGTGGATTTGAGCTGCACTGAGAGAGAAGGTTGTAGAACGCACGTCAACCCCGCTGAGGCGAGCTGCGACCACAAGGATACAAACAAAAGGTACAAAATCCATCACCAAGCGGACGGCAGTCCCCTCCCCCACGAGAATGGCTCAGAGTGACCCACAAACAACCGGGCAGAGTTCAAAGGTCCTCCCACTACACTCCACGGGAGAGACCCTCTAAAAACTGGACCTATCTCCCCTACTGGGGTGCCACGACGTCCTCCTGCCAGGCATAAAACTGTATAAACTGTACATGGTCTCCACCTGGAATTCTGAGCTCCCAGCGCTCTCCTTCGCTCACACTGGGGTCTGGAGGCCAGTCCCGGTTGTCGGTAGGCAGAGAGGGGACTGCACCAGAGTGGTAGTTCCCTGAGGCACAGTGCGACAGCCGTCTTTTGGTGACAATACAGCCAGGCATAAACCTGTGTAAAGCTGTGTGTGTTCTCTGCCCGCAACCCCAGGCTTCCAGCGCTCCCCGTGCTCCCCTCTGCTCTCACTCCAAGGTCTGGAGGCCTGTCCCCCAGGGGTCCAGACTCTTGGGCGATTGCTCAAGGGGTGTAGACAGTGCTGGGCTGCAGCCTCTCAGTGCAGACTCTGGGTACGGAGCGGAAAGAGGACGATTGGCAGGAGGGGAGCTACACCGGAGCAACGGTTGCCTGAGCCATAAGGCAGCAGCCCTCTTTTGCTAGCAATACGGCTCACTACAGAATATTCTGAAGCCACACCCCCTGTCTCCCTGGGCAACCAGAGACTTTGAGTTTGCCTGAGGCAACATAAACTTGCAAACCAGGGAAACTCCCAGGGCGGGGCTGACCCAGAGGTCCGCTTTACTAAACCTAAGACGCACCTGGCCCTCAGGGGATCGTCAGCCTATAGACAATACAAGAGTAAAGACAAGCTGATTTGGAACTCAATTCAGCTTCTCTTCTTCAGGGGAACCGCAGAGTTGTTCTGTTCTGTTCCATCAGTAACATTAATCAGGGGTGAGACTGGACTTGAGTGAAAACCCCTCAACCTTCATCTAGCGCCCGAGGTTGTCAGGCCTCACCTCCTCCTGCTGGACAGACGCAAAGCGCAGCAGCCTGGCAGACTTCCTTGTGATTCAGGCAGGTACAAACTCCTGGAGTACCGATTCACTACAGGCAACTGGGTCAGCCAACTGCGGGGCTATCAGTGACTGGGTGTGAAGTGGTGCAAGGTGGGAAAGGAGGCAGCAACCTTCCCAGACTGATTTATAGGCTGGGTGGCTTCTGACTCCATGCAGCACTGGAGCAAGCCACACCAGAGTAGTCACCAGACCCCTGTGATCCAGTTCCCTGAGACCTCTTAAACTCTCTCACCCGAGACAGGTGCAGACTGAGACAATTGATTTGGACATTTTTGAACTGAACCAATCACCTGAGGACAAATCATGTGGTGCCCTAGGTGCACGGTGGTAGGAAGGTTTGATTTTTCTTTTCCAATTGTTTGCCGGTGGGGGGCGGGTGACTTAATTGCTGATATTTCTCCACAGCTGACACTTCAATCCAAAGTATCTGTTTCACTAGGGTGGAACAGAAACCAGCTGAAAACAAGGCAGAACCATTTAGACCCACCACACCAGACAGGGCCCCAGTTTCTCAGGCCACAACACTGTACGGGCCCTCGACAAAGCCCCAGGGGAAAACATCAGAGGGAGTAAAACAACCATGGGGCGGAATCAGCGGAAAAACTCTGGTAACATGAATAACCAGAACAGATCAACCCCCACAAGGAAAGATACGGAAGATGCAACTGAAGATCCCATTCATAAACAACTGGCTGAGATGTCAGAAATCGAATTCAGAATTTGGATTCCAGACAAGATTAACAAAGTGGAATTAGGAATTCGAGGAGAAATTCAAAAGTTGTCTCAAGAATTTAATGAATTTAAAGACAAAACCACCAAAGACTTAGACATACTGAAGCAAGAATTTGCAGCCCTCAAAGATATGAAAAATACAGTAGAATCCCTCAGTAACAGAATGGAGCAAGCAGAAGAAAGGATTTCTGACATCGAAGATAAAGCCTTTGAACGCTCCCAAACTCTCAGAGGAAGAGAAATGGAGAGCAAAAACGGATCACTCACTAAGAGAGCTCTGGGATAATTCGAAGAAGGTGAATATCTGAATCATAGGAGTTCCAGAAACAGATGAAGTGGCCTCGCTGGGCACAGAGGCCCTTCTGCATGAAATTATGAAAGAGAATTTTCAAGACATGCCTAGAGATTCTGAAATTCAGATAGCGGACAGCTTCAGAACCGCAGCACGACTCAACCCCAATAAGACATCCCCAAGGCATATCATAATTAACTTCACTAAAGTTAGTATGAAGGAGAAAATCCTCAAAGCTGCCAGGAGAAAGAAAACCATTACCTTTAAAGGCAAGAATATTAGAATGACTGCAGATCTCTCTGCTGAAACTTTTCAAGCCAGAAGAGGGTGGTCACTGACTTTTAATCTCCTAAAGCAAAATAACTTTCAACCCTGGATCTTGTACCCAGCTAAACTGAGTTTCATTTATGATGGAGAAATTAAATACTTTAATGACATTCATATGTTGAAGTTTCCGAGTGAGTTTACTTTTGTGGTATAGGATTGGGTTGGTCATTATGGAGGATAGGTCTGAGAATATCCTGAAGAGCTGGTTTGGTTATGGCAAATTTCTTCAATATACATAAATCTATAAATGTAATCCAGCACATAAACAAATTAAAAAACAAAGACCATATGATTCTCTCAATCGATGCAGAAAAAGCTTTTGATAATATCCAGCATCCCTTCATGATCAGAACACTTAAGAAAATCGGTATAGAAGGGACATTTCTTAAACTGATAGAGACCATCTATAGCAAACCCACAGCCAATATCATATTGAATGGAGTTAAATTGGAATCATTTCCACTCAGATCAGGAACCAGACAAGGCTGCCCATTGTCTCCATTGCTTTTTAACATTGTAATGGAAGTTTTAGCCACTGCGATTAGGGAAGAAAAGGCGATCAAGGGTATCCAGATAGGGTCAGAAGAGATCAAACTTTCACTCTTCGCGGATGATATGACAGTATATCTGGAAAATACTAGGGACTCTACTACAAAACTCTTAGAAGTGATCAAGGAATACAGCCGTGTCTCAGGTTACAAAATCAACATTCATAAATCGGTAGCCTTTATATATACCAACAACAGTCAAGTTGAAAAAACAGTTAAGGACTCTATCCCATTCACAGTAGTGCCAAAGAAGATGAAATATTTGGGAATTTATCTAACAAAGGACGTGAAAGATCTCTATAAAGAGAACTATGAAACTCTTAAGAAAAGAAATAGCTGAAAATATTAACAAATGGAAAAACATACCATGCTCATGGCTGGGAAGAATCAACATAGTTAAAATGTCTATACTACCCAAAGCAATATATAATTGCAATGCAATCCCTACTAAAGCTCCACTGTCATACTTTAAAGATCTGGAAAAAACAATACTTCGTTTTATATGGAATCAGAAAAAACCTCGAATAGCCAAGACATTACTCAGAAATAAAAACAAAACAGGAGGAATTATGCTACCAGACCTCAGACTATACTACAAATCAATAGTGATCAAAACAGCATGGTATTGGCACAAAAACAGAGAGGTAGATGTCTGGAATAAAATAGAGAATCAAGAGATGAATCCAGCAACTTACCGTTATTTAATCTTTGACAAGCCAATTAAAAACATTCAGTGGGGAAAAGATTCCCTATTTAACAAATGGTGCTGGGTGAACTGGCTGGCAACCTGTAAAAGACTGAAAGTGGACCCACACCTTTCACCATTAACTAAGATAGACTCTCACTGGATCAAAAATTTAAACTTAAGACATGAAACTATAAAAATACTAGAGGAGAGTGCAGGGAAAACCCTTGAAGAAATCGGGCTGGGTGAGTATTTTATGAGGAGGACCCCCTGGCCAATTGAAGCAGTTTCAAAAATACACTACTGGGACTTAATCAAACTAAAAAGCTTCTGCACAGCCAAGAACACAGTAAGTAAAGCAAGCAGACAGCCCTCAGAATGGGAGAAGATATTTGCAGGTTATGTCTCCGACCAAGGTTTAATAACCAGAATCCACAGAGACTCAAACGCATTAGCAAGAATAGAACAAGGGAACCCATTGCAGGCTGGGCAAGGGATTTGAAGAGAAACTTCTCTGAAGAAGACAGGCGTGCAGCCTTCAGACATAGAAAAAATGCTCATCATCTTTAATCATCAGAGAAATGCAAATCAAAACTACTTTGAGATATCATCTAACTCCAGTGAGACTAGCCTATATCACAAAATCCCAAGACCAGAGATGTTGGCGCGGATGTGGAGAAAAGGGAACACTTTTGCACTGCTGGTGGGAATGCAAATTAATACATTCCTTTTGGAAAGAGATATGGAGAACACTTAGAGATCTAAAAATAGATCTGCCATTCAATCCTGTAATTCCTCTGCTGGGCATATACCCAGAAGACCAAAAATCACGTCATAACAAAGATATTTGTACCAGAATGTTTATTGCAGCCCAATTCATAATTGCTAAGTCATGGAAGAAGCCCAGGTGCCCATCAATCCACGAATGGATTAATAAATTGTGGTATATGTACACCATGGAATATTACGCAGCCTTAAAGAAAGATGGAGACTTTACCTCTTTCATGTTTACGTGGATGGAGCTGGAACATATTCTTCTTAGTAAAGTATCTCAAGAATGGAAGAGAAAGGGCGGCGCCTGTGGCTCAGTCGGTAAGGCGCCGGCTCCATATACCCAGGGTGACGGGTTCAAACCCGGCCCCGGCCAAACTGCAACCAAAAAATAGCTGGGCGTTGTGGTGGGCGCCTGTAGTCCCAGCTACTCGGGAGGCTGAGGCAAGAGAGTCGCTTAAGCCCAGGAGTTGGAGGTTGCTGTGAGCTGTGTGAGGCCACGGCACTCTACCGAGGGCCATAAAATGAGACTCTGTCTCTACAAAAAAAAAAAAGAATGGAAGAGAAAGTACCCAATGTACTCAGCCCTACTGTGAGACTAATTTAGAGTTTTCACATGAAAGCTATAACCCAGTTACAACCTAACAATAGGGGGAAGGGGGAAAGGGAGGGGAGGGAGGGGGCCGGGGGGGTAGAGGGAAGGGGATTGGTGGGATCACACCAGCGGTGCATCTTACAAGGGTATATGTGAAACTTGGTAAATGGTCTGTGAAGCTAGTGAATGATGCCCCATGATCATATCAATGTACACAGCTATGATTTAATAAAAAAAAAAAAGTAACAGAAAGAAAACATGTGAAGGAATTGCAGGATGATTATGGAACTAAGGTAGCAGCAACAAGACACAAAGCTGGAGAGGCAAACATATGCTTGTTAATAAAAGGCCTTGTTAGCAGAATTGAGAAATTTATATTTTATCCTATAGGCAATGGGGATCCACTGGGTCCTCTACCTTAGAAGTCTCTGGATTTAATTGTTACTCCATATATCCTAGAATTAGAGCTAAAAAAGATGACAAACAATATATGCCAACAGATATAGAGGAAAAAAGCCTGCTCTTTCGGGCCAAAGTACCAGGAAAGGGGAAGACTCTTAGAAAGAGAAACAGGAAACTCTTAGAAAGCAGCTAAGATGCCGGCCACATACACCAGAGCTGGCGGGTTGGAACCAAGCCCGGGCCCATCAAACAACAATGACAACTACAACCCAAAAATAGCCGGGCGTTGTGGCAGGCGCCTGTAGTCTCAGCTTCTTGGGAGGCTGAGGCAAGAGAATTGCTTGAGCCCAGGAGCTGGAGGTTGCTGTGAGCTGTGATGCCACAGAAATCTAACCAGGGCGATGGCTTGAGGCTCTGTCTCAAAAAAAAAAAAGAAAGAAAAAATAACCATTTTACTTAAATTAAACATCACAGAAAAAACTAGGACCCCATACCAATAAAGGATGAGGGGAAAGCTAGATTTCCAAGCTCATGATGCTATAACAAGGTACCGAAACATACTAGCAAGAGTAGTGTCAGAGAAAGATGGGATGTTCATCCCTACTGGCTGGTAACAAGACTCTCCCCACATAGCATCAGTGGAGAGCACATGGTAAACATGGGAGTTCTATCCTCAAACCGGTGCTCTTCCCTCTTCCCTCTGGGGTGGTTTCAAAAGAAAATAAGAACTTTCACCATCATCAGTGGTAATAAGATCATCACTATCAAAGTGTCCCCAGAAGCAATACAGGGGGCTGGAAGTCCCAACACCACTCAGCAGTAATGAGGAGTCCTTCTTTGGATATCAAGGATTACCAAGTGCGAAAATTATACTTCTACTATAAGATGGCAATAACATGGCTACAAATTTTTCCACTGCTGAAATGGTGTCAGGAAAAGCCAGCTACAATAATTTAAATAAGATACAGATTCTTGAATAGAAAATTACTCATTTTAACAAGGACCAGGAAAAATCTCAACTCGAAGGATAAAAGACAATAGATACAAAACACTCAGATAATAGAGATATTAGAATTATCTGACAAAACATTAAAGCAGCCATTAAAAAATGCTTCAATGAACAATTCTGAATAAAGTAACGAACAGAAGGCCTAAACAAAAATACAGTCTCAGCAAAGAAGAGATAAGATATAACGAATAAAAGTTTTATAAATGAATAATGCCATAATCAAAATAAAAAGCTCAGTAGATGAGCTCAACAGCATAAAGGAGGGGTCGGGAAAAAAAATGGTGAACTGGAAGACATTATAGTAGAAATTAAACAAAAATAAGAAAAGAAAAAAACAGGATGAAAAAATAAATAAGCATGGCCACAAGGAATTGTGGGATGATAAAAAAGGATCTAATATTCAAGTTACTTCAATTCCAGAAAGAAAAGAAAAGATAGGTAAGTCTGAAAAAATACTCAAAGAAATAATGCCTGAAAATATCGCAGGCCAGGGATGGTGGCTCACGCCTGTAATCCTAGCATGCTGAGAGGCCGAGGAGGGTGGATTGGCCTGAGCTCACAGGTTCAAGACCAGCCTGAGCCAGAGCAAGACCCTGTCTCTAAAAGTAGCCAGACGTTATGGTGGGCACCTGTAGTTGCAGCTACTCAGGAGGCTAAGGCAAGATAATTGTTTGAGCCTAAGACTATGAGGTTGCTGTAAGCTAACATTCCACAGCACTCTACTAAGGGTGACAAAGTGAGACTCTGTCTCAAAAATAAATAAATAAAATCCCAAATGTGACAAGAGACATAAACCTACAGATTTAAAAAGATGAACAAATCCACAACATAATAAACATACAGAAATCCTTAGCAATATACATCATTATAATTAAGCATCAAAAAAGTTAACAACAACAAAAAAACAACTCTTAAAAACGTCAGAGAAACACACAACCTTAAAAATAAGGTGAAAAACTCCAAGAGAATATGGAGAACTTTCCAAGCCTTGCAAGAAATACAGAAATTCAGATAGTAGACAGTTTAAGAAACCCATTAAGACTCAATCCAAATAAAGCATCTCCTAGACACACTGTGATTAAGTTTGCCAAAGTTATGATGAAGGAGAAAATTCTGTAAGCAGTCAGACATAAGAAAACCATCACCTACAAAGGGAGAAATAACAGAATGACTTTAGATCTCTCAGATGAAATGTTCTAAGCCAGAAGAGGATGGTCTTTGATCTTTAATCTCCTAAAACAAAACAACTTTCAGCCTAGGATCCTGTACCAGCTAAAATGAGTTTCATTTGTGATGGAAAAATCAAATACTTTAATGACGTACACATGTTGAAGAAATTTGCAATAACTAAACCAGCTCTCCAGGATATTCTCAGACCTATCCTCCACAATGACCAGCACAATGCTCTACCACCAAAGTAAGCTCACTCAGAAATTTTCGAACAAAACCCAACTTCCACAGTGGTGAAAGGATTAAAAATGTCCACTGGTTCAAGCCCTGCCTTCAAAATGAAATTTTTGTTTTTTTCAGTATTGTTTAGCAAAAAGAATAAAATCCAAATTTTTTCAACCACCCAAAAAAAAAAAATGTCCACTGGACATTTGAAAAACATGACACCAGGCTTATCAATTCTCTCAATTAATGTAAATGGTTTAAAATTTCCTCTAAAGAGGCATAGGTTGGCTCACTAGATAAAACTCAGACCAAGTATCTTCTGCATACAAGAATCTCATCTTACCCTTAAAACAGCGGTTCTCAACCTGTGGGTTGCAACCCCTTTGTGGGTCGAACGACCCTTTCACAGGGGTCACCTAAATACATCCTGCATATCAGATATTTACATTATGATTCATAACAGTAGCAAAATTACAGTTATGAAGTAGCAATGAAAATAATTTTATGATTGGGGGGTCACCACAACATGAGGAACTATATTAAAGGGTCACTGCATTAGGAAGGTTGAGAACCACTGCCTAAAAGGATAAAAATAGACTAAAGGTGAAGGGATGGACATCTATAATGCAGAAAATGGAAACCAGAAAAAAGGAGAGGTTGCGATTTTATTTACAGATACAATTGGCTTTAAATCAACAAAAATAAAGATAAGAATAGTCACTCCATATTTGTCAAGGGAAACACCCAACATGAAGAGATTTTAATAATTAACATTTATGCACCCAATGCTCCTCAAGTTACAAAGCAAACCCTAATGGAGATGAACCACTTGGTATCTTCCTGCACTATAGCTGGAGATTTTTAACACTGCTTTGACAGTTTTGGAAAGATCGTCCAAGACGAAACTAAACAAAGAAATATTAAACTTAAACCTGACCCTAGAACAGAGGTCCTCAAACTGCAGCCTGCGGGCCACATCTGGCGGTGTGATTGTATTTGTTCCCGTTTTGTTTTTTTACTTCAAAATAAGATATGTGCAGTGAGCATAGGAATTTTTTTTTTTTTTTTTAAACTATAGTCTGGCCCTCCAAAGGTCTGAGGGACAGTGAATTGGCCCCCTGTTTAAAAAGTTTGAGGACGCCTGCCCTAGCACAAATGGACTTAACAAACCTCTATGGAACATTTCATCCTAATAAAACTGAATATACATTCTTCTCATCAGCCCACAGATCATGCTCTGAAATTGATCATATCTTAGGACATATGTCTAACCTCAGCAAATTTAAAATAATAGAAATTATCCTTTGAATCTTCTCAGACCACCATGGAATAAAAGTTGAACTCAACAGCAACCGGAATCTTCATATTCAAACAAAGTCATGGAAACTAAATAATCTTAGGCTGAATGACAGCAGGGTCAAAGACGATATTAAGAAGGAAATCACCAAATTTTTGGAATTAAATGATAATGAAGACACAAATTATCAAAACCTGTGGGATACTGAAAGGCAGTCCTAAGAGGGAAATTTAAAGCATTGGAAGCCTTCATCAAGCAAACATAAAGAAAGGAAGCCAACAACTTAATGGATCACCTCAAGCAACTGGAAAAGAAAGGCTATTTCAAACCCAAACCCAGTAGAAAAAAAGAAATAACTAAAATTAGGACAGAAACAAATGAAATTGAAAATAAAAGAATCATTCAGAAGATCAACAAAATAAAAAGTTTTTGTTTTGAAAAGATTAATAAAATTGATAAACCTTTGGCCAACCTAACCAGAAACAGAAAAGTAAAATCTCTAATACCTATCAGAAATGATAAAGCAGAAATAATAACAGACACTCAAATTGAAAAAAATCCTCAATGATTACTACAAAAAACTCTATTCCCAGAAATATGAACATCTGAAAGAAATGGACCAATATCTGTAAGCATGCCACCTTCCTAGACTCCACCAGAAAGAATTAGCATCAACAATACAAAATCTCCCAAAAAAGAAAGGTCTGGGACCAGATGGCTTCACATCTGAATTCTATCAAACCTTTAAAGGGAAACTAGTACCTATATTATACAACCTTTCTAAAGCATAGAAAAAGAAGGAATACTTCCCAACACATTATATGAAGCAAATATCACCCTGATCCCCAAACCAGGAAAGGATCCAACAAAGAAAGTAAGTTATAAACCAATATCATTAATGAATATTGATGTGAAAATATTCAATAAGATCTTAGCAAGCAGAATCCAACAACACATCAAAAAATTTTTACACGATGAACAAATTGGTTTTATCCCAGGGTTACAAGGTTGGTTCAACATATGTAAATCTATAAATATAATATATCACATAAACAAAATAAAAAACAAAGACCATATGATTCTCTCAATTGATGCAGAAAAAGCTTTTGATAATATCCAGCATCCTTTCATGATCAGAACACTTAAGAATATAGGCATTAGAAGAGACATTTCTTAAATGGACAGAGGCCATCTAAAGTAAACCCAGTATCATATTGAATGGAGTAAAACTGAAAACATTTCCACTCAGATCAGGAACTAGGCAAGGATGCCCAATGTCTCCATTGCTATTCAACATTCTAATGGAAGTCTTAGCCATCACAATCAGGCAAGAGAAGGCAATCAATGGTATCCAAATAGAGTCAGAGGGGATCAAAATCTCACTCTTTGAAGATGATATGATCCTATACCTGGAAAATCCCAGGGACTCAACTTCAAAACTCTTAGAAGCAAACAAGGAATACAGCAGCCTCTCAGGATACAAAATCAACACTTACAGTAGCTTTTATATATGCCAACAATAGTCAAGCTGAAAATAGTCAAGGACTCTATTCCTTTTACTGTAGAGCCAAAGATGATGAAATATCTGGGAATTTACCTAAGAAAGGATGTGAAAGATCTCTCTAAAGAGAATTATGAAACTCTAAAAAAATAGCTGAAGATTTTAACAAATGGAAAAACAAATCATAGTCATGGGTGGGAAGGATCAACATTGTTAAAATGTCCGTATTACCCAAAGCAATCTACAGATTTAATGCAATCCCTATTAAAGCACCATTGTAATATTGTAAAGAGCTTGAAAAATTGTGCTTCATTTTATATGGAATCAGAAAAAAACCTTGAATAGTTAATACATTACTCAGAAATAAAAACAAATTAGGAGGTGTCACGTTACCAGATTTCAGGCTATACTGTAAGTCTATAGTGATAATCAAAACAGCATCGTACTGGCACAAAAACAGAGAGGTAGATCAATGGAACAGAAGAGAGAACCAAGAGATGAACCCAGCTACTTATCATCCTTTGCTCTTTGACAAGCCTATCAAAAACATTCAGTTGGAGAAAGACTCCCTATTTAACAAATGGTGCTGGATGAACTGCCTGGCAACCTGTAGAAGACTCAAACTGGACCCCCACCTTTCACCATTAACAAAAATTGATTCTCACTGCATAGAAGATTTAAACTTAATACATGAAACTATAAAAATACTAGAAGATAGTGCAAAGAAAACACTTGAAGAAATTAGCCTGTGAGATAATTTTATGAAGAGGACCCCCTGGGCAATTGAAGCAACACCAAAAATCCATTACTGGGATCTGATTGAACTAAAAAGCTTTTGCACAATTACGAGCACAGTAAGTAAAGCAAACAGACAACCTTCAGAATGGGAGATGATTTTTGCAGGTTATGCTTCTGACAAACATCTGATAACTGAATCCACAGAGAACTCAAACTAATCAATAAGAAAAGAACAAATAACTTCATTTCTATGTGGGCAAGAGACTTAAACAGAAACTTCTCTGATGAAGACAGGTGCATGGCCTACAAATACATAAAAAAAAGTTCATCATCTTTAATCATCAGAGAAATGCAAATCAAAACCACTTTGAGATATCATCTAACTCCAGTAAGATTAACCCACATAACAAAATCCCAAAACTACATATGTTGGTGTGGATGCATAGACAAGGGAACACTTCTACACTATTGGTGGGAATGCAAACTAATATGACCTTTTTGGAAAGAATTTGGAGAACACTCAATGAAAAGTAGACATACCGTTCCATCCTGCAGTTCCTCTACTAGGTATCTACCCAGATGATCAAAAATCACTTTACAACAAAGACATCTGAACCAGAATGTTTATTGCAGTCCAACTCATAACTGCCAGGACATGGAAACAGCCAAAGTGCCCACTGACCCATGAATGGACTAACAAATTGTGGTATATGTACACCATGGAATACTATGCAGCCATAAAAAGATGGAGACTTCACATCTTTTACGTTTACCTGGATGGAGTTGGAACATATTCTTCCTAGTAAAGTATCTCAAGAACGGAAAACAAGGTATCCAATGTACTCAATACTACTATGAAATCAATATATAATCACAAAATCAGCATGTGGCCCTAGGGCTGCAGGTTGGGCAACCCTGCAGGGACCATTCAGGCATTTACCACAAAACTTACAGTAACCCACACCCTATTTCCCAATATATACCACAAATTAATATGTTCTCCTGCTCTACGCTCCCTAACCTCTTAGTGTGTGACCTCCAAGCATGCCATGTACCCTACAAGTTGTACTTAACAACCTGAACTTTCAGTGTGTTTGTGTCATTGAAGCTGTGAAGCCACCCCAAATGGTCCTGACTCATGCAGGTAAATACCCTGCTCGTGCTCTTCTGTTCAGGCCTCCGGTGCCTTCTGTGGATAATAGCTACCAGCGAAGATGATAAAACAGGCAGCACCAAAAGAAAAAACCTAAAGACCAGTATATTTCATGTACATAGAAGCAAAAATCCTTAACAAAAATTAGAAACAGAATATGGCAATATATAATTCCATATCATGACCAAGTGGAGTTTATTCCAGGAATGCAAGGCTAGTTCAATATTTGAAAACTGACCACTATAATCCACCATATTAACAAGTTAATTAAAGAAAAAAAAAATCACGTTATCAACTGATACAGAAAAATCATCTGACAAAATTCAACACATATTAATGATTAAAGAAAAAAAAACCTTAGAAATACAGAAATGGAAGGGAACTTCTATTGAATCTTTCCACCTAAGAATGAGATGCTCAGCAAAAAATTCCCCAAAGAACATATTTTTAAAAACCTCTTATAACTATTGAGTTTGGTGATGTCACAGAAAATAAACATATAAAAATTGATTGTATTTCTATATATTCACAATGAAATTATTTGTCATTATTCTACATATAATGGGTTAGACATCAACACAGATTCCCTTTGTATATTGCCAAAACAGAACTGTAAATGGTAGCAAAATGTTTTAGGATTTAAAAATTAAATGTTACATAGAGCCAACGAAGAAGCTCACAGCTATTCTGGTGAGCTACACAATTATGAGATTGTTGATCTGAAAGTTTTATATTAATCCGGTCTGTTTCAGGATAGTTTTGAAATTAATAAACAAGCTTTCAAAAGGATACATTGTATCATAAGAAAATATAGACCTGAGACAGGCTTATGAGTAAATTTTCCAGATCTGTATTACCTCTTTGAAGATAAATCAGTAACCATCGTAGCTGGTCTCAAGTTCTGCTGCTTTTTTAGCATCACATAACTCTACATAGAGGTTTGGTGGCACTCTTATTATTTACTGTTGGTACCAAAGAAAAGTCAATGATTCTGCTTGTCATGTTCCTAATCTAACTTATTTTTAGAAAGATAATGTTACAGAAATTTGATAAAGAGGTATTTCTTAGGAAGAGAGCCTCTTTAAAACAACGGAAGAGATTAATAAATTATGCTCAAATTTAAGATCGCTATACGTATTTCATAGAAACAAAGTATTAACACGACATTTTTAAAAGTCCTTTTTATAAAAGACCCTTTATCAGATGATTTTCTTTTCCTCCACCTATTTTTGTCTAAAATTGCAGTTTCATAGCCGGGCGTTGTGGCGGGCGCCTGTAGTCCCAGCTGCTCGGGAGGCTGAGGCAAGAGAATCGCGGAAGCCCAAGAGTTAGAGGTTGCTGTGAGCCGTGTGACGCCACTGCACTCTACCCGAGGGCGGTACAGTGAGACTCTGTCTCCACAAAAAAAATAAAAATAAAAATAAAATTGCAGTTTCAGAGAGGCCTGACCCATTGTAAGCTAAAGTAATATCAACTTCTCTCTGTCTGTCCTCTTACATCATGTGATGCCTCTAAAACAAGCAAAAGGCTGCCATTTCACTTTGCTAAAAATCAGAGACTTTACATCAATCAATAAGACCTACTCATCAGCCAATAAGTCCTTTCTACCCCTGGACTTCTCTGACTCTCTTCCTTCCCTTCTACCTGCTTGCTTATTCTGCTCCAGCCACTCTATCCACTGTGTTTTACCTGAACACATGAAGCACATTCTGACATTAGGGCCTTTGCACTGGCTGCCTTCTGCCTGGAACATGTATAACCTAGATAAATGTACAGCCTCTTACCCTCTTCAAGTTTTTATTAATATGTCACCTTCTCGATCAGGTTTACACCTGTACAACAGTATTTAAGATGATAAAATTCCTCACGTCACACGTCTAACTCATTCTCCTTATTCTATTCTACTTTTAAACACTGGTTAAAAATGGTGACAGTGGTCACCTTCTAATACACTGAATCATTTACATAGTTACATATTTACTGTTTGTTTGTTATGTGTTCTCCACCCAGGCAAGGGTAAGGATTTTTGCATGTTTTGTTATTACATCCCAAAAGCCTAAAACAGCACCTGATACATAGTAAGGGCTTGGTAAACATTTGCTGAATAAATGCAATAAATAAATGACAGGATATAATAGGCCTATCAACAACTGTCAAATTTAATTTTAATCTCTGTAATACACTGTTCTTAACAAAGAAAATACATTTTCATAAGCCTTGATGCCTATATAGCTGCACTCCCCTTGTGGAGTGTCCTTCTTCCTCCCTCCTAATACCTATTGCCCTAATAATAAATATGCTTTTCCAGGCAAATCCAAACTCAACATCCAAAATTAACAAGATCTTCCAAAAAGGCAATCTTTGTTCAATTAAATCTGGGTTAGTTGTTCCTCCTGAGTACTCTCCATATACCTCACAGCCTTTTCACAAATATTGTAGTAACTATTTGTTTATCTATTTCCCAGACCAAAATGCTGAGTTCCTTGAGAGCAGGATCTGCTTATTTCTATTTATTTGCTTTTTCCTCACTGGCATATAATTCATACTGCATTAACACAGACAGGTACTCAATACATGTTTTTTGTGTGAATAAGCCATTTTTTAAAATCTATTTACCTGTTACTTGTTTCCTTAGTCTTTCGATTTCTTCGTTTAAGTTTTTTATTTCTACATCTTTGCTTGCTGTTAGTGGACCATCAACAGTCGAATACTGCAGAGCTTGGACAGTCTGTGTTGATTCTTAAAAAAAAAAAAGAATAAAAAAAGTCATACTATAAATTTTTATAACTAATAAGAATATATTTCTTTACACATAAATTCTTCTATAGTTCTATAGGCCAAAACATATACCCATTGACAAAAAGAATGTAAATGCACTAAAATTAAGTCATAAAAATTCCACTGTGCATGTCTTTGAAATTACAATATATGTAAGGAATAATTTCCCTTCTAATATGTGAGATTTCTGGTTTTAAATACTGTTGGTGTAGTTTGACAATGATTTAACTATCCACCCCCTTTGGTGTGAGCAGAGAACACATGATAATGAAAAATGTTGTCCGTCAGTCAGACGATGTATGAAGAACTGAATGGGGGGTTGTCAATACAAATATAGAGAGGTGTCAGCCTTCCAAATTTTACATCTGAAAGTTAAGGCCCATCCATAGATAGAGTTCTGACTTAAAGTATTTACCTAAAATAGTTAATTTATCTTTCGGTTTGAATCAAAAGATACTATTAAAGAAACCTTAACCTTATTGATGTTTATTCCCAGATATCACAAAGAGATATGGAAAAAAGAAAACTTGAAAACCATTTTGTATCAGAAATGAAACCACCCATTGTTCTAAAATAAGTTTTCAGTTATTTCCTAAATAATAAGGCTCTCTTTTTCCATAATTCTTTGTTAGTGCACATTAGTGACTGTTTTGTGTATGTGTGTGTACACGTGCATGTGTACATGTGTCATAATCTTTGTGTGCATGGCGGTCAACAGGAAACTGTAAATTTGAATTGAAGGTATGAGATATACTATACGCTGCATCTGATCCCTTTCTACACCCAATATGTATTTATTACACATTTCTTTTCCTTTGGGTTCAAAGCATGTAAAAAATGGTCCTTATATATTTACTATTTTTAAAGACATCTGAGTTGGGAATAGAAAACATGAAGATGTAAAAATACCCAATAGATATTAATAGGATCTATTTTTCCTCCTATACCCCATGTACTGCAGGGTATGAAGGTTGGGAAGGTATCTTTGCTCCTGATCAGGAGCTCCTGGTATCTCTCTCTTCCCTAAAACTCTTAGGTCTGCTAGACGTCCATTGGTTTATTGTAGTCACTTGTGTCCTCTATCTTCTCCTCTCCTTAAATAAGGGTTTTACCTGTTATTCTTTGTCCTTCTTTCCATTACTACTTCTTTTATTATTCTTATTGACTTTAACATCAAAATAGATAATTGATCTTACATTCTGGCTTCTCAGGAACACAAATCCCCTATGACAGACACCAACATCTATTATTTCTTCTTCCAAGACTCTGAACCAAATTCAGTCATCAGGCTACAATGTGCATAAGCCAAAGTGGTCCCAGTCAAAATACTGATTGGTTTAAGTTAATCATGGTAATACCATCCTAATTGCCAGTATTGGTCAAGGATTATGTGTATGACCCTATTTTAATAGTACTTTGAATTTAAATAGTACTTTGAGAAGCAGTCCACTATAGAATTTTTTTGAGAGGTTCTAATCTCCCATTTAGTAAGTGACGTATTAAATGAAATGAATCTTCCTTTTTATTGGTTTCCAAATGTGTGCAAACATGAAGATTAAACTTTGGCAATATTGTGGAATAATGTGGGGCAAGCCAAGAAAATAATAGAAACGTTTATCCCAATATTAGCACTGAAACCGTTTACCTCTGACTTCTAAAGTAAAAAAAAAAAAAATCTGTATTATTTAAGTATTCTCACACTTGCAGCTCAAAACAATCTAGCTGATAGAGTGCTCTCCATTGTAGCCAATGCATTTACTGGTCATATTCTAGACTAGTGGTTCTCTATTGCAGGTGGTACTATCACCTAATGTGAAGGACAGGTGAAAAGGGAAGTGAGCTGTTTGCACAGTGTACTAAGAGACTACAACAAGCATTTAAAAGCACCTGGAAACCAAGAATGAAAAACTACTGTCCCAAATGTTCGTATGTCACAGCCCACCACTGCCACCACTTGTCAGCACCTGGGACTGGCCAGGTCTCGGCTTGGCTTAACAGGTTCTGGACACGGACGGCAATGCTGTTATCTCACTCAGGAACAATTTCTCTTAGATGCCTGAGGGCTATCTACTTTAGCAGGAGAGAGAGAGGGTCTTAGAGTAAAGCAGTCTTAGAATAGACAGATCTTGGTCTTTAGTAGAGCTTGGTAATCTTCAGTAGAGAGATGTGCTAGTGTTCTGCAGGCAGGAGAGGAGTCAGAGTAGGGTCTGTGATAGAATGCGCATGCTCCCGACTGCCTTCTCCGCCAGCCTAATATAAGGCTGATCTCATGCCTCTCAACACCAGAGGTGTAGAGACTGCCAATTTACCACTGCTCTTATCTTGCGAGCTCTCATGCTTGTTAGGAGAGCTAAATCCCTCTCCACCAAGGTGTTCCATTATTGAGCTGTACAGGTATTTCCATAACTCTCCTCCTATCCACAGGCTATACGGGCAGCTACATTCATATTCACTTACTAAGAAATTATCCTAAGAAAATATCCTGGCCATTATCCATGACTATACATAATCTCTCTTATCTTTACTTATAGTGTGAATGTTCCTCACACTTTTCACTTTGTTCTCTTTATCTTCCATTGTACTTAGCCTGGAAGGCCCCAATCTTGGCTAATTCCTACTCTCCTCCTACTCTGTGATTTCACCCAACTAGCTGAAAATGGCTAAAGAAAATCCAGTCAGCTGGACGTGGTAGCTCATGCCTGTAATCCTGTCATTCTGGAAGGCCAAGGAAGGAGGACTGCTTTAGGTCAGGAGTTCAAGACCTGAGCAAGAGCAAGACCCCTATCTCTACCAAAAAAAACAAAAAAAACCTTAGCCAGGCATGGTGGCATTATCTACAGTCCCAGGTACTTGTGAGCCTGAGGCAGGAGGATCACTTGAGCCCAGGAGTTTTGAGGTTTCAGTGAGCTATGAGGATGATGCCACTGCAGTATATGTCAGGCAACAGAGTAAGACTCTGTCGGAAAAGAAAGAAGAAAAGGGAAGAGGGGAGGAGAGGAGGAAAGGAGAGAGAGGAGAGACATCCATCTAAAATTCATGATTACTAAACGTAAAGAGTCAGCAATGTCTGGTAATCCTGAAATATTTCCCTAGTCCATTTGTTATTGTCTAAACTGACCATTTTACATCTTGTCTTTGGTCAAATAGAACTAGACATCTACCTTCTTTACTCTCAGCTGATGACTCTAGTTAGTATCTATAATAGTTTGTATTTTATTTTTTGTCTATCTTCTCAGAGTAGAATGCAAATATCACAGGGAAAAATGTTTTGATCTTTATCAATTCATTTTTATATTCCCAGTCATGTGGAGAACAGTTAGTTCCTGATCATTGGTGTTTAATAAACAACTGAAAAATAAAAGAATCAGCTTAAAATGTTAACCTATGCCATTGCTATAAAACAGGTATTAAAACCAAAAGTCAACAATTTAACATTTTCATTGACTTCCTTTGTGAAAAATGATTCTAATCACATGTAAAAATACTCTCAAAGAACAAACTGAAGAATTTGAAACATAAATAAATAAATTCCCAAGATATAGGAATTTCTCATTTACAATAAGATGGATAGACTAGGTCATTGCTTTATTGATCCTATTACAAAAAGTAGAAATATAATACATAATTTGAAAAAAAAAAAAAATCATGGAGCTAGAAAAGTAAAAAGAACTAAGTGAAATAAACCAGAGATGAGTTAGCCACCCCAAGGTGAAAAAGCTGTTACAACTGCTTCTTACCTGGGAACCTTATTCCTTTCTCTGAGTGAACCTGGGCTTAAGCTTAGCCTGAATTGAGAGGTATTATGCTAGAGAAAAAAAACCATCAAAGTTTCTAAGGATGTGTGGGGCTGATAAAATAATTTGGAAAACTTAGGGTCCTTAAACATATAGTGTTTTTATCCCCATAGTATATGTGTGTGTGTGTATGTGTATATATATATATATATATATATATATTTTTTTTTTTTTTTTTTTTTTCTTGAGATAGGGCCTCACTCTATTCCTGAAGCTAAAGTTCTATGGTGTCAGTCTAGCTCACAGCAACCTCAAACTCCTGGGCTCAAGTGATCCTCCTGCCTCAGCCTCCTGAGTAGCTGGGACTACAGGTACCTGCCACAATACCCAGCAAAATCTCTACTTTTTGTCACACTCTTTGCTTGAGCTGGTCTCAAACTCTTGAGCTCAAGCTATCCCCCTGCCTTGGCCTCCCACAATGTTAGGATTATAGGCCTGAGCTACTGCGTCCAAACCCCATGGTCTATTTTATGTCATACAGGGGGCTGTATAAGAAGTTGAGAAGCTTATAATAATCAGATTGAAATTTTCTATGGTATTGGAGAACTGTAGAGACAGAGAAGCTTGAGCCTGCCTCAAATAGCCAATGTCACCATCAAGACATTTGCCAAGCTTAGAAGTGGTATAGAGTAGGATGCTGAAGGGAAGAATAAATTTCCCATAGTTTATGAATTGAGGGGAAAAAAGACTCACCTAGGTTCTATTTAGAGTCTCCCTTTCAACATTTGAAATCAGAGGTAGGGTGAGTCTAATTAAAACTGCAATTTAGTCTTGTCCAAGTTTTGATTTGGACTGAATAAAAAAGGAAATTTGTGATTGAATAAAAAAGGAAAATACCTCTCTGGAACAAAAAATATCAACTTCATTCTCTATTTTTATTCATGATATCTTTCACACAATAAAAATTATGAGACATATGGAAAAGCAGGAAAACAAGACCAATGGTCAAAAGGAAAAATAGTAATAGAGAGAGAGTCATGGGAAGCTGAGATGAGAGGATCGCTTGATCCCAGGAGTTTGAGAACAGCCTGGGCAGCATAGCACAGATCTTGTCTGTACAAAAAGAATATCTATTTGGTTCCCTTACAGTTTTCATTCTCCATTGAAATTTCCCGAACGTTTTTGTCTATCTTTTCCTTTATTTTCTTCAATACTTTAGTAATAGTTGTTGTAAGGTCTTTGTTTGCCAGTTACAACAAAAAGATAAGCAAAATAAAGCTAGCCAGTGTGGGGGTGCTTGTGTGTAGTCCTAGCTACTCAGGAGGCTGAGGCAGGAGGATCGCTTGAGCCCAGGAGTTTGAGGTTGCTGTGAGCTAGGCTGACACCATGGAACTTGACTCAAAGGTCAAAGAGTTAAAATTAAGAAGGTGAAATCAGCAAAGGAAACTGAGAAGGACTTGCTTATGAAGAAAAAGAACATCAAGGGCGGTGCCTGTAGCTCAGTGGGTAGGGTGCCGACCACATACACTGAGGCTGACAGGTTCAAAGCCCAGGCCAGCTAAACAACAATGACAACTGCAATCAAAAAACAGCTGGGCACTGTGGCGGGCGCCTGTCGTCCCAGCTACTTGGGAGGTTGAGGAAAGAGAAATGCTTGAGCCCGAGAGTTTGGGGTTGCTGTGAACTATGACGCCCCAGCACTCTACCCAGGGTGACAGCTTAAGACTCTGTCTCAAAAAAAAAAAAAAAAAAAATAGAGAGAAAAGAAAGAGAAAGAAAAAGAACAAGAACATCAAGAAAGTAAAATGCCCCAAAAGCAAAAAAAGGAAAGAAATATCAGGAGGAAGAAATGGCCAAATGGGTCAAATGCTGCTAATAGGTTAAAGATGAAGACAGAAATGATCATTGGAATTTTCAATACACAGCAGAAAAACAGGACAGGGAAAAAAGTAGGATTGCTGGGCATTAAGGGCTGGCCTGAGATTGGTGTTCATGAATTTAAAAGGATACAAGTCAGCAAGTGTTTGTTTTTAAGGCGGCTACCTTGAGCTGCACAGCTGTAAATTCAAAGTTAATATTTAAACAGGGTTGATTACCCTCAATGAATCCCCAACAATAAAAAAATAAATAAATAAATAAACAGGGTTGATATTCTGCTGGAGGAGTTTTACAAAGAGAAAGGGGAACAACAGATTTGAGGGTATTATGTAAGGGGATGTCTGACTATAGAATAAGAAATGAAGGTAAAAGAAAACAGTGAAATGGTGACTTGTAGGTACAGTGAAATTAAAGAAGTATTTGCTTGAAACTGAGATTAATGAAGGTTTAATGTACCAATCTCAAGATACACCTTACTAGCAATGGGATGGAGTGGATGAGATAGAGTGGAGAAGATCACAGAAGATGAAGAAGCAAGAACCTAAGGCAGACTCTTAAAAGGTTCACCTATGAGCAAGTATCGTAGCAAAGTCGTTAAAGTGTTATACTGGTGTGAACAAGTTTCCATTTTTCCTGGTAGTCCTATTTCCCTCTCCCCAGAGGTATTATTCTCACACTTTTATTTACATACAGGTTTTTTGTTTGCTATTACTTGTGTGATTTTACATAAACAGTATTATACTGTGTTCTGCATAATTTCTATAACTTGATTTTTCACCATTTAATAAAAGAAGTCATTCTTCTAAAGATAAAACCATCACTTGTAATAAACAATTCATAACACTGTCCACTTCAAAAAGAGAAATTTATCTTTAAAATATATTTACCTTGAAGTTTTCTGCTAAGTTCAAGTTTTTCTTGCTCAAGACGTTTAATTCTTCTTTCATAAGCTTCGGTTGCTAAGTTGTTATCTAGAGTCCTCTGAACATTAACATCAAGATCCAGTGAGGTAGGACCCGCTGTAACTCTTAAACAGCTCCTATCAGAGAGAACACTAAACAAAGAAAAAATATGGAGGTTCATACTATAAATAAAAAGTTTGAAGAATAAAGACAAGCTTTTAAAATTGTTCATTTAAAACACAAATTTAAATATCTAGTTTAAAAACAGTTTCTGAAAAAAATCATCAAAACTACTTTTTATAAGCATTTAAAAAAATTAAAACATGAATCCTCTAGTTATTCTCGATCTTCTGTGGTTCTATATAAATACTAGGATTATTTTTTCTATTTTTGTGAAGAATGCCATTTGTATTTTGGTTCTAGAGTCCTGTTTAAGTCCAGTGTTTATTCATTTTTCTGCTTCAATGATCCACTTGGTACTGTCAATGGACTGTTGAAATCCCTGACTATTAAGATATTGCTGTTTATTTCCTTGCTTAGATCTAAAAGAATTTGCTTTATGAAACTGGGAGCTTCCATTTAGGTATTATATATATATTTAGGATTATTATGCTTTCTTCTTGAATTGCTCCCTTTACCATTATATAATGACCTGTTTTGTCTTTTTTTACCTTTGTTATTTTTTTATTAAAAAAAATTTTTTTTGCAGTTTTTGGGCAGGGCCAGGTCTGAACCCACCACGTGGGGTATATGGGGCCGATCGATCCCCTACTCCTTTAAGCTGCCCTTTACCTTTGTTAATTTAAAGTCTATTTTATCTGATATGAGAATGGCTACACTTGCTGGCTTTTGGTTTCCATTTGTATGAAAGCTTTTTTTTCCATCCCATCACCCTAAGTCTGTGTGAGTCCTTTCAGGTTAGATGTGTTTCCTAGAAACAGCAGATATTTGGGTTTGTCTTTTCATCCATTCAGCCAGTATATGTCTTTTAATTGGGGCATTCAGACCATTCATGTTGAGTGTTAATACTGATACATGCGACGCTGTTCTGTTCATCATGTGGGATGATAATGTATGGCTCTGCTTTCCCTCTGTGCTACTTTTTTAATAAGAGCTATGGGCTATCACTTTTGGGTGTTTTTACACTGTCTGTTATCTACTGTGCTGTTGCATGTATAATATAGTTTTGAATATTTCCCGTAGGGAGGGTCTAGTAGTTAACAAATTCCCTTCGTGTTTGCTACTCTGGGAAAAGACTATTTCTCCTTCATTTACAAACTCAGTTTTGGCAAGGTACAGGTTGGCAGTTAATTCTCTTTAAGGAGGCTAAAGATAGTACCCCTTTCCTCTCCTTTCCTTTCTGTCTAATAAGGCCATTGGTATCTTCATGGGGATTTCACTGAATCTATAGATTTGCTTTGTGTAATATGGACATTTTAATAATACTGATTCTTCCAATCCATGAGCATGGAATATCTTTCCATTTTTTTCTGTTCTCTTCAACTTCTTTCATCAATGTTTTATGTAATAGTTTTCATTACAGAGATTTTTTTTTTTTTTTGAGACAGAGTCTTGTTCTGTTACCCAGGCTATAGTGCCATAGCCTCGGCCTAGCTCATAGCAACCTCAGACTCCTGGGCTCAAGCTATCCTCCTGCCTCTGCTTCCTGGATAGCTGGGGACCACAGATGCCCGGCTAAGTCTTTCTGTTTCTAGTACAGATGGGGTCTCACTCGTGCTCAAGCTCATGATCCCCCTGCCTTGGCCTCCCAGAGTGCTAGAACAGATGTGAGCCACCACACCTAGACTGATCTTTCTCTTCTTTGGTTAAGTTTATAACTAGGTATTTTATTTTGTTTGTAGCTATTATAAATGGGATTATTTTCCAGGTTTCTTTTTCAAATTGTTTATTGTTGGGATATAGAATTGCTGCTGATATTTGTATGTTGATTTTGTGTCCTAAAACGGTACTGAATTTATTAGTTCTTATAGTTTTTGGGTGGAGTCTTTAGGTTTCTTTCTATATAAGATTATATTGTCTGCAAATAAGAATAATTTGACTTCTTCCTTTCTAATGTGGACGTCCTTTCTTTCTCTTATCTAACCTCTCTAACTAGAATTTCCAGTGCTATGTTGAAAGGAGGGATGAAAATGAGTATCCTGGCTTGGAGCCTGTAGCTCAAGCAGCTAGGGCTCCAGCCACATATACCAGAGCTGGCGGGTTTGAATTCAGCCCGGGACCGCCAAACAACAATGAGGCTTTGTGGCAAGTGGCTATAGTTCCAGCTACTTGGGAGGCTGAGGCAAGACAACTGCTTAAGCCCAAGAGTTGGAGGCTGCTGTGAGCTCTGACACCACAGCACTCTACCTAAGACAGCAGTTTGAGACTCTGTCTCAAAAAGAAAGAAAGAAAGAAAATGAGAATCCTTCTCTTGTTCTACCCCAAATTGTCGTTTTGTTAAAAAAAAAAAAAAGAACCACAAGTTATAAAATGAAGTATGCTACAAGGTTATTGGTAGTTTAAAACAATTTGACCACTTAAGTGACACATTTGTCAATAACAGTACCTATGGTTCTCTCTGCCAGAATTTGAAATTCAAAACTGAGGTCCTTTTTAAAATTCTATATAATTAAAAATTTGAGGTGCTGGGCATTCAGAAGTGAACAAAACAGACAAATCCTTGCCCATAAAGATTTTATATTCCAGTGACAGAAAAAGATATAAACAAAATAATTAAATACTCTGTACACTAGAAAATACAAAGCAGGAAAATGAGAATAAGGTATTGAGGGGAGGAGATAAAAATTTAGATAAAGTGATCTAAGCTGTCATTGTGAAAGTAACTTTAAGAAAAAACAAGTAAAGGTAAGGAGACCAGCCAAGGAATGTCAGAAGGAAGAACATTCCAGGAAGATGGAACAGAAGAACAGATGTCCTGAGACAAGACTATGTCTGGCACGTTCATAGGCAAGAAAGGAGGCCGAGGTGGATGGAGGAGAGTAAGCAAGGGGAAGAGTGCAGAAAATAAACTCAGAAAGATAAAACTGAGCCGGTCATGTAGGGCTTTGTAAGAATTTTAATTTGGAGTTAAGATACAAAGCCACTGGAATTGGGGGATAGGAGGTGTTGGTCCTGTCAGGGGAATGCCATATCTTTTCTGATCTTTTAATATGTTATGAGAAATAAAAGGAATGAAGTCTGAAAAGAAGTCTCAGCTGGAGATATAGATTTAGGAGGTATCAGCAAATATCTGGGAGAACATCAGAGACCATTAGAGGAATCAGGTATACAGACTGAGAAGGAATGGCCAGAAAGATAAGAAGAAAATCAGTCATGCCCGGAAGCTAAGAGAAGAAAGAGTTTTAATAATGTGAAGTTGTGGCAAATGAAGAGACCAGGCAAGTAAGACTTGGACTGAGAAGTGATCATTAGATTTAGCAACTTGGAAGTCAATGGTGACATCGATAAAAACAGTTAGCATAAAGTGATGGGGGCACAAACTCAACTGGAGTGAATTCAAAATAGAATAGTACAAAAAAATGGGCAAAATATAATCAACAGCTGAAGTGATTTTGCTATAATATAGAACAGGGAAATGGTCAGTAACAGGTAAAGGAAGGGAGATCAGAGAGATTTTATATTTTGCTTTAAGATGGGAGAAAGAATTGCATGTTTCTAAGCTGATGGAAATAATATGATGATACAGATGGAAATGGAAAAATTAATGATATAAAAGTGAGCATACTCACTAGGGAACATGAAAGAGGCTGGCCTTAGCTCGGAGCTTCCACAGTTCATCCATGAAAAGAAAAAGTCATATAGGTACAGAAGTTTATAGGTGATAAATGTGATGGGAGCTTGTGGAAGGTGTCTGCTGTTTCCTTCAGTCCTCTCAGTGAAAGAGCAAGAAAAATCAGCTACCAGTGAGGATTACAGAGATTTGAGTAGAAAGAATGAAAAAGTCATCTAGTGGAGTATAACAGTGAGTACACTAGGGTTATACAGCGTATTTACCAGACAGCAAATAAGGGATACTTGAGGTTCATAATCATGACTTTACAGTAAAAACAAGTAAGAATGGTCAGATATTTCTCCTTGGTCACTTTGAACTGCACAGGTCCAGGCAGAGAATTAAATTTTAATAATGAATGTTGACTCAGCAATAGAAGAAAGTAAGAGAAAGCCAAGGAAAGTGAGGTGCCATGCAAGGAGTGATTCTAATCATTCTTGATGGAATTTAATCTGAGAAGTAGGAAAGGTTATAAGTACAAAGAGGGTCAATAAAAGGATGGTAGGATTAATGAGCTGAATGTTCTTGTGCTTGACACCTAGAGAATCTTTATTCAATAGCAAGGGACTTCTAATTCTTACCCCATTTCTAAGGGTTAGAGTCTGAACTTTGTCCCATTCTTTCCCCACCAAAACGAGTTAAGATTTCTTTCCCCACCAAAATGAGTTAAGACCCTGTGTATTCTATTTATCTTGTAACGTCTAACTTTTCCTAGCAATAGGCTCATTCTATTTTTTAAAAAACTATAATTTATAAAGGTTTTCTCATATATTACATCAAAAAAAACCTCAATTCACTTTAATTTGCTTTAAATTGTCCAAACTATGTTAACTTTTCAAACTTACCAGCTACTAGTATATGTAAAACCAACAAATGGCAGATGATGGCCAGAAAATGCAGTATGTGTTGGTGGGGGCATCGTTTCCTAAAGGACAAAAAGACATCTGGTAAGAAAGAGATAAAACCTGTAGGTTTGGCTATAAATATTAACTACTAATAGGAAACATGTAACTTCAATTTAGAAACAATGATAAGTTGGTACAGATGTTTAGTGATATAAACTTTAGACCATGTACACTGCTACTTCAAAATTCTAATAAAATGAAAACAAAGATTATGTGATACTGATATTACATTCATTATTCATGTATTCCATATTTTTAATTTGTCTAGAAACTAAAATTTATCTGTAAATCCTAAATCAATGCTTATGGTGATTTTGCCATCATTCAAAGATATGTGCAGAGCAGAGAAAAATTTGACTCGCCATGTGCTGACATTCCCAGCTGAGGCTGAATGGGAGAGACTCTGTCTTCTTGTTTAAACTTCTACACTACAAACAGATGTCCTTTAGCTTTTAGTGTCAGGCTTTTTATATTTTTCTGCCATTTGCAAGCAATTTCACTTTTTTTAAATGGCTGCCAAGCATAGTACTGCCTAGTGTTTCTAAGTGCAAGAAAGCTGTGATATGATTTTACAGAGAAAATAACACAGTTAGAGAAGCTTCATTCAGGGATGAGTTACAGTGCTGCTGGGGTGAGTTTGATGTTTGTGTATCAAGAATACATGAACAAGATCAGTTCTATAGGATTGTTCTTAAGTTGAGTTGAATTTGTATGTAAGGTAGAACAGGTACATTTACCTACTACCTGTAATAGCTCCCATTCGTAAGTACAAGTCAAACACCAGTCAGATGTTCGTAACTCGGGGACTTACTATAATAGTCCCCCATTCATAAGTACAAGTTACACAGAAGTCTGATGTTTGTAACTGCCCGTATTAACATAGATTATGTATTGATAAGTAGATGAAAATGTAACCAGAGACTCACAGGAACCTAACCCTGTATCTCTCTGGAGCAGGGGTTCAATACGGTGTGAACGGCACCTTTAAAGAGCATGACTACTGCAAATAATTAGGATCAACTGTACTATGTATTTAATTGGGAATAACTCACAATTTCTATTAGTAATAAATATAATTCTACCAATGATAAAATTAGGGAAGTCCACTTAATTCTCGCTTGGGAAGCTCAGAGAAGAAAGTTTAAGAGAAGTTCTTACCTGCCTTGGTTATGGTACCCAACAATGAAAAGTGACATAAAATTAATATAAAATGTTTATTTCAGAATTAAAATCATAGGAAAGTAATTGAATAAAAGTTCAAATTAACAAGGCTTACAAGACAAAAAACATAAAAAATGTATGTTATTTTCCTAAATTTTAATTTAATATAACTTAATGGTGTACAGCAGAGACTGATGCACTATGCTAGCCCATTTTAGCAAGGCTCACAGACTAAGAATAGCTGAATATCTGGCTAGTCCACTTCCCTGTCATTCACCTTCAACAGTGATATAACCTCAGGTTGGTAAGGCTGTGGATTTGGCATTGCAATTCCAAAGTTTGCTATTTTTAGCACCAATACCATTGGGCTTAAAGTACTTAGCACTGGAGTCTGTCTCCTCTGATAATAAAATTGCTGGTTTTTACATCCAGTTCCGTATTACTAGTACTACTGTCTGAACCAAGCTGGTAGTAGGGAAAAGGGTGTGAGATATACATGATTTTAACCAAAGTGTGGCAGTTTTTCTTGAACAAATGTTTCTCTCTTTCCCTTTAGATGATATATCATGTCTGAAATGGTTGTTTTGACAATATCCAGTTCTAGGGTTAGTTTTGGGAAGACATTTGCTAAGCTCTTCACTTTGCAAACATGAAATCCACATTTTTTTTTTTTTTTTATAGAGACAGAGTCTCACTTTATGGCCCTCAGTAGAGTGCCGTGGCGTCACACAGCTCACAGCAACCTCCAACTCCTGGGCTTAAGCGATTCTCTTGCCTCAGCCTCCCGAGTAGCTGGGACTACAGGCGCCCGCCACAACGCCGGCTAGAAATCCACATTTTTAAGTATCTATTAAGGAGTGCCCAACCTGTGGCCTGCAGGGTATATGCATATTTTTTGAGGATTCTTTTACCTATCTATGGTGTCAAATGTCGTAAAAAATATTCACAGACATTTTTTAAGGGGGGAAGTCATCAGCTTTCCCTAGTGTTTGTGTATTTAATGTGTGCCCCAGGACAACTCTTACTGTTCTTCCAATGTGCAGCCGAAAAGAAAAAAGGTTGGACATCCCTAAATTTAACTCATCCTCTTAGGAAACCAAGGGTATAACTTACCTAAGAAGTAAAACTTGGAATTTTATTTTTTGCTCTTAGTCATGAACAATTAAATTCACCTCAGTTAACTCTTAATTTCTTGATTTATGATAGAATAAGCACTGAAAGCCATGATAACTGTGTGATAACTAATAACTATATTATCTTAGCAAAATATTTGCAAACCAAAAAATTACTTTATAACCATAATAAAAAGAAACAGAGAAAAAGAACATCAATGTCATACTTACAGAATTTTTTAAACAATCATCATCCACATCGAAATTCGATGTATCTGTGGGGCTACTAACTTCTGGAATATAAGGTGCTTCACAGTTCCGAATGTTATCCCAATCAATTCCATTGAAAAATGGATGTTTCTTAAAATCTTCTATTCCATTTTGACCAAGTCGATGTTCTCTGCTACAAATGAGCCTTCGAATAAGATCCTTTGCATTTTCAGACACATCAGTCAGTTGGGCCGGAAACTGAAACCTCTCCTAAACAGAGAACAGCAGAAAGAAAATATAATTAGTGTTTAACTTAGTAAATTGGTTGACTTGTTTATTTTCTTCAAAAGGTATTTTCTTTTGACAATGTTTAATAAGTGTATGCTGGTACAAAGTACTGATACTAAATCAACATAGAGAAGAATGAGAAAAGATCATTTTGCTAAAAGAATTTTAATTCCACATATGACTTAATCATAATGCACTACAAAAAGAATAAATGAAATGCTAAAATACTTTAAACTGCTATATTTGATTATAAGTAGTAGAATTTGACTAAATTTTTCAACAGAAGGTCAATGATTGATAATGTTCATAAGTAATATGCTAATGATTCACAGATAATAAACATTTTAAAGGATTTAATATGTATCTGAGACTATTTAAAGTATTTTACTTATTTAATTCAGTTAATCCTCACAATAATAAAAAATTAGTACTAGGTTATACTAATTTTATAGAAGAAGAAATAAAGGCAAAGAGAATTCAAGTAATTTTCTTTTTTTTTTTTTTTTTAGTTTTTGGCCAGGGCCGAGTTTGAACCCACCACCTCTGGTATATGGGGCCAGCGCCCTACTCCTTGAGCCACAGGCACTGCCCAAGAATTCAAGTAATTTTCTAAACTTCACAAAACCAGTAAATGGCAGAAGTGCAACTTGAAATGAAGCTGTCTGATTCTGAAATCAGGGCTGTATAATACTCTATTTCCCCGAAAATACGACCTACTTACAGGAAAGATAAGACATCCCCTGAAAATGACCTAGCGCATCTTTGGGAGCACACCTTAAAATATCACTGTCTTATTTTGGGGGAGACAGGGTACCATGTTTTACTAGTACTGATGATGACTGATTTCTTTCTGAAATGCTGCATGCTACTTACAACCTTCCAGTTATTTTCTAGTCTTTCATTTTTATAACCATTTGAGAAGCACTATGTTTGCAACCAGGTAAAAGGACATAAATTCTGTAAAACTGATTTATATATATTCAAAGCAGGTAATCGTAATTATAGCATCAGAACACATTAAAATAGATTATCATTCCCTTCTGTAAGATATTCCTATTCCTATTCTAGGTTATTGCAACTGCTCACAATCTTGAGACTGACCAATCAAAACCTTTCTTACTATTATCATGAACAATCTATTTCACTTAGTACAAAATGAATTAAAACCTTATAATTTGTTCCTGAGTGGCGCCTGTGGCTCAAAGGAGTAGGGCGCTGGCCCCATATGCCCCAGAGGTGATGGGTTCAAACCCAGCCCTGGCCAAAAACCGCAAACAGACAAAAAAAAAAAAAAACACCTTATAATTTGTTCCTATTGTATATCTGAATTCTTTCCCATGTTTTGTAATCAGAAATAAAATTAGAATAGATATCCTTGTACATACATCCTTCTACTGAAAATTTTATAGGTTAGATTCCTCTAAGTTGCTCACTACAAAGCTCTGACCATTTTTTAAGCTTGTAGATGCACACTTGCAAACTTTTAGATGGAGCGGTTACATCAATTTATATTCCTCTCGATAATGTCTTAGAATGTTCATTTCACTTCATTATTCACAGGACAGAGTATTATTTTTCCTTTAATCTTTGACAATTTGACAGGAAAATGTGTTTCATTCTTACTCTGATTTGCACTTCATTCATTACTATTAAAGCTGAAAATTTTTTTACGTGCATTCTAGTCATGACTATATATACACTGTAATAAGCAATGATATAAATTGCTTATGATCTCAGAGGGACCATTTAATTTCCTACTTATTAACATCTCTAATAGAATACAGGAGATAGTTAAAATTAGTAATTTTATGTATAACATGGATTTGGACTATTCTTGTTATATCCTGTTAGCACAGATATGTGACCATTCATTATTTTCAGAGTAATATTTTTCCTCTTTAAATATCATATTACTTTACTGTTCTTTGCCACATTAACTGGGAAAAAAGTAAAATACACTAACTTTGTGATTCATGATTTTTCCGTATGTCTCCACCAGAGATTCTGCATAAAATGGTGTTTCTCCATAAAGCATCTCATACATACAGACCCCCAAAGACCACCAGTCACACTCAGGTCCGTATCTGCCTTTTCCATCTTCCATGGCTTGAAGGATTTCAGGAGAGATATAATCGGGGGTCCCAACAGCTACTGAGGACTGAACCTAAAGAAGTTTACATTTTTATTAGTCTACTGTAGTATGTTAAAAATAAATAATAAATTAAAAACATTTACTTAAGATACACAATAACATTATTTCATAAGTACATCTTTATCATTTTCTGAATTTAGCTTCTTATATATGTAAGTTTTATAAAATCTCCACATTACTGATTTTCTAGATTATATAACACTACAGAACCTTTATTATAGCTACTTTTTATTAAATAACTACGTTTAGGGGAACGATATGAATTAAACCATGGCAGCCATTAACAATAAACTGAATATTTAATTTGTTAATATTTAAATGTACAACCCGTACGTATTAAAAAAATAAAAGCTGTAAAAATTTTACAATTAGATGAAGAGGACGACTCCTGAAACTTAGCCTATACTTACGAAAATCCCTAAGATTACATTAAGGCTCCTTAATGGAAATCAAAGAAAATAATTGTCAACAACATATAGCAAACTACTTATTAATAAAAAAAATTATCTGAGAAAAGGTATAACCTTCGAAACATAATGTCCCAATAGAGAAAAAAAAAATTGAGCATATTATTATGGCAGGTTATATGTAAATTATAAGATAGGTAACTAAAAAATTCCTGAGTACATATGTTGTAAGATACTCTGAAGTAAAAGAATATTGGCCCTTTATATGTTTTTAAAGAACATAATTTAAAAATGAATATTTCTGGCCAGGTGTGGTAGCTCACACCCATAATGCTAGCACTCTGAGAGGCCCACACGAGAGATCTCAAGCTCAGGAGTTCAACCCTGTCTCTACTAAAAATAAAAAAATTAACTGGGCATTATAGCAGGAGCCTGTAGTCCCAGCTATTGAAAAGCTGGGGCAGGAAGATGGCTTGAACCCAGGAGTTTGAGGTTGGTGTGAGCTAGGCTGGTGCCACGGCACTCTAGCCTGGGCAACAGAGTAAGACCCTAGTCTCAAAAAAAAAAAAAAACCAAAAGAACATTCTCGAGGTAAAATAATGGTTAATGGTCTGGATTTTCTATACTAAATTATCAGTTCTTAATAAGAGATTAACTAAAAGAACTCTTCCATTATCAACTCTTAAAACAACTGTTTATATATATACATAATTTTTTTTAAAAATAAATGTTTAGGGGCCAGTAATCAAGAAATGATTGAGAACCACAATGAGAAAGAAGCAATAGTGATTGAGAGGGTTTGGTAATTTGTTGGTTCTCATTTTCTAGGTACTTGGATTTTAATGTAAACAAAGAAACAAAAGGGAAGACTTTTCATACATAAGGTGGGAAGTTTGAAGAGAAAGGACACCTTACATACATTCCCTTATAGTGTAACAAGTGTGCACTGTAAGAGAAATGGGGAATTATCTCTCCCACACAACAGAGAAAGACAACAAGAAATTTTATCTATCTTGACTTGTAGCTGATGTGTGGAAAAAATTTTCTCAGAGCACATATACTAAAATTGGAACAATACACAAAAGATTAGCATGGCCCCTGTGCAAAGCTGACACACAAATTTGTGAAGCATTCCATATTTAAAAAAAAAAGAAAAAATTTCTCCTGCAGAAATTGTAACTTCAGTTCATATGGTTCCAACATCTGTGAATCTAATTCACACGGCCTCTGTATACAGTCTCAAAGTTTTCAGCCAAGAAACTGGCACAAATAGTGACAGAAGGTTGGTTGCCTCTAGGAAGCAAAACAATCCAAAACTACTCTGGCAGACACATGGACAAATCTGGCCAGATAACAATTCTCATACATAAAGTCTCATTGAACATGAGCTCATAATCCAATAATATAAACCCAATGAGGAAATCATGAATAACAGTCAAAAATCCCAACAAATAATACAATTAGATCCCAAACAATGATCAGATCCACTCTGTGAAATAAGTTAGTTTAAAATTATTAAACACCTAAACAAATCAAAAACAAAAGAAAAGAAAATGATAACCAAAAAAAAACAAATAGAAGTCCTAGAAATGAAAGTAGTCATTGAAAATAAATGGAGTAAACAGGTAAACAGTAGATTAAATACAGTTGAAGAGAGTAACAAATCTGAAGAACTGAAGAAACTAACCAGCATGCTGGACAAACAGATTAAAAAATGTAAAATGTGGGAAAAAAAACAAGACACATCAAATACTAGAATAAGCAGGTTCGACATAGTAGGATACAAGAGAATGAGAGAAACGAGGGAATAGCATATGGCAATATTAAAAGAGACAGAACTTAAAATTTTTCAAGAATGATATAAGACTTCAATCCGTGGAAGGAGGAAGGGTGTTAAGTACTGCGAAGATAAATAAAACCAGAGCCACATCTCTCCACACTGGAATTAAACTATAGAGTGCTAAAGTTGAAGAGATTTTTAAAACTTTAAAGAATAAAGAGAGATTATATACCAAAGAATGACAATTAGACTGATAATTAGCTGAATTATGAATATTAATAATGTCAGTTAACAGAAAATGATGTGATGAGACAAAATAGTTGCACATAATATTATCCACCTACCTAAATTATGACACAGGAATGAAAGATTTTCACACAAGCCTGAGTGAACTATCACTTACAGATCCTTTCTGGTAAAAGGAAGTACTAAAGAGTATACTTCAGAAAACAAAAATATTAACGCAGATGGAAGAATGGGATACTAGATGCAATCATAAATATAGTATAAAGTGTAACATACATTTAAATGGTTTTGAATGCAAACACTTAATATAGGGTTGAAAAACAAATAGGTACTCCATAAACACATACACCTATAAATTGTCAATTTACAATTTAAAAATACAAAGAAATCTATCTACTTTAATTCCCTAAAAACAGAACAAAACAAAAATAAGTTGGAACTAAAACACTGAAAAATAACATGTTACTGAGGGTGTGATGTGTCCTAAGTTTCTTGGGGTTTTGTATATTAATTATTTTTTTGAGACAGGGTCTCACTCTCTTGCCTGAGCTAGAGTGCAGTGGTGTCATCATAGCTCAATGCAACCTCAAACTCCTAGCTCAAGCAATTCTCCTGCCTCAGCCTCCTGAGTAGTTGGAACTACTACATTAACACAATACCACGCCTAGCTAGTTTTTCTATATTTTAAAGAGACAGGGTCTTGAACTCCTAAACTCAATCAGTCTTCCTGCCTCAGCTCTCAAAGTGGTAGGATTACATGTATGAACCAATGCTCCTGGTGTTAATTATTATTTTTAATGGTGGTAAAATACACATAAAATTTACAATCTCAACAATTAAGTGTGCAGTTCAATGGCATAAGTACATTCATACTGTTGTGTAGCCGACGACCACCATCCATCTCTAAAACTTTTTCATCTTGCAAAATTTAAACTTAACTACTCTAGGTACCTAAAATAAGTGAATCAACCAGTCCATTTGTCACTGGTTTATTTCACTCAGGTTAATGTCCTACAACTTGATCCATATTGTAACATGTGTCAGAACTTCCTTCCTTTTTAAGGTGACTGATATCCACTGTTTATATAAACTACATTTTCTTTGTCCATTCATCTGTCAGGATACTTGGGTGACCTTCATCTTTTGCTATTGTTAGTAATGGTACTGTGAACGTGGGTGTACAAATATTATCTTTTGAGTATATACCCAAAGGAAGAATTTACTGAATCACATGGTAACTCTATTTTTAAGTTTTTGAGGAGATAGCCATACTATTTTCCATAATGGCTACCCATTTTTACATTCCCACCAAAAGTACCCAAGGACCCCAATTTCTTTATGTCCTCGTGAACACTTGCTATTTTATATGCTTTGATCATAGTCCTCCTACTGGGTGTGAGGTGGTATATCACTGTGGATTTCATTTGTATTTCTCTAATGATTAGTGGTTCATGTGCTAACTGGCCATTCATGTATCTTTTCTGGAGAAATGTCTATTTGTAAGTTCCTTGTCCAATTTATAATGGCGTTCCCTGTTTTTTTGTTGTTGAGTTATAGGAGTTCTTCATATATTTTGGACAGTAACCTGTTAAAGTAATTTGCAAATATTTTCTCCCATTTCATATGCTGCCTTTTCACTCTACTGATTGTGTCCACTGATGCACAGACGTTTTTAACAGAGACATAATCCAATTGATCTATATTTTCTTTTGTTGCCTTGGATTTTATGTCGTGCCCTGGAAAATACTGCCAAATCCAATGTCATAAGCTTTCCTTTATATTTTCTTCCAAGAGTTTTGGTTCTTGCACGTAGGTTTAAGGTCCATTTTGAGTTATTATTTTAATATCATGCGCAGTAATCACAGTTTCCTTTGGTTTTTGTTTGTTTGTGAGACAAGATCTCACTCTGTCATCCAGCGTAGAGTAGCACTGTATTAGCTTGCTGCAGCCTCTAACTCCCAGGCTCAAGTAATCCTCCCATCTCAGCCTCCTGACCAGCTGGAACTACAGCTACCAGGCCTGGCCAAGTTTCTTGTTTTCAATGAATGTGGTAGAAGAACTTAGTAATTGTAGGTTTTAGGTAAATTATGTTAAAAAAATAAAAAATAAACATTAACATATTTAAAATATAATATATAACTACTAAAGAAATAAAAAGAAAAAACTAAATTTGATCAAACCAATACAATGCAAGAAAAAAGCAAGCATGCAAACGAATAAGCAAAAACAATAATAAACAGCAAAAAATAAGATACCATAAATAAATACAAACACATTAATGATAAAAATCCATAAATGGATTTAAATTCACTAATTAAAAGAGAAAGATGTTACATTAGACAACAAAACCAAAACGAACAAATGTAAAAAAACACCAGCAGTAAACTGTTTAAAAGAGATGCAACTAAAACATAAGAACCTAGAAAGGGCGAAAAGTAAAGGGATGGAAATGATATACCAGGTATATGAAAAGCAAAAGGAACTTAAGATATCTAGAGAAACATCAATGGATAGAACCTGAGACCAAAGTCACTATAAAATTTCCAAAACGTTAATATAATTTTATGAGAAAATATGCTGGAAGAAATAGTAATTCTGAATAACATATACCTAACAACAGAGCTATAAAAGAGCTGTGCAAAACAATGATTAGAAAAAAAAACATTAACAAATCTACCATAATAAAATTGAAAAGATGAATAGATGAGAGAAATAAAACTCATAATACAAAAATTTGAAGGATAATTAATAATTTTAATCTTATAAAGATATATGGAAGCCTACACAAAGTTAGAGAAAATATATTCTTTTCAAACACAAAACACATAAAAATTGACCTCTTAAAAATTCACAAAGCCAATTTCAACAAATGCCAAAAACTGCTATCAAGTAGAGCCATTCTCCAAAAAAACAAAACTAGAATTAACCAAATACATTAATATAATGATGTGAATATTAAAAGGCACAGCTATAAATAGCTAATGGTCAACAGAAGAATTCTAAGTGAAGTTGCAATATATGTAGAATTGAACAAGGGTAAAACGCTTTGTCTCAAAACTTACAAAGGAAAAGAGAAGCACAAATAAACATTAAGAATGAAAAAGGGGGCTCAGTGCCCATAGCACAGTGGTTACAGTGCCAGCCACATGCACTGAAGCTGGCGGGTTCAAGCCCAGCTCGGGACAGCTAAGCAACAATGACAATTACAACAACAACAACAACCAAAAATAGACACCTGTAATCCCAGCTACTCGAGAGACTGAGGCAAGAGAATCACTTAAGCCCAAGAGTTAGAGGTTGCTGCGAGCTCTGACAGCATGGCACTCTACTGAGGGTGACAAAGTGAGATTGTGAGATTCTGTCTCCAAAAAAAAAAAAAAAAAAAAAAAAATGAAAAAGGGGGAAAAATACACATGTAACAGACTTTAAAACTAGGAATAAGGAAGTCTGAATAACTTCCCAGCAATAAAATTGAAAACTCAGAGAAAATGGCCTATTTTCATAGAAAAAACTATAATTTAAGAAAACTGACTCAGGAAGAAATAGAAACCCAACAGAACTATAACCATTAAAACATTTCAATCATTAACATAAAATCTATCTGCCAAACAAAATAAAACTGAAAACAAAACCTCTCCAAAGCTAATGTAATTTAAAGGTAAATTCTACTCATCATATATAAAACAGATAACAATTGTATTATATTCACTATTCTAAACCCATAATGAGTAAGGGAGAGTAATTTCTATTCTTTTAATTTGCTGAGGTTAGACTGTGTCCTAAGATTTGTTCAGTTTTGGAGGACGATCCGTGGGCTGATGAGAAGAATATACATTCAGTTTTTATTAGGATAAAATGTTCTGTAGAGGTCTGTTAAGTCCATTTGTTCCAGGGTCAGGTTTAAGTCTACTATTTCTTTGTTTCATTTCTTCTTGGAGGATCTATACAAAACTGTCAAAGCGGTGTTAAAAATCTCCAACTATTATAGTGCAGGAAGATATCAAGTGGTTCATCTCCATTAGGGTTTGCTTTATAAATTAAGGAGCATTTTGGTAGGGTGCATAAATGTTAATTATCAAAATCTCTTCACATGATTGCAAGAGGGACTCTACCTAACAATTGCAATCAGTGTAACTGGCTTACTGTACCCTCAATGAATTCCCAACAATGAAAAAAAAAAAAAATCTCTTCATGTGGGTGTTTCCCTTGACAAATATGTAGTGACCATCCTTATCTTTATCTTTTTTGGTTTAAAGCCAATTGTATCTGCAAATAAAATCGCAACCCCTCCTTTTTTCTGGTTTCCATTTGTGTGTATTATATATGTCCATCCCTTCACCTTCAGTCGATTTTTATCCTTTAAGGTAAGATGAGATTCTTGTATGCAGCAGATATCTGGTCTGAGTTTGTGTATCCAGTAAACCAACCTGTGCCTCTTCAGAGGACATTATAAACCATTTACATTAATTGAGAGAATTGATAAGCTTGGTAGTGTTTTGGGTGTCACGTTGTTCGAATGTCTAGTGGACATTTTTAATCCTTTCACCACTGTGGAAGTTGGGTTTTGTTCCAAAATTTCTGAGTGAGCTTACTTTGGTGGTAGAACATTGTGCTGGTCATTGTGGAGGCTGGGTCTGAGAATATCCTGGAGAGGTGCATTAGTTATGGCAAATTTCTTCAACATGTGTATGTCATTAAAGTATTTGATTTTTCCATCACAAATGAAATTCAGTTTAGCTGGATAAAGGATCCTAAGCTGAAAGTTGTTCTGTTTTAGGATATTGAAGGTCAATGAACATCCTTTTCTGGCTTGAAATGTTTCAGCTGAGAGATCTGCAGTCATTCTATTATTTCTCACTTTGTAGGTGATGCTTTTCTTAGGTCAGAGGTCTTGCAGAATTTTCTCCTTCATCTTAACTTTGGCAAAGTTAATCACAATTTGTCTAGGAGATGCTTTATTTGGACTGAGTCTTGCTGGGTTCTGAAACTGTCTACTATCTGAAGTTCTGTATCTCTTGCAATACTTGGGAAATTCTCCTCGATAATACCTTGGAGTAGAGCATCTGTACCTTTAGGACCATCCTGTTCTCCTTCAGGAATTCCTGTAAGACAAATGTTTGATCTTTTGGAGTGATCCCACAACTCTCTCAGGGAATGATCAGTTTTTACTCTCCATTTGTCTGACTCTTTGAGTGTTTGGGAACATTCAAAAGCTTTGTCTTCAGTTTCAGAGATCCTTCCTTCTGCCTGGTCAACTCTATTACTGAGGGATTCTACCGTATTTTGGAGCTCCTCAAATAACTTTCATTTCCTTGTGCTCTGCTATCTCTTTTCTCATTATGTCCATATCTTTGGTGACTTTATCTTTGAATTCATTAATTTCTTGAGACAACTTTAGGACTACTCTTTGAATTTCAATTTCTAACTTTTCTTCCATTCTATTCATCTTATTTGCCATCCATATTCCAAATTTGATTTTTGACATTTCAAATCATGCATGTGTCTGTGTGTGGCATCTTCAGTTGTGTCTCCTTTGTCATTCCTCTGGTTATTCATGTTGCCAGAGTTCTTCTGTTGGTTCTGCACCATTTTTATTTTCCACTGTTTATTTATTAGAACTGGTAGGGTGAGATTGAATTGGGGTTCCCAGATAGTAGAGATAATCAGCCCCTTGCCAAAGTGCTAAGCTTTGTAATTATGGCTTATCCCCTACAACCTTAAAAAGACCCCTTTCAGAGTTTTGGTCGGAGGCTCTGAGGACCTACTTGGTGAGATAGCATAAGCTAGATCTGTTTTGATATCAGCCAACCTCTATCCTATCCTAAAAAGCCATGGTATTAGGTTTAAATCTCAGCTATGTAGAGATACAGAGAGCTGCAACACCCCACCCCCACCCTTCAGTCTTTTTCCTCTATATAACTTCAAAGGTCAACCTCAGAGTGTCCCAGGGTAGACAGCTCCAGACACAAGTTCCAATCAAAGTGTCTTAGGCAGTACAAACCCTGCTCAACAGAAAGGGATCCAAGGGCCTCCAACAGCACAACTGGAGCCAGAGGTTCAGGCCCTGCCTGCCAGACTCAGTCTACACTGGTGTCCGCTTCTCTGCTTATAGGCCCAATTGGAGCTGGGGACCACGCCCCGCCCACGGTTCTCAGTCAACACCCAGCAAGCTTCTGCTCACCAGCCCAGCTGGAGTCAAGGGACCACACCCACACCCAGAGGCTTGGCAGCTCTGTTGGAGTCAGGGAACTACTCCCTTGCCATCAGGTCTCGGTCCATACCTAGCAAGCTTCTGCTTACCTGACCAACCCTGCCAAACTCAGTCCACACCACTCAGTCTCCCACTTGTGGGCACCGTCAGAACTGGGGATTCTGCACCCCTTCTTGCTGCCAGACACAGCCCTAACCGAGGGTCAACACCACCACTGGCTGGACAAAGTCACAACCAGGGGACTGCTCAACCTCCTGCCGAGTGTCCCTTTCTTCCCATGCCCTCTTTCTTCCCCAGTAGTCACAGATTCTGTCCAGATGTCCAGCAGTCCACACTATGCCCAGATCTTTCAGGAAAAGAACAAACACTCTGCACTCTGCAAGGGGCAGAACTTCAGACCACTATGCGAGGGCAGGGGGAAGGGTGGACTGGGAGTTTGGAATTGTGGGGGAAACTATTTGTTCAACTTTATGCTTGGCAGGGTGGTATATGGGTTCATAAGTGGGACCTCCCTGGAGAAAGAGACCCAGTGTTTAGTTGCTCTCTCCAGTGAGGTAAAATGAGAGGTCTTTTGTTCCCTGCTTACTTGCAGAAAGCCCACAAAGGGCCTCCTGCTTGGGAAGGGGTCTCCCATCCTCTAGTCAATACGCTTTATACCTGTAATTTGTTTTCTAGTATGCTCTTCCTTGGAGTCGTAGCTTGCCAAACTTCTTTCTTGGCTCAGCTCCCCACCTTTGACTTCATAGAATCTGATTCTGTCCAGTTTTTCTCCCACTGGTCAGGAGCTTCTGCTGAGGGTTGCTATTAGTCAGCCATCTTCCCAGAATTCACAAAAGACCTTTCTTTTTTTTTTTTCTTGAGACAGTTTCACTCTGTTGCCCTGAGTAGAGTGCCATGGCATCATAGTTCACAACAACCTCAAACTCTAGGGCTCAAGCTATCCTCTTTCCTCAGCCTCCTAAGTAGCTGGGATTACAGGCACTTGCTATAAAACCCAGCTAATTTTTTCTATTTTTAATAGAGATGGGGTCTCACTCAGGCTGGTTTTGAACTCCTGAGCTCAAGCAATCCACCCACCTCAGCCTCTCTGAGTGCTAGGATTCCAGGCATGAGCTATCGCGCCCAGTCTCACTCTCATTTTTGAAGAATATTTTTGCTTAATTTAGAATTCTCAGTTTATACGTTGTTTTCTTTCAGCACTTTAAAGATAGTCCATGATTTCTCATGAGAGGTTGCTTAGTCTTACCATTTCTCCCTTATATGTATATGTTCTTCCTTCTGGCAGCTTTTAAACATCTTTATTGTTAGTTTTCAGCTAAAGTTTTAACTGTGATATGGCCAGGTGTGGTTCCTTTGATAGTCTTGAGATATGCTAAGATATTAGATCTGAATTTTTCATTACATTTGGGAAGTCTGAGCCATTACTTCCACAAACTTTTTTCTGTCCTTATCTTACTTATTCTAAGAGTCCAATTATAAGGATGTCTGAGCCTTTATTTATTGATCTGTCTTAAAGTTCACCGGCTCTTTCTTCTTCCATCTCCAGTCTACTTTTAACCTCATCCAGTGAATTTTAATTTCAATTACTGTACTTTCTAGTTCTCAAATGTCCATTTGATACATTTTTCTGCTGAGATACATTATTGGTACAATATTTAAGAATATATTTTTCCGCCCTCCTACCTAGTAGGATGAATGGCAGGGCATTTCACCATAGAAGGGACTGTGGTGTTCACTTGAGCCGTGGGAGGCAGAGTGATTGATGCTGGTGGCTGCATGGCTTTATGAGTTGCCAGCCCAGGATAAGGACTGGGCCTCCTGACTTCCAGCCCATGGTTCTTTTCCATCAGCTCACAGTGTAATTTTATGTGAAAGCATTATCATTCTACTGATAGGAGGGAGTAAGGAGCAGGAGAGTGCAATTTTGAGGTCCTCTTTTGGGAAAGGTATGCTAGAAATGTCTTTGTGTTTAATAAAACAGATATTGGTTTATCTTAAAAATATATATATATTTTTTTTCCTTTGTTTCTTTAAGCATATTTATGATAGCTTCTTTTAAGTCTTTGTCTACTAAGTCCAACATCTGTGCTATCCAGGCTTCTACTGACTTTTATTTTTTAAATCTACATCTCTATTTCCCATACCTATTTTTTTCAGTCTAGTAATTTTTTATTAAATCTTGGTCACTGTGAATAAGATAGTATAAAGAACATGGATTCTGTTATCTTCCTTTAAGAAGAGTAATTCTTGTTAACCACATAAAAAAACTAGTGACTGGTCTCCTTGAACATGTGTTGGCTTACAGTTATACTCTATGAATACAGATTTATACAAAATCTAAGATCTGTCTTAAGCCCCAAAGACTAAGATTTCTCTTAAGCCTAAGACTTCCAAATTATCATGGCTTGGATTTAGGCTGTTAAACTGGTTAAGAGCAGGTCTTAGGTTAAGTAAGGTATTAACCATTAACAGTGTTAAATGGTTCTCTAGGGCTGAAAATTCAATGTCTTCGAGCACTGTTTCTCCTTCAGCCTTGTGTGATCTCTAGCATTCTGTTCTATTTTCAAAATTTCATTTTCTATTTGGCAAGTCTCATAAGGTTTTATAGTATACATGTATACCCAACATATGTACTCCCTCTGCACAATTCCTTCCCCTCCAATGTAAAGAAAGCCCCTCAGATGCCAGCTGCTACAGCTAACCCAACTCTGATCTCTTCTCCCCATCTCTGCAGGACTACTATACTTTGCTCTCACTGTAGCATTCTGCATTAGAATCAGGAACTGTCCCAATATTAAGCAATTATGAGGCACACTTTGTGAGATTATTTGTCAGGGATAATAGTTTTATGCTGCCTGCTGTCCCCTGCCTAAAAACATTTCTCTCAAACACTGTATCCAGTTTTATAGTAGTCTACAGTGGGAATGTTAATTTGGTACCAATTATTCCATCCATCATAGCCAGAAACAGAGGTTGCATAATCCTTTTTAAAGAAGTTACTTTTGTAGGATAAATTTTCAGAAATAAAATGACTAAAGAGCAATGTGACATTTTCATGCCTTTTAGAATGTATTATACTAAATTATTCTCCAAAAGGTTCTTCCAATTAAAATGATATTTATTTGGACCTCTGCTATGCTGCTAGGAAAATAAAGTTTTAAAATAACAGAGAACAAAATTAGGCATATAAATGTTCAAGTAAATTAAAGAAAACAACTGAGGTGTTTAGGGTTAGCAGAAGATAAGCAAATGGGAAATGAAACTAAATCAAGCTAGGACTTTCTGAAAAAAGGATTCATTTGTTGAACAACTGTCCCTCAGAGTAACTGTGTAATTAGGGGGAAAAAATACAGAAGAAATGAAAGTTAGAACAGAATTGCATTTTCTTTTTTTTTTTGTAGAGACAGAGTCTCACTTTATGGCCCTCAGTAGAGTGCCGTGGCCTCACACAGGTCACAGCAACCAGCAACCTCGAACTCCTGGGCTTAAGCGATTCTCTTGCCTCAGCCTCCCAAGTAGCTGGGACTACAGGCGAGAATTGCATTTTCTTTTTCCATGTAAGAATTACTGTCTTTATCTTCTGGAAACTTAAAAATATCTCAACTACAATGATAGCTGCCAGCTAAAGAAGCAGCAAACCAGGGTCTGATAAAGAGTATATTGTATCAATCTTTAGATATTTACCATGAACAGCTGAAATGGCTCATAAACTTTACCGACAAACCCTCTCACCATTAAGTATGCTGAAATGCCTTTATGGAAGGAGGTGAAGCATTGATAAGATATATGGATGGATGTATGAATATAATCAATGGTTCCTAAGACAGATGCAGAAGACAAATAACAAGGAAACTGTCTATGAACAAAATAATTTAGGATTTTTCTTTATTTACCGTTCCATCTTCCATCAGCTTCAGACAAGAACCAAAATCTGCTAACCGAATATGTCCATTCACATCCATCAATATATTGTCAGGTTTAATGTCTCTGAAAAATAAATACATTCAATTTTTAGTTGAGAAGAATAAACATAATCAGATATTTGGTAAGATAACCTTTCTGTCTGAAAATCTCAACTTCTTTTAAAAGTAATTATTTAAGCACATCTACTTAACTATTTATCAATTCAATTCCTGGCTCTGATTCATATTGAAACTTTCTCAAACATGTAATTTCATTATTCTCCTGAACATAAAAAGTACTGTAGTAATTTTCATTCTGCTTAAGTTAACCTTACTATCTTTCCTTTGGATTTACCACAGGTTCCAATGTGACTATGGTAGGCCTATTTTCGCATAAAGAGAAGAACCGTAATAACCTCATATTTAAAAAATCCTCTAGCCCACGAAATTGGACATGAAAAAATATAGTTTCTAGGACCCAAAGATAACTGCAGGTAGATAAATTCTCAAGTACTGCAGGTCATCACAACAAAAAGAAATTGCTGCATAAGGTTGATTTTGCAGAAGAACAGAAAAAATGACCTAATAGATTATCTATATTATATACATCTCTCATTATTCGTAGATGTTAAGGAAATGGTTTCTAAGATATCCAAATCTAAACAATATCATACCAGTTGTTTTTTGTTTTTTTCATTTGAAGGCAAACTTTGGTAATAATGATACATAGTTTTATAAATAAGATTTTCGAGAATCTAGCAATAATAAATTTCTAAACACACTGAAAATAATGTAATTGTGAATAACTAAGATTAGGCCCTCCTAATTTATTTTAAAGAAAGAAAAAATGAATCTCCTATGAACATTATATATGTTTAAAAGAATTCTATTGCTATGCGGCTAATGAGAATATGGTTGTGTTACTTTAATTTACACATGATGATACATAATTAAATGATGCCATTTACATTTCAGTTTTCCCACCTGTAATAGTATATTAGTACTATTTGAGTAACTGAAGCAATTTCTTTGAGTGTCTTATACGTGATAATTTGACCAATTAAAATTGTCCCAGGGAACAAAGCCATTCTGCTACTTGCTTTTGTAACTAAAGTTTTAGTGAAACACAGCTATGACCATCCATTTAGGTATTGTCTATATCTGTTTACACACAACAGCGGAGTAATTGTGACAGAGACCATATGGCCTGAAAAACCTAAAATATTTACTATTCAACTCTTTACAGAAAATGTTTTCCAAACACCATTGGATGATAAATGATTACCAAATAAAGACAGACTGAAAACAACAACCCGAATAAGAAATTAGTTTTATAATCCTCTATGTTTGAATTTATCCTGAACTGTCAAAAAAGCTGTATTAAGAAAATATTTTGTTTTTAAACATCAAGGAATTACAGATAAGTGCTGGAAGGAAGCTTAGAAATAGATGAAGAGAAAATGTATTTTATTCTTTATTTAGAAATGAAGCCATATAGTCACTATAAATTATTGCTACTGGTACAACATTTCCCCAATATTAAAGGAGATTAAAGAAATTGCAAAGACAGAATTTATATACATTAATAATATTTTGGATATTGTAAAAACAGTAAATATTAAAAATTAATAGAAATATAAAGTATATTAATGTGAATATACTTGTATAATAAATGCTATATAAAGTACAAAATATGAAAATCTAACAAGACATTATAAACTGTATTGAGAACCCTAAGTATTCCATTATCACTCCTGATCTTATCTCCTCTACTACCCAGAGGCAACCACTATACTAAATGTTGTTCTTTATTAAATCTATGCCTACTTTAGACTACACAGTATTCCAAAAGTCTCTGTACATAGGAAAAGTTAACAGACTCACATAACCACAGGTATCTTGGAAAATATTTGCCATGAGTAGGAAAAACAACTCCGTGTGTACAGAAAGAGGTAGTCAACAAATAGAAAATATTTTGTAAATACAGTATTTTGTAAAATTTTGTAGTGACTATTTTGTAAATAAAGGTACATTAAGGAGGGAAAACAATAGAGTAGAAACAACATGTCAACAACTCCTCCCAGGAAAAGTGAGGAGAGCCACACAGGTGGTGGCTACCATTCAGATCTCCCTGTTCAGAAACAGCATTCTGAAGTCAGAGAGAAAGCATGGGACATCAGGAGGGAGGGAGGGAGAGAAGAAGGAAGGAAACAAAGGAAGGAGGGGATGGGGTCATGTATAGCACAAAAGTAGAGACTGCATGCAAGGATCACTATGCGACCTGAGCAGCCGGCTGGCGAGCACCATCCCCCACAGCCTTCTGCTGGCTTAGTCTGGGACTTGACGGGAGCTTTGTACAGAGCTATCTCACCAGACAGCAGGCATGAAGGGGAACAGACAGTGCCATCCTAAACCACCGGGTGCACCATGCTGGGCTTCTGGTGGGCTAAGGAGAGAGCAAATCAATTCGTGGTTCCTCAAGACCAAAGCTAGTGACCTGGAACCTAGTGTTTTCCCCATAGAGTGTAGAAGGATCTGGGCATGGGAACTGATGGAGGTGGGGCTCTGAGCAGGTACAAGAGGCCACAGTTCCATTTTAGTAGTCCCTGAAGGACACCAAGACCTCCAAGACAGCCACTCTTGACACAGCATCCAAGTGGCTCTAGGAACCTATGGTTTGGTCTGCCAAGGAGCCAGTTCAAACTCCACTCTCCAGGCCTGAGCAACTGCTTCCAAACGGGTCCCCTAGCTCATCCTCATCCAGATTAAAGTGACCCCTAGCAATATGAAAAATCAGGATGGATCAACTACCCCAAGGGATCACAATGGTGCTGCAACACAGAATTCCAACATAAAGAAATTGTTGAAATGATAGAAATGGAAGTCAGAATATGGGAGTCAAATAAGAGGAACAGGATTAAAGAGAAAGTTGAAAACCAGAAAAAAGAAGCTTAAAAAATGTTTCAGTAATCAACAAAATTAAAGAAAATGACACCAAAGATCTGGACAAAACTAGGAAGGATCTTATGGAGCTTAAAGAATTGAAAGAAGCAGTCAGGAGTTTCAAAGCAAAGCAGAAAGTTTCAGCAACAAATCAAACCATGGAGAAGAAAGGATCTCAGAGCTAAAGACAAGACTATCAAGCTAACCCAGTCATTTAGAGAGGCAGAAAAGAAGAGATTAAAGGCAGAACAATCTCTTAGATTCGGGACTATGCAAACTGTACAAATGTGAATTATAGGTATACCTGAGGAAAGAAGAGAGTCCTAATGGCATGGCATCTGTAGTTGAAGATTATCATAGAAAATATCCCAAATATCACCAGAGACTCAGACGCCCAATCACTAGACAAACATGAACCCCAGGAAGACTCAATTCCAATAGTGCATCACCAAAACCCGTTGTCATTAACCTGGCCAAAGTCCAAATGAAAGACAATTCTATAAGCAGCTAAGCATAGGCAACACTTGACTCACCAGGGTAAATCCATCTGATTTCTCAGGAGAAACCCCACAAGCCAGAAGGTGATGGGTAAATTTCCATCCAACGGGTACTGTGAATGGCTACAGTGCATACTTTCTGAGTGAGGGGCACCCCTATAAATTTTACTTAACATGTACAAAAGCAAATTATGTAACCAAAATGTACGTACCCCTATAATATACTGAAATAAACTTTCTTGAAGTAAAAAAGGGTAGATTTAACTATAATTTCCCATTTCCCCTATGTATGGCAATTTGGGGGACATGATGTATTAAACATATATTAAAAATACGTCATAAACCTAGGTGAAGTACTTTTATGAATGTCTTTATTTTGAGACTGAGACTTGCTCTGTCATCCAGACCGGAGCACAGTGGCCTGATCAGAGCTCACAGTAGCCCCAAACTCCTAGGCCAAAGTGCTCTTCCTGCCTCAAACTCCCAAGTAGGTAGGACCAAGGGCATTCAACATCACACTCAGCTAGTTGGTTTTTCTTATTTTTTTGTAGAAATGGGGTCTCACTCTGTTGCCCAGGCTGGTCTCAAACTCTTGGCCTCAAGCAATCACACCACCTCGGCCTCCCAAAGTGCTAGGATTATAGGCATGAACCACATGTACAACCATGAATGTCTTTATAAGAAGATACCAAACTCTGTGTATAGCCTTTTACAGCTTGGTTTTATTCAAATATTACATTTCTAAAACTTACCCATTTTAGTATATATTGCTCTAGTTCACTGATTTTCTTACACTTATCAGTATTTATCAATTTGCCTGATTACAGAATTTAGACTTGTTTCCAATTTTTATTTTACTATACACAGAATGCTGTGATGAGTATTTTTTTTAGCTGCCTCCTAGTACTCATATGTGGATGGATGTCTCTCTAGCTATAGATTTAGAAATGGAATTGCTGAAATGAAAGACATGCCTGAGCAACGCCACGGCACTCTACCAAGGGCGACATAATGAGACTCTGTCTCAAAAAAAAAAAAAAAAAAAAAAAGGCATGCCTATCTTCAACTTTACTAGCATGATCACAAGTACAGTTGTGAATTTTTTTAAATTATCATTGTTCATCTTAGATTCCTCTTCTATATAATGCCTACTGAAATCCCTTGCCATTTTAAAAATAATGTGGGTGTGCACGTGTGGGTTTTATGTAATCTTCAGAAATTGTTCACTTAAACTTAGTTTCTTACATGTGTTACAAATCTCTTCTCTTGGCATGTGGGCTTATTTGTTAACTTTGTATTATGTATTTATTTATTTTATTTTATTTTATTTTTTTTTGTAGAGAAAGTGTTATTTTCTCACCCTCGGTAGAGTGCTATGGTGTCGCACTGCTCACAGCTACCTCCAACTCCTGGGCTTAGGCGATTCCCTTGCCTCAGCCTCCAGAGTAGCTGGGACTACAGGCGCCTGTCACAACGCCCAACTATTTTTTTGTTGGCAGTTCCGCTGGGGCCGGGTTCTACCTTCCCCCCTCAGTATATGGGGCGGGCGCCCTACCCACTGAGCCACAGGCACCGCCCAATCTTCCATAAAATTTAAAGTTTTACTTTTTATTTCAAGTCTTTAATCTACCTGGAATTAATTTTTGTGTATAGTATGAGATAAAAGGCAACTGTATTTTCTATCCCAGCACCATTTATTGAATGACATCTTTTCTTACTGATTTCTATCACCACCTAGGTCAGAAATCTAGTGCATTTGTTTCAAGACTGTCTATACCAGCGATTCTCAACCTGTGGGTCGCGACCCACAGGAACTGTATTAAAGGGCCGCGGCATTTGGAAGGTTGAGAATCACTGGTCTATACTATTTCACTGGGTAATCTTTGGAGTTAAAGGGAGTCTATTAAATATCAGGACAACAGCCATAAACTGGAACTCATCCAATTAAACAAGGCTATATGGCCACCCACCCCTATGCCTATGCCTACACCAATACCACCACACTATCTTAATTACAGGACAGTGAGCTTCACGGAAGCTCCTTGGATGCAGCCTCTACTTTTGTGCTATATATGACACCTTAGAAATCAAGCACCATTTACTGAATGACATTCAAAGAAAGAAACCAGTAGAACAAAGTTTTAAATTGCCGTGGCTCTTCTAGATCAATGGTAGGATTAGTTTATAACACACATTGAGATTTTGATGGAAATCACAATGATTTTATAAATTAATCTGAAGAGAACTGAAGAGAACATATCTTTACAATATGATTCTTCCCATCTGTGTACACACTGTAACTTAAGTATATCTTCTTTTATGTTTTGCAAAAATATTAAACTATTTTCCACAGAAAGCTTATCCATCTTTTATTGTCTATAGTCATAGTTACCTTATAGCTTTGTTGCTGTTATAAATAGGGGTTTCTTAGAAGGAGCATTCTCATTATACTCTCGATTTTAATGGGAATGCTTCTGATGTTGAACCATTAACATTTGGTTTAGACTTTTAAAAGAAACTCAATAGTAGGTTAAGAGAATTATCTTCTACTATTAAAGCTAAAAGTATCAGGAATGAGTATTCCATTTTATTGTCATTTTTAGTATAAAAATTTTAAAATAACTTTTCTCCATTAATCTTAATGTAGTATATTATACCACCAGATAATCGAATGTTGAAACTCCCTTGAATTCTGGGATAAGACCTACATCGTCATACATTTTCTAATATGTCATGTATCAGTGACTATAAAACTCTAGTGATTATCAAGATGCACCATTATATCACGTGCCACAAAGAGAGAACACATTGATGATTATAATTTTAGAAGGCATTTATTTTTAAATGGATCTCAATTTCAGAGATAGTAATTTGAAGATTGTCTTTGTATTAATGTAGTATATACAATATTGAATTTTATTGTTTTAAACTTAGGGCTTTTCTTTTTATATTCGTAAGTGATGTATAGAACATTCTTTTCTTGTACTATCCTTGTCAAGTTTTGTCATCAAGGTTTTATTATTTTCATAAAGTAAGATAAATGGCTTTTCAAATTTACTGATTTTCTAATTACTGCTTCCTTTAAAGTGAAACAGAACTTATCTAAAAAATCAGTACAGAATGCTGACATGTTTATAGTACCTGTGCTCATAACAGCTCAAAACTGGAAAAAATTCAAATGACAACCACTAGGTGAGTAAATGAACTTTAATACATGTATACAATGGAGCTACTCAGCAATAAAGAAAGATGTGGTGATATAGAATAGGGTGTCTCAAAAGTCGCCCCTAAAGTCGCCATACATAGGGCAAAGGGAAATTGTGGCTAAATGTACCTTTATTTAAAAAATATTCTTTAAAAATTTTTCAAAGTATTCTCTACATGTTGGCCACCTCTTGGTAAAATTTTATAATAAATATTTTGTAAATAAATGTACATTTAGCTACAATTTCCCATATATAGATAATTGCATGAATCTTAAAAAATATTATCTTGATCAAAAGACATCAGACACAAAAGAATACAAAATATATGATTCCATCTATAAGTTTTAAAGCAGGTAAACTAAGCTATAGTGTTAGAAACCAGATCAGAGAAGAAATCAGAGAATAGAAGATATTTACCAAAAGGGGCACAAGGACTTTCTTGGGTGATAAAAATATTCTTGATTGGGATGGTGGCTACACAGAGCTAATACAATGTCAAAACTCATCACTGCACATTTAGAATCTGTTTTATCATGTTTACTTCAATTTAAAAAATATATGGGGGAAAAAGGGTAAGAACTATCTAAAAAATAATGATACTGCTGTCGTAGGACAACTTTTCATTATAGATTTTGTTTCCTTAAATGTTCTTAGTTTACTCAATTGCTATTTCTTCTAGAGCAAATTATAGTGGTATATGTTTTTTCTAATAAAATAGACATTCCATCCATGTTTTCATATTTACTGGAACACAGTTGTTCATAGTACTCTGTTACTATTTTCAAAATATATGTTTTTAAGTCTGTCCTTTATATTATTTCTCGGTATCTTTCGCCTTTTGTTCTTGGCTAAAATAATACCTAATATTTATTTACTACTTTCTGTTTTTCACATAGTCTTCTAAGTTCTTTAAGTGTGTTACTTATTTAATATTCACAACACTATACAGGCAGGTACAATAAAGTCTCTCTCTTTACAGACCAGGAAGGCTAAGCTAAACAGAGTTCATTATGGGCCAGTGATTGCTGAGTCAGGATTCAAACCCAGGCAGCCTGACTCCAGATTCCATACTCCTTGCTATGATCAATCTTTTGCTAAATATTTATGGGTTTTGGTAGTTATTTCAAAATAGGAATTTTTGCATTACTGATTATCGCCATATTCTTGTCGTTTATTTCAGAAAATAAAGCAGTTTTAACTTCTTTTCCTGCTTTTCTTTCCCTGTAACTCAGCTTTGTTTTATTCTAGCTTCCTGAGTTAGAGGCTTAACTCAGTTTTAAAAAATCTTTCCTTTAATATTTTCATTTAAAGTTAGATATTTTCTTATATAGCAACAATTACTGTAATTGCATCCCACAGTTCTGCTATGTAGTACTTTTATTTCTCTTCATTATAAAAATGCTGTAATTTCCACTGTAATCATTCCTCTAACCTATGTGTTATAAACAATGCATTTTATTTATTTATTTATTTTGAGGCAGAGTCTCACTATGTCACCCTCAGTAGCGTGCTATGGCGTCACAGCTCACAGCAACCCTCAACTCTTGGGCTGTCCTTCCCTACAATGCAGCTCTCTGCTCTCTTCTGGAAGTCAGTGATTTTCTCCTAGAAGGAGTCTGTCTTTTCCTAGATTTCAGGTTAGGTGGTTGCCCTGTGACATCAGATTTCTGACAGATTCAAGAAAAAAAAAAATTATAATTTATTTGTATCTTTTCTTTTAGTGGTTGCTACAGAACAGTGGTTCCCAATTGAATGAAAGAAAGGTATAATATATTCAGATTCAGAACATTATAGCCCTTCTGTTTCCTTTTTATAGTTACTACACTTCCTTCTAAGCGGAGTAGAGCTTAGAATTGAGTAGGTTTAAGGGTGTTTCTAAGTGCCATAAAAGCAAAAACTGATTTTTTTTTCTTCCTTTTCATTGGATTTCTACTTTCTTGTACTTTCTGCGTAATCCCCTACGGTTAGAAAGTTATATGAGGAAACCACTAAATTTTTACTTATAGGAGTTTTTGTGGCTTGTTCTTTAAAAATAAAAAGAACAAATTAATACATGAAACTCAGTAAATAAACCTAAAGTCTCAGGCTGCAGACCCACAGCCTGTGCAAAGTAGGCATTTTACTTTTTCTCTCATAAGGGAGCGTATGCTTTTATAGAAAGCTATTTATATCATAGTTTTTAATCAGAATCTTCTGATTTATCTGCCTTTTATTCTAGAAATTGTTTCTCCCAATGCAGAAGAAAATAAAGAATAAAGGACAATAGAGACAATGTACCTATAGAGAAGTAAAAGAGTAGCTTGTGATTGATAGGAATGCCTCAGTATTTTTACCATATGTCAAATAGTTATATTTAAACATTTTAATAAATAAAATGTAGTATCAAGGAACATGAATAGGCAGTTCACAGAAGAAACACAACTAATAGACATATAAAACCTCACAAGTAGTCAAGGAAATTTCGGTAAGAATGAGGTATTCTTTTTTAATTATCAGAACGTCAAAGATTAAAGTGAATGATATTGCCTAGCATTGTCACGGATGGGAGAAACCAGGCAATTTTTTCAGTGTTAGCTAAGTTGAAAAGTGGTTAAACACTTTTTTCCCCTGGCAGTTAGACAGTTTTTCTGAATAACTTTAAAAATATATATCATTTTGTCCATTCAATCTCTTAAAAGGGACCATAAACATGCCCTAACTGAATTTAAAAAAAGAATTAGACTTTGGAAAATACACCCTAATTTCAAAAACTTCCAACAAACTACTAATAAATCAATAAAATGCATAAAGATTCCCTAATCACATCATATCATTCCCAAAATCTTCTCGTATTACATTATACATTAGCAGATGGGAGACATACAGCTTCTAGGAAACTCAAATGTCAGGATGACCTAAGTGTTTTAGGGGTAGAGGGATAGGTTGAAAATACTACTGTTGACAAAGTAAAGCACTCAATACACATGTATTAAAAAGTTAACAGCATGCATCCTAAGTACTACGGGAGTATGTAGAAATAGAAAATAGGAATCATATTCTCATCTCTGCCCCAAAAATCTACTCGGAAGAACACGTTTATCACTACTCCCTCTAGAAACCACAGTAAAATGACAGAACAAGAATTAAAAAATAAAAAGACAACAGAAAATGAAAAATGTCAACACAAATTTGAGACATGGAAAATGTATGTATGATAAATAATGCAGAGCAAAGGAAGCTGAATTATAACTTGTCTACAAGGTTGGGAGAAAGGGATTAAATTGACTTAATATATGATTTGATGTATCTGAATACCTGAAAATTTGCATTTGGTACATATGGAAGAAAAACATAAGAATACTTATGAACAACAACAACAAAAAGAATATGATAAACAACTAAAAAAACTTAGAGGCTATTTAAATTATGGGGAAAAAATCATTGAACAAGAAAGAAAACAGTGTATTTCTTATCGCAGCAATAAACAATGTTTACAAATTCCTGAAATTGTAAGCACTAACTACCAAGTAAAATGAAAAGTCATAAAATTATAGTGAGAAAAAGAAGTCCATACAAACTGTCCAAAATTGATAAATCTAGAAATATCAGCATTAGCTATCTGAACATTAGAGATACAGGTTAAATAAATTTTTAAACAGCTTAAATAAATTGAATATGGCTTCCACTGGGAAGCAGACATAAGAGGCATGCAGAGGGACTACTGTTCAATACAACCTCTGATATTAGTCAAATTTTATTTTGTTATATACAGTATTATTTTATTAAATTAATTAAAAACTAAAAATACATCTTATAACATCTAAGTCACTTAATCAAAGAATATGTAAATGTTTTAACCAAGTCACTACGATCATTTGTAGTCAGCAATATTTTTTAGTCAAAGAAATTAATTAACGAGTATCAAGATCATACGTAACCACAGTAATGTCATAATGACAATACTAATTGGTCTCTGCTTATCCAACAGGAAATACAATTATACATTTAATGTAACATGGTGCCTACTGACTCATTCCATGTCCTCACTCATTTTATCCCATGACTGAAAACGGAGTCTCTCTGGGCAGATGGAAACTCTCCGAACCTGGATTAATGAGACCTCAGGAGGATGAGCTATTCTTCTTAGTCATCTGTTATGTTTGAAAATATTTAGGTTTTATTTTTGTATAGGTGAGGGTGAGAAAAAGCGTAATACTGATACAGTCCCAATCGTTTGGGCACCAGGAACTGGTTTCATGGAAAACAATTTTTCCATGGAAGGGGGAAGAAGGTGGAGCCCGGGCAGCGGTAAGAGGGATGGGGAGCACAGCTATAAATACAGACGAAGCTGCTTCACTCCATCACCTCCCACTCACCTCCTGCTGTGAAACCTAGTTCCTAAGTTTCGTGGAAGATAATTTTCCACAGATTGAGGCTTGGGGCTTGCGGGTGGCGGAGCTCTGATGTCCAGCTCCTAACAGGCCATGGACCAGTACTGGTCTCCCGCCCAGGAGTTGGGGACCCCAGCCTAGAGATTACAATATACATCCTTCTTTTTCATAGTTCACTTAGAATTAATTATGAACTCCTTCACAAAACAACATTGCAACTGTGTGGATGTTTATCTATCCCTCCAGCTTTTACATTACAGTTGTATTTTATATATACGGCTTACATTTACATTCATTGTAAACCCCATAAGGCAATGTTATAACTTTTGTTTTGAGAAGTCATATGTTCTGTGAAGAAATAACAAAAACTATAGTCTTATACTTATCTAAATATTTATAATTTTCAGTGCCTTGAATTCCCTTCTGCATATCCAAGTTTCCATCTAGTATCATCTCCCTAAAGCCTAAAGAACTTCCTTTAGCATCGTTTATAGTACAAGTCTGCTGGCAACAGATTTTCTAGTTTCTCTTTCCCCTAAATTGTCTTTTTCATTTCTATTTTTGAAAGATATTTTCATCAGATATATATAATTCTTGTTAGGCAGTCTCTCTTCTAACTTCCGTGTTTTCTTTCCTTTTTTATTTAGGATTAATTTTAGGGTATATATGATTAGGTTATACTGTTTGCATTTGTTGGGTAACAGTTAAGTTATAGTTGAGTACTTCACCCAAGAGTTGTGTCATATACCCTTACACTGTACTTGTTAGGTGGGAGCTGGGCACCCTCTCACCTACCTCCTTCTTGAATTTAATTGTGCTTCTCTCTCATGTGGAAGCTTCCATATTTTCTGATGAGATTCATGTCTTAGTGAAATTGTTCCCCTATATGTCATGTCTCATTTTTCCTTGCTGCTTCTAAAATTTGCTGTTTGAATTTCAATAATTTCACTATAATGAACCCTGACATAGTCTTTTACATACTCATCTTCTCTGGTGTTTATTAAGCATCTTAAATACATACATTTTTATCATTGCGCCTGTGGCTCAAGGAGTAGGGCGTCAGCCCCATATGCCAGAGGTGGTGGGTTCAAACCCAGCCCCGGCCAAAAACTGGGGGAAAAAAAAAAAAAAAAATTACCTTTCATCAAATTTAGGAAATTGGGGACCATTATTTCTTCTTATTTTTTCTGGCCCATTCTCTCTCCCCTCCCTACTAGATCTCAAGTACATGTACGTAAAACCATTTTATACTCTCTAACAGGCCCCTGAGGTGCTATTAGTTTATTCTTTGCCTCACTGTTCTTTACATTCAATACTTTTTACTTACTTATCTCCAAGTCTTTGCTACAGTGTTCTTCAACCTTTTTATCTCACGTCACACTTAAATTATGTTGATTAAAAAAAAAAAAATCTACTGGGCGGCGCCTGTGGCTCAGTGAGTAGGGCGCCAGCCCCATATGCCGAGGGTGGCGGGTTCAAACCCAGCCCCGGCCAAACTGCAACCAAAAAATAGCCGGGCGTTGTGGCGGGCACCTGTAGTCCCAGCTGCTCGGGAGGCTGAGGCAAGAGAATCGCGTAATCCCAAGAGTTAAGAGGTTGCTGTGAGCCGTGTGACACCACGGCACTCTACCCGAGGGCGGTACAGTGAGACTCTGTCTCTACAAAAATAAAAAATAAAAAAAAAAATCTACTTACCATGTTGAACTTCCTGCAGAAATAATTTAATTAATGATCTTTAAAATTTTCACAGCACATGAGTATGCCGTGATCCTCTGGTTGAAAGTCACTGCTGTACTTCATCATTTCCATTAGGCCTATTAAGTTTTTCAAGTGAAATTTTTCATTTCAGATTTTGTATATTTCATTTCCAGAATTTCAATTTGACTTTTTAAATTTTTTCTATTTCAGTGCTTAGATTTCCTATTTTTAAATTTATTGTGAGATATCTTTTTACTTCATTGAAAACAATTATAAATAGCCACTTAAAAATCCTAACCTACCAATTTCTACATCTGGGTCATTTCAGGAATGGTCTAGAGCTTGATATTTTCCTCGAAAATGAATTACAGTTTCCTATGTCTTTGTACGCTGGGTAATTTGAATTATTTCTTAAAGAGAATCAATGTTAAACTGTAGGAACCCTAGATTATTTTTCTCCAATTAGTATTTTTTCCTTTTGTTTTATCAGCTGATTTATCACACTTAAGCTGCAAAGTCTTTCTTGGGAGTTGTCTCAGTTCATATTTTTTGTCTTTAGCTGAGCAGCTTTGAGTGAAAGTATCACTGAAGGGTCAATCAGAGCTCTGGGAAGACAAATTTTAGATCTCCTCTTTGGCAAACACAGTTTCCCAAGGTTCAGTTTTCTGATTCTACGGGCATAAAGACTGAAGTTTTTCTATCTATATCCATGCCACACCGAACATCAGAGCCTGCTCAGCTACCAAAATAAGACCTCATTTCATATAGTTCACCTTCTCTTGCGTATGTATGCCCAATTGGGTTCTACCTACTTCTGTTCACTCTACAGTGCTTTTTTTTTTTGGCAGTTTTTGGCTGGGCCGGGTTTGAATCTGCCACCTCTGGTCTATGGGGCTGGTGCCCTACTCCTTGAGCCACAGGCGCTGCTCCTCTGTAGTGCCTTTAGGGTGCTTGTTTTTATGTTATGCTCAGATTTTTAGTTGTTTCTCCACGGTCCTTCCTGAAGAATTTCACTCAGTCACTATCCCTTCTTATATATTTGAACAACTACTCATTTGAGTTTCTAAAAGATGCAGCTAGCCCTGTTTCTAATTAAGCCACCTTGGACTTTTAAACTTTATCATGTGCCAAGACTGTATTTTTCAAAAAACCATTTCAACATCTTTTACTCCACATTTTCACCTACAATCTTGCCACTCTCCCATACAGAAAAGTTGTCTTTTCTGCTTGAATCTGGACAGACTTCTGTGGGTATTTCAACCAACAGTAGGGTGAAAGTGAGGTTATATACCTTCCAAGGCTGGGGCACAAAAATGCCGTGCAATTCTGCTTTGTTCTCTTGGGATACTTAGAACCTATTTATCATGTTGTCAATATTGTTAAGAAATTCAGACAGCTTACATGGGAAGAACACACACCCCAGACCCACAGTCCTCGCTGAACTCCCACGGGTGGCATGCACTAACTGACCAGCTATGTGAATGAGCCATCTTGACAGTGGAACTCCCAACCTCAGGTGAGCCAGGACAACTCACGGTGCACAGCAAAGCTATAATTAGTCCCTGCCTAGTCCTGCCCAAATTGCAGACCCACCAAAAATGAAGTGTTGTTTTATGTTTAGCTACTATGTTTCAGGGTGAATGGTGGAAAGAAATGTGCTGCCTTCTCCCTCAATCTGGGGCTTTGACCACGATGTCAGCCAACAGCTCCCAAACGCCACAGCTCCTTCAGAGTTGCATAAAGCCTCTTCACAAAAAGGTCTGCCTTGATCAAACCAGCAACTGCTCAATGACCACGGACTCTCCTGAACTCTAAAGTGTTCTGAGGATTTGGCCTCAGTGCAATCTGACCTCTCCCTCCACCCAATCCTGCTTTCACCAACTCTCTTCCCCAGGTATTAGTCCTTGATAAATACCCAGAACGACATGACTGTCTTGGTGCCTGCTTCTAGAGAACACAGTATGTTGTTTCACAGCAACTGATACATGTAAGTGAAATAACAGGCCAATAAATTCCACGCTCTGATATAAGAGGCAAAATAACATCTGACATTCAGAATCAGTCTGATTTAGTGACATCTGCAAATAATGTGATCGCCAGCCAACTAGATACCACAAATTGTCAACAAAGGAACTAAAAGAAAAGTTCAAGTAAAACTTAGCTTCAACTTTAGCAGTTGATGAAAACTGAGAAAGACATAAAAATGTTTAAAAGATATAAAATCTCTGTATTATCACTCCAAAACCATTTTCAAATTTTTAATTTGAATACAAATCATACTATTTACCAGTAATTTAAGTTTCTAAAACCAGCAATTTCCCTTGTCCCTAAGCAAAAGCAAATAATGTTTGGCTTAAAAGGAATAGCATTATTTTAAAACTATAACTCAAAATTAATAATTATATACATTTTATATTTTTAATAGTTAAGAATTTAAAAATTCCAAAACAATGACTATATTCAAAGGATAATATTCTATAGATGACTTTTACTTTTTTTACTTCACTAGAACACCAATACCAAGAGCATGATTATTACAAATGTTACACATATCCCCATAATAATGAAATATGGATCTAATCTTACAAAGCAGTAGTTTTCAACTCTGGCTGGGCAGTGAAATCAACTAGAGAGGTTATATACTTACACGTACCTGGGCCCAACCCAGACACCATGAATTAAAATACTGCATATGGATTGGTCACTGACAACCACTAATTTAAGACAAGTATTTCTCTTTTCCACTGATATCCTGTAAAATCTACCGTTTGGTTGCTTTTCATCATTTATGTAGGTGGGGAGTACACTCTTACCCATGAATGCTTTTATTTGACATTCCTACTCTTTCTCTTTTACATACTCATAGAAAAAATTAACATACTGCATTATAATATTCCAACTAAACTGCTTATAAAAATTGTCTCTTAATTTTATCAAAGAAATATTACATGTGTAATAAAAATTATCTGCATTGGTCAAATTATGTCACAAATAGCATTTCTATCAGTCAGAAATTAGAATTTTTAATTGGAATATTATTTGGGGGTTCACCTTACAACTGAGAAAACTTATTCATAAAATTCTGTCAATAAACTTTTCTCAAACTTAGATTTTCCATTACATAGTAAATACTATTTAAGAATTCTGTGATTAATAAAAACAATTATACAATCCCAAGTACCATAAAATAATGGTCGCTGTACAAATCCTAATCTTCCTATACATTAAAATAGCATGCAGATACAATCAACAAAAAGAACAAATTAAAAGACATCTATGAAATTCATATTATGTGTAATTATGAAAATAAACATTCAGTAAACCCAACTTTATAGTACATGTAGGAGGCAAGATACAGAAAAGAGACACTGGGTAAAACGAGAAGAGAAGTCAAGGGGTGATAAAAACTATCACCCGCTGTCAAAGAAGAAAAAAGTCCTATCATGAGTAGGGTAGATGTAACATTTGGCAGAAACCAGGTAAAGGGTATACGGGACCTTTCTGTACTATCTTCCATTTTTCTGTGAATTCACAATTATTTCAAGTTTTTTAAGTCAAAAAAGTCATCTTTAGCACATTCATGAATTATTATTTTGTGTTCATTATCTTGTTGTGTATTAACAGAATTTCTTTAGCTTACTGTCAAATATTTATATATAAACAACGTATCACTAAAAGGAAAAGCCCTCTAAACTGTAAACAGTTAATAGTATTTGATTTGACAAACGATGAATGGGAACTATAGTGTGTTTTGTAAGAAACCCTAAAGGAAGAAAAATCTTGTCTGTGGACCTCCATGACCTTGTCTCCCCACTGTAAGCAAAGCTCTCTGGTCCATGATCTTAGCCGCCAACACTCCAGGTGGGCAACTGCAAGATGCTAACCTGGAGTAACCGCTTTCTGAGACACACCTTGGACTAGTCCTTCAGCCAACCTGTCTGGCTAACACTCTTTGAAAACTGATTTTCTTTCCTACAGTAGTGTCTTAGTCAGCTGAAATAAATACCATAGACAGGGTGGTCTATGCCGCGGACCACCCTGTCGGTGGGCTTCAGTCCGAGGGAAAGCAGGGAAACGGAGTCAGGTTGGTTGAAAGGTCGACGCAGGAATGACAGTCTGACACACAGCACTTGGTGAAGTATGCAGCTGCAAAATTTACTGAGAGCATCTGTTGGTATTTATACATTTTCTTTCCAAGGTTCAAACAATGCAATCTTCATTCTGCTTATGCTTGTAAATTATCTTTGTGTCTGCATATGCGGTTTATCATGCATTACATGTTTTCAAGGTTTTGCTCTCCGGAGGGAGGTGGTTTATCAGTAACACCTGCTTACTCCCTCTTCAGGAATGTCAAGGCTTACAACTCTTCTCAGTCCTGCAACTCTTCTCAGTTTCTTATAATCTTTTTTTTAAAACAGCTTGATATATTCTTTTATGTATAATGCTTGACTACTTTTATATATATTTTCTATATATTTTTACTCTTATTAGTAACTATACTTTGATTCATAATTGATTGTTTGTTAAACATTAAAATTCCCTATTGATTTGTATTACATATGAAAATTAGTGAAGCAAGATGTTTTTCTAAGTGAAGTTTTACTGCAGGTGGTGATGGTGCATGTCGTGATGGAACATCTTGTTTGCTGTGCCTGCATTGTCTCATTTCACTGACATTTATGGTGGAAAAGTTCTGTTGTGCAGGTTTTCTTGGAGCCATTGAGTCTGGCACAGTCACACTTTTTGTGCTGTTTCTGGACCAGCTACCTTTGTGTTCATTCTTATTGCTTACTTCTCAGGACAAACAGACATTCAGTCTAACATGCACGTACATTGTAAAGAAAGCCATACCCTTAGGTTAATGCGATAGAAAACAGCATGCTGGGCAACATCTCTGTTGCTGCGCACACTGGAGGTGCTGGGGGCTTCGCTCCGGGGAGCACAGACCACCTTTCCGTCGCTTTACAACGCGGACAGCGCCACCTCGCTGCGGCTTGGTGCCGAGGGTGCGGCAGGTCTAAACACCAGACATTTATTTTCCCACAGTACTAAAGCCTAGAAAGTCCAAGATTATGGTGCAGGGGATGTGGCTTCCAGTAATAGCTCTCTTCCTGGCTCTTGCAGTGTCCTCAAGTGGCCTTTCCTTAGCGCATATGCATATGGAGAGAGAGAGATCAAGCTCTCCAGCATCTCTTCCTATAAAGGTACTAACTGAATCACGGGCCCCCATTACCTCATCTAATATTAATTACTCCTGAAGGCCTCATTTCTAAATACCATCACAAAGGAGTTAGGATTTCAACATATGAATCTATAGGGAATATATACAATTAGTCATAACAGGTACAATATTCCTGGAAACATTATCATGCCCTAGTGTTCTAAATGAAAGTTTTGGGGTTTTTTTGAGATAGACTCTCAAGTTGTTATTGTCCTCAGTAGAGGGCCATGGTGTCATACATCACAGCAACCTCAAACTCTTGGGCTCAAGTGATTCTCTTGTCTCAATTCCCAAGTAGTTGGGATTACAGGCGCCCACCACAACATCCAGCTATTTTTAGAGACAAAATCTCACTGTGTCTGGCTCAGGCTGGTCTTGAACCTGTGAGCTCAGGTAATTCAGCTGCCTCAGCCTCCCAAGTGCAAGGATTATACGCATGAGCCCCCATACCCATACCTAAATAAAAGTTTTATGCTTAGTAATCATCTGATTGATTTTCTTCTACAGTTTCTATTAATTATTTAAGTCAACTAACAATTGAATAATCACTGGATAGAATAAATTGTGCTTGGTCATTAAGTTACCAATATAATACATGTGAGATTAACCAACTACTTAAACTGAATAATCAGAAAATTTTTCCCATTCCACAGAGAGAAAAGAAAAATAACTAAAACTTACCTAGTTTTTAAATGTCCCATGAATTCTTATGTAAGAAATACTAATGGCTAATCATAAATAATTTAAAGGACTTTCTTTTTAATAAACACATAATTTAATACTGTGATATCATATGACGTATGTCCAATACATTAATATTTATTGACAATACACTTAATTTGCATAATGGAATAAGATCTCTCCAAATTTCATGGTGTTCCATCAAGTTCATTTAATGTTTACCAGAACTCTGCTTTGGTGTTAAGTACCATGAAGCAGCAAGAAGACCAAGTCAAGTTAAAACTAGCATTTTCTGTTTGCTGCTGAAATCAACCATCAAGAAAGACAATAGCTGCCCATATAGAGGATCCATCTTAAGTTTCTTCAAAAAGTCTCAGAGAGGCAGAGCCCATAGCTCAGTGGTTAGGGCGCCAGCCACATACACCCAGGCTGGCAGGTTCGAACCCGGCCTGGGCCAGCTAAACAATGACAACTGCAACAAAAAGATAGCCAGGCATTGTGGCGGGCACTTGTAGTCCCAGCTACTTGGGAGGTTGAGGCAAGAGAATTACTTAAGCCCAAGAGTTTGAGGTTGCTGTGAGCTGTGGCGCCATGGCACTCTACCCAGGGTGACATAGTGAGACTCTGTCTCAAAAAGAAAAAAAAAAAAAAAAAAAATACTCAGAGAGATGGAATGACCACATCCACAGGAAATTACTTAATAATGTGTTTATGTATAGTTTTATTATCTAAGCATTCCTGTTTTCACTGAAATCTACTTGTTTCAAAAATTTATACTTATTCACTTAACTTTTAAAAGAATACATCCAGTAGCATACTCCAAAAAGTTAACATAACTCTTTGAGTTGAAGGAGACAATAATATTAGTGGCAGTCATACATTTTTTGGATGACCAAATAAAAACAACTGCTGCACACAAGAGATATTAAAAATGAAAAGAATGAAAATGAAAGAAATTTGGAGAGAGATGGATACCAATATTGATATCAATATTGAACGTCTTCCTGAACAAATGAGTTATGCAATGGGAGAAATCTATACCAATGTCTTAAGAGTAGATCAGAACAAGCCATGATATTGTCCCTTAGCTAAATTACAACAGATTCCTGAATGGATGTATTATATTCCTGCATTTCTTAAATACAACTAAGTAACATATAGCACACATACATGCGCAGTCACATACAAGCTTATAGGAAATGCTTTCCAAAGAAAAAAAGTCTATCTAGTCTGAAAATAGTCTATCTAGAAAATGGGAATTATGTTTAAAGTATACTGACACATTGGAACTACCCGAGACAGAGGCGAGGAAGGAGGTAAAAGAGGAATGGAAGTGGGTGGGTGTCTGAGAGACAGAGTGTGCAAATTCTGGTTAGAGCGAAACTTTAGATTTTAAAGAAGAGAAGACTTCAGAAAGCATATATGAAAGACAACATTATCTGTGGGCAAAACTAGGACCAATTATTAGGTAAAAAAGAAATCCAGCTTAACATAAAGTATAATTCTATAATATTAGAGGTACCAAACAATGGAATAAATACATAGGATTCATTTAAAAGTAGCTTGTTAAATTAGAAGCCTTTAGACAGAGCTCAGAGTTGAAATGGTTTTTAATTCACATGACAACATTAGAAAGATAGCTGTTACCTACAATGCTGTATTAAGAAAAATTTTAAGATGGAAGATACATCAGTAAGAAAGGATGCTGTGATCAGTTAAGAATTCGTCCCAAGCCTGGCAGAATGGAGAATATCACAAATACCTCACATTTCCTATACTCAATCTAGAGGAATAATTTTCAGAAGTAATTATTCCTTGTCAAGAATTTAGATATGAGCGTGGCACTATGGTGAATGCCTGCAGTCCCAGCCACTTGGGAGACTGAGGCAAGAGAAATGCTTAAGCCCTGGAGGTCAGTGCTGCAATGAGCCATGATCACGCCACTATACTGCAGCCTGGGGGACACAGAAGCCATCTATAAAAAAATACGTATTTGTTTATCTAAAAGAATTTTTTAAAAAGGAATTTATATTTAAATTGAGTAAAGTCTCTTTAAATTTCATGAGTCTAAGATTCTATGTTTAGTAACCAACATTCTTTAACTGTTCAATGAAAAGATATTTTTGTAAGTATTTTTAAATGATAGTCATCAGCTACTGGTTGAGCAACCAAAAAGCACTTTGGTTTCTCATTCTGTAATTCATTCCTGAGACCACAATAACATCCTGCTTTATTTTTCTTTTTTTGAGACAGTCTCACTCTGTGCCCTGGGTAGAGTGCCATGGCGTCATGGCTCACAGCAACCTCAAATTCCTGGGTTAAAGCACTTTCTTTTTTTTTTATTTTTTTAATTAAATTATAACTGTATACATTTACTTGCCTCAGCCTCCTGAGTACCTGGGACTACAAGCACCCGCCACGACGCCCAGCTAGTTTTTCTATTTTTAGCAGAGACAGGTCTTGCTCAGGCTGCTCTCAAACTCGTGAGCTCAAGCGATCCACCCACCTTGGCTTCCCAGAGTGCTAGCATTACAGGCATGAGCCACCACACCTGGCCTTACAATCCATCTTAAAACTTAACATTGAGTTTTATAGGGTGGGCGCCCATAGCTCAGTGGTTAGGGTGCTGGCCACGTACACCAGGGTTGGCAGGTTCAAACCCAGCCCAGGCCTGCTAAACAACAATGACAACAACAACAACAACAACAAAATAGCTGGGTGTTGTGGTGGGTGCCTGTAGTCCCAGCTACTTGGGAGGCTGAGGCAAGAGAATTGCTTAAGCCCAAGAGTTTGAGGTTGCTGTGAGCTGTGATGCCACCAAACTCTACCTAGGGCAACATAGTAAGACTGTCTCAAAAAAAAAAAAAAAATTTCAGCTTTATAATTTTCAAAGCATTCTCATGTCTTTATTTTCTATAAAATTTGTAACTACCAGAAACCAACAGAGAAAAGTACATGAATAAAGCAAGAGCCAAACAGATTTCATAAAATAAAAACTCTTTACTCACAATATTCTTCCTTTAATACTCTCCTAGAATAGTGGTTCTCAGCCTGTGGGTCATGACCCCTTTGTAACAATAAAAATACATCACGGCATTAGGAAGGTTGAGAGCCACTGTCCTAGAACTTTATTTCTAATTAATGAATCAGCATAAGACATTCACATCTTTAAAAAAGCAACACTGCAAAAGAAATTTTGTCTTCTTCCCATACTTATGTTCTTCTTAGTAATCACTTTCATCATCTAGAATTTAAAAGAAATAGTCACTGCTGTCTTAGAGCAGTGGTTCTCAAAGTGTGGTCAAACCAGCAGCAGCAGCAGCAGCAGCATCACCACCACCAACACTGCCACTTGGAAAACTTGTTAAAGATGCCAGTTTCCCAACTACATCAACCTACTGAATCGGAGATTCTGAAGTTGACCCAACAATCTAGGTTTCAGCACGTCCTCCATATTACTCTGATCCATGCCAAAATTTGAAAATCGCTGTCGTAGAAAAAGGTTCAGTTTCTTTCTAACACAGCAGTATCTGTTACCTCAGCATCTTTCTCTTCTTCACATGTGGTACAACCCAAAGATTTTTCTCATTTGAATAATTCACCAATAGCTTTGTGATGACTTCTACTTTACTTTTAAAATGTGAGCTTACCTTTTAAACTGTCCAATGTTTTTAAATTTTTTATTAAACATAAATTATAAAGAGTTTACAATAAAGAAGTTATTCCATGAATATCAAATTTTTACTTTCCTATAAAAGTACCTTTTTACATTTATGCAATCCTTGAAAGTCTTTTCTTGAGAAACATAAAATATATAGTATGGGTTTTACTCAGCAAATGACCTGGATGATTAATTCAGCTAATGCCAATATACAAGACTCAAGGAGACTGGCCAAGACAAACTCCTTTTGAGATGGAAATCACATGTAATGTTAAGTATCATTTTTAAAAGTATTCTATAAAAATGCTGACAGCAAGTGGGAACTTTTACATATTATACATGTACATATAGGTATTAAGGACATCACTTCCGTAATACTGACAAATAATGAAAACAACAAAGCAAAACATCTCAAAATTAATCTGGTTGATGAAAAATGTATTTAAGACTGTAATTAATAGATTTAGAAAAAGCAGACTTCTGTCTGTGGATATCACATACTATCTTATAGTCAGGTGGAATGAAGAACTGTCTTACTCACCTGTGTACATAATGTAGCTGATGAACTGAGTCAACTGCTATCACCATCTCAGCCAAGTAAAATCGAGCCATATCTTCAGGCAATCTATCTTCAAATTTGCTGAGTAGAGTAAGCAAATCCCCACCAACATAATAATCCATAACTAGATACTGTGAATGAAAAAATAAAATGAACTCATTAAATAATAAGAGTGAAAAATTAATACGTGTATAATGTATCCCTAAGATCAAACAGGACTGTGTCAAATACTTCTGTGGTTAATTACTTATGCAGTTAATTGACAAGAAACTGTGTATACTGAGCATCACTGGTCATTAGAAGACATTAAATTTCATATAGCAGCAAAATAATTTTTTTTTAAATTGGGGCAGAGGGGCAGCGCCTGTGGCTCAGTGAGTAGGGCGCTGGCCCCATATACCGAGGGTGGCGGGTTCAAACCCAGCTCCGACCAAACTGCAACAACAACAACAACAACAAAAAATAGCTGGGCGTTGTGGCAGGCGCCTGTAGTCCCAGCTGCTCGGGAGGCTGAGGCAAGAGAATCGCGTAAGCCCAAGAGTTAGAGGTTGCTGTGAGCCGTGTGACGCCACGGCACTCTACCCGAGGGCCGTACAGTGAGACTCTGTCTCTACAAAAAAAAATAAATAAATAAATTGGGGCAGAGAACAACAAAGGATTACTATTTTTTTTGCTGCATTTTGCAAAGTAACAATATCATCATCTTCTTCACCTATAATAATAATCCATAGTTTTGTCAACATTTCAGAGAAGAATCAGCATTTTAAACCCCAAAAAAATAAAAAAAAAAGAAACTTAGAAAATAGAACAGTCCTTCCAATGAAAAAGTCATCTTTATCCTCTCTACATTTTCCTTAGTTCATCTTGGATCTGTAAGAACCTTATTATAATTAGCACCAATCTATGGATCAACATTTGGAAACCACTATTGCATAGAACATAGTAATTCCCACCATATCTTTTTCTTCTCATTTCCAACAGCATACAAATATCAGAATGGACTTTTCTCATATGTAAACTGAGGCAGTTAATTTTAGATATGGACCCTCCTGTGTATGTGGGTCTATGCACACAAAAAAAGAAAAGACAAGGAATTTAGACCCAGCTGTTCACCAGAACTCTCCAGGTTGTTAGATACAAACGATGTTATAGGTTTTATATTTTAGACTGCTTTATAAAGATATATTACATATACATGTGTATTTGTGTGTATATTATATATTAAGGTGAGGGAGAACACTAGGCATGGTGAAAAGATGTGCTTTAAAGTTAGAAAAACTTTATGGTAAGTGAATTTTAAAAAATTAATCTCTGATATTTCATTTTTCATCTACCTAACTACAATAATTATACCTTCCTCACACTGTGGCCAGTAAACAGAAGATACTTAAAACAGTAATAATGCCTTGAAATTAAGGTGATTTTATTACAGAATGGTGATATTATTTCAGGGACATCACTGAGCTAACATTAAGATTTAATCTTGAGAAAGTTCAAATTCTTTTTACAGTATAAATTAAAATTATAAGCATGGGAAATACAAGTCAAAGAAACTAATTTCATATATTTAAAGCCTTGAAATTTAGGGAAACAATATATTTAAAATCCTAGTCTACACCTTACTTACTATATTTACTAGACTCCATCCTGAAAATTAGAACAAAGTAATAAAATATAACTAAAGTAATAAAATAAAACAAAATTTCGTTAATATAAACATTACTAGAAGTCACCGTGGTTGTGGAAAAGAAACTCATATTTATTACTTTAAAAAGAAGTACTTCGAGCACAGTAGCAAGAAACTTTTCAAAAAAATAAAGCAAGTGTGCTATTAAAATTTAGGGCGGCGCCTGTGGCTCAAAGGAGTAGGGCGCCGGCCCCATATGCCGGAGGTGGTGGGTTCAAACCCAGTCCCGGCCAAAACCTGCAAAAATAAAATAAAATAAAATAAATAAAATTGGAATTTAGTATTTATACACAGAAGGTCATAAAATATAACTCACTCCTTCAATAAATATTTACTAATTACCAATCAGAATATTTTCTTGTACTAACAGAGAAAAACTACAGAGGATAAAGATGTGAAAGTCCACTACACCAAAGGCTTTTCTTTCTTGAAAATATATTTGTGCCACACCAGACTCCTAGTAGACCTGAGTACACGCTGCTGAAAATTCATTACATCAACATTTTTTGCCACCCATGGTCACTGTTCAAAACTTAGGTTCTTCAGCCAACATTTTGGAAGGCCAAGGCAGGAGGACTGCTTGAAGTTAGGAGTTCGAGGCTGGCCTGGGTAACATGGACAGAATCCCATCTCTAAAAAAATCAAAGAATTAGCCAGGCATAGTGGTACATACCTGTAGTCTCAGCTACTTGGGACGCTGAGGCAAGAGAATCACTTGAGCCCAGTAGTTGTGGGCTCACAATGAGCTGTGATGGCACCACTGTACCCTAGCCTGAGCAATACAGTGAAACTCTGTCTGTACTTTTAAAAATGAAAACAAAAACAAAACACCTTAGGCTCTGCGAATTACTATCTATCTTCTACCTTCAGTCATATACCACCATGTACTCTTAAACTCAAAACCCCACGAATCCCTTTCCTTCCAACTTTTCAATATGTCTTACTGAAATTCTTTCTTTTTTTTTTTAATGTGGAACCAGATTAATTTATTTATTTTGTTGTTGTTGAAAATTAACTTCACTTGTTCTGGTGTTAGAGAGACAAGATATACCAGTAGAAGCACAAAAATAATAACCTCACATAGGAATAAAACTCCTTTTTCTTAATAACATATCCCAGTGAATGTCGCCAAGATCTGGAAGTCATTCTTTTATACTTTCTCTTTGATTTACCACAACATTCAAATCAATCATCAAGGTCTTGCTGAGTCTAGTTCTGGCTACATCTCTGTGGAATTCATCTACTTCTACTGTTATCCACTACCACAGTCCTCTCCTAATCCAGGTTCTGCCCCTCTTGACTATATTACTACTACAGGTTTGAGGGGAAAGTAGACAGCTTTCCCTAACTTATTTTATTGTGTAAACAATTTTCTTGGGAACGGAGAATATAAAACAACAGAGAAACAAAGACATTCATTCACTAATTCCACAGATATATATAAATACATCTACTGAACAAAATATATCTACTCAACTGCTGATAACTTTAACAAATCAGAAAAAAAAATATGAATGGCAATAAAGAAGGAAACTGCTAAATGAATTATGGCATAGCCATACTGTGAACTGTTTATTATCAGCAGTTGAGTAGATATATTTTGTTTTTATGACAATTGTGTAAATATAGTGTCAGCTTAAAGTAGGTTACTTTTATATATATCTGTGGAATTAGTGAATGAATTCATAGACACTACAATACTATCTAGAAAATCATGAAAAAAAATGTTGAGCACCTTCTATAGAATTTAACCAATAGGAATTAAATCTTTTTGGACTTAGTTTTGACTTGTTTATTAAAAAGCATAAAAAAATTCCAATGGAAAGGTAGCAACTTACCCAAAAAAGGAAAAAATAAAATCACACAGCAAGTATGCAACTTATACTCTGTGAAATGCAGTGTTTTTCTAAATCAAATCTACCTTTAAACAATGTTTAATTGAAAATAATGCTAATTCTTCAGACAAAAAATTAATAAGGATACAGGAACATAAAAATGATTCTTACTAAGTTATTGTCATCCTGGAAAGCATAGTGCAAAGTTGTAATCCACTTATTGTCTCCATTCACTAATACATCCCTTTCTTCACGAAAACATGCTGTCTGAAAAGAAAAAAAAAATTCAGAGAATGCCTTATGTAAAACTAGTAAATACATGAACAATTGCTCAATATGTTTACTATATTAATTCTGTTCTAGAAAAGGAATACATCCAATTATTGTAAGACTTTAACAAGTTTCAAAGCATCCTTCACAAACTAGACTACTAAAGCAGTACATTAAAAAATATTTCATATTTTAAAATACCATTCTAGTTCAAACAATGAGAAAAATGCACGGAATAATTTAGGCAAAAATCATGAACCAATTTAACATCCACACATTTTGCCGTATTTACTCTGGATCTTTTTATCTTTAAGGCAATAAGATACAAGTTGTAGCCTTCCTATTCCTATCCCTTTCTCCCCTAATGTAATCAATAATCTAAAGTTCGTATATAATCTACCAATCATAATGCTTTGATCACTCATGGTTATGTCCAAAAACAATAGAACCATTTTATGTTTTGAAAATTTACATGAATGATATAACTTTATCCTTTTGCGACCTGATTACTCTTTACTAAACAATGACCGTTTTCCTTTTATCTGCTATGAAGTTAATCCCGTTGTTTGCACCAAAATTTACTTACGCAACCCCCTAATTATGAAGTATAGATTATTTCCAATTTTCTGTTATTACAAAGTTATAACAAATATATCTATAAAATGTACAAGCGTTTCTCTACTATATCCACTCAGAAGTAGAAATGCTAGAAATAAGGATATTTCAACTTTACCAAAGATATCTAATTTTCTTTCCTAAGTGTGACAGCAATTACCACCTCTAGCCCAGTGTATGAAACCTCTATTTCCCCCACAGCATGTGACATTATTAGACTTATAAGTGGTTATCTATATGATTGCTATAGAATATCTATTCTTGTAATAAATACATTCCTAATCACAGGTGCAGAGGAATGGCTTTATATACACTTGCTGAATACCTGAACTTTACATTACTCATTTCCTTGGTTCATTTTCTCTGCTTTTTTTGTAAGTTGATTTTTTAAAGTTTTAATTTATTCTCAAAATACATTTCCACTACTATAAAAGTATATTCTGGAGAATCTTAGAAATGTATGATAAAAAATAATTTTATGGAATGCACTATAATTCTCTATTATCTTTAATTTTTTGTTAAAGATAAAACAAAACTGAAAATAATGCCACTATGCCAGAAACTTCAAAGAGAACTGAAGTGAAGTAGAAAGTAAGAGTCTCCCTGAGTTATGACCCGCGTTTCATTGTCAAGATGTTGTTTAGAGGTTACCAGCATTAACTCTTTGTTTAGTATTCTCTCAAAATTTTTGTGTATATATATATATATATAAGCGCACACACACACATATTATGTATTCATGTGGTATCCCACTTCTCCTATCTTTTCTGTTTTTTACACAATGAGATCACAGTGCTCTGTAAGTTATATTTTTTCAAGTAACATATATTTGAGCATATTTCCATATCCATACATAGAAACCAACCTAATTTTTTCTTAATGGCTACTTCATATTCCGAACGCAATAAAAATATCATCATACAGTAGTATGCTATAGTGTCTAACTGTGTGTGTGTGTGTGTGTGTGTGTGTGCTGTGAGAGAGAGGTGGAGAGAGAGAGACGGGGTCTCACTCTGTTACCACACTAGAGTACAGTGACATCATTCTTAGCTCACTGTGACCTCAAACTCCTGGGCTCAAGCTGATTCTCCTGCCTCCCCAGTAGGACTGCAAGTATGCTACTACACCTAGCTAATTTTTTAACGTATTTTTTGTAGAGACAAGTCTCACTATGTTGCTCAGGCTGTTCTTAAAACTCCTGGATTCAAGTGATTCCCCCCACCTCAGCCTCCCAAAGTACTAGGTTTACAGGTGTGAGCCACCACACCTAGCCAGTTTTCCACGAGTTAAATTCAACAGCCATGATCCACAAAATAAATCAGTATTGTTATGCAATTAGCCCTAACACAGCCCATGTATGTAAACCCACAAATCTCATTTGAACAAATAAAATTTCCAAAGCTATACATTACATAGCAACACGTTAACCATTAAAATGAAGCTTAAACCTCATTCTGGGAGGCCAAGGCAAGTGGATTGTTTGAGCTCAGGAGTTGGAGACCAGCCTGAGCAAGACTGAGACGAAGCAGGAACCTGTAGTCCCAGCTACTCAGGAGGCTGAGGCAAGAGGACTGCATGAGCCCAAGAGTTTGAAGTTGCTGTGAGCTAGGACACCATAGCACTCTACCCAGGGTGACAAACTAAAACTGTTTAAAAATAAATAAATAAATGAATGAATGAAGCTTAAATCAAATAAATGGGCAATTTTACCTTCAATTAGATTATTAATCTACATTATGCTTTGATAAAACAGAATCACTTCACATACTACTGAGTCTTATTTTGCAATTTAACTCACCCTGAGGTTAAAGTTTAACTGTTAACATTTTAGAGAATTTGTGAAAGCAATCAGAGCCTAGAAGATTTCTCTTGGCTATATCTTAACTATCATAGCTATCTAAATTTTGTATCTATAGACACTGAAGACAGAACTTAATAAACATCCATTATTTTTATTTGATTGATAACTCCAAACTGAATAAAGTGACAGCGACTTCAGTTAACAGATTAAACTTTGAGTTCTGATCTACGCTATACTATTCAGTAAAAAAAAATTTTGAAAAATAAAACATGTTTATGATATAAAATTTCAAACACATACAAGAGTAGAGAGACTAACAACAACTCCCTCCCCTCAATGTACCCAATTACTTAACTTCAACAATTATTCTATTGGTCAATCTTGTTTCATCTCATATATCCAATTACTACCACCTCTCAGCTTCATGTACACAGATACATGCATACCCAGAAATATTTTTTAAGCAAATCCCAAACACTTAATTTTATCCATAAACATTTAGCAATTAAAGTATTCCTATTAATGCCTCCAATACTGAGTCTAGATGTAAAACAGTCTACTTTTTTCACTTCAATTTGTCACACTGTGCTTAGCTGCCTGTCACAGTCGGTGGGGGTATCTACTTGAATTTAGTGGGTAGAGGCTACGGATGCTGCTAAACAACCTACGAGGCACAGGACAGCCCCTACAGCAAAAACTTACCCAGTCCCAAAGGTCACTGGAGTTCCTATTGAGAAGCCCCGTTCTAGATCAGTATTAATGTTCTGGGTATTCAACGTGTTTAAAGGCCATGACAACACCTACTTGGTTATTACTTTTCAAAAAAACTAAAACAGGGAGGCGCCTATCGCTCAAGGAGTAGGGTGCTGGTCCTATATGCTAGAGGTGGCGGGTTCAAACCCAGCCCCGGCCAAAAAAAAACTAAAACAGTCCCCCCTCTTTTTTTAATAAAAAGAATATCTGTGTCTGTTAAGAACACAACAAACACATAGGAAAGGTTACTGGAGATCACATAGCTTCCTCAGATTCAGTCGCTTACTTTTTCAACCAAATGTTCAGACAAACATTCTGCTTGCCACATGACGCTTACTTTTGTTTCCTGGCCAACGTACTCTAATATAGGACTCCAATGTTTTTGGCTCTTAAACATTTTAATTTTTTTTTATCCTTAGTCATATATTGCTTAAATTTTATCCTTAATGGACTACTGGGAAGAAGAGAAACAGGAATACCTTTGCTGAAGTAGAAGTTAGTAACGATCATTATATGTAAAATAATTCTGCAAAGCTGCCATAGGATTCTCTTTACCACATTCATAAGGTACATTCATCAGAATAACAATATTATATACCACAACAAAACTGTATGGATGCTTGGAAATTGTGTTAAAAAGAAAAACTCCTCTGATGATTATTTCTAATAAACGAGAAACCAAAATGATTATAAAGACTTCTCTCAACCATGAAGTATTACCACAGAGAGATTCTTTCAAATAATAACTAAATCCCTCTCTAATATTTGGGGGGGAGGGCAAGATTTTTCTTTTTAAAAAGAAACAAGTGAAATTTTAAATTGCAAAATGCAAGAATTCCAAACATTAGGTCTTACATAGCATGGCACCAATTTACTTTAAAGCTCCATTTTACCACATATTTGATGGTCAAGCCAAACATTAGACATATCATTTTTAACTTCTTTGTCAGTAAAAGAAAATGTTAATTTTAAAAAGCAAAATCACAGCTGGGGATGGTAATCCTAGGGCTATGGGAGGCCGAGGTGGACAGATTGCTTAAATTCATCAGAGACCAGCCTGAGCAACAGCCAGACCCTGTCTCTACTAAAAATGAAAACCTGGGGTTAGAGGATTGCTTGAGCCCAAGAGTTCAAGGTTGCTATAATTCTATTCATTGCTATAAGCTATGACACCATGGCACTCTACCAAGTACAACAAAATGAGACTCTGTCTCCAAAAATAATAAATAAATAAATGCATAACTGACAAATGTGTGAGAAACAGACATGTTTACATACTATGAGTGCAAAGATATAGTGGTCAACTTTTATATAAGATAATTTAATTTCCCAAGAGCTGGAGGTGGCTGTGAGCTGTGTGACGCCACGGCACTCTACCGAGGGCAGTAAAGTGAGACTCTCTCTATAAAAAAAAAAAAAAAGATAATTTAATTGAAGAAATAGCTATCAAAGTTTAAATGTAGACTCAGTGCCCAGAGCTCAGTGAGTAGGGTGCCAGCCACATACACCGAGGCTGGAGGGTTCAAGCCCAGTCCAGGTCTACTAAACAACGATGACAAGTGCAACCAAAAAATAGCCAGGCATTGTGGTGGGCACCTGTAGTCCCAGCTACTTGGAAGGCTAAGACAAGAGAATTGCTTAAGCCCCAGAGTTTGAAGTTACTGTGAGCTGTGATGACACATCACTCTACTGAGGGCGACAAAGTGAAACTCTGTCTCAAAAAAAAAAAAAATCGACAAACAAAAACAAAAAAAAAAAGTTTAAATGCAATCCTCCACCCCAACTGCAACTCCCAGGAGTTCCATTAGGGAGGAGTTCAATTTGAGGAGTAGAATAGTTCCAGAGTCAGCAAAATGAAAATCCCTTAATATAAAAATTAACCTTAAAATCAAATCAATATAGTATATACAAACTAGAGTACCTCCTGGTAACCCCCAGCAGTATATCTGATTAACACCATTTCATAGTAAAAAACTTTTTGAAATTTTTACATTGAATAAATTTCCTGAGTAATATGACTAGTTCTGATATATTAGTTTCTCTCTTCTTTTGAAATTTTTCTTTGCCAAACACATGCAGTTAGATTTGGTAAGAATTAAATGTATTGATAGTTTGAATCCATCTTACTATGAATTCACACTATGGATAAATTCACAAAAGTACTCCAATACATGTAAATAAAGATTTTTACAACACGGTTCAAAATAGTAAAAATAAGGAAACAACCTAATGTTTTTTTTTTTTTAAACAACCTAACAAAAAATACACCCACTCAGTATAATGAATCTATTAAAAAAGAGTAAGTATATAAATATGGAAATGAAAAATCACGATGTATATTAAGTGAAAAAAGCAATGGAAAAAAATCGACTTTTTAATGATTCCCTTACAGTATTATTTTCTCTTAAGGATAAATAAGAAACTCTTACCAACTCTTACCCAGACAGAAAGACTGGGTATTTGGGGGAAGAAAGGGAGCATTTGATTTTTTCATTTTTTATTTTCTATAGTGCTTGCATTTTTTTTTTAATGTAGGTAACAAGTCAGGAATTACAGGTAGTTCAAATATAATGACATCAATTCATTACCAATGCTACTACTACTACTACTATTTCTAATAGTAGTAATATCACTTACAAAAATAACAAAGATAACAATAACAAAAATAAGAAAATATTTTTCTTATTGTCACAGATATAAGATGTATGTTTACTTCACTTATGAGACCACTATCTTCATTTTACAAATGAGAAAATTGAGCCTTAAATCAAGACAGAGCATTTCTGTAAACTCTCCTGCATCAACCCATGAAACGAGTAAGGACATCTCCTGTGAGCAAAGTCAGTCTGAGTTGGGCAGAATAAATTGGGGGAAGTTAACTTAAAGAAGTGTTAAGATACTAGCAAAGTATGTAAATAATGAACCTGTAGGGATATAAATCTATATAAACTGTGAGATCAGTTAACTATCACTAGGCTTCCCTGGTATAAAAAGAGAGGAGGCATCCTAGTACCTTCAAGTAATCTGTATCCCATTAATTATACATTTACCATGTGCCCTGAAACAGAAATACATATGGCAAATGGATTGAACATAAAAATCTGAAAAAAATGTTTTAAAGCATCAACAGTAAGAAATTTTGCTGCTTATGTGTAGTCTGTTCAGCAACATTAGTAGGCCCAGTTTTCCAAAGTTAAATAAGTCATGATCAGGAGATATTTCAATGTTTTTATATTTTTTTAAAAGATTTGATGATTATTCAAGCACAGAAATACAATACCACTCCATTTTAAAGTGAATTACTCTTTAAAAGTTTGAATGCAGAAAATCTGTCTAAAAGATGAAAGTTTTCTCAAATAATTTAAGGAGAGTACCTTTCAAATGTTAAGCCAGTCTTGTATCCCCAAAACAAACCCTACTTAGTCATGGTGGATAAATCCTTTTAGGTATTGTTGAATTGTATTTGCTAATATTTCGTTAAGGACATTTACATCCATAGTCATAAGAAATGTTGATCCTGGGCGGCGCCTGTGGCTCAAGGAGTAGGGCGCCGGTCCCATATGCCGGAGGTGGTGGGTTCAAACCCAGCCCCGGCCAAAAAAAGAAATGTTGATCTTTAACTTTCTTTGCTCCTTTGTTTGGTTTTTCCATCAGCACAATACTAACCTCCAAAAGGGGTGTTGTACTCGAGGGTCCTGAGGTCCCTAGCTGATCTCTACCTTCTTCTTTCTACTTTTCAAAATATTCTGATGTTTGTTTTATATAAAATGTCTAGAGTCTTTAGCTATATGTCATGAGAGAACAAAGAAGGGCACATATATCCCATCTTATACCATAAACAGAATATATTAATATTCTTTGACTCAATGAAATACTATTTAATTTTAAATCATTCCTTACTTTGTCCTGAATTTTGCCACTTCTTCCAGCCAAGAATGAAAGCTGACCCAGTTATTCTTCCTTCTCAAAATTCTGCTTCAATCTATTCAACTTCATTAAAAATAAGTAAAAACTTTAACTCAATTTGTTAAAAGTTCTATCTCTGAAACACTAAACTACAATTATTGTTTATGCTAAATAGCTAGAACATAATTATTATTTTATAATGGTAAGTTTTGTTCCTCCATCTACTGAGAATGCCATCAGCCCCTTCAGGGTTTGCCTTGGCAAAAGGAAGCCTGCCCATCCAAGGCCATGTCCTTCAGAGGCAGCCCGTATCCAGTGACTGATGGAAGCAGGTACACAAAGATCCACCCATTTTGACCTGATTTAAGACAATTCCAAAGGACCATTTCTGCTCCAGACCTCCCTGTGGAATCAACTAAGATTGATGGGACAGCTTGACTTCTTCCTGACAAATTCTGTTTACCTCCATCCTCTTCTATAGGTGTTAACACAAAAATATTTCCCAATAAATATCCCGTACACTAAACTCAATCTCAGTGTTTACTCCCTGGAAATTCCAACCAGTAGCTGAGACCACAGGTGCACACCACCATACTGGCCAATTTTTGTACTTTTTGTAGAGATAGGATTTCGCTATTGCTCAGGCTACTCTCAAATTCCTAGTTTCAAGCAATCCTCCCACCTTGGCCTCCCAAAATGTAGGATTACAGGTATGAGCCACCGTACCTGGCCTCATATAGTTTTTTAAACAGGATATTACAACATAGTAATTACCTCTGGGAGGTAGGAGGGGCTGGACTTGGGTGGGAGGTGATCAAAGAGAACTTTAGCTTTACCTGTAATGTGCTACTATTTGTTTTGCCAAAAATATATCTGTATTTCATTTGTGAGTTTTTTACTGAATGCATAGAAAAAAAATTAACTGGACTAGGTGCAGTGGTTCATGCCTATAATCCCAGTACTTTAGGAAGCTGAGGTGAAGGTATGACTTGAGCCCAGGAGTTCCAGGCAAGCTGCAGTGAGCTATGATCATGCCACTGCACTCTAGCCTGGGTGACTGAGAGAGACCTGTCTCAAGAAAAAATAAAATTTAAAAAAAGTGAAAGCAAATAGGGCAAAGCCTGTGGCTCAAAGGAGTAGGGCACCGGCCCCATATGCTGGAGGTGGTGGGTTGAAACCCAGCCCCAGCCAGAAACTACAACAAAAATAAAAAAAAAAAAGGTAAAACAAAGAAATAAAATAAAATTTTAAAATACTTGGCCAATATGTTATTAATTCTGGGTGATAGAACATAAGTTGTTATTAGTTTCTTCTTTGTTATATTTTCCAAATTTCCCAAAAGAAAGAATTAATGAAGAACTTACTTTCACTACCACCACACCTCTATCACCATAAAATCCCTTTACCTTTTCCCTTTATATGTATCTTCCTCTTTGGGTTCCTGTAAGTAGTGACAGATAAAGTTTTCTAAAGGCTAATTTCTCTTTATCCTCTTACAGATTTTACCAAACTCCAGGGCTATTACCAGCCTACTCATCGATATGACCCTTTTACCAGTTAAAATACCAAAATGCTTCTATTCCTGTAAGTTGTACTTACCTGAGGCCCCAGAATGCCTCCCTGGGGTGGGGGAAACGGCAGCCTCAAGGCCACGTGTTGCCCTCCAGAACTGCAAGTGCGGCCCCAGAACAATTTATCCTATGAAGTTTGGATTCAGTCAGAAGGCCACAGGTTCCCCACCCCTGCATGGCCCATCACTATGATCCAGCACAGCAGGGAACCTCTAGACCCCTCCCCCAAAAACCTATGCATGATGTCCCTTCTGACCATACCATAGCAGCTGCTAGATATTTTTGAAGTCACACCTCAAATCTAGCACCAACATAAAAATGCTAACAATTCTTGTGCTACTAGATTTTACCACAACTCCCATAACACAAAGGAAAATATAAAGTTACTGCATAATCAGCAATAAACAGAATTCTGAGAGGTGATATTCAAAACTCCTGCTGACTTTTGCTTAGAGCAGAATCCAGATAAATGCAGAATAAAATAAAGAAGTTATATAATATTGAAAGTCAACCATTACAAAATTTCTTTCTATAAAAGAACTGGCTTATATATATCCTTTTAACACAGCTACATAAGCCCACATTGCAAGGGTTTCCATTTTGTTTTCCGACAATATTAAATTAACAACACAAATAACTTATCAGTTATAATTATGTATTTTTGAACTTGTTTTTTATACCTTAAAAAAGTCACCATAGACAAAAATGTTATTAAATGATATTTAAGGATATATTAGCTCTATGTAATCTATAGTTCTCCAAAAATATTACTAAGATATTCTAATACTCTAATACAGAAGACTCTTACCTCAGCTCTTTTCAGCATTTCCCACTTATTCAATATTTTCATGGCAAACACCTTATCTGCATTTTTTAGTTTTACTACAGCAACCTAGAAAAGATGAAAGAAGTATCACTTTTGAAATATGACAAATACCATTGAGTCATCCAGTTTCCTTTTTCCTCTCTGTAAAAAAAATACCAATTATCAATTATTTCAATGCACTTTAAATTCTAAGATCCTAAATTAAATAATGTTGTCAGGTGAAAAAGTTATATTAGTGAACATGTGTCAAACCAGTAACTGTATTTCTAAACATTGTATCAGTTAGAAATTATACAATATATCCTCCTTTCCAAGTTTTCGACCCTGGAATTTAAACTCAGAATCTACCATAATTAGGCGCCTGTGGCTCAGTCGGGAAGGCGCCAGCCCAATATACCGAGGGTGGCGGGTTCAAACCCGGCCCCGGCTGAACTGCAACCAAAAAAATAGCTGGGCGTTGTTAAGGGCGCCTGTAGTCCCAGCTACTCGGGAGGCTGAGGCAAGAGAATCCCTTAAGCCCAGGAGTTGGAGGTTGCTGTGAGCTGTGTGACGCCACGGCACTCTACCGAGAGCTATAAAGTGAGACTCTGTCTCTACAAAAAAAAAAAAAAAAAAGAAAGAAAGAAATTGACTAAAATGTACAATATGAATGAACCAGAGCTTACTAAATAACACATCCCAAATTCCAACACAATGATATAGGGAATGCCAAGTGCCAAAACAAATATATTCTGTGGCAGACAATATGAAATAAACTGAAAATAACCCTAATTTTTCGTACCACATACTCTTTCTTATACACTTATACGACAACCCCCATTCACACACACCTAGAAAGCAATTAAGACTAATGGTTTTGGCTCGGCGCCTGTAGCACAGTGGTTACAGCATCAGCCACATACACCAAGGGTGGTGAGTTCAAACTCAACCCAGGCCAGCTAAATGACAATGACAACTGCAACAAAAAAATAGGGCGTTGTGGCGGGCACCTGTAGTCCCAGCTACTTGGGAGGCTGAGGCAAAAGAATCGCTTAAGCCCAAGAGTTTGAGGTTGCTGTGAGCTGTGTGATGCCACGGCACTCTACCAAGGGCAACATAGTAAGACTCTCTCAAAAAAAAAAAAAAAAAAAAAAAGAAGAGTAACAGTTTCACAAAAACTGAAGACTTTACACATCCCTTCCAACAAAAAAGGAATATATGTTTCTGTATTTTATATTTCATTTATGAATCAAAACTGTCAAATACAAATAAGTACTATGTAAGGCCCCATTCTCACCCTTAACTAAGTACTTTTCTACTTCTATCTCTCTGCTTCCATTTGACTAGATAATCTAGTAAGGGCTCGTCCAGTTCATTGGATTTGCTATAGGCCTGAGGCTAGTCTACAAAAGAGAAAGAGCTTCAGTGAGTATGTTTCCACTTACTGAGAGGCAAAGACGACAAATAGTACCCTCATATACAGAATGAGAAGACAAAGTATACAGAGCAGATCTTCAAACAGTTCAAAGGGATATTTCTAAGAATAGAGAATAGGTTTAAACTCAAGTGCCAAAATAAAAAAATAATAATCTCAATAGCAAATGTGAATATCAAAGTCATTTAATAAATTTATATTTGGGAACAGGTGGCACTGACTCACACTTACAATCCCAGCACTTTGGGAGCCAAAGGAGCAAGGACTACTTAAGGACCACTTAAGTTCAAGACAAGCCTGGGCAACACAGACAGCCTCTATCTCCACAAAAAAATAACTTTAAAAATTAGCCATACGCAGTAGTGAACGCTACTCAGGAGGCTGAGGCAGGAGGATCACCTGAGCCCAAGAGTTTAAGACTGCAGTGAGCTCTGATTGTGCACTGCACTCCAGCTTGGGAGACAGAGTGAGATCCTATTTCAAATAAAAGAAAAAAATGTGTATCAGACTGCAATAAAAGTAATATGACCATATAATTAAAATAAGTATATAATACTGAACATTTCTTGGTAATTGTCTTAAATATAGTTATGACTATGATTATAATTCTTCATCACTTAAAATGATGAGAAGTAAGAGGAAATTATCTCAATTTCAAATGCAACCACTTTAGTCTTTAATTATATCTAGTCACATATGGGGAAATGATGGGTCAAACTGTTCTTCCAATAGGCTCATACTTAAAGTAAAGCAGCTATAATAAAGAGCAAGGAAAAACTCAAAACATTGTTTTACTAAGATCTTTGAAAGGAAGAAAACACCCCTCAATGAATCCCCAACAACAAAAAAAAAAAAAAAAAAAGAAAGGAAGAAAACACAACCTGAGCTATTCTGTAGGCTCTGAAATCAAACTTCTGCACATCTGGGAACACACATGGGCAGAACAGGAGCGCTAAGCTACAGAAGCCTACACTTAGAACAAGGGAAGACACACAAATCTATCACTGACAGCCTGCGTTACTCTGAGTTAGAGAAACACGGCTGAAGACTCCAAAACTTACGTACCCCCTCACCCGGGCCATAATGTGATAGAAATACACCTAGTACTTGTGACTCACCAATTTTCTCTATATATGAATATATAAAAGTATCTGATGATAATTACTAGTAATAGTAGTGGTAGTATCAATAACACATTCAGTGTGTTGTAAATGCCAGAAACCATGTTAAAAATCTTATCCAGGGCTCGGCGCCTGTGGCTCAAGCGGCTAAGGCGCCAGCCACATACACCTGAGCTGGTGGGTTCGAATCCAGCCCAGGCCCGCCAAACAACAATGACGGCTGCAACCAAAAAATAGCAAGGCATTGTGGCTGGCACCTGTAGTCCCAGCTACTTAAGAGGCGGAGGCAGGAGGCTCGCTTGAGCCCAGGAGTTGGAGGTTGCTGTGAGCTGTGACGCCACAGCACTCTATCCAGGGAGACAGCTTGAAGTTCTGTCTTTAAAAAAAAAAAAAAAAAAATCTTATCCCGGTCCTGTGTAATTTTATTTAAGTCCCTTATCTCCAATTCTAAAAGACAAAAAGTTTCCATAACTCATGTGGCAACACGTACTGACATCAGGCTATTAACTATCTTTTTTTAAAATCTCAGTATAAAAACAAATATGTTTCACTGCAGAAACACAAACTGTATTTGCTTACAGGTTGAGGCTCCAAATCTGAATGGGGTGTTACCTAATAAAATAGAGGGTATGCATTCAATTACCTTTCCAAGAAATACTAGAACCAAGACAACCTCTGGATTACATGACGGTGCAGCAGGAATATGACAATGCCTAGTATTTCATGAATACTCAAACACTGAGCTAGCGTTTATTATGGCTGTTTAGGGAAGTGGGGACTCTGAAGACAGACTGAAAACAGTTTGACTCCCGATTTGTCGTTAGCTGTGTAGCTCTCAGCAAAAAACTTAACCTTTCAATCCTTCAGTTTTCTCATCAATATAATGGAGTTGATAACAGCACTTACCTTACATAATTGTGGTAAAGATCAAAATAATTAATTTTTAAGTATTAAGTGCTTACAATAAGGTGTAAGTGTTCAATAGGAGTTACCTACTATTCTGTGCCAGGCACTACACTAAGCATATTTCAGCCCAATCTCTTACTTGTCATTTGTTCTAACACTAACACGTGGCACACGATATAACACTCTTATTTCAATTTCTCTTAACTACAAAAAAAAAAAAAAAAAAAACTGCATCCCTTCGATTTCTAAATTCCTATTTTATATCAATGATACGTACATTTACAAAGAAATACAGATAGAAATATCCTCAATTAAATACAAATATATAATAAAAACTAAGCCACAATGTTCACCATAGTACAGTTTTCAACAGAAAATATTAGAACATAAATACTCTAAATCAGTGGTTCTCAACTTTCCTAATGCCGCAATGTATTTTCATTGTTAAAAAAGGGTCACGACCCACAGGTTGAGAACTGTTGCTCTAAGTGAAACTAAGTATGACATATCACAGAATAACAAATTTATTCATATGCTTGAAAAAATTGTTGAATACAATTTAACAGGAGAAGGTTCACAATATAATGCTAAATGAAACAAAGTTCATTGAAGTTTATGCACTGTGATAATTTTTCTATATATACACATAATATAGAATGTGCCATACATAAACTAAAAAAGCTAAGTATTAAAACATCAGGTATTTCTAGGTCATATGATTTCTACTTGCTTTTCTACATTTTCTGTATGAAACATTTAACAATTTAAAGCATGGGACTCGGCACCTGTAGCTCAGTGGTTAAGGCGCCAGCCACATACACTGGGGGTGGCGAGTTCAAACCCAGCCCGGGCCTGCTAAACAACAATGACAACTGCAACCAAAAAATAGTCGAGCATTCTGGCAGGCGCCTGTAGTCCCAGCTACTTGGGAGGCTGAGGCAAGAGAATCACTTAAGCCTAAGAGTTTGAGGTTGCTATGAGCTGTGACGCCACGGCACTCTACCAAGGGCAATATAATGAAACTCTGACTCAAAAAAAAGAAAAAAATTTAAAGCACAGAATGAGAAAGTATGTGATACCACACCTCGTTCTGGTCACCCACAAATTTTTTATGTATTATGGTGTTACTGATAAGGGCCAAAATGAAAACCGTTCTACACATCTGTGTGGTAACCAGAATGACACACTACAGAGGGGAAAACATTCTTAAAGCTGTCTTGTAAGTTTCATGAGCTGCCTAACAACTTTTCTAGAATAAGATGTGATGTGATAAAATGAAAAGTTCAGGCATCATTCTTGAATTATCAAAATGATAAGAAAAGAATATAAAGCATAAATAATAAAATAAAATTAAATCAATCTTGCTTGGCTCCCTCAACACTACAAATCATTTCCATGTTCATTTCAGTAGAAGAAACTCAAGAAAAAGAGGATACGTTTAGAATTCTAACTTCAGTTCCTATATTTTCAAGAACCACAGCTAATTAAAATAAAAGAGTATAGTATATTAAAATGTCCTTTCTTCTTTACTTTTATCAAAATGAAAAGTACATTGAGTATAAACTGGAAGATTATAAATTTAACACAGAACAAAGACACTTTTTTTTTTTGCAGTTTTTGGCTGGGACTGGGTTTTAACCCGCCACCTCCAGTATATGGGGCCGGCACCCTACTCCTTTGAGCCACAGGCGCTGCCCCAAAGATACATTTTTAAAAACACTAGAGATGTCTTGAAAGACTTCATAGTAATAACACTATGATCTTAGAGAAACTGCATACACTACAGAAATAATCAGTATGTGACAAATGTATAAAAATCAGTTCTTAAACACAATTTAAGTATCATTACTTGTAGCTATAAGCTCTAACTTGAGAATGATCACACTAAATGGGATTTCAATATATGGAAAAGTTACCATGGGGTTCCATAAATCTTGTCTACCTACGGCATATCCAGAATTCACCATACTTTCTTTTTCAACCCATTCCAAGCTACCATATTTTTCCTGATTGTCCTATGTGACACCTTTCTACTTCTGCCCTCACCCTCCCCACAATCTATTTACAACACTGCATCCACCACGATTCTGTTGAAACGTGGTTGAGATCATGACACTCCTCTGCTCTACAATTTCCAATGGTTTCCCACCTCGCTCCAAGTCAAAGTCAAAGACCTTTAACCTATAAGGCCAGTGTGCTCTGGCCCTCCAATCTCCCTAACTCATACAATTTTCGCCCTAGTTCACTCTACTTGGCCATAATGGTCACCTCAATCCCAACACAGGGCCTCTGCACTTGGTTCCTAGGCCTGGAATACCCTACCTCCGTAGAGTCACAAGGCCTGCTCTCTCATTTCCTTACTAAAATGTCACTCTGCCCCTTGACACTTTCTATCCCATTTCTTTGTTTCCTTTTCCCATTCTTGTCATTATTTAATAAACTATATGTTCTATTTATGCATTTTGTTTACTGTTTGCTTCATTCACTAGAACATAAACTCTATGAAATCAGAGATTTGTTCACTAGTATATGTCTACTGTTTGGGAATCAATAGGTATTCAATAAATACTTATTAAACGAATGATCAACGATTTGTAATCTATGTGGATGTATATAAATGGAAAGTTGTAAGGTGTCAATATTCTCAGCTGTAAGCACTACTGAACTGATACTCAAACTCAAAAACAAGGCACTATGATCAAAGAGATACAATTATATATTTTATGATTAAACGTGTACCAGATTATTCTAGCTCGTTCTGCTTTCTTAACAGGCTTCCAAAGTCTTGACAACTTGGCCTTTATTATCATTTGTTGCTATTCATTACTTATATATGCATGTCTTTGTCTCCTTTTTATCACTTCTATATAGTATCTTTCATCATTTATGAGTAATAATAGAACAAAAAAACCCTCTTATTTATAGAAAGCTTATTTTGTGCCTGACCCTGGACTAAGCACATTCCATATACTACCTCATTTAATCCTTATAAATATCTAAAATAGGTTCTACAATCCTCCCCTGAAAAATTAGTACACTAAGATTTAGAGACTCATAGTCACACAGTAAGCATTAGGACCAGGATATGTACCCTGCTTGTCTGATTACAAAGCTAGTGTACAACACTACTAAAAATATTAAATAGTTCTATAGGTCCTGAGAGTTATTTACATTCATCATACCTATAATTTTGATATATATTGACATGTTAATTGTGACAATTATGATATGTGTATACATATGAAGAAACCATTGTACTTGTGTTGTGTTTTTTTTTTGTAGAGACAGAGTCTCACTGTACCGCCCTCGGGTAGAGTGCCCTGGCGTCACACGGCTCACAGCAACCTCTAACTCTTGGGCTTATGCGATTCTCTTGCCTCAGCCTCCTGAGCAGCTGGGACTACAGGCGCCCGCCACAACGCCTGGCTATTTTTCTGTTGCAGTTTGGCCGGGGCTGGGTCCGAACCCGCCACCCTCGGCATATGGGGCCGGCGCCCTACTCACTGACCCACAGGCGCCGCCCTGTACTTGTGTTTTTAAAAGTCATTCTGTGAGTGATAATCTGTGCTCAAAATATTAAAAGTGAGAAAAACACGAAGTATCTCTAGCAAAGTAAATATACTACAAAGAATTTACTAAAGAGCTAGAGATATCCTCTCTATGAAGATACTATTTATACAGCAGCTACAGTCAAAATATTTTAAAATTATTACACCACTGGCATCACCAATCAGAACAGACACTGGCTATAAAAATACAATATGCTCACACTGGTGTTCCCCCACAGACTGAAGACTAAAACCATCAAAGGTGAATCATGCAGTTTTCAAACTTCTTTTACTCTCCCATGATTTCCAGGAGAGTCAGAGTAAAAAATTTTAAAGAATGAATGGCTAAAGGCAATTCTCCTTTCCAACCCTAGAACTAGATTATGCAGACACATAAGGGCCTAGTTATAGTAATTAGAGGAAGCAAGCTAATTAAAAGCTTTTGACACCTGAAGCAGGGGTAGCAGGCCAAAGCAGCAAGCTTTCACAACAAGCTCTGAAGCCCAGAAGCCTTGAAGCTGCCGGAGCAAGGCTGGAGCAGGCAGAAGCGGTGAGCCACCAGGAAACTGTGGACAGGCAACACCCAGGGCGTAAGTTAAAGGTTTTCCTGAAAGCAAAAAGGAAAACCCAGCGTTAAGTTAAGCAGTAACTGAGAACAACTGAGTTGCAGAGAGAAGGTTCTTAATTCATAGGGCTGCTGAATTTTATCTTGTTCATTGTTTCCCATAATTTATGCATTTCTTGTGGGAGTTACATAAATTATGTTCTTATTTTCAAAGTTTTGTTTTCTTTTTAAGAAAAAGCATAACTGATAGAAATGCTCCTATCAGATATCCATGCCAGAGGTGAGCCTATTCACTGGGCCTGTGTACATATTTACAAATTCCTGGTAGAAGACAAAATCCCTTAGAGGAAGCAATTATCTCTTTAAGGTCTTGTCATTTCTAAAGTTATTAGTTAATAAAAAAAACCACAGGGCCTATAATCCCAGCAGAGATACTTTAAACAGGAATGATTAATATGTAAAGGTCATAATCCAGCCAATCCTACTTTTCTATATAAAATTAACTGTCTTAAAATAACAGAGTAAATTATCTGCAATTTGTTTGTTCCTTCTATTTTATATACTTTAGCCAATATACATATAGAGCAAGAACATACCAAAGGGGAAAAAAAAAAAAGACACCTTCTCACACTAAATCTCAAATATTATCAGTCATGCATTAAGTACTTTTGACATGATCCTCGAGGTCTAAACCACACTGACCTGTAGCCTGGCAGGAATTATTCCTAGTGGAATGACTGCTGGACTGCTATCTGCTGCCACCAGCTCCCCAGCCCTCATTCTTCAATCTTTAAAGCATTAGGACTGGAGAGTGAGTTGACTGTCCTTAAGTAACTGCCTCATTTATCTTTATGAGTAACTGCAAGAAAACTTCTGCTTCCCTGTCCTTTTTGTCAACCTCTTTCATGAAAAAAACAAATTTTTTAAATTATTTTTATTATTGCTTCCTTTTTGTCCACAGCTCAATCTTCAGGGTGCCCTCAAATCTACCCATAAGTCTTACATTAAGTCTGTCATTCTCAACATGCCTTTACCTGAGTCACCCTGCCACATCATCTCTCCCACACCTGTCCTGCCCGCCCTTCACCGTGCAATTAATGACCTGGTGGCCTACTTCAGAGCTAAAAGAGCCTTCATATTCCCTCATGTCATCTTTAAATGTTTCTGCTTTTCCACTTATCCTTACCGCTTTTTCTTCTGAACCCAAGGAAGATATGTCCCTACCACTTTTCAAGTCTCATGGTATCTTTTGATCCCAGACTCTTTCCTTCCTCACCTTCTTGCCCTTATTCTATTAAAATATTTCCTTCTTGCCTTCAATGTCCTTTCTCTTGGTTCCTAGATATCAACTGAAAAACTTTTTGAAGACCACCCCCACCCAAAAACAAAAAATTTAATTAAGAACTTTACAACATCTATCTTCCCCTCAAGGAATTCATATCACATCCCTTTCTTTAACACATCGTAGCTCCATAAAGCACATTGTGAAAGAACAACATATGCTTGCTTTTTCCAGTCTCATCATTTTTTTGCTTCTCCACCTCTTCCAATCACCTATTTCAATCCAGTTTCTATTTCACTCTACTTTGAGAGAAATTCTCTCAAAGATCAATAATGACTTTCTACTACCCGAATAAAATATACTGTTCTCAATTCTCATCTGCTTAACTTCTCTTCAATACTGGACACTGCTGAAAATCAATATACTTCCCTAAATATTTTTCTATAACTTTTTAAATACTGTTTCCCAGCCAGGTGTAGTGGCACATGTAAGCCTAGCACTCTGGGAGGCCAAGGTGAATGGACTACCTGAGCTTAGGAGTTCAAGACCAGGCTGAGCAAGAGCAAGACCTCATCTCTACTAAAAATAGAAAAATGAGTTGGGTGTTGAGAGGCTGAGAGCAAGAGGACTGCTCCAGCCCAAGAGTTTAAGGTTCTGTGAGCTATGATGCCTTGGTACTCTACCCAGGGCAACAGAGTGAGACAAGAAAAAGAAGGGGAGGAAAGAGAAGGACAGGAAGAGGAGAAAGGGGGAGAGGGAGGAAGGAAGGAAAAAAGAAATGAATTGTTTCCCATGGAAAGTATTCTTTCCCATGAATTCTTATCCTACCTTTTTTTACTATCTCTCTCCTTTCTAACTTTTATTATCTATGCCAAGAGCTTCAATTAGTATCTATATGCTGATGACTCCTATATCTTTATCCCTTAATATCTAGCCAGGGGTGTCAAACATATGATTTTATAAGGACGTTTTTTGCTTATCTGCAGTGTCAGATACCACAAAAAGTATGCACAATTTTTTTTTGGCAAATCAGTTCTCATTAGTGTTTAGGTATTTAACGTGTGGCCTAAGACAACTCTTATTCTTCCAATGTCCCACAGAAAAGAACAAAAGGTTAGACACCCCTGACAGATCCTAGCTGCATACCAGTCATCTCTCTAGAACAGTGGTTCCCAACCTTCCTAATGCTGCAATCCTTTAATACAGTTCCTGTGGGTCACGACCCCCAGGTTGAGAACCGCTGCTCTAAAATACTCAGCAAATATCTTAAATTCAGTATGTCAAATACTTCTATACCAAACTTATTTATTCAAGCTGCAAACATTAATCATCTGTGGATCCTACCTTTAATTCACTGACATCCAAAGTAACTTTTTTCAGTCTGTTTCACCCACATTCCTTTCTCAATACCCTGGCCTAGTTGAAGCCCACATTATTTAATCTGAAAAAATACATAAAAGTCTTCTTTTGTTAGCACCTTTCTTTCATGCCAGATGCTATGTTAACTGCTGAGAATAAAAAGTTGAATAAGATAATTCTTGCTTTCAAAAATCTCACATTTCAGTGTGTAAAAGCGTATCTACACAGTAATACATGGACAGAAGTACTACATGGAAAGCAGATAAAATCTACATGCATAAAATCAAGCAAGATCCTATAAAGCAAAGAAGAAAGATTTCCTACTCCCAAAGTGGGAGTGGAGAAGGAAAGTATGCAATACGTGAAGATAAATGCTAAGTCTCTTAACAGAGGTAACTGACACCTGAGTCTTACACACAGAACCCCAGAAAAAGGGGATTGAAGTACATGTGATCTGGGGAGAAGGAATATTCGGGGAAATTGGGACAACATAAGCAAGGCATGAAAGCAAGAAACTGTGGAGGGAAGAGAGGTGATGCTAATGCAGGGACAAAAAGTGGTTTTCTTTCCTAGGAACACGAACACAGCAGAGAGTAGCAAGAAATGATGCTGACGGGTCCAAATAGAAGAGAAGCTTGCCTGTCATGTTTATCAACTAGAATCTTAAAAATGTACATTATAAATAGGGAACCATTCTTCACACATGGTTTTAGCTACATCACTCTAGCAGCTCTATGGAGAATGGTTTTGAGGCAAGGAGAGAAACTAGAAAGTTACAGGAGTAGTTGAGGTGAAAGAATCTAAGGAAGAGACAGGAAATTCAAGAAAGAACTTAATCATGGGGGGGTGGAGCAAGATGGCAGCCGAGTAACAGCTTCCTTGCATCTGGGCACCGTGAGTCTGGGGATATAGGACTCCAGGCATCTCTGGCTGGTGGGATCTGCCTATCATCACCCCTGAGAGGATACAGGGAGTCTGCGAGAGACTTCTGGACCCCAAGAGGAGGACTAAAACAGTGGAAAACCGGCAAGTGGTCGCGTGTGTTCAATCCGCCTAAACCCGCCCGCAACTGTAAGTTCAGTAGCAGCGAGACTGCAAACCAGAAAGGCCTTACCTGTGAACTGTTTTGGTGTCTTTGGACTTGGCACTCAGTTGAACTGCCTTGGGGAGAGCCTGAGCGGGAGTGCGGAGAACTTTGGCCTTTGTCTAGGGCCCCAGTCTGAGCCGCTGAGCCAGACGGAGCTAATAGAGTTTGGCTCTGGGTCACAGGCAGACATTGTGAGCGATCTGCCCTGGCAAGCTCCGCCCTCAGGGTCGCAGAGCTGGAATTGGGTGGGAGCTGGTAACCCAGCGACCAAGTAGCCTAAGGGCGGGGTCTGAGCCGCCTTGCAGCCCTAACCCTCGGGGGCAGAGGGAGACCAGTTTTGACACACAGGGTAAGTGGATAGCCACTTCAGCAGTGATTCCAGCAACAAGCACTTCCCTGAGAAAGCTTCTGCTCAGTTAAGTGAACAAGTTCAAAGTGCCTTTTAAGTGGGCTGAAGAGAGATTTAGGGTGTCTACCTGCTGGGGTTCGAGAAACTAGCAGCCTCCAGTCGTATCAGAACTGTGATTAACATCTCATACCCCAGAAGACCACGTGTTGCCCAGACAATATTCAATTCCATATACATACTGCTTTGTTTTTGGTTGCGTGTGTGTTTTTTTTTTGTTTGTTTGTTTGGTTTTTTTTTTTTGGTTTGGTTGTTTTTTTTGTTTATTTTGACGTTCTAGATTGTTGTTTTGTTTTTTAAGTTCAACCTTTTCCATACAGATCCTTTTTCTTTCTCAATTTTTCTAGTTTAATTATAATTTCCCATTGCTGCCTATTTCAATAATCAGAACTTCATTTTTGTTAGTGTTTCTACCACTATTATTTGGTTTTTCCAGCCAATTTTATCCCGTAAGGTTTTCTGTTTGCTTGTTTTGGTTTGATTTATAGCATTTTTGTCTTTCCTCTCTACTTGGTGGAGGTGGGGTACTGTGTCTGATCAGGTTAGCAAAGAGCTGCTGACCTCAAGGGAACCACCCCACTTGGCACCCCCAGAAGGTGTTTTTTTTTTTTAAGGTTGTATCAAAGTACCCTACTGTACACCTATATTGCTCTGTCTCCCTCTTTCTGTGCCTCTCTTCTTTTTGTCAATATTCCTTTCACCCAACCACTCTCCTTTCTCTATTTTTCTTTTTTTTTCATTTTTTTTTTTTTTTTTTCTTATCACTCGGTCCTCATTTCTTTCATCGCTTTTTTGCTCTTAAACCTTCTCACCCTTCTGGTCCTGTAACCTTTAGTCCACAGGCACAAGAACTTAAAGAGCAAGAGGAAGTGAAAGGAAAATTAGGGCAAGTAAACAGATAAAAGAAATCACCCATGAGGAAGAATCAGCAGAAAACTCCAGGCAACATGAAGAACCAGTCCAGAACTACCCTGCCAAGGGACCATGAGATAGCTACTGCAGAGGATTCCACCTATACAGAAATGTTAGGAATGACAGAAAGGGAATTTAGAATACACATGTTGAAAACAATGAAGGAAATGATGGAAACAATGAAGGAAACTGTTAATAAAGTGGAAAATAACCAAAAGGAAATTCAAAAACAGAATCAAGTAAGAGATGAACGATATGAAGAATATAAAAAGGATATAGCAGAGCTGAAGGAAATGAAACAGTCAATCAGGGAACTTAAAGATGCAATGGAAAGTATCAGCAACAGGTTAGACCATGCAGAAGAAAGAATTTCAGAGGTAGAAGACAAAGTTTTTGAGATAACTCAGATAGTAAAAGAGGCAGAAAAGAAGAGAGAGAAAGCAGAACGTTCACTGTCAGAATTATGGGACTTTATGAAGCGTTCCAACATACGAGTTATAGGAATTCCAGAAGGGGAAGAAGAATGCCCCAGAGGAATGGAAGCCATACTAGAGAATATTATAAAAGAAAATTTCCCAAATATCACCAAAGATTCTGACACACTGCTTTCAGAGGGATATCAGACCCCAGGTCGCCTCAACTCTAACCGAGCTTCTCCAAGACACATTGTGATGAACCTGTCCAAAGTCAAGACCAAAGAAAAGATTCTGCAAGCTGCCAGGAGTAAGCGCCAGTTGACCTACAGGGGCAAATCCATCAGATTGACCGCAGACTTCTCTAATGAAACTTTCCAAGCAAGAAGACAATGGTCATCTACCTTTAATCTACTTAAACAGAACAATTTTCAGCCCAGAATTCTGTACCCTGCTAAGCTAAGCTTCAAAATTGACAGAGAAATCAAATCATTTACGGATATACAAACATTGAGGAAATTCGCCACAACAAGACCAGCTCTACAGGAAATACTTCAACCTGTTCTGCACACTGACCACCACAATGGACCAGCAGCAAAGTAAGAACTCAGAAATTAAAGGACAGAACCTAACCTCCACACTGATGCAAAAGATAAAACTAAGCAATGGACTCTCACAAAATAAGACGAATAGAATACTACCACACTTGTCAATTATCTCAATAAATGTTAATGGCTTGAATTCCCCACTGAAGAGACATAGATTGGGTGACTGGATTAAAAAACACAAGCCATCCATTTGCTGTCTGCAAGAAACACACCTGGCTTCAAAAGACAAATTAAAGCTCCGAGTCAAGGGTTGGAAGACAATTTTTCAGGCAAATGGAATTCAGAAGAAAAGAGGAGTTGCAATCTTATTTTCAGACACATGTGGATTTAAAGCAACTAAAGTCAAAAAAGACAAAGATGGTCACTTTATATTGGTCAAGGGAAAAATACAACAAGAAGACATTTCAATTCTAAATATTTATGCACCCAATTTAAATGCTCCCAGATTCTTGAAGCAGACCTTACTCAGTCTGAGCAATATGATATCTGATAATACCATCGTAACAGGGGACTTTAACACTCCTCTTACAGAGCTGGACAGATCCTCTAAACAGAAATTAAACAAGGATATAAGAGACTTAAATGAGACTCTAGAACAACTGTGCTTGATAGACGCATATAGAACACTCCACCCCAAAGATAAAGAATATACATTCTTCTCATCACCCCATGGAACATTCTCCAAAATTGATCATATCCTGGGACACAAAACAAATATCAACAGAATCAAAAGAATTGAAATTTTACCTTGTATCTTCTCAGACCATAAGGCACTAAAGGTGGAACTCAACTCTAACAAAAATGCTCGACCCCACCCAAAGGCATGGAAACTAAACAATCTTCTGTTGAATAACAGATGGGTGCAGGAAGAAATAAAACAGGAAATCATTAACTTCCTTGAGCATAACAACAATGAAGACACAAGCTACCAAAACCTGTGGGATACTGCAAAAGCAGTTTTGAGAGGAAAATTCATCGCTTTAGATGCCTACATTCGAAAAACTGAAAGAGAGCACATCAACAATCTCACAAGAGATCTTATGGAATTGGAAAAAGAAGAACAATCTAAGCCTAAACTCAGTAGAAGAAAAGAAATATCCAAAATCAAATCAGAGATCAATGAAATTGAAAACAAAAGAATCATTCAGAAAATTAATGAAACAAGGAGTTGGTTTTTTGAAAAAATAAATAAAATAGATAAACCATTGGCCAGACTAACGAGGAATAGAAAAGTAAAATCTCTAGTAACCTCAATCAGAAATGATAAAGGGGAAATAACAACTGATCCCACAGAGATACAAGAGATCATCTCTGAATACTACCAGAAACTCTATGCCCAGAAATTTGACAATGTGAAGGAAATGGATCAATATTTGGAATCACACCCTCTCCCTAGACTCAGCCAGGAAGAAATAGAGCTCCTGAACAGACCAATTTCAAGCACTGAGATCAAAGAAACAATAAAAAAGCTTCCAACCAAAAAATGCCCTGGTCCAGATGGCTTCACTCCAGAATTCTATCAAACCTTCAAGGAAGAGCTTATTCCTGTACTGCAGAAATTATTCCAGAAAATTGAGGAAGAAGGAATCTTCCCCAACACATTCTATGAAGCAAACATCACCCTGATACCAAAACCAGGAAAAGACCCAACCAAAAAGGAGAATTTCAGACCAATCTCACTCATGAACATAGACGCAAAAATTCTCAACAAAATCCTAGCCAATAGATTACAGCTTATCATCAAAAAAGTCATTCATCATGATCAAGTAGGCTTCATCCCAGGGATGCAAGGCTGGTTTAACATACGCAAGTCTATAAACATTATCCACCATATTAACAGAGGCAAAAATAAAGATCACATGATCCTCTCAATAGATGCAGAAAAAGCATTTGATAAAATCCAGCATCCTTTTCTAATTAGAACTCTGAAGAGTATAGGCATAGGTGGCACATTTCTAAAACTGATTGAAGCTATCTATGACAAACCCACAGCCAATATTTTACTGAATGGAGTAAAACTGAAAGCTTTTCCTCTTAGAACTGGAACCAGACAAGGTTGTCCTCTGTCACCTTTACTATTCAACATAGTGCTGGAAGTTCTAGCCAATACAATTAGGCAAGACAAGGAAATAAAGGGAATCCAAATGGGAGCAGAGGAGGTCAAACTCTCCCTCTTTGCTGACGACATGATCTTATACTTAGAGAACCCCAAAGACTCAACCACAAGACTCCTAGAAGTCATCAAAAAATACAGTAATGTTTCAGGATATAAAATCAATGTCCACAAGTCAGTAGCCTTTGTGTACACCAATAACAGTCAAGATGAGAAGCTAATTAAGGACACAACTCCCTTCACCATAGTCTCAAAGAAAATCAAATACCTAGGAATATACCTAACGAAGGAGGTGAAGGACCTCTATAAAGAAAACTATGAAATCCTCAGAAAGGAAATAGCAGAGGATATTAACAAATGGAAGAACATACCATGCTCATGGATGGGAAGAATCAACATTGTTAAAATGTCCATACTTCCCAAAGCAATCTACCTATTCAATGCCATTCCTATCAAAATACCAACATCATACTTTCAAGATTTGGAAAAAATGATTCTGCGTTTTGTATGGAACTGGAAAAAACCCCGTATAGCTAAGGCAGTTCTCTGTAATAAAAATAAAGCTGGGGGCATCAGCATACCAGATTTTAGTCTGTACTACAAAGCCATAGTGCTCAAGACAGCATGGTACTGGCACAAAAACAGAGACATAGACACTTGGAATCGAATGGAAAACCAAGAAATGAAACTAACATCTTACAACCACCTAATCTTTGATAAACCAAACAAGAACATACCTTGGGGGAAAGACTCCCTATTCAATAAATGGTGTTGGGAGAACTGGATGTCTACATGTAAAAGACTGAAACTGGACCCACACCTTTCCCCACTCACAAAAATTGATTCAAGATGGATAAAGGACTTAAACTTAAGGCATAGAAACAATAAAAACCCTCCAAGAAAGCATAGGAAAAACACTGGAAGATATTGGCCTGGGGAAAGACTTCATGAAGAAGACTGCCATGGCAATTGCAACAACAACAAAAATAAACAAATGGGACTTCATTAAACTGAAAAGCTTCTGTACAGCTAAGGAGACAATAACCAAAGCAAAGAGACAACCTGCACAATGGGAAAGGATATTTGCATATTTTCAATCAGACAAAAGCTTGATAACTAGGATCTATAGAGAACTCAAATTAATCCACATGAAAAAAGCCAACAATCCCTTATATCAATGGGCAAGAGACATGAATAGAACTTTCTCTAAAGACGACAGACGAATGGCTAACAAACACATGAAAAAATGTTCATCATCTCTATATATTAGAGAAATGCAAATCAAAACAACCCTGAGATATCATCTAACCCCAGTGAGAATGGCCCACATCACAAAATCTCAAAACTGCAGATGCTGGCGTGGATGTGGAGAGAAGGGAACACTTTTACACTGCTGGTGGGAATGCAAACTAGTACAACCTTTCTGGAAGGAAGTATGGAGAATCCTCAAAGCACTCAAGCTAGACCTCCCATTTGATCCTGCAATCCCATTACTGGGCATCTACCCAGAAGGAAAGAAATCCTTTTATCATAAGGACACTTGTACTAGACTGTTTATTGCAGCTCAATTTACAGTCGCCAAAATGTGGAAACAGCCTAAATGCCCACCAACCCAGGAATGGATTAACAAGCTGTGGTATATGTATACCATGGAATACTATTCAGCCATTAAAAAAAATGGAGACTTTACATCCTTCGTATTAACCTGGATGGACGTGGAAGATATTATTCTTAGTAAAGCATCACAAGAATGGAGAAGCATGAATCCTATGTACTCAATTTTGATATGAGGACAATTAATGACAATTATGGTTATGGGGGGGGAACAGAAAGAGGGAAGGAGGGAGGTGGGTGGGGCCTTGGTGTGTGTCACACTTTATGGGGGCAAGACATGATTGCAAGAGGGACTTTACCTAACAATTGCAATCAGTGTAACCTGGCTTATTGTACCCTCAATGAATCCCCAACAATAAAAAAAAAAAAAAAAAAAAAAAAGAACTTAATCATGCTTCTTAATATTTACCCAATTTAGTTGAAGATGTATGTCCATACAAAAACCTGCACATGGATGTTTATAGCAGCTTTATTTATAATCACCAAAACCTAGAAGTAATTAAGATGTCCCATAGTAGGTGAATGGAACATAAAAGTTTATGACTGTGTGATATGGGCGCTAGAGGGAGAACTCTAGGATCTGATGCCTTTGTTTCTCTTCTCTAACCAATCCTTCCTCAACACTTGACCAATATTATCTTTCTAGAAGAGGTCTAATTATATCACTACAGATAGTCCCCAACTTAGGATGTTTTAATTTTTACAGATGATGTGAAAGTGGTATGATACTCTTTCAAAATGCTGGGCAGGTACAGTAAGGCATGGCTCCTAGCCAGCCACATTATCACAAGGGTAAGTGACCCTTACTTTAGTGTACTGTGTTGCCAGAAGTTTTTGACCAACTGTAGGCTAATACAAGTGTTCCGAGCATGCTGAATGTAGGATAGACTATGATAGGTATATAAATGGATTTTTGACTTAAGATATTTTCAACTTCAAATGGATTCATCAGGACACAACGCCATCGTAAGTCAAGGAACATCTGTGCTCTGCTTACTTGTCATCTTTTCTTTTAAAAATTTCCTTTTAAATTTTTGTTTTTATTTATTTTATGAGTTTTTTGTAGGTCTCATAGGACCCTCTTTTCAATCCTCATCTTTCACCACCAAGGAAAAACTCTATATTCTAAACACAAGATCATTCACTGTTCCCTGAATAAAAACAAATGCACTTAAAAGAAAATAAAAACTCTTTTGATTAACAAAAATTTACAAAATTAATGTATATAGAAAAACAGCCACAGATAACATTATTTCAGGTGGGAAAACCTATCTCGAAGCATATAACCCAACTCTCTATGTCTTTTCAACCAGTAAGTCCTCGTCCAGAAATTTATTCTTAGGAAATCATTTGAAATGCAGTGAAAACATTAGGTACAAAAATGCTTTAGAGAACATTTATAATGTGGAGGAAACAGAGCCTAAATATTTCATTCGTTCTGCAAATACGTATTAAACATTTACTATATACTAGACAGTATTATAGATACTAGAGAATTGCAGTAAGCTGACAGAAAAAAAAATCCTTACATCATGAAGTCTATGTTCTACCTTAACAATAAGGATATGGTTAAGTAAAGTAAAGAACAGTTACACAATAGACTTTTATGATGCCATCAGAAATAATACATGGGGAAAGAGACAAAATATTAGGTAAGGAAAACTTACCAGATATTAATGTTCATAAAACTACCCTTATTTTATTATCTGTACATAGAAATAAAATTGGGGGAAAAGGTCCCAAATCATAGAAGTAGGTATCAATGCCATGACGTAACTTACGTGTCCTTATCTTAGCCTAATAAAACACCATGGTGCCAAGGAAAAAAATTTTGTTACTACTGTGGCAATCAATGTGTTAATTTAAAACTTTTGCTCTGTGAAAGACACAGTCAAAAAATTAACAGTCAAAGAAAATATTTGCAAAAGATATATCTGATAAAGGACTACCATACAAAATATACAAAGAACTTTTAAAACTCAACAATAAGAAAACACAATACAATTAAAAAATGGGTAAAAAATCTGAACAGACACCTCATCAAATAAGCATAAGAAAAGATGCTCCACATCATACGTCATTAGGAAATAGTAAATAAAAACAACAGTAAGATATTTCTACACACCTATTAGAATGGCCAAAACACTGACCAAACTGAATGCTGGTAAGAATGTGAAAAGCAACAGGGACTCTCTCTCATTGACGAAGGGGAATGCAAAATGGTACAGCCACTTTGGAAGATAGTTTGGCAATTTCCTACAAAATTTAAACATACCATTACCATATGATCCAGAAATCATGTTTTTTAATATTTACCCAATTTAGTTGAAAATTTATGTCCTTACAAAAATCTGCATATGGATGTTTATAGCAACTTTTTTTATAATCACCAAAACTTAAGAAGTAATTAAGACATCCTATAGTAGATGAATGGATAAATAACCTATGGTACCTCCAGACAATGGAATATTATTCAGCACTTTTCTAAAAAAGAAAAGTGCTGAATAATATTATTATTATAAAATAAAATAATATAATTATTATTCACTCTTTTCTAAAAAGAAAAGAGCTATCAAGCCACAAAAAGATGAGCAAGAACCTTACATGAATATTACTAAATTACAGAAGCCAGTCTGAAAAGGCTACACACTGTATGATTCCAACTATAGTAGAACCTCCACAATTGACCACTCCTATTCATTGACCCATCTCCCTGAGTTGACCAAATTTTTATAGACTGGGCATGCACCACATGTACCTATCAGTAGCATACTATTTGAATATAAAATTTTTCAAAATGTCCTTTACCATAGCATCAAAAGCTTAACTACTTAGGAATAAATTTAAGAAAATACAAAGATGGCCTCTGCACTAAAATCTTCAAGAAAAATTAAATTAGCCCTTAAAAAACAAAGAGAAATGCCTGGTTCATTCACTAACTGACTTCAACACTGTCAAAATGTCAGTCCTCCCAACATTTATCTATATGCTCAATACAAATTCAATTATAAACCAGTAGGCTTTGATGAAAATTGAAACACTGATTCTAAATGCAAAAGTCCAAGAATACCTAAAACAATCTTGAAAAAGAACAAAATGGGACAACATACACTCAAGAGTTCCCTACACACTCTCAACTTTATAGTATAAAGCTTTAAGAATCAAGACAGGGTAGTACTGGCATGGGAACAGTCAAAGCGATAAAACAGAACAGAGAGAGAAGCAATAGATTCACACTTACATGGTCAATTAGCTTTATTTTACTTTTGACCAAAGTTTCAATAGAGAAAAAAATAGCCTTTCAACAAATGGTGCTGAAAAAATTAGATTATCCACATGGGAAAAAAATGAACCTATCTTGCATCATACATGAATTAGAGATGAATAACCAAGATAAACATAACAGCCAAAAGGATAAAGGTTTAGAAAAAAATCTAGGTAAATATACTTGTGACCTGAGTATAAACAAGGATTTCTTTTTTTTTTTTTGTAGAGACAGAGTCTCACTTTATGGCCCTCGGTAGAGTGCCGTGGCCTCACACAGCTCACAGCTACCTCCAACTCCTGGGCTTAAGCGATTCTCTTGCCTCAGCCTCCCGGGCAGCTGGTAAACAAGGATTTCTTAGAAAGAGTACAGAAAATACTAATTGTAAAAGAAAAGTTGATAAAATGATACCATCAGAATTTAAACCTTCTGCCCATCATAGAAATTTTCAAGAACATGAACCACCATGCCACAGTGAGAATATAGATAAAACATATACAGTAGAAACTCCATAGTTGACCACCTCCCTACACTGACCACCTTCTTGAGTGGACCTAATTTTCATACACCAGAAAATGTCTATGTCCTAATGTTGGTTGACCCCTTCACATGTTGGCACCAGTTTGTTTCAGTTCCTTGGGTGATCATCTTACCAGGATCTACTGTATCTGATACAGAACTTTCATAAATATAAAATATGAAGAACTTCTACAATTCAAAAATATGAACATCTCAATTTTTTAACTAAGCAAAAAATTAACATGTACAGTACTTCATAGGGAAGATGTAAGAATGGTGAATCAACACACAGAAACTCATCATTAGGTTGATACATAACACAAATCCAAACAACAATGAAGATTAAGACCACAAGGTACTAATACGCACTAGAATGGCTAAAACTAAGACAACTAACAAAAAATTCTGGTAAGAGGGAACAAGCAGGACTGTAAAAGGGTACAATCCCACTGAAAGAAGTATGCCAATGTTCTTTTAAATGTAAACATGTACCTGCCATTTAGCATAGGCGTTCACTTCTAGGCATTTATCCAAGCAAAATAAAAACATTATTTCCGGGCAGAGCCTGTGGCTCAAGGAGTAGGGCGCCGGTCCCATATGCCAGAGGTGGCGGGTTCAAACCTAGCCCTGGCCAAAACCCACAAAAAAAAAAAAAAAAACATTATTTCCATAAAAACTTATACAAGAATATTCATAGCAGCTTTATTCCCAATAGCCAAAAAACTGCGAACAACCTAAATGTTCATTCAACAGAATGGACAAATAAACTGGTAGGTTGACAAAATGGTATACCACTCAGCAATAAAAAGGAAGTATTAATACATACAAACACAAGGCTGAATCTCACGGACATTAACCTGAGTGAAAACTGAACACAAAAGAGCACATACTGTGTAATTCCATTTCTATGAAATTTTCAAGCAGACAAAATTAATCTACAGTTAAAACTCAGAATAGTGGTTGCTATTTGATGGAAGTTGTAGGAAACCTCCAGGGAAGGGAATTTCCTAGGGTAATAGATTACCCTTATCAAGTATAGAATATTTCTATTTGTCAAAACACGTGGGAATTGTGCATATACAATTTGTGTAGTTTAACATATGCAAAATTTACTGCACAAGACACAAACACAAAATACTTGCATTCCTAATTCAAATGGCTTCACTAATAAATACTTCCAGGTATGTTTAAAAAGAAATAATACCAGTCTTACGCAAATGCTTTCAGACAACTGAGAAAGATGGAACACCTCCCAAATTGTTTTATGAGCTAAGCATATTATTCCAAAATGTAAGGAAATTATAAGATACACAAATTAAAAGTCCCACTCTCTCATGAATATGAACAAAAAGATTCTACACAAATCAGCAAATCAAACCCAACTAAACATAAAAAAGGTACATCAGGAACAATCGTATTTATATAGCAATGCAATATTGGTATATTTGAAAATTATTATAATTTCCATATTAACCAAATATAGTAGGTAAATCATATCAAAAGAGATATAAATAAAGCTTTTGATAAAAGTTAACTCCTCTTCACAACAAAACCTCTCAACAGACTAGGACTAGAAGTAAAATAATTTTAAAAAGTGGTAGCAAACTTCATACTCAACAGTAAAATGCCAAAAGCATTTGTGAATGCTGTATTTGCAAAGACAAGAACGTCCATTTTCATCACTTGAATGCAACATTAGAGATCTCTATTATAATAATATAGGGAAACAAAAAGGCATAAAAATTGAGAAGGCAGGCTCAGCACCTGTAGCTCAGTGGCTAGGGCGCCAGCCACCTACACAGGAGCTGGCGGGTTGAACCCAGCCCAGGCGTGCCAAACAATGACAACTGCAACAGAAAATCAGCCAGGTGTTGTGGCAGGCACTGGAGTCCTAGCTACGTGGGAGGCTGAGGCAAGAGAATCGCTTAAGCCCAATAGTTTGAAGTTGCTGTGAGTTGTGATGCCACAGCACTCTACCCAGGGCGACATAGTGAGACACTGTCTCCAAAAAAAAAAAAAAAACAAGAGAGAAGAAAAATGCTATCATTATTTAAAGATAATTGAGTACATAGAAAATTCAAAAAAAGGTATACATTAGAATAACTTAATCAAGGTCCTTAAATAAAAGATTCATATACATAAAAACCAACTATATTTCTATCCTAGCAAGAAAATTAGAAAATATAATTCTAAAATTATCATTTATCAGCTTCTCAAAACACATCAAAGACTCATAAATAAATTAACGACACAAGAACAAGACTTCTACACTGAAAACTATCAAAAAATTAATGAATAACATATTTAGGGACTCCCGATTTGTTCCAGGGAGTGTGTAGGCTCATGCCTGTATTCCTAGCACTCTGGGAAGCTGAGGCAGTTAGATTGCCTGAGCTCAGGAGTTGGAGACTAGCCTGAGCAAGTGTTGAGACCCCATCTCTACTAAAAATAGAAAATCTAGCTGGGCATGTTGACCAGCGCCTACAGTCCCAGCTACTTGGAAGGCTGAGGCAAGAGAATAGCTTGATCCCAGGAGTTTGAGGTTGCTGTGAGCTATGATGGCATGGCACTCTACCAGGGTGACAAAGTAATATTTTGTCTCAAAAAAAATTAATAATTGTAACAATAAAAGTTCTTTTGTAATGAAATCTGGGAAATGTAGTCTTTAAAATAAATGATACTGAGAAACTACAAGAACAAAATAAACTTTGACCTATACCTCAGAAAACACAAAATAGTCAATACCAGATAGATCAGACATCCAAATGTAAAAGATTTACTTTGAAAGAGTCTAGAAAGAATTTTTTAAGATTATATATAGAAAAATATGTTCATGACCTTGAGATTAGAGAAAACTTCTTAATAATAAAACAAAAACTGAAGATGCTGGTACAAATGTGGAGAGAAGGGAACACTTTTACACTGTTGGTAGGACTGCAAACTAATACAGCCTCTTTGGAAAGAAGTATGGAGACTCCTCAAAGAACTCAAAATAGACCTTCCATTTGATCCCACAATCCCCCCAGTAGGCATCTACCCAGAAGAAAAAATGTCATTTTATCATAAGGACATTTGTACTAGGCTGTTGATTACAGCTCAATTAACCATCACCAACATGTGGAAACAACCTAAATGCCCACCAACCCCAGGAATGGATTAACAAATTGTGGTATATGTATACCATGAAATACTATTCAGCCATAAAAAAAGATAGAGACTTTATATATTTTGTATTAGCCTGGATAGAGCTGAAACACATTCTTCTTAATAAAGTATCACAAGAAAGGAAAAGCAAGTATCCAATGTACTTAATATTAATATGAAGCCAATAGATGATCGAATATATACCTACACAGGAGTAAAACTCAATTCAAATTGGGGGTAGGAGAAGCAGAGGAGGAGGAGGGGGTAATTGGTGTAATCCCACTTAATGGGCACAACGTAGGGTATAAGGCACACCTTTGGGTGTGGGGTACAACTAAAAGATGGACTCTAACAAATTCAAATACTGTGACCTGGCTGTTTGTACCCTCACATTAATCTGAAATAAAAAATAAAATAAAAATAAAACAAAAATCATTAATCAAAAAAAGGTTTAATTTATTCAGCTTCCATTAACATAAAAACTTCTCTTCCATCAAGATCTATAAAGAGAAGTAAAAGCCAAACCACAAAAGACTTTTTTTTTTTTTTTCCTTTGAGACAGAGCCTCAAGCTGTCGCCTTGGATAGAGTGCCATGGCGTCACAGCTCATAGCAAACTTCAACTCCTGGGCTCAAGTGATTCTCTTGCCTCTGCCTCCCAAGTAACTGGGACTACAGGCGTTCGCCACAATGCCCAGCTATTTTTTGGTTGCAGCCGTTATTGTTGTTTGGCGGGCCCGGGCTGGATTCGAACCCACTAGCTCAGGTGTATGTGGCTAGTGCCTTAGCTGTTTGAACCACAGGCGCTGAGCCACAAAAGTTTTAAGATATACATGTGCTTGTGTATATCTCTAACAAAAGACGTTTATCCAGAATATATCATTAAGTTAGACATCCCATCCACCGACCTCCTACTCCCCCAACTCTAAAATGTGCATTTCAAGAAGAAAAAAGATATCCAAATGATGAAGTGATAAGATTTAAATAACATTAATTTGACCTTATTTATACAACACTGCACTGCAAATGTCAAAGGTCAGAAATCACACAGTGTATGTTCCCTGACTACTAGGAAATTATATAACTCAATAGAAAAAATATAAACTAGAAAATCCTCTAAAATGCTTATAAATTGAGAAACTTCTAAATTCATACATCAAAAAAAAACAATGGAAATTTGAAAAGTGAAATTTGCATTATATAAAAGCAAAATAATAATGAAAATACAATATATCAAAACTTGTCCACTGTAGCTAAAGCTACTTAGAGGAAATGTATAGCTTTACATGCAGATTTAAAAAGAAGGACTCTGATGATGAGAAACTGTCCTTGCTGACAGCAGTGAGGGTGAATGGCATCCCTGCCTGGATACATCACCCACGTGTGAAACCAGGCACCAATGGGGAGTGGACAGTCCAATGACATCCAGGCTATCCTCATCGTCTTACCCTGACAAGACAGACTACAGCCCTGCCCCAGTCACACAGTAGGAGCTGACTGGTCTACACATGGCAGAAACTTGAGGATGAGGAGCTGTGGTGTGGGACTGATCACTGATTCTTTGCTTTGGACTTTTTCACCTTCTTTAATCTTAGGTTTAAGACATGACTAAGGTTGTAAAAATGTATCCAAAAGGTAACCCAAACTAGACAAACTGTCAAAAGTGTGTTACTGGTTTACTCTTATTATAAATATACAGGAAAGCCTGAAGGTACTTGCATATGTAATAACTCCCAATATCAGATATGTGTGCGCCCCAGTGGGCCAGCTGTTTGCTACAATCCTTTGAACCCCCAGAGCAAACTGCATTTGCTATGTGGTATACTGAGATCCCTAGAAAGACAATAACCTGAGTTGTAACAGAAGGAATACCTAAACAAAGAAAATCATTAATAACAATTTTATTATATACAGACATTTCATATTTTCAGTAATAACTAGAAGTTTTCCATGTAGAAACACTATTTCTGAAGAATTATTTCTATGTATTTCATATTGTGTTGTCATGTTAACTTTAATTCTCTAATTGTTAATGGTATACAATAGATATTTGTATATTGAACTTAAAAAAATAATAAAATAATGGTAAACATTAAAAAATAGATAAATGTCAAAAATACAATGTTGAGTAGAAAAAGCAAGTTGTAAAAGGATGGATATGCAGAGTATGTCAGACACTTAGGAATAAAAACATTATCTGTTGTTTGAAGATAACTACATGTATTATAAAAATATAAAAATATTCATGGAGATGATATGATTCATGGATATGACAGTGGTTAATGTCTGAGGAGGAAGGGAGGGAATGAGATGGGGAGGAATACATAAGGAACTTTATTTTTACTGCTTTATTTAAGACAATATGGGGCGGCGCTTGTGGCTCAGTGAGTAGGGCGCGGGTCCCATATGCCGGAGGTGTTGGGTTCAAACCCAGCCCCGGCCAAAAACCACAAAAAAAAAAACAAGATATGAAGCAAACAATGGCAAAATATAGCAGGTCCATGTATATTTATTATAGTACTCTCCAACTTTTTCTGTATGTTTGAGATATTTCAAAATAAAAATATTATATAAAAAAAAAAAAGAAAGAAAGCTGAGCACAGTGGTTTAGGCCTATAGGCTTAGCTACTCGGGAGCTGCTGAGGCAGAAGAAATGAGTCTAAGAAATGAGTCCAGGAGTCTAAGTCCAGTTTGGGGAACAGAGTAAGACTTCAATTCTAAAAGGGAAAAAAAACAACCACTCCTAGATTATAGAGGATAACATAGGAGAAAACTTAAAATGGCCTTGAGTATAGTGATGACTATCTAGATACAACACTGAAAGCACTTTCATGACAGAAAGAACTGACAAATGAGGCTTTATTAACATTAAAAACTTAAGCTCTGAAAGACAATGTTAATAGAATGAAAAGAAAAGCCACGGGCAGCACCTGTGGCTCAGTGAGTAGGGCGCCGGCCCCATATACCGAGGGTGGCGGGTTCAAACCCAGCCCCGGCCAAAACTGCAACAACAACAAAAAAAATAGCCGGGCGTTGTGGCGGGCGCCTGTAGTCCCAGCTGCTCGGGAGGCTGAGGCAGGAGAATCACGTAAGCCCAAGAGCTCAAGGTTGCTATGAGCCGTGTGACGCCACGGCACTCTACCGAGGGCTGTACAGTGAGACTCTGTCTCTACAAAAAAAAGAAAAAAAGAAAGAAAAGAAAAGCCACAGATTAGGGAAAAGTATTTGCAAAAACACACATCTGGTAAAGGACTGTTATCCAAAGGAAATGAACAACCCAATCTGAAAATGGGAAAAGACTTGAACACACAACTCATAAACGAAGGTATACACGTGGTAAGTAAGCACATAGATGCAAAACAACATGCATCATTGGGGATTTGCAAATTATTATAATAATGAAATACCACCACGTATTTATTAGAATGGCCCAAAAATACTTATGTCTACACAAAAACCCTCACATGATTGTTGATGGCAGCTTTCATTCATAATTACCAAAATTTGGAAGGAACCAACACATACTAAATTAGGTGAATTAAAAATAACCTCCAGTAGGGCGGCGCCTGTGGCTCAGTTAGTAAGGCGCCGGCCCCATATGCCGAGGGTGGCGGGTTCAAACCCAGCCCCGGCCAAACTGCAACCAAAAAATAGCTGGGCGTTGTGGCGGGCGCCTGTAGTCCCAGCTACTCGGGAGGCTGAGGCAGGAGAATCGCCTAAGCCTAGGAGTTGGAGGTTGCTGTGAGCTGTGTGAGGCCACGGCACTCTACCCGAGGGCCATAAAGTGAGACTCTGTCTCTACAAAAAAAAAAAAAAAAAAACCTCCAGTACATCCAACAATATATTATTGAGCATTAAATAAAAATTATCTATCAAGCCATAAAAAGACATGGATGAATGTTAAATCCATGTTACTATAATAAATGAAAGACTCCAGTATGAAATCACTACATATTGTATGATTCCAACTTTTGTGACATTCCAGAAAAGGCAAAGCTATAGAAACAATAAAAATATCAATGGTTGGGCGGTGCCTGTGGCTCAACGGGTAGGGCGCCGGTCCCATATGCCGGAGGTGGCGGGTTCAAGCCCAGCCCCGGCCAAAAAAAAAAAAATATATATCAATGGTTGCCAAGTATTAGGGAAAGAGGGTGATGAAAGGCAGAGCACACAGGACTTTTAGGACACTGAAACTATTCTCTATGATATCACATGAGATTACATGTTTGTTCAAACCTACAAAAAGCCCCATCAGAGTAAACTCTATGTGAAATACAGACATTGGGTGGTGAGGTGTCAACGTAGGTTCACTGATTGTAACAAATACAACAAACAGGAGTATTTCACTATGGTACAGGATTTCAACAGTGAGGAAGGCTATGCATGTGTGGGGACATGGGGCATTTGGGAACTCTGTAATTTTGCTGTAAACCTAAAACTTCTCTGAAAAATAAAGGTTATTAATTTAAAAAATAAAAAATAAAAAGGACTCAAAATCAATATTCTAAAATCTATTGCAATAAATCTGAAAAATAGCAAGTTAAAACCAAAGAGAATAGAAGAAAATATTAAAAGAGCATGAATTTTAGAAACAGGATACAAATCTATAATAGCAAAATTCAAAAGGCCAAAAATGAATTCACTGAAAAACCCTACCAAGACAAATCAAAAAACAAGAGGTACAAATGATCAATACAGTAATAAGTCTGCAAAATTTGGTTATATGGATAAAACTCATAAAAGTGACACATAAATAGAAAATCCAAGTAGTCCCATTTCCATTAAAGAAATTAAAATGGAGGGAGAAGGGAAGGAAGGGGAAAGGTTTGTTAAGAGGGACCACACCTATGGAGCATATTTCAAGGGTACAAGTCATATCTATCAAGTATAGAACATAAATGTCTTAACACAATAATTAAGTAAATGAGGCAAAAGCTGTATTAATTAGTTTGATGAAAGCACTCCAAAATGTATAAAAAAAAAAAAAATCAACACACTGTACCCTACCCAAGCATAAATGTATTCACGATCTATGTGTATATGACTTAATAAAAGCGAAAAAAAAATTTTCTAAATCCATTAAAGAAATTAAATACCTTATTTAAAACTTTCTCACTAGCAACCTCTAGACCCAGATGCCTTTACCAGTAAAATCTTGTAAGTATATAAGGAAAAAATAATAATTTTCACAAACTCTTCTAGAGAACAGTAAAACAGGGAAGATTTCCCTTTTTATATGAGACTAGTGTAACCAAACTATCACAATACAATCAGAACATTAGAAGTAAGAAATTACAGACCAGTTTCTCTTAAGAGCACAGATGCAAGATCCAAACACACACACACACACAGCACAAAAAATCCACTGATACATAAAAAGGTTAATGCATCACAACCAAGTTGGGCTTATTGTAGGAATGCAAAGATAGTTTAACATTTGAAAATAAATCAGTATAACTCAACACATTAACAAAGTAAAGAAGAAATACTATGAGTGTCCCAAAAGATCCAAATAAAGCATTTTATTAAAATTCAACAAGATTCTTGATTTTAAAAAGTATAATTAACAAGGTTGCTAGGTGTGAGGTCAATAAACAAAATTCAATTATTTTTCAAACTACCCAGGAAATCAATTAGAAAATGAAACTTAAACAATTCTAATTAAAATAACATCAAGAATATCACATACCTAGGAATAAATCTGCTATAGAGGTCCTCCACACTGTTTTGAAAACTACAAAACATTGTCTAGAGAAATTTATGAAGACTTAAATAAATAGAAGGATGTAACATGTCTATGGTTAGCTGACTCAGTGTTAAGACATCAATGATCTGCAAATTCCAGTATCAGTGCAATACTAATCCAAATTCCAGCAAGTTTGTTTGGTGTGTGTGTTTATAAGTAGAAATCAGAAAAGCTATTTTAAAATAATAGGAAAATACAAGGGGAAAAGGAAAGATGTGGCGAGGGAAGAAAAGGAGAGATGGGACACATGAGGAAAAGGGAAATGGAGGAGGAAATCAGAGCACATACACTACCACATTTCAAGACTCTGGTTTATAAACCAGAATTATCAAAGACAATGTGGAATGGCAAAGGGAGAGAAACAGACCAACAAAACAAGAGGCTAGAAACATACTCATACTTACAATGACATATGAAAATGTGGAACATTTTGGAAAAAAATTCCATGTAGAAATATTTCAAAGTTTTAATATATTTTCTGATCAACCATATCAATTACAACAGCAAGTAAATAATACTTCAGTTAAAATCTCTCGCCACTGTATAAAACAACTTCCAAAATTATTAGCAAATCTTTTATAAAATCTTAATCTCTTACCTCCCCAAAAGCTCCTCGACCAATCACCTTTAATATTTCAAAGTCTTCTCTATGTAATCTCATTTGTTTCACTTTGGAAGTAAATGGTTTAGCTGAAACAAAAGAGCACATCAATTATTTTCTTAATGAAATATGATACAAATTAGATATAAATAATAGCATTTCTTATATAAAAATTCAAATCATTAAGAATTAAGGCAAAGTATTTAAAAATTTCATTAAATAGATTAATTTCCCTAAGAAAATATACTTCTTTTTATTTCTTTTTTCTTTTTTGAGACAGAGTCTCACTATGTTGCCCTCGGTAGAGTGCGATGGCATCACAGCTCACAGCAACCTCAAATTCTTGAGCCCAACTGATTCTCTTGCTTCAGCCTCCCCAGTAGCTGGGACCACAGGCACCTGCCACCAATGCCCAGCTATTTTTTGGTTGCAATTGTCATTGCTGTTTAGTAGGCCTGGGGCAGGCTCAAACCTGACAGCTTTGGTGCATGTGACTGGTGCCCTACTCATGAGCTATGGGTGCCAAGCCAAGAAACATTTTTAAAACTCCAAATAATAAATAAAATAGTGCAAAGCAGGAGAGATATAAAAATGAAAGCAGTGTATGCTTAATGCTAATAAACATTCTACACGTGCTATCAATGCCATATATATACATACACATACTTTAACACAAAGGTCCAAGAAGTAAAAGTAGATTTCATGGCACCAGAGATCTCTTCAGCAAGTCCTATCATTCGTTTACTGTTTTAACATGCCTTTAACAAGAATCTGCACTCTAGAGAACAAGGTAGTGACGAGTAGAGTTTTTAAAAGGTACAACATGGTACTTTTCCTCAAGTTCTCGGTCTTCAGGAGAGACAGACCAGTATGCCTGCACACAGACATGCACAATATAACCATGTGATAAACTTTCTAAAACAGGTAAATATAAGATGCTTCAGGATCAACAAAACTGGAACGCAAAGTTTGTGAATAGAATACTTCACAAGCAAATGAATCAAACCTTGAGGATTACATACAATTTTTGTTTCTTTGCCTAAGTTTGACAGTGTAGACATTCCAGGCAGAGGGAACAATGTAAGCAAATAAAGAGAGGTAAGAAAGTGACTTTGGGATGATGATGATAAATAATCCATTGCTATAGAATTTTAAGAAGAAATGTAAAGAAATCAAGAGCTGGAAAATGGGAATGGCCTTGAATATCATGTAAGGAGTTTGGATGTAATCCTAGTAATAAATAGAGGATAAAGTAACACCTTCAAGTGACTAAATCAATTACATATTCTGCTGCCTCTAGGAGAAGTTTAAACCCATCTCCTCTTTTCTCCTCATGTCCTTTACTCTCACATAAAAAACAAAAAGTTGATAGAGGTGGCACCCGTAGGTCAGTGGGTAGGGCGCCGGCCACATACACCAAGGCTGGTGGGTTCAAACCCAACGCGGGCCAGCTAAACAACAATGACAACTACACCAAAATATAGCTCAGCATTGTGGTAGGCACCTGTAGTCCCAGCTACTTGGGAAATTTTATTTACAAGTGGACTATTCACAAAGGTGTAGGTGAGATATGAAAGAACCACAAGGAATAGTGCAGTAATCTGGGAATAGTGTCCTTCCCTTCCCAAACTTTTCTATACATGCATATTAGAAATACAAATGCTCTCAAATTACAACGGGGCTACATCCCAACAAACCCATCATAAACTGAAAACATCACAAGTCAAAAACCCACTTAACGTTGACAACAGACAGTCCCAATTTATTAAGACAGTTTAACTTAACAATATTTCGCCTTTACAATGGTTCAAAAGTGATTCACTATCAGTAACCCCATCCTAAGTCCTAAAAAGCTCTTAGACTTAAAACTGGGTCATGATAAAGTCATTGTAAAATCAAAAAAGTATTAAGTTGAACTGTTAAGTAGACAGTCTATATTTGGTAAAGGGTCGGTATAGAATACATATTTTAAAACAAAACAATATGCAGAACTCAGATAAGACTAGCTGCGAGATAGCTCTAGAAAATATAACACAGCAGCCTACAGCATAGCATTTAGCAAGTCTTGAAGTTTACCTTCTAATTCATTTTACTCTCCCTACCACATGCTGCTACCAAATAACCTGACACTCAAAGTATACGGGCTATGTCTGTGTTTCATTACTGACCCTAAAGACAAAACATTTCAGCACAACAACTACAGTTACTTATAATCCAATTTGGCTCTTAATAATTCTATATATACCTTCCTTTGGGTAAAAGGTAAGAAATCTAGGTATTTCAGTCCTCTGAAACTCTACTGCAAAATAAGAAAGAAAATATGTTTTAAAACCACAGTGACTGAACTATTCAGAAAAGCATACAACTGACAAGTGATCTTTTAGCCAAGGCACAAAGAAATGACAAATCTGTCAAAAAGTAAAATATTATCTTTCCAGACAATATATAGCCTAGAAGCACAAATAAATGAGAAAAGTAAAATCATGAATTAGGATTGAAGACTTTGTTATACAAGTTTTATGGAAGCCTATAGCATTAACATAATTAAAATAATAACTCTGTCCAGTCTTTACTAATGAAATCTTCTAGAATAAAAATTCCATTTCTTTGACACTACAAAACTACTCTATTGTCAGACATTCAATTATTGGTTTACATCACAAATTTCTTTAGAAGGCTCACAGTTTACTAATCATTTATTCAATTCACTTAATAAGTATCTTTGACTATCTGGTACATGGCAAGCATTGTACAAGATGCTAGAGGTACAAAGATGAATAAAACAGATCTTGCTTGTCTTCAAGTAATCTAGAAATACTGTGTTATTCCTGCATATGGAACTTTCAGTGTGGTTGAATACAAAATCGCTACTAAAAAGAAAATGTTCACATTACAAGAATCAGTGAAATGCAAAGTAGCTTAAAAAGAATGTTTTATAATTTATAAAACAAATGGCCAAAAATAAAAAATCTAGGAGGCGGAGCAAGATGGCAGCTGAGTAACAGCTTCCTTGCATCTGGGCACCGTGAGTCTGGGGAGATAGGATTCCAGGCATCTCTGGCTGGTGGGAACTGCCTATCATCACTCCTATGAGGATACAGGGAGTCAGCGAGACACTTCTGGACCCCAAGAGGAGGACTCAAACAGTGGAAAACCAGCAAGTGGTCGCGTGTGTTCAATCCGTCTAAACCCGCCCAGAACTTTCACAGGCACAAGAACTTAAAGAGCAAGAGGAAGTGAAAGGAAAATTAGGGCAAGGAAACAGATAAAAGAAATCACTCATGAGGAAGAATCAGCAGAAAACTCCAGGCAACATGAAGAACCAGTCCAGAACAACCCCGCCAAGGGACCATGAGGTAGCTACTGCAGAGGATTCCACCTATACAGAAATGTTAGGAATGACAGAAAGGGAATTTAGAATACACATGTTGAAAACAATGAAAGAAATGATGGAAACAATGAAGGAAACTGCTAATAAAGTGGAAAATAACCAAAAGGAAATCCAAAAACAGAATCAAATCAGAGATGAACGATATGAAGAATATAAAAAGGATATAGCAGAGCTGAAGGAAATGAAACGGTCAATCAGGGAACTTAAAGATGCAATGGAAAGTATCAGCAACAGGTTAGACCATGCAGAAGAAAGAATTTCAGAGGTAGAAGACAAAGTTTTTGAGATAACTCAGATAGTAAAAGAGGCAGAAAAGAAGAGAGAGAAAGCAGAACGTTCCCTGTCAGAATTATGGGACCTTATGAAGCGTTCCAACATACGAGTTATAGGAATTCCAGAAGGGGAAGAAGAATGCCCCAGAGGAATGGAAGCCATACTAGAGAATATTATAAAAGAAAATTTCCCAAACATCACCAAAGATTCTGACACACTGCTTTCAGAGGGATATCAGATCACAGGTCGCCTTAACTCTAACCGAGCTTCTCCAAGACACATTGTGATGAACCTGTCCAAAGTCAAGACAAAAGAAAAGATTCTGCAAGCTGCCAGGAGTAAGCGCCAGTTCACCTACAGGGGCAAATCCATCAGAGTGACCGCAGACTTCTCTAATGAAACTTTCCAAGCAAGAAGACAATGGTCATCTACCTTTAATCTACTTAAACAGAACAATTTCCAGCCCAGAATTCTGTACCCTGCTAAGCTAAGCTTCAAAATTGACGGAGAAATCAAATCATTTACGGATATACAAACATTGAGGAAATTCGCCACAACAAGACCAGCTCTACAGGAAATACTTCAACCTGTTCTGCACACTGACCACCACAATGGATCAGCAGCAAAGTAAGAACTCAGAAATTAAAGGACAGAACCAAACCTCCACACTGATGCAAAAGATAAAACTAAGCAATGGACTCTCACAAAATAAGACGAATAGAATACTACCACACTTATCAATTATCTCAATAAATGTTAATGGCTTGAATTCCCCACTGAAGAGACATAGATTGGGTGACTGGATTAAAAAACACAAGCCATCCATTTGCTGTCTGCAAGTAACAAACCTGGCTTCAAAAGACAAATTAAAGCTCCGAGTCAAGGGTTGGAAGACAATTTTTCAGGCAAATGGAATTCAGAAGAAAAGAGGAGTTGCAATCTTATTTTCAGATACATGTGGATTTAAAGCAACTAAAGTCAAAAAAGACAAAGATGGTCACTTTATATTGGTCAAGGGAAAAATACAACAAGAAGACATTTCAATTCTAAATATCTATGCACCCAATTTAAATGCTCCCAGATTCTTGAAACAGACCTTACTCAGTCTGAGCAATATGATATCTGATAATACCATCATAACAGGGGACCTTAACACTCCTCTTACAGAGCTGGACAGATCCTCTAAACAGAAATTAAACAAGGATACAAGAGACTTAAATGAGACCCTAGAACAACTGTGCTTGATAGACGCATATAGAACACTCCATCCCAAAGATAAAGAGTATACATTCTTCTCATCACCCCATGGAACATTCTCCAAAATTGATCATATCCTGGGACACAAAACAAATATCAACAGAATCAAAAGAATTGAAATTTTACCTTGTATCTTCTCAGACCATAAGGCAGTAAAGGTGGAACTCAACTCTAACAAAAATGCTCGACCCCACCCAAAGGCATGGAAATTAAACAATCTTCTGTTGAATAACAGATGGGTGCAGGAAGAAATAAAACAGGAAATCATTAACTTCCTTGAGCATAACAACAATGAAGACACAAGCTACCAAAACCTGTGGGATACTGCAAAAGCAGTTTTGAGAGGAAAATTCATCGCTTTAGATGCCTACATTCGAAAAACAGAAAGAGAGCACATCAACAATCTCACAAGAGATCTTATGGAATTGGAAAAAGAAGAACAATCTAAGCCTAAACTCAGTAGAAGAAAAGAAATATCCAAAATCAAATCAGAGATCAATGAAATTGAAAACAAAAGAATCATTCAGAAATTTACTGAATAAAGGAGTTGGTTTTTTGAAAAAATAAATAAAATAGATAAACCATTGGCCAGACTAACGAGGAATAGAAAAGTAAAATCTCTAGTAACCTCAATCAGAAATGATAAAGGGGAAATAACAACTGATCCCACAGACATACAAGAGATCATCTCTGAATACTACCAGAAACTCTATGCCCAGAAATTAGACAATGTGAAAGAAATGGATCAATATTTGGAATCACACCCTCTCCCTAGACTCAGCCAGGAAGAAATAGAGCTCCTGAACAGACCAATTTCAAGCACTGAGATCAAAGAAACAATAAAAAATCTTCCAACCAAAAAATGCCCTGGTCCAGATGGCTTCACTCCAGAATTCTATCAAACCTTCAAGGAAGAGCTTATTCCTGTACTGCAGAAATTATTCCAAAAAATTGAGGAAGAAGGAATCTTCCCCAACACATTCTATGAAGCAAACATCACCCTGATACCAAAACCAGGAAACGATCCAAACAAAAAGGAGAATTTCAGACCAATCTCACTCATGAACATAGACGCAAAAATTCTCAACAAAATCCTAGCCAATAGATTGCAGCTTATCATCAAAAAAGTCATTCATCATGATCAAGTAGGCTTCATCCCAGGGATGCAAGGCTGGTTTAACATACGCAAGTCTATAAACGTTATCCATCATATTAACAGAGGCAAAAATAACGATCACATGACCCTCTCAATAGATGCAGAAAAAGCATTTGATAAAATCCAGCATCCTTTTCTAATTAGAACACTGAAGAGTATAGGCATAGGTGGCACATTTCTAAAACTGATTGAAGCTATCTATGACTAACCCACAGCCAATATCTTACTGAATGGAGTAAAACTCAAAGCTTTTCCTCTTAGAACTGGAACCAGACAAGGTTGTCCTCTGTCACCTTTACTATTCAACATAGTGCTGGAAGTTCTAGCCAATACAATTAGGCAAGACAAGGAAATAAAGGGAATCCAAATGGGAGCAGAGGAGGTCAAACTCTCCCTCTTTGCTGACGACATGATCTTATACTTAGAGAACCCCAAAGACTCAACCACAAGACTCCTAGAAGTCATCAAAAAATACAGTAATGTTTCAGGATATAAAATCAATGTCCACAAGTCAGTAGCCTTGGTGTACACCAATAACAGTCAAGATGAGAAGCTAATTAAGGACACAACTCCCTTCACCATAGTCTCAAAAAAATGAAATACCTAGGAATATACCTAACGAAGGAGGTGAAGGACCTCTATAAAGAAAACTATGAAATCCTCAGAAAGGAAATAGCAGAGGATATTAACAAATGGAAGAACATACCATGCTCATGGATGGGAAGAATCAACATCGTTAAAATGTCTATACTTCCCAAAGCAATCTACCTATTCAATGCCATTCCTATCAAAATACCAACATCGTACTTTCAAGATTTGGAAAAAATGATTCTGCGTTTTGTATGGAACCGGAAAATACCCCGTATAGCTAAGGCACTTCTCTAACAAAAATAAAGCTAGGGGCATCAGCATACCAGATTTTAGTCTGTACTACAAAGCCATAGTGCTCAAGACAGCATGGTACTGGCACAAAAACAGAGACATAGACACTTGGAATCGAATTGAAAACCAAGAAATGAAACTAACATTTTACAACCACCTAATCTTTGATAAACCAAACAAGAACATACCTTGGGGGAAAGACTCCCTATTCAATAAATGGTGTTGGGAGAACTGGATGTCTACATGTAAAAGACTGAAACTGGACCCACACCTTTCCCCACTCACAAAAATTGATTCAAGATGGATAAAGGACTTAAACTTAAGGCATAGAAACAATAAAAATCCTCCAAGAAAGCATAGGAAAAACACTGGAAGATATTGGCCTGGGGAAAGACTTCATGAGGAAGACTGCCATGGCAATTGCAACAACAAAAATAAACAAATGGGACTTCATTAAACTGAAAAGCTTCTGTACAGCTAAGGAGACAATAACCAAAGCAAAGAGACAACCTACACAATGGGAAAGGATATTTGCATATTTTCAATCAGACAAAAGCTTGATAACCAGGATCTATACAGAACTCAAATTAATCCACATGAAAAAAGCCAACAATCCCTTATATCAATGGGCAAGAGACATGAATAGAACTCTCTCTAAAGATGACAGACGAATGGCTAACAAACACATGAAAAAATGTTCATCATCTCTATATATTAGAGAAATGCAAATCAAAACAACCCTGAGGTATCATCTAACCCCAGTGAGAATGGCCCACATCACAAAATCTCAAAACTGCAGATGCTGGCGTGGATGTGGAGAGAAGGGAACACTTTTGCACTGCTGGTGGGACTGCAAACTAGTACAACCTTTCTGGAAGGAAGTATGGAGAAACCTCAAAGCACTCAAGCTAGACCTCCCATTTGATCCTGCAATCCCATTACTGGGCATCTATCCAGAAGGAAAGAAATCCTTTTATCATAAGGACACTTGTACTAGACTGTTTATTGCAGCTCAATTTACAATTGCCAAAATGTGGAAACAGCCTAAATGCCCACCAACCCAGGAATGGATTAACAAGCTGTGGTATATGTATACCATGGAATACTATTCAGCCATTCAAAAAAATGGAGACTTTACATCCTTCGTATTAACCTGGATGGACGTGGAAGACATTATTCTTAGTAAAGCATCACAAGAATGGAGAAGCATGAATCCTATGTACTCAATTTTGATATGAGGACAATTAATGACAATTATGGTTATGGGGGGGGAACAGAAAGAGGGAAGGAGGGAGGGTGGTGGGTCCTTAGTGTGTGTCACACTTTATGGGGGCAAGACATGATTGCAAGAGGGACTTTACCTAACAATTGCAATCAGTGTAACCTGGCTTATTGTACCCTCAATGAATCCCCAACAATAAAAAAAAAAAAAAAAATCTAAAACCACCATTTGTCGACAATAATATGAATAACAAGTATCCTAATACAGTGCTGGAGGGACTGTTAATTGACTGTAATTTCTGGGAATATTTTTCATTGTCTAAATGTGGTATGTGTAAACGGACTGTGTTAGGTGGCTATTTTTGTATACTTTGAAAACCATATTTGGTTGTAGTATTTTTTTTTTTTTGAAGTTTTTGGCAGGGGCTGGGTTTGAACCCGCCACCTCCGGCATATGGGGCCGGCACCCTACTCTGTTGAGCCACAGGCACCGCCAAGTTGTATTTTTTTTAATACAAAGCTGAGACAGCTTTGCTTTGATTTTATTCAGAAATTTTCATAAACAAAGTTTGACTACAATTACCTTTTTTCTATAATATCTTCATCTGATAAACTGACCTCATTAAACGTATTAAGTAGTTTTTTCTCCTTTGCTAATCTCTAAAACAAAAGCATTCTAGGTTTTCTAAAGATCTCAATTTTAAAAGACAACATAGGAAACTATGACTTAAAAGATCTGTTAAAACTTATGAAAACATCTAGCACATGTATCTTTTCAATGGACTTTTGATCATTGGTTTCTTCATGTTACTGTTGTTTTCATGTTTTCAGTATGTCAATTATGTAGACAACTATTTCAATTATATTTTCTATGAATGTATACATTTCATCAAAATTCAAATGAATTGGAATAAAGTAACTCATGATATACTTTTGTTTTTAAAACCCTACCACATAGGTCGGCGCCTGTGGCTCAAGGAGTAGGGCGCCGGTCCCATATGCCGGAGGTGGCGGGTTCAAACCTAGCCCCGGCCAAAAAAAAAAAAAAAAACCTACCACATAGAAGTTCTGTAGGTTGACCACCGAAGGGACTGTAAAAAACTGGTCAACCTAAGGAATCAGGCCTCCTGTACCAATATGTACATGTGGTGCATGTCAGGTCTGTGAAAATGAGGGCAACTTAAAAAGGTAGTCAGGTGTCAACTATGGAGGTCCCAGCATATATGGATAGGTTTGATGCCATTTTAATTGCTAAAATTATTCATCTGGATCTATTTTCATTGTTTTTGCCAAGCAGTATTGCTAGAAGTTTACATATTTTGCAAATATATATTGTTAAGATTTGTTGGTTCTTTCCAAATTTCTGTGTATTGTTTTTTCTATTTAAGTTCTCATTTGAATTTATGTAAAAAATATCAGAAAAAGAAAGTAGAACCCAATATTTTTTATAAAACACAAATTTATATCAAGATTTTTTCAACAGCTTACAAGCAGACTTTTCCCTTTGTTAAAAAATGAATATGAAACTATATGTTAAAGATGTTTCTATAATAATATCTTACATTTATGTAACACTTAATTTTGAAAGTGTTTTCATATATCATTTCATTAATCCTCACAACAGACCTGAGAGGTAGGTACAGCAGGTATTATTATCCTCATTTCAAGATAAGGAAATTGAGGCAAAGAGAGGTTAAGTGACTTGCCCAGGATCACACAGCTGGTAAGAGGCAGAGCTGGGACCCGAAATCAAGTTTTTTGGCTCCTTTCCCAGTACTCTTTCCACTATAACTACTGCCTCCAGTCGTGAACAATGAACTGTGTATCAAAATCAAAAGCTTATTGAAATTCATTTCAGTGATATGTTAACAGTAAAGTTAAATGAGAAATACAAGAAAAGTAGGTCTGATGGTTTTACTTGACAGAATAAAATTGGTGCAAAACCACTTTTGTCTAATTATTTGTAACCTTTGGGTTCAAATATATAATATACAATATTTACTGCATTTTCCTGTTTGTTTCTTTGTAAATACAATGCTTTAAAACACATTATAAAGCACCACAGTGAAAATAGTCTATAGGTAAAAGTACAGAAGAAGTAGGAAAATCCTACCCATACCACAACTAAGTAGAGCCTAATACTAAGCTCCTTCTTCCCCCAAACAATTAAGTTACCCAATTTGATACTAGACAAATGAGACATTAGGGCAAAAGCCATTCAGTGAATAGAGATAAAAGGGGGACATATTAATTAATTTGTAAAAGTTCAACTAACCAGGACATGATTATAAACATATATGCACCCAATAACATAACCTCAAAATACATAAAACCAAAATTTACAAGGAACAAACTCACTGTTAAAGATTTTACTACATCTTTCTCAGTAACTGATGCTCAAATGAACAACAACAACAACAAAAAAAATCAGTGTATTTGAGTTATATATTTTATATATATATACATACGTATATGGAGTGATATGTATTATCACTCCACTTAATACTTGGAGAATATTTTCAAACACAAACTGAATCTCTACAAATTTTGATAACAAGCCAAGACATAAAACTACCTTCAACAAAATCCTCTAACAACTTATAGGATATAGCCTAAACTAGTCTAGTCTTTATTTAAAAAGAAAATAGAGTCCTCAATATTTACATTAGGAAAGAAGGCAGGATACAAATTAAAGTGTTACACATATGCATAAAACATTAGACTGAAAGAAGTATAAGAAAACAAAAATGTAAGGGAATATAATTATTTGATTTGAAAATAAGCACAAAATATGAAGGTTTAGGTCAGGCACAGTGGCTTACACCTGTAATCCCAGCACTTTGAGAAGCAGAGGTGGGAGGATTGCTTTAGCCCAGAGTTTTTGAGGCTGCAGTGTGCCACAATCACACCACTGCACTCTAGCCTGGGTGACAGAATGAGACCCTGTCTAGAAAATAAAGAAAAAGAATGAAGAAAAAGAAGAAAGACTTAACAAGGCCAAAAAATGACTTCTTAAAAAGATTAATAAAATCAAACTGAGGGTGGCGCCTGTGGCTCAGTGAGTTGGGCCCAGGCCCCATATACCAAGGGTGGTGGGTTTGAACCCGGCCCTGGCCAAACTGCAACAAAAAATAGCTGGGCATTGTGGCGGGCACCTGTAGTCCCATCTACTTGGGAGGCTAAGGCAAGAGAATCGCCTAAGCCCAAGAGCTGGAGGTTGCTATGAGCTGTGACACCATGGCACTCTACTGAGGGCAACAAAGTGAGACTGTCTCTAAAAAACAAACAAACAAAATCAAACAGTGAATTAAAAAACAATACTGGAAATGAGAAATTAAGATAAAACTTCAGGTGCTACTGAGATTAAACAGATAGTAAGAGAATATCATAAACAACTTGTGTGCATAAATTTGAAAATGTAGAAATAAATTCCTAAAATTTTTTTAAAAATTAAAAACTTTACCCTATAAGTTGAATTTGCAGTTTAAAATCTTCTGCAAAAACAACAATCCTAAACAGCATTATAAATTCAAACACATAACAAAACCCACACATATACACACCTTATACACACACTGAAGGTGTGTGATGGAATAAAGTAACCTGTAATTTAGTTCCTCCCAAGGCTAACTCGGAAGTCTAGAAAAATGGCCACACTCAGTGGTTCATATCTATAATCCCAGAAATCCAGGAGGCTGAGAAGGGAGGATCACCTGAACCCCAGAGTTTGAGGCCACAGTGAACAGTAACTGTGCCACTGCACTCCAGCCTGGGTTACAGAACAAAATGCAGGTAAAAGACTGCTGCAGAGCTGACATCTCAAATCATAACTATTGATTATCCTAGTTTATAATAAAAATGAACAAGGAACAATAACAATCAAATAACTAAACAATAACAAGGATATATAGTTATCTTGTCGTATTACAATTGAAAGAACCAGACCAGTGACACCTTGAGAATTAAGTTTCGCTTTCCCTGCCATTTTACTATTTCACTCAATAAGTTTCACTTTCCAGACAAGCCCAGGCAATTCCCCAAAATCATGAGACAACCACCCACCAACCAGGGACCCCCACCTAACCAATCCAGAAGCGCCCCCTTTGTTTCAAGCTGTGCACGCCCACCCGCTGCACCATACTATAAGAACCCCCTGCTCCAGAGCTCGAAGCTCCTGGCTTGGATCCATTGCAGCGGAGCCCCCAGGAGCCCAACCTCGAGCTTGCAATAAAAGGCTCTTTTGCTTTTGCATCGGACTCAGCTCCTCTGTAATCTTTGTGGGATTTGGGATCTGAGCACAACACGATACTCTAAATAGTGCAAAGAAAATGAATGAAAACAAAGCTAAGGGTTATATAAATTATTGAACACTCCATTCTTAGTTTCTAGGACAAATTAAAAGATGCCTTAAAATGTTGAGAGAGTTCAGAAATTCAATAATAGAACCAGAAGATCTGCATATAAATTACTTATAGTCCTTACTTCTATAATGCATTTGAAAAAACTGATTATATATCCAACTTATTCCCGTAAAAGTTCATTAGGAATATTTAACCAAAATGCATTAAACAAAGATAAGATTTTAAAAATTATGCATTCTATCCACCAAAAGTCCATTTTGGGTGCTCTTATGATTAAAATAATTTAGAACATAAAAAAACAAATTGCAAAAACCTTTATCTTCATTAAAACAATTGAAAGAGCAGGTGGGGTGGCAAACTAGAGACATCTCCTCAGCAGCCACTCACAGTTAGACTGGGGAAAGAGGACTCCAGTCACATCTGGCTGGAGTGTCCTGCTCAGAAACATCACTCTGGAGGCACAGTGAGACAGCAAGGGACTCTAGGAGCCAAGGAGGAGGTAAGGCGTAGTGGACAACCAGTACAGAAGGAGAGTGCCTTGGGTGTGGGCAGACACCTACTGGGCCTCAGGACTAGAGACAAGGAAGGAATATCCTGCAACTTTTTTGGAATTAGGTGCTCAATGGAACAGTCTTGGGAGGGCTTAACTGAACTTGAACAGCAACCAGTGGTCAGGATTGAACCACTGAGCAGGGCAGAATGTCCATCAATTTGGCAGCTATCAGGGCACCACTATTGTAGGAGGGCTACTCAGAAGGAAGATCTGCAGGGTCCCTGCACCTGGCGAGCCCTGGCACATCTCCTGAACTGCATCAACAAACCTTGGTGTGAGTCGGGCAGCTCCCACACCCCCAGGAAAGCCACTTTGTGGCCAAAGGACACTGTTTGTAAGGTCAAGGCATATCTCCTAAAAAGTCTAGCAAGAACTTCAGCCTCCCAATCATGCAGGGATTGAATGCTAAGGAAAGGACCAAGCCCTGATTCAGGACATATAAATGAGGAAGACAGGGCCCAGTCTCCTCAGCAACTAGATAGTGACTTCTGGCCTCCATCTTATACAACAGAACCATCCTCCGTGTTTTGCATCTAAAGCCAGAGCGCCACCTGGTGTCCAGGCAATATACTGCAAAAGTATATTTTGTAAATTTTTCTTTAGTGTTTTTTCATTTTTTGTTTTGTTACAGTTTGTTTTTTTTTCCATCAATTTCAAGGGCTTAGACAATTTTGCTTAGATATATACAGAATATACCATCCCAACGGTAATGAATATACATACGTTCTTGTCATCAGCCCAGGGATCTCCTTCCAAAATCATATTCAAGGACACAAATCAAACCTCAAAAAAATTAAAAGAATTGAATATGTACCTTGCATCTTTTTAGACCACAAGGCAATAAACGTGGAACGCCAACAAAAATTTTCATCTCCACACAAAGGTGTGGAAACTAAACCTTATGCTGAATGACAGGTCAAGAAAGAGATAAAGGAATAAATTATTAGATTCCTTGAACATGACAACAATGAAGCCACAAGCTACCAAAATCTATGGGATACTGCAAAACCAGCAGTAAAGGGGACATTTATTGCATTACATGCCTACATCCAAAAAACAGAAAGAGAACACATCAACAACCTCAGGTGCTAAGAAAAGCACATTAAGAAAAATGGAATAGGAAGAGCAATCCAATCCCAAACCCAGCAGAAGAAAATAACCAAAATTAAATGAGAAATAAATGAAATTGAAAACAAAATCATTCAGAAAATAAATAAAACAAAATGTTGGTTCTCTGAAAAGATAAAAATCAATAACCTTTGGTCAGATTAACTGAAAATAGAAAAGTAAGACCTCTAATAACCTCAATCAGAAATGAAAAAGGGGAAATAACAGATACCACAGAGATACAAGAGATTATTATCTCTGACTACTACAAAACAGTCTATGCCAGAAATTAGATGATGATTAAATTGGTGGAAATAGACCAATACTTGAAATCACACAATTTTCCTAGACTCAACAATGAAGAAACACATCTCTTGAACAGACCAATACCAAGCTCTGAGATTGAACAAACAACTAAAAAGCTCCCAAAAAATAAAAAGCCATGGACTAGACTTCACAATGAAATTTTATCAAACCTTCAAAGATGAGCTTGTACCTATGCTGCAGAACCTATTCCAAAATATTGAAATAGAAGAAACCTTCCCCAACATGTTCTATAAAGCAAACATCATCTTGATACCAAAACCAGGAAAGGACCCAACTACAGAAGAGAAACTAAAATTTCACTAATGAATATCAATACAAAAATACTCAATAAAATCCTAGCAAACAGATTACAACCGCACATTAAAAAAAAATTACACATCACAATCAAGTAGGCTTTATCCCAGGGTTGGAAGATTAAACATACACAAATCCATAAATGTTAATTCACCATATCAAAGGAAACAAAGACCATAATGATCCTCTCAAAAGATGCAGAAAAGGCATTTGAAAAATTCAGCATCCTTTTCAACAAGAACATTTAAGAAAACAGGCACAGATGGCACATTTCTTAAGCTGACTGAAGTCATCTATGACAAACCCACAGCCAATATCATACTGAATGGAATCAATCTGAAAGCTTTTCCACTTAGAACTGGACCCAGACAAGAATGTGCACTATCACCACTACTATTCAACATAGTTCCGTAAGTTCTAGCCAATGCAATTAGGAAAGAGAAGGATATAAAGGGCATCCAAATGGGGTCAGAGGGGTCAAACTCTCACTGTTGGTGGATGAGGTAATCTTTTTTTTTTTTGAGAAAAAAATCTCACTCTGCCACCCTGGATAGAGTGCCACGGCATCATCAGAGCTCATAGCAACCTCAAACTCTTGGGCTCAGCCAATCCTCTTGCCTCAGCCTCCCAAGTACCTGGGACTACAGGTGCCTGCCACAACACCAGGCTAATTTTTCACTTTCAGTAGAGACAGGGTCCTACTCCTGCTCAGGCTGGTCTCAATTCAAACTCCTGAGCTCAAGCAGTCCACCCACCTCAGCCTTCCACAGTGCTGGGATTACAGGCATAAGCCACTGTACCCAGCCCAATGATATGATCTTATACTTAGAAAGCCCCACAGACTCAACTATAAGAGTCCTAGAAGCATCAAGAAATACAGTAAAGTCTCAGGGTGTAAAATCAGTAGGCTTTGTATATGCCAATAACAGCCAAGAGGAGAAGCAAATTAAGGACACAATTCCCTTCACAGTAGCTTCAAAGAAAACGAAATACCTAGAAATATACCTAAAAAAGGTGAAGGATCTCTACAAAGAGAATTATGAAACCTTAAGAAAAGAAATATCAGAAGACACTAACAAATAGAAGAACATACCATGCTACTGCCTGGGAAGTATCAACATTGTTAAAATGACTATACTACTCAAAGCTATCTACAGATTTAATGTAATCCCCATTAAAATACCAACATTATACTTTGAAGAACTAGAAAAAAACAGTTTTTCATTCATATAGAACCAGAAGAAAACTGGTATACGCAAGGCAATTCTTAGTAATAAAAACAAAGCCGTAAGCATCACTCTACCAGACTTCAGGAAATATTACAAGTCCACAGTCATCAAAACAGCATGGTGTTGGCACAAAAATAGAGACATAGACATATACAAGAAAATGAAAAACCAAGAGATGAAACCAGTCCCTTATCACCATCTAATCTTCGATAAGCCAAACAAAAGCATACACTGGGGAAAAGAATTCCTATTCAATAAATGGTGCTGGGAAAACTGCATAACCACATGTAAAAAACTAAAATCGGACCCACAACTTCTACCACATAAAAAATTTGACTCAAGATGGATAAAAGATTTAAATCTAGACATGAAATGATGAAAATCCTAGAAGAAAGTATGGGGCAGACTCTTAATGATGTCAGCTTGGGGAAAAGGTTTATGAAGACTTCACTGGCAATCGCCAACAAAAATAAATAAATAGGACTTAATTAAGCTGAAAAGCTTCTGCACAGCTAAGGACACAACAATTAAAGCAAAAAGACAACAGCAAAAAGACAACCTTCAGAATGGGAAAAGATAGCTAGAATAGGTTTGATAGCTAGCATCAACAGAGAACTCAAATTAATCAACAAAAAAGAACAAACAATCCCATCAATCATTAGGCAGGAGACATGAACAGAACCTTCTCTGAAGGAGAGAGATGAAAGGCTAACAAACATATAAAAAAATGCTTACAGTCCCTAATCAGATAAATGCGAATCAAAACTACCCTGAGATATCATCTAACCCTAGTCAGAATAGCCAACATCACAAAGTCCTAAAGCTGCAGATGTGCAAACTAGGACGGTCTCTTTGGAAAGAAGTATATAGAATCCTCAAAGAACTCAAATTAGACCTTCTATATGATCTCACAATCACATTATTAAGGCATCTACCCAAAAGAAAAAAAAAACATTTTATCATAAGGACATCTGCACTAGTCTGTTGATCACAGCTCAATTTACAATCACCAAGAGGCGGAAACAACCTAAGTGCCCATCGACCCAGGAATGGATTAATAAACTGTGGTGTATAAATATACCATGGAATACTATTTAGTCATACAAAAAGATGGAGACTTCACATCTTTTGTTTTAGCCTGGGATGGAGTTGAAACACATTCTTCTTAGTAAAGTATCACAAGAATGGAAAAGTATCCAATGTACTCGATACTAATATGAAGCCAGTAGATGAACTAATACATGCCCACACAACAGAAAAACTCAATTCAAGTTGGGGGGAGGAGGAGGAGGAAGGGGGGAAAACAGGAAGGGGGGATTAGTGTGCTCCCACCTAACGGCCATACATCATAAGGGTATATGGCACACCTCCTGGGTGCAGGACACAATTATAACAACTTTACCTAAGAAATGCAAACAGTGTAACCTAATCATTTGTACCCTCATATTAGTCTGAAATTTAAAAAAAAAAATGAAAAAGATTTAATAGTCACTACCCTACTGCTCTTGACAAAAATCAAGGCCATATAAGGGATCAATTTGGTCTGCTATACTGATAGATAAATGACATACTATTCTGTATAGTTCCTATTAGTAACATTTCACAAAGCACTACACCATCTAATGATTACCCTTGATTTTCTTCAGTGCTATACAATTAAATGCCTTTACTTGTGGCACATTATCTTCTGAGGTATCTGCCATTCCACTTCTCCCTTCCCTTTCTCAGTTCAAGTATGTACTGTAAGGCCCCACTTCACTAGCCAGAGTCAAGTGAACCAGTATGGAAATCTAACCTAAACTGGGGGCAAATAGTTTAAAACTCTACTCAGAAAGAGGTAATCTCTGCAGACGATTATAAGAATTAACATACAAACTCAGTATGCGCTGGGGCAAAGATTCTACCATGAGACTTAAAAGCAATAGAAAAAAATCACTTCTGCAGAAAGAAAGAGAAAAATAAAGCATGTCCATAGAGTGAAGCAGAGACAATGACAAAAGCAAGTGTTCTGCTAGCTCTCTTACTCCAGGCTCCAGTGATTCCTGACATTTGACTGCATTCCTACCTTAGATTCCCTGAACATTCGTGATCTTTATAGTAAAAATCTAGCTTTTTGCTTACAACTAAACAAAATTAGCTTCCAAACTAATACAAAATTTAGTTATCATAAAATTCCTTAAGGTACATAATTATAAATCTGCATTTATTATGAGGCCTAAAGATACTATCTGACTTCCCTGCCAAAATATGAGTAGGAAGTCACAGTATCACTATGCCAGAGCTGGCTCAATGAAGGACACACCAAAACAGAAGTATCAGTAATCATTTTATGAAAATTCTGACATCCTGTCCCACCTTCAAAAATGTGATGTAAAAAAAATAAAAAAGATCCTTTAATCGTTATCTAAATGTACTCCATTTTTAAGAGTTCAAGTTTACGAAGTACAGCTTTCTAGGCAAGAAACTGATTTAGTACAAAGGACAAACTTTTTATGTGATAATAATGATCTTAGTAGGTATCATTTTAGTGGGAACCCAGGGGTCTCAAACTGCGGCCTGCAGTCCACATGAAGCGGTGTGATTGTATTTGTTCCTGTTTTGTTTTTTTACTTCAAAATAAGATATGTGCAGTGTGCATAGGAATTTGTTCATAGTTTTTTTTTTTTTTAAATATAGTCCGGCCCTCCAATGGTCTAAGGGACAGGGAACTGGCCCCCTGTTTAAAAAGTTTGAGGACCCGAGTCTAAAACCAAGTAAGATACTAAAAACTTCCCATTTTATAGAAAGGAAGAAAACAGGTTTAGAAAGATCATAGAAATTGCTGAGAATTACCTACCTAACGAGTGGCACAGAGAGGATTCAAATTCAGATCTGTCAAGCTCCCAAAACCTTTCTAATATAAGAAGTTGCTTCTTTATTTCCAAAAGCTTTAAAATAAACATAGGTGCTGGTTCGGCGCCCATAGCACAATGGTTATGGTGCCAGCCACATACACCGAGGGAGTCAGGTTCAAATCTGGCCCCAAAAATAGCCGTTCATTGTGGCGGATGCCTGTATTTCCAGCTACCGGGGAGGCTGAGGCAAGAGAATTGCTTAAGGCCAAGAGTTGGAGGTTGCTGTGAGCTGTGATGCCACAGCACTCAACCAAAGGCAACAAAGAAAGACTGTCTCAAAAAAATAAAATAAAATAAATAATTTAAGACTCTTCCCAAGAAAAAGCACATTCACCTCAAATTTTACACATACATCATGTAAAATATCATTACAAATCATAAACTAAGAAATCATGTTCTAAAAAGATACTAAGTATAAAGACTTGTGTATTTCAGTACTGACTATTAAGTAAATTTAAACCAAATTATATACCAGAGAAAATATCACCTAGTTTAAAAAAAAAAAAAAAAGCCTTATAAGCCCTAGGATATCTGGAGAATGTCATTTTCCACAGTCCCAGAATCAATAAATTCTACTTCCTATGACACACTACAAGAACAAGAAATTAGGATATAGTGTTCTAATTATAGGGTGAACTTTAAATATACTGCACAGATTTAAAACATAACTCACCCAAACATTAATCTAACACCTTCCCATTACAATAAATTAAAAAAAAAAACTCACAACTTTAAGAACAAAGAGTTAAAAAAGGTAACAAATTGGCTACTGTGTTCTATAGATTTTTAGCAACTTTCATGAAATTGCTTTCTTAAAAAGAGAAGCTTTTTAAAAAAATGATTTATATAATACAGTGGTTAAATGTGTAGGCCTTGGTATCAGACAGCTCTGAGGTCCATGTATTAGTCTGACTGGCCCTTTGTAGCTGTGAGAACTTGAAAAGTTATTTAAACAAAAAGGCTCAATTTACTGATCTGTATAGGTAACTATACCTCATAATTCTGGCAGGGTCATGAGGATTTAATAAAACAGCTCACACAAAGTAGTAAGTAAAGCACAAAGGACATAATGATTCAAAAATTATCAGCTAATACTGTAATTAGAACATTCAGTGCCACTTTTTGATCTTAGTTATACCACCTTTCTAGACCCCAGTTTCTCCTTCACTCTGAAACTAGAAATCCTAATACTTAAGTGTGAGAATGAAACATTTTTAAGCAGAATCCTTTCTTGTAAGGATCTCGAAACATGTATAATAAAACTCTGATGATCCAAAGAAGGTCCTTCGGGCTCTAAAACTTCTAAGCATTCAAGGGACAAGAAAATGCTTAATAGCCCAAGGAAAATGACATCTCCTCAATAGGAAAAAATAAGAAAAAAATTCCTCATGAAATCAGGGGATAATGTCTGTTTATTCACTACCTTAAACCCTATTACTTTGTAAGTCATTTTTAAGTAAATAAATATGGTGGTGTGTGGCAGATTGCCATTATTCCCTTCTTTCTCACTGACAGATCCCAGATTTTTTTGTAGTGGCGATTTGCTTTGCCTTGGATGATGAATTGTAATTGGCACATGCCAGTCATGGCAATCCCTTTCTCCTTTTACCATTTTTTGGTCAGACGTATGTGTGAGACTTGCTTTATATCTTTCCACCAATGATATAAAGAGCCTTAGGGTTTCTGGGAAAGATCTTCTTCCTAATAAATGAATCAGAACAAAAAAGAAAAAGCTCTTTGCCAAACACTCCCTTTCTTTCCACTCAAAACATTACTATGATGATGTGTTCTTTGAGGAACTGCCTTACAATCATGAGGAAAAATAAACAAGAGAGCTTCCAGAGACCTGCCAGTCCAACCCACTGATTTTGCTGAGCCAACCCTGGGATTGCCTGCTTCAAGACTTCTCGTTTAGTAATAAATGTCCTTGTGTTTTAAGCCGCTGTTAATTGCGTTGTCTTTTACTTACAGCCAAGCATGTGTTGTTATAAATATTAAACACAATTCAAAATATAATTCTATCCAGTGACAGACAAACTTCTCTGGAAATTTTGCCAAGTTTATCACCAATGATTTATCTCTGCATTTATAAACCAAAACTGTACACATTTGTGGCACTTTTGTAGCTTCTCCTCAATTAGCCTATCAAAATAGGACTCATCATTTTCAGATTCATTCCATTTAGCATATTTGGCATTTTATATTCTCTCCTATATATTTTTTTTTAAAAAGCATAGGCATAATCCCCATTCTATCTCTACATTTAAGTTACCTTGGAGAAACCAAACTAAACTATAAGAATTTTTTTAAACCAGCACGAAAATAAAAATTTTAAGCCAGGCACAAAATAACATTAACAGTAGTAATACTAATAATAACCAGTTACCAAAAACTTAGTAAGTGCCAAGTCCTGTTTAAATGCTTTTTACATATGCCATTTTGTCCAAGTCTCACAAGAAGGTCTGAGGACAGGTACCACCATTATTAGCTTCATTTTAGATAAGAACACAAGAGAATTTAAGTTACATGATCTGAACAGTTATTTTTTCAGATTTAAAATTAATTTTTGATAATTCTGCTGGCCTTTAAATACTCAAATAAATGAAGAAACTGGGATTCAAACCCAGATCTCTTTAGCGGGAGATCAGAAAAGGCAGGAAAATGTTGTATTTTTTTTTTTTTTTTAGGGAATGCATAATAAAAGAAGTAAAATTTAACATGTCAAAAGAAGGATATAAAATTAGAAAAGAAAACTTAGTCACCTAGTATATCAGATGAAGTCTGCTACTATTAAGAAAATAATTTATATATTTTTATAAAATATTTTGTTGCCATAAGGTCCTTTAGCCAGTAATTCACATTTAGTATTGAATGATATAAGTAATTCATGAATGATATTCCTACTGATATCCAATTCAGTTCTAAATAGTAACTTATATAGACATAACAGAATACATAATTCTATAAAATAAATTCACTTTGGGAACCGAATGATTACTTACAACTTAGGCTCTATTATAAGCCTGTGTAAGGAAAGAAGAATATTATTACATTTTAATGTTTTAGAAACGTCTGCTGGTCCTTAACTTGTTTTACAAATGTACAATGTGATTCACATCATCCAACATGCATGCAATTCACATAGATGCTATCAGACAAAAGTTGTAAGTTATCTTTTAATGAATAGCTGCCTATCTAGCTGATAGGCAGAAGAATCTTATACCAACCATATAATAGCATTTACTGACCATTTACTATGTTCCAGACACTACGGCTTGTACTGGGTACTTAATCAAGTATTTTAAAACTGAAAAATTATAGGTAAAATGTCTCAAATCTGTTTGGAAAGTTATTTTAAGTTTGCCTTAAAAGAAACCCAAATATGATATTTGATTGACATTAACAGCTGTTTCTAAAGTTCAGGTGCAAGAGAAAATGTAGAATAATCAAGACGATTTTTTAAAACATGGGTGTTTTTATTGGAACATAACCCCATACATCTGTTTACGTACTGTTCTTGTTTGCTTTCATGATACAAGAGTTGAGGAGAATAGGTCACACACAAACTGTACAGTCCACAAAAGCTAAAACATATGCTGTGTACTTTACAGAAAAAGTCTGCCAACCACATATTAGCCTCTTTCTCAGTATCACAGACTCTTCTATTCACTATAACTTATTAGTTCTGATGTTTTCAAAACAAAATGGTGTGATGTTGGAAAAGAGACATGCCTATTTATCATATTTATATTTTTATAAAATAAAAAAAAGAGTATGGTATTGGAAAAGAGACATACTAATATAGGAGTTACCAAACTTTTTCTGTAAAGGCCAGAGCAAATATTTTAGGCTTTGTGAGCTATGCCAGCTCTTCAACTCAACTCTCATATCGTGAAAGCAAACAAAAATAATATGTACGCTCGATGCCTGTGGCTCAAACAGCTAAGGCGCCAGCCACATACACCTGAGCTGGCGGGTTCGAATCCAGCCCAGGCCCACCAAACAACAATGACGGCTGCAACCAAAAAATAGTGGGGCGTTGTGGCTGGCGCCTGTAGTCCCAGCTACTTGGGAGGGGGAGGCAGGAGAATCGCTTGCGCCCAGGAGTTGGAGGTTGCTGTGAGCTGTGATGCCTCAGCACTCTACCTAGGGTGACAGCTTGAGGCTCTGTCTCAGAAAAAAAAAAGAATATGTAAAGAAATAGGAAGGACTATTTTCCAATAAATCCTTATTCACAAAACAAGCAGGGAACCAGATTTGTCCCATGTGTCAACCTGTTGACCCTCGAACCAAAAGAACAATAAAATAGAAATGGACCGGATACAGGTCTAACAATGTACAAAAATTTAGTGTAAAACCGGCATTTTAAATCAACAGGGAAAAGATGAGCTACTTGGAAAAAATATTTTTTGGACCCACAATTCACACAACTCAAAAAATAATACCATAAAGAAAAAAATTTTTTAAAAAATGTAGTGATACTTGGGAGAAAATAATAGCACATATTCATGGCTTTTTAGCAAAACACAGCCTTACGGCCAGAAGCCATAAAAGAAAAAAAGATTTATCTACACAAAACCTTAAATCTTCCATAGGGCAAAAGACAACATGAATGAAGTTAAAGAAAAACAAAACAAACTAGAGAGACGCCATCTTCCAGCAATTCACCAAAATGACAAACACAAAGGGAAAGAGAGGCACCCGATACATGTTCTCTAGGCCTTTTAGAAAACATGGAGTTGTTCCTTTGGCCACATATATGCGCATCTATAAGAAAGGTGATATTGTAGACATCAAGGGAATGGGTACTGTTCAAAAAGGCATGCCACACAAATGTTACCATGGCAAAACTGGAAGAGTTTACAATGCTACCCAGCATGCTGTTGGCATTGTTGTAAACAAACAAGTTAAGGGCAAGATCCTCGCGAAGAGGATTAATGTTCGTATTCAGCATATTAAGCACTCTTAAGAGCCGAGATAGCTTCCTGAAACGTGTGAAGGAAAATGATCAGAAAAAGAAGGAAGCCAAAGAGAAAGGTACCTGGGTTCAACTGAAGCGCCAGCCTGCGCCAGCCTGAGCTCCTGGAACCCATTCCCTATGAATTCATGGCATAATAAGCATATAACATAGCACACAGGAGTACTAGTGAACCCATGTTTTTAGGAGCAAGAACCTATTTATTCCCCATGAGCTCATGGCATAATATGTGTACAGCAGGGGCACACAAGATAACCAGTAGTCCCCATGTAACAGTGATACAAGGTGCTGGGACCTATTTCCCACGAATTCAAAAGTCAGTCAACACTTTGTCACATTAAATGGCAAGGTGCCTCCCTGAGCTGCTGGAACCTCTTCCCCTATGAATTCATGGCATGGTAGATACAAATAATAGCATAAAAATGTTTCTTGTTCATTCACTACAAGTGTGGGTTTTTTTTCCCCCCAAAGAAGTATTAAAGCAAATTTTAATGTGTCCTAAAAAAAAAAAAAACTAGAAAAATGTATTTGTAACATACAACAAAAATTAATGTACAAAACATAGTTTTTACAAATAAATAAGAAAAACACAATAAGAAATACCCAAAATCAAATCAGAGATCAATGAAATTGAAAACAAAAGAATCATTCGGAAATTAATGAAACAAGGAGTTGGTTTTTTGAAAAAATAAATAAAATAGATAAACCATTGGCCAGACTAACGAGGAATAGAAAAGTAAAATCTCTAGTAACCTCAATCAGAAATGATAAAGGGGAAATAACAACCGATCCCACAGACATACAAGAGATCATCTCTGAATACTACCAGAAACTCTATGCCCAGAAATTTGACAATGTGAAAGAAATGGATCAATATTTGGAATCACACCCTCTCCCTAGACTCAGCCAGGAAGAAATAGAGCTCCTGAACAGACCAATTTCAAGCACTGAGATCAAAGAAACAATAAAAAATCTTCCAACCAAAAAATACCCTGGTCCAAATGGCTTCACTCCAGAATTCTATCAAACCTTCAAGGAAAAGCTTATTCCTGTATTGCAGAAATTATTCCAAAACATTGAGGAAGAAGGAATCTTCCCCAACACATTCTATGAAGCAAACATCACCCTGATACCAAAACCAGGAAAAGACCCAAACATAAAGGAGAATTTCAGACCAATCTCACTCATGAACATAGACGCAAAAATTCTCAACAAAATCCTAGCCAATAGATTGCAGCTTATCATCAAAAAAGTCATTCATCATGATCAAGTAGGCTTCATCCCAGGGATGCAAGGCTGGTTTAACATACGCAAGTCTATAAACGTTATCCACCATATTAACAGAGGCAAAAATAAAGATCACATGATCCTCTCAATAGATGCAGAAAAAGCATTTGATAAAATCCAGCATCCTTTTCTAATTAGAACACTGAAGAGTATAGGCATAGGTGGCACATTTCTAAAACTGATTGAAGCTATCTATGACTAACCCACAGCCAATATCTTACTGAATGGAGTAAAACTCAAAGCTTTTCCTCTTAGAACTGGAACCAGACAAGGTTGTCCTCTGTCACCTTTACTATTCAACGTAGTGCTGGAAGTTCTAGCCAATACAATTAGGCAAGACAAGGAAATAAAGGGAATCCAAATGGGAGCAGAGGAGGTCAAACTCTCCCTCTTTGCTGACGACATGATCTTATACTTAGAGAACCCCAAAGACTCAACCACAAGACTCCTAGAAGTCATCAAAAAATACAGTAATGTTTCAGGATATAAAATCAATGTCCACAAGTCAGTAGCCTTGGTGTACACCAATAACAGTCAAGATGAGAAGCTAATTAAGGACACAACTCCCTTCACCATAGTTTCAAAGAAAATGAAATACCTAGGAGCATACCTAACGAAGGAGGTGAAGGACCTCTATAAAGAAAACTATGAAATCCTCAGAAAGGAAATAGCAGAGGATATTAACAAATGGAAGAACATATCATGCTCATGGATGGGAAGAATCAACAATGTTAAAATGTCTACACTTAAAAAAAAAATAAATAAATAAAATAAAATAAAATGTCTACACTTCCCAAAGCAATCTACCTATTCAATGCCATTCTTATCAAAATACCAACATCGTACTTTTAAGATTTGGAAAAAATGATTCTGCATTTTGTATGGAACCGGAAAAAACCCCGTATAGCTAAGGCACTTCTCTGTAACAAAAATAAAGCTGGGGGCATCAGCATACCAGATTTTAGTCTGTACTACAAAGCCATAGTGCTCAAGACAGCATGGTACTGGCACAAAAACAGAGACATAGACACTTGGAATCGAATTGAAAACCAAGAAATGAAACTAACATTTTACAACCACCTAATCTTTGATAAACCAAACAAGAACATACCTTGGGGGAAAGACTCCCTATTCAATAAATGGTGTTGGGAGAACTGGATGTCTACATGTAAAAGACTGAAACTGGACCCACACCTTTCCCCACTCACAAAAATTGATTCAAGATGGATAAAGGACTTAAATTTAAGGCATGAAACAATAAAAATCCTCAAAGAAAGCATAGGAAAAACACTGGAAGATATTGGCCTGGGAAAAGACTTCATGAAGAAGACTGCCATGGCAATTGCAACAACAACAAAAAAAATAAACAAATGGGACTTCATTAAACTGAAAAGTTTCTGTACAGCTAAGGAGACAATAACCAAAGCAAAGAGACAACCTACACAATGGGAAAGGATATTTGCATATTTTCAATCAGACAAAAGCTTGATAACTAGGATCTATAGAGAACTCAAATTAATCCACATGAAAAAAGCCAACAATCCCATATATCAATGGGCAAGAGACATGAATAGAACTTTCTCTAAAGACGACAGACGAATGGCTAACAAACACATGAAAATATGTTCATCATCTCTATATATTAGAGAAATGCAAATCAAAACAACCCTGAGATATCATCTAACCCCAGTGAGAATGGCCCACATCACAAAATCTCAAAACTGCAGATGCTGGCGTGGACGTGGAGAGAGGGGAACACTTTTACACTGCTGGTGGGACTGCAAACTAGTACAACCTTTCTGGAAGGAAGTATGGAGAAACCTCAAAGCACTCAAGCTAGACCTCTCATTTGATCCTGCAATCCCATTACTGGGCATCTACCCAGAAGGAAAGAAATCCTTTTATCATAAGGATACTTGTACTAGACTGTTTATTGCAGCTCAATTTACAATCGCCAAAATGTGGAAACAGCCTAAATGCCCACCAACCCAGGAATGGATTAACAAGCTGTGGTATATGTATACCATGGAATACTATTCAGCCATTCAAAAAAATGGAGACTTTACATCCTTCGTATTAACCTGGATGGACGTGGAAGACATTATTCTTAGTAAAGCATCACAAGAATGGAGAAGCATGAATCCTATGTACTCAATTTTGATATGAGGACAATTAATGACAATTATGGTTATGGGGGGGGAACAGAAAGAGGGAAGGAGGGAGGGTGGTGGGGGCTTGGTGTGTGTCACACTTTATGGGGGCAAGACATGATTGCAAGAGGGACTTTACCTAACAATTGCAATCAGTGTAACCTGGCTTATTGTACCCTCAATGAACCCCCAACAATAAAAAAAAAAAAAAAAGAAAAAAGAAAAACACAATAGTAGAAAAATCAGTACTGGCAATTCAAAAATGAAAAAGACATACACATGAAAAATGTCTAACACCTGGATGTAAATCAAATTTATACATTAAAATAACTAGCTTCAGTCATTGACCATGGGATAGGCAAAAAAGACTGCTAATATTCTGTTATATATCATTGTTGGGAGTTTAAAATGGTATCCATTTGGGGGGAAAGAAATACTGTAATAACTTTAAAATTTTTAATGTGCATTTTTTGTCCAAAAATTCCATATCTGAGAATCTGCTCTCAAGCAGTACACAAAGATGTATGTATGAGCCCAATAACAGCGTGTATTAGAATGAAAAACTGGAAACTAGGAAGTCCAGAAATGGTATATAAATTATGAGACATCCATGTCATAAAATACGATAGCCATATATAGTATTTTAGGGAGTCCAGAAATGGTATATAAATTATGAGACATCCATTTATAGTATTCCATACCAGGAAGCACATGCAGGCAATAAACAAAATGAAGTTGACCTATATGAATCAACTGAGAAAGAAACATCTTTAAGCCATACTGTTAAATTAACAAAGAAGTCACAGAACAATATGTAAAAAATTATACCATTTATGTAAAATAAAGAAAAAATTATACACACACACTTAAGTGAAGCATAGGAAAACAGTTTAAAAGGATACACACTGAACAATAAAGCAAAGAATCAGAGGAAACTTCTGAGCAAGAAAATGGAAATAAGGACTAGGAAAGGAAGGAGCTCCCTTTTTATTACTGAAAGCAGAGAACCACGTGGTTAAAAATATGAAATCTGGGGTCAGACAGACCTGGGTTCAAGTCTGGGGTCTGTCACTTACTAGTTACACATAGGGTTAACCACAAAACCTCATACTAGGGATTCATCCCTTTTAAACCTCGCTTGTAAAACAGAGATAATTAAAGAATCTAAGACTATTGTAGGTACTGCATGCAAGTGCAATCATGTAGTATTTGTCCTTTTGTGTCCGGATCACTGTCCTTTTGTGTCCGGCTATGTGATCCGGCATGTTTTCAAGATTCAACCCTGTTGCAGCATATGACAGAACTTCCTACCCTTGTATGGCTGAAAACAATTGTATGCATATGGCACGTTCATTTTATCCATTTATAAATTAATGAACACTTGGATGATTTCTACTTTTTGATATTGTGAACAGGGCTGCTGTGAACAGTGGCATATAAGTACCTATTTGAATTCCTCAATGGGTTAATCTTTAAATAAAAACATGTAATACTTAATGTGATTATCTGGTACATTCAAAGACTCAATAAATGCTAATCATACTTATATACTGTTTGAACATTTTAAATAAATATATATTCATGTACCACTTGTTAATCTTCTTTTAAATAATTGCTCCTAAACCAGAGCAAAATCCGATGGAAAACTAACCACGTAGCTAAAGAAAGTATATTGCCAGGAGACAGTCACGATCAATAGAGAGTATCTATAAAAAACTTAGGCAGTAGTCTTTCATGCACACGAGATGGGTATGCTCAACAAAGAGGAAAAAATATTAATCCACTTGGCACATCATTCCTATTATGGGCTATCAGAACTCAAGTCCATTAAAGTGGCTAGCCTTATTCCAATTTCATCAAGCAAACTTCTGACAAAATTTTTTCTGCAGAGAAAAAAAAACCACTAGTGGGACTAACACAAATGATTCTGATGCCTAATAGATACATTCTTTATTGTAAATTGCTAACTGGCATTCTAGTTCATCAACTTTGCCTCATAGAAATGAAGTTACTTATGAAATTAGTTGCTAATATATTAACAACTCTGATTCTGCTCAGTTGTGTAAGGTTGAAACTTAGAGCTTAATAAATCCACCAAAAAATTCATTATTCATTTACCTCTGCATTTAACTCTTTATTAAGTATCTATCCAATATCGTTTACTTATGCATTTATTTAATTCTTTATTAAGTATCTATTCAATATCATTTACCTCTGCATTTATTTAACTCTTTATTAAGCATCTATTCAGTATCATTTACCTCTGCATTTATTTAACTATTAAGTATCTATTCAGTATTATTTACCTCTGCATTTATTTAACTTTTTTTTTTTTGTAGAGACAGAGTCTCACTTTACTGCCCTCGGTAGAGTGCCGTGGCATCACACGGCTCACAGCAACTTCCAGCTCTTCGGCTTATGTGATTCTCTTGCCTCAGCCTCCCGAGCAGCTGGGACTACAGGCACCTGCCACAACGCCCAGCTATTTTTCTGTTGCAGTTTGGCCGGGGCTGGGTTTGAACCCACAACCCTCGGTATATGGGGCCGGCGCCCTACTCACTGAGCCACAGGTGCTGCCCGTATTTAACTCTTTATATTAAGCATCTATTCAATGCAAACCACTGTACTAAAAATGAGAAACATCTGGGGTAGTGACCTACTCAGTCTTCCCCAGGCAAAAATTTAACCTCACCACATTTCTTCCTTCAAATATCTTCAGTTATCACTACTATCAACAGTGTATAAATCAGTAAGTTCACAGAAAATTTTATGTAAGAGTTGCATAAGAAATAAGTTTCAAAGAAAAAAATAAATATGGACACTATATAAACTTATTTCTACCCAGCTAGTGAGAACACTGTCATAAATTGGTGGGGAAGGGGATTTAAGGCTGGTCAATACAAATAGTTTTTTAATGATTTTATTATATTTAAAATATGGTAAGTCATAAGAAAATAGTTTGACTGCTTAGTTTATCTTGAAAAGAAATTCTGGGCGGCGCTTGTGGCTCAGTGAGTAGGGCGCCGGCCCCATATACCGAGGGTGGCGGGTTCAAACCCAGCCCTGGCCAAACTGCAACCAAAAAATAGCTGGGCGTTGCAGCAGGCGCCTGTAGTCCCAGCTGCTCGGGAGGCTGAGGCAAGAGAATCCCGTTAAGCCCAAGAGCTAGAGGTTGCTGTGAGCCCTGTGATGTCATGGCACTCTACAGAGGGCGGTACAGTGAGACTGTCTCTACAAAAAAAAAAAAAAAAAAAAAAGAAATTCTAAGAGGAAGGGAGGGGTAAATTCACTCTTAATAGGTATAATGTACCAGAAAGGGTGAAGGGCACACTTACAACTATGACTTAAAATGTACAAAAACAAATTTGTAACCAAAGCATGAGTACCTCCGTAACATTCTGGGGGAAAAAAACCGAATAAAAAAGAAATTCTGCCTAATTCGATTTGGGGGAAGGCAAGAAAGAAAATTTAACAAAATAGTTCTAAGATCATCTGTAAGAATAAATGTAGCAGAATAGCCAAGAAAACATTTTAAAAGAAATATGAAAGGCCTTACCTTACCAGCTATAAAACTGAACTGTTTCAAAATTATCAGTTCAGTTCAAACATAGTTGATCTAAAAAACAGCCTAAATATACCCAAATGTATTAGAACAGGACATTTTTATGTTCTTGGGATGGGATAGAACTTTTCTAATTAGGATGCCAAAAGCAAAATCCCTAAAGGAAAAGATAGGTTTACCTAAATAAAAATTTTATTTTAAAGTTATTTTTATTTCATTTATATTTTATTTTAAATACTCTAAATAAGTTCAAACAAAAAAAAAAAAAAAAAAAAGATACCAACAGGGAAGTCTGTATTCTATGATGACCAGAGGGTTGCTATCCCTAAAATTCAAGGATCTCCTGCAATGTCATAAAAAAATATATATATATAATAGAAAGTGGGGGAAATAAGTAATTTTTTAAATCAATACAAGTTAGTTTTTTAATATATCTTTAAAGTCACAAATCAAGAATGCCAAGTGTAACAATTAAGAGACCTCGATTCAGAGTCAGAAAACTTTGAGCTCAGAACTTGTCTCTGTCATTAACATATCTCTCAGTTTCTTTATGGAGACTAAACTACTTACTAACTCAAAGATACAGGCAAGATAAATATTTTAGAAGCAGATGAAATGAAAACTTCAGACAGGCAAGACCTGGCCATAAAATGATTAATCAAAATAGGGAGCTGAATTTACAGTGAGAAGAATGATCACCAGTGAAGACTTCAGAAGAATCTATTAGTCTGCTAAAAGGTTTGGTGTCAGACCGACACAGGTGCCACACGTGCATCTGTCCGTGGTCCTGAACCTCCATTAAATGAGGCATGGTTCATTTTAATTGTGAAATACTAATGACAATTCTTCAAGGTTTCCTAAGAATTCTTTTTTTTTTTTCTTTTTTTTTTATTTGGCCGGGGATGGGTTTGAACCCGCCACCTCCGGCATATAGGACCAGCGCCCTACTCCTTGAGCCACAGGCGCCGCCTCCTAAGAATTCTTAAATAGGTAAGCACTAAAGAAAAAGTACGAAAGAAACGAAGAAAAAGATATAAATGACCCAAAGCTTTTGAAACAGCTTACCACTAATAGTTGACCAGTTTGGGGGCAGGAAAGATGGGGTTGCTTAACTATTTGTTTAACCATTTTCAAATATTCATATATACAAAAAAAAAAAAAAGGTCTTACAGAAAGACTATGGAATGACATATATTTGAGTTTGCATCAATTCCATAATATATATCTCCTAAAGTGTCTGATAAAAGTCAGTAATACATGATGCAAGGAGCTAGAAGAAGAGATTTAAGAAGTAATGGGGAGGAATTTCCCATGACCCTATATTCACTAAAATCCTCCTCCTGCACATTTTTGAAATATGATCTAACCCAAACTATCCTAATCATATTCTCGTTCTCTCAACTAAAAGAAATAGAGACTAGAAGTCACAGGAGAGGATCTTTGGGAGAAACATAAAAGAAAGTGATTTGATTTCTTTGTTAACTTAAATGTGGAAGTTTGAGTGTCCTCTAAAGGAAGGGAAATGGAATGTATGTCTTCTAGACAAGTACAGGGGAAAACTCAATTAGACACATATACTACATTAATCCAAAAGACAGTGAGAACATATGGAAAAATGAGTACAGGAAAAAAACTTTATTACCAGAAATACATCCAAACAAATCTGTATTTACAATAAATGTAAACAGCCTACATGCTCCAGTTAAAACACAAAGATTTCACACTGAGGGAGAAAAATCCAGTTATAAAGTGTTTCAAAAAACATCTAAACACAATGATACAGAAAGAATAAAAAGGATGGAAAAGATTAAACAGATAAGTAATATTCAAATAAAAGTATATTGTGTGTGTATACACACACGTATACACATAATAGTATACACATGCACATATGTATATACATAATGGTACACACATACACACGAGAAAGGGAACTTCAAGGCAAAAGCTTCACTACAGATAATGACTGCCATTAGGGGTGGCGCCTGTGGCTCAGTCGGTAAGGCGCCGGCCCGATATACCGAGGGTGGCAGGTTCAAGCCCGGCCCCAGCCAAACTGTAACCAAAAAATAGCCAGGCGTTGTGGCGGGCGCCTGTAGTCCCAGCTACTTGGGAGGCTGAGGCAAGAGAGCTTAAGCCCCAGGAGTTGGAGGTTGCTGTGAGCTGTGTGAGGCCACTGCACTCTACCGAGGGCCATAAAGTGAGACTCTGTCTCTACAAAAAAAAAAAGAGTGACTGCCATTAGATAAGGTACGATTCATCAGAAAAATATAATAATTCTATACTTTATGTACCTAATTAACCCAGCCTCTAAGTATACTGGGCAAAAACTGACAAGAGTTCCACACAAAAACTGGCAAATCTCCCATCGAGGTAGGTAACTGTAATACACTTCTCTTTAATAAGTAGGTGAAGTAAACAAAAATTTAATCTAAATAACAAGCTGTATCTAGTGGGCAAAGATGCAATACAACTGCAGAAGAAATATTTTGAAAACCACATAAAGCATTTGTAAATATTAAACAAATACTGCAGTGTGACACAAGTAAGTCAGAAATTTTTTTTTTTTTTTGCAGTTTTTGGCCGGGGTTGGGTTTGAACCCGCCGCCTCTGACATATGGGGCCGGCACCCTACTCCTTTGATCCACAGGCACCGCCTTAGAAATATTTTTTGTTGTTGTTTGTTTTTGGCCAGGGCTGGGTTTGAACCCACCACCACCTGTATATGGGGCTGGCACCCTACTCCTTTGAGCCTCAGGTGCCGCCCAAAGTCAGAAATATTTTAAACTAATGACTTTTTGTTAAAGGCACTAGAAATTAATAGAGCTCTAAATAACTCACAGTTCAAGAAAGAAAACAAAAACAGGAAACTACCATTCAGAATGGAACAATAATGAAATGAAAATATATAAATAAGTCTGGGATACAATTAGTGTGGTACTTAGAAATGTGAAGCCTTAAACATAAATTAGAAGAACACTGAAAATTAACAAGTGAATCACAGAATTTTAAAAGGTAAAAAAAAAAAAAAAAAGAATAAAAGTAAATGCAGATGAGAATAGGTACTAACAGAAAACAACTATTGGAGGAAATAACCATCACAAAAACTGATTCTCTAAAAAGACTGATAAATTTCTAAAGAGTGATCACGTAAAAACAGAAGACAAAATCAATACTGGAAATGAAAAAAATGTACACAATTATGGATTTTAAGAGATTAAACAGAAAATTATTGTGAACAAATTTATAGTAATACATTTTAAAATTAAAACTGGCAAGTTCCTAAAAAATTCAACTTGTCAAATGACCAAGTAATAGAAAATTTGAATAAACCTGTACCTAATAAAAAATACTGAATCCATAACTAATAACTTAAAATCTTTTCAGTTAAAAAGCTCCAGAATGAGATGGATTTAGCATTAAATTCTTCCAAATTTCTCAATATTAAAGAGAGAAATAATACCAATATTACTGGAGGGAATACATACAAGATTCTTGTTTTACATGGGCAACATAATCTTGATACCAAAACCTTATGAAACCTTACAAGAGTTCCATACAAAAACTGGCAAATCTCCCATGAAGGTAGGGCATTTTAATACACTTCTCTCTATAATCAAGTGAAGTAAACAAGTATTTACAAGGACAACATAAGAAAACTACAGACTAATCTCTCTTGTGAACATAATAAAAAAATCCTAATGAAAGCATTTGTAAATGAAAACCACAAATATGTTATGCATCATAACCAAGATAGACTTAACCCAGGAGCAAATTGACTTCATAGTCAAACTTCAATGTTAATCACTGGCTCGGCGCCTGTGGCTCAAGCGGCTAAGGCGCCAGCTGTATATACCAGAACTAGTGGGTTTGAATCAATCTTAATCACCACATTAACAGAATAAAGAGATGAAAATCATATTATCTCAATAAATGCAAAGAACTGATAAAAATTCAGTATCAGTTTATATTAAAATAACAAAACAAGTAATAGATATACTAAATAAAACCTATAAATACTTTTTAAATTAACTTCTAAAGCCAATATTGACAAAGACAAGATACAATGCTGGGCAACTCAGACAACTCTAAAGCCCAGGCTTTCTCCATTACACTCTAGTGGTGGTCAAATATTTTTGTTCCCATATTGTCTCTACAAAGGTTTTGAAAACCCATGTATTGCCTTAAATACTTTTATAGTTCAAATGTTTCACTGCTCTAAATAAGTTTTAAATGGTTGTAAATGATGTCATTTCCAATATATTTCAGATTGTGAATGTGCTGTAAATAGACTTCTATCAAAACCCAGAATTTATGAAAATGTCCACCATAATTGGCAAAACCAGTCCTCACTGTCAAACCACAACAAAAATAAGAATTGTTTTCTGTTAGAACAAACCAGACTAAGCTTTAATTCAAATGATGGATTATAGAGTTTGGCCACTGGTTTGTAAGCTAGTAAAAATAAAACACCTGCTTCAGTACTTTTTATAGAAGCTCTTTTGTTTTACCCACCCTCAGGTGTTCTGTATTCTCAAAGAGTCCCTCTTGTTTTGTATCTAGGAGATTTTCACACCCCAAGGCAAAGTATTTACAGCAAGATTTGAGATGAGTGACAAATATTTTATTTTATAAAAATGGAAAATGGCCAACTGTGAGATGGGAGTGAAAAAATAAAATCAACAAGACTGCAGAGTGTCTCAACAGATGGATTTTAGAAAACAGTACTTAGAGAAGTTGAAAGACAAAGTTTAAGGGAAACTGATTCCCTTATAACTGTATGTATCCACATGCCCCTTGGGAAGTCTTCGTGCACCATGGATACAGATACCCCAGTTTGAAGACTAGAACATAATACACTAGATTACCTTCTGAGCTTTAGTAGACCTTTTAGAAATAAAATTGTTTACATTTACAAAAATATTTAACCTGATTTTAATTGACTCATATAAATGAATGACAATACTTGAAAAATGGACTCCATCTGGAATCTTTGTTTTCTAATAGGGATCATCTGCAAGTATGGAGGAAGATTGTTTTGACTGGGACGGGGACCATTTTCTTAGCCTGCCCACACCCCTTCTTCTTTTTTTTTGAAGAGACAGAGTTTCACTTTATCGCCCTCAGTAGAGTGCCATGGCGTCACACAGCTCACAGCAACCTCCAACTCCTGGACCTAGACGATTCTCCTGCCTCAGCCTCCCGAGTAGCTGGGACTACAGGCCACACCCCTTCTTCTTACCCTAAGGTAGGCTTGCCAGGCCAGCAATCCCAGCACAAGAAGTCAGGGGGTCAGAACTGCCTCTATGGGCCTCTGCACCTGTGTCCCCTGCACAGACTTGCTGCTACTTGTGGCCAAGACTCCTTGAGTAGCTCTCTTGTTCTATAGTCCAGATATCACGCCAGGTCTGCAGTCTCTCTCCTCACTAAGTTCTCCCAAATCTAATGCTCCATCTCCACAAATACAATGGCCCGTGTGAATGTACAGAATGCTGAAACACATGAAAATCTAGTACCCTAACAAAACCCTTAGCCTGGTGCAGTCCTTTTAATCCCTGGGGCTCTCTCTTTTCCTGCTCTGGTTTACCTGGATCCAGGCAAGAGGTGGTGGATAGATTTAGTGCCCTAGCTCTCAGCGCCACCCCCCTCTCCCCAGCCTTTTTGTCCCCACTCTTACCCCAGACATGTCAGGGAAACTCCTCAGAACAGCTCTTAAGAGAATTATCAGACCCAGTTCCCCTACCTCTACAAGCAGCAGTTCAGTCAGCCAGTGGCTACCAGCCACACCCCAGCCTTTGGTATTGCAGGCCAGAGCTCTTCTCTTGGATCCCACTATCCAGCGGACATGATAACCTTACAAGCTGCCATCCCAGATCTCCTAAAAGCATCTCAGAGCCCAAAGGCTTGCTCACCTTCAGCTGCTGAGTTCCTGTGGCTGGTCCCCATGCCTGCACTGAGTCAGAGGTAGCGAGTGCTACAACTCCGACAATTAAAGCTGAGGACAAAGGGAGAGGCAGAGGACTGGGATTTAAGCACTGCTCAGAGATTTAAGAGATCTGAACTTCTACTCTGGCCCTGAGAGGAATGCTGGGAAGCACATGTGCCTTCATAACTAAAGGGACCCCACCTGGCTTTGTAAAACTAGAATAATTAGTCAGGAAAGAGTTCTAGTAATTAAAAAAAAAAATTATTTACAGTGGGCTCGGCGCCTGTAGCTCAGCAGCTAGGGCACCAGCCACATACACCGGAGCTGGTGGGTTCGAATCCAGCCCGGGCCTGCCAAAGAACAATGACAATTACAACAAAAAATAGCTGGGCATCGTGGCGGGCGCCTGTAGTCCCAGCTACTTGGAAGGTTGAGGCAAGAGAATAGCTTAAGCCCAAGAGTTGGAGGTTGCTGTGAGCTGTGATGTCAAAGCACTCTACCAAAGACTATAGCTTGAGTCTCTGTCTCCAAAAAAAAGGTATTTAGAGTAAATGAGTAAATATTGCCTAGGAAAGCAATATTAATATTCTTAGAGTGAGAACAGAGATGATCTGAAAATTATTTTTATGGCTCCTATTCAGCACTGTTAATATGTGGTTTTATCATTTCCCAGGAGTTTAAACTAAAATTAAACAGTTGTTTACATTAAAATATCTGTACAGAAAACAGAAATTACTTCCAGGGTTTATTATTATACACGTATGATGTGAGAATTCTGATAGCAGCTAAGTGAAAAGACAGTAGAATTTTTCGAGCACAGACTGCAGCAGCAGTAGGTATTACCTGCAGTTACCTAAGAGCGTGCTGGATATATAATTAGTTGTATTTAAAACAGAGATAGCAAAAGGTTTTTTTTAAGTATTTAAAATAGTAATACTTTTGCTTAGGGGCAGATAGAGAAACATGGCCCAAACATGCACAACCTCACAAAAGTCTCCTGGTTTCTTGTGTAAAACAAGAAGCAATACACTCTTCACAGCTGCACAGTCTTATTAACGGAAGTCCAAAATTTGCAAAGATTAACCTGACATTCTCTGAAGCTGTGATTCTTTTTTGTTGTTGTTGTAGTTTGGTCGGGGCTGGGTTCAAACCTACCACCCTCAGGATATGGGGCCTGCGCCCTACTCACTGAGCCACAGGCGCAGCCCGAAGTTGTGATTCTTAATCAGATGCATACATTAGAATTTTACAATAGGGAAGCATTTTAAAAATTCACATATTCTGGCCTCCATCCTGGGTTTACTGAATCATGATCACTGGAAGTGAGCTGCAATTATGCATATTTTGAAAAGGTCATGCAAATTATTTGTATGCATGCACCAAGTTAAGAGCTACTTCTTTTCAGGCTTTTACATCTTAAGTGGTTATTCAATAACCACACGTGCCTATGAAAAGCAAGCAAAAATCTACATTCTTGATTCCATCTATACACCCCTGAAATAATAGACCCAAATGCCATCCATCTATCTCTGTAATAACTAACCCAAAACCAACCCAAGTAATGAACATCCCATTAAAAGTCTCAATGAAGGACTGCTAAGATCTGATGCTCTGCTTATGTTGAACACAGCCAAGTTGCTCCATACAAAATTTTACAAAATATTTACAAAATATCTTCACATGTTGCGAACCCCTTTGTAAAATTTCATACTGAATATTTTATAAATAAAGGGTAACTATAATTAATTAACCATTTCCCTATGTATGGTGACTTCAGGGGCAACTTTCGGGAAACTCAGTACTATGGGATTATCAGCTGAGAATAAAATCCAAGAAAACTCTACCTAGATACCCGTCTCAGGCTGATGTGAAAAAGGGGCCAACCATTGCAAAAGGGGCCACTATTCTGGCACACTCTAGTGCAGCGGTTCTCAACCTGTGGGTTGCAACCCACAGGAACTGTATTAAATAGCCGTGGCATTAGCAAGGCTGAGAACCACTGCTCTAGTGGAAACTGCAATTGTCTACTCCTGAGCAAATGGATATAGCTAGAAAAAAAATTCACAATCATGCTGGCTGATTAAATACATCATCACATTCACATGAACACACTTCTGACAATCTCAATACACTCTCCTAGGGAAGTCACTGTCCCACCCTCCAAAATTACTATATCATAATTGTACAAAAAAGAATTATATCACTGGGTGCGCTGGCTCATGCCTGTAAAACCAGCACTCTGAGAGGCCGAGGCAGGTAGATTGCCTGAGCAAGAGCAAGATCCTGCCTCTAACAATAGCCAGGCATTGTGGCAGGTGGCATCTAGTCCTAACTACTGGGGAGGCTGAGACAAGAAAATTGCTTAAGCTCAAGAGTTTGAGGTTGCTATGAGCTATGATGCCATGGCACTCTACCAAGGGTGACAAAGACTGTGTCTCAAAAAAAAAAAAAAAAAAAAAAGAAAAGAAAAGAGTTATATGATAGGTCTGGAACTGCTGAGAAAGCCCTGCTTCCAAGGTTGGCTCTTACCTGACATCTGGAAACTTGAGTTTTGAGAGTGTTCCCACAATAATAACCAGAGTGGTCTGCTGGAAAGACTGCTTGAGCCTTGGATCTTGATGCCACCACCAGTTAGTTATAAGAGTTTGAGGTTGCTGTGAGCTATGATGATGCCAGGGCATTCTACCCAGGGCAACAGAGTGAGACTCTGTCTAAAAAAAAAAAGTCTGTTGTTCCCAAACTTTGCACAAACAATATCAACTTACCTGTTTTAAAAAAAAAGGTAAGTACCCTGTTCCAATCAAAGTCCAATCTTTTTGTTTATGTTCCTTCTTTCCTATAACATCAAATTCTTTCTCCCTGTTGGGTCATTTTCATCAACTATCATTTCCACATGCTTAAAAACCTTCCCTAACCTTAACTCCTCCAACTACCACCAAATTTCTTTGCTCCTCATCACACAGTGAAAGCTCTTTTAAAAAAATGGCACTATATATGGCCTTCATTTCATTCCCATTTTCTCCTTATCTGACTCCTTTTGGACTCTTGCCTCTATCTAACCACATTCGAAACATCTGATATTCCCTCCTTCTGAAGCTCTTTCTTGTTGGCTTCCTTGACAACACACTCTCCTGGTTTTTCTTCTGTCTCACTGACCACCTTCCTCCTCTGGCTCCTCTTCCCCTTTCAAGCTCCAACTTTTGAATACCTCAAGTCAGTCTTTGTCTTTTGAGTCTCATGGCTTTACCTATAAGTTGATGAATCCAAAACTGTATCCCTATTCTTAACTTCTCCAAATAACTAACTCATCTTCATACTAACACATCCACTCTCTACTATCCCAAATTTAATGTGGCCAAAATGCAACTCTTTGACTGTCACCCCACCCTACAGTTCCCCCAATCACTGTAATTCTATCTCAGTAATGATAGTACAATTGAGTATCTGTGATTAAGAATGCACTATGGTCACCAGCCAAGGAGAGTTCTTCAAAGGTCACTATAGCAATACTCAGCAATGAGGTATGTAGCACTTTTTCTAGGATGAGTGTGACAATTATCCGAACTAATAAACCCCAAAATCAGATTAAATGGTTTGGATCTTGATGCCACCACCAGTTAGTTATAAGACCACAGACCTGTGCCTCAGTTTCCTCATTTGTAAAACAGAGATAATGCTACCTTCATAAGAATGATTATATAAGATAATCCATTTAAATTGCTTAGACAGTGCCTGACACACAGTAAATACTCAATAAATATTAACTGTTGTTATTGACGGCATTACTCAGGCCAGAAACATGGGCCCTACCCTTGATTCTACCCTTTCCATCAGCACAAACAGCTGACCCATATGCAACTCTATATGTAATTTGTTTTATCTCCTATAAAAACAAATTTTATCTCCTATAAAACAAATCACAATCTCCACGTTCTCTATCACTGCCCAAGTTCAAGGCACCACCATCTCTCATTCAGACTGCTGCAAAAGTCCTATCTGTCATGAGTCTACACACGGCAACTAAAGTTTTTTTATCTTTTTAAAATGTGACTCCAGATAATACTATTCTGCTCAAAACTCTCCACTGGCTTCCTTTAGAATAAAACGTAAACTCCTTTGCAGGTGGAACCCCGTACCCTCCTACTCTCCCCTTCACTCACTCTGATCCAGCCACAACGGTCTTCTTTTTGTTCCTGTGTCCACCTTAAGGACCTTCACTTACTGTTCCTTCTACCTGGAATGCTCTTACACAAGATGTTCACGTAACTGGCACTTTCTCATCAAACATCAGTTCAAACATCACCTCTTGAGAAGCCTTCTCTGACCAATCATTCTAAATTATCACTCAGAACACTCTCTGTCACATGCGCCTATTTTCTTTACAGGTCTTACCAATATCTGAAACATGTTTACATGTTTGTAGCAGCCCGTATAGCCTATGGCTAGGAGGAATGAGTTATAAGTAACACCTGTATAACACAATAATGGAACACCTTGGTGAAAAGGGCATGGGGAGGGATTTAGCTCTCTTAACAAGCATGAGAGCTCAAGAGACGAGAGCATAGGTGAATTGGCATTCTCTACACCTGTGGTGCTGAGTCACGAGATCAGCTCTATAATAGGCTGCAGAAGAAGGCAGTCGGGAGCGTGCACAGTCTATCACGGACCGGTTTACTCTGACTCTGCCGCTTCTGCTGCTTGAGGAACACCAGCATGTCTCTCTGCTAAGCTCTGCTAAAGATTGCTAAGCTCTATTCTTCTTAAGACTGCTTTACTCTCTCAAAGACTACCTATCTCTCTCTCTCCCTCTCTCTTCTGCTAAAGTAAATAGCCCTCAGGCACCTAAGAGCAATTGTTCCTGGGAGATAACAGCATAGTGGTAGGTTGGTCCGGAACTTAGATAAGCAAGGGGCTACAGATCTGGCCAGTCCCAGCCCTGATAAGTGGCGACCACGAAGGGACCCCCCACACACACATTTATTTCCTGACTCCTCCAAAACTATGATGTAAGCTCCATGACAGCAGAAACCCTGCCTTTTATGTTCACATTTGTAGTTTCATAAATTGAAACTATCACACTGGAGGTATACAATAAATATTTGTTAAAATGACTTAATGAATTAATGAGTGTACTCCTCAAACATTCTATCATGGCAAAAGACTACAAATCTTGAGGATACTTCTGTTTTGGAAGAAAATTTCCAAGTCTCCTTGCTTTAAAAAAAAATAATGGCTTCCCACTGTCCACAGTCAAATTCAAATTACATAGTAAACTTTCCGAAATGGCCCCAACACACTATTCCAACCTTATTTGCCACAATGCCTCCAATCCCAAGGACTATGCTCCAAGCACATGCCTCTGAGCTTTCAGACAGCTTCTGCAGTCTATATTACACTGTTCCCTTCCATCTAAAATACCCTCCTCCCATCTCCATTTCATTAAACACTATCTTCTTAAAGAGGTTATATGTCACCTCCATGATGGACATTTTTCCACTAACCCACTCTCCTTACCAAAAGTAATCTGTCTCCTCCGCCTCCTTTACTACATTTAATTCCATGAGGGAAGAAACCACATGTTGTTCATCTTTACTGTTCCTGTACTCCATTATATACATAATGTTGATTGTGCATAATCAAAATTTATTGAATTGACTTTAAACAGACCTTCTAACCGTATCTTCTGCAGATATGACTAAAATTAAAGATATACTGGAATTTATTTGTGCTCTGCCACACAAGTGAGAGATGATCCAGGTATGATATACATAAAAAGATAATAAATACCCAAGATTCCTACTGGTTGCCCCATTAGGCCTATAAACAAATTTTATAGGCATTCAGAGGGAGAATAAGCCAACAAAGAATGGCCTAGCTAAGAAAAGTATCATCTTAATGACCATTTTCAATTTTAAAATTAAAATGTAATTATAGATATTTATAATGGATCCTTTTCTCTATTTCACACAAAAACACTGGCTCAGAATCCCTAAATCAAAAGTACATACCAGAGAAGATGTTAGTTAGAGGCAGTCTGGGAAAAGACAAATAAAAGCTTAATGTAGCACTAATAATTCCTTTGAAAGGCTTTGAATAAATTGTAAGGCACGGGGAGGCGGAGCAAGATGGCAGCCGAGTAACAGCTTCCTTGCATCTGGGCATCGTAAATCTGGGGAGATAGGACTCCAGGCATCTCTGGCTGGTGGGAACTGCCTAGCATCACTCCTATGAGGATACAGGGAGTCAGCGAGAGACTTCTGGACCCCAAGAGGAGGACTAAAACAGTGGAAAACCGGCAAGTGGTCGCGAGTGTTCAATCCGTCTAAACCCGCCCACAACTGTAAGTTCAGTAGCAGCGAGACTGCAAACCAGAAACGCCTTACCTGTGAACTGTCTTGATGTCCTTGGACTTGGCACTGAGTTGAACTGCCCTGGGGAAGGCCTGAGCGGGAGTGCAGAGAACTTTGGCAGTTGTCTAGGGCCCCAGTCTGAGCCGCTGAGCCAGACGGAGCTAATAGTGTTTGGCGGTGGGTCACACGGAACCATTGCCAGTGATCTGCCCCGGCAAGCTCCGCCCTCAGGGTCGCAGAGCTAGAAACGGCTGGGAGCTTGTAACCCAGCAACCAAGTAGCCTAAGGGTGGGGTCTGAGCCGCCTTGCAGCCCTAACCCTCAGGGGCAGAGTGAGACCGGTTTTGGCACACTGGGTAAGTAGATAGCCACTTCAGCAGTGATTCCAGCGAGAAAGCTGGGAAAGCTTCTGCTCAGCAAGTTTACAAGTTCAAAGTGCCTTTTAAGTGGGCTGAAGAGAGATTTAGGGAGTCTACCTCCTGGGGTTTGAGAAATCTGCAGCCTCCAGTCGTATCAGAACTGTGACTAACATCTCATACCCCAGAAGACCACGTGTTGCCCAGACAATATTCAATAACATATACAAACTGCTTTGTTTTTGGTTGTGTATTTTTTTCTCTTTCTTTGTTTGGTTGGTTTTTCTGTTTGTTTGTTTATTTTGACGTTGTTGATGTTCTTTTGTTTTTTAATTTCAATCTTTTCCATACAGATCCCTTTTTCTTTCTCAATTTTTCTAGTTTAATTATAATTTCCCATTGCTGCCTTTTTTAACAACTACAACTTCATTTTTGCTAGTGTTTCTACCCCTATCATTTGGTTTTTCACCCAACTGTATCCCCGTAAAGTTTCTGTTTGCTTGATTTGGTTTGATTTATAGCATTTTTGTCTTTCCTCTCTACTTGGTGGAGGTGGGTACTGTGTCTGATCAGGTTAGCAAAGAGCTGCTGACCTCAAGGGAACCACCCAACTGGGCACCCCCAGAAGGTGGGGTTTTTTAAGGTTGTGTCAAAGTACCTTACTGTACACCTATATTACGCTGTCTCCCTCTTTCTGTACCTCTCTTCTTTTTGTCAATATTCCTTATACCCACCCCCTCTCCTTTCTCTATCTTTCTTTTTTTTCTTATCACTCGGTCCTCCTTTCTTTCATCCCTTCTTTGCTCCTCAACCTTCTCACCCTTCTGGTCCTGTAACCCTTAGTCCACAGGCACAAGAACTTAAAGAGCAAGAGGAAGTGAAAGGAAAATTAGGGCAAGGAAACAGATAAAAGAAATCACTCATGAGGAAGAATCAGCAGAAAACTCCAGGCAACATGAAGAACCAGTCCAGAACAACCCCGCCAAGGGACCATGAGGTAGCTACTGCAGATGATTCCACCTATACAGAAATGTTAGGAATGACACAAAGGGAATTTAGAATACACATGTTGAAAACAATGAAAGAAATGATGGAAACAATGAAGGAAACTGCTAATAAAGTGGAAAATAACCAAAAGGAAATCCAAAAACAGAATCAAATCAGAGATGAACGATATGAAGAATATAAAAAGGATATAGCAGAGCTGAAGGAAATGAAACAGTCAATCAGGGACTTAAAGATGCAATGGAAAGTATCAGCAACAGGTTAGACCATGCAGAAGAAAGAATTTCAGAGGTAGAAGACAAAGTTCTTGAGATAACTCAGACAGTAAAAGAGGCAGAAAAGAAGAAAGAGAAAGCAGAACGTTCACTGTCAGAATTATGGGACTTTATGAAGCGTTCCAACATACGAGGTATAGGAATCCCAGAAGGGGAAGAAGAATGCCCCAGAGGAATGGAAGCCATACTAGAGAATATTATAAAAGAAAATTTCCCAAACATCACCAAAGATTCTGACACACTGCTTTCAGAGGGATATCGGACCACAGGTCGCCTCAACTCTAACCGAGCTTCTCCAAGACACATTGTGATGAACCTGTCCAAAGTCAAGACCAAAGAAAAGATTCTGCAAGCTGCCAGGAGTAAGTGCCAGTTGACCTACAGGGGCAAATCCATCAGAGTGACCGCAGACTTCTCTAATGAAACTTTCCAAGCAAGAAGACAATGGTCATCTACCTTTAATCTACTTAAACAGAACAATTTCCAGCCCAGAATTCTGTACCCTGCTAAGCTAAGCTTCAAAATTGACGGAGAAATCAAATCATTTACAGATATACAAACATTGAGGAAATTCGCCACAACAAGACCAGCTCTACAGGAAATACTTCAACCTGTTCTCCACACTGACCACCACAATGGATCAGCAGCAAAGTAAGAACTCAGAAATCAAAGGACAGAACCTAACCTCCACGCTGATGCAAAAGATAAAACTAAGCAATGGACTCTCACCAAATAAGACGAATAGAATACTACCACACTTATCAATTATCTCCATAAATGTTAATGGCTTGAATTCCCCACTGAAGAGACATAGATTGGTTGACTGGATTAAAAAACACAAGCCATCCATTTGCTGTCTGCAAGAAACACACCTGGCTTCAAAAGACAAATTAAAGCTCCGAGTCAAGGGTTGGAAGACAATTTTTCAGGCAAATGGAATTCAGAAGAAAAGAGGAGTTGCAATCTTATTTTCAGATACATGTGGATTTAAAGCAACTAAAGTCAAAAAAGACAAAGATGGTCACTTTATATTGGTCAAGGGAAAACTACAACAAGAAGACATTTCAATTCTAAATATTTATGCACCCAATTTAAATGCTCCCAGATTCTTGAAGCAGACCTTACTCAGTCTCAGCAATATGATATCTGATAATACCATCATAACAGGGGACTTTAACACTCCTCTTACAGAGCTGGACAGATCCTCTAAACAGAAATTAAACGAAGATGTAAGAGATTTAAATGAGACCCTAGAACAACTATGCTTGATAGACGCATATAGAACACTCCACCCCAAAGACAAAGAATATACATTCTTCTCATCACCCCATGGAACATTCTCCAAAATTGATCATATCCTGGGACACAAAACAAGTATCAACAGAATCAAAAGAATTGAAATTTTACCTTGTATCTTCTCAGACCATAAGGCACTAAAGGTGGAACTCAACTCTAACAAAAATGCTCGACCCCACCCAAAGGCATGGAAATTAAACCATCTTCTGTTGAATAACAGATGGGTGAAGGAAGAAATAAAACAGGAAATCATTAACTTCCTTGAGCATAACAACAATGAAGACACAAGCTACCAAAACCTGTGGGATACTGCAAAAGCAGTTTTGAGAGGAAAATTCATCGCGTTAGATGCCTACATTCGAAAAACAGAAAGAGAGCACATCAACAATCTCACAAGAGATCTTATGGAATTGGAAAAAGAAGAACAATCTAAGCCTAAACTCAGTAGAAGAAAAGAAATATCCAAAATCAAATCAGAGATCAATGAAATTGAAAACAAAAGAATCATTCAGAAATTTAATGAATAAAGGAGTTGGTTTTTTGAAAAAATAAATAAAATAGATAAACCATTGGCCAGACTAACTAGAAATAGAAAAGTAAAATCTCTAGTAACCTCAATCAGAAACGATAAAGGGGAAATAACAACTGATCCCACACAGATACAAGAGATCATCTCTGAATACTACCAGAAACTCTATGCCCAGAAATTTGACAATGTGAAAGAAATGGATCAATATTTGGAATCACACCCTCTCCCTAGACTTAGCCAGGAAGAAATAGAGCTCCTGAACAGACCAATTTCAAGCACTGAGATCAAAGAAACAATAAAAAAGCTTCCAACTAAAAAATGCCCTGGTCCAGATGGCTTCACTCCAGAATTCTATCAAACCTTCAAGGAAGAGCTTATTCCTGTACGGCAGAAATTATTCCAAAAAACTGAGGAAGAAGGAATCTTCCCCAACACATTCTATGAAGCAAACATCACCCTGATACCAAAACCAGGAAAAGACCCAAACAAAAAGGAGAATTTCAGACCAATCTCACTCATGAATATAGATGGGAAAATTCTCAACAAAATCCTAGCCAATAGACTACAGCTTATCATCAAAAAAGTCATTCATCATGATCAAGTAGGCTTCATCCCAGGGATGCAAGGCTGGTTTAACATACGCAACTCCATAAACGTTATCCACCATATTAACAGAGGCAAAAATAAAGAGCACATGATCCTCTCAATAGATGCAGAAAAAGCATTTGATAAAATCCAGCATCCTTTTCTAATTAGAACACTGAAGAGTATAGGCATAGGTGGCACATTTCTAAAACTGATTGAAGCTATCTATGACTAACCCACAGCCAATATCTTACTGAATGGAGTAAAACTCAAAGCTTTCCCTCTTAGAACTGGAACCAGACAAGGTTGTCCTCTGTCACCTTTACTATTCAACATAGTGCTGGAAGTTCTAGCCAATACAATTAGGCAAGACAAGGAAATAAAGGGAATCCAAATGGGAGCAGAGGAGGTCAAACTCTCCCTCTTTGCTGACGACATGATCTTATACTTAGAGAACCCCAAAGACTCAACCACAAGACTCCTAGAAGTCATCAAAAAATACAGTAATGTTTCAGGATATAAAATCAATGTCCACAAGTCAGTAGCCTTTGTATACACCAATAACAGTCAAGATGAGAACTAATTAAGGACACAACTCCCTTCACCATAGTTTCAAAGAAAATGAAATACCTAGGAATATACCTTACGAAGGAGGTGAAGGACCTCTATAAAGAAAACTATGAACTCCTCAGAAAGGAAATAGCAGAGGATATTAACAAATGGAAGAACATACCATGCTCATGGATGGGAAGAATCAACATTGTTAAAATGTCTATACTTCCCAAAGCAATCTACCTATTCAATGCCATTCCTATCAAAGTACCTACATTGTACTTTCAAGATTTGGAAAAAATGATTCTGCGTTTTGTATGGAACCGGAAAAAACCCCGTATAGCTAAGGCAGTTCTCTGTAACAAAAATAAAGCTGGGGGCATCAGCATACCAGATTTTAGTCTGTACTACAAAGCCATAGTGCTCAAGACAGCATGGTACTGGCACAAAAACAGAGACATAGACACTTGGAATCGAATTGAACACCAAGAAATGAAACTAACATCTTACAACCACCTAATCTTCGATAAACCAAACAAGAACTTACCTTGGGGGAAAGACTCCCTATTCAATAAATGGTGTTGGGAGAACTGGATGTCTACATGTAAAAGACTGAAACTGGACCCACACCTTTCCCCACTCACAAAAATTGACTCAAGATGGATAAAGGACTTAAATTTAAGGCATGAAACAATAAAAATCCTCAAAGAAAGCATAGGAAAAACACTGGAAGATATTGGCCTGGGGAAAGACTTCATGAAGAAGACTGCCATGGCAATTGCAACAACAACAAAAATAAACAAATGGGACTTCATTAAACTGAAAAGCTTCTGTACAGCTAAGGAGACAATAACCAAAGCAAAGAGACAACCCACACAATGGGAAAGGATATTTGCATATTTTCAATCAGACAAAAGCTTGATAACCAGGATCTATAGAGAACTCAAATTAATCCACATGAAAAAAGCCAACAATCCCTTATATCAATGGGCAAGCGACATGAATAGAACTTTCTCTAAAGACGACAGACGAATGGCTAACAAACACATGAAAAAATGTTCATCATCTCTATATATTAGAGAAATGCAAATCAAAACATCCCTGAGATATCATCTAACCCCAGTGAGAATGGCCCACATCACAAAATCTCAAAACTGCAGATGCTGGCGTGGATGTGGAGAGAAGGGAACACTTTTGCACTGCTGGTGGGACTGCAAACTAGTACAACCCTTCTGGAAGGAAGTATGGAGAAACCTCAAAGCACTCAACCTAGACCTCCCATTCGATCCTGCAATCCCATTACTGGGCATCTACCCAGAAGGAAAAAAATCCTTTTATCATAAGGACACTTGTACTAGACTGTTTATTGCAGCTCAATTTACAATCGCCAAAATGTGGAAACAGCCTAAATGCCCACCAACCCAGGAATGGATTAACAAGCTATGATATATGTATACCATGGAATACTATTCAGCCATTAAAAAAAATGGAGACTTTACATCCTTCGTATTAACCTGGATGGAAGTAGAAGACATTATTCTTAGTAAAGCATCACAAGAATGGAGAAGCATGAATCCTATGTACTCAATCTTGATATGAGGACAATTAATGACAATTAAGGTTATGGGGGGGGAGCAGAAAGAGGGATGGAGGGAGGGGGGTGGGTCCTTAGTGTGTGTCACACTTTATGGGGGCAAGACATGATTGCAAGAGGGACTTTGCCTAACAATTGTAATCAGTGTAACTGGCTTATTGTACCCTCAATGAATCCCCAACAATAAAAAAAAAAAAGAAAGAAATTAAAGATGCCACGTTGCATTTGCAGGAATATAGTTAGTTAAGAATACTTAGAAATTGTTGCAAAGTGTCACTTAGGAGAATACAATGAAAGCTTCACAGACTTTGAGAACCATGACATCACACTCAAATTAGCATTTAAGCCTCACCTCCTTGTGTCACAAAGCACCTAAAGAACTGCAGATGGGATTGATTGAGCTCTCAGTAGGTAACATTTTAAAGTCATTGTTTGATACTAAGAAAGATCCAGTTAAAATATAGAAAAATGGAGTAGATAGCAAAATGCCAGAAAAATGCTTTCTTGCATTTTAACCACTTATTTCTGAGAATCTACATTCTCCTACCTAACCCAAATCAAGACACCCTTAAGGTCACAAATAACTGATGCCCTTAAGGTCACAAATGACTGATACCCACCTAGGAGATAAACTGAAACTGGGGACCTCCATGCTGCAGCCAGATATTCAAATGCTTTCCAACAGAAAGCAGACACCACAAAGTCATTCAAAGCGTAGTTCATTTTAAAGTTAACAGATAGTTTTTATTTTTTTTGAAATTATTAAGTACATAGTAGTTAGAATTTTACAAAATAGAGTACGTTTTAAACTACTTCTGATGGAAGTTTCTTGAAGGTGGCCTGTTTTGATTATAGCTCAATTAAAGCAGCCGTCCTACATGAAAAGGTTCCCCAACCCTGGGATAGATATTACAAAAGAAAATTCTGTTCTATTTAATGACGGACTTTCTGAAGTTAGAGTTATTTATCAATAAGAATAAGATAGTTGCTTTAAAAGTAGAATTGAAGTTCCTCCACCCATTACGTAGTTACTGTCTACTACGCAGAACACACCAGAAACTATCCTAGGTTCATTTACGATAATGCTCGGGAGCTCATAGTACTTACAGTAATCATCACTTATTTTCTTTTTGTTACTGTTTGGGATTCATCGAGGGCACAAAGAATGATGTTACACTGATTGCATTTGTTAGGTAAGGTTTTCAAACTTCGTAAAAGCCATCTGAAGTAACCTCAGTGCGAATTTGGGACTGGTCACTAACATCAGTGGTTTCTCAATTCTGAAACTGACCCTTGTTTACTCAAAATTCATAAATCTGGAAGGATAATTTCTCATGTCCAATGTCAGTTAGATGGACATTCTTCTATTAAAACAATGCGGGTTTTCAGTATTCATAAGACAAAATTACCTGGGCTTGGATTTCCTTAAGACTAGGTACTCGCTTATCAACTACGGCAGGGAGACGTGCAGTGTTCACCAAACCCCTTTTCCTTTTCCTTCTGCGCGTACACTTAGACCACACTTCCCAGCCTCCTTTGTCAATAGGTGTGGCTGAGTTTTAGCTAAGGCACAGGGTATATCACTTATGGGCCTGGCTCATAAACCATCTCTCTGCATCTCCTAGTTCAATGTAAGGACTCCCAGGTCACAGAGAGGGGGAGAGCCACAGATAGAAGGCGTCTCTGATGACCATGTGGAAGGTAGCCCATTGGCCAGAAATAATTCTCACTGGACTTCGACTGAAGGAGAAATCGACTTCACTGTGTGTAGCCACCAAGATTCTGCAGTATCTGTGTCCAAGATGCTGGTGTCCTAGTCCCCTTGGTGCTGCGGGACACTTTCCGTGAAGGAGCAAAGGTGACAACTGAACTTAGGGATTTTGTTCTGTGCTTTCCAGTCTGAAGGAAATTAGTGGTAAGGCAGAAGAAAAGCGCATAGCACTTAACTGAAATGCTGAGATTTCCTTTCCCTGATGTTTTCTTCCCGTCTACTTTATTCCCATCTAGTCATAAACTAGTTTGTGGGAACTTTGAGCTCCAGGAGGCCTGTTACCATGCCTTACCTATGGCTCCTATGTTTAACTTTTTAGTGGGTATTTATTGAGAAATGCTTTACGTGCTTTAGGGACTCCACAAGAAATAGAGTTAATGTAGAAATAAAAAATGTAGTTAACCTGTGAAAAAAAATAAATAAATAAATAAATTGTAAGGCACAATGCCAATTCTAGTGGAGACTACTTGACATATACCCAAAATCCACTTCTTCCCAAACAGAATCCTAATTTTGTTAAGATAGCTATACTTCCTCACACAGTCCATACTCCTCAATAATCTCACCATTACCAATGCAACGACCAGTTCAAGAATAGACGTGACACCTAATTCTGACCACTAAGAATGAAGGAGAGATGATCTGGGAGCTTCTATAAAAGGGAAAGTCTTATTCTTCTTAAGAGGGCCACAGAAAACATCTCCTTCCCTTACCCTCTCTCTTCATCATGCCCCACTACCTGAACAAGAAAGCATATTGCTCCAGTACTATCCTATAACCTTGAAGGAAAACGTTTTATAAAGAAGTCTATACTTACAGCAGCAGTGAGACTGAAAGAACCTGGATGTTTGATAATACTGCTGAGCCTAGAAGCCCAGAAGCTCACCCTTTGCTCTCCACAGGTTAGTTAGTAAAACTTTCCTTATTCTTAGCTGACATTCTTCTTTTCTTTTGGGGGGATGTCACATGGTTAGTGGGACTGCAAATTAGTACAACTTCTATGGAAAACAGTATGGAGGTTTCTCAAAGAACTAAAAGTAGATCTACCATTCAATCCAGCAATCCCACTACTGGGTATCTACCCAAAGGAAAAGAAGTCATTTAGCAAAAAGATACTTACATTCAAATGTTTATTGCAGCTCGCTTCACAACTGTAGCACAATTCACAATTGTAAAGATGTGGAATCTAAGTGTCCATCAATTTGTGAGTGGATTAACAAAATGTGGTACATACATATCAAGGAGTACTAACTACTCAGACAAAAAAAGAAATGAATCAATGTCCTTTGCAGCAATATGGGTAGAACTGGAGACCATTATTACCCTAAGTGAAGTATCTCAGGAATGGAAAACCAACCACCACATGTACTCTCTAAAAAATTGAAACTAATCAAATGGGCACAGAAGGTTAGTCACTGAAAATCAAAAGAGGAAGGGGGAAAGTAAACAGGGAAAAACCTACCTAATAGGTAGAATAAACACTATTCAAGTGATGGGCACACTAATAGCCCTGACTCAGGCATTATAAAAGGTATCAACGTAACAAACACATCTGTACCCCCTTAATATTTTGCAATTTAAAAAGAAATTAACTTACACAAAGTCACCTTATGTTAAGAAAAAAATATCAGAAATGTTCTTATATAGAAAACAATATGCACATAAAAAATATTCAATGGATCAGCAAAAAATGACAAATCTACTATACTATACTAGTAAAAATGTTTTCTGCTTTTTAAAAATATGTAAGAACTATTTAAGGAACATTTTAATATTAGATACTAAGGAAAAATAATTTTAAAGTCAATTCATAATTCACATATATAAAATAGAAAAAATTTTAATTAAATACAGTTCCCACAATTCTGGCAACATATTATCTTCCTCACCACCCTCACACATTATACATGAAGAAGAGATAACCACGTTAATACAGTAGGAAAAGTGCATCTAGTAGAAAATTCAAAGTAACCCTGGTTTAAACAAAACAAAAATGGGCTTTTTCTCTTTCAAGTGAAAGAAGTCTGACAGTCCAAGGCTGGTAAAGTAGTTTGACAAAGTGGCCAGGAATCCAGGATGCCTCCAGTTCACTGCTTTGCCATCTTTGGAACATGGCCCTCTGGTCCCCATCATCACAGTCCAACCTCTGAAGATTATCACATGTGTTGTGTATAACAGAGGGGAATAAAGTGGAAGAAAATCCCCCTTTTAATGAAGCTCCTACACGTGGTATGCATCACACATTACTTCTGCTTACACCAACCAGCAAGAACTACTCATATGGCTAAACATAACCGGAAAGAAAGTTAGGAAACATCATCAACTGAATTTTCTTAATAAAGATAATAACAAGCCGTATCAAAATTCCAACAGCATTTTTTACAGAAACAAAAGAGCAAATCTTCAGATTTGTACCAAATTGCAGGGGGATCAAAATAACCACAATTTCAAAAAAGTTAGAAGACTCACATTTTCCAATTTCAAAACTTACTACACAGGCCTAGCACAGTGGCTCACGCCTGTCATCTTGGCACTCTGGGAGGCCAAGGCGGGTGGACTGCCCGAACTCAGGAATTCCAGACCATCCTGACCAAGAGCGAGACCCTGTCTCTAAATTTAAAAGACAAGAAAATAGCTACTGAAACTGGTTCCATAACATCAAAAAGGAGAGAATCCTCTCTAAAAAGCCAATATCACCCCGATACCCAATCCAGAGAAGGACACGACAAAAAAGGAAAATTACTCCTTAATGAACACAGTAAAAACTCTCAACCAAATATAATACTAACAAAGCAAATCCAGTATATCAAAAAGATAATTCACCATGATCGAGTGGGTTTTAACACTGGAATGCAAAGATGATTCAATATAAACAAGTCAATAGATGTGATTCATCACATAAACAAATTTAAATACAAAAGCCATCTGATCATACGCAGGATCAGATGCAGACATATGATACAGATGCAGACAAAGCATTTGATAAAATCCAACATCTCTTCATGATAAAGGCCCTACAAACTAGGCATAGAAGGAACACACCTCAAAATAATAAAAGCCATATACACGTATAACAAATTCATAGTCAAATCATACTGAATGGAGAACTGAAAGCATTTCCCGTAAGAAGTGGAACAAGACAAACATGCCCACTTTCACCACTTCTATTCAACAAACCAGTAGCATTTCTATACACTAATAACAACCAAGCTGAGGATCAAATCAGGAACTCAATCCCATTTACAACAAGCTGCAAAAAATATAATAAAATACCTTAGCATATACCTAACCAAGGAGGTGAGTGATCTCTACAGGGAGAACTACAAAACACTGATTTAAAAATCACAGATGAAACAAACAAATGGAAAAGCATCCAACCCATGTTCGTAGATTAGAACAATCAATATTGTTAAAATGTCCATACTGGCCAAAGTAATCTATAGATTCAAAGTAATTCCTATCAAAATACAAAAAATCATTAAAGCAATTGTACATGATTGATTAAAATTAAATATAACGGCTCGGCACCTGTAGCACAGTGGTTACAGTACCAGCCACATACACCAAAGTTGGTGGGTTCGAACCAACTAAACCACAATGACAACTACAAAACAAAAATAGCTGGGCATTGTGGCAGGCGCCTGAGGTCCCAGCTACTTGGGAGGCTGAGGCAAGAGAATCACTTAAGCCCAAGAGTTTGAGGTTGCTGTGAGGTTGCACTCTACCGAAGGCAACATAGTTAGACTCTGTCTCAAAAATATATATATAAAATAAAAATAAAATTACATATATCAATGTGATTTTTTCACAGAATGAAAAAACAATGCTAAAATTCATATGCAACCAGAAAGAGCACGAATAACCAAAGCAACCCTAACCAAAGAGAACAAATCTGGAGACAATACATTATCTGACTTCAAATCATACTATACGTAGGGGTCCTCAAACCGCGGCCCGCAGGCCACATGAGGCAGTGTGATTGTATTTGTTCCTGTTTTGTTTTTTTACTTCAAAATAAGATATGTGCACTGTGCAGAGGAATTTTTTCATAGTTTTATTTTAAACTATAGTCCGGCCCTCCAACAGTCTGAGGGACAGTGAACTGGCCCCCTGTTTAAAAAGTTTGAGGACGCCTCCTACAAGGCAATAGAAACCAAAACAGCATGGCATACTGCCAAGGTACTAGGGATAAGAACATTTACAGAACATACAACACACAAATACACACACACACACACAGAGAAAATAGTTAGATTATGATCAAATAGTACCACAAAGTCAACCACTATTCCCCATAATCATATCATTGTATACAGTTATGATTTAATAAAAAAATTTAAAAAAAAAAAAAAAAAGTCAACCACTATTGTAACTTTCTTCACTCGCCTTGACTCATTTTTTGTAATAATACCCTGAAGAAAATGGTTCTTTCTAGTTTGGGTTTTTTAATTTACATTTCCTCAAATTCCTTTTACCAGTACTTTTTAATTTCTTTAATTTGTCTGAATATGTGTACGTACTAGCCAGTGACATCTGTACACTGGTGCTATAACCTAAAAAAAAATCAGAAGAAAATCAAGGCGCTTCCGGGTTGAACACACGGATGTGCTGGAAAGATGTCCCACCTAGGAGGGCAGGGAAGCTCCAGGCACTCCTTTCCCCGTACCTTGCCCTCTGCATCATTTGGGGCATCATTTCCATTCGACTGTTTCAGAGTTTTCTCCCTTATAATAAACTGGTAATATGAATTCAAACTTCCACAGAAAAAAATTGCTTCTTTCAGGAAAGAAATATTTGAGGCCATATTTAAAAAAAAGAAAAAAACTTGCTGCTTTCTGGCTAATGAAAGCCAAGGACTATCCAGCACACACATTGGAAACACAAACAGAAGCACCTCAGTCGCTTACAAGTTTCAGTGATAAAAACTGAACTTTACAGAGAAGAAAGCACATGAAATGTTTCATAAATGCTGCCTTTTCATTGAATTATAAAGGTAATACATTAACCATAAAAAAGAAAAAATTAGTCAAAACTAAACTGAGCAAAACACATCAGTCATCTGTAAAAATCCATCTTCAAATGCTAAAACAGAATCATATACAAAAGCTTTCAGAAATAGACAATCAAGTGAAACAGTTCAATAAAGTCCTTCTGGGAAAGGAGAATAAACTAAACATATTCTTCATAAAGTTTTCTGGATTTTCAAAACAAGAAAATTCAGAATCAAATACAATTTGAGCCATATGCAGAGAATTTTATAAAGAAAATAAAACCTGACCTTTTAACCTTTTAGTTATTTTAAAGCTTTATCTGAAAATTCTTAGTGTTAATGAACACCGAACAATTATGGTTTTTTCAATTGTCTGTTAAAAAACTAATATACTCTCAAAAATCATCTTTTGTGTATCTGAGAACTGAAATACAAATTAGAAACACTGCTGCAAAGGAAATATTAGGACCTCTGGGGGGGGAAATTCTCTTGTCATTTCCAAATACTAGTTATATTACATCATTTCCTTTTATTTCTTCATTTTATTAATGAGGTGGATAAAATATTTTATAGCAATATACCTAGTTAAAGACAAAATATATTGGGTTATCTTAAATATTTCATCCTAACTTTAATCATTTTAAACTACAAATATGTAACACTGTCTCAGCACTCTGATTAGTATATGCTTTAAATTTTTTTATTCTAAGTATAGGCATTAAATCTATAAACTAAAATAATAATTATAGATTTATGATATAGATTTTTAATGGCTTTACAATTTTACTTTTTCCCTTTTAGGTAAAATGCAAGAGTAACCAGAGATATTTTAAGTATGCAATCAATAATAAAACAAGTCACCAACAATCTGGGGTGGAAATCTGGAAAACCGTGAGCAACAGAAGTAAGTAGTCAACAAACTAAACACAGGAATTTCTAACACAAGGAAATAAAGTACTGTATAATTCAACATTAATTTCTTTTGAGGTGTGTCTTTCAATATGCATCTAAATGTAAATATTCCTGATGTTAAATTAAATAAAGATGTCATCCTCTGAAAACCTGATTCAGGAGTACTTAGAAAGCTGAACAATTTTCCCATTCAGTCCTGCTGCTAAGCATCCCCCTGAAAGAAACATCTTCTTCCCTTTCCTGAAACAGACCTCAAAGGGAGAGCTGGTCAATTATTTAGATTTCAAAAAGATTTTCTCTATGAAAAGTTGAAAATGATTACAAGAAGCATTTCATTTAATACGAAACATTTCTTTGCATTTACAAAGTCCAACTTAGATTTCAGGAGACTCAAAAGCAGCTGAGTAAAACTAAAATAGAACTACCTTTGCAATTGTGTATTCGACAAGTGTTCGGAGGCCTCCTCACAGTACTTGGTAGCTTACTAATTTATAGAAATGACAGTCATATCCATTTGTGTGATTTGTCTTTACTGCTCTGTTAAAGGAGTTCTTTTGCTATGTGTTCAATTACATAAACATTTAGTAATACAGGTAATTAGGGTGTGCCCTGTGTAACTTACAAGTATCCATGCATTATTAATGCAAAAGAGAATTTAATCTACATAGGTTTTTCAGGAATAAACTACCCTCTGAAGATAAAGGCTATTCATGAAATGCCATCTATAAGAACAGAGCAATCGGGCAGCGCCTGTGGCTCAAGGAGTAGGGCGCCCGTCCCATATGCCAGAGATGGCGGGTTCAAACCCATCCCCAGCCAAAAAAAACACACACACACAAAAAAAAAGAACAGAGCAATCACTAAAATAAAAAAAGATGATCTGTTTAAAGAATATAGTGATGAATTCTAACACAGATCTCCCTTTTACTGTCTTCAGTCTGAGGTCCTCAATAACAGGACTTAGAAATGCCCCCAAAAGAAAAAAGTTTGAAAATAAGATCAACGAGGAAGAATCAAAGGAATTAAACTTTTTAATTCTACACAAACTAAAACTATTTTTAAATTTATTTTATCATTTATTCATAAACACAGATTCAATTATCACTTAACATTTAACATCAAGCCTTGGAAACCTACCATTGCCTCCAACAAAAATATTTCCCTCCCCATACCATCCTTTCAATATAGTTATAGCATTATTTTAACTAGATCAATATTCACTGTTTCTATTAGAACATGTAAATTATTACTTTTCCTTTCCTACACTTTTATATTTCTTAATGTCTTTTCATTTGCTTCATTTCCTAAGCAATCTTAAACTCTCCCTAGATTTCCAAATATCCTCTTAATTCACATCGGATATTGAAGAAGTCTCTCCTGGAGCCTTCTGACCTGCCTCCTATCTGTATTGGTTGACCTCTATTCTTGTTGCAAAGCAGTCATTTTGTACCCTCCCTTCATTTTTTCTTTTTCCTTCTTTTCCTTTCTGCATTTCTACAAGGGAAAGAAAAGGTTTCCTAGGATGATTAGGGAAAATATTGTATTTACTCCTTCCTATACCCTGTATTTCCTCATCTTAATTTATTCTTTTGTCCAGAACTCCTCCAGTTTGCTTCAGACCTTCTTGGTTTTAGCATCGCAAGTCCCATATCCCAGCGTTGGGAGACCAGAAAATAATACTCCAAAATGTAGCCCTTAAAAACCAAAGTTTTTCTCAGACCTTCTCTTGCCCTCCAGTGCCTCCCAGTTCCATTCTCCCCTGAGGCTACCCATACAAACTAGAATCCCTCTTTCCCAGGGTAGGTCATAGAGACCAGAACTCCCTTTTGCGCTAAAGCCAGCCATAAAACCTAAAAATACTACTCTAACTCTCCCTCTGCCTTTCTGTGTAAAAGTCAAGCCATACAGAAATTATCTGACCTATCTTGTCTGACTGTAGGTCATAAGACCTCCAATTTCAGAGAGGGCCCTGCCCCATACCCAGAAGGAAAGAATGCGTGCTCAGAGAAGCCAAGGACAGACAGGCCTTGCTGGGGTTGGCCACTCAGTATATTGGCATTAGATCACATTTTGTCCAATCACGTTTCTACATGGCTTTCCATACTTTGTTGAACCTAAGCCCCAAAATGGGCAATTTCCCCTACATCCTTGGGTCTTTACTCTGAGGGCTTTCAAGTAGTCACGTTAATTACAGTAAATATTTATATGTCTTTCTCCAATTAATCTGCCTTTTGTGAATTGATTTTTCAGCAAACCTTCTGAGGCTCAAGGGGAACTTCCCTGACTTGGCCCCTGTACCAGGAAACTCCTGAGTCTGAATAAACCCTGTCTGGAGCCTACAGGTTGCAAAGGGCAAATTTTTTAACTATCTGCATACCTAAAAAGCCCTTATCTCACTCTCATACTTGATTAAAAAATTAGCTGGGGCCCGGCACCTGTGGTTCAAAGGAGTAGGGCACCGGCCCCATATACCAAAGGTGGTGGGTTCAAACCCAGCCCTGGCCAAAAATTGCAAAAAAGAAAAAAAAAATGAGCTGGGTATAGAATTCCAGTTTAAAAATCCTATTTTCCTTCAAAATATTAACATTGTCTTTTGAGTTTCCAGTGTTGCTACCAGGAAGGCCAAAACCTTTCCAATTCTTGATCCTTTGTATTCTTCTTTAGCCCCCTCCAAGTCCCTGGAATCTTTAGTCCCTTTTTTGTCCCCAGAGTCGTGGGAATTCCAGAGTATAATGGTTCTGAATCTTGATGAAAATCAATTTTCATCCATTTTGCTGGCTATCTAGTGGGCTCCTTCTATCTAGAAACTCATGTCCTTCAGGTTCTAGAATATTTTCCTGAATCATTTCATTAATGATTTCTTCCCCTCTGTTTTATTGAAATTATTTTAGAATTCCTATTATTTATCAGATGATTATTCAAATCTCCTAAATGGATCCTCTAATTTTCTTTTATCTCCTCTTTTCTATCTCTTTGGATTTTTTTTTTTTTTTTTATTGTTGGGGATTCATTGAGGGTACAATAAGCCAGGTTACACTGATTGCAATTGTTAGGTAAAGTCCCTCTTGCAATCATGTCTTGCTCTTTGGATTTTTTTTTGCTCTCTTTTCTAGGAAATTTTTTCAGCTTCATCTTTCAGTTCTTATACGGAGGTTTTAATTTTAGCTATCATACTTTGAATTTCAAAAAACATTTTCATTCTCTTTTGTTCCTTTTTATCGCATCCTGATTTTATTTCACAGTTGCAGTATTTTATCTATGAGAATATTCATAGTTTTACGTGAGTTTTAAGTTATGCTTTTTGAAGTTACACATTTTTATAAAGTTTATACTTTAGTGAGATGTTTGGCCTGCCACAATACCCGGCTATTTGACTGTGGCAGTTGTCATTGTTGTTTAGCAGACCTAGGCAGGTTCAAACCCGCCAGCCCCAGTGTATGTGGCCAGAGCCCTAACCACTGAGCTAGGGGGCTGAGCCAATCCCTCCTATTTTCAATATGAAATGCCCACCATAAACTCTACCTGATGTCGCTCAAGCCAGAAAGCTTGTGTTTTACTCAGAAGAAACATCTAATCTTTGAAGAAAGGGATAAACCAGCACACAGTAGGGGAGTTCCTGCTGCTTTTAAGCCACCTTCAATCAACGTTCCATATTTTAGCCCCACCTACATTTAAACTTCCAATGTTACTTAAAGATACCAATTTCTAAGACTTCTGAAGACCTTGCCAAGTAAACTGAATAGGTCCTCAGCCTTCACCATTGCTAACTTATGATTCAACTTTCTCAGTTCTCCCAACTCAGTATCACTGCCTTTCAGCTTCCAACCTTTCATTGCTAGTCTTTTCTCCTCCTCTTTTCATCCTTAAAGATTTATGACTTTTTAAAAATAGTTTTAATATAGTTTTAGTGGAGGTGCAGAAGGAAATGAAATTATATTTATATTTTTTAACTTGTCATCACCAGACTCTAAAGACTTTTTTACTTTTATTTTTTTAAAAAACAAGGTCTCGCTTTGTCACCCAGACTGGAGTGTGATGGCCCAATGATAACTCAATGCAAACTTGAACTCCTAGGCTCAAGTGATCCTCCAGCCTCAGCCTCTCAAGTAGCTAAGACTACAGATGGTGCCACTATGCCCAGCTAATTTTTTTTTTTTTTTTTTTTTGAGACAGAGTCTCACTTGGTCACCCCTGCCATGGCGTCACAGCTTACAGCAACCTCAAACTCTTGGGTTTAAGCGATTCTCTTGCCTTAGCCTCCCAGGTAGCCTCAGACGCCCACCACAGCACCCAGCTATGTTGTTTTTTTTTTTAAAAGAGATGGGGTCTGGGTCTTGCTCTTGCTCGGGTTGGTCTCAAACTCCTGATCTCAGGCAATCCACCCACCTCAGCCTCCCAAATGCTGGGATTAGAGGCATAAGCCACTGCGTCCAATCCTAATTTTTTTATTCTTTATAGAGAGATGGCGGTCTTACTATGAGGCCCAGGCTGGTCTGAAATTCTTGGCCTCAAGCAATTCTCCCACCTTAACCTTCCAAAATTCTGGGATTACTGGTATGAGCCACCACAATCAGCCAGACTCTTAAAATTTATGCTGGACATTGTACAAATAAAGTTAAACACAGACTTAAAGTAAGAATAATATAACTTAAAAAATTAGAGATATACATTTTACCTCATTCCTTTAAATAGTAGCACCTTCATCTCTTTACCTCACACCTACTAAGTACTTGTTTACAGACTGCCAGCTACTAAAGAGGATTACAAACTACTACTTATAAGAAATCACTTTCACATTTTTCAATTTTTTTTAATTAAGGAAAAAAAATCATTTTTATAATAGAGCAAATCAAAGAAGAAACAAGACCCTCACATAAAAAAAATGAGTTCCATGCTGTGTTTCAAGATTAGCTATTGCTTCTAGCCTTAACAAGTATCATGGCATTAATTCATTCAACCAACATTACCAAATGTTTCCAAGAACTAATATGTGAAAAGTCATGAAACAAAGACATGTCTTACTTATATTTAATTTACAGGTGAGTAAAAGTTGAGTGTAGTAGAAAAGATGAGCAAAAAACAGTTTGGGGGATAATAGAACTACTTTGTACCTTGACTGTGGTAGTGACCATGTGACTTCACATTTGTTAAGGATATACATCAAAAAAGTGAATTTTACTATATGCAAATTTTTTATTTTAAAAAAATTTTAAAGGCGAGAGCAGAAAGTAAGTACAAATAGAATTAGACATACACATACACGCACACATATATGTGTGTATATATGTGGTAGGTTTGTATGTAGGTGTTGAGTAGCTTATTCCATTCTCCTTCATGAATAACTCTAAGGATTAGCTGATAGTAATACATCAATGTCAGTTTCTTGATTTCAATAGTTGTATTACGGTTATGTGGAAGAATGCAGAAAACACACACAAATATACATATTTGAAGATGACAGAGTTATCAGGTAGCAACTTAACTCAAATGGTTCAGGACAAAAATTATACTCAGAATTGTTCTGTAGATTGTTTCAAATTTGTTAATTATTTTTAAATGTAAGAAAAAGATTATGAAAAAGGACCATATAAACAAATTCTGTATACCATGCTAAGAAATTTAAAAGGCATCCAGAAAGATATCTGGCATCCAGAAAGCTATCCGTAGTCACTGAAGCACATCAAGCAGGATGCTGACACAAAGAATCATGTTAAAAGTTTGTTTTTTTTTAATTCCTTCTACCAAACAAAGGTCCTGGATGTGTAGATATCAATATTTTTAGGTTAAATGTAGCAGTTCTCAACCTGTGGGTCGCAACCCCTTTGGGGATCAAACGACCTTTTCCCTTTTCAAAAGGGTTGCCTAAGACCATCGGAAAACACATTTCTGATGTGTTTTCGAGAGACAGCTCCTCATGTGTAGGGGTCACCACAACATGAGGAACTGTATTATAGGGTCACGGCATTAGGAAGGTTAAAAACCACTGGGTTAGAGGCACACATAATACTGAACTAACAGATTATTTAGCACTTAATGGAAAAACAAAAGCATGATTAATAAGGTCCATAAGATCCAAGAATGTAATCCATTTATATACATTTAATACACAGGAGTCAAGTGGGCCAGATGTACACAGAGGTTGAATAAAAACAGGATAACCCATGAGCTGCTGTACTTAATTGGGATTGTCAAAGGCACACAGACAAAAGAAACAAATATGATCACACTTAATCACAACCTCAAGCAATGTAACACAACAATGGACTCCTGGAAGAAACTGTCAGCTTAGCATGTATCATCAGAAATGAGGCGACACGTCATAAAGACATGCACAAAAATGCAGAAATAGAAATTACACTAGACTTGCACATACTATTATGGTTTTAACCATAAATTCTTAAAAATCTTTGTAAGTATAGAGTACAGAAAACCTTTATGACACCACATCAATGTCAGCTTCACCAAACACCGGCACTTATAGTATGTTTTTAAATGTTTCCTAGTTATGATTTTTGGTGAGGGCAAGGAAATAGTAGCTAGCAATACTACCTCAAAATGGAACTTTAGTCACTGCCTCCTAGTAAGGTCTTTTCCAATCTTTTCAAACAAGTTACTTCTATAATCTCAGAAGAGAATATTTCTAAGTAGATGTTTGACTGCTTTTAATAATATACAAGTCAACTTGGGACATCAGGCACTCCCAGTAAACACTGATACTTAAGGACAGAATTTTTACTGCAGCAGGAAAACTATACTGCTTGTACAGAACTCTCATAAAATCTAATTAGCTTTGCTCTATTTCACAGCCATGACCATCTCTATTCCAAATTTTGTACTAACGGTTAGAGAGGTAAATCAATTAGAAATGATCAAGCTTACCCTCTCCCCCCTCCCCAAAAAAAAGAAAAAAGAAAAATTACTAGGTTAGCGGGAACATCTTTGCAAACCAAGAACTGTACATATAGGCTTCTCAAAGGCCTGTATCAGTTTCAAAGGCCTGTATGGTCCTCTGTCTGTAAATACATACACACCCAATACAGAACTCCACACCAACTCAGCAGCAATAAATACCATCAGACTGGCTTCTAGATAAGGCAAATAGATATACCTAAAAAATAAAAAAATAAAAACAAGAAAAGGGTAAAGGAAAGTCATTCAAACCCTCACCTCTGTCTGGAGCTTTATGTAAATTGTGGCAATATTCAAAAAACAATGTGATAGAAGAATTTAGTAACTACTTTCTGTCACTTAACCAGTCTAAAAGGCTTTCCTAGTACATGCCAGCATTTCCCAAACCCTATCAACTGTTCCTCAGAAAAAAGAGTTCCAAAGTTAAATGATTTAGAGAAATTCTAGGTAAAACAAAATTTAAAAGGTTTTTGTACTGCAGAATGTTTTGAAACTTTTTGTGATAATGCGCTTTGTAATATCCAACAAGGCATACATTAAGCACTATTTTCCAATCGTACATATCCACTGAGCCCTTAATTTTCAGAATATTCACTTATATCTCTTCAAATACAGTTTAGAAAACATGAGTGTACACTGTCAATTTTTTTCATACAAACTATCAGACCACAACATGTATTTATGAGTGCTTCATTATCTTTAGTCCATAAAATGTCCTAAGTGAACAACACATTGGTAATTTTTCATGATGATTTTAACCATGTAAGTTGAGGTTGAGGTCTAGAACTCTATCACTGATTTGCACATTGGAGCTATATAAATATAAAAATAAAATGTAACTAGTCACTCCATAATACTTGCTGTTGATAATGGAAAAATGGGCATTAGCTTAAAAGTTACCAAAAAATAGTTCTATCAATAACAACAAAATATTCCTATGGCAAAATATCTTATCCTAAAAAAAGAATAAGATATTGTTTGCATAGTCACACAGAAAGACATCTCCAATGTCAATACAATAAAATATTATCAGTAAGATATGAACATTTGTTAAAAGTAAAATAAAGTCAATCAGACCCTTGTATTAGTATAACTATATACTTTAATTATAACTTACCCAAAAATAGCATTTTAGGTTCTTCCTTTATCGTAAGTCCAGACAGAACAGTATTTTTAAACAGAATGGGAAATAAGTTGATAAAATACAACTATATAACACTGAAAAAAGAAAAATTCCCAATCAACTTTCAACCTTTTGGCAAAATAGTTATTCTCATTTGTAAGAAATTATATCCATTTCTTACAAATGATAAAACATAGTTGGAGAGGTTAACTTGCCTAAATTATCCAGCAAATAATCAAAGGAGTCATTCTGAATCCAAAGTCTGCTCTTTACTAGTACATTGGTTTAGAACAGGAACATTTCAAGTTGAAGTATTCTACTTGTAGATATTCATCATGGAAACTCGTAAATAAACTGAATTAAACTTGGTAACTACGAAAAGAACAAGTTGATTTTATTTTACATTGATTAAGCTTATGGGGATGTTTAAGCAATTTGAAATAAAACTGAAAGTTGATATAGTCAACGTTGTACATGACTGAAATAATTCACCATCTTTTCAAAATTTTGTTTTCATCCATGTTAAGTATAGCACTTTCCGGCATAATTAAATTGGGGTGGGAGGAATAGTGTTAATGGGGAAGAATTAAAGAGAAAAACAAACTATATCAGAAAAAGAAAAAAAAAATGGCTCGGTACCCATAGCACAGTGGTTACAGCACCAGCCAGATGCCCAAGGCTGGTGGGTTCGAGCCCGGCCTGGGCCAGCTAAACAATGACAACTGCAACAAGAAAATAGCCAGGCGTTGTGGCAGGCGCCTGTAGTCCTAGCTACTTAGGAGGCTGAGGCAAGAGAACTTGCCTCTTGGGCATAAGCCCAAGAGTTTGAGGTTGCTATGAGCTGTGATGTCATAGCACTCTACACAGGGTGACAGCTTAAGACTCTGTCTCAAAAAAAAAAAGACTAATTTATCCCGATATAAATTTACTATGTCCTTAAACAATCAGGTTGAATTGTCCTCTAGTATTGTTACTTGCTACCCTAATACCCAGAATAAAAGGGTATGATAATTACAGTTTTAATTGTTCACATAATGCTAAAATATATGGCTTTTATTTATAAAAATGGGTAGGTTCTGGCTTCTTTGCGGTATATATAAACAGGTTCTGGCCCTTGAAACACATAGCTTCAATGTTATAAGTAATAGTAAAGTTGTCATAACAGTCCAAAAGTCTGAAAAAAACTGCTTACCAAAAACACTGTTAACAGTGTTGCACTTAACACTATAATAGCATTCTAAAATTGTGTAAGTCCATGACCTTTTCCTTTTAAATATTACAAATGAATATAATCTTCTCAGATAGACAACAGTTGTTTTTTTTTGTTTGTTTGTTTGTTTGTTTTGTAGAGACAGAGTCTTACTTTATGGCCCTTGGTAGAGTGCCGTGTCATCACACAGCTCACAGCAACCTCCAACTCCTGGGCCTAAGTGATTCTCTTGCCTCAGCCTCCCGAGCAGCTGGGACTACAGGCGCCCGCCACAAGGCCCGGCTATTTTTTGGTTGCAGTTCAGCCGGGGCCGGGTTTGAACCCGCCACCCTCGGTATTTGGGGCCAGAGCCTTACCGACTGAGCCCCAGGCGCCGCCCCGATAGACAACAGTTTTGCCACATGTTACAACTATAGTAACCTAAGCTACAGAAGACAAAAACAGAATTTTAGTATTTAATGTGAATGCCTATATATGAAGAAAAAAAAGTTTATTTAGAGCAAGAAAAAGATCATAAAAAGAGACTTCACAGTAAATTCAAGGACGTCAGGGGTTTACAACACTGGTTTCTTACTGTATCTAATTTCAATCTACTTTATAGCATGCTTTTCTTAGATGTAATTGTATCAACAGCATCACTCTATGCTACTCTACTCTGAGTAAACGGACCTTTCAGTTCATATGACATATACACAGAAAACAAAAGTCCATAACCACCAAGTAAAATATAACTTATTTAGGATTTGGATTCTCTCTCCAAACCACACAGTATTCCAAAGTTTCTCTCAAAATTTCTTTCTAACCCTGATACTCATAATGTACAAGGAAAACCATGACCTCACATTGAAAAAACATTTCCCAAAGGTTATTCCATGGAACACTACGTTGACAGCCATCCTCCAGATGCTCTGAAAAACAATGATTTCACAATCAGGTAAACTTCATGAACTATAGTCTATAGTATTTTTAATGTTAAATTTTGTCTAAAATTGTTTCCCAACTATATAGTTAATATCTATATATATATATGAATATATCAACTAACATGAATGATATATTCATATTAACCTCTTTTCCCTCAACAAATCATCTATTAATATCCTATGGATTTCCAGAACACATTTTGAAACTAGACAGAAGGCTAAAGCCAAGAGGCCCTAATCCCAAAATAGAAGCAAACAGTTCAATGAGGAAGAATTAAGTGGCAGGAATCGAAAGGAGGTGCCAGGTCTTCCTGCCTCCTGTCACCATGAAAAGCCAAATGCTGCATTCCTATGGTAGCAGGTAAAGAGCCACTAAAATGGGGAGGGTACTACCCAATAGATTAACCATTCCCCCACTTACTAAATGGAAAAAGGTAAAAATTATAGAGAGGAAGCATGAAGAAGCTAGCTAGAAAGAACAATCTTGTTCTGATCAGCATCTATGGGGAAGAAAATGAAATTCCCCAGATCTGAAAAGCAGTTTTACATGGAGTGACAACAAAAGACAGCAATTCCTATGGCTGAGACGACCTGTACTTACAGTGGGAACTGACTCAAAAACAAAAATCATCATGGAAAGAACTTCTTGACTTATCATGATATAGCAAAAGCAGCTGAACAACTGTTGGTCTTTAATACTTAAAAGTCACTTTCACGAGTAACAAGGGCTAAGAAAAATTTAATAGAACTAGCAAATCCTCACCTACACCTACCCTAGAGTTCATCTTGAGTAAAGGGAAGATAAAATCGAGAAACTACTACTGTTGTTTACAGGTCATATATTTATCCCTCAGATTAAACTATACACCTCTGACAATCAATGAGAATCAATACCTATTAGCCCAAAGTCAGAAAAAGAAAAATAACAAAGAAAGATGCAATGGGCTTGGTGCCCAGTTATAGCACCAGCCACATGCACTGAGGCTGGAGGGTTTGAGCCTGACCTGGGCCAGCTAAACAACAATGACAACAGCAACAAGACAACAGCCAGGTGTTGTGGCGGGCACCTGCAATCCCAGCTACTTGGGAGGCTGAGGTAAGAGAATCGCTTAAGCCCAAGAGTTTGAGGTTGCTGTGAGCTGTGACGCCACAGGACTCTACCAAGGGCAACATAATAAGGCACTGTCTCAAAAAATAAAAAAATTAAAAAAACAAAAGAAAGAAGGATTGAACCATCAAAGAAAATTTAAAGGAGTAAAGTTAATTCCTAAGTCCTTCTAAATTAAAAATACCCAATCATTCACAGGTCAGACTTAGTAGTAACTCAGGAAGATAGTACATTCGCTCTCTCCCCACTACCCTCACCCTTCCATATTCATTCTCTTCCCTTCCTTCCCTCTTACCCTCTCCCCTTTCAGTCTCTTTCCAAGTACGTATCCTGTCCTTACTTCCACTCACTTCTTCAGTAGATCCCTGATCTATCCCAGGTACTTTCTGAAAAAGGGAACTATGTCTATAATATTTCCATTGTTCAACAACCAACATATTATAGCTTCATCTACACTAAAGTATTTCAAACTTTTTTGATCTCAACCTACAGTAGGAAATAAATAAGAAATATAAGAATGTTTTACCTAACAGTATTATTTTTCTACATATGAGATGATGTACTTGATATTTTCCATTTTAATCTATTTCATTTTTTAAATGCTGGTTGGGCTTAGTCATCAATTTTAAAACCTATCACAACCAGCAGAATGAAAGACAATTAGCTATGTATGCACACAATAAACTGGCAATAAATGTACTGAGAGAAAAAGTTTGGGAAAAAAATTTTTGACTAGCACAGAAGAGTACTTCAATAAAATATTAATTTGAGCAAAGTTTAGTTCTTTTACCCTAAACTAGCCTGACCTACTGTATAAAGTATTCAAGTCCTAAGAAGTATAGAACCTTCCATAAAATTTGCAACACATTATTTGGTTCTGTAATGCAATGCTAAGGTACCCCTCACATTTCCATATGAAATAATAAATATATTGCCAAAATTATTATTTTTTTTTTGGAGACAGAGTCTCACTATGTCACCCTGGGTAGAGTGCCGTGACATCACAGCTCACAGCAACCTCAAACTCTTAGGCTTAAGCTATTCTCTTGCCTCAGCCTCCCAAGTAGCTGGGACTACAGGCGCCTGCCACAACGCCCAGCTATTTTTTGTTAGTCATCATTGTTGTTTAGCAGGCCCAGGCCTGATTAGAACCCGCCAGCCTAGGGTTAGGCCAGCACCCTAACCACTGAGCTACAGGTGCCAAGCCCCAAAATTCTTAAAGTGTTAATTCTGACAGGCTCTTCTTATAAAGCAATACATTTTTTTAAAGTTTGTTCCCAAAACATTAACTAATGAATATCAAGTTGTTGCAGTAACCAGTTATATCTGTCAGCTACCTACCTCTAAGTGTGATTTACTTAGAGAAAAGAGAGAAACAGAAAGGAAATTTTACAATAATAGTCACTACTTATTGAACATGCTTCTACCATGAGCCAGCATTGTGTTAGATAAAATAATTATGAGGTCTGACAATTAAGTTTAAGAACCCATCCTAGACAAAGTTCTACATACCTCATTGCTGAATATCACTGCAGCCACCTTGGAAGCACGCCTCTTTGGAAGTTATGCACCAATGCCTGTACCTTATCCACCCTTCAAAGCAATTTTGGAATGGCCATCAGAGCTATCTTCATATTACCCTTGATGTCCTAAATGTAATCAAAACGGCTCCCTTTCGATATATTTTTTATGTTTAGGTAAAGAAAAAAAGTCACTGGAGGTCAGATCAGATTAGTAGAGAGGATGTTCTATTATAGTTATTTGTTTGCTGGCTAAAAACTCCCTCACAATCAGTGCTGTGTGAGCAAGTGCGTTGCTGTTGTGTAAGACCATCCCTTTCTCATGCCAAGATTCTCAGTTAAGATTTCCCTAACAATTCCTCTATCGATGTTTACTTGGTTTGCTATGCTGACAATTTTGACACACAATTCAACACATTTTTGCAATGTTTTCGTCAGTTCTGCTTGTTACTGGCTGCCCTGACCTTGCTTCATCAGTGATGCTTTCTCTCCCCCCAGAAAAATGTTTAATACATTTGTATAATGCTGTTTTCTTCACATTATCACCGTAAACTTGGACTAATGTATCTCTGACTTCACATTCACTCTTGCTAAGTTTAACAAGAGATTTAATGTTTGTTTGTTGCTCTAATTCAAGCTCAACATTCTTGGAACAGCACACAAAGACAGCCAACATAATGAACACCACTTAGCAAGACATCGCCACACATTGACATGAACACAGATATGAGACACTGATACCCCAAGGTTATGAAACCTTACTGAGTTGTTTGTATAAGTGCTGCCAATTAAGAGCAAGGTGGTAAGTTCACGAACTTAACTGTCTGACTTCATATTCTTTATCATTCTTAGACTAAAATAGAATATCAGGTGGCTAGTAAAAAGGCAACAAATGCCTAACCAATATTTCTGAAGACACTTATGAAGATCCTAATCATGGACTTAAAATTAAATTTAATCTGTATTAAATGAACATTTTGATAATTTGGTATGATTAGTGAATTCTAGTCAAGAAAAACTAACAATGAGGAACAACAGATGTGAGGAATAAGGGAAATATCCTAGAATAGATTCAAATTCTTCTTATCAAGCCATCTTCACCCCCACTTAACCCACACACAGAAAAAGAAAATGAATAGCTTTCAAATAATTCTGAAAAAAGTTTAAACCATAGAATCTGCTGACATGCTCTTCTAGCAAGTCTATCACATAAAATCCTAATGTACTATAAAATTACTGTTATTCAATAATAATTTGTATGAAATATTACTAAGTCCAAGATTCAGAAAACATAAAAAAAATTATCCACATATAGACAGCCTTTCATATTTAGTTTATATTGAATAATATTATCTTACACTTATTTTTAGGTAAATTGGTAAAGAATTCTCTAAAATTCCAATTTCTCATTTCAAAGTAGAGAGCAGCCAATTCATTGAATAACGTACTCATTTAGTCATTACTAGCAAATTATCAATAGTTTATTATGTTAAAGTTATTTTTACTTCTACAACTCCACTGTAACTTATTCTAGAGTTATACTATTGACAACCTATTATTTTATAAGCAAATCATTTCAAACCAAATCATTTCTACAACTCAAAAAACAAAGGAGAAAAAAATAGTCTTCCAAATCTTATTGACTATAACTGGAAAATAATACATATTAGTAAATTTTAAAGTGATATATAGTCTTAAAGCACTTTTGTCCCCTTGCTCTAGTGTTTATTGGCCTAATCCCCTCTTTTTCTCTTCTACTCTACAGATTTCTTCCCTGAAGCCATCAGCACTCAAAGCAAGGAACGCTTTGAAAGCAAAACAACATATCTGACCCTAAATTGGTTTTCTTATTGTTATGATACTGTTATGAACAAAACATTAATTGTACCAATACAAAAATTAAATGGACCATAACCAGGAATGAAATGAAGCACTGTAAAAGTAACCTACCATCACCATAAAAATAAGGAGCATCTACCGACACTTTCATTAATATTCTGAACACTTATATGCAACAAAGAGTGTTTAACTACATTGACCTCCCATTGAAATACTGGGTCTTTTAAAGATTTAAAGACACAATACTGTTTGAACTGTTAAAAATAAAACTAAAAATTGTATCATTTAGGGCAAATCTAAGTTATCACATTTAACGCAACAACAATCCCCGTAAATTTCCATCAGAGGCCCAAAAACAGAATGTTTAAAACATTAAACTGAAGTCAATTCCCAATCTGGAAATATCCTTAAGATTTTTTTTTTTCACATAACACTAGATAATGAGAATAAAATGGGACATTTCCTCAAAATGTAGTAATCAATTCATGTAAGAACAGCTGGCATATTTCAATACTTAAATGAAGACACTGACATTTTCAATCTAAATTCTCAAATATCTTAAGGATAATAAATAATACTACTCATGACACATCTCTTGACAGCTTTTCCATTCTTAACTCTATTTTCTTACTCTTTACCCAAAATTCTGTGGCTGATAACCTCCACTTCCAAGAATTCAAATTCTGACTTAAAAATGCCTGAGACTTAACAAACACACTGTCTAGCCCTAATGTGCCCAAAATAATTCCTTAAGAACTTATTTTATTACTGAAAAACAATAGGACCTTACTTAAGAAATTGTACGTTTTTGTTATGCCAAATATCAAACGTCTATAAGGACAAAATGTGAAGGGTACTACTAAAACTTAACCTAAAATTGTAAAAAGTCCCTGGTTTGATATTATTTAAAACATATTAATAAAAATAATATATAACCAGCCAAATCAAACACTCATTTGATTTTTGGCTTCTTCGGCTTATAAAAATATGTAAATGAGGTGTTACATGTATATATAGAAGAAATAACATCCAAGAAATGTATGTATATTTAACGGAAAATATACATAAATTATTCTGATAATACAGCAAAATATCTCATAGCATAAAACTACTACATAAACTCTAATAACCAGAAGGCAATGAGGATATGATTTTCTCTTTCATGACAAATCATTTACAAAATTATATTTACAACACAAAGAGTTTGCCCTTAATTTTATAAATAAGAAGGGATATTAAATGACAATCACAATCACACTATGGAACTATAATTTAGGAACTCAAATTCCAGCTCTAAAAGTGTCAAAATCCTTTAAGTCTTAAAAAAAAGCTACAGAATTTCTAATGTTATGAAATATGAGATGTAAAACTACATATGCTTTTTAAAAATATTTTACTCTACACAATAAAGGACATATACTCACAAAACCAGTACCAAAGTCAAAACTGTCTCACTCTTAAGAGAGCAGTCACTTAAAAGATGGTTTAGATTACTTACATTCCCATTACAAGTCTGGTAATCTGTTTTTGAAAATCGTCCTATTTACATTTACCTATTTTTTTAAAACCTCATGACATCATGCTGTTAGAATACAGTTATTATATACAGGCATTCTTGAATCAGTGGTTTGTCTGAGAAACTAATTTTGAATAAATTTCAAATCCAAAAAAATGAAATAATCAGCACTTGACTTTTTCTTCAAGAAAATAAATCTTTACTTGGGAGCAAAGATATTTTAGTATAAAAATTTTCCAAAAAAACTAAAACTATTTGTATTCCAAAGGTACACAAAACTATCTGGCCAAAATCCTTCCAAAGCCAATGTACCATTGTAGCTCTGGGTGATGATGGGTACTTCTTCCAACGGAGAACTTCTGGACGTTAGAGTGCGCCCTGTATTTAACATGAGAAGCTGAAGAACTTAAGCCAAGCCTTCAAGCTTGAAGGTCACATGGAGCATTTGCTCACCTCATTGATCTATTCCACTAAAGTTAAGTCTTTCAAATCCCCTTTATAAGAAGGAAGCCAAAAATCTAACCAGTTTAGACTTAAATTAAATTTAAAGCAAAACCTCTCTGATGAAAGCTACCGTCAACTACTATCACAAAATTTTTAATGTATGTCATTTTCTCTTACAAATGTAACAATTTTTGGAAAGCCCATGATTAGCAGCTTCCTTTGCTTATTCTATACAGAGATGAAATAAAACCACTCCTTGATACCTTCAGGCTCCTGCTGACCTAAGATAAACACAGATTATTTTAATATCTCCTCCCATTTCAGGAAGGATCTCTATAGTCTGGGGAGAAATGATTCCACCAATAAACACCTTTCAACTGAATGACTATTATAAGGCAATACATTAGGCAAGTGAGAGCAATAACCCACATTTTCCTATCGCAGAATTTATTTAAAATCTTACTGCTGACCTAAAAACATGTCCTTCATCATAAATTCCATGTTAGCTAGGCCTTAAATCAAGGCAACAACTGAGTAGCACAGTTTTACTCCCGGGAAAATATTTACTAGAAACTAGGAAAAACACCTGGAGTAACTGACGTCTATTCTTGTACTGTGAATATATATTTTTTCTTTCAGTATAGAGTGAAGAATTTATTCATGATAACTGCGACAATGAAGTCATAATGCCCATCTAAAGAGTTTTTTTTCTTTTAAGACAAACTTACCCCATTCTAGGTACTCAAGAATGTTCTTCTCTCTTCTCAATGGAGAATTATTGCATTCATCATAAAGGCAGATGAGTATATCCAGTAAAGTCTCCACACTGAAGCATTGCCCATTGGTCTGAGCGGGCCCATCCAAAATAAACTGCTCCAACTGCCTCAAACGCACTTCTCCAGACATGTTTACTTCAATTTGCGCTGGCTCTCCTTCAAATTATTATTACGATTTTTACTTTTATTATTCGAATCTAAATTTTCTAAAAGGTGTGGTTTTAAAAACAAACCACTTGTTATTCAAACAACTGTCATGCAATGCCGGCGCTGAATTAAACATCCAGCACACCAGTAACCTCACTTAACTGAAGCGTCTTCAATTTCACCTATATACACATATTTCGAGGGTAAATTACCATAAAATATATATTTAATACATTTCAAAAGAAAAATACAATTAAACTGTATGTTTAAATAAAATATTAATTAAAAGTACAATGAACTAAAGAGTCGACACTTCTTTAAAAAAAAAAAAAACTCTTCTCCTTCATTCAAAATTCAACTTGTGCAACATAATCCTGAAACGAATCCGGTTGCATCATTAATGAATAAAGTCCGATGTGCATCAGCAATTCCTTCCCGGGAAGAAGGAAAATAGAAAAAGGAGGAAAAAAACAGAATGTATAGAAGGGGGAGGGAAAACCAAAAATGTTGCTGCAAATCCTCCCAACCACCGCTTGGATAATGCATCAGCGGCGATTTCTCCAGCGGGAAAGGGAGGGGGCGAGGTCCCTGAAGCAGCCCCTCGGCTCGGAGCACGCCAAGTCCTGCCCGGAGGAGGCTTTTCCTTTCTCCTCCCGAGGTCCTCTCTTTAAGGCTTTGCAGTTACTCTAATTCTGAACGCATTCCGATGAAAACTCATCATTTCTCTCCCAGCTTCTCCCAGGGGCCTGACCCGCGGCGCGGCCCGGGGTGGGAAGGCGGGCTGCGGGCGGCTCGCACCCGGGCTACGCGGCAGCGGCTACTCGGCCGCCCGAGCCCGCTCCATGTCGGTGGTCGCTCGCGGGCCGGATCCACACCCGCACCGCGCCTAGCCCGAGGCTCCCGCTGTCCCAGGCGAGGGGGGTGCTCTTCCGAATTCAAAGGACACGGGCGGCAGCTAAAGCGGTGCGGGCGGCTCCAGCAGCTACTTCTTCCCCTTCTTCACACCCCTGGGTTAAGGGCATCTTTCCTCAGCTAGGGAGGCGACCGAGGCGCTGGAGGAGGGGTTGGTGCCTATGGCGAGGAGACCAGAGGCTGCCGCAGCCCAGCTCCCAGCCACTCCCTTCCTCTCCTTCGCAGCCCTCCCCCGCCTTCCCTCTCCTCTGGCGCTCGCGCCCGGGGCTCTGCGAGGCTCCTCCAGTCCCCGCCGCTCGCAGGCGGAGGCTCGCCGAAGAGTCCGGATCCAATATGGCGGCCCCCGCCCCCTCCCGCTGCGCGCGCACACGCCCTCGCCCCTCCGCGCCCCCGCGCCGCCGGAGCCCGGCAGCCGGGCCGGGCGGCGGGACGCAGCCGCAGGTCGCGAGACCCCCGCGGGCACGCGGGCCGGAGACGCAGGGGGCTGCAGCAGCCGAGCGGAGGGGTGGGGGCCGCCTCGGGCCGCGGTGCTGCGGCTGCCGCAACGTGGAATGCAGGGATACGGGAGGACCCGGGAGGCCGAGGCGGCGGTGGCGGAGGACAGGGAGGCGGGGTGAGCGGGTCGAGCCGGGAGCTGCGGCAGCACCGGGTCGCGGACGCGGAGCTGCGCCACCGCCCCGCCGCTGGCCCCGGTTCCCCCAGACGCGCCGGTACAGATCGCAGAGCGGGGCTGCTGCTTGGTCCTCGGAGACATCACCTGGCCGGCACGTTTGCTGAGGGGGCCCAGAAGCAACCGGCGTTAGGCTTCCAACAGACCGGGAAAAGACCGTGCCTTTCTTTCCGCCCTTTACCTGCTCACCACCCGCCCCCCTAATTCGCTTCTCGCCCACTCCAGAGTAATAATTTCTTGGGTCTAGTTACAGCGTTCCTTATGTCATTTCCCAGGACAAAAACAGTGACAGACTTGTATGTGCTATCGCTTAAGTGGTGCGTGCGCGCAAACTATTCCCAAAAGTTTCCCGAAGTGGAGCAGAATGTTTTCTTCTCCGGAACTATTCTAGCTACTGTTTTTCTCCAGCCATGGTTACCGCCTACAGGGGATTCAGCCTCTGAAGGGAGTCAATACAGGTCACCACTGCCATCAGACCTACACCACGACCACCCCGTTTGCACACACACACACACACACACACAGAGAGAGAGAGACTGGTCACCCAGTGGCCTAATACAAGAATCTGGGCACCAAAGGCAAGTTGCCCAATAGCTGGGCCCTTGATGCCTGTAGGGCCCTTCCAGATTTTTGTCGAGTCTGAGTTTTAGGAAAGCTCTCTTTACAAAATTCTCATGGACGATCCCTACATTTAAATTAATACCACAAAACTGGGTCATTGTTATTTCTGTTACTTACAAAACTGCTGTCTCCTTTAGTCTTTCTCCAACATTTATATTTTATATTCCTTTCCTGCACCTCTGGGGCAGTGATGTTTTTGATGTTAATGCCCACAGTTGCCTGTTTTTACATTTCAATAATAGGGAAGCTGAGGAAGAACTAGAAATGGACATCTAGGCATAAAGTCTAAAAGTGAAGGCTAACAAAAGTTGAGTCTAGTTGTCGTGATTCACAAAATATTGTGAAACTTTTGTGAAATCTACGCTTGCCAAGTCTACAATTGCCTGGCGTAAATAAGGACAGCAATTTTTTCAATGTGCTCTTGACAAGAGTGATAAATAAGTTCAGACAAAAGGTTATTCATTTCCAGTCATACATCTTTGTGTGTGTGTGTGTGTGTGCGTGTATGTGTTGTCTAATTCTAAAAGTAATAGAAAAGCAAAAAGAAAACTTTAATCCTAACGCAGATAACAGGCAATATTTTGGTGCTTATTATTCAAGTCTTTTTCCTATGCATTTTAACAGAAATGTAAAACAAACCTTCTGTAATGTAAATGCAAACCTTCTGTTTGCAATTAGCAATATATTACGAAACATCCTTTCAGGTTAACAATTTTTCTTCAACAATATGGTTTTAGGTAGTGAAGCCACCACATTCTAACAATTTCATTGACCATGAAATGAAGTAGCAAAGAAGGAAGTAATTCCTTCTGCTTTGTCAAGTATGGTACACCAAAAACTGGCTTCAAGTTACCTGTTTATAGTTACTTATAAGTAACTATAAAGTCATTTAAAAGAGAGAACCTAAAACATGTTAGGCTTCAATAAATGCTAATTAACAATGCAAGTCTATGAGAAGTAGATATGCTTCTAACAAAAGAATCAAGCTGCCAGCTCTCTACCTATTTTGTTAGCACTTGGGTACCACCCACAGTCTAGGGCATTAATAGTTGCTAACTAACCCTTTCACATTATTTAAAGAGTAGAGGGGAGAATTTATTTTTATTTAGGAAAAAAAGCACAAAGAGAAGGGAAAGGTTGAACCCAATCAATTTTGCTTGAATAATTCAAGCTCAGAGACTTAATAATTAACTAGACACTAAACACATTGTACGGGTGTTATTTTAAATGTTCCAGTTGAAGTGTGAACATGCTTGTTAATGAAACCAGTCTTAATCCAAAGAAAGGCACAGCCCAGCAGCCATACAGTGCTTGAAGTGTTCCTCCAAAACAAGAGTGCCACAGGCTGCCTGGCAGGGCATTCTTTGGAAAAAAAGCCTGGAGGGGGTCTTCTTTGTGAAAGTCTTCTTGGGAGCCTGGAGATTAGATGTATACCATTGCAAACACCCAATTTGTTTGAAATAATTAGAGAAAACAAGTTTTATGAAGATGCTGGGAATTAATCTGACATTTTAGAAAAGAATGAGGATAGGAAAACATAAGACGATGAGAAAGTTTCCGGAAAGAATAAAGCAGGACAGAAGTCATTAAGCCTTACCCCCAATACAAGCACTCTTCCACTAATCTTCCAATTCAGACCTAAGAGCAGGAGAACAAAGTAATATTTATAACACCCAACCACACTCTCGCCTTGGCATATCTTACTCCGGAATAACTACAGGTTCAATATTGGAGATCAGGACCCAAAGCGAGTTGAGTAACACAGCAGGGCTTAATGTATAAGAACATTGAGGATATTTTACCATATCCTGTTTTAGACCAGCTAGCACAACGTGACCCTAAAAATAAATGACTTGCCTTAGTACCCTCTGAGGTTAAAATGCCAGCAAAGGCTAGCCTTTACTTCATGTCAGGCTCCTGACGCAAGTAAAAATGACTGCAAAGGCTTATATTATGGAAAAGAAAGACTTTCTAATTAATAAATCATTTCAGAACACTTACAATCCATAAACAGTGTACTGGGTATTTTGAGCACATATGTCTTTTCAATCCTCATAACCATATGAAGTAGGAAAATTATCTCCATATCATAGATGATGAAGGAAGCTGAGGCTTCTAATGTTAATAATTTGTGACAGATCACACAGCTAATAAGTGACACAGGAGCTAGAAGTCACTGGGCCTGTCCAATGCCCATGGCTTTAACAACTAAGCTAGAGAGGTCTGAAAGATCTGCAGATTCTATAAACCCAACTCTTTCTTCCTGTCGTAACAAGGATGAAGTAGGATATAGTTGCTAATGCTTGTATTTAACAATTAGAAACTGTCATTAGGACAAAAGAAGGAAACACACATACATAAAACATAAAAGTTCAACCAGAAAAGCAGAAATTACCTATGTCTTTAAACCAGAGAAAGCTTAATTCTGGCACATGGTTCCTCGGGTACATGAAAGAGCCAAGGAAACATACAAGTGAAGCTGGGTGAAGCCAGGCTGGTGGGAGCTGGAGCCACAGAATAGATGCAAAGATTATTGGGGAGACTGCCTTATAGAGAGAGGGGGAAAGAATCCTTTTGCCTCAACTGTCCTGCCATCTGCAGCTAACCCTGAAAGAGGGTTCATGTGAGTTGTGCCCAAAGATACAGAGCAGAGCAGGCAATGGGTAAGGAATGGATGTAAGGACAAACCAGCAAGGATTTATGCACAGAATCAGCGCGGTTTCAGTTTTACCCAAACTAGTACAAAAAAAAAAAAAAGAAAGAAAGAAAATCAATAAAACAAATGTTTTATCACTGAGCAACCATTAAGGGAATTTTGAAATGGCACAGTTTTAATATAGGAACAGCTTTAACCTCTTCCTTTTCATGCTTATTTTGCCCTTTTTTTGTTTGGTTGGTTTGGGTTTTTTGTCCTTCAGGAAGATAAAATCAAAGCAGCCAAGCGTCCTCATTAGGGCAGATTTATTTAAGTTTACAGACTAATATTTTCCTCTTGCTTGTCAATGGATCTTGCCCATCTTGCCCTATCATTACATCTGTTGCTTAAATCTCTCATTAAAGCTCTACTATAAATAGAGCTTTCAAAAATATGTTTAGTGTCAAACATTATAATACAGATATTGTCAGCTATTAGAGCTATTTAGGCAACGTGAATGTTAGGAAGCTATGTGGCATTCTTTTATAAATTCCATCACCAGAAATATTTGCCAAAAGTCTCTATGGCAGTAGAGACTTTGTTTATTTAACATTTTTTTTTATTTATTTTTGTTGTTGTTGTTGCATTTTGGCCGAGTCTGGGTTTGAATCCACCACCCTCCGTATATGAGACCGGTGCTATGGCAGTAGTTCTCAATGTTCCCAATGCCGCGAACCTTTAATACAGTCCAAAGGGGTCTCAGTCCACGGGTTGAGAACTGCTGCTCCATGGCAGTGTGTGGTGATAAAACCAAACCAATCAATCCAATGTGTTCCTCCTCTCAGATCTGAGGCTGGAGTGAAAGTGACATAGCCAAGACCCAAAGGCTAGCACCCAAAGAAGAGCTGAAGAATCTAATTACTGCACTCTGGAAATTGCTCTGGCTGAGACTGCCAGTGACTTCCACATCACCAAAGCTAATAGGCTCAGTCCACATCTCATTTTTCCTTTTAACAGCATTTGATAGCACTGGTTCCTCCTCTCAGCTGAAACACTTTGCTTTACTTGGCTTCTGCACTCTCCTGGTTTCCTCCTACCTCACTGGCCATTCCTTCTCAGTCTCCTTTGCTGCGTCCTCCTCACCTTGCTGATTTTCAAACACTGGAATGGCCCAGAGCTCAGTCTTTTGTAGTACCCAGCAAAAGGACCCCTAAAGGCCCCTAACTATTTCAACCTGAGTCCCCACACGTCTCAAACACCCCCTTGGGTTAATTCTGAGAACAGGTTTCAGGACAAGGAAGTTCCATGAGTTCCCAAGACTCCTAGCCACAGGTAAAACAATGGTAGAACTTACCCCACCCCCCTAGCAATGGCTAAACAATGGTGGAAAGCTTACTCAAGCAAAATTTCCCAAGCCAAGTTTGTCCCTGTGCCAGCTGCCACATTGTAACCACCTGAGCCAACCAGCCCCCCGACTGTAACCCCACCCCAAGCTACCCCCTGAGCTAACCAACTGCCACGTTCTGCTTCTGTGCTCGCCAGCTTGCCTGCCAACACAGTACAAAAATGGTATAAAAGACAGCCTGCTTTTCTCTTTAGGGCCGTTTGCCCTTTGGGGCGGTGACCCACCTGTGCATGTGTAATAAATCGCCATCTGATTTATACCTGAAGTGTGGTCCAAATTTTTCTTCCGGATAGCAAATGAGTACAACACTTTGAACCTTTTCTCTTTTCTTTCTACACGTGATCTTAATCAGTCTTAAGGTTTTCAATACTATCTAAGATGACTTGAAAAACATGTCACAAATTCTTCAACATTCCTTCCTTTGAGAAGTCAGGTCTGTATTTTCTCCCCCTGAATCTAAGCCAGTCTTAGGAACTCACATGTAACAAATATAATATGCAAATATAAAATGCAATAGAAGTGATTGTTTAACTTCCCATAAGAGGCCGTGTAGCCTCAGCTTGTCCACTGGAACTCTGTCACTAGAAACCTACAATGCTTTGTAAAACGTTCAACTCTTTTTTTGTGTGTGTGTGGTTTTTGGCTGGGGCTAGGTTTGAACCTGCCACCTCCGGCATATGGGACTGGTGCCCTACTCCTTGAGCCACAGGTGCCGCCCAAAACATTTAACTCTTTTAAGTTCAACTGTCCTAAGGTTGCCATGATAGTAGGGAGCCCAAGCCTCATGTAATCCCTCATTCAGCAGCTCCAGGCAGCATCAGTTTGCCAGAAATGTGCTTACAGATGTCTCCAGACAATTCCAGCCCCTAGCTGTCAAGTCACCCTAAACAAGATTCCAAGTATTCTCTTCTGAAGCCTCAGTCGATATGAAGCAGAGGTAAGCTCTCAAAACTTTTCCAAATTTCTGACACACTGCATCCATGAACCTAATGAAATGACTGCTAAATTCTGGGGTAATTCGTTATGCAGCGGTAGTAACCAGCATAATATATAAACGCTGATGATGCCCAGTTTATATTTTGATCTAAACCTCTCCCCTGAACCCCAGGCTTATCTTTCTAACTGCCTACTTGATGTTTTGTTTAAAGGCCATATGGTCAAAATAGAAGTCTCTAACCTGCCCCCTCCAAAAACAAAGAAAAAACCTATGCTCTTTCTCTAGAGTTCTCATTTGTGGAGCTCCTTGGCATTAACCCAGACTTAATTTTTCTCTCACTCTCCACGACCAATCTATTAGCAAATTTGTCTACTCTGCCTTGAAAGCAGGTGTAAAACTGAAAATATCAAATAACCAGAATGGTGTGAGTTCCAGCCAATCAGAACAGATGCTGATCTGAGTATCAAAACAGATGTGACTACTTCATACCTTCTCTCTGCTGCCCTCACACTCCAGCCCAGAACCCTCTGATTGCTTCCCATTTTTCTTGATATAATAAGCCAAATCCTGCCATTGCCTACAAGGTCCTCATGCTCTGGTTCCTGATTACCTCTCCAATTTCATATTCTATTACTCTCCACTTTCCAATTCATCACACTCCAACTACATTATCCCTAGGCAGTTTCTCAAATACCGTGCACTCTAAACTCAAAGTCCGTTCAATTTGCCATTTCCTTTGCCTGGAATATTCTACTATATGTGTATATGGCTCCATTCAAGTCTCTGCTCAAGCATCACTTTATCAGAGAGGCCTTTCTGGACACAATGGCAGCCTCCATCTCGCCATTCCCTATCCTGTTACCCTGCTTTTTACTATGCCCTATTGTCTAACCAAAAAAAAAAAAAAAAACCCAACTAAAATAACCCTACATATAACCTTGAAGCAGAGAAGACATTCTTTTGCAGAGGTTTTATAAATCATTTTCTTTATTATAGAAGAGCAAACAAGAGAGAACAGTTTTATTAAAATAGGACTTATTTATTTCATGGAGCCAAAAAGAAAAAGTGTTCGTTATTGAGATGATAAACCTCAAATTCAGACACAAAAAGAGATTGTAGAATTGTAATCTCTGAAGATCTTAAAAATGATCATTTCAGTTTGATTCCAACAGCTATCTCTCTTGAATGGTTTGGGACCCACCTGCCAGAAGGTAAAGGGACTAGAACAGATGTGCTCTCCAGGCCCCATTCAGCTGTAAGATTCAGTGCTTTCATGCCAGTATGGGGGACTAATTAAACACACAGTCATATGTTGGAGCCAGCGATTACGTTTTAGAACAGACTGTGACCTCTCTCTGACCCAGAGGATAGCAGCATCAGCATTTACAAGCCAAATGAAATAAGGCACTGTCAGCAATGTTCTTTACAATAAGAAATATAACAATAATAATAATAAAAAGCACCAAGACGTAAACCCACCAATAGAATGGTATATGGAGCAGCCCAGGCTTTCATGAGAATAAAGGAAGTGAAAATTCAAGAAAATTCAATCTGAGAGCTTAATAGGGGCTTTCCTCAAATAAAAAAGGTCCCCAATATTATAAGACAATGGGAAAAAGCCACAGAGAGGACAAGAAACAATATAAAAGACTTCATAAATATTAAAACACAGGACCACTTCTTCAGATACTAGCGTGACATATGTCAGGATAAAAAACTAGAGAACAGGCGTGGTGCGGTGGCTCCCACCTCTAATCCTAGCACTTTGGGAGGCTGAGGCAAAAGGATCACTTGAGCCCAGTAGTTTGAGATTTCAGTGAGGCGTACACTGAACTCTAGCCCGGGTGACAGAGCAAGACACAAAAAGAAGCTGCAGAACAATATCAAGGAGTGATGTTAAAAGAAAAAACTATTTTTCTTCACTGTAACATTTGGTTTTCCTCTCTGAAATTTTGTTTCTCATGATAACATGTTATCCTATATAAACAACTGATCATTGGTTGGGTTATTTTCTCAGCAGTAGAGCTGGGTTTTCTCTGAACCATCCATACACTTTTGCTCATGCTGCCCTGGGAGAAGGGCATGATTGATTTAATGACTAGCTTCAGTGTAAGGTACCCTGTATAAATACGTCATTAAATATGAAATGCCCAATTTCGAATTAAAAGTTTAGTTTATTACATCTCAAACAAGACACGTGTTTTTGCGACATGTGGTTGAATGTTGTCCTGCAAGAAGATTGTCTCTGTTGACCAATCACAAGTATCCTTATCATTTCTCCCAATTGGTCGCAGCAACATCCACTGTAATTGACTGACCAGGGTTTTTTTTGTTTTTTGTTATTTTTTTATTAAATCATAGTTGTGTACATCAATGCAATCATGGGGTATAATGTGCTGGTTTTATATATTATTTGAAATATTTTCATCAAACTGGTTAATATGCCTTCACAACACCCTCTTAGTTACATTTTTTTTTTTTTTTTTTTTTGCAGTTTTTGGCCAGGGCCGGATTTGAACCTGCCATCTCCAGTATATGGGGCTGGTGCCCTACTCACTGAGCCACAGGCACTGCCTCACCCTCTTAGTTATTGTGTTAAGACATTTACATTCTGCATTTAGTAAGTTTCACATGTACCCTTGTAAGATGCACTGTAGGTATGGTCCCACCAATTACCGTCCCTCCACTCATCCGCTCCCCTCCCCTTTCCCCCTCCCCTTTCCCCATGATGTTGGGCTATAATTGGGTTATAGCTTTCATATGAAAGTTATAAATTGGTTTCATAGTAGGGCTGAGTACATTGGATACTTTTTCTTCCATTCTTGAGATACTTTGCTAAGAAGAATATTTTTCAGCTCCATTCATGTAAACATGAAAGAGGTAAAGTCTCCATCTTTCTTTAAGGCTGCATAATATTCCATGGTGTACATATACCACAATTTTTTAATCCATTCATGGCTCGATGGGCACTTGGGCTTCTTCCATGACTTAGCAATTATGAATTGGGCTGCAATAAACATTCAGGTACAAATATCTTTGTTATAATGTGATTTTTGGTCTTCCGGGTATATACCTAGTAGAGGAATTGTAGGATCAAATGGCAGGTCTATTTTTAGATTCCTAAGCGTTCTCCAAACATCTTTCCAAAAGGAATGTATTAGTTTGCATTCCCACCAGCAGTGTAAAAGTGTTCCCTTTTCTCCACATCCATGCCAACATCTCTGGTTTGGGGATTTTATAATATGGGCTAATCTTACTGGAGTTAGATGATATCTCAAAGTAGTTTTGATTTGCATTTCTCTGATGATTAAGGATGATGAGCATTTTTTCATGTGTCTGTAGGCCGTGCACCTGTCTTCTTCAGAGAAGTTTCTCTTCAAGTCCCTTGCCCACCCTAAGATGGAATCACTTGTTCTTTTATTGCTAATACATTTGAGTTCTCTGTGGATTCTGGTTATTAAACCTTTGTCAGAGACATAACCTGCAAATATCTTCTCCCATTCTAAGGGCTGTCTGCTTGCTTTACTTACTGTGTCCTTGGCTGTGCAGAAGCTTTTTAGTTTGATCAGGTCCCAGTAATGTATTTTTGGTGTTGCTTCAATTGCCCGGGGGGTCCACTTTAACTGACCAGGTTTTATGAAGCTGTAATGGATAATAGCAGCACTGGACCACCAAACAGACACCATTAGCTTTTGTGGATGAATATTTAGTTTTAGATTGTGTTTTAACATTTTATCTTTACCAAATCATTATGCTGAATGCTTGTGATTGCCAAAAAGAATCCACTTTTCATCCTATTACAATGATTTAACATGGTGTATAGATGGTTCACCTTTATGTTGTGACAGCAAAGAGAGGCAAGCTTTGAGACGATTTCTCTCCAGATATTCATTTAATTCATGGAGAACCCATCTATCCAGCTTCTTTACCTTGCTGATTTATTTCAAATGGTCTGATGTTGGAATAGTAATGTCCAACTTTGCTACTAATTCACACATAGGTTGAGATAATTTACTTCCACTACAGCTTTCAGCTCATCATTATCCACCTTGGTCTCGGGTTGCCCAGATGGCTCATTTTCAAAATTAAAATCACCAGTAAAACTTCTAAAATTATTGGCATACTGTGCCTTTATGAGCCACATCCTTCCCAAACACTTCGTTGATATTTTAAGCTATCTACACTGCATTGGTTCCACCATGAAACTTATATTCAAAAATAACACGAATTTTTTATTTATCCATGGTTTTACAAAAATTGCTCTAAAATAATTTTAAAGATAATCACAAGGCAAAACATGCATTTGAAAGAATGAGGATGTACGTTTACAATAAAAAAAAGTGTCAAAGTGAAATGTCAGAGATATCAACTGTCAAACTTAAGGAAATTGAACATTCCATACTTACTAACCTATATAACTGTGGAGCAAATACTTTCTCTACATAAAAATGAATTGTCAGTCAGATGTGGTGGCTCCCACCTGTAGCCCTAGCCGCTTGGGAGGCAAAAGTGGGAGAACTGCTTGAGGCCAGGAGTTTGAGACCAGCCTGGGTAACAACCAAGAACCTGTCTCTACCAAAAAAAAAAAAATAATAAGTAGCCCAACATAGTGGTGCATACTTGTAGTCCCAGTTGCTCACTCAAGGCTGAGGTGGGAGGATTTCTTGAGCCTAGCCTGAGCAACAAAGTGAGACCCTGTATTTAAAAAATAATAATAATGGCCAGACACAGTGACTCATGCCTATAATCCTAGCACTCTGGGAGGCCAAGGCAGGAGGATCCTCCCTGAATTCAGGAGTTCCAGACCAGCCAGAGCAAAAGTGAGACTCTGTCTCTACTAAAAATAGAAAAAGTAGGTGAGCATGGTGGTGCATGCCTATAGTTCCAGTTACTCGGGAGGCTGAGGCAAGAGGATCACTTGAGCCCAAGCGTTTGAGGTTGCTGTGAGACAGAATGCCATGGTACTCTACCCAGGTTGACAGAGTAAGATGCTGTCTCAAAAATAAATAAATTAATTAAAATAATAATAAATATAAAGAAAGAAATATTATAAATGATCTAGGCAGTGATAAAACTACTACCTTTTCCTCATTCATACCTCATACTAAAAATGGAATTAACCATCCCATAAAAGTATTAGCTAATCAATAACAAGTAGTAGAACAACCACTCCCAAACTCTTTTTTAATAAACCAATATTAAAATGTTTTAGTTTACTGGGTGTGTGATGACACGCATTTGTAGTCCCAGCTACTTGGAGGGCTGAGGTGGGAGTGTTGCTTGAGCCCAGGAATTTGAGGTTACAGTGAGCTGATGCTGCCTTATACTCTAGCCCAGGAGAGAGAGAGAGCAACCATGCCTCAAAAAAAAAGTTTTAATTCATTCAGTCCTCATCAATAGATGTTTACCAAGCCCCCAATCTGCATCAGGAACAGAGTACAAGGTACAAGTGAATGATGTCCAACCTTCATTGTACAAATCCCCAAAATATATTTACAAATTGTAAGCAAAGGCATCATAATATCATTCTGTTAGTTGGAAAGGGAAGGTTGGTTATAAGAAGGAAATGAGGGCAGCCTGTGGCTCAAGGAGTAGGGTGCCAGTCCCATATGCCAGAGGTGGCGAGTTCAAACTCAGCCCCTGCCAAAAATAATTAAAAAAAAAAGAAGGAAATGATGCAGAGAGATTTCCCTGAGAAGTCGAATTAGTTATACCTTCTGGTGAACTTTGGATTACTCATAGATCAGAGCAGACAACAGAGAGGATTTTTCCAACAGAAAGAATAGAATAAGCCAACTTCAGTGCTGTGGGAAGCAAATTAAGACAAAAGAATCAGGCCCTCTAGGAAAGGACAGAGATTAAGTGAAATCTTATGTAGGCAATTTAATTTGCAAGTGGACCAACTGCGTGAAGACAGGATTAAGTGGAGCCACTTCCAACAGGAGGCTGGTTGGGGGTTGCTGGGATTATAGAAGATGGAGATCTTTCTAGGGTAGAGTGGCACTGGTCACCAAGAGGTGGGAAGGCACATGGCTGGCAAGAACCTGTGAGAGGTTCTAGGCCTCGGCCAAGAAGGGATAGACTTCAGTTTCAGCGGGGAATTGGAACAGACACCAAAAACCATGATGCAAAGTCAGATATACAAGCTAACCAGGTAGAAAAGGGGTTGGCCAGCAGCTCCCTGAGGTGTCTCAGGGCTAAATGTTCCTTTGGGATCGCTGGACCTGAGAAGTTTGGAAGCACAGGCCTGTTGACCTAAAAGGAAGAAGCTGATGCACAAAACATGGCTTAATAATGGGGTGGGGGGTGTTCAGGGATATACGAAAATAAACTCTCCCTGACCACCCCCTTACCCCCGTTAAAGAAATCACGTGAGCCAAAGTAAGAAGATTCAGACCCAGATATGACCCCCATTTGGTCTTTGCCATAAGCAGATTCTTACAGGCAAGAAAGAGGCTCCTGGGCTCAAGAGATCCTCCCGCCTTGGCCTCTGATAGTGCTGAGATTACAGATGTGAGCCCCCACACCCAGCCCCATCTTTCTCTTCTTTTATTCTCTCACTTCCACTCCCTCTCTTCCCTTCACTCCTCATAATGCTGAATGAAAATCAATTTTTAAATATTTATTCAATATAACCAGTCTCAATGTGGGCAGGGGATAGCCTCGTCAGAAAGCTCCTATTGAGTGCATTATGCTTGGGAGAAATACATGAAGTCAGCACTTAGTAACACATTCATGATTTGGATGAATACCTTATCTAGAAGAGACAGGGGCACAGAAGGAAGAAAACTCCAGGTATGCAAATTTTTCTGATGATTAGTGAGGGGATGGATGGGACGCTAGTGAGGACAGTGAATAATGGGTCATCAGAGCAAGCCTGTCCCGAGCATTTTTCATGCCATTTTTCCGATTCTCACAACACCCCTGTGAAGAAGGCAGCATTATTATCTCCAGATGAGAAAACAGATGTAGAAAGCAACTGGCAGACTTGGAACTACCAAAGCCCATGGTGACAGAGCAAAGAGAAACATCACCAGCTTAGCAGTCCTGCCTGCCAGAACAAAGCCAAGTTGTAAAAGGGAATCGCAGAAAGATGTTCTGAGGGCTCAGGCTTCCACTGCGTAGTCTCATTTAACCTTGGATGTGTGGTCCCCAACAGTGTGCTGGCACAGACTCGGAGCCCAATAAAAGATTATTGAATACATGAACAAGATTCAGAGACACAAGCACTAGAAACTTCTGAACTGGAAAAATCATTATCTTACCCAATTCAGGAATCATTCAGCTCCTGCATAAATATTCCCAGGGACAAGCTTCCTATAAATTAAGAGTCCTGATTTGGCCACATTTTTAATACACTATTTCAAGACCTTAAACTCCCCAAGTATCTGGAGGCCTTACAATGTTTTTCTGCTATTCTCAACCTGTAAAATCTCATCTGTCCCTAATTCTCTAAACATTATCAGCATGTGAGTATATATGAGGTTGGATAATTAAGTTTGTGAACTCATCCTAAGAAAAATGCTTTGAAGGGTAGATTAGGCACTGACACCCGGGCATAGCTTCCCAAGGGGAGTACTCCATAGTAATACTCAGCAAGGAGATTTGGAGCTCTTTTTCTAAGATGAGTCTGCAAACTTAATTGACCTCCATTATGTATTTCTGACATTTGGTGATTACTCAAATGTCACAAAATGACTCCTTTTATTTCAGAAAAAGAGAAGAAATCTAATGAATAACTAAGCAAGTCTATTTGTTTGGAAACCAGGCTGGTTTTGAACTCCTGAGGTGAAGCAATCCACCTGCCTCGGCTTCCCAGAGTGCTAGGATTACAGGTGTGAGCCACTGCACCTGGCCTTTCAATCATTTTTTGTTTTTAGAGACAGAGTCTCACTTTGTCACCCTCGATAGAGTGCTGTGGCATCACAGCTCACAGCAACCTCCAGCTCTTGGGCTTAGGTGATTCTCTTGCCTCAGGCTCCCGAGTAGCTGGGATTACAGGAGCCTGCCACAACGCCTGGCTACTTTTTTGTTTGCAGTTTTGGCCAGGGCTGGGTTTGAACCTGCCACCTTCTGTATATGGGGCCGGCGCCCTACCCACCGAGCCACAGGCGCCACCCGCCACCTGCCATCTATTCTTTTGGAAGTTTTCATAACTCATATTTCTCTTTGGGCTTCTGTATAAACATAAATTTTAATTTTCTGCAGTTGCAAATAACTTTCAATTTAGTCAGTTTGATCATTTATGTACTGACCTGATGATTTCTTCAATGATACTTTTACTTGGGGATATTCATGCCTGAGGTAATATATTTACTAAGATATTATTCCTAAGAGATTTATTCTCCTTGTGTGATAGTATTTTGTACATATTTAATTGATTTTGATTTCTCAAATCTTTAGAGGGAGTAGGCAATTGGCTTATACCAAGTCTGGAAGTGCAGAAGTATTGTTGCAGCTATTTTACTGATAATGAAATTGAAATTCAAAAGTATAAGGAGTATATCTGAGGTCTCTAACAACAACAGTGGGGAAATATTATGCCACCTTACAAAAAGATGGAGATTTACCTCCTTTATGTTCACATAGATGGATCTGGAACATATTCTTCTTAGTAAAATATGTCAAGAATAGAAGAAAAATTATCCAACATACTCAGTACTATTATGAAGCCATATATAATCACCCACACTTTCATATGAAAGATAAAACACAACTATAGTCCAGGATGAAGGAGGGAAGAGGAAGGGGGAGGGGAGGGGAAGGGGGAGGTTGGATGGAGGGAGGGTAATCGGTTGTACCTCACCTGTGGTGCATATTGCAAGGGTACATGTCAAATCTATTAAGAGTAGAGTATAAATGTCTTAACACAATTATGTAAGTGAGGCAAAGGCTATGTTAACCAGTTTGATGTAAGCGTTCCAAATTGTATATAAAATCAGCAAATTGTACCACATAAACGCATTAATGTACACTGTTATGATTTAATGAAAAAAATTAAGAAGGGAAAAAAAAAACAGACAACAGTGGGAACAGACTAAAGACTTGACCATGACTTAGAAGTCAATGCCTATGTTTCAGAATCTGCCACTTATTATTCTCATTATATAATCCAGTTGGCTTCTTGAGTCCAAGAAGCTCAACAGATTGTTTATTAACTTGGGAATAATTTAATACTAATGTATAGAAGTTTTATTCTATACATTAGTAGAAGAAAACAGCATCTTTTTTTGTTATTGTTATTAAGCAGGTTGGGTTGGACACCCCCACCCCCTATGCACAGGGCCAATGCTCTAACCACTGAGCCACAGGCGCCCAGCTGGAAAACAGCATCTTTAATGTGTTTTTCTGCATATATAATGACAGAGGAATAAAACCATCATATTGCAGAATTTGGAATTGTGGAGTTGAAAAGTCTCCTCAGGATCTTTTTCACATGTCCAGTATAATAGTCACCATGCCTCTGCTTACAGAACCCAGTGATAAGGATGTTATTGCTTTATAAGATTGTCTTTATTTCAAGATAAACCTAATTTTTATTATGAATAATTAATAACAAATTATACTAGTTACCTATAGCTAGCATTACTTAACAAATCACTTCAAAATTTAGTGGCATAGCACACCATTTTCATGATACTAAAGTCAGCGATTTAGGCTTTGTTCAGCTGGGCAGTTCTTCTGCTAGGATCCTTCCTGCATCTGTGGTCAGCCACAGATCAGTTTTGCTGATCTTGGCTGGGCTCTCAGATGGAGCCTCAGCTGGGATAACTGAGCTGACTATTTGACATGGTCTGTCATTCTCCAACAGGCTAGCCCAGCCTAAACTGTGGAAGTCCCACAAGAGGTGAGGGGTGGCTATGAACTGGGATTTGCATATTAAAAGCTTACTGGCAGGCCACTTTATTATCTCCAGGAATTAGTTAACCCTGAGAGGGGCCATCGCCAGGGTCCAGAAGATTCCAAATGCCAGAGCATCCAGAATGCAGAAAATAAGCCGGATGCAATGGGGCCAACTTAGTCATCTCTGCTAAGGGAGGCTGAGGCAAGGGAAATTGCTTGAGCTCAAGAGTTCAAGGCTGGCTTGGAGCCCATACACTGTGGTTACAGCACCAGCCACATACACTAAGGGTGGCGGGTTCGAACCCCGCCAGGCTGGCTAAACAACTGCAACAAAAAAATATAGCCAGGCATTGTGACAGGTGCCTGTAGTCCCAGCTACTTGGAAGGCTGAAGCAAGAGAATCTCTTAGGCCCAAGAATTGGAAGTTGCTGTAACAATTGGCTTGGCGCCCAACAGGAGTGGTTATGGCGCCGGTCATATGCACTCAGGCTGGCAGGTTTGAACCTGGCCCGGGCAAGCTAAAACACAATGACAACTGCAACAACAACAAAAAAAAATAGCCGGGGCTTGGCACCTGTAGCTCAGTGGCTAGGGTGCCAGCCACATACACTGGAGCTGGTGGGTTAGAATCCAGCCTGGGCCTGCCAAACAACAACGACAACTACAACCAAAAATAGCTGCCTGTAGTCCCAGCTACTTGGGAGGCTGAGGCAAGAAAATCGCTTAAGCCCAAGTGTTTGAGGTTGCTGTGAGCTGTGATGCCACAGCACTCTACTGAGGGTGACATAGTGTGACTCTGTCTCAGCACCTGTGGCTCAAGGATTAGGGTGCCAGCCCCATATGCTGAGGGTGGTGGATTCAAACCCAGCCAAAAAAACTGCAAAAAAATGCTGATGATTATCTGAGCCTTCAACGTGTCATAATCTTTTTGCTGGGAGAGGTTCTTGCCTTGATGTTGGTGGCTATTAGCAAATCAGCTGCTGGTTGTCAATTTCCTAAAATAAGACAACAATGAAATTTGCCTCATCAACTAACTGTTCCTTTCACAGAAGATTTCTCTTTAGCATGTGATGCTAATTAATACATTTTACCCACATAACAGCTTCTTTCAAAATTGAAATCAATCCTCTCAAACCCTTCCACCGCTTTATCAACTAAGTTTATGTAATATTCTAAATCTTTTGCTGTCATTTCAACAATGGTCACAGCATCTTTACCAGGAGTAGATTCTATCTCAAGAAACCACTTTCTGGGCAGCGCCTGTGGCTCAGTGAGTAGGGCGCCGGCCCCATATGCCGAGGGTGGAGGGTTCAAGCCCAGCCCTGGCCAAACTGCAACAAAAAAATAGCCGGGCGTTGTGGCGGGCACCTGTAGTCCCAGCTGCTCGGGAGGCTGAGGCAGGAGAATCACATAAGCCCAAGAGTTGGAGGTTGCTGTGAGCCATGTGACGCCACGGCACTCTACCCGAGGGCGGTACAGTGAGACTCTGTCTCTACAAAAAAAAAAAAAAAACACTTTCTGGGCAGCACCTGTGGCTCAAAGGAGTAGGACACCGGCTCCATATGCCGGAGGTGGCCGGTTCAAACCCAGCCCCAGCCAAAAACTGCAAAAAAAAAAAAAAAGGAAAGAAAGAAACCACTTTCTATGCTCAGGCATAAGAAGCAACTCCTCACTGGTTCAAGTCTTATCGTGAGCTCGCAGTGACTCAACCACATCTTCAGGCTCCACTTCTCATTCTAGTTCTCTTGCCGTTTCTACCATATCTGCAGTTACTTCCTCCAAAGACGTCTTGAAGCCCTCAAAATCATGCGTGAGGTTTGAAATCAACTGCTTCCAAACTCCTGTGAATGTTGATATTTTGACCTCTTCCCATGAATCACAGATGTTCTTAATGTATATCCTTTTGAGAAAGTTTTCAATTTACTTTGCCCAGCTTTCCATCAGAATAATCACTAGCTACGGCAGCTATAGCCTGACAAAAATGTATTTCTTAAATTATAAGACTTAAAATTTGAAATTACTCTTTCTTCTTGGCCTGAATGTGTTAGCAGGCATGAAATAGCACTCATCTCCCTTACATCTCCATCAGAGTTCTTGGGTGGCTTGGTGCATTGTCAATAAGCAGTTACACATATATATATAGCAGTTATATATGTATTATAGACAAAGTCTCACTCAGTCGTCCTGGGTAGAATGTTGTGGCATCAGAACTCACAGCAACCTCAAACTCTTGAGCTAAAGGGATCTTGCCTCAGCCTCCCGCATAGCTGAGACTACAGACACCCAACCACAATGCCCAGCTACTTTTAGGGAGAGAATCTCACTTTTACTCAGGCTAGTCTTGAACTCCTAAACTCAAGCAGTCCACCACTTTGGCCTCCTAAAGTGTTTGGATTACAGGTGTGAGCCACTACACCTGGCCTAGTAACATTTTTTAAAAAATTGTTTTTCCTGAGCAGCAGGTCTCAATGGTGGTCTTAAAATGTTCAGTAAACCATATTGTAAATGGATGCGCTGTCATCCAGGCTTTGTTGTTCCACACACAGAGCACAGGCAGAGAAGATTTAGCACAATTCTTAAAGGCCCTGTGATTTTCAGAATGATAAATGAACACTGATTTCAACTTAATGTCACAAACTGCATTGGCCCCCAGCAGAAGAGTCAGTCCGTCCTTTGAAGCTTGGAGGCCAGGCATTGACCTCTCCTCTCTAGATGTGAAAGTTATAGATGACATCTTTTTCCAATAGAAGGTTGTTTCATCTACATTGAAAATCTGTTGCTTAGGATCTTCATCAATCATCAATAGATCTTCTAGATCACTTGCTGTAGCTTCTCCATTGGCACTTGCTGTTTCACCTTGTACTTTTATGTTATGAAGACAAAGGCCTCATGAACCAGCCTCATGAACTAGCTTCAACATTTTTCTGTAGCTTCCTCACCTCTGTCAGCCTTCATAGAATCAGAGTGCATTAGGGCCTTGCTTTGACTTAGGGAAAGTAGTGGTTGGTTTGCTCTTCTATACATGTCATTCAAAATTTCTCCAAATCGGTAATAAAGCTTGCTTTCTGATCATTTGTGGGTTTCCTGGAATAGCACTTTAAATGTTCTTCAAGATGTTTCTTCTTCAAGATGTCCTTTGCATTCATAACTTGGTTGGGTTTTGCAAAAGGCCTAGATTGCTTTCAACATGCCTTCCTGACGGAGCTTAACCATGTCTAGCTCTTGATTCAAAGTGAGAGATGTGTGACGCTTAAAGGCCACAGTAGGATTATTATTTTTTTTTGTAGAGACAGAGTCTCACTTTATGGCCCTTGGTAGAGTGCCGTGGCATCACACAGCTCACAGCAACCTCCAACTCCTGGGCCTAAGCGATTCTCTTGCCTCAGCCTCCCGAGTAGCTGGGACTACAGGTGCCCACCACAATGCCCGGCTCACAGTAGGATTATTAATTGGCCTAATTTCAGTATTGTTGTGTCTTAGGGAATAGGAGAGCTTGAGGAGAAGAAGGGAGACAGGAAGCAATCGGACACAACCCTTACCAATTAAGTTCATAATCTTATATGGGTGCAGTTTGTGGCACCCCAAAATAATTTCAATAGTAACATCAAAGATCGTTGATCACAAATCACCATGATATATGTAACGATAATGAAAAAATGAAGTATTGTGAGGATTACCAAACCTTGACATAGAGACACAAAATGAGCACCTGCTGTTGGAAAAATGACACCAGTGGATTTCCTCAACACAAGGCTGTTGCATGAGGGATCGTGGAGTCACTGGCGTCACAGGTGTAAAGCCTACTCCTCAACTGGTATGAAAGCAAGAAAAAAACAAAAACAAAAACAAAAAAAAAAAAAAAGAAAGCAAGAAAAGGCTACCAGTCCATGATGGCAAGTGGCGATATTCTTTATTTCCAGCCAGCTTAAATAGCCAGCTAGTCAGGGACACACTGTTGATCTATAATCACACAATAGCTTTATAAAACATATGGTAAAATTCGATTAACCTTTTCTTGGTGCCTGCTGATTAACAGATATACATTTTTCTAACCCAAAACAACTATCACATGAGTCATATGTTAGCTGCTTTGCTGGTGAGCTGATAAGCCACAAGACCACAAGAAAGAAAGAGTAGATTGTTCCTTAAAATCTCTGGAAACCCGTAACAACCTGAGGGGCAGAAATTTAGTATCTCGCTTAACGGTGGTCCGGAGGCTGTTTAGAGTATTGATTACAAGACTTGCATGCATCAGCCTCTGGGCTGTATTTCTGGGAGTGGAGTTTTTGCTCCAATGCCCCCCAGCTTAACAGTCACATTCTGAGGTTGCAAGGCCTACAACAAAACCTGGGACAGCGAGAAATCTAAACTGCTTTTCTCAGGCTGCTTGGGCACAGAGCATACAGGCTTTTAGCCTATACGGGGCCGCACAAACCTTCAGTTGGCAAACAATTCAACATTTACAAAGTGCAATAAGTGAAGTGAAATAAAATGAGGTATACCTAGTATATTCTCTGGGCAAGTATACAGTCATGTGAAGATACTAGGTAAGTGATATAAAGTGTAGAAGGAAGTGTGCAGAGCCCCATTTAACTAACCAAACACGATGTTACAGGCACAATCTACTGAATCTCCTACCTCTCCAGTCCCTCTTCCTTCCCTTCAGCCTTGTTATCATGCCCAAACTATCAAAACGGTTGCTATAGCCACAATTACTGCATTAAATCTATTTTTAAGCATGACAGGATGGCATATCCAAGCATATTTTAAGATCTAAAAAGCTCTTGGTCATATTACAGGTTCCTAGATTTGTGCTCTTCCAATTTGATGCCAACACATAATAAATTCCTAGTTATTAAAAATGTTTAGTATGTGAAACTAGTCCAATTTTTTTTTTTTTTTTTTTTAATTTGGCCAGGGCTGGGTTTGAACCCGCCACCTCCAGCATATGGGACCAGCGCCCTACCCGCTGAGCCACAGGCGCTGCCCCTAGTCCAATTTTTTTTTAACTTTGCTATTACTCCATCTTCACATTTGTTTCAATTCCTCTATTAGAATCATATTCTTATTTACTTTCTCTCTGTGCATTCTTGGGATATTTCCACTCAGTAGAGATACATTATCGAGCTTCAATGTTTTATTAAGTATGTCAAACAGTAGACTCTCTGCAGGGTGAGCCAAAAGCTGCTGAAGGGTATATTTTTTTGTCTGCGTGAATTATACCAGCAGACGCTACCAAGTGGTAAAGACTGTGTGTTTTATATTATTAATGTTAGCTGAATTAGGCCCTTGCATGGGAACTGGCCTTTGCAAGGATCTGGCTGTTCTTTTGCTTTATACCATCATCAAGAGACATTTAAGCATTTTCTACTTTTTCCACTGATGATATACATGTTTTCTTTAGGTTTTTTATTGATTATTATTAATCCCTTTTTTAATCTGGAAACTCAGGACTTAATACATGTAGACTTTCTTTTGCACAAAATATTTTGCATTTACTGACACATAGTCCATATGTAATTTTAATTGAGCTCACACAAATTGTGCTGATTTATACCTAACCATACCAAATTTTGTTTGTGTTTCTGAGTTTATTTTTAATTTTTTTTTTTTGAGACAGGGCCTCAAAGCTGGCACCCTGGGTAGAGTGCTATGGCATCACAGTTCACAGCAACCTCAAATTCTTGGGTTTAAGCAGTTCTCTTGCCTCAGCCTCCCAAGTAGCTGGGACTACAGGCGCCCACCACAACGCCTGGCTATTTTTTGGTTGTAGTTGTCATTGTTGTTTGACAGGCCCAGGCTTGATTTGAACCCGCCAGCTTTGGCGTATGTGGCTGGCGCCTTAGCCGCTTGAGCTACAGGTGCTGAGCCTATTTTTAATTTTCAACAGTGGCTGAAAGTGAGTTGACATTTAGTACTTTGAATAGTCTCCTTTATAAATTATAGTAGTATAACATCGCCCCACAATTATTACCTTCACAGTTACTTAGTTTTCATGCTGATAGAAAAGGAAACTGCCGACATTGACTTTCTGCACTTTAAATCAGTTCTGTAGTATTTTCACATGACTCTAACTTTTAAGTATTTACATCTGATTTTTATACTTCCTTATTGCATAAACCTAGACAAACTTCTTTCTTCTTTTATTTCCATTTCCTCATATAAAAAAGTGTTAATAATGTAGTTATTCATAGAGAACATACTATGAAATTCAGTAAGAAATCAGAGACATAAGCTGCTTTGGGGTAAGAGCGAATCTCCACAAATAATGGGTTGTACCCATCTTCCCTCTCATAATTCTCTGCCAGGCCCACAATTCTGACACAGATTTCTGCAGAGTTCTAGGGTTTCAAGGCTCCTCCTTTTAGGGCATAACGATTCCCCATGAAGTTTAGTATAAACTGCTCATTTTCAGTGTCTCTGTTTTCTAAATAAGCTCATGGAATAGATTCAACTCTTGAATTCTAAGAACTACGATAAGCTGACACACGTTTTTAAAAATTGTTAATAAATCATGATGCTACCCCTTTCTCATAAGACGGTAGAATTTTAGCTTTGAAAGGAATACAGAGATTATGCAGTCCAATCTTTGCATTTTATAGACAAGAGAACTGAGCTTGTGGGAGCTTGAGGAAACTTGAGGTTTTCTCAAGGTGACAAGATTAATAAGTGGCAGATCTGTATCTATATAGATGTAGAATTTCAAAAGCATGCAATACTGATATTTATTTCATTTTCATTAGTTTCTTTTTAAAAGTATCTTCAGACTAATATACATGAACTTTTAAAGTGTCCAAACACAAGTAAAATAGCCTGTTGTGTCATGAGCCTTTAGAATGATTTCTATGAAATGATATTTTAGGTGGCACACGTAGCTCAAGCAGCTAAGGTACCAGCCACATATACTCCATAGCCAGTGGGTTCAAATCCAGCCCGGGCCTGCCAAACAATGACAACTACAACCAAAAAATAGCCGGGCATTGTGGCGGGTGCCTATAGTCCCAGCTACTTGGGAAGCTGAGGCAAGAGAATCTCTTAAGCCCAAGAGTTTGAGGTTGCTGTGAGCTGTGTGACGCCACGGCACTCTACCCAGGGCAATAGCTTGAGGCTCTGTCTCAAAAAAAAAAAAAAGGTCTATTAGAGCTTATTTCAACATATTTAACAACAGCAAATTGTGGGCATTGTCCAACAATTGGTGTGTCTGCCTGGTTCTAGCAGCTGCACATAAGGCTGGATATATAACTCAAAAATAGAGCTTTATGCTAAAAATAAAGAATCCTGGGAGGTGGCTTCACATTGCAATGAAAATATATAACAATATCTAGTAAAGCTATAATATTTTCTTTCTTCTTTCTTTTTTTTTTACTTTATTACCCATTTAGTAGTTCATGAAGCATTCAGAGGGGGTGGCAGGGCTCATAGGTCTATAATATTTTCATTATCCTGTTTATTCAACATAATTTGTTTCGTCCTCAAAAACTTGAGATTTTCTTTCCTACATGGATTAATTGCTAGATTTAGCTATTGGTAATGGTAACAGAATTGCACTTCTGGAGCTGGTAAGATGGATTGCCTCTTCAAGTTAGAATTTTTAGGATATTACAAAACAAATTCTGGTGATAGTTATCCATGTCTATAACTTTAGTGTTGTTATATGAGGTTCAGGCAGTGAGGACAAGACATGTGCTTTATTAGCAGTATTGAATAAGGGTTCAATGAGTGTTTACTGATTTATTACAGAACTTCATTAATGATGGCAATGAATTTTTTCCAAAGTCAATATGAAGTGCATTTATAGGGCTTGCTTTGAAGAACAAGACTACATTTATGGCAAGAAAGCATTCAGTGGCTATGTTGACCAGTTTGATGAAAACATTTCAAATTGTATATAAAACCAGCACATTGTACCCCAGGATTGCATTAATGTACACAGCCATGATTTAATAAAAAGAAAATAAATATTGTGGGGCAAGACATGCTAGCAAGAGGGACTTTACCTAACAATTGCAATCAGTGTAACCTGGCTTATTGTACCCTGAATGAATCCCCAACAATAAAAAAGAAAGAAAAGAAAAGAAATATTGTAATGAAAACACTATAAAGCCAACATAATGCTTTATAACATTTTACATATACTTATGAAATATTTGTGATACAAAAATGTGCAAGAATAAAAACATGATGAACATCTGTGTAATCAACTCTCAGCTCAATATACGTGTATTAATATTACCAATTCAAATATTATATTCATGCATATTACAAAAACAAGAAAGCATTCCGTTTTTCTGTGTTTCTCTGATATTTGAAAGCACAGATTGAGTGTTCCTTGTTTTCTTGCTTCTACCTAAAAGGAATTTAAAAGAATCATAAAAATATTAGTATTAGAGGGAACCTAGAACTCTAATATGACTTTGCACACAATGCAAATCCCTTCTGCAGCATCCCCGATATCTCTGCACCCATCTTCTTGTTGAATACTGTCAATGATGGGGAGCTCGTTGCTTAATAAGGCAGCCTGCTCCTTACTCAAGACCTCTAATTGCTATAGAGGTCTGTGTTCATCCTTTATATCAGGGTTGCTGAAAGTATGGTCCCTGGGCCAATAACATCAGCATCACTTAGACGCAAATTCTCAGGACTCTACACTGCATTTACTGAATCAGAAATTCTAAGAATGGGGCCCAGCAGTATTTTAACAAGTCCCTGGGTGATTCCAATGCACGCTAAAGTTTGAGAACCATTGCCCTCTATGTAACTCCACACAACAAATTTGGGTTATGGATATTAAAAATCTAATTATAAGGTTAGTTTTACCATATAAGGTAATAGCTTAATTAATAAGACTCAGTATAATAGATAGCACGTAGGATCAAAGGGATTGATCAGGACCTACAGAACCTGGGCTTCTGGGATTGGAAAGGAAAAAGGTCTCATGGTCCTTTGTGCTTGCTCATGAGTGCTCAGACTGGCTCCATCTCCCCTCCACTCTCAGCCTAGCTGTCACCCTTTTTTCTACTTCTGCTATGCCACATCCCTTCATATCCCTCTTACCTGGTGTCCAACCTGTGGCCTGCAGGCCACATGCAATTACTTGACTGTTTTACTTACCTGCGGTATCAGATATCACGAAAAGTAGGCACAGAGCTTTTCCTTCGCTCATCAGCTTTTGTTAGTGTTTGTATATTCAGTGCTCGACCCAAGACAATTATTATTCTCCCAACATTCAGCAGAGAAGAAAAAAAGGTGGGATACTCCTACTACCTGGGAGACAGAGTTGTTCCGCCCCAGGCTCCAAATCAAAGAAGTCCCAGTGAAGAACCCCTAGGGTAGGAAATGTTCACCAAGGAAAGGTGTGGGGAAATCTTGCTGGCAAACAAATGACAACGACCACTGTGGCCTATTACATAAACTATATAGTCAATTTTACATTGAGAAAAAATAGTTTAGAAAGACCAGTTGCCGGGAGACGCCATCTTCCAGTAATTCACCAAAATGACAAACACAAAGGGGAAGAGGAGAGGCCCCCGACGTGTTCTCTAGGCCTTTTAGAAAACATGGAGTTGGGTGGCGCCTGTGGCTCAAGGAGTAGGGCGCCGGTCCCATATGCCGGAGGTGGCGGGTTCAAACCCAGCCCTGGCCAAAAACCACACACACACACAAAGAAAACCTGGAGTTGTTCCTTTGGCCACATATATGCGAATCTACAAGAAAGGTGATATTGTAGACATCAAGGGGATGGGTACTGTTCAAAAAGGCATGCCACACAAATGTTACCATGGCAAAACTGGAAGAGTCTACAGTGTCACCCAGCATGCTGTTGGCATTGTTGTAAACAAACAAGTTAAGGGCAAGATCCTCACGAGGAGGATTAATGTTCGTATTGAACATATTAAGCCCTCTAAGAGCTGAGATAGCTTCCTGAAACGTGAAGGAAAATGATCAGAAAAAGAAGGAAGCCAAAGAGAAAGGTACCTGGGTTCAACTGAAGCACCAGCCTGCGTCACCCAGAGAAGCCCACTTTGTGAGAACTAACGGAAAGGAGCCTGAGCTCCTGGAACCCATTCCCTATGAATTCATGGCATAATAAGCATATAAAATAGCGCACACGAGCACCAGTGGACCCATGTTTTTAGACGCAAGAACCTATTTATTCCCCATGAGCTCATGGCATAATAGAGGTACAGCATAGCACACAGGGTAACCAATAGCCCCCATGTAACAGTGATACAAGGTGCTGGGACCTATTTCCCACGAATTCAAAAGTCAATCAACACTTTGTCACATTAAATGGCAAGGTGCCTCCCTGAGCTGCTGGAACCTCTTCCCCTATGAATTCATGGCATGGTAGATACAAATAATAGCATAAAAATGTTTCTTGTTCATTCACTACAAGTGTGGTTTTTTTCCCCCCAAAGAAGTGTTAAAGCAAATTTTAATGTGTCCAAAAAAAAAAGAAAGACCAGTTGCCTTTTCCAGATCACTAGCTCAGCGAAAATCAAAAAAATTTTAAAGTAATAATATTTAAAACTATACCATAGTCTTACTTACTCATTTACTAAAGACCTCTCTAGATTAGTTTAGGGTGTTTTTCTTTAGTGGGGGGAGTTGAGGTTTGAAGGCAACATACTTGTACTTAACTTTCTCCCTCTTGGAAAAATATAGCTTTATAAAAATAACTTCATGAGTCTATAGTAAAACAATTGTGAAAGGAATATAATTTTTCCTATTGCAGACAGACGGTTGAGATTTTTTTGCATTTATGTCATTCAAAAATGATTGTTAGAAACTTTAAACTTGGCAGGAATGTACTCCCAACGGAGAAAGGGAAAAAATCAAGCCAATCTAAAGTCATGAAGATTTAAATAATGTATTTAAGAACAAGCACAAAATTGAACATTTTATGGGTTTTTGCGAAAACTTTGACTTCAGGCTTCCTGATGCAAAAAATGTTCATATAAGCATCCTATTACAGCAAATGACTACTTTTTTTTTTTTTGCAGTTTTTGGCTGGGGCCAAGTTTGAACCCTCCACCTCCGGTATATGGGGGCAGTGCCCTACTCCTTTGAGCCACAGGCACTGTCCACAAATGACTACTTTTTTAAATGCACCTTCTACCTAACTCCAGAAAAAGAATCTATTATTGAAGCATACAAGTTAAGAACATATATGATCAAAACATAAGAAATTCCAAAGATTTTCACAGCAATATTCATTTGACCTCTTTAGCCATTAGCAGGTCTTTCCATGTTCCCTTTGAACAATATCACAAACCAATTATGGTTTTTATTTTTAGAGCATATGATAAACCCTATTAAATGTGCTATATAGTTGGATCCACATAAGCCCCTTAATGAATCTGGAAGTTCCTGATTTTTTTTTTTTTTTGTAGAGACCAAGTCTCACTTTATCACCCTCGGTAGAGTGCCGTGGCCTCACACAGCTCACAGCAACCTCCAACTCTTGGGCTTAGGCGATTCTCTTGCCTCAGCCTCCCGAGCAGCTGGGACTACAGGCGCCCACGACAATGCCTGGCTATTTTTTTATTGCAGTTTGGCCGGGGCCGGGTTAGAACCCACCACCCTCCGTATATGGGGCCGGCGCCATACTCACTGAGCCACAGGCGCCACCCAAGGAAGTCCTAATTCTTAAATGTCTACCGTTTTGGTTGCAGCCGTCATTGTTGTTTGGCAGGCCAGGGCTAGATTCGAACCCGCTAGCTCAGGTGTATGTGGCTGGCGCCTTAGCCACTTGAGCCACAGGTACCGAGCCTGTTTTTCAATTCTTAAACTCACTGTTGCCTTTTCTCAGAAATTTCTGTCGAACACTTAAGTGGGACAAAAGGATGTTGCAAAAGCAAAAAAAAAATCAGTGCCTCCTAGATAAAGGTCAAATATTGGTAAAACATGAGCTTTCTATTTTTCCGTGCCCTTTTGCAATAAATGTTAAATCTGAAACTGTGTAGAATAGAGGGATTAGAACCGGTTTCCCTTTACTCATAATTACATTTCAGTACACAACTGGTCAAAATAAAATCAGAAAACCTCTTTCTATTCTCCATTTTGGACACTAAATAAGTCTAAGCATGCCATTTTGCCACAGCAGAGAACTTACAAAATGCTCCAAATGTCAGTATGGATTTGTCCCCAACCATGTGGACGTACTCTCATCTGTCACTTTCAACCAGGACTCAAAACTGGTGACCTCCTAGAACCAGTTCTTGTTTTAGCAGGAACATGCACAAAGCCTCTGGCTAGGATCAGAATCTTGATTTAGGATGGGTTTTCCTTCTAAGAGGAAGGAAAGTCCCTGCATGCTGGTAATATGTGTTAACTTTCTTCTCTATTCAGAATTCCTCATCAATGAGGATTAAGATATATAATTAGAATTTTGACGATGAGTATGATGATAATAATGAAGATGATTTTAAGGAGTACTTACTATGAACCAGCCTATGTACCGGGTATATTCTGCTCCACTGTCTACATCTATCTTACAAATTAGTCCATACATAAATGGTAAATGGGGGGTATCAGTATAATCAAGATAGCTTTCTTTTTTTTTTTTTTTTTTTTGTAGAGACAGAGTCTCACTTTATGGCCCTCGGTAGAGTGCCGTGGCCTCACAAAGCTCACAGCAACCTCCAACTCCTGGGCTTAAGGGATTCTCTTGCCTCAGCCTCCCGAGCAGCTGGGACTACAGGCGCCCGCCACAACGCCCGGCTATTTTTTGTTGCAGTTTGGCCGGGGCTGGGTTTGAACCCGCCACCCTCGGTATATGGGGCTGGCGCCCTGCTCACTGAGCCACAGGCGCCGCCCTCAAGATAGCTTTCTTTCTGTTTTTTTTTGAGACAGAGTCTCAGTTTGTTAGCTTTGATAGAGTGTGTGGTGTCATAGCTCACAGCAACGTCAAACTCTAGGGCTCAAGTGATTTTCTTGCTTCTGCCTCCCGGGCAGCTGGGACAACAGACACCTGGCACAATGTGGTCTCAGTCTTGCTCAGGCTGGTCTTGAACTCCTGAGCCCAGGCAAACCACCTGCCTCTGCTTCCCACAGTGCTAGGATTACAGGCATGAGCCACTACACCTGGCCCAAGATAGCTTTCATACGTGATTTTCCCTAGCTTGCTAGTATTTCATACCACTATGCACATACTGACTGTTTTGCTGCTAGTGTACCCTAATAAGATTTTTTAAATTTCGTGAAAGAATCCCATACTAACATGGTGCCCACTCAACACCCCCTTTCTTCCTCTTGGCTATGTGGTCTTGGAAGTGCTCAGTACAGTTTGCCCTCATCTCCATAATGTGGCAGCTCCAACTGTCACTCCTACCCTCTTCAATCAAGCAACAACCATCACTTTTTCTTTTTTTTAATTTATTTTATTTTTTTCATTTTTTAAATTATTTTTTATTGAATCATAACTTTGTACATTGATGCATTTATGAGGGGTTCAGGGTGCTGCTTCGATATACAATGTGAAATGCTTACATTGAACTAAGTAACACCTCCATCACAATTATACTCACTTCTTAATAGTTTTGAAATGTACCATTGCATCATGCACATTAGAACCATCACCTTTTCTTAAAGGTAAGTCTTATACTTAGTATCTCTCTCTTTTTTTTTAGAACTCTCTCTTTTTTTAACTATAGTAGTATCTTATTAGGATGGGTATTATTATCATCACTGCTTTGGTTACAAAGTTACATAGATCGGGTGGCGCCTGTGGCTCAGTGAGTAGGGCGCTGGCCCCATATGCCAAGGGTGGCAGGTTCAAACCTGCCCCTGGCGAACTGCAACAAAAAAATGGCTAGGCGTTGTGGTGGGCGCCTATAGTCCCAGCTGCTCAGGAGGCTGAGGCAAGAGAATTGCCTAAGTCCAGGAGTTGGAGGTTGCTGTGAGCTGTGTGATGCTACGGCACTCTACCGAGGGCCATAAAGTGAGACTCTGTCTCTACAAAAAAAAAAAAAAAAAATTTACATAGATCTTCAATGACCTGCCTCAACCCTGTTCTTTCCATAAATCCTCTTACTCTTAGTGTGCAAGTTTGAAGAGTGACTGGTTTGTCATTTCTGCACATATGCCAGAAATGCCCATCTGTTACCCATATAGTCTCAATTCAGTTTTGTCACTATTTTATGGCATAGACATTATTCCCATTAGCTTATAAAAGAAAACCAAGGCTCAGAGAATTTAACTAACTTGCACAAAATGAGGAGGCCTGGAGACTTTGAGTCATTATACAGTGTACACCCCACTTGTCACCTCGCCACATCAACCACTGTTCAACTACACTTTCAACTACATTTGTGGGGGGTTTTTTTGTTGTTTTTTTTTGTAGAGACAGAGTCTCACTTTATGGCCCTCGGTAGAGTGCCGTGGCATTACACAGCTCACAGCAACCTCCAACTCCTGGGCTTAAGCGATTCTCTTGCCTCAGCCTCCCAAGTAGCTGGGACTACAGGCGCCCGCCACAACGCCCGGCTATTTTTTGGTTGCGGTTTGGCCGGGGCTGGGTTTGAACCCGCCACCCTCCGTATATGGGGCCGGCGCCTCACCGACTGAGCCACAGGCGCCGCCCCACTTTGTGGTCTTAAAGAGGATCAAAATGGGAACACAGCCTGTAGAGTCAGGGAGGAGGTGCAAGCAGTGATTTCTCTGCCACTCTCTAAGACTGACAGCACTTTTTTTCATTTTTCATGAAAGATACCCCAGAATATTGTTTATTGTTCCAGAAAAAAAAAAGCCCACAAAAAATAAATTAAGTATGTGGGTCAGCTGTAACAAGCTACTGATAATGACACATGAGAAGTTCTGCAGGGGGGGGGCAAAAAGTGAGGCTGCGCCTGACCTAGCCCTGGCTTCATGGCAAAGTGATATTGCACATTCCAGAAGAAAAATAATAGGATGTTGAAGAGTCAAATAAAAAATAATCCCAGAAAAGATTTTCTATCATTTATTGACTTCCTTTTAGAAATTGAATGTGATTTGAGAGAGGCACTATTGTTCCTCTCACAGATGAAAATAGTGCATTTTTAAAAGAAATTGTCTTATGTAGCATGATCCTATTTTTATTAAAAATGGAATACACACAAAATCTTTGGATGGTAAACATCAAAATATTAATGGCATTTATTAATCTCTACTCCACTTATCTCTAAGTGGTAGAATTATGTATTTTTTTCTTTTTGCTAAGAACCACTGGTTAAATGTGATCAAGGAGCATTCAGGTTAGGTGTGTAATGTTAATTATTGAAATCTCTTCAAGTTGTGTATTTCCCTTGACCAGTATGTAATGTCTATATTCATCTTTCCTTATTTTTATTGGTTTAAATCCAATTGTATCTGCATATAAGATTGCAACCCCTGCTTTTTTCTGATTTCCATTTGCCTGGATTTTTGTTTTCCATTCCTTCATGCTGAGTCTTGTTTTATCCTTTGAGGTTAGGTGTGTTTCTTGAAGACCAGAAGTATTGGGCTTGAGCTTTTGTATACAGTCAACCAGCCTGTGTCTCTTTAGAGGAGAATTCAAGCCATTCACATTTATTATGAGAATGGATAGGTATGATTAAGTTTTGGTCATCTTGTTTTTCAAAGATCTAGAACTTATTTTTATCCCTTGTTCCATTGTGGAAGGTGGGCTTTGTTCTTTAACTTCTGGGTGTTTACTTTGGGGATGAACCATCATGTTGGTGGTTCTCAAGAATGAGTCTGAGTACTTCCTGTAGAGCTAGTCTATTTATGGCAAATTTCCTCAATATTTGGATGTCAGTAAAATATTTGATTTTTCCATCACAAGTGAAACTCAATTTGCCGGATACAGGATCCTGGGCTGAAAATTGTTTTGTTTAAGAAGGTTAAAGACCAATGACCAACCTCTTCTGGCTTGAAAAGTTTCCACTCAAAGATCTGTGGTCATCCTGATAATTTTCTCTTTCTTTGTGAGACTTTTCTTACTCCTGACTGCTTGCAGGATTTTCTCCTTCATATTGACTTTGGCAAAGTTAATTACAGTGTGTCTAGGAGATATTTTGTTTGTATTCAGTCTTGCTGGAGTTCTGAAACTATCTACTATCTGAATTTCTGTGTCTCTCATGATGTCTGGGAAATTATCCACCATAATGTTTTGAAGTAGGGCATTGGTGCCTTTAGACCCATCCTCTTCTCCTTCAGGAATCCCTATAATTTGGATGTTTGATCTTTTGGAATAATCCTACAACTCTCTTAATTCTGTTTTTGTTCTCTTTTTTCCTGCCTCTTTGATTGGGATAGTTCAAAAGTCTTGTCTTCAATTTCTGAAATTCTTTCTTCTCTGTGTTCTACGCTGTTTTTGAAGGTCTCTACTGTGTTTCTTTTTTTTTTCCTCTCTCTCTCTCTCTCTACTGTGTTTCAAAGCTCCTCAAATGCCTCTTTCAGTTCCTTAAGCTCTGCTATATCTTTCTTCATTATGTCCATATCCTTGGTAACTTGGTCTTTAAATTCATTAATTTCTAGAGACAACTTTTGGACTATTTTTTTTTATTTCTATTTCCATCTTCTCCTCCATTCTAATCTTATCTGCCATCCATATTCTAAATTTTACTTTTGACATTTCCCCAATTTCTCTATGGATGGTATTTTCTGCTGTATCTCTCTTATAATCCCTGGAGAGAGTAGATCTGTTCTGATTTTTCATGTTTCCAGAGTTCTTTTACTGTCTCCTCCCCATGAGTATTTTCAGTTGATATATATTAGTTATACTTTTTTAGATGAAATGAAAAGATATTCCAAAATAGTTATTAAGAGATAATCTAATTGTGGACCCTCAGGAGACAACATACAGACCTATTTGGCAACTAAAATTGGCAGGGTGAGACTGAATTTTGAGGCCCAGGAACTGGAGCTAACTGCCCAAGCTGGAGCTTATGCTTGTGGCCCTTCTCCTACAGCCTAGTGAAGCTCCCTGTGAAGGCTACAGTAAGAGTCTCTGTGGGCCAGCTTGATGACCCAGCCACCTGGTTCTGTCCTAGTGCATGCTGTCCTCTACCCCTTTCAAAAGAGTCGCAGAATTTAGCTGGAACCTCTGCTGCCAAAGATAGGAACAGCTGTGGTCCCTCCCCCTTATAAGTAATAGCTGGGAGAGGGGAATCTACCAACAGACCCACTGGTTCCACCCCTCACGGCTCCAACAACCTCTATGCAAAGAAAGTCAAACAAGCAGTGAAGCTGTAGCCCCAGCCAGCAGAGGACAAGAATAAGCAGACAGTTTTGGCCAAGAGTTTCCATTAAACTCACCCTGGCAGTGTGAACAACCCCTGCTCAAACCAGTTAAGAGGCTCTCCAGGGGTTGCCAGGCACAGACACCAGGCAAAGACCCTCCAGGGGGATGAAGAAAGGACTCAGCTAGCAGAAATAATAGTCAGAATGGTCTACACCTTCCTACGCCAAAGTTAGAACTGCGGTGCCACTGTTTCCTCTTGGCGGTGCGTGCTCAGAACAGTGGCCCACTTGCACTGCTTAGCTCAGCAGAGGCAGCTTCTTTCGGCAGCCCCCCTGCAGTCCGCTCAGCAGCCTACTTGTACCACTGAAACCAGCAGCCCATAGCTCCTTTCAGTGGCCCGCCTCTGCCACTCTAGATTAGCGGTCTGTGGCTGGGATCAGCAGTCCATACTAAGCAGGAGCCTTTCAGCAAATTTACCACTCTGGCCTCTGTAGGGTACAGTCATCAGGCAACAACAGAGGGGGACAGGTGAGCTGTGGACTCAGGACTGCAGAGAGAATATTTGCGCACTTCTGCACCAGGCAGGAGGGGCACTGGACTCAGAGGTAGAAATTTCCCGCTGCAGGAGAAGCCAGGCCCTTGAGGGTCCCTCCCATGGGGTGAGGGGAGAGGTCCTTAGTTTCCTGCTTGCTCCCTGCAACAGCCTCTCAGTCGGGGGAGAGGTCTTCCTTCCCTTTGGCCATAGACACCTTCAGACTCGTTGCTCCTCACCTGATCACTGGTATCTTTCTTCCTCTGTCTCAGAGTCAGATAGTCTCGGAGTGGATGATGCGCACCTTGATTTCTTCTCCTTATGCTCAGCTGCCCACGTTTGACTTCCCTGGGTTCACTTCAGTCCAACTTCTCTCCTTCTGGGTAGACGCTTCCAGTGAAAGCTGCCTCCAGTTGGCTATCTTACTCCGCCCCTGAGGATTACCTTGGCCTATTTATTAGCCATTGCCGCAAAACCTTGTAAGAGATTTCAAGGCTGCTTGAGATTTCAACATTACTTCTTATTTCTGTCACATCTACTCTGTCTTTTGTTAAGTGCTTCCACCAGCATCTTGCTATTCTAGAATTCTCTCAGACAATAGTCTATAATCCCACCTACTTGGGAGGCTGAGACAGGGAGAGCCCATGAGTTTGAGTCCAGCCTGGGCAATATAATAAGACTCCATCTCTTTTAAAAAAGGTGGAGGGGGGTGCAAAATTCTGTCACCACCAGTGATATGAAAGAGTCCAGTTCCATGGCAGAATGTCCTGTAGTTACCTCTGCCCTAAGCCATATAGGGCTTTAGACCTCAATTTATAGCCATAATTGAGCTTTTCACCCATGACTGTGCCCCCTTCATTAGCACATCCTTATTGCTTCTGTGAACTAAAATACCTTCTTTGTTTTTTGTTTGTTTGTTTGTGTTTTTTTTTTGGCCAGGGTTGGGTTTGAACCCGCCACCTCTGGCATATGGGGCCGGCGCCCTACCCCTTTGAGCCATAGGTGCCACCATGAACTAAAATACCATCTTAAGCTCCCCAACCAATTCAATGAATCCTGTCTTGGCCAAGGGGACCCTGGAAATACATGTATCCTAAAGCTGAGCATTAGCCATAGAAGGGTAGTTGGACATGCCTCATCATGCCCCCCTCCCTTCTTGGAAGATCCTTTATAGCCCACCAACAGGCCGAAGGCTGTGCAAGACAAATCTTAAAAGACATCTGTAGTTCATCAATTTACTTAGATCACTTTAGTTGGAGGATATGTCTGGGAGCTTTTATCTGATTAACAGACTTCCTTACCTTTACTTAAAAAATTCCTAGCTTTCAGACAAAGCTTCATTTCTTCAACCAATTATAAATCAAAGAATCTTTAAACCCACCTATAACCCATAATTCCCCCACTTCAAGATGCCCTGCCTTTTGCACTAAACCAATGTACACCTTCCATATATTGAGTTAAGATTTACACATAATTCCTGTCTGCCTGGAATGTATAAAACCAAACTGTAACCTATCCATGGTGAGACCACTTGCTCAAGGCTTCTTGAGCATAGCTCTTCTGGCTGTGGTATCACATATTTGGCTCAGAATAAACCTATTTAAATTATTACAGAGAGTTCAGGTTCTTTCCCATTGACACGTCCTTGGAAGAGATGTTCCTTGAACCATGTGTGCAGCAGATACATTGTTGATATCACATAATAAATCCATTCTTATGTTTCTATCTCCCCATTCTATCTCTCCTCTAACACCTTCCACAAAACTCTGCCAGACAGTTGGAACATCTCCACTTGACTGCAGGCCATCCTCATGTTCAATTCTTAGGGAGTAATCCCAGCACATCCTAGGAATGGCTCAGACATCCTTGCTGGCAAGAAACTTCCAATCCTAGGAGAAAGCTCTCATATCAATTAATTCTCACCTGCTCAGTCTTAGATTCTGCCCTCCCTAGCCCAACTCCCTCAAGATCTACTCTTATATACACATTCCCATTTCCTGCTGGCATATACTAGCCAGCCCCGCCAGCAATGAAGGGAGGGAGGAGCAGATCCCGAGGAGGAAACTCATCGTCCTGTGAGGCAACTGGGTCAGGTGAGGTTTCTGAAGGCTCCTCTCCTCCAACATGGGATGGCGAGCTACTTCTGGTAAACTTGAGAGTTCAGGAGGCCCTGGGGTTCAAGATTTTCTGGCGCACGCACCCAAATGTCCCTTTCCTGGATTCCAGTATGCCACACATTCCCTGCCAGGTCTCCAAATTTGACATAGGAGGCCAGCCAACATTGTGCATTGTTTACTATCTATTGTAGCTCTGTTGTCCTCAGTCAAACCCTGGGCCTTAGTTACAAAAGGCAAGAGACTTTTAAAATACACCAAAAAGGCTTTCTGACTTTCACAGCTTGTCTTAAGTTGATAGTTGACTGACATTTTCTTTTTCAAGGCTTCTGGTGCTGTTAACAAGACCCAGCCAACTCTACATCCATACGTTATTCACATGTCATTACTATGCCATAAGACAAGGCTTTGGTGTTCACCTGCAACTCACCCCAGTCCATAGTTGGTGAAATTCTTAGGGACTAGGATGCTGCTGTAAACCATTTGTCATTACCACACCACTTAACAGCAGTCACAGGCCCTTATTGTGATAAGGACTGGTAAAAGACCAAGACTCCTTTCTGAAAGCTCACTAGGGTCGCTTCCAGTACAACTGTCTTAGGGTGAGTGTCCTTGCAAAAGGTCAGGTGCTCAGTGGCTCACAACTTAGCACTCTGGGGGGCCAAGGTAGGAGGATCCCTTGGGTCAGGAGTTCAAGGCCAGTAAGAGCAAGAGTGAAATCCTGTCTCTACAAAAAATAGAAAAAATATTAGCTGGATGCGGTTGTGTATACCTGCAGTCCTAGCTCCTAGGAGGCTGATGCAGGAGAATTGCTTGAATTTGGGAGTTTGAGGTTGGATTGAGCTATGATGATGCCACTGAACTCTAGCTGGGGCCAAAGAGCAAGACTCTGTCTCAAAAAAAAAAAAAAAAAAGTAGAGCCTAAAGTAAAGGTTTGCATGCAGGTAATTTATTTGGGGGAAGTAATCCAGAAGAATAGGAATGGGGGAACATAAAAAGTGAAACAGAGAAAACGGGAAGACAATCCAAAGATGTGCTATTAAGCTGGGAAATCCTCAGGAAATTCTCGGAAGGTCCATTTAAATTGTGAACATCTCTCATTGGTCAAGGGTTGTTCCAGGAACAAAAAATGCCCACCGGGTTTGCACAGCCATTGTGTCAGAATGGCTGAACCGTTCCCACAGGTAGCCCATAGGGCAGAAAGTGAGAAAAATGGAAAGAAATGTGATACAGCTCAGGTAAGGGGCTATGGGTTCACCTGTACATTGCTGGCAAAAGTCTTAGTGATTTGGATACTGCTGGATGCTAGCCCCGCTTGACCTCACTAACACCAGTACCATCAATGGCTAGAATAAAAAGCTGGCCAAGGGGATGTAAGATACCATACAAGGTAAGTCTGATATGCTGCCTCCTCATCTTATCCACTTTCCCCAAACCTTCCCTTTCATTTATCCAACACTCTGATTCTCTTCTGGACACAATCTCAACAGAGAGCCTTTCTCCCTCTGTAAAACCCAACAACACCTCACTATCTAAAAGCACCATTGGTCCAGTTCCTCTCTAATTTCCTTTGTGAATTATCAGATCACACTCTCTCCTTAGTTTGTTTCTCATATTATTTTGCTGTCCCTGGTTGTAAATTACAAGACGTTGGTGACAAAGCTTTCTGAGGTCAGGTCCCCTGGAACACGCTCTGAGACAGATTTGTGAGCAGGAAGTTTATAGGGGTGTGTCTTTTGGATTAGCACCGATGGGGGAGGGATTGATACAGGACAGGACAGAGGGAGGAGCTGAACTGGGCTGCAGATGCAACAAAACCAGACGGTACCAAAGGAGACCTCTGGACAGCCCATCTTATCTCAACTTGATGCAAATGTGGATGAACCTTTGTATCTTGCTTCCATCAGTCATAGACTAGGGCCTGGCCCCAGGGAGGGTATGTCCTTGAGTGAGGGACTGAGAACATTCCTGGATAGTGACTCAGCTGAGAGCCTTCATCAGCCAACACTCCCAACAGCTGGGGAACTGGAATCTCAGTTCTGAAGGGAAGTCCTGGTCAGTGAATCACAGTGGCTGCTTGGATTATTTTCTTTGTAAATTAAGTTTTGCAAACAATTCCTCCAAGATTGTGATTGGTTCTTTTTCTGGGAAAGTTAAGAGGGAGGTTGGCAGAAAAAACCACAGCTTCCGTTGCTGCAGCAATGTATCTGGGCTCCAACTGATTATCCCGCTCTTCTACCTAGTCAAGGTTCCCCCTCACCCTTGGCTTTCATTTCTGTTGGTCTCAGTGGCTTATCTGGGTTGGGACCACCTAGACATTTGATGGGTCTGAGTCCCTACGTGCCTCGTCCTTCTCAGGACACTACTGTGGCACTTGTCCATCACCATCACAATTGGGAAAGGGGCCAGGCATGGTGGTTCATGCCTAGAATCCTAGCACTCTGGGGGAGAATCCCTTGAGCTTAGGAGTTCAAGATCAGCATGAGCAAAAAGCATTACTGTGAGCTAGGCTGATGCCACAACACTTTGTCTGGTCTGGGCAACAGAGCGAGACTCTAGAAAGAAAAGAAAGAAAGAAAGAAAGAAGGGGGCGGTGCCTGTGGCTCAGTCGGTAAGGCGCCGGCCCCATATGCCGAGCGTGACGGGTTCAAACCCGGCCCCGGCCAAACTGCAACCAAAAAATAGCCGGGCGTTGTGGCGGGCACCTGTAGTCCCAGCTACTCGGGAGGCTGAGGCAAGAGAATCGCTTAAGCCCAGGAGTTGGAGGTTGCTGTGAGCTGTGTGAGGCCATAGCACTCTACCGAGGGCCATAAAGTGAGACTCTGTCTCTACAAAAAAGAAAAAAAAAAAGAAAGAAGGAAGGAAGGAAAGAAGGAAGGAAGGAAGGAAGGAAGGAGAAAGGAAGGAAGGAAGGGAAGGGAAAGGAAAAGAAAAGAAAAGAAAAGAAAATGGGAAAGGGAGTGCCAGGAGATTTCCCTGGAGATGACCTGGGCACCAAATATATTTTCTTCTGGCACTATTATGTATCAGAGGTTCCCCTTCCTCCAAGTGATCAGAGTCTATTCCTCCTGCTAAATTGCCAAACGACACATCCCCAGGATAGTGATTTCTCCTTCTTTCTTGTCTCTTACAAGAAGGCTAAAGAAACTGGGCAGCAACTATAACGCTTAATGGACTCTCACTGTGTCCCCTAGTGCCTTTAGTTCCTTTTAGGATCTAAAACCACTAAACCCAGAGAATGCGGAGGTGCAAGGACAGAAAGCACAAATTGCTAACAGTCAGCAATGATAATCAGGGCCACTTCTGCTTCCACCTTTTCCCTAGACCCAAGTCATCTTCCTGGGGCATAACATTCCATGGTGGCTGCTGACTTAAGGTGTGTCCTGCAGGCTGGAAGATGGTGCCTTTATCTTGTCAGGTTATGATCTCCAAGCCTGAATCACATTCGCAAAGTCTCTTTTGCCATATATATTCACCATTACTGGGGATTAGGACATGGCCATTTTTGGCAGTTCACTGGAGTATTGATGGTAGCAGCCATATAGTGAAAGAAAGGGCTCTTAAGGTGCTGGCAGGGCTCTGAGTTCTTAGAAGGGACCTGATTACACAGGTATGTTCACTTTTTGGAACTACATTGAGTGTTGATGATGCATGCACATTTCTGTACGTATTTTATCTTCAATAGTAAGTTAAAAAAAAAAAAAAGAACAAGAGACTTTTTCCCAGTTTTCAAGGAGTCGACTTTGCTACCCAGTCAAGTGCAGCTCATGGACTTGCAGCCTTGGCTTCTAGGTACATTCCAGATACACAGAATCTCAGGCCCTGCCTCAACCCTACTGAATTTTAATGAATTTAAAATGAATTTTAATAAGACTTCCAAGTCACATGAATGCACAGTGACGTTTGAGAAGTACCAATCTAAACCATAAATTTGTAATCTGAGAAGTACAATATGAAAATGTCTTGAAAGGAACAGAGGAGAGAAGCCCAGAGCACCTTGGAGTCCAGAGGAAGCACCTCTCACCCAGGCCAGCTCAGCTCCTCTCAAGTTGCCAGAAATATTGATGGAGAACCTCGGGTTTGCTATCTCCCTTATTCATGGTTTAGCATTTTAGTCAAGAGCAGTAATGATTAGAATCAATACAAAAGAAGCCCAAATTCCAGGCCAGAAAGTGCTGCTGGGATTCTGCAGTTGTTTAAAAAGATAAATGGTCTCCACAGTGAGGGACAAAGAAAAGTAGGGCAGGCACGAGGAAAACCTGATAGAGGAGTGCTTCACAAATAATTAGTGGCTAATTTTAGCTGATCAGCTTACCTATTTTTTCATTATTCAGTAAAACCGAGTTCTAAAATTATAAAACTTGATCCTATAGAAGAGCCCTCCAAATATACTTAAGGTCTGATGATGCTGTCTCGTGTAATAGACACTGAAACCAGTGTCTCAGAAGCATCTTAAAAGTGAAGAGTTATAATTCCCCCCTTCTGTTTGTCATCCCTATCATCGCTAGTATCATATTTTGCTTTTTTAAAAAACTGGGTCATAAAAAAATAAACTCCAAGTGCTCATAATTCTAAACACCACAGAGAGATGATTTCTTGTCTTTGTACAGCATACTTTCTTTCATTTATCCTTGGGCTACAATACATTGTTTTTCTTCTTCTTTTTTTTTTTTTTTTTTGCAGTTTTTGACTGGGGCTGGGTTTGAACCTGCCACCTCCGGCATATGGGGCTGGCGCCCTACTCCTTTGAGCCACAGGTGCCACCCTACAATCCATTGTTTTAATTATAATATTATTATACATTGTTAACTCATTCTGTTTGGGGTCCACTCTGACATGAAAGTACTTTCTTTTGCATTTATGGCTGTACAGACTCATGCCAATGAGTCTATATTTCTAATTCCTAAAGCTTTTAGTGTGCATTTGGCTCTACTGAAATGAAAAGCAAATTCAGTTATTTATTTTTTTTATTTTTTTTAATTTCAGTGTGCTTGTTCATTCTTCTTTGTTTGAAGTACTCCTTTTTTTGTTGATTTTCTTCTTTCTTCTGCAGTGCTGGCTGTTTTTGATGTTGTTAGTAGAGACGGGGTCTTACTCTGGCTGACTGCTGCTCATACTGGTCTTGAACCTCTGAGCTCAGACAATCCACCCGCCTCGGCCTCCCACAGCGCTGGGACTACAGGTGTGAGCCACCATGCCTGGCCGCAAATTCAGTTATTAATGGATAACTTTTTCTGATCTTTTTTTTTTTTTTTTGTAGAGACAGAGTCTCACCTTATCGCCCTCGGTAGAGTGCCGTGGCGTCACACAGCTCACAGCAACCTCCAAATCCTTGGGCTTAGGCGATTCTCTTGCCTTAGCCTCCCAAGTAGCTGGGACTACAGGCGCCCGCCACAACGCCCGGCTATTTTTTTGTTGCAATTTGGCCGGGGCTGGGTTTGAACTCGCCGCTCTCGGCATATGGGGCCGGCGCCCTACCCGCTGAGCCACAGGCGCCACCCACTTTTTCTGATCTTTCAAGGCCATGTTGCACGCTATTCCTAACATTCAAATTAACAGCATTCCCCTTCCTCTAAATCGGCCCTCTCCAAATTTAGTGAGCACTTTCCATATTTTCATCTAAGTTACTAATGAAGAATAACCCTTAAGGACGCCCTTGGGTTGATAAAGAACTACTGATCATCACTGCTTAGGAATTTTCAGCAGGCTAATAGTATCAGCAGTATCTCAGCTGTTCCCTTAGAATATTGTGTGACACAGAATGAACTGCCTTATTTACACATTCACGTGGGCTAATTCACTCTGCCCTACCTTGCACCACCCACCAGCACATATCCTGCCCCTTTAGCACAAAAGAAAATGATATTGGTCTGGCATAATCCTTTTTTTTAACCAAGCCATGCCTTGGCATTAAAAATGTAAGGAAATAAGACCATTTTTCTCTGCGTCATAGCCAAGACACTCTGCAGCAAAGCCAGCGTGGTTTCTGAGCAGCGTTCAATAAGTAGAACAGAGAACAAGCTGACTCACCTGATGCCCAGAAACACACACACAGTGTTAGATATTTATTAGCAAAAGTGGCAAGAATGATTTAAGATCTGAGGTCATCAGAGTCTTAGTATTGTGGATAGGGGGACAGACAGCCAGCTTGGATAAAATCTGACCTCCTTCCACAATCTCACTCAGCAGGCTGCTGGCTCAGAACAGCCTCCAGCAGCAGCCAATGGCAGCTCTCGTTGTGTTTTTTTTTTTTTTTATCTAAAACATATATGCAGATAATCAGCAAGAAGACAACTACATACCCTGTAACAAAAAAATATGTTGCTCTGTGTTAAATTATACCTTAACCAGGCGCAGGCAGGCCCCCCAGAAACTTGATAATTCTCCGACTCTGCTTTAACTTGTCCTGATAATTTACTTTTTGGATCACATCCCTGCCATTTTCTGAGACTCCCCGGGGAATTATTTTCTCTCACTAGAACCACTTCCCCTAAACTCAAGAAGTAAGCCTCATTTTTCCTTCTCTTGTTTTGACTTGACCCTGACATACACATTATGTGTTCAGGGCCAAATATCTGCTCTTTGCATATTGGGCTCCTTTCCAGTATCAGAACCATTATTTTGATTGTAAGCAGCTAGACACCAGGGACCCTGTGTGTGTGTGTGTGTGTGTGTGTAGATTCTTTTCTTAACATAAGTATTCCTCATCCTGTGGTGTAAGGGAAAATACTGCCAAATCCCAGCATTCGGAAATAAATAAAGAAAGCAGGGGAACTAAATCTCTAATAGTTGCCTGAAGACTGCCAATTTCATGATTTAGAGACTCCTTTTTCACTAAATTCAGTGGATTGAAATTCCTGGGTAAGTGTGGCAGGTGACAGGAGGCACCTGCTGTCCTCCTGGCTGGAAGAGCTGCAGAGAGAGCTTCAGGAGCCCTGCACTGCCTGGTCCCAGCTGTGACAGCCTGACTTCTTGCTTCGGAAGTCCCCGCTGGCACAGTGCACTAGTGTAAATAGTCTCCAGACTATTTCCCAATGGCACTAGTGCAAATGCTCCAGACATCTCAACCTTTGATCCCTTACTTCTTTTTCAGTGACCTGACAAATGCCTGGGAACCAAGGGCCCTCCCTAATTTAGAAGGCTCCCCACCAAGCAGACCTACCTGCCTCTTCCTCATGCCCTCACATTGCTTCCCCAGGCCTCAGCACCACTGGTTCAAAGGCCCAATATATTTCCTGCTCTCCCTGATACCTCTCTATACCCTTACCAGCCTTTTTTTTTAGAAACAGAGTCTCACTTTGTCACCCTTAATAGAGTGCTATGGTGTCACAGCTCATAGCAACCTCAAACGCCTGGGCGCATCTTCTTGCCTTAGCTTTCTGAGTAGCTGGGACTATGGACACCTGCCACAATGCCCAGCTAATTTTTGTATTTTTAGTAGAGATGGAGTCTTGGTCTTGCTTAGGCTGACCTCCAACTGCTGAGCTAAGAAATCCGCCCATCTCAGCCTCCCAGAGTGCTAGGATTACAGGCATGAGCCACTGTGCCCAGCCTGTACCTAGCCTTTCTTTTTTTTTTTTTTTTTTAGAGACAGTCTTACTTTGTTGCCCTCGGTAGAGGGCTATGAGCACAGCTCACAGCAACCTCCAGCTCTTGGACTTAGGCGATTCTCTTGTCTGAGCCTCCCAAGTAGTTGGGACTACAGGCGCCTGCCACAATGCCCACAATACTACTTTTTGTTGTTGTTGCAGTTTGGCTGGGGTGGGGTTCGAACCCGCCACCCTCAGTACATGGGGCCAGCGCCCTACTCAGTGAGCATAGGCACCGCCCTACCTAGCCTTTCTTTACCTAGCCTAACTTCTCCAGAATTTATCTACCCAGAACAGGCCTTGTGAACCAGAATCTCACTTTGTAACCAACTTAGCTGGTATATGTTTGTTTTTTACATTAAGTACCATGTACAACATGGAATCTAAATCAGTTCTGATAATTAGTTGCCCCCAAAGAGGGGAATTTTGGGCAGCACAGCAGAACCACTAAATTCTACTATGCCTGGTAATGTATTTGTCCTTGTATTAATTCACTCATTCACATTCATTCATACATATATCCATGTCTTTAGGACTTATTTTAAAAGCCTTTGTTAAACATTTCCCATGTGCCAAGCAAGGAAGAAATAAACAAAACAATATTGCTATTCTTAAGGAGCTCATAATCCAGTAGTAGAATCAGATCAATAAAAATAATTATGGTGGGCGGCGCCTGTGGCTCAGTCGGTAGGGCGCCGGCCCCATATACTGAGGGTGGCGGGTTCAAACCCGGCCCCAGCCGAACTGCAACCAAAAAATAGCTGGGCATTGTGGCGGGCGCCTGTAGTCCCAGCTACTTGGGAGGCTGAGGCAAGACAATCGCTTAAGCCCAGGAGTTGGAGGTTGCTGTGAGCTGTGTGATGCCACGGCACTCTATTGAGGGCCATAAAGTGAGACTCTGTCTCTACAAAAAAAAAAAATAATAATAATAATTATTATTATGGTTATAAAACCATGAAGAAAAAGCAATAATGGTGGAATGCAAAGGGTATTTTGCAAGTTCAGAGAAGAGGTATCTTACCCAGTTTGTCAGGGTTAGAGAAAACTTTCAGACAAGGCCAGAGTAAGATTTGGTATACGGCAAATCTAGAATTAGCAAATGAAACCAAATTATATAACAGAAAACCAAGTTATAGGCCCATAAAGACTCAGCCAACATATGGAAAAGATTTGTATTATGTCCTTGACCAAATGCATCCAATCTTCATCACTCAGCTTCTTGCCATGAGCACATTAGATGGTACAAAAGTGTTGGTTTATGGTACTTGTTAATGTCCTTGGGAAATGTTTTGAGCATTCCAGGTCCTGTTTCACTGGCCTGGCTCATTAACCATTTTCCTAACAGATCTTCAGAAAAACCAATATTCTGGCAACTCAGTTGTTGCTAAGAGATGACCTCTAAAGTCAGAAAAGTTACATGCAAACTCAGGGAAGGTTTGCATTTGATTCTGCTAACAGAACTGCATCCAGAAGTTTTCATATCTAAAAAAGCCTTAAAGAAAAACCTCAGCCACCCATCCGTATGTATACAAGCCACAGCACTGATCTACTTAAGCTTGCTGCTTCCTACAAATAGAAAGAGAAGGAAAAAACAGCTTTCAGGCAAAATGAGATCAACTCATCTGACCCACAAAAAAAAAATCCAATTAATTTACAATAAGACAATTAAGGCAATTCCCATGAAATAAGCTGGCTTGGGCTTTTAACTAATCCTAAGTTAAACTTGGAGACCAAGTTGATTTAGATGGCAATTAGACATTTACATGCTTATTTGGGGCTTGGGTCTCTTACATTCATAAGAAGGGTCCCTATTATTTTCCTAACAAAAAGTTCTGCTCTCATTTTTCTAATTTTTGTTATTGCCAAGCATCCAAAAGGCAGGAATGTGTCTTATTTTTTGTATCCCCAGTGTATAACTCTTAGAAAATAGAAGAAATGTAACAAATGTTTATTGAATTAATTTTAAATCCCAAATTTGGAGACGGAGTGAAGGATGAAGGAAGAAATAATCCAATCTCTGTTTGCACAGGGTAGTGAATCATGTACCCCTGGCCTGGCTCCAACCATCTTAACCCAGAACATAAGAACAAGTACTAATCCCTATTCAGAATGTCAATATTTAAAATTGTGTTTATTTGCTGGGTAGGATCCCTGTTTGTTTATGTTTCTCTCAGTGTTGTGTAGCACTGTTTGTCTGCCCTTCAACTTGTTTGTCCACACTGATGGAAAGCTTAGACGGAGTGGAAATGACACCCATTTTAATGGCTTCCTGGTACTCAAGTGGGTACTTAAAGACGCGATTTTGAATGGAGCCTTTGGGAGACCCTAATGAGTGACACCATTCTAAATGAACAGAATACCGAGAGAACAGCCTCTCTCTTTGGAAGAAGAATACTGAATTACATCACTGTTTTTTTCAAAGCACAACACCATCAATTAGAAAACATTCCTCATTACTCGGAAGTCTCTTGCCCCATGCTCCAGCGCCCATTTCCCCAAAGGGGGAAGGTCTCGATTTAGTAGAGGAAGGGGCGGTAGCCATGGAGGAGACACTGCTTGTCACTTCTTCCTGGGCCCAGGACATTGTCATACATTTTCAGCATATAAACGGCCGCCCTCATATGTACTTTTATGCTCTACATCAAACACTCAAGCTGGGGCATCTGGTGAATCTTCAGTTCGGTCAGGCTTCTGCCCTGCTGTAAACAAGCATCCCTGGAAAATGGACTCACAGAGCTTAGAGGGACTTCAGGGAACACCTGTGAAATATACAATTCCATGGTCCTCCCCCAGAGATGCTGATCCAGTGGGTCTGGGGTAGGGCCTGAAATTTATACCCAGTAGAACCTCCATAGTTGACTGCTTCCCTACATTGACCACCTCCTTAAGTTGACCTAATTTTTATAGACTAGACATGCACCACGTGTACTCAATGGAAGTTGCTTTGCTGACCCCTCCACATGTCCACCAGATTGTTATGGTCCCTTGGGTGGTCAACATACAGAGGTTCTACTGTATTCAAAAAGAATCTCAGGAGATGCTTGTTACCAGGTAAATTCCAGATTCACTGATGCTTATTCAGCTAATTAACTTTATAAGTGATGGAATTGAGGCTAGAAAGACAGGACTTGGCCAAGGTCACACAGCAAATCTATGCTCAAGCCTAGGCTAGACCACTAGGAGCCATTTTTTTTTTTTAACTTCATCCCCCTCCAAACATGCTGCATTAATACCTCAATTAATTAATCTCCTGGAAATAAAATGGGTTTCTTTTTTGTGAACAAGTTGGGCATATTGATCTTCAGGAAGTATACGGAGCAGGGTTGGCACGCATCATCTTGTGTGATCTATTCCCCCGTGAGTGGCTAAATAAGACAAAATATCTTATTTTGCTACTGCTTCCAGCATGTGCTCAATTAAAAAGATAATAAAAGCCAGTGCCCTATGTGGGGATTTACAGAAAGAAAAAGAGTAGGAATTGGAGTAAAGAAACATGCTCTCTGCTTGCTGGGCTCCACCTTGCACTGTTGGCAGAACCACCTTCCTTTTAAGAAGCTGGTGGTCCCTTTCACCTGGCTCTCCTTTGCCTCTAAGGGACAGTTGGGATTTCTTAACAGGCAAACAAATCCTTCGCCCTAAGTAAACCGATCATTCTGCCTAATCTCTCACCACTCCCCCAACCAACTCTCCCTGTTAGCAAGTGAATTTACTACTCTCTGAACACTGCGGGCTTCATGTAGTTTCGTGCCTTCCCATAAGCTGTCCTCGGAACCCGGAATTTCCCCTGCCCTCATTCCACTTTCCTTGTCTAGCAAACTTCTACTTGTCCATCAAATTTCAGTTTAAACATCACCTCCACTAATACCGTGGGCATGGTAACTTGTTCTGCCTTACTGGTTCTTGCCATGCTGTTTGGATTTTAATTTATCTGTTTATGTATTTGGATTCTTCACTTAACTGTGAGTTAAGGTGCGGGAAGGGCAGCATCATGTTTTCTCTGTCTTGACATTTGCAGCACGTAGCACAAAGAGGTCCGATTAGCAAAACATGATACTGCAACAAGTATTTCTAATTATAAATCTTTTAAAAATAGTTTTATGAGATTTATAATTCACATACCACACAATCCACCCATTTAAAGTATACAATTCAGGCTCAGCGCCTGTGGCTCAAGCGGCTAAGGTGCCGGCCACATATACCTGAAGTGGCAGGTTCGAATCCGGCCCAGGCCCACCAAACAACAATGATGGCTACAACCAAAATATAGCCAGGCGTTGTGGCAGGCGCCAGAAGTCCCAGCTACTTGGGAGGCGGAGGCAGAAGAATCGCTTGAGCCCAGGAGCTGGAGGTTGCCGTAAGCTGTGATGCCACAGCACTCTACCCAAGGTGAAAGCTTGAGGCTGTGTCTCAAAAAATAAATCAATGAATAAAAATACAAAAATTAAGTATACAATTCAATGTTTCTTAGTAAGTTCACAGGGTTATACAACCATCATCACAATCTAATTTTAGAAGGTTTTTGTCCTCCCCCAGAAAGAAACCTAGCCTGTCCCCTGATAACCCCCTACCCAGCCCTAGGTGACTACAAATCTACTTTCTTTCTCGATTGGGTATCTTGCACATTTCATATAACTGGATTCAGACAATATAAAGCCTTTTGTACCTGGCTTCTTTCACTTGGCATAGTGATTTCAAGACTCATCCATGCCATAGCTTGTGTCAATACTTCTTTATTTATGGCCAAAAAACATTCCAAAATGGACAGCCCACATTTGGCTTATTCATACATCAGTTGAGGATCATTTGAGTGCTTTCTGCTCTTTGGCTATTACGAATAATGTTTCTTTACAAGTTTTTGTGTCAACATGTGTTTTCATTTCTCTTGTGTAGAATCGTTAGACATGGACTTGCTGGGTCACTTGGTAACTCTGTGCGTAACCTTTTCTGGAACTGCAAGACTGTTTTCCAAAGCAGCTGCATCGTTTTACATCCCTATTAACAATAAAGTATTTCGATTTCTGCACATCCTCCTTAATGCTCGATACTGTCGTCTATTTTTTTTGTTTTGAGACAGGGTCTCACTATGTCACCCTGGGTAGAGTGCTGTGGCATCACGGCTCACAGCAACCTCAAACTCTTGGGCTTAAGCGATTCTCCTGCCTCAGCCTCCCAAGTAGCTGGGACTACAGGCACCCGCCACAACACCTGGCTATTTTTCTGTTGCTGTTGTCATTGTTACTTAGCTGGCTGGGGCTGGGTTGGAACATGCCAGCCTCGGTGCATGTGGCCAGCGCTGTAACCACCGTGCTACGGGCGCCCAGCCTACTGTCCATCTTTCTAATTTAGCCATTCTGGCGGATTGTGTTTCACTTGGATTGGCATCTCCCTGATAGCTAATGATATGGAATATTTTTTCATGTGTTCACTGGCCATTTGTGTATCTTTTTTTGAGAAATGTCTATTTGAGTCATTTGTCCATTTTCGAATTTTTTTTTTGACCTTTTCATTGTTGAGTTGTAAGAGTTTATGTATTGTGAACTTAAATTTCTTTCTTTTTTTTTTTTTTTTGTAGAGACAGAGTCTCACTTTATGGCCCTCGGTAGAGTGCCGTGGCCTCACACAGCTCACAGCAACCTCCAACTCCTGGGCTTAAGCGATTCTCTTGCCTCAGCCTTCCAAGTAGCTGGGACTACAAGCGCCCGCCACAACGCTCGGCTATTTTTGGTTGCAGTTTGGCCGGGGCCGGGTTTGAACCCGTCACCCTTGGTATATGGGGCCGGCGCCTTACCGACTGAGCCACAGGCGCCGCCCTGAACTCAAATTTCTTATGAAATACATAACTTGTAAAAAATTTCTCCCATTCTGCAGTTTATCTTTTTACTCTTTTGATGCTATCCTTTGAAATGCAAAACAGTTTAATTTAAATGAAGTCAAATTCACCTATTTTTGTGTGTGTGTGTTTTTTTTTTTTTTTTTTGAGACAGAGTCTCACTCTGTTGCCCAGGGTTGCTCACAGCAACCTCAGACTCTTGGGTTCAAGCGATCTTCTTGCTTCAGCCTCCCAAGTAGTTGGGACTACAGGCGCCCGCCACAACATTTGGCTAGTTTTTCTATTTTTAGTAGAGACAGAGTCTTGCTCACTCTTGCTCAGGCTGATCTCAAATATCTGAGCTCAGGTGATGCACCCACCTCAGCCTCCCAGGGTGCTAGGATTACAGGCATGAGCTGCCTAGCCTGGCCAATTTACTTATTTTTTTCTTCATACATTTGTGCTTTGGTATCATATCTAAGAAACCATTGCCTAACCCAAGGTCATTAGAATTTACCACTATGTTTTCTTCTGAGAGTTGCAAACCGTGAGCCCTTACATTTAGGTCCATGATTGATTTAGAATTAATTTGGGGGAGTGGCTTGAGGCAGGTGTCCAACTTCAATCTTTTTGTCTGTGAATATCCAATTATGCCACTACTGTTTGTTGAAAAGAATATTCTTTCCCCATTGAATTGTCTTCACCCCTTCATAAAAATCAATTGACCATAAATATGAGGATGAGTGGACTCTCAATCTCCCCCCCAAACCTATTTGTTTATTCTTCTGCCACTACTAATTAAACGCTTTTAATCTTTAATTATTGTTTGAAAGACTTTCTCCATGCCAATAATTAAGTTGGCAGCAATGGAATGTGAATCACCAAGGGCCCCTAAAATTACCGTAAGCTCAAGGTTGGGAGAGAAACCCTGACCTAAATAGCCGGGCGTTGTGGCGGGCGCCTGTAATCCCAGCTACTCGGGAGGCTGAGGCAGGAGAATGCCTAAGCCCAGGAGCTGGAGGTTGCTGTGAGCTGTGTGACACCACAGCACTCTACCGAGGGCAATAAAGTAAAACTCTGCCTCTACAAAAAAAAAAAAAAAAAGAAACCCTGACCTTGAGGGTACAAGGCAATGGACTTCCACTGCTCAAGGCCTATTCTTAGATGCTGTTGAGATGAGGGAATCCTGGGCCACCTATTCCTTGGAGCTGGCTATGCTTCTGCTCAGTAGGCTTCCTCTCTCCAGGGAGTCCCACTGAAATCTTCTTTTCTTCTGCTGCTTCAAAACAAACCAAAGCTTACTCTCTCCTTCATGCAAATTCATATTTTGAGTTTCCCAGAATATTAGGTGTGGTTTTCAGTGAGGTGTAATTCATCTTCTCAACATACATTTATTGAGCATCAGCTCCATGCCATATATATATACATATATATATATATTTTTTTTTTTTTTTGTAGAGACAGAGTCTACTTTATGGCCCTCGGTAGAGTGCCGTGGCCTCACACAGCTCACAGCAACCTCCAACTCCTGGGTTTAAGCGATTCTCTTGCCTCAGCCTCCCAAGTAGCTGGGACTACAGGCGCCCGCCACAACGCCCAGCTATTTTTTGGTTGCAGTTTGGCCGGGGCCGGGTTTGAACCCGCCACCCTCGGTATATGGGGCCGGCGCCTTACCGACTGAGCCACAGGCGCCGCCCTCCATACCATATTTTGTTTGTGGCTCAGGGAAAACAGAAATAAACAAAATATTTAGAAAATGCCTTGGACCGGGCAAGGTGCTCTTGCCTGTCATCCTAGCACTCTGGGAGTCCGAGGCGGGCAGATCTCATGAGCTCAGGAGTTGGAGACCAACCTGAGCTGGAGTGAGACTCCACCTCTAAAAATAGTCAGGCATTGTGGTGGGCACGTGTAAACCCAGCTACTCGGGAGGCTAAGGCAAGAGAATCACTGAAGCCTAAGAGTTTGAAGTTGCTGTGAACTATGACGCCATGGCACTCTACCCAGAGCAACAGCTAGAGACTCTGTCTCAAAAAAAGCAAAATGAAGAGGGGTCTGATTTTAGAAAGGCTTGTCAAAGAGGGCCTTGCCCAGGGAGTGGTATTAAGGGTTAAGGAGTGAGCCGTGTGAAGATCTGATAATAATTGGAGAGTAACCCAGCAGAGGGAACAAGTACAAGGGCTCCCAGGAGGTATAGGGAGCAGCAGGAAACACATGTGGCTGGAGCAGAGTGAAAGGCAGAAAGGGGCAGAAGGGTGAGGTCAAAGAAAAAGCCATAGGCAAGATCAGCGGCACTTTGTAGAACAGAATTAGGAGTTCAGATTTTATTCTAACTGTGAGGGAAAGCCCTGAGAGAGTTTTAAGCAAGGGAGTGATGTGATCTGATTTGCACTTTAAAAAGAGTCCTCTGATAGAAGAAAACCGACGAAAAGCTATGTGACCTTGACTCAGGCGAAACTTTCTTAGCTGCGCTATGCAGAATCTTGATGCATGAAAGAAAAAATTAAAACATTGGATTTTATAAAAATTAAGAATTTCTGCTCCCTGAGAAACACTGTTTGGAGGATTAAAAGACAAAGCACTGTCCGTCGGGCATGTAAGGAACTTGGAAGTCATCATTCCATCCTAACAAGTAAACAGCTGAGCAAACTGAAAAATGAACAAAATGAATAAAACCAATGAGCAAGAACTGGAATAGGAAGAATAACTTGAACTGTAATCGAAAAACTTGAGTTGGAGGCTCAGTGTGGGCAAGTCTGAGTCAAAAACTCCAGGGGACAAAGCCATGGGGGTACGGGTGGGGTCCATGCTTTTGTGAGTTTTTGTGAGTTTTACCTCCAGGAGCTTGACTAGGTTCTCGCAGTGAATACTGAACAAAAAATTCCCTAACTCTTCTGGCAGGGTGAAGGTAGAAACTCCAAAGTGTTTTTCCTCTGCTCTCAGACCACACAAAAACTACAAACACAGAAGGCTTGTGATCAATGGTTCCCACTGACGAGAAAGCAATCAGCCCTGCAGCAGATGCCACCTGGGTGTCCTCCAATTCCACCCTGACACTATCTACCTGGAGGGGGTGTCAATCCCATGGGTTGAGGGCTCAGTTCCACAAGACACCCTCGTCTCTTCCTTCAAATACCCTTTGCAAATCCAGGCCTCTGGAACTTCCAACTGAGTGGCTACAAATGAGGGATCCCATGACCCCCTCTTTGAGATTGATTAATTTACTAGAGTGGCTCACAAACCTCAGGGAAATGTGTACCAGTTATTATAAGGGATATGTTGAAGGATATCAATAAAGAGATACATAGGGTGAGCTATGGGGAAAGGGGTAGGGAGCATCCATGTATTCCCAGGATGCACTATCCTCTGAGCCCTTTCAGGTGTTCAGCTTTCTGGAAGCTCTCTAAACCCTGTCCTTGGAGGTTTTATTGAAATTTCAGTGCAATGGCTCATGCCTGGTAATCCTAGCACTCTGGGAGGCTGCAGGCAGGTGGATTGCCTATGCTCGGAAGTTCAAGACCAGCCTGAGCAAGAGTGAGACCCCCGTCTCTACTAAGAACAGAAAAAACTAGCTGAGTGTGCTGGTGCATGCCTGTAGTCCCAGCTACTTAGGAGGTTGAGAGAAAAGGATGGCTTGAGTCCAAGAGTTTGAGGTTGCTGTGAGCTAGGGTGCTACAGCACTCTACCCAAGGCAACAGAGTGAGACTCTTTCTCAAAAGAAAAGAAGGAAGGAAGGGAGAGAGGAAGGAAAGAAAGAAAAGAAGGAAGGATGGGGGGGGGGATGAATTTCATTACATAGTCAAACTTGATTAAGCCACTGGGCATTGGTGATCGACTTAACTTTCTGCCCCTCTCCCCTCCCCAGAAGCTGAGAGATGAACTGAGAGTCCTTACCCTCTAATCATTGATCTATCTGGTGAAAGCCCCCATCCTGAAGCTACCCAGGGGGTGCTAGCCATCAGCTAGCATATAAAAAGACATCACTTTGGAGATTCTAAGCATTTTAAGAGTTGTATGCCAGGAAACAGTGTCAAAGACCAAATATATATTTCATCATATCACACTGGGGTAGGGAAAAAGGAAACATTTGGAAATACATTAAAGCATTCTGTTTCAACCTGGATAAAACTGGAGCCCATTCTCCTAAGTGGAGTATCACAAGAATGGAAAAACAAACACCACATGTGCTCACTTTTAAATTGGAACTCAGTGATCAAGACGAATGTGTACAAATAGTGAAATCAAGCAGGTGAAGGGAGAGGGGATGGGTAAATTCACACATCCCAGACAATGTACACTACGTGGGGGGTGGGCATAATTATAACCTCGTCTCCAATTGTACAAAAATAATACATGTCATTTAAACATTTATACCCACTGGAACATTCTGAAATTTATAAAAGAAAAAAAAATTTAAGCATTCGATTTCTCCTGCCTTCAGGAGAAACTATTTAACTACAGGCTAATGTGCTGGAGTTTTAGGAGAAGAGAAATACTCAACTCCCACCACTCTGTCCAGTCTAAGAGGGGAGGAAAAATTAACAAGCACATGTGACATTCGTAGTCCAGAGGCACAGACTTACCAAAAGATTGAGGCCTAATCATAGGACCATAGATAAATACCCCTACTACTTATAGGGGAATTCCTTCCCCTCAAGCTATACCGCTACATCACGGAAGTCTTTTTACCACTGTTCTTTTTACACAGCGCCTCATTTCTGATTAGCTGGTAATCAAGAAAAATTACCAGGCATGTAAAAGCAAGAAACACAGTTTGAAGCGACAGAACAAGCATCAGAACCAGACTCGGATATAGCAAGGAGGTTGGAATTATCAGACTGGGAATTTAAATCAACCAAGAACTCTAAGGATAAAGTAGAGTGCATGTAAGGACTGGTGGGAAATGTAAGCACAGATAAGAAAATTCTCAAGAATTCTCAAAGAATCGGAAAGAAAGGCTAGAGATAAAAAACAAAACACTGTAACAGAAATGAAGAAAGCCTTTGATGGCTTATTAGAAGACTGGTCACAACTGAAGAATCTCTGGGCTGGAGGATATCTCAGTACAAACTTCCCAAATTAAAAAGCAAAGACAAGGCTCAGTGCCTGTAGCTCAGTAAGAAGGGCACGGGCCACATATATCAAGGCTGGCAGGTACCAGCCCAACCCGGGCCAGCTAAACAATCATGACAACTGCAACCAAAAAAAAAAAAAGCTGGGCATAGTGGCAGGTGCCTGTAGTCCCAGCTACTCGGGGGCTGAGACAAGAGAATCATCTAGGCCCAGGAATTGAAAGTTGCTGTGAGCTGTGTGACGCCACGGCACTCTACCGAGAGTGATGGAGTGACACTCTGTCTCAAAAAAAAAACCTCTATTGAGGGGCGGCGCCTGTGGCTCAGTCGGTAAGGCGCCGGCCCCACATACCGAGGGTGGTGGGTTCAAACCTGGCCCCGGCCAACTGCAACCAAAAATAGCCGGGCGTTGTGGCGGGCGCCTGTAGTCCCAGCTACTCGGGAGGCTGAGGCAAGAGAATTGCTTAAGCCCAGGAGTTGGAGGTTGCTGTGAGCTGTGTGAGGCCACGGCACTCTACCGAGGGCCATAAAGTGAGACTCTATCTCTACAAAAAAACAAACAAAAAAAAAAAACCTCTATTAAAAGAAATGAAAAGAAGAACTAGATAGTCCACGTTTATGGACAGAAAAATTTTGTCAAGCTGTCAGTTCTTCCCAACACAATCTATACATTGAATGCCATTAATCCTAATTTTTCTTTGACAAAGGAGCAAAGGAAATAAAATGGAGAAATGATAATCTTTTCAACAAATGATGCTGGAACAACTGGACATCCATATGCAAAATTATGGTCCAGACATAGAACTTATACTCTTCCCCAAAATGGATCACAGAACTAAATGTAAAACAGAAAACTATAATACACATACTCCTGAAGACAACATAGGAAAAAATGTAGATGACCTTGGGTTCGGCAATGATCTTTTGGATAAAACACCCAAGGCACACTCCAGAAAAGAAAGAATTAATAAGCTAGACTTCACTGAAACTGAAAATTTCTGCACAAGATACTGTCAAGAGAATGAAAAGAAAAGCCACAGGCAGAAAGAAAATATTTGCAAAAGATACATCTGATAAAGGGCCATATTCCAAAATAGAACTCTTAAAACTTGACACGAAGAAAACAACCCAATTAAAAATGGGCCACCCCTATAGCCGGGCGCCTGTAGTCCCAGCTACTCGGGAGGCTGAGGCAGGAGAATCACCTAAGCCCAGGAGTTGGAGGTTGCGTGAGCTGTGTGATGCCACGGCACTCTACAGAGGGCCATAAAGTGAAACTCTGTCTCTACAAAAAAAAAAAAAAAAAAAAAAAATGGGCCACCCCAGAATGGGAGAAAATTTTTGCAAACTACCCATCTGACAAAGGATTAATAACCAGAATATATAAGGAACCCCAATACTTCAATAGGAAAAATCAAATAATCTTATTTTAAAATGGGCAAAGGATTGGAATAGACATTTCTCAAAAGAGGACATACAAATGGTACATGAAAAACTGCTCAACATCATTAGTTATCAGAGAAATACAAATCAAAACTATAATCCAGTATCATCTTACCCTAATTTAAATGGCTTTTACCAAACAGATGGGCAAGAATGAATGTTGGTGAGAATAGAAACACAGGGGAACCCTAATACATTGTTGGGTATTTATCTGAAGGAGGGAAAACCAGTACATTGAAGTTATCTTCATGCCCGTGTTTATTGCACTGCTATTCACAATAGCCAAGATTTGGAATTAACCTGAGTGTCCATCATCAGATGACTGGATAAAGAAATTATGATACATAGTAACGTATCTCAAGAACAGAAGAAAAAGTATCCAATGTACTCAGCCCTATGATGAAACTAATTTATGGCTTTCATATGAAAGCTATAACCCAGTTATAACCCGAGAATATGGGGAAGGGGGAGAAGGAGGGAGGGGTGAGGATGGGCAGAGGGAGGGTAATTGGTGGGATTATACCTACAGTGCATCTTACAAGGGTACATGTGAAACTTAGTAAATGTAGAATATAAATGTCTTAACACAGTGACTAAGAAAATGCCAGGAAGGCTATATTAACCAGTGTGATAAAAATGTGTCAAATGGTCTATAAAACCAGTGTATGGTGCCCCATGATTGCATTAACGTACACAGCTATGATTTAATAATAAATCTAAAAAAAAAAGAAATTATAATACATATACAAAATGGCATAGTATGTAGCCACAAAAAAAGAATGAAATCCTGCCATTTGCAACAACATGCATCCATCAACTGGAGACCATTATACAAGTAAAATAAGCCAAACACAGAAAAACAAATCTCACATGTTCTCCCTCATATATGGGAGCTAAATATTGAAAACAAGTGATCTTATGAATATAGTACAGGGATGGTTACCAGCAGCTGGGAAGGGTAGTTGAGGGGGCACAAAGAAAGGATGGTTAGTGTGTGCAAAATTATAATTAGTTAGATAAATTAGCAATATCTGATAGCACTACAAAGACCCAACAATAAGTTAGGATATACTTTAAAATAACCAGGCCAGGCGTGGTGGCTCATGCCTGTAATCCTAGCACCTTAGGAGGCTGAGGCAGGTGGACTGCCCTGAACTCAGAGGTTCAAGACCAGCATGAACCAGAGTTGAGACCCTGTCTCTACCAAAAAAAAGAAAAGCCGGGCGTTCTGGCAGGTGCCTATAGTCCCAGCTACTTGGGAGGCTGAGGCAAGAGAATCGCTTAAGCCTAGGAGGTGGAGGTTGCTAGGAGAGCTATAACACCACGGGACTCTATTGAAGGCCACAAAGTGAGACTCTGTCTCAATAAAAAAGAAAGAAAGAAAATTAAAAAAAAAAAAAAACTTCAAAGTAAGAAGATTAAAAGCCAACTGAAAGCAAAATAAAAATAAATAAATAAATAAAAATAAAATAAAATAACCAAAAGAGGCGGCACTTGTGGCTCCGTGGGTAGGCTGCCAGCCACATACACTGAGGGTGGCACGTTCAAACCTGACCCCAGCCAGCTAAAACAACAATGAAAACTGCAACAACAACAACAACAACAACAAAAAGCCAGGCATTTTGGCAGGTGCCTGTAATCCCAGCTACTTGGGAGGCTGAGGCAAGAGAATCACTTAAGCCCAAGAGTTTGAAGTTGCTGTGAGCTGTGATGCCACAGCACTCTACTGAGGGCAACAAAGTGAGACTTTGTCTCAAAAAAAAAAAATGAAAGTAATAAAAAATAAAAATAAAAATACAATAACCTAGGAGGCACCTGTGGCTCAAAGGAGTACAGCACTGGCCCCATATGCCAGAGGTGGTGGGTTCAAACCCAGCCCCAGCCAAAAAAAAACTGCAAAAAAAAATAAATTAAAAAAAAATAACCAAAAAAGTAGAACTGGAAGTTTCCTAAAACAAAAAAGTAATAAATGCCTGAGGTGATTGATACCCCAATTACCCTGATTTGATTAATTCACATTGTATGTTTGTATCAAAACATCTCATGTACTGACTCTAGGGAGCAAGATGGCAGCTGAGTAACAGCTTCCTTGCATTTGGGCACCATGAGTCTGGGGAGATAGGACTCCAGGCATCTCTGGCTGGTGGGATCTGCCTATAATCATCCTTTTGAGGATACAGGGAGTCAGCGAGAGACTTCTGGACCCCAAGAGGAGGACTAAAACAGTGGAAAACTGGCAGTGGTCGTGTGTGTTCAATCCATCTAAACCCGCCCGCAACTGTAAGTTCAGTAGCAGTGAGACTGCAAACCGGAAAGGCCTTACCTGTGAACTGTTTTTTTTTTTTTTTTTTAATAGAGACAGAGTCTAACTTTATGGCCCTCAGTAGAGTGCCGTGGCCTCACACAGCTCACAGCAACCTCCAACTCCTGGGCTTAAGTGATTCTCTTGCCTCAGCCTCCCGAGCAGCTGGGACTACAGGGGCCCGCCACAACACCCAGCTATTTCTTTGTTGCAATTTGGCCGGGGCTGGGCTTGAACCCGCCACCCTCGGCCTATGGGGCCGGCGCCCCACCGACTGAGCCACAGCGCCGCCCACCTGTGAACTGTTTTGGTGTCTTTGGACTTGGCACTCAGTTGAACTGCCTTGGGGAGAGCCTGAGCGGGAGTGCGGAGAACTTTGGCAGTTGTCTAGGGCCCCAGTCTGAGCCACTGAGCCAGACGGAGCTAATAGTGTTTGGCTGTGGGCCACAGGGAGCCATTGTGAGTGATCTGCCCCTGCAAGCTCTGCCCTCAGGGTTGTAGAGCTAGAAACGGGTGGGAGCTGGTATCCCAGCGACTGAGTAGCCTAAGGGCAGGGTCTGAGCCGCCTTACAGCCCTAACCCTCAGGGGCAGAGTGAGACCGGTTTTGGCACACTGGGTAAGTGGATAGCCACTTCAGCAGTGATTCCAGCGACAAGCACTTTCCTGGGAAAGCTTCTACTCAGCAAGTTTACAAGTTCAAAGTGCCTTTTAAGAGGGCTGAAGAGAGATTTAGGGTGTCTACCTGCTGGGGTTGGAGAAATCTGCAGCCTCCAGTCATATCAGCACTGTGATTAATGCTCATACCCCAGAAGACCACATGTTGCCCAGACAATATTCAACAACATATACATACTGCTTTGTTTTGGGTTGTGTTTTTTTTCTGTTTTTTTGGTTTGGTTGTTTTTCTGTTTATTTTGATGTTGTTGACGTTATTTTGTTTTTTAATTTCAACCTTTTCCGTACAGATTTTTTTTCTTTCTCAATTTTTCTAGTGTAATTATAATTTCCCATTGCTGCCTTTTTCAATAACTAGAACTTCATTTTTGCTAGTGTTTCTACCGCTATTATTTGGTTTTTCACCCAATTTTATCCCTTAAAGTTTTCTGTTTGCAGGCCGCACCTGTGGCTCAGTCGGTAAGGCGCCAGCCCCATGTACTGAGGGTGGTGGGTTCAAGCCCGGCCCCAGCCAAACTGCAGCCAAAAAATGGCTGGGCGGTGTGGCGGGCGCCTGTAGTCCCAGCTGCTCGGGAGGCTGAGGCAGGAGAATTGCTTAAGCCCAGGAGTTGGAGGTTGCTGTGAGCTGTGTGATGCCATGGCACTCTACCGAGGGCCATAAAGTGAGACTCTGTCTCTACAAAAAAAAAAAGTTTTCTGTTTGCTTGTTTTGGTTTGATTTATAGCATTTTTGTCTTTCCTCTCTACTTGGTGGAGGTGGGGTACTGTGTCTGACCAGGTTAGCAAAGAGCTGCTGACCTCAAGGGAACCACCCAATGGGGCACCCCCAGAAGCTGGGGTTTTTTTAAGGTTGTGTCAAAGTACCCTACTGTACACCTATACTGCTCTGTCTCCCTCTTTCTGTGCCTCTCTTCTTTCTGTCAATATTCCTTTTACCCACATCCTCTCCTTTCTCTATTTTTTTTTTTCCTTTCGCTCTTCCGCCTTTCTCCCATCCCTTTCTTGCTCTTCAACCTTCTCATCCTCCTGGTCCTGTACCAAAAGGACTCATTGAAACCTTAGTCCACAGGCACGAGAACTTAAAGAGCAAGAGGAAGGGAAAGGAAAATTAGGGCAAGGAAACAGATAAAAGAAATCACTCATGAGGAAGAATCAGCAGAAAACTCCAGGCAACATGAAGAGCCAGTCCAGAACAACCCCGCCAAGGGACCATGAGGTAGCTACTGCAGAGGATTCCACCTATACAGAAATGTTAGGAATGACAGAAAGGGAATTTAGAATACACATGTTGAAAACAATGAAAGAAATGATGGAAATAATAAAGGAAACTGCTAATAAAGTGGAAAATAACCAAAAGGAAATCCAAAAACAGAATCAAATAAGAGATGAATGATATGAAGAATATAGAAAGGATATAGCAGAGCTGAAGGAACTGAAATAGTCAATTAGGGAACTTAAAGATGCAATGGAAAGTATCAGCAACAGGTTAGACCATGCAGAAGAAAGAATTTCACAGGTAGAAAACAAAGTTCCTGAGATAACTCAGATAGTAAAAGAGGCAGAAAAGAAGAGAGAGAAAGCAGAAAGTTCACTGTCAGAATTATGGGACTTTATGAAGCGTTCCAACATACGAGTTATAGGAATTCCAGAAGGGGAAGAAGAATGCCCCAGAGGAATGGAAGCCATACTAGAGAATATTATAAAAGAAAATTTCCCAAATATCACCAAAGATTCTGACACACTGCTTTCAGAGGGCTATCGGACCTCAGGTCGCCTCAACTCTAACCGAGCTTCTCCAAGACACATTGTGATGAACCTGTCCAAAGTCAAGACAAAAGAAATGATTCTGCAAGCTGCCAGGAGTAAGCGCCAGTTGACCTACAGGGGCAAATCCATCAGAGTGACCGCAGACTTCTCTGATGAAACTTTCCAACCAAGAAGACAATGGTCATCTACCTTTAATCTACTTAAACAGAACAATTTCCAGCCCAGAATTCTGTACCCTGCTAAACTAAGCTTAAAAATTGATGGAGAAATCAAATCATTTACAGATATACAAACATTGAGGAAATTCGCCACAACAAGACCAGCTCTACAGGAAATACTTCAACCTGTTCTATACTCTGACCACCACAATGGATCAGCAGCAAAGTAAGAACTCAGATATTAAAGGACAGAACCTAACCTCCACACTGATGCAAAAAACAAAACTAAGCAATGGACTCTCACAAAATGAGACGAATAGAATACTACCACACTTATCAATTATCTCCATAAATGTTAATGGCTTGAATTCCCCACTGAAGAGACATAGATTGGGTGACTGGATTAAAAAACACAAGCTATCCATCTGCTGTCTGCAAGAAACACACCTGGCTTCAAAAGACAAATTAAAACTCCAAGTCAAGGGTTGGAAGACAATTTTTCAGGCAAATGGAATTCAGAAGAAAAGAGGAGTTGCATCTTATTTTCAGATACATGTGGATTTAAAGCAACTAAAGTAAAAAAAGACAAAGATGGTCACTTTATATTGGTCAAGGGAAAAATACAACAAGAAGACATTTCAATTCTGAATATGTATGCACCCAATTTAAATGCTCCCAGATTCTTGAAACAGACCTTACTCAGTCTGAGCAATATGTTATCTGATAATACCATCATAACAGGGGACTTTAACACTCCTCTTACAGAGCTGGACAGATCCTCTAAACAGAAATTAAACAAGGATATAAGAGATTTAAATGAGACCCTAGAACAACTGTGCTTGATAGACGCATATAGAACACTCCATCTCAAAGATAAACAATATACATTCTTCTCATCACCCCATGGAACATTCTCCAAAATTGATCATATCCTGGGACACAAAACAAATATCAACAGAATCAAAAGAATTGAAATTTTACCTTGTATCTTCTCAGACCATAAGGCACTAAAGGTGGAACTCAACTCTAACAAAAACGCTCGACCCCACACAAACGCATGGAAATTAAACAATCTTCTGTTGAATAACAGATGGGTGCAGGAAGAAATAAAACAGGAAATCATCAACTTCCTTGAGCATAACAACAATGAAGACAGAAGCTACCAAAACCTGTGGGATACTGCAAAAGCAGTTTTGAGAGGAAAATTTATCACTTTAGATGCCTACATTCGAAAAACAGAAAGAGAGCACATCAACAATCTCACAAGCCATCTTATGGAATTGGAAAAAGAAGAACAATCTAAGCCTAAACTCAGTAGAAGAAAAGAAATATCCAAAATCAAATCAGAGATCAATGAAATTGAAAACAAAAGAATCATTCAGAAATTTAATGAAACAAGGGGTTGGTTTTTTGAAAAAATAAATAAAATAGATAAACCATTGGCCAGACTAACGAGAAATAGAAAAGTAAAATCTCTAGTAACCTCAATCAGAAATGATAAAGGGGAAATAACAACTGATCCCACAGAGATACAAGAGATCATCTCTGAATACTACCAGAAACTCTATGCCCAGAAATTTGACAATGTGAAGGAAATGGATCAATATTTGGAATCACACCCTCTCCCTAGACTCAGCCAGGAAGAAATAGAGCTCCTGAACAGACCAATTTCAAGCACTGAGATCAAAGAAACAATAAAAAAGCTTCCAACCAAAAAACGCCCTGGTCCAGACAGCTTCACACCAGAATTCTATCAAACCTTCATGGAAGAGCTTATTCCTGTATTGCAGAAATTATTCCAAAAAATTGAGGAAGAAGGAATCTTCCCCAACACATTCTATGAAGCAAACATCACCCTGATACCAAAACCAGGAAAAGACCCAAACAAAAAGGAGAATTTCAGACCAATCTCACTCATGAATATAGATGGGAAAATTCTCAACAAAATCCTAGCCAATAGATTACAGCTTATCATCAAAAAAGTCATTCATCATGATCAAGTAGGCTTCATCCCAGGGATTCAAGGCTGGTTTAACATACGCAAGTCCATAAACGTTATCCACCATATTAACAGAGGCAAAAATAAAGATCATATGATCCTCTCCATAGATGCAGAAAAAGCATTTGATAAAATCCAGCATCCTTTTCTAATTAGAACACTGAAGAGTATAGGCATAGGTGGCACATTTCTAAAACTGATTGAAGCTATCTATGACAAACCCACAGCCAATATTTTACTGAATGGAGTAAAACTGAAAGCTTTTCCTCTTAGAACTGGAACCAGACAAGGTTGTCCTCTGTCACCTTTACTATTCAACATAGTGCTGGAAGTTCTAGCCAATACAATGAGGCAAGACAAGGAAATAAAGGGAATCCAAATGGGAGCAGAGGAGGTCAAACTCTCCCTCTTTGCTGACGACATGATCTTATACTTAGAGAACCCCAAAGACTCAACCACAAGACTCCTAGAAGTCATCAAAAAATACAGTAATGTTTCAGGATATAAAATCAATGTCCACAAGTCAGTAGCCTTTGTGTACACCAATAACAGTCAAGATGAGAAGCTAATTAAGGACACAACTCCCTTCACCATAGTTTCAAAGAAAATGAAATACCTAGGAATATACCTAACGAAGGAGGTGAAGGACCTCTATAAAGACAATTATGAAGGTGGTGCCTGTGGCTCAGTCGGTAGGGCGCCGGCCCCATATACCAAGGGTGACAGGTTCAAACCCAGCCCCGGCCAAACTGCAACCAAAAAATAGCCGGGCGTTGTGGCGCCTGTAGTCCCAGCTACTCGGGAGGCTGAGGCGAGAGAATCGCTTAAGCCCAGGAGTTGGAGGTTGCTGTGAGCTGTGTGAGGCCATGGCACTCTACGGAGGGCCATTAAGTGAGACTCTGTCTCTACAAAAAAAAAAAAAAAGAAAATTATGAAATCCTCCGAAAGGAAATAGCAGAGGACATTAACAAATGGAAGAACATACCATGCTCATGGATGGGAAGAATCAACATTGTTAAAATGTCTATACTTCCCAAAGCAATCTACCTATTCAATGCCATTCCTATCAAAATACCAACATCATACTTTCAAGATTTGGAAAAAATGATTCTGCGTTTTGTATGGAACCAGAAAAAAACCCGTATAGCTAAAGCAGTTCTTAGTAATAAAAATAAAGCTGGGGGCATCAGCATACCAGATTTTAGTCTGTACTACAAAGCCATAGTGCTCAAGACAGCATGGTACTGGCACAAAAATAGAGACATAGACACTTGGAATCGAATTGAAAACCAAGAAATGAAACTAACATCTTATAACCACCTAATCTTCGATAAACCAAACAAGAACATACCTTGGGGAAAGACTCCCTATTCAATAAATGGTGTCGGGAGAACTGGATGTCTACATGTAAAAGACTGAAACTGGACCCACACCTTTCCCCACTCACAAAAATTAACTCAAGATGGAGAAAGGACTTAAATTTAAGGCATGAAACAATAAAAATTCTCCAAGAAAGCATAGGAAAAACACTGGAAGATATTGGCCTGGGGAAAGACTTCATGAAGAAGACTGCCATGGCAATTGCAACAACAACAAAAATAAACAAATGGGACTTCATTAAACTGAAAAGCTTCTGTACAGCTAAGGAGACAATAACCAAAGCAAAGAGACAACCTACACAATGGGAAAGGATATTTGCATATTTTCAATCAGACAAAAGCTTGATAACTAGGATCTATAGAGAACTCAAATTAATCCACATGAAAAAAGCCAACAATCCCATATATCAATGGGCAAGAGACATGAATAGAACCTTCTCTAAAGATGACAGACGAATGGCTAACAAACACGTGAAAAAATGTTCATCATCTCTATATATTAGAGAAATGCAAATCAAAACAACCCTGAGATATCATCTAACCCCAGTGAGAATGGCCCACATCACAAAATCTCAAAACTGCAGATGCTGGCGTGGATGTGGAGAGAGGGGAACACTTTTACACTGCTGGTGGGACTGCAAACTAGTACAACCTTTCTGGAAGGAAGTATGGAGAAACCTCAAAGCACTCAAGCTAGACCTCCCATTTGATCCTGCAATCCCGTTACTGGGCATCTACCCAGAAGGAAAAAAATCCTTTTATCATAAGGACACTTGCACTAAACTGTTTATTGCAGCTCAATTTACAATCGCCAAAATGTGGAAACTGCCTAAATGCCCACCAACCCAGGAATGGATTAACAAGCTGTGGTATATGTACACCATGGAATACTATTCAGCCATTAAAAAAGATGGAGACTTTACATCCTTCGTATTAACCTGGATGGAAGTGGAAGACATTATTCTTAGTAAAGCATCACAAGAATGGAGAAGCATGACTCCTATGTACTCAATTTTGATATGAGGACAATTAATGACAATTAAGGTTATGGGTGGCGGGAGGAAAAGCAGAAAGTGGGACGGAGGGAGGGGAGTGGGGCCTTGGTGTGTGTCACACCTTCTGGGGGCAAGACATGATTGCAAGAGGGACTTTGCCTAACAATTGCAATCAGTGTAACCTGGCTTATTGTACCCTCAATGAATACCCAACAATAAAAAAAAAATCTCATGTACCCTGCAAAGAGTAATTATTATGCACCGTAACAATTAAAAATTTAAAATATTTTAAAAAATAAAAATGGGCCAAAGATCTTAATAGATACCTTACCAAAGAAGATGTATAGATGGCAGATAAGCATTTGAAAAGATGCTGAAAATCATGTCATCAGGGAAATGTAAATTAAAACAACAATGAGATATCATGACATGCCTATTAGAATGGCCAAAATTCATTGCTGATGGGACTGCAAAATGGTTCAGCCACTTGGGAAGACAATTTGATGGTTTCTTACAGAACTAAACATACTCTCCAAAAAACAGAAATGAAAAAGAAAACAAGTAAACATACTCTTCAAATATGATACAGAAATTGTACTCCTTGTGAGTCAAAAACCCAAAAATCTGTGCATGGATGTTGATGCCAGCTTTATTCATAGCTACTGATACAGTCCAGCAACATACTCCAGATTATTTTTTTTAATTCTCTGAAGCCAACAGTCAGAAAAATAACGCAATTAGACAATAGCAAAAGACTTGCACACTTTGCTAAATTAGGTATAGGGGTAGCAAATAAGCATATGAAAAAATGTTTCACATCATTAATCATTAAAGAAAGACAAATCAAAAGCACATGGTTATTATGCTTCTAGTAGAATAGCTAAAATTTAACAAAACCAATGACAATACAAATGCTGGTGTGATTGTATGGAAACTGGATCTCCCATACATTGTTGTTGTAAATGTAAAAATGTACAACTACTCTAGAAAACAGTTTGGCAGGTTTTTTTTATAAAGTTAAACATATACTTAACTTACATATACTGATACTATATAACATATAATAGTATAACTTATAACATATACTTATATTTAACTTACTTAATGGTACCACTTCAGTGTATTTACCCTGAAAGACATGAAAATTTATGTTCTCTCAAAAACCTATGTGTGAATGCTTATAGTATCTCTCTCTCTCTCTCTCGATATATATTTTTTTCTCTTTTTTTTTTTAAGACAGAATCTCACTCTGGTACCCTCGGTAGCGTGCTGTGGCATCATCTAGCTCACAGCAACCTCAAACTCTTGGGCTCAAGAGATCTCTTCCCTCAGCCTCCTGAGTAGCTGGGACTACAGGCGCCCACCATGTGTCTGGCTAGTTTTTCTAATTTTTTTAGCAGAGACAGGTCTCACTCTTGCTCAGGCTGGTCTTGAACTCCTGAACTCAAGCAATCCACCTGCCTCAGCCTCCCAGAGTGCTAGGATTATAGGTGTGAGCCACTGCACCAGGCCACAGCTCTATTTATAATCACCCAACACTGGAAACAACCTAAATATCCCTTGATGGGGGAATGGGTATACAAACTGTGTTACATCCTACCCAGTGATAAAAATAAATGAGCTATGGAAACTCACTGCAACATGAATCCATCTGAAATGCATTATGATAATTGAAAGAACTAGAAAGACTACACGTTGTGTGATTCTGGTAAAGGCAAAATTATAGGGATACAAAATAAATCAGTGGTTGCCTGGGACTGAGGGAGAAGGAGGGGTTGACCACCAAGCGGTACAGGGAAGTGTTTCAGGGTGATGGAGCCATTTTGTATCTTCACTGTAGTGGTGGTAACAGGATAGCACACATTTGCCAAAACGTGCAGATGAATGAAGAAGCTGTTCACTAAAATGAGGATGGCTGGAAGAAGAGCAAGTTTCAGGGGTTGTGGAATCAATGGTTCTTTTCAGTTTTCTTTCTTTCTTTTTTTCTGAGACAGAGTCTCAAGCTGTTGCTCTGGGTGGAGTGTCATGGTGTCCCAGCTCACAGCCACCTCCAACTCCTGGGCTTAAGTGATTCTCTTGCCTCAGCTTCCCAAGTAGCTGGGACTACAGGCATCCGCCACAACGCCCAGCTATTTTTTGGCCCAGGCTGGATTAGAACCTGCCAACTCCAGTGTATGTGGCTGGTGCCCTAGCCGCCTGAGCTATGGGCACTGAACCTCTTTTCAGACATTTTAAGTTTGAGAATCCTATTATTAAGTTTGAGAATCCTATTAAGTTCGAGAATCCTTTCCTAAGTGGAAATGGCATGTACAAGCCTGGAGTTCAGGACAGAAGTCAGAAGTAGAAGTATAATCTGAGAGTCATCAGCATTTTGGTGGCACTTTTATATCATAACCATACCACCAACCACCACCAAATCAATGTCACCTGTGTTAAGATGTCCACACTGAGTGGCATAAGTACTGACCACCAAATCCATTTTCTTCACTAGTCCTGATGTCAGTGGGATGAGACAGAAGTTATTTTCTCCATTTTACTCAGGACTGTATCCAGATATATTAGTAGAAAGCCAAGTGCCTATAGATAGAACCTTTACCTTGCACCTCCCCGCCCCATTTTCTGAGTGTCAAGTTGCAACTCAAAACAGGGTTAAAGGCCTTAAAAATTTGAACCACTGCAAGTTGCAAGTGAATGCCAGATTTGATTGGTCCTATAAAAGTGATTTATGGTACATAGGCATGCGTGTATATGATTCATAAGTACTTTCAGCAAATGGAAAACATATTTTGTACATATGGAAATTAGCAGAAACAAAACTGAAGAGATAGCAAGGGAAATTGCATACTGGATTTGTGGCTTTGTGGAAGTTAAAAAAATGAAATTGCCTAAACAAATCCATCCTATGTAAACAAAAGGTTAAAAGGGAAAGCCAGCTCTGATTTACTCTATGTTTGCACTTCTACCGTCAAAAGCATTTTTGTTTTGTCTTGGAATTGGTTCCCTTATGTAACAACATGTCAAAATAATCGGGAAAATGTGATTAACTATTGCCAGCTGAAATTCTTGTCCCACAAGGACAACGATCTCCCGGCTCTTTATTTTCTTCTCATATTTTGGGCACCATGAGCTAATGGTTGGAGCAGAGGCAGGCGGTGAGACTCTGCAGGAGAAAGAATTCCAGGATTGGGCCTTCTAAATTTGCAGATATCATTAATTTACTAAGTCTGCCTGCCAGAGCCCTTAAACACTCACTGTGGTCTCACCACAGGGTGCAGTCAGCCGAAATTTTGCCATACGCTATGTTCCCCAAGGAGCCCAATCTTGTTAAGTGTAATTTGGGGGCTAAGGAAGAGGAATAGGTGAACCCAAGTACTTTCCTAAGCTTAGTCACAGCACTAATGACTTTGCTGGAATTACCTCAACCACAAAAGAAGGACAGCATTGTACACAGTCAAAGCCTACTTTCTAGAGGAGGTTTTAAACAAACTTACAAATTCTTATCCTACTTCCCCCAATGTACTGTTTTAGGCATCAAACAATCTCTTAATTTCCCAGTAAATTCTCTATAATGAAGCTCATAAAGCCGTTAGAAAGGGTAGAAAGTTCCTTTCAGGGCAGCGCCTGTGGCTCAGTGAGCAGGGCACCGGCCCCATATACTGAGGGTGGCGGGTTCAAAGCCAGCCCCAGCCAAAAAAACTGCAACAAAAAAATAGCTGGGCGTTGTGGCGGGTGCCTGTAGTCCCAGCTACTCGGGAGGCTGAGGCAGGAGAATCGCCTAAGCCCAGGAGTTGGAGGTTGCTGTGAGCTGTGTGACGCCACGGCACTCTACCGAGGGCAATAAAGTGAGACTCTGTCTCTACAAAAGAAAAAGAAAGTTCCTTTCATAGAAGACCCTCTTAGGAAGGAATCCTTTCAAAATGGCTAACATAGCTTTTGCCTCATAGGTACTCTGAAAAGGTTATTTGATTGAGTTCTTTAGGCTAATGGCCCCAACCTTTATGACACCAGTAACTGGTTCCATGGAAGACAATTTTTCCATGGACAAGGGGTGAGGTTTGGAGGAGGGGTACCTCAGATTCTCATAAGGAGCATACAACCTAAATCCTTCGCCTGCACAATTTACAATAGGGTCTGTGCTCCTGTGAGAATCTAGTACCCCTGCTGATCTGACAGGAGGCAGAGCTCAGGCGGTGATGCGAGTCATGAGGCATGGCTGTAAATACAGATGAAGCTTAATTGCTCATACCCTCCCCTCCTGCTCTGTGGCCTGGTTCCTAACAGGGGACCCAACGGTACCAGTCTGTGGCCTAGGGAATTGAAAACTGCAATTTTAGATGACCAATACTAAATAATACCAAGGGGCATTTGCAAAACAATTATGGGAAGAAGGGAAATAATTCTCAAAGTCCTTTAATTTTTAGGGGCTTAGTAAATCATGAGATTTTGACATCCCTCCTCCCTATTTCTCAAAAACTCTCCCATCTTGCTCAGACTTAGATTCCTTTCTTCCATGATCGATATTTATAAAACATCTGCAATATAACTGGCATCAGAATAGGTATCAGGAAGGATCCAGAAGATAATGGAAATGCCTGGTCCTTATGCTCATGAAGTTTATAAACTATTTGGGAAAAGCCTAAGAATCAGAAGAGCAGCAAGCACTAACACACAGTCTAAGTGTTACGAACTTATACTCCCTGTGCTTTACAAATGTAGTTAGAATCTGAGCAGGGAAGGTCACCGAAGACTGGAGTGCTTAGGAAAGGCTTTAAGAGTCTCAGCTTGCTCCTGGTGCAGACAGGGCAGAAGGAAGACCATGAAGTGTGGAATCCTGGAGCCTGGAGCCTGGAACCTGGAGTCTAGCAACGCCATTGCTCACTGAGCAGGCAGTCTGTGATTGTACAACCTCAAGACTAGGGGCGGCACCTGTGGCTCAAAGGGGTAAGGCACTGGCCCCATATGCTGGAGGTGGCGGGTTCAAAACCAGCCCCGGCCAAAACTGCAAAAAAAAAAAGACAACCTCAAGACTAGGAGATATACCCAAATAGGGTCTCAGGATAGTCTAGAGTTGTATTGTACAATAAGGTAGCTACTAGTTATATGTGGCTATCTAAATACAAGTTAATGAGAATCAAATAAAATTACAATTTTGATTCTTCACTCTCACTGGCCACATTCAAGTGTTCAATAGCCCTATGTGGTTAGTGGAACGATATCGGATAGTGCAGATATAAAATATTTCTATTATTACAGAAAATTTTCTTGGACAGTTCAGGTCTAGAACCACGGAAGTGTGGAGCAGGAGGCAGGAAGGCATAGCTTGAAAGAATTTCCTGAGTCAATTGCCACGCTGCTGCAGCTGGTTTCAATATGCTTCCTGTGACCATAAGATGTCCAAAATCCAGAAGAAATTTAATTAATGTAACAAAAATCCATTGAGTACCTACTAATACAAGACTGGATAATATGAGAGGTGGAAGAGTGAATAAAATAGGTTTCGGAAACAAAGAGCTTAATACTAAGAAGGGAAATAAGGTCTGTGTGTGAATACAGAGTCCAAAGTAAGATGTGATCAGTGTCCAAAGAAGGCTACAATTAAGGCATGCAGGAATTACTTCGTTTGAAGATTTCAAGAAGACCTTAGGCATTATTGAGCTAAACCTTGAAAAAGGCAATGAGATGTGGTGGAAAAAATCCCCGGGAACCAGGAGTCCAGAGATAATCAACTTGAGGCTCAGCCTTGACTGAGTCAGGCTCCAGGCCTCCGTTTCTTTTCTTTTCTTTTTTTTTTTTTTTTAGGCAATCTGATTCTGTCTCCCTGGGTTGAGTGCCTTGGTATTGTAGCTCTAAGCAACCTCAAACTCTTAGGCATGGGCAATGCTAAGCCTCCCAAGTAGCTGGGATGACAGACATGCACCACCACACCCAGCTAGTTTTTCTATTTTTAGTAGAAATGGGGGCCTCACACTTGCTCAAGCTGGTCTCAAACTCCTGAGCTCAGGCAATCCACCCACCTTGGCCTCCCAGAGTGCTAGGATTACAGACATGAGCCACCGCACCCAGCCCAGGCCTCATTTTCTTTACCAACTAGATAACTAAAGCAAAAGAGAAATAAATTTCCAGAGGGAGACAACAGTTAAAGCAAAGACACAGGAATAGATGGTTATGTGTATAGGAAATGTAATAGTCTAATTCATACTGAAGTGTAGCACCTGGGCATCGCATAATTCTAGGACAGCCCCCAAAATGTGTACAAAGATGAAAAGTCACCATCACAAAAACAAAAGCTAGGTTTTTTGTGATGTCTTGAGAGGTTAGATCAGATCTCTCAGCAAATAGGCAAGAATGGAAGCAATTGTATTTGCATTTAAATACAGTTTTTAAGTGGAGCTCAGAACAACTAATTTGGACCCCTCTGGGAAAAGGCTGTCATGTGTGGAAAATGTTAAGTGAGTGCCACACTTACAAGAAACAATAAATAAAATTACAGGACAGTTTGGAGGGATAAGAAAAGCAAGTCAGTTTGAAGCTGAGAAATTGTAAACAGACTGTCAAAGGATGAAGCCTACATGAAAAGAGTCAAGCCAAGAACATGATAGTTAAAATAAGATGTAGATTATAGGGTGGCGCCTGTGGCTCAGTGAGTAGGGTGCTGGCCCAATATACCGAGGGTGGCGGGTTCAAGCCCAGCCCTGGCCAAACTGCAACAAAAAAATAGCCAGACGTGGGGGGCACCTGTAGTTCCAGCTACTCAGGAGGCTGAGGCAAGAGAATCGCTTAAGCCCAGGAGTCGGAGGTTGCTGTGAGCTGTGACGCCACGCACTCTACAGAAAAAAAAAAAGATGCAGCTGCTCCGGAGGCTGAGGCAAGAGAATTGTGTAAGCCCGAGAGTTAGAGGTTGCTGTGAGCCGTGTGACGCCACGGCTCTCTACCCGAGGGCGGTACAGTGAGACTCTGTCTCTACAAAAAAAAAAAGAAAGATATAGATTATATGCGGAATGTGGGGTCCCTTGTGAAAAAGCGACAGAAAATCCTGCATAAGTAAAATACCAGCTCAGCAGGTTGGGAGATCTCTATCTCTAGAGTGAATATGAATACACACAGAGAAATGTTTGTGTTTTGCAGCTGTACCGAAGCATCTGTCAGTAGTTCCATTATCATTTACTTGTGTATATATTTTTATATCTACACAGACACATTTGAGGAGGTAAAAATATATGCTCTGTGAGTTCAAATATACTAAAATATTTACTTACTGGTTAGAATTAAAAGTTCCTAGTAAGTGTTTTTTTAACCCCACAGCTCCTTACTGAGTAAGACATTTTTCAGTTCCTTCTTGTTCCTCTAAAATCCTGAAAATCAGGGCCAATATAAGCCAAGGCACAGCTATTATAAATAGAGATTTTATGCAATCACCTACCCACCCAAGTTTTAAAAACAGACTGAAGAGCCACTCCCTCCAATAAGATGTAGATTGTAGGGTGCTTGCAATTCATGGAGCTTGCTTTAAAAATAAATATGAATTGTGTGCTAAGTATATGGCTGACCTCCACATACAAATTTGTGCAGGATCCCTCAAGTCCAGACTGATGTCGCTTTTCTATACTGCTGTATTCTTGGATGACTGTCATAACTATTAACCAGGTAAGTTTCACTGTTAGGTACCTAATCAAGTGACTGATACTAGCTTTGGTTTGACAAAAGCTCCAACTCGATTGCATGTTCTTTTTTTTTTCTTTATTTATTTTCTTTTTCTAAAATGTGAACTCCCCAGAAGAGAGAGCTTCACATCCAGTCAGGATCAATTCAATACTGAAAAGACTGCTGTAAGAACTCACACGTCAAATGGGGCCGTCAATTTTTGCACTAAATTACTACTATATATCTTAAAGAAAGTTATCCATGCCATCTAAGTTTTTATATTAGTCGGCCTAAAGGCATTCATAGTCCTCTCTTTCATTCTGCAACGATTTATAATTTTATAAATCTGTACATTTGGTGCTCTCTTCTTTACGATTTCTAATACTACTTCCTTGTACCCCTTTGTTTCTTGATTGGTCTTATTAAAGATTAGGTATTCACATTAGGGATTTTTCTTAAAACTATCTTTTGTTTGTATTTATTTATTCTATTATGACTTTATTTTCTATTTTACTCTCTTCTTTTTTTAGACAGAGTCTCACTATGTTGCCCTTGGTAGAGTGCTGTGGCGTCGCAGCTCACAACAACCTCAAACTCTTGGGCTTAAGCAATTCTCTTGCCTCAGCCTCCCAAGTAGCTGGGACTACAGGCATCCACCACAACGCCCAGCTATTTTGTTGTTGTCACTGTTATTTAGCAGGCCCGGGCTGGGTTGGAACCCACCAGCCCTGGTGTATGTGGCCAGCGCCCTAACCAAAGAGCTATGGGCGCTGAGCCTGTTCTTATTTTTATTGATCTCTTCTGTTAAGGGTCAAATTGTGCCCTCTGCCCCAAAAGACATGTTGAAGTTTCAATCTCCAGTACCTCAGAACATGACTTTGGGAATAAGGTCATTGCAGATGTAATTAATTAAACTGAGATGAGTTCAAACTAGAAGAGGGTGGGCCCCTAATGCAGCAGGAGGACTGGTGTCCTTAAAAGAAGAGGGATATATGAACTTGGCCATAGACACAGGGGTAGGCTAATGTGAAAACACACAGGGAGAATGCTGTGAAAAAAGGACTGGAGTGATAACATCTACAAGCCAAAGAACACCAGAGGGTATGTTTCCTTTCCCCGGGCCTTCCAAGGGAGCATGGCCCTGTCTGCCAGATGGTTCCCGACTTAAAAATGCTTTGATTTGGCTCGGCACCTGTGGCTCAAGTGGCTAAGGTGCAAACCACATACACCTGAGCTGGCGGGTTCGAATCCAACCCAGGCCCACCAAACAACAAGGACAACTGCAGCCAAAAAATAGCCAACCTTTGTGGCAGGCGCCTATAATCCCAGCTACTTGGGAGGCAGAGGCGGGAGAATCGCTTGAGCCAGGAGTTGGAGGTTGCTGTGAGCTGTGATGCCACAGCACTTTACCAAGGGTGACAGCTTGAGGCTCTGTCTCAAAAAAAAAAAAGATGCTTTGATTTAAGACATTTTGAGTTTACAGTGCTGTGAAAGCAGTGTACATTTGATAGAAATCTGTACACGGTTGGGTACTGTACTTGTAGTACCCATATGACCATTCTGTTTTCCCCTTTCGGTACAATAGTCAATAAATTATGTGATATTTAACACTTTATTACGAAATAGGCTTTATGTTAGATGACCTTATCCAACCACAGGTTAATGCACAAGGTCTGACAATTAATTTCATGAGCTCATCCTAGGAAAAGTGCTACATACCTCATTGCTGTGTATCACTATGGTCACCTTTGAAATCCTTCCCTTGGGAAGCTATGCACTGATGCAGCACCTAGTCCACTCTTCAAAGTAATTTTGGAACTCTTTCTGGAGTGGCCAGCAAAGCTGTTGTCATAGTACCCTTCATGTCTTGAATGTCACCAAAAAAAGTCTTCCTTTCAATATTTCCTTTATCTTCAGGTAGAGAAAAAAAATCATTGGGGATCAGGTCAAGTATGTAGGGTTATTTGTTTACAAGGCAAAACTCCTTCACAGATAGTGCTGTGTGAGCTGGCACATTGTCATGATGCAAAAGCCTTGAGCTGCTGGCCAAGATTTTCAGTTAAGATTATCCTAACTATATTATAGGAGGGACTTTACCCAACAAATGCAATGAATGTAACCTTGTTCTTTGTATCCTCAATAAATCCCCAACAACAACAACAAAAAGATTTTCCTGTTTCTCTATTGATGTTTACATGGTCTGCTATGCTTCTCACGTCAGCCTACAACTCTGAATCTTTTCATGAATTTTGTAATGTTCAGTTCTCCTTGTTACTGGCCACCCTGACCTCTCTTCATCAGTGATGCTTTCTCTCCCCTCAGAAAAAGATTTAATACATCTGTACACTGCCATTTTTTTTTCATGGCATTATCCCCATAAACTTAGACTAACATGTCTCCTTTTTGACTTGCACTCTTGCCAAGTTTAAGAAGAAATTTACAAATGTTTGTTTGTTGCTCTAATTGAAGTTCCAACATTGTTATGATAGCATACAAAAACACAGTAACATAATAAACACCCTTCAGCATACCATGCCACACATCAACATGAACACAACTGTGAGACACTGATATACCAAGGTTATATAAAACCTGACTGAATTGTTTGTACAGCGCTGCCAACGTAAGTACATGGTGGTAAGTTCGCTAACTTAATTGTCAGACCTTTAAATGTTCTGAGAACATTCAAGGTAGGCTAGTCTAAGCAATGATGGTTGGTAGGATAACTGTGTTAAACTCTTTTCAATTCTTGATGTTTTCAGCTGATGATCAACTTATGATGGGTTTATCAGGATGTCACCCTATCATAAATTGAAAAGCATCTGTACCTTGATTTCACATTCTGGTATCTAGAACTACGAGATAATAATTTTTCTGTTGTTTTAAGCCAGACTACCACTCTGTGGTACCTTGTTAGTCCTAGGAAACTAATATGTTTTCTTCCTCCACGCTTTATTACTATGTTGTTTTCTATGTTCTATATGGAAAGCTTAACTTGTTTGTTTTCAATCTTGTTTTCTTAATAAATGTGTTTAAGGCTATACATTTATCTCTAGGTGCTGCTTCATTTGATACCCTCATTTTTAAATATTTTTGTATTTTCATTGTGATCTTTTTTTTTTTTTGAGACAAGAGCCTCAAGCTGTCACCCTGGGTAGAGTGCCGTGGCATCACAGCTCACAGCAACCTCCAACTCCTGGGCTTAAGCGATTCTCCTGCCTCAGCCTCCCAAGTAGCTGGGACTACAGGTGCCCACCACAACACCCAGCTATTTTTTGGTTGTAATTGTCATTGTTGTTTGGCAGGCCCAGGCTGGATTCAAACCCGCCAACTCTGGTGTATGTGGCTGGCGCTTTAACCACTGAGCTACAGGTGCAGAGCCTGTGATTTCCTTTTTTTTTGGGGGGGAGGAGATATTAAAATTTTATTATAGAAAATGTGATTTCCTTTTTAATCCTAAATTATTTGGGAGTAAATTTTAAGCTTCAAAATATATTGAAATTAAAAATTTTATTTTTAGTGTTGATTTCTAGTTTATTTGAATTATTGTCAGATTATGAACCACATGAAACATGTCACTAATTTTTTAAAAGATGTGTTGGAACTATCTTTTAATCTAGCATGTGATACTGCTTTTGTAAATGCTTAAATGCTTGAAAAGAAGGCATTGTATTCTTTCTTTCTTTCTTTTTGAGACAGAGTTTCACTATGTCACCTTCAGTAGAGTGCTATGGCATCACAGCTCACAGCAATCTCAAACTCTTGGGCTTAAGCGATTCTCTTGCCTCAGCCTCAGAAGTAGCTGGGACTACAGGTGCCTGCCACAACACCAGGCTATTTTTTTGTTGTTGTTGCAGCTATCATTGTTGTTTTAGCTGGCCCAGGCTGGGTTTGAACCCACCAGCCTCAGTGTATGTGGCCAGGGCCCTACCCACTGAGCTACAGGCATTGTATTTTCTTTATTTGTGTGGTTCAGAGTATTATAGTTATTCAGTGTATTTACTAAATCAAACTTTTAAATTTTGTGCTTAAACCTTCTGGGTAGTCACTAATATTTTTTATTCTGCAAAGATGTGTTAAATTCTTTTATCATGAGAGTGAACTGGTAAGTTTTATCAGATTTTTCTTTTTTTTTTTTTTGTTAAATCATAGCTGTGTACATTAATGCAATCGTGGGGTACAATGTGCTGGTTTTATATACAGTTTGAAATATTTTCATCACACTGGTTAACATAGCCTTCGCAGCATTTTCTTAGTTATTGTGTTAAGACATTTATATTCTACATTTAGTAAATTTCACATGTACCCTTGTAAGATGCACCATAGCTGTGTTCCCAGCAATTACTCTCCCTCCACCCATCCTCTCCCTTCCCTTCCCCTCCCGCTCCCCTTTCCCCATATTCTTGGGCTATAATTGGGTTATAGCTCTCATATGAAATCTATAAATTGGTTTCATAGTAGGGCTGAATACATTGTGAAATAAATTATTTAAAAACTTCATTCTGTTAATCTCTGTTTTTTGACATGTTTATGGTTGTTGAGGTTAATATAATATTTGAACTTTTGTTAATTCTCTTTTTTTTCATTTTGTGTTTACCTTTTTTTTTCTTCTGCCAGACATGGTATTTTATGTATTTTAGTAGTTAGCCTTACCTTGTTAACTTACATACTTAACTATTTTCATTTTCTAAGAATGTTTATTCTGTATTTCTATTCTTTTTTTCTGGCATGATAATGATCCTAGTATATATTAACTTCCCATTAATATTTTCATCTTCTTTTCCAATCCTTTACCCCCTCTAGCTTTTTATTATTGTCTAGAGTTTCCGTTCATCCTTTTTATCAAATGCAAAAATGCTAGATTTTTGTGGTAAAATTTAACTTACTAATATAGTTTATCAATTTCTGTGTTCATCATTTTCATTAACATTTGTTCCCTTTTCTTTTTGCTGAGATGCATTCCTGCTAGTTATTTTCATAAGGGTCTATGAGTGGAAATACTTTTTCATTATATTTTTGAAAGTATTTTTAATTGGACTTGAACGACAATTTCAAAAGGTGTATGATTTCAGATTCTAGTTATTTTCCCTTGGCACTGTAAAGACATTACTTCATTGTCTTTTGGCATCTGATTTTACTAAAGAGAAATGAGCTATCACTCAAATTCTCATTCCTATGACATGACATATCTTTTCTCTGTAATAGCTATTAAGTTTTCTCTTTATCTTTGTTGTTACATATGTATAATTTTACTAAAGTGTGTGATTTTATGTTTTTCCTGATTGGCACTCTATGTGACCTTTCAGTATGAGAATGTAGATATTTCTTTAACGATGGAGAATTCTATTATCTTTTCAAATATTGCTTTTCCATCCTTCCTTTTATTCTCATCTTCTGAAACTCCTAGTAAACATACGTTGAAACTATTAATAGATCCTCCATGTCTCTTAACTACTCTTTCACAGTTTTTATCTTTGTCTCTCTGTTCTGTTCCTTCAGCACAATCCTCAGCATTATCTTCAATCCACTAATTATCTCTTTAACTACAGTAGAACCTCCATAGTCAATCACCTCTCTATATTAACTACCTCTTTAAGTTGACCTAATTTTCATAGACCAGACATACACCACATATACATATCAGTACAGTAGGCCTAGTTTGTTATGTTGACCAGTTTGTTACAATCCCGTGGGTGGTGAACTTACAGAGGTTTTACTGTATTTCCAGTCTACAGCTTATCTATTAGATTTTTATTTTAATGACATATTTTTTGTTTCCAAGATTTCTAATTGTTCTTTTTAATATGCATCCACTTTTATTTCACTTATATTGGCATTTCTTTGACAATTAATTTCTTTGACCAAGTTAATAAGGTAAGGCTAATTGGTAATATCATGTCTTTTTTTAAAAAGGATGTATCAGCTCGGTGCCTGTAGCTCAAGCAGCTAAGGTGCCAACCACGTACACCAGAGCTGGCAGGTTCAAATCCAGCCCAGGCCTGCCAAACAACAATGACAACTACAACCAAAAAATATCTGGGCCTTGTGGCAGGTGCCTGTAGTTCTAGCTACTTGGGAGGCTGATGCAAGAGAATCCCTTAAGCCCAGGAGTTGGTGGTTGCTGTGAGCTGTGATGCCACAGCACTCTACCCAGGGCGACACCTTGAGGCTGTCTCAAAAAAAAAAAAAAAAAGGATGTATCTCTTTGCACATTGTAAACATATTTAAACCTTTTCTCAGATTGTTGCATAAATTAATTACAACAGCAATAAATTCATGCTTTTATTATTGGTTTTGTTGCCTTTCATAGCATGGGGTTTTGGTTTAGAACAGTGATTTTCAACCTTTTTTATCTCACAGCACATTTGAACTTATAGTTAAACTTCCGTGGCACACTTCATTTGTGTTGATCCAAAAAAAAACAGAATAAAGAAAGAATATACTTGCTGCGCTTTGAACTTCTTTCCAAAATAATTTAATTAATGATCTTTAAAAATTTTCTCCTCATTGGGCGGCGCCTGTGGCTCAGTCGGTAAGGCACCGGCCCCATATACCGAGGGTGGCAGGTTCAAACCCGGCCCCGGCCAAACTGCAACAAAAATATAGCCGGGCATTGTGGTGGGCGCCTATAGTCCCAGCTACTCGGGAGGCTGAGGCAAGAGAATCGCTTAAGCCCAGGAGTTGGAGGTTGCTGTGAGCTGTGTGAGGCCACGGCACTCTACCGAGGGCCATAAAGTGAGACTCTGTCTCTACAAAAGAAAAAAAATTTTCTCCTCACGGCTAAGATCCTCTCACGTTGCACCACTGTGCCATGACACACCAATTGAAAACCACTTGCTTAGGAGCTCATTTTGACTCTAGACTTCCATTCTCTCTGTCTCCCTCTTTTTTTTCTTTTCTCTACTCCCATTGTGCTTTCCCCCCACTCTGTAGAGGTTTTGCCTTTATTCGGAATTTGACTCCCTGAGCCCCAATTCAGACTCTGTCTACTAATGGTGCCTCCAAGATCCAGCCCACCATGATATTAAAGACCGCACAGATTTAGGCACCAAGCCAGGGACTGGAACACCTCCTTTCCCAGTTACAAGTTATGTCTGTGTTTTCCCTCTTGCCTAAGTTCACAGTGCTGCTAAAAGCTATAGCACCAGATAGGAATAGCTTCTATTTCATCCTCCCTTAAGTAGGAGGAGCCTGCTCTGCCTCTGGCTTCAAACAGTGAGCCTGGCTTCAGTCTCCAATCTCAGCATGGAACTCTTTTATTTTAATTTACTCTGGAAGAGCCAAACTCTAGCTAATATTGCCTGGTTTCAGATGCAGAGCCCCATTAAGCACATGGCTTCTGCTCAGCTCACAGCTTTGTATTTCTGTTTCAAATCTGGGCCACAGACGTGTTTATTTAGTTTTTAAGCTTGATAAACTTTATCATTGCTATGTGTTTGGAGTAAAAAGGTGTCAAAGAACAAACTTTCAGAGCTGCATGGACTAGGTTTGCATGTTGACTTCTTCAGGAAATTGAAGACATATAGTCACATATAGTCCAAATGCTGCTTCCCATCTAAAGGTGAAGTAAAGATTGAAGTAAAATTCGGGCGGCGCCTGTGGCTCAGTCGGTAAGGCACCAGCCCCACATACCAAGGGTGGTGGGTTCAAACCTCAGCCCCGGCTGAACTGCAACCAAAAAGTCCCAGCTACTCGGGAGGCTGAGGCAAGAGAATCGCTTCAGCCCAGGAGTTGGAGGTTGCTGTGAGCTGTGTGAGGCCATAGCACTCTACCGGGGGCCATAAAGTGAGACTCTGTCTCTACAAAAAAAAAAAAAAAAAGATTAAAGCGAATTTGCATTCAATTCAATTGAATTTGCAATTCACTTCAATCTTTACTTGACCTTTTGATGGGAAGCAGCATTTGGACTATATGTGACTATATGTCACAATTACAATAATGTCAAAAGCATCGTTTATAAAGTGGTTTTCTCTTAACACCTGATTATCTAATAATTAGATTATCAAATGATCTAATTCAGTGGTCACAGTATTGGAAATATCAAACTTTCTACCTTTCAGTTCATTTTCTTATCAAATTTTCATAGAAAAAGCAAGTATGTTTTAAAAATAAAAAGGAAAGATGGGGCGGCGCCTGTGGCTCAGTGCGTAGGGCGCCGGCCCCATATGCCGAGGGTGACGGGTTCAAATCCAGCCCCGGCCAAACTGCAACAGAAAAATAGCCGGGCATTGTGGCGGGCGCCTGTAGTCCCAGCTGCTAGGGAGGCTGAGGTAAGAGAATCAAGTAAGCCCAAGAGTTAGAGGTTGCTGTGAGCCGTGCGATGCCATGGCACTCTACCCGAGGGCGGTACAGTGAGACTATCTCTACAAAAAAAAAAAAAAAAAGGAAAGATGGGGAAAATGTCATCTCAGCCCCTGAATTCTGGAATTTTCTAATGATTATTTATACCAAGTAAATAAGCCCAGGAATAAATGAAATGTGGTTTACGGCTTGTGCTTCCTGGAATTTCTTGCAGCCAACACAGAATTATAGCATCTCAGAGTTGGAAGAAATTCTTCCTATGACCACACTGAAAATTATTTTTGTTGGTCTGCATCAAATTTGTGAAAGTTAGTGACTAAAAGGCTAAGACTTTAAAGAGTCGTGTGACAAAGGTAGAAGCCCACTTCAAAGGAAGTTCAGACATCCAGCTGATTCCTTTGAAGAGAATTCATTTCCATGAAAATTATTCTGAAAACTTTATGATGGGACCAGTGACCAAAAAAGGCTATTTATTTTTCTCTCCTCTTACAAATGGAGTTGTATTGCCAGTGGTGTGCTGATACTTGTTTTAACAATCAGTTCTCAAAAATGAAATAAAATAAAATAAAATAAAATAAAATAAAAAACAGGCCAGGCACAGGGGCTTACATGTGTAAGTCTAGCACTCTGGGAAGTCAAGGCAGGAAAATTGCTTGAGCTCAAGAATTAGAGACCATCCTGAGCAAGAGGGAGACCCAATCTCCACTAAAAATAGAAAAATTAGCGAAGTTCAGGGTCCCAGCTACTCAGGAGGCTGAGGTAGGAGAATCACTCGAGCCCAGGAGTTTGCTATGATTACACCACTGCACTCTAGCCAGGGTAACAGAGTGAGACTGTGTCTCAAGAAAAACACACAAACAAACAAAAAAATAAATAAACATGGAAGTGGTCACCAATTTCCATGGTGTAAATACTCCCACCACGGCTGATTTCAAGCTATCAACATGTATCATTAAACATAGAATTGAGAAGAGGTGCCCACACAGATTCTATGGGCTGGTAAGAGTCAACTTCAGCACATTTCTGTAATAATACCATATCCAATACTTTCCGGATCTCAATTTAACCTCTCAGAAGTATTTGGCATCGTTGTTTGCACCATTAGTAAAAGACTCTTCCAACAGTCTTTATGTCATAATTACTCTCCTTTCTCCTATACTCAGGTTAATCTAAAAGTCACCAGCAGCTCCTCCTCTCCTCTGCCTCTAGGCAATAGAGACACCCAGCACTCCTTCTGGAACCTGTTTCTCTTTTCTCCTTCCTTCCCCCCAAGTGATCTCATCCAGCCCTGTAGCTTTAAATATCACCAAAATGCTGTTACCTCCAATATTTTTATCTCCAGTCCAGACGTTTTTTTCCTGAGCTCCAAGCTTGTATGGCCAACTGCCTACTCAGATATCTCAAAGGCAACTCAAATTTAACTTGTCCCAAACTGAACTTTGATGCTCCTCTTCTGTCTTCATATCTAAACAACCAGTACTCCCATCTGTTCATTTGCTAAAGCCACAACCCTAGGAGTCATCTTTGCAAACTCTTTCCTTTGTTCTTAACAGCCAACACTTTACCAAATACTATCAATTCCACTTGCAAAATATTTCTCAAATCTGTCAATATCTCTCCTTCTCCAAGCCCCCATTATCTCTTGAATGAATTAACTGCTACTGAACTCCTAAGCACCATTCCTTTCTCTTTTTCCTGCCACTCCCCACAAAGGCCAGAGATCTTCCATTGCGCTCATTTTTTTTTTTTTTTTTTGAGACAGTCTCTATTGCCCAGGCTAGAGTGCTGTGGTGTTATCATAGCTCATGGCAACCTCAAACTTCTGAGTTCAAGTGATCCCCCTGCCTCACCAGGAGGCAGTGTAGCTGGGACTATAGGCATTTGCCACAGTGCCCACCTAATTTTTCCTATTTTTAGTAGAAATGGGGTCTTTGCCTTCTTCAGGCCGATCAAGGGATCCTCCCACCTTGGCCTCTCAGAGTGCTAGGATTACAGGTGTGAGTCATCATACCCAGCCCCATTGCATTTAATAGGAACAAAATATCCTTATACGGCTTACAAGCATGTTCATGATCAGATTTAAGTTTAGTTCTCCAACCTCATCCCCTACCACTCTCCCCATTTACTCTGGCCACATGAGTTGTTTTAGTTCTTAATGCCCAAATTGTTTCTTGTCTCAGATCCTTCACATTCACAATTCCTTTTGCTGAAAGTGCTGTGCCCCACCCTACAATCTTCCACTTAAACGTCGCCTTTCTGACTTGTACTCATCCTTCTGGTCTCAATTCATTGCTTTTTCAGAGAGGCTTTTTTTGGTCTCGCAGTCAAAATCCAGTTCCCTCATACACTCTCCCATGCTATTCCATTCATTTTCCCCATAGAGCTTAAGGTAGCTTATAATTCTTAGTATTGATCTGTTTGCTCATTTAATGTCTATATTCCCCCATTAGAGTATAAACTGTATGAGCACAAGGACCAAGTAGAATTGCTTTCCAAATCCAGACCCTGCTACTGCTTTATCAGTTAAGTTTATGTAATATTCTAAATCCTTGTTGTCATCTAAGCAGCGGTGACAGCATCTTCACCAAGAGTAGATTCCCTCTCAAGAAACCACCCTCTTTGCTCATCCATGAGAAGCAATTCGTCATCCATTCAAGTTTTACCATGAGATTGCAGCAATTGTTGCAATTGTTATTTCTACCACATTCACCACATCTGTGGTTACTTTCTGCACTGAAGTCTTAGAGCCCTCAAAGTCATCCATAAGGGTTTCCAAACATCCGTCAACTGTTTCCAAACTCTTGTTAATGTTGATCTTTTGACCTCCTCTGATTAAACACAAATGTTTCTTAATGGCATCTAGAAAGGTGAATCCTTTCCAGAAAGTTTCCAATCGACTTTGCTCAGAATTATCAGAGGAATTACTATCTATGGCAACTATAGCCTTATGAAATGCATGTGTCAAATTATATGACTTAAAAGTTGAGATTACTCCTTGATCTATGGATATTGTACTAGCAGGCACGAAAACAACATTTATCTCCTTGTATCTCCATCAGAGCTCTTCGGTGACTAGATACATTGTCAATAAGCAATAATATTTTATTTTATTTATTTATTTGCAGTTTTTGGCCAGGGCTGGGTTTGAACCCACCACCTCCAGCATATGGGGCCAGCACCCTACTCCTTCAAGCCACAGATGCTGCCCAAGCAATAATATTTTAAAAGGAATCTTTTTATCTGAGCAGTAGGTCTCAAAACTTTCATAATTAGGGAGACCTTTCTAGAACTTTCATAGGGAGAAGTCAATTCTAGTAGCTGCGATTATAGGTGTGCACTACCACAACCAGCTAATTATTTATTTGTTTGTTTGTTTACCTATTTATTTTGTAGAGACAAAATATTTTGTAGAGACAACCTCATTAGGTTGTCCAGGCTAGTCTTAAATTCCTGGCCTCACACAATCCTCACATGGTGGCCTCCCAAAGTGCGGGGATAATAGGTGTGAATCACTCTGCCTGTCTGGAAAGGTCTAAAATATTGTGAGAATTAGAAAAACGCAACAGAGACATTAAGTGAGCATGTGCTATTCAATAAAAAATGAATGCACTGATGGCTCACTCTGGCATCTCGGCCTCCCATTTCTCCTTTAAGTAGACTCTGATATGTTCTCTCGCTCTAACTGTGCCCATTCTCAATTTCTTCCTGAATGGTTCTATGTACCACTGAAACACAGACATCTATTTAACTCTAGGAACCCACAAAAACAACCTCAGTATGTTCTCTTTCCCTGGGACCAGGATTTTTAGTTGTAGCTGCTGTGTATTACGTGGGTTAAACAGAGTAACTGGTTTTTGTTAAAGAGAATGACTTCCAGTTTCAGTGGGTGCTTCCTGAAAACACAGTTTCCCCATGATACAATAATCATTGATTCTGTTATTTCCTAATTCTTGTTCTTATGTAAGTGACATATGATATATGGCATAAGACATAGTCCTTATAATATATTCTATCCTTGTTGTTTGTTTAGTAAATCTTTTCATAGCTAGGATTAGGCTGAAAATTACCTTGTTCTATCTGAATTATCTATAATATACTATGAAATAGAATAGTCCCTGGTAAGACAATTTTAAGTTCTAACTTTGCCCAAATAGGTGATCATTACTTTATTTGAGTATTCCATATCTTGTCACTTTGCATAGTGCTGAAGTCACACCTTATACCTATGGCTCAGCATGCAGCTTTGAGCCTCAATGTCTTAGAAAAACTTAGCTTGGTGGACCAGGTTTACAGAACCTGGGGAGGACATGGAAATTTCAGGTTTCTAATCCAGAATCTTCTTCCAGCTTGCTGTGTGGCCTTCCGTGAGTTACTTCATACTCAGTCATTTCTTCGTTTTAGCATGGAAATGGTGCCTATTAACTTCTCCAGGGCATTGTAAGAGAAGAGAGAGTGGTGGTCAAAATGAAAACGAACTGAAAAATATCAAGATCCCTTCAGTAGTTCTGATGTAAGTAAAAAAAAGAACAAGGCAGTACCGGAAAACCCAGCAGGTAGACAGCCAAAACCAAAGGCTTGTTGTTGTTATAAAGACAAAGAAACAATGTCTGACTTTCACATTCACACGTTCCAAACCACAGTCTTCCAAGCCTTTCCTCTGCAGCCAAGCCTGATGGTAGAAGCCAGGTCTAGAGGAAAGTTTCCAGAAAGCAGATTTTGGCAACGGTTTCCTTTAAACCTGCAGAGAAGACAATTTATTTTTTGTTTTTTGTTTTTTTTTAAAGGACATTTTCATTCCTTTTTTGCCATAGAATTTCATGGACTATGTTTATTTTTCCTTTTCAGGTCACAGTATGTGGATTTTTCATAGTCAGATGCAAGGAACAGAAATATTTCTTGAGGTTGTTTTTTTTTTCTTTCTTTCCTTCCAAAATTCTTTCAACTTGTGGGTGGAGCCAAAGTCTAAGATTATATTTTGAGAGAATCTTTGTTTTTTTTTTTTTCTTATGTGATCATTACAGTTACTTCAGAGAAAGAATGGGGTGCTAAAGTCCACTTCCTGAGTGCTTTGAGAAGTTAACATGGGCCAAGTGAAAGGAAGGATTATTGATTTCAATTTCAGTCCCTGGACCAATGGCTTCTAGGGCCCAGAGTCCTGGCACACAGAGGCAGCAGTGGGCCCTGGACCTGTTTGGGATAGTTTTGTAAACCAGAAACAACCGCTGCAAGTGCACTGGTTTCACAGGAATGTCCTAGAAAATTGCCTTCCTTCTCCTCACAACGTGTCATTACAGAAAAATAGAAGCCGGTACATTCCAATCTGATTCCCATTTAACTCTGCAAGCCTGTAAATTTCACCATGAGGTAAGGGGCTGATTCAGAGCTCCAGAATCTTTTTGGTGCCACAGACACTATTTTAAAATGGATATTCCTTTGAGTTTCTCCGTGTTATTCTGCTAGGGTCATGGAATAAATAGAGCTCTGTCTGATGAGAATTCTTAGTCCTAGTAAACAAGAACTGGGACGCCTGGTGGCCAGAGTAGTTGTCTTGTGTTTTAAAGGTTAGGAGTTCAAATCTTGTGGGTTTGAGCTTGGGTTAAACTATGCACATATCTTGGTCAAAGAAGCAAAAACATTACACAATGGAATCTGGCCTAACCACAACTAAGTTCTGGCTGCAATTAATTAAACAAATACTTCCTATGGAATTCTTTACCTAGTGAATCCTGGACAAAGGACCGCATTCCAGAAGGCACAGGAAAGCTTTGCTTTCCAAGCTTCCTGCCCCTACAGTGTATAGACACTTGATTTCCACCACACAGACATAGAAAGAATATTTGTCACATTCTTTACATTTGGATATACCTGCAGCCCCAGGCCTCCTTTCCCCTCTTCATTTTCTTTTCTCTTGACTTTTCAGGGAGATAATAATTTACAGATTTAAAGGCATGTTCTTTGCACGGATGACTCATTGGAAATAGGCCTCATTGAAAGAAAATATAACCTGTATTAGGATCTTTTGTTTTAGTGGTCTAATCTTCATAATACCTTGTTTTTCTATTGCACTTTAACTGTTTATAAAACACTTTACATTGGTGACCGCCTTTTATCCTCAGAACTATCAAGGGAGGTAAATACTGTGCCTGTTTAGCCCACAAGAAAAATGAGACTCAGAGAGATTGAGGCTTGCTCAAAATCCCTCAGCCAGTTGGTCTCAGAGTTGATCCTCAAACTCAGGCCTCTACAACTCTAAATGTTTTCATTCCTATGGCAGAACTGCCTCTAACCACAAAAAAAGTGCTATAGAATTACATTGATGTTCCAAATTTTGTTACAGGTCCTACTTTGTTGAGCTATGGAAAGAAAATGTTTGCTGAAGTTCTCCATAAATGCTAATCACTCAGAAAGTGCTAACAGTTGTATTGCATTAATTATCTGCTCTCCCATTCACTTCTAGACATCCACAAAAACAGGGAAATAACTAACCCGTTGTGCCTCCTTGCTCGGAGAATGCCTGAAATTAGAAATATCTCAGTATTGTGACCTGAAGTTGCCTTAGCAGGAAGTTCTGTTTTGTAAATTAAAACTCCAGCCATTTTCTCTCCAGTCGTCCTTACTGCCAGTAAAGCTTTGGGCAAATAATTCCTAGGAAAGCGATGTATACATTATGAGATAAAGACAATACTGATAACTGCTCCCTACCTACCGGCCAAAAGTGTTGGGAAAAGCAACAAGATAATGTCTATCCCATGCTTTGAATGGCTAGAAGGAAAGATAGGGTTTATGAGCAAGGGTGTAATTATATTGAGTCGGCAATGATATCATCGTCTATATTATACATAGGTGGTTGTTGCCTAAGATACTGCTGAATATAATTTGGCTCTCACATTTGATGTTTTAAGGATATGATGATGTTACAATAAGTTAGCAGTTGGGAAAGGAAAGCACCCTTTTCTTTTTAAAAGTCCTGTATGACTGAAATCTATTTTAGGCTACCTTCTTCAGCTGGTCTTGCAATTAGGACTGCCTCCAACATGCACAGAGCACTCCTTCCATTTTTTGGCCAGTCAAGTGATTTCCCTGTATGGCAGGGTCAGGATGCTGTGGCTGGAGGGCAACTTGGAGAAGAGAGAAAATGTATCCACCTCTACTGAGGGACCATCAAAATTTAAAAGCCCAAATGGAGAGTTTCTATGGCCATGCTTCTATAAAACCTATGCCTTCAGTCTTGTTCCCATAGAGCAATGTCCTGCATCTATTAGGGCCAGACCAGATGACCTTCCCCCATCATCATTTGAATTTGTTTAAAAGAATAATTCTAAAACCCAAACCCACAGCTCATGACTATATCAAGCACTGTGAGTGTGCCAGGCATTGTGTAAGGTACTGGGGCTACCATGGTTAAAACATTATTCCTCATGTTGCACGTGGTGGCTCCTGCCTATAACCCTAGCACTCTGGGAGGCCAAGGAGGGAGGATCCATTGAGTTCAGGGGTTCGAGACCAGCTGAGCAAGAATGAGACTCTGTATCTAATAAAAATAGAAAAATTATTAAAAAAAAAAAACAAAACAGAAAAATTAGTGGGGCATTCTGGTGGGTGCCTGTAGTCCCAGCTACTTGGGAGGCTGAGGCAAGAGGATCACTTGAACCCAGGAGTTTGAGGTTGCTGTGAGCAAGGTTGATGCCATGGCACTCTAACCTGGGCAATAGAGCTAGACTCTGTTTAAAAAACAAACAAACAGGGCGGTGCCTGTGGCTCAGTCGGTAGGGCGCCGGCCTCATATGCCGAGGGTGGCGGGTTCAAACCCGGCCCCGGCCAAACTGCAACCAAAAAAAAAAAAAATAGCCGGGCGTTGTGGCGGGCGCCTGTAGTCCCAGCTACTCGGGAGGCTGAGGCAAGAGAATCGCTTAAGCCCAGGAGTTGGAGGTTGCTGTGAGCTCTGTGAGGCCACGGCACTCTACCAAGGGCCATAAAGTGAGACTGTCTCTACAAAAACAAACAAACAAATAAACAAACAGGGGTGTAGCCTGTGGCTCAAAGGTGTAGGGCGCCAGCCCCATATACGGGAGGTGGTGGGTTCAAACCCAGCCCCAGCCAAAAACTGAAAAAAAAAAAAAATCAAAACCGGAACGAAAACCTCAAAACAAAGAAACACCCATTATTTCTCAAAGAAATGGCTGTCCAGGGAAGGCAAGCAGGGTGGTGCCTGAAACACAGTGAACAGGAGCAGAAACACACCTGCTGAGTGAATGGGCAATAATGTGCTGCAAGATCAGAAGGACCAGCATCCTGAAAAGCATGAGGTGTCACAAAGCAGGTAAGAGGCCCCCAACCAAGAGCGGCAGTAGGAGGGAGAGCACAAGGAAGCCCCCAGTTGACCACGACATCAGAGCGGAGTGTCAGGCTTTGTACTGTATTCTGGGTCACTTTGTACTGTATTCTGGGTCACAGCCCACTGTATAGGTCTCAGCCCACAGTGTGTAAATTCTACATTATTACAAACTATTTCATCTTCTACTCATTTATTTCTTGGCCTTGTAATCAAAGACTAGACAACAGAACTGAAAAGTTTGCTTGGGAGCTCTTCAATTTCTGCCATTGCGCACAATTATTTGCATCCCCTCTCAGTATTATTTTTGATAGAGACATGACCAACCATCTGCATTTGTTTCCTGTGGCTGCTTAACAAATTAGCATGAACTCGGGCACCTAAAACAAATAATATTTGCTTTCATGGTTCTGGAGGCTAGAGGTTTGAAATCAGTTTCTCTAGGCTGAAAATCAAGGTGTCGGCAGGGCTGCTCTCCCTCCCCGAGATCTAGGGGAGAATCTGTTCCAGTCTCTCCTTTCAGCTTCTGGCAGCTGCCGGCATTCCCTGGCTTGCAGCCACCTTACTCTAAACTCTGATTCACATTGTCCCATCTCCCTTTGCTTCCCTCTTATTTTGAGCCCACCTGGATAATCCAGGGTAATCACTCCATGCCAAGATCCACAACTGAATCTCATGCACTAAGTCCTTTTTTGCCATATGAGGTGATAGTCACAGGTTCTAGGGATTAGGACATGGGTATCAGTCTATCACATCATCTCCGTATGAATCACTGAGTCTCCAGCACAAACCTGTTGAATATCTCAGTTGAGTTTCTCTTTGCTTTCCTTCAAGAGGGCAAAACAACCTCTCATTTTTCTTTAGGAGAGAAGGAAAATAGGCAGAAGGGTAGGAGATGAGGCCCTAGCATGCACTAAATGATTGACATGTATTCTTCATAATGAGACTGTGGGTAGCTATTTGTCAACATTTTACAGATGACAAAAGTGAGGTTCAGTGAGCACAAGTAATTTGTGCAAAGTCTCCCAGTAAGTAACAGAGACAGAATTGAACATCGATCTGTCTTATGTCAAAGCCCCTGTCCTTGCTGTTATACCAACATTCCTCAAATTTCAGTAGCACCCTAGCACCTCATAAAGGAAAAATATTGCCATAGACACCCGGTTTGAGAAACAACTGACTTAAAGAACTAAGTTAGGGCGGCGCCTGTGGCTCAAGGAGTAGGGCGCCGGCCCCATATGCCAAGGGTGGCGGGTTCAAATCCGGCCCCGGCCAAACTGCAACCAAAAAATAGCCGGGCGTTATGGCGGGCGCCTGTAGTCCCAGCTACTCAGGAGGCTGAGGCAAGAGAATCGCTTAAAGCCCAGGAGTTGGAGGTTGCTGTGAGCTGTGTGAGGCCATGGCACTCTACAGAGGGCCATAAAGTGAGACTCTGTCTCTACAAAAAAAAAAAAAAAAGACATAAAAAAAAATTTTTTGCTGCCCGGAGTGGCACAGCCTCGATGTCATAGCTCACAGCAATCTCAAACTCCTGGGCTCCTGCTTTAACCTCCCAAGTAGCTGGGACTAGGAGGTGGCCACAACGCTTGGCTAGTTTTTCTATTTGTAGCAGAGATGGGGGTCTCACTCTTGCTCAGGCTGGTCTCAAACTCCTGAGCTCAGGCAATCCACCTGCCTCGGCCTCCCAGAATGCTAGGATTACAGGTGTGAGCCACTGCACTTGGCCATGTAAATTTTAAAATGCTCAAGTTACCCCCAGATCCTGGTGGCTGACAGACCTCAGTGGAAGAAACACTACAAGGCAGCGTGGTACCTCCCTGAGAACTTCATTTTCAAGGAAGGAGCTCTTAAAATTAAGACCCAGCGACCTTGTTGCTCTGCTGCTTGGGGGTGGCTTCTAGGAAACAAAGCATTTGCAGCGGATAAGATTTTAACACTAGCAATCTGTTAATATGATAGATGTAAGTTAATTATTTCTACCACAGAGACACGCGATGAACTTCAGTGGAGTAAAGTAATGATGGTGGCATTTTCTGAGCTTAATCTAAGTGAAATTTTACCTGCACGTCCCATCCTTGTAGATGTAAGTTACCCTTGTTCTGGCACATGACAACCATCTTTTACAATATTGTAACCTAATGCGCATGGAGCAATTACTTGATTACAATTACTATGAGCCAGGCACTGTTCTAAGCACTTTACATAAATGAATGTACTTTTTTTTGTGTGTGTGTGGTTTTTGGCTGGGGCTAGGTTTGAACCCGCCACCTCCGGGGCCCTACTCCTTGAGCCACAGGTGCCGCCCATAAATGAATGTACTTGATGCTTGTGAATACCCCATGAAGCAGGTCCTATTTTTATTGCCCTTTTACAAATGATAAAATTCAGGCACAGAAAGGTTAGGTTAGGTAATTTCTCCAAAATCATATAGCTAGTAAAAGATGTAGAGCTAGGATTAAACACAAGTGTCTGGTTATAGACACCATCTTTTTTTTTTTTTTTTTTTTTTTTGTAGAGACAGAGTCTCACTTTATGGCCCTCAGTAGAGTGCCGGGGCCTCACACAGCTCACAGCAACCTCCAACTCCTGGGCTTAAGCGATTCTCTTGCCTCAGCCTCACGAGTAGCTGGGACTACAGGCGCCCACCACAACGCCCGACTATTTCTTGGTTGCAGTTTGGCCGGGGCCGGGTTTGAACCCGTCACCCTCGGTATATGGGGCCGGCACCTTACCAACTGAGCCACAGGCGCCGCCCGACACCATCTTTTTTTTTTTTTTTTTTTTTTTTTAGGTTGCAGCCATCATTGTTTGGTGGGCCCAGGCTGGATTCAAACCCGCCAGCTCAGGTGTATGTGGCTGGCACCTTAGCCGCTTGAGCCACAGGCGCCAAGCCTTAGACACCATCTTTTAATAAAACCGACAGCAAAGATGTTCACGTGGTGTCCAAACTCATCTCCCGGGCCGGGGCCTGAGATCTGAGCAGTTGCACAGCACACCTGCCCTGTCTCTGCCTCTGTCCTCCTTGTCTATGGCAGTTTCGCTCTGTCAGGCTCTTTCTTGACAGTGCATGTTCCCTGTTCACGGTCCAGTCATTCGGGAACGCAGCCAGTGGTAAAAGGACACTATCGGAGGCGGAGCAAGATGGCAGCTGAGTAACAGCTTCCTTGCATCTGGGCACCGTGAATCTGGGGAGATAGGACTCCAGGCATCTCTGGCTGGTGGGATCTGCCTACCATCACCCCTGAGAGGATACAGGGAGTCAGCGAGAGACTTCTGGACCCCAAGAGGAGGACTAAAACAGTGGAAAACCGGCAAGTGGTCGCGTGTGTTCAATCCGTCTAAACCCGCCCGCAACTTCCACAGGCACAAGAACTTAAAGAGCAAGAGGGAGTGAAAGGAAAATTAGGGCAAGGAAACAGATAAAAGAAATCACCCATGAGGAAGAATCAGCAGAAAACTCCAGGCAACATGAAGAACCAGTCCAGAACAACCCCGCCAAGGGACCATGAGGTAGCTACTGCAGAGGATTCCACCTATACAGAAATGTTAGGAATGACAGAAAGGGAATTTAGAATACACATGTTGAAAACAATGAAAGAAATGATGGAAACAATGAAGGAAACTGCTAATAAAGTGGAAAATAACCAAAAGGAAATCCAAAAACAGAATCAAATCAGAGATGAACGATATGAAGAATATAAAAAGGATATAGCAGAGCTGAAGGAAATGAAACAGTCAATCAGGGAACTTAAAGATGCAATGGAAAGTATCAGCAACAGGTTAGACCATGCAGAAGAAAGAATTTCAGAGGTAGAAGACAAAGTTTTTGAGATAACTCAGATAGTAAAAGAGGCAGAAAAGAAGAGAGAGAAAGCAGAACGTTCACTGTCAGAATTATGGGACTTTATGAAGCGTTCCAACATACGAGTTATAGGAATCCCAGAAGGGGAAGAAGAATGCCCCAGAGGAATGGAAGCCATACTAGAGAATATTATAAAAGAAAATTTCCCAAATATCACCAAAGATTCTGACACACTGCTTTCAGAGGGATATCGGACCCCAGGTCGCCTCAACTCTAACCGAGCTTCTCCAAGAAACATTGTGATGAACAAAAGAAAAGATTCTGCAAGCTGCCAGGAGTAAGCGCCAGTTGACCTACAGGGGCAAATCCATCAGAGTGACCGCAGACTTCTCTAATGAAACTTTCCAAGCAAGAAGACAATGGTCATCTACCTTTAATCTACTTAAACAGAACAATTTCCAGCCCAGAATTCTGTACCCTGCTAAGCTAAGCTTCAAAATTGACGGAGAAATCAAATCATTTACGGATATACAAACATTGAGGAAATTCGCCACAACAAGACCAGCTCTACAGGAAATACTTCAACCTGTTCTGCACACTGACCACCACAATGGATCAGCAGCGAAGTAAGAACTCAGAAATTAAAGGACAGAACCAAACCTCCACACTGATGCAAAAGATAAAACTAAGCAATGGACTCTCACCAAATAAGACGAATAGAATACTACCACACTTATCAATTATCTCCATAAATGTTAATGGCTTGAATTCCCCACTGAAGAGACATAGATTGGTTGACTGGATTAAAAAACACAAGCCATCCATTTGCTGTCTGCAAGGAACACACCTGGCTTCAAAAGACAAATTAAAGCTCCGAGTCAAGGGTTGGAAGACAATTTTTCAGGCAAATGGAATTCAGAAGAAAAGAGGAGTTGCAATCTTATTTTCAGATACATGTGGATTTAAAGCAACTAAAGTCAAAAAAGACAAAGATGGTCACTTTATATTGGTCAAGGGAAAAATACAACAAGAAGACATTTCAATTCTAAATATCTATGCACCCAATTTAAATGCTCCCAGATTCTTGAAACAGACCTTACTCAGTCTGAGCAATATGATATCTGATAATACCATAATAACAGGGGACCTTAACACTCCTCTTACAGAGCTGGACAGATCCTCTAAACAGAAATTAAACAAGGATATAAGAGACTTAAATGAGACCCTAGAACAACTGTGCTTGATAGACGCATATAGAACACTCCATCCCAAAGATAAAGAGTATACATTCTTCTCATCACCCCATGGAACATTCTCCAAAATTGATCATATCCTGGGACACAAAACAATTATCAACAGAATCAAAAGAATTGAAATTTTACCTTGTATCTTCTCAGACCATAAGGCACTAAAGGTGGAAGTCAACTCTAACAAAAATGCTCAACTCCACCCAAAGGCATGGAAACTAAACAGTCTTCTGTTGAATAACAGAAGGGTGAAGGAAGAAATAAAACAGGAAATCATTAACTTCCTTGAGCATAACAACAATGAAGACACAAGCTACCAAAACCTGTGGGATACTGCAAAAGCAGTTTTGAGAGGAAAATTCATCGCTTTAGATGCCTACATTCGAAAAACAGAAAGAGAGCACATCAACAATCTCACAAGAGATCTTACGGAATTGGAAAAAGAAGAACAATCTAAGCCTAAACTCAGTAGAAGAAAAGAAATATCCAAAATCAAATCAGAGATCAATGAAATTGAAAACGAAAGAATCATTCAGAAAATTAATGAAACAAGGAGTTGGTTCTTTGAAAAAATAAATAAAATAGATAAACCATTGGCCAGACTAACGAGAAATAGAAAAGTAAAATCTCTAGTAACCTCAATCAGAAATGATAAAGGGGAAATAACAACTGATCCCACAGAGATACAAGAGATCATCTCTGAATACTACCAGAAACTCTATGCCCAGAAATTTGACAATGTGAAAGAAATGGATCAATATTTGGAATCACACCCTCTCCCTAGACTCAGCCAGGATGAAATAGAGCTCCTGAACAGACCAATTTCAAGCACTGAGATCAAAGAAACAATAAAAAAGCTTCCAACCAAAAAATGCCCTGGTCCAGATGGCTTCACTCCAGAATTCTATCAAACCTTCAAGGAAGAGCTTATTCCTGTACTGCAGAAATTATTCCAAAAAATTGAGGAAGAAGGAATCTTCCCCAACACATTCTATGAAGCAAACATCACCCTGATACCAAAACCAGGAAAAGACCCAAACAAAAAGGAGAATTTCAGACCAATCTCACTCATGAACATAGACGCGAAAATTCTCAACAAAATCCTAGCCAATAGATTACAGCTTATCATCAAAAAAGTCATTCATCATGACCAAGTTGGCTTCATCCCAGGGATGCAAGGCTGGTTTAACATACACAAGTCCATAAACGTTATCCACCATATTAACAGAGGCAAAAATAAAGATCACATGATCCTCTCAATAAATGCAGAAAAAGCATTTGATAAAATCCAGCATCCTTTTCTAATTAGAACACTGAAGATTATAGGCATAGGTGGCACATTTCTAAAACTGATTGAAGCTATCTATGACAAACCCACAGCCAATATTTTACTGAATGGAGTAAAACTGAAAGCTTTTCCTCTTAGAACTGGAACCAGACAAGGTTGTCCTCTGTCACCTTTACTATTCAACGTAGTGCTGGAAGTTCTAGCCAATACAATTAGGCAAGACAAGGAAATAAAGGGAATCCAAATGGGAGCAGAGGAGGTCAAACTCTCCCTCTTTGCTGACGACATGATCTTATACTTAGAGAACCCCAAAGACTCAATCACAAGACTCCTAGAAGTCATCAAAAAATACAGTAATGTTTCAGGATATAAAATCAATGTCCACAAGTCAGTAGCCTTTGTGTACACCAATAACAGTCAAGATGAGAAGCTAATTAAGGACACAACTCCCTTCACCATAGTCTCAAAGAAAATGAAATACCTAGGAATAAACCTAACGAAGGAGGTGAAGGACCTCTATAAAGAAAACTATGAAATCCTCAGAAAGGAAATAGCAGAGGATATTAACAAATGGAAGAACATACCATGCTCATGGATGGGAAGAATCAACATTGTTAAAATGTCTATACTTCCCAAAGCAATCTACCTATTCAATGCCATTCCTATCAAAATACCAATATCATACTTTCAAGATTTGGAAAAAATGATTCTGCGTTTTGTATGGAACCGGAAAAAACCCCGTATAGCTAAGGCACTTCTCTGTAACAAAAATAAAGCTGGGGGCATCAGCATACCAGATTTTAGTCTGTACTACAAAGCCATAGTGCTCAAGACAGCATGGTACTGGCACAAAAACAGAGACATAGACACTTGGAATCGAATTGAAAACCAAGAAATGAAACTAACATTTTACAACCACCTAATCTTTGATAAACCAAACAAGAACATACCTTGGGGGAAAGACTCCCTATTCAATAAATGGTGTTGGGAGAACTGGATGTCTACATGTAAAAGACTGAAACTGGACCCACACCTTTCCCCACTCACAAAAATTGATTCAAGATGGATAAAGGACTTAAACTTAAGACATGAAACAATAAAAATCCTCCAAGAAAGCATAGGAAAAACACTGGAAGATATTGGCCTGGGGAAAGACTTCATGAAGAAGACTGCCATGGCAATTGCAACAACAACAAAAATAAACAAATGGGACTTCATTAAACTGAAAAGCTTCTGTACAGCTAAGGAGACAATAACCAAAGCAAAGAGACAACCTACACAATGGGAAAGGATATTTGCATATTTTCAATCAGACAAAAGCTTGATAACTAGGATCTATAGAGAACTCAAATTAATCCACATGAAAAAAGCCAACAATCCCTTATATCAATGGGCAAGAGACATGAATAGAACTTTCTCTAAAGACGACAGACGAATGGCTAACAAACATATGAAAAAATGTTCATCATCTCTATATATTAGAGAAATGCAAATCAAAACAACCCTGAGATATCATCTAACCCCAGTGAGAATGGCCCACATCACAAAATATCAAAACTGCAGATGCTGGCGTGGATGTGGAGAGAAGGGAACACTTTTACACTGCTGGTGGGACTGCAAACTAGTACAACCTTTCTGGAAGGAAGTCTGGAGAAACCTCAAAGCACTCAAGCTAGACCTCCCATTTGATCCTGCAATCCCATTACTGGGCATCTACCCAGAAGGAAAGAAATCCTTTTATCATAAGGACACTTGTACTAGACTGTTTATTGCAGCTCAATTTACAATCACCAAAATGTGGAAACAGCCTAAATGCCCACCAACCCAGGAATGGATTAACAAGCTGTGGTATATGTATACCATGGAATACTATTCAGCCATTAAAAAAATGGAGACTTTACATCCTTCGTATTAACCTGGATGGACATGGAAGACATTATTCTTAGTAAAGCATCACAAGAATGGAGAAGCATGAATCCTATGTACTCAATTTTGATATGAGGACAATTAATGACAATTATGGTTGTGGGGGGGACAGAAAGAGGGAAGGAGGGAGGTGGGTGGGGCCTTGGTGTGTGTCACACTTTATGGGGGCAAGACATGATTGCAAGAGGGACTTTACCTAACAATTGCAATCAGTGTAACCTGGCTTATTGTACCCTCAATGAATCCCCAACAATAAAAAAAAAAAAATGAATATGAAAAAAAAATAAATAAATTTAGATAAAAGATAAAAAAAAAAAAAGACACTATCACAGCATTGGATGCTAGAAATTCCAATCAACTTTACCTGCCACCTGTTCCCAATAGCTTCTATAGTAAAGAGAAAAGTAGAACATCCCCTCCACCATCCCACACTTCTCTCTAATCCCTCAGTTCACCCTTTTGTGACCTTTTGCCTTCAAAAATTTCCTTGGAAAAATGCTGGGGTTAGAAGAGAGACACCATATGGCTTGTCTCAGCCTTCCTAGGAACGGATAGGCCTCCAATTCCGAGACTTCCCTTGGGTGCTGAATCATGTCTTCGTTTTTAATGACCCAGACATTCTTGTCTGTGTATACTGATTACTAAACATTGTCTATGTCGGTGAAATGCAGTTCTAGGTGGGAGTCCGTTCCAGGTGGTCGGCTACCTGGATAGTGTAGATAGCTACACTGTCTAAGGTGAAGAACTTTCTCACGTTCCTAGAGATATGATCTTCCCTTTTTAGTACGTCCTAGGGTCAAATGCGGAAGAATGCACCCTACTCAAAGAAATAAAATCGATTTGTTTTCTTGTCTGCATTTCTAGGAGGCATATTCATGGTCCCTGTTCAACTCAAGCATCTAATTACTGGAGCTTGGAAACCCCTTCCGCGGGAATAGGAAGTGTCCCCTTCCGGCTCAGTGCCTGTAGCTCAAGCGGCTAAGGTACCAGCCACACACACCAGAGCTGGCGGGTTTGAATCCAGCCCCGGCCCACAAAACAACAATGACAACTACAACCAAAAAATAGCTGGGCCTTGTGGCGAGCACCTGTAGTCCCAGCTACTTGGGAGGCTGAAGCAAGAGAATTGCTTGAACCCAGGAGTTGGAGGTTACTGTTAGCTGTGATGCCGTGGCACTCTACCCGGGGTGACAGCTTGAGGCTCTGTCTCAAAAAAAAAAATTAAATTAAATTAAAAAAAAAAAAGGAAGTGTCCCCTTCCAAGGCCCCCAGTGGTTGCCTGAAATTGTGGGTGGTGCCAAACCCTAAATATACTATTTTATGTGATAACTGAGATGGCTACTAAGTGACTATGCTTAGACATAAAGGGAGGATTCACGTCCCAGAGGGACAGAGAGGGACAATACATGACTTCATCAAGCTACTCAGAATGGTGCACAATTTAAAACTTATGAATTGTTTGTGTCTGGAATTTTCCATTTAATATATGATAGATCTTGGGTAACTATAACTGGGGAAAGCAAAACCATGGAGAAGGAGGGACTACTGTATTGACAATCCTCAAAGGCCCTAGTCAATGATGGAACTTGTGCAAATATCCTGACAATCAAGAAGCAGCTCATTGTAGAAAATTATAATAAGGCTCAGCACCTGTAGGTCAGCGGCTAGGGTGCCAGCCACATACACTGGAGCTGGCGGGTTCAAATCCAGCCTGGGCCTGCCAAACAACAATAACCAAAAAATAGCTGGGCATTGTGGCAGGTGCCTGTAGTCCCAGCTACTTGGGAGGCTGAGGCAAGAGAATCGCTTAAGTCCAAGAGTTTGAGATTGCTGTGAGCTGTGACACCACGGCACTCTACTGAGGGCAACATAGTGAGAGTCTGTCTCAAAAAAAAAAAAAGAAAGAAAGAAAATTATACTAATACAGGGATTGCCTAAAAGTCAACATCCTGAGGTTCTCAAATTATACTTCACTTACTCTGAGATGCGTATATCCATATTAGTTCTAAAATAAAGGAATTTTTTCTTTTCTTTTTCTTTCTTTTTTTTTGAGACAGAGTCTCCCTTTGTCTCTGTCACCCTGGCTAGAGTACAGTGGTGTGATCATAGCTCATAGCAAACTCAAAACTCCTGAGCTCACGTGATCCTCTTCTTTCAGCCTCCTAAGCAGCTGGGACTACAAGCACTTGCCACTATGTGTGGCTAATTTTTCTATTTTTAGTGGAAACAAGGTTTGCTCTTGCTAAGAGTGGTCTTGAACTCTCGGGCTCAAGTGATCCTCCTGCCTCAGCCTCCCAGAGTGCTAGAATTACAGGCATGAGCCATTGTGCCAGGCCAATTTTTGCCATTTCTTAATCATTGCTTTCTACCTTTGCTCCTAAGATCCCAGACTCTGAAGTGGCCAAACCCCACCAGTTTTCTCCTATACGATCCAGTTTTGAGTCTGTGCCTGATACCTAAGAATCCAACAGCAGCTGGAGCAACCCTGATTCTCTCCTTCGACCTTATCTTGTAGTCTCTGGACTTGACCTCAACATTTGGATATTTGTAAGCAGAAAGATATGTTCCCGAATAAGGAAGTCAATAAAAGCTCCGTGCTTACATTTTTCCCTCCCTTCTCATTCCCTGCACTTATAGGGCCCTTCTCTGAGGTACTATCAATCTATTTAATCAGCTTCCCTAAAGTAACTTCTCCAGGGGAAAGAACAATGTTTCAAGTGCTTTCTTACGCCTTTACTTTTCTTGGTCAATCCTTGTGGCTGAACAGAATGAGCAATAAACCCTTTCCCTCACAGATGGATGGGCATTTTTTCATCTGACTCCAGCTTCCCCTAAAAAATGCTAACTATTTTTTTTTTTTTGAGGGTTTTGGCCGGGGCTGGGTTTGAACCCACCAACTCTGGCATATGGGACTGGTGCCCTACCACTTTGAGCCACAGGCACCGCCCAATGCTAACTATTTTTTATTTTGAATGAGGTCGTATACACACACATGTACAGACATGTATTTAGAGATAAGGTCTCACTATGTTGCCCAGGCTGGTCTTGAACTCCTGGGCTCAAGCAATCCTCCCTCCTTAGCCTCCCAAGTAGCTGGGGTGACATGTGTCACCATAGGCATGTACTACCACACCTGGTGGGTAATTCTTTTTTTTTGGTTTTTGGCTGGGGCTGGGTTTGAACCCGCCACCTCCGGCATGTGGGACCGGCGCCCTGTCCCTTGAGCCACAGGTGCCGCCTTGGTAATTCTTATTTTATTCTTTAGTGTGGATTTTATTAAGAGAAGTCAGTTGATCAGACCAGCAGATTTTCTATTAACCAATCAAGAAATCTGGTGGGACCGTTTCCATCTCAGGAATCCAGGTTGAAAGAAAAACAACCTGATTCTGCAGCCTTCTCACTGATTCTATGAACTACACAATACTTTTCCAATAAATCCATTTTCTGCTTGGTATTTCTGTTGGTTGCGAGCAAAGATTCCAGCTAGTACACTCGCCTGTCCTTTGAGAACACATAATCCAGGAACAATTTAGTATGATGGACTTAATCAGGTCATTTCCCTCCCTCAAACTGACTGTCCCAGTCAGTTTGTGCACAGACTATGTGGTAATTGGTTTACTTTTTCTTCAATCTGAAGAAGATATGTGTGTGCCAGGAGCAGCCAGGGCAGACCTTACTAGACTAGTGCCATAGAAGCCCAAGCAAACTAGGATAGACGGTAAGGAAATGTGTCTGATGGTGTCTCTGCACAGAGGTGGCTATGTTTGCAACATAATGAGATTCTGTCTCAAGAAAAAAAAAAAAAAAAAAACCCTGTTCTTGCCGCATCACCTCCCCAGCTGACCTGAAGTCTGGTCAGCCTCCAAGCGCAGCCCACCACAGAATCTTGGAAAAAAAAAAAGAAATCTGCAGTAGGTGATGTCTCCTAACAAACAGCTTCTCCACCACGGATTCTGCGAACTTCCTTTGTGCCAAAGCCCAGCCCCAAGACTCTGCAATACTCCTAAGCTTGGTGCTAGAGTTTTAGAATCTGCTAAGTGTTTAGGAAAGTCTGGGAAATACCCAAGTTCAAAAGGACCTTCTTTCTAACATGGAGCCTCATCGTAGGAAACTTCAGTTGTAACTCTCTTCATGCTTCTGTTTGGGGAGCTGCTCAGCCGACCCCCATTACAGAGCACCTGGGATGAGCTCTTGGTGACCCTTTTGAGGGACACGGAACCTGAGAATGTCAAGTTGGAGGGGACCTGAATGATGATCTCCTCCAGCTCAGCCCTCTCTGTTTACAGATCTTAAAACAGGGAGCCTTAAACGCACCCGGAATCCTAAGAGCCAATGTGCTTCTCTCTTTGTGCAATTTTCCCATGGCATCTAGCCAGAGCATCCCCAGCAGTACTGTCTAGAGGATTTATGAGGCCAAGCGAGCCTTTGGGTTTCTACGCAGACCTAAACAGGAAACCCACACAAGGAAATGCCCTTTCTGTTTGTAGGCCGAATTCCCAGGATGCCTTCCCCAGAGTGCCCTGGCTGGTACGAAACAAAGGCCTGGCACCACAAATGCCCTTAGAGCCGAAGGCAGGAGTGCCCTCCCACCCCTTCCCAGCCCTCTCCAGCCCAGGAGGCCTTATGTTAGTTCAATGAGAACAAAACTTCCTTCTCTCAGGCCTCGACATGGCTTTGCTCCATTGGTCTAGAAGGCTGGCTGGAGGATCAGTCCAGAGACATCCACCCCTCTGGACCTCCAGGCAGGTTCAGGGTATTACGTCTCACTCTCGTGACATCAATAAACCTATGTGAGGCCTCTAGATTAATAAACCAGGCACCCTGCTCACACCCCTTCTATTCTTTCTCCACATTTAGCCCTGCCTAGAGGATGCCTTGGAACTGAAAAAACATTTCCCAGCCAAGGGGCAGCCAGATGCTACCAAATCCCTCTGTGCCACCATTGCTCACTGTGACAGCCACTCGACCTGACACAGCACTCACACTTTTGCTGCAACCTCAACGCCCTGTTGCCTGCCAAATCTCCTCTCCCCGTTTAATCAGGCCATCTGCCCGGACACGGCCATTCCAGCCCATGATGGCATTTTTAAATCTTTTCAGCTCTCCTTGGAAGATTCGAAACTTAAGAAAGGGACTGTTGCTCAGGGAAGGACAGGAAGGAAGCCAGCGTTCCTGGCTCACAGAACAGAACAGCATTGCTGTGACCCTTCATCCCCTCCTCAAGGCATCCCTTGGGCTGACACCGAAAATAGACTCTATACTCCTTGCTTCCCCCCACCCCCCCTCGGGAAAGAAGACATAGGCTTCCAGTGAGTCAACAGTATTATCTGGGCTTGACTGTCTTTCAGGAATTACCAGATGTTGGGAAGAGGATAATGTGTCATTTCCTTTAACAAATAGTCTGGGCATCTGTGCATTTCCTTTTGAGCCTGCTCTTTAGGAGACTATGATACAGTGACAGAGAAGGGCAAATCACCCCAGCTTCTACTCTCACCGGTACCAGGGGCCTCCTCCAACTCAGTGAATTCCAGCTCTCTATTAAGAAATTATTTCTGGGGCGGCGCCTGTGGCTCAAAGGAGTAGGGCACCAGCCCCATATGCCAGAGGTGGCAGGTTCAAACCCAGCCCTGGCCAAAAACTGCAAAAAAAAAAAAGAAATTATTTCTGAATGCTCATCATCCTTAATCATCAGAGAAATGCAAACGCAAATGCAAATCAAAACTACTTTGAGATATCATCTAACTCCAGTAAGATTAGCCCATATCACAAAATCTCAAGACCAGAGATGTTGGTGTGGATGTGGAGAAAAGGGAACACTTCTACACTGCTGGTGGGAATGCAAACTAATATGTTCCTTTTAGAAAGATGTTTGGAGAACACTTAGAAATCTAAAAATAGACCTGCCATTCGATCCTACAATTCTTCTACTACATATATACTCAGAAGACCAAAAATCACATTATAACAAATATTTGTACCAGAATGTTTATTGCAGCCCAATTCATAATTGTTAAGTCATGGAAGAAGCCCAGGTGCCCATCAACCCACAGATGGACTAATAAATTGTGGTACATGTACACCATGGAATATTATGCAGCCTTAAAGAAAGATGGAGACTTTACCTCTTTCATGTTTACATGGATGGAGCTGGAACATATTCTTCTTAGTAAAGTATCTCAAGAATGGAAGAAAAAGTATCCAATGTACTCAGCCCTACTTTGAAACTAATTTATAGCTTTCATACGAAAGCTATAACCCAGTTATAACCTAAGAATATGGGGAAGGGGGAAAGAGAAGGAAGGGGAGGGGGCAGATGGGCGGAGGGAGGGTAATTGGTGGGACCACACCTACGGTGCATCTTACAAAGGTACATGTGAAACTTAGTAAATGTAGAATATAAATGTCTTAACATAATAACTAAGGGGCGGCGCCCGTGGCTCAGTCGGTAAGGCGCCAGCCCCATATACCGAGGGTGGCGGGTTCAAACCCGGCCCCGGCCAAACTGCAACCAAAAAATAGCCGGGCGTTGTGGCGGGCACCTGTAGTCCCAGCTACTCGGAAGGCTGAGGCAAGAGAATCGCCTTAAGCCCAGGAGTTGGAGGTTGCTGTGAGCTGTGTGAGGCTACGGCACTCTACCGAGGGCCATAAAGTGAGACTCTGTCTCTACAAAAAAAAAAAAAAAACAACATAATAACTAAGAAAATGCCAGGAAGGCTATGTTAACCAGTATGATGAAAATATGTCAAATGGTCTATAAAACCAGTATATGGTGTCCCATGATCGCATTAATGTACTCAGCTATGATTTAATAATAAAAATAAATAAATACATAAATAAATTATTTCTGGATGATGCAAGGTCACTCAGTGGGCACCATGTGTGTTGCTTTGGTGATGTATACACTGAAGTCCTGACTTCGCCATAATGCCATATATTAATGTAGCAAATTTGCACTTGTGCCCCATAAATATAGACAGATAAGAAATAAATGGGGAAAAGAAAATATTTCTGACTTCTGCATGCCTAGGGAACACCCTAAAAAAGACAAAATAGGTAGTAGCTAAGAGAAAGGACTTTGGAGACACGATAAATGCTCTAAGGGAAAAAGATAAGTAGCCAATGAACTCTGGGAGAGGGCTGGGAGTAACCAAATTGTTCATCCATTCCCCCACCTTAGAGGTTCTCTGTAGTGAGCCAAAATAGACAACACTCAGGTGGGAACTTGTCCCACACCCAGCCCTGCTAAACTGCACTCTGCGAGGCCCTTCAATCTCTTTTGACACACCTTCCAGGAGATCCCCATAATGCTTAAGTTTGAGAACCACGGGCCAAGCTAGGTGCACCTGAGGCCTCCCAAAAAGCAAAACAAGCAGAGATGGTACAGGGTGATTACTTGAGAAAATGCTTTGGCTCCTTTGCAGAGGTGGGAGGAAAGGATGAGGCTATCCTGGCCAGAGAAAGATCCTAGAAATAGAAACGATGTAACAGCAAATAAAAGAACCCAACCCCAGCTATGGCCATACCTCCTTGCTCATACTGCATTAATTTGCAGCATTTCTAGAATATGGCTTCACAGTGTATTTTTCAATTTAAATGAAAGGTAAAAGTAGGCCGTGCATGGTGGCTCACACCTGTAATCCTAGCACTTTGGGGGGCTAGGAGTTCGAGACTAGCCTGTGCAAGAGGGAAATCCCTGTCTCCACAAAAAACAGAAAAATTAGCTGAGTGGGGTAGCAAATACCTATAGTCCTAGCTACTCAGGAGGCTGAAGTGGGAGGACTGCTTGAGTCCAGTTTGAGGTTACTGTGAGCTACAATCAAGCCACTGTACTTACTCTAACCGGGATGACAGAATAATTCCTTATCTCAAAAAAAAAAAAAACAAGCACAAACTGGGGGACCAATTATTTAAAATGTATGTTCATATTGATCAATATATGGAATAAATATTGAAAGGTTATATATCACAATATTAACAGTGATCACCTCTGGATGATGGATTTGGGATACATTTTATTCCATCTTTTAAGCCTTTCGGTTTTCTCTCCTTACACAAATTTGTATAGCCCTCTCCAGAGATTACATCTCCAAGAATTTATGTCACACAGATAATTAGCACCACCTGTTACACTTGTGCTAAAACGGGCATGAAGAAGGTTGGATTCAGAATGTATAAAGGGATCCTTGAACTTATCAGCTCCAGTTGAAACTGGCACAGCTGTGAGAGCTGCAGAAAAATGTGAGCCAGAGCCCACCCTGGGGCCCTGCTGGGCCAGGCTAACAGCCTCATGCACCTCCTGGGCGTGAATCTGGGTTACTGGGTGTGCTCAACAGCCCACAGGGACCTGCTATCCCACTAGACAGCTTTGTTCAGAAGCCCCTGAAGCCTTTGGTTTTTACACCCTGATTTCCTAATGGGGATAGGCCCCAGGCAAAAACAAAACAAAACAAGAACAGTGAAAAGGCTCTCCAAAGCCTAGAAAGGAAGAAAGACAATGGAACCGTGATGTAAGGGTGGCTGAACTGCCAGTGACTCAGCGCTTCTGCGCAGTCAACACCAGCTGCAGCCAGCAGCAGCGGTGGCTGTGGCAGCTCACAGAACACACACACACACACACACACGCTGTGCAAACATCACACTGTCTGGAGAATGGCAAAAATTGTGTCCCTTTGTCCATGCTGCAGCCAGAATCGAAGATTTCTGGAGCTGTAAGAAACCTGGCAGAATATATTAGTATATCAGACCTTAATTCAGGTCTTTATTAACATCATTTATCAAGATCCCTAAGGACTGGATGCTTGTCACAAGGTCAAATTCTTCAGACTGGGAGCCAGTATCATCTCATTCCAATTCCTTCTGAAATGTCAGAGGATGACGTTTGGTTTTAGAGTGGGTTTCTCAAGGAGACTTGGGGGTTAAGGGAATTCTTACCCTTTGTGAGTCATGAGAAGGGTTGGGAGAAGATTTTGCACAAACTACAAATGGGAGTGGGAATATGCCCCATGGATTTTGACCCAGGCAATACCTCTGTGAAAAAGGTATTATACTATGTATTTTTGTTGTTATTGTTAGACAGTCTCACTGTGTCCTGGGTCGAGTGCAGTGGTGTCATTATAGCAACCTCAAACTCTTGGGCTCAAGCAATCCTCTTGCTTCAGCCTCCTAAGTAGTTGGGACTACAGGAGCCCACCATGACACCTGGCTAGTTTTTCTATTTCTAGTAGAGACGGGTCCTTGCTGTTGCTGAGGCTGGTCTCCAATTCCTGAGCTCAAGCAATCCACCCACCTCAGCCTCCCAGAGTTTTAGGATTATAGGTGTGAGCCACTGCTCCTGGCTTTATCTTATATATTAAAAGATCCACTTTTTGAATTTGGCCTTTACCTTAATCCAAGAATCTATTAAAGCATCCCCACCCCCACCCCCGTGGAATCAGGTGGGCTGGCCTCTCTCCTCCCAGAGTGCTCTGCTCCCCTCCACTGAGGGCAAGGATTAGACTGGTCCTGAGAGGCCAACTGCTTGCCATTAGCCTACAAATCCATTCATTGGACCAGCACTGCTCATGGGATATGATCAAAAAGCAACTTTAGTTTTTGACATTGCTGTTCCTTCTAAGGTTATTCCACAAAGAAAGCTCTTTGCTACCATTAGGTAAAAACTCTGAGGTCTCCGGAATTTTTCTGCTCACTCTGAGTTATCAGCTCATTTTATGAGCATTTTAGATCACAAAATACATACCATTTTACCTGGCAGCTAAAAAAAAATCACAAAATACAGCCTCATTTCACAAATTAGGTGTCTAAGCTAAGTATCCACAATATTAATGTTGTAATATACATATCCATGCCCAGCTTCTGGAAAAGAACAGAGTGCAGGTGGCGCCTGTGGCTCAGTCGGTAAGGCGCCAGCCCCATATACCGAGGGTGGCGGGTTCAAACCCGGCCCCGGCCAAACTGCAACCAAAAAATAGCCGGGTGTTGTGGCGGGCGCCTGTAGTCCCAGCTACTCGGGAGGCTGAGGCAAGAGAATCGCTTAAGCCCAGGAGTTGGAGGTTGCTGTGAGCTGTGTGAGACGGCACTCTACCGAGGGCCATAAAGTGAGACTTTGTCTCTACAAAAAAAAAAAAAAGAACAGCGTGCAGAAAATAGCATCATTTTTTTTGTTTGTTTGTTTTTGTTTCTGCAGGTTTTGTCCAAGGCTGGATTTGAACCCACCACCTCTGGTATATGGGGCCAGTGCCCTACTCCTTTGAGCCATGGGCGCTGCCCAGAAACAGCACCGTTTTTACCGGGCTCTCCCTGTTGCCATCCTCTCACGCATCTCAGCTTCCCAGGCCAAGTCTTGGATTGAATTTAGAAATGTCTCCTAGCCTGCTGTCCGTGCCATACGGCCTACATTTATCGGTCCCTGCTCTCTATAGAAGAGCAGGTTTTTCCTAAATGCAGCCTTATTCTTTTCTTTACCTACCTGCCCCCTCTGCCAAGTCTACTGTACCTTTCTCAGGAGTTCCCCAAATGCAGGCCCCAGTGTATTTACACCATGGAAACAAGCAAATACTATAAGTTAGAATTTTATTTCCCCCCTTCCCACCCAATGTTGGTTACTAACATTTACCAGCATACCACTGCGTGCAATTATAAATGCAATAAATCTTACTGTTATATATATTTCTCTATCTGGAGTCATCATGTGACATGGCCAGAAGATAAGGCTCCCAGTTAGAGTTATGATAAAGAAGAGGGCAGTAGCCGGGCGTTGTGGCGGGCGCCTGTAGTCCCAGCTACTCGGGAGGCTGAGGCAAGAGAATCGCTTAAGCCCAGGAGTTGGAGGTTGCTGTGAGCTGTGTGATGCCACGGCACTCTACCGAGGGCCATAAAGTGAGACTCTGTCTCTACAAAAAAAAAAAAAAAAAGAAGAAGAGGGCAGAAGTGAAACCTTCACTTCACTTAGGAGTATCCCAGGGAGTGGCCAGCAAGGGTGTGTTGAAAGGAAGGTCAGGGCGGCGCCTGTGGCTCAAGGAGTAGGGTGCCGGTCCCATATGCCGGAGGTGGCAGGTTCAAACCTAGCCCCGGCCAAAAACCAAAAAAAAAAAAAAAAGAAAGGAAGGACTACAGACTTCTCAGGCCAGGGGAAGCACCTGTTTTCTAGGAAAAGTAATTTGCTGGGCGGCGCCTGTGGCTCAGTGAGTAGGGCGCCGGCCCCATATGCCGAGGGTGGCGGGTTCAAACCCAGCCCCAACCAAACTGCAACAAAAAAATAGCCGGGCATTGTGGCGGAGGGCGCCTGTAGTCCCAGCTGCTCGGGAGGCTGAGGCAAGAGAATCGCGTAAGCCTAAGAGTTAGAGGTTGCTGTGAGCCATGTGATGCCACGGCACCCTACCCGAGGGCAGTACAGTGAGACTCTGTCTCTACAAAAAAAAAAAAGAAAAGTAATTTGCTAACAGACGTAGAAGAGAAGGTCTGTGTTCCTCAGAGTGGAGGCACAGGCTGGGTGGCTAGAGTGGCCCGTGGAGGCAAGGCTGCCCTGTTTTCAGGCCTAGAGGGGTCTCAGCTGTCACATACGTTTCCCGGCACCCATGAGCAGAGAAGGTACACTCCCGCTGAACAGCAAGGGCTCCAGCCCTGCACACCGTGTAGCCTCCAGGGCCCCATGGCTGTGCTCAACTCTCTGCTCATGAAAGATGGCAGAATCTATGACAGCAGAGATGATCGAAACCTTCCTGGGAGCTGGCAAGGCCGGGAAGCACCATGCTATTAGCCCCCAGTCAGCATGCAGTCTTGATTTTTGCTCATCTGGCTTGGCAACTTTCTGAATGTAGTGTGAACATACCAGACTAGGAGATGAAGCCGGGATTGGTGAAAACCCCAGGCACAGGGTGTGGAGAGCCAGCTCCTGATTGTGATAATTATGATGGTCCCTGGAGAAGATAAGGGAACAAAGACAGAGGCCTGTAACTAAACAGTGAAACGCCCTGTGGCAATGGCCCAGGAAATGGTGGACTGGCCGGGTCAAGCTCCTAAAGGAGCATCAACTGTGCTGGGGTTGAAGGAACAGACCTCTGCAGCCCCACATAGACACAGTGAATTTCCCCTCAAGTCCATGACCCACGAAGACCAGTTGAGAATCTATCATCTTGACTCCCAAGACAGGAAAACGTTTATAAATCAAACTCGTTCTGTTTTCTACAGTTCTCCAGATTTGTTTTCTGCTTAGACTCATTATCTTTACTAAACCTAGGTGTAATTAGATTTTTTTGTTGTTGTTGCTACCAGCCAGCTATAGCCCCATTAGCTTTCTAATACTGTTAGAGTCTTCGTTTAAGTTGGAAATTAAGCCAAACTTGCCATTCTTAAAAACGTTTAAATGTTCATGCAAGTTCTCTTGACCTGGTTTTCCTTTGTCTTTGTGGGGCACAGAATCCCTGATAATGACACCTTTTGACTCATTGCAGAGTACCAGAAAACACTGAGGTCAAAGGGCAGGTGACTCTTTAAGCTGAGAGGGGACAGAAACAGAGAAAAGCCATATTTTCCCTTTCCCCAGGTCACAAAGTAGCTGAGAGAGAAGTTGCCAGACACTAACCTTTGCTTGATTTTTAGACGCCAATTTAAAAAAGTGTGGGAGGTGCCTGTGGCTCAAAGGAGTAGGGCGCCGGCCCCATATACCGGAGGTGGCGGGATCAAACCCAGCCCCGGCCAAAAACTGCAAAAGAAAAAAAAAAAAAAAAAGAGGGCGGCGCCTGTGGCTCAGTGAGTAGGGCGCCGGCCCCATATGCCGAGGGTGGCGGGTTCAAACCCAGCCCCGGCCAAACTGCAACAAAAAAATAGCCGGGCGTTGTGGCGGGCGCCTGTAGTCCCAGCTGCTCGGGAGGCTGAGGCAAGAGAATCACGTAAGCCCAAGAGTTAGAGGTTGCTGTGAGCCGTGTGACGCCACGGCACTCTACCCGAGGGCCGTACAGTGAGACTCTGTCTCTACAAAAAAAAAGAAAAATAAAAAAGAAAAGTATGACATGAGGGAGAGAAAATTAAATACTAATTCACAAAAATGCATTTGGTTTGAAAATTGGATAAATGGCAGCTCTATCATAAGGTAGTAATAAATTATGTATTTTTTAACATTCAAATTTAGAAAAGGAGTAAACTCAACGTATGTGCTAAGGAGTCTCAGAACAACACCCCCAGATCCATGTAAGCAGTCTTGGGTTTAAATGATAATCCTCTGAGATCAACAAAGTGTCCTGAACCCAGAAGTAAGTTTTGTCAGTCTGACCTGCCTCAGACTCAAATCTACCCTGTTGGAGCTAGCAAAGATCTGATGGATCTACCACCTTAGACCTCTCTGAATTTATTTAAAATGGGTAAAGAGACTGTGCCTTGGCCTCTAAATAGTTATGTCTATTACTATAGCACCACCTAATGGCGAGGTGCATTAAAACACAAATGTAACCTGGCCCAGGGATCCCTGACTACCTCTCATTATTTTTGAATGGTGATTAGTTTCAATGTATCTATCTCTGCAGATAGGTCACCAAATTTTCTTCATTGTTCTAAGGTTTCTGGCAGGGATAAAATAATGAAGTCTCTAATCTAATTATCTGGGAAAAAATTATACAACATTAAGAGAGGACAGAAAAAATTTCTAAAAAACAAAACTATTATTTTAATATAGATATTGTTTAAACTTTTCCATGCATGAATTCAATTTAACAATAACAGAAAGAGGCTGTTTAACAATAATTTAACAATAACAGAAAGCGGCTCGGCGCCTGTAGCTCAGCGGCTAGGGTGCCAGCCATATACACCAGAGGTGGCAGGTTCCAATCCAGCCTGGGCCTGCCAAACAACAATGATAACTCCAACAACAACAACAACAACAAAATATCCACACATTGTGGTGCATGCCTGTAGTCCCAGCTACTTGGGAGGCTAAGGCAAGAGAATCTCTTAAACCCAAGAGCTTGAGGTTGCTGTGAGCTGTGACGCAACAGCACTCTAGTGACATAATGAGACTCTGTCTCAAAACAAACAAACAAACAAACAAAAATCAATAACGGAAAGATAAATTCAGTACAGTGTATGTATAAAACATTATCATCTCACATAGAGGATAAAAATTAAACCATAACCCTGTGCAGAGACTAACCACTGCTCTAAAAATAAAGTCCCCTGGCAGAAATAAAGTTTTACTGTTATGTAAGAAAAAAGATACTAGATTACCAACCCTTTACCCTCTGTTCCTGCTGATTAAGATCTCAGATTATTACAAGCTATTTGGGGATTTTCCTCCCAGTGCTAAATGTTGGAAGCAGGAATCATTTGGGGAAATTTACTGAGCAATGAAAACAAAGGACACTCCTCCCCATGTCCCAGCTCTCTCTTTTCTGCAAACACACAGGACACACATATCAGGGATTTTCCACTTCCTGAACAGTTTCATTTGTGTCACTAATAACTAAATCACATCAGAAGACAGCCAGGACCCGGAGCACTCCTGGGACACAGTTAGATGGTCCCCAGGGCATCAAGGCTTGCTGCAGAGTCCCCAGAGAGCAGACAATGGGAGGACGACAACCAAATACTCAACCAGCATCTGGGACACAAATTGTCACAGGAGCACAAGGCAACACGGGTAGGCAGAGTTAGGGTACCCCGAAACACAACTTCAAATACCAGTTATGCTGTGAAGTTTTGAGACATGTATTAGTAAACTTGAAAATAAGCTATATAGCCGGGCGTTGTGGCGGGCACCTGTAGTCCCAGCTGCAGGGAGGCTGGGAGGCTGAGGCAAGAGAATCGCGTAAGCCCAAGAGTTAAAGGTTGCTGTGAGCTGTGTGAGGCCACGGCACTCTACCCGAGGGCAGTACAGTGAGACTCTGTCTCTACAAAAAAAAAAAAAAAAAGAAAAGAAGCTATAAATGCAAATTTCAAGTTGGTTTCCAATCAGGAGAGTGGGCAAGGGTCTGCACAAGACCAGAAAATATACTTTCTGGATTGGGGTACACACGGACACACCCCTTCCCATGCAGCATCTCTCTCTCTGTGAGAGACACAGCACAGCACTAGTGCAGCACAGAACAGCGGGGAGCACAAACTGCTGAGTCCAAAGCAGACACAAAAGCCACACTGTACACAACTACCATCTCCCTCCCTCTCCTGACCTTTATTTTCACCCTAAGCATTTAGAAGAAATAAAAACACCAGGTATATCCTCTAAACCCATGGCCCTCAAAGTGTCCTCAGTCAGCAGCATCACCCAGGAACCTATTAGAAATGCAAAGTCTTGTAAACATGAAAGAGGTAAAGTCTCCATCTTTCTTTAAGGCTGCATAATATTCCATGGTGAACATATACCACAATTTATTAATCCATTTGTGGATCGATGGGCACTTGAGCTTCTTCCATGACTTAGCAATTATGAATTGGGCTGCAATAAACATTCTGGTACAAATATCTTTGTTATAATGTGATTTTTGGTCTTCTAGGTATATACCTAGTAGAGGAATTGTAGGATCGAACGGCAGGTCTATTTTTAGGTCTCTAAGTGTTCTCCAAACATCATTCCATAAGGAACGTATTAGTTTGCATTCCCACCAGCAGTGTAGAAGTGTTCCCTTTTCTCCACATCCACGCCAACGTCTTTGGTTTTGGGATTTTGTGATGTGGGCTAATCTTACTAGAGTTAGATGATATCTCAAAGCAGTTTTGATTTGCATTTCTTTTAATGATTAAGGATGATGAGCATTTTTTCATGTGTCTGTAGACTGAGCTGGGACATAGTCTTCTCAGCAAAGTATCTCAAGAATGGAAGAAAAAGTATCCAATGTACTACGCCCTACTATGAAACCAATTTATAGCTTTCATATGAAAGCTATAACCCAATTATATCCCAAGAATATGGGGAAAGGGGAGAGGGAGGAGAAGGGGGGAGGATGGGTGGAGGGAAGGTAATTGGTGGGACCACACCTATGGTGCATCTTACAAGGGTACATGTGAAACTTAATAAATGTAGAATATAAACGTCTTAACACAATAATTAAGAGGACGCCGTGAAGGCTATGTTAACCAGTTTGATGAAAATATTTCAGATTGTATATAAAACCAGCACATTGTAACCCATGATTGCATTAATGTACACAGCTATGATTTAATAAAAAAAAATGGGAAAAAAAAAAAGAAATGCAAAGTCTTGGGCTGTACCCTAGTCTTACCGAATAAGAAACTTTGGGGGTGGGGTCCAAAATTCTGTGTTTTATATAACACATTCTCTGGGTGATTTCAATACACACATGAATGTGAGAACCGCTGTTCTACACGGATGCTCTGAAGGAACACACAGGATGCAGTTTGTTGGGAACAGATGGCAAACACAAGTGCAACCAAGTCTAGCTAGAACTTGAAGCTCTGGAATTAACACTTTCATCCTGTGCACTCAGCTCCCCTAAAGGTCACTCACTGACATGTCATCTTGGTCCAGACCACCGCTTTGTCAGGTCATATCACCTAGGGAGCCCAGTTATTCCCTCCGGGAACTGGAGCAAAGCTGGTTATCTGAAGCAGAATGAAATAGGTCCCTGGAGAGCCTATAGCTCCTGATTTTGTGTTTAATCTTTAAGATCAGTGGTTCACTTCCTAGTCCAGCAAGAATGGTTGGCAAGCCTCCGTTGTTAGGTGGAAGCAACACTGCCCTGGAACGCTGAGATCTCGTTGTACACAGAGGAAACAGCTGCGAACAGCTTGGGAACTGAGATAGCAACAGAACCAGCAACAGAACCCCAGAAACGAGGAGGAAAAGCCATTTACTGTAGGGTTGTTCTTTTCTGGTAAATATGCAAGTTATCTCTAAGGAGTCTAAATAATATCGTAACTGAAACCCATATTCCTACCACCTAGAGTTAATAACTGTTAACACTGGGGCAAATTAAAAAGCAGGTTTTCAAAGCTGTGAAAACACTGCCTGGGTCAGGGAGCTGGGTAGAGAGGAGGAGGATGAAAAAGAGGTGCTTAGAATAGAGAGAAACAAGCTAAGTGTTGCTGAAATATATATATATATATATATATATATATATATATATATATTTTTTTTTTTTTTTTTTTTTTTTGGCCGGGGCTGGGTTTGAACCCGCTACCTCTGGCATACGGGGCCGGTGCCCTACTCCTTTGAGCTACAGGCGTCGCCCCTGATGAAATTTTTTTTTTCTTTTGTGGTTTTTTTTTTTTGGCCGAGGCTGGGTTTGAACCCACCACCTCCAGCATATGGGACTGGCGCCCTATCCCTTTGAGCCACAGGCGCTGCCCTGCTGAAATATTTTTTAACAAAGAGTTTCCTTGGTTCTTTTATCAGAAAACATTTCGAATAAGAAGTTTCCACATAGCTGCTGATAATAGCTTATAAATTTGCCTAGCTGGAGGCTGGAGAGTTGGAATTGACAAATAATGAAGAGCAGAAAAATAGCTGGAGAGGAAGCCAGCTCTTTTCCCTAGGGGTAAATACAGAATGTTTTTTTACACCCCTACTGCCCACCCCTTGAGCAGGGAAGAAATCAGTCTGGTCCAAGAGAAATCAGGCTACAGATCATCAAAGTGCAAGGCTTTCCCTTCACTGTGAAGCTGAGGACAAACTTTGCAAGACCTAGAAGAGGGAACGTCACACAGGGCACTCCATCAGGCTTGGACTACTGCCCAGAGTCACCCATCAGAGCAGAGAGGCAGGAAGAACATATGCTGATGTCAGGTTCATGAGACACTAGAGCTCACCCCCAGCATGGCTGATGTCAGGTTCATGAGCCGCTAGAGCTCACCCCCAGCATGGCTGATGTCAGGTTCATGAGACACTAGAGCTCACCCCCAGCATGGCTGATGTCAGGTTCATGAGACACTAGAGCTCACCCCCAGCATGGCTGATGTCAGGTTCATGAGCCGCTAGAGCTCACCCCCAGCATGGCTGATGTCAGGTTCATGAGACACTAGAGCTCACCCCCAGCATGGCTGATGTCAGGTTCATGAGCCACTAGAGCTCACCCCCAGCATGGCTGATGTCAGGTTCATGAGACGCTAGAGCTCACCCCCAGCATGGCTGATGTCAGGTTCATGAGCCGCTAGAGCTCACCCCCAGCATGGCTGATGTCAGGTTCATGAGACACTAGAGCTCACCCCCAGCATGGCTGATGTCAGGTTCATGAGACACTAGAGCTCACCCCCAGCATGGCTGATGTCAGGTTCATGAGACGCTAGAGCTCACCCCCAGCATGGCTGATGTCAGGTTCATGAGACACTAGAGCTCACCCCCAGCATGGCTGATGTCAGGTTCATGAGCCACTAGAGCTCACCCCCAGCATGGCTGATGTCAGGTTCATGAGCCACTAGAGCTCACCCCCAGCATGGCTGATGTCAGGTTCATGAGCCACTAGAGCTCCTCCCCCAGCATGGGGAAAGGACGCAGGTGTCCAGGCGGGATGGCTGGTCCCCAGAGAGGACAAGGTCACATGGTGACCTGGCCAAGGAAGCAGGTGGGTGGGGCTGTCTTCTTTCTTCCAATCCAACCAGTTTTGCTGCTATCAGGGCAGCCCTGGCACCAACATCCAGAACCTCTGAAATGTGATCACCTGTGGCTCTGAGGACATGTTTTCTGTTATTTCATAAGCTCATCTGTCACTAAAGGAAAAAAGAAATGTTAAAATACCCATCATTGGACTCGAAGCCTGTGGCTCAAGCGGCTAAGGCACCAGCCACATACACCTGAGCTGGCAGGTTTGAATCCAGCCCGGGCCCACCAAACAACATTGACGGCTGATGTCGGGTTCATGAGACATCTGGGCCCACTCGGGCCCACCAAACAACAATGATGGCTGCAATCAAAAAATTGCCGGGTGTTGTGGTGGGCGCCTGTAGTCCCAGCTGAGTTCCAGTCCTGCTGAGGCAGGAGAATCGCTTGAGCCCAGGCGTTGGAGGTTGCTGTGAACTGTGATGATACGGCACTCTACCCAGGGCGACAGCTTTGAGGCTCTGTCTCAAAAAATAAAAATAAAAAAATAAATACCCATCATCAGCCGGGTGCAGTGGCTCACGCCTATAATCCCAGCACTCTGGGAGGCTGAGGCAAGTGGATTGCCTAAGCTCACAGGTTCCAGACCAGCCTCAGCCAGAGTAAAACCTGGTCTCTACAAATAGCCAGGTGTTGTGGCAGGCACTTACTGTCCTAGCTACTCGGGAGGCTGAGGCAAGAGAATGGCTTAAGCACAAGAGTTAGAGGTTGCTGTGAGCTCTGATGCCATCGCACTCTACCAAGGGCGACAAAGTGAAACTCAGTCTCAAAAATAAACAAATAAATAAAATAAAATGAAATACTCATCATTTTCTCTTAACCATACCTGAGAACCTCATCCTTGCTTAAATCAATCCATTTCCCCATCCAGGCAGGACAAAAATAGAGGTGAGCAGGGGAGTGCCTTCTGCTGTAGGAGAGGGCCAGAGGGAAATCCTACACAAGACAACCACTGGGTGCCTCCCTTTTGTGTATGTTTTGGCAAATCTAATGGTCTAATTGAGGAATTTAGTAACCTTGGGTATTCCCACCCTCCAGGTGCACAGCTGTGTTTAACAGCATGTCAGATCTCTATCAGCTGGCACGCCTCCCCTTCAGAGAAACACTGTGTGCTGTCAGTCACAAGCTTCTGAGGACCAACTGCACTGACCCTCCACCCCCGGGCCACTGTTGTGCTTAGGCCCAGTCGAAGTGATGGGAGCCTGTTTGTCACTGCCAGAGCAAACTGCCCAGGATGTCTGCAGAAAGGCTCAGGCCCCTTATAAACCAGTAACAAGAAATGGATTTTTCACCTGGTTTCCTGGTCGTGTGTGCATTGCTCTTACCTCAAATTAGAAACTGATCCTTTCAACCAATAAACACATTTGACCCCCGCTATGTAAAAATCTCTGTGCTCGATTCCGTTAAATGTGAGGCATAGATCCTGACTTTCAAATGCTCACAATCTGGAGGAGAAAATCACACATAAAAACCAAAAAATCGTATTATAAGTTTGATGATAAAGGCCCATTCATCTATTCTACAAAGATTTATTGTGCACAACGTGCCAGCCTCAAGTATGAACAAATAATTTTGAGAGCAGAGAGGCCAAATATAACTGCCATTCCTCTTTCAAACATATGAGATGTGATGAAAACATCTGGCATGTATACACTCTTTAAGGATAAGATCTGTATCTTTTTGTATACCCGTCATACCTGATATGTGCCTGGCAGATATTCAGTAAATAGTTCTTGATAAAGAATGTATTTTCTGTCCAGTTACTCATTAGGCATTTTCACCCTCATCTTTCTTTGCCATCTATTCATCAATTCTATAAACACTTACTAAGCATCTACATGTATTCTGGGAGCAGGGACACAGAAACAAGAAGCTCGGGCTCACAGCTCAGTGGAGGAAACACGAGTGAGGCTTAACAGAGCCTCAAAGGCCATGGGAAAATATAGCTGGGCATTGTGGCGGGCACCTGTAGTCCCAGCTACTCAGGCTGAGGCAAGAGGATCGCTTGAGCCCAAGAGTTTGAGGTTGTTGTGAGCTGTGATGCCATGGCACTCAGCCCCAGGGTGACTGAGTGAGACCCTATCTCCAAAAAAAAGTAGAAGAAAGAAAAGAAAAATAGAGGAAAAGGATGAGTGAGAATAAAACCAAGTTGTGCGTATCAGAGGGACAGTAGTTCAGGGAGGACAGTTTAAGATAGAGAGCTGGGGGCAGTGCCTGTGGCTCAAAGGAGTAGGGTGCCGGCCCCATGTACTGGAGGTGGCGGGTTCAAACCCAGCCCCTGCCAAAAACTGCAAAAAAAAAAAAAAAAGGGTAGAGAACTGGTGCAGCTTCAGCACATGGGGAGCTCCAAACAGTTCACCGTCCTGAGATTTGCACTTTCAAAAACATGATCTTATCAGAGTTGGTTGGAGTTCAGCAAGCTTCCTTGAACTAACCAAATTTTTGAGAGGATGGTGTGTCCGCTAGAATTCCAATTTTTAAGTCATTGGTCTATATGGCAAGCTAGAGGTTCATGTGGGCAGAGGAATCTGTGTATATTCAGGAGGGTGCTCCAGTGAGCAGGAAGTTGGAGCAAGTTGCAAAGCTAATGATCTCACCAGCAATTTATGATTTTCCTCTGTATCTGTGTCTGTAAACCATCTTCTCTCTTCCTCCATTCACAGCCAAGGACGCTGCACTTTTCCCCATTTCCTCGGCCCACTGCAGTTTGGATTCCACCCCCACCTCTTCCCTGAAGCTGCCTCCACCCAGGTCATAAACAATCTCTTTGTTGCTAAGTGAAGGATTCTTTCAGTTCTTCTCATTCTTTTTTTTTTTTTTTTTTGAAACAGAGTCTCCCTTTGTCACCCAGGGTAGGTGGACTACAGGCACCTACCACAATGCCCAGCTAGTTTTAGAGATGGGGGGCGCTCTAGCTCAGGCTGGTCTCAAACTCCTGAGCTCAGGCAATACACTCGCCTCAGCCTCCCATAGTGCTATGATTACAGGAGTGAGCCACGGCGCCCAACCCAGTACTTCTCATTCTTGACATTTCTGCAGCTTCTAACTGTAAAACAAGCTCTCCTTCCCCCACAATTTTGCTACCACACCTTTCTGTTCCCCATGTTTCTTTTTTCTTTCTTTCTTCTTTTTTTTTTTTTGTGGAGACAGAGTTTCACTTTATTGCCCTCGGTAGAGTGCCGTGGCCTCACACAGCTCACAGCAACCTCCAACTCCTGGGCTCAAGCGATTCTCTTGCCTCAGCCTCCCGAGTAGCTGGGACTACAGGCGCCCGCCACAACGCCCGGCTATTTTTTTGTTGCAGTTTGGCCGGGGCTGGGTTTGAACCCGCCACCCTCGGTATACGGGGCCGGCGCCCTGCTCACTGAGCCACAGGCGCCGCCCTCTTTATTCTTTTTTTTTTATTGAAACAGAGTCTCACTTTATCACCCTCGGTAGAGTGCTGTCCTGTCATAGCTCATAGCAACCTCAAACTCTTGGGCTCAAGCGAGTCTCTTGCCTCAGTCTCCCTAGTAGCTGGGGCTACAGGCGCCGGCCACAGTGCCCGGCTATTTTTCTTCTTTTTTTATTTGTTTAGTAGGCCCAGGCCGGGTTCAAACCCACCAGCCCCGCAGCACATAGCTAGCACCCTAACCACTGACCTACAGGTGCTGCCCCCCACATGTTTCTGGCTGATAATTTTCAGCGACCTTTGCATCTTTCTTTTATCCTGCTAACCATGCAACTAATAGTTTCCTTCCTCCCTTCTCTCTCTAGGTGAGATCAAGACTTCAGTTACCACCTATATAGCTTAAAGACTCCCAAATCGGCCTGGCCCAGCGGCTCATGCCTGTAATCTAGCACTCTGGGAAGCCAAGGTGGGTGGATTGCCTGAGCTCATGCATGGGAAACCAGCCCAAGCAAGAGTGGGACCTCATCTCTAAAAATAGCCAGGTATTGTGGCGGGTGCCCGTAGTCCTAGCTACTAGGGAGACTGAGGCAAGAAAGCTTAAGCCCAAGAGCTTGAGGTTGCTATGAGCTGTGACACTATGGCACTCCATCAAGGGCAACAAAGTAAAACTCTATCTCAAAAAAAAAAAAAAGATTCCCAATCATTACCTGTGGCCCTAACGACTTTATCAAAAATTTGTAGTAAAATACACACAGCAGAAAATTAACCATCTGCTATGGTTTGAAAATTTGTCCCCTCCTAAGTCATGTTGAAATTTAATCCCCAGAGTGGCAATATTGAGAGGTGGGCCCTTTAAGAGGTGATTGGGTTGTAAGGTCAGAGCCTCATGAATGTACTAATTAATCATGAACTAATGGATGAATGGGTTATCATGAGAATGGTACTGATGGCTGCTTTACTATTATTTTTATTTAGAACCTGTATGAAACTAACCCTCATGCCATATACCAGACTACAACACTGCAAACAAGGCCAGCTGAAGTAATACCGAATTCTTACATTCCTCCTATTACAACCACTGAAGTAGTGTTCAGATCCAATGGGGAAAGGATTTGGAAGGTCAAGGACTGGTGGCTTATAAGAAAAAGACAGACCAGGGCTAGCACACTCAGCCCCTTTGCCATGTGATGCCCTGTACCACCCTGGGACTCTGCAGAGAGTCCCCACCTGCAAAAATGCCAGTGGCATCCCAGTCCAAGTCAACCTTGGACTTCCCAGCCCCCCAAACCATAAGAAATAAAATTCATTTCTTATAAATTACCCAGTATTCTGTTATAAGCAGAAAAGGGAATAAGACACCATCCTAACCATTTTTTTAAATGGTTTTCAACCATTTTTTTTTTATTATTTTTTTTTTTTGTAGAGACAGAGTCTCACTTTATGGCCCTCGGTAGAGTGCCGTGGCCTCACACAGCTCACGGTAACCTCCAACTCACGGGCTTAAGCGATTCTCTTGCCTCAGCCTCCCAAGTAGCTGGGACTACAGGCGCCCGCCACAACGCCCGGCTATTTTTTGGTTGCAGTTTGGCCGGGGCCGGGTTTGAACCCGCCACCCTCGGTATATGGGGCCGGCGCCTTACCGACTGAGCCACAGGCGCCACCCTTTCAACCATTTTTAAGTATACAGTCCAGCGGCCTAAGTACGTTCACATGGTTGTGCAGCCATCACCACCATATGTCTCCAGGACTCTTTTCATCTTACAACACTCTGCAGATATTAAATAATAACTTGCCATTTCCCACTTCCCCAACCACCATCCTACTTTCTGTCTCTATGAGTTATACTATTCTGGGTCCTTCACACAAATAGAGTCATACAGTGTTTGGGTTTTTCATGGTTGGCTAATGTTCTCAGAGTTCACCCATGTTGTAGTGTTGTCAGAATGTCCTTCCTTTTTATTGAGATACATATATCTATACACACACCACATCATGTTAATCCATTCATCCACTGATAAACACACAGGTTGCTTCTACCTTCTGGCTACGGTGAACATTGCTGCTGTGAGCACGAATGTACAAATATATCTTTTAGACTCTGTTTTTTTTTTTTGCAGTTTTGGCCGGGGCCCGGTTTGAACCCGCCACCCCTGGCATATGGAGCCAGCGCCCCATTCCTTTGAGCCACAGGCACCACCCTAGACTCTGTTTTCAATACTTTGGGGTGTATACCCAGAAGTAGAATTGCTGGGCTAAATGCTTAGGCTATTTTTAGCTGTTTGAGGCACTGCCATACTGGTTTGTTTTTGAGACAGAGTTTCACAATGTCGCCCTCGGTAGAGTGCCACCATGTCACTGCTCACAGCAACCTCAAACACTTGGGCTTAAGTGATTCTCTTGCCTCAGCCTCCCAAGTAACTGAGACTACAGGCACCCGTCACAACACCCGGCTATTTTTGTTGTTGTTGTTGTTGTTGTTGTAGTTGTCATTGTTGTGTAGCAGGCCTGGGCTACGCTTGATCCCGCCAGCCCTGGTGTATGTGGCTGACGCTCTACTGACTGAGCTACGGGCACCGAGCTGGCCCTACTATACTATTTTCCACAGTGGCTGCACCATTTTACTCTCCCATCAACAGTCACAGTCTTCCAGGGTCAACACATCCTCACTAACACAGGCTACTTCCTGTGTTTGTGTTTTTTTATAGTCTCCATCCTAAAGAGCATAAAATTCGAATGACTGTTAGGAACTCTCATCTTGCACAGCCAGCTGCCTACTAGATATGGCTGTCTGAATATCCCAGAGAACCTTGAATTCAACCTTCAATTTAACACTAATTTCTCCCCCCAGACCTGATCCCTGGTGTTCCTTCTCTTGACAAACAATATCTCTGTTCTTCCAAGTGCAATGTGGGAGACCTGGATGCCTTTCTTGTCAGCTCCAGCAATTCTCCTTGATATCTCCTGGATTCTCCCACTTCTCCCCACCCGACCCCACCGTGATCATCTTATTTCAGGCCGGCCACTTCTCACATGTGCACTCTCATAAGAGTCCCTGCCTCCTGCTTTGCTCTCACTGATTTATACTTGGTCAAGTGCAACCAGACTTATCTCTTAAAATGTAGATTTGATCCCATCCTCCCCCACTTAAAATCTTGTGAGAGGTCCCAGCATCTTCAGGATAAAGCTTAAAAGTCCTTACAATTAGGGTGGCACCTGTGGCTCAAGGAGTAGGGCGCCAGCCCCATATACTGGAGGTGGTGGGTTCAAAACTGGCCCTGGCCAAAAGCTTAAAAAAAAGTCCTTACAATGACAAATTCTATAGCCTGGCCTCCGGATCTGGTCTGCTTAAAGTTCAAGTCTTTTCTCTTATTTCCTGCTTTGTCTTTTGAGCTCACATTGTACTACTGACCTGAAGTTGCCCAAATGTGTTACAATTTCTCTCACCAAGAATTCTTGGTCTGAAACCCCCCCCCATCCCAGCTCCCTCTCTTGCCTAACTCAGCTGATGTGTCACCTCCTCCGGGCTGGGGGCCCTTCCTCAGTGTGTCCACAGCAGCTGTGAGTCTCTTCATCCTCGTGCTGACCACTGGAAGTGACTGGAAGCACTTTTAGGCTCTGGACTATGATGTTTATCTTTGGATCCCCAGGGTCTAGCACAGAGTATAGCACATAGTAAATGCCCATTTAGGTAGTCAGGGAAGGCTGCCTGGAGGTGACAACTAATCTGAGTCCTGATAAAAGGCTAGGAATTGGTTGGATGAAAACAGGTCAGCCAGGTACCTAGTGGCAGGTTGATCGCAACTTCTACAATGGAAGGGGCAGTGTTTTGTCCTCAGTGGACTAGACACCTACTCTGGGTATGGATTCGTTCTCCCTGCACACAATTCTTCTGCCGAAACTACCATCTGTGGACTTAAAGAACGCCTCATGCGCCATGATGGTTTCCCACACAGCTTTGTTTCTGATCAAACAACTCCCTTCACAGCAAAAGAAGGGTGGCAGAGGGCCCACACCCACGAAATTCACTGGTCTTACCACGTTTCCCCACCATTCTGCAGCAGATGGATTGGTCTTTTGAAAACTCAGTTATAGCACTAGCTAGGTGGCAAGTGTCAGGAATCAAGTGGTGGAAATAGGAGTGGCACCACTCACCATTACCCCTAGTGACTCACTACTAAAACTTTTGTTTCCTGTTCCTATATATTTTATGCTTTGCTGGCCTAGAGGCCTTAGTTCCAGAGGGACGACTGTTTCCACCAAGAGACACAAGAGTGATTTCACTGAACTGGAAGTTCAGACTGCCACCTGGCTACTTTGGGTCCTTGTGTTTCTGAGTCAATAGAAGGGAGTTATGCGCCTGTAGTCCCAGCTACTTGGGAGGCTGAGTCAAGAGAATCGCCTAAGCCCAAGGATTTGGAAGTTGCTGTGAGTTGTGTAACGCCACGGCACTCTACTGAGGGCAATAAAGTGAAACTCTGTCTCCACAAAAAAAAAAAAAAAGAAGGGAGTTATGGTGCTGGGTGAGGTGGCTGATGAAGACTACTCAGGGGAAATGAGACCTCTCTTCCCAATGAAGGTAAGGAAGAGTACGTCTGGAATACAGGTGGTCCCTTCTTAGTATTATCACATCCTGTCATTAAGCTCAATGGAAAATTATAACAACCCAATCTAGGCAGGACTACAAATGGCCCAGATCCTTCAGGAATGAAAGTTTATGTCACTTCCGGATGGCGCCTGTAGCTCAGTGAGTAGGGCGCTGGCCCCATATGCCGAGGGTGGCGGGTTCAAACCCAGCCCCGGCCAAACTGCAACCAAAAAATAGCCGGGCGTTGTGGTGGGAGCCTGTAGTCCCAGCTGCTCGGGAGGCTGAGGCAAGAGAATCACATAAGCCCAGGAGTTGGAGGTTGCTGTGAGCTGTGTGACGCCACGGCACTCTACCCGAGGGCGGTACAGTGAGACTCTGTCTCTACAAAAAAAAAAAGAAAGAAAGAAAGAAAGTTTATGTCACTTCCCCAGATAATAAACCTCAACCAACTGAGGTCTTGCTGAAAACAAATGGAACATAGAATGGGTAATGGAAGAAGGTAGTTACAAATACCAAGTATGACCAGTTACAGAAATGAAGATTGTAATTATTGTAAGTATTTCCTCTTTATTTTGTGATTAATATGTTTGTGTGTATATACACATATATTAAGCAAATATCTTTGTTTTCTTTTCTCTTTTATTCCCTTATCACAAAATATAAAATATATTCACTTTATATCAGCATTTAGTATTATGAATTTTGCATCGTATTATTTATCTGGAGAACAACAAACATCACATAAGGACTTTACCTCCTCATCTGGGGAAGGGATTGGTACATTTTCAGTTGTACACAAGATAGATGTGTCGTGTTAGGTAGAATTAAGACCTTATTGTTATCTTTATTTGAAGATTAAGGAGATGTAACACATATGGATGTCAAATTAACAAAGGGAAGACCTGTGATGATAACTTTATGTGTTGTTTTTACTGGGCTAAGGGATACCCAGATAACTGATAAAATATTATTACTATTTTTTTTTTTGTAGAGACAGAGTCTCACTTTATCGCCCTCAGTAGAGTGGCATGGCATCACACAGCTCACAGCAACCTCCAAATCCTTGGGCTTAGGGGATTCTCTTGACTCAGCCTCCCGAGTAGCTGGGACTACAGGCGCCCGCCGCAACGCCCGGCTATTTTTTTGTTGTTGTTGCAGTTTGGCCGGGGCTGGGTTTGAACCCGCTACCCTCGGCATATGGGGTCGGCGCCCTACCCGCTGAGCCACAGGCGCCACCCCGATAAAATATTATTTCTAAATGTGTCTGTCAGGGCGTTTCTGGAAGAGATTAGCTAATCAGTAGACTGAGTAAAGAAGATCCACCCTCACCAATGTAAGTAGGCACCATCCCTTGAGGTTCTGAATAGAATAAAAAACTGGAGGAAGGAGGCGGTGCTCATAGCTCAGTGGGTAGGGCGCCAGCCACATACACTGAGGCTGGTGGGTTCGAATCCAGCCCAGGCCAGCTAAAAAACAATGACAACTCCAACAACAACAACAAAAATAGCCGGGCGTTGTGGCAGGCGCCTGTAGTTCCATCTACTTGGGAGGCTGAGACAAGAGAATCGCTTAAGCCCAGGAGTTTGAGGTTGCTGTGAGCTGTGATGACACAGTACTCTACCAAGGGAGACAGCTTGAGACTCTGTCTCAAAAAAAGAAAAAAAAAAGAGAAAATCGCTTTAAGAGTTGGAGGTTGCTGTGAACTATGACGCTATGGCACTCTATCTAGGGCAACAGCTTGAAACTCTGTCTCAAGGGAAAAAAAAAACTGAATGAAGGCTGAAGTCACTTCGTTTGAGCTGGCAATGCATGTTTTTCTGCCTTCAGACATCAACACTCCTGGTTCTCTGGTATTTGGGCTTGGATTGGGACTTATACCATTGGCTCTCCTGATTCTCAGGCTTCCTAGTTTGGACTAGAACTACCCCACCAGCTTTCCTGGTGCTCCAGCTTGCAGATGGTAGATTGTGGGACTTCTTGGCCTCCATAATCATGTGAGCCAATTCCTACAATAATATTATTGTACACGTATACCATATATATAGTGTGAGTGAGTGTGTGTGTGTGTCCTATTGGTTCTGTTTCTCTAGACAACCCTGACTTCTACAATAAGTGAAGAAATATTTCAGCCAATGGAGGCAACAAGCACAGATGCAGGTGTGTGATAAGAACAATGCATCAGAGAACTGAAGATTATACAAGCCGGCTGAAGCCCATGAAGTTCAAGGCAAGAGGTGGTCAGAGACAAGGCCAGGTCACACTTGCCAATAGACTCAGAAGACTGACATTATCATGTCTGTCCTGACCAGGGCACCAAAGTATGGAACAAGACCAGTTAAAAGTAACTCATGGGCACTAGGGATCAAAATTAAGGAGGAAATGACTGATAACAGGGAAATGTATGTTGGAATGAAGTGATGAACGGACCATTTACTAAGTAGATCCTCATCACATGTTGAATTGAACAGACTAAAGCATTAAGATTTTTTAAACAGGGGGCAGTGCCTGTGGCTCAAAGGAGCTGGCCCCATATGCCGGAGGTTGTGGGTTCAAACCCGGCCCCGGCCAAAAACTGCAAAAAAAAAAAAAAGATTTTTAAAAAACATAATAGTAATAAAATATGTAACATGCACTAAAATAGGATCATAATCTTAATGAAGCTGTGAAATGAGATTAAGGCACTGCAGGTGTTAGTCAGAGTTTGCAGGAGGTATGTGTGAGGTCAGTGTGCTCAGGTTGGAACCACTAGTTCTTTCTTTTTTTTTTTTCTTAGAGACAGAGTTTCACTTTATGGCCCTTGGTAGAGTGCCATGGCATCACACAGCTCACAGCAACCTCCAACTCCTGGGCCCAAGCGATTCTCCTGCCTCAGCCTCCCCAGTAGCTGGGACTACAGGCGCCCGCCATAACACCCCGCCATTTTTTGTTGCAGTTCAGCCGGGGCCGGGTTTGAACCCGCCACCTTCCGTATATGGGGCCGGCGCCCTACCGACTGAGCCACAGGCGCTGCCCCACCACTAGTTCTTTCTAGGGAGCAAGAAGCCAGAAGTGGAAGGGGTGGAATTGGGAAGGATGGGGAAGAAAAGGGAGCAGGTCAAAAGGCGTCAGTATTCAGCAGAGCGCTAAGTAGGGATGAGGATTCTTGCAATTCATTCTACAGAGAAAAACCCTTCCAACAGAAGATCAAAAAGTCCTGCACGCCATGACAACTAACAGCCACAGACCTGTGCATTTGTCTGCAGAAACCAGTCCCCAACGTTAGGTGAGATGGCTCTGGATTCTGATTTCTGTTCCTCTCGGCAATGCGTCCCCTCACAAGACCTTCAGCTTTCGGTGTTTCTCACTAGGTCTTCGCTCTTCTTATTTTTCTTTTTCTTTCTTTCTTTTTTTTTTTTGCAGTTTTTGGCCCAGGCTGGGCTTGAACCCGGCACCTCCAGCATATGGGGCCGGTGTCCTACTCCTTTGAGCCACAGGCGCCACCGTTTCTTTCTTTCTTTCTTTTTTTTTTTTTGAGACAGAGCCTCACTATGTCGCCCTCAGCAGAGTGCGGTGGCATCAGCCATGTTCGGTGCATGTGGCTGGCGCCCTAAGCACTGTGCTATGGCCGCCCAGCCAGCTCTTTCTACTTTTCATCCATCTCCTTGCCCTTAGTCTTCCGGCCACCCCAATCTGACTTTTCTTTCCCCGCACTCAGAGAGCTTTATGTTCTAGACAAAACCCAGTCTTTTGTCTTGCTCTGTTGCCCAGGCTACAACGCCCAGGCCAGGTGTCAGCCCTGCTCACAGCAATCTCCCAATCTTGAGTTCAAACGATCCTCCTGTTTCGGCCTTCAGCCTCCCCATTGGCTGGGACTACAGGTGCCCACCGCAATGCCCACCCAGCTAATTTTTTCTATTTTTTTAGTAGAGACACGGATGCAGGTGGGAAGTGGGTCTGGCTCTTGCTGAGGTTGGCCTCCAACTCCAGAGCTCAAGGGATCCTCCCACCTCAGCCTCCCGGAGTGTTGAGATTACAGGTGTGAGCCGCCGCGCCCCTCCTAAACTTGCCTCCTCCCGGGGTATTTCGAGCCCAAGGCCACCGGCCTGCCTTTCAGTACCGATCTTCCCCTCTCTGGCTACGCCCGTCCCCGGGTCGGATTCCAACTCGGCTTCCGAGGTCTACACCCACTTTTTGACTCTCCCCGCCTCCCCCCGGCCTAACTGGGAAGGGCGCCCTCTGGCCAGCTCGTTCTGTGACGCTCTAGCCGGAGCCGCAGAAGCGGGGAGACGCGTCCCCGCAGCTGGCCCGGAGGGGGCGACCGTGGAGCTTGCGCCCAGCCGCGCTCCCAACCTAAGGCTCCCGGACGCAATGTGACTCACTTCAGGCCTCGGGCCCCTGAGAAGTGCCCTGGTTATGTCACACCCTCCCCTGAGGCAGTTCAGAAAGGCGGGGGGAGCCGCTCTTTTCGGGAGTTTGGCCCGTGGGGTAGACTCCCCAGGGGAGTGCGAGTGGCCGGCCGCGGGCAGCGGGTTCGGTCACCCGCCGCAGGGACAGGCTGGTTTTCCTGTGCTGCCACCTCCCGGGCCGTCTGAGAACTGCAGACCCGTCCGGGGCGGAGGAAGGAGCTGTGATTGGTCCAGGTGCGCCCGGATGACAGCTGCACCAGACGACATCCGGACCCAAATGAGGTTACAGCTGAGACAGAAGCTGACAGGTGATAGTAACTGGCTGCTCGCTGGAAATGCGAAAGAGAGACGTGTGCAAGCCGGAATCCTGAGAACGCTCCAGCTTCATCCCATTATCAAGTCCTACCGATGCCAAATCCAAAATGCCCCTTCACCCCCTCCCTGAAGCTCTGCTTTGCCTCCCCTAATCCCTTCTCCACACAACAGCCCACCTAATTCCGTTTAGCTTAGATCCCGCCCCCGGCACAGAGCAGCCTCCCCACCCAGGACCCCATCTCTCTCTCTCTCTCTCTCTCTCTCTCTCTCTCTCTCTCTCTCTCTCTCTCTCTCTCTCTCTCTCTCTCTCTCTCTCTCTCTCTCTCTCTCTCTCTCTCTCTCCCTCTCTCTCCCTCTCTCTCTAATTAGCACACAGATCTTTCAATTCTCCAAACACTGCAAGGTCTTCCTCACCTTCAGGACTTTGCTTCTTCCTAGTTCCTTCTGCCGAGCTCACCCTTCTTCTCTCCCCACTCCATCCACCCTTCAGCTAGCAGCTCTTTGGGGGAAGCTTCCCCCAAATTGCAGAAAACAGATCCTTTGCTATCTACTCTACAAATTTCTCATGTTTTTCCCTCATCAATGTCTCTTTCTCCTCAAGTCGTAAATGCAATATCACTAGTACCTAAGCATGGTACCTGCCGTATAGGAAATTCTGAATATTTGTGGAATGAATTTGAACAGACCTGTGGACTTCTTGCTTGCAAGAAGCAAACAGTCCGGTTCACTGAGTGACTATAGAATAAACTCTGCACTACGGGAGTAGAACAGGACCAGAATTCCCCAGCCACTTCATGGGAAGCTCTAACCACAGGGGTATCTCTCCCTGGGCCTTCCTAGACTGTGTCATTGGAAATCGAAAATCTCCTGAGGCCTGGGGTGGGGTAGCAAACACTGCTAGGGGAAGGAAGGCTTCCGGATGGGTGGGGAAAGGGAATGGAGAGAGACCATTTAAAGTCAGAAGGCCACTGACCAGATATCTAAATCTTGATACCCCAAGGTACTTTATCCCCTAAAGTAGACAATGATGTTTATACATGGGGAAGGTCAGAAACATACTCATGTGCCAGACAGAATCAGTGGGATTCATTCATTCAATGCCTTTCTGGAGTTCCTATCCTGGTCTAGGAGGTTATATCTGCCTTTGATCCCCAGAGGGCACCCTAGAGCCTCTTTTGGATCAGCTTCTAAGGTCAACAGAACCCAGCGTGGAAGCTGTGACATTGTAGAGCAGGCTGCTAGGCAGGAGAGAGCTTCCCTGGGTGGTCTCTCAAGGATAAGGCTTCTCAGTGATGAGTGTAGCCAACACAGGTATTTGTAGTGGTCATTTGTTTTTTCTAACTGCCCAGTACCCATTCCTTCTTTACTGGAAACAGCACACGTCCCAATTTCTTTTTTATAGAGTTACCCACTCTCTCCCTGCATGCATTCCCAGGACAATCAAGGGACTTTTTTCATAGCTAAGAGGTGGGCATGTGATACAGGCCAGACCTTTCAGACTCTCTTCTGAAACTGTGAATCTTGCGTCATCAGAAAAAAAAAAAACACTTGGATGGCTCAGCACCCATAGCTCAGTGGTTAGGACACCGGCCACATACACTGGGGCTGGCAGGTTTGAACTCTGCCTGGGCCTGTTAAATAACAATGACAACTACAAAAAAAAAAAAAAATAGCTGGGCATTGTGGCGGATGCCTGTAATCCCAGGTACTTGGGAGACTGAGGCAAGAGAATCGCTTAAGCCCAAGAGTTGGAGGTTGCTGTGAGCTGTGATATGATGGCACTCTACCGAGGGCAACAAAGTGAGACTCTGTCTCAAAAGAAAAAAAAAGAGAGAAAAAGAAAGAAACACTTGGAGCCCACACATCTCCTCAACAACTCTCAGGTAAAACATTTGACCAGTTTCTGTTTGTTGCTGTCCTGTTTTAAGACTGGACTGGATCTCCAGCCTCCAGTCTCCTCTGCTTCAACAAATTCGCCCTTTTTTTTTAGAGACAGAGTTTCACTTTGTCACCCTCAGTAGAGTGCCGTGGCATCACAGCTCACAGCAACCTCCGGCTCTTGGGCTTAGGCGATTCTCTTGCCTCAGCCTCCTGAGTATCTGGGACCATAGGCGCCTGCCACAACACCCAGCTAAACAAATTCTCCTTTTATTTGATTAGCTGACATCAGTTTTTGTTGCTTGCAACCAACAAACTGTGATAAATTATCATCTGGTTCATAACTTCCATTTGACCAACTTCAGGTGGTGGGCAATAGTGCCAAGACTTGGATAGTAGCTGCTAAAAGAGGAGGTAGTCGGAAGCATTTGGAATGTAGTCCATAATAGTCTCTGGGGGCTAAACAAGTGAGCACTAGTAGGGGAGGATAGGGAAGATAGCTGGAGGAATTAAGTGCACTATCTTGCTGAAATTCTCTTTTGCCAGTAGGAATGAACTAGGGATATGTAAGAAAGGAAGGTCAGAGGTGAAGTTTGTATTCCATGGACATTTGGGACTGGAGAATGTGCAATGATCCTCAGATTGGCTTAGATACGGATGTCAAAGGAAGTACCCTAGCACGGGATGCCATCAGACAGATGACTGAGAAAAATGCCCCTTTCAAAAAGAGAAATATGACTCCTTTTCCTGCCAGAGTCTGAAAGAAGTAAGCACAGCGAAGGCCCCTGCTTGTTCGGAGAAGTCAACTGTTCTCAACAATGCGAGGCCATAGTGGGTCATGACAAGTGGGGACCACTGCAGAGGTGGTGAGTACATGGCAGTGCTGGGGACAGAAGCCGGATGTGAAATGAGAATCATGAGTCTTCAGAGACATGGCTCCCCTCTCAAGAGGGAGCTAGGACAACAGGGGACAACACTTAGCTCTTGGCACACTGCTGCATGAGGTTGTGGAGGAGCTTGTGAGTCACACTCCTTCCTCAGAGGACATGTGTTGGCCATGTCTACCCTTGCATGGGCAGCCCTGGGTCATGGACAGGCTAAGACTTGCCCCACAACCTGTCCATGTTCTGAGTCCACAGTGCTTTCATCTGAAGGCAGAACCCTATCCCTCCTGTCCCTCTACTTGCCCTCTGAGATATAGCAGACTGTGGAGGTGCAGCTGGTGACCAGGTTCAGGACCTTAGCTGGTGGCATTAGGCCCATCCCATCAGGTGTGCTGCTGGGATGCTTCCAGCTACCTCCTCTTTTAGCAGCTACTACTTTTTTTTTTTGTAGAGACAGAGTCTCACTTTATCACCCTTGGTAGAGTGCCATGACATCACACAGCTCACAGCAACCTCCAACTCCTGGGCTGAAGTGATTCTCTTGCCTCAGCCTCCCGAGTAGCTGGGACTACAGGCGTCCGTCACGACGCCCAGCTATTTTTTGGTTTGCAGTTCAGCCGGGGCCGGTTTTGAACCTGCCACCCTCGGTATATAGGGCTGGCGCCTTACCGACTGAGCCACAGGCGCCGCCCGCAGCTACTACTTTTGATAAAGGGTGCGTTAAGGATCTTAGGTGTAAGCAACAGAAGCCAATTCTAGCAATTTAGAATGGAAAACACTGAAAAGATATTGAGTAGCTAAAAGCATTGCTAGGACTGGAAAATGAGGTCCGAAGGAGACACAAATAGAAACAAAAACCCAGCTTATTGCGCCCACGCTGATACTGACCATACTGGACAGTGGACACCATGGCCACTACCACTAACACAGGTGACACTGGAAGTGGGATGTTGGTGCAATACTGTCACAACCAGACAGGATCTCCATGCATCTCTGTTTCACCAATGTCCATTTCTGACTCCAATACAGTGGTTCTGATTGGCTGATAAAAAAAAGAAAGTGGGGCTCGGCGCCTGTGGCTCAAGCGACTAAGGCACCAGCCACATACACCTGAGCTGGAAGGTTTGAATCCAGCCCGGGCCTGCCAAACAACAATGAAGGCTGCAACCAAAAAATAGCCAGGCGTTGTGGCGGGTGCCTGTAATCCCAGCTACTTGGGAGGCAGAGGCAGGAGAATCGCTTGAGCCCAGGAGTTGAAGGTTGCTGTGAGCTGTGATGCCACAGCACTCTACCCAGGGTGACAGCTTGAGGCTCTGTCTCAAAAAAAAGGAAGTGGCCAGTTGCAGTGGCCCATGCCTGTAATCCCAGCACTTTGGGAGACTGAGGCGAGAGGATCTCTTGAGGCCAGGAGTTTGACACCAGCTGGAGCAACATAGCGAGCCCTCATCTCTACAAAAAAATAAAAATTAGCTGGGCATGTTGGCTTGCTAAGCAGGGCACAGTGGCTTGCTTAAGAACTGGTTTCTGTTGCTTACAACTAAGATCCCTGAAGCACACCTTGAGCCTGTAGTCATAGCTACTCCAGAAGCTGAAGCAGGAGGATCACTTGTGCCCAGGTGTTCAAGGTGGGCTATAGTTAGGCTACTGCACTCCACCCTGGGGGAAGGAAGGAAGGGAGGGAGGGAAAGAAAGAGGGAGGAGGAGGAGGAAAAAGGAAAGAAGAAAAGAACTCCCCTCCACCTTTATTTAAACTTATTCTTTTTCCTTTCTTTTTTTTTTTTTTTTGAGACAGAGTCTCACTTTATCACCTTCGATGGAGTGCCGTGGCATCACAGCTCACAGCAACCTCCAACTCCTGGGCTTAAGCGATTCTCTTGCCTCAGCCTCCTGAGCAGCTGGGACTACAGGCGCCCGCCACAATGCCCGGCTATTTTTTGTTTGCAGTTTGGCCGGGGCCGGGTTTGAACCCACTACCCTCGGTATATGGGGCCAGCACCCTACTCCCTGAGCCACAGGCACCGCCCTAACCTTATTCTTTATCATCAGAATTCTTCCATATGTATTTTTTTTTTTTTTTTGTAGAGACAGAGTCTCACTTTACCGCCCTCAGTAGAGTGCCATGATGTCACAGGACTCACAGCAACCTCTAGCTCTTGGGCTTTCACGATTCTCCTGCTTCAGCCTCCCAAGCAGCTGGGACTACAGGGGCCTGCCACAAGGCCCGGCTATTTTTTGGTTGCAGTTTGGCCGGGGCTGGGCTTGAACCTGCCACCCTCGTTATATGGGGCCGGTGCCCTAGTCACTGAGCCACAGGCGCTGCCCTTCCACATGTATTTTTAAAAGAACCCTTAGCTACCACCCTGTAGTAAATGGAATGGTGCTTTGCCCAGATCCTCCGCCCAGCTGCTGAGTATGAGTTGCTAACACATCATGGCTGTTCTCCTGGTCCTCCCCTTCTCAAGAGAACTCCCCTTGGCTGAGAAGCACTGTCTTGCTGGGAAGTTACAGGAGGAGGACGGCAGTTCCAGCCAATGATTGATACAGGGGTACAAAAGTGGGCCCTTTATCCCAGGCCAGGTTGGATTCCAGAGCCCTCCCCGGATAGACTTTACCTAAGACCACATCCTTGCTTGGTGTTCCCTATCCTATGCCTGTCTGGCTTCTCTGTCTCCCTTACAGGTCTTTCCTGAGAATAGCACAACAATAAGTCACAGGCACAAGCTCCCAGGCTCAGGTTCTGCTTTTAGACATCTGGGCCTTGGGCACATCTTTGCAGTCCTCCCCTTCCGTTCTGAGCCCTATATAGTCTAATATGTCTCATCTTCTGCTCCCTGGGCAGTCAGGCAGAGAAGCTGGAGCCTTGTGACTACCCAGAGAGACAGGTTTTAACCCAATAGCCATGCAAATGACTGCAGGGCTGCGAGTGTGCTGAGAGTGAAGAGCAGGTGTATTTGACCTGGTTAGGACGTCAGAGAAAGCTTCCCACAGAAGTGATGTTGAGCTGTGATTCAAGAAATGAACCACAGTTTAAAGTGAAGAGAGAATAGCACTCTTGGTAAAGGGACCAACCACAAGAGGAAACATGGAGATTAGAAGAGACCAAAGGGAAGCCAGTGTGATGGGAGCAGAAACATCAAAGGCTGGCAGAGCTGAGTGAGGCTGCAGGGGTGGGTGGGGGCCCGAGCAGGCTGGCTTGGCTATTTAAGGAATCTGGTCTGTGTCCTAAAACCAAAGGAAGCATTGACAAGTTTTCTGCTCATGGGAGTGGGGGGAAAGTGACAAGATCTATTTGCAGTTCTAAAAGATTTCTCTGGCAGCCCTGTGGAGAATGGATTTGAAAAGGTGAGAAGGTTGTTGCAGAATTCAGGGGAAAGAAGAGAGAGCCTGGCTGGGTTGGGGTGGAGGAGGCAGTGGAGACGGGGGGGGGGGGGGGGGGGGCAGCTTTGGGAGGTCTTTAGGGGTAACAGTGACAAGTCTGGCAATGGATTTTATGGTGGGAGTGGAGAAGCACAAATTGTCAAGGATGACACCTGGGTGTTCAGGGCCTATAACTGGAGGGAGTGTAGGAAGCGCTGAGAGACACCAGGACAGACTCTGCCACAGACCTCGGGGGCAAAGACTGCCCTTCACTATCACGCAGTAAGTGCAGCCGACTGCCTGACATGCTCTGCGTTATTTACCAACCGGTTTCCTAGGATACCAGCAGGTTTCCTTCCATGATTGCCGTTGTATATCTGGTATGAGTCAGGATGGGTCAGGGGTAGGGGGTGAGGAGGAAAGGAGATGGCAGAGCTGTGAGAAGAGGGGCAGAGGAGTGGGCAGGTGGGGGTGGCCTCCTGGGGAAAAGAGGGTAGCAGTGTCACTCTTGTATTTAGAACAAGTTCCACTTTGGCCAGGCCTAGTTTATCCTCTTCTCAGTCCTATCTGACTTACATAAAAATTCTGAATCTTGGGCGGCACCTGTGGTTCAAAGGAGTAGGGCGCCAGCCCCATATACTGGAGGTGGTGGGTTCAAACTCAGCCCCAGCCAAAAAAAAAAAAAGAAACTGCAAATGAATAAATAAATAAAATAAAAATTCTGAATCTTGACTAAAATACTCAAGATGCCGTTTGCCATTTGGAGGAAATCATTTTCTTCACCCTAAAGAAGTCCTTTATAGAGAAAGAAATAGCCCTATAAGTCTAGTGATTCAACCACCCTGGTTCCACCATGACTAGAAAGCTCCTGCCTACAAGAATAACCAATATGGGCTCGGCGCCTGTGGCTCAAGCGGCTAAGGCGCCAGCCACATACACCTGAGCTGGCGGGTTGGAATCCAGCCCGGGGCCACCAAACAACAATGATGGCTGCAACAACAACAACAAAAAAAAGCCTGGCATTGTGGCAAGTGCCTGTAGTCCCAGCTACTTGGGAGGCGAAGGCAGGAGAATCGCTTGAGCCCAAGAGTTGGAGGTTGCTGTGAGCTATGATGCCATGGCACTCTACCCAGGGCGACAGCTTGAGGCTCCGTCTCTAAATAAATAAATAAATAAATAAATAAAATAGCCAATATGAGTCAGTTCACCAGCTTGGATTCATTTCTTTTATTTCCTGATGAATTTCCTGAGCCCCAACTCGATTTTATTAGCAGAAATCCAGAGTTTTCCTTTTGAGACCATAGCCCTTCAGATGTTCCAAGAACCCTTAACCCATCTATTTCACTGCTATGGCCTGCTAATGGGCCTTGAACAACCCATCTTCTCTCTGGCCAATTCCCTCTCTCTTCTTTTTTTTTTTTTTGAGACAGAGTTTTGATCTATTGCCTCAGCTGGAGCACAGCAGCAGCATCATAGCTCACAACAACCTCAAACTCCTGGGTGCAAACAATCCTCCTACCTCAGATCCCGAGTAGCCGGGACTTCAGATGCACACCATAATGCCCATGTAATTTTTTCTATTCTTAGTAGAGGTAGGGTCTTTTGTTTTTTTGGTAGAGACAGAGTCTCACTGTACCGCCCTCGGGTAGAGTGCCGTGGCGTCACACAGCTCACAGCAACCTCTAACTCTTGGGCTTATGCAATTCTCTTGCCTCAGCCTCCCGAGCAGCTGGGATTACAGGCGCCCGCCACAACGCCCAGCTATTTTTTTGTTGCAGTTTGGCCGGGCCGGGTTTGAACCCGCTACCCTCGGCATATGGGGCCGGCGCCCTACTCACTGAGCCACAGGCGCCACCCGAGGTAGGGTCTTGCTTTTTCTCAGGCTGGTCTTGAACTCCTAAACTCAAGCAATCCTCCTGTCTTGCTTAGGTGAAAGTGCTAGAGTGTCTCTACCAAAAAAAAAAAAAAAAAGGCATCTAGGAAGGTATCAAGAAGGTAGCAAGTTTAGGAAGCAGCTAACACTGCTATGGCCTACTGCAAGGGAGCAAAGAGAGGAGGTTGGTATTATTAAATCCCAGAGTTTGGAGGAGGAAACCCACAGCATTGAAACTCAGGTCTCTGAGGAGAAAGCGCTATTGGGCTGATGTCGATATTTCTATGCCTGGACCATAGAGGGCATTTCTTTCTTTCTTTCTTTCTTTTTTTTTTTTGTAGAGATAGAGTCTCACTTTATGGCCCTCGGTAGAGTGCCGTGGCGTCACACAGCTCACAGCAACCTCCAACCCCTGGCTTAGGCGATTCTCTCGCCTCAGCCTCCCAAGTAGCTGGGACTACAGGCACCCACCACAACACCCAGCTATTTTTTGTTGCAGTTTGGCCAGGGCCGGGTTTGAACCTGCCACCCTTGGTATATGGGGCCAGTGCCCTACCCATTGAGCCACAGATGCTGCCCACAATCTCAGATTTCTTAATTTTTTTTGAGACAGAGTCTTACTTTGTTGCCCTTGGTAGAGTACTGTGGTGTCACAGCTCACAGCAGCCTCCAGCTCTTGGGCTAGGGCAAATTCTCTTGCCTCAGCCTCCCAAGTTGCTGGAACTACAGGTGCCCATCACAACGCCCAGCTATTTTTGTTGCAGTTGCCACTGCTGTTTTAGCTGGCCAGGGGCCGGGTTTGAACCCGTCACCCTTGGTATATGGGGCTGGCGTCCTACCCACTGAGCCACAGACGCCACCCCTTAGAGGGTATTTCTGTGGATCATTATGAGACTGGTTCTGTGTGCATGAAAAACTGCAAAGTGGACTCAGCTATTGCTATGGGAAGGAGCTGTCGCTGCCAGAGCAAGGATGAAGCTGGGGTGGCATTCTCAGAACAGGAAGCAGCAGGCAACAAGTCCCCAGTCCCCTCCTCCAGCCTTGCAGTCTCCTGCTGTAGCACCCCATTGGCAGGGCATCAACAACTGGCAAAACCAGAAATAGAGTTTTCAGAGTCTCAAACCCAGTAAAACAAAGTTAGATAAAAGAGTGGGTTTGGGGTGGTACCTGTGTCTCAGTGAGTAGGGTGCTGGCCCCATATACCAAGGGTGGTGGGTTCAAACCCAACCCTGGCCAAACTGCAACAATAAAAAAAAAAAAAAGAGTGGATTTGAAGCTGAAAAATAAAAGCCAAAGAACCAGCACAGAGCACGTATGCCACAAATGTAGAAATTTCAATTTTAATGTAAGCTCAATGGGAAGTCCCTGCTTAGTTTTAAGTGGAAGCTTTATATGATCAGACTTATCTTTTGAGACTATCACTGTGATTGCTGTGTCGAAAGCAGAGAAGGGATAGGGCACAATAAAGAAGACCAATTAAGGGCAGCTCCTGTGGCTCAAAGGAGTAGGGTGCCGGCCCCATATGCAGGGTGTGGTGGGTTCAAACCCAGCTCCGGCAAAAAACTGCAAAAAGAAAAAAGTAGTTCAGATGAAACACGGTGGTGACTTGAATTAGAGGGTTGGAGATGCAGGGAAGTGGCCAGATTGGAGAAGCAGCACCAACAGGACTTACCTGTAGACTAGATGTGGAGCGTGCAGGAAAGGGAAGAATGAACAGCACACCAGGCTTTGCGGTAGAACTGCATGCTAATGTCATTTACGAAGACAGGAAGTCTTGGAGGAGGACTTAAGAGAAAGAAATGAAGAATTCCGTTTCGGATCACATTAACATTTCGATGTGCCCATCAGAGAACCAAGTGGAGACAGTAGCAGCTAATTGGCTGTGAGTTGCATTTTGGAGCTAAGAAGAAATGTTGGGTTCTAGCATTAGATGAGATTCCTAGAAAGAAAGTATAAAAGAGATCATGGGGTCCAGAGCTAAGGATGATACCTGAGCTAAGCAAAATGATAGGGGAACCTCTATAGACTTGCTTTATGGAGTATTTTTATTTTAAAACTACATATGTTACATAGGCTTTTTCTTTTTTTTTTTTTTTGCAGTTTTTGGCCGGGGCTGGGTTTGAACCCACCACCTCCGGCATATGGGGCTGGTGCCCTACCCCTTTGAGCCACAGCACCGCCCTACATAGGCTTTTTCAATTGCAGATGACAGATAATCACTCAGAATTACTCACACAATCAGGTTGATTGTCATTATCCTCATGAAAATAAAGATGGGAAATTTAACCCACAGCCTAACCTCAGGATAACCCAGAGATAGCCAAAGAGCTACATTATTTTAATATACTTTGAAGACATTGCAATATATCTATATTCTATTCAACCCAATGACCCTGTCTAAATTACAATTGTTTCTTGTAACACTACCTGGCTTACACCATAGGGTATGGTCACTGCAAAGAGACAAACCTGTGAGGTCCAGGTATGTATTAAACTGAGAGACTGGCTTAATTAAAAGAACAAAGCCGGCTCTGTGCCCTTCGCACAGTGGTTACGGTGCCAGCCACATACACCAAAGGTGGTGGGTTCGAACCCAGCCCAGGCCAGCTAAACAACTGCAACAACAACAACAACAACAACAAAAATGGTCGGGTGTTGTGGCAGGCACCTGTATTCCCAGCTACTTGGGAGGCTGAGGCAAGACAATGGCTTAAGCCCAAGAGTTGGAGGTTGCTGTGAGCTGTGACCGCCAGGGCATTCTACCCAGGGTTGACAGCTTGAGACTCCTTCTCAAAAAAAAAAAAAGATTCCCTCACTGGAAAAAAAATGCAGAACCCTTGGGTGAGTATGAAGAGAGTTGTTAAAACAACTCTCTGGCACACATGTAGCAAGGGCCCTACATTTTATGGAATGGAGGTGATAGGGAGGAGCAGTAAGTGAGGGGGTGGGATTTAAAGACACCCACTGTAGGAGGCAGAATATTTGCACTCTTTCATTCAAAAAGCCTTCAGTAAGTATCTATATGCACATGAAATTACAGGTAGCAAAACAAGATTGTCACATGAATGCAAAAACAGATCACAGGCTGGTGCAATTAGCAGTGGCTTTAAATGCATATGCAACTTCTAATGAAGCGTTACGCCTAATTAAAGGAATGTCATATATATAATTTTTTTAATGATGATGCTAAAGATGGGAACTTTGAATTAAGCCTATACTATTTTATTTTATTTTATTATTTTTTTTTTTTGGTAGAGACAGAGTCTCACTGTACCGCCCTCGGGTAGAGTGCCGTGGCGTCACACGGCTCACAGCAACCTCTAACTCTTGGGCTTAAGCGATTCTCTTGCCTCAGCCTCCCGAGCAGCTGGGACTACAGGCACCCGCCACAACACCTGGCTATATTATTTTATTTTAAGAGTCATATCTGGGCGGCACCTGTGGCTCAAAGGGGTAGGGTGCCAGCCCCACATGCCGGAGGTGGCGGGTTCAAACCCAGCCCCGGCCAAAAAAAAAAAAAAAAAAGAGTCATATCCAACAGTTTTGAAATAGCTAATTTCCTTGGCCTTCAACTGACCCTACTATGAGCGTTTTGTTTTTTTTTTTGGAGACAGAGCCTCAAGCTGTCGCCCTGGGTAGAGTGCCGTGGCATCACGGTTCACAACAATCTCCAATTCCCGGGCTCAAGTGATTCTCCTGTCTCTGCCTCCCAAGTCGCTGGGACTACAGGCACCTAACAAAACGCCCGGCTATTTTTTGGTTGTAGCTGTCATTGTTTGGCGGGCCCAGGCTGGATTGGAACCCTCCAGTTCAGATGTATGTGTCTGGCGCCTTAGCTGCTTGAGCCACAGGCACTGAGCCTTTTTATTTATTTATTTTTTTGAGACAGAGTCTCACTTATTAACCCTCAGTAGAGTGCCATGGCATCACAGCTCACAGCAACCTCCAAATCCTTGGGCTTAGGCGATTCTCTTGCCTCAGCCTCCCAAGTAGCTGGGACTACAGGTGCCCCCTACTATGAGTTTTATCAAGTGAATCAAATCAGGAGGCCCATCTTCCTATTGAATACTTTTTTTTTTTTTTTTTTTGGGTTTTTTGGCCGAGGCTGGGTTTGAACCCACCACCTCTGGCATATGGGACCGGCGCCCTAGTCCTTGAGCCACAGGCGCCGCCCCCTATTGAATACTTTTTAAATGATAAATAGAATAAAATATTTTGAGCTCTAGCCAGGCGTTGTGGCGGGCGCCTGTAGTCCCAGCTACTCGGGAGGCTGAGGCAAGAGAATCGCCTAAGCCCAAGAGTTTGAGGTTGCTGTGAGCTGTGATGCTACATCACTCTACCCAGGGTGACAAAGTAAGACTCTGGCTCAAAAAATATGTATATATTAAAAAGATCTTCATAGATTCTTTGTTTTTAGAACTATTTGTATCATTCTTTGGAGGACTGGTAACTTTCCTGAATTAGTAGACGGAAATTAAGAAAAGAACCTGTACTACATGGTTAAGTAGACCTTGTATTGCTTAATCTCTGTGAATAAAAATAAATGGATAAATAGTAGATGGGGCATAGTGGCTCATGCTTAGAATTCCTCTTGGAGGCTGAGTTGGGAAGATCTCTTGAGGTCATGGGTTCAAGCCCAGCCTGAACAAGAGCAAGACTCTGTCTCTATAAAAAATTAAAAAATTAGCCAGGCGTGGTGGTGGGTAGCTGTGGTCCCAGCTACTTGGGAGGCTGAGGCAGGAGGATCACGTGAGCCCAAGAGTCTGAGGTTGCAGTGAGCTATGATAATGCCACTGCACTCTAGCTGGGGGGACAGAGTGAGACCTTATCTCTAAAAAACCCCTAATAATTAGAGAAAGTAGTATTCCATACTGAAAGCACACGTAGTGAGAATAAGATGGAGTCAGACAGGCTGGGCAGATGTGACACAGCTGCTCTGGCCGGTTTAGGTCCCGCCTGACCTTCACCCCCGTCTCCATTCTTACTGTTTTATAAATTTACCTCCCATCCTAAAGACGCCTATCTTGAGTAGTTTAGGTGGATTGATTTAGGAGATTAGATTTTGAATTGGAATGTTGTAATGGGTCACTGAGTTATGCTGATTACTATTTGGAATAGGGGTTGGTGTAGTCTTTGCTTTGAACTTCTATATATAAACTGTAATTTTGGAAATGGAAGAACAGAATGGTCTTGGAAAGGCTACTCTCACTGTTCTCCAGAATCCCAACCTTCTGACAAAGTTTCGTGGACCTATCTCCATCTGTACGTGTTGGCTGACAGTGACAAGGGGGCCAGACCCTCTTCATATGGTAACAATACTATTGTATAGTACCATACTTGCTTTTACACATATGACCAATAGCACTGGAGAAATCAGTTAAGTCACTGCAAAAAAACCCACCATAGGGCAGTGCCCTGGCTCGGTGGGTAGGGTGCCGGCCACATACACTGAGGCTAGTGGGTTCGAACCTGGCCCGAGCCAGCTAAAACAACAATGACAACTGCAACAACAACAAAAAAATAGCCAGGCGTTGTGGTAGGCACCTGTAGTCCTAGCTACTTGAGGAGGTTGCAGCAAGAGAATCACCTCTTAAGCCCAATAGTTTGAGGTTGCTGTGAGCTATGACGCCATGGTACTCTACCCAGGGCAACAGCTTGAGACTCTGTCTCAAAAAAAAGCAAAACAACCCACCATATATAATACACATATTTTCTCTTTCTTTCTTTCTCTCTTTCTCTCTCTCTCTTTCTTTCTTTCTTTCTGAGACAGAGCCTCGAGCTGTCACCCTGGGTAGAGTGCCATGGCATCACAGATCACAGTAACCTCCTACTCCTGGGCTCAAGCGATTCTCCTGCCTCAGCCTCCCAAGTAGCTGGGACTACAGGCGCCTGCCACAATGCCCGGCCATCTCTTGGTTACAGCTGTCATTGTTGTTTGGCGGACCCAGGCTAGATTCGAACCTACCAACTCAGGTGCATGTGGCTGGCGCTCTAGCTGCTTGAGCCACAGGCACCGAGCCAATATACGTATTTTCTAACATAACACTTGAGTGCAGCAAAATGCATCTAGGTTACTGGAAAATCTTAGGGAGGCAGTGTTGTTCACTGTCTAAAAGCACTAGTGTTTCAGATAAAGTTATAGTTCCCTTTTTGCTGATATGTTTATGATTTCTTTGTCTGAACAGAAAAGAGGAAGTACTAGAGTGTGATAAAATTTCCGTAAATAATGACACAGAAAAAATGTGTAAATTTTTAACAGGAAAAGCAAGCCAATACGAGTCAATTCTTCATGAACTTCTTGAACTTTCAATGACATCTCTTTGCTTTAGTACTAGACATACACGGTTTCCATACATAGAAACTCAATTTCAAAATACTGCACTTTAGATAGGATGATTGGAACTTTGTGTTATTTTGATCTTTTTTGTTTGTTTGTTTTGAGACAGTCTCACTCTGTTACCTTGGGTAGCGTGCCATGACATCATCACAGCTCACAGCAACCTCAATCTCTTGGCCTCAGGTGATCCTCTTGCCTCAGCCTCCTGAGTAGCTGGGATTGCAGGTGCCTACCACAATACCCAGCTAGTTTTTTTCTACATTTTATTTTATTTTATTTTAAGATACAGTCTCACTTTGTCACCCCTGGTAGAATGCTGTGGTGTCACAGCTCACAGCAACCTCAAGCTCTTTGGTTCAAGTGATCTTCTTACCTCAACCTCCCTAGTAGCTAGGACTACCGGCACCTGCCATCATGTCCAGCTAGTTTTTTTTTCTTTTTCTTTTGAGAGACAAGGTCTCGTTCTTGCTCAGGCTGGTTCAACTCCTGACTCAAGCAATCCACCTGCCTTTGCCTCCTAGAGTGCTAGGATTACAGGCATGAGCCACATTGTGCAACCTTGTTATGCTGATCTTTCTTGCTCATCTTCCAGTTACATGGATTTTCTTTCCTTTTTTTTTTTTCCTGAGACAGTGATTCACTTTGTTGACCTTGGTAGAGTGCTGTGCTGTCACAGCTCACAGCAGCCTCCAACTCTTGGGCTTAAGCGATTGTTCTGCCTCAGCCTCCCAAATAGCTGGGACTACAGGTGCCCACCACAATGCCTGGCTATTTTTTTTATTGTAGTTTTCATTGTTCTTTGGCAGGCCCAGGCTGGTTTCGAACCCACCAGCTCCAGTGTATGTGGCTGGCACCCTAGCCACTGAGCTACAGGAGCTGAGCCAGTTACATGGATTTTCTTGACTGTCTTTTGAGAGCTGAAATAATAGTACAGCCTTTGTGTAATAATGTTGATTGTCAGTTTGGGGGTTGATCTTTTTTTTTTTTTTTTTTATAGAGACAGAGTCTCACTTTATAGCCCTCGGTAGAGTGCCGTGGCATCACACAGCTCACAGCAACCTCCAACTCCTGGGCTCCAGTGATTCTCCTGCCTCAGCCTCCCGAGTAGCTGGGACCACAGGTGCCCGCCACAACGCCCGGCTATTTTTTGGTTGCAGTTCAGCCGGGGCCGGGTTTGGGTTTGAACCCACCACCCTCGGTATATGGAGCCGGCGCCTTACCGACTGAGCCACAGGCGCCGCCCTTGGGGGTTGATCTTATGCTGCTGGAAGGGCAGTGGAGCTTTGCCAGCAATATGGGCCGAACTTAGGCAAAACTGAGAGTAACTAAGATCAGCTTGGACCCTTGCCCCTGAAAACAGCTGACAGGCATTGCCTGTTGCTGTTCTTGGCTGTGAGTAAGAATAGGGCAACATTGCCAGGGAGTATACGCCACAACGTGGGGCTTTATTCTTCTGATTTAACAGTTGTTAGCATTAGCGCTCAGGGAAATTCAGGACGAGCTCTTTCTGTTACTTTAGGGTTGACCTGAAGGGCAAGGGGGTTTTGTCCAGCTGAGGACAAACTGAAGTCATTTGTTCATTCATGTGCCAGTGACCCTTTGTTCATTCATATGCCGATGTCCCTGTACTCAGGAATAGTTGTTATAAGGATGGCAAGATGGAGGCCTTCAGGATTTATGATGATACTGAACGGCCATCCTCTAGAACTCCTTCAAACCTTTGCAGAGTCCCATGGGCTACACTTACCCTGAGTTTTGGGCTTCTTTGTTTTTATCATTGAGGATATTCCGTAGGTTTTCTCAAAATAAACAGTTAGCACTAGGTCCAAATTTATAATAGTTAATGTGACATTCTTAGCTATTGTGTTATTCATTAGTCAGTGAATAAAGCAATAGCTACGAATGTCGCATCAACTATTTATTTATTTATTTATTTGAGAGAGTCTCACTTTGTCACCCTCTGAAGAGTGCTGTGGCATCATAGCTCACAGCAACCTCAAACTCCTGGGCTCAAGTGATCTTCCTGCCTCAGGCTCCCAACTAGCTGGGACTGTAGGCACCTGCCATAATACCAGCTACTTTTTTCTATCTTTCATTTATTTATTTATTTTAGTAGAGATGGGGGTCTCACTCTTGCTCAGGCTGGTCTTGAACTCCTGAGCTCAAGCAATCCACCTGCCTCCGCCTTCCAGAATGCTAAGATTACAGGCATGAGCCCCTGCACCTGGCCTACTTCTGCTTTTTGTTGGAAAGCATTTGAATATTTGGTTGCAGCAGGGAAATCTGCAGTTTCAATTGATCCTCTAGGTGGGTATCAGTCATTTGTGACTGCAAGGGTATCTTGATTTGAGTTAGGTTGGTGAATGTAGATTCACAGCAATAAGTGGTTGAAAAGCAAGAAAGCATTTTTCAAGCATGTTGCCAAAGGTGTGGGTAGTCTACTGCATTTTTCCACATTTCTACATTTAACTTTACACAGTATTTGAAGTGGATTTTTTTTTTTTTTTTTTGAGAAAGAGCCTCAAGCTGTCATCCTGGGTAGAGTGCCGTAGCGTCACAGCTCACAGCAACCTCCAACTCCTGGGCTCAAGCGATTCTCCTGCCTCTGCCTCCCAAGTAGCTGGGACTACAGGTGCCCCCCACAATGCCTGGCTACTTTTTTTGTTGTTGTTGTTGCAACTGTCATTGTTATTTGGTGGGCCCGGGCTGGATTTGAACCCGCCAGCTCAGGTGTATGTGGCTGGCGCCTTAGCTGCTTGAGTCACAGGTGCCGAGCCTGAAGTGGATTTTTTATGGATAACATATAATTGAGTCTTGTCCTATATGATAATCTTTGCCTTTTAGTGTAATGAAATTTATATTCAATAAAAATATCCACATTTCAATGAGATCTTTCTTAGCATCCAATGGTGACTTTAAAATGTCAGCTAATAAGAGCTCAATCCATTCTATATGTAGTTCTTTAGGTACCTTGGTGATATCAACTAGACCAGGCTGAAATGCTAGTTTGAATGGGATGTCATGATTCGGAAAGTCAGTGAACCTTTCATTGTATTCTCCAATTAATAGTTCGATGACAGCTGTCTATTTTTTCTTTTTTGCAGTTTTTGGCCGAGGCTGGGTTTGAACCTGCCACTTCCAGCCTATGGGGCCGGTGCCCTACCCCTTTGAGCCACAGGCACCGCCCTGCTGTCTGTTTTTCAAATGACTCACTTATATCATCCTGCTCATCAATGACCTTTGCTAACCTGGGAAAATCTTCATCTGAAATGTCCTTTTGAACAAGAAGTGTTTCGAAAAGATAGCTCTTTTTCAAAATGCTTTGATTTTTTTGTCACATATATTATAGACTTAGTTTTACCTTGCAACGAAATAGTCATTTTGATTTGAAAAAACATCACACAGGGGTGGTGCCTGTGGCTCAAAGAGGTAGGGCACAGGTCCCATATGCTGGAGGTGGCAGGTTCAAACCCAGTCCTGGCCAAAAAACACACAAAAAAAAAAAAGAAAGAAAGAAAGAAAAAACATCACACAGAAATGCTGCCTTCCTATAGAAATCTTTCAATAATTTACATTGCTGATTCTGTTCTTCATAAAGTTTAACTATCTGTTCTCAGAGATAGTTAAAACTAATTTTGGCTAACACTGGTCCCTGTAACAGTCAATGCACTTTAGAATGTTAGGGCAAGGTCACACTGAATACCTCATTTAACTTTAGAATGTTATGAAACTGGAAACTTAATGATGCCAAGTGGCATTTGCATGAATATAGTTAACAATACTTATAACCTGTTGCACAGTGTCACTGTGCTACCGCTGCAAGATACAATGAAAAGCTGATGCAAGATACAATGAAAAGCAAGGTACAAGAGCACCTGGATCAGTTAATACTCTTTTATCTGTGCAATAAGCCCTTCATGTTTTCCTGTCACAAAAGGTGCATCCTCTGTGCACATACTCACTAAATTCACCACGTTCAGTCCAACTTCATGACATTTACCTTGAAAGTTGTTGAAGATAACCTATTCCCTGTGTTCTGTTCGCAAGAGAGCCCAAAGCGAGTACTCTTCTTAGCAAAGATCTTTTTTTGAGACAAATTCTCAAGCTGTCGCCCTAGGTAGAGTGCTATGGCGTCATAGCTCACAGCAACCTCCAAGTCTTGGGCTCAAGTGATCCTCTTGCCTCAGTTGTTCTATTTTTTAGTAGAGACGGGGTCTCACTTTTGCTCAGGCTGGTCTTGAACTTATGAGCTCAAGCAATCCACCTGCCTCAGCTTCCTGGAGTGCTAGCGCCTGGCCCTTAGCAAAGATCTTATGTTGTGACTGAAATAAAGTAGAAAGCCTGTGCTGAGTCAATAGTATCAGTCGATTCATCTGAAGACATTGACTAATTTATTTTTTCCTTTTGAAGTCTTTCGTGAAGTTGTTCTGTTCAACTACAGGTAATTTCGTGCTGCTGATCTCCTTGAAAGAGGCACTTTTATGTACTTTGAAATGTTATCTGAGTTTAAGCATTCCACGGCTTCTATACATTCTTTTATAAATTTATAAATTTCCGCAGCACTGAATGCTTTCCCTTTTCTCTTGAGTATGTAAGTTACTTTATAAGTTGCTTCAGTGGCATTATTGGTGTGGTAGTGGCACCAGTCAAGCGGGGAAAGTTAGAACTAAATCATAAGCATAGCAGCTGTCAATTTAGACTTTATGGCTTACAAATGTTCTAATTGTTCCAGTCAATCTGGGAGGATTATTTCACTGAAACTTAATTTATTCTTTGGTACTTTTAATATGTTTATTTTAAAAATACAATAAAGGGGCTGGGTACGGTAGCTCTCGCTTGTAATCCTAGCACTTTGAGAGACTGAGGAAGGAGGACGGCGTAAGCTCAGGAGTTTGAGCAGCCTGAGCAAGAGTAAGACCCCATCTCTAAAAATCAAAAGATAAAATAAAATAATAAAATAAACATATAAAAGATGAACAAAACTGTATTAGTAAAAATAATTTAAAATATTTTTTCTGCATTGGTGGCTTGTGCCTGTAATCCTAGCACTCTGAGAGGCTGAAGTGGGTGGATTGTCTGAGCTCACATGTTCGAGACCAGCCTGAGCCAGAGGGAGACCCCCACCTCTACCAATAGCCAGGCATTGTGGCAGGTGCCTATAGTCCCAGCTACTTGGGATGCTAAGACAAGAGAATTGCTTGAACCTAAGAGTTTAAGGTTGCTGTGAGCTATGACAACACAGCTCTCTACCAAGGAACAAAGTGAGAGACACTGTCTCCAAAAAAAAAAAAAAAAAATTGGGGGGTGGCACCTGTGGCTCAAAGGAGTAGGGCGCTGGCCCCATATGCTGGAGGTGACGGGTTCAAACCCAGCCCCAGCCAAAAAAAAAATTTTTTTTTTCTGTAAAATTTCGGTTCAGTCAAAGGCTGCACTGAATGACCTAAAAGCCCACATTTGGCCTTAAGGCTACAGGTTCCCCACCTCTGATCAAGTCTTTCTCCTATGTTTTCTCCAGTATGGTTAAGACAGGCAATAATTTCCAGAAAGAAATTGCTGAATGCTCTGGGGGAAAAGAGATGAATTAAACAAGAATAAAAGAAGCCTAATGTCACTTCATTCAACAAATGTGCATTGAATATCTATTACATGCCAGACACAAACTATGAATAAAACTTTAGAAAAAGCTTGTAGTTTGTTTTTTTTTTTTTGAGACAGAGTCTCACTATGCTGCCCTCAGTAGAGTGTGGTGGCATCACAGCTCATAGCAACCTCAAACTCTTGGGAGAAAACTTATAGTTTTAATGTCTTTTGTCTGATTAAAAAAGGTGAAAACAACTTGCAAGATATAAGGAGATACAAAGGAAAAATATTTTGTTTTAAATTGGCTCGGCACCTGTGGCTCAAGCAGCTAAGGCGCCAGCCACATACACCTGAGCTGGCGGGTTGGAATCCAGTCCGGGCCTGCCAAACAACAATGACGGCTGCAACCAAAAAATAGCCAGGCGTTGTGGCGGCTGCCTGTAATCCCAGCTACTTGGGAGGCGGAGGCAGGAGAATTGCTTGAGCCCAGGAGTTGGAGGTTGCTGTGAGCTGTGATGTCACAGCACTCTACCCAGGGGGACAGCTTGAGGCTCTGTCTCAAAAAAAAAAAAAAAAAATCACCTATGTCAAATATAGAGGGGACACAAAAGAAAATTTGAAAAGTATCACCTGTGGTCCTTGTTATCATGAAGCATCCACTTTGCACAATGGTACTTGGGAAGTTAGACAGTAAACAAATAGCTGGGGCTGTGTGGAGAAAGCATGATAAGAGGATAAGGGTGAGAGGGAAGGTGCACCAGACGGAGGAAGACTGTGGGCCTTATATTTCTTTTTGGTCCCAAAAGCCTGGCCCAACTTTGCAAGTACCTGACTTGCCAGGTTTCAACACTGCCCCACAAATAATCCTCTACACACAGAAGCTAGTTTCCTGGACAACTTGGGTCCTTGTAGCTAAGGACCAGTGTCTCTGGGTGGTTGACCTGTCTAGCAAGTCTCAGTTCCACTTTCTGGTCTAAGAGCCTGTAAGAGGTTTAAGAAAGAAAGGCTGGTGTAACAAATCACCACAAGTGGCTCAGAAACATCAGAAATTTGTTCTTTTGGTTCTGGAGGCTCAAAGTCTGAAATCACAGGGTCAGAAGGCAAGGCCTTTCTTCTTCCAAAGCCTCCAAGGGCAAGTGCTGCCTTGCCTCTTCTGGCTTCTGATAGCCCCACCTGTTCCGTGCCTCCCCTGACATAGCCATCGTCTTGTGATCCCCGTCTTCCCTTTGCGTTGGATTAGAACCCATCCTATTCCAGCATGACAACTGACCTAATTATACTTGCAATGACTCTTTTCCCAAATAAGGTCACAGTCTGAGGTAATGGGGGAAGGTCAGGATTTCAACATATCTTTTTGGAGAATACAATTCAATCCACGACAGCGACCAAGAATCCCAGATCAAAGGCTGGGGCTGATTGATATGATGACTAAATAAGCACAGATACTTAGGATATCTTGATACCTCCATTTGAAGCTAACTATATGACAATATTTCAGTTGTATAAAAAGCACGATATTCCTACAATATGAATGGCACCCATTCTGTAACGGGGTTTCATTAGGACCCTGAAAATAGGATTTAGCCTAGTAAATAGGTTAAATCCTTGGTTTATTGCTAACTATATATTGTTTGGTAATAACAAGGGGACACAGATTTGAAGAAACTAGGTATATCTGTTTAATATTTGTCAATTTGGAGTGATTTAGAATAGTTGTTGCTTCTTGAGTATTTGCTAAGTGCCAAGTACTGTTTTAAGTGTTTTACGGGTGTTAATTCATTTAATTCTCACAATAATCCTATTGTCTTTTTTTTTTTTTGAGGCAGAGCCTCAAGCTGTTGCCCTCGGTAGAGTGCTGTGGCATCACAGCTCACAGCAACCTCCAACTCCTGGGCTCAAGTGATTCTCCTGCCTCCACCTCCCAAGTAGCTGAGACTACAGGCACCTACCACAACACCTGGCTATTTTTTGGTTGCAGCCATCATTGTTTGGCGGGTCCGGGCTGGACTCGAACCCGCCAGCTCAGGTTTTATGTGGCTGGTGCCTTAACCGCTTGAGCCACAGGTGCCGAGCCAATCCCTATTGTCTTCTTAAGTTTTGCAAATGAGGAAACTGAGACTTAGAATGGATGAGTGACTTGCTAAAGCTACTCAACTAGGAAGAGACAAAACTAGGAGAGCAATAAAATGTGGCTAAACTTTATGAATCCCTGTAATTTTTAAGTTTCTGTACTGGGTACATTACTTTTAAAGGATTATGTATAATCACAAAAGGATGGTAAATCTGAGTCTCTGCAACAATTTTTTTTTTTTTTGAGACAAGCCATCGCCCTGTCATTGTTCTTTGGCAGGCCTGGGCTGGATTCGAACCCACCAGCTCCGGTGTATGTGGCTGGTGCCCTAGCTGCTGAACTACAGGCGCCGAGCCCACTGTAAATAATTTTTTTTTAAATTACTAGAACTCTTTCCTGACTAATTATTCTAGTTTTACAAAGCCAGGTGGGGTCCCTTTAGTTACAAAGGCACATGTGCTTCCCAGCATTCCTCTCAGGGCCAGAGTAGAAGTTCAGATCTCTTAAATCTCTGAGCAGTGCTTAAATCCCAGTCCTCTGCCTCTCCCTTTGTCCTCAGCTTTAATTGTCGGAGTTGTAGCACTCGCTACCTCTGACTCAGTGCAGGCATGGGGACCAGCCACAGGAACTCAGCAGCTGAAGGTGAGCAAGCCTTTGGGCTCTGAGATGCTTTTAGGAGATCTGGGATGGCAGCTTGTAAGGTTCTCATGTCCGCTGGATAGTGGGATCCAAGAGAAGAGCTCTGGCCTGCAATACCAAGGGCTGGGGTGTGGCTGGTAGCCACTGGCTGACTGAACTGCTGCTTGTAGAGGTAGGGGAACTGGGTCTGATAATTCTCTTAAGAGCTGTTCTGAGGAGTTTCCCTGACATGTCTGGGGTAAGAGTGGGGACAAAAAGGCAGGCAAGATGCCTTTTAATTTAACTTTTTTTTTGAGACAGAGCCTCAAGCTGTCACCCTGGGTAGAGTGCTGTAGCATCACAGCTCACAGCAACCTTCAACTCCTGGGCTCAAGCGATTCTCCTGCCTCTGCCTCCCAAGTAGCTGGGACTACAGGCGCCCGCCACAACGCCCGGCTATTTTTTTTTTTTGCCGCTGTTGTTTTAGCTGGCCCAGGCTGGGTATATATGGCCGGTGCCCTACTGACTCAGCTATGGGCGCCACCGATTTTTTTTTTTTTTCTGACACAGAATCTCACCCTGTTACCTAGGCTAGAGTGCTGTGGTGTCAGCCCAGCTCATAACAAACTTAAATTCCTGGTTTGAAGCAATCTTCCGGCCTCAACTTCCCAAGCAGCTGGGACTACAGGAGGCTGCCACAATACCTGGCTAAGTTTTTTTTTTTTTTTTTTGGCCAGGGCTGGGTTTGAACCTACCACCTCCAGCATACGGGACTGGCACCCTACTCCTTGAGCCACAGGCGCCGCCATACCTGGCTAAGTTTTTCTATTTTTAGAAGAGATGAGGTCTGGTTCTTGCTCTGAAACTCTTGAGCTTCAGAGATCCTCCTGCCTCGGCCTTCCCAGAGTACTAGGATTACAGGCCTGAGCCACCTGCCTGCCTTAGCAATTATTTTTAAACCATTCAAGAGCCCATTCTAGTTACCTATTCAAGTCTTGTCTGTGTTAATAAGCTCACACCAACTTTGCCTTTCTCCTAAAAGACCCTAGATAGTAAAACTTAAGCAAAAAGCAGGAGGTGATCAGATAAAAGTGGGGAACCGGATTCTCCTTTTAATCCAAAGAGTCTTTCATGAGTTACATCAATTCACCCATTTGGCTTCTGGTAATTGAAACTTAGTCTATGACTTTAGTGTACTAAGATTTTATTTTGTAAAATGAGTAACACAGCCCCTTTAAAAGTAAATATTCTTTTGTAGCGTAAGATAAAGTAAGAAATATTATTTAAGCAGTAACTTTCTGAAGCTGAATTAATTCCCTATAGATTTGATTGATATAAAAAATCACTTTTGGGGCAGTGCCTGTGGCTCAAAGGAGTAGAGCGCAGGCCCCATATGCCGGAGGTGACGGGTTCAAACCCAGCCCCAGCCAAAAACTGCAAAAAAAAAAAAAAAGTTACTTTTTTTCTTTGAGACAGAGTCTCACTCTGTTACCCAGGCTGGAGTGCAGTGGCATCTACCTAGCTCACAGCAACCTCAAACTTCTGGGTTCAAGCAACCCTCCTACCTCAGCCTCCCAAGTAGCTAAAACTACAGGTGCCTGCCATAACACAGGATAATTTTTCTACTTTTAGTGGAGATGGAATTTGGTTCTTGCTCAAGCTGGTTTCGAATTCTTTTTTTTTTTTTTTGTAGAGACAGAGTTTCACTTTATTGCCCTCGGTAGAGTGCCCTGGTGTCACACAGCTCACAGCAACCTCCAACTCCTGGGCTTAGGCGATTCTCCTGCCTCAGCCTCCCGAGTAGCTGGGACTACAGGCGCCCGCCACAACGCCCGGCTATTTTTTTGTTGCAGTTTGGCCGGGGCTGGGTTTGAACCCGCCACCCTCGGTATATGGGGCTGGCGCCCTGCTCACTGAGCCACAGGCGCCGCCCTGGTTTCGAATTCTTAAGCTCCAGTGATCCTCCTGCCTCAGCCTCCCGGAATGCTAGGATTACAGGCGTGACCCATTCCACTTGGCCAAAATGTCACTTTTATACATATATTTAAAGACATATACATACTAATATACAATTATTAGTAGGCAATTGATGCTTATGTTATATAACAATGTAGTAGTTAGTCTTTCACCATTTGTTTGCAACGTGAAAAAAGTAATGTATCAAAAATTCACACTAGGCTGGGCAAGGTAACTCACGCCTATAATCCTAGCACTCTGGGAGGCCAAGGTAGGTGGATCGCCTGAGCTCAGGAGTTCAAGGCTAGCCTGAGGAAGAGGGAGACCCCATCTCTAAAAACAGCTGGGCATTGTGGCAGGCATCTGTAGCCCCAGCTACTTGGGAGGCTGAGGCAAGAGGATCACTTGAGTCCAAGAGTTTGAGGTTACTGTGAGCTGTATCTACCAAGGGCAACAAAGTAAGACTCTGTCTCAAAACAAAAACAAAAATTCACACAGACCACAAACTCACTAGCAAGAAGACATGGAGACACAGAGAAGTAAGGGACTATTAAGGAGGTGGCAAAGATCAGTTACTGTAGGGGAGCTGTAAGAATAAGAATATTCAGCTCAGTCAGGGTAGAAAGCCCATGTTCAAGCGACAGCTCTTGAAGAGACATCAGTCTCACTGGCTCAAACACAACTGGATTGAGCCGGAGCTCAAAATTCTACCTTCCTGGGTGGCGGCTGTGGCTCAGTCGGTAAGGCGCCGGCTCCATATACCGAGGGTGGCGGGTTCAAACCCAGCCCTGGCTAAACTGCAACCAAAAAATAGTTGGGCGTTGTGGTGGGCGCCTGTAGTCCCAGCTACTCGGGAGGCTGAGGCAAGAGAATTGCTTAAGCCCAGGAGTTGGAGGTTGCTGTGAGCTGTGTGAGGCCACAGCACTCTACCAAGGGCCATAAAGTGAGACTCTGTCTCTACAAAAAAAAAAAAAAATTCTGGGCGGCACCTGTGGCTCAGTGAGTAGGGCGCTGGCCCTATATGCCAAGGGTGGCGGGTTCAAACCCAGCCCCGGCCAAACTGCAACAAAAAATAGCCGGGCATTGTGGCAGGTGTCTGTAGTCCCAGCTGCTTGGGAGGCTGAGGCAAGAGAATCGCGTAAGCCCAAGAGTTAGAGGTTGCTGTGAGCTGTGTGACGCCATGGCACTCTACCCGAGGGTGGTACAGTGAGACTCTGTCTCTACAAAAAAAAAAAAAGAAAGAAAGAAAAAAAAATTCTACCTTCCTCTCATAGAATTAATTTAAAGAAAATACCATAATATGTTATTCCTATTTTCATGTTTACTAGCAGGGTCTTTCTGCTTCATTACTCCTACCTTTAATTATTTTTTTGAGTTCTGAAGGTTTTACCATTAGGAAAATTTTGCCTATAGTTACTGTTTCCCTAAATACTCTGCAAAAATTCTTGAACATGTCCTCAAAGCTGCTGACAGTGGGCGGTGCCTGTGGCTCAAAGGAGTAGGGCACTGACCCCACATGCCAGAGGTGGTGGGTTCAAACCCAGCCCAGGCCAAAAACTGCAAAAAAAAAAAAAAAAAAAAACAGCTGCTGACAGTGAAGGAATAAAACTAATATTATTATTGAATGCCTACTAGAGATATGGCACTATTCTAGGTGTTTTATATAGAGTATGTGATTTATTTTTTGTTTGTTTTTAGAGACAGAGTCTCACTTTATCGTCCTCGGTAGGGTGCCGTGGTGTCACAGCTCACAGCAAACTCCAACTCCTGGGCTTAGGTGATTCTCTTGCCTCAGCCTCCCAAGTAGCTGGGACTACAGGCACCCACCACAACGCTCGGCTATTTTTTTGTTGCTGTTTGGCCGGGACCGGGTTTGAACCCGCCACCCTTGGTATATGGGGCCAGTGCCCTACTCACTGAACCACAGGTGCCACCCACGGGTATGTGATTTAGTTTTCATAACAGCTCTATGAGTTGTGAATAGGTTCTGCTATTATTCCACTATTATTCCAATTTATGATAAGGAAACATTGATAGATGTTTAGAGTCATCAGAGTAGGGAAGTAAACGGCAGGGTATAAAACCCTCAGCCTCTTGTCTTCTATGATCCTGTTGCTGGTTTTATATTTGCTGGAAAAGTTCACTACTAGTGCAAAATTGTGCAACTCAGAAAGACATAGACAACAAACTATTTATTTTACACCTCGCATGCCAGGCACTTTATATGCATCATCGTTAATTTAGTCCCTATAATAGCAGCCCTTTGCAGTTGGCATTATTTTCTCATTTTATTGCTAAGGATCCAAATGTAAATCAATGCATTGCTTCCTTCCCTGAGAAATTCTTACTTTGAAAAACAAGTCAGCCAAACTAAACAATGCACTTAGTGATATAAGTGAGTTACTTTCTGGTACAAGCTTCTTACCTCTTTGCAGTCCTGTCCAGACAGTTTAGAGACCATGCTTGGAGTGGCACTGGTTTAGAAAATGTCAAGTACATCAATTATCACATGGAGGTAATGAGTGGTGGAGAAAGAATTCCAACCCAGGTTAGACTGGGCTTTTCCCCAATATTGCACTATCTTCTTAGTATTCAAGGAGTGAGATGATGGCCTCAGCAAACAACTCTGCAAAATTTTCTCTCTCCACAGGGCTCTCCCTCCCATTCTTTGCAATAATTTCCCAGTACATAAGTTATATTAGAAAAACAATGACTACTGTAAGTGTTCTATTAGAATTTTAGAAGACAGGCCTGGTGCAGTGGTTCACACCTGTAATCCTAGCACTCTGGGAGGCTGAGATGGGTGGATTGTTTGACCTCCAGAGTTTGAGACCAGCCTGAGCAAGAAGTACCCTGTCTCTAAAAATAACTGGGTATTGTGGTAGGGGCCTGTAGTCACAGCTACTTGGGAGGCTGAGGCAAGAGGATCATTGGAGCCCAAGAGTTTGAGGTTGCTGTGAGCTGTAACGCCATAGCACTTTACTGAGGATGACAAAGTAAGACTGTCTCAAAAATAAATAAATAATAAAAGAATTCTAGAAGACTGTGATATTGATACATGGTAATTCACTAAGGTGAAAGTAAGAAATTAAAATATTGTCCTCCGAAAATAAAACAAATGAAGCCTGCACATATCATGGATACCCCTGACCATCAGTAGGCGTGAATCCAGAAACTGCACGAATAAATGTGTGGTTAAGAAGTGTGGAAACGGGCGGCGCCTGTGGCTCAGTCGGTAGGGCGCTGGCCCCATATGCCGAGGGTGGCGGGTTCAAACCCGGCCCCGGCCAAACTGCAACAAAAAATAGCCGGGCGTTGTGGCGGGCGCCTGTAGTCCCAGCTGCTCGGGAGGCTGAGGCAAGAGAATCGCTTAAGCCCAGGAGTTGGAGGTTGCTGTGAGCTGTGTGAGGCCACGGCACTCTACCGAGGGCCATAAAGTGAGACTCTGTCTCTACAAAAAAAAAAAAAAAAAAGAAGTGTGGAAACACCCAATACACTACCTACAGTGACCTGGCCACAACCCCAGGGAGACAGGCTTGGTTGTCATTTCAAAGCCCCAGTCTGCTGTTTTGTGCCCTGCATGGGTTGACTCTGTGCTTAGAATGGCAGTGATCGGCCTAGTGTGGGAAAGGAAGTCAGACACCCAGACTTGGCCGTGTTCATCCAGCGCAGATTGTTCTCAGTTGAGAGGCAATTGTGAGTCATCAGGCATTCCAGAATTCAGTGAAATATCTCTCAAAACTATCCCCTCAAGCCTGGAACGGTGGCACATGTCCGCAGTCTCAGGCACTCAAGAGGCTGAGGTGGAAGGATGGCTTGAGCCCAGGAGTTTTTTTGTTTTGTTTGTTTTGGCCGGGGCTAAAAACCGGGGCTAAAAAAAAAAAAAAAGAATGAGGAATCAGATGGCATGAAAGTCGAGAAAATTTAAAAAAATAAAATAAAATAAGGCTTGGTGACTGTAAAATAAATAAAAAATAAAATTAACAAAATAAAAATTTTAAATGTTGAGAAAATAGTAGCCTGTTTGTATTGCTCATTCACTTCCAAAACTAATGAATATGATGTCAAAAATGGCATAAATTAAACACTTTGCAGCCTTTTCCTATCCTTAAATTTGATATTTTCAGTGTAGAATCTGTGTAAGTAAAAGTTAAAAAAAAAAAAAAGAGGGCGGCGCCTGTGGCTCAAGGAGTAGGGCGCCGGTCCCATATGCCGGAGGTGGTGGGTTCAAACGCAGCCCAGGCCAAAAACCACAAAAAAAAAAAGAATTGAGAAAAGAGGTTGGGCATGTTGGCTCAAACCTATAAACTCAGTACTTTGCGAAGCTGAGGTAGGAGGATCACTTTGAGGCCAGATGTTCAAGATCAGTCTGGGCAATATCATGAGATGCCATTTTTTTAAAAAAAATTTTAAAAATGAGTCAAGCATAGTGGTGCCTAGCTACTCATGAGGCTGAGGCAGGAGGATTGCTTGAGTGCTGGAGTTTGAACTTGCACTGAGCTATGATTATGCTACTGCACTCTAGCCTGGGCAACCGAGCAAGATTTTGTCTCCAAAAAAAAATTATCATCATCATCATCATAAGATACAAAAGAAAATTGAGAAAATAATAGGAACCACATGGTTCAGAAAAGTGGCAAAAGGCAAGAATAAGCAAAGGCTTTGGAAAAGAATGAAAGTAAAACAATGTTGGAGGGTGACGGGGAAATTTTTACGGTGTAGATGGGAGACACTGTCACATAGTGATAGGAGGGCCCAGGAAAAATCAGAAGTACCCAAGATGGTCAGTGTTAAGAAACCGAGGCTAGGTAGTGCCTATGGCTCAAAGGGTTGGGCACTGACCCCATATGCTGGAGGTAGTGGGTTCAAGCCCGGCCCCGGCCAAAAACTGAAAAAAAAAAAAAAATAAATAAATATATAAAGAAAAGTTAGTTTTGGGTGGCTCCTGTGGCTCAAAGGGGTGGGGCGCCATCCCCATATGCTGGAGGTGGCGGGTTCAAACCCAGCCCTGGCCAAAAACTGCAAAAAAAAAAAAAAAAAGAAACCGAGGCTAAGGAGTGGGGATTAGGAAGGTAAAAGGCTGAAATTCAGTGACATGAGGATAATGGCTCACAGGCATGAAGGGGTTAGCATTTTCTTTCTTTCTTTTTTTTTTTTTGAGACAGAGTCTCAGTATGTCGCCCTCCGTAGAGTGCTGTACTGTCACAGCTCACAGCAACCTGCAACTCCTGGGATTAGGCAATTCTCTTGCTGGGACTACAGGTGCCCACCACAGAGCCCGGCTACTTTTTGTTGCAGTTTGGCTGGGGCTGGGTTCAAACCCATCACCTTTGTTTTTTTGTTTTTTTTTTTTTTAGAGACCAGAGTCTTATTTTGTCGCCCTCGGCAGAGTGCCTTGGCGTCACAGCTCACAGCAACCTCCAGCTTTGGGCATAGGTGATTCTTTTGCCTCAGCCTCCCAATAGCTGGGACTACAGGCGCTCATCACAACACCTGGCTATTTTTTTGTTGCAATTTGGCCGGGGCCAGGTTTGAACCTGCCACCCTCAGCATATGGGACTGGCACCCTACTCACTGAGCCACAGGAGCCACCCCCACCACCCTTAGTATATGGGGTCTGCGCCTTACCCACTGAGCCCAGGTGCTGCCCAGAAAAAGAATACCTACCTATATTCTAATGATTTTGTTGAGTGTTGAGAAAAATAGATGAGAAACGGATTTTTTTTGTCCTAACAAAGCTCATAACGTACTTTATAAAAAGTATTAATAGAATACACATGCTGTGGCTGGGCGTGGTGGCTCACGCCTATAGTCCCAGCGCTGTGGGAGGCCGAGGTGGGTAGATTGCCTGAGCTCAAAGGTTCGAGACCAGTATGAGCAGTGAGCCAGAGTAAGACCCCGTCTCTACTAACATCAAAGAACTGGATATTGTGGTGGGCGTCTGTAATCCCAGCTACTGGGGAGGCAACGGGAAAGAGCATCACCAGGGCGGCACCTGTGGCTCAGTGAGTAGGGCGCCGGCCCCATATACCGAGGGTGGTGGGTTCAAACCCAGCCCCGGCCGAACTGCAACAACAACAACAAAAAAAATAGCTGGGCGTTGTGGCGGGCGCCTGTAGTCCCAGCTACTCGGGAGGCTGAGGCAGGAGAATCACATAAGCCCAAGAGCTGGAGGTTGCTGTGAGGGCAGTAAAGTGAGACTCTGTCTCTACCAAAAAAAAAGAAAAAAAAGAAAGAGCATCACCAGAGGAAGAAGAAAATGAATAAAAAAAAAAAAAAAAAAGAAGAGGGCGGCACCTGTGGCTCAAGGAGTAGGGTGCTGGTCCCATATGCCGGAGGTGGCAAGTTCAAACCCAGCCCTGGCCAAAAAAAAAAAAAAAAAAAAAAAAAGAAGAAGAAAATGTATTTAAAAAAAAATGAAGAAGAATGAACAAGCAAGCTGAAATTAAAAATAAAATTTTTTTTTCTAAATAAAAAAGAAAGAATACACATGCTGTAATGGATCCTTTTCCCTTTTCTATTGAAGGCAACTTTCTTTGTCTGGAGTGTCCCTTCCATGAACTTGGTGCCAACACATCAGGTAATAGCAGCAATTATAGAGTAAGATTTTTTCCCCCCGGTTCATTAAGCTGGAAATGTTACATTTCTCTTTCATATCTAAACTGTGTTTTGTTTCCTGTCTAATTATCCATGTTGATGTTTTAAAGTGGGCAGAAGAATAGATTTTATTTATTTTGTTTGCAAATCTATCATAAGGGTAATTTCTTCTCGAGTAGAAAATGAGACATAGGACTTAGGAACCCTGGTAGTTTTCTGTCTAGGTTTGCCAAAAACTAAATATGAGTGATCAAACATCTTCTCATTGCAACGAGTTGGATTAGGTAATTTTTTTTTTTTTTTTTTAGAGACAGAGTCTCACTTTATGGCCCTCGGTAGAGTGCCGTGGCATCACACAGCTCACAGCAACCTCCAACTCCTGGGCTTAAGCGATTCTCTTGCCTCAGCCTCCCGAGTAGCTGAGACTACAGGCGCCCGCCACAACGCCCGGCTATTTTTTGGTTGCAGTTCAGCCGGGGCCAGGGTTGAACCCGTGACCCTCGGTATATGGGGCCGGCGCCTTACCGACTGAGCCACAGGTGCCGCCAGGATTAGGTAATTTTTAAGGGCCCTTCTTACTCTGATAATCTACATGAAGTGGACTAACATTCAAAAATCAATGACCAGCGGGCGGCGCCTGTGGCTCAGTGAGTAGGGCGCCGGCCCCATATACCGAGGGTAGTGGGTTCAAACCCAGCCCCGGCCAAACTGCAACAACAACAACAACAACAAAAAAAAAATAGCCGGGCGTTGTGGCGGGCGCCTGTAGTCCCAGCTGCTCGGGAGGCTGAGGCAAGAGAATTGCGTTAAGCCCAAGAGTTAGAGGTTGCTGTGAGCCGTGTGACGCCACGGCACTCTACCGAGGGCGGTACAGTGAGACTCTGTCTCTACAAAAAAAAAAAAAAAAAAAATCAATGACCAGCAACTTAAAAAAAAAAAAAATTCTACTATAGTGATGGAATATAGCCTTTTTTTTTGGCCAGGGCTGGGTTTGAACTTGCCACCTCCGGCATATGGGACCGGTATATGAGGCCGGTGCCCTACTCCTTGAGCCACAGGCACCACCCCTGGATTAAAATTTTAAATGCTTGAGGACTTAAAACACCAAAGTTAATATAGGATGTGTACATGCACTTGGATTATATATGTTCACTAGACAAAATCAGGCTGAGAATGCATCTAATAAACTTGGCACAAAACATTTGTTGAAATAGGTGACCTGTCTTCTCACTGGAACATGACTTGTCTTCATGGCCATTGCTTTCTACTGCACAGCCAAATTTTCTTACCCAGATTTCCTTACAGGCAGTGAAAGATTTACAACTCATGAGTATTATTTGCAACACCATTGACCAAAAGAAGCTTACAAGTGTAACTATCACATGGCCTCTGGAATCTAACTTAACAATGCTCTAAGGCTGGAGGCACCTGTAGCACAGTGGTTACAGCGCCAGCCACATACACCAAGGTTGGAGGGTTTGAACCCAGTCGGGGCCAGCTAAACAACAACCACTGCAACAAAAAATAGCCGGGTGTTGTGGCGGGTGTCTGTAGTCCCAGCTACTCGGGAGGCTGAGGCAAGAGAATTGCTTGAGCCTAAGAGTTTGAGGTTGCTGTGAACTGTGATGCCACAGCATTCTACCCAGGCGACATAGTGAGACTGTCTCAAAAAAAAAAAAAAAAAAGAAAAGAAAACAATGCTCTAAGGCAGTGGTTTTCTAAGTAGCAACGAAAATAATTTTATCGTGGGGGTCACCACAACATGAGGAACTGTATTAAAGGCTCGTAGCATTAGGAAGGTTGAGAACCACTGCTTTAAGGCAAGCACGATTCTTGTAAAGATTGAAAATAAAATGTGACACCATGTAAGTGCACAGCCTACAGAGGGAAGTGCAGTGCGGTCTGGGTCCTGTCACTATGTTTTGGTCAACAATGAACAGAAAATACAATGGAGGCCAGTGATGTAGCTATTGTAATGCCCTAGCACGATTACTTCATTTCTTTAGAAATTGAGTGCAGCCTAAGGGTACTGTGTTTGTGAAGTCTCCAGTAAGGCACAGTAATGTCCTAGGCCTTCACATTCACTCCCCAATTACTCACCCAGAGCCACTTCTAGTCCTGAAAGTTCCATTCATGGTAAGTGGCCTAGACAGGTGTACGATTTTATCTATTATACCCTATTTTTACTGTACTTTTCCTTGCTTGTATATGTTTAGATGCATAAATACTTTGTGTTACAATGGCCTAGTACAGTAACATGCTGTATAGGTTTGTAGCCTAGGAGGAATAGGCTGTGCCAAATAGCCTAAGAGTATAGCAGGCTATTCCATCTAGGTTCACGTGAGTACGTGCTGACGTTTGCACAACAGTGAAATTGTCTGACGACTCATTTCTCAGAGCACATCTTCTTTGCTGAGCAACATATGACTGTATTTCAAGATCTGTCACTAGTGATGGTCTTTCTGTTTAAGGGACAGAGAAATCAGGACCAGAAAGTTTTAGCTAGGATACATAAATTTTTGTTTTGTTTTTGTAGTGACAGAGTGTTACTCTATTGCCCTCAGTACAGTGCTGTGACGTCACACAGCTCACAGCAACCTCCAACTCCTGGGCTTAGGTGATTCTCCTGCCTCAACTTCCCAAGTAGGTGGGACTACACGCAGCTGCCACAACGCCTGGCTTTTTTTTTGTTGCAGTGTGGCCGGGGCCAGGTTTGAACCCGCCACCCTCGGTATATGTGGCTGGTTCCCTACCCACTGAGTCAAGGCGCTACCCAGGATACATAATTTTTTTTTTTTTTTGTGGTTTTTGGCTGGGGCTGGGTTTGAACACGCCACTTCCGGCATATGGGACCGGCGCCCTACCCCTTTGAACCACAGGAGCCATCCAGGATACCTAAATTTTTAAGAGTATCTCTGGGATGCTGGGTGTGGTGGTTCATGCTTGTAATCCCAGCATCTTGGGAGGCCAAGATAGGACAATTGGTTAAGGCCAGGAGCTAGAGGCCAGTGAGGGAACATAGAACCCTGTGTCTACCAAAAAACCAAAAATAATTAGTCCAGCATGGCAGTGCATGCCAGTAGTCTTAGGTACTTGGGAGGGTGAGGCAGGAGGATCCCTGGAGTCCAGAGTTCAGGGCTGCAGTGAGGTATGATCACATACAACTGCACTCCAGCCTGGGCAACACAGTGAGACTCTCAAAAAAAAAAAAAAAAAAAGTAACTTTAAGATGTGAAAGAAAGGAGAGGTAGAGGGAGGAAAAAAAATTAACAAGGAATTAATTGTGGTGCCATGTTTATGAGAAATATTATCAGGATTTGAAGAAAGAAATAAAAATTTGTAGTTTTGGGGGCTACCAAAAAGCATGACAAATAATTTAAAGACTATACTTTATACTGAAATATATTTAAAATTTTATGTAAAAATGTTTATTATTACTTTTCTTCTTTAAAACTTGTAGATTTGATTTAATGTTGAAAGGGGTGGCAGAATGTGCCACCCCAAAATATGCCACTTTGGCCTGAAGATTATTTTAAGCTAAAGGCATTTGAGAAACAGCAGATACAAGAGGGTCACTCTGTCCTCCCTGTACCAGAGGAAGTGATATTCTTGTCAACAGAGATGGGGAGTCAAGGCTGAGAAAAATTTGTACAAACAGACCTTGTTAAAGTAACTCTTATCTTCCTTTAGTTTTCCCATACACTTTAGTTACTTTTCCATGATCACCACTCTTTGTTGAATCTACTATATCAGCATTTAGGTTTGCCACTTCTTTGGGTCTTCATGTTCCTGGGGGGAACATGTAAAAATCTGTACCTTTTCTCTTATTAATCTCGCTTATGTCAATTGAATTCTCAAATCCAGCCAGGGACCCTACCAGGGGAGAGGTAAAGTTTTGCCTCCCTTACAATGTCTGTTTTTTTAAACAAAAGAAACAAAATCCATCCCAAAATATTGGTGGCAAATCATTTGACAATTCATGTCCCCACCCATAAAATGAGGTGTCTGGCTTAGAGTATCTCCACAGTCCCTTTTAATCTAATATTGTGTGTTTTGCCTGGAATGGTGAAATTGATTAAGTATTTACTCACTAAACAATTCTTTTCTTTCTTTTTTTTTTTTTTTGAGACAGAGTCTCACTTTAGTAGTAATGCCGTGGCATCACAGCTCACAGCAACCTCCAGTTCTTGGGCTTAGGTGATTCTCTTGCCTCAGCCTCCCAAGTAGCTGGGATTACAGGTGCCCGCCACAACACCTGGCTATTTTTTTGTTGTTGTTGCAGTTTGGCCGGGGCGGGGCTTGAACTTGCCACCCCCGGTATATGGGGCTGGAACCCTACTCACTGAGCCACAGGCGCCGCCCTAAACAATTATTTTCATACTTATTTATGTAGTAGCCACTATGTCATTACTATGGAAATGAAGTGGGGAACAAGAAAAAAATGATTTTTCATTGACCTAGTTTATTGTCAACTGGAGAAATCAACTGAGTGGGGGGGACTGAGTATTATAACAAATAATCTCCACAAAAAATGATGAAAATGTAGCTGTTAGGACAAAGGTAATTGTCTCTATGAGACAGACAAGCTCCGTTGCTGTTGTTATTAAAGAAAAGTAGTAAGGCTTTCCTATTTGTAAAACGAAATGGAGATCCAATTCAGAACACCTTTAAATTCTCTGAAATAAGATAGCTGTCAGTCACTCTCAGGATGCTGGGATAACATTAAAATATTTTCTCAAATAAAAAAATTCCAGGGTGGCGCCTGTGGCTCAGTCAGTAAGGCGCCGGCCCCATATACTGAGGGTGGCGGGTTCAAACCTGGCCCCGGCCAAACTGCAACCAAAAAATAGCTGGGTGTTGTGGCGGGCGCCTGTAGTCCCAGCTGCTCGGGAGGCTGAGGCAAGAGAATCGCTTAAGCCCAGGAGTTGGAGGTTGCTGTGAGCTGTGTGAGGCCACGGCACTCTACCGAGGGCCATAAAGTGAGACTCTGTCTCTACAAAAAAAAAAAAAAAACAAAAAATTCCAAATGGAAGCATGAAGATATGTTTTAGTTATAATTTTCTAGGCCTTTTATCAATATAACTTATGACAATATAGGTGAAAAGGGAATAAGGTTCTGAGCTAGATACATACTTCCCTTTAATTTTTCCAACTCTGTTGAGGAAACAGGCTCAAAAAAGTGAAGTAATCTAAATAAAGTCATATTTTGCTAAAGTGGTAAAAGGCATTAAAATCCAAGTTTGTCAGGATATAAATGATTACATTCTTGTCACTATACTTCTTCCAGTAAGGAACATTTTTGAAGCTGTGTTTACCAAAGTCTATTTTGTGGGACACTAAAGAGGCAAGATGTTCCACAAACATAAATAGATGTCATGGTCAAATAACTTTGGGAAAGCCAGGCCTATTAAAGGCAGGGAAGTATTACATTAAAAAAAAGTTCAATTTTATGTAACCACGCTTTTCCCCAAACTCATTTGAACATCAAACCCACATTTTTTTTCATTTAATTCTTGTCAACTTTTTGTTGTTGTTGTTGTTGTTGTTGCAGTTTTCAGCCAGGGCTGGGTTTGAACCTGCCATCTCCATCATATGGGGCGCTACTCCTTGAGCCACAGGCACCGCCCTCTTGTCAACATTTTATGAAACCAATTAAAATAATCTGGCATATGCTCAGTTAAATGACTGAAAGAAAAAAGGATTAAAACAGAGCTTTAAATTCAGTTTGCAAAGCAACTAAAATAAAATAGTTATCAGGTATGAGAGAAGCATTTTAAAAAGATACAGTCTGTCCTCCCAGTGTAGCTGGGAGATGGGGGTGGTGGGTGGATAAGAGTCAGAGGAAAAAAGGGAAATAATACATACAGCATATTTTCAGCACATGTTTTAAGCAATTCCTGTGGGCTGAAATTGAAGGAAAGATTTGGGAAAGAGAAGAAGTTAGAGTTGGCCCTGAGGGATGTTAAGATTTAGATGGGGAGAAGATGGCAGGAGACACTGAAAGGCAAAGCATGTCTGCAAGAGAGAAAAGAGAGGATTTTTAGGAACTAGGTAGGCAAATAAAATAGGACAGGTAGAGTTGGCTTGGATTATAGAAATCATGAGGGAAGGAAAAATCTGAAAAATCACGTAGAAAGTCAATTCATCTGGACAAGTGTGATTGAGAAAATTTTTGAATTTTACAACTGGAAGGGCTCCTGGAGCAAAACTGATAAATGTCTGTCTAACGAAATAGTCGATTCTCCAATGCAGTACCTCTTACCCTAAAGACCTGAGAACTAAAGCCCAGAGAGGTCCTAATGTCTGTCACACAGTTCACGAGAGCAGACCGGAGTTGATGACTCATGGCTTCTATCGAGAAATAAATTACTCACGGATTGAGCAAAACCGGTGCCAAAAAAAGGAAGTGTGGAATGTGGAGCAAGGCAAGGATATAAATCAGCACATCTGACAAAGGGATGGTTTCCGTTTGAAAAAGTCTATTTAAAATAATTAAGCGGGGCGGCGCCTGTGTCTCAGTGGGTAGGGCGCTGGCCCCACATACTGAGGGTGGCGGGTTCAAACAAAAAATAGCCAGGCGTTGTGGCCGGCACCTGTAGTCCCAGCTACTCGGGAGGCTGAGGCAAGAGAATCGCCTTAGCCCAGGTGTTGGAGGTTGCTCTGAGCTGTGTGATGCCACAGCACTCTGTCTCTACAAAAAATAAAAATAAAAATAAATAATAATAATAATAATAATAAAATAATTAAGCAACTGATTAATCCTACTGCAAAAGCGGTACTCTTGTGATTGTTTCCCTGCCACAGTTTAGCCCCATACCTATTGCAAACAATAATGATATATTTGGAGGTTGCTGCCAATAACAAAACAAAAATTATAGCAGAAAGAAAATTACATTTCTAAAAGGCAGCAATATCTCAGAAAGAATATGGGGCCAGGAACGATGGATCATTCTAGACTGTAGTTCCAACTACACAGAAGGCTGGGGTGGGGAGGATCCCTTGAAGCTGGATTTCCAGGTACACACTGCTCTCTGACAGTTCCTGTGAATAGCACCACGACTCCAGATTGGGCAACATGGAGATCCTGTCTTTAAAAAAGACAAGAAATAATAATAAATATATTTATAATTATCATTTAATATTATTGTTATAACAAATAATACAAAATTTAAAAATCACATGGGAAAAGGTATCAGAGAAGTATGACCTTTTCCCAGTCTACCGTCCATTAAAATCCTTTTATTGCCTACGTAACAATAGGGGCACATTCCCTATTAATATTTGTTTGAAACGTGCTGGGTGCTGGGACTAGCTTCAAAGGAGGATAGTAACAGCAAATAAAAGAAATTCCACAGAGAAACCCAAGGATGATCAATAAGATAACATTCATTTGGGGTTAAAAAAAAAAAAAAAAAAGCCAGGGCCGGGTTTGATGGGGTAAATTTTTTTTTTTTTTTTTTTTTTTTTTTTTTTATAGAGACAGAGTCTCACTGTACTGCCCTCGGGTAGAGTGCCGTGGCGTCACACGGCTCACAGCAACCTCTAACTCTTGGGCTTACGCGATTCTCTTGCCTCAGCCTCCCGAGCAGCTGGGACTACAGGCGCCCGCCACAACGCCCGGCTATTTTTTTGTTGCAGTTTGGCCGGGGCTGGGTTTGAACCCGCCACCCTCGGCATATGGGGCCGGCGCCCTACTCACTGAGCCACAGGTGCCGCCCGATGGGGTAAATTTTTAACAAAAAACGAGGCTAGGCTGCATGAGCATCGGTGGCCGTGAAAGCAAAGATATTGAAAAAACACAGGACAGGGATGGGGTGGGGAGCGTTTCTCCAGAAGTCTGGGGGTCCATTTTGGCATAAAAAGTTGGAGCACAGAACAAAAAACAAAGACCAAATGTAGCAGCCAGTAGGGAAAAATATTACCTCTTGGTCGCCGGCCGGCTAATCGCGCCCCGGGTGCAACCTCCACTCCCGACTCCAAACAGGGCGTGTGGGCGGGGCCGCCGGAAGGGCCCGCGCGCAAGGCACTATGGGATTCGTAGTCTTTCTCCTCCGCAGCTCCTGGTTGGAGAAAACTCTATTTTATGTAAATAATCCGCCCTCCCAACTTCGCTTCCCTCTCCTCCCTTTCCCTCCCCCACCTTCTTTCACAGAGAGTTTGAAAATTCCCGCGGAGCCGGCGCCCGATCCCGGAACCGTCGCGAGAACTCAGGGCTCCGCAGGCCGCGAATTCCCTTCCTTCTCCCCTCCCTCTGCGCCCTCTCCCTCCCCGTCTCTCTCCTCCCCCTCTGGGGCGTGTGGGATTCGGTCTGTCGGCCCAGGGTAATGCGCGCAGCGGACACGGCGCTGTCCGAGGCAAACAGCCCGAGTTTTAAAGGGGAGGACCCGGCACCGCGGCGAGAGCAGCGACTGCATTTTAACCGCGGAGCGGCCTGCGTGCCTGCAGCGGCGAAGACATTCTCGAGGAGGGCCGGGGGTGTGGAGCTGAGCCGGCCAGGGAGGTCGCAGGCGGAGGCCGGCGAGCGGAGCAACAGCTTCAGCGGGGCGGAGGCGGGGTGAGCCCTGCCGGTGGCGGCTGCGTCTCCCGGGAGATGCTGTGACGGACCCGCGCGGGAGGAGCTCGTGCCCGGCCTCGCGCCCCCCTGGACTCGGCCTGCGGCGGCGCCGTCTCCCGCCCTTCTCAGGTAGGGGGAAGGGCAGCAGGGAGGCTGGGTCCGCGCGGCGGAGGGTGGAAGGCAGGTCGGTGCGGCCTGGGCCGCGAGCGGCGGCTCGGCTTCTCCCGCCGCGCAGGGCCCGCCTCGCGCGGGGCCTAGGCTTCCGTTCGCCTGCCGAGGGGGCAGCCGTTGCCGGACTAGCGGGTCGGGCTCGAGGGGGCGGTCGCGGGCGGCGGGCGGCACCGCACGCTCCGGGGCGCCAGAGAACGTTACATAACGTCTTTGGCGCTGGAGCGGCGGCGGCACATGGCGTCTGCGAAGCGCGGCGGCGCTCACCTGGGGGGGTGGCCTCCGGGTCCTCTGCCACCCTGGGCGCACCCGGACCTCCGCTCTTTCTGCGACACGTTTGAAACCTTGGGGGACCTTTCCGTGGGGTACGTTACTGCGCCGTGAGACCACCTTACATTAGTATGTGCTGGACATGTTCCTGGGCCTGGCCGGGGTGACTCCAAGGCGGGGGAATGTGACTGGTTATTAGAAGTGTGCGGCACAGTTCGGTGGATCTATCAGATGAAGGAGGTTTAAATGAACAATACATCTTGGAGTGGGCATTCATTTGCGCCCACCTGGGAAGTTGAGGACAATTACTTTTGCCACTGGTTTACTTTTTTTTGTTGTTGAGGGATAGGTTAATTTTGTTGTCAAAGCCAACGAGGTTCATACTAGCTGAGTATAGTTAGATGGACGCTATTTTTATTTCTTTTCAAATAGTTGGGGATTTTTTTTTTTAAGAACCAGGTTAATTAGAACAAAACAGGTCTTTTGGAAACTCTAAATTTCAGTTTATTGTAAAAATATCCCAAAGAGCCTATGGATTTTTTTTTTTTTTTTTGCGGTTTTGGCCAGGGCTGGGTCTGAACCCGCCACCTCTGGCATATGGGGCCAGCGCCCTACCCCTTTGAGCCACAGGTGCCGCCCGAGCCTATGGATTCTTAGAACCGTCCTTTGTGAGCTTTTTACTGGTAGGTTCTGCAAGGAGCTAAAAAATTAGAGTGGGTTTACTTGGAGGATTTGACCAAAAATGACAAGCTCAGTTAAATTTAATAAGTGTATTATTAATTTATTAATACACTTAATGAATACACTTAAGTGCTATAGGGAGTCTACATTCTCTCTGTACCAATTCCCATTTATTTATTTATTTGTGGAAACAGAATCTCACTTTGTCGCCCTCTGTAGATTGCTGTGGCATCACAGCTCACGGCAACCTCCAGCTCCTGGGCTTGGGCGATTCTCTTGCCTCAGCCTCCCGGTGCCCGCCACAACGCCCGGCTATTTTTTGGTTGCAGTTTGGCCCGGGCTGAGTTTAAACCCACCACCCTCGGTATAAGGGCCCCGCGCCCTACCCACTGAGCCACAGGTGCTGCCTCCAATTCCCAATTTTTTAAATGTAAAAGATTGTTATACAGCAATTGTGGGCAAGACACATTTTCATTTACGGAAATACAATGTTTTTTTTTTTTTTTTTTTTCACTTCTAATGAATGTTTTTAGGGGCTCCGGGTTTTATGTTTGTTTTTCCTAGAATGAAGTATTGTTTCCTTTGTTAGCTCATCATTCCTATAGTAAGTCTATTCTGTCTAGCCTATGTGTTCACAAATCTTATGCTTCAGCTGTTTCAGAATCATTGCCAATCTAGGGCCCATTCTTTTGATTTTTTTTTTTTTTTTTTTTTGAGACAGAGTCTTGAGCTGTCACCCTGAGTGCCATGGTATCATAGCTCCCCAGCAACCTCCAACTCTTGGGCTCAAATGGGATCCTGTTGCCTCAGTTTTTCTATTTTTAGTAGAGATGGGGGTCTTGCTTTCTGCTCAGGCTGGTCTGGAATTTCTGAGTTCAAGTAATCCACAGGCCTTTACCTCCCAGAGTGCTAGGGTTACAGGTGTGAGTCACCTTGGCCCGGCTTTTATTTATTTATTTATTTATTTTCGAGACAGTCTTGCTCTGCAGTTCTAGTAGAGTGAGATGGTGTGGTAATAGCTCATTACAGTCTCAAACTCCTGGGCTCAAGTGATCCTCCTGCCTCATCCTCAGTAGTTGGGACTGCATGCGTGGGCCACCACACCTGGCTAATTTTTTCTATTTTTTGGTAGAGATGGGGGTCTCGACCGTGGTTCTGGCTGGTCTGGAACTCCCGACCTCAAACAATCCTGGCTTCTACTTTCCAGAGTGCTAGCATGGTGCATGGCTGCTGATGTTAAGCTCAGAAAACTATCTTTCTACCTTGCTTTCCCTTCCCAATACAGTGTTTGAGAAGTAGGGAAGTTTCTGAGTCCACTGATAGTTCACATTTAAATAATAGTTCTTAGTCTTTTTATTAGTCAAAAAGACCAATTAGAGTTCTGTTTTCTGAAGAATTCATTTACTTTGGCAATGTGTAATTTATAGAAAACTGATTTATAGTACTTATCTGTTTTAATATCTGCCCTAGTAATTTTGTGAATTTTGTTTTGCTTAATATTGAAACAGTGTATATTTAAATATAAATTGGGCCCACTATTGAGTATTTAAAAATTTACTGTATTAACATGTCTAGTCCATGTCCCTGATAGTATCCTGCAATATAGTATCCTGCTGTCCTAATTTGTACGTGTTTAGACCCTATTAGTTGCAAGACACTGCGACCTTGTGGAATAATGGAGAATGAGATTGATGATTTTTGCCTTTTTGGAGTGCATAGGGTAGTAGAGAAGACAAACACAAGTAATGGTTTTTTAAAAATCATGTTTAAGGGGCGGCGCCTGTGGCTCAGTCGGTAGGGCGCCGGCCCCATATACCGAGGGTGGCGGGTTCAAACCCGGCCCCGGCCAAACTGCAACCAAAAAATAGCTGGGCGTTGTGGCGGGTGCCTGTAGTCCCAGCTACTCGGGAGGCTGAGGCAAGAGAATCGCTTAAGCTCAGGAGTTGGAGGTTGCTGTGAGCTGTGTGAGGCCACGGCACTCTACCGAGGGCCATAAAGTGAGACTCTGTCTCTACAAAAAAAAAAAAAAAAAAAAAAAAAATCATGTTTAAGGTTGGTAACCAAAGTGAAGAGCAGTGAGCTCAGAGATGAGATTACACACGAGGAAGTTAGAATGATGCGTGGAACTTTGGCTAATGGTTGAGGAAACAGCATAAATAAAAGAATGAAAGTGCTAGGCAGTGGCAGAGGTAGTGAAGGAAGAGATTTTAGGAGACCAGACTGAAGGTAGCCTGGGCCTGGCAGGATATGGAGGGCTTTGATTGCCTGTGGCTAAGGTATCAATATGTAGGAGGGAGTTACTGAAGGTTTTTGAGGAAGGGAATGACATAATCCATCTGTGCTTTATCCAGGTGATGAACAGTTATTTTCTTTTTTCTTTTTCTTTTTTTTTTTGTAGAGACAGAGTCTCACTTTATGGCCCTCTGTAGAGTGCTGTGGCCTCACACAGCTCACAGCAACCTCCAACTCCTGGGCCTAAGTGATTCTCTTGCCTCAGCCTCCCAAGTAGCTGGGACTACAGGCACCCGCCACAATGCCCGGCTATTTTTTGGTTGCAGTTAGGCCAGGGCTGGGTTTGAACCCGCCACCCTCAGTATATCGGGCCGGCGCCTTACCGACTGAGCCACAGGCGCCACCCCTGAACAGTTATTTTCAATTTACAGCTAGTAGAATGTTCCTGCTCTGCCTTGTCTAGACTTTGGAAAGGAGTTGAAACTTTGTAAATTATAGAGGTTGCCAGTGCTACCATATTAAAAATGACTCTACTTGATTTTGTATTATATTGAACATAAATGCTTAATGTGTGTTTATGTCTTATGTCTTTATATGAAATATTCTTTCTACTATTTTAGCTTTTAGAAGTTCTTTTCAGTTGTGCTTAAATTTGAAAAATTTTGCCCTATAGATTCTAAGACTAACTTCTAACTTTCTAAAGGGTTTTTTCATTCATTGAACATTTTTTAAAATGTGCCAGGCATTATGATAACTTTGGAGAGATAAGTAGTCCCCTTTTCTAGATGCTTGAGTGTGAAAGGAAGGAAGATAGAATGTAGAACTGCAAGATTACAGGTATTAGTAAGTGGTAGAATATGGATTCAATGCCATTTATGTCTAATTCAGAGTTTGTGCCCTCCAATATTCTGACAGAGCCTGTGGTTATTGTACAACTTGCTATTTCTCAGATACTAAAGGCTTTGAGCAATTTTTTGCTCCTTAAATAAGGCATTGATATAGCCAAAGAAACTGCAAATTTCTTCGGCTAAGTAGAAGGCAGATCCAATTAAATTGTAGGACCCAGAAGTGAATTAAAACTGTTTTCCCAATACCAAGAAACAATAAAGTAGAGGGGAATGGTATGAAGGTAGGGGAACAGTTAGGGTACATACTGACAGTAGAGGGAAGCTGTAGTCAGCGTTTTTGTATGTCTAGCATTTTAGAATATAGTAAGCATTTTAGTATTGGTTGAATGAATTCAGAAATAGACTCAGAGTGATGAACTCTTATTGAATGTGGGAGACAAGAAAAGGGATTCACTAAGAAAGCAGAGCAGCTTTAAGAAGTCTAATTTACAGTCTTCTAATTTCTAAGTTTCTAAGGATGGCACTTGATACATTGATAAAATGTTAACCTTTTGGGATGTATTTATGATTTGGGTCATAGGCCAAATCTGTAGGTGTGCTTGGAATTTTTAAGATTTGAAAACATAAAATTTGGTTTAGCTCATAGCATACTGGTGTAGCATACTGATGTGGGTTCTATTTCTGATGAATCAATGCAGTGAATATTTCTGAATTCATTTTGGCAGAAGATACCAAAGAATACAATGAGAGACCTACTCACTGGTAAATTCAGAATTACAAATGTTTCACATAATATTATAGTTAGTTCCTTTCATTTTTGATTAACTATGGGTTTATAGAAATTCAGTTTCAAGCCCATCCTTCCCCCAGTTTAACAAGTTCTTGTTTCTTCAAATTGCTATCTCCTCCCTCTAAGGTTATGTTTTTTTCCCCTTGGATTTCTTCTTTCTAGCTTGACCATTGTTCCTTTCCTCAAAATTTTTTTGTTTCCATGTGTCAGTTTCATCTCTTTAACATTTATCTTTTGGGGGTAGACATTGAAGCAGTTTTTTCCTTGAAAGTAGTGTAGTGTGCTATACTCCCAAAGTGGTGGTACCATTGATAGGTGAGGTGGTCTACTTAAAACCACAAGACAGGGAGGCGCCTGTGGCTCAAGGAGTAGGGCGCTGGTCCCATATGCCGGAGGTGGCAGGTTCAAACCTAGCCCCAGCCAAAAAAACAAACAAAAAAACACAAGACAGATACCGGATCTGTCGTACTTGAAGATTTTAGTCTGATTAATGCCTACGATGTGGGCATCGTCTTCGTGGATTATAACTTTGTCCTTTTTGGGACTCTTTTCATCCATCTGTAATTTGCTATTTCTGTGTCATATTGAGGAAGGAATTTATTTTGTTTTTCAGAAGGGGTAAGTTTGTAATTTTCACCATGATTTGAATTATCTTTGTTGTAAGTTAAATAGTTAAGTTTCTGGTTATTCCTTTTTTTTTTATTGTTGAATCAATTAGAATCCTAATGTATTTATTATTTTAGTTTTGTACTTTGCTTTGTACAAAGCAGCCGTCATTGTTATTTGGCAGGCCTGGGCTGGATTCGAACCTGCCAGCTCAGGTGTACGTGGCTGGCGCCTTAGCTACTTGAGCCACAGGAGCCGAGCCTGCTCCAGCTTTTTAAATTAGTGGGAGCATGGTGTATCTTTACTATGGTAGTCATTAATTAGTAAATTATGGTAATACTGGGTTTAAATCTATCATCTTTCTATTTTTTTTTTTTTTTTTTTTGGTAGAGACAGAGTCTCACTTTACCACCTTCAGTAGAGTGCCATGATGTCACAGGACTCACAGCAACCTCTAGCTCTTGGGCTTCTGCGATTCTCCTGCCTCAGCCTCCCGAGCAGCTGGGATTACAGGCGCCTGCCACAACGCCCAGCTATTTTTTGGTTGCACTTCAGCCGGGGCTGGGTTTGAACCCGCCACCCTCGGTATATGGGGCTGGCGCCCTACTCACTGAGCCACAGGTGCCACCCTCATCTTTCTGTTTTTTATTTGTTTCATTTCATTTTCTCCTTTTGGCAGCCAACTTTTGGATTAACCTTTTTTTATGATGATATCCTCGTGATTGATTGTCTTTTCATTTTTTGTGTGTCTGAAAAAAATTCTTTATTTTGTCTTGATTTTTAAAAGGTATTTTCACTGGAGATAGAATATTAGGTTGACAGCTTTTTCTTTTTTCTTTTCAGAACTATAAATACATTGTTTTCACCTCTTCTGGCTTGTGCTGTTTGCAAAAAGAAGTCTCACATTCTTATCTTCATTTTTCTATGCTTTGTACCTTTTTCTCTGGCTCCTTTTAAGATCTTCTCTTTTTCTCTTGATTATGATATGTCTCGGTGTAGTTTCTTCATGTTTCTTGTGCTTGAGGTTTATTGAGCTTTTAGATTTGCAGATTATAATTTCCATCAAATTTGGGGAATTTTTGACTAGGTTTCAAATATTATACCATTACTTTTTCTCTCTCTCTCTCTTTAGAGCCTCTAGTTACACATAACTAGGGCACTTGAGGTCACCCCATAGCTCACTGATGGTGTGTTCTCCCAGTCTTGCCCCCAGAATCTTTTTTTCCCCTCTGTGCTTCATTTTAGTTTCTATTGTGGGTCTTCAAGTTCACTAGACATTTAATACGTTTCTAACCTATAGAAATTTGCTTTTGTCTTTTTATGTCTTCCAAATCTTTTCTTAACATGTTTATGTTTCCCTCAACCATCTTGAACGTAGCTCTTATGGCTGGAATAACAGATATTCTTGTGTAGTAATTCTAACTTTTGTGTCATTTCTAGATCTCTTTGTCAGTGGATTTTTTTCCCCATGTTGTGATTCATATTTTCCTGCTGCTTTGCATGCCTGACAGTTTTTGATTAGATACCAGACGTGATGAATTTTACCTTCCTGAGAACTAAATATTGTTGCATTTATTTACATATGAACTTGTTTTGGGATGTAGCTAGTTACTTGGAAATAGTAACTAGACTATATAGTAACTAAACTTGGAAATCATTTAATTCTTTTTTTTTTTTTTCTGAGACAGAGTCTCTCACTGTCACCCTGGGTGTAGATTACTGTGGTGTCATAGCTCACAGTAGCCTCAAACTCTTGGGCTCAGGAGATCCTCTTGACCCACCCTCCCAAGTAGCTAGGACTACAGGCACCCACCCCAGTGCCCAGCTATTTTTAGAGACGGGGTCTTGCTCTTGCTCAGGCTGTTCTCGAATTCCTGAGTTTTAAGTAATCTACCTGCCTCAGTCTCCCAGAGTGCTAGGATTACAGGTATGAGTCACCATTCCTGGCCTACATGTATTTTTTTATAGCTTTTATTGCTTAATAATATATTGTGATTTTGATTCGTATATATTTTTTTTTTGTAGAGACAGAGTCTCATTTTATCGCCCTTGGTAGAATGCTGTGGCGTCACACAGCTCAGAGCAACTTCTAACTCCCGGGCTTAGGCGATTCTCTTGTCTCAGCCTCCCGAGTAGCTGGGACTACAGGCGCCCGCCACAACGCCTGGGTATTTTTTGTCGCAGTTTGGCCAGGGCGAGGTTCGAACCCACCACCCTCAGTGTATGGGGACGGCGCCCTACCCACTGAACCACAGGCGCCGCCCATGATTCATATGGTTGCATAAAGCTATAAATCATTCTGATTGCTCCATTGAGTTTTTCCCCTGATGAGTTTTAATTTTTTTCTTTTTTTCTTTTTTTTGGAGACACCATTTCTTTGTCCTACGTGAAGTGCAGCAGCGTCATTATAGTTCACTGCAACCTCAAACTAATGGGTTTGAGTGATCCTCCTGCCTTAGCCTCCCAGATAGCTGGGACTATAGGCGCATGCCACCACACCAGCTAATTTTTCTGTTTTTTAGTAGAGATGGGCTCTCATCCTCAGGTTGATCTCAAACTCCTGATCTCAAACAGTCTGCCCACCTGAGCCTCCCAAAGTGCTTGGATTACAGGCATGAGTGAGCCACTGTGCCTGGCCTAAATTTTACTTAATTTTTAAAATTTAGAACTAATGTTTTCACATTTACTTGATAATTTTCTTCATAACTTTTTCAGTTTTTCCCTCAGTAAGTTAAATTTTTGATTTCCACATGTTAAACATTTATTTTCTGTTCTCTGGTAATTTCAATATCTGAAGTCTTTGGTAGTCTGATTCTGCTGGTTGTTGATCCCTGGTATCCTTGTATTTTTTTTTTTTTTTTTTTTTGTAGAGACAGAGTCTCACTTTATGGCCCTTGGTAGAGTGCCGTGGCCTCACACAGCTCACAGCAACCTCCAACTCCTGGGCCCAAGTGATTCTCTTGCCTCAGCCTCCCGAGCAGCTGGGACTACAGGCGCCCGCCACAACACCCGGCTATTTTTTGGTTGCAGTTTGGCCGGGGCCGGGTTCGAACCCGCCACCCTCGGTATATGGGGCTGGCGCCCCACCGACTGAGCCACAGGCACTGCCCTTTTTTTTTTTTTTTTTTTTTTGTAGAGACAGGGTCTCACTGTACCACCCTCAGTAGAGTGCCGTGGTGTCACACGGCTCACAGCAACCTCTAACTCTTGGGCTTACGCGATTCTCTTGCCTCAGCCTCCTGAGCAGCTGGGACTACAGGCGCCCGCAGACGTCCAGCTAATTTTTTTTTTTGCAGTTTGGCCGGGGCTGGGTTTGAACCCGCCACCCTCGGCATATGGGGCCGGCGCCCTACTCACTGAGCCACAGGCGCCGCCCCTTGTATGTTTTTGTTATTTTGACCATGAGCTCATTTTCTCTGGAACATCAGCTTTAAGAATTCTTTGAAGTTCCAGAAGGTGTATGGTTATTTCTGTGGGTTGCTTGCAGTATTACCAACCTGAGACTAATTTATAATAAATTATTCCCTTGAGGATTTTCATATAACAGCTTGAATTCTGGCCTCAAATTTGAGTGAAAGAAAAAAATTTTTTTTCTGAATAGAGACTCAGAGCTTTGGTTGTTAAGGTGGACAGCTTTATTACTTTCCTGTCCTGCATAATGAATGTTTCTCTTTCTTACCTTTATTTAGGGTTGTGACATATAGACCTATAGAATATAATGAGACTGATGGAAGGCTCTCACCAGTTCTCTTAACTCTAAGCTTTATCTTCTATGTATCCCAGAGTGCCTGAAACAAGATCAGAGACACCAGGATTGGATTTGGTAGTTAACCCATAAGGCCAAAGCCAGTTCATATGTCTCACAGAATTCCTTCCTTCTCATCACTTTTAGTTTTGCCAACTCAAATTCAGAAAGATACTTTTGTATTTTTTTTTTCTTTTTTTTTTTGTAGAGACAGAGTCTCACTGTACCGCCCTTGGTAGAGTGCCGTGGCGTCACAGGGCTCACAGCAACCTCTAACTCCTGGGCTTACGCGATTCTCTTGCCTCAGCCTCCCGAGCAACCGGGACTACAGGCGCCCGCCACAACGCCCGGCTATTTTTTTGTTGCAGTTTGGCCGGGGCTGGGTTTGAACCCGCCACCCTCGGCATATGGGGCCGGCGCCCTACTCACTGAGCCACAGGCGCTGCCCATGTATTTTAAGCAACATTTTTGGTTGTTGATAATGGAAAGAGTCATTCAGGGAAGCTAGTCTTCTATATATTAGAACTGACAGATAATTTTATATTTTTTCTATTCAGTGAAAGATATATACCAAACTCTATTTCTGAGGTTTCTGTGGATTTAGACATTTTTTAACGGACTTTCCTCCCCTTTTATTGAGTTAATTTCTTTTTTGCTTTTCTTTTTTTTGAGATAGATTTTCACTATGTTGCCCTTGGTAGAGTGTGGTGGTGTCACAGCTCACAGCAACCTCCAACTCCTGGGCTTAAGCGATTCTCTTGACTCAGCCTCCCAAGTAGCTGGGACTACAGGTGCTGGCCACAGCATCCAGCTATTTTTTTTTGTTGTCCTTGCAGTTGTTGTTTTGCTGGCTGGGGCTGGTTTTGAATCTGGCAGCCTGGGTGTATGTGGCTGGCGCCATAACCACTGTGCTACAGGGTCGGAGCCTGAAGAGTTAATTTCTAATGTATATCAGTTTTTTCTTTTGTGAGGAGTGATGTATTCCTTGGAAGTAAGTTAGACAATAAGATGAATTGCAGCGAACCAATTTTCAAAGACTCTAGGGAATAATGTATATCCTTAGGACATCTGGCTTAATGAATCTTCACTTTCCTAAGGCTGTTTGGGAAATATTTTCTTAGGAGGGAATACTTTAGACCAAGGTCCACACAATATGTGTTTTGTAACCAAATTTTAGTTTTACTTTATTTTGGTGTGATGGATTTTTCTTTTTTTTTCTGGTTGTAGATAAGCAAAATACTATAGCAAAGTATTATAGCACGAATGTATCATAATAATGCTATCCTTTAAAAATATTTACAGTGGAAGTATGCGTGACTTAATTGCTCAAGTGACTAGTCGTCTCCTGCATTTCCCAGAAGTGACTATTCAGGCCCTTGCAGAAGATGAAATAACATTAGATTCTGTGCTTCGTGGGAAGTTTGCTGCAGGTAAAGATAATGTTATGTTGCTGAACATTTACTAATATGATTGATTTGCAAGATAAGTAATATGTATATATTATAGTTTATTTAATGTAGAAAAATAGAGAAGAACAACCTGGATAGAGTGGTCTTATTTAAATATATAACATCTATAATTACATATTACAAACTTTAGAACACATCATCAGTGAATCTCTGGGGGTTAAATTTTCCTTATTAGAAATCCTGGTAACAGCCTAAATGCCCGCCAACCCAGGAATCTATTAACAAGTTGTGGTATATGTATACCATGGAATACTATTCAGCCATTAAAGAAGATGGAGACTTTCCATTCTTTGTATTAACCTGGATGGAAGTGCAACACATTATTCTTAGTAAAGCATCACAAGAATGGAGAAGCAAGAATTCTATGTACTCAATTCTGATATGAGGACAATGACCTAGTACGTGGTGGGGGCTGGGAGTAGGGGAGAGCAAAGAGTGGGAAGAGGGTTGGGGGCTCACGGTGTGTGGCACACCTTTGGGGGTGGGACACAATTATAAGAGGGACTTTACCTAACAGATGCAAAATCAATGTAACCTGGTTCTTTGTACCCTCAATGAATCCCCAACAATTTAAAAAAAATAAATCCTATGTATTTTACATCTTTTAGTGTTAGATATCAATATTTAGAAAATAGAAATAACATAACAGTTGTTTTTCTTCATCATAATCAATAAGTTTTATTGATGGTGAGTTTGGATTAGTACCTAAGTAGTCTTATGAATAGAACAGTCTGACTATAGGGCTCTAGGTAATACAAAATTTTCAGAAAATCTTACTTTCTAGTACCATTAATCTGAGCATGATCTAAATATGTAGTTTAGATTGTATAGGGCAGAAAGGAAGTGTACTAAAGAAGCCTTTCATTATAGATTTCAGTCTAATGAGGAATATTGCAGAAGGCTTTTCTAAAAATAAATTTTATAGCCATCTTCTCAGGAGGAAGGCAGCAAAGCATATGTATGTACCAGTCATTTAGCTGTTTACAATGCTATCCTCTGGAATGTTAAAAGTAGCAGTAATACTTACTAATTTCAGATACTGTAATGACTTTTCATTAAAGCAAGTGTAAAACTTTTCTACACAGGCACTGTTCTGTATAGCTGAGAATCAAACAGGTTAAGTAACTTGATCCCAATTACACAGATGGTGAGTGGCAGAAAGGAGCTTTGAAGCCTGGCATTCTGGGTTCCCACTGTGCCATCTTCCTTTCTTAAACTATGTAGCTTCCCTCACCTAGTTGGATGCATGATGGACATCTCAAATTTAGTAGTAAAAGTTACTACCATTCATCTGATACCTCAAGCAAAAATTAAGGGTTTGCTCTTGCTGCTTCTGTTATACTCACCTCTTTATATCTAATTCTTCGGCAAGCACATCCTGTTAATTGTTAATTGTACTTCTAAGGAATCTCCAGTCCATCTTTTCTCTATCCACACAGTCACCAACAGGCATCATCTCCTTACTTCTTTGTGCTCCTCCTGGTGGTTCATTCTTTGCTTAGCAGCTGGAGTAACATTTAAAAACATAAATCAGGTTGTTATTGACCTGCTTTACACCCACTGCTGACTTTATATTACAGGCAGAGTGAAATGAGTAGTGCGTTCTAAAGGTTCTAGTGTTTCCATTTTTATGCTAGTTGTGTCTTATCGTCTCAGTTAAATTGTGAACTCAGGGGCGGCGCCTGTGGCTCAAAGGGATGGGGCGCCAGTCCCATATGCTGGAGGTGGTGGGTTCAGATCCAGCCTCGGCCAAAAACCACAAAAAAAAAAAATTGTGAACTCAGGGATAGTCTCATGTATTATGTTTTATAACTGCCATATCTCCTGGCTTTAATCTTTTAGGGTATGATTGATATAGTAAAAGTATGCTTTCGAGTTAGATTTGGGATCTACTTCTGGCTGTGTTGTACTTTGTAACTGACTTTGTGCAGATTAAACTCTTTTAAGCTTTAGTTACCTTATCTCTGTATTGAGAAATGATAGGAATAAATGAGATAATTATTTAAGCACATAATGTGGTGCATTTACCAAATGATTACTTGATTATTGCAATAGTAGTTGCTCAATTTATTTTTTAATTTGAGGATTACTCTGTTCCATAAATGCTTAGATTTCAATTTGGGAATAATATGTAAAGTTTTATGTAATGAACCTGTATTTATATTTGTGTGTGTGTGTATATATGTAAAAGAGCTAACTGGTTATTGATTTTGTTGTGTTTGGACAATATTAAAGTAAGTAATATTTTTGCTTTTTTAATTTTTTCCTAGGAAAAAATGGACTTGCTTGCTTGGCTTGTGGTCCACAACTTGAGGTAGTAAATTCTGTAACAGGAGAGCGGTTATCTGCATACAGATTCAGTGGAGTGAGTGAACAGCCTCCCGTAGTTCTAGCAGTGAAAGAATTCTCTTGGCAGAAGAGAACTGGTTTATTAGTAGGATTGGAAGAAGCAGAAGGAAGTGTTCTTTGTCTTTATGACCTTGGAATATCAAGAGTGGTTAAAGCAGTTGTTCTTCCTGGAAGGGTAGGTATTATTAAAGGTATCTGGACATTGCACAGGTTGTTTACTTTGTGAAAATGCATTAAACTATACATTTATAATTAGTGTACTTTTATGTGAATGTGTAAAAGCTCAAAATAAAAAAGAGGTTAAAGATACATTATCCAAGAAACTCAACATTTAAAATGTTTAATTTTCTTTTTCTTTGTTCAAAAATTCCAAAGTAAAACTAGCAGTGACATCTAATGTTCTAATATGCTTTTTTGTGAAAAGTATCATCTGAGTCTTGTTCTTATCTCCAGATGTGTTTTGTGATGACACACACAATTTATAACATGTATTCATTGCTATGGAATTTTTAAGATGTTTTTTCTGTGTTAATTTGAGCCTGTAGTCTTGGAGCTATATGGAAAACATGTCACTATTGAATATGTTTGTATTTAAAAACATACTTAAATAATGGGTTCATTTATAATCACCATTAATTTATTCTAACATATGTGAGCTTTCCATATGCCAGATACCGGATAGTAATTATAGAAGTACTTTGAATTCTGGTTGTTTCTTCACCAAGTTTATTGCTGCTTTTCTGTACATGGTGAGAAAAAAGTATATGCTTAGAAACACACACACAACTGTAGAAGAATAGAATTTTTTCTTTCCATGGTGGGGGAAAGTGTGTACTTATACATAAATATATGTATGTATGCATTATGTAAGGTATATAATTATAGAATATAATTAAATCAAGTTATATGCTAGATTCTGGAGATAGATATATTAATTGAACTTGATCCATGCTTTTGAAAAGCTTATAGTCTAGTGGGAGAAAATAACAAGATTATATTGTAAATATAATACTTTGATTAATTTATGTATTTGGAACATGGAGAATATCTGGATAATTTTATTCTAAAGAAGTGGACATTTTAGGTAAAGAGAATGAAAAAAATAGCAGTATATGGAGCATTTGGGAAAGTAGACTTAATTTAAAAGGCCTAGGTAGAGGGGGAAGAGGAATTAAGGCCAGAAATGGTGACAGTTCAGATTGTGAAAGATCATGTTTATAATTAGGGGTCTTCTCCTAAAGTCTGTGGTGAAGGAGGCTGGCCTGGTGGCTCATGTGTGTAATCCTAGCACTCTGGTAGGCTGAGGCAGATAGATTGCTTAATCTCAGGATTTTGAGACCAACCTGAGCAATAGCAAGATTCTGTCTACTGAAGATAGAAAAATTAGTCAGGCATTGTGGTAGATGCTTGTAGTCCCAGTTACTCAGGAGGCTAAGGCAAGAGGATTGCTTGAGCCCAGGAATTCGAGGTTGCTATGAGCTATGATGCCACAGTACCCTAGCCTGGGTGAGAGAGCAAGATTCTGTCTCCAAAAAAAAAAGTAAAGTCTGTGGTGAAGTAATTATAAGTTTTAAGCAGAGCTCTCATGTAACAAGCTCCCTTGGATTGGGTTGGAGAGGGTATTGTGAGAATAGAAACCAGCAGACTGTTGTGGTACAGGTAAATAATGATGAGGAAGTGAATATCAAAGAGAAATGGAGAAGTTGGGACAGAGTCAAAATATATACCAAAGGGAATATGATTGGGGTTTCTTGATCATTTGGCTGAGTAATTGAGAAGAAACAAGTTTTCTGAACTGGTTGCTCAGTTGAATGGATGGTTGGTATCATGGAAATGGGAATATAACATCAGGAAAATATTGGGGAAGTATTGATAGATAACTTTAAAAGAACTGCCAACTAGCTTTAACTGTCTTCTAAAATTAGGAAATGTTATCAGTCACTTCTTACAGTGTTTGTATGAGGAGTGCAAACTGAGATTCCATACCCCTGACTGGGGATTTGACAAGAATATGCCATAGTGTTTATGGACATTATTTAAAATAATTAAAAAGGGAAAAAGTTGATGAAGCTATAGCTTTCAGAATTAGAAATACTATGTAATGTAAAGAGCCATTCTTTTGTCTGTAACAATAAATTATGGCCTGAAAAAAACTTATTTTGGGGGGGGGGGGGACAGAGGCTTACTTTGTTGTCCTTGGTAGAGTGCTGTAGTGTCACAACTCATAGCAACCTCAAACTCTTGAGCTTAAGTGATTCTCTTGCCTCAGCTTCCCAAGTAGTTCGGAATACAGGCACCCGCCACAATGCTGGCTATTTTTAGAGATGGGGTCTCGCTCTTGTTCAGGCTGGTCTCGAACTTGTGAGCTCAGGCAGTCCACCTGACTCGGCCTCCTAGATTGCTAGGATTATAGGCGTGAGCCACTGCTCCTGGCTCTGAAAAATATATATATATATTTTTTTATAGAGACAGAGTTTCACTTTGTGGCCCTAGGTAGAGTGCCATGGCATCACATAGCTCACAGCAACCTCCAACTCTTGAGCCCAAGCGATTCTCTTGCCTCAGCCTCCCAAGTAGCTGGGACTACAGGTGCCCACCACAACACCTGGCTATTTTCTTGTTGCAGTTTGGCCGGGGCTGGGTTTGAACCCGCCACCCTCCGTATATGGGGCCGGCACCTTACCAACTGAGCCACAGGTGCCGCCCCTGAAAAATATTTTTTATTTTTTTTTTTTGAGGCAGAGCCTCAAGCTGTAGCCCTGGTTAGAGTACTGTGGCATCACAGCTCATAGAAACCTCCAACTCCTGGGCTCAAGTGATTCTCCTGCCTCCATCTCCCAAGTAGCCGGGACTACTGGTGCCTGCCACAATACCTGGCTATATTTTGGTTGCAGCCGTCATTGTTGTTTGGTGGGCCTGGGCTGGATTCAAACCCCAGCTTAGGTGTATGTGGCTGGCGCCTTAGCCGCTTGAGCCACAGGCGCCGAGCCTGAAAAAAACTTTTAATGTACAAATCTTGATATCAGATTTTCTCTTTTCCTTGTAGTACGTTCATTAGTACCAGATGAGAATCCCTGTATCTGAAATGCTTGGGACCAGAAATGTTTTCAGATTTGGGGTTTTTGGACTTGGGTATTACATTAATAGTAGAAATCAAACAATTTATTTAATCACCATGTTATCATATCTAATTAATTTTCGTTAAATGCCGCGGACTGCCGGTCGATGGGCCTCAGTCCGAGGGTGCTCAGGGAGAACGGTACAGGTTGGTTGAGAGGTCGACGCAGGAAAATGACAGTCTGCACACAGCACTTGGTGAAGTAAGCAGCTGCAAATTTTATTGAGTTTAGAAGTTGGTATTTATACATTTTCTTCCCAAGGTTCAAACAATGCAATCTTTATTTTGCTTATGCTTGTAAATTATCTTTGTGTCTGCATATGTGGTTTATCATGCATTACATGTTTTCAAGGTTTTGCTCTCCGGAGGGAGGTGGTTTATCTTTAACACCTGGTTACTTCCCCTTATCTAGGAATGTCAAGGCTTGTGACTTCTCTCAGCTCTGTAATTGTTCTCAGTTTCTTATAATTTCTTTTAAAAATAGCTGAACATATTCTTTTACGTATAATGCTTGACTACTTCTATATATATTTTCTATATATTTTTACTCTTATTAGTAACTATACTTTGATTCATAATTAATTGTTTGTTAAACATTAAACTACTCTATTGATTTGTATTACATATGAAAATTAGTGAAGTAAGATGTTTTTCTAAGTAAAGTTTTATTGCAGGTGGTGATAGTGTATGTTATGTTGGAACATCTTGTTTGCTGTGCCTGCATTGTCTCAAGTCACTGACATTTATGGTAGGGACGTGCTGTTGTGCAGGCTCTCTTGGAGCCACTGAGTCTGACACAGCCATTCTTGCTGGTTTTAACCTGGATCAGTAAATCACTGTGTTTGTTTAAACTCTCATAGTTCATTCTGACAAGACAAACAAGTATTCAACAAACATAGAAAGGTTTGTTACCAACGTGCCATAGTTCTCTTGACTGATTGCGTTCATACAATAGTATGCTAGGCAACATTTCTGTCGCTGTGCACACTGGAGGTGCTGGGGGCTTCGCTCCCGAGAGCACTAACCACCTTTCCATGCGTTTTACAACGCGGACAGCGCCGCCTCGCAACGGCCACTTGCCAGGAAGCCGGCAGTTCCAGTTGCCGTGGGTACGGCAGTTAAAGTAATAGGAAACAGAAAGAAAGCTAAAATAAATTGTGGACGATTAGGTAAACATTTAAAATTTGTCACGAGATGATGGAGAAAAATGTGACTCCATAAAGTAGTTAAAGTAATCATACTTTAAATAACACAAATTGTTATATTAGTTATCTACTTACTGCCAAAGCTTATGTGAAGTCCATTAGAATATCACCCTTTTGGGCCAGGTGCAGTTGTTCACGCCTGTAATCCCAGCCGTGGGGAGGCCAAGGTGGGTGGATTGCCCGAGCTTATAGGTTCAAGACCAGCCTGAGCCAGAACGAGACCTCATCTCTGAAAATAGCCAGGTGTTGTGGCGGGTGCCTCTAGTCCCAGCTACTTGGGAGGCCGAGGCAAGAGAATCTCTTAAGCCCAGGAGTTGGAGGTTGCTGTGAGCTGTGACGCCATGGCACTCTACCAAGGGTGACAAAAAGAGACTCTGTCTCAAAAAAAAAAAAAAAAAAAAAAAAAAGAATATCACCCTTTTAAAGAATGTTAAGGCATAAACATCACTTTAAAAAATCTTGTTTTTTATTTCTTAAAGGGTAAACAGTAAAATTTTCTGCAATGATTTATTTGTTTTTACTCTTAGGAGAAGCAGCTATATATACAATCCTAGAGTAGCTGGTTAAGGGCTTTGGAGTGAGAACAGTTTAGGTTTGAGTTTTACACTTAATGATTGTATGGCTTCCATAATTCTTGGCTAATTTTTCTAAACTTCAAGTTATTTTATCTTTATTTATTTATTACTGTTTTTTTTAGAGACAGGGTCTCACTCTGTCACCCGGGCTGGAGTACAATGGCACAGTCATAGCTCATTACAACCTGAATCCTTGGGTTGAAGCAATCCTTGAATGTTGTGAACATTAAATTAACCAATTAGCACAGTGACTGGCACATAGTTGGCTCTTAGTAAGCATCAATTATTTTTCCAATTATATGATTTTATGTGTATTGAAATAATGATACAATAATTTATTTGAAGATTTCATTATATTATTCAAGTCACAAGAATCAAATTTAAATTTATGATTTTGTATTTGATTATGTTTATATTTTGTATAATGAATAGCCTTCATATAATGGATAACCTATTTACTTTAACTTCAAAAATTTTTGTGGTGTTAGTTGTGTTTTCTCGTTTTGTAGAAGAAAAGCAAATCATATATTCTGTTTTCTAGGTAACAGCAGTTGAACCTATAATTAATCATGGAGGAGCGAGCGCAAGCACTCAGCATTTACACCCAAGTCTGCGCTGGCTTTTTGGTGTGGCAGCGGTAGTAACTGATGTTGGACAGATCCTTCTCATTGACCTATGTTTGGATGACTTGTCATGCAGTCAGAATGAAGTAGAGGCATCAGGTAATTAGTAGTAATTTATTAGAAACCATTAGTTGAGCACCTGAATATGCACTTTTTAAAAAGTAGCTGATTTTCTTTTTTTAATATGAAACTTACTTATGTATCTTTGTTTCTTTTATTGTCTGAACCTGGGTATTGTAGATACTTCTTGCATGAGATACTCTTATTTTGTTGATAAAGTGTTCATAAACTAAAATAGGCCTTGGGAAAGATAGTGATACTGATTTGTTTCCAACTGTATACTTGAATAAGATTATTCATAAGTAAATGCCAGAACAAAGGCTAAATATAAGAAAATTTTGTCTTTATCAGCCAGTTTATTTTCCAGCCATGTAGATTTTAACTTAGTGTTTCTGGCATATTTATATTCCTCTGGTAAGGCTAAGATAGGAAAAAATGAACTAATTAAGAGATGACAGTAATTGAAAGTCCTTACTCACAAAATAAATCCTAAAATATAACTGATGCTTTTCAAATTTTATAAAAAGTGAAGAGAGATAATTTTTTTCCCTGTAAATGCTTATTATTTTTGTTAGTTTTTTTTGAGACAGAGTTGTACTATGTTGCCCTTGGTAGAGTGCTATGGCATCACAGCTCACAGCAACCTCAAACTCTTGGGCTTAAACGATTCTCTTGCCTCAGCCTCCCAAGTAGCTGGGACTACAGGCACCTGCCACAATGTACGGCTGTTTTTTGGTTGCAGTTGTCATTGTTCTTTAGCAAGCCTGGGCTGGGCTTGAACCTGCCAGCTTCAGTGTATGTGGCTGGCCCCCTACTCACTGAGCTCTGGACGCTGAGGGTATTTTTATTAATCTTTTTAAAGCATATTCAGTTTTGTTAAATTATGAGACTGCTTTAAGTAGAGAGGAAGAGCTAACCTAAAAACTCTAAAAAAGTGTGTATTTTACTTCTAAGTTTTTAGTAAAGAACTGTCCTGGAAAAGGTTTTGACTTTGAGGGCATTCTTGATTTTTAAAGACAGCCTAAAATATCAGTGTAGATCTTTTCATTTATGGATCAACTAAGAAAAAGATACAAAACTATCTCCCTATTTGCATTTTATCCAGTTTCTAGTGAACATAACTAATAGTTCAGTATCGGCCAAGTGCGTGGCTCATGCCTATATATTCCCAGTACTTTGGGAGGCCAAGGTGGGGATTCCTTGAGGCCAAAAATTTGATACCAGCCTGGGCAACAGAGCGAAACCTTATTTCTACAAAAAATAAACAGTTCGGGGGAATGGTGATATATACCTGTAGTCCTTGCTACTGGGGAGGCTGAGATAGGCACCTAGGATTTTGAAGCTACAGTGAGTTATGATTATACCACTGCACCCTAGGCTGGGTAGCTTAGCATGACCTTGTCTCAGAAAAAATTGTCAGTGTATAACAGTTAGGGCGGCGCCTGTGGCTCAGAGGGTAGGGTGCTGGTCCCATATGCCGGAGGTGGTGGGTTCAAACCCAGCCCCGGCCAAAAAAAAAAAAAACTGTAAGTGGGAGGAAAAGATAAGAACTTAACAGTTATGAACACTATTTGGGTGATAGTGCACTAATACCTCTGACTTAAGTATTGTAAAAGCAGTCCACATAACAGAAATATTTATACTCCCTTAATATTTTGAAATTAAAAATAAGCTGAAAGGGTAAAAATTATATTTGACTAGAAATCACTGAAGAACAAAATCAGTCTGTACAAAATTTTAATATGCAAAATACGACCTGTATAAATTGGACTTGGCAGAAAATCCTCATAGTGATAAAAGATATATCTTAAAATCTGGTATTTATAAATAAGTTAATATGGTTCTAGGTATAGTTTAAATGAAAGAATTGACTAGCAAAAACAATAAACCTTACTTTATAGAATTTTAGAAATGGCTTGACTGCTGTTCATAGAAAATTTAATCGAAGAATTAAATAAGCTTGATGAGCTTTTGTTTTAGAGTATGTTTTGTGGACGTTATAGATAAGACTAATTAAAATGCTTTTAGTCATAATGAGAGAGTACTCTACAGGTCAATATGGTAGAGATTAAAACATCCTTTATTTCAGAAGTCAGTAACCAAAGGCTGCGCCTGTGGCTCAAAGGAGTAGAGCGCTGGCCCCAAATGTCAAAGGTGGCGGGTTCAAACCCAGCCCAGGCCAAAAAATGCAAGAAAAAAAAAAAACAGAAGTCAGTAACCAGTAGGTACATAAGTATAATTTCATAATGAAAGTCTCTGGGATTGTGATCATAACTAATTCTGAATTTTGAGAATTAGAAAGCAATTGAATTTTGGGCAGCGCCTGTGGCTCAGTGAGTAGGGCGCCAGCCCCGTATGCCGAGGGTGGCGGGTTCAAACCCAGCCCCGGCCAAACTGCAACCAAAAAATAGCCGGGCGTTGTGGCGGGCGCCTGTAGTCCCAGCTGCTCGGGAGGCTGAGGCAAGAGAATCACATAAGCCCAAGAGTTAAGAGGTTGCTGTGAGCCGTGTGACGCCACGGCACTCTACCCGAGGGCGGTACAGTGAGACTCTGTCTCTACAAAAAAAAAAAGAAAGAAAGAAAGCAATTGAATTTTATAGCACAAAAATTTTAGGGTTTAATGTAAAATTTATTTTTTTGTTTATAAAATGTATTATCACAACTATTCAGACTTCACAGAAATAACACCAACACAGAAAATGAAGGTCTAATATAACAATTTTTCTTTTTCATCTTTCTAAATCACTGCATATAGAGTCTACCTTATTCTTTTGAATAAGTTTATAATACTCCATTATGTGAACTTTTTATTTTGGCCAAATGTAATCACTTGTTATTCTCCAAATAAATTACCCCCCTTCGTAACAAGGGAATCTGCTCTTACGCAACTTTTATATCAACATGGGTCGAATTATTTTCGTTTTTAGAAATTTCAGTCCTTTTCAATTAGATAAAAGAATATAAAAATTCCTAAATATCTATCGCCCAAATGCAGGTTAATTTTCAAGATATACCATAAGTGTGTCTGGTTTCTTTCATTTTTTAATTTCCCCCTTTCTTTTTTCCTCTGTTAATTTAAAGCAAATATGGAGGCTGGGCATGGTGACTCACATCTGTAATCCTAGCACTCTGGGAGGCCAAGGCGGGTGGATTGCCTGAGCTCAAGAGATCAAGGCGAGCCTGACTTGTCTCTACTGAATATAGAAAAAGTAGTCGGGTATTGTGGTGGGCACCTGTAGTCCCAGCTAATTAGGAGGCTGAGGTATGAGGATGGGTTGAGCCCAAGCGTTTGAGATTGCTGTGAGCTATGACGACATCACAGCATTCTACCCAGGGTGGCAGAGTAAGACTGTCTCAAAAAAAAAAAAAAAAAAAAAATCAGCAAATATGGAGGATATTTTACTACATAACCATAATGCCATTAATTCCTAACAACATTAATATTAATTATTTGGTATAGTCTAATATCCAATCCATAATCAAATTGTGGTGATTTTCAAAAACATCTTCTTACATTTGGATTGAAATTCAAACAAGAGTCACACTGTAATTATTTTTGACAGTTTTATCTCAGGTCTCCTTGAATGTACAGCAATCTTCTTTCTATCCTCTCTTTTTATTTATTTTTTAGTGCCATTGCCTTGTTGAAGAACTTAGTTATCAGGTATAGTGTCCCACATTTTGGAATTAATTACATGTTTTCACGTGATGTCGTTCATATTTTCTTTTCTCTGCAAATATAAATTAGCATTAATTATAGATTAAGATTTAACATTTTGGAGGTACTGGGAACTTCTTGTTTTGTCATATCAGGAGGCATAGTCATAGTGATCAGTGGGTTCAGTTGCTGACAGCATGATCCTTCCTTTTTTAAAGTTTTCTCATCAACCTTTTAAACTAGTGGTTCTCAGTCAAGGATGAAGTTTGTTATCTAGGAGATGTTTGGCAATGGTAGAAGACTTTTTTGATAGTTACTGTTGGAGTGAGATGGTGGTTCTGGCTGATAGTAGTCTGAGACCAAGCGCGCTGTTAGTATCCTACAGCATATAAGATAATCCTTCACAGAAAAGAATTATCTGATCCAAAATGTCAGTACATAGTCCTTAATTATCATTGATGAATATGTTCCAAGACCCCTACTGGATGCCTAAAACCTCAAATAGTACAGAACTCTATATGCAGTTTTTTTCCTTATAAATAAAGTCAAGAACTTTCATTCACTTTTTTATTTTACTTTTTTTTATGTTTTAGTTTTTTGTTTTTGTTTTTTGAAACAGAGGCTCACTGTGTCACCCTTGGACTACTGTGGCATCACAGCTCACAGCAACCTCAAACTCTTGGGCTTAAGTGATTCTCTTACCTCATCCTCTCAAGTAGCTGGGACTATCGGCACTTGTCATAATGCCGGCTATTTTTTTGTTGCAGTTGTCATTGTTGTTTAGCTGGGCTGGGCTGGAACCTGCCAGCTTAGGTGCATGTGGCTGGCACTGTAACCACTGTGCTATGGGCACCGAGCCAGTTTTTTAGTTTTTTGAGACATAGTTTCACTCTGTGCTCTGGGTTTAGTGCCATGGCATCCTAGCTCACAGCAACCTTAAACTCTTGGGCTCAAGCAGTCCCTTTGCCTCAGGCTCCCAAGTAGCTGGGACTATTGGCGCCTGCCACAACACCTGGCTAGTTTTTCTATTTTTATTATAGATAGGTTTCTCTCTTGCTTAGGCCGGTCTTGAACTCCTGAGCTTCTGTGAGCCACCACGCCTGGCTTCACTTTTTTATTTAAAGGAAGGACTTTACAACTTCTTGTTGGGATATCCAAATTTTGTGCATCTCTACCCTTATGCTTTGGGGCCATTATTAAATCCAATAAGGGTTACTTGAACACAAGCACCGCAACTCTATAATAGCCTGATAACTTAGATGGCCACTAAATAAATAAGGGTAGTAGCATGTGTAGTATACGTAACACTGAACAAAGGGGTGATTCGTATTCCATAATGGTAGGAGATTTTATTATGTTACTAGGCAGTGTGCACTTTAAAATTCATGAATTATTTCTGGAATTTTTCATTTAATATTTTTGGATTGTGTTTGTCCACAGGTAACTGAAACCGGAAAGCAAAACTGCAAATAGAGTAGCAAAACTGCTACTGTATTGCCAAGATTGAAAAACCCTACTTGTAATTGTTTCATTTGTTGAGATTGTTACATGAACTTCTTATTTCATCAAGGGCTGCAAAATGATGATTTTTAAATTCTGTCTGAAGAGCTTTCTCACTAACTAGGGCTGTTGGTTACCCCGAAATCCAATGTGTACAGAAAAGGCAAGATAAATATTTACTAAAAGAAATAATACTAGTAATACTAATTTTTTAAGATTTTTCTAATATTTTATTAGAAAATTTTTCAAACATATGGTACAATTGAAAGAATTATACAGTAATCACCTGTATACCCACCACATACATTAAAATTTTTTTTTCTTCTTGGGAGCATGTAGGGAATTTGTAGGGAAGACACAAGTTTTGTGTCCCTCATCACAGTGACCCCAGATTCTTGTTGGGTGTATTATAAACAGAGGAGCCATTCTTCAGGCCTCCCTGCTCTGAGTATACCAATAGTATTCATTTGCAGAGTCAGAGGGTGATAGCAAGTTCCTTCCAGTGTTTCAATATAAGGCCTTTAGTAAATGAGAGTGAGTCTTCCCCTTCCCTCATTGGTTAGAGTATCACGAGTCCATGAGGTTTAACATGTTTAATGTCCTTCATTCATTTTCATTGTTTTTGATGCTCAAAATGTCCAGTCTCTGCTAATGAGAGCGCCCTTCATACTATTTGACACGTTCCCTCTAGCCTTTAATAGCATCCTAGATTACTGGCATAACGTGTATCAGGCTCCTGTCTTACGTGTTTTCTTCCCCAGACCTGGAATCAGCCCTTCCACCAAGAAAAGTGTTTAGGTTGTACGTCTAAATGTCAATGAAGAAATAATCAGCTTTATTTGTAATTGTTTAAGAAATTGTTTAACCCTTTAAAAAAAAATTCTGCCTTATATAATATTTGAGATGTATTGACCTTTTAAAAAATTACAGAATTAAATTTATTTTTTAATCATAGCATTTAAATAGATAAGGATGGCTGTTTTCTAGTTCGGCATGCTTCGTTATCGCTAATCCTTTTATTTTAATTGAGTCAGTTGAGTTTGGGGCTTGAATAATGGATGACACATTTGCTTTTATTCCATTCATAGTTTTTTGATGTTGTTTGTCTAATTTTTGTTTTTATTTTTAATTTTTTTAATTTTTGTTTTTAGATCTTGAAGTTATAATTGGTATCCCAGCTGAAGTACCACACATCAGAGAAAGCGTGATGAGAGAAGGGCGCCATCTGTGTTTGCAGTTAGTAAGTCCAACAGGAACGGCCATTTCAACTCTTAGTTACATAAACAAGACAAATCAGCTTGCCGTAGGTTTTTCTGATGGCTATCTAGCACTTTGGAACATGAAAAGCCTGAAAAGAGAGTAAGTATATCTTTTTAAAAATGAGCATACTGAGAAGAGTAGAGTAGATTGACAGTTGAATGACTGGTTGAGTATGAACAAATTTGATATAATAAGGAGTGACTTAACATGAATTTAGGTTGATTCTTTTTAGTGTTATTTAAAAGTCACTGTATTTTGTTTGCTAATAAAGCATGACTCTGAAGATAAACTACTATATAGTCATGGGCCACATATGTGAAAGGGATCCCATAAGATTATTATTGTTTTTTTTTTTAGAGACAGGGTCTTGCTGTGTTCCCCAGGCTATCGTACAGTAGCTTAGTCATACTTTCCTGCAGCTTTTAATTTTGGGGCTTCACATGATCCTCTGATCTTCTGTCTCAGCTTCCCTAGTAGCTCTAAGATAGATGACCTTTTTTATATTTAGATACTCAAATACTTACCATTGTGTTACAGTTCCCTACAGTATTCAGTTATAGTGACTTGCTATATAGTTTTGAAGCCTAGAAGAAACAGGGTATATACCATCTAGGTTTGTATAAGTGTATTCTATGTGATGTTCACATGGTAACAGAATCGCCTAATGATGCATTTCTCAAAATGAATTGCTGTCCATTTTGACACATAACTATGTGTATAGTATGAGTTCTTTCAGAAAGGTTCTCCCTATAATCATCTATGGAAAGTGGCAGTTTAATAAAGTTCTCAGTTGATGGAAAAATAGGACTTTGAAAATTCAGTTATAAAATATGAATGTTCAAGTCTCACTATAATTATATTGATACTTCATCTATGAAGAAAATTGCCTATAACACTGAGAAAGGTGGCAAAGAGAGGTATTAGTGTTTTGTTTTTTTTAATTAATTTCGGTTAAGAATTAGGTTACCTAATTCTTTATTTGACACTTAAGTTGTGTATTTCTGTTAAGAATTAGGTTATCTAATTCTTTTTTTTTGGCCAGGGCTGGGTTTGAACCTGCCACCTCTGGCATATGGGGCCGGCGCTAACTCCTTTGAGCCACAGGTGCCGCCCTGGTTATCTAATTCTTAATTTGGCACTTAAGTTGTGTATTTATTTCTCCTTTTCTCTTTAGGCGTATTGGTGTACTTTCTTAAGTAATTTATCTTATAGGAAGTTCTTCATAACTCTGCTGTTAAACATTTATTAGCTTTTGTCTCTGAATTGCTCCTAAAGAAATACCTGAAGAACCGGTCTTCTACAGCAGTGTTTTCTCCTGGCTAATTATGGGGGCTCCTGGGAACTCTTCAGTTTACAACTCATCTTCTCTTTAATTCGTGGGGAAATTGACTCTAAAACCCAAGTGACTGGAATGGAGTATTATGGCAGTATTTTCTGTCTTTGTGGGGTACCACTCGTGGGACAGCAATACATAATTGTTGTAACTCTTTTTTTTTTTTTTTTGTAGAGACAGAGTCTCACTGTACCGCCCTGGGCTAGAGTGCTGTGGCGTCACACGGCTCACAGCAACCTCCAACTCTTGGGCCTACGCGATTCTCTTGCCTCAGCCTCCCGAGCAGCTGGGACTACAGGCGCCCGCCACAATGCCCGGCTATTTTTTTTTTTGTTGCAGTTTGGCCAGGGCTGGGTTTGAACCCGCCACCCTCGGCATATGGGGCCGGCGCCCTACTCACTGAGTCACAGGCGCCGCCTGTTGTAACTCTTTAGGAACCAGTTTACACATACATACATGCATGTACATTACACGTATACATGTAACTCTTCTTGGTTCTACCTGGCAGGCAGATGGGTGCCATGGCCACAGTGGTGATGTCTTGTGCCCTGTGCAATTTTGAAGATAAGGTGACTTGGCCATGCCCCTCAAATCGCTTAATTGGGGGAGTTGTATGAATAGTAGTTGCTTAACCAAAATTCTTACATGAGGCACCTTCTTCCTTTTCCATACAATTATAACTTACAAATATGAAATGTCCTAATTTTTGTTGGTTTCAGATATTACACACAATTGGAAGGTGGAAGAGTTCCTGTATATGCTGTTACTTTTCAAGAACCTGAGAATGATCCTCGTAATTGCTGTTATTTATGGGCTGTTCAGTCTACACAAGATAGGTAAATGTAATACATACATTAAAAAAAAAAATCGTCGGCTTGGCTCCTGTGGCTCAAGCGGCTAAGGGGCCAGCCACATACACTGAGCTGGCGGGTTCAAATCCAGCCCAGGCCCACCAAACAATGACGGCTGCAAGTAAAAAATAGCCGGGCGTTGTGGTGGGCTCCTGTGGTCCCAGTTACTTGGGAGGCGGAGGCAGGAGAATCGCTTGAGCCTAGGAGTTGGAGGTTGCTGTGAGCCGTAATGCCACGACACTCTACCCAGGGCAACAGCTTGAGGCTCTTTCTCAAAAAAAAAAAAAAAAAATCATCAAAACTGATACAATAGTTATTTTCTTTTGCAAAGCTTTGTTCTTGTCTTTTTTAGTGAAAGCAGTATAATTGAGTGGATTAGTGAGTGGTAGCTGAAATTATTTTAAAAGTTAAATGATTGATTCTACTTGTTTGAGTAATTCTGAAATTATCAGTAAGAAGGAGTTACAGAGTAGGCGACTTCTTTTTACCTTGGGCAATTTTTATGATAGTCTACTCATAAGAAAGAACATCTTTTCTTATTTATAATCTCATTTCTTTTTTTCTTTATTATAGTGTATTCCTCTTTTATATTTGTTTACTTCCACTTTGTTTTCTAGTCTTACTTAGCTTTTACAGTTTATATCTAGTATTAATTCAGTTAATCTTAACCTGTCATAAGCTCTAATTTCCTTCCACCTAAGGGTAGTGAGAAACCTCTCCTTTTCACTTTAATTTCTAACTGGTTAAGCTTACTTATTTCCAGTGCTAGAAAACAAAAGTCTTGATATTCTCTTATTCTTTGGTATTTAATTTTTTGATGATGAAACAGTTAAGTTTGAAGTGTAAATGCTTTGTTTGAAGTGTAAATGCTTTGAACCTCCGAGCTCAGGAAATCCACCCGCCTCGCCTCCCACAACGCTGGGACTACAGGTGTGAGTAGTATATTCTTTTCCTAAGTCCATCCTACTGTACAGATTCTAGGTACCTCAACTATAATCAGGTTTGGTTGTGTGTTGGCTGCCCCTTACTTTTATGTTTGGTCTTACCCAACACCGTAGTCTGTCAATGAATGAAGACTTGCTTTGCCACTTTTGAAACTTATCAATCTGGAGAAAACTGAAATGAACATGTAGAAATAGTTACTGGGATTCACTTCTTTGAGTTATATCCATATTCCTAGCAGGAGTGGGGAACTTGCAGCCTTCTGATTTCAAGATTGTTCTTATTTATTTATTTGCTTTCAATTTCAACTGGCTTTCACTCTTCTTAGTTTGAAGTAGTTTTTGTTGTTTTTCTGTTCTTCCTTTAGCGATTCTCTTCCCTTTTTGCCTCCCAGGTAGCTGGGATTACAGGTGCCCATCACGACGCCCGGCTTTTTTTTTTTTTGGGGGGTAGAGATGGGGTTTCACTCAGGCTCACTCGTGCTCATACTGGTCTTGAACCTCCGAGCTCAGGAAATCCACCCGCCTCGCCTTCCACAACGCTGGGACTACAGGTGTGAGCCACCACTCCCGGCCAAAATTGTTCTTTTTTAAGCACCAAAGGAAGCAAGGAAAGAAGCTCTATCTTTCTCTGCTGCATCCTGCAATAAAAGGATTTGTTCATAGCCGGGCGTTGTGGCGGGCGCCTGTAGTCCCAGCTGCTCGGGAGGCTGAGGCAGGAGAATCGCGTAAGCCCAAGAGTTGGAGGTTGCTGTGAGCCGTGTGACGCCACGGCACTCTACCCGAGGGCGGCACAGTGAGACTCTGTCTCTACAAAAAAAAAAAAAAAAGGATTTGTTCTGTAAAATTTGGATTCAGTCAGAAGGCTGTAGTTAAGGACCTAGAAGGTCGTATGTGACCTTAAGCCTACAGATTCCCCACCCCTTAAGACTCTATATCAGCGGTTCTCAACCTGTGGGTTGTAAGCCATAGGAACTGTTTTAAAGGGCCGTAGTTAAGGACCTAGAAGGTCGTATGTGACCTTAAGCCTACAGATTCCCCACCCCTTAAGACTATATCAGCAGTTCTCAACCTGTGGGTTGTAAGCCATAGGAACTGTTTTAAAGGGCCATGGCATTAGAAAGGTTGAGAACCACTACTCTGTATGGTGGGGAATGAGGGATAACTTTTACTGAAACAATCTCTGCATTCATTTCTTTTTCCTTGCAGTACTGTCTCTTGGGGTGATAAGTTCTATACATTTATTATTCTTTATGGTGGGTTTTTGTTCTCTTTTACTTTTTCCAGATTCCCACACTAAAGCCTAAAGGGGTTCCCACTTACATTTTGTAACATGGTGTATAAGTCTATATTCACTTTTACCATTCCACTCTTGATTTTATGGATTTTGTAGAGTTTTAATCTTCTTAGTTGTGTAGGTGATGCCCACTCTGTCTTAAAAGTGTGTATGCATTCTAAGCACAGACGAATTACAATGTTAAATATAGGCAAGTAGTTTTCTGTTTTGCTTTTGGTGATGCTCAGTACTAACTTACTCTTACTACCTGTAACACATTGAATGATTAACATACTGGAACAGTTTGAATTGTAAGTTGGATTGTTTATTCCTAAATTATTTACTTTGCATTTGTCAGTACTGTTGATGTGAGGTTTCTTTTGAGATCTGGTCTTTGGTTGAAACCCTTGAATTAGCGAGTCATGCACCTCATTGAAAATCTGGTGAAGGCTCTGATAAATATTTGTCTGTGTCTGTGTATATATGTAATGTGAATAACATTGTGTACAGTTTAAGGAAGCTCACAAACTGTCCTAAGTCTACCCATCAGACCTCAGATTAGAATTCCTGCTTTGAATCATTCTTAGACTAATCTCTTTTACTTTATGTATTCCCCTTTGGTCATTAAATCTCCAGTACCTTATTGGTATTAGTAGATTAAAATATAAGTATCTATGTTTAGGTTGTAAGTCTTAAATCAGGAAGACAGGTGGTATAGTCTTTTTTCATCCCCATCTGAGCAATCTTTTGAACAAAATAAAAGAGGAAGAAAAAATCATTGTAGAGTGAGTGTGTGACCATAAAATTATATGGGTATAGATCTTAAATTGTTGCCATAGTGCTCATTAATTATAATAAAAGCCACATTTAGTTTCATAATATGGAAAAGTGAATGAAACTGATTGGTATTCCCTTTCACCTTGTTTGTATGGAGCCTGTCCTATTACTTGGTTTTAGAGGCTATTTGTCTTTGCTTTATGGCCATGTATTTATGCATTTAATGCAATTCTTGAGCATCTACTGTGCACCAGTAATTGTTTTAGGGAATATAGCAATGCATAATAAGACAGATAAAATTTCTGTTCTTTTAGAGCTTATATTTCAGTGAGGAAGAAAGAGTAAATAAACAGACCAATACATTTATTTAATATAATTTCAGGTAGTGATGTTAAGTGCAGAAAAATAAAGTTGGGAAAAGGGATATAGAGTAGTGGAGTAGAGGGTACTGCTGTTTGAGCTGATGTAGCCAGAAAGACTTGAATGAAGTTGGAACAGGGAAGGGGAGAGCTATGGAAAGATCTGGAAGAGAAGGACACAACAGATCTTAGTTAAATGTCTCAAGAAAAAGTAAATCCAGTAAGGGTGGAACACAGAATAATTGTAGATGAAGTCAGAAAAGTAGAACTTGTTTACATATAGGAATATGTAGGCTAGAATAAAGAAAGTGTTTGAATTTGGTCTGGTTATCTCAGGCCAGTTAAGTTAATTTGTGATGGTAAGGCCTAAGCATTAGTATTGTACCAAAAGCTCCTCTGATGATTCTGATAATAAATAACCAGGGTTGAGAGCCAGTGGCCTGGATGAATGAGAAATACAGAAAAGAAGACAGCTGTAAACTAAGCCTTAAAACCTTCCAATACTTAGAGATACCTGGAGATTGAGAGTAAGAGGGCGAGGTAGCCAGCAAAGGACTAGGAGGAGATAGTATGGCAGGAGGAACGTTAGGAGAGTATATGGTGTGTGAGAAGCCAAGTAAAAGAAATTTTTTAAGATGGATCAGCTAGTAATAAGAATTCAGATTTATATCATGTGGCTCTAGAATCTGTGCTCTTAACACTTACTATATACTGTATACTTGAGTAGTACAAATTAATTTGGTATCTTTGCTTTGTGCCTTTATTATATAGCTCCTGTGCTCATGGCCCAGGGGAACATCTTCATTTAAGCAGAGTAGCAAGATGGAAAAGAGACCAGGAAGAAGGAGCAAAGGACATGTTGCCTCTTAAGAATAGTTCTTTGTAGTTGGCATGGGCTAATTCTGTTATATCCCATTGGCCAGTACTTGGCTGCAAGGCTACTGCATCTAACTACAAAGGAAACTGGGAAATGTAGTAGATATTTTTGGTAGCTGTGTGTCTAAAACATACCTGTTAAAGAAGGAATATTTGAGAAGGAATATTCAGTTATAGGCTCTGCCACATAAGATATCACCTATAGCAGTGGTTCTCAACCTTCCTAATGCCACAACCTTTTAATACAGTTCCTGTGGGTCACGACCCACAGGCTGAGAACCGCTGACCTAGAGTATATAAGTAACATGAGTTTAGCTAATTAGAATCAATGAAAAGTAAAAATCATTGTTTCAAAGGATTAAATTTTATGAAAACCAAATAAAGCTAAGTTTATTACAGTGATCTTAGTGTTAGACAGTAGGAGATGTTTAATGTATTAATATGATATTTAGTGTATTTCCTCTGTTTCTTTCAGTGAAGGGGATGTTTTGAGTTTGCATCTGCTTCAGCTGGCCTTTGGTGATAGAAAATGCTTGGCATCAGGACAAATCTTTTATGAGGTAAATGTTAATTGTATTATGGGTTTATATTACCATTTTGTTCATTATTTCCTGATTTTAAATGTTTCTGTTTTCAGATATTGAAAAGCCGTTTTTAACATTTAAGTTAATACTGTTCATAGTATAGTAGAAGTATTAAATTAGGGATCTTCTCTAGATCAGAATATCTAATGCATTAGAGGTCTGTTTTAACTGTTCACCATGGTGGCACTCTTCCCTAGGGATCATTTTTCTCTACAGTGAAGGGAATGGACTGGTCTCAAGCCGGTGGCTTTATTGATACTGAGGAAAAGTAATCCCACTTTGTTGATGTAATATATTGAGCAGTAAGTCCTGGAGTAACTTTAGAAGAGAATATATGCATCTAGACTTTTAGATGTCTATCTATTTTTCTGGCTGAATTCCAGAGGAAATAGTAGGGGTGCTGTTAATAGCCATATTTTGCCAATCCTTACATGCCTGCCTCCAAAATAGGCTTTTTTTTTTTTTCTCGAGACAGCCTTAAGCTGTCACCCTGGGTAGGGTGCTGTGGCATTACAGCTCACAGCAACCTCTAGCTCCTGGGCTCAAGTGATTCTCCTGCCTCCGTCTCCCAAGTAGGTGGGATTACAGACACCTGGCTATCTTTTTTGGCTGCAGCCATCGATGTTTGGCGGGCCCAGGCTGGATTTGAACCTGCCAGCTCAGGTGTATGTGGCTGGCGCCTTAGCCGCTTGAGCCACAGGCGCCGAGCCAAAAAACAGGCTTTCTTAATCTAGGTTTTAAGGGGTATATTGTTGGGTATCACATTATTCAAGCATCACATAAATCTCTGAATTATGTATGACATTTTTGAGATCATGCATTTTTCTTGGGATAGACTCATAGCCTTTTGTCATTCTTCAAGGGATCAATAAACAAAAAAAAAAAAAGCTTAAGCGCTATTCTAGAACAAGAATTTCAGTAAGAACACAGGAATAGGTTTGCTGGCATGAAGTATGTGCATATGTAAATTTGGTGGTTATTCCAGTTTACACTCCAGCTGTTAGTGCATTAGAGTTCCCGTGTTTGATAACAACTTTAGAAGGTTGGTTAGTAATTATTTTTGGGAGACTAAACCTAACTTAAATTTGTGTTTGAAATTGTGTAAAAATTTAGAGCCCTTTTAAGTGATTTGTTCTGTTGATCTAAATTTTTCTATTTCTTTGTATTGTTTGAAGAAAATCTTTAAATTTGGAGAACATTTGATTTTTATGTTTTTGTTTTATTTATGTTTTTTACTGGTGATACCTTTTCCAGGTATTTAATTTTAGAATGACCTTTTGCTTTGAATCCTATTAAGATTTATGTACATTTTATGATACAGGGTTTGGAGTACTGTGAAGAAAGATACACACTGGACCTGACAGATGGCATGTTTCCTTTAAGGGGACAGACAAGTAACACCAAATTATTGGGATGCCAGAGTATAGAGAAATTTCGATCTCATGGTGACAGGGAAGAAGGCATGAGTGAAGGTTGGTTAAAAGTACTCTGTCATGTGAAGCCTTGATTTATCTTAAGATTCATGCCAGGTATTGGTTTCTAGAGTTCATACTGCTGGTAGTTAAAAAGAATTAGAATACTAATTAAGGAATTTATTGAGGTCTGTATGAGATACTTGTATTTATTGCTCTCTAGATTGGTATGTAGAACTCAAGAATTGAGTAGATTAGGGCAATGACGGACCCTTTTACTTTAATCCAGCTGTCACAGTCTTAACTAATGCAACTAGTTTTGTTTTGCTTTTTTTTTTGAGACAGATTCTCACTATGTGGCCCTCGGTAGATAGAGTGCATGGCATCATAGCTCACAGCAACCTCCAGCTCTTGGGCTTAAGCAATTCTCCTGCCTTCGCCTCCCAAGGAGCTGGGACTACACGTGCCCGCCACAATGCCTGGCCATTTTGTTGTTGTGCAGTTGTCATCATTGTTTAACTGGCCTGGGGCGGGTTTGAACCCACCATCCGTGGTGTACGAGGCTGGTGCCGTGACTGCTGTGCTACGGGCACTGAGCCTAATGCAACTAGTTTTTGAATGATGTTTTCCTTTGTGTATTTTTCTGATCATAAATGTCAAAAATGCCTTGATTGTTATGAATTTTTTCTGTCTTTAATAGTGTCATCCCTTCTTCCTGATAAAACATGCTGGCATAGTAAAAGTTGCATAGATGTTTGAATTCAACATTGATTCAAATTCCAGCCCTGTGTTGACCTGTGACAAATGAACATTTCAGAGTCTTGTTTCCCATCTGCAAATAGGATAATACAATTATATCTTTTGCAGAGGGTGAATATGAGGATTAAATGAGATAATGTGATATACTGATATCGTTTTAAGAATGCTCACCGGGGCCCGGGTTGCATTTGTGTTCTTATTGGAATTCTTCTTTTTTTGAGACAGAGTCTCACTATGTCGCTTTGGTGGAGTGCTGTGGCGTTACAGCTCACAGCATCCTCAAAGTCTTGGGCTTAAGTGATTCTCTTGTCTCAGCCTCCCAAGTAGTTGGGACTACAGGCACCCACCACAATGCCTTGCTGTTTCTTTGGTTGTAGATGTCATTGTTGTTTGGCGGGCCTGGGCTGGATTCAAACCCGCCAGCTCTGGTGTATGTGGCTGGCATCCTAGCCGCTGAGCTATAGGTGCTGAGCCTTGGAATTCATTCTTTTTTTTTTTTTTTTTTTTTTTTTTTGCAGTTTTTGGCCAGGGCTGGGTTTGAACCTGCCACCTCTGGCATATGGGGCTGGCGCCCTATTCCTTTGAGCCACAGGTGCCGCTCTGGAATTCATTTTTACAGTGAACTCATCTAGCCCAGAAATGCCCTCTGTCCTAGTTGCCACATCTATATTTGTGATTCAGTTTTCAGACCCAATTAAGCAGGTCAAAAACAGAATTTGTCATGAGCTCTGTTCTTATTCCCCATTTACATCTTCCTCTTTCTGTTTCCACTTTGTAGTGTCTCAGAGTTTTACTCTTTCCCTCTTGATATCCCTTACTCTGCTCTGTCTTTCCATTCCACAGCTACAATCCAAGTACTTACCTTTTTTGTTCTTACCACGTGACTAGATCAGTCCTTCTTAACCAAGGTTTCTGTAAAGAATTAAGCCTTAAAGCCCAAAGGCATCCATTTTAGGTAGTAAATTAACTTTTGTAGTACTAGTTTTATACCATCCTTGGAAGACTGTTCATTCAGTTCATTTCCTACTTTCTGCCTTCAGTAACTCTAAGTTGCTCAGGTGTTAACTGAAAACAAGGCAGGATAAATGTTTTGAGTACTTATAAATAGGGTCCTAAAACAGAAAACCAGTCAAGATACAAGTGAATGAATCTCTTCTTTTTGTGCAAATGATAGAAATCTTTTTTTTCCTTTTTTCAAATTTTAATAGACTTAAGGAGTATAAGTTAAATTCCATTACATGTATATATGGTATAGTGGTGAAGTCTGGGCTTTTAGGGCATTCATTGCCTCAGTAGAGTACGTTGTACCCTGTAGGCGACTTTTCCTCTTCTTATCTCCTCCCCTCTAGAGTCTCCAGTGTCCATTATATTACTCTTTTTCATAGCCACAGTTCAGGTCCCACTTTATAAGTGAGAGCTTGCAGCATTTATTTTTTTGAGTTACTGCACATAGTACAATGGCCTTCACTTCCACGTGAGTTGCTTCAAAAGGCATTATTTAATGATTCTTATCACTGAATATACCTACCACATTTTCTTTATCCATTCATGGGTTGATGGGCATCCAGGTTGATTTCATGTTTTTTCGATTGTGAATTATGCTGCCATAAACATGAGTATAGCGGTCTTTTTTGATAAAATGATTTATTTTCCTTTGGGTAGATATCCAGTAGTAACATTGTAGGATCGAGTGGTAGACCTACTTTTAGTTCTTCGCAAAATCTCCATACTGATGTCCATAGAAGTTGTACTAATTTACATTCCCACCAACAGGGTATAAGCGCTCTTTTTTTTACCACATGTGTTGTTTATTAACTTTTTTTTTTTTTTTGAGACGGTGTCTCACTTTGTTGCCCTTGGTAGAGTGCTGGGGCATCATAGCTCACAGCAACCTCAAACTCTTGGGCTCAAGTGATCCTCTTTGCCTCAGCCTCCCAAGTAGCTGGGACTATAGACACCTACCACAACACCTGGCTATTTTTAGAGAGACAGGGTCTCACTTTTGCTCAGGCTGGTCTCAAACTTCTGAGCTCCGGCAGCCTACCCACCTCCTCGGCCTCCCAGAGTGCTGAGATTACAGGCCTGAGCCACTGCCACTGTGTCCAGCCCTGGCTTTTTAACTTTATAATAATGACTGTTCTGATTGGAGTAAGATGGTATCTCATTGTGGTTTTAATTTGTATTTCCCTAGTGATTTGTGGTGTTGAGCATTTTTCCATGTTTATTGGCCATTTGTATATCTTTTGAAAAGTGCCTGTTCATGCCATTTACCCAGAAATATGTTTGACCAATCAAATGAAATATGATTAAACCTTTTAATTTAGGAGGAAAATCTTGCTATAATGTTATTAGGAGTAATTTACTTTGAGATTCTTTGTTTTATGTTTTTAAATTATCTTTTCTTTTTCCCCCCAGCTCTGTCTCCTGACACTAGTGTTTCAGTCTTTACCTGGCAAGTGAATATATACGGACAGGGAAAACCGTCCATGTATTTAGGACTTTTTGACATAAATCGTTGGTACCATGCACAAATGCCAGACTCATTAAGGTATGATTCATTCTTTTCTCTTTTTTCTCTCTCTTTTCTCTCTCCTTTTGATATTTGTATGCATAGCTGATTAATAACTTAGTGATGTTTTAAATTTTCTATTTTAGATCTGGAGAATATCTACACAATTGCTCTTACTTTGCTCTGTGGTCATTGGATTCTGTTGTAAATAGGATATCTCCACATTATATCTTGGACATATTAGTACATGAGAGAAGTTTAAGTCGAGGAGTTCCTCCTTCATATCCACCTCCTGAGCAGTTTTTTAATCCAAGTACTTATAATTTTGGTATGTATTTCCTTAACATTACCTTTTGAGAAAAGTAACATGCAAAAGTGTGTAGATGTGTATAGTTAACACATGTAGTGTTATCTGTTCACATCTTGCTATTGTTAAACATACAGATGACCTAGGAAATTAATTTGATATATGTACATGAGAAATTGAATATGTTTTACAAAGAAATTATCACCCATTTTGAATTCACTAGAAAAGATATTAACTATTTCGTAATTTGTAATAAGGTTTGTTATCCTCAGGATGAAAATACTTGGAAAAGTTTATTTTTAAGTTTATTATATAATTGGACAACTTGCCTACAGTGCTGTTATTTGGATAAATCTTATAGTATTAATGCCATTTTAAGTATGATATATAAATGAATTTTTAAAAATCTCTTTTTAGATGCCACTTGTTTGTTAAACTCAGGAGTTGTTCATATAACTTGTACCGGCTTTCAGAAGGAGGTGGGTAACAACTAGCAATGTGGACTAAATATTTCTTAATTGAACTGAATTCATACTTTGGAATACAGTTGATTCATGTAACTAAGGTTTACTTAGTGTTAATTATATAGACTATTGTTTCATCTTAAATGGTATCTTCTGCTAGGTTTATGAGATTAGTAGCTAGTAGCATCAGTTACTACTGAAAGCTGTCAGAGGAGGCATTAGGATATTAGGATGTTTTTAGTAGCTTCCTGTGGGTGTTAGCTACTTGAATCCCAAGGAAAAGAGTGAAGTATATCATTGCTTTATCACAATCGTTTTTATCCTTCCTCTTTATTCTCCTCAGAAAGCTTGTGAGGAATTTTGAGTAATGCAAAGAAAGTATCTAGCACAGTGGCATAGTGCCTGGCACAGAAAAAAAAAGTACATTGAAAAATACCTGGCTTGGTGCCCTGTAGCACACTGGCCATGATTCCAGCCACATATACCAAGGCTGGCAGGTTTGAACCCAACCCCAGGCCAACTAAACAACAATGGCAGCTGCAACAAAAAATAGCCGAGTGTTGTGGTGGGTGCCTATAGTCCCAGCTACTAGGGAGGCTGAGGCAAGAGAATCGCTTAATCCCAGGAGTTTGAGGTTGCTGTGAGCTGTGTGACATCATGAAACTCTGTCTCAAAAAAAGAAAAATACCTTTCTAGGGAAACATGATGCAGCAGACATTTTACTTGGTTATCAGCCAGATAAGGATAAATGCCATATTTATACTTAATATCATATCTCTTTACATCAGACAAAGAGGAAGCAACTGCAGGAGTGTTTACATGTGTGTGCATTCATATGTGTGTTTGTCAAGATGTTACCAAGTCTGTCTACTTTACAGAAGATAACAGGGTTACCATAAAAACATACCTAAAATACTTTTTTTTTTTTTTAATTGCTGAGGAATCATTGAGGGTACAATGAGCCAGGTTATACTGTTTGCGTTTGCTGGGTGAGGTCCCTCTATTAATAGTGTCCCATCCTCAAGAGGTGTGTCACACACCGTGGCCCTACACCTTCATCCCTAAAGCACCCTCATTAATAGTATTATTCATAGCTAGTAAACATTGGTTAGTGCAGTAATCTATAAACCTTTTTCCTTGCAAGGAAATGTGGTCTTTCATAATTTTCACTTGGTATCTTAGTTTTATTCAGATTTTAAGTGTAAAGTAGAAGTAATTTATTGATTATTTTTAATTTTGATGATTTGAATGGAATATTGATTTGTGTCTTATTAATTTATCTATTACAGACTTTGACTTTTTTAAAGAAATCAAGGCAGTCTCTGAATGAAATCATTCCTGATGGTTATAATCGATGTCTCATAGCTGGCCTTCTCTCACCAAGACTTATTGACATTCAGCCTTCCAGTTTAAGTCAAGTGAGATGATTTTTAACTGTATTGTTCCTTATTTGTTTAATTACATTATTGGCTTTCTGTTATATAAAAACATCTATTAGATAATTTCTACAAAGGGTGAAGTAGAAATGCCCACTCTGGATGATCAGTACTGTAGTCTTGGCTTTGGGTTAAAATTCATACTCGTAAGTAGCCCTTAATTTGGCTGCAGTTTCACTTAGAAGGATATATGACAAAAAATCATAACTGCCTTAAGCATTCATGAATAGAAGTCCTTATTGCAGGTTAGTGGCCATTGTCCAGTCCCTAGAGAGAACAGCTTAGGTGCAAGAGAAGGAGGCCACATTAGTGGAAATCCTCTGTAAATTTTGCAGTTTATAGCAACAAAGTATCATTCCGGGCATCAGCATCACTTGGGAACTTGTTAGAAATGCAAAGTGTTGGTTTAGTTTCTACCTTAGAGCTGCTAGATCTGAAAGTCTGGGGTAGAGCCCAACAGACTTTGTTTTTACATGCCCTCTGTGCTGGTGTAGTAGTTTTGAGAATCTTTGCTGTGTAATAACCAGTCTCTTGTGAAAGCCTAACTGAAATGTTCCTTCAACTAAAGACGTTGTCAGTTATATAGGAATTAGACTCAGTTATCAGTTATAGAAGCCAAAATCTTTAACGTCCTAATGGAAGTTAATGTGCACTCAACAATACTACTAGTCCCAATCAGGAGACATTCTTAGGATAAGCAGAGTTGCCTGGTGGCACAGTGAAATTCACATTTATTTTAACTCAGTATTTACTAGCAAAATGTGTTAGAAGAAAGTAAAACTCAGAGGAAGATTTATTAAAAGTATTTTTCCCCAAGTAGTGTTTAAGTTATTTAAATAATCATATAAGGAGTTGCTAATAAGAGACTTTTAAATATCAGATGAAATGTAAATATTATTGCTGATAGTTTAGCACTCAATATGTGGAATTTAATACTTAATTTCATAGAAATACTATTAACATCAGGAGCTCTCCCCCCCTTTTATATTATTGTAGTTCTCTTTAAGAATTTTCTTTTTATGGAACCTCATTAGGCAATTGTTGTCTGTCTAGAGTTGCTCTCCTAATAATTAGCCTTTTAAATTAATTTTTAATTTCTATGAGCTTTTTTATTCTTTTATTCTTTTTCAGAGTGTTCTTGTTTGTATGGATAAAATGTTATATATGTTTAAAGTTTTTGTTTTCTGCATTATCTCTGTTTTCTCCAGAGTCATATTTATTATTTTCATCTTCTTCATTCCAGTACCTATTCTCAAGTGATTAGTAGACTTTGTGTATATGTAAAGTCAGTCAGTAAAAGATTAATATGTTTTATATTGGCCAGGAATGGTGGCTCATCTGTGTAATCCTACTACTCTGGGAAGCTAAGGTAAGAGGATTGCTTGAGGTTAGGAGTTTGAGACCAGCTTGAGGAAAAGTGAGACCCTGTCTCTACCAAAAATGGAAAAAAATAACCGAGGGTGGTGGTATGTGCCTGCAGTCTGGCTACTAAGGAGGCTGAGGCAGGAGAATTGCTGGAGCCCAGGAGTTCAAGGTTGTAGTGACCTAGATCGTGCAATTGTACTCTAGCCCAGATGACAGACCAAGACTGTCTTAAAAAAAGTTTTATATTGACTGAACTTCATTGAGAGGTATACTGTACTTCAGCATGATAGGTTGGATGTGGAGCATTTCAGTGAGGAAACTCCAAATGCCACCCTTTTTTCTGAGGTCATTGAGTTTTTTTAGAAAAAAAGGCTGGCCTCCATGGTTCTTGGTTGCAGGGTAACAGAAAGGGGCTGTCTGTTACGTATACTAACTTTTAAACATGCTGTCCAATCCCTTGGTTTTGACCATACTTCCCCCCCACATGAGTTTCTAAAAACTAAGCTTAATAGGATCCTGAGAGCCAAACCAGTCTTTTTCTCTTCTGTAATTCACCTCTTTGGGAACTTTAGGGTATGGTTCTCTTGCTAAATCAGTCCCCTTTAGTCATGACTGTTCTTCAGAAATTTCGTTGAGCTGACTTATCCCATGATACCCTCTCTTTGTTTTATTTATACCTTTTTTAAAAAATTAAAAATTTTAAAATTATGGGTACTATACAGATAGTTGAGTTCTATCTGTAGGGTACATGTGATGTTTTGATACAAATATACAGTGTGAATGAATCAAATCAGGATAATTGGGGTATCCATTACCTCGGGCATTTATTGTTACTTTGTGTTAGGGACATTCCAATTCCACTCTTAATTAAAGCATACCCTGTTTATACTTTTACTCTTAATATTTTTATAGTCAAACATGTTTTATACCTTCTTGCTTATCATATTCCTAATACTTAATATGTTTCTTTACCATTTAAGATGTTAATTAATCTTTATGTTCAGTTTTGCCCACCAGACGATTAGTTCAGCTGTGCTATATCATTTATGAAATAGAAAATAGAATATCCTTTTCTCTTGCTGTTGAAATACCTCATTTATCATCTGTGTTCATAGTACTAGGTTCTATTTCTGGAATTTTATTATGTTCCGTTATTTCTATGCCCTTATACTATCTTGATATTGTAATCTTTTTATATAATTTTAAAATTTTATTGTTTTTTTTTTTGTATTATAAGATGATTTTATCCTATAAGTCAATTGAAATTCTTTTTGAAATTTTATTATATTTACTTTTAGGGAGATAGAGGGAGACAGGGTCTTACTCTGTTACCCAGGCTAGTGTTTAGTGGTGTCATCATAGCTCACAGCAACTTTAAACTCCTGGGCTCAAGCGATCCTCTTGCCTCTATCTCTCTGGTAACTGAGGAACAGGTGCATGCCACCACATCCCGATAATTTCTCTCATTTGTAGGGGGAGAGGGAGTCTTGGTCTTGCTCAGCTGGTCTTATAACAGTCCTGAGCAAGCTGGGTTCTAGCAGTTCTTCCATCTTGGCCTCCCAAAGTGCTAGGATTACAGGCATAAGCCACCACACCCAGACTATTATATACTCATGTTAATTTTGGGAAGAATTAACATTTTTATAATAATAAATTTTCCCATCCAAGACTAAATGGTCTTTCCATTTATTCAGGATTTGTTAATATATCAGTACAAGTTTAAAGATTTTTTCTTATGTGTTTGTTTCTATTTTTCTAAATATATTGCAGTTTTTAAAAAATATATTACAATTTTATTTTTTATGAGCAGAATACTGACTGGAGATTGCGAGAGGAATGTCTTACTGTGTTCTCAGACTGACTTTAACTTCAGAACCCAAACGATCCTCCTGCCTTGGCTTCCCAAAGTCTAGTGAGCCAGTCTACCCAGCCTAGAATCATGTTTTCCTGGTTCGGGGGAAGGAGGGCACTAATTACTATATTGTAGTTTTCTCAGTTCTTTTTTGAAAATCTTCGTTTGCTGTTATAATGAATGAAATTCATAGATTTCTTTTGTGTTAAGCCAGAATTAATTTTTAAAATAACTTTATTGAGATATATTTGATATACACACCATTAACCTATTTAAAGTGTACAGTTTATTAATTTTAATATATTCACCAAATTGTGTAACCATCACTACGTTCCATTCTGGAACATTTTTATTACTTCTTAAAAATCCCTTGTACCCATTCACATTCATTCTCTCCTGTTTTCCCCTCTTCTCCCAACTCTGAATAACCACTGATCTATTTTCTGTCATAGATTTATCTGTTCTAGAAATTTTATATAAGTGGAATCAAATAATATATAGTCTTTTGTGACTGGTCTTTTCTTCCATTTAGCCTGTTTTAAAAGGTTCATCTGTTAAAGCAAATATCAGTACTTCATCCCATTTTATGTTTGTATAATACTCTGTGTTACAGTTATACCATGTTTTGTTTATTTATAGTTTATTTGGGTTGTTTCCATTTTTCAGTATTATGAATAATGGTGCTATGAACCTTCATGCAAACTTTGTGTGAACATGGTATTTTCATTGCTGTTGGATATGTATCTAGGTTTGGAATTGCTGGGTCATATGGTAACTCTTCAACATGCTGAGAAACTGCCAGACTGTTAGCCCCAGCGTATGTACCATTTTACATTCCAACCAGCAACGGCTATGAGGGTTCCATTTTTTCTACATCTTCTCCAATGCTTATAATTGTCTCTCTTTTTTATTTTAGCCATCTTAGTGGTCATAATGATTTTTTCAGTCTTTAAATTTTTTTATTCTGCATAGAACTTGCTGCCTGTAATTTCATATAATCTTTCTGTTTCTCTCCTTTTTTAATTCATGGTTTAGGAAGAACAGTTACAAGCTATATTGTCAGCAGCAATTCACACAAGTTCCCTGGGACTTTTAACTGGTTGTATCAAAAGATGGATAACAGAAGGTAAGCTTCTGATTTTTAACAATTAAAATGTTTTATATATTTTAAATGATCAATTCACTGTTGACTGGTTGTTTTCAGTAAAACTTTTTATTTTAAGGTATTTGTAGGTTTATGTGCAGTTGTAAGGCATAGACCTCTTTTCCACCCAATAGTATATTCTGACGCACTCCAGTGTGTCACAGTGGAGCCCTCATGTTGCTTTTTATAGCCATACCTACTTCCCTCAACTCCAGCCCCCACCCCCCGGCAACCACTAGTCTCTTCTCTAATTTTATCATTTTAAACATGTTAATAAATGAAATTAGACAGTACATAACCTTTGGGATTAACTTTTTATACTCAGCTAACTTCTCTAGGGATTCAACCAAACTGCGGTGTGTATCAGTCTTACTCATTGCACACACGGTCTCGTTGTGAACCAGTTGAAAATAAGATATTATGCTTCTTTATTCATAAATATTTCAGTATTATTTTCTTCTAAGAAAAAGATACCCACTTACAAAAGCACTTGGGGATTATAAAAAAAAAAAATCAAAATTAACCCTGATATCTAACCTAGAGACCTTATTGAAATCTTGCCAATTGTTCCAGTAATATCCTTTGTAGCCATTTTTTGAGAGTTCAGAATCATGCCTTTAAATCTTTCTTGTACAATTTCTAAGTTAACTTTTAAAATCTTTATATGATAAGGGTATGTTATTTTGTATACTCTTTGAATTTTGTGTATGTTGATCCTTCCTCACAATTAGATTCAGGTTTTACATTTTTGATTGTGGTACTACCTAAAAGTGATACACTCCAAAGGGTACATTTATATCAGTTTGTCTTCATTAAATGTTAACTTTGTCCACTGGGTATGGGTGCTGTTTGCTAGGTTTTTTTTACTGAAAAGTGACTAGTCTTTTATGTGTGTAGTTAAGAATCATTTATTATTTGTTTCATATCAATAAATAAGAACAACCAAATTCTGCTACCAATTTGCGCTTTGTTCTTCAATGGACATGGAATAAAGTGGTTCTCACCAAAGAGGAGTTCGACAGACTGTGTAAGTATTATAAATCTAGATTTAGGGCATAATTAATATTAAAAAATGAATCTCGAAGCTTAAGTACACAGTAATGTTTTAATCATTATGAAACTGTAAACTTTTAAAGTTTGCAAAAGTGTCAGAAGAGGGCAGCACCTGTGGCTCAGTGAGTAGGGCGCCGGCCCCATATGCCGAGGGTGGCGGGTTCAAACCCAGCCCCAGCTAAACTGCAACAAAAAAATAGCCGGGCGTTGTGGCGGGCGCCTGTAGTCCCAGCTGCTCGGGAGGGTGAGGCAAGAGAATCGCGTAAGCCCAAGAGTTAGAGGTTGCTGTGAGCCGTGTGACGCCATGGCACTCTACCCGAGAGCGATACAGCGAGACTGTGTCTCTACAAAAAAAAAAAAGTGTCAGAAGAAAACTTTATTTTTTTACATTAAAGTGACAAAAGTAATTTTTGACCCAGATTTTGCAACAAATGGGCAATATGCTAATATGCACAGAGTAGATTTTAGCATTATACTGTATCTTTTGGTTTTAGGAGTTTAATTTGTGAAATGGTGTTAATGGAATAAGTTGAATATGCTAGTAAACCCCAGAAGCTCCTCTACTTAACTTATTTTTTGTTTTAAAATATTGATAGAAGTTGAGTGCAGTGGTTTACACCTGTGATCCTGGCACTTTGGGAGGCCAACTTTGAGATAGCCTGGAAAACATAGTGAGACTCTGTCTCTTAAAAAAAACCTAAATATTGATAGAAACAATGCCGTTGAATGGCAGAGTAAAAGCGTGGTACTATGTCCTCCACCCATAGATGTCACCATTTTTCTTCTTGACTGTCTTGCTAATCTGTTGTACACTTTTAAGTTTTGAGCTGTCTTAAATATTAACCTGTTGTGTTCAGTTAGTCCAAAAATAAAGTTAAAAATACCGTTAATTCGAAATATAATGGCTCCATAAATGAAAGTTAAATTTTATTTAGATGTATGCGTTTCACTTTCTTTTTTTTTTTGTAGCGACAGTCTCACTGTACCGCCCTTGGTAGAGTGCCGTGGCCTCACATGGCTCACAGCAACCTCTAACTCTTGGGCTTAGGCGATTCTCTTGCCTCAGCCTCGCAAGTAGCTGGGACTACAGGCGCCCGCCACAACGCCCAGCTATTTTTTTGTTGCAGTTTGGCCAGGGCTGGGTTTGAACCCGCCACCCTCGGCATATGGGGCCAGTGCCCTATTCACTGATCCACAGGCGTCGCCCGCATTTCACTTACTTCTTTTGTATGATAATGAACAAATGGACTTTTGAAGACATTTGTCTATCAATAGCTTTTAACGCTTAAGTTATTCTTAGTGGAAGATTTAAAATTTGATAGGCAGATGTGGAATTATAGTACTTTTAGGCTTATAGTATTTATGAAACTATAAATGTGAAATAATTTTAAGTATTTCAGTAATCAGTAAAGTTTAAGTCTAGAAGAAACCTAGGTAATTCAGGATTAGGATAAAAATTATTTATTTTTTAAGAAGAAAAGGTTTGAGGCCAGGCGTGGTGGCTCATGCCTGTAAAATCCTAGCACTCTGGGAGGCTGAGTTGGGTAGATTGCTTGAGTTCGGGAGTTCAAGATCAGCCTGAGCAAGACCCCCCCCCCTCTAAAAATAGCTGGGCATTGTGGCAGGTACCTATAGTCCCAGCTACTAAGGAGGCTAAGTCAAAGAGGATCACTTGAGCCCAAGATTTGGAGGTTGCTGTGAGTAATGACACCATAGTACTTTACCAGGGGCAACAAAGTGAAACTGTCTCAAAAAACCAAAAGGTTTACTGGAGCTGATTATATGTGTTTTATTTAAAAAAATTAAACAATTTATTAATTGGATGCTATTAGGTTTTGAGCATAATGTGGCATTTCAGAGTTGAACTTGGTAGCTGACTTGAGCTTTGTTATTGGTTACTGGAATTTTTTTAAAAACCTTTAAGAATAATTAAAATACATGTTTAAAATAATTAAAATAAGTGTTTTAAGTGTATATAATTAAGACAATTTCTTTCTAGGCCAATAACGAATGATTTAATTACACTAATAAAGTATATCTCTGTCTTTTGCTGTAAAGGGGTTAGGCTCTAGGTCTTCATTGAGTTCAAATTCTCTTGACTCTTGATATTTTTATATTCAAAGTACCTTTTATGTTTCTTGAGGGTATTTGCCATTTCTAGCATGTCTTTAAACTTCATAATGTATAGAATAATTCTTTTGAGTAATAGGAATTTGAGAAATTTGCATTTGTAATTCTAATTCATTTCAGATTTGCTGTATGGAAACTAATCTTTTTATTTTATTCTTGAAAGGTACACCATTATTTGATGGTTCGTGTCGTTTCATCGATCCACAAACTATACAGTCTATCCAGCAGTGCTATTTGCTTCTTAGCAACCTACATACAGTCATAAGCTGTTTTGCAACAGAGGCTCAGGAGATCACTGAGAGAGGTGTGCTCTTTGTTTTATACAGACGAGTGTTTTATTTAGAATTTTGCTTTTTGACTTAGAGAAAGGAATAAGATTTTTATGTCCCAAATGAGTCATTATATAAAAAGGACTTTAGTTTTTTAATGAAAAGCTACAGAATGTTGGTAGATGTTGTGCTGTGGGCTCATGCTTAAATGAGCTTGGGAAATTCTGGAGTTAAAAGTTAATGATTGTTAAGATTTGCATACTTCCAGTAGAATTTCAAGTTGTTAAATCTTATAGTTTTATTCAAGGAAGTCATTATCCTTTTTTTCTGTTCTATAGTTTCAACAAAACATATTACACTAGTTTGTACTGATATATGAATGTGACTTTGAAGTTAGCTAAATTAAAGTATAGCTATAAGGGAAGCATGTTTACCTGGAATGTCTCCTTTAGTGACTTATTTTAGGATTTCGGACCCAAATAAAAATGTAAGCTAATTTTTTTTCATTATATTTAAATACTATTAAAAATCACTAAGAAGTTAGTTTTTAAAAACTGTTGAGCATCTTTTCATTTATGGTTGATAAATGAGTAATCAACTCATGTTAACTCTTTATAGGGCTGGTGGAATTACGCAATAAATACACAGTTTCTCACCTCATCTGTCAATATGCACAAGTGGTTCTTTGGTTCTCTCATTCTGGACTTTTACCAGAAGGCTTAGGTAAAATTTACTTAATTTATAACATTAATTGAAACATTATTAAAACTTTATAATTTTGATGTTGTGTTCTGATGCTTCAGGTTTCTTTTCTTCCACCTCGCTTAGGTTTTCTTCCACACGTACCTTCAGTTGTGTTCCTTTCTACTTTGTATCTTCAGTGCTTCACCCGTTACCTAATTTATAGGTGTTCAATACTTGTTTATTGTATTGAATAACAGAAGGAAAGCACATTTGAGAAAACGTGATTCTTGAAAATGGGTTCAGCAGTATCACTCTGGAACTATGTATGGTTTTTATAACCCAATCTGCTGATTTCTTTTCTTTTTTTTTTTTTTAAGAATTCTCTTAAAGTGGTTACTAACAAACATTATTTGTCAACAATTAAATATCTACTTTTATGTAATGATTCTAGCACCAAGAATTAGAAAATTCTCAGTACTGACTTTTACTATGTTTGTGCCTAAGAAATAAAATGACAGTTTTAAGCCATTGTCCTTGTTACAGACTTTCATGAGAATGTTTTCTCACTTGTGTATCTATAAATAAAAGGATGTGTAGTATTCTTTGCATTAAATTTAGCAAGCCTACAGATTAAACAGTATTAGAAAATTACAGTAAAATATCATTCTGCGTAACGTTGTTATTAAGATATTTTGGAATTATTACTTGCTTTTTCCCGAACTCTTAAAAAAAATCTAGATGACGCTGTTCAGTTGTCAAGGTTATACTACAGCTATCCTGTAATTCAGAACTACTATACCAGTCGTCGACAGAAGTGTGAGCGTTTATCAAGGTATTGTACATCCAAACCTTCAAAACACATTTTAGAAACTTTCTGTAAGAAGTCAAACTCCCTCAGGTAGAACAGAATTCATCATGTTACAAAATGATTAAATGAGTGGAATTCTTCAAGTAAAATATCAGAATTTGTTACTAGTATTACTATGTTATAATAGTTGTATTATTTGCCCTGACCTAATGGTATAAAACTATTTACAATGACCTAATGGTATAAAACTATTTATTAGGGGAGAGCCTAATACCTAATTAGGTGGTTTTTTTTTTTCCTGAGAATTCTTATTCAGAAAAAGCCTAGAAGCTATTTTTCATCAAAAAAGCATAAATATATCACATTACAGTTATTTTACATTCTTTCCATTAGCAAACACTTAAGCCACCTTTGTTGTTCTTGTTTCTTTCTTTTTTTTTTTTTAATTTTTTTTTTTTTTGTAGAGACAGAGTCTCACTTTATGGCCCTCGGTAGAGTGCCGTGGCCTCACACAGCTCACAGCAACCTCCAACTCCTGGGCTTAAGCGATTCTCCCGCCTCAGCCTCCCGAGTAGCTGGGACTACAGGCACCCGCCACAACGCCCGGCTATCTTGTTTCTTTCTTTAAAAAAAAAAAAACACACATTAATAGCCTGGTTGGTTTCTTTGAAATAAAGAAGTAATAGAAGAAAGTAGTATTTAGAGATTTGGCTCTACTTCTGTAATTAAATATCCTTTTTCTTCAAGTTGTCATGACAATTGTAGAACAGCAGATAATGTTTAAAATAATGATTCTTAAACCATGATTCCTAGTTTCTTACATCAGAATCACCTGGGAATCAGTACGTTAAAGGCTGTGTCAGCTATATAATTCTGATGCATGGCAAATTTTGGAAACTAGTGCTTTATGATAACTAATCTAGGATCGTGAACATGAATTTGAGAAATTGATTAGGTGTATTTTAAAACCTAGATCTTTTTATTTCCTAAGTGTATGTCCTTGGGCAGATTTATTAAGCTTTCTAATCCTATTTTTCCATTAAGTTATACACTTTAAAACTAATTTTGCAGCAGTAGTAACTGCTGTTAATAATCAATAAAGAGGGCGGCGCCTGTGGCTCAAGGAGTAGGGCACCGGTCCCATATGCCAGAGGTGGTGGGTTCAAACCCAGCCCCGGCCAAAAAAATAATAATCAATAAGGAAATAGACAGGAACAGTATGTACTAAACCACATTGTAGGTGCTCAGTATTTTTTTAAATGATGAAACAAACTATCTCTTTGACTTTGGACTATAGTATTTATACTGCACAAGGCTGTCATACTCTGAAAATTTGCCAAAAATGGTGAAAAACAGAATAGTTTCAGGTATTTGGCTGGCTAGACCACATTCTGCCCTGAGACCTGACCTTGACTTTCTGGCTTGCTGATGACTGAACTTGAGGCAACTTCAGGATTTATCTCCTTGATGTCTGGAGTTCTCATGACGCTAAATGGTGTCCAGTTCTCAAATCACTTCTAAGAGTTTGGTGATTGTTGTTTTGATAGTAATTAATACAGATATTACATCTTAATTTTTCTCTTATTGCAGAGGGAAGTGGAACCCTGATTGCTTGATGATTGATGGAATGGTTTCACTGTTAGGAGATCGAGTTGAGAAGTTGTGGAAACGGGATGAAGGAGGCACAGGAAAATATCCTCCTCCTAGTCTACACGTAAGTTTGCAGTAGTGTGCTATCGCTTAAGAGAGTCTGTAAACCTGGGGAGGGAATAGATGCTTAGCTGTATCAAACTTGGGAAAGACACATGAATGACTGTATAAAATATACTGAAGCATTTGTTTCTTTTACAGGCACTGTTTGACATATACCTATTAGACAACATTTCTGAAACAAGCAAACATTCTGTTGTATCCTTTAAAATTTCACCAACTATTCCTATGTTATCAAAATCATAAAATTTCAGAGCAGTAGAAATCTCATATAATTAATCTAATCTTAATTTCAAAGTTGATTTTTTTTTTTTTTTCTTTGAGAGTTCTTGACCCAGGATCTGTCGATTGGGTTCTGATGGCCTGTGATTAAACTAAAAATGTATGTGTTTATGTAAAGCTGTATAAAATCTTACATGTACATGTATATGTATGTAAAAACTATGGTTAATCTAAGAGCAAAATTTTTTTATGTTTATCTAGGGGTAGCATTCTTGGCTTTTATCAGATTCTTAGATGTATCTAAGTCACTTGAAATAGTTGGCTCTAAAATATTGCTGGCAAGTAGTCATTCTCAATGTGTGCTAAAAATCAGTGTATTATAAGTCAGGTCATAGTACCTTAGGCATTGAGTCCTGTCACCTTTCTGATTAAATTTTTCTGCTAATGTTAGCTTTTTAGTCTAAAATGAGTAGTTGCAATAATTTGCAAGTGGATGATGTGTTTTCTGAATAACTTGTCATACAGCTTTGTTGCTTAAATTTGCCAAGCTGCTAACTCCACGAAGAAAGGATGCCTTAGTTTCTCCTTTGTGGTGGTGGTAATACAATATTGAGAATGAATGAAGTTAGTAAAGAACTGGCTGTACCCACATTTTATAAAACTATACTGAATATTCATGAAGACTTTCTGAACACTAAAAACAAAGTCAAGCCTCTTCTGCTACATTCTGTTGCTACTTATTCTAAATACACATGTAGGACTTTTTTCATTGTTGTTTATTGTCCTTAATCCTCTTTCATGAAGACTATTTATTTGCTACTCGATATTATGTATTCCTTTCCAAACAAAACAGAAACTGCTATTGAATCTTTTCCAACTGCATTTGCCGTTTCTTGGGGCCAGGTTAAACTTATTCAAGGGTTTTGGCTGATAGATCATAATGACTATGAGGTAAGTCTGTTAGTTCACCTAGAAGGTAAGCTTTTGTAAATTAATAGAATTTTAGAAACTCTGCGTAAGTAGTTTTAAATTGATATTGAAGATGTGATAAAATCTACTTCTAGAGGTAATTTTAAAAAGACTCAGTTTAACCATTACCTTCACCAAACACTGTCCTAGGCAGCAAGACTACAAAGATAACAGTTCAGGACCCCAGGTTCCTTACTGTCTACAGAAGGAAATGAACTAATGAACAGTTCTGAACACTGCAAATTTAGACATGTTCAAAGTGTTGGGTGAACCATAGAAGTCAAGATTTGGCATTGATAAATATAACTGGTGATGAAAAGATATTATATAACAAGGTCTCAAAGGTTTGAGCCTTCTGATAAGGTGGGGTTTTTGTTTTTTTATTCTTTAAAATAAAATACATCTTAGCACTTTAGGAGGCAGAGCCAGGTGGATTGAGACCTGAGCTCAGGAGTTTGAGAACAGCCTGAGCAAGAGTGAGACCCATGTTTGCACTAGAGATAGAAAAACTAGCTGGGCATTGTGGCAGCTGCTTGTAGTCCCAGCCACTGGAACCGAGGCAAGAGGAGCTCTTGAGCCCAAGAGTTTGAGGTTGCTGTGAGCTGTGATGCCACGGTACTATACCAAGGGTGACAAAATGAGATTCTGTCTCAAAAAGTATAAAAAAACAAGTCATTCCTGGGTTTCTGCAGGAGGTTGGATCAAGGATTCCTGAAGGTAACAAAATTCATGGATGCTCGGTCTTTACTTAACGTGGCACACTATTGAAACATATCCTAAGTACATCCTCCTGTATACGGTCAGCTCTCCATGTCCATGGGTTCTACATCCATGTATTCAACTAACCACAGATCAAAATATTCAGGGGAAAAAATACATCTATACTGAACATATATGGACTTTTTCCTTATCATTTCCTAAGTGCTGCAGTATAACTATTTACATGGTAGTTACATTTTATTGGGTATTTTAAGTAATCTAGAGACGATTTAAAGTATATGGAAGGTTGCATGTATGTTATATGCAAATACTATGCCATTTTACATCAAAGACTTGCATATCCTTGGGTTTTTATATCCCCTGGGAGGTCCTGGAAGCTAGGTCCCTGTAGATACTGAAGAATGGCTATACTTGAACTCATCTCAAGATTACTTATAATACCTAATGAAATTTAAATACTGTATAATAGTTGTCAATAGTTGTTTTATTTCCCCCACAGATAGTCTTGCTTTGTTGCCCAGACTGAAGTGGAGTGGTGCAATTATAGCTCACTATAGCCTCGAGTTCCTGGGCTCTTAAGTGGCTCTCCTGCTTCAGCTTTCCAATTAGCTGGGATTATAAGTGCATATTACCACACCCAGTTAATTTTTCTTATTTTTATAGAAGCAGGGATCTCACTACATTGTTCAGGCTGGTCTCCAACTCAGCATAATTATTCCTCTTGTCTCAGCCTCCCAGAGTGCTGGAATTAAAGGCATGAGTTGCTGCACTTAGCCTTTGCCTATCTTTTTTAAAGGATAGCTACTTTGTCTATACGTAAAGGATTACATTTAGCACTTTTCATGTTATTTTTGCAGAGTGGTTTGGATCTTCTGTGTCACCCAGCTACTGCAAAACCTATGTCATGGCAACATTCAAAGATTATTCAGGCCTTCATGAGTCAAGGTGAACACAGACAAGCCCTTAGATATATTCAAACAATGAAGCCAGCAGTGTCCAGTAATAGTGATGTTATCCTTCACGTCACTGTTTTGCTTTTTAATAGGTAAGTATGTCTTTTGAAAATGTACACTCTTGGGCGGCGCCTGTGGCTCAGTCGGTAAGGTGCTGGCCCCATATACCGAGGGTGGCGGGTTCAAACCCGGCCCCGGCTGAACTGCAAACAAAAAACAGCTGGGCGTTGTGGCGGGTGCCTGTAGTCCCAGCTACTCTGGAGGCTGAGGCAAGAGAATCGCTTAAGCCCAGGAGTTGGAGGTTGCTGTGAGCTGTGTGATGCCACGGGACTGTACCGAGGGCCATAAAGTGAGACTCTGTCTCTACAAAAAAAAAAAAGTGTACACTCTTGATCATTTGTTAATAAAATTGATGTAATAAATTGATGAAATAGTAACAGTATACAGTTGATCTTTGAATAAAACTGGTTTGAACTGCAGTGGTCCATATAATACTTAGATTTTTTTCAATAAACATAGTCAGCCCTCTGTTTTGGTGGATTCCACATGTGCAACCAAACGTGGTGGAGCCCATGTATATGGACAGCCAGTGTTTCATGTTCACCTATTCCATAGGGCTGACGTCAGGACTTCGGCATGCAAGGATTTGGGAACCTGAAAGGTCCTAGAATCAATGCCAGTGAGGATGCTGAGGGACTGTATAGTATTTTACTTCTATTGTGTTACTTAATGTTCGTATGCTTATTGACCATTCAGTGTTAAGAAAACCACACACCACCTTTTAGAAATAGAATAAAAGTAGAAATACCTTGAGTAAAAGGGGGGCCGCCCCAATTGATTGGCAGTTGTACCTACTGCTGATCGACAACATTGGCAGTCTTCTGCATGGACAATTGAGGGCTGAATATGCTGGAAAGGAGGAATAAAAAGAGTTGACAAATGGCATTCTTTGATGATTTATATTCATTATTGGTCCTCTAATATTTTTGTTAATATTGTTCGATCATTCCAGTTCTTTACATTTGAATTTTGTTATTTCATTTGCTGTTACATTCTCATAGTAAATCTTGAAGCATATTTTTCTTTTTTTTTTTTGAGCAACCCATCTACCACACCCTCCGTAGTAGCTAGGATTATAGGTGCATGCCACCCTGCCTTGCTAATGTTTTTTTTTTTTTTTTTTTTTGAGAGGTGAAGTCTCACTGTGTTTCCCAGGCTGGTTGCCAATTGCCTTAGGTGATCCTTCTGCATTGGCCACTCAAACTGATGGAATTATATGCATGATCCATCCCATCAGCCTAAGGATATGTTTGAATGGTATAAGAAAATAATCAGATTTCATGTCTTAGTACTTTAAGTGGATTTGAGTGAGTTATCTCTTTGTCTTTTTCCCCCCTTTGGTAGTATTTAATTATGATGTATTTGCCATTTGTATTATAGCAGGACAGGTTGAGTGTGGTGACTCATGCCTATAATCACGTCACTTTGGGAGGCCAAGGTAGGAGGATTACTTGAGCCTAGGAATTTGAGGCTGTAGTAAGCTATGATTATGCCACTGCACTCCTGTGTGGACAACAGAGTGGGACCTCATCTCTATAAAAAATTTAAAAAATATATCAACACATACTGCTATAATTTCTCACCTGTAGAATAATTGTGACAAGTCAGTTAACATGATTAGAAATATGGTGGTCTGTTTATTTTCTGTTTTCTCCTTAACTAAGTTTAGTTAGAGAAATTGCTGGGACCTGAAATTTCTTACTAGATTGTAACTAGGTGCAGTTGTCACTGTAGTTTAGCTGGCCTGGGCCAGGTTGAAACCTGCCAGCTTTGCGCTATGTGGCTGGCTCCATAACTGTTGTGCTACAGGTGCTGAGCCTATCTTTCTGCTTCTTTAACAATTGGGTGCTGGTAGCTTTTCACTTTTATAAGCCTTTTTATGAATGTACATCATAGCTATGGCTTGGCTTTTGTGCTTGCAAATTAACCGTGATGTACTATATAATGATAGACTTGAGACACTGAACTGTTAACATTGATTATTCAGTCTTAGCATCATAAAAGTACAAAAGAGCCGGAAAGTACATTTGTATAGGCATAATTATTGTCTTCATTGTTTTCTTCTTTTTTTTTTTTTTGTAGAGACAGAGTCTCACTTTATGGCCCTTGGTAGAGTGCCGTGGCCTCACACAGCTCACAGCAACCTCCAGCTCCTGGGCTTAAGTGATTCTCTTGCCTCAGCCTCTCGAGTAGCTGGGACTACAGGCGCCCGCCACAACGCCCGGCTATTTTTTGTTGTTGTTGTTGTTGTTGCAGTTTGGCCGGGGCTGGGTTTGAACCCGCCACCCTCGGCATATGGGGCCGGCGCCCTACTCACTGAGCCACAGGCGCCGCCCCTTTCGTTTTCTTCTTTATGTGAGTTTATTCTGCTGTGTCTTTTTTTTTTTTTTTTTCTTTTGGAAACTGAATATTACTCTATTGCCCAGGCTAGAGTGCCATGGTGTCAGCCTAGTTCACAGCAACCTCAAACTGCTGGGTTCAAGTGAGCTTCCTGAGTAGCTGAGACTATAGGCACATGCCACAATGCCCAGCTAATTTTTCTTTTCTTTTCTTTTTTTTTAATGAGATACAGTCTTGCTCTTGCTCAGGGCTAGTCTTAATCTCCTGAACTCAAGATATTCCCCTACCTTGGCCTCCCAGAGTGCTAGGATTATAGGTGTGAGCCACTACATCTGTCCTTAAATATAAATTTTTATGCATTTTTTCTCTTATTTCTGTAGATTATATTTCTTGCTTTGGGACTGTTGGGTCATAGCCCATGTATAATTTTTTTTTTTTTCCTTTGGTGTATATACTTGAGCCTCCAAGGATATGGTTTAACACTTTTTTTTTTTTTTAAGCTCTCATAATCCATACCTGATTCTGGGAGACTTCTGAGTAAGAAATACTGCTTCAGGCGGTGTCTGTGGCTCAAGGAGCAGGGCGCTGGTCCCATATGCCGGAGGTGGCAGGTTCAAACCTAGCCCCGGCCAAAAAAAAAAAAGAAATACTGCTTCATTTAAATGGTTTTAATGCCCACAGAAGAACCTCTCAATACCTCCACATGGTGTCTAAGACTGTCAGATTTGACCCAGATTCTCCAATCACCATGAATCAGTCAGAATCTACTACTAAGCTATGCCCTTCACCTCCTTATAAAGACAGTGGGCTTGTTTCCACTATAGGTCTTCACTTATGCTCTTTTCTGTTCTGTCACACCATACCAATCTTTCAGTTCTATCCAGGCCACGTTAGTTTTTTGTTGTCTTTGAACTTGTATGCAATTACTTTGCTTTGTTATTATCTTACATTTAAAGAGCAACATAAAATTCTGTAAAGATGTCTTACTGACACTTAAAAATGTCAGATTCATTATGCAGTAATGAGTATTCAGCAAATTTTTTTTTGTTGTTGTTTTTTTTTTTGTTTTTGTTTTTGTGGTTTTTGGCCGGGGCTGGGTTTGAACCCGCCACCTCCGGCATATGGGACCGGCGCCCTACTCACTGAGCCACAGGCGCCGCCCAGTATTCAGCAAATTTAAGTACTTTAAATTACATGTATAAAATATCTTGGAGATTGTATAGGTAGATTACTTGCTTTGAACATTTAAATAGCTTTTCTAAAATTAAACTTTGATAAATAATGATTTCAGGTGCATGATTGAGGCCTGGAGTTTTTTGCGGCAACATTCTAATAGGTTGAATATGGAGAAGTTACTAAAGCACACATATGAAGTCTGTCAGGAAATGGGCTTAATGGAGGATTTACTGAAGTTACCATTTACAGACACTGAGCAGGTAATTACTTGCCAATGTAAATTGTCAGAAATTCAGGATAAATGGATGGTTTATAAATCTATTTTGTTCTTTTTAGGAATGTTTAGTGAAGTTTTTGCAGTCCAGTGCCAGTGTTCAGAATCATGAATTACTTTTAGTTCATCATTTACAGCGTGCCAATTTTGTTCCTGCTTTGAAGCTGAACCAAACTCTGAAGATCAGTCTTATGGTATGATTAAAGTTGTTTTGTTATAGGGAACAATAAAAAAAACTGCAGACTTTTTTGGTTTATTATGTAATAGCTCGCAGTTTGATAACTACTATACCTTACATTACCTTGAACTTGGAGAATCCTCTATTCAATCTTTGTAACACAATTGGGAACAGGGTATTATTACTTATGTAATTCTTTTACATATACCATTTATGTTCTGATATCTGCCTAAAACTTGCCAAACTAATCATTTCACTCAAAGAAAGCAAGAAAAGGTAGAAGACAATAGTAAGAGTATATAACTCCTGCATATATACAGAAAGCATTGGACACTGAGGCTCAGACCAATTCCTAATTTGCTCTGTGTGCTGGGGACATAATCTGAGGTTTGGTCTCCTCACCTATAAAGTTGTAATATGTATAAGGCTATTGAGAATGCTCGGGTGTGCATGAAGTAGCATTTTTCCTGAATAAACAATAGCCATTGTTTTTATTGTAAAGAATCAAGGTTTAGTAGTAGAGATTTGGAATTTATTGGTGGGTAAAGATTGATAAAGCATACATGGATAAAGTCCTTGGTTTTTGGGAAAATGGATGTGTAGGCAGGAAGAGGATATTTTTGGATAAAATTTTATTTTAAATGGTGAATACATAACCATAGCACCTTACATTTTGAAGATTACATTTTTACCTATTATGATTTATCCAATAGAATGATCGTGATCCTCGTTTGCGGGAGAGATCCGTGGCTCGAAATTCTATATTAGAGCAATATGGGAAAATCCTTCCTAGAGTCCAGCGAAAATTAGCCATTGAACGAGCTAAGCCTTACCATCTGTCAGTATCATCAGTTTTTCGAGAAGGTAAGGTTTCGTCAAAGTATCATAAATTACTAGACTAGAAAAGACAATGAATGATTACTTTTATGAAACTACTGGTATCTTAAGTTTAGCTCACTTTTGCTGATGTATATGGGCATCCTTTGGAGATGCTGTGAGTTTGCTTCTAGACCAACACAATAAAGTGGGTTGGGTGACCAACCCTTCTGAATTTTTTGCTTTTGCAGTGCATATAAAAGTTATGCTTATATTTTAGTCTATTAAGTGTGTGACTCTTACGTCTTAAAAAAAAAAGTTCCTGCTTTAATTTTTAAATTCTTTATTGCTAAAGACTTGAGCCTATAGTGAGTCATAATATTTTTGCTGGTGGAGAGTTTTGCCTCCATGTTGATGGCTGGTGACAGATCAGATGGTAGTTACTGAAGGTTGTAGTAGCTATGGTGATTTCATAAAATAAGACAACATGAAGTTTGCTGCATTGATTAACTATTTCATGAATGATTTCTCTATATTGTGTGGATGATGTTTTAATAGCATTTTACCCACAGTACAACTTCTTTCAAAGTTAGAGTCAGTTCTCTCAGATTCTGCTGCTGCTGCTTTATCAACTATCTTTATGTAGTATTCTAAATCTTTTGTTGTCATTTTAATAATGTTTATAGCATCTTCACCAGGAATAGATTGCATCTCAAGAAACCACTTTCTTTGCTCATCCATAAGTAGCAACCTCTTATCGGTTCAAGCTTGTAGCAGTTCAGTCACATCTTCAGGCTCTATTCCTAATTCTCGTTCTCTTAATATTCCAGTCACATCTGTAGATACTTCTTCCGCTGAAGTCTTGAAAACCTCAGTCATCTCTGAGGGTGACTTCTAAACTCCTGTTAATTTTTTTTTTTTTTTTTTTTTTTTTGAGACAGTCTTTGTCACCCTCGGTATATAGTGCCATGGTGTCACAGCTCATAGCAACCTCAAATTTCTCTTGCCTCGGCCTCCCCAGTAGCTGGGACTACAGGCCCCCGCCACAATGTCCAGCTATTTTTAGAGACAGGATCTTGCTCTTGCTCAGGCTGGTCTCGAACCTGTGAGCTCAGGCAATCTACCCACCTCAGCCTCCCAGAGTGCTGGGATTACAGGCGTGAGCCATTGCGCCCAGCCCTAATGTTGATATCTTGACCCCTCCCATGACTCATAAGTGTTCTTAATGGCATCTAGAATGGTGAATCCTTTCTAGAACGCACCCTATTTCACCCAGATCCATGATTCATGAGAGGATTCACTATTTGTGGCGGCTATAACCTTATGAAATGTATTTCTTAATTGATAAGACTTAAAAGTTGAACTTACTCCTTGATCCATAGGTTCCAGAATGGATGTTGTACTACTAGCAGGTGTAAAAACAACATTCATCTCCTTGTAAATCTTCATCAGAGCTCTTGGGTGACTAGGTGCATTTTCTGAGCAGTAGGTTTCAACTGTGGGGTTAAAATACTCAGTAAATCATGTTTCCAACAACTTGCTGTTATCCGTGCTTTGTTTCATTGATAGAGGAAAGGCAAGTAACTAGCATAATTTGTAAGGGCCCTAGGATTTCAGAGTAGTAGATGAGCTTTGGCTTCAACTTAGAGTCAAAGTCACCACATTAGCCCCTAATGAGAACGTGTGCTGTACTTTGAAGCTGGGCAGTAACTTCTCTCTAGCTATGGCATCTTAGATGCTATCTTCTTCCAATAGAAAGCTGTTTCATCTACATTGAAAATCTGTTGTTTCTGGGCAGTGCCTGTGGCTCAGTGAGCAGGGCACCGGCCCCATATACTGAGGGTGGCGGGTTCAAACCCGGCCCCGGCCAAACTGCAACAACAACAACAAAAGTAGCTGGGCGTTGTGGCAGGTGCCTGTAGTCCCAGCTACTCAGGAGGCTGAGGCAGGAGAATCGCTTGGGCCCAGGAGTTGGAGGTTGCTGTGAGCTGTGTGACGCCACGGCACTCTACCGAGGGCGATAAGGTGAAACTCTGTCTCTACAAAAAAAAAAAAAGAAGAAGAAGAAAGAAAAAAAGAAAAGAAAATCTGTTGTTTAGTGTAGCCACCTTCAGCAGTCATCTTAGCTAGACCTGGATAACTTGCCGCAGTGTCTACATCAGCTCTTGCTACTTCACCTTGTGCTTTTATTTTATGGAGATGACTTCTTTCCTTAAAACTCATGAGCCAACCTCTGTAGCTTCCTCACCTCTCTCAGTTGTCATAGAATTGAAGAGAATTAGGGCCTTGCTCTGATTTAGACTTTGGCTTAAAGGAATATTGTGACTGGTTTGATCTTTTATCCAGACTAGTAAACTTTTTCTGTGTCACCAGTAAGGCTATTTATGTATCATTCCCATATTCACTGGAGTAGCACTTTTCATTACCTTCAGAATCTTTTCATTTACAGCTTGGCTAACGGCTCATGTTTTTCTCACTAAGCTCAATCATTTCTAGCTTTTGATTTAAAGTGACATGTGCAAGTCTTCATTTTACTTGAACATTTAGAGGCCTTGTAGGGTTATTAATTTGCCTTACTTCAATGTTGTTTTGTCTCAGTTGAACCGAGAAGTTTAAGGAGAGGAAGAGGAGGAAGGGAGGAGCAGGGGTGGGGGAAGGTAGGACAGCCAGTCTGTATAGCAGTCAGAAAACACATTTGTGGATTAAATTTGCATCTTGCATGGGCATGGTTCATGAAGTTCCAAAATAATTAAAATAGTAACATCATAGATCACCATAACAGATACAATATGTAATAATAATGAAAAAGTTAAAATACTGTGAGATAAAATATTTTATCTTCCTGTGAGCCCATATTGTTTTATTTCTTTGTTCTGTAGTTAAGCTAAATATAATTTTAATACTTATCATGTGATCTGTTTTCTAATCATTCGTTCATATTCTTTTATTATAATCCTGTTTATTAGAAATGAATTAAATCCTACATTCTTCATTTTACAGTTTCCAGACCCAAACCATTATCAGCAGTTCCAAAGCACTCTCTGAAAGGAACTGTACTTTCAAGATCTACTTTCATCTATAATGTGTTATCTAAAATTGGAGAAGTTTGGGGAAATGATGAGCCTAATGATAGCCTCCCACTTTATAATAGGTATGTTTCTCTTGTGCTTTCTACTTACTAATCTTCCCTAGACATCAACAATCTACCCTTATTGCCTTAATTTATTAGTGTATATAAAAAGGAAAACCTGACTTTTTTTTTTTTTTTTTTTTTTTTTTTTTGAGACAGGGTCTTGCTCTGTTACCCGAGTTAGAGTGCAGTGACATGATCATAGCTCACTGCAAACCTCAACGAGAACCTCTTGGGCTCAAGCAGGCCTCCCAAGTAGTTGGTACTAGAGGAATGCATCACTGGTTTCTAAAATTTTTTATAGAATCAGAGACTCACTGTTGCCCAGGCTGGGGAAAAACTCTTTTTATGTTGTCTACATTTCTATGTCTTTACATTTAAAGTAACATTTTCTTTTTTTTTTTTTTAAATAATGCAGAAATACACGGAGTAAAAAATGAAAACCCCTCCCCCTCCCATCTATACCACCTTGCAGCATTTTTATTGGTGTTCCTTGTGATAGATACATAATCAAAATTCAAATTTTTATTTTCTTTGTAGTCCTAAAATAGGAGGGCCATCTCCTATAATGTATTCGCTCCCAAATCCAGGGCTACCTGAGGCATTCTTTGGAACACCAGCTTCAAAAGCATCACAAAAAATTTCTAGGTAAGAGTTTATTAAATTTTTCTTAATGACACAGATTTAGGTGGTAATTACAACTGTAATTTTTAATTATCTTTAAAATTTTACAGATACTATTGAAAATTCTTAAATATTTTAGTGCTTGCTTTTATAATTTGGACAGCAGTATAATTTTAGGAAATTTTATATCTGCTAGTAGTATACTTAAAATTTCTGCTTAATAATTTCCGAATGCTTATGAAAAGGAAGAACAAAGTTTGTTTTATTAAAATCTGACCAAAATAAATGGTTAACTTTAACAGTTATCTCCTTAGTTGATCTCTGAATGACAATTGCCTTTATAATTAATTACTAATTAATGTTGGTTGGCTGATAGTAAAGCTTTCTCCAGTCTACTAAAACATCTTGTGTAGCTCCAGATACAGTTGTATCTTTATATCTTACCTATACTGTTAGAAAAATAAAGTTTTATATACAAGATGAAACTGATTCTAAGTAATTAGGAACATTGGATAGTTTAAAAGTGTTATCAGTAGCAAAGAATAAAATGTCTCTTGATGTATTTTTTTCAATAATAAAAGTCATCATTATTACTGAATTCTCTTTTGCTACCAGTAGTCCTAATTTTTTTCCACTTGTCCCCTTTTCTTGGTACATTTATACTTGAATAGATCTGGGGTTTAGCAATGATAGAAGTTTAAAGATCTTTGACTAATGGCCAGGCCTAAAGAAGCATGAGAATGCTTTGTGTTTGTTTTTGAGACACTGTACTCTAACCCAGGTGACAGAGTGCAGTAACTGATCGTCTCTCCTTGCTACTCAAACTCCTGGGGTCAAGCCATCCTCCTACCTCCCAAGTAGCTAGGAGTTCAGGTATGCACCACCATGCCTGGCTGATTTTTTTAATTATTTGTAGAGATAGAAGTCTCAAACTCCTGGGTTCAAGTGATCTTCCTCCCACTCTGGCCTCCTACAGTGCTAGGATTACAGGCATGAGGCACCACACCTGGCCTGAGGACCCTTTGTATCCAGTATTTTTTTTTGTTTGTTTGTTTGGTTTTTTTCTTTTTTTGCAACATTAACAGTAAAAACATGACCTTGTAGATGCTTGGCTAAAATGTTAATGAATATATCTATTAATTGTGTCTTTTTTTTTTTTTTTTTTTGACTAATCACATTGCTGATGCTCACTTTAATTGTGAGAGTATAAAAGTAACAAAGAGAAACAGGGGAGCTGAACAGCTATTTGAAGCAATATCCTCTCTGTTCTCCTGAACTGCTGGCTTTTCTGTAAATAAAAGTAGAATTGTTGATCTCTTGTCTTCTTTTTTTTTTCCCCACCCTCCTCCCTCCATCCCTCTTTCTGCTTCCCCCCCCCATAACCTTAATTGTCATTAATTGTCCTCATATCAAGATTGAGTACATAGGATTCATGCTTCTCCATTTTTGTGATGCTTTACTAAGAATAATGTCTTCCACGTCCATCCAGGTTAATACGAAGGATGTAAAGTCTCCATTTTACTATTCTCCATTAATGGCTGAATAGTATTCCATGGTATACATATACCACAGCTTGTTAATCCATTCCTGGGTTGGTGGGCATTTAGGCTGTTTCCACATTTTGGCAATGGTAAATTGAGCTGCAATAAACAGTCTAGTACAAGTGTCCTTATGATAAAAGGATTTTTTTCCTTCTGGGTAGATGCCCAGTAATGGGATTGCAGGATCGAATGGGAGGTCTAGGTTGAGTGCTTTGAGGTTTCTCCATACTTCCTTCCAGAAAGGTTGTACTAGTTTGCAGTCCCACCAGCAGTGTAAAAGTGTTCCCCTCTCTCCACATCCACGCCAGCATCTGCAGTTTTGAGATTTTGTGATGTGGGCCATTCTCACTGGGGTTAGATGATATCTCAGGGTTGTTTTGGTTTGCATTTCTCTAATACATAGAGATGATGAACATTTTTTCATGTGTTTGTTAGCCATTCGTCTGTCGTCTTTAGAGAAAGTTCTATTCATGTCTCTTGCCCATTGATATAAGGGATTGTTGGCTTTTTTCATGTGGATTAATTTGAGTTCTCTATAGATCCTGGTTATCAAGCTTTTGTCTGATTGAAAATATGCAAATATCCTTTCCCATTGTGTAGGTTGTCTCTTTGCTTTGGTTATTGTGTCCTTAGCTGTACAGAAGCTTTTCAGTTTAATGAAGTCCCATTTGTTTATTTTTGTTGTTGTTGCAATTGCCATGGCAGTCTTCTTCATGAAGTCTTCCCCCAGGCCAATATCTTCCAGTGTTTTTCCTATGCTTTCTTTGAGGATTTTTATTGTTTCATGCCTTAAATTTAAGTCCTTTCTCCATCTTGAGTCAATTTTTGTGAGTGGGGAAAGGTGTGGGTCCAGTTTCAGTCTTTTACATGTAGACATCCAGTTCTCCCAACACCATTTATTGAATAGGGAGTCTTTCCCCCAAGGTAAGTTCTTGTTTGGTTTATCGAAGATTAGGTGGTTGTAAGATGTTAGTTTCATTTCTTGGTGTTCAATTCGATTCCAAGTGTCTATGTCTCTGTTTTTGTGCCAGTACCATGCTGTCTTGAGCACTATGGCTCTGTAGTACAGACTAAAATCTGGTATGCTGATGCCCCCAGCTTTATTTTTGTTACAGAGAACTGCCTTAGCTATACGGGGTTTTTTCCGGTTCCATACAAAACGCAGAATCATTTTTTCCAAATCTTGAAAGTGCGATGTAGGTACTTTGATAGGAATGGCATTGAATAGGTAGATTGCTTTGGGAAGTATAGACATTTTAACAATGTTGATTCTTCCCATCCATGAGCATGGTATGTTCTTCCATTTGTTAATATCCTCTGCTATTTCCTTTCTGAGGATTTCATAGTTTTCTTTATAGAGGTCCTTCACCTCCTTTGTTAGGTATATTCCTAGGTATTTCATTTTCTTTGAAACTATGGTGAAGGGAGTTGTGTCCTTAATTAGCTTCTCATCTTGACTGTTATTGGTGTATACAAAGGCTACTGACTTGTGGACATTGATTTTATATCCTGAAACATTACTGTATTTTTTGATGACTTCTAGGAGTCTTGTGGTTGAGTCTTTGGGGTTCTCTAAGTATAAGATCATGTCATCAGCAAAGAGGGAGAGTCTGACCTCTTCTGCTCCCATTTGGATTCCCTTTATTTCCTTGTCTTGCCTAATTGTATTGGCTAGAACTTCCAGCACTATGTTGAATAGTAAAGGTGACAGAGGACAACCTTGTCTGGTTCCAGTTCTAAGAGGAAAAGCTTTCAGTTTTACTCCATTCAGTAAAATATTGGCTGTGGGTTTGTCATAGATAGCTTCAATCAGTTTTAGAAATGTGCCACCTATGCCTATACTCTTCAGTGTTCTAATTAGAAAAGGATGCTGGATTTTATCAAATGCTTTTTCTGCATCTATTGAGAGGATCATATGATCTTTATTTTTGCCTCTGTTAATATGGTGGATAACGTTTATGGACTTGCGTATGTTAAACCAGCCTTGCATCCCTTGTATCCAGTATTAACTCAGAGAGAAGAGAGCCCATTGAGATGTGAATAACTTTATCTTCCATAAAAAAATCATTGCTTTCCCTAAGTCTGTAATTTTTATTATTGGTTTGCATTACTGAATAGTGAATAAATATAATGTGTTCTGACTAAAATAGATAATATCAGTGGGCACTGCATATAGTAAGCGTTAAGTGCTAATTTATGTTGTGTTTTTGTGTGTCATATAAAATCTATTTCCTATTTGGATCAGGGCCCTAAAAGTTTTTGAGGAAATCCTAAAACTTAGTGTAATATTTAACATTTTCTTTTAAAATTTTCTTGATACTTTTTTTAATTCTAACTTAACTAGATTAAGTCTTATTAGTGTAAGAATTTTGGTTTGACCTGGTAGGTTCCATTTATTACACAGGCTCTGCTTGTGAGAAATAGTCATTCCAAATAAGCACCTTAGATGTAAATACTAATACAGCCCAAAGCATTGAGCAAAATATCCATCTGGGATAGTTCAATATAAAGGTGAGCAAACTGTTTATAAGTACAGAATTTGAATTCAAATGAAGTAATGAAGGAAAGGTTGGAACAGAAAATAGAAATGTCTAGCAGCCTGATTGAATATTCGTGGTTTGGTGGACAGAGCAAGACAGTCTCAGAAAAGAAAAGAAAGTGCTTCATGTAAATATTTACCTTTTGGGTAACAGGTTGGGTCTTAAAGCACCTATGATCTGTGTTGGCCTGCCACCCCTAATAGCAAAAATCTTGACTGAACATAAAGAATAGAATGACAAGGAAGGCACAGCAACTAGATGTTTTTATCTCTGAGCTCCGAAGCATGCTGCACTTTCCTGGTCAGCTGAGCCACACTGGCATTTAGAGGACTTAAAAAGGCATTATTTTTATCACTGGAAAATATAGACTATTTATTAGGAAATTGAGAAAGGACTGACTTATGCAAGTGGTCCATTAGAAATTATCTGTAAATTAAATGCTTAACAGAAGTCATCCTTGATGTCAGTTTTATCATTTCATATAATGGGGACTGCAATTATGGAAGACCACTTGGACTTAGTAGAATGTTGGGATTCTGATTTGTCTACATACTCATTAATTGAACAAAATTAACTTTTTGTCAGTCTAATCTTTATTGTGATTGGAAGATTAGAACTAAAAAGGTCAAGTAAACCAATGTTCATTGTGTTTATCACATAGGTGAAAGGATATTTCATGTGTTGATGAATATGAATTTTGGCAAATGCACTGCTAGGGAAGTTTTGTCATCTTTAGTATTTTTATGTCGTTAGCATCTTCATTTGAAAATAAATGCCCAGCACATAATGAAGGCTTAGTAAATATTGCTAAAAGTGAGGGAAGAGGACTAGAACTCAGTTATCTGCAATTCCTAATTTTCTTTTTTGCTACTGAATTAATTATCTGACTTTTTTGCACTCATGGTGACAGTATGGCTTACATTAATATACTTGACTAAATTTATACTTTCATGTGGTTACACTATTTACTGGTGAATGTAGAGATCTGAATAGAAGGACTAACTGGAACACTAAATTCTTTTGGGGTTTTGTGGATTTTTTTGGTATAACTCAGTAATTACCAGGATTTTTCTATTCATGTGTCTGTTCCGGTTACAGACTGCTGAATTTGGTTGTTCATCCTGTTGCCCAGCCTTCTCAGTGTTTGGGATTTCTTCAGCAAACCCCACCATCAAGATCTCCTTTGTATCTAGAATCCAACTCATTGCCTATAAGTTCACAATTAAAAGGATCACATCAGAACTCTTCCAGGACTTCAGAATTACATTTACTAGAAACTCCTCTTGTAGTTAAGGTTGGTATTACATATCAGGCATTCATAATGAATCCATGGACTTCTTTTTTCTCTCTTTTGCAGTTTTTGGCTGGGGTCAGGTTTGAAGCCGGCGCTCTACTCCCTGAGCCACAGGCCCTGCCTTATTTTTCAAGTAGTATGGAGAAAATAAGTTATTTATAAGTGATATCTCTTGGTAATAAATAGCTTTAAACTTTTTTTTTTCTTATTTAGGGATATCATTCCAAAATGCTTACAGAATTGGTTAAATATACTCTTTTCTGTTTAAATTTAATAACCACATTGCTGTCTTGGCTCTTATCTCATTATTACAAATAGGCTTTTGTCTTTTTCAAAAGACTTTCAAGTTCTTGGGTTTTTATTTTATTTTTACATAAACTCTATTGCTGATATCATTATGCTGTTACTTGTATCATGCTTTTTAGTTTTTAGGTTTATTTTTATTTAAATTTTCTGACTCCTATGATAACTGTAAACTATTATTCCTTCTTACTATACAGATTAGTTTGTCTTTAAGTTGCCTTTTCCTCTACCTCCCTCCCCCCACCTGCCCTATAAGTTATTAACTGAGAAACCAAAACTAATTGGTTTATTGGTTATTATTACCTCCTCATTCATTTATTCATGGATGGATGTATGTTCTGTAGAGATGGGGCTCTTACCGTATTTATTGTACAGGCTGGTCTCACGTGATCCTCTCCCCTTGGTGTCCCCCCCCAAAGTGTTGGAATTACAGGTGTGACCCATCATGCCTGTCCTCCCTCCTCGTTTTCATGTTATCCCCCGAGCTCCTTATCCAGTGTTCTGGATTGAATCCCAGAAGTTTTCTTCCTTTCTTTTGTATTAACTTAAAAAAAGAAAAGTTTTTTTTTTTTCTGGGTTCTCTGTTCTGGATATCCAGCATTTATGGTGAAGCTAGGGAATCCTTATTTTATTACCTTTCAAGTTGAATAAAAGACACTTCAATAAATGCTATTCCTATAATAGTTACTGCGTTTCTTAAACTTCAGTATTTATTTTTTAATCTGTGATCACATTTTGTATGCTCTATAGCTAAGTTCAAATGAAATGAAATTGAGGGATATTGCCAAAATAGTCTAGGAAAAAAATCAGTTTAATTTTGTAACGTGCCTAATAGAAGTCACTAGTCTAATGGGATTTGATAATCTGTATACAAGGCCTTCACAGGACAAGTGAAGGAATTATTTCTATTAAATAAGTTTTATTTTCAAATTATTCATTAAACTAAATCGTCAGCGAATTCTAGTAAGTAATTTGGTTATTGTGAGATTCATGTCATGGACTTTTTATTTTACAAGTACTAGTTGTACAATTCTACTTGCTCTTTTGTCATAGAAAGCTAAAACTTTGGCCATGTCAGTTACTACTTCTGGATTTGCTGAGTTCACTCCCCAGTCCATCCTAAGGACTGGTGTTCGAACAACACCTTTAGCATCGCCTTCTTTATCGCCCAGAAAGTCTGTTACTCCTCCTTTACGACTGAAAGAAACCAGAATTTCATTCATGGAAGAAGACACGAACACAGAATGGAGTGCTGGGGTAAGTTTGCTAATAATTAGGAGAAAAGAGTTAAACAGTTTAAAGATACCACTAGAGAGATTTGTATACAGTCATGCAGATAGTTGTGTAATCAGAGAAGAAAAATGCTGCAAGAAGCATTAGAGCACTAAGTGAAACTCAGCATTTCACAGTAGGGCTCAGAAGCCCAATAAGTTGCCTATAGTCAACTTTTTGGTGGCAGAAATGGGACTAGAATGCAGATCTCTTAATCCTATGTGTTTTTTGTTTTTTGCCTTAATTACATTGTGTTACTTTTTTTATTAAGTTCCTAATTGGTTGTCTCTTTAGGGTTTTGTTTTTTTTTTCTTTTTTTTTTTTTTTTTTTGAGATAGTCTGAAGCTGTCGCCCTGGGTAGAGTGCCATGGCGTCATAGCTCACAGCAACCTTAAACTCGTGGGCTTGAGCGATTCTCTTGCCTTAGCCTCCCAAGTAGCTGGGATTACAGGCACTCGCCACAAGGCCCAGCTATTTTTTTTGTTGCAGCTGTTGTTGTTTTAGCTGGCCCAGGCCAGGTTCGAACCCACCAGCCTCAGTGTATGTGGCCGGCGTCCTGTCCACTGAGCTACAGGCGCCGTCTGGTTGTCTTTTTAGAAGGGTGTTTTTAGACCTCTGCTGTAGGTTTAATAGGAATCCATTAGGTGATTGCTCATCTAGCCTATTCTATGTTTTAGTCTTCTGAAAATTTCAGTTAGTACCAATTAGGGAACTATTATCCACTATTATGTATCTGAAGAGAATGGATTCTGAATAAGTGAATTTTCATTAAGGAGAGAGTTTGGAGAAATACAGAGTATGGAAAAGATGGCTGAGATTGGAATGGAGAGCTTTGAAATAGACTTGACTGTGATATTTACCAGTTAATTTTTTTCTTTTTAAAATCGAAATAACAGACTGCCGATGACAACAAAACAAAACTATTTGCTAATACACCTTTTCAAAAATATGGAGTTCCAGCAGAAACCAAATGGCTGAAGAACAAAGACAAGACCTCATCTTTCCCCCTAAATAGCCCTGAGACTGACCCTGAAGAAGTGGACATGGAGTCACAAGATGCACCCTCACAGGGTACGAGCACCCTGGATGCGAGCAAAGAAAACAGCACTAATTCCACCCAGTCAGATGAGACCACCTTAGAGTACCACGATGCACCGTTACCAGAGGAATTTGCAGATGCTGGTTTTGTGGCCTGTAAGGCAACAGACTCTTCCACTGAAATGATTACAAATTTAACTGAACAAACAGAAAAGGACAGTGAAAAAGATACATTTAAGTCAAAAGTAACTCCTTCAGACTTAGAGAAAGAAATGGGTAAGAACTCATTTTCAAATATTTGAAATTGTTATTGATAATTCCTCAATAAAATTTGTAATAGAATTTTTCCACTAGGAGAAAAGCATCAGGATTAAATAAATTAGTGTATGTTCACAGGGTGTTAGGTCCTAGATATAATATACAAGTCTATTTTTTCAGCTTATAAGTTTGGGTTAACATTATTTCATAAGTATGTATGAGATTTGATAGATTTTTTTAATTTGACCATAAAATTTCGAAAACAGCAGCAGTGATGAAGAAAATGTAAGATGTCAGAATCAGACTTGAGGCACCTTCTCTTAGCTATAAAAAATACTAATTTTACAGACTAGATTGTTACTGCAATTTTTATCAGCATATTGAGTCCCTAATGCACGGGCTCCTGTTAGCTCCTCCCGTATGTGCATGAAGTATTGAGGGCTGGTCAGTAAAGTAGTTGTCAGTGGAGCACGTTCCCACACACCTGCAGTGATGCACTTTGATTAATGCCATACTGGGAGGCATAGAAGGGGCCAGAAGAACACCAGGGAGAGGAGCGACTTAGCCTGGAATTAGTCATTCAGAAAACTAAGCTGTTCTTGTTTTTCTTATATCACAGTTTTAACAAGTTTATTTAAAACTAACTCCTAACTTTAAATCTATAAAACCACATCTTTTACAAAAATCTGTCACAAGTAGTTTCTTTTGGGAAATATTTTCTGCCTAAGGTGAATTAAATTTTCTTTAGATGTGAGTCCAGTGAAGATTGTACTATAATATCTTTAATAAACATATGCATTAATTGCTGTAAGAACTCAGAATTAGCATGTCTAGAAATTTGCATTGCTCTTTTGATGTTTCATGTTGTTAAAATATTTAAATGGTAAATATATGAGAATGTTCATAGCAATATCTTCATTGATTATTCTTAAAATGTTAGATAGTGTGAAGTATTTTTTTGTTTGTTTTTTTGTTTTCAGTTTTTTGGGTGGGGCCGGGCTTGAACTGGTATATGGGGCTGGCGCCCTATTCCTTTGAGCCACAGGTGCTGCCCTGAAGTAGAATTCTTTATTGTTTTTGTGAGGAGTCATATAACAGAAAGTTTAGTGTGAAACAGACTAAATTTGAATCCTAGCTTAGCAATACTCACTAAATAAAGTAAGCAGCTTTGTGACCTGGTGGTAAGCGGTATACACTGCTGTTCAGTTTTTGCATGTACCCCTTTGGATGTTGAGTATTAAGTCAGTTGATAATGTAAAACACTTGTATCGGTGTCTACTAAGCCAGAAGTGAAAAGTGATAGATTGATGGGGGGCTCTTGATTTAGGCTCAGAGATTGGAAGAGTGATGTACTGGAAGTCTGATAACATGGGAATAAAACTAAATGAACAAAAAAGCAGACCCAGTAATTTTTTAAAAGTAATAATCCAAGACTACTAGTAATTGCTAAACGTTTCTCACGAGTAATATTCTTATCTGTATGATATGTAGGCTCTTTAGAAGATGCAGAAACAAAGGCTCTCTTAGTGGCAGCGGATGCATTTCCAGAACTAAATCACGTAAGCCCCGCTCCAGAAGTTGAAGCTTCTCTCGGTGTTCCATCAAGCCATGAAGGGTAAGTTTATGGAGAAAAATTTAGATACTTTTTTAAAAAGCTTAATAAAATTGTGAACTGGTAGTAAAATAGTCTATGCACATTAGGTCTTATTTAAATCTTTGGCATCTCCATTTTGATGATGTCTGTTCTGAAAGAAGTTTAGTGTGTGACTGTATTATTCAGTAGTTATTATAAAATCTTATGATGCTACTAAACATTTTCCGGAATATACAAAGACATGAGTTGAAACAGAACTCTTCTAATATTCTTTAGTGATTCTATTTTTATTGAGGAGCAAAGGTTTCACTCACTAATAAAGCATTCCGTTATGCCTTTCCCCTTTCAGTGGTTTCAGGACAATAAGGCACAGAACTCCAGTAAGTCTAAAGCAGGCATTGGAACATGACTCAGACAGCTTTATATCCTACCGTTTATTAGATACAAGTTTTTATTTGTTTTTTTAGTGACTAATTGAAGTATTGTGCTCCCACATAATTTCATTGATATTTGGACCAGGAAAGGCAATCTGCTAGATGTGCGTATAGCAGTGCTATTCGAAGCATGGTCTAGTAGAGTGGTGACTGCTTCAGACATTTTATTGTCTGCAACAAGCAGCTTGCGTTGGAATATAAATCAGTATACTGCTTCCTTTACTGAAAGTCTAATCAAACTTACCAGTATGATTAGTGAAGTAATTGATTTCCCCTTCTGGCAAAAAGTCTTGTCTCATTGCAAGGCTGGGCACAGATTTGTGTATAAGCATTTTGAGTAGCACTTTTGTAGAGGATACAAAATGACAGCTTCAATTATCAAGAAGTTGTAAGAATAATTTAGTGACATTACCCACATAAAACAATATAATACATTGCTGTATTAAAGTAATGAAAGTGAATTCACAAACCACTCATAAAATTCAGTGTCATATAGTCATCTCTTTTTTTTCCTGCAGTTTTTGGCAAGGGCTGGGTTTAAACCCACCACCTCCGGCATATGGGGCCAGCGCCCTACTCCTTTGAGCCACAGGCGCTGCCCATCATCTCTTAAACATTGAATTCAATCATGTGCTTCACTTCGGAGAAGAGAAATCCAGATTAGCCTGGAATCTTTGCCAGGCCTTCTTGGCAGAAATAGGGGAAACTAATACGAAAGAATTATCATTTATTTTCCTTTTTTTTTTTTTTTTTTTTTAAGACAGAGTCTCACTATGTTGCCCTTGGTAGAGTGTTGTGACATCACAGCAACCTCCAACTCTTGGACTTAAGCAATTCTCTTGCCTCAGCCTCCCAAGTAGCTGGGACTACAGGTGCCCGCCACAACACCCAGCTAATTTTTGTTGTTGTTCTTGTAATTGTTGTTGTTTGGCAGGCCTTGGGCTGGGTTCAAACCCGCCAGCCCTGGTGTATGTGGCTGGCACCCTAGTCACTGAGCTACGGGCACCGAGCCTCAATTATTTTCTCATTCTAGTGTTTTTTTGAATTTAAGTGAAAATTAGGGTTACTTATTGCAATGGGTTTGATGGATAATTGCAGCAGCCACAAAGCAAAGAGCAATCACGTGAGAAGAGACTTTGTGGTCATCAGTGAGAATCCAGGTTCATATTCACTGTTATGGCAAAAGAGTTCCTTTTTAAATGTAAGTTCATTTGATATTTTGTGGAGATTTATCACTGGTTGTATTACCCTTACTATAAACATAATGACCAAGATAAGTCTTTGAAAAATATGTATATATTCCAAATGCCTGCTTTTCCTTGAATTTATTTTATAATATTATCTGTCTTATTTTAAAATCAGCATGCTTTAGTTGGGTTTAGGGGAAGGGCCAGCCCAGAATTAGTAAAGGACCATTGTCAGCATGTTCCAGAATTTATTTTCATCACATGGACTAATGTAGGTTTCATTGGTCTCCCATTCTGAGTCTACTGAGTATGTAGGAAATATTCTATAGTACTTCACAGACTTAGAGGAAGAATCGTGCCAGACATTGTCATTTCATTTGTACTTGAAGGTCATCCCCTTGTTTCCAAAAAAGTAAAATATTAGAGAATAGGAAAAACAAGTACAACATAGTCTGTTTCTAAATTTACTTTTAATTTTTATATTATTCAAAATGAGATTGAAGGTATTGATTTTTCTTAATAACCTCAGTTTTCATCAGCAGAAAGACAAGCAGGTAAGGCGGTAGGACTGAAGCAGTCTAGAGCAGGTGGGACCGTCTTACATGCTGAAGCATATATTTCTGTTTCTAAAGGACAAGTCTCACCCTGAAGTCCAAGGTACCACTTTTGGATGAAGGATTAATACCTGTTGAAACCAGTACCTCTACATTTAAAGCAAATAACAGTAAATGTATGTATTATTTTGACTGTAGGATTATTTCATTTTAGTGTTTTGAGTAAAAAGTATTCTAGTCTTTAAAAAAAAAAGAATATTCTATTATACAGGTTTGGTTTTTTTCCTCAGTTGTTTCTCTCTGGTCAGCTTTCCTGGCATAAAAGAATTCTAAGATGTTTCAGCTATTAGAACACTGGATTGCCTTTAAGGCATTCTGTGGCTCTAGTAGTCTTAGAATTATTTTGTGGATATATTTCTTTGTAACATGAAACACGAGCACAGTAAATTCCCAGTCTGCAGCCAGACTGCATACCTGCTGTTTGATCTTCACTCAGACATGTCATGGGGCAACTTTAATTTTAATCCTCTGTGTTAGTTTCATTATTAGAAAATAATCACAAATGACTGAATTTACTCCAGGGAAGTTTAATAACACATGGAATGTGCTTAATTTTTTTTTTTTTTTAATCTAATGGACTTTTTGAGTGCCTATTCTCAGGCCCTGCCTATACTGAGATGAGGAGGGTACATTTTTCTCACTAGTTTATGATTAGATTTAGGGGAAGCAGATACCTTGAATGTGTATGTCCAGAACTTGTCTGTGCATTTAACCCTCACAGCACTACGCTGTGACATAGTTTTCTTATTCTAGAGCCCATGCTTGTAATAGTTATGCCTTGGTGCCTATCACATTATGGATGGGGCTTCGAGCAAGCTTGAGCAGACCTGGTTTTGCCAGATTAACAGTGTAATATATGCTTATTATAAAATAATCCAGAGAGAATTGTCTGACATTTAAAAACCTGGTTATCCATTTCAGGATTCCATAATTAAAGTGGTTTTTTTTTTCCCTGAATTTTTCTGTGCATGTTTTCCCTCTGTTGAAAGAGGAGATAATATAATGGCAAAAGGGTTCGTAACAGTTCTGAACTTACTAACTATAAAACTGTGAGCTATACTTTTTTTTTTTTTTGGTCTGTAAAATGTTGATAGTTTTAAATAGAATTAATACCATATCATGGGTTGTCAGGGTTAAGCAGGTTGTAGGTAAAGTATTTAAGTGCTTGGCACTTAAAGTTTAATAAATGTTAGCTGTTCATTATAAATAATTATCATTACATTATTGTAGTACATTATCAAAACAATTTATGTAATATTTATTTTTTCATGTCGGTTATGGATGTTCTGTGTGCTTAATTAAATTGCTTAATGGTAAACATTTGGGCTGATCACCTTTTTGGGCAGTTTCATTTCTGCAGTGAATATTCTCGTGTCTTTGCTTATTCTGTCACTATTTCTATTGGATAGCAACAGCATGGATTTGCTGGGTCAAGGAGTATATGCAGATTTTTAATTTTTTATTGTTTCCTCCAATAAAAATTATATACTATTGATGAGTAGAAGGCAAAGTCTCCATTTTCCCATTCTCTTTGCCAAACACATTTTTCATTTCATCAGTGTTTCCATGTTAGGGCTAAAATAGCCCAATTATCTGTTAAAAGTGAAAATTTTCTTTTATAGTTGGTTTTGTTAAATACTGAGGATATTTTTATTGTTAGTGATCTTTTTGCTGCCTCAAAGTATTTTGAGTTTTGTATCATTTGCAAACTCTAAACCCAAATGTGATTGCTAATGACATTTAAAACTTTGGCAAAGAGGAAGAAAAACGTATTTTTTTTTTAAGTGAGCCCCCCAATTTTTTTTTAACTGATAAGAGTACATTTGTACCCAATTGGATGCTTTCTTTCAGAAGAGAGATCCCGTTCTTTTTCATCAAATCAAATTGCAGATTGCATGGCCGTAATATAATTCTATAATGGCTCAACATGGAGAGCTGGTTATCTGATAGTCACTAGGTGAATATAATTTTCAGATGAAGAAACATCTGAACCACCTCAAAGCAGTTTGTTGTCATGTAAGTGTCATGAGAAGGGCAGGAATTCTATCACAGTTGAGAAAAATCAATGTCATTTTTAAACGTGGCATGTATCTTCTGTGTTTTGTCTTTGTGGAAAACAAGTATGTATTTTTGAAACTGAATGATAGGGTGCTGAAGAAAAGAGGATTTAATACATAAATCCTCAGTCTTTTCTCCTTTAAGATAGTACAGACTGGCAATATGACAATTTGTTAAAATACTATTCTTAAGTGTAATATAGCCTTTTCCTTTCTTAATGATGTATAGATCTGTTTTTCTGTTTTTTAGTTAATCTGTAAAAGATTAACTCTGATTTTTCTTTCAGCTATGGCTGATGTCTGTGGTGGTGGAACGTCGGAGCTTACTCTCTCTGAAGGTCCTATTATCTCTGAACGTAGGCTTGACCAGGAAATAGCATTGACCTTAAAAGAAGATCATGAAATAGAAGTTGATGTACTAAAAGAAAGTGTTGACTTACCAGAAGAAAAGCCTCCAATTTCTGACAGTCCTCCTGATACTCAAGAAATTCATGTAAAAAAAATTAATTTTTTACTTTTTTGTCAGTCTTTAGTTTTGGTTTAGTCACGACAATGCTCAAACCTGATATATTATTTGACTGCAATATAAAAACCTCTTTACAAAAAATCTGCATTCAAAAAGTTTCAAGCAGGGTGCTGTGGCATGCACCTTTAGTCCCATCTACTTGGGAAGCCAAGGCAGGAGGATAGCTTGTGCTCAGAGTTTGAGACCAGCCTGGGCAACATAGAAAGAACCCCATCTCCAAAAAGAAAAGAAATTGATTTTCACGAAAGCCAAAAGGCTCTGATAAAGAAGCCATAATTTTAACTATTTATGTTTGCTTATGATCTAATTCAGAGGAAAGGGGTTTTTAGTCACATGAAAATAGATAATGACTACTACAGAGACAAGCCTGATATTTAGACTATTCAGAGTGTATGTTGTGGGTACAGTTAAACAGTCCCCAATGCATCCTCAGGGGACAATGATGTTGAATTGAACCCTAGAAAGGATTTGATTTTTTTGATACTTAATATGACTTTTTAAAAATGCCATCAAATCTTTTTATCAACAGGCAACTTTTATATGATACATGAACTTAAAATATAAAACTATCTCTTCTAGTTATAGGAATCTAATTATATATTATAGAATTTGGGAAGTTTCTTAAAATGTCAGTTATTCATATTCAACCTAATGAGTATTCACTGTGAATATAGATGGATAAATTCCTATTTCTTCAGTTGGAAAGCTAATAAAAATTGTGGGCGTGGTATAAGTGGGAGTCCTCATTTCTAGGTTATTTCCAGTCTGTCATCTCACTGAATGTTTGGGGAGTGGGAAAATGTCATTGTGTAGGTGGGTGGTAATGTTCTACCTTCTTGGTCAGGAGATCTCTCTGTTACTTTCTACCTCCTCCTTTTTCTCCCCCTTCCCTTACCAAAAGGTAAATGCAAGGACCATTCCTTCTTCCACCAAACCCTTGCAGGAGAGGTACTGAACTTGAAAGCCTTAGGAATTTCATGGTTTATGCAGCCCCAGCAAAGGGAAGAGGATTGAGTCTAGCCCAAGGGAGCTTATGTAGGTGAATTGTTCTTCAACCTTATGGGGATCATGCTGTTTAGAAAAGTGTGAATAGTTAGGTAATTTGGGGATTAACATTAAAACACAATATGGGGGTTGTTTCCTTTTTCTCCAGTTAATTTTTTTTGCCTTGGGTGAGAATAGAGTAAGTCCTTAATTCTTCTCACAACTGTTAGCATCATAATTTTTTAAATTTTGTTAAGATTTCTTTTTAGCTAGGGAATTGTGGAATTTCTAGTTTAATTTTAGTCATAATCTCAAAATTTTTTCTGTCTAGTTATTTTGACTAAGAAAGTCTGATTGCTTAAATGAATATTTTATAAAGTAAACCCATAAGTATATGCCATTGTAAATGTAGTTTATGTTTAAAAATGCAACCCCACGGGTGAGATGGTCTCTAAAAACTTGTGATTTGTTAAATATATATTAAAATTCTTTAACCAGTCTTTTTAATTATTTTTAGGTGATCGGATATGAAAAGTCTGAAGCTCAAAATACAGAAAAGGCTAGGAATCTTACATTTAATGAGTTGTATCCCTCAGGAACTCTAAAGCTTCAATATGATCTCGGTACTATTGAACAACAATTTTGTGACTTGCCGGAAAATAAAGACTCTGCTGAATGTGACATTGCCGAAGTAGATGGAGAACTTTTTGTGACTCAGAGTAACTTTACCCTGATACTGGAAGGTGAAGAAGGAGAAATGGAGACAGGTGATTCTGTATCATCTAATGGTTTGCCGAAAGCAGCTAATACAGCGACTGAGGAGAAACTTGTGTCCTGTGGGGAAAATGATAATCATGGACATATTGCTGATTTGCCTTCCATCATAACTAGTGACCACGAGTCCCAAAAGACTTTACCATATGTGCCTGAACCAATTAAAGTAGCAATTGCGGAAAATTTATTAGATGTAATTAAAGACACAAGAAGTAAAGAAACTACTTCAGATATAATGGAACAGTCCATTCATGAAAATATACCTTTAATTAGCCAAAAGGTAGTGAGTTCCACTAAGGCAGTAAAATCTACACCTAAGACTGTTCAGGAAACAAGTGTCAGCCAGGTGGATAACACTGTATCTTCCAGAACACGCACAAGAGGACAGCGTGTCCCAAACCTGAACATGAAATCAGCACAACAGCAAGAGTCAGTGGATGTTGGTACTCCTAAGAGGCTGGGGCTATCAGTCATGAAGAAAACTAGGAAAACAAAAATTTCTGAGACTTCTGAGCATACTTGTTCTGATGTTGAAGGAATATCTCAGAACCAGCATATACCTCAAAATTCTATTACTCCTAGAAGAGGAAGAAGAAAAAGAGAGATTAATCAAGATATATTAGAAAGTATTGATTCTGTGGAACAAGAATTACAGGTCACTAAAGGCAGGGAATTAAGAAAGTTAAAATCATCTCAGCTGCTGGAACCAACAACTGGAGAAACTTCTGAAAAAGAAGTTAAGCTCTCATCTGTTACAAAAACTCCTAAAAGAATTAAAAAATCTGTAGAAAATGAGGAAAGTATTGATATTATAGATGACCTAAAAGTTAGTAAAGTAGCAAGTCCTAGCAGAACTGTCAGAAAATTGAGAAGTGCTAATTTAGATGCTTCTAAAAATAAAGGACATCAGCAAGATGAAAAATCCAGTGACCAACAACTGTCTATCCAGTGTAAGAAAAGGGTCAGAAAGGAAGAGGTTAGTCCACCTGGTATCCCAGAAGACTCTAAAAGTGATGCATCCCAGCTAAGTCTGAAAGCAGAATTTGATACACCTGTCATGCCTAGGAGACGTGGTAGACCAAGAAAAGTAAATCTGTCTGAAGATGTAGGATCTGAGGCTGTTCAGGAAAAGAAAAGTCCCAAGAAGAAACAAGCTCTCAGCATCCAAAGAAGATCTACAAGAAACACCCCAGCTAAAGGTGGGAGTATTGATGTTGGAGAACCAGCTTTAGAAAACTCTGTTTTAGTGCCAAATGAGGAACTTGCTGTGGCAGTGAGCTCTACGAGAAAGCTTACAAAACGGACTACAAATCAAGGCCAAAAACGATCATTATATTCAGTATCAGGAGAACGCGCAGACGAAGCGGCTCACACAGAACCAAGTGACGGAGAAGAAAGTTTGCTTGCCACGGCTACTTTGACTAAGTCGTCCTGGAGCACGAGGACCAGGTCGAGGAAGACCATCTTGTTGCCAGATCTTTCTGAACCAACAAATGAGGCTTTTTTATTTTCTCCTCCCGTGTCAAAGGTTGCAAGGAAAGAAAAAGGTACTTATTTGTCCTAAAAATTATTTGTAATTACAGGGGATTTCCCCCCCTCAAAAAAGAGAAAAACTGTGAAAGCAAAATTGATCTTTTAGTTGTAAAATTAATAGATTTCATGTTTCGAAGTGTGTGTGGAGGTTTCAGAATTTAACATGGTTCAACATGGTTTTATAAATTCTATAATTCACTTGATAAAAATTATTTAAAGTACTATAATTCCTTCTGCTTTTATATCATATGTGACTTTTAATTTTGGTTTCTCCCCAAATACAATCAGCATTTTTTTATCTCCTGGGCACAACTGTTTGGTGTACGCCCAGTGATATCCACAACCCTAAATTATTTTGGAGGGAAGCATCAGTGGCTGTTTATTGGCTAGGAGTAGGAGACAGAGATTTAAATCCCTATTCACTATTTAAATCCCTATTCACTATTGGATTTAAATCTCTGTCTCCTACTCCTAGCCAATAAACGGACCTGTCTGCATCCCCTTATCCCTCATGTTAGTGATAACTAATTATATTGTTTTGTTGGTAGAAATAATATCTTCTCAACAGGACTGATCTCTCACCCAAAAGACTGAAAGTATCTTACTATTTTTATATATAAAGCACATATATAACAGTGTAACAGTACAATTTCGTGGGAGAAACAAATTTCAGCGGGGGTGGCATTTTAAAAATTTCTTACAACGCAGTAGAGTGAAAAAAGGGTAAGACACAGGTGTAGGTGAATAGATCTTATCAGAGAAGCTCCTTTGTAAAGATAATGGTTAGATAAACAAAATGGAGCTGTTTACAATTTTATTTAATTGCATATTTTAAATATTTTAAATCAATTCTTAATTAAGCCGTTTTTATTTATCTACGGAATATTTTCCTATCACTCTTTTTTCTGTATTACTTTCTCTGTTTACTTTTCCCTTTTATGACAAGACCTTTTCTGTTGTTCCCCTTGACTGGAATAAGTAGCTCAAGGTTTGAGTCTCTTTGGAAATAAAAATTTACTTTGTAAATAAAAAACTTATCTCTAGAATAGTAGGAATTAGGCTACAGACTAACTGAGGTTGTATATGGGATTAATGCTTTCTCTGCAGAATGTTTGAGGAACAGGAAGGATTAAAACTAATGGACAAGCAAGAGGGACTTTACCTACCAAATGCAATCAGTGTAACCTGGCTTATTGTACCCTCAGTGAATCCCCAACAATTAAAAAAAAAGAAGAAAAAAAAAAAAAAAAAACTAATGGACAAATAGCGTTTTGTACTTGCTTTCAAATTCTGTTTTTATATTGCAGCACTCTTTGGATTGAAAGATTGACTATTCCTAAACATTTGGTTACCCAAGTGAGGTTGAGAGTTTTTCCTCTCATTTCTCTACTAACATGAATAATCGGGTTAAGCTATTAAAGTTTTCCAGGTTGGGGGATGTTGCCAACTTTCTAAAGTACATTTGTTCCAAGTTACTGTTATTTTTATATACATAAGTGTATTGGTGTAGTGCTTTGTTTTGTTTTTCAACTGACTAAAAAAGCTGAATGTGGATCCATTTCAGATTTATCTTCTCGGTTTGTTGCCTCACCCCCTGCTTTGAGGACCCGGCAAAAAAATACATCCGGAACATCCAAACAGGTACACAGACTGGTGAGGAATGCAAGATTTTATTTGTATATTTGTTAAAACATGCTTTTTTTTTTTTTTTTACAAATGTTTTATTTATTAAATTAATTTTATTTACTTTTCAGAGCAAATATTTTCTAAATAAAGTTGTTTATACCTTTGAAGACCTTGCCTTTCAGAAAGATCTGTGGTGTAGGGCGGCGCCTGTGGCTCAAGGAGTAGGGCGCTGGTCCCATATGCCGGAGGTGGCGGGTTCAAACCCAGCCTCGGCCAAAAACCACCAAAAAAAAAAAAAAAAAGAAAGATCTGTGGTGTATATCTTATTAATGATATATTAATGGTGTACTAATGATATAATACTGGCAGATACAGTTTGGATTATGTTAGGGGAAAGGTTTTTAAATTTATCTGCTGGAGTTTGAGATGTAGGTCCCTGAACCCCCGAGTGTTATTTATAGAGCACACTTGGATTAGAAAGACTGCATTTCAGATTCTGTCATGTAATTGCATATAACCCTAAAATAGGAACAAGTCAGAGATTGTGAGTCCCTTCTATTTACAGACATTAATTCAAAAGCATTTACTATCAACTGTGAGTCAATTACTATATGTAATGACAAAAGCTTGCACAACAATAATTCAAGCAAATTCATTGTCTTTTGGGCACTCACATCTTAACTGAAGAGACAAAAATGCAAATGGTTATTTCACAAAATGTTAAGAATTATTTATACCCAAATACCTCAATAGACAGGAGGTAGAGGAGACAGGCATTCCTGGCAGAGAAAACAGCGGATGCAAAGGCCCAGAACTGTGGCAGGTGGAGGGGAGCATTCACAACTAGCAGTATTCAGAAAATAACAGTCTCTGGTAGCCTGCTCCCTACAAGATGTGAGCTTGGATTTGTACAAAGGCAAGAGGAATAGAAGGGCAGTGGACAGTGGAGGCATTCAAAAATAAAACTGAAAACAACTTGGTGATTACTTGAAATGTGGGAATAAGGAATGAAGAGCAGTTCACTATAAGGTTTTTACTTTTCAAAAAAGTGTTCCTTTCAGATTTACTTAGTTTGAATTCCTTAGCAGTGTTTGGCTATAATATTCCTGAACTCAGGATAGAACTTTTAAATTTACACTTAAATGTTTAATTACTTAAGATTTATCTTTTTAAATTTTTAACCTGTAGGAAGATGATGATACATCAGTAGAAACTGTGGGAAAGCAAAAGGTGAAAAGGATTCAGACTGCAAAAATAAAACAAGCTGGAAGGTATGACCTTTCGTTCTATAGTTTTTGTCCATTTGTTTCTCAAAATGAGATTTGAGGTGACTTGGTTTTAACAGGGAGATTAAGCTCATCAGGAAGGATAATTCTTAGGGACATTTACAAGCACTGGCTTCTTGGCATTGTTAGATCTTGCTGCTGAGGGCGGCTTTCTCCATATACCATGAAACCAGCTCATCCTTTTTTTTTTGAGACAGAGTCTCACTATGTCACCCTCGGTAGAGTGCTGTGGCATCACAGCTCACAGCAACCTCAAACTCTTGGGCTCAAGCGATTCTCTTGCCTCAGCCTTGGGACTTCAGGCACCTGCCACAATGTCCGGCTGTTTTCTTGTTGTAGTTGTCATTGTTTTTTTTTTTTTTGTTTGTTTGTTTTTGTAAAGACATTGTCTCACTGTACCGCCCTCGGGTAGAGTGCCGTGGCGTCACGTGGCTCACAGCAACCTCTAACTCTTGGGCTTACATGATTCTCTTGCCTCAGCCTCCCGTGCAGCTGGGACTACGGGCGCCCGCCACAACGCCCGGCTATTTTTTTGTTGTTGTTGCAGTTTGGCCTGGGCTGGGTTTGCATCTGCCACCCTCGGCATATGGGACCAGCGCCCTACTCACTGAGCCACAGGCACCGCCCGTCATTGTTCAGCAGGCCTGGGCGGGCTCGAACCCGCCAGCCTCAGTGCATGTGGCTGGCACCGTAACCACTGTGCTACAGGCACCGAGCTCCAGTTCATCCTTTGTAACAGATGGTGGTTGGGTGGGGGAAGTTTTTTGCAGTGGATGGGGGAGGAAAGAGGGATGGTGCACCATTTTATTGGTGAAGATAGGTGACACGTATTGTAGCAGATAGGAATGTGTTCACCATGAGCAGGAGAGAAGATTTCATGTGTATGCAGAAAAAGGTGGCCAGCACGTTGAGAATTTGTAAAATTTTGTAGTGAATATTTTGTAAACAAAAGTACATTTCCTATTTTCCTATATGTATGGTGACTTAGGAAACTATTAATAAGGAAAATACTTAGAAATTTTGCTATTATTTCCCTAGTAGTGATAAAACTACATCCATGGGAAAGTTACTCCACTTCAGATATATTTGTTACACAATATCTTGTTCACGTTGTGCTTAGGCATGGTTGAATTTAATGAAAGTACAAATGAACCTGCTGGGCTCTTATCCCCTGGACTAACTGCTAGTACTTTGACCCATGCTTATAATCCAGCAGTTAATACATATGAAACATTAAAGAAAAATTCACTTAAAGCAACAGTTATTACTTTTTTTTTTTTTTTTGTAGAGACAGAGTCTCACTTTATGGCCCTCAGTAGAGTGCCGTGGCCTCACACAGCTCACAGCAACCTCCAACTCCTGGGCTTAAGCAATTCTCTTGCCTCAGCCTCCCGAGCAGCTGGGACTACAGGCGCCCGCCACAGTGCCCGGCTATTTTTTTTTTTTTTTTTTTTTTTTTTTTGGTTTTTGGCCAGGGCTGGGTTTGAACCCACCACCTCTGGCATATGGGACCAGCGCCCTACTCCTTGAGCCACAGGCGCTGCCCCCGGCTATTTTTTGGTTGCAGTTTGGCCGGGGCTGGGTTTGAACCCGCCACCCTCGGTATATGGGGCTGGCGCCTTACTGAGCCACAGGCGCCGCCCACAACAGTTATTACTTTTAAATATCTAAATCGAAAAGGAAAAACTTAAAAGCTAAATCATAATTCTGCTCCTAATTACCTTATCTGACTTGAAGTTTCACCTCTCTTGAAACCATTAACCTCTTTTCTAATGAAAGCATTAGGCAAGGTAATCCAGTCCCTAAGGTTTCTTGGAAAATGTGGGGAAGGCAGTTACATTTGATAATATGTGTTTATTCTTACTTGGTTATATTTTTCAGAAACATAGAAGAAAGTTCTTGGTCACCGCCTCCAGTAGAAATTAAGCTGATTTCTCCTTTGCCAAGCCCAGTTGATGAAGTAAAGAGCAAACCAAGGAAAACTGCAGAAGTAGCAGGAAAACCTCTTGGGAGGAACAGAAAGAAACTGTCTTCCTACCCAAAGCAAATTTTACGCAGAAAAATGCTGTAATTTTGTTTTTTAAAGTTTTAATGTACACCTATTTGTAAAGTCATCAGAATAGTGTGGATTAAAAACCGTCTAATTTGGAAGAAAATAATTTATATAAATGTTTATAAACAGGAGGTCTTAAGTAAAATAACTCCATGTGGAGTGTGATTCTTTAGTCCACGCAGTTTTTTCTATTTTATATTAAGATTTTGTACATTTAAAAAAAGGAAAGAAAAAAAAACTTTATACATTTATATAATATGTAAATAAGGCTTATTGCAATGTTAAATAAAGTGTATACATCACAGTAGTTTGTGTCTGTTAGATTTTTGAGAGGATTTCTGTTTTAATGATTTTTATATGCTAGTAGGCATTGATCCCATTTTCTTTAAAGTTGCCATTTTATAATTTATGCACTTTCATTCTGTGATTAAGATTTCAAGTCAAAAATGTATGTTTTAGGCTATTACTATGTTGACATTGAATTCTGGGCATGTTATATTGCCATCTGTTTGTAGTTTTCACAAATTTTGTGTAATCTACCTCAAATGAATAATTTTCCAAGTAATGCATTGGTTAACTATGATGTTGGTATTTCTTGATCAGCAGTCTTAAAGGCTGTTTATGTCTAAAGTCTCTTAATTATTCAGAGACTAATATCCAGGTTAGATTGACCGGTTCACTGCTCACTAGCAACCTCATAAAAGGGTTTGAGAAGGGAAATGTAAAATAAGTGTTTTGTGGATATTCAGTGCACCTGTGTGTGCCTGATACTGATAGGATGAGAAGTCCGTACAGATTTTATTGTAATACTGATGTGAAAGAGCTTGCTACTGAATCACAGAAATCCCTTAATATTCAGGTTTTAAAACTGACAAGTAATCACAGGACCTCAGGCACAGATTATTGAGGATGGGGAGAGTGTGAGTAGATGTGGCAAAAGAAAAAACACAACACCCCATTCTCTGCAGTCCGACTGCACAATGAAGTGATGTTACTTGATGTGGGCCGTAATGTTCATCAATAAATAAGTGTTGTAAAATAATTTATAAGAGGTAATTGATAGCGTGCAATGAATGGACCCTCAATAATTGATCATCTAGAAAGAAGCTGCTCTTGTTAGCTAAGCTTTTCATGTCTTAATGTGAAGCATAAGCAGTGTGCTTTTTCTGCATTATTTTTCTACCAAATAACAATATGGATAATGAGAAAATGAAGAAAATGCCTTTGCCAAGTGTGGACTGTGTGAAAGTAGCAGTGCGAGGGCGGCCTTTTAGTCATGTTAGTGATAAATGTCACCTTGCCTTGTTGAAAATTTGACTTTGATTTTATTAATTTTTTAATGATAGTTATCAAACTTGTATTTAAGATGCTTGTCATTTATGGAATATTAAACTTATTTATATGAACTTGTTAAATGAATAAAGATCTGAACATAATTTAGTGAGCAATTTCGTTCCTTTGTGCAAGTGTCATGATAAAAAATTGATAAGAAATGTAAACTGTGAAGTTAGTAATTTTTTACATCAGTGCAATTTGGTGAATATAGATATGAAGTACCTGTTTCTCATAAATGGATTCCTCCCCCATAAAAGCAGGTCATAAGCAAACAAGTTGTCAGTGTTAAACTATATATAGACCTGTATATTTTAAGTGAATTTATGTATTTATATATAAATTATATAACTTTTAAAAAAACACCACTCATTAAAATGTGTTGCTACAACATTTTAAAATAACACATGAATTCTACTCATTCTAGGACCCTGTAGCAACTGTATGTCTTTATCAATGTATTGGCTATGTTGTAAGGTAATTCTGAACAGCGGACCTATTCAGCAAACTTCTGTCTGCTACCAATCCAGCACTAGACACTGAGAACACAGCCGGAAAGCCGTTAGTTCTCCATCAGCATAGTCTTACATAATTAAATCTCCTAAGTAATCTTAATAGGCAGTTACTATCATAGCAGTAAGGTGAGTAACATACCCAGAAAAAGATCATACACAGTTAATTCTGCCTGATGAGATGTTGAAGGCTTCCTAGCTCTGGACAGAAGCATTTGAGATGACTCTGACTATCCGTAAGAGGCAGGTGAGGGCATGCTCTGTGGCCACCTGCTCCTGAGCCGCCTGCAGTGTGATGGTGACCTTGTCTGAGCCTTCCTCCCACTGTACCACTCCGTGCATTCACTCTGTTGTCCAACACTGCTTTGCAAATGTCCAGTTGGTATCAGTTCTTTACTGTGCCTTTACATTCATTCAGATTGTGGAAAATATTTCAGCAGCCAGGCAACTATAGAATCAGGTAGCTTTTGTTAATGTGTATAATTAGGCAACGTAAGTGTAGCAGCCAGTGAGGGCTTCTAAAGTGGCATAGTTTCTTAGACAACTGATCAAAAATGTCAAATTATTTTAACTTACGACCAGAAAATTAAACGTTTTGGCCCCCAAAAAGGATGAAGAAATAAAACTATTTTAATAAAACTTTCAATGGCACTGAAAGTGTTAATTCCAGGAGTTATCTTCCCTGGCCTCCAATATCACTAGAGTAACTACAAGTTTTTTTGTTTTTTTGTTTTTGTAGAGACAGAGTCTCACTGTACCGCCCTCGGGTAGAGTGCCGTGGACTCTCACAGCAACCTCTAACTCTTGGGCTTAAGCGATTCTCTTGCCTCAGCCTCCCGAGCAGCTGGGACTACAGGCGCCCGCCACAACGCCCGGCTATTTTTTTTTTGTTGTTGCAGTTTGGCCGGGGCTGGGTTTGAACCCACCACCTTCGGCATATGGGGCCAGCGCCCTACTCACTGAGCCACAGGCGCCACCCGTAACTACAAGTTTTAAACAACTAATAAAAAGGAGTTGTAGGAGTAGGCACTAAAACAGGTGTTTACAGAACCTATAGGCTGCTTTACACTGAAGTTCACCACCAAAACAGATTGGCTTAGACTAGAATAGTAGTAAGGAAGAAACAAGATGACCTCAAGAAGTAATTTGAAGGAACAGTAGTCCCCCTTTTTCCACAAAGGATACCTTCCAAGATCTCCAGGGGAATCCTGAAACCATGCATAGTACCAAACCCTACATATCCTATTTTTTCTACACATACAGACCAAGGATCAAGTTTATAAATTAGGCGCGGTACTCTGTTAAGTAAAATAAGGGTTACTTGGACGCATGGCAGTGTCACAGCCCACAGTCACTGTGATAACGGAGGTGGGTGCTCAATGAACATGCGTGGATATGGTGCCCAAAGGGGCGATTCACATCTGAGGGGACCAGCATGGGCTGGCACGAGACTTTAACACACCAAGAACAGTATGCAGCTTAAAATTTAAACAAATTATTTCTGAAATCTTTAATACTTCAGATTCTGGTTGACCACAAGGTAATCAACAACAAAAAAGGAAAACTGCTAACAAGAGGTGGGGGCTACTATAAAGAGTTGTAGTCACACCTAGACAACTGCGATGCTCCTACATGAGCCTGCTGCCCCATCCGTTCTCTACCTAGCAATAAGGAAAATCCTCAAATTACTATTTGTAACTCCTTGCCCAAACCTTCCCGTACTTAAAATATCACACAGTTTACAGGGCCTCGGTGACTCTGATGTTTCCTAATTTTTCATTGTGACATCAGAGAACCAACTTTACACATAGGACATCTTTGTTACAAGAGACAGCAAACCCTATGACTTCGTTGTGAGAGGCAGTATGTAGTCTCTAAGCCTCAGTCTGTCTGTCTGTAAAATGGGGATAACTTTACAAGGGCTAAAGGAAATATATGTAAATCAGCACAATCCCTGGCAACTATAAAACTACGGGAGGTGGCGATGATATGTTTTTCTAATACTTACAGTCCAATTTCCCTCTATTGTTATGGTGATTTTACCTACAGACACTTAGAAAATGCTAATTAACCCAACGCTTAGGTAGTTCCTATTTTCTTATTTCCTCTCTCCTTCTATCCTGTGTTTTTAACCTTCTATTTTCCTGGCTATCTGGGGATAACCAGAGTTCAAAAGCCAAAAAACCAAACCATCACCATCACCACCACCCCTCCCCCAAAAAAAGCAGCCAGAGAAAACCATGCTTGGGTCCTTAGGAGATACAACTCTTTCGTAATTATAGCATGCTTGTAATCTTCATCAAGACAGCAACAGCTTAGGATTCATCTTAGCTTTCTCACGATACTCATTACACTGCCTGGTATCCAGGGATGTAATACACATTCCTGGAACAGAATTTCAAAATGTTCAGTTTGGCAAAGCCTAGGGTAATAGCTAAACCCTGTTCTTTAGCTCTGCCATTGCTTAGCCCTGAGCGCCCATCACCTCTGGGGCTTAGGGTCATCAGGACAGCTCCACAGGAATCTACAGAACTGTTCTGCCAGCACTATTTCTTGAAAAGGTTATTCTTTCCCCATGGGATAGTTTTTGACAGATCTATTGAAAATCAATTGGCCGCATAGATATCAAGGTTTATTTTTGGACTCTCAATTCTATTACATTAATCTCCACGTCTATCCTTGTGTCAGCCCCACACTTCTTTGATTACTATTGGTTTGTAGTAGGTCGTGAAATCAGGAGGTGTGAATTCTATGATTTTCTTCTTTGTCAGGATTTTACCTATTGTGAATTTCTTGTAGTTTCATATGAATTTTAGAATCAGCTTGTCAATTTATGAAAAGTCAGATGGGGTTCTGATAGGGGTCGCATTGAATTTGTACACTGGTTTGGGCAGTATTGCCTTCTAAACATTAAGGCAAAACTTCTGAACCACGAACAGGAAGGATGTTTTTTCACTTGTTAGATCCTCTTCAATTTCTTTCAACAATGTTTTATAGTTTTATAGGGTTCAGAGTGTGCTTTACACACTCTTATTTATCCCTAAGTATTTTATTCTTTTGATGCTATAGGAAATGGAATTGTTTGCTTAATTTCATTTTCAGATTGAAGTATTTAGAAATACAGCTGATTTTTGTATATCAATTTGTATAACAATGGCTTACTGAAGTCATTATTAGATTTTTTAGTGGAGTCTTTAGGATTTTCTATATATGAGATCATGTTATCTACACACAGAGATAATGTAGCCAGAATCTTTCTCTGCCAGGTCCTTGGTCTGAGATTTGAAGAATGAATCCATGGACCACCACAAGTAAGCAAAAGGACAGATTTGTATTGATAAGGGGAGAAAAAAAGAAAAAGCCTCCACCCCAAAGGGGCATTCTGAGCAAGTAGCCCATGTGGGCAGTCTGGGGGGTTTATATACAGCTCTTCCCTAGGGAGATGGAATGTCACAACTATTTGCCACCAGGGGTCAAAGGGCAGAATTTTAAAACTGCCCTTGTATAGTAGGAATGCAGGGTCTTGTTTTGTTTAGGATGTGTTCTCTGCTTCAGGAGTGGCAGCTTAGGGGAGATGCTGATCCTGCTGGCTCTTGGACCTGCTTGGGTCCAGAGAACATGGTTGAGCTTGCTTAGGCCTAAAAATGGGGTTCATGTCCATTCCACAGGGAACAGGCAAGAACCTGCACCAGTAGTTTATGCTTCTTCCTTTCCCATCTGGGTGCCTTTTATTTCTGTTTCTTACCTAATTGCCTTGGCTAGAATCCCCAGTACAATGTTGAATAGAAGTGTCAAGAATAGAAATACTGGTCAGGTGCGGTTGCTCATGCCTGTAATCCTAGTGCTCTGGGAGGCCAAGGCAGATGGATTACTTGAGCTCAGGAGTTGGAGACCAGCCTGAGCAAGAGTGAGACCCCCATCTCTATTAAAAATAGGATAACTAGGCTGGCACCCGTAGCTCAGTGGGTAGAGCGCCAGTCACATACACCAAGGCTGAGGATTCGAACCTGGCCTGGGCCAGCTGGACAACAATGACAACTGCAACAACAACAAAAAATAGCCAGGCATTGTGGTGGTGCCTGTAGTCCCAGCTATTTGGGAAGCTGCAGCAAGAGAATCACTTAAGCCCAAGAGTTTGAGATTGCTGTGAGCTGTGATGCCACAGCACTCTATCGAGGGCGACATAATGAGACTCTGCCTCAAAAAAAAAAATAAAATAAAATAGAAAAAGTAGCTGGGGGCATAGTGGTGCAGGTCTGTTGTTTCAGGTACTCAGGAGGCTCAGGCAAGAATATTGCTTAAGTCCAAGAGTTTGAGGTTGCTGTGAGCTATGGTACCACAGCATTCTATCCAGAGTGAGACTCTGCCTTAAAAAAAAAAAAAACAAAAAAAAGAATAGAAATACTTGTTCCTGATCTTAGGAGAATAACATCAGTCTTCATTTTGTAGGAGGTTAATTAGCTGTGGCTTTTTCATTGATATCCTTTATCAGGTTGAGGAAACTCCATCCTATCTGTGGTTAAGTGTTTTTGTCATGAAAGGGTGTTGGATTTTGTCAAATACATTTTCTGTATCTATTAAGATAAAGTGTAATTTTTGCTTTTTATTCAATTGATGTGATGTATTACATTAAATCATTGTCTTAAAATGCCCTGAGGATTTGCTGTAATCAGATGTGGTAAGGTGACAGACAAGGGCTTTAGTTCCCTGGAGGAGAGGGCACGAGCCACGTTATGCCACAGGGGGGGAATACCAAGACTGGATTCAATACCAGAAGGATCTACAGGAAAAGCACATAGCAGAGCCTTTATCAGGATTCCTGTGGGAAGGAATGGGCAAGGCAGGGTAGGCAAGTTTCAGCAAGTTTAGGGTCGGGTATACGAATAATTTTGGTGTGCTGTGCCTATAGAAAATGGTGTTTAGTTTTCCAGTTCCTGGTCTTGGGGGTGATTTAGTGGATAGGTGCATGAGAATTAGATACAGGAGGTGGTTGGGCATATGGCCTTTGGATTGTTTGCATGTGACAGGCAAGCTGTTTGCAATTTCTAGGAATCGGATAGCCCTGGGAGGGGCAGTCTCTTCAGGGCCCAGATGTCAAAGCATCGTAAAATATAGTTGTCCATAGGATGCCACAGTCATGGAATAGTGGGAAAACATAACCACTCATAATGATGACATAATTTGTAACTGGTGACAAGGGAAAGTAAATAAATGTCTCTAAGTTTAAAAATATATAAAAAGAGAAAATTTAAAACATGATTAATATAATAATTTTCCATTGTTGAACCAACCATGCCGCCCTAGGATAAATCGCATTTGATCATGGTGTATAATTCTATTTATATATTACTGGGTTCAGTTTGTTAATGTTTTATTGAGGGTTTATATCCATATTCAAAAGAGATAATTGGTTTCGGCTCAGTGCCAATAGCCCAGCGGCTAGGGTGCCAGCCACATACACCGAGGCCGGCAGGTTCGAATCCAGCCGGGGCCCGCCAAACAATGACAACTGCAACCAAAAAATAGCTGGGCGTTGTGGTGGGTGCCTGTAGTCCCAGCAACTTGGGAGGCTGAGGCAAGAGAATCAGTTAAGCCCAAGACCTTGAGGTTGCTGTGAGCTGTGACGCCACAGCACTCTACCAAGGGTGACTTAATGAGACTGCCTCAAAAAAAAAAAAAAAAAAAAAAAAAAAAAGAGAGATTGGTTTGTAGTTTTATGTTCTTGTGATATTTTTGCTTGGATTCAGTATCAGAGTAATACCAGCTTCATAAAATGAAGAGATTGTTGGGCAGCACCTGTGGCTCAAAGGAGTAGGGCGCTGGCCCCATATACCGGAGGTGGCGGGTTCAAACCCAGCCCTGGCCAAAAACTGCAAAAAAAAAAAAAAAAACAAAAGAGATTGTGAAGAGTGGCTATTCATTTTTATTTAATACTTGGTAGAATTTGGCAGTAAAACCATCTCAGCCTAGGCTTTTTCTTGTGGGTAGTTTATTTTTATTATTACTTCAATTGCTTCACTGATACATCTGTTTAGAGTGTAATCTCTTCTTAAATCAGTTTAATAGTTTCTGCTATTCTAGACATTTATTCATTTTATCTAAATTATTTATTGTTCGGGTCATAGTTTTCCTTTATAATCTCTTTTTTGACCATGGTTTCCTTTTGTTCTGTGAATATATTTATAGTGGCTACATTTGAAGTCTTTTTCTTTTTTTTTTGTGGTTTTTGGCCGGGGCTAGGTTTGAACCCGCCACCTCCGGCATATGGGACCGGCGCCCTACTCCTTGAGCCACAGGCGCCGCCATTTGAAGTCTTTTTCTTGTGAGATACTGTGGCTCTGTCATCTCAGCACTTTGGGAGGCCAACGCAGGATTGCTAGAGATAGGAGTTCAAGACCAGCCTGGGAATCTAGTGAGACCTCTGTCTCTACAAAAAATTAAAAAGATCGCCAAGCATGGTGGCTTATAATGTAGTCCTAGCCACTCAGGAGGCTGAAGCCCACTGGTTTGAGGCTGCAGTGAGCTGTGGTCATACGGGTACGGCTACACTTCAGCCTGGGCAACAGAATGAGCCCCGATCTAAAAAAATTTAAAATTCAAAGTCTTTTTCTGATGACTCCCATAGCTGCTCAATCTCACAGATAGAAAAAACAAACAAACAATAACTAAGTGAACGGATCAGACTTCCCTATTTCTTAGCATGTCTCTTAAGTTTTTATTAGAAACTGGACATTGAAGCTACAGCACCTCGGGGTACTGGTCCTCCCTTCTCTCTGTGGCTTGTTATTTTTATTTGCTGGTTTATTTATTTAGTGACTGGTGAGACTGTTTTAGCGAAGTCTACTATCCCCATCCCACTACCCCCACCCCCACTGTTGCTCCTTAAAGAGCCCTGGCTTTGAATGCATCCTGGTCTCTCTGGGATAACCGCCCATCTAACTCCCTTCCTCTCTTTTCCAGGACCATGCCCAGAGGTTAGCCGCTTGAGCCCCAGGCGCCAAGCCTATTTTTTTATTATTTTTTGTTGTTGCTGTTTTGTCCGGGGCAGGGTTTGAATCTACCACCCTCGGTATATGGGACCAGTGCCCTACTCCCTGAGTCACAGACGCCACCCCCAGGCTTAATTTCTTTTTTTTTTTTTCTTTTTTTTTTATTGTTGGGGATTCATTGAGGGTACAATAAGCCAGTTACACTGATTGCAATTGTTAGGTAAAGTCCCTCCAGGCTTAATTTCTTACTAGGTATGAATATGCAGGAAACAACTTGAATAAGAAAAAAACGTAGTGATTAACTCTGACTTTGTAACTTGACTATAGCAAGAGAAGAATTGTGGGAGCAGATATGTGATTTCCATGCTTTCCAGAATCACCATGCCCTTGGCCTGTGCTGAACTTTTCCATGACCTTGGCAGGGGGGTTCTGGAGAGCGCTTGGCAAGGCTATAACGCTACTCTCCTGGCCTACGGCCACACTGGCTCTGGGAAGAGCTATTCCATGGTTGGGTTTGGTGCAAACAAGGGTATTATACCCAACGTGTGTGAGGAGCTCTTTCACGCAATGGAGAACCAGGAGAAAAATCGAGAATACCAGGTATGTACTTTTTCGTTGTGGACCCCCTCTCCAAAATCTCTATTTTAGGATACTGTTAGTTTTCCATACCAACATTTTTATGATTAGAAAATCATGTTGCGGTGAAATCAGATGTTGAATTTTTCCAGTTTTATGGCAACAGATCCAAGGATATATTTTTAAAAATCACTACAGGTATCCCAGAAGCAGAATTTTTTTTTTTTTGAGACAGAGTTTCACTCTGTCGCCCTGGGTAGAGTGCCGTGGTATCATCATAGCTCACGGTAACCTCAAATTCCTGAGCTCAAGCAATGTCCCTGCCTCATCCTCCACAGTAGCTGAGACCACAGGCACCTGCCGTGACGCCTGTTCTATTTTTAGTAGATGAAGACTGTTACTTTGCCTCCCCCTTGCCCTAGCATAGAACACCCAAGACAATTTTAAATTTGGTGAAGGTTGATGACATTTCCAAGATGAAGTGTAGCAACTAACAAATTAGCTTTAACACAGGGCAGTAAAATGCCAGCAAAGCATCGTCTTAAGTTTTTGCGTCTCAAATGCAGAACAGTTTACATTCATGTGACGAAAGTTCAATAGTGCATTATTTTTTATCTTAATTATTTTTCTGATTTTATTTTTTTTCTTTTTTTGTTTTTGGCCTGTGCTGGGCTTGAACCTACCACCTCTGGTACATGGGGCCAGCACCCCACTCCTTGAGCCACAGGCACGGCCGTATTTTTCTGATTTTAAATGTAAGGTGTTCGAGTTAGAGGATAGAATTCTCAATCTCATCACCTCAATGCCATTAACATTCTAATTTTCAATTAAAATATTTCTTTTTTTTTTAAGAGACAGTCTCATTTTGTCGCCCTCGGTAGAGTGCTGTGGTGTCACAGCTCACAGCAACCTTCAGCTCCTGGGCTTAAACAATTCTCTTGCCTCAGCCTCCCAAGAAGCTGGGACTACAGGCACCTGCTACAACTCCTGGCTATTTTTTTGTTGTTGCAGTTTGGCCAGAGCCAGGTTTGAACCCACCACCCTCAGTATATGGGGCCAGCACCCTACTCACTGAGCCACAGGTGTTGACCTAATTTTTAAATTAAAACATTTTCCGCTCCCGCCATCATGAACGACACAGTAATTATCCGGACCAGGAAGTTCATGACTAACCGACTACTTCAGAGGAAACAAATGGTCATTGATATCCTTCACCCTGGGAAGGTAACAGTACCAAAGACAGAAATTAGAGAAAAACTAGCCAAAATGTACAAGACCACACCTGATGTCATCTTCGTATTTGGATTCAGAACTCACTGTGGTGGTGGGAAGACAACGGGCTTTGGCATGATTTACGATTCTTTGGATTATGCAAAGAAAAATGAACCCAAACATAGACTTACAAGGCATGGCCTGTATGAGAAGAAAAAGACGTCAAGAAAGCAGCGAAAGGAACGCAGGAACAGAATGAAGAAAGTCAGGGGGACTGCGAAGGCTAATGTCGGTGCTGGTAAAAAGACGAAGGACTAAAGACTCTACAGTGACGTTATTTGCAGCCATTGTATAGATGTTTCACAAGAGGATTAATAAAGACTTTTCATGTGTCAAAAAAAAATATTTTCCAAGGAATACAAGTATAGCTTTAATTCATTTTTGTCTTTTAGAGACAGACTCTCACTTTGTTGACCAGGCTGGATGGCACTGACATGACCATAGCTCACTACAGCCTTGAATTCTTGGCTTCAAGTGATCCTCTTACCTCAGCCTCCCAAAGTGCTGGGTTTATAGGTGTGAGCCACCACAACCTGATACAAGCACAGAGTGAAAACGCAAATACTCAAGGGAAAGGAAAGCACATGTCCACACAAAAACTTGTGCATGAATGTTCCAGAGCATTGTGTTTACAATAGTCAAAAAGTGGAAACAACCCAATGTCCATGAACTGATAAAATGCGGTGTAGCCAGGCACAGCGGCTCACACCTGTAATCCCAGCACTCTGGGAGGCCGAGGCAGGTGGATCACTTGAGTTCTGGAGCTCAAGACCAGCTCTGGCACCTATCTGTGTGTGCATTTTTTGAGAGTCTCATTCCATTGCCCAGGCTAGAGTGCCATGGCATCATCATAGCTCACAACAATTTCAAACTCCTGGCCTTGAGCGATCCTCTTGACTCAGCCTCCCCAGTAGCTGGGACTACAGGCACCTGCCACAATGCCCAGCTAAGTTTTTCTGATCTTAATAGAGTTGGGGGTTGCTCTTTCTCAGGGTGGTAACCAACTCCTGAGCTCAAGCAATCCACCTGCCTCAGCCTCCCAGGGTGCTAGGATTACAGGCACGAGCCAGTGTGCCCGGCCTGTATTTTGTGTATATTAAGAGCTTCCCCACATCATTACAATTGCTTGAGAACCCCATATTGCATGTTAAAATAGAGCTTTTCTACATTTCATATTAGCTTTTCACTTCGTTAACATTTTTGGTGTCTCCATATCACTGTATTTCAAATTGACTGAAGACAACGCTTACTTCATGCTTTTCTCCGTACAGGTTACGTTCAATATGCTGGAAATTTACAATGAACAGGTAACAGATGTTTTCTGTCACACATGTCTGAGTGACTCCGCAGTGTGATAAATGTCAGGGATTCCCACTCTCTCCCCTGCCTTCAGCCCGGCCTGGACTCCATCGTCTCACAGTCCTTAACCTGCCCACTCCAGGTTTTAACCTCTGTTCCTCCTTTCCACATCTGTTTCCTTCTTCCATACATCTATCCTTTCCCTGCCCTGAAAGAAACCAGTGAATTTGGCTCAGCATCCATAGCTTATTGGATAGGGCGCCAGCCACGTACACCAGGGCTGGCAGGTTCGAACCTGGCCCAGGCCAGCTAAACAACAATAACAGCAATATCAAAAAAACAGCCGGGTGTTGTGGCGGGCACCTGTAGTCCCAGCCACTGGGGAGGCTGAGTCAAGAGACTTGGGCTTAAGCCCAAGAGTCTGAGGTTGCTGTGAGCAGGGACGTTACAGCACTCTACAGAGGGTGACAGAGTGAGACTCTGTCTCAAAAAAAAATAATAATAAAGATAAATAAATAAACCAGTGCATTTAAGATCCACTTCAAATATCAGCTCCTGTTTCCTGAGGCAGTTAGCATCAGTCAGCATGATGTTGTACAGGGGGTGGCAAACTTCATCTCCCAGGGCCAGGCAGAGATCTGCAGGCTCTGAGATTCCCGCTGTTTGCTGCAACCACCCTGCTCTGCCGCTACAGTGCAGTGGGGCCACCTGTGTGTGAATAGGTGCAGCTGTACGCCAATGAAACTTTGTTCGTGGACACTGAAATTTGCATTTTAGGTCATTTCCATCTGCCCCAAAATGTTACTTTTCTTTTGATTAGTTCTAACCCTGTAAAAATGTGGAAAAGGGGCCTGTGCTCAGTGGGTAGGCTGCCAGCCCCATATACTGAGGATGGCAGACTCAAACCCAGCCCCGGCCAAACTGCAACAACAACAAAAAATAGTCAGGTATTGTGGCGAGTGCCTGTAGTCCCAGCTACTTGGGAGGCTGAGGCAAGAGAATTGCCTAAGCCTAGGAGTTGGAGGTTGCTGTGAGCTGTGACGCCACGGCACTCTACCGAGGGCGATAAACTGAGACTGTCTCTAAAAGATAAAAATAAACTAAAATAAATAAATAAAATAAAAAGGTGGAAAACATTCTTAGTTCAAGGTTCATACCAAAGCATTGTGGACTGAATTTTCCCATTCCTTGAACAGTAAAGAGAACATGGTTTTGAATCCCAGCTCTGTCATTCATTAGCTGAGTGACTTTGGAAAATATCACTTTAATTCAGAGTTCAATTTGCTCATTCCTAAGGTGGAGAATTTAAAGAAAGATACTCTGTCTTAAGGCATGTTCTTTCATTGTTACTTTTCCCTTTGCACTTATTACATTCTACTGTTAACTTTTAAGCCTGTGGCCCCATATGCCGAGGGTGGTGGGTTCAAACCCAGCCCCGGCCAAACTGCAACAACAAAAAAATAGCCGGGTGTTGTGGCGGGCGCCTGTAGTCCCAGCTGCTTGGGAGGCTGAGGCAAGAGAATCACATAAGCTCAAGAGCTGGAGGTTGCTGTGAACCATGTGAGGCCACGGCACTCTACTGAGGGCGGTACAGTGAGACTCTGTCTCTACAAAAAAAAAAAAAAAAAACATTTGTATGTAATGATTTTCAAATAGTGATTTCCATGTGAGTACCCTTCTATCTTCAGGACTTACTGCAACATTTGGTCTAGAATGTGTGCGCCCTAGATGTTCACTGAATGGATAAACTGACAAATATCTGTATGTTTCTTACGGGCAGAGATCATATCCAAACAGCTTTTTTTTTGCGACAGAGACTCACTTGGTCTCTTTGGGTAGAGTGCTGTGGCATCACAGCTCACAGCAACCTCAGACTCATAGGCTCAAGGGATTCTCTTGCCTCAGCCTCCCAAGTAGCTGGGCCTACAGGCTCCCATCACAATGCCTGGCTTGTTTCTCTGTTTTTAGTAGAGACGGGGTCTCACTCTTGCTCAGGCTGGTCTTGAACTTCTGAGCCTGAGCAATCCTCCTGCCTTGGCATCCCACATCCTCAAATGTTTCATCCTGCTACAAAAGCAGTTTCTCTAGGCTCTGATATGAAGCATATTAAACATGATTTTTTAGCTTAGTGCCAGTTACACAGTGCACACAATGACCATTCATTGGCTGCTGCGCATCATGAACTGTGTTAGAATCTACAGTAAAAGGAAGGGCAGGACCCCGGGCAGTGCGTGTAGCTCAGTGAGTAGGGCGCCGGCCCCATATACAGAGGGTGGCGGGTTCGAACCCAGCCCCAGCCAAACTGCAAACAAAAAAAAAAAAAAAAAAAATAGCCGGGCCCTGTGGCAGGCGCCTGTAGTCCCAGCTACTCAGGAGGCTAAGGCAAGAGAATCGCCTAAGCCCAGGAGTTGGAGGTTGCTGTGAGCTGTGACGCCACAGCACTCTACCAAGGGCAATAAAGTGAGACTGTCTCTAAAAAAAAAAAAAAAAAAAAAAGACAGGACCCCACTCTTGGGGAAGTCAGTCTGGTTGGAGTACTCTAGTACATACTTGAGAATAAAAAATGTTTCCAAAAAGTAAATCAAAAATTTTTTTAAAAATAGGTCTCTGACTTCACTAATTACAACAGGATTCTCTTTCTTGCTGTTTCCCTACTTCTTATGTAGCTAAATTATGAAGTCCCTCCAGACAGGTACTGTTCCTTCATCTAATAGTTATTGACCTGCTGATACATTGTTGGCAGAGATACAGCAGACTCCCCTGCCTTCTTGAAGGTTACATTACTCTTTTCCCCACAGATAAGAGATTTGCTGTCTGTGACCAAAAAACCTGGAGGGCTCAAAGTAAGAGAAGACCAGCAGCTGGGCTTTTACATGGAAGGGCTGACGTCCATGCCGTGCGAGAACTACGCACAAATCGAAAGGCAGATGGGACAAGGAACAGAAGTAAGGACCACAGCTTCCCATGAACGCCAGCAGCAGCCAGTCCCATATGGTCATCAGCATCCAGTTCAAGCAGGTGAGATTCAGGTGAACACCACTGTTCTCCCGACAAGGCTGGTCCATGGGAGGTTCCCTAGTGGCAGAGTGGGCTGTGGGGTATTATGGAATCCTTGCAGATTTGACAGGTGGATTCAGGTGGCTCTTCCAACCATAGATTACAGGGTCAGAAGCAGAAAAAAGGGAGGCACCTGCTCTTTTACTGACCCCCTTCCCACCTTAAAATCCATGCCCAAACTGGCTAGATGAACCCAATACTAACTAATAAGTGGAGTGGCAGTGTGGGTTACCATGTACCCAGAGACTCGTGGAAGTAGGCTGTTCTCCCTCATGTAAATTCCATGCTCTGAGGAGTGGACTTTGACCCTACATTGATCAAGGAGCAATCTGTGATGTGAGAGTGTCCCCGCGGTTTATCACGGAGAGTTAGATCAGTGGTGGGTCTGGGTATCACCAAGACGATGACCGGCTTTTCAGATCCATGAGCCCAGGGACCACCAGATACTAAGTACCTTTTCTTTTTTTTTTTTTTTTTTTTTTCGTGGTTTTTGGCCAGGGCTGGGTTTGAACCCGCCACCTCTGGCATATGGGACCGGCGCCCTATTCCTTGAGCCACAGGCGCCACCCACTAAGTACCTTTTCAATGGTTGGAAGTATTAAGACAAATTCTTTGAAACCAAGTAATCCAGGTAACATTCCGCTAAGGTGAGCCTGAAATATTATCAGAAGAACCATTTAAACATGTGACTAGAGTGACTCTATGCACCTGTCACTTCCCTAAGAACATGTGATCTGTGGTGCTTTTCTACAGGTTTTCCCAGACAGAGACCTCACCAAACAAGCCAGTATTAATTTGGTGGCCCTACAGGAAGTGGAAGGCAGAAATCTTCAGGATCTGAAGGAGACAGATTGAAGGAAGGATCACCAGTTAACTTAAGTTTAACCAATTTGGGAAATATTATCAGGTAAATAATCACTAGTTAGCCGGGCGTTGTGGCAGGCGTCTGTAGTCCCAGCTACTTGGGAGGCTGAGGCAAGAGAATCGCTGAAGCCCAGGAGTTGGAGGTTACTGTGAGCTGTGTGATGCCACGGCACTCTACCGAGGGCCATAAAGTGAGACTCTGTCTCCACAAAAAATAATAATAATCAGTAGTAAGGTATTGTGCATAAAAATGACCTCAGGTATAAAAAATTGGATTAATTACAACTCTTGTTGGGTTGGCTCATGCCTGGCCCTAGTATGTATGTATATGTGTGTGTGTATATATACATACATGTGTGTGGTTTTTTTTTTTTTTGAGACAGGGTCTTATTATGTTGCCCTCGGCAGAGTGCCGTGATGTCACAGCTCACAGCAACCTCCAACTCTTGGGCTTAAGCAATTCTCTTGCCTCGGTCTCCCAAGTAGCTGGGACTACAGGCACCCGCCACAATGCCCACCTATTTGGCTATTTTTTTGTTTCAGTTGTCATTGTTTAGCTGGCTCAGGCCAGGTTCGAAACCACCAGCCTCGGTGCATGTGGCCAGTGTCGTAACCACTGTGCTACGGGAGCCAAGCCCCTAGTATATATTTTTCATTACAACCCTTAATTCATGATGCACTGCCATTGTTGGCTCACACCTGCCCCTAGTATATATTTTTAATTAATTTTGAAATAAGATAACACAGCACCACCCAACCCGAGGGCTGGTTGGTAACCCATTGGAGGTAACCGCCATCTTAAATTTTATGTTGCCTTTATCCCCTCCTTCCTCCTTTCATATCTTATCACACATGATTATTATTTAGTGGCACTCATTGTGGAACTTTATACAAAGAGTAAAGGCTATATTGTCTTTTGGGACTTACTTTTTTGAGACAGAGTCTCACTCCATCACCCCAGGATAGAATGCACTGATATCATAGCTCACTGTAATCTCAAACTCCTGGACTCAAGCAATCCTCCTGCCTCATCTCCCAAGTAGATGGGGCTACAGGTGCACACCACCATTCCCTGCTAATTTTTTCTATTTTTAGTAGAGATGGGATCTTGCTTTTGTTCAGGGTTTAGGCTGATGTAGAACTCCTGGCCTCAAGTGATCCACCTGCCTCAGTCTCCCAGTGTGTTAGGATTACAGGTATACGCCACTGCACCTGGCCCAGGGAACTTACTTTTTAAAAACTTTTTCATTAAGGTATAAATTAAAGTACACAAATCATAGCTGTTCAGCTGAGTGAATTTTTGTATATGTATATATCTAAGTTAGATGACTATATCATTGTGCAAACATTGTAGAGTGACTAAGACAGACCTCGATGGTACAGCCCACGACACACCTGGGCTCTTGTTCCCAGGCTACAGACCTGTTCAGCGCGTTACTCTACTGAACCTTTCAGGCAATTGTAACACAATGGTATTTGTGTATCTGAAGGCAAACAGTTTTTGTTCGCCTGAAGATAATCTTTTTTCCATTTTATTCCTAGCTGCTTTAAACTTTTTGGTTTTAGTGTCATCCAATTTCACTCTGTTGTATTTGGTGTAAACTTATGTATTCTCCTTGGAATTCCTTTGCCTTCATAGCTCTATGGATTAGTGATTTTTGTCAAGTCTGGAAAATTCTCAGCCATAATTTCTCCCATTCTGCTTCTGCCCATTTTTTCCTTCTCTCTTCTTATCTAGAACTTCAATTAGCCTATTCAAACCTTCTAATTCTGTTCTCCAGATCTCTGAACCTTTCTCTCATTTCTGGGCTGCAATCTGGATAATTCCTTCTGAACTATCTAGTTCACTAATTCCACAGTCTAATTTGCTGCTAAATTTATCTACGGTGTTAATTTCAATGATTTTATCTCTCCTTTTTGTAAGATCATTGTTTCTTTTGCATGTGTGCTAGGTGAGCGTCACAGACCTCGTCCTTTGCTTGTGATGATTTCTTACAGATGCAGGCCCTCCCTCCTTCCCCATCTCTCTGCAGTACCAACACGGCTTCCTTTGTGGGCCCCGGGAACAGGCTGGCAACTTCTCATTCTCTCTTACCCTGAGGCTGGAGTCGTGAGGTCCTAATTAATGCAATCTAAGACTGTGTGGACAGAAAGGAAAGAACGTACAGCCATCCTTCAACCTATCTTCACAACGCCATGCCCGCCAGCCTCCTCTTTAGACAGCAGCCTATTCTGTATACACAAACTCCCCGAAGCCGCAGTCTGTTCGGCTTTTCCTCACAGGTTGTAGTGTGTTAGCCTCTCAGATCTAGGCTTCCCTCTCTCTGTACTGTTTGCTCCCAGGTTGATTTTGAAGTCAGCAGTCCATGGTTAGCCGTCTCTCTTCAGTATCTTCGTACAGGTGTCTATTCTACTAGATATTACGTGGGGTCAAAGAGAGGAGCCGAGAGCTGTTCCAACGTCTCCAGGGAGACAGATTTCTCTCTCTCTCTCTCCCTCTCCACTTCCCTCATCCTCTATTTGATGGTAAGATTTCTTTTTTTCTTTTTTTTTTGAGACAGAGTCTCACTCTGTCACCCTGGATAGAATGCCGTGGTATCATCATAGCTCACAACAGTGTCAAACTCTTGGGCTCAAGTGATCCTCATGCCTCAGCCTCCCAAGTATCTGGGGCTACAGGCGCCCACCCCTATGCCTGGCTAGTTTTTTCTATTTTTAGTAGAAATGGGGGGGTCTCACTCTTGCTCAGGCTGGTTTCAAACTCCTGAGCTCAAGCAATCCACCTGCCTTGGCGTCCCTGATTGCTAGGATTACAGGTGTGAGCCACTGCACTCAGCTGTAAGATTTCTTCTTGATACGTTCTTCTGATTTGTTGTTTTGTGTTTTCTTTTCATGCAGCGCCCCGGCTGATGCAGCCTTGGGGAAGAAAGTTTTGCACATTCCCTACAGAGATTCTGTTCTGACCAAACTGCTGCAGCCAGCTCTGGGGGGGAACAGCAGAACTACTTTGGTAAAATGACTTTCTTGCTTTTCACACTGACCCAGCTATTATTGTCATTTTGATTGAAATTATTTTCAAGACACCCATAATATAGCACTTTGCTCGACACAGCATGTTCTTACATATTATGTCATGAAGCCTGGTACTCTTTATTACAATGTTCAAATAATATTTCTAATATTACTAATTTTTTATTTTTTCCTATAGTTTTCAGATTCTCTGCAAGGAACATATATTATTTTTATTATTAAAAAAAACTAGTACCATTTAAAAAATAACACTGACAACCCCATGTTATTCTAAATCAGCAGTTATATCATGGCAAGTTTAGAAATCAGTGTGACTGTGTTAGAGGCAAGGCAGGTGTTTGACTTGGAGAGTAGCTGAATTGTGTCATCTCAGTAAGGACTCTGGACTCTTTAACTGTTTGCCAAGGGGCTATCACATGGAATGCGTTAAAATCAGGACTCTGCCCTTTATCTTTAACTGAGGGGAAGGACAAGACTGGGCAGACTCGGGCAGCGCGTGTGGCTCAAAGGAGTAGGGTGCCGGCCCCATATACCAGAGGTGGTGGGTTCAAACCCAGCCCCAAACCAAAAAAAAAAGAAAAGGAAACTGGGCAGACTCTATCCCAGCCCTGGCCTGGCCTCCAGTCTGCTATCCTCATTAGGAGAGAAATGTTCCCTGCAGGGACCTGTCACATGTGCCTCTCACCAAAATTCATAGCAACATCCTTACTCTTAATTGTTTAATTTTGCCTATTTTAAAATGCTTCCTTTTAAAGTCTTTTTAGTTGTCTGTTACCTGTGGGCCTCAATGGAACATCCCCCGAGAACCTGGAGATGGTACAAAAGATGCCCTCTGACCGTGAGGCTGCCAAGTTCAATCGAACGGGTCTTAGCAGATGTGTGCAGTCACCAGAGACCCAGAGGTGATGTCCACTCTGTAAGATTTGACAAGGACTGAAGGCATTACAATGTTTTAACAAAAACAAGCAGAGTGGGAAGGAGGTAGTGGGTAATTGATCATCTCAGCAAACAAACGCAACAGACACGCCACCAGGCCAACAGCCAAGCTCCATACGCAGGCGTGTTCAACCTTTTTTCTTTTCTGCTGCATACTAGAAAAATAAGAGTTGTCTTGGGCCACGCAGCAAATGCACAAACATTAGCAGAAGCTGATGGGCAAAAGAGAAGGCCCGTGCACACTTCTCATGATATTCAACACGAATATCTTAAAATCTCATTTTCCTCATTTCTAAAGATAATATTCACTTGAAAATATTGGTGATGGTTAAATGAGGAAATAGGAATGAACAAGCTTTAAAAGGTGTAAAGTTAAACTGAAAATAATTATTCCCTAGGGTCTGAGGGCCCTGGGTCCTGAGCTTCCAGGCCCACAGGTTGTGTGTTGGGCAGTCACCCCATCACCTCCCTCAGCCACCCTCAGTGACCCTGCCTGCCTTCAAGTCATCCAAAATTGGTTTCTGATTTGAAAAGTTCATTTTCTGGATTCTGGAACAATTGATCCAAAGTCAGTAGCCAGACCTGAAGCCTGGGAAGGGACAGGTTGTGCTAGTCTCTGCAGTGTTCACATTGGGCTGACCCTCCAGTTCCTGAGAAACTGCCGAGGGAGGTCTGCGAGACAGGTGTCAGGCAGGGGCGGCCCAGCCCCAGTCTGTAAGTTGTTATCTGGGTGAACTGAGCATATTACTCTTCCCTAAGCCTCGTTTTCTTTTTTTTTTTTTTTTCTGTGTGTGTGTGTGTGTGTTTTTGGCCGGGGCTGGGTTTGAACCCGCCACCTCCGGCATATGGGACCCGCGCCCTACTCCTTGAGCCACAGGCGCCGCCCTAAGCCTCGTTTTCTAAGTTGTAAAGTTTGAACAATCCTGTAAATCGCAAGGTGTAAACTGCTCTAGGAATATTAGTTGTTTTAATACCAACAATAAACCACTATATGTGTACAGTTAACAAAATCTAAAGGGGCTGTTTTTACAGATAGCTGCGATTAGTCCAGCTGACATCTGCTATGAGGAAACTTTATGGACATTAAGATATGCTGAAAGGTTTGTTTATGACTATTTATCATCCGTTGTGGTTCTAAATTCTGGATCTAGCAAATTCCTCTGGTACTTGTATACTTGATGGTTTGGCGTCTGAAGTTCCAGCTTCTCCAGGCTCCTGGAGCTCACTCCCAGCCTGCAGCTCCCGACCTTTGGAAGAAAGGGGACCAGGAGGGAGAGGGCAGTCCCTGGCCCCAGGTGGGAACGTTCCCACAGGCTGTCTCTACTGTCTTCCCAGACAGAACCCAGCGCTGCTGTCCCAGCCTGGGATTCTCAGGGCGCTCTGGCAGTTGGAGTTAGCAAGGGACATGAAACTGACTTGCCAGCCCTAATAGGCTGCTGGTCAGATCTATGGGCTCGCCAATGAGAAGACTCTGACCCTAGTAGCTGTGTGACTCTCAGCAAGATACTGCACCTCTAATGCTCTGTGACCTCATTCTGTGAAGGAGGATCCTTATTCCCAGTCTTGGGGTGAGGACCACAGGGAGTCACCTGTGAGCCATCCCTGGCCAACCTCTGCATACAGGCGCTGCTTGAACCCCATGGTCATGTTGTAACTGCCCCCCTCCTCTGTTCCCTCCTCTGGTCGACTCCGGCCAGGAGCCCTGGCATGACTCGTGACATGCACTTTCCCTCTCATTCCTCACTGCCCAGCTCCAAGGTCACTTCACACCATTAGACACTTTCTTCCAGGATCTGTGACATGCGCTCAGATCTTTAGGTTGTATTTTACTCTAGTGGAATCTAGAATGTTCGCTTTCTTCCTACTTGTCAGATGCAAATCTGTTGCTCTCTGCTCCACGAGAGACTATGTCAGGGGTAGAAAAGACAGAAAATGATCCCCATGGCCTGTGTGCCTGGGGGCCAGCCTCGTAAACGCTCTAGTCCAGGGTTCTCAACCTTCCTAGTGCTGCAATCTATTTTCATTGTTAAAAAGGGGTCACTACCCACAGGTTGAGAACCGTTGCTCCAGTCAATCTCCCAGGTAAAATGAAAAGAGTAAAGTCACCAGATTTAGAAAATAAAAACACAAGATGCTCAGTTAAATCTGAATTTCAGATGAAGAACAAGTAATGTTTAGTGTAAGTATGTCCCATGCAACATTTAGGGCCTCCCATATTTTCGCTGGCGACCCTGGAGGATGCTGACCTAGAAAATCTCTAAGACCTCTTCCAGGATCTGGAAGGATCTGGGTCATTGCTGCAGCAACTGCCATTGAACCGATTCTTGAATTAAGCAATCAGCCCAAAGGGCTGCGTGCATCCTGGCCCTGGCTGAGCTGTGCACATTTATTTGAAACACACAGGTTATTGACGTCACCTTAGTCTTAACGGTTTAGCGAAACCAGGCATGGTGGATTTGGTCACCTGGGGAGGGCAGGGCTTCCCCTCAGGTATCTGAGATCTGAGCATGTTCTGTTTCTGCTGCTACAACTGCAGAGGGGCCCAGACCTGACCCTGTGTCCATCTTTGCACCTGAACGGGCTAAAAAGATCCGGAACAAAGCAGTGGTCAACACCTGGACACTGGTGAGAGAATGGAGGGCAGAGAACAAGCTGCTGGTCAGATGCGAAAACTCCAGAATGGCAGGTAAACTGAGTCCCAGCCTGGAGCAGGGAGCAGTGCTGATCTGGCCAGAGCCTGGCTGGAGGGATAGGGGGGCGGTGCCTGGACAGGAGCTCAGCTGTCAGACCGACAAAAGCCCAGGGCAGGCAGGGCAAGGAGGTGCCTGGGGCTTCTTCTAAGATATCTTGGCTTCATCCTTTAAGAAAACAACTTTCTTTTGAGATAAATATAGACTCACTTGCAATTAAGAAATATCGGCCCTGTCTTTTTAAAATGATCATTTTAGGGCAGCGCCTGTGGCTCAAGGAGTAGGGCGCTGGTCCCATTTGCCGGAGGTGGCGGGGTCAAACCCAGCCCCGGCCAAAAACCACAAAAAAAAAAAAAAAAAAAAAAATGACCATTTAGTCTCATTAAAAGAATTTTTTAAAATTATTTTTTCTATTTCTATCTGACCTCCTTGAATCAAAAGTCTCATTTTTGAATTGCCATTTTTTTTTTTTTTTGGCTGGGGCTGGGCTTGAACCCGCCACCTCCGGCATATGGGACCAGCACCCTACCTGTTGAGCCACAGGCGCCACCCTGAATTGCCATTTTTGTTTCGAGGATATCATTTCTACCAGGATTACTTTTGTCTTACTAGATTTGGGTGATGCCTATCTGACGTTTATCCGGCTGAGAGCTTGGCAGCCCCTCCCCCAAGGCAGAGTTCAACCCCCTGCCCCAACCACCTCCCCAGACCAATGAAATCAGAAACTCTGGGCCTCGGTCGGTGAAGTGGCCCAAGTGATTCTAATGTACAGTAATCATGAACCACAGCTTTCGGTTAAGGCCTCAGATTTGTCAGCTTAAAGATATATCCCATTTTATTTCCATTAATGATTTAAAGTGAGATGGATGATAAAAGGAAAATACGAAGTTGTTGAAGTAAGATCAGTCAGAGTGTTCAGCATGAAGACAGCAACATCAAAAGGCTGGTATCGGCAAGGCGTGGGGGCTCACGCCTGTAATCCCAGCACTCTGGGAGCTCAAGAGTTTGAGACCAGCCTGAACAAGAGCGAGATCCTGTGTCTACCAATTATAGAAAAACTGAGGCAAGAAGATCACTTGAGCCTGAGAGTGGGAGGTTGCTGTGAGCTATAATGATGCCATGGCACTCTACCCAGGGCAACAGAGTGAGACTCTGCCTCAAAAAATAAATATTTAAACTCGGAAAATTTATTTAAAAAGAAAAGGCCAGTACCAATCTCCCCTTGGGGTGGATTCCTCTGCCCTGGCAGGTGCCTTCGCTCTAAGGGGCCCCAGGGGGCTCTCAGGCAGCAAAGCTTCGACCACTCTGGCCCACCCCCTGGGCCAGGCCACCTGGAAGGATGGCTGCCCCAGGGCAGGACACCCCACCCCGCACATCCTGGGCACCACGGCCTGACCCTCTGAATCTTCAGCTTCAACAAAGTGCTTCCTAAACCCGAGTCAGTGCACAGGACTGGCCAGCGAGCCGCTCTGATTGTCACAAATCTCACACCCAAACCTGGAAGTGTCAGATATTGACTTACGTAAAGCATCTAATTCCCAGTGTTCAAAGCACAGACACAGACCACATGAAAAATGTTAGATAAACCTACAGTGTTTCCTGAGTCCCCTGGCCTTATGGGAATGCCTTGTAATGACGGTGTAAATCAAAACACTCTCATGCACCTTATGAAAATAAAAAATATACTGAGCTTCATGCCTCCCCCCTTAAAGGACCTTCGTGCACTAACATCTTATGAATTAGAAGGCGACGCCCATCTTTGTAGGACTTACCAAGAGATTTCTTCTTCACATGTAAGTGCAGCTGTCTTCACTCCTGCTGGGGGGCCCACGTTTTGACTGGGAACCAAGATGGAGGTCACTGCAGTTATTCCGTGCCTGACCTTTGAGGCTGCAGACCTGTTGCTTAAGTGCCCTCCCTCCTTTCAGAGCAGTCAGCCCGCCTAGTGGTGGAGCACCAGCTCGGGCACGTGCTCATCAGGGGACCTGGGCGCACCTGCTGGAGCAGTACGCAGCTCTGGCCCAGGTGAGCTCTGCTCCCTGGCGGTGATGACCACCCAGGCAGGGAACCTTTCCACACCTGAGGGACACTGCTGTTGATGTTATTGGCAGAGCTGGGAGAGTGACTGGCGGGGTTTGAGAGGGAGGGAGGGAGGCAGAGACAGCTCCGTGCATATTGATAAGTGCGGGTGATGGAACTCAAGGCTGTTGGTAATAAGATGTTAGGGAGAATTGGAGGGATATGACTTATCTCCTGGGGACTGTGAGAAGTGACTTTAGCCTCTGTCCTGACACTATCCTGACACTCACTGCCAATACCAGGTCACAAATGGGCTGTGTTGTGAATTTCCTCCAGGGTGAAGGAGCTATCCCTTACCACACCCCAGTCCCTCCTTCCACCCTCACTTCCCACAGCCATTAGGGAAGGCCTGGGTGGTTCCCAGTGGGGCACAGACCTGGAACTCCTAGAGTTCCAGGATTTCCTGGAAGCCTCATGAAGCCTCAGGCGTGGGGGTGGAGCAAGATGGGGTCCGTGGCTCTGGGGGGGAGCTGGGAACCAAGATTCTAAGGGTGTGGGCATGACAAGGGCACAGCCAGAGCGCCATTAATCACATCCTTTCTAAGGGGCTACGATTTCAACTCTTAGCTATAGGCTCAAGTAGAGTTACAGGGCAGGAATACAGGACTTTGTCCTCTGTTTGTCATCAGAAAGGATATTAACTACTCGGGAGGCTGAGGCAAGAGAATCGCTTAAGCCCAGGAGTTGGAGGTTGCTGTGAGCTGTGTGAGGCCACGGCACTCTACCGAGGGCCATAAAGTGAGACTCTGTCTCTACCAAAAAAAAAAAAAAAGAAAGGATATTAAGGCCAGGCATGGTAGGATTGCTTGAGGCCAGGAGTTTGAGACCAGCCTAGGCAATATTAAGACCCCATCTCTACAAAAATATTAATAATGATGATGATGCAAAAGTTAATTGGATGTGGAGGCACATGCAGCTCCAGCTACTTGGAAGGCTGAGTCAGGAGGATCCCTTGAGCCCAGTAATTTGAGGTTGCTGTGAACTATGATGTTGCCCCCGCTCGCACCTGGGAAACAGAGCAATACCTTGTCAAAAAAAGAGGGAAGGAAGGAAGGAAGGAAGGAAGGATTGATTTAAAAGTTTTCCTCATGCCTGCAATAGTGTATTCCAGTTTTGTTTGACCATGAAGTCTCTGTAAGCAAAATACCAATCACTCTGTGTTAAAGAAAGAAACGCACAGAGGTGACCAGCAGAGGGTCCGTGCAACCTGACATTGTTCACCATCAGCTTCTGATCTCACCTAATAGCCAGCCAGCAGGGCACTGGGAGAATGAGAGCTTTCACAGACACCCGGGGAGGGGCTGCCCAGGGTAGGGGCACCAGGCAGATAGCTGGGGAGGGCAGGACTGACGTCCGACAGTGCCCTGGAACTGTCCTGTCCAGAGGGTCTCAGGCCTCTGCCCGCCAAAGGACTCCGCCCTGCCATCGGGGATGCCCCAGCCACTGTGACACGGTGACGGAGTCAGGGCTGTGTCGAGAAGGAGCAAGGAGCGGAGCCCTGCTCTCTTGACTGGGCAAGCCTGTCCAGTGATGGGCACCCTCTCCATTTCTCCCACAGGAGCAGCAGATGGTGAAGACCTTCCCCCACCTCCTCAACATCAACGAGGACCCGCAGCTCACTGGGGTCCTCAAGCACTTCATCCGACCTGGTGCCTGCCTTTCTCCACTTACTCTGGTTCTGCTCACACCTCCTGCCTCATGGACAAGTTTCTTTTCTTTTTCTTTCATTTATTAATTTTTTTCTTTTTTTATTGCGGTAAAATACACATTACAAACTTCACCATTTTACCCATTCTTGAGCGTACCGCCCAGTGTTAGTACCATCCTGTTTCTGTGCAGTCTTCCCCACCATCTCCAGAACTTTTTCATCCTCCCAAACTGAAACTCTGCCCCCCCTTAAACACTAACTCCCCATTTCCCCTCCCCCAGTCTCTGGCAACCACTCCTCTACTTTCTGTCTCTGTGACCATGATGACTCTGGGCACTTCATATACGTCATGGTTATTTCTTTTTTTTTTTTTTGTAGAGACAGAGTCTCACTTTATGGCCCTCGGTAGAGTGCCGTGGCGACACACAGCTCACAGCAACCTCCAGCTCCTGGGTTTAAGCGATTCTCTTGTCTCAGCCTCCCGAGTAGCTGGAACTACAGGCGCCCGCCACAACGCCCGGCTATTTTTTTGTTGCAGTTTGGCCGGGGCTGGGTTTGAACCTGCCACCCTCAGCATATGGGGCCAGCGCCCTACTCACTGAAGCACAGGCGCTGCCCACGTCATGATTATTTCACATAGCATTAAGCATGCAGGGTGGTTAGATGTGTCAGAATGTCTTCCCTTTTTATGACTAAAAAATATTCTGTTGTGGGCAGTGCCTGTGGCTCAGTGGATAGGGCGCCGGCCCCATATACTGAGGGTGGTGGGTTCGAACCCAGCCCCGGCCAAACTGCAACAAAAAAATAGCCGGGCGTTGTGGTGGGCACCTATAATCCCAGCTACTTGGGAGGCTGAAGCAAGAGAATCGCCTATGCCCAAGAGCTGGTGGTTGCTGTGAGCTCTGATGCCACAGCACTCTACTGAGGGCCACAGAGTGAGACTCTGTCTCTAAAAAAAAAAAATTCTGTTGTATATATACACACATTTTGTTTATTCATTATCCAGGCTTGGTTCTTATTACCATATTTTTGCTTAGTGGTAAAAGCAAAGGTTTTTAAGGTGGTTTAAAGGTGGTTTCTAAAGTGGGAATGAGCCCTTGAAACGTCTTCTTGAGTTAAATGAGGGCTGAACTTCTCTGACTGCCCCTCTTTAGACGGAGGAGAATGCAGTGGGGTGGAGATGTCTCAATCTAACACCTTTTGAAATAAGAAAAGAAAGAGAAAACAATAGTTTTTCTTTGTATTTTTAGTAGAGACAGGGTCTCACTTTTGCTCAGGCTGGTCTTGAACTCCTGAGCTCAGGAGATCCACCCACCTAGGCCTCCCAGATTGCTAAGATTATAGGCTCAAGGCACCGCATCCGGTCTGACAGCCATTCTGATTACCACTAGCTTTAAACTTTTACCTCTCCTGTGAAAGTCTGTTTCTTTTTTTTTTTTTTTTGTAGAGACAGAGTCTCACTTTATGGCCCTCGGTAGATTGCCATGGCCTCACCCAGCTCACAGCAACCTCCAACTCCTGGGCTTAAACGATTCTCTTGCCTCAGCCTTCCAAGTAGCTGGGACTACAGGCGCCCGCCACAACACCCGGCTAGAAAGTCTGTTTCTAAGTCTGGCCTCATCTCCTCTAAGTCATTTCTGGTCCAAGAAACTCAAGCAATGCTGAAGTAACAGGTCCAGGAATGAATATGGTGCTCTTTAGGACTTCAGCAAGCTAGGTGTGATGAGGGTGGAATGTAGTTATGGGTACCCAAAATCCACAGAGGGAGCATGCTGGGAAAAACCAAACTGTCAGAGCAGCAGATGGGATCAAATCTTAGTGACCTACCCTTGCATTTCCAGGTGTGGATTTGGTCAAAAGCCAAGTTTATCAATAGGAAATTCCTAATGGAGGAACTTTGCCAGCGTTTTCTAGATGGAGAAGACAGCCATGTGCCTCAAGAAGACGACCCGTTCTGGGATCCCATCGAGGTGGTCCACTTGGGTTCAGCTCACGTCTGGCTGCAGTCACTTGACTACTGCATGAAGCTTGAGGAGCAAGTGGAGTTTCTAAACTGTGACGGGCTAGAGGAGGCCGTGCTGCACATCTCCATAGCCCCCTGCTCCCCGGCAGGACAGTGGGTGTCTCCCCGCTCCCCTTGCCTAGCTCTGGGTTAGTCACACATAGAAAATTTAGAGAAAGTCTAAATTCTCCTGAGGAAGTGATCAACTTGGTGTGATTAACTTGGTCATGCGTAAGAGAAATGAATGAGCTCACTCATTCATAACTTGGCCTCATCAAATCTGAATTTTTGGCATGGCAGCCAAATCAGCCGACCTGAAATGCCCAATCACATTTGAGACAGCTCAGCACTGTCCTGGGGGACCCAAAGAATGAGAACATTCCACAAAAGGGCAGGTGTAGTAGAAAGAGCCTTGGGCAAGAGCTGAAAGAGCCAGGTTAGTTCCAAACAAGGAACCTCAGCAGAGAAGCCACGTGGACTTTAGGGCCTTGCCGCCACAGCCCTTCCCAGCCACGAGCAGGATGCTTTTCCTACAAGCCAGAGTAGAAAGCTCATTTTCCAGCTCATCCCTTCTCCATCCTTGGTACAGGCTTCATCACTTCTTGTGCCTTTTCTCAAGGGAGGGACGTCTGGCTTCATTCTATGCTGTCACTGACCTTCCTGTGGGCACGGGCTTTGTTTTGAGTGATCAGTCCTGTCCTGAAGTCTGTCTCATTCCTTTCCACTTCAGGGCACAGGCAGTTTCTTTTGCAAAAGCTATTTTAGCAATCCTAAGCACACAGGGTGGCACGGGGCCTGGTCTGGGTGGCAGAGCCTTCTTAGGTTCCCACTGTGACCTTTCTGTCTTTCTGAAGAGGAAACCCTCTCCAGAAGGGAGTGAGAGAAGGTCAAGGTTCTGAGAACAAGCTGCCCAAAACTCATTGTACTGGGACACAAAGCAACTTTCCAGTCATTTGGCCACCTGTGGGGTTAAGGCTGCCTAACAGTTATATTTCCCTCTGCAAATTAATAAAGTAGCAGTCTAGTTTATAAGTTTCAAAATTTTCAGTTTGGTTGATAAGGCAGAGTTCCCCTGTTGGCAAGTTGTCCAAGTAAGTTTCTCAGCTTGTAGACCAAGGGTTGACTTTGGACTGTAAATAATTCAGAAAATAACCATTCAAGAAAAATGACCATTTGAGAGGCTGCATCTGGGCAGCCTGCTGGCTTTCTCCTCTGTCCCATTGCAGACCAATCAAAATCTTCAATGTGATTTTGGAGTCCACATCTGCCAGGGTTATCACAGGCAGCTATTTATAGACCTTTCTCGGGCGGCACCTGTGGCTCAGCAAGTAGGGCACCAGCCCCATATACCGAGGGTGGTGGGTTCGAACCCAGCCCTGGGCCAAACTGCAACAAAAAAAAAATAGCCAGGCATTGTGATGGGTGCCTGTAGACCCAGCTACTCAGGAGGCTGAGGCAAGAGAATCGCCTAAGCCCAAGAGTTGGAGGTTGCTGTGAGCTGTGACGCCACAGAACTCTACTGAGGGCGACAAAGTGAGACTGTCTCTAAAAAAAAAAAAAAAATTATATATATATGTGTGTATATATATATATATATATAGAGAGAGAGAGAGAGAGAGAGAGAGAGAGAGAGAGAATGTCCTTTCTCCACCAGCCTGGGAGCTCCTTGAAAAGGTCCAGATCTTACCTTGAGGTACCAGTGTAGAGTGGGCTCTTGTGTTAAGGGTCTCTTGAGTAAATGAATGAATTCCACAGCTGGTAATATTACCTATATTTATGTGAGTGAAATTAGCTATCTCTTAAGGATTCTATTTAATTCCCTTGACATCACAATTTTACCTTGCTCGGATCCAGCCTAATGTGAAGTCAACATTCATCTGTTCTGTTTGTAGAGCATGTGGTGAGGAGGACGTGGTTATTGACCCTCTGGAGATGCTTGGCAAGAGGATCGATTTCCAGATTCACATTGTCCAGTGCTTTGGAGTCAAGTGGCTAAAGGAAGAAGCAAGGCAGGGCATTCAGATGGGGGGTGAGCCTGAACCTCAGAACTGCTCTGCATGCCCCTGCCACGTGGCCCTGGTGGGAGGCAGTCCGATCTTTCCTCAAGTTTTAAAAATGAGTTTATCGGGAAATTTTCTGACGTTTCTCTGTTTGCTCAACTCCAAAATGACAGTTTCCCCCAGTCTATTTAATGGGGAAGCCACACGTCCCTTCAGGTCACTGGGCTGTGTGGTCAGTGTGCACTAAAATTTTTCATGTGATTGATGCAGTAGAATCAGACATTTTAATTATCAGAAATAATATCCAGCAAAAGTGTATTATCTAAGTAAAATAGTTTTTGGTTTTGCTTTAGTTGGAAACAAAAGGACTATATTATTATATGGCAGAAACACCAGGTATGCTTAAACTAAAAGACAATAAATGAGGACTGTGCCTGTGGCTCAAAGGGGTAGGGTGCCAGCCCCATATGCTGGAGGTGGTGGGTTCAAACCCAGCCCCGGCCAAAAGCTGCAAAAATAAATAAAAATAAAAAAAATAAAGGAGACAGACTCTGAAGAACAAAAACCAAACCTCTGCCTCACATTGAAAATCAGCAATTTTGCACTAACTCAGAAGAAAATAATTATCAAAATCTTTTCCCCTCTTTGCTAGACGCGTATCTTTATGCATGCAGTGATGCTACCCGGGCTGAGTAACTGCGGTGTTGGATCTGGCAATCACGAGAGTCAATCATAGGACTTCTTTTATCTACCTGATAGATGCGCTGTAGATCTTTGGCACATCTGATCCTTTTCTGGCTTTAAACTGTTCTATGTTCTTTTCTTAGGTACAGAATTTAGGACCTTCCAACCACCATTTATACCAAACTGTATGGAAAACTGTGAATCCTCAAATTGAAGAGACCATCCAATTTGCAGCCTTAAATGCATCTCAGGAGTTTCTGAATTATTTGCAGACAAATGCTCTCATTGTTGATTTATGGGCCTCCAAGGTACTTTGTTTACTGATTCTTTCGCACAGTGCATTCTTCAATCACATATAACGTCTACATTTAGGGCAGCAAGAGAGGTTTACATTTAGGGGAAGGAGGGATCAGGGTCCAGACAGCAGTGAGCAAAGAGCCACCTTTTCCACTGGGGCCCTGCCTTCTTGCACAGCAGGTGATTACCTGGTTTAGCATCTCACACGACACTGGGGCTGGACAACTGAGATGTTTCTTTCCTTGATGGCATCTCTCCCATACTACAGAAGGCTGCACTGAACTGAGCTGCTCTCAGCTGGACCTCGTGGTCACAGGTGAAGGTCCCATCATGGTGGACACCAGGATAATTTCCACCATGAAGAATACAAGCCAGGTATGTTCATGTGACATTAAAAAGGACAATACAGGTGACAGATGATGGCTGCTTGAGCATTATCAGTCTTTTTCCCCCTTATATCTCCATTTACTCCTGCATAGCCTGAGGGGCTTATTAGTAAACATTGCCAGTCTCAATGGATATGATATGCATATAACTCAGCAAAAGGCTTAACTGATATGTTCTTCGTAGACTACATCAAACCAGATAGCAGCGCTTTATCCGAAGCTGCAGAAGTTAGAGCAGGAGACAGAACTGCTCAGAAACATTAACATAGCCCTGAGAGAGGAAAATGTGTTTCTCAAAGAATTGCTTGCAAAAACTGGTTCTGGTCAACAAGGTGAGAGATTGGTCAAGTCTCTGTTGTCTAGCTTATCCCCAAATTCCTACATTTGGATGTGTATTTGTCTTTCTAAGAAAGTGAGTTAATTCATATCTTGTTTCATAAACAAAAAATGAAGGATTCTTTTTTTCTTCTTAGTGAGAATTCTTGGGATGGGTCCAAAGTGGGACCTGAGAAGTCCTGATGTAGTAAAATGTTACCTGAATAAAGAAAGACATGCCTGGATAAAGAAATGGATAAAAAAATGTTACTTTTTCTTTCCACTTCAGTCCATACACCTTGCAATACCCTGAAGGTAACGGGGATGACAGCAGGACCTCCATCAACCGCAGACATCAGCCAGATGTGCACTCAGCAAGCAGCTGTGACAGAGACTTTGCCAAGGCTCTTAAAGTGTTCTACCAAGGCATGAACATGGCAAGAGGGCAGTGTCTCAGACTGAAACAGTATAAACCTCCTGTAAGTAACCACAATCCTGGGAGCAAAAGGAACATCCTTCCATTAAATTTAGATATTTGATATCACTGCATTTCCTGAGCTTGGAGAGGTATGTGTTTACTTTTGTTTGTTTTCTTTTTTGAGAGAGAGGTATGTGTTTAAGCAGAAGAGTGAGTGGAGTCCGTTGCTCTCCAGGCCTCCAGCCCCCTTCGCTTGATCCTTTTTTTTCTCGATCCTTTTTGTTTTAGTGCACATCTGGCTGGTCCTAGGCAGCCACGGCCATTTCAGAATTGATATCCATTCACTTGACGATAGAGTATACAGAATATCCCAGAAATGCAAATTTGGCTTATTATAAAACCAAATATAATTTGTCACATTAAAAGATTATTTTTTATCAGCTGTCTTCCTCTTTAGCCAGTGCAATAAGGCAAGAAATACAAAGTGTAAGGATTAGGGGGCTGGGTGTGGTGGCTCACATCTGTAATCCCAGCATTTCTGGAGGCTTAGGCAGGAGGATTGCTTGAGCCCACGAGTTCAAGACCAGCCTAAGGAATATAGTAAGACCCTGTCTCTCTAAAAAAAAATTAGCCAGGTATAAAGTCACATGCCTATAGGGCCAGATACTTAGTGGCAGGAGGGTCACTGGAGGCTGCTTGTGCCATTGCACTCCACCCTGGGAAAAAACAAGATGGCTCCAAAAAAAGGATTTCCTGGAAAGGGAGTTGCAGTAATAGCATACATTTATATAATGCTTACTAAGCACTTTACAAAGACTCAATTCTACAACCATGTGAGTAGATGCTATTAAATATTAGACTATATTATAGTTGGATCTAAGGCACAAGAGACATTACTTGTCTAATGACACAAAACTAATAAGTAGCAGAGTCAAAATCCTCACCCAGCCAGTGCTGTTCCACAGTCTCTGCTGCCACATCACACTGTCTGTATTACTATGCCCAGATCACATGCTTGTAAAACTAAAATGTCACAAGGATGGTGCACCCGCAGCTCAGTGGGTAGGGTGCCGGCCACATGCACCGAGGCTGGCCGGTTGGAACTCAGCCTGGGCCAGGTAAACAACAATGACAATGACAATAACAACAAAAAATAGCCCTGGGTGGCGCCTGTGGCTCAGTGAGTAGGGCACCGGCCCCACATACCGAGGGTGGCGGGTTCAAACCCAGCCCCGGCGGAACTGCAACCAAAAAATAGCCAAGCATTGTGGCGGGCACCTGTAGTCCCAGCTGCTCTGGAGGCTGAGGCAGGAAAATCGCGGAAGCCCAAGAGCTGGAGGTTGCTGTGAGTCCTGTGACGTCTACCGAGGGTGGTAAAGTGAGACTCTGTCTCTACAAAAAGAAAAAAAAAAAAATAGCCCGGCTTTGTGGCGGGTGCCTATAGTTCCAGCTACTTGGGAGGCTGAGGCAAGAGAATCGCTTAAGCCCAAGAGTTTGAGGTTACTGTGAGCTGTGACACCACGGCACTCTACCGAGGGCGATACACTGAAACTCTGTCTCAAGAAAAAAAAAGATGGTGGTGCCTGTGGCTCAGTGGGTAATGCACCGGCCCCATATACTGCGGGTGGCAGGTTCAAACCTGGCCCAGGCCAAACTGCAACAAAACAATACCCAGGCATTGTGGCAGGTGCCTGTAGTCCTAGCTACTCGGGAGGCTGAGGCAAGAGAATCACCTAAGCCCAGGAGTTGGAGGTTGCTGTGAGCTGTGATGCCACCGCACTCTACCAAGGGCAATAAAGTGAGATTCTGTCTCAAAATAAATAAATAAATAAATAAATAAGACACCTATTGAAAACTAAAAAAACGGGAAAAGTTATGTGCAACACATTTAACATAACAAACTAAAACCCAAAATAAAGAAAATAAAGAACTACTACAAACCAAAAAGAAGAGATCAGGTAACTCAATAAAACAAATTATCAAAAGACTTGAATAGGAACTTCACAAAAGAGGAATTATAAAATCCAATAAATACCTAAGAAAGCACTTAACCTCAACAGTTCAGGAACTACTAATTGATATCACAATGAGATACCACTATAAACCCTCCACACAGGCAAAAATTAAAAAGTCTGAGAACATTAAGTTTTGGTGAAGATATGAAGCAACAGAAACTCTCACGCATGGCTGGAATAGTGAGTACAACCACTTAAAAATTATTTGAGGCTTGGCGTGGTAGCTCACGCCTGTAAACCTAGCACTCTGGGAGGCCGAGGCAGGTGATTGGCTGAGCTCATGGGTTCGAGACCAGCCTGAGCAAGAGCGAGACCCCATCTCTAAAAAAAACAATAATAATAACATCCAGGCATTGTGGTGGGCACCTGTAGTGCCAGTTACTTAGGAGGCTGAAGCAAGAGAATCACTTCAGCCCAGAGTCTGATGTTGCTGTGAGCTATGATGCCACAGCACTCTAGTGAGGGTGACAAAAAAGTGAGACTCTGTCTCAAAAAAAAAAAAATTATTTGGCATTTACCTAATAAAAGTTGAATAGGAGACTGAATTTGACTCCTCCTTTTACACATGTTGTTCTGCAGAGAACTAAGCCCAGATGCCCTCAGACATAGGTTCTCAAAGCATGCTCCCCTCCCAGCAGCTTCAACAGCATCTGGGAGCGTGCTAGAAATGCACATTCCAGGCCCCACCCCAGACCTCCTGAATCCGAATCTCTGGGTATGGGGCCTAGTCATCTGTGTTTCAACAAACCCTCCCTGTGATTCTGCCTTAAACTAAAGTTTGAGAACTTACTGCACTCACGTGTCTATGTAGTAAGTTGACTCTCCTGCGTATCTAAAATAGTGCCAGTTACATGCTACTATTGAAAGAACTGAGAAAGGGGCGGCGCCTGTGGCTCAGTTGGTAAGGCGCCGGCCCCATATACCGAGGGTGGCGGGTTCAAACCCAGTCCCTGCCAAACTGCAACCAAAAAATAGCCGGGTGTTGTGGCGGGCGCCTGTAGTCTCAGCTGCTCGGGAGGCTGAGGCAAGAGAATCGTTTAAGCCCAGGAGTTGGAGGTTGCTGTGAGCTGTGTGAGGCCACGGTACTCTACAGAGGGCCATAAAGTGAGACTCTGTCTCTACAAAAAAAAAAAAAAAAAAGAAAGAACTGAGAAAATAGTTACTCAAGCCATTTCTGTGCTGAGGTTCAGATGAGGGACCACTTGAGAAAGACTACGGAAACCCTTGCGTATGTGCGTTGGGTGTTCACAATGCCCTCTTTCACCCAAACTGGAAACATTCATAGAAGATGGGTAAATTATAGTGCCCTCCACACGATGGAACACTACACCGCCACGAGTAAATTACAGCCATGTGCAACAAGGATGAATCTCAGCACTAGTGACTGAAACCTTCAAGTCACAAAAAACTACAACCAATGTGATTCCATAAACATTCAAAGATAGGCAAAGTATACTGTTTAGGGATGCATTCCAGGTGACAAAACTGTTCAGAAAGGCAAAAAAAATGATTATCACACAAATTAGGCTAGTAGTTGTGTCTGGGGTTGGGGAGAGGGTATGACAGGAAGAGCTCAGAGCAGCAGGCTCTCTTAAGCAGGTATTTGTTCACTTAATCTGGGCCTGTGCACACCTTTTAAGTTCTCTTGTGTCATACTAAACTATAAAAAAAAACAAACGGTTAGACAAAAGACACCACAAATGAAATAAGCCACAGCCTGGGAGGACTATTTGTATTATATAACATCAAGCGTTAGTATTCAGAATATCTAAACTACTTTTTTTTTTTTTTTGTAGAGACAGAGTCTCACTTTATGGCCCTCGGTAGAGTGCCAGGGCCTCACACAGCTCACAGCAACCTCCAACTCCTGGGCTTAAGCGATTCTCTTGCCTCAGCCTCCCAAGTAGCTGGGACTACAGGCGCCCGCCACAACGCCCGGCTATTTTTTGGTTGCAGTTTGGCCGGGGCTGGGTTTGAACCCGCCACCCTCGGTATATGGGGCCGGCGCCTTACCGACTGAGCCACAGGCGCTGCCCTATCTAAACTACTTTTAAAATAAAAAGAATATGTTCCAGCTCCATCCATGTAAACATGAAAGAGGTAAAGTCTCTATCTTTCTTTTAGGCTGTATAATATTCCATGGGGTACATGGGGAAAGGGCCAAGGAAGGGGAAGGGAGTGGGGAGGTTAGGGTGCAGGGAGGGTAAAGGGTGGGACCACAGCTATGGTGCATCTTAGAAGGGGTACAGGCGAAACTTACTAAAGGCAGAATACAAATGTCTACATACAATAACTAAGAAAATGCCATGAAGGCTACATTGAACAGTTTGATGAGAATATTTCAGATTGTATATGAAACCAGCACATTGTACCCCTTGATTGCACTAATGTACACAGCTATGATTTTTTTTTTTTTTTTTTTTGTAGAGACAGAGTCTCACTTTACTGCTCTTGGTAGAGTGCCGTGGCGTCACACGGCTCACAGCAACCTCTAACTCTTGGGCTTATGTGATTCTCTTGCCTCAGCCTCCCGAGCAGCTGGGACTACAGGCACCTGCCACAACGCCCAGCTATTTTTTTGTTGCAGTTTGGCCAGGGCTGGGTTTGAACCCGCCACCCTCGGTATATGGGGCCGGTGCCCTACTCACTGAACCACAGACGCCATCCCACAGCTATGATTTAACAATTTAAAAAAAGTAAGAAAAAGATAACATGTTGGAAAACACATTGAGAAAAATGGGCAAGGAATTGGAACAGTTTTATAATAATTAGGGAAGTACAAACTAAAATGCAATGCTACATCACACTACCTGCTATCTGCTGTCGGCATTTTCAGCACTGTCACCACCTCCTCCACCGTTTGTTACTGGCACTCTGGCCCAGAGCCATCCCAAATCTCTCACAAAAGGACCTGCTTCCAGGACGCAGGGATGCATCAGCAACACCCTATCAATGGGAGTCTCCACACCCCATGGTTCCTTTGGAGACCTCAGAACTCGTTCAGCATTAGGTTGCTATATAACAGGCGTCCTCAAACTTTTTAAACAGGGGGCCAATTCACTGTCCCTCAGACCGTTGGAGGGCCAGACTATAGTTTAAAAAAAAAACTATGAACAAATTCCTATGCACATTGCACATATCTTATTTTGAAGTAAAAAAACAAAACAGGAACAAATACAATTCACACCACTTCATGTAGCCCGCGGGCTGCAGTTTGAGGACGCCTGCTATGTAACATTCCAATCTGAAATACTTGCCTTATCTCACCAGTTTTCCTCATCGGCATTAACTAATGGGCCATCCAGGAGCCTTCCGGAAACAAAGCTATCCTGGGCGACTTAGTGCCTCTGGTAGCAACTTCAAATGCAGTTTTCTAGCCCAAAGGGAAAACTCACTGGACTCATCCACATGTAGTATTTTTTTTTTTTTGTAGAGACGGAGTCTCACTGTACTGCCCTTGGGTAGAGTGCCGTGGCGTCACACGGCTCACAGCAACCTCTAACTCTTGGGCTTACGGCGATTCTCTTGCCTCAGCCTCCCGAGGAGCTGGGACTACAGGCGCCTGCCACAACGCCTGGCTATTTTTTTGTTGCAGTTTGGCCGGGGCTGGGTTTGAACCCGCCACCGTCGGCATATGGGGCCGGCGCCCTATTCACTGAGCCACAGGCACTGCCCCCCACATGTAGTATTTTTTAACTCTAATGACAGGAGGTCTATATTACTAACATTTTTTTCTTTCACTTATTTTTTAGGAGGATGATCAAATGCTCTGACCATTTGTACTTCAACAGTCACAGATATTTAAGGAATTTGGGGACCTACTTGAATCCAGTTTGTGGAAACTGAAAAATGTTCTTATAGTGAAAAAGAAAAGAGAATATTTACTGCATATCAAATTTGGGAGGCTACACAAACTGAGATACTGATCAACATTTCTCTTTGAATTGTGAAGATCATTTGTGTAGCTAACAGGCTTAACTCATTACCCACCTGACCTATTTCTCCTACTATTTTTAAGCAAACTCTCCTTAAATCTGATTTTAATCACATTAGAATGAATCCATATCCAGGGCGAAGGTGAGATGGGAGAAGTGAACGGTTGGCATTCTGAGCTCTGCCATCAGATCGCTGAGGGTTAAATTCTAGTTAAATCCATCACTTATCAAGTGTGTGATTTTGGGCAACTGACTTGCCCTAAGCGCTTTCCTCATCTGTTATCTGGGAATGACAACAGCACGTTCTGCAGATACTTAATGAGTACAAAGCACCTCAGTATCTGGCACACAGAAGTGATTGGCAAGCATTCACTATTTATATATATATATTTTTGAGACAGTCTCACTTTGTCACCCTCTGTAGAATGCTGTTGCATCACAGCTCACAGCAACCTCAAATTCTTGGACTTAAGCAATTCTCTTGCCTCAGCCTCCCAAGTAGCTGGGACTACAGGCGCCTGCCACAATGCCCGGCTATTTTTTTACTGCAGTTATCATTGTTGTTTAGCTGGCCAGGGCCAGGTTTGAACCTGCTAGCCTCGGTGCATGGGGCTGGCACAGTAACTACTATGCTATGGGCGCCAAGTCTCACTATTAATATTTTTTATTGCAAAGGTTCAAAATTTCAAATGAAGCTCTTTTGATAAATTTCTTGCTATCAGACCTAGGAACAATGGTTACTTCTTAGCCCCTCATTTTTTTGCATTCTTATTCTGAACAAGTTTGAATTCTACCTCCCATTATTTTCTCTTTTCATAGGTTTATTTGAAATACTGTATGTTCAATTAGCTAAGCAGCACCAGTGCCTGTACTGTGGGATGTTTTCAGCGCAGGGGCTGGGGTACCGGGATTATAACTGTTAGTGAGAAAATCTTCCAGGAGTTACTCTATTTTGAAGACTTTCTTGATTCCACAAATTATTGCCAGGTCTTAGTTAAGGACTGGTGGACACTGAGTATTTTGGGAGGAGTTGTAAAGAAACTTTTTGTGGCAGAGAGACTTCTAATAACAATGTAAGTGATAAGGGCACCATGTCTCAGGCACTAATCTAAATGCTAAACATTTAATTCTCACAATAATTCTATGGCACCATTATTTCCCCCATTTGGAGGCTTTAAAGGTTGAGTGTCAGGTAGGCTGACATTAGAGCTTATGAACATAACTGCAATGGACTGCAGCCTGAGCAAGGCTGTCCCCAGAGAAGCTGGGCTGATTTGCATGATAAATCAAGGAGGAAATAAATTATGACAGCCCAAAACACTGCTCCTTAAAACATTAAGGGAGATTGAATGGGATGACACTGAACCTCTACTGGCAAGAGAGGCTGAAAAGTGCTCTAAAAAAGTCTCAATGGTCAGGCATGGTGGCTCATGCCTGTAATCCCAGCACTCTGAGAGGTTGAAGAGGGTGGATTGCTTGAGCTCAGGAGTTTGAGACCAGCCTGAGCAAGAGCGAGACCCTATCTCTACTAAAAATAGAAAAACTAGCCAGACGTGGTGGTGTACACCTGCAGTCCCAGCTACTCGGGAGGTTGAGGCAAGAGGGTCTCTTCAGCCCAAGAGTTTGAGGTTGCTGTGAGCTGTGACATCACAGCACTCTACCTAGGTGACAGAGTAAGACTCTGTCGCCAAAAAAAAAAAAAGTCTCTGGGAAGAAGAGAAAAAAGAATCTGGGCCAGCAATTTTAGCTTCATGTCAGGTGTGAGGATTTAGGTCCTAACTGTACACAAATGTGAACTAAAAAAACTATAATGTTGGAGCCCAAGTCTAGAGTACCAGGTGGTACCAGCCAGAGCAAGGTTGGCAGAGGTATCACAGAATCCTACAGAGCCTGTCAAGGAGACAGTAACAACAGAGGCTGAGCAGACCGTCCAGTTCACTCTGGCCACTAACAGTAGGGATGACTTGGTCTGAGCCTCGAACTTCTTGAACAATTTGCAGTTTACTCACCTGAGTCATATACTTTTGGCAAATGAGAACAGATGGAACCTTGGGGGGATTAAAAGGAAAATCAGGATAAGACCCATTGTACTTTAGCTGAAGGATGAGGTCACACCTGTGTCAAGCAGGAACATACACTGTAAAGCTAGAAGAACAGACAGTACATGAAGCTGCATCCCGAGTGGTTCTCAAATACAAATCTAAAACACAGACTCTTAGTCACCAACCTCAAGACCGCCTACACACTGCTGGGGGCCCTGGGGAAGCTATTATTGTTTTGAGATTCTGATATGCAGCTAATCATGGGATCTATTGCTCCTGTACAGCTTTCCAATTTTAAAGCTGATAAAACCTTTCCCAAGGTCCCACAATAAAACCTTTCCTAAGGTCCTGCAAGTTAGGGCAGAGCCAAAACTAAAATCTCTATCTTGTGATGACCAGACGAGGGCAGAGGAAGCGAAGTTAGGGAGGGCACTACTACCCCCAAGAATCCCCCTGTTCAAGTTAGATACCGTCCTTCTCCTGGAGAAGGCAGCACAGCATGGTCTCTCAACACAAGTAATATTCCTAAGTATGTTATTCCTCTCATCTTTAAGTAGAAATTCCATAAAGGAGTGTCTTCTTTAAGTAATGAAAAACATGAACAGGTAAAACATTAGGTAAATGTTTATTATATGCTCATTACAAAAGGAAAAGTCCTTTGCTTTATTTTAGGGCTTCGGTGGAAAACCTAGTTAAAATACAAAAAGTAAATTAGAGAAAAATTCTGGTCAGGCAGTGAAAAAACAATAGAAACTTACCAACTCTATCCTTAAAGCTAATCACAGGTACAGAACATGGAAAGAAAGAATGACAAGCCCAATTATTTGTAGTAAATAGGTCAGACCACTTACACAGCACATTGGTACTGCTACCCAAATACACAGGCAGGTCCAAACACAAAACCACCACTCAACTGACAACCCTTTTCCACACCACTACACAACTTTCATAATAGGCCAAAGCCAGTCAGTGTAGACGGGTGAAAAACTAGGCTAAAACAGCATGAAGTGCTACTTTGTTCAGCAAAGGCTCTCACAATACATAGACAAACTCACTGGAAGGTGAGATCCGCTTGTACCCTGGGGCAAAGGAAGCCGGTTATTGCCCTAATGAATGCCCAGAGTGCGGGTGGGTGCAGTTAACAACAAAGATATTGACACCTCCTCCACCATGAGACCTGCCAGCTCCTCCATAACAATTTTCCGGGAACAGTTCAGTGAAAAAGTAAGTCAAGTATTAGTTCTCTCTTGTAAGCAAAGATCACAAATCAGCTGAGATCCGAAATTTAGGGTAAGCTAGTACAATTTCTTGCTTTTAATGTTTAGATATTTTAGATTTGACAATCTTTTCCATATACAGTCAGGTTTATAGAAGAATTTCAAAAATCAAATACAGAAGTTGTTAATTCATGCACTTTTAGGACTTCAATTAATTCTTCAAATGTTTAGACTTCAGAGCTGCTGATGACACTAAATTCAATGCCACGTTTGTTGAGTCTGTCCATCAACTTTGTTTTGGAGAAAGCTGCTCCAGGTGTGAAGACCCCACCCCTGTAAAATAATGAGAGAAAACAGTTCACACAGGACCTCTCCAGCCCTCTCCTCTGTGGGACTAGCTATCAAATCACTGCCGAACTTAATAAAAACCTGAGTCTTGATGCTATCATGGTTACTTTGCTATCATAGTTCCATTTCTAAAATTAGCTAAATGAGCAAGTGGCTATTATTCAGGGGAAACTAGTGCCACAGCCAATCCCATCTAGACTGGCTCAGTTCCTGGAGAGACGGTTTTCATCCTATCAGTGTGTTCAAGGGGCATACTGAGGATCACCAACCTGAGCAACAGCTGTCTAGAAGACAGTTCAGACTCAGAAGAATTAAAGAAAGACCTAAATAGAATAGGTAACCAAAAAAAAAGAATAGGTAACCAACTATTATTAAAATGTAAATAAGACTTAAACTGGGTGAAAAGTAAGTTTCTTAAATACAATACCATTGTATTTAACTGTCTTATAAATTTACCATTGGTAAAACACTAAGTATTTTCAAAGGGTACATAAGTATTTGAAAAACTGAATTATGTTTTACTATATACAAATTTTATTTTTATTACTTAAAAACTGTTTTAGGTTATGCTTGATTTACTTCTTAGCTGTAGGACTATTTTCATTTGCAAAGTTGGTCTAGTTTTAGGGCAACAGCTAAATGCTCCAGAAGGATAGTACATTTGATGATCATAGAGCCAGGATCCCATGATTCAATTCACAATTGTTGTCTGGGAACCCTCCCATCATCCATGGTACAGTTCAGCACTGATCAGCAGCACCTGTTAATACTATTTAAAAACACGGACTTTTTTTGAGTGTCTGATTCTGGACCTGAGCTATCTTTATGAACACTCAAACGGCTAAGGCGCCAACCACATACACCAGAGCCGGCAGGTTCGAATCTGGCCCGGGCCCTCCAAACAACAATAACAACTACAACCAAAAAATAGCTGGGCGTTGTGGCGGGTTCCTGTAGTCCCAGATACTTGGGACACTGAGGCAAGAGAACAGCTTAAGCCCAGGAGTTGGAGGTTGCTATGAGCTGTGATGCCAGGCACTCTACTCAAAAGTGATAGCTTGAGGCTCTGTCTCAAAAAAAAAAAAGACCTGGAGCTAACTTAACATGGCTCCCAAACTTTTCTATCTCTCCTAATTTGCCTCCAGGGTTGTTCCCAGAGGCTAGTAAGGGAAGAACTTATAAAAACCTGAGTTTTGATGCTGTCATGACTGTTTAGCTGTACCCTAAAACTAGACCACAGCACATACTCATACCCACTATCCTGCACTACTTCTTAACAATAATTGAAGCCAATGGTTCTATGTTTTTTGGTTCTCCCTCAATACACTAGTAGAATATATAATTAATTTACCTATATCTTTGGATGAAAGGAACTGACTAAATGCTTATGTGCAGACCTCAAGCCTGAAAATCAAATCAAGGTCAGTTAAAACCTAACACAGATAAAAAAGATACCTTCTAATTAGAAGAAAACCAAACTTACGCCTTAGGAAGATCAGAGACATCACTGAGAAGAGTCATGGCTGCCTGAACCATCGCTATGGATGTAAACACATAGCCAGCCTCTGCAGAGAACAGGTGATCAAGGCAAGAAGTATGCATTCAGCAGCACCCAGAACAAAAGGCAGATTTCATATCTCACTCAAGACATACAGAATTTTTTCAATAGACACTCTGGTCACTTAATAACAAAAATAATTTTTATACAGTACTTACTAAGTGTCAGGAACCATGCTAAGTGATTTAAATCTATTAAGTTCAATTTTCTTAACAATTTTACGAGGTTAGTACTGTATTTTCATCCCCATTTTACTGATGAAAATTGGCTGACTGGTCCAAACTCACAAAGTTAGGCAGTGGCTGAGCCAGAATCTCATCCAGGCAGCTGGTCCCAGAGTTCATACTCAGACCCACTATACTGGCACTACGTCTTAACAATAATTGAAGCCAATGGGTCTACGTTTTTTGGTTCTCTATTAATACACTAAGCCAGTGATTTTCAACCAGTATGCTATGAAAGGATCTTAGGTGCGCTGTGCAAATTTTAAAAAATCAATAAATTATTTTTGAAAGAAGTTCAAATCACAGTTAGTATATATTTTTTGTTTACTCTTTTTTTTTTTTCTGATGAACATTCTTTAGGTTGGCTCCTATAATCCTAGCACTCTGGAGGTCAGGGCAGGTGGATTGCTTGAGCTCAGGAGTTTGAGACCAGCCTGAGTAAGAGCAAGACTCCTTCTCTACTAGAAACAGAAAAACTAGCCAGGCATGGTAGCCCATGTGGAGGCTGAGGCCAGAGGATTTCTTGAGCCCAAGAGTTTGAGGTTGCTGTGAGCTGTAATACTACAGCACTCTAGTGGGGGCAAGAAAGTGAGACATGGTCTCAGAAAAAAAGTCTGCAAGTGTACTGGAGAAGTCTTGTACTAGGTTCAAGTGTGCTGTGAGATAAAAAGGCTGAAAGCACTGCCCTAAGCTGATCCCTATCTGCATTCACATACTGCATTTAAGTAAACCTCTCAATTTACTAAAGAAAACGAGTGACTGAACAGGAGTAACTTTTAAATAAAAGTCTATATTCCTGTCAAGTAACAAAAATATAGTCAACTTACTATAAAAAGTCAGGTGAGAGTTTAAAAAAAAGGGCGAAATGTAAACATATCACCTTGACTTGATTAAACCCCCTGTGACCTATCAAGGATGACAGTAATTAAATTCTTTAAAATTTTAGTATAATTCACAAGTGGGCCTGTCTCTGTATAGTTCTCTAATTTATAGTCAGAGCTATTAAAATTTTTTGTGCAACATATCCTTTAGCCACCTATTGAAAGCCATTACTCTCCCTCGACGAAAGCATGTGTGCACATGCATTTTACAAGGTCAGAATGTTCAGAGACTCCAAAAACCTTATGCCACAGATTTGACTGATGTTATAATTCTACAGCTTGTGTATAAGTCTCAAATAGGCAAATATCAACCAGCCCCTTTTCTTATTAATACTAATTAAAATTTGCCATTGTGAATTATTGAATCATACTGAAAAGGAACGATGCACTAATAAAACTGGATTGTACCAATAGTTCTAATCCTTCCTTTGACAGAACTTTTAACTACTTAAATAAGTTGTACGAATGTATTTCCAAAAAATCAAACTTTTAAAAAAATATATTGTAATAGCATCCCATTTTATGGCTTAAGACAAAGTTAAAACTCACAAATATTTTTAAGTCCTATGTGAAATACCTGGTCCTTTCACCTGAGTACAAATTCTGACATTTGGTTTGTTCTTCTCAGGACTGAGGCCTTGGCTATAACCTTGACCAAAGAATGTCACTGTAACCGATGAGCTATCAATCTGTGAAAGAGAAAGCAAAGGGCTCATTGAATAAATAAATCCTTTCCTCAGGGAACAGAATAATACCTGCTATTCTACTTCATATGAGACATTTTCAATAGAATAAAACATGATATTTTACCTGCCCAGAATATCTTATCCTTTAAGCATGAAGGAAAAATTAATTCTTTTTTGTTGTTGTTGTTGCAGTTGTTTAGCTATTGTTTAGCTGGCCCGGTCAGGTTTGAACCCGCTACCTTTGGTGTATGTGGCTGGTGCCGTAACCACTGGGCTACAGGCACCAAGCCCGAAGCTGTAAGTATTGATGACTAGTGTGCTGCTGAGGGGAGGGAAGGTACTGACAAATAGAGATGTGATGATTCTTGAGATACTTTCTATTGGGAGGTGATGGAATACGGAAATCTGGTTTTAGATACTTGTTTGTGGTGACAAGATAAAAATAGCAAGTAACAGAAATATGGGCCCCGGGCACAGGCCTCCTCTTAGACATACAAAAATTTGCTCCTCTTAGACATACAAAAATTTGATTCGAAGCGTTAAATTCTAGAGGACTCATCCTAGTATCTTTCATACTCACTGAATTTAGTAATAAGGTAACAAAGAATTCAATCATAATCATCAAATTTTTATTAAGTACCAACAAAGAGTCAGATAACATGTTAGGCCCTGAGACATAAACATATGGTCCCTGTCTTTCCAGGCACTTACAGGTTAGTGAGGGAGAGAAATATATAAACAGATTAAATAACAATATGAGACATGAACTAAAAGATGCAGAAAGAGTAACAACACAGGAGGATGTTACTAAACCTCCTGGGCAGAGGGCAGGGTTGTAAAATGTATACACACACACCCATGCATTGTAACAGCTTATTACATAGAACAGTGGGATGGATTCAGAAAGCAGAAACCATTATTCAAAGGGGTGGAAGGGCACAGCAGCACAGCATACCTGGAACACACAATTGAAGAGGTGCAGACAAGGCCAGACGTGTGCCACATACGTCCCGCCCCCGGCTGCGCCACCCATGCTAACTGATTAAAACCCTCTCTCAGGATAGGCACATGTTCAGCTTCAGAACTATTTTCAACATAGTCTCTGGGTTGCTACTACAATTAATCAGAGTTGGATAAAAAATGAAACCCAGCTGGCATCCAGGACTAAATCACGAGGAGCCCAGGATACCCTCACCCCTCTGGAGATGGACTTCCAGCCAGTCGTGCTCTAGGGTGTGTTCCACAATCACCAAACCTGACCTGGAATCTTCCAAGGAGATTTTTAAAACCCCAATGCCCTCACTGTATTCCAGACCAACTGAACCAGAATCTCTGGTCATCAGTTTGGGGTTTTCTTCCAAAGTTGGGAACCATTGCTCTATACCTTCAGGCCCTATGCCAGACCTACTTAATCAGAATATCCAGAAGCAAGGTAAGGCCTGTGCATTTGAAAAAAGCTCCCTAGGTGAGTCTGATGTATAAAATCCCAGTTAAAATCACTGCCAAAGCCGTGAGTCAAGGACATTTTTCAAAGAAGGCAATGATAGAGTCAGATTTTCTGTCTTACAAAGGTCTGTTGGACAGTAGTGTTAGATGGGTTAGAAAGAAAGAAACAAGAGTAAGGCTACAGAAAGTTTAGCTGAGAGATTTACATCCAGAATATACAGAAAACTCCTAGAACTCAACAAAAAACAAACACCTAGTTTAAATAGAGGTTTCTCCAAAGAAGATATTACAGATGACCAATAAGCACATGAACAGATGTTCAACATTACTAATCATTAGGTCAAGGTACATCAAAGCCAGGAGATGCCACCTCACACTCACAAGGATATATATATACTATCCAAAAAAAAAAAAAACTCAACCGCAAAAACCTAGAAAATAACAAATGTTGGAGAAGATAAGGAAAATCTGGAACCCTGCTGTGCCATTGTTGGGAAGATAAAATGCTGCAGCCACTGTGGACAACCATTTACTGGTTCCTTAAAAATTAAATATAGAATTAACATGTGATCCAGCAATTCCACATCTGGGTATATACCCAAAGAATTTAAAGCAGGGTTTGTTTTTGTTTCTTTGAGACGGAGTCTTACTCTGTCACCCTGGGTAGAGTGCCCTGTCATAGCTCACAGCAACTTCAAATTCTTTGGGCTCAAGCCATCCTCTTGTCTCAGCCTCCCAAGAAGTTGGGGCTACAGGCACTTTCCACAATGCCTGGCTAGTTTTTCTGTTTGTAGAGATGGGGTCTCACTTTGCTTAGGTTGGTCTCGAGCTCCTGATCTCAGGCCATCTACCTACCTTGGCCTCCCAGAGTGCTGGGATTACGTGAGCCACCATAATGGGCCTTAAAGCAGGATCTTAAACAGATATTTGTTCATAGTGCCATAATTTATAATAGTCAAAAGCAGGAAGTAACGCAAGTGTCCACTGACAACTGAATGGAGAAAATGGAGCATATACATATAATAAAAATTATTCAAATTTAAAGGGATGGAAATTCTGACACATGCTACAATATGAATGAAACTTAAGGCCATTATGCTAAGTGAAATAAGCCAGCCACAAAAGACAAAGATTGCCTGACTCCATTCATCTGAGGCACATAGAGGAGTCAACTTCACAGAGACAGAATGGTGGCTGCCAGGAGCTGGGGGAGAAGAAGATAGGGAGTTACTGTTTAATGGGGACAGTGTCAGTTCTGCAAGATGAAAAGTGTTCTAAAGGTGAATGACTGTACAATAATATTAATGTACTTAATGCCACTCAAAACTTAAAAATGGGTAAGATGGTAAATTTTATGTTCTGTGTATTTCACCACAATTAGAAGAAAAGGAGAGAGCTAAAGGCCTGACCAAGGCAGCTGTGATGGGTTTGGAGAAAAGTCTAGAATGATACCTATGTTTCTGGGTGAGTAGATGATAATACCACCAACTGAGATGGGAAATATAAGAGGAAGAAGAGTTGGGGAAAGAAGTTCAGACTTTGGCTTGGCACTTGTAGCTCAGTGAGTAGGGTACTGGCCACATACACTGAAGCTGGTGGGTTCAAGCCCGGCCCGAGCCTGCTAAACAACAATGACAACTGCAACAAAAAAATAGACAGGTGTTGTGGTGGGTGCCTGTGGTCCCAGCTACTTGGGAGGCTGAGGCCAGAGAATCGCTTAAGCCCAGGAGTTGGAGGTTGCTGTGAGCTGTGTGATGCCACGGTACTCTACCAAGGATGACATAATGAGACTGTCTCAAAAAAAAAAAGAAGTTCATACTTTGACATACTGAGTTTGAAATATCTGGAGAATATATGTCTAATAAACAGATGGATACATAAATCTGGAGATATGAACTATCTGTTAAGGGCTCTGCTGAGATCATTTAAGGAGAATGAGTGAGAAGTGGGTCTTCTTAAATGACTCAGGGTGGGCTCTGTGAGCCAAATGGTAGAAACTGAGGCAGTCCTCTTGTTGAGGATATTAGATGCATGGTAATTTACTTTTCTACCATGGGAATTCAGGCTATGTAGAAGAGAAAGCGAAAGGTGAGGGCAGGGGAGGCACAAGGAAAAAATAATAGGGGAGAAAAACAGACAAGTAAAAATTTTTGGGATTTCTGTGAAGTGAAGAGTCTGTATTTTCTGGAGTAGGATGGCTGGGTTCTTATCCCAGCTTGGCCATTTACTAACTATAGAACTTGGGCAAGTTTCTTAGCCTGTCTATGCCTCAGTTCCCCAGTATTTGAAAAGATTAAGTAATATGACTTTATGTAAAGAATTTAAAAGAATGTCTGGAACAGAGTAAGTACCCAACCAAACCTTAGATGATACTGTCACTACACTGAGGAAAAGTAAAAATAAAGGAAAAATGTTATTATAGCTCTGAATACAAAAGAAAGGATTACCTGTTTTTGTGTTGGACCTTGTTTTGAAAAATAGCCAAAGGAGAAGAGCCATGGGAACTAAAGGGGGAAAAAATACAAAATATCCAAAAACCTCAGTGGCATTTTTAAAAACCATGGAAAATATTTCTAAAAATCAATTTCATAAAATCTTACTTACTTTTATGAGAAGTTGCCTTCCAATGCCAAACCTCACAAAAAATAAAAAGAAAAGTCCCGCAAACATCAGCTTAATAACAGAGGTGATGCCTCCCACAGTTACATAAGCAGCATATTGAACCTAGATTGAGAATATAAAGTTAGAATTGTTACTCCCTACATTTTAGACCAAGTAATACAAGGATGTTGACTACTTACAAACTTTCTCTTCAGTCACCAATATGAAACAAAAGCAGTTTCCACGTTATGAATGCATTATAGTCTAAAAGCTTGTTTAGAAAACAGACATTGGAAGATAATTATTATTTTTTTGTAGTTTTTTGCCAGGGCTGAGTTTGAACCTGCCACCTCCAGCATATGGGGCCAGCGCCCTACTCCTTTCAGCCATAGGCGCCGCCCAGAAGATTATTTTTTAAAGACACTGTTACAAATGGAAATTAATTAGCTTCCCCTATTTGACTGAACACAAAAGTCCATATAACCCATAATATGTATCTGAGTTTAGCAACAATACACTGCAGAACAGAGACTTCATTTACAAACCTTCCTATGAGAAAACATCCTTCGCTCTTTAACCTGAGATATAGGTGGCTTTTTTTTTTTTTTTTTTTTTTTTTTGAGATAAAGTCTCACTCTGTTACCCTAGGTGAATGCCCATGGAGTCATCATAGCTCACAGCAACCTCAAACTCTTGTACTCAAGCGATCCTCCTGTCTCAGCTTCCCAAATAGCTGGGACTACAGGCACCTGTCACAATGCCAAGCTAATTTTTCTATTTGAGAGGAAATGGGATCTCACTCTTCGTCAGGCTGGTCTCAGACTCCTGAGCTCAAGCGATCCACCCACCTTGGCCTCCCAGAGTGCTTGTAAGTTTGCTCTTGAGTCTCAACAGTGAAAGCAATTACTTCCCTCACCACAGGAATATGGTGGTACTCCAGAAGTAGCAAGGAGAAAAGGAAGAGAAAGGTCCCAGACAGCTCCACAAGCAATAAAGGGTGTTTCTAGCAGCTGCAACACTAAACAGGGATTGTTGGATGGTCATGACACCAGGATTTTTTGTACTGAATTGCTGTTGTATTATAGTAAAAAGAAGTTCAATGGGGGCGGTGCCTGTGGCTTAGTGGGTAGGGCGCCGGCCCCATATACCGAGGGTGGCAGGTTCAAACCCGGCCCTGGCCAAACTGTAACAACAAAAAAAATAGCGGGGCATTGTGGTGGACACCTATAGTCCCACCTACTCGGGAGGCTGAGGCAAGAGAATTGCCTAAGCCCAAGAGTTGGAGGTTGCTATGAGCAGTGTGACACCACAGCACTCTACCAAGGTTGATAAAGTGAGACTCTGTCGCTACAAAAAAAAAAAAAAAAAGGATGTTCAAAAGGATGAATCATGGGGCATGGCTATCACTACCCCAAAATATAAAATGCTGGCTCAATACCTATAGCCTAGCACCTAGGGCACCATCCACATACACCAGAGTTGGTGGGTTCGAATCCAACCCAAGCCTGCCAAACAACAATGGCAACTACAACCAAAAAATAGCCAGGCGTTGTGGCGAGTGCCTATAGTCCCAGCTACTTGGGAGGCTGAGGCAAGAGAATTGCTTAAGCCCAAGAGTTGTTGGAAGTTGCTGTGAGCTGTGATGCCATAGCACTCCACCAAGGGCGACATAGTGAGACTATGTCTAAAATATATATACATATATATAAATAAAATGCTCTACTCTAACATATATATATAATGCTATACCCTAACAATTCCATTTCTGGAAGCTGAAATAAGCATTACTTAGTTTTTTTTTTTTTTTGCTTTCTAAATAAAAATATCCTACGTTAAATAGATAAGGCAACTATAATAAGTATAAAATACTCTTTGCTAATAAATAAACCACATATACTTACCGGTGATTCCTCTAAATTTTCATACAAGTAACGCTGAGTCCGCTTCACAACAGACACATCAGATCCCAAGAAAGGAATAGAATATTCGTTGAGTTCTCTACAGAAAGAAACTGGCCACCTACAAGACAGACCCATGGATATTTTGCATTTTCTCTGATTACAGTGACCACAACTTTAGCTGATAAAGTTTTGAACAGTTAATAACTTTTCTTGAAGCAATAATAACAATAAAAATGGCATGCTTTTAATTGAAATTTCAGTAATTCTTCCTTTGTTCTCTACATCTACACCCAAATAAATGACAAGTGAAATGGTACAGTATCCGGCGTATTGTGGACTCTTAACACATGCAGTTTAACTATGTTTTTCTCCATCAATTTCCCTAGACAACAATAAAAAGAACACTCATTTCAAAAATAGCCGGGCGTTGTGGCGGATGCCTGTAGTCCCAGCTACTTGGGAGGTTGAGGCAAGAGGAGGTTGCTGTGAGCTGTGTGACACCACGGCACTCCACTGAGGGCAATTAAGTGAGACTGTCTCTACAAAAAAAAAAAAAAAACACCAAAAACACTCATTTCAAAAGCTGAGCTCTTAACTCATATCTCTAAACTAATCTTTTTTTTTTTTTGTAGAGACAGAGTCTCACTTTATCACCCTTGGTAGAGTGCTGTGGCATCACACAGCTCACAGCAACCTCCAACTCCTGGCTTAGGCGATTCTCTTGCCTCAGCCTCCCGAGTAGCTGGGACCACAGGCGCCCGCCACAATACTTGGCTATTTTTTTTGTTGTAGTTTGGCCGGGGCCGGGTTTGAACCCGCCACCCTTGGTATATGGGGCTGGCGCCCTACCCACTGAGCCACAGGCACTGCCCTTCTAAATTAATCTTATGTAAGATTAATTAATCTACCTTAAGATCAGCACCCTTTAAGATGGTGGTTTTACTGCATAAAAAGCAACTGACATTTAATTTTGATATTGATAATGAAAGGTCATAATAAAATCTACTTTCTTCCTATTGTTCAAGTATGTTATTGTTATATATGAAGTACTAAAGCTTGCGGCAATGTACTGAAAACAATACTAAACTTACTACAAAATAGTCTCTAAGCTTTTCTTAGTAGCATACTTTATTAATAGCAGATCCAACAACAATATACTGAGATCACCTCAAATACATTAAGGAATAGATTCAGAGTTAACATACCTTCTTTTTAATTTTGGACCAACAATTGGAACAGGTTTCAGATTTGATCCATGTCGTAGCCTTCTCAAATTACTCTGATTTCCAAAACCATAAACTGCTGACTTCCAGGTACCATCATGAATACATATCCCCTAATAAAATATTACAAGAATTAAAGAAACCTGTCTTAAGGTGTATTATGAAAATGTAAAATCAAATCAAGAAACTTAAAATTGTTACAAATAATTTTTCACATCTATTTGGGCAAGATTATTAAATAATCCCTTATATAATAAACTTGAGATAAATTTTCATGACCAGCTAGGTAGCACCAACACTCGTAACACTCCTTGATCATATTCAATATTTATACCAAAAAAGCCCTTTCTTCTTTCTTCCCACCATTATTTATGCTCTCTGTAATAAGTAATGTAGTTATGTTATTGAATTAGTTGACTACATTCCTTCAAAATTAGCCACTCTATGGCTTGGTACTCGTAGCTCAGTAGTTAGGGCGCCGGCCATATTCACCAGGGCTGGCAGGTTCGAACCCAACCCAGGCCTGCTAAACAACGACAACTGCAACAGAAAAAATAGCCAGGCGTTGTGGTGGGCACCTGTAGTCCCAGCTACTTGGGAGGCTGAGGCAAGAGAATCGCTTAAGCCCAAGAATTTGAGGTTCCAGTGAGCTGTGATGCCATGGCACTCTACTGAGAGCAACACTGTGAGACTCTGTCTCCAAAAAAACAAAACAAACAATTAGCCACTCTAACCCTATTCCTAGCCTATGCTGATCCCTCAAAATTTCAAGTTATATCCTGTGCATACTCATGAATATACACACAGCTTACCATCTATCTACCCTGTTGTGCCCTCGTCCCCATTCACCTCCATCTCCACCTATTCTAGCTCAAATTATATACCTGTCTTTCTGCAGAAGTCTTGTTGAAATATATACAGATATTAATTCTAAAGTTTATAATATGATTTATGTTTTATTTCCTCAATCCTTCAATTTCTTTTTGGTACTGTAGTCAGTACAGAACCTTTTCCTTTTCTTAATCTGTTTCCTGGGCAAGAGTGCAATGGCATTCTCACAGCTCATTACAACCTCAAACTCCTGGGCTCTAGTGATCCACCTGCCTCAGCCTCCCAAGTAGCTGGGACTACAAGCATGTGCCACCACACCTGTCAAATTTTTGTGTTTTTGCAGAGTCTGGGTCTCATTATGTTGCTCAGGCTGGTCTCAAGCAATCCTCCCACCTTGGCCTCGCAAAGTGCTAGGATTATAGGCATAAACTATCACACCTGGCCAAGAATCCTTAGTATTTGCTTTTTACCCAGACTCTCATTCATCCTTTTATTTTTCATCTCTTGCATGAGAATCTTAGTGCTCAGTGCTTTCTATTCTTCCATTGAGTCATGAGGGGTAAAAAGGGAAACCCAGGAGAGGAAGTGACCCTTCTTTACCCAACCTCTAGGTAGGCCTTTTAATTCTCTATTACATAAATATTTTAAACTTCATTTATTATTTTGATTGTACATAATTATACTATGTCCTTACTTGTTTATACTGTTGAAATGAACAAAGTCATTTAGAAAGATTCAAAGCCAACTATGTCACAAGAATTTGAAAGAGGCAGATATGCAGATATTTTTTATTGCTAATAAGCAGAATCATGTCTTAGCTTTGATGACACTGAAAAGCAGAGACACTGAACTTTTTTTTTTTTTTTTTTGAGACAGAGCCTCAAGCTGTTGCCCTGGGTAGAGTGCTGTGGATCATAGCTCACAGCAACCTCAAATTCCTGGGCTCAAGGGAGTCTCCTGTCTCCGCCTCCCAAGTAGCTGGGACTATAGGTGCCCGCCACAACACCCGGCTATTTTTTGGTTGCAGCCGTCGTTGTTTGGCAGCCCGGGTTGGATTTGAACCCGCCAGCTCAGGTGCATGTGGCTGGTGCCTTAGCCGCTTGAGCCACAGGCGCCGAGCCGAGACACTGAACTTTTTAAGAATTTTTTTTTAGAGACAGAGTCTTTCATTGTTGCCCTGAGTAGAGTGCCGTGGCATCACAGCTCACAGCAACCTCAAACTCTTGGGCTTAAGAAATTCTCTTGCCGGGCGGCGCCTGTGGCTCAGTCGGTAAGGCGCCGGCCCCATATACCGAGGATGGCGGGTTCAAACCCGGCCCCGGCCAAACTGCAACTAAAAAATAGCCGGGCGTTGTGGCGGGCGCCTGTAGTCCCAGCTACTCGGGAGGCTGAGGCAAGAGAATCGCTTAAGCCCAGGAGTTGGAGGTTGCTGTGAGCTGTGTGAGGTCACGGCACTCTACCGAGGGCCATAAAGTGAGACTTTGTCTCTACAAAAAAAAAAAAAAAAAAATTCTCTTGCCTCAGCCTCCCAAGTAGCTGGGACTATAGGTGCCTGCTACTTATTATTTATTTATTTACTTTTAGAGACAGAGTCTCAGGGCCCGACTATTTTTTTTGTTGCAGTTGTCACTGTTGTTTAGCTGGCCCAGGCTGTGTTCAAACCTACCAGTTGGGTGTATGTGGCCGGCATCCCACCCCTGAGCTACAGGCACCAGCTGTAGCTAGCATACAGAAATACAGTTGACTTTATATTAATTTCATGTCCAGTGGATATAAATGAAACAGAAAAAGAAAAAAAAAAAAAATCAATGAAATCAAAAGCTGGTTCTTTGATATCATCAATGAAATTGACAAATTTTAGCTAGACTGACCAAAAAAGAAAGCAAGAGAATGAGAGTTAAAAAAACTCAAACTACTAAAATCAAGAATGGATAAGGAAATATTATTACCAACCTTACAGAAGTAAAAAGGAATATAAGGAAATATTATGTACAATCATATGCCAACAAATTACATAACCTGGATAAAAAGGACCAGTTCCTAGAAAGACACTGTTATGACAGGTTGAATTATGTGACCCCCAAATTAGGACTTCGCATTCTGAAGTTCCTACGAGTACCTCAGAATGTGACTTTATTCAGAAATGAGCTTTTCTAGCAATTCACAATTTTTTTTATATATTCCTATATTATCTGTACATGTTTAAATTTTCTATATTCGCAATTATATCATTTTCAGAAGAGTTTTGTTTCTTCCTTTCTAGTCCACACACAATTGGTTTCTGTTTTCCTGCCTTCCTGCTCTGGGTAGGATCCGGCCAAGGTAAATGACGGTGGGCATCTACGTCTTATTCCTGACGTTAGAGCAAAAGTTTTCAGATGATGTCACATTTGTTCTAGCTTTTTTAAAAAATATAATCTCTTATATCTTAGTTTGCAGTAAGTTTTAATCATAAATGGGTACTATATTTAATTAAATGCTTTTTCTCTTTCGAGATGATTATATAATTTTCCTCCTTTATGCTATTAGGTGAATTACAGAGAAAATACAATGTTAAATCTTGCAAATTCCCATTAAATTCTTGTTAAATTCCCATTCTAAAACCAACTTGGATCAAAATGTATTATTCTTTTTATATATTACAGCTTTTAATTTGCAAATAATTTGTTTAGAGTTTTTACATTATGCTCCCATGAGATTGGACTGAATTCCATTCTGGCATTATTCTTGCAGAGTTTTAAAATGAAGGTTACACTAGCCTTGCCCAATCAATGCATTTAAAGAACACTTTTTGTGCTGCTATCACATGACCAGTGCTGTTGTAGGCCCTTGGTGAATTAAATACAGAAAGATCCCTCCTTTCACAGTGTTCACATTCCAGAGAGGGCGATTGAGTCAACAGACAATATACAGAATTTAGAAGGTATTACAGCAAAGAAGAAAAATGAGAGTAGATAAAATAAATTGGAGGTCCTAAGTAAGGAGCTTGTTTGCAATTTTATTTTATTTATTTATTTATTTATTTTGAGACAGAGTCTCCCTATGTCACCCTGGGTAGAGCTGTTGCATCACAGCTCACAGCAACCTCAAATTCTTGGGCTTAAGCGATTTTCTTGCCTCAGCCTCCCAAGTAGCTGGGACCACGGGTGCCCGCCACAACATCTGGCTATTTTTAGGTTGTAGTTGTCATTATCGTTTGGCAGGTTGGGCTGGGTTTGAACCCACCAACTCCAGTGTATGTGGCTGGAGTCCTAGCTGCTGAGCTACAGGCACTGAGCCTGGTTTGCAATTTTAAACAGGGCTGTCAGGGTAGGATTCATTAGGAAAGCAATATTTAAAAAAAGACCTGTAGGCGGTGCCTGTGGCTCAGTGAGTAGGGCGCCAGCCCCATATGCCGAGGGTGGCGGGTTCAAACCCAGCCCCGGCCAAACTGCAACAAAAAAATAGCTGGGCGTCGTGGCGGGCACCTGTAGTCCCTGCTGCTCGGGAGGCTGAGGCAAGAGAATCACGTAAGCCCAGGAGTTAGAGGTTGCTGTGAGCCGTGTGATATCACGGCACTCTACCTGAGGACTCTACCTGAGGGTGGTACAGTGAGACTCTGTCTCTACAAAAAAAAAAAAAAAGAATAAAAAAAGACCTGAAGGAAGTGAGGGAGTTAGTCCAACAGATAAATCAGGAAAGAATTTGCAGGCGGGGTTGTGCCTGTGGCTCAGTCGGTAAGGTGCCAGCCCCATATACCGAGGGTGGCGGGTTCAAACCTGGCCCCAGCTGAACTGCAACCAAAAAATAGCCGGGCATTGTGGCGGGTGCCTGTAAGTACCAGCTACTCGGGAGGCTGAGGCAAGAGAATCGCTTAAGCCCAGGAGTTGGAGGTTGCTGTGAGCTGTGTGATGCCATGGCACTCTACCGAGGGCCATAAAGTGAGACTCTGTCTCCACAAAAAAAAAAAAAAAAGAATTTGCAGGTGAAGGAAAATAGCCAGTACAAAAGCCCTAAAGCAAAAGTGTGCCGGTGTGTTCAAAAAGCAGTGCAAAAGTCAGTGCCAGTGGAGAAGCATGAACAGGCCAAGTTGGAGGGAAGGCTGGAGGGGCGCCTGGGCCAGATGGTTTACAACCATGCACACTACCGTGAAAGCTTTGGCTTTAACAAACTGGCTTTAAGGAGCCACTGAAGAATTCTGAGCTGAGGAGCAACCTGGTCTAGGTTATGTTTGAAAAAGATCACTATGGCTGTTGTGTTAAGAGACTGTAGAGGGAAAAGTGGTAGCAAGCAAGAGAAGTGGTAAAAATGGTCACATTTTAACATGTTATTAATAAAAGGCAGATTCAACAAATGTCCTGACTAGATGTGGGTTTCAGAGATAAGAATCAGCAATGACCTCATTGTTTGGCCAAAACATTTACAAACAAGCTGTGGTTAGAGAACATTTGGAAAGGAAAGGCCACGTTGTTATGAGCAGACAGAGTTTGAGGTGTCTATCAAATGTTCAAGTAGGGATATCAAGTAGGCAACCGGATATGAAGTCTAAAGCTCAGGAAAAGGTCTGTGTTGATGATATAAACCGGAATACATTTCTTAATATCTAATTTCATAGAGATTTTTCTTGTTATCTCTTTACAGATTTCTATTAAATTTACCTACTAGTCTAATACACATCCTAAATCAGGGATTGGCAAACAGTTTCCTTTTCTTTTTTGAGACAGAGCCTCAAGCTGTCGCCCTGGACAGAGTGCTGTGCCATCACAGCTCACAGCAACCTCCAACTCCTGGGCTTAAAGCAATTCTCTTGCCTCAGCCTCTCAAGTAGCTGGGATTATAAGCATCCGCCACAACACCTGGCTATTTTTTTTGATTGTAGTTGTCGTTGTTGTTTGGCAGGCCTGGGCAGGATTCAAACCTGCCAGCTCTGGTGTATGTGCCTGGCGCTTTAGCCACTTGAGTTACAGGCACTGAGCCAAAGCAAACTGTTTCTATAAAGGATTAGACAGTAAATATTTCAGGCATTGCAGGTCATGTGATCTCTGCTGCCTGTTCTTATTTTGTATTATATTTTATTATAGTCCTTTAAAAACTAATAATCATTCTTAATTTGCAGACCATATAAAAACAGGAGTGGGGGCCGGGTGGCATGGTAGTTCACACCTATAATTCCAGCACTCTGGGAGTCCAAGGTTGGTGAGTCTGGGCTCACAAGTTCAAGGTCAGCCTGAGCTAGAACGAGACCCCCGCTTCTAAAAATAGCTGGGTGTCGTGGCAGGTGCCTATAGTCTCAGCTATTTGTGAGGCTGAGGCAAGAGGATGGCTTGAGCCGGAGAGTCTGAGATTGCTGTGAGCTGTGAAGCCATAGCACTCTACCAAGGGTGACAAAGTGAAACTCTGTCTTAAAAAAAACAAACCCAGGTGTGGACGCCAGTGTAGCTCTAGAGCTATACTAGGCAATATGGCAGTAACTATACAGCACGTACAGAACACTTTCACCACTGTGGGAGGATCTTCGGAGAGCACTGCGCTACCATATGATTTCAAGCCTTTGGAATTCTTTGGGTCTTGCTTTATGGCCCAGTATATAGTCTATTTAAAAATTTTTTAAACAGAGGGTCTTCCTCTGTCATCCAGGATACAGTGCAATGGTGCAATCATAGTTCATTGCAGCTTCAAACATCCTGGACTCAAGGATCTTCCTGCCTCAGCCTCCCAAAGTGCTGGGAATACAAGCATGAGCCACCAGACCCAGGCCAAGGTATAGTCTATGATTCAATTTCTTAATGTAAAAATTAAAACGTAGGATAAGGAGTGGCTGAAGAGCAACAGTCTATTGCCAATGTACTAACAGAATCACGAGAATATTCTCTCTGTGCCCTCCTTGTGAAATGAAGGCTCTGTATTTTGCTTTAAGGGGAGTAAGCGGGGAGCAATGATAGTGTGAATGCTTTAACTCTCTGTCCTTACTCTAGCCCCAATTTTTGAGTCCTTGTATGTGGGTCATTACTAAAGTTTTGAGATACACAAAAATCAAGAAATGTAAAACCCAGGTGGACAGAAACAAATGAAGCCCTCCCTGCAACACTGGTAAGCCAAGCAAATTAAAACCGGCATAGGATTTCTCCTATGCTTTTTGGAAGTGAAATAATGGACCACGGTCTGTCTCAAACTTTCATGGTGACGCACACATTAATAATGATACTTAACATTCATTGAGTAATTACTGTTCTATAATTTATATTCATTGACTAATTTAATCCTCCAAGTAAGGAGACAAGTAAGGAGACATTAATTACCATCTCCTCTGATCATCAAGGAGAGGAGGCACACAGGAAAGGTCAATTCACCCACAGTCACATCGCTGATGAGTGACAGCCAGACTCAAGCCCAGGAAGCAAGTTCCAAAATCTATACTCTTAACCCCTCTGAGGAAAAGATGCTTGACTGTAAGAACCATCCACTCAGTAATTCTTTTGTCAAGTAAAGAGAAAAGATTTGGTCTTTCCAACTCCACCTCCTTCTCTTTCAAAGCAGGCCTCTATTCTAGCTCTACCTTTTTTCTCACTATCTCCACATAGTGGGCATCTGTTTTCAGTACTAATTCCCTACAGGATATTACCCCTTCTTACCCCATTAGGAAACTCGCTTTCTTTCTGGAACCTATTCTGTGTTGTTCATCTGGGATTGACCCTGACACCCCTGCAGGGTCCATGACCAGACCTGGCAATGTGAGTATTCCATTACCCCAGTCACACTGACTGTCTCAAGAATGGCCAATGGACTCAGCGCCCGTAGCACAGTAGTCACGGCACCAGCCACATACACCAAAGGTGGCAGGTTCAAACCCGGCCCAGGCCAGCAAAACAACGACAACTGCTACAAAAAATAGCCAGGCGTTGTGGTGGGTGCCTGTAGTCCTAGCTACGTGGGAGGCTAAGGCAAGAGAATCACTAAAACCTCAGAGTTTAAGGTTGCTGCACAGTACTCTAACAAGAGTGACATAGTGAGACTATGTCTCAAAAAAAAAAAAAAGAATGGCCAATACTTGACAAATCTTCCCTATCATTTGCTATGCAAACTTTGGTAGCTCTTTCCAGGAATTCTTGAACCTTAAGGCCAAAGTACACTTGGGGCTGCCAGGACCTTTCCTGCTCTGTCAAGAGCCTGCACGTCAGAAAGCAGAAGATGTGAAAAGACAGAGAGAGAAAGGAGAGGCGAAGAGAAAAAGAGTTCTGACAATGTCACTCAACACCTAGATCCAGTCCTGTTATTTACTTACAGATATTTGGTTATATAAATCAATAAATTTATTTTTGTTTTGTTGCTTTAAACTGGACTAAGTTGGATTTCTAACACATGCTGCCCAGAGTTCCAAGCATGCCTTTCTCATTCTTGTCTCCGAGGCTTTGTCTAGGCTGCTGCCTCTGACCTTCCACTGCTATTCATTTTTCAAGGCTATCTCAAGAAGGCATTCCTAAATTACTCAGGCCCACTATCACTTCCTTTTATTCTTGTACTCTCATAGATAATCTGCAGAACCACAAATTTTAGCATATTTTATACAACTCTGTGTTAATCTGAACCCATAATCCAGGTAAAGAGAATCTTTATTCTTACTTAAACATAGTCTATACCATCCCACCTTTTTGTCTTTGTTATACTATTTCCTCTTCCTTCACATCTCCACAGCACCAGCCCTTGAAATTCAGTCCATATCCCAGCTTCTCCAAACAGTTCCTGATCTCTGGACTCCCAGCTAGATGTACCCTCCATTCTCAGAATCTACAGCCTTTCATGCAATCTCTTTAATAACAAGCACTTTCTCTTTCCTGTCAAACTAAGCCATTACCTTTTTACAGGTAAGGTTGCATCTTATTCACTGACACGTCACTTTATTTTACAGTCTTTGTTGAATGAATACATTTTAGAACGAATACTTACGAAGCAATGGAAGATATCTAGAATTTGGCTAAGCACTACTGGCAATAAAAGTACTATTGTAAAATATGATCCTTTCCCAGAAATGCAACTATTTTATGTTCCCAAATAAACTATAAATTCAATAAGATGAGATTTACTTCATACAATTCTTTTATAGTCACAATAGTACCTAACTCCAAGTTAAGCACGTAGTAAAAATACACTGATTCACACCAATGTGATAATTTTCTTGGTTGACAACATTTACTGCACAACGGATACTTTAATGTTGAGATCACAGTAATTCACTTTAATATAATGAATTGTGCAGTTGTTTTTAATATAGTTTAAATCAAAGAAATCTTGGTAATTTAGTGTCTTTACTTTTAAACAAAGTACTTTCATACATTAAAATTATAAATATATAAAAATTTAATTAATCTAAATATTTTTTAAGATACATGAATCATTTCTAAAATGTTTTTAATATTAACTTGAAAAAAACACTCAACAAACAGAAAAACTAACCTCAGGTCCTGAGTGTATAGTCAGGAAACTTTCCACAGCCGTCAAAGTACCTGAAAGAGTAAGAGAATGGTAAAAGTAAAATCAAATAAAATCTAAATTATTTAGCCAGAATAAGTAACAATAAACCATTCCATTCACTCAGAGACCACCTTTACTAAGCCTATAGCTGATAAAGTCAGAAAACCTGTACAAATAACAGTTTTATTGTATTTGTGTAAAGAGACTTTAGAAGCAGCCAAAACCAGGTAAATTGTCAAAAAGAGCAGTTTAGTATAAACTCTGCTAGTACTAACAAAACTTTTTCTAGTATTACACTGAAAACACTAAGAATCTCCCTCAATAAGGCAATAATTTAGCTCACTCATTCTAAAAGACCCATCAGGCCACAGTTCTCAAAATTAAATATATGGGAATTGTCTCGTTTTCAAATACAAAGCTTTCAAGAGGCTTATTAGTGGTGGCTTATAATGAAAGCACAGAAAAACTATCAAAAACACACCTTTGAGATGGCTTATAAACAAAGCTGTTAAAAAGAAATATAAGTATGAAATACAAATCAGAAACCAAAGCCAGAAAAAAAGGGAGAAATCAATTCTATTAACTATGAAGAATAATATACCGTGGCCACAAAGTTCATGTGCAATTTAAAATAGCGTGCAATTTTAAAAATGCACATGAACTTTATGGCCACCCTGTATAGGCGCAGTGGTTAAGTATTTAATTACTGAGTTTCTCAAGAATGGTAATGCAGAAGAAAAACATAATGGGCCAAGTACAGTGGCTCATGCCTATAATCCTAGCATGCTAGGAGGTCAAGGTGGGAGGATCACTTAAGATCAGGAGCTTGAGACCAGCTTGAGCAACACAGTAAGACTCTGTCTCTACAAAATTTTTTAAAAATTAGCTAGGCATGGTAGGGCGTGCCTGTAGACCCAGCTACTTGGGAGGATGAGGCTGAGGCAGGAGGATCACTTGAGCTCAGCAATTTTAGGTGAGCTATGACAACATCATAGCCTGGGCAACAGAGCCAAACTCTGTCTAAAACAAAAAAGGAAAGGAAAGAGCAAAGGGAAGGGAAGAGGAAAAGGCTAATTCTCAAAATCTGATAAAATAACCATTAAGTGTAACCTAGGTATGTGGCTCTATGATCTAACTCTACATACCTAGAAAGAATATGGACCAAGAACAGTAATCTAATAAAACGTAGACACCTGCACCCAAAATCAGCTGGGTACTTATTAAAACACTGAATTCTAGGTTCCAACAGCTGAAAATAAATGTCTTTACAAATCTTAAATTAACATTTTTCCCTTAAGAATAAAAAGATCTATCAAAAGTAACAAGGAAGGGTGGCGCCTGTGGCTCAAGGAGTAGGGCACCGGTCCCATATGCCGGAGGTGGCAGGTTCAAACCCAGCCCCGGCCAAAAACCACACACACACACACACACACGAAAAAAAAGTAACAACAAAAACGATTAAATATTTAGAAATAACCCCAATAACAAATATGCTGGATGATCATGAAGAAAATGTCTAAACTTCACAGAGTTTGAAGAATGTTTTTAATAAATGGAGACATACTAGGTCTACAGACTGGAATACTAAATATTTTAAAGATGACCAATTTCACATTCCTCTTTTTATTATTTATTAATTTATTGTTTTAGAGACAGAGCCTCACTTTATTGCCCTCAGTAGAGTGCCGTAGTGTCACAGTTCACAGCAACCTCCAGATTTTGGGCTTAGGCGATTCTCTTTCCTCAGCCTCCCAAGCAGCTGGGACTACAGGCACCTGCCACAATGCCCAGCTATTTTTTTTGTTGCAGGTGGCAAGTTTGAACCCGCCACCCTCAGTATATGGGGCTGGCACCCTACCCACTGAGCCACAGGCACCTCCACCCTCCTCTTCTTAATAGTAAGCATTCTTTTTTTTTTTTGAGCAGAGTCTCACTCCATGTCCTGGGCACAGTGCCGTGACACAGCTCACAGCAACCTCAAACTCTTGGACTCAAGCAGTCCTCTTGCCTCAGCCTCCCTTGTCAAGGGGGTAGTTTCATGCAAACCCAGACCAGATCTGAAAGCTGACTGGGAAACAAAATTAAGGAAAAATAACTTATGCCAGTTTAATGCCTGGAGAAGGCTTGCATTATCTTAAGGCCAAGTAAACCCAGAAAATGCAGCCCTTCACTGGCCTACTCAGAAGGCTTTTATTGATTTCTAACAAAGGTACATATGCAAAATGCAAAAATGCCAAAAGGTAGGGTTCAAGGAATCCTAAGTCCCCAGGAAGGTAAGAGAGATGAGAGAGAGAGGCTGGGTAAAATTAGGGGCTTGACAGGCTGATGGAGGGAAAAACTAGTTCTATCCCCACACAAGAAGCAAGCCAGGTTTTCTAATTTAACTACATATCAGAAGTTCAAAGAACTTAACCCCTCCCATCTGTTGACTCTCAGTGTACAGGGCTAATCCGTTCTGTCCAAGTGCCTCTGGGCTTTTTTCATTTTCTGTAGTTTTGATGTACCCCTAGGGATAACATGTCTGCACACTTTCCCCTGGGTACCCCAGGTCTGAGGCGAGGCACCCCACTGAAAAATCAACCTATCTCTCACACCTTTTGAGTAGCTGGAACTACAGGTGTGCATCACAATGCCTGGCTAGTTTTTCCTATTTTTAGTAGACAGAGTCTCGCTCTTGCTCAGGCTGTTCTTGAACTCCTGAGCTCAGGTAATCCACCCACTTTGGCCTCCCAGAGTGCTAGAATTACAGGCATGAGTCACCACAGCCGACTTTGGAATGGTTCTATTGTTTTATCATTAAATATGATGTTGGCTATTGTGTTGTGACATATATTATGTAAGAAAGTATTCTATTCCTAAATTCCTAAAAACATGAAAACGACAAATGGCATAAATTTTCAATTTTTAAGCCACTTATTGAGGTGGACACATAGCTTGTCACCTCTGATCTTATGATATGTTTATTACATAACTTCCCAGTGTTAAATCTTGATCTTGATATAGCATTCTTTTTATTTATTTATTTATTTATTTTGAGACAAGAGTCTTATTATGTTGCCTTCGGGAGAATGCTGTGCCATCACAGCTAACAGCAACATCAAACTCTTGGGCTCAAGCGATTCATTCTCTTGCCTCAGCCTCTCAAATAGCTGGACTACGGGCACTGGCTACAATGCCCAGCTATTTTGTTGTTGTTGTTGTAGTTGTTATTGTGGTTTAGCAGGCCCAGGCCAAGCTCAAACCCACCAGCCTTGGTGTATGTGGCTGGAGCCCTACTCACTGAACTATGGGCGTCAAGCCAGCATTCTTTTTAAACATCTTTGTACTTTTTTCTTTTTCTGAGCCAGGATCTCACTGTTGCCTGGGCTAGAGTGCAGTGGAGTCATCATAGCTCACAGCAACCTCAAACTCCTGAGCTCAAGCAATTCTCCCACTTCATCCAAATAGCTGGGACTACAGGCTTGAGCTGTCAAGCCCAGACAATTTTCTTTTTTTTTAGAGATAACGTCTTGTGTTGCTTAAACTGGTCCAAATTCTTGCCCTCAAGCAATCCTACCACGTCAGCCTCCCAAAATTCGGGGATTTCACACATGAGCACTGAGCTTGGCCACTACTGGATATTTACTGAAATTTTACTTAGCATTTTCTTTGATTTATCTGTTTGTTTATTACCTCTGAGCCTTAGTTTGTCTAAAAAAACATTTTTTTCTTCCAATTTCACAAGCAAATGAGATTTGTGTGTATATGTGCGATCTTTGTTGGGCTTTGCTTTCATAGTTATGCTTATTTTTGATAGAAACTGGAGCACCTTCCACCATTTTAAGCTCTAGAATAGTTTAATGGCACTGGAGTCATCTGTTTTATATCGTTTTCTAAGTGGACATTTAAAAAATACATATGAGGGCGGTGCCTGTGGCTCAAGGAGTAGGGTGGTCCCATATGCTGTAGGTGGCGGGTTCAAACCCAGCCCTGGCCAAAAACCACAAAAAAAAAAAAAAAAAAAAAATACATACGATACCAGTGTAACTTCAATTGTTTTACTATAATAGTGATGATTTTCTCCATTCTTAATTAATTATCTTCATTTCAGAAATGGGGTAAAAAAATGTTTAATTCTGTGTTCAATACTTTCTGGCTTTGGATGGTTGAAAATTTTAAATCTTTTATATGTATAAATTCTACTTTAAAATCTGTTCATCTCTAAACAAAGCAAGTCTGAATTTTAACAAAGATTGTTCACAGAAATTTTACAGATCTTATCATAACTCACCTGAGACAGGCTCGGCGCCCATAGTTCAGTGAGTAGGGCGCCAGCCTCATACACTGAGGCTGGCAGGTTGGAGCCCAACCTGGGCCTGCTAAACAACAACTGCAACCAAAAGATAGCCAGGCATTGTGCCGGGCACCTGTAGTCCCAGCTACTCGGGAGGCTGAGGCAAGAGAATTGCTTAAGCCCAAAGAGTTTTGAGGTTGCTGTGAGCTATGACACCATAGCACTCTACCCAGGGCAACATAGTGAGACTCTATGTCTCAAAAAAAAAAAACCTCAACTGAGACAATGAATGATTCCTCCTTTCAAAACACTTATAGTACTGGGCGGCACCTGTGGCTCAGCCCCATATACTGAGGGTGGCAGGTTCAAACCCGGCCCTGGCCAAACTGCAACAAAAAATAGCCAGGCATTATTGTGGGCACCTGTAGTCCCAGCTACTTGGGAGACTGAGGCAAGAGAATCGCCTAAGCCCAAGAGCTGGAGGTTGCTGTGAGCTGTGACGTCACAGCACTCTACTAAGGGTGACAAATTAACACTGTCTCTTAAAAAAAAAAAACCACTTGGGTGGCGCCTGTGGCTCAAGGAGTAGGGCGCCAGTCCCATATGCCAGAGGTGGTGGGTTCAAACCCAGCCCTGGCCAAAAAAAAAAAAAAAACCACTTAAGAGTACTATCCACATCTCAACAATAGTGTCAAAAACATTTTAATGAAAGTGTAGCTATATTAAAAACACTGAGCAACATAGCACAAACCTGTCTCATCATAGCTCACAGCAACCTCCAACTCCTGGGTTCAAGCGATCCTCTTACCTGTTTTTTTACTTTTTTTGGTAGAGACAGGGTCTCGCTTTTGCTCAGGCTGGTCTCAAACTGGTGTGCTCAAGCAATCCACCCGCCTCAGTCTCCCAGAGTGCTAGGATTATAGCTGTGAGCCACCGCACCCAACCAAAAAAAAAAAATTTTTTTTTTAATTATCCAGCCAGGGTGGTGCATGCCTCTAATCTCAGTTACTGGGGAAGCTGAGGGAGGATGACTGCTTGAGCCCAGGAGTTAGAGGTTCAATGAGCTATGAGGATGTCATGGCACTCTAGCTGAGGCAACTGAGTGAGACTCTCTCTCAAAAAAACAAATGAAGAAAAAAAAAACAGAAACAACAAAATATGTGTTTTAATGTTACTCACTTATAGCTATGTTTCTTTTCCCAACCAGATTTTAGTCCATCACAGCTATAAACATGAAGTCCTTCTATTATTAAATCCAATTATTGTTTATCGATCATAATTACCATTCATTTTATTTCTGGTATATATTACTCCCAGATCTGCTGGAATGGAGTCAAAGCCACTGCTTCCAATGATATAAACCCCTTTTTCTGCAGCTTTCTCATGATACTTCCACTGTATTAGTTCCAGAAACTAAAAAATTCAGAACAAGAATCTGAATCAGAGCTACACAGAAACACCCAAACCAATATTAAATGAATTCTCTTTAAAGACAAAGAAACTAAACTTCGAAAATGCTAACCAATATGTATAGCTCTGCAGCAAAATATTAACTGTCACAATGTTTTTTCAATTACTCAGCAATACAGACTGAACACCTACCATGTGCCAGGTGGTACGGGAAATATACTGATCTGACCTAATGACACTTAATTTTTTAAGACTTATTTTTATTCATTTAGATTTAAAGTTTAAAAAGCAAAAATACAGTTCGTTTGGGGGTAATTACAGTAAATATTTCATTTTTGAAGATGTGATACTAAGAAGAATGAAAAATACTTATAGGATTATCATTCTATAATTATTCTATCTTACTTCTCTCATTTTGCCAATATTCTCTTTTTCACGGAACAGCCAGCTGGTAAAACTTACATCTGTGACATTCGTCTATACTCGAGCTGGGGTTCAGAGGCTACTACACTAGTCTAGTCCTCTTCTTTTTTATTTTTATTTTTTATTGTTGGGGATTCATTGAGGGTACAATAAGCCAGGTTACACTGATTCCATTTGTTAGGTAAAGTCCCTCTTGGAGTCCTCTTCTTTTAAACGTGAACATTTCCCACTACCACTTTTAAGTCACACCTCATTTATCTTCTTCCTTAAGAACTGCACAGGCTTCTGGTAAATACTTCACACCACTGCTTGCTGAGGGCAGAGGTCCTCTGGTTAATGATCAGCATGGCGGGCTCAGGGGAAAGCACGCACTATTAAGATGAATGCAATCCTTACCAACACAGAGAACCATTTTCTCTCAATAAATCACAGTGAAAGGATCTGGAGTAAGGTACCACTTTCTTTTCTGTTGTGTGTCTTACAAATGCCTCACTAAAATTTGGTGTCTGACATAAAAAATGACATTTGCAGAATATAATATTATAGTAAATAGGAACGGCATCTGGAAATTTATCTCATTCCATGTTTGAAGATATAGGGTTAACTGTTCTTCCCTTTATTTTTCTGCAGATAAGTCCTTGTTCACATTGAAATATGATGGCACTGGGCAGCGCCTGTGGCTCAAGGAGTGGGGCGCCGGTCCCATATGCCGGAGGTGGCGGGTTCAAACCCAGCCCCGGCCAAAAAAATCACAAAAAAAAAAAAAAAAAAGAAATATGATGGCACTTATGAAGAGGATGCTGAAGGCCCTCACTACATATCACCCTGCAAACTTTTCTGTTCAGCAGTTCTGGCACACTTTCAGAATACACCCAACAGTCCAATTTTATTTCTGTCCAGGAGGCTGGGTGCCAAGGATTGGATATAAGCATGGGTACACATAAGCAGCAAGATTACAGTCAATAGACTCTGAAAATTGAACATGGCGTCACAGTGAGGCCTGCGATGCCCCAGCCACAGCACCCTTCTGAGTCCCAGGTGGAAGAGGCCTGCGTGCTCTGCCTGCCCTTCCTGCCCTCTCCTGCCATCAGGTTGGGCCTGGAAGGTACCTCCTCCCAAGCTGCACCTCAAATTGTTTTAAATGTACAAATAAAACCTATTATAAAAATTAAACTAATATTAAAAACACAAAGAAAGCAAAAGAAAACCAGCACCCCAAACTGCATTATGCAGAAGAATATCATCACAGATCTCTGCACATAGAAAGAGGGGGGCAGGAAAGGAGGAGAGGACAGAGGAGGGGGACAATGTCCTGTCCGTTGAAATCTTTTGCTTCTTTTCGAGTTACAGAAATACTGAATAGTCGAGTTCCCATGTACCCTGAAAACCTGTTTCCCTATTAACATATTTTACCATTACTGATGCATTATTAGCTAACGTCTACAGTTTATTCAGATTTCCTTTGTTTTTAATGTCCTTTTCCTGTTCCAGGATCTCATCTAGGATACCATGGTACATTTAGGTGTCATGTCTCCTGAGGCTCCTTTTGGCCGTTGACAGTTTCTCACACTTCCCTTGTTTTAGATGACCTTGACCATTTGGAGGAGTGCTGGAGGAGTACTTCTCCTTATAGAAGGCTCCTTTATTGAAATTTATTTCATGGAGGTACTCCTTTATTGAAGGGTCCTTATGGAAGGCTCCTTTATTGACATTTATTTCATGTTTTTCTCATGATTAAACTGGGGAATAGGTTTTGAGAGGAAGAACACAGGGGTAAAGTGCCATTCTCATCACATATCAAGGCAACATACTATCAACATGATTTACCAGTTCTGATGCTGATCTGAACACCCAGCCACGGCAGTGCTTGCAGGTTTCTCCACTATTAAATTATGCTCTCCGTCCCTGAGACTAGAGCAGCTACATAAATTATTCAGAATTCTTCTGTACAGAAGATTTGTCTCTTCTTATCCTTTTGCCCACTTTTTAAATGGGTGTGTTTCTATTATTAACTTGTAAAAGTTCTTTATATATTCTAGGTATCTTATTTTCTCAATTTATCTTTAGGCTACTTTATTCACTTTTTTTTTTTTTGAACAGATTCTTTTTTTAATATAATGACTGTGTACATGGACAACTGAGATAGAGAAACAGCCCAAACTAATGTTTTAACAAATTACAAGCTGTTATTAAAGACCATATATTGGGATTTAAAAAAAAAATAGTTCAACAGGTGAATAGTCTCTCATTCAATCTAATAGATTACCCAATCCCTCTTTTAATAAAACCAACACATCATAATGGTCATCTAAGAACCTGGTCATCTGCCTAGAATTTACCTCTACAAATAGAGCTCTTTGCAATAATATTTAAACAAACAGGCTTAATGTCACTCTCTCCTATTCATTCTACTTGTAGAGCAAAGAGGTACTTATTTTTCAAGTATTATATTGTAAAAGGAAGGGAATTCCATTAATTGTAGAAATTCTTATTAAATTTCTGCTTTGGTTCTTCAGAAGAAATGCTTATATATCTTCTGCAGTCTGCTGTGTTTGAACACCATCTACCTGAGGGCTCTTCATTATCAAAGGCCAAAATTGGATTCAAAGGAATTTCTGGGCTCTCACTATTGGTGACATCTAATCTGGATGGTTTAGATCCAATGGGCAAGTCTATAATTTCTTCAAAATTTTCATTCTGAACAGATACTCCATTTTCATTTGCCTGTTTTTCCAAATTGGGAGTGCTCTCCGTGGTCACTTTTGACTGGGATGAGGAGAGTTTGTCATACATGGAAGTGCAGACACCTCTGTTCCTCCAGGGGGAGCTCCCTTGGCTAAATCACCATTTCTCTGATCAACTGTTTTCTTATCTGTCCCTTCTGTTCTCCTGGTTCTTTTCATAATCTCCTCAAGTCGCTTCTTCCTCTCCAGGCGCTCCTGTTCTTCTCTCTGGAAATGCTTCTCTCATTCCTGCCAGACCCTCTCTGCTTCTTCTTTCTGTCTCTGGACACGCTCCATCTCCTCCCGTTCGCGCTGTTCTCGCTCTTCCACTTGTCGGCGCAGCAGCTCTTCCTTCTCCCTGGCTTGCTCAGCTTCCAGCCATCGGGACTCTTCTTCACGTCGAGTTCTCTCTTCAGCCACCCTTTGAGCCAATTCCTCTTTCTTTTGTCTTTCCAGCTCTTCCTGCTCCCTCCTCTCCCTTTCCTCCTTCTCTCTCTGCTCTCGGGCCAGCGGCCTCCTCTCACCCAGCAGCCTTGTGGCCTCTTCTGGGTCGGTGGTACCTGCAGAAGTCTTGGGAGAAGCACTGGCAGTCACCGTGGGCGAGGGCGCTACGGTTGAGGCTGGGGTGGGGGCCGAATCCTGAGCTGGGGCCACAGCTGGACCAGCAGGGTTGGATTCTGTTTCCACAGGTGTCCTCTCTTCAACTGTGGCTTCTGGTACCTTCACTAAAAGTGCTTTGGCCTTCAGTGAAGGCTCACTGGCAACTCTCTGAGGTTCTTTCTCGGGGTCTTTTTTCTCAGGCTCCACTCTGACTTCTTTCTTGATGGGGCGGATGTTGCAGGGGGATGGGGGCCGGACCTGAGCAGGAGCAGCTTTGAGTGAGCCAGCGGGCAAGGCGGAGGCCGGTCTGGGTGTGCCAGGCAAATGAGGAAAGGACCTCCATGGGAGCCAAAGGCGAGAGGGAGCTGTTGATCTTGCTTTGGGATTAGATGGAGATGGAGCCCGTCGGACACCAGATGTAAGGTGGAAGGGTACATTTTCTCTTTCTCCTTTTTATACCCTGCTGTGCCATGAATGGTCCTCCTGCGCGAAGTTTTTTTTTTTGAGATAAGGTCTTACTCTGTTGCCCAGGCTAAGTCTTACTCTATTGCCCATCCTTGTAAGATACATAAAAATTATATAAAAATTGACACACCTACAGTGCATTTTACAAGGGTACATGTTAAATTTACTAAGTGTAGAGTATAACTGTCTTAATAAAAATAACTAAGAAAATGCGGTGAAGCTATGTTAACCAGTTTGATGAAAATATTTCAAATAATATATACAACCAGCACATTGTACCCCATGATTGCATTAATATACATAGCTATGATTTAATAAAAAAATATAAAAATCAAATGAAGATTTTTTTATATAATCGATTTTTATATAATTTTTATGTACTTTACAGGATGATTTACAAGCTTGTCACCATTTTCTATGCTCTGAGTTTTTGTTTTTTTTTGAGACAGCTGTTGCCCTGGGTAAAGTGCGGTGGCATCACAGCTCACAGCAACCTCCAACTCCTGGGCTCAAGCGATTCTCCTGCCTCCGCCTCCCAAGTACCTAGGACTATAGGTGCCCACCACAATGCCTGGCTATTTTTTTTCTTTTTTGGTTGCAGCCGTCATTGTTGTTTGGCAGCCCGGGCTGGATTCAAACCCGCCAGCTCAGACATATGTGGCTGGCACCAAGCCTGCTCTGAGTTATTTTAAATAACCTAAGAATTGCTTTTTTAAAAAAATTCACATTTCCTGCCTATTCTTGTATCAACTTCGGTAATTACACCCTCCTAGTATTTCCCAATATACATTATCAACTGATAAGCTCTAAGTACATATTATGCTGGCACACTGATGACAATAATCAATACAGACTAGAGACATCTGAGGTTACCACTTTAAAGAGTTAGTGTAGCTTAGTGACTATTAACACATCACGTCCTATAGTCAGGCAAATCTCAATTCAGGTCCTAGTTACTTACTTACTAGATGCATGACTCTGAGCAAGTTAATTAACTTTCCAAAGCTTCAATTTCCTCATCTCTGAGAAAAGAAGAAGGCCAGGTGAAGTGGTAGCCCATGCCTGCAATCCCAGCACTGGGAGACTGAGGTGGGAGAACTGCTTGAAGCCAGGCATTCAAGAATAGCCTGGTCAACGTAGCAAGACCCTGTCTCTACCAAAAAAAAAAAAAAAATCAGCCAGGCATAGTGGTGCAAGCCTGTAGTCCAGTTACTTGGGAGGCTGAATGGTTAGAGTGAGATATGATCACACCACTGCACTCCAGCTTGGGAGACAAAGCAAGATCCTATCTCTCAAAAAAATAAAATAAATAAGTAAAAATAAAAATAAAAATAAAGAACAGTTTGTAGTAAAAATTTTTAGCTTGAAGAGATCTTAAATTTTCTGTAATGTTGTAAAAGTGCCTAATTCTAGAAAGAGAATTCATAATGAAAAGTTACAAAAGCAAAATTCTGAGAATTATGCATAGTATACCATTCTAATTAATTCAGTTTACAGCATTAAGTAGCTGCAAAAATCAGCATATGCCATATACTAAGGGCCTGAAATAAATGAGGTTGTAGAGATGAAAGAAATCCAAGTAAACGGAAGCTAAGACCTTACCACCACTGTTCTCCTTCAAGCTATGAATATACTGAATACCATAGAAATATCTATAAACACTAGAAAATAAGTTGCCAACTTCTAAATGTCTCAAAATTGCACAAAATGTTTTCTACTTCATTAAAAAGAAAATCATGTGTTGTTAATTTTATGTTTTTTCCATTCCTTTCACGTACCTGAGGCTCTCCGCAGATGTCAATACAACTTGTTCCATTTTCAATACATGCTTTTACTACAGGTTCTCCGTAAAATCGATACTAGAAAGAAAAAGACAAGCTTAAATGAATGAAATGCCATTGTTATCAAGAAACCAAATGTTAATAAACACTGTGGGAGGTCAAGGCAAGAGAACAGCTTGAGGCCAGGAGTTCAAGATCAACCTGAGTAAGATGGAAACACCATCTCTGTAAAATATAGAAAAATTAGCCATGTGCAGTGGCGTGCACCTGGTTCAGACAGAAGGATTACTTGAGCCCTGGAGGTTGAGTTTGCAGTGAGCCATGATAATGCCACTGTACCCTAACCTGGGCAATAGAGTAAGACCTTATCTCAAAAAAAAAATAAATAAATAAAGTAGCCTAAAGATAAATTAAGAAAATAAGATACCTGCACTGTACCACCTCTGGAAGTATATATAAATAATGGCATAATGCAATCACAGGGGCATGTATGCTCACCTCCTCTAACTGAATTAAAAGTGGAAAGCTTTATAGAAAAAGTGATGGGGCCAGCACCTGTAGCTCAAAGGGATAGGGCACTGACCCCATATGCCGGAGGTGGTGGGTTCAAACCCAGCCCCAGGCAAAAAAAAAAAAAAAAAGAAAAAGAAAAAGTGATGGGCGCTGGCCACATACACCAGGGCTGACGGGTTCAAACCCAGCCAAGGCCTGCTAAAAACAACGACAAGTACAACAAAAAATAGCCAGGCAAAGGGACACTTAAATGATAGGGCAATGCAAGGACTGATGTTTACAAGTAGGTCAAATGGGCTATCCTCTTCACCTAACTCCATGGCTTCACTCCTCTTATTAAGAATGGCAGATAACGCTGGTATTACTGGACTCAGGGAAGTATATTAAACTGTAGTTCCTTCCCTGCCATTAACTAACCACATAAAATTAGTGAAGTATTTAACTTCGGAGGTAATGTGATATAATGGAACAGATAAGGGCTTTCAAGGGAACAAGACCAAAGTTCACACCTTTAATCCATCATTTACTAGCTACATGAATTTATTTACAAATCACCTAAATGGACTACTATATGAACAAAATATACATTTAAACATACATAAAATAGAAATATATTTGAGATTAAAAAATAGTCAAAGTTCTATTTTCCTTCTGCACCCAATGGACACAGACCTGGGTAATCCTTAGGGCTTTAAACATTCCTACTCTAAACTCATCTGGAGCTTTCTTTGGTCCGTCCCTTGGTTATTTTACCTCAAAGTTTCTCAAGTTGGCCAGGAGTCTACCTGCTTTAGAATCACCTGCGTCACATGCTATTTACTCAGTCCTACCTCAGATCCCCTGAACCGGGCTTTCTGATTTTAAATATGCCTATGGGTAATCCTTGCATACTTTGAAGATGTAGAATAACTGCCTAGCCATTTTCCTGGAAAATCTCATCTACTCTCTCAACTTCACCAACATTGGTGTTGACGACTGCCAACCTCTATCTCCAGAGCTGCTCACTGAAAAGGTTTCCTTGCAGGAGTGGAGGAGTGCAGTGGCTCACACCTATAATCTTAGCATTGTGGGGGGCCGAGGAGGGAGAATTGCTTAAGCTCAGGAGTTTGAGACTTGTCTGAGCAAGAGTGAGACCTCTAACTCATAAAAAATTAAAAACCCTGGGCGGTGCCTGTGGCTCAAAGGAGTAGGGCGCCAGCCCCATATACTGGAGGTGGTGGGTTCAAACCCAGCCCTGGCCAAAAAAAAATTAATTAATTAAAAACCCAGCCGGGCACCATGGCGAGCACCTGTAATCCCAGTGGCTTCTGGAGGCTGAGGCAACAGGATGCCCACAGCCTGAGTCTGAGGTTGCAGTGAGCTATGACGCCATTGCACTCTGCTCAGGGCAATGGGTGGGACTCTGAGACAACAAGAACAACAAAAAAGAAAAAGCAAGGAAATAAAAAGAAGAAAAAAACAAAAATAAGGAAATACAAAAGGTTTCCTTATCTGCGGTTTCTATCAGAAAGATCAGGATCAATGATAGCACAGCACGATTCATACATGATACTAATTTCGCTTTGGCTACATCTTCCCCTCCTTTATTTTCTCTTCACCCTGATTTTCTCACTTACTTAAAAAAAAAAAAAAAATCCCAAGCTGTGGTATATGTATACCATGGAATACTATTCAGCCATTAAAAAAAAATGGAGACTTTACATCCTTCATATTAACCTGGATGGACGTGGAAGACATTATTCTTAGTAAAGCATCACAAGAATGGAGAAGCATGAATCCTATGTACTCAATTTTGATATGAGGACAATTAATGACAATTATGGTTATGGGGGGGGAAACAGAAAGAGGGAAGGAGGGAGGGGGGTGGGGCCTTGGTGTGTGTCACACTTTATGGGGGCAAGACATGATTGCAAGAGGGACTTTACCTAACAATTGCAATCAGTGTAACCTGGCTTATTGTACCCTCAATGAATCCCCAAAAATAAAAAAAAAATAAAAAAAAAATCCCCCTGGCTCGGCACCTGTAGCACAGTGGTTACAGCACCAGCCACATACACAGAGGCTAGCAGATTCAAACCCAGATTGGGCCAGCTAAAAAACAATGACAACTGCAACCAAAAAATAGCCAGGCGTTGTGGTGGGCACCTGTAGTTTCAGCTACTTGGGAGGCTGAGGCAAGAGAATCGCTTAAGTCCAAGAGTTGGAGGTTGCTGTGAGCTGTGATGCCACAGCACTCTACCAAGGGCAACACGGTGAGACTCTGTCTCAAAAAAAAAAAAAATCCCCCTATGTTGTATGTATTTCTTGTCTTAACGCAGGTTATCTAGCAGTTAACGTCAGTTTCAACAAGTCCAAAACTGAATTCATCATCTTCCCCTCTAAACCTGTTTCTTTGCCTCGGCCTCCTAACACGTGATTCAAAGTGTAGCTTTTAGTTCGGCCTGCCTAGGTCTCACTTCTAACATCTTTTCTGAGGTACTCAGGAGGGAAGACCCTGAAACAAAATTGCACAGAAGGCTGAACAGCGCAGCGGTCTAGAGCATGGGCTTAAATCCAAACCCTGCACGCACTTGCTGTGTGAGACTTGGGCAAGGTACTTTACCTAAGTTTCAATTTCTACATCAAAAAAATGGAGATAATAATAGCACTACTTCTCTAGGTTGTTTTGAGGATGAAATAAGACCATACAAAGGAGCTTAGCACAGTGCCATGTACATAACATTCGATTTATTCTTTTTCATTATTAATAGCATTACTCTCCACACAATTATCAGATTAAAACCTGAAAACTTTCACTCTGCCTATCCAGTTTTACCAGTTTTTATCAAACCAGTCCTCTAAAAATATCTCAGATCAGTCTTTTCTCTACTTATACAAAGCTTAGTTCAGACTCCGTCATCCGTTACCTAATTTACTACAGATAGCTTCTAACTGGTTTCACTGCAGTCAATTTCTCCCAAGAAATTACCACTGTCATTCTAAAACAAAAATTGGATATTGCCTTTTCTCCTGCCCTACCCCTATGATACATACACTCTTAAAATCCTTCACCAATTCTCCAGTGCCTATAATATAAAGTCCAAACTACTTAGCACGTCACAAACCATCCTCAAGCATCATGTCAGCTCCTTAATCCCCATCTAGCTCAGCTATGTCATCATGTTGGCTCAGCAGCTCTGAATTGCCCGTACTTCCCTGAACATGCTGCTTTGCATGCCCGGTGTATTTGCTTCTGCTGGGAACATCCTCCCTCCCTCTCATGCCTGCCTCCCTGCCTAACTCCCAACTCCTCCAGGCTCAGACTCAGAGCCTCAGGTTCACTTCTCATATCTCAGTTAGTTCATTACAAGTACTGACAAGCTGCAGCAAAGCATTAATGAGCTTTTTATTTTTTTCAGGCCGAGTCTTACTATTGTCCTAGGTAGAATGCCATGGCATCATCACAGCTTACAATAACCTCAAGCTCCTGGGTTCAAGGGATCCTCCTTCCTCAGCCTCCCAAGCAGCTGGGACTATAAGCACCGCCACAATGCCCAGCTAGTTTTTCTATTTTTAGTAGAGATGGGGACTCACTCTTGAGACTGGCCTTGAACTCCTGAGCTCAAGGGATCCACCTGCCATGGCCCTGCACAGTGCTAGAATTACAGGCGTGTCACTGTGCCCAGCCTTAAAGCAAGGTCTTGAAAAGATATTTGCTCCCATTAATGAGCTTTTTAAAATAATAGTAGCTCTTTCTGAAAGAGTACACATTTTCCTATTTGCCACAGTTCACCTACCCTTACAATGTATTTTGTCACACCTGGTCCACTTCTCCTTTGGGTAATCTGAGGTTGAGAATTCGGTTTTTTTTTTGTAGAGACAGACTCTCACTGTACCGCCCTCAGGTAGAGTGCCGTGGCGTCACACGGCTCACAGCAACCTCTAACTCTTGGGCTTACGCGATTCTCTTGTCTCAGCCTCTCGAGCAGGAGGTTGAAAATTCTTATCCCTATTTTATTACATTGCTTGATTTTTCTCTACTTAGCAACTCATGCTTGTATGAGGTAAGTGAACAAGATCAGAGTAGCAATCCTTCATCTAACAGGGGACATTTCTCCCCTGTGAAGCCAATTAGCTTGAAGGTCAAAATGCAATCCTCTTCTCAATGTTCAACCCAGTGGTCTCCCTAGGGTGGTTCCTCCCAGGGGTACACAAATGATCCACTGAGTGGGGAAGTAAATACTGAAGCTTTTACTCGTGGTGATTTTTTATAAAAAACACAAAAACAGAACTTTTGTTAATAGTTAACACATGGGCTGACTGCAACACATTCAATGGGCCATGTTGAGTGGTCACGTGTTAAATGTAGGCTACAACAGGTGTCCTGAAAGGGCCATTCATTCAGTCCGTATATTACAACCTGAGGTTCGAATAAGGTTGCTGAGTTTTTAAGACTTAAACTCTGAGGCCTCAGGCATTTAGGAGGAGAATAAAAAGATCCTACAAAGACTTCTAGGATGACCTGGTAGACAGGAAGAAAACTAGGAGAAAGTAGAATGCAGAAGCCAACTGAAGGAGAAAGGGATCAAGCGGGTCACATGCTGAAAGCTTTGATTAAGGACTGAGAGCTGGTAACTAGATTGGAGAGGAGGGGATCCTGCCAGAAGTTTCATTAGAGTAGGGAGGATAATAAAAACCTGAGATTACTTTTAGAGCAGGAAGTGAGAAGTAGAGACAGTAAGTAATGAGAACTCTTTCAAAGAGATTTGCTAAAGAAAAACTAAAAAAAAGGGCATAAAAATATAGCTGGAAGGGTTATGTAGAATCAAGGGAAATTTTTTTAAAAGATGAGCAATATAATCACATATTTAAATGCTGACAGACCCTGGGTGGCGCCTGTGGTTTAGTGAGAAGGACGCCAGCCCCATATACCGAGGGTGGTGGGTTCAAACCCAGCCCCGGCCAAACTGCAACAAAAAAATAGCCAGGGGCAGCGCCTGTGGCTCAGTGAGTAGGGCGCCGGCCCCATATACCAAGGGTGGCGGGTTCAAGCCCAGCCCCAGCCGAACTGCAACAAAAAAATAGCTGGGCGTTGTGGCGGGCGCCTGTAGTCCCAGCTGCTCGGGAGGCTGAGGCAGGAGAATCACATAAGCCCAGGATCTGGAGGTTGCTGTGAGCCGTGTGACGCCACGGCACTCTACCGAGGGCAGTAAAGTGAGACTCTATATCTACAAAAAAAAAAAAAAAATAGCCAGGCATTGTGCCAGGCACCTGTGGTCCCAGCTGCTCGGGAGGCCGAGGCAAGAGACTCGCCTAAAACCCAGGAGTTGGAGGTTGCTGTGAGCTGTGATGCCACAGCACTCTACCAAGGGTGATAAAGTGAGACTCTGTCTCAAAAAAAAAAAAAAAAATTGCTGACAGACTCTGGAGGCTGAGGCAGGGACTGACTATTTAAGGCCAGAGTTTGAGACCACCATGGACAAGACAGCAGACCTCATCTCACTCATATGTATACACACACATACATGAATACTGATAGAAATAATTCAGTAAAGAGGGAAAGTCTGGTAACAAGAAAATATGTAACTGTGCTCACTTTGGCAGCACGTGTACTACAGTGAGAACAACAGAGAGATCAGTATGGCCTCTGCACAAGGGTGACACACAAGTGTCTGAAGCGTTCCATATTAAAAAAAAAGAAAAAGAAAATGTGTAACTATAAACATAAAGTCTTCAAATACCACACCAAATAGGAACAAGAGCAGTTTTTCCGTCTAACAAGAGGTAAGGTAGGGCAGCGGCCTGTGGCTCAAGGAGTAGGGCGCCAGCGCCATATACCAGAGGCAGAGGGTTCAAACCCGGCCCCGGCCAAAACTACAACAATAACAAGAGGTAAGGCAGAGTTCAGGGTACACAGTGCAGGCAGGCAGGCAGGTGAGTTGAACTGCAGGTAGGAAGATGAAATTCTGTTCTAATAGCTTCTATTTTCATAGGAAAAAAATAATAAAATCATCAGATCAAAGACTGGATGTGAAAAGTGTGAGGAAAAGGAAGCTGTAAAACTTCTTTGGAGGGGAGACTCGCCAAGGGAAATGCACAATTGCTATAGGTCGTAAGTCCCATATGAGGTTTCTAACCACGTATGTGAAGTGTGACCAGTCAGCATGGGGATGCAGATTTCTCTAGCTGGATTACTTATGTTTAAGTGAAGAGTAAGCAGAGAGTTACAATAACCAGGGTTGGGGATTTTCCACTGGGGAGAGAAGGACAAGGGAGTTAGTTGAGGGTGTATATTATACAGTGATTACAGCAATAGACCTAATGGATGGAACATAAGCTAATTAAGAATGAGATAAATCTCAACAATATTTTTATTTGATAACAATTCAAAACCTTTTTGTTCTCAATAAAAAAATTAGTATTTTAAATGCTTACTTTTTTTTTTTTTTTTGTAGAGACAGAGTCTCACTTTATGGCCCTCGGTAGAGTGCCGTGGCCTCACACAGCTCACAGCAACCTCCAACTCCTGGGCTTAAGCGATTCTCTTGCCTCAGCCTCCCGAGTAGCTGGGACTACAGGCGCCCGCCACAACGCCCGGCTATTTTTATTTTTTGTTGCAGTTTGGCCGGGGCTGGGTTTGAACCCGCCACCCTCGGCATATGGGGCCGGCGCCTTACCGACTGAGCCGCAGGCGCTGCCCTTAAATGCTTACTTTTTAATGTCATGCCAATTGTAAAGGCTTCTTCGGATCAGTAAACATAACCAACATGCACCTTGTCAAGTGGGCATAAGGCCTAGAAGTCATCCTTTATACCTCTCTTTCATATCCAGCACAGTAAAGAAAGCTGTTTTCCTTCTGAAATATACTTGGAACCAAACCACTTCTCACCACCTCTACTGCTACTATCCTGGTGCTTGTCCTGCTTAGACCACTGTTAGTCCCTTACTATCTATTTTTCCTCTCAGAAGCCAACGAACTTCAAAATTAAATCAGATCATCCACTTGTTTTGGACCACTCAATGACACTCTGTCACACTTGGAAGAGGCCTTCCAGTTCTCTGCCCTGCTCACTGGCCCTGCCATGCTGATTCTTGCAAATTCCTCATTCTTGCCAAGCACAATGGGACCTTTGTACCTGCTTTCACTGAAACATCCTCTCAGATATTCAGCAGAGATCAGAATGAAGTGAGAAAGTGCACTCAGATCTCTGCTCAGAATGTCAATTACTCACAAAAACCTTCCCTGATCACGCATCTACAAAACACTGATATACCCGTTCTTTATCACCTTTGCTTCATTTTCCTTCAAAGAATTCACCACTACCTACTATCACAATCTTATTTTCCTATCTCCCCCACCAGAATGTAACCTCCAAGAGGGATCTTCTGGAGGTGCCTGGAATAGTACATTTTATATACAGTAAACATTCAATAAATACTGAATAAATGAACAAGTCCTTTTTAGTACTTATTTTTTGTGCATGTTAACATATGTATTTGTTAATACATGGATATAATTTATAAATAAATAAAAAATATATTAGGGGTACACACACACAGTTTACTGCAACAGTGTACCGTACAATAAAAAAGCAGAAAAATAAAAAGTCTAGCTAGCATAGCTGCAGCCAATGAACAAACAAACCAGCATACATTCCTTGAGTACAGAGTCACAGAGAGCCTATTACTCCCCCTTTCAGGAGACTTTGGTTATATCCATTGACTTCACAAGAAGAAAAAACTTCCCATTTGGGGTTACAGCCTTCAACCAATGCTGCTATCCTCTGATCTTATGTTCCTCCGGAATATGAAACACCAGATTTTGCTAGAAATGAATGCACTGTTAGTTCTTACACAAAGAAGGGTTGATTACTTACTGGTCCTACACAGTTGAGGACAACTGTTGCCTGTTTAGCCATTTCATCAAGTGAGGCTGGATTAGTGATATCACAAATGATTATTCCAACTTCAGACAGTAGTGTTTGTCTTCCTAAAATAAGAAATAAATAATTTAAAGAAAATCCTGGTATAATATTAGATCTTCCAGATCCTCTTTTTATAGTAATCAGTAACAGCAAATTACTAAGTATACAAAGAGATAAACTGTTTTTTTTTCTTTTTCTCTTTTTGAGATAAACTGTTTTTAATCAAGTTAATAAAAAAGGAAAAGGCTGGAGCCCAAGGCAGGAGGATCACTTGAGAACAGGAGTTCAAGATCAGCCTGAGCAACACTGAGACCTCATTTCATTAAATTTTTTTTTTTTAATTAGCGAGGCATTATGGCACATGCCTGTAATCCCAGCTACTAGGGAGGCTGACGAAAGAGTACTGCTTGAGCCCAAGAGTGTGAGGTTGCTGTGAGCTATGAAGATGCCACTGTACTCTAGACTAGGCAACAGAGTGAGATCCTATCTCAAAAAATAAAGGGAAAAGGCTATGTGGAAAACAGAGTTGCTACTAAGGGTTACTAAAAAGATTAATAACCTTAAAAAAATCCTCTAACATAAGCAATGTGTAAATAACCCCACATAACATGACAATTTTATAATCAAGTTTAGATGCTAAGTAGATAAGTATCCTGACTTTCTCTCCGTCAAGAAATTTCTATTACAAAAAGTTTTTCATCAACTACTAAACAATTACATATGATCCAATTATAGCAAATGGAAGGGGTTTGTTAACATCAAAATCATGAGAACAAAAGAGAACTCTGAGGTGAAATGCACACACTATATAAAAATACCCAGGCTTACAATAAGAAAATAATTGGAATTAACAGACTCAATACAGCAATGCAGGTTTGAATAGGTCAAAGTGTACTTCCCACAATACCCTGATTTGGCATGACAAATGGTAGATAACCAGTCTGTACTTGTATGGTGGTGAGCAGGAAAAATAAATGGAAGAATATGTTTTAACACTAAAACTACTTCTTTTTCTGTCTTCTATGAAATTTTCGTCCCAAGAAAGGCAGGATTACACTCTTTCCTAACAGACTGAGTTGGTGTAGTGTATTCTTGGTTATCAAAATGCTCCTAGAGCTTTGAGATTGGGATTGGTAAATATCCATGATGTGTGAAAAAGCATGACACATAATATGCAATCTCAATCCCAGGAAATCGGGTATTGTGTGTGTACGCTCGGGATCTGGAAGGACGTGTCAAACTAAACTGCTTGTGATTGTGGATGACTTTGTTCTTTGCTTCTTGTGTTTTCAGTTTCCTATACTGCATATATTAACTTTAAAAAAATAAAAATTATTGTAAAAAATAAAAAAGTAAAACTACTTCTTTTGGAAAAATAAAAACCAAAACGCTCTTTGGTTAAGATTCTGCATGTTGCTAGTGGCAGCGCTGAGAGTTGTAGGAGAGTCCAGCCTAGATGGTGTCTTGGGTACATAACCACAAACAAAAGATCTTAGATTCTCACTATAAACAAGGCTCTGTTGAAATTAAAAGATTAAACAGAAGTAACGTAGTATGCCCAGAACTTTTAGCTACTATAGTATTTTGGTATGTGGAATCTAAGATGGAGAATTAGCAGTCAGATTTTAAAGGTATCCAGTCCTAAATTACATGTCTCCCCCAATTTAAGTCAGACGCGTGTGTCTGTCTCCTCTCCCACTCCGCAGCCCCAGCATTTAGGACAGGACCTCGCATGGAAAAAGACCACCCACTAAAAACAGAACAAGCCAATATCCAAACCAGACATACCAACTTTTTTTTTTTGGATGAAGAGTAATTCCTACAAGCAAAACCCAATTTTTAAAAGAATTTTAAAATGAAAGCCACAACCACGTGATCAGTGAAATTCAATAAGCTTTCTCTCCCGTCCCCAAAAACACAAGGCAGAGTGCAAACCCCAAATAACAAGAAACGTTCAACCCCCCGGGCATCTCTGCTCCAGAGCAAGACGCAGCAGAGAAGGGACAACAGAAGGTCTTGACTGTATTCCACAGGAGGGTTCTCTAAATGGAGGGAGAAATTCAAAAGCAGGGAAGAAGGAGCAAATATATATACGTATAGTTAAACTTTTCTGGTTTTAATTTAAGGGGTGGAACTAAGCCACGACAGTGTCTGAAACCTCCCTCTGCTCCTCCCGTCCCCGAGCGGGGCGTGGGGCGGCGGGGGGCGCATCCCCGCGGAGAAACGCTCGCTTCCCGCGACTCGCGGCCCGGCCGGGGCGGGCCCGGGGAGGCCGAGCCAGCGGCCGGGACCCCGTCCCCCCCGCCGCCTTTACCCAGCTTCAGGGCCGCCCTCTCCAGCACTCGCTGCAGCCTCTCCCGGCTGCGGCCCGCCACGGCCCAGGGCAGGCGGGAGTTCCGCTCCGGGTCCGCCTGCTCTCGGGCCACCTCCTCGGCCACGAACTGGCCGGTGAAGCCAGAGGCGCCGAACACCACCAGGTGGAAAGGCCTCTGCTGCGTCGCCATGACGAGCCTACGAGCAGCCACGGCGCGGGGCGGGCTGAGTCCACGGCGCCTGCGCCTCAGGCAGCGACTCCAGTACCGGGCGCAGCAACCGCCGCCGCCGTCGCCGCCGCCGCCGCCGCGCCGCGCTCCCCTCAGTCCGCGCGCGCCGCCGCGCCGGGGACGCGCCCATGGCCAGGCCCAGGACGCCTCGCGCGCCGGCCGCCGCCGCGCCGCCTCCGCCCCGGGAGGCTTCGGCCCGGAGGCCGCCCGGGCCACGGGCTGCGGCTGCGGCTGCGGGTCCGTCGCTGGGGCTGGCAGGAGCCCGCGGCGGCCCATGGCTCCGGCCGGTCGTCTGGGGGTTCTGCTCCGACCGCCCGGGGCGCCTCATCTTCTAGCCCGCCCGGAGGCTGGAGGCGGCAGCGGCTGTGGGAGGGGGTTGCGCAAAGGGTTGGAGGAAACCTGACAGCCGGAGGGGGTGGCGCGCGCCCGGAGCGTCGTGGTTTTCTTCCTTCCCTGTGTCTTCCCTTCTTCCTCCCTCCCTTTCCTTCTTCTTACTTCACCCTCTTTCTCCGGCCCTCCGCCTTTTATTTTTTGAGACTGAGCCTCAAGCTGTCTCCCTGGGTAGAGTGCTGTGGCGTCACAGCTCACAGCAACCTCCAACTGCTGGGCTCAAGCGATTCTCTTGCCTCAGCCTCCCAAACAGCTGGGACTACAGGCGCCCGCCACAACGCCCAGCTGTTTTTTGGTTGCGGCTGTTATTGTTGTTTGGCGAGCCCGGGTTGGATTCGAACCCGCCAGCTCAGGTGTATGTGGCTGGTGCCTTAGCCGCTTGAGCCACAGGCGTCGAGTCCCTCCGCTCTTTTTCTTTGAGCCTATCTCTATGAAGCATGAGCTGAACTGGGCTCACGTGCAGTGGCCTCAGCCTAACAAACAGCAACCTCAAACTCTTGGGCTCCTGTGGTCCTCCTGCCTCAGCCTTCTGAGTAGCTGGGATTGTAGGCACACACCACTGCACCTAGTTTTCTTTTTTTTTTTCCACCTAGTTCTTCTTATATGTAATTTTACAATATATACAATTACATCATTTATTAAAATCAATTCAAGGCTCGGTGCCTGTCGTACAGTGGTTACGGCCCCAGCCACCTACACCAAGGCTGGCGGGTTCAAACCCAGCCCGGGCCTGCTAAACCAACAATGACAACCGCAACAAAAAAACAGCCTGGCGTTGTGTCTATAGTCCCAGCAAGAGAATCGCTTAAACCCAAGAGTTAGAGGTTGCTGTGAGCTGTGACACCACAATACTCTACCGAGGTGACAGACATAGTGAGACTGTCTCAAAAAAAAATAACAAAATTAATTTAACATAATATACAAAGTCTTAACAGTAGTTTTTTAATTCAACAAGCACTTCAAATACAGAAACACTGAGATAGCAAACTGGATGATTCAACTTGCTCTCAGCGGTTCCTTTGACGTGTTAAGAACTGGTGACTGTCCTTGTAAGCATGATGTTTGTTCCTCCACACTGTAACCTTGAACTCCTCCTCCTGCCTTGGTCTCCCCAGCAGTTAGGACTACAGACATACACCACCAGTTTTTGTTTTTGTTTTTGGAATACACACAACATTTATGAAGTTCGTTGTCTTATATAGGTGTGGTTCACGGCACCCCCAAATAATTACAGTAGTAACATCAAAGTTACAGGTCACCATAGATAATCATCAAAATGTTTGAAATATTGTGAGAATTTTCAAAATGTTATACAGAGACATGATATGAGCGACCACATGCTCTGTATAAAATGGTACTGAAAGACTTTCTTCCCCTAACAAATGGTTAACATTTTTTTTTTATTAGAGTCTGGGTCTCGCTGTTGCCCAGGCTAGTCTCCAACTCCTTGGCCTCAAGCGACCCTTCAGTCTCGGCCTCTTGAAGTGCATGTCTATGAAAAAAAGTGCCTAGTTCTTATAATAAATTTTTATTTCTTTCTCTTTTTTTTTTTTTGCATAAAACAAGTTTTATGTAACTGAAGGATCCTTCCTGGGACTACTTAATTGCCTTTATAAAAGAAAACAGAAGAATAGAATAGAATGAAATTCCAGTCCCAAATTAACTTGTCATGCATCAAAATAAACCCACAGTGTCCTGGCAAACAACCTGCTTTCATTTTGTCTCATCCTCAAGTTTAAATCCTTATTCATTTCAGCAGAGACTCCACAGGCAACAGGAAAGATTGTGGTATTAAAATATTCATTTATGGCGGCACCTGTGGCTCAGTGAGTAGGGCGCCGGCCCCATATGCCGAGGGTGGCGGGTTCAAACCCAGCCCCGGCCAAACTGCAACAAAAAAATAGCCGGGCGTTGTGGCGGGCACCTGTAGCCCCAGCAGCTCGGGAGGCTGAGGCAAGAGAATCGCGTAAGCCCAAGAGTTAGAGGTTGCTGTGAGCCGTGTGATGCCACGGCACTCTACCCGAGGGCAGTACAGTGAGACTCTGTCTCTACAAAAAAAAAAAAAAAAATATTCATTTATACTTTTGTAGTGGATTCAACAGTGGTCTTCCTTCTGGGCAGGCTTACAAACCATACAAGGTTGGAAGCATAACTTAAATGGGTGCTAAGACTCAAAGGAAAAAAAGTAAAAAAAAAAAAACTCTCTGGGAAGAGCCAGGGGCATTTAAAGGAACCATAAGAATGCCAAAAATATTTAAACCCCTTTTTTTAAAAAGGGAATTTTTTTTGGCTTAAAATGTTTCACTCTAAATGAATTTATGTCAGCTGTCAATGGAAGAATATTACTAATACACTACACTAGTAAAATTATTAATACAACACTAATACACCTTTTGCAATGCAAATCCATACCCTTTTTTTTTAACATGGTGAACTTCAACCTAGCAATTATTACAACAAATGTTACAAACACATTTTATCAATTTTGAAATTGAATTGCGTACAAGCCAAATAAAATTTCCATCATAACAAACATTTCCACCCAAGATTGGAGAAACTTGAGCCTTCTGCATTGATCTTAGGGCCTTTTCACACAGCTGCTTTCTTTTTTTTTTTTTTTTTTTTTGTAGAGACAGAGTCTCACTGTACCGCCCTCAGGTAGAGTGCTGTGGCGTCACACAGCTCACAGCAACCTCTAACTCTTGGGCTTACGCGATTCTCTTGCCTCAGCCTCCCGAGCAGCTGGGACTACAGGCGCCCGCCATAACGCCCGGCTATTTTTTGGTTGCAGTTTGGCCGGGGCTGGGTTTGAACCCGCCACCCTCGGCATATGGGGCTGGCGCCCGACTCACTGAGCCACAGGCGCCGCCCCACACAGCTGCTTTCTAAGTCATCACGTTTATCTTCAGCTTCACTTTCAGTCTCCTGCTTAGGCTCTGGTGACGCCTCTGGTTCTTCTGGTGCTCATGTGGTTGTGGAAGTCCTGCCACTGAGGCCATGTTCCTCTTGCCAACAGGGAACTCTTTTTTGTCAATTATAACAGCAATGTGTATGAATCTTTTTGTCAATTATAACAGCAATATGTGTGAATCTCACAAACACTCATCTGAGTAAAGAAAGAACAAATCTGTATGTGTCCACTCATTTAAAGTTCAAAAGTGGCCAATTTACCAGGACAGTCACCTTGGAAGGATTTGCTTATGTGGTGAGCAGTCCCAGGTCTGGCTTTTGTTGACGTAATCATCCATCTAAAGGATTTCCAAGGAATTCATTCTCTCTAAGGGTCAGCAAAGAGTTTCATTTCAGCACCAAAGTTAGGGCCAAGGAGAAAGAAAGTTCCCTCTTCACAAGGTTGGCTTATGGGCAGGCTGTTGGCTACCATTTTTACAAAGTCAAAAACTGGATGTGATGCTCAAGGGTGAAGGAGGGGGCTAAGGGTTTGACAAGAGAGAAGAGTGCCAGAGACATCAGCTGTGAATGTTTGCTAGGTGACAAAGCTTCTCTCTCCAGCAAGGTTTCTCTGAATTCTCTTCTCCACCAGCATGACCCTCAGCCTATAAACCTTGAACCAATACAAGCATAGTTTCCAACTGCGCAGGCCTTTTCCCTTGGATGACTCCAGGTCCCCTTAAAGTGTCTGCCTGAGAAAGCTCAAATCTGTGCAAAGAATTTACTGCCTCTTCCAGCCAACACATGAAAACAGGGCCCCTGTCTCCCAGTCTCTGCAGGAGGGTAGAAGCCTAAATTCTAGAACTTTTAGTTAGCAAACTCAGGTAAGTTTCACATGAATCAAGCTTCCCTTCCACTTTTTGTAATTTTTGGTTCCCTGACTCTCCTGAGCCTCCCATTCAATCTCTCTCTGCTCCTCATTCTCCGTCCGACATGCTTAGACACCTTCCTACAAGTTGAAGTTGGAGTTAGTTCATGCTGGACTCTTTTTTCTTATTATGGTAGTATATTATTGATGGAAATCTATCTTAACCACTTTATCTAGTGTTTGGCTTCTTATGTCTGGGACATAGGAAATCAGAAAGTCAGAAATAAAGTAATATCCAGGTAGTTCTTATGGTCCATTTGAAGCTGAAAGAGAGAAGGAACTCAACTTGCAACATTTGGGAAAAGGTTATGGCTGAATGTGAAGGGACAAAGTCATGGGGAGTCATTTGTAAAATATCATGGGAGTTATTTTGCAACATTTGGTTACTTGAATTATTTGCTTTGATTTCTTTGTTTGTTTGTTTGTTTTATTTTTTTTGGTTGCAGTGTTTGGCTGGGGTTGGGTTTGAACCCACCACCTTTGGCATATGGGGCCGGCGCCCTACTCGTTGAGCCACAGGTGCCACCCTATTTGCTTTGATTTCTAATGGATAATTTGGTGTCTCTAAGTAGAAATAGAAAGCAAGAAAAACAGCTAGCGGGCACCGGCCCCATATACCAAGGGGGGTGAGTTTGAACCCGGCTTCGGCCAAACTGTAACAAAAAAATAGCCAGGCGTGGCAACTGTGTAGTCCCAGCTACTTGGGAGGCTGAGGCAAGAGAATCACCTAAGCCCAAGAGCTGGAGGTTGCTGTGAGCTGTGACGTCACAGCACTCTAACGAGGGCAACAAAGTGAGAGTCTGTCTCAAAAAAAAAAGAAAGAAAAGAAAAACAGCTAATCCAAGTCAGAAATTTCTTCAGATGCTACCACATGTCACAACAAGTTGTGGTTTCAGGATACTGAAAGTTGCAAAATAGTACAACACAAGCCAGCGGCCAATATTTTGTCCTTCTAGAAACTTCTGGTTAAGCTACAATGACTCAGTGAAAAGAAGTGAGTCCAGATTCACCTTTTAGGAAAGCAACAAAAACTGAATGCTTTTTCTGTCGATGAAGGGAGCTATTTCTATCTTTTCCCCTCTCTTCCCATCTTTGTATCATTTTCTCTTTTTTCAAATATTAAGCTAAAAATCCATTTGCAGTTAAAAGGTTTTTTTGTACAAATTCTCAAAACTCTAGGCTTTGTTTTTTTTCAATCAATCAATTTATTTTTTTTATTGTTGGGGATTAGGCTTTATTATTTTTAATGTTTTGATTTTTAATAAAGGCAACATCCAAATTGTCATGAAGGAAGCAATGGAAGCCACTCACACCTGCTCACCAGAGTCAGTTGCTAAATTTTCAGCAACTTTGGGAGACAGTTGAAGTCATACTAGTAATCTAAAATCAGCCATGGTGGAAGTGTTTATGCCATGAAGACTGGCAAACACTCCAAACCAGGAGTTTTCCTTCCAGAGAGTAAACAAGCGTGTTGTTAAATACTTACCAGCACACTAAGGCATTGTGGAGAAAGAGACTATCAAGAATTTGGCAGTGGCGGCCATAGCTCAGGGGTTAGGGTACCGGCCACGTATAGCGGGGCTGGCGGATTCGAACCCAGTCTGGGCCTGCTAAACAACGACAAAAAAACAGCGGGGTGTTGTGGCAGGAGCCTGTAGTCTCAACTACTTTGGAGGCTGAGGCAAGAGAATCCCTTATGCCCAAGAGTTTGAGGTTGCTGTGAGCTGTGATGCCACAGCACTCTACCCAGGGTGACAGCTTGAGACTCTGACTCAATAAAAAATAAAATAAAATTTGGTGGAAAAGAGAAGCCTACCAAAAGCTTGTGGACTGAAACAGAGTCATCAGAGGAAGTCTGTAAATGTAGAAAGGAGAGATTATTTCTTTTCTTTTTTTTTTTTTTTTTGTGGTTTTTGGCCGGGCTGGGTTTGAACCCGCCACCTCCGGCATATGGGACCGGCACCCTACTCCTTGAGCCACAGGCGCCGCCCGAAAGGAGAGATTATTTCTTATAAAGGGTTATATCCTGTAAGCTGGCCATTCTAACAGGTTTGGAAGTGAGACGGGCATTTCAGAAAGGAAGGAATAAGAGGAGTTTATGCTGACCCAGTTGGCCAAGTACACATATTCAACAGGAAGAGCTATAAATATTTATGGAGGAGACCTACAGGCATGCATATTAGGTTTACATGTATGTAGCATACATGTAATGATCACTTTGGGGTAGAGATTTAGCATTCAAATTAAGTCCTATACATAACAAGGTGAAATGTAGTGGACGAGTCCATGAACTGGGCATTCTCAGAAGACAGGCCGAACCAGTATGTGGCCCACAGTTGTTTATTAAGAAGAAACTTTGTGCCCCCAAATTGCTGTCATCTCAGAACCATAAAAACCCAGGAGGGCACCCAGGTTAGGAAGCAAATCACACCTGTAATTCCAGCACTCTGGGAGGCCTAGGCAGGTGGATTGCTTGAGCTTAGGAGTTAGAGACCAGCCTGAGCAACAATGAGTACTAAGAATAGAAAAAAGTAGTTGGGCATTGTGGTCAGCTCCTGTAATCCCAGCTACTTGGCAAGTGGAGGCAAGAGAATGTCACTTGAGCCCAAGAGTGTGAGGTTGCTGTGAGCTGTGACGCCAGAGCCCTCAACCCCAGGGTGACTGAGTGAGACTCTGTCTCAAAAAAAAAAGTAAGCGACCAAGTCTTCAGGTCTTTTGTTCTTCTCAAGTCAGCTTTTGATAAAATCTAGCAATGATTAGTAAGGGGTCAGGAGGGTGGGTGGGGTTTATGAGCAACTGGGATGTGTCCAGCCTCTGTCCTGTCATGGCCAGGAACTTAAAATTTTGGGATCTTTTAGCCAAAGGAAGATCACAAGTCTGTTGAAGAAGGATAGGACTCTATGTCAGTCCTCAAGCTCTTTTAAAAGATTAAAACTTCTTTTAATAGAGAAAAGAATCTATTTTTCATGGCTCCATCAACGATTCACTTTGGTATAGGCAAGTTACTCAGCTTCTGGTTTCTTGGTTTCCCTGTGGGGAAAGAGATAATAGGGCTTGATGACGAAGTCCTATTTTATAAAAATCTAACAAAGCATATGCATTAATTATTCTCACTTATGAAATTAATGTACATCATCATTTAAGTGGTGTAACTTGATCAAGCAATACCATCCTGAAATTATGACCTGGAGAATCATGAATCATCATTCCCAGTCTACTTTTTTCTAAATTTAAAAACAAAAGGTTATAGAGACTTGATCCTATGAAGCAAGATATAATATCTTTTGCTTTGTTTTGTTTTGAGACAGAGTCTCACTCTGTTGCCCTGGGTAGAGTTCAGTGGCGTCATCGTAGCTCACAGCAAGTTCAAACTCCTGGGCTCAAGCAATCCTTCTGCCTCAGTCTTCTAAGTAGCTGGGACTAAGGCACCCACCATGATGCCTGGATGACTTTTCTATTTTTGGTAGAGACAGGGTTTCACTTGTGCTCAGGCTGGTCTCAAACTCCAAAACTCAAGCAATCCTCCTTCCTCATCCTCCCAGGGTGCTAGGATTATAGGCATGAGCCATTGCACCTGGCCAAGACATAACATCTTGATCTTCCAGTATGCACAAATACATAATAATCCTTCAAAAAAGTGTTATTTATACTTACCTGCCAACCATCAAAAATCAAACAGCTTTCCCACTCGTCAACACTGAAAAAACTGGGCCATCAACACTGTCATGTTCCAGCAGAAACTTCCCAAAGATTCTGGCAAGCCCCCGGGAGATGAAGCACATACCCACAATGAACACAGTATTGGTAATTTTTTGACTGCCATCTTCCATTTTCAATGAGTACAATATGTTTAAAATGTACCCCACCCCCCAAAAAATAACCTTGTGTGAAACTGAGTACCTAATATATGTTACTAGGAACCATGTGAATACTTTAGACACTGCTAATTCCGCCAGGAGGCAGAGGCTTAATTTTATTAGGCCGTGGTAAAAGCAAGCTCTCCAATAATCCTTTGGACCTGTCTTACAAAGACCAAATTGTGAAACACTTATCTACTGGGAAACCCTAAGCCACGCCACATGACTAGTTTCCTGATAGGATGGGCAGTTAAATGAGATATTCATTCTGGACTTCCAATGGACACAAAGAAATAAAAGCTACATATCAAACACCAATTATTCAACACAGGCTTTACAAATACTTATAACTCTTCGAGTTACACATTTACATCTCATGTAATAAATGGATTAGTAATACTCCATGGTATATATATACTCCATGGTATCTTTTCAACCATAAGAAAAGATGAAGACTTTACATCTTTTGTGTTTACCTGGATGGAGTTGAAATATTCTTCTTAGTAAAGTATCTCAAGAATGGATAAAAAAGTATCCAAGGTACTCAATAGTAATATGAAACCAATATATAAACTATACACCCACATGAAAGAAAAACACTAGTCTAGGGAGGGGGAGAGGGGAAGGGGGGAGAGTGGAGAGAAGGAGGGCCATTGGCGGGATCTCACCTAATGTGAGAGTTCAGCAAGCCCCTTGGGTGAAGGGCTCAACTACAACTTGAACTTTACCTTAGAAATGAAAATAATGTAACCTAAACATTTGCACCCTTGTATTTATGTGAAATTTTCTTAAAAGAAAAAAAATTTAAACCCTAAAAGTAAAAAGAGAAATTGAAGGTTAAAGGACTTAAGTAACACCATCGAGCCTAAATGCATAAAGATTTGAACTGAGTAGGGATTTGATCCCAGAGCTGCCAGTTTCAAAGCCTTGTTATTTACTTCAGCACAATGGCTCTTTTCTACAGAAATGTTTCCCTTCCCCACAAGTAGTTATTTTCCAGAAAACAAACACTTTTTAAATCTAAGTATGTCAAGTTTAAAGCGATGGAATAATTAGCCAAAAAAGGCATTCTTGCCTGGAAGAGTTGACACTGCCCTGGGGCTACAGGCAGTTTTCAGAGTGCCAGGGTCAGGGTTAGGGACCTCCCTTGGCCTCAAGTAAAAAATTTAAGGAGCTGAAAAGACCCAGTAATCAAGATAAATACCATTTTCAAAAAGAAAACTTAATGCAAAAAAAAAAAAACATGATGATGAACAAATATAAAAATTTGAAACAAAGATTAATATTACTGATACTTCTTTTGGCCCATATGGGTTAGAGCAGCATTATCACAGCTGCAGAGTCCAAAGCGTGTACCTGACGATGGCATAAGAATCACCAACTTGATGCTACAACAGGTGTCTTTTCTTCTTTCCTGTGTTTTCAACATTTGAGGGCCTGCCATGGGCCAGTCACTCCTCTCAGCACCAGGCATACTGCGATAGGAAAAGCAGAAAAGGGAGAAGGAGGGGAAGGGGCAGAGGAGGAGAAGAAGACAAGTTCTGCCTTCGTGGAGCTCACATTCCAATGAGGAGGACACAGTAGATTAATTGCATAAACTGTAAAGAGTGTTAGATAGTGAGAAATATTAAGGAGCGGGAGAAAAAGAAGAGATGTGATACTGCAATTTATAGTAAGAAATATATATTTGGTCTCTCTGGTTCCTGGCATACGACTCCTAAAACCTTTGGAATCTTCATAATGATAAGAGTGTCTTTCACTGGGCGGCGCCTGTGGCTCAGCGGGTAGGGCGCCGGCCCCATATACCGAGGGTGGCGGGTTCAAACCTGGCCCCGGCCAAACTGCAACAAAAAAAATAGCCGGGCGTTGTGGCGGGCGCCTGTAGTCCCAGCTACTCGGGAGGCTGAGGCTAGAGAATCACCTAAGCCCAAGAGCTGGAGGTTGCTGTGAGCTGTGACACCAGAGCACTGTACTGAGGGTGACAAAGTGACACTCAGTCTCTAAAAAAAAAAAAAAGTGTTGGGCGGCGCCTGTGGCTCAGTCGGTGGGGCGCCAGCCCCATATACCGAGGGTGGCGGGTTCTAAACCCAGCCCCGGCCGAACTGCAACCAAAAAAATGGCTGGGCGTTGTGGCGGGCGCCTGTAGTCCCAGCTACTTGGGAGGCTGAGGCAGGAGAATCGCTTAAGCCCAGGAGTTGGAGGTTGCTGTGAGCTGTGTGAGGCCACGGCACTCTACCGAGGGCCATAAAGTGAGACTCTGTCTCTACAAAAAAAAAAAAAAAAAAGTGTCTTTTATATGCTGAGGTGCTGGTGGCTGGGGCCTCTAAATGGGGCTGTTTTATAAGAAAGACCAAGGCAGGGTTAGAGGGTTAGGATTTCAGCCCCACCTCCTGGGGGCAGGGGCTGAGCTTGAGTTCAGCCAGCATATAACAAAGCCTCCCGTCCCCAGAAAGGGCTGAGCTGGGAGAGCTTCCAGGCTGGTGAAGGAGGGTAGGGCAGGCTGGCTGCACAGGAATCAGCCTGGGTATCTCTTCACCTGATTGGGGTTTTTTGTTTGTTTGTTTTATGGGTTTACAGTGCATATGTTTATTATTTTTTCTGCCTTTTTTTCAGATTAATATGAGGGTACAATTAGGTTACAATGTTTGCATTTGCTAAATTAAGTCCCTGTTGTAGTTGTGTCAAGCCATACACTCTTACGCTGTGCTCATTGGGTGGAGCACACAGATCTCCCTCCTCCCTCTCCTCCCCCTCCCTCAATCAATTGATTGATGACCCTCAATCAATTGATGACCCTCAATTGATTGAGGGTCATCAATTTCTTGGCTTTGGTTCTGTTTCAGTTCCTTAATGATATTTTGCATTTCTGGATTACACTTTGAGAAGAGCTATTTGTTCCTTGAACTTTAGAAGTCTGAGCAATATGTCTCCAATAGCCAGCTTCAGATGAAAGTCTTGAAACCTCATTTGATAATCTGTTTATTTATTTTTATTTATTTATTGTTTTGTTTATTTCTTGTTGTGATGAAATGATGTCACCGTAGTCCATGCCACTGTCACAGAAAGCTGAAGTATGATGACTGGGCCCACAACTGAATAAAGATGATGCCCAGGTAGCTGGTACATCACTAGCTCCTGACCATGCCAACTGTGCAGCTGACACAGGATACATGTTAGGATCAAAGTTAAAACATCTTTGTGGGGCGGCGCCTGTGGCTCAGTAAGTAGGGCGCCGGCCCCATATGCCGAGGGTGGCGGGTTCAAACCCAGCCCCGGCCAAACTGCAACAAAAAAATAGCCGGGCGTTGTGGTGGGCGCCTGTAGTCCCAGCTACTCGGGAGGCTGAGGCAAGAGAATCGCTTAAGCCCAAGAGCTGGAGGTTGCTGTGAGCCGTGTGACGCCACGGCACTCTACCCGAGGGCAGTACAGTGAGACTCTGTCTCTACAAAAAAAAAAAAAAAAAAATCTTTGTGCCACAAATATAATAGTTATTTCTTATAATTTGGATACTTTTCTTATGGAAATTAAAAATATTTTATTACTTCTAATAAAACATACAGTTTAATCGTGTACTGACTCCAGCTAATTATGCACCCACGTCTAGCTGCCATCTGTGGCCTGTACGTGTCGGTTTCCAAATTCCATTCATGAAGTGACTCAGAGTCATAGGGGACACCTGCATTTTGGTTGCTTGATAATGACTCACATCTCTGCCTTCCAAGAATATGTGCAGACATGTAAGGAATCCAGGTTGGTCTCACTGAGATCCAGGCTTGTCGTGGAACTACCTTTAGGATGTCTGGCATTTATGAATAGCCCACGAAATGGTGAGTTTTGCTTGTCTTCGGTCTTTCTTTACAACATTTCTTATTATCTTAGGTCTGTCTCTGGCAAACACACAAATGTCAACTTCATTTCTAAAGTAAGCCCTTTTTTTTTATTTTCTGCGAGAGAGTTTCACTTTGTCACCCTCGGTAGAGTGCCCGGCATCACAGCTCACAGCAATCTCTAAGCGATTCTCTTGGCTCAGCCTCGCTGGGACTACAGGTGCCTGCTACAACGTCCAGCTATTTTTTGTTGCTGTTGTCATTGTTGTTTAGTTGGCCTGGGCCGGGTTCTAACCCTCCAGCCTCTGCGTATGTGGCCGATGCCCTACCCCCTGAGCTATGGGCGCCGCCAGGTCAGCATTACTTTCCTTCCGTGAGATCAGGTGGCTCCATACAGTAGACAGGAAGGACAGGCAGGAGGCCAGGACAGCCCACCCCCTCCCGCCCACTCTCAGTCACACCAGACGCGCCCCCGGCCCCGCCTGCTGCGGTGTCTCTCGGCGACCACGAGGTGGCGCCGCGGAGCCAAGGCCGGAGACGATGCTCTCAATTCCTCCCTGCGGTGGGCAAGAGGCCATCCCTTCTCTGATCGCGCTCTGTTTATTCATCAGTTTCCCCACCTGTTCAACTAACATTTACTGAGCGCTACTAGGAGCCAAGAAATGGCAGGTTCTAATAATGAACACTGGTGTAGTAGCTGAAGCACGTTGTCTACAGCTAACAGGCCCCCAGGTGGGAAAGTTTGGGTCCCGAGGAGTGGGTGGGAAGATGGGTAGGGAGGGGCAGCCAGGCCCAGGGAAAAGAGCGGGGCTGACAGCGAGTTGGGCGGCCTAGAATGAGCCACACTGGTCTCAGTCTCTGCAAGTGTAACATGAGAGAGGAGGCCCAGTATGGCTCTGTGAGGGCCTCTAGTGCAGGAGGGCAGCTGACCACCCAGCTTCACCAAACTGCAGGCGGCAGCCAAGCTGCCCACCTCTTCGCAGGCGCCACAAAGTGCTTGCCTTGCTTTGGTGTAAGGCAGGATGCCCTGGAGAGGCTGTCAGGTGCGGAGAGAGCACCTAAGATCAAGAGATGGGCAGACCTGCGTTTTTGTTTTTAATTTCAGATTAATGTGAGGGTACAAACAACCAGGTTACAATGTTTGCATTTGTTAGGAAGAGTCCCTCTTGTAGTAATGCACCCCAGAGGTGTGCCACCCACCCTTAAATTGTGTCCGTTTAGTGGGAGCAGACTCATTTCCTTCCTGCTCCCCTCTCCGCCTCCCTCCTTCCTCCTCTCCCCAACTTGAATTGATTTGAGTTTTTCTTTTATGTGGGTATATATTAGATCATCTACTGCAGTGGTTCTCAACCTTCCTAATGCCACAATGTATTTTAATTGTTAAAAAGGGGTCACGGCCCACAGGTTGAGAACCCCTGGTCTACTGGCTTCATATAAGTATCAAGGACATTGGATTCTTGCTTTTCCATTCTTTGACACTTTACTAAGAAGAATGTGTTTCAACTCCATCCAGGTTAATACGAAAGATGTAAAGTCAACATTTTTTTATGGCTGAATAGTATTCCATAGTATACATATACCACAGTTTGTGAATCCATACCTGGGTTGGTGGGCATTTAGGTTGTTCGGACCTTGTTCGGACCTCTATTTAAACCCCAGCTATTACTTCAGTGACCTTAGACAAGTCACTTAACTTTTCTTACCTCCTGCTTCCTCTTCTAGAAGGTGGGGTTGATGATATTTGTTTTTATTTGGGAGGATGTATTGTGCAGGGTTGAAGGACCAGGAGGCTTGTGCTCAAGTTCTGGCTTAGCTTCTTACTTAATAGTATGTCCTGAATTCTGAAGTCACTGAATCTCACTGTGTCAAAATTTCTTCATCTCCTATACGGGTTTATACAATCCACTTCACGGAGTTAATGAAAACTTAAATAAGATTTTTAATCCAGGGCCTAGCACATAGTAGGTACTCAATTATTATTACTTTCCCCTTCTTAACCCACATAGCACTTGCTACCATAAATATGGTGTAGCAAAATATCCTGGGTTATATTATTTATTAATTTCTTTTGTGGCCTTGTTGCCACAACAAGATTTTAAACTTTATAAGGTCATGAATTATGTTGCCTAGCAACATGCCCAGCTCGCAGTAAGCATGGAATTAAATAAATCTCCATGCCAAGCACCAAGGCTGGGATGCTCAGACTCTAGGACTTTCATTGATGGAATCACTATTTGAGGAGCTACTATAAACTCTGGAACTTTTCCTTTTCAAGATTTAAATTTTCTGTATGGGGAGGAGGAAAAGCAGAAAGAGGGACGGAGGGAGGGGGGTGGGGCCTTGGTGTGTGTCACACTTTATGGGGGCAAGACATGATTGCAAGAGGGACTTTACCTAACAATTGCAATCAGTGTAATCTGGCTTATTGTACCCTCAATGAATCCCCAACAAAAAAAAATAAGAAAAAAATAATAAATTTTCTGTATAGCGATTTTCTATATGTGAAGTGCTCCCGGAGTTAGACTGATGCAGTGGCTGCTGTAAGTACAATAATGATAGTAATGACAGGTAACCTTTACCGAATGTTTTCTGTGTGCCAGATAACATGATTTATATGCATTTACTTATTTGATCTTCCATTATACAGGTAAGGAAACTGAGGCTCGGGAACGTTAACAAAGGGGAGGAGCTTCCTGCAGATAGTACTGTAAGAGGGAGAACTGAGGTTTAAGTCCAGGTCTTTCTGACACGGGAGCTCTTGCCCAGAGCACTCTGCCACCTCCCAAGTAATGACACATGTGCAGGCGCCTCCCAGAGGGCCTGGCACGTAGTAGCTACTCAACGGTAACCTGCTGTCTTCCTTCAATCGGGAAGTGTATCTAAGGAGGGAGTCTAGGATGAAACGGGCACATAGACAGGTGACCAGGGGGAGTATAAACCCTTCATCCCTGCCCTCAGCGTCATACACTAGCCACTCCTAAGTTCTTTTTTTTTTTTTTTTGGTAGAGACAGAGTCTCACTGTACCACCCTCAGGTAGAGTGCCGTGGCGTCACACAGCTCCCACAACCTCCAGCTCCTGGGCTTAAGCGATTCTTTTGCCTCAGCCTCCCGAGTAGCTGGGACTACAGGCGCCCGCCACAGCACCCGGCTATTTTTTGGTTGCAGTTTGGCCGGAGCTGGGTTTGAACCCGCCACCCTCGGCATATGGGGGCGGCACCTTACCGACTGAGCCACAGGCGCCGCCCACACTCCTAAGTTCTAATGTGCTGAAGAAGAGCCTCCAGTTCTTGGGAGTTTCCAACCGAGCATCTGGAAGGCTTTTCTCCAGGCAAGATGCTAGAAAGGGGCCGTGCTGTTCCTTACCCGAGCATGCTGTTCCTCGGACAGTGGAGTCATCACTGGATACAACATTCCCAGGAGATCCGCTTCCCAGGGGAGGATACGGGAAGGCAAGGAGAATGCCGAAGAGGGCTTGGGAGCTCAACTTGGTGTTCCTGTGTCCTCTGAAGACTGAACCCGCAGCCCTTGACCCATGTGCAGAAAAGGAAGCTCTCAGTCGAGGCCTGGCCTTCAGAATCTCGTCTCTGGGAGAAAACAGTGTGAGGCTACCACAGAGCTATGAAACAAATGCACCCAGCCACTTTATGCGTTGTCCCCAGGAGTCATGATAGCACAACTTGTTTAGCTGGAATTAGGTCACCAAGTTATCTCACCAGTGTCAGAAGAAATCCATGTCTTGGCAATCTGCCTCTTGGCAATCTGTCCACATTACAAGGGCAAACTAAAGACATAAGACAGGGGTTCAGGGGACTAAACGTTTTCTTTTAAAATTGGCAATAATCTGGCCACAAAATAAAGGTACAATTGCCACGTTCTTGTTTTGGCATGATCAGATCCGCTGATGGTAGTCATGGCAACCAGCAGAGGTGTCAAATCTTAGCTCTCACAGTCAACTTGAACTTGTTCTGATCTAAACTCTTTTAAAATAGAAACTGTCTTGAACCTGAGTGAACAGGTCTCAAGTGTTTTTCCTCTGCCTGGCTTGGATGTTTCTTTTCTTTTTTGTGGCTATACAGAATCTAATACTGCATCAAGAATTGGCTCTGGGGGCTTGGCGCCTGTAGTGCAAGTGGCTAAGGCACCAGCCACATATACCAAAGTTGGTGGGTTCGAATCCAGCCCCCGCCTGCCAAACAGCAATGACAACTACAACCAAAAAATAGCCAGGTGTGTGGCAGGCGCCTGTAGTCCCAGCTACTTGGGAGGCTGAGGCAAAAGAATCCCTTAAGCCCTGGAGTTGGAGGTTGATGTGAGCTGTGATGCCATGGCACTCTACCCAGGGTGACAGCTTGAGGCTCTGTCTCAAAAAAAAAAAGTTAAATTAAAAGGCATCTTGCCAGAGGAAAAAAATTTGCATCTTTCTGCTTGGTAATAAGTACTCTTTTCTTTCCTTAATTTATAATGGAAAATCTAAGTTTCTAAGTAATAAAATATTTGCATACAAAAAAAGAATTAGCTCTGGGAGCAGCACCCATAGCTCAGTGGGTAGGGCGCCGGCCCCATGTACCAAGGCTGGTGGGTTCAAACCCAGCAGGTGCCAGCCAAACAACAATGACAACTGCAGCAGAAAAATGGTCGGGCATTGTGGTGGGCACCTCTGGTCCCAGCTGCTTGGGAGGCTGAGGCAAGAGAATCACTTAAGCCCAAGAGTTAGAGGTTGCTGCGAGCTGTGACGCCACAGGACTCTACCAAGGGTGACATAGTGAGACTCTGTCTCAAAAAAAAAAAAGAATTGGCTCTGGTGAAGTTTGTAAAATGTTACATTAGGTCTCTTTTCCGTTGCCAGAGGCAGCAAATTAAATCAACCTAAGTTAGGTAAGATAGAGTGATTTTTTCTCACTTCATTTTTCATTTTAATTTTTTCCCCATAATATAATATAGATGGAAAGGACTGAAACTGGTCTGAAAATATTCCGGGGTTCCGAGATGCTTTTAGGAGCCTTTCTCTGTTTTGTTAACTCTCATCTTGGAGTCTATCAGTTTCTTTCTTTTTTTTTTTTTGTAGAGACAGAGTCTCACTTTATGGCCCTCGGTAGAGTGCCGTGGCCTCACACAGCTCACAGCAACCTCCAACTCCTGGGCTTAAGCGATTCTCTTGCCTCAGCCTCCTGAGTAGCTGGGACTACAGGCGCCCGCCACAACGCCCGGCTATTTTTTGGTTGCAGTTTTGGCCGGGGCCGGGTTTGAACCCGCCACCCTCAGTATATGGGGCCGGCGCCTTACCGACTGAGCCACAGGCACCGCCCAGAGTCTATCAGTTTCTAAGCCTCTTCCTCAGCAAGGGATGGGACATGGGACAATTCTGGTCACATTTGCACATTTTTTCAGCTTTAGTTCAAGAGAGAGAAGTCAGCTTCAGGATGAAAAAATACCGGGTGGCGCCTGTGGCTCAAGGAGTGGGGCGCTGGTCCCATATGCCGGAGGTGGTGGGTTCGAACCCAGCCCCGGCCAAAAAAAAAAAAAAAAAAAAAAAAAAGAAAAAATACCAGGTGCATTCTGATGGCCTCAGCTAGGAACAGCTGCCTGCATATACCGCTACCAGGGAAACATTTGAGACGGACAGCCAGAGTCCAGAGGTGAGAAGACAGAGTCGCCCACAACGGTCACGGGGTGGACTGCTTGCTCCCTGCACACACAAGCCTCTGTCATCAACCTCCTCAAAGTTTGCTCTCAGATAACCAGATGTTGCAAAGGATCTAAACACCCAACTCTGTCTCGAGTGTAGACAGATAGTAGCTGAATATGTTGTTCCATCTAAAGCAATGATTTTTCAACCAGTTCTGTGGGATATGAGTACTGTGAGAGAATCTTCGGTGTGCCCTGAAAAATTTTGAAGATCATTAATTAAATTATTTTCAAAAAAAGTTCAAAGCACAGTAAATATATTCTTTTTTTTTTTTTTTTTTGAGACAGAGCCTCAAGCTTTCACCCTGGGTAGAGTGCTGTGGCATCACAGCTCACAGCAACCTCCAACTCCTGGGCTCAAGTGATTCTCTTGCCTCCGCCTCCCAAGTAGCTGGGACTACAGGCACCCGCCACAACGCCCGGCAACATATTATTATTTTTTTTTTTTGGTTGCAGCTGTTATTGTTCTTTTTTTTTTTTTTTTTTTTTGTGGTTTTTGGCCGGGGCTAGGTTTGAACCCGCCACCTCTGGCATATGGGACCGGCGCCCTACTCCTTGAGCCACAGGCGCCACCCTGCAGCTGTTATTGTTATTTGGCTGTCCGGGGCTGGATTCAAACTTGCTAGCTCAGGTGTATGTGGCTGGCGCCTTTGCCACTTGAGCCACAGGCGCCTAGCCACTTTTACTCTTTTTTTGATCAACATAATTTAAGTGTGCCACGGAAGTTTAACTATAATTTCAAGTGTGCCATGAGATAAAAAAGGGTGAAAAACATTGCTCTAGGGAATGCGTACCTGTATCAGTTTGAATCCAGTCAGGAGTGAGAAGTCACATAGTAATTTGAACAGACAAAGTTTAAAATAAAGAATTACTAGTGGCTGGGCGCTGTGGCTCATGCCTAGAACTCTGGGAGGCTAAGTCAAGAGGCTCGCTTGAGCTCAGGAGTTCTAGACCAGCCTAAGCAAAGTGAGACCCTGTCTCTACTAAAAATAGAAAAATTAGCCAGGCATGGTCAAATGTGCCTTTAGTCCCAGCTAATTGCAAGGTTGAGGCAGGAGGATTGCTTGAGCCCAGGAGTTTGAGATTGCTGTTAACTAAGCTGAAGCTGTGGTACTCTAGCCTAGGTGACAGAGCAAGCAAGACCCTGTCTCAAAAAAAAAATTATTATTATTATTATTATTAGAGATAGGGTCTCACTCTGTTGCCCAAGCTGGGGTGCAGTGGAACCATCATAGCTCACTGCAACCTTAAACTCCTAGGCTCAAGTGATCCTCCTGCCTCAGCCTCCCCAGTACTACAGGCACGTGCCACCACACCTGGCTAAGTTTTAAAAATTTTTTTAGTGAAGGTAACCATGGTAGCTCATGCCTGTAATCCTAGGACTTGGGAAGCCAAGGCAAGAGGATCTCTTGAGCACAGGTGTTCAAGACCAGCCTAAGGAAAACTGAGACCCTGTCTCTACAAAAAATAGTATTTTTTGTTTTTGTTGTTGTTAGAGACAGAGTCTTGTCCTGTCACCCAGGCTAGCTTCAAACTGCTGGCCTCAAAGGGATCCTCCCTCCTTTGCCTCCCAAAGTGCTGGGATTACAGTATGAGCCCCCACCCCTATCCTTAGTATCAAGAAGTATTAACTAGAACAGAGGTTTACAGCAATGAGCGCTTGGCTAGTAACAAATAAATAGAACTTGGGTGAATTCAGAAATGGCAGAAAAAGAACCCGCCCTTGTGCTGAGAGACAGCACCTCAACCTCACTCAAGCCCGAAATCCAGCCCAGCGCAGCTGTGATTCACTAAAGGGAAGAGAAGTTGTTGTGGTGCTCTGTGGCAAGTCTTCCTGGGAATCTGCCGCCTGGGATGTCAGGGAAAGCTGTTCTCCGGGAGCTGGCAAGACGCTAAAGGCGCTCTGCTGTGTAACAACACTGGCGGCGGAGGGGCCTGGGGCTGGGCCAGGTTGCTGCTGTGGCTGGTGCTGCTGGTTGTGGCTACTATGGGATCTGGATGCCGGAGATCTGCCCAGTGAGCCCAGTGGAATCAGAAAACAATAAACTCTTCTCCTTCTGCAGTGTCTCTCCAACCCCCTCTGCTGACAACATTTCAGCACTAGCTAGCACAGGAAAAAAAATTTTTTTTTTTTAAATTCAGGTCCATTTTCACAGAGGAGTCCAAAAGGGTGAATTTGGAGTTGAGAGTTTTGCACATTCCCTAAGATAATTATGCTCTTTGGGGGAGAGACTGAGATTTAGAAGCCACAAAGCCACTAAATAGGTGTTAAACACCAATTATGTGTATGTTTAGGTTTGAATCTAAAGGAAATTTGGCACCCTAGGTCATTTTTGAGTGGTAGTGTGATATAATGAGAGCAATCCCACCACCTGAGGATCCTTTTCAGATACTTAAAATCTCGTGTAGGAAAGTTTGCTACTTCTCTGCTTATTGAAGAAAGTAAATGTAAAATTGCTTCAGTGTACCATTTTATATTTATTGGTAAAAATAAGTAAGAGGATGAATCCTGCTGCTGGTCTGGTGTTAGATACAGACGTGTGAAAATATTGTGGTATCACTAGTTTATTGCAGGTCAGTCTTTCTAGAGGAAAATAATAAAACAAGAGCCTTAAAATAATCTCATTTTTTATTCAGTAATTTAAAACTTCTGATGTACACATATTACTAAGTCAATAATTTTAAAAAGATCTACTTATGCAATAGGATTAATGGTAGTATTAATTTTTTTAATTTTTTACTTATCTTTTTTATTCTCAGTGTGTCTTCACTTGGAAGAGAGAGAGAATATTTTATTATTATGTTTTTTTAGAGACAGAGTCTCACTTTGTCACCCTCTGTAGAGTGCTGTAGCGTCGCAGCTCACAGCAACCTCAAACTCTTGGGCTCCAGCCATTCTCTTGCCTCAGCCTCCCAAGTAGCTGGGACTTCAGGTGCCCACCACAACACTTGGCTATTTTTTTTTTGCTATTTTTTTTTTTTTTTTGTAGAGACAGAGTCTCACTTTATTGCCCTCTGTAGAGTGCCGTGGCCTCACACAGCTCACAGCAACCTCCAACTCCCGGGCTTAAGTGATTCTCTTGACTCAGCCTCCCAAGTAGCTGGGACTACAGGCGCCCGCCACAACGCCCGGCTATTTTTTGGTTGCAGTTCAGCCGGGGCCAGGTTTGAACCCACCACCCTCGGTATATGGGGCCAGCGCCTTACTGACTGAGCCACAGGCGCCGCCCAACACTTGGCTATTTTTAGAGACAAGGTCTCATTCTGGCTCAGGCTCTCTCCAACTCATTATCTCAGGTGATCCACCCACCTCAGCCTCCCAGAGTGCTCGGATTACAGGCATGAGCCACTGCACCTAGTTGAGAGAACATTATTAATTATTAAAGTAAAAGCCCATGGTTACATAAGTGAAGAATATCGACATGACAGACCATTATGCCTCTGGGTTTAAAATTATAAATATGACAACTACATAGAAACATGAGGATGAAATTATGCAAAATGAAGAAAATAGCAAAAAATGTTTAAATACCACGATTATACCTGTGGGGGGAAACCTTATACACAGGCTAAACAAAACACTAAAAAACAATGAATTGTACACTTTCTTTTTTTTTTTTTTTTGTAGAGGCAGAGTCTCACTTTACTGCCCTCGGTAGAGTGCCGTGGCCTCACACAGCTCACAGCAACCTCCAACTCCTGGGCTTAGGCGACTCTCTTGCCTCAGCCTCCCAAGTAGCTGGGACTACAGGCTCCCGCCACAACACCCGGCTATTTTTTTGGTTGCAGTTTGGCCGGGGCTGGGTTCGAACCCACCACCCTCGGCATATGGGGCCGGCGCCCTACTCACTGAGCCACAGGTGCCGCCCGAATTGTACACTTTCACTTGGCGGATTTTGTGGTATGTGAATTATATCTCAAACTTTGAAAAAAGATTACATGAGGAGGCCTCGGAGATATGTAAACCGTATCTGTGGTAAGGTAAGGAGATGTTTTTGCGTATGTATCCTCCATAGTTGTTTAAACCTGAATGTTTTGTTTTGTTTTTGTTTTTGATTTGAGACAGAGTCTCAAGCTGTCACCCTGGGTAGAGTGCCACGGCATCACAGCTCACGGCAACCTCCAACTTGGTCGCAAGTGGTCCTCTTGCCTCAGTTTTTCTATTTTTAGTAGAGACAAGGTCAGGCTGGTCTCGAATTCATGACCTCAAGCAATCTACCCACCTTGGCCTCCCAGAGTTCTAGGATTATAGGCGTGAGCCACTTGTGCCTGGCCTAAACCTGAATTTTTTTTAAGTTAAAAGTTTGATTCTGCAGTTTCTGACTACTTTTTTTTTTCGTAGTGGTCAAAGATGTTGTCCTCACCCAACAGTCGTTGGTGGGATCACTCTGAGCTTGAGGGGTCTTTTACTCCCATGAGTAAGAAGTCAGGCTGCACACACTGACCCAGATCCCAGCTGGTGGGAAATGTTCCCTGAGCCTGATCTGGGCACTGGGAAGGGAGATGGCACTTCAGACCTCTAATGAGAGTTAATTTCCTTCGTAGCTCTGTCATTCAGGTACAGTAATACTCCCAGAATCCACACACGTCAGAGCTTCAGCCGCCACACTGAGAGAACTCAGCACTTAGCTCCGAGCCCCTCACAGGGCCCAAACTCATGAGTGCACCCACACGTACACATGAAGAGGGGTGAGTCCGGTGCTCAGGCTCCTGAGCTGTCCTCTGGAGACTGGGACACCTTTTGCTAGATTACACTGTTTTCCACAAGAACTCCAAGGGTTATGTCTGCACAGTCTGAGACCTTACAATTTGTCTGTCTGCATTGACCCTGCTCACCTGCCGAGGAGGACAGGAGATATGAGGCAATAAACACCAGGAGCTGGGAATTCCTCTGAGGAAAGCTATTCCACAGTTGAGTGTTTACAGACAACACCTTTCTCTTTCCTGCAGGCCCTTGGGCCAGTGTGAGCTATTTGAAAGGTCTCCAGAGGCACTCCTGGGTAAATGAATGAATTGCCCTATTCCCAACCTTACAAGATTTCCACCTTCCTCAAAACATCTGTTTTCTCTCTTTCAGAGCCTGGGACCCACTAGTAGAGTGGTCTAATTATTTATTATTATTATTATTTATTTTTATTTTTATTTTTGCAGTTTTTGGCCAGGGCTGGGCTTGAACCCGCCACCCCCAATGTATGGGGCTGGCACCCTACTCCTTGAGCCACAGGCACTGCCCAGTAGGGTGGTCTTATGTACCAATTTTCCTGCAATTCTGCTGTCCACACCTACTGTCTTGGTGTAATTATAATAGTGTCTTGATTTGTATGACAAATTATAGGCCATCCAACCCATTAGTTATATCTTTGTTTCCAGTTAAACCTACTCTCTAGTGATTAGGAAGGCTCATTATGTGCCTCTAAGCCACAGACAGGCTTGGAGAAGGATGCTCAGGGGACCCCCCCACCAGGCTTGTAGAAATAACATCTGAGAGTGCCTGCAGGGATGTGAGGGAGGGTGTAGGGGGAGGCAGAGAAGAGGTCCTGCCTTGGGAAGAAAAGCTGGAGCCTACTTCCAGGAACGGTCTCTATATCAGAGTCCCTTAACCCCCAAGGGGGTTGTCATGATTACTAATAAACATCTACGGGGAAGGCAGGGAGCAGGTTACAAAGTCAAAACAGCTAAGTTCCCTGGCCTCAAGAAACTTCCACTTTAGTTAAGGAGGCATAAAAGATAAACAACAGTGCGTATCTATGCTGGCATAATTTATTGAATTGTCTGTTCATTCAACTGACATGCATTGCAATATCCCAGCCTAGGCGCCAGGGGGCGAACAGTCTAGTTCAGTGCATGCTAGAGGGGGTAAATGTTTTAAACTGCAGTCGTGGTGGGCTCAGTGGGTCTGATTCCGACTGCTTCAAAGTGCTGTTGCGAATCCTCTTCATTTGTTTTCACATAAAAATAAACAGCAGGGCGGTGCCTGTGGCTCAAAGGGGAAGGGCACTAGTCCCATAAGCCGGAGGTGGCGGGTTCAAACCCAGCCCTGGCCAAAACCCACAAAAAAAACAAAAGAAAAAAAAGAATAAATAGCATTCACCTTGCCTTTCTGTCCTGGAGAGGAATGAGTCCTTGCTGGTTTGCAATGGGAACTGGCTTTGGGAAAGTGGTGTGGGAGGGAGTTAGCGTAGGAGTAGGGCTGGAATGTGGAATTCATTTCTACCAAAGAAGACAAGCTGAAGACTGAGGGAGCTTACCTTGTAAACTCCTTAAAGGGGACTTCCCACCTATGGCGCTCTGAAGTCCAACGTGCTGGGTACGTAGTAATAATATTTGAGTAAAAGAATGAATGAAAGATAGCCCCCACAATCCCAAACTATTCCCTAAGTAATCCTGCTGCCAACTGTGAGATTTAGGAAATGAGGGTGTTGGGGATGGGGAGCAGGTGCTGGCCTAGCTGCTAAGACATTTCAAGGTCTCCCCGGGCATTCAAGCCTGCTGGAGAAGGAACCACAACCTTGGCCACAGAAGGTGATGCTGGAAGTGGCGTCTGTGGCCACTTAGAGGCTGAGGCCACAATTTAGTTCTAACTCTTGAGTTCTTGGCAAAGGAAGCAGTCATTGTTCTGAGCAAGACAGAGCTGAGGCCTTCTCCTGAGACGTCCACCTTCTGTGGAAGGCAGAACTTAATTAGAGAGGATACCACCGTAATAAAAAGAAGGTCTACTCTAAGCGGCTTAGATGGAATTACAATGAGCCTTTGTTCAGCTTAAAATGCTGGTTAATGAGCTTCCTGGGCTGAACCAGTAAGTGGATAAAATTCAAAGACCAGAGTTACTCCTTTGGGAGTGGCCTTTCTCCAGAGAGCAGACTTAGGTTATAAATTTGTACCACTGGGTCTAGGGGACCTCTTAGGGTCCCCTGTTTGAGGACTTCCTGACCTTCTGTGCTGTTTCTCACAGACTCCTCTCCACATTCCACCTACTTCTGTCCCCCGCCAGTGACTGTCCAGCCTCACACTTGGTAGAGAGAGCCTGTGTCACTCAGAATGACCTCCGGCATCCTCTGACTTTCCTTCCCTGCTCCCTTACCCTCTCTTCTCTGCCAAGATCAATGCCTCCCCCGGACCCTTGGTCTCTTTCTCCCTCTCCTCTAGAGGGGTGGGGCCCATCTCAGTCCCTCCTTTCCACTTGCTTCTTTCATCGCCACCTCCACCTGACCACACTGTCCCCTCCTGTTACTGTCCTCTTGCTTTTCAATTCCAAATTGAAATTTTTCTACTTAAAAGATATTACTTATTTATTGGAAAAGTTTAAAAAATCCAAAAGGTATAAAATGGAAAAAAAATCATATACTATTCCACTACCATGAGATAACCACTCAACACTCAATGTTTCAATTCATTGTTAACAATTGTTTTAATGCCTAAATTCTTGCGTGCAGGTGTATGTGTATATCCATGGGTGTGTGCGTAGCCTCATAAAACACGTGGCATGCTGCATATACTATTTTGTAATATAATTTCTCATTTAATAGGTCATATACTGTTTCTCAAACATATAATGTGGTGAGTGCATAGTGCCATCTCAAAATGGTTGCATTGAACTAATTTTTATCAGACATTTAATGTTTTCTATTTTGCGCCATCATCTTTTTTTTTTTTTTTTATTGTTGGGGATTCATTGAGGGTACAATAAGCCAGGTTACACTGATTGCAATTGTTAGGTAAAGTCCCTCTTGCAATCATGTCTTGCCCCCATAAAGTGTGACACACACCAAGGCCCCACCCCCCTCCCTCCGTCCCTCTTTCTGCTTCCCCCCCCCATAATCTTAATTGTCATTAATTGTTCTCATATCAAAATTGAGTACATAGGATTCATACTTCTCCATTCTTGTGATGCTTTACTAAGAATATTGTCTTCCACTTCCATCCAGGTTAATACGAAGGATGTAAAGTCTCCATTTTTCTTAATGGCTGAATAGTATTCCATGGTATACATACACCACAGCTTGTTAATCCATTCCTGGGTTGGTGGGCATTTAGGCTATTTCCACATTTTGGCGATTGTAAATTGAGCTGCAATAAACAGTCTAGTACAAGTGTCCTTATGATAAAAGGATTTTTTCCTTCTGGGTAGATGCCCAGTAATGGGATTGCAGGATCAAATGGGAGGTCTAGCTTGAGTGCTTTGAGGTTTCTCTGCACCATCATCTATTAATAGAAATCTGATCAGAGTGATCTCAGCATTCTGGGAGACTGAGGCTTGGGAGGATCACTTGAGGCCAGGAATTCAAGACCAGCCTGGGCAACATAATGAGACCTTGTCTCTACAAAAGACAGAAAAGTTACCCACAGGCATTGTGGTGCCCCCCTGTGGTCTCATCTATTCAGGAGGTCAAGGCAGGAGGATCACTTAAGCCCAGGAGTTGGAGGCTGCAGTGAGCTATGATGATGCCACTGCACTCTGGACTGGGCAACAGAGACCTCCATCTCTTAAAAATAAATAAAGGCAGAGGGTGGCGCCTGTGGCTCAAGGAGTAGGGCGCCAGTCCCATATGCCGGAGGTGGTGGGTTCAAACCCAGCCCCGGCCAAAAAAATAAATAAATAAAGGCAGAAAACTTTTATTATTTATTAGAATATGTGAATTTTTTTTCTTTTCTTTTTTCTTTTTTTAGAGACAGAGTCTCACTTCATTTCGTCTGTAGAGTGCCATGGCACAATAGCTCACAGCAACCTCCAACTCCTGGGCTTAAGCGATTCTCTTGCCTCAGCCTCCCATGTAACTGGGACTACGGGTGTCCACCACGATGCGTGGCTATTCTTTGTTGCAGTTTGTCCAGGGCCAGGTTTGAACACGCCACTCTTGGTATATGGGGCCTGCGCCCTACTCACTGAGCCACAGGTGCTGCCCAGAAATTATTTTTTAAAAATAGTTGCTAATGTAGCCAGGCGTTGTGGTGGGTGCCTGTAGTCCCAGCTACTCAGGAGGCTGAGGCAAGAGAATCGCTTAAGCCCAGGAGTTGGAGGTTGCTGTGAGCTGTGTGAGGCCACGGCACTCTACCGAGGGCCATAAAGCGAGACTCTGTCTCTACAAAAAAAAAAAAAGAAAGTTGCTAATGTACTTTTATTCCTATTTTCTCACTCCCTAGTACTTTTTTTTCAACCTCATATATCAGAGCAAATTTTTTCTTATCCCTTGTAATCTGACTTCTGATCTCACTGCTTTCCTAGTCCAAGACTCTCTGTGAGTTATACTTCTCTTCGTCCTTTGATTTATTTTGTTTGGTTAGCCTCTGGAGGATCCCTGCTTCACCTGGCCTGAAGCCCAAAAGTGCTGAAGTTAAACACCCCAGTCTGGGCTCTAGAGCCTTCTCGGCTCCACACTCTTGGCCTCCCCCATGGGCTTGAGCTTCTGGACTATTGGGGCAAATTTTAATGCACCTCCTATCTGGACAGATGAATGAATGCTAAGGCTGTCACCTCTCCTTTCTGTCCCTGGCTTGTCCCCCACCATCAGTTTCCTTGCTGGGGCTACATGGTCCACCATCTGTCTTTTCTGCCCCGCTTCCGTGCCCTGGTCTCTGGGCTGGTTCCCAAGTTTTCATCTCTAGCCGGGGACTCAATCCTGAGATCTGGACTATTTCCATGTCTGCTAAACATCTCCTTTGGGATGTCTGGCCACCTCATTAATTCCTGCCAACATCTCTGATGTCAAATTCAGCATCTCCCTCTTCCTCCAACCCCCTCTTCCTTATTTCTCTGCTTTCATTTCTGGCAGAAATGCCTGTGACACCTTCCACTTCCTTTTCCCTCCTTTTTTTTGAGACAGAGTCTCACTTCATCGCCCTTGGTAGAGTGCTATGGCGTCACAGCTCACAGCAATCTCCAACTCCTGGGCTTAGACGATTCTCTTGCCTCAGCCTTCTGAGTAGCTGGGACTACAGGTGCCAGCCACAATGCCTGGCTATTTTTTGTTGCAGTTTGGCTGGGGCTGGGTTCGAACTTGCCACCCTCAGTATAAGGGGCTGGCGCCCTACCCACTGAGCCACAGGTGCCACTCTTCCTTTTTCCTCTTGTTCACTACCACTAACTGTCCACCAAGTCCTGTTGCAGAACATCTTCCTGGTAGGTTTCTCAATCTCCCTCCTTCTTGCCAGCCTCCCAGCCACTCTTATTCCTCTGGACAAATTACATCACCTGTTCCCTACTGGTCTCCATCCTCTCCTCCCTCCCCACTCCAATTCATCCCTCATTTTCTTTTTTCTTTTGAGGCAGAGTCTCACTATGTCACCCTGGGTAGAGTGCTGTGGTGTCATAGCTCACGGCAACCTCAAACTCTCAGGTGCAGGCAGTCCTCTTGCCACAGCCTTCTGAGTAGCTGGACTACAGGTGACCACAATGACACCCAGCTAGTGTTTTTTCTATTTTTAGTATAGACAGAGTCTCAGAGTCTTGTTCCTGCTCAGGCTGGTCTTGAATTCTGGAGCTCAAGCAATCTACTTACCTTGTCCTCCCAGACTGCTAGGGTTACTGGCCATCTCATTTATCAGCTTCAAATGTTTCAGTAGTTGCTCACCAACTACAGAATATCAACCTCAACCTCTTCAGTCTGTCTTTGTAAGAATGCTTCGATTTGGGTGGCGCCTGTGGCTCAGTGGGCAAGGCGCCGGCCCCATATACCAAAGGTGGCAGGTTCGAACCCGGCCTGGCCAAACTGCAACAAAAAATAGCCAGGCATTGTGGCTGATGCCTGTAGTCCCAGCTACTCAGGAGGCTGAGGCAAGAGAATCACCTAAGCCCAGGAGTTGGAGGTTGCTGTGAGCTGTGACGCCACAGCACTCTACCAAGGGCAATAAAGTGAGACTGTCTAAAAAAAAAAAATTGCTTCAGATTTTAGGCCCAATCTTCCCTCTTAGCCTTCCTCAGCTTCTACCACAGCCCAGGAAAGACTTATGCTAATGGATGAAAAATCACAGCTAGATTGGGGGAACAAATTCCAGTGTTCCGCAGCAACACAGGGTAAATATGGTCACCTATAGTTTATCGCATATCTTCAAAAGAACTAAAAGAGGGGATTTGAATTTTCACAGCACGAAGAAATGACAAGTGATCGAGGCAATGCTAATTACCCTGATTTGATCATTGCACATTGTATACAAGTATTGAAATATTTCTTTGAATCCCATAAATATGTCAAATTATTATGTCAACTAAAGATGAAAGGGGAGAAGAGATTTCTATATAGAAGGGGTTGACAGGCTACAATCTAACCCTAAGGAGATGATACAAGTGCCAAGAAAAGATGCTGTTTTTACTTAGATTTCATACTTATCAAAGATGACTCTGGAGAATGCCGGTGACAGTTATAAAACGACCACGTGGCGATGCCAACCAAACAACGTAAGTGTGGCTGTTTCCATTTCATAAATGACAAACTGGGAGTTAAAGAGGTTGAGTGACCTGTCCAAGGTCACCCCGTTGGCACAGAATGGAGCTGGACCTTGAGGCTGGTCCTTGTGACAACAAAGGTCATGCTTTATAGCATTACTACAGCACAGCTTACATGTCTGCACAATGTCTCCTCTGTAGGAGTGTGGTTTGGACTTTCTATGTAAATGGATTCCTATATATATATTTGTTGTTTTTGCACGTGTCATTGTTGTTTAGCTGGCCCAGGCTGCATTTGAACCTGCCAGCCTTGGTGTATGTGGCTGGCGCTGAGCCAGGAATCCAATAAATATTATTTGAATAGATGAATAAATGAATATCAACTAAGCAAAAGAGGCAAAGCTACCATAGTAGCATTTTCCTTTTTGTACTCAGATATTATCCCCAGAAAATTCTTTATCATAATATCTCTAGAAACTCTCATGGTCCCTTAGGTATGTAAACAAATATTGTGTGTGGATACACACTGGTGTAAATGTATGTGTGTGTGCTCTGGCTACTTGCTACCTGGATAGAGTAGGTATAATGATACCTATCCACAGCTGCTAAATTAGGAGGGCAGGGTTTTTTGGTTTTTGTTTTGAGATAAGATCTAGCTCTGTTGTTTGGGCTAGAGTGCGGTGGTGTCATCAGGGTTCACGGCAATTTCAAATTCCTGGGTTCAAGTGATCCTCCTGCTTCAGCCTCCCCAGTGGCTGGGACTGTAGGTGTGCGCCACCACACCTGGCTAATTTTTCTATTTTTTGTACAGACGGTGTCTCACTCTTGGCTCGGGCTGGTCTTGAACTCCTGGTGTCAAGGGATCTTCCTGCCTCAGCCTCCCGAAGTACTGGGATTACAGGAGTGAGCCAACCCAGCAAGCCAGAAGGCAGTATTATTTTAATAGACTACTAACTGACTTCTTTTTTAGCAGTTAAAATTCCATAACTGTATGTTTGCTCCTTTACATTTAATCTTGATCAACCTTGTCTTATGTAGTTAAATACTGAATTTAGTCTTTTATGATAACATGTGTGCCGACAGGTAAATAACCCTTGCAATGTTAAGATCTTTTTTTTTTTTTTTGACACAGAGTCTCAATCTGTCACCCTGGGTAGAGCGGTGCTGTGCTGTCATAGATCACAGCAACTTCAACCTCTTGGGCTCAAGCGATCTTCTTGCCTCGGCCTTCTGAGTAGCTTGGACTACAGCTAATGTGTGCCATTATGCCCTGCTAGTTCTTCTATTTTTTGTAGAGATGGGGTCTCACTCTTGCTTAGGCTGGTCTTGAACGCCTGAGTTCAGTCCACCACTCTCAGCCTCCCAGAGTGTTAGGATTACAGGTGAGAGCCACTGCACCCGGCCCCAGTGTTAAGATCTCGATAGGGGACCCTGAAGACATCCAGTCCACTTGCTCTTAGGATTCCTGATTTCACTCTTTCCCTCATCCCTCATCTTTCCAATAGTCAGGTTTCTTTTTCTTTTTTTTTTTTTTTTTGTAGAGACAGAGTCTCACTTTATGGCCCTCGGTAGAGTGCCGTGGCTTCACACAGCTCACAGCAACCTCCAACTCCTGGGCTTAAGCGCTTCTCTTGCCTCAGCCTCCCAAGCAGCTGGGACTACAGGTGCCCGCCACAATGCCCGGCTATTTTTTGGTTGCAGTTTGGCCGGGGCCGGGTTTGAACCCGTCACCCTCGGCATATGGGGCCCGCGCCCTACCGACTGAGCCACAGGCGCCGCCCTCTTTTTTTTTTTAACATCTCTTCTTTGAAGATGACCTCACCTTCAGAGGATATCTATTACATGTCAGCAGCTTCTTTACAGATCAACCAAATTAGACCAAATTTTGAATGCAGCTCCACAAGGGTGATGGGTTAGCACAGAGGAGAGAAGAGGCATGATTTCTTTGCAGGCTGGGTTCCCTGGGAAGCAGACCTCATGATGGAGTTTGGCATATAGGATGTTTATAAACAAGTTCCCTGAGACCACCGCCTGCGGGAGAGAGGAGGCAGAGCCGGAGTGGGCACTGGGAAAGCCTCAGTCAACCCACAGGGGTATCTGTAGCTGGAATGCTCTTCAGAGTTGCCCTGATTTGGGCTGAGATGGCGAATCTCCATATCTGAGCTTAGAGCCAATGTGCAAAGGAGCACGCTCTCAGCCGGGGCCCAGTCTTTGTCATCTATTTGGGGGGGAAAAAATTGAGCTTCCCTTGGAGCTTATTTATGAAACAAAGTCACAGAGATATCATGAGCGACTGTCCCTAGGAATCATTATAACCTAATGGATGTAACTGGAGCTAGGTCACCAAGTAATCTCACTGTATCAGAGGCATACCCACTATACTCCTAACAGTTGAGACAAGTCTTTCCTTTAGGGGGATTCTGGCAGACATCACTGTGCTCACCACATAATCCTGGTTTTATTTTTATTATTTTTTTTTGTAGAGACAGAGTCTCACTTTATGGACCTCGGTAGAGTGCCGTGGCCTCACACAGCTCACAGCAACCTCCAACTCCTGGGCTTAAGCGATTCTCTTGCCTCAGCCTCCGGAGTAGCTGGGACTACAGGCGCCCGCCACAACAGCCGGCTATTTTTTGGTTGCAGTTTGGCCGGGGGGCGGGTTTGAATCCACCACCCTCGGTATATGGGGCCGGCGCCTTACTGACTGAGCCACAAGCACCGCCCATAATCCTGGTTTTATAAATTTTTGTTAAAGCAGCTAAGTCATGTCACTAACATTTTTTTGAGACAAAGTCTCACTATATCGCCCTTGGTAGAGTGCTGTGGCATCATAGCTCACAGCAACCTCAAACTCCTGGGCTTAAGTGATTCTCTTGCCCTAGCCTCCCAAGTAGCTGAGACTGCAGGCACCTGCCACAGCGCCCGGCTATTTTTTTGTTGCCATTGACATTGTTGTTTAGCTGGCCTCGGCCGGGTTCGAACCCACCAGCCTCAGTGTATGTGGCTGGCCCCGTAACCGCTGTGCTACCAGCGCTAAGCCTCATGTCACTAACGTAAGGACTCACATATCATTGGCTTATGATGAGGCTTCATTAAACCTCTTTTTCTCATATGAAGAAACTTTTTTTCAAGGTTTCTACAGAAGAACGGAGCCTGGACTCTCCCCGGTCAAAGGTTCCGAAAGCCAAAGCTAGCTGTGACACTGAGTTCCTTAAATCAAAATCAAATTTTTCTTTGTAAACTGTACATGGTTCTCCCCTTGTTGACTTCAAGCTCCTTAAAAGTAAAACTCCAGGGCGGCGCCTGTGGCTCAAAGAGTAGGGCGCTGGTTCCATATTCCAGAGGTGGTGGGTTCAAACCCAACCTCGGCCAAAAACCAAAAAAAAAGAAACTAAGTAAAACTCCATTAACTTAAGAATGTTATTAGGCGATTACTTGGAGCCTTTGAAGGGGGAATTTCACTGGGTCATTTTTTTTTTTTTGAAGGAAAAATAAATTTCACTCACTGAATGGGATTAGGATTAATTTTCTTTTACCCGCTCCGACGGAGTCCCGTGACCACCTGAATTAAAGTGAAATCGTGTTTTCAATTTATTCCTGTGTGTTTTAGACAGGAATCTTGGCTGATGAAGGGGTGAGCTGCCTGGCAGGCCCTCCATTTATCTGTCTTCTTGGAAGCAGAAAGAAGTCTGAAAGAAGGAGGATTGGAGCCAAGCCAAACACGGTCAAGCAGCCTCAATACAAAGGACTCCAAGGAGAAAATGAATGAGACAGGAACCTGAGGCCCAGGAAGAGAGAAGGCCAAGGAATCTGTGCCCTTCAGACACCTGCGCCAGGGGAGGGAGGTTCCCCACTGCCTCATTTCCTCTACCCTGCACTTCAGTTTTGAGACCCACACAAGAATCTCTTTAAAAAACGCTTTTGTTAAATTTAAACCCTAAAAATTGCCCTGCTCTGCCTTTTCCTCCTAGCCCTTAGGTCTTCCGTCTCCCCTTCCTCTTCTAAACAATAGAAACATAGAGACAAAGACTTAGAGACCCAGCCTTCCAGGCGGAGACTTCCCGGTAAGCTACAAGATGTGGGCGAATCCACTTGGACTTTGATAAGATCATTCTTTGTCTGCAACCTTGATTGGTAGAGAGGAGAGGGGAACCTGGCTCTGATTGGAAGGAGCTGGAGATGGGCGGAGACAGTGGTATAAGCTCCTATTGGCGGAGAGAAGCAGGAATCAGGCTCTGATTGGCTGGGAGCTCTTAAACCATGTTAATCTCTGCCCTTCTGTTTGAGAATTCCCTTGCCTTTTCCAGGCATGGTTTCTCCATTCCCCACCCCTCCAGCATGGTGTTCACTTTGTAAGCTGCCTGGGGGCCATCCATTCTCTACCCAGAGAGTCCCTGCTGAGCCTTATCCTGTTATGGCATCAGTGCTCCCCAGGTCGGGGAAGAGGGGAGACTCTTTGGGTTCATTAACATCAGGAATTCCGGCTGCAGGACACCAGCCTTGTTCAAGGGTGAGGGGCCAGCAGTCCTGAGTGATCAGCAGCAGCCTGCCCCAGGCATCTCGGTGAACACAGAAAAGATGCCATGATTTAAAATGGCATGTCATTAATTCCCTTGGCAATTTATTAGAAAATACGAAAAAGAAAGCACATTACTTCCTCATCACTGTCTGTAGATTTAAGAAATGTTGCCAAGGAAACCACTGTCCAATGCCTGGTTTGAGGCAAGCAGGAAGGCACCAGGAATTGAAGACAGGCTTCTGACTTGTCTATTTGTCCTTGTTGGAATAACAACAACAACAATTATTTTCATTTTTACCATAGCGTTCCACCAAAGAACTAAAAACACTATAGAAAAGTGGTGTAGGGAAAACAACAATACCATTAGGAATCAGGCCTGGAGCTTTCCCTCTCTCTGCTTTCTGCCCTCTTCTTTCTTATCTCTTCTCCCTCCACTCTCTTTCCTCTCTCTAACATAAAATACACTGTTTACAACCAAAAAATAAAAAAAATTAGACCTAGAGAAGTTAAGAACAAGGACGGACAAAGAAGGACCTATATCCCATAAACAGCTGCAGAAATAACAGCCGCTGCTGACTGCACTTTCCACTCTGGTAGCTGAGACAACAGTCAGCACGTGAGGTCACAGAAGGGTTGCTGAGGAAGGGTCCCAGGAGATCCACCCCTGGGAACTGCTGGAGAAGGGAATAGGCACAGGGCAAAGGCCTGTTGATAACCAGTAGCTCCCTTCTCTCCTTTCCATTTGTGTTTACTGTTATGTAAATGATTTATCCCTTGAGTGTTTATGCCCTGCCAGGCAAGCTAAAAGACTAGAGTGTGCACGTGCGCGCACACACACACACACACACACACACACACGCACACACTCTCACCAATATGCATGGTTTCTAAAAACCTGCTATCTTTCATTGCTTTTCCCTCTATTCTTTCTTATTTGCTTTCTCCTCTGACAAACCCAGGATACTTTGCAGATATGTAGGCAAACACGACGTTTAGAACCTACTTTTTCTTCCTAAGGTGGCCAAGGAGAGCTCCAGGGAGGTCACTTTTGTTCTGAACAAGGAGCCTTGCCTCATGCACACACAAGGCCGAGGCCCCCAGCCACCGCCTCACTGCTGCCCTGCCCTGCCCTTCCTTCCCTGCAGCAAATTTATCATCCTACCCAGAAAGGAAGAGATCAGATGGATTTTGGCCACAGCTAATGCTAATGCACATCTATTTATGAGCAATGATTTTTAACAAAAAAAATGGGGTTTGCAGTTCCTGAGAGAAGGTCAGACCCAGACCAAGCCTCCCATCAAGAGGAGCTGGTCTCACTGAGCGGAAACAACAGGGCGGAGGACTAATAGCTGTTGATGAGAAGCAGAGGCACTTGGGAAGCTAAGCCAAAGAATGCACCAAACCGAAAAGCCATCTTTTCTCACAATGAATTATTGAGCGTTGGCTAGCTGCAGCCAGCGATCTCATATCTGGAACAAGGCCTGAATACAAATAACATGACCTGAGAGCTAACACTAACTGGGTATTATATGCTAAATCTCACATTTCGTGTTTTTAGCTGGTGCTATCTGAAAACCAGGAGTAAAACACACAGTTCCATGAATTTGGACCACTGAGAGTGACCAACATCTTACAAGAAAAACAGCACACAGGACTATATTTGGACGATTTTTGATTTCAGGTAGAGTACTCATTTTTTTTTTTTGCAGTTTTTGGCCAGGGCTGGGTTTGAACCTGCCACCTCCGGTATATGGGGCCAGCACCCTATTCCTTTGAGCCACAGGTGCTGCCCTACAGTACTAATTTTTGTTCATTACATTCTTTTTTTTTTGAGACAGAATCTCAAGGTGTCACCCTGGGTAGAGTGCCCCATGGCATCATAGCTCCCAGCAATCTCCAATTCTTGGGCTCACATGATCCTCTTGTCTCCGTTTTTCTATTTTTAGTAGAGATGGGGTCTTGCTTTTGCTCAAGCTGATCTCGCACTTGTGAGCTCAAGCAATCCACCCACCTCGGCCTCCCAGATTGTTAGGAGTACAAGCATGAGCCACTGCACCTAGCTTGTTCATTACATTCTAAGCTAGGATTAAATCCTCACTTTTGTGAAAGTTAGAAACAGTTTTAATTCTACAGACTCAGAGTTTTGAGTGCCACAAATGCCAGCATGGTTTTTTTTTTTTTTTTTTGCAGTTTTTGGCCAGGGCCGGGTTTGAACCTGCCACCTCCAGCATATGGGGCTAGCGCCCTACTCCTTGGAGCCACCCTGCCAGCATGTTTTGATTGCATTCTGCCCCTTTGCATGCATATCATGCTGAAGCCATGTTTTCTGTTTACAGACACAAGACATTGGAAAAGTTAGGAAACTCTGGAAGACAGATGCAAGTTGCTCCCTGGAGCTCCTGGTAACCCACCCCCTCTGCTCCTCTGACCCTGACAACCCTCTCTCTCAGTCCTTAGCTATGTGGTACTAATAGGATTGCCAGATTAGCAAACAAAAATATAGGATGTCCGGCAGTGCCTGTGGCTTAGTGAGTAGGGCACTGGCCCCATATACTGAGGATGGTGGGTTCAAACCCGACTGCAGCCAAACTGCAACAAAAAAATAGCAGGGCGTTGTGGCAGGCACCTGTCGTCCCAGGCAAGAGAATCGCCTAAACCCAAGAGCTGGAGGTTGCTGTGAGCTGGATGCCACAGCACTCTACCGAGGGTGACAAAGTGAGACTCTGTCTCTAAAAAAGAAATATATATATATATATATACATATATAGGATACCTTATTAAATTTGAATTTCAGATAAATAACTTTAAGTGTACGTCCATGCAATAACCAGTTCTCTACCCTAGAGAACCGAGCTTCTGCTTCCTATTGTCAGGGTTGGGTGCATATTTTATGCCCTAGATTCCAATTATCTGAGAGGTGACCTGCTTGGGAAGATACCATCTATAAAAATTCCTGATGACTGTTCTGGAGAAAAGAACTCCCCAAAGAATCCATTTTCATCTAGTTCATTATCCTGAGTACCTCAGGCTAAGTCATCAATCCCCCAATCTAATCAACTATGGCTAGGCTTGCAGGACAATGTAATACAAAACACCAAACCTTATTGAGAAGAAACCATCTGTTCCAGGCTCTTCCTTAGATGGGGGCTACAGGCACAGTGGGCACTTCAAAATATATGGCTAGATTAGTACCTTGCACTTCTTATCTCCATGTGCAGCCTCAAGGTACTCCCATCCAACCAATCCAATTATTATAACACCCACCAAATGCAAACATCCAAACTTTTTTCTTAATGATGGAAAGTAGAATACTTTTGGATATTCAAAGAATCAGACTATTTTTAAGTCTGAAGTTATCTTAGAAATTATATCAATGAGGAAATTGAAATCCAAATAGGAGGCTAAACACCCAGTTAATGAGATATCATCCATCAAGATTCCAGTCCTGGGCGGCGCCTGTGGCTCAGTCGGTAGGGCGCTGGCCCCATATACTGAGGGTGGAGGGTTCAAACCTGGCTCTGGCCAAACTGCAACCAAAAAATAGCCAGGCGTTGTGGTGGGCACCTGTAGTCCCAGCTGCTCGGGAGGCTGAGGCAAAAGAATTGTTTAAGCCCAGGAGTTGGAGGTTGCTGTGAGCTGTGTGAGGCCATGGCACTCTACCGAGGGCCATAAAGTGAGACTCTGTCTCTACAAAAAAAAAAAAGACTGAAGATTCCAGTCATAGGAACTGCTTCCCTTTTTCAGCTCTTACTGAAAGACTTGGGGCAGGACCCCCCACTCTGCCCTGAGCGATGACGACCCCAATCAACCGCAAGAGACGGCGCTTGATGCAAACAGCAAGAGGATTTTATTCCAGTATGCTGGGGCTTGACTCGCAACTCTTTTAGGAGCCGAGGAGTCAAGCCCTGAACAGCAGGTTTTACAAGCTTATAAAGGCAAAAACCACAAAGTAGGGAGGGGCAGGAGACATAGCAGGGGCTTTAGGGAGGGGTAGCAGACATAGGGGCTTTTCCAGATAAGAAGAACTCTGGTTCATTACTCATCTGTCTTAAGACAAGATCAGCAGTTAAACATTTGCTTAGCTTTTTTCTTTCAGAACCAGTTACCTGTTATCTGCTTCAGCTCGGGGCTATTTCCTAGGACAGTTACAAAAGGTCACATTCTTATGGTAGGGGGCGAGGGGTGCTGCTACATATCTGGTCTCCCCCCCCCTTTTGGATTTGGTAGTACTTTCCTTCATTACCATCAAACTATCCTATATCCTGAAAGTCTCCTCTCCAGGGATGACCAAACTAATACTCCTATTCCAATAATTTAGTTTTCCCGTTCAAGAAAAAAAAAAAAAAATGGGAAAAGGAAGGGCAGATTACCATTTACAGTCACTTTTGAAACAAGTTCCTATCCAGATTGGCAAGGATTTTTTTCTTCTTTGTTTATAGGTACACATCTGTCAACCCCCAGTCTTGTACTTGCAAAATAAGAACCAGCCATTTATGCGCCGTCATTGTGATGAATGATGTAAGCTGCTTGCACCCCCTAAGTACCTATCTCCTTCCTGACCCTGGATCCAAGGCAATTAAGAAAAGCAATAAAATGACGAAAGCTCACTTTTTATCAATGCATTCTGGCAGAGAGGGAGATCGGGTTGCCCTTCCTGAATATCTATAATTAGATTGGGTTTGGAATTTGGACTGCTGCATTAAGTAGAAAAAAAGCATAATTTTTAAATCACTATCTCAACATTTCAGAAGAAACTAGAAGGATCTAAAAGCAGCAAAAATGGAAATCAAGGTACTTTGAACTAGGGAGATTACTGCAACATTAGCTAGTTGAGTAGTTAGGTCTTACGCAAATGGCGGCTGGTACTTGAAGGTCACCACCATTTTTTTTTTCCTAACCCAGTGAAGCAACAGTGAAAGGGAATTAGATGTTTTGATAGACAGTAGGGATTCCCTTGCCCTTCATGTTATCTTGAGATCCCACAAAGTGACAGTTGAACACATTTTTTAAACTAACGTTATGGAGGTGTAATTTACGTATGCAACTGCATCCATTTAAAGCATATATAACTCTTTGGAAAAGTGAAATTGATCCCATAATTAAGGTACATAATGTTTTCTTCATGTCCAGTCCTGAACATCCAAGGGAGGACCTCATCCTCAGGGAAACGGCTCCGGGGCCCATAATGTTTTCTTCAATCTCAAAAGCTGTCCCAGGACCGTTGTAGCACATCCTCCCGCCATCCTTCACCCCTTTACCCCTCATGGAAATTGATCTGTTTCTGTCACTATGGATTCGTTTGCATTTGCTAAAATTTTATACACATGATCACATGCAGTATGTACTGTTTTGTTTCTGGCTCTGTTCACCCAGCATAATTATTTTGAGACTCATCCACGTCACTTGTGTATTTTCTTGTATTGGTGATGGACATGAGGGTGTTTCTGGTTTTTGGCAGACACGGATAAAGCTGCTGTGAACATTTGTGTAAAAGATTTTGTCCACGGACCTGTTTTCATCTCTCTTAGGTAAGAACCTAGGTGTGGAATTGCTGGGTCATGCAGCAGGTAAATTTATTTAACTTTATATGAAACTGACAAACTTTTCCGAGTGGTAGCACCATTCATATTCCCAGCTAGTTGTGTATGAGAATTTGATGGTTCCGCATCCTTGCCAACACTTGATAGTGTCAGTGTGTTTGTGGGGTAAAATATATGTGACAAAATTTGCCATTTTAACCACTTTTTAAGTGTACAATTCAGTGGCCTAAGTACATTCAATGTTGTGCAACCATCACCACCATCCACTTCCAAAACTTTTACTTGAGACAGAGTTTTATTTTGTCACCCTTGGTAGAGTGCTGTGGTGTCATAGCTCACAGCAACCTCAAACTCTGGGGCTTAAGTGATCCTCAGCCTCCTAAGTAGCTGGGACTACAGGCGCCACCACAACATCCGGCTATTTTTTGTTGCAGTTGTCACTGTTGTCCAGCTGGCCTGGGCCAGGCTTGAACCTGCCAGCCTCGGTGTACGTGGCTGGTGCTGTAACCACTGTGCTACGGCCACCGAGCCAATTTTACAAAACTTTTCATCACCCCAAACAGAAACACTGTAACAATGAAGTAATAAATCCCAATTTTCCTGTTCCTCCAGTTTCTGGTACTCTCCAATTTACTTTCCATCTCTTTGAATTTGCCTATTATAGGTATTTCATGGAAGTGGAATACAATAATATTTGTTCTTCTGTATCCGGCTTATTTCTCACAGCATAATACTTCCCATATCCATCCACACTGTAGCATGTATCATTTCATTAATCTCACTTTGGTTCTGATTGCATTTCCCTAATAACCAATGATGCTGAGCATATTTTTGTGTGTCTGTTGGCCTTTGGTTTATCTTCCTGGAAGAAATGTGCATTTAAGCTCTTTGTCCATTTTGAAATAGGGTTATCTTTTTGTCGAGTCATTGTTTTTTCTACACTTGGATATTAAACCCTTATCAGATAATTTGTAAAGGCTTCTTTCCATTCTGTGGGTTGGCTTTTCACTTTTTTGATAATGTTCTTCAATGTACAAATTAAAAAAAAAATCTTGATGATGTCCAATGTTTATTTTGTTGTTGTTATTTGGGCTTTGTTGCATATCTAAGAATCCAATGATAAGTACACAGATTTATTCCTATGTTTTTCTTCTAAGTGCTATGGATTTATCCTATATTTAGGTTGTTGATCCATTTGGGATTAATTTTTGTATGTAGTGTGAGGCAAGGATCCAGCTTCATCCATTCCCATCCAGTGTGTGGGAATCCAGTTGTCTCAGCACCATCTGTTGAACACAATATTCTTTCACTTTTTTATTGAGACAAGAGTCTCACTTTGTCACCATTGGTAGAGTGCTGTCACATCACAGCTCACAGCAACCTCAAACTCTTGGGCTCAAGCGATTCTCTTGCCTCAGCCTCCTAAGTAGCTGGGACTACAGGTTCCCGCCACAATGCCCAGCTATTTTCAGAGACTAGGTCTCACTCTGGCTCAGGCTGGTCTTGAACCTGGGGACTCAGGCAATCCACCCACTTCAGCCTCCTGGAGTGTCAGGATTACAGGCATGATGGCTGGCCCTCTTTTTTCTTTTTTTTTTAGACAATGTCTCATTCTATTGCCCTACGGTTGAGTGCCAGGTGTCATCATAGCTCAGCAACCCCAAACTCTTGGGTTCAAGCAATCTTCATGCCTCAACTTCCCACGTAGCTGGGACTACAGGTTCCCACCACAACATCCAGCTAATTCTTCTATTTTAGTAGAGATGGGGTCTCACTCTTGCTCAGGCTGGTCTCGAACTTCTGAGCTCAGGCAATCCTCCTGCCTAGGCTTCTCCAATGCTAGGATTACAGGCATGAGCCACTGGACACAGGATCCTGTCCCTACTGATTGGACTTGACACCCTCATCAAAAATGAGCTGGCCAAAAATGTGAGTTAATTTCTGGACTTTCTATTCCATGGGTCCATATGTCTATCCTTGTCCCAGTACCACACTGATTTGATTACTGTAGCTATGTAGAAAGTTTTGAAATTGAGAAGTGTGGGTCCTCCGACTTTTTCCTTTTCAAGACTGTTCTGGCTATTTGGATCTGCTTGTTCTGTCATATAAATTTGGCAATTGATTTTTCCATTCTTGCAATGAAATGCTATTGGAATACTGATGGGGAATACATTGAATGTGTTGATTGCTTTGGGTAGTATTAACATCTTAAAATTGTCTTTCTGTATAGAAAAACATGGGCTAGCTTTCCACTTGAAGTTTTCTTTAATTTCTTTCATCAATGTTTTAAAGTTTTCAGTGTACAAGTTTTTCACCTCCTTGGCTAAATTTAATTCTAGGTATTTTTTTCTTTCAGTTCCTATTATAAATGAAACTGCTTTAATTTCCTTTTTGGATTGTTAATTACTGGTGCATAGAAAAAGGTGATTTTTGTGTATTGATCTTGCATCCTGCAAATTGGCTGAATTTGTTTAGAAGCTCTCGTAGCTTTCTTGTGGATTTTTAGGCACTTTCTGTACATAGGAACATGTCATATGTAAATAGTCTAATCTCTTCCTTTCCAATTTTAATGCTGTCTTAATTTGTTTTGTGCTGCTACAACAGAATGCCACAAAGTGGGTAGTTTTCAATGAACAGAAATTTATCGGCCTGTCAGTGCAACTCCACACAAAATAATTAACACCTATTCAGTCCATTTGCCTTGAACTGAAGGGATCTGAGGAGGCCAGCAGCAACAAGCCCTCTGCGGGGAGACACAAGGCTCCCAATGATCCTCACAGGCTTTTATTGAAGTCAGGCAGGAGAAAATACAGTACAGCAGAAAGCTTCAAAGAGAAAGTCAAGGTTACAAAACAAGTTTTTCTTTAACCACATGATTTAAGTCAATACATTCTGTTCACTGCACTTCTGTCTGACCCTTTTCTTATCATTGTTAAATATAACTTAGGGTTAGGACAGTGTGCTGTCTCTACTGAGTATTGCTTTCAGTGTTCAGGGCCAGCAGTGATGCTTGGATTCTGTCCAGATCACTCTGTCCTAGTGCCTAGCACTCCCAACCCTCTGATCTATCCCACATTGGCACATGGTTCTGGAACCTGAGAAGTCTGAGACTGAGGAGCCAGTATCTGGTAAAAGCCTTCTTGCTGTGTCATCCTATGGTGGAAGGGCAAAGAAAGGATAAAAGGGAGAGTGGAGGATTCAAACTTGCAGGCTCAAGCCCTTTTTTACAATTGGCATTAGTCCATTCATCCAGGTGGAGCCATCAAGACCGGAACACCTCCCATTAGGCCCCACCCCCAAAACCCTTGCACTGGAGATTGTTTCCAACATGTTTGTTGGGGGGACACATTCAAACCATAGCGGTTGCCTTTTGTTTTTCCCCTCTGATTTCTCTGGCTAGGACTTCAGTACGGTGTTGAATAGCAATGATGAAAGAAAGGGAGTATCCTCGTCTTGTTCCTGATCTAAGGGTGAAAGCTTCCAGTCGTCCACCATCAAGGAGTTATCTATGGGGTTTTCATAAATATTCTTTATCGCGTTGAGGAGGTTCCATTCTATTCCTAGTTTATTCAGAGTTTTTATCATGAAAAGATGTTAAGTGCCATTTTGGCATCCATTGAGATAATCATGTTAATTTCCCCTCCTTTGTTCTATTAATGTATTACATTGATTTTCTCATGCTGAACTACCCTTGCATTCCTGTAGGGCCACTTTTACAAATTTTAGTCATTTTAGTGGATGTGTACTGGTATCTCATTGTTTTAATTTGCATTGCCTTGACTAATACTCAGCATTTTTTTTTTTTTTTTTTTTTTTTTTTGTGGTTTTTGGCCGGGGCTGGGTTTGAACCCGCCACCTCCGGCATATGGGACCAGCGCCCTACTCCTTGAGCCACAGGTGCTGCCCCATACTCAGCATTTTTTGACTTTTTTTTTTTGGAGACAGTTTCATTATGTCACCTTCACAGCAATCTCAAACTCTTGGGCTTAAGCAATTCTTTTGCCTCAGCCTCCCAAGTAGCTGGGACTACAGGCGCCCGCCACAACGTCCAGCTGTTTTTTGGTTGCTGTTGTTGTTGGTTAGCTGGCCTAGGCCAGGCTCAAACCCACTGAGCTATGGGTGCCAAGCCTCTCCCTCTTTCTAAATAGTATTTTGAAGTATGGGTATTGTTTCTTCTTTACATGATTGATAGAATTTACTGATGAAGCCATCAGGGACTGGAGTTTTCTTTTTTTTTTTTTTTTAATTTGGCCGGGGCTGGGTTTGAACCCGCCACCTCCGGCATATGGGACCGGCGCCCTACCCGCTGAGCCACAGGCGCCGCCCAGGACTGGAGTTTTCTTTGTCAGAAGGTTTTCAATTCAGGGCAATTTGGACTTTCAATTTTGAAAGGCTTCTCTGAAGGCTCTTGCAGAGAAGCTTTCCACTGCTAAAAAAACCCTGTCAGCTACTAACATCACAAGTACTAACTAGAAGTGAAAAGTAATAATTATTAGATAATAATTACTAGAACTTCGGGTGTAAGAAAACATTTCTTTTAAGATTCCTATTCAGTTGTTCTGCAGGTGGCTTAGACAGAATTTTACTTTTATATCTAATAGTGTCTGACACATGATAGGAAAGAATAAGCTCCTTTCCACCCCCATCAGCAGCATGTTGCCTCGATTCTTCATTTTTATTCCCTCTTCACAAATACATTTTCTTCACCAGAGTTTTTTGAGACAGAGTCTCACTATGTCACCCTCAGTAGAGTTCTGTGGCATCACAGCTCACAGCAACCTCAAACTCTCGGGCTCAAGCAATTCTCTTGCCTCAGCCTCCCAAGTAGCTGAGACTACAGGTGCCTGCCACAACACCAGACTATGTTTTGTTGCAGCTGTCACTGTTAGTTAGCTGGCCTGGGCCAGGTTTGAATCCGCCAGCTCAGGTATATGTGGTATATCCTAGCTGCTGAGCTACAGGCGCCAAGCCAGGTGGTAATTTTTTTTTTTTTTTTTGAGACAGAGTCTCACTTTTTAACCCTTGGTAGAGTGCCATGGCATCACAACCTCCAACTCCTTGGGTTTATGCGATTCTCTTGCCTCAGCCTCCCGAGTAGCTGGGACTACAGGTGCCCGCCACAACGCCTGGCAATTTTTTTGTTGCAGTTTGGCCGTGGCTGGGTTTGAACCTGCCACCCTTGGTAAGGCTGGCGCCTTACCCACTGACCCACAGGTGCCACCCTAATTGCTTTTTTTGAGACAGAGTCTCACTACATCACCCTTGGTAGAGTGCCATGGTGTCACAGCTCACAGCAACCTCCAACTCTTGGGCTTAAGCAATTCTCTTGCATCAGCCTCCCAAGTAGCTGGGACTACAGGCACCCACCACAATGCCCAGCCATGTTTGTTGCAATTGTCACTATTGGTTAGCTGGCCTGGGCCAGGTTAAAAAACTGCCAGCTCAGGTGTATGTGGCTGGCACCCTAGCCACTGAGCTACAGGAGCCAAGCCCAGATGGTAGGTAATTCCTTAACCTGGTACATTCCTTGTTCCTAGAGCCCCAGCACCCAGCTCAGTGCTAGGCACACCACAGTCATTCAAATGTTTGTTAAGGTAAAGACAGGGATAAACACTTGCTCAAAGTTCTGTACTGATCTCAGGGTTTAGCTGACTTTTGGAGTAACTCTTTCTCATTTAGGGAGAAGAGATGCCCATAGATTACCACGCTTTTTCTCCCACTAGCTTACACCAGGGGGATTTAACTAGTACTAGAATTCCATTTGGAAATTTAAAACTCACTGTGGTTTTGGGAGTTTGTACCTGAGGCTCGATAAATGTTTATCTTTGAGGTTGCTAAAATAGCAGATGGCACTAGAATTTGTGCCATAAACTCTGGAACCATTCTTACTCTCTTTAAAGTTGAGGCAACATGATAGACTAGAAAGTAAAAATGGACTCAGGAGTTGTGAGACCTGGATTTGAGGGATGTGTTTACTGATCTAAGCTTCAAATGAATTAAAGGTGAAAACACTCCATACGCTGCAAAAAGTAGTCGGCAAGAGTGAGACCAAAGAAACAAACAGAGTGATACAGGTCACGACAGTGGAGAAAGGAAAATTCAGGCTCTCTTTGGATTGGGAGTAAATGACCCAAGGCCAGCTTCAGTGAAACAGGTGAATAGCTAGAGCAGGGGTCCTCAAACTTTTTAAACAGGGGGCCAGTTCACTGTCCCTCAGACCGCTGGAGGGCCGGACTATAGTTAAAAAACAAAACAAAACTATGAACAGATTCCTATGCACACTGCACATATCTTATTTTGAAGTAAAAAAACAAAACGGGGCTTGGTGCCTATGGCTCAAGCAGCTAAGGCGCCAGACACATACACCTGAGCTGGCAGGTTCGAATCCAGCCTGGGCCCACCAAACAATAATGATGGCTGCAACCAAAAAATAGCCAGGCATTATGGCAGGCGCCTGTAGTCCCAGCAACGTGGGAGGCTGAAACAGGAGAATTGCTTGAGCCCAGGAGTTGGAGGTTGCTGTGAGCTGTGATGCCATGGCACTCTACCCAGGGCGACAGCTTGAGGCTCTGTCTCAAAAAAAAAAAACAAAACCCAAAAAACGGGAACAAAAACAGTATTTAAAATGAAGAACAAGTAAAGTTAAATGAACAAACTTACCAGTATTTCAATGGGAACTATGGGCCTGCTTTTGGCTAATGAGATGGTCAATGTCCTGTTTCATATTTGTCACTGCTAGTTGTAACAAGTGATGCAAGTGTGCATCAGTTAGTCTAGATTTGGTTGGAGATTTCAGATGTTTCATTCTAGAAAAAGTCTGTTCATAGACATAAGTGCTGCCAAAGATGGTTACCATTTTGAATGCACGGTTCCTGAGATTAGGATATGTCTCAGAGGGGACAGAGGCATAGAAATTAGGAAGGCTGCTTGACTTGAATGCATCTTTCAGAGAGTCACAATTCTGCAGTTCAGCTAGTTCCATTTAGTAAATCGTATCCACATTTTTAACGTCAATCAAAAATGGGTTACCGAAAAGCTGTATGTCCTGTTCACAGAGATGAAGCTCTTTAAATCTAAACTGGAACTCCTTTTGCAACTTTTCCAGTGAATCCACACATGTTTTGTTTGGGAATGCAACCAATGGCTTTTCTGCTAACAGATTTTGGGTTGTGGGGAGATGGCAGAAATTTTCCTCCTTCACTTGTTTGATGAGGGGCCCTAGGCAGATTACCAGTTTGGGGCCCCCATGCGATAACAATGACTGCTGACAATCTGCATTAACACTGAGCACTTACAATTATCATTACCACTGAGCACTGACTATTTGCATTACCTCTGAGCACTGACAATTTGCATTAGCACTGAGCGCTGACTATTTGTGTTATCACTGTGATGCAACCCCCCAGAATCCACCCCAACCAACTAACCAACTTTAAAAAAAAAAAAAAAAAACACTTGGTGCGGCGCCTGTGGCTCAGTCGGTAAGGTGCCGGCCCCATATACTGAGGGTGGCGGGTTCAAACCCGGCCCCGGCCAAACTGCAACCAAAAAATAGCCGAGCGTTGTGGCGGGCGCCTGTAGTCCCAGCTACTCGGGAAGCTGAGGCAAGAGAATCGCTTAAGCCCAGGAGTTGGAGGTTGCTGTGAGCTGTGTGAGGCCACGGCACTCTACCGAGGGCGATAAGGTGAAACTCTGTCTCTACAAAAAAAAAACAAAACAAAAAAAACAAAAAAAAAACTCCTAACTTGTTCTTACCTTGGTCCTCAGACAGCAGCAGGCTCTGCACAAGCAAGCTGATGACTCCCTTGATCACATCACACCCGAGACTGAGAGGAGGAGTCGAGAGACAGAGAGGAGGAGGGGAGTCGGGGAGTGCAGCGCACATTCCACACATGCGCACTGTGGCCCGGGATGAGTCGGCTGCTAAACAGGACAGGCAGCAGTGGCAAAAACACCCTGTGGGCTGGATAAATGTCCTCAGCGGGCCACATGTGGCCTGCGGGCCGTAGTTTGAGGGTCCCTGAGCTAGAGGATTTGTTCTTTCGCACCTTCCCTCCTTTTCTCACCAACTCCTACCCCTGCCCTCCATCCCTGCCACTCCCATTCCATGTCCTGCTGCCACTCTAGCAAGACCCACGTCCTTCAAATCTCAGATCCTCTCCACATCTAACACACAAATAGGTCAATAAAGTAAACCTCCCAGAGGATTTTGATTATTAAATCTAAAAGAAAGAATTTTTAGAGTAAATTTCAACCACTGTTTTTTTTTTGTTTTTCGTTTTTTTTTTTGGCTGGGGCTGCGTTTGAAGCTGCCACCTCCGGCATATGGGACCGGCGCCCTCAACCACTGTTACATGCAGATGGGGGAAGTACTGTAGAGGCTAAGAAAGCCTTTACTTAAGGACCTACTCGACTTCCCAGAATAGAAGAGTATCTCCTTGAGGGTCCAGACCAACTTCTAATATTATACTTTCACTTTAAAGCAGTTTTCTTAGCGCCCAAGGGTTCAAATAAACGCTGAGACATTCTGTTGGTATAGATTTTAAATTGCAAGCTCGATTTTATATCCTCAAATACAGTTCTTAAGGAAGATTAGTTACAAATAGTTGTCAATACTTTCAAGTGATGGAAGAAATTACATTTTAGCAAAACTGGATGAATTTTTTATGTGAGAGAGAATGGTCCTTTCACCACCACGTGGAATTACTCCAGTTCATGCAATAAATGACTATTACATCTTTTAAAGTTGTCCTAATTTTTCTAGTTGAGATTTCATGCCTATTTTAAGTCAAGCTATCAGTATGCTTCTGAGCTCACCTCACCCTCTCTGGAAATAGTGGGGACACCCAGGGCCTCTCTGCGACACAGCTGGGCCCCTGCTTAGTAAGATGTTGTTTTGACTCTTTCATCTCAGTGCGAAGGTTCCCAGGAAGTCTAGGGTTTCAGAAGAGGTGGCCTGGGTTGCCTGTAGGCAAATACTATGCCAGAGATCATATAGGACACTGATAGTGACCTAGAAGAGGTGAACAGGAGGGAAATTTTTAAGTTATTTTGACATAAAATAGGCAGAAATAAGCATCACCAAACTCCTGTGACTAGAAATTGAGGATAAGAAAGAAGAGGTTTGTCTGTCACGAGGTGACCCTCACAGTAGACTTTGTGAACAGCTTTTATAGAACCACTTAAGAGAGTACCATCAACATCTTACATATGTTACATACAATTTGAATACAAATTCTTAAAATTTATAACATTAAAATAATCTTCTAATAAAATCAGCCTTAAGTATAAGGAATCTAAATTTCAATATCTTGTACAATTCTAAATAAATATCTTTGATCTATAACCCTGGGAAAATATTACACTTTATGGTGACATGATAGAGACAATCAAACAGTATTATATGTGAAAAATAAAACATCAATTTAAAAATAAGTCTAAAAACACACTGAACTGAAAAATACAAAACAAAGACACTAAGGACACGATCATTAAACCCTAGCACTGGGGTGACCAGATGCATGCTCAGCAACACACTTTCAACTGATATAAAAAGCCCTTTAAAATTCGTATCTAAATAAATAAGCTGAAACACCAAGGGAGGTACTGTACCAGCCAGTAACAAGTAGAGAGTAATTGCTCCCTTTTTCTTTCAAATGAGGCTAACAGAAAAACAGGAAATAATGATCACTTGCTAAAAAACTGTAATTCATGTTTGCTCTTTGAAAATGCTACCCGATAAAAAGTCAAAGCAAGGCTTCCTAAATTTTAGACCACTGTACTTTAGGTAAGGGAAGACCACCTAACTGACAGATTTAAACAAAAACTAGACATCTGCTTATTGAAGGTATGATTGAATTTTTGCTTAATGAACCCACGATAGGGTCTAAATCAACCCCACGATATGAATGCACGTTCAAACATCTGAATGCATGATCTGTAATACTGAATTATATACGATGATTTCATTTGCCAAAGTATTGGTTCATTTCATGTAAGACCAAATCAAAATATCTACAGTAGATCTATGTATCTATTTATGCTTCTATTTTGGTTCTTAAGATTCTCAGAACATAATAGGTGCTCAATAAAGGCTGAGTTGAGTCCAACATTCATCATTTCAGGAAGCATTGAATCCATGATAAAACTGTTGCTTAAGACTCAGGGGGAGCTCTTTCATTTTGCCTCCAGGCCTGTGATTAATATTTTGCTAGTTAATCAAGTTAATTGCCACAGATCAGTTACAGTTTCTCATTTCAGAATCGAGATTTCTATAATTCATTTATCCCACAGTTAAACCTTCTTCAAAGATTTGTGCCTGCACATCATAGTCAAGTTAAAAGAATAAAAATAATCTTTGTTGCTTTATCTTGGGTATTTGCTTATCATTCTGTCTAAAACACACATATGCACACCCGTACACACCATTCCATAAATGGAGAAAGAATCTGGAAAGAATGCACAAAGTGTAAATTATACAACTTCCAAAGTTAACTAAAAAATGACATTGAAACCCTGTAAGGAACTCCTTTTGATTATATACAAACTTATTGCATGGTAGCTGGAAGCAATGTCTGTGGACCAACAAATAGAAACCAGAAGTGTCCTTTAACCACTGGCTTGACAGGGTAGGTAAAACTAGTGTGGTTCCAACACTACCCTGTTTCATTCTGCTCAGTGCTCAGGCAGATACGCTCTCCAAAGATCATTTGTTCCAACTACTTGAGATCAGCATCTGCCTCATTACGTGGACTATTCTAACAGAGTTCTTCTGGCTTGCCATTTAAAGCTGCTGTTGCTTATGTCCTTGGTTCACTACTGGGGGAAGGGGGAAATATAACAGAACTCTAGAAATAAAGTTTCACATCTTTCATTCTCACTGCCAGGATGCCTGCCTTTGTCGAATGCTGCTAGGAGAGGTAGATCCAGTGTTTTAGTTCTGCCATTCCCTGCAGTAACTTAGTGTAATAGAAATCCATGTTGTCTGCAAAGTCTGTACAAACTGGTGACTCCATGTCACCGAAAGTGCAGTATAGCGCAGTTCCTCCAACACTAAGCAAAACCGTTGCTATGCACAGCAAGATCAGTAAAATACAGGAGCCACCTCCAACTTCATCTGCAAATACAGGAACAGAATGAGGTTAAATTGTCATCAAAATGGAAATTTTAGCATCTACTATCTTCTCACTAATAATATAACTGGATGTTTCTAATGTTAGTCCTCTGGGGATAGGACTTATTGACAAAAAATTCATGCTCCAAATGATTCTACAAAGACCTACTTGTTAGTCAAACATAAAGATTCATCCTTGTGTTTGTGAATGCTAAAATTAAAACTAGCTCATTTATCCAATGAATATAATCACTTCCATGAAAAAGAAGAAAAACAGGCAGTGTTTCTCTGATGTGCTCATAGGATTATTTTAGAGTACACACTACAACCTCACTATTATATAATAATACCTTTGGAGGTCACGTCATGGGACTGATCACTTTAAAGCAAAGTTAACTTGGTATTAAATTATAAAAAAATGTTTTAGGCTGGGATCTCTTTGCATCTTATTTATTCACTTTTATTCTTATCACTTAGTGCAATAGGAAAGTTCTAGACTGTGCAGTGATTTCTTCTAGTTTTGCTTAACATTTTTGGCAAGTTTGCTTTTAATAAATATATCCATTATCAATCTTTCTACATTGAAAAAAACTACCTTTTGGTTGACAATCATTCATAATTAAAGAAAAATAAAAAATATTTCAAAAAGACTAAAAAGTTTTGATTCACAGCATGATGACAGTGTAGGCAAACCTTTTTGGAAGGTAACTTGGTAGTATCTATTAAAATTTAAAATTAGGCTCGGTGCCTGTTGCTAAATGGTTAGGGCGCTGGCCACATATTCTGGGGCTGGTGGGTTTGAACCTGTCCTAAGCCTGCTAAACAACAATGACAACTGCAACAAAAAAATAGCTGGGCATTGCAGTGGGCGCCTGTAGTCCCAGCTACTTGAGAGGCTGAGGCAAGAGCATCGCTTAAGCCCAAGAGTTTGAGGTTGCTGTGAACTGTGACGCCACACACTCTACTGAAGATGACATAGGGAGACTTTGTCTCAAAAAAAAAAAAAATTTTATGCCTATGATGAAAAAAGATATATACACATTTTTTAAAGAGACAGTGTCTCACTTTGTCACCCAGTCTGGAGTGCAGTGATCCCATCATAACTCAGTGCAGCCTTGAGTGCCCTCCTGAGTAGTTGGGATTAGAGATGCATGTCACCACATCTGGCTAATTATTATTATTTTTTTAGAGATGGGATCTTGCCATGCTGCACAGGCTGGTTTGAATTCCTGCCTTTAACTGATCCTTCTTTCTCAGTCTCCCTCACTGCACCTCTCTGAAAATATGTTTTTTATAAAACGTAGAAATATGATCATTATCATTCATGGTGTGTTTTTGTTTTTGGATAGTTAAGTCTTTCTACCTTTTCTTTTTTTAACATTATCCCCTCCCACCTCCTTATCTTTGTTTTTGGTGAGACAGAGTCTTGCTCTGTCACCTGGCTGGAGTGCTGTGGAGTGATTACAGCTCACAGCAACCTTAGTCTCTTGGGCTGCAGATATCCTCTTGCCTGAGTCTCCTGTGTAGCTGGAACTACAGGTGCCAACTACATGCTTAGCTACTTTCCTATTTCTTTTTAGTAAAGACAGGGTCTCACTCTTGCTCAGGCTGGTCTCAAACTCCTGAGCTCAAGCAATCCACCCATCTTGGCCTCCCAGAGTGCTAGGATTACATGTGTGAGCCACCTTGCCTGGCGCTTATCTTTGTTAATAACCTAGTTGATGTATTTTTCTGTATTTTGCTTTATTATCACATATTCATATATAAGCATTTCAATACAGTTTAAGTATTTGAAAACATCTATTTTGTTTGTTTTATCTAGATGTGCTGGAATCATTTAGAGCTGTGCAGTCCAATAGCCACTTGGCTCAAAACGAGAGGTGATCTGAGTATAAACTATACGCCAGATTTTGAAGACTCTGGTGTGAAAAAAGGAGAGTACAATATCTCTCTTTAGTAATTTTTTCACATAGATCATATGTCAAAATAATATCTTTAACATATTGGGTTAAAATATATTATTAACATTCATTTTGTCTGTTTCTTTTTAGTTTTTTAACATGGCTACTACAAAATTTAAAATCATGTATGTATTTCATTGTATTTCTAGTGAATAGGATTGATTTAGACTTTCAAGGGTGTCCAACCTTTTTCTTTTTTGTAGCACACTGACAGAGTAACAGCTGTCTTGAGCCACACATCAAGCACACAAATACTAACGAAAGCTGATGAGCAAAAGAAAAGGTCCATGGACACTTTTTGTGATCTCTGACACCACAGAGAAGCAAATCAGTCCTCACATAATTTGCATGCAGCCCAAAGGCCATAGGTTGAACACCCCTGAAAGAATAGGCTCTTTTAGGAAGGTTTATGAAACTGGGCAAGCTCTAGATCTTAGAAGTCAACCATCACCAACCATTTACATGAAGTTCTGTAATTCTCAAAATGAAATCACACACATTATTTGACATGTTTTTCAGCCCCCAGAGGGACAGGTGGAGAGATGTTATTCTTATTTTAAAAAAGATCATGAAACTGAGTCTCCTACAAATTAAGTGACTTTGTCTAAGATGAAGTGGCTACTAAGTGAAATAGGAACTGTGAGTTCCAAATCCAGAGTTCCTTCTACTAAAGCAATGATCTGGTGCAAATTACTGCTAGCAGAAATGGGCATTTTACCTAGAAAAGAATTTGAGAGTTACAAGCAAAGGGCAAGGTAATATTAAAGGTTAGAACAGATTATTTCCAAGGCCCCTAACCAGTCTTAGGACCATAGAAATTTAGAAACTTCTACTGGGATCACTTTTGTCAGACTCAGAAACCATTCCTTAATAGTTATACTGTTTTTTTTTTTTTTGCAGTTTCTGGCCGGGGCTGGGTTTGAACCCACCACCTCTGGCATATGGGGCCGGTGCCCTATTCCTCTGAGCCATAGGCGCCGCCCTATACTGTTGTTTGAACAATGCAATTGTTTTATAAAATACTAGAACCGACAGGCTCTTGGCTGTATTTCCACTTCCTCTTCCTTACCTAAGTCTCAGATAAACCTATTTGCAACCACAAAAGGCAGCACTGTTTGCTGCAGTAACTACCTTAGGTACAGGCCCAGGAGGAAAAAAACGAATCCAATAATAGCAAGTGTTAAATTGCTACTCTTGAGAGACACTTCAAAGAGAAAGAAGAAATCACTGAAGAGAATATACTTGTAATTCACAAAACTTCTCCACAATAAAGAAGAAATATTAACTGGCCACTGAATAGAAGACAAAATTATCAGGCTCACTGAAGAAAAAAAGAAAGCAGTATTAAGGAAGGAAATTAATTGAAATAAGCTCTCCACATTGAGGACTAGCTATGGGTAAGGACAACTCGCTCCCTTAATTGAACAAACAAAATGTTTACGAATAATTTAAGGTTACAGTTTGATTAAGTCACTCTTCTATGAATCTTACGGGCAAACATCATGGCACACATTAATTCATTCTTTCAGTAAACACTGACCATCAACTCTGCCAGACATGGTGCTGAGCAGTTTACCTTGATCCAAGGTATCGTCTATTTCTTGGAATCGCACTCTTCGCTTAGATGGTTTCTGTTGCATTTGGGCAGGATGATCTCCTACAGTATCGTTCCTCTTCTTTAATATAGACACTAATCCTTCAGCAGGAACAACCTGTCAGAGGTTACAAGAACCATTTGTTCTATGAAGGTGGGAAATCTCGATATTTTACATGTAATTGCAACAAAGGCTAACTTAATAGATACTTGAATTTTTATTATAGAAATTCCTATAGGAAGAAAACCAAAATTAAGCATTAAGATCTAACAGAATACAAGTTTCACTTTTATGAAGGGACAAACATGCAGATCTAAAACGCTGACGTCTTTTTTTAACCCCTGAAGTGACTCCAGGGCTAGGCACTGTGAACAGCATGCAGCAGAGGGGGAGTCAGCAGACTTCTTTTAACTGCTATCCTTTTTAGCTTACTTTTCCACTATCTGTAAAAGAACTACTCAGCCTGCCTTTGCTAAATCATCAGCACTGAGTTTTGCTTTACAAAATATGCCTGTAATTCACCATTGTTTCTTTATTCGTCAGTAATTTTTCAGAAATGACCACGCAAACCTTAAGATGTATCTAATATCAAACTTTTAACATCAAAATGAGTGTTGTCATTTTGACAACAATAATGCTCCATTGCACAAAATATTTTAAGGACTTTTAGAATTTCTCTCGGAACCAGTATACTAGGGAACAAAGGCCTATTTTTGTAAATAGAGTTGAACTGGAGCATAGACAAGACCACCAGGCTGCTCTGGGGCCACAGAGGCAGAACCAAGGAGTTGCAATAGGCCATAAAGCCTAAAATCTTTATAATCTGGGTTTCCATAGGAAAACTCTGCTCTTTGATACCTCTTCAGACCCCGAGTCCCACCCCTTTCTGTGTCGCCTTCTAGTTCTCACTTCAACCACCTTTCTCCTGCCCACCTGCTACCCCTTACTTAGAAGTAAAACCAAAAACCCTTGCCATATTTAGTAGCTAAAAGACTCCACGGTGCAGGTGGGAGAAGAGGATCAGCTGAAAGAGCCTGGCTGGCAAGCAGGGCCTTACCAAGGGCCCCCAAGCAGTCGGGTCAGTCACAGAAGTTTAACTTGCGAGTAGCCTGCTTGCTCTAAGCTGCAGGTGATGACATAGGTGGGCATTGTGGGCTTAACACTGTGGATGTCAGAGTCTTACTGTTATCAGATCACTGTAAGCTGAGGGCTGCCCATAATGTCATTTATCTCATCAACAGCACAAAATACTCAGTATGATTTTCAGTTCCAGCCAGCAATCTCTGATAATGTGCTATGCACACATATTACAGATTCTATTAGTTCTTTTTATAACTCAGGCCGTTTAGGGTCAAAGAACTCAAGATAGTCCGCTGCTGGGATTCTCTGAACAGCAGAAAAACCATTATCTCAAAAAAAAAAAAAAAGAAAAAAAATCAATGTTATTCTTTTTAAAGAAAATATGTATTTCAGATGGCCATTGTCCTTGTTCCGAGAAAACTGAAGTATGTTAGTGGCAATAAAATAGTATGTGCAAATATGCAAAGGAATAGTCCTTTAAATCTTTCTTTAGAAAGCTACAACACAGGGCGGTGCCTGTGGCTTTTCAAAGGAGTAGGGCACCGGCCCCATATGCCAGAGGTGGTGGGTTCAAACCCAGCCCTGGCCAGAAACTACAAAAAAAAAAAAAGAAGCTACAACACAATTTAACAGCCCCAACATACAAGAACAACAACAAAAAAGTGACTTTAGAAGCATCCTGCTAAAACTAAGAGGGAAAGAAATCTTTTTTTTTTTTGAGACAGAATCTTATTTTGTCACCCTTGGTAGAGTGCCGTAGCATCACAGCTCACAGCAACGTCCAGCTCTTGGGCTTAGGCCATTCTCTTGACTCAGCCTCCCAAGTGGCTGGGACTTACAGGCACCCGCCACAATGCCCGGCTATTTTTTTGTTGCAGTTTGGCTGGGGCTGGGTAAGAACTGGCCACCCTCAGTATAGGGTGCTGGCACCCTACTCACTGAGTCACAGGTGCCGCTTGGTAAAGAAATCTTCATAAGTATATTAAGAGCAAAAAATGGAAAATGGGGACGGCACCTGTGGCTCAGTGAGTACGGACCCATATACCAAGGGTGGCGGGTTCAAACTCCTAAGCCCAGGAGTTGGAGGTTGCTGTGAGCTGTGATGCCACGGTACTCTATCAAGGGCAATAAAGTGAGACTCTGTCTTTAAAAAAACAAAAAAAAAAAGAAATGGAAAATGGAAATGAATTTTAATGAACATATTACTACTAAAGACGTATCACTGGTACTTTTTTAGTAAATGTATAAAAAAGAGGAGGAGGTTCATATATTCATTCACTATCTACTTTCTCCCATAAAATAAAGTCGTATATTTACCAATGGTGAACTCACCCTCTATGGGGTTTTTCAAGGTGCCATTTTAGCTACTTAGAAAAATAATCCTATTAAGAACAGTGCGAAAGGTAAGACCCAGCGTGGCCTTACTGTTAACTGTGTCTTTATAATATGAACTTTGAGTTTGCAAATAAGTTCAAGAAACAGACATAAACCATAAATTAAAAGACACTGCAAATATAAATCAGTGGATGTTGACAGACTGACAGAAGCTCCTGAAGTGATCTGAAAGGTACAGAATATACCACTCAGACCAAGAGCCGGCCCCCGTGCAGCAGCTGTTAGGTGACAACTTTAGCTCCTGCTCAGCCTCATCTGGAGTGGTGTCTGGCTCTGTAAGTCATGCTGTTACGGGATACACATTTTATTAGGCAGCCCCACCTCATTTATTATGGGTGGCAATGAACTTTAGGAACTTTTCCAGAATCTTTCCAGAGGAAGAAGCAGAGTATGTGCCATAGGCAGCTGTGTGGGAGGATGCCATCCTCCCACGACCCTTAATTCTTGGCAAAAATTTAACCATCTCCCACCAAAACTCTCCTGTTTCAGCAGGACCTGCCCCAGCTCTTTTCCACTGTATCCCTTTCAGTTTTGCTCCAGGGTCTTCTCTAGATCTTTCTTTCTGCTGTACCTGCCTCAGTAAAGTACCATGATGTCAGAGCTCACAGCAACCTCAATCTCTTGGGCTTAAGCAATTCTCCTGCCTCAGCCTCCCATGTAGCTGGGACTACAGGTGCCCACCACAACGCCCAGCTATTCGTTGCTGTTGTCGTTGTTTAGCAGGCCTGGGCCGGATTTGAACCCATCAGCCCCGGTGCATGTAGCCAGTGCCCTAACTACTGAGCTATGGGCACCAAGCTAATAAAGAGCTTTTAAAAACAACTTTGGTGGAGTTTGCCTTAATTCCAAGATAGAAGCGCAAGTAAGACCAAACAAGGTCATGGTCTTGGTTTGGGGTCTTACTCAAAAGATTGTCAAGTGTTTCTAAATAGATTGGGCTGTTGATTTAAGGGACCTACCAACATACCCCCTCCAAACTATTCTTCAAAACATTTAAAAAAAAAAAAACAAAACTATATTTTTGCACACCTGTATTGCCAGCTACTCGGGAGGCTTAGGCAAGAGGATTGCTCAAGTCCCAGAGTTTGAGGTTGCTGTGAGCTATGACGCCATAGCACTCTACCCAGGCTGACAGAGGGAGACTCTTTTATAAAAACAAAACAAAACAAAAAAACTATAATGTCAGTATTAAAAGGTGAAAAAAATTTTAATTTCAAAAAAGAAAGCATTATAAAAGAATAAAAAAATAAAGCTGCAGTTTCCCACTTCAATCACCGAATTTCTTTCCTACCCAAACAAAATATATTAAGCCATTCCATGGGTAACAAAAAGAATGTCTGAGCTATAATTAATGTAATTGTTACTGGTAGTACTCTAAAAATCAGCACAGAATTAAAGAAAAATCCATCTGGCCCAGTCTTCTGTATTTGCAAATAAATAGTTTTTCCCATATTTCCCTCAAACATCAATGACCATTTAAATAGCACTTTCAGAATGAACTGGTTGTAAAAACAAGATTATCTTGCAACTCTCCTGGAATAGTAAATCCAAATGTGATAAGGAATATATTCAGAGAGCTAGCACTGTTAGAAGAGCCTCCTCACAAAATTCAAGGAGAAAAAGATACCAAATAACATTCTTTTCATGATACAATTATTACTTAATCCAGAATCTCAAAGTTAGTCAATGTTGAAGAAGAAACATATACTTGGTTTCCAACTAACTTGAGAATTAATGTTTAGAAATCATATTACTTCATCATAAAACCTTAAATGCCAGAGATTTCACTGTTGAAGCATGCGTGAATCTATTTCTCACTAAAAAGTGATGTTCTCTGCCTGCTCCTTGAGATTGGGGTTACATGATAAGAACTATAATTTAGTGAACGTGTATACTTTATGTAAAGATGGCATAAAACATGTAGCTTAATTGTTACAACTCTGTTTTACAGGCACCATCAGCTCCTTTTTACTTCATTTTCTCCAACTATTTCTCCAACATGTTTTAGCATATAATTACAGTGAGATTAATAGAACTTAAGTAAAATTAATGTTTCTTTTGTCTTTCCAAAGTGGTTTACATCTCTAACAAACATTTTTTTTCTTTTGGTGCCTGTAGCTCAATGGGTAGGGTGCAGGCCATATACACAGAATTTGGCAGGTTCAAACCCAGCCTGGGCCAGATAAAACAACAATGGCAACAACAACAAAATTTTTATTCTACGTATCACTCTAGTTAAGAGATACTTAAACTCGCCTGTAGTCCCAGCTACTTGGGAGGCTGAGGCAAGAGAATCGCTTAAGCCCAGGAGTTGGAGGTTGCTGTGAGCTGTGTGAGGCCACGGCACTCTACCGAGGGCCATAAAGTGAAACTCTGTCTCTAAAAAAAAAAAAAAAAAAAAAAAAAAAAGAGATACTTAAACTAATAGCTAAATTTGTCAATCTAGAAACACTGGTAAAGGATTGGCTGGATGAAAAACATTTTGCATTATTTGATTAATCTGGAAGTAAAGTAATGGCAAATACTATAGCAACTTGACAGAATAAGTCAGAGCTGGACCATGAGGGGCCAGCTGTAAGAAGGAAGTCATCTTCCAGACAGAACATGACGGTCATCTCAGACCATACAACTCTGTACCTTAGAATTCTACAATATGGAGACAGAGTAAAATAGGAAAAAAATTAGGTGTAAATCGACACTGAATTAGTACAAGCATAATTTTATAAAGAAAATTTTCTTTCTTTAATAAAGATAAGAGTTTTATAATGTATCTAAAGTTTCTAGATTAGGAACTAGCTCATGTTTCTGTAATTTGTTTTGCTTGCTTAGGGACAATTTAGTAAGTATAAAATAGAAGAGGAGGTAAGAATGTGAAGGTATTAACCCATTTTTTAACCCCTGGAAAACTGTTTGAATAGCTGCCAATTCAATAACTTTACATACCCTCATCCTGCTGAAATTAATTCATAGTTCTTACCAACACCTGGGACTTTATTATTTTTATGTGAACTTGATTTTTATGCGTTTGTGTCTCTAGAAAGTAAGCTTTATGAGAGCAGGGCCTCGATCTGTGCTCACTGCTATCTCCCTAGTTTCCGTGACATAGTAGATGCTCAACAACTATGCCAAGGAATAAATGTACAGATGAGCAATTTATATATAGGTGGCACCTGGGATATACTTATTTGAACAACATAGACTTTTCTCTGAAAATAATAACAATAAATTTGTTCTTAAAGGTTATTTTTCTAAATAGGAAAAAAAAGTCTTACTGTATATAGTGGCTATTATTTACAATGGTCTGTGCTGGCTCTGTAAAGAATATAAAGACGTAGTCAACAAGATCTCTACTTCTTTTTTTGAGACAGAGTCTCACTCTGTTGCCCTTGGTAGAGTGCCGTGGCATCACAGCTCCTCCAACTCTTGGGCTTAAGCGATTCTCTTGCCTCAGCCTCCTGAGTATCGGGGACTACAGGCGCCCACCACAACGCCCGGCTATTTTTTGGTTGAAGTTGTCATTGCTGTTTAGCAGGCCCTGGCTGGGCTTGAACCTGCTGGCTTTGGCATATGTGGCTGGCACCATAACCACTGAGCTATGGGTGCCGAGCCAAGATCTCTACTTCTGCACTTTGGCACAGAAGACAGGATGTGTGTCCTATCCTAACCAGAGGGAGTCACAGCTAGATAGGACATGAGTAGGAATGATGCTCAGCCTCTTCCTCAGCTGAAGTTCAGAGGTATAGTCCAAATGAAACAAACTATGGATGTCTGGGATCCGGGAACCCTGGCAGCAGCTAGCTACTGAGGAGTGACCAGGAGCAAGGCGCTGTGCATGGCAGTCTACACGTAAAAAGGCATGGCCTAGATGTTGAGGTTTGAGGAGAAAGAGATATGTGGAAAGAAGGTTCCAGAGCAGAGAACAGAGGTGACAACATACAAAGTTTACTTGGGAGGCTGTGAAGGGGTCGCTGTGAGTACAGCATTGGCTGAGAACAGAGATGATGCTGGCAAGGCAGAGTGGGACAGATTATCAAGAGTGTCAAGTACCAAGTCTGTACTATATATATATATATATATATTTTGCAGTTTTGGCCGGGGCCAGGCTTGAACCCACCACCCTCGGTATATGGGGCTGGCACTCTATTCCTTGAGCCACAGGTGCTGCCCCCAGACTTTACCTTGAAGCTAAAGGGAGGCATGGGAAAGAAATTACAATATAAAAAAACGTTTAATAGCAGGAGTTTAAACAGTCCAAGTGTTTGATCGAGACCCTCTGGTATGTATGATTTAATCTGTAGAGTGTTCTTTTTTTTTTTTTGGCTGGGGCTGGGTTTGAACCTGCCACCTCCAGCATATGGGGCTGGCGCCCTACTCCTTGAGCCACAGGTGCTGCCTATGTAGAATGTTTTAAAAGCTGAATACTTCCAGATAAGGCATGAAAACCTTCTTGGTAACAAATAAGTCATTTATACCTGACTGGCCCTTCTGAGTGTCAGTTTGAGACCTCAAGTTCATATTGTATTAATGTAAGACCATCTGGAGGGGAGAAGATGAAACAAGGGAAGGGAAACTTATTAAGTGGCTAATGCAAAAGTCCAGAAAGAGGCAGAAAAGACATAAATAAAAAGGATTAAAATGGAAAAGAAAAGGAGCAAGGTATAAGAGACATGACAATTAACAGAAGTATTAATTAATTAGGAAATGTAGAGGGCAGAATAAAAATGAAAGGCAAAGATGAGGCCATATGGCACAGATTACAAATAGGTAATCCCTGGGTTTTCCTTTGGGGGCTCTTTAGACACCTACATAAATCCTGGAGCAAGTACTTTCCATAAATCTTCTTATGTGATTGGGAGGGTACATTTCTTCTGTTACAAAGTTGAACGACCTCTGCTTCCCTCAAAAGAGCCATTCCAGACAGAACCGCCCTCATTGCTGTTTCTATCATCTTCCTTTGTCTGAGATCCACAGAACAATTACCAACATGACTTCATAAAACACAAAAGCTCAGGGTTAGCTTCCCGTCTTGACTCGGTAAAGGAAAGTCACAGCAGCTAGTCTTAAAAGCAACTTCATTGATTCCAGTGATCTAGCCAAGAAATAACCATCTCAAGTAACAGCAGTGACAGGGACAACTTCACAGAATTCAGTTGAATTCAGCAGGTAGCTTCTAACGAATCTAAACAGCAATTCGGGTTGTCATTTTTCTCTCCACTATACAGTGCGAGGTTATGTCCTCCCCTATATTTTTTGTTTCATGAGACAGGTGCACCTGCAGACATCTAAGTCAATGTTGCTAACCCAGACAGAGGGCAGGGAACATGTGTTGCCCTCTTTCAGAAAAAAGTTTTCTAAAGACACAAACAGTAGCAAAGTGGCTTCCTCCTCAACTTCAGACATAATAATAAAACTATTTCTAAAAGTAGGGTGGTACCTGTGGCTCAGTGAGTAGGGTGTCGGCCCCATATACTGAGGGTGGAGGGCTCAAACCCTGCTCCGGCCAAACTGCAACAAAAAATAGTGGGGGGGTTGTGGCGGGCGCCTGTAGTCCCAGCTACTCGGGAGGCTGAGGCAGGAGAATCACCTAAACCCAAGAGCTGGAGGCTGCTGTGAGCTGTGAGGCCACAGCACTCTACCAAGGGTGACAGACAGTTTTTTCTTTAAAAAAAAAAAAATTCCGAAAAGTAACAACTACTTGAAACTAAAGCACTTATTACAGTTTTTTGAACATATGCTATCTCTATAAGTAGATTATGCATGCATGTTAATTAAGAAAAATGGTTTATTTCTGAATTTCATATCATGTTGCTAAACTGTTCAGAAAGAGGATCTCTGGATTATACACTATGATAATTTTCATTTTAAACACAAATTATATTTTTGTAAAATTTACTCAATATTTGAGTAAATATTTGTATTTAGAAAATAAAACAAGTATCTCACTCCCCTACATGTTAACAGTCTCCTATATGCTAAGTGGGCTTTTATTAGCAGCGTGGAGTTGGGGTCATCAGACCCCTTTGGATTTGTATGACACATTTCTTCACTCACGTTTTTTTTTTGTTGTTGTTGTTTAGCAGCCCTGGGCCAGGTTCAAACCCACCAGCCCCAGAACATGTGGCCATCGCCCTAACCACTGAGCTATAGGTACCCAGCCCCTTCACTCAAGTTTTGATACTAAAAGCTACCTCTCAGTCTTAGGGTACAATATGAGCAGTATTCTCTTGTCTTATAGAGAAGATACTGCAAATCTTCCAGGTTCAGAACCAAGCAAATTGATGATTTATTTTACCAGGCTCCGGGCAAAGGGGATTTGCGCTGACATTAAAGTAATGATGTCAGTGTACTATAGGTATTGCAATAAATTTCACCTTTTGCCCCAAACTAGGATATTTAAATTCAGCAAAAAGACAACTTGAAGTTGGATAACTGCCAGACTGCAGGCTTCCTCTGTGCAATATCCTTACCTGTATCCAGTCACTGCACTTGTAACGTCATGGCCCTCAAACAGAAGTCACTCACACAATTACTCTTCCCTTTTTTTTTTTTTTTTTGTAGAGACAGAGTCTCACTTTATGGCCCTTGGTAGAGTGCCATGGCATCACACAGCTCACAGCAATCTCCAACTCCTGGGTTGAAGCGATTCTCTTGCCTCAGCCTCCCGAGTAGCTGGGACTACAGGCACCCGCCACAACGCCCGGCTATTTTTTTTTTTTTTTTGGTTTGCAGTTCAGCCGGGGCCGCGTTTGAACCCACCACCCTCGGTATATGGGGCCGGCACCTTACCGACTGAGCCACAGGGGCCGCCCCACTCACACAATTACTGAATTAAGAAATAAATGAGTGGCTTTTTCTAACTTTTTAGCTGACATTGAACATGTGATCTTTTTTTTTTCTTAAAATATATGAAACAAGGATAAATATTTTTGATGCTTTTTTTAAACAGGGGAGACTATATTTTTGATAACGTATCATGTTCCCTTTTACATGAGACAGAGAAGCAAGGCTTTAGACATTAAGTTACCGCTTTACTTAGCAAAATTATTTCTGGGTTTGATAAAACTTGCCAAACCTAGAAGAGTTTCATTTATAAATGTCTTTATAAGTTAAAATAGAATACACATTTTTAGTTCCCTATGACATTTCATATAAATTATTTCATTTTGTGTGATGAATATCATTGTTTAAAATGACACAACAAAACAAGTGCTTCCACGGGCTGGCAACCGTGACCACAACCAAGTTCCACTGGAGGTGAAGCTAAGCAATGCAGAATTGGCAAGAAAGTGACAGCAGAGGGATGAGAGAAAAGGGGAAAGCTGGCAAAGAAAGAACATGGCAGTATGTTCTACCACAAACAGCGGCAGGAAGAACTACCAGCAGCGAGGGAACCTAGAAGGGGCAAGGTCACTGCCGGGGAGAAATGACAGGGAGACCTGGGAAAGAGGATCAAGAAGGATCACTGGGACGGCGCAGCAATGTGGAGGCCAGCAGGCGACATGGTTCCCGAGTGCATGAAAAATGGTATTCGTGAGTTTGTCGTTACTAAGAAACAGTATCCTCTGTTCGCAAAAGGAAGAAGGCACACAAATATTTCAAACACAATTCTAGTACAGTAGCCAGGTATGACAGCACAGAGCCCCCTGAAAGGCCAAGAACATCGGCTGATTCCTCACTGTATTCTCAGCACTAGATACATAGGAAAGACTCTCAATAAAATTTTACTGAATGCACAAAAACATAAAACATTATATGTCTGCATTTAAAATTAAAAAAATTAGAATTAAAATTTAAAAAATTAAAAACAATTTTGAAATTAAAAATTTTGTTTACACGTATGTTTTTTTTTTTTTTTTTTTGGCCGGGGCTGGGTTTGAACCCACCACCTCCGGCATATGGGACCGGCGCCCTACTCCTTGAGCCACAGGCACCGCCCTGTTTACACGTATGTTTACACTATTACCTGGATATTTTGCTTAGCCCAAGACCTCATTAAGGTACTAAGAAAATACTAAGCATTAGTGATTTTTAGTTCTTAAACCTTAAAAAACTCTTTTCCTGACAGAACTAGATAGATTTTATTAAAGTGTACTTCCCAGACTGGAGAGGGGAAAAACTATTCAGGAAGTAAACCTTGACCAATCCGTTCAGCATTGTGATAGGAAAGTAAGTTAGTTTTGTACACAAACTTTATGACCATCCTGTATATGTAGCTTTTGTGAGTCTTAGAACAGTTGAACTTAATAGACTTTTAAAAGAATTTAACAGAAATTTCTTAAATTTCTTAACAGAATTTTAAGAAAGGGAATCATTATTACATGAATCAACTTCCATGAAAAGATAACTTTAAACTTTAAATACCTATAATTTTCACTGTTATCTATTATCCAGTAAGAATACTGACCTGTACATATTCTTCTTAGTAAAGTATCTCAAGAATGGAAAAAAAAAGTACCCAAGATACTCAATACTATTATGAAACCAATATATAAACACTTGCACATTCATACGAATGATAAAACACAAATATTGTTCAGAAAGGAGGAGGAGGGAGCGCGGGGGGGGGAGGGCATCTGGCAGGATCTCAGCTAATGTGTACGGCGAAAGGGGACACTTCAAAACAACTAAGAGTCTATTATAAATGTTTTACCATAAAAAATCAGTGAGGTGATGGTTATGTTAATTAGTTTGATTTAAGCATTCCCATTGTATATAAAATCATCACATTGTACTCCATAAATGAATACAGTTATGATTTAATAAAAATTAAGTTAAAAAAAGAAAAAGACATATTGGCTTATGTTGTGAGTTTTAGGAGAGAATACTGCATTTAGTTGTAATGCACAACATTAAGTCAACAGTTAATCCCCCCCTTAAAATATTCTATAGGGTGGGGAGATACAACCTGCACTCTTATCTCTCTTCATAATTTATACCTAAAAAGATAAAATTTCACATGGCTTTTACCTATAAGGTCAACTTCACCATAGGCATGAAAGAGGCAGTCAGATGACAGTAACCTTTTGACATTACAAGTAGATTTGAGTATGGCTGGGACCTTTATTTTGGTATCCCTGCCCCCCTCACCCCCCACCCCTGCCAGAGATCTGGTTAAAATAAATAAATCAAGTGCTTTACTATTGGCTCTATCAAGAATAAAACTTCTTCTTTTTTTACAACTCTTGAAGTTGTGGTAAAATATATATAACGTAGAATTGCCGTTTTAACCATTTTAAGTATATAATTCAATGGCATTATTACAATCAAAATATTGTGCAACTATCACCACTATCTACTTTTGGAATTTTTCATCACCCCAAACAGAAACTCTGTATCCATGAAGCAGTATTAAATAATTCTGTGAAGAAAAAATTAAGGAGAAAAATCATAGTTCTAAGGATAATGCTGAGTTAGAAACCAATGGGTAAGAATGGGACTTAAAAGATAACTTGGAAATACATACAAGGCAAAGAAAAAGAAAGGCAGTAAGTATCTTTATTTTCAGAGAAGGAAACAGTCTTAGAAAGGTAAAAAGTAACTCCACGAGGCTGATAACTAACTGGTAGGATTATACTGGAGCTAAGGCCATCAAATGCTGCTCTTTGTACCACACCAAGTCATCCTGGTAGTTTTGGTATGGCTTTTATCCCCCCACCCCCAAACTTTTGATTGTATTATTAAACAAACAGAATGGTAATTTTTCCTTGATTTTTTTCAACTTAGTAGCTTAAAAATGAATCCAGTACCCCTTAGTGTTACATTCTGAAATATTTCTTAGAGAATTTTAAAAATATATTCACAAGAAGAAGAAACGGTGAGTATATCCTGTATTTTATTTTCTAGAGATATGAGAAGAAAAATGAGATTTCCTTATTGGAATACAACTGATCTTGTCTTGGTAACTTCTGGAACTGTCAAATAAAAATCAGAGGGGGCGGCTCCTGTGGCTCAAAGGAGTAGGGCACTGGCCCCATATGCCGGAGGTGGTAGGTTCTTTTGCCTGGCCCAGAAAAACTGCAAAAATAAATAAATAAATAAATAAAAAATAAAAAAAAAATTAAAATCAGGACTATTGAAAAAAATGGTTATGTATAATAATGCTTACTATATCTGGAGGCATGCAATATAATCTCCTGAAATATAAACATTATAATGATTAGAAGTCACTTTATTCAATGGGTATATCTTTAAAAACTAGTAATAATTAAAATGTTATATTAACTAAAAATTTCCCTTACGCCTGAGACTAGGGAAAACTGAAAAAAAAACAAGGCCAGATTTAGTATATAAATTAGTTTTTAAATTTTTACTTCATCTCTAATTTACCTCTGCAATCTCTATCCTTTTGGCAAGATCATCCAGAGAAAGACAACTGTCATCAGAAGGCAGATTCTCCTGTAGACTGTAGGATGCTTCTTCGGGAGAAAGATCTTGAAGGAGATCAGAGTCTTCCTCTTCATACAAGAGAGAATCTTCAGTATCTTTTAAGCATCCTTCTAATAGGCTGTTCAAGTAGTCTTCTGTCTCTTTATTGAGTTGTTCGTCCTTATCTCCCTTTTCTTCTGGGGCCATATACACCTCTGGAAGCCGTGTACTTAAGTCAGATATTTTATTATTTTCACAAAGTACATTCTCAGCAGCCTCTGAGTCAGCCTGCCCCCGTAGTGATTTTCCATCACTCTCTGTAAGATCAGGCTGCCGCAGCTCATTTAATTCACTGTTCTCAAGTTGGTCTGTGGGCAACGCCTCAGAAGCATCCTGAAGTGGCAAGTGGAGTTCTTTTCTTTGAGCCTGTGAATTTTTACCTTCAGAAATCGACGTGGGAAGTATGTGATCACAGCCTGGTAAAATCAATGGTTCTGTCACTGACCCACTGGAAGGCAATACCTTAGGGTCCCCGGCAATGCCCTCTATTTTGGCTAAATTCTGGCACGTCTCTGTTTGAGCCGGCTGCAGGTGGCTGTCATCATCACAAGCATTCTCGGCAGAGTCTGGCCCAGACCTCCTCCCATCCGCTGTCTCTGAGGACTGGGCGTGGAGCTCCGGGGTGGCCTCAGTGCTGCAGAGCGGCTCCGCCGTGTGGTCCTTCCCTGCAGCGACCACAGGGCTTGGGGAAGCTGCCTGCCCGTCCATCTGATCACAGGAGGGACTGTTCCCTAGGGGCTCTTCTTTATGTTGGCTTTCTCTGCTTGGTTCTGTGCCAAGACAAGATTCACTCTCTAAAGACAAAGAGAAATAAGTTGTTTAAAATTCACAAAAACACTTTGTATAGGAGGGAAGAGAAGGACATGAAAATAGTATGTGTAATATAATATTCTAACCATCTTAAATGGAAATTCTATCTGTGGTACTAGCGTCTTTATAGAGAAAATACTCGGAATACCTGTATTTAGTAAATAATCCTTTATATGTAACAGAGATTACTTAAATGCATGTTAGTATGAATAAATAATTTAGTCCTCATTATAAATGAGTCATTATTCAAAGTTTTAAAAGATAGTCTTAACTTCATTGGCCTTATACATTTAAATAAATATATCTATTGATCTTTTACAATCAAATGAAGTTAGAAAAATTATTTTCAGTATATTCATGACATAGCATATTAAGTAAATGTTTTTACATGATTAACCTTAGTCATATATTTATAATTTAAAATGTGAAAAAATTGGGCAGCGCCTGTGGCTCAAGGAGTAGGGCGCTGGTCCCATATGCCAGAGGTGGCAGGTTCAAACCTAGCCCTGGCCAAAACCCCCCCCCCCAAAAAAAAATAAAAAAAAAATAAAATGTGAAAAAATTAATACTGATCTGGTCTACCAAGATTAAAGGATGATAAGTCTATAATACCCTTAATAAATGTGCCTGCAAATTACTTAAAGAGAGGCAGCAAAGGGTAGCAATAAAAAGAATACGTTTTGGGGGTGCGCCTGTGGCTCAAAGGAGTAGGGCGCCGGCCCCATATACCAGAGGTGGTGGGTTCAAACCCAGCCCCAGCCAAAAACTGCAAAAAAACAAAAAACAAAAACATTTTGGCAAAAGGTGGAAACAGGTTTGAATTTTGTTATCTCTGTCCATTTGTACTTCAAATAAAATCAACTTAAATATTTTTCTTTCATTTTAAAAATAAACAATTTAAATCCTTTATGTGAATAATGAATGGGAATTGCACAGATTGCTAGATACCAAGAAGCTTGATCACCCTCAGTTATTGGTACATTCAGCATTCCTGTCTTAGAAGTTGTACTTTTTTTTAAGGGACAGAGTCTTACTTTTTTGCCTTTGGTAGAGTGCTGTGGCATCACAGCTCACAGCAACCTCCAGCTCTTGGGCTTAGGTGAGTCTCTTGCCTCAGCCTCCTGAGTAGCTGGGACCACAGGCGCCCGCCACAACGCCAGGCTATTTTTTTGTTGCAGTTTGGCGGGGGCTGGGTTTAAACCCACCACCCTCTGTATATGGGGCCAGTGCCCTACTCACTGAGCCACAGGCGCTGACCAGAAGTTTTACCTTTTTAATAGCCATCTATTATTAAATTTATACAAATAATGACCTAAAGGTGAAAATCAAAGATAAAAATATTAAAATTTTATTCCATTTGGTTTATCATTTATTGGTACTTTAATAATTAGGAACTGACAATTGAGGACTACACCAAACCAAAGAAAAGGCATTATCAATCTCTGGAGAGATTATCAATCTCTGGTGTTGAAGAAAAGAAAAAAAGAAAAGACATTTACTTAAAATGCCCTCTTTAGATTTTCGAGAATCGGAGACTGAGGCTGACCACTTCATCTGGACTGCTGAGAGAGGGAGCTGTTTAGTAGAGTTTCAAGTACCTCCTCCAATACCCTAACTCAAACATCAGAAGAGGGTCAGGAAAGAAAGTACAGCATTCCTTCCCTTTTCCTAACCCAAAACATGAAAGTTGGGAGACTGCAAGAACACATCTGGACATCTCACTCCCCACAGGTTGTCGGCTTTGCCACTGAGCTTCCTGACCTGCCCGTCTATGAGGATGAGGAAGGTTAGAGCAGTGAGGGCCACAGCAAAGTGGGAAGGGAGCCAAGGACTCCTCCACAGGTTCCCAGCACCCAAAGGTTCACAAGATGGTCCTCAGACACATCCACAGGATTCACAGACCAAACAAGACTGGGGACTATGGTACCACAGGTACTGTTAAGGCATAAGGCAGAGAGAGCCCCGCATCAGTGGAATGGGGTATGCTGCCCCCAGCTGGGGGTTAGTTCCCTAAAGGATTACACACATGTCGAAGGGGGTGTTCCTCCTCCTCAGCTGGTCCAGCACAGAGCAGCCTAGGTTGAGCCACAAGCACTAATCCAGCTAACTCCAACTGCAAGTGTAGCATGTTCCCTGCCTCTAGCAAGGCAGATAGAGAAGAGCTTTGAACAGAATGAGATTTAAGTGTTAAAATGAGGTCTGGAATTCAATTAACACTTAAGTTCTAAAGAATCGAAATGAGACTATTTAATAGCTGTCAGTGAATGAAAAGTTAGAGAATCAGTCTGATAAGCCATTACATGAGTGGAAAGTGAGGTAGCTGACTGCAGTTACTAGACACAATACAACATATTAAAGTAATGTATCTCATGAACTGAGATACCATGTAAGTGGTGAGTAATAAAGACTATCTTTAGGTACAATGTATTATTTACAAAATAGCCTGAAAATGGTCACTCCATGCCATTATTTAGAAATAGCAAAAATTTATGGAAAAACCCCCACATAATTTAAGAAGCAAAGAATAGGAGTTCCAAACTACATCTGGAGAGTCATCCCTATTGCTGGCATTTCTGTTTGAAACACTATTTTATCAGACTCGGGCAAGATTTCTTTCTCACCCTCTCATAAGATGGTGGTTAGTAGGCTGCCTTGATTACTGAAGCCTCTGACAATCCATACAGTTTACTTAGGAGAAGCATGCTGCATTCAATTAGAAACCTGAAGATCCAGGTTCTAGATGGTGCCTCATTTTCCCCGTGCACAACACACATACCACAGCAGAGGCCGAGCTAGAGTCAGTGCCAACCCCGCACTGGGAAACAGCCAGTGCTGAGCCTCAAATTCAAGCACAGATCCTGTAACAGTATTCTTCCCAACGTACACAACACGGAGACACATCCACACCCAAACTAGGTGGCAGTTTTGTGATTCTCCCCCTCTGTTTAAGATTCTTATGAAACTCATTTTACTCTAATTTCTATATAAAAATAACAGAAGAGACAGAAAAGAGTATAGTAGGATTGACTCAAGGTGACATTCCTATCTTCACTCATAAGAGAAAAGGAGGTAAGTCAACATGTGAAAAAATTACAAAGTACTTTATAAAGAGTTAAAGCCTGATTAAACTAACAATATCATCATCATCTTCTATCTTCAGGGCAACTCACCCCAAACACCTGATACTTCCTCTTCACTATCAGGGGTCTCAGACCCAGAAATATAAATTGGTAATAAAATCAGACATCAAGGGAAAGAAAACACCCTAAACTATATTTATCTTTATTTTCTCAAGTTTTTATAAAGAACAACACGCATTTTTCTTTTTTTTTTTTGTAGAGACAGAGTCTCACTTTATGGCCCTCGGTAGAGTGCCGTGGCCTCACACAGCTCACAGCAACCTCCAACTCCTGGGCTTAAGCGATTCTCTTGCCTCAGCCTCCCGAGTAGCTGGGACTACAGGTGCCCGCCACAACGCCTGCTATTTTTTGGTTGCAGTTTGGCTGGGGCCGGGTTTGAACCCATTATCCTCGGCATACGGCGCCTTACCGACTGAGCCATAGGCACCGCCCAACACGCATTTTTCTAAACAACATTTAGAGAAAAGTCTCTAAAAATCTTCTGACACGGCACAGGTGGTATAAAATACATCATAAATGCTTTTGAAGTATATAAAGCACATCATAGATTAGTGAACAAAAAAGGAAAGACAATAAATTGCCAGAAATAAATTATCAAGATTTAAAGCGTTAAATATCTAGATTTACAGAATAAATTTCTAGTAAAGTCCATAAAATAAATGTTGGATTTTAAGCAGAAAATGATGTTTGAATACACCAAAAATCAAGTCTATTTTCATTGTACTATTGTACAATTTCTTTTTCATTTTTTTGGTATTTGCTTCAAGCTGCCTTCAAGGTACAATTTTTTCTTATTCTATTAGATACATATAACCATCTACTGAAAAGAACAAATAATTTTATAGTATCTACTACATGTCTAAAAAATGGAGTTGTACAACATAAAAAAAAGTGTTGCTTTGCAATTTTTCTAGGAGAGGTATATGTACAAAAACATGTAAAAAAGTTCCTCTATAGCAATTCAGATGCAACACTTGTGAAATATTATGGGAGGCAGGTATCTTTTGAACTTCTACCTAACTTACCTGAAAAACAGCCTGACTCTGGGGAAGGAGGGAAAGGAAGAGGGGAGGTGGGAGGGGCCTGGGCGTGCTCTCACTTAATGGGCACAATGTAAGGGTATCTGGCATACCTTTGGGTGCGGGACACAACTATCAAAGGGACTCTATCTAACAAATACAAACATTGTAACCTCATCCTCACATTAATCTGAGATAAAACATACCTGATTCTTTGGCTGCAGCTCCTCTTTCCTTCGGCTCTTCAGACACAATTAACTGAGTACAGCATTTCCTTCCTGGGCACTTTTCTACAGCTGCTATCTAAAAAGTAAAACAAAAAAAAAATTTTTTTTAGTAACTGTTGCATTAAACTAGAAAGCTGAAAATAACTTGAGAAAGATTTATTTTCTAAAACAGTCTATATAACAGGCATTATAGTAACATTTTCTCCATAAATATTTTCAAAAGAAACAATCTTTTACCTCGTGCTTGGATAAAACAGGACTGTAGAAAAAAGAGAAAAAAAAAATTAAAAAAAAATTACAGTAGCAATATACTTCCAAACAAATGTCAGTGAAATGGCTGTTAAAAAAAAAATACAGCTTCTCTGGATTCTAATATTAGAACAGAACATTTCCATGGCTGAAACATTACCACTGGCTTACACAGTTCAAAGTGCAGCTACATCGTGTGCTAATCTCTTAAGATAACCAATTACTACTGAAAACTCCCAAAGAAGCTACAAATGCTGATATTCAGAAATGATAATTTTTTATTTATTTATTTTTTTTAGAGACAGAGTCTCACTTTGTCACCCTCAGTAGAGTGCCATGGCGTCACAGCTCACAGCAACCTCCAGCTCTTGGGCTTAGGTGATTCTCTTGCCTCAGCCTCCAAGTACCTGGGAATACAGGTGCCCACCACAACACCCGGCTATTTTTTGTTGCAGATTGGTCGGGGCTGGGTTTGAACCCGCCACCCTCGGTATATAGGGCAGGTGCCCTACTCACTGAGCCACAGGCGCTGCCCTGGATGTATTTCAAGACTATATGACATACACAGATAGTTTCAGTTTATCATTATAGCCTAACATAGATTAAGGTGGAAGATAATGTTGTTGGAATTATCCGTGGAAACAGGTAACAAGAAGATAGCTTTTTCCAGTGGCATCATCACAGTTCATCGCACCCCCAAACTCCTGGGATCAAGGAGTTTGAGCCTCAGCCCTCAAACTACAGAGTGCTTGCCACCATGACCAGCTAATTTCTTCTATTTTTAGTAGAGATAAGGTTTGGCTCTTGCTCAGGCTGGTCTTGAACTCCTGACCTCAAGTGATCCTCTGACCTCAGTCTCCTAGAGTGCCAGGATTACTTAGCGCTGTGCCAGGCAAAGGGTTATCTTTTAAATATTAAATTTTAGGGAATACCCAAGATAAAAGATACATATATCTTTTAAAAGCTTGTACAGACATGTTCATAATCATTTTATTTACAATACTCAAAAAATGGGAAACGACCCAAATAAATAAATACAATATAATGAATAAATAAATTGCTGCCTTGTTATACAATGTATCTGCGCACCCATCAATGACAGCAAACCGGTGCTCCATCCAGTACCACGTAACAGATACAGTGATGGGTGCAAGGCACTGGATACCTCTTGGGGCATGCTTTGGAACTGGCAAGAGGAAAAGAAGCTAGACACAAATATTTATATTCTGTATGTATATGAAGTTACGGGACAGGCCGATACACTGTTAACATGGCTCGGGTAGCAGTTACCATGGGTGGTGGGGATAGACTTGGTACGTGCACGAGCCCGTCCAGGGGCTGGAATGTTCTGTGTCTTGTTCTTTGTTTGGAGTAGTAGTCATGTAGATATACACATGTAAAAACCCATCAAGCTCGCATACTTCATGTATAACTCAAAAATATTTTTAAATACTAAAAGTAATATTTTGGGAATTATCAAAAAAGTTTTTTTTGAGACAGGGTCTTGCTCTGTTGGAGTGCAGTAGCCCAATCATAGCTCATCGCAACCTCGAAATCCTGGGCGCAAGTGATCCACCCACTTCAGCCTCCCAAGTAGCTAGGACTATGGGGCACGCTACGACACACAACTAATTTTCTTATTTTTAGTTTTTTGTAAAGACACATTCTCACGATGTGGCTCAGGCTGGTCTTGTACTCCTGACTTCAAATGATCCTCCTGCCTTGGCCTCCCAAAATGCTGGGATTATAGGTGTGAGTCGTTGAGAGCTGCCTGGAATTACCCAAATTCTAAAGCAAAAAGCTTTTCACATTCATATTATGTTCAATAAATGTTCGTTTCTTATATAAGGAAAACATTTGTAACACATTAAGAAGTTGTGAGTTTCGGGCGGCGCCTGTGGCTCAGTGAGTAGGGCGCCGGCCCCATATGCCGAGGGTGGTGGGTTCAAACCCAGCCCCGGCCAAACTGCAACCAAAAAATAGCTGGGCGTTGTGGCGGGCGCCTGTAGTCCCAGCTGCTCGGGAGGCTGAGGCAAGAGAATCGCGTAAGCCCAAGAGTTAGAGGTTGCTGTGAGCCGTGTGACGCCACGGCACTCTACCCGAGGGCGGTACAGTGAGACTCTGTCTCTACAAAAAAAAAAAAAAAAAAAAAGAAGTTGTGAGTTTCATAGGATGGCCAGGGGTGGTGTCTTTCTTTTTGTTGTTGGTGAGACAAAGTCTCATTCTGTTGCTCTGGGTAGAGGTGCCCTGGCATCATAGCTCACAGCAATCTCAAACTCTTTTTTCTTCTCTTTAGAGACAAGAGTCTCACTTTGATGCCCTGCAGCCTCCCGAGTAGCTGAGACTACAGGTGCCTGCCACAACGCCCAGCTGTTTTTGTTGTAGTTTGGCCGGGGACGGGGGGTTTGAATCCACCACCCTCAGTATATGAGGCCAGTGCCCTACTCACTGAGCCACAGGCGCCTCCCAGCAATCTCAAACTCTTAAGGCTTGTGTAATCCTCTTGCCTCAGCCTCCTGAGTAGCTGGCACTATAGGTGTGAGTCACTACTGGGCTAACTTTTCTATTTTTAGTAGAGATAGCATCTTGCTCTTGCTTAGACTGGTCTCAAACTCCGAGGTCAAGCGATGGACCCCCCTCAGTCTTCCAGAGTGCTAGGATGTTAGGTGTGAACTACCGAGCCGGGCAAGGGTGCGATCTTACATAGAATATTTTAAAATTAAGAAAATGATCTTCTTTACTCTAAAAGATTTCATTATTTTAAAATTCTTAGCACTCTGGGAGGCCAAGATGGAAGGATTGCTTGAGTTCAGGAGATTGAGACCAGCCTAAGAGCAAGATCCTGTCTCTAAAAATAGCTGGGTATTGTAGCAGGTGCCTGTAGTCCCAGCTACTGGGGAGGCTGAGGCAAGAGGATTGCTTGAGCCTAAGAGTTTGAGGTTGCTGTAGCTGTGATGCCACGACACTCGACCCCAGGGTGACTTAGTGAGACTCGGTCTCAAAAACAACAACAATAAGAAATGCTATGAAATCGAAAGTTAACCTGTTTAACAGATAACGTAATTAGATTGTAACTCAGAATCTCTGAAAATACTGTTTTAAAGGTTCCAATTAACTAACATAAGAAAATTGTCATCATGAGATATGAATGAGTATCCACCTCTAATCTAGAATCATGCTTCAAAACCTGGTCTCCAAAACAACCAGATCTAAAAGCCAGTTCTCTATCTGCTGCAGGAGCTGGGCAGCATTACTTGACACTGTTTTATTATTAATAAATAGAACTTTAGTTTACTCTTTATGGTTTTGAGAAAAAAAAGAAGAAAAAGTTATCAACAGAATGGGAAGTCTTTCAGTCTTTGTATTAATGATTCATGTTCTAAATTCCAGAAATCTGTACTAGTTAAAATAAACCTTCAAATTCTGGGTCTTCAAATAATGAATTTCTTAAAAAGTATGTATTTTGTTATTACTATTAATTTAGGTTAAAAAAATCCAATTTATTTTTGGGTGTGGTGGCTGATGCCAATAATCTAGTGAATTGGGCGGGAGGGTGAGGTGGGAGGACTGCTTGAGGTAAAGAGTTCAAGACTGGCTGGGACAACATAATGAGACTCTTGTCTCTAAAACGTTTTTTTAAAAAGTTAGCTAGGCATGGTGACACATGCCTGTAATCATGCCAGCTACTGGGGGAGACTGAAGCAGGAGGATCCCTTAAGCCCAGGAGTTTGGGGCTGCAGCACTGAGCTACGATCCCATCACTACACTCCACCCTGGATGAAAGAGGGCGACTCCATCTTAAAAAAAAATCCAACTCCTGGATACAAATTAAATAATTCAAAGTTATCTGGTAAAGGCAGCTCTCCTTATGCAGTATTTTGATGAAATATTATACTATATTTGCTTTACATCATTAAGCTACTCTTAAAAGTGCTTTTTTTTTTTACTACAACAAACATTAACAAATGACTAGCATGAAAAGCCCTAATATGCAGTTATGCCCGTCTGAATTGCTTAATCTCTTACTAAAAAGAGATAAAAATCAGAGTTACAGTTTTTTTTTTTTTTTGTAGAGACAGAGTCTCACTGTACCGCTCTCGGGTAGAGTGCCATGACTTCACACGGGTCACAGCAACCTCTAACTCTTGGGCTTACGTGATTCTCTTGCCTCAGCCTCCCAAGCAGCTGGGACTACAGGCACCCGCCACAACGCCCGGCTATTTTTTAGTTGCAGTTTGGCTGGGGCTGGGTTTGAACCCACCACCCTCGGCATATGGGGCTGGTGCCCTACTCACTGAGCCACAGGCACGGCCCAAATAATTTTTTTTTTTTAGAGTTACAGTTTTGAGTTTCTAATTAGAAGGATTTTTTTAACTTATGTGAAGTCAACCTTTACCTGTGTAAGAAACAGATAAAAGCTGAGAAGGGAACCTAGTAACTTTATGATACCCATTTTGATTTATTTAGCTGAAAAATTAACTAAACAAAGAAATAGATCTCGTATTTCATATATGCAATGCTATAATGCTTCTACTCCAACCCATTCTAACCAAATCTGATGTACTTACTCTTGATGTGTTGTGCAAATTTTGGTAAGTCGGTCAAAATCTTCACCATTGAATCCTTTTTCTGAATTCCTTAGAGACGTAACTGTATGTGGTTTCACAGTTTTCCATTTTGTTTCTAAATTTAAAATATTTGTTAGTCACTGGCTTTTACAAAACATATTTAGCAGGGAAAAATAGTTAACTGATAAATATTAGTAAGCAAAATTGTCTTCTCAAACAACCCAGAAGTTAGCACAGTAGAAATAGCTAAGTGATTACTTTTCAAAAGAAGTACATCTCATCTTAGAGACTAAATTAGCCAGGAGGGTATGAAATGTGATCAGAAGAAATGCAAATACAGTAGTTGCCAGTGTTCTTTTTTTGGCATTGATACAAAGAGCAAAATAAAAAGAAAAACATTTTCTCACATGCTACTTTGTAACATTAACTTGACTATGGAAACATCTATCTTCCCATTTACAAAACCAGGTCAAATCTTTCGATAACAACTTTTAAATCACTGAGGATTCCACGTTCTATCGTAGACTTCACTGCCCTACCCACTAAGCTACGGGCGCAGCCCTCTACATTCTTAGTTCATACTTACCCCACTGTTCCTGAATGGCAGAAAGATTTGCGAGCAATTGCTCATGATACAATCGTTCAAGCTGAATGAATTTCATTGCTTTCTCATCTGAATAGAAAATTTGAGGAAAATAGAAATCCAGTCTATTTAACTAATCCCTATATTTGAACAGGAAGTTGAGAAGCTTGCAACTGACCAAAAAAATGAGAAGACTCTAAACATTTTTCAACTGAAACATCTTGTTACTTGGGTTTTTTATTTTTTTTTTGAGACAGAACCTCAAGCTGTCACCCTGGGTAGAGTGCAATGGCACAGCAACCTCAAACACCTGGGCTCAAGTGAGTCTCCTGCCTCAGCCTCCCAAGTAGCTGGGACTACAGGCGCCCGCCACAACGCCCGGCTATTTTTTGGTTGCAGCTATCGTTGTCGTCTGGCGGCAGGCTGGATTCGAACCCGCCAGCTCAGGTGTATGTGGCTGGTGCCTTAGCTGCTTGAGCCACAGGCGCCGAGCCTTGTTACTTGGTTTTGAAGTAGGTACATTTTGAAGCAGTATATTAAGCAGTAGCTATTTGGGTTCCACACTATCAGGAAATGGTAGAAACTAAAAGGTTTAATACTCAAGGAATGTTCTGTTGCTAATATACATATTTCACACAGAGTCAATTAAAAGTGATTTAAGGAAACAGGACCCACATGGAATTCTAGAGTCTATAAGTTTCCCTTTTTAATTTCTCTCCTTCCTGTCAAGTAAATATGTGACTCTTTGCTTCTGTTTCCAATCGCCTTGATCCTTTATTATTTCCCACTGAATGCTTTTCTCCCATAAGACCAAAGGATCATAAGCCTAAACAATGACAGAGTAAAAACTTCTATGGATCTGTATGAAATTTTGATTAACTTCCCACAGCAATGTTTCATAACCTTTTCGTGGATCTTGCGAACTTTTGCCTTCTCATCTACATCCCATGTATTTGTATCTTACCAAGTCCAGATACACTCTCCAACTGCCTACCTTTCTCTGGGAAAAGCTGTGAGTGTTGACCCAGAAAAAAAGGAACAGAAAAACCCATTGTTCAGCTTTTTTGTCCTTCCCACGCTCACTCAGAGCTTCAGTTCTTCATCTTATTTGTAGTCTTACAGATGACCCAGAGATCACAAATATCTAGGCCAGGGAAAAGTGAGAACAATTCCTTTTTTAGCTTTGCCCACGATTTAAGATAAATCAGTGTTTCTCCAACAGAAAAATTATCTGCAAAACTTGCTAAAATACAGATTCATGGATCTGATCCCAAGAGTCTCTGATTCTCAGGCCTAAGAATTTGCATTTCTAAGAAGACCCCATAGATGCTGATGCTGCTTGTCTGTCCTGCATTAGACACTCAGTGTTTATTTAACAGAAAAAAAGAGAGACAGAGTTCCCTCTGTATTTCTACCAAATTTGCCTTCCAACATACTTAGTAGTAAACTGCCACTGTGTGAAGTACCAGTTTGCTTGACAGGTTCATGATGGTTAAACACTTATCCCTCAGCCTGGTCAGACATGTGGTGAAAGTCAGCAAAGTTCAGGGGAAAAACAAGTGACACCAACAGGGAAAAACAGATGCTTAGGATACATCCTTTCCAGAGAGCATATATTGAGCCATCCCCCCCCCCCCGAAAACAAAGCAATTTTAAAAAAGAAAAATTGAAAAAAATGAGAGAGAAATCTTTCTATACAAAAGTTAACATGCAGCCTCATTTGACATTTCTTCTGTTTATTACTAGTGAAGAACTGATCTTCCTTGGCAGCTGTACAGCTGTAATGGGACGGTCCAAGACTCCCTGTGCCTGCTGTACATGACCTGTTCCACCATGTAAATGTTCCTAGATTTGTACATTTGTTCACTTCATAGGAAAAAACTCTGATTTAAAAATTTATTTTTCAGCAACATGTGCTTTATCCCCCTTCCTGAACAGAAATACTCTATTTTGGTAAAAATAAAGGCTTATTTATGAAAGGTCATATTTGGATGTTCCAGGAAGTTTTCCGGAGTGACAGAAATTTTCCACATCTTGCTTTCTGAGGTAACCTGCTACTGTCAAAAGCCATAGAAATCACATGTTCTGTACAGTTTGTTGTACATAAAATACAGTGAGTTTTAAAAAATAAATAATTTTCTAAGAGTTCTACGAATTTCTTCCTGTAATTATTACAAGAAAAGGATACAGTCCTCTTCGTGGTAATAGGACTCTGCAATCTGTTAAAAACAAAAAATAGAGAAAATTAAATTAACAATCGGATGAAATGACAGATGTGGAAGAAATTAAGAGCTTGAAACTTCAAATGCCTTTGATAACAGAGTAAGAAAATCTCAGTTACTATATTCTCTAGATCACAAGAACTTTGTAGACACAGGATGCCATTCTGAAGTCATTCATCTCAAGCAAAGCAAACAGAGATATTCTTTGGTCTTTACCTAACCTCGTTCTCCCTATTTTTTTCTTTTTTTTTTGAGATAGGGTCTCACTCAGTCACCCAGGCTGTAGTGCAGTAGCATAATCACACTGAAATCTTGAAATCTTGGGCTCAAGTGATCCTCCTGCCTCAGCCTCCTGAGTAGCTGGGGCTATAGTCACATACTGTTATGCCTCGCTAATTTTTTGTAGAGATGGGTACAAAGTTGGTATTCAACTTCTGGTTTCAAGTTACCCTCCCACCTTGAACTCTACAAACTACTAGGATTATAGGTTTGAGCCACCATGCCCAGCCTTCCATATTTTATTTCAAGTTAAATCAAATTCCCCTGATTCACTGGAGTCTAGAAGTAAGATCTCCAAAGAATGAGGCAAATGCGACAGAGGCTTATAAAAACATAACACAAGTGAGGAAATGATTCTGTTTATTATAAATAAAAAAGCAGAAATACGTCATGTCACAAGAGACTTTGACATCCCATTTACTTCATTCCTATTTCACAAACTACCAGCTGGAGACCTCATGGCACACGGACTTTTTGGTCAGTTTTGATATTTAAGGAAATCTAGGCCAAATGTAAACAGGTGAGTAATGATATTTGGAATGTATTTACAATGTGCAAAGTTCTGCACATTGTAAAAGGACATTAGATAAAAAGTTTAGTCACTCAGGAGCTGGTTCTAGGGGGCTTGTCAGCTACCAGATTCATCCTACAGCACCTTTAAATTTAAAAATTCTTTGACTCTAAAAATTTTGGGCTTTTAAAGAGATCATTATCTAGATATAGCATTTATGAATAGATTAGTAAAATTAAAAGTATTCACTGATAAATATTGGCATAAGCTGTTGTCTTATTTGGAATATTTCATTTTTTAATTAATTATCATTTTTGAGTCAGAGTTTCATTTTGTCACCCTTGGTAGAGTGCCAAGGCATCATAGCTCACAGCAACCTCAAACTCTTGGGCTCAAGCAATTCTCTTGCCTCAGCCTCCCTAATAGCTAGGACTACAGGTGCCTGCCACAATACCCAGCTATTTTTAGAGATGGGGTCTTGCTCTTACTCAGTCTGGTCTCAAACTCTTGAGTCCAGGCAACCCACCTGCTTCGGCCTCCCAGACTGCTAGAATTATAGGCATGAGTCACTGCACCCACCCTTTAATTAGCTTTTTAAATTTTTAAAAAAAAAATTATTTTTTTTGAGACAGTCTCACTATGTTGCTCTTGGTAGAGTGCTATGGCTGTCACAGCTCACAGCAATCTCCAACTCTTGGGCTGTCACAGCTCACAGCAACCTCCAATTCTTAGGCTTAGGCGATTCTCTTGCCTCAGCCTCCCAAGTAGCTGGGACTGCAGGCACCTGCCACAATGCCCAGCTATTTTTTGGTTGCAGTTGTCATTGCTGTTTAGCTGGCCTGGGCTGGGTTCGAACTCACCAGCCTCAGTGCTGTAATCACTAAGCTACGGACGCCACGCAAATACTTTATATTTTTAAGACAGTTTTTACTGATTCTTACTAGGTCTTTGGTAAAGAAAGGTATTCTCTTTATAGATCTCTTTCGCCATTTTTTCAGGTAACTACCAATGCAAAGAGCAATGAAGTACCTGTCAACTCTGTAAGCTAGCCAAGAAAAGGAAAAGTGTTCCCCCAATTTCCCAGTGCAAATGGCATACTTTAAAAGCCAAAGACTTGCCTACTTTAAATACATCCTAGAGATTTTTCCATAAGCAATATAGATGACTGGACTCAATCCTCTCTTTGTAAATTTTCAGTTAATCTTAAATTTGACTACATACTTACATTATATTAAGGCTTTTTTTTTTGCAAAGAATTAATTTTCAAGATTCTGTTTTAATCAGTTTATTTTTATTTATTTTTATTTTATTTTTTTTTGTAGAAACAGAGTTTCACTTTTGGCCCTTGGTAGAGTGCTATGGCATCATACAGCTCACAGCAACCTCCAACTCCTGGGCTTAAGCGATTCTCTTGCCTCAGCCTCCCGAGTAGCTGGGACTACAGGCACCCGCCACAACGCCCGGCTATTTTTTGGTTGCAGTTCAGCCAGGGCCAGGTTTAAACCCGCCACCCTTGGTATATGGGGCCGGCGCCTTACCGACTGAGCCACAGGCGCCGCCTAATCAGTTTATTTTTTAAATAATGTTATAAAAGTATTAGTTTGAACCAAGTCAAATTGCCATTTTTTTTTAAACCCACAAAACGAGACTTTTATACATACAATGGTACCACTAACAAAGCGCTAACAAATGTTTAACAGTTTGCCCCACAGTGTTGGGGAGAGCTCTCGATGCTCATTTCTAAAGCACCAATACTACCACTGTGGCCAATTTCCAGGAGACAAATATCACTGAGTATGGTTCTCAGGAGTCAGTACTAGCAGGTGACAGCACACCACTGGGTTACACCTCATAGAAATCAGTAACATTTCAACTACAAACCTCCAGTGAAAAATCAATGCCACTGTATGGTTTCCCTACTATATATTACATGAGATAGATATATAAGTTTCAGGTTGTCCATTAAAATAAAATAGCTGGCTCTTCAAAGCCAGTTTCCTTGCCCTTTTGTGGTGCACCATTGGCACATGGTTATTTCTAAATAGCTCTCATTTGAGAAGTTTTAATAGGGTCTATACCTATTATATAACCTGATCTACTGGCACTGCAGAAACATAATTTTTAATTATCTTCCATGATTCTGTGGCCGTTCTAATAAAGCAACAAAGAAGAGAGAGGGTGATGAAACCCAAGCCTCAAAAGCAAAAGGCGTTTTGAGGTTAAAGGTCATCTTGAAATATAAATATACAGAATATTTCCCCTACAAAAAATTTCTCTCTAGCAAGTCTAGCAGGACAAGAGAAGATGTGCTTCTCCTTGATGTCCCACATTTCTTTCTTTCTTTCTTTTTTTTTAGAGACAGAGTCGCACTTTGTCACCCTCTGTAGAGTGCTGTTGCATCACAACTCACAGCAACCTCCAGCTCTTGGGCTTAGGTGATTCTCTTGCCTCACCCTCCCAAGTAGCTAGGACTACAGGTGTCTGCCACAACGCCTGGCTATTTTTATTTTTTTTTGTTGTTGTTGTCGCAGTTCAGCCGGGGCCAGGTTTGAAACCACCACCCTTGGTATATGGGGCCGGCACCCTACTCACTGAGCCACAGGCGCCACCCAGATGTCCCATATTTTTAAATCTGAAAGGTAGGCTGTTAGAGCAGAAAGAACGTAGGTGTGGAGGTAAATGGCCTGACTGCGCTCCAGTGCAAGCTCTGCCACTTCCTAGCTCTGTGACTGCGGACATGTATTTCACATCCGAAGTTTCAACTTTCTTAACTTAAAACAGGGATGATAATACCTAGTATGAGACAAGGCTGCTGTAAGGACTGAAAGAGAGAATGTCTATCTAGCATAGCGCCAAGCCCACTGCATGCAGTAAGTGCTTTCAATGATTCTTGAAACTAAGTCTGAACCACGACTGCACAATGTAGAGTAGATCATGTGAAGAAGTTAAAAACCATTTCTGGAGGGCAACAGCTATAAGGTTCTCCTGGCTTCAACCTTCCTTTCACCTACTAGGGGAAGGTGCTGCTATGGTCTCAATGTTGGTGTCCCCCATAAATATGCTGAAACCTAATCCCCAGCATGACAGTATTAAGGGGGGGGGTGTCTTTGGGAGGTGATCAGGTCACAAGGGCTCTGTCTCAGTCAATGAATTGGTATCTTTATCTAGAAGAGGTCCAAAGGAGCATGTTTGCCCCTTTTACTAAGCAAGGAAACAGAGAAAGGGCCCTTAACAGTTACAAAATCTGTTGGTGCTTTGATCTTGCACTTCCCAGCCTCCAGTACTGTGATAAATAAATTTCTCTTGTTTATATGTTATGCAGTTTGTGGTATTTTTGCAGTAGCAGCTCTTGTGGATTAAGATAGAGATGTATCTTTTGGCAGCAGCCTGACAGAATGGCTTGGAGGATCCCAGTAGATCCTTTTCCTGCCTGGATCTGAGAATATTTTGGTATAAGCTTGCTGGACAGAGTACATTGCTTGATACTCTGTTATAACTGCTATATGAAAAGCCTCCAATTGTATAACTCAGTTAAACATTTAAAGCTAAGCCAAGGTCATATTAACTAAATCAGTGTTTTATTTTTCATTTTATTTTACTTTAATTTTTTTATTTCAAATTAATATGAGGGTACACATTTTTAGGTTACATTGTTCTCACTTCCACGGTAAATGTCAACAACTGGCAAATCTAGGTGAAAGGCACATTGTGATCTGCTGGGAATTACTGAAATGAACAGAATGTATTTCTATCCCTCCACGGCTTGTGTGTCCCTTGGGAGGTGACAGGATATTCCCTTGGGTGAGGAGGCAACTGTCAGCTGACTCCTGTCACCCCGACATCTCAGCTTCCTGAAGGCATCAGGATGTCTTTACTTTCCCATTCTTGATTTTTAACAAGCAATCTTTGAATTGGTGACAGTGGGAGTGGAGTTATAATGCTTATTTGCTTTTTACTATATGCCAAACACTATGCCAAGTGCTTGAACATGCATCATCTCCTTTAATCCTCTATGACTTTACAATAGTAGTACTAAAAGCTGTGTAATTTGTTACTAGCATAAACCACCACTGTATTTTCTAAGCTCTCTTCTCAGGAAAGAAAAGACCATTGTGTAATCCACTGTGCAAACACAATGAAGCCTGAGAGATTAGAAAGCTGCCTTGGTATTGGTGCTGTTCAACTACAGTCAATTAGTAATTTTCTTTTTTGAAACTAGAGTCTTTTTTCTTCTACTGTGGGCAAAAATTAAAATAATATATGCTGAGATTGCAAACCAAGGCACAGGGACCCCAAACCTGACAAACTGTTTGTTTTTCATAATTAAGTTGTACAAATAGAACTATAATTTCATAAGTTTTATCTTATAAACATTAGGTTCTCTAGGTTTTTGTGTTCTTTTAAAAAAATTTTTAAACTTTTCTTCTTTTTAATTTTGGATTAATATGAGCGTACATGTGATTACGTTACATTGTTTGCATTTTAAGGTGAAGTCCAAGGTGTCGTTGATTCCTTCACCCAGGAGGTGTGCCACACACCCCTACCTTGTAGGAAGGGGTGGGAACTTACCAAGCCCCCTCCTCCCTGCCCTTCTTGAATTTAATTGTGTTTTTCCCTGAGAAATATGGACTGTTTCATGAATTTGTGTCATCCTTGCACAGGGGCTATGCTGATCTCTATATTATTCTAATTTTGCCACCTGTGCTGCTGAAGTGAGCATGTAAATTAGTAACACTTTGGAGGCCATAAAGCAGTACACATTTTCTCAAAGGCATTCTTCAAGTCTCAAAGGAAGTAACATACATTTATAAAAATATACATTCTCCCATGTTGAGACAAAAGCTATTTTATTTTTTAAAAATTAAAAATTACTTCTCAGCACAAAAATGAAACAAGAGGTAAATAAAATAAAAAGTGGAACTTTCTCCATTCTGATACCATTTCTTTTTTTTTTTTTGAGACAGAGTCTTACTATGCTGCCCTCGGTAGAATGCTGTGGCGTTTTTTTTTTTGTCGTAGTTGTCATTGCTGTTTACTTGGTCTGGGTTCAAACCCTCCAGCCTTGGTGTACGTGGCCAGCGCCGTAACCACTGAGCTATGGGCACAGAGCCTGATATTTTCATTTTAAGTTAAAATCAAACATAGCTCATGAAGATTTTAATTTTTTCTGAATTAACTCTTCGTTTGTAACAAGACTTTCTTATCAGTATCCTAAGAGCCTCCCAGTCTCCAGACTCTTCTCTCCATCTTCTAAGTCACCATCTCCATCACTGAGAGAGATCTTTTTCTTTTTTTTTTTAATGTCTTTATTTTTTTATTTTTTTGTAGAGACAGAGTCTCACTTTACTGCCCTCCGTAGAGTGCCGTGGCGTCACACGGCTCACAGCAACCTCCAGCTCTTGGGCTTAAGCGATTCTCTTGCCTCAGCCTCCCGAGCAGCTGGGACTGCAGGCGCCCGCCACAACGCCGGCTATTTTTTTTTTGTTGCGGTTTGGCTGGGGCTGGGTTTGAACCCGCCACCCTTGGCATATGGGGCCGGCGCCCTACTCACTGAGCCACAGGCGCTGCCCGAGAGAGATCTTTTTCTAAAATTCAAATTGGATTCTGGCACTCTCATAAGTGAAAACTCCCAGCCAGTAAAAATACAGCCCTAATGTCACTAGCTATCCAATCTCACCTCCTGCCTTTCCATCTTAACCTCTAACAATATCCCAGCCACGCCTTTCACAGGCTAATGTCTCTTCCTGTACCAGCTCGCTCTTGCTAGTGAGCACATAGTAAGCCTGTAAAGTCCAACTAGGAGTCACCTTGTTTCCCTAATGCCCAAAGGGCAAAATTTACCATCCATTTTGTGCTGATGAACCTTAAATTTAAGTCTACTCTAACATTTAATACAGAATTCAACAAGTATTTATCAACACAACTGCTTCTCCTATTCGACAATAGCTCTCTCCAGGACATACCCTGTTAAGTAATCTGTTCCCCTATGTTTAGCACCGTCTTTGGCACCCAGCTGGGGTTGAGCACTTGCTATGTTGACTCGTATTTGTACATGACTTAATCACTGAATAAAAGATATCAGCCATTGTCTAAACCTGTGGTTCTCAACCTTCCTAATGTGCGGCCCTTTAATCCAGTTCCTGTGGGTTGCAACCCCCAGGTTGAGAACCACTGGTCTAAGCTATGGATTATTTAAGGCCGAGGTGTGGCCGCCAGTCAGAAATATGCCAAATTTCCTAACTTTCACACCAGTCATTAATTCAGGGTCACCATATGTTGGGCTCACCAATGATAGGACTGATTATAGAGAACTAGATTTTAGACTCCAAACACTGGTACAATCTTAGCGATGCTGAAAATAAACGGTTGACTGTAGTACCTGATGAAGGCAAAGCGGAAGTGCTCTCGAATCCAACTGCTCAACTTCCCCTCGTATGAGTGAAAACAGAGACTGCAGAACTAGCTTTGGAGCATCTGGTTGATCATTAGCACTCACTTCAGCAGCGTCTTCATCACCAGCACCACGTGTGGCTGCACTTGGTATTTTTTCTTGAATTAAAAGTGCAGTATCTCCTGAGGAGAGTGCTTTAAGAAGAAAAGAAAATGCCTATGTTAGGATAGCTTCCCACGATGGTCTAGTGCTCTAACACAATCACACCTGTTAACCATAAAACTTTCAAGAGTATTACAAACAATAATAAAAAAAAAAAACCTTTCAAGATTATTGATAAAAAGATATTGAAGGAAAGTGTGGAGGTTAAAATGCGGCCCAAACTTGATTCTACCAAAGGAAAAGTATATTTGAAATCCTTGCTTGCCCAAAATAAAACAGAACTGAAGAGGAAGGTACATGCATTTATCATGAGAAACAGGTGAAGAAGTCGAGCCTTTCCCTTTAAACTCTATCCTGATAAGGTTCCAACTACTTCTTTTTTTTGTAGAGACAGAGTCTCACTGTACCGCCCTCGGGTAGAGTGCCGTGGCGTCACACGGCTCACAGCAACCTCTAACTCTTGGGCTTAGGCGATTGTCTTGCCTCAGCCTCCCGAGCAGCTGGGACTACAGGCGCCCGCCACAACGCCCGGCTATTTTTTGGTTGCAGTTTGGCTGGGGCCGGGTTTGAACCCGCCACCCTCGGCATATGGGGCTGGCACCCTACTCACTGAGCCACAGGCGCCGCCCAACGTTCCAACTACTTCTTGATCCCAGAAGTGTCAGGAATTCAGATGCCAGAGCTAACGGCCAGTGAAATATTTTACTGAAGAAGTAACACATATTTCTTAAAAATCATTAATAAACAAATATGCTCAACCCACAGCCTCTAAAATGCATCAAAATTTAATTGTTATAAGTCTTCACTGAAATCTCAGTATCAATTCTTTTTTTTTTTTTGGTTTTTGGCCGGGGCTAGGTTTGAACCTGCCACCTCCGGCATATGGGACTGGTGCCCTACTCCTTGAGCCACAGGCGCCGCCCCTCAGTATCAATTCTAATTTTCATGTTCAGGTTGAGTAGACTACTTGCAGCATGCATACCTTCAGCTAGCCTACCTCAGAAAGGACCTCTGTCAGGAAGGTAGCTCTGTATGCACCAGGACGGAGTGTGCCCTGACTCTAGAGTGTGCCTCACATCCGGCCTTCTACTGCCTTCTAACAAACCCACTGCTCTGGCCAGACTGGCCCATTCTTCATCTCCCTAGTAAAATAGTCTACGGTTTTCTGAACAATTACAGATTCTAATAGCTGGAATAATTTCTTGTCATCTAGGCCTATTTATTTGTCTTCACCCTAACAAAATCCGTATCCTAACAAAAGATGAGACTGAAGTCAAGTTCCTTTCCTCCAAACCCTGTATAGCATTATAGTAATTGGTGTAAAGTCTCATCTTTATTAGATCACAACTCTTACACGGCAGGAGTTAATTTACGTACTACAGCATCCCAATTGTACCCTCAGCACTAGAATGATTATTTACATTTTAGAGAATTCTATTGTATCATTAATTTTTAGAGACAGAGTCTTACTCTGTCATCACCCAGGCTGGAATGCAGTGCTGTGATCCTAACTCACTGTAACCTCAAACTCCTGGGCTCAAGCAATCCTTTTGCCTCAGTCTCCTGAGTAGCTGGGATTACAGGAATGTATCACCATACCTGGGTAATTAAGAAAAAACGTTTTTTTAGAGCTGGTGTCTCACCATGTTGCCCAGGCTGGTTGCAACCTGCTAGTCTTAAGTGATCGTCCTGCTGTGGCCTGCCAGAGCATTGGGATTTTAGGTGTGAGCCAGCGTGCCCAGCTCTTCCATAAATTTTATATCACTTGGCCTACAGAAGCACAAGGCCCAGTGATGATCTGGTATTTTGTAGGGATAATATTTACAAAAACATACATGTTTCTTCTGCTTTTTAATATTCTAACTATCTAGGGGCAAGACTACAAGAGTGCCAATGTGGAAACAGGAACTTTCTTGAAGAACTACGAAGAAATGAAGAGAACTCGTATTTTCCTTCCCTTTTGCCCAAGACGTAACAGACTGCGATAAAGCCAGCTTCCCAAATTCTATTCTTTTCTTGTTTAGATATTTCCCATATAGTTATCCATCCTTCTCATTTTTTTAAAAAAAAGAAAGCTGAAATTTTATAATGCTTACTTTCTGTACAAGGCAGTTAATAAAAACCTTGAAGACTATTACCAAAGAAGTAAGGACACTCAAAATAAGAAAAATGGGGCAGCGCCTGTGGCTCAAAGGAGTAGGGCGTCAGCCCCATATACCAGAGGTGGCGGGTTCAAACCCAGGCCCAGCCAAAAAAAAAAAAAAAACTGCAAAAATAAATAAATAAATAAATAAAAAATAAGGAAAATGAGTTCAGTGCCCATAGCACAGTGGTTACGGCACTGGCCATATGCACTGAGGGTGGTGGGTTCCAACCTAGCCTGGGCCTGCCAAACAACGACGACAATCGCAAACAAACAAAAAAAAGCCAGGCGTTGTGGTGGGCGCCTGTAGTCCCAGCTACTTGGGAGGCTGAGGCAAGAGAATCACTTAAGCCCACGAGTTTGAGGTTGCTGTGAGCCGTGATGCCACAGCACTCTACTAAGGGTGATGTAGTGAGACTCTGTCTCAAAAACGAAAAAAAGGAAAAAGGACAGAATCAGTGACTACCTTTTCTAAAGCAGGTCAAAAAGGGGTCCTGAAGAATGAAAATGGAAACCTGCATTGTTATTATCTCAGTTATTTAATCAGTACAGATTCATAATGATGAAGTTTCCTGTAAGATCCATTTTATCTCTAAATTACTTTGACAACCAATGTTACTGAAACGTACAACTTATAAAAACCCCCAAAATTGGTAAATAAAAAGTATGTAACCAAAGACATTTCAACAGAAGGAAGACTACTGCTCATAAAACATAACCAGCAGAAGTCCTAACACAGAACTCCAAGGATTCCAAGAGCAAGAGAAGGCTGAGCCGGGAAATTAGAACGAATGTAATCCTTTAATCATAAAGTGTGGGGAGGAAGAAATACATGATGTAGGCTCAGATAGGTCATCCTAGATGGGCCAAGTGGTTAGAAAACATGCAAGACTTGTAACCACAGAAGGATTATTTGTCAGAGCTTGAAGATCATAAGCTTCAGAGATAAGTACAAGACCTCCTCACCTCCTGAGATATGAGTAACCTTGCTTGCTGGGATAAAGTAATTACAAATCAAACAGCAGTGCAAGAGACTCCTGTTCTGCCATGATCTTTCCAACTGACCTGGCGTTAGACATTTCACTCTCTGAATTATAATTTCCTCATCTAAAATGAAGGGACTGGGCAGATAAGCTCTCAGGTCCCTCCAAGTTCTGACCTTTTAAAACATTCAAAATCTCCTCAGAGCTTTTGTTATTTAGGAAATGCAGATGATCTCTGTGATGAAGTTGGGGCCATAATTTAGGTAAATTGACAGTAAGGGAGACTACCTAATACAAGTTTCATCTAGTTCCTTTCCCACTATTTGTTTTTAAACCACTGTTCCTCCCTTGCCTAGACTGTGTGTTACATAAACAGCAGCATATGATATTTTTAGTCAAGAAAACAAATGGAATGTCCTTGCAAGCAGAGTTCTACAACATTCCATACTAAAGAGTTGGTGTCTGTTTCCAGCTCTGCCAAGTTTTTAGGAATATGAATTCTATCATGGCTTAAATATTCATATAAATAGTTATATATATTATTGAATGACAAAGCTATACTTTACCTTATGCACCTATTAAACATTTAGCCATATTCTAAGGAATTTTAAATCACTTAAAATACGGTCTTACTAGTTTCACAACATTAATGGGGTAAAGCATTCATATTAGAAAACTATCTGCTGCCAAAGAGTTGGAAGAAATAGTAAGTGAAATCAGGGCAGCCCTATGTTTCCAGCCTGCTTCCACTACTTATTAGCCATACGTTTGGCAAGTTATTGAATCTCTTTGATCCCTGAGCTTTTTCCCTCTGTAACATGGGGCTATAACATTGACCTCATGAGGTTACTGTAAGGATTAGATGAGATAATGTGTGCAAAAAGCTGGTTTGCTCCCAACCCTCAGCCTGGAAAGTGGTCACTGGAATGAAAAAGGTCACCGGATTGGTAAAGCAGTTCTGAGACAGTCCAATTTCTTTATTTGAAAAAAAAAAACATTTAGAGGAAAGGGTAAATAAAGCTAATAGAGCTTATACACCATCGCAAATAACAGGAATTATAAGAAGTAGGTTACAGCCTTAAATTGCTTCCTCTGTTAATCACTGATGCTATAGGTTTGAATGTGTTTGAACTTGCCTTTTTCTCTATTTGATATAGTATTATTGCACATGTAACCATTTCAGATTGGCTTGTTTCACTTAGTAATATGCATTTAAGTTTCCCCCATGTCTTTCCATTACTTAATTGCCCTTTTCTTTTTAGCACTTATAATAGTCCTCGAACTTGATTGTAATAAAGGCAATAATAAAGAAAATAAACACTGGTATAATCACAAGTATTTAAGAGACTAACATGTTGTGAACTAACACCTTTTTACAATGTACTAAACATTTTAAAAATAATATTAATAAAGAATTCATGATATAACATGGAAGTAGCAGCAGTTTTCCATGTGAATTCTGAAATAACTTTGTATTATTACTTTTGATGTCACATGAGTCACATCAAGTGAGTTCAATTTTGCTTGAAAAATAAGGCTAATTATATTTCATGAATTAGTGCTAAAATTCCTTCAGATGCACAAAAAGTTTTCTGGCAAAGATATATTTATAGTGAAAAAAAAAAACCTAATCAAAACACATACTGCCACATATAATTCCCCCTAACTACAAAATCTTATTTAACATAAATACAGCTTCCTGTAACCACATATGAATCCATCTAGCTAGAAAGGAACAAAAACAACTATTTACCTTCATCTGTGAAAGACCAAAGAGTTATAGTTAAAACCACCCAGTAGACATTTTGCTGATGCTATTTGTAAATACAAAAGTATACAAACAGGGGTGGCGCCTGTGGCTCAAAGGAGTAGGGCGCCAGCCCCATATACTGGAGGTGGCGGGTTCAAACCCAGCCCTGGCCAAAAAAAAAAAAAAAAAAATATATGTATATATATTTTATTAATCTGTATCCAGAGATAGGGACAATTACTTCGAGAAATTTCACTGAATTTATCATAGTTCTTGACTTTTGTGTCAGTTCTAACACATACTTGCCTTCTTGGAATATAAACTAAGGGATATGACCATTTCTCTGCATTATAGGGAGAATGACGTGACCAGATGATTTAAAGACAAAATCTCACAGCTGGTACATAAGTACCCAAGAGAATAAAAAATTATCACAGACAAAATGGGGATTGGAACGATGTTACACACAAGACATCAAGACCTACGCAAAGATGGTGACAATGACTACATTTATGATCACATAGGCTGAGCATCCCTAATCTGAAATGCTACAAAATCTAAAATTTTTGAAGCACTGACAGGATGCCACAAGTGAAAATTCTACACCTGACATCATCTGACCGGTCAGAGCCAACATGCAGTCAAAACTTTGTTACATGCACAAAATTATTACAAATATTACATTAAACCATCTTCAGGTTCTATGTGTAGGGTATATATAAAACATGATCAATAAATTCCATGTTTAGAATTGATCCCATGCCCAAAATATCTCATTATATATCCTGAAATTTTCTAAAATCCTTAAAAAATCCCAAATCTAAAAAAAAAAAAAAAAAAAAAATCCCAAATCTACTGGATGAGGTGGGTGGATTGCTTGAGCTCAGGATTTTGAGATCAGCCTGAGTAAAAGCCAGCCAGACCCCATCTCTAAAAATAGCCAGGCATTGTGGTAGGAGCCTATAGTACCAGCTACTTGGGAGGCTGAGGCAAGAGAATCACTTGAGCTCAAGAGTTTAAGGTTGCTGTGAACTATGATACCATGGCATTCTACCAAGGACAACAAATTGAGACACTGTCTCTAAATAAATAAATAAATAAACAAACAAATAAATAAAATTGGGCCAGGTACAGTGGCTCTAACCTGTAATCCTAGCACTCTGGGAGGCCAAGGCGAATGGACTACTTAAGCTAAGAAGTTCCAGGCTGGGTGCCCGGAGCTCAATGGGAGCTCCGGACCTGTGCACTGGAGCTGGTGGGTTCAAACCCAGCCGGGGCCTGCTTAAACAATCAAAAAAAAAAAAAAAGCTAAGGATTCCAAGACCAGCCAGAGTGAGAGTGAGACCCCATCTCTAAATATAGCCAGTGTAGTGGTGGGTGTCTGTAGCCCCAGCTACTTGGGAGGCTGAGACAAGAGGATCACTTGAGCCCAAGAGTCTGAGATTGCTGTGAGCTATGATGGTATGGCACTCTACTGAGGGCAACACAGTAAAACTCTGTTTCAAAATCAATCATTCAGTCCCAAATCTATAAAACTTTTAGTTCAAGCATTTCAGAGAAGGGATGCCTGTAATGGGAGTGACGGGCACAAACTGAGCTGATGAGCGTGTCTAATGAAGAGGTGAGGGTTTGTAGGAACGCTACACATGTTAAATAGTATATACGACTACTCTGTAAGTGCACTATCTCATACAGATGTTGTAGCGAAAACTCTGCCTTTGTCCTTGCTGCTTCCTCCGCATAGTCTGCTCGCTTTCGAGCAGGAGCACGATTTACCACTGTGAATCCTGACACAGAGCAGGTACTCAAAAACACCTGGGAAAAAACTGAATGTTAATATGTATCATGGAATGTGATACAAGCCCATACATACTATGCCACTTGATTCTTACAACATTACGTGGCAAGTATTAGAAATTGTAGATGAAGCAACTGAATTTGTCAAAGAGATTAAATGAGAACATGGGCTCTTAAGTCGGGCTGCTTGGGTTTGACTAAATCTATGACTTTCCAGCTCTGTGACTTTGGGCAAGTCAGTCTCTTTAAACTTTCACTTTGCCACCTGCTACATAGGGATACGGCTTTATATGGAGTCTCCTAAGAAATCACATTTATATAAGAAATAAAATAAGAGACTCTTCCACATTTACCCACAATTCTGCTACCTCTCTTCCTTCAAACAAAAACACGGAATTTTTTTTAAAGAAAGGAATTACAAAACAAAACGATATTGATTGTTTTTATAAAAATACTTTCTTGACCCAACTAATAAAGGTTCCTTTCATTGTATTGAAGCTAGATCAAATTAAAAGTCTGACAGAAAAGTTAGATCATTCAGAGACAATGAATGAAAAAAAAACCAAACTCGGGCGGCGCCTGTGGTTCAGTGAGTAGGGCGCCGGCCCCATATGCCGAGGGTGGCGGGTTCAAACCCAGCCCCGGCCAAACTGCAACAAAAAAATAGCCGGGCGTTGTGGCGGGCGCCTGTAGTCCCAGCTGCTCTGGAGGCTGAGGCAAGAGAATCGCATAAGCCCAAGAGTTAGAGGTTGCTGTGAGCCGTGTGACGCCACGGCACTCTACCCGAGGGCAGTACAGTGAGACTCTGTCTCTACAAAAAAAAAAAAAAAAAGAAAAAAACCAAACTCTACCACTTCCTGTAAGAATGAACCATCCCTGTTCTGTGATCCTGTTTAGTCCTGCTGTAACCAGCAGGCAGGAATTGTTCTGCAGAAACAGCTAACAACATACTCAGAGGAAAGGCGTGTGCAGACATGTGCAGTAATTGTTCTGTGGCAAACTGTGGTAAGTTAAATGCACTTTAATACACTTTAAATACACTTCTAAATTCAGCAAAAGTGAGACAGTGAGGGGTAAACAATTAGAATCTGAAGTCAGATTTCCTGGGATCAAATCCTGAGAGCGCTACTTATTAGTAAGATGATACTGGGCAAGGTACTTATTCCTCTATACCTAAGATTCCTTATCTATAAATTGGAGCTAATTATAGTATGCTTCATAAGGCTGTGTTGAAGATTAAATGGGATAACCCATATAAAGAACAGACCACTATGGCTGGCATATAGTAAACATTCAACTCATGTTCGAGTACTTAAGTTTTTTTCTTTTTTTGGGGGGACAGAGTCTCACTCTGTTGCCCCAGGTTAGAGTGAAATGAAGTCATAGCTCACAGCAACTTCAAACTCTTGGGCTCAAGTGATCCTCTTGCCTTTAAGCCTCCCAAACAGCTGGGACTGCCTACCATAACGCCCTATGAATGTATGAATATTCTATAGATATACGTACACAGGCACACCACATTCTGTCTATCCATTCGTTTCCTGTTGGACATCTGGGTTGTTTCCACCTTTTGCCTATTGTGAATAATGCTGCTGTAAGCCTTGGTGTACAAGTACCTGTCTGAGACTCTGTTTTCAATTCTTTGGGGTCTAGACGTAGAGATTCAATGGCTACATTAGACAGTAATTCTATGTTTAACTTTCTCAGGAACTGCCAAGCAGCTTTCCTAGAGCTCTATGATTTTAACTCTAATTCAACTACGGTCTTGAGCCTTCAATATTTTTGCAGTTTTTCCCCCATCTCTGAAATAGGTAATAAGTTACTTCCCAAAGATTAATTGGTTGATGTTTCTAAATCTTTGGCATCCTTATTTAAAAGATGGTATCACAAAAAGACAGAAATAGCACTCTTCCAGAGTCAGTTTAATTCCATGCCTCAGGCACAGTTCTGGCTATTAGAAGCCCTAAAATTAAGAGGCCTTGAGTGCTATACGCAAAATGGCACAACGGGCAGCTCCAAACTCCCAGGCCTCCAAAGAAATATCAGAAAGATAACCAGAACTGTCAGAACCAACTCTGTGCTCTGAAAAACAAGAGGACAGCAAAGTGAGCGCTGAATCACAAGAAAGACAGCATAACAATGGGAGCACAGCTTTGTGGCATTTTTTATGCGCCTTCCCTTCAACCCCTTTCCCAGCCTGACAGCAGTCTTGAAGACAATAGCTCACATTCCCATGTAGTTCTGAAGGGAGCAGAGCAGACCAGACTTGCAAATCATGGTGTTTGTTCTAACCTGTCTATAGCTACATGAAGGACTAACACAGTCGATTACCCCTAACGCCAAACTCAGAACCCATTCCGAGTGGAAAAACGGTGGGCGTTACTGGAAAATACTGTCAGATGATCGGAAACCCACAGCTAACTGGAAAAAAAAAGTTATGGTTGAGACATAAGATAGACTATTTAAAGCCAGGGAGAAAGGGCTAGGAAGGGACTTTCCTTGGGAAATCAGGGCATTCAAAAGAGTCTGTATGTACTGTGGAATTTAGAAAACCACACCCTAGTCCAGGATAGGCCATAAGCCTTAGAAAAGACCTGGAAGCTCCCTGGAAGGAGGAAGCAAGGCCGAAGCTTGAGCACAGAGCCAATCTGTAAGGGCTGGAAAGGAAATGCAAGCTGAGACTTCAGCAGTCAAGAACAGCCAATGATGAGCAAGAGAGAGAGCGTGACTTCTAGAATTACCATTACAATATTCAAGTGGCCAGTTTTCAACAACAACAACAACAAAAATCCACAAAATATACAAAGAAACAGTATAGTATAGCCCATTCAGAGGAAAGAAACAAACTGGCAGAAAACATCCCTGAGGAAGCCTATGCATTAAACTTACTAGACAAGGAATTTCAATCAACTGTCCTAAATTTGCTCAAAGAACTAAAAGAAATCAGGAAAAGAATGTATGAACAAAACAAGAATACAAATAAAAAAAATTATAAAAAAGGAATGGGAGTTAGTATTTAATGGGTACAGAGATTGTTTGAGGTGATCAAAGTTTTGTAAATAGATAGTGATGGTGGTTAAACAACATTATGAATTTAATTAATACCACTGAATGTACAGTGAAATGGTTAAAATCACAAATTTATGTTGTTATGTTTTATTACAATAAAAATAATTTTAAAAACCTTCAGTTCTATGATTTTAAGAGTTGTAATCTCTTTTTCTTTTTTTTTTTTTTTTTGTGGTTTTTGGCCGGGGCTGGGTTTGAACCCGCCACCTCCGGCATATGGGACCGGCACCCTACTCACTGAGCCACAGGCACCGCCCCCTCTTTTTCTTTTTTTTTTGAGGCATAGTCTCACTTTGTTGCCTTCAGTAGAGTTCTGTGGCGTCACAGCTCACAGAAACCTCAAACTCTTGGGCTCAAGTGATTCTCTTGCCTCAGTCTCCTGAGTAGCTGGGACTATAGCAGGCACCCATTACAATGCCCAGCTATTTTTAGAGACGAGGTCCTGCTCTTGCTTAGGCTGGTCTTGAACCTGTGAGCTCAGGCAATCCACCTGTCTTGGCCTCCCAGAGTGCTAGGATTACAGGTGTGACCAACGTGCCTGACCCTAGTTTTTCTATTTTTAGTAGAGATGGGGTCCAGCTCTTGCTCAGGCTGGTCTCAAACTCCTGACCTCAAGCAATCCACCTGCCTCAGCCACCCAGAGTTCTATGATTACAGGTATGAGCCACCGTGCCTGGCCTACACTATCTTGAATCACTGCATAACTGAATTCCTTAAACCAGTGCTTCTCAACCTTCCTAATGCCACGACTATTTAATACAGGCCCTGTGGGTTGTGACCCACAGGTCCAGAACCACTGCCTTAAACCAGTTTATCCATTAATGCTGATATATACGCATATGTTGGCCACACTTTTGGAAGGCACATGAATAAACTTTAAAACATAGTTTCTGTAGTTCCAATGCTAGAATCTCTGTGCCTTGATCCTTTTTTTCTCCTACATTTCCTCACTCTGAGGTTCTAGTCAATGTCATGAAAATAGAGAAGATAATGCTCACTGTTTAAATATCTTCAATTGCTGGCTATGAGAAAGGATACCGGGAGAAAACTGAGGGAATAAAAGTCTTCTCACAGAAGCCCCAAGGACACACCTACAAAGTCCTCCCCATGGTGACGCAGGTCTCAGAAATTTGTAGAAACTTAACTTCCTGGGACCTGGAAACTAACGCTTGCTTCTGCTTCTGTAAAAGCCCCAGCCTGCCTTCTCCAGCTCAGTTCAGACTGACCAAAGAGAAAGAAACCCATGGACAAAGAGCCCTTGACTGGAGATAAAAGGGAAAAGAGGAAGTAGAAGAGACCGGCCGTTTTTGGACCTTAGTCCACTGTGGCTTCAATGGCTGAAATAAAGCCCTTCCTCCATATCTTGGGTGATTCTCTCCCTCCACGGGCCCATGTCTTCCTGCAACAGCTAAACATATTGAAGTTACAAAAAGGAAGCATCCCTTTCTTTTCCTTAATACTATACATTGGTATTATGAGAGATAAATATGAAAATAAGCCAATTTTCTTCTGACCTGATCTGGGATCAATGGGATATATGATGTAATTACAAGGTAATCACCACTTGCTCCCTACGCCACATTCTCTTTCTGTGCCCACAGGCTGCAGCCTCTGTCTTCAGAGGGAGGAATGCAAGGCTGTGGTTGAGACTTTGGCTGAGGTCAGGCTGTCCTGTAACCTAAGGTAAGGGACCCGTCTCTCCCAACTTGTCTCCTCATAAATTAACAGCACAGGATTAAATGCGGTAACATACAAAGTACACCCAGAACTTAGCAGGCCCTCAGAGCAGCAGTGCTTTAGCAGTCCCTAAATTATGTTCTACATAATTAGAATCTAAATTATGTAGAACATGTCAACTAGCAACAATGTTTGGAGTCCCTAATTTTCCTCTTAAAAGTTTGATTTGATATTTTATACATTTAAATACCTCTGCCTCAGGCCTATCTTTAACTCAAAGACATTACTTCTCTTAATGGAGTCTTGGATAAGTGGTTTCAAGGTCAATACAGGGATGTATAAACAAAAACAGCCACTGGACTTTATTTTAAGGGGCAATCTTAATAATGACTATTAATATTTATTTGGACTAAAAGGTCATGCCTTTCATAACTGTGTTTTAAATGTTTTAGTAGGAGTTTGCTGGCCTAGCAGGCTCTGAAGAATAGTGACATATAAACTTTCAAAATAATTTTTCTTATTTTCCTCTCATGTAGATGCCACAAAGGGGACTTTTCTTGAGTGGAAAGAACAAGCCCTTTTTTTATAGTTTGTTTGCTTTGCTGAGCTCTTAACAAGCAAAGCTCTAATTACTCATTAGAATTTTCCATTTTAAGGCCAGGCACAGTGGCTTATACTTGTAATCCTAGCAATCTGAGAGGCTGAGGCTAGAGGATCACTTGAGACAAGAGTTTGAGACCAGCCTGGGCAACACAGTGAGACCCTAACTCTACAGAAAAATTTAAAAATTAGTCAGGCATGGTGGCATATGTCTGTAGTCTCAGCTACTTGGGAGGCTAACGCAGAAGGATGGCTTGGGTCCAGAAGTTTGACATTATAGTGACCAATGATTGTGCCACTGCACTCCAGGCTGGGTGACAAAGAGAGATCCTGTCTCCCTGGGGGGAAAAAAAACAAAGAAAGGAGGCATGAACCACTGTCTGGATCTATAAGCCTAACTCAGTATTTAAGTACCTCTGCCTCCGGCCTGTTTTTAACTTAAAGACTATTAGCTGTGAGCTATGATGCCATAGCACTCTACTGAGGGCCACAAAGTGAGACTCTTGTCTCAGAAAAAAAAAAAAAAAAAAAGAAATGAACTCCTTCAACTCAAAGGGAATTTAACAAATGCAAGCCAACAAGAGCTCCCTCAGGCTGTTTAAGGCCAGAGCTTCCTCATCCTGTGGCCCTTAAGATATAAGAAGAGGTAACTGCATTGGCAATTATACCCTTTAAATTCCATTACTTACAGGTATTTCCTCAAGTTTTACCACTTTGTAGGTTGCTCCAGGCTTTCATTTCATATTCAAGGAACATTTAGTACTCATAAATATTGCTGGGATTTAGAATCTAAATTACGTAGAACATGTCAACTAGGAACAATGTTTGGAGTCCCTAATTTTCCTCTTAGAAGTTTGATTTGACATTTTATTAAAAACTAAAAATATACAAGGGATTTGCCCAAGCATCCATTAGTTATGATAATTCTTTTTTTTTTTTTTTTTTGTAGAGACAGAGTTTCACTTTACTGCCCTCGGTAGAGTGCCGTGGCGTCACATGGCTCACAGCAACCTCCAGCTCTTGGGCTTATGTGATTCTCTTGCCTCAGCCTCCTGAGCAGCTGGGACTACAGGCGCCCGCCGCAAGGCCCAGCTATTTTTTTTTTTTTTGTTGCAGTTTGGCCGGGCTGGGTTTGAACCCACCACCCTTGGCATATGGCACCACCCTGATAATTCTTTTTTTAAGACAGAGTCTCAGTGGGCGGCGCCTGTGGCTCAACGGAGTAGGGCACCAGTCCCATATGCCGGAGGTGGCAGGTTCAAACCCAGCCCCGGCCAAAAAACTGCAAAAAAAAAAAAAAAAGACAGAGTCTCAAGCTGTTGCCCTGGGTAGAGTGCTATGAACATCACAGCTCACAGTAACCTCAAACTTTTGGGCTTAAGCCATTCTCTTACCTCAGCCTCCCAAGTAGCTGGGACTACAGGCGCCCACCAACGCCCGGCTATGTTTTTTTTTTTTTGCAGTTGTCATTGTTGTTTCAGCTGGCCCAGGCCAGGTTCCAACCCGCCAGCCTTGGTGTATGTGGCCTGCGCCCTACCCACTGAGCTACAGGTGCCACCAATTATACTAATTCTTAAACTCACCCAGGTCCACCCACAATTCAAGCACCAAAGTCTCAAATGAAAATTAACACATTGTTTTTCCATTAGAAGTACACTAACTTTGCAAATATCAAAATGCTAAATTTTACCATATTTAAGCCTGCTTCCTAATAATTCACAAAAGCTACTGACATCACAGATTTTGCATGGATTCATCAAATCATTTGAGAAAGGAAGCTTGAGAACCCAAGAGTTAATTATGGACTTTCAAAGGCACACAGAAACATATTTAATGGGATTTTACAAAAAACTGTTATATCTTGGCTCAGCGCCCATAGCTCAATGGTTAGGGTGCCGGCCATATACACCGGAGCTGGTGGGTTCAAACCCAGCCAGGGCCTGCTAAACAACAATGACAACAACAACAAAATAGCCAAGTGTTGTGGCAGGCGTCTGTAGTCCCAGCTACTTGGGAGGTTGAGGCAAGAGAATCGCTTAAGCCCAAGAGTTTGAGGTTACTGTGAGCTGTGACACCACAGCACTCTACCCAGGGCGACATAAAAAAAAAAAAGGTCTCAAAAAAAATTTGTTACATCAAATTCTACTATATGAATAATCTGAATTTTGTAGACACAAAGAACTATACCCTTTTTCTTGAAATCACCAAACCGATGATCACAAACTACCACTTCTTTTTCTTTTAGTAGTTTTAATGAAATATAATTCACATTTAACATAAAATGTACCCATCTCAAGTATACACACAATTCAATGGCTTTAGGATATCCAGTGTTGTACAAATGTCACCACAATAAATTTTAGAATGTTTTCATTACCCTAATAAGAAACCTTGCATCCTTAGCTGTCACTCCCAATCCCGCTCTGCCTCTCCAGCACCACGCAGCCACTAACCCACTTTCTGTCTATATGGATTTGCATATTCTGGACATTTCAAATATATGGCTTCTTTCACTCAGCATGTTTTCAAGGGTTCATCCATGTTGTGGCATGTATTAGTACTTGATTTATTTTTATTACCAAATAATATCCTATTGTACACATATACCATTTACCTACTTTTGATTTGTGTGGTTAAGTTTTTCTTTTTTTTTTTTTTTTTTTGTAGAGACAGAGTCTCACTGTACCGCCCTCGGGTAGAGTGCCGTGGCGTCACACAGCTCACAGCAACCTCTAACTCTTGGGCTTACGCGATTCTCTTGCCTCGGCCTCCTGAGCAGCTGGGACTACAGGCGCCCGCCACAACGCCCGGCTATTTTTTGGTTGCAGTTTGGCCGGGGCTGGGTTTGAACCCGCCACCCTCGGCATATGGGGCCAGCGCCCTACTCACTGAGCCACAGGCGCCGCCCGGTTAAGTTTTTCAAATGCTCACTGGTATGCTTTGTCAAAATTAGAGAATCAGGGGTATATAACAACTTTCTTAAAAAAACAAATAAGAAAACCGCCTTTTAATCAATTATAGTTTTGATCCTGTTGAGTGATGCTTAGAAACTATTATTTTAAATAAATGAAGGTAAAACATCTGCTCTTTGCAGGAATCATGATCCAGCAAAAAGCAGGAATAAAAAGCAAAACAAAAGAAGACTGCTTAGAAAACTAAATAGGCCGGGCCACTCCTATAATCCTAGACTCTGGGAGGCCGAGGCGGGTGGATGGCCTGAGCTCAGGAGTTCAAGACCAGCCTGTGCAAGAGGAAGATTCCCATGTCTAAAACAGCTGGGTGTTGTTGCAGGTGCCTGTAGTCCCAGCTATTTGGGAGGTTGAGGCAAGAGAATTGCTTGTGCCCAAGAGTTTGAGGTTGGTGTGAGCTGTGATGCCACAGCACTCTATTGAGGGTGACAAAGTGAGACTGTCTCAAGAAAGAAAAAACAAAACAAAAAACGATTTAATGTTTTAAAGTTTGACTTTAACAGTAAAGAACTGAGAGGCCAAAGTCTATAAACATCCTACCTAAACGTGTGCTTTCACTAATCTGAGTCCTGTAAAATCAACAGCGAAATACTGTATTCTTTTCCTAAACATAGCCATGAAATATTGCCTTCATTTACCTATGTTGATAAATATATGCCTGTATAATACTCATATGAATTTGAAGGTGTAAATGTCTTTATTCTTTACATAAAATATCACCACATTACTTATAAAATGCATATCACATTGTCAGGACTTGATGGAGAATGCTGAATTTTGGACAGAATTCGAAAGACATGACTACCTAGAATTCGCTTCTTTTCCATGTCCTCTCTATATGGATATGGGATTTTAAGAACATGACTGAGGCTGGGTGCAGTGGCTCACGCCTATAATCCCAGCACTTGAGGCTGAGGCAGGAAACTGTTTAAGGCCAAAGAGTTTGAAACTGGCCTGGGCAACATAGTGAGACCCCCTCCAACTCTACAAGAAAGTTTAAAATTTAGCTGGGTGTGGTTATGCACCTGTAGTTCCAACTACTTGGGAGGCTAAGGCAGGATGATCACCTGAGTTTAGGAGCTTGAGGCTGCAGTGAGCTATGATTATACCACGGAACTCCAACCTGGGCAACAGAGTGAAACTCTATTTCTAAAAAACACAACCAAACAAGGCTGGTGCCAAGGCTCATGCCTGTAATCCTATAAACACTCTGGGAAGCCAAGGCAGGAGGATTGCTTGAAGCTCAGGAATTCAAGACCAACCTGTACAACAGCAAGACCCCATTCATGGTAAAATCTGAAAAATTATCCAGGTGTGATGGTACAAGCCTATAGTCATAGCTACTCGGGAGGCTGAGGCAGGTAGATCACTTGAGCCCTTGAGTTTGAGGTTCCAGTGAGTTAAGATGACACCACACTCTAGCCAGGATAAGAGAGTGAGAGTCTGAGAGTCTGTCTCAAAACAAAGAAAAAAAGAATATGAAATTACGAAAAAAAAAAAAAACTAGACAAAAAGTATAAAATTATCTGACTGGCCTGTCTGTTCCATCATATTACCTAGGTCACAACAGCAATCTCAGAAAAAGACACTCAGAAAAAACAGAACTGTGATAAGTCCACCATTAGCCTCTCACAGGAGCCTTGCCACAGCCTGAGACACTGATCTCCACGCAGACTGTGGCAGGCAGGCTGAGATGGTGCCTGGTGAGCCCAGCCTCTTAGTACTCATGCCTTTATACCCTTCCCTCCCAGTAATTATGGGCTAGATTTAGTGACCTACTTCTAATGAATGAAATTTACAGAAGTGATGGAATGTCACTTTCAAAATCAGACCATAAAAAAGTACGGCTCCTAGCTTGGGTGCTCTCACGTAGACTGCTGGCCTAGAGGAAGCCAGCTGTCATGGTATAAGAGCAGCCCTGTAAGAATCACATGAGTGATCCTGGAAGCAGATTATCCAGCTCTGGTGGAAATGTGAGATGACTAGAGGCCTGGCCAACACCTTGACTGTAACCTATGAGAGATTTGAGCTAGAGGCACTAGGGTAAGCCACACAGACATCTTCTACCCACAGAAACCATGAGATAACACTTGTTTTCTGGCTTGAGCTACTATATTTTGTTATGCTGTAACAGATAGCTAATATGCAGACTATGCAAAATTCTTCAATTCTTTTTTTTTTTTTTTTATTGTATTCTGTTATTCCCTTCCTCCATAGTTGTGCTTTCAATTGCAACAAACACCTTTCTCATTGTTTCTGGATACGGAACAGTCTATTGGAAAGAGGTGGTTCGGAATGGCAAGTGATGTATTTCTACCAGTCTAGCCATCAGGTTAGGGTCCTTCTCAGAAGCAGGTGATATGCTACCTCTATCAACCTTAACTGAGCTTTCCTTTTCTTAGCATTCAGAAACCCAGGAAGTAATACTTCAAAGCTTATCTCCTGCCGTCCTCTAAATTTCTTTCTCCACTCCACACAAACTGAACTTGTGTCAGTTTAACAAGCATGCAGCACATCCTCCTGTCCCAAGGCACAGCTCCTAGAACTGCCTTTAAGCACATTCACTTGTAATAACTCTATTATTTAATACCTGCCTCCCCCCTAGACTCCACAATGGATCCAGGAGGCTAAAGGTAAGGCCTGTTTTGTCACTACTGTATTCCCAATGCTTGGCAAGTATTTCCATAATACTAAATCAATAGACATTTGTGGATCATTACTGTCATTTTTAACCCCATGAAAAGAAACTTTTTGTTTAGTAGTAGAAGTAAAACTCTGATGCTCAGAAAACACATTTTACGTCATTATGAACCCTGGATTCACATCTTAATTCTTATCCTCTTTCCTAAAAAGATGGATAATGTATTCTCTCAATTAAACCTTAACTTCCTCCATGCAAAAACTTAAGACATTAGGCTAGAGTTTTATGTTCGTTTTTCTTTTCAGAGACAGGGTCTTGCTCTGTCATACAGGCTGGAGTGCAGTGGCATCATCATAGTTCACTGTAGCCTCAAATTCCTGGGCTCAGTAATCTTCCTGCCTCAGTCTCCTGAGTAGCTGGGACCACAGGTGTGCAACACCATGCCCAGCCAATTTTTAAAATTTTTGTTGAGTTAGGGTCTTGCTGTATTGTCCTGGCTAGCCTCAAACTCCTGGCCTCAAGTGATCCTTCTGTCTTGGCCTCCCAAAGCAAAGGGATTACAAGTATGAGCCACCATGGCCAGCCTAGCATACACCATTTTAAAGGCTCTTTCTAGATCTCCCAAATCTGTTATCTGTAACTAAGATCACAGTCCTGAGCTCTAGACCCGCCTACATGTCATAAGTACCTACTTCACATGTCGTAAGTACCAGGTTACTTGTCTAACAGACCCCAAAACCACAACACTGTCTTTTACCCTCTTCTCCTCAGACCTCCTTTTCTCCTTGTATTCTTATGCTTAGTAAATGGCATTATCAGGCATCCTGGTTCCTAAATCAGGTAATTGAGGATTATCCTGGACTCTTTTTTTAATATTATTTTCAATGATCCAGTCTTATAAATTTCACCTCCTTAGTAACTTTGAATCCACTTACTTTTCTCTAGCTCCACAGCCCTTCCCTCATTACAGATCACCAGCATCCCTTGTGTACATTATTCCAAAGCCCCTTAACTATAGGAATGCCTCTAATCTTGTACTGTTCCAAACTGCAGACTGAGCAATCTCCTAAAAAATGTAACTCATATCACACCATTCTTCTGTTCAAACTCTTAAGTAGGACTCTGGCTCTTCTAGGGAAAAGACGTGGGCAGCCTCCCAGGCCTGCATCTTGGGGCCACCCACCTTGATACTATCCCAGGGGCTGCCTCCAAGTGGGGATCTACCAATCAGAACTTAGCATGCCAATTGCAAAAGGATGTAGAGGACTCGCTAGTTCATGGCCCAAGCCACATAGGTACAAGAAAGTCTGGAAGGTGACCTAGAATAGCCCCAAAGCTAATAATTGTGCCATTAGCTTCTATCTACACTGAAGTCTACACTCCCTAATGGGTTTTCTTTTTTTTGTGTGTGGTTTTTTTTTGGCCGGGGCTGGGTTTGAACCTGCCACCTCCGGCATATGGGACAGGCACCCTACTCCTTGAGCCACAGGCGCCGCCCCCCAATGGGTTTTCAAAGAGGCTCATGGAAGGTCTGCATGCACAGTAAGACTCTGGTTCCAAGGTGATCTCTGAACCATGAGGTGGGCCTAATCCAGGTATTATACAGCGGAAATCCACCCACCTCAGCCTCCCAGAGAGCTAAGAGCACAGGTGTGAGCCACCGTGCCCAGCTGTCTTTGCTCTTTTCACTACACAAGCTTGACGCCAGACCACAGATCCATTTCCAAGGTTTATTTTCCTTTGGCTGTAGCCCTCTCTGTCATCCTTCAGCTAGCCAGGTTGAGAAGGCCTCCAGTGAAACAAGTCAGGGCACTGAACAGTGGCAGGTCAATTTAGAAAGGTCTTCCTTTCTCATTTTCCAAACGCTGCCCATCTCTGGCTTCCTGCCATTTGCTGAACTATTTTGTCAAATGCTTAGATACCATGGTGACTGGTGCACAGTAAATAACGGATGTTGCTATGGAAACCATAAAACACTTATCTGAACTTGTCTCTTACAAACATACAAAATTTATGGCCTAGTGGTTGTCAGGGGTTGGTGGAGGAAAGAATGAGTGACTGCTAATGGGTACGTGGTTTCTTTTCGAGGGGATGAAATGTTCTGGACATTTCATAAGTGATAGTTATACAACTGTGTGAACATACTGAAGTCACAAAATTGTATACTTTAAAAAGAGAAATTTTACAATATGCAAATTACATCTCACTGTAACCCTCACATATTGCTGGTAGGACTATAAAATGGTACAGCAGCTTTGGAAGACAGTTTGGTAGGTGCTCAAAAAGATAAGCATAGGGAGGGGTGGGGAGTCATGGGGTGTGACACACTTCTTGGGGGCGGGACACGATTATAAGAGCAACTTTACTGACAAATGCAATCAGTGTAACCTGGTTCTTTGTACCCTCAATTAATCCCCAACAATAAAAAAAAAAAAAAAAAAAGAATAAGCGGGTGGCGCCTGTGGCTCAAGGAGTAGGGCGCCGGTCCCATATGCCGGAGGTGGCGGCTTCAAACCCAGCCCCGGCCAAAACACACACACACACACACACACACACACACACACACACACACACACACACACACACACACACACACACACACACACACACACACACACACACACACACACACACACACACACACACACACACACACACACACACACACACACACACACACACACACACACACACACACACACACACACACACACACACACACACACACACACACACACACACACACACACACACACACACACACACACACACACACACACACACACACACACACACACACACACACACACACACACACACACACACACAAAAGAATAAGCATAAAGTTACCATATGATCTAGCAGTTTTACTCCTACCAATGTACTAATATGACCAAGAGAAATAAAACATACTTTCACACAAAATGTGTACACGGATGTCCACAGGAGCATTATTCATAATAGCCAAGAAGTAGAAACAACCCAAACATTCATCAACTAATGACTGTATAAATGGAATGTGGTATATCCATGCAATGTAACATTATAATTTTTGGCCATAAAAAGGAGCAAAGTTTAGAAGCTACAACATGAACCATGAAAACTTGTAAAATGAAAAAGCCACTCACTGAAGTCTAGCCATTCTATGATTCCATTGACATGAAATGTCCAGAGGGGGAACGGGGATAAAGAAAAAAATATAGGGGCGGCGCCTGTGGCTCAGTGGGTAGGGGGCTGGTCCCATACACCGAGGGTGACAGGTTCAAACCTGGCCCCAGCCAAACTGCAACAAAAAAAATAGCCGGGTGTTGTGGCAGGTGCCTATAGTCCCAGCTACTCAGGAGGCTGAGGCAAGAGAATCCCCTAAGCCCAGGAGTTGAAGGTTGCTGTGAGCTGTGATGCCACAGCACTCTACTGAGGGTGACAAAGTGAGACTCTGTTTCTAAAAAAAAAAAGAAAAAATATATAAATATATTTATTACATTAACCTAAACCCTTAAAAATGGAAAAGATGGTACATTATGTATGTGTATTTTACCTCAATAAAAAATAAACAAAAATAGATGATTTAAAAAAAGAGAAATGTTCCGAGTAGGCAGATCTATAGAAAAATAAAAAAGATTAATGGGGCGGCGCCTGTGGCTCAGCAGGTAAGGCGCCAGCCCCATATGCCGAGGGTGGCGGGTTCAAACCCAGCCCCGGCCAAACTGCAACCAAAAATAGCCGGGCGTTGTGGTGGACGCCTGTAGTCCCAGCTGCTCGGGAGGCTGAGGCAAGAGAATCGCCTAAGCCCAGGAGTTGGAGGTTGCTGTGAGCTGTGATGCCACGGCACTCTACCGAGGGCCATAGAGTGAGACTCTATCTCTACAAAAAAACAAAAAAAAGATTAACGGCTGTCTAGGGTTGTGATGACTCAGTGGAAATGAGGAGTACTAATGGCTATGGAGACTCTTCGTGTAGTGATAAAAATGTACTAAAATTGACTGTGACAATCGTACTATTTTGTGAATATACTAAAAATCAATGAATTTTAAACTTTAAATGAGTGAATTGTGTATATGTAAATCATATCTTAATAAATCTGTTAAAATATTTGTAATATTTTCCACTAGTTTTTAGAATAACATTTAAGCCTAAAGTTATGCCAGTTTTAACTACAGTGAAAACCTGCTGAGCACAGCATGAAACCCTGCTTAATTCACTGTGCCAAGGGGATTCAATTCTATTAAGGCTGCAGTGTCCAAACCTGGGTCCTGGACCGGTCTGTGGCCTGTTAGGAACCCAGCCCAACGGCAGGAGGAGAGTGGCAGGTGAGCAGTGAAGTTTCATCTGTATTCACAACAGCTCCCCATTGCTCACATCTCTGTCTGAGCTCTGCTTCCTGTCAGATCAGGGGTGACGTTAGATTCTCATAGGAGCATGAACATTACTATAAATTGTGTATTAGAAGGATCTAGGTTGCCACTGGTTACCAGAATCTAGTACCTGCCCTGCCCGCCCTGCCTCCATGTCTTCCATGAAATCAGTCCCTGGTTCCATAAGGTTGGGGACCTAATTATTTTAAGGAAAATAAAAGCTCAAAACATAATGATAACTGGACTTCCCTAGGGCTAATTTTAAAGTTTTTAGTTGTCTATACAAACGTTGCCTCTACCAAACCTACATAATAACATGTTTCCTGATACTACTGCCCTATTATTTATTTTTTCCAGCCTTTGGACACTTGCAAAATTACTACAAATTAAATTAGGGAAGGGAACAGAAGAGTAAGTAAGTTTGTTTAACCACTCATCTGCAAAATTTTGAAACTTCATTTATTTAGGACCTGAAAATTTAACAGAAAAAAGGAGAGCAAATATGTTTTAACTTTTTCGCATTGTTATTTCTGATATGCAGAATGGAATCAAGATGGGAAACATATTTAGGGGGCTTTTGCAGTATTCCAGCTAAAGATGCTGCTGAAGTACGGCAGTGGAGATGGAAGGAAACAGACCAGCTAGAGCGATCACAGAAGACACTCAGAGTTGGAGACTGAGACAGGATACCCACTTAGACGGGATAGGCTGAAGCAAATTCTCAGGGGTAGGGCCCTAGCAAGTAAACTCTGTGGAAAGCTCCTTAGGCAACCCTAAAACTTCTTCCAGTTGTATGTCCATTCCACACATAGAAAGGAATGATTCCAGGGAGGCTCTGTGGCTCAAGGAGTAGGGTGCTGGTCCCATATGCCGGAGGTGGCAGGTTCAAACCCAGCCCTGGCCAAAAACCACAAAAAAAAAAGAAAAAAAAAAAAGAAAGGAATGATTCCACCCCCAAAAGAATCCTTCCATTCAGTTTAAAAATTTTTAGCCTACTCAAACTTGTCCTTTCCTTTAACAACAAAATTTAAAGGACAAAAATGTACCCCTAAAATACAAAAACCTCTGTAGACGCACTAGAGGTGAATCACCAAAGTTGGGTTTTTTTTCTGATTCCGATTAGGTTACAACGTTTGCATTTGTTAGGTGAAGTCCAAGTTGTAGTTCAGCTCTTCACCCAGGAGGTGTGCCATATACCCCCTATCTTGTGCCCCTTAGGAAAGGGCTTACCAAACCCCCCTCCTTCTTGAATTTGTGTTTTTCTCTCGTGTGGCTGCGAATCACCAAATTTTAATGGAATATGGACTACACCATCTCCATTCAGAAACCTATGAAATTTAGAAATTTAGAAAGGAATTGTATAGATTTACGTAGATAAAGGACATCATCATACAGATGAAGACACTAAAGTAAAAGACTGGTTTAGGGCGATGCCTGTGGCTCAAAGGAGTAGGGCGCTGGCCCCATATGCCAAAGGTGGAGGGTTCAAACCCAGCCCGGCCAAAAACTGGGGGGTGGGGGGAGGAGGGGAAAAGACTGGTTCAGTTTTACTATGTGACCTAGAACCAGAAGATTTGGACAAAGGTTTTACAATTCCTGATTCTGTTTTCTTACTCTCTTTAAACTCACTTTATATAAGATACATAAAACAGGGGCAGGGCCATGCGCAGTGGCTCACGCCTGTAATCCTTTTTTTTTCAAGACAGTCTCAAGCTGTCACACTTGGTAGAGTGCTGGGGCATCCTTATAGCTCACAGCAACCTCCAACTTTTGGGCTCAAGTGATCTTCTTGCCTCAGTTTTTTCTATTTTTAGTAGACACGAGGTCTCACTTTTTGCTCAGGCTGGTCTCCAACTCGTGAGCTCAAGCAGTGCACCCGCCTCTGCCTCCCAGAGAGCTAGGATTACAGGTGTGAGTCACTGCGCCCGGCCCATGCCTGTAGTCCTAACTCTGGTAGGCTGAGGTGCATGGAATGCTTGAGCTCAGGAATTTGAGACCGGCCTGAGCAAGAGTAAGACCCCGTCTCTAAAAATAGCTGGGCACTGTGTCGGGCACCTGTAGTCCCAGCTACTCGAGAGGCTGAGGGAAGAGGACAGCTTGAATCCCAGATTTTGAGGTTGCTGTGAGCTGTGATGCCATAGCACTTTATCAAGGGTGTCAAAGTGAGACTCTATCTCAAGAAAAAAAAAAATGATATATAAAATAATGTTTCAAATAAGCTGTATAAAGACTATCCTTAATTTTAGAAATCAGGTATTTCAAATGCATTTGGGTATAGTTAATCTAACATATCAGATAATAAATACCAAGTAACTTCAAGTTACATAATCACACCTACAGAAACAGGAATAATAAAGCCATGGAAGGGAGAAGCAAAAGAACCTCTCATCTTTAACCTATGATGCATGCTTACAGATATGCGACTAGGTATCACTTCTTAAAAACATGAAAAATCAGATCAGAAAGGCATGGTCAATCTGCCCTTGAATAATAGCTCTAATACACATACAAATCAATTTATATGATGCATACATAGCATCTATTTAACCTTAGATCTTGTAAGAAAATGCTTTCACATCCCTTGTCAAAAATTATTTTTATTTGTTTACTAAGCAAAAGACAAAGGGAAAATGATAAGTCAAATTATGAATGACATTAACTGGAAAGCTAAATAATGAATTACCTTTAAAAGTTATCAAATTATCTTACTGAATAAATATGGACTAGTTTATAGAAACTGGAAAATTTGTATTTTATTCCAAATAAAAAAAAGATATACAGAGTGACTATATTTCTTTTCTTTCTTTCTTTTTTTTCTTTAGAGACAGAGTTTTACTTTGCCGCCCTCGGTAGAGTGCCGTGGCATCACACAGCTCACAGCAACCTCCAACTCCTGGGCTTAGGCGATTCTCTTGCCTCAGCCTCCTGAGTAGCTGGGACTACAGGCACTTGCCAAAACACCCGGCTATTTTTTTGTTGTGGTTTGGCTGGGGCCAGGTTTGAACCCACCACCCTCGGTATATGGGCTGGCCGCCCTATTCACTGAGCCACAGGCTCCACCCTTAGAGAGTGACTATATTTCTAATTAGCCAAAGAAGCAGAAGGGAAGGGAAGATGAGAGGAGACGTTCCACTTTGTTCACTACAGCTTAGGCAAAAGCTGCTGGCCTGTGTAAAGCCGTGCTCCACTGAGGAATCCAGTGTAGGACATACCAGAACTCCAGTCCCACATGTTTCTGATCAAAAATAACCAGAGGCTGCATTTTCCCAAGGGTACCCTATGATTCAGTCAAATAAGTCCACAGTTCTAAACTTTAACTGCCAAACTATATACCAAATAAGAAATACTCTGAATTACTTTGTAACCAAAGTGATATAGATAATTAAAACCAGATGTCTTTAAAAAAATAAATAAATAAAATCAATACTGTTGCCTGAAAAAAAAACCAGATGTGTTATTCAATGCTGACATAAGATACACACACACACATATATATAAAAGTAAATATCTTGGTATATTATCCCCCACTGAAAGAGATGGAATGATCCTCTAAAGAAGTCATATTAGCATATACACTCACAGGTCACAGAAGGAAATTTTAAAGGCTGATATTGGTAGAAAATGATCTAATTTATAAAAGAAGGAGACTACATATATTTAAAGTACCTAGTGTGAAAATATGTACAACAAATGTCAATGTCAACACCATTTGTTATATATAAGACTGGGAACAGCCATAAGGAAGTCATTAAATTATGTTCACACCCATAGGGTGGAACGCTGGGGAGAGATCCCACAGGCCCAGAATACCACACAGCTGGATCTGCGTGTTCTACTGTAGAACTAGCTCCAGAATGCTCTAAGACAGCGGTTCTCAACCTGTGGGTCGTGACCTACAGGAACCGTATTAAAGAGCCACGCATTACGAAGGTTGAGAACCACTGCTCTAAGAGAAGAAAAGCAACGGGCAGGACAGGACACACAGTATGTGATGGAAAGGAGGTTCATTTTTATTTTTTGTGGTTTTTGGCTGGGGCTGGGTTTGAACCCGCCACCTCTGGCATATGGGGCCGGCGCCCTCCTTTGAGCCACAGGTGCCACCCGGAGGTTCATTTTTAAATAATGAAAGAACAGGGTAAGTAATTTTTTTAAATACCTGGTGGTATCTTCTTGGCAGTGCCTTTTTGGCTCTTTGCACGTCTTTTTCCAGGTATTTTTTTGTCCATTCCCAAGAAAGTCTGCCCATCTTTGGGGTCTTCACAAGCAGGGTTTTCCCAGTTCTCACCTGCTGCTGCCTCACAGCTCAACGTGCAGCTTTCATTGTTGTTCAGACTGTCCTGCTCAAACACTTCGGGTCTTCCCATTGCGTTGTCACTGCCGGTCAGATGTTCATTCCCATCCCCATCAAGCTGATTTTCATTTTCGTCTGAGGCAGAAGGCAGGTGTGTCACACTCCTTTCCACAGTGTCGGCAGGGTGACACCCATCGTGTGGTTCAATGCGCAGATTCTGTGCAGGAGTATCACTGTCATCCATTAGAGCATCCTTTGTCAAACCGTTGAAAGTTTCATTAAAGTCCTTCCATGGCTGCAATTACAGAAAGAAAAAAGCTACTTCATTTTCTAATCTCTGTGGATTCTCAGTGACCTTTGATTTTTCTCTTATTTTGGGTTGTTTCACTGTAGCTGAGGAAGACAAGAAAATGACTGAAGTTCATTCCTACTCCCCTTTTACCACCTGAAAATCAATCCCAAACTCTGCTAGTTCTCATTTTAATATAATAGTTCTCAAACCTGGCTGCTACTAGTTAGAATTACCTAGGGAGGCTGTTTAAATTCTGTTTTGAACGCACTAGAGTCTACCTCTACGGATGGAGCTAAGCACTAATATTAATATCTATTTATTTATATTTATTGGTGTGTATATATATGATTGTATATGGGTGTTGTATATGTGTGACTGTACATATACATATAGATTTAAGTTTTCTATGTGATTATTCTAATGCGCATCAGGTTGGGACAACTGCCATAAGAAAATTACTGGTTAAGGGTGGCGCCTGTGGCTCAGTTGGTGGGGCGCCGGCCCCATATACCAAGGGTGGCAGGTTCAAACCCGGCCCCGGCCCCGGCCAAACTGCAACCAAAAAATAGCCGGGCGTTGTGGTGGGCGCCTGTAGTCCCAGCTGCTCGGGAGGCTGAGGCAAGAGAATCGCGTAAGCCCAGGAGTTGGAGGTTGCTGTGAGCTGTGTGAGGCCACGGCACTCTACTGAGGGCCATAAAGTGAGACTCTGTCTCTACAAAAAAAAAAAAAAAAAAGAAAATTACCGGTTAAAAGGTTATTTCTTAAAATCACTTAGTGCTAGAGGTTAGCCCTGGACACTCACTAGACAAGTGAAAGTTCATCCCTGGCCAAGCAGCAGCAATGTTTAGAAATGAAAAATGTAAAGATTATTAATAAATACATTGAAAAGGCACGCAGGGGGAAATCAAGGTAGCATATATTTACACTATCATCATTATTTCTATTTTTACAAGAGAGGGTGTCGCTCTGTAGTCCAGGCTGGAGTGCAGTTGTATGATCATAGTTCATTGTTTTCCTCAATCTCCTAGGCTAAGTCCTCCCACCTCAGCCTCTGGAAGTGTTGGGATCACAGGGGTGAGCAACTGTGCCTTGACTATTTGCACTATCATTATATCTTTTACTTCCTCAAAATAAGCCCTGGAACGTATCTTAGAACTGTCAGAAAAATCCTCTTACATACTTAAAGAAAAAAGGGGGAGGGCTATGATTAACTCTAGGCTATTTAACATAGAGTTAGAAAAATCTAAATCCACTCTGAGCATACTGTTAACATTTTAAAAAGATTTACAAAACAAGGGCAGTGCCTGTGGCTTAAGGAGTAGGGTGCCGCCCCATATACCAGAGGTGGCAGCCCCAGCCAAAAACTGCAAAAAAAAGATTTACAAAACAGATTGCAAGTCCTTTATCAGTCATCCATCCTTTATATCCTCTTACCATCTAAAAGTATATTACCTTTGAAGGAAAATGATGGGTCTGAATCAAATATTCTAGTAATTTTGGGGAAAAATCCTTTAAGCTGTAACTAGAAATCTTTAATCTGTAGAAACATGTAAAATGTAATTATTTAAAAACATGAAAACAAAGTACAAAATAAAATATTAACCCTAAATAAACTCTTATATATTTTCAACATATGTTGCAACTGGAATATTTCTTTCTTTCTTTTTTTTTTGGAGATAGAGTCTCACTTTATCGCCCTTGGTAGAGTGCTGTGGCATCAGAGCTCACAGCAATCTCCAACTCCTGGGCTTAAGTGATTCTTTTGCCTCAGCCTCTCGAGTAGCTGGGACTACAGGCGCAACTAGAATATTTCATATGATTCCAACAAATGGAATATGTTTTCTCATTAGAGAAAATAGAAGGGGGCGCCTATAGAAGTATTGCTTAGCAAAAATAAAAATACCTAAATCCAGCTGGCATCTTTTTTCCCTAAAGCATATACTACGTGTCTCTAGTGATCCTATGAAACTGGTAATATCCTCAGTTGTTTTCTAATTTATGTGATCAAGAGGTATTCTAGGCCAGGTGCGGTGGCTCACACCTATAATCCTAGCACTCTGGGAGGCAGAGGTGGGTAGACTGCCTGAGCTCACAGTTTCAAGACCAGCCTGACCCAAAGTGAGACTTTATCTCTAAAAATAGTCAGGCACTGTGGAGGGCACCTGTAGTCCCAGCTACTTGGGAGGCTGAGGCAAGTGAATCACTTAAGCCCAAGACTTTTTTTTTTTTGTGTGGAGATAGAGTCTCAAGCTGTTGCTCTGGGTAGAGGGCCGGACGTCACAACTCACAGCAACCTCAAACTCTTGGGCTTAAGCCATTTTCTTGCCTCAGCCTCCCAAATAGCTGGGACTACAGGTGCCCACCACAAAGCCTGGCTATTTTTTTGTTGTTGTTGCAGTTGTCATTGTTGTTTTAGCAGGCCCGGGCTGGGTTCAAACCTGCCAGCCCCAGTGTATGTGGCCAGTGCCCTACCCACTGAGTTATGGGCGCCACCCAAGCCTGAGAGTTTGAAGTTGCTGTGAGCTGTGATGCCATAGCGCTCTACCGAGGGTGACAAAGTGAAACTCTGTCTCAAATAAATAAATAAATAAATGAGGTATTCTAATACATATTTGCAGTTGAAAGCAGAAGTTTTTACTTTTACCTGCAACAGACACAGTGGCCACATGCTAAGGGGTAAGGTGGGAATAGAAAGGTAACACTCCCTCCTGTTTCGTTCCTATCTTGCCGTTAGAAACTGTGCCATGAACTGTACATACTTTATTTCTAGTCCTCAAAATAAGCCTGTATAGCGGGTATTCACACTGTGTTGAAGAAGAAAAATCTGAAACTCAAAAAGGCAAAATACTTATTCTGATTTGGGATCCTGCATAGTCCAGCATAAACGCTAAGAACACAGGCAGACCTGAGTTCACATTCTGACTCTGCCACTTTGTAAGCTGCGCGTGCACCTTCAGACGAGTTACTTAGCGCCTACAAGCCTCAAATGCCTCATTTGTAAAACTGCAGAATTGTAACATCTTCCTCAAAGAATCGTTTTTGAAGCTTAGCCAATACTGGATGTAAAGTACTTAGTGGGGAGCCCGGCTCCTAGTCACTATTCAAGAAAAGTTATTACTTCCCAAGAAATCTCACAGGTTGACCTTAAGCACTGACAGGTTTACTCAAGTGAGTCTGCTTAACCTTACTATAGGTTTCGGAACAGTTTTTCCATTAAGCAGTGGTTCTCAAGAAAAAAAAAGAAAAGAAAGAAACACCTTTGCCAGACATCCCAGAAATGACCAAGTTCTTAATGACAGACCAATGCCAACCATGTTGAATGGTTAACACTGAAGTATCAATAATGCTAAGTGTCCATTCTGAGCACCCTGTTTCAGAAAACTAAGATATTTAGAAAGTAGTGATTATGACTCCCTAGTGAGTATAAAATTACATATCACATCTGCAGTTTTATTGAGAGTCATGTGCCAGGCCACAACTTAAAGTACTCAGAACAAAATTCTTACTCAATTCTTACCCAAGGAGACAGGTAATTTTAGTTTTATTATATTGATGAAGAAATCAAAATTCAACTCTTGTTAAGTCATTCAGTTAGTTAGGTTGTTTATTTACTTAAAATCTTGCTTTGTTGCCAAGGCTAGAGTGCTGTGGTGTCAGCCTGGCTCACAGCAATCTTAATTTCCTGGGTTCAAGTGATCCTTCTGCCAAAGCCTTCCCAATAGCTGGGACTACAGGCACCCACCACAATGCCCAGCTAATTTTTCTACACATTTTTTAGGAGACAGGACCTCACTCTTGTTCAGGCTGGTCTGGAACTCCTAACATCAATTGATTGTCCTGCTTCAGCCTCTCAGAGTACTAAGAACACAAGCATGAGCCACCACGCCCAGGCAAGTCATTCGGTTTAGAAATGGAATTTGGCTTGTAATCCCAGCATTTCAAGAGGTCGAGGTGGGGGGATTGCCAGAGCTCCCAGGTTCAAGACCAGCCTGAGCCAGAGCAAGACCTCATCTCTAAAAATAGCCAGGTGTTGTGGCGGGCGCCTATAGTCCTAGCTACTCAGGAGGCTGAAGCAAGAGAATCACTTAAGCCCAGGAGTTTGAGGTTGCTGTGAGCTATGATGCTACAGCACTCTACCAAGGAAATGAGACTCTGTCTCAAAAAAAAAGAAAAGAAAAAAGAAAAGAAATGGAATTTGGACCAGTTATGATCCTGGGGCTATACTCTTAATCATTATGCTCTATGGACACCGGGAGAGAGTAACTGAGTATTTCACTCCAGCTATGGTATCTTCCAGTTAAACATGTGCCCCACAGCACAAGACACATCTCTAATAACCAAGAAGTTCCAGTTTCTGGAAGTGCTTCTCTCTTCCCCTGAGAAGTACTGGATCCACACGGTATACCATTTCTTTTTATTTCTTTTTGCAGTTTTTGGCTGGGATTGGGTTTGAACCCGCCACCTCCAGCATATGGCGCCCTACTCCTTTGAGTCACAGGCGCTGCCTGGGATACCATTTCTTATACAGCTTGTCTTCTCCTGTTGGGAATGTTTTTTGGTGTCAAAGGTTGTGGGGAATGAAGATGGGGGAATGCACTATTTAAGTGAAATAGCTATTACCAATACAATAGGTATTCCTTTCTTTGGGCCTCAAGACATTTTGCCTCTGACTCTTCTGTGATATTATTTTAACTCTCAAAAAAAAATAATTTTATAAACTGCTTTCTAACATTGCCTCCAATGTTCTTCCCAAGATGTGACTGTGTTGTAATTTCTTTTTGTAACACACCTACTAATCAATTTCTACTGAAAAGTCACTTAGCCCAGTCTGCCTTCCCTGACTTCTCTACGCCCAGAGCCCCAGGCCCAGTGTTCTCTCCTGCAGCACCGTGCGTCACTCAGAGTCCTCCTCAGACGTGCTCCACTCTGTGCACGTCCGCCATGTATCACGCTAGGGTCAAGCCATGTGAATACTCATAAAGAACCTAGCCACAGGTAAGTTTTATTCTTCACACTGTCTATCCCTAGACATTGTGCTTAGGAGACACATGAAAGAATAAGGGAACAATTTCCTACCATTTCTCCCTGAAAAGAGGATTCCCGTCTCCAATCCTCCCTCTTACCCAGAGTGGTAACGAGACTACTGTACAGTCTTTGATTTCTGTCTTCATCTCTAACTTATTCCAATAAGAATATCTTAAGTTACGCAATAGGATAAACTTCCTAATGAGATTTCTTTCTTTTTTTTTTTTTTTTTCCCCTGGGGCTGGGTTTGAACCCACCACCTCCGGCATATGGGGCTGGTGCCTTACTCTTTTGAGCCACAGGTGCCCCCCCCCTTTTTTTTTTGAGACAGAGTCTTACTTTGTTGCCCTCAATAGAGTAACATGGTATCACAGCTCACAGCAACCTCCAACTCCTGGAGGTTGATTCTCTTGCCTCAGCCTCCCAAGTAGCTGGGACTACAGGCACCTGCCACAACGCCCAGGTATTCTTTGTTGCAGTTTGGCCGGGGCTGGGTTTGAACCCAGCCCCCTTGACAGATGGGGCCGGCGCCCCTTCTCAATGAGATTTCTCATCAGTATAGTCCTACTGCTTTTGGAAACAGTTACAGATAAAATGTTATTTTTGTCTCCTTTTCCTTTTCTGAATGCTACACCAACAGCATTTCAGGAGGTTGATTTTCTGGTACACAAATAGCACTAGAAATACACACCTGTATCTCACTACATAAAAGCACTTGGGCAAGAGAAAAATCCCTAGGAGAAAGGGGCCCAGTTAATACACAGCACTTTGCTGGGTGCTAAGAGTGCAAATAAACAGTGCACGGGACCTGTGCTTATCAGGTCCTGTGCTTATTTATTCATTTATTTATTCGTGATATTTAAAAAGCCTGGCTATTCTGTAAGAGTCCCTACTTCTACGTGAATTCTCAGGGAAGAAACAGAGGTACATGCAATCGTCACTACAGCACAGACTGTGGCATATTTTGTCTTTTTTTTTTTTTTTTTTTTTTTTGTAGAGACAGAGTCTCACTTTATGGCCCTCGGTAGAGTGCCGTGGCCTCACACAGCTCACAGCAACCTCCAACTCCTGGGCTTAAGCGATTCTCTTGCTTCAGCCTCCCGAGCAGCTGGGACTACAGGCGCCCGCCACAACGCCCGGCTATTTTTTGGTTGCAGTTTGGCCGGGGCTGGGCTTGAACCCGCCACCCTCGGTATATGGGGCCGGCGCCCTACCGACTGAGCCACAGGCGCCGCCCTATTTTGTCTTTTAAAAGCACCATAGCACTGCCCAGGTTTCCAGACTCTTGTGGCAAAACAGCCCTCCAAATATGTACAATGTGTAAAGGTCATTTGACATGTTGACTCTCCAGTTGAAGGATTTCAAGCAAACATATTAAAGTGAGGCTTATACAAAACAAGAAAACCCATGAAACTTTGAGAAAGAAACTTTCAATAAAGTAATAGGCTAAAAAAACCCCTACATTTTGTCAAAAGCATAATCTCAATCCTAGATGGGACTTGACTTCATTTTCATACATCTTAATGCATGTCTGATGAGAGTAAACATTTGGTGTTCCTAAAAAAAAAAAAAGTTACAGGAATACAGAATTATTAAAATATTACTCACTGTATTGAAATGCTTTTAAGGAGTCTGCAGGTGTCATTTTTCTGTAATTTGTACAAATCAGACCTAAATACTATAAGGTAAGTAAGGAGGATAAAAATGGGGCAAAGCATGTAATGAAGCTATAAGAATATAAAATAAAAATAAGAAAAAATAAATGTGAAGGTAATTATTCTAAGGGAGAAAACATCAAATATGGAATTTTCTTTTTTTTTTTTTTGTAGAGACAGAGTCTCACTTTATGGCCCTCGGTAGAGTGCCGTGGCCTCACACAGCTCACAGCAACCTCCAACTCCTGGGCTTAAGCGATTCTCTTGCCTCAGCCTCCCGAGTAGCTGGGACTACAGGCGCCCGCCACAACGCCCGGCTATTTTTTTTTTTGGTTGCAGTTTGGCCGGGGCCGGGTTTGAACCCGCCACCCTCGGTATATGGGGCCGGTGCTCTATGGACTGAGCCACAGGCGCCGCCCTATGGAATTTTCTTTATGCACGGACTGTTAAAAACATGAAGAAATTAGAGAAACTGTATGACTCATACACCCTAAACAACCTTGGGAGAGATAAAATGAATGAAAGAAAACATAATTTGTTTCACGTTCTTCAATGCTCCTTTTCATAATAGGGCTCCGTTCAAGATAGCTTACATATCTATAGGAACTTTGAGTTCAAAATCCACTACCTAATGGAAATGACAGGTCAAAAGCCTTATTGTGGATACCCAAGCAGTGGGAAGATAATCATTTCTCTCCTCATTTCTTTCTCTTATAAACAGACATATATACATTTTATCCTAAGAAACACAAGCAAATCTCTAAAACAATATAAGTTCCAGGATATCATTAGACATCCCGAAACATGTAATCTTAGCAATGCTTTAACAACTCTCTCAGTTAACAAAGATCATTAATTAGCAATTTTGTCTACTTCAGGGAGACTGAATTTATTTCAAATGTTATTAGAAATTAATTTCTATAGCCCTTGAGGATAAAGGGTGGACAAATCACAGCATATGCATTTATCAGCAGCAACACAAGCATTTTCTTTAGTTAGTTTTACAGATCTAATAAAACAGAGGGAATCACAGTCAGTCATATTTCCCTGGGCCAACATATGAATTGTGTTTATTTAGTTTTAAATGCCTCTTTATTGTAAAACATACTGCAACCATACTTTTAATATACAACCAACAAAATTCAAGACTTGAAAAAACTTTTTCTTTCAGATCAGGATCACCTCTAATAAAACAAAAATTGGCTGGGTGTGGGTAGCTCACGCCAGTAATCCTAGCACTCTAGGAGGCCAAGGCGGGAGGACTGTTTGAGCTCAGGAGTGAGTTTGAGACCAGCCTTTTCTATCTCTACTGAAAACAGAAACAATTTAGCCTGACATGATGCCATGTGCCTATAGTCCTAGCTACTCAGGAGCCTGAGGTAAGGGGATCGCTTGAGCCCAAGAGTTTGAGGGTGCTGTGAGCTATGATGACACCATGGCACTCTCTCCTTTCCTTTAAGAGCCCTGATCAAATAGTTTGCATTATCTGAATAAATGCTAATATTAATAATAATCGGCAATTATTGAAGATTTACTAAGTATTTGTGTTTTATGTTACCATACACAATTTAGTCCTCACACATCCTACAAAGAAGTTCTAAAATTATTTCCATATTTTATAGACACAAACAGCAACAGAAAAGAGTAAATAAATAGGCCAAGGTTGCACTGCTAGTACATGGCAAAGTCAAGATTCAAACTCAGGTGATCTGACTGTACAGCCTGTACAGTACCATTAATGATTTCAATCATTTTTATATTAATTTAAAAAACAACTATTCTCAGATTATATGTTATAAACACCAAATTACTACCTTTAAGGAGACAATAGAATAACTTCCAATATCTTGAAATGTTTTTCACATATACAGAATTTAGAAAAATAGGTTAAGAAGCAAAATAAAATAAAACCCACCAATAGACAATTTGGTGTATTTCTTAAATGTGATAAGCTCATTTCTTCAGGTTTACATGTTAATCTATAATATTCCTCTAAAAATAATTATCAGATATTTGACATTTACCCTTATATAATATAGAAAAATTACTACCAAACAGGTCACAGGTTACCTGAAGCAACATCATACCTAAAGAGGGAGAGTGCAGAAGTCTAAAGTTTGACAGAGTGCAAAGAAACAGATCACGTATACAACCACTGTGTGTACATCTGCCCATAAATTATATGTACATATACCAAGCTAATATACATATGTGTTCATTTTAAACATATGTAAAAATAAACATTAAGGAAGGATGAATGTTCTACTTCTGCAAAAACAGACCAGATCTGGGCGGCACCTGTGGCTCAGTGAGTAGGGTGTCAGCCCTATATACCGCGGGTGGTGGGCTGGAACCCAGTCCTGGCCAAATTGCAACAACAAAAAACAACCAAAAAAACCCCCAAAAAACAGACCAGGTCATTTGAGACAAACCCTCCTGCTGATAACAATTAGGGAAGCTGGCAGAAAGCTTCAGTTTGGAGGCTGAACAAGCAGAGTAGAGCTTTCAGTAAACTCACAGAGCTGGAGGATAAACTGGAGTTCAGGGTCTGCCAAGGAGTCATAAGCTTTCCTGTGGGACCTACTCCCTAGAAGAAAAGGAGCCTGAAATAGCCCAGCCCTCAGGGACTAACACGGAGCATTACCATCTGTCTCTGGTTGAACCAAGGTGATCTACTCTAACCTTGTCGCCTGCCAGAAAGCTAAGTAGATCTTCTCTGAAAGAAAAATCCAACAAAGCAAAAAAAAAAGTAAATAAATAAATAAAAAAAAGAAAAATCCAACAAAGCACAAATTATTTACTCAAATTTTAATGTATAATATCTAATCCAAAACAACTGGGCATACAAAAGATCAAGTTTTGATTAAAAAATAAAAACTGGGGGAAAAACAATTAACAGAAACATAACCCGTAGGAGATCCGTATGTTGGGGGCCAAGAGGGAGCAGGGAGTTGGGAAGTACAAAGAAAGTTTAAACTAGCTAATATGCAGCTATGGAAGATTGTAGGGCTGCTGCCAAAGGTTAGTCGTACCACAAATTCGCCTCCATTCTGCTTGGTTACACATAACTCTCTCCAATCAATCTCACAGTGTGAATAAATGACAAACTAGCAGCTACAAAGACAACCTTGAACACTAATCTTCTACATGAGTACAAAGTATTACTAGGAGCACTGGAATTTTGTTATAATAGTGGAAAGAGGAGATTGCATCAGTCTATCTCAATACCAATTTTCATTTATACTGTTGGTCTTTATTCTGCACGCAGATCTGCCATTCTTCTTCCTAATTCTTTAACAACGGAAAACGGTTTCTAAAATCCATATTGTAATTGCACCTTAAATGTATGCCGGAACTTAAACGCATACCAGGATAAAAAGTGATATGCCTCCTTTCAACCTCTTACTTAGATCGCACAAATGCTATTCACTCATTTTTTTGTGGTTTCGCCTGGTTTAGAGACACTTTAATTCTAAAATGCCACCTCTTTTGCTAAAATCAATTTCGAATTTCATCTTATTTTCTTGCCAATTTACGGTTTTTCTAACACAGATACAAAATTAACTTCTTGAGGGCTGCATGGTCACTCACACCTGTAATCCTAGCACTCTGGGAGGCCGGGGTGGGTGCCAAGTCGTGGGAGCAGCCCAGACGCCCATCAAGCCATGAATGGATTAACAAATCGTGTATATGTACACCAGGGAATACTGAGCAGCCGCGAAAGGTGGAGACTTCACATTTTTATGCTCACCTGGATGGGGCTGCCACATATTCTTCTTAGTAATGTGTCTCAGGAACGGGAAGAAAGTATCCAATGTACTCAGTACTATTATGAAACCAGCATGTGATCATTTGCACCTTCTATGAATGATAAAACACAAATACAGTCCAGAAAGAAGGAGGGGAGAGGGGGAGAGGAGAAAGGCAAGTGGAGGGAGAGTGTTGGTGGGATCTTACCTAATGTGCACAATGCAAGGGCACATTTCAAAATAACTAAGAGCGTATTATAAATGTCTTACCACAAAAAATTAGTAAGGTGATGGTTATCTCAGTTTGATTTAAGCATTCCACATTCTATATCAAATCATCACACTGTACCCCATAAATGTATACAGTTATGATCTAATAAAAATTAAGTTAAAAAAAAATTACTGCAGGAAAAAACCAAGATTCCAATATTTTTTGCCTTCATTTAATTTCTGCCTGAAAACACCTTAAATGCCACATAAGCCTTAATATTTACATTTTGAGAATGAAATCCACATCTAGACTTCAAAAGATGACAGGGTATTTTTCTTTAATTGGAGAAAGCATCGATAAAATAGGAAACTAGTAATGTTACATCTTAATTTTAAAAATTAGGAAATTCAATACAGTTTATTACCATTTTCCAGAATGCAAATCCCTATCATTCATCCAAACCAGTTCTCTTTCAAAACAACAAATGAGATTAGAGATGAGATAGAGAAATATGAAGGGAGGCTCTAATTTTGAAGTCAATCCCTCCTCAGTTCAAATACAGGCTCCAGTGTCTGCCAGCTGTGTAATCTTGGCCAAATTAGTGCAATTCTATGAGCCTTGGATTCTTTGCTGTCAGAATGAAATGAGATAATTTATGGGAAACTGCTAAAGTCATCCGTAAAGATAAATTAAGAACACGCTTATGAGACAGTCCCTAGATGTCAAGATGCTCATTATATCATACCCTCCAATTACACAGTCAACTGCATGAACAGAAATATTTCATGCCATGTATTCTAAGTAGAAATTTCGTTTCATTTACTCTACTTAGGACTCCTTGTGGTTTCAAATCTGAATATTTAAGTTTCATCAATTGTGAAAACCAATCAGTAAATATCTCCTTAAATATTCTCTCTCCTTCATTCCTGTTGCTCTCTCCTTCTGTAACTCCAGGCAGTGGTTCTCAACCTGTGGGTCGCGACCCACAGGAACTGTATTAAAGGGTCGCAGCATTAGGAAGGTTGACAACCCGTATTAGAGGTACATTAGATTTTCTTTTCTTTTTTTTTTTTTTTTTTGTAGAGACAGAGTCTCACTTTATGGCCCTCGGTAGAGTGCCGTGGCCTCACACAGCTCACAGCAACCTCCAACTCCTGGGCTTAAGCGATTCTCTTGCCTCAGCCTCCCGAGTAGCTGGGACTACAGGCGCCCGCCACAACGCCCGGCTATTTTTTGGTTGCAGTTCGGCTGGGGCCGGGTTTGAACCCACCACCCTCAGTATATGGGGCCAGCGCCTTACCGACTGAGCCACAGGCGCCGCCCGGTACATTAGATTTTCTACATTACTGAAAGTATCTGTTAGAACTTTCCTGGGGCTTGAATTCAGAATCCAACAGCACTAATATCTTCCAGTTAACTATTTCCTTCGTTAGCTACTAGATTTTACTGCTTGAAGTTATATACAGTACTATTTAAAATGCCTTTGATCTTTTGGTGGTATGCTTTTTCCTATGTTTTCTCTTCTTTCTTTTCTTAGAGAGACTCGTGCTTTGCTCTCCTGACTAGAGTGTAGTGGCATCATCATAGCTCACTGCAATCTCAAATTCTTGAGCTCAAGCAATTCTCTTGCCTCAGCCTCCCATGTATCTGGGACTATGGCATGTGCCATCATGCCCAGCTAATTCCTCCTCTATTTTTTTTTTTGGTCTCACTCTTGCTCAGGCTGGTCTCAAACTCCTGGCCTCAAGCAATCCTCCTACCTTGGTGTCCCAAGTACTAGGATTACAGACATGAGCCACTACATCTAGCTTCCTTTCCTAAGTTTTCCACTTCAAATTTATAATACTTATTTTAAAGTCAGAACATGCTTACTATGGCCAGCCGTGATGGGTTGGTACTTTGGGAGGCTGGGATGGGAGGATCACTTGAGGCCAGGAATTCAAGACCATCCCAGGCAAAATAGCAAGAACCTACCTCTATAAAAAGTAAATTATTTTTACTATATACAAGGTGGACATACATATACACACACATAAATAAAACAAATTAAAAATGCTCATTCTTTCAGGCTCCTGAGAGTCTGACGTTTGTTTCTGCTGGCTCTTGCTCAGGGTGAATTACTTTATAATTTTGAATTATGGGCTCTGCTGTAGTGAGGGATCGTATCTGTGGGAATCTTGCAGGGGTGGGCTTATGGCTCACTCCTTCTCAAGTATCTGCTGCCTAGGCATCCAAATCATGTTATCACTCAGGGCCACTTTTTAATCCTGATTATAAGCTGAGAAAGACATTAATAAGAACCTTAAACCTCAGAGTTAACAGAGTCACAGTTACAAATTTTCAGGGAAGCCTCTGTCTTCAAAAGACTGTCCAAAAGGAGGTTAAAAAAAAAAAAAAGAACTTCTCATGGGCATATTACCCCCCCAGGCATATTCCACCCCCACTCACCCATCACCCCCACCTACATCCATCACTTTTTAGAACAGACATCTTCAAGGGTCCTGGCTTTCTGTAGTTGCTCCAATTAGGATCTTTGGCTTAGGCTCAAGGCCTCTTTTTCTGTTCCAATGTGCCAGTTACAATAAAATTCAAGCCCATTGGATAAGTGCCACTCTGTTCTCCAAAAATAACTGATTATAATATGTAACATTTATTGAACATTTAATGAATGTCAGGTACTGTGCTAATATTTTAAATATTATTTTATTTAACTTTCATAGAACCTCTATTATTTTCCCCTTCTTACAAGATGAGGATACAGAATGAAATCCACATCTAGTCTTCAAAAGATGACAGGGTATTTCAGTTCTGCTAGGCTTATCAACTTGCTTAAGCTTATCTAGCAAGTAAGTATCAGAACTGAAATCTGAACCCAGCTGTCTGAATTTAGTGTGCGCTGTTAATCATGATACACTTCTTAGTGCCCAAGCTGGTGCTAGATGCGTAGTCCCGCAATGGATGCCTGCTGAGTAAACACATTCTTCAGCGTGTAAGTTTGTTATGAAGAAACCCTGAGAACACTGAAGCACTTGGCAGTTTTTAAGAATAGAAATAATGGGCTCGGCGCCTGTAGCTGACACGGCTAAGGCGCCAGCCACATACACCAGAGCTGGCAGGTTCAAATCCAGCCCGGGCCCACCAAACAATGACAACTACAACCAAAAGATAGCTGGGTGTTGTGGCGGGTACCTGTAGTCCCAGCTACTTGGGAGGCTGAGGCAAGAGAATTGCTTAAGCCCACGAGTTGGAGGTTGCTGTAAGCTGTGACACCACGGCACTCAACCCAGGGCAACAGCTTAAGGCTTAGTCTCAAAAAAAAAAGGAATAGAAATAATTTTGGATCCCAATTCCAGTCATGTATTACACCTGAATTATAATATTAAAATGTCTATCTTACTGTGAAATTGTAGATTTTCTAATGATAGCCAAGATTCACCTCAGTAAGAGTTCAATAATTGTTACGTTTGTTATCAACATTGAAACAGAATCCTCCTTGGCCAGATGTGGTGGCTCACGCCTGTAATCCCAGCACTCTGGGAGGCTGAGGTGGGTGGATCATCTCAGCTCAGGAGTTTGGGACCAGCCTGAGCAAGAGCAAGACCCCATCTCTACCAAAAATAGAAAAACTAGCCAGGTGTTGTGGCAGGCGCCTATAGTCCCAGCTACTCAGGAGGCTGAGGCACGAGGATCACTTGAGTCCAAGAGTTGGAGGTTGCTGTGAGCTAATGTGGCATTCAACTCAACCCCAGCGTGGCAGAGTGAGACTCTGTCTCAAAAAAAAAAAAAAAAAAAGTCCTCCTTGAGAAGAACTTACAAGCTAGCAGAGAGCACACATGTAGCAAGCAGTAGGACAGAATGAATAAATACTTAAGAGAAAGAGGAAAAGCTGACCAGGGATCTGCAAAGCCACAGGATGATAAATGCACATTTCCTGGATTTCCTGGCTGGATTCTCCAAAAATTGGGGGATGGGAGAACGTAGCAGACACTAATTTTTATGTGAAAACAAAACATATTATAAAGCAGAATATAAAAATACAAAAATTCAAAAAAACCTTTAAGCTCACATAAATAACTTGATGGAAATGTTTGTGTTTTAAGTCTATTGTGAAGAGTGATCATAACAACACAGCATGAGAAGAACAAGAATCCTTTATATAGTGCTTTCTTGATGCCGGGTATACAGCAATTCCTTTATCCTCACAGCAATCCTGTTAGGTACAGTCAACTCCCTGTTATCCACGACTAAAGCAACAGGCACATGACCCGGCCCCCCAACAAGTAAGAGTTGAAAGTTGGTGCACCAGCCTACACTTTGCACATCACTCCTTCAGGGCCCCTGTGTTCTCTGTTAACAGTTTTAAGTGTTGATGTATGTTACTTGACTTTTAAAATACATGGTAGTGAAGTTGAAAAGTGTATGTATTGACAGCCATTTAACTAAAATTGTATCCTGCATTCACAAAGCTATGTTATAAACAGTAAAACTGTGTTTCAGTAAGTGAAGTTTGTCTGTATTTGTCTTAATTTGCTTTGAATTAGTGTATTTCAATATTAACATCAAGTCGACACAGAGTTTACGGTATGGCGTGGACAGTAGGAAATACAGAATCAGGCCTATTTTAGACAGTAACTCTCAAACAACTGGAAATTGCATTTATCTGGAATCTACTAATCGCATGGATAACAGGGAGATACTGTAATTATTATTAGCACCACAGCCTTATAGATAAACAAACTGAGGCACTACTAGGTTAAATAACTCATCCACCATCAAACAATTCTCAGAATTAGGCCTCAAACACTGGCTTAAGTCTGTGATAGGACAGACTCTACAAACGGGTAAGTATTGAAGAGTTTGTATCAGTTAGAAGAAGGAGGAGGAATGTGACAATATTATTAATAATTAGATTTCTTAGAAGAGTTCAATTATAACTTTGAGGAATCTATACGAAAACCTTTTCAGAGACCTATTTTTTAAAATAAGCATTATAATTTTGGGGGGTATCCAGTGGACACTGGCTCAAATTTAGAGCTTTTCTCAAGTTATTTTATGCATGTATATTATTTCCCATTCCCAGTTCAAGCACTTGAAGCAAAAGACTGTGTCTGTTAATTCTTTACAGCCCTTACCACAACACAGCCCCAGGCACATAAAGGGCACTTAATTAATGCTTGTTCAATTGTCCAACAATACTAAGTCCTTCTTTTACTACCTCTTACCTAAAGCAACAGATTTAGAAGAAATGGTCGTGTCAATTAGGATGATGTTTAAAATTTACTATAAAAACCACAAATATTATCTGGTAGGAAACAGAAATAGAGGAGAAACCAGAGAACAGAAAGTATTTTTTGTCAGCAAAAGATTAAATACGATTAGGACAAGTCAGCAAATTCAAAAAAAGCAGCATGAATTAGTAAAAAAAAAAGGCAAATGAATCAAATGAATGGGCTCACTCTACTTTCTGACAGCAATGTCGGAAAATTTTGAGTCTGTAATTGCAAATCTTCGTTGCTCATGCTATACAAAGTAAAGGACAAAGTTTAAATATTTAAAGATACATCAAAGAACTATTTAAGTTATTTTCTAAAATGGAGATGAGACAAATGGAATGAGGTCAGGGTCAAAATTATTTGATCCTAGTCTTTCCATTTTTGTTTCTTCAATTACAATTTTACTTGAAAGGTTCACCTTCTCAAGCTCTTGACTGGGTTTCTTCATTACAGAAAAATGTGAAAGATATAATTTGATGCCCATTAAAAAGGCAAAATGGGGCGGCGCCTGTGGCTCAAGGAGTAGGGCGCCGGTCCCATATGCCGGAGGTGGCAGGTTCAAACCCAGCCCCGGCCAAAAAAAAAAAAAGGCAAAATGTAGCAAATCTATGAAACAAAACTGAGAAATAAAAAAAAAGAATTATGACTACCCTTACTGAAATTAAGAAACACGTTATTGCCAGGTGCAGTGGTTGAGGCAGGAGGATCCCTTGAGCTCAGGAGCTCCAGACCAGCCAAATAAAAACTACAGAAACACTAGTCAGGCACTGTGGTGGGCTCCTGTGGTCCCAGCTACTCAGGAGCCTGAGGCAGGAGGATCCCTTGAACCTAGGAGTCTGAGGTTGCTGTGAGCTAGGTTTACAGCAGGGTGCTCTAGCGTTGGCAACACATTAAGACTCTGTCTCCAAAAAAAGAAAATACATTATTTTACTAATAGGATGCTCCTGAAATTTTAAAAGTAAAAGACTAAAATAATCAGAGTAACCCCAAATTCCAGTGAAAGTGGAAACATACTTTGAATATCAGGTATAAAAGGGTGTACATAATATATTATCCAGACAAGTGAGTTTCAGAGGTAACTTTATTCCAAGATTCTGTTCAAAACAGACCCACAGGATGGTTAGAGGGCCTAGAAGGAGAACTGGACTAAGGAGGTAAACGCAGGGAAGAGGCTCTAAAAAAGAGCAATCTGGGTGGGGTGGGGGGATGTTGGGGAGAACACAACAAAGACATAATAACAATACAACAGTATTTGGTTCTATGGTTTACACTTTTATTTCATCAGAATTATCAATTCTGAAGGTTTTTTAAAATCACAAAAGCATTTTCACCAAACGATTTCCTTAATTATTTCCTCCCTGAAGTAAAAGATGTCCACCCTAGTAATCTTCAACAAGGGTATAATTTGGCAATGTCTCATCAAAAATGAAAAAAGGGAGGGCAGAATGGTTCCTCAAAACATAAAAACCTAATCCAATATTTAAAACTTTTTTTTTTTGAGACAGAGTCTTACTATGTCACCCTCAGTAGAGTACCATGGCCTCACAGATCACAGCAACCTCAATTTCTTGGGCTTAAGCGATTCTCTTGCCTCTGCCTGCCAAGTGGCTGGGACTACAGGCGCCCACCACGATGCCTGGCTATTTTTTGGTTGTAGTTCTCATTGTTGTTTAGCAGGCTTGGGCGAGGTTTGAACCGCCAGCCCCGGTGCATGTGGCCGGCGCCCTAACCACTGACCTATGGGCACCAAGCTAATACTTAAAACTTTTTAAAGTAAAAACATGTTAGCACGAGATTTCTAAATATTTCCATTCTGAAGCTTGCCTAAATTTTGAAGGCCAAGTTTCCATGTATTCCTAAGGGCAAAATTCATGCATTTTATCAAACACTTAGTAAGTGCCTGGTATGTACATCCCACCAAGCTTGATGCAATGTACCTGTGGGAGGGTAGGGGGAATAGGGTAAGAGGAATTAAGGAGTACAATTTTTGTTCAAGATTACTCTATTTGAAAAAAGAAAAGTGCATGTATGAGAAACAACAATAAGAGGCAAGAAAAAAATGATGAAGTGTAAGAAAAAAACACTGAGCTACAAATATTGAAGTCTGCATTCTAAACCAAGCTCTGTTAATAACTTGTTTGAAGACCCTGGGCAAGACCCTTATCCCCTCTCAGCTTTAATTTCTGCAGCAATAAAATCAGGAGATTGGACACAGAAAGAGTATCTTTAAGGGCTCTTTCAAGTCAAAGCATTTATGTCACTATTTCTCTTGAATGAGCATACTAAAAGAAAGAATTATGATGATTCTTAAGCATTGACATTATTTTTACTTATAATCTCACTTAAAGACACAAAAACAGAATTTGCATGTGCTTATAACTCTAACAAAACTATTAAATCAAATTTACAAATTAATATGAGCATTAAAAACACCAATTTAAATTTAATGACATTAATTTAATATGATGCTGCTCTGGAAAAATTAAGTTCTATTCACAAATTGAATATGGTATAAAAGGTACTTGTTTCAGCAGCACATATACTAAAGAAAATAAAATTCCAGGGCGGCTCCTGTGGCTCAAAGGAGTAGGGCACTGGCCCCATATAGAGGGGGTGGTGGTTCAAGCCCGGCCCTGGCCAAAAACTGCAACAACAACAACAACAACAACAAAAAAGAAAGAAAGAAAAAGAGAAAAAGAACATACAATTCCATATGGAAAACACAATTTCTAAAATTATAAACCCTAAGTCGAAAGATCACTAGCTTATGTTCTATTGTTCTTTTGAATCAGAAGCAAAAACTCATTAATTCTATCATTTCAGAAGTTTAGGCTGATGTTTACTTTTAATTAAGGCTCTCATCATCTCATATATTCCTTTCAGTCCATCCTGCATATCAAAGGCAGATTTATCTTCAAAAAACACTAGCTTTCTGTTTTACATAATAAAAACAGTGACTCCATACACTTATGGGTAATTCCTCATGTTTCAAAAATGAGATACCACTATCAATTTAGCTAGTGCCGCCACTGTCATATGTCTTTACTTAGCATTAAAACAAACATATCTGTTCAACTCAGACGTATCTCAACAACAACATCCTACTACCAATATCCCAAGATCTCCTATTCCCTATTACTCTCAATCCGTACTGCCATTACCTGGACTGTTCAACCACAACAACTCCAGACTCACGCCTTTTTTTCTTTGCTACATTATCAGTCTCTTTCTAGCATTACTTCTTTCCTATCTAGCACTGAATCCATGAATATCATCTCTAGTTACTTCCTTAGTCCTCTTATACTTCTGATACACTCACCCTAAAAACCTTCCAGCCTCCTCATTCCACCCACTTTCTCTGCTCTTACAGCTAAGCTGCTATCTAATGCTAAAAAACATCGCAACTGGGCAGCGCCTGTGGCTCAAAGGGGTAGGGCGCCGGCCCCATAAGCTGGAAGTGGTGGGTCAAACCCAGCCCTGGCCAAAAACTGAAAAACAAAACAAAACAAAACAAAAAAAACATCACAACTATGCAGACTGGTAACTCTCTAAAAGCTGTATTCATGCAACTTCAGCTAGACCACTCAATGCTGGCCAGAGCTCCCAGGATATCCTTCCAAAGCTATTCTAAACTTTGATCACCAGCCTCCCGTCCCCTGCTTATTCCGGGCTCAGCAGACTGTCTTACCTGGATAAGTAAAGTGAGGTTACCAGATATTAGTTGGTAACCAGGATTTTCCCCTCTACCTCAGTAGAATGTTCTACCTGCTGTTCAAGGATAATTTTCCCCCCTGTACCAAATTTCCTACCCACTTCCACTCCATCAGAGAGCATGAATGTACAATCACGCTATCTATGGACCTATTCTTCTCATTGGGTAGGACATCATTACAAACACATCTGTGGACATCCGTCCCAGGTCTTGGGACTTACAGCAAAAACTCAACCACAAGAGTTACCTTCCTGTAAAATGAACAGAGGGCAAACAAATGATAATAAACAAAGCATCTCGTAACATGCTAGAAAAGTATAAAGATTAATTCCTAAAGTTACAGAAGATGTAAGGTAAGACTTGGTGTTCATAGCTGAGTGCTTAGGGCATTGGCCAAATGCCCCAGGGCTGGTGGGTTAGAACCCGACCCAGGCCTCCTAAACAACAATGACAACTACAACAACAACAACAACAAATAACCTGGCATTGTGGCTACTATAGTCCCAGCTACTTGGGAGGCTGAGGCAAGAGAACTGCTTAAACCCAAGAGATGGAAGTTGCTGTCAGCTGTGATGCCAAGCACTCTTCCAAGGGCAACACAGTAAGACTCTGTCTCAAAAAAAAAAAAAAAAAGAAAGATGTAAGGTAAGATACTTGAAGATTTTTTTAAAAAGAATCACTTAGCTTTTCTTATAAAATAATCTATTAAATTATTTTTGTTTTAAATAAAGTACTACTGAAAAATGAAGCTTCTATATAGGGATCCTTACAAAGCTATAGTTGTTTAAAAGAGCTAGATTTAGGAAGTACATGCAATAATTAACTAAATTCAAATTAATTCTATGGTTCTCATCCTTTCTTTGGACACATACTCCTTAAAGAATCTGACGAGGGCGGTGCCTGTGGCTCAGTTGGTAGGGCGCCGGCCCCATATACCGAGGGTGGCGGGTTCAAACCCGGCCTCGGCCAAACTGCAACCAAAAAATAGCTGGGTGTTGTGGCGGGCGCCTGTAGTCCCAGCTACTCGGGAGGCTGAGGCAAGAGAATCGCTTAGGCCCGGGAGTTGGAGGTTGCTGTGAGCTGTGTGAGGCCACGGCACTCTGCTGAGGGCCATAAAGTGAGACTCTGTCTCTACAAAAAAAAAAGAAAAAAAAAAAAAAGAATCTGACGAATGCTGAGAATTCCCTCCTTAGATAAATACACATATACTACTAATAATTATAAATGTAATTTTAAGGGGCTTACAAATGCCTGAAGCCTATTCTTGTAGGCTTCTCCTAGGTTAAAAACTCCCCCACGTTGTATTTTCCTCATAACAAATTGCTACCTGTTGGCAGGGCACAGAGGCTCATACCTGTAATCCTAGCACTCTGGGAGGCCAGGGTGGGAAGACTGCTTGAGTCCAGGAGTTTGAGACCAGCTTGAGGAAGAGCGAGACCTGTCTCTACTAAAAATAGGTAAATTAGCCAGGCACTGGGTAAGCATCTGTAGTCCCATCTACTCAGGAGGATCGCTTGAACACAAGAGTTTGAGGTTGCTGTGAGCTAGGGTGACACCACAGCCCTCTAGCCTGGGCAATGGACAAAGTGAGACTGAGATTCCACATCAAAAACAAATAAACAAACAAATAAATAAATAGGCAGCTGGTTTCCATCCCTACAACATCTAAACAAATACATATAATATTAATCCCTATCATGATGTTTACGCTAATGGTGACACACCAATTTATGATTTCTATCTCCAACCCTGGAAATTCACAGAAAAGCAGGCAGGAAGGAAGACAGGTGTAAATATGAATATGCTTTCTTATAATGAGACATCCAAGGGAATTTTTTTTTTTTTTTTTGAGATAGGGTCTTGCTCTGTCCCCAGGCTAGAGTGCAATAGCATCATCAAAGCTCACTGCAACCTCCAACTCCTGGGTTCCAGCAATCCTCCCACCAAGCCTACCGTGTACCTGGGACTACAGATACGTGCCACCACACCAGCTAATTTTTTCATTTTTGTAGAGATGGGGGTCTCATTGTTGCTCAGGCTGATCTTGAACTCCTGGCCTCAAGCAATGCTCCCACTTTGGCCTCCCAAAATGCTAGCATGCCTGGCCAACAGAATTTATTTTGATAGAGTTTGAGAGAAGAAAATATTCCAGATATGGCAGTTTATTCTAGGTTAGAAATCTTAAGGAAAAGGACAAACCAATACAGGGAAAAATTTGTACCAGAGAAGGATACCTTCTAGTATCTGTGTGCTCAACGTTTCCTTGCCCTCAGTTTCTTCTTGGCCAATCCATCAGACACCATCAGTAAGATGAGAAAGATCAACGGATTCTGACTGCTAAATTAAAGTTGCTGGTCAACTGCCAACAGAAAAAACACGAATTTTTTAGTAGTCGTACTTTTCTCTAGTAAAAATTCATTTACCCCCTTTCTCTTTGGAGCATTATTACTTTTTCCCACCCATGAGAAAGGGTCTCGCTCTGTTGCTCACCCTGGAATGCAGCAGCTCAGAGACAGCTCACTGCAGCCTGGAACTCACGAGCTCAAGCGATCCTTCCACCTCTACCTCTCAAGTAACTGGGACTAGAGGCGTGCACCACCACAATAGCGATTTTTTTTCTCTTTTGTAGAAATGGGGTCTCACTATGTTGCCCAGGCTGGTCTTGAACTCCTGGTGTCAAGTGATCCTCCTGCCTCAGTCTCTCAAAGTGCTGGGATTATAGATGTGAGACCCTGCACCTAGCCTACTATAATAGGGAAGAAAAGAAGAAAAGAGGTAAAGAGTAAGATGTGTATTCCTACCCACTCCCTTCAAGTCTATAAAAAAATATGGCCTATTCTGACTTATCAGCTTTCCACAGAATAAACTAAAAAGGAGACGAAAAAAGCAGAATAAGCCATAGAGACATTCGGGTGTTATCTTTACAATTACGCTGAAGAGTTAAGAGGAAAATGGAAACTCTCCACCAAAGGCTATACAGAGTACATGGTTTCATACAAAGTATTAAGAAATACCATGGTTTTATACAGACTATTAAGAAATACCATGTTTTTATACAAAGTATTAAGAAATACTTTGAATGAAACATGGAAAGGATAGGGACAGTGGCTCACGCCTGTAATCCTAGCACTCTGAGAGGCCGAGACAGGTGGATCACTTGAGCTCAGGAGTTCAAGACCAGCCTGAGGAAGAGCAAGATCTCGTGTCTACTAAAAATAGAAGAAAAACTAGCCAGGCATCATGGCAAGCACCTGTAGTCCCAGCTACTTGGGAAGCTGAGGCAAGCGGATAACCTGAGCCCAAGAGTTTGAGGTTGCTGTGAGCTGTGACGCCACGGCACTCAACCCCAGGGCACAGAGTGAGACTCTGTCTCAAAAAAGAAGTACATGGAAGCTTTGGTTAGAAAGCACACATTCTTAGAATATGCTTCCTCAGCCTAGATAAGTGTCCTAGAGCAGAATTTTTGCTAAGTTTTTTCTGCCATAGAAGAATAATCTCTGAAGCTTCAAGGAAGGCTAGCCACAGACACGAAGGTCAAAGTCCTGTTGGTGTTCTCTTGGCAATCCTTAGGTTTTCCCAGATACACAGCTGAGAAAGGAAGCATAAAAATCAAAACATATGAAGCTATAACCAACCAAGAGGCCACCTGACAGAATAACTAACCTCTTGAATTAAATATTCCTTTCCTTGAAGTTATTTTGAAATAGACTTTCGCTGGCTAGTGAAAAGATAAGCTTTGGTGGCTATACAGCTTGTCAGATGAATTTTAAAACAAAAGTTCAAATGCAATACTAATAAGATAAACTATCTTTTCCTAGTCACAAAACATTCATTATATGATTAAAATAGGGACGATACATGACATTACTTCTAATTTTGGCTCTTTAAAATGCTTACCCAATGCTACAGGTACAACCCTAATTGGTTGGCAAGACAATGAACTTTACAACAATTATTTTTTAAATAGTTGGAGCAAAAAGAATCCAGAATTGTATTTTGACAGGCACACATTATCTTTCCTTTCCACATGGTTAATGATGATGAAAAATGGGAAGTCCTAAGCAATGGCAGGGTGGAGTGGTATAATGGCAAAAAAGTTTCTATCATCAAGTATGTTAAAGAGCAGAATCTCAAAACTAGGACAAAAACAATTTAAGAAATCTCAAGCTAATATAAGACCAGAATTTTTTGAATTTCTTTAAATACATTACAAATGTTTGAAAAACAAAACTATTCCCTGGTTAAAAGGAAATATAATTTTCCCCATGGGAATTGATTCCTAAATAAAGGAAAGCCTGTATTCATGTGAATCTTATAGGCCCTAAACTGGAGAAAATGAGACATAACAGTATAAAGAAATATATAGAGAGAGTTAGAATTTCTCAATAAGCATATAATCCTTTTGGAGGCCATTTAAACCTCATCAGGGCTTTTTTAAAAATTGAAAACTGCCAAATTGTCAATTACTCTTCCTCAAATACCTAAAATAAATTTGCTAAGACTAATTTGTTAGAACCAAACAATGTATTTTCTTTATTATCCAACTAAAATGGTGCCAACACACAGCCATCTACTTTTAAACACAAGAGAAAACACTATTATTTTCCTACAGAAAGTGCACATCTCTCTCATGAAACAAGCAACACCCATAACTACACCCCTTGCACAAATGTCTCTGATTATCTACTACTCCACACAATGACTACACCCTGCCAGGTTTATAACAAGTAGATTTTTACATTCAGAGTTTGTTTACTGCTTGGGTAATTTATAATTTCTTTATACCATAAACTTTGGGAAGAGGGCAGGTCTTTTGTATTGAATTATACTGAATATTAATTAGGTCATCAGGCTAATTTTGACGTTAAATATAGATGTAGAACACTATAGCTAACGTAGAATTTAGTAAAGTTTATTAGAGCATAGGGATCATGAGTAGGAACAATGATCCCCACTGTGGTGAGCTGCCTTCAGGGTTATCTTTTAGTTATATCAGCTCTGAACCAGGGATAGAACCCCATACAAATCTCGATCTCTGTTGCAAAAACAATTTAAAGCACATACCTAGACAATATGTCAGTAACTTCACAAAAAATTGCCGTATTTCCTTTAAAATTCTCCCTAGAGCGCACCACACAAGTTACCTCTTCTCAGGTACCCAGTGTTCTAGAGCCATAAAACATACCCTCTTCTTTTCTAAACTTTGCTAAAAGATTTTACCTTTCTTGATAAATAAAAGGTAAATAATAATAAGCACATTTACAAAAGTATTAACCATACCTGAATCGGAGAAAACTCTACAACAGCAGGTACTCTACCCGTATACAATAAAGCTCAATCTTCTTGTAGGTCAAGTTCTTCCTACTTCATGCCAAAAGATTTAGTAGACAAAGACTCACACAATGCCTTGACACACTGTTGACGTGCAGATGTAAATAACCATAATATGACACCCCAGGAAATGACCGAGCATTCCATTCATCTTATAACCCTCACTAAACAAGCCTGGGGCCCAATGTTAACACAGTCAACATGAAGAGGAAGAGACCTCTTTGAACTCTCTTCCTGCATAGGAACTCCTCAATTTGAACATCACAGCACTACAGAAACAGGCTTTTTAAATTTGCCCCATAGACTCAGACTCTCAAGGAAGAAAGTTATCTTATGGCAATCCTATAGATATGGGGTAGCCATTAGGTATATTCCACTACTGAGCACTTGAAATGTGGCTAATCCAAACTGAGATATGCTGTAAGTATAAAATACCAGATTTTATGGATTTAGTACGAATTAAAGTTAAACATTTCATTATTAACTTTTAAAATTGAATTCGTGTTGGAAATGATATACATAGGAGTAAATAAAATATATATTAAAATCATTTTACCTGTCTCTTGTTACTTTGTTAATGTAACTACCAGAAAATTTTGAATTACTTAAGTGGCCTGCATGATGTTGGTATTGAACCATGCTGCTATAGGCATACAGCCTTAATTCTGACACCAAACAATAATTATCCCTTGGCATTTCATAATTAAAGTTGTCATTTAAAAGTCAAAAAATAAAAAGCAGCATCCCCCCCTCCACCAACTTAACTGAGATAACTTAATTAGAAAAATAACTTTGAAATACTGTGAAAAGTATTGGTAGAATCGCTTCATTCTGGCATCACTTTAAAGAAAGATTACTTCAAAAAGGCAAAAACAGCACAGGATACAAAACCCACAACTGTTAAGAAAGTAAGATAGAAATACTGTGCACTAGGTGGTGCGTGTGGCTCAGTGTGTAGGGTGCCAGCCCCATATACCGAGGGTGGTGGGTTCGAACTTGGCCCGGCCAAACTGCAACAAAAAATAGCAGGGCTTTGTGGCGGGTGCCTGTAGTCCTAAGAGCTGGAGGTTGCTGTGAGCTGTGACGTTACAGCACTCTACCTAGGGCGACAAAGTGAGACTCTTGTCTCACACACACAAAAAAAGAAATACTGTGCACTAACAAAGTTTTTCTAATAAAGTTTAAATGTTGATTATAAGGTTTATTTTCAAAGTGAAATGGACATTTTTTCATTTCTAGCACCTGGGGCTTCAGAAAAATAAGATGTATAAGATTCTATTATTCAAACACCTTCAACCACAATCAAGTGAACCAAAAACAGTATCAAAAGGAGAATGATTATAAACTAATTCTCTTTCCCAAAACCGAAAGAAAATAACACCATTCAAAACCAAATAAAAAACTATATCAGTTTCTCCAAGACAGAGTAGGCCAACTTTGGTCCAGACATTATGAAATTAGAAAATATTTAAAAGGGCGGCACCTGTGGTTCAGTTGGTAAGGCGCGGGCCCCATATACCGAGGATGGCGGGTTCAAACCCGGCCCTGGCTGAACTGCAACCAAAAAATAGCTGGGCGTTGTGGCGGGCGCCTGTAGTCCCAGCTACTTGGGAAGCTGAGGCAAGAGAATCGCTTAAGCCCAGGAGTTGGAGGTTGCTGTGAGCTATGTGAGGCCACGGCACTCTACCTAGGGCCATAAAGTGAGACTCTGTCTCTACAAAAAAAAAAAAAAAAAAAAAGAAAATATTTAAAAGAAGTATTTGTTTTACCCACCACTTTTTAATTTTAAAATAAGTATTTATAATGTGTGTCTGTGTGTTTTACCAGTTTCTTTTTAAAAAGTATGTTTTAAAAGTGAGAAATTAAGCAACACATTTCCGTGAGTGAACCGTGTCCTTCCTATACCATGAGACATCATTCTGCTTTATTTGATTTTGGAATATTTAGGCCTCCAGGGCTTTGGGGGAGAAAATCCAGTGTATTTCTGAATAGAATATGTGAAAATGTTTTTTAAGGGAAGAGGGACAGACTGGTCAGTAAAGGATGAAGGGGCTATTTCAGGTGTTCAGAGGATGCAAAAGTCACTTCTACAAAATTGTCAACGAGGAAACTGTATTTTAGTAAGGATTTAAGGACATTAAGAGCAAGGAGTGAGTGCCTAGGGCTTCTACAACAGCTGAGTAGATACCTTCTATGGTGTCCTAAGAAATTTACAATCCAAAAAAGGCCATGCTTGGCTGTCAGTTCTTTATCTGTCTGAGCTTCATCAGCGGAGTATAATCTTCAGACTACTGCCAGGTGATACATTCTTAAGAAACCTTTTCCTTGTGCACCTAAATGCCAAGCTCAATTACGCTCCCAGCAGAGTCAGCAGAAAGGATTGTACATATTTTAAAACAGGGAGTTGATTGGCTGCAGTTTCCTGCCTTGGTAGAAAGGACACTGGGTAAAGCTCTTTCTTAGCATGATCCTCAAACACTGAAATCACTCTCCAAGAATCAGGTCTTCTATCATTGTCCAGTAGATAAAAAGACTGCCAAAATTTCCATTGCTGCAGCCTATTTTTAGTCTTTGAAATTGCTCTTTTAAATCGCATTCCACAGTACAACGTGTTTGACTAAGTTTATAAGGCGATACAATAAACATCCAAAGATCTTAATCTTTCTATGTTTACGAAACAATTTTAAGCTTCTAAACCTTAATTTTAATCTTAATGTTAAGTCTTTCAAACACAAATTAAAAATGAAAAATTAAGGTAAACATTGGCCAGGAAGGAGCAACCACAGGGACACACCAGGTGGTTCTTGGTAACCAAAGTGGGTGGTGAGGGTGGGGGGACCAGGTACCGGGGAGAAATGAAAACCACCCACAAGGTGGAGAGACCGAGCTGCGGGCAACAGGACAGAAAGGAACAGAGACGCAGGGGAAGCCGCAGGCTCCTGGAGAGGCTGGGTAAGGAACGACTTCTGGTGCTAGTGCCCTAGGGAGCCAGCAAAAAATTGGCGCGATGCGCAGGGATAAGAGACCCACAGGGGCTGCAGGAAAGAGGAAAACAGGCGGGCAGAGAGGGGGCGGAGGTGAGGGAACCCGACTACACTTAACCCAGGGCAGAGGCGGCGCTGGAGGAGGACAGCGCAGGGGGAGGAGCGAGGGGCTCCCCAAGGCTCTCCATCCCCGCCGCGAGCCGGCGGGTCCCCTGCGCCCTGCTCTTCCTCTCCTCACCTGCGAATCGGAGGCGAAAGGACGGCTACCGCCGAGCGCCAGGTCTGTTTCCAGCCCCGCTGTCTGACATGGCGGCCGACGCGCTGTCACAGAGCTTGCCCGGGTCTCCCGCGGCTCCGGTGGAGGAGACACCTCTTGCCTCTCCGCCCCGCCTCCCTCTGCGCACCCCTCGCGGCCGGCCAGCTGGCGGCAGGCGGCCCGCGACCGCGGAGCATAGAGCGCGAGCGGCTAGAGAGGAAGCGCCGAGCGCGGACAACCATAGAGTACGCGAGCGGACACAACGCGGGCTGGTTAGTCCACTCGCAGTCCTCGGGCGCTGAGCCCGGACGGAAGCGGAAGTGAAACAGAAAAGCCAGAAGGCTCGGCTGTTCGCATGCGCCGTGTAGTGTTGACTTCCGTCTTGCCTGGTGCAGCCTCAGGAAAATGCTGCACGTGGGACACCCTGCTTGGAGTTGACCGAAGTAATGAACCTGGGTGACCCTTGGGGCCGACCGTAGAGGCGAGGACATGTGGGTTCCAGTGGTGGGGCTTCCTCCTCGGCTGATGCTGTCAGCCTTGGGGGGCGCTGGTCGCTTTTGCCTTTTGGGGTCCGGAACAGCGACGCTAAAGGACTTGCGGTTGGGGAACCGTCGAGGTTTGTCTGAGTCCTGCCCACAGGAGTTGCCCTATCCGGATTTCAATGAATCGCCTTCTGTGGTGTACAAGTACCGAGGAGAACCCAAGCGCTATGTGAGTAATCGGAAATTGGCCGAGACCGTGGCCCATATTCTGCAGGGGAAACGAAGAGCTCAACAACTATTATTGGAGTGCAATCCAGGTAAGTACAGCTGGATTGCATTTTCTTGGAAGTTCATTACTTCTGCAGACTTCTATTGACCATCCTTTGAGTGCTATTTAAGGCACTGCTCTTTCCTTGAAGTAGCTTCATTGGAGAGTGTCTGCTTTGACAATGGCACCACAAAATATTTTTATAGCAATTTGCACTTTACACAATACTTTGATAAAATATGCTCTTAGATTTCACCATATCCTCAGAATAAATGCAAGCCCCACCTTCCAAAATATAAAATGTTATTTCATTCCGTGCTTCTCCTAAAAAGCATAGCAAGATGTTGAGAACACAAGATTTTTAGACTGAATCTTAATTTTTTTTTTTTTTTGACACAGTCTCTCTATGTCACCCTCGGTAGAGTGCTGTGACGTCACAGCTCACAGCAACCTCAAACACTGGGCTTAAGCGATTCTCCTGCCTCAGCCTCCGGAGTAGCTGGGACTACAGGCGCCCCCCACAACGCCCGGCTATTTTTTGTTGCAATTGTCATTGTTGTTTTGCTGGACCGGGCTGCCTCAAACCCACCAGCGTCGGTGTGTGTGGCTGGCGCCGTAACCACTGTGCCATGTGCGCCGAGCCTGAATCTTAACTTTTTAAAGCGCTACAGTCAGTTCTCTTTACATTTGACAATATCTAATGGTTAAAGGATGGTTAAAGCACCCAGATAGTCCATAAGTAAGTGGTAGGCTCACAGTATTCCTTGTTGGATTTTTTTTCTTCTAAGAGGTAGTGAAATACTGTGATTAAGACTGCAAGTTTGCAGCTGACAGAGGGGTTTTAAAGCCAAGCTACTACTTACCAGTAGTTATGATCGAGTCAAGTACCTGTATGTATCTATCCTCCAGTTTCCTCACATATGAAAAGGAGAGTAACATCGACATACAAAATTAGGTAATCAATGTAAAGATATCTAATAAAAATTCGATATGGAAAGAAATTATATTGTTTCTCTAACTGGTAAACTTTTTGTTCTGTTAATTTACTAGGTCCTGGAATCCTGACTCAGGCATTGCTTGAAACTGGTGCCACAGTGGTTGCCCTTGAAAGCGACAAAACATTTATTCCACATTTGGAGGTATATTTTTAGTTGCTAAAAGTGTGTTATGATTCCATTAACTGAACTTTTGAATGTCTTAGGGAAGTGGAATTAAGCACATTGTTTTTATAGAATATCTTTTAGGGGCCATGTCTTAAATATCTTTTTTATACTCAGTAACAGAAACCCAATAAATATTCAATACTTGTTGAAAGACAGATTTGGAATCCTGACACTTGTTTTCTAGTTCTGTCTCTGCTACAGACTAGTTGAATAAGTGTGAACAGAGTGTATAACTAATGTTGTTACACTTGTTTCCTCATCTCTGGTAGGCCATGCTGTAAGCCTACCTTCTGTGAGTTTGGAATGAAACTGGAACGAATGCTAAGATTAGGTTAATGGGTCCAGGGGTGTCCAACGTTTCTTTTTTCTGCCATGCTTTGGAAGAATAAGACTTATCTTGGGCCACACAGTAAATATACAAACACTACGCCTGTAATCCTATTCTAGTGCTTTGGAAGATCAAGATGGGTAGATTGCCAGAGCTCAGGAGTTCCAGAGTGAGACCCCCTCCCCCACTAAATAAAAAATAGTCAAGTGCCTGTAAACTCAGCTACTCATGAGACTGAGGCAAGAAGATCACTTGATTCTAAGAGTTACAGGTTTTTGTGAGCTATGATGCTATGACATTCTACCCAGGATGACAGAGTGAAGCTCTGTCCACCCCCCAAAATATACAAACACTAACAAAAGCAGATGAGCAGATGAAAAGGTCTGTGCATACTGTTCACAATATTGGACACTACAGATAAGCAAAACAGTCCTCAACTAATCTGCATGTAGGGCGCAAGATGGACACCTCTGAAAGCCTGAATTTAGGTACGGGCACTGAGCCTGCAAAATCATTTTAAACCTTATTAAATACTAACAGAATTTTCTATGCATGTAAAAACCTCAGTGTGCACAGCAAAAACATATTATCCTCTTCTGATTTTTTTTGTGAATGGAAATAAAGTTTATGAAGTTTGTAGTTCATTCTTGCCTTCACAACTGAGGTCTTTAGTGGTACTACGAGATGAGCAAACCAGCATAGTGAGAAGAACAAGGTCTATTGGACTTCTTCCAGTGGACAAGGTCTGTGGTTGCCTTTGTCTTTAGAAAAAGTAAATGAAAAATTGAAGGGAACATGTACAGTGATCTACACAATAAACTAAGTCCATTTGACAGATAACTGACTAGATTACCCTCGGATAAACGAGATACTCTCTTGACTTTGTCTGCCTTTTTTCACTTTGGTATTGTAATTGTTTTTTCTATCATGAAATGTTTTTCATTTCCTCTTCTCCTTACCACTATATAGCTCACTGCCTGAGTCCAGCTGCGATATCCTAATCTTTGCCTGGGGCTCCAACTAGTCACTACTGAGTAATTAGAGATTGATATCAAGAAGTTTTTGAACAGCTAAAGCTATCATGAAAAAAATAAAGAAAATACAAGGATAAGGCCAGGAGCAGTGGCTCACGCATATAATCCTAGCACTCAGGGAGGCTGAGTCGAGTAGATTGCCTGAGGTCACAAGTTTGAGACCAGCCTGAGCCAAAGTGAGACCTCTTCTGTAAAAAAGTAGCTGGGTGTTGTGGTGGGCACCTGTAGTCCCAGGTGGGAGACTGAGGCAAAAGAATTGCTTGAGTCCGTGAGTTTGAGGTTGCCGTGAACTGTGGTGTCACAGCACTCTACTGAGGGTGACAAAGTGAGACTCTGTCTCCAAAAAAAAAAACCAAAAGAAAAGAAAAGGATCAGTAAGAATTTAGGTTATTTCTGTTTTGGGAGGTTTTGCTCGTTAAAATTATTATATTTTCACCACTTTCTGCGCATTAGTTGACTTTTTCTTCTGTTAAATTTTAGGAATGTAGTAATATTTTCTTTATGTCTTTATGGAGGTGGTAATATTTTTTTTTAAAAGATCTTTGAATTATTTCAGATTTTGAAGTAGAACTTTGAATTGTTGCAAAGTCTACTTAAAACTGAAAATTTTCTAATATGTTACCTCTGTTTCTCTTTAGACTTTAGGAAACAATCTAGATGGACAGCTAGACGTCATCCACTGTGACTTCTTTAAAATGGATCCTAGAAATAGTACACAAGTCAAACCACCCATTCTGCTTTCACATATACTTTTTCAGAATTTGGGAATAAAGGCACGTCCTTGGTCAGCAGGTAAGTTTTGTAATTCACTAAAGGAGATGACTTGTAATTTGTCAGCTTTCTTTAGCAGTATGCTTGGTTTGTTGACAAGATTTGCATACAATTTATATTGTACAATTTGTGAGCAGATGGTTTTACATTGGATATGGCATTTCCCTCACCTGGACACATAACCAGTTTATTTTCCCAAAGGCCACGTTTCATATTAAAGGAAGATGCTGAGGCTTACTTTTAATTGAAATAAACCTTAATATAGTCTATTAATAAGAAAGTATGATCAGAGGAACGAATGTTAAGAACTTTATTCAAATGTTTTTACTTGTATTTCTGACAGGTGTACCTTTAAAAGTAATTGGAATTTTCCCAATAAGAAGTGAAAGAAAAGTACTTTGGAAACTTTTATATGACCTATATTCCTGTACTTCTATATATAAATATGGACGAATAGAACTAAATATGTTTATTGGTGAAAAAGAATACCAGGTAGGTTATTAACAAGTACCTATATTTTGTTTTGAATGAGTTCTGTGATTTTTCTCTGAGTAGTTTAAATCTGCAATTTTAATATAGGGCTCATGATGTGAGAAAAGGAAGATTGTTTTAAAATTTCTGTAGAGCAGTCTTTAGATTAAAGTGTATAGTTCAGTAGCATTGAGTATATTCCCATTGTACAACAATTACCACCACCATCTCCAAAATTTTTCATTATTTCATACTGAAACTCTGTATCCATTAAACACTAACTCCCTATTTACCTCTCCCCTCATTCCCTAGTAACTAGTGTTCTACTTTCTGTCTCTATGAATTTGACTATTCTAGGTACCTCATGTAAGTGGAATCATACAGTATTTGTCTTTTTGTGTTTTCCAAGTTCATTCATGTTAAAGTGTGTGGCAGAATTTCATTTCTCTTTTAGGCTGAATAATACTCCACTGTATGGGCTCGGCGCCTGTGGCTCAAGCGGCTAAGGCGCCAGCCACATACACCTGAGCTGATGGGTTTGAATCCAGCCCTGGCCCGCCAAACAGCAATGACGGCTGGAACCAAAAAATAGCCGGGCGTTGTGGTGGGCGCCTGTAGTCCCAGCTTCCTGGGAGGCGGAGACAGGAGACTTGCTTGAGCCCAGGAGTTTGAGGTTGCTGTGAGCTATGATGCTACGGCACTCAACCCAGGGCAATAGCTTGAGGCTCTGTCTCAAAAAAAAAAAAAAAAATACTCCACTATATGTATATAACCAAAATATGCGTATTCATTCTTCCATCAGTGAACACTTGGTTGCATCTATCTTTTGGCTGTTGGGAATAATGCTGCCATGAATATGAGTCTGTATCTCTTAAAGTACATATTTTCATTTCTTTTGAGTGTATATCTAGAAATGGTATTGCTGGATTACGTGGTAATTCTATCTCATTTTTTGAGGAACAGCCATACTGTTTTCTGTAGTGAATACACCATTTTACATTCACCAGCCACTTATTTTCTTTTTTTTTGTGGAGACAGAGTCTCACTTTATGGCCCTCGGTAGAGTGCCGTGGCCTCACACAGCTCACAGCAACCTCCAACTCCTGGGCTTAAGTGATTCTCTCATCTCAGCCTCCCGAGTAGCTGGGACTACAGGCGCCCGCCACAACGCCCGGCTAGTTTTTGGTTGCAGTTTGGCCGGGGCCGGGCTCGAACCTGCCACCCTCGGTATATGGGGCCGGCGCCCCACCGACTGAGCCACAGGCGCAGCCCTATTTTCCTTTTTTTTAAAATGATGTTCTTATAGTATAAAATGAATTTTCTTTGCTTTTTTTTTTTTTTTTTTTAATTTTAGAGATGGGGTCTTGCTATATTGCCCAGGCTGGGCTCAAACTCTCAAACTCCTGGGCTCAGTGGATCTTTCTGTCTTCAGTTTCTCAAATTGCTGGGTCTGTAGGATGTGCCCCCATTGTGCCCAGCGTATGTAGTACTTCATGGTGATTTTGATTAGCATTTTCATTATGATTAGCTATGTTGAACATTTTTTCATATACTTATTGACCATTCATGTATCTTCTTTGGAGAGATGCCTCCAAAGAAGGCCTGTTTTTTTATCAGGTTGTTTTGCTTGTTACTGAGTTTTAGGAGTTCTTTATATATTCTGGCTATAAATGTCTTATCAGATAGGTGATTGCAAATATTTTCTCCCATTTTTTGAGTTAACCTTTTTATTGTAATACAGTGTCCTTTGATGTCAAAAGTTTTACATTTCGATGAACTCAAATTTGTTTTTTTTGTTGTTGTTGCTTGGGCTTTTCTTGTCATATGTAATAAATCATTGCCAAATCTAATGTTATAAAGCTTTCCTCCCCATGTTTTCTCCTGAGTTAGAGTTTTAGCTTTTATATTTAGGTCTTTGATCCATTTTGAGTTAATTTTTACATAGGGTGTCAGGTAGGGGTCCAACATCATTCTTTTGCCTGTAGAGACCTAGTTTTTTCAGAACCATTTGTTGAAAAACTGTTTTTCCCCCCCAATGAATGGCTTTGGCATCCTTGTCAGAAATCATTTGACCTTACATGTGAGGGTCTAATTCTGGGCTCTCTGCTGTCTTCCACTGGTCTATATGTTTGCCCTTATGCCAATACCACACTGTGTTATTACTATAGCTTTGTAGTAAGTTTTGAAATCAGGAACCGTGAACTCTCCAACTTTATTCTTTTTCACGATTGTCTAGACTTGTAGTTCCTTGAGATGCCATGTGAATTTTAGGACTTTTTCTATTTCTTCAAAACATGTTAGCCTGCATTACAGAGTCCCAAACCTGCAGACAACAGTGCAGGTGTGCAGAGCAGGGAACACTTTTACAGTTTTGGTGGGGTTACAAACTAATACAGCCTCTTTGGAAAGAAATATAGAGAATCCTCAAAGAACTCAAAGTAGACCTTCCATTTGATCTCATAGTCCCAGTACTAGGTATCTAGCTAGAAGAGAAAAAGATCGTTTTATCATAAGGACATTTTCATTAAATTGTTTATTACAGCTCAATTTACAATCACCAAGATGTAGAAACCACCCGAGGGCCCATCAACCCATGAATGGATTAATAAATTGTGGCATATGTGTACCATGAAATACTATTGGTATTGTATGGAGACTACATCTTTTGTATTAACTTGGACAGAATTGAAGAACATTCTTTTTAGTAAAATATCACAAGAATGGAAAAGCAAGTACCCAGTGTTCTGAAAACTAATATGAAGCCAGTAGATAAACTAATACACACTCAGAAAAGAGAAAAACTCAATTCAAATTAGGGGAAGAGGGGAGGACTGGCGGAGGTTGGTGTACTCCCACCTAATGGGCACAGTGTGGGATACCCCACACCTTGTGGGTGCAGGACACAACTACAACAAGGACTTTAACTAACAAACACAAACATTGTAACCTAATTTTTGGCACCCTCATTTAACCTAAAATTTTAAAAAATGTTGGGATTTTCATAGGGATGCATTGAATCTGTAGATCACTCTGAGTAGTGTTGACATCTTAACAGTATTATCAAGCTGTGGCTCACACCTGTAATCCTGGCACTCGGGGAGGCCAAAGTGGGGGGATCCCTTGAAGTCAGGAGTTCTAGACCAGCTGGAGCAAGAGTGAGACCCCATCACTACTAAAAATAGAAGAAATTAGGTAGGCATTATAATGCGTGTCTGTAGTCCCAGCTACTTGGGAGGCTGAGGCAGGAGATCACTTGAACGTAGAAGTTTAAGGTTGCTATGAGTTAGGCTGACGTTACAGCACCCTACTAGCCTGGGTAAAGGGGTGAGACTCTTGTCTCAGACAAGACTCAAAAAACAAAGACGAACTTAGCAATCCATGAACACAGGATGTCTTCCCGTTTATTTGTGTCTTGAGTTTCTTTTAGTAGTGTTTTGTAGTTTTTAGTGTACAAGTCTTTATTTAACCTCTTGGTTAAGTTAATTTATAGTTTTGTTTATTATTTTGATGCTATTGTAAATGCAGTTGTTTTTGTAATTTCCTTTTCTACTTGTCCATTGCTAGTGTATAAAAATACAACTGATTTCTGTGTGTTTATTTTGTATTCTGCAACTTTGCTAGATTGCCTGTTAGTTCTGAGAGGGTTTTTTTTGTGGAATAGTTATGGTTTTAGACTCTACCTTTTATTCTCTATAATCGAGGGACCTCCTAATGGCCTCAATATTGGTGTAAGAATAATTTTTCTGCCCAGAATATTTCATGTTACTAGTCTGTTAATCCAGTATAACAGGAAGGGCAAGAAGTGAAAGGGATAATTTGCGCACCCAGACCCAGACCCAGATGGTAAGTCAGTATCGACTAGCCAGGGAAAGATAGCAGGAGGCTCAGTAAGGAGGCTGCACGTGCAGTATGTAAAAAAAGAATATAAGGAAGCGGGAAGAAACATGGGAGATGCTTTATCGGATTTTATCTTCCTATGAGGATAATGTTCTAATGGGGCCTGCTTCTTTTGCCGTGGACCTTTTCACATGTGTTTTCTTCTGTCTGTAGTTTCTGACATTCACTGAGGTATCCTTGGGTCCTTCATTTAGCCTTAACGGAATTGTATTTTTTCTTACTCTGTTGCCCCAGGTGAGAATGCTGTGGTTCAGCTTACTTCACAGCAATGTAAAACTTCTGATAACCTGCCTCAGCCTCCTGAGTAGGTAGCTGGGACTACAGGCACACACCACCATACCTTCCTAATTTTTTCTATTTTTTGTAGGAGAAGCATCTTCCCTCTTTCTCAAGCTGTTTTGAAACTTCCTGACCTCAAGCAAACCCCTCCCACTTCGGCTTTCTAAAGTGCTAGGACTGTAGGAGGCCGATGCACATGGATTGCTTGAGCTCACAAGTTTGAGATCTGAGCAGGAGCTAGACCCCCATCTCTAAAAATAACAGAAAATAGTCGGGCATTGTGGCAGGTGCCTGTAATTCCTCCTTCTTTACTGAGGAGGTTGAGGCAAGAGGTTTGCTTGAGCCTAGTCCCCATGGCACTCAATGAAGAGTGACAAAGTGAGACTGTCTCAAAAATAAATAAATAAATGGAATAAATGGAATAAATTGCTAGGATTACAGGCATGAGCTGTTGTGTTAATCCTAATATATATTTTGGTTTCACTTTTTCTTTATTGAGATTTTACCCTGATAGGCCATATGATTAAATGAAACCAATCTCAAATATGTTACATTTTAAGTGTACCTCATGATGTATTTTCAAGATAAAAGTTTAAAAAGACTCTTTGAGGGCGGCGCCTGTGGCTCAGTCGGTAAGGCGCCGGCCCCATATACCAAGGGTGGCGGGTTCAAACCCAGCCCTGGCCAAACTGCAACCAAAAAATAGCCGGGCGTTGTGGCGGGCGCCTGTAGTCCCAGCTACTCGGGAGGCTGAGGCAAGAGAATCGCTTAAGCCCAGGAGTTGGAGGTTGCTGTGAGCTGTGTGAGGTCACGGCACTCTACTGAGGGCCATAAAGTGAGACTCTGTCTCTACAAAAAAAAAAAAAAAAAGACTCTTTGAAATAGCTGAGATTTGGCATTTAATTCTTTTTTTTTTTTTTTTTTTGTAGAGACAGAGTCTCACTTTATGGCCCTCGGTAGAGTGCCGTGACCTCACACAGCTCACAGCAACCTCCAACTCCTGGGCTTAAGCAATTCTCTTGCCTCAGCCTCCCGAGTAGCTGGGACTACAGGTGCCCGCCACAACGCCCGGCTATGGCATTTAATTCTTTTTTGTTTGTTTTGAGATGTGGTCTCACTTCATTGCCCAGGTTGATCTCAAACTTCTGGCCTCTGGTAATCCTCCCACCTCAGCTTCCAGAGTGGCACAGAATACAGGCACATGCCACTGTGTCACCAGTTTTATATCTAATTCTAATTTTCTTTACTTAAATTTACTAAATTAAGGTATTAGTGCTAAGATCCAACATTTCATTTTGACTAATTAGAAGTATCTAACATGTAATTTTTATTTACCTTTTGCTAGAGACTAGTGGCTACTCCCAGCAACTCAAACTTGTATCAAGCATGGAGTGTGCTCTGGCAAGTAGCTTGTGAGATTAAGCTTCTGCACACGGTAAGTAACATGCTTCTAGAAAGAACTTTGAAGTTTCAAAATACTTCAAAGAAACAATTTGAAGAAAGTAAATACTTCAAATAAGCTAGTAAATGGAGATAATTTAAAGATTGATTTTATTATTTTCTCAAATGTCAAAGTAATAGTAAATTTGTGGTGATACATTTTTTTTGTCACAAATATTTGTGTATTCCCATTGTTATAAAAATAATTCATGTTCACTCTAAAAACATGAAATGTGTTTTTGGTTTTTTTAAAAGGAAAGAAAGGTGTTTTTTTTTGTTTTTTTTTGGTTTTTGGCCAGGGCTGGGTTTCAACCCGTCACCTCTGGCATATGGGGCTGGTGCCCTACCCCTTTGAGCCACAGGTGTTTTTAAAAACAATCACTACTGCAGTTCTATCCCCCAGAGGTCACTGTTAACATTTGTGTCATTTTTTTTTTTTTTTTTTTAAGAGACTGAGTGTCACTTTGTTGCCCTCAGAGAGTGCTCTGGCGTCACAGCTCACAGCAACCTCCAACTCTTGGGCTTAGACGATTCTCTTGCCTCAGCCTCCTGAGTAGGTGGGACTACAGGTGCCCACCACAACGCCCTGCTATTTTTTTGTTGCAGTTTGGCCGGAGCCGGGTTTGAACCCCCCAACCCCACCCCCCATATATGGGGCTGGTGCCCTACTCACTGAGCCACAGGTGCCGCCCCTGATTTTCTTTTTCTTTACATAGTGAAGATGATAATGTTTTGTATCTTGTTTTTTTTTTTTAACCAAATAGCTAATAGTTAATTGTAAGCTTTTTTCCTTGTTGAATATTTCTTCTCAAGTTTTTATTTTTTTAATTATTCATTTATTTACTTATTTTGAGGTAGTTTTATTTTATCACCCTTTGTAGAGTTCTATGGTGTCATTGCTCACAGCAGCCTGTTCAAACTCTTGGGCTTAAGCGATCCTCTTTTTGTTTTCTGAGACAGAGTCTCACTTTGTCACCCTTGGTAGAGTGCTATGGCATCATAGCTCACAGCAACCTCAAACTTGGTAGAGTGCAATGGCGTCATAGCTCACGGCAACCTCAAACCTCACGCAATTCTCGTGTCTCAGCCTTCTGAGTGGCTGGAATTATAGGCATGGGACACTATGCCCCCTAGTTTTTCTATTTTCAGTAGAGACAGAGTTTTGCTCATAAGCTTAAGCAATCGACCTGCCTTGGCCTCATAGAGTGTGCTAGCATTACAGGCCAAGCCTCTCATTTTCTTATTTAGGCAAGCTTTGTTTTGTTATTTTGCATTCATAATTTGGGGTCCTTTGTCCAAAGAGCAGTAAAAATGTTTTGTTTTTGCTTTTCTTCCCAAGGAGCCTTGGTCATCATTCGATATGTATAATCGAAATGGGGAACTGCGAAAGCCAAAGCGTAAGGTAAGAATTGAATAGCTTTCTCTTTTTTCCCTTAAATGGAATATTCAATTTTTTTAAGGATTATCTGGCATTCTTGTTTTTTTTTTTTTTTTTTTTTTTTCCTCTTCAAACAGAGTCTGAAGCCCTGGGTGGAGTGCCATGGCGTCATAGCTCACAGCAACCTCAAACTTTTGGGCTTAAGCGATTCTCTTGCCTCAGCCTCCCAAGTGGCTGGGACTATAGGCACCTGCCACTATTTTTTGTTGTTGTTGCCATTGTTTTAGCTGGCCCAGGTTGGGTTCAAACCCACCCTCTTGGGTGTATGTGGCCAGCACCCTACCCACTGAGCTATGTGCTCCACCCAATGATCTGGTATTCTTTATTTTTGACTTTTTAATTCTAGAATAACTGGAAATATTCTTTAAACATATCTTACCATTAATACATTTGATGTTAGCCAAAAGACTGAGAAGCAATTAGTGTTAATAAATTGAAATTAGTTTGGAAGAGAGTTGTATTTATCAGCTAGTACATTAATACAGTGGATGCTGGCATAGTAGTTGACTTAAAGAAAGAATCTTCTCTTTTTTTATCTCTGATGAAATGAAGATACATCTCAAATTTGGAAAATATAGCTACTTTAATATTCATCAAGCTTGATAAACCAAAGCCAAGATTTTATGGCCAGGCACAATGGCTTACACCTGTAGTCCTAGCACTCTGGGAGGCCGAGGCAGATGGAGTGCTTGAGCTCAGAACTGTTCAAGATCATCCTGAGCCAAGAGCAAGACCTTGTATCTTCCAAAATAGAAAAACTAGTTGGGCATTGTGGTGGGTGCCTGTGGTGCCAACTAGTTGGGAGGCTGAAGCAAGAGGATTACCTGAGCCCATTAGTTTGAGGTTGCTGTGAGCTATATTGCTACAGCATTCTGGCCTGGGGCAACAGAGTAAAACTCTCAAAAAAAAAGTATAACATATTAATCAATCAGAAATGTGTAAAATTGCTCATTTTAGTGTGTGGTTCAACTCAGCTGTTCAACTCAATTGGGCCTTTTATTTTTCTCTGTTTTTTTAACCTTTCCATCTAAACCAAAGTGATGATGTTGTAATGTGGTCCTCTATCTCAGAGCTACTTGTGACATTCTAATAATAGCTGAAGTTTCACAAAAAAATTTTAGACTCAATTTAGAAGTGCCACTTTAGAATTAAATTCTGCTGATGGCCTAATCTCCGCATATCAACTCAGTCGGAAGATCTTCTTTGTGTTTTTTCTCACTCTTGTCACTGAAGGTAGGAAAAGTATCAATTTTCTTTCAGTGATCTTATAAGTCACTTTCTTATTTTTTGAATTAGAAGATCAGAAACTTAAACAACAGTTTTGGCCAACTTAAATATATGAACTTTTAGGGATACAGATGAAATAGTCAAATGTCGTGTTTCATGAGAGAATTTTGATATTTCACATGTGTCTTTGATATCAGTGTGCTCCTCATTGCCATAGAAGCACTGTGAATTGCTATAGAAGCTCTAAAGTGGTTTGTTTTTTTTTTTTGTAGAGACAGAGTCTTGCTGTATCGCCCTCGGGTAGAGTGCCATGGCATCACACAGCTCATAGCAACCTCTAACTCTTGGGCTTACGTGATTCTCTTACCTCAGCCTCCTGAGCAGCTGGGACTATAGGCGCCCGCCACAAAGCCTGGCTATTTTTTTGTTGCAGTTTGGCCGGGGCTGGGTTTGAACCCGCCACCCTCGGCATATGGGGCCGGCGCCCTACTCACTGAGCCACAGGCGCCGCCCACTAAAGTGGTTTTTTTTTTCAGAGCATATCATCTTCATTTTTATCCAAGTTGTTTGTGACTTACTACTTTTTAAATATTCAATTAAAAGTTTGAAGTCAGTAATTTTTTTTTTTTTTTTTGTAGAGACAGAGTCTCACTTTATGGCCCTCGGTAGAGTGCCATGACATCACACAGCTCACAACAACCTCCAACTCCTGGGCTTAAGCGATTCTCTTGCCTCAGCCTCCCAAGTACCTGGGACCACAGGCGCCCGCCACAACGCCCAGCTATTTTTTGGTTGCAGTTCAGCCGGGGCCAGGTTTGAACCCGCCACCCTCGGTATATGGGGCCCGCACCCTACCAACTGAGCCACAGGTGCCGCCCAAGTCAGTAATTTTTTTATCTTTAGGGTCTGGTGGTGTGTGCCTTCGGTATAGCAGGGAAGCAGTACATGTTAATGCCACACTTGGGATTTGCTTTTACCCTACTTATAAGTTAATAAGCTGTTATTATTTCTTGGATGCTGATCAAAGACTCAGACTCCTGGATCAGACTAAGGACTTTGTGTGGCCCCTTTCCTGTGGAGTGCTGTGATACGGCTCAATTGGCTTCCTTGGGTGCAACGGGTTTGCACTGTAGCTGAGGAACACAGCTGGGGGAATCCACCTCTCTTAGCTCTTTTTCCTGGAGAGAGACGTGATCTCATACCTAAAGGCTGTAGACAAGTCTGAGAAATGGCTCAGGTAAAGAGCAGTTAAGTTTTTGCATTCTTGGACTGCCCAATGGAAAATCTGGAAACACTCAGGCCCTATGGGGATTGTATCGTTCAACAAGTAGCTTGAAGAAATATCTGAACAGTGTCTTACTCTGGCAATATTTTGTGACTAACACATTTTACTTTCTTTTCCCTCCAGGAATCATTAGATCAACAAAACCTGTATTTTATTCAAATGACTCCTCGTAAGAATTTATTTACAGAAAACTTAACGCCAGTTAACTATGACGTATTTTTTCACATGTTAAAGCACTGTTTTGGGAAGCGCAGTGCCAGGCTAATAGACCACTTACAGTAAGTAAAAAGAATAAAAGCAACTATAACAGTAGCAATTTATTATAAGAATTATTCTTTCATGTTAGAGGTCTGTTTTTCACACTTGGATTAACAACAGTGAGGTATGTTTTCACTCATACTTCTTTCAGACACTTCTTTCTCCCTCTGACACATAATCTCCCTCTGAGCTTCATCTATGTTTTCTTTTTTTTTTTTTTTTTTTGTAGAGACAGAGTCTCACTTTATGGCCCTCGGTAGAGTGCCGTGGCCTCACACAGCTCACAGCAACCTCCAACTCCTGGGCTTAAGCGATTCTCCTGCCTCAGCCTCCCAAGTAGCTGGGACTACAGGCGCCCGCCAGAACGCCCGGCTATTTTTTGGTTGCAGTTTGGCCGGGGCCGGGTTTGAACCCGCCACCCTTGGCATACGGGGCCGGCGCCCTACAGACTGAGCCACAGGCGCCGCCCTTCATCTATTTTTTCTTTGAAAAAACACCCAGAGATGCCTACAAGTTGTTTCATCTTTGTCAGAGTATAGGCCTAGGTTGTTTTTTTTGAGACAGAGTAGTACTTTGTCAGAGTACGGTGGTGTCACAGCTCACAGCAACCTCAAATTCTTGGGCTCAAGCAATTCTCTTGCCTCAGCCTCCCAAGTAGCTGGAACTACAGGTGCCCACCACAACATCCGGCTATTTTTTTTTGGAGATGGGGTCTCGTTCTTGCTCAGGGCAATCCACCTGCCTCGGCCTCCCGGAGTGCTAGGTTTACAGGCGTGAGCCACCGTGCTTGGCCCTGTAGGCCCAGGGTTAACCTACAGGAAGCACTAGCTGGAGTGGAGGAAGTCGGCGGTACTGGAAGCATGCTCACCATTTACCTGTTGTCGCCTGTCGTTAGTGATTCTGTTTCCTAACCAAAGTAGGGATAGATTATTATGCTGCCCTGGTTCTCTTGCCTTGGACCAATTTTATGTTTCTACTAAAGCTTTTTTAGAATTGTAACTGTTAGCTGGGTGCGATAGCTCACACCTATAATCCTAGCACTTTGGGATGCTGAAGTGGGAGGATTCTTTGAGGACAGGAGGTGAAGACCAGCCGGAGCAACATAGCAAGATTCTGTCTTTACAAAATACAGGAAAAAAAAAATAGCCAGGTGTGGTCCTGCTACTTGGGAGGCTGAGACGAGAGGATCATTTCAGCCCAGGAGTTTGAGATTGAAGTTAACTATGATGATGCCACTGCACTATAGCCTGCAGAGAGACCTTGTCTCTAAAAAGAAGATTATAGCTGTTACTATCTGCTTTATGTCTTTATAAGCATAATTTTTATATAGGTCTGATGTATACATTTCTGTAATATGTGCATCTTCTAATTAGCAGTCCATGGTCATTCAGAATATTGTCAGGATGGGGAAAATGGTTAAAACAATTATCTTAACTCATTATAAGTTAATATATATCTTTGAACAAACTCTTGACTACACTGCTCATTATATAACATTTATGTATAATGTGGCAGTAGACCAGTAAAAGTTGTCCGTTATTTTTCTTGCCACCCTGTAGTGGTAGCCATTTTACATGAAAATATTAAGAAAGTAGGAAAATAAGAAACAAACATGATAAAACCATACTGTAAAATATTAAAAATTCCCTTGTAGATTTCTGTGGATTAAAAACAAGGTACCAAGAGTCCATTCAATATCAAAAAATATTATCCACCAAAATACTTTATTTGATGGTTGTTTACTTATGTTTGTCAGAGGCTTCTTGATGGGTTCTCTGTAAGCCAAAAATGTATTGATGCAGCTCATAATGGCATTTCAATGAACAATAGACCACATGTTTTTGGCCACCCTCGTGGTGATCCCATGAGATTATAACACTGTAGTTTTACTTTACTTTCTGTATGTTGAGATAGGTGTACAAATAAGGTACCGTTGGTACCGTTGCCTCAATACTCAGTATAGTAAAGTGATATTCTGGTTTGTATCTTCACATGGCCTAAGTGTATAGCAGGCTATACCATCTAAGTTCTAACAACAGAGAAATCACCTAACAATGCATTTCTCAGAACATGTCTTCATTAAGTGAGGTTTGCTGCTTTATTATTTATTCACCAGTGGTTGTTACATAAAAATGTGAAAAAATATTCCTTCTTTGAAAACTGCCAAATTGCAGCTTCTGGTGTTTGTACATGTACTAACTTTTACATGAACTAAAATGGAGCCAAGAATATCTTTGCAGGAAGTAATAGGAAGAAAGTTATGGGCAAAAAATGATTTATAAAGGGCAATAGTTAAACGTTAAAGCCTAAATCTGCTGTTTTCATTATAGGTTAGTCATGAAACTTTAGAAATAAACATGAAGTTATTGCAAGCTCTTAAATAAGATTAATTGTGTATAAGTTAGGTATTTTACATTGGGCTTAGAAGCCATCTCTGTCCACACTGACAGTTGTATGATGAAGAATTAAGCACACTTTGTGTTTCTTTTGCAGTTCTTTGACTCCAGTTGATGCAAGGCATATATTGAAAAAAATATGTAGAGATGAAAAAGTGAAAGTAACTAACATATATCCTGAAGACTTTAAACGCATTTTTGAAGCTATAGAGTGTTCCAAAGATCATGCTTATAAATGGCTATATGATGACAGTATGGTGGACGCCAAGTATGTGGAGAACTAGACCATTGGGACAGGACCTGAAATGATGACACAAAAGAAAAAGAACTAAATTGTGGAAAGCTCACATCTTTTCAGAAGATAACTCTTCTTTTATACACACTAAGCAGATTACTTCTTCTGAAGTTGATACTGGCATAGTGGACGAAATAATGACTGCTATTTTATTCACAAGTGAATAAAATGAAGACTTTATTGTAGACTTGATCAGATTGAATTTGTTTTGTTTCAAATTCCTGTCTACTTTAAACATACTGGTGGTTGTAGGGTGTTACCAGTTGAAATTTAGTTTGCTCTTTAAAATCTTTTTGGTCAAACATCTTACAATGTATTAAATATTTAACTTCCTGACATCGCTGTTGGTTTTATATCCCACTATTGTGGGGTTAAAGGAGTCTGTACGTTGTTAAGCTTAGAAAGTAAACAAAAGTGGTTTGTTTTACTTTTCAGTTTGTTGAAATGTATTAGCGGGTGGCACCTGTGGCTCAGTCAGTAGGGCGCCGGCCCCATATACCGAGGGTGGCGGGTTCAAACCCGGCCCTGGCTGAACTGCAACCAAAAAATAGCTGGGCGTTGTGGCGGGCGCCTGTAGTCCCAGCTACTTGGGAGGCTGAGGCAAGAGAATCGCTTAAGCCCAGGAGTTGGAGGTTGCTGTGAGCTGTGTGATGCCATGGCACTCTACCGAGGGCCATAAAAGTGAGACTCTGTCTCTACAAAAAAAAAAGAAATGTATTAGCAAATACTGTACAATGAAATTATTTAAATTTTAATATAATTTAAACTTTTTTCAAAATTAAAATATTTTAAGTAATAAGATTTTGTGATTTTTTCGCCTCTAAGTGAAACATGACATTGACATTAGTTCTGTTATGTGTATATTCAGTATATTTTAAGTGAATGATTCAATCTTTGTTACTCAGAAGTCCCTTGAATTTTTGTTCCATCAAAATTCATCTGAAGTTAGATCTTTATGAGAGCATAAATGGAATTAAAGAATATTTACTTAGGCCAAGTGTAGTGGTTCATACCTATAATCATAGCACTCAGAGAATGAGTTGGGAGACTTGCTTGAGCCCAGGAGTTTGAGATCAGCCTGAGTAAGAGCAAGATGCAGTTACTAAAATAGAAAAATTAGCCAGGCATGGTGGTATGCACCTATAGTCCCAACTATTAGGGAGGCTGAGGCAGGAGGATCGCTTGAGCCTAGAAGTTTGAGGTTATAATGAGCTATGATGACTCCATTGCACTTTAGTCTGGGTAACAGAGTAGGTCTCTCTCTCTCTCTCTCTCTCTCTCTCTATATATATATATATATTTTTTTTTTTTCCCTGAAAGGCATAGTGCTACTTGATGCCTGTAGTCCCAGCTGCTTAGAGGCTGAGGTGAGAGGATCATTTGAGCCCAGGAGTTCAACTCCAGCCTGGCCAACATAGTGGAGACCTGGTCTCAATAAAAACAAAAGAAACAAAAAGAAAACTAGGATAGTCACAATGTGGATTATCATCTACCATATTCTATAAAAAATACAATGTATTATTATATATAAATACATTTTGAGGGGGAATAAAGGAGGAGGAGGAGGGAGCCGGGTTGGGCTGCTCCCACTGAATGGGCACAATGTAGGAGTGTATGGCACATCTTCTGGGTGCAGGACATAGCTACAAGAGGGACTCTACCTAACAAACTCAAATATTGTGATTTGGTGGTTGTACCTTCACATTAACCTGAAAAAAAAAAAAGTATTTGCTTGCATATACATTAAGCAATCTCTGAAAGATACGAGTAAAATAAACTGTTTAGAAGAACCAGAACCAGGCTGACAGTGATAATAGGAATTTACTTTTTTTTTCTTTGACACAGAGTCTCATTTTGTCACCCTCGATAGAGAGCTGTGGTGTCATAGCTCACAGCAACCTCTAACTCCTGAGCTCAAATGATCCTCTTGGCTCAGCCTCCCAAGTAGCTGGGACTACAGGCGCCCTGGCACAACGTGGGCTATTTTTAGAGGCAGGGTCTTGCTTTTGCTCAGGCTGGTCTGGAACTCCTGAGCTCAAGCAATCCACCTGCCTTGGCTCAGGAATTCCAGACAAGCCTGAGCAAGAGGCTCGTCTCTACCAAAAATAGAAAAAATTAGCTAGATGTGGTGGCACAAGCCTGTAGTCCCAGCTACTTGGGGGACTGAGGCAAAAGAGTTGCCTGAGCCCAAGAGGTTGAAGTTGTTATAAGCTACAAGCCACAATAATGCCATGGCACTCTAACCAGGGTGCCAGAGTAAGACTCTGTCTCAAAAAAAAGCAAAGTACTATAGATTAAATATAAATCTAATTTTGTAGAAATGTTTGGTGCACTTAGTTTTCATAACATTAAACAAAATACTTTTTTTTTTGTAGAGACAGAGTGTCACTTTATGGCCCTCGGTAGAGTGCCGTGGCCTCACACAGCTCACAGCAACCTCCAACTCCTGGGCTTAAGCGATTCTCTTGCCTCAGCCTCCCCAGCAGCTGGGACTACAGGCGCCCACCACAATGCCCGGCTATGTTTTGGTTGCAGTTTGGCAGGGGCCGGGTTTGAACCCGCCACCCTTGGTATATGGGTCCGGCGCCTTACCGACTAAGCCATAGGCACCGCCCTAAACAAAATACTTTTAAGAACTATATTCACTCAGCCAGGTGCGATGGCTCACACCTGTAATCCCAGCACTGTGGGAAACTGAGGCGGAAGGATTGCTTGATCTCAGGAGTCTGAGCCTTGTCTGAATGGCAGTGAGACCCTGACTCATGAAAAAAATGGAAAAACCTAGCCAGGGGCCGCAGCAAATGCCTGTAATCCCAGCAGCTTCTGAGGCTGAGGCAGCAGGATGCCCAGAGCGCGAGACTGAGGTTGCAGTGAGCTACGATGCCACTGCACTCTGCTCAGGGTATAGGGTAGAACTCTGTCTTGACAACAAACAAACAAACAAAAAAAGAAAAAGAAAAAACATTCACTCAAATATTGAGTATCTACTCTAAGGCAGGCACTGTGCTGAGTTCTAAGTACAGTGATGAACCAGAGACTTGCGTATATAGTTACTGGTTGAGACATATACTAAACCAGTAAAGCAACAACAATGACAGTGATTGCAAATATTTGACAGTTAACATGTAAGTGTTACAAAAGATTTTTTTAAAAAGAGTGTTTTAGTACAGAATGGCAGTTGGAACCTAGTGTAAATGGAATGGTCTGAGGAAGTCTCTTTGAATAGGGTCATTTAAGCAAAGAACTGAGACATGAGAAAGAGCCAGCCATGAGATAGGACGGTGTGGGTATGCACACTCATATCCAGGTGTGCTCAGGGAGGCTGAAGGTGAGAAAGAGTGTGGTGCACTCCAGGACCCACAAGATTAGTATAGTGGGGCACTGTTTTTTTTTTTTTTTTGTAGAGACAGAGTCTCACTTTATCGCCCTCGGTAGAGCCGTGGCGTCACAGCTCACAGCAATCTCCAACTCCTGGGCTTACGTGATTCTCTTGCCTCAGCCTCCCAAGTAGCTGGGAATACAGGCTCCTGCCACAACGCCCGGCTATTTCTTTGTTGCAGTTTGGCCGGGGCTGGGTTTGAACCCGGCACCCTCGGTATATGGGGCCGGCGCCCTATCCACTGAGCCATAGGCGCCACCTCTAGTGGGGCATTGTGAGAGGGTGAAGAGTGGCATCAGTTAGGGTCTTGCAAGCAAAAAAAGAAAAAGAAAGGACATTAGGACATCATTGGCTGATTTAAGCAGGGATGGAGGTTATTAAAAGTATTGGAGAATTTGCACACAGGAGGGCTAGAGACCAGGTATGGGGTCACATTGTCTGAGTAACAGCTGAATTCAAGCCTCAGACCTAGTTTACTAGGGGCAAGCTGCTGATACTGTAGCACCAGAAAATCTAGAGCTCTTCAAAGTCCCCACAACTCTTAAATGGGCAGGTCTGATGGGCAGAGCCCAGGTCTTGTGCCTGCACCCTAACTGTCACAAAGGCTGAGAAGTAATAATACTGTTTCAGCTTCTTTAACACAGACCAAAATAAGGGTGACTTAAACAAGCTGCCTCTCTCCTGTAGTAGTCCAACCAGGTGAGTAACCCAGAGATACAGGGCTTTTCCTTTATTTATTTATTTATTTTGGCTTTTCCTTTCTTGTTGCGCAATTACCTGGGATATTGCTTTTTTCTTCAGGAGGGAAGATATCTTACTACCAGCCATACATCCAAGCTCCAGCCAATAGGATGTGAAAAAGAGAAGAAGCTAGGAGAAAGACCAAAAGAACAGGACTTGTAAGATTTTGGGCAGTTTACTTTTAGTGTTGAGGGAAGAGGGAACCATACATACATTAGGGGAAGTGGGTCATGTCTGGGTATCTGGAATTACATCTTGGAGGAGGCACAACTCCTTATGGCATGTTATTTAGTTCAGCAGACAATTTTTGAGTTCCTTCTATGTATCTTGCTTAATGCTAAGCACTGGTATGAGATAATTATTTTGGCAGCATGCTGTATGTAGGCTTTATCCTACACTTACAGACTTAAGAGTCTTAAGTCAGAAAAATGATTCCTTACATTTGTACAGAACTTCAAAGATTTTTCAAAAATACTTCATAGGACGTTATCCTCATCACTCTGTAAGGTATTTTCATCCTCATTGTGTAAACAATGAATAGGCTTGGAGAAGTAACATAGGGTCACAGGGCAAAACTGGTACTTAAATCCATGTCTTTGGAATCATAGTTCACTGCTACTTTTACCACAGCGCAACATCTTCTGGACTACTCCAGCAAGTCTCAAAAAACTGCCTCTACAGGTTGAAGGAATCACTCTATTTGCACAGTGCCATACTATCACCTACAGATTACTCACTAATTGCTAGGGTAATCTGTACCTTTACAATGACCAGATCTAGCAGTTACCACTTAAACCACTTGAACAACCTGGTTTTATTACTAGTGTGACAACCTGGTATTATGCACCTTGCATATGACATAATATAAACAATATCATCTGTAAGTATGTTTTTGCCCCCAAATGTTTCACTTCAATCAAATCAAACCTCTAGACTAGGACATCTAGACCCAGTCTGCATTTTACAGGAAATAAAGGAAAAAGAGGAACAAGTTACACCACATCAGGCCAGGAATTGGAGACCAGCCTGAGCAAGAGTGAGATCCACTCCCTAAAAATAGCCTGGCATGTGGCAGAAGCCTGTAGGAGGTGGAGGCAAGAAGATCGCTTGAGCCCAGGAGTTTGAGGTTGCTGTGAGCTACGGCGCCATGGTACTCAATCCAAGGTGACAGAGTGAGACTCTTTTTTAAAAAAAAGTTACAAACTGCATTCTTCAAATGAGTATGATTTTTGCTTGGTAGACTACAGCTAATTTTCTCAGATTTAATAATGACATTGTTAGTTTTAGGATCAGAGAAGGATAGATTTTTTTTTTTTTGAGAGAAGAGTCTCAGTAGAGTGCTGTAGCGTCTCAGCTCACAGCAACCACAAACTCTTGCGTTTAAGCCATTCTCTTGCCTCAGCCTCCCAAGTAAGTGGGACTACAGGCGCCCGCCACAACGCCTGGCTATGTTTTTTGTTGTTGTTGCAGTTGTTTAGCTGGTACAGATCGGTTTCCAACCCGCCACCCTCGGTGTATGTGGGTAGCGCCCTACTCACTGAGTTATGGGTGCCAAGCCAGGATAGAATTCTTTTTTTTTGGCTGGGGCTGGGTTTGAACCCGCCACCTCCAGCATATGGGACCGGCGCCCTACTCCTTGAGCCACAGGTGCCGCCCCAGGATAGAATTCTTATTCCAAGGAAATACATGTTAAAGTATTTATTAAGAATTACGAAATGTTATGTTGTGAAGTATCAGTCGCAAAATGTTGCAATGTCTGCAACTTACTTGCGAATGGTTCAATACCACCACGACTTACTTTGAAATTTTTCAACGATACAGACGTACTCAGGTAGGAGACGGCGAGCGAACAGAAATGGCAAATTGCTGAGGTTTGATCCAGGCAGAGGATATACAGGCACTCATTGTTGTTTCAACTTTTCCGTATGCACTAAACTTTTCATAATAAAACATTATTTTATTACGCCTATCCTCGGTGAAGCCGCCCCAAGGAAGCCTCTCCGAATGTCTCAGGACCGCGGGGGCTCCACGCTCACCGCCCGCGCCGCTTCCTCCGGGCCCCACTGGGCATGCGCAGAGAGCCGCCGCGCCCGCCCCGCCCCTCGGGCGTACGCGTGCGCTCACAGCGCAGGCGCTCGGGGCTCGGCAGCCTCCAGACACCAGCTGCGGGACGCGGCAGACGGCTGAGGCGCGGGAGCTGCGGAAGGATGGAGCCGCTGAAGGTGGAAAAGTTCGCGACCGCCGACAGGGGAAACGGGCTGCGCGCTGTGGTCCGTCTGCGCCCAGGAGAGCTGCTCTTCCGCTCGGATCCCTTGGCGTACACGGTGTGCAAGGGGAGTCGGGGCGTCGTCTGTGACCGCTGCCTCCTCGGGTACGTACGGAGCGCGGGTCCGAGCTGCTGGGGGGTCGAGCGGGCAGCCGGTCGCGGAGTCCGCCTGGCTGGGCCTGCACTGGAGGTCGGCGGTGCTGCGTGGACGCGCGTGTTCCCGGCGGCGGGTCGCGGCTGACAGGCCCCGCTTGAACGCCCCCTCGGGTGTCTCGGCGGGGTTCCGAGGGTGTCCCCAGGCTCAGTCCCTGACGCTTAGCCGGGCGGAGTAGGACCCGCGACCTCCTCCCCGCCACCTGGGCTGCGGTAGGAATTGGGCAACCTGCTGGACGGACTTAGGGGAAAGCTTCGGGCCGTGGATCATTTTCCTGGGGGATAAGACCGTGTCCTGTGTGACAAGCTCCCATTAGGTACGACTGTGGGAATACGTGTGGCGGCCGTGGGAGCACAGCTGGGTATAAATCGGACTCACTGCAGAAGCCCCGCTGGGAAAGGATGGGTCTTGCGCGTGGTGGAAGGATCTGATGTTGTTTGTTGTGGTGCACTTCTGTGGTCTAGGTTCTGTGCTGCCTGAGGATGCGAAGATGAACCGGACAATCCTTAAGAATCCTTAAGGAGCAGATGAAGCGAAAGAGATAATTACAGTGTATCAAAAGGGCTGAACTAGAGGTGCAAATAATGTACTGTAGTGGTGTAAGTTACTGGGGTACCACTGTGTGTTCGCCATTTAATGGCTGTGCAGGCATGTCTAACTCTTAATCTTCAAGCATTTATGAAAGTTTTGGAAGCCTGGAAGTGCTGTGTCAATTTAGAGTGCTGTGCAAAAGCAATTCATGGAAATGTGTAATATACATATTCAGTCATAGAAATGCATTAAATCAACAAATGTTACTGAGTTTCTACCATGTAAAGGGGGAAGAACTATGTTTTGAGATAAGGGGGATGATTTTTTGCATGGCTGCTTTCAGACCTGAGATTGGGGTGGGTGGAGGTGGGGAGAGAAATGTAAAACTCCTATCTGTAATTTGACTGTTTATCTTATTTTGTTCTTACTTGATTCATAATTGAGGAGTTTGACTTTGCATTTTAAAGTTACCGATAATAATTTTATCTGTTGGTATCTGAAGTAATGAAAGCTACAAAAAAAAAAATCTGTTAAACAGAAAGCACCTTGAATTTTTGTTTTTGTTTTTTTTCTTTTTTTGTAGAGACAGAGTCTCACTGTACCGCCCTCGGGTAGAGTGCCATGACGTCACACGGGTCGCAGCAACCTCTAACTCTTAGGCTTACGAGATTCTCTTGCTTCCGGAGCAGCTGGGACTACAGGCGCCCGCCACAAAGCCCGGCTATTTTTTTTGTTGCAGTTTGGCCAGGGCTGGGTTCAAACCCGCCACCCTCGGCATATGGGGCCAGCACCTTACTCACTGAGCCACAGGCGCCGCCTGACACCTTGAATTTTTTTATAAGTTGTGTGGTTGAAAACAATTCATTCCTTTTAAGACTTGACTTTTTCCTGAAAGCCCTGACATTTAAAGTCATAGAGCTTTGGTTCTCTTTCAGGCAAATCAGAGAAAGCGGGCTCTTCATCCTTTGTATATCCAGAGTTTGAATGTCCAACATACAGAACTTACTGTTTCTTAAGCCCTATAATACTAATTGGCGGAGAAGATGTGAGTCATCTTTCATGTTATTTAGTATTTGGAATAAAGTCAGATTTCATGTTATTTAGTATTTGGAATAGAAAAGTTTTGGAATGAATGAATGGTGGCATCTTAGTAACAGAATCATTAGAGTTGAACTTGAGTCAAAAGGCACATGGAATTGTCCATTTTCCAAAATAAACTACTTAAACCCTTTGTTGTTGGGATGCTTCTTGATTTACCATACTATTTCATTACTGCTGTCATTCTTTTTTCTTATTTGCAAGAATTGTAGTGATTTGAGCAAAATAGGAATTTCATAAATAGGTATTTGGGAATTCTCAGCATTGCTTTAAAGTCTGGAGAAACCTGACAGGGACCAAGTCAAAATTGCATTGTAGTAGTAGTTGGGCTGGAGGCTGGTGAGTAAGTCTGTCACTTCCATGGCCTGATAATTTTGGATTAGCAGTAGTATCATCAGCACCAGAGACACTGTACTCTGCTACTATTGATCTTTGCAAAGCTAGCTGTGGCTAGAAAGTTGTTCTCTCAACTATTCTTTGTAATAGTAGATTCTGATTCTAAGTTCTCAGTGTCTTGGATTGCCTGAATTTTGATCATTACCTGTACCCTATCAGCAAGGGAAGTTGAGAAAGGAAATATTTGATCTTTTTGACTTTTAAGATAGGAGGCAGGCACTACTTCCTACCAGTAGTCATCTAATGGGGAAATAAACACAAAGATAGAAAACGGAATATAAGTACATGCCAGGCATTTAAGCAAAACAAACTGAACAAACAGATTCTTCATAATGACTGCCAGGTATTTGTTTATTAATACTTTATACTAAAAATATATTTGCGCTTATTTTGGATTGCCAGGGTGTATATAATTCACTTTTGTTGTAGTAGATACTCTGTTTCAGACTCGCACTGTAGAGAGCATGCTTTTGGGAGTTGCTGCAGCCTGGAAATAGTGTTAGGGAAATGATGGTGCATTGTTTAACGCAGTTTTCTACCACTACTGAATGCCTGTCATTGGAGGATAAGTTTCTGTTCTTCATCAGATTTCATTTCTCATTATCCACTATCAATTGTGAAGTCCTTGTGAGTTGATAGTACATCTGTCAATTTTTGTAACGTCAGAGCCTGACAGGCATTGAGTCCTTAGTTTGTAGGTATAAAGTGTTCAGCAGAATTTACTTCCTAACTGTCCCTTTCTGCTGCTTTCTCTTTGAATTAAGTATGGAGTGAAAAATGTTGTGAGGAGAAAGTCAAAATAGAATTACAAAACAGATATTTACTATAATTATAGTCATGTGCATTTTGGCTAGCCATGGACAGTAGTCCCAGAAAATTATAATGCCATATTGGCAGTGCCTGTGGCTCAGTGGGCAGGGCGCCGGCCCCATATACCAAGGGTGGCAGGTTCAAACCCCACCCTGGCAAAAATGCAACAAAAAAATAGCTGGGCATTGTGGCAGGCGCCTGTAGTCCCAGCTACTCGGGAGGTGAGGCAAGGGAATCGCCTAAGCCCAGAAGTTGGAGGTTGCTGTGAGCTGTGTGACGCCACGGCACTCTACCAAGGGCGATAAAGTGAAACTCTGTCTCTAAAAAAAAAAAAAAGAAAAAAAAGATTATAATGCCATATTAATTTCTGTACTTTTTCTATGGAAGTACCTAAATGTAGGTTAGGTACACAAATACTTTCTGTTGTGTTATAATTGCCTGATGTATTTAGTACAGTAACATGCTATACAGGTTTATAGGTAGGAACAAATAAGCATTACCTTACAGCCAATGTGAGTAGTAGGATATACGAGCCAGGTTTGTAGAAGCGCAGTCTATCTAGTCACATAACAATGAAATCACCTAACAGAACATTTCTTACAACATGATTATACTTCATTGGTTTCTAAAAATGATTGTTGCGAAGTTTTACATAGTCTTGGTTTGTTCCCTCAGGTAGGGTGAAGTGGCATTAGTATAACTCACAGCAACCTTGCACTCCTGGGCTGGAACGATCCTCCTGCCTCAGCCTTCTCAGTAGCTGGGACAAGTATGTGCCATGATGTAGCTATTTTTTCTACTTTTAGTAGAGATAGAGGTCTTGCTCTCCTTCACGCAATCCTCTTACCTTGGCTTCCCAGAGTGCTAGGATTACAGGCGTGAGCCAATGTGCCCAGCCAGTGCTTCAGTTTTTATTTTTGTTAATGAAAAAACGTGAACCTTCTCCCTTCTTGGCTTCTCTTACTTTTTGCCTTTCATTAAGGGAATGCTTTGGATTTTCGTGTTGTGTATGGAAAAGAAAATAAAGCCTCTAAGATTAAATGACAGTGATTGTGACCTGAAATCATTTATACTCTCCTCCTGCTGTTGCACACATTTTTAGTTTGATGGACATAGAAAAGTTTCACAGATGGGTTATATGTATTATTTTTTCTGTTTATTTGGTAAATGTAGCACATAAAATTCTGTTGTAATTACTTTATTTGTTTGTAAGTCTTTCCACTCCCCAAGATAGTGACCTAAGTCTAATCTTCATATCACTAGGGCCTGACATGCAGGAGATGTTAATGGCTAAAGTTGCAAAGGTATAATATTTGGGGGAATTTTAAGTCCCTGTATGTTTGTGTTTAGTTTTCCCATCTTCTAAGTTGCCTGTAGCTTCCATATCAATAGCTACCACTGGCAAACTCTAATGATAATTTCTTTTTTTTTTTTTTGAGACAGAGTCTCAAGTTGTCACCCTGGGTAGAGTGCCGTGACGTCACAGCTCACAGCAACCTCAAACTCTTGGTTGTAAGAGATTCTGTTGCCTCAGCCTCCCAAGTAGCTGGGACTACAGGTGCCTGCCACAGTCCCCGGCTATTTTCCTTGTTGTGGTTGTTGTTTTTAGCTGGCCTGGGCCGGGTTCGAACCCTCCAGCCTCAGTGTATGTGGCTGGCGCCCTTCCCACTGAGCTATGGGCACTGCCTGATAATTTCTTCTGTCGAATAAAGACGATATCTCATCCAACATTCAGGCTGAGATTGAGGTTTAGCACTTCCCAGGAGGAAAGAGGATGACTTGGAGGTGGACAGTTTATCCTTTTCAGTCCTGGAGGATTGTGGGCAGAAAGGGAAAACAGGTTGTGAGAAATATGTATGCTGATCTTTTTTGTCTGGCCAAAGTTCTGGGTTTTGGGTGGGGATTTTAAATGGGTTGAGGGGACAGTCAATAGTAGAAAGCCTTTAGTTCTGTTCCCTGTTAGGAATCTTGGAAGGAGAAGATTATGCAGGTTAGTGGTACGTCAACACTGGAGGCTACATCATAGCAATGGTAGAAGGAAGTGGCTAAATAGATGAACCTATGCTAGTGTTCTCATACCACTGGGAGGGAGTGGAGGAACTGGCTGGCCTAGTGGAACAGTGGCTTCGTGACAAGGACTGGGTGACCATAGACTGAGGGGCAGGATCATGGAAGCTAGTGATGGGAGCCAGCATGACATCCCAAGAGGTGAGATGGCACCAGGCTAGCCACCAGTTTGCAGCAGAGATCAATGACAACCCAGAGAGGTACTGCAGATTCAAGGTCTTCATGCCACCATTATCTCTAGGATGTCCCATGAGACTTGGGAGAAAAATTTACTTGAAAGCAACCACTTAAACCAGCCCTAGGAAGAAGTTAAAGTCTGAATTTTTTAAGAGATTGAGATATTATTTGGCAAATTTAAAATTTCCTGGATATTTATTATGGTAGATGTTCATGAATTATGTTAGATTAATTTTAGAAAAAGCAGCCCCATGTTCAGGAGGCAGATTAGAACAATTATAGAAATTAAAGCATCTGTATTGAGTTGCAGTGTGGGTAAATGTGACCAGGAAATAGAAGGTAGTAAAGGAACACAGCATTTGGTGATACAATGGCATTTGTTTTGGCCAAGAATTGAATCTGGGATGAGGCAAGAAGGAATATCTTTATGTATTGGGGTAAAAGGAAGAGGTACAAGAGAAGGTAATAACCATGGTGATTCAAAGGCTTGAGGACAGCCAGAGAAGTGACTCAGTCTTAGAGGGGAAATGTTCTGAAATATTTTAGGAAAGAAGCATGAATTGCCTAGTGAAATGTAGGATTCTTGGGAAGTGCTCAGGGTCCCCTCAAAACTTGTGTTCATTTGGGCAGCGCCTGTGGCTCAGTGAGCAGGGCGCTGGCCCCATATACCGAGGGTGGCGGGTTCAAACCCAGCCCCGGCCAAACTGCAACAAAAAAATAGCCGGGCGTTGTAGCGGGCGCCTGTAGTCCCAGCTACTCGGGAGGCTGAGGCAGGAGAATCGCCTAAGCCCAGGAGTTGGAGGTTGCTGTGAGCTGTGTGATGCCACGACACTCTACCGAGAGCAATAAAGTGAAACTCTGTCTCTATAAAAAAAAACAAACAAAAAAAAACAAAAAAAAAAAAACTTGTGTTCATTTATTTAAGGCAGGAATGGTTAGCTGAGCAGCAACCCCCTTCTTCCCCCCCTCCCTGCTTCCAGTGGCCAGCTGCTTGGCTTTGAGAATTGGATTTACCCAGAATTGCCAGGTTAGTATGATGGATGGAGAGGGAGAAAGGAAGTTGAGGTTGTAGGCAGGGAGAGTGAAAATTAACCATGAATCATGGTTTCTAAGCTTGAGAATGGGATCATGATGGGGGCGATGCTCAGTAAAATGTGCGAGAATCCGTGGATTAGAGGTTCTGATGTGGTCAGAGAAATGACTAGTGGGCAGAGAATGAGTTGGCCCGAAATGCATGTGTTTAGAAGTAGTGTATGTATTGGTATAGTGATTCACGGTATGGCAGAGAGTGAGGTAGGGAGTGAGAAAAGATTGTTGGGATAATCCGGAAACTGAGAGTCTGAGGTGTTAATGAATTTTCTAAGAACATGAAGTTACTTAGAATGTTTGGCACTGAAATGAATAGTTTCAGCAAAGGCCTACTTAACCCTGGATTATAAAGAGTCATTAGAGTAGGAAGAGCCAAGCGGGGACAGGATGTACTTAGCTCAAATAATGCACAAAAGACATTACTTGGGTTTATAGTTGATTGTTTAAAAAATGTCAGTTCAAGGTATGGGTGAACTGGTTAAGTGTGTTACAGACTCTTCTTTGGGGGCCCTGGGGGGTCAAATGACTAGCAAAATAGTTTCTAAAGGTAGAACCTTGGGAAATGGCTCAGAGTCAGGATTTACAGATTCCTGGGCAATGGCTAATGGGACGAGGACTTAGAATAAAATACAGTGGAAAAATTGACAATAAGGTAGGTTGGGAAAGGACATTATGGATATGACCTCCATTTTTCTTTTTAAATGGGAGTTGGAATTCTAGCACCTTAGGAGGCTAAGGTAGGAGGATCACCTGAGCCCAGGAGTTGAAGGTTATAGTGAACTATGATGATGCCATTGCACCCCAGCCTGAGTGACAGAGCAAAACCCTGTCTCAAAAAAAAAAAATCATCACCATCAATGAAAGTCAGCTGGTGGACTTTGTGAGCTTCCCAATGTGATACCCTGAGAAGGATACAATGCTGATGTGTAGCATCCTAGTAAAGGATACAGTATCTGAATCTAACCTTGAGAAACATTAAATAAACCCCAAATGAGTGCTGTTCTATTAAAAAAGAAGAAAAGGATAATCCCAGCACTTTGGGAGGCTGAGGTGGGTGGTTTGCCTGAGCTCACGAGTTTGAGACCACCTTGGACTAGAGTGAGACCCTATCTCTAAAATTAGCTGGCTATTGTGGCAGGTGCCTGTAGTCTCAGCTACTTGGTAGTCTGAGGCAAGAGAATTGCTTAAGTCCAAGAGTTTGAGGTTGCTGTGAGTTATGACACAATGGCACTCTACTGGGGGTGACAAAGTGAGACTCTGTCTCAAAAAAACAAAAAGAAAAAAGTATAAAAGGAGAGAACTGCACCTTTCAAAAATGTCCATGTCATACAGGCCAAAGAGGACAATTAAACAACACTTGACCCTAGACTGGATCCTGTACCAGAAGGAAAAAAATACGCTATAAAGAACATTATTGGGGCACCCAATAAAATTGGAATACAGGAGGCCCAACACTGTAGCAATGCTGAATTTACTGAAGTTGGTATGTATCATAACATCCACAGTCTTTTGAAATAAGGAGGCTGAATTTTGCCTCAAACTTACTGAATCAGAATATACTTTTTATGTACATGATTTCAAGATAATGTGTGTAATTTTTATGTACAGTAAACTGAGACAAACTTAGATTTGAAAGTACTTTTAAAGATCTTAGGCCAGTTATTTGATAAATGTTTACTTTGTCATTATTCTGGGGATTCTGTGATTTAATTTTACATTTAACTCTTACATAGTACATCTGTAGCATCGGGCAGATCGAATTTTATATGATTTCTCATTTCTCTCTAGGAGTTTGCCAAGAGGTCTTCATTAGATACGATGCTCCCTGTAGTGGACAAAGGTGTGAAAAGCAGATAAAGCATAAAAGTAATCTGGTTTTCAGCTAGTAAAATAATATTCCTGAGTAGTCTCCTTCATGGGCTTCTTTTCAAGATGTTCTCAGCCTTTGCTACTTACCATACATAACTCTTGTTTTGAATTCTACCAAGAAAGGGCAACAATTCAAATTTTGTCATAAATATATATGTAAAACTTATATAAAACTAAAGAGCACGGGTCAAATTTATATGATAATAGTGGCTTATTACTTTGACCAACCATGTTTTTCCTAATAAGAGTAAAAACAGTTGGAACTGGTAGTTACATTGGGATTTGGTATCATCTGGAGGAAAAATTGTGCTTGTTGATCTTTATAGTGGGATTTATTACTTTGAAATATTTGGTGCATGTTATTTTTTCCTTTGTTTTTTGCTATAATGATTACTTAGTAGGATGAAAAAAAAAATTAAAGATGACTGTGTGGCATAACCTTGCCTTTCATAGCTCATTCTAACATTTGATTTTAAAAGTTTGCCCGTAGTTCATTGCGTAGGGTGCTGGCCACATACACCAAGGCTGGCGGTTTCAAACCCGGCCCTGTCCAGCTAAAATCATCAATGACAACTGCAACAAAAAAATAGCCAGGCATTGTGGTGGGCGCCTGTAGTCCCAGCTACTTGGGAGGCTGAGACAACAGAATTGCTTAAGCCTAAGAGTTTGAAATTGCTGTGAGCTGTGACACTGTGGCACTCTACCGAGGGCAATATAATGAGACTCTGTCTCAAAATAAATAAATAAATAAATAAAAATGTAATGTACAGAGCCATTAATTTACTTACAAATACAATAAAATCAAGTTTCCTTTTAAAGTTAACTTGTGGCTGGGTATGGCGGCTCACACCTTAATCCCAGCACTTTGGGAGATCTGGGTGGGAGGATCACTTGAGACCAGGAGTTAAAGACCAGCCTGAGCCAACATAAACATAGCAAGACCTTGTCTCTACAAAAAGTTTAAAAATTAGCCAGGCATGGTGGTGCATACTGTAGTCCTAGCTACTTGGACTGAGCTGGGAGGATTGCCGAAGCCCAGAAATATGAGTTATATTGTACCATTGCACTTTAGCCTGGGTGACAGAGAAATACCCTATTTCAAATAAATAAAGGAATAAAGATAGTTAATTTTTTGCCAGTTTAGTATTTTACTCATGGTCCGTTCATATTTGGGTTCTTCTTTTTTTTTTTTTTTTTTTGAGACAGAGTCTGAAGCTGTTGCCCTGGTAGAATGCCATGGCATCATAGCTCATAGCAACCTCCAACTCTTGGGCTCAAGTGATCCTCTTGCCTTGGTTTTTCTATTTTAGTAGAGATGCGGGGTCTTACTTTTGCTCAGGCTGGTCTTGAATTCGTGAGCTTAAGCTATCCACCCGCTTTGGCCTCCAAGGATGCTAGGATTACAGGTGTGAGCCACCATACTTGGCCATGTTTGTTTTTTTTTATTTTTAGAGATAGTCTCACTCTGTTGCCCAGACATGAGTGCCCTGGCATCAGTCTAGCTCACAGCAACCTCAAACACCTGAACTGAAGTGATTCTTCTGCGTCAGCCTCCTGAGTAGCTGGGACTGTAAGCATCTATCACAATGCCTGCCTAATTTTTCTGTTTTTTTTTAAGAAGTATTTTATTTATTTATTTTTTTTTGTTGAGACAGAGTCTCACCATGTTATCCTCGGTAGAGTACTGTGGCATCACAGCTCACAGCAACCTCCAACTCTTGGGTTTAAGTGATTCTCTTGCCTCACCCTCCCAAGTAGCTGGGACTACAAGTACCCGTCACAACACCTGGCTATTTTTTTTTTTTTTTGCAGTTTTTGGCTGGGGCTGGGTTTGAACCCACCACCTCTGGCATATGGGGTCGGGGCTCTACTCCTTTGAGCCACAGGCACTGTCCCAACACCTGGCTATTTTTTTTTGGTTGCGGTTGTCATCGTTGTTCAGCTGGCCCAACCTGGGTTTGAACCCACCAGCCTCGATGTACATGGCTGGCGCTGTAACCACTGTGCTGCTGGCGCCAAGTCTAATTTTCCTATTTTTAGTAGAGACAGGATCTCATTCTTGCTCAGGCTGGTCTTGAACTCCTGACTCAAGCAATCTTCCTGCCTCAGCCTGTTAGAGTGCTAGGATTATAGGCTCATCTTTGGTTTTATACATGTAGGAGCATGCTTAATTCTAAATTAATATTGACCTTTGAATTTGTTACTTTGGTTGGGAATCACACTGTTAGGATGTTCTCTTTTTTGTTATTGTTGTTATAGCCTTTAAGGAAAAGATAAGAGAAACTACAGGGGGATAAGATAGATAGATTGACAGATTTGACTATATAAATGCTAAAAACATCTGTATGTCAGAGAATCATCTTATAATGGAAAAGTCAAGAAACAGAAAAATATTTGCAACAAAAAGGAATATATTTGTAACTTATAAAAATCATTCATAAATTAATAAGAGAAAGCAACTTATTTTGGAAGTACTACCTGATTTTTGGGACTTTCTTTCTCTTATATCTATCTTTGAACAGTTTTGATTTTTGTTTTTTCTTTTAAGTGACAAGGCTCACTTTGTTGCTAAGGAGATCCTCCTGCCTCAGCCTCTAAAGTACCTATAACTACAGTCACATGCCACTACACCAAGCTAATTTTTAAATTTTTTGTACAGACTGGGTCTTGCCTGTGTTGCTCACTCTGGTCTTGAACTTCTGTCCTCAAGCAGTCCTCCTGCCTTGGCCTCCAGAAGTGCTGGGATTACAGGCATGAGCCACTGGGCCTGGCCAGTGCGAGTTTTAGATTTCTCTGTGAAATAAAATAACCAAGAAAAAAACCTGACATAGATTTCTCTGTGTGAGATTCTCTTGGAATTCATTTGTTCTCAATGTTGCCTGCACATTGGAAACCCCTAGAGAGCTTTAAAAAATATTGATGCATGGTCTACCTCCAGAGATTTTGATGCAGGGATGTCCAACTTTTTTTGTTTTTTTTTTCTATGCCAAATATTGGAAGAGTAAGAGCTGTCTTGGGCTACATGTTAAATGCATAAACACTAAAGAAAGCTGATGAGCAAAAATAAGGTCTGTGTATACTTTTCATGATATCTGACACCACAGATAAGCAAAAAAATTCCTCACAAAATCAGCATGCAGACCTCAGGTTGCAGATTGGATACCCCTGTGGCTTGAGCATAGAAATTTAAAAATCACTCCAAGTTATTAATATAATGTGCAGTCTAGGTTGACAACTGCTATTTTTCTTTTCCATTTTAACTCCTCTCTCTGCATCTTTATATGTGAGGACTAAGGTGAAGTTGCCACAGCTTGGTTTAGTCAGACTGCTTTTGACATCCATAAGTAACTCACATGTTGTATTTTTAAACTAGACATTTATTAGCATGTTCTGCTCTCATTTAAATGGTTGTCATAAGTAGGAAAAACACAAATTATGTTGAATTTTTTTTTTTTTTGAGACAGAGTCTCACTATGTTGCCCTGAGTAGAGTGCCATGGTGTCACAGCTCATAGCAACCTCAAACTCTTGGGCTTATGCTATTCTCTTGCCTTAGCCTCCCAAAGTAGCTGAGATTACAGACATCCGCCACAACACCTAGTTATATGTTGAATTTTTGATTGGAATGGTTGTGATGTTTCTCACAAGTTAATTTGATGAGTATATAAAATTTTCATTCTTCTTTTTTTTTTCTTTTTAAGAGACAGAGTTTTACTATGTTGCTGAAGCTTGACTTGAACTCCTGGGCTTAAATGATCCTTCTACCTCAACCTCCAAAGTAATTGGGACAACAGGCACAAGCTACCATGCTTGGCAAACATTTAATTTTTGTTAGCATTTTTCAGCTACTTTGTGTACTGCTTGTTAGGAAGTAGATGTCAGAAAGATTTATGTTACAAAGTGATCAATAAAATAGAATCCTTCGTTACTTAGGTAACAGTTTCTCTGGGAAGTTTAATTTTTGATTTTTTCCCCCTCTATAATATTGATACTTGGTTTAAGTGGTGAAACCTAAGCATCTCACGAAAAGACTATCTATATGAATCATTGTTTTTCACTCCTTGTATAAATTTGCCTGTGGAATTTTTTTTTTTTTTTTTGTAGAGACAGAGTCTCACTTTATCACCCTCGGTAGAATGCTGTGGCAACCTTCAACTCTTGGGCTCAGGTGATTCTCTTGCCTCAGCCTCCCACCACAACACCTGGCTATTTTTTTGTTGCAGTTTGGCCAGGGCTGGTTTCAAACCTGCCACCCTCGGAATATGGGGACAGCGCCTTATCCACTGAGCCACAGGCGCTGCCCTGCCTGTGGAATTTTAAAGATATTCAGATGTCTGGGCAGCATCCTTAAAGATTCCTTGACTTTTAAAAGTTTCACAGATAATGCTGATCCATGGCCAGAGCTGAGAAACTTCAAGAAAGAAAAAAAAAAGACAAAATTGATAACTGTTAAGTAAATGGTATAGACAATACCCTGTTTCCCCGAAAATAAGACAGTGTCTTATTTTAAGGTGTGCGCCCAAAGATGCGCTAGGTCTTATTTTCAGGGGACGTCTTATCTTTCCTGTAAGCAGGTCTTATTTTCGGGGAAACGGGGTAACTGTGGGGTGTAACTAATTGGGAAATGCATATAGATTGTGTAATAGACTATTTTTACTGCTATGAAGTATTTGTGCAGGAGGTTATAGGTTATAGATTGGAATAGATTCTGGAATACAGATGGCTTTGTGGTCAGGCTAAAGAGTTTGATTTTTATTTTGTAGGTACAGGTATTGAGGAGCCCATAAAGGTTTGTTGTTTTTTCTCTTCTTATTATTTTCTTTATTAAAATATGGAACGCTCCAAGAATTTGTGTGTCATCCTGGCGCAGGGGCCATGCTAATCTTCTCTGTATCTTAGTATATGTGCTGCCAAACCAAGCACCATAAAGGTTTTTAAGCAGCAGTATGAAGTGCACAAAATTATGGAAGACTGATACAAGAGTACTAATTAGGGAGAGATGTGCAAAGATTGAATATAAAGATTCCAGTTAAGAGAAAATTTGCTTTAACCTGAGCATGAAGTAATGAAGCCTCAGCTAGTTGAGTGATAGAGGGCCTGGAACAAAACAAGACTTTTTTTTTTTTTTGAGACAAAATCTGACTTTGTTATCCTCTGTAGAGTACTGTTGTGTCACAGCTCACAGCAACTTCTAACTCTTGGGGTCAAGTAATTCTCTTGCCTCAGCCTCCCAAGTAGGTGGAACTACAGGCACCCACCACAGCTCAGCTATTTTTTGTTGCAGTTGTCATTTTTGTTTAGGTGGTCCAGGCCAGGTTCAAACCCGCCAACTTTGGTGTATGTGGCTGGCACTGTAACCACTGTGCTATGGGCACTGAGCCAAAAACAAGACATTTTGAGAGAAGGGTTGGCCCAATTTGTTGACCCATTAAAGGCAAGGAAGGAGTGAAAGGTGAGTACTTGGTTTTGAGCTACAATTGTTGGGATTGCGGGGAAACTGGTGGTTAAAGTCATTGGTATTACTGAGCTCTCCATCTAGTAAGTCAGGCAGCTAATGATGGCACTCTAACAGAGGAGCAAGCTTAAGAAAAAAAAAAACACTCAGGATTGGGAGACCATAGAAGTCCATTAAAGAAATAGTTCCTTTTTTTTTTTGGCCTACTTTTTATTCTCTGGGTGAATAGGGTAGGTAATTTAATTTCTCAATTTTGCCTTTTTTGAAATGAAAGGATTGAAAGATTTCTGATATCCTTTTTAGGTTTTCTACCTTATTGAGATAAAATTCATGTGCGATACCAATCGCTCATTTGAGGTGACATAAACATAAATGTTACCATTTTATCCATTCTTAAGTATACAATTTAGTGGCATTAAGTATGTTAGAAATGTTATTCAACTGTCAGTATGTTAAATTTTAGAGAATTCTTATCACCTCCTAAAGAAAACACATACCTTAAAGCTGTTTTCTACTCTAACCCAACATAGACAGAGATAAGGATTAAATCCTTGAATTTAGGCTCTTTGCCTCCTAAAGCCATGTAAGTTCACTGAGCCACCCAGAGGTAGCTCCAGTTCAAATTGGCTCCTTGTAACACTGAGACACTAGGTGGCAGTATGGGGACACCTGGTAAGAAAGGTGGCTGGAGAAATTCACCTCTGTGCTTGGAAACAAGCGGTACACAAGATCCTAGATTTGTAGTGGTAGATGTAGTTGTTATCCAGGCATCCTCCGAGGACTCTAGCTTGAAAGCTTGCTAGTTGAAGATTTTGCTAATGCAGAATATTGTCTTTACCTGTTGGCCGTGTTTCCCAGTCACTTAAACCTATCTTAACATTCCTGTCTGGTTTCTATCATGTGTGAAATCAGTGACTCCATCATTTTAACTACTCTTGCTATATCTGGGAAGCCCCTGCTCAGTCCTCAAACCATTTTTTTTTTTTTTTTTTTTTTTTTTACCGTTTAACTTTCTGCCCCCACTACTTCCTTGGGCCTTTTCCTACCCTTTTCATTGCTTTCTTTTTTTTCTCTCAGCCATGAGCCATGGGCATGCTCTAAAATAGCGAATCTTTGAGTGCGTATTGGAATCACCTTGGAGCTTTAAAACATTTTGATGCCTAGGCTACACTCAAGACCAATTCAACCACAATCTTTGGAGGTGGGACCCATGCATCATTATTTTTTTTTTTTTTTGGCCGGGGCTGGGTTTGAACCCGCCACCTCCGGCATATGGGACCGGCGCCCTACCCGCTGAGCCATAGGCGCCGCCCACATCATTATTTTTTTTTTTTATTTTTTTTTTTGTTTTTGGATTTTTGGCCGGGGCTAGGTTTGAACCCGCCACCTCTGGCATATGGGACCGGCGCCCTACTCCTTGAGCCACAGGCACCGCCCAACATCATTATTTTTTAATCTCTAATTGCCTACCAAATATTTTTCTCTTTTCCTTTATCTTTTGTTCAGTCTGTACTAAAAGGACTAATTAGACTCACTCTAAACCTATATTTCAGTGGAATATATATTCCACTTTCTCAAATGGTGTATGAGTTTTAACCTTTTTTTCACCTCTTAAATCGCCTGTTACAAGTTCTTTTTATTTTTACCTAGAAACCTTACTCATATCTCATTCATTACTCCATTCCCACTGCCACTGCCCTAGTATAGAAGTCTGTACTGTACTAGCTTCCTGCCTTGCAGCCAGTGACCACCACGGACACGTTTGTACTTAAACAAAGTTGGGTTCAGACACAGTTACACAGTAATCTTGTTCTGTCTTGATCCATCTTGGTCATAGAGTGGCCTTGTCTGATGATGTTATGGGAAATTGTTTATGTTCAACAGAAGGGTACCACTCCTAAGCTGAGGGTCCAGTCAGCTTAGAGTAACACCTGCCTTCCTTATAGTACCTACCAGGCCAGAACTCGGATGTCAGGGGTAGCTCCCCTCCAGGACTGTTTTTTACCCGATTATATCTGTTAATAGAGCCTCTCCACTGCAATCTGTTCTATGAAGTGCTGCTTTAAATATTACTTTAATGACTGATTCTTATCTTGACAATAAATAGTGGTCCTTTCTAATTTGGCCCAACTCTGCCCAACTTTATTTCCCCGTGTGCCCTTTGTTTTAATCACATTGGTTTCCTTAATGCCTCGTGAGATGGTTATACTTACTGTAACTTTGGTGCTTTCTCTCGTGTTGTCCTCTTTACTATTAATGTAATAGTTATGCTAGTTTGGACAAACTGCTTAACAGCTCTGGACTTCGTTTTCTTCACCTTGAACCCTGCCTCTTAGGATTATTCTCTGAATTAACAGAGATAACATGCAGAATGTTTGGTATTAACAGGTACTGATGCTTTTTTTTTCCTTACTTTATTTAGTTCTCATTGATTTCCTTGATTGATCTGTGGAATTTAAGGAATATTACATAATTTAGCTCTTACTTTGGTTATTATTAGGTTTTGTTATTTGCCTTCTAGTATGAGCCTCCTTGACGACAGAGTGTCATGTTTTTTTTTATGTGTTCCCAGACCCTAGTACTGTGCTGAGTGTGCAGGAATGCTCAGTGAACATCTCAGCGACTGAGACTTGCAGGTTATCAGAGCATTCTGTCTACAGATAAAAAACATGAGACATTTTCCTGACACTTTTGGAAACTTTGTCCTTCCCTTAATGTATTTCTACTCCTGGTCAGTTGGTACTGCTGGTTAGGAGATCACTGGCTGAATTCTTAAAATCAAAACCATAATCCTTTGTAGTAAAGAAAAAAGATTCTATCAAAGTAAATGTTTATATGTTAGTATTTAATTAACCTATAAAGGCTTGGCACCCATTGCTCAGTGGTTAGAGTGCTGGCCACATACACCGGGGCTGGCAGGTTCGAACTGGCCTGGGCCTGCTAAAACAACAATGACAACTGCAATAAAAAAAAAAAAAATAGCCGGGCATTGTGGCAGGTGCCTGTAGTCTCAGCTACTTGGGAGGCTGAGGCAAGAGAATCGCTTAAGCCCAAGTTTTGAGGTTGCTTTGAGCAGTGACGCCATGGCTGTCTACTGAGGGCGACGTACTGAGACTCTGCCTGAAAAAAACCCAAAAAAACCTACAAAAATGACTTAAAGCTCAAGAATGTAAATTTTAAGCATAGAAACTTTACACCAGTGTACTTTTACTCTTTACCCTGATCCACTCACAGCCTACGTTAGACGTGAGTTGCATTTTAGCTAAATGATTATTTATGGTTTTCAATATTAGACTTTCATGTCACTGTATCTTTGAATGACTCAAGATAATCAAACTCTCTAATTTATTTTTACATTTGTTTTTTAAATGAATTTTAGAATGGCAGCTTTTTTATTTACATTACTCTATAATTGTTACCCAAAAGCAAATTTCCCTTCTGTCTTTTTTCTTTCTCTCCTTAGTTGTTTAACTTTGGGGATCTTAAACCCTGGGCTTCTATTTCCTCATTCAGTATCTACCTCACAGGATCTTCATGACAATTAAATGAGAGAACACACATGATAGTACTAGGGTGGTACCTGGAATATTGCATGGTTTCTCTGTCCTTCACCTCCATGAGAATCACTGGGGGTGGGGGTGGGGAAGGAGAAGGAGAGAGGGGGATTATTAAAAATCTCTTTTCATGTGCTTCTTTTTAGGATATCTAGTATGTAAGGCACAGAAATCTGCATTCTTACCAAGCTCCCTGATCGGTGCTGGCACCCATCCTAGCATGTTTTGACATCTGCTTACCTATAGGGCCTAGAGACACATTCCTTTTGCCATCTGTCCTTTGTCTACTTTATTGGTCTTATTGGCATTAAGTTTGAGAATATTAGAGCTAAATAAATAATAGTTGAATATGAATATTTGCAGCAGCTGTTAGTAATAGCCTACTTAAAATCTGCTTTTTTTTTTTTTTTTTTTTCCCCCTGAGCTTAGCTTTCTCTTAGCAAGCGTCACTTTCTTCTATTTTTTTTGGTAGTGGTAGTTGAGACAGAGTCGTGTTGTGTGACCCAGGCTATAGTTCAGTGGCATCATCCAAGCTCGTTGCAGTCTCCAACTCCTGGGTTAAAGTGATCCTCCTAACTCTGCTTCTTGGGAAGCTGGGACTATACGTGCCTGCCACAATGCCTGGCTAATTGTTCCTATTTTTAATAGAGATGGGGTTTCACTCTTGCTCAGGCTGGTCTTGAACTCCTGAGCTCAAGTAAGCCTCCTGTCTCGGTCTCCCAGAGTGCTAGGATTCTAGGCATGAGCCACTGTGCCTGGCCATTAACTAAATTTCTTGATCTTGACTTGTCTGTATCAGAGATCTGTAATATCTTTTTTCTGTTAGTTTCAGTCAAGATATATTATATACACACACACACACACAAATACATCTATTATAAATATAAGTCTAGCTTGCAGATGATTCTAGAAGCCTATTTTCAAATGCTCAGACTTAAAATTTTAAATGAAATTGTCCCTATAATAATTACCTTTAATTATTAATTTGTTAGGCACAGAGCTAGGAAATTTAATTGTAATTCAGAGTCCAACCTGTAATGAGCAGGATTTAATGAACAAGCGACCTGTGGAAGATGGATTTAATGAGAGGTCATATGATTCATGTGGCTCCTGTGCATGGGAAATGCTAAAGGACAGGTAAGTGGAGCCTGAGCTAGAAACTGAGATACTTTTTTGCAGTAAAGTGACACTTCTTATAATTATTTTTCTTGTATTTTTTCCTTTTTCTTTCTGTAGATTAATACATTATTCAATTATTTCCTGTTTGTTTAGAGTGGTGCTCACTCTTCCATACAGTCATAGCATTGTATCTTTTATCTCATTTACCACATTGGATTTTAATTATTTGAACCAGTAATTAATTGTTAAATAATTTTTTGTCTCCTCTGGAAGCTCTTGGATGCAGGGATTGTGTCTTGTACCACAATATTTACCCATTTTGGCTGCTCCTCCTTATCTACACTGAATTCCTCAGTATTGTTCTAGGTCATATTTTTTTTTGTTTTCCATTTAGTACACGTGGATGATTTTATGTATTTTTTTTATCTTGGAGACTGATGGATCCTCTGCTTTCCTTGTAGGTCCATGGGCCTACCGTTTTTAAGCTCCTCTAGGTCTTTTCTCCTTTCTTTGAAGTCTTATTTTAGAGAACTGCATCACTGCTTTGTCTCCAAGGCTTGATCACCGATAAGAATGAGTATGATGTGTGGATTAAGGCTTTTTTGTGTGTGAGGGGAGATAATTTTTTAATTAGTATTTATTCATCTGTTCGTCTGCATGGTTTACTGAGAAATAGCACTGTGTTTTGGGTAGGAAGTGTCCTAGGTTCCAGTCCTGCTTCTGTCTGCCAATTGGACGGATCATTTAATCCCTTTGATTTTTATTCTCCTCATCTACAGGATGGAGGTTATAATTCCTACCTGGGTTATCAGATTGTAGTGAAGATCAACTAATATACCCAAACATTGCACAAATGTGTGATATGTTACCATAATGTTTACCTCATCCCTGAAATAAAGTTTTTAGAGATGAAAGATTAATTAATTAAAGAGTTGGAATTGAGTTTTGGTTTTTCTCTTTTTGGCTAAAACATTCAGAGGTTAGTGTTGTTATTTATAGATGAGTGTCACCTCTAACATGTATTGGGTAATAAATCTGCTGTTACGTATTCCAGAGGGATTTGAACCTGCTGATCCTTAAGTCTTATCTGTGAGCAGCTCTGTTGTCAGGTGGATTCTGGTTCAGGTTCTGATCATGCCATTTATTGTTCGTATGAACCTGGAAAATTATTTGCTGGACCTTAGTTTCCTTATTGGTAAAATAGAGTTATAATATAATTATATCCATTTTATTTATAGGATTGGTGAAAAGAATAAATGAGATAATCCATAATAAACTGTCCAATACCTGGCATAAAGCTGGGGACATTCCACGTCATTGGTAAGTAAGTAGGAATGAGAATTGTGGTCAGCATAGAAGATGTTGGTTAACAGTCACGGAATAGCTGTATGTTAGGAATGATGCCAAAGCTTTAATGTTTATTGTCTCATTTAATCTTGCAAATTTGTCTGAGTTCTCTGTACATATAATTCCTATTTTATAGGTGAGGAAACTAAAGTTTAAAGAGGTTACAACTTGTCATTATTATTTAACTAATTCTGTCTGCATTCAAGAGCCTGTGATCTTTTTTATTAGTTAAGCTTTTCATTCCTGTTGGAAATTTGTCAAATATCAACAGTAATTACACATTTTGTGATGCTACAGAGTTGATAATTACATTAGAAAAAATGTATTGATCAGATTCAAACTATAAAACCCTCTCTAGAAATGGGTAATTAGTTGGTCCAGTCATTTAGATGTTTAGGTTGAAGTTACATGTTTTTACATTTTCTTCAGTGTCTTTTAGAATCTTGAGTGGCATCTGTTAAAAAAAGGTCATTATTTGGAATTAACCACAGATTACTTGATTAATTGCGTTTTTGCGTGTGGAGGAGGACAGTGTCTCTGTTGCCCAGGCTAAAGTGTGCAGTGGCGTCACCATTGCTCAGTGTAGCCTCTAACTCCTGGGCTCAAGTGATCCTCCTGCCTCAGTCTCCCCGGTAGTTTGGACTACAGGTACATGCTACCAGGTCTGGCTAATTTTTCTCATTCTCTTGTAGAGACAGAGGTTTTACTGTGTTGTTCGAGCTGGTCTTGAACTCCTGGCCTCAAGTGATCCTCTTACCTTGGCCTCCCAAAGTGCTAGGATTACAGGTGTAAGCCACCATGCCCAGCAGAGAGATTTCCTTTTTTTTTTTTTTTTACTAGAAAGGCCCACAACAGCATAGTGGATGAGAAGGAAGGAGGGAGGAAGGAAGGGAGAGAGAGACAGAGAGAGAGAGAGAGAGAGAGATAAGCTGATTACCATGTTTTTCATGAATCCTCATTGCTGATAATTGTTCTTTTCCTGTGCTGTGCCTTTTTTTTTTTTTTTTTTTGAGACAGAGTCTCAAGCTGTTGCCCTGGGAAGAGTGCTGTGGTGTCATAGACCACAGCATAGGTCACTCCAACTTGGGCTCAAGGGATCCTCTTGCCTCAGTTTTTCTATTTTTAGTAGAGACGGGGGTGGGGGGTGGGGGAGGGAGGAGGGTCTCACTTTTGCTCAGTCTGGTCTAGAACTCGTGAGCTCCAGCAATCCACCCGCCTTGGCCTCCCAGAGTGCTAGGATTATAGGTGTGAGCCATGGCCAATTAAGAAGTGCTGCGTCTTCTTAATTCTTCCATGCTCTTGTAAGAAAGCTGTTGCAAGATCCACAGTTGTATCAGAGAACTTGATTACTTAATTACATAGCCTCCTCCCTTAAATAGTCCCTTAAACCTTTAGGTCTACGGTAGAGATAGTTCAAAGAAGTTTTTTGTTTTATTTTTAGAGAAAGAGGTCTTTATTTGCATACAATAGTGCTTTTGGTAAATGTTATGTATTTAAGGTAAAGAATAGGGTATTTCTGAGGGCTCAGGTAAGTATTTTGATGCTTGTCTTAAGACATTTTCATGCGGTGAATAACTTGAGATAAACTGATACTCTGGGTGTCTTAATGGCTGTTCTTTTCATTGCCATTTTAGTGTGACTCATTATGTAATTCTCTCTAATGTTTTGCATGAATTAATGTGATTGTTTCATGAGAATACTAGATTTTAAGGACTTAACAGTTTAACTCTTAGTTTAATATTCAAATACTTTAACTGAGGTACACATCTTCCTTTGATTAACTTGGTAACTTGAACATTTAAAAAAGATTATCTGGGTATAATAGAAAATTATTTTTGTTGCTGTGAACAGTAAATCCTTTCTAAGTCTGCAACTGGGTTTTTAAAAAAATTTATTTTTAACTATTTTGGGTACATAATAATTATATATCTTTAGAAGGTACATGTGATATTTTGATACAGGCATACAATGTGAATGAATCAAATCAGGGTAATTGAGGTATCCACCACCTCAGGCATTTATGATTTTTTTTATGTTAGGAACATTCTAATTGTAATTATGTTCAAGAGAGGGGCACAGAGATCAGCCTGGTGGCATCAGGGCCTTTGATCTAATTTAGAAGAAACCCGAAATTTGTTTTATCCTTTTGGGAAATCTATTTATAACTATAGAGTCTTGGGAATATTTTTTTGGAGACCAGTATCTCAGAATGTCACCCAGGCCAGAGAGCAGTGGCATAATCCTACCTCATTGTAACCTCAAATTCCTGAGCTCCAGTGATTCTCCTGGCTCAGGCTCCTGAGTAGCTGGGACTACAGGCACACACCACCACACTTGGCTCATTTTTAAATTTTTTGTGGAAACAGAGTCTCACTATGTTGCCCAGGCTTGTCTCAAACACCTGGCTTTAAAGAATCCTCCCATCTGGGCCTCTCAAAGTGCTGGGTTTACAGGTGTGAGCCACCAGGTCCAGCTTTCCCTTGGGAATCTGAGGGGTTTCCTTGGACCATCCTTGTATGCAGTGCAGTGTTATCCTCTCTTTCTTGGTGGTAGTTTTTCAGGATCTTAGTGGACATTTCCCCTACTGAGATGTACATGGCTTTGATTTGCTTGTAACTAAAATTGAAGCAGCTCTTGTTTCTCACTGTATCCTAAGTTATTATATTTATAAACAGTGGAACTTGTTACCTTAATTTTGCCCAAAATTACATGTCTATTAGTTCAGGGGCTAGCCACTTCTTTAGAAGAAAGTGCTTTACTGAGATTGAGTAGCTATTGTGTGATGCTGTGTGCGAGGGGATGGGTCCTGGTACCTTTGGGGGAGAGTTGTGGAGAGCCCACCTTGGCTTCTAATTTGAGGTGAGGGAAATGGCTTGTACTTGGCCTTGATCTCAGGGTGGCTTGCATCAGCCATTGTAGTTGAAAAAAAATCTGGGGGATAAAATACCACTTTGTACAATGTGGATGCTTATGTATGGGATGGATATAGATACAAGACGAATCAATCGATAGACATGATAAGAATTGCCTCCTATGCGTCCATAACATTGAAGACTGTGTTAGTGAGGAGGATGGCCATGGCTTTATGCACGCTGCCCTTTGTTGATGCTAGTAGCATAAAGATTAAATGCCCTGGGCTGACCCAGCATTTCACTACTTATGACAGTTGACTTTGATCATAGAAGTTATGGGGTTTTTCTTAGTTCCTATATTAGGGTTCTCCAGAGAAACCAACAGGATATATATTTACACACACACACACAGGTCACTATGAAAGTTTTGAGGTAGACATGCACCACATACTCCATGGAAGTTCCTTATTAACCACCTCTGTATGTTGACCAGTTTGTTATAGGCCCTCGGCTGGTCAACTTACAGAGGTCCTACTGTATATGGCCTAGAGAGAAATCCTGGACTGTGGAGTCAGGTAGCTCTGGAGAACTGGATTCAAATTCTAACTTTTCCAGTTACTATATGACCTTCAATAAATTGCATAAGTTCCATGAGCTTTAATTTTCTCTTTTGCAAAAAGGATTCTATAGTATCTGTTGGAATACTATCTATATAATTGAATGTTTATTATATGCAAAACAAAGAATTATGGCATATTAAATTTGGATAAGCCTGACTGTATATCGTATAGTCACTAAGGATGAATGTAAACCCAGATCTGTCTAAATGCCTGTGCCTACTGTCTGGTTTATGTAAATAATAATTCCCTTTAACCTTCCAAATCTAAGTTTATCTGGGTTTCAAAAAGAGCATTAGAATATAGTCACACGAAGAGGTAATTTTAAGCTGGGCATGGTGGTGCATGTCTGTACTCTCAGCCATTGGAAAGGCTGAGGTGGGAGGACTATTTGAGCGCAAGAATTTGAGTCCATCCTGAGCAAAATAGCAAGACCTTGTCTCTTTAAAAAGCGCTGTGGTGGTGGTGGGGAGTGATTTTAGAATGCATGTTTTTTAAACAGCGCAGTACCTGTTGGAGGTATTATAATTAGGTGTCAATAAGACTAAATTTTAATTTTAAAACTTAATACAGTTCTTGATTACACTTATTCAAGTATAATGTAAGTGGAAAAATAGAATGCATAAACAAAGAAAACTCTGAATAGTCCTTAAAAAGGGACTGTGCAAGAAAATTTTTGAAATAGTTTGAATTTGAGAAAGAGCGATGAAGTTAAAGTGTATTAGGAATTAATCATATTTTCATGTTGGTCTAGATTCAGACAAACACAAATTGGCTTCAGTTCATGTCAGACATGCCTTTAGATATAAGGGCCTACGTCATGTTGTTTTTAATAGAGATGCATAACCTGTTAGAACAATTTCTTTTTGTAATCCGTCCTTTAAAAGTTGCTGAGCTACAGTGTTCCAGAGACAAGCTGTCTTTTGCAGGTTTTTGTGGCATATTTGTTAACTCAAGAATTTTGTGTCTTACTAATAAGTCTGCTTTTACATGTATTGTTTAGTCAATGCCAACTTGAAAAACTTGTCTGCAAAAAAAAGTTTTATTCTGTGTATTTATATGGTGAGAGAGTGAAAAAGACTTTTGTCCTTAGAGCAGAAAAAGGACATTGTGCAAATCAAGTGTATTATAGGTGGGTCTTGAACTTTATTGTAAATTGAAACTGTTCAGTACTTTGATTGAAGGTAAAAATGCCTTTTTGCTTACGTCACTGCCATCTACATTATGTTAATATATTACCCCCTTCTTAGTGCTTAGTTGGGTAGCAGAGTGAATTGGTTTAGAACGTAGTTATTAAAACTGTGATCTGTGAATCAGCAGCAGTGGTGTGACTAGATGGTTTTTGGAAATGTAAAATTTCGGACCTACCTCTAGACTAACTAACTTAACCTGAATCTACATTTTAATAAGGTCTCCAAGTGATTTGCATGCATTTTAAATTCTGAGAAGCATGGATAGAACATTATCTATAGAGCCAGACTACCTGAGATTAAATCCTGAGTCTGACATTTACCATTATGACATTTCGGTTTTCTTATATGTGAAACAGGGATAATGATGGTACGTGTGTAATGTTTAGAGGAGTTTAGTTCATCGGAAATGATCCATTAGAATTAGAAAGATGGGGCGGCGCCTGTGGCTCAGTGAGCAGGGCTCCGGCCCCATATGCCGAGGGTGGCGGGTTCAAACCCAGCCCGGCCAAACTGCAACAAAAAAATAGCCGGGCGTTGTGGCGGGCGCCTGTAGTCCCAGCTGCTTGGGAGGCTGAGGCAAGAGAATCGCGGAAGCCCAGGAGTTGGAGGTTGCGTGAGCTGTGTGATGCCACGGCACTCTACCAAGGGCCATAAAGTGAGACTCTGTCTCTACAAAAAAAAAAAAAAAGAATTAGAAAGATGTTTTTAAAATGAAGGTTATATTATATATAGCAGATGTGTCATTACAGAATAAAATGCCCATATTGATTAGAATTAACCTCACAATTAAGTTTTTTGTAAACTTTAGGATCTATTACAGCCCTGAAAGGAAATGAAAAAATAACTTTTGGATCATATACTGCGTTATCTTTCTGAATCATTTTCTGTATTACCTGTCACATAATAACACAGTGAAGTATAGATAACTTATGACCTTTGTTTTGAGTATGAATAAAGTCAATTTAAACTACTGCTTCAAAATAATAACTTTTAATGTACCATAAATCACTGTAAGGTTGTAGTTGAGAATTTGACCATCTTTGCCAAAAGTACCAGAGGCAGCACCTTCAATGATCTGATCGCACAGATAGGACTGATTTTCTTCGTTCTCTTACTAATCTTAGCTCCAAGGCTCATATCCATCTCTTTCCTGCTACTTGACAGAATTGCCTCATCCAGCAGCAACATAATGCAAGGGGGGTGAGGAAGGGAGAAAGGTGTATAGTGGAAAGGAAGCAGGAGAGTGACTGTGTGACTGCCTCTGTCTCTCTCTGTCCTTTTCCTCTGTTAACCTCAAAGAGTTGCTAATGTCTGTTCTAAATGGTGGAGTCCTCTGTACATGTTAGAGATTAAAAAAAAGAATAACCTAGTGCCTATAGTTTTGATGTTAATAACTAGTTAAAAAAATAACTTTATTTTTTGAATAAAGGGCAACAGCTTGAGATTCTGTCTTTTTCTTTCTTTTTTTTTTTTAAGAGACAGAGTCTCACTTTGTTGCCCTGGGTAGAGTGCTGTGGCATCACAGTTCACAGCAACCTCCAACTCCTGGGCTTAGGAGATTCTCTTGCCTCAGCCTCCTGAGTAGCTGGGACCACAGGTGCCCGCCGCAATGCCCGGCTATTTTTTGTTGCAGTTTGGCCAGGGATGGGTGTGAACCTGCCACCTTTGGTATATGGGACTGGCACCCTACTCACTGAGCCACAGGCACTGCCCTTGAGACTCTGCTTAAATAAAAAAAAAAAAAAAAGTTGTCAAAGCTTACTACTTCCAAATTTCTGTAAGAAGTGTGTAAAATGGAGTATCTGTCTTATCTGTGGGGGATACAACCAAAGACTTAAAAGTTTAGGTAAAAGCCGAAAGCATTCCTCCTCCTCCTCACCCAGCCTGGAGTATAGTGGTGTGATCATACCTCATTGTAAGTGATTCTCCTGTCTGAGCCTCCCAAGTAGCTAGGGCTACAGATGCATGCCACCACAGCTGATTTAAAAATTTTTTTTGTAGAGAGGGAGTCTTGCTGTTTTGCCCAGGCTGGTCTCAAACTTCTGGCCTTAAATGATCCTCTTGCCTCGGCCTCTCAAAGTGCCGGGATTACAGGTGTGAGCCACCACATCAGGCCTATATATGTGTGTTTTTAAGAGAAGTAGTAGTCCAGGAAAACTGCATTAACTATATTTAGGTTGTTGAGAAATAAACCTTAAACTGTATATTCTCTCTTGTTGCAGACTTTGGGAGTTATCTTAGAATAAAAGCAGGGCATTAAAACACATAAGGACGGACATATCATCAAATAGTGAACCCACAGTGCACTGGATTCTGTTACCTCTAGTGAGTGTGAAGAAATGATGGTGTTGCTTTTTAGATCAGAAGTGTCAGGTATATGCCATGTATGCTGCCACTTTTTCCTGAGAAGAGTTGACTAATCTATGGTATTTTTTCCATATAGTGCCTGGAATTGGCCTCAGAGTATTTCTTACTACATTTCTTCTCCTAGCAGGCCATTCTCATCTATTGGTGTTGGAGTATAGTGGGAAGCTCATTTCTAGTTATGTGTTTGAGGGCCTTGGGAGTCTTACGTCTCGGAAGCTCCACTTCCCATCTCTGTAACTCTCAAATCTTTACATTTTTCATAATTATAATAGCTTGACTTAAGCTCCAGACACACTTTTCCATGGTGAGCAGCATTTGAAATCTCTGTTCGTTTTTTTTTTTAGCTTTAGCTGGGTTGCTTGCAGCCTGCCCTATGTATTTGTTGTTTGAGGACCATCCAAAAATAAGATTAGAGTTTGTACTTAGGATTTGGGACATATCTTCTCTCTTTTCTTGGTTTCTTCCCTTCACTTTTCTGCTTCTGTGGTTACCCCCAACTCTGGTTCTTCAAGCCGGTAGGACTGCAAGATTTTACCTTAGTTTCATCTGCTATGCATAGTGCAGACTGGAGTCTCTCATTAATAACAGTTGGTACAAAACAAACAACAACCAAAAAACCCTGCCATTCCCTCTTCCAAGTGTGGCTTGCATCTCACCAGTCCCCTGCTTTTCCCCTTCTCTACGTGTTTCTCTCTGCTCTTGGTCACTTTCCAGGGCCAGCAGGTGGATAGTTTGCCCAGAGTGTATACTTGCGTGAAGGTTGGTTCATACTGGCAACATTACCCATGACTTTTCGTTTACTCTTTTATTGTTTGAGATACAACTACCATACCATAAAATTCATCTGAAGTACAAAATTCACTCATTTTTGGTTTATTCACAAAATTGTGCAACCATTACTGCTATCTAGTTCTAGAACTTTTTCTTTTTTGAAACAGAGTCTCAAGCTGTCGCCCTGGGTAGAGTGCTCTGGTGTCCCAGCTCACAGCAACCTCTAACTCTTGGGCTTACGCGATTCTCTTGCCTCAGCTGGGACTACAGGCGCTTGCCACAACACCTGGCTATTTTTTTTTTTTTTTTTTGAGACAGAGCCTCAAGCTGTCACCCTGGGTAGAGCGCTGTGGCATCATAGCTCACAGGAACCTCCAACTCCTGGGCTCAAGCGATTCTCCTGCCTCTGCCTCCCAAGTAGCTGGGATTACAGGTGCCTGCCACAACACCCGGCTATTTTTTTGGTTGCAGTCGTCATTGTTGTTTGGCGGGCCCAGGCTGGATTCGAACCCGCCAGCTCAGGTGTATGTAGCTGGCGCCTTAGCCACTTGAGCCACAGGTGCCGAGCCCCAGCTATTTTTTTTGTTGCAGTTGTCATTGTTGTTTTAGCAGGTCTGGGCCGGACTCGAACCCACCAGCCTTGGTGTACGTGGTCAGCGCCCTACCCACTGAGCTATGAGCACCGCCTAATTCTAGAACATTTTAATCACCCCAAAAAGAAATCGTTTACTCATTAGCAATCACCCCCATCCCTCCCTGTCCTTCAGTCCCTGGCAACCAGTATTCTATGTTCTTTCTCCATGTATTTGTCTATTATAGACAGTTCATATAAATGGAATTATATAATATGTAGGTTTTTTGTATCTGCCTTCCTACACATAGCATAATGTTTTCATGGTAAGTCCATGTTGTAGCAAGTGTCAATACTTCATTCCTTTTTGTAGCTGAATATTATACCACATGGCTATACTAAATTTTGTTTATTCATTTATCAGTTGGTAGTGATTTGGGTGGGTTTTTTCCACCTTTGGCTATTATAAATAATGCTGCTATGAACATTCATGTACATATTTTTGTGTAGACTTGTTTCCAACTCTTGAGAACCTATAACTTTTGAATCTTTATTTATATTCCATGTATCTCTCTTCATTTCTACACTTCATAGGTACAATTACCTCTTGGGCATCTGTTACTAGATGGCTCATAGACACCTAAAACTCAGTTTAAAATTCAAGTCATTATCTTTTTCCTCAAATCCACACTTCACCTTTTTAAAAAAATCTCAACTGCTTAAGCTGGAGTATAGGTATCATCTTTTATTTTTCCCTCTCCCTCCTACAATACAATCAGGCATTACTAGATTTTCATGATTCCTCTTTGTAAGTAATTCTCAGATCTTCCACTTTGCTCTATTGCTGCTGCTACTTCCTCAGTTCAGCTCTCCTGCTTACCTCCTACTTCCTCACTGCAAAGTTTTTTAAACTGCTTTTCCTGATGCAAGGGGTGTCCCAAGGAAGGGAGGAAAGCCCCCTAAACTCACCAAGTAGGTTCTTGGTTTCACACTGGAAAGAATTCAAGAGTGAGCCAACTCGCAACAGCAAGTTTATTGAGAGAGACAGAAGTCAGATCTTACTCCACAGGCTGCAGGGGTCCTTTAGTGATAGGAAGGGAACCCCTTATGGGAAATGTTTGAAAACCCTGGATGTGACCAGCATTGTCTTGAGGTCAGGCCATAAAGGTTAATCATAAACTACTGTCACCAAAAGATAAGCACAGTTCGTAAGGCAGTAAGGCATCGGCTTAGTAATCCATTCATGTGCAGGTGGTCCCAGGGTGGCAGCTTGCTGGTGACTTCCCGTCCAGGTGGTCTGGTATTGACTGTGGTTACACTAGGCTCCTCAGCCTTCCTGTTCTGCCTTACCACGGCATTATTCCTGCTTCCATTCTGTTCTCTCCAGTTTCTTTTTCCTACATCTAGACTGATCTTTCTGTTCATATCAATCCCTTTCTTTCGACCTCTTATATAGTTTTTCATCGCTCTTGGGATAATTTATAAGTCAAGTTTGCCTTTCATTTACCTTCCCTCTTGTGTCTTTTGACCCTCTTTTTCTTCATTTTTGTCTTCTAGCCACCTGAATTATTTTCAGGTACATAAACCATCAGGGCTTTATCTTGCCTTTGGCTTTCTCACTGTTCTTTTTGCCTCTTTTCTCCCTTCGTTTATACCTGTTACTTGGCTAATTTCTATTTATCCTTCATGTTTCAACTTCTCTGTCACTTATTCTGGCAGTCTTCCTGTACCCTGATTATCTGGGTTAAGTGTTCCTGCTAGGTGCTTCCATAACTAACATCCCATAGCATACTGTATTGTATTGGGATTTATTATTCTTTTATTTACGTCTTCTACCATATTATGAACTCCATGAGGAACTCTGTGCATTTTACTATTAGAGGAATTCTCAGCTCTTAGTGCAGAGACTGCCATAGTAGATACTCAGCAAATATTCACATAAACAGAGAATGATAATATTAACAGGGATGTAGATTATTCGTTTAATCAGTAAATATTTAGGAAATGCCCACTGTGTGTTAAGAACTACGGGTGATAATTGGGCAGTTATAAGAGAAAGGGGAAATCAAGTGCCAGACCTTGTTGATGAGTTTATATATTGTAGTTATAAAAACAAATGATTAGAAAAAACATTACTATACATTTTTTTTTTTGATTCAGGGTCTCACTGAGTCACCTAGGCTGAAGTGAAGTGGCACAACCATTGCTCACTGCAGCCTCTAACTCCTAGGCTCAAGCTATCCTCCTGTCTCAGGCTCCTGAGTAGCTGGGACTATAGGGGCATATCATTACATCTGGCTAATTTTTCTATTTTTGGTAGATACGGGGTCTTGCTATGTTGCTCAGGCTGATCTTGAACTCCTGGCCTCAAGCAATCCTCCTGCCTCAGCCTCCCCAAAGGCCCTGGATTATAGGCATTAACCACTGACCTTGCCATGAATGTTAATTCTTGTGGTGTGGGTGATGACCACAGTTCTGAGATTTATGTCATTATTGGGTATTGAAGTGTTTAAAGATGTGTGTGCTGAAGAAGGAGGCTCTAATCCAGCTGGAGCAGAATAATAACTACATTTGTAAACAGTAATCATTGGTTAGTTAAGAATGACTTTTTTTTGAGACAGAGTCTCACTTTGTAGCCTGGAGTTGAGTTTTTTTTTTTTTTTTGAGACAGAGTCTCACTTTGTAGCCTGGGGTTGAGTGCCATGATGCCATCACAGCTCACAGCAACCTCAAACTCTTGGACTCAAGTGATCCTCATGCCTCAGCTTCCCAAGTAGCTGAGACTACAGGCACCTGCCACAATGCCCAGCTAGTTTTTCTATTTTTATTAGAGACGGGGTCTCACTCTTGCTCAGGCTAGTCTCAAACTCCTGAGCTCAAGCAATTCACTCGCGTTGGCCTTCCAAAGTACTAGGATTACAGAAGAATGACTCTTAATACCTTCATTACAATTGGAGATACATAGAAATATGAATTAAATCTAGAAACAATGTCTTTCACAAAGTAGTTCCTTAGTAATCATTTTTAGTTTGATTTTAGATAGAAACATTGTGAAACTTGAATACTTCCATCTTTTTCTGGGAAGCCTTAATTAATTCAGGCACCTGGAGTGGTGAACACTGAAATGGTTAGAGTTGGTGATTGTAATAACATGACTTAATTAGTGAGCTTTCAAGTCTCTTCTATAAATTTGACTAGGCTTTAGTAGTGTTTGTGAACTAATTCTGTTTTCAGCTCTGAAAAGTTTAGAATGTTTAAATGTTTGATGAAGACAGGCTATTGTCTTTAAGCTGAGCAGTATCACTGGTGCATAAAAAAAAAGCATCTGAACTCACTTATCTCATGGGGGAAAATACTATGCTATAATGAAAGGATTTTTTTTTGTTGAAATTATCCTTTGTGTATAGTTATTTCTTGTAAAGACCGGTGTATGACTAAGTCCTTTGCAAGGAAAGACATTTCTTGGCTCCAGCAGCTGGGTAATTCTTGTGGCCCCCCCTGCACGTCATATACTGAGTTTCTGTTGTTTACATGGAATAGGTCTGCCTTCTGCTACTACCTCTGTGCTTGATCCTTCTACTTTCTTTTGAAAATTCCACATTGTGTGTGCATGTCTATTTCTTTCAGTCAAGAAAGATTTACTGATATTTAAGTCTCAGACTGGGAATGGGTGTGGAAGTCTTGGGAATGAGTGAGAAGAGATTAGGGTTGGGGACTGAGCCTAGGGGAACACTATGTGTTAAAAGGGAAAGAAGCAGGAGAGTAAGCCAGAGCAAAACAGAACATCAGGAGACGGCTTGACACCAGGAGAAGATGGGATTTAAGAAGGTTTATGTGCTTTAGAGGAATCAAGTAGCATGAAAATAAAAAAGAGACTATCATTTTGGATTTGAAACACTAGAGGTTATTGATGACTTGTAGGGAACAATTTCATAGATCGATGGAGTTGAGGTACAAGATTGGTGGAAGGGATGAGGTTTGGTGAAGAAAAGTGAAGATTGGAGGCCATGGGCGGATATTTAGGGAATTCATGCCGGCCGACTTGGTTTCTTGCCGTAGCATCAGGAGGTAAGCAGGTAGGGTTAGAGTTGTACACTTGATTTTTTTTTTTTTTTTTTTTGTAGAGACAGAGTCTCATTTTACTGCCTTCAGTAGAGTGTCATGATGTCACAGGACTCACAGCAACCTCTAGCTCTTGGGCTTCCGTGATTCTCCTGCCTCGGCCTCCTGAGCAGCTGGGATTACAGGCGCCCACCACAACGCCTGGCTATTTTTTGGTTGCAGTGCAGCCAGGGCTGCGTTTGAACCCACCACCCTCGGTATATGGGGCTGGCACCCTACTCACTGAGCCACAGGCGCCACCCAGAGTTGTACACTTGAAGGGAATGGGAGAGTTTACAAAAGGACAATGCCTTGCTGGAAGTAGTACTGAAGAGGCTAGAGTTGAAAATAGCTCGTCATTTGGCTAGTATTCATGAGTGTTTAAAGTATGTGATTGGATCGTCCCAGTCCTGCCTCCCTTCAGTTTAGGAAGAAATCCTAAGGATCAGTCAGTTAACCTATAAATTTTTTTTTGCAGTTTTTGGCCTGGGCTGGGTTTTTAACCTGCCACCTCCGGCATATGGGGCTGGTGCTCTACTCCTTTGAGCCATAGGTGCCACCCAACCTATAAATATTTTAATACATATCTCTAAGCTATGTAGACTCTTTTGAAAAAAGTCTTGTCATAACTAAAATAATAAATAGTTCTTTAATATTGTTTAATATACATTCTGCGTTTAAATTTTTCCAATTACCTCATTTTTTTGTTCATATCTGGATCTAAATAAGGAGTACATTACAATTGGTTGACAATGGTTTTTCTTTTTGTAGACTTTTAAAATTGAAGTGAAATTTATATAGTGTCAAATTAATCATTTAAAAGTGAATAACTCAGTGGCATTTAATACATTCACTATGTAGAGCAGCCACCACCTACTGACATTTTAGTTTTTTGAGACAGAATCTTACTCTGCCACTCTGGGTAGAGTGCTGTTGTGTCATAGATCACAGCAACCTCAAACCCTTGGGCTTGAGCAATCCTCTTGCCTCAGCCTCTGGAGTAGCTAGGGCTACAGGCAGGCAGCTACTATGACACCCAGCTAGTTTTTCTGTTTTTTAGTAGAGATGGGTCTTACTTTTGCTCAGGCTGCTCTTAAATTCCTGAGCTCAAGTCATCCACCCACCTCGGCCTCCCAGAGTTCTAGGATTACAGGTGTGAGCCACTGCACCCAACCTTGACATTGGTTTTTAACACTACTGATACCCTATCTTTTGTTTTTCCTTGGAATAAATTTATTTTAAAAACTGCTTTTTTTTTACTTTAGGGCTTCCCACGATCTGTATTTTTCTTATTGTGTTCCTAAACTGTCACTTAATATGTTCTTCTTTCCCCCTGTAAATTTTAAATTAATAATTAGATTTATGCTTGATCAGTTTCAGATTTAGTATTTTAGAATATTTACTAGAATAGTATTTAAGAATATTTCTTAAGAGGTTTTGTGTTTTGTTAAGCAGCATGTAATGTCTACTTGTGTTTTTGAAAAGGGGGCCTTTGGATGGCTTTTTCTATATCTCAGAGGTAGCTTGATCTGCTCTCTTCATGATATAGCCTGTACACTAATAAGTCTTAATAGTGGCTTGAAGTTTAGAAGGTTATGGCTACACCACTGGGAGTACCCCTAAGTGTACAGTACCCATCAATACTTTTCTATATTCAATCACTGGTGTGACCTGTTGGTTCTGCCTCTCAAACTTACAGAATCTACATGCTTTTCTCCATCTCCACTAGGGTTACCATAATCCAAGTCACATCATCTCTTGCCAGGATAATTGGAATAACTTCCTAGTCTCAGTTTATATTTTTGCCCTTTCTCAGCTGTATTTCCTACAGTTGCTCATTGATCTTTTTATTGGGGGGTGGTGGTGGTAAAGTAGCATAAAATTTGCCATTTTACCCATTTCAAAGTGGTATTACTTATATTCACAATGTTGTGTAGTCATCCCCATTTCCTATTTCCATAACTTTTTTCATCATTCTGAACAGAAGCTATGTAACCATTAAGCAATAACTCCTCACTTTTCCCTCCCTCGGCAACTGGTAACCTCTAATCTGCTTTCTGTCTTTATGAATTTGCCTACTATAGATATTTCACGAGTTTGAGACCAGCCTGAGCCAGAGCGAGATTCCGTCTCTAAAAAGATAGCCAGGTGTTTGTGGCGGGTGCCTGTAGTCCCAGCTACTTGGGAGGCTGAGCCAAGAGAATCGCTTAAGTCCAAGAGTTTGAGGTTGCTGTGAGCTATAATGCCATGGCACTCTACCGAGGGCGACATAGTGAGACTCTGTCTTAAAATAAATAAATAAATGAAATTATAAGATTAGTGAGATGCATTAATAGTTGAGGAAAGGGGTATTTCGGGGAAGTATAAGTTGGCTAAAATGTCAGATCCTAAGGAGTAAAGATTACAGAGATATTTCAAGTGGTAAAGTGAAGAAATATTATTTAGAGATTTGAGATTAACTGCCAGTGACTCCTAAAATGAAATGCTTAGATATGATTGCCTTTGAGGATCAGGATCAGGAAGCCATTTTGTATTATAACTTTTTAACCATACGGTATATATTGCTTTGATTAAAATTTTAAAAACAAAGTAAAATGTGCTTCCAGCTAGTATGGAAGCATATCTACTCATTAAATTGCAGAAGGGACTGACTGTTACTTTTCTGGGTTGTTTTTCACAAGATCAAAAACTTCTGATTATTTTAATTACATATAGCAGTTTCTATATGGTGCTATGTGAGTGGGTTTGCAGGAGTGTGGTGTGTGTTTTTCTGAGACCCCTGTGGCTTGTGCTGGCTAATTATACTTTTGTTTGTATTCTTCCTATTTGTTAAAAGTAACTTAAAGAAGATCCATAATTTTGATTGAATGTTTACAACCTTTTTTTTTTTTTTTTTGCAGTTTTTGACCGGGGCCAGGTTTGAACCCACTACCTCTGGTATATGGGGCCAGTGCTCTACTCCTGTGAGCCACAGGTGCCTCCCCGAATGCTTATATACTTTTTACAGAATTATTCAAAGCATATCATAAGTAACAGCTTTAGGTTTTTTTTCCAAGATTGTCATCTACTTTCTGTATTTGAGTTGTGCCTCTTGCTGATTAGCTTTTAAAAGGCTACTGAGCGTAGGAAAAAACTCAGTGAAACTGAAGTAGGGAGGAGACGGGTAGGGGATAGGTGCATTGCACTAGTATTGCACACTTGGTTGGAGGACACAACCACAACTAGTGTTTTATTTTATTTTTTGAGACAGAGTTTCACTCAGTTGTCCTTGGTAGAATGCCCTGGCATGGTAGCTCACAGCAACCTAACTCTTGGGCTCAAATGATCCTCTTGCCTCAGGCTCCCGGGTAGCTGGGACTACAGGCAGCCTGCCATCATGCCCGGCTATTTACAACTAGTATTTTAACCTTAGAACAGCAAACAATGAAACTTAATTGTACATACCCACATATTAATGTGAAATTAAAAATAAATAAAAGGCTACTGAGATTAGGAGATAAATATGGTACTTGTGGGTTTTAACCTTATTGACATAAGGAGAAGTCTACCTACATTTTTAGAGAACTTCTCTTTATTCAAATGCAATGATCTATTTATAGATAAGTGATAAAGTGTTTAAATGTTACTCTGGGGATCCCTGATGAGCCCAAAATGAAATCCAGGTAGAACAATAAGCAGAGCACCAGTGCATAATTGCTGTGCTAGCTGAAGCTTTAATCCTCTCTTAAAATATTTATCTGTGCTTTATATAACATTTATTTTTAGATCTTTCTCACTACAAAGTGTATTTTGTTAGATTGTTTATTGTAGTTGAGATCAAAGATGAAGTGTTAATGCATTTTTATTTTGAAATGTTTTAAAATTGGTAAAACCACTTTAAAAAGAGCTTTATTTTGGAATAATTTCAGGGTGGCGCCTGTGGCTCAAGGAGTAGGGCGCTGGTCCCATATGCCGGAGGTGGTGGGTTCAAACCCAGCCCCGGCCAAAAAAAAAAAAAAAACCCAAATGGAATAATTTCAAAGCCAATCTGTGGGGAGACACTTTGAGACCGTTCACGTGTCTAATCCTCGTTATTTTTTCTCCAGTTAGCATCTTTTGTTGATTGGTTCTTGCCTGAATCATTATTTACTGTAATGGTTGGAAAATAATGATTTATGTCTTTATAGTCTTTTAAGGAAGAGTCTCACCTCTCCTACTTATTCATATGTCTACTTATTACCAGTATGGACTCATGGATTCCTGTTTTTTTTTGAGACAGAATCTCATTATGTTGCCCTGGGTAGAGTGCTGTGGTGTCACAGCTCATGGCAACCTCAAACTCTTGGGCTTAAGTGATTCTCTTGCCTCAGCTTCCTAAGTAGCTAGGACCACAGGTGCCCACCACAACGCCTGACTATTTTTTTGTTGCAGTTGCATTGTTGTTTTAGCTGGCCCCGGCTGGGTTCAAACCCTCCAGCCTCGGTGTATGTGGCTGGCACCCTATGGACTGAACTGTGGGTGCTGCCCATGGATTCCTATTTTATTGAGTTATAATTCATTATTGTTTTAATTTATTTTGATGATGAAATTATTACATATTTGCCTCATGGGAGCCCCTTCAGGCTGGCTCCTGTATCTTTTGATCTGCCTCCTTAATTTTTGAGAACACTTTCTTAGTCTCTAGTTCAACAAAATGTTCCCTCAGTTTATGTTGTACTTTTTCTCCTCAGGCTAGTTTTATCCATTTAAAAAATCCCCTCTTGCTTCTATTGATGTATTTACAGGCAAGTCTTAACTACTACTTAGTGAAATTTACAATAATTTTGGACTTTTTCTGAAATTGGGATATTTCGGGAGGAATAAGATGACCTACATTGAAGGGTACTTGGGGAGACCGCTCATGTTTTGGAGGTGTGTTAAATAGGTGATGAGGATGGTGGTGAAAAGCAGGTGGCCAGTGAGTGTCCAAGGAAATTGGCTGAATATGGCAATACCCCTGGTTCTTCGTGGCATGTACTTGCCACCCTGGAGATCCAGAAGTTCCCTTTTGCTTTAGTGGTGGAATGTGGAGGTGCCAACGGGGCAGTGGGTAGGCAGTGGGCTGGGTTTAGTGGGAAAAGGCTGCCATGTGTAGAGACTTCATGACTAAAGCCAAATGACTGGGACTATGGACCCCAGTAGGGTGTACTAACATAGTGTCCCAAAAAGCCATTTGGAAGGGATGGGGGGGGGGCGTGGAGAGAGGAAATGACAACAAAGAGGTAGCACAGTGGAATGTGGGGGGTCATGGAGCTGTTCCTGTATCAATGCATTTGCAAAAAATCATAAAATTGTATATCAAAAGTGAAAATGGCATGCAAAGTTTGTTAAAGGCACAATGAATTTTGCCAAATGCTTTTTCTATGTCTATATGTAGAAATGCTATGGTTTTTGTCTTTCGTTCTGTTACTGTGATGCATCACATTCATTAATTTACACACAGGGTGAACATAAAGTTCATGTGTAATTTAAAATAGTTTAATATAGTAAATTGCACATGATCTTTATGTCCATTCTGTTTGTTGAATCATCCTTGCATCTCTGGGATGAATCCCACGTGATCATGGGGAGTGATCTTTTTGATATGCCATTGAATTCAGTTTGCAAGTATTTTGCTGAAGATTTTTGCATTTGTGTTCATTAGAGATATTGGTCTGTGGTTCTGTTTTTTTGTTGTGTCTTTGTATCAGAGTGAGGCTGGCTTCATAAAATGAGTTTGAAAGTATTCTCTCCTCTTTAATTTTTTTGAAAGAGTTTGAGATGAATTGGTATTAGTTCTTCTGTAAATGTTTTATAGAATTCAGCAGCAAAGACTTCAGACCCTGGGTTTTCTTTGATGGCAGACTTTTTGTTACTGATTCAGTTCCCTTACTTGTTATTAATTTGTTCAGATTTTCTTTATCTTCTTGATTCAATCTTGGTAGATTGTATGTGTCCACGAATTTATCTTTTTCTTCTGGGTATTGAGTTTGTTGTTGTTCAGAATACTCTCTCCTGCTCTTTCGTATTTCTGTGGTATCAGTTGTCATGTCTCCTTTATCATCTCTTATTTTATCTTCTCTCTGTTTTTTAGTTTGTCTAGGTAAAGGATTATTGATTTTCTTTTTTCTTTTCAAAAAACCAACTCTTTGTTTCATTGATATTTTGTGTTGTTTTTTTAATCTCTACTTCATTTATTTCTGCTCTTTATTATTTCCTTCCATCTCAGGAGCCATGGTAAATTATGTGAAAACCGATTATGTCAAATGACGTGTCTCTTCTGTCCTGTAGGAGGCTGTTAGAATAATTGCAACTTTCCATTGTTTTATTGATCTGTCCATGTTCTTTTAATGCTTCATCCAAACTTTAGACCTTCCTTCATTAATTTTTGTTTATTAAGAATTGACTCCCTGTGCCGTTGCAGGAGTTACTAGCAGTGCATCTTACACAGTTCCTGAAGTAGATGCCGTTATGATTTAGTCATCTATAGAGTGACAGCAGGCCTTAGTTCCTCCTATGAGTTCATTTCTACCAGATTTGTGAGTTAGTCCATTTTTCCTGGAACGATTCAAGTCTTTAGACAAAGTTTCCAAATCTTTTGATAGAGTATCATCTTCTGCCTTATCTGTTGGGTCTGATGAAACAGATTTTGACAAGAAACCTCAGTTGATATTTAGGCATTTTCTTCTTCTCTATATTTACATTTTCTCCATTACCATCTTGAAGGATCTGGAACACAAACTAAGAAGTTTAGCTGAGATGCTTTTATTTTATTTAAATTTTAGCCCTGCAGTTTGTGCTTCTCAGTTTTTTTTTTTTTTAGTATTTTTTATTATTTTATTTTTTATTAAATCATAACTGTGTACATTGATATGATCATGGGGCATCATATGCTCACTTCATAGACCATTTGACATATTTTATTTTTTTTTTTTATTGTTGGGGATTCATTGAGGGTACAATAAGCCAGGTTACACTGATTGCAATTGTTAGGTAAAGTCCCTCTTGCAATCATGTCTTGCCCCCATAAAGTGTGACACAGTGCTTCTCAGTTTTAAGGAATTTATTTCTTAAAGCAAGAGAATTATATAATAATATATATATATTATATATATAATTTATATATATATTTATTTCTTAAAGCAAGAGAATTATATAATATATAATTCTCTTGCTTTAAGAAATAAAATTGAATATACAATTTCAAAATCCTCTAGTGTAGCCAAAAACAGGTTATATAATAAAACTTTCTTCTTTCTTTGCTTAACATACAGAACCAAGGAAGACACTGCTAGTAATAATAAACAAAGATCTCTGGAAAAAATAAGAGGCTACACAGGACGAGTTGTACCTCGGTGGCTAACAATTTAGTAGCAAGTCCAGACAAACCTTAATGTGACTCAGAATCTAGACCAGGGGTGGGAAATCTGCAGTCTTCTCGGTCCTTAAGTTTGGAGTTTTGTCTGAAACCAAATTTCATAGAACAAATTCTTTTATTTCTATTAATACACTTTTATCAGATTTTATTTTAATAAAATAAAATAAAATTTTATGTATTATAAAAATCAATAATAATAGATTTTTATTTTATCTTTAAAATGAATATATTTAAAATATCAAAGGATAAAATAAGTTTTAATAAAATAATCCTTTCACATTAACTCACACAATTAGAAGTTGATGGCTGGTAGGCTTATGATTTAGTTTTAACTGGCCTGCCCATGTGTAAGTGGTGAAACTACCTCATGAGGCTGGCTACCAGGAGTTTATAGGTGTCAAGTGAGCTAGACTGTTACTGGCTTTTGACAAGAGGGCATTATTTCTGTTTGAAGTGAATTTGTAAATAGTGGCACAGCTCAACAATATTTCATCATTCTGTCTGCTTAATAGCCCATCACATCAAAAAGGATAGAATAAAAAAAAAAGAAAAAAAAAGACTATTGACATAAGAACACAGATTTTTAAATTAGGATTGGGAATTGCAATATTATTAATATCTTGTTTATGCTAATGATAGATGATTTGCTTGCTTTGTGATACTGTAATCAACATTAAAGAAATTCTGTGCTTATCAGCATTATAATTCTCATAAGGACCACAAATATTTTAAATTAGAGAGATAGGCACAAAAGATTGCCCTGCAGAAATTAAAAGATGAAGAGCAAAATCAAAAACAGTTCTTTTAAGCAGCAATAAGACCTGGAAATAATGCCATTGAGGCAGTTGATACAGTAGTTTATATCCTTGGGGAAAAAGGGAAGCCATTCAGTGATGTAGAAATGTGAAAGAATGCACATTTGAAGTTGTAGGATGCTTAGTGCTCAGTAACATTCAAAGTACAAAAACCGCCTCTTTCACGGCGAATCATAACTGATTGGCAGCATGAATTAGCTTTCATCTTAACAGAACAACTTCTTGTAATACTTCAAAAGGAAAATAATACTTCAAAAGGAAAATACAAAAGTATTTTGTAATACTTCAAAAGGAAATATAAGGATGAATTAACGGATACTACTATCTCAGTGCAGGTTTTATACTTCATTGTTAAGAAGAGTTACTTGCTTTGGCATTCTTGGGAGCAGAACACTAGGGGGTTGGAAGAGATAATTTCAACAACTTTCAAGATAAATGTGAAGTTGGACTGAATTTGGTAAATTTAATAAATATATGTACAGATGGTGCACCTTCCATCACAGGAAAATATGAAAGGGTATTGCACAGATGAGAAATATTAACAGATCCAGATGCTTTCATTTCTTTTTTGAGACAGTCTCACTATGTTGCCCTTGGTAGAGTACTGTGGTGTCCCAGCTCACAGCAGCCTCAAACTCTGGGCTTAAGCGGTTCTCTTGCCTTAGCCTCCTGAGCAGTTGAGATTACAGGTGCCTGCCACAATGCCCGGCTACTTTTTTTGTTGCCGTTTTCATTATTGTTTAGCAGGCCTAGGCCAGGTTGGAACCCTCCAGCCTTGGTGTATGTGGCCGGCGCCGTACTCACTGACCTGTGGCGCTGAGCCAGATGGTTTCATTTCTTTTCATTGAATCTTACATCAACAAAATCTCTGTGCTAGAGGTAGTATTTTAAGTGACACTTTGCAAGAAGTTATGAGTATTGTTTACTGTATTTGTGCAAATGGAACATGGCATCATCAGTTTCATAACATGCTAAAGTTGAAGGATGAGGTAGTCAGTGTAGATTTGCCATATCATTCTAAAGTGTGTTGGCTATCACAGGGATAGATGTAAACCAAAATTTTAGCTTTGTGAGAGCAGATAAATTTTATGAAGAATAGAATGAGTGGGCGGTGCCCGTAGCTCAGTGGTTAGGGCGCCGGCCACATGCACTGAGGCTGGCGGGTTCAAATCCAGTCCAGGCCAGCTAAAACAACAATGACAACTGCAACAAAAATGCAGAATACAAATGCCTACATACAGTAACGAAGAAAATGCCAGGAAGGCTATGTTGAACAGTTTGATGAGAATATTTCAGATTGTATATGAAACCAGCAGTTGTACCCCTTGATTGCACTAATGCACACAGCTATGATTTAACAATAAAAATAAATAAATTTAAAAAATGGCTAGGCATTGTGGCAGGTGCCTGTGGTCCTAGTTATTTGGGAGGCTGAGACAAGAGAATTGCTTAAGTCTGAGAGTTTGAGGTTGCCGTGAGCTATGATGCTGGCACTCTACCCAGGGCAACAGCTTGAGTCTCTGTCTCAAATATAATAAAATAAAGAACAGAATCAGTGAATTATTAAAAGAAGATTTCTATAGGAATGCAGCATTTCTGTGTGATATGTCAAATCAAAACAACTTGAATATTTCTTTGCAAGGTAAAACTAAGTCTATATGTGATATGTGGCAAAAAATCTGAGCATTTTGAAAAAAGCTATCTTTTTCTAAAAACAATTCTTTGAAAGGAAATTTTGAATGAACATTTTACCAGTTATCAAAGGTCATTGATGAGCAGGATGATATGCTGGAATCATCTGAAGAATATGAAGTTGTTATAGACCATCAATTGGAGAATACAATGACTTTGAGAATCATGACATCACACTCAAATTGGCATTTCAGCCTCACCTAGTTGGTATCACCAGGGCACCTAAAGAACTGAAGATGGAATTGATTGAGCTCTTAGTGGATGAGACCTACATCTTTGACAACATGCCTGAAAAATGCTTTCTTGCTTTTCAACCATTTTTTGCTGCGAATCTACATTCTCCTACCTAACTCATCAAGACGCCTTTAAGGTCACAGATGACCAATGCCCACCTAGAGGATCAAGTGAAACTGCAGACTTCCCTGCTGCAACCAAATATTCAAATGCTTTCCAACAAAAAGCAGACACAACAAAGTCATTAAAAGATCAGTTAACTTTAAAATTAATAAATAATTTTCATTTTCTTGAAATTATTAAGTATATATTAGATTTTTACAGAATAATGTACATTTTTAAGTACAATTCAAATTTCTAGAATGTAGCCTTATGTAATTACATCTCAATAAATGTAGCCTTCCAACGAGAAAAGGTTCACCATCCCTGATTTAAAGGGTACTGTGCGGCTCCAAGACTGTTTCCTCAACCACCATCATCCTGAAGTTTCACAAAGGGTTCTTTAAGCAGACACCATTTTGGAAAGGAAAAGCTAATACTTCTACATGGGTGCTGGATCCCATGTATTTTAGCCTTTTTGGGAATTTATGCTGTTGAGTATTTTCTCTCTCATCTCCTGTATCTATAACCTTGCCTGGGCATGGTGGCTCACGCCTATAACCCTGGGAGGCGGAAGCATTCTGGGAAGATCCATTGAGCTCAGGAGGCTGAGACTAGCCTGACCAAGAGCAAGACCCCATCTCTACTAAAAAGAGAAGAATTAGCTGGATGTTGTGTTGAGCACATGTATTCTTAGCTTCTTGGGAGCTAAGACAGGAGGATGGCTTGAACCCAGGAATTTGAGGTTACTGTGAGCTAGGCTGATGCCATGGCACTCTAGCCTGGGCAACAGAGTGAGACTCTGTATCAGAAACAAACCTATATCTATAATCTTTCTCTCTTGATACTGACTCACTGCCATCAGTTCTTAAAATATGCTATATATTGTCTTCCATCAAAACCAAAATGGGGCAGATGACAGATTAATGGTATAAGATGAAAAAAATGAAAGAAAAAGAAGGAAACCAAGCCCAGGTGTAGTGGCTCGCTGCTGTAATCTCAGGGCTTTAGGAGGCTGAAGGCAGGAGGATCACTTGAGGGCAGTAGTTTTAAACCAGCCTGGGCAACATAGGAAAGCCTCATCTCTTTAAAACAAAAAAATTTAAAATATTAAAAAAAATTAGACGTGGTGGTGCATGCCTGTAGTTCCAGCTACTCCAGAGACTGAGGCAGGAGGATCACTTGAGCCCATGAGTTCAAGGCTGCAGTGAGCTATGATCACACTATTACACTCCAGCCTGGGCAATAGACCAAGACCCTGTCTGAAACAATACAAAACAAAACAGGTGAAAGGGCACCTCTGCCCTCACCTCACACCTCTTCTTAAGGCGACTGAACTGTTTTCTCTTCATCACAGTCGCATTTCTAAAAATCTTTGTTTACAGTTGAACCCAGTTTCCACTCCACTTTCCTTTGTAAGCTCTAAAGGCATCTAAAGTTTAGATTTTACCTTAGTGCTTGCTTGGTTTAGGCCATCTTTTTGGTCCATGTGCTTTCTCTTCTTCGGTTAAACCAGTGGTTCTCAACCTGGATACCCCCGTCTTTGTTTTAGACGTATCTCTTTGTGGAAGCCTTCTTGCCCTGCCTGACACACCAGACTGGACTTGGTACCCTCCTCAGTGATGCACTTTGCACATTGTATTATAGTTAGGTTTATGTGTTTGCTCCTTTTCTAAACTGAGTGCCCTCTTTTTTTTTTTTTTTTTGTAGTGATTTAGGTCATCCACTTTTATATTTTTCTTTTTGTTTATAGTATTGTCGCAACACTGAGTGCCTTCAACTTTATGTCTCTAGAATTAGGCAGTCAATTAGTTTAGAGTAAATGAGAGTAAATGAGAATGAATGCTTCCACATGAGATGGTATTCTATAGCCAGATGTATGTGCATCTGTGAAAATCACCTAATGGCAGTACTTTTTCTGTGTCAGAAAAAAATAGACATTTATGAATACATTTTCTCAATTTTAATTTCCTTACATATTTTTTCTTGGACCTTTAGTGATTTCTCCCTAACAAAACTAATGAATAAATAACAAGTGTATATTTTTGAAAGCACATAGAAATAGACTGCCATGCTTTATAGGTTTTTGTTTTTCCATAGAACTGTTTGTTTTGAGATCATTTTTTGCCCCTGAAATTGTTTTAGGTTTTACAATGGATTTTAATTTCAGTATTTTATAGCATTTCTGATTTTTTGTCGTGGTCTGCATAATAGCTGGAGTAGCACAAAGCTGGTGTTCAGAAAACAATCTTGTTGACTAATCAAGAGTATCTTAACTTTCACTACCTGATGAAGATTGACAGCATTTAAATAAGAGAATAAACATCTTCAAATTAATTTTCCTTGAAACAAAATCAGATTCGTAGGCTTAAGACACTTTAAAAATACAAGAAATACTAGAAAATTACCAAAGTATATTTGATACTGTTTTATATTCTCTTTATGTTTTTCACAAGTTGCCTTTAGGAATGCTAGAACACAGCTGTCTTCTGCCTCCTGGTCTTCCCTCCAGGTTGACTTGCTGTGGGCTTGTAGCCAATGGTAGCCTGATGGTGATTGTGGTGTAGCTGAGTCGGTATTCATTGTAAATATGGTAGAAACTTACTCAGTTTGTACTTACTTAGCTAACGATGAGTTCATGATAATTCTGTCATGCTGACTTGAAATTTCATTATACTGTTAAAGGCAAAGAGAAAAGGATTTGCTTAGCTAATTAAAACTATAAACAAGATGGAATATTTAATCTACTTGAGGCAAACCAACTGTTTTCAAGTACTTAGAAAATCAGCATAAACTAGGGATATACCAATTAAAATGCTTTTTATTAATTAAAGTGCTAATGCATTCTCTAAGGCACTGCTTTTGACTGCTTTCTTCCTTGATATTTGTTAAGTTTATTAGGAAATGGGGACCTCCTGATATTTTTCAAATTCTTTGTTCATGACCAGCAGTATGATATGTATGTTATATTGGTATTCAGTACAAATATAAATGTAATGGAAACAAAAGTTATGAAAAAACTTTTATTTCTTGTGATGCATTATTTTTTTCTCTTGTATTTCAGATATTAAAAAGTGCTTCTCAAGATCGACTAAATTGATGTTACAAATGATCGAGACTCACAATTTGAAAACAGTGCTGTATTAGCTTATGAGCTTGTATGCAGAGACCATGACATGTTCATATTTCTGTTGCAAAGTGCTAGTTCAGTGCCTGACACTGAGTAGGTTCTCGGCAGATGTTAATTGAATGAATTGGTAGTTGGAAAGAGAAGTAAGAAGTGAAATCAGTGTTAAAAAAGGAGTAGATGTTTTTGGCAGTGAAGTTTTGGGATGTGATAAAGGCAGAGGCAAAGCACTTCTGGTAATTATGTTTGGTACAAGATTTTTTTTTCTTACCAGTAATAGAAACCAGTGCTAGCTACTTCAAGCAAAGAAAAATATATTAAAAGCTTTCAGAGTATTTCATAGAAGCGAAGGCAAGAGTGTGTTTGTAACATGGAAAGGGATTGAAACTGAGGACTGGAAAACCTTTCAGAGCCTGGGCTTGTTATCTTTTCCATCTCTGCTGCTCTCTGCTGGGCCACTTCCCCGCAGCCTTTTGCAGAATGATTCTTTCTGCTCCTCAGTCCACGTGACAGTATTTCCAAAGCTCCGATTGCTTTTATATTTTGGTTGCAGTGTTTAATATTGCATGTGACTTGTATGTGGTAGAATAAATTAGTCTTTTGATATGTATTGTATGCTGTGTTTAAGTAGTCTCAAGTCACTAGTTTTAGATTACATATCTTGTTCTTAGTACAGTGTTTCTAATGGTTTTGTTTCATTGAGTGGGCCAGATGAAAACACATCAGGTAAATGAGTGTATCTTATAATTATTGCTTGAAAAGTATTAATTAATTCACTACACTGTACAGCACATGCTCCTAGTGCTAGGGTAGGCTTCATGACAGTTACAAAGATGAATATAATCACTGTATTTGGAATGACTTTTCGATTTGAAGGTTATGGCCCCATTCCAGCAAAGGGTACCAAGTCACGCATAGATGAGCTGTGTTCATAATGTTAGTTCAAAATAAGTCCTTAGGTTTTAAATCTCTGCTTATCTTGTTTGTTTCTTAATTTTTTTTTTTTTTTTTTTTTTTTAATAAGAGAAAGGTTTATTTCCAAATACCATGCCCATGGGGAGACTCACAGAATGATTACACAATGTCTCAGTGATAGTCAGAGACCTTTTAGAAGGTGTCTTTTCGAAGGGGAGGAGAATGTAGAAAGTATAGGTGTAGGAAGTGGTTGCTAGGGGATGTGTGGATTGGGGTGGGGGGACAGATTGACTTGTAAATTAACCTGAGCGACAGGTATTGTGTTTTTTTTTTTTTTTTTTTTTTTTTTTTTATTGTTGGGGATTCATTGAGGGTACAATAAGCCAGTTACACTGATTGCAATTGTTAGGTAAAGTCCCTCTTGCAATCATGTCTTGCCCCCATAAAGTGTGACACACACTAAGGCCCCACCCCACTCCCTCCCTCTCTCTTTCTGCTTCCCCCCCCCATAACCTTAATTGTCATTAATTGTCCTCATATCAAGATTGAGTACATAGGATTCATGCTTCTCCATTCTTGTGATGCTTTACTAAGAATAATGTCTTCCACTTCCATCCAGGTTAATACGAAGGATGTAAAGTCTCCATTTTTTTTAATGGCTGAATAGTATTCCATGGTATACATATACCACAGCTTGTTAATCCATTCCTGGGTTGGTGGGCATTTAGGCTGTTTCCACATTTTGGCGATTGTAAATTGAGCTGCAATAAACAGTCTAGTACAAGTGTCCTTATGATAAAAGGATTTTTTTTCTTCTGGGTAGATGCCCAGTAATGGGATTGCAGGATCGAATGGGAGGTCTAGGTTGAGTGCTTTGAGGTTTCTCCATACTTCCTTCCAGAAAGGTTGTACTAGTTTGCAGTCCCACCAGCAGTGTAAAAGTGTTCCCTTCTCTCCACATCCACGCCAGCATCTGCAGTTTTGAGATTTTGTGATGTGGGCCATTCTCTCTGGGGTTAGATGATATCTCAGGGATGTTTTGATTTGCATTTCTCTAATATATAGAGATGATGAACATTTTTTCATGTGTTTGTTAGCCATTCGTCTGTCGTCTTTAGAGAAAGTTCTATTCATGTCTCTTGCCCATTGATATATGGGACTGTTGGCTTTTTTCATGTGGATTAATTTGAGTTCTCTATAGATCCTGGTTATCAAGCTTTTGTCTGATTGAAAATATGCAAATATCCTTTCCCATTGTGTGGGTTGTCTCTTTGCTTTGGTTATCGTCACCTTAGCTGTACAGAAGCTTTTCAGTTTAATGAAGTCCCATTTGTTTATTTTTGTTGTTGTTGCAATTGCCATGGCAGTCTTCTTCATGAAGTCTTCCCCCAGGCCAATATCTTCCAGTGTTTTTCCTATGCTTTCTTTGAGGATTTTTATTGTTTCGTGCCTTAAATTTAAGTCCTTTATCCATCTTGAATCAATTTTTGTGAGTGGGGAAAGGTGTGGGTCCAGTTTCAGTCTTTTACACGCAGACATCCAATTCTCCCAACACCATTTATTGAATAGGGAGTCTTTCCCCCAAGGTAAGTTCTTGTTTGGTTTATCGAAGATTAGGTGGTTGTAAGATGTTAGTTTCATTTCTTGGTTTTCAATTCGATTCCAAGTGTCTATGTCTCTGTTTTTGTGCCAGTACCATGCTGTCTTGAGCACTATGGCTTTGTAGTACAGACTCAAATCTGGTATGCTGATGCCCCCAGCTTTATTTTTGTTACTAAGAACTGCCTTAGCTATACGGGGTTTTTTCCGGTTCCATACAAAACGCAGAATCATTTTTTCCAAATCTTGAAAGTACGATGTAGGTACTTTGATAGGAATGGCATTGAATAGGTAGATTGCTTTGGGAAGTATAGACATTTTAACAATGTTGATTCTTCCCATCCATGAGCATGGTATGTTCTTCCATTTGTTAATATCCTCTGCTATTTCCTTTCTGAGGAGTTCATAGTTTTCTTTATAGAGGTCCTTCACCTCCTTCGTTAGGTATATTCCTAGGTATTTCATTTTCTTTGAAACTATGGTGAAGGGAGTTGTGTCCTTAATTAGCTTCTCCTCTTGACTGTTATTGGTGTATACAAAGGCTACTGACTTGTGGACATTGATTTTATATCCTGAAACATTACTGTATTTTTTGATGACTTCTAGTAGTCTTGTGGTTGAGTCTTTGGGGTTCTCTAAGTATAAGATCATGTCGTCAGCAAAGTGGGAGAGTTTGACCTCCTCTGCTCCCATTTGGATTCCCTTTATTTCCTTGTCTTGCCTAATTGTATTGGCTAGAACTTCCAGCACTATGTTGAATAGTAAAGGTGACAGAGGACAACCTTGTCTGGTTCCAGTTCTAAGAGGAAAAGCTTTCAGTTTTACTCCATTCAGTAAAATATTGGCTGTGGGTTTGTCATAGATAGCTTCAATCAGTTTTAGAAATGTGCCACCTATGCCTATACTCTTCAGTGTTCTAATTAGAAAAGGATGCTGGATTTTATCAAATGCTTTTTCTGCATCTATTGAGAGGATCATGTGATCTTTATTTTTGCCTCTGTTAATATGGTGGATAACGTTTATGGACTTGCGTATGTTGAACCAGCCTTGCATCCCTGGGATGAAGCCTGCTTGATCATGATGAATGACTTTTTTGATGATAAGCTGTAATCTATTGGCTAGGATTTTGTTGAGAATTTTTCCATCTATATTCATGAGTGAGATTGGTCTGAAATTCTCCTTTTTGTTTGTGTCTTTTCCTGGTTTTGGTATCAGGGTGATGTTTGCTTCATAGAATGTGTTGGGGAAGATTCCTTCTTCCTCAATTTTTTGGAATAATTTCTGCAGTACAGGAATAAGCTCTTCCTTGAAGGTTTGATAGAATTCTGGAGTGAAGCCATCTGGACCAGGGCATTTTTTAGTTGGAAGCTTTTTTATTGTTTCTTTGATCTCAGTGCTTGAAATTGGTCTGTTCAGGAGGTCTATTTCTTCCTGGCCAAGTCTAGGGAGAGGGTGTGATTCCAAATATTGATCCATTTCCTTCACATTGTCAAATTTCTGGGCATAGAGTTTCTGGTAGTATTCAGAGATGATCTCTTGTATCTCTGTGGGATCAGTTGTTATTTCCCCTTTATCATTTCTGATTGAGGTTACTAGAGATTTTACTTTTCTATTTCTAGTTAGTCTGGCCAATGGTTTATCTATTTTATTTATTTTTTCAAAAAACCAACTCCTTGTTTCATTAATTTTCTGAATGATTCTTTTGTTTTCAATTTCATTGATCTCTGATTTGATTTTGGAGATTTCTTTTCTTCTACTGAGTTTAGGCTTAGATTGTTCTTCTTTTTCCAATTCCATAAGGTCTCTTGTGAGATTGTTGATGTGCTCTCTGTCTGTTTTTCGAATGTAGGCATCTAAAGCGATGAATTTTCCTCTCAAAACTGCTTTTGCAGTATCCCACAGGTTTTGGTAGCTTGTGTCTTCATTGTTGTTATGCTTAAGGAAGTTAGTGATTTCCTGTTTGATTTCTTCCTGCACCCATCTGTTATTCAACAGAAGATTGTTTAATTTCCATGCCTTTGGATGGGGTCGAGCATTTTTTTTAGAGTTGAGTTCCACCTTTAGTGCCTTATGGTCTGAAAAGATACAAGGTAAAATTTCAATTCTTTTGATTCTGTTGATATTTGTTTTGTGTCCCAGGATATGATCAATTTTGGAGAATGTTCCATGGGGTGATGAGAAGAATGTATATTCTTTATCTTTGGGGTGGAGTGTTCTATATGCGTCTATCAAGCATAATTGTTCTAGGGTCTCATTTAAATCTCTTATATCTTTGTTTAATTTCTGTTTAGAGGATCTGTCCAGCTCTGTAAGAGGTGTGTTAAAGTCCCCTGTTATGATGGTATTATCAGATATCATATTGCTCAGACTGAGTAAGGTCTGTTTCAAGAATCTGGGAGCATTTAAATTTGGTGCATAGATATTTAGAATTGAAATGTCTTCTTGTTGTAGTTTTCCCTTGACCAATATAAAGTGACCATCTTTGTCTTTTTTGACTTTAGTTGCTTTAAATCCACATGTATCTGAAAATAAGATTGCAACTCCTCTTTTCTTCTGAATTCCATTTGCCTGAAAAATTGTCTTCCAACCCTTGACTCGGAGCTTTAATTTGTCTTTTGAAGCCAGGTGTGTTTCTTGCAGACAGCAAATGGATGGCTTGTGTTTTTTAATCCAGTCAGCCAATCTATGTCTCTTCAGTGGGGAATTCAAGCCATTAACATTTATGGAGATAATTGATAAGTGTGGTAGTATTCTATTCGTCTTATTTGGTGAGAGTCCATTGCTTAGTTTTATCTTTTGCATCAGTGTGGAGGTTAGGTTCTGTCCTTTGATTTCTGAGTTCTTACTTTGCTGCTGATCCATTGTGGTGGTCAGTGTGCAGAACAGGTTGAAGTATTCCCTGTAGAGCTGGTCTTGTTGTGGTGAATTTCCTCAATGTTTGTATATCCGTAAATGATTTGATTTCTCCATCAATTTTGAAGCTTAGCTTAGCAGGGTACAGAATTCTGGGCTGAAAATTGTTCTGTTTAAGTAGATTAAAGGTAGATGACCATTGTCTTCTTGCTTGGAAAGTTTCATTAGAGAAGTCTGAGGTCACTCTGATGGATTTGCCCCTGTAGGTCAACTGGCGCTTACTCCTGGCAGCTTGCAGAATCTTTTCTTTTGTCTTGACTTTGGACAGGTTCATCACAATGTGTCTTGGAGAAGCTCGGTTAGAGTTGAGGCGACCTGGGGTCCGATAGCCCTCTGAAAGCAGTGTGTCAGAATCTTTGGTGATGTTTGGGAAATTTTCTTTTATAATATTCTCTAGTATGGCTTCCATTCCTCTGGGGCATTCTTCTTCCCCTTCTGGAATTCCTATAACTCGTATGTTGGAACGTTTCATAAAGTCCCATAATTCTGACAGTGAACGTTCTGCTTTCTCTCTCTTCTTTTCTGCCTCTTTTACTATCTGAGTTATCTCAAAAACTTTGTCTTCTACCTCTGAAATTCTTTCTTCTGCATGGTCTAACCTGTTGCTGATACTTTCCATTGCATCTTTAAGTTCCCTGATTGACTGTTTCATTTCCTTCAGCTCTGCTATATCCTTTTTATATTCTTCATATCGTTCATCTCTGATTTGATTCTGTTTTTGGATTTCCTTTTGGTTATTTTCCACTTTATTAGCAGTTTCCTTCATTGTTTCCATCATTTCTTTCATTGTTTTCAACATGTGTATTCTAAATTCCCTTTCTGTCATTCCTAACATTTCTGTATAGGTGGAATCCTCTGCAGTAGCTACCTCATGGTCCCTTGGCGGGGTTGTTCTGGACTGGTTCTTCATGTTGCCTGGAGTTTTCTGCTGATTCTTCCTCATGAGTGATTTCTTTTATCTGTTTCCTTGCCCTAATTTTCCTTTCACTTCCTCTTGTTCTTTAAGTTCTTGTGCCTGTGGACTAAGGGTTACAGGACCAGAAAGGTGAGAAGGTTGAAGAGCAAAAAAGGGATGAAAGAAAGGAGGACCGAGTGATAAGAAAAAAAAGAAAGATAGAGAAAGGAGAGGGGGTAGGGATAAGGAATATTGACAAAAAGAAGAGAGGCACAGAAAGAGGGAGACAGGGCAATATAGGTGTACAGTAGGGTACTTTGACACAACCTTAAAAAACCCCACCTTCTGGGGGTTGGGTGCCCAGTTGGGTGGTTCCCTTGAGGTCAGCAGCTCTTTGCTAACCTGGTCAGACACAGTACCCCACCTCCACCAAGTAGAGAGGAAAGACAAAAATGCTATAAATCAAACTAAAACAAGCAAACAGAAAACTTTATGGCGATAAAATTGGGTGAAAAACCAAGTGATAGCGGTAGAAACACTAGCAAAAATGAAGTTGTAGTTATTAAAAAAGGCAGCAATGGGAAATTATAATTAAACTAGAAAAATTGAGAAAGAAAAAGGGATCTGTATGGAAAAGATTGAAATTAAGAAACAAAAGAACATCAACGTCAAAATAAACAAACAAAAAAACCCAACCAAACAAAAAAAAAGAAAAAAAAATACACAACCAAAAACAAAGCAGTTTGTATATGTTGTTGAATATTGTCTGGGCAACACGTGGTCTTTTGGGGTATGAGATGTTAGTCACAGTTCTGATACGACTGGAGGCTGCTGATTTCTCAAACCCCAGCAGGTAGACACCCTAAATCTCTCTTCAGCCCACTTAAAAGGCACTTTGAACTTGTAAACTTGCTGAGCAGAAGCTTTCCCAGCTTTCTCGCTGGAATCACTGCTGAAGTGGCTATCCACTTACTCAGTGTGCCAAAACCGGTCTCACTCTGCCCCTGAGGGTTAGGGCTGCAAGGCGGCTCAGACCCCACCCTTAGGCTACTTGGTTGCTGGGTTACCAGCTCCCACCCGTTTCTAGCTCTGCTACCCTGAGGGCGGAGCTTGCCGGGGCAGATCATTGACAATGGATCCGTGTGACCCACCGCCAAACACTATTAGCTCCGTCTGGCTCAGCGGCTCAGACTGGGGCCCTAGACAACGGCCAAAGTTCTCCGCACTCCCACTCAGGCCTTCCCCAAGGCAGTTCAACTCAGTGCCAAGTCCAAGGACATCAAAAGAGTTCACAGGTAAGGCCTTTCTGGTTTGCAGTCTCGCTGCTACTGAACTTACAGTTGTGGGCGGGTTTAGACGGGTTGAACACACGCGACCACTTGCCGGTTTTCCACTGTTTTAGTCCTCCTCTTGGGGTCCAGAAGTCTCTCGCTGACTCCCTGTATCCTCATAGGAGTGATGATAGGCAGTTCCCACCAGCCAGAGATGCCTGGAGTCCTATCTCCCCAGACTCACGGTGCCCAGATGCAAGGAAGCTGTTACTCGGCTGCCATCTTGCTCCGCCCCCCCCTTGTTTCTTAATTTTATCTGTATCTTTTTTATCCAAGATAAAGACCTTAGTACTTTACCTTTTGACCCTTTTTTCACTTTTTTTGTTCACTTTTAGTGTTCTACATGCAGGCTCTGTTCTTTTTTCTAATATCAGTCCCTGTAGCCTGACCTGTGGTGCCCATAGCTGTGAATTGTCATCAGGGGAGTTTTACTAGGCATGGCATGGCATAGAATTCTGGGCCCCTCTTGGACCCAAGCCAGAAAAACAAGAGAGCAGAAATTAATGGTTCCTGTTTTCAGGAAATGCACAGACTGAGGGAGGCAATAAAATCACAGATATGTTTGTTTTTAGTCGGGGTTTTCCTTTATTGTCCAGACTGGAGTCAGTGGTATGATCACAGCTCACTACAACTTTGAACTCTTGGGTTCAAATGATCCTCCTGCTTCAGCCTCCTGAGTATACTGGGACTACTACTACATAATTAGCCATTATGCCTGACTAATTTTTCAAAAAAACTTTTGTAGAGACAGACTCTTGTCATGTTGCTTAAGCTGATCTCAAACTCATGGCCTCACATGATCCTCCTGCCTTGGCCTCATAAAGTGCTGGGATTACAGGCCTAAGCAACCCTGTCCAGCCCACAGATGTTTTTAATATGGCATTATAACTGTCACAATTTACGTAATGAATAAAATACTATAAGAATGTTTATACCAGTGCCTGCCACATAAAAGGGCCCCTGGAAAAACTTTTGGAAAAATCAGTAAATGAATAGGAGTGTCTATGTGGTATAGTTACTGACAGCCTCTCTGAAGAGATAACGTTTGAGCTAATTTTTGCAGGATCTATCAAATTGGGATGGTAGGTGGGCAATGGTTTGGATAGTTTTGCTGGAAGAACAGCTTGCATGCAAGAACTAAGTTGTGAATTTAAGTGTGAATGTTATTAATTATGTGGGAGAATAGCTGAAGGTAATGGTTAGAGCCAGGTTGGGAGAGGCTATTTAATAGGCCATGGTAGGGAATTTGGACTTTGTTTTCCAAGAGATACCTGAGAGTTTCCAAGGGAAGAGTCATGGCAGAAGATGTATTCTTTTGGAGGTGAGTTTGTGGTCAGTATTAGCTTGAAGTAGCAAGAGATGGTTAGTGTGGATGTGATTAAGGTGCTATTTTATTTTTTATTTTATTTTATTTTATTTATTAATTAATGTTTTCATTAAGAAGGGAACGCATGTTTGTTGTACAAAATAAAAGAAATCCAAAAAAAGTTTTAAAAGTTAATATTCTCCAATCTCTCTTTCAGATATGTACTATAAACAGGCATTTTCCACATCTTTCTTATAAAAACAAATTACACACATGTTTACACCTACATGGAAAGACATATATAAATGTATATATATATTCTTAGGTAGGATAAGGTGCTATTTTAGAATAGAAGTCTGAGCAAGAGATGATGAAGGCTTCATCTAATGCTGTAGCAGTGAGGGAGAAAAGAACTTATATTTGATACATTTTAGGGAGGTAAACTTTTCAGTATTGTTTGCTTCAACACAGAGCCAGACTTAGATTAGTTTGCTTCATTCCGTGTACTAGGCCCAAGTTAGTAAAGCTGAGTCCTGGGTATGTTATCCCCATCCCTCTGTATCCTCTGTCACGATTCTGTTCTTATGTCTAAGGAATCCTTTGGGTGTGTCTCTAGTTTTCCAATCTTGCAGTTACTCCTTGGACCTAACTACAGATATTTAGTTTGTGTTATTGGCTTTTTGCCACAAGTGCATGGCACTCACCCTCTGGTGCCACCCATTTGGGTTCTTTGGATGCTAAAGCAAACAGAAAACAACAAAGAAACAGTCGTGTGGGGAAGATATCAAGTTCCAGTAAATGTCAATAAGTGCTTTAATTGAGGCAAGGACAGAATTCTTTGAAATCTAGGAGAAAGGGCTGCCTCATGCTCCTTAGGTCTGTTAGGTCAGAGGAAAAAATGCTTTCGCTTGGTGTTGGTGGATGAGTAGATATGTCACATGAGAGAGCAGTTTGAGGTAACTGTGGGGTGTTCAGGTGGAGATGACCAGGAGATGGCTGGAGTGATGGATTTAAAAGAGCAAGTAGGTCTTGACCTTGACTTCCCATTAGGGAAATTAACAACCAAATCATGCCTTGATCCTATTCACAGAGATTCTAATTTAATTTATTTAACATAGAGAGGCAGCTTGTTATGTTTTAAAATCAACTGTAGCCTGAGTTCACAATCACTGTAAATCAGGAGAGAGGTTTTCCTAGAGAAAATGAGGTGTAGATGATACTTGAAGTCTTAGAGAAGGATTAGTTAGGGAACAGGGACAATGAGAAGAAAATAGAACCGGGGACAAAAACCTTAGGGAACACCAACATTGTGATAGTTAGCAAGGAAGTAGCCAGCAAAGCTGTAAACATAATTCCTAACTCTTAATTGCATTCTGTTTTAGTTTAGGCTGTTAATGTATATTTTGCATAGTTTTTCCCTCTTATTACCCAGAGTGGATATCAGGTATCAGGATATACCGTAAATGTCTGGTTCATGTATCTCGTGTTGGTTGACAGACTGGTGAAACTGTTAACTGTTAACATTTACTAATTACTATTATTACTAATGTAGGAAATCATGACCTTTAATTCTTCTTATCAGCAAATACTTATTTCTACTTCCAAGTGTATTTACAAGAATTCATGAAAAAAAGAAAAGAAAAGAATTCGTGAAAGTAACAATTTCCAAAAATCCATTTTATTTTTTGAATTCAAAGTCACCTGTCATTTTTGCCATAAATTCTTTGAGGCATGAAATAGCTTGCCAGTTGTCTATTGCTCTCAGAGTTAAAGAATGGTTATCAATTTATCATGGATGATAACCTAGCTGCAAATAGTAAAGAAAGCATTCTGTCACTTCCTAATGTTTGCCTAAAGGTAGTATCTGCCATTTCTAAATTATCTGCCTCTTCTATAGTATTTGGAGGCTCAGTATCCCTAAAGCTTTTAATAGAGCACATTTCTTACTTGGAAACCTCTTAACATTTGGTAGTAGCCCAGGGAAACATTTGCTGGTCATATCTTGCTTTGTGTGATAGAACTTGTGTAAGTGAAATTTCTCAATGTAAGATTATAAATAAAATTTCTTGATGTACATTTAGCATGATAGTTTTAGAGAGATTTAATTTTTATTTCCAATTCATATTCCATTCAACTCTTACAAGTAAAGTGTGGTGGATTTCAGCTCTCCAGCTTTTTAGTTGTGTAGTTAATGATCAAAAAAGACAGGACTGTTGCAAGGAACCTTACTTTTAAAGACATACTTTTTCTCTTAAAAAGAGAGAAGTCTTCTATTACATGAGCTCTTTCAGATCAGGGGCTTGGACTTGACTGTATCTTTATTTAAAAAACAAGCAAACAACTGTGTCCATCTTACTCAATTTTGCATTTCAGGCACTGAGCACAGTGTCATAACTCAGTAGATATTTGTTGCATTGATATCAATCATTACCCCAATTATAAATTTCTTGTACAGTGGGTTATCTTAGGGATGGTAGGACATTGATTTAGCCTTTTATGTGGCTTTTATCATAGCACCATAAATAGAGGTGACTGCACAGCTACATGTGCTTGTTTTCAGTCACCAACTTAATTTCAGTCCCTGTTCTTTTATTGCTAAAGAGCTGCCCTTTGAGCTTTTGTTCAGTCCTGTTGTTTGATACATATAAGAACTGAATTTTTATTGGTTTTATTTGGCTCATTTAGTAAGAGCCTAAGTCTCAGTGGCTTGTTAAATTAATGAAGTAGGAGAATAAACATTAATGAGATTTCTTTGGGGTTTTAGTATATTTTTTAATAACTTCTTACATTTATTAACATTGGTATAGATTATTTACCTGTGTACATTTCAAAAGCCTCCAAATCCTTTCAGCTTCTGAAAGTTAGAGGAAATAAAATTCCATTCTCATTGATTGCTTCTTAGATTTTTATTCCTAAAATCTAGATGGAAAATCAGAGAGAGAAATTCTCCCATTACTACTTTGCCCCATTCATTTCTTTTTATGTTCTGTTTTGTGTTTTCTTAATGTATTTGTTTCCCCAAGCATATAATAAATATTTCTCTTGATGGAACCATATCTTACATTTCATTTTAACTGCTTCAGAGTTGTGCACTTAGTAGGAACTCCATAAATAACAGTTGACTGGTTACTTGACTGACTGATTAGTTATAGGGCTAACTGTGACAGTTAAAAGCTTTTCCCCTCAGCTCAAGGCATAGCAGTTTCTTCACAGATGCATAGCTGTCCCATAAAAATACTTCCTAGAGAGAATCCTGGTTTCTCTTGTTAGGTCATTTCATAGGTGAATGATGTTTGGTTTTCAGTTAATGATTGGAAGACAGACTGTTTCAAGGAACCTTATATTTTTCTGTATTTATTTAGGACTTCTGTTTTTGCAGTGTGAACAATTTCCTCACATGCAACCTAATCTGACTCAGCTGGTCTTTGAAGCAGCTGTCTTTACCTAGGCATTAACTGCCCAGCCTCAGTCCAGGCCTTTAACTGGAGTAGGAGCCAATTAGATGATCCTTTGTTCCTTCAGTTCCCCACCCTGCCTCAGTGCTTATATAGTAGTTAGAATGGTGACTGTTGTATGAGTAGAGATTTACTAATACCTTACCGAAAGCTATTCATATCATGTGCATGCTGTTGGGCCGGTAATGCCAAGAGATTAAATTTGTTGAGGGTTGCCCTAAGAGATGGGGCATAGGTGGGTTTGCTGAGACGAAATTCGTGTGTATTGTAATCACCCAATCCAGGTAGGTGGTTGAAGAGTGGGCCTTTTTAGGGTTGGTTTGCTTCTTACTCTGCCAATTTACTTAGGTGCTTGAGGAGCCCCTTCAGACAGTCCACAGCTTTTGAATACCTCACCTCTGATAAATTTGGAGTTCATGTTCACAGCAGAGTTGTACATTTTTATTCAAATAGGAACTTTGTTGTTGTTGAGACAGTCTCGCTCTGTTGCCCTTGGCAGAATGCAATGGCATCCTGGACTAATAGCTCACAGCAACCTTAGACTTCTGGGCTTAGGTGATCCTCCTGCCTCAGCCTCCGGAGTACCTGGGACTGCAGGCACCATGTGGACTATGCACCACTATGTCTGGCTAGGCTTTTTTATTTTTTGTGGAGATGGGGGTCTTACTCCTGAGCTCAAACAATTACTCCGCCTCTGCCTCCCTCTGTAATCTGCTAGGATTACAGACATGAGCCACTGCACCAGGCAAACTGTTTCTTCTTATTTCTATATATTACCTTTTTTGTCAGTGTAAGTGGTACCTTTTTTTTTTTTTTTTGAGTCTCATTTTGTTGCCCTCAGTAGACTGCCATGGTATCATAGCTCACAGCAACCTCAAACTTCTGGGCTCAAGCAATCCTCTCGCTTCAGCTTCCCAAGTAGCTAGGACTGTAGGCGCCTGCCACAACTCCTGGCTATTTTTAGAGATGGGGTCTCACTCTTGCTCAGGCTGTTCTTGAACCTATGAGCTCAGGCAATCTGCCCAGCTTGGCCTCCCAGAATGCTAGGATTATAGGTGTGAGGCACTGAACCTGGCCAGCACCTTTTTTTTTTTTTTTTAAACAATATTTGTTCTAAGTTTTTGTTTATAATATATAGAAACACTATGGACTTTTTACATTATTCTATAATCAGTCACTGTACTAAATCTCACTTCCAACAGTGTTTCAGCCTTTTCTTTCCCTGAATTTTGTAAGTACAGTCATATCATCTACATATATGGATAGTTTTGCCTCTTTTTGTCCAAAATAGAGTTTCACATAGCATAATGGGGAAACGCTTAGGCTCTGGAACCACTGTCGCTTGGGTTTTAAGCCTGTCTTTCCTCACTTGCTAGCTTTGTGGCTTTGGGGAAGTTCCTTAAGTTCTCTGTGCCTCAATCTCTCCCTCTTTAAAATGGGGATAATAATAGTACTACTTCACGAGATTATTGGGATTATGTGAATTAAATGGTTTTATATCAGTAAAGTGTTTGGGACAGTGTATAACATAGTAAACACCATAACAAATGTGTGGTAAATAAAAAAATAACATCTTTTATCCTTGCATTGGCTAGTATAGTACTTCTAGTCCAATATTAAAAAATGAATATAGGCTTTCTTTGTTTGGTCCAGACTTCAACACAAGTGCTTACATGTTTCACTACTTTAGTGTTTTTAGTGTTTCTAGTAAAACATTGGACAGTTATGAACTGATTTGAATTTTTGTGTTTTTCATTTATATTAAGGAACCTAGTTACCTATTGCTCTTTTGCTAAGGGTTAAAATCAGGAATAGTTTAAAAAATCTGTCCTGCCTTTTTGGTATCGACGTAATCATGTAACTTTTCTGACTTATTTCTGACATTGAACTGTCCTTGCATCACTGGAATAAATACTTTGAGCTTGTAGCTTATCCTTCATTTAGTGAACATTTTTTGAAAATTTCAGATTGATATGAGGGCATTCATGATTAGGTTACGTTGTTTGCATTTGTAAGGTAAAGTCCAAATCGTAGTTGTATCCTTCACCCACAAAGTGTGCCGTGTACCTGTGTATTGTTCTCTCTGGCTGGGGGCTTCCAAACCCTGCCCCCTTCTCCCTCCTTGAATTTATTTATTTATTTATTTATTTATTTCTGTAGTTTTTGGCCAGGGCTGGGTTTGAACCCGCCACTTCCGGTATATGGGGCTGGCACCCTACTCCTTTGAGCCCTGGGTGCCGCCTCTCCTTCCTTGAATTTAATTGAGTTTTTCTCTCAAGTGAGCGTGTAGTTGTTAATCTATTAGTTTCAATTTAGTATTGAGCACTTCCCATGCTTGTTTTTCTATTCCTGTGATACTTTACTTAGAGTGTTCTCCAAATCCATGCAGGTTGTTATGAAAGATACAAAATGTCCATCTTTTTATGGCTGAATAGTATTGCATAGTATACATAGGCCACAGTTTATTAATCCATTCAGGTGTTGAAGAGCATTTGCGTTGTTGCCACATCTTTGCACGTGTGAATTGGGCTACTGTAAAATATTCAGTGAACTTCTGAGTTTTCTTTGGTATTACTTTTTAACACTTTTGCATTAATATTCATAAGTGACATTTGATAGTAATTTTCAATTTTGAGGGTTAGGTTTTGGTGTTCCCGAGATGCTTTAAATACTTGACAACTTTCCTCTCTTTTTCTATACCCCACAAAAGTTTAAATTGTATGATCTATTCTTTTAAAATTTAAAAGAATGTCAAATTAGGACAGGAACTGAGAGATGTCATTCAGTTGTTTTAATTTTATAGACGAAGAAATAGTGGCATGTTTACAGCTGTTTAGTGGCAGCTACTTGGGGATTAGGGGTTGGGATTATACTGTGGAGGAGACAAAATAACATTGGTTGAACATTAGGTGTTTTAAAACCAGTATCATACTTCTGATGTCCTCCTTAGATGTAGGTTTTGCTTGTTTGATATCTCAAGTTAGAGGAAAAAATTCTATTGATTTTTTTTTTTTAAATAGACTATTTTTAAGAGCAGTTTTAAGTATAGAACAAAATTGAGTGGTAAGTTCAGAGAGTTCTCACATACCTCCTGGCCCTACGTGTTCACAGCCGCCCCCACTACTGACATCCCCACCAGAGTAGCACATTTGTTGCAGTTGATGAACCTACATTAACTTCATTATCCCCTGCAGTCTGTAGTTTACATTAGGGTTCACTGTTGGTGGGGTTACATGTTTAATGACATGTAGTGTCATTCAGAGTGTCATAGTCTCACTGCCTGCTAAATCCCTATGTTGAGCTTATTTATTCCACCTTCCCTCTAACCCCTGGCAACCAGTTCTCTTTTTGTCTCCATAGTTTTTTGCCTTTTCCAAGATGTCATGCATAATTGAATGTCTCTAAGTTGACAATCCAAGGGACTGTAACAAAGTAGTTAACATATGGAGGTGGTCAACATAAGGAACTAGGCTTATTGCTGTTATACTGATGATACGTACATGTGGTGCATGTCTGGTCTGAAAATTAGGTCGCAGTGTATGGAGGTGGTCAGTGTGGAGAGGTGGTCGCCTGTGGAGGCTCTCCTGCGGTTGGAATCACACTGTATGTAGTCTATTCAGATTGCTTCTTTCACTTAGTAATATACAGTGAAGGTTCCCCGATGTCTTTTCATGGCTTGATAGCTTGTTTTTAGTGCTGAATCATCTTCCATTGTCTGGACAAAATTCTATTTTGAATGGCTGAATGTCTTTCCTGAAGATATAGCTCAGTATCTTTTTCGTCTTGGAATTTTGTCCACTAACACATGTTTATTGAAAGCCAACAAAGCGTTTTGTCACTTTCTTGGGGCCCTGGGGATACAGCCATGATAAAAATGACAAGCTGCGTCTGTCCTTATGGAACCTGGCATAATTTCCAGAACCCAACAGGAACCTGCTGAATGTTTGTGGTTGAGATATGTTTGCTTGTGCATTTGGAATTGTTTTCCATAGGGAATTTCCAAACATGGTAATACACATTTGTTTACTCTAGGTGGTGGTAGAGTCATGTACACTGAGCGGATTGTGCTGTAATTAAGTCATTGATCATTGGCCTATGAATATAGTTCTCTTTATCATGAGTAAAATTTAAATTTGTTTATATTAATTGAATAGGATGCAAACATTAATTAAAATTAGAACTTTTAATACATCTTTTAAAGTAAATCTCAATAATTATAATTTCCCAAATTCTTAAGTTTGTCTTCCTTTGTTTAGTGATTGAAGCATTTTTTTTTTCAAGATGGAGCAATCCTTTATTTTTACATACTTTGATAAAGAAGTTTTCAGTAAACAATCTTTCCAGTGGAGAATGAAAATCAGCCTCCAGCCATCAGCTGCTGCTCTCTGTTCAGGGTCTAGGCTCCTCCTGGCCCAAGAGGTGGGGTGGAGGGGTATATTTCCCTTCCTTTATTAGCTTATCCTGCTGTTTCTGGATGGCTTTCAAGCGTTGAATTGTTTTCACCCGAGTTATACATTCTGTGAAATCATGAAATTCTATCTTGCACTCTTTCTGTGCCCGGATAGTACCAATTCCATGTGCACATTCTATCCATCCTTTTTCAAAAGCGTGGCATCGAGCAGGATTCCTGTAGGGTTGTTCAGCACTTTGGATCGTCAACCTGCGATCTAAATTAAGGCCCAGCCTTTTCTGTATATCAAAGAGAGGCATGGCTGAATGTGCAACAATAAAAAAATGGGTAATTAAATTCTGGTATCCTTGGGAAGTGGAGGCAGGAGAATCGCGTAAGTGCAGGAGTTTGAGGTTGCTGTGAGCTGTGACGCCACCGCACTCTACCCATGGTGACAGCTTGAGGCTCTGACACACTCACGATGCAGCGCCCTTGTCTGTTCTTATTTGGCTGCAGCTTTGAGATGACCAGTTTGCGACGCAGACACCTGCCGCAAAGGACGCCTGCAGTATGATGTTTGCTGAAGCATTTTTTTTTTTTTTTTAAGACAGAGTCTCACTATGTTGCCCTGGGTAGAGTGCCGTGGCATCCCAGCTCACAGCAACCTCAAACTCTTGAGCTTAAGTGATTCTCTTGCTTCAGCCTCCCAAGTAGCTGGGACTATAGGCATTTGCCCCAAGGCTCGGCATTTTTTTGTTGTAGTTGTTGTTTAGCTGGCCTGGACTGGGTTCGAACCTGCCAGCGTCCGTGTATGTGGTCAGTGTTGTAACTACTGTACTATGGGTGCCGAGCCAGTGATGAAGCATTTATTGAGATTCAGCTACATGCTCGCCATATGATAGTGTTGAGGATTCAGGGTTGAATATGTCAACATATATGTTAACCTTTTGTCCTTGAGATGTCACAATTTACTGAGGGAGACATGAAAAGAGATTCTTAATGTGTAGTGAAATGCATGTGCCTTAAGTGTACCATTTAATGAGTTTCAACAAATGCACACATTTATGTAACCAAAATCCCTGTCAAGTTGTAGCTCATTGCTATCTTGAGATGGTTATTTTCAAGGGCCACATGGAGGCTAACTAAGCAGAGGTAGCAAGTTGAAGGAAGAATGGAGATAATCAAACCAAGCATTTCCTGAGAAAGTGGCCTGATTTCTGGAGTTATTTCAGTTGAAATTTAGCCTTTGGAAATCCTGGATGTACTTTAGTTTTGTCCATGATATTTTACATGACCGGTTTAGGTTGTTTTCTGCCACTGTAGTCAAAACAGTACACCAGTGCTAGAATATCCATCCTTTACTTTCCAAGATGACGGACTTGGCTCTGTATTCTTAATAACATAACTTAAAAACAGACAAAACAAAAAGTAACTTCCAAACCTAATAGCAACAGGTTATAAAATCACAAGATTAAATGTTTCAAAGCTGGGAAACATAGCTTATCAGAGCAGCTAACTTCATTAAGCACTTAACTCTGTGTGGCACTGTGCTCCTCTGAGTTCATCGTCTCTTAGTAGGGCAGCCCTAAGCAGTAGGGTTAGTGTTGCCTTCATTGAGGACACTGATGTTCAAAGAAATAATAGTTCTTGCATAAAGGTATAGCTAGAGAAGTCAGATTTTGAAACCCAGGTCTCCCCTGTTTCCAAACAGGTCTCTGCCTAACCATGCTTCTTAGAAAAAGATGTTTTAAGTTACAGAGCAAAACATCATGAAATAAATGGGGGTTTGAACTTATTTTATTCTAGTTGTAGAAATAAATGAAGACCATTCAAATGAGAACAACTAAAAGCTACTTATTCTGATCTTGTTATAAATAGCAAAGCAGTCAGCCACCATCAGTTACATTTGGTAGAGACGCAAAGAAAAGAAAGAGACAGCTTTATAGTGGAAAAAAGTGGGGGCTTCAGGTATGCCCTAATTCAGCGGTTCTCAACCTGTGGGTCACGACCACTTTGGACTGTATTAAAGGTTTGTGGCATTAGAAAGGTTGAGAACCACTGCCCTAACTAGAGATTGCTTCTGTGGGGATCTGTAGGTGGGCCAAGTAGAAGCATGTATGCTATATGACTACTTAAGGGTGAATTTTTGGCTTTCTCTGGTTGGTCCTAAATTGGAAGCTGGAGCAGACATTAGGAAACTGTCAGTTATTAATCAAATCCTGAATATTTTATGCTGATTCTGTTTTTTAAGACTTAGGGTCTTGCTGTGAGTATCGTGGTTATTCATAGATGAGATGTAGCTCACTTTTGGCCTCAAGCAATCCTCCCACCTCAGCTTCCTGAGTAGCTGGGACTACAGGCTGAGGCCACCACACCCAAATTTGTCCTGATTCTTGTGGTGGTTATTGTTTGACTTCCTGGACTGGTTGTCAGAGATAGAATCTGACTTCCTGGACTATAGATAACAGGATGGCTGCCTGGGCTTGTAGGTGCAGGTTGTGGGTCATAGTTATGTTTTTATATATGGTCTGGCCACTGACCATATATAAAACCATTTGTTTATTCAATTTCTCTTATTAGATGTGTTGGGAATGAGTAATTTTTGTGAAAAGATTTATTGCATCATATGTATCCAAAGTTCAAAAGTTGACTTTTGGAAAGGGAAGAGAAGAGGAACATCGTGGAACATCTATTTATCCCAGTATCTGTGCATTCTTTCTCAAAGTGTGGTCTCAGGAACAGCAGTTTCTACGTATGTAACTTGTTACCAATACACCTCCTCAGGCCTCACCCTAGACCCACTGAATCAGAAACTCTTTACGTGGGGCCCGGCAATTGATGCTTTAACAAAGCCTACAGTGACTCTGACGAATGCTATAGTAGAGAACCCCTGCTTTATATCAAGGAACCTAATAACTGCAACTCATGTTAGCCTATATCCCTACTTTATAGGTAAGAAAAGTGAAGTTCAGAGTGGCAACTTGCTCTGGTAGGTACAGGAAGTTATAGATGCAGGATTGGAACCCATGCTCATCTGCCTAAAAACCATGCTGCGGCGAATTTTATGTTATATGAAATTAACCTCAGTATAAACCAACCAACAAAACAATAGTGGTGCTTAAAAAGGGTAGTGTGATGGCAAAGTTCTACCTTACAGAAGCGTGTTTTCTAATAAGTAGAGATGAATGATAGAAAATTACCATTTTATAATTCTTAGTGTGATGATAGATTCAGACACGGATCATGAATAGATGCAGAATATTGAGTGAAAGCTTGTTGGGGACCAGGATCTATGCGCAGGAGACATTACCTTTGCAATGGAGTCATTACCAGTTAATCAACTGATTCAGACTTTCTCCACCTCTACTATGATATAATATGGAGTATGCATCAGCCATAAAATATTCTTTCAAAAATATTTAACTTGAATCTAATCAAACCTGTACTGAACTTTGAGGATGCCATTGTCATAAAAAATAAAAGTGGGTATGTTTGTGTGTGTGATTGTTCCCTAGACAAAGGGAAACTAGACAAACACAATTACCAATTGTGAACTTAGGTCAGATCCAGGTTGAAGGGGGAAGTTATAACAAGCATTCTTTCTCCAGTTGGAGAAATTTGAACATAGGGTGCTTATTGTATGATATTATGTCGTGATCCTATCAGAGATTATATTATACTTAGGAGTCACATACTGAAGTTTTTAGGGATGTGTTATGATGTTTGCAACTTTCAAATGGATTAACGAACATAAATATGTAGTGTATGTAGAGGGATGAAGCAGACATGGAAAACTGTTTAACAAATGGTGAGTCTGGGGAGAGGGTATGTAAGTGATTATTGTATTTTTCTCACCTTTTTTATTTGAAAAAAATGAGAGGAAAACAATCTTCTCATAAGCTGAAAGTAAAACAGTAGAGCTCAATAAGCCAAGTGATGATTCCATGGCAATTAATTCCCCAGAGGGAAAGAGGCTGTCTCTAAGTGGGAAAGGGTGTTGACCGAAGAATGGACAAAGCGTGGAGCTCACCTGTCCACTGTGATTTATGATGTGTTGTGTGTCCAGCCAGCTCTCCTTATGTGGGTACTTCTGTAGACTAGAAGGTCGAAAAATAAATATCGGAAAGACAATCATCTCATGTATTGAGAAAATCAATCTTAAAAGACAAGTGAGACAACTTCAGGTATGTGGCCTCTGTGTCAGTGTCTTTGTCTTTCATATTTGTGAGAGAAACTTCTGGAAATTTTGTTTCAAATATCAAATATTTCTTAGTATTTTTATCTTGTCATAAGCTTGAAATTTTCCTCTTTTATAGCCAAGAATTCATTTTTCTGTCTTGAAGCAATTATTTGTGTTACATATTGATTTTAGAAGCATTTTTTTCTCATAGTACATTTTGTTACAAAACATTAAGAAAGTTAGTAGGACCATAAAAGTGTAGTGACCCTCTCCTATTTGTTTAATCACCTACCTCCCGATTTCTCAGAAAAAGGGAAGCATTATAGATTACCATATAATTAAATCTAGTTACCAAAGGAAATGTTATAATGCTAATGCATTTAATATTTTAATAAGATCTTCATTTATAGTTTTGGTATTGCTGCTTGAAAAGCTATATAGCTTAAAACACAAAACTTGCTCTAAGTTGTGATGTGTTGAAATTAACGAGGATGCCATTTCCAAATGACCATGTTTACTGCAGTAAATAGAAAACTTTTAATAATACATTGTCATTAGATGCCTCAATTTACAGAGGTTAATAAGAGTCTCATAGGGTACCTATCTAAGTCACAGATAAGTTTTAGTTGATTTTAAACATAAAACTTCTCATAGAAATCCTGTTGCAAGGTAAGAGCTACCTTGAATGCAAGTTACCAAAACAGCACCTCTAGAATCTCTGATGTGAAGGTTCCGTTTACTAAAGATGAGTATGTTTTCTTTCCCAGATGACAAACAATTGATTTCTAACACTCTTTGAAAGATTATGTTGTTTATATACAGTGAATTATTACTACTTTTCTTACTAGATAAGTAGAATTTTTTCTAGAGTTCTCTTTAAGACAAATGAGGTGACGTTATTTTTTGGAGGTAGCAATGTCATCCCTTGATCCCCTGCTCACTTGCTGTTTGCTACTTGTAGCGATATATTGTGATATATTGTGTTTTGTACTTTGACCAGCAGTAAAATGAGCCCTGATTGTGGGGGCTCTGCTCCCATAAAAGCCCTGGGAGAGGATGCAGTTTCAATATTTGGTCTTTATTTTTGGAGGTAGCTGATATATTTGTAGTACATTCCAGGTCTTCTGACAGACCTTAGTATGTGGGAAGGTAGGGACTAGAAAACAACCAGTTCTAGTAGTTTTAAAAGGATGAGATGAAAGTAACTGCTTCTTGAAGGGTGTAGGCTTGGTCTTCTGTGTCTAGGGGCAGTTGGAGACCATTTTCATGTGGGGCTGTAGGCTCTGGGCAGTTTCACAGCTTGCTCAGGAGGGCTTTGGTGAGTGAGGGTCCTTTGACCCAAACTTGGGAGTGGGTGGGGTCAGTTGGGGCTAATTAGGTCCTTTGTGTCTTTGTCTTTGGAAGAGAGAAGGAGGAGGAACAGGGAGGGAGGAAGGAGGAGGAGGGGAAAGGGTTCAAAGGCCCCCAACACTTGTAATCTTGAATTAATTTATCTGTGGGAAAATCATTGGTTATGCATTCATATGGTTTTCAGTCTTAAGATATCTAGTAATGCCTTACTTTTTATGAGTTTATTAATTTCGTCATTTCTAGCCTTTTTTTTTTGGATGTCCACTCAAAGGCAAGCTGCAGGCCCCTTTCAGAAGTGAGAATGTTTGTAGAATTAAGTCTAGGTCATTCAGGCAAATTAAGTTCTTATCTATACTAAGCTCTCTCAGACAAATGGCTGGAAGTCCCCTCCATACTTTCACAAATTAAATTCCTAATCTCTTGGTTTGCAAAAAACTGTCTTAACAGCTGTAGGGGTTTTCTTTCTCAGCCTTCTTGAGTTCATTTTCTTTGTTGTTAACTGTACTGTATGCTATTAGACTCTGAGCACCTTAAACGCAATTTGAAATTCAGATAAAGATTTGAGAGTAGGCTTTAAAAAACAGCAGAATTTTATTAGTACTGTTTATTCCTTGGTCTGTGTAAGAGGGAAAGTTCTGATATTCTGCCCTGAATTGTACTCTGATTGAGGTTACATTCATGGAAGGCAGTTTCAGGGACTTCGGACAGGCCCGTAATTGATAATAGTATGTCTCCGTTTTGTCTGAGTTGGCTTCATGCCCCTCACAACCCTCTTCTTACTCACAGCCTTCACTGCTGGCAAAAAGGGGCGTGCTTTAAACCCCTCAGGGTAAGTTATCCCTCCTAATGCTGTGAGCCCGCCTCTCTGTTAGCGTTTATTAAATGTTTTCTGTGTGCTAGGTTTTGTGCTAAGTGCCTTGTGTTAATTTCATCTAACCCTCACGACAATTCAGTGAAGTACAGATATTTATAACATCACTGCCATTACTAGCATCATTGTCACTTCTGTTTTGAAATGAGGAAACTAAGCCCTAAAGAGATTTATTCAAAGTCATATGGAGATAAGGAAATGTATTCAAAGTCACATGGTTAGTAAGTGGTAGAGCTGGGATCCAAATCTCAGACTTTTTGATTCCAGAATCCAAGCTCTGCACCCTTAGTTTGAACTCACATATCCAAGAGTCTTTGCCATGTTGTCTTGTTTGTACCTTGATTCTGCTTCTGTGTTTAGAGCATTATGATTGACACTGTTTTGTGTGCCTGGCTTTTAATTTTGAATTAAGCTCTCTGGAGCTGTTTTTTACATTAGTTGTCTTCAAAGTGGTGTGTGTGTGTGTGTGTGTGTGTGTGTGTGTGTATGTATTTGGGAATTTATGGAGACTTTCCAGGAATTTTGCAATAACAGTTTTAATGGTATTTAGATGCTCAGTGTCTGTGTTTGCTCATTCCTAATTGCCTGAGAGCACCTGTGATAGGCTGACTCTCCTTTCTTAACCTCTCATTCCCAAACTGCTTTTCTCTCACTTGACAAGGACAGCCAGTCATGCTTCCACACAGCATGACTCTTTTCTTTCTTTTTTATTGTTGGGGGTTCATTGAGGATATAAGATACCAGGTTACACTGATTGCATTTTGTAAGTAAAGTCCCTCTTATAATTGTGTCTTGCCCCCAAAAGGTACGTCATACACTGCTTTCTTTTTTGTTTTTGAGGCAGTTTCTGTCACACTGCTTTCTTTTTTGTTTTTGAGACAGTTTCTGTCACCCTGGGTAGAGTGTCCTGGCATTATAGCTCACTGCAGCCTCAAACTCTTGGGCTCAAGTGATACTGTTACCTCAGCCTTACATGTAGTTGGGATTGTAGGCGCCTTTTTAGTAAAGACAGGGTCTCACTCTTGCTTAGCCTGGTCTAAAACTCCTGAGCTCAGGCAGTCCACCTGTCTTGGCCTCCCAGAGTGCTAGGGTTACAAGTTCCATCACTCTTAAAACAGTTGATTGCCTCTGGGAGTGAAAAAAATCTCTGGTTCACCCAATAAAGGGTCCATTTAAGAATTCTTAGCTTCTGGGTGAGAATTTGAAAATACCAGAGTAAGGACCACTTTGGTGAAAATCATAGATGTTTCTCATCCAGGTAACAAACTCATGGCAGGACTCCAACTTAACCTCTTTTAGAATTGACTATTAATGGATTGTTGTCTGCCTGTGATGGTGGTGAGGATTGAAGAGGAATTTATAGGAAAGGAAGGTTAGCACTTTTATTTGAGTTGAAAAGTGAACTTCTTTTTTTTTGAGACAGAGTCTCATTATGGTGCCCTCAGTAGAGTGCTGTGGTGTCACAGCTCACAGCAACCTCGAACTCTTGGGCTTACGCGATTCTTTTGCCTCAGCCTCCCAAATAGCTGGGACTACAGGTGCCCACCACAACGCCCGGCTATTTTTTGGTTGCAGTTGTCATTGTTGTTTTAGGTGGCCCAGGCCGCGTTCGAACCTGCCAGTCTTGGTGTATATGGCTGTGTCCTGAGCTACACTTTTCTCACAGTAAGTTTTGATTTATTTTTTCTTCTTTTATTATGTATTTATTTTTGCCCCGCCCATATCCTGAGTTGATGTATTGATTTGACAGTGAGGGATGGTTTAGGAATAGTTTGGTGGACATATTTTATTGAGTAAATGAATGAAATCCATAGTTTGTAGGGTTGCAATGATAATATATACTATACTGGAAATTATATCCATGCTCCCATTAAATTTAGGAGAAAAATTATTTAAGTGATCAACTTACAAATGTAAAAAGAGTACACGATTTTTCAAAATTTTTTTTTTTTTGTAGAGACAGAGTCTCACTTTATGGCCCTCGGTAGAGTGCCGTGGCCTCACACAGCTCATAGCAACCTCCAACTCCTGAGCTTAAGCGATTCTCTTGCCTCAGCCTCCCGACTAGCTGGGATTACAGGCGCCCGCCACAACGCCCGGCTATTTTTTGGTTGCAGTTTGGCCAGGGCTGGGTTTGAACCTGCCACCCTCGGTATATGGGGCCGGCGCCCTACCGACTGAGCCACAGGCGCCGCCTGATTTTTCAAAATTTTTTAGGAAGCATGCGAGTGGAAAAATTGTTGTGAATTTTCTGTTTGTATCTTGTGTATCATCACACCAGACCAACCCTCCCTTGCCTAACACTGGATAGAACCCCTGTTTGTCTGGGAAAAGAGTTAGGGCTTATTTCTCCCAAGTATTTTAAAATTCGGTCATCTACCTGAACCACTCATAATTGTTGAGTGACTTTCCTTAGAGGCTGCCTCTTAATGTTACGTGTGTATTGATTCTGTGGGAGACTGTTGCATTTTAAGAGGTTATGTTCTAGGGCTTCCTAAATACATTGAGATTTAGCTAATTTATATACTATTTTAAATTGTACACAAACTTTATGGCTACCCTGAATTACTATCTGACTACATATTATGTTCCATTAGAGAAATTGGTGAATATTATATTGTACTTGGAGAAATGTCCAATTTGAGGATCAAACTCAAAGGTATTAAAAAGAGTTTAATACCTATTGTGATCTTATTTTTGGTGAAGCCAGTGTCACTGATTGGCAAGAGCAAAAGGGGAAGTTGAACAAAATTTCTTAAGCCAGTGCGGCGCCTGTGGCTCAAGGAGTAGGGCACCGGTCCCATATGCTGGATGTGGCGTGTTCAAACCCAGCCCTGGCCAAAAACCACACACACACAAAAAATTTTTTCTTAAGCCAAGATATGTGTAGGTAAATCATAACGTTACTTAATGCAAAAAATAAGTGAAAAAAGAAAACGACCACAGAGGAGTATAAAAAATCCAAAGTAGAGCTACCGCATTTGTATATTTGAATAAGAAAAATTTAAATATGGGATAGTGTAAAGTCTGAAGTTAGAATCTAGAATACTTTGTGTGGGAAGTTGGTAGGTAAGAATCCTATACATTCCTGCCTGCGTTAATCTCCCAGGATCATCCGTCCATTCCCTTTTTGCTCTTCTTCATTTCACAAAATATCAAATATAGTGAGAAGGAAGTGAATAAAAAGACTGACAGTAGTATTAGCCAGCATGTGTTTATTATGTGCCATAGTGAGCATTCTCTGCATACTAACTCATGTAGTCCTCACTAGCATCCTATGAATTATTTCTCCAATTTTGTTTTGCAGATTTTTTTTTTGAGACAGAGTCTCATTTTGTTGCCCTCTGTAGAGTGCAGTGGTATCACAGCTCCTGGCAACCTCAAACTCTTGGACTCAGGTGATCTTATCTCAGCCTTTCAAGTAGCTGGCACTACAGGTGCCTGTAGTTTCTAGAGACTGGCTCTCACTGTTGCTCAGGCGGGTCTCGAACTCCTGAGCTCAAGTTGTCAATCAGCAGGTCTGGGCCTCCCAGACTGCAAGGATTACAGGCATCAGCCACCATGCCCGGCCCTGTTTCATTGATGAAAGACAAGTGAGAGTGGATTGGAAACTCAGCTTTCATTCATTCTTAGGTGACAGTACAAGTTTTATAATGCATTTGACCTTCTCTGGGTGGTATTATAGCACACAGTGGTTAAGATTATGGGCTTTAGAGCCAGGCTGTCTGCACTTACATCCTGGCTCTGACTAATTAGCTGTGCAAATTAACGGGCAATTTGCCTTAATTTGCTCATCTGCACAAAGAGGATAATAATAAAAATATATCTTATATGATTGTTGTGAACATGAAGTACATTTATGTGTGCAACATGTTTAGGCGGTACTTTGCCAAAATGAATACCCAATGAAGGTTTATTATTATTATTTAAATGACTATATCAACACTTTCACCATAGCACAGTTAATTGTCTTGAATGTCAGACTTTACGTGTTTAGATGGGAAGGCTTTAGAAAAGTATATTCTGTAGGATTTTAAAGTTATTAGACCCGGCTTGGTGCCTGTAGCACAGTGGTTATGGTGCTGGCCACATACACCAGGTGGGTTTGAACCCAGCCTGGGCCAGCTGAACAACAATGACAACTGCAACCAAAAAATAGCCGGGCATTGTGGCGGGTGCCTGTAGTCACAGCTACTTAGGAGGCTGAGGTAAGAGAATTGCTTAAACCCAAGAGTTAGAGGTTGCTGTGAGCTGTGATGCCAATGAACTCTACCGACAGAGTGAGACCGTCTCAAAAAAAAAAAAAAAAAAAGTTATTAGAGCCTAAAATGTCAGTGTTCTTAATTTATGAAAAGATGAGAGGCCATTCTTTGTTCTTGTTTTAGTGACTTTGTTCAGCCACTAGAATGCTTTGTGATTTGTTGATTTGAAAATTCCATTGTTGTCAGAAAAGGATAACCTGGCCAGTTCTTAAATAGAAGTCATCATTAGAAGATAATATCAGTTTTCTTGTTTTAAATTAGCCTCCATTTGCTCATCAGTGTAGTGAATGATGGTTCTTTTCTCTCAGGGTTCTTGTGAGTAGTGTGGGATAACTTGGAACTACTGTAAATTTTGCAACATTGTTACAAGCCATGTCTTTACCCTGTTGGTGAAGTGACCTTTGAGACAAAGGTATTTTGGTACTTTAAGTACACTGACTTGAATGAGGTCTAAGAATCACCTTAGAATGAGTTTTACCTGCCATAATTACTCTTTAGAGATCTTCCTGTAAGCTTCCTAGTCAGCTCTTTCAAACTCTAGGATAAAAAGTTTTCTCCAGAGCTGTCTGGAATGTGCATGTGGTTATGAATGGCAGGCCAAGTGGAGAGACACAAAACAGAGATTACGGGTTACCTATAATTTGCTTCTGCCTAATGTGGTCTGATCTGAAGACCATATTGCTCCGCATGAACAGGTGTGTGTAATTCCCAAGGGCCTTAAACCAAGCAATAGGCATATATAGTTTTACAACACATGGTACTGTGGGTATTATTCCATTCACGAAGGGAGGAGTTTGTTCTCTCTTAGGAAAATACAAAGGAAGGGCTACACCACATATTCAGAAAGATGGTCACAGATGAGAAAGCTCCAATGCTATAATTACGAAAGGGATTTATGAACTTTTAACTTTTTATGAAAGTTCAACAATGCTGGTGTGGATTGTTTTAATTGTCCTCTGATATAGTTGTCAAACATCAGGCTTTCCTTTTTAGTCACATCAAAGTTAAGACTTTCAACTTTATATATGTTTGTGTACTTCTTTCAATTTAGTTTTTGTACCCCCCAAATATTTTTTTTTTCACAGACATGTACTCACAGATTTGGGGAGGGAGTTCTTACAGCACTAGTTTCTACCTGAAAAGACTTCTATAAGTTTGACTTAACAATAAAGAAATACTATCATGATTATTTACTCTGTGATCCTTCATATCATTAAATATTAACACTTAGTTTGCTCCTCAGTAATATGGGCGTGATGGGGTCTTCCTCTTCCTCACAAGTTTTTGTGAGGATGAAGTAACTTATGCAAAGTGCTAATATAGTGCTTGGCAAATGATAAGTACTCAATTTGTGGTAGATGTCTTTTACTATTGCTAATTTTTAAAAATATTTAGTGACATGGGGCAAATCATATTGAGTGATAAAAGCAAATTACAAAATGGTCTTGAAAAATAAAGTTGTACATTTACTCTTTGTGTGTATTGATTTAAAAGTGTCTTTTCTGGGTGATTGGATTTTCTTGTTTTTATTTCTCATGTATAATAAGTCCTCACTTAACACTGTTAATAGGTTCTTAGAAACTGCAACTTTAAGTAACGCGACCTATAACAAAACCACTTTCACCATAGGCTAACTGATATAAACAAGAGTTAAGTTCCTATGGCATATTTTTGGTCACAAAAACATGACCAAGCCTGTAAGGAAAGATCTAGAACACTTCTAATATTAAACATTGAAATACTTGTGAGCTACACATTCATTTGAGAAAGATTAATCAAAACAGGTAAGATAACTGTTTACCTGAGTTTTGATGAATGAGTGAGTGACAGTGGTCTTAGTGGTGGTGGATTAAATCAGGAATAAATGTTTGCAAAGTAGGAAAGTTTGGAAAAATACCTTTTATCACCACAAAGTTCAAAAACAAACAATAGCAAACATGGCCGCTCTCTCAGCACTTTCCTACCACATCATTCACTGTTCTGTCTTCTATGATTATAGTACACTTTATGAATTTTTATTTTACAATAATTTGTATTCATTCATTCATTTCCATCTCGCTTAATTCGGTTCAGAAGCCTATCCTAGCAGCTGAGGACCCCCCGCTGGACAGGACACTTATACACCCACACGTGGTCACACTGGGTGGGACCATGGAGACATGCCAGTTAACCTAAGAGGCAATCCTTGAGGTGGGGCAGGAAACTAGAGTACTTGGATAAAACCCACGCAGATGAGAGCGCATTTCAACTCCACATAGACAGTAGCCCCTGGCTTGGAATCGATTTTATTTTCGTCATCAATGTTATAACAAAATGATGTTGTATGAGAGGTCATTATTTGACTACCGGCTGTATTCTCTTTGGATTGTAAGAAGATAAAATCCTGGCTGAGTCCCATGGTGAGAAAATTTCTCTCCAAATTTAATGTAATAAACAGAGTGGTATCATTTATGTTAAGATATTTCAAATTTTAGAATACATTAATATAATATAGCCACTTTATTTTCAGCATTTGTTAGAGTGTCTTTAATAAAATACAAACTTGTCTTAGTATTAACAGAGGAAAACTGCATTGTCACCGAAATAATTTTAAAAGTGTGTGGCGAGATTAAGCTTAAAGTAAAAATCACCTTTTTCATTTCACTTCCCTAGTAAGAAATGGTAGTTGTATACTCTGAGAGTAGAGGAATAATCAGTGTACTGGAAGCATTGAGTAGCTTGATTTCTGAAGTAGATTACATATATCTGTGTTTCAGTTAATGCTTTCTTTTTTTTTTTTTTTTTTTTCTTGTAGAGACAGAGTCTCACTGTACCGCCCTCGGGTAGAGTGCCGTGGCGACACACGGCTCACAGCAACATCTAACTCTTGGGCTTACGCGATTCTCTTGCCTCAGCCTCCCGAGCAGCTGGGACTACAGGCGCCCGCCACAACGCCCGGCTATTTTTTGGTTGCAGTTTGGCCGGGGCTGGACTTGAACCTGCAACCCTCGGCATATGGGGCCGGCGCCTTACCAACTGAGCCACAGGCGCCGCCCAGTTAATGCTTTCTTAAGAGACAGATAATTTGGGTGGAATGAAGTTTCTGCTTGGGTTATCATACATTCCAAATTAGTAGAACTGCAGAAAATGAAATCTTCTTCCTAAACCTGGGACATACTTGACCTGTGACTTTATATACTGACCCATGCCTGGCTATTTATCTTTATTGGCAAGGTGTGGTTGGTGATAAGGACATTGGCCTCGCGGCCAGGGAGCTCTAGGCTACCTCTAGTTCTTGCCTGTGTAACCAGACAACACCAATAATCCAGGTTTTTTTTCTTTAAGTCATTTTTAATTGTGGTAAAATACACATAACATCTTAACTTTTTTAAAGCACATATATAGTTCAGTGACCTAAGTACATTCATATTGTTGTGCAACTATCACCACCTTCTATCTCCAAAATTCTTCTCATCTTTCAAATCTGAAATTCTATACCAATTAAACAGTCGTTCCCTTTTGCCTCACTTTCTGTTTCTATGATTTCGACTATGGGTACCTCATATAGTATTTATCCTTTCGCGACTGGCTTGTTTCACTTGGTATAGTGTCCTCGAGGTTAATCTGTGTTGTCAGAATTTCTTTCCTTTTTAAGGCTGAATAATATCCGATGGCAGACTGTACACACAACATTTTGTTCTAGTCATTCGTCTGTTAATGGACACTGGTTGTTGCTTCCACTTTTTGTTTATTGTGAATAAATGCAGCTGTGAACATGAGTGTACCAGTGTCTGTTTGAGACACTGCTTTTACTCCCTTTGGGAACATACCCAGAAATCAAATTGCTTGTCATATAGTGATTCTATTTTTATTTTTTTCAAGAACTGCCATACTGTTTTCCAAGGTGGCCTCACCATTTTGCCTTCCTATTAACAGCGCACAAGGGTTCCAATTTTTCCACATCTTCATTATCTCTTGTTACTTTTTTTAGTACACTCTAAAAAAGTGTGATGATGTGTGATGATCAGTTAAGTTTGTGTTTTCACATTTTTCTTGAATGCTTTGAATAACCTAGACCAGTGTTTCCTAAACTGGACCACATGATTTACCTGGAGTATAATTTTGTGCCCCAGATCTGTTAAATTGGAATCTCTCAGGTAGGATCCTGAAAATCCATATATTTGACAAATACCATGAAGTGATTCTTATAATCAGAAAAATTTGAGAAATACTAATTAGAGTTTTCCTTTTTCATTCAGATAGATTTTATAAACTCTATATTCTCCCTCTTGGAAATTCACAATAAATATTAGCTTGTTAAAGGACATGTAAAAGTTTCCACAAGAAAAGCTTTTTGACTGTTTAATCTAGCGTTTTCTAACTTAACCATAAACATTTTTTTTGGTAGCATATCACATAACTTCTTATTTGTACTATTATTCCTCAAAACATAATTTGGTAAATACTGATTTGGACAAATGTTTCTCAGCTCTCATACCATGAGAAATTTTTTTTTTTTTTGCAGTTTTTGGTCAGGGCTGGGTTTGAACCTGCCACCTCCGGCATATGGGGCTGGCGCCATACCCCTTTGAGCCACAGGTGTCACCCTCCATGAGAAAATTTTGCCAATAAAAGGTCTTACTAGATGTAGTGATTTACAACCATCTTCAGCCTATTGAGGCTTTAAATATCAACTAATTCTCTGTGTAAAAAAGGTCTTTTGTTTTTTTATGTGCAAACTATAGCCTTGTCTGCTTACAATTTGTGGAAGGTATTCATTTTTTGTGGTTTCTCTACATCATTTTAATTATTTTGGTTTTAAATCTGTAGATTTACTCATTGTAGTTATTTGAGATTAACGAAATATAGGACGATTTTAAAGTATGAGGGAGAAATTTGTTTATTGTGACTATAGTAGTAACGGTGAGTTAGGTGTTCAGAATGTTCTGTGAATAACAAAAATGAAGCACAGCTTAATGTCTGCAAAACAAAAATTGCTAGGTGTTACCTAGAGTTACATTGATAGGAACATTTGTGAACAAGTTTTCATGTGGACATATACAGTAGAACTGCTGTAAGTTGACCACCCATGGGACTGTAACAAGCTGGTCAACGTAGTGACGTGGTCAACATGAGGATCTAGGCCTACCACACTGATGCGTGCACGTGGTGCATGTCTGATCTATGAAAATTAGGTCAACTTAAGGAGGTGGTTAACTATGAAGGTTCTACTATGGTATGTTATTTCTTTTGGATGTATGAGGTCATATAATTAAGTTTGTGAACTCCTAGAAAAAGTGCTGCAGATCTCATTGCTCAATATCACTGTGGTCGCCTTTGAGGTGTTCCCCTTGGGAAGTTATGCACTGATGCCAACACCTAGTCCAACCTTCAAAGCAATTTTGGAACTCTTTCTGGAATGGTCATCAGAGCTGTCATCCCATGAGGTCGAGACAATTAAGTTCATGAACTTATCCTAGACAAAGCGCTATGTAACTCATTGCTGAATATCACTAGGGTCATTTTCCAAGTATTCCCCTTGGCAACCTGGTGACTGTGTATCTTTCTGTGACCCAGCTACACTTCTGTGTATAGGAAGGGAATAAGAATTATTTTAGATTACTCATTAATTTAATAACACTGGATCTAGTGATAGTCCTTTCCTTTTGCCAAAACAACTTTATTAAAACATTTACACAGCATGAAATTCACCCCTGCCCCTGTAAAGGGACCAGGACTCGCTCTGTCACAATCGTACCTCACTGCAGCCTTGAACTTGCAGGCTCATGCGATCCTCCAGCCTCAGCCTCCCAAATAGCTGGGATTATAGACATGAGCCACTGTGCCTGGTGAAGTACAATTTAATGATTGTGAGAGGAGAGAGAAGCAAAGGCTCACTCAGGAAAGAATCATACCCCATTCTATAATACTTTGATGGATACCAAAAGTCATAATTGTTGGTGCGTTTATGAGCATTTGTCTGAGGAGGCAAAAAGTGCTTCTTCTAAAAAATGTGCCACATAATTTGTGTCCTGGGGATTTCTTAACTGATTCCAAAGATATAGGACAGGCTTCTAGGCTTTCACATAAAGGAAAGTGCATGGGAACTCTAATTATTGGCCTCTGCAGTCGGCCCTTTGTTTCATGGGTTCTGCATCTGAGGGTGCATCCAACCTTTGATGGAAAATATTGAGGAACCTCCCTCCAAATAACAATATGATAATAAAAAATAAAAATATAAACAATAAACACTATAGTATAAAAAATGTTTATTACATATTTGTATCATTCATGATAAGTAATCTGGAGGTGATGTAAACTATCTGAGAAGATGTGCGTCGGTCATGTGCAAGTACTGTGCCGTTTTGTGTAGAGATTTGAGCGCCCATGGAGAGCTCTTGGTATCCGTGGGGGTGGGGGTTGTCCTGAAACCAATCCCTTGAGGATATCAAGGGAGGGGTGAGTGTATCAGGAAAGTAATTTCTCTGGGCCTGAGTTAACTTCATTCTTCAGAGTCTTACTCCAGCTGTTTTCATCATTCACCCATAAACTTGTGCTTATAAAGTTCTCTTGATGGTTGAAAATTCATTTACTAAATAAAGTTTTATAGTAGAAATCTGATCATATGATATATTTTCAGGAAGAAAGATATAAATAAATAGGAGACTACTGACTGTATTTCCTGTTTTGACATCATTTATATTTTGGCAAAAGGGAGTTGGAGCTCTTACAAGAAAATTCCCTTTGAACATTCTCCAGGATCAGTTTACTCTCATTGCTAGTTAAAAAGGTTTTCTTTTTTCAAACTTAACATACACCTCCTTTTTTTGCATAACAGATGGGAAAGATCAATGAGCTGCTATAGAGAATTACAGGTTTTTTTTCTCTGTTTGATCTCTGATCTTAAGGCAGCTTTTAACCCTATCGTTGTCTCCCAAGAGATTTGGGAAATATTTTGTAAAACAAAATCATGGAGACTATGAATACATAATTAGTATTCTCAAAGCATTCTGTCAAACATGAAGAACATGCTTTTAAGAAATTATTATCAGGGGTGGCACCTGTGGCTCAGTCGGTAAGGTGCCGGCCCCATATACCAAGGGTGGCAGGTTCAAACCCGGCCCCGGCAGAACTACAACAAAAAAATAGCCGGGTGTTGTGGCAGGCACCTGTAGTCCCAGCTACTTGGGAGGCTGAGGCAAGAGAATCGCTTAAGCCCAGGAGTTGGAGGTTGCAGTGAGCTATGCGATGCCAGGGCACTCTACCTAGGGCCATAAAGTGAAACTCTGTCTCCACAAAAAAAAAAAAAAAAAAGAAGAAATTATTATCAACTGTCATGTATTTTTTATTAGGCTGAATTCTCAGTGTAGTTTATGTGTACATGCTTTAATTGCAATTTAGTTTTGAATATATTTATTAGGGAAATAATGAGTGTTTTCTTAATGATATAGCAATAGCTAGAAAAAAATCACATTGATGAATGAGATTCTTATTATAATTTGGAATTTGGAAAGTTGCTTTTAACATGATTTTTCAGTATATTTTAAATTTGTTTCACAGTATTATCTTTTAGCAAACAAATTCAGGTATTAATAAAACCAAAATTGTGATATAGACAGAGCAAGGCTTCTAGTCTTAAAACATGACAAAACAAAAAATCTCGACAACTGCCAAGGTTATGAGCTTTTGAAACCCATCGCGGGGTGAGGTTTCAGGGCAGCCAACTAGCTTGAGATTTAAGGGGCGACAGATGCCAGCAGGGAGAGACATAAGCACTGCTTACTCAGCGCAGATGCAGCTAGGCGCTGGCGGGCATTCAGCTAGAATGATTCACCAAGTTGATGGATGCTGAGTGTGGGTAGGCACCAGAGCATGGAGTCCTTCGGGGCTGTGGGTATGGGAGGAGAGTTCATGCCCCGTTGCAGGGCTTAGATAGGTGAGACTCCTAAAAAAGTGTCTTGTGGTGGCGCAAGGCTGAGGATAAGAGCGAGAAACTGGCAGTACCTTTCTTCCGTAGCTTCCCTTTCCGCTCACTGAATGAAAGCAGGGGAAGGATGAAAAAAATCACGACCACTTTTAGGGCTCTGGTGAAAACCCAGTACACCTGGGGTCAGGGAATATTAGCAAACCTGCCAATGTCGAGTGGCAGACTGGAGGAGACTGAGGAAGCAGGACTAGATGCATTCAGTACATTACTATGGTGATGTCAGGATTAAGGGAAGCTGAGTGAAGGTGAAGGGTAGGTGGGAATTGCCTGTATTATTTGTGCAACTTTTACATCCACGTAAAATTATTTTAAAATAAAAAAGTTAAGGGCTACGAGTTGTGGCTCATGGCTGTAATCCTAACACTCTAGGAGGCCAAGGAGGCTGGACTGCTTGAGCTTTTTGAGACCAGCCTGAGTAAGAGAAGGACTCAGTCTCTACTAAAAAATAGAAAAACTAGCTGGGAGTGGTAGTGCATGTCCGTAGTCCCAGCTACTTGGGAGGCTGAGGCAAGAGATTGCTCAAACCCAAGAGTTTGAGATGGCTGTGAGCTATGACATCACAGCACTCTACTCAGGGATGACAGACTGAGACTGTCTCAAAAAGAAAAAGTTAAGGAGAAAAAATCATAGGCTGTTTTTAAACTGCTGCATAAGATAGTCCGTAAAAGCAAAGCCACTGTCCTCAGTTACTGGAGTTTAATTTATAGATTTTAATTTACTTTCAGAAGATTAGATGCTTTTATAACTCCCTACTAGTATGTATGGTTTTATTAAAACAAGGAAGGATGTCTCAAAAATAGCTTTTTCTGAAGTACTTCAGGGCCTTTACATTGTATCTATGAAGTAGATAAAGAAAATTTGAACTTGTAACTATTACTAAAAATTTCTGGGGGCCAGATAAGGTGGCTCATACCTATAACCCTAGTCTACTGGGAGGCTGAGGTGGGAGGATCGCTTGAGCTCAGGAGTTTGAGACCAGCCTGAGCAAAGTGAGACCCCCATCTCCGCTAAAAACAGAAAAATTAGTTGGGCATTGTTGCAGGTACCTGTATTCCTAGCTATTCTGGAGGCTGAGGCAGGAGGATTGCTTGAGCCCAAGAATTTGAGGTTGCTATAAGTGAGGCAGAGGCCATGGTACTCTAGCCATGATGAGAGAGTCTCTGTCTCAAAAAGAAAAACGCAGTAAGTCTTTGTCCTGCTGGTACCTTACTAGTTTTTATAGTTACTCAGGATATCTCTTTGCTTAACACACTGCTCTTACTAAAGAAACTTTGAAGTATAAATATAAGGCCTTCCTTTAAAATTTTCTTGCTTTGTTTTGTTTATTCTATTGTTTACTCATGGAATAAGAAAGTAATTTATGAAACTTGTGGACCTGCTTTGGAAAGAAATGTACCTATACACATTTTGCAATTATTTCAGATAATCAGAAATACATTCTGAAGCTTATCCACTCATCTAAGATAGATTCATGGAACCATGTTTTGGCTAAAAATGAAGTTGTCAACTTGCTTGGTTCTTTCTTAGCACTCTGGGAGGCCGAGGCGGGCAGATTGTCTGAGCTCAGGAGTTAGAGACCAGTCTGAGCAAGAGTGAAACCCCCGTCTCTAAAAATAGCCGGGCATTGTGGTGGATGCTTGTAGTCCCAGCTACTCAGGAGGCTGAGGCAATAGGATCACTTGAGTTTAGGAGTTTGAGGTTGTTGTGAGCTATGATACCACCGCACTCTAGCAAGGGAAACAAAATAAAACTCTGTTTAAAAAAAAAATGAAATTAGTAAATAATGTTTTATTATGTGATTATGATTAACTCAAACACTGAAAACTTAACCCCGCCAAAAGATTATGGAGTGTTTTGTAATGCTGACTGTGACTGTGACTGGATGGCTACTTTTAGAGTGGAAGATGGTAGGAAGCCAAGACCGAGGGATTGGATGCCCTTCTCATTTTCCCTCAATGGAATGAGCGAGGAATAAATGAAGGATGATGGACCTGGGAAGTCTTTTACATCCCTCTGTTTCTCATCTGCAGTTATGTGGTGAGGTCCATACCTGATGTGTTCTTTGCCCTTGTGCTGTGACTTTGATGTTTGTCTAATTTGATGTTAAGTGTGAACCTTCTAGTTGTAAATGTTTTGATGTCAAAGGGGTTTGAATTCCATCAGTGTTTGTTAAGTGTCCGCTATGTGACAGACCTTGTGCAGTCTGCTTTCACATACCATATCTCATTTGATCTTATTTAATTAAATGAGGTTTCGAAACATAGCAAGGGCTGAATTGTTTTGAGAGAAATGTTTGGGAAACCTTGAACATGTATTTTAAAATTTACTAATTGGATTGTGAAAAGCAATGGAATGATGGAATAAAATTTGTACAGAGTAATAGAGGAAGGCCATTAAGACTAGAAGATGAGGGGCAGCACCTGTGGCTCAGTGAGCAGAGTGCCAGCCCCATATGCCAGAAGTGGCAGGTTCAAACCTGGCCCCCGGCCAAAAACTGCAAAAAAAAAAAAAAAAAAAGACAGTTGTAGTGTTTGTGAGCTTGCATTGGCTAAAATGGCAGTGGATATAATCCATTTGAATAAAATAGTCTTGAAAAAAAAAAAAAAAGACGGCAGTTCTTTTACAATGGCTTCCTGCACCCAGCTCAGTGGCTCAGTCTGGGGCCCCAGACAATGCCCAAAGTTCTCCACACTCCTGCTCAAGCTCTCCCCAAGGCAGTTCAACTGAGTGCCAAATCCAAGAACACCAAAACAGTTCACAGCTGTGGTGCTCCCATTCAGGTTTCCGAAATAAAGCTACTTTCCTTTTCATCAGGGCAACTGTTTTCCTCCCAGCCGAGGTGAAGGCCATCGGGACCGAGAATGATCATGTCCTGCCTCTGCAAGAGCTGGCCATGAGATGTCTGTATCACACCTACCACAGCTTTCTGAAAGATCTGAACTTTCTGTCTCCCATCTCACTACCCAGAAGTCTCCTGGAGCTGCTGCACTGCCCCCTAGGGCACTGTCACTGGTGTAGCGAGCCCATGTTTACCATCGTCTACCCCAAGCTCTTTCCCTTGAGAGAGACACCGATGGCAGGGCTGCACCAGGGGAGGACAACGGTTAGTTTTGTAGCTTACTGCTGCTCCACGCAGTGTCTGCAGACTTTTGACCTGCTGAGCTGATGAACGCTGAGAGCCTTGGGAGCACTGCCAGCTTAGCACTGCCCCGCCTGTGCATCCACTGTGCATTGGAGCGAGAGAGTCCAGCCAGGCCGGCACAGGCTCGTCCACCCTGTCCTGTCAAACACGGGGGCACTCCAGAACTCTCTGGAAATGTCATAATTGAGCTTCAGAGCTAAAATGCCTTCCCCCTTCCCCCAAGTTGGAATATATCCTCCCCCAAACTAAGAAAAAAAAAAAAAAGACTAGAAGATAAGGTTGTGTGTTTGTTGGGAAAGTCACCTCTAACTTAAATGCTATTGGTGACATTTTTGCTGCACACAACCATAATGAGTTTATATTTTAAGATAGAGTACTCATCTATAGAAATAAATTGCTTTATTATTAGTAAATCTAGGGTGAAGGAAATATATGATACAATTACAGCACCTGATTTTTTTGCTAACTGGTAATATCTTGAATTCTATTATATGAAGCTTTTCTCATCTATAGTTTAATTTGTAAGACATTTGAGCTAATTTTAAGGTTTGTTAGTCATAGATTGTTATTTTGTTTGCCTTCTGTCTTAGAAATATTTTAAGAAAATTTTAATGTAGTGATTTTATGATATTACATAGTAAAGTCTTACAGCATATTGAAAACTAACCTTGGCATAGTGAACTGAAAATTTTCTTTTAAAGTGATCATGAGTAGAGAGAAGGGAGCACTTTTACACTACTGGTGGGACTGCAAACTAATACAACTTTTTTTGGAAGGAAGTATGGAGAACCCTCAAAGAACTCAGACTAGCCCTCCCATTTGATCCTGCAATCCCATTACTGGACATCTACCCAGAAGAAAAACAAAATCCTTTTACCATAAGGACACTTGCACTAGACTGATTATTGCAGTTCAATTTACAATTGCCAAAAATGTGGATTGTAACCTAAATGCCCACCAAGCCAGAAATGGATTAACAAGCAGTGGTATGTGTGTACCATGGAATACTATTCAGCCATTAAAAAAGATGGAGACTTTACATCTTTTGTATTAATTTGGATGGAAGTGGAACACATTATTTTTAGTAAAGTATCACAAGAATGGAGAAGCAAGATTCCTAAGTACTCAATTCTGATATGAGGACAATTAATGACCTAGGACACGGTGAGGGGTGGGGGAAGGGGAGAGCAGAGAGAGGAAAGGAGGGAGTGGGGTGGAGGTCACGGTGTGTGACACACCTGTTAGGGGCAGGACACAATTATAAGAGGGACTGTACCTAACAAATGCAATCAATGTAACCTGATTTTCTGTACCCTCAATGAACCCCCAACAATAAAAATTAAAAAAAAAAAAATGATCATGAGTAAACTCGTTAAAGAGAATCTCTTGCTATTTCTTGTAACTGTGCATACTACATATTTTGAGTTTTGGATAAACTTTATTTCTGGATGATCTCTCTCACTAGATGTCCTGTAATTAACTATTTAAAAAGCACCAAACATTAACACCTTCCTGCCTCCTTTAAAATCTTTTTGTGATAATAAACAGAATGATTAACTTTCTAATTGGTGTATGATGGCATAGGTATTTAAACTACTTTCATTAAAGCAACTTAACTTTTTAAAAATAGCCAAGTTTAATATATAATTCTCTAGAGTAATTAAAATGAGAGTATATAATTAGAAATTATGTTTTCATATAGGGTATGAAACTACACCTCAGTGATACATGGTACATAAAGTTTATTTCTTTATTTTTTTTGAGACAGTCTCACTATGTTGCCCTTGGTAGAGAGCTGTGGCATCACAGCAACCATCAGCTCTTGTGCTTAAGTGATTTTCTTGCCTCAGCCTCCCGAGTAGCTGGGACTACAGGTGCCTGCCACAACGCCTGGCTATTTTTGTTGTTGCTGCAGCTGTCATTGTTGTTTAGCTGGCCTGGGCTGGGTTCGAACCCGTCAGCTTCAGTGTATGTGGCTGACGTTGTAACCACTGTGCTTCGGGCGCCGAGCCTACATACAGTTTACAATAAATGATTCTGATAATTTATTTGAAGGCAGTGCTCCAGGAAATAGAACTGGTGCTGCTTGATTTCCTCAATTCTTTTTTTTTTTTTTTGGTGATTTTTTTTTGGCCGGGGCTGGGTTTGAACCCGCCACCTCCGGCATATGGGACCGGCGCCCTACTCCTTGAGCCACAGGCGCCGCCCGATTTCCTCAATTCTTATAGGTAAAGAAAGTTCTAATTTTTTATGCTTATTTGGCATAATTTTTCCATTACTCTTGACTCTCTCTCTCTCTCTCTCTTTTTTTATTGTTGGGGATTCATTGAGGGTAATAATATAAGCCAGGTTACACTGATTACAATTGTTAGGCAAAGTCCCTCTTGCAATCATGTCTTGCCCCCATAAAGTGTGACACACACCAAGGCCCCACCCCCCTCCCTCGGTCCCTCTTTCTGCTTACCCCCCCGATAACCTTAATTGTCATTAATTGTCCTCATATCAAAATTGAGTACATAGGATTCATGCTTCTCCATTCTTGTGATGCTTTACTAAGAATAATGTCTTCCACTTCCATCCAGGTTAATACGAAGGATGTAAAGTCTCCATTTTTTTTTTTAAATTTGCAACATTATTTTATTTGGAGAATTTGTTACTATTCTTTTTTTTTTTTTTTTTTTTATTGGGGATTCATTGAGGGTACAATAAGCCAGGTTACACTGATTGCAATTGTTAGGTAAAGTCCCTCTTGCAATCATGTCTTGCCCCCATAAAGTGTGACACACACCAAGGCCCCACCCCCCTCCCTCCTTCCCTCTTTCTGTTTCCCCCCCCATAACCATAATTGTCATTAATTGTCCTCATATCAAAATTGAGTACATAGGATTCATGCTTCTCCATTCTTGTGATGCTTTACTAAGAATAATGTCTTCCACGTCCATCTAGGTTAATACGAAGGATGTAAAGTCTCCATTTTTTTAATGGCTGAATAGTATTCCATGGTATACATATACCACAGCTTGTTAATCCATTCCTGGGTTGGTGGGCATTTAGGCTGTTTCCACATTTTGGCGATTATAAATTGAGCTGCAATAAACAGTCTAGTACAAGTGTCCTTATGATAAAAGGATTTCTTTCCTTCTGGGTAGATGCCCAGTAATGGGATTGCAGGATCAAATGGGAGGTCTAGCTTGAGTGCTTTGAGGTTTCTCCATACTTCCTTCCAGAAAGGTTGTACTAGTCTGCAGTCCCACCAGCAGTGTAAAAGTGTTCCCTTCTCTCCACATCCACGCCAGCATCTGCAGTTTTGAGTCTCCATTTTTTTTAATAGCTGAATAGTATTCCATGGTATACATATACCACAGCTTGTTAATCCATTCCTGGGTTGGTGGGCATTTAGGCTGTTTCCACATTTTGGCAATTGTAAATTGAGCTGCAATAAACAGTCTAGTACAAGTGTCCTTATGATAAAAGGATTTTTTTCCTTCTGGGTAGATGCCCAGTAATGGGATTGCAGGATCAAATGGGAGGTCTAGCTTGAGTGCTTTGAGGTTTCTCCATACTTCCTTCCAGAAAGGTTGTACTAGTTTGCAGTCCCACCAGCAGTGTAAAAGTGTTCCCTTCTCTCCACATCCACGCCAGCATCTGCAGTTTTGAGATTTTGTGATGTGAGCCATTCTCACTGGGGTTAGATGATATCTCAGGGTTGTTTTGATTTGCATTTCTCTAATATATAGAGATGAGGAACATTTTTTCATGTGTTTGTTAGCCATTCGTCTGTCATCTTTAGAGAAAGTTCTATTCATGTCTCTTGCCCATTGATCTATGGGATTGTTGGCTTTTTCATGTGGATTAATTTGAGTTCTCTATAGATCCTAGTTATCAAGCTTTTGTCTGATTGAAAATATGCAAATATCCTTTCCCATTGTGTAGGTTGTCTCTTTGCTTTGGTTATTGTGTCCTTAGCTGTACAGAAGCTTTTCAGTTTAATGAAGTCCCATTTGTTTATTTTTGTTGTTGTTGCAATTGCCATGGCAGTCTTCTTCATGAAGTCTTCCCCCAGGCCAATATCTTCCAGTGTTTTTCCTATGCTTTCTTGGAGGATTTTTATTGTTTCATGCCTTAAATTTAAGTCCTTTATCCATCTTGAATCAATTTTTGTGAGTGGGGAAAGGTGTGGGTCCAGTTTCAGTCTTTTACATGTAGACATCCAGTTCTCCCAACACCATTTATTGAATAGGGAGTCTTTCCCCCAAGGTATGTTCTTGTTTGGTTTATCGAAGATTAGGTGGTTGTAAGATGTTAGTTTCATTTCTTGGTTTTCAATTCGATTCCAAGTGTCTATGTCTCTGTTTTTGTGCCAGTACCATGCTGTCTTGAGCACTATGGCTTTGTAGTACAGACTAAGATCTGGTATGCTGATGCCCCCAGCTTTATTTTTGTTACAGAGAACTGCCTTAGCTATACGGGGTTTTTTCTGGTTCCATACAAAACGCAGAATCATTTTTTCCAAATCTTGAAAGTACGATGTTGGTATTTTAATAGGAATGGCATTGAATAGGTAGATTGCTTTGGGAAGTATAGACATTTTAACAATGTTGATTCTTCCCATCCATGAGCATGGTATGTTCTTCCATTTGTTAATATCCTCTGCTATTTCCTTTCTGAGGATTTCATAGTTTTCTTTATAGAGGTCCTTCACCTCCTTCGTTAGGTATATTCCTAGGTATTCATTTTCTTTGAGACTATGGTGAAGGGAGTTGTGTCCTTAATTAGCTTCTCATCTTAACTGTTATTGGTGTACACAAAGGCTACTGACTTGTGGACATTGATTTTATATCCTGAAACATTACTGTATTTTTTGATGACTTCTAGGAGTCTTGTGGTTGAGTCTTTGGGGTTCTCTAAGTATAAGATCATGTCGTCAGCAAAGAGGGAGAGTTTGACCTCCTCTGCTCCCATTTGGATTCCCTTTATTTCTTTGTCTTGCCTAATTGTATTGGCTAGAACTTCCAGCACTATGTTGAATAGTAAAGGTGACAGAGGACAACCTTGTCTGGTTCCAGTTCTAAGAGGAAAAGCTTTCAGTTTTACTCCATTCAGTAAAATATTGGCTGTGGGTTTGTCATAGATAGCTTCAATCAGTTTTAGAAATGTGCCACCTATGCCTATACTCTTCAGTGTTCTAATTAGAAAAGGATGCTGGATTTTATCAAATGCTTTTTCTGCATCTATTGAGAGGATCATGTGATCTTTATTTTTGCCTCTGTTAATATGGTGGATAACGTTTATAGACTTGCGTATGTTAAACCAGCCTTGGATCCCTGGGATGAAGCCTACTTGATCATGATGAATGACTTTTTTGATGATAAGCTGTAATCTATTGGCTAGGATTTTGTTGAGAATTTTCCCATCTATATTCATGAGTGAGATTGGTCTGAAATTCTCCTTTTTGTTTGTGTCTTTTCCTGGTTTTGGTATCAGGGTGATGTTTGCTTCATAGAATGTGTTGGGGAAGATTCCTTCTTCCTCAATTTTTTGGAATAATTTCTGCAGTACAGGAATAAGCTTTTCCTTGAAGGTTTGATAGAATTCTGGAGTGAAGCCATCTGGACCAGGGCATTTTTTTGGTTGGAAGATTTTTTATTGTTTCTTTGATCTTGGTGCTTGAAATTGGTCTGTTCAGGAGCTCTATTTCTTCCTGGCTGAATCTAGGGAGAGGGTGTGATTCCAAATATTTATCCATTTCTTTCACATTGTCAAATTTCTGGGCATAGAGTTTCTGGTAGTATTCAGAGATGATCTCTTGTATCTCTGGGATCAGTTGTTATTTCCCCTTCATCATTTTTGATTGAGATTACTAGAGATTTTACTTTTCTATTCCTCGTTAGTCTGGCCAATGGTTTATCTATTTTATTTATTTTTTCAAAAAACCAACTCCTTGTTTCATTAATTTTCTGAATGATTCTTTTGTTTTCAATTTCATTGATCTCTGATTTGATTTTGGATATTTCTTTTCTTCTACTGAGTTTAGGCTTAGATTGTTCTTCTTTTTCCAATTCCATAAGATCTCTTGTGAGATTGTTGATGCGCTCTCTTTCTGTTTTTCGAATGTAGGCATCTAAAGCGATGAATTTTCCTCTCAAAACTGCTTTTGCAGTATCCCACAGGTTTTGGTAGCTTCATTGTTGTTATGCTCAAGGAAGTTAATGATTTCCTGTTTTATTTCTTCCTGCACCCATCTGTTATTCAACAGAAGATTGTTTAATTTCCATGCCTTTGGGTGGGGTCGAGCGTTTTTGTTAGAGTTGAGTTCCACCTTTAGTGCCTTATGGTCTGAAAAGATACAAGGTAAAATTTCAATTCTTTTGATTCTGTTGATATTTGTTTTGTGTCCCAGGATATAATCAATTTTGGAGACTGTTCCATGGGGTGATGAGAAGAATGTATATTCTTTATCTTTGGGATGGAGTGTTCTATATGCGTCTATCAAGCACAGTTGTTCTAGGGTCTCATTTAAATCTCTTATATCTTTGTTTAATTTCTGTTTAGAGGGTCTGTCCCGCTCTGTAAGAGGAGTGTTAAAGTCCCCTGTTATGATGGTATTATCAGATATCATATTGCTCAGACTGAGTAAGGTCTGTTTCAAGAATCCGGGAGCATTTAAATTGGGTGCATAAATATTTAGAATTGAAAAGTCTTCTTGTTGTATTTTTCCCTTGACCAATATAAAGTGACCATCTTTGTCTTTTTTGACTTTAGTTGCTTTAAATCCACATGTATCTGAAAATAAGATTGCAACTCCTCTTTTCTTCTGAATTCCATTTGCCTGAAAAATTGTCTTCCAACCCTTGACTCGGAGCTTTAATTTGTCTTTTGAAGCCAGGTGTGTTTCTTGCAGACAGCAAATGGATGGCTTGTGTTTTTTAATCCAGTCAGCCAATCTATGTCTCTTCAGTGGGGAATTCAAGCCATTAACATTTATTGAGATAATTGATAAGTGTGGTAGTATTCTATTCATCTTATTTTTGAGAGTCCATTGCTTAGTTTTATCTTTTGCATCATTGTGGAGGTTAGGTTCTGTCCTTTGATTTCTGAGTTCTTACTTTGCTGCTGATCCATTGTGGTGGTCAGTGTGCAGAACAGGTTGAGGTATTTCCTGTGGAGCTGGTCTTGTTGTGGCGAATTTCCTCAATGTTTGTATATCCGTAAATGTTTTGATTTCTCTGTCAATTTTGAAGCTTAGGTTGGCAGGGTACAGAATTCTGGGCTGGAAATTGTTCTGTTTAAGTAGATTAAAGGTAGATGACCATTGTCTTCTTGCTTGGAAAGTTTCATTAGAGAAGTCTGCAGTCACTCTGATGGATTTGCCCCTGTAGGTCAACTGGCACTTACTCCTGGCAGCTTGCAGAATCTTTTCTTTTGTCTTGACTTTGGACAGGTTCATCACAATGTGTCTTGGAGAAGCTCGGTTAGAGTTGAGGCGACCTGGGGTCCGATATCCCTCTGAAAGCAGTGTGTCAGAATCTTTGGTGATGTTTGGGAAATTTTCTTTTATAATATTCTCTAGTATGGCTTCCATTCCTCTGGGGCATTCTTCTTCCCCTTCTGGAATTCCTATAACTCATATGTTGGAACGCTTCATAAAGTCCCATAATTCTGACAGTGAACGTTCTGCTTTCTCTCTCTTCTTTTCTGCCTCTTTTACTATCTGAGTTATCTCAAGAACTTTGTCTTCTACCTCTGAAATTCTTTCTTCTGCATGGTCTAACCTGTTGCTGATACTTTCCATTGCGTCTTTAAGTTCCCTAATTGACTGTTTCAGTTCCTTCAGCTCTGCTATATCCTTTTTATATTCTTCATATTGTTCATCTCTGATTTGATTCTGTTTTTGGATTTCCTTTTGGTTATTTTCCACTTTATTAGCAGTTTCCTTCATTGTTTCCATCATTTCTTTCATTGTTTTCAACATGTGTATTCTAAATTCCCTTTCTGTCATTCCTAACATTTCTGTATAGGTGGAATCCTCTGCAGTAGCTACCTCATGGTCCCTCGGCGGGGTTGTTCTGGACTGGTTCTTCATGTTGCCTGGAGTTTTCTGCTGATTCTTCCTCATGAGTGATTTCTTTTATCTGTTTCCTTGCCCTAATTTTCCTTTCACTTCCTCTTGCTCTTTAAGTTCTCGTGCCTGTGGACTAAGGGTTACAGGACCAGAAGGGTGAGAAGGTTGAAGAACAAAAAAGGGATGAAAGAAAGGAGGACCGAGTGATAAGAAAAAAAAAAAATAGAGAAAGGAGAGGGGGTGGGTAAAAGGAATATTGACAAAAAGAAGAGAGGCACAGAAAGAGGGAGACAGAGCAATATAGGTGTACAGTAGGGTACTTTGACACAACCTTAAAAAAAACCCAGCTTCTGGGGGTGCCCAGTTGGGTGGTTCCCTTGAGGTCAGCAGCTCTTTGCTAATCTGATCAGACACAGTACCCCACTTCCACCAAGTAGAGAGGAAAGACAAAAATGCTATAAATCAAACCAAAACAAGCAAACAGAAAACTTTACGGGATAAAATTGGGTGAAAAACCAAATAATAGCGGTAGAAACACTAAGAAAAATGACGTTCTAGTTATTGAAAAAGGCTGCAATGGGAAATTATAATTAAACTAGAAAATTTCAGAAAGAAAAAGGATCTGTATGGAAAAGGTTGAAATTAAAAAACAATACAACATCAACAACATCAAAATAAACAAAAAAAAAAACCAAACCAAAAAAGAAAAAACACAATGAAAAACAAAGCAGTATGTATATGTTATTGAATATTTTTCTGGGCAACACGTGGTCTTTTGGGGTATGAGATGTTAATCACAGTTCTAATACGAATGGAGGCTGCTGATTTCTCAAACCCCAGCAGGTAGACACCCTAAATCTCTCTTCAGCCCACTTAAAAGGCACTTTGAACTTGTAAACTTGCTGAGCAGAAGCTTTCCCAGGAAAGTGCTTGTCGCTGGAATCACTGCTGAAGTGGCTATCCACTTACCCTGAGTGCCAATACTGGTCTCACTCTGCCCCTGAGGGTTAGGGCTGCAAGGCAGCTCAGACCCCACCCTTCGGCTACTTGGTCGCTGGGTTACCAGCTCCCACCCGATTCTAGCTCTGCGACCCTGAGGGCGGAGCTTGCCGGGGCAGATTGCTCACAATGGCTCCCTGTGACCCACAGCCAGACACTATTGGCTCCGTCTGGCTCAGCAGCTCAGACTGGGGCCCTAGACAACGGCCAGAGTTCTCTGCACTTCCACTCAGGCTCTCCCCAAGGCAGTTCAACTGAGTGCCAAGTCCAAAGACACCAAAACAGTTCACAGGTAAGGCCTTTCTGGTTTGCAGTCTCGCTGCTACTGAACTTACAGTTGCAGGTGGGTTTAGATGGATTGAACACACTCGACCACTGGCTGTTTTTCCACTGTTTTAGTCCTCCTCTTGGGGTCCAGAAGTCTCTCGCTGACTCCCTGTATCCTCACAGGGGTGATGATAGGCAGATCGCACCAGCCAGAGATGCCTGGAGTCCTATATCCCCAGACTCATGGTGCCCACATGCAAGGAAGCTGTTACTCGGCCGCCATCTTGATCCGTCTCTTTTTTTTTTTTTTTTTTTGAGAAACAGTTTTACTCTGTTGCCCAGGCTATAGTGCCATGGCTTTAGCCTAGCTCACAGCAACCTCAAATTCCTGGGCTCAAGCCATCCTCCTACCTCAGCCTCCTGAGTAGCTGGGACTACAGGTGCCTGCCACAATGCCCAGCTAATTTTTTGTATTTTTAGTAGAGACAGGGTCCACTCTTGTTCAACGTCTCGCTCAGGCTAGTCTCAAACTCTAGAGCTCCAGCAATTTTCCTGCCTCAGCCTCCCAGAATGCTAGGATTATAGATGTGAGCCACCACACCTGGCCCACTCTTGTCTCTTACTCTGTAATTGTGCAATGAGGTTAAAAAAAATAAATGCATGTGTGGAGGCTGGCAGAGTAGATATTCTCTTTTAGAATGTAGCCAGAAGTATGAGTTTTTAGGAACTGAATGATTTCCTCAATTCTTCTTCTTCTTCTTCTTTTTTAAATAAACCTTTCTATTTTGTTATCATTGGGTTTTTTTTGCAGTTTTTGGCCTGGGCCAGGTTTGAACCTGCCACCTCCAGTATATGGGGCCAGCGCCCTACTCCTTGAGCCACAGGTGCTGCTCGATTTCCTCAATTCTTATAGGTAAAGAAAGTTCTAATTTTTTTTTTTTTTATTGTTGGGGATTCATTGAGGGTACAATAAGCCATGTTACACTATTGAAAGTTCTAATTTTTGAATGATCTCTTCTATTATAAATATAGATCACCTTTTTTTTTGTAGTGTTTGGCCCAGGCCATGTTTGAACCTGCCACCTCCAGTATATGGAGCTGGCACCCTACTCCTTTGAGCCACAGGCGCTGCCCAATATAGAACACTTTTTAAGAAAAGAACTGCATCAGAATGAAATTTGAGTTTGAACTTGGTTGCCTGGAGTCATTTCAGACAATTGGGGCAGAATTGGATATCAATTTATGTAACAGATATACATAAATTTGTTCCTTTTAAAAAACCTACAGAAGGTTTGAGTTCATTTCCATACTTGTATCAAATTTTGCTGAGCAGTGTGTCAGATTTTTGAGTGGGTTATTTTTCTCGAAAAATTATAGGCCAAGTGTGGTGCCTCCTGCCTACGAGTATAATCCAGGCACTTTGGGAAACCAAATGGGGAGGATTGATTGAGGCCAGAAGTTTGAGACCAGCCTGGGCAATATAGTGAGACTCCCTCTCTACAAAAATAAAAAGAATTGAGCCAGGTGTGGTGCCACAAGCCTATGGTCCTAACTACTTGAGGGGCTGAGGCAAGGTGGTTGCTTGGCCCAGGAGTTTGAGGTTGCAGTTGAGCTATGATGATGCCACTGCACTCTAGCACAGGTGACAGAGTGAGTTCCTGTCTCAACACAAAACAAAACCAACCCCCCTGAGAAAAAGCATTGCATTAATAATTATTTTTAAATATTGTTTTGTTTTTATTTGAAATTTATTTCTTGTTTGTATATATTCATGAGGAACAAGCACAGTTTTGCTATAATTATATATTGCATTGTGGTGAAGTTGGGGCCTTCAGTGCATCCATCTTTGGAGCAAGGCACGTTGTACCCACCAAAGAGCCTTCCATCATCTACACTCCTCCCACCCCCATCTTTCTGAGTCACCGTCATTTCACGCCCTGCTTCCATGTGTATAGATTATTTAGTTCCCACTTACAAGTACGATCACATGGTCCTTATCTTTCTGTGTCTGACTTGTTTCACTGAAGATAATCATCTCCAGTTTCTTACATGTTTGCACAAGAGATATTGCCATTTAAGTCCTTTCTCTTCCTTATTTCTGTGATGTTTTATTAGATCTTTGAGTTTTATTTTTTGTGTGTACATGATGATGAATACTGACCTTTTAATTCAAAAAGTGCTCAGCCTGTCAAAGCACTGTTCTTTATCATTTTCTGAGCCCCAACAATAGTCAGACTCTTTTTCCTCAAAACATTTGTATGGTTTTCAATATAAAAATGAATTCTTTATTTTTCTCCTTTTTTGTCATTGTACATGACCTTAGCGATTTTTTCCCCTACTTTTCCCAGTGGACACTGTTACAATTGTGGGCTTCTTGATTCATGCTGATGAATAGTAATTTCTTGCACATTATCCTGGCATATAGGGTTCATTTTTCATGTGAGCTGTATAAAAATAGTGGTGGTGAATATTAATCAAGTAAGAATACAGTTTTAAATGCTAAACTTAAAAAAAGCCTAATTAGAACACACAAGTCACATTTCTAGTCCCTCTTGTCCATGGAAAAGGAACCATACTCGATAAAATAATTTAAAGAGGTTTATTCTGAACCAAATTTAAGGACCATGACCTGGAGCCACACCCAAGAAGTGTTGAGCCAGTGGACTTATTGTGGGGAGACAGGAATTACAAGGTAAACTCATAAGTCAATATGTGGAAGATATACATTGGTTTCGTCTGAAAAGGTAGACATCTCAAAGGCAGGGCCAATAGGTTATAGGTGAGTTTAAAGATTCTTCGTCTGAGGTCGAGTGTGGTGGTGGCTCATGCCTGTGATCCTAGCACTGGGGAGGCTGAGGTGGGAGGATTGCTTGACATCAGGAGTTCAAGACTAGCCTGAGCAAGAGTGAGACCCTGTTGCTACTGGTATTTTTCTCTCTGTGATGGGTCCTTGGTCTGGAGATTAAAGAGTGAAATCCCAGACCATGCGAGTAAGCAACGGGACAAAGTTTATTTTATAGAGAAGGACATAGAAGAGTAACAAAGCCTGTGTCAGCAGAGGGGTGACTTTTGTGTAGAAGTTCTTTTTTTCTTTTTTTTTTTTTTTTTTTTGTAGAGACAGAGTCTCACTTTCACTTTATGGCCCTCTGTAGAGTGCCGTGGCTTCACACAGCTCACAGCAACCTCCAACTCCTGGGCTTAAGCGATTCTCCTGCCTCAGCCTCCCGAGCAGCTGGGACTACAGGCGCCCGCCACAACGCCCGGCTATTTTTTGGTTGCAGTTTGGCCGGGGCTGGGTTTGAACCCGCCACCCTCGGTATATGGGGCCGGCGCCTTACTGACTGAGCCACAGGCGCCGCCCCTTTTTTTCTTTTTTTTTTTGTAGAAACAGAGTCTCACTTTATGGCCCTTGGTAGAGTGCCGTGGCCTCACACAGCTCACAGCAACCTCCAACTCCACTCCTGGGCTTAAGCGATTCTCTTGCCTCAGCCTCCCGAGTAGCTGGGACTACAGGCACCTGCCACAACGCCTGGCTATTTTTTGGTTGCAGTTCAGCCAGAGCCCGGTTTGAACCCGCCACCCTCGGTATATGGGGCCGGCGCCCTACCGACTGAGCCACAGGCGCCGCCTGTGTAGAAGTTCATATAGTGCTTGTGAGCAGGGGCTGTCCTGGGAAGGTATGTCACACTTGGCCAGGACCTGTCAGATAAAAACATCCTGTCAATTTTGATTAGGGAATGAATGTGTTAGCAAATGAATGAGGTCCTTACAGTTCCTGTCCTAGGCAAAGCTGCAGGGTGTGTGTGCTTTTCACTCTAGGTCTGGAAGAAGTCTTGCTTGTATCCAGAGAGTGTGGTTTGGACAAAAAGTCTGTTTGCTGGGGCCTAGAAAATGGTGGTCCCTGTCCAGCACTGAACGGGGAACCCTGTATCACTGTCTCTGCTAAAAATAGAAAATTAGCCAGGTGTTGTGGCAGGTGCCTATATTACACTCTTATCCCTTTCTTTCCAGTTCTGAGTTCAGTTTAGGAATGCTGCAAATTCAGAAAACCTTTTAATTCCCTGAGAAAAAAATCAGGTAATATTTTTTTAAAACACATTTTAAGTAGTTGTCATTCAGCATGTTTTGTTTAGTTTTATTGGAATCTGTTTTTTCAATGCCTGCTCTATTTTTAGCTGGATTGCAGGAAATAGAAGGCATTTAATTGCAAAGAGATGAAGTATTAAGGAGAATTAATGTTTTATTTCTAAAGAAAAACTAGGCAATGCAGTGCGGTTTTGTTTTCATTAAAAGCTGTGAGGTAAGGAACTAAAGATATGGCTCCTTGGTCACAAGAGTAAGAGCAGTTTTGTCTCTTGATTTTGCTGATCAGCAATATTAGGAAAAGATATTCAAACTGGGAGTGGGCTACAGGAATTAATCAAGGGATTGTAAAAGTCATTCTTATTTACTAGGAAGTAAAGATGCAGAGAGGTTTGAGATGATTTTATGACAACAAGCCAAGATAATAGGCCTTTTCTTTAGCCTCTTGGGGGATGTGCTGAGAATGATAGTTAACTCAAACCAAGTTGGCTCAGCTGGAGCTGAGTTATAAAAGAAAAAGGTAGGGTAGTGGCTTCTGTACCTTAAAGACTTGCTTTAAGCACGGGGAGGTCCAGAACTCTATGGAGAACACATTTCGTTTACCCCTCTGTATATCAGTATTCCTAGGCAGTTAGAAAGCTTGTGTTGGAGACATGGTATTCTGAATTTCCTGTGTGGTAATATATTATTAGGAAACAGCAATAGCGTAACATCAGTTTATTCCATGTACTACCATTTTTTTTTGGAGATGTGGCGTGCAGAGCATCAACCCTGGAAAGCATAGTAATGTGTTCTCTTTTTATAAACATGTACTTTGAAACTGACACACACTCAGGAGCGCACACATGTTATCTTAGTAAGAAAATTTTAGATAATGTAACTACTTACGCACATATTTTCAAATCATCTGTATATTGTCCTAATGATGATATAAAAAAGCTGAATTAAAAAAAGTTATTTATCATTAAATAGTATGTGTTGCCTATTATGGTCTGAAGTTTGTGTCCTCCTGAAATTTGGATGTTGAAAACCTAACTCCCATGGTGATAGTATTAAGAGGCGAACCCTTTGGCAGGTAATTAGATCATGAGGGTTCCTCATGAATAGTTCATTGGCACTTGTTAGCACCTTCCATCATGTGAAGACATAAGAAATCATCATCTGTGAATCAGAAAATGGGTCCTCACCAGACACTGAATTTACAGATGTCTTCCTTGATTTTGGACTTACCAGCATCCAGATCTATGAAAAATACATTTTGTTTGTAAGCCACCCAATCTGTGGTATTCTGTTACAGCAGCCTGAGCCGACTGTGACATTACCGTGTATGTGTGTAAATATTTAAGAGAAGTCGTGGTGAAGAATTACTGTAGACATTGCAGTTCTAATGGAGGCTTATTCAGGGGTCTTGTGTTCATGATTCAAATAACATAAGAATCTGAAATGATGAATCATTCATGGTAGATAAAGTTTAGAAGAAAAAAGTATCAATTTCCTTTAGTTTATTTGGTGGTTATAATCCTAGAGAATTCAGCATATCTTAAACATGCTAAAATAACATAAGAATTACTTCTTCATATATGTGAAAAGCAATTAAGTTCTAGACCTAAATGTCCTGGCTGGACATTTGGAAGTTGTGTGGGATTGTGGCAGATAGGATGTTAAACACCCTTGCCTCCTTCAGAGTGAATGCCTATGGTGCGCCCCTTACCCGGCCACATTATTGTGGAGACCAAACCACCCTCACAAATTTCCATACCTCCCAGGGGGCAATGCCAACCCTCCTGGCTACAGTATTTGAGTTCATCCAAATCCCCGAGGGGATTTAGTCATAAAATAGGACAGGATACCTCATGTTCAAATCCCAAGAGACTTCCCTCTCCTTGTCATTAAATAAACTATTTCTGATAATATAACCTAATAAATAGCTTAGGAAAGCTTGTTCTTTTGGAGGGGGACTGCTACATATGGAGGCAATGTTGTTCAATGACTCTGGGTCAAGACTCCCTGTACTGGATCCAGTCTCCTCCACTGACTGCTCTGGGATCTTGCATGATGAGTTACTTAACCCCGTAGTGTCTCAGTTTTTCATTTGAAGATAATAGGTATGTTGAGTATTTACCATGTAGGACTGTGGTGAGGATTTAATAACATGTTTTGAGTAGTGCCTGACACATGGCACTGTGCACCAGGGCATGGAAGAAAGACGAGAGAGAAAGAGAGAGAGAGAGAGAAAGAGAGAGAAGTGGAGAGGCAGAGGGCAGACAGGAAGGTGAGAAGGAATTACTAAGTTAGAGTGCAGAAGATGAAAAGATCACGTATGTTGATCTTCTCTCATAGTGAATCTTTACCTGAGCTCTGAAAAGATTTTAATGGATAAAATTCAGAAATTCAGCCTCTTTTTCCTCCTGCTTTGGAAAAACCTCAAACCATTTTCTCTGCTCTTAACACCACAACAATCATCAACACAGAGGAAGTCTGTGACTCCATGTGGGGAAACTGAGAGGATGCCAGCTCTGGGCCCTCCAATTCAATTCGTTTTCTTTTCTTTTTCTTTTTTTTTTTTTTATTGAATCATAGCTGTGTACATTGATATGATCATGGGGCATCATTCACTAGCTTCACAGACCGTTTACCAAGTTTCACATATACCCTTGTAAGATGCACCACTGGTGTAATCCCACCAATCCCCTTCCCTCTACCCACCTCCCCCCTCCCTCCCCTCCCTTTCCCCCTATTCTTAGGTTGTAACTGGGTTATAGCTTTCATGTGAAAACCCTAAATTAGTCTCATAGTAGGGCCGAGTACATAGGGTACTTTCTCTTCCATTCTTGAGATACTTTACTAAGAAGAATATGTTCCAGATCCATCCATGTAAACATGAAAGAGGTAAGTCTCCATCTTTCTTTAAGGCTGCATAATATTCCATGGTGTACATATACCACAATTTATTAATCCATTCGTGGATCAATGGGCACCTGGGCTTCTTCCATGACTTAGCAATTATGAATTGGGCTGCAATAAACATTCTGGTACAAATATCTTTGTTATGACGTGATTTTTGGTCTTCTGTGTATATGCCCAGTAGAGGAATTACAGGATTGAATGGCAGATCTATTTTTAGATCTCTAAGTGTTCTCCATATCTCTTTCCAAAAGGAATATATTAATTTGCATTCCCACCAGCAGTGCAAAAGTGTTCCCTTTTTTCCACATCCGTGCCAACATCTCTGGTCTTGGGATTTTGTGATATAGGCTAGTCTCACTGGAGTTAGATGGTATCTCAAAGTAGTTTTGATTTGCATTTCTCTGATGATTAAAGATGATGAGCATTTTTTCATATGTCTGAAGGCCGCACGCCTGTCTTCTTCAGAGAAGTTTCTCTTCAAATCCCTTGCCCAGCCTGTGATAGGATCCCTTGCTCTATTCTTGCTAATGCATTTGAGTTCTCTGTGGATTCTGGTTATTAAACCTTGGTCGGAGACATAACCTGCAAATATCTTCTCCCATTCTGAGGGCTGTTTGCTTGCTTTACTTACTGTGTTCTTGGCTGTGCAGAAGCTTTTTAGTTTGATCAAGTCCCAGTAGTGTATTTTTGAAGCTGCTTCAATTGCCCGGGGGGTCCTCCTCATAAAATACTCGCCCATCCCGATTTCTTCAGGGGTTTTCCCTGCACTCTCCTCTAGTATTTTTATAGTTTCATGTCTTAATTTTAAATCTTTGATCCAGTGAGAGTCTATCTTAGTTAATGGTGAAAGGTGTGGGTCCACTTTCAGTCTTCTGCAGGTTGCCAGCCAGTTCACCCAGCACCATTTGTTAAATAGGGAATCTTTTCCCCAATGAATGTTTTTAATTGGCTTGTCAAAGATTAAATAACGGTAAGTAGCTGGATAGAATAGAGAATCAAGAGATGAATCTTTTCTTTTTTTTTGAGACAGAATCTCTGTTGCCTTGGGCAGATAGTGCCATGATGTCATAGCTCACAGCAACCTCAATCTCCTGGGCTCAAACGATCCTCCTGCCTCAGACTCCTGAAGAGCTGAGACTACATACAGGATACAGGCCCCTGCCACAACACCTGGTAGAGTTTCTAGTTTTGGTAGAGATGAGGTCTTGCTCTTGCTCAGACTGGTCTTGAACTCCAGAGCTCAAGCAGTCCATTCACCTCAGCCTCCCAGAGTGCTGGGATTACAGCCGTCAGCCGCGGGGCCTGGCCCTTCCAATTCAGTTCTTACACTTTCTATCTAGAGATAGTGTTACCGAAAGTTGTCAGTGAGGCTGAATCAGTGAGAATGAAGAAAGGGCACAAGAAGTAGGACAAGTGGTTTGAGGAAGAGTAAGGAGAAATTTATTAATCTGCTGGCAAATGAGAAGAGTAGTAGACTAGCATGTCAAAGACTGCCATCCTGCTTTTAAGCAGGGCTCTGTAGGAGACACCTGTGAGAAATACTTTGGCAATGAGGGATTGGGGCACGACAGTATGTACAGCATTGGTCAGCAGCCTCCACACCTGGGATTATAATCCCACACCGTAGCAGGCCCTGAGATTACTTCTGTAAAGCTTCTGGAGAAGGTAGCCATGGCTCCTTTGGCTCTGCTTCTTGTTCAGAGGACTCCTGATCGACGCTCCCCTACTAAGATTGCTGCTGAGAGATCACTGCTGAGATCCTTGCTCCTACTAATACTGACTGTGACTTCTAAGGTGCTTTGACACCCGAGACTTGAATGAGACCTACCCCAAGTAAGCTGGTGCAGCGGCCTGCATCCAGACGGTTGAGTGGGCCAGGGCCGGAGACAAGGCGTCGCGGGCCCTAACAGGGCTCTGTAAAAGGGGGATTTTCAGAGGTTGGGTTGGGTGTGACCAGCATCGTATGTTGTGGCTTTGGGCTATTGTTGTTTAACTGTAATTGGTGGTTTGGGTCACCTTATCTCTGGTGATCTCATCTCCAGGGACAGTGGTCTATCTCAACCCATGTTCAGACAGTTCTGTTGAGCTGTCTCCTATAGTTTAAGATACCAGAAAACAACAAAGAATATTTTTCTGCCCCTTTGTTTACTGGCCTCAGACAGGAATATAGGTTTTAATTTCCAAAAAGGGTGGGGGATTTTAAAAAGCCAGTTCTTAAAACATTTTGTGGCCTATTTCAGACATTTACTTCTGTTGCAGTAGCCTGAGATCCCACAGAGTGAGCTCTCAGTCCCCAGACTAACCTCCTCCTTCTGACATCAGTTACAAGGCTGGACTCTGGAACTTACAAGCGATGGGCTTCAAGTTGGGGCTCCCAGAACCCCCCTTTTGAATTTGATTAATTTTCCAAAGTGGCTCACAAAATTCAGGGAAACACTTATGTTTACTAGTTTATTTTAAAGTTTATTTGAGGTGACATGGATGAAGAGATGTACACAGGAACGAGTGCGGAGGTTCCTTGGCATCCCTCAGGGAACTTGCACGTGTGTAGCTATGCCGAAGTTCCTGAACACAGTCCTCTGGGTTTTTGGGAAACTGTGGGTCTTCAGGGTATGGGTTGGGGACCTTTCTGGAATGAGGATCTTATCAATTACCATCAGAAGGGCTGGGAAGATTACACTCCTGCCTTGGGGCTAGTGAAAGGAAGGCAGGAGGTCAGAGATTCTGTTTCCTGACACCTGCTTTTGAGGCCTAACACACTTAACATTATAACAAAATTCTGTAACAAAGGATGTGGAAATTATAAGCAGGCACTGTGGACAAAACCCAGTAAATACTATAATCATAACATCACACCCGGGCTTTTGGCAAGGATAATAATGGTTAATAGGGGACAATTATAGAGCTCTTAATTATAGACACTATGTGTCAAGCGTGGTACTAATAGGTTTACAAACATTGTATCACTTACTTTTTAAACAAATCTATAAGGTAGATAGTATCCTCACCTTTTATGCATAGGAAAATGAGAGAAGTTGAATAGTTAACTCAGACTGTCACTGTTTAGAGATTTAGATTCAAACCGTCTCACTCCAGAGTTCATTTTTTAAATCTTGTGCAACACTGAACAATGAAATGGACAAATGAAGGCTTGAGAGACACTTCAACCATCCAAGCTTGTGAAGACTTTCAGATTGATTGTGCTAAGTGACTAATGTTTGGCATTTTCTGGTTGATTCTGGGATTAATTACGGCATGCTGGTGGAGGTTTTGTTTTTGTTTTAAAAGTGGAAAGAAAAAAATTAATAAAAATGGCTTAGCATCTGTCAGCAATTTATTGTATATTTTCTAGTAGCTGGAGAACAGATTTTAAATGTTCCCAACTCAAAGAAATGATAAATCTTCGGCATGATGGCTATGCTGATCACCCTGATTTGATCATTACCTCTGGTATAAATATATCAAAATATCATACTATACCCCACAAATATTTATAATTATGCACCAATTAAAAATAATAAAAAATTTAAAAGTAGATTAATGTATAGGCCACGATTTTTGTAAGGACAGAAATAATATTTTTTATTTGCTCTGTCCAATGCAGAATAAGCCATTAGCCATAGGAGACTAATGAACATTTGAAATGCGGCTATGACTGAGAAAGTTGATTTTAAATTTTACTGAATTCTAATTATTTATTTTTAATAATTAATATTATTAATTTAAATGAAAATAGCCAAATATGGCTAGTGTTGGAGAGCACAATTCTAGATTAAGAGGATGCAAAGAGAAAGTGCTTTCAGAGCCTTTCTAAATGCTGCAGTTTTGTTGCCCTTTCTGTCGTTTTGCTTGCAAAACCTCCGTAACTCTGCATTTGAACTGGAGCCAGTGTCTGCTAGAAGGTATAGAAATAATACATATATAGATATAGGAGATGGAACCTATTTCTGCCTTTTTGGATATAGAGGCCTTATGGCCATGTCTTCGGAAATGTCCTTTTGTCTAGCACGTGGGTGCCCTGTGTGAAGTCTTCTGGTGTGCTCCTGGGTCATCAATCTCAGCATCCCTGGTACTGCTGAAATGACTTAAGGAACCTTTAATTATTGCAGCATATGTCTCAGTTTTCAAGAGGGAGGAAATTTATTCCCTTCAGCCTGAAGTCAGCACAGGTGGGATCTTGAGCCAAGGACCTCAACAGGTAAGAACTAAATTGCTGACCCTTGACAGCTGCTTGGTGCTGCTGACCTCAGCAGCTGTGGTTGCCACGGTGTGTGTAAAGCTTTTATAACAAAAAAGCAAAAAATTTCCATTTATAGCTGTCATTGTGTTCTGAATTCACAGAAGGCAAATGAAGGGTAGCATATGCTAGCTGGCTTTATTTATTTATTTTAAAAATTAATAGCATTAGCAAGAGAATCCCTTAAGCCCAGGAGTTGGAGATTGCTGTGAGCTGTGTGAAGCCACGACACTCTACCGAGGGCCATAAAGTGAGACTCTGTCTCTACAAAAAAAAAAAAAAAGAAAAAATTAATAGCATTAGAAGAAGAGTAAGTTGTATGTGTTTGATGTGTGTGTGTATAGATAGTATATATTCCAGTTTAGGTGTGCATCCAAACTGGAATAAATTTCTGTGATAATGCTGACTTTGTTTTTTTCTTTATTTCTAATTTTATTTTCTTTTTTTAAATTGCAGATTAATATGAGGGTACAAATAATTAGGTCACAATGTTTGCATTTGTTAGATACAGTCCCGATTGTACCCTGTTTCCCCGAAAATAAGACAGTGTCTTCTTATAAGGTGTGCTGCCAAAGATGCGCTAGGTCTTATTTTCAGGGGACGTCTTATCTTTCCTGTAAGTAGGTCTTATTTTTGGAGGATATCTTATTTTCTTTTTTTTTTTTTTTTAGTTTATCCTTTATTGTGGTAAAAAACACATAACATAAAATTTACCATCTTAACTGTTTTTAAGTGTACAGTTCAGTAGTGTTAAGTATATTCATCTTGTTGTGAAAAAGATCTCCAGAACTTTATTAAACCTAACTGAAATTCTGTACCTATTAAACAATTCTCTTTCGTCAATCCCTCTTCCCCTAGCCCCTTGTAATCACTATGTTACTGTTTCTATGAATTTGACTTTGGACACCTCAGATAAGTGAAACTGTACAGTATCTGCCTTTTAAAAAGACTTATTTTTTAGGGACAGAGGCTTGTTCTGTCAGCCAGGTCAGAGTGTAATGGTGTGATCACAGCTCACTGAAGCCTCAAACTTCTGGACTCAAGTGATCTTCCTCTGTCAGCCTTCTGAATAGCTGGGACTACAAGTGTGTCACTGTGCCTGGCTAATCTTTTTACTTTTTGTAGATGGGCGTTGGGCGCACAAGCATGTCTCACTCTGTTGCTGAGGCTGGTCTCAAATTCCTGGCCTCAAGTACTCTTTCTGCTTCAGCTTCCCAAAATTCTGGGATTATAGAATGAGCCACTACACCTGGCCCACTGTGCTTGTCTTCTATCGCACTTAGCATACACGTCCTCAAAGTTCATCCGTGTCGTAGTATGTGAAAGCATTTTCTTCTTTTATAAAGCTGAATAGTATTCCACTGTATGAATGCATGACATTTTGTTTATCCATTCTTCTGTCAATGGCTATTTGGGTTGCTTCCACCTCTTGGCTTTGTGAATAGTACTGCTATGAACATGGATGTGCAAACACCTCTTCAAGATCCTACTTCCAGTTTGGGGGGTATAAATGGGACTGTCATATCATAGTTCTATTTTTAACCTTTTGAGAAACCAACATACTCTTTTTCCATAGTGATTACATCATTTTACAATCCCACCAGCAGCATGCAAGAGTTCCAGTTTTGAAGTGTTGTGTTTTTATCTTGCATTTGTTTGATGACTAATGACGTTGAGTACTTGTTCACATTTCTTGTTCATTTAGATCTCCATTTTTATAAGGTGTCTGTTCTGGTCTTTTGTCAATTTTCCTAATAGCTTGTCTGGATGAGTTCTTTATACATTCTAGATATGAGCTCTTTATTGGTTATATTTGTTCCAAATATCTTCTCCTACTCTATGATTTCCTGACTTGGGATCACCAGGCTTTCCATTGGCCATGGGGGGAGGGCCCAGAAGGCTGGGTGGTCCTTAACTGCTGGCCAGATAGTTTTTTCCTCCTTCCCTTCCCCCAAGGGAGTAGTTTAGAGAAAGCTTCCACTTCCATCTTCCCAGGGAATGTCTGGTCACAAACTGTCATCCCAGTCATCGCAATCTGCAACATCTGTCCCTCGTCCCTGACGTTTTGAGGCTGCGCATATGAGCTCTTTATTCTCTCCTCCCCCGCCTTCTCGACGGGACTCTCATCCTCCTCATCTCCAGTCTCTTCCCTCTCCCGTAATGGGGGCTGCTGCTGCGGCGGTAAGTGGTGCTGATTCTCCTTCTTTCGTTTCGGCATAGTGGCTGCGGCAATGGCCCTCGCTGGAGCACATCATAACCAACTCTTCATTGTGTACTACAGAGTCAACAGGCTCTGGGGCCAGAAGGTCTGAGAAGAGATCAGGATATCTTATTTTCGGGGAAACAGGGTAGTTGTGTCTTGCACCTAGGAGGTGTGCCGCCGTATACCCTTACATTGTGCCCATTAGGTGGGAGCACACCAATCCCTCCTTTCTTCCCTTCTCTCAACTTGAATTGACTTTTTCTCTTGTGTGGGCATGTTCTAGTTCGTCTACTGGCTTCATATTAGTACTGAGTACATTGGATTCTTGCTTCTCTATTCCTGTGATACTTTATTAAGAAGAATTTGTTTCTGCTCCATCCAGGTTAATATGAAAGATGCAAAGTCTCCATATTTTTCATGGCAGAATAGTATTCCATGGTTTACATATATCACAGTTTATTAATCCATTTCTGGGTTGATGGGCGATAAATAATTTAGCGCAAACATTCTTATGATAAAATGATTTTTTTTTTCTTATGGGTAGATGCCTAATAATAGGATTGTGGAATCAAATGGAAGATCTATTTTGAGTTCTTTGAGGATTCTCCATACTTCTTTCCTATGGCTGTATTAGTTGTCCTGACAGTGTAAAAGTGTTCCCTTTGCTCCACGATAATGTTTACTTTGAATCAGGGTATCTGAGATGTGTTTATGCTTCACAAATATATGTATACTGTTTGAGCTCTATAAATGATATTGGTGAATGTAATATTATAGGAGTTAAAAACAATTCGACATTACATTTCCAGATGCATCTATGTTGTTACACGTAGCTTCAGTTCATTCATTGTCACTGCTATATAATATTCTACAATGTAGCATAGACCCACTTCATTTCCTGTCAGTGGACTTCTGGGTTGTTGCCTAGTTACATGTTCTTACAGTTGATTATACTTTCTGTTGCATTACTATTAGGGGGCAGCAAGGACAGGGGATAACTTACATACGTCTCATGGATGGAGAGACCAGAAACAAAGGGACCAGGCATAGAGAATGTATTTAGAATAGGGAGAAGAGAAAGAAACTGACATACTGTATTTTCTGGGTACCTGGAACCATCGCCTATGTCATCTCATTTAATTCTAACAGTCATGTGAGAGCTTTTATTATTTCCATTCAGTAATTGAAAAAATGAACATGAAGAGAGGAAAAGCAGCTGATTGTGTAGCTAGTATGAGGTTGAAGAAAATGTTCAATCTGAGTCTTTCTGACCTTAGTCCTTTATGCTGTCTGTGCATGGAGCTAACTAAAGAGTTATATGACCATAAGAGGGGACAGAATATAAATGGAAAGAGGTTACAGTTAGACTTTGTCACCGAAAACAACAAAGTAAACCTACCACAAGGGAAATTTGAATTTAAGGTATGCGAATGTTGACAAATAAGGAACTTCAGATTAGAGACCCCTGCATATTATTCTCCAACAAAAATTATTCTGGTTCCATAGTCTGTCTTGGGCTGTGTTTTATCCAACTAGCTCTGTAGTTCCTGCTTTTCTAAAATTTTCCTTTAGTCAGGAATGAATAAAAAAGCCATATAGTCCCAAGATGACCCTTAATCAGCCACAAATATAATAAGCAGATCCTGATTTATCAGCTGTCTTCCATATGAGTTTTTGTTGTTTTTAATAGTGAATTTTTATGGAGAATTAGGGTATAATAGGGTGCCTAGCCTAGCAAACGAGCAGTCTTCATTTTTTGGCTCATAACATTTCTGACTGCTACTAGCACAGTCTATAATAGAGCATAAGTATATGTTCAAAATTTATTTCCATAATTTTAAGTTATTGACTGCTACTGCAAGGCAAGAGCTCGTATACCCCAAGTGATTGGGCAGCTGACTACAGAAAAATCTATAGTAAATGGAAGCTGTAAAGTGCTGTTGCTCTTTGCAGGTAGCTGCTGTACTTGCTCATGTTTTATTTAGGTGTTCAGCAGTGCCCTTTAATCTTCTAATTAAAGTTGTGCCTGCACTTCAATTGTTTATGAAACCTCACATAGTTTAATCATCAGATCAGCTTGATGAGGATTTGCAAAGGTAAACTTTATTGCTTCACACAGAGGCTTCTAGCATGTATCTTAAAATGAAGAGAGCGTTGATTCATAAGAACGTAACAAATAGCTCAGTGATCACCGGAGTATGTTGAGTGGAGAATGAAATGCAGACGTCTATTTCAGATACTCTGTCTCTATTAACCTCTCTAGCCCTTCTGTGGACAGAGGGATTTGTGCCCTGCATCACGGGTGTCATGTGCTCAGATGTGGGATCGTCTTTACGATGGTGGTGCTAATCATTTTAGCAGATCAAGACTCATTTTAATTGGTTTCAACAGTTTAGCTTCACATTTTATTTATATGGAGGATAGGTAATCAGCAAATCTAATCTTGAATTTATTCATTAGGATTAATAAACATCTATATTTGATATTTACTCAAATGTTTGTTAACCCATACGCTGGGTGTGCATAAAATTCATGTGCAATTTAAACATTTATGAACTTTATGGGCAGGTCACCCTATATATTGAATTAATCTTCCTATGGTTGCGATAAAAATATCACAATCCCATCTTTTGCCATTTTCTTGGAAAAAGAAATGATGAAGGTGGGTATGTACTAGTCAGAGAGGTTATTCTTATTCTAGGCTAGAATGCAGTATTAATAATTTGAATAGCATTTGAATTACTAGGATTTAAAAACATTGTTACTGAGGTGTTTTAAAACTTTATATGATTACTACATACTTTAATTTTTATTGTTTAATGGCATCAGTTTTTTCCATTTGCATGAGTCTGTGTGATTACCTAGGAATTTTCTTTTAGCTTTCAAAGAAAAGTTTGCTTTTAAAATGGTCATTGAATTAATCTAAGGAAATATGAGGCTGAAAATACTGTGATGTTCAGCTGTCCCAAACACTTTTTTTTTAATTTTATTTTTTTGTAGAGACAGAGTCTCACTGTACCGCCCTCAGGTAGAGTGCCATGGCGTCACACGGCTCACAGCAACCCCCAACTCTTGGGCTTACGCGATTCTCTTGCCTCAGCCTCCTGAGCAGCTGGGACTACAGGTGCCCGCCACAACGCCTGGCTATTTTTTTGTTGCAGTTTGGCCGGGGCTGGGTTTGAACCCGCCACCCTGGGCATATGGGGCCGGCGCCCTACTCACTGAGCCACAGGTGCCGCCCTGTCCCAAACACTTTTAAAAAATTTACTATTCATTATTTATGGCCAGTTTCTTTTCATTTATTAACTTTAGGTTTTATGAATTTTATGAATGTCTAAAAAAGACGGTGGCAGAAATAAAGTGATTTCTTTCCACGTGAATGTTTTTCTTTTTTAGTATTTTCCAAAGAATACATGCCTAGATTCCATGTGATTCGTAGTCTTTTGTGGTGTGTGTGCCTCTAGGATAAAAAACAAATTTTAGGTGCATTGAGTTTTTTACTACATGGGTAATACTGTTTCCCATCCCTGTATTTTATTTATTATTATTTTCTGTCTTTAAAAATATCTCAAGTTTTCCATCTCAACTGCTATAGTGTGGTAGGGGCAAGGACTTTTCTATTGGAAATGGCCGGAAAACTCTATAAATATTAAAGTAAAAGTATAAAAATATTATAAATCATAAAATAGCAGAGCTAATGACTGATGCCAGCCGTGATACTGTTTTTTTAAAGTTGTATGAATACTAAAGTAATTTTTAAAAATGGTCTTGAAGCAAAATGTTAAAATGCAAGTGATAATTGGTGTAGCTGCAAGGATTATTTGTTAAAAGCACTCAATATACTGTTTTAGTTTGTTGTTAAATTATTTTCCTGCTAGACTAAGTTTTGTGAAGCAGGCTCTGTTTCTGTTTTCCTCTGGCTATCATGGCATCTGGTCTAACAGATCAGTGAATAAAAGACTTCTTAAACTAATGCCTATATTTTAAAATTAGTCACCTAGCCATTGAGCATTTTTAAAGGATTATGTATCTGAAATATACAGCTTTTGATCTTTACCCTTTTTTTGATTTGGAAAAGTAACCTAAGGAAAATTAAAATAAAAATGATACCATAAAAATGTTAGTGTGAATTTAGTGGTCTTGTTGAATGGCTTGTTAATGGATGCAGTGAGAGCATAACATAAATTCATAATTACAATTTTATTGATTTTTAGGTCAGAATCATTCATTTTCATGCTTCAATTTTAATATTTATGTTCATACAATTAAAGTTGACGTTAATGCATCTCATTTATTGACATTGGCTCACGTGTAGTCTCTGTAATAAAGTTGACAGGATGACATGTTGCTGTAAATCCGTAAGTGTTATTCCATAACAAAACAAGCTGAAGAAAGGGAATTTTGAAGAACAAAAGTTAAAAGAAAAGAGAATAAATTTTTTAAAAATCTAGAAATGATAAGGCTTACTTTATAACCTGGAAGGATATAAGCTCCTTAAGGGTAAGGATGTGTCTTTCTCATCTTTTTTTTCTTTTTCACAGTACCTTTTTCGGTAGTAACTATTTTAAAATATGTTTAAAATATGTGCATCGTTGAAGTCTCGAGAAAATCTACAACTATCCCAGAGTAGTAATCTATTGCGCCTTTATTGTATGACTGGTTATGCTGGCAGTTTGCCATGTGGTAATCAGTTTTTTTACTAATAAAAATATGGCAGGGATTAGACCGCGTTTGAGTCCATCTGTTTTATACCAGTGTGTTCAGACTGAGCACCAATTCTTGAATTCTCTTTTTCCTTGGGCTCCCGATCTCATTCTCAGTTTTTCTTTTGCAGCCTCCTTTTCCTCTGGCTCCTGCCTGTCTCATTAACCTCAGCCCACGCTTTGTGCTTCAGTCATTCTAGAACTACTTACAGTTCTCTGAGCACACAGCGCCTCTTTCCATGTGCTTTTCCTTGTCATCATGGTGGCGAACTCTTACTTACCCTTCAAGAACTACCCTGGGTGTTTTATTTGTGAAAGCTTTTCCTTCCTTCCTCCCTCCCTCCTTCCCTTCAAGACAGTTTCTCACTTTGTTGCCTCAGCCATGCCGTGGCTCATGCCTGTAATCCTAGCACTCTGGGGGGATGAGGTTGGAGGATTGCTTGAGCTCATGAGTTTGAGACCAGCCTGAGCAAGAGTGAGACCCCGTTGCTACTAAAAATAGAAAAACTAGCCAGGCAGGTGTAGTGGTGGGTGCCTGTAGTCCCAGCTACTCCCGAGGCTGAGTCAAGAGAATTTCTTGAGTCCACGAGATTGAAGTTTGTTTCTGTGAGCTCCGGTGACACCATGGCACTCTACCCAGAGTGACAGAATGAGACTTTGTCTCAAAAAAAAAAAAAAAGAAATATATATACATATGTATATCCCCAAACAAATGGGAAAAAACAACAACATAGGGACAACATTTATTAGGATGTGAGACTGGAGAGAAATAACTGATTAAATTTGTTTTCCTTGCTTTCTGTTTCTGTAAAATAAAAGCAAAACTAAAAAAAAACAGAATCCATGTAGAAAAATCCTTTGCTTTCAGCAGCTAATACTTATTTTCAGTCTTAACCATGGGATGACACCAAAATAAGGAGATAAGTTCAGAAATAAAAACTATTCCCTTTAGAATTTTCTTTAATACCATAAATTTTGTTCTCATGCTGTTTAGTGTTAAATTACTACACCAGTAATCAAAATGCTTATGTTAAAAATTGTTACTTTGGTTTAGATATTTAGATGAGATCCTTTTTTGAAGATGAGCTAATTATAATGCTTCTGTTAATTTTGTGAAGTATGTAAGAATCTGGAGCACAGAATCAGGTCTGAGTTCAAATTCTGATTTTGCTACTTAGTAACTTTTTTATAATGGACATGTTTTAAATTTTTTAAAGTTAAAAAAAAAAACTCAACTCTATCAAGATATAATTCATATCCCAAACAATTCACTCAGTAAAATTGTTTTTTCATATAGTCTCAGAATTGTGTAGCCATTGTCAAGTTTTAGAACATATTTCTGCCCCTAAAAGAAAACCGGTTCCCATTAGCTGTCCCTCCTCAACCTGCCTAATCAATGTTTAACGTTGTGAGGAAGTGCCACACTATTTCCAAAGTGATTCAGCATTTTACATTCCCACTGGAAATATATAAAGGTTCTAATTTTATTGTCATCCTTGTCAGCACTTGTTTTTATCTGTTTTTTAAATTATAGTCTCCTAGTATATTTGAAGTAGCATATCTTTGTGGATTTGATTTGCATTTCCCTAATGAGTAATGATGTTTAGCATCTTTTCACAGCTTATCGGCCATTTGTATGGATGTTCCTGTATTTGACTTTTTTTTTTTTTTTTTTGTAGAGACAGAGTTTCACTTTATTGCCCTCGGTAGAGTGCTGTGGCGTCACACAGCTCACAGCAACCTCCAACTCCTGGGCTTAGGCGATTCTCCTGCCTCAGCCTCCCGAGTAGCTGGGACTACAGGCGCCTGCCACAATGCCCAGTTTGGCCGGGGCTGGGTTTGAACCCACCACCCTCGGCATATGAGGCCGGCGCCCTGCTCACTGAGCCACAGGAGCCGCCCTGTATTTGACTTTTTATTGCTGTTGACACATCTCTGAAGTGATGATAAAACTAGTACCTTCCTAATAGAGTGATCATGAAGATTAAAAGAATTAATATATATAAAATGCTTAGAGCGGTACCTGATGCATAGTAAATACTCCTTTAATGTTGGTTATTATTATTATTACTCATAAAAATTTATTCATGTGTTTATGTTTTCTATTGATTCCATTTTAATTTCTCTGATAGGAGTTGTAACAAATGAATCTGGTTTTCAACTCCCAGATTTACTAACCCTGGTCTTTGCTACGTATATTCAATATTTAGCTGTTCATTTATTTATTTGTTCATTCATTCATCAAGCATCTGCTGAATACTTATTACCTGTCATCTCTTGTGTTGTGATAGAACCTGGAAATGAAAACTAGGGGAAAAGAAGGTGGGTTTTTCTTTTTCGCCTCCTCAGAGAGTCTGGAGAGAAAGATACCAAAATGATAATTGGAGAACAGTAAGTAGTTTAATGGTATATGGAAGCCTAAGTAAATCATTTATGGAAGAGTTTCTAGCCATGCTGAAACTTGAAGGATGAGTAGGAGTTTCTCATCCAAACATTGGGGTCAGTGTTCTGGACAGAGCAAAGGTGTGCATAGGAATTTGAATGCTCAAGACCAGGGTGAGAATTACTGGACTGCTGCTGTGTGTACTGGTGATGGGGTTGAGGGGGTTGAGGGTCTTTATGATCAGCTGGAAGTGGAGCAGTACCAAATAGGAAAGGACTTCACTTGCTTCTGGTCCATTAATGCTCAGAACATTCTTCTCTCTTCCTTTCTTACGTACCCAATTTCATTATTAAATGTCTTTTTATTAACAAATATTCCTCTTTGTGTCAGTGATATTCCTGTCTTAAAGTCTTTTTTGTTTGGTATTAATATAGTCACTGCAGCACTCTCATGCTTCCTAGTTTGTTTTAAATCTATGTGTTATCTTTGAATCCAAAATATATGTCCTATGGAGAAAATATAGTTAAATTTTGCTTTTAAAAATCTAATTTGATGGCCTCTTCCTTTTGATTTGAATGTTTGGTTCTTTCACATTTAATGGAAATGTGAAATATCCATTAAATGTGAAAGAACATTTCACATGATTGGATTTAAGTCTGCCATTTTGCTTTTTTTTTTTTTTTTCTTTTAAGACAATGTCTCACTCTGTAGCCCTGGGTAGAGTGCCTAACTCACAGCAACCTCAGTCTCTTGGGCTTAAGTGATCTTCTTGCCTCAGCCTCCTGAGTAGCTCAGACTATAGATACTCACTATGACACCTGGCTATTTTTTCTATTTTTGTTAGAGATAGGGTCTCACATTTGCTCAAACTGGTCACAAACTTTTGAGCTGAAGAGATCCTCTTGCCTTGGCCTCCCAGAGTGCTAGGATTATAGTCATCAGCCTATGTGTCTGGCCTGCCATTTTGCCTTTTGTTTTCTATAGGTTTCATGTCTTTTTTCTTCTTCTGTTTCTCTGTTCTATTTGTGTTAAACAGATGTTTTCAGAGTATACCATTTTAATGCATCTGTTTCATGTCTTTTTAGTCATTTTTAAAAAAATTTTTTACTGATTGCTCTGGTGCAGCTGCACTGTCCAGTACAGTGGCCATTAACTACATATGGCTGTTGTGTACTTGAAATGTGGCTAGTCTGAATTAATGTTTTAAAATGAAACACAAATTAGATTTCAAAGACTTAGTAGGTATTATTGAATAAAAAATATCTCATTAATTTGTATATTGATTAAAAGTTTTTATTTTGTTCCTAAAGAGAGTCTTACTCTGTCCCCAAGGCTGGAGTATAGTGGTATAATCACAGCTCACTGCAACCTCAAATTCCTAGTCTGAAATGATCCTCCTGCCTTAGCCTCCTGAGTAGCTGGGACTAGGCATGTATCATTATGCCTAGATAGTTTTAGTTTTACTTTTTGTAGAGACAGTCTTGCTCTGTTGTCAGGCTCAAGTTTTATGTTCAACAAATTTTATTTTAAATATAACTAGAAAATTTAAAATTATATATGTAACTTACATTTTTGGCACCCATTGTATTTCTGTTGAGTAGCATAGCTTTAAGGATTACAGTATGCTTCTTTAACATATCACAATCTATTTTAGTTTAACAGTGAGTTAATTCTGTTGAAATTTAGCAATTATGTTTCCACAAAGGTCCATCTTCTCCCTTGTGCTATTTTTGTTGTATATACATCTGTATATGTTATACATAATCTATATATGTTATAAGCTGAACAATACATAATTTTTACTTTAAGCCAATCTTAAGGTTTCTTTATTCCTTCCTATGATGTTAAGTTACTATCTGAATTATACTATTAGATTTCCTATATGTAGTTTTCATTTAGGTTAGGCTAGGTCTTTTGGCAGTGAATTCTTTCACTTTTTTTGTTTGTCTGAGAATGCCTGTGTATTTTATTTTTTGAAGGATAGCTCACTATAGAATTACTGATGGAAAGTTGTTTTTTTTCCTTTTATCTTTTAGCACTTTGACTACGTCATTTTACCTCCTTTTGGCCTTTATTGTTTTTGATGTACAGTCAACCATCAATTGTATTGCCTTTCTCCTGTACATGGAGTTGGGTTTTTTTTTGTTGTTGTTGTTTTGTTTTTACTTCCAAGATTTTCTCCTTGTTTTTGACTTTTAACAGTTTGGCTATAATATATCTAAGTGTGGTTCTCTTTGTGTTTATCTCATTTAGGGTTCGGTGAGCTTTTTAAATCTGTACATTAATATTTTTCAGCAAACTTGGGATGTTTTAAGACATCTTATATTTCTTAGTCTTTCCTCCTTCTGGAATTATCATGTAAGTCTGTCATTATACTTGAAGTTGTTGCACATCCCCCTGAGGCTGTGTTCATTTCTTTTCTCTCTTTTCTTAACATTATATAATTTCCATTCATCTATTCCTAAGTTTAGCAATTCTTTTTTCTGTTGTGTCAGTTTGCTCTTGAGCTTTTTTTTTTTAATTAAATTTTATTTATTTGTTTATTTATTTTTTAGATAGAGCCTCAAGTTGTTGCCCTCGGAAGACTGCTGTGATATCACAGCTCACAGCAACCTCCAACTCCTGGGCTTAAGCAATTCTCTTGCCTCAGCCTCCCAAGTAGCTGGATCTATAGGCATTCGTAACAACACCCGGCTGTTTTTTGGTTGTAGTTATTATTGTTGTTTGGCAGGCCCGAGCTGGATTCGAACCTGCCAGCTCTGGTGTATGTGGCTAGTGCCTTAGCTGTTTGAGCTACAGGCACCAAGCCTGCTCTTGAGCTTTTTTAGTGAATTTTCATTTTAGTTGTTGTACTCTTCTACTTTAGAATTTCTTTTTTTAAAAAAAAAATATAGAGTTTCTTATTCTCTTTCGAGATTCCCTTTTCGTTAAGTCATTGCATTATGTTTTCCTTTAGTTTCTTGAATATACCTTTGCAAATTCTTTGGCCGTAGTTACTTACCTGCTCTACAGTCTTTGTCTGCTATCCTTGGGACCACTCAGAGTCAATGTCCCTTGACAGCTTCCTTTGTCCTATGTGTGGGTCATGGGTGACGTTTTTTTTGTTTCTTTGTATTCATAATATTTTACTGACAACTGAACAGTTTAGGTAATATAGAGAAAAGAGATTCTGGACTTGTTTTATTTTTATATGGTTTTGGTTTTGTTATTTTGATAACTCATCTGAGCTTAAACTCTGAAATCTATTTCTTGTATGGTTTTTAGCCACTAATGTCTGCTTATTTTTTTTTTTTCCTAATTTTTAAAATTGGCTTCGTAGAGGTTTTCTGTCTGCCTGCATAGCCTAGTGATCAGCCACTTGATGGGTAGAGGTACCTTGAAGCTGTGAGGCTTCTGCCCTCTGCCAGTCCAACTGTGTGGATTAGGGAACACATTTCAAAGTTGTAGCCAGTTTTTAGGTCTCTCCTGGATTTTACTTTATGTCAGGTACTCTTTATTTCCCCCCCTTATATGTTTGTGGTTTCTTCTGGTTTTAATTTGACATGTGCATTTCACATTGGTTTCTAAAAAAAATGTAGCTTTCAGGGCGGCGCCTGTGGCTCAGTGAGTAGGGAGCGGGCCCCATGTGCCGAGGGTGGCGGGTTCGGACCCAGCCCCGGCCAAACTGCAATAGAAAAATAGCCGGGTGTTGTGGTGGGCGCCTGTAGTCCCAGCTGCTCGGGAGGCTGAGGCAAGAGAATCGCTTAAGCCCAAGAGTTAGAGGTTGCTGTGAGCCGTGTGACACCACGGCACTCTACCAAGGGTGGTACAGTGAGACTCTGTCTCTACAAAAAAAAAAAAAAAAATGTAGCTTTCAAATTGGAAACAATTTGAAATGATGTACTGATTTTTTTTTTTTTTTTAAAGGAGAAAGAAGATTTTCATGAACTTTCTGGTGGGTGTGTTTTTGTTACTTCCTTTTTTCTATTACTGCTACACACATTTTTTTCTCAGCAGGGGAACCTTGTCAGGGTACTATAGCTCTGAACCTTACCCTAAAGAGAAAAGAAATAACTCTTCAAAGGCTCAGTGGTTGGTTTATTTGGTCTAATCAAGCATGCAGAACTATTTTTTGGATTCCGTTGACCTCATTTTCTGAAACTTGAGGATTTAAGTTGTTTGTTTAGTAGTTTAGTATGTAAACGTAACCCCAAACATTTAAATAACTCATATTAAGGAATTCTTGTCATACATCAGATGGCAACTAAATTATTTAAATATTCTGAATCATCTTATTTAGTTTGCTGAAATTTTGTGTTAAAATATATGAAAGCTTGCAGTTAGTAGCTGTGGGAGGGAGGAGGAGAGGAAGGGTTGGCGCTTTCTTCTCATCACTGATCTTCTCAGGTGTCTGGATTGTGCTCTTTTTTTTTTTTTTTTAAACTGAGAACATGTTTTTATAGTTGGGGATTTTTATTTTTCAGGAAACAGAAATAGGCTTTGAATGACTTAGACAAGAGAAAGGGAAGTGAAGAAGAATCTGAGGAACGAGGTATAAGGAAGGTAGGATTCGGGGCAGAAAGAATCCTCTCCCAATTTTAGGGGCATTTCCCAGTTGGGCTTGACATACTCTACACTGTTTATCTTTTGGCACTTTGAGGCTTATTTTGTTTATAGGTTGTTTGGAAACACGGTTCTCTTCCTTCCTCCCATAAAGATGCTGATGTAATTCTGTTTTTAGAACAGTTCATGGTTCTTTGTCCACTCTTATTTTGGGGTTTGTTGTAGATGGTTTCCAAGAGGGTAATAGTAATTAAGTTTTGCAGTCTGCTTGCTCTTTTTTTATGGTTGAGTCAAGGAGGTTAAACAATTATACCATTGCCATCCTTTCCCTGGAATTGTCTCGTTTGTTTTTAAATCTCTACCTCATCTTGTTATATATTCCCTTTTCTTCTCTATATTTATTTATGAATTATTTCCTTTTTTCTTAAATTATCATATAAGAATTGTTATTTGTCTTTCTAGTGTAGTTAATCTTTTTCATTATATTTCTGTCTTCTGTTTCATTTTTTTAAAATATTTGCCTTATCATTATGATTTCCTACTTGATGCTTTCCTTGTTTTTTTTTTTCCTTTAACAATTTAAGTATTTGGTGCATATTTGGCACATTTATTTTTATCTTTTCATCTCTTTTTCTTTCTTTATTATTTTTTTTTTTGTAGAGACAGAGTCTCACTGTATCAACCTCGGTAGAGTGCCGTGGCCTGTGGCGTCACACAGCTCACAGCAACCTCCAACTCCTGGGCTTAAGCGATTCTCTTGCCTCAGCCTCCTGAATAGCTGGGACTACAGGCACCCGCCATAACGCCCAGCTATTTTTTTGTTGCAGTTTGGCTGGGCCTGGGTTTGAACCCACCACCCTCAGTATATGGGGCTGGCACTCTACCCACTGAGCCACAGGTGCCGCCCTTTTTTTTTTTTTTTTAATAAGAGACAAGGCATACAAATTTATTTAATGTGTATATACAGGACCCATCAGAATGAAGATCTAACCCCTAAGTGGGGTACAGAAGCTTATATACTATCTTTTTTTTTTTTTTTTTTTTTTTGTAGAGACAGAGTCTCACTTTACTGCCCTTGATAGAGTGCCGTGGCGTCACACGGCTCACAGCAACCTCTAACTCTTGGGCTTACGCGATTCTCTTGCCTCAGCCTCCCGAGCAGCTGGGACTACAGGCGCCCGCCACAACGTCTGGCTATTTTTTGTTGCAGTTTGGCCGGGGCTGGGTTTGAACCCGCCACCCTCGGCATATGGGGCCAGCGCCCTACTCACTGAGCCACAGGCGCCGCCCGCTTATATACTATCTTGAGGTTACAGAAGGAATGTGGGCTCAGACCATCGCCAAAAACAAAATAGGTTATAGTGGTACAACAGTTTTTAGTGGCCTACAGGTTCTAGGAGAAAAGTGTCTTGACTAGAAAGGGTTGTGTTGTTGGGTCAATCAAACTCACATTAAGCAGCTCCCAGAGAGAATAGATGATAAATGTATTTTTCAGGCCTTTACGGATGTCACACTTCCAGTTACTCTTCCCTAGATCTGGCTGAGGGAATGGCTGGCTGCATTAATGCAGATTATCCACAGATCTATAGATGCATACTTCTCACAAAAGATAACCTTACAGGATTACTTCAAAATATGTCAAAGAAATATATTTTGGGATAACAGATTCTGATTTCCTTCGACACCCATTTTGAAACTTTAAAAAAGTTTAGCCTATTAAAAGCCAAGGTGATAGCTCTGGAGAAATTTGAGTTAGAGGTTGTTAGATAATGATAGATGAAGGAATGAAAAAACAAATCAGAATAAATGGAAAAGAGCAAATTTAAATATATTGTTCCATATCTTCGTTAGTCAGTCATTTAGTCCTATGAATAGATCAGGTAAATAGCTGTGTCCCATTTCAGAGGTTGTACTGTAGATGAGCTGAGTCTCCATACTTGATACAGGCAAACAGATTTCTAATACAAAGCATTTCTACAGAAATGGAAAAGGTTGATATCTGGAACTTTAATAGAATAGTTTTTCTGAAGTCTCTGAAGCATATCTTCAGATTGCACTGGCAATTCGACAGATTTTTTTCTGCATTGTAGTTTGATTGTTGTTCAGTGAACTTTCGGAGGAGTTCACATATCAGGAAGCTCAAAGGCTATTTATATATAAATTGCTGTTATTTCCCCCAAAGTTTAAGCTGTCTAGCTTCAGTTTGCAGGGTTTTGAGAAAAGCATAGTTTTAATTTCCAGTAAATCCAAGTCAGAATAATGGAAGAAATATTTGAAAAAGTTAGTTTGGAAACATGTTGCCAGGGAAGAATTCAGGATCTAGTTGGGAACTAAAAATAAAATCCTAAGCCCCATTGATTGAATGGATGCTTCTTAGCCAAGAGGACTTCAGAGCAACCTTGAAACTGAGTTGCCAGCCCTGAAGGGATAGGAAGTTAAACTCACACCATTTTATCCCTCCCTTGCTTTATTTCCTGAGCGCCAGACCAACATTTTTCATGATGACAGAACACCAACCATGAAGAGGTTTTAACAATTTACAGAATATGTGCAGAAAAGATCTTTGTGTCATTCTTTCATCTTTTTAATGCAAAGAGCCACTATTTTTAATCCCGTGATTAAGACAAAAAGGAGCTACAAAAAGGAATCTCAGACTTTTAAATGCCTCGCCAAGCAAAGATTTTGCCACTAGACTGCCTTTTGTCTTTAACCCCGTGAAAAGACAAAAAGCCCCAACACATGGGTACATAGATCTTTTTTCATAAATATTTGTGACTCTTATAGCTTGTTAAAAATGTTTATTTAGCAATTGTATGCAATATAAAGCCTGTTCCCTTTGTCCCTTAAAGCATAGGTTCCTGGCCACAAGCCATCCTGTTTCCCCATCCTGCTGGTCTGACACCATAGACTGTAAACCCTTTATGAGAAATAAAGTTCTTCTTTTCTTATAAACTTCATTATTATTTTTAGTTAACAAGGAAAATGGTAGGCAAATAATAAAAAATAATGGAAGCCGGACACGGTGGCTCATGCCTGTAATCCTAGCATTCTGGGAAGCCAAGGTGCGTGGATTGCTTGAGCTCTGGAGTTTGAGACCAGCCTGAGCAAGAGGGAGACCCTGTCTCTAAAAACAGCTAGATGTTGTGGCAGGTGCCTATAGTACCAGCTACTTAGGAGGCTGAGACAAGAGGATCGCTTGAGTCCAAGAGTTTGAGGTTGCTGTGAGCTGTGATACCATACTCTACGGAGGGTGACAAAGTGAGACTCTGTCTCAATAAATAAATAAATAAATAAATAATGGAGAAGGCTAGAATATAATAACAGGTATATTTTAGTTTCTCTTCTTTTTTCTCTTATCTCCCCCTCCTCTCAGCAAGGGTCTCTCTCTGTCACCAAGCTGGCGTGCATTTGCACAATTGTAGCTCACTACAGGCTTGAACTCCTTCTGGGGTCAAGCAATTTTGTTACCTCATCCCTCCCAGTAGCTGGGACTATGGGTGTGTACAACCATGCCTAGCTAATTTTTTGTTTTTATAGGGATGGAGTTGTACTATGTTTTCCAAGCTGGTCTTCAACTCCTGGCCTTAAGCAATCCTACTGCTTTGGCCTCCCAAAGTACTGGGCTTATAGGCATGAACTGCCATGCCTGGCCTTGTGGTTTCTTTTAAAGCTTATTTTTTTCTCTCTAAAGTTTATACCAAAGAAAAATAATAGTAGGACCAATTTAAATACATCTTAGTCTTACTATGCTTGGCCTGCTTATTTGTATCAAGTACAATAAGAATAATGATTGGCCATAAAGCCTCATTTAAGTTGGTTTTACTGGACATTTTCCAGAAGGAATCTCAGACTTTTAAATGCCTCGCCAAGCAAAGATTTTGCCACTAGACTGCCTATAAATAGCTATAATTATTCTTTTCTTGAAGTCCCAAAATAACATGTGGTTCCTTTTCCTATGAGAATGTGACATTCTTTACTTGCCACAGGTCGGGAACTTTGTGAAGGAACCGCACAGATAAGGTACCAGGCCAGTCTTTCCAAAAGGCCTCTTATTGGATCTACAAATTCAACCTCAGTTTCTCAAAGCAGTCTAGTCATATCTGAAAATATGCCATTACAACCAAGGCCTTGGAAAAATAACCAGTTGTTTCCAATTGTGTTCTATTGCAAAAGACGGCAGATTCCTATTAAACTTACACAAATAACTATATTGGCATAAGTTAAGAATACCCACAAATATTTAAAACCATTGTTTATAAAATTAATGAAGGGCCAGCAGATAGGAACTGTGGTAGGGGCCTAAGTCTGTAAAGGTGTAGGCATGGTTAAGAGATAATCATCCATTGTTTCCTAGCTTGTTTTCCTAGAATAACTGGTGGTCATAAGATTCTGTCTTTCTTAACGGCTCCCATGGACAGCATGACCATTTTGAATCATAAGGCTGGTCTCTGAGTTATTTTCCAGACCCTGTATTCCAGTGGGCTACCTGGCCCAACCAGATCAGTGACCCATACCAAGTAGCAGACTCAACTCGTCTTGTACGACCTAGCAATTGACTCAGTGCAAGAAGACAATTTCTATGGCCAATCCAACCACTCAGCAAGACTGATTTTCTAGCCTCTTGCCTACTAAACCATCCTTGAAAACTCTAGTCTTCAAATTGTCAGGGAGAGAGATTTGAGAAAGTCCTCCTGTCTTCTTGCTTTTTGCCCTTTGACTTTAAACTCTCTCTGTGCTGCAACCTCTGCTGTCTCAGTGTGTTGGTTTTCTTTTGTGCAGTGAGCAATAGAACCCAGTTGGGCAGTAATGTAGCTTCCAAGTTCTGGGGAAATTAGATTGAAAGATAAATTCTTCTGATTTTTTTCATAAAAGTATACTTTACTCGATTTGTTGTAAGCTATAATTAGCTGAAAAGAAAAAGAGAAGACATAAATATTCCTGTAAGTATTACCATAGCTCTGTCTCACAAGTTTTGATGCTTTCCCATTATTTGGTTCTAATATGTTTCCTAATCTTCATTCTCACAATTTTCTGATCCTTGAGTTATCTAGAAGTATGCTTTTAAATCTCCATGCGTAGAAGATTTTACTGGTTTATTTTTTATTTTTTTTTTTATTGAAACAGTCTCACTTTGTCACCCTTTGTAGAGTGTCATGATGTCTTAACTCACAGTAACCTCAAACTCTTGGGCTCAAGCAATTCTCTTACCTCAGCTCCCTAATAGGTGGGACTAGAGGCACCTGCCCCAATGCCCAGCTATTTTTTTTGTTATCGTTGTTGCTGTTGTTTAGCAGGCCCCAGGTTGGGTTTGAACCCAACAGCCCAGGTTCATGTGGCCGGTGTCCTAACCACTGCACTACAGGTGCCCCTGGGTTTCTTTTTTTTTTTTTTTTGTGATTTTTGGCCGGGGCTGGGTTTAAACCCGCCACCTCCGGCATATGGGACTGGCGCCCTACTCCTTGAGCCACAGGCGCTGCCCGCCCCTGGGTTTCTTTTAGTTACTCATTTCTAATTTAATTCCCTATAGTTGGAGAATATGACGTATATGATACCAATTCTTTGGAGTTTTGAGATTTGATATATGGTCTACTATGTGGACCTCAGATGATCAATAGGTGTTTGAGTAGAATGCATGAATATACATTCATGTAACAGGTGCAAGTAAATTATAGAGGTACTTATTCTTTATCTGCTTCATCTATGAATTCCTGAAAGAGAGGTTGTAATATCTTTTTATAGTAATAGCTAACTCTTACATGGTACTTAATATTTCCTAGGCACTACTTTAAGGGCCTTACATATATTGACATATTATGTATTGGTCATTTTGTCCTTAAAGATGTGTTACTTGTACTTTATATATTTTTATACTGGGTATGTTTGTTACTAGATACATCATACTTGGTGACCGGAGTCTTTTATCATTGTATATTGACTTTCTTTATCTGTAATAATGTGTTTAATCTTGAAGTCTCTTTTCTTACCTCTATAATTACATAGGTTTTTTTTCCTGACATGTCCTTTTTATCCCACCTTTATATGCTTTTTGGGATGGATTTTATTTTTATCTACTTATTTAAGATTGGTGGCATAATGTGGTGGTTAAGAGGAAGAAATTTAGGGCCAGATTGCTTGAATTTCATTTATTGTCTAGAGTGTGTTGATAACTGGCAACTAGAGTTCTATACTTGGGTGTGGTAGACATTTAGATTTTCTTTATTTAGTCTTTTGACCTCTCCTCATACCTTCCTTCTGTTCTTTCTGAGTGAAGTACTTAATGCTTTCAAGCTCTGGTTCTCTATAGGATTCTGTTCTTACGCTTTGAATATCGCCTGCCATATACACTATATGGTATGATTCCTTAGTCAGTTTGCATCACTCCCTCCAATTTTTAATCTCTTGAAACAAATGTATTAAAGTGTCTCTAAAGTGTGCATAACAAGACTGTTGACCTTATAGTGTCAGGTAATAGATATGAACAACTTTGTATGGAGTCTGGCACATCAGAAATGCTTTGAAAGACTTGTTCTGTACTGTCATTTATGTTAATATTATAGTGTGACTTTTAGTGCCCTTGACCACATTGAAACTATCCACAATCCCTTCCGCTCTTTGTGACTATTAATTTTACCATCAGATTTATTATTTTTCACGATTTAAAAAATTTCTGCATTTTTTTCCTTAGGTTTCTTGGGGAAAACAACTCATGCATATCAATTCAGCATGTCTAAGGTAGTAATTGAATTTAATGGAATTTAACAACATTTCTCCAAAGGAGTATATTCACAATTAAACTGTATGATAATTTAAAACAAAATTTTTATATTTGAAAAGTATCAAGTACTTTCAACTAGTTTATGGACTGGATTTTGAATTTCTTAAGGAGAGATCAGTGTCATTATAAAGGGGAGATTTTTATATAAATAGGAATCTCATTGTATTTTATAAAAAATTATTTTAAAAAGAATGTCAGTGATAGTGATAGTTATACAACAATGTGAAAATGCTTCTTAGCTGTATGCTTAACAATGGTTAAAATAGTAAATTTTATGTTATGTGCATTCTACCACAATTTTATAAAAGAATGTTTGTTTTTATGTAAATATCTTACATTGAAGGTGAAAGAAGGTGTTTATCAATGTGAAAGTCTAAATCTCAAGGGATTATCCGCATGAAGTGGGCAGAACACATTGGTGTTGAAGTTGATTTATGTTTTCTTTCTTCAACCGTATAGTATGTTCCTCAGTCATCCCCTAATGCGGAATTATTTTTTTTAACAGGAAGGAAAAGCTGATGCGCTGTTCTCAATGCCGAGTTGCCAAATACTGTAGTGCTAAGTGTCAGGTAAGACTGTTCAGCCATGTGTAAGTGAGACCTTCACATTGCCTGCCAACCAAAAAAAACCGCGAATTTTTCCCTGGGGCCACAGTGTTTTATTACAAAAATAGAATAAAAAAACTTAGAAGGGTGGCGCCTGTGGCTCAAGGAGTAGGGCGCTGGTCCCATATGCCGGAGGTGGCGGGTTCAAACCCAGCCCCGGCCAAAAACCACAAAAAAAAAAAAAAAAAAAAACTTAGAAAACAAAATGTTCCTTTTTAAGTTAATGAAACATTTCTGCAGGATTTTGCCCAGGAGCCACCCTCACATAACATGTATGCTCCAGCGTGGCAGCATGGTGTGTGCTTAAACTAGTATGAGTTAAATGCAACTCTCATGGCAGTTAATGTGTTAAATTTGACTTTTCATTGTACCATTGGCCTCTGTTTCTCAATCTTTGACTAATTTTTAGCTTCAACTTTAAAATTAGCTTATGTATATGGTTAAAAATTATGTTTGTGTATATGTGTGGGGTCTACTAAGTGAGAGTAAATGTCTGTTGCTTTCTATCTTTTTGTCACCTGACTTCATTTTCTTTTCCTAGAGGTAACTGTTTAGTTTCTTGTGTGTCTTCGTAGCATTTGCATGGGCAAAGATATTTACATATTTAGATCCTAGGTTTAATAAAAACAGGTATAAGCTAATCTGGCACAAATTTTTGTATTACCTTGATGTTTTTTCTCCATTTAATAATCTATTTATTTTCTACCCTACAATCACAATTTCTCCATTAAATTTATCCCAGTGTTTAGTATTGCCAGTAATGAACCCAGCATCCTTTTTATGTACATTTTCATGTCTGCAAATTAATTGTAGGATAAATTCTTCATAGTCGTATTGATTAGTGAAAGGATATGTGCATTTTGAATTTTTAAAGGTGATGCCCAAATTGTCTGCCAGGACTTTGAGTTGATTTACAAGTACCCATGTTAACATCTTTGAAATTCTTTAAAGGATGTATAATTAACATTCAATATGACCTTTTCTCTTCTAACTTTCTGACTAATCATTTAATAAATGAAATTATGCTTTAATGAATGACATCATATTAAAAAGTCTAATTGGAAGTTTTATGTCACTTGCCCCCTCCCCATCGTTTTTGTTTCTCGCTGTGTGTGGTGTGTGTATGTTGAATTCCTTCCTTCTTTCCTCCTTTTTTTTTTTTTTTTTTATTGTTGGAGATTCATTGAGGGTACAATAAGCCAGGTTACACTGATTGCATTTGTTAGGTAAAGTCCCTCTTGCATTCATGTCTTGCCCCCAAAAGGTGTGGCACACACCAAGGCCTCACCCAAAAACATGGACCACTTCATGAATTTGCGTGTTATCCTTGCGCAGGGGCCATGCTAATCTTCTCTGTATTGGTCCAATTTTAGTATATGTGCTGCCGAAGCTTTTAAATCTAAGCCACGCTTATCTGAGAGATGTTCTGTTGTCTCACTTTCTTCTTTGAAAGTAATTTTTTCAGACTACAAATAAAGTGATCTTAATGGAGAAGTAGTCAAATGTACAGAAATATCAGGTGTTCCATGTCCTAATACTAATTATGCCATTTACTAGTTATATTATCCCAAGTCCTCACTTTCTGAATCTGTATTACTAATAAGAGCTCATAAGCCTGTTTGTTAGACAGCTACTGTGTGCCTGGGACTATTGGATTTACAACAGTGTTGTGAGAGTTAGGTACCACTACTGTGCTCATTTTACTAATAAGGTTCCTGAGAATGGATAGCAAGCAACCTGTCAAATATTTTACAACTAGTGGGCTCTGGAGTTTGAGAAATGAACCCACGTAGTCAGACATTTAATTTTAAATCTAAATTTTGTTTTTCCCTAACATTCTGAGTAGGCCTAGTTTTTTGTTATTCACTGTATTCTTCTTCTGTTTCTTGTTTTTTTATTCTGTTTTATATGTTTGATAAGAATGTACTTTATCCCAAAGGAACACAAAACAATGATTTTAAAAAATAGGTTAAGAATAACACTTTGCTAATTAAAATAGGATAGAAATATAAAAAATAATTAAATTATTTTTACCTCATTTTGTAAACAAAAAATTCTATCAAAGTTAGAAAGACCCCAGATATATGTAAGATTATTAGAAATGGCACTAACAAAAAGCAGAAAATGAAATAAACTTGTATTTTGTGTACAGTATAAACTCCAGAAAGGCTGTTTTGTGCTGATATCTTAGCTGTTTTATTCATGTGAAACTGACCTACCTGTTTCTAGGAACTTCAGAGTAATACTTACACAGAATTAATACTAGAATACTTATAGAAGTGACAGATTATTATTTGACACAAATGTTCTTCCTTTCTAATCTCAATGACCTAGATGTTCCCTGGTTTCATGAATACTGTATTTTTTTCCAATGCTGCTTCTTTTTGAGTATACTCAAGGAAAAATAATTCATTATCTGATTTGAATGAACAGAGGGAATTTGGTGAGTGGTTGTATTATTTTGATTTAATTTGGTACACGTATTTTTACTACATGTATTAGCTGTTTACCATTGTATCAATAATAATGTCAGCTATGCTGTGGAAGGTACTGGCAAAGCAGCTGGTCAGGTGAAAGATAACACCAGCAAGTATATGTGTTTGTATGTGTGTGGACGGGGTGGGTTTGTATGTGGTTATGGGTGGGAGTCAAAGAGTGTTCAGAAAATACACATTTAAATTGCTCTTTTTATCTCAGCCTTAAGATACAGCATTAAACATTGGAATTATCGTGGCTATGTACAAAGCTGCACAAAATTAAACTGACAAACTGAACTATGAAAAATAATGAACAGGAGGCAAAGCACTTAGAATGGAAATTGTTATAGATGATGTGAATTCATAGCATAAAATCTATAATATGTATATCTCAAGGGGACATAAGTTTGGTTCACCAGCTTTGCATTTGATGTGTGGGGTCATGGTATCAACAAGTAGTCTTAGCGAGGCTATTGAGGTATTGCAAGGTGTAATATGTCCTTTCTGTCCGCAGGATGGTATCAGTGCTGTGGGTATTTACATTTCAGTTTTAAACACCAGCATTTTGAATATCAATATTAACACCACATAGAATCATACAGAGTAAAAAGTACAAATCTTTGTCCAGCTCCCTTCCCTCCCTTCCTACTTCTGTTTTTCAGAGGTAAACCCTTCATCCCTTTTGTGGGTAGAAGATACACATCAAACTGTTAGTCTGTGCTTCATATATAGTGTATACATCCATGTGTATATTTATTGCTGTGTACAGTACTATTTCTGATACTGATCATAATATTTTGTCATTAGTGGCTTTGTATTTCTGTCTATATCTTACTGTGCAGTGTCTGACATATTTAATAGAAAGGCAACTAGGCTTACTATATATTAGTATAATCAGAACATCACAGATGATTATGGGATTGAAGAGGAAGAAGGATTTCCTATGAAAATCATTTTCAAAATAAAAAATGGCAACAATGTTGACAGCAAGTAAATCAACTTTAAGCAAATTCACTAAGTATTTCATCTTTTCTGGATTTAATTTGATTCATAATATGTATCTTTCTAATTGAATTAACTGCTGCACAAACAAGCAACTTGGTGCTACATCAAATTGCATTTTATAAACTTTTAAAAAGCAGTTTATTATCAGAGAGAGGCTCCATTTTATAATAATTGATAATTTTAGACCTCTTTAGAAATGCGAATCATATTTTTGGGTTTATGTTTTATGCTTTGTTGTAGAATGCTTTGATTCATTTTTGATGGGTAGAAAATTAATCCCACATTAGTAAGCACTTAACAGAGTGATTTAATAAGTTGGTTTCTAGAATACCATACCCAAAGCAGTGATAATGAAGGAAGCCAAGCTTTGCTTGTTTTATAAATAGCACTGTGCCAGGCCTCAGACTATACTATTAGAATATGCAGTGAGGCTGGGCATGGTGGCTCACGCCTATAATCCCAACACTCTGGGAGACTGACGCAGGTGGATTGCCCTGAGTTTACAGGTCTGAGACCAGCCTGAGCAAGAGTAAGACCGCATCTCTAAAAAAAATAGGTGTTGTGGCAGGTGTTGTAAATGAAAAGACAATTTAAAAAAATTCACATTTCATCTTGTAATTCCTATATCTGATATTTAATACATTGTAATGTAACTATTTCAAGATTTTGGTTTTTTTTTTTTTTTGTAGAGACAGAGTCTCACTTTATCACCCTCAGTAGAGTGCTGTGGCATCACAGCTCACAGCAACCTCCAACTCCTGGGCTTAGGCAATTCTCCTGGCCTCAGCCTCCTGAGTAGCTGGGACTATAAGTGCCCGCCACAATGCCTGGCCACTTTTTTTTTTTGCAGTTTGACTGGGACTGGGTTTGAACCCGCCACCCTCAGTATATGGGGCTGGCGCCCTGCTCACTGAGCCACAGGTGCCGCCCATATCTCTTAATCTACTTTGACAATCTCTTTTAATTGGCAGACCATTGACAAATTGAATGATCTTTATACAGAAATGGCAATTAAAACCACAGTGACATACCTTTACATACCCACTGGAAAGGGTAGAATTACTAGCCACTTTCCAATCCTATTCTCTGTTCCATTTGTGGTCTTTATTATATGTAGATCCTTGTTGGAGTTCTGCTTGATAGGCTGGCTCCCCTCTCTGAAACAGCTTTGCTAGGACTGCCCCTCTCAGTGGCCTTCTGGACCCTGTCTCTGCAGCCCCCTTTTCTTATCACTACATTGTTACTCATACATGTAGATGAGGTTAAACCCCCTCCTCCATTGATAGCCTGTCCAGTTCATTTTGGGAGTTAAAAACTTGATTATTATTTGTATTGGGGAAATAAAATGCATGACAGCTATCTGCCACATTCAACTAGAACTTGGTATTTTGATTAATCTGGGAAGTTAATTTGTCTCAAATAAGATTAGAAGTCCATAGAAGTGAATATTTTATTTTGCTGTCTAGCTAAAATATATCAATTAAGTTATTTCATCTTGATACGATTGCCCACTAGCTCAGGGGTTGGCACACTTTTTCTGTAAGGGGCCATACAGCAAATATTTAAGGCTTTCCAGGGGACGTGATTTCTGTCTTAACTATTCAACTCCGTTGTTGCAGTGTGAAATCAATGAATGAAACTAAGGAGTGAGGCTATACTGCATTATACTTTATAAAAAAGGTAGGAGAATAGATTTGACCTGTGGGCCATGGAATTTGCCAAACTCCGCAGTAGGTGATGACTGGCTGATTTGGGGATGTTGATATTATTATTGCCTCATTGTATGTGGTTCATCAGGAGACTGTACTTCCATTTTCCTGGGAAATTATATTTTTGTTTCTTTTCTCCTGTGAACACTCTAAGACTGTCCTCCTGCCTTACTCCTTTACATTTGGCCGTGTATATCTAATTTGATTAAGGCTAGTGGGAAGGCACTCCTGCTCTGCGTTTGATACAGAATTCAGTGGTTTAGTCTGACATCTTATTACTGAATCTCTAGTGTGTTCTGAGAAGATCTTATGTGAGATTGTAATCAATACCTGTCAGTCAATTGTAGCTATTAGACAACTTGCTTAGTCTTCCAGTTTTCTTTTCCCAGATTCCAGCTTTTCATATCTACATGCATCTGACAGCCTGTAATTCAGTATTGGACTGCATCTGAGGCATAAAGGAGGGAGTATTATTTATTTACTCTCGAGTAGTCTGGAAGTGATTGGAGAACTATCAAGGGTCTTTTCTTCCCAGTGAGTTGTGTGGCAACTCAACTATCCTGTTTTGCTCATAAGAAACCGCTATAGATAATTGTTTGTGAGTGGACTGAGTTACGAATATGTAGGAAAAATTATTGTGATATTTCACATAGACGATGTTCACTTAAAGCAGTTATAGGAAATTGTTGAATAAACAATTTTCTACATGTTTTAAGCCAGCTTCTCCATTTTTAATGACCTCAAAACTGAGGAAAATAGTATTCTAAATTTTGAGTGCTATGTAAGCCGAACCTGGGCAGGTTCCAAGTCTACTTTGACATAATTCATAATTTAGATATTTGTTAGTAATAATATCACAGGAGTGTAGAATTTTATCATTGAGAGGCTGCCTTAGAGATCTTTGAATCCAATCCTCCTTCAGAGTAAATACCTGGTGAGGTTAGGTCATGAAGTAGAGATGCTCTTTGCCCAAATCAGGCTCAATCTATCATAAGTTTTATCATGACCTTAAATGGATATGTACTGCAATCAAAATTCAATGTTTAATAGCATTTATTTATTTATTTATTTAAAACAGAGTCTCAAGCTTTTGTCTTGGGTAGAGTGCCATGGCATCATCATAGCTCAGAGCAACCTCCAACTCTTGGGCTCAAGGGATCCTCTTTCCTCGGTTTTTCTGTTTTTAGTAGACACAGGGGTCTTGCTCTTGCTCAGACTGGTCTTGAACTCATGAGCTCAAGCAATCCACCCGCCTCAGCCTCTCAGGTAGGATTACAGGTGTAAGCCACCACACCCGGCTTGTTTAATAGCATTTAAATGGGTTATTGAGTAAGCTACAGTGACTTTGTGTCTAAGGAGGAGGGAAATATATTATCATAATAGTGCAGATATTATTTTGTGTAAGAAAGATGAAATTATTTTCTTTTCTTTTTTTTTTTTATTGTTGGGGATTCATTGAGGGTACAATAAGCCAGGTTACACTGATTGCAATTGTTAGGCAAAGTCCCTCTTGCAATCATGTCCTGCCCCCATAAAGTGTGACACACACCAAGGCCCCAGCCCCCTCCCTCGAAATAAATTATTTTCTTTGTATTTTATCAATTCACTTCTTTCATCATCAAGTAATTAAGCCCATTTCAGATTGGTCAAAGAAAGAATTATTGGGGACTTTTGGTCATTTCTTATTTTTGGATGTCCTTACTTTCAAGTAATCAGTGATAATGCACAGTAAACTTTATCTTGTAAATGGTATTGGTTTTAGAATAAATCATAAGATATCTGTTGAACACCTGTACATTCCAGATCCACCTAATTGTTACTAGACTCATTAAGAAAATCATACATTAATAAAGCTAAACTACTAAAACAAATTTATTGAAGGAATCTTTGAATTACAAAATATTTCATTGGTGTTACAAAACAATTCATTGTTGTATTCTTATCTAAAAATTAATGTATTTAAACCATGTTTGAGTTACAACCAGATTTTCAAAATAAACATTAAAAAGTTAGGAAGTATGTCTATTAAATAGTAATTTTGCTTTTTTAAAGATGCTTCTCCCTGAATTATAGTTACTAGAGATAGGAAAGAGAGTTATATTTGTTTTTTCATAAACAAAAGACTGCTTTTTGTAGAAAATTCAAATAGTAATCAAAAAGCATAAAGAAAAAGACCACCCATCTGTGGCTCATGCCTGTAATTTTAGCATTTAATCCTCCTTTGGGAGGCTAAGGCAGGAGGATCACTTGAGGCTAGGAGTTCTAGATCAGCTTGACCTATATAATAATGAGACCTGGTCTTTGCACACATACACAAAATTAATTAGCCAGGACTGGTGGCACCATAGTCTCAGCTCCTGGGAAGCTGAGAATTGCTTCAGCTTAGGAATTTGAGGCTGCAGTGAGCTATGACTGTGCCATTATTTTCCATCCTGGGCAACAGAGAGAATTCCCACTCTGTTGCTTAATAAAACAAAAATATAAGACAAAAATAAGGTAGGTGGAGTGGGTCACACCTCTAATTCTCTTTCTCTGGCTTAGATGGGAGTATTCTTTGAGGTCAGGAGTTCAAGACCAGCCTCAGCAAAAGGAGACCCTGTCTCTACTAAAAACAGAAACTTTAGTCAGGCATCTTGGTGGAAGGATGTGGTCCCAGCTACGAGGGAGGCTGAGGCAGTAGGATTGCTTGAGCACAGAAGTTTTATGTTTCACTGACTTATGACGATGCCACTGAAACTTTGGAGAAAAAATAGCTGTTCCTTTTAGGAAAAACTGGAAAAATTCTTACTAACTTTTTAATATTTTGAAACTATCTACTGTGGGAGCATTCTTAAAAATATTTCTCCATACCATTTAAATTTTTAAGAGTAAATTACTATGTACTATTTCACACCAACAATATGTACATAAAAATTTTGAATTCATTGCCAAGTATTTATCAGAAAGGTGAAGCTGGTTAGAGTCCTACTAACGTAACTAGAGAGTGCCCATTTCCCCACGCCTTATATCCTTCTAAATATTTTTAGTTTTATTCATCTTTTCTAAATCAACAAGACAACTATCATTTCTTGTTTCTGTTAGCAGTTCTTTGAGCATCAATGTGGATTGTGTTGCTTGCTTATTGGTTTTTCTTTTTGAGTCATGGATTTTCTATTTATATCTTTTGTCTTTATTTTTTCTTTGAAATTTTCATCTTTACTTATTTGTGGTACTTCTTTATGTATTGGAGACACTTAACATCATGTATACATGTTTTAAATTTTTTCGCAGTTTATCTTTGACTTTTAAATTTGTTTGTAGTGTTAGGTTTCCTTCCCCCAATGTACAAATATTGTTTATTTTAATTTTAATATATATGTTTTTCCTTTATGGTTTCTATTTTTTATTTCCTCTTTAGAAACACTTTTCATTGGGCGGCGCCTGTGGCTCAGTCGGTAAGGCGCCGGCCCCATATACCGAGGGTGGCGGGTTCAAACCCGGCCCCGGCCGAACTGCAACAAAGAAATAGCCGGGCGTTGTGGCGGGCGCCTGTAGTCCCACCTACTCAGGAGGCTGAGGCAAGAGAATCGCTTAAGCCCAGGAGTTGGAGGTTGCTGTGAGCTGTGTGAGGCCACGGCACTCTACCGAGGGCCATAAAGTGAGACCCTGTCTCTACAAAAAAAAAAAAGAAACACTTTTCATTATGTTAGTATTATAAAGTATCTATTTGTATAGTATAATACTTCAATGATAATTATAAAATAGTGTTTTGTTTCATCTATTTAAGTATTGAATGACTTTCTTTGTAATCCAAGTTAGCTCAGTGGTTTTTCCAACTTAGGTATATATACAATGCTCCTGTCTTTGTTTGTTTTGTGCTGCTATAATAATCCTACAGACTGGGTGCTTTATAAGCAATAGAAGTTTATTGGGCTTACGATTCTGAGATTGAAAAGTCCAGGATCAAGGGGGTCATACCTGGTGAGAGACTTTTGGCTTGGTGATAACGTGAAAGAAGGCATCATGTAGCCAGAGAGCTATGAGAGGAAGCAAGGAAGGACCCAACCCAGTTTTGTAACCAACCCATTCTTTTTTGTAATTATTATTATTAAATCATAGCCGTGTACATCAATGCAATCATGGGGCACCATACACTGGTTTTATAGACCGTTTGACACATTTTCATCACACTGGTTAACATAGCCTTCCTGGCATTTTCTTAGTTATTGTGTTAAGACATTTATATTCTACATTCACTAAGTTTCACATGTACCTTTATAAGACCCCTGCAGGTGTAATCCCACCAATCACCCTCCCTCCACCCATCCTCCCCCCTCCCTCCCTTCCCTCTTCCCCTTCCCCATATTCTTAGGTTATAACTGGGTTATAGCTTTCATATGAAAGCCGTAAGTTAGTTTCATAGTAGGGCTGAGTACATTGCATACTTTTTCTTCCATTCTTGAGATACTTTACTAAGAAGAATATGTTCCAGCTCCATCCATGTAAACATGAAAGAGGTAAAGTCTCCATCTTTCTTTAAGCTGCATAATATTCCATGGTGTACATATACCACAATTTATTAATCCATTTGTGGATCGATGGGCACGAATTTAAAGACAAAATCACCAAAGATTTTGACACATTGAAGCAAGAATTTGCAGTCCTCAAAGATCTGAAAAATACAGTAGAATCCCTCAGTAACAGAATGGAGCAAGCAGAAGAAAGGATTTCTGACATTGAAGACAAAGCTTTTGAACACTCCCAAACTCTCAGAGAGGAAGAGAAATGGAGAGCAAAAACGGATCATTCTCTCAGAGAGCTCTGGGATAATTTGAAGAAGGATAATATCCGCCTCATTGGAATCCCTGAAAGCGATGAAGTAGCTTCACAAGGCACAGAGGCCCTTCTTCATGAAATTATGAAAGAGGGGGACCCAACCCATTCTTGTGATAATGAACCCAAGTCTTTCAATAATGCCATTAATTTGTTCAGGAGGATGGAACCCTCATGACCTGATTCTACTTCTCACCAGTGGTGCTTTGGGATTAAGGTTCCAACACATGAATTCTGGGGACATACTCAAACCATAGCACCTTGTAGTGATCAAAACTATGTGGGTGCTTAATTCTGTCTCATGGGTACTGTCAGAATCTCTGGGGTGGATCCCAGAGTGTGTATTAAAAAATACATGTTTATAGAGCTAGGGTTTTCAGCTCTTCTTTGACCCATCTCTACATTTTTTATGACAAATATTTCGATTGCCATCTCTGATATGTTGAAATGAAATTATACAGGTAATACCATCTAGCATGTTACCCATTTTCAAAATATTAATTTAACACCATAACTGGACTATAAAGAGAAAATTTAAACAATATATAATAGTCTCTCTTTTGGTAAATGTTTATGTATCATTAGATATAATTAATTACATACTTGTACCTATACAGAGAGTCACAGTGAGAAGGGAAGTACAAATGTAGCACAGGGGATGTGCTGTATCAGTAACTCACAGTATAAAGTATTATGAGTGACAGTGCCTTCCGTGATGGGATTTTATGAAATATTGACTAACTTTAGGTAAAGTTCTTCAAATACATCTTCCCTTGATTGATCTAGATAATTCAATGCTAAAGTAAGCTCTTTGTTTTTAAATATAAAAGGAAGTTTAGTTCTAGGCTCACATAGTTATAAACAAATTTTTCACTTTCATAGACTATCTGGTAGACATTTAAAAATTATGCTGGATTTAGAAAAATTCTTTGTTGTATAGAATTCTTTTACATAAAATGCCTGGTGTCTTTGGTTCCTGTTCATTAAGTACCCATCATGTTCCACAAGTGTTGTGACAAAAAAAAAATACTCCCATAAATTTCCCAAACAGCACTCAATGTTGGTATTACCCTCATTGAGAATCACTGGTGTAGTTAATTAGTTTGTGTTCTGAAGTACTATAATTACTCTAAAACAAGGAAATTATTTTAGCTCAATTGGTTGGTTTAGCTCATGTTGGTTTTTGAGCCATGAATGCACTGACACGTGGAATTGTATCATAGACCTTATCATTTTCTTTGTTCCCCATATAAAACTCTTATCCCTCATTGTCTTTGTTTTTTAATGTAATAATTTAATTTCCTTTATCTTGCCCACCAATTTGTGCGTCTTGTACATCCTTGTTAATTTTCAATTATGGGAAGAGAACACATTATAGCCAATATTACAAAGACAATCTTAATTATGTGCTGTGTATTGCCAGTAATGACAGGAAATAGAAAAAAGTAGATTAGTAAGGTTATCTTTTGAGAAACTGGCAGGTATATGGAAGATTAATATGCTACCGAGGTCTAGACCAAGTTTAAAGTTTATAGAGTAAAGATAATGCCTGTTGTTTTTATATGAATTATCAGGTTTTATTTTAACATAGTGGAACATGCCTTTGTGCAATATCTTTATATTTTTAAGCCGTATGGTAATGTGTGGTGGGTTAAGCTAAATGATAAATCTTAACAATTGGTGTTTTAAAAGAAATGTAGTTGACTGAAAGTTGGTGCTGTATTACAGACCAGTTTCCAGTGGTATGTATGACTGCTTTCTGTATTTCTCCCTAAATAATGTGATTTGGCTTATAGATGAAGAGAATGAACATCATTTTGCTGAAGCAAATGAGAAGACAAGTATGTTTTCTGGCAATGATCTAGGAATAGACTTAAGAAACATTTTGTCTAGTTTCTAATTGTGGTTGATATATAAGAGCTCAATATTCATTATGTTGAAGATCTAAATTTTTTTGACAGGAGTTCTTTAAAATTTTGCTGTTTAATTCCAAATACTGTCATCAACTGGTTCATTCTTTGAGGTACATTTTGCAGTTATCTTACCCTGATAAGTAAGCTACCCATGGGCTGAGTGTCCAAAACTGGAGTTTTTAACAGAAGGGTTATGGATGATCTCTTATAGTTGGAACAGGTACTAATTAAAATCTATTTGTAAAATTTTTTGCTTCAAATTGCCTCTGCCTTATACTGCTGAGTATGATCTTGTTCAGCTGGACACCTGCTCAGGCATTTGAACAGAGCCAAAGGTGATTTCTCACAGGTACTGTGTGGTTCGTTCCTGCCCACAGTCTATCAGGTTTCCTAACATTTATAATCAAATGAAAACTTTTCCATCAAAATTATGGTTGTCCTTTTAATCATTAATAAAACATACCAACATTCTAGTTTCTTTTCAGTGAAAATGACCATAAATTCATTTGCTTAGCCCACTCTCATTCAAAGAGCAGGTGAAAGAAAGCATATAGGTACATCTGATCAGTGAATAGTAGCCTAACTCCCCAAAGGATGGCAATAACAATTGTGGCAATCCATGTTAAATAATGTCTAATTTTTTTTTTTTGAGACATGGCATTCTACCCAGTTTTTGAGTCTCAAAATGAGTCTCAAAAACTGAGTAGAATGCCATGGTGTCACAGCTCCCCGCAACCTTAAACTCTTGGGCTCAAGCAATCCTCTTGTCTCAGCTTCCTGAGTAGCTAGGACTAACAGGTGCCCACCACAGTGCCCAGGTAGTTTTTCTATTCTTAGTTGAAATAGCTTCTGGCTTTTGCTCAGGCTGTTCTTGAACTCCTGAGCTCAAGCAATCCACCTGCCTCGGCCTCCCAGAGTGCTAGGATTGTAGCTGTGAGCAACCTTGCCTGACCTCAGGTAGCTACTTCTAATGTCAGTATTCAGTGAAAGGCATAATACCAAAGTACAACTCAGTAAAAGAAAATGTTTCTGTTGTTCAGAGGGTAGTCATGGACCAGCAATTAGCAATTACCAGTATGTGTAAGATGCCTAAAAAATACATAATTCCACTGTGAAATAAAGTTTGAAAAACATCATGTTGATTGTGCTTAGAGATTCAATGAAACTCTAAGAAAAGAAATAGCTGAAAATGTTAACAAATGGAAAAACATACCATGCTCATGGCTGGGAAGAATCAACATTGTTAAAATGTCCCTACTACCCAAAGCAATATACAATTTTAATGCAATCCCTATTAAAACCCCACTGTCATACTTTAAAGATCTTGAAAAAATAATGCTTCATTTTACATGGAATCAAAAAAACCCTCGGATAGCCAAGATATTACTCAGAAATAAAAACAAAGCAGGAGGAATCATGCTACCAGACCTCAGACTATACTATAAATAGATAGTGATCAAAACAGCATGGTACTGGTACAAAAACAGAGAAGTAGATGTCTGGAACAGAATAGAGAACCAAGAGATGGATCCAGCTACTTACCGTTATCTGATCTTTGACAAGCCAATTAAAAACATTCAGTGGGGAAAAGATTCCCCTATTTAACAAATGGTGCTGGGCGAACTGGCTGGCAACCTGTAGAAGACTGAAACTAGACCCACACCTTTCACCATTAACTAAGATAGACTCTCACTGGATCAAAGATTTAAACTTAAGACATGAGACTATAAAAATACTAGAAGAGAGTGCAGGGAAAACCCTTGAAGAAATCGGTCAGGGCGAGTATTTTATGAAGAGGACCCCCTGGGCAATTGAAGCAGCTTCAAAAATACACTATTGGGACCTGATCAAACTAAAAAGCTTCTGCACAGCCAAGAACATAGTAAGTAAAGTAAGCAGACAGCCCTCAGAATGGGAGAAGATATTTGCAGGTTATGTCTCCGACAAAGGTTCAATAACCAGAATCCACAGAGAATTCAAATTTATAAGCAAGAGAAGAACAAGTGATCCCATCGCAGGCTGGGCAAGGGACTTGAAGAGAAACTTCTCTGAAGAAGACAGGCGCACGGTCTACAGACATGTGAAAAAATGCTCATCATCTTTAATCATCAGAGAAATGCAAATCAAAACAACCTTGAGATACCATCTAACTCCAGTAAGATTAGCCCATATCACAAAATCCCAAGACCAGAGATGTTGGCATGGATGTGGAGAAAAGGGAACACTTCTGCACTGCTGGTGGGAATGTAAATTAATACATTCCTTCTGGAAAGATGTTTGGAGAACACTTAGAGATCTAAAAATAGACCTGCCATTCAATCTTGTAATTCCTCTACTAGGTATATACCCAGAAGACCAAAAATCACATTACAACAAAGGTATTTGCACCAGAATGTTTATTGCAGCCCAATTCACAATTGCTAAGTCATGGAAAAAGCCCAAGTGCCCATCCATCCACGAATGGATTAATAAATTGTGGTATATGTACACCATGGAATATTATGCAGCCTTAAAGAAAGATGGAGACTTTACCTCTTTCATGTTTACATGGATGGAGCTGGAACATATTCTTCTTAGTAAAATATCTCAAGAATGGAAGAAAAAGTATCCAATATACTCAGCCCTACTATGAAACTAATTTTTGGCTTTCCTATGAAAGCTATAACCCAGTTATAACCTAAGAATATGGGGAATTGGGAGAGGGAGGGGAGGGAGGGGGAAGGATGGGCAGAGGGAGGGTGATAGGTGGGATTACACCTGCGGTGCATCTTACAAGGGTACATGTGAAACTTAGTAAATGTAGAATATACTTGTCTTAACACAATAACTAAGAAAATACCAGGAAGGCTATGTTAACCAGTGTGATGAAAATGTGTTAAACTGTTTATAAAACCAGTGTATGGTGCCCCATGATCGCACTGATGTACACAGCTATGATTTAATATTAATAAAAAAATATACTTGGTGAGCTAAAAGTTCTAAAAAGCTATGCATTAAAAAAATTTTTTTATAGGTTGGGCACAACGTCTCCTAGTACCTGTAATCCTAGCACTCTGTGAGGCCAAGGCGGGTGGATTGCTTGAGCTCAGGAGTTTGAGACCAGCCTGAGGAAGAGCAAGGCCCTGTCTTTACTAAAAATAGAAAAAAACTAGCTGGTCACTGTGGCAGGTGTCTGTAGACCCAGCTACTCAGGAGGCTGAGCCAAGAGGATTGCTTGAGCCCAAGATTTTGAGGTTGCTGTGAGCTAGTATGATGCCACAGATTCTCTGCCCAGGTGACAGAGTAAGACTGTGTCTCAAAAAAAAGTAGCTACATGAATGGCCATTATGGTTATAAACTATTATTAAAGACATTGACCAGTGTATTGATTAGCATTCATAGAATAAATTTCTCCCATGGTTTATAACACTTGATAAAGCTATGGGTTTTTCTTTTCTGTCAGGTGAGAATTACATAAGCCATTATGTTTTCCCTTTTGCCTTGCCTGTAAGGGAACTCAAATAATGTGATATATAAACACAGTAATTATTTCTCTCTTGTTTATCATACTAAGGATTTTTCCTTTTGTGTGGAGGCGGTTGAACAGGTAGATCCCAGTCTTGAGCCTTATTTTCTTCATCTTTAATATAAGGACAAATATCTACCATTTGTATTAGGTATTATGAGAAATCAAATGAAGTGTCTTTTGTTAATTGCTCAGCCATGAGTGTCTAGCTCTGGTACATTCTAGAATTCTAAGTAAATACTGGAGGTCTTTCCTTTTTTGTTCCCCATAATTTTAGCATTTTCTGTTTCTACTTTTACAATCTTACTTCATAGATATCTTTATTTGAAACAGCTCAGTCTTATTTAGAAGTAAGTGAAGCATAAATGACCAAAGAAAAGTTACAGATAGATATTAAGAAGGTTGCCAGGTGGAAGTGAGGAAACTTTGAGAGAGGTGAAGGAAAAATTGATGCACCTGTTGTAAGTAATGTCGTCACAGTTTGAGTTACTAGGAAATAGGAGATAGACCAACTTGTCATCTAACAACTTGACACTGCAGTCTTTCTGTGCAAAATGCTGACTTGAATCTGAGTCGCAGTTGTGAAGGAGCTAAGACTCTTGAGATTTTTGGTTGTGCTGTGTGTTTGTACTGCAAGTAGAAATGAGAGAGATCTTCCTCCTAAGGGAATTCTATAGGCCTAGGATTTGGGGACCAGGTTTATAATTTTGGAAATAAGAATGAGAAAGGGCATTAGAAATTTTGGTGATGGAAATTCAACTCTTGGAATAGAACACCTGAGACATTTGGTCTGGTTATCTCCCAGATATCAGGGATGAATATTAGACACTCTGTATTTTATTCCTTGTCAGAGAAGCCACAGCATTTCTGAGTCTAGGCTCAGGGTCAGTGTTGTTCTTCTCTTTTGTTCATTCATTTCTAGATTGCCAATCGACTCATTAGTCTCCTTCATTGCACCAACACATGGCTAGGATCAGGGAGTAAGTGGCCATATAATTTATCACCCAAACCAGACACTTTTCAGAGTGATAAGGGACGCTATTAATATTAAAGCCAGGATTTAGGCAGAAACTCAGGCAGTCCTGGGAAAACTTGGACATGTTATGATTGTAGCTAATAACTCCTTCTGTGTTTTCTTTAAAAACAAAAATTTATATTTTGGGGTAAATTAGAACCCCTAATATTTTTTTATTTATGGTAGTAGTGCAGAAATTCATCAGACTGTCATCCCTATTTTGTTTTTCTCTGCACCATGTGTTTTATTTTCTAGTTGGGAGTGATATTTTCTTTTTGTATTTGGGACAGCTATCTATTATTTAATCCTATTTAGTTAGTTAAGTAAGCCATAATGGATCTTTCTTTGGATTCCACCAGCCAGGTAATAACCAAGGGGCAAATCAAAGGACAGAGGTGAGGCTGAAACTGTTAACATCTGCGCTTGGTAATTGCATACTTGTCAGAGAATGAATTTTGGATCATTTACAGATAGAGAATATAGCTTCCATTTTCTATTTTGCAGTTGTATTTATACTGTTGAAATTAATGTGGATGACTCTCAATGTTAAAAACCAGTGTTAATAGAAAGGTATATTTCAGGTCTCACATACCCTTCCCATTCTTGTCTCAACAGAAAAAAGGTTGGCAAGACCATAAGCGGGAATGCAAATGCCTTAAAAGCTGCAGACCCAGGTATCCTCCAGACTCTGTCCGACTTCTTGGCAGAGTTATCTTCAAACTTGTGAGTATAAAACTCATAAAATATGCTTGGGTTTTAATTTTTCAGTCATTTGCAGTTGCAATAACAGACATGCCTTGGAGGTATTGCAGGTTTGGTTCCAAGCAACTGCAATAAAGTGAGTCTCACAAAGTTTGTGGTTTCTCAGTACATACAAAACTTATATTTACACTGTATTGTATTCTAAGTGTGCAATAGCATTACATCTAAAGAAAACAATGTAAATGGCTTAATTTAAAAATACTTTATTGCTAAAAAATGCTAACAGTTAAGTGACCCATCAACAAGTCATGATCTTTTTGCTGCTGGAGGGTCTTGTCTCAGTGTTGATGGCTGCTGAACAATCAGGTTGGTGGTTGCTAAAGTTTAGGTGGCTATGGGAATTTCCTAAAAGAAGACAGTAATAAGGTTTGCCACATCTGTTGACTCTTCCTGAAATAGTTCTCTGTTGTGTGCAGTGCTGTTTGGTGGCATTTTATTCATAGTACAACTTCTTTCAAAATTGGAGTTAGTTTTCTCAGACCCTGCCAATGCTTTATCAACCAAGTTTATGTAATATTCTAAATTCTTTTTTGTAATTTCAACAGTTTTCACAGACTGTTTATCAGGAGTAAATTCCATCTCAAAAACCACTTTCTTTGCTCATCATTGAGAATAAACTCCTCATCCTTTCAAGTTTTATTACAAGATAATAGCAGTTTAGCCACATCTTTAGGTTCTGCTTCTAATACTAGTTCTTTTGATATTTCCACCACATCTGTAGTTACTTCCTCTACTGAAGTTTTGAACCCTCATAGTTAGTCATCCATGAGGATTGGAATCATCTTGCAAACTCCTGTTAATGTTGATATTTTGGCTCCCTTCCTTGAATATTCTTAATGGCATCTAGAATAGTGTATCCTTTTCAGAAGATTTTCACTATACTGTGCTCAGATCCATCAGAGGAGTCACTGTCTATGGCAGTGATAGCCTTATGAAGTGTATTCTTAAATAATGAGAATTGAGAGTTGAAATTACTTCTTGAGCCATAGGCTGCAGAATAGGTGTTGTGTTAGCAGAAGACAACATTCATCTCCTTGTAAATCCCCATCAGAGTTCTTAGGTGACTGGGTCTGTTGTCACTGGGCAGTGTATTGAAAAGGAATCTTTTCTTCTGAGCAGTAGATCCCAATAATAGGCTTAGAATATTTAATAAACCATGTGCTTTCATTCATGCTTTGATATGAATGAAAGAGCACAGGAAGAGTAGATTTAGCATAACTCTTAGTGGCCTTCTGATTTTTGGAATGATAAATGAGCATCAGCTTCAACTTAAAGTCACCAGCTGCGCTGGCCTATGACAGGAGAATCAGCCTATTCTTTGAAGCTTTGAAGTCAGACATCGACTTTTCTTCTCTGGCTGTGAAAGTTTTGGATGGCATCTTCTTTCAGTAGAAGGCTGTTTCATCTACATTGTGAATCTGCTGTTTAACGTGGCCTCTTCATCAGTTATCTTAGCTGGATTTTCTGGATAACTTGCTGCAGTTTCATGTCTTGGACTTCCCTTTGTGCTTGTTATGGAAATGGCTTCTTTCCTTAAGCTTCATTACCCAACCTCTGCTAGCTTCTAATGTTTCTTCTGCAACTCCTTCACCTCTCCTAGCCTTCATAGAATTAAAGACTCTTTGCTCTGGATTAGGTTTTGGCAGGGAGTGTTGTAGCTGGTTTGACTACTCAGACTTTCTACATATCAGCAGTAAGGCTGTTTGACTTTCTTATTCATGTGTTGTTCACTGGAGTAGCCCTTTTAATTTCCTTCAGGAACATTTTCTTTGCATTCACAGCTTGGCTAACCAACAAACAAACAAAGCCAATAAAACCCCTACAGGGAAGGCTTTCTCTGTCTAAAAACTGTCACTGAACTGGCAGGCCTCTGCCAGCATGCAAGTGCTTGCCCTTATGTCAGTTCTGCACGGCTTCCAGTCTCTTCTTGGGGTCTTAGACTTTCCTTCTGCCTCCTTGTACTCCTGAAGTGATGTTTCAGGGCCAAATGTGGCTGCAAAGGAGCTGTCCCTAGTCTGCCATCTTGTTCCACCCTCCCCTGTTGTGTATATTTTTAGTTGGTTTTCATCTTTCTAGTGTCTATATTTGCACAAGTGATCTTTTCATTTTCCTTAGGTCAGTTTCACACTCTTTTTTGAAAAAAATTTTTCTCAGCTCAGTGCCTACAGCGAAGTGGTTAGGGCGCCAGCCACATACACTGGGGCTGGCAGGTTCAAACCTAGCCCTGGCCTGCTAAACAACAATGACAAGAACAACAAAAACATAGCCGGGCGTTGTGGCGGGTGCCTGTAGTCCCAGCTACTTGGGAGGCTGAGGCAAGAGAATCGCTTAAGCATAAGAGTTTGAGGTTGCTATGAGCTATGATGCCATAGCACTCTACTGAGGGTGACATAGTGAGACTGTGTCTCAAAAAAAAAAAAAAAAAAAAAAAATCTCAACATAGTATTTTTGAGATCTATTCATATTGACACAAGGTTTTCTGGTTTGATTTAAGTTCTTTATAGTATTTTATCACATGAAGGTATCACATTGAACTAAACTCTTTGAATGCTGAAATAAAATGAAAGAATGCAAGTAAAAATGAGGATTTCCAAGAGCTTTTGTTTTGAGTGTGTTAAATCCGTGGGTATTTACTATAATGCAAATGAAAACTGAACAATTTAACTTCCTGTTGTTTGTTGACTTTGGCCAGTATAAAGTTTTATAGAAGACTTTAAAAAAATGTAAAAGTATAAAATTTCTTGTAAAAAGAGTTTTGCATTTGGAGATTAAATGGTAAAGTAAGGTGCAAGTTATATTTTTTATTAATATTTCAAAGTTATTTATTAAGTAATTCAACTTTAGAAAGTGAATACAGAGAATATGTGGGAAATGGTCTTTTTTATAGACTTCATTTAGATACCTAACTGTACTCAGACATACTCATTTATACAGTGAAGCATTTCAAATTGTTATTGATTTCTTCCCTCTTTCTTTCACAGATGGACGAAACACCCTCAGAATCGGAAAAACTTTACACATTTTATGATCTGGAGTCAAGTATGTGGTTGTTGATGAGCATCTTAAAAAAAAATCCTATCATTTATTTGAACTGGTGAACTGATTTATTTGTAACTTTGTTTTTCTATAGTTTTGTATTATATGAGACAAACCTAACAAAACTTTTAAAAACATATACACTACTGCCGGACTAGTTTTTGTCATTTACTCCAGGATAGCTTTGGCCATATAAGGGTTTGTAAAGCCCCATAAAGATGTCCAATTTAGGCAGGGTAATCTAACTGTTAGTCCAATTGGCAAAATAATTTTTCTTCTGTTTCTCCCTCTCTGTCTCTCTTCTTCTTCATTTGGTTTCCTCTTCTGGTTTATTTTTGATGCCAGAGAAAGTAATTCAGTGAACAGGGGAGTTCTAAGGAGCTTTTAGGGTTACTGGTCCTTCAGGTATTAAGCAAAGTAGAAAGTACAGATGACTTAGACTCTATGACAGTATTGGGTGTTGGTCCAATTCTCCTGAACTACCACGGCAGTAGCCAAGCTTCTTGGGATGACTAAAAGTCTCTCCGTATCTTTATGTTGAGCTGACGTAGGCTTGATTTTGCTTTCATGTCAGCAGAGACCTTTTTTTGTGTATGTGAAATCATAAAAATCTTTAATTTTTTTATTTATTTGTGGCGAGAACACTTAAAATCTACTCTTTTGGCAATTTTCAAGTCTATGATATATTGTTATTAACTACAGTCATCATGTGGTACAGTAGATCTGTAGGACACCTGAGTATTATGAAGAATCCTAATGAATGATCAGATGAAGAGGTGCCAAGGTATGAAAAGGGGTGCTTTTATGTTCTTTCTGAACACACCACCTTCCCAGTGTCTGGCTACGTGGAAGCTTTTCTTTCTTCTTCTTTTTTTTAAGAGATAAGTCTCACCTAGAATAAATAGTGCTATCATAGCTCACTACAACCTCCAACTCCAGGACTCAAATGACCCTCCTGCCTCAGGCTTCTGAGTATCTGGGACTACAGATGCTCACCCCACACTTTGCAAATTTTTCTGTTTTTGGTAGAGACAGAGTCTCCTGTGTGCTCAGGCTGGTCTCGACCTGGCCTCAAGTGATCCTTCCACTTTGGCTTCCCAAAATGTCAGGATTGTAGGCATGAGCCACTGTGTCCAGCTTAGAAACACTTTGCTAAGATGACAGAAAATAGAAATAGCTTTCCAGCTTGGTGGCTTTCTCATTCTCTGCTTCACCCTCATAGGTTTATGAGTGATGTCTGCCAGTTCTTTGTTCAAACTTGAGGTAGGTACTGTATTCTCCCAGCATTTGCAAAAACTAGGGTTGAAACCCATGTTATCTGATCTCAAATTCTATTCCACTCCATTCCTGTCTTTGGATCCACCTCGGTCTTTAATTTGACAAACTGTTTTTACTTTCCTGTTACTAATACTAAGAAATTGGGAAGTGATACAATATTATATAAAACATTTTATCTTGTTCTTTGCTTCACATCAAAGCTTATGTAAGGCTTCTTTTAAAGAGCAGATTCTATTAGTATTTTCATTGAGGCTGTAAACGACTTCAACCCCAAACTATCCAGAGCTCATAGAATAAATTTGTACACAGTTTAATACTTTTGGATAGAGGCAAGTAAGAAGATATTCTAGTACAGATTTACGATTATGGGATCCTAAGTGCCAACAGTAATAAAGCAGGTAGGTTGCTTGAGCTCAGGCATTCAAGACCAGCCCTGAGGAAAAGTGAGACCCTGGCTCTACTAAAAATAGAAAAACTAGCTGGGTGTTGTGGCACATGCCAGCTACTCGGTGGCTGAGGCAAGAGGATCACTTGAGGCCAGAGATTTGAGATTGTTGTGAACTATGACAGCACAACACTCTAGCCTGGGGCAACAAAGGGAGACTCTGTCTCAAAAAAAAAAAAAAAAGAATTAATTATTTTGTTGAACAAGTAAGGAAAATATGTAGACTTTTTTTTTTTTAAATTAAATCATAGCTGTGTACATTAATATGATCATGGGGCACCATACACTTTGGTTCATAGACCGTTTGACACATTTTCATCACACTAGTTAACATAGCCTTCCTGGCATTTTCTTAGTTATTTTGGTAAGACATTTACATTCCACATTTACTAAGTTTCACATATACCCTTATAAGATGCACTGCAGGTGTAATCCTATCAATCCCCCCCTCCCCCGCCCTCCCCACCCTTTCTCCCTTCCTCCTATTCTTAGGTTGTAACTGGGTTATAGCTTTCATGTGAAAACCCTAAATTAGTTTCATAGTAGGGCTGAGTACATTGGGTACTTTTTCTTCCATTCTTGAGACACTTTACTAAGAAGAATATGTTCCAGCTCCATCCATGTAAACATGAAAGAGGTAAAGTCTCCATCTTTCTTTAAGGCTGCATAGTATTCCATGGTGTACATATACCACAATTTATTAATCCATTCGTGGATCGATGGGCACTTGGGCTTTTTCCATGGCTTAGCAATTATAACAGGGCTGCAATAAACATTCTGGTACAAATGATTTTACCAGATTTGTTATGATTCGATTTTTGGTCTTCTGGGTATATGCCCAGAAAATACGTAGACTTGATATCAGAACAGAATTAATGACATAGTTCAACTTGATCTGTCTTTTCAAGTTTTACTAGAGAACACGTTAGTCTTTTTTTCTTGTTATATTGCTGCTGGGTAATGAGCATCTCTTACAGTGAGTTTTACTGCTAAGATCAGCCCTGCTCAGTAGCAGTGTCGTCAAACATCCTGCTTTCAGTGAATTTAAACTGATTTTTAAATTATATCACAAATAGGGTGTGAAGGCTAAGACTGCATCGTTCAATTCATTCCATCTGAGAGTATTACACATAAGGCAGTAGGTATGATGCTAAAAGAAATTTAAAACCTTTTCCTGCTGTTTTGGTTGAAGCAGCCCCATATTTTGTTTATTTAAGTTGGAAATAACTTGAAGTTGAGATTTCTTTGGTTGATTCCTGTTGCTTCATGATGTACTTTGTGTATGACAAATTCTAACTATTTGAACTTTATCTCAACATTTTAGTTCTCGTGTTTTGTCTTTTTGCCTTTGAGGTGATTCTGTTTATCATGAGGCATAACATAGTTGTAAATTATTCATAGAAAAGTCTGCTTACACTTACTGACTTAATAAAAATTTACCATGGTTTCTATGTATGTATAGGAGATGTAGAAAATCTGTACTTATTGATTTTGGTTTTAATGCTTTTTCATCTGTAGGCACATTTATTTCTTTAATAGGTGTTTGATCTTATATTGTAAAAAAGTTTGGCAGCATTTACTTGATGACATATGTATCATAATTTATAGTTGTTAAAAGATAAGAAGATTTTTTTTCTGTCAGAATAGACTGTAAGACAGGAAATACTTGGTTTAACAGCCAACATTGAATGATGAAAATTATCCATTAAAAGTGCACCTTATGATTGTGTTACTTTCTTTTTAAAAAGATATTAAAAAACTGACTGAAGATAAGAAAGACGGCCTCAGGCAACTTGCAATGACATTTCAGCATTTCATGAGAGAAGAAATACAGGATGTTTCTCAGCTGCCACCTTCTTTTGACATTTTTGAAGCCTTTGCAAAAGTAAGTGTTAAGTTTTTTATCTTTGCTAATTCCACAAATCAATCATTTACTTCTTAATTTCTTGTTGGTTACAAAAATGTCTAGAACCTTGACAGGAAATTCAAGGTGTTTTAATGCCTTAGATCACTCCTCTACCTTCATGAGTAGAATATGGAAATGTATTATGGATATTGAGAAGGTTGTAAATTACTCTGTTTTATTATTATTATTATTATTGCCTGAGCATGTTCATTGTGAACTCTCAAAACTTACCGTTGGAAGAAAGCATAGGCATTTTTTTCCTCAAAAGAAAATGGCATATCCCATTATTTCTTACTAATGAACTTAACTTTGCCATCACGTTCTTTGAGTTTTATGGTAGTTATTTCAGCACAGAGCCTGTCTTTGAAGTGAAAAATTTATTGGAATCCAATAATTAATAATTCTTATTAAGTGAATTCTAAATAATATGAAAGCGAACTATTTCTGATTTCAAGATAAGTGTCTAAAACCTGTTTAATGTTTCAGGTAATTAAAATCCTAGGTTAGGGATAGCAAACAGGTCTTATTTATTATTTCAGTTGTGGTCTGTTGGTAATAGCAACCTGAAGTGCCCTTTTTTGAAGATAATTTTGAGGGTTTGTCTTGGCCCAGGGAAGAAGAGTATAGTGATGGATTCTTGGTATCTGCCCTTGGAGGAGGAGGATGGAACTGGGTATCAAGACCCTTCCCTCCCTGCTTGGTGTCTGTTCTCCTTGCTTTCTCATAAGATGTGTTTCTGTTTTAATATTGACCATAGTTTAACAACAAGTAAAATTTTACATTTAATGGTGATTTTTGCCATGACTATTTTAGTAAGGTGTATTTTGAAATTTACCTGTTTTTTTAAAAATTTAAATATTAATTTGCTTGCTAGAGATTTATTCTAGTTTTTCTGACATGTATTTTTATTCTGTAAGGTATGTTTTTATGATTTTCTGATTAATGTTATCTGAACATTATATTCTGATTTAAAATTGATTTTAAAATATAGTTGTTACATATGCATCTGAGAAGTTTTACTTTGTAAACATATTATGACCTTTAGTAGTATCATGTGTACAATGTACATAGATTCTTTTGATGTTAAACATTGAAAGACAAAAATATGCCTTGTGATGACTGTTACTTCATTCCTAGTGTTAAGTTTGTGGCTACGCTGTGACAGTTATTCCTATTGTTAGAAAATGTTTAAGTGCTAATAACTAGTGTTATTAATATTAATCAAAAAAATTTAAAATAATTTCTATCACTAAACTTAAAATGTGAATTACTATCTTATTTCTCTTGTTTCTTTTTAAATAATTTTAATCTTGTGTATCTTATAATGAAATTCTCATGTTTAGGGTGAAAATTCTATTGCTATGATTAAGTGGGCATATATTTAATAATATGCTAGCCTATATGATATTTGTTATCATTACAAAAGTATTAACAGTTACATCTTTCTGATTTGGGGGGTGCGTAATTGGACTTAGAAATATTATTTATGCCTTAAAATGTAGATTAGTTATGGGGAATATACTGTTTACCTATGTTAACATACGGCTTGTACTTTGGTGAAAGTATTGTTAATATTTTGTAATTTGTATTTTCTGCATGTAAATACATCCTTAAAAGATATCACTCTCCCCCTCCTCCTTTTTCATCTTCTTCAGAAGAATAAAACTATCTTAAATTAAGCTAAATAGTATCCTGCAAATCTTAGGGATGAGCTGCTGAGCACAGAATTGCAAGTGTGTGATGGTGCTGATCGTGTGGACCTGAGTGGAGAGCACTCGGCAGAGATTTTATCCCGATCTACCACCCCTCCCCCATTTCACTGGGTGCAGAGTTAATCAAAGTGTACTCCGTGAGTGACTGCTCTGTGCGTACAAACTGTCTGGTAGTTCTAGCAACATGTTGACCTGCCTTCCTCAGCCTAGCAAGCTCATTTTTAAAATTATGCTGTGAGGAACACTGGCTTTACCTGGACTCAATAAATAAGGTTCGGTTTTACGTTTTGCTTTTGGTCCCTCTCATTTATGCTCATTCATGTTCTGTACAGGTATTAGACATGTCAATCTTAAGTTTTAGCCCATCTCATCATGTGAAAGGCATATGGAATTCTGAGAGTTTTTCTAAATTTGTTTGCATTTTAATTTTTTGACTTTAAATTGTGGGTATTTTTAAACATATACAAAAGTAGAGAGACTAGTATAATGAGCCCTCATGTTTCCATCATCTAGTTATCTAGTTTCAGTAATTTTCAAACTTGTTTTATATCTGATTTTTTTTTTTTTTTTTTTTTTTTGGCCAGAGTCTCACTGTGTTGCTCTCAGTAGAGTGCTGTCGCATCACAGCTCACAGCAATCTCAAACTCTTGGACTTAAGCAATTCTCTTGCTTCAGCCTCTGAAGTAGCTGGGGCTACAGGCACCTGCCACAACGCCCGGCTTTTTTTGTTGTTGTTGCAGTTGTCATTGTTGTTTGGCAGGTCTGGCTTGGGTGTGAACCCACCAGCCTCTGTGTATGTGGTTGGAGCCCTACTCACTGAGCTATGGGCACCACCCTGATAGCTGATATTTTTAATTCTTAGATTTCACACAGATGTTCTTTTTCTTTATTTGGATTTCCAAATCTTCATTAGAATTAGTCTTTTGTTATCAAGACTCTTGTCCTCCTGAGAGGTGTTCATTATTAAATTCACCTAGTAAATTCAGCATTTTTTTTCATTTTGTATGCAAAGTACTCTTGATGAAGGATTATAGAAGGATGTGGCTAATTCTAAATCTGAAAATTACCTATCAAGGTAAAAAGTCTCAGTTGGTCACAAGTCTTACTTCGGAATATGTATGTCTTTGTCAAACTTGAACTTGCCCTGAAAGGAAAGGGATCCGTGGAGAATGAGATAGTTCTTAATCTTGAGAGCGTGTCTCATTATCTACTGAGCTGATGGCTTTCTCTAATGGCAGCCCATGATTAATGCATGAAAAGTGGCAGTTTATGTTTTGCATCCTTTAGAGTTTCTGGTGAAAAAATAGTATTTCTGTTCTCTTGGACCAGGTTTTCAGTGCTGAATGTGTTTCTGCTGCTTAAGTCTTGATTTTACCTGGAATTTTTTTCCTCATTACCTCAGAGGCCTTATTGTGTAGTCATTTTGTGGGTTACATTCCCAGGTCTTCCTGTTTTTCACCTACTTCTTAGCACCAGTATTAATTTCCCACTCCTCAAACACACATAAAACAGAAAATCTGGGGTTTAGATTATAGGAATGTGCTCTATAAATATATCCTGTCCACTTGTAAGTTTGCTGCCTGGCTATAAAAATTAAGTGATATGAGATACAGGAAGGAGAAATTTTTCTAGAGGTGGTATCAAGGAGGACCTCACATTGGAAGTAGAAATTGCCATACATTTCACATGGTGTTGGAGAATAGTTATGTCCAGTGGTCTAAAAATGCTGGTAAAGAGAGAGAGAGTACTTATTTCTGTAACCCTCTGATCTGAGGGTAATAGCTTGACCTTCTCTGGAGAAAGTTTGAAAAGGAAGTTATTACCTGATGAATACGGGTTTTTAATTGTATTTAGTAATTACAATAAGAATTTGAATAAAAGCTTGATGTTTAAAATGTTTGTTTGTATTAAGTGTAATAGAAAAGTAGTGAGGGGTAGAGGTACCTCTAGAATTTATTTTATTTTATTTTTCGCATTTTTTGCCGGGGCTAGAACCCACCACTTCCAGCATATGGGGCCAGCGCCCTACTCCTTTGAGCCACAGGCGCTGCCTGGTACCTCTAGAATTTTTATAGAGAGGGGCTGCCAGCTGATGATCTGGTAGATGGAGAAATGAGAGCGATTTACTTGCAGTTTCATTTGAATAGTGTTTTTTAAACTTAGGTTACCTGTTCCTTGGGATGTGTGACCGAATGAAAATAAAAGTATAAAGTGTGAGGAATGGAAGGTGGTGATCACCACCGATGGCAACAAAGGTGGCCAAAGGGTGGCAGGTGCACTGGAGATGTTTGTGAGAACACAGATGTGATTATTTATGTGCTTAGGAAAAATAAAGGCTAAGTCCATCCTTTCTGGCTCTTTTTTATTTAGAGCAGAGAGTATGTGTGTGTCCAGCTCTACAAGCCTTTCCCCCTCTCACCCCACACTTTCGTTCCTTCTATTTCCATCTTCAAACAAATTTCCTTGAACTGTTTATAAAACCAGTGGATGGTGCCCCATGATCGCATTAATGTACACAGCTATGATCTAATACTAATAAAAAAAAAAAGAAAACTGCAAAAAAAATTCTAATTTTAAAAACTAATTCCTAAAAATTAATGTCACTTAATTTTGAAATGGATTTATCTTGGCATGACAGCTGCTGTAGTGCAGTCTGATGATTGGATCCTGAACATTTGCTACAAATATAGGAAATGTATATACTCATAATCATAAGTATAAACCTTAAAAGGTCACAAAATTATAGTTAGACAAGACAAATTTAAATGGGAGACTGAAGAATATAATGGTTAAGTCACTTTGTCCAGATAAATAAAATTCTCTTAGTCCCAATTTTTTTTTTTTAGTCCCAATTTTTTTATCTGTAAATAGAAATAATAATATTATCTACTTCATAGATAAAAATGAGGATCAACTGTAAGGTGCTTAGTAGGGTGTCTGACATATTAATTTCTACTCCTATTGCCCCCACATCTCAGTTTTATCTGTATCTGAATATAAAACTTCAGGGCCCGCTATCTCCCTGTCTGATGCCAAGGGTATAGCCAGTGCCGACTGTAAACTAGAGCCTCAGATGGTTGCTCACAGCATGCTCAGTGCTGGTGTCTCGTGGGATGCCGAGAATTACCTGTCTTGTTGAGAGGAAATTTTGCAAACAGGAAATAGTATCTTTCTCTTACTGTCTTGGCTTTAGCCCATAAGCTACTGTGGACAGAAATTATTTATTGTTGTCTCTACTCCTAACATCGACATGATTTCAGAGTAGTTTATTGGGATTTCACAAAAGAAATGTGAAAGTAGGCTTGCTGTGGTTAATGGAATCTTTCTCACACATGCACCTTAAAAGGATGAAATTAAATAATTACAGTGCTCTTGTCACATTTTAATTCTTTGAAATGGCATGGAATATATAATATCTCTGTGTTTCATTCCTCAAAATTTATATTGCTACTTATTGGCAATGGCTACTAAAACCTAAACTTAATTTCAGTAGAATTGGTTTTTAGGTTGTTTTTCAGGCACAGGGAAGATTTTTCTGGGGACTCTTGTATAAAAAATATACAACTAATTTTTTTCTAGATTTATAATTTTTTTCCCTAAAAATGCATTTGGCAGACTGATTAGAAATATGTTAAGATGTGAAGAATAAGATAGAAAATGAACTCATTGCTTAGAACGTTTCAAAAACAGACATTAAATTGGAAGTAACAGGAATAATAGTGACCTCCCTGACCGCAAAACATATGTCATTGTTAGTGTTTCCAGACTCGCATAGCACTGTTAAACTTCATAATGTTGTGCAACTGCCACTGAATTTTTTGATTAGAAATTTCACATCTGTTTGAGAAGATGTTCCCTCTCCTTTTCTTTCAAACAAAATAGTAATTCTTCTACTAGCACGTTGGCACATATGTGACCTTTGGTGCTTTCGTTTTCAAAATCTAATTTTTAATGCTATTAGCTGCAGCTGGTTTTGCAATAGATACTGGCTAGATAGATTTGGAAGTGAGTATTGTAGGAAGTGTTTTTTGTTCTACAATACTTAAATTTTACATTGAGTTTCATTCTGAGTAAATTCTTTTGTATTGGGGAGAATTCTTGTTTTCTTGGAAAACCAGTAGAGAATGTGTTAAAACAAGAATCTTGCTAATTCATAATATGAAAAAATATGATTTAATATTTTAAGGTGTGGTAGAAATAAGACAAATAATTAAGATATTATATTCAAGATTGCATCCTTGCATTGGGATGATATATTTAGAGCTAGAAGAGTGTTAATAAATAATTTATGTCATATTCTACCTTAACTTCATAATTTTCTAAATCAACAAGGAGGAAAAATTACTCAGTAGTTCTTTTTGTGTTCTTTTCATTCTTTGGTGAACAGTGTACCTCACTGAAAAGCAAGGGCAAAGTTGATCATGTTATCTTCAGTTTTTAATCTTGAAATGGTTCTGTCAGCCGTCTCATTCTGGTCTACTGGTGCTCTATTATTTCAGTGTTGATGGGAGGCTAATTTGTGGGAAGAATATTGCTTCTGTTGTTGTTTTGAAAGGTTGGAAGTGTGTTTGCCACTTGAGAGTTTCAAGTTCATGCGGGACCGAATTTTAGAGCTTTTTTTTTTTTTTTGAAGTATTTTCTGTACATGTTTGTTTGGTTCATTTGATTTAGTGCTTGGTTTCAGTTCATTGTTTCATTAATTATTTTCTGCTTTAATTATTTGTCAAGCTCTGACAGTGGGTTTTTGAGGTCCCTGGCAGTTAGGGCAATGCTATTTATTTCTTTTCTTAGCTCTAGTAAAATTTGCTTTGTGTATCTGGGATCTCCTGTATTGGACATACATATGTTTGGGGTTACTATGTCTTCTAATTGAATTGCTCTCTTTACCATTCTATAATGACCCTTTCCTTACCTTTGTGGCTTACAGTCAATTTTATCTGATATGAGAATGGCTACACGTGCTCTCTTTTGATTTCTACTTACATGGAATTTTACCCCATTTTTTCATTTTGAGTGTCTGTGTATCCTTGTGGTTTAGATGTATGTCTTTTCTGGAGATAGCAGATACTTGGGTTAATTTTAGAGCTTTTTTGTTGATGAGCTTGCTTAGGCATCACTGTGATAGCATGCTATAAAGAAGTAAAGAAAGCAATCTTTTGAATTAATAAAGTGATGGATTATCTAATTACAAAGTTGATGTGAAATGACGGTATGGTAACTTTGACTGCATTACTAAATGATCCCAGTGACTGATCAGATGTGCCTGGGTTCCATTAAGGCAAAATATACCATTAAATATTTAATACTAAAAGCGAGCAGACACACCAGGATTGCTAACCTCCAGTCACCAGGGTGCCCGTGTCTATGTGTTTGGCAGTAACTGCTGGGGATGTGACATGTGACATTTCTCTAGTAGGTTCAGAGCAGCTGCTAGAAGACTTGGTTATTGAGATTATGCTTTTCTTCTTGTTTTAAGTAAAGCAGGCAAACAGTCAAGATGCTTAACTGCACACAGACACAAATTATGAAATTATGAAATGGTGATGCATTTATGACTTATATTTTTCTTTTTTACAACAGATTGAGTCTCAAAGTATATTCAGTTACCAGGGGTCCTCAAACTACAGCCCACGGGCCACATGTGGCGTTGTTATTGTTATTTGTTCTCATTTTGTTTTTTTACTTCAAAATAAGATATGTGCCGTGTGCATAGGAATTTGTTCATAGTTGTTTTTTTTTAAACTATAGTCCGGCCCTCCAACGGTCTGAGGGACACTGATCTGGCTCCCTGTTTAAAAAGTTTGAGAACCCCTGCTTATTCTCAAAAGTATTCCTCTACTTTGAAGTAAAATAATATTTGTAGGACATTTTGACATTTGAAACTAAAAATGTCATTATTTGAATTTTCAATGATGATGTTTGTTTACTGTGTTATTTTTAGCCATTCCATTAATATGTATTTTCATTTTTGTGTAAAAAAACCAACAGTGAGTTGGTGTATGTTTATCAGAGTTAAAAATCAGATGCCAGTTAAGTTCTGAAGTTTTTAAAGATAATTAGTAAGTTCTTAATTAGCATTTTAATTTTTATCTGCATTGGTCAAGGTTATTTGCTTACATAAAGGCTAATGCTTTGATTAAAAGTATTGATGGATAAACGTGTTTGCCAAGTCTTGTTGCCTTATCCTTTGGAGCATATAACTTGCCATTAATTCAGATAGAGGTAATTTTTTTTTTTTGAGACAGTCTCACTACGTCATCCTCGGTAGAGTGCCATGGTGACACAGCTCACAGAGACCTCAAACTCGTGGGCTTAAGCGGTTCTCCTGCCTTCACCTCCCAAGTAGCTGGGACCACAGGCACCTGCCACAGTGCCTGGCTATTTTTTTTGTTATAGTTGTCATTGTTGTTTAGCAGGCCAGGGCCGGGTTTGAACCCGCCAGCCCTGGTGTATGTGGCCGGCACCCTAACCACTGAGCTACGGGTGCCGAGCCTGAGTAATATTTTTTAAATGATAGTATGTCATTTTGAAATGGCTGAGGTTACTGTCATTGCTTTGGCTTTTCTTTTAATGGCAAAAACTTTCACTAGTGTACTGTGTCTCTTTAATAGAGTAGGACTACTTAGAGTCAGGAATTACAGCTTATTTTGAATTCCTAACAACCTTCATAGTGTACAGAGGTGCTTAATTGTTGACTGAATGAAGGAATGCATGAAAACTGTATCCCTTTTCTGTTTTGTGGAGAACACATTGATAAATATTTTTTAAAAACACATAATGCAAATATACAAGACCAGGCAAGAAGAACTCATTAATATCATAGTAAAATTCAAGAAGTTTAGTAAGATAGTTATTATCTAAGACTCATAGAGGCTGACATTATTCTCAACTCTTCAGGAAATGATGAATCATTATATTATTTATTCCAGGGTTCAGAGAACTTTTCCGTAAAAGTTCAGATAGTAAATACTTAGGCTTTGCAGGCCAGGAAACAAAGGTGACTCTTATAACTGTCACATAGTGATGGTGATTTATAGTCTGTGACGAGAGCACTATTTGTGATTTTTCTAGCAGCTTTCTTTTTGTTTCTTGATGCAGAGTCTTGCTCTGTCACCCTAGGTTGGAGTGTGGTGGCACAATGATAGCTCACTGTAGCCTTGAACTCCAGGCCTCAGGCGATCTTCCTGCCTCAGCTTCCCGAGTAGGTGGGACTATAGGCATGTGCTACCATGCCTGCTGGTAGCTTCCTTAAAAAAATTATTTTAAATTGACAAATAAAAAGCACGTGTATTGGCGGCACCTGTGCTCAGGGAGTAGGGCACCAATCACATACACCGAGGCTGGCAGGTTTGAACCCAGCCAGGGCCTGCTAGCAAACAATGACAATTGCTGCAACAACAACAACAAAAATAGCTGGGTGCTGTGGAGGTGCCTGTAGTTCCAGCTACTTGGAAGGCTGAGGCAGGAAAATTGCTTAAGCCCAAGACTTTGAGGTTGCTGTGAGCTGTGACACCACGGCACTCTACCCAGGGTGACAGCTTGAGACTCTGCCTCAATAAAAAAAAAAAAAAAATCATATGTATCATGTACAACATGTTCTGAATTATGTATATATTGTAGTATGTCCACATCAAGCTAATTAACATAACAGGGTGTCCATAAAGTTTGTGTTTAATTTAAATTAAAAAAAAAAGGGAACTTTATGACACCCTAAATATTATTACCTCATGTGCTTATTATGGCAGCTTTTATTTTAACTTTTTTTTTATTGTTTGGAGTTCATTAAGGGTGTTAAGAATTAGGTTATACTGATTGCATTTGTTAGGTAAAGTTCCTCTTATAATTATGTCCTGCCTCCAAGAGGTGTGCCCTACACCACAATCCCCCATCCGCTCCCTCCTCCCCGCTCTCCGCTGTGGTCTGAAAGCCCCCATGGACAGTATGTAAGTGAACAGGTGTGGCTGTATACCAGTGAAACTTGGTTTATAGATCCTGCACATCGATTTTCATATAATTTTCACATATTCCCAAATAGTCTTCTTATTTTCCCTTAACTGTTCAAAAATGTAAGAAAACATTCTTGGCTTGTAGGCTCTACAAAAGCAGGTGGTGGGCCAGATTTGGCCTGTGGTCTATTATTTGGCAATTCCTGAATTATCATTTGTGAGCCAGAAGATTTTTTATACACGATAGGAAATGGAATATGCTATGAGAAAATCCTCTAATTAAAAAAAAAGATTAGGAAATATTTTTTCTATCTTCTAACAAGACATTAGTTTCTATAGTTTTATATTACTAATCACATTTGTGAGGATAATATACATACATTGTTTTGTGAGTTTATTTTTTTAACTCTACATTAATTCAATAACTGTAGAAACATTTTAATTCAATAATAAAGTAGAAGAGCTGCAAGTGATTTCCCTAAAGAGAGAAAAATAAAATATAGTCTTATGTACTTAAAACGATCATCTTGTATTATTATTATTATTATTATTATTATCATCTTTAGAAATGGGTCTTGCTGCGTTACCCAGGCTGGCCTTGGCTCCTGGGTTTAAGTTATCCTCTTGACTCTCAAGTTCCTGATTATAGGCATTCTCCACTGTTGCCTGGCTTGCTTTCATTTTATTATTATTATTGTTGTTTTTTTCTTTGAGACAGAGCCTCAGGCTGTTGCCCTGGGTAGAGTGCTGTGGCATCACAGCTCACAGCAACCTCCAAATCCTGGGCCTAAGCAATTCTCTTGCCTCCACCTCCCAAGTAGCTGGGACTACAGGTGCCCACCACAACGCCTGGCTGTAGTTCTCATTGTTGTTCGGCAGGCCCGGGCTGGATTTGAACCTGCCAGCTCTGGTGTATGTGGCTGGTGCCTTAGAGCTACAGGCGCCAAGCCTTGCCTTCATTTTTAAATTAAAGGTGTAGTATTTTGTTATTTTGCCTTGAACATAAGATATGACTTTGTATTAGAAATATTTTGGTTACCTAATGGAGGTCCAGAAGTTTGTTGGATTAATCAGATCATTTTCTTTGATTATGGGTTATTATCTCAAGCTTTACATTGTGATTTGGCCCTTTCTATTTCACATGAGAAAGACCTTTAATGGAAGAAAAAAACCAAATATGTTTTAGATGGCAAATATTAGTAATAAAGAAAAATTGTGATAAACTGCTCTTTAAATTTTGTAGCAGGCACAGAGTGATATTTTTGAGGGCAAAAATCAGACATTGCTATTTGATCTTATAAAAGCAGTTGAATTTGGAGACTGTTTCTCCAAGCCAGATTATTTAAAAAATATCTTAAGCAAGGGAAACAGTAGCTTTCCTGCTATCTTCAAAGGTAGATTTTCATTAAAAATTTTATGTTCATTACCTAGTGTTACATGTTTAAAGACATATTCATAAATTCCTATTTATAAAGCATGATGTAGAAAGACAGAATGCCTTGTTATATTAGACAAACTGATTATGACTTATCATCTTGAAGAGCTTCATAATTAGAGTGCTAGGCTTCCCTGGTACGGCTTGGAGCTAACTCTCCCTGGAAGAGGGAGTTAGAATTCAGGGTTAGAATCCCTTATCGGTTTGGGTTGTCTGCATGAGTGTGTGGTAGGGCCAGATGACGTTGACATGAAAAGTGCTCTTTGACTCCCGGTGCCTCGTGGAAGGACACAGTGTATCTTCTTTCATCCTGTCTATTGAAGTCCTCCTTAGCTCAAATTTTTGCTGAAATTCATCTGACTAGGATAGATCTTTTCCCTTTGTAAAATCAGGAGTCACTGGTATTTTCCATGCCAATAATTTGGTGACGGTTAATACTCTCTATTTTTTAAATTATGGATCTTTTTATCCCATTTAGATTTTAATCTTGAGAGCAGAATTCAGGCGTTCCCGATTCTTTCCTTAAGCATAATAGAATTATACAATTTTAGAATGGAAAAGATCACAGAAACTTATCTGGCTTCATAGCCTCTCTGCTTTTTCTACTTTGCCTTTTGCCATGATGTATCCATGGCTGCTCCGAGAAGGGAGGGTACATAGTTGCTGGTCACAGAAAGAAAGCTGCAAGTTAGGTCTTCTGAGCTCAGTCTAATGCCTTCTTTTTGTTGATACTCAAGAACTAGAAGTAAAAATGTGTGATTGCAAGAGGGACTTTACCTAACAATTGCAATCAGTGTACCCTCAATGAATCCCCAACAATAAAAAAAAAAAAAAAAAAAAAAAGAAGTAAAAATGTGGTAACAGCAAATAGAAGTCAAATTACAAAGAACTATTTCAGTAATATCTATTTCTCATATTGAATTTTATCTGTAAAAAGCCAGAAAATTAAAAATAAGTTATTAAATAGTTATTGTTCAGCGTCTGAAAGTAGATTGGTTTGTATCCAGTGATCAGTTTTACTTTCAGAGTTTCTATATGTCTGTTTACATGACTGTGGCTTTTCAGATCACCTGGATACCCTCCCTTCAGATAACTCAGTTATAAACAACACTGCTGTATTACATACTTGACAGTATGTACATTTTTCTTGTTTCTCCCATTTTGGGGCCCATATTTGCTAAGAAGCCAAAGAGTATTAGATAGTGGCCTAAATCTTATACTAATAGATCAAGGGATAGTTGAGGAATTTATAGTACTTTTCTCAGTGTTTTGTTTTGTTACGTAATTGTTAAAAAATTTTAATATTTTACAAAGTACTTTAGCATAAATCACTTTTTCTTTCCTACCACAGTCCTTTTGCAGAGGAGAAAATACATAAGGTCACACTATTTTTAAATAAAAGAGAGCTTCAGCATGGGTCCCTTGTTTTCAGATTTCATATTTTCCCATTCTACCATACCTCATTCTGTGAGTTTTGTGTTACCTCTCTGATTCTGAACTATTAAGCCTTAGAAATAAAATCCAGAATGAAAGAAAAAAGAATATTTGATAATATTTCCCTCTTGTACTAAAGCATTGCTCTAGGCAAAACTGTAAATTATTTCATCAGGATCTCTGCCACTTTTTCTATAGGTGGTACATCATGTTTTACCTATCTCTCTCCCATCTATTCAAATCTAAGTAAGTGCTAAGTTGGTTGGGAGGAGGGTGGGTTTTTCATATCAAATGGTTCTGCACTGATTCTTGCCACAATTTATTAAAATAAAGATAACTGGTATGGAATTAGCATGGAGTTAAGCTACCTTTTGAAATCTACATTCTATAATCTTGAGGACTGCATATTAAAATATTAATTATTCAAGAGCCCCTCAGCTTGGGCCTGTATTATTTCAAAGCCATTATTGGGTGTGTTCCCCTCCCCCCCATGATTTATAGATACATGCATTTATAGATTAAAACTTTTTATAATGCAATATAGAGGAAAATCCTCTTTGGCATTATTAGCACCTTTTCCTTTTAGATGTATTTATTTGACCTTAACATTTATATCTAATGTAAATGGCATGGACAAATAATTTTAAAATGTTATTTTTGAACGAATACTTGTTAACTGAAAGAAAAGCATCAGAACTCTCTCTCGTGCTCTCCTTCTCTCTCTCGTGCTCTCCTTCTGTCTCTCGTGCTCTCCTCTCTCTCGTGCTCTCCTTCTGTCTCTCGTGCTCTCCTTCTCTCTCTCTCGTGCTCTCCTTCTGTCTCTCGTGCTCTCCTTCTCTCTCTCGTGCTCTCCTTCTCTCTCTCGTGCTCTCCTTCTCTCTCTCGTGCTCTCCTTCTGTCTCTCGTGCTCTCCTTCTGTCTCTCGTGCTCTCCTTCTGTCTCTCGTGCTCTCCTTCTGTCTCTCGTGCTCTCCTTCTCTCTCTCGTGCTCTCCTTCTCTCTCTCGTGCTCTCCTTCTCTCTCTCGTGCTCTCCTTCTCTCTCTCTCGTGCTCTCCTTCTCTCTCTCGTGCTCTCCTTCTCTCTCTCGTGCTCTCCTTCTCTCTCTCTCGTGCTCTCCTCCTCTCTCTCGTGCTCTCCTTCTCTCTCTCTCGTGCTCTCCTTCTCTCTCTCTCGTGCTCTCCTTCTCTCTCTCTCGTGCTCTCCTTCTCTCTCTCGTGCTCTCCTCCTCTCTCTGGTGCTCTCCTCCTCTCTCTCGTGCTCTCCTCCTCTCTCTCGTGCTCTCCTTCTCTCTCTCTCGTGCTCTCCTCCTCTCTCTCGTGCTCTCCTTCTCTCTCTCTCGTGCTCTCCTCCTCTCTCTCGTGCTCTCCTCCTCTCTCTCGTGCTCTCCTCCTCTCTCTCTCGTGCTCTCCTCCTCTCTCTCTCGTGCTCTCCTCCTCTCTCTCTCGTGCTCTCCTCCTCTCTCTCTCGTGCTCTCCTCCTCTCTCTCTCGTGCTCTCCTCCTCTCTCTCTCGTGCTCTCCTCCTCTCTCTCTCGTGCTCTCCTCCTCTCTCTCGTGCTCTCCTCCTCTCTCTCTCGTGCTCTCCTCCTCTCTCTCTCGTGCTCTCCTCCTCTCTCTCTCGTGCTCTCCTCCTCTCTCTCTCGTGCTCTCCTCCTCTCTCGTGCTCTCCTCCTCTCTCTCGTGCTCTCCTCCTCTCTCTCGTGCTCTCCTCCTCTCTCTCTCGTGCTCTCCTCCTCTCTCTCTCGTGCTCTCCTCCTCTCTCTCGTGCTCTCCTTCTCTCTCTCACACGTACACCAGCCTTCACCAGAGCTGGATCACGTGTCACTGTCTATGATGTCCCCTCCTTGTGTACATGGGTAGCTTTACAAATGGGCTCAGAAATACCTCAGCCTGCCAAAATATTAGTGTTTCCCTATCTGGAGAATGCACACCTATGGCTCACATTTCTTTATTTTTGTTGTCATGATTGCCAATGGAGTCTTTCTCATAAAATCTTTCCCCCAGCTCGATATCAAGAGTTTTTCCCATGTTTTTTTCCCCAGGACTTTTATTGTTTTGTGTCTTAGATTTAAATCAATCTTTTATCCATTCTGAGTCAGTTTTTGTAAGTGGTGAGAGGTGTGGGTCCGGTTTCAGTCTTTTATATGTGGTTATCCAGTTCTCCCATTGCCATTTATTGAACAGGGATTCTTTTCCCAGTGTATGCTTTTATGTGGTTTATCAAAGATCAGATGGCAATAATTAGGCTGGTTTCATGTCTAGATTTTCTGTTCTGTTCCATAGATGTATGTCTCTGTTTTTATGCCAATACCATCACTGTGGAATTACAGTATAACCTGAAGTCTGATAAAGTGATGTCTCTGGATTTGTTTTTATTTCTAAGAATTTTGTTGGTTAAATTTTATTTTTCTGGTTCCATACAAGATGAAGAATGATTTTTTTTCAAGTTCTTCAAAGTATATTGTTGGTATTTTAATGGAGTTTGCATTAAATCTTTAGATGGCTTTGGGTTGTCTAGACATTGTAACAATGTTGATTCTTCCCAACCATGAGCATGGTATGTTCTTCTATTTGTTAATATCTTCTGCTATTTCTTTTCTCAGGGTCTTATAATTGAGTCTCTCTAGGTCCTTCACATCCTTTGTTAGGTATAATTCCAGGTATTTCATTTTCTTCGAAGCTACTGTGAAGGGTATCGTTGCCTTGATTTGATTCTTGGCTTGGTCATTATTGGCATATATGAAGGCTACTAATTTGTGGACATTGATTTTATATCCAAAGATATTACTGCATTTCTTGATCACTTCCAGGTATCTTGTGGTTGGGTTGCTGAGTTTCGTAAGTATAAGATCATATCATCAACAGAAGAGTGAGAGGTTGGCCTCCTCTGCCCCAGTTTGGACACTCCTTGATGTCCTTCTTATGGCTGATTCTTTGGCTAGGACTCTCAGCACTGTGCTGAATAGTAGTGGCAATAGTGGATATTCATGTGTGGTTCCAGTTCTAAGTGAAAGTGCTTTCAGTTTTACTCCATTCAGTATGATGTTGGCTGTGGGTTTGTCATTGAAGACTTCAGTTTAAGAAAGTCCTGTCTATGCCTGTTTTCTTAAGTGTTCTTACCAGAAAATGATGCTGAATTTTCTGCCTCTGTTGAGAGGTTCATATAGACTTTGTTTTTACTTCTGTTTATGAGGTGAATTATGTTCATGGATTTGTGTATGTTGAATCACCCTTAAATCCTGGTAAAACCCTTCTGATTATGATGTTTTTATTATTTATTTATTTATTGACAGAGTCTCACTATGTCACTCTCAGTAGAGTACTGTGACATCACAGCTCACAGCAACCTCAAACACTTGGGCTTAAGCGATTCTCTTGCCTCAGCCTCCCAAGTAGCTGGGACTATAGGTGCCTGCCACAATGCCTGGCTACATGATGTACTTTTTAAATGTGTATCTGTATTCTGTTTGCTAGGATTTGATTCAGTATTTTTGTGTTGATTTTCATCAATGATGTTGGTCTGTAGTTTTATTTTTTTGTAGGGTTCTTTTTGTTTGGGTGACATTTGCTTTATAGAAAGAGTTGGGGAGGGTTCTTCCTTCTCAATATTTTGGAATTGGTTCTGCAGTATAGGTATAAGCTTTTATTTGACAATTTGGTAGAATTCTGATGTAAAACCTTCCTGTCCATGACTTTTTTTTGTTGGGAGTTTTTTTGTTGTTGCAATTCTGATGCTTGGTAACAGTCTATTCAGGAATTCTAATTCTTTTTTGGCTAAGTCTAGGGAGGTGTGTGATTCCACATATTGGTCCATTTCCTCCACATTTTCAAAATTCTGGGCATAGGGGTTTTTGTAGTAATCAGTGGTGATCTTTTGTATCTCTGTAGTATCTGTTGTTATTCCCCCAGCAGTTGCTGGTCATTTACTAATATTCAGAGAAATAAGTGCTTTTATGGTATGTGTGTATATTTCATTGGAATTCTTGCAAATTTTTTTATTTTGCTGTATTCTTTTAACTAGTTTATTTAACTAAAATATATTTCTACATGTATTACTTCCACATTTAAAATATATTTCTACATGTATTATTTCTACAATTTTGGCAGCTTATTTTATGCCGAATTTTACTATTCTATTAAATGTGTGTGCTATATAGGAATCCATTCAAATCTGTTTTATATTATGGCTTGTTTTCTTAGTTACTAGCATCCACAGTATAGTATTGTTATTTTACACTATTATAGACATAATACAATGATTTCATTTACCAGTAACATTATTGAGGTTTCTTCCCTGCCAGGTAATTGTTAATTCAATATGCATTAAAAATAACTTTGTGGTCTTATATTTTATTTAGGTTAGTAGACTGTCATAGTATATCCTGAACTTATTTCCAGTTGGATTCAGTTTAAAATATATGATCATAATAATTGGTTTCCTTCTATAAAATCACTTTAAAATCAGTCAATACATGTGTTATAGAATTTTTATAAGCAGTCTGCCCTAGTTCTTTGTATCATGTGGATACATCTATATGCCTGTACATCTTCTGTGCCAGCCAAGATAATATAGGATAACTGAATTTTTGTAATCAGAATCCTATTTTGAATGCATCAGAACATTTACTTTAATGGAATCCTGTAATAACAATAGCTAATATTTACTGGAAACTTGCAGCATGCCAGGCTGTGTTCTAAGTGCTATATAAGTGTGAAAATTTTCTGTTGCTGCATAGCAAATGACTACATTCGGCCCTTCATATCCATGGATTCTACATCCATAGATTCAACCAACTGTCAATCAAAAACATTAAGAAAAAAAGAATAATATAACAATATAAAAATACAAATTAAAGGAATATAGTATAGCAACTATTGATGTAGTATCTCTTTTTTATTAGGTATAGTAAGTAATCTAGAAATTACTTAAAGCTGTGGTCCCCAACTCCTGGGCTACAGACTAGAACCGGTCCATGGCCTATGAGGACCAGGGCCTCACAGCAGGATGTGAACTGTAGGCTGTCAAGAGAAGCTTCATCTGTATTTATAGCCACTTCCCACCACTTATATTATCACCTGAGCTTTGCCTCCTGTTAGACCAGTGGTGGCATTAGATGCTCATGGGAGCAAGAACCCTACTGTAAATTTTTTGGTTTTTTGAAACAGAGTCTGTTGCTCTGGTAGAGTGTCATGGCATCACAGCTCACAGAAACCTCAATCTCTGGGAGTTGAGCAGTCCTTTTGCCTCAGCCTCTCAAGTAGCTGGGACTGTAGGTGCCCACCACAATGCTTGGCTAGTTTTTCTATTTTTAGGAGAGACTGGGGCTTGCTTTTGCTCAGGCTGGCCTCTGACTCCTGAGCTCAAGCAGTCTTCCTGCTTTGGCCTCCCAGAGTGCTAGGTTACGTATGTGAGCCACCATGCCCAGACTCCCTGCTGTAAATTGAGCATGAGAGAGATCTAGCTTGGGGCTTACTGAGCTACATTATGGTGAGATGTATTTCATTACATATTACAGTGTAATAATAATAGAAATAAAGTTCAGTGAATATAATTTGCTTGAATTATCTGAAACCTTTGCCACCCCCCCCCCCCCAGTCTGTGGAAAAATTCTCATCCATGAATCTGGTTACTGGTGCCAAGAAGGTTGGGGACTGCTGATTTAAAGTATACACCTGTTACAGACCGGGTGCAGTGGCTCACATCTGTAATCCTAGCGCTCTGGGATGCCGAGGCCAGTGTCTTGCCTGAGCTCATGAGTTCGAGACCAGCTGGAGCCAGAATGAGACCTTGTCTCTGAAAATAGCTGAGCATTGAGGTGGGTGCCTATAGACCCAAGTACTTGGGAATCTAAGTAGAGAATCGCTTATACCAAGGAATTTGAGTCTGCTATGAGCTATGACACCATGGCACTCCATGGAGGGCGACAAAGTGAGAGTCTGTCTCAAAAAAAAAAGTATACAGCTGTGGTGGGTGCAGTGACTCACCCTTGTAATCCTGGCATTCTGGGGAGGCCAAGGCAGGTGGAGTGCTTGAGCTCAGGAGTTTGAGGTTGCTATGAGCCATGATGCCATGGCTGTCAACCAAAGGGCAATAGAATGAGATTCTGGCTTAGATCAGTCAGTCAATCAACCAGTCAGTTGATCAATAAAGTATTCAGCAGGATAAGCATAGGTTCTATGCAAATTACAAAAATTAAGTTTATTATATCTCAACCAAGAAGCAGTACAATTAATCAAAGTGTACACCTAAACTGTCGACACAGTTCTGCCATTTTAGTAGCAGCTTGTGTATGTAAGTGGCAAAAGCCTGAAAAGCATGTGGCAATGAGCTTGCAAAAGGCATTTCCCACAGCTTGTTGAGAATTGAGTATTTTTCCTTGCAAAGAAATAGTTCAAAGCCTGGAAGAAGTGGTTGTCAGTTGATGCAAGGTCTGGTGAATACGGTGGATAACAGAGAGTTTCCAAGTCCAGCTTCTGTAGTTTGAGCAATGTTGTTTGTGTGACAGTATTGTCTCGAGAGAATTGGCCTGTCTCTGTTGACAAATCTCAGCTGCTTAATCCCAGGGATCCTCATCATTTCATCCAGTTGTTTGCAGTAGACATCCAGTGCAATGAATTGACCAGATTTCATAAAGCTGTCATGGATAATACCAGCGCTAGACTACCAAACAGACACCCTTAACTTTCTTTGATGAATATTCAGTCTGGACCGTGTTTCAGCTCTTCGTCTTTATCCAGCCACTGTACTGAATGCTTGTGACTGTTAATACAAATCCATTTTTCATCACGAATAATAATACAATACAGTGTAGAAATGATTCACCTTTATGTCGTGTATAAAGAAAGAAAGGTAAGCTTCAAAACAATTTCTCTTCTGACACTCATTATGAAGAACCTGTCTGTCCAGCGTCTTTACCTTAATGATTTGTTTCAAATGGCTCTGTAGTAATATCAAACCTGCTGTTCACTTCCACACAGGTTGACATGGATTCACTTCCACTATATATTTCAGCTTATTATTATCCAACCTGGTCTCAGTTCGCCCACGAGTCATTTTTAAGATTAAAATCATCAGAATAAAACTCAAACCATTGACGTACTGTGCATTCATTTGTCACATCTTTCCCAAACACATTGTTGACATTTCAAGCTGTCCACGCTGCATTGGTTTCATGATGGAACTCATATTCAAACATAACGCAAAATTTTGACTTATCCACGGTTTCACAAAAATTTCTGTAAGAAAAGTTTGAAAGGTAATCACAGGCCAAAATATGTTCTTTCAAGAATGAGAGTATAGTTTCACCTACAAAAGAAAAAAACAAGAAATGTCAAAATGAAATCTCAGTACTTAGTAAATCAGACATTTCATGCTTAATAATTATTTCTTTGGGTATTTGTTTTTGGTGAGTTTTAAATGTTAAAATTTTGCCTGATAAAACTGTGAGACTTTTTTTTTCCCTTGTGAAATTTTTGAGGTCATGACAATTTTAAGTAGATCTAGACATTTTCTCTGGCTTTTGAGAGTATTAGTGTTTTTTCCTTCTTTATATGATGGAGTATAATATAAAGGGAATGTTGTTATATATTCTTTTTTTTATTATTGAATCATAGCTGTGTACATTAATGTGATCACAAGGCACCATACACTGGTTTTATAGACCATTTGACATATTTTCATCACACTGGTTAACATAGCCTTCCTGGCATTTTCTTAGTTATTGTGTTAAGACATTTATATTCTACATTTACTAAGTTTCACATGTACCCTTGTAAGATGCACAGTAAGTGTAATGCCACCAATCACCCTCCCTCTGCCCATTCTCCCCCCTCCCTCCCCTCCCTCTCCCTCTTCCCCATATGCTTAGGTTATAACTGGGTTATAGCTTTCATATGAAAGCCAAAAATTAGTTTCGTAGTAGGGCCGAGTATATTAGATACTTTTTCTTCCATTCTTGAGATACTTTACTAAGAGGAATATGTTCTAGCTCCATCCATGTAAACATGAAAGAGATAAAGTCTTCATCTTTCTTTAAGGCTGCATAATATTCCATGGTGTACATATACCACCATTCGTGGTGTGCCGTTTCCATGACTTAGCAATTATGAATTGGGCTGCAATAAACATTCTGGTACAAATATCTTTGTTATAATGTGATTTTTGGTCTTCTGGGTATATACCTGGTAGAGGAATTACAGGATTGAATGGCAGGTCTATTTTTAGATCTCTAAGTGTTCTCCAAACATCTTTCCAAAAGGAATGTATTAATTTGCATTCCCACCAGCAGTGTATAAGTGTTCCCTTTTCTCCACATCCACACCAAGATCTCTGGTCTTGGGATTTTGTGATATGGGCTAATCTTACTGGAGTTAGATGATATCTCAAAGTAGTTTTGATTTGCATTTCTCTGATGATTAAAGATGATGACATTTTTTCATATGTCTGTAGACTGTGCACTGCAAGCCTTCCTCAAGAGAACGGAAAGAGAGGAAGTTAACAACATAATGGGACATCTCAAGCAACTGGAAAAGGAAGAACATTCCAACCCCAAACCCAGTAGAAGAAAAGAAATTACCAAAATTAGAGCAGAATTCAATGAAATTGAAAACAAAAGGATTATACAACAGATCAATAAATCCAAAAGTTGGTTTTATGAAAAGGTCAATAAAATAGATAAATCTTTGGCTAACTTAACCAGGAAAAGAAGAGTAAAATCTCTAATTCCATCAATCAGAAATGACAAAGACGAAATAACAACAGACTCCTCAGAAATTCAAAAAATCCTTAATGAATATTACAAGAAACTTTATTCTCAGAAATATGAAAATCTGAAGGAAATTGACCAATACTTGGAAGCACGTCACCTTCTAAGACTTAGCCAGAATCAAGTGGAAATGTTGAACAGGCCTACATCAAGTTCTGAAATAGCATCAACCATACAATATCTCCCTAAAAAGAAAAGCCTGGGACCAGATGGCTTCACATCAGAATTCTACCAAACCGTTAAAGGGGAACTAGTACCTACATTACTCAACCTGTTCCAAAATATAGAAAAAGAAGGAAGACTACCCAACACGTGCTATGATGCAAACATCACTCTGATCCCCAAACCAGGAAAAGACCCAACAAGAAAAGAAAATTATAGACCAATATCACTAATGAATATAGATGTAAAAATATTCAACAAGATCATATCAAACAGAATCCAGCAACACATCACACAAATTATACATCATGACCAAGTTGGTTTTATCCCAGGGTCTCAAGGCTGGTTCAATATACGTAAATCTATAAATATAATTTAGCACATAAACAAATTAAAAAACAAAGACCATATGATTCTCTCAATTGATGCAGAAAAAGCCTTTGATAATTGCCAGCATCTCTTCATGATCAGAACACTTAAGAAAATTGGTATAGAAGGGACATTTCTTAAACTGATAGAGGCCATCTACAGCAAACCCACAGCCAATATTGTATTGAATGGAGTTAAACTGAAATCATTTCCACTCAGATCAGGAACCAGACAAGGCTGCCCATTGTCTCCACTGCTCTTTAACATTGTAATGAAAGTTTTAGCCATCGCAATTAGGGAAGAAAGGGCGATCAAGGGTATCCTTGATCTGCAGTCATTCTAATATTCTTTCCTTTGTAGGTAATGGTTTTCTTATGTCTGGCTACTTTCAGGATTTTCTCCTTCATATTAACTTTAATGAAGTTAATTATGATGTGCTCGGGGGATGTCTTATTTTGGTTGAGTCATCCTTGGGTTCTGAAACTATCTGCTATCTGAATTTCAGAATCTCTTGGCATGTCTGGAAAATTCTCTTTCATAATTTCATGGAGAAGGGCCTCTGTGCCTTGCAAAGCTACTTCATTGCTTTCAGGGATTCCAGTGAGGCGGATATTAGCCTTCTTCGAATTATCCCAGAGCTCCCTGAGAGAATGATCTGTTTTTGCTCTTCATTTCTCTTTCTCTTTGAGAGTTTTGGAGCGTTCAAAAGCTTTGTCTTCAATGTCAGAAATCCTTTCTTCTGCTTGCTCCACTCTGTTACTGAGGGATTCTACTGTATTTTTCAGATCTTTGAGGGCTGCAAATTCTTGCTTCAATGTGTCAAAATCTTTGGTGGTTTTGTCTTGAAATTTACTGAATTATTGAGACAACTTTTGAATTTCTCCTCAAATTTCTAATTCCAACTTTTGAATTGCTCCTCGAATTTGTAATTGCAAATTTTCCTCCATTCTATTAATTTTGTCTGCGATCCAAAATCTGAATTCAGATATTTGTTTATTAATGGGATCTTCAGTTACATCTGCCATATGTTTCCTTGGTGGGGGGGTGTTGATCTACTTTGGTTATTCATGTTACCAGAGTTTTTCCACTAATTCCGCCCCATGATTATTTTACAGCGTTTCACTTTTCCCCAGGAGCTTTGCCAAGGACCTGTACAGTGCTACGGCCTGAGAAAGTGGGGATCTGTTTGCTGTAGTGGGGCTAAGTGGCTCTGTCTTATTTTCAGCTGGTCTGTATCTGACCCTAGTGAAATATTTACTCTGGGTTCAAGTCTCAGCTGTGGAGAAATACCAGCAGTTAAGTCGCCCCGCCCCCCACAGGCAACAATTGGAAAAGGAAAATTAAACCTTTGTACAACTATACATCCAGGGCACCAATTGGATAGTCCTCGGGCAATTGGCTCAGTTCAAAAGGTCCAAATCAATTGTCTCAGCACCTGTCTCAGGTGGAAGAGTTTAAAAGGTCACTGGCAGACCCTAAATCGCGGGGGTCTGCTGACAACTCAAATATGACTTGCTCTGGTGCTCTGTGAGGTCAGGAGGACCCACCCAGCAAATAGATTTAGTCTGGGAAGTTGATAGTCTGGGACTCTTGGAATGGAAAATCTTTTAGTTTAATTAAAAAGCATTACTAATCCTAGAAAAAGTCATCACATTCTCTGACCAATGCAATGAATCTATAGTTTATACATCAGGAAAAAATGAAGTTGTGACATTTGCTGTATAAGAAAATATTCTTTTTTTCGTGAAGAAATTTATGCTGCTGGGATTAAAAAAAAACAAACAAACTAGAAAGTAAAAAACTGTGGGTTGTGCTTCCCAGTACAAGCCAGTAATTTTAAATTGCCTCAAAGAACAAATGCTGATTTATTTGTTAACTTGTTTATTTATAACATAGAAAGGGTTACTATGTAAACTGAAATCGCTTATCTTTGTGGAGGAATCTTGATTTTATTTAATAAATTAATTAATTTTATTTTTTAAGAATAAATAAATAAATTTATTTTATTTTTTAAGAATAAATTTTATTTAAGAATATTTTATTTTATTAAGTCACATATACATAGATTATGAATAACATTTATGCCTTTGCGGGATTCAATGTGTCAATTATTTGTATAAATTGGAGTGCTTATATTCTACTAATCAACATAGCTTTCTTGATTTTAGAGCATGGCATCAAGAGTGGGGTGTGTTGTTTTCAGTGCATCCTGTAGGCTAGTTTCTGCCTCTACTACTGTATTTAAGTGAGTTCACTCATATAATTAGTTACTGAATATAGTGTAAATGCTAAATAGGATATTTTTTTCTTTTCCTCTATTCTGTTGGACTTCTCTGAGGCATAGATTGTTGACTGTTCCCTTCATGAAACTCTTCTGTGAGTTTCAGGACACCTTGTTACCTTGTTTGTTCAAACTCCACTCATCTTTAAATGTTGGTCTCAAGGATGATCCTTTTTCTCTTGTCTGCTTTTCTCATCGTTTCCCTAGGTAGTCTTGTCCTCTTTTGTAGATCCAACTATTACTTATTTACCACGTAGTGAATTTTTGTCTCTGTTTCAGGCCATTCTTCTGAGTTCCAACCCTGTATTTTCAACTGCTGGCTATTTTCATTCCCATTTCATTCTCTGAACATAAAACTTGTGTTACTATCTAGTCCTTTTCCTCAAATCTGTATTGCTCACATATTTCTCTTATTATATTTATTTCATGTTATCTTCCTAGAAGCTTTAATCTTAACATTTCCAACATCTCTGTGACCTTTAAAAACAATATCTACACAAAAATATGTCATCTATACTAGGTATAGACAGTTATTTGTTTAATATTTCTGAATTTAATAAGATTTAAAATATCTGATTTTTTAAAGGTTTGCTTAATCTTAACTTTGTTTTAAAAGAATGCCTTTAGCTAATCTTTTTTGGAGGGGTAGGGGACAGTTCTCTAATTATATGTTGAAAGTAGAGGGAGAACTTATAGAGAATATTATATGACACACAGTTTTTAGGATTATATTTCAGAAAATTAGTTATTTTCATATAAGCATACATATTTTTAAAGATGTTATAAAAAGTAAATAAGGTTATTATACATAAATCTGCATTGAGTGTATAGGTTAAGAAAAAGCTGGCCAGTAACTTCTGTTATGCATATTGGTATTTTCTTGCAAAGTCAATTTATTGTTGAAATCAAGGGAATTGCAATTTTTATTTTAGTTGTCTTTCAGGACGTTCAACATGTACATGGTATTCTGTAAAATCATTAAAAAATTGAAAAGAAATGATTTGTTGACAGCTAAAGTTGTGGGGGGGGAATGTTACCATTCTTGGGTCGTTGTAGAAATTAGTACTGGAAAAGTCTGCCTGGAGAGGGAAAATCCTTGATTTTCATAAGCAAGACTGAGGCTTTGCTGATTGTGTAGAAATTGCCGGTCTGCATAAGCAGTTTGTTTCCAGACTTCAGAATGGCTTAATTAGTGACAATAACTTCTGCCCTTTTTTGTTTAGAATCAAGTTATTTGAATATATCCTTCTCATATTTTCTAGATAAAATTAGAAGGTTAAAACATCAAAGGATGTCCTAGAGTGCAAACTCCTCCCCCCTCCACGTGTGCACGCAGACGCAGCAAAACAAAGCACTAAAATCAAACCTTTGAGTTTCGTGTGAGAAATTTAGCCTTTATAATTCATGCTGCCTTTGAGGATTGATTCTGTTCTCCTTTTGATGAATTCTGACTTTCTTATTCTACGGCTGTCATCTCAGTTGTGTAACGATTTATATTTCTTGCTCAGAGAATTGAGTTTTCCAGATCATATGGCTATCACTCATATTGGTGTCAAGATCAAAATCTTTTAATTTTAGTGATGGAACTGGTATTATAACCTGAGGGTCTCCTGCTGTATATTTAAATCCTGTCATATTGCCTGAAAATAGTCATATCTTTGCTTTTGGTCCAGCAGATACTTTTTATTAAATTCCATGGCTGTATCAAGTTTACTTATCCCTGAGAGAAATATAACAGAATACCACCAGCTTCATGATCACAAGCAGATTGTTACTATGGCAGCCTGACAGTTTTTTAATATTAGAATTTTTCTTGTTAAAGCAAAAGTTAAGACATTTGAGACCCATCCCTGATGGAAAACTTTATGCTGTTTCCTAATAGTTGGAATTATACTGTGTCCAATCCGAAAATTGTTACTCTTTCATAAGACAACAATTAAACACTTTGCTTATTGTTATTATATTATTATGTCAAAATCTTTGCTTTCTCAATTGTTGACAACTCTTTTTTTGCTGGGGTCCTTGACACCGTGAGATGTAAAAGTGAGATCTATGGGAGACACTAAGAAAAAGAGAATCACAGTCTTCGTCTCTAATACCAAAATGTTTGCTATCTACTAACTACACAAGTGGTCTTGGGAACATTGCTTAGATTCTGGGACTGCTTTTAAAAATTCTAAATGGAAATATTAATCCCTATCTTATTTGTCTTATGGGCTTGTTTAAATAAAGTGACACATAAGTAATGCTTAAAATATTTATTATTGCATGTTATTCATAGTGGATAACAGGAATAACTAATATACAATAGACTGGATTTATGTATTATTTCATTTAAGCTTCCCAGTAACCCCGTGAAATAGATATATTGCTCTCAATATGAAGATGTTTATAGGCAGAGAGCTTAAGCGGCTTGCCCAAATTACATTGCTCTTAAATGTCTAGAAAGACTCGGAACCAAAGTTGTCTGTTTCTATTTCCAATACTTTCCCTATAATTCTTTTGCCTACCTACTAGCTGGCATATAATAGACAATGTGTATTTGCTGCATAAATGAATACTGAGCTGGACCCATATAGGAAATGGTAGTCTGCTCTCAGTAAGCCTGATCATTTGTGGATGCCTTGAATCTGATCTGGTTAAGACATTAGAAATTGCTAAGGCTGGGAGGTGCCTGTGGCTCAAGGAGTAGGGCACTGGTCCCATATGCCGGGAGGTGGCGGGTTCAAACCCAGCCCCGGCCAAAGAAAACCACAAAAAAAAAAAAAAAAAATTGCTAAGGCTAATTCTGTAGCAGAGTAGGCTGTAGTTGATTCTATAATGTGTTTTTTTTTTTTTTTTTTTTTCAGTTTTGGGCCAGGGCTGGGTTTGAACCCACCACCTCCGGTATATGGAACTGCCCTCTACTCCTTTGGGCCACAGGTGCTGCCCACTATAATGTTCTTTATATCACTCATTTATCAGGCCTCATCAGACCTTGCTGAGTGAATACTGTTTGCCAGGGACTCTGGTATGCAGAGATGAGGAGCACAGTCTCTGGAGCTAGTGACTTGGTAGACAGTAGACTCTTTGAAAGGTATATTAACTCCTTCAAGTATATATGTATATAGAATTTCTTAAACATTTACTTTGTAATCAAGATAACTTTGTTATTAAGACCTAGAAGGACAGGTGTGGTGGTGCATTCCTGTAGTTCCAGCTACTCAGAGGCTGAGGTAGGATGATCACCTGACTCAGAGAGTTCAGGGCAACATCCTGGCAAAATAGTGAGACTCTCATCTCTTAAAAAAAAAAAAAGAAAAAAGAAAAAGACTAGAGACTATTCCATTCTTTGACCTTTTATTATTACTTAAGCAAGACAAGAATTATATTACTCTGAGGTCATGAATAAATACAATTTGACGTAGATATGTTAGGTGCTACGTTAGGCATTATACCAGATGCAAATTTCAAGCCAAGTTGTTATTCATTCATCTTACATTCTTTGAGTGCAGTGCCCATTATGCTAGCCACTTATATTTGTTTGCAATCTTAATATTTGGTTCATTTTCTCAAACATGTACACTCACAGTACTGTCTGATATTCCCAGGGGGCCGTTGGACTTAATAGTACATGGGAAGGACATGGAACCAGGTTGTATTCATCTGGGAAGGCTGTGGGGAGGACAGGATCTTTCAGCGACATCACCTAGGAGCAGCTAACAGATGAGAAAAGGGTTGTCAGGCACAGGGGGAAGTGCATGTCAAGGTAGTGAATAAAAGATACTGCTGTGGGAAGTGCTAAGCAAGTCAGCATGGCCAGAGCATGACCACAAGGCAGGAGATTGGTGAGAAATGAGGATGAAGATAGGCAGAGTGTCAAAGAGTTGGACCTTATTTTGAAGGAGAACCACTTAAAGTTTGTGATTTGTCAAGTGACATGGTAGGATTTGGCAAGTGGGATTTGCACTTGGAAAGTTCTTTCTGATCTCCATTAGAGGATGGTTTGGAGGAGAGTAAAACTGAGTCTAGGAGAGTATTGCAGTTATGAAACCAAGAAATGATGTGGTCTTGCACCGTGGCAGTTGTTGCAGTGGGCAGGGAGAAGGGTGGAAGGAGGGAAAGAGAAAAATTTTAGAAGATGGAACTGCTAGTGTTTGGAGATTCCCTACTATGGGGTAGTAGAAAGAAAAGAGTAATAATGGGTGCCCATGCTTCACATTTGGTCAGCTGGAGAGTGGTACTGCCTTTCAGAAAGAACGAACACAGCAAGAGGAGCTGACAGGGGAACAAGCAGTGGGGGGAGCATGGAGAGACCATGCATTTTGTTTTGGAAATGCTGAGGATGAAACAGTTTGGGATATCCACGTGGATGTGTTCAGAAGCAGGCTCATATCTCTCTTGGGGGGGTCTGAATCTCAGGAGAGAGATTTGGCAGGAGATTGAGATCTGAGAATCTGTAAGTATGTAGATGGCAGCTGATACTGTGGAGGCAGAAACGAGAGAGGAGGGCAGAAGACAGTAAGAGCATGGGTAGAACCCTTTGGGAACAGGAATGTTTAAGAGGCAAGTTGAAAAAGAGAAGCAAGCAAAGGTCATTAAGAGGGAATGAAGTAGGAGGAAAAACCCGGAGAGAAAGATATCATAAAAACCAGGGAGAGGCTCGGCATCCATACCACAGTGGTTATGGGACCAGCCACGTGCACCAAGGCTGGTGGGTTCGAACTCAGCGCGGGCCAGCTGAACAACAATGACAACTGCAACAAAAAAATAGCCAGGCATTGTGGCAGGTGCCTGTAGTCCCAGCTACTTGAGAGGCTGAGGCAAGAGAATCGCTTAAGCCCAAGAGTTGAGGTTGCTGTGCTGTGACACCATAGCACTCTACTGAGGGCGACATAGTGAGACTGTCTCAACAAAAACAAAAAACAAACCAAGGGAGAAAAAACACTTTATGGAGATCAACAGTTTCAGGTGTTGCAGAGAGGTCAGTAAAGATAAGGACTGGACAGTGTTAATTGAATTCAATAATAGAGAATCTTTGGGTGAGCCTTGCCAGAGTACCTTAGCTAGAGTAATGAGAGCTTGATTTTTTTTTTTTTTTTATTAAATCATAGCTGTGTACGTTAATTTGATCATGGGGCACCATACACTTGGTTCATAGGCCATATGACACATTTTCATCATTGATTTTTTTTTTTAAAGAAACTTGACTATGTGAAGAAAATAGGGTGCTATTTAGAAGAAGAATGTAGATCTTTTAGTTTCATTTGTTTTAAAGAGATTTGAGTATACAGTCAGTAAAGAAATACTTAAAGATAAGTAGATGATAGGGTTATCAGTGATGAAGTGATATTTCTGAGAAGGTGAGAGCAAGGGAATTAGCCTTGAATCCTGGTAGAAACATTCTTTCTCTTAGACGGTTTGCTCCACTGTGCATGCTGCAGAGTTTCCTTGCATAGTCTCACTAGTAGAAAGGCCACTTTTGCTCTGTGTCCTCAAATGTGGAAGCACACCCACCTACCCTAACCTGTGCATCATACGTTAGAGATCACAGTCCTTGACCTTCTTAACTTCTGATAATGGCCTGAAAGAAATCATCATTTAATAAAAAGTGTATGTTGAGCATACTTATGTTTAAAGCTGTCGTCTAAAAGCTCCAGGTGCTCTCCGGTGCTAGTGAATTATTAAAATACATAATATGTATAGATCAGCCGTTCTCAACCTGTGACGTTCCTGTTGTGACCCACAGGAACTGTATTAAAGGGCCACGGCATTAGGAAGATTGAGAACCACTGATGTAGATGAAGTAGGAGCGAATGATTTTTTGTATAAACAACCAAACACAGTTCAGAAGATACCTACCAACACTGGGGCCCCATGAAAAAGTTGTCTGCTAGGGTGAGGACCCATAACTGTTTTTAGGGGTTGCTATGATATAGTTTAGGAATTTCTTTTTGATGAGGAGCTGCCAGTTGGCCTCATAATTACACCATGTATAGAACAGTATTCTGGGCTGGCTGGGCCATTATCACAGGTCCCAGCTCCAAGCCACTGAAAGGCTGCCCTGGATCCATGACTGAGCACAGCTGGATTGCAAAACACAGGCGCCATTTGGGGCTCAGGTGTGGGAAATTGCTCTGCGAAAATTGACCCTGGAGAACACACAGATGATTCAAGTAAGTGAGAGCATAGTAGGAGAGGCTGGGGGGCTGGGAAGAGCCACAAGGAAGTAGGCAGCCAGAGGCCATTCATTCCCTCAAAGGGTCAGGCCTCAGAGTTATCTGAATTACAATTTCAGCACAACTGACTTACTGCTGGTCTGCTCACAATCTCAGATCTTTAATATGCAAATGAGCATAAGAAGGTGATTTACTTTTTTGTTGTTGGAAATTCATTGAGGGTACACAGAAGCGGGTTACATTGATGCTTTTGTTAAATAAGGACCCTCTTATATTTGTGTCCCTCTCCCAGAAGGTGAGCCCTATCCCTTGACCCCCACCCCCTTCCCTTTCTCAGCTCTCCCTGTCCCCTACTCTCCACTGTGTACTAGGACCTTAATTGTCCTCATATCAGGATTGAGTACATGAGATTCTTATTTCACCATTCTTGTGATGCTTTACTCCACCCTAAGATACCATCTAACCCTAGTGAGAATGGCCCACATCACAAAGTCTCAAAACTGCAGATGCTGGCGTGGATGTGGAGAGAAGGGAACACTTTTACGCTGCTGGTGGACTGCAAACTAATACAACCTTTTTGGAAAGCAGTGTGGAGAACCCTCAAAGCACTCAAGCTAGATCTCTCTTTTGATCCTGCAGTCCCATTGCTGGGCATCTATCCAGAAGAAAACAATCCTTTTTATCACAAGGACATTTGTACTTATTGCAAGACTATTTATTGCAGCTCCATTTACAATCACCAAAATGTGGAAACAGCCTAAATGCCCACCAACTCAAGAATGGATTAACAATCTGTGGTATTTGTAGACCATGGAATACGACTCAGCCACTAAAAAAGATGGAGATTTCACATTCTTTTTGTTTATTTGTTTTGAAAATTAAATGAGGTTAGGTGAAAAGTTCCTGGAACACAGTGGCTCAATGGTCCTTACACGTAGCTGGCAATGGAATCACCTGGGGAATTTCAAAATGCCAACATGGGCCCAGTGTTTTGAACTGGCATGAGGAGGGACTTGACTGGGTAAATGGCATGAAAACGAACACCAGAAAATTCCCCAGATGTTTCTTTTAAGCGGCCAGTGTTGCTCATCCTCTCTAGTGCTGCTAATGATACTGATTTTCTTATCTTACGTCTGGCTTTCAAAAACCCTTAAAAGAGCTCTCCTATGCCTGGAAAGATCAAAACCAGTGCTTTTCAAACTTTACTGGATATGTTTAAAGACTGGGCAACTTGTCAAAAGGCAGATTATGATTCAGTAGCCGTAAGATGGGGCCTGAGATTCTGCATTTCTGACAAGCACCCAGGGGATGGCAATGTTAAGAGATTATTAGTTCCGACTCTTTAATCTTTTGTTTTTGTTTTTTGCCCATGACATGATGCTTTTCTTAAGACAAGTGATTCTTCCCAGCATGTCAGCTTGATAAGGATTTTTGTAGCATACTTAAGTAAATCTTTTCAAAATGAAAAAAAAGAAAAGAACAGTATTATACATGGTGTCCATAAAGTTCATGTGCAATTTAAAGTACGTGTGATTTTAAATTGCACATGAACTTTAAGGAGACCCTGTATGAATCTAGTTTTTTATAGTACAGTGCTACAAATGCAGTAAGAGAGACAGGCATTTACCTTCCAAGTATGGTGGCTTGTAATTGTTCTTTGTGACTGTTCTTGATTGCATCTGCAGATTTTCCCAACTCATGCTTTAGTTTGCAATTTTTTGTGTGTGTGTGTTCGAGACAGGGTCTTGTTCTATTGCCCAGGCTACAGTGCAGTTGCATCATAGCTCACTACAACCTCAAACTCCTGGATTCAAGTGATCCTCCCCTGCTGGCTCCCAAAATTCTGGGATTACAGGAGTAAGCCACCATATGTGGCCCAGTTTTCAGTCTTAACATTTAACATCCAACTAAAATTATTATTATTATTATTTTATTAAGTCATATACACATAGATCATGAATACATTTATGTATATGTGGGGTACAATGTGTTGATTTTTTTATACAATCTGACGTGGTTACATCAAACCAATCAACATAGCTTTAAGACATCTATGTTCTACACTTGACAGATTTGACTTGTACCCTTGCAATATGCTCCATAGGTTTGGTCTCCCCTTCTACCCTCCCTCTATTAAGCCTCCTCCCTCCCCTCCCTTCCCACTCCATTTGTCCCCTTCATCCTGGGCTATAGCTGTGTTCTATCTTTCATAAGAAAGTATGAGTAAATATAAGTTGGTTTCATAGAAGTACTGAGTACATAGGATACTTTCTCCTCCATTCTTGAGATACTTGACTCAGGAGAATATGTTCCAGGTTCCTCCATGTAAACATAAAAGAGTAAAGGCTCCGTCTTTTTGAAGGCTGCATAGTATTCCATTCTTGAAAGTAGTTATATATTGACTTCCTTCATTGTGTCTTTTCAATATCCCCCATACTCACTGCCTCTGTCATCTGCTCAGCTGTCTGTGTTGCTTTCTGTTGAAAGAACTCTTATTCAGCATGATTCTTTTGCTCCTGAACACTCTCAAGTAATGGGTTGACAGAACTCGATTATGGTATTTTGTTTAAGGAAAGATTGTAATATGCAATGCCTTTTAGGATGACACATGGTTTACTATAGCATACCCCTACAGAATTTATGACACATGGTTTACTATAGCATACCCCTACAGAATTTATTTTGTGCCATACTGGAGTAACTGGTATGTTGGAGTGGATTTTTATTAGCAATATATTTCCCATGTAGTGATCATAGCTGCTTTAATATGTGACAGTTATAGTAAGTTTAAGATACTGACATATTGATTTGGTTGTGAAAGGTAAGAATAACTCCTTTACTACCAACCTATATGATAATCAAATTTCTTCTTTCCCAAGACCAATAATTTCTTCTTTCTGTTGTATTAGCTTCCTCATTCTGCAACTGTGATTATAAATGATGAATACTTGGCATATTTTCTCAAGTATGAAAATAAAAGCTTATACTTAATATGTAAGTGACAGCTGAACATAGGTCCAGACATATGGTTATTAATGTAGCTGAAATCACTGGGACTTTTTGTCATTGCAATTGCAGATGTTCTCAAAGGGCCTTCAAATTTCTTCCTTGTCTGTCCTCTGTAAATAAAATAAGTACGTTTTCAAATGTATGAATTTCTAAATTAAGAAATTACTCTGTTTGACCCTTTATTTGGAGGTTCACATATAAACAAACAGCAACAACTAATATTAGGAAGTCCAGATGCACTGGGTTTGCTTAGATGCCTCATGGTCTCTAAACATTTTGGTTAATGTTTCTGGCTAAAATCCAGCAGTAAATTATACTTTCCATGCAAGTCTTAGTTCACTTGCTCCCTTCTCAGAGCATCATCTGCAAATGTGCTCATAAGACATCACATTTGAATTGCAAATTTGTGTATGAATTTTATTTTACAAGTAGACAGGAAAGAAACCAAAGGGGAACATTTTTCCTAATTTGTTTGCAAGCTGTATACATAATTTGTAACTGATGCTCATCTTGACCATTTAGTCATCAGCATTCTGTAGTATATGAAAACACCAGTATTAAGTCTTTCTTTTCTTTGTATTAAAATCACTTCCTTAACCTACATATTTTCTATTGCACTTAAAATGAAAGCTTGTTTAGTTATACCAACACAAGGTAAGAAGTAGTCTTCTTTTTTAAAAAGAGGAAAGTATTGGGTGGCACCTGCCCCATATGCTGGAGGTGGCAGGTTCAAACCCAGCCCCGGCCAAAAACTGCAAAAAAAAAAAAAGAGGAAAGTATTGTATATTTTATATTTTGAAAAATGGCCTGTTTTAAAAGAATTATATAACCAGGGTGGTGCCTGTGGCTCAGTCGGTAAGGCGCCAGCCCCATATGCCAAGGGTGGCGGGTTCAAACCCAGCCCCGGCCAAACTGCAACCAAGAAGATAGCCGGGCCTTGTGGCGGGCGCCTGTAGTCCCAGCTACTCGGGAGGCTGAGGCAAGAGAATCGCTTAAGCCCAGGAGTTGGAGGTTGCTGTGAGCAGTGTGAGGCCACGGCACTCTACTGAGGGCCATAAAGTGAGACTCTGTCTCTACAAAAAAAAAAAAAAAAAAAGAATTATATAACCTTAGGAGCTTGCTTATTAAGTATTTTCTTTCAACTCCTTTGTGACTGGTAGTTGATGATGAAGGTGTCAGTGTGGTAAATTATGAAGATTGCGTGTGTCTAAATATGTATGTGTGTTTACTTCAGAATAAAGCTAGATCCCCAGTTGGTCAAGGGACAAGAGATGGAATGAGGGTGGGTAAAAGAATACAGAGTTTTTTGCTTCATTATGTGAGGCGTAGGTGCTTTTATTCCTTTTGCCTTGCTAGTTGTAGTATTGCTTATTGTTATTAGGAAAACTAAGCTCTAGACACATGAATGTAAGAAAAGCAGTGATCGGCATGCGGAATTGCTCAATGGCTTGACAATGTGTTGATGTATCTGAAAGGCTCACATTCTAAATTTAAGTCAAGCCTTGAAGTTTCTTATGGGTTTAGTTTTAAAGTTGGACAAGTTATTGTTTTCACAGGTGCATTTCATTTATGAAGATACTTCCTGTTGAGAAATTGTAAGTAAGCCATTTATAACGTAAGAAATTAACCATATATCTCTTCCCTGATAGCTGTTGCTGGAGAATTTTCAGGTCCTCCTTGACTAGGAGAATGTGAATAGACACTGAAATGTACAGTGCAAATATAAGTTTTTTAATTTCAAGCTACAGCACAAAATTGCCAAAAATTTAGGTTAATATCATTAACAAATTTATCAAGTGCATTATCAAGACTATTAGTGACAGAAGACAAACTATGGGATATAGATGGTTTTGCTTTGTTTTCTCCAGCTTTGTTGGAGAATGTTCAGGACCTTTATTTTGCTGTGTTGTCTTTTCTTCTGTGGCCATCTTTTTATAATATCTGAATATTCTTTTAACATAATGGAGGAGCACACTTTCGGTAACCAAGGAGATGGCTTCTTTTCCTTGTGTACTTAATTTTGCTAAGTTATTGTTTTTCCTTCATAGGTCCACACATTTATTGTCATAAACTTACAATTGATCCTCATCGTCTATGTTGATGGTTTGGGAATTATTTTGAGTATAGTAGCTTCCTATAATTATGATACATGCAGTTGGTTCCTACTGAGGAAGCCTTTCATGTAACTACTGACCTGGAGCTGCCCTCCATGATGGCTGGGGACCTTTGTTGCTGAGTTTGTGATTACCGTTACAGGCCAGTATCCCTCCCATCCCTCTAGCCGATAACAACTATGAACACTGATACATTCACTGAGCATTAACTGTGACTGTGCAGTGTGCTGAGCACTTTACTTGAGTTATCATGTGAACACCCACTTGAGATCACTGTCAGTGGGTGGTAGATTTACATACACAACTAACTCTGCAAAGAAAATGTAGTATCAAAGTAAAATTTTCAAAGATTTGAAACCTGACTCTCCCAGAAATACAAAATGAAACGTGCAAAGATTTACTAACTTCTTAATGGAGGGAACCAGGAGGAGTTTATGGCTGCCCAGCCAGGTTCATCTGCCTGCTGTCCAGGAGAAAGCCAATATCCAGAGGTAGCAGATTGGAGACAAAAACGGTAATGTTCTGCAGGCAATAAAACCACAACTTTTAGACTTACCTTCATATTGGGCAGAAATCTACAAGTTAATATGTATTGTTACAGTGTCTGTGGTCTATGAAAGAGTAAATAACAAGGTCAAGTGCAGGAACATTCTTCTAGAGCAGTGATTTTCAACCAGTGAAAATTTTTAAAAATCATTAATGAAATTATTTTTGAAAGATGTTCAAAGCACAGTAAGTATATTCTTTTTTTTTTTTGAGCAACATAATTTAAGTTTAGGAAATTTAACTATAGGTTTAATAGATACAGTGAGATAAAAAAAGGTTTAAAAATACGGTTCCAGAGAATTAAACATCCTTAATAGTGTGCCAGGGTAGCACGGAACGGGATCAACTCCCTCACCTTTTCCTTTTTTCATGTTTGGGATATTCTAAATTAACAATAGCTTTATATTTTCTTGGTGAGCTCCTTTCCCTCACTAGCCTCCACTTCAACGAGGGTGAGGTGTGTTAAGGAACGTGCGTGATGGGACACACTTGCCAATTAATAGAGCTTCCTTTCTTCCTGTTTAAAGTTTCTCTTGGGCAGCTTGTCTTCTTTCAGGCAAATGCCCAATCCTTTCCATTTCTCCTTCACGTCCTCTGTCTGACAATGGCAACGAGGCTGGTGACTGGTCCTGATGCGTTTCTGCCCTGGGTTGTTTATCTAGTCTTGTTCTTGGAGTAGCCTTGGCCTCTCTTCTTGGGATTTCCTTACCCTGGGGAGTCTTGGTCTCTACTGTATCCAAATGGGTCACAAGGAAGAACAGGAGCTCTGTATGATTTCTGGTTTTGAACTGAACAAGACACTTCTTTCTAGAGCTGCAGTTGTAAATCCAGGCTGCACATTAGAATCATCTGATGTCAATGAAGAAAATTAGCAGCACCTGAGGTCTTCAACCCAGACCAATTGAAATAACAGGGGGTGACCCCGGGGATCACAGTGTTAAAAAGGCTTCCTAGGTGGTGCTGCCCCGCAGCTGTGATCTCGTGGAAGGTGGTCGTCAGTGGTGAGCTTATGCCGTTCTCTGTTCTGATTTTTTAGAACTGATGTTTTAAGAGTTTAGAAAGTATGTTTTTCTCCTGCCGGGGCTGGCTTTTGAGAATTTTATCTTGCTATTGACTTAAGATATTGATTTCTGAGTGCTCAAAATGGAATACTGAGCTTTTCCTCAATATCTCTTAGGCAAATGAATGCCTCTGGCCAAATGGAAACAGGGTAAGGCATCAGGAAACACACAAAACAAAGCTAATTAACGTCAAGAATAGTATTCCCATAATTTAGTGTTTTTTATCTTCATCTCAGAGATGTAACTGAGGCAAAGATAGATTTAGTATAACTTGTCCCAGGTCCCCGAGCAAGTGAAGAAACTGGAGTTTAAACCCAAGTGGTGTCACTCCAGCCCTGCTTGGACTTAGTAACTTTATCTGGAGTCCTGACCTAGCAGATGGAATGCCAAACATGTTTTTGGAAAACATAAAGTAGTGATTAGACTCATGGGCTTTTACTAAACACTTTAAAACTGTAATGAGCTTATCTAATCAAGCAAAACACTGTATGTGAGAAAATATTGTCAAAGTTCAAACAACTTTGGACTTTCATTAGTATTTTACCAACTTATATTCATGAAGTTCTAAAATTATTATTTGTTAAAACAGTTCTCAACCCGTGGGTCATGACCCACAGGAACTGTATTAAAGGGCCACGACATTAGGAAGGTTGAGAACCACTGTTTTAAAAGAACATGATCTTGTTATGTCTTGGGGTGAGCTCTTTTCCAAAGATATACAGCCACACTTTTATAATGTTCAATGGAGAAAATTCCCCCATTTGAACTTGGAATTCAAAAGTTTGTTTAAAGTTTCAGATTAATGTGAGGGTATGTATGAGATTAGGTTACATTGTTTGCATTAGTAAGTAAAGCCCAAGTTGTAGTTGTTTCCTTCACCTGGGAAATGGGCCATGTGCACGTGCATTGCTCCCTGTGAGAGGGAACTGCTGAACCGCCTTCCCTTCCCCCCTTTCTAGAACTTACTGAGTTTTTCTCTCAGGTGAACATTAGTAGCTAATCTAGTTTCAATTTAGTATTGAGCACACGTGATGCTTGTTTTGAATTTAGAATTCAAGTCTTATTAAACACTTGAGAGGTAACTGAACTTCTTCTTAGTTAAGAGATACTGTCTGGTATGTGCCTGGGCCTATACTAGGTGGATTTACAGAGATGAGCAAAAGTAGTTTGTTCATTTATTACTTCATACAACTTTCTGAAGTTTTAGATTTTCTTCCCAACATTCAGGGAGTTGGTAGAAAACACAAATTTTCTGTGAATTTGAGTACAGAATTTGCATCAGTCTTATTATGCTTAGGAGTTTGCATTTAGTGAAAACTTTGGGAGATATTTGGAGATTTTTTTTTCATTGATCTTGGACTTCCCTAAGACAATGGAAAGTATGTGCCTTTAAGAGACATTGATGGGAGCATTTGTGACTATCAAATTTTAAACTAACAGGTGCTAGAAAGCAAGGGTTTGTTATTGTCCTTGATTAAGCTTTTTGTGAGGCGGAGCCTTCATTTTTAGAATCACTAATCTTAGAGAATGGAAACTTTGTTCATATTTCATAAAAGGCAAAGGGCACCTTGACGATCACGTGACCTTTGTAGTGTCTAAGTGCTGTGATGGTAGAGGGAAAGCTGGAGGACTTCTGAGCTTGCTGCTTGCTTTGTCTGCTTTGGCAGCGCATTACCCGATGTTGGATGCAGAGGGACTGCAGCACCCACTCCTGGGAAAGCGTGACCTAACTGCTCAAGTCGCTGATACGGTTTGTGTGCCAGTTTGCCGCGTGTTCACCGATGCTCTTGATACTGGCTGTGAGGAAGTACTCTAAGGCTGCAGGTGATGTGGAATGCACCTTTCTAGCAAGACTTTATTCTTAAGAAATTCATATAGTCTTTTTGCCTTGGGTAATTTATTATGTTTAATTTTTCTACTGGTTGATTTGTTTTAGTTACATAGTGATGTGCTAAACTTAAACGGTTGGTATTAATCTGATGTAAACATTTCCTTTTGTTATTTTAAAATCAATTATTAGAAGGTGGACTGTTATGAATAATGTACCTAAAGATTGTGTGTAGGTCACAGTTGTCATAGGATCTGAAACCTGGAATGAGCTGTGTTTAAAAAAAATTTTTTTTTTAATGACTAGACAGTGTAAAGAATGGAAGATACAGATTCTAGAGATGTGGCAAGCAGACCTGGGTAGATTTCTGTGAGTGCTTGTAAGTCTAGTAGAAATTATCTTGGGCTTTTGATGTTAGGTGTGGTGGTTGTATTTTTTCTGGTGTCACAGAAACAAGTGTCATTATGGGAACAACTGGCCAGAATATTTGAAATTAGAACCATATTGGTTAATTTGAGACCCCTAGTTACCACAATAAAACATATACAAATACATAGGATGGAGAGCTTCATTTATGTATGAACCAGGGAAGTTTTGGTGACTGATTATTGGCAGGAAGGGGTAAGGAAGGAAGGCAGGCAGGATGGGCACATTTAACACATTTATAGCCAGTGTAGGTAGAGTGAGGATTCTGAGGTCTTGTTTCTTTGTTGACATTGAGAGCTAAGGAGGATAACGTGGGTGGAAGGGAGGCAGCATAGGGGTTGTAATAATGGTAATAGCTCGTGCTTACTGAACGTAACATTCCAAGTACTGTGCTGAATTCTTTGCACGTGACTGACTGATTTTCAAGTCTGGATAATTTTACTGTATCTGATTTAGAAAGATCAGGACTTGCCCTAGGTTACAATTGCAGAACTGCAGTTTGAACCCAGGCAGTCTTGAGACCTGATTGCAGAAGCTTGACCACACCTTTATTTTCTATGGAGGTTACATCTTCAGTACAGTTTAGATTTTTAAGGTAATCATTGTTGAGCAGGAGAACCATTAGAGCCACCTGTTTCTTTTGTAGCTTCTGTCCCAGGGAAGGTACAGGAAGAGGAAGTTAAATTTTAGTCACTCACAGAGGGTTCCAACCTTTTTTCTTCTCTACTCCACATTAGAAGAAAAAGAAGAGTTGTCTTGGGTCGCACATTAAATATGCAAACACTTAACAAAAGCTCATGAGCAAAAAAAAATCCATGCATAATTTTTGCACTATCCAGCACTTTAGGTAAGTAAAACAGTCTTCACATAATCTGCGTGTGGCCTAGTGGTCATAGATTGGACGTCCATGCAAGGAATGAGTTTGCAGCAATGGTTTGGTTATAGGGTAGGGTAACACAGAAAGTGTCGACAATCCTGAGCATCTGGATTGTTCATTACTGTTTAGGGGGAGAGAGAGGATCTTTGGCTTACCTGAGAGCAGCGGTTCTCAACCTGTTGGGTCGCAACCCCTGTGGACTGTATTAAAGGTTCGCAGCATTAGGAAGGTTGAGGACCACTGCCTTAGAGAGTTAACAACGGCAACAAACCAGATTGATTAATATTTTCTAGGCAGTTTTTTATCGACTGTTCAGTTATTTTAGTCATGAATAAGATTTTTATCATTTCCCCATGACATATGTTGAAGCAGAAGTCTCATCTGTTGGAAGCAATATTGAAAGTGCTTGTATAACAATGTTGTTGATACTAGAGATCACTGGTATCTAAACAAAGAATTCTGACTACTGTACTTCATTTATCTTCATCTGTCTGACGTGCCAAGAAAAGAGATGTTGAGAAATAAGGGTAGGTAAGGAAAAGAACAATAAAGGTAGCTTTTTTGGCGAACATAGGAGTTTTGGGTTTTCACATTGTATTTTGTTCATGATTTTTTTTGTCTTTCCTGCTATGACATCTATATGTGTGTGTATATATGTATATATATAATCTACATATCTGGACCCGCAAACCTAGACTCATAGTCCACATCTTGCAGAAGTATTCTTCAGATCAATTGATTTTGTAAGTATGTTACAAAAACAGTAGGATTTAACGAAATTGTCTTTTCCTGCCTCTGAGGTTTCTGATTCCAATAATGTCTGGCACCTGTGCGTCATCATGCTTCACGGATGAGAAAGCTCTGATATGATACTCACACTATAGTCCTGTGTTTTCTTAGGAGTCGTTTTTCTGTTTAATTTTTAACTGGCAACATTAGCTGTATTTTCGTAGCATTCTGTTTACTCTTGGGGCTTTCTCCTTTTCTTGCCTTGGACATGTCACGTCTGGGTGTCTGTGTTCAGGAGTCACAGCTTTTTCCTCTTTTCCTTCCCTACTTTCTCAATGCTTAAGCACAGGTTATTCACATAGTTATATATTTAGTAGCCACATTCATTTGATAATATCTCCATTCCTATATACTGCAGACAGGATTTGAGAGCCTGTGTGCCTTGACTGAGAATACTCTTCTGGGAATACAAAGATGACAATGACAAAATCTCCTATGCTTAAGGTGCTCACTCTCTTACAGAGGAGAAACATATGTTTAAAAGAAAAACCCTGTAATATAACAAAGCTATTTTTATCCATGAAATAAATCATAAGTAGAAAAATATTGATCTCAGAGTTACTGAGTGGGGTAAAAGTCATAATGTATGGAAAAGTAGTTAACCACAGTCTCTGGCACATAGTAGGCTGTCAACAGATGGCAATCATTATAATTATAGAGAGAGTTACGGAGTGAGACAAACGTGATAGTGCAAGAAAGCAACTAACCACAGTCCCTGGCACATAGTAGGCTGTCAACAGATGGCAATCATTATAATTATGGAGAGTTACGGAGTGAGACAAACGTGATAGTGCAAGAAAGCAACTAACCACAGTCTCTGGCACACTGTAGGTTGCCAGTAAATGGTAGCCACTAACTTATAAACACAAGGAAGAGGACAGATTTTCCCCAGCTAGTTCCATAATGAATCTTAAGTGACCCATGCCCAGTGAGGCAGGCTGTGCCGCTGACTAGGAGGTGGCTTCCGTCTCATTTTTGTGGTGTCCAATCATATGCCAGAATTGAATTCTCTTTTCTTTTTTTTTTTTTTTTTTTGTGGATTTTGGCCGGGGCTGGGTTTGAACCCGCCACCTCCGGCATATGGGACCAGCGCCCTAGAGCCACAGGCGCTGCCCCAGAATTGAATTCTCAAGTGATCTTTCCAATGGCTTATAAATGCCTCTAAGTAATTAGAGAACAGGTGTTATAAAAATCTTTGTTTTCTTGTGGTGTTCTAGAAATCTGTAAACATTTGTTGAATGAATGAATTTGTAGACTAAATCAGTAGGCTGTGGGGATATTAGTGTGATTTTATTTACTAAGTCTTTGCAAATAAAATAGGCAAATCTTTCAGGGAGGGCATTCTCCTACTTCTATTTAGTGGGACTAGCCATCTTTTTCTACATCTTATTTTTAATGTGGCAGTCTCATCAAAGGCTGGTCCAACTATAGAATGCAGTTAGGTGTTACAGCATCCAGTGAACGCAGTAACAGAAAAGATGAGGCCAGCAGGGGTCATTTTAATACCAGTTTAAGTTTCAAATGCAGTATTTTTAATTTCTCTGTAAAGTAGATAATAGAAACTGAAATGTACAGTCCAAATATAAGCTTATTAATTTTGAACTACAGTAGAAAGTTGCTGAAAATTTAGGTAGAGATCATATATATATATATTTATTTTAAAAGGTTGGACTTGAACTGCTGGGGTCAACCGATCCTCTTGCCTTGGCCTCCCAGGTAGATGGGACTGTAAGTGCCATCATGCCTAGTTCCTTTAACATTTTTTACATGGATAAGGACTAACATGTTTCAGTGACAGAAGGAAAACTATGGCATATAGATAGTTTAGCTTTCTTTTCTCTAACATGGCAGCACAGGACTTTCAGCCAAACTTACTTTTCCTGATGACTATGTGTATTGACATGCTAGAAGAAGCCCCCAAATGTTACGTAATGTGCATCTCTTTGATCTTAGTTACTTGATCGGCTTTGTAAAATAATATTTTCTGCCTATTTTTTTTCTGATTTATAAAGAATAAACTAGTGCAAGGTTTAGCTTGCATACAAAATGTCAGTGTTTCAGAGTTATAGGGAACCAGACATGAAATGATTACTCCTGGGCATTAAATTACAAGTAAAACAACTTCCAGCTACTGTATACAGTGTGTGTGTGTGTGTGTGTGTGTGTGTATATATTCCTTCCTTAAAGGATTTGAGCAGCCGTTTCTTTGCAACCTAACGTATGGGGTGGGCATTTGTAAGACTGTTGCCAAATGCTAGGAATGCAGGTGTGCTAAACTGCACAGCTCCACTTGCTAATCTCAGTTACTGTGAACCAGGCCTCTCAGCACTTCCCACTTCTGTGTCATTCTCCTCCCAGGATGCCACACTGTTTTCTTTTCTCTCCATACTGGGTAGTTTCCTGTTTAATAGTCTACGTATTTGAGTTTACTGCTAAATGTTTCTGAAGGTTAAGAACCTGTTTGTATCCCACTTCCTCTTCAGCTATTGAGTAGAAACCCCTGCACATAAAGATTAGTCTCAGCAGTCTTCCATCTTGGCTTAAATGGCTCTTTGGGACTGTGATGTCATGTCCATGGGGATGTGTTCATCGGGTGTGCATCTCCCCGAAGAAAATAGGGCATAGGTTTTTTTTTTTGTTTATTTATTTATTGTTTTTTTGAGACAGTCTCACTTTGTTGCCCTGGGTAGAGTGCTGTGGTGTAGCTCACAGCAACCTCCAACTCCTGTGCTGAAGCGATCTTCTTGCCTCAGCCTCCTGAGTAGCTGGGATTACAGGCACCTTCTGCAATGACTAGCTAGGTTTTCTATTTTCAGTAGAGACGGGGTCTCACCTTGCTCAGGCTGGTCTTGAACTCCTAAGCTGAGGCAATCTACCCGCCTTGGAGGGCATAGGCTTTAAAGGACAGTAGGCAATGTGCTCCCTATGGTGCTCTTAGGACAACTTTGAAAGCTGTGATCCATGTTAGTGACACTTCAGGGCGTGGGGGAGGCTGAACTAATGTGGTTAGTCCTGTTGTGTCAGCAAGGAACATAGGGCCCCATTACTTGTTGAAGTAAGAAGTGGCTATAGGGGGCGGCGCCTGTGCCTCAAAGGAGTAGGGCACTGGCCCCATATGCCGGAGGTGGTGGGTTCAAACCCAGCCTGGCCAAAAACTGCAAAAAAAAAAAAAAAAAAAAAAGTGGCTATAGGGTCTTGACAGAAGCAGGCAGCTCTGCCTAGCATTCGTGTTCTGAAAAGGCCTGCTTTATTGGGTGCATTAACCTTTTTCTTTTTAACCATTTAAATATCTCCTCCTCTGTCAATATCAGTTTTGTTATCTATAACAAATTACCACAAGCTTAGTGGCTTAAAACAACATACTTTATCTTACCTTGTATGGGTTAGGAGGCCATGTACAGCATAGCTAGGTTCTCTGCTTAGGGTCTTAGAAGGTTCTAATCTAGGTATCAAGTGGGCTGTGTTTTCATATGGAAATACGGGAAGAATACACTTAGATCATTGGAAGAAGTCTTTTCCTTGCTTCAGTGGAACCGGAGTCTGCCCACAGTTACTAAAGATCCACCCACAGTTCTTTCCATGTAGGCTTTCCCCACATGGCTACTTATTTTATCAACTCAGCAAGGAGAGACTGTAGTGCAGGTGTACTAGCAAGATGGGGTTTTATAAACTGTTATCTGCAGGAGTGACGTATACTTTTGCTATGTTCTTTTGGAAAGAAGTCACAGATCCAGTTCATATTCCAGGGGCAAGTACTAGTGTGTGTGTGTGTGTGTGTGTGTGTGTGTGTGTGTGTGTGTGTGTGTGTGTGTAGAAAAGCATGAGGACCAAGGTCGTCGCTGTCATGGTGCAACTCAAGGTGTGAATCTACTCGGTCCCTCCAGTGGAAAGGGAAGTCAGCAAACACAGTGACACACTGAGGGAGGTTTGTTCCTGGGTTTCACAGTCAACAGCGTTTACCTCCTCCAGGCTGACCTGAGGCTCGGAAAGCATCGCAGTTGATGGTCTCCATGCTGAGCTCCTCACTCATCTTTTGTATTTTCACTCCTTTACCTATTTCTGTTTTACTTGTAGCTTTTTACTTAAATAAACTTTAACATTGAGTATTAACAAAGGTGTGCACCAAGTTAAAACAATCACAATCAAGATACCAACCTTTCTGTCACCCCCTAAGTTCTCATGTCCGTTCTCAACCCGTCCACATTTCTGGCTGCAGCAACCATTGTTCTGCTGTTTTCCTGTAAGTTAGTCTTGTCTACTTGGAATTTCACAGAAATGGAACAATGTTATATAGACTCTGGTCTGATTTCTTTCACTTAGCATAGGGACTTTGAGGGTCGTTGGTGTTGTTAGTTCCTCTTTAACACGGATTCGTCTGTAATGCGTGTAACAATGATCCACGCACCTCCTGGGGAAGATTTATGTTGTCTCTGGAGATTATTAGGCATAAAGCTGCCGTGAATATTCACCTGCAAGTGTTCGCTTGGGCATACTGCTTGTTTCAGGAATGAAATTGCTGGGTCATATAGTAAGTGTATTTTTTTTTTTTTTCCCAAGATACTACTCAACTATTTTCTGAAGAGGTTTGCTATTTTGCTTTCCAGCCAGCAGTGTAGGGGAGCACCAGTCGCTCCAACACATCTTCACCAACATTTGATATCGCTTCTTTTTAGTTTTAGCTATTCTAACAGGTATGCAGTGACATTTCATTGTGATGTTAATTTGCATTTCTTTAATAACAAATGATGTTGAGCGTTTTATATAGGCTTATTGGCCATTTGTATATCTCTTATGAAAATTTGTACTTCCTTTAAAACAAAGTGCCTAAGCTGAATGTTATTTCCACTGTTTACAAGTTCACGAAATGGTACCACCTTTTATATGTAATTGTTCACATATTACTGCAGTGAAAAGAAATTATCATGTGCTAATCACTTTACATACATTGGTTTATATATAAATTATCAAATCAGCCTTATGAAAATCAGTGCTATCATTATCCCTACTTTACAGAGGGGAAATGGACATCTAGAGGCATTAAATAACGTGGCTGTGGTAATACAGCCAGTGAAGAACAGAATTAGTGTTCACACTCGGACATCTTTGTTCTTGGCTGGGAGTAGGCAAAATAAAAGCCAAGGGCCAAAACCAGCATGCCCTTTTATTTACATATAGTTCCTTGTCTCTTATTCTAGCAGCAGAGTTGAATATTTATGTGGCATATAGTCTGTAAGTGTGTTTGTAGAAAAATTTGCTGATTGCTGCTCTTGACTCGTATACCTTGTCTCCACTGCTGCCTTGCCTGGTTCTAAGGAGTGTGCCTCCCTGATAAGATGTACAAAGAGAGCACCAGTTCAAGTGTCCCAAAGAAGTCTTCCTATTAAAAAATTTTTTTCAAAAATATCTTCCCTCAAAAATCAAAAGTATGAAAACAAAGGTAGTAGTAGCATCTGTGAGGTTTCTCTGTAAATACATGAATGTAACAAGGAATTTCATAAAAAATGATACTCTTTATCCTAGTGGCCCCCAATAACGTAATCTGTGTTTTTGGTGTAACATTTTCAGGACATTACTTGAAAAATTGAACTCTAATGTAAGGAGAGAATCAAGGGACTAAGGCTGAGACCTGAGTCTGGCCGTTGTGTTGTGAGAGGAAAGTGCTCTATGTTGTGCTGATGCGGAGTTTTATTTCACAGGGCTTAAGGGCTAGTCAATAAAATTTCAATGAATTTGCACTGGATAGGAGGACTCTCAGCCTGAATTAGTGAATACCCCGAGTTACAGAATTTTCAAAACGTCCCTATTACTTTTAATTGGATATAGTAAATTACCTATTTTAAAACCTGAAACAAATGTCACATTTAGAGAAATGGAGTCTTTATAGCATTCAGTATCTTGAAGCTGAGCCTCAGAATAAAACACTGGTTGAATATCAGTGTGCTCACATCAGTGATTTTTATTATATACTACATTCTTTATATAAAAGTCAGGCATTGTAAGAATCCCGGATATGAAGCTTAGAATAATAAAATCAAAGGAAAAAAGGTTTGTAAAACTTAGATAATATGGAAGGAATTAACTATTAGAATCGTGATGTGTTCTCTGACAGTAACCATGAAACTTCGTTTTTTGCTGCCAACTCATAGGACCGATAAAACAAAAGGAAAGAAACAATAATATGCTTTCACAGCACAAGGAAGGTGTTTTGGGGTCCCTGTATCTTTTTACTTGAACATACACAGGATTATTATATCAGTAAATTATGAATCCGAGGATAGTATATGATTGCAAGTCTTAACTAAAACATCATATAAGGAAGTTACTATCAAAATTAGTAAGTTTCACAATTTTACAGTGTAAAGAAGTAGGAAAAAGAAAATACACCTGGAACTAGTAAGAGTGACTCAGTAATCAAAAATCTGACAAGCTCAGGGTGTCAGAGTTTCACAGCTAAATTCTAACAAACCTTTATAGAAAAACCAATACCAATCTTCTCAAACTTTTCCAGAAATTTAAAGAGGAAAGAATACTTCCTAACTCATTAAATGAGTCCAGCAATACCCTGGTGCCTACACCTGACAAGGGTACTTTTTTTTTAGTGGTAACATAGGATTTAATTAGGAATACAGAAGGAGTAAAAAGCACCAGAGCTTCTGACAAAGGGGAAGACCCAAGTCGGAAGTCTCCCCTGACAAGGGTACTTTTGAGTAAAGGAAACGATGAACCAGTGTCCCTTATGAACATTAATGTAAACATCCTTAAGACAAATACTAGCAAATCAAATTAAGCAACATAGTATAAGGATGATACACCATGACCAAGTGGGATTTGTTATTAGCATATAAGGATGGTTCAAAATAAGTCCGTGTGGTCCGTTATACTTGGATTGTCTGAATTGATACAGAAAAAGCATTTGACAATATTGGATACCCCTTCATAATAAAAATTTTCATCAGAACAGGAATAGAAGAAAACATACCTTCTATGTCTTCTACCTCAAAATAATAAAAGCCTTATGTGAAAAACCCACAGCTAACATCATACTCAATGGTGAAAGACTAAAACCTTTTTCTTTAAGATGAGGAATAAGACAAGGATACTTGTTTTTCACCACTTGTGTTCAATATACGATTATAAATTCTATCCAGACCATTAGACAAGAAAAAGGGCATACAAATGGGAAAGAAAGAAAAATCTCTATTCACAGTTGATATTTTTTTGGGGGGAGGAAGAAGACAGACTTCTATTACACGGGCTATAGTGCAGCGGTCGCATCACAGCTCACTGCAACTATGAACTCCTTAGGCACAAACAATCCTCCTGCCTCAGCCTGCTGAGTAGCTGGGATCGCAGCTAAGCCATAAATACTGTTAGTACTAGTATATGAATTCATATACTAGTACTATGCATATACTATGTACTAGTACTAGTACTAGTACATATGCATATACTAGTACTAGTATATGTACTAGTACTATGCATATACTAGTACTAGTATATGAATTCATATACTAGTACTATGTGAACTAGCAAGACACAAAGTCTATACTAAAAAATCAGTTACATTTTTATATAATTACAATGAACAGTCAGAAAAGGAAATTATGAAACAATCTATTTGGAGTGGCATCAAAAAGAATAAAATATTTAGTAATTTATTTTTTTTTGTGGTTTTTTTTTTTTTTTTTTTTTTTTTTTGGCCGGGGCTGGGTTTGAACCCGCCACCTCCGGCATATGGGACCGGCGCCCTACTCCTTGAGCCACAGGCGCCGCCTATTTAGTAATTTATTAAGAAGGCTAAAGACTTACATAATGAGAACCAGAAAAACGTCACTAAAAAGAAGTTAAAGAAGACATAACTGGAAGCATACCCGATGTTCTTGAATTAAGAAACTGAGTATTAGTGAGACGTCAGTATTTACCCAAAGCCATCTACAGATTCAGTGTAATCCCTGTCAAAATTTCATTTTTTCCCCCTAGAAACAGAAAAACGCCATTCTAAAATTTATTTCAAGGGATTCTGAGTAGCCAAAACAATCTTGAAAAAGAACAAAGCTTGAAGACTTTCTGATTTCAAAGCCCCAGTAATCAAAACTGTCATAAAGACAGACATACACTCCAATGGAATAGAATAAACCCTTGCATATATGGTCAAATTATTATTATTTTTTTTTTTTTTTTGAGACAGTTTCACAGTGTTGCCCCGTAGAGTGCTGTAGCATCATAGCTCTCAGCAGCCTCAAACTCTTGGACTCGGATGATCCCAAGTAGCTGAGATTGCAGTTGACACAATGCCCAGCTAGGGGTGTGTGTGTGTTTTCCTTTCCCCAGTCCCAGGTTTCCCTGGATTATTTTAGTAATATTGTAGCTGGTCTATCTTTAACTCATTCTTTGGAATCCATTAAGACAAAGCAAGACCCTGACTCCAAAGTACTAAAATAACAAATAAATAGATTCTGCCCCCCCCCAAACAAAAACAATAAATAATTCAGATCTTGTTACTATTCTCCTTAAAAGCCTCTAAAAATTGCCTCCTCTTGGGTTTTTTTTTTCTCCTTTTGTCTCAACAATAAAATGGACACTTTTTGTCATGGCAATGTCTGATTTGGAAGCATGATCTGGTCTCAGGGCTGAATCTCCTATAAACTAGTCTCATATCTTTGGACAAGCTTCTCAACTTCTTTGAACATGTTTTTCTCTTTTCTTTTTTTTTTGGAGATAGTCTTAAGCTGTCACCCTGGGTAGAGTGCTCTGGAGTTACAGCTCATAGCAACCTCCATCTCTTGGGCTTAAATGATTCCCTTGCTTCAGCCTCCCAAGTAGCTGGGACTACAGGTGTGCACCACAACACCCGGCTTTTTTTTTTTTTTTTTTTGGTTGTAGTTATTGTTTGGCGGTCTCAGGCTGGATTCGAACCCGCCAGCTCTGGTGTATGTGGCTGTCACCCTAGCCGTTTAGGCACCAACTTGTTTTTCTAGTTGTAAAATTGTAGCAATGCTGATTCTTCATCTCAAAAGGTCATAATGTTTGGCAGTCTCCTTATGAAGTGTGTGGTACATAGTGGATGTTTAATATTTTCACTTTTCTCGTCTGTAAGATAAGGTTGATAATGTCTGCCCTGCTAAGTTGGTATAGGACTGCTCTGATGATTGGTAGCAATAATTTATATGAAAGCACTTTTTAACTGTGAAGGGCTATATCAATTTGGGAATTTTTTTGAAACATTCTAGGCCTTTCAAGAACTGACTCCAAGGTTTCTGTCTAGATTAATTTTCTTTTTTTTTTTTTTTTTATTGTTGGGGATTCATTGAGGGTACAATAAGCCAGGGTACACTGATTGCAATTGTTAGGTAAAGTCCCTCTTGCAATCATGTCTTGCCCCCATAAAGTGTGCTGTCTAGATTAATTTTCTACAGTACTCCATTCACTCTGCCCCAACTGCGTACCTGGCTGTATATTCCCAGAATATGCCAAATACTTCGCCATGTTTTGCTTTCATGTTTAGACCATACCAGTTTTACTCTCACTATATTCTCTGCCCTCATCCGTCAAGATTTAGCACCAGTATCCTCACTTTATCTGATTCCACTCTAAAAAATTGCTTTTCCCTCTGTTTTCCCTCAGAAGTCATAGGTTTTTGACCCTTTTAAAAATGTTGATTTCATTCTGCTATTCTGCTGTTGTTTTGCCTGTTCTACTTTCACTGAATTGGAAGCTATTTGAAGGTAGGGACACGTCTAATTTAACATAGCACCTTATCCACAGAAATTGTGTGGCATATATTGAATAGAGGTAAGTACCTGGAGGCAAGCAAAGATTTTCTTGCCAACCAGATGGATGAATGAAAAGGTAAGAAATGTGGAGCTTTCATTTTTTTATTTATTTTATTAAAAAAAATTATTTTTTTGAGACAGAGTCTGACTGTCACCCTGGGTAGAGTGCTGGGGTGTCATAGCTCACAGCAACCTCAAACTCTTGGGCTTGGGCAATCCTTTTGCCTCAGCCTCCTGAGAAGCTACAACACTGGGTTAGCTTTCTGTTTTTGGTAGAGAAGGGTCTTGCTCTTGCTTAGGCAATGTATCTCATACATTTTTATCTTATACATTTTTCACTTAAGTTTGAATAAGTGGTTAATATAATTTCTTTCTCATTCTTAGACTTTAAAAATATGTTCAAATTTATCACTATCTGGGTTTGATCATGCTTTGGAAGTAATATTTTCTTTGGAGAATGAAAAGGCATAATTTGAGGCATTACGGAATTGCACAGAAAGAAATCAGTAAATTTTCCTATTTTTGCTATTAAGTTATATCATAAGCAGTTATTTAGAATGGCAGTGTGAAAAAGTATGTGTGTTTTAAGGAGGATGTTGTCAAATTAAAGATAAATAAGGTGGGTTTTTTTGGAACCCTACATTATGGAGATAAGCTCATTTAGGAGCGGGCATTCTCCTGCATAGTAAACAGCTTTAAAAGTTAGAGAGTAAGAAGTAGATGAACAATGTCCAGTCTGCTCAACCCCATGCCTCCCAGAAAAATCTCTCTGCCTCCTAACTCCCTGCTGCAGTACAGAGCTCAGAGTTGATGAGCCCTAAGTCTGACCTGGGTACGTGCCAAATATTTTACATGTGTGTCATGTCATTGACTCCTCAAAGTAATCTCTGAAGTATCTGGTAGATATTATAATTATCTGCACTTTGTAATATAGAAATTGAGGCTCAGAGAATTGAAGTTACTTAGCTAAGATAAGGTAGTTTGTAAGTGGCAGAGCTAGCATTCAGTCTCTTTGGCATCTGACTAAAAAATCTATGCATTACATGGCTTCCTTGTGCTGTAAGCTTTTTGCTTTGGGGCAACACTATGCATTATGCCTTAAGTATATGCACAAGCGTTAGAAGACCATGCCCATGTGATGTGTGTAGTTGAACTGGGTATTCATATCACACACTGTAGAAAAAAATCAAAGAATGTGTAATTTTTTATACACAAGGCTTTTGTTTGACTTTTGAGACAGGGGCTTGCTCTCTTGTCCAGGCTAGAGTGCAGTGGCAGGATCATAGCTCAGCGTAGCCTTGTAGCCTTGAACTCGTGGACTCAAGTGATCCTCCTGCCTCGGCCTCCCAGAGAGCTAGGATTATAGTCATGAGTACACCCTAGATGAGAGAGTGTGTATCTGTACCGTACCAGGCTTCCTCTTTGTGATTCTGTTGGTTTGAAGTGCAGCTGTTTGCTACTTGACATGGGCTTCCTGGTTGTTCATAGTTAGCAAAATAGTTTATCCTTTCAAAAATTATTTTTTAAATGTATGTCATAGTGTTGAATTATAAGTTGTTTTAAGATAATATAAAGTTGGTCCCAAATAGCCGTTTAGAATTTTATTTTGTAGAATAATTGAGTGAACCTTCCTTGAGAACCTGAAATGACGTAGGGACTATGCTAGGTGTAGGGACTGGTTATGGGATTTAGAAGAAAGAGAAACGGGCTTGTAGGGTAGATGTTGTGCCAAGCACAGGGGCTGGTACAAACGAAAGTACCTAAGAAATAATTATTAACTGAGAGGAAGAAGGAAGTTGAAATTGTGGTCTATCTAAACCAGCAAAATTAGTGTCTCTAAGTTTGTTTTTTCATCTGGAATAAAGGATCATAAAGCCCATATGAGAGGGATAGTTATCGATATTAAGATATGGGACTATGCTCAGATCTTTGGCACATGTTAGATGGTTAATAATAATAATGGTTAATAAAAATAAATAATGCATTATTCCTGTTCTCAAGCAGTATTAGGATTTCAAATGGGATTCTTAAACATTGTGAAATTGGACTTCAGTTATCATAACTCCCTGTATTTGCTTTAAAATTCTGAGTCCGGGGGTAGTGGCTCACACCTGGAATCCTAGCACTCACGGAGGCTGAGGCAGGTGAATAACTTGAGCTCACGAGTTGGAGACCAGCCTGAGCAAAAAGCAAGACCCCCGTCTCTATTAAAAATGGGAAAACTGAGGCAGAGGCTTACTTGAGCCCAAGATTTGGAGGTTACTGTGAGCTATGATGCCACAGCACTCCACCTGGGGTGACAGCTTGAGACTCTGTCTCAAAAAGAAAAAAAAAATTCTGTCTGGGGCAGCACCTGTGGCTCAGTGAGTAGGGCACCGACCCCATATACCGAGGGTGGTGGGTTCAAACCCAGCCCCGGCCAAACTGCAGCAATAGCTGGGTGTTGTGGTGGGCACCTGTGGTCCCAGCTCCTGGGGAGGCTGAGGCAAGAGAATCGCCTAAGCCCAGGAGCTGGAGGTTGCTGTGAGCTGTGATGGCACAGCAGTCTACCAAGGGCGACAAAGTGAGACTCTGTCTCTACAAAAAAAAAAAAAAAATTAAAAAAATTCTGTCTGAACTTGGACTCTAAGAAGAAAACACCCATATACTCCTGTGTCTGCTCACATCAGACGAAATTAATGTTTTTCTTGTTGATGAAAAGAAATCTATCCAAAGTTACTGCTCAATACCATCAAATATCTTTAAATTTAGATGCCCCCCATAGTAATGAGAATATGGGGAATAAGCAGAAGCAATATTATTGGAGAAAACTTTGGTTACAGAGAGGGATCAGTAGGTATTGGACTTTCAACAGCTCCTGTATTCACTGCTGTGCAAGTATGGTTCTTACCAGCAGATCTGTGGTAACCTTCGTCTCCTAATGGACGGAAATAAAGCTAAGTGATACCACAAGACTGTGGCAAGCGTGCAGCACAGGCTACTGTTTATGCCGGTCTGTACAGGATGCTCTACATTTTAAAGACCTTTCCCCTCACCTTCCTAAAAGGAAGAGAAAATGTGTTTCTCCTTCCAGACAAAAGTGAACTGATTTGTTTTATTTCCTGTTGCTGATTTTGTAGAAAATCCTTAGTATGATGTGTAATAGAGACAACAGGGCATTTTTACTTATTAAGGCCAATTCCTATTCTAATAATGTGTTTTGAGCTTTCTCTATATTCAGAGTTAACTATTTAAAAAAAAATTGATGTCCAAGCTAGGGAAGCAAGATGGACGATAGAGGTAGTCACGTTTGCTCCGTGAGCTAAAGGTGTTTGAATGAGCTTATGTAGTGTTTGTTAGAATTGTATCCAGAGGCAGAAAAACAAGATCGTCTTACCAGTACCAGGGGACAGGTGAAAGCCAGAGTTTCAGATGTCATGCGCAGAACTTAAAATGGTGGTTTTGACACTGCAGCCTTGCTCAGGGAGGCAGGATATGCTTTGTTAGATTCTCCAAGATGGCGGATCCATTTCAGCTACAGTGTTCACGTGGCAGGAAGGCCCCATCACGATGGATCTTCCTCAGAGGAATAGGCGTGTTGCTTTACTGTGTTAGTGACCCATTCCCTTTGACGATCCCTAGGTGGGGACGGGGCATGAGGCTCTTCCAGGGGAAAAGCTCACTACCACTGGGCAACAACCCTAGGCCAGGAGGTTCACCAAAAATACTTTCCTGGGCCCTGATAGGAAGATGACGTCTCAAAGACAACTATCACACGTGAAGGAGAATGTGGACAACTGCCATATAAGTGACATTGATATTGTGGAGAAATTCTGTTCCATCGCATCCTCAAAGGCTCCCTGTAGGCCTTATAGGAGAACTTTGTCAGTCATTTACATCCAAGATGCCTTGCGTTGTCCATAGGATATAACATACATTAAGCTGTTTGAAAAGGTAAATAAGAGTTTTATCCTCCTGTGCTGCGCCGGCTGATTGGATGCCTTGTAACCACAAATGGAAACCTGACAAAAAATGGCACCAAGTTATCTGTCATCAGGCAGGATCTAAAGAGCCAGGATAGTGCTCTAGCTTTTGATTTTTTTTTTTTTTTTTCCCTTCATATTTTCCAAATCATTATCCTTCCCAAAAGAAAGGAGAGAGTTGGGTCTTCAGCAGGCGTGAGAAATTTGAACACATCAAAGGAAGCCAGCCTTCCCACCTGAAGACCGACCTGGCGGGCGCTGCGGCCCTTGAGACGGGCAGAATGAGGGGCCTTTTGTGTTCTTGCCTCTCCTTGTTACCTTGCCTTCCTACTCCTTACCCTCTTCCCAACGTCTGCCTTCGTTGATCTCTCACCCGTAAGTGTGTATTTCTTTGCTTGTCTCTTTGCTCTGTCTAAAGTGTGTCTTACCCATTTCCATGTTTCTCACTAATCTCTTCCAGCTGCCGCCTTTGCCTCATTTTCTCTTTGTTCTCAGAGTGGCTTAGATGTGTCCCACCTTTTCATTTTGTCGCTGTTTCTCTTTGCCCTCCTAGATCTCACTCTTTTTTTTCACTCTTTGTTCTTTTTGTGTCTTCTCTTTCGGTCACATGCTTTGTGCTTTTATTTTCTCGTTCTGCCTGCCTCTTTTCTCATTCTTTTTGTGAACTCAGATTGTCACCCCCTCCCTCCTTACTCATTTGACGTTTCACCTTTTTCTGAGTCTGGCGTATCTTCCTGCTGTTCCCATGTCTTGTCTTGCATTTCTCTTTCCACATTTCTTTTATGCCTCTCTCAGGCTATTTCCTCCCCAACCCCCTGTGCATCTCAGTGTCCCTTTGCTGTTTGTGATTTTCTGTTTCAGCATTAATCCCTCTGCTTGTTTGTATTTCTTTTGTGCCTTTTCCCTTTCTGCTCACCTTTGAGTATTTCAGCGTCTTCATGAGTGTCTTCCTCTTTGTTTTTATATAATCCCCTCCTTGAATTTCTTTGCATATGTATGTGTGCATGTGTATGTGTGGCATTATGTGTGACAGGGGCTTCCTAACCCCTTCCCAATAGGTACAGAATGTCAGCTATCAAGAAAAGCATCACAGAGCTGTTCCTTATGCCAACTTCCCTGTGAGATGATCCAAGACCAAAACAAGGCCCTATGGTCTCTCTAGACTAAAGTAAATCCCAAGATGTAAGATGGACAGAAGGTGGAAGGTTCATGATGGATAGAAGGTCCAAAGTAGAAGACAAATGGTTTCAGACTTGAGACTCGAGGTCTACAATGGAAAGCCCATATCCCAAGATACATGGAAGCTCCAGACCTGAGACCAACAAAAGCCTGAAGAACCAAAATGTACAGAAGGTGGCCTGAGTTGGACAGAGCCTGACTGAGTTGAATGGAAGGCTGAAGTCTTGAGTTAGACAGAAGGCCTAACAATTAGGATGGGACACATGGTAGGCCTGAGAACTGAGACCTATGGCATCAGGCCCAAGATCTTAAATATGCCCAAGGTTGTAGATCAAATTTCCATGACCCAAGGGTGGAAGACCACAGACACAAGTAAGACCAACTGCTCAAGCCTCCCTGGATGAACAGAAGGTCCAAGAGAAACAAATCTCAAGACTAAATTCATTTAAGTATGCCTCTTTTGAGATGTACTTTTTGATGTTGCCATTTACTTTAAAGGAACATATCTTTAGATTGACAGTATGATGCTGGGCAAGTCTTAAGCCAGTTTTTAATCACAGTTTTAGCTAGTTATTAAGGTTTTAGTGTTTTTTTTTATTTCCATTTCTGTTCACATCTTACACTTAAGAGAGACATCAAATCCAGACAATATCTAGTTTGGCTTTTGTTTATTCCTCTCCGGAGCAAGTATCCATATAGGTGATAGTACGTTTTAGTCTTCTTCTCAAACCTCAGAAGCCCTAGTCTGATAAGAGGAAGACAGCAGGCCGTTGGGGAGGAAAATGTGCCAGGCTATCCATGTAGAATGTGAAGAGATATTCCAGGCCAATGAGAAGAATTAAACAAGGGGTACACAGATATGTCAACCTTCTAAGAAGCACTTGCTGGGAACACCTTCCTTCTTTCAGCTTAAGTGAGCAGGATTCCTGGTGTTTATAACATCCAACGATGGATACAGAAAGAGTGATTGGGTCTGGGATGGAGTGAGGCCCCATGAGACAACTTGAACTCCCTGTTCATAATAGTGGCCAAATACTTTGGACTATGCCAACCCTGCTCCTGGGTTTAACACCCATCTCTAGGCTTAAAGATGATAAAACTTGGGACTATTTAGTAGGTTTAATCTTTTCTTTGATTCTCCCTCCTTTTATGAGGGAAGTTGATTGAAATGATTGATAGTGTGTATGAAAGAACTATAAAACACAAGAGAAAAAAGCAAGATTTGTTTATAAATAGTGTATTGGCAATCATGCACAGGTAACATTTGAAATAGTGCAGTGTAACTTGTGAAACATTGTATGAATCAGTAGTCACGGTTTTTCTGTAAGGGGGAAAATTGTAAATAATTTAGTCATTGCTGGCCATGCGCTCACTATTACATATTCTTTAACAACCTTTTTAAAAGGTAAGAACCGTTCTTTGTTTGAGCAAAGTGGATGTGGCCTGCCATTTATAGTTTACCACCCCCTGTTGTAAAGTCAGAGAATGTCTGAATAATATTAATTTCCTTCTCTGTGCCTGTCCCTTTGCTAGGCACTAAGGATGCAGTGATTATTTATTGTATCAAGGTGACCCAAAGAAAAATATATGAATGTGCTTTGTAAACTGTAAAGCATTTGTAGTCCACTGTGCTAAGTAGGCACTGTGGATACAAAGAAAGAAGCATGAGAAAAAAAAGTTGATGTCTAAACCTATTTTATGTATAATTATTTAAATTCCATAGGTTATATTGATGATCTTTATATATTTATCTTTGAAGACCTTCAATAATTAAAATAAGTATTTTACCTTTACTACAAGAAAATAAACCCATTTTCTGAAATTGGATTTGAATCATTAAAATATAAAATGTTCACAGTACAAGAATATGTTTCAAAACAAAGAGTAAATTACAAATGTCTGTACACAAAAAATAAGTGAGGTGATGGTTAATCAGTTGGATTTAAGCATTCTACATTGTATATCCCATCATCACACTTTACCCCATAAATGTATATAGTTGTGTTTTAATAAAAATTAAAAAAAGAGGCAAAAAAATAAATGTTATGACTATAAGGTAGCATTACAAAGCCAGAAAAATTATTAAATTTACACTGTTACTTTGAGGTATACATTTTCAATGCTTTTAGAAGTGCTTTTGAGTTGAAATTGAAATGTCAAATCATATAAAACTTAAAAATACATGTCTGGTTTAGTATCGCTGTCACGCAGTATTAAATATTAAACATTAATTTATTTCATGCTGCTGACAGGTCACAATGATTCAATTTAATGAAAAAACTATTGTCCAATGACCTCTGTGATATAACTGATGTAATATTTACCATAGTAATAGGATTTGTTCTGTTAGTGAATACTTAAATATGATTTTTAAGTCATGTATGACTATATCTGTTTCAGAGATATAAAAAATTTGAAATTTACAAATTTTATAACTTTTGGGAAATATTTCTTTCTTTTATAAAGGAAATAACTATGACAATACGCCTCTCCCTCATGTATTGCCTTCTTTAAGGTAGTCCGGACAGAGTTCATTAGAACCAGGTGCCTGTACCCAGTGACAAGTTTAATGTCTGTAATAAAATTTTGCTATAAGTGAATCTAAAAAGAAAGCTTTCTTAAGTAAAGGGAATGAATTTTGGGGCAGAAGTAAACAGAAAGAAATCTTTAATAGAGAATAAATTATATTTTGGAGTTAGTGTAGTTACACAGATATTCGTCCATACCATTTACTATCTATGTGATCTAGGGCAAATTAGTAATCTCTCTGTACTTTAGTTTCTTCATCTGAAAAGGGATATAATAATAGTTGCTACCTGGTAAAATATGTGTAATTATGCCTGGCACTTAATAAAAGGTTGACACTTAACTATTATTTGCTATTATGATATGTGGTGTGTGATTAGTCCTGCAGTAGGATAGAGAAATCAGCCATTCAGGATCCTCTGACCATAGTGCGTGAGGGACTTGACTGGGGTGCAGGCAGGTGGTGGTTGTACTTGAGATGAGCCCCAATCACAAAATAACATTCTGTGTATGGAAGGTGTCTTGTATTTGCCACTTACCTATAAATATTCCAAGGAAAGACACCTGCCATTTGAAGTCAGCTTAGCTGCTTTCCTTGATCAGAAAAAGTTTTCCCTATGAACCCCCATCATATTTCCCACATCCTAAATCCAGCAACACTACCCCCACCCCCAGCTCAAGCTGACTTTTCCTATCTACTCAAATCTATGTTGGTTCTATTTTCTTTGTATTAAGAAATCATATCTGAAACATACTTCCAAACTTTCACTTATGGTTGAATGAAACAAGTCATTTTGAGTCTTAAATTGTTGTCTGTGTATTTAATTTTAAAAGAGCTTAAGGTAGCTGCTCTCAGGTTTTCATTTCAGTTTATTGCACTCTGGAAAGATGAGTACAGTTTATTGCATCTCTATTGAAAGATAAGCTGCCTTTCAAAGTTTCTTAGTCACCTTTAAAAAATGTACTTCAATTTTTTTCCTTGTTTTGTTTCATAGAGTTCTAAATGCATAAAAATAGCTTTAAGAGATGGAGCTTCAATTGCAGTGATTTAATTCTAATTCAGTAGACACAGGATAGTCTGCTACCATTTTGTCGGTGCTGTAAGCCTATTGACTGTTCTTGACAATCAGTGGGACGCTTTTGTGGTACTCAAGGTATAGTGTAAATGTGTCTCACTGGCTTTCTGCAAACTCGTTTGGTGAGGATTTATTTTTTGAAGTATTCTCATGAAGTGTGAACATTTGTATGTCTTCACACCTAGCTTATGTGAAACATTGTCATATTGTGTACTATAGTTTTGCAGTGACTAAAAATAGTGTCCTGAGCTTAGTTGTTTTAAATAGATATTCTATGACAACCAGATTTGTCGAGCAAAGGTGTGAGTTTTGGACTATGAAAATTAGGTTTCCCATAGGAGTCACAGTAATCACAGGGTGAGAATAGGTTAGACAGCATTGCCAGATTTGTAGAAGAGCGTTAGAATCTAGACTCCAGAAGGAAGAACATGAATATACCACGTAGAAGAAACAATTTTTTAATTTTAGATTTCATAGTAAGGTTTTTGAGACAGTTTTGCAGGTATACTTCAAAAGGAAGAGGAAAAGGAATGCATTTGAATTTACTCTGTAAGCACTTAAAAATTTTTTTTTTTTTTTTTTTTTTTTTTTTTGGCCGGGGCTGGGTTTGAACCCGCCACCTCCGGCATATGGGACCGGCGCCCTACCCGCTGAGCCACAGGCGCCGCCCAAGCACTTAAAATTTTTAAATGATTTTAAATGAAGATTTTCATAGAGCTTATTTTTCAGAATTATTTTATTCCAGTACACTCAGGAAATTAAAAAATAATGGAAGGTGTTTCCATTACTAATGCCTACCCCACAGTGTGAAGTGACTCATCAGAGTCGTGCTGCTCTAGTCTGGGTACTTTTCATGAATTAAAACTTGGAATACTTAATAATTTCCTTGTTAAATTTGTCATTTCTCTGTTTTGTATGGAATGTCAAATAATCATAGCAGCATCAGCCTATGTTTTTATTCACTTTATATTATTTATGTCTTATCGATGATCTCTTCATCCTCAGAAGAACACGTCGAATCAGGCAGATGATGTCAGGTCGCATGACTTGCCCAGAGGAAGTAGTAGATAGGGCCAAGCTCAGGCTTTTGGGGACTGACTACAAAGCAGTTGTCTAAGGATGACATCCTGAGTGTAAGGAAGCCTAGGAGCAGCTTAGATATAGGAAAAGAACTACTGAAATGCTGACCTGTAATTGATATTGGAATAAATGACTACGGTTTATCAGAAAAGCCATGCAACAGAGGCAGCCTTCACGTATTAGCAAAAAGCATACATTTAAATTGGAATTCATATTTCCAGACTTAGATGAATTACTTATTATATAACTGATTCAGCCAAAATTACTTTCCAAAAAATATTGTCTGTTTGGAGAAGTCTCAGGTTTTGAGATGAGACAGGAAGATTTGAAATCTCATGAAATCTTTTCAAAATCCAAAAATTAGTGTGCCAGAGTCCAGCATCTGTTTTGTGACCAGACTTTTCCTGTGTGTCTTATATTGGTTAGCGGGCATGATTTGATTATATGGTCAGGAACAGACTGGGCAAAATTGTTAAATCATCAGTTTTTGTCATATTGGCTTCAAACTCATTTTCTTACTGTTTTGCAGATCTATGAAACAACCCCACCCCCAACCCCACACACACCTCATTAATGCCTCCGTGTCCTAACCTTTTACTCCAAATATACTCTCAAAAGAGACTCTCTCTGTTATCTATTTCCATTGAGAACCTACCTGTGAAATAACAGAATGGATTTCTTTCTTCAACAGTGGGTTGTAGCAAATGGGTGGGAGGGATTTTGGTGGTGGTGGATGGTAAAGCCACAAAGGTCTATTCCTATCACTTGAGGTAACATACTACTGAGTAGTGCTTATTCATAACGGCTACCTAATGCAGGCTGTAATCATCCAGCTTCTATTACTACCTGGGTTCTTTTAGGACAAAAGTCTGCCATAATTTTTCTAAGCATGCTTTGTAACTCACTGGAAGAATGTGTTTTTGTGAAGGCAGTAGGTAACTCTTAGCTAGAAAATGTGTTACTGTCATTTTTGTTTAACAAGCATTTTGCCAAACTACATTTTACATATTAGTAAAAAAATTAAAACTTGAGTTTTTAGCATTGTGCTTATAACACACAGTTCAAGAGCTGAGACCTGAGAGATTTCCTCCCCTACTGTACATGCACTTGGAAATGCTGTTCACCTGTTTGAGTCCAGTGTCTGGCAGCTCATTAGACTTCAGTGCATTCCTCTGGGGCTCAGTGCAGCGCCACACAGCACAGCTGATTACAGAACGGCAATCTGAATTCAGATCAGGTACCAGGTGAGCTTACAACTCTGCAACCTTCAGACCTAATAAGGGAGTTGTTTGCAAAGCAGCATTTGATTTATTAACAGTTTGATGTATGCCTTGGTATTTTAATTGTGTGTGTGTGTGTATATATATAAGAGAAATACAAAAATGTTACTTTCTTTTTGAAAACATTTCAGTTAACCAGAGGGTTTTGCTCACCCAACGTGAGATGCTGTAGTGATGTTCAACAGTATTAATGTTGGAATCTGGTTTGAATTTGGGTGAAATATCATGTCATTTGAGAGTCTTTGTGCCTCAGTTACCACTGTAAAAAGTATACTAAAAATAGCAACTGCATAGAGCTGTTGCATGAGTTAAATAAAGTCATAGATACGCTATGAAGGCATATTATAAAGTGCCTAATAGTGATATTTTTATTACATCTGATAGAGTTTATTTATGAATATGAGTATCAAGCTTCTTTGAACATAAGAAAAATATACATAACATGGAACACAAACAAGTCACTCTTCATAAGTTTCACTCACTCTGAAATAATACCAAGTATTGATTGAACTTCTCCACTTTTGATAATAACCTCATTTTGGAAACCTCATTACGTGGGATTGGTGCCTGCCCTACTGTAAGGGGAAGCCTTGTCATTCCAATTGACGCTATTGGACTGTCCAGTAGAAAAATGTTCATTTACACTCCATGTACAATATCGCTTGAATAACCAGAGCTATGTCCAGGTCAATCTAATCACATTTCTGTGCCTTTAGTTTTATTAATAAGCTTTACTCAATACAAAGGTACTATTAAACAAGACATTTTGTAGAATGGACTTAACATTACCTATATTCCTTTATTTGTCCATTATGTATATTTGAATATCTTTATGATAGGTTTTTTATATAAACAGAGTTGTTAATCATAATTGTAGGTTGGGAAGTTATGAGCTGCAGATACATGTTTTGGATTAAGTATTATGTTTATCAGGGAATCTGCTTTTCACTAAATTGGGGACCCCTTCAAGTCCCACACCTTTTAGCTAATTGGAGGCTTGATCTTGGCCTCTTTTCTTCCTCTGCTTGTGGCTTTTCTCTTGGCACGTTCACATTGGGTATACTACTGTGAGACTGATACCACCGTCTTGATACTAACATGAAGAAGGTAACTTTTTTTTTATTTAAAAATTGTTTTTGATAGTCTATATGTTTTTGATAGTCTGTATAGGCCTGACGTGGTTCAGAAGGTAACTTTATCAGGAAAAAAATATCTTTTTACCTACTCCAGCATCCACTCACACTCCATCTTAAGCATTACAGCCTGATTTGTTGTCCTTTAAAAAATATTTTTAGTTACTGGGAAAATAAATCTTTACACCACATTTCTCTCTTGAGTCAGAACATCTCATCAATATTTATGCTGCAGCTTGAAGGAGAATGCTAAACTACTGTGTAATTCATACTGGGTGCAGTTTGGTGACATGATCTTAAGAAGGTGAAACCCCTAAATCCCTTAGTTCATTAAGGAGAAACCCTCCCTCATTACCTATTTAACCATTTTCTGCTTGCATAATTAAAAAGATTGGTCTTCAGTTCAGTCTGGTCCTTTACATTATATTGAAAGCTCATCATCCAGTTATGTTGTCACAGCTGAAGCCGTACCATTGACTTTTCTCATTTGAATAGTAAACTGGTAAGAGTGGCACAGTAACTTGGTCATCCTCTCTGTCTCTTTGGTTTTAATCTTTGGTTAACTCTTTGGCTTTATCTCTTGAATTCCTTGTTTTACATTCCTTGTCAGTGCTTGGTTTATATGACCTGGATCGCCAGGGCCCAGGGCCACAGACTTCCCTGGAGTAAACCTTTGTCTCACATTATGGATATTATGATCACCAAACATAATCTGAGAGAGATGGCCATCATTTCTCTTTTAATGGCACGATCCCAGTAATAGGCTCATTAGGATATTGGCGTGTATAAGTGTCCTTATTTATGTCTGGTTTCGCGAAATACTCATTACAAAAATTCTTCACTATAAAGTAGGGAAGTAACTATTTGTGATGTATGAGAATGCACCATAGTATCTGCTTAAATCAGAAACCTTACTGAAACGTCGAAGGTGTTTCCATTCCTAATGTCTACCCCGCAGTGTGAGATGACACCTCAGAGTCATGCTGCTCTAGTCTGGCGTGCTTGCATTTTGGTTGGAAAGAGATAAAAGATATTTTTCTTCAGAGTCAAGATACCTGCTGTAGGCATAGTGAAACCAAAAGCCCTGATCTTCATGGATTCATCTTACATATTAAACTCATAAAACTAGAGCTAAGTTCTGCCCTTTGGATTGGAATGGCTCATCTTTGTTTCATGTTCAAGACCTTTTCCCTCAAATTATCTTCCAACAGCAGTTCGTTCCTACCATGTTCACTCTTCATCCACTCCAGCCACAACCATTTCCCTAACATGGCAAGATGATTAAGAGACCTTGTGTTAAAAGCAGTAGAAACCAACTCTGGCTAGCTCAATTCAAAAATGGGAATTAGTTGACTTGACCCGAATATTTTATAGGATCAGAGGAATTTCTTGGTAGTCAGGACTTGCAGACAAGCTTGTTCTCCAGAATGCTGCCTTAGATGTGACTGCTTCACCAGTTTTCTGTCTCGGAGTCTCTCTGTTTCAATCTTCCTACCTTAGAATGAGAATCTGTTTGCACCAGTTTGGGTTAAGCATCAGTCCGCAGGGTCATGTAGCTCAGACTTGGTCCATTGGTAAACATTCCCAGAATTGGGGATATGGTTAAATGAAGGCAATTATCTCGTGACATGACTGTCCCACATGCCAGCTACTCTTCAGTCTTCACGCCTTTATTCATGGCATTCCTTCTGCTTTGTACCCTCTGCCAAAGTCAAAAACTTCTCAATGCAGCTCCTAGTGTGCCTCTATGATGACTTTCCTGATCATATGGTCAGAGTTCCAGAATTCTGCTGCTTTCCCAGCAGCATGTTACCTCTACCTTTAATTTAACATTCTTTGTTCTGCCTGTTACTTAGCCCTCTACATTTGTCGTCATCTTTGTTACAACCTACCTCATCAGGTCTGTGTTCTGAAGAGATGGCAATAAAAGCAGGGTTGAACTAAGAATTGGATTGGAGGACAATGACTGTTCATTAAATTGGCTGGGCTCTAGAATTCTGTAAGGGCTGTACATAAACTGCTGCTTATTGGTAGCTGTGAGACAATAGTTGGACGACTTTGAGACTGTAATACTTGTAACAGGTGAACGGTAAGAACAGTTTTGAGAAATCTGCATTACTTGTTTCAGGAAAGACAGAGCAAAGGCAATGGAATGGGGTTGGAGTGAGGGGATGGGTCTCTTTTTACATATCTCAGCCCCTGCCCACTACCTGTTAAATACTGAGCATCTCCTGCTGGACTGCTGTCCTGGGGGGGGAGAAGTGTTCTATAGATGTTAGAAGTATGTTGTGATCTGAGAAGAAGGAAATAACAGTGTTAGGAGTCCTCGTTTCTAACTTACAACAAAACTACAGATATAGTAAATTTGAGCATCTACTATAAGAAAAAAGCTAGCTAAAGGAGAAGAGGAAAGTGTTTTGTTTTTTTTTTTTAACCAAGAAAAGCTACAATAACTGAATGCAAACATTAGCCCTGAATTTCTGAGAAGCTGGAATCCAAGTGGAATCATTGTCTGACAGCAGTTGGTATCTCAGTTTATCAGAAGAACAAAATACTGTGATCTTTCTCAAACCATTTATGGAACAAACTGGAGCACAAATATGATTAACGAGTAAAAAAACAAGTAAATTAAAAAATAATTTCATCAACACTATCACCAAAACATTAATTTCATTGATAGCAAAACATGGCTCAGTGAGTAATTAACTGAAATCATGGCCTGCTGTGTTATCTGTAGTTACATTTTACTAAACGTACATTTACAGAGCTAAAAAAATTCTAACTTTTCATACAGTTTGGAATATTCATAGCAAAGTATGAGCTTGAAAGAATTGCATTTGAAATCTTGAACAAGGCCTTCATTGGTAAAGAATGAATGTTAATGCAAGCAAATAGGTCTTTTAAGTCAAGTGTGATACATAAATATAAGGCTTATTCATAATCACATTTTAAAAACATTTTCTACTTTAAATCTGAAGTTTTAATTTCTTAGATAAAAGTCTTCATTATTTTGAAGTGTTTTAACTTTTGTTTCTATTTGTAAAATTTCTAATTGACTTTTTCCTCTTTTCAGTGTGAAATTACCCTAAGAAGTCTCTGCTTCTTTCTTAGTAGAATCTGGATATTACAGCATGTTCCAAAATACTTTTGTTACCAGTTTTTATTCTTATTTTTAAAGTTTATTTTGGAGATAAAACTATAAATAAAATATTAAAAAAAGGGGGTAGTAGTTGCTGAATTCTTATAGGAACTTCACAGAGTTCAGGTTCCTGGTCTGTTTGGCCATAGCAGGTTTTATGAATCTAAAACATTACTGATGCCTGAAAGGCAGGCACAGGGACGAATGCATTGCCTGGCTTGATAGCAGAATTAAAATGGAAACTTCAGCAGTTTGAATATCATTGAGGTATCATTTTTGTATGTGTTGAGAATAGTTCATGAATATTATTTAGGTGGAGTTTATGTAAACCTGATTCAGTTAAAATGGAAACATTTTTATGTAGAAGAAACTGTTATAACTAGAGAGTAAAAGAAGATATATTTAAATGTTTATAGTAGACAACAGCGCACACTGCAGTGAAGTCCAGTAAAGCATTATGAGGAGTGTTTCCTGTCCCTTTTCATCCGCTGGAAAACACGAAGCAAAAAGCATTTTGATTGTAAATGCCAAGGACCTCTCCCTTGGTGGTGGTTTATTTCTGCCAGGGCAGACCAGCATCGCAGCTTTCACTGTCAGGTTAGCTGTGGCACATGGTATGGTTGGTTTAAAAGCTACTTTGCCATTAATAAGGCATTGAAAAATATTATAATAAATGATTACAGTTTATACCACGGGTACTTTAAGTTTGCTGTTCTGCCAGCATAAAATCCTATTTATAAGGTTTCTTTATCAAAAACAAATGGGGAGAAAATGATCTAAAAATCAGTGCTTTTTTCACATTCACAAGTGGAAGGTTCATTCTCTCCAATGGAGTGAGCGAGCATGTCAGGATTTAAAATTGATGTATAGATGGTCCCAAGATGCATTTTAAATGGGGTCACCCAAGGAGATGAACAGTACAATGAATTTGCATTTCGGTATCTTTGGACGTTTTCAAGTGTGGGAAATGTACAATTAGTAGCTGATTCATGATCTATAGATAACACCTTTTATGGGGCATTTTTAGAATCAAACAGAGGAAAGTAATTTGTGATAATGTTTCCCATGTATAAGAGATTTTAATGAAATATTTCTATATGGAAACTAATAAGGTCTCTTTTAAGTATAAGATTTTTCTTTTTTTTTTTTTTTCTTCCCCCTCCATAATTATCTTTCTAAACCACAGGGTAGGCAGAATCTGTCATGGTAGGCATGGAAGCCAGGACACATTTTAAATTTGAGAACCAAAAAGTATGTGTATATAGCATAGGAAGTTTTTATTGATGATAAGCTGTACTTCAGTTTGTGTTTTCCATTAGGTTGGGAGATTGGTTAGCTTTTATCATTTCTTAAAAAGATCACCTTTATGTCCAAATAAGGAAAAAAATTATTTATAAAACTTCTAGAACATTGTTTCCTTCTGACTTTCCAATCTGTTGTGATCTTTGTATACGAACAAAGTTCTTTCAATACCAACCTTTCAAAGTAGGAATCGAAACAATATTGAAATGTTTAAAACTTTTCTCAAGAATTGCAATATGATTTCAGAAATAAAGTTGTATGTACCAACTAAGAGAATAAGTACAGCTAAAGACTGGCTTTGAAAGGAAAGTTCCAAAAACTTCCAGACTATACATGGGAAAAAATGTAAGTAATAGATAATTTGGGAAATAAGAGACTTAGGCAGGCTGGGCACCCGTAGCTCAATGGTTAGAGTGCTGCCCACCCCAATCCTCTGCCCTGCAGGTGGTGGGTTCAAACCCAGCCAGGGCCCTGCTTAAAAAAAAAAAAATACTGTTGGGTCCTAAAAGAATGACATCAAGCCACTGGGCCTAACAGCATGTTTGGCGGGGCACAGTGGCTCATGCCTGTAATCCTAGCTCTCTGGGAGGCTGAGGCAGGTGGATTGCTTAAGCTCATACATTCAAGACCAACCTGAGCCAGAATGAGACCTCATCTCTAAAAATAGCCGGTGTTGTGGTGGGTGCCTCTAGTCTTAGCTACTTTGGAGCATTGTGGTAGGCGCCTGTAGTCCCAGCTACTTTGGAGGCTGAGGCAAGAGAATCACTTGAGTCCAAGAGTTTGAGGTTGCTGTGAGCTATGACACCAGCACTCTACTGAGGTCAACAAAGTGAGGCTCTTATCTCCCCACTAAAAGAGAGACTTTAAGTTCTAAGAGGCCAATATCTTTCGAATGGGATTTCTAGGAGCAAATACTAAATGAAACAAAGGAGAGGAAATCAATGAATTGATAGGCAAATTCTTGAATCTGAAAAAGTCAAGTAATTCTTTGGATTCAGATTGTAAAGATTCACTATGTTGAGTCAGATGCTTTAAAAAAAGTCTACTACTTAGTTATTCCTAGTGGAATTTTAAAATTCCATGGATTAAAATATACACACATACCTTACATATTCCCAGAGGAAAAAAATCAGTGGGAAAAGATACAGGACCCAGACTCAGATCACATTTCTCATAAACAGCATTGAATTCTGGAAGAAAATGGAGCAATACTTTCAACATTCTAAGGGCAGAGAACAATGAACCAAAACTCTCACGTAGTTCAGACTGTTTCTAGGTAAGAAGGCAACAATAAAGATACTCAAATATGCATGGACATAAGCCTCTATGAAGCCAAGCTGCCTAATGAAAAATTAATATTTGGAGAATTACTCCAATGAAATGGTAGAGGAATCCAAGAAAGAAGATAATCTGGGATGTGAAAAAAGCAGAAAAGTTAAAATTCAACCTACTTGATCTTGAATCTTGGGACATTTTCCTTCAAATCAGAAAGGCTTAATGGTAAGATTTTATTTCTTTCTCTGGATATATCCACAATACTTAGTTCTGTGGTGAATAGTACTTGGGTAATTATGATGTTGTAAATGGTTTCTATTGGTTTTCAGTCTCCTAAAATCAACTACTGAGAGAGCACAAAGGACCGGGGTCTATTTATGTGATAGAATTCAATATTTTAAAATGCTGACAATATAAAAGAATACTATAACAATCAAGAAATAAATATAGGAATACATTATTTAAAACCACAGTCGTATTTATGAGAAGAATGAGAAAATATACTTTTTAGAAGTGTTTTTTTTCCCCCAGAGAATATATTAGAGCAAGGAAAATTTTATTTTATACTTTAAAAAATAGATTATGTATTACTTTGCTAGTTTTTACAAAAGCTTAAAAAAATTACAGAACATTTTAATATGGGATTTCTAAATTGTAGGTCATATAATACAGCAGGTAAAAGATCTGGGGAGGTTTATTTCTGTACCAAAGTCAAATTTTTTAAGTGAATAAAATAGGGTCACATAATGAGGGAGATGGCATGATCTAATTCAGGATAAAATGCTCTTATGTTTATATGTGTTTATGTGGGGAAGTCTATACGGCTACACTCGATTCAGCCTTTTCAGTTTTTACATAAGGTTTACAGGAGCAGATTTATCATTTTAACATTGAAAAATGAGATTGATTAGAAGCAAAGAAAAGGGAATGACTTGCCAATCAACTAGTAAGCTAGTTGCAGAGTTAGGGGTAAAATCAAGTCAGTAGAAGTATTGCTATGGCTTGGGGAATTTTACCTTTCCCCTCATTTTCTATCAGCCTTCCTAAACCATGTGTAATAATAGTAACAACAATAACAAGAGTATCTTTAGAGGGGGAAAAAGGCTGTGTTTCTGACATCTTGAGAAAGAAGTATGAAATGAGAAAAGTGTCAAAAAATGAGCATAGGTTTTTTTCCTTTCTTTTTTTATTTATTTCTTTATTTATTTATGCAGTTTTTGGCTGGAGCTGGGTTTAAACCCACCACCTCCGGCATCCTTCTCCTTTGAGCCACAGGTGTTGCCCGAGCATAGGGGTTTTTTTTGACAGACTGAGTTGGTAATGGAGCTGTGATCAGAGTTCTGTCAAGTAGGCACAAAAACAAAACAACAAAAAAATTTGCTTGGGGCAGCACCTGTGGCTCAAAGGAGTGGGGTGCTGGCCCCATATGCCAGAGGTGGCAGGTTCAAACCCAGCCCCGGCCAAAAACTTTGCCAAAAAAAAAAAAAAAAGAAAAAAATTTTGCTTGACAAATGTAGTCTGTTCTGCTCCTACTTATATTTCTACCACAATAATTAATATAGAATTGTTATGGGAATGATACTGAGTTAAATAGGGGGTGATTTATGACTGATTGTTCTCGGAGTGTTAATGGTTTTCATCATCAGGTAGCAGTAGCTGAACTCAAAGCACATGTAACACTGACAGCCCAGCACGGTGGAGGCAGGAAGGAGCTCAGTAGTGAGCCCGAGACCCCTTCACCTGCAGGTTCAGCACAGTTCTCTCCAGGGTTTGTGTATTTTCATTACGTAGACGCCCTTCTTACAGCCTTCATTCATGTCACCTTCACCTGTGCTTTAAAGTACAGTGTGGATTTATTGTGGCATTTCTTTATTAAGAACTTAATGTCTTTTCTGAAATGGTGCTAGAGCTATGATTATTACTTTTTTAGGGCTCTGGTTATGAGGGTTTGAGTGTTCTGCCTTATAAGCCCTCATAAGATTTTGCACACCGTGAGATTTCTCAGAAATGACTCTATTGGATTATGGTCTCTACTTACCCGTAGAGTAAGGCTTTCTGCAATGATGGAAATGTTTTATGTTTTTCTTAGTGCTGTAGCTGCTAGTCACATGTGGCTGTTTAATTTGGAGTTCATTATATTACATAAAAACTCAGTTTCTAAGCTGCACTATCTGTATTTCAAGTGCCCAGTAGTCACTTGGTGGCTGGTGGCTCCCATGTCAAAACTAGACAGAGCTTAGAGCACATAAGGATTTGTGAACCCCTCGTAATGACCTCAGTCAGTTTTTCCAACATTTTCCTGTGTAGATTGAGAGTTTTCTTTGGGTGAGAAATTCAAATAGAAGTTCTAGGGTAGTTGTGGGCGTGTGGAGGCCTAGGGAGGGGAAGTGGTGTGACCATGAGTCTGATGTTGCCTGTGAGTTAGAGAGGGATCACCCTAGATGCCTGCCTGCCTAGATCTCCCCGCAGAGAGGGACACCTGAGGAGCAGATAGAGGAAGAGACGTCATCATTGGCTTTTGAAGGTACATGCTATTATAATATATTCTAGTAGAAATTGAGAACGATTGTTCACCTTTGGTAAACTGGAGGGGGGATTAGAGTCATCAGGACAGGAGGGAATGGGGGATTTCCCACACTTTGTGATTACGGTGGGTAAGCAGTGTTAACTCCTTGTTCCCTCTGCTGTACACCTTCTGCCTCAGCCTTACTCTTAGGGGCAGGTTTGTTAATGAGACCTTCGACCTTTTTTTATTCTCCGTAGTTCAAAAGAGCTGCGAGGAGAATAGGAACCTAAGGCAAAGTAACACATCATCTGTGTTGAAAGATCTGATGTCACGTTCCGCTTTGCAGTGCTGTGCGTCTGCGTACCTGTCCTTACTTCCTCCTTTTGAACTGAAACAATCTCATATGTAATAACCTGATTTTTCTTTTGTTTGGGTTGTTGTCTCTGTTACGTTGGCATTGGTTTAAATAGACACATTGAACATAATTCTACCAAATTATGTAGTTACAAAAGTTGATATATTTTAGCTGATTTATATAAATCTGTATTTTTAAATTAACGCTCACAATGCCACGTGGCTCATATGTCAGCTATTTAGCATTTTTTATCTTGCAGGTTAAATGCAGTATTGTTATATGAAATATTTTAAGGTACTAAAATTTAAAATACGCAGTGGTATGGGTAGATGGGCCATAACCATGGCAGTGTGAGTTGAGTGCTTTCCCTCTCTGTAGTATATGCCCTTTAAAGGGAGCAGCCATTGCTGCCTACCTCATTGTAATTCACACTGCATCCCGCAGTACTGAAAAACTAATGAAAATGCCGGGGCTACCAGGCTTTATTTTACTGTTGAGAATTCTCAGTGGTTGCAGCATTATGTAGTGCCTAATTCTCTTGGTGGTGCCTTCTTTTTAAATAGTGATTTTTATTTTTAGTCCAGTGATCCATTTCATTCATTAGCCCCCCTAACCATGGAGTGAGCTTCATGCCACAAAAGACTTCCGAAGAAAGAGGCATGCATAGGTTTATAAAGATAAATGTTCTAATCTTTCCTGAATATCATTGTATTCTCACTGGCATTAAAACCTATGGCTTTTAAGTCAAACTCTAAGAGGATCAAAGTGCTGGATAAGAGAGCAAGTGCTGTGTTTCCCTTACTGTAGGATCTCAAGCGAAGCAACTGTTGCCATAGCAAAATTAGGTTAAATTTCATAAAATCTGTTCAGTGCTCCCAACGAAAATCTAAACTAAGGCATAGGATTTAACGTCACTCATTCCCCTTTCATTTGATTTCTTCTCCTTAACACAAACATTGGGTGTCTCCTTCTTTTCGAAAAATTGATTAGCTGTGGGAAGTTGACTAGGATTGGCTCCTATGTGCGATCTGTAAAGATTTGTACCCAAAATAGTAATTGTCATTCATGCCATGCTTTTTTATGTCAAGTGCTGTATCTGCTGAACAGCTGGAGCCCTAGATGATTTAAGATAGTTTTGAAATGTAAGTGATATTATCTCTGGGATATTATGAAATGTCTGATCTTATTTTGATATTTTCCCCTTATAATTTAAAGATATTAGTACTTCTGCATATCCTTGTGGGTGTGTATTATATTAACTACCAAAAACCAGTTATTTATTTTTTTGAGACAGTCTCACTTTGTCACCCTTGGTATAATGCTGTGGTGTAATAGCTCACAGCAACCTCAAACTCTTAGGCACAAGCAATCCTCTTGCCTCAGTTTTTTGTTTTCATTAGAGACAAGACCTTGTACTTGCTCAGGCTCAGGCAATCCACCTGCCTCGGCCTCTCAGAGTGCTAAGGTTCCAGGCATGAGCCACCGTGCCCAGCCTTAAATTATTAATTTGTAGTTTATAGTTGTTATGTATAAAGTTGTCCGAGCACTATAAAGATACTATAGCAGCATTTTGTATATTTATATTTCTCCATGTACTAGGACTATATATTTATTTATTAAGTGTACGTATTGCTGACGCTGATATTAACTGCCCAGTAACTGCAGAAGCTGTGTGTGGACGACATGTTTATTACACTCCGCATGTGTCCACAGCCATATCAAGAAAAGCAGGAAATAGAAAACGCACCTCTTTGGAAATGGCACATCAGCTGGTACGAGAGAGGAGCAAGAATAATTGATGGTCTAAGAGAACGAAGCACTGCTTTCAGAAATGACCTAAGACTAGAGTCTGAACACACGAAAGATGGTCCTTTGCAACAGCTCAGGGAATTCACTGGGCAGAGAATAGCAGCAAGTCTGTGAGAATACCAAGTCTGTAATTTGAAAAATTCTCTTGAACAAAATGGTTAGAGACTTAAATTGAAGTATTCAGGTGAATATATAACTCATATGAAAAATAGTTCTGTCAAAATTAGGAAGCTGAGTAACAGAGACAGATACTACCATGAGAGAGAGAGAGGGGTACTGGGTATCCTCTCCATTTTCAGTGTATCACAAAATGATGGAATGATGCTTCGTGAAGTGCTGTGTGCCACCCAGAGCAGGAGATACAAGGACAAGGAAACTAAAATCATGGAGATTGGAAAGTGTCTGAGATTTTTACATGAGACTCAGGCTGTATAGTTGATCTAAAAACACCCCCATCCCACCCCCTTGGCCGTGCCCTGTTATCCTCTCTCGCTGAGTCGATGGTGACTGGTAATGCTGTAGGTCCGTGGCTTCCCTGTGATCACTTGCCCCTCACCTCTAATACAGGAGACTCTTTCCAAAAGAGACATCTGCTCCCCTCCCCTGCCATGAACCAAAAATGTTGGGCAGAGGGATGAAAGCTCTTTTCTTTTCTTTTCAGGAAACGCCAGGGTGGAATCTACAAATTACCAATGTCAGGTATAGGGATCTGTGAATGAATTTCGGGGCTGTCCGTATGTGACATGGAGAATACTGTTAAACTGTACAGACAAGATTATGCTTGCATCAGACACCAAATTACAGTATTACAGCCTATAACAATTAAGCATCAAATGCAACATCCTTATTCTAGGACAACTCTATCCCTTCTTAAATACTTAAAGACCCATTCATTACTTGTTTGGGATGTCTTTGAGAGACCACTGAAATGTGATTGTAGAATGTTTAGAACTCTTGGTAATTTCCAGTTTATATTAATGTTTCAGCTCTAAACTGTTCTTTCCCCTACATCTGAGTCACCTTTGACTGTTTTTGTGAAAGGAGTAACTGAAAGTTTTGACTTTTTGTTGTCAACAAGAACCTCATATTTTAAGGAAGGATATATTCATTGAGAACCCACTCAATAATAGGTATTCTTATTAGAAACTTTTATATATTTTATGTAATTTTTAGAGGAACCTTAGGGTTTAAATATTGTATATGTTTACAAATAAGATGGAGACTCTGAGAAATTTACTTGCTCACAATTACAAAGCTAATGAGGCACAGATGGGCCCAAACCCCAGTTTTGATTTCTGAGTTCAGTCCATTTTCTATAATATGGGTGTCTTTCTACATTTTACTCCTTATCTGCAGTAAAGTTGGTAATAATACTTACAGTACCTATTTCGTAGAACTATGAGAATCAGATGACTATGAAGACAATGCCTACATAAATTCCAAGCTATTATGATTATTAGTAGCATTAATTTGACAGCATTACCAAAGCGTTCTTTTAATTGTCTTATTATACCAAGATTTCTCCATATACAGTGTCATTCTGTGCAGAATTCTATCTGTAGCAGTAGATAGTTTAATTATTTGTTAGACTCCTCGTGGTTATGTTTGGGTTTCTTCGAGAATGAGTTTTACACCCTTCCAATTGTTGGCAAATATTCATACTGGAGAAAAGCTACCCATCTGTTCAACTGTAAGCCAAAACATCAGACAGTCAAAATAACAGACTCGGCTCTAACACGAATGATGAGACAGTGTAACAGAATATAAGTCACATCCTAGAGATGTGGAAAGAAGTAGTATCAGTTTGGGAAAATTTAAGATCTTCATCATATAAATTTAAGGCTGGGTTTAGAGGAACATAAATGCCAAAAAATCGCATTTAGATGTCATGGAAGTTGAAGTTGAATGAACAGAGACAGTGGGAGAAAAAAATCACTAGTGGCAGTTATCTTAGGCCCAGCCTATATTGCAGAGAGGCTTGACGCTTCCCGTAGGATGGAGATCTACATGGGGAGCTTGGTAGTTTAGGTACCATAGTGTCCTGTATTTTCTTGAACCACTTGATGTTTTCGCTATGATTATCCTGAACGTGAATAGTTTCTTCTTTTTCTAAAGCATGTTTGTTGCATGCAGAACAAGTATAACTTTATGCTTTTAGCTGGGATACTCATATTACCTTTTTGTTAAACAGTTTATGTCATCGGCCACATATAAAAATATCTTTAACCTGAGTATAAGGTAGAAGGAACAGTAAAATACTCACATGCAATCAGCCAGTCTAAGAAGTGTCACAAATCTCTCTCTCTCTAGTGAAGTAACCGCTATCTTAAATCACGTGTGCTCATTCACCGGCTCTTCCTGATAGTTTTTCACATGTGTATTGTAATCAATATTCGATTTAGTTTTAAATGTTTTTAATTTCATTCAGATGAAGTCAGACTGTGTAAATTCTTTTTCTCTTTTGTTTGGCCCAGTATTCTGAGGTTTATTCACGATGATGCATATAGCTGCAATTCAGTTTCATTGCTGTATAGTTTTCTATTATATGAATGCACCATAGTTTGTTTTCTGTTTTTAACTATTACACACTTCAATGCCAGCAGGATTCATGTACTTATCTCCTATTGAACACGTACAGGAGTTTTTCCAGGATATGTAATTTGTAATGAAATTGTTGGGCCATGAGTATGCTTATCTCAGCTTCACTAGATAATTTCAAATTGTTTTCCAAAATGACTGTGTATGTTTATATAGAACCATCCACGCATCATACTTCCCGTTGTTCTAAATCTTCACCCTTTGACATTGTAGTATATAAGGGTTTTGACAGTTCTAAATTAGCATTTTAATTAGTTATATTTCACATTTCTAGATGATTTTTCTTTGCCTGTACATTAAAAAACTTATCGTTGCTCAATTTTAATCTTTTATTTCTTTAAACATATTAAACAGTTACTTCTGACAATACCAACTTTTAAGCTCTTTTCTGAATTGATGGAGCTGTATGGTATTCCTGCTGAGTCTTGCTTACTGGTCTTTGTTTCCTTATTTTGTTTATAAATTTTTTTTTTTTTTACCCATGCTCTTTTAGAAATTTATAACTTAGATGAAAGGTATACTTATCCAGAATGAATTTACTTTTTGTTCTGGTGGCTAACTAGGACATTAGTAACCCTGAATCCCTCCACAGTTAATGTTTGTGCTTGTGGTTTCTTTAACCAAAAAGATAATGTGAATTTTGGTTGTAAGTTTGGTTAGATACCAGTTTGAGTCTGGGAAAAAAAAAAAATCCCCCTCTGTCCAGTGGTACAGATTGGCAACTTACTTGCTGTTAGTTCTGTGGAATAGAATCGTTCTAATTTATAGTTATTTCAAGTCATGAATGTTCCTAATTTACAAAACATACTCCTTTGGAATCCCTGGGTCAATTCAAAAGTTTGGTTTTAGACTTTCCAATGTGGGCAAGGCCTTGGCATGGTTTCCAGTGTTTTGTGCCCCTGTGTCTGTCAAGATGGAAGTTCAAGGTCCTCAGGTTAGCTGAATGTCTCCAGTGAGAAAGCTGTCTTGAATATTTACGTACTTCTTTGGATTCCTGATTTTAGTTGATGTTATAATCATATAAGGATACATTTCTTTTTTATCACCCAAATAATGAATTTTATTTGCTTCAATTTTCTTTTTTAATAGAACTTCTTATAAGTCTTTATTTTTCTTCACCTTATTATAAAAATTCTAATCATGCAGAAAAGGTGAAGGGACACAGCAGGAAATACAGCACCTACTTTAATTGTTAGTATTTTGCCATGTTTTTGTGTGTGTTTCCTGAACCATTTGAAAGTAAGTTGCAGATACCAGGTTGCTTCTAGCTGGATGCTTTGTATTTTCTGAAAATGCAGACGTTCTGCTCTGTACCTTAGACCAGTGGTTCTCAACCTTCCTACTGCCACGGCCCTTCAATACAGTTCCTCATGTTGTGGTGACCCCCAGCCATAACATTATTTTCGTTGGTACAACAGCGAAATGCAGTAATTTACCAGTTATTACCATTTTGTTGTAGCAATGAAAATAATTTTGTGGTTGGGGGTCACCACAACCTGAGGAGCTGTATTGAAGGGTCGTGGCATTAGGAAGGTTGAGAACCACTGCCTTAGACAATAAGAATTCTTTACTATTTTATGTAATACCTAATTCATGTTCAGATTTCTCTAGTTGGCCCTAAATCTTTTGTATGTGTTCTCTGCACCCAACGAACCTCCCTCCCCTAATATGAGGATACAAAGGCAGTGATGCATTTAAAAAGATTTTTGTTTAGCATGGTTATTTGGGTTATTTATTTGGTTTACCATATGGTCAGATATGGAAATGTAGTTTATTGTTTGGTATTTGCTGAAGTCTGCTTTTGACTTTATCTTAGTAGCCCAATGTGCGCCATCTTTTGTTCTCCATTCATTTTCCTTGTGAGTTGCTGATTATTAGGATATGCAGTCAAAAAAATATTTTTATGTTCTTTTTAAGGAATATACCACTAACGTAGAAGATACAAAGATGGTTAGCACATTGACTTTCATACAAATAGTTACAAATTTTAAATTATTGTCACGTAAGTGGACTGACCTCACCCAGGATTACATCCCAGGGCTTCCAATTTTAAAAGGACATTGGTTTAAGGAACAGAACAAGTTTATCTTTGGACTTTCACTTTGGACAAATGAATTCAGCTGAACCCTGTCATCGCTCAAACCAGCCACCTAAAGACAGGATGGAGAATGATGAGAAAGAGTCATCCAAATTACTTTATGGGCTACGATAAGGATTTTTTTCTCAATGTAAACGTGTCCTAATGTTGCTTCCCATTAGGTCACCTTTAGTGTCTAATTCAGTGTTTAATTACAGTAGTAATTTTCTTTAGAGCTTAAGACTTGATGAATTTAATGTTGCCTGACAAATTTTTCAGGTGGTTTAGGATTTTAAAAAGTACAGTGTTGAATAATAGTCAACACCCCATAAGAAATAGGCTGCTGCTTTTTAAGGATTTTATGTATGTATTTACCTGTGTGAAGCCCCATGCTTGGTTTTTTCTTTGTCACTGGCTTCTCTGAAGTTCACTAGGATTTTAAATATTTATATTATATATTTTCCTGCACCTGCCCCATGACAATATGTATAGACCATACAAACAAAGATGTATTTAGGGAGGAGATTGCGAAACTGATTTGTTAATGTCCTGATCTCCATTGGAAATGAAGCTACTTCTTCAAATACTGTTTAGATGTGCTGTCTAGCAGTCAGTAATTGTGCAGATTATAATCACGAGCTTCTCTTCAACATGTGTATGGCTACTGTGGTAATAACTGGTGAATCACTGCATTTTAATTTCAATGAATAAAATATAGAAAGCTCAGCAGAAGTATTTTTTTTAAATGTATATCTATGAATTTTAACTTACTAGAGAGTGAAAAATGGCTTTGATAATAGAATGCTTTTATAGTACTGCTAACGCAAACATGGATAGGTAATTTTCTGGGGGTTCAGCTGGTTTAGGTACAAAGTGGCTTTTCGCCATTCCTCTTGGTTATGTGCAATTATCATTCTTCAGTATTTAGAAGGTTCTGTTTCTTGACTTTTTTTAGACCTGTTTCTAAATATCCGAATAACTGTCTTTGGAGGATCTTAAAAGTATTTTCAGTGATCATTATGGAAAACATTGAATATTGAACAGAAACATTTTTCTTCATGGAAAAGGTCATTGGTCTGTTTCTGTCTCAGCCCTCCTTCCTGGAGGCATATTTATTATGTTTTGTTTTTATAAGTTTCTATACCTAACATTAATATTATATTTACTTTGGTATAATTTTTTATATTTCTTATCTCAACCCCTTAATTCACTTGTCTTTCACTAAATAAGCTGATAGTAGGAACTTAAGACATGTTTTCAGACCTCATCTTTTTCCTTTATCTGACCTCGTACGGAGTTCACTGGCAGTGCCGCCCATTTTTCTTCTGAGATACGTTGCCGTGTTTAGTTTACTGTTGTAGCACAGAATGGATAGCTCAGCTGGATTGCTGTGACATGTGACACTGCTACCTTCTTTAGTCCATCTTGCATTCTTTTACCAAAGAAATTTTTTTTAGAAATCTTTTGAAAATGTACCTTCCTACTGACTGGTGACCCTAGGATGTGAAATGTAATTTGTACCTGGATTTCAAGATCTCTCCTTTGTCTTTTTCAATCTTATTATTCAAAACTCACCATTAAGAAGAGACCATGTTCCTGTTTTTCCACTTAGATCAATAATCATCACTTCTCAAAAAAGAAAGGAAAGACAGTTGGGCAGATTCTGGAATAGTACCTAAAAGATGAAACCATTAAACCGTGCCTCCTGGTGTTGGAAGGCAGCTTTTGGTTCTGTAAGAGTCATCGAGCAAGGCAGGTTATGGGCGCCAGCTCTGCAGAACTCTTGAGAGCAGAGATACTAAAAGCAAGGAAACTTAGGGTGCTCCAGAAAGATTATTTTTGAAGGAAGAGAAAGAACTGTATTTAGTAAGATAAAGTAATAGGACAGAAGACCAAATTGCTTATTCACAAGCAGGTTTAAAATTGGAGTTTAGTAAAGCCAGTGGCCATTAAAAATATTAAGATAGTCCCAGAGATCATGAGATTACTAAGCTGGAGTGAGATAGAGCCAGAGAGGGGCACCTGGGGGTGACCTTTGGACAGGGCCCCTTTCCTGCCTACAAGTGCAGGAGATGGGGCAGCTCATGGGAACAAGCCAAGCTGAGCGTCCCCCACCCTTGATCTAGCAGGCTCGCGAGTATGGGCCTGAGGATGTCCTGAGTATTTCTTGTCATCTTGGGTTTTTTTTTTTTGACCCCTATTCTTATTCATTTCTCCAGATAACATTTATGCTGTAATGGTAGGAATATGGACTTAGGACATAAACTGACCTATCCTAGAGTTTTTTCTTCTAGCTAATGAGCTGGGTGACCCTGGCCAGCTTACTTCTCCATTCCAAGCTCTAGTTCACTGCTTTGATAGCTGAGCATACTATGCTGGTATAAGTATTAAAAATTCTGGCTCTTGGTTAGAAAAGTGTTTTTTTTTTTTTTTTTTTTTATCAGCATCTATAGTCATAGGTAACTGTTAAAAAGAGTATATGGTGTCTTGTGTACTTATGTATAAATAATACAAAATTTAGAGAAAGATTGAAAGAAAACTAATTTCAACTGTGACTGGATTCACTTAATTTTATTTTTTTGCGTACTTATCCTTTCAGTCTGTCTCGTGGCAGTTATCGGTCATAGATACCACAGTCACCTCTCCCAGATGGTACTAGAAACTCCTTTTGTGGACAGACAATTCATTCTGAAAAAGAACTGCGGTGCTCTGGAGGCTCCGTACCTATGGAAGGACATTGAAGGAGAGCAACTTACAGAATCTGTTTCTAATGTCCTGTCTGTCTTTGTGTGCCCTGCATTTGGTCAAGTCTCTTTCTTGGGAAATGTCACATAAAGTTTTCAAGCCCCTTTTTTGTTTTTGTATAAAGAACCCATTTGTTGGTAGGACATACTGGTAAGAATTCTTGTCTCCTACCCCCATTTATTTGATACTCATTTGTACACCTTTTCTACTTTTTCCCTAAAGTAAATGTTAGTATTATCTGTATGTTTTCGTCACAGGTAATTTAGCCCCAGGTAATTTAGCATAAGCATTGCCCATCTGAAAGAATTATACATTGCAGTGTCAGTGGAGAGATATTTAAAAATGTCGGTAATGGTTGGTATGAATATAACTGGGACAGGAGCTTTAACAGATATGTGAGATGTGTATTAAGCCAGTTTCTGAAAATCATTTGCTTTTTGTGTTTTATGGCAGTACCTTGTAGATCTGCATTTAGAATGATAATTCATGCTAATGGCTTTCATCTCCCAAGAGGTAGCAGAAATCAGTTCTAAAATGGCAGAATGAAAGGGTATAGCAAATAAAATCAATGAACTGTCAAAGAATTTTTCTTCATCAAGCAAGTCCCAAAGCAGCCTGTGTTACACTGACCTTCCTTTGCTCTTCTCTCCTGGATTCTCAGGCCAGTTTGGTTCATGATTTCTTTTTCCATAATTAAAAAAAAAAAAAAAATTAGCAAACATGTTTGGCCATTGAAACAGAAGGTATTTGAAAATAATACCTTGGAGCAGTGTCTCAATCTTCAGCAGAATGGAGAAGAGGAAGTACAGCATTGATTGCTGTTGCTAAGCAACGGTTTTTGCAGCAGATGTGTGGGGGACCGTGGTGTCTGCCAACGCACCATGCGGGATGGGCAGCAGCACAGCGCTGTGTTGTTTCAGGGATATCAGTCAGAGCCCTGCATTTGCTCTTTCCTCTGAATTTTCTGATCAGTATTTGAGACACTAAGATCATATGGTCAAATTTACAGACTCTGAGAAATTTGGAGCACTTTGGGGATTTTTAGAGAGCTGACTAGATTTATAGAGGCAATTCTAAAAGAATCAGAAGTCCTATTTTCAGAAACACTATTAATTTTTCCATTCATGCATATGTCCACACATTGAATATTTAAGGCACCGTGCTGCTCTTAAGAGTTCGGTATTTCTTGCACACGTATTGCTGACGTGCACTGGGTGTGGTGGGAGGAACCCCTCACTGCAGCGGTGAGAGGAGATGTAATGAAGGGCTTCTGGGGCCTCCCGTACGATCGGGACTCTCAAGCTTCAGGGCATATTGGAGTCTCCTGGGAAGTTTAGTAAAAGATCTCTCACCCTACTTCTGGTAATTGTATTACCAAAGAACTGGAAGAGAACCTAGAAATCTGCATTTTTTTTTTTTTTTTTTTTGAGACAGTGTCACTTTGTTGCTTTCGGTAGTGTTGCGGCATCACAGCTCACAGCAACCTCCAACTCTTGATCTGAAGTGATTCTGTTGCTTCAGCCTCCCAAGTAGCCAGGAATAAAAGCACCCGCCACAGCACCTGGCTGTTTTTTGGTTGCAGTTGTCATTGTTTTTTAGCAGGCCCGGGCTGGGCTCAAACCCACCAGCCCTGTTGTATGTGGCTGGCACCTTACTGAGCTACAGGCGCTGAGCCAGGAATCTGCATTTTAAACAGGTTTCTGGAAGTCTGTGATACTGGTGGTAGAAGAACCACTCTTGAGAAATTCTGAAGTAGTTGAATTAGTGAAGACTTTATCAGTGTTCCCAGGAAATGCGTCATTTGTCAGTTTTAATTCATTACTGGGGAAATCACTTGCTGTGGGCTTGTTGTTGTTCAGTCCGTCTCCTTCCCAGGTTGGTTCTTCAGTCTCTCCCTCTTGGAATTGTTTTGATTCCACAGAGTTATGCGAAGCTGAGTTCCTTCCAGGAACTGGTCTGTGGATCTCTCTCAGAGGTGTGTTGACGGGTGACTCAATGTTTTGCTTGGGACTCACTCGAGAGCAAGCAATGGAGTCCATCAGAGTACACAAGTTTGGATTTGCCCAGGTACTCTGTAATGCAGACCCTGAAGACTAAAATCTCAAACTGCCATTCATTGAAAACAGAGAAAAGAACAAGTAAATACCTGAACCAACCAGTCATCTTTTTTTTTTTTTTTTGGAGATAGTGTCTCATTATGTGGCCCTGGGTGGAGTGCCGTGGTATCATAGTTCACAGCAACCTCAAACTCTTGGGCTCAAGTGATTCTCTTGCCTGAGCCTTCCAGATAGCTGGGACTATAGGTGCCCACCATGACACCCGGCTATTTTTTGTTGTAGTTATTGTTGTTTAGCAGGCCTGGGCCGGGTTTGAAACTGCCAGTCCCAGTGTATGTGGCTGTTGTCCTAACTGCTGAGCTACGGGCGCTGAGCCCAGTCATCTATTTCTTTTTTTTTTTTTTTTTACTCCACAGCTGATAATGTGTCAGTGATCAGTTAATTGTGAGTCTGACCAGTCCTTCCATGAAACCGTACATGCTTATAAAGTGCTTACATAAATTGACAAGTAATTTTTTATATGTATTTTAATAGATAAATTATTTTTATACAGTATTTTAATAGATCTATTAATCTAATTTTATATGGTATTTATATTAATTTTTATAATACTATATAAAACATAATTTTTATATAGTATTTTAATAGATTACTCTTTTTTTTTTCTTTAGTTATACAATATATACTCTAGTTCCTGGTTTTAGTCTTAATGGAGACCATGTTTAAGATCTTGGCCTTAGGCCATGTGGTAGTACAGATTAATACATGGCTCGTTAGTATAGTTTGTTAACAATTCATCTGTCAAGCTAGATAACTTGTGCATTTAGAACTGCTCAAAAGTTTTTAAGGTCTGTAATTTATTATCACAACCACTTCTGACCTTTTTCTTGGTCCCTCACCAGAATGATGTTCATTGAATGTATATAACACAATAGGAAGAAAATTAAGTTGCACTAAAGGCATTACCAGTATGAGTGGGGAGGTGTAACTGTTGGCATTAATCAATAGTAGGACTTAATTTATCTACTTTATAATGGAGACATTTTTCATTGCATTTATATTTTCTAAATTGCTTCCATTTTTAAATTAGTTGCCCTCATTTCAGACTATACGTAACAGTGAAATAATATATTTTCTAAACCATTGTATATGGTTTGAACTTCAGCTGAATCCAGTAGTAAAGATCAAAATGAATTATGCTTGAGTGGAAAGGGATTTTACTTTTGCTCTGTACTTGGTTTTCCCTCATCCCACATGCTGTTTAATATTATTAATTCAGTTTGAATGCTGATGAGCCAAAAAACGACCTCAGTTGGTTTCAGCTAATGCATTCTTGGATGTCGTGGAAGTGCCTGTAACACCTGAATGGTTCCACGTAAATAGCAATGCATTTTCTGTTCACCAGAGAAAATGCAACATGATTGCCTGTGAGCTGCAGAGAATAGGCTTCTAGACGTATGCATTTGTGCCACAAGTCACCACAAACGGGAAAAATAAACTCATACTAATATTTATATATAAACACATAGAGAAATATTTTGTAAAAATTTTATGAAATTTTATAATGAATACTTTGTAAATGTACATTTAGCTACAATTCTCCATTTTCCGTATGTATGTGTGTATGGTGACCTTTGGGATAGCCTGTATGTAACTTCAGGGGTTACATATTGGCATCCAGGAATTTGGTGTTTAGAATATGATAAGCTACGACTATTTGAGAGGTTATTACTGAACCTTTCAAATAAATTGAAAGGCATAAATGATTTTGAGTACTGGGGAAGTGTAGTAATCCCTTAGAAATTGAACTATTCAGACTATTTAACTCTTATCAATGAGGTGTTAGTGAGATGGGACCCATCCACATGCTTAGGTTCATTTCCGTTTAATAACATCTACATACATTTTACACTCACACTGGCTTCTATGTAACGCACTTGACAATGTGAAGGCAGTGAAACGGCATTCACAATGCCTGGGCTTTCAGATTCCCCTGTTTAATTTGCTGGCTTTATGATGGCTGTTACAGCAGCTCTGCTGCAGAAACAAAGTGTACATGGAGCAAAATAGCTGTGCTTTCACTTACCCAGCGATAACGATCATGCTGGAATTACTTTACATCATACAGTTATATATTTCATATCTCACCCATTCTCCTAATTCTGTCTCCTAGTATGACTGTGCTAGAGACATATTCTCCCTATTACTTTTCACTTTAAGAAATTTTAAGAATATAGATTTGTTTCTGCTCTGACAGTTTGTGCATCTTGGTTAACTGAACTAGTTAATACAAAACAAAGTGCTCCCAAATGTGCTGTTCCCCAGGCCCTTTAATGTCCAGTCTTTTTTTCTTACTAGTATGATTCCTGTGAAAACTTGGTGTAGAATGATAGATACAATCAGTGCCCATAAAGCACTGACCAAAAAGCAAATCTAAAATGAGAATGCTTTCTTACGCAAATCTTCCCCTATCAGACACACGTGATTTTTCTTCCACTTAGAAATGAAATAACAGGGTTCATATCCCATAGTTGTAACAATTTTGTAGACATTAGAGCTTTTTTCTTTTTTAAAATTGTTTAATGCGTTACAACCTTTCTGTGAATGTCCTTTCTGTCTTTTACTCTTCATACGAGTGTTCTTGATAAGTATTACCATGATGGCCCTTTCCCCTGCGTCACATTCCTAGGATGTGATTGGTCTTCCACATCCCTTTTATTGAGTAGCTCCAAGTCCATTGACCTTATCCACTCAGAATTCTTTATTTCTGATGGAAAGAAGAGGACATATACTTGGGAGTTCCATCTTGGAGTGTTGAGAAAAGATTCACAAAGTAAAACTAACCTAATAACATGGGCCAGTGATAAAGATGAAAACATGGAAGTAGATACAATGTAAATAAAAGAGAAGCGTGAATGTAAATAAAAGAGAAGCGTGCATGCGGATAACAAACAAGGAGGAAATAATGTTGGAAAGAGTCATTTGAAAGAGGCAAGTAAACAAACGAATCATTGACACCTAGGAATTCAGATTTTGTGACGTTATGACCTGGGTGCGGCATATAGGTATCTAAGTTTTAGGTCCATTCTCCAGTATCTTTACAGAAGTGACTACTCCTTATCGTCTTTTTAGGCACCCACTTTATATGCTGTGGCACAGAGTGGCATTCCCTGCTAATGCCCAGTAACGAAATGTTCAGGGAACTTAATTTTGTTCAGAAAGCATCTGAGTCTGCAAACACTTCTGGCAAATCATAGTTTCTGAAAAGTGAATTAAAAAGTAGGGGGCAGTGCCTGTGGCTCAAGGAGTAGGGCACCGGCCCCATATACCGGAGGTGGTAGGTTCAAACCTGGCCCTGGCCAAAAACTGCAACAACAACAAAAAAAGTCAGTATGGATTATATTATTTTTTTTGTAGAGACAGAGTCTCACTTTATCGCCATCGGTAGAGTGCCATGGCATCACACTGCTCATAGTAACCTCCAACTCCTGGGCCTAGGCGATTCTCTTGCGTCAGGCGCCCACCACAACGCCCGACTATTTTTTGTTGCAGTTTGGCCAGGGCTGGGTTCAAACCCACCACCCTCAGCATATGGGGCTGGCGCCCTACTCACTGAGCCACAGGCGCCTCCCCTGGATTATATTATTATGGAATTTGGCTTTTCATAGTTAAACCAGCTGAACTGATAGTTTCCAAAACTGTATTAAAATTTAACATTTACACTAAACTGACTAGGGTTTGAAAGTTTTCCCAAGCTTTCTTAGTTTTATTACAGCATTAAATACAAAGTGCTCTCTTTGCCACAATATGACTAGTGATCTATTGGTCAGAATGATAAATTTACTTGTCTGAGAAGATGCTGAGTTAGCAGTTCTGTTTAGGCAGTGCCCAAATTGCCTCTATGCAGTACACTGGATAAAAATCTAGAAATAGAATTGGTTATTGATTTTGCTTGTTTTGCATTTGTAGCAAGAGAAAAAATACTTGTAATCTTTCTTTCAAGCAAACAAGTTCTGCGGAGAGTTTTCTTCTGTCGTGTGTGTGTGTGTGACTGTTGGTACCACTGCAGCTTCCATATCACCCTAATTCTATTTCTTCTTCTGACATTCAGCGTGCCTAAATACCTGTTCAGTTCATCACAAGTTCATTTACCCATGGAATTCATGTTGCTTTTACTTAAGTGATAACTCAGAACTCCCCTTTTCACAAGGAAATTTCATGCTGGTTTATGGTGGAATATTGATTTCTATACAATTTCTCTTGATATTAAGTTATGTATCATCTGGATTCATTTTTTATTCATTTTAGTTTTAAATTGTTTCTGTATATTTTTGTAAAATACATTTTAAGACCGTTCTGTTTTCTTCCCATTAATTCCATATCTAATTGAAACTGTGTGAAGAATGGTGGAACAGTAATAGTTCATGCATGACTTCCAATGGGAAATCTGATCCTTACCACAGATGCCTCACAAGGATAAGTGAGGACGGTTCCCCGAGTCTGATAGAAAAACCTCAGCTGAGATGGTAATTCTAATATGTGGTGCCTTTTTTTCTTTGGAAATTGAAGATAGGTATGAAGATAGGTCATCATACCCTTTAAATTATTTTTTCAACCTTTGCACATCTTAATTCATTGTTAATTAGAAAAATTTAGCAAGCTGACGCAACGCAACAGTAGAGCAGGTGGTTTTAGTCTAGTTTTTTCCTGAATGCCTGCTAGAGTTGAGGAAAAGCTGATGTGTCTGAGAGGTGTACTGTTATTCATGTTCCTTTTCCTTATGGATAAGTGTGCCTTGGCTGGGCTTTACTGCACCGGCTGTGTCGGATAAGGACCCTAGGGGAGAGACCCTCCCCCTTCATACTGCTCTACATATTTACAAGGAAAGAAGAGAGGGAACACCTGATTACAACACTGCCTTCTTCCTGGTCTGGCCAAATGTAATTCCCCTCTAAGTGAAGTTATGCCAAAATAGTTTAGAAATTAGTACATTCTGAATGAAGCTCTGAAGGGTTGGTTTATGAATGAAATTCATGAACATTAATCACTTTTTTTGAGAACTCATAGAACTTTTCCTTACCTTCTGTTACTTTGTTCTAAATGTTAGGCAGATATATGACCTTGTGAATAAATGAGAAAACGACATCAGAATTTCTCTTTTGAAGCTAAATTTTGCCATGTGTGGGATTTTAAGCGCTCGTGGCATGTAAGAGCATACGCATGACGTCATGGCAGGAATCTTCATACCTAAAACAACAAATAGGTAAATAAGTGGTGAGCCTTTATAAAATTACTCAAGGTAGGTAGGATTCTTTGATTTACAGTTTTTCCACTGCATTTGGGTTATTGTAAAGAGGTAAAACATTTATTCAATAATCATTGAGTCTACACTCTGTGTTGGACACAGTGCTAAGCATTAAAAACATAGAGATCAAATACACAGTATCTTCTTTCAAGGGGCTCATAGAAAATGGTGCCAAGAAGCCTGATTTCAGAAATGTGAGGATGAATGACAGGTTAGGAAATGGGGAAAGTGAGTTTAAGAGATTATAGAAAAAACATAGAAAGCGGAAAGATTACAGGCCCATTTACTTGGCCTACCCACAATTTTTTTTTTTTTTGGTGGTGGTTGTTGCCAGCTTTTATAACTTGGGAGATTATTACACACGTACACACACACATATACATATCCTTCTGTATATAATACATTTCAGGGTTCTCTGGAAAGCTCCAGGAACAGGGTACCCTGGGCTCTGCTTTCACTGCTGACTAAAGTGAGCTGGCAGTGGGTGGAGGTTTCCTCCTTTGAGTGGAACTGGTACTCTGGTTCTCCACTTGGCCTGCTATGATTAGCCTGGCCCCTCTATCCTTGAGTTTGAGACTCCTAGTTTATGGAATTTTCACATGTTTTGGCAATAAAGGGAAGCAGCTAGATAGAAGAGGGAGAAGATCTGGGCTAAGAATGGGTTGTTGCTGTTTTAAATTTGGAAGTAATTTGATGTTATTCATTGAGGGAGAAGAGCCAGGACCAACTGAGAAACCCTAGAAGAAGGCGTGTGTTACGGGATGGATTGTGTTCTTTCCAAATTCATATGTTGAAGTCCTAACCCCTTGTACCTTAGAACGCAACCATATTGGAGATAAAGTGTTTAAACAGGTGATTAAGTTAAAATGAGGTCTTTAGGGTGATGCCCTCATCTTTTTTGACTGGTGTCCTGATAAGAGGATGAAGTATTAGAGCACATGTGCCCAGAGGGGATGGTTATGCCAAGAAGCAGCAAGAAGGTGACTCCTCAAATCAGAGGCCTGGGGGAAAGCAAACCTGCAGATGCTTTGATCTTGGACTTCCAGCCTTCAGAAGGGTAAGAAAACATTTCTGTTTAAGCCACCAGAATGAGGTATTTTGTTACAGCTTCAGCAAACTAATACAGGAGTTCTTGTTGGGTGAGGAGGAGATTCTTGATGGAGCAGAGAGCGTCTCTGATTACTGCTAAACAGATCTCCAGGATCTTGCACACATCTGGCGAAAAGTTAAATGAACATTAATGGAATTAATTTTGATGGGAAAACCAAGAGGAATACAGAGCCCTGGGGTTGGAGGGATTTGTTCTGCTTAAGTTTCTAGCCTTTATTTTCTGCTTGCAGAGGCTGAGGAGCAAATGGATTGGATCCGTTACCCAGTATCACCATATTCTCTCACAAGCCATGGAGACTTTAGGTTTATATAAAAGCAAGTATTATACCTTTATAGAAGCAAAAGGATTTGGAGTATACTTTCTTAGATAACTTGTAGAACTTCTAGCAGGAAGTTGTTGTCGTCAAATACTGTTTTCAAGGAAGGTAGCATTTCTGTGACTGTGCATGGATTAAGTGCCCCCCATCTTGAGGTTTGACTAAGGAGAGGTGCTGTGTAGAGGAGAGGAGGACATTTTGGAGAAGGGGAAGGAGTTGACTTAATTTCAGCAAAACTCTTGCCGGCAAGGTCAAGGATTTACAGTAGCAGGAGTCCTCTGCCTGGGTTGGAAGAAGAATTTGGCACTGGGAGATTAGAAATGTCATAGGCCAGTTGGGGGTTAGAGATGAAAATGAAAAAGTGCTTTATATGTAAATGAGAAAGGATCGCGTTTACTTATAAGAAAAAATAGATTAAAAAAATAGATTTACGTAACAGTGTTTCAGGAACTTGGGCGCTGTAATAAAAACTTATGTGTTTATAAGTAACTTGTTTGTTAAATTAAAAATACTTCAAATCATAAAAATATAGAAAATACTAAGAAAAATTAAAAAGCACCCACAAGCTCACCATCTAGAAATAACACTTACTACTATTTGAAGTAGGTATTTCCAGAGTTTTCCATATTACATAATACATATATGTCAGTATACACTTTAAAAAAATAGTTTCTAATAAACCCACAAGACCTGAAGTGTGTGATCTAAGCCAGATGACTGTGGTGAGGTTCACATTTTTTGTTTTGCAGTATGGTAAATTAGAGCAGCCGGTGTTTTCATAAACAGTCTCCATTTCCAGGTTTCATCTGGACATTGTCGTCCTTATTTTGCTGATTTCCTCCTTTACCAAGGTCAGCAGGGCCATAGCAGCTGGTACCACCACATGCCTGGTGACATAATTAAATATTTCACGTAAAATACATATGCCATCTGCTTAAGGTACCTATATCGTGACCCAAATAATAAAATGAATAGCACGCATGTCTGTAAGCTGATCTAGAGATTAAGACAAAATTTCTACACAGTGGAAAAATTCTAGGTTTGCATTGACTTAAAAAATGCCCCTGCCCCCTGCTTACGTGTCATAGGGATTAGTAATTTGTGTGTTTTGTGTTCATTCTCACCTGGTATCCCTTGTTACTAATACCATAAATATCAGTTGATACGGGAACATTTTGAACCTGTAGAGATGAGCAAATTTGATTAAATTGTCTCAAACTGTATTTTTTTTTTTTACATTGTTATCACTATATTCTGTCACTAGTCACAGAAACTTAATTTATCTATAAGCAGGTAATGTTTTTTATTGAATGGAAAAGATGTGGTGTTATTTTGGTAGGATATTTTGTGAAAAAAATCCAGATAATGTGAGTGTAAGAAGTCTGTTCCTAGAATGCCTATTTTAAAGGATGACTTGGATTTCTGAGACCATGTGTGCATGGGTTTGGTGTTTTATATGGTGGTATGATGAGAAACTTCTTTTTGGTTGAGGGTAGGCTTGGAAGGGGGCGGGGAGGTAAAAGAAAATGGGAAGTCTTAAGTTTTATTCCATTTGACTTCAGGTGAGTAACTTCAATTTTAGCTCTTGTAAAATTGGGCTGGTAAAATCCACTTCACAAGTTTGTTTGGAAAATTTAATCAGATATACGAAAAGGAAAATGCCTGCTATAGGTGTTGGGGATTAGTTGGTTTTTCCCACCTCCCGCCTCTCCATTACAGTGGACGTGGGTATTAGTGCCTGGGCGGCATCCACACCTCCCCGTCTGGTCCGTGGTGGCTTTGGGTAGCTTCTCCTTCACCGTTGGATAAGGCTTGGCATGATTGTCGGTCAAGATTCCTGGTGAGCACATGCCCCGAGCTTCAAGGTGGATGCCTTCTGAATTTTGAGCTATGAGACTTGATACTAGAAATGTGTCAGAGTGTCCTGAAGGGAGGGGAGTATCTAGGAGTTTCAGCTCCTGAGGGCCCTGCAGCTTCAGTTAGCCAGGTGGCTGTGTTCCCTGTTTGGTGTACTTGATTGGTTATAATTTCACAAGCACATTCATTCGTTTAGTTGAAATGATATTTACTTATTACCCTACTCTTTTATAAGTGCAGTGCTAGTGTAGGAACGTATTCATTAGAGAGAAAGATCAGTCTTGGGCTTCCTGGGTACTTGTGGCTTCAGAGTGCTTGTGTTTTAGCACCATGGCATGCATGAAGCACACCCTGAAGTACAATCCAAAATTAAACTTGGCATTAGAGTTGATGAAAAATAATCCAAACTCTGTAAAATAAAGAGTTTTATTTAGCCAAATTTGAGAACCACGCCCAGAGTCACGCCCAAGAAGCCTTGAGCACATGGACTCACTGTAGTTGGGTTATAGTTGGGTTTTATACATCTCAGGGAGACAGGGTAAATCATACTTGGAAGGTGTACTTTGTTTTGCCGAAAAAAGGTAGGATGTCTTGAAGCAGAGAGGGGTAGAGCATATAGGTTTAAATATTCTTTGATTTGTGAAAGAAGTGAAGCTTTGTCTAAAGGCTTGGGAAGTTGAGGTTTGATAATCAGACTCAAGTCATCTGTTGAGTAATCTGATGAGTATTGATGAATAGGTGTGATGTCCCCTTGGTCTTGCATAGCCTTAGGCTTGTTACTGGTTGTAAAGGACGTCTGGAAGAGAAAGAAGGCAGGTAGAGGTCTGTGTCTGACCTCCTTTCTCTAGGCCGGTAACTCAGGCTTAGAGGGGAAAGAAGGGGGTCCATTAGGTCAGGTGTATGGGGTTAAAATTTTTAGTTCATGGTAGGTATAATGGCAGTTAAGCTAATGCTGAAAAAGTTACTTAAACTTTAATGCCCATTAGTTAATTATAGGCTGTTTAAAGCAGTGTTTTTCTTTTTTATTTTTTTTGGTTTTGTCCAGGGCTAGGTTTGAGCCCCCCCACCTCTGGCATATGGGACCGGCGCCCTACTCCTTGAGCCACAGGCGCCGCCTAAAGCAGTGTTTTTCAATCTTTTTTATTTGACAGCTCTCCTGAACCTATAGTCAAACTTCTGTGGCACTCTTAAATTATATTGATCAAAAAAAAAGCATTTACTGTGCTTGAACTTCTTTTGAAAATTAATGATTTTAAAAAATTTTTCGGGTTTAAACAATAGCTAATTACTCTCACCTATTTCATTTGTTTCACTTAATTTCATCTTTTTATTTACTCAGTCTAGCCAAGAAAATCTTTATAGTTTTATATTGAGAAGTAGGTGACACTATAAAATGTTGAGCTTTGGCTGTGACTTTTGATTATTCTTATTGGTAATTTATTTCTCATTTTTGTGTTGCTATTATAGCATTCAAAGCTATAGGCCAAGATCTAATAATTAGCAGTGCCAGAGGCACTCAACAAGCCTTTATTGACTATTTAAGATGGTAAAAATTGCAGTTGCTGCATGAATATTCATTTGAGAAGCATTCATTGGTAGGAAGTTGTAAATCTTATAACATGTAAACTTAAAAAAAATAAATAACATGCTAGATACCCTGGCCATTTTTAAGTGTCTTCAGATATTTTCATCAAATTCCTTTTGTTGCTTTTGTTACAATAAACTTGTGAAAGAAATTTGTACTTCATTAGTCTCATCTGAATATTAGAAGTAAACTGGTAGTCTTCATAGCATGTGAAATTAATGACTGCTCTTAAAAACGGAGGCATTCATCAAATTGTCAGTTGCATCTGTTCTTGGGAAGGGGCCTTGACTATGATTGGAGGTCTAGGTTGCCCAGGCTCATTCCCAATATTATTCAGAGCAGCACATCGGCCAGTTGGTTAAAGTACCGGATATGACTACCCTGTAATAAAAAGCTTCTGGCTAATTGGGTTTTATTCATCTTATTTTCTATTACTGGGAAAGCAAAAATTATGCTAAATGTGACTGACGGTCAGGATGGCCGGTCAGTATGGATGGGCTCATGCTAGTTATATACTGTGTACAGGGCTAGTACTTCACTAGTAAAAATCAGCTTACACAGTGGAGCTGGATTCAAATCCAAAGCAGTTTGACCTAGGCCACACTCTTAGCCATAATTACAATGTCAAACAACTATTTTTAAACAAACTAAAGAAGATATGCAGTATGATTTAGTGTTGGAAAGATTTATAATTTTTTTAAAAATGGACTTTTTATTTTAAAACAGTTTAGATATTTATTGCAAAATTGGAAAGATTGTACAGAGAGTTCCCTTATACCCTTTACTTAGATTTTTCTATTGACGTTTTACATTAGTATGGCACCAGTGTTAGTTAATAAACCAAAATTGATATGCTGTTATTAACTAAAGGCCATTTTCATTCAGATTTCCTTAGTTTTTTCCTATACCTGTGTCTCATGCAGGATACCACATGACCTTTAGTCTTCATGTTGCCTTTGGTTTCTCTTGGCTGTTAGTTTCTTAGACTTTCTTTGATTTTGATGATCTTGACTGTGTTTTGAGGTGTTGTTGGTCAGATATTTTGTAGAATGTCCCTTACGTGGAAAGTACAGTCAGTCTAAATTTTTTTCCACGATTACGATAGAGTTAAGAATTTGAGGGAGGAAGACCCCAGAAGTAAAGTCCATTTCATCTCATCCATATGCTCCGTCAGCATGGCGTGTTGGTACTGACCTGGATCATCTGGCTGACACAGTGTTTGTGAGGTTTCCCTGAGAAGTTACTCTTCTTCCTTTCCAGTCTGTGTTGTTTGATAGGAAGTCATTATGCACAGCCCACGTGAGGAGGGGGGAGCTGTCCTCCACCTCTCTGAAGAAGTGTTCACAGGAATATCTGACATTTTTCTGACCAGGAGATTTTTCAGTATTTATTTATATCAGCATACACTCATGAACGTTTGTGTACTTTGAGTTATAATTCAGTACTAATTTGTGTTCTTGCGCAACGTGTTGTAGCTTTGGCCTTTGGGGCTTCTTTCAGTTGATTCTGGTATCCCTTAGACATATCCCCATATTGTGGGGGTTTGTTTGTTTGTGTTTTTCCCAGCACTTCCTAACTTCTGGGAAAAGGCTCATTTTGTGTATTTCCCATCGAAGCCAGCCATTTCTTTAGTGACCCCTGGTTTTTTTCTTTGGCAAATAGTATTAGAAACCAAGATCTGGGCACCAGTTTGTGCTTGTTGCTACTGAGTTGTCTTTGCTTCTAAGCTCTATATAAAAGGTTTACTCTTAATTTTCTTAAGCCACTTGACCTGCTGTACTGAGCAGTGCTATTTCTATTAAACACTGGTGACCAAAAGTGTTAAATAAATGGCTTTTAATTTGTCGAGAAACATTGTTCTATTGTGGTTAAAGTCAAGAGTTGCCCAGAATTAAAGAATTAAAGAACACATACTTTATAAGAACTTGAATATATTTGTTAGAATTATGTCTCTCTAAATTTACCCTCGTTATTCTTTAATTTTTTTTTTTTTTTTTGTAGAGACAGAGTCTCACTTTACTGCCCTCGGTAGAGTGCTGTGGCCTCACACAGCTCACAGCAACCTCCAACTCCTGGGCTTAGGCGATTCTCCTGTCTCAGCTTCCCGAGTAGCTGGGACTACAGGCGCCCGCCACAATGCCCAACTATGTTTTTGTTGAAGTTTGGCCAGGGCTGGGTTTGAACCCGCCACCCTCAGTATATGGGGCCGGCACCCTGCTCACTGAGCCACAGGCGCTGCCTTCTTTAAGGTAATTTTTGATATTATACAAAATATCTTGATCAGTAATATTCTCTGGGTAATGATTACGAAGAGTGCATTTTGTGCTTTTCTTTTACAGTGGACTTTGACTTGAATTATAATTAGAAATTGAATTTAGAACTTGGAGACTTTCTTTTTCCTGGACATTTATTACATATACTGTCTAAATTATATAAGCCAAAAAAGACAAACAGCAGGATCTTTGCCCAGGAGTGACTGTCAGAATAGCTAACAACTTACACTGTACAGGCACTACTCAGTCAAAACAGGATTTTCAGAAAACACCAGGAGATTAGATTAGGATATTCTGGGTAAACCATCACCCCTGCCCAGGCTTGAAGAGCTGCCAAAGATCTGAGAACTATTGACTTATAAATAATATGAAGTTAAAAAAATATTTTTAAACATTGGGTCTCAATGATACATCTGTAAAGGGAGCATGTTTAAAAAATAAATGACAGTAAAATGCATTTTCACTAGTTTTTAAGACAATTTTGTCCACTGTTTGGTAAGATACTATTAGAAGAAAACCCTTTTTTTAAGATGAAAGGCAGCCTATTATCTCCAGCAGCCAACCACTGCAACGGTTGATAGCTGCAAAGGCTCTGAATCAGTTTGATTAAAAATTCAACAAAATTCAGACTTGTCATAGACCTTCCTAATCTGTATAGAAAAACCCTTTGCCCTAATAATCCAGGGATATGATTCTGTAGTCTAGTGACCTTGCAGGATATTAATTTAGTGAGAGGCAGTCTTTGTTTAGGGAAAGTTTGAATCACAGCAGGTAAAATTTAGAAGAAAAGTGAAATGTTATAATATTGTTTCAGTTTGTGTTTGTTTTTTTGCCTGAGCAATATGTCATAAGGTCTGGGCCATTTCAGGTTTTGGAGAATAGGATGTGAATATGCCTGTGCAACTGACAGAATGATGTATTGCCGTATAGGTCACTGAAATAGAGTCCAGATGTGCTTAAGTGTTTATGAAAGTTTGCCTATTGTCATAGATGCCCAATGTCACAGTACTGTTAGAAGACTTTAAAAGGAAATCTAACCCAAACTGCACTCTATTTCAAGTACAGCTTTTTGGTTTGATAATGACATTATACTCATCAATTTTTTTTACTCTCAATTTAAAAACCATTAGTTTATTTAGTGACTTCATAGTAACACAAGTTATTTTTTTTATCTTCTGGGTTTAAGCAAAACCTCAGTAGCATAAACTCAGTTTTGCCACTGTTTTGGGAGTCACATTTCATAATAGACTAATACATTTTTAAGACACTGTAAATATTATGTCATATATGGAACAATGTGATGTCTTTTTTGATCCAAACCAAGGGTAGGGTGTAGTAAGGTGAAAGACCGAAGCTCTCATTAGGCCAGGTACAGTGTAGACTTGTGGGGTGATGAGAAATGAGGGGCAGCTACGAGAGAGTTCGTGCAGGAGGCTGCAGGACTCTGGTCACAGCTTTAGCATAAGAGAGTTAATCTTCATTGCAACAGGGGGACCAAATGTAATAGTCCATGTATTTTTGTGGAAACTTTTCATAAAGGAGAAAGGCTCTTAGATCATTGTCTTATAAAAATTTTGGTGACAATGAAAATGGTCTCTGTGCTGGGCAGTTATGGCAGTCATTGGCCTTATGCCAAATGTAAACGTGACTGATGAATTAAATTTTAAATGTAATTGTAATTCCATTTTAAATTTAAATAGCTACATGTGATTAGTGGCTACCTTTCAGGATATAGCACAGCTCTGGATGGCTGTGTTTGTCATGTCTGTTCATGAGATAATATCTGCTATAATCTGTGGCATAGTAAATGATGAAGAATGTCTGTTTTTCTCTTTAGGAAGTGTGTAGACCCCATGATACTTCATTTAAGCAACAACCCAGAGGTGGATAAATCTTCCATTTTAACTCTCCCGTAATGGCATCATTGAACACTTAGGTGGCGCCTGTAGATCAGCAGATATGGTGCTGGCCACATACACTGAGGCTGGTGGGTTCCAACCCGGCCTGGGCGTGCCGAACAACAATGACAACTACAACAACAAAACAGCCAGGGATTGTGATGGGTACCTGTAGTGTAGTCGCATCTACTCAGGAGGCTGAGGCAAGAGAATTACTTAAGCCCAAGAGTTAAAGGTTGCTGTGAGCTGGGATGCTACAGCATTCTACCAAGGGCGACATAATGAGACTCTGTCTCACAAAACAAACCAACCAACCAACAAACAAAAAAACATTTACCCTTAAATTTCATGATAGAATCAGGTAAGAGAAGTACAGAAAAACAATGCATCTCAATCCTGTATGTTCCAAAATGAAAGAATATGGTACACTGGTATCCGTTTTCTTCTCCCCAGCTTGGATTGTATGAGCATGATTTAGGATGTTTTGCTCTTCTGCCATTTTGGCATATGTTTTCTGTCAAAGGGAAAATTTGAAAAGGAACATAGAGATAGCAAGAAATGAAAAGAAGACCTAGAATTAAGGAGAAAAAGAAAGAGAAGTGTGCAGAGAATTGGCTTAGAAGTACTGGTTGTGGGTTTGGCAGGACATTTGCAGCTGTGCTGCTGGGTGTATCCTCCTGAAGCTGCCTGAGAAAGTACAAGAAGCCCACCAGGGCTGTATCTGATGTAATTGTAGGGCTATGATTAGCAGCAAATTTGGATCTGATTTATACTATGGGAAGATAGCCTGGAGAGAAATGCATACGGGCCAGTACGATAGTGGAGGATGTGGTGAGTGGGGGCTTTGGGTCTCTACCCAGCAGGCCAACCACAAGGCCACTGCTGGGGGCTGCTCTCTCCTCCTTGCCTAGGTACCTCGTCTAGTGCTTCGCAAAGTCTAGAGTTTTATTTGAAGGGCACCCTAAAGACTACCTTACAAATAAACACATTATGAAAATATATGAATCAGAATAAACTCCAAAGAGTTAGGAATTTAACTTGTTTCATGTCTTTTCATTGACCTTTTTCTACTCCTGTATGACCTTACTGTATTTTAAATGCTACTTTATTCGTAAATCTGCCCTTCCTCACTTCTCCAGATGCCTTTCTTCAGATGTTTATATTTCTACCCGTGCAGCTCTCAGGTTATCTCTAATTTGTCAGTTTGCAGTACTGCATTTTCTTAAATTTATATAATAAATGAAATGTGAAGATAAATATGAGCTAAGAGAATTTCTGGTATGGAATATTTTTGTTTTCACATGTTTTATTGTAGAATGTAGGGTGAAAACAGTCTTAAGACTACTTCTCAGTTTTGTTTGTAATTTAGTTCTATTTATTAGCACGCCTGAAATTCTTCCTGTAATTATTACATTAAAAGCCTCCATTAGCAATTGAAATTCATTCTTTGTAATCACATTCTTTTTGACTTCATATTTTACCTTTTAAAAGTAATTAATGTTTTATTCTGCCAAAAAAAGTAAAGATCCTAGTAAGATTTCTTTCTTTTCCCCAGAGAGAGCTAATCTCAGATTCATTCTTTAACTAACAGTTGTATTGAAATAAATTTAGTCTAATATTTACTCTTTTAAAGAACACGTAATCAGTAATTTGATTTCTTTTCCCCAAACCTTTTTAAAGTTACAGTAAAATAATGGTGTATTATAACATTGATAGCTGCCATGATTTTGGATTTCATTTTATATTTGCATTCACTAAAGAAACTATTTAACTGTGTGCTTTAAAAAAGTCATACATCGCATCATCTATCTAGTTCTGTATAAGTGATAGTTCTTAAAGTCTTCAAATGAGATAATTTACCCTTAATAATTCCTTATCTTCAGTGTTACAAAGTTTTCAGATTGCTTTTCTGTTTTTATAATAGTTCTCAAACTTTAGGGTACATCAGGCTTATAGATGGTTGGAGCTTCTCATTGGAGAAGCTTCTCTCAGGCTTCTCAATGGAGCTTCTCTCATTTAGTAGGTCTGAGTGGGACTCAAAACTGCATTTTGAATAAGTTCTTGGCTTGCTGATGGTATGAATCTGGGGTCCACACTTCAAGAATGACTAATCACCATATTTGATCCTCACTAAACCCACTGACATGTTGGGCAGAAACAGATGGGGAAAATGAGTTGGGAAGAAATTTGTGTTTTTTTTTTTTTTTTTTTTTTTTTTCTTCCCAGTGTACATAATGAATTGAGAGTTGAACAGATAACAGAAAACTTTCTGGTTTCTCCTACTCATGGCAAGAGTTCAGTTCCCAAAAGGCATCACTCTGATTTCAAATATATTTGATATTTTTGTCCCATTCTTTTTGGCTGTTTATTTATCTATTTAGATATACACCTCCTGGTATTCACATTTATTTGTAATATAGGTTTGAAATTTTCTTTAAAAGATCTGATTTTTGTGCTAAAAATATTCTAAAAATGCAATGTTCTATTAAAATAAAAAAGTTTATATAACTCGTTTAGGCCATCCAAGGTTAATCACGAGGAAGAATGTTAAATTTTATACCTTCTAGCCTAGTGTTCTGGCATTTTTCACTTGTGGTGATGGTTCTTGGCAACACCATTATTTGTGGGTACAATGAAGATAGATCATGAATGATCTGAGAGACGGAATCTGAAAACCACACCACCAGATGGTAGCAGAAGGGCTCTGCACTGCATTCAAGGATATCGTCTTTTACTGCTTCCTGGAGAACTAATGGTTTGTCTTTTTTGGTTAGTACCCAATCACTTAAACTCTTGTTATGTAGCACAGTAGCATACAAAATAAACTATGAGGTATTTTTTCTCCATCTTTCCCATAATTTCTTTCTAAACTATTTCAGAGTGTTTGGTGTATAAGTTCTATGAAAATAGTATCTTAAACCAGTGTCAGCCAGTATTCAGAATTTACCTGATGAATAGTTCATGGTGATTTTTACTAGAATTATGTGGAAAGGCTGCTGCACTCTGTGATACTGGCTTTTCTAGCTCCTTTTTTCTATTTTCTCTTGCTTTCTTCCTGTTCTACTTTGATTTTTGAGTCCTTGAAATGCCTTAGTCCAGAAAAGTAGGGGGAAAATAAAATAGCTGGAGAGCAAATGCAAATCTTAACCTTAACTGTTTTCTGTTAATTATTATGTTTTGTTTTTGGCTTTATTTTTTTGCTGAGACAAAGAAAGCTGTGATTTTTAAAATTTGGTCTCACTAAATATTAAATCAATGTGCTTCAGCTACTCCTTCTCACGCTTTTAATGCTTATATTAATCTCTCAATATATGCCAGGGTCTGTGTGTGGTGCTATATATGCACCGTTTCACCTAATCCTTAAGCCTTGTAATGTATTATTTTGAGGAAACAGATTGAGATAGGCTATGTTACTTGGCCAAGGTCTCACACTTACAGAACTGGGTCTTTATACTAGTCTAATACTAGTCTTTGGACTTACACATATTTATAGACTATATAGCCTAATTCGGGCAGAACCCGAATTATAAACATCTGACTTATATAACAACTCACACTTACAAACGGAGGCTATTACAGTCATAGGTAAAAGTACTTGTTCCAACTTCATATGCAAATTCAACTTACGAACAAACCTACAGAACCTATCTCATTTGTAACCCCAGGACTACTTGAATTATTTTTCCTTTGAGACCATTAACTCAGATGGGAGTTGTATTTAATAGTCTAGAATAAATTACATCCCACAAAAACAAAATCCTGGTTTTTAAGCTGGTTTCCATATTTCCTTTTGTCACCTTGGTCATTACTTTAAAATTTTTATGAAAGTTTTGTTGTTTGTAGAGATACATGCCTCTCCTAAGCACATAGGACTGACAGGATCTTGCCATTACAGCACCTGGGAGTTTTTATTTTAGTCATTTGGTCTTTAAAAGCAGCACGTGATAGCTTCAATTTGTGTTAAAACCAGAAAGTGCTGCTACAATGCATATGCCAATAAACCGCAGGGTCTCTTTTTCTTTATTTTACCCATTGAGATGTCTGGCAGCTTTCAGGAAAAGGCAACTACCCTAAGAGACTAATCTGACCCATTTGTAGGGAGGTGGTTGAGAATTTCTCCCAGAGTATCTGCATTTACACTGTGATCTTCGCCTCTTGTGTCTTTAAAACACATTCCTCTTTCCTGTTTTTTTCTTACATGTCCCTTCTTGTATGAGTATTTTAATAACAAGTTAAATATAGTGTTCAGCCCCTAACTTTACCATTGTGTTTTCGGAATATTTTTTGCAGTGATCCTCTTGAACATTTTAAGCAATTGTGGCAAGTTACAATGTTCCCTGCTTTCCATTTCTGTTTCTGTCCTGTGCTTCTTCGCCTAGACACAATACTCTTCTGTCCCCTCAAGGGCTTCTGAGTCCCATTTATACCTTCTCTATTCTGTGCTTCAACTTTTATTGAAATGTAGGTTATCTGGAGCTGTGGAAGTGGGATCAGACTTGAACTTGATCAACATATCACCTAGTTACTTAGAATATCATACCTACTTTGTACGTTTGTGTAGCAGACCGTTTGTTCTATCTTTCTTCATTTTATACTTCAGTACAATGAGAAATTGTTCTTAACTCGGGCTGGGTTTGAACCCACCAGCCCCGGTGTATGTGGTGGGCGCCCTAACCACTGAGCTACAGGTGCCAAGCCAGGTGTTTATATTTCTTGAAAAGAGTTACTACTGAAAAAAAAATTTTTTTTTTTTTTTCTTTTTCGAGACAGATCCTCAAGCTGTCACCCTGGGTAGAGTGCTCTGGCATCACAGCTCACAGCAACCTCTAACTCCTGGGCTTAAATGATTCTCCTGCCTCTGCCTCCCAAGTAGCTGGGACTACAGGCGCCCACCACAACACCCAGGTTTTTTTTTTTTTTTTTTTTTGGTTGCAGCTGTCGTCATTGCTTGGCGGGCCCAGGCTGGACTCGAACCTGCCAGCTCAGATGTATGTGGCTGGTGCCCTAGCTGCTTGAGCCACAGGCGCCGAGCCTATTACTGGAATTTCTATTGACAGTTTTCAGTAGTGAGTAAAGAAAGGGTGAGCATTCTACAGGCAACTTTTTGGATAAGGAGAAAAATTTGCTTGCCTGTAAAAATAATATTTTGGCTTATAACACCATCAGTGCTTATAGAAAATGAGGTCATTATTATAGTCAGTGTTGGTTTTAACTCAAACATTTCTACCCTCATTAATTTCAAATAAATAAGTTAATAAATAATAAAGAATTATGTTCAAAAAAGCATTTTTTTAAACACCCAGCCTCAGCATTGCATTAGGAAATATGGGCTGGCCATAAAGTTCATATCTAATAGTCCATTATCAAAGTGATAGGCCAGGCTTGGTGGCTCAAGCTTGTAATCCAAGCACTTTGGAAGGCCAACGCAGGTGGTTTGCTTGAGTTAAAAGAGTTCAGACCAGCCTGAGTAAGAACGAGATCCCTCTCTCTACTAAAATTAGAAAAATTAGCTGGATGTAGTGGTGCACCTGCAGTCCCAACTACTCGGGAGGCTGAGGCAAGAGGATTGCTTGAGCCCCAAGAGTTTGAGGTTGCTGTGAGCTACGACACTCTACCCAGGGTAACAGAGTAAGACACTCTCAAAAAAATAAACAGTGATAGACTAGGTGCGTCTCAGACTGCTATAACACACCACAGACTGGGTGGCTTAAAACACATACTTACTTTCTCAAAGTTCTGGAGGCTAGAGGCCTAAGACGAGGGTCTGGTACCTGGGCTTTCTGGTGAGAGTTTTCTTCCTGGCTTGGAGATGGTGCCACTTTGCTAAGTCCTCTCAGGGTTCTTCCTTGAGTGTGTCACAGGAAGGAAGGGAGTGAGCAAGCTGTCTGGTGTATCTTCCTACAAGGAGCCTAATTTTTGACTCAATCCCCTCCTCCTATGACCTCATTTAATCTTGATTACTTTCTTAGAGGCCCTGTCTCCAAATACTGCCACTCTGGGGCTTAGGGCTTCAACGTAAGAGTTTTGCGGGGACACAAACATTTAGTCCATAATCTGTGATACTTTTAGAAGCAGAAACCTGTACATCAAAGGTACAGATGGGGATGACAGGTAGTACTATCCCCAAACGAGGCCAGCTCAGTGCTGAAGATACCAACCAGGATTTTATGAGTTTGATGCCAATGTGTGTGCTGACCTGGAAGGGGGTGGTATACTAAATCATTCTTATTCATCAGTTCTGACTTTTTCCAGCTGTTACCTTTCAAGTTTTTTACAACAGGAAAAAGGGCAATGCACTTGCTTTTCTTCCATGTTGTTCAAGGCCTGAGATCTCTTTGGGTCAAGATAGATCTTCATATTCTTTCAACACATTTAACAGAATCCCAGAAAGGACAAGTACTTTGTACTCCTAGGTTTTCCACCTAACTGCCTTTATTGATTTGATGCTAATGGGAATACTGCCATGCAGGAAATAATAAAACATGATCTTTCATGGATCTTGCAGTGGCTTATGAGGGTTAAAATCTAGTATGTGCATAAATAGTTATCTCAAGTTTTCTGGTTTACTTCCGTGCTTAATGCCTTTTTTCTCATCATTGATTAAAGCTAGCCTTTTTGACTTTGATACATGTCCTGTCAGCACCTTGTAAATCCTCCTCGTAACGCCTTTCTGTTGCTAAGGCACAAACGCTGTCGTTTCTTCCCCATTTGCTTCTCCCTCTGTGCTGTTTTTATAGGACTCTTTAACCTCCTAATGTTCCAGGATATTAATTTAAAACAGCCAAATAACATAAAGTTCTTCCTCACCTATGATGAGCAGACCTCTTCTACCTGTTTCCTTTTCAAATTCAGTTTGGAAATCTCAATTTTCACAATATTTTGAGCAAGTACTTCACTCCTTCATGTTTACAATTCAGTGACGTTATTTTCGAGACTTTATATCAACAGCACCGATTCCCCCCCCACACACACACACCGGACATATCTAGCTTGTCACGATTTTTAATTATCTTTCTTTACCTTGTAGAAAATGGAAATGCTATTTGCATTTTCCCTAATTCCCTCACCTTGCTTCTTCCTACCCTTTTTTTCTGTCAATATTTAAGATACTTATTGTGGACCTTTCTGGCTTTTTCTTTTAATCTTTTTCATATTTTTAACTACATGATTAGAGCTGCCAAATTAAATAAACTATTAACTATCCAATAACCTACATTTGAGCTTGTGGTTGAAAATGTTTTTTAGACTCATTTGATGTTGTCATTTTAGTTTCTACTTCTCAAGTTTACAAGTTATAAGTTTACAAGAAAAGTACTGTTGCCCAGCCCTAGATCCTCTTGAACTCATTTTAGGGACTAGATTCCTAAAGTATATCCCTAGTTTATGTGTATGTTTCATAATTTACTGACTTGAATTCTCTTATTAATAAAGTCCTACAAGTTAAGATTTGCATACTCACAGGGAAGAGATATTCTGAGATCTCCTCCGTTACTGTGGAGATTAAATGGTAGGATTCATAATATTTTCCTTGAATTTCCCGAGTCCTTTACGTGGCATATCTGATGTTAGGTATACTGCTGTTACTGAGCAATCTCAGTTGGGAGGAGTGGCGAGGATGTCGGTTGACAGCCTGAAGTACTTTCCACTAATTTTATAACTAGATGGACATCAAAGCTGAATATAATTTCAAGGACACCTCTTCTTTCCTCTGGCCTTGCCACGAGTATATCTATTTGAAGGTGGGATGTAGGACAAGTATAGAAAACGCTTTTTCCTTCACTGAAATCATTTATTGTTTTTTAGTGCACTCTGCCTTCATCTGCCTTGCTCTCAGAAGGCCGGGCTTTACATAGCCATTGCTCTCAGTGGGGTGGAACGTCTGTGAACTATTTCCCTGTTCACAGGAGCATTTGTTTACACGTCACTTAGGGGAATGGTTTCTACCACTTATCAAGAATGAGAATGCAGGTGGAGAAATGGATGATAGTAATTTTCATAGTGTAAATAATAATTTTATCCCTAGGAAACAAATAGAATCCACATGATATACATACTAAAGTAGAATATGGTCTTTGCCTAGTCTTTTGTTGCTTTTTTCCCTTTATTTTTTTTTTAAAAATGAGGTTTCTTTGTTGCTGAGGCTGGAATGCAGTGGTATGATTATATAGCTCATTGTAGCCTCAGACTCCTTGGCTCAAGAGATCCTCCTGCCTCAGCATCTGGAGTAGCTGGCATTACAGATGTGCACTACCACATAGCTAATTTCAATTTATTTTTTATTTTTTGGAGAGACAGGGTCTTCCTTGTTGCTCTGGGTGGTTTTGAAATTCTGACCTCAAGCCATCTTCCCACCTCAGCTTCTTAATGTGCTCGGATTACAGGTGTGAGTCACCGGGCCTGGCCTTTTTGCTTTTCAATCTCATCATATCTCTTTATGATTCCTTACCTCTCATGACCTGTTTATGTCAGTTTGAGAGGCATGTTTATAAAGGGAGACATTTCTTGTTGGAGATTAGTTATAATGATTACCCATTTGTTTTTGCCCTTCCGGGTTCTAAAATCTGCATCAACCCCCCAAATCAAATCTTCATGATTTCAAAGAGAAGGCGTAAGTTATAACAGGTAGTGTTGAAACTTCCTTACTGAGGGATGTTCAGATTAAGATAAAAGGTCTCTTGTGGAAGAGGCCCCCGTGAGAGAGTTGGACCAGCTCTAATGGGTTATATCTTCACTTGTCCTAACCCCAACTAAACGTGGACTCTTTAGATAATGGATGCTTTTGAATTTCTGACAAAGATCTCAGGAATGTTTCCCTCAAAGTAATTTCACAGATACAAATAAAGACCTTGGGCAGTGCCCGTGCACAGTGGTTACAGTGCCAGCCACATACACTGAGGCTGGCGGGTTCAAACTCAGCCTGGACCTGCAAAAAAAAAAAATGACAACTGCAACAACAACAACAAAAAATAGCTGTGGCTTGGCACTGTGGCACAGTGGTTACAGTGCCAGCCACATATACCAAAGCTGGCAGGTTCGAACCCTGCCCAGACCAGCTGAATAACAATGACAACTGTAACAAAAAAAAAATAGCCAGGCTACAGGTGTGGCAGGCACCTGTAGTCCCAGCTACTTGGGAGGCTGAGGCAAAAGAATCACTTAAGCCCTAGAGTTTGAGTTTGCTGTGAGCTGTGACACCATGGCACTCTACCGAGGGCAACAGCTTGAGACTGTCTCAAAAAAAAGAAAAAAAAAAACAAACCAGGCCTGTGGTGGGTGCCTATAGTCCTAGCTATTTGGGAGGCTGAGGGAAGAGAATTGCTTAAACCCAAGAGTTTGAGGTTGCTGTGAGCTATGACGCTACGGCTACTCTGCTGAGGGCACCATAGTGAGACTGTCAACAACAACAAAAAACGTCCTCATTGACTACTTTTTTTTTTATGACATTAGAGAATCAACTCATTTTGAAAATTAGGAAATGATGGCGGGCACCTGTAGTCCCAGCTGCTCGGGAGGCTGAGGCAAGAGAATCGCTTAAGCCCAGGAGTTGGAGGTTGCTGTGAGCTGTGTGATGCCACGGCACTCTACCGAGGGCCATAAAGTGAGACTCTGTCTCTACCAAAAAAAAAAAAAAATTAGGAAATGAACGGAAAGAATCAAATATTTAACTTGTTTTCCTTTATAAATCAAATCTTTTTTTATGACTCTTTATAGAAATAGTTCAGCTAGCAAATGAGGAAGGATTTGGAAAGTTAGAATTTATTATTTTGCATCCCTCAATGAGTTAATAGTTCTAGGTGGTAAGCATTCATAGCTACTAATATCATACAGGCACTCAGATTTCGTATATACAGTGGATGCCAAAAATGTATGCACATTTTGAGAAAGGAAAAAACTGTATGAAATTTTCAATACTCAAGTCCTGTTTGACTTCAATTATGAGAAGTGCTCAAGGTGACTTCTATTCGTCTTCTGTTATTGATATTTATGAATATTACAATTATAAGTCTTTTCCTTTCTCAAATGTGCATACTTTTTTTGGCACCCTCTGCGTGTGTGTGTGTGTGTGTGTGTGTATCTCCTGAGGTATATGAAGGGCCTAGCCTGTGATGTATTCTTGCCAGCATTTTATACTGTAATCTTCATGTAGCTTCTTTCTCTGAACTACCGTAGCAGGAAGTACTGAGGATAAGGGAATAAAGTGAATTAAAGAATGTCATAGAGATAAAATGAAAACAAAAACGAGACTGGACCACGCTACAGGGCAAATGACTTGGCTTCATCAACAACAACAACATATGCAAATAAAGAAAAAATACAGTTGGGCACAGTGGCTCATGACTGTAATCCTCGCACTTTGGGAAGCTGAGGCAGGTAGATTGCCAGAGCTCAGGAGTTCAAGACCAGCCTGAGTAAGAGCAAGAGCCCCATCTGTACTAAAAATAGAAAAACTAGCTGGGTGTGGTGGCACATGAGACTACTGGGGAGGCTGAGGCAAGAGCATTGCTCAAGCCTAGGAATCCGAGGTTGCTATGAGCTATGATGCCACTGCACTCTGTCCAGGGCAACAGATGAGACTCTGTTTCCAAAAAAAAAAAAAAAAAAAGGAAGAAATTTCTATAAAGTGATGTACATTTAGGCTGTATGAACTAATACTATTGTCTGGACCTTTTTTAGATACCAATTTGTATAAACACACTATACAAATTATAATACAATTGAGGGGAAGGTCCATTGCCTGAATGTTTGATGATATTAAGGAATTATTGTTAATTTAAGACATGATATTGAGGTTCAAACAAATGAGCCCTGTAAGTATTGACAGATGAGATGAGGTAATATCTGGGATTCCATTCAAAATAATATAAAATGTAGAATAATATAGATGTAAACAAAGGAAGATTTGCCATCATTATTGAAGTGGAAAGACAGTTACGTGTAACGTTCTTTCTACATATGGATATGTTTGAAGTGATCTGTCAGAACATTAAATTTTAAGTAAAGATACGTAGTAAGGGTTTCAGTTCAATGAAAAAGAAAATACAGGAGGAAAAGAGATAAAAAGTGCTTAGCAGAGTACCTGATGTATTGAGTCTTTGTTGCCTATTAGTATTTTGTAGCCATGTAGCCATTCATTTGCTTATTTCAGTAGATAATTGTTGAGTATATAATGCAGCAAGCATGAAAATGTGGTTGCAAAGCAAGTATCAATAATGTGAGTGGGGCCCATCATACCGCAGTGGCATTTTTGGCTTGTTCTGTCTGCAGTCTTTGAACTATATGTAACAGCTCCTAGGCTAGGGGGCTTAAAAATGGTACATGTGGTATCACTTCTGTATTCGTTCAAGTTCAGTCTTTAATATTCTTTTTCCGGGTATCTCTACCTACTTGGAGCTTTGTCTTCCTCTTTAATCATTCAATTCTTAAAGGTCATGGCTGCCACCTACTTGATTCCAGAAGGACCATCTCCGATCCTCAGCATGGTTCATTCAAGCGACTGCCAGTTGAAACCCAGCCCTGGATTTATAGTTGAGATCCTATAGGGAAAGTTCCCTTCCCCTGCCATTTCACCTTCAGAGCTGTTGTCACACTCTGAAAGATTTTCCAATTACTATATTTAATTATGAGGAAGAATAAATTAAGGAAGCAAGTTAAATTATCTTGTGTGTCGTAACAATAATTAACATTCAAACAGGAAACTGCTGCCATTTTTATAAACTTCACTAAGTGGAAGCAGCACCCTTTTTGAAAGCAGGAAGCATGGGGGTATTTCCTCCCTGAGATCTGCTATCTGGGTCACTATGAAAGTTTTGAGACAGCCTGTGTTATTAAGACTATTATTTATTTCACTTTCAAGAAACACAGTCCACAATGTCCTTTCCCTTTCTGACACTTCCCATGCAAGTTTCAAGTTGCTTGGCTTATTGATGTTGCTAGGAGGGCTTTGTTTGTTCCTGTCTGTGTGGATTTTAGGTTTCTTGATTGTTGTTATCTCAAAACTTTCAGGATGACTCATGTATAACAGTGATCTAGAAGAGTGTCTAGGCTTAATGTTTTGAATGTCTAAGTGAGATTGACTTCATTGGAGAGATTTTTAAATTGCTCCACTTTTACCTAATCCTTAGAAATAGCAGCTTTTCCAGGTACTCCCATCATTTACTCCTTCTTCATGGTCCTACATGTTTTTCTTACGGTTTTTTTTTCTTCCGTATTTCAAGAAGGGATGGAAAACTGATGTACTTTAAGACACTTTGCGGACTCGGCTTTACCTGGAAAGCAGTTCAGCTTTTTCAGATGCTGCCTTTCAACAAACCTGCACTCATACCTTGACTGTTCAGTGTACTTACCTTTGCTCTTCCGTTATTCTTCTCCATAACGGTACTTCTGTGTGATCATTTGATCTTACGTTTGTACTTTTGAATTCCTCTATAAAGTAGGATTATCAATTGCTTCTATTTATTCAGTAGACTGAATACTACCATGTCTAGAATTTATTTAGATAATTTGAAAGGGTAAAACTGTGGCTTAGATAAAAATTAAGATTTTTTGTTCTTGCATTTTTTAATTTACAAATTCTTAAATGACGTTTTAATTGTGAGCCCTGATACGTCATTTAAGAAGATGTCAGTGAAGTTGTGTATTTGCTCATAATTAGGCTCTTTTGCTGAAAAGAATGGCACATTAGCAAGTGTATTAAGATCGAAGTCACTTAATTTCCTTTTTTTCCCCTCTTGTTTATCTCTTTCTGCCAAGGGCTCTGAGGAAATTCTTGGTCCCTGAATAGCAGTGGGAGGAAGTTGGCCTTCACCCGCTTTATTAGTGTGGTTGAGGAAGGTCAATTGTATCAGTTTCTGATTTGGGGGATAGACCAGCATAGGCCTTTGTTTCTGTGACTAAATGTCACATTAAAAATAATAAATTATTTTGCCTTTATTGGTGAGAAGGTTTCCGTTGGTGCCTGGAGGAGTCAATGGAAAGAGTAGCGGAACAAAATAACAAATTACGTTCTTGGGGATTTTGTGTAACATTCGCTCATCCTAGAACATTTCGTTTCCGTTGCTGCTTTTGAATGAATACTATAAAAGAACTGTGGAAAATGTGGTGACTTGGGTTAGTACAAATTGGTTTTCATAGATGTATTAAAATGTATTTAAGCTGGGAAACTCCTTTTCATAAATGACATATTTTGAAAAGGGTTTTTATTCTGTGTTCTGTGTAGTATAATGCCTTTGGAGTTCATGACTAATTTGTACATACTTCATTTATAAAGTATGGGAAAGCCCTCCTCAGTGAAGAGTTGGTAACTGGGGGATTGACACGTTCTCCCACTTGATGGTCATATGTGCCAGTAAATTGTCCTTTATTTCCCAGAAGTATCTTCAATAAATGTTTGAAACTGTCCCAGGCAAATGTTGTTCCGAAAAATTATAAACAATTGGAGGATACTTTATTTCTACAAATTGAACAAATACTCATAGTGTGAATGCCCCTGTTTTCTGTGCTAGTTTTTGAAGTACTACCAGATCTGTGATGGAAAGTAAGGTTCAGACATTGTAGTAACATATGAACATTTATAGTGTTTTAAATGCTCAGGAGTGAAGTATAGTGTTTTAAATGCTCAGGTAGTGAAGAAATTCTCAAGTTTAGGGTACTTTGATACTGTAAAGGTTATTTATAGGAAAAAGAACATTTTTATGTAATAGAGTTAAGTCTCAAAGAACAAGGCAGTTATTTTACTTGAATGGTAAACTTCCTTCAGGGATGATTATTGTTTTATCTCATATCAGTAGGAAAATACTAAGCTTATTATATTATGTAAAATCTTCTTGAAACCTAACTTTAATTTTTGGTGCAATAAAGGGATATTTACCATAGCAAGAAGTAAGATGACATGGTATTTTGTCATCATAAATAAAATTAATATTTGTATCACCAAAATCCCTTTTACATAGGGCAAAGGTAATGTTACTGCCTAAGCAATACTTCTAGATATTTTTCTCCTAATACGTTTTTAAAATAGAGGCACAGTCAAGCATAGTGGTTCCTGACAGTAATCTCAGCACTTTGGGAGAATAGGATAGTAGGATTGCTTCAAGTTCGAGACTAGCCTGGGAAACATAGTGAGACCTCATCTCCTAAAAAAAAAAAAAAAAAAAAAAAATTAGCAAGGCATGTTGGTGCATGTCTGTGGTCCGAGATACAGACCAGCTTCTGGGGAGGGTGAGCCCTGATGATTGCTCGAGCCCAGGGTTTGACGGTTACCCTGAACTGTGATCTCTGTACTCTAGAATACCACTGTGCTCTAACCTGGGAGACATAGTGAGGCCCTGTCTCTGAAATAAGATTTAATTTGTAAACAATACAAGGTATAGTTAGTATGTAATTTGTGATTTGAATATAGATATATTTTTGTATATCCCATACTCACCAATATATAAATATTTCCATGACACTAGACAATATTTTACTATTTTAGGTGTTTCTAATTCTAAAAGTAACAGATCCATGGACTAGTGATCAGAGAAAACTCCATTTAAATTTCTCAAGTGCTTATCAGGTGAAAGTATGATGAAGAGAGGTAGAAATATTATAATTAGTATAGAGCCTGCTGATTGTTGAGGCTGTATACTATGCGCACTTCTTGCCGTTAGAATAGATCCACTGTTACAAACAAATGCAGTCACACAATGCACAATGACATTTAAGCCAAGACTAAACTGCAGATACAGTACCGTACCTATTTTCAGTTATCTTTGAAACACTTACAATAATTGATTCTTGGTTGGACATAGAGAGTATTAGGTCTGTCCCAACCATTGGGAACATAGAAAATAAGTATTTTCAAACAAAGTAGAAATGAAAACTTTCTAGAAAATTACAGAAGAGAATTATAAAACAAACAAAGCAAACAAAATTGTGCTCAAATTCATAATCTTAAAATGGTGATCTTTGTGTTATGAAACTACAGAAAATAATTGGTTCAAAAATTGGAAGCTTTTTTAGAACGTACTGTGCATTTTGCATTTAAAAAACCATGAGAAATTGGGCGGCACCTGTGGCTCAGTCGGTAAGGCGCCGGCCCCATATACCCAGGGTGGCGGGTTCAAACCCGGCCCCGGCCAAACTGCAACCAAAAAATAGCCGGGCGTTGTGGCGGGCGCCTGTAGTCCCAGCTACTCGGGAGGCTGAGGCAAGAGAATCGCTTAGGCCCAGGAGTTGGAGGTTGCTGTGAGCTGTGTGAGGCCACGGCACTCTACCGAGGGCCATAAAGTGAGACTCTGTCTCTACCAAAAAAAAAAAAAACCATGAGAAATCTTACAATAATGTAGTTAGAGGCCACAAGAATACGTAAATCTATAAAAAATTTTGAAGAAATACAGAACTTTAATTGGGGAGACATAGTATGTTTGTAGGTGATAAGATTAAGCATTGTAAGAGATCAGTCTTTCCCAACAATTTTTTGTTTTTTTTATTGTTGGGGATTCATTGAGGGTACAATAAGCCAGGTTGCACTTATTGCATTTTTTAGGTAAAGTCCCTTTTGCAATTGTGTCTTGCCCCCAAAAGGTGTGGCACACACCAAGTCCCAACAAAATTTTTTTTTTTTTTTTTTTGTAGAGACAGAGTCTCACTTTATGGCCCTGGGTAGAGTGCCGTGGCCTCACACAGCTCACAGCAACCTCCAACTCCTGGGCTTAAGCCATTCTCTTGCCTCAGCCTTCCGAGTAGCTGGGACTACAGGCGCCCGCCACAACGCCTGGCTATTTTTTGGTTGCAGTTTGGCCGGGGCCGGGTTTGAACCCGCCACCCTCGGTATATGGGGCCGGTGCCCTACTCACTGAGCCACAGGCACTGCCCCCAACAAATTTTTTGAAGGCACTTTTCCAGATAATATTTTAGTATTCATTTGTAAGATTAAAAGACAAATAGTGAGATAATACTTGAGAAAAATTAACAAGAAATGTTACTCCTCAAATGTTAGCAAGAATTTAGTAAGATAGGCACTCTAATATTACTGCTGCTTTGTGTAAATAGATTTATATTTTGGAACAAGAGCAAATATAGAAATATTTATCAAGAGTTAAAATTTATTCATGGTGATATATTTTTGGTGAAAGCAGTAATCGTACTATTTTAATAGCAAAAAAAAAGTTCAGCAATGTAGAAGAATTCTGCTCCTCAGTACAAACTCAAAACAATTGAAAACCGTTATATGTGTACACATAACATTCATAGGGGCACTATTTACAATAGTGAAAATGCAGAAACAGTCAAAATATTCATTAGTGAATGAATGCATAAACCAGTTGTGATCTCTCCATGTGGTGGAATATTATTCAGCCTTAAAAAAGAATAAAATACAATGGGGTGGGGTGATGGCTCAGGCCTGTAGTCTGAGCAACTTGGGAGGCCTCATTGTGGGCCAGGAGTAAAGAGTAAAACCTTGTATCAAGGAAAAAAAGAAAAAGAAAAAAAACAAAACAAAAACGAAATATTCAGTACATGCTACAATGTGTGTGAACCTTGAAAATATTATGCTCAGTGAAAGAAGCCAGATACAAAGGTCGCATGTTCTATGATTCTGTGTATATGAAATATTCAAAATAGGTAAATCCATAGAAATGGAATAAAGATTGATTGCCCAGGGTTGTGGGAAGGGGGAATAGGGAGCAACTGCTTAATATGGGTACACGGTTTCCTATGAGAGAAATAGAAAAATGTTTATAAAAAGTTTTAAATATTTTGGAGCTAGATAGGGTGGTGGTTGTGCAACATCGTGAACACACTAAATGCTACTAAATGGTTAATTTTAAAATGGTTAATTCTATGATATCTGAATTTCATAGAATTTAATAAAAAATGTAATGACTAAGGCATCTATGTCATCTCTCCCGAGGGCATTGCCATCAGTAGCAGCTTTTATAGAGCAACACTTGCATGTTATTGGGCCAAGAGTAAGTTGAGCAAACACTATTATTAGCAGACATTAGCTTGAGAACTTGTACAGGACACAGAGACTGACATGGTTCCCAGACTCTAGGAGCCAACCACCTCTAAGAATTAACAAGGGGACAGACAAAATAAGAAGGCTCTGTGTTGACTGAGCAGACATTCAGTAAATAAAGGACTGACTTTTGGGGTACACCAAGGGGTGAAATGCTTTTTCACGTGGTAGTAAGAGGGGAGTTGCCAGCTTCATGCTCAGGCAGTGTGATGCTATCCTCTTATTTAGGATAGATTTCAGTCATGCATACTGGAACAAATGATTTAGGTGACAGAAATGCTTCTGAAATGAGCCCTTTGTAAATATGTACCTTTCTTTATGCGTGTAATGAGAACATACCGGTGTGTGGTCTGGAGTAGCCTATGCCCAGAGGACTCTTCCAGTTCAGTTTAGACCTTTGATGTTCTCAGGTTCTTTTATAAGTTGCCCAGAAGCTTTGAACATAACAGTCCATTCATCTCCACAGTATTCCTGCGAGAAAGCAGGAGCTTCGTGCTTTGAAAAAGGAGAACTTGGGACAGAGTGCAGTAAAGCAGTTTACCTGATGTGAGGTAACCAGGGTGTGGGTCACACAGGATGACACTTGTTGCCCGGAGTTCCTTTCTTCTGTTTAGGTGTGCCCATGTAGACAGGTCTGCTGGTTTGCAGTCATCTGTGTCACGGAAGTTACTGATTCAGCAGTGTCTGTATTGCCCACCTTCTGACTTGGAGTGATACATGGAAACTTCCCTTAAAAACATGTGAATCATTGTTAACCAAGTCTTTCTTGGCTAGTTGTAGAAATTTCATATATCCCTCTGTAAATAATCATACATCAGCTACTTTCTCCCTTCCCTGATCTTTTACCAATTTCCTAAAAAATATAAAAGTTAAAAACAAAATTAAAAACCTATGATCTCTTCAATTGCACTGAATTGTGCCTGGGGATTTGCTAGCCCGAGGCTGTTCTGTAGGAGATTCTTAGAACTCCTAACCCTCCAGCTCTCATCACCCTTTAAAGCAGTGTTTTTCAACCTTTTTTATTTCACTGTATGCTTGAACTTAAACTTCCTTGAACACTTAAATTATGTTCAAAAAAGAGTAAAAAATATATACTTCCTGTGCTTTGAACTTCTTCTGCAAATAATTAATCTTTAAAAAATTTAAGGGCACTCTTCAGATCCTCTCTCAGCACACAGTTGAAATCACTGCCTTAAAGTATCAGCAATTGTCCCTCTTCCTATCCTGAAATCCCCTTGACAAAAATGTCTCCTGCTGTCTAGATGTCATTTTTTAATTATTCTTTGGATCTCACTCCACCAGTTATCTATTCTCCATTATTTTCGGTCTTTAAATGTGATGAATCTCTTCTGTTTCAGGAAGGAAGAAAAGGAGGGGAAAATCTTTTTTAAAGCCTCTTCACGGGGCTGGCGCTGTGCCTCACACCTGTAATCCCAGCGCTCTAGGAGGCAGAGGCGGGTGGATTGCCTGAGCTCATGGGACCAGCCTGAGCCAGAGCGAGACCTCATCTCTAAAAAAGTACAACCCGGCTCCGTGGCAGGGGCCTGTATAGTCCCAGCTACTTGGGAGGCTGAGGCAAGAGAATCACTTGAGCTCAAGAGTTTGAGGTTGCTGTGAGTTATGATGCCAGGGCACTCTACCGAGGGTGACAAAGTGAGACTTTTTTTTTTTTTAAGACTTAATAAAAGTCCCTTCCCTACCTCTTTCTCTACTTCCCTTTCATTCCTTTCACATTTAAAATTCCCTTCCTGAAACATTTTCCCTGGGCTACAGTGACACTAAACTCTCCTTTACTTCCTGTACCATCTTCCATCTTCGTGGAGCTCTTTGTTCGCTTCATACTTCATCTGGGTTACCTCATTAATTCCTGGAGCTTCTCTTACCATGTGTATGTAGCTGACTCCCAAGTTGAGTCTGCATTTTTAAATCATTGGTATATACCTCCAGCAGCTGGCACAGAACCTGGTGCAAAGCGTTTATCTATGTTAAGTAAATGAATCAACTGATAGATGGTTTCCTAACAGGAATGATCATTCCTTAGTTTTTTTATTATTGTCACCTTTCACAAGTATATAAACTTCATGTAATCAGAGGCAGTGTTGGTCTTACTCAAGGGCGGTGTGCCTGGCAATGGTAGGTACTCAATCAGTGTGAGCAAATGAATGAGTAGACCGCCCAGGAAAATCCTGGCACTGGGAAAAATTCCTCTTTGGATGTGTCTTCCTCAGTTGCTACCTTTAACCCCTGTCCATGTATCATAAGAAAAGGAAAGAATGAAACAAAGAATTTGGCTCCCCAGTGAGCCAAAATTTGGTGGTTTGTGAATGTCCGAACTCAAAGACATTTTATCATCTTATGGGAAAAGCCTTATTTTTATAAACCTCCTTTCCTCTCACCTGGGGTCACAGGTCAATGTCTTCAAATTGAGAGAAACCAGCTCAGTATTTTGTGCACATTTTGTGGTATCAGTTGACTCAGCTATAGGTAGAGGTGGAAGAGGAGACCCAGCAGAGAACTTGAAGTAAATTCAAAATAGTGCCTTCTGTCCTGTCCTGAGTATTCCTTTTATTAGGAGGATCTCTTCTTTAGCTCTCTTGATATTTGGTCTTCCATTTTTGGAGATTCTGATTTTCCTCAGACCCTTTATATTTCTCTGCCTTAAGGTCCCAAGACATGGTAATTCTGACTTCCCTGAGCCCTTTGCAACACTGCAGGGAGCTTGCTCAGTTATCCCGAACGGGCCTGATAGCACCCAGGTCTTGTAAGTATTTTCCTTCCATCTCATTGTCTATTTTTTATTTCTTTTTTAATTATGTTTGTTCCTTTTATAAAGTGACAGCAGCTAAATTTATTTATCAAGATGCTTACAAGTTCTCTTTTAAAGAGCATCCAAATTAATAAATATTGAGCGCAGAAACCTAATCTGAAATTGTGTGTTTATTGAGAGTGCTCTAATTAAACACAGACTGGGGGGAAAATCAGCCAGACTTTTCTGCCTCTTTTAAAATCTTCTCTGATTCCTGATTGTCTTTATTTCTGATTTTAGAGAGATACAGGTAGATGAAGATTAGAATGGCCTTGTAGTGAATATGCACAAGCCTATAAAATTGTTTAAACAACAATAATATTTCTATTTCATGAGTGCTTCCCAGTATTGTAAAGACATGAACATGTTGGTATTTCAGTGAGCTACAGACTTACCTCTTGATATGCTTAATTATTTAAGGTCGTTTCTTTTTACAAAATTAAGGCAAGCTGGAAAATGTCAAGCAGCCTGCAAGTATAGATTGAACTTGTATTGTCATTGTTACTTTATGGTATCGTAGTTGGGTTTTGAGTTTCCTAGATACAACCATTGAGTAGTAAGAATCACAATAATTTATAACATTAGAAACATGACATCCATTGTCTCTGTAACCATTAATGTTCCAAGGATCTTTTCAAATGAAATGGTTACAAAAATTAATTGATGTGTTTTGGATATTTAAAGACTCAAAAAGCTAATATAGCTGAAGGTGATTGTGTACTAGTTAGCTCGTGCTAGGTAGCTACACTAAGAACTGTAATTGAGGTGTGTACCTGAAGGGATTATGTACTTAGCTGGTTATACTCTACCATTTCCACTGAAAATAATTTCCCCTTACATAAAGTAATTATCTGGTAACATAAGTTTGAGTTGTTCTCTATGTAAGTAAATGGGATAGTTTATACTCTGACCATACCGCTAATCTCTGCACACCTGGAATAACCTTCCCATTTTATTGTGCTTGAAGTTATGAGATGATTTTTAGCTTCAGGCATCATAAGTCTGATCTCAAGCTTCAGGTTTTTGCTGCCACCAGCTGTTAGGTAGTGCTGGTTATTTTGTGATGATGGCTAAAAACTATGAACTCCGCAGCATTGTGAAATTTGGATTTGGAGGTAACGCAAACCAAAATTCCAGATCTTTATAAATGAGAATTTAAAATGATCTGCCAGTGTTCACATCCATTCTGTTAGTTTTAAAAACATTAATGTGCCTTTGGTGGTAGTCAGGCTCAGATCACTTGGCCACAGTTCTATACGGTGTTAAATTCCATTTATAACCTGTGCTGGGCTATGACAGACTTTTGACTAGAAACACCTCCCTCCCCCCACACGTTTATTCTCACTAGTTTAATCTAGTTCTGGATTGTTCTTTTGGAGTAATTGAGATAAGACTTGCTCTTCATTCAGCCAATGTGGAGTGGAGTTGGTAGCTTTTCAATTGATAGTTGTTTCCATGTGAATTATTTAACTCTTTTTCACTTAAAATACATTTCTCTCACAGATTTAGTCTGCACATTATTCCTTCTCAGACAGATTCACCAAGTAACTAATTTAGCTTAGCTAGCCAAGTATACTGTAGCATGGTTCACGAACTCACTGTACCCACAGCTCTGCTGCACTGTCCTTGGTGTTCCTAAAACCCTCTAAGCTCCTGTAGTTAGTACATAAGCTTTTATCACATGTACTTGTTTTCACACTCCTGCAACCTACATGCACACACTGTTGCCTGGCAAACTCCTACCTCCAAAGGCAATATCCATATACACTCATGCTGGCAAACCTCCCACGATTGGATGGCACACAAAAACATGCAACAGTTAATGAACACCACTCAGCAAGACTCCACCGCACGTTGACGCAAACACAACTGTGAGACACAGTTACCAAGGTTATGAATCTTACTGAGTTGTTCATACAGTGCTGAACAACTGTATGAACAGTTCATAAGTGGACAGTGACAAGTTTGTGGACTTAATTGTCAGACCTTGGAAAAGAGTTCCAAAATTGCTTTGAAGAGTAGACTAGGCCCTGGTATCAGTACATAGCTTCCCAAAGGGAGTAACTTGAAGGGGTGACCCTAGTAATATTCAGCAACAATGTATGTAGCACTTTTTCTAGGACGAGTTTGCAAACTTAATTTTCAGACCTCATGTTTGTGAAAGGAAAAACTATTAATGTATCCCAGTTAGCATTCATGTTTTGGGTTTGAAGGCTGGTGTTGGCTTAACTCGAGAAGAGTAATACGTGAGGATCTGGATATAGATGTGTTTTGAAGGAAAAATGATTTGGGAAGATGTATTCCTGCCCGTCATTTGAAGTATACTCTTCTTGGGCTGATCTGTATTTGATTATCTTTTTAGGCTTTAAAAATACAAAGCTTTTAATTCATAAGAATTACTGAATAAAAATGACTTTGTTGCAGGCACAGTGCTTGGCTCTTTGGGCCCATCTACCGGGGGAATTAGGCGAATTATAATCACCAGAGCACAGTGTGCCAGGATGGAGGTGCACATGGGGTGCTGGGGAGTGTAACAGATGCCAGCAGAGTCAGAAGCAGAGGATTCCTGAAGAAAATGATGCCCGAATTGATTTTTGAAGGCCTCATAGAAGATAGTTGGAAAACAAGTGCAGCCTAGACAATCGGACACTTGAAAAGGAGGGAACAGCATGAGTAAAGATGGACAAGAATATAACAGGTTGGCACCTAGAGGAAACTGGCAGCCAATCTTGTTGGTAATCAGGGAACATGTTGGGAGTGGCACAAGGTGACACTAGCACACAGGCAGGGACCAGTCAGCTCTTTAATACATAATTCAGTCTGAAGTTCACACAGAAAGCCACAGGGCCCCAGAGAAGAAACCACTTGGGGAAAACAGACTTTTTAAAAGCTATTGTGAAAACAGTCTGTCACACTTGGCAGCGTGCAGTTGAAGTAGAGCAGGTGTGCCTCACCAGCTGTATTTGCAGAGGACTCTGAGGTGCTGAACAGGGTGGTGCTGAGAAGTGAGGGGGAGATAACGAGGTTCACCTGAAGTAACTGCTGGACCACTGGGCTTGTCTGATGCTGCTGCTGTGCAGCCTCAGCATGCCTGACCTAACAGCCCCACCTCTGCCTGTTCCTGCCCTGGAGAGCGTCAGGAGCTCTGCCAGGCCTCATGGGATTCTTTTAGGCTCCTACATTTTAAATAACGGCTTATCCTGGGTGTCATTTCAAAGCGTTTCACCAGTACTTGCCCACAGGAGTCATCTATAGAACCCTCACTGCTGACTCTTCCCCAACATAAGAGCTCAGGACAAGTTTTGTGCCTTTTGCTGATTAGGCAGAAATTATTAACGATGTTAGGTGAGGTTAGACAACAGTCGTCTTCATAGCTCCCTGCTTTTTTCCATTTTCTTAGACCTCTTTATTCTCTGATTCCTTGGGAAACTCAATTACCTTTTCTTTATTATGCAGAGCAATTTAACTCTCAAACATCCTTAGGCTGTGGGCCCACCTTTGCAAATTCAGAAGCTCATTAATGTTTCAAGCACTGAAGAACTGCCAGGAGCTTTGAAATTTCAGTCTTGTCTTCTCTCTCCCCAGGTATCTTGGAGTGAGGAGCAGTATAGACATTTATTTTCCTGTGACATGAATTTTCACACATCCATAACTTCAGCATCATACAAAGATAGTCATTTTCGATTTTAACTTTTTTCTCCTATACATATTAGGTAGGTAAAGAAACACATGGAACCACTTTTATCTAGAATTTCCGAATGAATAACGTTAGAACAAAGAAGCACTTCCCATAAATGTGAGTGAACAGGACAATAGGTGATCACCAGAATGGACTTGGAAGAATGAAGGGTTGTCATCTCAGTAAAATTGGTACAGCAGGGACGTGGAGGAGGCAGAGGAGGATGGAGATCAGAGGAATGAACTCAAAGTGGATCAAACTGGGTTGTAATTCTGTCTCCTCTCTAATTTTATGAATTTAGGTGAGTCACTTAACCTACCAAATTTGCTTTATTATTTGTGAAATGTCATACCCATTCTGTGGAGTGTGAGGTGGTGCATGACAAGCATGTCTGCAGTTTACCATAGCTAGGACCTGGCAAGCCATCAGTATAGGGGCTCTCACTCCTCTAACAGCATTCTTGGGTCTTGCTGCTACCCCCGAACCCCGGGTGACCTACACTACACACTAGTCTTCTGTTTTTCCAACCAAGTCTGTTGTCCTATTAGGGACTTTGCATTTGCCATTGGCTTGTCTGGGATGTATCAGAAGACACTGCTCATTACAGGCCAATAACCATTTATGCTTCCTTACTGCCAATGGAATTCTAATTTTTTTCAAGGCTGCAAAAGACTCAAGCCAGTTAAAAGCAAAAACAAAAAACAGAAACCCTTTCCAAGCTGTATAGTAGCTGTGGACCAGTGTTCAGAACAGCTAGCAGTGGAGGCTTATGGGCAGGGCTTCTGAGAAAGCTGCTTCCTGATATGAAGGGCCTGACGCGGCTGGCCAGGCTGCTGCCTTTCATCCTTCCGTTCTTCTGCACCCGAGGCTGCATCACTGCTCAGTCGTAGAGCAGCCCTCTAATGAGCCCAGAAGAAAAGCTGTGCAGGAAAGCTGCGCACCAGGGGTGGCAGAGAGAAAATTACCAAAATAAAATAAGGAGCTTGGGTCCTTCATGGTGCTGTGGAGCTCCCTGTTTCCCCTCTTTGGGGAAACCCTTGTATTTGGTATTCTATTGTAAACAGCTGAATTTAATTCTAACTATTATACATGCTTTTCCTCCTGTTGAAAAAAATTATTTTTAAATAATTGGTGCTTGCTTTCTTCTGGACTTCTCTGGTCATCCCATTTAAAGTAGCTCTTCCTTTCTTCCGTACTCCTATGGTGTCTCTCATTCTGTTATTACCACATCCACATTATCTGAAAATGTTTATTTACTTCTTGCTATTGTGTCTCTCCCTGTCGGTGGTAGAATTGAGTTCATTACAATAAAGACCTGGTGCCTCTTGTTCAGTGCACCACCTGCATGGAGAGCTGAGTGATATAGAGTAGGTTGTTCCACAAATGTTTTTAAAATATATATCAAGTATATTATCTAGATTAAAGAAGAACTTTTACAATTTAGTCAGTAGTTTGTCAGGAAGAGAAAATTTAAAGTGTAATTCATGGTGTTGGGCTGATTGTACGTATTTTTATTCTGGCTTGTGTGTATGTATAGAAATAATTCATATTAATGAATTGAGTGCTCCCTGTCAGGAATTCTATCTTCTCTTATTTTTCAATAGTTTTATAAAAAGGGTAAATATAAAACTTACACCTTACTCTGCTTTCACTGGTGGTTCTTTAAAAAAACAAACAAACAAACAAACCAAAAGTTAAGCCATTTTCCTCTTTGAACTACTGTACAATTAATATACAGTGTTTGTTCAAAGTGAAACTTGAAATACGTGGTAAACTTTCAAATAGAACTGCATTTGTCCCAGTAGAAAGTGCTCTCCGCCATGTGTCTCAGTGGCTTTGAGTCGGGATATGCTCTTGCACATGCCAAGACGACCTTCTCACCTTGCTGTGCCTTTCAGAAGACAGCGGCACATAGAGTGAGATTTTAGTGTCAGACACATCAATTACCAAACCAGCAGAGCTGTTTCTTTTCTTTTTTTTTTTTTTTAACCAATGATGGAGAAAGAGAGTTGGAGAACTGAGTCTATTTTTACCTTAAAGTAGCAGCTTTCAGGATGAGATTTCTTCACTCAGGAATCAGTCATACCCTCAACTGCAGACCAGTGCAGGCTTTAATAATTGATTCTGAAGCCTGTGCTTCTGCGGCTAGTCCTCTCTGGCTCTTAGAGATCTGTTTACACCTCTTTTTACACCTGCACCTGTTTCCTCACTCTGCCATGTCTAAACAGTGGAGAATAAACTCATTAACTAGAATAATTTAAGCATCTCTATTTCCCCATAAACTTCAGCCTAGAAGATCTCACTGGCAACATATTTCTTCATAAAGCTCATCTCTCATCTGAACCACAGTTCCAGATCAGAAGTCTGTGGTTCTGTGACTTTTGAAAATTTGAAAACCCCACAATATATGGCCTGCTTTGCAGAATCTCTGCACAGTTCCAGTAGAGATTCTTAAAGTTGTGCTAGTCTCCTATGTAGTTAACCACAACAATAAACTGGCAAAATAGAAAAGGAGGCAGACCTGCAGAGAGAAAGACAAACCTTGTTGTTGTGGTAAGTGGAAATTCATTCCTATCAGACAGGCTACCCAAAGGATCCTGTGGGAATATAGAGGAATTCTAGTATTAAAATAGACGTTTTGTGTCTGATAAAGGACACAATTGAAAGGAACAACTTGAGAGGGAGTGTCTGTTAGCATCTGCTTCCTCGATCATCGACACATGGTGTCTGACTGAATGAAAGTCGGTCTTTGGAAAACATGAATTTGTAAAAATCCCTGCAGTGTCTTAAACTAGGTAGTAGAACATGGGCCTTGGGACAAAGGGGGCATTTGCCCATTGTCTTCTCTTGGAAAGTTATTTACTATCCTGCCTCAGTTTTCTCATCTGTAAACTGGGTAGCAAGAGCTCCCTGAAGGACACAGTGCTGATAAGGCCAAAGCACAGGCTGCAAACAGCGGCGGAAAAAGTGGAGATGGGGGATGCCCTGGTGGGGACAGGTGTCGTCCTTGTCCCAGACCATGTTACTCCTCAGGTTTGCTGATATAAGCCCTACATAGAAAGCCCCTTCTGTTCCAACAGATGGAAGATAAAGGTTTAAGCTTTGCATGGTCTGTGTGGACGACTTTCTTTGTGATTGGTGCCTACATCGAATCTGTTACCAAAACCAAACCCCTGAGTTGTTCCAGGCTCCCTCATGTCATGTAGCTCCATCATCCAACCAGCCACTAATTAGGGTGGGTTCTACCTTTCTGTTACCTCCTTTTTAGTGTGCTAGGTCCTACTAAACCTTTAGCTTCTGCCCAAATACGATCTTATGGGGAAGCCTTCTGTGACTCTCAGTCAGGTGTTCCTTCCTTTGCTCCCTAAAACACCTCACGGATGTTCTGGAAAAATTCTTATCACATGAAAACATTAATTCAGTGTCTCCCACTAGACTCTGTGCTCTTTGGGGAAGAGATTGGATCTTTGACTTTACATTTGGCACAGTGCCTCATGGAGTAACAGACATTCAATATTCATTAAAAGAAAGAAAATAGGCTTTCGTGAGTTAATCTTGGATCATAACCATGATATAGTACATGTTTTCCTGGCAAAAGATGTTCTCGACAAATAACTTAGAGTTCTAAGTACAGTATTAGCAGATGGCATTCTAAAAGTTCTTTTCTTTAGACTCTAAACTCTTACAAACCTTTAACTCTTCGTAGTTGTGAATTGGTTGTCTCTACGCACCTAAACGTCCCAGTAGCAGGATGTAAAAAATCTTCTCGTTCTATTTTCTTTCACTTTATTTTGTTGCTCATCTCTGATGACAAAAATGGAACAAAGAGTTCCTTGATGAAAAGGTAGTAACTTTGCTTACTTGAAATGACAAGTAGGTCCACGGAAGTCTTTCAGCCTATAGTAAACACGTAATAAGCAAATTAGGTATGTAATGTTGAGAGCCAAGCAAAACTCTGAGTTTAACATTAATTTAAAAAATTCTCTCCTTAGAACTCATAACCCATAACCAAGATGAATGTGATTGTTGAGGTGGTGTCTCGTTTGGTGCTGACTCTGAACATATTTAGGGCAGGAACTTGATCTTACTCACTTCATATTGCCAGCATTTCAGCAGAGTAAATATTTGGTGAAAGATGAACCAGTAAATGAATGATTATAGTTTTTTCTTAGCTTTGATGAAAAATTATTTGGCAATCAAATGATTGGATTTGATAACTTTGTAATAATAAAGGTCATTTTTGATTATTATAAAGCAGGACAGGTTGATGAGCTTGAAATTTTCAATTTTTCCTTAAAGTATATAGCAACAACCAGTGAATTGTTCTATTGGATTGCTGTTTTGAAATAAGAAAATTATAGAATTAAGGGATTAACATCTGCTTTATATTGGTTTTATGTCCTGAAAGATTGGAGTTTGCTATGGAGCAAAAGCTAAATTAAGCAATAAATTTTTCCTTTTTAAAGTAATGCCAGAATAATTGTCAGAATTATTATTCTATTATTCCTTATTCAGCCTCTCAGTTCCTTAATCTCTTCATTAGGTGTGGTTTATTTAGAGTAAGGGAGTTTGAGAGGGAAGAAAGCTAATTTGTCAATTCATTTTGCTTCAGGGTGCCGTTTTGTAGTAACTTTATTTAATACATTGTCATTATAATAAATATGTGTAGAAATAATAAACCAGGAACTTCTTTGTTGTGGTGTTTCTCTTTGCAAGATTTGTGGAGCTTTCACAATTCTGGAAATTTTCCTGCATTACCTATTTTGAAAATTACAAAATGTTAATTACTTTCCTATTGTTGTTAAAGGAAAGCAGAAAACACCGAATCTGACGCTATTAATTAATAAAAGAAACTAAGTGCTGTTGGGTTTAGTTTCTAAGGTCTTTGTTATACCAACTGATGAGGCCTTGTAAATGTGTCTTGGACAGCCTTTTGTGCTGCGAGCAGGGGAAAAACTTTGAAGATTTAAGCTCTGAATCATTTTACCAGTATAAACATATTTCCCACTGGAGCAAATCGCTCACTTAGGGCTGCATGGAGTGGTAGTAGCCAAAACCTTTTGTGTATCTCACTTTGCCAAAGAAGTCAATCACCTAGTAAGAGGAATTTAGAAAAAAATTTTGTTTTATTTTGAATATATTGGGGACAGCACAAGGTCTAACACATGAACATGTATTGGAAAGGAATGTCTCCAAAGTCCCTTAGAGCAACCTGTACAAGCAACATGCTGCATACACTACCAAGGAGGCTGCTGTTTGCAGCCATTGCACACCAGGCCCCCATGAGGAAAGGAGCATGGTTGGCTTAATTAGCAGGTTTAAATTTTTTATTTTTATTTTTAATAGAAGTAAGAGGAATTTTGACTTTTTAAATTGTTCGTGGAGATAGAATTAGAGCAGATGGCTCCAAACCCTTCAAGGTAGTAATTGTTTCCATTGATTTGTTCAATGAATATAGGCTTGGGTATGGGGACAAAACCATGCCAATTTTTTGCTTCTAGTGAACTTTCAGTCCAGTAAAGCCACAGAAGTGATACAAGAGATGACAGTTAAATTCTCATATCTACTTCTGCACTCAGATTCTTGTGATACCACCTAATATGTAGCCTCTGAAAAACTCCTTTGTCCTCTTGTGAGATGACAATGAAAAAAAGCAAATATCTTAGTAGTAGTATGAAAATAACTGATGTCTGAGGTCCTCTGAAAGGGTATTTGAGAGCTGCTGGTATACAAGCAGTAGTTTTCTTTTCTAAATAAATCAATGGAAATACCTGATGTGAATTACAGGTTACTTTATCTCTGTAGTGATGTACTCAAGTAGTTATAGCCTGATCAGCAAAACAAAATCATTCATTTGTAAGCCTTTATTGAGGTAGTATGGCTAATCAAATAAAATTGTTAATCTCTCTAGAATGAAATTATGGGGAATTAAATGAGAAAAAGCTTCATTTAGTGTCTTAAAACATAGTAAATACATAGATAACATTGGTTCCCTCCTCCTTTTCCTGTTTGCCTCTTAATAAGTAACTATCCTGATGGGCCTTCCAACTCAATGCACATAACTCTTATGTTTCCAGAGGATGAAAAAGCAACAAGATGGTACTTCCTGTGCTGGGTTTCCCAGTCAGTTCTGTGCGTCCTCTGGCTGTCCTGTGCATGCACGGCTGCCCCAGGTCGTAATCGGGACGGGTGCCTGCTGGTGGCCTCTCCTGTCCAGTACCCATAAAGCCGAACTCTTCACCTCAGGGGAGCCTCTTCTGCTTCATAGGTTCCAAAGGAAGTAGTTACGTCATGTGCTTCCAGAAACAGCATTGTGTTGAAGCAGTTCTTCATTTCTTACTGTTTCAGGCCCTATACTTCAGGCAGCTGATGTCCGAATTGGGCTTGGGGGGTGTCTACTTTAAATTTTCTTCTCTTTACTCTTCCATTGTCCTTTTACCAAATCTGCGAGCATTTACTTCTTCCCTTTGGTTAACTGCTTTCTCCAGCAGATTCTCGGTTCCTGCCGTAGGAAGATTGTTGGCAGGCAGGTATACTAGAATGCCTCCCTCCTAGATACGTCTCAGTCCTTGAGAATGCACAAGTAGGCTCTTTAAGTACCTCCATAAGGTACTGAATATACTTACTAGGATTGAAACAGACCTTAAAGATAATTTTGCTTACGTAGCCAAATATTTACTTATCCAACCAAATGATGTTTGAACCTGTCTACTGGTGGCATGGGAATTGTAGGGATGAGATCAAGTATGGGTAAAAAAGTTTGTTTTTTTTTTTTTTTTTTTTTTTTTTGAGACAGTTTCACTCCGTTGCCCTGGTTAGAATGCCATGGTATCATAGCTTTATAGCAACCTCAAACTCCAGGGTTCAAGTGTCTTCTTGTCTTAGCCTCCTGAGTAGCTGGGACTAGGCATCCCCCACGATGCCCAGCTAATTTTTCTATTTTTAGTAGAAATGGGGTCTTGCTGAGGCTGGTCTCAAACTTCTCAGCTCAGGTGATCCACCTGCTTCAGACTCCCAGAGTGCTAGGATTATAGGTATAAGCCACTGCATCCGGCCCCCAAATAGAAGTATTTGGAGTATTTGGTATTGAGTATCCATTGAGTGTGAGACTGTAGGTTAGATTCTTTTCGAGTATTATTTAATTTTTTCCTAGAAAAGTCTTTCTAGGAAAGGTAGATTTATTATCATTTCATACATGGGAAAACTGAAGGTTAGAGGAATGGAAGTTACTTGGTTCATTGCACTGAGTAGCACAGCCAGGATTTTAAGCTGCCTGTTCTATATACTTTTGCTGGTATATCGAGCATGTGAGTTAGACTTCGTGTCTTAATAGGAATTCTCTCCATTTTGCATGTAGGAAGAACATAATGACATGGAAAGTGGGGCGTTTGGGCCATTTTTTTCTGTTTTCCTTTTATTCTTCAAGTATTTTGTGAGTCATAACTCTGGTAGAGTACCATTTTAACCTTGAGCTAAGCTTCTGAGCAAGCCGCCTTATCTTTCAGGATGGTAAACCTGGGGCATTAAGTTTAAAACATGTTCATTTTTTGGCGGGGCTCTAGAGGTGAAGTAAGCTGTGGGATATAACTGTGGCGACATGAATACGGGTTTTTTGGTTCTGTCTCCCACTCTGTGGCCTGCGTCCTGTGTCCCTAGCTTTGCTGACTTTCATGCTTGGGTCAGGCCTTTTCTTTTTTTAAGAGAAGGGGTCTTGCTACATTGCCCAGGCTGGTCTCAAACTCTTACCTCAGCCTCCCAAGTAGCTTGACTATAGGTGTGAGCCCCTGTGCCCAGGTAAGCCTTCCCTTTCTTAGACAAATAGTCTGTCCCTTCCGTGGATGCAAAGGGGAAGAAATTCTTAGTTTGCACCCAGTTTGTCTACATGGGTTATTCTCGTGCTTTATTCAGACAGAAACATTAGCATATCCAAAGTTAGCAATATTGTAATCATTTTAATCAGTAGCTGTAAAGCATCATCCCTTCTTACTAGGCCTGATCACAAGAAGAGAATGGTCTGGTTTTCTTTTTCCAGTGGAATCTGAGAATAGCACCACTCGCACACTGTAGATAGGAGCTGCTGAAAGTACTTAAGAAATGATGAGCTGGGTAGTTGATCCCCAGGTACAAAAGTCTTAGTTACCAGTTCACTCATTCATGTAACATTTGCATTGAAATTTATGCTGTCTCCTGTTACTTAGGTATAGAGCATTTTGTCAGATTGATGTTCTGTATTTAAGACTGAATTTTTAATGGCGTTTTGGAGATAGCTGAACATGGCATAATCATTTCATGATAGCTGGGACACGATTTTGAAAAAATTTAGAATGAATTATTTTAATCATAAACTGGTAGGAAGATGAATTGAACTTTTCTCCTAAGTTTAATTATAACCACTGCTGTGCTTTTGCTGAAATTAAAGCTGAACCTGAGATTGATGGCTTACTTTTTTTGTTGAAATAATGTGTTCAGCATGAATGAGCTGTGGTAAAAAAAAAAACACAAAACCTCCAAATAAGTGAAATGCAATTAACTTTGCTTTGCCAAAGTCATTTTGCCCCTGCAATTACCTGAGTACTAATGGCTCAGCTTGATGTGTGAAGATTGCGGCAGAGTGGTGATAACCTAATGGCCAAGAAATGTGATATGTTTGAGGAGTAACTGAATATGACTATTTATGGTATGCTTTTTTTGGGTGACATTTCTTTGGATATTAAAGTTGTTTGGGACAGAAAAGATTCTGTTGTTTTCCTTTTAAGCTTCATATTATAAAATTGAATTTGTGTGGCAAATTTGTCTCTGCTAAATATTACTGTGGTGTTTTCTTCTGTGTAGAATCAGTCACAATGAGGTCAGAATCTAATTTTCTTTTTCTATACCTACGAATGCAGAAGAACAGAGGTTAAATGAGCTTCTTTATTCACATAGAAGTAAATGGTTGATTCAGATAAAGAATGTATAGAGTCACAGATTCTTAGGACATGAGTTAAATGGCAGGCAGATGATCTTTGGGTTAGATGGGGCTGTTGCTGCCTGTGAGGAAGTTTCCTGCCTTATGTGTGGTTCCTTTGAAGATGGTCTTTGGCATATTGATATCTATTTTGAAGGCGCTCAAGAGTTTAACTTTTAATACTCTGTCTACTTGGCAGATTTTGGACTTTTTTCCAGTGTAGCTGAAAAATTCCTAAACAGAATAATTTATAAAGCATGATTACATTGGAATAGGGCAGCAACATTCTGGTCATCTCAGTAATGCTTCTAGCTTTTGAATTCATTAAAATAATAAAAGCTTTTCTTTATCTGCCTTATTATTTTTAATGCAGTTCCGTCACAGAAGAGACTCGACTTAATCCTTTGTTGCAGAAGGTAAAATTTTGCTTCTGAAAGGGAAAAGAAAAGTCACTTCTAGTTAATTTGCTACCTTTCTCTTCCGGGTGTTTTAAACATCTTAGTGAACACAAAACTCAAACTAAAACTAAACTTGGGTATCAGTTGCAGCAAAGGGAGGATGGATCAGGGTATGGCATGGTGGTGGATGGAGCAGAGGCCCAACACAGGCGACCAGACGCGCGAGTTTTGATTCCAGCCTTGCTTGGTGTCTTAGACAAGAAGTCACTTACCATTTCTGAATCTTAGTTTCTTCACATATAATGGCCTGGCAGGGTGTGGTGGCTAACACTTGAAATTCTAACACTTTGGGAGCTGCACTGGGAGGGTCACTTGAGGGCAGGAGTTTGAGACCAGCCCAAGCAACTTCTCTATAAAAAATAAAGTTAGCTGTGTGTGGTGGCACATGCCTATAATCCCAGCTACTCCTTGCTGAAGCTTAAGGATTACTTAAGCAACATGCTATGAGTTATGACACTGCTGCACTCTAGCCTGGGCAACAGAGCAAGTCTCTGTCTCAAAAAACAAGTACATTAATTAAATAGGGTTTTCATTTAGATCTCTAAGGTTCTTTTTAGTGCTCAATTTCAATCACTTAATCAAAATGCCATAGGAGGTGTTCTTAAAATCGGACCCTGCTTATTTTTTTATAAGTCTTCTGACCTCTTCTCCTCCTCTAGCTATTACTGAATTGCTGCATTACTCCACTTTTCTTTACAGAAACGCTACTCAAATGTCTTCTTTTCTCCTAACTAACTGCCTTGCTCAACCTAGGTCTCTGTCAATGCTGCATTTGTCCTAGGACCCAACCTGAGTTGTAGGGTTTCCCAGCTACCCACCTGAGAACAGCAGGCCAAGGCTTCAGGTGCCCTAGGCTGTACGACACTGCACAGTTGTGACAGATGCATTATCACCTTACTTATTAAGGATTAAAGGGCTAATCCTAGGAAATTGCTGGGGGGGGGGGGTGCAAAATGGGAATTGTGCTTTCTTCCAGTTCAGAAGTTTTCTTTCAGGCAACCTCTGTACCTGAGAGAGGATAGCCGAGAAGGGCGAGGTCCAGGAGAGCAGGTCTTCTCAAGGAGACCACAAGGATACACCTGCAGGGTCCTCTCCACGGTGACTCAGCTCTTGGGAATTTGTAAACTTAACTTCCTGGAACCTGGAAATTTCCACTTCTGTGAAATCCTGTAGTTCTGTATGGGTGGGATAGCATCTCCCGCTTGATTCAAACTGGCCAATGAGAAGGGTACCTGTGGGGTGGAACTTTTTGACTGTCAATAAAAAGGGAAAGACCAAGGCAGCCGGGGAGCATGGCCATTGGAATTCTTTTATGCCGTAAGCTCCGGGCTGGTGAATAAAGCCCTTCCTCTTACAAACATGGTGTTGGGGTGCTCTTTATCTCTGTTGGGCCTGGTCTTCCTGCAACAGTATTATCAACCTTCACTAAAGTAGGGTTGTTTGGAGGGTCTTAGAAATTTTAAGCCGATTCTTTCTCTTTTCTCCCTCATCCCGGTTCCTTCCCTCTCCTCTCAGAATTCCTCGTGCTGTCCTACTAATTCTATGTTGATTGTCGTCTGTGGCTCTACACACCTGGGTGTGTAGGCCCTGTTAGATTCTCGGGGGGTGTAGCTCCCTCCTGTTCCCCTGCTTCTTGGTCTGGGTTTCCGTGACCCTGCTGCCTTTCTCCTTTTTTTATTCTGACTTCTTTAGACTTCATCCTCAGGAAGGGTGTCCTCTGAGTCCTTTACGCCTCTCCATGCCTCAGGTCTGTGTGCTGTCCATCGTGAGAAGCCACTGGTGTTTGCTGTCTCTTCCTTAGGTACTGCAGAAGTTTTGCCCCTTATTGAAAAGGTTGACCCTTGGCAGGGAAGCAGCAGATCTGTTTGGATGGGGTGGAGGTGGGGGTCTCTTTCTCAAACCGTTGGCGCTAAACTGCATGGTGCAGTTACTTGCTCTGCAGAGGTCAGGTTATAAGCCTTCTGTTTAAAGTCTTGCAGTCTGAGGCTTTGATATACAATTTTCCTGAGATGCTGGCCATCTCTAAAAATCTTGATTTTTTTTTTTTAAGAGACGTCAGAGTATGCAGTAATATAAGCTGTTTGTTCCCTGGATTCTTCCGAATTCCACGTCCAGTCACCTGACAGCGTGTTCTCATCAGAGCACAGGGCTTGCTGTCCTGCGTCCTGTCTCCTGTGTGTTCTTCCCAGCTATGTAAGCTCCCCAAGGCCAGGGAGACGTGGTTCCTTCCTTCCTTATATCCCCAATGATTAGCACTGCAATCAGCGTATTGTAAATACTCAATAAATATATATAAGTAAATACTGATTGAGCTTGGTTTGAAATTGGTTTAAAAGCATAAATGTTGAATATGAGCTTTGAAGTCAGACCTGGAATAAAATTCCTATTGTGCTCTTTAACATCAGTAAGACTGTTTAACAGGTAACAGTGTAACTCTTTATCCTTGAGTGCACCCTTTTGACTGAGTCCAAATTTTAACGAACTGATTTATTCTGTAAAGTTTGGATTCAATCAAGGGGCTGTGCTTGGGGATCTGCAGGCCCAGATGTGGTCTTGAAGCTGCAGGTTCCCCACCCCTGGTTTAACCTTTCTTATTCTCAGTTTCTCATTTGTATCACATTTGACCTTGTATTATCACTAATTTGATAATCACTCCTAGCGTATGCTGACCATTAATATTTGCCAGGCGTTGTTTTTAGCAGTCCACATGGATTAATTTAACCCTCATGATGTCTGTGAGATGAATGTTATAACCTATCTTTTTCATATGAGAAATTCAATTTAAGAAGCCTAATATATATATCGAAGGTTATATAGCTACAAAATAGACCGAGTTAACAGTCATTAATTCCCAAGCTGGTACTCTTAAATTGGAGGTTCTTTAAAGGGAGGATCATTTGGTGAGAATAAAATAAAGGATAGGAATTATACCTTAAAATTTTAATCCAGTGACGTTCAAATGCCCAAATCACTTTTTAATTGTTTAAACACTTGAACAAAATTATTTAATTTAATCCCAACAACCCAGTATTATTAGCCAAATTTAATGTATAATGTGAGAATAAAAGCTGCTATTTATTTACTAAGCAGTTCATATACATTATAAGTAATTTTCTCAACCTCTTGAGTTAGGTATTAATATGATCACTTTCATTTTTCAATTAAAAACTTAAAACTCAGAAAAGTTAATGAACTTGATCAAGGTCACATTGTAGCTTTATATTGGCAGAGCTCAGATTGAAATTCAGATCTGAGCTAGGAGTGATGTATATGCCAGTGTGGTCCCAGTTGCTCAGGAGACTGAAATAGGAGTATCATGCCTGGGAATACCACAGCACTTCATTCTGTTTCTACATTAGGAAAAAAAAACAAACCTAGATCTGATTTCTATGCCCATGTTCTTTCTGCTACACACAGCTAAGATAATAGGATGCTTATGTGACGTTGTGGGCAAGCTGACCTTCTGGTAGTTTTGCGCTACCCAGGGCACCTGATTCATTCTTCTAGAATTAGCCGTGTATGTACATTGCAGGGGAATTCTGTGCTCCTTATTCTTCAGTGAAGTAGGAACACAGTAAAGTGTTTTATGTCTTTCTATAAAATCAGTTTTCCAAAGGTCTTGTTCATGAAGGTTATTAGTTATGCAAAGTGGGCCTTTATGGATAGTTTTATGAAATAATTCCAATTAAAAAGAAGTGGGTAGATTGCCAGTGTCAGCTAATTAAATTATGATATGCTCCTGTCATTAACAAGGACTCTGACTGCAAAAAAAATAAGAAGATAAAAGCGGATTCTTGAAATACATTGATAGGGAGGGCATATTACTTTGTCCATTCTCACATAATTAAAGGAATAAAACAGCAGCTTCCCATTATGTATTTGAAATAGGAAAGTCTGTTATTACTTTCTTCTAGGGTACAATTAATCAATTTCAGCTGCAGTGTTTTAGATGTTATGGTGAAATGGAATTTCATTAAAAACTGTACTTTAATAATAATGGGTCCGTCATCCTGACAGTATTGCAAATATAAAAATGAGCTTCAAATACAAAAAATTCGTTCTTCATTGTTGGCCTGAGAAGAAATTGAACTGAGAAGAAGCAATATTAGAATTGTAAGTGTGGTTCTGTCTCAGAATTTTGCTGCAAATGAGGGAAGACATTTTAGTGTGCAGGCTTGCATTGAAGAGTGCCAAAGACGTGGCAGTGGCAGTATCTGAACCTTCAGTAATAGTTGGCAGATGTATCCATCACCTCTCGCCAGCTCTGTGGGGAGGCTGTTGATCCAGGTGAGGAGAGCCTTGCTGGGCTGCAGTGAGTAGCTTCCAAGTATAGTCAGGGAATGGAAAAGACAATCTCCAGCTTTTCTTCCAACTAAGGTTAATAAATCTTTACAGGAGCTTCTAGAAGCAGTTTGTTAACGATGCTGCTGCTCTGCGAGAAAGAAAATGCCTGATTGGAAAAATGCAAGGCTTTTGAGAAAGTTTGATTTCTGCATTAAATCAAATGTTCAATTTCTGGAACTGGTGTCTTCCTGTGGGGTTATGGAGTTGGACGTTCTTCCAGACATGTGGAAACATGGTGTTGACTTACCAGGGGGAGGATCCAGAAGCATTAAGTCTGGGAAAGGTCTCATGGGATGCTGTCCATAAATAGGCAAAATCACAAGTATTTGATATTACGATGATTCCCATGGAGATGCTTTGACTTTTTTTCTTTCGAAATGTATTATGGAGGGGAGTGACTTCGAGTCTCATTGTATGCCCCAGACTGCAGGGAAATTGTTTAGACTTACTAAGAAAGGTAACTATTTTAGAGCCTTTGGGGAAGAGGCTATTTTAGAGCCTATTTCACGCAGTAATACGTGGCTTACAAATAGCCCTTATCTTTTAAGCAGGTTCCAAGACCTTCTACATAATTAATGCTAATTTCATTAGTATTAAATGTGCTTTAATTGTATTTTCTTTAAAAAGTATGATGTAATCTAGGTTAGCTTTTCTGTCTGCTAACCCACTTTAGTGAGATTTTCTTTTCTTTGTGGTGGCATTATTTCTTACTTCGTGTGGATGTTATACAGTTTAAAAAGACTGGTCACACAGCTGTCATAACTTGCACAGAACTTCCTACCCTTGTGTTTATCTCCATGAAAAGCCACCATCGAAGCCCCCCTTTACTTTGTCTTCACTCTAAACATTCCTCATGATGTTCTGGCCAATTTGGGTTTGTAGATGTCTAGGAAAGAATATTATACTTACAAACTCCTTACCGAGAGTACAGGAGTGTCACCCAACCCCCATCAAGTGGTTTTAGTTACCCTTGGTCAACCATGGTCTGAAAATATTAAATAGAAATTTTCAGGGTGGCGCCTGTAGCTCAGTCGGTAAGGCGCCGGCCCCATATACTGAGGGTGACGGGTTCAAACCTGGCCCCGGCCAAACTGCAACAAAAAAATAGCCGGGCGTTGTGGCAGGCGCCTGTAGTCCCAGCTACTCGGGAGGCTGAGGCAGGAGAATTGCCTAAGCCCAGGAGTTGGAGGTTGCTGTGAGCTGTGTGAGGCCACGGCACTCTACCGAGGGCCATAAAGTGAAACTCTGTGTCTACAAAAAAAAAAAAAGAAATTTTCAGAAATAGACAATTCATAAATTTTCAATTTCACCCTGTTGTGAATGTCATGATGAAACCTTCTACCCTCCGAGATCGGAATCATCTCTTTATCTGCTGTATTCACACTGTAGATGCCACCCACCTGTTAGTCCATCTTTGCTTATCGAATTGGCTGTCACAGTATCACGGTGCTTCAGGTCAAGGAGCCCTTATTTGACTGAAGTTCTCAAAGTACATGGGTAATGATTCTGTCAATTTGGATATGTTGAAGTGAAGCTGTAGAGTGCTTCCTTCCTTAAGTGAAAAGGTGAAAGTTCTCAACAGGGAAAGAAGAAAAAATACTCATTTGCTGAGGTTGCAAAGCTGTGTACTTAGAGCGAATCTTCTATTGTGAAATTGTGAAACAGTGTATTGTGTTCTCCATTGTACTATTAGTTATTGCTAATCTCTGTGCCTATTTTTTTTTTTTTTTTTTTTTTTTGAGAAGGGGTTCTCACTCTGTTGCCCCACCTAGAGTGCAGTGTCATCATAGCTCACTGCAGCCTCAGATTCCCAGGATCAAATGATCCTGTTACCTTAAGTCTGAATAGCCGGCACTATGGGCACATAGGTAATTTTTCTCTTTTTCTGTAGAGACACGTCTTGGCTATGTTGCTCAGGTGGTCATGAACTCCTGACCTCGGATGATCTTTGTACTGCAGCCTCCCAAAGTGCTAGTATTACAGGTGTAAGTCACTGTGGCTGGCCTATGCTTAATTTATAAATTAAACTTTATCATACATGTGTATGTATAGGAAAAAGCATAGTGAATTAGGGTTCAGTACTATTTGTAATTTCAGGCATTCATTGCGGGCTTTTGGAGCTTATCCCCTACAGATAAAGGGGACTACTGTACCTAGAAAAAGGCATTACCTTCTGGAACTGAAGAAAAAGAATGTAGTGTATTGAGGTTTGAGGCTGGCAATGCCTGGTCATTTGCAACAACTGACTCCTGAGCCCTTCTTTTCATTTAAAGGTAATTTCTTAAAAGAGAGAGTAGGGAAAAAGGAAAACTTTGAAAAAGAGTGGACCTCAGCATTACTTTTCTTCTTTGCAGGAAACTTCATTTTGTTTAAAAATAAGTACTTCGTTGCTTCCAGCTGTAATAGGCCTCCACTGACATGTAGAACGTATCAACCAGAATTTAAACAAGAACTAGTACTGTATTCCAGGAGATCGATTTACTAAATATAAATTTTGGATGTTTTTACATTAGTTTATGAATTCTGTTTAACAAATCTGATTTTAAAAACGTACTTTCATTAGCATGTTAGTCATCTATTTTAAAATTCTGAGTACATTGAGGATGGCTATGATTGTGTGAAAGACTTGCCACAGTTTTAGCACACTGCATGTTTAATAAACATGAACTATTGTTGCTTTTGTTAGCTGCCACAACTGTGAAAGAAATGAGGACTGTAAAATTATGAAAGTGATTACAGAAATGTCCCACCTGATTAGGTTCTCTCTGATGTACAGCAAGCTTACAGGATGTCTCCGTGGCAAAAATGTACTAAAGAAATCAACATTCATTTGAATATCAGCATAAACAAGAAAAAATTTGAGAAATAATTGCTTTTGTTTTTTTATTAGGCTTTTTGTAGCTGAGGCCTATTGATTTGTCAAACATTGGTGCTATGGAGTTCAAGTCATGACAGCTCTTTTGCTGAGTTTCCAGTGTGCAGCGTGGATGCAGTGACAGCTGAGTACAGTAAGGGGTACTAGAAAGAGCCCAGATTTCCAAGCCAGATACTTTGGGGTTCAAGTCTGCTCCTTTATGTATTCATTAAATGTGACCCTGAGAGATTAAGTGTACTATGAACCTGAGAATTTTTCTGAATTTTCTTGAGAGTCACCAACTTCAAGAAAAGCTTAGCAGGTGATTGGATAGGCCACCTGAAGCCACCTCCCTGGGATTGCCCTGATAGTACCTTCCTTACATAAGGACCCAAGTTACATAAGATGGAAACTGTTGGTCTTATTGATGGTCCTGAATTAACAAGGTACTGTCCACCCTGCTAAGCCAGTCAATATTGATGTACATTTAAAAAATTTCCTTCCACGTGGAAGGAAAAGGTTTGATGTGTTAAAGTATAAGGGGAATAATGCACTGTGGAGCAGTGCATTCACTGAAGATGGCAGATACCTGAGGGATTAGTATTACCACTTCTCAGTTCTCTGTGGCACTACTTAGTACCGTTGACAGCAGCTAACGTTTTATTACATTGTCTGCTTATATTGTTTGTAATGAGCTTATATTGCTTGGTAGAAAATGTGCTAAGTCTTTTGTGTGGGTTATGGTCTTTCTTAGTCCTTCAGAGCAATCACACACGATCAATACCATTAATAATTTTCCAGATGAAGAAATTGAGGCTTAAAGAAAAGTTTTTGCCCCAGATGATGCATGTCCAAGGCAAGGGAGCTGGAATTTGAAGCTGAGTCTCCTGGTTCCCCATGTTTTACCAAGCATTTCAGCAAGAACCCGGCACTTGTAGCTCATGGGTCATTGCTGGCAAATCTTCTGATTTTGTGTGTACATGCGTTCTTTATTTATCCTTTCTAAAGAGATCTTGGCTTTGGATATTTTTCTTACTTAATTAAAGAATGATATGTTTTATTTATCTTCCATTTAACCGGTAAATAATGAAAGGGATATCAGGGCTTAACAAAAGGGATAACTACTTCATTAAAAAGTGAATACAGGGGCGGTGCCTGTGGCTCAGTCGGTGAGGCGCCAGCCCCATATTCCGAGGGTGGTGGGTTCAGTTCGGCCTGGCCAAAGTGCAACCAAAAAATAGCCGGGCGTTGTGGCGGGCGCCTGCAGTCCCAGCTACTCGGGAGGCTGAGGCAAGAGAATCGCTTAAGCCCAGGAGTTGGAGGTTGCTGTGAGCTGTGTGAGGCCATGGCACTCTACCGAGGGCCATAAAGTGAGACTCTGTCTCTACCAAAAAAAAAAAAAAGTGAATACAGGTAGTTGGATCAGTTACTCTTAACTTTGCTGCAAGATTCTGAGCTGACTTTCCTCTCAGTATGTACAGAAAAATTCTTTCCAACAGCATCTTGAACAAAACAGAATTGGAGAAATAAGCCTATTTTTAGGTCTTCTGTAATCCACTGTTGTTAACGCTTCAGATTTTCTATGTAATATCACCTCATTTAAAGAATTTTGCATTTAAGTGCATACACTGGTAATCATAAAGTCAGAATATATCATTTTTGTTTAACAAACATGTTTCAAACTCAGGTACTCAAATGTTTATGACACAATGTGATTATTTTGCTATGAACGGACAAGTGTAATTACTAGAAAGAGTGTTGTAGAACACCCCAAATTTCTTTTCTTAGAATATAGAAAATTGGCAACTACAAAAGGAAAGCATTTTAAAGACTCCTGAAAATAATCACTAAAGATTAGACAAAATAATTAGGAATGTTTAAGGTAGAGAGTGAGGTATACTAAGTTCTGATTTTCTTAGTGATCTTGAATCTTTTACATACTAAAATACATAGGTTAGCCTTCTATTTTCATTAAATGTTTTTGACTTCTTTTTTAGTTCTTTGGGAAAGACTCTTTATAAAACATAAGGTTAAAAGGTTAATTTTAGGTCCTGGGTTTATAAAATATTAAATTTTGCAAGGATACTTAATCAGATATTAATATAACATCCAGCCAGTCCCCTTGAACCTGCTGTGAGTTTTGCCATTACTCCTGATTAGAGGTTGTTGTTTTTGCTGCTCATGGATTATTTATGGAGAATCCCCTTAGGGTGTTGAGGCACTGTGAAGGAAGAAGATAAAACCTTTCCTTCTGAGTGGCTTAGGCCAGGGGTTGGTGGCTGCTGTGACTGTGAAGTCCGTCTCCCTTGGGTCCCCATTGTCTCAACTGTCCTGCAGCCCCATAAAGTCCTGGCTTGCTGGGAGCATCCCCAAAAGTGATTGATTTTTCCCCAGCAAACTGGATGGACCTGAACACTTAGAAAATATTTTTTCACATGACTTGTCCATAGAGAGTAATTCAAAGAAATTCAGGTACTATAGAAAGTATTTAAACTTGTTTTTTTTTTTTTTTTTACTAGATTTCCTTTTTTAAATAGTAGATAGCTCAATTAAGTCTCATTTATCTATTTTTGCTGTTGCTGTGATTAACAATGGAGTCTTCTTCATAAAATCTTTTCCTAAAGTTTTTCTCATGCTTTTCTTCTAGAGTTTTCATCATTTTCTTGTCTTAGATTTACTTCTATCCATCAACAGTTAATTTTTATAAGTAGTGAGAGGTGCTGGTCTAAAAAGCTTCTGTACAGCTAAAGACACAACAATTAAACCAAATAGACAACCTTCAAAATGGAAAAAGATACTTGCATGTTACAAATCTCACAAAGGGCTGACAACCAGAATCTACGAAGAACTCCAACTAATAAAGAAAAAAGAGCAAACAATCTCATTTATCATTGGGTAAGAGGCAAGAACAGAGACTTCTCTGAAGAAGACAAATAGCCTGCTGCAAACACATGAAAAAATGCTCATCTTTCCTAATCATCAGAGAAATTCAAATCAAAACCATCTTGAGTTCTCAGCTAACCCCAGAGAGAGAATGGCCCACATGACAAAACCTCAAAGCTGCAGATGTTGGTGTGGTTGTAGAGAGAAGGGAACAATTTGACATGTTGGTGGGATTACAAACTAGCACAGCCTTTTTGGAATGAAGTATGGAGAGTCCTCAGAGTTAAAAGTAGACCATCTGCCAGCCCCTGCAATACTAGGTATCTAACCAGAAGAAGAAAAAACATTTTACACTAGACATTTGCACTTGAATGTTTATCACAGCACAGTTCACAATTGTCAAGATGTGGAATCAACCCAAGTGCCCATCAACCCATGAATGGATTAATAAACTGTGTTATATGTATACTGTGAAGTACTATTCAGCCATAAAAAGATGGAAACTTTATATCTTTTATATTTACCTGGATGGATTTGGAGAGCATCCTCCTAAGTAAAGTATAAGAATAAAAAAGCAAGCATCCAGTGTGCTCAATAATTATATGAAACCAATAGAACAACTACACTCCCCCACGAAAGAAAACTCCAAAACCACCAACCTCTAGCTTAAGCCATTAGGGGAGGGGGGTTTTTAGCGTGCTACCTCCTAAGGGGCGCAGTGTAGGGGTATATGGCAGCCCTCCTGGGTGAAGGGCTAAACTACAATTTGTATTTTCATGCTAATAATGTAACCTAATCATTGTACCCTTACACTGTATCGATCTGAAATTAAAAAAAAAATTGATAGGAAGAGGTGAGCTGACTAAAACATTTGTGTTTAGTTTTGGTTTTATTTTTTTCAATTCCAGAAGCTGAATATCATAATATCATGAAAACAATTGTTTTAATACTAATTACTTCTTCTGTAAGTGATATATGAATCTGTGAAGAGAGTGTTGGGGGAAGAGGAAGGATAGGACAGGTGAGAACTGTGTACATTTGCGTCTTGGGTCATCTTCATAGAATGAAAATCACTACGACTCACATTGTTTTTGCTGAGCTGGATTTCATAATTGTGAGGGACTTTTTTTTTTAAATAAAGGTGTGGTATACGTTTTTAGAAGAAATAAGGGGAAAAGATGTATATGTACAATGGGAAATGGCATATGAAGTCCAATGACATTTCTAAAATTCAGGGTAATAATAAGCTGAGAGGAGTTTAGAGATCTGCTTGTTTTAAAATGTGTTGGTGAGTACCAAAGAGCTGTAATAGATTTATATACATAATTTAATGGAAATACATTCTTAATTGACCTTAAAATGGGGGGGAACAATCAACTAAACTTCCAACCCCGTGCTTCCAGCTAGGGACTTGGAGAGAAAAATGTACGTTATCTGTGCTTTCTTAGACAGAATTTCAGTTTTGCTCTGTGTCTTGGAGGAAAAATCAATTAGGATCTAAGGCTGTGGTTGCTGAAATGGGTTATTAGTTGTGGGCCATCTACTTTGACCATTTTTGAGCTGGACCACTATATTTAGGTTGTTATGGTATCCAAAGGGGAGAAAAACAACTGAAACTTTTGCAATTGGGATACCAAGTAATACTGTAAAAATCTTAATGACCTTTGAAAATTGCTACTTAACATATGACAGTAAAAATGCCACAGCAGGTAGGTAGAAAAGAAAATTGTTGTCTTTGATACTTTGGTATTTCTTTGGCAGATAATCATTTATCTTCTGACCAAAGATGCATATATGCACTTTGGGAAGAGATACTGAAAAGAAAGTCATATTAAGATTCAAGCATGTTAATTCCATGGACTGAGGGGAGGGGACATGAATAATGATTGGTAATAGGTGCAGCAGTTCTTTTTGGAGTGATATAATGTTTTGGAATTAGATAGTGGTGATGGTTGTATGATTTTGTAAATACACTAAAAATGACTCAATTGTAACTTCAAAAGGATTAATGTCATGGTATATAAGTTATATTTCAACTTTTAAAAGCTCATTCTAAAATTCCAGTGATCATGCGCGTATCATATGTTGGTCTTGTATAGTCAAAAAAAAAAAAAGTGACTTAGCTTGTATCTTGTACCTAATGTATTTTTATACTACTGTTTCTTATATTTTGCCTAATGCTCCCTGATTTATTTTCCTCAGTGACTTATTACATAGAGTTAAAACTTTCAGTGGCCTCTCATTGCTTTCAGGTAAGTTTGTGTGCATAATTGGGTAGGCAGTGTGCTGTACAGCTCTAAACGACATCTTTCCCACACTGCTTAATAGGATGGATTCAGGCACATTGCCTGGCATTTACGACTATTGGCATCTTAGTTTCAGCTACAGTTCAGCAACTTCATTCATTTATAGACTTACCTCTCTACTTATTTATTCATCTTTTGGTTTGTTCATTGGTTCCTCTGTTGGTTCATTCATTCCTTTACTCATTCCGTAAACTGTATTTGTTGGCTTACAGCTGCCCACCTGCCGGTATGTTCTCCCTGCTCGAGTTGCAGAGCTCTTGCTCTACATCCTCCCAACTCTCTTCTCATCTTCCTCCAACTCCTACATACTCTCAAGGCCCTGGTGACATCCTGCCGCCTCTCAGCAACTATTCATTGCAGAACCAGTATTTTCTTTTTGTAAGAAAGAAAATTCTGTAACAAAACAGTGTCTCAGAACAGGGATGAGAGCAATAGGAAGTTCTTATTTCCCACCTGTCTCTGAGCTCCTTCATGAGGCGTCTGAAGTGTGTGCCTTTCTCTCAGCTTGCAAATCTGAGCATGATCGATGTATGGTTTGGGAACTGATAACAGTAGCAAACTGAAACATAGAGAGTTACTCCTCACCTGGATACTTAGTTTTTATGCTGTTGCAGGACAGTAACTACAAATCAAGGCAAGGCTATATATTTATTAGAGTTGGTCTGAGAGTTTTATTCTGTCGAATGTGATATATGACTGTTAACTCCAGTATGTTAGCACTGTGTTAAAATGTTGGTTTAGGAAGATGTGCTACTCCTGACTTATCTGAAATGATCTCAGGACACAAGCAATAGAGAATTCTTCCTCATACAATTTTCTCATTTAGCATAAATGACCAAAGCATGATTTGGTGAAGCCTTAATCTGCATTGTGGCCTTTTAAAAACAGGAGAAAAAAACTTCAGAGTGGTAAAATGCCAGATTGGAGTTTGAACTAGATGACTCCTGGCAATTCCATCTGCCTATATAATCTATATGTTCTCAATTACTTAAAATTTCATTGTTCTTTGTACATGAAAATAACTTTAGGTGGCCGGAATTACTCTTACAATCTTGGCATTCTGGGAGGCTGAGGCCGGTGGATTGCTTAAGCTACAAATGCAAGACCAGCCTGAGCAAGAGCTGTCTCTACTAAAAAAATAGAAAAAAACTAGCCACGTATCATGGTGGGCACCTATAGTCCCAGCTACTTAGGAGGCTGAGGCAAGAGGACTGCTTGAGCCTAATAGACGGAGGTTGCTGTGAGCTATGATGATGCCATGGCACTTTGCTCAGGGTGGCAGCGTGAGACTCTCTCTCTCTCTCAAAAAAAAAAAAAAAAAAAAAAAACTTGATGTATATTTCTACTGTTCATGCATACATACATGTAATGGCAATTGCCAGATTCATTTTATTAATAAGCTTTAAAGTGATTGTTGTCACTATCATTTTTGCCTCTGCATCTTAAGCAAGATTATGTTCTTTCCCAATTACTTCTTTGTTGATTAGCAAGGACTGGTCATTGCTAATGAAGACTTGTCATCTCCCAGCTATGAGATTACTCAAAGAATGTTGCTAGTTCCCTAAGATGGCTTATTTATGACCCTTTCATTTTAGAGCATACCTAAACTATGTGCATTGGGATAGCTTCCAGAAGTGTAAACTACAGGATTTACTTAGGTCATACGGGATTAATTAGTGAAAACTTTTTTTTTTTTTTTTTTTTGAGACAGAGTCTCTTACTTTGTTGCCCTCGGTAGAGCGCTGTGGTGTCACAGCTCACAGCAACCTCAAACTCTTAGGCTTAAGCGATTCTCTTGCCTCAGCCTCCCAAGAGGCTGGGATTAGAAAAATTTTTTGAATTACCTGTGTGAGTAAATACTATGTCTGATGCTAGATGTGGAAGAATGAATGAGATCAAAGGTTCTTATTCTAAGTAGGAGGTGACTATTAAAAAACATTTGAAATGACAAGCTTCCAGGTAAACAAATCATTGTAGTTTTTCAACATATCATAACAGAAGGTGGAGCTACTTTTTGAATTTTTCTGAGCATGTTAGAGTTTTAAATAACAACAGTAATTTTCTTGATATAAAATACTGATGTAGTTCTCAATTAGAGAAATTATTTTGTGGTTTCTAGCTCTTACTGTCTATTTCAACACTAACCCAGGGACCAAGCAGCAGCCCCTCTAGCATATGGGCTAATTTTGTTTTGTGGTTTGACTGTGAATATTTTCTAGTGAATACAATTTTTAGGTTGGTATAATGTGTAAATAAACCTCCTTTAAGAGAAGCTATTATTTAGCTCTTGAGTAGAAATTTAAAATGAATCATTAAAAGGGAATGGGGGAAGAAAGAAAATGTGGTTAACCAATTTCAAGGGCATATGGGCGTAGAAGAAAATGGAGGGGTTGTAGGCTCTTAGGTCTTCTGTTCAGAGACACTTACGTTTAAATAATGTAGTGGTCGTTTGGGAATAAGCCAAGTTGTACACAGATTCTTTTGAAAAATTGTTAAAAGCTAAGCACATGTACATATCTGAACAAAATTTGCAAATTATTTCAAAGAGTTCTTGGATCCTGAAGCACATCAGTGGACCTATTTAGGGCACATAAATAGTATGTGTTAATTTATGTTATTAAAATTATAATTAGGGTGGCGCCTGTGGCTCGGTGAGTAGGGTGCCGGGGCCCCATATACCGAGGGTGGCGGGTTCAAATCCAGCCCCGACCAAACTGCAACAAAAAAACAGCCGGGCGTTGTGGCGGGCGCCTGTAGTCCCAGCTGCTTGGGAGGCTGAGGCAAGAGAATCACGCAAGCCCAAGAGCTGGAGGTTGCTGTGAGCCGTGTGACGCTACGGCACTCTACCGAGGGCAGTAAAGTGAGACTCTGTCTCTACAAAAAAAAAAAAATTATAATTAAATTTTATGTATGACACTTTACGTTATGTAGACTATTTTATAAATTGTCTAAGTAATCCGTCCAGCTGGGCTGAATATGAAGATGTTTATTGCCTTATATAAATATCCTTGTTTTAAATTATGTCTTAATGGAGTTTATGTTGGAATATGCTTCTGCCGTATTATTTCTAATAGAATATTTTCAAATAAAGGCTGTTCCTTCTGAAATATTAGCTGTATGCCATTTCTAGAAGAAATGGTAGGAAAATAAAAATACTTTGCTTAATTTACAGCAGGTGACAGAATGAGCTGACAGGCTTATGAAAGCAGGAGCAGTGGTTTGTAAAGGAAAACTAAAATACATTTTCATCTGAAGTCTCACCCGTCCTTTCCCTAGGGCTATCTTTGCCTCTACATGGAAATAGGTTCTTCTCGTCCAAATGTAATGGATTTTTAATTAGTTGATCATAACAAGAATATGTTCCTTTTGAAGTGTTTCTATCCTTATGGTTTAACAAAAAATGAAAACTTAGGGTGCAGTTTTAATTATATTAGTCATAGCTACACCAGTGTCAATTGCTAGTTGAGCTGTGGCCGTTATTAAATAGTGAAGTGTTTTCAAGCACTACTTTGATAGCAGTTGAGTTCACTGCTTGTGCTGGTGTGCCCTCACTCATTCTCCTCTGTTTTTAAAAAAAGTATATTCATGACAGAGCAGATTTAAATTTCCTTAAGAGGATATTTTTTCCTGAAGCTCTTCAATAAAGCTACACTCCTGCTTCCATGAGTATCAGCTAATTGTGATGACAGGAATCGAGAATCATGGCTTTAGGCTTGGAGCATGTAGCTCAGCCATGAGGGTGCCAGCCACATATACCAAGGCTGGCGGGATTGAACCCAGCGCAGGGCCTGCCCAACAGCAATGACAACCTCAACAACAAAAAAATACCTGGGCACTGTGTTGTTGGGTGCCCGTAGTCCCACCTACTTGGGAGGCTGAGGCAAGAGAATTGCTTAAGCCCAAGAGTTTAAGGTTGCTGTGATCTGTGACATCATGGCACTCCACTGAGGGTGACAGAGTGAAACTGTCAACAACAAAAGAATCATGGCTTTAGGTGAGTTGATCTGTTCACACACACCCCCAAAAAAACACACACACACATACTACATTGAAAACTGCTGAAGGAACAACGAGCTATTATCATTAGATAGTAAGCTTAGTGGCACTTAGGCCTTTTGAAAGCGTTCATTTAGTTACTCTTTCAGCTTCTCCATTTAGTAAAGCAAGGAGATGGGCTGTGGGAGACATTCTGATCCTTTCCTAACTTGGTGAGAACTAGACCAATGAACATTTCCAGTAAATCTAGGTACCTAAGAGTGGATACTCATGAAACTCTCTATGTATTTTGATTTTCCCTCAGTCGTGCCATGTAAGTTGATTTAGTGACATACTTTAGAAAAGTCTTCGCTACCTTAAATGTGCAGTTGTTGACACTATTGAGTTTTCAGTCTTTTTATACTGTCTCACTCGTCAGTTATGTGGTCTGGAACTGTTTTCTCCTAGTCTATAGTTTGTCTTTTCATCTTCTTAACAAGTCTTCAGAACAAAGTTTGTAGTTTTGATGAAGGCCAATGTGGCAGTATTTCCTTTATGGAATGTGATTTTGGTGTTGGATGTATGAGCTCTTGGTCTAGTTCTGCATCCCAAAGAGTATTCTCATTATTTCTGACTCTATTCTGTTCCACTGATGTGTGTGTTTACCCATTGGCCAATACTACAGTCTTAGCCAAGTATCATGAAACTTTTCCTCTGTTTTCTTCTAAGACTTTTATAGTTTTAGGTGTTGGATCCATTTTGAGATAATTTTTGTGTTAACTCAAATAATAGTAGTATAAGGGTCCAACTTCATTCTTTTGCATATGGATGTCCAGTTTTTCCTATGTCATTTGTTAAAAACCCTGTTCTTTCCTTGTTGAATGATCTTAGCACTTTGTTGAAAATTGTTTTACCATATATGCAAGATTTATTTGTGGACTCTGTTCTATTTAATATCTGTTTTTACAAAATGCCACACTGTTTCAATTACTATAGCTTTGTAATAAGTTTTGAAATCAGGGAGTGTAAGAACAATATTCTTTTCAAAATTGCTTTGGCTGCTTTGGGGACTTTGAGATTTCATATGTATTTTAGAATACATTTTTCTATATCAAAAATGCTATTGTGCTTTTCATAGGAATTTCATTAAATCTATAGATCAGTTTGGTGATCTTAGCAATATTGAATTTTCTCTTCCATGTACATGGGATGTCTTTCCATACCTAATTAATTTTCAAAAAACATAAATTCAGGACCTGAAATTTAATTCTGATGAATGTAGTCTTGTCTGTTTATAGTTCTATCTTCTAATCTGTTTGGAAAATATTTTTTAAATACATAAATTCTATATATTTATCATTTTCCCATTGTTATGTCATCTCATATTTTCTATGATCCCAGACAAGTTGTTGAGAGGCATATTTAATAGAATTGTCCCAATTTTAGGACTTAATAACAGCTCCTCAGAGATGGTGCTAAAAATTGAATTCAGATATTCATCTGTCAAACTACACTCTTTGGGTACCATGCAAATCTATCTGATTTCATTTCCCTGTGGGTCTTCATCTTACTCAGAAGGACATCAAAATTTGTTTAAGTATCTCAAGAATGGAAGAAAAAGTATACAATGTCTCAGTACTATCATGAAACCAATATATGATCACCCACACTTTTATATGAAAAATAAAACACAATTATAGTCCAGGATGAAGGAGGGAAGAGGAGGGGAGACAGTGAGTGGTGGGAGGGTAATCGGTGGGGTCTCACCTATGGTGTATATTGCAAGGGGACATGTCAAATCTATTAAGAGTAGAGTACAAATGTCGTAACACAATCGAGTTGAAGACTATGTTAACCAGTTTGATGTAAGCATTCCAAATTGTATACAAAATCAGCACATTGTACCCCATAATGCATTCATGTATACAGTTAGGATTTAATAAAAAAAATTTGAAAATTCTTAGACACCATAGCTACCTTATGACCGTCAGCCTTATAACCACATAACAAGGGAAATGATTTTAGTTTCTTATAAAGTATTTTAATGAAATCATTCTGTCTTCAATTAAATGGTCATTATATGTGTTTTTCATGTTTTAATCACCGTACTAATGGAGAATTTTGTCAGACTTAATCATTATTCTTGTATAAATCATAAAATTGTAGTTCAAATTTAGTATGATCATGGGGCACCATACACTTTTTAGGAAATAATTTCTATAGTCAAGAAGGGAATATTTTAGTAGATAGAAAACAATTAGTAAGAATCCAGCTCAAATTTATGTTCTGTATCTCAAAGTACCTAGCACAGTATTGGGATTACATCGCACATCCCAAGTCATGATTGATTGTGAAATAACTGAAGTATAAATTTTTTCACTGTCATTATCGTGGTAGAACAAACATGGTCAGCCTTGTGATACGTGATATACCCAGGGTGGTGATACAGGAAAGTATGTGTTCAAAGTCCTGTCTTTGACTCAGAGCTTCACCTTTCCCTCCTTCTTACTGATTGAGGGTTCACATTGATTGATTTCTTTTATTCATCAAACATTTACTGAATAACCATCATGTACATAGTATATAATTAGGTAATTCTGATAATACGGAGTTAATAAACAAGACAGGATCTTTGATCTCATAATAGACCAAAAGAGGGCAATGCAGGCAACCCCCTATAATGCTAATTGTGACAATCATTCTAAAGACAAAACCTGTGTGTGCTGATAATGCAAAGGAAGAAATAAATAAAACCATGAGAATTAGAAACGTCTTCATGAGAAAAGTAATTTAAAACTAGCCTGTGCAGAGCAAGGCTAGTTTTAAATTTCAGTGGCAAATGGAGGGGCAGAGGAAGCTGCATGAATAAATCTTGTGGAAAGGGCTCAGTCTGCTCTTAGTCTTTGGAGCAAAAGGTTTGTTGAGCTTTGTTGTGGTATAGAGGACTGGGGACATTAAGATGCGGTTTGATTGTGGTATTTCTTGAATGCCCTACTGTGAAGTTTGGACTTTATTCTATAGTAAATAGGGAGCTGTTTAAAATTTCCAAGCAGGGGAATAAAATGATTATGATGATTTAGAAACATAATTCTGTTAATAGTATGAAAGACAGATTGGAGATCAAATGACTGGAGGGAAGGAACCCAACTATCAAGCCAGTGCAATTGTTCAAGGAGGAGAAATGGAAATGCAAAATTGATCTCTTACAAAAGGTCAGAACTATCTGAAGTTGTAGTGAGTGGCATGTAAATATGCTTTTAATTCAAACAGCATTTTCTTCTTGTGATAAAGATTAAAATTCTCTGTTACACAGGAGAAGAAAAATTGGATTTTTCAAAACAAAAATGTACCATGTTTACTTATGTCTAGCCTTTTTAATCAACATAGGTTGTAATTTTTTCTGAGTGATGCAGTTTTTCATTTTACAAGGGCATTCATGTAAGTATCAGCACGTGTTAGCACGAATGGTTTTCTTATGGGAGATAGTTACTGTTACCTGGTTTCTAATTTAAAATTTTTGCTTTGGGGAGGGTACACAATGGGTATAGTACTTGTGAGGAGGGGCTCCATTGACAGAATGTTTATAACATTGAAAACAAGGAGGCCCAACAACTTCATGGAAGGTCAGACATTAGGTCAGCCTAGTATTTTTGGTGGTAATTTTCTCTGTATATTAAGTGTTAAAGATTTAATCCCAAATTGTAGCCTCTCAGTGAAGAGCTCCATCTGTTAATGATTGTAATGAATTCTGTAGTAACAGAAAAGTTGAACAACTTACGTTACTCTGCTGATGACTTGCTGTGGCTCTCTGGCCTTATGTTTACCCACCTTACATCAGTCTGTTCACCCACCTTACATGAGTCTACCTTCTGTTTTGTCTACCCCATTAGTCTGGGCAACCCAGGGATAGCCTGAAGCACTTTTTTGCGCTTACGTTGCCTGGCAGAGTGTCTGACTTCAATAGGTGATCAGTACCTGTTGGGAAATTGGCTCTGCTCAGACTTTACCTTATCTGTGGACAGCCTCTTTGGATTTTATGCCATCTCCTCGGTTCTATTCACAGACTTTTGGGCAGTGATGCACTTAATGCCACCTTAAAAAATCCACTCATAGTAATGTACGCAGCTATGATTTAACAATAAAAAAATAAAAATAAAATAAATCCACTCAATAGTATTACAGACTTACTGCTGGAAGGAACTGTTTTAAAAACCACTTTGTCTAACTCCATATTTAATAGATGAGGAAAGAAAACCAGAGAGGTTAAGGGACTTCCTCTAAGTCAGGAGCCAGTTAGTGATAATACCAAGACTAGAATACATGAAGTGGTAATTTCCAAAAGAATTATTCATCCCTTAATAAAACTAGCTGCTGCCCCGTAGTCCCCGCTGGTCAGAAGGCTCATGTGGGAGGATGACGTGAGATCAGGAGTTTTGGGCTTTTGTGGGCTGTGCTAATTGCGTGTTTGGCATCAATATGGTGACCTTCTGGAAGTGTTGGACCTCTATGTTGTCTGAGGAGGGTTGAACTGGCCCAGGTTGCGAAGAGAGTAGGTCAAAACTCTAGGCTGATCAGTATTGGGATCACACCTGTAAAAAGCCACCACACTTCAGCCTGGACAACATAGTGAGATTTCATCTCTTTAAAAAAAAAAAAAAAAAAAAAAAAACCAGTTACTTTCACAATGATAGTGACAGAATAATTATTCAACAAATTTTACTAGTTATGCAAAAAAGCACAATAGTAAACATAGGTGTGGTATGTACAAAGGCCAGTACAAACTTACTGTGAAAGGTATATTAAATGGAGAGATTTAAAAATAAAATTATTTATAGGGAAGGCACAGATTGACCTGTAGGAAGAAAGGCTAGTGGCGTAGATGGTACACTAGTCCCATCCTTTGGTGTTGGGGCTCCTATTACTTTCAGGGTCACTATATAAAATTTCACATTTTTACATAAAAAGGAAAATTCAGCAGGCATGCGTTCCTTCATAATGGTTCAATTGGGCCATTTGCACTTAGTATACTACCTTATGTTAAATCATACAAACATGTAATACAATTTTAATAGCTTCAATTTTATTAGGAACAAAAACATAAAGATCCAAGGACTGCCACCTTTAGGCAGGGTATAATTTTACAATGCAGAATACTTTAAGCTATTTTATTAGATGGATCGTCTGTTTAGATCATCAGCTACCTGCATCATGAAGTTCTCTTTCATTTTGAAATTTTAATATATCCAGCTGTAATTATCTGACAAGTATGCTGGTACTTACTATTTTCAGATTTCCGTGGCTTTAAACTCCATAGTTGACTGACATTGTTCAGTTTTCAGTGGGAGAACAGAATAAGAAAGGAGAAGAATTCATTGTGTAGGGCACTTTCTTATCTGCCCATATTCCTTAACTGCATTTCATTGGGCATTACAGAGATAGTGTTTTGTGGAAATCGTAGTGAAACTGAAAAACTCAAACTATGATTTCTCTTGACAGAAACTTGCTGTGAAGAAATTCCATGATGATCCATAGTTTTAAAATTGAGCTTTTTTGGGAGCTGTGAGGTTTTCCTGAAGTTAATAATTGCTATTCCTTTCCTTGTGCCTTTGAGCACAGATATGAAAATAGTCCTGGAGAGCGTGGTGTCCTTGGTTGGAAGGTCAGCTGAGTTTGGCTGGTCACCATCCATAACTGCCATTGTGCATGTGGTTACTGAGCTCCAGCTACGTCATGAAGTTGGACTTAACGGAGTAACTAAGAGTTAAATGAAACATGGCCTTTACTTAAGTATGCGATTTGCTCTTTAATGAGTTGGTGCATTTTTGAAAATTACTTGGCAGCTGGGGATATTTCATTAACATGTAATAGGATTAATATTTAGTGAATCATTTTTGAAATACATGGCAGATGTTTAGAGCCTTAGCAATTTGTCATGGAGCAGCAGTGAGTGGTTTTCAGAAAACTCTTACCACCTAATGAATATACCTTCACAAGGTTGGGTGGATCTGTGTATGTGAGATAAACTTGTACATATTCTTTTTCTTTCTTTTTAGAGACAGGGTCTTGCTTTGTCACCCAGGTGTCATGGAGGGTGTGATCACAGCTAATTGCAGGCTCAGGCCCATAGGCTTAAGCAATCCTGCCTCCTCAGGCTCTCGGGGTTACAGTCACGGAGCCCCTGCACCAGGTCTGTGTTCTGATAATTGTGTTTACTTGATTCAGAATATTGGAAATTCTTTTCTTCCTTCCTGTAGTACCTTTTCTTTCCTCCCTTCATTCTACAAAGTATATTTGTTTTTGAAATATTGAGAGGATAGAAGGGTTTTTCTTCCCTTTTAAAATGAGACTATTTTTGAATACCTCTTTCATTGGAGGTAGTGCATGTGATGAAAAGGATATAGATGTTGTATCAATTGGAGTTTCATTCTGAACATGGAAATTTGTAATTGTCTTGCAATATTTTATTTGATTCAAATTGTTTAGTAATATCTTTTCCATGTTATGATTCCATCATAGATAGTGTTTTCAGAAGCTATTGTTAACATTGTTTCCTTTATCCCATAATGACATCATTAATTACTCATTTTAGATGCAGTTTCTAAAACATGTTCTTCCTATTTCCTACAGTAGTCATTTTAAAGTTACTGCCCTACAAGACAAGTCTTGTATCCTTTCATTAAAAGGGTATGATATGAATTGCTATCAAGTTTAGGACATGAAAGAAAAATAACTGTTATTTGTCTGGTAATATACTGAAAATTAAATATCTAGACAGAGAGGCCAAAGTAATCTATATAAAAAATATACAACAAAATTACTGGTGTTTTGGCATGTGTCTCTAGTCCCAGATACTTTGGAGACTGAGGCAGGAGGATCCCTTGAACCCAGGAGTTTGATGTTGCAGTGAGCCATGATGATGCCACTGCACTCTAGCCCGCAACACAGTGAGACTGTCTCCAAAAAAAAGAAAGCCAGGCCTGGTGGTTCTGTCCTGTAATCCTAGCCTTCTGGGAGGCCAAGACAGGGGATTGCTTGAGCTCATGAGTGCCATGAGTGCCAGACCAGTCTGAGCAAGAGTGAGAAAAAAGAAAACTGTTTTGGCAGGCATCTGTAGTCCGAGTTACTAGGGAGGCTGAGGCAAGAGGATTGCTTTAGCCCAAGAGATTGAGATTGCTGTGAGCTATGATGATGCCATGGCAGTCTACCCAGGGTGAGAGAGTAAGACTCTGTCTCAAAGAAAAAGAAAGAAAAAGGGCAATAAAAAAGCACTTCATGTCTCAATTCAACCTCTGGTCATTTTGATAAGTTTTGGGCTCTTTGATTTTTGAAAGGCTACAATTAAAATTAATCAGAAAAGCACTTTCTGAGGCTAAATGAGGGGATTTAAAATTTCATAGTAATGCTGGACAGTAGCATTAAAAAAAAAAAAACCTTAACAGAAAACATGAGAGAGAAACAACAGTTAACTGTGCTCCAACTCTGTAAGACAATGAATAGCTTCCAAAAGAGTCTTTGTTGCTGCACATTGAGTAGGTGGCTCTTTACAACATACAGAACAAGAAGAATCGTGTATTAGAATAATATCTTAGTAAATCATTACTTTTGTATTTAGTATTATATTTAAAGAGTAGTACGTAATAGGGGCTGGAGATTACCCACATATGTTCTGTCTTAAAAGCTGTACTCATATTTTCTAATTATTATTAGAATGTAGCCTCTCAAAGCAGAAACTACGTCTTCCTCATTCTTGTATCCCAACTGTAACACTGTGCAGTAAACATGAAAGAAAGCCACCCTTCATTTAGTAGTTTTCAGTCAACGCAGAGTAAATATTTATCGAGCAGATGTTGTAAGCCAGGCTCAGAGCGCAGAGGTGGGGGTGCCAACTTGTATAATATGTGGTCCCTGCCCTTGTGGATCACACAATCTAGCAGGAGAGACAGGTGTGTAAATAACCCCAGTATGTTATTCACTTGTACGTACAGAGTGTTCTGGAGGCACATGGGAGGGACAGGTTGGAGATGATGATTTCATAGAATAAATCACATTAAAGCATGACTGACTTGGGATCCATTATTTATAAATAAAAATATTGCCCATCCAGCCAATATGAGCCTGGCCCTCCCCAAGTGCTAAGGTTATAGAGATGAACATGACATACTCTGTGAACTCAGGAATTCCCCGACACATACGCACATGATTCAGAGCCCAGCAAGCAGAGCTGAGATTGGAATGCTGGGGAGGCTGAGGAGCCTCCCAGGGCCGGGGAAGACGGGCCAGCAAAGACCTTACAGGAAGTGACCCTTGAATTTAAGAAGGGGGATTAGGAATTTAGTAGATCAGTAGTATGTGGTTTGGGGTCTGGTTCCAGGCAGGGAGGGGAACCTGATCTATGAAAATTTGGGGCATGCTGCCCCCAAATAGGGCACCTTGGCATTTGAGCCAACAGCAGAAGCAGGAAGATCACTCTCATCTTCCTTTCACCCTTCTCCCCTACGCAAGTTGTAAATCCTTCATTCTAGTAGTACCCTCCCTGTCCATTGGGTACCATTCTAGTGGTACCCTTCCTCTACCTGGAGGAAGAGGACATCCTTACCCTCAAAGGCCTATATCAAGGAGACTCTGAACAAACAGACCTTGCTAAGTTCCCCCCAATTTATCACCAATAGACCATACCTTCTTTGTCTGATTATATTTCACCAAAACTATCCACTGTATATCAAACCTAAGCATAAAATACATGGGGTGAAATGTGAAACTTAGTAAATGTGGAATGTAAATGTCTTAGCACAATAACTAAGAAAATGCCAGGAAGGCTATGTTAACCAGTGTGATGAAAATGTGTCAAACGGTCTATGAAACTAGTGTATGGTGCCCCATGATCACATTAATGTTCACAGCTATGATTTAATAAAATAAAAAATAAAAAAAAATACATGGGGTTCTCTGCTTTGGGCTTTCATTTTTGAAGGTTCTTATGTAAAAATTATTAATAAATTTGGATGCTTTTGTTAATGTATCTTTTATCAGGATCTCAGCCATGAACCTCATGATGGGTGAGAAGAGAAATATTTTCCCCCCAATATAGAGAATAGTGTTCTTAGGAAAAATAGTATAGTATGTGGCAAGAAACGAAACTGGAAGGGCAGCAGGGCTTGGAACTTTTTTTTTTTTTTTTTTTTTTTTTTTTTTTTTTGAGACAGTGTCATTTTGCTGCCCTCAGTAGAATGCTGTGGTGTCACAGCTCTCAGCAACCTCAAACTCTTGGGCTTAAGCGTTTCTCTTGCCTCAGCCTCCCAAGTCGCTGGGACTACAGGCACCCACCACAATACCTGCTATTGTTTGTTAGAGATGGGGTCTCTCTCTTGCTTAGGCTGGTCTTGAACCCACGAGCTCAGGTAGTCCACCCGCCTCGGCCTCCCAGAGTGCTAGAATCACAGGCATGAGCCACCGCTCCTGGCCTTGGAACTTCTGATGGGTGATGGAGAGTTGTCCAAAAGTGAGTGTATTTAGCTGCAAGAAAGAGAGACCTAACTACAGTGGCATAAACATAGTAGTTTGTATTCTCATAGAAGAAGTATTCTAGGGCTGGAATAGCACCTTTAAGAAGTCCTCAGAAGTCCAGGCAATGTCTGTCTTTTGGCTGTGCTGTACCTGACTTTCCTCTTCAAGGTCCTGTGTGGTTCAAGGTGGCTGCTGTTGTACTAGCCATTAATTCTGCACTGAAGAAGAAAGCAGGAAATCCGAAGAACCAAAAGGGTGTGGGCCTCATGCCTTTTATGTGAATTTCTCTGAAGATTCATACAATACTTATATTTAGCACACAATAAAAAAAAGGAAAAGGAAAGAACAGAGCGAATCTCTTACTAAGAAAGAAGGGAGACTGGGTGTTTGAGAGGAACTAGTATTTCCTATCACCTGGAGGAGTGTCATGAGGTTTGGATTCATAAAGATTTCCCTGGCAGCAGATGGAGGATTTGTTGGAAGGGGTGTGATACCAGCACAGAATTAATAAAAGTAGCAGGTACTTCCCTTCACTACCGTTCTCGAGTGGGCACATGTGACAGTTCCAGCTTGACTTCTGGGGGTCACTGGGCGGCAGGTGCCCCATATTCCACGTGATGCCTGCACATGCACCTTCCAGAAGGGATTTCATGTAGGCTAAGGACCTTCAGTGTGTGGGATGAGGAATGAAGTCGGCTTGTATCTGTTGTGGTTTCATGTTTTGATAGACTCTCTACTTGCAAAGATCTCATCGTCTGCTTTTAAAATATTTCCTATCCTTTGGCCTTCAAGGTAGCATTTATGATTTCTGCTTCTGACTTTTTTTTTTTTTGTCTATCATTTGAGTTTGGGGAAAAAAAACTAGAAGGCAGATTTGGGTTCAGCTTCTGCTCTTTCGCTTAAATTTCTCCTCTACTGCATGTATGTATTTCAAATAAGTATTTGTGAAATTTTGTAGCACTTCAGGTTTACATGCTTGGTTGCAGAGAATATATAGGCATTTTAGGAATTATATATTGTTCTTGTACTCCTTTCCTTTAAAAGGTTGTCAGAATTACAATTCTTGGTTCTGGAAACCTAAACCATTTGTACTACTTGTGATAATAGTCAGATAAATGTATCTGTAACCATATTGTAAATAGAAGCTTATACATAGCAGAAAAGAAATACTGTCAGAGAAAGAATATATACGTTGAACCCAGTGCAAAGAAATGTTTTTTCTATAGTTTTTCAAGAATGAAAGAACCCAGTTTTTAATGTAGTAATGTTTTCAGTATAAGAGGTTCTTGAAGGTGCTGGCTGAATGCATGCCAGAATGGATTTCGAAGTTTGGTTGCAGCCATCGTTGTTGTTTGGCGGGCTTGGGCTGGATTTGAACCTGCCAGCTCAGGTGTATGTGGCTGGCGCCTTAGCCACTTGAGCCACAGGCGCTGAGCCGGATTTCAAAGTTTGAGAGTGTGTGCATGCATGTGTACACGTGTACGTATGTGCTGGGGAAAGAGTCTTGTCATCACTGGATTTGTGTGACCTGACACATGCGTAAGATTTCAGGATGTACATGAAGCAATTTCTGCTATAAAATGAAAATATGGGGTCCCAGAAGTCACCTCCTAAGTTGCCAATCTGTAGCAAAAAAGGGAATTTGTAGCTAAATGTACCTTTATTTACAAAATACTTATAAAATTTTACAAAAAGGTGGCCACACATAGAGAATATTTTGTAAATATTTAGTAAACTTTTCTATTTTCCCTATGTATGGCAACTTTAGAGACTCCTATACCTCAAAAAAAAAAAAAAAAAAAGAAAAGACATCAAGTCTCTATGCCAGTCTGGACTTTGTATTCTGGTAAACCTGGTTTACAGCTCTTTGACAGCTGGGTAGCCTGCTTGCTGTGTACTGTTTAAGCAGATGGGGGCAGCAGAGAAGCCAGTCAGAAAGCCAGCAGCCTAGCTTTCACCCTTATAATACAAGATGTTGTGCATATAAAAGGAAATGAAATTTGAAATTAATATCTTTTATTTATTAAAACCTACAAATGATTAGAAGACATTTTAAAATAATATGATTAAATTTCTACTTGCTGGTCTTAGCTCAGTTATACAGGAGTTGCATGGTGGATATAATATTTGCAGGTTTTATTCTAAGATCTGACCAGCAAATCTAGAGTAGATTACTTACAATGCAGTGCAGCTTTCAGTGGGGTTTATTTTCCAAGAGGCACTGTGCGTGTTTATAGAAAAGCAGATGCTCCAGCGGGTTTTGGGAGTTTATTCTTATGTTTAACTGGAGCTAGGGTTTCTAAGGAAAACTATTCCATTTCTTGTTAAAAACTGAGGGAGGTTTATGCCTTCTGACTAAATTTTAGTTTTGAAGTCAGTGGTCTAATTTTTTATTTTATTTTTTAAATACTGCATTTGAAAAAATTTTCTTACTTGTTCAAAGGAATAAGGTCTAAGCTGACTGGTTTCATGCTCTTGACTTGAAAATACGGTTCCTAATTAATTGAAGATGTGTTTCTGTAAAGGATGACTTAAATGTATTGATGGGCACGGCTAACCAGTTGTATTTACTACTCATGAAAACTATTTTCTTTCTCTTTAATATTTTATATTTATTTTTCTATGGTTAAGAACAGTAAGATAGCATAGTTAAGGGCTTCTCTCTGGAAGCCAATCTTTTTGTATTTTGATGTATTCTGTCTTCAAGATAAAAAACAATGATTACTGGTGCCTCTTCATTGCTTGATAAGTGAAGAAATCATAAAGTTATGTGGGGTCGTCTTCTGTTGGAGAACCAATGAATATAAAGCTGCAGTTCTGTTTAATCTAAATGCATTATGTGCATTTTATATTGTGGTAAATTTAATCTATTGATATAGCCCTATTTTATAAGATATGCTGTTAAATAAACATAAGATTTACAAAGTGAGAAGTGTTGGTTACACTCTGATGGTAAGGCTATGTAGCGTGGTGTGTTTATGTATGTGTTTACAATCTCAGCATGACTGAGATGCAGGATCACAGTTCATTCTTACTGGAAGCCATTAGTGGCTCATCTAATCCGTCTCTTCCTGATCCTAGGACGTACTCTCTCCTTGGATGGTAGGCGTTACTTGATAAGTGCTAATCGTGCAAAAATAAGAGGTATGATTTCTTTAAGAAAGAGTTGAGGTTTTTTCTTCAAGAAAACAGATAAGTTTCTAAAACCTCTTTCTAAAAGATTCAAGTATGAGATTGTAAGTTGTGCTTGGTCAAAGTCTGAGTGCCAGTTGTGACCATACAATTGCTGAAGATACAGGATAAGTGGGAAGCAGATATTCTTGCTCTTAAGAAGCTCACTTTCTATGGAAGGAAATAAGATTGCGTACATACAAAATTATAATACAATGTGAAAAACTGTGGCCTTCATATTTAAGTACTTTGAAAAGCCAAAGACATTCTCTTTAACTCCTTGTACCATTTTAACAAAATGCGAGCAGCACCATACTGGTACTTTCTTGTCCTTCAGATTTGTTGGTGAAAGTAAAATTCTCTATTTTATCTGTTAGCAAGCTATCTAAGAGCAAAAAATACATTTTAAACATTTTTTCCTACCAAGACTAACTTGATATCCATATGACACTTTCTGTTAATTTATCTACCTTGTAGCCACCTAACTAGAATTTTCTGTTTCTGTATTTTTTCAGATTGCTGATGGGTTTTGTTTAAGTGAAAAGCAGTTCTTGATCCTTAAAATATGTATTCTCCTTGGCAGCTGTTCTAGTGGAAAAAATAAGATTGTCTCTCTTTATTAAGTTGATTCTATTTTTTATAAACCAACTCTAAAAAGTTCAATCTTCATTAATATTTTTACCTATGTCTCAAGAAGCTGAATTATTTCTGCAAAAATATACTGATGAAGCTTTGCTATTCTATTAGGTCATTAGATCTGAAATGCTCAATTTCAAATCAAAAGTTCAGGTTTTTTTATAGCTCAAACAAGAAGCAGTATAATTAATAGAAGTATGCACCTAAACTATAGACATGGTTTTACCATCTCAGTGATAGCTTGTTCATGCCAGCAGTGAAAAGCTTGGAGAGTAAGTAGCCGTGAATTCACGAAAGGCATTTTCCACAGCTTGTTGAGAATTGAACATTTAGAAGTGGTCCAAAGTGTGGAAAAGGTGGTAGTTAGTTGGTTCAAGGTCTGATGAATAAAGTGTATAAAGAGAGTTTCCAAGTTCAGCTTTTGTAGTTTGAGCAGTGTTGTTTGTGCAACAGGATTGTCTTGCAACAGGACTGGCCTGTCTCCATTGACCAATCTCAGCTGCTTCCTCAGAAGCATCCTCATCATTTTATCCAACTGGTGGCAGTAGACAGCCCCTGTATTCAGTTGACCAGGTTTTGTGAAGCTGTTGTGGATAATACCAGATGCTGGACCACCAGACACTATTAGCTTTACTTTTCTTTCATTTTTTGGGGGTGGGTGGGGTGGGGAACAGAGTCTCACTCTGTTGTCTAGGCTAGAGTACTCTGGTGTCAACCTAGCACACAGCAACCTCAAACTCCTAGGTTCACGTGGTCCTCCCATGTCATACTCCCAAGTAGCTGAGGCTACAAGGGTCCACCACAATTTTTTTTTTTTTTTTAAGTAGAGAATGGGGTCTCACTCTTGCTCAGGCTAGTCTCAAACTTCTGAGCTCAAGTGATCCTCCTGCCCCAGCCTCTCAGAGTGCTACGATTACAGGATGAGCCACTGTACCTGGCTACCATTAGCTTTCATTGATGAATATTTGGTTTTGGACTGTGTTTCGGCACCACTTCGTTATCCAACCATTGTGCCAAACGCTTGTCATTGTCAAAAAGAATCCGTTTGTCATCACATGTGACAATATGGTGTAGATATGGTTGGCCTTTCTAGAAATGGTTGGCCTTTGTGTTGTGGCAGCAAAGAAAGGCAAGTTCCCAGACGATTTCTCTTCTGACACGTGTTTAATTCATTTAACACCAATCTATCTGGTTTTTTCACCTTGCCAATTTGTTTCAAATGGTCCAATATTATTGGAATGGTAATGTCAAACCTGCCAGGTCACATGTAGGTTGAGATGGCTTTGCTTCCGCCACAGCTTTTAGCTGTTCTTTATCTACCTTGGTTTCAGGTTGCCCACGTGGCTCATTTTCAAAATTAAAATAGCCAGAAAGGAATTTCTTAAACCATTGACGCACTATGCATTCATTAGCCACATCCTTCCCAAACACTTTGATGTTTCAAGCAGTCTGTGTGGCATTGGTTCCACAACTGAACTCATACTCAAAAATAACACGAATTTTTGACTTTCCATGGTTTCACAAAAATTGTTTTAAAATTTTTTTGCAAAATAATTATAAGCCAAAACATGCATTTTAAAGATGGAGGATGTCACAATTTTAAAAGGCCAAAGCAAAATGTCAGAGACATCAACTGTCAAACTACTTAGTACTTAAGGAAATCAGATATTTCACACTTAATCACCTAAGATAATATTAAATGAAACAGCTTCTTTTCCACGTGTGTGCGTGTGTTTCTTTCTTTCTTTCTCTTTTTTGCTTTGTTTTGGTTTTTTTTGAGACAAGCTCTTAATCTGTTGCCCAGGCTAGTGTGCACTAGTGTTTTCATAGCTCACTGCAACCTCAAACTCCTGGATTTTGAGCTACCCTCCCACCTAAACCTTCCACATAGGTGAGAGTATAGGCATATGCCACCATGCCTAACTAATTTTTTAATATTGGGGGCTAGAGATGGGCTCTCACTATTGCCCAGGCTGATCTAGAACTTCTGGCTTCAAGTGATCTTCCTTCCTCAGCCTCCCAAAGTGCTAGGATTACAGGTGTTAGCTACTGCACCCAGCCATTTCCCAACTAATTTTTAAAAGTACAGTAGTATACTCTATTTTTTACATTCTTTGTCTTTTGATGACAAAACACGTTATCACTTCTTTAAGCTTGAGTTTCCAAAATACATATAACTCACACCATGAATTTTTTAGTAGCCTTGTCTTTTATCTTACATGAAAGAAAAACTGGGTTTATTTACCTCTGATCCCTTTTCTGTTAGTGATTTATGTGTATCATCAGTGGGCTTCTCTTAAGACGTTCTTATTAGCTAATTTAGGAGAATTTAGTAAATAATAGATTTGGAGGAAAGCAAATAATCCAAATACAATAATTATAGAACTAAAATTTTAACACAGATTTATAAGAATACTTGACCACTTTAAAAATTCTTCCAAAATTAACAAATGCTGAATTTATCCCCAACAGTCAGTGGAAATCCTAGGGAAAACAGCTCAAATTTTGTCAGGTTCAAGAAAATGGGCTTAACCTCTCTTTCTATCTGGTAATTTATCTTAGTTTTTGGTCATAAGTACAGATACGAAGTTAGTTATAACATTAAGATAGCTTTAATCTCCAATCATTCTATGAATTAAACATTCTAAGACTGAGAGTGCTGCTTTGAAGGGTAGAGTGTGGCCTGTTATTTGCTTGCTACCCTTGCTAGCTTGCTGGCATTTGAAAAGCCTTTACAGTGACCTTCACAATTCACGTGTGTAGGGAGTCCCACTCTAGCCAGGGTAAACACCTCGCATGGAAAAAAATAGAATCCTTTCCAACATTAAGGATTGGTTAATACAAGTAATATCCCCACAAAATGAACTTCTGTGCAGCTTGTGAAGTTCTTTCATAAGGAAGGTCTTACCTTAGCTGTAGACTGAGCAGACCTCTTGCTGACTCTGTTGTTCATGCCACATGGCAAAGTAGTCTGGGAGAAGCACTGTCATTGGTCCACTCTGGATATGGCTGTGATTATGGTGTTGCATAAACTAGCAGAATGCTGTGGGACGCAGAGATGCTGTGTCCACCATTTTGGTGAATGTTGGCTACTAGGAGGTGTCTTTACCAAGAGGAGCCCCGAAGGAAGAGCTATTCTGTTGAGTCATGAACTGTGTGGAGATATTACCACATGAGTGAAACCAGTCCTCCCAAGGCTGAATAGCTTATAAAGTAGAAAACAGTCCCCAAGTGGACTTCATGTTGAGCAGAGATATCCAGAGGAAGAGTGTTCAGGCAAAGCAAAGGATTCTTCAGGCTGCCCTGAAATCTGTTACTGCAGGTGTCTTTTGTTAGTACAGCAAACACTGCTAGCTCAGAGTAGCTTTTTTCAGCCACACTGTCCCATGTGAGTAGCCCTTGAGATAATTTCTTCCTGGATCAAATTAAGAAGGCATTAAATTTAGTAGACCTTAAGTTAGGGTAACATGGGTAGTATCGGTTGCTACCATGGGATCCTTGGAGAGCATCAGTGGTGAAAGCTCCTGAATTCTCTTTTGAAAAACAGCACGTTAGTTGTCTCTTTGGGGGATGAAGTTTCCTAATGAGCTATGAAGGAGGGTAGGGAAGCACAGGGTGTGTTTTTGTCCTGTGAGTACCGTGCTATAGTGAGGTATTATCAGTGGGTCAGTGTCTTTGGATAAGGTTTAGTCATCATTTCTGATGTAGTTTACATTTGCATCTCTTTGTGCAAGGATTTGGTGATTTATTCATGGACACGGAAAGAGGAAATGTCACAGTTGAGTAGTAAGAAATCTGTTTATCAAAAAATCTTGTATGCGTACTCTTTCTAAGAGTATAACAGTATTTTTTTCCTTTATCACGCCCATCATAATTTTATCTTTGTAACATGGTACAGTCCTAGCCTAACAAGCAATCATTTCCTTTATTAGGCTTGCTTTTAGAATGGATTAGTAATTAGTTCATGAGATTTTTATCAGATATATTCTTTGTGCTATACATTGTGCTAGGTTGTGGGAGATGATTAAGAAATTGTTCCTTGACTCAGGGCGTTCACAGACTAGGAAGAAAAAAGACAAACTTATGCCAGTGCACTGAGTGCATTTTCATGACATATGCAGAAGGCATAAGGCCTGGGGCACAGATAAAACCCTGCCTAGACGCCAAGAAGACCACAGAAGACAGTACATTTGAAGAAGGGGAAAGAGGAAGGGGAAAGGGCCTTAATAAGAAGGAACAGGTTGTGTAAAATACTGGCGGCCTGACGGAGGATAGTTAAATCCATTAACCCTGAGTTTAGCGTGGCTGTCTTTGTCTTCGCTTTATTTCCCCCACACAACCTAGTATTTGCTGGCTGGGCTGAGCTGGGCTGGGCTGCACTGAGTAGTTTGAACTTCATCCTGTACTCAACAGGAACTGCTAGAGAAGTTTTTTTTTTTTTTTTTTTTTAAGAAGGGGAGGGAAATCAGATTCATTTTTGAGAAGAAATATTTCAGTTAACTAAGTAATAAGTAGAATGGTGAGGACACTAGTTGGGAAGAATTTATAATAGAAGATGTATTTTAGGAAGCAGGCAGTGATTGTGGTATCAGAATTTGTGTGATTATTTCAGGGGTAGGTCTGGAAATCTAAGGATTTTAGAAGAGAATGATCTTGAGAAACTGGGTGGATGTTGATAGCATTAGTTATTGGAGGGCACAGTTTCTTTGCTGAGATTGTAAGCAGGATTACTTTGTAAGGCACATGTATGTCTAGCATAACTTATGCCCCTCTGTGGAATAGCTCTCATGCCTTTCTGTTATAATTGCTGGGTACTTCTCTGGACTATATAAATTCTTTGAGATAAGAGACAAGTTTTGCTAGTTCTTCTTTTTCCACAGCACTCGGCACAGTGCTTGGTATATAGGAGTATGTGGTAAATATTGGGGCATTAGAGTGGATGTATCACCCATTTACATCAAGAATTGTTGCGAATTTTTCCTTTGCTCAAGAGAACTTTTGTTTCTTGTCACTAACAAGGTTTAGCTCTGAAAGTCAGTTGTAATTTTCATTTTATGGTCAAGTTTCTTTGGACTTCCCGTTTTCCAGAAACTACCCAGGCCTAAAGATGGCTGTTTCCTTAGTAACAACTCAACCAGGTTTTTATTGTTTAGAGATTACGTGACGAAGTATGTATAAAAGTACTTATTTTTTTCTTCTTTACTTTTGGCTATTTGAACTATGGCTGTGTGATACTCTAAATAGTAATGCCTTTTTGAATGTATTTGGAGTTTTTGGTTTAAAAATACTCTGGTATTTCTTGTCTTAAGTTAAATATAATTGCCATAAGGCGTTCCCATGTCATCGTCACAGCTGGAGGTCTGTGGCTTTTGTAGATGGCGTTTGGAAGAATGGTTAGTTTGCCAAAGCATTAGCAATCTTTTGTATTGCTTCCATCTGCTTCTTGTCCAAAGAGACAAGTGTTGGGATTTTATTTATTCAACAGACTTTGTTTGAATTAGCTAATTTCCCCATTGTTTGGAATTACTAAAGGAAGACACGAACATTTATTTTAAGGATGTACTCTGCTCTATTCATTTCTTGTTCCAGTGGGAGAGCAAACACTTCTGTAGCCACTGAGTACCTGATAGTCTGTCATGAAGCTATGAAAAGACCCTCTTTATGAATTTACCTGTTTTAGTGTTAAGGCCACATATGTAAAGAGCATTCTGCAGTGAAATATGTTGGCTTCGTTGTTCTCTAAAAGAGGGAAAATAGATATATTTACATTTCAAAAGACTTTTTTCCATTGAGAGCTTATTGTGTGTCCAACTCTTGCATTTATTTCGCGGCCACATGGACCCTACTTCAGAGCTATTGTTATCTTCACTTTCCCATTGAGAACCATGTTTCAGAGCTCTTGAAGAATCTGTAAATCCTCTTCCTTAGCAGTTAATATCAGAGCTTATTTCAAACCCAGGTTTCTCACCTAAGCCATAAGCTTCATAACCTCCACTTCCTCCATGGCTCCCCTTAGGGCAAAAGCCTTCCAGGTACTGGTAAAACTGATGAAAACAGAGGGTAAAAGACCTGACCACACTTGGACGGGGTGGCTGTTGTGCAGTGAAAACCACCAGGGGTGGGGTGGATTTCAATCCTTTAGTAACTGTGGAAAATATAAGTGAATTATGGCACCTCAGTATATTAGGACTTATTATTGGAGGAAGTTAATGGTTTTTTCTGTTCTCGCCGTCAGCATGATGTATGTAACCACTGATTAGCTGACTCACTTGGCACAGTTGGCAAACACAGGAGCAATCAGTTTTACTTGCTTTGCTGTTTAAAAAGCTTGATAATTTTGTACTCTGAATTTACCCATTTTACAATGAGAACTCAGTTTCAGGCATAAGTATATTAATCCAAAGCATAGCGATTTCACCTTCAGTAGATTTAATTCCTGGCTTCAGCTTTGGACTGCAGTAATCTTAAATGAGGTATTTTGTTGCTCACTTACAGCCTGAATGATTTTATCTGCTATTGTGGTCTTTTAAGGGGGATTCTCCTGTTGAAAAGGATGTCTGCAATATAATGGATGGCAAAAGGTATCGGGAGTATTTTATGTGCTTAAACCCATCTGAAGTTTATTAATTTTCCAGATATGGGTTAACATGGTTCCATGAATAGGCACAAGGCCTAGAGAGCAGGATTAGGAAGGTTTCCAGGGGCCCTGAACTCATGTCAAGCTAAACTGGCATGCTAGGCAGCTAAGCCAACTGAACAGGGAGAAGACTTCAAGAGCGCTTTATCTCACTGCATAATGCTTGTAAATTTTATTCAATTAATTTACAGCTGCGGGGCTCATGAGGCTGAAATCAAAGTTTTGTAAAGTTTCGATAAGGAGGCAGCCAAATAAGTTTGATTAGCAGTGCATGTTTTGGAAATGAGTTGGCAGTAATGCAAAAATGAAGGTTTCAGTTTCAGGAAGCATGTTGGCATCATGATACCCATTTGTTTAAGCGGGGAAGGCCCATTTCTTTCCTCCTGTTATTTCAGGCATTTCTCTCCCCCATTTCTTCTCCAAGCTAAGCTCTAACACTGAAATAAGCACCTTTTATAGTCAGGTCTCATCAACCCAGTGTTCTTAGAAAGCCTACGTCTGTGTTGTACTTTCTTCACCTTCGCAACATGCTCTTTAATCCTCCTTTTAAGCTGTGTGCACTTTAGTAAGATGTTTATGTCCCTTTACTTGGAGTTCAGGTCTGTCTGTCGTGGCTGAAGGGCCACAGGGGGAGCAGCGCAGATTTTCACATAATATTAAATAGGATGGAATCTTTAAAATAATATTACTGGTAATTTTTAGTGTTTTCTGGTGAAAAGCACCATTACCTTAAACCTCAATAGGAAAATTTCATGTGACTAAACAGGATTTAGTAGTGACCAAGATTCTTTGCTTAACCAGACTTTAATTAAGCTCCTAAACTCCGTCCCCATCTGTGTGTATTCCTTTTTAGAATTCATTTTAGCAAGAACCTGCTAAGTCATGTTAGTTAGACTCCCTGTCCTTCATACCTGATCACCCTCACCCTCATGGGGTTCCTCATCCTCCACCCCCCCCCCAAGGTGATGGCTGATGACCTTGGCATCTTCAGTAAGAATATCACCTTCCTCCTGATATTTTCTCCTCGTTATTTTCCATTTACTGATGACCACCCTACTTTTTGGCTATGCGTTTCCACTTGCCTATTCTATTTGGAATTGAGCCCTTTTCTGCAACAAGACCTCTTTTCCCTTATTGCAATAGTCCTGAATAATATCTCTTTATTGCTTTACTATCCAGCACTGATTTTTCTTTGACAGTAGCCTATTTAAACAGTCGCATTGGAGAGGAAAGAGGAACTCAAAGATTGGGGAGGGGCACAGAGGTGTTTTCAACTTTGTCAATGTTTTGAGTCATTGGAAGACAAGGTCTCAAGAGAACATGGAAGGTAAAGATGAAGATACTGGCTGTGGTACTCAGGAGCTTCTTCTCTTTGCTGATGCTTCTTAAACTGTCTTGGGTGAAAGATCCTATTGCATCACGACTGGCCTGCAGTTGTTGTCCCATGTGCCACTTACACATGAGCTCTATGAGACCAAACCAGCCAGTACCTTCTTCAGTGAGGCAAGCTGCTGGTGAGCATTTGTCTCAGCCATGTTATGCTGCTATGAAAGATTCTAGATAGTTCTAATTTTAGTTTTCATCTCACAGTGGATCCATAATAGTAGCATACCTAAGTAACTCTATTCTAGTCTTTGTATGGCAGAAATGTTTTGTAACAAATATTTAAATAATTTTGGGCATATATATTTTCAAAGTATTTCAGGTTAACTTACATAATTCTATAATATTTGTCCCCCAAAGTGGCTAATTCTTTCATTTCACAAATTTGTCTTGGTCTCTGAGCTGTTTTAGGTGCTACCGAAAATTCAGTGACATGACTTGTTCCTGCCTTTGAGGGTTTGTGATGCAATGGAGGTATTTTAATTCAACAAGCATTTTTTTGAGCACTTGTTTTGCTTCAAGCTTTATCTTAAGCAATAAATATGCAAAGATGTGTAATTAATAATCTTTCCTTTCAAGGAGTTTTCATTATATAGTAGAGATATATCTAATAATTAGTGTGCCAATACCAGGTGTATAAAGTAAATGTTATTAAAACCCTGAAAAGTCACTCTTTGTAATTGGACAGGTGAATAGTTTTACAGAACAGAAGCTCATCTGAACTGGGTCTTCTTGAAGGACAAGTGGAGATATTTCTTTTTTTTTTTTTTTTTTATTGTTGGGGATTCATTGAGGGTACAATAAGCCAGGTTACACTGATTGCAATTGTTAGGTAAAGTCCCTGTTGCAATCATGTCTTGCCAAGTGGGGATATTTCAAATTGACAGGTCAAAGAGACAGCATAACCAAAATTGGAGAGATGTTGTTTGGCATAGCTTGATAAGAAGTGATTGGCAGATTGATGTGATTCTAGAATGCATAAGGGGAGGTAAGATTAGTAAGGTAAGATGGGACAAAGCAGTATTTCAGACTAAGAAGTTTGAACTTTGTCTTATTCACATGAGAAGATTTTAAAATAGGGTCAGTTTTGGTTAGAGCTCAGGCAGTGTAAAGATTGGATTATTGGCTGGAAGTATAAAGAGTGGTGGCTCATGCTTGTACTCTCAGCATTTTGGGAAGCTGGGATGAGAGGATCGCTTGATCCCAGGAGTTTGAGACCAACCTGGGCGGCATAGCACAGATCTTGTCTATACAAAAAGATAAACAATATAAAGCTAGCCAGTCTGGTGATGCTGTGTGTAGTCCCAGCTACTCAGGAGGCTGAGGCAGGAGGATCTATCGAGCCCAGGAGTTTGAGGTTGCTGTGGGTGATGAAGATACCACTGCACTCTAGCCTGGACAGCAGAGTGAGATTCTGTAACAAAATAAATAAATAAATAGGCAGATTATTAAGGGGAGAGACTAGAGGAGGAAAGATTAGTTAGGGGGTTGTTAAAATAATCCAAATGAGACATGATAAAGACCTGACCTACTACAGTACTGGCTCTGAGAATTAGAGGAGGCCCTAAATCTAAGCATTATTTCTGAAACAAAAGTGAAGAAGTGAGATTTGGGAAGAGAGGAGGGCCAGGTGTGTAGCACTTTGGGAAGCCAAGAGGGGTGGACTGCTTGAGCTCAGGAGTTCAAGACCGGCCTCAGCAAAGACCCCGTCACTACTGAAAATAGAAAAAATTAGCTGAGTGTGGTGGCTCAGGCCTGTAGCTTTGTGTGCTTGGGAGGCTGCAGCAACAGGATTGCTTGAGCCCAGGAATTTAAGGTTGCTGTGAGCTATGAAGCCACAGCCCCTTAGCCTGGGGCAACAGAGTGAGACTCTATCTCAAAAAAAGAAGGGCCAGGTGAGTATCTGGAGCTTTTTTACAGGACAATAGAAATCAGAGAGAAAAAGACATGTTTCCTGTGGATGAAGATACAGATAATTTTTACAGTCAAGTGGAGAGAGGATAGAAGGATTATTTTCAGTGGTCTGATATTCTCAAAATAATTGACATTATTTCAGGACTATGAGAAGCACTATAAGAATTAAAATTAAGGATAAAGGAAAAAATATGAATTTACTTTGGGGAATGTAATGGGGCTTTCTTTATTATTAAGAAAGAATAAAAAAGCTACCATCTTTGACTTAAGTTTTTTTAGACCTTTAGCTCTCACTGTTGAACTCCATGTATTCATTCTTCCTTCAATATTTATCAAAGGCTTACCTTGTGAGAATCTTTGGATTATGAACTAGAGATATTCATATAAGACCCAAATCCTGCCCTCAAGGAGCTCATGTGCTAAATATGGGGGGCAGACAATTGGACAGGGTAGGTAGGCTCACGTGACCCATAGCAAGGTAAGGTAATGTCGCTACAAGTGTGGAGCCATGAAAGTCATCCAGGAAGAATGGTGTTAGGGAAGGAATACGTGCGGGTGGATGGCAAGAAGTAACAGGGACCTTCTAAGAAGGGTGTCGTCTATAGGAGGGGGAGAGAGGCTGGGGCCGGATTCTCAAAGGCTGGTACTATATTACATACACAAATTTGTGGTTGAATAAGAAAGAGAGGAAGAGCATCAAAGGGTTTCATTGGAGTAATTAACCAGCCAAACTTAGATACAGTCAGGTTATTCTCCATTGTTTGGAGAAAGGAGTTTAAAATTTGTAGAATCAAAGAGACCACCATCTGGGAGGCAAGCATTAACTTTTAGGTGAGAGATGATTGGGATCTGAACTAGATGAGAAATAGCAGAACAGACGAAGGAGTTAATGGTTAGAAGGTTAAACTGGTAGGATGTGGAGACACATTCAGGTCAGAAACAGACGCAAGGAGTTCAAGGTGACACGGGGTCTAGCTTAAGCTACTTAAATGGTGAACCACTGCTAACAGCTGTGCATGTTGGGGAAAAAGATCCTGAGTTTGGCTTTAGGCACTGTATGAGATGCCTGGAGATGTCTAGCAGGCAGTTAAATATTCCAGTGCAAAAATCCATGGAGAAGTTAAGGACAGAGAGAACTTTGGGAACAGATCATTAAAATAGGTAATGGAGGTGGATAATGGATTCAGATAATGGAGGCGGTTACATAGGCTGGGGTAAGAGAATTTTTTTTTATTTCAAATTAATATGAATGAACAAATTTTTAGCTTATGTTGCTCTCACTTCCAAGGTAAAGTTCAAATTGTTACACGTTGTTGAACTCTTCATGGGGGGGGGGAGGGCATGCCGAACACCCGCACTTTGCGCACAATCCTGCCAATCTTCCTCCTCTTTCCCCTCCCCCTTGCTAGACTATATTTATATTTTATCATTCATGTGGGCATGTAATTGTTTATATATTTGTTTCATGTTAGTACTTGAGTATATTGGATATGTACTTTTGTTTCCATTCTTGAGGTACTTTACTAGGAAGAATGTGTTTCAGCTCCATCCAGGTAAACAGAAAAGATTAAAGTCTCCGTCTTTTCTTATGACTGAATAGTGCTCCATGGTGCACATGTGCCACAGGTTGTTAATCCCTTCCTCAGTTGATGGGTACTTGGTTTGCTCCCAAGACTTGGCAATCATGAATCGCTGCAGTAAAAGATCTGGTGCAAATGTCTTGGTGGTAAAATGATTTTTGTTCTTCCAACTAAGAGAATTTTAAACAACTGCATCCTGTTTAATTCCTCTGTTAAATTTTACAAACAACCATGAAAGATAGGAAGTAGGGATGCTATCAGAGTTCAAAAGATAACAATTTATGTGTAACAGGCTGATGTCTGTCTTCTGCCTACCTACCAAGAAGAATGCTAAGGCACTATAGAAAAAGGGAGAAACTTTTCTTTCTTTGAACCGTTGAGTCGAAGAAATTAAAGTTTTTTAAAAAGCAAACATGAGGTAACTTGAACAAGAACTTAGCTGCATATTAACATAATTTACACGGCATAAAATACTTTTTTTTTTTTTTTTTTTTTTTTTTTTTTGAGACAGCGTTTGGCTCTGTTGTCCAGACTGGAGTACAGTAGCACAGTCATAGCTCACTGTAACTTCCGGTTCCTCCCTCAGCCTCTCAAGTAGCTACAGGCACAACCGCTACACCTGGCTTTACTTTTTTGTAGAGATAGGGTCTTTGCTGTATTGCCCAGGCTGGTCTCGAATTCCTGGCATCAAGCAGTCCTCTGGCCTCCCAAAGTGCTGGGATTACAGGAGTGAGCCGCTAGCAGATGGGGATTGGCATAGACTGAAGGAGCACCCACGTTGTACCGGACACTGTGCTGGAAGGAGAAAGGGATAAATGAGCAGAGTCTGGAAGCATGTTAAGAGTTTTCAAAGGATAATGCCCTGTCTTCACTAATCCATTGATATGAATGTGATAGTTATATTTATTTGTGTTTGTTGACTATAGCCCTTAACTGGAAGGTAAAGTCAGACTGGCAATTATTTTTGTTTCACTGTCAAAGATTATATTTGGCTGCCTCTCGTTGGAACTATAATTCTAAGCAGAACCACCTCTAGCACTCGTAAAATTATTGATAGAACTTCACATATTACAATTTTCTTAATTTGTAAAAAAAAAATATCAAAATATGTATTACTAGTGATATATTCATTGAAATAAGTTTTAACATTTTACCTAGTTTCTGGAAGAGACTGGTATTTGATTCCTTAGCCTAATAACAGTGATTTGTAACATAATTTATATGGTAGATTTTGTTAATCTTGTTTTATTTATTTTTATCTTCAGTACCTGTTTTCTTCCATGATAATGTCTTACAAGACTGCATAAAAAAAAGTTGCATGGAGAATAGAATATTTGTGGGAGCTTTGTATAACTTGTATGCAAAGGAGGTATTGAGTTTGTTGTGGATCTTCCTAGGGGGATTCACATTCACTTTTTCGGGGCATCACTATCCTGGGATACTCAGGAATCCAAGAAATTAAAGTTCAAAGAGAAATGATGTGGCAGAGCTGACCTGTTCACAACCCAGTCGGTGGATGTCCTCTGTCTTGTAAGGGTAAGGACTACCTTAAACTTTGAACTTGGTCCCTGGTCTTTTGAGCTGAGGCTTGTATAACCCTGACAACCAGCAAGCTGTTGGAGAGATGGGGAAGCAAAGGTTGTAGATGGATTTGTGGAAACAGTTTGAGTATTAGTATGGGGCTGACATAGGCCAGTGCCTGTTGATATGGACATGCCCAGTAGAGAAGTCCATAGACCCTTGAATGGGGACATCTAGCTCCTGACTCTGGCAGGAAGCGGCAGCCCACAGCTGACATCTGGGTTCTGATTTCTGCAGCACCTACCTGTCTTTTCCATGTAAATGAACTCTCTCGTAATCAACATTTCTATATAATCCATGTACAAAAGACTTAATAAAAAAAACATGTTTCTACACTATCTACTGGGAGTCTATGAATAGGTTAGACTAATCTGAATATTAACCCCTGTAACACAATTAGGAAGGGTAAATGTGTTAGGTAAATGTAACCTAGTGTATTTGAAAAAAATGAGTAGAATTTATTATTTTAATCACCCACTCCAGTTTTTATTTTCTCTTGGCATGGAGAATTGAAAGCTGCTTATCTGTGCTGTACTGTTCATAAATACTTGTCATTGTACTGTTAATAGTTAATGATTTAATCAGAAAGGGCTGGCTTTGGATTTCTGATGAGGCAGTGAGAATTGGCATTTAACAAGTTAATTGGAATTGGAAAGAGCTATTAAAAGGCCATGAGAAGGTCTTTCATGAAACCGTTGAATATGCTTCAGTCTGAAGATCTTATTAAATTATGCTAAGGGTGTTTTTTCCTTTCACTTTAAATCACCCTTTAGGATCATCTAATCAGCTTACTGAATGTTGCTGCAGATGAAATTCCTATTAACATCATAATGTTGGAATTTTCATTTTTTTCTCTCCAATTGTTGGTGAATCAGTATTTAGTAGAAAGTAGTTTTTTGTAGTCCCACTGGTTCTAAACCAGAATCTGTTTAAAATTTTCTTTACATCTTTTTGAGTTTAAAACTTTATTTTCTGGATATTGGTGATGCCTCTTAGTATTCCATTTCAGTAATTGTTCCCTTGCCTGGTGAAGGCATGGTTCTATTTTGTATGGACACAGAGCCTTGCTGTATTCATTGTATCACATGGAAATCAGTGCATTGCCATGAAGAATCAGATGGGTAACAAACTTGTTGAATTCTGCTGTCCCTTTGCTGTGGCTCAAAGGAGTGAGGCGCTGGCCCAATTTACCAGAGGTGGCAGGTTCAAACCCAGCCCTGGCCAAAAAAACTGCAAAAAAAAAAAAAAAAATTTAAAAACTTAGAAAAATGTTTATTTCACAACCAACTATGAAACAGTAATTGTTTCACAATAAATATCAAATTGAATATTAATCTGAGGAAGTAACTCGCCTATTAGGCCCAATGCAAACTCTTCGGCTATTGACATTTGTTATCAACTCACAAGTCTGATAAAACAGAATACAGCTATGTGTGAGTTAAGAATTGTAGGTATAGCTTTATTTAAAGATCGAGGCTGGTTAGAAGAGATTAGATGAACAAAGAATAGGGAGAAAGAAAATTAAAACATTTTGTTTCTTTAACGACCAGAAATTCTACTTTTCTTCAGAGATAGCTTGAAAATTGTTTGACAAACAGCATTTTAATTATTGTTAAAACATCTTTGCAATAGCTTAACATGTGTTTATATGTCAAGCTCAAAGGATTAAAAATGTGTGTGTATGTATATATACATACACATAGCTATATATACCTATATTTATATAATTTGTTTTTAAAAAGCATAATATGCTCATAATTTAAATACTATAATAGGACAAAGAAAGCTGACTGTTTAAAGAAATACAATGTCACATTGTAAGTGATGAACATAATTTATTCATGTAAAATTCAGAACAATGTAGATAAGTCACTCAACATACAAAATTGTCTTGCATTTTGTCATTTAATCATACATTCATTTTGAAGTGAAATAAAACATAGGGAAATTTCAAAGGAAATTTTTATATAAGAATAATATGTCCTAATTTATTAGCTTTGAATATTTAAATATTCAAATAGTGGCCTTTTTTAAAATGTGCAAAATATAAAATATATGTTGGTGCTTTTGACCATTAGTAGGTTTTTGAGCATGTAGGATACCTGGAAAGTCAAGTTATTCCTGCAGCGCTATTGACTTAGGACTTTCTCAGGTTGACAGTGAATGTTTGAAATGTACATATTGGCATTCAAGAGAGGGATGAATGTGAAGGTCACTAGTTTTAGAACTAATCCTGTCATTTTCCTCCCTCTTGATTTATATTTGTGCACTGAATTATAGTGTCTTTCTGGTGCCTGGATAGATACGGTTTACCCCCAATTGATTATTAATTTTTTAGGGCATATATTTATATTTTGTTCATCTTCCTGATGGAAACAAAATACAAAAATATGTCTAATGGTAATTTTTAAATAAGTAGTAGACACAGAACGGAAAAACAAAACAGCAACAAAAAAGAAACTCTACAAGGAAACTGTAAGGATAGTGGAAGGCCAGCTGCGGTTGGTCAGGCCTGTAATCCTAGCACTTTGGGAGGAAGGCAAGATTATCTCCTGAGGGCCAGGAGTTTGAGATCTGCCTGACAACACAGCAAGACCCTGACTCTACAAAGTGTTAAAAAATTAGCCAGGCATGGTGGCACACACTTGTAGTCCCAGGTACGTGCCAACAGGCGTCTATAAAATGTAATAGAAACTAAACTTCTGATGCCACCTAAGTTTAATCACAGAAGCATACTTCAGAAGGAAATAAATGTGTGAGGAAAAAATGAACTGGTTTTAGGGTCATTACTAAGGATGGTCAATGCAGGTGATAAGCAGTGTGACTTAGGTCTGGGACTTGAGGTATTTTTCTGTATCATAGCGATATGATAGGTCAGAAGGTGATGGTCAAGTGGGATTTGAACATGAAACGGGAGGTGTTGTGTACCGAGAGAGTAGGCAGTACTTACCATGGCCCTCCTAGGGGGAATATTGATTGGAAACTGGGGTCGGATATGCATGGGGGTGTTGGAGTTAAAGATTTGAACAAGGAAATGATAGGTTTTAATATGTCTGTTTGAGAGCTCTAGAATACTACAGAGCTGTTGCCTTTCCAGTTAACACATTTGTACCAGAATGTTTATTGCAGCCCAATTCATAATTGCTAAGTTATGGAAGAAGCCCAAGTGCCCATCAACACACGAATGGATTAATAAACTGTAGTATATGTACACCGTGGAATATTATGCAGCCTTAAAGAAAGATGGAGACTTTACCTCTTTCATGTTTACATGGATGGAGCTGGAACATATTCTTCTTAGCAAAGTATCTCAAGAATGGAAGAAAAAGTATCCAATGTACTCAGCCCTACTATGAAACTAATTTTTGGCTTTCATATGAAAGCTATAACCCAATTATAGCCCAAGAATACGGGGAAAAGGGATAGGAAGGGGAGGGGAGGGGGAGGATGGGTGAAGGGAGGGTAATTGGTGGACCACACCTACGGGGCATCTTACAAGGGAACATGTGAAACTTACTAAATGTAGAATATAGATATCTTAACACAATAAGAAAATGCCAGGAAGGCTATGTTAACCAGTGTGACGAAAATGTGTCAAATTGTGTATAAAATCAGTGCATGGTGCCCCATGATTGCATTAATGTACACAGCTATGATTTAATAAAAACACGTTAACTGCTGTGTGAGTTATGAAGTATTTAAGTTTTTACATTACTAATTTCAAGTTTTTATATTTTTAATTTGTTTTAGGATTGTTTGGTTTTTGAATTTTTTATCCTGTTTCCATAGTTAGACACTATGGCCCCAAGGACAAACGGTCCTTCTTGTGTGTGTGTCAGACATTGTTGAACTCTGGTCGGGCCCTATAGTTGGCACGTTCATGAGGGCAACCACTAGTGACCTGTCATACTCAGAGAGGGCCCTGCCTCCTGGTCTCCGTGAGCTGGTTTGGATCCCTCGGCCTGCTGTTTGCCATGCGCGCCCCACCTTTGCTGTCTCTTCAGCGTTGGGCTCCCCCAGAGCGAAGCATAAAACAGGGAAACTGCGTAGTTTGTAACCCTCTCCCGCCATCTCTTCAGTTCGTGGCACACATTAAGTAAATAAAAAATTTTAGGGGAATGGGTGGAAGTGCATTCTGTTCCTGCGGAGAAGATAGGGGATCGGAGTGATGATTCTGTGTTTGAAAAGCAATGTTTTCCGTGGGTTTTATTTATTTTCCAAATATTGAAAAACTCAAGAAATGAATAGTCTGTACTGAAAGAACATTTAATGGGCCCTGTGGGAAACTGTAAATGGAATGTCTATGTTTAGTATTTATGAATCTCCTTAGATTACTGGATTATAAGTGAGAAAATGGGTTGAACACTTACAAATCAAAGGCTCGGATGGATAATGTCCATGCCCTAGCTGAGAGCCATCACTTTTTCGTCTTTAATAAGATGGGCAGATCATTTGGTAGTTGTTCTAAGTGTCTCTTCCCATAAATTGTACTTGTCTTACAGTTGGAAATAGAACTAAGATGTTAAACATTTGCAAGAACCATGAATCTTTTTGTTTAACTAAAGCTGGTTCTGGTGTCTTTTTCAGGTACATTGTCTTAGGCCAGTAGACTCCTGTTAACTCACTTGGAGAAAGCTGCTCATGACTGCAATGTGGTCTAGTTAAGTCTTTGTGGTCTGGCTCCCAAGTACCTGTAGTAATCAGGGTATCTAAAAAGCATTACCATAAGTACAGTGAACTGAAATTGCCATACACATTATACAGAACAAAAATTGTTGCTATTTAAAGGATTTGGACCTCAGAGCTTCTCTCTTCCTACCAGCCTAGTTTTCTGAGTAGCAAGGCAGGTCTTGTCTTCCTGTTTATTCACTTTTATCATTTTCCAGGAAAGAGGCCTGGACTAGAGGGTAATCAGAGACTGTCCACAGAGCTTCTGCCCAGCTCACAGCTGTCCACTGGCAAGGGGAGTGAGTTAAGGGTTTATTGTTTCAGATTGTTCATTATGCTTGGTCTGAGATTGCCTGGGACACAAAGCAGAGTCTAGACGCTTGGGCTAACACGACCCAGTCTGAGCACGGGTGTGTACTTGGCAGCAAGCTATTACACGTTCTTCCTTGATGTCTTATTCTTGTTTGTTAAAAAAGGATGCTTCTGCTTGCTTCTCAGCTGCAGAAAAGGCATACTGTTCAATATGTACTAGTTTTATTTGCTCAGTCTTGATAGAATTGCATTTTCACCATTGATGGAAAATATTTTATGTAATTTCCAATAAATATTGGAGAAAATATCGCTATATAATCATGGTTTGATGGAAGAGGTCTTTGTATGAATAGCTTGAGTAAAGGTTGTTTTAACAATGGTCCTGATGTGTGTAAGTAAACAGGATTTTTAAGTTCATGTGTCGGGGGCATTTTTCCTTTAAAGGAAGGCAACTGGGTCATCCAGGCTTGGTTGTTGGCTTGGTTGATTCGACTGATTTTGGTGTTGTGGTCTGCCTTTTCTTTGGGTCTTTTACTGGTTCACACTCATTGATGTATAATTCCCTCACTAAGATATGCAGGCTTTCGTGCAGTCTTTTTCAAATCCTTTTGGCATGACTTGTCTTCCCAATCTGTACTCCAGGAAAACCCCATACTTATTTTGTGTGCTGACTCCTCTACCGTGTCCTGTGTCACTGTGTCTTACTCATTTCTGCACTTGGGTCTACCAGAATACCTGGCATATGGTATAAGTTCAGTAAGAATTTGTTAAATTAATTATTACTATATATACATATATTTGGAGAGAGGGTTTCACTCTGTTGCCCTAGGGTGGAGTGCAGTGGCCAATCATAGCTCACTGATGCCTTGAATTCCTCGGCTGAAGCAATATTTCTGCCCCAGCAGTACCAGCTGCTGGGACTGCAGGTGTGCCTTACCATGCCCCACTATTTTTTCTTATTTTTTATAGAGATAGGGTCTTGCAATATTGCCCAGGCTGTTTGTGAATTCCTGGGCTAAAGTGATCCACCTCAGCCTCCCGAAGTGCTGGGATTACAGATGTGGGCCACTGAGCTTGGCCTAAAGGAATTACTAAGTAGCTAAAACCTGGGAAGTGTAAGAACTTCTAGGTGAATTACTAGCTGACTATGGGATCTTCCTCTCTTCTCTTGGATATTATAATTCTTAAGTTTAAAAATTTTTTTATTTTTGTTAAGATTTGTGTTTGCCATCAGCAAGACCATGGTGTGGGAAGAGAAAGACAAGGAAACAAATTACAATACTGTGTGTCATTGAGATGATGCAGGGGTCTTTGGCATTGTAGAGGAGCGTCCAGTCCTGCCCAGAGGACCAGAGAAAATGGAGGACATGGTACCCTAGTGAGAGAGGATCATTGGCTATCTGTGGCAAAGACATCAGTGGGAAGAGGGTGAACAGTTCACTAGAGCCACCAACCTGATGCTTGCTGTGTATACCCAAGGCCAGAGAAGAGGGGAAGGTCACCTGAAGTAAGGAGGCAAGTGTGGCAAGGAGGAGGCAGATTGGAGAGAGGCTCGGAGATTTTCAAGGTTTCCATATGAAAAATGGGGACCGTGATGTGTGTTAGGGTTATTGTGATACCAGTTTCTGATACTTCTTGGGGGGATACTTAGACTTGAAGAAACTAAGTATGGCTCAGGTGGCATATGACTCTAACAACCTGTGTGACAGCTAGAAATAGCCCTGCGAGTTTTGTTTGAAAAAAAGCAGTGACCCTGGATCTTTGCACATCTGATGTGTTACATCGCTTTTTAACATCTATTTGTCTGTTGATGGATACTTAGGTTGATTCTGTATCTTGGCTATTGGGAGTAGGGTGGCAGTAAACATGGGGTGCACTTATCCCTTTGACACATTGATTTCCTTTTATTGACTATATGTCTAGCAGTGAGATTGCTAAGTTCTAGTTTTAGTTTTTATTTTTAATTATTATTCATCATAGTGTTTTCTATAATGGCTTTGCTAATTTACATCCCCACCAAGTGTACAAGAGTTCCCTTTTCTTCATATCCTCTCCAGCATGTGTTGCAGGAGTCCTCAAACTGCGGGCCGCAGGCCACATGAGGCGGTGTGATTGTATTTGTTCCTGTTTTGTTTTTTTACTTCAGAATAAGATAAGATACGTGCAGTGTGCATAGGAATTTGTTCATAGTTTTTTTTTTAAACTATAGTCCAGTCCTCCAATGGTCTGAGGTACAGTGAATTGGCCCCCTGTTTAAAAAGTTTGAGGATTGCTGTGAGCTGTGTGAGGCCACGGCACTCTACCGAGGGCCATAAAGTGAGACTCTGTCTCTACAAAAAAAAAAAAAGTTTGAGGATACCTGATCTGTTGTTTTGTCTTTTTGATAATGAACATTTTAACTGGGGTGAGATGATGCATCATTGTGATTTGTACTTCCCTGAAGATTAGTGATGCTAAGCATTTTTTCATATACCTGTTGGCCATTTGTATTTTGTCTTTTGAGAAATGTCTACTAACTTCACTTGCCACCCCTCCCTTTCTTTATTTTTTAAAGTATTGAGTTGTTTGTGTATTTGTTGTTTGTATAGTTGTTGGTGAGCTCCTGGTATATTCTGGTTGTTAATCCCTGTCAGATGAATAGTCTGCAGATATTTAGTCTAATAGTCTAATTCTATAGGTTGTCTTTTCACTTTGTTGATTATTTCCTTTGCTGTGCAGAAGCTTTGTAGCTTGGTATAAACAAATATGTCTGGTTTTGCTTTTATTGCTTGTACTTTTAAGGTCTTACCCCAAAAGTTTTTGCCCAGATCAATAAGTCAATACCCTGAAGCATTTCTCCAGTATTTCCTTCTAGTAGTTTCATAATTTCTGGTCTTACATTTAAGTCTTTGGTCCATTTTGACTGGATTTTTTAATGTGGGGGAAAGGGTCTAGTTTCATTCTTCTGGATATATCTGTATCAGAACATCTGCTCAGTTTTCCCAGCACCATTTATTGAAGTGACTGTTCTTTTCTCAGTGTATGTTCTTGGCACTGTTGTTGAGAATGAGTTGGCTGTAAATATGTGGATTTATTTCTGGGTTCTCTGTTCTGTTCGTCTAGTATCTGTTTCTATGAGAAATTTCAAGTTTTTGTTGTACAGGGTTATTTTCCAAGAGTAAAAATAGGTTTATTTCCAGTTCTCCTGTGATTTGTTATTTTCTAATAGGTCTTAGATAATTTTAAAAAGTAGTTTTAAGTTTGGACTGTGCTATGAAAGAATTTTGAGCCACTTTAGCATTTTTCCTCCCTCCTTTGGGGAAAACTCAGGCACTTAAAATAGCTCCAATCCCTCCAAAGTAAGATCATGCATTTTAATTAAATTTTATCACAAATGAAGTATAGTACTACACATTATTTAATTTAAATCATCTTTTTTTCTTCAAATAAGAATGGGTAACATGCATACTTAGGATAGAATCTTAAATAATATGGATGAGTAAAATCTACATGTGAGTCCAGGGGTGGTGACTGACGCCTGTAATCCTAGCACTCTGGGAGATCCATGTAGCTGGTGGATTGCTTGAGCTAAGGAATTCAAGCTCAGCCTCAGCAAGAGCAAGCAAGACCCCATCTCTAAAAATACTCAGGTATTGTGGCAGGTGCCTATAGTCCCAGCTACTTGGTAGGCTGAGGCAAGAGGATCTGCTGAGCCCAAGAGTTTGAGGTTTCTGTGAGCTATGACACCCTAGCACTCTACCCAGGGTGACAAAGCTACATGTGCTTTTTGTTTTTGTCTTTTTTTTTTTTTGAGTTTTATTTATTTTTTTTATTGTTAAATCATAGCTGTGTACATTTGTGCAATCAACGGGTACAATGTGCTGGTTTCATATACAATCTGAAGTATTCTCATCAAACTGTTCAACGTAGCCTTCATGGCATTTTCTTAGTTATTGTATGTAGACATTTGTATTCTGCCTTTAGTAAGTTTCACCTGTACCCATTCTAAGATGCACCGTAGGTGTGGCCCCACTCATTACCTTACCTCCACCCTCCCCTGCCCTCTCTTGGCCCTTTCCCCATATTCTTGTGCTATAATTAAATTAGCTTCATAGTAGGGATGAGTACATTGGATACTTTTTCTTCCATTCGTGAGATACTTTGCTAAGAAGAATATGTTCCAGCTCCATCCATGTAAGCGTGAAAGAGGTAAAGTCTCCATCTTTCTTTAAGGCTGCATAATATTCCATCTCTTTGAGGGAAAGACTAGTGTCTTATGGAGGTTTTATAACTCTGTAAAGTAACATCGGTCTGATAGGTAGTATATATGCACAGTAAATGTTGAATGAACGAGTGAATGAATACTTCAGTGGGTCTAGAGTGTGACCTTGAGAGAGAGATGGACTTCACAAACTCTAAAGACTCAAGAGAACTGAATATTGGAGGCAAGAGAGTATCACAGATACCAGGTAGAAAAGAGCCAGCTATGAAAGGGTTCATTTTGTTGTCACTAAACTCTGACTGTCCTAGGGAACACTGGGAATTGGAGGCTTTAGGTCCTGTGTGGTATTTGAGATACTAAGTTACTTCTTTGTTTTTGTTAAAAAAATAAAATTTCAGGCAGCTCCCATAGGTCAGTGAGTAGGGTGCCAGCCGCATACACTGAGGCTGGCGGGTTCAAGCTCAGCACAGGCCTGCTAAACCACAATGACAACTGCAACCAAAAATAGCCAGGCCTTGTGGAGGCGCCTGTAGTCCCAGCTACTCAGGAAGCTGAGGCAAGAGAATCACTTCAGCCCAAGAGTTTGAGGTTGCTTGAGAGTCTGTCACACACGCACACACATAAAAAATGAAAAAAAAAAAAAAATTTTCCAAAAATTTAGTTCAAAGATCTAATTGGTTTTTATTAGCAACTCAGTAATTGGAGAGCATTTTATGACCTTTTATTAAATGACATATATTCTGATTATAGCTAAAAAAAAAGTTTTTCTAACTTTTCCTTTTTTATTTTAAAATATTCTCGTCCCAGCTACTCGGGAAGCTGAGGCAAGAGAATCACTTAAGCCCTAGAGTTTGAGGTTGCTGTGAGCTGTGACAGCCCAGCACTCCACCCAGGGTGACAGCTTGAGAGTCTCAGTCTCTCTCTCTCTCTCTCTCTCTCTTTCTCTCTCTCTCTCTCTCTCTCACTCACACACACACACACACACACACACGAAAAAAATAAAATTTTCCAAAAATTTAGTTCAAAGATCTAATTGGTTTTTATTAGCAAATCAGTAATTGGAGAGCATTTTATTTATGACCTTTTATTAGATGACATATATTCTGATTATAGCTAAAAAAAAGTTCTTCTAATTTTTCCTTTTTTATTTTAAAATATTCTTTTGCCGGGCGGGGTGGCTCACACCTGTAATCCCAGCGCTATGGGAGGCTGAGGAGGGAGAATCGCTTGAGCTCAGGAGTTCGAGACTCGCCTGAGCGATAGTGAGACCCTGACTCATGAAAAAAATGGAAAAACCCAGCCGGGCGTTGTGGCGAGCGCCTGTAATCCCAGCGGCTTCAGGAGGCTGAGGCAGCGGGGTGCCCGCAGCCCGAGTCTGAGGTTGTGGTGAGCTACCACACCCACTGCACTCTGCTCCGGGGCATAGGGTGGGACCCTGTCTCAACAACAACAACAAAATAAATAAAAATAAAAAAATATTCTTTCATGCATGTATCATATGTGATCTAGGGACTTGAATTTGGTAAGATACTCCTAGTTTATTACAGGCACATTTTCCTCTCCTCCCTTGGATGTGGTGATGAAAGCTGACCCCAAACATCCTCATCTAGTCACTGCAGTAACTGGATCATTTGGGATTGGTTTTAAAGGATTCCGTTTTTTTCTTGAATGGGTCACTTTGTCCACATTCTTCATATGTGTAGTAATTTGTAGCTACTTAGAAAATTAATATGTTGCATGTTTCTGGATTCTGTTGTATTCCTCTGGAATATCGATTTGTTGTTTGCTTTAGCACACTATCAACTTGGCAGAATGAATGCTCGAACTTTGCTACCCCTGCCAAGGGCAGCAACTTACATGAGTTTTCAGTTCTTTCAGCTTTATCAGAACTGCTTCACATCCACTCTAACGCTTATGGATTTTAGGGGTCTCCCAGAAATTGTTATGCACTAAACCCTGTGGCACCTGCTGAGCTTTTTCTTCTCACTTGATTCTGTTTCTTTCTTTTTTGGGGGCATTGGGAGCAGGGCCAGGTTTGAACCCGCCACCTCCAGTATATGGGGCCAGTATCTTCCTCCTTTGAGCCACAGGCACTGCCCTTGATTCTGTTCTTTAAGCCAGGAGACTGCTAGTTTCTATCCAGGTTTTAGGTGCCCTTGTGGCACAGCCAGAGAGATATTGGCTTTAGCCAAAAAGCCTTATAAATAAGAAACTCATCTAGTGTTTTTTTTTTATTAATCTCCTCTAATTTCTGCCTGCTTTTGGTCACTCTTTAGGTAGTTGTTTTTATATTTTAAGTAGAGTTTTTTTTTTTTTTTTTTTTGTAGAGACAGAGTTTCACTGTACCGCCCTCGGGTAGAGTGCCGTGGCCTCACACGGCTCACAGCAACCTCTAACTCTTGGGCTTACGCGACTCTCTTGCCTCAGCCTCCCGAGCAGCTGGGACTACAGGCGCCCGCCACAATGCCCGGCTATTTTTTTCTTGCCGTTTGGCCGGGGCTGGGTTTGAACCCGCCACCCTCGGCATATGGGGCCGGCGCCCTACTCACTGAGCTACAGGCGCCGCCCTATTTTAAGTAGAGTTTAAACGTATATTATATGTGAGAGGAGCTATTTCCCCATTACAGAAGCTTTATGACAACTGTTTATTATGACTGTTGCTTCTAATATTTGTTTATAGGTCCCCCCGCTTTTTTCTAAGCCAATAAAAACAAAGATAATTTTTCCTGTTTTTTTTAATTACAAAACATATTTTTCTTGGAATTAGCTTAAAGGATTCTCAGAAGTACTGGTCAGTGTAAATGCTTTGGGGATTCAGACCATTTCGTTAGTGTGATCCTATCTAGATATTCCTCTGACATTAAAGACCTAAGGCAAGATCAATTTGCCAACTATTACACTTGATTTCTTCTTGGGCAATTGCACCTGAGACATGGTTCTCACATGGTTGCACAAGAATGGAGTCAGATGTTTCAGGAACTTCTGTAGCAATGGTTGTCAACCTTCCTAATGCCCCAACCCCTTTAATACAGCTCCTCATGTTGTGGTGACCCCCAACCATAAAATTATTTTTGTTGCTACTTCATAACTGTAATTTTGCTACTGTTATGAATCGTAGTGTAAATATCTGGTATGCAGGATGTATTTTCATTGTTACAAGGAGTCTGGACCCACAGGTTGGGAACTGCTGTTCTGCAGCATTTAGTATAGTATTTTCCTACTACCTCTACATAGAATTGGACCATAATATCTGAAGATACTATCTTCAATGCCATAATTCCATATGTTGAAATCCTGAAAGATTAAAACTCTAAAATCTAAAATTCCCAAATCATAATCCTCGAAGATCAAAATCCTGAAAATGTAATTATAGAATAAATATTATGTCTTTATTTTATTTTTTAGAGATAAGGTCGTCTTCTGTTACCCAGGTTAGAGTGCACCGGCATGGTCTTAGCTCACTACAACTTAAAACTTCTGGGCTCAAATGATTCTCCTACCTCAGCCTCTCAAGTACCTAGGACGACAGGCATGCGCCACAAATGTGGCTAATTCAAAAAACAAAAGTTCATAGAGACTGGATCTTGCCATGTTGCCCAGCCTGGTCTCAATTTCCTGACTGCAAGCAATCCTCCCCCTTTGGCTTCTCAGTGTTTTGTGATTAGAGGCATGAGTCACCATCCCTGGCATAAATAATTAAAAAAAAAAATTAAGGTGCTTATTTACATTTTAAAAAGGAGATTTATTTGAGAAGCATAAAAATGTGACAGAACACTTCATAGGTCACTTTACAAAATGGGTAATAATATCTTTTTACAAGCGTATACACTCAAGTATACTATCAGCAGTCACATTAGGAGCAGATGACCCCAAGTCATAAAAGGTAGGTTAATAAACAAAAAATATAAGCACATATTACTATTCTTAGTGATTGTGTATATTCACCCTTGTAACTGCAGTCATCTGAAACACCATAACACACCGTGTAAAACTTTTGACAAGATGGATAAAAAACTGTAGTGGGGTCACCACCAAATATGTGCTCACCTGAAGAGCCAAGATCTCAAGAAATTTTATCTTTTATCATTGCAGATGTAAAAAAAGAACATCTCTTAATTTATGAGGAAGTTTCAGTATTCTCTTATATATGTGTAATGCTCATACACAGCATTAATGTTGTGTTAGTGCACTTTCATGAAATCAAGTTTCTGATGTCCAAGGCAGCAGAAGAAAAGTCTGCCCCAGGACACTGAGAGAGCCTCGTTTGCCTTCTATATTTGTTCTCTCCAAGCTCAACGCTGATGGGTGGTGCCCACCTACTTCACTCAGACTCAAACTCTAATCTCCGCTGGAAACATCCTCACCGACCTACCCAAAAGTGTGATGTACCAGGTTTAGATATCCCTTAACCTAGTCAAGTTGACACTTCATAGGTCCACAAGTCCTCCCCCTGTCAGTTTGGGACCTACCATGCATCTCCTCAGCATAGTTAATCTCTAGGTAAAGACAGCGACACCAGAATAGTTCTGCTAAAATGACACAGCTATCCTGAGTACAACTGAACACACACTAATCTCTTCCCCAGAACGTAGCTTTCAGGATTTCAACATTCATGGTTTTAATCTTTCTGGATTGTCATTTGCAGGATTTTAGACTTATAGACTTAGACTTCAGGAGTTTTGATTTTCTGGATTTTAACATTCAGGATTATGGCATTCAGGATTGTATCTTTCAGGTTATAATATGCACCATCCATGGGTACTTGGCTTCCTTAATACTCAGCAATCACTACTGGTCAGTTATAGTGGGGGATAACCTGAAATTTTAAGATCATTTTAATTGCAAAAATCATTTATAAACACATTTGCTATACTTTATTTTTAAAAATGTGGAAAATTTTTCATACAAAGCTGAAATTCACCTTTAATTTTTAGCTGTCTTAAATCCCTGTTTGCTTTTCTCTTACCAGTTTTACCCTTCTCCTAGAGGGAGGTCGTCACTCCTAGGATTTTGGCATGTGAACTTGAAGCTTACACACACAAACACATCCGTAAGAAAAACAGAGAATTATTTTGTTTTGTTTGGATAAGCAACATAGACATATCTGCAGCATCCTTATTTTTACTTACTAACACGTGTTAGATACCTTTCCATGTTTATTACACACAGATCTACATTTGATATTCTATACTCAGTGCTTCTGCTGATAGAGTTAATTTTATCTTACTGCATTCTCCTTAGGAAACCCTTCTACAAGTATTCCTAATTGAACCAGTAAAGCCTCTTGTTTTAGAGAGTACTTACTCGAAATATGTGATAATTAGGCCAAGAAAAGAATTAAAATTTATGGTTACCAAGTAATGACTTAAAGGAATATTTTCCCTAACTAAGACATAAATTGCTTTTAAACACCAGTTTAAAATGTACCAGTTAGTTGCACATACATTTGTATATGTTTCATTTTCTAACAAAGTAGATTATTCTGCTTACTCTGAGGATTTGAAAGCAGTAAAAGGTACATGCCATTAAAACAATACTACAATCAGATTTGTCACTAATTAGGACTCTGTTTACGTGAATAAACACAGTCATTCTGTTCCCACTTGGTTGTACTACTTGACTTTGTTTTGTGTTTTCTGATTAGGCTTCCAGTAAATCCTTAGGTAACAGCTTTACCTCTTAGGAATACCTCCTTTGGCGTTGATCCTGGGTACTTTGGGCAAAGGAATACAGGAGCATTCCCTTTTGGTGTTCTAGTATGAAAAATGAAGCTTTTTATAATCCTTAGTGTCATTTTCAAAAGACAAAATGGGAATGGGTAAAGGGTGTGTCAGAGAACTAAAAGCTCATTATTTTGAAATGGACACATGAGTAAAGTCTCCTACAGATTCTTACACAAGTGCCCAGATGTGTTCTGGCTATAAACACCAGGAATGTAATTGGACCTGATCAATATCAGATGGTACTTTACATTTCTCCTTTGAGAATTAAACTCATTTGTGGCATCTTTTCTCATCTTCTATAAAGAGGTAAGATGAATGTTCCCAGTTCAGCTCGCAACATGGAGGGGGAAAGGAAAGGAAGGGGACCTGATGAGTGCCATTGCGTGGGTTTAGGCCACATCCCATATCCCACCCGGCTAGTTTTCAGTGTGCCTCCATCTTAGTTTTTGTGGCTCTGAGTCCTTGCCTCTCAGCCTTAACGATAGTCTAGGAAAGGGATGATGACCATCTCTGAAAGCATGAGTCTTCCTCTGAAGCCACATTCAGGCCTGGGAAGTAGCTGCCACCTAGGCAGGCATGCTTCTTGGTGGGAGGTGCGGCAGGGTTGTGATTCCCTTCTTTCTCAACTGAGGATACACAGTAGGGGGAATGATGGTATACGACGGAGTACGATAGCCTACTGCCCACCAAAGCATTCCTGAGAAGGAGAAAAATGGTCTAAATCAATCCTGCCCAACACCAACCCCAGATGGAATGTGACCTTAGCAAATAGCTCAAATAATGGGAGAATGCTGCTGCCTCTGCTTCTGTGTTGTTCAGAGGAAACAACAAAGGATTTGTGTAGAGATGAACCTGAAAGCAACATGATGAAAAGCTTGAGGTGATGTCTTTTGCTATTGAAAATGCCGTCTTTGTCTTTTATCTTGGCTTTGTTTCTTGATTTGGGATTGTGTTAGGTTGGCTTGTTAATATTAAGTAATTGCAAAAAGTAATACATTGACGAACCTGTCTTATGATTAATTTCTGGTAAACTTTTTTCTTTGAATGTTTACCAAGGTTTATTGAAAAAAAAAAAACAATAAATGGTGCATTGCAGATTAATATCTGCAGATAGGCCTGTTTTTAATTTTTTTATCTAATTGAGGAGCGTAATTACTGTGACAGTATTCTTTTGTTTCAAATGAAATGTGTTAGATATTTATGTTGATATCTGGTGTCACGTTATCCTTACACAAGTGAAAATTTTCACTTCTTTGGCAAATTCTCAGTTTGTTTTATTGTAAATTACTGTTGTGTTTCAAAATTCTCCTTTTAATGGTAGAACAAGATGAGGCAGCTGCAGTGTCATGATGTTAAAAGTAGAGCCCAGCCCTGACAGACTAGTTGTGTGGCTGTGGACAGGTTACTTAGCCTACTTGTGCCTCGGTGGCAGTCTCTTGAAAGTGGAGATGATCCAAATGACGTTCTGTGTAGTTTGTTGCCACCATTTCATTTTCAGAGATATTTCTTCTTCCCACGTTGGCTTTGGTGGTTTCATTTTGAAAGAGAGATCATCTTTTCATTTGCTTTTTTAAGTAGAGGCATAAAGTAAGACATTGATTCTTTTCTTGCTGGAGCTATGAGTGAAAATTTTGGATCGATAATTTTGCAAATCGATGGCTGTTACCCCTGCAGAAAATCATTTACACTGATTTCATAACACATCTTTGATTTGTTGCTAGTAAGAGTGGTATTTATTCTTACGATTTTTAATAGTGTAACAATAACAAAGGCACGTATAGTTCCTTTTAAGTGTAGTTCCTTACTGTTAACATTATTCTACTTTTTGTAGAGATGAGGAATCTGTGGCCAGGGATTTGACTGGTAGCAAGTTACTGGGACCCTGGGCTCTGTCTCTCCGCTGTTGTTATTCCCATAGCCTTTTTGCTCCCCTTCCAGTCATCACCACCTCCAGGCATTGCATTGATTAGCAAGGGCATAAGCTTAAAACTTTAATTTTATATCCTTAATACTTCTTTTTTGATAGTTTCATCAAAAGAATAGGTTTGGTTATGAAGAAAGAAATTATAAAACATAGTTTTGGGGCAGGTGCAGTGGCTCACTCCTGTAACCCTGGCACTCTGAAAGGCCGAGGTGGGAGGAGCTCAGGAGTTGAGACCAACCTGAGCAAGAAGGAGACCTGTCTTTACTAAAAATAGAAAAATTAGCTGGCCTGGTGGTGCCTGTAGTCTCAGCTATCCAGGAGGCTGAGGCAAGAGGATCATTTGAGCCTAAGAGTTTACGGCTGTAATGACCTAGGCTGATGCACTCTAACCTGGGCAACAGAGTTAGACTGTCTCAAAATGGAAAAAAACAAAACCACCAAAAAACCCACATGGATTTGAGTGAAGCATGTTGCATACTTTTAAGAAAAGCAAAACTGAAATGATAGCTTTTTACTGCTTGGGTGTTCTTTTTTTTTTTTTTTTCCTGACCTGTAGTTTAATTCCCAATGTCTAGACTTAATAGTCTGAATATAAACACAGACATATATACAAAATCATCTGGAATTGATTTTTTTCACAATGAACACTTCTTTCTGGTCCTGGTTTCCAGGAGGCTCCTTTCTCTAACTATACCTTGAGATGAAAATCACTTAATTAACCTAGAAAGATTTAACTGCCCTTAATTGCTTTTCTAAATAGTTACATAAACTGGATTCACTTACGTCAAGAAGTGACAAGCTGGTTGCAAACCACAAGTTTATTCTCCTTGAACTTCACGTAGTACCCCTCCCCTCAGCCCCTCCTGGAATAGGGTCTTGGCTAAGGACAACTTGCTCCTCTTCCAGCAGCCCCAGCCCAGCCTAGTGGGTGCTGGAGTGTGTGGCCTTTGTGCACATTTGCGGTTTTCCTGCCACGTCTTGCTGACTGAGCTCGGCCTCGCCTGGGCATTTTGCACGTACAATAGCAAGCATCTAAAAGCGCCGGTTTCTTTTCCAGGTTGCTATTACGCATCTGCTTTCATTCAAACAAAATAATAGAGGAGGTTTAAATCAAGTCGTTTAGAGTTATTTGTTCATTGAAAATAATATTGCTTGTTAGAGTCACATCCTGGACCAGGTTGACCTTAGTTATGGTGTTGAGCTCTACTTTTCTTGCAGAGCCCTGAGGGTGTGGGAGGGCATTAGTGTGTGGAGTGTCTATTTGTACCAGGAGGCACAAGTCTGCAGAGCAACATTTAGATTTAGAATTAAAAAAAAAGAAAAATCCCTGCAAGTCCCCACACACCAGGTGATAAAATCCAGATGTTCTCCCCAACCACAGTGTTTTTCTGCAACTCCCTACTCCCTGGCTGGATTTTTTTTTTTGCCTTTTGGTGCAGGAGATGGGGGTAAAGGAAGAACCAGAGAGGGAGTATGTGTGGATTACGGGATGCTTGGCCTACCAGCCAATCAGATAGTTCCAGCTCAGAATTGTGTTCTAATTCGGAACACAATTAAACTGTTCTCCCCCACTGACAGTCTGGTATATAGACAAATACGGAAATATGTAAAAATAGTTAACCATTTTAGTATGTAGGATGTTTTAGCATCGATGACACAGTTTCCTTTATCACTGAGGACAATCATGATCATCGTGACATTCAGTTCTTACTCTTCCAGCTTTATGTAAATTAAACTGTCTTGTCTTTAGATATTTGTTATAGTGATTTCAGAAAGATTCCACCAGCTGTATTCCACAGAACTGTTACTTTCCAAACATTTTCTATTTCAAAGAAAGACTATTCCTACTGAAATAAAGTAGTGCATTTTGCCATTCTCTTCTCTCTTCCCAGACTTCAATTATAAAATCACAGTCACACCAGATAGTAGACTTTATATATTTTAACATTTTTCCCAGCAGGGGGACAGCAGCACATAAAGCAACATGCAATTATAAGGGAAAGATGTACTTGTCCCTGATCCAGGAATCTGTGCATCAGTGCTTTAAAGATGGGAAGGGCCACCCCGTGTGTCCTGAGGGGGGCGAACCAATTAGCACAAATACCTGTGAGTAGGCTGAGTACACACCATGGGGTGGGTAACAAAAGGATGAAAGCTTCAAGCAGTTAGAAAGAATTTTGAAATACTGATCTCTCAGATGTTCTGGAAAGTATTTGCTTATAAACTTTAGAGTTCAGCTCAGATGTTACCCAGTGACTTTACACAGCACTGTTTGCTTCTGCCTCTAGGAGCTAGAGTCTAGGTTATGGTTCATTGTCAAAGTCATTTATAAGATAGTTCCCATCTGTACTTCCTTAGAAGTGGTGACAAATTTGGACATAAATTGGCTAAAACTTACCTTTTCACTGTTTGTATAAAAAAGGTTTGAAGAATAAAAATAGTACTGTAAGGGCGGCGCCTGTGGCTCAGTGAGCAGGGCACCAGCCCTATATGCCGAGGGTGGCGGGTTCGCATCCAGCCCCGGCCAAACTGCAACAAAAAAATAGCCGGGCGTTGTGGCGGGCGCCTGTAGTCCCAGCTACTTGGGAGGCTGAGGCAGGAGAATCGCCTAAGCCCAGGAGTTGGAGGTTGCTGTGAGCTGTGTGACGCCACGGCACTCTACCGAGGGCAATAAAGTGAAATTCTGTCTCTACAAAAAAAAAAAATAATAATAATACTGTAAAAAATGTTGGAAGGCTCATTCTTGAAAGAACAGTTTTCACATGCTAAAATGTCTCTTTTTTATCCATATTGTTAAAGTAATTACAAATCTATTAACTAGTTAAAATTAAACCCCTTGGGATGTCCATTAAGCAACCTTTCATTAGCCCAGATTGAATGGTGCTTTTTATACTTCAGATGAATTGAACGGAATTGTTTTAAAAATTCAAATCTATAATTAATTCATAAGGAGTTTCCATTCAGTAATCCAAATTATTAAAATCTAGTCTTTAGATGTTTTTATGGTGACAAGCTTTTCTCAACTCTGCGTGTGCTGTCTCTCCTTTATGTTCTTTTTTCAGTTTTTCTTTCCTTTTTTTGGTGGTGGTTAGGAATTTTATAAACCAAGCTAATAAAGTCATTGCCTGTAAAGAAGAAAAAAATAAAAACTTTGATTTAAAGGAGAAAAAAATCCAACATTAGTAATAGATATTCTTGTAACAATGGAAAAAAAGAAAAGAAACAAAAGTTCACTCCTTCAGTAGGCTATAGGTTCCTTGATGGCAATAACTTTGCCTTAGTGTTTTACTTATGAGGTTGCCAAGGAATATTTGTGGAGTAGGGTAAAAGAGGGGAATTACTGGGTCTTTGAGAACAGGCTCACGTTTGAAGAGCTAGTAGTTTGTGGTGTGAATTTGGTGATAACAGTATTTTAATATTTGATGCGCTGGCTGGTTGTGAACATGAGTTAGATTTAGAGGTGATGAAACAAATGGAGAGGATTACGTGTTTATACACAGAAGAACTTCAGGAGGGTTTCCTGATAGTACACTTTTAAATTGCCTTTGTGTGTAAATCTGGGATTACAGAGTCATGATTACTCCCTTCACTCCATAGTTACTTTAGTGATTTGCCATGGCCTTCTTAATAGTGAGCATCTCTGGCAAATTGAAATTTTGATTCTATTTAAACAAGTCATTTTATAAATAGTTTTTCAGTGGCATATTGATTGAATAAGGTACACATCTGGACTCACTTCTCAGTCTTATTCCTAAATCTGGTGAAGAAAAATGGGTACACTTGTGCATTCCTTTATTTAAACTAACTTAATTGTGGTGAAGTAGAACCAAAGAACCAGACAGAAAATATTTCCTTGTGTAAGCTGTACTTTATGGTACTTTGGATTTAGCCAGGAATGGGATACCCAGAAACAGTGAGGTTTTACCTTCCTGAGAGAACAATGGGATAGTGTTTTCCTCTCTTAGGCACTATATACATTTTATGTATTTCCTGTGTTGGTGCAGAAAGAATTTAAGCTTTAGAAACGCACAAAGGATAAGAGGGTCAAAGGTTGGGAAAAGTTAAGTTGAAATCAGAAGTGGGATTAGTATATAAGAAACCAAAGAGGTTGACATGAACAATGCACCACTCCCAGTGTCTGCACCAGATTTGTCTAAGTTTAGTCCTCTATGGAAGACTTTGGGCTAGAGCTAACCCCCAGGCAACCCCCACTAAGATTGTGACATTCTTACATTCAGTCAACAAATATTTATCGAACCTGAGCAATTTGTCAGATACCACGCCACATGCTAGGAGTTAACTAGTCCGCACTTTTAAGGATCCATAGTTAGTGTGTGTGTGGGTAAATCAGTAGAATAGACTAGGAAATTGCAGTGCAGTGTGATAAATGCTATGGAAGGGAGTAGGCATAGGTCCTGTGACATTCAATCAGACCCGGGGATTGGTATATGGGGTAGGTTTGAGTTGATGTCCCAGCTAAGTTCTAAAGAGCAAGTACTGCCTAACCCAGGCAGAAGTAGGACAGTATCCCAGGTAGAAGGGGGCAGTAGCCTGTACAAAGTGGCAAAGGCAAGTGTGATGCCTTTTGAGAATTATGTTTAATAGCCGTTTGACTGGAACAGGGAGTACCAACAAGGAAGGGTCAAGGAATGAGACAGATGCTTGGGCACACCCGAAACAGGCTTTGTTATGTGAGGCTCAGGAGACTGAGGACACTGGGAAACCTTTATAGGCTTCAGCAAGCGGGAGCCTGTGAGGATGGGAGGAGTGTAGGCAGGGAAATGAGATAGGAGTTCCTGCAGTGATGAGAAAAAGAGGACAGAGGCCTGGATTAAGCCAGCGAGCGTGAGAATGGAGCTAGGAGGATACAGGCGAGTTACTGAGGAGCAAAACTGACGGGATTTAGCCTTATAAGAGACAAAGGGCAGTGAGGAAGAAGTAGGGACTGGGATTACATTTTGGTTTCTGACATGGTCACTATGCAGAAAAGAGCTAACGTGGCCATCCCAGACTGCTATTCTTGAAAAGGCCTGCTCGCAGGCTGACGTCTGGCAGGTGTTCATCCTCACTCGGGCAATCTTTCTCTTCTGGTGTCACAATGTTTAAAACCAAGACCCAGAGCCTTTTTGCTGATTTAGGAGTTGTATAATGGTAGGCACTTTAGAGAGGTGCCCTAAATTCAGCACATTTTCATACTACTCCTGGTGGGTATTTTTTCTCGCCGAGAGGTCAAGTCATTCTCAAATGGGTGGACTAAAAGGACTCTTAAATCAGGGACTGACCTCTTATGTCTGGGGTTTTGGGGTGTTTTCCCACTTACAAACAATGGGTGGTGGTGATCTTTAGGTTACACGAAGCCAATGATGTGATTTATGTGTTGGGAGAACTAAGTGTTTCCTGATTCTCAGTGCCATTATGCAGCTCAACGTGTAGCAAATGCAGGATTTGTGTTACAAATCTGAAAAACCACAAAAGATTTTGGCTTATGGTTGTTGAGATCCTGAAGAAATACCAGTCAAATAAATTTGTTTATTAAGCAGGTAAAAAAAATCAACTCACTTTCCTTTTTCTGATTTAGATTCTAATATTAAATAAAACCTTTCCCGTCCTTTATAAAGAAAAACCATAATGTAATCTTTGGTTTGAAAACTGAGCAGCATCCCCACTTGCTCAGGCAGTGCACATTGTAGTAACAGAGCCAGTCTAAAAAGTCAGTTCTCAGTTCATTACGAATAAATCGGAAGGTCCATTTCAAACCATTGTTTCTAGGTGCTTGTTTATGTTTCATTACATTCAGCATTTTTTAACCACCTTTCCAGACTTGATGTGTATTATCCTACCACACATTTGATCCTAAAAGAGCATGCCTCAGCACACTTTTTTCCAATTGATAGGTATTTACTGAAACACTCATATAGAACTCCCCCTTCATCCCTTTCCCCACTACTCATATATGGGCAGTTCCTTAGTTACGAACATCTGACATGTGACTCACACTTACAAATGGAGGCTATCATAGGTAATAGGTAAATCTACCTGTTCCAACTTGCATGCAAATTAAACTTAAGAACCAATCTACAGAATCTATCTTGTTTATAACCTGGACACTGCCTGTATCTTTTTTTTTTTTTGCAGTTTTTGGCCGGGGCTGGATTTGCACCCACCACCTCCGGTATATGGGGCCAGTACCCTATTCCTTTGAGCCACAAACAGGCACCGCCCTGCTTGTAACTATCTTTATCTACTAATTTACCATTGGGAATTTAAGAGTTTAGAACATCTATTTCTCATGAGGACGAGTACCTGAATAAAATCAGGATTCTATTAGGAATGACCAAGAAGGAAAGGAAACTGAGTAAGCAACCAGTAATGTGCGTGAACCAGTTGGCGTTGCCAGCAGCAGTGAGAGTGTCCCCTGAGGCTTTTCATTACCTGACTTAGCAAAGTAACAAGAAGATAAAGTGGGTCCTCGATGCCTTTCTTTATAGGAACTGAATTATTATGTCCAAGATCAGATCTATGACTAATTCTGCAAATGAAGAAAAACAATAAAAAAATTCATTAATAGGGCAGTGCCTGTGGCTCCGTGGGCAGGGTGCCAGCCCCATATACTGAGGGTGGTGGGTTCAAACCCAGCCCCGGCCAAACTGCAACCAAAAAATAGCTGGGCGTTGTGGCGGGCGCCTGTAGTCCCAGCTGCTCGGGAGGCTGAGGCAAGGGAATCGCCTAAGCCCAGGAGCTGGAGGTTGCTGTGAGCTGTGTGACGCCACAGCCCTCTACCGAGGGCCATAAAGTGAGACTCTGTCTCTATTAAAAAAAAAAAAAAAACTTCAATAAAAATCTTTCCTAAATGAGAATTATTATGTGTTCCAGCCAGGGTCCTGCCCCGGGGGCAGGGTCCCTTAAGACCTGTGGAGCTGATGGTGGTCAACTAAGAAAAGTAAAATTAGAAACAATGAGAGACAAAGAGATAAGACACACAGACTAGAATTTTCAAAGATGGGGGCACAGGGGACCTCCACTAGCTTGTAGGGTTCACAGCAGTGGCCCCGAGTGTGTGTTCCACTCAGCTTTTATTGAAGGCTATTTGCTCGTTAGCCCAGAGGGTAAGCTGAGGAAGGAAACAAAGATGTAGGCAGTTTCTCTGAGCCAGCATGTCAGCTCCTACTTTTTCTATAATCATTAACTTCAAGGGTCTCAGCAGCCTTTAGAAAGCCAAAACCTGACCCTTGTGTGTGGGCAGCCTCCTGTCTGTGGTCACACACGCAGATTCCTAGGGGGATGTTAATCCTCCCTAGTTCACTGGGAGTAAAACATCACCGGCATCAGTCTCCTCTGAAGAATCAGTGGGACAGAGGAATTTTCCTCTGATCTCTACCATAGAGGTTCTTCCTCTGTGATAATGAATGTGAGCTGTCCTACCCATATTTCAGGGCTCGAGATGTTTCCTTGATCTCTGCCCTGGCCAAATATAAATCTTCATCCACAATGGGTATTTGTTTTGGCTGTTGACTGGGCAGGGCACGGCCTAGTTAACATTTCTTGCCAGGCCTTGCACACAGCTCCTCTGCGGCCATTGTTCCTTCAGAGTTTCCAGAGACCCAGCAGGGGTGTTTGCAAGCTGTATCCCCTACAGGCCAGGCTTCCAGGAAACTGCTCAGATAAGAAATTTAGTAGCAGCTGGTTTAAAGGTAAACTAGCTGATTTTTCTTTATTCCGCCTCGCTCAGCTTATTTCTTCATTTTTTCTCTTTTTCTGAGGGTGTTTTGCCTTGCTAAGAATAGAGTCTTTGGTCCCCATTCTCCCTCATACTCCAGCTTGGTAATGACTGAGGGACCATAGAATTTATGGGTACTAGATGTAAACCTTGTTTCATAAAATGAAGCAAGAGATAATCTGTTTCTTTTCTGCTTTATTTTTATTCTTGGTTATCTCTAGAAATCAAGAAAGATTCTGCTACTTTGGAAGTGTCAGATCATTAAATAAAACTGTTCAGAGTTATGATTAGGGTTGGGTGAAACCTTATGAAATATTGTCTCATGTAAACATACAGAACTCTTAAATCAGCTTTTTAAAATTAAATATAGCAGATCTTGTCAGATATACAGCAACCTTTTTTTAAAAAGCAGTATATTTAGTGATCTCTTGAGTAGTTCTGTCCAAACTGCCAAATTTGATATTGTAACTTAAGTATTCTGCACTGTCTTCTCCATTTTAACTTTAATATTATTGCTTAAATGTCTTCTGTTCCAACATAAATGGGTTTTACTTAACAAATATTGCTAGTAATTAGGCTGTTACCAGTGTAGCCTGGCTTCTGCAAGCAAGGAACACATTTCTTCTTCATTAGTTCTTCTAATTGAGTTCCAGAAAATGAAATATTATTATGCTACAAAAATTGTGTCTTATTTGCCTTTTTTCCTAAAGCTTCTCCTAAATGTTTTTATAATCTTTTAAAATGAGAGGAACAATTTGTTTTTCTTAAATCCTTCAGCCTCAAGTCTATGATAACTTGACAAATATATTTTTAGTTTAGGTTCTCCAGACCATGGAACATTCTTGGTAGGATAAAGGTTGGCTCAACATCTGTTGATAAAATATGAAGAAAAGATCCTAAAGCCAGTGGAGTAGTAGAAGGTGAAACACCTCCAGCTGTTCAAGTCTCTGTTTGGTTGTAAGAGCAATGAATTTATTTCTATTTAAAAGTTCTCTTATTAGTGTAGAATATTTACAGTCATTTTAATTTCATTAGTTATTTTTTTTCCAAGTAAATGTATTTTATTCTCCTTGACCCTGCTGGTTTAGAAAACCTAGCAAAAGCATGCCATCTGACTTAATGTAACATCGTACCCAAAGAATCCATTGCCTCTCTTTAAAACGCAAGTGAATTTGGAGTCCATTAGAGATGTGGATTTGAGCAGGTAAATGGACACCTTGGTTAACTATGAGAAACATTATCTGTACATTACTTTGATTACACTAAGAGTCCTTCTCTATACTATATAATTTTGAAAATTTTCAACAATTTTTTACTATTTTCTTAGTAAAAATAATTTTGCTTTTGTGAGCTGGTACAATTTAAGTTCTGTACAACAGCAAAATGTTTTTATATGGCCCTTCAGACTATCAGCTATTATACTTAGCTATAAAAAAAGACCTCCTCAAGCTTCCTTGCACTGACTTATCAAAGGGAATCTTCCAAGTGTTTGAGAAAGTGTAAAATTTTTATTTCTTTAGAAAGAAAGGCAGGGAAAAGACCCAATTCTGCCAACTACGAATGAATCATTTATTCCTTCTTAAGATAATGTGCTACTTGAGGTTATTGAATGGGATTTGCTTTCACTGTTCATGGTTTCCATCATATGTGGTTTATAAAAAGACACATCTTAAAGAACACTTTTAGTTTCACAGCAAAATTGATAAGCGGTACAGGGACTTCCCATGTATTTGCTGTGTCCACACAGGGACAGCCTCCCTCATTATCAGCATCCTTCACCCAAGTTTTACATTTATTACAGTTGACGAACCTGCGTTGGCTCATCATCCCCCAAAGTCCATAGTTTATATTAGGGTTCATTCTTGGTGTTGTGGGTTCATTCAGTGGGTTTGGACAGATACATAATGACATGTATCCACCATTACAGACCATTAGAGTAGTTTCACAGCTTAAGAAATCCTCTGTGCTCACCTGTTCATCTCTCCCTCCCCTCTAATCCGTGGAAACCACTGATTTTTTTTTTTTTTTTTTTTTTTTTTTTTGGTAGAGACAGTCTCACTGTACTGCCCTCGGTAGAGTGCCATGGCGTCACGTGGCTCACAGCAACCTCTAACTCTTGGGCTTACTCGATTCTCTTGCCTCAGCCTCCCGAGTAGCTGGGACTACAGGCGCCCGCCACAACGCCCGGCTATTTTTTGTTGTTGTTGTTCTTGTTGTTGCAGTTTGGCCGGGCCTGGGTTTGAACCCGCCACCCTCAGCATATGGGGCCGGTGCCCTACTCACTGAGCCACAGGTGCCGCCCCTAAACCACTGATCTTTTTATAGTCTCTATAATTTTATCTTTTCCAGAATGTCTTATAGTTAGAATCATACAGCCTTTTCTTATTGATTTCTTTCACTTAGTAATATGTATTTATGTTTCCTCTATGCCTTAATAGTTCATTTATTTCAGTACTGAATAATATTTCATTAGCTACACCACAGTTTGTATATCTGTTCACCTACTGAAGGACATCTCGGTTGCTTCTAAGTTTTGGCAATTATGAATAAATGTGCTATTTTTATAATGGATAGATAAGTTAGAAAATAAAGGACTGAAATAACATAATAAAGCAACCAGCTCTGACAGACATATATAGACCAGTCTCCTAGACAGCAGCAGCAAACACGTTCTTCTCAGTGCCCCGGGACGTTTTCCAGGGTAGACCCTATATTAGGCCATAAGTTAAGTCCTAATAGATTTTATTTATTTATTTATTTATTTCAGTTCAGTAATGGATTTCCATTTCAAAAAAAATTATGCTATTAACATCTCTGTGTGAGGTTTTTTTTAATGAACATAAGTTTTAGACTCGTTTGGGTAAATACCAAGGAGCAAGATTTCTGGATCATGTTGTAAGAGTAGATGTAGTTCAGTAATTTTAATTTACTCATCACAAAAACCATTTTGAAGTAGATGTAATTATAATCTCCATTTTGCAATTGAGAAAATTGAGGCAAGAGGAGATCACATCAGGCCGGGTGCGGTGGCTCACGCCTGTAATCCTCGCACTCTGGGAGGCCGAGGTGTGTGGATTGCTTGGACTTGCGAGTTCAAGACCAGCCTGAGCAAAAGCAAGACCCTGTCTATACTAAAAATACTAAAATAAAATAAAAACCTGAGGCAAGAGGATCAGTTGAGGCCAGGTTGGAAGTTACTGTGATTTGTGATGACACGGCACTCTACCGAGGGCGACACCTTGAGTCTGTCTCAAAAAAAAAAAAAAAAAAAAAAAAAAATTCAGGTCACAACACCAAGAGTGGTACCTGGAAAATGTGACTCTGGACCTTATCCTCTTAATTTCTATCTTCAACTGTTGAGAAATTGCCAAAGACAACAGTTTTGGGAACTTTTTGTCAAGGGTCAGTAAAAGTGAACTAAAGTACTCATTTTCTATGTATATTATTTTTAGTTTCTTTGGTTTTATTTTTAGTTGACATGTATTTATTGGATACAGAGTGATATTTAGATCATATACCTATACAATGTATAATGATCAAATCAGGGTAATTAGCATATCCATCCCTTTGAGCACTTATCATTTATCACATGTTTTATTTTGATTGAAAGTGCACAATTTTCATGGTTTTGCCTCATTATTTCCTTTTATGTATGTAGGTCTGGTGACGTCACACACAGAAAGTTTGCAGTGCGCATCTGTGAAGGCTTCAAACCATAGACAGTGGTTGCAAATTGAGCTTTACCATTTATTCTCTGTGTGACTTAGATAAATTGCTCCATTATGCCAAACCTTACTTTTCTCATCTATAAATGTATAGCACTCAGTGTTACTGGAGTAACAAATGAGCTGGGTGTTCTCTAAATATTTGTTGAACGAATGATTTTTTTCCTCTTCATTTCCTTTTCCTCCTGTTTCTCATGGAAAAGAAAACGGGTAGGCATGGCAGGATGAGACGGAGGAAGGCAAGGAGGGTTGGCATAAATTATATTCTTCCTAATTTGCTGGTGTCTCTTTTTCCCCTCATCAACTTTATTGAGCAATAATTTAATGCAGTTAAATGAATCTATTTAATTGGATGAGTTTTGGCAGTTTTATATACCTGTGAAACCAGTCACAATCAGGATACAGAACATTTCCATTACTTCTCAAAGATTTCTTGTTCCATTTTTTTCTCTTTACTGTATTTTTTTTAATTGTGGGAAAATATACATTACCATCAAATTTATCAATTTACCTTTTTTTCCTTTTATTTTGGAGGGGAGGATTGTCTCTCCTCTACTGTGAGGGAACATTTTAACTGTTTTCAAATATGGAATTCAGTTTACTTTAGCACTGAGCATATTAATGTTGTGCAGCCATCATTACTGTCCATCTCCAGAATGTTCTCATCATCCAGAACAGAAACTCTAAACCTGTTCAACAGTAATCCCCCATCTCCTTTTCTCTGGTCTCTGGCAACCACCTTTCTACTTCCTGTTTTTAAGCTTTGACTGTTCTAAGTACTTCATATGGGTGGAATCATACAATATTTGTACTTTTATGTCTAGCTGCTTTTGTGTAGCATGATGTCTTCAAAGTTTATCAGTATTATGGTATATATCAGAAATTCCTTCCTTTTTAAGGATGAATAGTTTCATTATCTGTATATACCACATTTCATTCATTTATCTGTTAATGGATACTTGGATCATTTCTACTTTTTGACTGTTGTGACTACTGCTATTGTGAGCATTTGTATGCTATTATCTATTTGAATCCCTGCTGTCAGTTGTTTTTTAAAGACAGAATTTGCTCTTTTGCCTGGGCTAGAATGCGGTGATGTCATCACAGCCCACTGCAACCTCAAACTCCTTAATAATAATCCTCTTGTGTCTGCCCTGCTAGGGGCTAGGGTTATAGGTGTGTACCATCATGCTCAGCTAATTTTTCAGCCCCCCCCCTTTTATTTTTTAGTAGAGACAGGATCTTACTATGTGGCTCAGGTTGGTCCTGAACTCTTGACCTTAAGCAGTCCCCTGCCTCAGCCTCCCAAAGTGCTTGGATTACAGGCATGAGATACCATGCCCAGCCTGGTTCTTTTTTTTTTTTAGGTTATATACCAGAACTGAAATTTATGAATCATATATTAATAGTGACTCTATGTGTAATTTTTTCTCTTTTGAGACTAGGTTTCACTGTGTTGTCCAGACTAGCCTCAAATTCCTGGGTTTAAGCAATCTCCTGCCTCACCTTCCTGTACATAGCCTACAGGTATGTACAGCTGAGCCTGGCTTGGGACTTCCAGTTTATTTTTCATGGCAGTGTCACCATTTTACATTCTCACCAAAAATACACAAGGACTACAATTTCTCTGCATCCTTGTCAAAATTTGTTTTCTGTTTTTCTTAAGTAATAGTAATCCTAATGGATGTGAGATGGTGTCTTCTTGTGGTTTTGATTTGCATTTTTCTAATGATTGCTGATGTTGAGCATCTTTTCATATGTTTAAAAATGGCCATCTATACATCTTCTTTTTACCTGTATCCTTTTTCAATCCATTACCTCCCCCCAAGCCCAGCAAATCTCTGATCTCCTTTTTGCCTCTGTACATTAACTCCCATTTTACGCAAATAGAATCACGCTTACATCCAACTTTTTTTATTTAGCTAAATGGCCTTGAGATACATTCATGTTGTTGGTTTATCCAGTAATCCCCTCTTTTCTATTGGTGAAAAGTGTTTGATTGTACAGACATACCACATTTTGTTTAGCCCTTAACCAACTGATAGGTATTTACTGTGAATGTTCATCTGCAAATCTTCTTAAAACATGTATTTTTATTTCTCTCAGAAAATAGCTAGGGGCAGAGTGGCGGGGTTATATGGTGTTTGTTTAACTCTGTAAAAGTGTTAAAAACCAAACCACTTTCTGAAGCAGTTGAGCCATTCATGTTCCCGTTAGCAGTGGATGAGAGTTCAGTTTCTCTTCAGCCCCAGCCGCACCTGACAACGTCAATTTAATTTTAGCCATTCTACTGGGTGCTCAGTGACATTTCGCTGTGGTTTTAATTTACATTTTTCTGATTAGTTAATGCTGTTCATCTTTCTATTCATGTGCTTTTTTGTCATTTGTATGTTTTAAGAAGTTGCTGTTAAAATCTTTCGTCTATTTTCTGCCTTCGTATTATTGAGTTATAACATGAATGCGAGTCCTTTGTCAGATACACACATATTGCAATCATTTTTACCTTATCTATGACTTTTCTTTTTCTCAGTGGTGCCTTTTGAAAAGCAAAAGCTTTAATTTTTGATAAAGTCCATTTTATCAATTTTTTTTACAGTTCCTATTTTGTGTTTTATTTAAGAAATCTTTTACTATGGAAAGTCACAAAGATTTTCCTCAAGGAAATTTTATAGTTTGTCTTTTACATATAGATTTATAATCCCATTTTAATTAAGTTTTGAATATAGTGTGAGATGCAGGTTGGTATTTATTTTCCATACAGATACCCAGTTCTTTCAGTGTCATTTGTTGAAGAGAGCCTTTCCTTTCCCCGTTAAATTATCTTTTCACTTTTATCGGAGGTCAGTTGCCCATATTTGTGAAGGTATTTCTGGGTTCTATGTTTTATCTTTTCTCCAGCACCACCCCGTCTTGATTAGCTTAGCTTTTTAGTAAGTCTTGCAGTTGTGTGGTTACACCCTCTAAGTTTTTCTTTTCATAAAATCGATTTGGTTATTTAGAATTGTTTGCCTTCTTACATAAATTTTATAATAGACTGGATAGTTTTTACAAAACCTCAGTATTATTTTGACTGAAATGGTAGTATCAAACATAGGTTAGTTCAGAGAGATTTGACATCTTAATATTGAAGCATAAACATGGTATATCCCTTCAGTTATTTGGAGATTTATTTAATTTCTCTAAACTGTGCTTGTCTCTTTTCACTGTGATTTAATTTGCTGAACACCGTTTCTAGGGCAGGCCAAAAAACAAAGTGCTTTCTCCTTAATCCCTCTTAATTACCTTACGAGCATGTGTTCTCACTATGTTCAGATGTGGCACCTGCAACTGAGAGAGTCACAGAGCTAATATATGTTGGAATTAGTATTCAAAAAAAGATCTGCTCACTCCAAATACTCTTAGCAGTTGAGATAACACATTTGGGAATTCCGTAGATACATATTTAAAAACATTCTTCGCAGAATTCTTAGCAGTTGTTGCACACCTATTTCCCACCTCCTGTCTTCCTCAACCAAAAATAAACACATGATCTGAGCTATATGATAGATAAGTCTGTGGGCAAATAGATTGATCTTTAGTTCACCATCTGAAACTCACAACGGACTTGCTTATTGTTAAACCATGTTAGGATTATCTTTGAAATGCATTTTAATTACCCTTGATTTTTTTTCTTATCTATTTCATCTAGATACCATCAAGCATAAAATATGTCTTGTACTATTAGCATCACATAGGAAATTAATGAATTCCCCCCAGAGTTGTCTAACCACATGCCATCCCATTGATGGGTTGGTCACCTGGCACTGTTATCATTCCCTGCATCTGTAAGCAGGACTCAAAACATGGCTGATTTGGATTTCACTACTTAAAAGTTGTCTGAAACTTTAGTTGTGCTTAATGGTTCTTTCTTTCTCCTTTTAAAAGACAAGAGAAATGAATAGGGTGTTTTATAACCCATTTTCAATCTTCTGATCTTCAGAGAGGAAAATGTTAAAAGCATAGTGCAGCTGTTTTATGTTGCAGTTTATAATCTAATTAAATGTATTTTATCCAGATCATTATGGACTTCATTAGAGCTGGGTTTTTTTTTATAAGAAAGATGATGAGTTAGATTTATGTAGAATAATCTGGGTCTTTAAAATTTTGTGATCATGCCAGCAGTGCCTGATTAAAAAAAACCTTCAAATCTGCCTATCTGATTTAGTTGGTCATTTATTTTTGGAAAGCTCTTGCTTCTAATTTTGCTCACTTTTTTGTGAGCATACAGTTTCAGAATGATTAATAAGAGAAGTTTCTTGTGGAGAGAGCGTGCCATTTGGGAATGATGCAGTGTTTTCTTAGAAGCCATGTATTGTTTGGAAATTCTGATACACATGGGAAATAAAACATCTAAAATAATTGGCAAAATCTAGGTCAAAGAGAGATGAAATTATATTTTGCTTGGTATATTTTTTGTACTGTAAAAGAAATTAGTTTTATGACCTTCAGTTTAATTGCTAAATTTTCCCAGCATCATGGATAAATATCAAAGTTAGAAATGGTTTGGAAGGGGGAAAATAACTCATGTTAGTCTCAGTTACATAATTTAGATATAAATTTGAGGGTATTTTCACTGTATTTTAGATACCAACTTCTTTGTGACTCCCTAACCTGTCATATAAGAGAAATTAATAGTAACCTATGCTTAACAAAAATCTCATCTTTCAAAACATTTGTCGTTGGGGTGTTTTCTTCCTCATACTTTGATATTTTCTGAATCAAGATGTGTCTGTGTCCTCAAGTTTATCCGTGAACTTAGCTCTGATCATGTGGTCCCAGTGACATAGCTTATTGTCACTTGGATAATTTGCCAGTTTGTTGTTTCCAAGCAATCCCGAATAACAGTATTAAAATATAATTTGATGGTTAGTATTTAATCGAGACATTGGTTTTGCCCACCTCCTTTGAACCATGAAATTTGCACTTCTCTTGCTACCTCCCATTTGTTGATATATATACACACACGTATGTGTACCTGCAAGATCACATAACCACACCATAACCTGGTACAACCTAACAGAAACCCTCCAACAACCTCTCAGTGTTGACAGTTTCAGGCGTAAACTGCTTACAGAGACCTAATTTGTTGTCTTCATACCCCTTACCTCCTGATTTTTATCATATCTGGGCTAGACATTCCTTTTGTTTTTATGCACTCACCATGTGGACTTGACACTTAGAGCTGCTTCACTTACATGCCTTTGCTCTAATAGTGATGGATATTGTTTCTCTAGGTGGACTACCTTAGACTCTTCTAGTAAAAAGCCACCCATCTGACCTGGCTTTGAGGCTTTCATCTTTTGTCTGGCCTCCTACGGATGGTGCCCTACTTTTAGCTTGCCTGGCAGCTATGTCTTAACAAATCAAATTGAAGATCTTCACGTTCATAGTTTGTGACTTCTGCGAAATATTTGTGTATGTGTGTTACACTGGGTCTGCCTGTCTAGAGATCATCATGGGGCTAGTTCTTCAGAGTTTTTGCATGATTCTCTTAATTAGAGAAAGAAAGAAAAAATTTGGACCTGACTATGGCTCTAATGAAGGCCTGTAATGAACTTCTGAGCTTTCATTTTAAAGTGAAAAGAACACTGACTAGTAGTTGATGGGTGTAATCTATGCATTTTGTGAAAGACCATTCATCGGTTCTGTGAATGCATTTGGTACTTTCTTTTTGACTAATACCAAGTTGTATTTCTTACTGAAATATGGTCAACCTCTCTTTGGCTTTGTTCAGTATGTGCTGCTTTTATCTGAATGTTTGTATATTTCATTTTGATTGGATTCTTTATGTATTAATATAAGTGGGATATTAGTATTGATTATTAGAACATTTAGATGGATTACACAGTGCTTCCTCCTCCCAAGGTGTTGTCAGCCATTGACTAGGCATAAGAGGAATCTCATAGACTGACTTGTATAGTAGAAAATGATAATTTACAGTGCAGTTTTGTCTTCTACCCATTTTACATGGAACACTAATTTGCTTTCCAATTACAGGCAGCATCCTGGCCTGGCTGAATATCATAGATGAATTGAAATATATATACTATGTATTTATTATAGAGTCTGCAAATAAAAGACTTATTGAACCCACCTCGCAAAAAATGGGTATTTTATTGTTAGGATACCTGTGGCCTGCAACTAGAATGTAGCCCTCAGCGTGGGGCCCAGGCTCACATACACGTCCTTCTTAGTTTTTATCTCTCATTCCCTTAGGGCTATGGTCCCTAACTCCTGGGCCAACAGACTGGGTACCAATCCAAGGCCTGTTAGGGATCAGGCCGCACAGTAGGTGGTGAGAGGCTAGGAACAAAGCTTCACCTGTATTTGTATCTGCTCCTCATCACTTGCATTACTGCTGGAGCTCTGCGCCCTGTCAGATCAGCAATGGCATTAGATTCTCATAGCCCAGACGCTGCTGTCAGCTGTGCATGTGAGGGCTCCAGGTTGCATGCTCCTTATGAAAATCTAATGCCTGATCATCTGAGGAGGACCTGAGATGGGCTCCCGTGGACTCTGTATTATGGTGAGTTGCATAATTATTTCATTATATATTACAATTTAATAATAGGAACAAAGCACGCAATAAATGTACTGAGCTCGAATCATCCAGAAACCATCTCCCCCGCCACCCCCCAACCCATCCATGGAAAAATTGTCTTCTGCAAAAGTGGCCCCTAGTGTCAAAAAGGCTGGGGGCTGCTGTCCTACGGCATCCGTCCATCAGGCTACGTGCTGCTGTATTCTCCTTTCCCTGCCAGCTCGCCGGTCTCCTCACTGTGTGCCACAATTCAGACCCCATCTAGTTAACTGAACTAATCACTATCCCCCCAATTTGGACAAAATCATTACAAATGGACAATATGCAGTTTTGTTTGGGCAATAGTAACTAAGAAAAGATCAATCTCTGTCATCTTGGCAAAAATGGAATCCCACAATAGACATGACTTTGTAACATGATTTTCTGGAAGTTGATTTTAAAAACATACTTTTTGCTTTAGGTACTTTATCTCATTTGAGCCTTAAAATAACTTTGTGAAATAGATACTATTATCCCTATTATGCTGAGGCCAAAAGAACTGAAAGAAGCTGCTGAAGCTCACAGTGTTAGTAAGCGGTGAGGTTCATATTTGGAAGGGGCTGCCTGGCTCCCAAACTCGAGGGCTCTTACCACCATACTCTATCACACTGGAGTAAAATACTTTTTAAAAAATAAAATGTATGCATTTTATCCTATAGAATGGCTGTATCCTGATATATTCAGTTGTGTTCCCATTAATGGACGTGATGTTTTTCCTTTTCTGTCACTAAAATACTTCTGCCATAGACACTCTCTGCGTGTAACCTTGTATACTGGCTCTTTTATTTTGGTTGAAAAGACTCCTCAAAGTAGGATTTCCTTTTGTTCACAGGCTGTATAAACTATGTATTTTTAAAGATATTGCTAGATTTCTCCAAAACTATTGTTTATAACATATTATAATTTTAACTGCCGTGTTATCTTATCAATGAATATTTTTCTTTTTTTTTTTTTTTTTTTGTCATCTTTATCCTTCCTGGTCTTTTTCTATTTTTTTTTTAATGAATATTTTTCTGATCTACTACACTGGGTAGTGTTATTTGACTTGACTTTGCATTTCCTTGAGGTTGAAGACCTTTTTATTATATGTACTTAGTGGTTATTTGGGCTTCCTCTTTTGTGATTCAAGTGTATTACTCCTTTAACGAACAAAGGAAACACTGAATTTTTTGCTATTCTTTATGAATTTAGAGAAGTTCTTTGTGACATCAACACTTTGTTCAGTGTTTTATGGATATTGATAAATGAATCCTTGCTTACTTCAAGGGTATAAAATTATTTTCATTTTTTCTAATATATTGATTCATTTAAAAAATTTATCTGTAGAGGTTATTTTGTGTATGGTTTGAGGTAATCTTAGCTTTCTTTTTTCACCTAGTGAAAATGTACTTATGTCAATACCTTTCTGTTATATAAACCATTTACCCATTTACTTGAATAGCCACCTATAAACTGCAGGCACGTGGTCATTTTCTTTTTATTTTATTTTTTATTTTTTGTTGTTGTTAAATCATAGCTGTGTACATTAGTGCAATCGCCTGTACCCATTCTAAGATGCACCATAGATGTGGCCCATCATTTTCTGTGCTATCTGGTTGTTTATACTTTTCTGTTTTCTCACTAGTATTATTCTCTTTTCATTTTTTTCGATGTGTGTTCAGTATCTGACAATTCAACTCCCTCTATTCTCTTCCATACTTTTCTTAACTTTTTCTATATGTATATTATTGCAAATGAACTTTAAAATTACTTCATCAACTGAAGAAAAAACACCTCTGGATTGTGATTAGAATATATGGAATTAAATCTATATATTAACTTGAAAGCTTGACATTTTAAGAGAATAGGCTCTTCAGGAATATGTTTGTTCATTTATTGTTTTACATCTTTCAATATTTTCAAATTTTCTTCACATAGAAGTTACATTGTTTGGTTGTTAAACTTATCCTGTGTATCTTAGGATACAGGTTGCTCCTTTTCTCTTTTATTTTCTTTTCGAGATAGGGTCTCAGTCTGTCATTTGGGCTGGAGTGCAGTGGCACAATCATAGTTCCTGTAGCCTGACTCACAGGCTCAAGCCATCCTCCAGCCTCAGCCTCCCGAGTAGCTGGGACTACTGGCCCATGCCAGCTATTTTTTTTTTTTTTAATGTAGAGAAGTAACACTACATTTAAAATGAGTAAACGCTATTTGATATCAACTCTGTGATAACAAATACTTGAAATATATATTTTTATCATTGGTAAGTAATGACTATTTGCTTCATATTTATATAATATTTGTAAATCATTTCTTTTTATATCAGCCAGAACCTTTAAAGCAGTATTTTTAAAGACTTAATAACATCTTAATCTGATTTCTCATTTTGATAAAAATGGCTTTAACATTTCACCACCCAGCAATTAAGTTTGCTTCTGAATTTTGCTGAATTGTCTTTATCATGTTTAAGTAATTTTTATCATTCCTGTATAAGTACTTTAAACACTTATTTATTGACCTAATTTGCTGCATATATATACATCTGGAACTTTATTACCTCTCCTCTGTCGGATTGATCAGAATAGAGCGTTCTTGGTTGTAAAATTGTACACTTGGTGAAGAAGGCTGCAAAACAGCTTGCATGTAATTTTTCTTAGTGCTCCGTGTCCTCTAGCTGCTGTGCCAAGTATGAAACCGAGCCTGACAAGGCTCTAAATTAGTTCTGTCTTTACATACCTACCAAATTTCTGCCCCAAACCACCCAATTTATGTGAGGCTCTTTATACTGGCATCGTCATTAACCGGTTTGTACACATTTCTCTGAAGGTAAAATCAACATCATGTAATACCTCCTTTTTACATGGTGTTCTAAATTTTACTGTCGTGTGAGCATTTGTGTATCTGTTGAGACCACATTATCTTAGCGTATGTGAGCATGGACTTGTTGAAGCTTTTCCTATGAACTGAACCATAAATCCTAATTTGCACTAAGAACTAAATTTAAGTAATGACTTTTTTTTTTTTTTTCCAAAATGAACTCCCCTTAATTTAGAGAAATATACAGTGAATCAGTCGAGTTAGTTCTGTGTTTATTTATGGGACTATTAACTTAGAAGAAAGTTGGAGTATCATTTTGTGGAATGATTTCTTTTCATTTTTTAAATAGAAGTCTTAAACTAAAACAGGCTGCAGAAAAACCTCACGGAGATTTGGGAGGAAAACAACACACACCAAGCAGGTTTGTCCTTTCTTACCAGGAACCACCTGAGGACATGGTAGCAGTTACAGTTAATCCTGAATATCCCGCAGTGTGAATATTCAGGTTTTCCTTTACACAGGGATGCCCAGAATTTTTAGTGTGAATTGTTATTCAGTCCATTCTCTGTGTTCAGGATTTTGCCTCTGGCAGAGCTCTAACTCCAGTGTTTCTGAGAAATGGAAAAGCACACTGTAATAGCTTTGGGAAACTGCCAGGGAAAAACTCCCTCCTCAGACAATTGCTTTATATTACCCTTTATTGCACACATGATACATTATTCATCATTTTCTAAGCATGTTCATTATAAATGCTATTTAATCACATTTTAAAGGTAAATAGCATTTATGAAATTACCATCTGATATCTTCCTCTAGGTCAGCGTGGATGCTTTACCACAAACCTGTGCCCTGCAGGAGAACACGTGTGTTTATCTTTTTGTCCCATTATCTGTCCAAAGACTGAGAGCCACATCCTTTGAGGCCATCCCACATGTTAAAATAATCATCTTATTTTGGTAGTGTTGATTCTATCCCAAGATATATTTTAAATATGCTTTTAATTTTGCTTTTCTGGATTTTTCTGAATATCTGTGGTGGGACTCAAGCATTTTCTATTTAGAATGTATGAGTTCTCGATTAATTTGCCTTTAGTGCTTTCAATAGTAGTATGTGCTCAGTAAATGTTTGAATGGTAGGATGTGTGAAGAGACTTTGGAATAAATGATTTTGTGTAGATTATCACAAATTCTTGAATTTCTTCCTTTGTCTGTGTTTGACATGGAAGGGTGTAGGGAAGGCAGCGTCAGTCCGTGTGGGTATGTGCACAGGTTCCCATGTACGTACTCATCTGCCTGTGTCGCCATGGATTTATTTGTGTATGGATAAGGGTGGGGCTAAAGAACGAGTGGGAATGGCTGAAAAAGAAAGAAATTTCCTAGTGTGTTCTGGAAATTGCGTTAGGCCCTTCAGTCTATTTGATTTTTCACTCATTCCTAAGGATGCATTTGTTAAGTATCTCCTAAGAACAGGCTCTATTCAGAGGCCCTGGAGGTACCTTCAAAGAAGTTACTAAAACAAAACACAACAAGATACTCCGTTAAAAGAGAAATGTGTGGTCAAAGATTTTTATAAAGGTAAACATGGGATTCCTGTGGCTTGGGGGAAGACACAACAGGGCATCCATTCTAGAATGGAATTCAAGAAGGGTTTCAAAAAGATTAAGATGGAAGTAACTGGGTGGTGCCTGTGGCTCAAAGGGGAAGGGCACCGGTCCCATATGCCGGAGGTGGCAGGTTCAAACCCAGCCCTGACCAAAAACCACACACACAAAAAAAATAATAAATCAAAGATGGAAGTAACTTGGCAAAAAGGAGGGAAGGGGGTTCTATGTGAAAGAAATAGCTTTAAGTGAACGCTTAATGAATATAGCTTTAATTTCTTCTTGAAGAATAAGGAAGAAACATTTTGAACGTAAGACATCACATTATGTGCCTACCTTAGATTTGGCTCACTACTAATGTTAAATCCTTACATATAGTTAGCTGAGATAACTGAACTATACCCACAAAGTGCAAACTACGGTAGAACCACCGTGGTTGACCCGCTCCCCACCTGGACTGCCCCCTTTAAGTTGACCTAATTTTCATAGACTGCACGTGCACTAGGCCTAGTGCCTTATATTGACCACCTCCTTATGTTGACCGGTTTGTTATAATCCCCTGGGTGGTCAACTTACAGAGGCTCTACTGTATTTCTATTGAATTAATGTTCTCTGGTGTGGAGTGTGAGCCAGTGGAAGCTGCCGTGCTCTTCAGTGCTTAATTTGTAGTTAAGAATTTATAGAAATTCTTAGTATATGATTCTTTAATTATAATTATATTCTGATAAATTCTTCATGGATTCCCCCCACCAGTTTTTTCTTGTCATATTAATTTGTTTGTAACCTTAATTTTTCCCCATTCTTATATTATTTAGTATATATCCATGAACCCAGAGGAGCATCTTACAAATAATAGTTGGCATGGGAGGATGTTAGAAATTGAAAGGATGATCTACTGAAGGGTAGAATTTAGAGAGAGAGAGTTGCCCATTTTTTTTTCTAGCTGTACATTCCAGAGCACATAACTTGCTTTGGAGCTTTCCACAGTTGGAGGATTAGAATCAGATCATGTCTTCAAAATGTCATTTATCTCCCATAAGACATAGAAGAAAGTCCTTAATCTTTTGGAGGTCTCAGTTTTTTCAACAAATGAACACAATAAAACCAATTTTGTGGTGGAGGGTATTAGAGAAAGTGTTTTAAAGTACCTCATATAAGGGGTCAAAAAATTCAGTAGTAGCTATTCTTACTGGTAATTTCATCTAGGAATACAAATTATGAAAGCATATGTATGTAGTCTTACCTTTTTTTTTTTTTATTGTTGGGTATTCATTGAGGGTACAATAAGCCAGGTTACACTGATTACATTTCTTAGGTAAAGTCCCTCTTGCAATTATGTCTTGCCCCCAGAAGGTGTGGCACACACCAAGGCCCCACCTTACCTTTTTTTCTAATAAAGATTTCGTATCATCCATATTGAGCTAGAGCTTTTTCTACACAAATCCATTAAAAGAGGCTATAACCCTTCTAATTCTCTTCCAGAACAAGAAGTCATGATTTTTCTGATACACCCAGTACAGTTTGACCACTCTGGCTGTGAATGTTTTGCTTTCTCTGTCTTTAATGTCTGTCACTTTTAGGGTGTAAGCGTTGTTGAGTTCCCACTAGACAGATTTTAGGCTTACTGGACGGATGTGTATGGCCCTGTCAACACCAGGATAGGTGTGTGGCCACACCCACACGTGTGAGCTTCCCTTTCACAAAAACATTCAACTTTTGAACAAGCTAAAAGAAATTTATTATTAGAAATCTTCAGAACGCTGTTGTGTTCATGTCAAACCAAATTTTCTCTTTGATGTTTAGTATTGTTTTTATTTTGAAATCCACACTGAGGGGAGAGAGGAGCATCAAATCTTTTCATTTCATGGGGATTGTAAAGAGTTTATTTCCATCCTTAGGGTGATAGGTATAGTCATGGATCACTTAATGATGGGGATATATTATGAGAAATCATCATGAGGTGATTCTGTCATTGTATGAACATAATGGAGTGTACTTACACAAACCTGGGTAGTACAGCCTACTTCACACGTAGGCCATATGGATGCCCTATTGCTCCTAGGTGACAAAATTATACAGCATGTTACTGTTTAGAATACTGTAGGCGGAGAGGGGGAGACAAGATGGCGGACTGAAGCCAGCTTTCAACAAAGGCTCCCGTCCAGAAGGAGAGTTAAGGGACAGGAATTTAGTAAGTATCCTGGTGGACTTGAGCCTCACCAAGAGAGAAGGCTGAAGAACGCACATCAACACCGCTGAGGCAAGTTGTGATCACAAGGACGCAAATAAAAGGTACAAAATCCACCACCAAGCGGACGGGAGTCTCCCTCCCCCATGAGACCGGCTCTGGAGCCCCACAATTGAACAAGCGGGCAGAAATTAAAGCCCCTCCCACTACACTCCACGGGAGAGACCTTCTAAAAACTGGACCTACCTCCCCTACTGGGGTGCCCTGGCGTTCTCCTGCCGGACATAGGGCTGAATAAAACTTTGGGAATCCTTTGCCGGCAACCCTGAATCCCCGGCGCTCCCCTCCCGCCCACTGAGGTCTGGAGGCCTGTAGGCCTGTCCCCCAGGACTTCGGATCCTTGGGTGATTTCTCAAGGGGAGTGGACAGTCCCCGAGTTGCGACTGGTCAGCATTGACTCTGAGGCGGGCAAGTGAGGAGAGGGCACCGGGCTGAGGGGGAGTCACGCCTCGCGGCACTTCCCTGCGGTGCAGTGCACCAACCCTCCCTGGGCACAAGACTGAATAAGACTCTAGCCTCCCCGCTGAGAGCTGAGAACCCCTACTCTCACTCGGGGTCTGAGGGCCTATCCCCCAGGAGTTCGGCTCCTTGGGTGATTTCTCAAGGGGAGTGGACAGTCCCCGAGTTGCGACTGGTCAGCATTGACTCTGAGGCGCGCGAGTGAGGAGAGGGCACCGGGCTGAGGGGGAGTCACGCCTCGCGGCACTTCCCTGCGGTGCAGTGCACCAACCCTCCCCAGGCATACGGGGCCCAAGACTGAATCAGACTCTGGCCTCCCCGCTGAGAGCTGAGAACCCCTACTCTCACTCGGGGTCTGAGGGCCTATCCCCCAGGAGTTCGGCTCCTTGGGTGATTTCTCGAGGGGAGTGCACAGTGCCTGAGCTGCGTCAGGTCAGCGCTGACTCTGGGATACGTGAGCGAGGAGAGGGCACTCTGCTGAGGGGAAATCAAGCCTTGGCGGCACTTCCCTGCGGTGCAGTGCAGGAGCCCTCCCCGGACTGTAGTATTGCGTGAAACTGAATGAAACTCTAGCTTCCCCCCGCCCCACTCCCAATCCGGGTCTGGGGGCCCATCCCCCAAGAGTTCTGATTCTTGGGGGATCTCTTAAGGGGTGTGGACCCAGCACAAACTGCGGCCGCTCAGTGCTGACTCTGGGGCGCGGGACAGAGGAGAAAAGGGTCGCCTGAGTGCCCACACCAGAGCAGCAGTTCCCTGGAGGTAGATCAACAGCCGTTTTTTCTTTAACGGCAGAACGCTCACTTCTGGATATTCTGAGGCCACACCCCCTGTCTCCCTGGGCAACCAGAGGAGGCCACCGGTGACACGGCTCACAAACCCAGAAGCCTCCAGGGCGGGGCCGACCCAGAGAGGTGTTCAGACGCAATTCTCCAGCAGCAAAGACGTTTGAACTCAAAACAGCCCGTCTCCTGTAGGCGACGACAGGAACAGAGACAGAACCTCACAAAGTTGTCTGTTCTGTTCTGTTCTGTTAGCAGCATCCATCAGGGACGGGGCTAAGCCTGAGTGAACACCTCCTTCCCATCACCTGCATCAAACACTCAAAGATGTCAGGCCCCATCTCCTCCTGCTAGATAGCGGCAGTCTGCGGGGGCCTGGCAGACTTCCTCGCGATTCAGGCAGGTGCAAACCCCTGGAGTGTCTGTTCACTGCAGGCAACTGGGTTAGCCATCTGCAGAGATACCAGTGACTGGGTCCGACGGAGGGGCAAAGTGGGGAAGGAGACGTCAACCTTCCCAGACTGCTCTGTTTGCGGGGTGGCTCCTCCTGACTCCACGCTGCACTGGGGTGAGCTGTCTCAGAGGAGTCACCAGGCCCCTGTGATCCAGTTCCCAGAGACCTCTTGAACCCTTCCACCTGAGACAAGTGCCGATTGAGACAGTTGATTCGGACCTTTTGAACTGGGCTAATAGACTGAGGACTTTTCAGGTGGTGCCCTGGGTGTGCGATTGTAGGAAGGTTTGATTCTCCTTTTCCAACTGGGGCCAGAGGTGGGCAGGCGGGGTGACTTAATTGCTGATTTTTCCACACAGCTGAGACTTCAAGCCAGAGTAGAAGTTGCAATAGGATCGAACAGAAACCAGCTGAAAACAAGACAGAACCACTTTGCTCCACCACACCAGACAGGGCCCCAGTTTCTCAGGCCACAACACTGTACGGGCCCTCGATAAAACCCCAGGGGAAAAACCAAAGGGAGTAAACCATGGGGCGGAATCAGCGGAAAAACTCTGGTAACATGAATAACCAGAATAGATCAACCCCCCCCAAGAAAAGATACGGCAGATGTGATTGAAGATCCCATTCATAAACAACTGGCTGAGATGTCAGAAGTCGAATTCAGAATTTGGTTTGCAGACAAGATTAATAAAATGGAATTAGGAATTCGAGGAGAAATTCAAAAACTGTCTCAAGAATTTAACGAATTTAAAGACAAAACCACCAAAGACTTAGACACACTGAAACAAGAACTTACAGCCCTCAAAGATATGAAAAATACAGTAGAATCCCTCAGTAACAGAATGGAGCAAGCAGAAGAAAGGATTTCTGACATTGGGAGCGTTCGAAGACTTTATCTTCAATCTCTCAAAGAGGAAGAGAAATGGAGAGCAAAAACGGATCACTCACTCAGAGAGCTCTCAGATAATTCGAAAAAAATAACATAAGGGTTATAGGAATTTTGGAGACTGATGAAGTGGCAGCCAAGGGCACAGAGGCCCTTCTACATGAAATTATGAAAGAAAATTTTCCAGACATGCCTAGAGAATCTGAAATTCAGATAGCAGACAGCTTCAGAACCCCAGCACGATTCAACCCCAATAAGCCATCTCCCAGACATATCATAATTAGCTTCACTAAAGTTAACATGAAAGAGAAGATTCTCAAGCAGCCCGGCGAAAGAAAACTATAACATACAAAGGTAAGAATATTAGAATAACTGCAGATCTCTCTGCTGAAACTTTTCAAGCCAGAAGAGGCTGGTCATCAACTTTTAATCTCCTAAAGCAAAAAAACTTTCAACCCAGGATCTTGTATCCAGCTAAACTGAGTTTCATCTATGATGGAGAAATTAAATACTTCAATGACATTCATATGTTGAAAAAATTTGCCATAAGTAAACCAGCTCTTCAGGATGTTCTCAGACCTATCCTCCACAATGACCAACCCAATCCTATACCACAAAAGTAAACTCACTCAGAAACTTCGGATCAAACTCCAACTTCCACACTGGCGAAAGGATTAAAAATGTCCACTGGACCTTTGAAAAACTCGATACCCAAAATTCCACCAGACTTATCCTTCTCTCCATCAATGTGAATGGCTTAAACAGTCCTCTAAAGAGGCATAGGTTAGCTGACTGGATACAAAAACTTAAGCCAGATATTTGTTGCATACAAGAGTCACATCTCAACTTAAAAGACAAATACAGACTCAGGGTGAAAGGATGGTCATCCATATTTCAGGCAAATGGTAATCAGAAAAAAGCAGGTGTTGCAATTTTATTTGCAGATACAGTAGGCTTTAAACCATCAAAAGTGAGGAAGGACAAGAATGGTCACTTCATATTTGTTAAGGGTAATACTCAATATGACGAGATCTCAATTATTAATATCTATGCACCCAACCAGAATGCACCTCAATTTATAAGAGAAACTCTAACAGACATGAGTAACTTGATTTCCTCCAGCTCCATAATCGTTGGAGATTTCAACACTCCCTTGGCAGTGTTGGATCGATCCTCCAGAAAGAAGCTGAGCAAAGAAATCTTAGATTTAAACCTAACCATCCAATATTTAGATTTAGCAGACATCTACAGAACATTTCATCCCAACAAAACTGAATACACATACTTCTCATCAGCCCACGGAACTTACTCCAAAATTGATCACATTTTAGGTCACAAGTCTAACCTCAGTAAATTTAAAGGAATAGAAATTATTCCATGCATCTTCTCGGACCATCATGGAATAAAACTTGAATTGAGTAACAACAGGAATCTGCATACCCATACAAAAACATGGAAGTTAAATAACCTTATGCTGAATGATAGCTGGGTCAGAGATGAGATTAAGAAAGAAATCACCAATTTTTTGGAACAAAATGACAATGAAGACACAAGCTATCAGAACCTCTGGGACACTGCAAAGGCAGTTCTAAGAGGGAAATTTATAGCACTGCAAGCCTTCCTCAAGAGAACGGAAAGAGAGGAAGTTAACAACTTAATGGGACATCTCACACAACTGGAAAAGGAAGAACATTCCAACCCCAAACCCAGTAGAAGAAAAGAAATAACCAAAATTAGAGCAGAATTAAATGAAATTGAAAACAAAAGAATAATACAACAGATCAATAAATCAAAAAGCTGGTTTTTTGAAAAGGTCAATAAAATAGATAAACCTCTGGCCAACCTAATCAGGAAAAAAAGAGTAAAATCTCTAATATCATCAATCAGAAACAACAAAGACAAAATAACCACAGACTCATCAGAAATCCAAAAAATCCTTAATGAATATTACAAGAAACTTTATTCTCAGAAATATGAAAATCTGAAGGAAATAGACCGATACTTGGAAGCACGCCACCTTCCAAGACTTAACCAGAATCAAGTGGAAATGTTGAACAGACCCATATCAAGTTCAGAAATAGCATCAACTATACAAAACCTCCCTAAAAAGAAAAGCCCGGGACCAGATGGTTTCACGTCAGAATTCTACCAAACCTTTAAAGAGGAATTAGTACCTATATTACTCAACCTGTTCCAAAATGTAGAAAAAGAAGGAAGACTACCCAACACGTTCTATGAAGCAAATATCACCCTGATCCCTAAACCAGGAAAAGACCCAACAAGAAAAGAAAATTATAGACCAATATCACTAATGAATATAGATGCAAAAATATTCAACAAGATCCTAACAAACAGAATCCAGCAACACATCAAACAAATTATACATCATGACCAAGTTGGTTTTATCCCAGGGTCTCAAGGCTGGTTCAATATACGTAAATCTATAAATGTAATTCAGCACATAAACAAATTAAAAAACAAAGACCATATGATTCTCTCAATTGATGCAGAAAAAGCTTTTGATAATATCCAGCATCCCTTCATGATCAGAACACTCAAGAAAATTGGTCTAGAAGGGACTTTTCTTAAACTGATAGAGGCTATCTACAGCAAACCCACAGCCAATATCATATTGAATGGAGTTAAATTGGAATCATTTCCACTCAGATCAGGAACCAGACAAGGCTGCCCATTGTCTCCATTGCTTTTCAACATTGTAATGGAAGTTTTAGCCACCGCAATTAGGGAAGAAAAGGCGATCAAGGGTATCCATATAGGGTCAGAAGAGATCAAACTCTCGCTCTTCGCAGATGATATGATTGTGTATCTGGAAAACACTAGGGACTCTACTACAAAACTCCTAGAAGTGATCAAGGAATACAGCAGCGTCTCAGGTTACAAAATCAACATTCATAAATCGGTAGCCTTTATATACACCAACAACAGTCAAATTGAAAAAGCAGTTAAGGACTCTATCCCATTCACAGTAGTGCCAAAGAAGATGAAATATTTGGGAATTTACCTAACAAAAGACGTGAAAGATCTCTATAAAGAGAACTATGAAACTCTAAGAAAAGAAATAGCTGAAAATGTTAACAAATGGAAAAACATACCATGCTCATGGCTAGGAAGAATCAACATTATCAAAATGTCCATACTACCCAAAGCAATATATAATTTCAACGCACTCCCTATTAAAGCTCCACTGTCATATTTTAAAGATCTTGAAAAAACATTACTTCGTTTTATATGGAATCAGAAAAAACCTCGAATAGCCAAGACATTACTCAGAAATAAAAACAAAACAGGAGGAATCACACTACCAGACCTCAGACTTTACTACAAATCGATAGTGATCAAAACAGCATGGTATTGGCACAAAAACAGAGAAGTAGATATCTGGAATAGAATAGAGAACCAAGAGATGAATCCAGCTACTTACCGCTATTTGATTTTTGACAAGCCAATTAAAAACATTCAGTGGGGAAAAGATTCCCTATTTAACAAATGGTGCTGGCTGAACTGGCTGGCAACCTGCAGAAGACTGAAATTGGACCCACACCTTTCACCATTAACTAAGATAGACTCTCATTGGATTAAAGATTTAAACTTAAGACATGAAACTATAAAAATACTAGAGGAGAATGCAGGGAAAACCCTTGAAGAAATTGGTCTGGGTGAGTATTTCATGAGGAGAACCCCCCGGGCAATTGAAGCAGCTTCAAAAACACACTACTGGGACTTGATCAAACTAAAAAGCTTCTGCACAGCTAAGAACACAGTAAGCAGAGCAAGCAGACAGCCCTCAGAATGGGAGAAGATATTTGCAGGGTATAACTCTGACAAAGGTTTAATAACCAGAATCCACAGAGAACTCAAACGCATCAGCAAGAAAAAAACAAGGGATCCCATCGCAGGCTGGGCAAGGGATTTGAAGAGAAACTTCTCTGAAGAAGACAGGCGCACGGCCTTCAGACATATGAAAAAATGCTCATCATCTTTAATCATCAGAGAAATGCAAATCAAAACTACTTTGAGATATCATCTAACTCCAATGAGACTAGCCTATATCACAAAATCTCAAGACCAGAGATGTTGGCGTGGATGCGGAGAAAAGGGAACACTTCTGCACTGCTGGTGGGAATGCAAATTAATACATTCCTTTTGGAAAGATATATGGAGAACACTCAGAGATCTAAAAATAGATCTGCCATTCAATCCTGTAATTCCTCTGCTGGGCATATACCCAGAAGACCAAAAATCACAACATAACAAAGATATTTGTACCAGAATGTTTATTGCAGCCCAATTCATAATTGCTAAGTCATGGAAAAAGCCGAAGTGCCCATCGATCCACGAATGGATTAATAAATTGTGGTATATGTATACCATGGAATACTATGCAGCCTTAAAGAAAGATGGAGACTTTACCTCTTTCATGTTTACATGGATGGAGCTGGAACATATTCTTCTTAGTAAAGTATCCCAAGAATGGAAGAAAAAATACCCAATGTACACAGCCCTGCTATGAAACTAATTTGGGACTCTCACATGAAAGCTATAACCCAGCTACAACTTAACAATAGGGGGAAGTGGGAAAGGGGGGGGTGGGTAGAGGGAGGGGAATCGGTGGGATCACACCTGTGGTGCATATTACAGGGGTATTTGCGAAACTTGGTAAATGTAGAATATAAATGTTTTGGCACAGTAACTGAGATAACGCCGGAAAGGCTATGTTAACCACTGTGATAAAAATGTGTCAAATGGTTTATGAAGTGAGTGTATGATGCCCCATAATCATATCATTGTATACAGTTATGATTTAATAAAAAAATTAAAAAAAAAAAAAAGAATACTGTAGGCAACTGTAACATAATGGTAGGTATTTGTATATCTAAACATAGAAGAGACAACAGTAAAAATATGGTATTATAATCTTATGGGACCACCATTGTTATATGTAGTCTGTCTTGACTGAAACATTGTCTGTGTCGCATGACTATAGAACTGTCTTTTTTTCTACCATGTAGTTCCTGGACAGTTTATAAATCAGATAGAAAAAACACAGCAATCTGTCTTCCAGTTATTTGCCATTTGTGCTATATTTTACATGATTTTCAAACAAAAATCTAAGAAGCAAATACTAAGATGCAATAGATTCAGAGAAGTATAGACCAAAAAATGTTAGAGCTCTGTAGGAACTTAGGAATCAATGAGTACAGGAGGTTTCAGAATATTTTAATAAAAACTTCTTTTTCAAGTGAAAAAAGATACATGAGCTTAATGGGTCATTTTGGGAAGGGTAGATAGATGTTTGTTGGGGTTGTGCAAGGAGTAGGGGCACGCTGGACCTGGGGAGGAGGGAGGTCTTGGAAGTGGGATTTGTAACTACGGGTTTAATATAAGCCCCCGCTGAGAACCTTGATACCTAGAAGGATGTATCCCTGTGTGGCTAAACTGATTAGAGACTACATTTTGGGTTCATTTGGCAAAGTCCTAGCAGAAGGCAGTGTTCGGATGGCAGCGTCAGCTTCAGTGGGATATCTCTTCTGAGAGAGGTGAAGTGTTGGGTCAGGGCCATTCCAAGGCCTGCATCCTGCTTGTGTAAGAGAAAAGGTAAGCAGCAGCCTTACGTTTGTGGTAGTGAAGCACAAGTAGCTGATGTAGGAATAAGCTGTGATGATGGGCTGTCGATGGCAGGAAGCTTTAATTCTGGTAATTTTCTGGCTTCTTTAACTCCACTATTAGGAGCTAAATAAATCTTCCATTTTAATCTTTCTATGTTAATCATATCCTGATCATGTATATAATGCAGCCAGATATCCAAAGGACCCCAGCATTAATTGTAGACCACAGGTTAGAGTACTTCTGTTTGAAAAGTGAATGGTCTTTCTCTTTTGTTGTGGGATCTTACAAGGTTGACTGAATAAATGCTGTTTACTACTATCCCAAAGAAATGTTTCACCTAATTTTATACAGTCACAGATTATGTTGGACATTAATTGTAACCTACACTAAGACAGTGGTACTGATCAACACTGAATTCGTGTTAGGTTACTTTTTCAGTACTTTGAAAAATACTGATTTAGTGGGAAGATGTTGAGAACTCTTAGGGACTAGTCTATGTCTTTGAAATACAATAAAGGTAATTGGCAAAGAGAGCAGCGAACCTTTGACCTTGCCCCCCTTACTCCATGACCTAATAATCCAGAAAACTCCTACACAGCTTTCCTTTTGGTGATTCTCCTCTTTCTAATGACTAATGTGTAACTGTTGTCTGTCATTTTGTGACTCAACCAAACCGTTACCAATTACTCTTAGTTTTTCAATCTCACATGGTATGCTTGCATATAGTAGAATTTATTGACTAGATTATGAAGACATGAAGTCTCTAACGAGTTTTTTTTTTTTTTGGCTGGGGCAGGGTTTGAACCCGCCACCTTCCGCATGTGGGGCCGGCGCCCGACCCCTTTGAGCCATAGGCGCTGCCCTGTCTCTAATGAGTTTCTAAGTATCAGTTTGAGGAATATAGCAATCTCTGGTCACATTGTAAGGACTGCCAAAGATCATTTATCGATGATGTGCTTATCATTGAACTGTGTCTTTTTTATTCCCCAAAGCCTGTGTTTACCTTTGCCACGTTGGTTTTATGTTTTTTTGGATATTATATTTGTCTTTTCTAATACATATTTTGTAGGCAATGTGATGAGGTAGAGTGGGTATATACCTGTGTTTACATGTGGGTGTACATATAAATAAAAATCTGCATATGCACATACATGGAAAGGGAATATCAATATGAATAAACTTGTTCTGGTATGGAGAGAGTAACCAACTACAATTTCAAAGGTAATTTGCATAATTCAACGAGAGAAATTTCAAATTCTTATTACCCGTTATTCATACTTTGAGCATGCAAGTCCATGCTGAAACCTCCAAATTTCCAGTCTGTGTTCTGTTCCTTCTCTTTTAACTATGTCTGCATCTCCATAGTAGGAGAAAGTAAGCAAAGGATATTGTGATTTTAAAATATTAAACTCCTGGGCCGGGGGTGGTGGCTCACGCCTGTAATCCCAGTACTCTGGGAGGCCAGGTGGGTGGATTGCTTGCGCTCACAAGTTTGAAACCAGCCTGAGCAAGAGCGAGACCCTGTGTCTACTAAAATCAAAAGAATAAAATAAAATATTAAACTCCAATAGAGATTTAAATGCCCAGTGTTATTTCCTAAAATATCACGTAATTTATGCAAAGAACACATTTAAATTGGCAATATTTTACCTTCTATTTCTACTTTAAAAACTTCCATAGTTTTTTATTAGTAGAATTCACTACAAACTGAAAGACAGAGCCTTTAGACACTGGAGCAAAGTCACACAGGAGTGGAAGTGTGGCTCTGCAATGGAAACTCTGAGGGATCCCCTAGTTATAAGGACTGTAGCAAATGTCACCATATCACTCACTGATGTTGGAAAGATGTTGGGGGTGGGCAAGTCCTGATAGGAAAATTCATAGAACTTTTACATGGATATGATGTTAAAAAACAAAAACAAAAACAAAAAACTCTTCTGTTTTTCTTTGGGTGGTTGGCATTAGTATTTGTGTAGAGAAGTGTTACCTGAGGGTACCTGGGGCACCTTGCGGGGGGTCTCTTGCTTCTGCCAGGGTTCCCGCCCCACGTGTTACACCTTTCCAAAGATTTTACTCAGGAAAGGGTTCCCCCTCACTGTCCGATGAAGGCTGAGTGGTGGCTGTGGTCTCGTTAGAAGATTCTTGGTGGTAGCATGAGCTAACTGGTTCAGGTTAAGGTACACTTCCTTTTTTTTTTTTTTTAGTTTTTTGTGGTTTTACCAACTTTCTGTTTTCTAATATAATAAACATAAACTATAAATAGCAGATACATTTCTCCATGAAGTAAAAAACTAAACTGGGAGAAAAATATTTGCATCTGTTATCACAGAAAAAGGAAAATTTCCCCAGTGCTGGTGTTGGCTACTGCAGCCCAAGGCCCAAATCTGGGCTGCCGCCTGTTTGTGAATTGGGTTTTATTGGAACGAGGCCACAACTCATTCGTTTGCATATTGTTTGCGGCGGCTTTCACCCTTTGGTGGCAGAATTCAGTAGTTGCTATGGGGACATTATGGTCCACAAAGCCAAAATATCTGGCCCTTTACAAAACAGTTTGCCAACTCTTGTTCTAATAAATAATGAGCAACTACAAACGAAAACAAACACCAACAATCCCATATTAAAATATGCAAGAGATATATTTGTTAGAAACTCAGCAAAACAAAACTGCAACATTTCTCCCCAAAATGCTTCATCTCCTCAAATGGGGTTGGGGTAAGGGCAATTTACAAAGGAGAGGGCGGGATTTAGGAGACAGACTGGAGAGGCTGTGATACTCAGAGACCAGTAAGAGCAGGAAGCCATCGCCACCCCGGGAGTGAGGGCAGCACAAAGAGAGAGGAAGACTGGAATTCCTGGAGCTCAGAGCTGGAGCAGGCAAGGACGGACATCCAAAGAGGTCTACACTCACAAAGGGACGTAGCCACTGTCACTGGGAGAAATGTGTTGCTGAAACAAGAAAGAAATGGCAAAGAAATACTTTGACCTCTCTTTCCGCCTTCCAGTCACTTGCTGGTGCCTCCCAGAAGCTACGAGGTAAGGGGTCCATGCGATGCTTTTCTCAGGGGTCAGCTTCCCAGAAGACCAATGGAAGATCCTCAACCTAATTCATAATAAGAGCAGTGAAATGAAAACAATACGGAAATGGAACTTTTTACCGGTCATACTGGCAAAGAGCAAGATGTTAGCGCCCAAAAGGGGCATGAAGTGTGTGTGGGTGTGTGCATATCGGGAGAAAGAGATGAAGGCAATGCACACCCCTCGACATGATGCATATGTCTGACCTTTGACTCGGCAATTACATTTACAGGAATTTATCCTATGGATATTTCAGCAAATACATGAAGTATTTCAGCAAATACATGTGTAAGGCTAGTCCCTGCAATTTTATTTGTAACGGGGAAAGAATGGAGATAATCTAATTGTCCGTCTGTAGGAGATTGGTTATATAAATTATGCAGTATGCATTCAAAAGATACTATGAAGCCATAAAACAGAATGAGGTGCCTATATCTTCATAAAAAATTAACACTAAGTTATATCATTTAAAGTATAGACAATAAAAACAGGGTATATAATATATGGATATTTGTGTAAAAAAAGGAGGAAAGGAATACATCAATATGTTCCTGTATATGCGTAAAACAAAATCCCGGGAAACGAAATGGATGCCTCTGGAGCTCCAGCCTGGTGGGGGTGGAGTGGGGGTCATCTTTTTGTGCCTTTTGAATTTTGATTAAAAGAAAAGTAACAATAATCTTATGGGCCAGTTAAACAGCTTTCATCTGAAAATTTGAAAGAAATGTCAAAATCTAGTGCCAGACTTGTGCCTTTTAGTGGTTTCTCAAACAAGATCTGAGAAGGTAAATGGCAGATCCAAGGTGAATTAATTCTAATTATTCCAGGCTTCAGGGAGAAACCCCTATGTCCTCTTCAGTCCAGTTTTAACCTTGGCCTTTGGGTGTTGCTGCTGCTTAAATCTTTGTTTTCCTCCACAGACTTGAAACCAGTTACTAAGGTGTCCATGTATTTTTTGAATGATTGGTTGTTTACACTTTCAGCTAATTCAGGCTGCTCCCATGTATTAGTCTGATTACTGAAACTTTTGTGGATGTGTCATCCCTCCTTTCCACCTAAGATAGAGATATGTTTTAGTTGTCTGGAGCTGCATCTTTTAAATATTTATTTTAATGTGGAGCACATTGTGGATTATCAACAAGTAAACATTTGGACAATCACAGGATCAAAATATAGGAACAAATTTGGATTTCTCAGATCTGTCTCTTTTTATTTATTTATTTTTTTCTGGGCAAGATTTGCCTGAAGTGGAAAGAACTGAATATGGATGAGCGCATGTTGCAAACTGGTTTTCATCAGTAATTGCTTTGCAGTATGAAAATGGGCAGAGAAAGTAGATTGGGAATATAGGCAATCAGAGATGAGATTCTTACACCTGCCAGACACCATGTGTAGTGCACAAGCATCCACAGAGAAATGGAAATGCTGCTGTCCTGTGACAAGAGGTTCCAATTAATGTGTTCCGGATGCATCTGTCTGCCAGTAGCTCACCTCGTGAAACCACAGTCCGTCCTCCTGTTGGAGTCAAAAGGCTCATTTAGTGAGTGGCGTGAGAGTCACCCTGGGAGCTATGCCGTGGGGCTGTGACCCTCCTTCCTTCACACTTACTTCAACTCAGGAACAGTAGCTTACAGGGAAGATTCCTAGCTAGAAGGCTTGTAACAAGATGGCATTCATACAGAAAATGCCATTCTGAAAGCATATGTTCTTCATATTGCCAGGTTTTGATGCTGAAGTAAAGATAATATTTATCATATTTATTTTGGCGTGAAAAGGATTTGGATACTTGGTGGACCCTTTTAGGCCTTAACTTAGTGTTCAATAGTTTTAAACAAGTCACCTGCTTAAACTATATCCTGAGCACAGCGACCTAGAAGGGTAGGATGGAGCTGGGGCGGGCAGGTGTTTGCTCTGCCAAAGCCTTTGCTCCTTATTTTATGTTTGAGGCGAGAACACTGCGATGCTTCATCCTCTGTGCATGTGTCATACGTGTGTGTTTCTGTGTGTGTTTTCTCGTCCCCCACTCATGGAATAACCAGGAGCTTCATACAAGCTTCGTACGCAGCGGGGGATAGAGATCTCTGGGAAGGTGGGATACTTTGCAGCACTGGCAGAGCACTAAGCTTGCTGCATCCTTCCCAAGGCCCATGTTGTGTACCAGCCAGCAGCCCTCCATACAGCTTGACAGTCTGAGTGGAGCCAGCATCCGGCTTCCAGGCACCCCGTCTAGCCATTTCCCAGTCCCCCATCCACACTCACCTCCCCCTCTGCTGTGGGTTTGTTGCACAGATGGACTGTTCATCCCTTGTCTCTGAACTTTCATATATGAGACTTCTCCTTTCTTAGCTAGTTGTGAACTCTTGCCCACATGAGACCAGGTTTTATCCTTTGTTTTCTCTTTTCATTGTCTGAAAAAATATATAGTCATTAATTTTTGGCCTTGATTTGTCTTTTCTAACTGTGGCTCTTAGCCAACTGGATCACAGTCCCCTGCAACCTGTTCCCCTCATGTTTCTGATGAAAAAATTAGGTGGTATCTGAATTGTGGATTGAGGGACTGATGCCATTTAGTGTGACATAATACACAGTTTCCCCAAAGTTCAGATTTATAGGGAAAAACTCAGTGTACCAAGAAGCATTTGTATCACATTCAGAGCTGCATTTTCATTTGGACCACAAAAATCCAGTGAAACACATTCTATGTACACTTTTTACAGGAAAGAAATAAACATTTAATGGTTTTTCTGTTATTACCAAGAACTGACTGTGCTAGGCAGTTTCTTGCGTGCTGAATGATTTTTAAATTACTGCTCAATTGCATGTATTTAATCCTTGCAATGATCTGAATATGCATTATTTTTAATTTCTTTTAATTTATTTTGAGAATTACAGACTCACATGCAGTTATAAAATATGATACGGAGAAATGTCTGTATTCTTTATCTGGTTTCCTCCACTGCTTTACAGTATGACAACCAGAACATTGACAGTCAAGAAACAGAGTGTGCTCATCGCCATGAGAACTCCTCATGTGCTTTGACAGCTACATCCACTTTCCTTGCACCCCAACCTCTCTTTGCCATCATAACCGCTACTCTACACTCCATGTTTACAATCTTTTCACTTTAGGAATGTTGTATAAATAGAGAAGTCACTGTGTAACCTTTTGCCTTCCTTTCCTTTCTCTTTTTTCCCCCCTTTCCTTATTTTTTTTTTTTTCCTTTTTTATTGCTAAGTAGAATTCCATGGCATGGTTGAACCATAGCCTTGGGGGACATCTGAGTTGCTTCCAGTTTTTGGCTATTATAAATGAAGTTGCCATACAAATTCATATAAAAGTTTTATGGGAAATTAAGTTTTCATTTTCTCTGGGATAAATGCTCAGTCGTGCAATTGCTGGATTATAGCGTGATTGAATATTTAACATGTGCGTCATGCCACTTGCGGTGATTGCGTATATTATACGTTATTATCTTCATTTATTATATACATTTGAGGACACTGAAACCCAGAGTTACTGACTTGCCCAAGATTACAAAGCTAGTAAGTAGTAGAGCTAAGACTTGAATTCAGGTCTGCCTGACCCTCCAAATCTCTACTATACCTTTTCCAATCCTGAACTACACCTTTAACATGTATGTATGTAGGCTTTTACATGTAACATGGTTTGGAATAGAAAACTGAGGGTGCTGTTTTCACCTGACCTTGAATCACAAAAAGTGAGGGGGCAATTTTATGGTCATATTATTGTGCATGTATTTTTCTCAAATAACAGAAAGCAAATATCAGTACAGAAGACATTAATTGAGTGGATTCTAGCATTATAATACAAGGGCACTGAGCTTTATATTCTCACCTTGCTGAGAGGTTGAACAACCAGAACTGATTGCCCAGGGAATCAAGGCAGGGCCAGGATTCAGATAGAATCTCCCAACCCTGCTCTGTCTGGTGGCTTCTGCTTCAGCGTTGGGCAGGCAGCTGGTGCTGACAATCCTCTGAGAGACTGATAGCATCAATTATTGGTGTGTTAGAGGCAAGGACGCAGGCGGAAGAGGGGGGAAGAGTATGACGTTGCCAGGTGTTGCATGATTGGATTGCGGCAGGTACTGAAGTGCTGATGCTGCTTATGGTTATTAGGTGCGCGGTGGGGATTTGCTGCCCTTTCCTGTAGTCTAAAGGGTTATTTCTGGGTGACATCTTGACAGGAAGATGTCCTGTGGGAAAACAGTGCTAACGCGGTGTGCCTGACCAGCAGTTAATTATTAATATTTCACATGCCTGAAAGCAGAATGATGTTACCTGGATGTATGGTCTGGAGCCATTGGTTTTTTGGGGCTTTTTTTCCCTTCGTAAAAAAGAGAGGGTTTTATTAAGCAGTTTGAGAAAATAAAAGCCACAAAATTGTACATTGCTATAAGAGTGAAAGGTTCTTTCAACATAACTTGAGAGTCTGTTCTGTTACAGAAAATAACCCTCTGTTTCGCCTCTGTTTCAGAGGTTTTAAACAAAGGCAGAGTGAGTGGCTTGTACTTTGCTTTTTGCAGCCTAAATGTTGTTTCTGAATTATAGTGGCTGATTTCAGTTTAGTCTCTGCAGACTACATGAAAGCTAGAATGAAAGCGACTTTATCTTCATACCAGTCAGACGTTTTGAAATCAGCTTCCTCAATAACTTAGCATCTCTTTAGCCTGTTTATTTCCAAGGATCAACATTATTTCTGTTGTAATAATGGATTTTTTTTCTGTTAATACTTGACATGCTTTCTGATCTCAGTATTTAATGTTTAATTAATATATAGATAACATTGCAAGAAGTGGGTCTGATTAAGCCCTTCCTTCATTTTTTTGTTGGCCAATAGATAATTTGCTACCATGATTGTTTAGTATTATCTATTTTAATGCTTATCATGTCAGTGGACCTCTTTGTCATTTCCTATGAGGACTCTATATAATAGACTCATAAAACATTGCTAGGCACAAATAGAAAAAGTCTAGTCCACACCCCTTATTTTATGTATAAGGAAATTCCTTAGCTGGAGGGTGATCCCATATTTAGTTTGGGAAATAAGCTTAGAACGGCTCAACTGTTTGAACATTGAACATTTTGAACATTTGAACAAATTGAACATTTTCAAACAATGTTGTGGGAAAGCAGCCCCATTCTCTCCCTACAAACACTGGCATACAAATGCACCCCCACTGGAAACCTGCACACGCCCTTGTTTTGCTTTCATCTCATCTGATGACTTTGATTTTGGTGTTCACGTAACATTGTTTGATGTAAGGCTTCTACTGCGGCACAGTCAGAAAACTGTGGGCAACATACATAATAAGGCTTCCTAGACTCTGGCATCAGTGATACACAGTATATAACATAATTTCCGGGCAGGTATATATTTATGATCTTCCACGTGACAGGTTTGGTAACAGTGGAACTTCTTTTCCCTTTTATTTTTAGTTGACTCATAATCATTGTACATATTAATGGAATATAGTGGTTTTTCTTATGTACATACAAGGTGTAATGATCAAATCAGGATAATTATCATATCTGTCATCACAAATATTTCTTTGCATTGTGAACATTCAAAATTCTCTCTTCTACCTTTTTGAAAATATAAAATCAATTATGGTTAACTATAATCACTTCGTAGTGCTATGGAAAACCCAAACTCCTTCCTCCTGCCTAGTTGTAATTATGTGTCCATTAGCCAACCTTTCCCCATTCTTCCCTCCCCCCAATTATTAGACTTAATTCTACTCTCTACTTTTATGACCTCAACAATTTTGGGAGGGCTTGCACATAGGTGTGAGAACATGTGCTGTTTATCTTTATGTGTGTTGCTTATTTCACTTAAAATAATGTTGTGCAGGCTTGTCTATGTTTCTGTGAATGACAGGATTTCTTTCATTCTTTTTTTAATGGCTTAAGAGTATTTCATTGTGTGTCTATTCATTATCCATTCATCTGTTGAGGGACGCTTAAGTTGATTATATATCTTAGCTATTATGAGTAGTACTGTAATAAACAGGAGGGTGCAGGTATCTCTTTGATACACCAGGCCATGCTCGTAACCCCCTCCCTGTAAACTGCAATTTGTGGGATGGGTCCTCTACTGATGGACGTTGGCCTTTCATTTCTCACCATAACAAATATTTCTATAATGAACATCTTTGTACATAGATGCCTGGGAAAGTATTTCTCTCTGATAAGTGCATTTCAGTGTTCGACAACCAACCTGCTTTTTGAAAGCTCTTTTTACCCATATTGCTTTGGGTAAATAGGTCATAGCCTATCTATAGAGGGACTGATGTCTTATGCATAGTGATGTATTCTCTCAATAATGATAATTTGCATTTACTTGCCATTTGGTTACACGCAGACTTGTGTTTAACAAAAGGCCCGTCGGTCTCTGTCTGTGTTCAGCAGTGCTTACTCTTAGTTGCTGCTGGTATTTGCGTTTCCAAGGATCAATGTCCTTTGAGACCTGGGCGAGGAAACTCTGATTATATAACAATTTGGGGTACTCCGCAGGAGTTACACTTTCCAAGAGGTCATCGGCAGAACGTTGAAGTAATACAGCACTTCTAAGGTGAGGTGTTGACATCTTACGCTCAGTTTCATATTGAGGTAGTTTTGCTTTTCCATTTGGATGGGTTTTTATTTGCTAAAAAATGAATAAAAATACACAAGCATAAAATTTGATCTGTGAAATTTTGCCTGTATTGTTGCGAAAGCAATAGAATTGTAAAAGTGAGATGGCTTTTCATCAATGGAGTAATTATTGCCATCAGGGAGTGTGGTGGCTGATCAATGATATAATGATGGATAAGTGAATATCCTGCCCCCTGGGAAGCATCTCCTGGACCTGTTTCTTTCCTCAGATCTATATGACAGATCCTTACACTAGATAGGGTGGCTGGTTGGGTGAGCAGGTAATTTTGTGCTTGTAGTAATCCAAGTCTGTGAACTTCAGTCCTTCTGTGGGGCTAGTTAATAGTCTCCCATTACCTGACCACAGCCCGCCCTGTGGCACGTGCCCCGAGGGACAGTGTAGCTGAACATGCCGTCCCCAGCAGAGGAAGATGAAGCGTTTCTGATGACGGAGTTATATTTTGCACCGAAACAGTCATAGTGGGATTCTGTACCCATATCCTGAGGCTCAGAGTTCCTCTGTCGTCCCTGGGCTTTGCTGATGGTGGCAACAGGGGCAGCAGCAGACTTGCTGATCGTCACCTTGGATGAGACAAGTGACGACAAGGGGCTTCTGTCGGGTTGGAGAGGTGCACCTGACGTTTTCTCTATCTCAGGTTGGTGGACGGCTGCCTTGCGATAGTAACATTTCCTCGATTGCCCAGTTACCCGTCACTTTAAAAAAGCAAAATTACGTTTTTAGTTCTTACTTTTGCAATACAACTTGCAGTTTACCTGGATAACTCTGTGAAGATTTGTACTGGCAACAAGGACATGCTCATGTAGTTAGGCGTTGAATCAAAAGAGTCTTTATGGGTTTGGTGCTATAATGAATGTAAGGTTTGGATTCAGTCAAGTTACATAAAATTTGAATACATTTTTCTTTTTTTTCTGATTGAAAGTAACAAATTTTTTAAGCCTAAAACTTAATGAACCTGAAAGAAACCATGATGCTTCTAAGACAGTAAGAATCAGGGAGGCAGAATAGTGGTTAAGAACATGGGTTTTACAGTCCGGTTTTCTGATTTTAATTCTGGCTCTGACCTAGAAAAAGTTATTCAAGCCCCTGGCCGCCAGTTTCTTTACCTGTAGAATGGGACTAATAATTACAATGAGTATCCACTTTGTAGGTTGTTGTAGGATTACGTGAGGTAACACATGGAAAGCTTTTAGAAGAGTATCTGGCACACAGTGAACCCTCCATTCAATAAATGTTACCTAATATATGATTGTTACGATTTCATAATTATTGTGTTTTCATTTTAATAGGCTCCTTTCTTGTAAAGGGTCAGGAAAGAGACTAAAGCATTTGAAATGCACACCAAGCTGAGTTTAGTAGGAAAGGTAACAGAATTGACAGCAGCGGTTCTCAACCTGTGGGTGGTGACCCAAGGGCCGAGGCATTAGGAAGGTTGAGAACCACTGATTTATGGGATTTGTGGGCTTTTGAAACTTAACTGGGCCAAGAAGAATTCTCTCCATTATGTAAGTTTCTGTAGTTTATTAGGGAATGAAGACGACAGGAAGCCTCCCGTCCTGTGTTTAGCAGCTTCTCACTGAAAACCGCAGGTCCTGAGAATACCGTTTTGCTTATGGTACTTTGTAAAGGTATTGTGCTGAAGAAAGGGAGCCAGCATCGATTTTGCTTGGTTGTTAGTCTACAGGTAAGTCTTACTGGGTTTAGCAACCTGCTGTAGTCCTGTGCAGTAGTGGTAGAAAGTAGATGTCGAATCCATCAGTAGGGTAGGATGACGTTCAGATGGATCTAGGGCAGAGACAACATAGGACATTGCTCTGATTGGGTGGAGGAGGCTGTGACATCCCCTGGCTCTGAGAATTGAATACACGTGAAAGTGATCGTAAACTATTCTGGCAAGCCAGTAACACTCCTATAACCAAGAAGATACAAACTGTGTGTGAAGGGAAAAAATGTTTTAAATCTCCTTTCTTTCTAATGTACCTTGTGTATCTTGTTATATTTCTTCATGTCATTCTGTTATGGATGTATTTTCTTTCAAAGACCTGAATTCTAAGAGATTCCTTATTTAAAAGCATATATATTTTACATATGAACATTGATATGTGTTATGTCTATATATTTATATTTAGTACCTTGCTATTAAAGAGATAATTATATCATTTCCTTTTTCATTAGCATTGAAGATAGTGTAAATGTACCTAGATGATTTAGATATGAATCTTGACAACTTGACAGACACAAATGTAAGATTTTATGAACCAGACGAGTCTCTTTATGTAGTGAATGATGCTCCATGATCATATCAATGTACACAGTTATGATTTAATAAAAAAAATAAAAAAATAAAGAACTCAGCTAAGAGAATCCTTTGTGGAAGTAACGGGGTTTTTCGTCTGTTTGACAGCGCCTTTGGATTACAGAAGGTGCTATGACCAATATTTGTAAATTAAGCCTGGGATTCAGAGAAAGCCCTTGCTTACATGAAAGATACTTCTCTTTTGGCTGCTCTTTTCCACTATCTTATTTTGGAAGAAATCAAAAGAACTAGATTTAGCACTGTTGACATTTTAGACTGGGTAATCGTTGAGGGGCTGTGCACTGTAGGGTATTTACCAGCGTCCCTGGCCTCCACCCGCTAGATGCCATTCACAGTCCCTGACCCAGTTACCGCAATCAAAAGTGTCTCCAGACGTCGCTATAAAAGTCCGGGGTGGGGGTGGGGTAGGAGAGGTGGTATAAGGTGGCCCCTCATTGAGAACCACTGGAGTAGATACAAAAGGCTAAGAAAAAGTTAGAGCTTGGAAGCCAAAGAAAAGCAGCAAAGGGTTAGATTTTCTATTAAAGTTTTCTGTTAAGAAACCAAAGACATCGGGAAATTATTTGCAACACTTAAGCCTACATGTTAATACCTTTCTCACTGAGAGTGTAATCAATAAGTAATTGACAACACCCATACAGGTAAATAGACAAAGTATACAAAGCACAATTTTTATGCATAAATACAATGGCAAACACGTCATCTATAAAATCGATAGTGTTTCTTGTTCTTAGTGTTTCTGTAAAGTTCAGGTTATAGGTCACAAGGCAGAGCAAAGTGGGTGTCTTGATTGGTGGGGGATCCTGGGAAAGAGGAGTCACAGTGGCCCCCAGTGGCAGGTTCCAGCTCCAGGAAAGTAACATTCATGCGTTGACCTGAAAGCTGGACGGGAGAGAGCAGCAGAGATGTGGCTTCTTCTTGTTTTGGAAGGGGAGGAAAGTGGAATGAACTCTGTTTGTTGGAGATATTGGCATGAACTCATGGTATGCAGTAGAGAGAGAAAATCTGTATAAATAAATTTATACAGATTTATCTGTATACATCTGTATGTAAATTTTGCATATTTATGGGTGTTTCCCATATACATATATTTGCTATCTTCGCCCCTGAGAGGGCCTGGCAGCTGTGATGCTCGGTGCACACCTAGTCCTAGACTCTGTTTCTAAATACTATTCTCCACTTAAAAGTGTTCTTTAGAAAAATGGCTGATTCCAGGGCTCTGCCCAGAGAAAAGAAGATAAGCCTGGACTATCTTGTTTCATAAGGTGACGAAGTACTCAAAGAAAGATGAGGGTGCATTGAAAGGGCATGGGAGCTGGCTTGAAGAGGTACCCGCTAACCAATTCTATGTCGTCTGACCATTGATATAACAAATAGTAACAGATTACAACTGATCGAATAAAAAGGAATTTGTGAGCCCAATCTGACCTGAAGAATTCAATGTTTAAAGTCTAAGTTTGATAAATATATTTGTATAGTCCCAAGGTAACTATCCCCCATCCCCAAATGCTCATTAATTACAAAGGAAAAATGAGTAATTTCACAGTGGAGAAGTCTGGCTGATACTCCTTTGGCCGAGTATCGAAGTTAGTAACATCAGGAATACGGCTGATTGAAGTCGTGTACTACCTGATAGGATGTAAAGAGAGGAACCAGCATCATTGCTGTGGTATTCCTGCCAAAGACACATAACCTGAATCTAATCAATGAAGAAATACCAAGAAACCCAAACGAAGGCCATTGTACAAAATACCTGTCCTCTAGTCTTCAAAAGTACCAAGCTCATGATAGTCAAGGAAACGGAAGCTATGGTTTTGAACTGGAGTATTTTGCAAAGAAAAACTATCATTGTGGAGTGATCAGTGAATGTTGACTAATGTCTGAGGGTTCGATGACAGCACATTTCAGTGTTAACTTCCTGATCTCCATGGTTGTATTGTAGGACAGTGTCATTTTATATAGAAAATACACAATTTGGAGGTGGTGGGCCATCATGTTGGCAACTTACTCTGTCATAATTTAGAAAAAAATAAGTTATACTGTTGTTGCAACTTTAAGATTCTTTCAAAATAAAGAAATTAAATAAAAATTAATGGTAGCAGTGCTGATACTCTCATACCTTAGTGATACTTGTCGGATATCAAATTAAAAATATATATCAAAAGTCTTAAACATTCATATGATGCCTGACATCTTTTACTTCTCTAAAGGAACAAAACACTTTCGGAAAGATACTTGTAACACCGGGTTAAGTAGAAAAGTCTTATGAATAACTATGTGCAGGGAAAATCACTGCCTTAAAGATTCACTGAAAAAATGACTGACACAGGCACATTGATTAATAGGAGTAAAGAAATACACATTTATTTGGTGTATATACTTGGGAGCCTTCAGGATGAAGACCCAGAGATATAGGGGAAATTGTCTGTTTTTATGCTTAGGTTCAACAAAGTACAGACAGCCATGTAGAAATATGATTGGATGCAACAGGCAGGATCTGACGTTAATGGATGACATGGAAACCCGACAAGGCCTTTCCATCTAGATTATTCCTGGCCTCTTGGAGTATGCATTTGTTCGTTCTGAGTGTGAGGGATCTTATGCAATGGGGGTCTTCTGACCTACAGTCAAATAAGGTAGATCGGGTAATTTCTTTGTACATAAGATGGTATGTACATACGTTACACAAATAGCTGGCTTTTGGGGAAAAGTGTTCTGGTGTTTATGATCTGCCTTAGGGAAGAGAGATTCTAGTTCTGTGGGTAGCCCTAGAGAAAAATGGGACTGAGAGGAAAGAGGACAGAAGTTCAGAGAAAAACTTGCTTCTAAGGCTTTCACTTTGGGGTACTATTTTCTGAGCCCCATCAGTATATACCCCAAAGAATTGAAAGCAGGAGCTTGAACAGGTGTTTGTACTCACTTTCATATCAGTATTATTCACAATGGCAAAACAGTGGAGCAACCCATGTGTTTATCAGTGATGAATGGAAAAACAAAAGATGGTATGTACATACGTTATGTGTGTTTATGTTCCTTAAAAGGGAAGTCTGACGCATACTGTGACATGGGTAGACGCTGAAGGCATACTAAGTGACACAGCCAGTTACAGAAGGAAAATCACTGCCTGATTCCACTGGTATGAGGTGCCTAGAGTAGTAAAGTTCTGTGAGACAGGATGGTGGTTGTCAGAGCCTGAGATGAAAAGGGTAGGGAGGGGCAGTTACTGTTAACGGGTAAAGGGAGTTTTGAAGATGGGAAGGGAAGATGAAAAGAATTCTGGAGATAGATGGTGGTGATGGCTGCATGGCAACATGAATGTAGTTAGTGCTACTGAACTGGACGTTTAAAGATGGTTAGAATGCAGTGTGATGAAAATGTGTCAAACGGTCTATAAAACCAGTGTATGGTGCCCATGATCGCATTAATGTACACAGCTATGATTTAATAATAAAAAATGGTTAAAATGGTAGATTTTATGTTGTGTATATTTTAACTTAATTTTTTTTTTTAAGAGACAGTTTCACTTTATTGCTGTCAGTGAAGTGCTGTGGCATCACAGCTCACAGCAACCTCTAGCTCTTGGGTTTAGGTGATTCTCTTGCCTCAACCTCTCACTTAATTTTTTTAAGCCTATAAAGTTACTGGAGGGTAGAACCCCCTTCATTAGTGCTATACTCAAAGGAAAGTTTCCTTGGATTGTCAGATATGGGATCTTCTCTTCTCTTTATAGTACTGTGGCTGGCGTAGGCGCCAAGGAAATGCTTCCTCTTTGCCCTCTAAAGGTTTGCTGAAAATCAACTGACAGGAGAGAAGGCAAATTTACTGAGGTGTATGGCAGAGAATCAGAGTGATTACCCCACCACTCAACAGGGTAAAAATATTCCTATATCCTTCTTCTAAGGGGAAAGGGCCATAGAAAGTGTGCATAATTTTAGGGGGTAGTAAATGATTGTAGGGAAATTCCTGGGCTTGAAGAACACATAGTGGCCCCAGATAGTTTGGTGGGTCCGCAGAGCAACCAACGGTTTGTGATTAAAGTCTGTCCAGGTGTGTTGACCAACTTGTCTTCCCTCCTACAATACGAGTTCAGTTAATGAGAACTCAGGAAAGGAATTAAAGGTAAATTGTTTTATTCTTTGGTGGGCCCAATGTCAGGCAGATGAGGGAACTTTACAGAACTTCATTCTGTGCTTTGGAAGAGACAGGATTGAGAGCTTCATTGCAGGGGAGGGAGACCAGACTGGTCTCAAACTCCTGGTCTCAAGCAATTCTCCTGCCTCAGCTTCCCACAATGCTGGGATTACGGGTTGAGCTATCACACCTGGCCTTCATGGGTATTTTCGTAGGAAACTAAAATTACCTGTAAGTCCATAGCGTCTAAAACTATTAATAGCATTTATTAAATACTATGAACTAATAATTCTTTTAAAATAGTCATAATAGCTTTACACAGGATCTGTTATTTTGTTATTTATCATATTGAGAAACTGGAGAGGTTTACTATTTGACCATCGTTAACTAGCCTAGATAAGTGGTAGCATCAGGTTTAAGCCCATGACTCTGGATTCGAAGTTTATGCTATTTCATGAAACTCTACTTCCTACAGGAAGCACAAGTCTAATATTGTCTGATCACCAGGAAATCGTGTGGGTTGCTCTTCACAATTTGTTGTTTAGGACAGATACTTTCTCTTAATGCAAAATTGCTAACAAATTGCCCCATGGCCTTTTAACTCTAGGTGATGTTTTTGATATTTTCCAACATTCTTTCTGTATTTGTAAAATAATATTAAGATTGTGTAAATTGTATACCAGAAGTTCTCTTGAATGGAATTTTCCAGCCCTCTGTTTTCAGAAAGCAAGAATGTGGCTATTTTATGCTATGTAACAGGGACATGGGGACAGTGCACTTTGTAGTACAGCCTGTGATGTTCAGTGTGACTTTTCTCCTCCCTGCTCATCTGCTTTTATACAAGTATGTTTCTGAGCACTCGAGTTGCGCACACCAGACTTCCCATACCTGGCTTGTCCCTCCAGGCTTTTGACTTGCCCATCAGTCAGTATGATCTCATCCTTGCAGCCTTGGCAAGATTTGCATTATTAAATTCCCCATTAAAAACACCCCACAAATTCAAAATTAAACAAATTTAATATATGAAACCAATAACGATTAACATTATAGGCTAGAACTCATATAGTACCTGCTGCTACATAATGAAATTATGCATGTGATGAAAAAGTGAACTGTGGGTGTTTGGTGAGAGATTCTTGGCAATTTTCTCACATGCAAAAAGCCTATAAAATGTAATCTGTCTCCTTGGCACTATTGAAAAACACTCCTGAATTCTGTGTTTTCTTTGTGGAAATGAAATTCCTGTCCCCGTTTGTTCCTTTCAAATATTAGGCATGCTCTTTTGGGGCAGAAGAGGGAACACAGTGCTTAGTAAAAATGGGCATTAGAGTGTTTTTCTGGATATGAATTAAAAAAAAAAAAAACAAAAAACACACAACGGATTTCTAGGACTTAGAATGCCTAGAATGTGCCCCAGGACCTTGTGATGTCCTTTCTCTTATCTGCGTGTGGAAGGTGGTGGGTGGTAATTGAAAATCCGAACGTACCTGATGGAATCTATTTCCCTTCTGCATTTCTCCTGCTGCAGTGTTTCCCTACGGGAAATGGTGCCAGTGTTTAGAAGATGCTTCTGTGGGGAGGGATATGAGTAAATGCCCCTAGTATTTACAATTGGTAAAACTGCATTTACACACATCTCAGTGTTTCTCTGCCTGCATTTACATTTACCACTTGGGAACATATGCACACACTATCCATAGAGGTGACGATCAATCTGTTACTGCTTCCTGGAAGGTGAAATCACAAACTGCAAAGGTTTCTTGCCAGGGGAAATGTAGAAATGACAGCGCCACCTGTTGTTAAAACCAGAGAATTGCTTCAAGTTCTGTTGCACACATCAGAGCTGAAGCTTTGAGAGTACATTTCTCTCCAAACGTGGAAACTCCAATTCCTTATTTATAATCTCATACAGTTGCTATCAACTGGGCTATCAAATGTGGGCTTTCACAGTGCAGGGAAGATAATTCGTTGAAAACATACTTTTGTCCTTATTGTGTGTGGTTTTCAACACTTTTACACATAATAGAGCTTAGGGTTCTCTATTGAATGTGCTTTTTCTCTCTAGGAAACAAAAGTGCTGCCATGTTTTTTTTGTTGTTGTTTGTTTTTTACAAGAAAGAAAGAATTCTTGCAATTTTTTTCCATAATTTACTATTTAGGTTGTATTAAAATGTTTTATTCAGGATAGAGTTCTGTAAGGGGTGGGAGGGAATATTTGAGGGTGGGTTGGGTCTTAGGGAAAGGCTTGGGGAATCAACATTTTTATGAAGTGTCACTATCGGCCTCTGTGCTGTATTGTTCAGAAATGGCAAATGCAGTATAAGTGATAAATATCTGCTTTTAATGTATTAAACTTTAATCAGTTAAAAAAAAAAGAAAATAGAAGAGGCTATCGCTGCTAGTGATGGATGAAATAGAAGAAATGTGCTTGGGGTGGGGTCAGTAGCTGATGTTCTGTTGTCCAGCAAGCACATGATAGCCAGTATCAGTTGATAATGATGTTGATAGCCAATACCACATTTCTTTTATTGCTGATTGTTCTCGGATTAATTTGGGCTTCAGATGAGTCGCTCTGTTCCTTGAACCTCAGTCCTGCAGTGAGAAAAAGATGGCTCTTGGGGATGTTAAGTTTGTATAGTGCATCAAGTGTCAACTTAGCAGGAGAAGGAGTTTCTGACAGATAATGTTATTATTATGCAGGTTTCTGGAAGTTATCATGCCACTCTGATTGCTAGAGGCCAATGCCCCCCATATTAATTAGTTATGTAGTTCCCCTCAATGAATTACCATGGATCCCCTGGTGAGCCATTCAGTGGCTTTGACAGGGTTACTGAAGTCTTGTGAAAACTGGATGCTGGGGCAGAGAGCAACCAAGAGCCAAGGAAAGAGCACAGTCTCCTTGATTATTGTCCCTAAAGCTGCTGCCATTTTTTAAGACTGTTTCTCGTATTACAACTTCTAGGAGCTTGCCCTTGGGCCTTGGTGAGTAGAAATTCTCCCTCAAAGGACAGATGGTGGCCTAGGTGCTTTTTGAAAAATCTCTTCCTTTGTTTTACATCTCTTTGCTAAATTTCGATGCACGTGGGCCGAACCAGTGGTGCTTACTTTCTGATGATACTAGATTGTTAACTAGTAAACTTTAAGTTATTTATGGAGGATTAACACCAACTGAAGATTTTGATAATGGTATTTTAAATTCAAGATAGTTAAAGGTCTGGTAGAATATTAAAGAAAATGTAGAAATACTGTGAAGTTACGGATGGGTGGAAGATGTCTGAGGGGTGTTTCTCAACTTTTGGCAAGTTTTTAAGCTCTTCAAGCCCTTGATTTCCTCATCTATAAAATGTGGAATTCAGATCAGATTAGGTGATTTTTGAAATAAAGTCTACATATAATTATGTGGATGTATTTGGAATTTGGCTAATATACCATTAGGTCTTTAACTTTGCAATACTATTTAAAATGCAGATTTCTAGCCTAAATGCAGTACTAGACTTCACGTCCTTGGGTCACATGTGGTGACAGGATGACCTCTCCAGCCCTCTTGGAGCCTCATGATTCTGGAAGCATGTTCCATGTCCCTCCCATGAAAGAAACTCTCCAGTTATCCTAGAAGACTTATAAATAAACATGAATAAACACAGCTTTCCCTGGGGAAATGCCATCTTCTCTTAGCCTTCTTTAGCTGGCACATAACATCTAAATAGATGAAACACATATCCATGAAAAGCATCTCGTAGTTCATATCTGATGCCTTTTAACATCTACGTTTTGGAACAATTATTTTAGACCTCTAACCCTTCAACATGGATGAGAAATTTTATTAATCCAAGAAATAGTTTAAGATGGGAAATTAACTTTACCCCATTTCCCTTTCTCTTTCCTATTTGGATTTTCTCCATCACACTGTTCATTCTGTGAATAAGCAAAGATAATTCAGTTAACTGCTTGCCAAAAATGCACTTAGATGTCTCCTGCACGCACTCCAAAGCAAACCAAAGTAATAGGAAATGAAGAAAAGAGAAGGGGAGATTATTAAGTTATGTTCAGGGGCTCTGACTGGCCTTGTTGGGCTCTGGATACTTGATCTCGCTGCTTGCTCTAGCAGAAATTTATGTCCAGGGGCAAAAGCTAGGTGCAGCTCTCACGTGTGAGGACATCATGCTAGAGCTTCGGATCCTTCCCTGCGTGGTGAAGCTTCATCTCTGATGTGAGGTCTGGGGCTAAACTGGTGAAAGAGAGGAGAAAAGAGCTGAGGTCAAATTTTAAAAATCCATTTTTATCTTGATGAATTGTTGACCCAATAGATAAAAAATAATATGATTCTCTGTGTCTCATCAGAAATTGAGGAAAAAAAATTTCTCGTAACATCCGCACACACAATTTCCATTGGTATTTTTAAAATCAGTGTTTTTTGAGGTTCTTGTTGTTGGGGGTAACACGAGAGCTTCATACTATGCATGCTCTTATATGAGACATCATCTTGTAATAGCTTCTTCCATTTCATTCTAGTTATTCTTCCTGGGGTCACAACAGTATTTTGAAGGTGGTATAATCACTTTTTAAATAACAAGAATACTAAGAGTTGAGCAGAGAGGTTGGCACTTGCCTTAAGACTCTGACCATCTTCAGTATTAGAGGTAGGTGGTCTAACTTGTGATCTAATATTCTTTCCACTGTATTATAGACATAAGCCAGTATTTTTTGCTTTGTTAGCCTTCCATGTATGTAAGTGCATATGTATGCATACACATATGTTACATAGTAATCAGGGTTCTACTTAAAAGAACATATTCATAAATATTTCTATGACATCCAAAAAAAAAATGCGGAACTCTTCATTTAGACATGAATGTGGTAAAGTTACGATTGTAGAGTCTTCCCAGAAATGGGAGGGATGCTTTAGGGAGAATAGGGTAAGTTCTAAGTCTGCATCAGAAACAACCTAGGCAAATGACCTAAATTTTGTATTCCCACATTACTAGCACACAAGTGAGAGTGTGTGACAGTTTAGCTACTGCAGTCTGAAGCGTGGTGAGCACCATGAAGGATGATGCATTGAAGTACCTTAAATGTGGTTTCACGTCAGAGACCAACGTTAGTTACACACGTCTATAGGTTTTTTGTTAGTTTTGCCACTGTTTATATGTAGTTAACATTTATTGAGTGTTGACTATATAGAGGCCAGGCATTTCACAACAGCCCTATTTTTCTTGTTTTACAGTTAGTAGGAGGAAACTGAGACTACATGATGTGTCCAAGGTTGCATTACTGGCCAGTGGCATAGCCGGTACTTGAACTTGAGTCTTTCTGACTCCAGAGCCTATTTCTTTATCCCTGTACGCTAATGTCTCACCTGGGGAAGGTGCTGAGGTGCCTCAGAGGGTTTGCCCGTACTCTGCAGGCCTAAACAGAATTAATCCTGTGGTTTAATGTCTCAACAGGGATGCTGAGGGCAAAGGAGAGGCTCTTATTTTCAAAACAAATGACTTTGGCATTCATAAAAAGTGAAACCTAGAGAATTGCCAGCACCTCCTTTATGTGCAGACACTGCTGCTTTGTTTTCCTGTGCTGTGGCTCCTCATTAGATGGCTCCCTCCGGGTTGCTTGAGAAGGGAAAAGGAGAACTCCAGAGGTATGGCGACTCCCAAAGCCACAGTTGTTGCTAGAGCCTCTAGTATTTATTTTCAAAATTTGAAAACTAGTCCCTGCATTCATACAGCCCTTACACTTCAGTTAATGGACTGGGTGGGGGAGGGGTGGCGGGCAGAGGGCAGCTTCCTTCCCAGAAGCTAGGCTGAGCCAGATCTCAGCTCAGAGTTCTGCCCACCTTTATTTCTTATCCATGCAAAGTTAGAGTATGCGGAAAGAGCCCTTACTTGTCATAGTGCCAGATGATAACTGAGGTTTTTCTCAACACAGGCAGTAAGGATCCTGTTCCTCAAGGCCTCTGCAGTATTAAGTGCAGGCCCTGGTTCTTCATTGCCATGAGGGTTTGCAAACCGATTCTACCCACCTTCCTTTTTTGCCCTATTTAGAGACAAGGACAGCTGAGAGATCGGAAGGGACTGCATTTTTGCCACATAGCTTGTAATAACATTATGGCTATTCTCCTAGACCGGATTCTTTGTAAGGCATCACTTTGTTGTAAACTTCTCCAGGGCAGGGCAGGGACTGTGACTTAACATTATTATTTTTTTAAGTATAAAATCATTTTGTACATGGAGAATAACATGTTAAGTGATTATGATAATTTTTAAATATTTCAGTTTATTTTTATGTAATCCATATTTGATTACGATTTTTTAAAGTGGAGAAAAGGGTTTCCCTGTGTTGTGGCTGTCTAGATCAGCAGGCCTGAATATTTAGGGTTTCGATCCGTGAGTTTCCGTCTCTGCAGTAGCCAAGCGGCACATCCCATCCCGTTCACAGCTCTTACTGTCCCTCCTCCTCTGCAGGCGACCACGCCAGTGTGTCACACTCACCATACACTCATTCCATCCACTCTCTGCTGTCTTTCATCCTGTTTCCCACTTCTGAGTACACATTGTCCTTCAGTATATTTCTTGTCTTCCTGCCTTTTCTTCAGTTCTTATCTCCATTTCTTCTGCTAATTCTTCTCTCTCCCTGCATAAAACACGAAGTGCTAAATGAATGACTCTGGCTTATTAAAGGTGCTTCAAATCCCTTAGAGTATTTGATATTTATTGCTACCAGTTGTTCTGCATTTAATCCCCTTCTATGAACCTTACTGAGATTTTGTGCAACTGTTTTGTTTTTCCCATTATCATTTGGCTATTAAAATTTGTCCAGTTCAGTTTTAGAAACTCTCATCTGGTATATGATCCAAATTTCTCTCTTCCCCCTCACAGCTTAGACTTAGAACTCTGGGAGCTTATATCAAAAGTGATGTGGGGTCTGCCCGTTCCATACCTCACCCTCTTTCCCATTGTGGGCTCTGGACCTGTGCTGTCATGGGCTGGTTGCAGACATGGTGCTGGACAAATGCCATTTCCTTTGTGTGTGTGTGTCCTTGCTACTCCAGCACCCACTCTGTGTCAAGTACCCAGATGGTGACTTACGATACACATTTAGGGATGATTTGGAGAGCCCTGTCCCTGCTCTACCCCTCTCCCCACTCCCTGCATTGTGGAATTTCCTGATGCGGAAGTTTCAGGCCTGGCTCTGGTGGTCCAGCAGCAGCAAAATGGCTTAAGCCCAGCTACCTTCTGTGGCATTCACTTATTCCCTGAGATGCACAGGTATTTGTGACAAGACACGTGGTGGAATACAGCCCTTGTCACTGCCCCCATCTGCACTCTCATTCTTTTATTCTCTGCTCAGGCAGAGAGGTGAGATGGCAAGTTCACTACCAAGTAGCTGACTAACCAGGGAGCTGATACCAGACTCCCCTTCTTAAAGATACCCTAGATCTTTCCCTTTCTGGGAATAGAAAGCACCCCATCCAGTTGTCCATGAGATTCTTTTTCCTTTTTTTTTTTAAAGGGAGGGTTTCATTCTTTCACTCAATCCAGGGGTACAGTGGTGCAATCATAGCTTACTCCAACTCACAGGCTCAAGCTCTCCACCTCAGCCTCCCAAGTAGGTAGGACTACAGGCACATGCCACTGTGCCCAGATAATTTTCCTTTAAAGACAGGGTCATGCTATGTTGTCCAGGCTGGTCCCAAACTCTTGGCCTCCAGTAAACCATCCACCTCAGACTCCGGAAGTTCTGGGATTACAGGTGTGAGCCACCGTGCCTGGCCTACTTTGCCCACTTTTCTCCTTAAACATGGAACACTTTCAACAAGGCCAGGGACAAACTCACATTCTTCCTCCTCTTGGCCTCCTACGGATTGGGAAGGACCATGGCGGGCCTGGGCAATTGATAGCAGAGTTCTGGCTGGTAAGCCCTGGAGGAGGATGTCAGGCACCTTAGGATACAGGGAGTTTTTCAGGCCTCAGCTTTGGGCCTTGTTTAGTCTCTGTTCTGGCCAGGTGGGGAAGCCCCTCTCTTCAGTACCTCAGCACATAGCTGCGACTGGAGGAAATAAGGGCAGAAAGATCAGGACAGAGTAAGCCAGGGCCTCCCTCTGCCCCCTTTCCTTAGGCTCTGGCCCATACATAGTGCTGATTGTTTCATTATGTTCTAGAGGTACAAGACTCCTTCATCTTGCTCATTGTGAAGTCTTCCATAGCCCTGCCATGATGTGTTCCTGCTACATGAAGTACCCCGCAAGGAGGGCTTCTTCATAGAGAACTCACTTCTCTTCTGTATATTCCTTCTATTCTCAGGGGGCTGAAAGATGGAGCAATCGTATTATGTGAGACAGGTCAGTGTTTGACACTTGTTTCCTTTTTAAATGTCTGCTGGCTCGCACATAGGAAAGGCTATCACTGATTTCCATTTACTTTTGATTGTTTTAAAGATCTCTTGAGAGTAAATCAGAATTACACATGAGTTTCTTATGTCTTGCCAGTTTCCCTACACGTTTTCAAAAAAAAAATGTGGGGAACAGCAGGTCTGAGGCAAGGCTTTTACCACTATCACCCAGATTTCCATCTTGGAAATGGGGAGTAGGTTTTACTTGTCCTTTGGGAAGAAACATTTAGGAGGCCCCAGCCTGCACATCCCTAAGTCTTTCCTGCCACATCTCCCCTGCCTTACACTGTCCTCTTCAACATCTGGCCCCAACACACCTACGTGTGTGTAAATGTGTACACACACACACATTTTCTCAATTATAAGGTAGAATAACTAGGTTTGCTTTTCCTACAAAGTATATTGTTACCACAACTTTTGAATTTACTTTGGGGGATTATTTCATATAGTAGATTACTTTTAGCAATTGGGGCATGTTTGTACTTTTAACACCAACATCAAAAACACAATTTTTAATTATTAAAACCAATCTCAAAACTGTGTAATAGAATTGATTCCCAAATTTAATGTCAGGAATCCCCTCTTTGTCCCCTGTCACCCTTTAAATAGAGTACATCAAATCTGTTGACAGCGCTTGGGGACAATTAAGTTCTCATACTCTGTATCTTGAATGGAGATAGGCAGCTTACCATATAGGCAGACTATAATAAACATCTTTAAATATCAAGTACGTTGTGCTCTGACCTCTAACCAAGACTGCAGATGTGTGCTGGTGCTGACAGACACCCCGCATTGAGTGAAGACATCTGATGGTGACTGAGGGGAGACTGGAGGGACTTGGCCTCCCCTACTTAGCCTTTCTTTATCTGCTTTGCAGTTTTTATAGATGTCTCCGTGAGAAGATTCTTTAGCAAGCATAGATTTGTTTTACTTTTGTTACATCATTGTAAGGTGCCTCTGTACATCCTTAGATCATAGGCTTATTACTGATTGCAGAAAACTGGATGTGTTGTCCAGGTCTTGTTTGATTCCAGCAGTTTGGGTTTATTCCCTCCCATCTAATTTTAGCTTTGTGGTAGCCCTTCCTAGAGGTAGGTGACTATCCCCATTTTAGATGAGCAACTCAGTGTTCAGGGAAATTGCCCAAGGTCAGAGAACTGGCTGCTTGAGAAACCAGGACTGAAAATCAAATCTTATTCCAACTCTAGTGTTGGCTCCACTGTAAGTGATTGCCTCCGAGGTGTAAGCATTTGCTTTGCTGTTGTGAGAAAGATTTATACTTACCCGCAGAGTCTTAGGGCAATGGGAATAATTTAGGCTTACTCTGTCTGGCTAATTAAGAAATGGCAAAATGATAGGAAAAGCCCACTTTTGTGAAGTCTTTTAATTAACATTCTTAATGTAAATTTCCCCCTTTAAAAATTTTAAAATTCTTTTCCTCTGTTCTTTTATCTCTTTTTTTAATTATTATTAAATCATAGCTGCATACATTAATGCGATCATGGGGCACCATACACTGGTTTTATAGACCGTTTGACACATTTTCATCACACTGGTTAACATAGCCTTCCTGGCATTTTCTTAGTTACTGTTTTAAGACATTTATATTCTACATTTACTAAGTTTCACATGTACCCTTGTAAAATGCACCGCAGGTGTAATCCCACCAATTACCCTCCTTTTTATTGTGTCTGTAGTACATGGGTCTCCCCAGGGAAAAATGTTTATTTGCTGTCTGTTTTATGGGTTGTCCCCAACACAACTCAGCTCTCTAGGCCACCCTCCTTCAGGCCCTTCATAACCCTTTGTGTGCATGTCTATTCCTTGGGTTCTCAAGGATAGAGTCTCCTGCATGAGGAAGCTGGATGAAAGCCTGGAAAGGTTATTTTGTTTAAATTCTTTCCTTGAAGTTCCTTTGGCGAAGGAGCCAGGCTGGAAATCATACCAGAACAGTCATGTTTCATAGTTGTAGTGTAATCAGGAGACTGTAATTCATGGCCATTAAATTGCTTCCTTTGAAGTATAAGAAAAACCAGAACAACTTTTATGGCCCTTTAACCCACAGGATTATGGTACACATGAATTAAAGTCAAGTGTGTTATGAACTCTCTCAGGTACCATGGCTGGCAGGATTCCATCTACACCCTAGTGCTTAGTAATGGGTTGACTTTCAAGTGAAAACTAGGGTGAGGGGTATCACAATCTTGGAAGGCTTTTATTTTCTCTCAATTTTGCATTTTTATTGAACAGATCAGATTGTGGGGTCTTAATGAGAGTAGCTTGACCGAAAATGGGAATCATATTTCTCTGGCAGATCTCTTCAGGAATGGACAGCAGAAAAACAATTACTACATACTTAGCACTTTCTAAGAGTAAGTACTATGCTGGGCATTTTGCATACCTGTTTTCATTTCATTTTCACAACAGTCCTGTGAAATCGGTATGAGCATTCCCATTTTACAGGTAGGAATGAAACAGACTTGAGAAATGCATTGAGTCCCAGCTTGCCCAGTGAGTGGTAGTTCCTGAAGTCCAGTCAAGATCTACGCCGTCTACGCCAAAGCGCTCCCAGAACTAATGCCTGAGTTGGTATAACTGTTACATTGTAACATGGTAACATTGTTAGAGCCCAATATCCTGGGTCCTCATATCCCTAGTAAAGTCAGCTGCACAGTAAATCACTGAGATTTACACTGTTATACCTTGTTCTTGAGAGAATTTCATTGGAAAATAGTACAGAAAGAAAAGCAAGAAAATGTATTAGTATTTAATGACTAGATATGTGAGATATTTATATTACAAATATAAACTTCGTGTTTCATGATACCAATCCTGTATCTATATACTTAAAGATATGCTCATAATAGAATTATTAGAAAAATATGGAAGGTAGTTATTGTTTAAAGGCATGTCTTTTAAAGGGTAATGTATTTTTCACTGAAAATTTTACAAATAGCTGAGCTGATTAAAATGGGGTAGGGAGAAACTCTTTCAGAATTTGGAGCCTAAAGTTATCCTCATTTGGTCTGAGAGGAGATCATCAGAGGATATAAAAGTCTGAACTCCAATCGTACCCATTCCTTATATGTTCTGTTACCTGTGTTTATTACCTGGTATAATGACTCAGAATTAGTTCTAGACTGGTTAGGGCATAAGTCCCACCACTCCACTAGATGGTGCTGTGGTAGCACAGATGTCCCTGATGCCCCCATTAGTGGGTTGAGAAGTAGCTGAGAACTTTGTGTTGGGTTTCCCGAGAGCTTAACCATCCACTAGGGCCCCCTAGCATCGTAAAACTTTCCACATTGCTGGTTCTGGGTTCAGTTTTGTGTCTACACAGCGTCACTTGCCACTTTACCTGTTTCCTCTACCTCTGCCAGCATATCTCTTCCTCAGCCTGCCCACCGTCGTCTTCTCTACAACCTTCCTCCTCTCCCCTTTACCCTTTACACAGCACATCTGTTCTCTTCAGTGAGTGTAGAGCCACTTACATTGGACAGTGTGAACTGAGACATTTCTCTCTGAGCCATGCAATGGGAGCAGGTAAGGAGGGAGCTACTTTGCAAGGACATGGTCATCTTGCCCTTCAGACTGGACTCTTCACTCACGCCAAATGTGGTCTCCTCAGACGGCTCACCTTGCTACTTGTCCCTACAGTGAATTTGGTACTTTCTCAAAGATGATGGGTTTGGTTCTAGTAACTAGAACCATGAAGAGGTTAGGGGCTCTGCAACTGGGGTTTGTATATTGAAGACATATAGAATATCTGTGATCATCTTGGGTCTCCCAGAACTGAGCTGGAAGAGAGCTACTAGAGATTCTGTCTCAAGCTCTTACTCTGAAGTGAGTAAAGAGAGAGCCATAGGATCCTAGGTCTCCTGGCTAGTTCAGAGCTTCCCAAGAGCGAGAGCACGGATATACAAAGAAGGGAACCATCTGTGAATGCTATTTATGATAGCGTCTGCAATTCTGAAGATGATCAGTCAGGGAAGTGACCTTTGCTTGACTATCATTTGTAGTTCAAACAGAGGATTATGAAAAACATTTAAAATATTTTCAATCTTCCCCATAAAATGTTAGTCATCACTGTGTGGGATTGTTATTGTTTCCATCTTCAAACCACAGCTTGCAAAGCCAGAGATCACATGATAGGGACCAGGCATGCTTCTTAGATTTTGGCAAGGGCTGCTAATGTAAAAACTCCCCATGTCCAAATTATGATGAATTCGTGATACACCTTGATTTCTGGAACGAAGCTAGACACTGTCTCTTCTGTAGTACCTCCTAGAGCCAGGAGAAACTTAGAAAACATCTACACCCTCAAAGGTTGAAGATTGGTAAGAAGAGGAGCTGTTTATGGGAATCTTAAGCAGGCAAGCATGTTTGGACTTGCCTGGTATAATTTTGTCCTTGGAGCAATTCACCTTCTATTGACATAAAACTTCCTCCCTGGTGAGAAGCAACACTTGCTAAGATGTCATGTAATTCACACACATATTACAACAAAGTTCAGGAGAATAGGTAGGAAGGCGGTATTCATAACTAGCCTGATATGGTTCTGTCTGGCAACCTTAGGAAAAGCATTTGCATTAATTTTGCTTCTCTCTTTTCTCAGAGGTGCAGGACACTGGCCTTATTTCATAGGACTTGCATGAAGTGGTACAAATATGTTGTCATCACAAGGCTTTAAAAATTAAATAAAGCCTTGCTCAGATGCAGTAAAGCAGTGTCTAGGTTATCTACACATTGACTCTATGTGGAAAGTAGATATGCGATCTTTTGGTTTTCCAACACTGTATTTGTCATAAGCCAAGACATGGCTTTAACAAATACTCAGTGATACTAAGTTGGGTAGATTCTCTGCCTTCCAGAATCCTACAGTTTAGTGGACAAGATGAGCTTAGTGTAAGGCTTGTAGGCCTTGGTTTTGAATTCTGTTGTCTTGTTGGTGAATACCCTAAAACGAAACTCCTTAATAACTGTTTTGGCCACATTGCAAATTAAAGGTCATCATTTAAATATGTGCACCGTGGTGTCATGGTGTCAGGTTAAGAGGGAAGCGAGTCCTTTGTGGTTCAAAGAGACTTTTAGGGTCTGGAGAAGTTCCATGCCATCTTTGGTTTGGGGGCATGACTGATGCTATGGGATACTGTAGGAGACATGAAAGGCGGCAGCCTCCTCCTTCACTGCAGGAAAAGGGGAAAAGCTCATTTCTGTCTTCACATCCTGCTTCCTTTTCTTCCATTTTCTTTTTCCCCCTCTTTCCTCTCTCCTCTTCTCTTCTCTTCTCTCTTCCCTCTTCCCACATCTTCCAGGAGTGATAGAAAACCCGCAGACATCTATCGGGGTCCTGCCATGTGTCATCTTCTGGCTGGCTGGAGGGTGAGTGAGAGGGTGGGGCACAAGGAACCAGGTACTGTTTGTGTGTGTTTGTCTGCAGCCTGGCAGTCATGGTGCCTTCATTGAAAACACAAGCACTAAGGTTTATAGATCTTATCATTGTTAGGAATTTTTATTCTGGTGAATTAATTAGGCAAGAGAAATTTAGTCAACTGTTATTGTCAATCAGGAACCTAGAACAGTCACAGCTTATCTCATTTAGCTTTTGTAACAGCCCTGTGAGGTAGGTGTCTTTTTCCCACGTCTAGCAGAGGAACCAGGATTCAAAGCATTAACCAAACTGGTCAGTACATTGCCTGGTGCTTAGCAGGTAGTCAATAAATGATTGCTGAATGAAGAAGTAAAGTAAGGCATTGGGCCAGATTTTAAACCAGGTTTTATAACCTTAAGTTCAGGGTCTTTCTTATTTATTTTTTTTTCTTGGAAGGGGCTTGGGTGAACCTAAAAGATTAGTAGTGGTGGGTGGCACCTGTGGCTCAAAGAAGTAGGGCGCCAGCCCCATATACCAGAGGTGGTGGGCAGCCCCAGCCAAAAACTGTAAAAAATTAGTAGTAGTATCCTGTACTATTTATTCAACAATTAATGTTTGATTTTGAAATAAGAATATGGTACCTTGGTTTCATTAGCCTTTCTCTTTCTCTTTTGCTTGAGTTAGCCTATAATTATTGTTTTTTAATAGCCATCCTAATAGATATGAAGTGGTATCTCGTGGTTGTCACACAGTGACATAGAAATGTTGTCTAGTAAATAAACCGAAGCAGTGTTTTCATAGAAATTGAAGGCATCAACCCGTATTTCAGACACGAGTCCCTAGTGAATTATTTATTTAATAAGAATCATGTCTCTGTAGTAGCTATCAGGTCCCAAAACTCCAAGAGCTCAGAAAATGAAGTTTCATTGTTCCTTTTACTCAGGGTTAATAGTTCATGATCTCCATGCCCTCCTCAGAGGTGGGTAAGAGATGAGGAGGATGTCACTTCAGTGGGGGCTGGTAGCAGGAAGATACCTCCTTATCTTCATTTCTCTTGATGAAACGCTGTGAGCCAAGCCTTAGAGAAGCCAGCCTGTGAGTGTACATGTTGGAATTCACTCGCTCACAGGTGTTGGCAGCCCTGGCCCAGGTCCAGCACAGCAATTTCCCTGGAGGAATGCCAGGCTTTGAATTTCCTTGTCTACAGACTCTGCTATTGTCAAACCTTTCAGATGGGATCAGAGAGAGGTTCGTTTGTCTGGGCATTGCCAGAATAGTGCCTATGCGTGACCTCTTTTTTGAGCATCTGCCAGGGAGAGCTGTTATCTTTTCAGTGCAGTTTAGGGCTTGAAGATACCCTTGGTAGTGGCTGGTCGTTCTTCCAGCGGTTCTGATCACTCCCTGGTTTGTAAGGCCTCAGTTCTTATACCTTTCCCTTGTACTTCCTCCTTAGTTTTGAAGTTGTGTCTTTCCCCCCTGGTTTGGTTGGAGGCCCTGAGGTTCTGGGAAGGGTCAGGAATCCTGACTATAGGCTGCAGCCCTTACTCATGTGCTCCATTTGCATAGCTGAGTGACCTGGGGAAGGTCCTCTGGGCACAGCACTGCCTCCCGTCTCCACCCTGGCCCGCCCTGCCCCAGCCTACATCTTGGTTTTTTCTCAGGGATGAAATAATCCCTGCCACTACTGATTCACGGCTAACATGATATGAGATCAGGTGAAGTGAAAGTGCATCGTTAGCCAAAAATACAAGTTATATTGTTAATGGTGTCTATCAAAGGCTTCTTGAAGAAGAGAGAGGGTGTCATCTGTGTCTCATGACGCGAATTATGCGAAGAGTAGAAGGTGCTTGAATCTCTGCGTTCACAGTGGAGTTGGTTCTCCAGGGATCACTCCCACCCCAACTTCCCATTGTCTTTGATGAACACTCAAGTGATTCAGTTGCTTTTAGATATCTGCTAACAAATCAGTCTTTCTTCCTGTTCCTTTCACTTAAGGGGTGGGGGTCCCCATATTTGCCATCGTTAAATAAATTTATTAGGTGTCCCATTTTGTAGGGCCAGGTTGCCATTTCATTGATTAAAATCCGTGCCCTGACCTGAGCTTGGAAACCCTAAGTAACAGAGCACCTGTGGAGGACTGCTCCATGTGCTCCGCCCCCCCAACAGACACCGCGGTGGTCTGTACCAGCTGTGGGGTCTCAGTGCTGGTTTGTCCATCAGAACTTTCCTGGGATGTAGGTCAGGTTAGGGCTTCAGAGTCTGGGGGGATAGACGCCTTCATACAAAGCGCGATGCCTCTTGTAGGAAGGAGCTGGAGGAAGCGTGAGCGCGGCAGTGATGATCACCTCACAGGGCCCTCTCCTTCCCGCGTTGCCCCCTCCCATAGGCTGAGCTTGCTGTGACCCTCCAGGTGTTTCTAGTTTTGAAAGGGAAACTGGGATCCTAGCCAGCCCTTGTTCTGCATTCTGTTTGATTTGTTTGGGGCTTGGCTGTGGTGGTAGAAGCTACCTCTACCTTGTATTTTGTATGTGGAGGTAGAGGTCTTGTGTCTTCCATCAGTCAGTATTTGTCTGATATTTATTGAATTCCTACTATGTGCCTAGAACTCTTCTAGGACCTGGGAATGCATTGGGTAACTAGATTAGATAAGGCCTTAGCCTAATGAGTGTTATCTCTTCGTTCCATTTTCGAGTGGTTAGATCACAGTGTTTAAAGTAACACCCTTACCATGAAGTCTGTTCAATGTAAACCTATTAGCGTAGTGTGAAGAAAAGGTCTATTCATCACAACCCACTCTACCTTTAATCCCAGCCAACTGGTTGGCGGGTGTGTGCCATGGATTGCAAGGGTCCAGGGAAGTTAAGAGCGGCTCTGGACAGTTTGTCAACCATCAGCTAACAGCTATTTATTTAGCACCCTCTGCGTGCCTAGTGTCCTTTCAGAATATATGCCTTGCCAGTGCTCTTTTCATTAAAGCAGCACCATCTGTGTGCTCTTTGAGTCAGAGAAGATGGGTTATATGTATATATTTATAAAGTAAAACAGGAAACATTTATTACATTAAGTAATGGTAACTGCCAGAAGATATTAGGTGTTGGGAAGTTAGATATTGAAATGGATATAAAACTCAGTCCCTGAACTCCAGTGTTAAATAACATTCCAGTTTTTTCTGTAAAGCTGCCCAATTTCTGGCTCTGATCCTTCTTTCTCCTGATGTGCTAGAAAACTTAACCTCCCCTCTTGGGGTTTGGGGATGATCCCCAGGATCAAGCTATGGTGGACATGGTCTCTTCGCCCCCCACCCTGTAGGCCTGGTGGCTCTCTGATGCTCCCTTGTCACATATGCAACTCTAGCCAGATCCACCTCCTGGAGAGGTGCTGCCGGGCTGGCCATGCTGCTAAGAATTGAGGCCCAGGCTCCTACTCCCTTAAACCTCCAGGCTTCACTGGTCTTCCTCCAACCCTCTGTCTCATCCCAGTTTTTACAGGTGGTATCTGATTTCTGCACTGCCACACAGCTTCCCTGAGGCTCTACGCAGAGTCTGCTCCAGGGGAGAAAAAAAAAAAAGAGGCAATGAAGAGTATACAGACTTATGTCTCCAGATAGCGTTGCACCCCAGAGCTGTAAAGATTTACTAAACATGTTGATATAAATTCCCCATAGAAACGTCATGGATTGTTACTGTTCTATTTTTCAGACGTGTAAACAAGCTCAGTTTAAATACTTGTCATATAGACAATAAATGAAATTTGTGGTGGATTGAGTTTGGACCTCACTATTCCCACTTCCTTCTGGTGGACTCTGTGCACCACACCGCTGCTTGTCAGCATCTCCCGAGGGTTACGAAGCCACCTCTGATAGGTACCAGAAACAAACATGACTGTTGGTAAATGGTGTATTTTGCTTCATTGCTTTGTTTTTAAATAACTTTTTTGAAGGTTACATTTTACCTGTGTCCTTTTTACAGTATCTTTTTTAAGTTTCTCCATCTCTTACCCTCTTCGTCTCACTCTGTACCTCCTAACATTATGATCTACCTGTGCATGGAGAACAAGGGAAAATGACTGGCAAATTAAACATACATCCTTAAGCAAGGGCATAACATTTCATTTTATGACTAGGCTTTTCATCCCCATTTTTGAGATGAGGCCAGAAACGCCTCCTAGAAATATAACTCTTCCCCCAAAATGTGGGAGATGACCATGGTGATGAGGAAGAATCCTACAGTCCCTGGTTCTGAAATGCTCCAAGAGGAAACGCCTACTCCAGAGGGTGAGGACAGGGAAAGAACATAAATCTAAAGGACTGACCTCCAGAGGGAGTAACCTTCTCATACTGTCTCTAACCAGACAGCACATCACAGCAGGAGCTTAACAAGAAACCCCAACTGCCAGGGCCCTAACACCCCAACTCGCAGTTCACTTCTTTGCTTTCATTTTGTTGGGGCGATCTCCGACTCTTCAGACACACAGGACACATCTGGAGGAGGGTATCAATGGTGAGAACTGCACAGTAGTTCTTACAAGTGTGTGTTATGAAGCACCCAGGATGGCAGATTTTCCCTGGGTTTAGGAATGGACCACAACTTTCACTTTAAAATTGCTCCTTATGTGACGGGAGAGATAAGAGTAAAGAAAACTCTTATTTGTTGTTGTTGTGTGTAAAGAAATTGACAGACAAACATTGGACCAACCAGAAAAGACAAGTCCTTTTGAATTCCTTTTGATGCCTTATAGCTAAACTAATTTCTAAGCATGTGAAGTGACGGCATAGGACTTTTTTTGTTTTGAGTGAGCCTCTGGATGAAATATCAGATGCTATAGTTTAATGTCTTTTTTGTGGTAAAATATAACATAAAATCACCATTTCAATCATTTTTAAGTGCACAAGTCTATGGCATTAAGTACATTCACATGATTGTACAACCATCAGCACCCTCCCTCTCCATAAGTTTTTCAACTTCCCAACTGAAATTGTCTACCCATCAAACAATAACTTCTCTTTCTGCCTTCTTCCACCCCTAGTAATCATCTTCTGCTTTCTGTCTTAATGGCTTTGACTACTCTAGGTCATTCATATAAGAGGAATCACACTGTTTTGGAACCAAAAATTTCATTGTTGATTCTTGTTCTAAATTTGAGTATAATTTTATAGTCTATCTAGTCACATTATTTCTATACTCTTTGCTAAAGAGCTAGTGGAGGGCAGTAGCTTAGAAGGTGGGTTTAGATGCTAAACCGCCTAGGTTCAAATCCTGACTACCTCTTACTAGTGATGAAGCTTTGGGCCAGTGGAGGAACCTCTCTTTGCTTTGATTTTCTAAACTATGGCACAATGGTAAAAATGCTACCTCTCTCAGAGTTGAACAGAAAAGTTGTACTGAGAAGGGTTTAATGCTCCAGAAGGTGTCGGCAGCTGATAAACTCCCCATAAATGTCAAGTGCAGCCTCAGCAGCAGCACCGCTGCCCCCCAGTGTTGTTAATACTTGGGGCTCCCTTGTCATTGTGCAGTTGTGGAAACCAAGGCCTTGTTAGATCATACAGATTGGGGAGTAGCAGATCCGTGACTACCCCAGACCACGTGACCACCGTGTTAGCACTATGCGTATTACACAACGTGGTTTCCCATGTGGGAATGTTCTGGAAAAACATCGGGAGGTGGTCAGGCTCTAGCGCATCCTCCTGTGGTCCCTGCCTGTGACATTCACACTCCTGGTCGTTGTCTCTCATGTTGTTCCACAGTGCGTCTCTGTGACCATCCCAACACAACAGAAACAATGGCAGGTCATTTCTGAGATTAGACTTTAAAAAACATGGGCTTCTGTTTTGGTTTCTCTGTCTCAGGTTGCTCAGCTGTGGAGAAGCCACTTGCCTTTTTTGTAGGAGCCCTGTGGAGACCCCCACATGCCAAGTAACTACAGCCTCTGGCAAACAGCCGGTGAATGACTGAGGTCTGCTAAAAAGTACCAGTGAGCTTAGATCTTCCAGCCTTTGTCTGGCCTTGAGTTCCCTGTGGGCCCTGCTGACCACTTGAGCACAATCTCATGATAGACCTTGAGCCAGAACCATCCAGCAAAGATACTCCCAGATTCCTGGCCCGCAAAACTGTATGAGATAACGTTTGTTGTTATGAGTTGTTAACGCGTTAAGCATCAGTAGACAACAAGCGCACGTGGCTTAGCTCTGTGTATCTGTCTATAATAACAAAACTGTTAAGTTGTGGGGGCTCTGTTCATGTTTTCTATTTGAGCATTGATGAACTAAGATAGGAAGAATTTATTTCCATGCTTACCCTTGCTCACATAGATAAGCGTCTTGAAAGCAGGAAGTCCCCAAGACGTGTCACAATGCCTAGCACACGGAAAGGGCTCTGTAAACTATGTGTTAAATTAATGAATGAATTCATTTAATCTGCATATAGAAGTCAGTTAAAGCATATACTTATCCAAGTCTGTTCTGTGAATATCAGAGGAAAGTTTGAAACAGATCTGAGTAGTTACCTGAATTTTCCTCCTGTTTGGATTTGGATCTTTGAATTTTAAATTTTAAGGTTTTCTTTTTCCTAACTTCAACATATGATCATGACTTATTATGCTTCATGTTGGATAAACCTAACACTTTAATTTAAACATACTTCTGTTTGGAAAGGGACTGCTGGAGACACTGAAGAGCTCACAGTCGTCTGGATGGGGAAGTCACTGTACTAGTTTTGTTGCTGTCATAAAAAGTGACCACAAATCCAGTGGCTTTTAAAACCAGGTATTTATCATCTTACAGTTCTGTGGGTCAGAAGTCCAACACAAGTCCCACCAGACTGAAAACCAAGGTGTTGGCAGGACTGTGTTCTTCTCCGGAGGCTCTGAGGGACAGTCTGCTTCCCTGCATTTAGCGGCCGCTCTTGTCACCTGGCTCATGATTCCCCTTCCCCAGACCAAGATGTCAAAGAGAATATGAGTTGCAGGCGACATCCTGGTTCCCGAGAATGTGACTGAGTATCGGAGTGTGAATAACAAATCTACTCTTAGTTTGTACTGCGTATTTCCTTTCTCATTATTGCCATTGGGAATTGTGTCAGATCCAGAAGTTTTATTTCAAGATCCTTATTCAAGACCAAATAAAAATAGGACTAGGGGAGATTTCTCTCTCACTACTTGTCTGACTTAATAATAATAAAAGCTAGATGTAACATGTAACAGAAGTACCTTCCAATAACCTCAGGTAACAGGGTGATGTTAGAATATAGAGTTGTGAGGTATAATGGAAGAGGTCATGGGATATAGTAGTTTATTATTTGATGTGCATAATATGTTAAAAATTGAGTGTTTATACCTCAAGGCAGGGTATAGACAGTACTGGAATTTTTTACCTTTATTGCAGAAAATTTTATTTAGATGTTAAGCTCTGAGTAAGTTTAATAAGGTTAGAAAAGAATATAAACCACCTCCAGCCCTATAAATCCTCCCACATTTAAATTGGCCTGTAAGGTTCTGGGAGGGGAAAAAACTGTAATTGGAAATCAGTGGCGTGAGATGGAGGATGTATTTCTCTCTGATTCCTTCAGGGTCCAAGGTAAGATTCCTAGAAGGCTAAGGCTGAAGCCTTTGCTGTGTTGTGTTCCTCCCAAGTAGCCAGCTAACCACTTGTATTGCATTTAATGAATCGGTGATTGTTTAGTCTCCTGTGTGACTGGCCCCTTCTCAGGTGCTGGACGCGCACAGTAGTTTGATTTGTGTTGCTTTGCTGCATGCATTGCCTACAAACGAACGATGCCTCGGAATAGGGCTGATGTGTTCAAGGTACTCACAGCCTAAATTTAGGGGGGGAGATGGGCACGAGAGAAACCCGCGGTGAAATTAGGGATAAAAGAGAGTAAATGCTATGGGATTGCAGAGGAAGGGTGATGAGCTGGTTCTCTTAAAAGGCCTTGCAGTGGAGGAGGTGTTTAAGCTGGGCCCTAAAAGGAGAGCAGGATTTCTTAGGAGAAGAGGGACAGGGTGTCCAGCTGAAGAAACCAGTTGTCATAAGTGTTATAAATTTAAGTCAAGGATTATATAAATAATCTAAGAAGTTATTGGGTCATAAAGTTAGGAATGATCTAACTGGTTATATCTCACTATTCCCATCCGGGGGATCGTGGATAAGTTATGTTTTCTATCTTGGTCGTGGAAGAACAACCTAAAGGTTACTTAAATGATAAGAATAAGGGAATTGATTGGTTCATGAATCTCAAAAATACAGAGTTAGCTCAGGCTTCAGATGTAGTTTCAGAAAGGCTCTTGGTAGCAAAAGTGCTGCTGAGTGTCAAGTGTCAGGTTGACGTATGGTCTGGGAAAGAAACTCCCTGCCCCCAGCTGTCAAGCGAAAGTCTTTGGGTTCATTCTGCTGGCCCAGTTTAGGATACTGACCCCGCTTCCCTCTGAAATCAGTCTCTGCTATTAGAGGGCTGCTGTGTGCTGATTGGTTTGGGCCCGGGTGTAGGCCCCTCAGATGAGGCCAGTCAAGACCCATTGCCAAAACTTAAGGCCAGTTACCCATATGACACGGCTGCTTCACGCTGGGAACCAAGGGGGAGGAATACGGCAGCGGCAGCAGCACTGTCCCGTTACAGAGGCCTGCTACCGAAGCTTGTGTGGACCCAAACTTCAAGTGGGCATCCGGACGTCCTGTGCTCATGAGCACCTACCACATGCCAGACACAGTGCTTAGAGTTTTACCTACCTGTGCCTAATGCTCAGCAATAGTTCTTTGGAGTAAGTTTTTAGTAATACCCAATTGTGAAAACTGAGACTCAGAGACAGAAAATCATTCGACTAAGTCTACACATCTAATAATGGCCAAACCAGAATGGAACCAGCAACCTCTTATTTCCAGAGACGGAACTCTTTCCGTGATATTATGCTGTTCTAGGAGGTAGCAGCTATTACTTTGGGAAACTGATTGTTAGGACTGGTGTGTGTGTGGTTGGGTTTTTCTATTTAATAATATAAAGCCAAACCTGCCTGCTAGTGTGGGGAGCGGGCTGTGGCGAGCAGGGACCCCACAGCCTGGGAAATGCTCAAGGAATGACCCCCAACCACTTCTCCTCTCTTAATAACATTGTTTCTACCTGCCATGAGTCACGTAGCACATCCATACTTTCCCCCTTATCGGCCAGCAAACAGTTTTTCCTCTTCCAGGATGATCTCTACCCTGTGTTAAGATTTATGCAATCTCATTAACATAGTGTATAAATCATTGTATGGTGCCCCATGATTGCATTAATGTACACAGCTATGATTTAATAAAAAAAAATATAAATCTGTTTCCACGGTTCAGGGGCTGGCTACAGTCACCAGCTGCATCTGCCCTCCCGACCCCAGCCTAGCTCTTGGCTCCTGTCTTTCATGGCTTTGTATTTCTTCATTTCCCACCTTTCCACTCAAGTCAACTCTCCCAACTCGTGCCTGGTCGCGCAGGGTCCCTCTCTCGTGCCGGTACGTGACATGCTAGTAATTCTTCTGCATTTATGCTAGTTCTGAGGTATAAAAGCAGTAGATCTCAAACCCAGCAAAGTATTATCAAACATAGTTTCCTGGCCTCTATGTCAGATCAACTGAATCGGAATCTGGTGGGGGAACCCTGGAAACTGTGGTTCTTTAAAAACATGGCAGAGAGATGATTCTCTAGTACAAAAGGGCTTGGGCATAACCAATCTTTATATTACAAACCCACAAATATTTAAGACTGCATTCACATCTCCCACGAGCCTTTGCTTCTTCAGCACCTGGTATAGAGTTTAACAGCTGGGACTTGGGAACAAAAGACACTGAATTCATATTCCATGTCCATTGCTTATAAGTCATATACCTTGGGCAAGTTTCTTAATACTTTTAAGCCTTAGTGTTCTTATTTGTAAAGTAGGAATAATTGACTTATGTCAACCAGAAGTTGCAAGGAATAAGTTAAGAAAATGTGATGTTCTTAGAATGAAGCTTTAGAAACACAGAAAGGTTTCAATGGATATTACTTGTTATTAGTCATTGTTAAACTTTCACAGTTCCTTTACTTTTCAATTATGTGTTTTTGAGATCTATGACTTTTACCTCTGATTTTTGGTGCTTTCTAATTTATCTCTTCAAATGTAAAGATACATTTCTTTCCTGAAAGGGTAGTGGTGGGAGGGTAGATGCTCACACAAATCTCTAGGTGTCTGACTACATCAGCGAACCATAAGCCTATAACTTCCTGTGGTCTGAGTACAAAGTTTTGTTGCAGACATTCTCTCGTTAGTCAACGTCTTGCAATTTCCCATCTTTAAGTTCTTTTCTCTTGGGAAATTTATTAGTGGCTGATTACAGGAACATCTGGATTCTTCCAGATTTTTTGGACATTCTTCAACTTGGTTTCAGGCCTAAGCCATGTTTGGAGGCATAGATGAGTTGGTTTCATCATAAAAGTGTATTGTTTCCAAGACTGCTATGATCCATTTTATCTCATATAGATCTGTCAGCATTTCTCTATTCAACGGCAAGTGATAACTTACTTGAAATGAGATAGACTCTTCAGCCGAGAGCCAACTTGTCCAACAACATGTGCATTGACATTTGCATAAAATGCAAATATGTTAATTTATTTATTTTTGTCTGTTGGTTTTCAAATACATGTTCATTTCCTATATCTGCCCATACCAGTCTTCTTTAAAATATCTGTAAGGCAAGACTGATTATTTTAAGCCTGACGTAGGTCATAGATAGCCTGTTTCAAGCATTTAGCATATTCTATTTGATGACACGTTCCTGCCAGCCTTATTGTTGGGTGTGGGTGAAACACCTTATACTGGAAGAACTGAGAGGGGAGCAATGGAGACTTTCAAAAGTTCTCTGGTGCACAGGGTGGGGTTTTCAGGATAGTAGAGCCTTCACTGAAGACCAGGAAAATGCCTAAATGCCCCAGAAGACCAAAAATCACAACATAACAAAGATATTTGTACCAGAATGTTTATTGCAGCCCAATTCATAATTGCTAAGTCATGGAAAAAGCCGAAGTGCCCATCGATCCACGAATGGATTAATAAATTGTGGTATATGTATACCATGGAATACTATGCAGCCTTAAAGAAAGATGGAGACTTTACCTCTTTCATGTTTACATGGATGGAGCTGGAACATATTCTTCTTAGTAAAGTATCCCAAGAATGGAAGAAAAAATATCCAATGTACACAGCCCTACTATGAAACTAATTTGGGACTCTCACATGAAAGCTATAACCCAACTACAACTTAACAATAGGGGGAAGTGGGAAAGGAGGGGGTGGGTAGAGGGAGGGGAATCGGTGGGATCACACCTGTGGTGCATATTACAGGGGTATTTGCGAAACTTGGTAAATGTAGAATATAAATGTTTTGGCACAGTAACTGAGATAACGCCGGAAAGGCTATGTTAACCACTGGGATAAAAATGTGTCAAATGGTTTATGAAGTGAGTGTATGATGCCCCATAATCATATCATTGTATACACTTATGATTTAATAAAAAAATTAAAAAAAAAAAAAAAAAAAAGAAAATGCCTAAATGCTATATATTTTAGTCAGCTAATTTCGAGGCATTTACTACTGGCATTAAATTTGTATATGACTTTGCTTATGGTATCATAATAGTATAAAAGCTATTGGGCTCACTAAATGAGCTATATACATAATCTATAAAACGTGGGCTAGCAACGGGAGTAGCTGCACAGAGGCATGTAGCAGAACTGTATTTGGGAGTGGCTATCTTAGAAATGTCAGAAAACAACTCAGGTACTTAAAGTAAATGGAAAATTCCCAAGTACCAGCTTCCTTCAGCTCCCCTCATTTTTCTAATGACTAGAGGAGAAAAACTGTTATGATGAGAACATTTCTCCAACAAAAAACTTTCCTAATAGCCTCAATTCCTATTTCAGTATTTCTTCTCCCAATTCCTTGAAGAAATGAAGTAAACAGGAAATTAAACATGCTCAAAGCAAGGTGAAAAAAAAATACGATGTTGGTTGTGTAAAATTTACAGGCACAAAGTTAAATGGTCCTGAAATGTTTATAATCTCCCCTCGTGCTACCTGTCTGGGGAGTGTGTTTCCTTGTTCAGCGTCACTGATGTTATTTAAAAATAAATTTTAATAGGGCTCATGCTTTGAGCCGAGCATTAATCTTAGCACCAGAGATTCAAGGATTTACCTTTGAATGGTGCAGTGATAGTGATGGAAACAGATAATTGCTTTAATGGAGGCACGTTCAAGTGGAATGAGGGTGGTAAGCAAGGAGCTCAAATTCGAGAAAGTTGGAGAAGACTTTGAAGAGAAGAGAATTTTGGGGTAGGGATTTTAATAAATTTTCAGGGAGAAGGAATAGAATATACAGAAGTTTCTAGTTGTGAGAGAATAGACTACATTCACAGATGTCATTAAATGGGGTTAGATAGAAAGGGAAGAGCCAAATATTTAAAGCTAAGTGCCTTGCAGAAGAGTTGAAACTTTATCTCAGGGGTAATGAGCCACTGAAGAATTTTGGTAGAGTTATTCTGTAAGATTGAAAGATTACTGTATCAACAGTTCAGAGATTAGAAGGGGAGAGTTTAGAAGAGGCCTGAATGGCGTCCATGACAGTGGTCCAGATGAGATGGTGGTGACATGAATTGGAGCAGGAGTCATGGAGATGGGAAGAAAGGAATGAATTTGAGATAAAATTAGGAAGCAGACTGGATAGGACTGGAGATTTGGTTGTGCGTGAAGATGTGTTTTTCCTTGACTACTTAAAGATGATTTGCATACTGAGTAATTGGAGGATCCGTTTTGTTAGGTAGAAAGTAGAGGAAGGGAAACAGGAATGAGGTAGAAGATAATGAGTTCACTTTTAGGCATTGATGATGTTGAAATGCCTGTTGGACAAATAGAATTAGGAGAGATCTTGATTTGAGAGTCAGGTTATAGATCATACAACAGTGGAAAGACAGACATGGGTGAGAATTCTCATGCGAGTGTATAGAGCAGTGGTTCTCAACCTTCCTAATGCCGTGACCCTTTAATACAGTTCCTCATGTTGTGGTGACCCCCCAACCATAAAATTATTTTCGTTGCTACTTCATAATCGTAATTTTGCTACTATTATGAATCGTAATGTAAATATCTGATATGCAGGATGTATTTTCATTGTTATGAAGGGGTTGGAACCCACAGGTTGAGAACCGCTGGTGTAGAGTGAGAAAGGGAGAGCTAAGGTTGGGGCCCGTGGAATCACCAACACTATGAGGATGATGAAAAGCAGACATTCTGAGAAATGGGGGAACTAATGGGGGCAGTGAAGGAGGTGGCTGGAGACCCAGGATAGAGAGAGGCTATAAAATCCAAGGTAGGAGGGAATGCGGTTTGAGCAGAGAGACTGAGTAAAGACAGACTTACGAAGTATCCGTTGGATATGCTGATCCATATGTAGGTTCAGCAGATGTGAGAAGGCAAATGTCAGGTTGCAGAGCAGGGAGGAGTCGGTGGGAAGGGAGAAAGTGGTATGTGGAGAACAGTCTCTTAAGAATTTGGAGATGTACAAAGAGAAATATTTTACACACATTCTTAATGAGGTTAAGGGAAATGTGTTTGTGTTTTAAGATGATATACATTTGAACATGTTTATATCCTTAGAGAAAGGAGCAGTGTGGAGAGAGAGGCTCAAAAACCTGGTTGAAATGGGATAATCAGTGTAACAGGTCCTAGAACACTGGTTTTCAAAGTCCACTCTGGAACCAGCAATGTCAATCACCTGGAAATTGTTTAAAGAAGGACATTAGCCCCTAACTAAGATCTGCTCAGGCAGAAACTGAGTTTCAGACTCAGCAGCCTGTGTTGTAACGAGCCTTCCAAGGGAATCTGATGTGTACTTAAGTCGGAGAACTCCTGTCCTAGAGGAAGAGGAGAGGTGGGATCCAGGGCCCAGTTGGGGCACGTGCCTGGCATAGGAGGGGAGATGCTTCTGTTGGGCCCAGGTGCAGATAGATTTGTGGTAGGTGGTTGTGAAGTTGATGACGTTTGTTCCTCTTGGCATAATTTTTCTTTCTGAAGTCGGAAGCAGCTTTGTCCACTGAAAGATCCTGGGATAAGAGTAGGTTGATTGAGTTTATTCAAATTTAATACCTATTTAAGGTTTTGGAAATTTTGCCTTCTAGTTGAACTAGAATATGATTAGTTTTAAGCTGAAATACGCATTTATTCTCTCCCTCTTTCTCTTGGCTTTTTCTCACCAGAAGCTGATTCCTTTGAACCCAAACCAGCTCATCATATCATGTTTGGAGAATCAATCTCTAGGCATTTAGGGGTTTCTGTTAGAGATTTCAGTGGAGATTTTAAGTCTGTCTTAATTGTTGGATACTTTCAGGAGATTGCTTAGATGACATAATTCAGAATTGGAATAAAGGAGAAAATTTGAACAAGGACTCATCATACCAACGTGAGAGATTTACAGATGTTAAATTTTATTAACACTCCCACACAGAAAGCTTGAAGCAAATAAGAGAAAAACAGTTATGTAGATTTAAGAAGAAAAGTCAAACAGTGTAAAAATCTGCTGTGGGCATCTGGTCATGCGTCCCAGTGGGCTGTGTGCTGTACTTTTGATCTCCCCACATATATTTGTTAACTGGTTGTGAAAAGGTGGTTTTAATTTCATTTTATGATTTCCATATTGGGAAGGATGCTTGCTTAAAGATGCAGCATTTTGGCATGTCTAGTTCCTACGAAAAATGATTCTGCTGTAGTTAGCCATTTTCTTTTCCTATCTTCTTTTGATGGAGATGCCTTTATATTAATTTTAGTGTAGACCTACAACCCCCAAAGGTGAAAGAGTCTGAAAAGTTGGTATATAAGTGAAAACAATGCTTTGAAAGCTGCAGCAAAATAAGGCAAGGGAGATGGAACATCATGTCTGTGTGAGACTTGCTGTGTCAGGCATTCCCAGCTGGGGGAGCAAGGGAGCACAGGTCATGCTGGAAATCCACCACCACCATGCCTAGGCCCAGCTCTTTAAAGATTCCCATGAGAAATGCTTGATTATATCTCTAAAGGTGTGACTACAAAAGGAATACGAAGTCCTACTTTTAAATAAAACATAACAGACCTCAAAGAAAATGTAATATGTCAATCCTTGTCTGAATTTTTGCTCTTCCCATGGAGTAAACAGATTTTATATTGTAAAAAATGTTTGGACTGTGCACATTTTTCTGTAGTACTTCGACTTTGGGGTATATAAAATGTGAATTCAGTGGATTTAGAAGGGGATTAGTGGGAAGAAAAACTAAAAAAAGAACTTTATTATTTTGAGATTTCTTTGATATAAGTATCTAACTTATACAAAGTATTTAACTTCACTTAAATACATTACATTAGATCAACTCCCAGATGAACATTTTGATTATCTCAGATTTGATCAGAAACTGAGATAATAGGATGCCATATTTATTTAAATTTTAAGTCTAAATATTACCATAACCATATGATTTAAAGTCTCATCATCCTTAAAGATGGAATTCAGCATTACCCAAAAAAATTTAAGGGAGAATATACCTTATTGAAGACACCACATGCTCAAGATCCTGGTAACCACGGGTGCAGGGAGAGCGCTGGGAGGGTCTCCAGTCTAAGCCTGATTTGAAGACATGTGTGTTGGAAGTGATATTTCTTTGGGTGAGAGGAAGAAATAGAGAAAAATGAGAGAATAGAGAATCAAATTCTTTCTTTATGCAACAAGTTCTGTGTGATCATTTTCCTAGTGAAAGGACCCTTCTTACTTTAAATCTAGCCATAAACAACTTTCTTGGAGCCAGAACGTGCACATGCTTTTCATATTAACACTAGAGGACCGTTCTCGGAAATGTCTGGCTTTTCTGTTTCTCTTTGCTTTTGTTATGGCAGGGAAGGTTGGACTTTTTCTTTTAACTATGAAAATATTTTTTTCACTCAGTACCTTGAGCATTTGTGTTTATAAATGTTTGGCTTGTGACAGCTGTTTTGGGTTCAACTGTGTAAGGGAATTGATTTCCAAATGTTTATTCCCTTAAAACTTTCTAATGTAAACGTATATACATAGAAAAAGGATTTTGAAAGGTTCTTCTTAGGTTTAATCTGTCCTGACAGCTCATTATTTTTCAGTTCTTGTAATGATTATGTCCTGGTTGTGTGTCCAGCCTTGTGCTCATAGGGGACTCCCAGGTAGTTAGTAACCAAGGCACATCCAGCCTGGGTTAGCTTCTAGGAGAGGGCAGAGCTTCTGGGCACTGCTCTTGCCCAGTGGACATCCGTTAGCACTGCACATTGCTGGTACTATCATAGAAGTGACTTTTATTCGCTCCATCTTCTTTACTCCGCTATTCTGCTAGATGCCAGTGATATAGGTCAAAGCTGCATAGACGGGGTTTATGTCCTCTTGGAGGTTAATTTTTAGTATCACAGAGGATGGTCCAAATTAGAGATCAGCAGACAATTCTATAATGGGCCGGGTAGTAAATATATTAGACTTTCTGATCTAAACAGTCTTAGTTAAAACTATCCTACTCTGTCCAAATAGCACAAAAGCAGCCATGTTGGATACAAAGCTGAATGGGCAGGGCAGAGGATCAATAAAGCTTTATTTATAAAAAACGGTAGCTTATGTACCATGGGCTAGTTTGTTGGTCACTGGTCTAGATTGTGCCAATCCAGTGGGACAGCATCCCTACTACACCGTTGGGAAGCATCTCTCCAAGTCAGCTCTGGGAAGCCACAGAGAATAAGTGTACTTTTTTAGCATTTGCTGGTAACTGTAAAATTACTGAATGTTACATTTGTCATGTTCTTGAATTGTTTTTTTTCTGCATTGAGTTTAGTAGGCTTTCCCAAAATCTTCACTTTGCACCCAAATTTGTTTTATGTTTCATGTGTGTGATAAGAAGAAAGGAAGTAGATAAACCTAGAACTTGCACTCAGAACACAGCCTTTTCGTTCCTGCTCCCATTCTAGAGTGATGGAGAGGAGCAGCGTATGTACACATGCCCTTCTAATAGAAGAACTTCCATTCGCCCTTTGTGTAGCCACTTACCAGTTGCTGGGCACATGGATAATATCAGATGTGGGTCCTGCCCTCAGGATCTCAAAATCACAGGAGTCAAAGAGATCAAGGAAATTCCTGCCTTCATTCCCCAGCTATGCTTGACTGCCTATTGCATATGTGCAAGGAACAAAAGTGACCAAGCCAAGCCCCTGTCCTAGATGAGTTCACAATGAAGCAAATAGAAAATAACACACAGTGAAATGCCATCAAGGGAGACAGCCTGTGATGGAGACCACACGGCTGGGATTGCTGAGTTCTCCCTCCTCTGCAATGCAGAAGGCTTCCCAGGGGTGTGCCGTGTATAGCCATTTGTGAGGCGGCACATTATTATTCCTACGTATAGGTGAGGAAACTGAGGCAGGAGAGCCTCAAACCCCACCGCTTGTGAGTGGCAGAGGGAGCACATAAACTCCAGTCGGATGATTTCTGACTGTGGAATCCACACTCCTCACCTGTGGGCCATGGAAGGTAATTCTGCTCTCAGTTATAGCGTGTGCTGATACACAACATTGAGGAGACTTCTTTTTGCAAAGAAGGTTTGCAATGGCATTTGTTTTCAACAGAAGTGTAACTACCCATTGAATTAGAGGCAGCCTGGCTGCCAGGGGCTGATTTGGCCATCATGAGTTTTTTAAAAATCTGAATTTGGGGGTGGCACCTGTGGCTCAAGGAGTAGGGCACTGGTCCCATATGCCGGAGGTGGCAGGTTCAAACCCAGCCCCGGCCAAAAAGCACAAAAAAAAAAAAAAAATCTGAATTTGGGTGCTAGATTACATTAAGGCTGCCATAATGAAAAACCCCAAAGAAGGTGGCTTAACACAAGAGATTTTTCTCAGGGTTCTGAAGGCTAAAACTCTGAATTCGAGGAGTGTCACCAGGGTTGATTTCATCTGAGGGAGAATCTGCTGCATTCCTCTCTGCTAACTTCAATCCTTACAGCTCTTTGCCCTGTGGACACGTCGCTGTACTCTCTGCCTCCATCTTCACAGAGTTCTTGTGTCTGCCCTCCCGTGGCTGCCTTCTTTACACGGACCCCAGTGTCCTGGATTAGGGGCCCACACACTCCAATGCGATCTCATCTTAGTAACCACGTCAATGAGGACCCCATTTCCAAATAAGGTCACATTCTAAGGTATCAAGGGTTAGGACTTAAGCATATCTCTTTTTGGGAGTACATAATTTAACCGTAACAGATACCTTTACAGAGGGCAGAACTTCCTTATTCCCATGACCTTCTCGCCTACCTTGTCCCCATTATTTTACCCTGGAAGAGGTTCACAAAGCTCTGTTGGTGCTCAGCTCCCTGAACATTTGAGTTGACTGCTCCTGCCTTCAAGATCTTTCTGTGTGGTGATAAGAGACCTTTATCACCCAGATTGCCTCCAGTAAGAAGTGGAGTCTGTTCTTTTCACTGCAGAACACTCAGGGAGCAGAGAGCCATGTTCCGGAGGAGGGCTCTCCACTGCAGGACAGTAGTCACAGGTTTGGTGGATTCCTCAAGTCAGTACTGTCCTGAATTTTTGGTCCCTTTCCCAGGAAAGGAATTCTTTATTAATATATTAAAAATGACTTTTCAGTGTTAGCAGTGTTGTTGCAAGGGACCAGAGGAAATGGGAACAGGAATGAGAAATGGGAGAAGAGACTGGGAAGCAGGTGGGGAGGTGCGAGCAGCAGAGCTAATGAGGAGCAAGGCAGACGCTTGGATAAGGCTGTTCCGTGTGTCTTCCCAAAGGCTGGTGGAGGAGCAGCCACGCTCTGAAACCCTGCATGTGACACTGACTGCCTGTTCTGCACGATTTAAGACAGACAGTGAAAAAGCTTTAGAAATAGGTTTCCCTCTCTCACCTTATTTTTTTTCCCAATAAAGATAATTTTACCCACTCATGAAGTATAAAGCCATACTCTGTAAAATGGCTCTTTAATTCTGGAGACACAAAGAATACCTTTGGAATCGAATCAGCTCTATAAATGACTAAAATGATAAATGGAGACTGTTGTACTTATCTTTTATGGGAACACTTAGTTGAATTTTACTTTATTGCAATTGTAGTTAATTTCTACTGATTTTTAAATGCCTGCCTACTTCAGGCAAACTATTCTGAGTACCTACTATAATGTTGGGCACCACGAGAGGCATGAAGGGGGATAAAGCCCGGTTCTTGCTCTTCGGGAGCTCGTAACTTAGTAGGTGAGATAAGGTGCATGTCAGCGTGAACAGTAGGACTAGGGACAGGTAAGGCACCTGAAGGGATGCCGGTTATCTCTGGCTATTCAGACATAGAAGAGTTTACTTCATTTTTCATTCTGCCAGTGTTTGTTGCACTCCTACAAAGAGCCAGGCACCCTACTGTATAACAATCAGAAATGGTATGGTGAGGAGCAGGGACTCTGGCTGAGACTACCTGGGCGTGCCCCTGGCTCTGTGTCCTACTGGCTGGTGGCCTGGGGGAGATACGTGATCTCTGGGTGCCTCACATCATCTTTAACTATATAAGGGGAATCACACTAATATTTCCCTCATATAAAAGCTGCATACACATATATAGAAACAGATTGAGAGGGGACACTTGACAGCCAAGGATATTATACATCTGGTTTGTTCCCTGCCTTACTGGAGCTTACCTTCCGAGGTATTACTAACAGGGCAACAAAGAAATCACTAGAGAAATTATTACAAATTATGGTAAGTGGAGAGCAAATAAAGATTATCACGCAGTGGAGAGAAAATTAAAGAGGGAACCTGCTTTAGATTTTGTGGTCAGGAATGGGCTCCCTCTCAAGGTGTGGCCTTCCAGCTGTCAGGGAGTAAGCCCCAAGAAGAGTGGGGTGGCTGTTGGGGAGCTGAGGCTGGATCAAGCAGACCCTCATAGGCCATGGGAAGAAGTTTGAATTTTCTCCTAAAGGGGTCAAAAGTATGAGATGAGCACAAGGCCGTCACAAAAGTGCGGAAGATAGATGATGGCTTTAGCTAGGAGGTTGGCATGGGAGACAGAAGAATCAAATAGATTCAAGTTATATTCTGGGGACAGAATTGTCATGACACTGATGGATTGGATGTCATGGATTGGAGAGAAAAAAAGGAGACAGTTTTAAAATAGCTGTGAGGTCTCTGGCCTGAGCATTTGGGTTGATGAAATGGGAATGAGTGAGGGAGGAATAGGTTTAGAGCCAGAGTTTAGTAATGTTAAATTTGAAAAATGTCATTTAAAGAGTTACTTAAAAGTAATATCGGAGTAAATAAGTAAATGAGCGTCAGGGTGAGGACACTGTTACTGAGAGAGTTGGCTGTGAGAGATGTGCGTAAGGGTAGAGGAGGACGCCTGAGCCAACAGTGGCACCTGTCAACAAAAGTCAGGGTCTGGAGGAAGGGCCTGACAGTGGTTGAAACTGTTTAGATTTATAAGCACAAGTATTAATGATGATGACCTTGTTAAGGTGGCAGAAGTGGTTTGTTTTTTTTTTTAAAGATCTAAGGTTTTTCTTATATTGCCCAGGCTGGTCTTAAATTCTTGACCTCAAGCAATCCTCCTGCCTTGGCCTCCCAAAGTATTGAGATTACAGGCATGAGCCGCTGTACCTGGCAGGCTATTTACATCTCTGAATGATGGGGTAAGAAATAGGCCTGTGGCTGACTGTGTGAACCCAAAACAGGCTATCTAAGTCGAGTTCCTTGTGCAGATCGAAGGATGTTAGTGTTCCTCAATCATGGCTAATTGGGACAATTGTCCTTGTGTCAGGATGTCCTATGCCACTTGACACTGTCTGGTTCCGTGAACAGCAGATGGCTGGACTGTAACTCTTCTCACTGAGAAAATGAGCATTTTTTGATATGTTTGTTCTCTGTCTCTCTTGCCCTCACAACATGGTGGTATTCTTTTCTCTTTTCCACATCCACATAGTAAGCTACTGATTTTCACTTGATTTTATTTGGATAAAACTTGTGAAAGTAGAGAGAAAGGCTAATGTCTGTACCACCATCGTTGAGCAGAGCCTTAGTACCTAGTTGGTGTCTACAGTAAATGTTTGCAGATTGGATGAAGAACCTGTGTACACCATGGACACCTTGTTACGGGACGTCCTCAAGTTCCTTCTATTGCTGTGTCTACGAGCTTCCTTGCTCTATATGACCTCATAGCATAACTATAATAGCCCAGCAAAAGCAACAGCGATTTAGGTTATTTTATCAAAGTGCTGCTTCCTTCAATAGGCCAAGTGCTTTAACTGTTTCTTCTACAGTTGAAAGTTTTGATTTCGTTTTTTCTCCAGAGTCGTCCTCTTTTCATGAATTTTCCTTTCCGTAGTGAGGACAGCCTGAGTCTGAGAGGGGGGAGATGCTTGGGAATGTATTTCAGACCTACGCTCTGGAAGCAGGGAGAACAGGTATCAGGGAACAATTAGCAGTGTCCACTACAGCCTGCAGTGTACATTTTGCAGATGAAGAATTTGAACTTTGAGAGCTTACCTTGGCTTGCCCTAGGTCACAAGCTTTTGAGTGGGAGGATACAGATTTTAACCCTGTTGTGTTTGATCCCAAAGCTGTGCTCTTTCCGCCATGATGCCATTGAACACTCTCTCATTGTAGAGCCCTTTGGAGTTGACAAAGGAAATTTCCATATGTTAATTTTCTGGCGGCTTCAGGAACAGGTTTCTAACCACCAACCAGACTTAATGTAGCCCGCCCAGGTGTCTCATGACTTAGTATCAGTTCAATTCTAATGAATCAAAAAATGATTTTCTGGGTGGTGCCTGTGGCTCAAAGGGGTAGGGCACCAACCCCATATGCTGGAGGTGCAGGTACAAACCCAGCCCCAGCCCAAAACTGCAAAAAAGAAAAAGATTTTCTTGCCCACTACTTTCAGGGCAGATTGTTTATCTTCTCATCTATCAAGGACTCACTGATACATCCCCAACACGGCCTGTGGTCAGAGTACACTTAGATCAGTGCCCTTTGCCTGCTTGGTGCAATTATAGTGAGTGGTCAGGGATGTTCAAGGCATTGCAAGATCAGCAGTTACCAAGAAGAGGTTCATTGATTGCAGGTAACTACACAGTGCAGTGTTTGCTTCAGACTCTTCTTCAGTTGGGCTTTCGATCTGAATCTCTTTTAGTCACTTAGCAGGTAAACTTGGACAGGTTTCTGAATCTTCCTCATCCTGAGATTCCCCTTTTGTAAGGTGCAGTTGATTAAATCTTCTTCACAGCATTGTTCCAAGTATCAGTGATCACGCAAGTAAGGGACCTATCACAAAGTAACATCTCTTTAAACTTAACAACCACGCATGGGACGCCCAGTGTGTGCCAGGTGCCAGGGCAGGCCCTGGAGTCTCAGACATACAATACAGAGTTCCTTCTGGTCTTCAAGGGACATTCCAGGTGATGGGGAGATTTTTAGAATAATTACCTAAGCCCAGGTTTTCCCTCAAGAAGAATAACACATTCTAATACGCCAGGGTGTGTGTTCTGCTAATAGATTGTGTAAACTAAAATTGTATAATAGCCAGTTTGGGTGCAATGAGGTATCCAAATGAAACATTGACATTTTTATATGTTGTTTTAATAGTCCTTATGATAAATGTCAACAAAACAATACTTTTTAGAGACACTTGGTTTTTATACACAGTTTGAGAGGTAATAAAATCTCCCGTTAATGCTAATAGCATTCTGACAGAGTGAAGACTTAGTGGTGTGACAAAAGAAAGGCACCTTGCTCTTTCCCTAATGTAATCTGAATTTTAAAAACACAAAGGAATGCTGTGGGTATTTACTCAGGGATCTGTGTGCACATTTAATAAATACCACTGATCTCAGAGGAACCCATATTCCTGACCTGCTTACCCCCTTCAGTTAGTTGATTTCCTCAGCCTCCTTTGCCCTTTGAAGGGTTGTGTGCTCTTAAGTAAATGAGCGGGTATGTTTCTAGGAGGGTGCTGACTGATTTACAACAGGATGGCAAGTTCAGCATGGAAACAGGGTCAAATACCCCAGCTGGGAGACTCAGCTGACTCAGACAAGCAGGGCTTTGCTTGGTGGTTTTTACCTCTCCAGCAGAGATAAGTCTTGGCTGAGGCTTCAAAACCATGTGTACTGTAAGTTCTGGCAGAACATTATCATCACTGCTATTTTAGAAGTTATGCAGTTGTATTGTTGATCGTGTTAATAGGGCTATCTTCTATGTTCTGTCCACTAAACAGTCATTAATTGTTGTGATTAATTCTCACGGCAAACTTGTTAATTTTAATTGATAAGGAGGCTCTCAATTGAAGAAATCTAACGAAGTTATTTTGCTTCCCCTTCTAACTTAACAAAGAGAACTCACAAGTACTTATGTTTTGAGAAAAGAGAAATCACTTAAATAGTATTACCACAGTGGCACATTCTTAACTAAGAAAACAGTCAGATTTACACACTTTTTAAAGGTTGCTTTCATAGAGCACAGTAATAATCCCCGAGGACTGGAAGTCTCAGTCTCAGGATGCAGAATGTTATCAGTGATGGGGAGACAGAGTAATTCCTCCATAAAAGTTTGTAGAGACGGCTTCCACCAGCACTTGGAACTGAGCTTCCATGGGTGTGAATAGCATGAGAGAAAGAGACAGACCAGAGAAGGCTAAAATTTACAACATAGGAAAGACAAGGCCAGCACAGATTATTAAATGGAACACGGGGAGTGTGTGCTCTGTGTCTACCATCTTATTATTATGTCCATTTCATGGGAAGAACAGTCAGTTGTAGAAGGGTTGAATAAGTTACCCTAGGTCACAAGATTAAAAGATATCACAGCCAGAAGGTAAACCCACATTTAACCAACTTCGAAGGCTGTACATACCCTTTGTTTTGCCTCACAGCAGTTTATATAAAATGCATGGGTAAGAAAATTTATTTGACCTTGAATCTCCTTCACTGCCTGCTTTGGATGGTGTACTTTGTCAGTATAATACAGACTTTTCGTTATTTTGTTGAAATGAAAAGTGCTAACTATTTTTTAATATCAGGAGGAGGGCTGGGTGTATTGGTTCGTGCTTGTAGTCCTCAGCACTTTGGGAGGCCAAGGTGGAAGGTTGGTTTGAGTCCAGGAGTTCAAGATGAGCCTGGGGAACAGTGAGATCATGTCACTACAGAAAATTTAAAAAATTAGCCAGGTTGTTGGTACTTGGCCTATAGTCCCAGCTACTTGAAAGGCTGAGGATTGCTTAAGCCCGGAATTGAGGTCATAGTGAGTGATGATGATGCCACTATACCCTGTAACCCAGGCAACAGAGCAAGACTTTGTTTTAAAAAATAAATAAAATTAGGAGGAATTTGGGCCTTGAAGGATGATTGCCATTTCACTAGTCTGATTAAAGATCTTTCAGGTGGAAGACATTGAATGGGCAAAAGGCACAGAGCTGGGAGGTTCCTTCGTCTGGGAATGAAGAGTAGTTCTGTTTGAGAAGTTCCAAGTGGGGCAGCGCCTGTGGCTCAAGGAGTAGGGTGCCGGTCCCATATACAGGAGGTGGCGGGTTCAAACCCAGCCCTAGCCAAAAGAGAAGTTCCAAGTGTTCTATCCCGAGAAGGCTCAAAATCCTTGGCAAGGAGCCAGTGGGGGAGTTTATTGAGGGGAGGGTTACAGTGCTCAGAGCTGTGGTCTGTGATTGTTCTGACAGCAGAGTGTGGGGAGAAACAGAGATAAATGAGGGAGGAGTTACGTGAGCTACACACACTGTCGGGGAGCAGAGAAATCTGGGTTTTTATTTATTTCGTTCAGGAAACAGTAACTTTGTCATGGATATTTCCCAGGACTGGGAATAAATACTGCACTGTACTGGTCAAGGATGCAAGATTTAGGGAAGAAATACCTTTAACCCAAGAGGTTAGATTCTCAAAAATTAAATAGTCCCTGGAAGTAGTGAGTAAACAGTTGTAAATATGTTTATTTCGCTCTCCTGCCTGTTGTTTTGCATCAGTCATTCTACTCATTTTCTGGAATGATGCATTTACTTTGCATTTTATGCTGTGCCTTAAACCCTCTGTTAAGGTGTTGGGTCTATTACTTGAAATAAGAAGAAACCTTTGTTTTAATCATTCCTGTCCCCTGATCCGAGGCCCCCAGGACGTCTCATCGTGAAGCAAGCATCCCAGTCACAAGCCCTCCCTCGTCACCGCCACCTCTGCTGAATTAAGTCCGTGGTTACAGAGGCTTTATTGCCCAACACTCGTCACACTAGGTGTAGACACCAAATGTGGTCACAGGACAACCTTTCTTCTGAGACTGAAGCAAGTTCACAGCACAGTAGCTTTTGAGTGACAACCCTATGCTTTCATAAATGCCCTCATTCTTTTGACTTTTCCCAGATGGCTTGTTCATAGTCATTCAACAGGTATTGAGCCCCAGCTGTGGGCCTGGCATCTTGCGAGGAGTTGACGGAGGAAGTTCCACATATGAAAATTGGTGTTTGGATGTGCAACTTCTTTCTGATTTATTTATCTATTAACTTCCATTACCTTAAAGACCAGCAAAAAGACTTTTATAGAAATATTCAGTCAAATTTGAAATGGCTGTATTTCTACCAGACAGTAAAATATATTATAAAGCCAGATTAATAAAGATAATGGTACTAAAATACCATACATAAGAATAAGAATTATGGTTAAGGAGCTTTCAGCCTCTTTCTTCCCTAAACTGGATCCATGACCCTAGAATGACAAGGAGAATGAGGACTAGAAACACAAATTCTACTTTTGAAGAAAGCAGGATTCCTCTAAAACTTTGATCCCCGACAATGGAGGCGAAGGCAGTTGGCAGTCTGGTGACTGAGTTAAGAGTGGAGCTAGGTGAGCTCTAAGTGTCTACCATGGTAGGTATTGATGAGAAGCAAGCTAGTGGAACTCCAAAAAGGCTCAGAAGTGTGTAAAGCCAGACACCAAGGAGGATGAATTGATGTGAGGAGCTTAAAAGAAATGTTTGAAAGACTGTATAAGGCCCTCCCTGTGCCCTAAAACCAGGGGTAGTGTTCCCTCGTCAATGAGTCAGGGTTGCTGGAGAAAGGACTCAACATGCACAGCAGAGGTTGGAGGTGACAAGGGAAATCAGGACGTCGGATTATCTGAAAGTCTGTTTCCTCAAAGACCAGATCTTTGGCAGTCAAGTTCACATTCCCCATTGATTAAAACAAGGTTTTTTTAAAAATGCAAAAATATTGGAAGGAATAATCCATAATTTTAGTCTCAATTACAAAACTGTTGATTTATTTTGCCTCTGTTTTTCACATTTGGTTTTATAATAGTGATGAAGAAGAAAGCAGATGTTTATCAAAACTTAGCTGATACGCTTCTAAAAATCATTCTTTGAAAAAAAATTAATATACTTTGTATTTTAGAGCAGTTTTAGGTTCATAGCAAAATTGAACACCACAGTCAGAGATTTCCCATGTATCCCTCACCCTGCTGCCACTTGCACCCTTTTTAACATCCTGAGCCAGAGTGGTATGTCAGTGAACCATCGTTGGTACCTCATTGTCACCCAAAGCCCACAGTTTACATCAGGTTCACTCTTGGCGTTGTGCGTTCTGTGGGTTTGGACGAATGTAGAATAACACTTACCGTCCTTACAGTGTCATGCCTGGTAGTTTTACTGCCCTAAAAGTCCTCTGTGCTTTGCCTGTTCATCTCTCCTTCCCTTTGGAAGGGAAACCACTGATCTTTTTACTGTCTCCATGGTTTCACCTTTTCCGGAATATCATATACAGTAGAACCTCCATAGTTTACCACGTCCCTACATCGATGACTTCCTCAAGTTGGCCTAATTTTTATAGACTGGGCACCACATGTACGTATCAGTACACTAGGCCTAACTCCTTATGTTGACGACCTCCATATGTTGACCAGTTCGTTTCGGTCTCTTAGTGGTCATCTTACAGATGCTCTACTGTACTTGAAATTGTACAGTATAAAATTTTCCAGATCCACTTCTCTCACTTAGTACTGTGCTTAACATGCTTTGAGTCTTTTCATAGCTTGATAGCTTATTCTGCTACTTTCATTTAGTAATTATGCATGGAAGGTTCCTCCATGTCTTTTCATGGCCTGATGGCCCATTTCTTTTTAGTGATAAATTACACCTGGGGTGTCAAAAATGTGTATATATTTTAAGAGATCTTGGTGGAAGGAAGATCCATCATTCTCCAAAACTTGGGAATTGCAGGTAAGATGGATATCTACATACACTTGACCAGTAATAGTACCTTCAGTTCAACTTCAGTAATACATCAGTAATCTCTTAAAATGTATACACAGTTTTTGGCATCTTCTATATTTGATAGTCTAGATGTGTACCACAGTTCATCCATTCACCTACTGAAGGACATCTTGGTTACTTCAAAGGTTTGGCAATTGTTAATAAAGCTGAATTTTATGATTCTGTTTTCTCTCCTTAATTAGACTGTTTTTTAATATTTTTTAGTGGTTGCCCTAGAACAGTGTTTTCCAGTGGCATACTGGAACTTATAGTTAAAGTTCCATGGCACACTTACATTATGTCAGTCCAAAAAAGAGTAAGAAAAATAATATAATAGGCTGGGTGCAGTGGCTCAAGCCTGTAATCCTAGCACTGTGGGAGGCTGAAGTGGGTGGATCACTTGAGCTCATGAGTTTGAGTCCAGCCTGAGCAAGAGTGAGACCTCATCTCTACTAAAAATGAAAAACTGAGGCAAGAGGATTGCTTGAGCCTTAGAATTTGAGGTTGTTATGAGCTATGATGTCACGGCACAGTGAGACTCTGTCTCAAAAAAAAAAAATTATAAAAAATGAATATACTTAATGTGCTTTGAACTTCTTTCAAAAATAATTTCATTAACAATCTTTAGATTCTAAAGATCATTAATGATCTTTTAGAATTTTTGTGGCCTACCTAAGATCCTCTTACGGAATACCAATGTGCTACAGCACACGGGTTAAAAATCGCTGCTCTAGACTTTGCCATATATACATTTGCAACTGATCCAGATACGTTTTTAAATAACACTAAACTGCTTTACAGGTAGTATAAGTACCTTAAAATAGCAATATCTCTAATTCTTCCCCCATTTTTTGTATCATTGCTGTCATTCATTTTACATACGTATGCATACATAATTGAATATGTTGTTGCTGTTATTATTTTGAACAAACTATTTTAGGTCAATTAAGAATAAAAAAAGAAAAGTTTTTATTTTATGTCCTTATTCCTTCGCCAGTGCTCTTCCTTTGGTAGTGTAGATCCAAGTTTTCTGACCTGCATCATATTCCTTCTCTCCAAAGAACTTTAAACCTTGCAAGGAAGTTCTGGCAGCAAATTCCCTCAAATTTTGTTTATCCAAGAATGTCTTTATTTCTTCTTGACTTTGTAAGGGTAATTTTGCAGGGTACAGAATTTAAGGTTGATGGGTTTCTCTCAAAACTTAATATTTTGCTCTACTTTTTGCTGTGCATGGTTTTTGAAAAGATATTTCTTATCTTTGGTCTTCTGTAAGTAAAGTTTTTTCCTCTGAATTCATCTTTGATTTTCTGAATTTTAAATATGATATCCTGGAATGTAGTTTTTCTGATGTCCTGCTTGGTGTTCTCTGAGCTTCCTGGATTTGTGGCTTGGTGTTTGACATTAATTTTAGGGAAATTCTCAGACATCTTTGTTTCACATATCTCTTGCCTTTCTCTCTTTATTCTCCTTCTGGTGTTCCCATTACATGTATGTTACAGCTTTCATTGTTGGCCTGCAGTTCTTGGATATTCTGGTTTTGTCAGTCTTTTCCTCTTCGCTTTTTCATTTTGGAAGTTTCTGTTGTCATATTCTCAAGCTCAGAGATTCTTTCCTCGTCTGTGTCCATTCTAATAACCTCATCAAGGTGTTTTTCAACTCTATTATAATGTTTATCTCTAGTATTTCTTAGAATTTTCATATCTCTGCTTCCTTACATTATCCATCTGTTCTTACATGTTGTCTGCTTCCATTAAAGCCCTTAGCATATTAATCTGTTTTTTAAATTTTTTCATGTGATAATTCTAATATTCTTGCCATATCTGACTCTGGTTCTGCTGATTTTCTTCAGTCTCTTCCAAGTACATTTTTTTTTTTGCCTTTTAGTATGTCTTGTGATTTTTCTGGAAGGTTGACATCTTGGCATACTAGGTCAAGTACTTAGGATAAATGGGGCTTTAGAGATGTAGTGGTATAGTGTTGGGGAGAGCAGAAAAACAGAATGCTCTGACATTGTCCTCCCTTTTTCTGCTAGAAAACACAGAATGTGATTCTTCTCTGATAGTCACTGTGAAGTGACTGGTAGAAAAACTCAACAAAAGTTTGATGAGTACGTTCCCTATGATGGGGTCCTCCTGAGTTTTAAACTCAGACTTGTCCATATTGAACTTCCAGCAGTTTGTTAGTTATAATTCAGATTTCCCTGTCCTGGTACTGGTTCCCATGGAGGTTTCTCCTCCCGCAGGTTGTGATTCTCCACGTGTACCACTCTGTATAGTTTTGGGAGCAGCAGATTGCCCAGTGACCTCACTACTGATAAATAAAAGAAAAAATTTTTGTGGGTCATTTTATGTTGTATATTTACCCATTATAACTGTATACATTTTATGAGGTGCACAGTGGTATGATTTAATACAATGTAAAATTATTAAATTAAGCTAATTAACATATTTAGTACCTCAAATATTGAAGAAGAGCTTTCGATATTTTTTTGTTTATTTTTTGTAGTCAGGATGGAGTGACTTCAAAGCTCCTTACATGCCAGACAAGGAACCAGAACTCTCGTCCTGTTTTTAAGCTGGAACTTGAGCGTGTTTATTTTTGTAACAAGTGCCATCAGCAGGAACTGCATGGCAACCCTGTGGTTTCTAGTCTTCTAAGAGGTGATAAAGAAGGGCTTCCTGTTTTACCCAGTAAACACCCCTTGACTATTTTATAGTTCAAGTAAAATCCCAATTTCTGGCAGGATCTGAAACTGTTGCTTTTTGGTTTTTGTCACCTATTTGAAATATGATGCCAGAAGTAAGCCCATGAGAGGCACCTTATCATGTTTTCAGGGCTACTGTAATTTTTCTTCAAAGGATATTTTTAGAAACATAGTGAATCATAGAGATGATTGATTTTGCAGTTGCCCCTGTTTTCTTTTTACAGTTCAACATGCCCTATGCAGAAAGTTCTGTTTCTCCTTTTCCACTTCATCTGGTTGACATGGGGATAGGAGGTTGGCCAGGTTGCCTGGCCACTGAGCCTAAAACCATATGGCTTATTCAGTGGGAAAGGATGTTGGGGAATGAAATAACTAGGTGGATACCACAGTGCAAGGGCTTCAATTACAGAAGCATTGAACTGTAGAAGGAGTTTAGTGATCGCCTAGACCTCTGTATTTATTTCATAGTTCTAGAATCAATATCAACAGAATTCTGTTTCTGACAACATAAGGATTCTCTAATCATTTCATGTAACTTTATAAGATAACTGATAAAGGGGCGGCGCCTGTGGCTCAGTGAGTAGGGCGCCGGCCCCATATGCCGAGGGTGGCGGGTTCAAGCCCAGCCCTGGCCAAACTGCAACAAAAAAATAGCCGGGCGTTATGGCGGGCGCCTGTAGTCCCAGCTGCTCGGGAGGCTGAGGCAAGAGAATCATGTAAGCCCAAGAGCTGGAGGTTGCTGTGAGCCGTGTGACGCCACGGCACTCTACCAAGGGCAGTAAAGTGAGACTCTGTCTCTACAAAAAAAAAAAAAAAAAAGATAACTGATAAAATGAGGCTGAAACAGCAATTGAACCACCTGCATAAATTCCTATGGGTAGTGGTTAGAAAATGCAATAAGTAATAGCCTTTGGATTTCTCCATGAAGTAGTGAACTTTTAAACTTTGCTAACACCAACTCCTTCTTCAGTTAAGTGGTAGAAACTTCATGTGTAAAGTAGTTGAAATACTCTACTGGTCTATGTGGGAAGCTGTGTCATGTGGCATAATGTTTAGGAGGGGGACACTGAAACCAAGCTGCCAGGGTGCTCTGGGCGTCAGTTTCCTCATCTGTAAAATGAGGATAACCGTTGTACCTAACTGATAAGATTGCTCTGAAAATCAGCAAAATCAGTCCCCGGCTGTAGTAAACATTCAGTTCATTCATTCTTTCATTCTTTAATTTTTCATTAAAAAACTTTCATAAAGGCTCAGTGCCTGTAGCACAAAAAAAAAAAAAAGATTGTGTTCTTGCATTGAAATCCCACCTGTCTGTTTTGTGTCTCTGGCCATCTATAAGAGTGGTCGGAGAAGCAGGGGAGGGGAATTACAAGGGACAGGGTAGGCAGTGGGAATGAAGCCGTGATAAATTTCCTCTTTTATTTTATTCTGTATTTCCAGAAATAAACATTATGATCCAGAATGAACATCATGAGTGTAACTTGAGAGATCACAAGAGGGGCTGTCTGAACTCAGAGTCTAATTTTTTTTTCTTTCAAAATTTAATTAAGGGGGTACAGTGTTTCTGTTACATGGATCTCTTAAGGCAGGGTTTCAGTGTGTATAGCACCAGAATAGGGTCCATTGTACCCAGTAGGTAAGTTCTTGCCCTTCCCAGTTCTTGTTTTCTCAGTCCTTTATGTCACTTTGTGCCCATGTGCAAGCGTCTGTTAGCTCCCACCTATTAGTGAGAACATACGATGTTTGGTTTTCCATTCCTGAGATACTTCACTTAGGTTAATGGTCTCCACTTCCATCCAAGTTGCTGGAAATGACATTATTTCATTCCTTTTTTGCTGAGTAGTACTCCATAGTATGTGTATTTGTATGTTTGTGTGTGCATATTCATATATACCTACACCACATTTGCTTATACACTCGTGAATTGATGGGCACTTAGGTGGATTCCACATCTTTGCAATTACATTGATGTGATGCCATAAACATTTGGGTGCAGGTGTCTTTTTTACTTCATTTCCTTTGGGTAGATAACTAGTAGTGGAATTGCTGGATCAAATGATTTCTATGAAAAATCTGCATACTCTTTTCCACAGCAATTGTATTAATTAGTAGCCCATCAATAGTGTATAAGCATTCATTTTGTCTCTCTCCATAGCAGCATCCATTGACTTTTCAGTAGTGGCCATTCTTACAGGGGTAAGGTGGTGTCTCATTGTAGTTTTAAGTTGTAGTTCTCTGGTGATTAGTGATATTAAGCATTTTTTTCATGTTTATTGGCCACTTGTCTATCTTCTTTTGAAAAAGTTCTGTTCATGTCATTTGCCTGTTTTTTGATGGGGTTGTTAGTTTTCTCCTTGCTGGTTTGTTTGACTTTGTAGGTCTGGATATCAGTCCTTTGTCAGATACATAGTTTGGAAATATTTCCTCCCATTTTTGTAGGTTGTCTATTTATTCTGTTGATTATTTCTTTTGCTGTGCAAAAGATTTTTTTTTAATAAAACTTGATAAAAAATAGTATTTCAAACTGTACAGTCACCAGAAGTCACAGTTATCAAAAATGCACATACTTCACTTGGCATCTCCAGCACCTTCAGCTTTCTGTGCCTGGTCTGTTTTGGCATCTCTGTTTTCTGCAGGGTTATTCCCTCCTTGCCAGCATCAGTTTTTCCCTTTTTCCCTTTGGGTACCTTCTCTCCCTTCTTTGCAGGGGCCTTTTTAGGCTTGGGCTCTGGCTTTGGAGGAGCAGGTTTAGCAGACAACCTTGCAGCAAAAGATTTTTAATTAAGTGCCATGTATTTATTTTTGTTATATTTCCCTTCGGGGTCTTAATCATAAAATCTTTGTCTAGGCTGATGTCTAAGAGTTTTTCCTATATTTTCTTCTAGAAATTTTATGGTTTTATGCCTCACATTTAAGTCTTTCATCCATCTTGAATCAGTTTTTATATATGGCAAAAGCTAGGGATCCTGTTTCATTCTGCATGTGGCTATCCAATTTTCCTAGCACCATTTGTAGACAAGGGTTCCTTTCCCCAGGGTATGTTGTTGTCTGCTTTGTCAAAGTTCAGTTCATTGTAGATAGATGGATTTATATCTGGGTCCTCTATTCTGTTTTATTTGACCTCAGAGCCTAATTTCTTACAGCCTCTTGACCACGTCATTAAAACTGTGACTCACTCTCTAGTCAGACCCACCCTCTTTCTTCCCTGGCTCTTGCCCACTAGGTAATTGGGCAGTGTTTAGGGATTAGGTATGCCCCGGCCACCACAGAAGGATCAGCCCACTGAGGTCCTTCCCATCTACTGCTACTGCCTGCCAGAAACAACCCTAACAAACCCTTTTCCCCAAAAAACCTTCATGCAGATCCATGGGGCTTGAATATGAATCATGCACATTTCACGTGCCATAATGTGAAACGTGTGCTTCTGAGTTTCACTTTCTGAGAATGATCAGCATGACAAACCATTGCCTGCCATAATTTCTCCTGGACAGAATATTCACCTTAATTTCTGAGCACACACTTGAATGTATCTTTCATCTGGGGATTACATGAAGCAGTTGGTTAGTGTTCAGTCTTAGCTTTCACGGGGAACGTTTTTCTGTATTTTCCTTTCTTCATTAATTTGATGGAAAGACACATGATTTGAGCCACACTCTGCCATGTTCAGTCCAGCCTCAGTCAGGTGACATACCTCGTACACTTCATGTAGAAATTTAGGACTGGAACTAAGACAAATTACGGTGAAGAATACTGGCGCTGCCTGGGGGTGGGAAGAGAGTAAAGAAACTACACCATCATGCGAGAAAACATTTTTGGAGATTTAAACTGAACAAAAGAATCTTTAAGTGTGATACATGGGAGGAAGTTCATTTCATTGTGATGAACTTTTTGGATAGGAACATATTTAAATGGAATTTGTAACAGAAAAGACTTGCAACAGAGCTATAAAAACTTACAACAATGTCTTACAATAAATTATTTAAGAATCCCATAGCGGTTCTGAGCCTCAGGATGTGGGAGGAAAATTAAACAATGAAAATTGTATTGTAGTGCTTCATACTTTTATATATATATTTGACAGACATCTGTAGTTAAGTGCTTTTTTCATCAGATGACTTTAAGGAGGTAAAATACCAGGTAATAGCCTCGGGGAAGGAACAATGGACAAACCTATGAATATCATTCCTGTTTTGCGCTCTATTGTCAAGCGCAATTGTTTAAAGTGTAATACGTCCTGTTGTGAGTAAAGCCCTCAGAAAATAAAAATGTATGGGGGTTTTAGAAAGCAAGCATGTTATCTCAAGGGGCTTCCCTTGCTAACATTTGGCACTTTGACTGGGAAAGACATAACATAGAAAACACAATTTTATGATTATTCTTCCTATACTGGCCTCCATAGTGATTTCAGCCACGGTGTGTCATTGTCGAGTTTTTTATGTGTGGTATACACTTCAGATCAATTTGTGGCCAAGATTGCAATTATGGCAACTGTTGAATGTACCAAGGTTTAGGAAGACACATTTGCAATTATATTGTCATACGGGATTGAGTAAAGTTTTTTAAAGCAAGACTATTTTATTTGTTACCTGGCTTATATTATAAAATGAATTTGCAAAATCTTTAATAATATTCACAGTATAAAAAGACAGTTTTAATTTTCTCATTTAACAAGTGGTCTACATGGTTTAACTTTAAATTAGTTTTGTACAAGAAAATCATTATGAACATAAAATTTTAAATGAAATCTTTTTGCTTAGATGGCATCTTGTGTTCATGACCTGATGTTTAACATTCTTAAAATTTACTCTTTAAGAAACCAGGTAGATTATATTTTATAATTTCCATGGTCTTTTTCTAAATCATGAGATAAGGGAGCGGTTTTATGTAGCTGTATGCAAGCACGTTTCAGATAACACACTGGAGACTTTAGTAGTCTTCATGCCATCTGCTAAAAATAAAATTATATATTAATATGTTTGTAGCATTTAAAAATATTATCAAGGGCTATATAAGAATTTCTACTCAATAAGTTATAATATGATGCATCTTGAGCCAAATTTGTATAACCATACTTTTTTTGTTTCTACTTGTTTTCCAAAATCTTTCTTTTCTGTCTTGTTACAAACATTGCTTTGAATTTTTAATTGACAAATAATTGTATATATTTACAGGGTTTAGGGAGATGTTTTAATGTATGTAAGTGAGGTAGAATGATTAAATAAAGTTAGTGTATTCCTTACCTCGTTTAGCATTGTTTATGGCGAGACACTTGACATTTGCTCTTAGAAACTTTGAAATGTGCAATACGTTATCATTAGCTGTAGGCAACATGCTGTGCAACAGATTTCAAGAATTTATTCCTCCTGTTTAACTGAAACTTTTCTCCCCTTGACCGACATCTACCCACCTCTACCCCAAAGCCTTTGGTAACCACCCTACTATTAAGAGCTTGGCTTATTTACATCTTCATATAGGTGAGACTACGTGGTATTTCTTTACTTGCCTGGCTTAATTCACTTAATAATGTCTTCCAGATTCAGTACTGTTCATTTGCAATGTTGTTGCATATGACAGAATTTCCTTCTTTTTAAAACGGCCCAATAGTATTCCATGTCTATATGTACAACATTTTCTTTATACATTTATCTGTTAATGGATGCTTAGCTTGATTCCACATCTTCCCTATTGTTAAAATGCTGCAGTAAACATGAGCGTGTGGATATCTCTTACTTCAGTTCTATCAGATGTGGACCCAGAGGTGGGATTGCTTGATTATATGGTAGTTCTATTTTTAATTTTTTGAGAAACTTCCATACTGTTTTTCATAATGGCTATACTAATTTACATTCCCCCAAATGGTGTGTGCAAGGGTTCCCTTTTTCCCACTTCCTTCCCATCATTTATCTTTTGCCTTTTTTGGTGACAGCCATTCTAACAGATATGGGGTAATATCTCTTTGTGGTTTGGGTTTGCATTTCCGTGATGATTAGTGATGTTCACTTTTTCATGAACCTTTTGGCCATTTTTATGTGTTTTGAGAAATGTATGTTCAAGTTCTTTGTTTTTAATTGGGTTATTTTCTTGCTATTGTGCTGTTTAAGTTCCTTATATATTTTGGATACTAACCTGTTATCAAATGTATGGTTTTCAAATATTTCTCCCACTCTGTGGATTGTTTCCTCACTCTGTTAATTGATTTCTTTGCTGTGCAGAATTGATGCACTGCCATTTATCTATTTTTGCCTTTGTTTGCTGTGCTTTTAGGGTCATATTTGCTACATGATTTCTGTCTTCAACCAATAGTCCATTAGGTTTGCAAATGAAATCATATATAACTAAGAAACCACGAAAACCTCAATAATGTCAATCTGCCACAAGACTAGCAAAGACAGAACTCAGTTACTGTGTCATGAGCCTAGTTCTTTGTCTCTACCTTAAAGCATATTCACTGGTAAAACACTGAGGGTCTCCAGCAACTTCCTGATAAAGGGTAAATGTAGTGCAGTAATTGTTTTAGTTGGTGATTTTTTGAAAAATGAAGTTGAAATAGGTGCCAAAGGCATTGTTACAGTTGTACGTGTAAACCTTCCAGAAACACTGCTGTGAGTCCTGAAATTTGTGAACCATCATTTGGGAATGTGGTCTCTTCTCTGCTGAGCTGACATCCTTCCCCAGACTAGTTTGCCGCCATTGTTATTCTGGCTTGGAGATTGCAAATCCTTTATCCTTAGGGCTAGCAAGAGATTGTATATGTTTGACAAAAGAGAGAGTGGAACAGGAAAGGCTTGTATGAAGTCCTGAAGGACAGATAAATATTTGTCACACAAATAGGAGATGAGATTTCAAATCTCTTAAGGTTTATGAGACCGGAAAAAGTATGTATTTAATGTCATATTCTGTGGCAAGAGAAAAATATACCCTGACTAAAATAGTTACTGTACTTTAGAGAATTATTCATTCTAGGAGTGGGGGTAAGGAGGTAATTATTTTTTATAGAAACCTCTGCTTTCGTTTTCATACCACCAACTCTTCCTACTTCCATTACTTCTACCCACAGAGCTTAATGAAATGACGTGCAGTAAGGTCCCTTTTAAAAATTCACCTTTAGTCCCTCTGATTAGTAAACTCTGTCTGAGGTCCTGAGTGCCACATATTCTGCTTATCCTTTACATAGAGAAGTTAGAAAAAAAGAGGCGAGTGGTTTTTGTGGAGACTGCTGTGTATTTGTGTTCGGAAACTTCATTCCCTCCTGTTTAAGTGTGTTTTTAACTTTTTATGTGTGTGTGTGTAGAGAGAGGTCGCAGGTGTTGTTGGAAGTAGGCCATGTAGAGGTCAGTAACCAGGGCAGAGGAAGAGGAAGAGGGCTGAGAGGGCACAAGTTCTTCTGTTAAGGTGTAGAAATTACTCAGTTTTGACTGAGTTGCAAGTTTTCTTATGGCAGTTTGCTTTGCCATTACAAGTAGCACTATGGTGTGGTGATTTTCTTTTGTGTCTCAAATTACGTCGATATTTTTGCTGCTATAATTAAAAAAAATTCTAGTGCTGAAAATTAGAGGAAAAAATTGAAACTTGAACATGAGCTATATAAAATGAGTATATATGTTTCTGAGATACTCACTTTGTCTTTGGCTATTGCTTACTCTTTGAGTCTAGTTTACAGAGAATTTTTCTTTTTTTAGTGGGGACAGACTCTTACTCTGTTGCCCCAGGGTATAGTGTCATGGTGTCACAGCTCATAGCAACCTCAAACTCTTGGGCTCAGATGAAACTCTTGAGCTCAAATGATCCTCTTGTCTCAACCTCCCCAATAGCCGGGACTGCAGGAGCCCACCACAATGCCTGGCTCATTTTTCTGTGTTTAGTAGAGATGGGGTCTCACTCTCGTTCATCTGGTTTCAGACTCCTGAGCCCAGGTGATCACCAGCCTCAACCTCCCAGAATTACAGGCATGAGCCACCGAGACCAGCCCTCTACAGAGGATTTTTTAACCTCAGAACACAAATGTCAGATTCTGGATCTAGAACTGAGAACAAGTGACATAAGAATTTGGTTCAAAAATATTTTTAACTTCACCGTGGTTGTTTTTACACAATATAGAGGACCAGTGAACACTTGTACTACTTCACTAGATTTTTATCATCTGGAAAGTCTACAGTGTTGTATTATGAAGTGTTCCAGTTACTTTAAAGAGAAAATTATGAAAAGTAAACATAAGTTTACATTTGATAAGAAAATTCAGATATATATTTTTAATTTCAAGTCAAGGGAAATTATGATTATTATTTTGAGACAGTCTCACTATGTCACCCTTGGTAGAGTGCTGTGGCATCTCAGCTCACAGCAACCTCAGACTCTTAGGCTTAAGTAATTCTCTTGCCTCAGCCTCCCAAGCAGCTAGGACTATACGCGCCCACCACAATGCCTGACTAGTTTGTTTTTTTGTTGTTGTTGCAGTTGTCATTGTTGTTTAGCAGGCCTGGGCTGGGTTCAAACCCACCAGTCCTGATGTGTGTGGCCAGCACCCTAACCACTGAGCTACAGGCAGCAAGCCAAAGGGAAATATTTTTAAAGTAAAACTTTAAAGTAAAAAGCTTAATTTTTAGAAAGAGTTCTTTAACCTAATTGTTTTTATTTTTATTGAATAATCCCATTAATATGGTTCTGTAAATGTATCTTAATGTGAAATAATCCATTCATTTATTTCTGGACTTTATTTTTCATTCTTTTGCTTCTTGGTATAAAGAGAAATTTCTAAAAAAATTTTTTTAAAAGAATAAAAGAAGAGACAAATTTCTTTCAAATTATCACTTGAGTGTACGTGGACTTAGTATCTACCTATTCTTTCATTTAAAAAAGAAAAAATCCTAAGAGCTTCCTCATATCCACTATTGCTAGCAGTTGCATATGTCAAAAATATTTCCTTCAAAGTGCTTCCTCATTGATACAGTGCCGAATGGAACTGATATTTTTAATCTGAGTGAGAGCAGGTAAAAAACTAAACTTTCTATTCACTAGCTGGGGAAGACATCAGAATAATACAGATTATCTGTATAATAATAATAATACAGATAATACAGAATAATACAGATGAGTTCTAGACAATACTTTGTCTAGAACTTGTTAAATGGAAGTCCTCCTTATGTTGTGAAGTGAGCACAATTGAGAGAGGAACAGGAGGATGGATGATAAGAGTGAAAAGAGGGACAGGAAAAGAAAGGAGAGTAAACAATAAATGTAAAAGATGTAAGAAAAGTGTAAAAGAGAGAAACACAAGGACTATCGTTCATTCATTCAGCAAGTATTTATTTTGTGCCCAGTCAGGCCCCTGATATTAAGCAGAGAATCATGAGCTCTTCTGATGCATGAAACTGTCATCCCATCCACTGATCTAGTAGAACAGAAGATGAACCAAAAATTGATTGAGACTAGAGAAAAAGAATGGGCAATGAGATATGAGCAGGGATATATAAAGATGGGGCCTCAGGACAAGAGAGATGGAAAACCAACTCTTCCTACTCCTTACCTGGCACAGACTGCTTCCGTCTCTTCGCCTCCATATCCACACGGGACCTGTGATTTGTTTGTTCCCCAGTCCTTTTCTGGGGAATGACTTGCTGGGGAGGCTGAGGACTACATCGATGTAGTCGTCCACTTATTAAAAATATATTTACTGGTGTCTGCTGTGTGCCAGGCGTTGTGTTAGGCACAGGAATACAGAGGTAAATGAAACATTTATCTTGGCCCTTTGAGTATTAGACAGTCTGCTTGTGTGTGATGGCAAATAAATGGGTAAACAATAACCCAAGGTGATAAATGCTGCTAAAGAGAGAAATCACCTGAGTTTAGGGATCAGGAAACATTTCCCAGAGGAAGAGACAGCCAAGTTGACATTTCCCCTTTTTAGCTCTTCCTTCTTAAAAATTCTATCAGAATAAACCTTATTTTGGAAAAACATTTAATTTGCTTCATAGTTAAGGAAAAACTAGTTTGATCCAAAAGTTAGCCAATTAGATCTGCTCAGCTGGGTTTTTTGTTGGTGGATTACATCAACCAAAGTTCTGATTATACTTTAAAATATACATATGTGTTAAAATTGATAACCCTTCCCCAGAATTCATATGCATTTTAAAATATTTAAAGTTTAAGATGAAAACGCAGAATTTTTTTGTCCTGTATTTTTACCATTCATTTTATACATAAATATGTAGAGAAAGTACACTGTTGCCACTTAATGCAAAATAGATACTTAAAGCAACTTAACTAGTATTTGTTTAAAATATGAATAGGTACAGCAATTTATTTCTTGATTTGAAACAGCCAGTTCTATCACTGTTAGAAGAAAAATTGCTAAATCATGGTGGGTAGCGTTAGCTTTCATGTAAGAGCCATTTAGAGCAGCGGAAGAGTCTTAGAGGACTGAATTCTTTCTTATACATTGTGCTATTCCGTATAAACCTCCTTTAGATAAATTTTGGGTCACTATTTCTTCCTTTATATAAACTTTCCGAGTTATCATAAGTCAGCATCCATTTGTAATCACTGGTTCATCTCAAATCTGTAGTGGTCTCTTCTACCTTTTTTTTTTTTTTTTGAGCTTTGTTATGTTTTATCAAAAATTTTTATCTCCAACCATAAGTGTTCCCCTGAACTCCAATTGCTCATTTTTAGTCTTGGGTTGAATGTCTGATAGGCCTTTTCAAGTTTCACAGGACTAAAACGGACTGTTGGACTTTCTCCCAGCTCCGTGCAACCAGACCTGTTTTACATTCTTCCTCGTCTTAATAAATGGCAACTACAATCTTCCACTTGTTCAGGCCAAACTTGAGCATCTTCCTTGGTTCTTTCCCTTCCCCATAAGCAGTCCTTCAGTAGGACCTGTTGACTTACTACCCAGTTCTCCCTTCTGCTCCCACCAACATGTGAGTCACCATCATCTCTCACCTTAGCAAGTGATCTCCTGTTTTCTCTACTTCCATTCTTGCCTTTGGGTAGCCCATTCTCTATACAACAGACAGAGAAATCCCTTTAAAATAGAAGTCAGAGGGGCGGCGCCTGTGGCTCAGTGAGTAGGGCGCCGGCCCCACATGCCGAGGGTGGCGGGTTCGGACCCAGCCCTGGCCAAACTGCAACAGAAAAATAGCCGGGTGTTGTGGCGGGCACCTGTAGTCCCAGCTGCTCGGGAGGCTGAGGCAAGAGAATCGCGTAAGCCCAAGAGTTAGAGGTTGCTGTGAGCCGTGTGACGCCACGGCACTCTACCTGAGGGCGGTACAGTGAGACTCTGTCTCTACAAAAAAAAAAAAAAAATAGAAGTCAGATCCATTCACTGCTTGGCTCAGAATCCAGTGGCCTCCTGTCTCATTCAGAATACAATCCAAGCGTGGCTGTAAGGCCCTCCTGCTGCCCTCCGATCTCATAGCTTACTGCTCTTCTTACCTATTCTGCTTTGGCCACACCAGCCTGCTTGCTATTCCTCTGTAACCAAGAATCTTCCCCCTTGAGGGCCTTTGACTTGCTTTTTCTCCTGCCGTGAACCTTCGGCACCTGTGTATACCTTCGGCGCCCATTTCCATGGTTATTTTCAGTCATTGCATCAGTGTCAATGTATCCTAAAGAGCTTTCCTGGCTGCTTTTCCCTTGGTCCCTTTATTTCACCTTGTTTCTCTCCTTGGTACTTACGTACGTTTCATGTTTTTTTAACCATTGAGGTTTTAAAAAATCTGTTTCTCCAACTAGGTCTTGAGCTTCATGAAGGCAGAGACTTTGGGTATCTTTTTTTCTTCATTGCTCTTTCCCCCAAATCCATCTGAGACAGTGACGTGTGGCTAGGACCTACATCTTCTGGTTCCAAGTCCAGTGCTCTTTCCATGGTTCTGTGTGGTCTCTCATACATTAAACTTATTCCAAAATGAGGTTTTAAGTTCCTTGAGTGAGCACAGTGGTTGCTTTTTAAAACTTCTTTTGCCATAACTCCCCATGGGGTATAGGACTGTGCCATAAACCAGTGATGGGCTCCATGTGCCTCGTAAATGCCACGGCATGCCTGAATGACTTCCTGTGCACCTTGTGGTCTGTCATCGACGTGGATCACAAACTCACTCAGGGTATACTTCAGTCTTTGTAATAAAAAACAGGCTGCTATTACTTAACAGATAAACAAGGACACTGGAAAACTGTAGACCATTTGAGTGAAAAATCATGATATGGAAGATTTCTAGTTCATTTTTATTTTTTTTTATTAAATCATAAAGAGGTAGATCGTGTATACATAAATGCATGTATGGGGTACAATGTGCTGATTTCATATACAATTCAGAATGCTTACATTGTACTAGTTAATATATCCCTTACTTTATTTACTTAGCTATTGTGTTAGTACAGAGTATAAATGTCTTTTTTTTTTTTTTAATTATAGCTGTGTACATTAATGCAATCATGGGGTTCAATGTGGTGGTTTTATATACAATTTGAACTGTTTTCATCAAACTGGTTAACATAGCCTTCCCGGCATTTTCTTAATTATTGTGTTAAGACATTTGTATTCTACACCTAGTAAATTTCACATGTACCCTTGTATGATGCACCGTAGGTGTGGTCCCACCAATTATCCTCCCTCCAGCCATCTCCTCCCCCTCCCCTCCCTCTCCCGTCCCCTTTAGTTTCTGGGTTTTTTTTTTTTTTTATTGTTAAATCATAGCTGTGTACATTAGTGCAATCGCCTGTACCCATTCTAAGATGCACCATAGATATGGCCCCATAGTTTCTAGTTTTTAATAAATATTATTTGTATTCTAAATTTTGAACATTTCATGTAACTAACTTTGGGGACAGGGAGCGATTAGATTGAACTTAATAGCTCCTATGCTGGCTTAAGCCTGGTGGGTTAAGTTGTGTTTTGTTTTTCTCCCTGGGATGCTGGCTTTTTTGCACTTACACACCTGAAGTTCTTAAGGGGAAGTATGTTCCACAGAAGTTCTTTTGCAAATCAGAGAGCATTCAGGTTTGGCTTGGATCTTTCCAAAGCAACTACTAAAAGGCTCTTATGTTTTATTTTGAAATTTTTTATTCTTTCACCTACCAAGTTTCCTAAGGGATTCTGGTGATACTGATCGTCTCTCCCTTGTTTCTACAGGTGATCTGCAATTCTTTCACCATCTGTAATGCGGAGATGCAGGAGGTTGGTGTTGGCCTGTATCCCAGGTATGGTAGATCGTGTTTCATTCACTGGAAGACATAGCTTTAATTCCTACCCAAAATCTCTGCCTTTTGGAAGTAGTTAGAAAGGCAAGTGCAACAGTTGGTTCAAGAGCCAAGCTGGAAACTTAGTGATCAATTACAAGAAAATGGAAAATTTTGAGTTTAAGGAAAACAGTTTTATAACCTTACATTATATGCTGCGGTATTAAGGAAGAGGCAGACCTCAGACCTAAATTCTTGTTCTCAGGCGGACTTTGCCGTAAAAGGTTGAGATCGTGGGTGCCAGTTAACCGTCAGGCTGAGATGTGGTTATTCATCCAGCCCTTGGCTGATCTCATTCCCCAGCCTCTTGAACTTAGCAGGTCATTATCTCTCTAGATTTGCTGTACTCTACCTGTTGGTTTCCTTTTGTCTTTGACTTAGCACACCCTGAGCTTTATCCTTAAAGCAGCGGTTCTCAACCTCCGGGTAACAACCCACAGGAACTGTATTAAAGGGCTGTGGCATTAGGAAGGTTGAGAACCACTGCCCTAGAAGAAGGAGGCAAACTTTGAGTGTTTGGCCCTCTGAAGTGCTCTCTCCCCAGCTATCACTGAGGAAGCCCTTACCACTGAGCCACTAGACTGTCCTTCCACAAGACTACGGTCACTCCTGATTTCATTTTGTTTGTAGGCTATAAAGATCCAAATACAAATTTAGACTTTCTTATAATTTATTGTGAATCTGAGAATTTGGCATTTTTTCTTAAGTGTCATTCCCTGTAGATGAGGTCTACTGGGCATGCTTCTCAAAGAGCAGCAGCACAGCGTGGTTCAGAGCCTGGGCTCTGAGTGGAGACCACCTGGTTTTCAGGCAGTGACCACTTACTAGTTGTGTGTCCTGGGGCATGTAATTTAATTTCAGTCTCTTCACTTGATCTTCCTAAGATTCTTGTGATGATTACATTTAGTAAGCAAGTGCAAATACAAGAAAGTGCTTTCTACATAGACATGTTTAATTTATCATCAATTTATGGTAGTAGCTTCAAACTACTCCATTTCCCAGATGTTAAGAAATATACCTCCAAGGTAATAAAAGGACTGGACTGTGACACAGGGGCATCAGGATCTAGTTAGCAAGATAACCTCAGCTCTGTGTTGAAGAGGAGGTATTTCTAATTATCCTTTGCAAGGATGCTCCAGCAGAAGTGGCAGTTCTTGCAGAGGAGCTCAGCAAATGAGGTCCTGTGTGGGAAAGGGCAGTGGTGTTTTGGTTGCTGCATCCCATTATCTCAGAGATTATTTCCTTGAAGGTCAGTTCCCCCCACCCCATCTTCATGTTGGGTTGCCTTATTGGCTGGCATGTAATGAATTAACTACCTCCCTATCCCTACCCCAAAAAAGGACTCAGAAAATGTTTTATTAACAAATTCCCCAACTAGCCTCCATCTCGGGGAGAACTGCACTTCGTAGGAAGTGACGTTTCTGTGAATCCACCCTGAGTACTGATTTCCTGGTGGCCTGTCAGCCTTACTTGCGGCTGCCCCCCAACCTAAGGTGTCTTTTGCCCATTACATTTATTAAATTTAGCTGTTTGAATTTCATCTGATGAGCCTTTAATGGTCTCCTTGTGTTCTTCTCTCCAGTATGTCTTTGCTCAATCACAGCTGTGACCCCAACTGTTCGATTGTGTTTAATGGCCCCCACCTCTTATTGCGTGCAGTCCGCGGCATCGAGGCAGGAGAGGAGGTAAGGAAACTCACACTGCCCCTCCTTGGCCTCCTTTCCCAGCAAAGATCCTCTCAGCACAGCCCATCTCTCTAAGCAGCTGCGCCTGAGGGGAAAGCTTTCCATTGTCTCTCTGCCTGTGAGAAGATGCATAGTGCAGTCACCTCACCCCAGCAACCAATCGCTACTGCTCCCAGATTATAAGTGCACTGATTTTGGAGGAACCATCCTATTTCTGGATGCTGATGGTTTCTTGTATGTATGTGAGAGGGGTTTCTGCAAGTGACAGTGGGGGTGTTTTACTCACATGCATGGAAGTTATTAAATCTGGTGACAGCTCAGGAGCCTTTCCTTTCCCTGCAAGTGGTCAGCCTTCCATGGGCAGAGAATGGAATCCCCAGGGCCACCAATTGTATTTTGATGGTAAATACACTTTTATTCTTTATATTAGTAAAGCAAATAGTTTTACTCCTTAAGGTTATCTTTGAGCCTTTATAAACTCCTCAACATTACTGGGTGATTATTTAAGCAAAGATACAAGAGAAAATATAGAGGTCAGGGAGTGTGACCTCCAGCAAATTGGCCTTGACCCTTCCCGTTTTACAGAAAGCTTACCCAGCATGTTTTGATGGGGAACCTGAAGAGAAGCCTGAGGTCTGCAACACAGCTGAACTTAAGCCGGCATGGGTTTGCATAGTTACTGGTTGTGTTAAGTTCTGCGTTACAGGTACTTGTGCTTTCTAGAACAGTTTTCTTCTACCTTCCAATTTGGTAAGGTGTGTATTTATTGCAAGGAAACACTCATAAGATCTTACTGCATTTATGCAGCACTTAGCCAGTAAAACCTAAACCCAGAGGTATATTTTATGTAGACAGGGATTTTGCTTTGACAGGATGCCCTTCAAACTGATTTTCAACTGAATTAGCCACTTCTTACACAGCTACTTTCTGAATTTGCAGTTTTAGGACCAGTGTATGCACACACTGGGGTATTAAATTAACAACAGAAAATTTAGGCTTCCCCCCTCCCTGGGCCACATATGACCTCAAGGCAGATAAGAAAGAGAACCACTATTTATTTTTAGTAATATTAGTTGTTGATGATGACAAGGATTTTATTTAGTTGAGAAAACATTTAGTTTTTTGGTGCCTGTTTCACTGTTGAATGTCTTTCCGCTTTCCATATCTGGAGCAAAACAAGCAAATCTTTTCTCTTATACAAAACATTTCTGCTCAATGTCAGGCTCTTCATACTCATATTTCCCTCTGGTATTTACCAAGGCATCTTCGTAACAGAAAGAGGATTGTTCCCATCAGTCCATCTTGTACCAGCTTGTTAAGAAAATAAAAATTCCTCCATTCCGTTATATAGGTGTTTTTGTTTTTTTTTTGTAGAGACAGAGTCTCACTTTATGGCCCTCGGTAGAGGGCCATGGCCTCACACAGCTCGCAGCAACCTCCAACTCCTGGGCTTAAGCCATTCTCTTGCCTCAGCCTCCCAAGTAGCTGGGACTACAGGCGCCCGCCACAACGCCCAGCTATTTTTTGGTTTGCAGTTTGGCTGGGGCCGGATTTGAACCTGCCACCCTCGGTATATGGGGCCGGCGCCTTACGGACTGAGCCACAGGCGCCGCCCCGTTATATAGGTCTTAATGAAAGACTTTCCCTCTGATTCGTTGTCCCTCTCTCTGCCCACTGTTTCTGCCTGTCTTAATATTTTATGCCTTTTTAAGGTCTTTTGGTATGTTTTGAATATGTCCCCCAAATATCATGTGTTGGAAACTTAATCACTAAATGTTTTTTTCAATAGTAAATATTTTAATTGCCATATGATAATTGTACATAATTATGGGGTAATAGTGATGTTTCAATACATATAATGTATAGGGATCCTATCAGGCTAATTAGCATACCCATCATCTCAAACATTTATCATTTCTTTTTTTCAGATTAATATGAGGATTCAAATGATTAGGTTACATTGTTTGTATTTGTTAGGTAAATTTCAAGTTGTAGTTGAGCCCTTCACCCGGCGGCTGTGCTATATACCCTTACATTGTGCCCATTAGGTGAGAGCTTACCGATCCCCTAAATTCTTATGTTGGTGTTATTTACAGTTGTGGTCTTTGGGTGGTAATTATGATTAGGTGAGGTCATCAGAGTGAGGCCCCTATGATGGGACTGATGGCTTTATAAGAAGAGAAGAGAGACCTGAGCTGGCACACCATTGGCCTCTCACCGTGTGATGCCCTCTGCCACGTGATGAGGCAGCAAGAAGGTCCCCACCAGGGCACCTAGGAAGTCAGGTGTCATGCTTCCTAGACATTTGTAACTATAGACCTTTGTAACTATGAGAAATAAATTTCTTGTCTTTGTAAATTACCCAGTCTGTTGTACTGTCTTATGACAGAAAATGAACTTTGACACCCTTTCAGACACCATCCCTTCTATAAAGCTTATTCTCATCTCCCACGGTAAAGGATCTTTCCCTCTGATATCTCCCTTATAGTGGTGGTTATTTTATCTTTGGCACTTACTCTGTCCCATATGGTGACATCTATATTCAGTTATGAGCTTCATGAGGACAGGCAGTTACATCTTACTTCTGTATCTCCTAGCACTCTGCTTTGTACCTGGGAGGCATTCAATAACTCCTCAATAAGTGACTGCTAATTTCAGCATACCATAAAGACCAGCAGTGTTTCTCAGCGGGGACACTATTGGCATTCTGGATGGAAGGGTTTTTCGCATGGAACTCTTGGATTATGGGAGAAGACTTGCGTCCCTAGTTCCTGCTTGTTAATGCTCAGAGCCACCCCTAACAACTAAAATACATCCTGTACATTTGAAACTGACCCCTTGGAGCAGAGGTTGAGAAGAGGAAGCACCAAGAGAAAAGACGTTTTGAGGCATTAATTGCCTGAAAAGTGGGTAATTACTATTTGTTGTGTACATGGTAGCTTTATCTAAATTGATGCAGGGAAAAGTTTAGGCGTTTTGGTGGTTTCATGCATCACCTTTGCCTCTGGGTTTACTGCTCATGAGGGCAGCCACAGTTTCAATGCAGGCCGTTTGGACTGTAAGCACCAGCAGTGGGCTCTGTGAGGGAGATGGACAGGGCCTGTAGCAGAAGCTCCTCTGTCTGTACTCGTTGAGTAAATGCCTGAGACTTGTTGAAGGTGAAGGAAGTGGAGTAGACTCTTAAAGCGATGTTTAAACTTCCAGGAACCCTCGGAGGAGTCCCATGGTCCCTAGAAAGAAAGAACATGAAAGCCGGCCCATTTTCAGTTAGAGATGGGTGCATTTGAAACCTTACAAAGCGAGAGCTGGGAAATTGCACAAGGTTCCACAGTAGGAGTTGCCATGGAAATTTCTTACTCTTTGTTCCTTTCCATATAAATGCATCCTTTGGTCACTTTGGGATCATTTCCCTTCATAATAGCACCATTTATAATACCACTTAGCTGTGTAAGGATTTGCATCATAATGCTGAGTTATGGGGACTTTTTATTTATTTTTTTTTTATTTGGGTTTTTTTGTCTCCTCATCCAGCCACCTCCCACAGAGAAATGTTTGTAACATCATTTCAGTCATGGCTCACTTGACTGGATTGCTGATGGCTGCCCTTTCAGAGTTATGTGAAGCTATGAAATACATTTGATGGTCTGATAGTCTTATAAAACGTGGATCAGGGAAGAAGGCTGGATAGTCCACACCATCCTCCCAAGAACCCCTGGTTAAAAGAATTTGTAGCTGTTAGAAAAAGCACCCTTTGCTGCCAGCTTTCTGTGAAGCCATATGAATTGGGAGAAATACAATTTACATAAATTTTGAATGTATCGGTATCCCTAATGTCAGCTTTAATCTGATGTGCCTGGGGATGAGGATAGTCCATTTCATCTCTCAGTCATCTTTGTTTGCTGAGCCATTTAATATATTCATGGCATGCTTACTGGGTATCAGGAACTGGGGTAGCCGTTCTAGAGATTTTTTGAGGAGTACAGAGATTAATAAGACCCAGCCCAGCCTTCAGGAGTTCAGGGTATAGTTGCAGAATCTGTAACAGAGCAGAAAACAGTTACAGAATATGAGGAGCACAGTGGTATAATGTGCACAGGGATTTATAGAAATTCAGAGCCAGGGCACCCAAGTGGTTAGGAAGAAGCAGTGGTTGGGGAGCTGTTAAAAAGGCTTCCAGAGAGGTGACTCATAGACTCTCAAAGGATCCAGAGAGTTGGGGTTGAGTGAGACAGGGGAAGGCATGCTAGTTACAGACACAGAAGCCGGGAACAGAGTGTTGAGTTCATTGAGCAAGCAGCAGCTCTCATCAGTAGACTGAAGAGTTTAGATGTGACCAGCTGATAAGGGAAAATGTAAGGACCAAAAAGACAACCCCCTTCTGGCCTTATTCCAAAACTCAGTTTATCTGAAACTTCCCTAACACTGTGATATAGGAGGCGCTCAGTATTTGTAGAAAGGATAAGGGACCCACCAACGGTAGGGAAACTGCATCCTTCTAATTTCAAGTTTGTTCTTTGTTAAGCACCACAAAAGGAAGAAAAGCTTCATGGTTCTCTGTTGCACCCCTTTGAATAAAAGATTTGTTCTGTAGAATTTGGATTCAGTCAAAAGGCCATGCTTAAGGATCTAGAAGGCTACATAACCTGAGGCCACAAGTTCCCCACCCGTGGAAAGAAGGGCATAACCAGATTGTTGTCTGTGTAGGTGAGCTTGGGGTGATGTAGTAATCCAGGCGGAGGTGACAATGGAAGCCTGGAGTCAGGGGAAGGTCAGGTGGTGGTGTGATATGGGAATCTGAAGAACATAATATTTAGAAGCTAAAATTAGCAGGATTTGAGACAAAGATGAGATACAGGGCTGACATCAGGTTTGACTTTAAAATGCAGGGAGAGTTTTCAAAGTCTCTCTTCAGTTCAGAGCTAGTTTTAGTAGAAAAATTTGCGACTGTGACAATGTAATTCCAGAAATAAAAACAAGCTCTAATTTTAATTTCATCTTATCCACTCAGTTTCAGATAATGAAAACATAGTTTCATGGAAAAGGGGTTCATTTTGCCTTTAATGTAAGCAACATAGTCAAGATACAGGAAATTTCTTTCATAATACTCTAAGTTGGAAGTAATTTACTGTATTTTCTGTACGAGTGAACTAAAATGGAAAAGCAGTGGTCAGTGGCATTAATATTTTAATGCAATTCTGTTCTGTGCCATTGAAGCATCAACTGATCAATGGCCAAGTTTCATATATATATATTCCCGCTAAATGAGCCCTACATTTAATGAGCAGACACTCCATTACAGCGGGTGAGTCAATGAGTCTTTAATAAAGGTTTTTATCTTAGGTGGATAAAATGGTCTTAGCTGTCATCAACAGTTAGTAATCTGGTTATGTTTTTTTTTCCATAAATATGAATTAAAAAATAGTTTTGCTATTTAGCCCTTAAACTTTAATACAGTGTATTTTGCAAACTTTAGTGGTATGAAAGAGATACAAAGGGAAAAATGGGTCACTATCTGAGGGAACACAGCAGTCCTCACTGGAAGAGAAATATGTGAGCCAAGCTGGGAGGATGAGAGACCCCTCAATTGACTGAGGAAGATAGGGCCCTGGCCAGCTTAGGCAGCAATGCCCCGACACTTGCTGGTCGGTGTGCAGTGTTCCAGAGGTGTGGCCATACACAGAATTGAGACAGATTGAGGGTTAGGGAAACCTTGAGACTAGAAATACAGGTAGGAAAGCAGTTGGGAAAAGGCTTATGTCTCACAGGCAATGAGAAACTGTTCAAAAGTCTTTAGGTAGAAAAACGACATGATCAGATGGAAGTTTTAGGAAGATGCCTGTCAAAGCAGTTTAGAAGATGAAAGGTGTACTGAAGACTGCAGGGAGTCCAGGTAAAAAGCCATTGCAAAGTCCAGGTAATGGTTCCAGGCAGTTACAGGATACCAAGGGAGGCTTTAAGAGGCTCTTTATGGGGGTTCAATGAAATAACTGGTCTCCTGTTGCCCATTCCCTGTCTGGCATGATCTCTTGTGAGTTTTGGGCCCTTGTAATAAAGTCAAGCACATTTCCTTGATGTGGCAGGCTTTTGAGTGGCTTTATACTGGGCACACATCACCACCTAGTAACTACTGCCCTTTGACCTGATCTGACAGCAGGGGCTAATGATTGAGAGCTATTGGGCTTGGTTGAGAGTTACAGTCCTGGAGTTAACCCAAGAGGGAACACAAGAGATCAGCTCATTTTACCACCCCACCTCATATAAGGAAACTGGGAATCTGGTAAGCCTGATGCTGTAAGATGAATATATATTCTGCGTCTGATGTAACTAATCTATTTCAAAGGTGTGCTTCAAAGTTGCTTGTTTGGAATTTGGAACTTAGTGTCCTTTCTTGATATGATGTCTTTTGCACCTCAGAGGAAGTTCTGGCTTTGGATCATGTAGCAAAAGAAACATTCCGGGAATTAAAAAGGTGCTGCTGTTGTCTCAGCTGAAGGAGTCCAGTTGCCACAGAACATTGTCAAGCACGGGCAGTGCTTGATGGTGCTGCCGCAGCTTCTTAGGAAGCTGCCCTCTCCTACAGCATCCCCAGAGGTGGTAGAAGCAGATGTGTTATTGTCAAAAAGAGCACCAGGCTTGAATCCAGAAATCTGGGCACAAATCCCAGCATTACCTGAATCTAAGACTTTTTTTGATTTGCCCTGTTCCATGATGGCTCGCCAGGTGCCTCACACTGAGTAGGTATTCAATAACACCATTGTCTACATTTTTAAAGGGCAGGTATTCCTATTTCTGTGTATGGAGATGGCCATGGTGGATTTGACAGACCTGGCTGGCCAGGCCATGCCTCCTCCCACCCCACCCCTACCTTGTAGCTTTAATGAGGCCTTCCCAAAGGTCTGTTTTCTGTCAAAGAGGATGGCCTGCAGGATTTTAAGCAAGTAAGATCATGCTTTGTAGACATGAGGTGCTTTCTTTTAAGCAAAACCACATGGAGTTTTTTGCTCCAGGGATTTTTTGTCAATAGATAATCCTGCCTTCTTGTTCTGCAATATTCCCTTCTCCCCCTACCACAATACCCTTGTAATTTCCACTTTTAAGAGCAAATAAAGAATTAATTTATAAAGTATGATACACGCTGATAATACTTACAGAAAAAGAAAGATCAGCAAAGAGGAAGGAATTAGTGCCAGGGAGGGATGAGGATTGAGTTGTTTTTGTAAACAGGATGGCCAGGTTAGACTTTGGTGAGAAAGTGAGTTTTAACTAAGGCTCTAAAGAAATGAGGGAGACGGTCATAGTAGATCCTGGGGAAGGGCAGAGGCAAGAGCCAATGCATAGGCCTTGAAGGTGGCAGGAGTGTGTGTGGAGCTAGCAAGGAGGCCCGGCCGGCGGGAGTCAGGGAACGGAGTCAGTGAGCTATTGTCTGCCTGTGATGAAGCACCAGTTTTGTTCCACTAATCTCTCATAACCTGTATTTTTATAAAATTTAATGGAAATGAATTATTAGAAAATGAAATTTAAAACACATAAAGTAAAAACCCGATGTTTTGTTTTTAGTCACGTAAAATTATTCTTGTATTCGTGAAAAGTTTCTAACCATTGAATTTGCGTCTCCTTCCCTCCCTCACTCCTTCACTCACTCACTCCTTCCCTGCTTCCTTCCTCAGATAGGGTCTTGCTCTGTCATCTAGGCTGGAGTTTCTTTATTTCTCCAGACTTGAAGGTGATGGGTTTTTGTAAAACCTTCCATGTTAGGCCAAGTTCCAACACTTTGGGAAGCTGAGGCAGGAGGATCACTTGAGGCCAGGAGATTGAGACCACCCTGGGCAACACAGCGAGACCCTGTCTCCACAATAAATTAAAAAATTAGTATGGCATTGTGGTGCATGCCTGTCATCCCAACTGCTTGGAGGCCTGAGGCAGGATGAACACTAGGGTCCAGGAATTTAGGGGACAGTGATTACACCACTGCACTCCAGCCTGGGTGACATAATAAAAACTTATCGTTATTTAAAAAAAAAAATAGCAAGGAGTGGTGTTCTGAGCAGCATGTGTAAAAGAAAGAGTAAAGACAAGGATGACTCTGGGGTGTCAGACTCTGGGGATAACACAGAAGATGAGTTACTATCAGCTAAGAGTGGGAAGGCTCCAACTGAGATGGAACAAGTTGGGGGGAAAATTAAGAGTTTTGTCTTACATATCTTGAATTAGATGTTCAGTATGCAGGAAATCAGTTAAGAGCAAAATGTGTGAACATCATGATGCTGCCTAGATACCTGTGACTTAGGCCGGGCATGATGGCTCACATCTGTAATTCAGCATTCCGGGAGCTAGCAAGGAGGCCTGGCTGGTGAGAGTCTGAGGGAACAGTCAGTGAGCTGTTGCTGCTCTGTCTGGCTGTGATGAGGCAGGAGGATCACTTGAGGCCAGGAGTTTAAGACCAGCCTGGGCAACATAAGGAGATTCCCCATTTCTTAAAATTAGCTGGTCATGATAGTGCAGGCCTGTAGTCAGAGCTACTTGGGAGACTGAGGCAGGAGGGGCTCAGGATAAGGTTACAGTGAGCTGAGATTACACCACTGCATTCCAGCTTGGGCAACAAAGCGAGACCCTGTCTCTTTAAAAAAAAAAAAAAAAAAGCACAAAAGACATGTGATTTAAAGTAGATTCTTGGGAGAGGGAGGCACCCGTACCTCAGTGGTTAGGGTCCCGGCCACATGCTCCAGGTCTGGTGGGTTCAAACCTGGCCCAGGCCTGCTAAACAACAACAAAAAATAGCCCGGCACTGTGGCAGGCGCCTATTATCCAAGCTACTCAGGAGGCTGAGGCAAGAGAATCACTTAAACCCAAGAGTTTGAGGTTGCTGTGAGCTGTGATGTCACAGCACTGTACAGAGGGTGACAAAGTGAGACTCAGTCTCAATAAAAAATAAATAAAGTAGACTCTTAGGGATATAGAGTAACCCAAAGAATCCTTTAAATATGTCTTCCCTTATAACCTTCACTATCTAAAACAGGGAATATCTATTCTGTTTGAAAGGGTCTAACAAAATCAATTTAAGAGCCTCCATCAATGATTGCACTCTGATGGTAAACTCTCCTCAGTTGAAAATTATTCTATATATATTACCTGGCTACAAGTAAGACAACTTTCTCTTCTCTCCTAATTTCAAAGATGCCAAATTTGGATAACTCCAAATTCCATGAGGCAGCTATAGAATTGGTTGGAATTTAAGAGTGATCTGCTTGCATCATCTGCCACCCAGTTGATTGCCAGGATTAATCTGGCTTCTACTATTGCCAATGATTTTTTTTTTTTTTTTGCGGTTTTTGGCCGGGGCTGGGTTTGAACCTGCCACCTCCGCCCTACCCCTTTGAGCCACAGGCACCGCCCTCCTATTGCCAATGATTATAGAATTTATTACCAAACTTAAGTAACATCAGACACGTAACATCTCTTGGTATCTTACTTTTTAGTGAGAAAAAGGGTAAGGTACAAAAGTGTAGGAAGTAGTGGGCCCAATTCTTTAAAATAAATTCACGATAGATGTGGACTCACCACATGACAAACAACAAAGGCTGAAAGGGAATACATTAAAATCTACACATGATTATTTGGGTAGAGACACTAAATGGTACTTTCTTTCTCATTTTTTTAATGTATGGTAAATCCAAGTTTTACTCTGATAATTAGCAATAATAATGTTAGTTCAAATATGCAGAACAGCCATGTGAAATCCTCCCTCTCTCTGGCCTCTGCAGCTCACCATCTGCTACCTGGATATGCTGATGACTAGTGAGGAGCGCCGTAAGCAGCTGAGGGACCAATACTGCTTTGAGTGTGACTGTTTGCGATGCCAAACCCAGGACAAGGTATGTTGTGTGCACCAGAGTGGAACACCACCCAGGTTCACTCAGTGATTTTTTTTTTTTTTTTTTTTTTTCTCAGAGAACTCTGCTTTTATTTCATTAACCAAAGTAAATGACCTTCAGTGCATGGTGGGAAACAGGCTAATAAAATAATGCACTGAGCAGCATATATCTTATTTTGTGACACTTTTGTCACTCACCAAGCTGAGATTTAATAAAAGGTAAAGGATGCTTAGCGGCTAGTGGGAATGTAGGCATTAAACATGGTAATTAAAAGAATGTTGAAGGCCACAGTATTATTAGAGCATATAGTAAAGGGTTGAATTACATTATTGTTAATAATAGCTATTGCTTTGTAATAAACACACCAAGTTGTACCTAGGTTATCTCTTTAAAATTTTTCTTTTAACAGGCTTATTGAGGTATTATATAATTCATATACAAAAATTTTATCTTGTTTAGTAAACCAGTTCTGTGATTTTTAACGAACATACAGTCATGTAACTGCCATCAAAAATAACATACGGAATGGTTCTATCACCGCCCCACCCCCCAAAAAATTTCCCTGTATCCCTTTACAGTCAATCCTACCTCTCTAACCGCAACTCCTGGTAACCACCAATCTGTTTTTTATCCTTGTACTTTATTTCTTTTTATTTTCAGTTGATGCATAATAATTATAGGTATTATAGGATACAGAGTGATGTTTCAATACATGTATATATATAATATATAATGATCAAATCAAGTTAATTACCACAATCATAACCTCAGGCATTTATGATTTCTTTGTGTTGTGAATATTCAAAATCTTTCTTCTTCTTTTTTTTTTTTTAGAGACAAAGTCTCGCTTCGTCGCCTTTGGTAGAATGCTGTGGCATCACGGCTCACAGCAACTTCCAGCTCCTGGGCTTAGGCGATTCTCTTGCCTCAGCCTCCCGAGTAGCTGGGACTCCAGGTGCCTGCCACACCACCCAGCTATTTTTTTTTTGTTGTTGTTGTTGTTGCAGTTTGGCGGGGGTCGGGCTTGAACCCACCACCCTCAGTATATGGGGCCAGCACCCTACTCACTGAGCCACAGGCGCTGCCCAAAATCTTTCTTTTTTTTTTTTTTTTTAGCTTTTTAAGAATACAAAATAGATTACATTTAACTGTAATCAGCCTGCAGTGCTGCAGAACACCAGATTCACTCCTCTTGTTCAGCTGTGACTCTGTATCCATTAACTCACCTCTTCTCATCCACCCCTCATCCACCCCTACCCAGTGTCTAATACTAGCTCTACTTCTACACTTTTTTTTTAGCTGTCATATGTGAGTATGGGACCCACTACTTCATATCCTTTGGTACCTTACCCTTTCTCACTATTTTTCTGTGCCTGACAGTTTTAACATAATGCCCTCCAGGTTCATTCATGTTCCTATCAATGACAGGGCTTTATTATTTTTTATGGCTGAACTGTGTTCAATTGTGTATATATCCCACGTTTTCTTTATCCATTTATCTGTTGATGGCTATATAGGTTGATTGTGTAGCTCAGCTATTGTGAACAGTGCTACAATGAACAGGGAGGTGTGGGTATCCCTTTGATAGGTACCAATTTCCTATCCTCTACATAAATACCCATAGTTGGATAGCTGGAGAAAACTCCGTATTTTCTATAATGGCTATACCATTTTACATTTCTACCAAGAGTACATAAGAATTCCCTTTTTTCTGCATCCTCACCAGCAGTTGTTACTTTTGTCTTTTTGATATGTTGTTTTAACTGAAGATGGTATCTCATTGGTTTTGATTGGCATGTCTCTGATAATTAGTGATATGGAACATTTTTTTTCATATATTTATTGGCCTTTCATATGTATTCATTTGGGAAATGTCTGTTCATATCTTTGTCCACTTACTAATTGGAGAGATTTTTGTGGGGGGAGTTTTAGGGTGGTTTATTTATCTGTTTTTTTTTTTTGTGTTTGTGTGTTTGTGTGTTTGTTTGTTGCTATTGAGTTGTTTGAGTATCTTGTATATTCTGAATCCCTTATTGATGAGAAGTTTGCAAATATTTACTTCCATCGAACAGGTTGTCTCTTCAGTCTGTGGATTGTTTCCTTGGCTATGCTGAGCTTTTTAGTTTCATATTATCTCATTTATCTGTTTTGTTGGATTTTTGTTGCCTGTGCTTTTGAGGTCTGAGCCATAAAGTCTTTGCCTCAACCAATGTCCTAAAGTGTTTTCTCTGTTTTCTTCTAGTAGTTTTATAGTTTATAATTTTACAGTTAGATCTTTAATCTATTTTGGTTCCTTTCTATATGTGGTGAGAGATAGAGGTCTAGTTTCATTTTTCTGCATAGAGATATCCAGCTTTCCCAGCACGATTTATCAAAGAGGGTGTCCTCTTCCTATGGTAGGTTAGCGGTGCCTTTGTCAACAATCAGTTGGCTGTAAATACGTGGATTTATTTCTGGATTTTGTGTTCTGTTCCATTGGTCTGTAGGTCTGTTTTTTTTTTACTAATGCCATGCTGTTTTGGTTACTGTAACTTTGGCCATATTTTAAAGTCAAGTAATGTGTTGCTTCCAACCTTGCTTTGGTTGCTTGGGGCATTTTATATTTGTATATGAATTTTAGGGTCTTTTTTTTTTTTTTTTTTTACTACTGTGAGGAGTATCAGTGGTATCTTTATTTTTTTTTTTTTTTGGCCGGGGCTGGGTTTGAACCCGCCACCTCCAGCATATGGGACCGGCGCCCTACTCACTGAGCCACAGGTGCCGCCCAGTGGTATCTTTAGATTTCTTTTGATAGTGCGGTCATTTTAATCATAATCATTCTCTTGATTCAGGAGCATGGGATATCTTTCTGTGTCCCCTCCACCGTCTTTCATCAGTGTCTTGTAGTTCTTATTGTAGAGGTTTTTCATTTTCTTGGTTAAATTAATTTCTAGGGTTTTTTTTGTTGTTGTTACTATTATAAATGGGATTTCTCTCTTGATTTTTGTTTCAGTTAGTTTGTTACTGGGGTAAAGCAACAAAATTACTTTAAGTCTAACAGTTTTTAGGATAAGTCTTTAGTCTAAGTCCATTTAGTATGGAAATGATGTCATCTACAAAGTGGGACAATTTAATTTCCTCTTTTCTAATTTGGCTGCCCTTTTGTAAAAGTTTTTATTGATACATGCTAATTGTATATATGTATGGGGTATGTATGATATTTTGATGCAAGCATATAATGTGTAATGATCAAATCCGAGTAATCAAGATATTGATGCATATCAAATCTCTAAGAAATTTTCTGACTTCTTGATAATACTCATTTTAAATAGTGAGATGATATCTTATTTTGATTTTCATTTCCCTGGTGATTACTGATACTGAGCATTTTCCCAATATACCTGTTGTAGGTTTGTGTACCTTCTTCGGAATAATATCTATTTTGATTTTTGCTCATTTTTTAATCAGATTATTTATGTTTGGGGTATCAAGTTGCTTTTGTATACTAGATACTAATCTCTTGTCCACTTAACATTTTGCAAATATTTTCTCTCATTCTGTAGGTTGTTCTCCCTTTGTTATGCAGAAGCTTTCTAGATTGATATAATACCATTTGTCAATTTTTGCTTTGGGTGTCTGTGCTGTTGAGTTCTTACCAAGAAATCATTGCTTAAACTGTTGTCTGAATCGTTTCCCCAGTGTTCTCTTCAAGTAGTTTTATGTTCAGTTAATCTATTTTGATTTTTTTTTTTTGTATGTGGCAATGGATAGGGGTCTAGTTTTATTCTTCTCCATGGGGATATCTAGTTTTCTTAGCACCATTTATTGAAAAGATTGTCCTTTCTCCACTCTGTGTTCTTGGTGCCTTTATCAAAAATCAGTTGACTAAATGCATGGACTTATTTCTGAGTTCCCTATTCTGTTACATTAGTCTGTGTGTCTGTTTTTATGCTACTGCCATGCTATTTTAGCCACTATAACTTTGTAGTATATTTTCAAGTCAGGTGGCGTGATGCTTCTAGCTTGGTTCTTTTTGCTCAGTTTTTCTTTAGCTACTCTGGCTCTTCTGTGATGCCATATAAACTGGGGATTTTTTTTTTTTCCCTGTTTTGGTGAAGAATATAATTAGTATAATAAGAGGGGTTACCTTGAATCAGTATACTACTTTGGGAAATATCATCATTTTAACAGCATTAATTCTTCTGATCCATGAGCGTGGCTGTGTATCCACTTGGCTTTGTCCTCTTCTGTTTCTTTCATCAACGTTTTATAATTTTCATTGTAGAGGTCTTTAACATTCTTTGTTAAACTTATTCCTAGGTTTTCTTTCTTTCTTTTTTTTTTTTTGACAGCTACTGCAAATATGGTTGCTTTTTTGATTTTTTTTTTCCAGCTAATTTGTTATTACTGTGTACAAATGCTACTGATATTTGTGTGTTTATTTTGTATCCTGAAGCTTTACTGAATTTTTAAAAATCCAGAAGTTTTTTGGTAGATTAGGTTTTTCTAAGTATAAGATCTTTTTTTTTTTTTTTTTTTTTTTATTGTTGGGGATTCATTGAGGGTACAATAAGCCAGTTACACTGATTGCAATTGTTAGGTAAAGTCCCTCTTGCAATCATGTCTTGCCCCCATAAAGTGTGACACACACCAAGGCCCCACCCCCCTCCCTCCATCCCTCTTTCTGCTTCCCCCCCCCATAACCTTAATTGTCATTAATTGTCCTCATATCAAGATTGAGTACATAGGATTCATGCTTCTCCATTCTTGTGATGCTTTACTAAGAATAATGTCTTCCACTTCCATCCAGGTTAATACGAAGGATGTAAAGTCTCCATTTTTTTTAATGGCTGAATAGTATTCCATGGTATACATATACCACAGCTTGTTAATCCATTCCTGGGTTGGTGGGCATTTAGGCTGTTTCCACATTTTGGCGATTGTAAATTGAGCTGCAATAAACAGTCTAGTGCAAGTGTCCTTATGATAAAAGGATTTTTTTCCTTCTGGGTAGATGCCCAGTAATGGGATTGCAGGATCGAATGGGAGGTCTAGCTTGAGTGCTTTGAGGTTTCTCCATACTTCCTTCCAGAAAGGTTGTACTAGTTTGCAGTCCCACCAGCAGTGTAAAAGTGTTCCCTTCTCTCCACATCCATGCCAGCATCTGCAGTTTTGAGATTTTGTGATGTGGGCCATTCTCACTGGGGTTAGATGATATCTCAGGGATGTTTTGATTTGCATTTCTCTAATATATAGAGATGATGAACATTTTTTCATGTGTTTGTTAGCCATTCATCTGTCGTCTTTAGAGAAAGTTCTATTCATGTCTCTTGCCCATTGATATAAGGGATTGTTGGCTTTTTTCATGTGGATTAATTTGAGTTCTCTATAGATCCTAGTTATCAAGCTTTTGTCTGATTGAAAATATGCAAATATCCTTTCCCATTGTGTGGGTTGTCTCTTTGCTTTGGTTATTGTCTCCTTAGCTGTACAGAAGCTTTTCAGTTTAATGAAGTCCCATTTGTTTATTTTTGTTGTTGTTGCAATTGCCATGGCAGTCTTCTTCATGAAGTCTTCCCCCAGGCCAATATCTTCCTGAAAGATATTGGCCTGGGGGAAGTATAAGATCTTGTTATCTGTGAACAAGGCTAATTTTATTTTCCCTTTCTAATTTTGATGCCCTTTATTTTTTTCTCTTGTTCTATTGCTCTGGGTAGGAATTCCAGTACTTATGTTGACTGAAAGTGGTGAGTGTGGATATTTTTGTCTTGTTCTAGATATTAAAGGAAGGCTACCAATTTTTTCCTACTTAATATGGTCAGTATGGATTTGTCGTATATGGCTCTTAATATTTTGAGATAGGTTCTTTACCCATTTTGTTGAGAGTTTTTATCTTGAAGAGATGTGGAATTTTATAAAAATCGCTTTTTAGCATCTGTTGCAATGATAATATGGTTTTTGTCCTAAATTCTATTTTTGTGATGTATCGCATTTATTGATTTGCATGCAGTGAACGATCCTTGAATCTCTGGGATGATTCCCACTTGATTATGATGAATGATATTTTTAATGCATTATTGAATTTGGTTTATTAGTATTTTGTTGAGGATCTTTATATGTATGTTAAGCAGTGATACAGGTATATAGGTTTTTTTGTTGTGTTTTTGGTTTTGATGTTAGGGTCAATGCTGGCCTCATAGTACAAGTTTGGAAATACTTCTTTCTCTCTCTCTCTCTTTTTTTTTGTAATAGGTTGAGTAGAACTGGTATCAGTCTTTTTACGTTAGCTGGAATTTAGCAATGAAGCTCTCAGACTGTTCTTTGATGGGAGGCTTTATTACAGCTCCATCTCTTTACTCATTATTGGTTTGTTCAGATTTTCCATTTCTTTGTGGATCAGTCTTGGTAGTTAATATGTATCTATATGTTTATCCATTTCTTCTAGGTTTTTCAATTTACTCTCATATAGATAATAGTTTCTAGTGCTAGGTTTTACATTTTACTGTCATATAGATAAGTTTCCAGTGATCTTTGAATTTCTATGGTGTCAGTTGTAATATTTCCTTTTTCATCTTGATTTTATTTGGAACTTACCTCTTTTATCATATGGTTAGTGTAGATAGAGGTTTATTGATTTTGTTTATGCTTTTTAAAAACCAGCTTTTCACTTTATTGATCTTTATAATTTTTAGTCTCTATTCTGTTTAGCTCTGCAATAATCTTTATTATTTATTTCCTTCTAATTTTGGGTTTGTTTTGTTTTTGCTTTTCTATTTCCTTGAGGTACATCTTTAGGTTGTTTAACACGAAATCTTTCTTCTTTCTTGCTGTAGGCATTTCTTACTATAAACTTCCCTCATAACACTGCTTTTGTTATACTGCATAGGTTTGGGTTTATTTTGCTTCCATTTTTATTTTTTTTAAGAAATTTTTAATTTTCTTTTTAACTTCTTTTTGACCCAGTGGTTGTTCTGAACAGGTTGTTTAATTTCTGTTTATTTGTATAGTTTCCATAGTTCCTCTTACTGATTTCTAATTTACCCCATTCTAGTCTAAAATTATACTTTATAAGATTTTGGTTTTTAAAAAAATATGTTTGGTCTTTTTATTGCTACTTAATGTATGTTTTATCCTAGAGAATGTTCCATGTGCCAATGAGAAGGAGATATATTCTGTAGCTGTTGGATGAAATGTTCTGTGAATGTCTCTTGGGGGTCCATTTGGTGTATAGTGATGATTAAGTCCAGTGATTTTCTGTTGATTTTCTGTGTAAGTGATTTGCTAAAAGTGAGTGTTCAAATTCCAACTATTACTCTATTAGAGCATACCTTTCTCTTTAATTCTAAAAATACTTGTTTTGCATATATATGGGTTCTCCGATTTGGGTACGTATTTGCCTACAATTGTTACATCATCTCGCTAAATTGATCCCTTTACCATTATATAATGACCTTCTTTGTCTCTGTTTTTTGACTTAAATATTTTAAGTCAAAAATAAACTATTTTGTCTATTATAAATATGGTAACTTCTGCTTACTTTCGGTTTCTGCTTGCAATGGGTGTCCCCCCGCCCCATATCTTCACTTTTAGTCTGTGTGTCTTTATAGGTGAATAGATTGAGTTTATTTTAGGCAGCATATGTTGGGTCTTGGTTTTTTATCCAATTGTGGATAGAAATCTCTGTCTCTTAATTGTGGAATTTAAACCATTTTCATGCCTGGTTTTCATTGATAGGTGTGGGTTTATTCCGAATCATGTTATTCATTTTGTTTGTTTTGTACACTCTTTGTTTCTTCTTCTTCTTGTTTACCTTATCAATGTGGTAGTTTTCTGTAGTGATAACTTTTGATTGCTTTATTTTTCTCGTTTGTACAACTCACATCAGTGAGTTTTATATGTACTTTCATGTGTTTTCATGATGCTAGATACTATCCTTTTCCTGCCAGGTATAGGACTTCCTATGTTGTTGTAGAGATAAGTTAGTGGTAACAAATTCCCTCAGTTTTTGCTTATCTAGGAAAGTCTATTTATCCTTCATTTCTGAAACACAGTGTTGCTAGATGTAGTGTTGCTGGCAGGTTTCTTGTTTTGTTTTGTTTTTTTGCCTTCAGCACTCTGAATATACCTTCCCTTTTTCTCTTGGCCTGTAAGGTTTCTGCTAAGAAATTGTTAGTCTGATGAGGATTCCCTGACATATGATTTGATGCTTTTCTCTTGCTGTTTCAAGAATTTTCTCGCTGTGTGATTTTTGACAGTTTAGCTATAAAGTTAGATTAAATCTATTTGGGGATTTTTGAGCTTTATGTATCTAGATGTCTTGATTGTTTCTACAAGTTTGTGAATAGTACACAGCATACTTCAATGGATGTCACATACCTTGTTGCAAAAACATCTATATTGACTTGCCACATTGCTTTTTATTTCCTAAGGCCTGTTCTATTTAATTCTTTTTAAACACCATGATGTCTATCGGTCTATTCAAAGCTCCACTGCTAGATCATTGAAATAGCCCCTCATTGTTCACTGGCCCATAATTTATTTCCTTTCATTAACCCCCTGTACCGTTTTGGAGTAAACTTTCTCAAATACCACTGTTCCACGTTTCCATGTTGTTACTTTGCTCAGAATTCATCAAGCATTATCTATTTTTTTTTTTTTTTTTTGAGACAGGATCTTGCTCTGTTGCCCCGGCTAGAATGCCGTTGTGTCATCACAGCTCACTGCAACCTCAAATTCCTGGGCTCAGGTGATCAGCCTCTCAAGGAGCTGGGACTTGAGGTGTGTGCCACTATGCCCAGCTAATTTTTTTTATGTTTTGTAGAGATGGGGTTCTCACTGTTGGTCAAGCTGGTCTCAAACTCCTGGCCTTAATCAGTCCTCCTGCCTCAGCTTTCCACAGTGATAGGATTACAGGCATGAGCCACTGTGCCTAGCCGTATTGTCATTCGTGTTCAGAATAAATTTCAAACTCTGAGCTTGGCATTCAATGTCTTCTAAAGTCATGACCCTAACGTCCAACCGGTCTTTGTGTTCTCCCTTTTCTTTTTGAAAATCACCTTTTCTGCCACCTACAGGATTTGGAAGTAGTTTCTAGGCACTCATTCATGCACACACATACACTCATGCATATATAAGCATATACTTGTATATGTAGCAATAAATTTTATAGTTTTTGAGAATAAGAGTGACAAGAAATTAGATGAAATCATGTTAGTACCCAGAATTCATGTCATATGATCTTTTATATAATGGCTAGAGGTACTACTCTGATCTTAGCCAAAGGCTAAAGGTATGACATATAATGATTAGAATATAATTACAAATTTACTCTGTTTTCCAGCAGCTAAAGCTAAAAGGCTGCTTTCAGAATTCACAGTAACCATACATAACATTCCTCAGCCAAAGCAGTTATTTATGCACAGACCCAAGGCTCTCATAAAGTACTCCTATTAGACTGCTACAGTAGCTGATTTTTATAATATTATAATACAGAAGTAACAAGAAAGGTGAAAAATTATGTAATCTAAGATCTTATCCTTCTGATGGTTTGCTTCAGTCAAAGAATAAAATTTACTTTGTCTAGGGGAAACCAAGGCCTGCATATGCTTCAGGTAATCCTCCATTGATGTTATTTTTTGCATATGGGCTTTTATATTTTGTATTATTTTTAACATTCAGTAAACTGATACATGTATATAGTTTGAAAAGTTAAAGTACTGTAATCCACCTGAAAACCGTAGTGCACTTTCCTTTTCCTGCTCTCTAGAGATAACCCCATTCAGCTTCTTGAATTTTCTTTTCATGTTTGTAAAATTACAGCTCCTTTAGGTAAAGTGCTAAGGATGCTTTTTGCAATTGGATTGGGTTAAAGCCTGTTTCTTATTTCCAGGATTTAAAATTTCTTCTTTCTCTATCTCCTGATTTGTATTTTATTTCTGCTTATTTTTGTTTTTTAACTTCTGATGCATTCACTTCTAATCCGTTAGGATTTGAGCATCCTAATCATACTTCTTTTAAATCTTAGTTCCATAAAATTATCTTCTACTGGAGGAAATCATGTTCTGACTGATTTCTGTTGGTTGTATTCCTTAGTGTTGCATTTCACTAAGTCTCTTGGAATTTTGTATAGCAAGCTCATTTTCAGTGGACAGCTTTGTAGTTTTGTCACTTTTTCTCTTTCTCTGCTCTTCCCTTCTGTCTGGTAGTTTTGCCCCTACCAGACCCCTCTGACTCTGGTTCAACAGCAGAGTTTAAGGGCATTCGGGCTCCTCCTAACCCTCTGATGTCGAGGCTGGTGCCCATCGTGTTCCCTAGGTGGTGCCTCTCCGCTCTGTACCTGGATGTGAGGCCGTGGCCTTACGTGTCTTCTGGCCCGTTCAGCCCCACAACTTCCTGTAGACATTTAACCCAAAGAAACAAGTCATCAGCCCCGGTTTTTTGGCCTCTTTTAACAAGTAAGGGAGCCTCAGTGCATTCCCTGGCTTTAAGCTTTAAGGTTGACTCTGCTCACCTTTCCTGGTGAGGCATTTTTATTCCCTATAAACCAGCAGAACTGAACTTGTACCCACTACTGCCTGCATACCTGAGGCCCTGTGGCTTCAGCTTTGCTTATTGCTTTGCATAGCTCTTCTGTTTTTTGTCCAGAGAGATGCTTATCTTGTTTTTGAATTGGTGGAGCTATTTTTTGGCTTCTCTTTTTATATTTTGCCTATCTTTAACTATGGGTTTGGAGTAGACGGGGAGAACTTTAGGGCCTTAACTTACACATCTTCTTCTTTTTTTGTAGTTTTTGCCCAGGGTCAGGTTTGAACCCGCCACCTCTGGTATATGGGGCCAGTGCCCTTGAGCCACAGGCGCTGTCCTAACTTACACATCTTAATTATAATCTGCAGTTTTCTTTTCAAGTACATAGGTAAGAACCCAAACCTTTGGAAGCAAAGGAAAATGAGAGAATAAACAATGATCTAATTGTCCTGAGGGCTGCCAAGCATGTGGGTACATTTCGCCCAGTGCTAGCCTGTCCGTTGAGCAGGGGATCCGCTATCTTCTTTTATCACAGGGCCTTCTGTGGGGAGAGAGTTGAATAGGGGAATGCTGAAAATGTTTCCATTCTGGAAACAGTTTAATAAATTATTCTATAGGGGAGAAAAGCCTTAATAAAGCTGCTCATTGCCTGATGCTACAATTCTAAGCTCACATCCTCTTATTTTCTTCAGTACAAATAAAGCAGTGTTATGTATTATCTTGAGCAATTATGGAATCTTCTCTTAAGAAAACCCCTTTTTGTTCAGAATTGCCTTTCATTGATCCCTTCAGAGACCCTCCATGACACTGTGAGTTATGGAGCTGTGAAGTACCCTGGTATTCCACAAAGAACTGGCTTTTGCTAGCACAATGCGAGAATTGCCTTACTTCCTGTCTGTGCTGTGCAGCGGCGAGGCTGTGCCTGCTACACTGAGCATTGGGGAAGGCAGGATTGAACCAGAGGGAGAAACAATGGTCATCTGAAGAAGAAATTAAAGAGTGTCAGAGTTAAAGCCATCAGCAAAGGAAATGAAAGTCCTCTGCCCAAGAAAAATCTTGATAGTAGGTTGAGTCTATTTGAAATGTGAGCATTTACTTAGAGTTCATTAGTAAAGCATGATTTCTGCTGCCTTCCTTTATTTTGTTAAATTAATTGTGAGCAGAACTGCCTCATGGTGGAGTGATGAGCCCAAATGCCTCTGAACTGTTTTCTGTTCAACTTTTAACAACTGAAGCATGATGTGTTTGCTGTTTCTGAAGTTTTCATCATAACCGAAATGTGTTTGTTATCTTCAGGACGGTTAGGAAGATTTGGCAGGAAATTGAAGACCTCAGTGTGTGTGTATGTGTACATGTGTGTATGGATGTGTGTGTTTGCATTTTTAAATAGTCACACTCAACATTGCTGCATGGTACCTGTGTCTTGCTGCTTCAAACAAACAGAAGAAGGAGTTTCCCCAGAGTGAGTGCAGTGCTTGCCAGCGTTCATGTTTAAATGAGGAGAGGAGCTTATTGACTTCATAACCACATAATCCCATGTGTGATGTTGCCATAAAATCCTGGGAGAGGCTTCTGGGCCTGGTACAATGGCCTATAAAGTTGGCTGAGAAATAAACAAGGTAGCTATTGTGTTTGCTTTGGAACGTAGGGATGACCACATCACAGGATGGAGGCTTCATCACGGCCTTCTCCCTAGGGGATAGGCAGCTGTGCTCCCCAGCTCCTTCAACGAGTTATGTCCAAAAGGCCACGTGAGGGGTGAGAAGACCACAGTTTGTGGTGTCATGAATTCTACCTCACGTTTCCAATTCCTGTACAAACATTGTTTTTGCTGGCTTTTGCTTCTACATGAAGCTCCAGTTCAGGGGACAGATTTAGTGATGACAGCTAATGTGACACAGAGTATGTATTCTGTGTACCTGACCCAACACACAGCCCACAGTGTTCAAGAAGTGTTACAGAATAAGGTGACTCTTCCTCAGAGAATGTTGTAAATTAGAATACCCGAGAAAGCTTTGGGGGCACTTACTATGCCCTGGTACCAGCAGCTGGATCCTCTGCTGAGTTATATGCTTCATCATATTTAATATCTCCAACCTTATTTCCATTCTTGAAGATGAAGTAATGAGATTTCAAGAGTATGGCCTTAACGATTCCACCGTGCTCTTTCTAGAATTCTACGAATAAATAGGTAAATCCTACCTATCTTTTTTAAAAAAAGGATTATAATTTGCATTCAGTAAAATTCACCCTTTTTAGCATATAGTTCTATGAATTTCGACACGTGCATAAAGTCTGTGAGCACCAGTACCATTAGGATATAGAACAGTTCCATCTCTGCCATCCCCCAGATTCCTTCCTGCTGCCTTGTGTCAACCCTACTCCCACTCCCAGACTCTGCTAACTAACCCATGATCTGCTTTCTGTCATTATAGTTTTACCTTTTCCAGAATGTGATGTAAATTAACCAGCCATTCCATTCTGGGTTCTTTCACCTTGCATAATGCATTTGATATTCAGCCATGTTATTTTTATACACATTTATAAATACATAATCTCAGTAGCTGGTTCTTATTACCATCTGTTCTATTTCCATTATAAGGCTCTTCCACAGTTCGTTATCCATTCTCTAATTGAAGGGGATTTGAGTTCCTTTCCATTTTTGGTGGTTATTAGTAAAACCAGTGTAAACATTCACGTACCAGGTTAATGTATGAATATAAATTCTCATTTCATCTGGGCAAATACCTAAATGTGAGATTCCTAGGCTGTATGGTAAATATGTATATGTTTAACTTTATAAGAAATTACTGTAATTTTTTGTAAAGTGGACATATCATTTTTAATTCCCATCAGCAATAAATGAGAATCCAGGTACTTCGTATCCTTGTTAGTCCTTGGTCTTGTCACATTTGTTTTTGGTTTTGTTTTAAATCATTCTAATTTACAGGGTTCAAAAAATGTGTGCACATTTTAAGAAAGGAAAGAAATTATATTAAAATTATAATACTCAACATACACCAATAAAAAAAGATGAGCACAAGTCACATTGGGCCCCTCTTATATATATAAGTCCAACATGACTTGAATATTACAAATTTAATTCAGTTTTTTCCTTTCTTAAAATGTGTGCACATTGTTTGGTATTCTCTGTAGATATGTAGTGATATTGCATTGTGAATTTAATTTGTATTTAATAACCAATGATGCATTTTTTTCACAGGCATATTGCCATATATGTAACTTATTTGGTTATATATTCAAATCTTTTGCCTGTTTTAAAAATTGGATATTTTCTTATTATCAACTCTCTAAAGTTTTTGATTCTGTATACAAGTCTTTTATTAGGTATGCTTTATAAATATTTTTCTCAAGCTCTAGCTTATTTTTTCATTCTCTTTCCAGTCTTTTGAAGAGCAGAACTTTTAAATTCTAATGTAGTTCAATTTTTTTTTTTTTTTTATGCATCAGTGATGCCCTAAGAGATTGTTGCCTTATTCAAGAGGAGAAAGATACTTCTCCCTTTTTATATTAGAAGTTACATAGGTTTAGGTCTATATTTAGATCTTTCATCCATCTTCATTTAATTTATGGATATGGTGTATGTATATGGATATCTCATTATTACAGTATTTGTTGAATCAGTATCTTATTTATAGGATACAGTGTTCGATGTAGGAGGAGTTGGGTTCCATTCCTTGTAACATCAACTTGTTTTTTTTGTTTGTTTGTTTTTTGCAGTTTTTTTTTTTTTTGGCCGGGGCTGGGTTTGAACCCACCACCTCCTGCATATGGGACCAGCGCCCTACCCCTTTGAGCCATAGGTGCCGCCCGTAACATCAACTTGTTAACACCAGTGCCTCTGGCCAGAAAGATGAAATCTGAGTGTTGGGTGAGCAGACAGCTTGAGAGAGTAGAAAAAGCACATGCTTTGCACACAGGTGGTCCTGGGTTTATTAACCACTTAACATTAGTGAGTTTCCCTATATTAGTCTCAATTTTCTCCTTTGTAATATGAGACTAATTTATACTTGGCAAAGCTGCTTTGAGGGTTCAATTAGACAATATCTGCATAGCTTGGGAGGTGGTAGATTCGCAGTAATGGTAGCTGTTTTAGTTATTGAATAACCTGGAGGAAACAGTCTATTCGGAAAGTTCCAAGAATTATAGTGTCCTCAGTTACTACCATTTGCTGATCAGACTACTTTAACTGCTCCCATAGTCTTCTCGATAGGTTTTTAAGAATTTCTCCTCCGACATTTAGTCATCTCTGCTCCCTCCCCCATTTCTGTGCCCAGCGGTCACTGTAAACGGTGCTTAGAGCTTTTCTTTTGTGTTCTCTCTGGCGTGCTTCCCTCCCTCGCCTGGGCTTTTCCTCCTGAAGAGTGAGGTGATCTTTGTCCAGGCTTTGGTATGGAGCGCCCTTCTGGACTGCTCACGCTGTCCTGTTCACCCTGCAGCCCCTCACCTTCCTCTCTCTAAGGAGGTATGTAGTCCAGGGAGGGGTCTCTCAGGCTCCTAAGGACACAGCGTGAGTGGTACTGCCCAGAGTACACACCAGATCAACTCTTCCCTTCCCCAAGATCCCTGGACAATGCGGATGTCATCTTGGACTCTCTCTTTCCTCAGGTTCTTTCCCCAAAACTGATGCTTCTTTTAGAATTTGCCATGTGAGGATTATTGCCCCTTCCTTGGTAAGACTGTACTTGGAATCTTTTGCTCACAACGAAACAGAAATAATGAAATGGCAGCTATAGAGACCCAACAAGGCTTCTTTTGCCATCTATTCCTTATTCATTATAGTGTGGATTTAGGATGGCACACCCTCACTTTGGCCTTAATCCTGAAAACAGCTTTTGGGATCCAGGATAAGTAGAGAATAGCTTATTCTGCAGTGAGTGCGGGCAGCAGAAGGCTCTTCTTGAAATCTGTAGTTAGGTCTGTCCAGTGGCAATGGGAAGGATGTCCTAGAAGTTAAGGGTGGGAGGAAGGGCTATTCTATTATTTTGCTCTGTGTAAAAACTAAGGGTACTTAAGGAAATGAAGGAGACAGTTGGGGAATGTAAAGATGCAATAGAAAGTATCAAAATTAGATTAGATCATGGAGAAGAAAGAACCTCAGAGATAGAGGATAATGTGTTTGAGTCAACCTAGGTAGTTAAAGAGGTAGAAAAGGAGAGAGAAAGCAAAGCAGGAGCTTAGGGAACTATGAGACTCCATGAAGTCCATGGAGCTTAGGGAACTATGAGACTCCATTCCTATTATTCATATGTTCAAACATATGAATAATAGGAATCCCTGAAGGGGAAGAAGATCATCCAAAAAGAGTCGAAGCCCTACTGGAGACTGTCATAAATGAAAACTTCCCAAGTTTTGCTAAAGATCCTGACACACTCCTTTCAGATGGATATCAAACTCCAGGTCATCTTAACTCGAACAGAGTTTCTCCAAGACACGTTGTAATGAATCTATCCAAAGTCAAGATAAAGGAAAAAATTTTGCAAGCAGCTATGAGTAAGCGCCAACTGAGCCACAGGGGCAGAGCCATTAGGATGACAGCAGACATTTTTACTGAAACTTTCCAAGCAGGACAAGGATAGTCATCCACCTTCAACATCCTTAAACAAAATAATTTTCATCCTAGAATTCTGTATCCTCCTAAACTAAGCTTCAAAACTGATGGAGACATAAAATCTTTAGCAGAAATACAAGTGGATATATGAGGAAATTCACCATAACAAGACCAGCTCAACAGGAAATACTTAGACCTATTCTCAACACTGAACACCACAGTGGACCACCACCAAAGTAAACACCTAGAAGGCAAAGTCCAAAACTTAGCTTTCGCAGTGGCACAAAGGATAAAACTACACAATAGACTCTCTCATAACAGGGTGAATAAAATTCTACCACACTTTTCAGTACTATCAATAAGTATTAATGGATTGAATTCCCCACTGAAGAGTTGAAGGCTGGCTGATTGGATGAAAAAGCACAAGCTGGCTCGGTGCCTGTGGCTTAAGCGGCTAAGGCACCAGCCACATACACCTGAGCTATAGCCGGGCGTTGTGGCAGGTGCCTATAATCCCAGCTACTTGGGAGGCAGAGGCAAGAGAATCACTTGAGCCCCAGGAGATGGAGGTTGCTGTGAGCTGTGATGCCACAGCACTCTACCCAGGGTGACAGCTCGAGGCTCTGTCTCAAAAAAAAAAAAAAAGCACAAGCCATCTATATGCTGTCTCCAGGAGACACACCTAGCCCCAAAGGACAAATCACGACTCTGGGTTAAGGAACAGAAAACAGTATTTCAAGCAAATGGAAATCAGAAGAAAGGAGGGGTTGCAATTTTATTCTCAGATACAAGCAGATTCAAAGCAACTATAGTTAAGAAAGACAGAGATGGACGCTTCATACTGGTTAAAGGAACAATACAACAAAAAGACATCTCAATTTTAAATACCTACACACCTAACTTAAATGCTCCCAGATTTATGAAACAGACCTTAATGGGTGTGAGCAATATGATGTCCCATAACACAATGATAGCAGGATAGTTTAACACCCCTCTGACAGAACTGGACAGATCCTCTACTCAGAAATGAAACAAGTGTATGAAGAACTTAAGTGTGACCCTAGAACAAATGGGATTAAGAGACATGTACAGAACACACCATCCCAAAGCAAAAGAATATACTTTTTCTCACCAGCCTATGGCACATAATCCAAAATAAATCACATCCTAGGACACAAATCAAACCTCAGGAAAATTAAAGGAATATAAATTATACATTGCCTCTTCTCAGACCACAAGGCTCTAAAGGTGAAACTCAACTCCAACTAAAACATGCATCTCCACACAAAGGCATGGAAATTAAACAACCTTATGCTGCATGATAGTTGGGTTCAGGAAGAGATAAGAGGAAATCATTAAATTCCTCAAACATAATGACAGTGAACACAGAAGTTACCGAAACCTGTGGGATACAGCAGAAGCAGTCCTGAGAGGAAAATTTATTGTACTAGATGCCTACATTTGGGGGAAAAAAAGAAAGTGAGTGCATTCACATACTCACAGACCAACTTATGGAATTGGAAAAAGAGTAGCAATCTAACCCTAAACCCAGCAGAAGAAAAGAGATACCCAAAATTAAATCAGAGATTAATGAAATTGAAAACAAAGAAACATTCAGAAAATGAATGAAACAAAAAGTTGGTGTGTTGAAAATATAAATAAAATAAACCTTTAGCCAGACTAATGAGAAACAGAACAGTAAAATCTCTACTATCCTCAATCAGAAACAATAAAGGGGAAATAACAACAGATGCCATAGAGATACTAGAGATTATCTCCTACTACAAGAAACTCTTAGCCCAGAAATTTGACAATGTAGAGGAAATGGATCGATTTTTGGAATCACACCCTTTCCCTAGACTTAATCAAGAAGAAATAGATCTCCTCAACAGACCAATTTCAAGCCCTGAGATCAAAGAAACAAATCTCCCAACAAAAAAATGTTCTGGTCCAGATGGCTTCATACCAGAATTCTATCAAACCTTTAGAGAGCTTGTGCCCACACTACAGAAACTATTCCAAAAAATTGAGAAGGAATCTTTACCAACATGTTCTATGAAGCATACATCACCCTGATATGAAAACCAGGAAAAACCCAACTAAAAAGGAGAACTTCAGACCAATTTCACTAATAAATATAGATGCAAAAATTCTCAATAAGATCCTAGCCAACAGATCACAACTTCTCATTAAAAAAGTCATACATCACGATTAAGTAGGTTTCATCCCAGGGATGCAAGGCTGATTTAACGTGTACAAGTCCATAATTGTAATTTAGCACATCAATAAAAGCAAAAACAAAGACCATATGATCCTTTCAATAGATACAGAAAAAGCATTTGGTAAAATTCAACATCCTTTTCTAATTAGAACTCTGAAGAATACAGGCATAGGTGGCACATTTCTTAAACTGATTGAAGCCATGTACGACGAACCTGCAGCTAATATTATACTAAATGGAGTGAAACTGAAAGCTTTTCCACTCAGAACTAGAACTGCACAGGGTTGTCTTCTATCACCACTACTATTCAACATAGTGGTGGAAGTTCTAGCCAATGCAATCAGGCAAGAGAAGGAAATAAAGGGCATCCAAATGGGGCAGAGGAAGTGAAACTCTCCCTCTTTGCTGAGGATATCTTACAGAGAACCCCAAGGACTCAACCTCAAGACTCCTGGCAGTAATCAAAAAAATACAGTAATATCTCAGAATATAAACTCAATGTCCACAAATCAGTAGCTTTTGTATATGCCAATAACACCCAAGATGCGACGCTAACCTAAGACTCAATTCCCTTCATAGTAGCTTCAGAGAAAACGTAATAGCTAGGAATATACCTAAGAGGTGAAAGACCTCTATAAAGAAAATTATGAAATCCTAAGAAGAGAAATAGCAGAGGATATTAACAAATGGAAGAACATACAATGCTCATGGCTGGAAAGAATCAACATTGTTAAAGTGTCTACTTTAGTGTACACATTCAATGCAATCCCCATTAAAATACCAATGTCATATTTTCCAGATTTGGAAAAAAATAATTCTTCATTTTGTATGGAGCCAAAAAACCCCCATATAGCTAAGGCAATTCTTAGTATTAAAAGGAAGTCCAGGGGCATTAGGCTACCAGACTTTAGCTGTACTACAAGGCCATAGTGATCAAAACAGCATGGTGTTGGCACAAAAATAGAGACATAGACATCTGAAACTGAGTAGAAAACCGTGAGATCAAACTAGTAGTATCTTACAGCCACCTGATCTTTGTAAACCAAACAAGAACATTCACTGAGGGAAAGAATCCCTATTCGATAAATGGTGCTGGAATTAGAAAACCACATATAAAAGACTGAAACCGGACCTGCACTTTTCTCCACTCGCTAAAATTGATTCAAGATGGATAGAATATCTAAATCTAAGGCATGAAACAATAAAAATCCTTGAAGACAAAGTGGGGAAAACACTTGAAGGTATCGGCCTGGGGAAGGACTTTATGAAGAAGACTCCAGTGGCAATTGCTACAACAACAAAAATAAACAAATGGGACTTAATTAAACTGAATAGCTTCTGTATAGCTAAGGAGACAACAACCAGAGAGACAACCATCAGAATGGGAAAAGATACTTGCATATTATCAAATGGACAAAAGCTTCATAACTAGAATGTACAGAGAACTCAAGCAACAGAAAAAGAGCCAACAATCTGGTATCAATGGGCAAGTGAGACGAATAGAACCTTCTCTAAAGAAGACAGACGAATGGCTAACATATGAAGGAATGCTCATTGTCCCTAATAATCAAAGAAATGCAAATCAAAACCACCCTGAGATATCACCTAACCCCAGTCAGAATGGCCCACATCACGAAGTCTCAAAGCTGCAGATGCTTCATGGTTGTGGAGAGAAGGGAACACTTTTATCCTGCTGGTGGGACTGCATACTAATACAACTTTTTTGGAAGAAAGTACGGAGAACCCTCAAAGAACTCAAACTAGACCTCCCATTTGATCCTGCAGTCCCATTACTGGGCATTTATGCAGAAGAAAAAAATCATTTTATCGTAAGGACACTTGCCCTGGACTGTTCATTGCACCTCAGTTTATAACTGCCACATTGTGGAAACAACCGAAATGCCCACCAACCCAGGAATGGTTTAACAAACTATGGTGTATGTATACCATGGAATACTATTCAGCCACTAATAAAGAGGGAAATTTTACATCTTTTGTATTAACCTGATGGAATTGAAGCCCATGCTTCTTAGTAAAGCATCACAAGAATGGAGAAGCAAGAATCCAACATACTCAATTCTGATATGAGGACAATTGATGCTACTACATGGGAGGGGGCAATAAGGGAAGGGAGCAAGGGGAGGAGGTTGGTGGTGGGAGGTCATGGTGGGTGACATTCCTCTTGGGAATGGGACACAATTATAAGAGGAACTTAACAAATGCAAGCAGTGTAACCTTACTCTTTGTACCCTCAGTGATTCCCCAACAATTAAAAAACAAAACAAAACTTTGGAACCCTGCCACACAAAGCTCCCCTGACACCTCCCTGCTAGAGTATGGGAAGAGGTTGAATTCACTGTCTTGGGCTCGTTATCTGTGCGGTCGTAGACAGGCCCCCTGCAGGGACATGGCCTCCTTGGGTGGATGAGGCTGGGGAATTGGTGGCATTGGATGGCCCTGGGGGATATGTAATGCAGTTCTCTGTATAAGGGGTGATGGGCTGCCCAGTGTGGTTCCACTTTCCTAGTCCCCCGCTCTGAAAGGTAACTGTTAGCAGATTAGGCTCATGTATCTTTTTGTTCTTTCTTCAAAACGTGCTGAAATGACAGAGTCAGCTCTTCCTACATGTGATTGATTATGTACTCTGAGAGCTTACAAGGTAGACGTAAAGGAGCATGCTTTCTATTTAGATCTGTAAACAAATACCCCTAGGTTAGCAGGTATAGCAGGAGTTAGTTTGAATAGTTGGAATAAACAGGCATCCAGTTCAGTAGTGCCTTTTTACAGAAAGGAGAAATGACTTGTGCTGTTCACTAACTGAGTGACACTGGACAATCGGGCCTGGAAAACCCAGGTTTCCTAATTCTGGGGCAGTGTGCTTTTGATGAAGCCCTCTGGCAATATGCAAGTATCTTTTCCCATTCTGATGGTTGTCTCTCTGGTTGTTGTCTCCTTAGCTATACAGAAGCTATTCAGTTTAATTAAGTCCCATTTGTTTATTTTTGTTGTTGTAGCAATTGCCACTGGAGTCTTCTTCATAAAGTCCTTCCCCAGGCCGATACCTTCAAGTGTTTTCCCCACTTTGTCTTCAAGGATTTTTATTGTTTCATGCCTTATACACACTTATATCTGAGTGTGGCAGTAAAGGTAAAAGGTAAAGGAATATCTTCTTCTAGAAGTTTACTCATTGATTATTTTTCTTCCAAGTTCACTTCTTTTGTTTACCCCTCATTTAAGAGTGTTTAAAATGTTATATTTACCTAAGTTTTAAGTCCTGTAGATAGTGGAACTCTAGAAATAAATATAGGAAAAAAATTTTAGTTGGTTTTGCCTCTGAATAATTTATTTTAATTATAATGCCTGTTGAAGATCCTGGGCTAACATTGTCTAATGCTTCTGCCACCCTCTTGGGAGGATGAGACTAGATCCATTGTGTAAGAAAGAGCGACCGTTAGCTACTGCGGGGAGCCCAGGGAGCTCTGACTCACATACCCCAGCAAGGGCTGTGGTTAGGATTAGGTCTTTTCTGTTCCTAGCCTGAGCATTAACCCTCTGGAAACAAGGCTTCTGATGTTTTCTAGGACTTAAGTCCCCTCACCTTATTTTGGCTTATTTCTCATCCGTGATCATCATTTTCATCTCTAGTCTTTTAGCAAGTCTTCTTGAATCTCTCCCTGCCCTCCTCCTCCCTCTCCTCCTTCCTCAGTTCATGAAGTAAAGCTTACCATTTGCTAACCATTGCAATCCTAAGATAAAAAGATCCCTCCTCTCCTTAGGTGGCTTACATTCTAATAGGTACCCAGACACACAGTTTAATTCCACATGGAAGCCTGTTTGAGGGGCACTGAGAGCAGAAGAGAGAAATATCTCTCTGGTCAGTCAAGAAAGACTTGACATTTGGACTGAGGCGTAAAGACTGTCTAGGAGTTTTCAGTGAGATAGTGGGATTTCAGGGTGGGGACTGCACCCTCTGGAATGTCCCAGAGGATAGTTTGGTGTTGCTGATGAATAAAGGCTGGCAAGGGCAGTGGTGGGGGCTGACAGATAAGGTATGCCAGGCAAAGGTTTTGGATTTTCCTCCTGGAGGGCTGGGAAGCCATTGAAGAAGAGTAAGGATTGGTTTATTGACCAGCAACAGCCAGAAAAATATAGCCTAGTGTATAGAACTAAGAAGTCAGGAACAATTGTGCCAAGAAGAGTAAAACATTTGAAAGCCAAGTGAAAGTTGAGTATGGTTCTCCCAAGTCCATCCTCGGGCAGAAGGGCTTGTGGAGAGTTGCTTTTGTATCCGTGATGGCAGCATTCTTCCTCCCCCACAGAGGATGAGCTGCTGTTAGGTCTGATTAATACCACAGGAAATGGCAAATGGTTTGTTTCAAATACTCATTTGATTACAAGCTGTTTCTGGGTGTTTCAATTAAAGATTAGGATGTTTACCAATTGTTCTGAGTATTAATTGCTAAGGAGAGGGTGTGATGATCTCTAAACTAGCTATACTTTCAGTAATTAGCATTTTGCTTAGCTTTGGTTAAAGGCCTCAGCATATTCTGTTTTCTTTTCTTTAAACCTTTATTTGCCGAGTCATTTTCAGACCCTGAGAACTCTGATCAGTAAATGATGTAGGCTGTCTTTGTCTCTTGTTTTGATATGTAAATTAGATCCTGGAATTATTAAAGCATTGATAATGCTTTCCTGTCTATAACATTAAAATTTGAAAGCTGCAGCTAAAGGTCTGTAAAACAGTTGTCTCCACTTTTGTCATTAAACTTCTCTGTGCAGTGAATTTGTTCATCCTTAATTTGGAACCATTTTGCTTTTCGTAGAATTTAGTCAATCTTGGCATTTTAAAAGTATCTTATGTAAATTTATTTGTGCCTTTTAAAACAATACATAAAGTAGCAGTCAAATAATAAACGATGTTTTCTACTAAAATAAAACACGTTAATTATTTCTAAACAATTAGGCTGCATTCAACTTGGGAGAGTACCCTAGCGGAAGTAACAAATACAGCCTCAGAAGATGGAAAAAGTTGCCCTAGTTTGACATCATATAAGTGAATACCTAGTTTTTACCACCGTGTCATGTTGTAAGGTCAGTTAAAATCTTTGTAAAAATTACTGTGAATGCTTACCTAAAATGATACATAATTTTATATCATTTCCTTAAAAACAAAACCCAGATCAGTGTTGTTCGTGAGCTTTGTTCTGCAGCTGTCCTGACTGTGGCCCCAGAGCTTGAAACAAGGTCAGAGGAAATGAGACTCTGAGAGAAAGAGGCCTTATCCAGGCACAGTGGCCTGTAGTTGTCGCCTTCACTAAGTTTAGGGAAATAGATTTAAACTACAGGTGATAGGGTTAGATGTCCTCACCAACCTCCTGGGCTTTTCTTTTTTTCGATGACTTGGTGGCATTTCTTCTCTCTTTAAGAACAGAGTTGTTTGTAGCTGTTTCATGTCTGTATCCCCAAGAGGCTTCTCAGTCCTCAATTTCTGGAATTCTTTGACCTTGGATAAGTCACTGTATAAATTTAGATATTTGGGATTAAAAAGAAAAATCAGACATTCTAACACGAAAAAAAACAAACCACCTTTATCCTATAAAATTGGATTTTTTTTTCTTTTTAAAATCACCGTCTGTGAGTTTGGGCCATTTTTACCTTTATTTGTTGCTTCCCTTGACAACTGCCAAGCATTTACTGAATACCTACTATGTACTCAAAAGACTAGAAGAAGACCCTAATATCTGAAGCTCTGTCTAAAGCCAAAAATAGGCAAAAATGAGGAAAGGGTTAAGCTTATCAGATTTGTGCCTAAATCTGTATAGTATCAAGCCCATCTACTGTTACACGATATTCTATGGGCCTACATCACGAAAGGCTCCTTTAATCTGTGAAGGACACCGAAGAGCAAAGTATCGAATCAAAGGTCAGAAAAAAGAAATATTCTCCCAGATCCTTTAGCATTAGCACTCCAGAAAGAAACAAATTATTTATATTGGAAATAAACTTCTTGACTTCAGTTGCCAAAAATTTTTGTTGGCTTTTATTTATTTATTTATTTTTTGAGACAGAGTTTCTCTTTGCTGCCCGAGGCTGAAGTGCTGGAGTATAATGGCATCATCATAGCTAGTTACAGCCTCCAATTCCTGGGTTTAAGCCATCCTCCTGCCTCAGCCTCCCGAGTAGCTGGGACTATAGGCATGTACCACCACAGCTAGCTAATTTTTTGTTGTTGAGATTTAATTTGTGGAGATGGGGCTCTCACAGTGTTGTTGCCCAGGCTGCTCTTGAGCTCTTGGTCTCAAGTAACCATCCCTCAGCTTCCCAGAATGCTGGGATTACAGATGTGAGCCCCCACTGCAAGTCTCTATTCTGTTTTTTAAGCAAGAGAGAGAGAGACGTGAGAGTGAATTTTAAAATCAAAGAAAACTATTATTAGACTGTTTTGTTCTTTAACCTAAAATAAGTGGAAAATAGCACAATTATTTCAGAGTGTTTTAGGTTTCAGATTTTTCTCTGGGTGGTTTTAAGACTTGAACAAGATACATCTGTCAAGTTTATTTAGAGTGTGCCCTTTCATCTTAATGCTGGGAGCCTCCTTTAGATGTTATCTTGATTTTTCCAAGGTAATCTAATACCGCTATATAGCTTAGAAAAAATAAACTGTTTTCTATAATGCTGTTGGTTTAGCATCTGGTTACCAAGGGTACACTCAGTGAAGAGCAGAGGAGTTTTTAATTATTAATAGTAGAGCTAACGGGGATTGTTTATACCTTTCACGTTTGGGATGGAAAATTACTAATACTGTCAATTACGGGCAATTACTGAGTATTAGTCTGAGTTTCTTTCTTGAACGATCACCATGTTGTGATTAGAGAAGCTCCGCCTCCCCTTTCTATGGTGTATTCGCAAAAACAGTTTGCCCATAAAAATCCCTTTATTGATTGAGCTTTTCATGGTATCATAAGCTCAACTCAATTTTTACTCAGGAAAATTACTACTCCTGCCATCCAGCCTTTCAATAAAGTATGCTTTGCTATGAGATATATCATTTAGTATTTTTTTTTTACTAATTTAAGCATTTTGTGTCAACAGAAGGTAGATCATTATTAACTGGTGCAGTGTGGTGCGCTAGAATGCATCCATGCCATAGAAAGTAATTAACTCACTCTATTGCAGAACAGATGTGTAACTGAGTCAGAACTGGGACCCAAGGGTATTCCAGTGCAGTTATTGATTTAATCATTAGATTGTTGACTCAGAGACCTCACCACAAGTTTCTCAAACTTTCTTTTTCATCTCAACATCCCCCCAACCCCATGGTTGAAAATAGGGTTAGAACTATTACCCAAGATTAAACATTAATTTTTGGATTCTTGTGGTGGCTTCAAGAAATAGCCTCTGTTTTCAGATGAAAGAAAGGTTTCATGACTAAGAGAATTGAGAACACAGAAGATAGACAGTGGCCGTTGTTGAAAACTTGGAGGAGGCTTAGCAGCAGCTGTCTGGGGAGATGGGGGTTGGGTTAAAAAATCCAGCCAGCGTTTCCCAAACAGCGTGCAGGAGTGAGGCGGAGGCGGCATCCCGTGGTTGACAGCAGCGCCTTGTCACATCCTTCTCTCCTTTCTTCCCTCCCAGCTCCTCCTGCCTGGACTGCGGCAAGAGCAGCCTCTGCCTGTCTCTTTGCCACCCCACAATTCAGTGTTTGCACGGAAGTTAGAAAAGTCTTCCGGAGAGACCTCTTGAGCAACTTCCTACTCACTTAGGGTGGGAGATCCGGCTTCCCCACGAGGCTAGCAGGCCTAGCATGGCCTGGCGCTATTCACCTTTCCAGGCTCAACTCAGTTTCTTGGCTGGAATAGGCCAAGCTCTCTCCTGCCCTGGGCCTTTGCACCTGGCTTCCCGGTGCCTGAAATCTACTTCAGCCTCACATTCCGGGGAGAATCCTCATCTACCCTGTGAAAATCAGGGGGCTCTGTCCTTATTGTTTCCTGGCACGTTTTATTTCCATCTTAGCACAATAGACTTTACGTACTATTTTTATTTGCTGTGTATTTGTTGACTTGTTTAAACATAAAAAGGACCTTAGCAGTCTTATTCCTCTGTTTTGTCCTTAGTACCCAACACAGGGCATAATAAATTTGTGTTGTATGAATGAATATGTGAATAAATACTGTTATTAGCTTAGCATCGAGTTAAGTTCTATCAGATATGCTAAAAATCCATATTATAATACTTGATGCTTCAAAATGCCTTTAGTTATGAAGCAGCTTCGTGAAAGTTTAAGAAGTGGGCTATCAGGAATGGCTACTCTTGCCCTTCTTCCCTCCAGCAGTATTTAACATTGAACATAACCCATCGCCCTTCCCCACACCAAGACTTACAAACCGACATGTAAACCACCGAGTAGAAAGACAGAATGCATGTGTCCAATTATCATTTTGATAGGGTCGCTGGACAAAGAGGGTCTGGCCGCCTGTCACTGTCAACCAGTACGCAGAGACGGGGATAGATCCACCAAGCTTTATCAGAAGGCTGGGATTCTGGAGACCAGTGAGAGTAGCCTCTACAAGACTGTTCTGTTCGGTTTTCAAAATTACAGTTTTATATATTTAAGTTCAAAGTGAAGACCATGTTAACTTTTATCTTAAACGGTATTTGGCAGAACCTATTGATACCAGACTTATGTTTTCAAGGTTTCTTGATCTCAGTGATTCAAAGAATGAATCCATGGACCACAAATCAGTGGTAAGACAGGATTTATTTACAGAAAAGAAAAGAATACAAAAACGTCAAAGCTCGTGGCAGAGAACCCAGGTCAGGGAACAAGCTCTCTTGCTCCCTCTTTCTGCCTCTCTGGGAGCTTTGCTCAGGGGTATATATAGTCGCATGGGGTTATTTAGCTTTAACTTGTTAGATTTAGCGGGTGTGGGTCCTCTAAAGTTACAAGCAGTTGGAACTCAGTTGTTACATTTAGTGGCATGGGGCCCTGAACTCAGTTGTGGCTCAGTTGGTAGGGCGCCGGCCCCATATACCGAGGGTGGTGGGTTCAAACCCAGCCCCGGCTGAACTGCAACCAAAGAATAGCTGGGCGTTGTGGCGGGCGCCTGTGGTCCCAGCTGCTTGGGAGGCTGAGGCAGGAGAATCGCTTAAGCCCAGGAGTTGGAGGTTGCTGTGAGCTGTGTAAGGCCACGGCACTCTACCGAGGGCCATAAAGTGAGACTCTGTCTCTACAAAAAAAAAAAAAAAAAAGAATGGTTACAGTCCTTTGCATGGGGCAAGCTGAATGAGTACATTAATGAATGAATTCCGCTGGGGCAAACTGAATACATTCATTAATGAATGAATTCCACTGGGGCAAGGTAAATGAATGTATTAATCAATGCACACAGACCATTCATGAAATTGAGGCCTAGGAAACTTACATGAAATTGACCAGGCCTAGAAAAGGCGGGGTTCCAGGTTTAGCCTGAATTACAAGGGGAAGGACACACCAAGACACTGCTGTCTCCCCAGCAGGTGTCTGGACCCTCCACCTACTAGAGCCTCCTACGGCCCCACTGCCTACCCTCCAACCAGCTGGTTCCACTGCCGGCCGCTGCACCAACACCGCCAGGGCTAAGGGGGCAGGTCTTCCAGCTCAGCTCAGCTCAGCTCAGCTCAGCTGGCTGGGGCACCACCTGTCCTGTTATCACTATGACTCATGAACAGTTAGCAACATTTTAATTTAAAAGTTAGTCTTCTAAATCAATCCCCTTAAACTACTCAAGACAGGCATCTTTAGGGTGAGAGCTAAATTTACAAAACAGTAAGAATGGGAGACGGGGTTGGAGGTCAGGCAGGACCTAAATGGAGCAGACCAGCCGTGTCCTGGCTGCCCTAGTCTGACGGACGCCATCTTACTGTCACCATGTAAGTGGTTTCAAGTAGAGTCCTTTCAGTGTGCAATTCATGCCTCAGGATTCTTTCCTCCTCTAAGAGGGCACATATGTCCAGGGTTTGTGAAACCATACTTTAATAACACACAGTTGGTTTGGTGGTGTCCTTAGATTCGTGAGTTTTCTAATCTGGTCAAGAGTAGATCATCTACATTATCTTGTTAGAGATCTGTGTATTTTTACCCAAATTAAAGGGAAGTCATTTCATAGGAGCCCATAAACCCAGGATTGGAAAGGCACTTAGCGACCCCACCCTCCACAGGGCAGGAATCTCCCCTACAATATCGCTTCTGGATGGACGTCCAGATTCCTTGCCTCAGCATACTGTGTTTGAACAGATTCTACTCCTGGGCAACCGTGACTGTAAAGTTAGTCAATCTTGTGAACTAAAATTTGCTGCCTCTTTGAATTTACACGAGGGTCTTAATTCTGCTTCATGGATCAATAAAGAGTAAATAGATTACTGGGTGGTGCCTGTGGCTCATGTACCGGAGGTGGCGGGTTCAAACCCAGCCCTGGTCAAAAACTGCAAAAAAAAAAAAAAAAAAAGAAGATAAATAAATAAATAATAAATGTAAATAGGTTCCTGTTACCCCTACCAGGCTTCGAATACTTGGGTAGTTGAGGCATCATGGTATTAAAAAAAAAGTACTCGGGCTTTTTAATTATATAACTGAGAGTTCAGTCCATCTCTACCACTTTCTAGCTACATACACTTGAAGTCACTCCATTTTTCTTAGCAGCAGTATGGATGTATGTTTGTAGAGATTGGGGGGGGTCTCACTGTGTTGCCCAATCTGGTCTTAAACTCTTGGCTTCAAGCAATCCTCCTGCCTTAGCCTCCTCAATAGCTGGGACTAATGGTGTGAGCCATGGTGCCCAGCATCTGGGAAGATGAAGTCTTTTCATCTATAATTTAGGGACCAAGGTGCATTTTATGTTATCCTTTGTTAAAATGATTAAATGAGACAAAGTATTTTAAGTTATTAGCACAATAAATCCACAATAAATGTTGTTGGTATTATGTGGCCAGCTGTTGGCCAACTCTCTGAAATTCACCCTCATCCATAAACTAAAGATCAAAGAGTGATTCAAGGCTGACATCAAAGATATGGTTGGTTGGTCAACTAGCTAGGAATATATATTTGCATTCCCACTCCAACCAGGTTTCATTATCATGCCCACAGAAAATTATGAAAACCTTTGTCAAATCCCTGTTGAAATAAACTCACATGGTCTTAGTAATATTTGATTCCATAGATTTGTACAGTCTTCATGAAAAAATGAGTTCAGACTGGCAGGATTTGTTCTTGGTCCTCCTGTGCTGTTTCTGATGAATGCCACTTTATTTTTTAGTTCTCAGTAAGCATTAGTCACCTCGAGGATAGTAAGTTATTTCCTTAGGGCTTCCATTACATAAACTTCTATTTTTGTTTCTCTCTCCTTGGGACCGTACCTGCCACACTCTGGTCTTCTGCTATTGCTTCCTCTCTCTTACTATAATAATAGTTCCATGATCATAGTCACAAAAGTCTTTTTTTTTTTTTTTTTTTGTAGAGACAGAGTCTCACTGTACCGCCCTCGGGTAGAGTGCCGTGGCCTCACACAGCTCACAGCAACCTCCAACTCCTGGGCTTAAGCGATTCTCTTGCCTCAGCCTCCCGAGCAGCTGGGACTACAGGCGCCCGCCACAACGCCCGGCTATTTTTTGGTTGCAGTTTGGCCGGGGCTGGGTTTGAACCCGCCACCTCCGGCATATGGGACCAGCACCCTACTCACTGAGCCACAGGCACCGCCCCGAGTCACAAAAGTCTTTCACTATCCTGGGAGACAATTCACCTGGAATTACAAAAGGGAACTTTTCTGAAACACTTTTCTAGCCACTTCTATTTGAGAATGACTTCTTTGGGAACAAAGGAGAAAAACTAAGAATTAAGTAACTTTCTATGACCTGTGGATGTTTTCCCACTTGCTCTGATCAGCAATGGTCTCCTCTTGTACTTTTCTTGCTTGCTTAAAGAGCTCTGGAGCATTTTCTAATAAGCGTCAGTCCTTTGGGTGAGGATCGTTTGGGGCAGTAATGTCTTTGTGTGGTCTTCTCTTTGTCCCTCTGTGTTGGGTAGTTTCTGTGAGCCAGTTGTTGTGCAAAGCACTTCACACACATTATCTCATTTATTCTTTGTGCCAACCCTGGGAGGTAGGTCCTCTAATCCCATTTCCTATTGGGAAATGCTTAACAGCTGTATTGTCATCAGTGTTTCCAGACTTTGTTCTGGAAGTGAACGGATGCCCTTACACAAGCTAGAAATGAATAGAGGAAATGTGAACCTAAGCAACCGTCAAGCCTGGTGCAAACTCGTAGTTTTCTGAGAGTTTAATGACTACTGCACTCTCATTATCAAGACTGCAGCTGCTTTGTTACAAAACAGAGAACAAAAAGCATTGAAAATGAACGTGGAAAGATGGGCGAGCAGTTCTCAAATGTGTTGCTATGAAACAGAAATGTCCCCGCTCTTACTGGAGGTTAAGCAAACCACAAACAAGTACAAATTGGTTTCATAGGCTAAATTGCAGGTGGAGAAAAGCATCCTTGCTCTTTTGGAAATCCCACCAGACCTGGCTTCCTCCCCTCTTCCCAAACTCATGTTTGTTCCTAGTAACAGCTTCAACTCTCCGTTTTGTGCCATCCCTGCCTTGTCTGTCCCCACCATGGATGACATCAATAGTAGGTTCCTGCTGCTCGGGCACCAGTGCAGAACAGTCTGGGTAAAAAAAAAAAAAAAAAAGTCACAAGATCCCACAGAGGGTGGGATGCCGTGGCTTCTCCTGGCCTTCCCTCCCCTGGGTTCCCCCCTTGCCGAGTTATCCTGCGTGTCCTCAGCTGGCTCCCTCTGTGGATCTGTCCCACAGTGCTCCCCGGCCCTCAGTAGACAGGGAGGTCATAAAGCCCATCAGGCATAATACCCCCCAACACACACACTTACTTCTTGACACAGCTACATCTGCACCCAGTCTCTTCCTCTTGTCTCAGAGGAAACAGGGACCTCCTTGCCAAAACCAGTCCCCACCACCCCTTCCATCCCCTCTGCTCTTGACCCGAGCCCTGCTGCCCCCTTGCCTGGCTTCTCTAGCCATGCCCTCTGTTGGGGTCTGCTTCTGTCCACTGCTCCTGCCCTTTGGCATAAAAATGCTTATGACTTTCCCATCATAAAAATCAACTTCTTTTCCCAACGTAGCTTTTGCCTCTACCCACTGTTTCCTCTTCAATTTGTGAAACCCCTTTATAAAGCCATCTGCATAGTTGATGACTCTGTCTCTTTGTTTTCTTTTATACCCACGGATGGACTTACAGCGTCATTACCCACGGAAAATGTCTGTCCCTGACGTCACCAGTGAGCCCCTGGTTCTGAGCCTAGTGGCCTCCCCTGCGTCCTACGCCGTTGGCGCCTTTGTTGTGTACGGCAGCCATCCCTCTCTTCCTCCTGGGAACACCCCTCCTTAGTTTCTGCACCTTTGTCTACTTTTCTCCATTCTTCCCTTACCTGTTTGCATTCTTCTGGATTGGGTAAGCTCCTCTGCTCCCATGGCTACAACTTCCACCTACTTGGCACTGACTTCCAAATCTATACTTCCCAGCTTTGCTTGTCTCCCGGGTCTAGTTTCATATTTCCAGCTCCCTCTGGGGCAGCTCTGCGTGGATTTTCTGCAGACATCTCATATTTAGCATATCAAAAAGCGACCTCACCTTTCCTAAACATCTGCTTTGTACATTCCCAGTCTTACCTGAAGGCTTCGTCACGTGCCCAGTCACTGGAGCCAGATACTTGGCAATTTCCCTGGCCTCTTCCTCTTCCTCTGCTCTCCACAGGTAACTCACTTCCAGTCATGACCTCCTTTAGTTCTCTTAACCTCACACTCTGACTCTTGTCCCTGAGGCCACTGCCTCATCCTGGTTCATATCATCTCTTTCTGTTTGATTGTTGCAACATCTTCCCAACTGGGCTTCCTGCCTTTGGTCCATCCACCTGTCAGTGTATTTGCCATATAAATATTTGAAAAATGCAGTGATTATCTATAGAATCGTCCCAGGTCTCTACGTTGCACACGCAGGATGAAATTCACCCTTTGATCTGGCCCCTGCCCGCCTCTTCACCCTCATGTCTAAACCCTTACCTCCTCCCCTTTGTCCCCATAAAGCATTTAATCCAGCCTATGTCTTAAGGTCTGTGGACTTATTCTGAAGTAGGCCTCCTGGTTAGGGGGCAAAATGAGCTCCCAGCGGTGAAAAAGGCAGCCTCTGAGCAGGACATAACTCCCCAGCAGGGCTGCGAGGACTGAGGCGTGCCACTCACTCTCCCTGGCACTTAATCCTGCCATGCACAGGGGACTAGGAAGACCCAACAGCTTGGTCCCCTCCCAGACCTCGCCATTTCCTCATGGAGCTCCCTCTGTCTGGATTGGCCCCCTTGCTTTCTCTTCTTGGCTAAAATATTTCTGTAGCCTTTAAGCCTGAGCTCAGGCATCATCGTCTAGGACGCTTTCCCTGGTCTTGGCTGGGCAAAGGGCCCTGCCTCTGTGCTCCGACAGTCCCAGGACTTCTCTCTCTATCATCACCCACCCTCTCTTAGAAGTGATACACGTATGTGGCTGTTTCAACCACTGGACTGTGAACTTCTCAATGCAGAGGCCACGTCTCATGTGTGTCTTCCCAGTTCCGGTGCTTGGTCCTCACGCGCATTTGGGAAATGTTATATATCGAACTAAGGACAATCTAAAGGTACAATATTGGTCATAAGCTGTGGATGTAGTCACTTTGTATATCTGTGGTAAATGCACTTTTTAGGCACAAAAATACAGAGCATGGGAGACGCAATTGTAGATTGACTAGACAAGAAAAAGAGCCAAAACCGTGAGCACTTGCAGCAGATCTTAGCGATGTTGGCATGAAAAGTGACAGTGTAATCACGTAAATTAGAAATGGTGACTGGGGAAGCAAAGACCAGGTTGGTGGTTCTTAGCTCTGACTGCACATTAGAATCTCCTGGGGAGCTTATAAAGACTGCAGATATCTGCCTGCCCCAGAAGACTCTGATAGCATTTGTCTGGACGGGACCTGGGCCCCTGTGTTCTGAAAAGTTCCTCAAATGATTCTGAATACATACCCAGTTCAGTAGGCCCTGACAGCAGGGAAGCGACCCAAAGCTGGAGGAACACAGGCCTGCGGTTTGAGGGAGCACTCGGTATCTCTGAAGACATGTTTCTGTGCTGTGTGCATGCGGGTGTGTTGTTGTGTGTATAACTATGGGGGAGCCGGTAAGCACTCCTGGAGTGAATTAAAGTCTCTGATACATAAAGTGAGCATATTCAGAACAACCCAGCTCCCGCTGGTGAAGAATAACTCGGGATTTCTCCTGCTGAGCCCTCACAATGAAATTTTGTGTACTCCTTGTTCTTGCACAGAGCAAGAGGGATTTTTACATTTGTTTACTTCCAGGAAAGAAATCTTCATATAGTGTAGTTGATAAGCATTTACTAACACTAAAATCTTATTTGCAAAGTAGTCTGGAGGCCTGGCACAGTGGCTCACGCCTGTAATCTTTAAACTGTGGGAGGCTGAGGTGGGTAGATTGCTTGACCTCAAGAGTTTGCGACCAGCCTGAGCAAGATTGAGACCCCACTTCTACTAAAAGTAGAAAAACTAGCCGGACATAATGGCCAATGCCTGTAGTCTCAGCTACTTGGGAGCCTGAGGCAGGAAGATTGCTCAAGCTCAAGAATTTGAGGTTGCTGTGAGCTATGATGTCATGGCACTTTACCCAGGGTGACAAAGTAAGACTCTGTCCCCAAAACAAAACAAAATTAAACAAGAAAAAAACCACAAAGTAATCCAGAAAGTTAAATGGATAATAAAACAGAAATATTAAAGGTAAATGGCCAGGCATGCAGGGATGTATAATTTTGACCCATAAAGTATTTGACCCAAAAAAGAAAATAAAAACTAATCAGGAAGTGATGCTTTCTTAGACCCTCCATCAAGTAGCATCAGCTGCCTAGTCCTAGAGAGAGATACCTGTGACTTAGGCAGATTTCGGTAGTGATCTGGGCCAAGTGGGGATCACACTGGGAAGAGGAAAGGAGAGAATTATGCCCCGTCTTTTACGCCCAAACTTGGATCTGGACCTTACCAGGCATCAGTGCACAGATTATACCTGTGCTGTTGGAACATGCTTGAGATTCGATGTTGCCAGCATGCCAAGTCCTATTGAAAGATGTCAATGACGTGGGCAGTTGGGTGAAGTCTTCTGAGTATTTATTTGAATATATGTTTCCAGTTCTCCCCTGATTTCCAGCATCTCCTGAGGGAAATTACTGGCCCCTCCCTGTACCTCTTTTTCTTCCTGTGAAGTGGGGACATCCCCTATCATCATCTGGTAATGTTTATGAAGCTCCATCAGACCTTTGTCTGGAAGGCTCTGTTAACAGTAATGCTTGGTTTATGACACGGTTACAAGAGAATGGAGGTGGGGGCAGGGTGCCAAACATGGCCGGTGCTTTTATCTTTGACATTACAAAGAGGTCCCCTGGCCAAGGGCCAGCCTAGAGTTTACTGGAATCTAAAATGCAGACATGTGCTTGCTGTTGGTGGGGTGCCAAGGGGAGGCTCGCTGTGCAGTCGGCCAGCACTTCACTTCTACAGGACACAGAGTTGCCAGGATGAGCATCTGAGTCCTGGCGACTTCGTGCTGCAGAATCTGATGGGTATGAAATGGAGCAAAAAGAGCAGGACCCTGGAATTTGTTCACCTCTTCTCTCCTCCCAAACCTTAGACATGTTAAAGGCAAATGGCCAGGGCTGTATAATTTTGACCCTTAATGAATGTGACTCACAAAGACAACAAAAACTGATACAAAGCAGTGATTTCGGCAGTCCTCCGTGGCTGACATCTTAGCGTTCTCTGTGGCAAGGGGGAAAACAGTGCCTGCGGCCCCGGGTGATTGCTCCTGGTGTGACCCAGCTCTCCATTTCCAGGAACAGATCTCTTCCTGGATTAATTCACAGACTACAGATTTGGTTTAGAATAAGTGAGGGAGCACTGGCTGTATTTCTACTGATAGAAAAAAATATAATTTTGGGCTTTAAAAGAAAATAAGGCTGGGATATTAAAGTAATTCTTTCCTGCAAACTATGACATACTGAACTTTTGGCTTATTTGACACATAGTCTGAGGATTTCAGTGCTGCTTTACAAAGTGTGAGTAAGAACCAGGGAATTTGTGCAACCCAACTCTGAAAAGTTGTGGGAAGCTGTTGGGCATTTCATTAACTGATGTTAATATTCTAATGTCAAATTAAATAATTCCCTTTGGTTACCCCTATGATTACCTCCTAAAAAAAGTATGTCTAGACTTGTGCCCCAGACTTGTTATCTGAAATTATTATTGTGGACCCAAAGTAAACTATTCCCTTGATTCAGGACCACAGATTAAATAATCTGATACGCTTGCTTGAGCAGATAAGCAAATATCATATATTTGCCCGACTTTGGAAGATTGTCCGTTCTAATTATTATACATACAAATGTTACAGGGAACGTGTGAAATAAATAATCATTGTCAAATTCTTGGGCTGTCACAGCACAGTACTGTGCTGGGGGTAGTCTTTGTTCCGTCCTGCATGCCGTGTTTGGGTAGGTAGTTGACATGCGAGGAAACTCAACTTAAAAATGGAATGAAGGGAAAATAAAAATGAAATGAAGGTGTTTGCAGTTTGTTGCACAACTACAAATTCCAAAGTCTCCACTCTCAGAATTTCAGATCTTGCCACAGGCACATGCACAACAGAAACCTTAGGTGCAGGTGACTAATGGGTTGGAAGGATTAGTTTCCATCTCCATGGTAACCCTAATCACGTTCTCACCTGGACAGGCTGAGCCTGGAGGCCTTCTTGGCCTCTAGGTCTCACAGCTGCCCAGTGGCAGAGATAGAACTGGGGTCCAGCCTCTTTTAGTTCTACTTTATGGGGGTTGCTTGTCGCACATTCCCATATACCAGGACCACAGAACCCAACATGCTATTGCTCATCCCATTTTTAAATGTGTCTGGAGCATCCTCATCTAGATGATCCCAACCTTTGCTATCAGGACATTGCCCCTTAAACCTGACCTGAATCTGTTCTGCGGCAGTTTAAAGCATTTTCCTCTCTGTAGAAGAGAGTCAAAGCAGCTGTTCCCAAAGGAGAAAATATACAAGATGGAGGTGTGGCAGACCAGAGGGCTCTGGGTTTGATTTCCATTAAAACAAAACCTTCCCTGAAATTTAGAGGGCACATTTGCAGGGTACTTTATCTTAATGGCTGTTGCATTAGAGAAGTTTTCCTATAAAATCTTTGCATTTTTCTCAGTCTCAAACCTCCCACCTTGTGATGTTTACACAGTGAGCCTGGCAGGATTCTTTGAGGAGACACAGTATGAATTTACAGCTGCAGGGCCATGCGTTCAATTGTCTCTCTACAAATGGAAAAAGAATCTGCTTAAATGTGTTTTTGCAAGCTAAGCTCATAGTCTTCTGCTTCATATGATCCCTACTATATGTTCTCAGGAACATATCATTCCCATAGGGGGAAGTGCAAGGAAGTGTCTCCTTCCTAAATGTCTTCATGGAATGTTTAACTGCCTTCGTATGTCAGCCCATCATGCTAGTTTTCTACAAAAGGCTACATATGAAAGGCTATTTTTGGCGAACACCACTGGCACAGGTAGGCTCTTAAACTGCCCTAAATGTGTAGATTCTATTTTTTTCCTGATTTTATGTAAGCAATTAAGCTAATTTTTCTGAGAAGTTTTATTTACTGAAATGGCACTACCCCACAGAGGGAGGGACAGTGTTGAGGTTGTAGCTGGAAAGTCCTCTGGTGGTTTAAGAAATTTACACACTCAAGGTCGGCATTCCTTTCTCAGAAGCTATGAAGGGCACTTTTCACATCCTATGGCCGTTCTGCAGAGCTGGTGACCTAACCTTGATACTACAGTGGGTTTGCATGCGTGGCCTTGTAGAAATTTGTAGTTGGGAGTGGAACCCTGTTTGTGCCTGAGACATGAGGTTAAACGGGCATTTGGCAAATGCTGATGAGAGCTGCAGACTAAATGGTAGGTAATTAAGTTGCCCTGTGCCGCTAAGCAGTTTGCTGGGTTCTTCTTGACATCGCATTTGTGATGATCAGGTTTAGTGCCTGCAGTTACCCAAGTGCTCCTTAGCTAGATCCAAAGCAGTGACAAGACTGGCCAGCTGGAGAAGGCTCTCAAACCTGTGAAGAGGACACCTATTATGGGGAGGAGGGAGCTGGAACTTAGGGCTCTTGAGAGGCTGTGAGTAGCTGCTTGGACTCAGAGCTCAGAGCCCTATTCCATCCTGCTTGTGGACATAAGTTATAGGCAGTAAGATCACATAATTTTATGAAACATTTGAAAAAATTACCTTTGCAAGCCAATTTTAATCTTGGCTTGCAAAGGTAATTTTGGAATGTGGACTGCTAACAGCATCTGGATGGCATCCTTTTCACCTGCACCACAGCTATGCTCATTGCTACAAGATAGTTGAGCAAATGTCTTGAAACCCGGGGCACAAAGCATCGTGCCTGTGCTGGATGAAGGCTATTTGGTCTGGCTCTTGGTGGATGAGAAGAGTTTGCTTGAAAGACAAAGTTGAGGAAGAGCCTTCCAAGCAAAGGGAATTGGATGTGCAGCCGTGTGGGGGCAAGGTGTGGTTGGTTCTCGATTACTTTGTAATGTACCTCCCACTTCCCTCCATTCGGACTAGGATAACCCTGTTTTTCTCCTTCCCACCAAACAAAGCCGACTCTAGTCAGCCGCCTGTTGGCCTAGAGAGTGGGAATTAAAAACTCAGTGCACTGTGCTATTTAGGACGTAGGTGCTTCTAGTGGTTCTCAACCTTCCTAATGGTATGACCTTTTAATACAGTTCCCACAGGTTGAGAACCGCTGTTCTGGAGGGTACAAAGGAAGAGGTGAGAAGGTACATCAACTCAGGAAATTATTACCACTGAGGAAACTTGCTTTGGGGAAGTTAAATGTCTTGCCGAGGTCATGCAGCTATGGAGCAGGGACTGAGTGCCACATCTTATAACTCTGAGTCCAGTGTTCTTTTCATAGAATCTCATAATTATGTCCATTTGCTTGTTAATCACTAATTAGAGCATATTATAATTTGTTTGTGCTTCAAGTTAAGGACATTCCTTCCTTTTCCTTTTTCCTGTCTGTAATGCCCATTGACTGGTTTGTGGCTGTTAGAATAGTGAATGATCTATTTTTAGGCACTATTTTTCCATTTTATGAAAGAGCTGCTTTCCCCCTCAAGTTACGTCTGAACTGCTTTCAGTTGTTTCTGCCAAAGGAGGTGGAAATTGGTTCCAGCAGAGAGATTTCCTGTTAATCACAAAGATTTTCAATGACGTTGTATCTTAATCTATTATTCCCAGTATATTATCCATGAACCAGAGTACCTCAAAGGCACTGTAAATTATACTTTGTTTCTCTCATAATTTTAAATTTCAGGGCTTCCCAGTCTTTCTCCTGAGTGCAGACACTATATTTGGATCTCATTGTACTTTGAGAACCGAAAACAAGAACAACATAAACAAAAAACCTTTTCTTATTTTAAGATACTAGAATTATTGAATTACGGGACAGGTTCATAAATGTTCATTAATTGTATTTTCCATCCTATACTCATGTCTCCAATCTAATTAGGGTTTACATGAGGATTGGATAACAGGAAGTACTAGAAAGCAGATTGCCTTTTTCCTCTTCCTCTTCTTTTTAATGAAAACCATCTGAAATTAGCATCAGTGCCTGAGTTTTAACATCCAACGCTTGTGAGCTAAGTGAACACATCTGTTCAAGTCTTCCAGCTACAAGGTGGATCTGGAGTGGGGGGTGCTCTGATGTTTAACCTGGTAGAGCCTGTGGTCACTTTCCCAAAGGTATGTGCAACCATTTTTGCTGGATTCTGGCCTTATCCTATGCAGAAACGTGGCTTTCTAATTCATAGTAACTACTGGCACATTGGCAGGTGTACTTCCCACTCTGAAACCCAAAGGAAACATTTGGCCAATTGGATGTAATCATGTTGAATGGCACCCTTTATGTGGCAGTCAGATTATCTCACATCATCTGGTACCTATTTTCACAGTTAAAAATATGATCCTGAGCTATTGATTTAGCAGCTATGTACGAGAGAACCTGGATGGCCTCACTGACCCATCCAGGGATTAAATGGGACAAGGGACATCTGGGCCAAGATGGACACAAGAGGCTTAGGATGCTGTTTGTGGTAGAAGCCAGGGGAGTTGACTGAGCCCACCACCCAAATAACCCTTGATGCTACTGTCAGAGAGCAGGGTCCTGAGCCACTGTGGGATTCTTATGCTGGGAGAGAGAGGTCACGTTTAGATAGATCCCAAATGGTGATGAATGCCTGGGCATTTGACAAATATTCACAGCTACCGTGGGAACATAACCTTTTCCAACATAAATTATGGGTGGGTTAGGAGTCAGGGTAGAAGTGTGCTGTGAAAAGAACAACCTACTTCCTTGGATGGGATTCTCCTTGGCGGTGGATTGAGGTATTTTGTTCCTGTACTGTTATCTACGGGTGTGGAAAATCACTTGTCTCTCCTCAGTCACTCGCTCTTGTTTCCACTGGGAATGCAAATAAGAGTAGCCCTGGTCCCTGAGGGAGCTCTGAGGCCAGCGGGGAGACATGGGATTAGTGACAGCACAGTGCTGAGAGAGAAGTGCAGAGGAGGCGTGGTGGCTCAGGAGGGCCGGACTCACCCGGAAGGCAGAAGTAGGATTTCCTGATGGAGTACACTGGGGATCCTGAATCCTAAAAGGGGCGAATGGGAAGAAGCAAAGAAGTAAATGGAGTGGTGACCCAAGGAATGGGCAGGAAATGGTGATCTGAGTCTGGACAGGATTCCCTTTTGGAAAAACAGGTGTAGCACAGTAAGAGAGACAGGCGTGGGTGGGGTTGTGGGATGGAGCTATGACGGGAGAGAACGGAGGGGGGGGTGAGTGAGTTGGGAGGGGTGTATTGGAGGGTTTGAGTGGTTAGAGAAGGAAGAAATTAGGAGCCTCACTGTTCCCTGAGAACAGTGGCACAGTTCTGCCTTAAATGAATGAGTTCCATGATTTGCTGGTTTAAAATGATAACAAGCCTTTTAAGAACTTTTCTGGAGCTGTGCAAGGGAGTGGTCTCCGGTGGCGGAGCTGAATTATCTCTGCAGTGCTGAAATGGCCATAGTGGTGGAAGGAATGTGAGCAGTCATCCGGACTAGCTGCTCATTTTGGAAGTGAGGTAGCTGAGGGCCAGGAAGGGGGAAGGCTTGCCAGAGTCACATAGCAGGTGAGGAGAGGGGCACCATTAGTGCAGGAACCAGCAGGTTCTCAATCATTCCCCAGGATAGTGAACTTCCTTAGGAATTTTTCTGCTTACAGTCTGAGTTATGTTTGTCCTTTTTAGAAAATTTAGCAATAGTATATTAGATGCTTTAAAAAAATCATAAGCATAAAATGAATGTTTTTCACTTAAAAATAAATTTCAGGACCCACCCATTCACATCTTGTTTTACACAGTAAATCTAAATCGAAGAAAATTTTTTTTCCCTAAATAATCTCATCCTAAATTATAGTAAGTATCTTTGCTGGATAAGGAATAATGTAAATAAGGACATAAATTTACCAGTTTTCGTACCTTAGAGACTGTGGAAAAAGAACATAGTAATTGACTATTCTATTTACAAATTAAAAAAGTAGATTTAAATTACACTTCTCTAAGTGGCTTTTCTGTTTCTGTGCAGATGTCCTGTTTATGTACATACACAACTGAATGTTCTCCACCAGCCTGGTGTGGAGAGAAGGGAGATGGACCCTTCACAGGCATAGATGTGAGGGGAAGCCACACTGGGGAGGGGAGTGAGATGAGTGTGGAGACAGTCACAGAGAGCTGACAGTTGTCAGAGAGTGTAGCTTTGTGTAACTCCAGTATATAGTGCTCTCCGAGGTATCCTTTCTAAATGTTAGGGAGCAATTTCAAAGCTTGCTTGCTCTTCTGTCTAGTAAATACAGGCTTAGGGTTGATCTAAAACAGCTAATCAGATTATGTTTACTGGAAGCAGATTTAGGTGTGAATATAATTCCATGTGAAAATGTTCTGCCTTGGGCCACATTCTCACCTTGTTGTGGATTCCATGGTGGAGAATTTTAGTCTTCCTTTTCAAGTTCTCCTAGGAAGACCTTAGGAACCATGGGTTGAAGATATTTTAAATCTGTTAAGTTGGGCAGGGCCTGTGGCTCAAAGGGGTAGGGTGCTGGCCCCATATGCTGGAGGTGGCAGGTTCAAACCCAACCCTGGCCAAAAACTGCAAAAAAAAAAAAAAAATCTGTTAAGTCACAGACATAAGTTCCACCATTTAAACAAGCCCAGGAAAATAAAACATCAAATTAAACATGAAGTTAGTGGAAAGAGCGTGGGCTCTGAAGCCAGGCAGACCTGGATATGAATTCTACCTCTGGCAGTTATGGGACAAGTAACTTGTCCAAATTTCAGAACGATCTTCTGCCTCACTTGTAAATTGTAGATATTGATGACTTTCAAAGATGTTTGTTATGAGAATAATTAAAATGCATGAAACATCTGGGTGCAGCAAATGACCTCAGTAATCTCAGCGACTCAGAAGTCTGAGGCAGGAGGATTGCTTGAGGCCAGGAGTTGGAGACCAGCCTGGGCAATATGGCAAGACACCATCTCTTAAAAAAAAAAAAAAAAAAAAAAAAGGAAAAAGAAGAAAGAAAAAATCGGGTCAGGAGTGGTGGTGTACACCTGTAGTCCCAGCTACTCAGGAGACTGAGGTCAGAGGATCCCTGATCCCAGGTATTCCAGACTGCAGTGAGCTATGATGGCACCACTGTGCTCTAGCCTGGGCAACAGACTGAGGCTCTGTCTCTTAAAGGAAAAACAAGAGAAAAAGAAAAGAAATACGTACAAGAGATATTCAGATCATTAGGAAGTAAATGTTAGTTCTCTTCTTCCAGATTCGTTCTGCAGACATTTAGCTGAGCATTTGTTATGAGTAAGACTCTGTGCTAGGTATTTGGAAGAGTCAGGGTCAAAGCTTAGCTCTGAAGAGCTTACAGCTAAGTGGAGGAACATAGCAGGAGCGCGAACTGCAGCTCACAAGCTCTCACCACACTGGCCTCCATGCTGTTCTGGAACATGCGGGCACACACCTGGTCCTCGCCCTTCTCCCTAGAGCTTGCATCTCCTCCTCGTCCTTCAGATCTTTACTCGACTGTCATTTCAGGGAGACTTTACCTGATCACCCTATGTAAAGCAGAACTCAGTGGTATCAATAGTCCTCATCACTGTTCCCTGTTTTTCCTCTGACATTTGTTTATATGTGTGTATTTATTTTTTGTTTTTATTATTTATTGAGACAGAGTTGTACTTTGTCACCCTTGGTAGAATGCTATAGCGTCATAGCTCAAAGCAACCTCAAATTCTTGGGCTCAAGTGATTCTCTTGCTTCAGCCTCCCTAGTAGCTGGGAGTATGGGCACCTACCACAACACTGGGCTATTTTTCTTTCTTTCTTTTTTTTTAGCAGGCCGGGGCCGGGTTCGAACCCACCAGCCCCGGAGCATGTGTCCGGTGCCCTAACCACTGAGCTAGGAGCACCCAGCCTGTATTTATTTTTGTGTGTCCCTGTGTTCCTCCTACCTCTTCAGTGTAAACAACATGATTATCTGGTTTCTTTATCCCCTTTGCCTAGAACAGTAGGCACTTCAGTGTTAATGGAATAAATGAATGATCAAATTAATTTTAGGTGCAGGAAGGGGCATATGCAAAGAGTCCCAGTGACCAGAAGAACAAAAGATAAGTTAGGCACTATGTGAGTTTCCTATTGCTGCTATAACAAACGATCGTAAATTTCATGACTTCAAACAAATTAATTTATTATTTTAGAATTCTGTTGTCCAGAAGCCTGAAATGACGTTCATTGGGTTTGAAATCAAGTTTCATGTAACTTTCTGGCGTGACATAACTGTTACACATTTGGCTTGTCCAGTATGGTAGCCACAGCCACATGTGGCTGTTGAGCTCTTAACACGTGCTTGGTACTGAGGAATTGAACTTTTCATTGTATTCGATTTAAATTAATGTAAACTGAAACAGCCACATGTGCCTGTGGCTACTGTAATGGACAGTGCAGCTTTAAAGACCTGGGACTTGTTGCGCTTGCTAAAGGGACCGTATCAGTGTCTGTGTTACACAGGATGGTTTAGGATGAGAATGCAGCCTTTTGGTATCAAACAGACGTGGGTTTAAATTTTGGTTCCAAGCTAGTGATTTGGGGGCAAGTCCCTTAATATCTTTGAGTCTCAATTTTGTCATCTGGAGAGTGGTCATGAACAGTGGTGTGTCAGGGAGAGGGATGTTGGGTGCCCTCTAACAGTAAGAACTTTATTGAGGTATAATTCATATATGATAAAACTCACCCAGTCGAAGCGTAGAGTTCAGGGGGTTTTAGTCTCTTTACAGGGTTATGCAATCAGCATCAATCAACTTTAGAGCATTTTAACACTGAGAAAAGAAATGCTTATTCTTTAGCAGTCCTCCCCCAGCTCCCGTAGCCCTAGGTGACCACTGATCCATTTTGCCTCTGGATTTACCTACTCTGGACTTTGCATGTTTCTGGAACCAAGTGTCTTTTGTGACTGGCTTCTTTCAGCTAGCATGGTGTTGTCAGGTTCATCCATGTGGTAGCGTGTATCAGCACTTCATTTCTTTTATTGAAGAATAAAATTCCATTGTATGATATTTCACATTTTAATGATCCATTTATCAGTTGATGGACACTTGAGTGGTTTTCACTTTGTGGCTAATATGAACAATGTTGCCATGAGTATCTGCGTACAAGTTTTTGTTGAACATAAGTTTTCATTTCTCTTGGCTACATACCTAGAAGCCGCATTTGTTAATATGATAACTCTAATTTTGTAACATGCTAACTGTATGTTTCACCTTTGGAGAATTGCCAGACTGTTTTCCAAAGCTGTACCGTTGTATATTCTCCCCAGTGACGTATGAGGGTTTCTGTTGCTCCACATCCTCACCCAGACTTGGTTATTATCTGTCTTTTTGATTATAACCGTGCTAGTGGGTAAGAAGTAGTGTCTCATTGTTGTTCTGCTTTTGTACTTCCCTAATGACAGATAAATGATGTCACAAATCTTTTTGTATGCTTCGGGTCATTTGTATATCTTCCCCAGAGAAATGTCTGTCTGTATATACCCTTTGTCCAGTTTTTTAATTGGGTTATTTGTCCTCCTCTCTGAGCAGGATGCTGATATGCTAGCTGGTGATGAGCAAGTATGGAAGGACGTTCAAGAATCCCTGAAACAAATTGAAGAACTGAAGGCACACTGGAGTATCCTTTCACCTGGGGGTGGAGGAGGGATGTTGGAATCGCCTCCTTCTTGTCTGGAGGCTGGTGGTAACAAGGACAAGGGCAGGATTAGCTCTCTCCATGCCCGTTGGTCTTCCTTCTCTTCCATAGTCAGAAGCTGCATCCCCGATGCCAGCTAACAATTTTGGTAAAGAGCTTAGGAAGATTTCAGGGAGATCAGCGTGAATACCTCATCACCAACAGATAAAAATCAAAATTTACAGCCCAGGGATAGTAGGGAAGTAAGTAATAGTCTCTAATAGCTCTATAGTCTCTATAAATTTCTAAGTTTCCCTCCTCCAGTAACCACTTACATCTTTAGGAAAGAGTAGCTTAGAATGGCGGTCCACAATCCCTGGGCCACAGGCCAGTGTCAGTCCGTCTGTGGCCTGTTAGGAATTGGGCTGCCCAGCATCATTGCCTGAGCTCCACCTCTGTCCCAGCCCCCCCACCTCCCCTGATCTAGCCATGTATGGAAAATTGTCTTCATGAAACCACCCTTGCAGTCCCTGGTGCCAAACAAGTAAAAAGCTTGGGGACCACTGGCTTAGAATCCTTGTAATAATTTAATGCCACTAACCCTCAGACCTAGAAGCTTATATTAAATCAGCCATGACTACGAAGGCAATGGGAGTTTCCACATAGTAAGTTTTCTTGGCATAAATAGTAGAAACTATGGTGGGTTAAACTTCAGAATAAGATGCTTATGACTGAGGTCATCTGGGAAGGCTCCACTGATGACTTACTGTGCAAAAGGCACCCTAGGTCAGGGACCGGATGTGGATAGGCAAGACTGAGGTTGGGGGGGGGGGGGCACTCCCAGAAGAGGCGTTCACTTGAGCAAAAATATGACCAAAGAAGCCAGAAGGTAAGAAGATAAAGACCAAAAGAGGAGAAAAGATTTTTAAGAAGGTCATTCAGATGCTTTGAGTAAATTATCTTCCAGGCAGTAAAAAAATCTGCAAATGAAGTTTCTAATCTACTGACAATGATGTTTAAAGAATTTAAAGGCTGGGAGAGGTAGACAGATGTTTCTGTGTTTTTTTTTTTTTTTTTGTAGAGGCAGAGTCTTACTTTATCACCCTCGGTAGAATGCTGGGGCCTCACACAGCTCACAGCAACCTCCAACTCCTGGGCTTAGGCGATTCTCCTGCCTCAGCCTCCCGAGTAGCTGGGACTACAGGCGCCCGCCACAACACCCAGCTATTTTTTTGTTGCAGTTTCGCCAGGGCTGGGCTTGAACCCACCACCCTCGGTATATGGGGCCGGCGCCTTACTGACTGAGCCACAGGCGCTGCCCCAGATGTTTCTGTTTTTAAAGGTAAAGTATGCAATTTCTGAAATCTACAGCCCAGTGAGTTTATTAGCAGTTTTAGTAAAGAGTCTAGAATTGGTCAGCAAGGAATGGAAACATAAACTGTGCTGTATGGATTCACTAAGAGCAGGTGAATCTGTAGAATCATGGCTTCCTTTGGTAACGTGTGTATCTAGATTTCAGAACGCAATTTGACAAAAGGTAGTCGATGAATTTATGTTAGTTGCTAGCAAAACCACGCCTCTTACCAACTGGTTAAATAGCTATACTGAAAAAATGATGCTCATTGGATCACCGTCATTCTGGAATGTTCCTTTCCCATCTCAGTCCTCTTCAGCCTTTGATTCTATACCTTGAATGAAGATACAGAGCCCAGGTTCATTAAATTTCCAAAGGCGTATGGATGGGAAGGATGGCAGAGAGAGGGCAACGGAATCAAGAGCCCAAAAGATCCCTGCAGGTTTGGATGGTGTCTGAGTTTTAAAAGGTGAAATTTAACAAGAGCATGTATAGACTCTTCTATTTGGGTTAAAAAGTTCCTGTGTATAAATATCCATAAAGCCTAGCAGCAGAATATGTGAATGAATTTTAGGGCTTTAGTAAAGAGCAAAATTTAATAATATTTAAGAATATAATATAGCCGCTAAAAGACTGCCATGATCTTGGGCTGTATTAATAGAAATGTAGAAGATAAAATGAGAAAAGTGAGTATTGGTCTGGTCATATCTGGAATTTTCTATTCACCTTGGGGCAGAATATATTAAGAGAGAAATAGAAAACCTAAAGTAACTGTTGAGGAGTGGAATCAAAATCAAGAGGATTGAAAACCTGTCTATAGATGGGATAAAGCATGGAGAAAGTAGCCAACTTGGCAGCAAGAAGTCCGTGTTCATGAGCTCAAAGAGCCACCAGGTGCAGGGAGTAGACGTGTTCTGTGTGGTCCTGGGCAGCAGAATTGGGTCCCTTAGACAGCCCAGCTACAATTTAGGCTCAATTGAACAAAGTTTTACTAAAAACCACTATAGCTCTGTGCTGGGTGCCTGGGCACCTTATGATCCAGGCAGAAGTTAGAATATATAGCCCTGTACTCATGATTCTCGCACACAGGAGGGTAGTAAAACGTAAATTACTACATATTTTGGTAGAGATATTTACGTGGGGCATCAGTAGTCACCTTTGGGAGGGTAATGGTTTCCCAGAGGAGGTGGCCCCTGGGAGGACGAGTGGGAGTCCCACGGCAGATGGCCTGTTGCTCGGTACTGAGAAGGGCAACGTGGCAAGGTCTTGGATGCCATGCACAAGAGATTAGACTTTAAGAGGGAGGGAAAACTGTGGGATGAGTTTTGAGGCAGTAGAGGAAGGAGTATTACCAAGTAAGAAAAACTCATGGTTTGACAGTCTTTGACTCTCAAGTGAATTTTCTTTGCTCAGGATTCCCCATGAATCCTCTTACGGTCATTTAAAAGTATCAGGAAACAAAGTATAGATTCTGTCCCTCAACAATCTGTTCCTCTGGGTGGGCTGTCCAGCCTGCTCAGGTCTGGAGCTCAACTCCTCACCGGAACAGAGCGACTTGCAGTCAGCACTGCATGGATGCCAGGGACTAAATCTTTGAGCAAATACATGTCAGCAGTAGCTTGGGGGGAAAGCCTCTTAGTTAAAATTACTCCATTTATTTTTTGCTCACTGGGGTATTTTACTGGAAAGGTTTTGCCTTGTTTGCCAGGAGACAGTTGCCAGTGTTGAGAAGGGAAATTGGCACACAGTCCCTTCCAGCTTACTGGGAGAGGAAGTAGAGAGGCTGCAGAACATCACATCTGGCTCTTTCTCCTAAGGCCTGTCACCTAACCTCGTTAGAATGAGCTGGAGCATATATATAAAGGAATAGGCAAATAACAGTGGAGGTCGAATAGTACAATGTTACAACAAGGTGCTCGTCTTGCCACAGAAACGTCTAGCATTGTGTAAAACATAGTCATTCCTCCTGACAGTTGGTCAGATACCTAATTCTGAAATGAAAAGCCACAGAGGTTGGCCCAGCATTCTGCTACAAATGAGCGCATTGCCCAAGATACTGCTGCCCCCAACTGGGGTGGGGGTGGGGTGCGTTCGGCTAAATGCGAACTACGTGGCAGAGGAATACAAAAGAAAATCACCAGCTCACTTTCTTCCAATAAATGTACCTCCTCTGGGACCAGAGTGAACTCCCTTAAGACAGTACTCGTCCTAAAATTACAGGGGGGTGATTTAAAGGGCCCTCAGCTATGCACTGTGGTGCTTGAAATTCCCATCAGGGAGGTAAGTCATCCTTTGGGCTACGGCAGGCGTCCTCAAACTGCGGCCCACGGGCCACATGAAGCGGAGTTATTGTATTTGTTCCCGTTTTGTTTTTTTACTTCAAAATAAGACACGTGCAGTGTGCATAGGAATTTGTTCATAGTTTTTTTTTTTTTTTTTTTTTTTTAAACTATAGTCCGGCCCTCCAATGGTCTGAGGAACAGTGAACTGGCTCCCTGTTTAAAAAGTTTGAGGACGCCTGGGCTAAGGTATTGTGCCTTCAGGAGACCCTTGCTGAAAAGAAAACATATTTCCTGTGAGGTTTATAAATATATTGGTCCCCACTCTCACATGTGGCTTGATTGATTTGTTAAAAGTATGTGCTGCTGATTTGGAAAGTAGTGCCTGAGGGTATGGACTAGGCGAGGTAGATTTTGCTGGAGGGGGAGGAATAAAGGAGCATTGAAGGTGGGCTGTCTGCTCGGGTCTGGGAATAGTGGATTAAGACATCAACGAAGAGGGTTTTATGTTGGGGGGGGAGGTTCGTGCAGAGAGCCCTGGACTGGGAAGAGATTGGGTCATGTGGGAGTGGGCAGTGGTGGGAGAGTCAGGGGAAGTTTGATCAATCTCATTCCACTGAACAATTTTCTTTAAGTTTAGCCTAGAGGTCATGACGCAGGAAGAAGGTGCTTTTGTGTAGTACCTAGTTTGGGTAAGCTTCTATTGCAGAGGTCACTGTGGAAGTTTTAAGACAGACTGTGTTATGGTCTGTTACTTTGCTTCCAGGAAACAGTCAACAGGGTTCCTTTTAATTCACATGTGCAACTTTCAGCTTGTTCACCAGTGTTGCTGGGAGGGCTTCATCTGTTTCTATCCATGCAGATTTTGTTTCTTGATTTTTGTGTATCTCAAAACTTTTGTCATGACCCCTGAAATAAATGTTTTCCCTCTGTGTCCCTGGCACCCAGAATTCTGCCTGGTTCAGCATAGAGTACATAAAGAATTGCTTCATTTTACATATAATATCTTATTTAATTCTTACAAGGACATTAGTCATTTTATTTCTGGCCCATGTCACAGTACTTTGACTTTGTTAGAACATCTTTTTTTTTTTTTTTTTTTGAGACAAAGTCTCACTTTGTCACCCTTGGTGGAGTGCTCACAGTAACTTTAAATTCTTGGGCTCAAGCTATTATCTTGCCTCAGCCTCCCAAAGAGCTGGGACTACAGGTGCTCACCACAATGCCTGGCTACTTTTACAGATGGTGTCTCACTCTTGCTCAGACTGGTCTCGAACCCCTGAGCTCAGGCAGTGGACCTGCCTCAGCCTCCCAGAGTGCTAGGATTACAGGCGTGAGCCACCGTGCCCGGCCAGAATATCAACTCTTGAATAGTTAATATTTGAGCCTAACTTTTATCTGGTTGAAAGCTATGCCGTTTCTGCTGTACGTGGCATCTCTAAACCTTCTTCTCTACTGGAATGCTTACATATGAAAGCAGATGGGTTTAGAGCTGCACTGGTGAACGGTAGGGTAGAGATGGGAGAAAGGCCGACTAGAGCTTCACCCTCTGTGGTCTCCACCTCACCTGACACAGCAGCACAGCAGAGAAACCACGTGAGGTCCCAGGGTCCCGAACTATCACTTTCTGCTGTGCTGCTGAGGTGATTCACCTGGGAGGCATTCATAGCACACTCCATATACCATTGCCTCAATCCTCTGACTGCAGCTACCGAGGCTCCATGCCATTAAGTTGACTCATGGTTTATCAGAAACTTTTCATCATCCCTAATCATCAGAGAAAGGCAAATCAAAACTATCTTGACATATCACCTGACCCCAGTGAGAATAGCCTATATCACAAAGACCCAAAGCTGCAGATGGTGGTGCGTGTGCAGAGAGAAGGGAACACTTTTACACTGTTGTTGGGACTGTAAACTAATATAGCCTCTTTGAAAAGAAATATGGAGAATCTTCAAAGAGCTAAAAGTAGGCTTTCTATTTGATCTTGCAATCTATTACTAGGTATCTACCCAGAAGAAAAAAATCATTTTATTATAAGACATTTGCACTTGAATGTGTATAGAAGCTCATTTTACAATCACAAAGATGTGGAAACAACCCAAGTGCCCATGAGCTGATGAATGGATTAAGAAACCATGGTGTATGTATACCACATAGAATACTATTCTGCCATAAAAAAGAGGGAAACTTCGTATCTTTTGTATTTCCCTGGATGGAGTTGAAGAATATTCTCCTAAGTAAAGTATCTCAAGAATGGAAAAGCAAGAAGCATACCATGTACTCACCACTAATTTGAAACTAATAGATGGGGGGTGCCTGTGGCTCAGAGGGGTAGTGCACTGGCCCCATATGCCAGAGGTGGTGGGTTCAAACCCAGCCCCAGCCAAAAACTGGAAGAAAAAAAAAAAGGAACTAATAGATGAACAATTAATAGATGAATGGTCGATTTGTCTAGAGAGAAAGACACAATTCAAGTCAAGAAGAGGGAAAGGGGAAGTGGGCGGAGGGGGTAGGAGCACATGGAGCACCTCCTGGGTGAAGGACTCAGATACAACTCAGACTCTTCCTAACAAATGCAAACAATGTAACTTAAGCCTACCTACCCTTGTATTAACCAGGAGAGAAAAAGTCCCTGTCACGGGTCTTCTCTCCACCCTTTCTAAACTATCATGTCCCCTTGTCAGCAATTTATATGCATAATCCTTGTCTTTATTTTTTTTTTTTTATTTTTTTATTTTTTTTGAGACAGAGCCTCAAGCTGTCGCCCTGGGTAGAGTGTTATGGTATCACAGCTCACAGCAACTTCAAACTCTTGGGTTTAAGTGATTCTCTTGCCTCAGCCTCCAAGTAGCTGGGACTACAGGTGCCCGCCACAACACCCAGCTATTTTTTGGTTACAGTTGTCATTGTTGCTTAGCAGACTTGGGCTGGGTTCGAACCTGCCAGCCTAGGTTTATGTGGCTGACTGAGCTGTAGTCGCCGCCATAAGCTTTGTTCTTAATATTGTCTCTTTTTGTGTTTAAAGTAAGAATAACTTGAATGTGTTTGGTTAAGTATAGGCTTCAGGTCTAGTGGAAATGATTTTTTTTTAAATCCCTTCTCCTAGGATGTGCCTGTGGGCTGGGTGTGTATTTGGTTTCATGTCTGCTCAGTACTCAAACAACACAGAAACAAACGTGAGTTCCTCCTTTTATAAAAGGAATCTCTCTAAAGCTTCTTTAATTTCAGATCACTTTTGAAACAGAAGCTAACAGAACAAATGTTTTAAGCTGAACTAATTTAACCTTTAGTTTGTTACAGAGCTTCGTTCGTTTCATGACTAGATTTAAAGGGGAGACACATGGGAGTGTGAAGAAAGGATGGTTCTTGGGAAATTTTAATCCCCCGCAGCACAGGCTTGGTGAGAAGATGGTTTGTTGACATAAACAGAATTTACTTTGCTGAGATGCCACTTACACGTTTTTGTTTTTCAAGTGTGTTCTCAGGCAGCTCATCTGTGCGAAATGATGGGCGCTTCCTTCCCTGTTGTGCCTGGGAGCTCTTCGGCCTTTTGGAGAATCTCAGTTTACTTTTGTTTTTCCTTGGTGCAGACAATGAATCCTTAACTCAGGTTAATAACAGAGTGGGAACAGGTTCTGGCCATGTGCCAGACGATTATTAGCGGCAACTCAGAACGGCTTCCCGATATCAATATCTACCAGCTGAAGGTGCTCGACTGCGCCATGGATGCCTGCATCAACCTTGGCCTGCTGGAGGAGGCCTTGTTCTACGGCACTCGGACCATGGAGCCCTACAGGCAAGTCCTGGGGGAGGGCGGACGTGAAGGCCGGAACGTCATTCCTTTGGGCGAAAGATCGATGTTGTGAAGTCATTCTGATTACTACTCCGTAGTGAGTGTTCCCATCTGCTTCTCACCCAATGTGTAAAGCCAAACCTTGGTTTATTTATTACTTTTTTATTTTTTACTTTGTTCATTCACTTATCTCATGTAAAGTTCTTTTCACGTGTCAGGCACTGTGGTTATACAGAGACAGATTAGACGCTGTCTCGATGTGGGGCAGATTACAGTCCAGTGTGGTGCCCACAATGACTAAGGCCAGCACAGGGTGCCAGGGGAGCTAGAGAGGGAACACAGGGCTTAGACCCAGCTTCAGAGGCTGTGTCATTAGCCTCTGCTGGTCCAAGTAAGAATGGTCAGTGTGGGGCCCTCGGTCTGGCTGACGGTGATGATGGGCCCTTGCATTTGTCAGGGTTTATCCTTTTACTTGAATTATTTGCCTTCATAACCACCTTGTGAACCAGGCAAGAGAACAGGGAGACAGCCCTGCTCCACCGCATCACTGAGGCAGTGAAGGACATACTGGTGATTGCTCCTTGACTGGCCTCCACTCCTCCAGACCAGCAGTTGTTTTTTCTCTAGACTTTGAGAGGCGGGTATTGTTGAAGTCAAATACTGAATGTTTAACTCTGGTGGGCGCCAGGCCCTGATTTGTAGTGAGCTGAGAAATTCAGTCCAGAAGTAGAGGCTGAGATCAGCCCAAGGGAAAGGACACAGAGACATCTGTACCGTAATGTAAGTTTGAAATAGCCCACTCCCTAGCACAGAAAGGTCACTGCCGGAAAGATACCTTGAAAGCACCTGGGGCCTGGGAAGACTGTATGGAGAAGAGGTCCCTGGAGAACAGGGACTCCGTTCTGGGCAAATACTGAACTCCATTCTGCAGACCATGCAAATACAGTGTCACCCTGTGTCAGACCTGTCCAACGTGGTTCAGGCAAAAGAGGGAGAACTTCCTCTCCTGAGGAGAGCCTCAGGAGACAGCTGGGAGCAGAAGTTACCAGGATCAATGCGACGAGAACAAAAGTGAATCCAAGGTCTAGGATGTTTGTTCTGACAAGGGTAGGAACGCAGAAAGAAGGCATTGGGCAGGAAGCCAGGTCTGGGCCTAGAGCTTGGGGCAGGCTACGAGGAACCTAAAGATGACAAAGCTCTACCAGCCAGGTGGATGGCACCAGCGTGACCCTGAGGGTGTTTTCAGGATTTCTATAGGTGGTTTCTTCCACTGCCTTATGGGTGAAGAGCTTTGGAATCCAAACTATGAGTCAACTTTAATCAAACTTAGAAGCGATTGTCTTGAGGGCTGAGACTGTAGACTTTCCCATGAGCAGTGAATGTCTGTTCAGTATGATGAATCTTGTGGCTTCTCAGGAAATATGAATTGCATACAAAGAGATAAAGCTTCGTTCTCTGAGCATCAGTGTTGCAATGAGATGGTTGGTGTTACCTCTCTGAACTCCAGGGCTCGAGGCTTGCTCTTAGGAAGCCAAACCACAGGCTGCTGGGTGAGTGGATGGACTCCAGCCAGGAGGCGTAGACTGGAAAGCTCCCCCTTCCTCCTGGGCTCCCCTGGCCGCACGCTGCTGTGCTGTCTCTTCCTGTCCCTTCCCCTCCCTTTCAGAATCCAGGAGACTCTGAAGCACAGAAACTTTGGATTGGTGCAGCACTTCCATAAGGAAGGCCACACACCTTCAAGGATGCCTGTTCTGCATGTTATTTCTGAACCGTCTTTTCCCCACACCTCCCAAGGCTTCTGTGAAGCACTAACTTACCCCTTAATTAACTGGCAGCTTGACTGACTTAAACTGGAGTCAAACAAAGAGGCCCTTCTTGTGAATGAGGCCAAATCCACCAGCATATGCCCCATAATCACGTTGGTTATGTTCCGTGGTGTTGGCAGGTCACAGTCTCCCTGTGAATGTGTACTCTGTTCTTACCCTGGGTGACACTCAGAGCCTCCCTCGGTCTCTCTTCCCTAATGCACGTTAAGGAGTCGCTTTGTGCTCTTCTGTATGTTAAGAAATCCAGTCTGCATTGGTCCACTTCACATGAGTGAGATCTGAACCATTTGCTTTCAAATTGCAGTTGAGGAAAAGGGTGTAAATAACCCAGAAAGTCAGGAGAAAGAGGAGGGGTAGATCCTGTCGTATTTTGCCTTTTTTTTTTTTTTTCTCTTTTGCTCAGGCAAAAGTGAAAATAAGGAATGTATGCAAACGGGTCCGATGCCCTGCAAGCTCTTTAAGAATCTTAGGTGTTGGCAGTGGTTTTCACCCTTCACGTGGGCTGAGAGAATGTGCCTTGTGTGTTGTCAGCCCCCTGCGGGTGCTCAGGTGGGCTTTCTGCTCTCTGTTAGCCAAGGACATGGACAGTTAGCTGGGCATGCGTTACCAAGAGGTGACTGGATTGCCATCTGCTATAACAATTTTACAATGTTAATATACTGTTCCCAGTAACTGGATTGAGGTCAAGTCTCTAGTGATGATTTTGTCACTCCTGACCTTGGCTAAATTTTAATTGCTGGCCTTAGAGGAGAAAGCGACTTTAATCCATTTTTATCCAAATCGCTGCCCTGAGCTCCCTTCTTGTTACTCTGTCATTTATTTTTGTTTAGTAGATTTTACTTAATTTATATGATGCAACTCAACATTAGGTTTTTTTTATGTTACATAAAGCAAATTGGAAATAATTTACATACAACAAAATGGATGATCTTTAGTGTTAGCTTATATTAAGTCTTCTGAGAGTGTTTGCATATCTGTGATTATATCACATAGTCATATAGCCATTAGCATTTAAACCTTAAGCAGAATAAAAGTAATTTAAAGGTATTTTTAAAATTTTATTAAAAAGTTTAATTTAGTCAAATCTTAAGCATAAGATGAGTCAGATTCCAAAAGTTGCTTAGCGGTTTGTAATTTAGGACTTATAATGCATTTTTCTATGAAAGATTGTTTTATAGATTATGGTGAGATCTGTAGAGAAGCCCACGAAATTCTCCTCAGCCTATAAGATTACTAATGTTTTCTATAAACTTTAAAAAGGAGACGAAAATACAAAACAAGTTTGAATGCAGATTATTTTGAAATTACATTTTATATTATGTTAAATGCTGTTTTCCCAGCTCTTCTACATCCTCACTCTCAATACTCTTCCCCCCACAGCCGTTCACACGGCTCCTCCTGTTTTCCTTTCTTTTTGCCATTGTTCTTCTTGTCTCATTTGGAGAAAGACTCAGTCCCGACTGAGGTGTTGAATGTGCCCACTGAGGTGGTGTGGAGAGGAGTAGGGACAAAAAGAGGAAAGGAAAGGGGAAGCCAGAAAAGAAAAAACAGGACTGACTCTTCATTCCATGTTCCGTAACTTACTTTTTTCACTTTACAACATCATGTCGACATCTGTCTAGATCAGCTCCTGAAGATCGCCCTCATTCTTGCTAATAGATATGTGGGATTTCACCTCATGAATGTCCAGTGACTTGCAGATCAGTCTCTCTTGGCTCCGTTTGTGTGTACTGTGTCAGACAGTGTGATGATTCACACTCCTGGTGTACTGATGTGACTGGTCTGTAGGACACATCCTAAATGTTCACTTGCTGCATCAAAAGTGATGTTTATTTTTATTATTTTGAGACAGAGTCTCCCTCTGTCACTTGGGTTGAGCTCTGTGGCATCAGCCGAGCTCACAGCAGCCTCAAACTCCTGGCCATGAGCAGTCCTCTTGCCTCAGCTTCCCCAGGATCTGGCACTATAAACACCCACCATAACGCTCAGACAGTTTTTTCTACTTTTAGTAGAGACAGGATCTTGCTTTTGTTCCGGATCGTCTTGAACTGCTGAGCTCAAACAATCTACTTGCCTTGTTTCCCAGAGTGCTAGGATTACAGGCGTGAGCCACTGTGCCCAACTGTGATGTTCATTTTAAATTTAGATAACAGAAGAATAGAAGGGGGGGGCTCTAGGAAGAGGTCTGTTAAAGGATGCAAAATTGCAGCTAGATAGGAAGAATGTTCTAGTGTTCTATAGCGCTGTAGGATGACTAGAGATGATAATATATAGTTTTAAGTGGTTAGAAGGAAGATATTGAATGTTCCCAATCCTAAGAAATGATAAATATTTGAGGTGATGGATTACCCTGATCTGATTGCTGTACATTATATGTATTGCAACATCACTATGTACCTTTAAATATGTATAAGTATTATTTGTCAAAAAATGTAAACCAAAAACAAAAAATAATTTGGATAACTCACCAAATTGTACTCCCACCCACCAAGATGCCACTCATTCCTCAAGAAAATCTAAGAACGGGTGACACTGATTTTTATTGTATTTGATCTGAATTTATTTCAAAATATATAAGGTACTTCACCTCTTCCTTGATCAAAGCCCGCGTTATAGAATGAGATTGGTTGGTATTGATTTTGTTGTCCATAAATAGTTTTCTGTGGTGGTGGGAATGACATTTTTGTGAGTAACTTGGGAAAGAGACAGAAGAATAAGAATGGTGGAGAGACTTTAATAGGTGTGATCAGGGGAGGGGGGGTATGAAATCCCATTGAGGAGGAGAAAGATGGTAAGAGGGAAAGTTCAGCTCCCCTAGTTTCTGTACTTTGTTGATTAAAAAAAAAAAAAAAGGTCGGTTGAAAGAAAAGTAGAAAGCATCCGGTAGTCTGTGAGCCTGGCATGTTTACAAGTCAAGGGTTTGGAACTTCAAGCTTGCCGGTAAATCACACAGCAGCTACGTTGGTTTTCACTTTGCGAGTGATTTTTTTTTTTTTTTTAATTTTTTCCTCAAGCTTTGGCAGAAAAATTGGTAAACTGTAAGGCTTCCTCTCAGCAGTACCTTCTACTGCTGTTTTCAAGCTGCCTTTTCTTCTTCAAGGCCTACAGTTGCTCCTTTGTGGGTTTTTGTCAATCACTGTGACAGCCTAATACAGGAGCCCTACAGTGTGGGGACCTGGGTGAGGGATGGTGCAGTCACACACCCACCACCTGCCCGGGCCTGCCTCTGTCATTCCCTCCTCTCCAGATGGTACGGATGCGGTTAGCTGGCTTTCCATCTCTGTCACTGAGGCTTGTTCCTGAAGGGCCGTCAGGGTCCTCAGCTGCCGTATGTCACGTAGAACTTTGCTAAACCAGGCTCCTGGGGTAGGCCCTAGGGAATCTATCAGAGCTGGTTCTCTAGCCAGGAGAGGAAATGAGTATCTGAAGTTTATCCAACGTTCTTTTCACTTCTGTTGTTTGTTATTTATCGTCTATGATGAGGTTTACAGAATTACTTCACCTGATAAGTGAACAAATGTTTTCTTCTTTGCTTATTGATGTGGATAGTAATCCTTTAGCCACTTAATCATTTTTTCCATGCTGTAGTTTTCAATTAAAGTATCTTTGGTGGCAACACCTTTGTATAAGATTTTAAGCTCTGTGTGTATATATGTGTGAAAATACTGAGGTACCTGCCTTACCTAATCAGGTCCTCTTTGTCTTTGCTGTCAGTTCTGCAAGGTTGATTTCTTTGCCACAGCCCCCCCTTTTTTTTTTCTTTTTGATACAGAGCCTTAGCTGTCCCTGGGTAGAGTGCTGTGGTGTCACAGCTCATAGCAACCTCAGACTCTTGGGTTTAAGCGATTCTCTTGCCTCAGCCTCCCAAGTAGCTGGGACTATAGGCACCCACCACAACACCTGGCCATTTTTTTGTTATAGTTCTCATTGTTTAGCTGGCCTGGCCAGGTTTGAACCTGCCAGCCTCAGTGTGGCCAGCGCCCTACCCGCTGAGCTATGGGTGCCGCCTACCGCCCCTTGTCTTGACACTGGGGAAGTGTTTATCAAGACCCAAGAATTTTTAATTTAACCTTTTAAATGTAAGTCCTTTTAATATAATTCTGAAGGGCTCTTTTAATTGAGAGTCTAGAAATAAATAAAAAGAAAATAAGAAGGTGAAAGAAGAAGAAAAAATTAAAAGCAGAGGGAGGCAGAGGAGGAGGAGGGAGAGACCCACCCCTGCTGTTTCTCGTGTAGAAGCTGCACATAGACTCCGCAAGGGGACAGCTGGACGGTGGGGCTCATGGTGGGGCTAGGGGAGCAGACAAGTCCTTTATTTTGTTTTGTGAGCGTGGAGGCATATTCTCGAAGTACCAGCTGGTTTGGCTTCTTCTGAGGCCTTTCACTTTGGCTTGCAGATTGCCACTTCTCCCTGTGTCCTCACATGCTTGTCCCTCTGTTTATACTTGTTTCCGGTATCTCTGTGTGTCCACATTTTCTCTTCTTATAAGGATCCCAGTCAGACTGGATCAGGGCCCACCCTAACTGCCTCATTTTAACCTAATCACCTCTGCAAAGGCTCTGTCTCCAATTATAGTCACATTCTGAGATACTGAAGGTTAGGGATTTGGGGTGAGGTGCAGAATTCAGCCTAAAACCCTAGCATTATTCATTCCCAAGAATTGAATACCAGTCCCAGGGTTTGCTCTTATTTCCATGAATTTGGACCCAGTGGAAATCAACTATCTGACTAGGAAAAATAATTTCTTATTCTCAGGGCTTTCACTTACACTCAGGAACTCCAAAGTACCCAACAACCAGTGCCAGCATGCTCAGGCTTCTCTGAGTAGCTGGAGTAAACCTGGAGACTCTGCTTATCGCCAGGCTGGTGGGACCAGTAGGCCACCAGAGGATGCCTTCTCCCAGAAGCCAGTGTTCCCAGGAACACTGATGGGGGAATGTGATCATTTTGTATGGCTTGTTAAGGCAAATTTTGGGGTATAGCCTTAAAATCAAATCCTTAAACTCTCAAATACCACTATCATAAAATAATGCATAAAATAGAGGTCTGCCTAAAACATTTTCAGATTCTTAAGCCCCGTCTACAGCTGACCAGGTGGTCCAGTACCAACAAACTTGTATACCCATATGCAGTGGCATTTCTGAGAGCCCCAGAGCCATGAGGGGTGATACTGAGCAGGCCTGTAGTATGAAGTTAGATGACTGTATATTTGGCCAGGTGATCTCTGACATATGACACCACTTGCATTGTACATGTCAGCTCCTCCTCTGCCTCCCATCCTTACCTGGGGCAAGGATACCAATTCTCCTTTGCCCCAAATTCCACACTCATGCATCAACCCGGTCCATTCACACAATCTTCCCTGCTCTTGAGGCCCCAGGCTAGACCAGGACCAGAAGGCACAGACCTTTTCTCTTCCATCATCAGACATTGCAGAGCAAAACTCCTAATTTCAAATCAGGATTAATAATCCTGCATTATTGCCACCTTCCATTAAACTTGAACCCACACCAAGAATAGCCCAGGATCTCCATGCCTGTGGCTTGTCCATATGCTATAGTTATCCCTACACAGAAATGGCACTGTCCTTGTGGTAGTAACACCTCTGAATAGAGCCCCCATTCCCCACGTCCGCAACACTCTGTCCGTCTTGTCCAACAAAGAAATGTGGTGTTCTGTCCCCGTGTCCTACCCAGCTACCCAAATGCTGGCTTTGGCTACTTCCCTCTTTTTTTGTTTGAAAAGGCATTGTTCAAGGTCCCTCCAAATTTGCATTTGTTTATCTACTAGGAAGTACCTAGGCAAACAGAGGTCTGAGGTCTGGTAAAAAGTGCACTGACCAACATGAGTTCTAGGGAAATCACCTAAGCCTCGACACTGTTCTCAAATTCTCTCCCATATACCTTACTGACCTCTGAGCCTCTTTCAAAATAGGATAGAAACTCTGTATCTACAGAACCCCAGGGACTGTACCAAACTGGTCAACAAGGAACTTGGCTTATTGTACTGATACACACATGTGGCGAATGTCCAATCTATGAAAATTAGGTCAACTCTAGGAGGTGGTCAGTGTAGGAAGGTGGTCAACTATGGAGGTCTACTGTAATTTAGAGTCTTCAAACCTTTAATTTAAAGCAGTATATAGAATATCCTTCCTACACCCCTTTCTTCCATTTGTCTTTCATCAAATTCTGCTCATTCTGATTCTCTTAAGTACCTCCTTCAACACTCCTGCTTACAAGGACCGGGTACAGGGAGGTGCTGGATTCTCCGTGACAGCATGACTTATTCTAGCACTTAGTCTGCTGGGTGGGTTTAGACCAGGAGCAGAGCCACTCAGATCTGCCTCACCCCTTTAAATAATTGCCTAGTGAAAGTTTTTATCTACCCTGGAAGGCCCACAACCCTGTGCCTCCCTTGGTAGTGGTAACCAAGGAAAACAGAAGTACCCATCTATACCTCTCACCTAGTCCACAGATGCTCACCGTCGGTAGAGGCTTCCTTTTCCTGAACTCGGATGCTTCATGTGCTGCTTCCAGGATCTGTCTTCCGAATCCCTTTGTTTTTCTGTCTGGCCTGTCCTCCTTGGAGATCTTTCATTCTAGCTTGTGTACTTTCTCTCTGCTCACTATCTACATCGCTGCCCATCCCTACCTGAGACAAAGTTACCGATTTCCCTTCACCCCCAAATTCCACAGCTGTGGACCCAACCCCATGCATTCCAAACCTACCTTGCTTGGCCCTGGAGACACCAGACCAGGCTAGGACACAAGAAATACTTTTTCTCTATTGCCTTTGCCTGGTTCCCAGTGGAAACAGCAGCCCAGTGGAGCAAGATGGAAGCCAAGCTCCTCTCCTGGAGCTAGGTCACCTGCACAGGAGAACGTTACGTTTTTGTATTCAGCAGTACACATGAGCAATGTATATGCTCTGAGAAATTCTCTTTAGTCTTCCTTTTGTGAAAGCATTTCCAGAATAAAAACATTTCCCATTGTAGTTCACTTTCTTTTTTTTTTTTTTTTTCTTTTGAACTCTCACAAGTCACCACTGAGCACTTTGACTTTCCTGACAGAAAATCTTCAGTTTCTTATTACAACAAATTGTACCCCAAGCAGCAGGGTATAAAATCTAGGGAATCTTCTGGGACGCATTGAATTTCTCCTGCTGAATCAATCTCTTGCATGGCTGCCCCTGCAGCTACAAAGCTGCTATCTCTTCTCCTTTCCTCATTCTTTGAAAGAGAAAGGAGGGGAAAATAATCCCATTTTCCCCATAGGGAGCCACCAGAAAATCCGGCAGGCCCAAGAAATGGGAAATGAAGGATTGAACTTTGAAAGACTCAAAAAGAATTAAAAATCCATTTTAATTTTACGTAAAGTACACACTTTGTGATTTTTTAAAAAATCTGATCAGCCTGCTTAGATGCTATTTATTAGTGTATTTTGAGTGAAGTTCATACTGAGTTTTCAGAAATTCCCTAGTAATAAATGAATGGACCTCCAATTAAATTGCACAAATAAAACTGATTTGTCAAACCTCACAAACGTGATCGTTTATAGAGAATGGTGACAGCATTTGTAATGATCAGTAAGAGGTCCTTGAAAGAAATGAAAAATGGGGTGTAAATGACCCTCAAAATTATAGTTTCCAGTTTGTGAGATTGCCAAATTATTTTAAGCAAGGAAAATATCCTCTGGACTAGTTAATATAAAGCTCTTGAGCTGGTGAGAGACACTGAATGGAAAAACGTATAATATTCTTATTGTTAGATGTATTCAAGGGAAGGGGCCTGGCCAGCTGCTAGGAAACTGGAGTAGCAAGAGTGTAGTTGGCCGCAGCTCCCTAACAGGGAGAGGGTAGAGGCTCTCGAGCAGTGAGGGGGAGCAGTGCCCTGCTCTGCAAAGAATAAAATAGGTGATGGAAATTGCTCTTGCTCACAAAGGACACCAGTCATACTAACTCTGCCCTTAAGTATTAAAGAAGAACAAATCGGCCCTCACTTGTAATGGGAGATACCACCATAATGTCCTCCCAACGAAGATAAATCAGGTCCAACAATCATAAAGGCATCTGTCAGCGCCATCTTTCCAGAAGAATAGGTGAAAGGACTTTAAGAACTCTACTGTACCTTTCAACTCTCTTAAACTGAAAAGTAATTGCTGCTATTTATTAAGGTCCAACTGTGGACCAAGCAACTTGCTTGTCCTTCTAATCTTCACAGGTGGTGGGGAAGAAGTCAGTCTGTCTTGTCTCCTATTGTCAGAGGCTGAGGTTGAGAGTTAGGTGACTTACCAAGGTTCAAACTCAGCCCTTGGCTTAATTCATTTATTTTGGTTATAATTTTTACAAAAATACTTTACTAGTCAGCCTGAACCCAGATGTGCTTGGTTATAAAGGTTATAAAGTCTGCACTGCAGAGGCTGTAGTGGCCTGGACACAATATACCCTGCCTCCCTACCGTGAACCTGTCAAGATTGTTTTCATTACAACAGACAGAAACCCAACTCAGAGGGGCTGCCTACAAGTGAATTGCTGCCCACACAGTTGCACAGCCAGGCACGGAGCTGGGCAATAGAACTCAGGGATGCAATCTGGGCCATCAGGTTTATATCTATATCTGTCTATCTATCTCTCTCTCTCTCTCTCTTTCTCTCTTTCGCTCTTTCTCTCTCTCTCTCTCTCTCTTCCTTCCTTGGATCTGTTTCTGCTCTGCTCATTTCTCTGTGTTATCTCCATTTTTCCCCATACAGGTGGTCTTTCTCCCGGTGTGGTAGGGCACAGCAGTCCCCACCCACCCCCACTCACATTCTTTTCATTCTGTAACAAGCCAAAAAAATACAAATTTAAAAAATATTATTTTGGTTGGTTATCTTTGGCCTCTTTGCCCTTCCCTACCCAGTCCAAGGGAGGTGAGGTGCTGGCAGCCCCATCAGCCACGTGGGTTTAGAATTGAGACAATAGTTCAATTGGGAGGGTAGGTGGATATTGGACAAACCAGAAGAACAGATGTCCACTGTACTCTTCTCCTCGAAGAAATGGTCTAGTTTAAATTTCAGATAGAAAAGGTTTGAAGGTGGCAAAGAGTATTCAAAGGATGACAAATAAAAAGATTATGACGTGAGAAAGCAGCAGCCACTCTGTGTCAGAATGATGATGTGTTAGCAACAAAGTCTGCTGGAGTAGGCTCCCAGAATTTCAGAGGGAGCAGCAGGACCCACTAGGACGGGAGCACAACCCACCTGCTTGGGGGGAGGTCAGTCAGCTGTTCAGAGGAAAAGTGGATCAGGAGGTAGGTGTGAGGCCTCACCCGAGGCAGGGAAGTTGTGTAGGCAACTTCTGATGGCAGTGTGTGGCACACTCTGTGAAGCTTCTTCAGTCCTGAGGTGTGTGCACTATTTCTGGCTGTAGGCATTAGGGAACATAGCCAGAAGACAGCGTTCACTTTGGAAATGCTACAGAAAGTTTATCTTGATTTCAGCAAGGCATTCGATAGTGGCCCTGGTCTGTTTTCTATAGATGGAAAAATATGAGCTAGTGAGATTAATTTATACCTTCTAAACAGCTATTTCTGAACTGTAGTTATCAACAGATGATAGACCCCTTTGGGGATGTAGATAATGATATGCTTCAAAGCTCCATTTTTGTTCTATTGGTTGTTCTGAGTCACCATTTTTATCAAAGACTTAATGAGATGAATATGTGGAAGGTATATCAAGCTTGCAAGGGATTCAAAGCAGAAAAGAATAATACTTTGGGGAACTGAACCAAACTTTAAAATTACTCCCTAATCAGAAACATTTGGTCAATACTAGCAAGATGAACAAGGATATATGGAAAACTCTGCATTTAGAAATAGAAATTTAATAATAGCCTGGAGAAAATGTCTTCGTATTTTTTAGTGGATGATTTTTGGTTGCCCTGTTAACACTAATTTCTCCATTGTCTTTTGTAATACAGATAGAACCTCAAATGCCCTAACCCAGGTGTCCTCAAACTTTTTAAATAGGGGGCCAATTCACTGTCCCTCAGACCATTGGAGGGCCAGACTATAGTTAAAAAAAAAAAAAAAAAACTGAACAAATTCCTATGCACACAGCGCATATCTTATTTTGAAGTGAGAAAACAAAACAGGAACAAATACAATCACACCGCCTCATGTGGCCCACAGGCTGCAATTTGAGGACCCCTGCCCCAACCATATGGTTTGCATGTCATTGACACAGGCAGTCTGTGATTGGCTTAAGCTAGAAAATTACCTTTCCCTGGTCACATGACTTAGACCAGTTAGTATCAGAGTTGGTCCATTCTTGGGCTTTTTGTTTTGATGTATTAAGAAAGTAGACTTTTCCTTTCCCGTTAGTCATGATTGAGGAAACGTGTGGCCCAGGGGCTACAGGCTGTCAGGTTTCTTAGGACCACCAAAAGAGAGAATGGAGAACAAAGACAAGGGTGCAGCCTCGAGAAATGGAGAGAGAAAAACCAGACTCTGCTCACATTGCTCAAGCGTTACCTGAAACCAGATGTACGTCTGTACTCTTGAGTTACATAAGCACTTAGGCTAATACCTTTACATTTTTTGTCAATTTGAATTGGATTTCTTGGTTCAGTTCATACCACGTAAAGAATCGTGGTACATGTGAGGAGGATATAAGGAGACCATGCCCTGCGGGATAGCCTGCGTTATTAAGATGGCATCAACATCGTGGGGTCGAATACACGAGTTCATCGCTCTGTGCCTGGAGTGTTTCTGGGTGAGGTGACGAGGGTGTGAATTTTGGAGTATTTTATAGATGAGTGGCTGATGAGAACTAGATTAAAAGACCTGGAAGGAGAGAGAGACCCACTGTGTATTTTCAGACATTTAAAGGACCCTCTTGTAGGAAGGGAGTAAAATCTTTCTCATGGCTAGAGGAGTAGGAACTTGGAATTAAAGACACATTCCATGCCAGGATATAGGAAGAATTAGTTTAGAACAATTTAAATGCCCAATAATAGAACATTCAGAGAGTATTGAATTCCCCGACTTTGGAAGTGTTTGCACAATAACTAGGTGACCGTCTGTTGGAACTTTATCAAAGTAATTCCTTTACTAGGTGATAATGTTGTCTGAATGAGCTTCAATGTTTTTTCCAGCTTTGAGATTCTGAATTGTAAAACTGCCCAAAATGTCTTTAGTCTCAGCCACAAATGAAGTATTAAAACAAACCAACTCTGCTTAAATCCTGAATTGCCTCTGATTGTGAAGTTAAAAATAATGCATTTTCTTTCCTTTCTTTGCCTGATTCTAAGAAAACATCCTAAGCGTTCTGAGTATAGTTTTAGTCATTTGTAATTTTTTTATAACTTAATATGTGGTAGAATAAGATAACACAGGTGATATCCTTTTTTACATGTATGTGCATATATACCAATAGAAACACATATACACTCATATAGACATTCATATATGCCTGGACCTTATTTATAATTAGCACCAGAGTGGTTTAAGTTGAAATAGCTGCTGACTTCCAAAACGCTACGACCCCAAGCCGCAGTAGCTGTGCTGCGAAGAGCCGCCTTTTAAAACCTGGTTTATGCTCTGTCAGTTTGCCGAATTCCCCACCACTTCCCCACCAGGCTGACCTTACTCATCCAAATCCTGTCTACCCAGTGGGCCTGTAAGTGTGAGATGCCTGCCCTAAAAATTGCTTTCTTCCCACCAACAGCCTGCCAGCATTTCTCCCAGCAGCCACTGGGAGTGGGATGGCGACGGTCTGTATCAGGCTGCCTTAGACCCGAGGATGTGAAGGAAGTTGCAAAAGAAAGCAAATGCTTCCTTTGCACTCAGGAGTTTCCTGTGAAAATATGTTTTTATTTTTAGAATTAATAAATAGTATGGAACTATCACTATTGGCACTATTGGAAATGGATTATAGAGTTATACAAATATGACATCTGCATAAAAGTTAAGTATTTCTCACTAGGTTCCCTACTAGCAGTTTCTAATTAATATTACCAAGGTCTGCTGTTCCCCAAGGCTAATAGTCTGACCCCATTCCTCCTGAGCAGTAGTGTCCTTTGTTCTGTGGGGATAATTGTTCCACTGACTTGAAATGAAAAGAGGATCCTGGTCAAATGAGTTTGGGAAAAGCCAGGTTAAATAAAATGGCTTCAGGTCAATTTGCTGAAAATCAATTACGGAAGGCCAATTCATCAAAAGCTAGTTCCCCATCCACCAATTCCACAAAGAACCTATTCCAACTAGGCCACATTTAATGATGATGACTTAGCAGCTTTGTCAGAAACGTTTGATATGGGTTGCAGATAATGAAGGATGCTTTTCTGAATATAGTCATGTGTTTTTAATGCTGTGGATATAGTCTGAGAAATGCATCGTTAGATTCAGTCTTTGTTAGACTGTTGCATAGTGTTATTTGTGTAAAGCTAAGTGCCATGGTCCACTACATACCTAGGCACAGCCTGTTGCTCTTGGGCTAAAACCTGTGCAGCGTGTCAACGAACACAGTGGGCAGTTGCCACATGATGCAAGTATTTCTGTATTTAAACAGATCTAAGCATAGAAAAGGTACAATAAAAATATAATATAAACAAGAAATGGTATACCTGGGGCCAGGTGCAGTGGCTCACATCTGTAATCCTAGGACTCTGGGAGGCCGAGGCAGGTGGATTGCCTGAGCTCACAGGTTCAAGACCAGCCTGAGCAAGTGCGAGAACCCATCTTTATAAAATAGCCGGGTGTTGTGGCGGATGCCTGAGGTCCCAACTATTTGGGAGGGTGAGACAAGAGAATTGGTTGAGCCCAAGGGTTTGAGGTTGCTGTGAGCTATGACACCATGGCACTCTACTCAGGGCGACAAAGTGAGACTCCATCTCAGAAAAAAAGCAAAAGAAAAAAAAAAGAAATGGTACACCTGCATAGGGCAGCTCCATTATAATCTTACGTGACCATCAGTCTGCGTGCGGTCGGTTGTTGACAGAAATGTCTTCGGGTGGCGCGTACTGTATTAACTAATACTGAGATGCTTTCTTACTAAGACAATTGTGGAAAAAAAAGGACATCCTATCCTAAAATGCTGAAAAGCTGGCAAAACAGATTTCAGCATTGTTTGAAAAATTCCTATGTGAAGTACAATTTTTCTATCCAAAGGTTTATCATTTCATATGTGATTGTTTCAACTGTGTTTTATTTCTTTTATATGCTTTTGGAATGTTATTATCTTTTTTTAAAGAGTTTTTAATGTTCTTTCATCAATTCTTAAGTAGCTTAGTAGCATTAATTTTGTATTTATTAGAGTTTAAATTAGATTTAAATCAATGTAAAACTGATATCTTTGTAGTGTTTTTGAATTTGAACTTATGTTTAATTTAAATGTTTAATTGCTTGGAATGCAAAATTAATGCTGAAAGTCTGTTGGAGGAATTGAGGGGGAAAAAAAAACTTAAAATGGTGGAAACTTTAAGCAAAGTGAAAAATGATATCCAGAAATGTCCAAAAGAAACCAGAGGCATTCTAAACAATCTCACTGGTGGAAATGTATCCATTTATTCTCTACTAACTTTTTGGATGTTTAATATTCTTTTGCCACTTGCACATTCCTGTCAAAGCTTTTTTTTTTTTTTAGACTTTTTTTGTTGCCCACAGTACAGTGCTATGCCATCATAGCTCCCAGCACCTCAAACTATTGGGCTCAAGCAATCCTCTAGCCTCAGTCTCCCACTTAGCTGGGACTACAGGCATCTGCCACAATGCTGGGCTGTTTTTAGAGACAGGGTCTTGCTCTTGCACACTCTGGTCTCCAACTCTTGAGCTCTAGCAATCCATCTGCCTTAGCTTCCCAAAGTGCTAGGATTATAGGCATGAGCCACCACGTCCAGCCTCTTGTCAAAACTTTGAAAACATTCCCACAACAAGTATTAAATCTTGGGGGGAAAAGACAGTTGGTAAATTTACAAAAATCAGCAAATTAATAATTCATCAAATTGATCTTTTAGTGAATTGACCTATATTTAAATGAAGCTGAAGTGATTTATTTCCTTTAGAACGTCTTAGAGCTTTTAATAAATTAAAATATACTTTGAATCTCTAGAAAGAGACATTAAGACTAATACACCATTTTCCAAGCTCAAGTAACTGTAAAACCGGCCATGTGCTGTGGCTCATCTAGCACTCTGGAAGGCCAAGGTAGGTGGATAGCTTGAGCTTATGAGTTTGAGACCAGCCTGAGCAAAAGCGAGACCCCATCTCTACTAAAAACAGAAAAACTGAGGGAAGAGGATCGCTTGACCCTGAGAGTTGGAGGTTGCTGTGAGCTATGACGCCATGGTACTCTACCCAGGATAACAGCTTGAGACTCTGTCTCAAAAAAAAAAAAAAGGAAAGAAAAGAAAACATAGCCACTCAGGTGTTAAGGGCTGGGCTCCTTGTTGTGCTTCTGGGTTCTGTATTTTAAAGTCTCATTAGTGGAAAAAATTGATTTTTAACTTGCTTCTCATTTTGAAATAAGCAATAGGTTCCCGCCTTCCCCCACTCCCACCTCCACTTTCGGGCTGCTGCTTAGCAACGTGTATTCTAAACCATTTATAGTTTCAGTACTAATGATGGTTACTTTTGTGCCTCTCTATACTATTTTTAGACTTAAGTTTCTTGTAACCAAATCTATTCCTGGCTATGAAAAATAAAGATCTAGCCTATACTGTCCTCTTTTCTCTGTCCTTTGCCTCTTTTTTCCACTGAAATAATAATGCTTTTATTGACTACTCGTTAAACTTCAAATGATGTATTGAAATTTCTATTTCTTGTTCCATTACTTTTAGGCCCCATCTCATTTCTCACAACATTAAAGGGAGATGTAATACTCCTGTTCTTGTTACAGAAGTAGAATATAAAATTCTCAATTCAAAAATAATTTTCAATGACAAATTTAAAAGCCCATTACACTGTCTGCTGAGTTCTGCTGTTTCTGAGGCTGGCTGGATTTTTGGATCCTTTATTATCACCCATTTTATCTTTCTGTAAGCTTTCAGGCTCTGTCCTTCCCTTTAATGTTCTGAAAGTTCCCATTAATATATCCAGGTATAGGCATTTTTTCCATTAATGGTAGACCCTCTCATTTTAAAGACTCTTGTCTACCTTTAGCTCTGGGAAAAATTTTCTGTTTTGTTTTTTAATTTCATTTCCTCTATTTTCTACATATTTTAATTCTGAAATTGCTGGTGACGTGTTTAACCTTCTGTATTTCTAATGTTTCGGCTTTTTGCTTTATGTTTGGGGATTATCCTTGACTTTAATCTTCTAGACCTTTAATTGAATTTTTCTGTTTTAACAAACTTTTTTAAATTTACAAGAACTCTTTCTTGGTTTTGGATAGTTCCTGTTTCATAGCTCCCCGTTCTTATTTTTTCAATGTAACATCTTGAATCTTTCTAAGGATAATTGATCATTTTTAAAATTCTCTTCTGTTTTTTGAATGATCCCAGTTTTCCTCAAGTTAATTTTTTTCTCCTTGTTTATTCTGATCTTTTTCTTGCTTTAAGCTTTTCTTAGACTTCAGGTGCTTCTTGGTTTTCCATTCATAATTTTTAAACAACTTTATTGAAATGTCATTCGTATACCACTTAATTCACCCATTGAAAATGTCCAGGCTGGGGGTGGTGCCTATAACCTCATGCCTGTGCTCTCACCAGTTAGGAAGCCAAGGCAAGAGGATGGCTTGGGGCCAGGAGTTTGAGACCCTCCTGGGCAACATAGCAAGACTCTGTCTCTACAAAGAAAGGTATTAGCCAGTCACGATGGCATGTGCCTTTAGTCTCAGCTACTTGGGAGGCTGAGGCGGGAGGGTTGCCTGAGCCCAGGCATTTGAGGTTACATTGAGCTATGATCATTCCACTATACTCCAGCCTAGGTGACAGAATGATATCCTGTCTAAAAAAAAAGTAGTTCCACTTAAAGCTTAAAAGAAATTTTTTTTTTTTTTAAGAAAGAAAATGTAAGCCCAAGAGTTAGAGGTTGCTGTGAGCCGTGTGACACCATGGCACTCTACCCGAGGGCGGTACAGTGAGACTCTGACTCTACAAAAAAAGAAAAGAAAAAAGTCAAAGAAAGAAAATGTACAGTTCAGTGGCAGCTATGTATCCATTGGCACTATCACTTTCAGATCCTTTTAGTTACCTTCACCTAGAAAGCTCCTTACTCCTTAGCTGTCACCTCCCCATTCTGTGGCCCACCCCTCTCAACCTAGGCAATCACTGTATACCCATATTTGAAACTGAGAGACTAGTGAGGCTGCCTTGCAGGGGTGGGGAACCTGCGACCTAAGGCCACAGGTGGCCCTCTAGATTCCCAACTATGGCTCCTACTCCTGGTCCAAACTTCACAGAACAAATCCCTTTATTGTTCCGTATTTTGTATTTTATATTGTATTTTGTAGTGTTTGGCATCAGAAAATCTGAACCTAGATCTACCTTTCTAGATACAGCAGAAGTTATTTGCCCCAATTTATTGAAAGGACTTGTTCTGTGAAATTTGGATTCATTCAGAAAACTGTATTCAAGGATCCAGAAGGCCATGTGTGGCCCTGAGGCCATAGGTTCCCCACCCCTGCAAGGGTTTAAAAATGCAAGTCAGTGAGAAAACAAGTTTGGCAGGAGGAGAAGGCAGAGCAAGAGGTTGAACTGAGCCCAGATCTCAGAAAGCCGGTGTGGGGATCAGCACCTTGTCCTGAGCGGGCTGGTGTTCCAGGTGAAGTGTTAAGCTGTTCCCTGCTGATGTGTTTCACTCCAGAATTCAGGATGGAGAAGACATCCCACCACTGGTGACAATGCAGTGCCTGGGTCATGTCTGTCTTATCACAGCTTTGTCTCCTGGACCTACTGTGTATGTATTGGGGAATAATCCAACATCATGCACTGTGTGCTTTACCGTCGGTAGTGAACATGTGTTTCCTTATCTCTTACTCATCTGAGATAGGCAGGTGTGGTGTACAAAAGTGAATCCACCACAGCACCATGATGCTTACACTGGAGGGCCTCCCACCTGCATGAGCCTTTTCAGAGCCCTGTTGCTAATTCTGTATTTGTCAACTTTACAGGTTTGTTATTAAAGAATACCTACAGAATTGTTTTTTGTAGTATTTGGCATCAGAAAATCTGCACCTAGATGTCCCTTTCTAGATACAGCAGAAGTTATTTGCCCCAATTTAGAGCTGTAAAAGCTACAGCTCAGAGGCTTGAGTGCCTCACCCAAGCCCACACATCCAGTAAGAGGCAGAACATTTCATACTTCAGTGATTCCTCCCACTACTTGTCCTCCTCATCCCCGCCCCCCAAAGTGAGAGCCCGGCTCCTGACGGATGCCTGCGCCCAAGTCGCCAAGGGGCACAGAGCAGGACCTGGGTTCTGCACACAGCAGCCGTATGATGACTGTGCATGGGAGGTGTCGGTGCCCCCCACAGGCTGCCTCTCTGTCCAGCATGAACCAAGCAAGGAAAACGCACATGTCCCCCTCTCCCCCCACCTACACATGTCAATTTTAGTTATGAAATACCCTTGAGAGCATTTTCTCTAAACAAGAGAAATACTGACTCTCCCTTTCCACTTCTGTTTCTGAATGAGATTTTTAGTCTCATTTTGTTTCATGGTCTTAAAATTTAGGATCTAAGGGAATTGAAAAGTCAGAGGTCATATTTTCAACTGCCAACTAATTTGGTGATGTTCCCAGGAGGGAAAATCAGTGTCTGCCCTGCAGAGGTGAATCACACGTTCCAATGGGTTGTGCCCCTGACTTACTTTCTTCTTCGAAAATTAACTTACCCTCCATGCTTTACAACTTTTCAGTGAAGTATATTTCATGCTTGCCTTTCCCCAGACATGAGTGCATGTGTTTTGAATAGAAATCTGAGCTGGTGGTGCCTGGAGATAGTCTCAGTCTATTGGAGGATTGAACTGAATTCCCTGGGGATCCGTGTCTCAGGGGCCGAGTTTTCAAAGGCCTGCCAGCCCCTAAGCTAATATGGACATTGACTTCCGCGACATTTTATCCTGAATTTATTGATCCAGTCGCTATTTAGAAGGGCTAAACTCTCATGTGTTAGCGTGGTCTGATCAAACACAAATGTTGCAGCGGCTTCTTTTCTCTGTGCTGCTGCTGTGTGCCCAGGCCCTCACCTCCACCCCACACGACCAAGAGGCCCCTAGACCTGGTGCTGACTGCTGCTTCCTGGAGCAGTAGAATACTCTCTTCCCAGGCGATTGGCAGCCCCAACCCCAACCCCAACCCCTCTGCCCAGCCCCACAGGCTTCCCTCTGAGGACTTTCCTACAATCTGAGAACAAAAAAGGTGGCTGGTTTGCACTCTAGGGGCCTTCTGGAACCCTGCTCTTTGCTCTGGCTGACATCTGTTCTGATTGGTCAGTAACTGTACCATAGTATAGGAAATTAAGTATTAAAATATTAAATCATTAAATTTTACTTTGTAAGTAATTTGAAAGGTCACATCTCCACCACCCTGATCACTTGGGCCTGATTGATGGCCTGCTTCCTTGGCAAATCAGAAGCGGAGTTGTCCATTAGAGTTTGAATTTCCAAAGCATCCTCAGGGCATGCGTGCCTTTTGGCTTTGTTTTGTCAAGGTTTGAACAACATTGGTGACATAAAGACGCAAAATGAGGCACTGGAGCCATCTCTGAGTCCAGGTCAGGACATTGTTGTGAGCACAGTACCAGTAGCTTGCCGTGAGGGAGTACTCTTTGAGTACTTCCTTATAAGAGTATGTACTAACCGAAGAATGTGCAGCACACCAAGGCCAGCATTCATCTGTCAGCAGCTGACAATGTTTAAGACAGCACGTGGACCAGAAGCACACAGCCCAGGGAGGTGCTCAGCAGCAGATGGACCATGTCAAGCCTGACTGACTCAGACATTCGCGCCCTCATTGGCCTTTGAGCCTGGAATTAACCCTCTCTCAGGATGCCCTGAAAGAAGAATGCTGCTCCCGGCCATCCCTGAATGCCGTTGCGTGTGCCTGGTCAATTCAGGGCTGCTCAGAGGATGGCGGAAAGCCCATGGCTATGGGAAGGGAGCGCCGGGGACTTGGGTTTCAGCCTGGTTTGAAATCAACTCCAGTTTCTCCCGCAGCTTGACTTAAGCCAGGCTGTCCTAGGCTGTCTCATGTCTTGGCTTCATTTATTTCATTCTCTTAAATCTGCTTCTGTTTATATCTAACCCAATCTGTCATTCTTCTCCTCTGGCCGCATAAGTATTTAAAACTAAACAAATTGGCTAAGCTTTGTTTTTGCCAAAGGGTATTTTTCTCAGTGGCTTTACAGACTGCTGTGATGGTCACACCCTCCAGAGTGGCAAATGTTTGGCAGAAGCTGGGGACTCTTGGTTCCGGTAAAAAGCACCCTTTGTTGCTTCTCCAAGAAGACTAGACCGATCCTCTGTCAGAGCAGACTGGACAAGACTAGCACAGCAAGTTTTAGCTGCCCTCTTAATTCCTGCCCATAGGCAGAGTAAATGTTAACAAGCCATGCAGGCAGAAAGGGAACAGGAAAAAGGAGAAAGACCATCCTGATCACGTGGAGAGAGGATGAGACACTTTGGCCTCCTAGGCAAACTCTGCAATGTTCAGGAAGACTTGCTTCAGGGTGCTGATATCTGTTTGCTCCCTCATGATGCCATTCAGTCTAGAGACCACTTAGACCCTGCCCCACTAGGTCATTTTTTTCCCTTTCCTCCCTCCCTTCCCTCCTTCTTCCCTTCCTTTCTTTCCTTTCTTTCCTTTATTTTTAATCACGAGCACATTAAAGCTTCTCTGAAGAACCCAGGCACATGGCCTACAGGCATGAAAAAATGCTCATCATCTTTAATCATCAGAGAACTGCAAATCAAAACTGCTTTGAGATATCATCTAACTCCAGGAAGAATAGCCCACATAACAAAATCCCAAAAGTGCAGACGTTGGCATGGATGTGGAGAAAAGGGAACACTTCTGCACTGCTGGTGGGAGTGCAAGCTAATACGTTCCTTTTGGAAAGAAGTTTGGAGAACACTTAGGAAACTAAAAGTAGACTTGCTGTTTGACCCTGCAATTCCTCTAAGGTATTACAACAAAGATATTTGCACCAGAATGTTGCCTAATTCATAATTGCCAAGTCATGGAAGAAGGCCAAGTGCCCTTTGACCCATGAATGGATTAGAAAACTGTGGTATATGTATATATACCATGGAATATTATGCAGCCTTAAAAAAGATGGAGACTCTATCTCTTTTATGTTTACATGGATGGAGCTGGAACATATTCTTCTTAGTAAAGGATCTCAAGAATGAAAGAAAAAGTATTCAGTGTACTCAGTACTATTATGAAACCAATATATAATCACCTACACTTTCATATGAAAGATAAAACACAACTATAGACCAGAATGAAGGAAGGAAGAGGAGGGTGAGGGGAGGGGAGGGGAGGGAGGAGGCTGGGTGGAAGGAGGGTAATCGGTGGGACCTCACCTATGGTGCATGTTGCAAGGGTAGATGTCAAATCTTTTAAGAGTAGAGTATAGGCTTGGCGCCTATGGCTCAAGCGGCTAAGGCGCCAGCCACATACACCTGAGCTGGCGGATTCGAATCCAGCCCAGGCCCGCCAAACAACAACGACAGCTGCAACCAAAAAATAGCTGGGCGCTGTGGTGGATGCCTGTAGTCCCAGCTATTTGGGAGGCAGAGGCAGGAGAATTGCTTAGGCCCAGGAGTTGGAGGTTGCTGTGAGCTGTGATGCCACAGAACTCTACCCAGGGCGACAGTTTGAGGCTCTGTCTCAAAAAAAAAAAAAAAAAAAAAAGAGTAGAGTATAAATGTCTTAACACAACAATTAAGTAAATGAGTTGAAGGCTATGTTAACCAATTTGATGTAAGCGTTCCAAATTGTATATAAAATCAGCACATTGTACCCCATAAATGCATTAATGTACACAGTTATGATTTAATAAAAAAATGTTAAGAGTAAAAAATAAAGATGGATCTATACTCTTCTTGAGGGCTTAGTGTTAAGGTACGAAGCTTGTGCAGAATTCTAGACCATGCCATCTGATACCAACCACGAGACGACCTACAGGGAAAAGGAAGCTTGTGGTGAAAGGAATTCACATTTGTTAATTTTTTTTCTGTGCTAGGCACTGGCTAAGAAGCTTTAGGCCAATTATCTCATTGGATCCCTAAAATATCCTTGCCAAGGAAGTATTATTATTCCCATCTTATGAGGAGAAAAGTGAAGTTCAGAGAAGTTAAGCACGTGCCCTGGGAACCAGGATTTGGGTTTTAGTCTGTCTCCTTCCCGGTCTCCTGAATTTTCTACCATTCTACCCTTCTTTTGGTAAAAGATGACAGATTTTTTTTTTCTTCTTATTTATTGTTGGGGATTCATTGAGGGTACAAGAAACCAGGTTACAGTGCTTGCATTTGCAAAGTAAAGACCCTCTTAGAATCATGTCTTGTCCCCCAAAGGTGTGTCACACACCAAGACCTCACCCCTCGCTCCTTCCCTCTCTCTGCTCTTCCTTTCCCCATCCCTCCCTCCTCCTTTCTCTCTCTGCTCTCCCCTTTCCCCACCCCCACCATGTCATTAATTGTCATTAATTGAAGATGACAGATTTTTAAAAAATAAAATGAACAGCTTCCTTTATTTGTGTCTGAACTCACCTCGTCATATAATTGAAAAGGCCCACGTTCTTTCTTATAATGTGGGATTTTTTTCCCCCAAGACACTCTCTACGTAAGCTCTTTATTTGATGGATGGCCAGGTCCGCTTGTATATTCATTCTACCCACTGACTGCTGCTCCCAGGGTGGAGCCCTGGGTTTAAATGATATTAGGGTCTCCCTTTTTATCTCCTGCTCCTGGGCTGAAATGACGATTGCTCAGCACATTGCTCTGATCTTCTGAACAGGAGGATTGCTCTGTTGGGGCCACTGAAAACTGTGAAATGAGCTTGGCTAGGATGTCTAATGCAATTTGGTGTCTAAATTTTCAGCTCACTAGCTTGCTAGTACAGTGTTCTTCAGCGGATGTTAAGATCCTGTATCAGAGAACAGACGTCCATTCTGCTAGAGCTGTGTGTGAGTCCTGGCGGTTAAAGGGCAGAAAGGATAGTGGGGGAGTGAGGCGCAGCCCATCCTCGTTCACAGTGGCACAGTGATGATTTCAGAGAGCGTAAGGAAGTCAGTGTTGAGTGCTTGCCTGCCCATCTAGACCGCTTTTACTCCCCAGTGTGCTGACAAGGGTCAGCCACTCCCCTAGGTCTGTCAGCACGTCCATCTACAGCTCACAGAAGCTCACGCCCAGCCTTCCCCGGGGTGTATAAGAGGTCAAAGAACTCCATTTAAATGCATTAGAATTGTGACCAAGGATGTCAGAGTCTCTGAAGAACATTCCTCTCGGAGGGAACTTAGCCAAGGTCAGACAGCTGAGAATAGGGGCAGAGACAGGCTGGACCCTGTCTAGTGCCTGCAGGTCTATTCTTGTTTTCCCAGAGTGTTCATACGTTTAGGTGAAGAGAGGGCTCGAAAGTGAAAAAGGGCTCTGTGGTCAAGTTAATTTGGGAAACAGTAGGTTTGATACAGTTACTTCAGGATCCTCCTTTACAGGATACTTTTTTCCTAAAATAAAATACATATCTTTTTTATACCTTAGTGTTTCTCAAAGTAAATTGATGTCAGAGGCAGGGCTGAGAGTGGAGTGAGGCAGCTGAGGCCTGTAGGGCCTGAGTTTCGCGCAGGTAGCCCTTAGCGTGAGTGCCTCCAGCCCCTTGCTTGTCCTGCCCTCTTGGCACCAGGCAGAAGATTCAGAAGGCCAGTGTGGTCTCCACCTGTGAAAGAGGAAGGAACTTGGCCAGCCTTTGTACATGCTTCTTAAAATAGGAAACCAAATAAAGTTGAATTTTAACACTGATCCCTTCATTATCTCTTAAAGTATCATTTAAGAGATTATTTGGAAAAAGATCGCTGTACTTTGTAGTAGAAAAAGCCAGTCTTAAGTGATCAGTTTAGCCTCATCAGTGATGTCATATGGCTGCCATGTCCCCTCTGATATAAGGAGAGAGGGTCCTTTAACTCTGTGGGTATTTATTTGTTTTTGAGACGGGGTCTTGCTCCATTGTCTAGGCTGGAGTCCTGCCCTCACTGCAGCCTGAAAATCTGGGGATCAAGCAATCCTTTCACCTCAGCCTCCAGGGTCGCTAAGACTACAGGCACACGTCGCCATGTCCATCTTTTCTTTTTAGTTTTTCGTAGAGATGAGGTATTGCTATTTTACCCAGGTTGGCTTTGAACTCCTGGCTTAATGGTGATCCTCCCCCATAGGCTTCCCAATGTGCTAGGGTTATAGATGTGAGCCAACACTGCTTGGCCTATGTGGCATAGTTTACAAAAATGCTGCTATTTACTCTTGAGAGAAACCCAGAGTGGGGTACATTGTATGAGATACTTGATTCTTCAAGACTATCAGGGAAACTGCCAAAGACCAGGGGAGCCTGGGAAGGCCTGACACTTGTCCCTGGAGCAGATTCCATAACAGAGAGAATACAGTGGGAGAACCACTGATGACATCCAAGTAAAATCAGGGGCTTAATTAACAGTAATATGCCAACTTCAGTTTTTTAGTTTTGACAAATAGTCTTTGGTAATGTAAGATGTTAACAACAGAGGAGACCGGGTAAGGAGTATATGGAAACATTTTGTACTATCTTTGTAAGTTTTCTATAAATCTAAAATTATTCCAAAAGAAAATGTGTATTTTAAAAAAGATTATTATGAATAAGCATTATAAAGGCAAGTTTTGTTTTTTTTTTTTTTTTTTTGTCACACTCTAGACAGTAATTAAAGGCAACAGATTTTGCCAAACCTCAGGGAATGGCTCATGGAAGCTTCAGTGTGAGGAGAAGGTAGTGTGACAGTTCTTGGACTGCTGATTCCTCCATTATAGAGAACTGTCACTCTATCTCCAAGAATCTGTCAAGAGCTTCCAGCTGACGCTTGGTAAAGTTGATACCTTCCAGTCACATTTTATTCAATTGAGGAAAATATGAAACTATAAGCTTATCAAAAAGAAAAGGCACATGAAACTTGACTATTCTTTATAGGATTTGAAATTATGTTATCCATTGTAAAGGTATAAAAGAAGGCTGGGCATGTTGGCTCACGCCTGTAATCCTAGCACTCTGGGAGGTTGAGGTGGGTGGACTGTTTGAGCACATGAGTTTGAGACTAGCCTGAGCAAAAGCGAGACCCCGTCTCTACCAAAAAATAGAAAAACCGAGGCAAGAGGCTTGCTTGAGCCCAGGAGTTAGAGGTTGCTGTGAGCTATGACACCATAGCACTCTACCTAGGGTGACAACTTGAGACTCTGGCTCAAGAAAAACAATAAAAATAAAGGTATAAAAGAGATCTAGATCATGAGAAATTGATGAAAGGCGACTTGTCGCTCTGACATTTATTAATAATACAGCTTCTAATGGTCAAAAATGACTCAATAAGCCTTTAGATTCTGAATGCAGAGAATGATTACATACAAACCGTATGATTTGGCTCTGAATGCCAAGATCCTGAAGAAGAAAATTGTAGGCTTTTACCATTTAGATAAAAACAAAACTATGTACCTGTAATCAGTTGTTTTCCCCCAACTTCTCTTTCCTTCAAACTGTTACTAAGTTAATGGGGAGCTTACAACTGATGATGTCTTAGAATCCCAGAAATAAGATAGGGATGGAATAGATTTTCCCAAACATAACTGACCACGGAACCCTGGAGTTCCATGGAACACATTTTAGGAAAGAGCGTTACATACTATTTACTGCCTATCCATTTGAGGTAGGATGAATTCTTGGCCTAAAGGCTTTCTGGATTGTAGCACTTAAGTTTGAGAAGTAGTGTGCTACATGTTTGTTTATTTACAGTTTCTGAACTAGAGGTGATCCCCATGTAAATGAGCCTTGAAGAGTGAGACCAAGTTTCTTGACTAATTTCTGAGCCAGCTATCAGGTTAGATGAGACAAATCCTTTTTGGAGTGAATGTGTTAAGACCTGCCTATTCATTAATATGTAAGCCTGAAAAGCATGGAGTTAGACAAAGTTGGAAAAGGCTTTCGCTCCTTCTAAGAAAGGCATTGAGCTTTAGGAAACTGACATTTCTCACTGAGAGAAGAAACAAACTTTACTCTCTTACCATGGCTTTAGGCAATTTGTGCAAGGCTTCCAGTTCAAAACTCCCAAATTGTGAGCCAAGATTCTCTTTTACACACACACACCTTAAATTCCTTCACCATCCAGAATCAGCACCACTTTATTGAGGGCCAGTTTGAAGGTCTTGGGCCACAATGCTTGCTTGGCGATGATTTCTAGTCTCTAGTAGTCAATGATGGGTTAAAGTGTCATTTCAGCAACTGCCATTACAAGGGCTTGACCGTTTATCACTGGAAAACATTGAAAACAACTTCAACCAAGTGAAAAAATACTCTGTGGGACTTGGTCCAAATATTGGCAGTCTCTGCGTGAGTGATGAAGGAAAGCAGTCTTCATGAGTTGTGCTTCAAGTTGATGCAAACTTCAAGTTACTAATGGCTCTTGTGGGACAAAGTTGTAAGGGCACTTAGCCCCTGTGGTGGCAGAATAACAAGTGAGAGAGAAAGCTACTCAGGCACATGCTTTGCCCCAAATAGCTATGGCTAAAGGGTCTGGGGGGACCCACAGCACTGGATGCCCTGGCCAAATTCTAGCTCCTTCCCACTGGTAAAGATGAGGAAAGGTTGCTTGTTATGTACATGTTATGACTATAACATTTCTATAAACAGAGCAGTATTTTAGCCAGTTCATCATTTGAGATCCTTTGTATACCTACACAATGAAGGCCAATCATTTATTAGTTTCAATAAGGGAGGATGATCATTACAGGAAAACAATAACTGAGGGTGGGACTTTGCTAAAATGTTGAAGAGTGTGTCATTCACACAGATGGATGGAACCAGACTGCAGAAGTTCAAGTGCTGTTTACTTGGGATTAGTTTAAGTTTGGTTAAGAGGCATGTGGAACTGGATGAGGTTGTTACTACTGTTTGTGGTTAGAGAGACCAGGCTAGGACTTGTGATCTAAAGAAGGGAGGCGGGGGCAAAGGTGTGTGCTTAGAGGACACTCACCAAGAATCTACATCTTGGCTCTGAATGCCAATTCTGAAACTCAGTTACCGGTATTGTGAGGATAAGGGGTGATGTTTGGAGAGAAGAAAGAAAGAAAGATCCATCTCCTTTGGTTTAGAGTTGAGCGGCACCTATTCAAAGGAGATTTTCATGAATCTTAATAGAGCTTTTGCCACTCCAGTGAATTATGAAGCTTATCAGTGATTGGGTGTTGCAGCGAAATTCTATTCTCTCTAAGCTTTCTACTTTTCATGGTAGTCAGGGCAATATTTGTTGATGACTCCCTGTCTCCAATGTTTTGGTCCAGAAAGTTTCCCAGAAGAACATTCTCTATAGGTTTATAGAAGATAAACATGTTGGTGTCAGGGCACGTGGCTCCTCACACACATAGCTGCTGAGATGATCTTTCACTATCAGTGTATCATGTTCTACTCTGAATATGTTTCATACTAGATTATATGTCATCTTTTTTGACAGTTTAATTGAGATGTATATGTAGTTCATATAACATACAATTCATCCATTTAACGTGTAAAATTCAATGGCTTTTGGTATATTAACTCAGTGACTTTTGGTATATTTACAGAGTTCAGAAACCATCTCGGCAATCAGTTTTAGAACATTTTCATCACCTCAAAAGAAACCTCATACCCATTAGTAGTCAGTACCCCACTACCCCCAGACTCCCAGGGTCTAGGCAGCCAGTAATCTGCTCTTTCTCTGGATTTGCCTTTTGTAGACATTTAATCTGGATAGAATCATATCATAAATATGTGACTTTTGTGACTAGCTTCTTTCACTTAGCATATTTTCAAGGTTCATCCATGTTGTGGCATGTATCGGTACTTTATTTCTTTTTATTGCCAAATCTATTTTATGAAAATAGCGTATTTTATTTACTCACTGGTTGATGGACATCTGGGCTCTTTCGACTGTTTGGCTTCTAAGAACAATACAGTTATGAACACTTTTGAACAAGGTTTTATGTGGAAATTTAATTTTTCTCATATCTGTATCTGGGAGTGGACTTACTGGATCATGTGTAAATGTTTGAGAAACTGCCAGAATGTTACCCAAAGTGGGTGCATAATTTTATATTCCTACATGTAATATATGAGAGTTATAGTTTTTCCATGTCCTTGCCACCACTTGTTATTATCTGTCTTTTCACTCTAGCTATTTTAGCAGGTACGTAGTAGTTATCTCATTGTGGGGTTTTTTTTGTTGTTGTTGTTGTTATTTTATTTTGAGACAGAGTCTCACTATGTTGCCCTCAGTAGAGTGCCATGGCGTCATACCTCACAGCAACCTCTAATTCTTGGGCTTAAGTGATTCTCTTGCCTCAGCCTCCCAAGTAGCTGGGACTACAGGCACCTGCCACAATGCCCATATATTTTTTGTTGTAGTTGTCATTGTTGTTTAGCTGGCCTGGGCCAGGTTTGAGCCCGCCCCCCTCATTGCATGTGGCTGATGCCATAACCATTGTGCTACCTGCACTGAGCCTCTCATTGTGGTTTTTTTCTTTTTATTTTTTTAGAGACAGAGTCTCACTTTGTCGCCCTAGGTAGAGTGCCATGGTGACACTTGGTAGAGTGCTGTCATAGCTCACAGCAATCTCCAGCTCTTGGGCTTAGGCAGTTCTATTGCCTCAGCCTCCCAAGTAGCTGGGACTACAGGTGCCAGCCACAACACCCAGTTATTTGTTGTTGTTGCAGTTTGGCTGGGGCTGGGTTCGAACATGCCACCCTCGGTATATGAGGCCGGCGCCCCACTCACTGAGCCACAGGCGCTACCATCTTATTGTGGTTTTAGTTTGAATTTACCTACTGGCTAATGATATCAAATATCTTTTTATGTACTTATTGGCCATTTGTATTTTTTTTTAATTTTTTTTATTAAGTCATATATATATATAGAGAGAGAGAGAGATCTTGAATACATTTATGCCTTTGTGGGATTCAACGTGTTGATCATTTGTACAGATTAGAGTATTTACATCCTACTAATTAATGTATTTTTTGCTCATATTTTAATTGAGTTTTCTTTACATTATTTTGTTGTTACACTTCTTTTGTATAGTGTAAAGACAAGTCTCTTACCACGTATATGATTAACAGATATTTTCTCCATTCTGTGGGAGAAATCTTTTCACTTTTCTCTAGAGCACAAAAGTTTTTAATTTTAATGTTCAACTTATTTATGTTTTCTTTTGTTGCTGTGCTTCTGTGTCATGTCTAAGAAGCCATTGCCTTAATAGAAGGCCATGAAGATTTTCTCCTATCTTTTCTTCTAAGGGTTTTATTGTTGTAGCTCTTACATTTAAGTATTTGATTTACTTTGAGTTACTTTGTGTATACGGAATGAGGTAGGGAATCAATCCTACTTTCATATATATATCCAGTTGTTAAATTGCACACAAACTTTACGGACACCCTGTGTATCACCTTTTAAGAATCAAAAGCAGAAGCCTTTCCTGGACATCTCTCTGGGTTGTATCAGGGGCCACCTGCCCTGCACAGCTGCATCCTACAATCCTACAACTGAGAGACGGGTATTAGGAAAACACAGAGACCCTTATCATACCCAGCAGAGCAGTCAGGCTGATGCGTGTACTGATGATCTCTGCTCCATTCTCCCAGGTCCCTTCAAGTGCCAACCCCCAAGAGAAGCCAACAACCTCTTCAAGCCACTTGTCACCGAATTCTGCACATCATCCAGTATCCAGAAAAGCTCAGCATGCATAGGTTGTCTTGGCCTAAAGGACATATAAATTTGGAGTCAGACAGACCTGGGAGTAAATCTCTGTGCTCCCACTTACTAGCATAGTGACCTTAGCAAGTTACTTAACTTCTCTGAATCTCCATTTCCTAAAACAGGGACAGTGATACCTACCTTGCAGTGTTGTCGTGAGGAGTAAATGAGATAGTATAGGTAAAGTGCGTGGTGCAGTGGAGCCTGGCACGGAGCAGGTACTGTCACTATTGCCTAACTTTGTCCTGCCTCTGTGCTACTTGTCTCATCTATGAAAGGGCAGCTAATTGAAAAATAAACTCCAGAAGAGGAGGAACTTCCCCGCTTTGTTTGTTCTTATAACCCAAGGGCCTAGAACAGCGTCCGGTAAACAATAGTGTCCCAGTAAGTATTCGCTGACTGGTTAAATTATAGACTTCTATTATTTTTATTATTATTATTTTTTGTTGTTGTTGTTTTTTGTAGAGACAGAGTCTCACTTTACTGCCCTCGGTAGAGTGCCGTGGCCTCACACAGCTCACAGCAACCTCCAACTCCTGGGCTTAAGCGATTCTCCTGCCTCAGCCTCCCGAGCAGCTGGGACTACAGGCGCCCGCCACAACGCCCGGCTATTTTTGGTTGCAGTTTGGCCGGGGCCGGGTTTGAACCCGCCACCCTCGGTATATGGGGCCGGCGCCTTACTGACTGAGCCACAGGTGCCGCCTATTTTTTTTTTTTTAAATGTTAACCTGGATAGAAGTTAACATTCTTTATTGATTGATTGATTGATTTGTTTATTTATTTTTTGTAGAGACAGAGTTTCACTTTATTGCCCTCGGTAGAGGGCCGTGGCCTCACACGGCTCACAGCAACCTCCAACTCCTGGGCTTAAGCAATTCTCTTGCCTCAGCCTCCTGAGTAGCTGGGACTACAGGCACCCGCCACAATGCCCGGCTATTTTTTGGTTGCAGTTTGGCCGGGGCCGGGTTTGAACCCGCCACCCTCGGTATATGGGGCCGGGGCCTTACCGACTGAGCCACAGGCGCCGCCCAGACTTCTATTATTTAATCCCCAGAATTATTTTAAGGATAAATATTTTTAAAATAATATGATCAATTATTGTGTGAACTATAAAATGCTGCAGAAATGTCTGACTTCCTTCCTTTTTAGTGGAAAGAGATATGAGGATGGTTGTAACAACACAGCAAATCTGCAAATGAAGTGAATATATATTTTTCTAGAAGGTGTCATTTCATTTTCAAGGTACTGAAGAACCAGCAATCCTTTAATAAAGTTAATTTATTAAAGAATTTTCAGGTCATAAAATGTTAATGCTCCTCTCTAGGCTTTCACACTTCACCCTAGAGAGAACTGATTCTCCCTGGCCCTTCTTAAGAGCAAGTAATATTGAGGTGGGAGGGGCAGAGAGAGGAGGACGGAGAGATCGTCTTGTCTCTCAGCTGTTTAATATCTGGGTAGGGACGTGGAATTCGCACTACTCAGTATTCATTTCTTTCTGTTCAATATTCTTCTTCGTCTGCTTTTCCCCTATAGATATATAAAAGTAGGACTTTTGTGTCTCCCTAAAATGACTGGATGTTAGAACTTAACCTTTCTTTGCTTGTGTCTACCCTCCTGTGGTCTTAGGGTGCAGCTCTAATGCTGGGAAGCCATGAATCCTGGTCAGATGGGGCTCAGCAGAGGGAGAGGACCAGGCAGGAGGCAGCAGAACCAACCCCTCATTAATTAGCTGGGTAACTAGATAAGTCATTTTGCTTCTCTGGGTCCCAGAATGAATATTTTAAGCCAGATGCTCCTGTGGGTCTGCCCAGCTCTTAAATTATGTGATTTCATGACCCATCCAATCAAAAAGCATTTATCAAGTGCCCTGCCACATGGCAGGATGCTGGTCGGTGGTGGGTGGGAAGGGAACATGTATCCCTTAAGGATCTCATTTATCCCTGAGAGTGTGTCCCATTAAGTCTGGCTACACAGAGCAAAGAGGAAGGAGAGTCCAGAGAACGTCTAGGGGAGGTCCTGCCTGTTCTGGAAGAAGTGAATCTCGAGCTAGCCTTGAGGAAGGCAAGGGATTTGGTTTGGGTAGGAGGTCCCATGGGCAGGAGGCAAGTGGAATAGGGCAGAGCAACCTGAGTCAGGAGTCAGGAGTCCAGGGCTCCACCCCAGCTTCATAGCCAGTGGGCAGTGCGGCCTTGACGGGTATGCATGCCTCAGAGTCCCTCTGTGCCATGTCATCATCTCACGGTCTCACTGGAAGGCATTCAGGGTAAGGGATGGGCAGCAGCAGGCTAAGGAGTCCAAGGGGCCTGGGGAAGCATCAAAGGTCCAGACCACCACACTTTGAAGCTGCGTGGCCTTGAACATGCCATTTAATCTCCTTAGCCTCAGTTTTCTCATCTGTAGATCACAACAGTGAGCTTAGCACAGTGTGAGAGCTCAACAGGTGGCAGCAATGGCTGTCATATTATTAAGGTTCTTCTCTGGGTGAAGCTGTATTAAAAGAGGAGTTCTAAGGAAACAACTTGATGAAACAAGGCATTTAATAAACCTGATGAGACATACAATGGCATATTTTCAGCCTTAAAAAGCAAGGAAATTCTTGTCACCTGCTACACCATGCTAAGTGAAATCAGCCAGTCACGAAAAGATGAATACTGTATGATTCCAATTACATGAGGTATCTAAAGTAGGAGGCAAACTCAGAAACGGAAAGTAAAAATATGGTTGCCAGAGGCTGGAGGGAGGAGAAATGGGGAATTGTTCAATGAGTATGGAGTTTTAGTTTTGCAAGATGAAAAGGTTGCAGTGATCTGTTATACAACCATGTTCATAAACTTAATACAGCTGATCTGAACACTTAAATCTTGTGAACATATATGGTGCATATTCTTTCATTTTTATTTAACAAATATTTAAGTAAATGGAGTATATAAAGCACTGTGCTAGGTGCTAGATATAGAAGCAGAGAGATTAAGATGACTAAGACATGGGAGATCCCTGTCTTCAGGAAGAGTAGTTTAGGAGAAAATAACATGGAATTTTGTAAAGAGACCTCAGTTCCAGACTCAAGTATATGCTACTGGGGCAGTAGCCTTGGGCAAGTTACTTAATTCTTCTAACTTTTATATTTCCATAATATGTGAAATAGGAATGGTTAATATCAGTCTCACAGATTGTCATGGGAATTAAAATGCATTTAGAACAATGGGAACATGCTCAACACGCTTGGAAAGTGCTATTTCTTGCTCTACTCATTAGTATCTCTCAAAGGGGCTTAAAATCTCATAGAAGAGGTAGGAGAAAGATGTGTCCAGAACAGAGACCACAAAGGCATAAAAAACGTAGCTGGGGGGAGGACCAGGTAGGGCCTCAGCCTGCCCTGTTAGTTCTTTTCTGTTTGATGACAAAGAAGCATCAGGAGGAAGGGTGGCTTACAAATCTCACTTTAGGAAGTTCCCAGGAGTCGTCTCCTTCTAGGCCTAAGAGTTAAGAACCACTGAAGAAGGACTCAAGCCGCAGACCCTGAAGGTGTGAAGCCTTCTAGCAGAGTTTTGCTGGGAGGCCTTGTGGGTTTCCAAGCCTAGGAGAAGAAGGGAAATGGAAAAAGTTCCTCAAGGGTGGTGGCTGACAGATGTTTGCAGAGATTACTGTGAGAGGTGGTAGAATTTCTTCCTGTAATGTCTGTGTGAAGGCAAGGCTGGATTCTCATGTGTCTGGGTGGCTTTTTTTGAGGTCTTCCCCAAGGGTGGTCCATCCCCAGGGTGATCTCTTGGTAGGTCTTCATTGTCAAAGATTACTGGTCAGGTGTGGTGGCTCATGCCACTAATCCTAGCACTTTGGAAGGCCAAGATGGGAGGATTTCTCCCAGAAGTCTGAGATCAGCCTGGACAACAGAGCAAGATCTCCTTTCTATAGAATATTTTGTTTTTCTATAGAATATTTAGGCAATTCAGTGGGCATAATGGCAGGTGCCTATAGTTCCAGTTGCTTGGAGACTGAGGCAAGAGGTTCTCTTGAGCCTAGGAATTCAGGGTTGTAATGAGTCACTGCACTCCAGCCTGCGTGACAGAGCAAGACCCTGTCTCATAAAAAGTAGCCAAAAACGAGATAACTCAGTTAATGCTTAGCCGACTTGAGAGAAGTACACCTGCCTTTTGTTTGTCCTTTAATCCGTTCATCTAGACACCCAACCTTTAGTGGGTGCCCACTATGGGAGAGATACTGGGCTAGGAAGCGTCTCTTCTTTTATATAATTTGCCTAAATGATGATTTGTATTTTGGTCACTTACCACCTATGTGAAGTACAAAAGTAATTTTGAGGGAATGCCTCCATGCCAAGCTTGGGTAAGGCACTACTGACTGCCTTACCTACTTGGTGGAGCATTGCTAGACGGCTTGGGCACTGATGCTTTCAGACACTACTCTAAGTTGACTGTGATTAAAGAGGCAGAAATTACAACTCCCTATCATCATAAATAGAGGAGGATTTTTAACAAAGAAGTGTGACTCTGGGGCTTTGGGTCCTTAAGTGCAAAGAGCTCGTGTCTTGCTGTCATTCTGGCCATGCCACGTCCTGCACGCTGTGCTTTCCTGGTAGCACATGGCAGTCGGTGTGGGAAGCTGAATCTGGGAACCTTGCCCACCCCACCTGGTGCCCTGCCAGAGTTTTTGGTACAGTGCATTTTTATCCTGGAGCAAGTCTGGTACTGAACCAGAGAAGTTCTTCCAATTTTCCTTCCTCATTTGGCAATCTCACCATTTTGCCTATCCTGTGTTCTGCAGAATAAGAGAGCAGATATCTGTGTCTTAAGGGCTTCCCTGTAAGGTTGCCCAACAAATGAAGTGAAAGACTTGGGGGAAAAAAGAACAGATGAGAGCCAGTCAACAAGGTGGAAGTTGGATCAGTGAGAGCTTCTTGAATGAACCTCTATGAATATTGTCCAGATGGTGGAATTTGATAAATCCTGCTGAGACTGTTGACATGAGTGGGAGCTTTGCCTGGACAGAATGGTTGGCCCAGGAAATTGCAGTAATGTGCAGGACCAACTTTAGCTGTTTGTGTTTTAAAAGATACATATTCTTCTTTTTCCTTACCTTCCTCAGAAAAAGAAGTGTGTTTATGTGTATTTGAGGGAAAAGGTGGATAGGGAGGGGAGAGCAGAGAAATGGGTTTTGAATTGTCTTGAAGAAGATAGAGATGATGTGAATCAGGTCCTCCAAGTGCCATTTCTCTGCCTGGCTGTGTTCCTTTCTGTACTTTTTTGTCTGGTTCTGTTGCTCTGAGGCCAATGGCTTCTGTCACTCTGTATTTCACACCAAAGAAGTAAGCTCTCCCTCATCAGGGCTCTTGTGCCTGTGGGATGGCAGACAAAGAATGTAATAATCAGGGAGGCAGAGACAGAAAATGCTGTTGCTAGCGCGACATCTGAGCGTGCTGCCCACCCACTCTGGACTGCCAGGAGCAGGGAACGTGGCTTTTCATTATCCACTTCTTTTATTAAGCACTTACTTGGACTCAGCCCTATTGTGGGAGAGATTTCAAGAGTCTTTTGCAGGAGGATTTCTTTTTAAAAAAGCTTATACCACAATGTCTTTTGATGGAGGAGTTAAGAAGCACTGTGGAGAGCCAAGCCCAGTGGGCCAAGTGAGGGAGCCATGTGGGTGGTGGTTGGGAGGCAAGTCTCATCCTCAACTGTGGACGCTCTGGGGTGGTGTCAGGCAGTGAAATAGCTGAGCTCCTCGGGCCTCGGCAGCAGCAGTGGCATTCTGGCTCTGGTTTTGTTTTGTTTTTTTAAACATAGATGAAGAGGACCCCTCAGTAGATGTCACTTTGGATTGGGTTATACCTGGCTTTTGCAGTGACTCAGCAGAGTATTGTTTTAGTCTCGCCATTCTGAAATGTATCTGAAGATCCTGTTTGAGATTATAGCAAACAGCAGTGCAGGCCCCGCTCCTTGGTCTTCTGTGGTAGAGTGAGTGACAGTGCTGTGCCCCAGCAGCACTCTCTGTGTGCAGTTTATCGCTGCTCTCTGCGCTGCAACGGACATGACTTTCTATTCTGAGTTATGTCTACTTTGTAAACCATTCGGAGAAAATTCTTGATTTCTTGAGGTACTTAGGAGAAGCTGAACAAAGAAAGTATCTGTTACGCTGTTCCCTGTACACTTCATTCAATAGATTGACTGCTCCTGCACACCCCAAGGCTTTGGCCAAAACATCCTTGAGGACGATAGCCATCTTCTTCCACCGAGGTGAGCTGCTCTTTTAAAAGAATGTTCTTCTGCAAATTACCTACTAACCCAGAGAAAGTAAACCTTGTGTGGCAACCACAGCAGATACTTGGAGGGGAGCTCTGACGAATTCGAAAGATCAGAGGCTGTGTGATGCTTTTAGGGCCCATCATTTCTGAGTTTGTAAAACTAGGGATTCTAATTTCTATCACATAAAGAGTTGATGCGGTGACATAGTAGCTGTGGAAAAACTTCATGGACTGTAAATTACTAAAGAAATTGCTTTTGCCTTATCTAAGAATGGCGTTCTAATACTTTCATACAGGGCAGTAACCACACAGAGAGAGGCTGCCGGGGCAGGGCTGCTTCTGCCGCCACCTGTCTGGCTACTGTCCACTGCCTAGACTGTTGCATGAGGTAGGAGAGCTCCCTAGGGTAACCTCAGTGTGTACCTTTGGGTGGGAGGCAGGGGTATTTCACCTGGAGTTGACCAGCAGCTTTTCTTGGCTCTGCCACTGTATTCTATTTTTAATAGTTGCTTCCTATGTTTATTCCTATTTTGTTTTTGTTTTGTTTTCTGGTTGGGATGTTTGGCTTCTGGTAGTTGTAAATAAAAAACAGTGCTGAGTCCCTGGGTTTCTGATTTCTGTTGCCAAGTGCGTATGTGTATGTGTAGAGACAGCCTGTCACCCAGGCTGGTATGCCATAGCATCAGCCTAGCTCATAGCAACCTCAAACTCCTGGGTTCAAGCAATCCTCCTGTCTCAGCCTCCTGAGTAGCTGGAACTATAGGAGTGTGCCACCATGACTGGCTTGCTTATTTATATATTTATTTATTTATTTATTTATTTATTTATTTAGACAGAGTTTTACTTTGTCACCCTCAAAGTTCTTTGGCATCATAGCTCACAGCAACCTCAAACTCTTGGGCTCAAGGAATCCTCTTTGCCTCAGCCTCCCAAGGAGCTGGGACTACAGGTGCCCATCACAACGCCCAGCTATTTTTAGAGATGGAGTCTCACTTTAGCTCAGGCTGGGCTCAAGCTCCTAACTCAAGCAATCCACCAGCATTGGCATCCCAGAATGCCAGGATGGTTTTTCCATTTTTAGTAGAAACAAGGTCTTGTTCTTGCTCAGGCTGGTATAGAACTCCAGAACTCAAGCGATCTTCCCGCCTTGGCCTCCCAGAATGTTAGGATTACACGTGTGAGCCAGTGCACCCACCTTGTGCCAAGTTTTGCATCTCTTTATAACTTTAGAGGGACGGCTGGAGCACATTCTAAGCCAGAGCTTCAATAATGGGCAAGGCAGTGGAAATTCTTTGTCACACACGCAGTTTGCACACCTGCACATCTTGGAGGGAGGCCTTGGAGAATGGTGGGGGTTGTAGCTATGAAGGCATCTCCTATTGCTTACTCTAAGTATTCCACTTTTTGGTAGCATTAGTTGCCTGGCCTGTGTAGAGGTTGTACCTGCAGACTTTGAGTAGGGGATCAAAACCATTGCACTGCCCTGGCTTTCTGCTGTCATCTAACCTGAATGAGCCCCTGGTGTTGATGAGCTTAGTGTACCCTTCATTTATCTAGAGCACTAATGGAAGGCTCTTTGTGAGGAGGCTGTCTTGGAAGCCTTCAGTGATGAGAAAGACAGATGGAACCCAAGGAATAAGGTCATTTCTGATGATCTGCAAGCTGAGGAAAACATGCTTGCTAGAAATTCCAAAATTCTATTAGGTAGAAGATCCCAAAGTTTATTCCTCATTGGAGCTCCTGGCAGAGTCAAAGACAGCACTAGCTTAAGTGACCCTTTCCCCTTTAGAAAGAGCTGCTCAGCAGTACCAGTCACACAGCCCAAGAGATCAAGATGTTTAAATATAATTCTGCAGCAGCAACCCTTTTACCGGTCCCGGGGAAGTACAACGTGTTCAGGACTAGAAAGCCAAGACTTTCAGCAAGTACATGGTGTAATAGTAGGATTCTTTTTTCACCCCCAATTAAATGAGAAGACTGGGAGAGAAGGAATCTTTTAAAAAGCTGAACCGTGTCTTCCTTATACTTGCTGTTGCCTCATGTATTTTTCCACTGTAATTCCTGATGTTTACATGAAGACAATGGTTCGGATAATTGGATGTAGTTATTAAAGTACATTATCAAATTGTTTACATACAAAGCAGGAGGATACCAGAAATCAAGTCCTCTTCCTCAGAACTGCAGTTCAAACTATACTTAATAGTTCATTTAATAGTCACGTTTTACTCCCTGGCTGGACAGGAAGGGCACTAACTTTGACTTACGTTTCCTTTCGTAGCTTCCGCCGTATGTGAGGAGAGCAACTGGCCTCTGTTTTTTTTCTTTTTTTTATAATTATGAACATTATGCTGATATATTTTCTTTTTAATGTACAAAAAGGTAAAACAATAAAGAAATCTGTAATTTCATCATCAAAAGCAACTACAATGAATATTTTTGCTTCTTTCATGGTAACAGCTCTTCTGTGTGTGGGTAAGGTTTCATGAATTAACCCCACTGAAAGGGTAGTTTAGGTGCTTATTATTCTGATGCCACCTGAACTCTAAATTTTGCCTTTCTCGTGGAACAGCTCCTCCACCTACGGCTGCTTTGCGGTTTCCAGAGCCTTCCCCGGCCTCTGGGTTGTACTTGGAGGCCTTCTATGGAAGGCCTGAAATCACAGTAAACTCTTGGACATACAAGGCTGTTACCCACTCTATCTTTAGTCTTGCTATAAAGGTCAAGTAGATTAGACAGGGGCTTGCCCTTCTAACTCATCGTTATCTGGTTTTAGATAATTACTATTCTGTACTTCTCCCAAATGCCCTTAGGCTAGGGAAATAGGTGCCTTTCCCCCACCAGGTTTGATTCTTCTGCCTGGACAACCTCCCTCTTTCAAGGGGCTGGATTTATTTAACTCTTACCTTGAGGCCAGCTGAGCTTGCACGGGGGAGGCAGGTTTGCCCCTGTGTTGTGTGTGGACCCTTGTGCATCTTTAGGGAAGGAGCTGTGTCATTGCCACTCCTCTGTACCTCCCTCTTCCCCTACACTCCCCCCAGGTGACTCTGTCCCTGGCTCAAATCAAACTCTAGGGCTTGCCCTTGATGGGTGAGATTCACTGCTCTCAGTAGGATTTATTTTACCAAAGAAGAAAAAGAGGTGCTAATGCTTTACCTGATAAAAGATGCAGTGCTTCTCTTTCACCCCACCCCTCTGGGTGAGCACCCCCTTTCTTTTCTCTTCTTGCTCCTGGGTGAGTTGCTCCTTCCTGCCAAAGGACTGTGTGTCTTCTGGGTCAGGTTACAGCTCTGCTTGGCGGGGGTTTCCTAGACTTGCCCCTGGGCAGCAGTTGTTACGTTGGTCACAAAGGAGGGAAGTGAAGCTGAGAGCAGGAGAGGACTGTGGTGGCTCAGCGCCCCTTGCCCCTCTCAGAGCACTGTTGGAATATGTTCTGACTGTATTCACTCATTCCCTCCCGGTTCCTCTAACAGCAGCTGAGATACCTGGTGGTAGGGGGAGGGTGTTAGCAGCCTGGAGGCAGGATGAGGAGGGCCAGCCCTGGAACAGTGTAGGCCCTTCTGGGCACAAGCCTGTCCTCATCAGGGTGAAGCAGTTCAGAGACTCAGAGCCACAGAATTTTAAAATTAAAAGGAACTGTAAAAGTCCTCTAACCCATTCTTAGAATTTTCTGGTTGAGCAGAAAAGATGCACTCAAGTAACTTAGCTGTGACTAGCCAGTGTGGCCTGCTAACTCCTATCCGAAAGGTCAAGGTATCTCAAGCCACTGAAAACAATTATCACCTACTTCCCAGAATGACATTCCATCTCTCTGTAAATGGAAAATCAATTTTTAAACAACCTAAGCAAAGAAGGAGGTGCGTTTTCTGAGCTGGTATGCTACAGTAGAAAGCAAAGGGGCTTTGGGGTCAACACAAGTAAGTATATGTTCAGATTCAAATTCTTCTGTTTATTAGCTCATGATCTCAGGTAATATATTTCACCTCTTAGAACCTCAGTTTTCATCATCTGTAAAATGAAGGTTATAATTCTTCAAAAATATTTGTGGGTTATAACCACCGAGCCCCTAGACAGCATACCACCTAATTTGGGGGTGGGCGGGGGAGCAGTAGAGTCTCACTTTTTCTCCCAGGCTACTAGAGAGCAGTGGCATTAGCCTAGCTCACTGCAACCTCAAACTCTTGGGCTCAAACGATCCTCCTCCCTCAGCCTGCTGAATAGCTGGGGCTACAGGTGCCCACCACAACAGTGAGCTAATTTTTCTGGGTTTGATAGAGACAGGATCTTGCTCACACACTGGTCTTGAACTCCTGAGTTCAAGTGATCCTCCCACCTTAGCCTCTCAAAGTGCCAGGATTTACAGCCACAACACCCGGCCAATATCACCTAATTTTTAACATTTAAGAAACAGTGGTTGTTAGTTGTGATTACAGCTGTATTCATTCTTGACTAACTTGTATTTAGTGAGAGAGTTTACACCAAACATGAAGTTCATTTTGTGTCTGTAGAGAGAGGGGCTAGAGATAGAACAGGGTTGAAAAGGCAAAGTGACAGCAGCAGCCACATCGTATTGTTAACTTCCCCAAATCTCTGATCAGATGTTTTTCTATATTCTGAATATCCTAACCCCCAGTCCTTTAAAGAAATAACAATAAAAGCATAGAGTTAAGCAACCCAAGACTTTCAACATTTCCTATCTGTCTGGGAGTACAGATACTAAAAGCTTAACAGATACTTAATGGAATCTGTCTTTTTGATGATAATTACAACATTCTGAAGAAGGCTTTAAACACATCTGTATACATGAACTGCTGCTTCAAAATTACTTGCTTCAAGGGGGTATTCAGTAGCTTGCTAAACTTTCAAGTTAGATAACTACTGTTTAAATCGATGGCAGGTGTTTGATCTATAAATAAGAGTTGTACTTTGCACTTCAGCGCCCTGTTTACCTGCTGCACAGTGTTCATTTGCATCATACCAGGAACCTGGAAAGGCCACTGGAGTGTGTATCAGTGATATGCCAGAATGTGACAGCTGCAATGCAGCCTTCACACTTGTAAATTCCTAGAGGGACTAGTTCTTTTAGAGACAAGAACTGTGTAAGCCCTGTTGAACTGGAGGATGCACCAGTGAGCCTGAGGAGAGGTGAGAAAATAATATTGGAAGGATAATGAGCACTAGGGATTGGGGCCAGAATATCTGATAACCTCAATAGCTACTGAAAAATCTTCCCAAGTTATTATTTTTTTCCATTGCCCTGCATGTGACAACTGCGTTCCCGCAGTCTCCTAGGCCCCATGGCTTTGGCAGCCTCATTGCTTTGTGACATCATGTGCCGTCCTGTGTATTCTAGTTTGCCATTAAGGAATACTTTGAAAACACGGTTCCCAGCTCAGTTGGCTCATTCACACTGCAGCATTTTGATGCTGATCCCAGGGCTTACACAGGCTAGATGTGTAGACTATAATGGGCTTTCCCTTTTCTAAGCTTCTCAAATCTGAAACTGCTGCTCAGGTCTGTAGCTCAGTTCAGAGGGATGATCTGCTCTTAAATCACCACCCATCCACCCTCCCCACTCCCACCGGTCTGGAAGGAGCCACTGCAGTGGGGACCAAAGCTTTTGGTAACAGGTACGCGGTACTATAGACCAGCTTCTTGACTACTCACAGATTACAGTCTTGTTGGTTCCAATGCTATCTGTGTTAGGACCCTTAGATTTTTAGAATGAAAGGAAGGAAGATTTGGGGGAGACTCTGAAATAGATACCCTGCCTCAGGGCACCACAGGCAAGGGTGCTCATTCCCTAGGAGAGGGATTAGCAGTGCAAATTGCTGTAGGAGATGGGCTTTCAGTTCCGTGTTCTGTGACAACCTCTCCCAGCTCCCTCCTGTTTGGGGAGATGCCTCAGCTTGGTACAGCAGCCAGGAAGGTGGTGTTTGCCCTGAAGAGCTGCTTTAACGCCAAGGCTGTGCCCTCCTGGGATAAACTCTCAGAGCATTGCCAAAAGAGGCAAGGCCTCCTTCTGCCCAGGCGGCAGGAGAACAGCTGCACTTGGTGAAACCGGGTGGTGCTCAGAGGGTGTTGATTTACCTAGGTTTGTCCCCTCTGAGAACAAAATCTTGGCTGCTGTGGTTGATTGGGTACCTCACTTTCAGCAACCTGGAGGATCTTTTTGCTGGGGCTTTGTAAAGATGAGAGTGAGAAAACTCATCATTTATAATGAAGACTCAATACAGTTTAGTCCAGATATTTAGAAATAAGATGTTGTCCAGGATATAGAGGAGCTCCTGCCTCCAGCCCCCAGTTCCTTCTCACTGAGGAGTTACACCTGCGTGGGGTGGCTCTGGGAACAGCCTGAGCCCGTCTGGCCTGGATCCTCTTGCCATTGCCCCCTGTGGTACTCGGCTGGCACAGTTTTGCCCACACCTGGATATTATCTGTGTCTGGCTTCCTAGCCACCACGAGCTTGCAGTCTCCTTGGTAATGTGAAGAATGGCTTTCTGATGTTGCGCCTCTCCTTGTCCCTAACCTCAGTATTTTGTGCCGTGGGACTAATTGCCAACTTGCAGCCTTCAATAGCCTCAACAGCAGGCGCCTGAGAAAAGGCGGCTCTAAGCATTGCCTCATAAAACTACAAGAACTCTACAACTTGAACCCACTGGGCGCAGGAAGAAAGAGCCTGTGCCACTTCCACTGTAGGTTGGGACCCTCATGGTTAAGGTGGAAGTTATTGTCAGGGAGACACATTCAAATCCCACAAAAGTCCAGTACAGCCCTGTGTTGGCGCAGGTTTGATACAGAGGTTTGGAGAAAGGAAATGGGTACACAGAGAAAAGTGGCAGATGATTCTGCACAAATTTTTTCTTCTCTTATCTGCCTGACAGATGAAATTGTAATCCATTTGCAAAGTGGTAACTAAGAACAAGGTCCGTGGGAGTGATGTATTTGATACTAGTGAGCAACAAGAGCCAGAGGCAGTGCAGATCCCTAAGTTATTTGGCAACCTCATGAAAGTCTTTTGACTCCAGCCTGACGTTTTAAAACCACAGCCTGGTGTTAAGAGGCAAGGCTCGTGATCTCTGGAGGCCAGGAGACCAGCCTGGACAACATAGCGAAACTCTATCTCTATAAAAAACAGAAAAGTTATCCATGGATGTGGCTCATGCGTAGTATCCCAGCTACTTAGGAGGCTGAGGCCTGTCAATTCCATAAATTCTTTATAGGTTGAATTCTGTGCCGTAGCTACCTCGTGATCCCTTGGGGAAGGGGGTGTGTGTGATCTGTTCTTGTTTTTCATGTTGCCAGAATTTTTCTGTTAGTTCCTCCCCATATTTTCTTCTTGTTCACTTCCTTTCCCTACTTTTTCCTTTCACTTCCTCTTCCTCTTTAAGTTACCTTGTCTCTGTGCTTAGGTGTTGAAGTGTCCTTTTTGTATAGGACCAAAAGGAAGAGAATAATAAAGAATGAGAAGGGAGAAAAGAAAGAGAGAAAAAAGGGGAATGGTGAAAAGAAAAAAATGAAAAAATGAAGAGAAAAGGAATAGAAGGAGAGAGGTGGGAGTCATAGTGGTGTTGAGCAGGGTACTTTGACCCAGATCTACAATTCCTGGCCTCTGGGGGACAGGGCTGGGTGGGTCCCTCGAGTCAAGAGCTCCTTACCAACCTGAGCCAAGAACAAGATCCTACCTCCGCCAAATATAGAAAAAAAATATATATCAGTATGTTGCGGTGGGAACCTATCGATACCATCCTCCTGAAGGCCAAAGCTAGAAGGCCACCCTAAACCAGGAGCTCAAAGTCTCCCTGCTCCATGCCAATCCCATGGCACCCCAGCCCAGGCCTCAGAGTGAGGGTCTGCCCCATAAATGGAATAAAACAGATCAGAAAAAAGGAAAAAAAATAGTAATAATGAAAGTATATAGAGAAAATTGAAAGTAAAATTAAATAAGATGTACTAAAAGGGTGTCTTTGTTGCTTGAGAAATTTGTGTTAAAGATACAAAAAGTAGAAAAATCTCTACAAAAGTGAGAGAAAAGGAGATAAATGAAAAGGAAAAGAATAAAATGGGTAGAAAAAACATAACAAAAATGGAACCCTTACTATTGATGAAAGTACAATAAAAAGGAAAAATAAAAATGTAACAAAACGAAACACAAAACAAAACAAAAAGGCTAAGGGGGGAAAATGAAAAAAGAAAGAATAAAAGGAATAGAAAAACCCTAGCAAAAATGTAGCCCTTACTATAGAAGAAAGTAAAATGAAGAAATAAGCTCCCACTTAATCAGCACAATGTAGGGGTGTATGGCACACCTTTAGCGTGTGGGACACAGCTGTGAGAGGACCCTACCTAGCAAACTCAAATATTGTGACCTGGTTGTTTGTACACTCACATTAATCTGAAATTTAAAAAGAAGAAGAAAAATACAACAACAACAAAAGTAAAAAAAAAAAAAAATAGCAAAATATTGAAAAAAGGACTATATCTAGAGAGAGCAATATATTGCCTGGGTGACAGATAGCCTTCTGGAGTTAGGAGACTAATCATGTCACTAATTCTGCTGTATAGGATAGGGGCCAGAAGCCACTGTGTAGTTACTGAGAAGACCCAGTCCCATCTTCCTGATTTATTTGCCTTCAATTCCAGCAGGATTGGGACCCTGAAGCTCTTGTCAGCCTACTTAAGAGATAAGCCTCAACCTTTCCAAACAGTGCCCATTGGGCACAAAGTGGCTTTCTTTGGAGATTCCCTTAGAATCCACCAAGGTCCCTCCAGGAGTGGCTGTCCAGCTCAGCAGATGCCCCAGAATCAGACTCACACTAGTACCCTGTGGGCTGTTCCTTCTGGCATCCCTCCCACAATGGCAGCACCCTGATAACAGCCAAATGATGAGAGTTCCACCCTACCCAGTGGCTGAGTGACAGCCACTGGACTTGTTTATGATCATTCACTTGCTTTAGCTCTCCCAAGGTAGCTCTGATACGTATCCAACTCCCCCCAAAATACCAAGTACCCAAAAACATTATAGGACAGCTTTGTCTCTAGCCCATTCCTGCCAGAGGACTGGCTGTCCTATTCCCACAGCCAGGCACTCACCTTCTGTGCTGGTCTTCCATAGCTCCTAACCTCCTCAGCTCCTGGAGTCACCTGCTATTTCTGCGTCCCTGAAGTGATTTTTCTGGGCAGGGCACCCCAGAACCTAGAGTTCTCTCTCCCCGGTCTTACCATGAGTGGTTATAAAAGAGATGTCTCTATTTGCTCCCAAATACCTATAAAATGTCCTGTCCTGGGGTGGGACAGTGTAAGAAGAGGCTGAAACCTGGTGCAGTCTCGGTGGAGAGACACACTTCCTTCCTCAAACCTCAGCAACCTTAGCAAGTATAGAAGGCCAGCACACACTTGAGGGAAGGGAGAAGTGGGCAGCTTCCTGGGCTCCACATCTGCTCCCACACCAGCCCTCTGAAGGGCTGCTCCTCCTTCCTGAATCAGTTGGTTCCCTGATAAAGTGTTTGAAGTCTAAATTTATATCCTTTGGAATTCTCAACAAGACCTACTAATTTCCACTTTTTGGGGAGATTTTTGTGATTCTGTGTTACCCTTTTCCCTTTTAAAATGATATTTTGAAACATCATGGAAGCAGGTGGGGGGTATGTGTGTCCATGTGTGTGTTTTGGGGTGGGTGGATGGCAGGCACATGTCCATATTGGTGACTTAACTCCGAGTAACAAAGAAACAACTACAGCATTTTTAGATCTGATTTTTAAAAAGAAAACACCCCAGCCAACAGTCTTTATTTGTTTAATGTACCAGAACTCAACTGCAGGAAACTCGTTTCTCCATTAGCATATCATGAAAATGTGCAGTGCAGCTGCCTGGGAATGGCCAGTTTATTATTGCTAGGGGCCGTCCTGGGTTATGATCTGGAAGAATTTGAATCACCCTTTACATTTTTTTTTTCTGTTCTCATTTTTATTTTGGCAGTGTCAAAAGAAGAGAATACTCCCCAAAGATTCAATTATTTCTTTTCAAAATTCTCTTGGAATCATAATGACTATTAAAAATTGAAGGCACCCATATCTCATGCTACTCAGCTTAACTGGTGATTAAAGTGCAATTAAATTTTTCACGGTGTAGATTGTGGCTGTTTTTTTCAGGGAAATTATAAACTCTGGGCCCTTGAGAGTTACGGGATTAATCTATAGACATTTAATAATTCAGCTTTGATCAGATGCAGTCACTGATGGGTCTCTGAGAGGGAAAGGGGGATTGTAAAATATTGTTTTGTTATTAATAGTGAATTTTAATTTTATTTGGTTTCTTAGAAACCAGGAAATAACGATCAGTCTGTGAACGAAAGGCCGTTTTGAATGTGAGTCTGAGTTGGCTGTGATTGCTCTCACTGATGTGTGCCAGTAATTATCTCTCTGCCTACAGGCTTCCCTTGAGTAGCATTGTGCAATTTAGGGTACGTCCCTGAGTTGTCACCAGTGAACAAGATACCAAAATTTGAGCACAAGTTGGGGGGCAGTTAGGGCCTTTCTGGCCTTGGCCAAATGTGTTTTCTCATTTTCCCTCTTTTCTTTACTCTCCTAACTTTGATCTTTGTTGGTAAAAAGATGTTTGTGTTGTAGGGGTGCGCTTATTAGCAATTTATGAGACTTTTTACTAATCTGGAGCTGGTGGCCTCATAGAGACCTGGTCAGCTCCTGGGTCTCTATGTAAGGAGGGAAATCCTGGACAGTTTGGCAGAAATGGAGGGAAAGGCTGCTCCCTGTGGTCTATTTGGAGCAGAACTTGTCATTTCCCAGCAAGCTGACTGTTGCAGCTTGACCATACCCCCTCTTGACTGGCAGCAGAGGTCGCCTCCAGGCCCTGTCCTCAATTCTGATTAATTTCTCTCTGTTCATTTCTAATTTGGGGGAAGATATGCTTTACCATTTTTTTCTTTCCTTTCTTATCCCACTTTTATCCCTATCACATATCCCAGATTGGCAGGATATACATTCTGGGCGAACCTGTGTCATATGGTATAACAGGTCAGGGTTTAGGTGCTGGAGTCAGGTCTGTGCTGCCACTCCATTGCATTGAGATCTTTTGTTTTGGACATGGGATGTAACTTCCCTTAGCCTCAGTTTTTCCATTTCCAAAAAGGGGTTATTTGTAGTTCTTACCCTATAGAGTTGTAACAAGGATTAAATAAGATAAATCTTAGCAACGTGAATGACACAAAATAAGCACGCACAAATGCCAGCTGTTACTGTTTTTATTATTGATCTTTGAGACACAGCATCAGCATAGTTTTTTTCTTTTTTCCTAGTGGATTTCAATTCTGCATTACTTGGGAGTAATTTTAGAATACTTTCTCACACCTCTCCAGGCCAGAATTCTTTCTCTTCTCTCTCTTCATTTTATCTTTCTGATAAGTAGCAAAGAAGCTGAACAACTTAAGACTGTGCCTTACTCATCACCGTCTTCCCAGCAGCTAACAGGTTCCCTGGCACAAGGTGGGTGCTCAGTGCATAATATGGCTATGGATAAAAGGAATGCACAGAAATTACTAGATAATGAGGTAGGAAGGAAGAGAACCACTCTAATTTCTGTAGCCTTCTATCCCAAGTCATATGCTGCACAGATGGAAGCAGTAGTCAAGGACTCAGGCATATAAATTATGCTAAAGCCGCAGATACTTCAAGTAACGTGCCCAAGCCCGGATTCTCAAGGCATACTTGTCAGGTGAGACCGAGGATTCTGAGTCTCATATTAGCTCACAGGATAATGGCACAGTGCATCATCATTCCAAATGGGGGTAGTAAACAATTTTCTTTTTTTGCCCAGAGCCATGGATGGGGTGAACATTGAATATTGATTTTCAAATGGTGACTAATAGATGGTAAACAGTAAAATAGTTTTTGATCCCAACTTATCCTTTACCTATGTCACAAATTTGGCAATAAATTAAAATCAACCTTTATTTGCCAGAAATAGAACAATTAAAAGTGCATAACTTTTGCAAGGAGACTTGGGACATAGGTGAGCATGTGGGCCTTGCTTTATGCACTGCACCCCAGCCAAGTGTTTAACCAGCCCAGAAAAGAGGCAAAACCGATTTGAAACATTGGCCTCTATTCTAATATTTTTATTATTAGAACACACTGACAGTATTCTAATAATGTTAATCTAGTAACAATTTGATCAGTTTAGTCCATCTCAGCCCCTGGTTTGTGTGGTTTTGCACAGTTCACCTTATCTCCAGCTGCTTTCCTGTGATGAGGGCAAGGTTTGTTTCTCTGATATATTCTTAATATTTGATTATGAAGTACCCTGATTTTTCTCTTCTCTTCATTAGACAGTAATATACTAGTTGAATTTATAGATGTGAGAAACTTCTTTTTTCCTTTTGTTTTGACTATTCTTTTTTCTTGTACCTAGAGTCCTAGATAAATCAATTCATCTCTGTTGGTTTTCAGCCACCTGGACCTTGACCCCAAGAATGTGTTAATCAGACTAGAAGGCTAGGCTTTTCTAAATATTTGATATGAGATGAGTCCTGCCTGCTGTGATTCAGTTTAATGTTCTGAGACAATTTGGCCCAGCATCTAAGCTTTTGTGTATGTTACGGTTGCCATGGTCTGTTTGTGCTGCCTTAACAAAATACCACAGACTGGGTGGTACCACAGAAACTTTTGTCTCTCAGCTCTGGAGGCTGTGAAGTCCAAGAGTAAGGTGCTGGCAGGTTCAGTGTCTGGTAAGAGCTGCCCTCTCTACTTCAAGGTAATGTCTTGCTGTGACCTTCACAGGGACAAACCTTGTGTCCTCCTGTGGTGGAAAGGAGGAGGGAAAAAAGGGGGAAAAATTAACTAACTTAATTAGTTCCCATCAGCTCTAATCCATTCGTGCAGGCAGAACCCTCGTAACTTCCAAAAGGTTCCACTTCTCAATACTATCACAGTGGAGACTGAGTTTTATTTTAATACATGAGTTTCGGGGGACATTCAGACCATGGCAATGGGTGTTACTGTATTTGTGCATGACTTTGTGGTTTAATAAGAAATACAGTGACTCATATATCTAGAAAGTGTAGGCAGGACTGGTTTCAGGCATGGCTAGATCCAGGGCTGTAAGACCTGGACACTGTTTCTCTTCACCTCTCTGTTGCCCCTTTTGTTGGCTTCAAAATCAGGTATATCAAATTCTAGAAATTGTTTTAAGATGATGGGTTTGTATGAGTTTATCATTTTCCTCTTAGCTTTTTATTAATTCTAGAAATAATCTATTGTTTTCCTTAAGAACCCTGACCCAATTCTAGTATGTCCATAATTGTCATTTTTTATGTAAGAACCATTTAGCCTTCACCTGGGTGGCTTTGCATTTGGACTGTCATCCATCTTCTTTCTAGTCACTGCACTCAGGTCTTCCTCAGAGACCTCAGATCACCTCCTTCACCATCAGGGGTGTTTGTATATATCTGTATGAAACTGTTGGTATGCCGCTGTTTTTGACCTACAAAATTGGCATTCATATGGTTCAACCTAAAATACCATGTTTGAAGTGATAATTGTTTCATAGCAGCAGCAGTTGTGTCTAGGAAGCTTTGCATAAATTGGTATTTTTGTTTTGTTTTATTGTTGATGGTTTGTTCCTAGTACCTCTCCTGTGCCTTGGGATAATGTTTAAACAGCTGGTGGCAAGTGGCAGAGTGCTTGAGCATATGGCAAGTCATTCATAACCGAATCCCAGGCCCAAGATGACCACCTTTCATGTCACAGTCAGAGGTTCTGGCATGCTTTTCTGGAATTTCACCATTAAATTAGGTTCTGTGAATCAGATAATGAGGAAAGATAGGATACATTTTTAGAAGCTGTAGAGCTTCTCTGCCAACCTTGTGAGTCTTGAACATTCATGCTTTTCAACTCATTTCTGGCACATTTGGGAGGCAGCTGGTGTCCACACATTCCCCAAAAGCCAATCTGCCTGGGTGCCAAGGCAGTTAAGAGATGACTGAATTTCAGAGCTAGAGAAAACTTTTGTATGATTTAACTGCAGCCACTTGCTTTACAGATGAGATTATGAAGTCTTAATGAGTTAAGAAATTTGCCCAAGATCAGAAGTTAGGATGAGACTCACATATCCCATTTCTGGCCACATTCCCCATTATTCACTGTCTCAGAGACCAATGCTGGTCTTCCAGCAAGGGCAGTCAGACTCATTCCCCATCTTCTTCATTGACTTTTGTTGTTTTAAAAGAAACTACAGAATTTCAGGTCACCATCAGGCTCCATGAGGGAACATTGGAAAGTAGAACCACCTTAGTAGCCAGAAATCCTGACAGCCCAGAGCCAGGCCTAGGAGTGAAGTCACTGACATCAGGCATTGGAAGCATGGTTGATCCTTCTCTAGTGCAGCCATGCTTTTGGGAGGTATGTGACACAAAATGTCATCTGAAAAAGAAAATAATCAGCCATTTTTTAAAGGAGATTAAGTGAATAAAATGAAGTTATTTGTGATCTTAATATTATGTGATTATTTTACGAAGGGGAGAGTCCCCTTGTGATCTGGGGAGAAGGGGAGGTCAGGGTTTGGCCCTCTGAGTCTAGAACAAGCGCTGGTTGAGGACTTCAGTGGCGGGGTGGCATTTGGCTCCCGCTGAGCTGTGGCCAATGAAAACTTCTTGAGCTCCATTTCAGGAATACTACCAAGTCAAATCTGTCTCCAATTTTGTAGTTTTCTAGTACTTTTTTATTCATATGCAGGTTTACTCTGATAATAACTCAAATTATTTTAAATAAATGATTGCAAAATAGAATACAGTGGAATACATTTGCAGTAATGTGTATACATTCCCGAAGCTGGAAATCTTTGTACTAAAGCTGTAAAACATGCCACCTTCTTTAATCAATAGGGTTGGCTGACTAGTCTAGCAAAGCCTTAATCAAAAGTCTACAATGACATCATTAAGTTTTGGAAGAGCATGATTTGGTGATATTATTGAAAATTTGTTTTTTGATTTGGTGGTTTGTTGTTCATTTCAGGTTTATGCGTGTGTCATTGTTTTTGTGTGGATCCTTATCTAGAGTTATTTTTTAAAAGCTAAACACAGGATTCCCCTTTTATCATGATGCAATAATTATTAGTTATAGCTCATTTTTAAGACTGATATTTTTTTAAATTCTGATTTTATTACTCTTTGTGTAAAAGAAGATAACTAACTTGACTGGTTCACTTTCTATGCCTTTGGCTCATTAATTCTTCGTGATAACCCTGTGAGATAGACGTCATCGTCCCATTTTATAGATGAGGAAATGAGTCCAGTGGATTAAATAACACGGCCAGGATTGCAGAGCTATTATCCTTTCCTCTGAGTTTTATAGCAGCTGCAGTTTTGATAAACATGTCTCAAATATCTTCATCCAAATCATGGCTAAAAATGTTGACTAAATTCAGGCCAAGAATGGCCTAATGCCATTGCCCTCCAGGCCAGAGGGATATGTTAATCAACATCTTCTGGGAACAGTTTTTCAGCCACTTAGTAATCCACCTTGGCAAATCTGATACTCTGTTTATTAACATTATTATTATTATTGAAAATGCTTTTATATATAAAAGCATCAAACACATTTTTAATCGTTCAGCTATTTTAAACATTTGTAATTGGTTCAAGTGTAATGTGAAGCACACTCAGAGAAAAATAAACTTTTTTAAAGATCAGATTCTCAAGTGGGGCTGTTTGGTTGGTTTGTCTACCAGAAACTTGACTTTAAAAGACAAATAAGACCCAGTCAGTTCTGGCATTGCTATAAAATACTACCTAGAGGACTTCGTCAACTCAGGATTTTACGTGAACAAAGAATGTGTTGAGAATCACCATGTCTCTTCCTCTGTAATGAAAACTACATAGTCATCCTACACGATCATGTGCAACTAATGATTATAGGTAGATAGACCTGCTATTAGTTTCTGTTTCTTCTCCATTGGAAGGTAGTGTTAATCTTCAGCCACAGTGGCCTAGGAGAGGGTCTCTGTCAGCCAGCCCCAATCCCTCCTTGTTCCTGGGGACCTGCCTCTGGGCACCTCTCATTCTCCCAGGGGTGGTGCAGGGATGTCCACTACTTGTTTTAGAGCTCTTATTACTAATTGGGAAAAAGCCTTAGTTTCTTTTTCTTTTTTTGCAGTTTTGGCCAGGGCTGCGTTTAAACCCACCACCTCCGGCATATGGGGCCAGCGCCCTACTCCTTTGAGCCACAGGCGCCACCCAAGCCTTAGTTTCTTATGCATTTGTACAAAACAGTCTCTAAGAATGAATTGTGCATTGCTTGTAATCCATGGATGTCTTTTTTCTTAGCCACCTTGATCTAACATCATTAGAGAAGTTAATGGCTTGCATACATAGTGTGTCTCATGGGAGGGCCGTGCTTTTTTTACCTGACCTGTCTGGGTCTGCATCCTTAATAGTCTTCATTCATGACCATCAACATATTTAAATATTTATTAAAAACATTTATTAAGATCCTCCCACATGCCAAGCACTATTAGGTATTTTATTGTTAAAAAGACCTCAGCATATACAAACCTCGTCTCTAGGCAGCTTACATTCTAGTGTGAGAGACAGACAGTAATGGCACGATTACCAAAATAGAGCCTATAGCTATGAATGGTGTTAAGAGCCAGTAAGGAAGGATACGCTGTTATGAGAACTTAAAGCCACACTTAAGAACCTGCACTAAGGCCAGTGTTGGTGCAGGGCGGGGGAAGATGGAGGAAGGGTACGCAGGATGAATGGGCCAGAACGAGTCTGGTAAGGTGGGCACATACCTTAGGCCGACTGCTACATGGCAGTTTTCTCAGAGTTTTTGTTATAAAGTACAGATGCCAATTGCTTGCACAGGTGGTGTGAATTCTAGCTCTACGGCATGAGGCTGACAGGTGGACAGGTGCAGCTGAGTCAGGAGATGCCGCAGGAACCTTCTTCTAACTCACTGGTTCATTCACAGACGTCACAGAGAAATCAGTCCCAGGCAGGACTGTGCCTTCTCTGTCAGTGTCAGCAGCAAAAACACACCAGCTATGTGCTGTGCCCAGTTTGCTCCACGGCTACATTATTTATGCCTTGCAACACAGCATTAAAACACACACACAAACTCATCATTTGGTCTCCTTTAGGGTAACTAAATCTACTCCTTGTCATAAATATCTCAGACTCTATACATTCAAGTCCATAAGGTTTTCATTTAATTGGAAAGGAAAAAAGAGAGACTCTAGGGTAGAAGATAGTCCCTCCTTCCTGTAACAATACTTGCTGGTGATTCTGGTGGATGAGCTGTTGCCAGGCCCTTCGGAGAAGCTAGATGTTACTGTCCTAAACAGTTGATGGTGGATCTGAGTATAGGAATTGGAATGTCGAGAACTGAGTGCTTCAGACATGGCAGGACGTGGAAGCCTCCCTGCTGAGCTGCCTGTCTGGATGCCCTTCCCGCTCTGTGGCCAGACCCTGCTGCTGTGCTCCCGCACACCTGTGTGAGAAGGCCGGGTGCTCAGCCCTGTCCCATGGCACTCTGAGCACCTCAGATGGACAGGGAGCTGCCGCCCACAGCTCCGACTCTTCCCTGGCAGTGTCTGTTGTTTCTCAGAGGAGTAGGCAGGTTCTCTGTTGAAAGGACAGGGGCTAGTTCTGTGAAGACGGGGGAGGTATAGGCAGGAGTAGAGAGGGGAAGACTAAGTATCAGGTGGATGGATGGATGGATGGATGGACATTTGGGCTGGGATGGAAAAATAAGGAGGGCGTCATCGGTCTGTGTTGAGCGCAGCTGGAAGCAGAGAGCGGGCCAGGTGGCATCATGAAGGCCCAGCGGGAGGGGCTGACTGTATTCTCAGGGTAACACATGAGAGAAGCGGAGGAGGGCAGGGTAGAGAGGGAAGGCGGGAGTGCTGATCCCAGGAGACATGAAACAGCCGAGGGAGGAATGACACTGTGGGAGGTGATCTGATGAGGTAAGGACAGGAGGCGGGAGAAGATGTGGGGGCAGAGGAGGGGTGGCTGTCCCGCCCTTGTTCAGCCTCATCCGGGATAAACCCTGCCTGGAGGAAACACATCTGGGCATCGGGAAGAATGGAGCCTGCGGCCCTTGAGATCTCCTCCTCTCTTCCTCGCTGTAGAGTGGGCAGGTTGAAAAACTGTGTGGTTCTTAAGCACGGGGAAGCGTTAAGGGGTATCTCTGTGTGTGTGTGTGTGTGTGTGTGTGTGTGTTTTGGGATGTGTGTTGAAAGGTCAAGGCTCCTCACTCACAAGGCATCTTAGACTGTACCTCCCTGTAGGCTGAGGCCCCTCTGGCTTGGTACAGAGGCCCTACCCAGATATCACAGGCCCGACGGTGGGGTGGGGCAGGAGTGTGGGGGCCATGCTCCTCTGCAGCAGCTTGATGTGAGAATCCTCTGTGGTTTCCTGGAATTTGAAATAGGCAGTAATAACTGAAGGGTGTGTGTGTGTGTGTGTGTGTGTGTGTGTCTGTGTGTGTGCGTGTATATATATATATTTAAATAGGAATGTTTCTACTTTCTAGACTGTGATTCATTTACACTGGGGAATACTGGGCAATTGTGCCTAATGAACAAGGCTTTATCTGCTTTCTGCACCCCAAGCTACAAATCTCAGATACTAAGTATCCTTGAACCCATATCATGAAAAGCCTTAGAATAGAATTCCCTAGAACGCACAGGAAACAGACCATAAGTAATGAGCCTCGACAGTCTCTTGATCCAGCTCTTTTTTGGAACTCAGAAGAAATTGAGAGGAAAATTCTTGGCACGGTTGTGAAAACCTGCCAGTAGGGGCATTTGCGGTGGACCCCAAAATCTCTTCAGAGTTGGCCATTTCCTATACTGATGTGAAGTAAAGCCCTATTCAAAGGAAAACATACCAAATCCCCTCATATTCAGTATCCTACAGTTTGTACTTGGGTAGAAAGTTCCTTGTAGTAATTGTTTTGAAAACCTTTACTTAACACTACCAAAGAAGCAATTCCCTCCATATACCTGATTATTATTTTTTAAATCAGCTGTGTACAATAACGCAATCATGAGGTACAATGAGCTGGTTCCATATACAGTCTGAAATATTTTCACCGAACTGGTTAACATAGCCTTCATGGCATTTTCTTAATTATTGTGTTCAAACCCTTATACTCTACACTTAGTAAACTTCACCTCCACCCTTCCGAGATGCACCCTAGGTGTGGACCCACCAATCATCTTCCCTCCACCCTTCCTCCCCCTCGCTTGCCCCCTTCCCCATATTCTTGTACTGAGATTGGGTTATAGCCTTCATGTGAAAGCTATAATTTAGCTTCATAGTAGGGCTGAGTACGTTGGATACTTTTTCTTCCATTTTTTGGATACCTTGCTAAGAAGAATATGTTCCAGCTCCATCCACATAAACATGAAAGAGGTATGGTCTCCATCTTTCTTTAAGGCTGCATATACCTGATTCCTGAGTACCTCAGCTTGTACCGGTATCATCTGGTCCTTGCTTCCTTCCAAATACATCACTATTTCTTAGGTATTTTGTATCTTACATCATGAGCTTTTATTTTTGACTGATGAATCAGAATAGTGATACCTTCTGTAGAAAGAATAAGAAAAAGAAAGAAATGATGAGACTCCCACTTGCTTAGAAAACAACAGAGTAGAGCAAGGAACTAGTGGTGGCGGAGGAGCCAACTGCAGGTGCAGAGACTGGCTGTGAAGTGGATTTGACTCTCCTCCACGGTCACATCAGAATACACACGAGTTTTGTGCGTATCAAATCTCAGTGATTCGACCACACTAATTTTGAACTGATGGTAATTTAGAGAGGGCTTGGGCTAATACTCACATTTCTAGCATCTGGAGAAGAAATGTTTCTTAAAAAAATGATGAATTTATAGGCAAAGCTTGTGTGTCTGTAGCAGTAGCGAATCCTAGACACAGCTTCCCAGCCAGGGGAAGCATAGGGGAAATGTTAGCCCATTTGTACTGCCTTTGCAATTTACAGCCTGCTGTCCCAAATAAACACAGTTAATCATAGACAATTTCTTACTGTTCATTCATGTAGGTCCAGGCTACTGTAGAATTTCTACAGCAATGTCCTATCAGCCATTGCTTTGTGTCATTTATACAGGTTTGTAAAAAATCTCCATTTCACTAAAGAATCCAGAATTTCAAATTTCCAATAATTTGGATATGTTATCATTCTATTTGCTCCTAATTACTAAGGCTTTGTTATATTTTCTTTTTGATAAAATACTGAAACAACAGCACTTAGACCATTGGACATAGTATCTCAAGTTGCAGATAATTCCACATGTAAGAAGAAAATCCAACTTCCCATGTCCATTCCTCCCTGGGCTGTACCTATGTACATTCTTGGCCTTTACGTTCATTGCTATCTTGTGACTTGTTTGCAACTTGGCTTTGAAGACCCTGGAAGGAATACAGTGGTAAACGCTAGGGAGATACAGCTGCTAAGGTAGAGCAGTCAGAGAAGGGCTTCTGACAAGTTGCTGCTCAAGCTGGAACGCAAAGGCTGGGAGTCGTACCTGGGAGATGGCGCAGCACAGAGCATTTGGTGCCTGGCTCTTCTCCAGGCAGCCATGTGGTCCTGACCTATGAGAAGTTTCGACTGAACAGGTGACTGGAACACATTGGGTAATCACATGAGATGAGATTATAGAAGAGATCAGGGGTCTTCTTGGGGAGACGGCATTGTCAGATTATGCTTTAAGCCCCAAGAGATAAAAGACAGCAACAGGAAAGTGAAAAGATCTAGCCAGGTGCAAAGCAAGATGCACATCTCTGGATCAGAAAAAGAAGAGAAATGCAAAGCAGGGATGGAGCTGAAGCCACTGGCTGCCTGGCTCTGGGATAAAGCAGGTGGAATGGCTGGTAATTTGGCTCCTGCATTAACAGGGACTAGATATATACTTTATGAAGTGGGAAGTGGGATCAGGCTCCCTGATTACATTCAGGGCTGTTTATAAATGAGAATGTGCATCCTCCCTTATGATGGGAGGCTAATAAAAATGACTGTTGACTTAATATGATGGCTTACCTGAAGCTTGTGGTCTGTGGAGGTAGAGAATTCTAGACACAGGATCCTGAGCAGGACCTGAGCCAGGCCATCTGCTGGCGTAGTGGCTGGCTTTGCAGTATCCCTGTTACTGAGGCACCTTTAAGATCCTGTTCAGGGTGAAGGCCTAGGCGCGTGTGGGGATAGGACTCACATACAGGTAAAGAAAGATGGAAGAGAAATTCCTGAGGACAATGCGCGTATACACCTAAATTCCAGAACACACGAGGAAATACAACTTCAAGAAAGAGAACCAAAGAAATCCACAGTCAAGATAAATATACTCCATATGAAAATAAAAATACAGAATGAAAGTTTTAAATAGAGGCCAGGCATGGTGACTCATGCCTGTAATCCTAGCTGAATTAGAAGTATCCTTTCAGGTCAGGAGTTCAAGACCAACCAGAGCAAGAGCAAGACCCCATCACTACTAAAAATAGAAAACATTCAGTGGGCTTGGTGCTGGGTGCCTGTAGTCCAGCTACTAGGAAGCCTGAGGTAGGAGGATTGCTTGAGCCCAGGATTTAGAGGTTGCAGTGAGCTATGGTGACACTATACTGCAATCTTAGCTGGGGCAATAGAGAAAGACTCTGTTTACAAAAAAAAAAAAAAAAAAACCCTGAGTTTTAAATGTATTTCAATTTCTTAAAGAGAAAACAGAAATATACATTGGGTTGGGGTGGGGCAAATATAAATGAAATAAGACAAGAAAGTGGGAACAGAACCCATTAGATTGGTTCATCTCAGAAATGAAAACTAGAGTCACTGAAGGAAAAAACCAGTAAAGGTATGTTAGGGGTTTGGGGAACCTGTGTGTCCAGGTTCTTGGTTCCCAGTACAGAAGGATGGTTGCTGCAATGGGGCCAATGGGAAGAACGGGCAGAGCAGGAGGTACAAGCAGACAAAGTGCCAAAGTTCTGTTAAAGGTTAAAGCACAGCGCATTCCAGAGAAAGAACAGGTCAGCCCCTGTGAGTGGAGGAGTCTGAGTTTGATAAGATTTCTCCTTTTATGCTGATTCCCTAATTTTGGGAACCCTCCCCTTTTCTATCCTTATAAGGCAATTTTCAAGGGCTGCTGTGGTATTTGTAAACTGTCACTATGTTAATGAGGGTAGTTCCTTAGGGACACTATTAGCACAACTGTGCGCATGCCCCCAAAGACCTCCTATGAGGCCTTGATGGTATCTCCACTTTGCGGTTTCTCTACCTCTTTCTGATTGGTCGTTCCCTGGAGACCCTCATCTGTTCTTTCTTGGGATTCCCCTCCCTGGAGTCCTAATCAGGCCGATCCCAAAACCTGTTGCCATTTCCTTAGAATTCGTGTCAAAGTCTACATCATAAAGGCCCAGGGACATTAATCAGTCCCTCAAAACAACCAGCCTCCCCAAACAGTGCACCTACAAGGTCTGAAATGCCTCAATCAGCGATTAGCCCCATTCCCATACTAGCCCAGTCCAACCCGACCCAAACCAGTCCCAAATAGCCTAATTGCATCCACCGTGCTCCTGGCTAACTGCCTAACCTAACGGATACGTATATCGAATTAAAAAGTAGTACCGAGAAATTCACCCAGTCTGCAGCTCAGAAAGAAAATGAAGTATTTAAAAACTATGAGAAAGTAGCTAAGTGGCATGAGGAGTATTTTGAGGCTCCAAGAAACTTCCAACGAGAGGTTCTGAACAAAAGAATCAGGCAAATGATGGCTGCATTTTGCCAGAATTTTTAAAGACATGAACCTTCCAATTCAAAGCATAATACTGAGTAGGATCAATAAAAAGAAATGTAAATACGCACTGTAGTGAAACTTGAGAATATCAAGGACAGAGACTCTTAAAGCCTGATTTCAGTGTGACTAAGAGAGCATCTCTCATCAACCAGCCATGCCAGAATGTGTGGAACCCTGTCCTCTGTGTGCTGAGGGTCATGATTGTCAAGCAAGGATTCTATCTGTCATTACACTGTCTTTCAAGAGCGAGAATGACAGATGTTTTTAGGAAGTACACAGACTCTTGCTAAAACAATTGTTAAAGAATATGTATCACAGGAAGAAAGGTAAATGCAAAGGAGAGTTGTAGGACGCCTGGAACAATGGGGAGTACAGAAAATATCGAAATGTCAAGAGATGTAGCTCACTAATGACTATGAAAGGAACTACATTTTGCATATTTAGACTAAAAGGTAAAATTAAGATTCTAAATAAAAGTGATGGGGAGGTTATAAATCTACATGTATCACCATGAGTGTAAATAGATAAACATGAAATCGAAATGTTAAAAGACAGAGGATCAGTTAGGTTAAAAGAAGAAAGAAAGAAAAAAGAAAAGCCCAGTGCATGCTGCTTAAGAAGAAAACCACAGCTAGGGGGTAAAAATAATGGGATAGAAATAGATACACCGAGATAGTAACCAGAAGAAAGCTGGGCTAACAATATCATTATCAAATAATGTCGACTTTAGGGCAGAAGAAGCATTTGTGGAGTAAGATTCTGTGTAATTAGTAGAGGAAGGCAGGAAGCAGGTCACGTGGGGCTTGTGGGCCATGGTTAGGGGGTTGTGTATCATCCTAAGCTGTGTGAGAAGTCACCGCAGAAAACAGCTAGATGGAGGGGAGGACAGCATGAGAGATGGGGGTGGCAGCCAGCAGGGCAGGGAATGAGAGATTCATCTCACGGATGCCCAGAGGGGCCTGTTTTGAAGAAAAAGCAACTGTTGTGAGTGCATCTAAGGGCTGAAATGGGATGTGAATCTCTGGGCAGCATTCTTTACGGAGTGACGGGGCGGAGATTTGGGAGACCCATGAAGCCAGTCGGAGCCTTGCCAGCAGGGAGAAAGTTGCAACAACCATCTCATTCCCACCCACCTTGGGTTGGGAAAGCACGGCCAAGTTAGTGCTGCCCTGCCTCAGCCACCTGTGAAAAATGCGCCACTCGAGTTTTTAGGTGGAAGATGTTTTCTAACCAGAAACAGGGCAGGGGCAATTCTTCTCCAACTCAAGCCTTTACAGAGAATATTGCTTGTAACAGTTTTGATAACTTAGGGGAACGTACTTTGTCATCATTATGGCGCTGGCTAGCAGCAGCCGCTGGCATGAACACACTAAACCGGTGTGGAATCCTGAGAGGACTTCGTCTTTCAACTGGGATGATTTCTCGCACGACTTCCCCACCTCCATCCAAACCTTGCAGATGGCTCTGGACTGCTGTTCCTGGGGCTACTATTTGTACAGGAGATGTAGGTTAACTATAGGCAATTTCTGTCTGTTCATAAAACAGATACTGCTGAATCCCGGCTTACAGGTATTTGGATAGGCTCACTGTGCTGTCCATTAGCTTGGCATCCCCCCAAAAGGATAAACAAACGGAAAGTCAAAGTTCCATGCTTCCTGCAAAGAGAAGAGGGGTAAAAATACATCCTCCTGCCTTGTTCTCAGAGTGATCAGGATCTTGCCCATTGGCTGTCATTATTAACAAATGATCCATAACAATTTTTTTTGGAGTCTACTATAGGCACATAAATTTATAACATCTGATTACAGAGGCTCCCTGTCTGCCAGCAGCTTATAGCTACAAACGGACATTATCAGCACACCCCTCCTTCTATACTCAGGACACTCTGGACTTCTTGTCTGCTCCTTTCATTCCTTTCATCAGTGTTGTTTTGTGCCTCAGGACCTTTACACCTGCCGTTCCTTCTGTCCAGAATGTTATTCATTATCAGTCTAATTTTGACTAACCCATCAGCCCCCAACCAAAATTTTTCCTCTTCTGGGAAGTTTCCCAGTCTTCTAGTTTGGAGTTGTTCCTCCTGCTGTACCCCTGCAGAAGCCTGCCCGGTACTCACAGACTTGTGAATAATGTTCAGTGTCTGGACCCTTCCATAGTATTTCAGCTTCATGAGAACAGGAGCTATAGTCTGCCTCATTTCCTACTTTCTCTCTGTAGTGCCTGGCCCATGATGGGTGCTCAGTAAATGTTGAATGTGTAAAGCGAATGCACTAATTAATGAACTGGTGAGCAGATTCTTCTATTGTCTGTCTCCCAAAGGCGTATGCCACGTCGAAGATGGGGTGGGGCTTTGATCAAGAGTATATAAGGATCTATGCTTTCTAGAAGGTCCAAACTCCCGGGAAGGAAAATTCATTAACCCAGAGACCATCCTTGTGTCAGCAATGTTTTCAGCTAACAGTGTTGAGTAGAGTTGGAAAATGATGAAAATAGGTAAAATATAGGGTTTATGGAATTCTTTTTACTTTAGACTGCATTTATCTGGCACTAATATTTACTTAATTGGAAGGAAATTTCTCAAACATAGACCACATAATTCTCAAATATAAATAAAAATAATATCCTAAGGCCAACATAAAGGATTTGGGGTCATTCCCTGTGTATATACATACATATTCACTGAATTCAATAATCAAATATCGACTGTGGCTTTCTCATTGGTCCAAACTTTTTTTTTTTATTGTTGAGGATTCATTGAGGGTACAATAAGCCAGGTTACACTGATTGCATTTGTTAGGTAAAGTGCCTCTTGCAATAACGTCTTGCCCCCAGAAGATTTGGCACGCACCAAGACCCTACCCCTCTCCCTCCTTCCCTCTCTATTTTTTTTTTTTTTAAGTGGGATCTTTCCTTGCCCATAGCTTGCAGTGTTGCAGACTGTCCTAATCCTGAGTCTGTGCTAAAATACACTGGGTTCTAGTGCCATTCCCAACTACCAGTTTACTTGGAAAGAGTCTTTTTTTTTTTTTTTTTGTAGAGACAGAGTCTCACTTTATGGCCCTCGGTAGAGTGCCATGGCATCACGCAGCTCACAGCAACCTCCAACTCCTGGGCTCAAGCAATTCTCTTGCCTCAGCCTCCCGAGTAGCTGGGACTACAGGCGCCCGCCACAACGCCCGGCTATTTTTTTGGTTGCAGTTTGGCTGGGGCCGGGCTTGAACCCGCCACCCTCAGTATATGGGGCCAGTACCCTACCGACTGAGCCACAGGCGCCACCCCACTTGGAAAGAGTCTTATTCCTCTGTGCAAAAGCTTTCCATTTATAGGTGAAGGGTGATGACATTTGCCTCATTAGGAAGCTGCCTGTGAAACTGTCTCTCAAAGGACTTATAATGGCACATTATCATGGACTGCACCTAGTGCCCCTGGGCACCTTGTTAGACTTACATTTCACCAAGTGGGATCATCTGAGAGCACTGTAGACCCCATCATCATTAAGTCGATAGGGCTGAAGTGGGTGATCACTAGTTCATTCTAATTCTAAACAGTCTATGGTTCATTTCAGTAACCAGAAGGAAAAGTACCTGTACCCCTTTAATCTGGTAGGCATGAGCCAGGAATATCCTCTGCCTTCCCCAGTCCTGTGAACACTTAGCAGGAGCAGAGGAATGTAGATTACAGAGAGTGTAGTGTAACTCTGCCCAAACACGAAGAGCTTAGAAAGCGGAGGAAATGCCTAAAGCATGCCTTCCTCACCCTTGTCCTCCCGTCTTCACTGAGGTAGGGCCTGGTCAGGTGGTTTCAAGCCCTTCCAGGCACCTTGTATTTGCCCCACAGGACTAAGAAATATAATGGACATTTCAGTAGCGAGGTTGAGTGTGTGACCAGCACATTGCTCAGCTTGAAAGTTGATTGCCTGTACCATGCCTGGCTGTCCGCGCACACAAACCTCGGTTCTCCATTTGGTTTTGAAAACCTTGGGGAGCACTTATGCCTTTAAATATCTTTCCTCCCCACTAATGAAAATTCATCTTATAGTTTAATTGTTTCAAATTTTATCCGTTAAAAATTCTTTTGAGTTAATATGAATTTCTCCTTCAAAATGCAAATGTGTTTGTGAAACTACCAATTATTAACAACTATAATTTCATCTCATAAGATGGATTTTTTTTTTTTTTTAACACCCCGGTGAGATCAGACTTTTCTAAAGGAATCTTGGAAGTTTAGATGAAGATACAACTTTTAGGGAAAAGTGCTCTGGGGAAGGCAGCATTAATCAGGCAACCACTGAGAAGGCAGTGGTGGGTCCTTTGGCCCAAGTGAAAGAGAAAAGTTGCTAGTAAATGAGAGAAATGAAAAGGGGGTGAGGAATAAAAACACTTACTTCAAAATTTTGACATGGCCTGTCCCATCATGGGTTTGATGAATCAATTGTAGAAGGGATTGCCCACAGGCACTTGGAAGCCACAAGTTCATGCATGTGAACAGCGGCCCCCAGACCTTCCGAGAGAAGGAAACAGCCTTGGCCCAGCAGCACAGTTCAGTCCTTTTTACCTGTAATTTGCTCAAGTGTTAAAAATCTACTTCCAACTGTAAAGATACTGAAATATCCAGGGCATGGCAAGGCTGTGGTTCTGCTCTGTGACAAGATGTGTGATCCTGAAAAATAATGGAAATGGAGGAAGGCATTTTAAAGATACTGCTCTAATGAACACAATTGTGTTTGCAGCCTTTTGTTGTTGTTGTTGTTATTAACAGATTATATTACTCCATCGGCCTGGTCGAACATCAATAATGCCTTCAGAGAATAGCTGGTGAGAGCCGAGTTACTCTATGACAGGAATTTGGAAGACAATGTAATTTCACATTTCTCAATTTTCTTTGATTTTTGTGCAGAGAAAATGGGAGACTGTAATAAATGTTTTCCCCAAATGGTGTCTTAAATGGAATCACAGCTGGTAGCAACAGTATTTTGCTATTATCTGGAGGCTGGATTTTAGATTTTTCATGTGAAGTGACCATGCTGGCAGATTCATTGGGTTCACATTTTTCCAACACTTTTCTTTATTTTCTCCAGTTAAGTGACGAGTTTGGTTTTGCCTGTGAGCTCCTGGTGGTGGGGGTAATGCCAGGCTGCTGGCAAATTGGTACTCAGTGGTCTCAGAGTGTACTGGGGGCTATTAAATGGATTGAAACTTTTTTAGTTGCTCTGTGAGAAGTTAACAACATGCTCGGAGCTAATCTAAGGCAAAACTGTTGGATATGTGAGGTCCAGTGAGGCAGTGAGACAGATGGAAAGAGCAGAGGTCCGGGAAGCATGTGCTGGATTCTGATCTTAGCTCTCCCATTTACGGGCTGTGTCACCACGGATCACATACCCTCGTGGAACCTACGTCTGCATAGGCAAGATAATAAACTGCACAGTTACAATTTGTAGTCAGTGAAGTAGTGTGAATAAAATTGGTTTATGGTGTATACAGTGCTCCTACCGGTCACATTTGTTGGGTAGTATACTCACACTGCCTTGGTGCCCTGCCCAACTTGTCACCGCCTCCTTTCCCTTCTCACTGCCATGTTGGCCATGTTGGCCATGTTGTCACCATTGCCCACCCCACACAATCTCAACTCTGTACTTATTCTTACAGAGCTTTGATCTCCAATCATCAGGTAAGGTTTTAGGTAATACATGTAGCATCAAATTTCTCTCCAAGAGTTACTGCTGCTGCTTTTTTTAATTTTTTTATAAAAGGCAAAACTTGGCTCAGCACCCATAGCACAGTGGTTCCGGCGCAAGCCGCAAATACCAAGGCTGGCGGGTTCAAATCTGGCCCAGGCCAGCCACACAACAATGATAACTACAATAAAAAATAGCCAGGCATTGTGACGGGTGCCTGTGGTCCCAGCTGCTTGAGAGGCTGGGGCGGGAGAACTGCTTGAGCCCAAGAGTTTGAGGTTTCTGTGAGCTGTGACTCCACAGCACTCTACCAAGGGTGACATACTGAGACTGTGTCAAAAATAAATAAGTAAATAAATAAAAGGCAAAATGCCTTCAAATTGAAATAAACCTAATAGTGGAATTCCTGCACCTTAAAAGGCTCTTTTATTGGTTGAATGGCCCTGGAGTGGGGGTGGGGTGGCTGGGGGGAGACCTCTATTAGAGAATAGCAGGGAGTGAGGAAGGCTGGGAAGAGTCCTAATGACAAGGAACCACCCACGTAGAGGGCGGGCACAGGGGAGTGACCAGGAAGCGCGTGCTGAATTAGCCTTGGGAAGGACTGAAAGGTGTATAGGGTGGCACCCAGAGATGAGGCTGCAGAGACGTTCAGCCAGGTTTGTTGAAAGGGGAGGGTGACTCTCCTGGGCAGTACAAAGATGGCGTCTGCGCGGGCATAGAGTAGGGGGGTGGCAGTTGGAGACCACTTTTATAAAATTGGTTTATGGTGTATACAGTGCCAGTCAGGTTAGGGTCTTCCCTGGAACTTCTGTGGGGTGGGGCCAGACAAATCTTTTGTGTCTCCCTCTTAGGAGGGGAAAAGGGTTTTTGTGTGGCTACCTTAGCCCTCCCCACCCAACAGCCACCCAGGAGGCAGCGTGTAAAAGGCACGTGAGGAAAATGTGGAAATAGAACCTTCTGTGTGAGGAATGAAAACTTAGTCTATTGAGTGAAAGAACTTAGAGGGCCTCTGGGGATAAAGTGGGAAATTACTTTATTAGGGAATCAAAAAAATGTTTTCATACTTTTTGGCTTTCACCATTGGGACAATTTCTATTTTCCAAAGATGCCCACAGCAATATCTCCAATTCCACATGTTCTCTGTAAATGTGACATTACTATTTCCCCATTAAGAAATGGAGTCTAATTTCCCTTCCCTTACATCTGGGTTTCCCTAAGTGACTCACTTGTAACCACTAGAACGCAGCAGAAGAAAGTCCATGTGACTTCCAAGGCAAGGGTAGACGACCCTTTCAGCTTATGCGTTAGTCTCTTGCAACCCTTGGCTTTCGGTAAGTCCATCCTCTGGACAGTCCCTCTCAGAACCCAGCCGCCAGTCTGTGAGAAGCTGTACAGAGAGGCCACTTGAGTGTGTCCTGGTTGGTAGGCCCTGCCTGAGCTCCTTTTTCAGCCACTCTCACTCAGGCGCCAGACATGAGAGCGGAGAAGCCATATTGGGCGTAAATCTCTCAGCCCCCGCTGGTTTTGAGACACCCATGGCCATTTAAGTTGCCTTAGCTGAGGCCACAGAGATTATGGAATATAGCCTTGCTGCACACTTTCTGAATTTCTGACCCACAAAATATGTGACAAGAAGAAAACAGTTGTTACTTTATACCCCTGCATTTCGGGGTGGGTTCTTACCCAGCAGTAGATAACTGGAACAATTTGCCTCCCACAGATGCTTACATACCTTCCTACATTACTTCCATGCCAGGTTTTCCAAGGTACAGTGCAAAATTGGGGAAATGAAGTGGTAAATGAACATGCCCAGAATTCCTCCCATCCTGTTCTTTCCTAGGAGTTAAAATCTATATATGGAGGATAAAGGTCTGAATTGGCTGAGGACAGAGGGGCTAAAATGACTGAATCTGGCTGCTACAGAAACCAGCCCCACGTAGCACACAGATAAAGTTGTGTACATTTCTGCTAGTACAGATTTGACTTCTGATCAATGGTTCCAATAATGGGAAGGGTCCCTCCCACTACTTTCAAGAAGGCGGACTTACCGTACATGGTGTTTCACTGTGCACTCAGCGAAAGTTGTAGCTCAGACCTCCTAGACTCTGGCATTAGTCTTTGTTTTAATTTGTATTTTTTTTAATTTAAATCTGTTTTTATATCTTAATGGGTATTTTAATGATAAATTGGGAGCGTTTTAATTTGTATTTTTTAAAATTTAAATCTGTTTTTATATCTTAATAGGTATTTTAATGATAAATTGGGAACATTGTATCAGAGATAAATTGTCAATGCTATTTTGACTATCAGTAATCATTTATGAATCATTCATACTTCCTGCTTTGTAAATTGCCAACATAGCAAACAGACCATTAATTATATTTACAGAAAAAACTAAAAAACATTTTCAAGGGTTTATCAGGGCCATCAGGATAAACCCAAATGGTTTTGCTACTTCTGTCAAGTGTTTGATTGAACTCTAAACCCACTTCCTCTTGGACAATGGCAAACAGGTTCCCAAAGGAGAGAAACCTTTGCTTTCTTCCTCCCTTTGGGGGGAAAAATACTGTTTGAGCAGTGTTTATGGCTATATATGTTTGCATCATTGAAAACTGTCAAAGTCTTACAAATTGACCAGTAGGAAAAAAATTAGTGATGGCCACAGAGGCTCTTCCAGAAATAAGATGAAAGGAACTGGAGCAATGTCTTTTAAGTAGGGATTGATTATTTAATTGAGCATATGGAATGTGTATTTCTATAATCTAGAGGGAGTGATACGTATTCGGTTTGGCAGGAAGGTGAAGAGCTGGCCTGCTGCGTTGCACCCAGCCTTCAGATGGTATGAGAGGAGGTCTGTTAGCCAAGAAAGGCTTTAGTGACACAGGCTCAGAAAGGCTTTTTTTCTTTTACAGGCACTCTGAAATTCAGGGGCTATCATTAAAAAGCACATGGCTTTTAACTGCTTTAAATTATATACTTTTAATGTAAAAAGGTCAGTTTTTTATCACATGAGGAATGTCATGTTTAAAAGAATAATCCATTTTTATGAGCAATTGTGATGCCATACAAATACTTCAGAGTTAGAACACCACTGACTTGGGCGTCGCCTGTGGCTCAAGGAGTAGGTGTTATACCAGAGGTGGCAGTTTCAAACCCAGCCCCAGCCAAAAACTGCTAAAAAAAGAAAAAAAGAGAGAAGAAAGAAAAAGAACACCACTGATTTAAATTCCAGCCTACCTACGTGTTAGCTGGATGATCTTAAACAAATTATTAAAATGTTTGTGCCTCCATTTCATAATTTGTAAAATAGTGATAATTACAACTACTTTACAAATGGGTATGCTAATAAGGGAGAATAAAAGTAGAGTTCCTTGCTGAGGGTCATGTAGAAGGCGCTCAATGTGTGACAGTTCTTCGACCATGAGAGGAAGGCAGGACTTCTCTCAGTGTGCCCAGAACTGTCCTTCAGAGTTAGCAAATTATACTGGATTTGATTTAGTGGCTAGGAACTCTGTAATCATTTTGCCTGGAATCAACTAATAGCTCTACCGTTTTCTAGCAAGTTATTTTATCTGTGCTTCAATTTCATGATTGCTAAAATAGTGGTGCTATACTGGTATATCTCTTAAGATTATTTAATGCTTAATAGCTCTATTGAAGTATAATTTATATTCCATAAAATTCAGCTGTTTTAAGTGTGTATTTCTTTGAATTTTAGGAATCTTTATGGTAGTACAAAAAGCACCACAGTCTATTTTTAGAGTGTTTCTAGCACCTCCAGAAATTTTCTTAGGCCTGTTTGAAGTTAATTTTTTTTTTATCTTTATCTTTATTTTATTTATTTATTTGCTTTTTATTTCTTTTTATTTTTTGGAGACGAGTCTCATTCTGGTTTTCTGGGCTAGAATGCCATAGTATCAGCCTATCTCACAGCAGCCTCAGACTTCTGGGCTCAAGTGATCCTCCTGCCTCAGCCTCCCAAGGAGCTGGGCCTACAGGTGCCCACCACAACACTAGGCTGATTTTTCTGTTTTTGTAGAAATGGAGTCTTGCTCTTGCCCAGGCTGGTCTCAAACTCCTGAGCTCACAGAATCCTCCCCCTTGGCCTCCCAGGGTGCTATGATTACAGGTGTGAGGCACTGTGCCTGGCCTATTTAAACTTGATTTGTACTCTCACACCTGGCTCCAAGCAACCACATATCTGCCTTCTTTCTCTGTCCTTTTGCTTTTTAGAGAAATTTTATTTCAGTGGATTCATATAAGACATAGTCTTATTTAGCTGGTTTCTTTCTCTCAGTGTAATGTTTCTGAGGTTCATTCATGTTGTAATAGGCATCAGCACTTTGTTCCTTCTTTCTGCTGAATGACATTACATTGTGTGAAGGTACCACATTGTATTTATCTACTCACTGGTTGATAATGTGAGTTATTTCCACTTTTTGGTTATAATGAATGAAGCTACTGTGAACATGCATATGTAAGTCCTTGTGTAGACACATGTTTTCATTTTTCCTAAGTAGATAGATTCCTAGTAGGGGAATTCAGGGGCACAATGTTTAACCTTTAAGAAAATTGAGATATAATTAGCATACCATAAAGTCACTCTTTTAAAGTATATATTTTAATAATTTTTAGCACTTTTTACATGATTGTACAGCTATCACCACTATCCAATTTCAAAACACTTTCACCACCCAAATGAAGCCTCTTACCCATTAGCAGTCATCCCCAAACTCCCACACCTACTTCCCATAGAAACAACTAACCTACTTTCTGTCTCTATGGAATTGCCGATTAGAGATATATCGTCTATACATTCCACGTAAATAGAATCATACGATATGTGATTGTGTGCCTGGCTTCCTTCACTTAGCATAATATTGTCAAGGTTCATCCCTGTTGTAACATTTATAAGCACCCTCTTCCTTTTCATGGGTAAATAATATTCCACTGTATGGATATATCATATTTTGGTTTATTTGTAAACTGATGACATTTGTATTGTTTCTACTTCTTGGCTATATGAATAGCACATTTGCATACAAGTTTTTACATGGACTTTCATTTTTCATGGGAATATACCCAGAAGTAGAATTGCCAAGCTACTTGGAAAAGCCAGGTCTTGAGCCCAAATCTTGCGTCTTCATTTTTATTTATCCATTTTCCTGTGCTGATTCTCCACCATCTGTGCTCCTGACCTGAATTATATAGATATTTAAAATAAATAGAAAGCTCTTTTGTTCTTATCCAGTTAGACATTATTCCTAACTACGAATCATATACAAATAACTCAAAATTGTCAAACTTACAAGAGTGAGAAAACTCTGGCTTTTGAGTGAAGGACCTATTTGGTAAATTTTTAAGAGAATAGAACCTATTTTTTTATGTGTATGGAAAAGATCCTGCTTACTGATTTATAGGATAAAGGAAACCCAGGAAAATTCTCCTTGTAGTAAGAGAAAAATCTCACAGTGGTCAAATCCTGTTAGAAAGTGCAGCACTGTGACTTTTCTTTTTCTCAGACTCAGGAAGAAGGAGAGGAGCGTGTGTGGATCCATCTCTCTTGGTGATGTGGGGCCCAGAGCACATAGCACAGAAGCTGAGGGTTCCACCTGGGTTAGAACCCGGTTCTTTGCCTTTCAGAAACAACTGAGAGTTCATGGGCCCACTCTTCCTGTCACAGTCAGGCACGGAGGTGATGGCGAAGTGATGAGGTATCACCCACTGGGGAAACAGTGGCCTCTTCCAGTGTTACTGCCAGGGTTAATTAAGGATGGGGTAAGGAGTTGTTCCTTGTTCTGAGGTGGTTTCTTGACGGTATTGTCTCTTCTTTCTTTGGTTTTGTTTCTTTGTGTTAGGATCTTTTTTTTTTTTAAGGCTAACAAAAACAAAAATGTATCCTATTACAAATAAAACTACCACGAAGGGATAAATAACTTGCATACCACAGCTGCTTTAAATTAAACACAGCCCAAGGAGCATCAGATGACTCTATCTGCCTTTTTATGCTTGCCTGTCCCATTTTCCCAGAATGCCGGACACTGAGTTTCTACACTTGATTTAAGACCTGAAGCAAAGCCTGTTACTGTGGAGTGTGAGTTCCTGCTACTTCTGTTATTCTGGCTATCAAGTCACCATCCGTGTGGTGTCTCGAAACACTCTGGAAGCCTGTTGTTTACATGTCATTTTATTTCTGTATAAGATTCAGAATTTAGTAAAATTCCAAATCTTCTGAAGCTTCAGGCAGTTATCTGCCAGAGTCCATGATTTCAAAATAGAGTAATATAATAAACTTTCCTATCTCCTTCATCCAGTTCAGTAATTACTAAGATTTTATAACACTTAACTTTCTCATGCCTTTTTCCTTTTATCTTTTGTTGAATTATTTTATTCTTTGTGCAGTTCTTGCCATTTCCGAATCTTTAACTTGCTGTCTTTCATTCATTTTCAAAATTTTTGGCCATCATGGCTTTATACCCGATCTGTCCCTTATGTTGTTCGAGGGTCTAGTTACATATGTGACATCTGTGTGCCTGTTTAGATTCAGTTCCATTGTATCTGTGTGTCCTCAGTTGTGACTAATCTGACGTTAAACTATCGAGTTCTTAGTTTTAGTTGTCTATTTTTCAGCTCTAAAATTTCCATTGGTTATATTCTATATAATTTCTGATTTTCTGCTAAAATTGTTTCCTGTTATTTAAGTCAAACATGTTATTACATAAACATTTATAAACGTAAAGTCTATATGCAAAAAAAAAAAAGTCCATATGAGAGAACCTCAGCGTTTGAGCACCTGTAGGTCTGTTTCATTGTTTGTGTTATTTCTCTCAGATTTCAGACAGTTCTTTTTTTATGCCTGGTTATACTTTTACTGAAGTATAGAAAAATTGAAGAGATGATTTGAGGCTGGGGATGATGATATCTTCTTCAGAGATACCTACTTTTGCCTCTGGCAGTCAGGATAGAAAGAGATCATCTTAATCCAACCAGGATTTGAAGTAATTCATTCTTTTTGATGGCTGGTCTATTTGTAGTTTACTGTACTATTCCTAGATTATAGTCTTGGGGGAGATCCCAAAGGAAAGCCAGAGAGGTTTACTAGAGCTTTTTCTTTCTTTTTTCTTTTTTCTTTTTTTGGCTAGGCTGGGTTTGGACCCGCCACCTCCAGTATATGGGGCTGGCACCCTACTCCTTTGAGCCACAGGCACCGCCCAGAGCTTTTTCTTATCACTGTTGAACCCTGAACTCCAATTTCTGTGTCTCTGTATCTATAAGACTGACAGAACCGCTGCTCAGCTAGCCAGTCTGTCTCTTCCTTCTTCCTTTCCTTTCCTTTTCCTGTTCTTTTCCCTTTCCCTTCCCCTTCCCTTTCCTTCTCACTATGTCACTCTCAGTAGAGTGCTGTGGCGTCACAGCTCACAGCAGCCTCAAACTCTTGGGTTCAAACGATTCTCTTGCCTCGGCCTCCTGAGCAGCTGGGACTACAGGCACCCGCCATACACCCAGCTATTTTTACAGTTGGGGTCTCACTCTGGTTCAGGGCTGGTCTTGAACCCGTGAGCTCAGGCAATCCACCCATCTTGGCCTCCCCAGAGTGCTAGGATTACAGGCATGAGCCACTGGACCCAGCCCTTCTACTTTCAAATCATCAAAGGGAAAAATGGCAATGAACATAAGCTTCACCTTCCTAAGGTGTTGTTTTTGTATGATCTTAACTAGCTCTTCAAGATCTTGCTGTTGGCTAGGCATGAATCTTATGCCTGTAATCCTAGCACTTTCAAAGGCTAAGATGGGAGGATAATTTGAGGTCATGAGTTCAAGACCAGTCTGAGCAAGAGCAAGACCCCGTGTCTAAATAGAAAAATTAGCCAGGCATGGTGTTGTGCCCCTGTGATCCCAGCTATTTGGGAGGCTGACGCAGGAGAATTTCTTGAGCCCAGGAGTGTGAGGTTGTAGTGAGCTATGATAACACGACTGCGCAATTGCCATAACAAAGAAGAGGCCCCATCCCAAGGAAAGCATAAAAGATTATGTTGCCTCAGTGGCTCTTTAATACTTTCAAACAGATTTTTTGTTTGTTTGTTTGTCTTTTCTTGTTTTTAGCGGGAAAGTGGTCTGAAATAAGCTAATCCAACATTGCTGGAAACAGAAATTCTGAAGTTACAGTTGGCCCTCCATATCTGCGTGTTCCACCTTGAAAGATCATGATCTGTTGAAATCATGGATATAGAGCACGTGGATACACAGGGTTGTGATTTGCAGTTGGTTGCTCCTGCTGATGCCAACCTCAGAGATACAGAACCTGATATGCAGAGGGCTGATTGTAAGAGATGTGAGCATTCTTGAATTTTGGCATCAGCAGGACTCCTGGAATCAAACCTCCATGGTTATAGAGGGCTGACTATATTTAAACCAAGTCTCTGGTGTTTATCATTTCATTCATGTGTACTCAGTTTGTCTCAACGAAGGATGTAGACATTTTTTCTTTTTCGATGTTTTCTTTTAATTTCAGAATATTGGTGAAGGGAGTATAAGCGTTTTGTTATATGGATACTTTGAATAATGTGTGAGTCGGGGCTTGTGATGGCCCATTACCAGAATAGTGTTTACGGAATCCAACAGGTAACTTTTTATCCCACACGCCACTTCCAAGCTCCCCCTTCCTTGCTTTTTCATGTCTTTTATATTGCTTTAAGCTCATTTGTAGCCATTGTTTAGCTTCCACTTATTATAAGAATATACAGTACTTTGCCATTTCAGAGATACTTCACTTAGGATAATGGTCTTCGTTTCCACCCAAATTTCTGCAAAAGACCTTATATTTTTCCTTTTTATGGCTGACTAGTACTCCATGGTGTGTGTGTGTGTGTGTGTGTGATATTACATTTTTTTATCCATTCATGAATCGATGGGCACTTAGATCAGTTCTACGTCTTTGCAGTTGTGAAGTTGTGCTCTGATAAATACTCAAGTGCAGGTGTCTTTTTGATAAAATGACTTACTTTCCTTTGGGAAGATACGCGGTAGTGGGATGGCTGGATCAACCAGTAGGACTGCATTTATTTCTTAGAGAAACCTCCATGCTGTTTTCCATAGAGGCTGTGCTAATTTGCAGTCCCAGCAACAGTGGGTAAGCATTCCTTTCTCTGCGCTCACGCCAGCATCTATTGTTTTTTGAGTGTTTTATAATGACCATTGTGGTAGGAGTAAAGTGGTATCTCTTTGTAGTTTAATTTGCATTTCCCTGGTGATTAGTGATGTTGAGCCTTTTTTCATAGGATTGTTGGCCATTTGTCTTCTTTTGAAAAAGTTCTTTTCATGTCTTTTGCCCGCTTTTTAATGGGCTTTTTCATTCTTGTGATTTGAGTTCTTAGTAGATTCTTTACATTAGCCTTTTACCAGACATATAGTTTGCAAATATTTCCTCCCATTGCTAGGTTGTCTGTTTACTCTATTATTTCCTTTGCTACATAAAAATGTGTTAATTTGACTAAGTCTCATCTGTTTATTTTTGTTGTTCCTGTATTTGCCTGTGGGGTTTTATTCATAAATTCCTTTCCTAGGCCAGTGTCCAAAAGAGTTTTTCTTCATAGTTTTCTGAACACCATTTATTGAATAGAGCTTCCTTTCCCCAACTACTTGTCAAAGATCAGATGGTTGTAGGTAGGTGGTTTTATTTCTGGGTTCTCTGTTCTGTTCCATTGATTTATGCCTCCACTTTGATAATGCTGTTTGGGTTACTATAGATAGCATTGTAGTATAATTTGAAGTCAGGTAATGTGGTGCCTTCATATTTGTTCTTTTTTGCTTTGGATTGCTTTGGTTATTCAGACTCTGTGAAATGTGACATTGGTTTTTTGATGGGGCACTGGACTTGGAAATCACTTTGGGCAGTATGGATATTTTAACAAGTTGATTCTATTAATACATGAGCATAATATGTTTTTCCCTTTGTTTTGTCATCTGCAATTTTTTTATCAGTTTTTCAGATTCTCCTCCCAGAGATCTTTTACCTCCTTTGTTAAGTATATTTCAAAGTATTTTATTTTCTTTATAGCTATTGTGAATGATATTGATTCCTTTATTTTACTCTCAGCTTGACTATTACTATAGTAGAAATGCTGTTGGTCTACATAAATCGATTTTTGTAATCTGAGACTTTGTTGAATTTATCAATTTCAGGGCTCTTTGGTGCAGTCCTTAGGATTGTGTAGATGCTGGTTTATATTGTCAGCAAACAGGGATCCTTAAACCTTCTCTTGCCTGATTGTTCTGGCTAGGACTTCCAGCACTGTGTTGAATAGAGGTGGTGACAGTGGGCCTCCTTGTCCTATTCTAGTTCTTAGGGGGAATGCTTTCAACTTTTCCCCATTCACTATGAGGGTGGCTATGGGTTTGTCATATATGACTTCTAGAATGTTGAGATACATTCCATCTGTGCCTAGTTTGTTGAGGGTTTTTATCATGACTGTGTGCTGGATTTTATTAAATGCTTTTTCCACATCTATTGAGATGATCATATGGTCTTTGTTTCTGTTTATGTGGTGAATCATGTTTATTGATTTGTGTATGTTGAACTATCTTTGCATCCCAGGAATAAAGCCCATTTGATTGTGGATTATCTTTTTGATGTGCTGTTTAATTCAGTTTGCTACTATTTTGTTGAAGATTTTTGCATCTACGATCATAAGAGATATCGGTCTGCAGTTTTATGTATGCCCTTTCCTGGCTTTGGGATCAGGGGGATACTGGCTTCATAGAATGAGTTAGGGAGGATTCCCTCCTGGATGTGATGGAACAGTTTCTGTAGAATTGGTGCTAGTTCTCCTTTGTAGGTCTGGTAGAATTCAGCTGTGGCTCCATCTGGCCCAGGGCTTTTTTTGTTGGGTGATTTTTTTTTTATTACTGCTTCTGTCTCACTGATCTCTATTGGTTTGTTTGGTTTGATTTCTATTTCTTCCCTATTCAGGATTGGGAGGTTGCATGTTTCCAGGAATTTGTTCATATCCCCTAGGCTTTGTATTTTGTTTGTGTAGAGTTTTCATAGTATTCCCAGATCATATTTTGTATTTCTGTGCTATCAGTTGTAATGTCTCCTTTTTCATTTCTGATTGAGCTTATTTTAGTCCTTTCTCTTTTATTTCTAGCTAATATGGCTACTAGTCTGTTTGTTTTGTTTATCTTTCAAAGAACCAATCTTTTGCTTCATTGATGTTTTGTAATTTTGTTCGTTTCCATTTTCTTTTGCTCTGCTCTGAGCTTTGTTATTCTGTTGGATTGGGGTTTGGTTTGTTCTTCTTTTTCTGTTTTCTTGAGATGTGATAGTATGTCATTAATTTGTGATCTCTGTCTTTTTGATGTAGGCATTGAAAGCTGTAACATTTCTCCTTAGCACTGCTTTTGAAGATTTAGAAAGCTTGTGTCCTCTTTGTTGTTCAGTTTGCAGAATCTTTTAATTTCCATCTTAATGTCATCATTAACCCAAGGATCATTCAGTAGCAGGTTGTTTAATTTCCAGAACTTTGTATAGATTTGAGAGTTCCTCTTGGAGTTCATTTCTAGTTTTATTCTACTATGATCTGAAAAGATGTATAGGAGTGATTTTGATTTTTCTGTATTTGCTGAGATTTGTTTTGTGGACCAGCATTTGATGTATCTTGAAAAATATCCCATGTGCTGATGAAAAGAATATATATTTAATAGTTTGGGGATAGAACGTTCTGTAACTGTGTGTTAGGTGCATTTGTTCTAGACTCTCACTTAAGTCCAGTGTTTCTTTGTTCATTTTCTGCGTTGATGATCTGTGTAGTTTTGTCAGTGCAGTATTGAAGTCCCTAGCAACTAAGATTTTACTATTTATTTTTTTGACTAGACATAGAAGGATTTATTTTATTAATCTAGGAACTCCTAAACTAGATGCATATACATAGTACACTCAGGATGTCATATCTTCTTTTTAAACGGCTCCCTTTGTTATTAAATTATAATCATCTTTGTCTTTTTGCATTTTTAATTTAAAGTCTTTGGTATCTGTAACTGTGTGTTAGGCTATTATGAGGATGGCTGTTCTTGCTTGTTTTGGGTTTGGATTTGCATGGAATATTTTTTTCTGTGTTTAACTTTGAGTCTGTGTGATTCCCTTTCTTATGTTCTTTACTTGAGTTTTTATTTTTCTTCATTCAAGGTTCTGAAACTTTTTTTTTATTTTTTGTGTTGGCTTACAACTTTCTCTTCAATTCCATTTATCATGTTTGCCATCCATATTTTGAATTCCATTTCTGACATTTCAACAATTTTCTTTTGGTTGGGTCCATTGCTGTGAATCTGTTGTGATTCTTTGGAGGTATCAAACTCTAAAGTTTGTTTTTTCATGTTACTGGAATTACTTGGCTGGTTTCTTCTCATCTGAAATCTCTTATCTCAGTTCAGGGATGATAGGTTTGCAGTGTGCCTGTTTTCCTTTGCTAGTACCTCTCCTACTTTGTGAGAAAGTGGAGAGGTCCCTAGATAATTCTTTTGTGTCTTACTTTGAAAGATTGACCTGTCAGGAAAGGGGTGGATGCATTGAGAGCCTGTAACACAGCTGTTCTCCTGTGTCATCTTGATACTCTGTGGTTGTCACAGTCTAAGCTGATGCTTGGAAATACTCATTTGGATTGGTGCATTGGTTCCAGGCTGCTCTTGGAAACTCAGGCAGGAGGCTACGCAAGTCCCTCTCCATAGAGATGGGTGGCATGACCTTGGCTAGCACGTAGGCAGGTCAGAACTTGGCCGGTTCCTAGGCAAATCATGGGTCAGGTGGACGGACCTGGAGTAGTGCTGAGGAATCTTTGTGTGGAGTTATAGGTTAGTCTCTAGGCCACTATGGGAAGCTCGGGCAAGGGATTAGGCAATCCCCTTTCCTCACGGGCAGGCATTGCAGGAGATTGCTTTGTCCAGGTCTCCCGTGGTAGTGGGAATGGCTATTTGGCAGGGCTACCACAGGTTTCAGAGCGCTTGTTCTGGCGGTCAGTGCTCAGAGCCATGGGAGAATGGCCTGCCTACCACTGTACGAGACCAGAGAGTGTGGCCCACACTGGGCATGCTGAGCCTGCTCTCAGATGCAACTTTACTATCCAATTTCCAGCAGTTCCCCAACATGGAAGCCAACAGTGATGGAGGGAGTGCTCCCCACAGATTGAATGGTGTGTCCACATGGGAAACATGGTGCCTCGGGCTCTCTCCTTTATCCCTTCCCCAAGTGTAGGGGTCTCCCTCCAGGTACCTTCCAGTCTTCGCAAGTGGAACTCCTTTTCCCTATCTCCCTTACTTTGAGTGTCTCCTGTCAGTTCTCTGATAATCTCTCCAAGAAAGGCTATCCGTGGGTGAACATTTACGTGCAGTTCTCGCCCAGAGAGCTGTGTGTGTAGACTCCTTCTAGTCCACCATCTTGCCCCTCTTCCTTGCCAACATCTCTTCTTATACCCACTGTGCCACTTCATGTTCAGATTTCCTTGCTTGTGTCAGAAATGTCGTCTTATAGCTTTTTTGTTTGTTTAAGTTACGATATAGAAAGTCTACACATTACATTTGGTTGTTGTTGTCTCTTAAGTCTTTTTTAATCTAAAATATTCTACTCCCCTAATTCTCTTTTTCTTTTCTTGGTCAGGGTCCTATAGAATTGCCCACATCTCATATTCAGATGACTGCTTCTACTGCAGTGTTATTTGTTTTTCTTATGAAATGAGGGTGAACATTATGGACTTGATGAGATTCAGAATGTGGAGTTTGTTTGGCAAGAATGGTTTATATAATACATAGTACAAAATAATTTCCATCTGTATCAGATGACACTCAATGTCTGATTATCCTACTTTGGTAATGTTAAGACTGATCAGTGGATTCAGATGGTACAACCTACCCCATCCACTATAAAAATTCTCCATCATCCTTTCATCTATGGTTTTATCAAGTGGTACTTTTCCTCTAGATCAGTTATTTCTGCAGGAGTTGAAAAATGATTTTTCTGATTCTATCATGTCGTATTTATCAGCTAAAATACATATAACTGGAGCTACTTGGTTACTCTGAGATATAAAATAAATAGGATTGTTAAGGTCTCCTTTTAGATTCAGTAATATATTTTGTGTTGATTAAAAAAAAATAATTTTCTTACTCCACGGTGCTATACTGAAATACTATAGACTGGATAATTTATGAAGAATAGAAATTTGTTTTCTCATAGTTCTGGGTGGAGAGTCCAAGATCAAGGCAGCAGTAGGCTCAGTTACCTGGGGAGGGCTGCGCTCTGCTTCAAAGACAGTGCCTAGTTGCTGCATCCTCCGGAGGAAAGACGTGCAGTGTCTTTACATGGTAAATGGCAGAAGGGCAAATGAGATGATGCTGTGTGAAGCCTCCTTTGTAGGAACCTTGACCCCATTTCCAGTGGGAAGAGCCCTTATGACCTTTAACGGTCCCACCTCTTAACATACCACATTAGCCATTAAGTTTCAACATCTAAATTTTGGAGGGTAAACATTCAAACTTCGAACCAGAGCAATAATTCTGAACTATCCTTTTCCCTGACCTGCAAATGTTACCTATAATGATGTGATGTGATTGGTAATTGAATCGTGTAGAATAGCCTCAGCAAGACCAGCAGACATCCTGCCGTCAGGTATTTCTTCTCCTTGTCCTTTTGACCTTTGACGTTCCAGTTCTGAGTCTCAGCCTCCTGGTAAAATATGGTTGGTGGCAGCAAGACCTTGGTGCTGTGGGTCTGAGTTAAAGCTGTTATGTATGCCTCCTCCTTTTTCCTGTTTATTTAAACTCATTTCTTCCTACATATTTATTTGCCATAGAAACACCAAAGGTAATCTTCCCATTCTAGGCCCAGAATTCTGGAGCATGTGATTGCTAGCATTATACCTATAAAAAGAAAATTTATAACACCCAGATGAGTAGAATGCCATGTTGAATGATTTTGTTATTATATAGTTTGCTTATATGTTTTTGTGGAGCTATTTCTATTTCTGAATCTTGGAGACAGCTCTGACTCTGTTATATTCTATTGTGTCCCCAGGTCCTGTTGATTCAGCCCTATGACCTTTTTTGTACCAAGTCCTCCTCTGTTCTCACTGCCACCATCCTAGCTTTAGTCTCTTTGCCTCTAGAGGTTCCTTTCAATATTCTTTGTTTCCTATTCTGGTTAAATATTCTCAGACCCTTTGGTAGTGGCTCCCTGCCAGTAAGGGGAGTCCAAAGTTCTGTTTTCATATTTATGTGTCTGCATAGCCTGGCCTTAACAGCACCTCCTTTCCCGCTGTCCTTTGCTGGCCAGACCAGCCTGCTCACTAACCCTTCATATTCAGCCTCCCGTGGCATCACCAGAGCAGCCTGCCTCTTCCCATGCCACACATGCTTGGCCTAGATCCCGTCACCTCCTCCTCTCTGAACTAGCTCGAGCTCTGCTGCTCTACTGATCACTGTGATCCCAGCTGCTAGAGCACCCATTGTCTGTGCGACGGTCTGTGGATCTCATGCTCCTCTCTGTATCATGATCTGATTTGCCTCATTTCTGCAGCTCAACTGTATGCGAACCAAGGGCAAAGACTTGTTCTGGACTCCTCCAGATCCCTTATAGCACTGGGCCCACCTTCCCTCACCTTCTCCCTCAGACTCCTGTTTTAGCCCTTGTGGTACTTGGGCATGGCTGATTTCCTCTCCAGTTCAGACTGTCAGCCTGGACTTGATTTTTGACAGTCCTGTCAAAAGGCAACTCTCAGGCCCACTTCTCTCCTCATCACTGTCACACACAGTAAAGTTGATGAAAGCCTCAACCCTTGGTGGAGAACTTCTCTCAGCGGGAATGAACTTCACCAGTTTTCCTTGGGGTGCTATTCTAGCAAGTAATCATGATGATTATTCCATATATCAGCTTGGAGGCCTCCAAAAACAAACCAAGCTCACAGCCAGCACCCCTGCCAGGGCTATGAGACTGTTCTGCAAATATTTATGTGGAAGTTCCCCCTCTCAGAACTTCCTCTTCATCTTTTCCTTATTAAACTCTACTTTGTTTCTTTAAGTGACCGGGGCAGGTACCTGTCGTGGCATAATTATGCACCCCTTCTGTGCCATCATGGAACTGAAGATTTTCTTTTCTTCTGCAAACTGACGTGACAGACATCCACTTAGTGCGTGGAGTGATTATTAGTATAAAATTACTTTTTGGCCTTTAAATTTAATTATACCACATTCATAGCAATAAAATAAAACCCTGAATCCAGGTGTGCTTTTCGAGGAAAGTGTCCAGGGCAATTACCTTCTGATAATGGCATCGTGCATGTAAGCCTTTTGTCTGGGGATCTTGAAATCCTTTCTGCACAAGTAGATAATGATGTTCATTTTGTAAGAGGTGAGAGGTGAAGTGATTGGCCTCTTGGCATACTCAAGAGATGAAGGAAAATCCTGGACCCAGGTGTCTCCTTTGCTCTTCCTCTTTCCCTCCCTTTTCAGCTCTTTATAAGAGGCATGGCCAACCTTCTATGGATTTAAATACTTTCCTCCCAGGAACTGCTCCCCCCCTTGTTAAGAGCATGAATGAAAGACGTTTCTGTATCATATTTCATAGGGGAAGAATGGAGCTTCAGGGAGAGGGATGGTTTGCAGGTATGTGCACATTTGTCAGAGAACGTCCTTTTCTCTCCTGGTATGTCTCCGTCATCTCTGTTCCGTAGTGGAGCGTCAGTGGGCGTTCCATGGGCTAATAAATGAGAAGCAGTTAGAACAGTTACTGGCACACAGCAAACCCTACATAGGTGATGGCTTCTGGGATTATCTTATCTGTGTCTGTGGGCAGCACCTTTGTATCTGGTGAAGCAGCATTTGGACTGGGCCTTTGCTTGTGCACTGCAACAGTTCAGAGGAGCTTCCTCTCCCCCCACCCAGCCAGTCCTTCTTGAATCCTTTGCAGCCGATTTGAGGCCAGTTTCCCTCCTCCAGGAAGCCTTCCCCCTTGCAACCATCAGCCACCTCTCTTTCTTCGTAACTCCTGTATCATTTTCTCATTTTAATTCAACAAACTTGAACTGAACATCTAGCTTTATAATAAGGTACACCTGATTTGGGCATTAAATAATGCTCTATCCTGAAATATTGCTTTACCTCCTGTATAAATGTTTATCTTATGTGTATGGGCTTATTGGGCCTTGAGGAAAAAGCTCATACAAACTCTGCGTGTATGAGTTTTATATGAGTGTATAGTTTATATACACTCCCCCCAGACACCCCAACATGTATACAAGTACATACAGACACACAGTGTAAGTGTGTTTGGCGTTTCCCCCAGCCCCAGATGCAATCCTGCAGACACAGGAGCTTTATAATGCTCAGAATAGAGCATTATTTAATGCCCAAATAAGGTGTACCTGATTATAAAGCTAGATGTTCAGTCCAGTGTTCAGTATTGAGATGTTCAGAGCTCAGTATACTCTAAGAATGGTGGCAGGAGCGGGGAGTTGATATTGCAGAAGACACATATTTTGTTGAATCCAATATAGTAAATTCTTGTGGAATTGAACTGAAGGGGTCTGAAACAAGCCCTAAGTCTGATTTCCTTGATCACTACAATATCCTGTTCTAGTCTGTCATATGCGAAAAGGATCAGCATGTATTAGTTCTTCCTACATTCGGGACATCACAGACAACAGATAGGGTGGCCGGATAGAAGGCGTGAATCCCAGCCTTGGAAGGCTGAGGTGGGAGAATCACTTGGGGCTGGATCCTGAGACCCTTCTGGGCAACATGGCAAAACACCATCTTTACCAAAAAAAAATGTGTTTTAAATTAACTGGATACGGTAGTGCATGCCTCTAGTCCTGGCTACTCAGGAGGCTAAGATGGAAGGATTACTGGAGCCCAGGAATTCGAGATTACAGTGAGTTCCGATTGTGCCTTTGAACTCCAGGGTGGATAACAGAGCAAAACCCTGTCTCTAAAAATAAAATGTTAAAAAAAAAATCACGATCTAGTGAGACGACCAAATAAATATAAGTGCTTATAAGACCGTGATGAACTCTACAACTGATAATTCAGTCAAAGGGCTTTTCAGTTAAAAGGGGGACATGGTAGTGTCTAGATGGGGAATCATGAAAACTTGCACTGATTCAACAAATATGTATTGAGAGGTCATCCTCTGTTCCAAGGCTTTGCTAGTGCTGGAGCTTTGTGACTACTTTAAACACCTGGTCTCCCTCCTTCTCCAAAATATAAACACAGAGGTCCAGACTTTTGCTTCTCTTCTCTAGTATTTATTAGAGAATCATTCCAGTCCTGTCCTTTTTACCCTCCTGCCAAAGGCACTCTGGGGAGATGGAGACCAGTAATGTGTTAATTCCCCTCAGTATTGCACGCTCCTGGATGGACAGCTGATGGCTTTTCAGTAGCTCATTGACCTTCTGGCCAGTGTTTGCACCCCCTTTCCTAGTCTCTTGATGACATGCTGACTGCGAGGTGGGCGGTGCTGATGCTGCTTGCCCTTTGGTTTCTTGCAGGATTTTTTTCCCAGGAAGCCATCCCGTCAGAGGTGTGCAAGTAATGAAAGTTGGCAAACTGCAGTTACATCAAGGCATGTTTCCTCAGGCGATGAAGAACCTGAGACTGGTGAGTGTGCCCAGACCTCATGGTGACCGCCCGCTGCAACTTTTCCTGGCTGTCGCTGGGCTCCTGTTTTGTGATTTTTCTTAACAACTCTACGTGTGCACGCATACACCCAGTGTGTGCTAGTGAAAGTTTAACAACCACTCTAGGGGGGGAAAAAATCAAAAAACTTGATTTGCGACATTTGCTGATTTCTGTGGCATGAATGTGCCCACCCTGATTTGAAACTATCAATGTAAACATCAACTTTCTCGTAGAAAGCATGATAATTTTAACCATCACTGGCCTTAGGACACTGGTGTCCCTGTGCACAGTGAGCAGTCTGCCCTTGGCTTGCCCCCAGGACACAGTCTGTGCCCCTCGGCCTTAGCAGTCTCCTTTGCAGCGTCTGCCCTCCACGTTCCCTTCCTGGCTCTCCACACGCGGTAACTGCTGTGCTGCTCCCCCTTGCCCACTGTTCCCCAGAACTGCTCACTCTTAGGCCTTTTACGGAGCTATGCCCTCTGCCTTCTATGCCCTCCTCATCACCACCCCTGGGCCTGGCAGAACTCTACTTTCAGGCCCAGCTTCAGTGTCATTATCCTGATGTACTCCTACGACTCTGCTCCCCCTGCCAGTAGAGCATTTCCCGTGTTGTAGCAGGGGTACCTGAAAACACCCCACACACAGAACACTGGGAGACGGTGAGGTCTTTGTGGTTCTCTTTGTAACCAGATCCGTGCATGCAAAGTACCCAGAACTTGGGAAGAAGGAAGGAGGGGGTCAATTAAAATAGTCCTAGCAAGAAGTATCAAGAAGTAAATGGGGAACTGGGTCAGTGCTGGAATTCTTCCTTAGAGTGACACTTACTTTCACCCTCTTGGGGGTTCTCCCCTGTCCAGAGGGGCCTAGGGCTCCTTGCTGTCCTGGCCGTCAAACCCTAGTAGAATTCCCAGTCCGTGGCCCTCCAGAAGATACGCTCACATGCAAACTTGGCCCAAGTGCTGGTGGGTCATGGTCATAAAAAGACCATGGTATGTGGTCTCACAGGAAGCACGTCATATTTTAACGGGGTCTTCTGGGCTACATGCCCTTGTCTGCAGGAGCGTCATGGTGAAAGCCCTGGGCCCCTGCATCAGGGTTGTTTAGGGACTGTCCATGGGCTGGCCCCATAATGCGGCTGTCTCCCACATTTAGATGAGAGAAATGACAAACGCTGAAGGGATTCTTTAAAATAAGGTTCCCTAATGGCAATTTTTGTGGAAAGCTTGCCATGTTGCCCTTTGCTGATCTAATTGAATTCAGAGCACAGTCAACCAGAGGAACACCAGGCTTCCTTGAGGTCGCTTTGCTCTTGGACCTCTTACCTCGTCTGACATCTTTACCCAGACTGCTGGTGTCTAGCAGTCTCTGACAGTCTGCACTCACAGGGAGAAGTTGCTTTTTCTGGTCTGGCTGGTACTTGTCAGCCAGTCAGATCACTTAGGCAGAACATACTTGCTGTGTAAAAGTTTTGACATGAAAAATAATGTAGAGGAAATTTCCTAAATATGAGATATACTCAACTCAGGGTCACGTGCAAGTTGGTGTTTTGTAAATTATCAAATTAAATTATTTGCATTAATACATGCAAATACTGCTCCTAATACATGTTCATACTTGGTCCTAACGACAGATGAAAGGACAGCCATGCTAGGTCAGTGGGATGGGCATTTTCCTTCCTATTTGAAAAATGACAAAGTTAAGGCTTGGAGACACGCAAGGGCTCATCTAAAGTTACACTGAGGCAGAACCAGGTGTAGTTTGTTCAGATTAATCTAACACATGTTGATTGAATGCTTCTGTTACTTTGAATCAGACTCAGTATTGTCCTTACAATTCAGTGGAGGAGACAAACGTGAACAAGTCATTAACTCCAGGCTAGAATCCAAGGCTCTGTTCTTTTCCTGTAGATTGGCCCTGTTAAATAGATGAGGCTGTCTAGTAAGAGTTGATATGTGGAAATCGCTTCAGATCTAGCTTAACTCCTGGTGCCAAATCAGAGAAAAATGGGAGAGAAATCAGAGAATATTTCGATGCCTTCTGTTCTTCATGCGAGGCTTTAGTCATTTCATTGCCTGCAGAATTCTTGAAGGAGACATCAAATATCCTCAGCTAACAAGCCTGAGCAAACCTAGACAGCCAGCTAGGTGTGTGTTTACAGGGTCAGGCAGCCTGGGCTGATGGTGGTGGCATCGCCAGCCCTTCTGAGGACCCTCTGATCTCCCTTTTACGCTCCTCATGCGCAATTCTATTCTCTGTCGTCCTCATGGCCTTCTTGTGAGTTGCCTCTTTCCCTGGTAACCATTTTTGCATCCCCCACTCTTGGTACCAAAGACAACCCCAAGCATGGACCCTTATACCTGCTAAATGAAAGATATTCTGGGAGCCACCTTAGAGTGTCTGTCCTGAGGCCTGGGACAAACTTCCTGTTTGACCCTAGAAAAGTCACTGAGTCTCTTGCCAAGTTCTGATGGTCAACCAAGGAGCAAATGTGCACGGCCAGCCGTGGAGTGTAATAAAAGAGCTCCTGGACTCAGTAGGTTTGGATATCACTCCCACCACTTACTGGGTTTGTGACTTGAAGCAAGTCATTTAATCTCTCTGAATATAATTTTCGTTTAAAAGTAAGGCTGTTACCTACCCTATGGAGTTGTTTTGAGAAGTGAGGCAATGTATGAGAATGTGCTTACCAAGCTCAACCGTTTTGAGACTAATAAAGATGACGTATATTCCCCTGTTGAACAATTGTTATCTGACTGCTCCCCCCAGCCGTTCACATTGGTGGGTTTTGTTTCCCCAAGATGAGTGGGAATTCCTCAAGGGACCCTGACCTGGGTACCATTGTTATCTTCTGCTGCCCCAGACACAGCAAGTTCTATTTAATATAAGCTGAATGGATTTTTTTAATGGATGAAAGACTTTAAAGTTTCTACTCTGGCCCTGCTCTTTGAGCTACATTTGGCTGAGGGACCATATCATCTCACTCCTTTACTGAGCATTTGCTAGCCGAGGGATGGCCTGAACACAGCCATCTCTATGAGAACTCAGGTGCCCCGTGAGTCCAGAAGCAGGTCGGCATCTGCCTGCAAAATGTCTCTTCTCTTCCCTTCTCAAGACTCGGGTAGCCAAGGAGAGGGGTGGGGGAGAGGGAGGCTAGATTTTTTTTGCCTTTTGAAATGGATGCTCTCTTTAAACAGGCACCCCTGGATATTCTTTCTTGTCTTAAAAACCCTGGAAATAATGGACTGAAATAGCTTGAATAAGATTTTCAAAGACTGAGTTTGGAACAGAAATCAGAGAGCTTCAGAAGCAGAAATCAGATTCAATTAGGCCCCAGCCTCCTCGAGGAAAGGAATCCACTTAGCCCGCTCTGATTTGGTTTAGGCTTCCAATTCCACTAGGCTCAGCTGAAATGCCTGTGATTGCTGTCATGGGATGGTCTGGGGTCCTTTAGCAGCGCTTCCCTCCTGCTTTCTTTCGTCTCTAATCTACTTTTATTTCTTTCCATTTATTTCTTGGGAGGATTTTGTTTGCCACTCATTTGACTTCTTAGACCTCAAGGACAACCCCTTCAGGCTGTCTGTTCGGGGAGCCTGCGCTCTGTTTTCCGTGCACTCTGGGTGCTCAGGTTCCTCCAGCCTGCCCCGGGGAGCTGATTTATTAGAACTGCGTTGTTAGCAGATGTCAGGCTGTAAAAGTCAGACTTCTTTCTTTTTAATAGCCATTTTTTATCTAGCTGGTAAAATTCTTTTTTTTTTTTCTTTTTTTTTTTTTGAAACAGAGTCTCACTCCATTCCCCAGGCAAGAATACTGTGACATCACCTTAGCTCACAGCAGCAACCTCAAACTCCTGAGTTCAAGGGCTCCTCCTACCTCGGCCTCCCAAGTAGTGGGGCTTCAGGTGTTTTCAGTAGAAACAGGGTCTTGCCCTTGCTTAGGCTGGTCTTAAACTCCTGAGCTCAAACAATCCTCCCACCTCAGTCTCCCAGAGTGCTGCTGGGATTACAGTCGTGAGCCACTGCACCCAAATTAGATTGTAAAATTCTTATACTATGGTTTGTTTCTTCCCATCTCATTTCATTTTGTTGCAGCATTTTACACTTTGAGGGTCTTTTTGGCTGTTTCTTGATATAAATGGAGAGTGTAGGCCCCATGTCCCAGATATCACTCTTTTTATTGCTGGACAGTTATCAGTTACTCTAGCACATCAGGGAGAGCTAAAGCAAAACCACACTGGTTTCTGTCTACTCCAGCCTTACCCTGATTTCCAGTCCCCCACAAGGACTGATTTAGGGCATACAGTTCTGTTGTTTCTTTTTATTTATTTGTTTGTTTGTTTATTAATTTATTATTGAGAGTGTCTTACTATGTCGCCCTGGGTAGAATGCTGTGGCATCACAGCTCACAGCAACCTCAAACTCTTGGGCTTAAGCTATTCTCTTGCCTCAGCCTCCCGAGTAGCTGGGAGTACAGGCGCCTGCCACAATGCCTGGCTATTTTTTGGTTGTAGTTGTCATTGTTGTTTGGCAGGCCCAGGCTGGGTTTGAACCCACCATCTCCTATGCATGTGGCTAGGGCCATAGCTGCTGAGTTATCGGTGCCAAGCCAGTTCTATTGTTTCTACTGTGATACTTAAACTTGTCATGTTGTTATTTAGGAATCTGATGAGAATCACTGACTCACCAACAAATGTGTACATAGATGTAACCCTTTGTACATTTGGTGGGGAAAGGCCGTCAGGGATTCTCTAAGCGTCCCTGACCTCTGGGTTTAAAAAGCCCTCCTCTAAATATGTAATATCACTCTATAAGGGAGAACAAGAAGGCATGTGGAGACGATGTGCCATAATTATCACTAATACCCTCAAAGGGTTGTTTGAAGCACCTGGCTCTAATATTCGTGAATATCAAATAGAGAGTAATAATTACAGGAGTGTATTTTTGAACGAAAAAAGGGAAAAAATAAGGGTAAAAACAATGGATAAAATGCAAACATTGTGATTAAACCACATTAAAGAAAATAAGCAGAAATTTACCTACCATGAAGTGTAAGTCCAGTAGTAACTAGGAACTACATGGGGAACTTGGACTTACACCTGCACCTGGCAGTATAAAGTGTCATCCCCTTGTTCTTTTGCTGGAGTAATGTCAGAGAAAGCTAGCTAAAACAGATAATTTAAGTGAAATTCAGAGTTTCATAACAGAATACTTAAAGTGTCCAGGTTTCGATTGAAAATCTCTCATCATGCCAAGAACCAGGAATTTCCCAATCTGAATGAAAAAAAAAAGCAATCATTAGATGCTTACTCTTGTTGGTTGGGATGTTAGAATTCTTTTTTTGCAGTTTTGGCTGGGGTTGGGTTTGAACCTGTTACCTCTGGCATATGGGGCTGGCACCTTACTCCTTTGCGCCACAGCCACAGGCACCAGCCGGATGTTAGAATTCTATCTGACAAAGATTTTAAAGCAGCCAGCCATAATGAACATGCTTCAACAAGCAATTACTATCACCCTAAAAAGAAATGAAAAAAAAATATATAGAAGATTTTAGTGAAAAAATAGAAGATGTAAAGAAGAAGGATATAGAAATTAAGAACTGATAACTACAATACACAGAATGGACCTTGATAGCACAATGGAGGGAGCAGGGTAATGAATTGGTGAACTTGAAGATAGAATAAGAAAAACGACCAAGTCTGAAAAACAGAAAAGACTAATGAAAAGAGTAAAATTGAATAGAACTCCAGGGACCAATGGATCAATAACAAAAGATCTAACGTTGGAATCCAAGAAGGGGAAGAAAAAGAAGGTGTTGTGTAAAAAGTACTTGAGGAAATAATGATGGAGGCATCCAGACTAGAAAGGAGGAAGTAAAATTATTTACAGATGACATGATCTTCTAGGTAGAAAACTTTAAAGAATCTACAAAACAAAAACCTCTCAGAACTAATATATGAATTCAGCAAAGCAGCAGGCTACAAAATCAACATGTAAAAATCAGTTGTGAGCAATGAACAATCCAAAAAGGAAATTAATAAAATGATTCAATTTACAATAGCATCAAACAGAATAAAATACTTATGAATTAAATCAACCAAAGAGTTGAAAGGTTTGTGTACTGAAAACTATAAATTATTACAGAAAGAAATTAAAGATGACCTAAATAAACAGAATGACATCCTATATCCATGAGTTGGAAAACTTAATATTGTTAAGATGCCAGTATTATGTAAAACAATCCATAGATTTGGTACCGTCTCTATCAAAATCCCATGACCTCTTATCTTAAAATTCATATGAGTCCTCAAGGAATCCTGAGTAGCCAAAAACAATCTTGAAAAACAAATATGGAAGATTCTAAGTTCATGGTTTTAAAATTTACAATTACAGTAATCAAAACAGTGTGATACCAGCGTAAAGAGGGAGATACAGTTAATTGGAATAGAATAGACAGCCCAGGTATGTGGTCAAGTGATTACGACAAGAGTGCTAAGATCAGTTAAAGGGCAGGCCCTTCAATAAATAGTGTTGGGCCTAACTACATAGCCACATGCAAAAGAATAAAGTTAGCCCCTTACCTAATGTAATGTACATGGAAAGTAACTCAAAATGGATCAAAGATTTAAACATAAGAGCTAAAGCTATGGAACTCTTAGAAGAAAATCTGGGGAAAATCATCACAATGTTAGATTTAGTGATATTAGCTATCATACCAAAGGCAGAGACCAAAACAGAAAAAGTAAATCAATGTAACTTCATTAAAATTAAGCTGAAGTATACTCTTAAAAATGGTCAAAAGGGTAAATTTATAATATGTATATTTTACCACAATAAAATATTTTTTAAGGAAATCATGGTGAAAAACTTCCCATATTTGGCAAAACACATAAACCTGCAGACTCAAGAAGCTAACTGAACCTTAAACAGCTGAAGCCCCAAAACTTCCATGCAAAGACTGTGAATCATACTCAAACTTTCAGAAGGTTAAGACAAAAATAATTTCTGAAAAGCAGCAAAAGGAAAACAATTTGAATGACAGTGATTTTATCATCAGAAATCATGGAGACCAGATAAAGTAACACATTTTTTTAAAGTACTGAAATAATAGAGCTATTAACCAGAAAAACCTAAATTCAGCAAAATATCCTTCAGGAATGAAGGGAGAAATCAAGATATTTCAGATGAATGAAAACCGAAAGAACTTGTCAGCAACAGACGTATTCTAAAAGAATAGCTAAAGGAAGTTCTCTAAACAGAAAGAAAATTATAAAAGAAGAATCTGCGAGGATCAAGAGGGAAGAAAGAGCACAGTCAGCAAAAATGTGAGTAAGTAAAATAGACTTTCTTCATCCACTTTTCTATAGTATAGTTTGATAGTTGAAGCAAAACTTAAAACACTATCTGATATGGTTCTAAATGTATGTAGTTAGAAATATTTAGGACAATTACGTTCCAGTGGGAGAGGGTAGGAGATCTAAAGGGAGGTACGGTTTCTGCCCTTGACTTGAACTGGTAAAATAACTACAGGAGTGGAGCTTGCTAAGTTATGTACATGGAATGTAAGACCTAGAGCAGGCACTAGCAAAATTAGTGGGGTATACTCAAAACACTGTAGAACAGAATTCCGTAAATGTTCATGTAATCCACAGGAATGCAGGAAAAAGAAACAAAATATAAAATGGCAGGCTCAAACCTTAATATATTAATAATTACATTTTGGGTGGTGCCTGTGGCTCAGTGGGTAGGGCGCCAGCCCCATATACCGAGGCTGGTGGGTTCAAAACCAGCCCTGGCCAGCTGAAACACCATGGCAACTGCAACGAAAAATAGGTGTTGTGGTGGGCACCTGTAGTCCCAGCTACCTGGGAGGCTGAGACCAGAGAATTGCTTAAGTCCAAGAGTTGGAGGTTGCTGTGAGCTGTGATGCATAGCCCTCTACCCAGGGCGACAGCTTGAAACTTTGTCTCAAAAATAATGATAATAATAATAATTACATTTTAAATTACGTAAATTGTCTCTGTCAAGAAAAGTAAAATGTCTGAATACACTATTTAAAAGACAGATTGATAGAACGGTTTTTTTTAAAAAAAATCAAGTATATACTGTCTATAAGAAACTCTCTTTGAATATAATGATATAGGCAGGTTGAAAGTAAAAGGATGGAAAAAGATGTATTATGAAAACACAATCAAAAGAAAGAACTGGCTGTAATAATATCAGAGAAAGTAGATTTTAGGGCAAAGAAAATTCTCCTAGAGGAATATTATCTAATGAAAAAAAGGTCAGTCTACCAAAAAGACATAGTAATACTAAATATACGTACAATAAACAACACAGTTGCAAAATATGGAAAACAAAAACTGATAAAACTAGAGGAAAAGTAAATAAACAAATCCATGAGATTATCTGGGAACATCACAACCCCTCTGTCAAGAGGTGATAGAGCAACTAGACAGAAAATCAGCAAGGGTATAGAACAATTGCGTAATTACCATCGACCAACATGATCTAATTGACGTTTAGAAAACACTCCACCCAACAAGAGCAGAATGCACATTTTTTTAAGTAATCACAGAAATACCAAGATAGATCATATTTGAAGTTATAAAACAAATCTCAATAAATATAAAATGATTCAAGTCATGCGAAGTAAATTCTCTGACAATGGAATTAACAATATTTGGAACAAACCAGATCCATACCTCCTAGCTCTGTGTGTAGCCTGGCACATTGTGCGACACGTAGGGTCTTGGGTTGCCCTTATAATTTATTTTATCCAGTCTCCTCCTCATTCAATTGAAGAAACTGACTCTCAGGAGGGGGCATGCTTCTTCAGGGTCTCTCTCAGGTGCTCAATAGATAGTCATTGGATTGACTCATAGATTAAACGTAGTGACGTGACAACCCTTTTTCAGGAATAGTTACCACACTGAAGGCACAGACCTGAGCTCACCACATGGGTAACCCTCCTGCGCTTCCCCTGCGCTGCCCCGTCACTCCCTCCTCTGCTTATGGCTCTGGAGCTGCCTAATGTGTTGTGGTTCTTTCTTCTTACATTTGCACTTTGAACGCCCCTGCCCTCCCACTCTACCTCCAGCACGCTTCCTTCTTTCTGAGATGGGCAGAATAAAAAACCTGCTTCCATTTTTCCCTGTTGTGGCCTGATTCCAGAAGTTCTCATCATCCATGCGTTTCTGAGTTTATATACATATTTAAATCATGCTTGGGGAAGTCATTTACTGGCTTCCTCAGGCTTATGGTGGAAACTATAGGAGATCCTTGATAAGTGTAATATATTTCTATTAAAAATTAATATGAAAGCTATATTGTTTCCAACTTTAAATCATAACTTGATTTAATTCATTTTATTTAATATATGGCCACAATTCTAAAATTACTTTTAAAGACGATGGGAGATTCAAATCAGTTCTGGGGGCCCTTTCTTTATTCCTTAGTAAACCATGTGTCTGTCATGTGGCAGACAATCTATGCCGCCATTTCTCCTGTGACATTTACAGTCTGTACGTGGGTACAGCAAGCACTCCCCTTGGAGGCTTCAAATGAGTCCTCTGTGAAAGATTATGTGCAGGCTCTTTTTAAATGCTACTATTAAAAAAATAAAATTTAATGGAAAGAGATAAGCATTTCCCAACACAAGCCAGCTCCAATTTTATATTTTCTTAATCTGCTTTATATGCTGCTGCAGGGAATTAAACCGAAATTGTCCTCTCGGACGTGTGTGTATGTGGCAGTCAGGAGGGGATGGGAGAAGGGAGACACAGAGCTGCTGGAAACAATTTTTCTGCTTTGTCAGATTTATTGTGACTTTATTTGGGGGGGGGTGTAGAGGAAGGACGCCCTCCTCACCTTCCATGGGCTAAATGGCTGTGCCTCGGGCCACCCAGGACTCTCTTCCTACCTCGCAGGCCCAGCTCTCCAGGAAGCTAGGTGGTGTCCAAGAAGAGGACCAGATGTCCTCTGTCACGAGGTCTAGGCTGCAGCTGCCTGCCCGCCCAGCGTGTCACTTCATTCATTCATACATCCTCCTACACACGCAAGAGTCACTGACATATTTTGCACATTATGAGTCCTACTTCTTTCTTCTTCTTTTTCTCCTTTTCTCTTCCATATCTGCCCATCACTCAAAGACAATTTAAATGTTTACATGCTAATCAGACCTATATTTAGTTTTACTTGATGGACAAATGACGTGGGATTTTTTTCCCAGTTTCTTCAGATTAGTCCTCTGCCCCAACCTGTACCCATTTCTTCTCTGCTTCTAGCCACTCTAGTGGACAAGATCCTCTAATCTTAGTATCTCAAGCCCAGGGATTGGGAGCGTATCGGGTGCTATATTCACCACCAAATAAGAGAATACAGAACATGACCAGCAGCATCTGGACTAGGAAGACTCCTGTGGCCTTTCAGGATGTCTCTCTCAGAAGCCATGTCCAAGAGACCTTCAGGTTTCTCTCCCGGGAGGCCACAAACTGCAATCATGGAATGGACAGTGGGTTGAGTCCTGAGAGCTGAGTGATCACCCTCTGCCCACCTCTCAGGCCAGGCAGCCTCGGGAAGTAGCTCCTTCCATGCCATGAGAGTGGGCCAGGATGATCCTTGTGGTCCTTCCTAAGACTGGAAGGTGTGGACATGAGGCCTGGGGAAGGCCAGGCAGCTCCCTCTTCCTGCAGTCACTGTAATTCCAGGCTGGCTGTGGGGCTGGAAGCCTCCTGCTGACATGTGGGCACTAGCCCTGCCATAGGACGGGCACATCTGTCCCTTCAGTGGACAGGAGAGTCTTGGCCTTGGAGGATTACACCTGATTCTTAAAGTTGCCAAGGGGAGAAAGTGAAACTTACAACTGGAACTGGAAGGAAGGTGTGAGGAAGGAAGATCGGAGCCAACGTTATGTTTGAAAACATGAACATCACCATGATGTTGCCAGGGTGATGATAAGACAGTTTTGCCATTATCCTCTGAGTCAAATCACAAAGTAGCATAGATCATTCCTCAGGTGAGGAACCAAAGACATGTAACTGGGAGGACAAAAAAGAAGCTGGTTTGGGAATTCTGAGGAAACAAGCTGGGCCCTCCCCCAGCAGAGGGCGTCTGTGAGGGCAGGCTTGGGAGTCCCTCTGCAGAGAGCTTTCCAGGCTGCCTTCTGGGCCCGTCATCTTCCTTTGCCAGATCACAAGCACATCTGGCCAGCGGTGGAGTAAAAGGGAAAAGAGGAACATCTGAGAGTCCTTTCAAGTCAGAGTTTCCCATGAAGGCTCTCTGTGATCCAGGAAACCTCTCTCCACAACCGTATGCCACACAGGTCTCTGCCTCAGACCTGAAGATGTCCAGAGCAGCAAAGGACACAGGGCAGTTTGGAGAAAAGAGAATAAATCATGAGGTGTGTGCTCCCTGAACGGCATCAAACATTTGTTTTTAATCTTCTGTGCAGAGAAATCTCAGAAAGCTCAGCTGCCTGCAAAGTGGGGCTGCTTCCAGCCCCTCCCCTCCAATCCCAGACAACCCTCCACCTCGGGATCTGCTGGCATTTGCGTGCAGACTCACATCTCCTCCCCATTGTTTAGTAGGTCGGCCCCAGCTACTCCCTGCGCTCCAGCCTGTGCTGTCGGGGCTGAGGGGCCTGACTGCCAGAGCGGAGATCTCTCCAGCTGGGGGGCCAGGGGCTGAGGCGCTATGCCTCTCTCCCTTTCTCTCCCAGCAGCTAAACCTAGACTCACTCTGCCTACCCATTTTCCTTCCAACCTAAAGGGAACATTTTAAAAGCAGCAAAAAAAGAAGGCAGGAGCACAGGCTGAAGCACTGTCAGCCTGAATGCTCTGTTTCTCCAGGCTTCAGCTTTCCCCTCAGCAGAAACAAAGGGGCCCCACTGTGAGGCTGTGGTGAGAAGGAAGGGCCACGCCTTGACCACCAGAGTACTTTCCAGCTCTAACATCTCTGTGGCTTTAGATGTTCGTACCCAAGAATTCCACCCCTAGGAAATTGTCTTAATATCCAGCAAAGTCTTAATGCTAGAAGGTCTGCATCACATCATAATAACTGGACATGATCTCAATTTCAAGGAGTAGTTTAGTAAACAATGGTTCAGGAACAAGATAGAATTCATTATATATAGCCATTAACAGGGCAGTTAATGCTCACTGTGAACTGACATTGGATAGTGAATCGTTGCTGTTATTCGAGAGTTCACCGTATCAGTTGTCTTGGACTCTGAGGGCGCATTGGAGCCTCCTGGATCCTCATCGTCACTCCCAGGTGCCTGCCTAGGTTCGGGGCACTGGTGTCTCCTTCGGAGCTCTGTGCATCCGAGGCTGAGAGCTGGGTACTACTGCCAGGTCCTTTGCTAGGTGCTTAATAGCCACCAGAGTCACATTTTTACATGTCTCCTGGGTGCATCAAATACAACGGACACCCCTCCCCTCAGCTCATCCCATCTCCCGTTTGAGCAAAGCAAGATGGAATACTGCTTTCTATTTATTGCACAAATATTTCTGAGGGTATTCTGATTATTCAGAGCTCCATAACAAACCACCCCAAAACTCAGTGGAGTAGAACAATAAAATTATGCTCACAGATTCTGTGGGTCAAGAATTTAAACACAGCACCATGGGGATGACTTTCCTCTTCTCTACGTTTCCACGGTGTCTGGTGTTGCGTCTGCAGAGATAAACACTGCTGTCTCTGGCCAGGGTTGGAATCATCTTGAGGCTTCTTTACGTACATGTCTAGTGTTTTGGCTAGGATGACTTGAAAGATGAACTCAGCTAAGCGTTTCAACCACAGCACCTGTGCATGGCCTTTTTCCATGTGACCTGGGCTTCCTCAGCATGGTGGCTTGAGCTTCCAGGAGCAAAATTCTAGTGAGCAAGGCTTTTTTGATCCAACCTTGGAAGTAAACAGCTTTACTTCCACTGTACTATTACTGGAGTAATTACAAGCCCACACAGATTTCAGAAATATATATTTTTTTATTAAATCATAGCTGTGTACATTAACGCAATCATGGGGCACCATGCTCTGGTTTTATATACAATTTGAAATATTTTCATCACACTGGTTAACATAGCCTTCCTGGCATTTTCTTAGTTATTGTGTTAAGACATTTATATTCTACATTTAGTAAATTTCACATGTACCCTTGTAAGATGCACCGTAGGTGTGGTCCACCAATTACCCTCCCTCCACCCATCCTCCCCTCTCCCTCAGAAATATGAAGACAGAATGGGTAAGATTTAGTAATGGACTGAATATGGGGAGGACATGCTGGTGCTGTAATGTCATATGATACAAAAAGAATACAAGAACACATGTATGTAATAATCACAGTGCATGTAGATGAGAATTGAATGTAAATGCAGTAAAGAAAAAGGATGTTAAAGTGGCAGCAGCATGGCGTGTCATCTTTCATGTGACTTAGTCATTTTAGTGACACTTCTTAAACCTCTACGCATCAAACCCTAACAATCCCTGAAGATCACCGGTTGTCACTGAACCCCAGCATGACTCAGATAGTGAGTCTGCTTTCCAAACACCACATTCAGAAGTCACTTTCTGTTCTGGCTCAGAGAAGGACAGTTCTGTGAGCTGTGTACTTCACCAGGCCTGGTTTACCCCTGGTGTCATGGGGGAAAGATGGGAAAGAGACAGGGCCCACCTGTGTCGAGGACTAATCTGTCTTCTGTCTTTTCTCTTTAGGCTTTTGATATTATGCGAGTGACACATGGCAGAGAGCACAGCCTAATTGAAGATTTGATTCTACTCCTAGAAGAATGTGATGCCAATATAAGAGCATCCTAAGGGAACCCATTCCAGGGACAAATGGCTTTACCTTTAGTGAATGCCTTATTGAGGTCACACACGGTATGCTTTGTTTGATGTGTGAACCTCTCCTATTGGAAATGCTGTTCTGTGTTTATGTAGGTAAATAAGGGCAGACATATGGTTTGTAAACCACAAGAATCATTAGTTATAGAGAAGCACGATTATAATAAATTCAAAAATGTGGTCGAAAATGCCATCTGGTAGTTTGTTTTCTTTGCTTACACACTGGCGATTTTATTGTTTAAGTTCTCAGCATTCATGAGAGAAAATTCTATTCTAGGCATGACAGAATAAGTTACAACTTTCTCCTTGATACATATGTAGAGATAATTGGGTAAAAATCACTATTTTCACATGTGCTTCCAAGCAAAATGTTAATGTCCATTTTGGCGAGAAGCAGAATTTTGAGATGTTATCTTTACTCTTTTTGATAAATGTGTCTATTAGTTACTTCCAAATGTTGTCTCCAACATAGTAAGTTTTATCCTAAATCTTAGAAAATGGTCATTTTAGGTGTTATTAGAAAAGGATAGGAAATCTTAATGCCAAGAAAGAAAATGTTTTTTAAATGTCTCACACCTCTTTGTGTAAATCTTTCTCATAAGCATGTTATAACTCTTTGTGTATGCCATCTTTTTTTTTCCTGAAATTTTTTTCTGTAATTTCTCCAATCTGTGGTTTGACATGTGAGTATGATACACAGCCCAAAGCTCTGTTATCCTGCAGGAAGCAGGGCGCAAGCGTCCCAGCTCAAATCAGACTTGCTTTCTTTCCTTTTTCCTTTTTATTATTTCCCAATTATTTGGTCTTCTTTCTGCTTTCCCCATTGAGGGAAGAAATTGTAGCCATCACTGCAATTTTCCATAGTAATCCTTAAACTTTTTTGGTGTTATAGAACATATAGTCACTTTGAATCTGTGGACCATCTTTCTAGAGAAATACGAAGTCTTCCCTCAGTATCCATGGGGGATTTGTTCCAGGACTACCTGGATGCCAGAATCTGTCAGTGCTCAAAGTCCTTGATAAAAAATGGTGCGTTATTTGCCTAGAATCTGTACACTTTAAGTCATGTCTGTATTACTTGTACTATCTAATACAATGTAAATGCTATATAAAGGTACAATGTGCTATTTGTGGAATAATGACAACAAGAGTCTGTACTTGTTCAGTGTGGGTGCTGTTTGATTTTAAATATTTCCAGTCCATGGTTCGTTGAGTCCACAGATGCCAAACCTGCTGTAGGGCGGGCCATCGTGCATGGGAACAGTTTGCTTTTAGGATCAGGGACTCTCGGACGTCTGTGGTGCATCAGTGGATTCCCTGGGGTCCTTCAAGTGAAAAAAAGACTTACTGCCTTTCAAAAACACTGGTGGCCATTGCATTGGTTCCTCATTTAAAATTCTTCAAGGAAGAAAACAATCTGAAACAGAAGGTAGAGGTAATACCTTTGATGCTAAACTAGCAGAATTCACTGATAGAAGCCCGTGTTTGCCAGTTTTCTGAATGAAATTTGTCAGTGATGATCCTGGATTAAGAGATTTGCCTTCACGCCTCCTAGAGAAAGCATGATAGGCTTTTAAATCCCTCTCAGCCAGCTTCTAGTTTTCTAAGAGCAACTGGCCCTGCTTGCATCAACTTTTAATAAAAAGCAAACATTTAAGCAAAGACAAACATTTACCAAACAACTTTACAGCAAAATAATTTTGGAGAAAGAGGAAAAGGAATGGAGAGCATAATTTAAACTCCATGTCAGCAGTGGCTGAGGATTTATTGCTACCCAGCCTCCACAACTGCTATTTCATTAATCCATAGTCATTGTAGCGGCAGGCTTTTTTCACATCAGTAACTTGATGTTATTAGTTGCTCTTCTGGGATGAGAACACATTTAAACTGAATGAACGCGCTGGGCATAATTTATAGCCATGCCACATGAATGCCAAGAGTGCGGGGAGGAAGGCTGCCTGGGAAGCCTGTTCACGATGGCTGCCTGGGACGTTCTTCCCAGCCGGGCAGAGCTGGGCGGGCAAGGACGCAGCCAGACAGCTGCAGACCACAGAGGCCGTTCAGCCAGCCTCACAGTGGGGGCTCACCCCTGAGTTAGATCTTGAAATTACTTCTCTGGCCCAGTCAGGAATTGATCCTCTGCTCACCCAGAGTAGCCCATTGGGATGTCACAGGGAGAAGATTCTGGGCTCTGTCTGTGGAGTATCCTGTAATCCTCCTGATGGGCAGTCATGGGTGGAAGCTTCAGGAAGACAACACAGCCCCCCTTTCCCCTAAGGCCTGTAAGAAATAGAACTGGTTGAGGAGGAGAACCAGAAACACTGCCCTTAAGGGGGACACGCTCTGAACTTTTTGAGGTTTGTAAGCGTCAAAATACTATTGGGGCAAAGTCAGTGTATTCAAAACTGATTCGAAACATACAAACACTTCTCGGTCTTTTATGGTTAGTTCGGCACTCTCCCACCCCTCTGGCAAGGGAATAAATTGTGTTCATCGTCTGAAGCATTTTGTTTATTTCAGTCATTTTTATTTCTTACCCATTCCCAGCCCCTTTGCAGACCCCCAGAGCCTCATTCCTCACCCCCTGCGGGTCCGTCCTCAGGGACCTCGCATCATCCTGCCCTTTCCTCTGCACCATCAGAGCTGCCAGAACAACCTTCTCAAAGTGCCTATTTCATCATTTCTTACAACCCTCTGCTCAAAAGCTTACAGTGGCCCCCGGTTGCCACTCAGATCCAGTGTCCAGACTGGCATTCGTGTCTGGAGACTACCCAGGCTACACTTAGCCCGTGCGAGCCTACCTCTTAGCTGGACTGGCCTCCCCAGCACGACCTCGTGACCTGCGCCCTCTTCATCCGTCCCTTGTTTTGTTCATACTGACTAAATTCCCCTTCTTTATCTATCTAAATCACATCTACTCTCAAAGGTCTAGTCCAAACATTTTAATTTCTTTTTTAAATTCAAATGTGTTATAATCTATAACCATAGGTAAATTTTCACGGTCAAGTCCTCATAGCTTTGGCTATTAGATTATTCAAGTTGAGTCTTTGTCTGACTTGTTTCTATCATGTTTGAAAAGGTAGAAACTTTAGGACACAGTGAGATGTTCCAGGCCCACTTCATACTTTTCTGCTTAGATATGGAACCAGACATTTCTCCAAGGAGCCCTGGTTTCTTTTAGTAAGGAGTGATGTTTAGAAACCTTGACCTGGGCACAGTTATCTGCTCATTGCTACCGAGGTGTCTTTGCTTCCTAGACCCTTTTAAAATAATGAGTTCACACTAATACCACCAATTAAAATCCAGCATCTGAATGGTTATTCATCTTTCTCCTCCCCTGTTTGTGCTTCTTTAATACATAAAAGATGGTTTTGAAATTACTGCACAACTATTCCCAGCAGCAAACCTACTAAGTAAATCTTCAGATCCCTTTCTGGTGCTTGTTTTTCCTTAGGCAAACAGGTTGTAAAATCAGAATACTGGGTTTAGAAGTTACTTGACTGTTGGGTGTCGGGGCATACACCTATAGTCCCAGCTACGTGGGAGGCTGAGGCAGGAAGATCATTCGAACCCAGGAGCCCAAGGCTGTAGTGAGCTAAGAATATACCACTGCATTCCAGTGTAGGTGACAGAGTGAGACTCTGTATCTTTAAAAAAGTGACGTGAATTCTTTTCTGTAGGATTATGTATTCCACTTGAGGTCCAATGAGGTTTGTTTCTATTTGAATCAGCATTAGGATTTTCCTATTATTTTTGATTTATATTGGGACATGTACATATTAATAGCTATCAATACAAACATGTTATAGTTTGCTATTATAAATAATACTGTAATGAATAGCCTTGGCCATGTTTGTTGCTTTTTTTTTTTACATGTGTTTATTAGGTTTCCAATTTTTGCCTTCACAAAATTAAAAAGGCTTAAAATTTAACAATAACAATGTTTAAGGACTAGAAACAAAAACCTTGTAAAGAATGAACGAAGATAAATACATATGGAAAAGAAATCAGACGATTACTGCAATGAAGTATTAAGCAATAATAATAATGCAAAGAAAGTAACATTCACATTGTCAAGAGTATGTCTATTATAGAATGCTTTGCCTCTGAGGTTCAGTATGGAGTCATCAATTACCTTCTTATATTTTTTCCCAAAGTCTCAAAAAAATAAACAACTAATATTTATAAATAAAAATAAAAGATAATTTCAAAACACAGATCATGCCAAATCTTATAGACAATAGGAAAAGAAGAAATACTTCAAAATCATTCTGCTTAATCTGGATACACCTGATATTAAAATTGGAAAAAATACATTATTATAAAGATGAAATTACAAACATAATTCACTTTTAAATGAGGATGCAGTATCCTGTATCCTAAACAATATATTAACAAGTTGAAGTAAAAATGAATGTTTAAGTAATGTACTTGAGTCAAAATCAAGAATTAGTCATTATCTTTTTTTTTTTTCTTTTCCTTACCCTCACCCCCTCCCTCCTTCTCTGTATGCTCTCCCCTTACCCCATGCCCCACCCTTTTCCCATTGCTGGAGATGTTTAGGGTAATTTCCTACAACTGGAGTTGCTGAGTCAAAGGGTAAATGCATACATAATTTTATAGGGTGCCGTTAAATTCACCTCAAGCCGGGCTATATAACAGGGCCCATTTACCCTCAGCCTTGTCAATAGAGTGGGTTGTCCAGCTTCTGATGATTTTGCTAAGCTGAGAAGTGAGAAATGGTATCTCAATTGCATTTTTCTTATTAGTGATGTGAAGTGTCTTTGAAAATATTTAAAAGCCTATGCCTTTTTGTAAACAATCTTTACATGTCTTTTGTCTTCTATCAAGATTTTTGGTCTTCTTAATCTTTAGTCCTTTATATATTGAGGAGCTCACTCCTTTCTCTGTGATATTTAATCTTCCAGTTTGTCGTTAGATTTTTGACTTTACGTTAGGCTTTTGCCCTGAGTTTTTCTGTATAGCATTTTCAAAAATATTCCATAATTCCATTCCGTGATAAACCGGAGTCCAGTTGTAAAGGTAAGTACCGCCAACCTTCCCCATATGGTTCTTGATTCTTAAATATTCATGAGCTAAGTTGATATTTTAGAATTTATTCTTTTACCCATTCTGTGACCATGTCTTCAGCTAGCACTTTGCTTGGTTAAGGTTTTTCACCTGATAGAGTGATTCATATTTTCCTTCCTAACTGGTTCTTAGTAGTCTTGCCTTTTTGGGTTGGTTCAGTTTTCCACTGAACTTGGTAATACAGTTTCTGAGATGCATTTCAAAGAATCCCTGGGGTTTAGGCATGGTTTTCCTTAACCCCATTGTATAGTAGCAGTTCAATGGTGCAGTGGTCAATCAACCCAATCTGCTCCTGAGGCTTGACGAGCCCAAGTGGCCAGTTTGAGCTGAGTGAGAGTCTCAGCTTCCATAATAATGGAACCATTGTTGTATCCTCTTTTAGAAACCAGGACATTTACACCAGCAGATCCAAAAGTCACAGGAATAGGAAGAAAAAATTCTGCAAATGTGTTATTGTGATTGTCAGAGGCTACTCCCACCCCCTCATCTTCTGCTTAGTTCTTAAAATTGGTGTATATTTTGCCTATAAGAGAAACAGTTTTGTATAAAAAGTGGGGAACTAAGCCTTAGTACCTGTGGGACATGCCAGTGTATGGAACTTAGATCAACTGAAGGAGGTGGTCCATGTGGGGAGTTGATCAACCATGGAGGTCCTACTGTGGTTGTGTACTTATTTTAAATTCTCTTTAATTTTCTTCTGTTATGAGAAATCTTAGGCATGCCACAGTCATCTTGCTTATTGTGTATACTGTCTTTCACTCATGGTGGATAGCTTCCTTGTGTGCTTTGTAATTTTGATTGTGAATTTATTTTTAGTGTGCTTGGTTTTATGTACATGTATATTAAATGTAGTATGAGTCGAGAAACTATGTCGAGCAGTTTCACATTTTTCATATAAGCTTTGTCAGCAACAAGCATAAATATATATTAATTTTTCTGCTTGTACGTTTCTGCTGCATATGCTAGTATAATTTAAATGCAAAAATAAAAACTGTAGATTACATATACTTTTTTCTTCCGCCCCAAACTCTGAACATGAGCATACTTCCTTATAATCTTTATGAGGAAACAAAGCAAAATATCATTTCACTATCATTAGCATCCTGTAAGTAATGGGGGTTTCAGAAAGAGAGATAAAAATTACAGAACTAAAGGATGTATTTTTTTCAAACTGAAATGGACCTAGATTGTTTAGTAAAATGAATAAAACTAAATTTATATGAAGATATACATAATCATGATATTTCAAAATATGGTAAACAAAACAATCTTACAAGCTTCCTTCCATAGGGGAAATAAAGGGGAATTCCTTACAAAGGATCAAGAAGAATACTATCAGATGTCTCAAAAACAACCATGCAATTTAGTAGATAATGGAGAAAAATATTCAAAATTCTGGGAGAAAATTATTTACAAATCTAGCATTGTAAACATAAATTCCAAGCTAGCATATTAAAAGTAAATACAGAATAAAGACTGCAAGTCTCTTTAACTTTGCTTTCTCAGGAAGTTATAAGATTTTAGCTTTCTAGTTTTCTTATCACTCCTAATTTTTTTTATCTCTTTGTTATTTTTTGTTTTACTTTATGAAAGATTCCTCCTCCCCCTTTTACATTTCAAACTTTCAAACTTTGTACAGGACTTTTCCATTTCCAATGGCAGACATTATTTTTAATTTTCCAAAGCTCTTTCTCTTTCTTTTTCTATTTTTTTTAACAGCCTCTTGCTCTGATTTTTGGGATTCAATATCTTTGTAAGGATAGTCATAATAGTGGAGAGAGTTTTTTTTTTCTCTCATTGCCTAATGTTTCTATCAAATTGCCTTTTATTTTGTTTATATTGGGCTCTGTCTTTCCAACTATATTTTTCTTCAACTATAAGGCTACCATTGGCTTTCTGTCAATAAATAAGTAGAACTGAAGAAAACTGGAGATTTTATGGCTTCTTTGTAAAAAATGCTGAGTTTTGCAGTCTAGCTCTCCATGAAAGACAATGAAAAATGCTGAAAAATACCAAAATAAAAACAAAAGGGGTGATTCAAAGGCAGTGGGGAAATTCTAGTCTAATGTGTGGAGGAAAGCCTACAGCAGAGAGGTTAGTGAACTATTAGATGTCAGCGCACCAAAGCTGCTTACCCACTAAAAGCATTTGAGTGCCAACACTTGAATGTCACAGGCTTTAGGAGAAAAAGGTTTATTCGTTAAGGCTTAAGAGCACCCTACAGCAGTCAGACTTAAAGGAGATTTTGTATTGGGACCCCCAAACAGCTAAACATTTATTATAAGGAGAAATGGCTCAGGGATGTCCCTGTTGAAAGAACAGTAAATTATAAATAAAAGAAAAAGGAAGACCAGAAAAAAAAAAAAAAAAAAAGATCTTACAACACTGGGGCCTAAAGACCAGAACTTACCTGGGCAAGTAAAGCCTGTTTTGACCAAGGAACCTCAAGCTCTGAGCTGATTTGAGGTGGTTCTCAATTAGTAACGCTTTCAAATCTTTGACAGAAACAAATGAAAAACTTCACTGAAGATAAACCCGTTCTAGGCCTCTGGGAAAACCTGTGAGTCACTTTTCCAAGGTCGGTGAATGACCAAGCAATGATCATTTGGAATTCAAGAGCAAAAGCAACGTGAGTAAGTACCAGGAAAACAGCAGAGAAAAGAAACAAGCTTACTCAGATTTCAAACACTGGGAATATTATATGTGTATTTTAAAACAAGTTCACAAAATAGCCGAGTGCTCTGGCGGGCGCCTGTAGTCCCAGCTACTCGGGAGGCTGAGGCAAGAGAATCGCTTAAGCCCAGGAGCTGGAGGTTGCTGTGAGCCGTGTGACGCCACAGCACTCTACCGAGGGCCATATAGTGAGACTCTGTCTCTACAAAAAAAAAACAAAACAAGTTCACAAGTAAATGATAGACTTTTTAAAAGTACAGAGAATTAGTAAGTATACAAGTGACATTTGAAAAAGAGCCATAGAGATCCTAGATGTGAACGATTCAGTAACAAATCAGAACTGCAGTGGATATCCTTGGCAGAAGATCGGTTATGTCAAAAAGAACATAGTAGACTGGCAAATAGTTCAGAAGAAATTATCCATAATGCAGCATAGGAGGAAATATAGGAAATATAGTAAATAAGAAATAGAGGAAATATTGTAATAAGGTACATTTTCACTCTTCTGTCAAATGTGCATTGAGTGTACCTCAATATACATTTGATAGAAGAATGAGAACTTATACAGACTGTATCTGAGCATATAATAGTTGAGCACATAAGTGTTGATCAATTAGAAATAGCACTCATTGGAAATCAAGCAGGTGGGAGGCGGGAGGAGAGGATTCACACCTAACAGGTGCAACGTACACTATGTGAGTGACTCAAACTGTACAAAAGCAATTTGTTACCAAAACATTTGTATCCCCATATCCCCTGAAATAAAAATTTTTAAAAGTCATAAAGATTCAGAAAATCACTAATCCACTGATTCATTGGTCTAGCCACCCCCACCATGATAAATAAAAACAAAATTCACAGTAGAAACAGCATTGTGAATTTAGAAAAACACTTGAAGAAAAAAAACTTAAACCAAAGGCAAAAAGCCTCCAAAAGAATGCCAGTTACATTCACTGGTGATTGCTCATGAGCATCCTAGAAGTCAGGAATGAATGGAATAGTGTTTTCAGTTGACAAAAGAAAATAAATGTCATCCTAGAATATTATACCTTGTGAAAGTGTCTTTCAAGAATGAGGGTGGAATGGAGACATTTTAAAATGAAACCTCAGAGAACTTATTACTAATAGAGCCTCACAGAAGAGAAACAAATGTTAGAGGATGTACATGATGCAGAAAGAAAGTGATCACAGGTGGAAGGTCAGTGTTGCAAGAAGACATGAAAAAGAAAGAAAACGGATGACCAGCGCTCCTGATGTGCACAAGCTCTGGGCTCTGGCAATGTTACTTCCTACAGTTTGTTCCGCCAAGCTTAGAAGTGGTAGCTGCCTTCTGCTGTTAACTAAATTTTAGATTACCAGTACTACCTCTTTCTCTTTTTGCTCTTTCCACCCTTCCAACACTTCTGTAAATAGTTTCCACTATTGAGATCCTCTTCTGTTTTCCGGAATGTACCTCAATGTACATAGTTGATAGCTTGAGTGAGGTTCTAAGAAACAGACTTGTGATTCTGGAGTCTGTGGTTGACATGTTTGAGCCTGAATGCAGTGAAGACCTCATTGCTGGTGGAAACCAGATTTTGTTCACCTACAGAAAGCAGTGACATAATGATTCCTTATTTTTACCTGTGCTTGCTTGAGATAAAATGCCTGCTGAAGAAAGCTTTTAGGAGAAGGCTAATTGTAATGACTGTGGACTGGGATAACCATTTCTGGTTATGCTAGAGAGACCAAAGGGAAAGAAATGGCAAACAGTGTTCTAAACTCTCTGCTCAAGACACAGTCGGGAAAGCAAAAACCTTCTAGAGCATCTCTAAAAAACCTATTTCTTGTAGCTATACAGGACTCTATGAAAGTTGAATCCAGAGCCTCACTAAGTCTCTTACTAAAAGAAATAGCATTGATAAGGAAAAAGCAAGTTTAAAAGCAGGATATTTGTGTGTCATGGGGCAAAACTGACCACCTAAAATTCCCACCATGAGACTTCCTTACCCAAGAAAGTAGCTCTTCCTCCCTTCTCTGAAGACACTTGCTTTCCCTTGATTGAAGACTCAATTGTAAAGTCACCATAAGTGACTGACTTACAAGGAATACTCTTATTCTTCTCCAGGGCAACATCTATCACCCTTCAGTGGCTCCACAGTGACAGCTAGAGTCGGATTTCAAACACCATGTGAACTTCCCCAGCAGGAGATGGGTTATATATCCTGGGGACAACGTGTAAGAATTGAGTTTAATAATGTTAGATCAGGGAAGGTATAATACAATACTGGATCAGGCTGAATTTATCAATATGGATCCACATAGCACAGATTGCGGATTTAGTGCTTTAGCCTGGGAGTGGCTATAACAATTTCCTGTGCACTTGCTTGACTGAAACCTGGATTTGGTGCTCTCATTCAGTGAGGTTGAAATGTGAGAACTTCCCGTATGATGAAAAGAAAGTGATCCAAAGACTTTAGGAGGTAAAAATGATGAAAAGTTTTATCATGGCTACCACTCCATCTCCATAACACACCCAGAGGACACTCCCTCCACTAATGTGTTAAAAATGCTTTTGTGAAGGGATTATCAGCATCCTTGACAAACTCCATGGTGGCTGTGCTGTCCAGAACCCAGGGATGACGTAAGAGATGCCAGTGTTGAAATGGGTGCTCTAGTTTCACTGGGAATAATGATGTGTCAGAGGGCAAAGCTTATTCTCCAGAGACAAATGGGAACAAGAATTATAATGAGCAATAAGGACAAAGTGGTAATCAAAATGCTTTGACATTGGGCAATTTATTTTTATTTATTTATTTATTTATTTTGCAGTTTTTGGCCAGGGCCGGGTTTGAACCCGCCACCTCTGGTATATGGGCTGGCGCCCTACTCCTTGAGCCACAGGCACCAGCCATGGGCAATTTATTTTTTAATAACAATTTGCAAGGACCATGACGAGCAGTTTTCTTTCATATGGTAGAACAAGCAGTGCCCTGTCATCATTGTCTCTAGGCCGTGTCACTTCCTCTGCCAAAACTATAGTCTTTTTTTTTTCATAAATGTTTTTTTATTTTTTATTTATTTATTTTTTTATTAAATCATAGCTGTGTACATTAGTATGATCATGGGGCACCATACACTCGATTCATAGACCGTTTGACACATTTTCATCACACTAGTTAACATAGCTTTCGTGGCATTTTCTTAGTTATTTTGCTAAGACCTTTACATTCCACATTTACTAGGATTCACATACACCCTTGTAAGATGCACCGCAGGTGTAATCCCATTAATCTAGTCTTTTCAGACTTTTCTATTTGTTTATTTTCTTTCATTTTTTATTTTAAAACATTATAAATCTTTTTTTTTTTTTTTTACTAACCCTTGTGTTGAGGGCTGACTTTCAATAGATCACAGCAAGGGAGCTGCTCTGCCATGTGCGAGACCCTGACCCAGAAGCAGGTCTTCTACAAAGGGTTTAGCACCAGGTTCCCCACAAACATGCATTGTGTAATGGATGAGGGGTCGGCTGCATTTCTAGCTGTACCCCATTTCCCAGGGGCAACCTGCACTAGACCCAGTCCATGGCATGGACCCGCTGGGGCTCACTGTGAGAACAGCAGGGGCCTGACTCTGTCGGCCAACCCAGGTGCCCTAGCGCTGCTGTATTGATCAACCTGGGGAGGACTCTGACTGAGAGCTGTTCAGTCATAATCTCACAGATGGTAGCCAACCAGATCTTGATCATTTTGACATTGCAGAGAACATTACTTTGGTCTACCACATTGATGAAATCATGCCAAATTGACCAGGTAAACAGGAAGTGGCAGTTCCTTCACTGAATTTTTAGGACCATACATGCCAGGAGCCCACCACAGAAGTGAAGTTTCTAAGTTATACTAGTGGATGAGTGGTTGCACCTTTGGTACTTGCCACTAAGAAAGTGGCACGGTGCTCAGCAGACTTCTTTGGTTTTGGGTAGTACATATCACATTTGACTGTGCATCTCTGATCCATGTCTGGTATACTGTTCAACGGTAGGAAGATCCTTAGAATTTCAGAGTAAATGGCTCCCTCTTCTGCAGGTAATTCCTTTGAGTAGTTGCATCTGGTTTGTGATAAAGCTGCTCAATGTGAAGTAGATATCACTTGATTCATCGAGACCTAATGCTTGGTAGGTAGTCTATGTCCAAGTAGAAGTGGTATATACAGAGGTCAGGTTCAAAGGAGGCAGAAGTAAGTTGAGAGAAGGTGGCCCACGTTCTCCTGACACCTGTTCTTGTTGCACTCCTGTTTCTCTATCAGCTCACACTTTTGGCCTCATAGGAAATTCTTTATGATTACCTTATAGAGGAAGAAAAAACTGGGCTGATTTACAGACTGCTCTTCATTGTCCTAGCCAGAGTGGACCAATGCAGTATTAGCATGAAGAGTATTACACAAAAACCTAACAGTAAATCCTCCCGATGGGCAGAACTTCAAGAAATACATCTGGTTTTTCACCGTAACTAGCTAAGAAAAGGAACCTGAGTTACACATCTACATTAACTATGGAGTGGCTAATGGTTAGACTATATGGTCAGGTGCCTAATCAGACATAGTAGAAGATTGATAATAAAGAGTTATAGGGAGAGATGTGTGTGGATGTACCTTTTGAAATGGACAGAATATGAAGAAATCTGTGTCTCATTTGTTTGCTCTCTAAAAAATATACCATTTAAAGGCAACTCTCAATCATGTAGACAATATTATTTATTTGGGGAATGTTACCCAGTCTCTTTCCCTAGCCATCCTGGCATGTGACCATAAGCTTATACATAAAGTAGCCATGGAGGCAAGGTTGGGACTATTTATAGACTTAATGAGGGGCAATTCCTCTCACCAAGAATGATCTAGCTACTGTAATTACAGAATACCCAGTTTGTAGACAGCAACCCCAACCAAGGATGGGGAACCTTCAGCGTCAAGGTCACATGTGGCCCTCCAAATCTCTAAGCACAGCCTCTCAACCAAATACAAATCCTTTACTAAAAAGAGGATTTGTTTTGTAAAATTTGGATTCAGTCAAAAGCTACACTCAAGGATTCAGAAGGCCACATGTGATCCCAGGGCTACAAGTTCCATCTGGAAACAAGGTGAGGTGAATTATGTTGGATACTTTTCATTATGGAAAGGAAAATAATTTATCCCTACTGTGTGCGTATGTGCATGTGTATACGGTTAGTTTTTTTTTTTCCTCACAATGTTTCTTCCAGAACCACCGCTGATGTAATTACAGAATGCCTTATTACTTTCCTAGCATCCTACACAACATTGCTTCTACCTAAAGAACTCACTTTACAGCAAAAGAAATATGGCAATGTGCTCAAGCCATAGAATTCACTGGTCTTATCATAACTCATCCTAGAAAAAGTCCTACCTATCTCATCGCTGAATATCACTATCATTACCTTTTGTGTAACCCCCTTGGGAACCTATACACTGACGCCAGCACCCAGTCCACCCTTTGAAGTAATTTTGCAACTCTTTTTCTGGAATGATCATCAGAGCTGTCATTGTACGGCACACAAAAATACTAACACACAATAATGAACAACACTCAGCAGAACACCCTCCCACATCAACACAAACACAGCCATGATACTCTGATATACCAAGGTTATGAAACCTTACCAGGTTGTTTGTACAGTGCTGCCAATGTAAGCACACAGTGGCAAGTTTGTGAACTTAATTGTTCAGACTTCATATGATGACAGCTCAGGGTGCTGGCAGCAGTGTATAGCTTCCCAAGAGGAGTACTTCAAAGGTGATGGTGGTGATGTGCAGAAATGAGGTCTGCAGCACTTTTTCTAAGATGAGTTCATGATCTTAATTATCAGGCCTTGCTAAACCCCCTTGTCCAGAAGTAACTGAGTGACAGAAGAGTGATGTGGTCTAATGAAGTTTCCATTATGACACCAGCTTGGAGACAAGCTCATGTCTGTTGTTTATACTTCAGATCAGTGACCAGGATGTGATTCTCTTACATAAGGTAAGTCAGTGAAAAAAACCACTTAAAAAATGTAAATACAAGGCATCAGCATACAAAAGACTAGTGTCCAGAATGTTTAACAAACTACGCATCAATGGAAAAAAGGCAAATAAATCAAATGGCAGAAAATTTAAACAGGCAAAAGAGGAAACCCAAATGGTCAAAAAAACATGAGCATGTGTTCAACTACATTAGTAATCAGGGAAATGCAAATTCAAACCACAAGAAGGTATTACTATACATTCATCAAACTGGAAATTTAAAAAAATCTGACAGTGCAAGTGTTGAACAGAATGTAGAGGAACAAAAACTCCTCTACAAGGAGATGAAATTTGTACAACCATGTTGACAAGCAGCTTGTCACCCTTTAGTAAAGTTATCTTCCTCCCAATCTTTTAATTTCAAACTTTTGGTATTTTTATCCTTCAGCTATGTCTCCCATGAACAGCATGGCGTGGGTTTTTGTTTTGTTTTTGTTTTTGTTTTTAAATCCACTTTTTGATTGGAGTACTTAGTTTATTTGATATAATTACTGATTTATTTGGGTTTAATTCTTTTTACTATTTACTTTCTATTTGTGTCATCTGATTTATATTCCTTTCTTGTCTTCTTTTAGATTTTTTTTTTTTTTAAGCAGAGTTTTGCTCTGTCACCCCTGCTATAGGGCAGTGGTGACCACCACACCTGGCTGATTTTTCTGTTTTTTGTAGAGATAGGGTGTCATTATGTTCCTCAGGCTGGTCTCGAACTCTTTGCCTCAAGCAATCCTCCCAGTTTGGCCTCCCAGAGTACTAGGATTATAGGTGTGAGCCACTGCACCTGACCCAGATATTTTTCATTTTTTTTAAACTCATTAGTTAGCAGTTATACTGTTTTTTTAGTGATCACTCAAAGATTACATCAGGCATTTTTGACATATTAAAGTCCAATGTTTCTTAGTGCTTGTACCCTTCTCCCAGATAACACAGAAATCTTAGAATCTTTATTTCCTGTCTCTTGATTTGCATGCTCTCTTTATTCATTACTATTACATGCTGGGCGTGTACACATTTTAAGAACTCTTGTTGGAAATAAAATCATTCCCAAAAAAGCATGTGAATTGCAGGTAAAATGGCTGTGCATAGCATGTCTAAATACACTTGACCAGACACGGTACCTTCAATTCAACTTCAAAAAGTAACACATAGATAATATCTCTTATATAGAGATAACTCTCTGTATATATACCTTAAAACCTATAAAATTGTGTTTTTTAGAGAGTCAATATTCATTTAGATTTATATCTTTACCCTTTTTGTTGCTCATTCTCCCTGGATTTCTTTCTTTTTTTTTTTTTTATTAAATCATAACTGTGTACATTAATGCATTTATGGGGTACAATGTGCTAATTTGATATACAATGTGGAATGCTTATATCAAACTTGTTAACATAACCATCACCTCGCTTATTTGTTGTGGTAAGACATTGATATTCTACTCTTCATAGTTTTGAAATGTATCATTGCATTGTGCACATTAAGTGAGGTCCCACCAAATACCCTCTCTCCTCCAAGCCTCCCTCTTCCCTTCCCCTTTCTCTCCTCTTCCCTCCTCCTTTCTGGACAATAGTTGTGTTTTGTCATTTGTATGAATGTGTAGGTGATTATATATTGGTTTCACAATAGTATTGAGTACATTGGATACTTTTTCTTCCATTCTTGAGATACGTTACTAAGAAGAATATCTTCCAGCTCCATCCAGGTAAACATTAAAGATGTGAAGTCTCGCTCTTTTTATGGCTGCATAGTATTCCATAGTATACATATATCACAATTTGTTAATCCATTCATAGGTCGATGGGCACTTGGGCTACTTCCATGACTTGGCAATTATGAATTGGGCTGCAATAAACATTCTGGTGGAAATGTCTTTGTTGTAAAATGATTTTTGATCATCTGGGTAGATACCTAGTAGAAGAATTGCAGGATTGAACGGTACGTGTACTTTCAGTCCCTTGAGTGTTCTCCAAACTTCTTTCCAAAAAGGTTGTATTAGCTTGCATTCCCACCAGCAGTGTAGAAGTGTTCCCTTCTCTCCGCATCCACACCGGCATTGAACTTTTGGGATTTTGTGATATGCGCTAATCTTACTGGAGTTAGATGATATTTCAAAGTGGTTTTGATTTGCATTCCTCTCATGACTAAATATGTCGAGCCTTTCTTCATGAGTTTATAGGCCATGCATCTGTCATCTTCAGAGAAGTTTCTGTTGAAGTCTCTTGCCCACCAAGAAATGGAATTATTTGTTCTTATTGGTTAGTTTGAGTTCTCTGTGGATTCTACTTATCAGACCTTTGTCGGAAACATGACCTGCAAATATCTTCTCCCATTCTGAAGGCTCTGTTTGCTTTATTTGCTGTGCTCTTGGCTGTGCAGAAGCTTTTTAGCTTGATCAGATCCCAGTAATATATTTTTGGTGTTGCTTCAATTGCTGAGGGGATCCTCATAAAATATTCTCCCAGGCCAATTTCTTCAAGAATTTCCCCTGCACTCTTCCAGTATTTTTATAGTTTCATGTCTTAAGTTTAAATCTTTTATCCAGTGAGAATCAATTTTTGTTAATGATGAAAGGTGGAGGTCCAGTTTCAGTCTTCTATAGGTCGCCAGCCAGTTCACCCAGCACCATTTGTTAAATAGACAATCTTTCCCCCAATGAATGGAGAAATAGTCACTTCTTCCTATTTTTGAATTTACTTTCAATAGGATGGGACCTTTTCTTGAGTTTGTGGCAGTGAAGTGTGTTGATAGGGTCATTTTGTTTGCTCCTGGGTGTGTTCGGTGCTGAAGACTCTATATGATCTCCCTAGTTTAAATAGCCTTGGTGTAGTGGCTTTCTTAAATGCCAGTTGTAGTACCAGGGTAATAGGCACGTGAGCAGGCTCACTGTCAGAGTGGCATGGTTGATGGTAGTCGTAGAGCTTGTGAACTTTTCCCCTTCCCAAATGCTGAGCACTTGTGTCCACAGGTGTTGTAATGGGCTTTGTGGGTTGACCTCCAGGCCAGTAGGTGGCATTTGCAGGTAAGAGCCAGCTGCTGTGTTAGCAGGAGTGTTTATGATTGACCTTTCCTAATGAGGAGAAGTGCTCTGGTGTCCCAGGTGGTGAGTGTGGCCCCAGCATGCTCAAGGGTCTGGGTCCCGCTCTCTACCTAGAGTGGCAGAGGTGGGTGGAACTGGACAAGGAAGCCTGCACACAAGTCCCCCAATGGTGGGTGCAAGTGTCATCCCTGATGGAGGTGGCAGGGGGTCCCCAGGCTGCTGGTGCAATATATGGGGGATGGGTGATTGCATGACACTGAGGCCCTGCATGGGGGAGGGGGGATGGCCTGGTCCTAGCCATGGACTTGGCAGGCAGGAAGGGGTCTGCTTCCTTCTCACGCCCCTGTCCTGGCACTGAGGATCTGCAGTTACATGAGGCACTGACCACTATCGCTTCTCCACTGCAGGGCAGCCCAAGGCTGTGGAGACACCAGCTCAGTGCTTCCACACCAAACCTCTGTGGTGGTCGGTGGTGGCTGCAGCATGGAGGCTCCTCCCAGAGTCCCAAACACGCTCTCATGTGTTCCTGCTCTTTGCAGCAGCAGCCACACTGCAGCTTTGCACCGGCAGGAGGAAGGACCTCCACCATCACAAAAGCCTGGGCCCAAGGCTGTGCGTCTGGTGGAGTCATGCCCTGGACAGGGTACCCTGGGCTTGCTTGCCCAGCCTCCTGGGGCAGCAGCACTGTCTGTGCCTGCAGTGGTGTATGGGGGGGGGAGAAAGGTCTCCTTCTGCACTCATGAGCACAGATGCTATTGGGCCTGCCATTGGGGGTGACGGGGAGATATCACTTTTGCTTGTAGAGCCCCACACAGAGTTTGTACCCCTGCTGGAAGTACAGCCAAATTTCATAGCTCCAATTGGGGATCTGGGAAGATATGCCTCAGCTTTGTCTTTGTGCTGCACTCTCCTTCCCCTGGGAGCTGCACTCCCGGAGGGCCAGACCGCTGAAGACCCTGCCGCGCCTTTAGGTCCAGCCAGCTCTCTGCTGTTGCAGCCCTCCAGGCGGGTACTGGAAAATGTCAGTGGAGCTACCAACATGTGGCGATATAAAGGCTGAGGGTCCCAGGGCAGGATACAGTACCCTGATGGCTATACTCACACTATAGTTCCCAGCAATAGCCACTCGAGTCTCGGGGAGCGGGGGATGAGTGACCCAGCACAAGTTTCCACTCTGGCACATGCCCTCAAGTGTTCTCCAAATTGCTTCCCAGGCTGGCATCAGGGTGCGTGATGGCAGAGGAGCCCTCCCACAGTTAGGGTCCCGACAGTCTGCAGCAGGGATGAGGGCTGCCAAAACCTTCCCCCTCGCCCTTGCCCTAATAAACTGAGTTTCTCCAGGCTCCTAGCCAATCTCACACAAGCCAGCCTCCTGTTTTCATCTTTTTCTGGGCATAAGGTGTTCGCCTTGAGTCTTCCACTGGGTATTCTCTCCTTGAGAGTCTACTCAAGGTGTGATTATCGACGCACAGTTTTGATTCTTCTTTCTAAGGAGCACTGGGGGCCCTGTGTCTCTAGTCAGCCTTCTTGAACCACAAGAATGTCGATGTGGTTTGATTTGGGTTTCCGTAATGGTTAGTGAGACCGCCTTTCATTGTGCCAGACTTGGCATCTAATTTACTTTTTTGTATCTGGAATCAGCATAAAAATCCTTTACCAGATCACATATGGATTTTTGGTTAAAAAGATGAGTACCATCAAAATCCACCTGGAGGCTTGCTCAGGTACCAGAGTCTGTGTGTGAGTCTTCAGCACGTGTAAGGGCAGAGGCTCTGCTCGGGGGCCCTGGAGGCCCAGCGCAAGGAACGTGGCCAGGGAGCCTCTCAGCCCCTCACCATCTCTGAGACACAGTGAAATCCGCTGCAGACACAATGGCTAGTGCCTTTGTAGCACTGGAGATGATTTGACATTCATTTCAAGGAGACACCATCGTGTAGTTCAATGTGTTTCACGGGTCATGTGATCTCCGATTACTAAGGTGACACATAGGACAATTTTATGGCAAATTGAGTCCCAAATTACAGCCCCTGGAGGGGTACGCATTAATAATGGCCCATAAGAGCATCAGTAGGGGACTGAGCCAGGTTACAATGCAGGCAAACGCAGTTACTAATGCAGCATTTCAGGAGACCAGGAGGAATGTGTTATTAAGACACGTGTGTCTATCTTCCCTTTTCAAAAGGAGTGTTCAAATTATCATAGGCACCCACTGGATTGTAGAATAATGAAGACAGAATTATTTTTGCATGAATTGGGATTTCCCCGTGGCTAAGAAGCATGACCCACTATCACTGAATCTGAATGACTTTCTTTAAAAAAAAAAAAGGATCAACCACTCTGATTGTTTTATTTCTCCTATAGGCATTTTAGTTTGCAGATGCGAGAAGCCTCTAGCACAGAGGAGTATGAGGATGGCTGGCCCCGTCATTAATAAGGAAACGCAGGCATCGGCCCTAGAGTGCTTTTCTTTCTGAGAGATTCCCTAATTTGAATGCATCTGCAGGTAACAGGGTGCCAAGCATGGTAAGATGCTGTTCAGGTGGACAGGTGTCCTGGCTTTCAAGGATCTACTGTGGAGATCACATCTTGATGCCAGTGTCTGTGTGGCTGCACGTGGATCACATCAGCATGAACAAAAAAAGGAGTTAGACAAGAAAAATGTGCTCTATCAAGCAACAAGCAACGTGACCTTGGGATTTACCTAGCTTTTCCATACATTTAATATTAGGCAATTACTAGATTTCTATGAGGTTCCAGGGAATGGCATCAAGATCTGAGTCATCCCTTGCAAGTATGTGTAAAATCCCTGTGCTAGGACTTAACTCTGTGGGTCTGTACTACTTATGTGTAGAACATGTGTTATGACTAATTGGAAGATTAAATATTATCTAGTTGTTTGCTATTCTGGTTTGCTTTAAAGACTTCAGATTCCCTGTTACGTGACTATTGAATTCATTCATCCACTAATACTATGTTGAGTACCTTCCCTACCAAAGGCCCTCTCTGCTAGGTACTGGGGAAACATCACTGTCTCTGCCCGGGCAGAACTTAACCATCTAACCACGAGGACAGATATGAGCATCAGAAGCTCATAAACAGTGTGACATCTCCTTGGTGCTCAGGGACAGGGGTAGGCCATTTAGAGACTCTCCGTTACCAATTCCCAAAAGACAGAGGGTATTTGACTTGCAAGAGAGAGGAGATGGGAAAGTGAAGAAATGAACTGTGATGGGCTGAATTTTGTCCCCCAAAACTCAGATGTCAAAGCACTAACCCCCAGTGCTTTAGGATGTCACTATATTTGGAGGTAAGGCCTTTCAGGAGGTGGTTACATTCAAAAGAGGCCATCAGGGGGACCCTGATGCACTCCGACTAGTGTGTTCTTGTAAGAGGAGAAAATCTGGACACGTGAAGACACCAGAGGCTCTCCCTCAGAGAACAGGAGGGAGTAAGGAGGCGGCCGTCTGCAAGCCACAGAGGGAGGCCTCAGAGGACACCACCTCACTGGCACCTTGATCTTGGATTTCCAGTCTCCAGAGCTGTGAGGTAAGAGATTTCTGCTGTTTAAGCTACCCAGCCTGTGTGGCATTTTGTTATGGGAGCCCTAGAAAATGAAAACATTAGCCATTATTTCTACTGAGGTTTTTTAAATCTTAAAAGTAGAGAAAACGCTGGGTGCCCATAGCTCAGTGGTTAGAGCGCCAGCCCTATGCACCAGGGGTGGTGGGTTCAAATCTGGCCTAGGCCTGTTTAACAACAACACCACAAAAAATTGCAGAAAAGTAGCCAGTATAGGACAAAAAAAAATTTTTTGCCTCAACTATTTGAGTTGCTGACTTGCTAGAAATCTCCTTAGCATTTGCAAAAAGATTCTAGTTGAGCTAGAGAAAGGAATTATTGTGGATTCTTAAGGTAAAAGTACAGCCATTGGCTGGGGGCATGTGAAAAAGACCAGGAGACTTCTTGTACCCCATCTTGCCAAAAGTTTTGTGACCTTGGATAAATCACTTTTATATACAGTGACAACTGAACTAAACTAATCTCTGCATCTGCTTCTCACTCAAACATTTTGTGGCTTTTGATGTCTGAGGGTCATTTTCTACCACGAAGACCAGGGGCAAAACCATCTGGTCTTGTCCACAAGTGCCGAGCGTGTGCGTGCCAACTCACATGTGCCCCTGGAAATGTTCCTGGTTCTTCTTCCCCTCTCCGTGAGTTTCCTCCGCTGTACCACGGGAGTACCTACTCCTTCCCTTGAGACTCAGCCCATCAGAACAATTCCTTCTTGATCTTTCTGCCCACTGAACTCCAGATCTCTGGAGAGGAGGGCCCGGGTGTCTTCCCATGCTGTAGCCTCAGCTGCTGACACCGTGCTTGCGTGAAGGGCCATGTGTCACACGCAGTGTTGGGCCAGGCAGTCCTGCCCTTGAGGAGCAGTCCTACGCTTGAGGAGCTCTCGGGCCAGTGGGGAGAGAAAGATAATGAAATAGACCATCACCAGGAAAGGGGAGTGATCCCAACTGAGGCCACAGAATCCCGAGGTGGTGAGCTCATAGGAGGACTGCACAGCCTCCTGCTCAGCTCCAACTGCCTGCACTTGGGCTTTGCCTAGTGCCTGGGCAGGGACAGGCCCTAAAGAAATGTTTACTAGACTATACACTCCCTAAGCGTTTCTGCTTTGTCTGTCTTGCCCACTGTTGTATCCCCATTTCCAGCACCACATCTGACACGTCACCATAGCTAGTAAATCTTTGTGCAATGAACGCATGAAGGAACCAACCACAAAGTCCCCCACCCTGTTTTTTCCAAATGCCTTTCTCACTTTCCCTCTTACTTTCTGACTTGGCCTTGTTCAAAGGTGTGAGCTAATACTTACCTCAACAGGGTGGTGCTGAAGATCAAAGGCAATAATAAAGTCTATAAACTCGAGTTACCGCTCACTGCTTTCCCTTCAAAGGGGAATGTCGGGCGAAGCAGCGCTGGGCTGACCTGCTCCGAGTTCAGACGCTCTCACGATCTATTTATGCTCCCATCCATGCAAAAAAGACTCAGGCCTTCTTGTTTTACCATTCTTTAGAAGTTTCGTAGGTTTTAATAAGGACCTTAGAGATTCCTTCCTGTGCAACTAGAAAAGAATAATTCAAGTGCAGTAATTAGGGTTCACACAGTCACTGTTCATGTGGAGGGTCCTAACGAGCTTTTCTTCTTTTTTCTTACAGGACTTTCCCAAAGGGAGCTCTTATTAGAGGAAAAGGAGGGCCACAGTCATGGAGGGGAGGTAGCCTGGGTTAATCAGGGCTCTGCAGGGAAACAGAAACAATATGACGTGTGTATTTGTGTGTCTAGAAAGATGATGTGGATCCCCCCAACTGATCCAGGCAGAAGGAGGGTAGGGCTGAGCCATGCTCAAATAACAGAGTGGCTGTCACCAACTCAGAGCCACAGGCTGCCAGAAGGGGCATCTTGTGACTGAGTGACCTTAAATGTGCTTTCAGGAAAGCAAGAATCTTCCTTTCTCCCCAGGACTCCCCTGAGCTGGGAACTTCTCAGTCATTTGTCATGGTCCAGGAGCACAGCTGCCTGGAGACAGGGCAAGACTCATGAGGTTATACGGGAGCCCTGAGGTTTTATCAGCCGCTCCCTCCTCTGAGCTGCCGCTGCACTAACCATCCAAACTGCTTATTCAGGTGTCTGGCAGGACAGTCTCTGCCGTCCTATAACATTTGTGTGATGCTGAGTAAATTGGGAGAAGGGGTGGAGAGGGGAAGGGGATGAGTGAGAATCTTCCCTGTGCCTGGCTCCACAAGCTTGTGCACGGGAGACAGGGACCAGGTGGGATTGGGGTGTCGGTAAACCCAGGTCAGCTGTCACAGCCACCTTGTGGGGCAGGACCGCAGGGGCTGCAAAGAGGGTCAGATCAGTCCCTCCCAGCTTTTGAACCCTTTCTGGCTTCCACCCTCCTCTCAACTTCTAGGAAACAAGGGCCCTCAGCTTGTCTGCCACCAGCTCAAGGCAAGTCTAGCTATTACAGCTAGAGGCATTTTGCCTTCTCTTCCAGAGTTAAAACATCCATTCTCAAAAGAATTAGCAGCCGGTGGTGCCTGTGGCTCAAAGGAGTAGGGCATTGGCACCACATGCCTGAGGTGGCAGGTTCAAACCCAGCCCCGGCCAAAAACTGCAAAAAAAAAAAGAAAAGAGCAGCCCTAGGCTGGTGCCTCACAGTGGTTCATGGCACGGGAAGCTGAGCGGGCCTTAATTGTCCCAGGCTGGTTTGCACTCACAAAGGAGCTGGCCGACCAGACCCAGAGCCCTACTTCAGGGACCCCTCGCTGCCTGCAGCTCTGTCTCCACTCCCAGTAACCCAGCTGCCTGTGCCAACCTTGCACGTCTGGTTTAGACAGAGCTGTGTCTCCTATCAGGGCAGTTTTCTCCCACGCCTCCCTCCCCAGGAAGCCCTCCAGGTAAGCTCTGGGAATCACCCATCAGCAGCCGGGGGCCTGGAGTCATACAGTGTCTCCTCCTTTCCAGGGAGCCCGGCACCTTCCTCTGGGGTAGGGTTTGCCTTTCCTTCGGACAGGCCCATGTAAGTACACAAGGTGGTTCAAAATCCGCAATTCATTATTTCTAAGAGAAATAGTGTGAGTGTTTCATTTTGGCAAGGAAAATGGATAAAAGGAGTTCGCCCTCCCCTGGTGGCTGCAGAATAGGGCGTGAGCGATGGCCTCTGCAGCCTCCACCCCGACAGAGGACAGGTTGTGTGCTACATGGGTCCTGGTGCCCTCCCAGCATGCAGGCCGAGAATGAAGACAGTTCTGCGGTTTGGGTGGTAATGTGGTTTAAGGTGCTCAGTATAAATGGGGTGTGCAGGTTATGAGTGAGAGTAGCTAACTTTCATCCGTACCTTAGGAGGAGTGAGTTAGCTTCTGCTCTGAATAATCTGGACTCCACAGTCCTGGAGTGGTGGCCTGAATGCCACTGCTCAGGAATCAGTACCCTAGAAGTCCCCACAGTAAGCACTTCAAACATCATTACCTAAATCTAACCAGGAGGCTCATGAATTAACATATAAAACATTGAGGAATAGTTTTTCTTGGTAAAACAAGAGGTGTTCACAATTTCTGGTTAACTTGAAAGATATTAGAAGCTTGAGGTCGGCGTAAGAGCCCAGCACGCCAGGGACCTGTGCCTGTGGAGCTAGGTGCTGGGTCTGCAGCCCCACTTGGCCAGGGGTCCCCCCCACCCCACTTGGTGCAGGACTGGTTGGTCCCCTGTGAGCCTTCCATGCAGGGGCTCTTCCAAGCGCCAAGGACAGACAGTGGGACATACTCCATGGCACACAGGAGCAGTCCCTGGGACCCTTAGGAGCTTGTCTGCTAACAGATGTTTATGTGAGGTTGGACAATTGAGTTTGCAAACCCATTCTAGAAAAATTGCTACATGCCTTTTTTGCTGAATAACACTCTAGTCACCTTCGAAGTGCTCCTTCTGGGAAGCTACGCTCTGATGCCAGCACTAGTCTGCACTTTAGTCTGCACCTCAAAGCAGTTTTGAAACTCTGGAGCTGTTGTTGTGCAAGATATGACAATTAAATTCACAAACTCGTCCTACAACAAGTGCTGTGTACCTCGCTGCTGAATATCACTCTGGTCATCTTCAAGGTCCTCTCCTTGGCAATCTGGTTACCACAGTGATATTCAGCAATGAGATATGCAGCATTTTTTCTAGGATGAGTTCCAGAACTTAATTGCTTACCTCATACATGTTTTAGAATCCCACCTGAGATTTATTTTCATTAGTCAAGCTATATGGAGCCAGGTTTAGGGAGGGCGAGACATCCAGCTCAGCCTACTTCTCACACAGAGGCCACTGATACTTACAAAAGAATGGGGCAAATGCTGCAATGGACAACAGGCAAGGCCTGGGGGAGCAGCAAGGCTGCTGGGGAGTCTTTGTTCCAATCATGGAACACTAGTGCGATGTTTTTCAACCCTTCTTTATCTCATGGTACACTTGAACCTATGGTTAGACTTCCACAGCACACTTAAGTTATGTTGATCAAAAAAAGAGTGAAAAAAAAGAATATACTTAACTGTGCTTTGAACTTCTTCCTGTGTTAAGACCTGCTGCTCACAGAGCTCCTCTCGTCCCTAGAACAGGCATCAGAGCCCAGAGACATTCAGAGACTCCTTCCAAGTCAACTGCAAGTTGCATTTCTTGAGCCAGCACCCAGGCTTTGTGACTTCTCAGCCAAGAGCTCTCAGCAGGAGTTGAGATGCAGGTCAGAACCCCCTGAGAAGCATTTCTAAAATCCAGGGTCCCCAGACTGTGTATAAAACGCTCTTCCCTTTAATAGCTTCACTGATGTCCTCTGCATCTTAACCCTATTTTGTGCCCAGCACTGTGCTAGCCACAGAAGGCCATAGAAAGAGTGTCTGCTCTTCAGAAGCCAAATACATCCTATGTTAAAGTGGAGGAGCTAAGGAGTTAAGGACTTGGTACCCCTGATGGGAGGAGCACTGCTGGGCCTTGGGTCTCCCCATGGATTTGTGAGTGAACAATGAAGAAAAGTAAAGAGAGGCAGGATCTACTGCCTTCAGGGCCGGCTTCTAGTCATCATTCAGGTGGACAGTTAAAAAGCATGGCCACTACTGGTGTTTGCACATTACCTTATGAGGTCTAACAATTAAGTTCGTGAACTCGTCCTAGAAAAGGTGCTACATAACCTCACAGCTGACTATCCCTACAGTTGCCTTCCAGGTTTCCCCCTCGGGAAGCTATGCACTGATGCCGGCCTTCAAGAATTTTGGAATTCTTTCTAGAATGACCATCATAGCTGTCATCATATTACCCTTGCTGTCTTGAAGGTCATCAAAATGTCATCCTTTATCTTTGGGTAAAGAAAGAAGTCATTGTGGGCCAGATCAGGTGAGTAGGGAGGGTGTTCCAAGACAGTTATTTAATTACTGGTTAAAAACTCCCTCACAGACAGTGCCGAGTGAGCTCTATGCTTTTGTTCATTGGTGAGCTCCTTCAGGACCGTTTTTTGCACACACCTTTTTTTTTTTTATAATCAATGAACTAGAATAATCATTTTACATTATATACGTATACTATAACATCACATTTCAACCCATAAATACATATATACGATTATGTCAATTAACAATTGCAGTATAAAAATAAAAAATCAATGTCTGCTCTCTATCTGTAATTAGCTAAAAAAACAAGGAAATATGTATTTTATTTGAATGGGATCATAAACAACAAAATTAATAAGAAATGTTCCCCCAAATATTTATTTATTTCAGATTAATATAAGGGTACAAATGATTAGGGGGTTGCACAAACCTTCCCATGACAAGATTTTCAGTCAAGACTTTCCTCTTCCTGTTCATGTTGACTTGGTCTGCTATGCTTCTCACAGTCAGCCGACAATTTTGACACACAATCCAATGAATTTTTGCAATGTTTTAATTAGTTCTGCTCGTTACTGGCCCACAGTAACGACCTCTCTTCATCAGTGATGCCTTTTCTCTCCTCAGAAAAATTCAACCCATTTGTACACTGTCATTTTCTTCATGTCACTGTCTCCATGAACCTGGACGAACATGTCCCTGGTTTCACTTCCACTCTTGGCAAGTTTAATAAGAAATTGAACGTTTGTTCATTGCTCTGACTCAAGTTCTGACATTCTCGTGATGGCACACAGAAACAATAAATGCCATTCAGGAAGACACTGCCACCCATGGACATGAACCTGGCCATGAGAGACTGATGCACCAAGGTTAGGACATGAACACGGCTGTGAGATGCTGATGCGCCAAGGTTAGGAACCCTTACCCAGCTGTCTGTGCTGTTCTACCAGTGGAAGCCCCTGGTGGCAAGTTCACAGCCTTAATTGTTAGACCTCATACAACTATTACAACTATTCCACTTCTAGAAATTTATCTTTAGGGACTTGTCAGAGGGGTAAGAAAGAGATTTATGTTCAACATATTTATTACTGTGCAATTGATGATACCGTTAATGGTGAAAAAGTCTTCAGGTCCAAGAGCAGGGACCGGCAGGACGTAACTGACAGTCTACGGGATGGAACATGTTCTGCAGCCATTAACGCTCATGTTGTCTGAGCACATGGACTGGCTCGGGACATGAATGTGCAGGGCAGGATTATTAAGGGGATAACTTATTCCAAAGGGTCATGTCCAGGATGATCCAAAATGCATAAAAGTACATGTGTGGGTATCTGTAAGATAATAACAGGGGCTCTCTGTAGGGTGAGCCTGAATTTTTAGTTTGAATATCCAGCTTTTCAAAGTCCATTAAAAAAATGATCTTTCTCTCACTGGACCTTTAGGGATCTTGGGACTTAGAGATCTTTGTGGTCTGGCATGAAGCCCGTGGAATTTTCCTTCTGAGCAGATGCAAGGTGTGAGAAAGAGCAGAGAGTAAAGGCTGAGTGAGGGCAATTAAATAATGTTAAAGATGAAAAACGAAGGCTGTATGGCTTATGCTGTGTATGGGTGGGCCCCAGAGCAGCTTACTGGGGTGGTGGCAAATTGGCCTCTGGGTCACCTTCCCGGGGCCACCCAGGGACAATCCACCCCAAGCCCAGCCCCTTGGACATCTACCTTTTCGCAGTGCGTTCTTCCTGAGCTCTTGCCAAATGCACTTTGTCTTTCTGACAATAACACTTTCATTTGTGTTTTACTTTGTTTATTTTTTTAATTTCGGATTAATAGGAGGTTGCATAGGATAAAGTTACATCCTTTGTGTGTGTAAGGGAAAGTCCAAGTTGTAGTTGCGTCCTTCCCCCAGGAAATGAGCCATTCCACTGTGCACCCTACACATCGCCAGGTCCCACAGCCGCAGTCACCGGCGTGGTTGCAGGGAGCGAGGACTGGAATGCACTGTTGGTGGGACTGCAAACTGGTGCAGCTGTTATGGAAAAAAAGGTGGGGACTCCTCAAAGAACCAGAAGTAGACCAATGCACTTGCTCACCCACATCCAGGGAGAGGGCTTCAGAGCCCGAGGCCTGGGGGGAGTGAGGGAACAAGGAACTTCTACAGGAGAAAACAAGCGACTTGCAGGTGACACTGGCTCTCTCCCCTTCCCTCCCCCCTCCTCACCCTGTCAAGCTCCTGCCTAAAAAGACTCTTTTGGGGGTGAGGCCCCATGGGTGGGAACTCGAGGAAAGGGGCCTGGCTGGGGTTGGCAGGAGAGGCCACCCCCTACGCGGAGCAGCGAGAGCACATTTTCCTGTTTGCAGCGGGGTTTCTGTGTGCCAGCCAGGCCTGCCAAATCTGCTGATTCTCGAAGCCCAGAATCTGTTTTCTTTATCAGCAGCAAGCACAGGTCTGGGACAGAGCACGTGGTGCTCAGGAAGTGTTTACCCAATGATGGCTTTAGAAATGTGCAGCAGGAAGCCAGGTGTGTGAACACTACTTCTTTTCTTCTCTTCGAAACATGCTTTGGGAGGCCCGAAGGCCAAGGCTGGGCTGTGGTTGGAGAGTCAGTCTGCGTGTATATTAAGCCAAGGGCGTGGGCACAGGCTTGGTGTCCCCCCCTCACCGTGTGTCAGGGACTCAGTCCCAGTGGAGGGCTTGCCAATGCAGGCCTTTGCTCCCTTTGTCAGGCAAAGCCTGAAATTTTGGCAGATTCCTGCCCAGGTTTTGTTTTTGTCGCTGGTGCCTCTTCTCCCAGAGTAAATTGATGGACTCATTCATTCAGCCGTGTTGAGTGAGCACCCACTATGTTCCAGGCTCTAGATGCAGGGGATAGGGAAGAACCAGAGACACCCACATGTGTTCAAGGAGCTGCTGCCCCTGACGGGTCACCACGTTTACCCTCCAAGTGCTCTGTGTATTCGTGAGAGTTTTCTAGAGCAATACCTTCCCCTAGAAGGGTGAATGGAAGCATTAGGTATGGCAGCAGGCCCTGAAGGACGGAGAGGCATTTTCTTCATCCAGATACAGGGGTCTCCTGGCCTGCTGTTGCTGCACAGAGGTGTCATCTTGCTTTGTTTTTACGTCCTTCTGGTTCCGGAGGCATCTGGCCGTGTGCACTGTGGTGCCCTTGGTAGACAGAATGGCCATAGAGGGACTGGAGAATGTCCTGAGACGAAAAGACATGATCCATAAGGATGGAAAGAGGAAACGTAATGTTGATAATTGTGAAGGTTTAATGGCTCGAGAGACACATACATTTAAGATTCTATACTCGGACAGTTTTTCCCTGATGAGAAGTTACTTCTGATGATCATAGGGCACATCCCCTTCCCACCAGACCAGCGGGGACCCGAGGTGGTGGCTGTGGCTGGGAGCAGCAAGGGCATCAGAGACAATTCCAGATGTCGCCTCTGTCTCGCTTCCCGAAGGGAATGATCAGGTAGCACCTTCAGATGCTCTTCTTGTTGAAGGCATCTTGTTTAGAAAATACTTACAGTTTCTTAACTGATGGCTTCTGCTCTGGCAACCCAGAGCCCCAAAAGGTCTCGCTGAGGACTTGGGGAGAAGAAAAGTATAGAGACCAGGAGGTGTGTCCAGGGCTGAGCAGAGCAGGAGATGGGATTCAGAGCCGGGCCTTGCCGGGAGGAGAGTGCGCATTTGCTCTGAGTGGCCGCCCAGCCCTGGCGTCTCGGGACTGTGCAGCACTCGGTTGATTGCAGAGCTGTGGCACCAACGTACAGGAAGGTGCCTCACTGCTTCCCCGGGGGGACCAGTCTGCAGTGCCAGGAGAAGGATTGTCCTTGTGGAGAGTGGGACCCTAGGGGACCTTTTCCAGTTCTGCTTGGTTTTGCTGTCATGCCTGAATGTGACCAGTTTCAGTTGAGGCAAGCACCCACATAACAGGGGCCCACACACCCAGGCCCAGTCAGTCTGGAGTGACAGAAAATGCCCTTATGTTATGTGTGCCCCAGAGACATTGCCTGAGGGAGGCCGACAAAAAAAATACTGCATCAGCACCAAGTTCTCAGCACTTTTTGTGTGTGATCACTAGCCCAGTCTGACTCTCAGGCAGGTAGAACAGTTCCAGGGTTGGGACTTCACTAGAAACGCCACTCACTCCCGGCTGAGCTTCTGCCCTTGTGGAGGCCCCACAGGGCACGAGGCAGGCCTCACCCCTGGAAGTCCTGAGAGGCAGGCCTTGGCTGAGACGTGCTCCAGTGAGGGGAACCCACCCCCAGGCCTGGATTTGCCTTCTCCTATGTATAGAAAGTTAAACTGGATAAAGAGGAATGCGTGACTCCGGGGGAATAAAAGTGAACATTTAATGACACCATAGTTCGAGTCTTTTAAACACCAGATTCTGTTTTGACAACATTTTACACCTCATATGCCACAAAAAGTCAGAGATCATAGCCAGCACACAATGTCTTCACACTGGAAATGGCTCACAGCTTAATGGATTCATGTCACCAGTCTGTGAGAAATAGATCTCTTTTTTTCTGGACTGTTCTCCAGGGAGCCTGCTCGTATTTCTCATGATCGAGCCAATAGTTAACTTTTATATAGCTATGTAAAGCCCATGCACAAAAACTAGCCTGCAAATAGGCTGTTGGGACCTGCCCACGGACAGCATAGTTGAACTTGTGAGTTTCACAAATGAGCATCATTAAAAGTTTTCAACAGTAAACACTTGAGAACTAAGAACTCCATTTTTAAAATGGCACCGATCCTCTGTCCGGTTTAACAGTGGATTTAAATTGACAACATTAGGTACTGCAATTGCATTTTGTGAATTTCTTTGTGAATTTGCTGTTCCTGACACAATAAATGCACTTGGGCAGGCCTTGTCTTTAACTTTCAGATGGGCCTGTTTCTACAGAGAAGCATATTTATATATACACATACATACATTACTAGTCACGGAACCACAGAGCCAGAGCTTGAAGGCATCACAAAGATCATTTAGCACAATGTTCTCATTTTACAGATTAGCAAACAGAGCTCTAGAGAAGTCAGGTCATGAACCTAAGGCTGTGGAGCTACTGTCAAAGCTGGATTCAGAACTCAGGCTTTCTGTCCTGTGCTCTTCCACCGTGTCACACATTGCCTGGACACACGTAGCCACAGCTATACACCCACATTAGCACAGAGGAATGCTGTGTGTGTGTCCCTGTCTACACACACCTGGTGCAACGTGACCTGATGGGAAGAGTCCAACACAGTAAACCCATGTCCCAATTCTGCTGGAAAACTACTGTGCACTCAGGCCAGTCATTTGATTTCATTTTCTTCATCTATACGTGATCTTCCCGAGCTCTTACACAGAGTTTTACTCTCTTCCAAGCACTCCCATCAGTTATATCACTTTCTCTTTATACTATCCTGAAAGGGCAGCTGTCATGACCCCCAGCCTTCCACCAGGATCCTGAGGCCCAGCAGAGTCAAGAGCCTCACCCGAGGTTGCACCGCCAGTGACCGGAACCAGGCCTGGCAGCCCCGCATCCTCACTTCTAGCCCAAGGCTTTTGCTCCTATGTTTAGCTGACTCTCAAATGAGACTACTGACCCCAACGCCTCCTGCCTCTCAGGGATCCAACGAGGGGACAAGATGCCTTAAGTATTATAGGTTGGCTGTAAGACTTACTAAAGTGCTTTGGTCTCTCCAGAAAAATCAGGTGCCACATGTATCTATCCGAGGTAAGGGCCTGGCTTGCTTTCTCAGAACCCCTTCAGTAGCATCAGGGAGTGGGTGGGAGTCTTAGGGAAATGGAGGGGCCTAATATTGTCAGCACTTTTCTCAGAAATTTAGTGTTGAACCAGCAGTGAGAGGCTGGATCCTCTTCCACACAGGCCTGGGGAAGCAGATTTCCAAGCTCATCATTGTCAAATTCAAAATGCAGGAATCTTGTCCCCTTTGCTACTTGCTATAGAAACATGTAGACTTTGGAACTAAGCCCTGTACTTCAAGCATTGGACCCTAATTCCTATTCTGATTTACCTTTCTTCCCCACAGCCCCTGTCTCTACTAATAGACTTTACTAGAATGAGCAAAACATAGAAACATACATGACCACAGACAGACCTACCAGACTCACACTTCAAGGAGTAGCTTTCGGGTAAATTTCCAACTGACATAAATTATGAAACATAAGCAATGCTATGAAACATCCTGAATTTACAAATAAGCTATAACTTCTTCATAAATTGAATATGACAATGTGGGATGTTAGCGGTGGTTGGGGGATGGGAGGAAGGAACGAGCCAGTTTGAGTTCTGGAGGTAATCTGTCCACATACATAAAATAGATGTGTTAGTGCTGGTATTCCAGTACTCACCTCTACACGTGTGGAGACTGAGAACAACTACAGTTGGAGAATTTTAATTATAAGCAATGAAGGTTTGATGCTATCTCAAACCCCACCACTCTGTGTCTGATATCATGACATCATCTCAGGTTCTGAGTAGGGGCACCCGAGAGCAGAATGTGTGTGTTTAGGGAGGCATCAATTGGCTTCTAGGAATTTTCAAATATTTGTTGAGAAGATGAGCTTAAATTAACAATAGCATCTTTTAAATTGAAATTATGCTTTTATTATTGAAATAATGAACAGGTTCTAATTTAAAAATATTTTGTCAGGAAGATTGTTAAGTGATGTTTTTGGTGGGCTTTTTTTTTAAATATGGGATCTTGGTCTGTCACCCAGGCTAGGGTACAATGGTGTCATTATAGCTTACTGTATGTAACCTCAAACTCCTGGGCTCAAGCAATCCTCCTGCCTCGGGCTTCTGGACTACAGGCACATGTTACCACGCCTGGCTAATTTATCTTTTTTTTTTTTTTTTTTTAAGGAAGGGGATTGTTCCTTGCTCGGGCTGATCTTGAACTTCTGGCCTCAAGCTTCCTCTCTCCTTGATCTCCCAAAGTGCTGGGATTACTGGTGTGAGCCACTGTGCCTGGCTGCTAAGTGATAATTATGAGTTTGTACCTATAAATGTTGACGGATGTTTTCTAAAAAGGGAGAGATGTTAAAATCTAAAGGAACACTATATTCCTATACCATCTGTTCCCCTCTCCTCCAAATTTTAGACCCCTTTACTAGCTGTGTCAATGACACTGAATTGCTGGGCTTCCTTCCCTGTGATCAGAGAAAAATGGGCCATGCCGACCCTTCCTCCCGCCTGGGAGAATAGCGCCCTCACATGGTGGAAAGCTGAGCCACGTGCGGGGGTTGAGAGGGAGGCCACAGGGGCAGTGGCAGTGGAAGGACCTTCAACCTGTTTCTTTCTGGCATCGTTTCAGGGCTTACTATACATTGCCTTTACAAGTGAGGAAATCTTTCCGTGTATGCTCAAAGAATGGGCAAATAGTCCAGCGAGAAAGAATAATAATGCAGGAATTCTCCCATTTTCAATTTTGAGATCAACTCATCTTTAAGTCATTTCTCTCAAGGTCTAAAATGCTTTTGGAATAAGAACCCTAAAAACATTCAGTATGTCACTTTGGAAGGTCTGACTGCAGGTCAGCAGCGGCCTACGACCCAGGGAACTGTGTTTGCGTGGAACAAATCTGTGGGCTCTTGCCAGCCTTGTGTTGACCCTAAAAAGTCAGGGGCAGGTGGCTGCTTTTACATGTAACACATGAGGAAGCCCAAAGGTGGTGGCTAGTTTGTAAGGACAGGACCTAACATGCCCACACAGGCATACCTGTGTTTTTCCTTAACAGGTGGAGAGAAGTCCGAGCAGCAGGTCTGAGCACTGTCTGAACCAGCACCCTACACGGTGATACCTGGTGATCTCTAAGTCACTGCCTTAGCCTACTGGAGCACATTAGATTTCAAGGTTACGGCTAATTTGTGATGGGCTGGACAAGATTCCTCCTGCCTGGCTTCTTATCCCAGCTCCACATGTGAGGGGTCTATTTGGGGTTTCATGTATGAGCACCCCCACGTCCCCCACCCCCTGTGTCAAGATAGGACCACGTCTGCATCCGCACCTCAGGTCCCCCATGTGCAGAACATGGAGATTAAACAACAAGTGGGGTGTTCTGATTTCAAATCTGGAAGAGATGAAGTTTAGACACAGCTTCCCATGATGTATGGGGGAATTCAAGAACAAGAAGATTAAGGTTTGTGGCTCTTGGTGGGGGGTGGGAGTGAAAGCCCAGGATAAAGCAGAGTATCCCTCTGTCGCAGCATGAATGACTCCCAGGGAAACATCGCTGTTCCCCTTGTCTGAATCTTGGTTTTGCTCTGCTGCTAATGCTGCTATTTGGAACAGGGTTGGGGGACACATTTTAGACAAGGAATTAAGGCTCACTCGTCAAAATGACAACTTCCAATGAGTATTTGTCCTTTCGTATGTGGATGATGACATAGAAATGGGTGCTTTGGCGTTCCCCTTGTCACCTTGGGTTCTCTGTCCCCAAAGCTAAAAGGAGACCTGGACCTCTCTCGCATCTGGTCACTGTGGGAGGCATTCTTTGATTATTAGGCCTGCTTCAGTGCAGTTGGCCAGACCGCCTGCCTTTGCACCTAGAGGTTATCATCTAATTTGTAGCCAGAGCCAGAAACAAACACATCATATCATCAAACGCACAATTTTCTTTATATGGTTCATTGATTCTTCATATTTTGTTTGCAGCTTACTTAGGTCTCTCCCCTTCCAAAAAAAAAAAGAAAGGAAAAGAGGAAGAATGGACACCATCCGTCATCCATGTCCAGTGGTTCTCACACCACAGCCTGCAGAGGTGGCATCTGACTTGGTAAGAGAACTGGTTTCATTCAACCTTTTCTTATAAAATTGCTACAAATGTATAAAAGCAGGTTTGGCAGGAGGTAAGCTGAAGGCCACGCCCCGATGGAGGATTCCACTGCTTGATATTTTAAATCTCTACAGATCAGTGGTTTTCAACCTTCCAAATGCCGTGACCCTTTAATACAGTTCCTGTGGGTCATGACCCACAGGTTGAGAACCGCTGCTGTAGATGGTCCCAGGAAGGGCACTAAGCTCTGTGGTGGTTCTGCCTAGGAAGTCGGTGAGCATGGCAGGCAGCCTCAGGGGAGGGCACAGCGGGGGCAATGGGCCAGCTCACTGATGGTCAATCCAATGAATTTGTTTCCAATAACTCCCCCACATAACACTCACTTATGAAAATCCCCAAGTTAAAGGCTTTTCATGAAGTGGTATATTTCAAACCAGCAACCAAAGGGATGCCAACTGGCAAACTGAAATGACGGGCCTCCCTCTGGGTGCAGAACCTCCCACGCCTACACTGTCCAGCCCACTCATGCAAGTGCTGTGAAGCTGGCAGTGAGCCCAGAACTACCCGACTCCTGCAGAATGGGGTGGAGGTGCTGCTTTCCCAGGCAATGACTTGTTAGGTCTGGGGCATGCATACAGGGGAATGATCCATTCCAGAGGAGCCTTTCACCATAGTTTTGCCTGTTCAGCTGGTAAAGTTGGGTGTGTCTCCTGTGTACACCTTTGCATAGGAGCCGACGTTTACAGAACGTGCAAACCTGAGCTTGTGACCCACAAAGCTGGCTTTGGTCTCTGGGGCTGACTTCCAAAACCTGCCAGCCAGCAGGACCATATGAGCCCGTTCTGATGATAAAGAATTAGGTACGACGCTCTTGTGACTTCAGTTACTGAGTTTGGCTGATAAAAAAGGACCTTATGTGTCCAGAGGTACATTGCCCAAGAAATGCAAAGGTTGTTTATTTTTGCTTGAGGAGCACCTGGGGCTGAGGAGTTAGTGGGGACAGCCTAGCCTGGAAATGGGCTCCTGAACATTAGATGTATTTGAGGGCAGAAGAGATCGGTATACTATCCAAACCCCTGGGCAGGTGCATCAGTGGGAAGCGGCCACATCTGTACAGTGGGAGGACTCCTGGATCCTGTGTGGCCCCACCACAGCTACTAGGCAAATCCCTTGACCACTTTGTGCCTTGGGTTTCTATTACTAAAATGAGTATAATAATCCCCAAGAGAATTGTTACAGGGCCAAAAATTGGAATTTGAGAATGAGGTCCATGGTCCTGGAAGCCAGCCTAGCCCTCGGTGTTCAACAAACCCTGTGTTCTGCCTATCCAGGGCTGTACAATTTAAGTGGGGAACCTCTCTTTGCCTTTGGGTGCTAAGCTTGAAGGGACAGTCTTGTCCCCTCCTTGTAGAGAGGCTTTGGGACACGGGAGAGCTGAAATTCTTGCTTTTAAGCCGTACTCTGGATAGCAAAAAAGAATCTTTCTTGTTCTACAGTTGGAATCTCTAAGCAGGCCTCTAAACTGGGAGAAATCTCCCCACTTTAATTCACAAAACTAGAAAAGTAAGAAATATGGCTCTGTTGAATTGGTTCAAGCTTTTAATCCAGAGTCTTTGGAATGAAAATGTTCTAAGGGTCATGAAAACCCTGGATTTGGGGGTCAAGGAACCAGGTATGTGTCTGAGAACAGAAAGCCCACCTCCAAGAAGGCAGGGCCCAGACTGCAAAGGACTCCTTTTCCCTTAAAAATGATAGTCCTGTCTTCGCTCCCATGCACCTGCTCCATGGTCAACTTTCAGAGTGTGCCCCAGCTGTGCTGCTCCTGGGAGGCGGCAGCGGCCATCACCGGCTTCTCCAGACCTTCTTTGGAAAGGCACAGGGGCGTGTGCTGATGAAGTCTTTATGTTCTGCGTAAGTGGCCTTACCAGAGTAACCAGGAGAGACAGTTAACATTTATTCGTATGCAATACTGATTAGGAAATCTCGCTACAAACACAACTTACTTAGAAACAGCAAGTCAGAAATAGGACACCAAGAGAAAACGAGCTGCAAATACATTTCAAAAATGCAGTTTTCTTTTTTGTTGTGTTGTTTTCATCTTGACTAGCACCATCTGTACACGAGAAAGTATGAACATAAATGTTTGGCTAATAAGATTTGCAAGGCACTTAATCAGTCATTCTGGGTCCTTTTTTTGTTGTTTTGTGTTCATTTTCCACAGCAATCTTACGTCCACCTCCCCCTTCCTCACAAAAGCCAGAGCAGAGTGAGGCCTCTTTTGCTAGCAGTTCTTATGTACAAACAAGGTCTTTACAGTTCCTCAAAGTGCTTTTTCAGTCTCCTGGGGCTTCGACATCCCTTGGGCTTCCATCATTTTCTCCTTCCATGGGTGTTTGGCATTTGCACCTTTCCTACAGAAAATAAAAGAAAAACCACCTTCTGCTCAACACTCACTCCAGACTTGCCACCAACCTTCATCCTCATTCATTGTATCCAATGCCACCAGCAAAGACGACTGGGGGCGTCCGATGTCTCTGTGAAGTCCTGGGGAGTGAGAGACCGCTAGGACAGGGCCCGGCTCTCTACCGGCGCCGGGAGGTGATGTCAAAGCAGGTGACCATCATGAGGTGTGCCTTGCAGAAGTTGACGCGGCTCTCCAGGCGCTCCGTCACACACTCGAGTGCCTCCAGGTACTCCAGGGAATCCAGCTCCAAAACCTGCTCCAAGTCAACTGCAAAAGAGGAGGAGCCTGGTGAGAATTGGGGCAAATGCGGGGTGGGAACCAGCTTCCAGCTGCACGGTAGGACCACCATGGCCATCCCCACGGATATCCCTTGGTCTAGAGTTCTGAGTTTGCCTGCGTAGGTGGAATGGCTAGGTTACCAGGTTTAGATCCTTAGCATGTTGTCAAGACTCTGAGGAATAAGGTGACATTCTGGCTCCGCCATCTCTGTCATGGGATTGGAGAAAGGTTCTCCTACTTATTGAGATAGAGTCTTGCTCTCTTGCCCTGGGTAGAGTGCAATGGCATCACGGCAGCTCACAGCAACTTCAAACTCTTGGGCTAAAGTGATCCCCTGCCTCAGCCTCCTGAGTAGCTGGCACTATAGGCAGGCACCAGGTCTGGCTAATTCTATTCTATTTTTAGTACAGTCAAGGTCTTGCTCAGGCTGGTCTCAAACTCTTGACCTCAAGCGGTTCTCCCGCCTATCCTCCCAGAGTGTTAGGATTAGAGATGTGAGCCACACTCCTGGCTCCATTATTTTTTTATTAACCACAAAGTAAGCAGCTCTTCAAACTGAGGTGGAGAGAACCTTTCAAGGGAGATGCATTTATCCCATTTCCTCATCTCAAAGGCTATTTCTCTCTGGTTATTCCTTCGAGCCTTTCAGGCTGAGAAACTCCATCCTCTCTCTTAGCACTTTCTATTCTGTCTCTCCAGCTCACTGGTCACTTGGGAAAGATGATAAGCAAAATGTATATTAAGATTCTTTCAACTCGGAAGACAAGGTGAGCCTGAACCACCTTCCTGATGTTCAGGCCAGCAGAGTGCAGTGCCTATGCCCTTCAGTTCCCGGAGAGCAGGTATCTGGGGTGGGCTGCCTGGTCCAGTACCAGGAAGACGGGGATGGCCACAGGACCCAAGGCAGGAGACTTACACTTAATTCCCAGCCTGGCCACTCTGTGGATAGTTTCCTTAAAAGTCACGTGACAGTCACGCTTCCTACCCTACCTACCTTGAGCTGCTGTGAATGAAAATTAGATAATGAATGTGAATCTGGTTTGAGACATAGTGTGGAAATATCAGAGATTGCAATGGCTTCTTTTACAGATGAGTTCCCTGAGGGCTGCACAGTGAGGCCATGTGCTCAGGGTGACACAGTTAGAGCTGAAAGGAAACCTAAATACCAGTCTGATGTTTTTTAAAAAGCATAAAAACCCACTGTAGTGTGACTATATCCAGCCACAACCCTGGATCACCTTGAAACTGAAATGTGAAAATGTAAGTAGATCCCGGCACACACACTTTTGTGCAGGCGCCCTGCCCACTACCCACAGGGAATAGCATGCAGCCTCATTGAGTGTTTTTTTCATTCATTTTCAATTCTTCTTAAAGAAACAATAATCTGTATTTCCCCTTTCATCTAGCTTTCTGTTCGTTCCCTTTCTCAACATCAAAAACTCGCTGATTTTTGACATACACAAAATGAGGAGGAAGTGACTGCGTCCCCAAAGCATCCAAACACACGTCTATTGATGCTTAAGCTTATTCCCATCCTGGGAAAAAATAGGACTTTGTCAGATGGAGAAAATTTTCAAGCCTGCCTTGGGCATAAACAGCTCTTGAAAAATAAAAAGTTAATGAAAATAGTAAAAATGAAGGGGAACTGACTGAATGGGTGCCCCTGGGATCCTGGAGTCATGAAAAAAAGGAAAGGGTGTCCACAGGTGGAAACAAAGAAAGGCCAAGCCTCCGCACTTAACGCCTCACTGCTCTGCCCTGCAGGGCCTCTGACGACACCCTCGGAGGAAGACTCAGTGCACCATACAAACTGCAGAAAGGAGATGTCTCCTTTTAACTTGCATTTAGTTGAACTTTGGGATCATAAAAACAGATACTGAACACTCCTCCGAGACATAAGCACTTATGAGAACAGATTTCCTCCATAATGAAATCAAGGCACAGAGAGGTTAAGTGTTTTTCCCAAGGTCCCACAGCTTGAATACGGAAAAGCTGGAGTCCAAGCAGGTCTGTGTGCCTGTGGTCAGAGCCACAAACGCTGCGACTGAAAGGGCCAGAGACCCAGCGAGGTACTCCCAGGTGATGTTACCACCTCAGTCCTATGGACAAGAAGCTGCTGGAAGACTGCTGGTACAGGTGGCCGGGCCCAGCCAGGAGGCTGACACATCCTGCCACCTTCTTCAGCTTGACTCGGTAACACTACACCTAGGGGCTTCTCTGGAGCACAAAACCTAGGTCTCCAGTCTCACCTATGGCCTCTCCCCACTGGCCAGGGAGAGGGTGTGTGCAGGGAGGGGCATTACAGGGAGATTTAATGCCAACGATGTATTTTGCCCCACAGACTTCGTCTTCCAGCATCGGTACCCCTATCAGTGGAATAGTGGGGACCAATTTCAGTTTTATTTTGTAGCAAATAGAATGGTCAGGAACAAATAAATAAGACACGGGACTGTTTCTTTCACATACAGCACAATTGTTCTGAATTGTTATTAGAGGGTTACTGTCATCTTGGAATTTCTATTAAACACAGCTAACACGGAGTTTTTTCTTCCCACTCAAAAATGTTTTCCTTGCTTTCTGGGTTCTCTATGAGGCTTTCCTGGGATTGCACAAGCTACCGTCTTAAGAGTTCCATCAATTCTTGTCTATTTCAGGCTAGATATGCAGTGTGATTCTGGGGCCTAGGAGCAGATTTATAACACAGCTTTCATGACTGGGTGATCTTATGCCATATGCGGGGGGGGAATCTCATTTTCAGGTGCTTTGAACTGAGACACATAAAAAATAATACTGCCAGAGCGAGATTCAGCACCCTCCACCCCTCTGCTTGCCCCTAGGAGAGGGGATCACTCGCTCAGTCTGACTCTCTCCAGCTAACGGGCAATGGACACTGTGGGGTAGACCCAAGGCCACCTGCCAGGCCTGTTTAGCTGCTGAGCCTGTCAGTCACAAAACCAGAAAGGTGCCCTGGGCCTTACATTCACTGAGCCACTTGTTGGGCTCCAGCATCAGATACTGTTTGGTCGTCTCCAACTCCTTCATCAGCCACTCGTACTTGGCCCGGACCTCGGCAATTCTCTGCTGGCGATGTTCCAGGATTTTCAGTTTTGCATTGAAGCACATGACCTCCTGGGACACAGACAGAGAAGGAGAAAGGAACTTTGGCTCAAATCCAGGCATGCAACCTCTTCTGGGAAGAAATCATTATGAGGACAGTTGATGAGAAAGGAGCTGGTCACTGGGCAGAGTTGGAGGGACCTGGGTGACCTCAGCCAAACTTCTGCCTTGACAGACCTGAGCACAAGGCAGGACCGGCACAGGTATTTCTTAAATTTATAAAGCAGGTGGGGGTCCCAGCTGGCCAAACATTGGTCAAGACAGAAAACCACAAGGAGGCAGAAAAGTGCCCAAGACCATGACTGCCCAGCCTGTAAGACATGTCAGTGAGGGAACCATGGAGCTCTCTCCTTCCCCCCGACCCCAGAATCCCCCTGGGATGTCCCTCTGGGTCTGAGCTCACTTCCTTAGGGCATGGCCCTGGGATCTGCACACGGACTTACTGGGTACCCACCACCGCACGGGGAGGAAGCGGCCTCACCTTGCTGGTGCCCCCTCGTCGCCGCTGCAGACGTTCTACGTCATCAATCTCATAGACCTTAATCTCAAAAGGTTCCCCAAGGCCCCTCTGGGTGCCCCGCAAGGGGCCGTCGACCCAGCGGACCCCAGAGCTGGTGGCCGGTTTTCTCACAGGGGAGGAGGTGTCGAGGGACAAGGCTGGGATGAGTCTCCGTCTCTGAGAACCTGAGGGAGGGATTAAGGCTTAAATTAATCTTCCTGAATTTCAATCTTTGAAATCTGTTTTCGATGCAAGGCATGAAATCACAGCAGGCCTGGGATCTGTGGCTGGGCTGTAACTGAGACGCTCCCATCTCCTTCTCTACAACCTCCCTGCAGAACCTTTAGAACTAGCTCCTGGTTTCCACCTGTGAGACACCCCCCCCCCCAAAACACAAGCAGCCGCGAGCTGGGAGTCACACCGGCACATCAAAGTGTGGGTATGTAAAAAGCTCCTACTGTGTGGTGTTGTAGTTCCAGAAAACACTGTTTAGTTATAAAAACAGAAGCAGCACTAAGGCTCTGTGATGTGCCAGGCCTGATTCAACACACTTTGCACCTTGGGACAAAGACTGCCAGCTGCCTCCCAGATCTGCCGTCTTCTTCCTCAGCAACAGAGACCCTGGTGTGAGGGGCCGTGTGGCGTCTCAGGATGGGGACTTAAGTTTTGACCAAGTATCCTCAAAGGCTGGGTGTCTATTCTTCCTTTCTACTTTGTCCTGGATAAAATCCATGAGGTTCCCATCATAAACAACAGGAAAACAAGATAGGAGGATCCTAGATTCCTGATGCCCTGGATACTTTTTTATGACCACCTAAACAGAGTTTTACGTGACAATAAATCTCCTTATTGTTTGGGGTGGGAGGTTCCGTCACAGACAAATCTAATCCTAATACAGAGTATTTCATTTAATTCTCATGGGAGAGGAAACTGAGGTACAAAGAACTTAAACAACTTTCCCAAGGTCTTGAGATTTCCTTGTTAAAAAAAATATCCCAGCCCAGTGCAGGGGCTTATACTATAATCCCAGCACTTTGGGAGGCTGAGGCAGGAGGCTCGCTTGAGGCCAGGAGTTTAAGACCAGCCTGGGTAACATTGTAAGACCCCCATCTCTACAAAAAACAGAAAAATTAGCTGGGCATGATGGTCCACACCTATAATCCCAGCTGTCTGGAAGGCAGAGGCAGGAGGCTCGCATGAGCCCAGGAGTTTGAGGCTGCAGTGAGCTAGGACTGCCCTGCCGCTCTCCAGCCTGGGCAACAGAGCAAGACAACCAAACAAATCCATTGGCCACATTTTCTACTAAAAATTAATTTAAAAACCATAGAATACATTATTTTCCCAAAGGTTGTGTTATGATCAGATGCCACAGAACTTGGTATCTAGTAGATGCCCACTGAACATTAATACCCTTGTGATTGTCAGTCTGCAAAGCATTCAGCCTGGGGAGATGGAACTTGAGAATGCTTTGGAGAGATGAGGTGCTGCCTGTGCCCTCAGAGCAGCGGTGCTCAACGTGTGCTTGCAACCCACAGGAACTGTAGTAAAGGGCCGCAGCATTAGGAAGGTTGAGAACCACTGCCTTAGAGGGAGGTCTCTGGAAGGACTGTAACAAGCCATCTCAGAGGGTCGCAGGGTCTGGCTCCGCGGGTCCAAGCCCACCTTTCCTGTAAGCCGTGGCCTGGGCTCTGGGGGACAGGGCCTGATATTTTCATCCCTGTCTGAGATGGAATGTGCCTTGTGCTTGGGGAAACTACGGAGTTTTGTTTCCCTTGTGTGGCTCCTCTGCCTGGGGGAGGGTTTGGTGTCCTGCCAGCCCTGAGCCTGGAACGTGGCCTCGGACATGCTGCCCAGCTATGCCCTCTCAGGAGAAGGGGCATCTGCTGGAAGGGGGGTGGTTGGGGAAGTGGCATAATCCATCTCAACAGATTTATCCTGATCTAACTTAACTGTGAGTGGACATATGGTCCCCTGCTGAGTTTGATTAAAGAAGTTAGAGTTTGCCGAAAACCTTTGCTAGCTACATTTCTGTTGGGCTTTACCTGATTCTGTTTTTCAGTAGATGGATAAAGTGGCCCAGACAAGCTGCACTCAACTGAATACGCGACAGCAGGAGCTGGCGTGCACCCCCAGGGAGGGCTGCACGGTCCTGGGCCGTGGGGGGCAGCAGTGGTGCAGGGTTGGCGGTGGCCATTCGGTGAGAATCCAGAGGAAACTCTGCCTCTCTCCTCCAGCACTATCCCCACTCGTCCCCGGAATTCCAGTGGGTTCTGTCTGTGGAGTACTGAGCCAGTGGGGCTGATGACCCTTCTAGCAAGAAAGAAGTTCTACTTTTCTCCAACTTCAAGAGATCCTTCATCTGCTATGAAAAGTTGAAAGTACCACAACCTCAGAGAGAAAGAGCCAGAATCCTTCGATATGAACACGGGGGGCCCAGATCCAGGGCTACCTCCTCACTGGCTGTTCTAGAGCATTAGGAACATGACTGTCCCACCCACAGTTCCCGCTGGAGCCACCTGTGCCTGCCGTGGGCACAGGTGGCCTGTCCTCCAGAGACAGCAAGGAACTCTTGCCACAGAGGTATTTCTCCCTGCAAAGCGTACTCTGTGCTCTAAGCTTCCTTGGTTTTACATCTAACCTCACTTGTCAGAGCCTAGATCTTTGTTTACCCCAACACACACACATACACCTGTATTTAGTTTTCACCGAAGTACAAGGGCTGATTTATGACACTAAGAGACATCAACCACCAGAGCAAAGCAAATGCAGGTCTCCTGTGTCTAAGACATTTACAGCAGCAATGAACAGTCAGTCTGATCAAGCAAGCTAACTCTGAGCAAGCCACTGTGTCCTCCTGTGCCCCAGGACCAGCCTCTGTGACACAGGTCACCCATGGACCATCTAGAGAAGCCAAGTAAGGCTGTACAGTTCTGTCTGACCAAGGGGGAGGAGTGAAGCCAGGGGCGTCTGCGTGGACCCCAGGTGAGGACTTGGCCATCCAAGTGGCTCTCATCCCCTGGGCTGCAAACACTCCTGAATTGGCTCCTGTTATACCCTTTCCTCAGAGGGTGATAAAGGTGTTCTCAGACCATGCAAGTGTTCCTGGCCTCCTCCTCAACTACCTTGACCTTGAGGAGGAGGGCAGGAGCCAGCCCCTCTAAAAGTGAAGGCAGCAGTGTAATTAGGTGGGGACCGTGTTGAACCCAAGCTGGGCCCCCTCAGACACCTGCAGGTCTCCAGGATGATTCTGCTAAAGACCTGTTTGCACAAGAAACAGCAGGAATGGAGAACAGTCATGGGATGCGCTGGTGTATTAGTTATCTAGTGCTGTGTAACAATTTACCCCCCAACCTAGCAGTTGAAACAACAAATGTTTAATGTCTCCCATATTCCCGTGGGGCAGGACCTGAGAACAACTTAGCAGGTGTTTCTGCATCCAGGAGACTCCCCTGGGCTCTCCCATAGTCAGAGCTCCCACTTCCGAGCTTGGTCACAGGACTGCTGGCAGGAGGCTTTAGTCCACTGCCATGTAGGTCTGTCCGTCAGGCTATTTATGACTTGGCTTCCCCAGAGTGAGGGACCCAGGAGCGTGAGAGAAGGAACCGGAATGAAAGCCCCCGTGTCTTTTATAACCTGATCTTGAGAGTGACCTGCCATCACTTCCTTCCTACCCTACTGGACACAGAGACCAACCCCGCTACCAAGTGGGAGGGGTGTAAATAGCAGAGGGCAGGGACGGTAGGGGGCCACCCCGGAGTCTGGTGACCCCCACTGAGGAGGGAAGCAGATGGGAAAATACTGGGAACAAGGGCCACTTTCTGGCTCCTGCCTGTGCCTATGTCAGGGCATTGTGTGAGATGGGATAAAAGTAAATAAGGCTGAATGGAGAGTGACATTTCGCTGGGCTACAGGAGCTGAATAGAACTGTCCTGGCTGGCATCTAGTTCCTCCTGCCCTCTTCCCTGCTATCTGGCAGTCTTCTGAACTTCCTCACTACATTCCTCCTCCCAAGGTGGGGACTGAATGCCTAATGTGCAGTGAGGGGTGGGCTGGGGTCTAGACTAGTGTCTCCTGCACACGAATGAGCACAGGATCCTGGCTGGGGAGCCCCAGTCCTGGGAATGGACTGAAGGGAGTGCTCGTTACTCTGGCTGGGGAGCCCTCCCTCCCCTCCTGATGTGGGAATCACCCAAGTGAGGAGGGGGAAGTGGGGCCTGGGTAGAGAAGGTGGTTAGACTAAGGAAATGGTCTTACTGACCTGCAGGGAGCTCCACGGGTAATGTACCCTCACAGTGCTCAAAGGGGCACAGGAAGGGACGGTCCCAACATGCCCTGCCATCACTGGGGGAGGACTGACCGGAGGCCTTGGCCTGGGTCCCCATGTAAATAAGGTTTCTGGCGTGTTCTGCTCGCCCCTCCTTCTCCACCTGTCGGGCAGGTGCTCACTGCTTTGCTGAGCCCAGCCTCTGCCAGTGGCGCAACGGTAAGGAAGGTAGGGGGGGAGCTGGGGGAGCAGAGCCTGGCAAGAGGCATGTGGTCCCTGTGTGATGCTGCCTGCCTGATCTGGGATCACACATCCAGAACCAGCCTCCTTCTGTGGCAAGTGGGTCAGGAGGACCCCTTGTCCTCAACCACTCCTGCTCATCAGCTGGGCATTCAGTCTAGACCAGCGGTTCTCAACCCAGAGGAACTGTATGAAAGGGTTGCGGCATTAGGAATGTTGACAACCACTAGTCTAGACACATCCAAGCCCAGTGTGGAAAAAGACACTGAGGCTGGGACCTGCCAATGTAGGTTTGCTGTTTGAAATGGCCCCGATATGACATAAGAAAGCCAATCTTGGTACTTTCATGAAGCTCCCAACCAGACCCCTGAGCCCTCCCACTGAACAGAGGCTAAGCCCGCCCCCTCCAGCTTGGCTGAGGCAGCTGCACCAGGGGGTCCGCTCGCTTTACGAGCCGCAGCACTCAAAGCCCAGGTTCCAGGCCTCTGTCCTTAACACCAGTGAGTCCAGACAGAAGCGCCCACACTGGTTTTAAAGAAGCTCCTGCTTAGGTCAAATGTCAGGCAACATGGGCGTGGCAAGGGCCTGGACCTCAACACTCTCTGGGGAAGACGCCTCCTCCGTCCCCAGCTCCTGCCTCCAAGACCCACCAACACCCCCACTCGGAAAGGCCACCTGGAGACAGTGAACCTAGGAGCGTGAGGCACTGAAGGTGACGGAGCTACAGACATCAGAGAGCCAGATTTTAGTGACCAACAAGAAGCCAGCTCCACATTGCCCAGCTGAAGGGTGGTGGTACTGGCTGCTGTAAGGCTTTAATCGAAGAGTCAAATGTCCCCAAGCTGGGGGTGAGAAAGGGCAGATGCCTTCAGGCCACAAGGCTCTCTGAGCAGAGTCTGGGCTTCCTCTGGCCCTGTGACCCTCAGCCCCGCACCCAGGACCATGGTGTCACCTCTCCCTGCAGGCTCTACTCTGAGGTGCTTCCTTGGTACCTTAGGGACTCCATTACTTCCTCCCCCCAACTGCTGAACCCCTCAAAGTTCTCTCATCTGTCTCTAGGTTTGCTCTCTTAGAACACTCTGGAAATCCTAAATCTGGCCTTTCTTCGGTTTTCCGTAAGCCAGCGACTACTTTATTTCATTAAAGTCAAATCAGGACACACCAGAGAACCAGGCGAGCAGCAGAGGTCGGCAGAGCAAACCACAGAGCCTCAGGCCCCAGGGAGGAGCAATTCGTCACAGGAATTTGTTCAGTGCTCGGAGCTCCATTCACTACCAGCAGCCCACAGGACGAGCCCAGCAGTCTGCAAAGCTTAATCAGCACCAAGAGAAGGGACAGCATGATGTCTGGTGCTTATGGTGACAAAGGAAAGACTAGACTCAACACGACAGCACTTATCACCAACAGGACAAGCAGAGAAGAAGTTGGAGCTGACTTTCAGGACTATGCTGCCAGCCAGCCAATGAATTGGCCAGCCATATCCAGCAGTAACCTCCCCAGCCCAGAACCATCCTGGCCCACATGCGGAATAGGCCTTGCAGGGGCTTGTGTCTAGGCACATCAAGGCTCAAATGCACCCCAGAACCAGCATGCTTCCTTGGGATGGTCTCTCTTTGGGCAGACCCTCCTCAAAGCACCCCCAGGCTTTTTGGATGCTGGGACATACCAGATCTGGCCTCTCTGCAGGTTGTACCTAATGTGCGGTGAGGGGTGGGCATTCCCTCTGCAGTGGGAATGAACTTCATTCAGACCAAGGTGCTCATCGAACCTCCAGACTTCCCCATTTAGTCTGGAAAGTGAGAGAACGAAGCCAGGTTGAAGGTGAAATGTAAGGAATCAGCGGAAGAAGATGGAGCATACTTGGGCCAGAGCTCACATGATACGTAATAGGGGAGATGAGAGGGCTGTAGCTGTGTTAGGATTAGGGTTGCTTGGTGCAAACATGGCTTAAACTGAGTCTTTCCACCCTCTTAGCAGCATACATGTACACTAGCAATATAAGCTTCTCCCTGGGCTGGTTGTCACCGCGCTAATTCATGGCTGTTGGCTATCTACAACTCATGTTGCTGACCATAGAGGGGCTGGCAGGGAACTGATGTTGGACCAATGGAAATCCATCAATAAAAGCAACCCAAAGTTTCACCTTATTACTTACTTGATCAAGAACTTGACCAAGATTCTCCATTGCCAACTATAATAGCACATTGTATATTCTCATTATAGTTCTACAGAAAAATATAGAATAATGTGTTCTGCTGTTATATAATAGTTCCCAGATGTTCAAGGCATAACTTAATCTGGGTTTACATTTTCTTTTCCTTGGGACAGAGTCTTATTCTGTCACCCAGGCTAGAGTACAGTGGCATCATTGTTGTTCACTGCAACCTCAAACTCCTGGGCTCAAGTAATCCTCTTGCCTCAGCCTGCCAAGTAGCTGGGACTACATGTGCTACAACACCTAGCTCATTTTTCTGTTTTTAGTAGAGACAGGGTGATCTTGAACTCCTGAGCTCAAAGGATCCTCCTACTTCAGCCTCCCAGAGTGTCAGGATTACAGGCATGAGCCACTGCACCCCAGCCTGGGTTTACATTTCTACTCTTTTTTTTTTTTTGCAGTTTTTGGCCAGGGCTGGGTTTGAACCCACCACCCCCGGCATATGGGGCCAGCGCCCTACTCCTTTGAGCCACAGGTGCCGCCCTACATTTCTACTCATTATGCTTGTTAGGAACATCCCCATTCTTGAGTAAATCTTGCACAGGCCGTGCACTAAGCTTGTGCTCTTGTTAACATCTCAGCCTACACCATCCTCCACTCTGCCCATCCAGGTCAGGTCTAGCTCAATACTGATATTACCCTGTGTCCTTCTGCACCTGCTCAGATTTGCTGGATTCTGCCTCTGTCTAAATGCTTCCTCCATTTGGGTCTGTACTACATCACTTGGCCCTTGGCAATGAGCCTCAGTTCACTGTTCCACACCCTTCGTCCTTTCTCTACATTACAAACTTCTCTGACAGTAGCCTTGTCTTCTATGCCTACCCATCCCTTACAGCCATGTGCCCGAAACTTCCACACCACCAAGCTCTAAGACAGCGGTTCTCAGCCAGTGGGTCACAACCCACAGGAACTGTATGAAAGGGCCACGGCATTAGGAAGGTTGAGAACCACTGCTCTAAGAGGATAAAAGATGCCCAATCAATGTTTAACAACTGAAAATAAATCCCACTGATTATGGATCATCTTAAGAAAAAGATGTCCTATAAGCATTTCTGGTGCTATTTTCAGTCTCATGTGATGTGAACAGCAGAGGGACCATGGCTATTATCTAGCAATCTTCTCAGCTTGCTTGTATATGAGAAAACTGAAGCCCAGAGAGGATACTATTCCCCGAAGGTCACATAGCTCAAGACCCCAGGCCTCCTGCTTTCAAACTAGATCTTCCTCCTACACCATGCTATGGCTCATGGAACAAGCCTGATCCTATGCATTTCCCAACAACCTGGATCTCCTGGAATGGGACTGAAATCATGAACCATCATGCTATTTGGCTGCCTCTATCGTCATATGTACTATAAAGGAATCGGAGGGGGTCAAGGTTATTTTCCCATAATTCTAGTTCATTTTTACTAAGGCAATAACCAAAGCATTAACATTTCCCAAATTCAAAGTCATCTCAGATAAAAGATAACTGTCTGTCACCTCTGCAGTTCCAAACATTTCTTACCACTGTAAACTCCAGCTGCCTAAGTTAGGAATTTCCTTTGAGAAGTTTTATGGCTTCTCTTAAAGAAGTTGCTTTTGATTTATGCTAATCATGCCTGACAGCCAGCATTTCTCTTAATAATAATCATAAATAAGCAAGACAAGGTCACCTACCCTGAGATAAGCACATCTCCACTGCCATATCCATCACGGAGCCCTGGCTCCACAGCAGCAGGCTGCAAAGGTTGGCAGCTCTCGGCACTTTCTGTATGGAATCCCATCTCCAGCACTGACCCTGGCGTTTTTATTGTACGCCGTTTTCCTCCAATAGCCTTACCTAACGAGAGGCCCTCAGAGGACAGCGCTTATGAAAGGGCCCTGCCCAGAGCAAGGGCACTTACAGGGGCTCCTGTCCCCTCTCCAAGCAGTAATTTTGCACATTTTTCCTGATAATTTTTCTTCCTCTTTACTTTGGTATAATCACCATCCTCCCCAGCAAAATTGGAGAAAAAGAGTAAAAGATATTGAAGGGATGAAATAGATTGGTAAACACAGGTGCCAAGTTAGAGTACATGAAAGTGCTCTGTCACACTAAAGCCGTTACCATCTGCAGCACAGAATAATAAGACTGGGTAGATTATACTAAGGTTTATAACCAGCTAATGGGAAGGCCAGCAGATTTTTTTCCCTTCTTTCTTGTTATTTTTAGTAACTAATATCAACACGATTCACTGCCCTTGCCCTGGTAATAGGACACAGCCGTTGTTATGTCACACTGAAGAGCTTTTCATTTCCAACTTGTCTTATACGGGGTTCTGTTTCCAGGCCTGTTGCTGAGACCGAGGGTGAAGCGAAGCACAAAGTGTATCAAAGGCTGCAGCGCACCCCGCCTGGGACAGAGAGATGTGGAGGCACTGACAGCCATGGCCATCACTACCAGGCTCAAAGCTCAACATCTTGCAGGTGAGTTCCACAGTCTGTGATGGAGTGTGTGGATGAGGCTGTCTGCGTCATAAAACCACACAGTCCCTTAAGGTGGGTTTCTTGGATTTGGGGAAGACAAATGTTTTATGCTGTGCAGTGACCACAGTCCTTCCCTTTGGGATGGAGCATTCCAGAGCCTGTTCTCACCCATGGTGGGAGAAAACCCTGGGGCAGCTACTGGAGGAGCAGGGGAGGGGAGGCCCTCTTCTGCCTCTCACCCTGTCTTTTAATTCCAAGTATGCAACAACCCTGGTACTCTGCAGAGCCAGGGCTTCTGAGAGAGCCTGGAAAGCCTGGCCTTCCACAGAAGAGCAAAGGACAGACCAGGAGGACAGGACCCCAGGCCATGCTCATTTCACCAAAGACAGCATCACAGGTAGAGCTCAACGAAGATTTTGTTTCATTATAAAATCAGCACATTGTACCCCATAAATGCGTTATTGTATCAAAAATAAAGCTTATATGAATATGAAAAAAAGTCTATAGGTTAAAAAGTAAGTAGGGGTCATTTTTTTGGAAGCCATTTAAGAGCAGAGATGATTCTAAGCAAAATTCTCAAGTAGCGTGAATTGTCCTTGGTCCCTTTTGCCGGTCTCTGTCTTAGTCTCTCCTTACCGCTCCTTTCACCTCTCCTATCTCATGGCTACCAAGGCACCAGCTCTGACCAGGGTCGGGTTGACCATCGTAACTCACTGTCAAGTGTCACCGGAAACTCCAATTCACATGTCAGAGGGCTTCAAACCTTAGTCCTTCTGGAGCCTGTGCCTTTGGGTGGGCGACTCCTAGGGGTGGCAAGGACTCCTCCAAAAGCATGCCCTCCAAGACCATGGGTGGGTGGGGGGACACTGCAGGCTGATGGTGGGTGTGCAAACGTGACTATCCCCAAGTGCGTTTGGGGTGAAGGTAGAGGGCAGCCCTCTCCCTTTGCACTTTTGATGAGACAAACCGTGCTTTACCCCATGTCCCTAGGAGCCTGCCAGAGTCTCTGAGGCCACCAGCCTCACAGACGGCCTTCTGCAGCCTCTGGGTCATGGGGTTAGTTACCCTGATGGGGTCCCTTAGGAGGTGCTAAATGGTATCCTTGGTGATGGAGCAGATAAACCTGCATCTCGGGACGCAGGTGAGGGGAACCCACAGACAAGAGCCTCCATCAGCCTTACCCCCCACCAGTGGATGGGGGGTGTGTGTGGTGCATCCTGCCATGGCCTTTCCACCCTGCTGATGGCTCAGGGGCACTCCTGGCCTTCAGGCTGAGGATGCTCACAACAGTGGGGTGCGCAACAGTGAAGCCCCACCCGGTTATGTTACCTCCCCAGCTGAGACCTGCAGGGTGACAGGCTGTGGGGAAGGAGAGGCCAGGCCTCCATCCCACTGCAGGCCTGGACGCCCCCCACCCCCTGCACAGCCCAGGGAACAGCGCGGGTTCCGCTGCGTCCGCAGCCTACCTGAATTGGACCGTTTCTTCGGGGCTTTGAGGCTCCTGCACCGCCAGCCCACCGAGCTGCTGTTCTCGCTCATGGAGTCCTGGGCTGAGGATGCGCTGCCCGTGGCCTCGCTGTCCCGCATCATGCTCTCATAGCCGCTGCTGCCGCCGCTGTGATAGAACAGCGCCGTCTTGCCCATGGCCGGCGGGAGCTCCCCGCTCAGCACGCTGCTGTTGTCGCTGCCATGGCCGCTGCTGCAGCGGTGCGGCCTCCGCGGCGGCGTGATCTTGCTGTAGGGCGAGGGCAGCAGGTGCGCGGCCGCCGGCCTGTCCTCCGCCGGGGCCCCGCCGCGCTCCTCCGCGTCCGGCCTGGCGCGTAGCGGCGAGGCCCGGGCGCCCGCGCTGCCCTGCAGCAGCTCCGAGATGCGTCCGTTGACGGCCCGCAGCGGCAGTTTGGAGGCCAGGCCCGAGCCCCGGCTCCGGCTGAGGGACTGCGTGGACCAGGACATGTGCTTCGCGCCAGGGGGCAGGCCGGGGCTCTGGCCCACGGATTGGGGCAGGGACTTGGTGGAGAAGCTGAGGGTTTTGGTGGTGGAAGTGGACAGACTGCGCACCTTGGGGCTGGCCAGGAGGAGCTTGCTCACGGCGGAGATCTTGGACTGGGTGGCCTTGGGCGACGCCCCAGCCGACTGGCAGGGCGTGGGGCCAGGGGGCGAGGCGCCGGCGCTGCGGCCCGGGCTCCTTCCCGCGCGGGGCACGGTGCCGTCCTTGGCGTGCAGCCGGGCGCTCACGGAGGACAGGCTCTCGGCCCTCTCCAGAGACAGGCATTCGTAGTGGCTGACCGGCGTCCTGCCCAGGGAGTTGGTCCTGCTGGCCAGCTGCTCCAGCTTGGCGCTGAAGAGCTTGCTGCTGCTGCCGCCGGCGTCCTTCACCTTGCTGCTGGGCTCCTCAGGGAAGCCGGCCAGGAAGGGCGCTGGCTGGTTCAAGGGGCTGCTGGTGCCGCTGCTGCTGGCACTGTGCTGGGGGCTGGCCCGGTTCTTCTGGTCCAAGCTGGATTTTCGGACAGGGGGTAGAGGAGGAGTTCCTTTGGGCCGAGCCAGGACACAATGCTTGGGGGAAGCCACCTTCCTATCCAAGGTGGCCTTGGGGGGCTGGGCACCCGGGGCTGTGCTGACCCCGGTGGTGTCCACCATGCAGTGATGGAAGAGGCCGTCCAGCTCCTCCTGCCTGCTGACCTTCTGGGAAGCCCTGGGGAGGCTGCTCGACTTCACACTTCTGTTGGGATACACAGGGCTCTGGGCAGCCAAAGCGGGCAGGGCCATCTCACACCCATCCACAAACCTCCTGAAGTTGTCGGTCACCAGCGAGGCTAACGCATCCCCACTGCCGCTGCTGAGCTTGTCCCCAGGGCTGGGCTTTCTGTCCTGTTCCTGCTCCACTCTGGCCTCGGCCTTTGTGGGGCCTGCCACCATCTCATACCTGATCCCCTCGTGGCTGGGATGAACATTCTCTATTTTTACCTCCTCTTCTCGTTTTAGCCAGGGGTCCTCAAATTTCATCTCTTTCTTTGCACCAGATTCTTTACTTTCCTGGGACTGGGCTGCTCTGGGGGTGGCGCCGGCTGCTTCAGGCTCTTGGATGTGCCGGGGGCTCACGGCAATGCAGGGGTACACTGTGATGTTGGTCTTCATGGGGATGTAGCCTTCGCAGCTGCTCAGATTTGCCGTGTTGGAGATCGTGACCATAGTCTTGCCCAGTGTGGATATTTTGCAGCCTTTGATGGGGGTTGCTTTGTTGAAAGAGTCTTCCCCCATCTCAGACAGTATGAGCAAGTCGTCGGGGCCTGCCTTGGGCCTCTCTCTGCACACCACGGCCGTGTTCCGGACACTGCCGGCAAACTCCGCAGCTGGAGCTTCTGCCATTGCTTCCCCATGTCCAAAACACGTCTGGGCCATGAGACTGTGGCAGGACTGCTCCCCCTCACTGCCCGCGCTCATCTCGCTCAGCCAGGAGCTGATGGAGGAACGCCTGCTCCCTGCCTCCCGGGCCTGCTCCTCCAGGCCCAGTTTTGGGAAGGGCAAGAACTGCGTGATGCTGACCTCAGAGACGGGGGCCGCGCTGGGGTAGCGCTCCAGGTCCTCACTGATGCTGCTGATGATGCTGACCGGCCGGGAGCCGGAGGCCACCGCTTGCACGGAGCAGTCACTGTTGAAGCTGATGATGCTGGTGGGGCGGCCGCTGTCCAGGACCCCGCTGATGGTCAGTTCCTCCACCAGCGTGAACACCAGCTCATCCTCGCCATTCAGCTCCAGAGGCTGCTGCACCGTCACCATCGTGGTGCTCAGAATCTCCTTCTTCGAATCTGGAGGGGACTCTGCCTGACACTCATCATCAACAGGGATTTCTGGGAACCCTTCACTCCCAGCAGACATGGATTTCTTCAAAATCTGGGGGCTCATTCCAACCGGTGGGGTACGGACCTCAGGCTGCAGTAAGGACTCAGTAGACACTGTGCCAGAGTCCTTGCTCAGGGGGGCAGGAGATGGCAGGACCCCCTTCTGGGTGTAGACTTTGCACCTCTGTGAAGGAGAGCTGGGTGGTTTGTACTCTGAGGTCTTGGACAGGCTGGCGATGCCCAGCCGTGGGGAGCCCATGGGCCTGGGCTTGCCCTCCACGAAGCCGCAGGAGCTCAGACTCTCCCGGCTGCTCTGGAGGCTGGGGCTTTGCACAAGCTGGGTGGCTCCGTGCTGGCTGCTGCTGCCTGGGATGCTCCTGGGCGAGGCAGGGCTGGGGCTGTGGGTGGGCACCATGGCGGCTGGGACAGGCGAGTGACTCCTCTGCAGCTTGGAGGCTGGAGAGTCTGTGCTTTCTCTGTCAGTCAGAGCATCTTCAAACCCATTCTCTTCCTTATCAGACTCAGAGAGGGGGCTTGCCCCAGCTGCTTGGCTTAACAGGGGGCATTTGCTCACGGTCTCGGCCCCAAACTGGACAGGCAACTCTTGGAAAGGAAACTCGCTGGGCTCCTCGCTGCCATCAATGCAGTCCAGCCTCTCCTGCAGTTCAGCGAATGTGTTGCACTTCAAGCAGTCCCTTTCCGATTTGCTGGCCGCAGCCTCTCCTGCCTCCATGGGCTGGCTGTCGCCCCTGGTCTTCTGCAGGGCTGGCACAATAGGGACGGAGTCTGGGGGACCCTCGTTGTCGGTGAGCTCCTTGTCAGAGAGGGCTGTGCCATTAGGCCCAATGTAGATGACAGTGTCGCAGGACTGCTCGCTGCTGGAGGAGTAGTCAGGATCGCTGGACAGGTGGGTGATTGGGAAGTCAGGGTCCACCGTGGCCCTGGGGTGGAAGGGTCTCAGCTGGGTGGGCCTGCGCATTCGGCCTTCTTCACAAGAGCTCTCTCCCCCAGAGGAGCTGGACGTGTACTGTGAGGGAGAGAACCGTTACTACAGCGGCTCTTCCACGGCAGCCCCCCCGCAGAGCCTGACCCTGGGTGGTGAGTAGAGGAGGCCCCTCACTTGATTCAGGCTACTGAAGACCACCCTGGTTGGTCTCCCTGTGTATCGGCCATGAATCAGGGTGTGCTGGTGCACCCCACGTTCCACACTGTGGCTGTATATGTGAAGGATAATCCCAGTCACCATGCTGGGGAAACGGGCTGCTCCTGAGAGGGGGTGACCAGCTTAGGCCCCACCTGACCTTCTAAGGACTCAGGGTCTGCCACTTTGACACCCTGTACTGTGGAGGATCAGTTGCAAAGACCTATTTTATGTATATATAAAAGAAAGGTACAAAAAAGGAGAAAGAGTAAGAAGCCCACACATCATTAGCTGCCTCTGGATCTGAGTGACCATGACCATGATGGTTTGCTCAGACACCCTAGTCACGCTACTGATGTCCTGGCTTTGCCTCTATCTGGGAAAATAAGCCTAGTGATTTCTAGCAGAAAACACCAGATTAACATGGCACCTCAGCAGCCCGAGTACGACTCTTGGAAGCGCAGAGGGGAAAGGAGTTCATAATCCTCTGTGGGGCCAACCCCTCGAAGGACACAGTCTTCATCTACCTAGGACAAGGCAGGCAAGTCAAAACCTGTGACTAGTTCCCACCCCTCCAAAAAATTCTCATCTCAAAGCAGCAATCCATTTGTACTATCTAGAGTAGAAAAGGTGCTCCCCATCCAGGGCCCAGGCTGGATGAGCTCCCCGCTATGGGGAGGGAACCTGACTTTGAGCCTGAAGGGGTGGCCCCGCCCTGAGGTGGCTGCTGAGCCAGGTGTCGGCAGCCCTGGGTACACGTCTCCTCGTGCCAGGGCATCCGCTGTGTCCACTTGGCTCACTCAGACTCCGTTTCAGGGGAGGGATCCAAAACCTTCTTTATGCACTGCTCCCCCTGCTAACTCCCTACCTTCGTCTTCTTTTTCTTCATTCTCAAGACTCTCGAGGCAATCTGGATGGTGGAGAGGGTCTCTGCGTAGCTCCCGGCCGTGGCTGAGATGTGAGCGATCATGGTGGTGCGACAGTTCATGTTCCCCAGGGATTCCCGCAGCAGCATGGCAAGCTTGCTCTCTCTGCCAAACAAAGTGAATTAAGCCTGCATTAGTGGACCATGTGTCCCTTTGGCTGTCAGGGTGGGACTTCAGGTCTGTCTGTGCCTGTTTTGTTGTAGGTTGTGATCCCCCCCCCCTTTTTAATAGCATACTAATTAGCATCAATTTCTAGCATGAGGCTATTTGTAGTTGGCAAGCACTGGGCAAGTGCTTCTAACTCCAAGGATGGAATTTGCACAAAGCAGCTCGCTTAGTGCTCCTGTCCCTCTGATGGGGTGTGCCTATGCGTCTGTGAACACGCAAATGGTATCACACATAACAAGGCCTGGGAGTAGAAACATGGGGAAAGGATCAAGAGAAAATGGCTTTGTGACTGGGGCGGGCCACATGCTAACTCACACACAGCCCTTTCCAGGAATTTCTGTACAGAGGCAATCCCTGCAATGAAAAGTAGTCCTCCCAGCCATGCACACGTACTGGAGATCTGTGTGGTTGTAGTTCATGCAGTTTCTTTGCCAAGGAGTTGCAAATACCTTATTGCTCTTGTCCCTTAACTCTTAACATTTGCACCTAGTAGCAGTGAAGAAAGGTGTCCTTGTTCCTCATAAGTGGAGAAGTGGAGAAGCAGAGACAGTGACCCAGGCACTCACTCAGTTAGCAATGGAGAAGCAGAGCTTTCTATATAAAGGTCTCGTCTGGGGACTTTGGAGGTGCCTTGTGAGGCCACTGCCCAAGTGGCAAGAGTGAGGCCCACAGGTTTAAGATGGCATTTCTAGGTCTTTAGCAAATGATCTGAAGGAATGGCTCAGGTTTTTCCATTCCTATACTTATCCCGCCTTGCTTTTAAAAGGCCTCTGCTTACTTCAACAGCCCGCAGCCTCTCCACTGCTGCCAAATGTCATTTCATCCCTGGATCCTGAAGGCAGAGCTAGCGTCTGGTCCCCATGCCCTGTGTTCCTATGTCTGTTTTGTGTTTGTAAGGCCAGATATGAGCGCTTGTCCTCGCATCCATGTCCTGTCAGCCTGTGAGTCTGCTGTCCCCTGCAAAGCTCCCTGGAGAGACCGTCTAGTTCAGCAGACTCAGGAAGGTGAGGACCACTGCACATGTGACCTGCATCCGGCTTCAGGGAGGAAAGACTGTGGTGTACTAGTGAACGTTTTTCCTTCCCATCTGGGACCAATTAAGGTGTCAGTTCAGGGATGCTGGGCTCACTCTGGCTCAGTTCCAGAGCAATTCAAGAAAATACTGGGGCTTCTCTTCAAGCAAAATAATCACTGGTGAGTGGTGAGGTAAGGGGGAATGGAAGACCAGCAGGGCTGGCGGTAAACATTTAACTCCCCTCACAACATAGCCAGCAGGAACATCATGGACACAGGCACCCAACAGGGAACTCGAGTCCCATTCCTGCAGAGACATTGCACCTGGGCGAGGCCCGAGTCTCCTCTTCAATATGGGAGGGGATAATGGACTCTGCTGGGTCAAGGTGACATCAGGTACAGTTAGATATCGTTATCCATGGTAGTGATATTCTAGGAAATATCTGTGACCACTGAACCATTGTTCTTAGAGGAAAATATACAGCTTGGATCACTAAGAACCTCTGGTCACACCAGTTTTATCAATTGGTCAATACCTAACCTTGTTAATTAGATACTCTATGCAATCTATTTCTTACAAATAAGGAATTATATGTGGTATTTCCTTATAGTAAAATACTAGTTGAAAAAATTTCTTTTTTTTTTTTTTTTTTTAGAGACAGTGTCTTTCTTTGTCGCCCCGGGTAGAGTGCTGTGGCGTCACAGCTCACAGCAACCTCCAACTCCTGGGCTTAGGTGATTCTCTTGCTTCGGCCTCCCAAGTATCTGGGACTATAGGCGCCCGCCACAACGCCCGGCTGTTTTTTTTGTTGCAGTTTGGCTGGGGCCAGGTTTGAACCCACCACCCTTGGTATATGGGGCTGGCACCCTACCCACTGAGCCACAGGCACCGTCCATGATCATAAATTTCTTTAGTGTTCAGTCTCACAACAGTGCTATCTATTATACTTAAAAGCTGCTTAGTACCCTGAACCCCATAAGTGCATCAATGTACAAAGTTATAATTTAATACAAAATAAAAAATAAAAAACTGCTTATCTCATGAACCCATGAATTCAAGGACTTTTTTTATCTCTACCATAGCTGTTACCTGAGCACTTGCTGGAGCGCCTAAGATACAAATCAACAACTTCCCCTTCTTTTTTCTGGGTGTGCCCCATTATTGATTCATTAACACTCACCTCACAGCCAACAGCCTGTAACTCACGCCTACAGTGAGCTTATCTAATGCGTATTTTCTCTGCAAAGCACATCACAGCCTTCCTGCACTTGGGGCCCTAGCAGCACTGTACTTGGGGGCGACTGTAATCAGCAAACTCACTATCAAAAAGAACAAAAAGATACGAAAAACATAGCACCAAAGAGACCGTGGAAAGGACGCTTGTGTACTAAAAGGCGAGGGCAGAGTGTCACCTGCTCCACCTCAGCTAGGAGCACGTGCATCAAGTGCCTTAAAGTTTTCACCACTCGGCGCGCGTCTGCAGGTGACTGTGAAGCCTCCATGTTGAATCTGCAAATACCAAATCCGTAAACTCTGAAGTTCCTCACGATGAGTCTTATTAGTCCACTGTGCCCGGCCAAATGCACCCTGCCTCCCCACTACCCCGCTTCTCCATGTGACCCTGTGTAAGTTCTCAGGAAAACTATCAAGGACAGAATAAAAGGATATAACATTGTGACATAAAACTGTTTGCCATGCGGATTTCCACACGAGCCCCCGCTTAGGACTCAATCCTATGGACAAATGTTGGTTGCTGATTTTGTTTCACAGTTCACATTGTTGAAAGAAGCCGGGGCACGTGTGTTGCTTAGCAACCAGCATGTTCCCTCTCCTTGTGGAGGGAGAGCCAGTCAAGCCACCAGTGTACCTTCGTCGCACGGGGACTGTAAACCATGTCCTTAGGGGAGTGGTGCATCAAAAGCTTTGGCTTTTTCAGCCTCATCATGATCACTTCACTTAGAACAAAGACAATTAAGTTAGGGAGGGCAGGGGAAGGAGGGGCAGGATGCTAATGGCTACAGACTGTGGGTTGGACTCAGTACCTCTGGGAGGGAAATAAAGTTCAAAATCATTTCCAGGGCCGTGGGCAGCACAAACTCAGCCCAACCATTGAAAGCGAGAGAAAGAAAGGAGAGGAGTACAGAGTTGCTGGCCACCCTCGCCCCAGTGCCAGGCTGGAGGGAGTGAGAGGGAGGCTCAGAGGTCAGGTGGGAGGCCCTGGCTGTGGAGGACAGGCCAGGCAGGTGCGGGAAGGGGCCAGGGACACAGCAGAGATAACAGGAAACTGGGGAGGGACCATACCACTCTTTCAAGTCTCCGTGTTTATATAAACATATTCCACCTCCTGGCTACCCTAATCTCATACATTTTTTAAAATGAGTTTTGGAAAAATGTCTTAGGGTGGGCTTGGTGGCTCACTCGTGTAATCCCAGGGCTTTGGGAGGCCAAAACAGGAGGATCATTTGAGCGCAGGAGTTTGAGACCAGCCTGTGCAACATAATGAGACCCCATCTCTACACTCACACACAAATATAAAAAGTAACTGGGTGTGGCGTCCTGTATCTATAACAAGTTACCATGGAGACTGATGGGGGAGGATCACCTGAGCCCCGTGGAGCTATGACTGTGCCACTGCACTCCAGCTTGGGCGACAGAGTGAGATCCTCTTTCTAAAAAGAAAAAAGTGGTTTTTTGTTTTGTTTTGTTTTTGTTTTGGAGACAAAGTCTCTGTCACCCATGCTACAGTGCCACAACCTCAGTATAGCTCACAGCAACCTCAAATTCCTGGGCTCAGTCAATTTTCCTGCCTCTGTCTCCCAAGTAGCTGGCACTACAGGTGTGTGTCACCATGCCTGGATAGTTTTTCTATTTTTAGTAGAGACGGGTCTTACTCTTGCTCAGGCTAGTCTTGAACTCCTGAGCTCAAGGAATCCACCCACCTAAGCCTCCTAGAATGCTGGGATTACAGGTATGAGCCACCACACCTGGCTGTGTTACTTTTTAAAAGAAATCAATCTTATTAGCTATTAATGAAAAGGCAGATAAAGAATGGGATAATGAACACATTTTAATTATTTTAATAATTTTTAAAGAACATGAAAGAGCATGTAGCATTCTACACACAGAACAAGAGCCAACAAATTAAGGCCCGACAAGCCAAATCTGGCCCACTGCCTGCTTTTGTAAATAAAGTTTTATCGAAACACAGCCCCACCTATTTGTCGACATATTGTCTGAGCCTGATTTTGTGCTACAACAGGAGTTAGTGGTTGTACCAGAGCCTATATAACCCACAAAGCTAAAGAGAATTACTGTGGCCATTTACAGAAGAAATTTGTTGATTCTCCCTGCCCAGCCCCAGCTCTAGAATTATGATGTGACAGCATCATCTCAGATGCAGAATCATTAACCAGAGAATAAAGGAGCATCTTAATTTCCTTACTAGTCAGTAACGTACTTCTAATTTGCCCATAGTCTGTGTTGTTCCTCTTTTAGTTCTGAGGTTTCACAGAGGAACAGCTGTAGTCAAGTCCACGAAAGAGGCAAAGAACAACTGCTCAGCTTTAGAAATCGCTTGCGTACCAGGCCACAGCCTCGGTGACTGCCCAAATCACTCCTGTTTCACACAGAAGCAGAGTCTGGCCTTCCAAAGGGACTGTGGGACTGCTCACATTCATTCCATTGACTAACCCATTAATGAGTGTGCAGCTGCTCATTCTAGAAGCAGTTATTAAGCAGTGGCTCAGGTAAGAGATGGGACTATTCAAGGAGCCTGTTATCCAGTGGGAGAAGCAGATGTGCAAACACTAGAGATGATGTCACCTGAGCTAATGACAGAAGGGCAGATCTAAAACAGCATGTGATAAGGAAGGACCCCTTGATGCCAGCCCAGCACTGCAACTCTCTGACTGCCAGGGAACCTCCAGATGCCTACAATCCCAGCATGACTCTGTCTTATTGGCTGGGAATTCCTTGCTTTAGGAAGGCCCAACCCCCACGGGCAGTGTGGATTCCGCGTGTTATTAGCCCTCCCAGGGAGGTGGTTCAGGGCTGCCAGCAAATGTGACTGTGTAACTCCACAAGAGCCAACAAACTAGGGCCTGATAGGCCAAATCTGGCCCACTGCCTGCTTTTGTAAATAAAGTTTTATCGAAACACAGCCCCACCTATTTGTCGACATATTGTCTGAGCCTGATTTTGTGCTACAACAGTTGTGTCAGATATACTTTCTCTCTGGAAAGGGTACAAAGAACCCCAGAGGCAGAAAGTGGGGAAGGTGTCCTTCCGAAGGAGATAAGGGGTGAGTTCTGGACCACCCAGACAGGAGAGCTCACGGCAGCACAGGACAGCCCTTCCATCAAGGCCTGGTCCTTGTGAAAAGAGAACTGTGAACTTACGTCCACTCATAGCAGATGTGAGTCTGTTTCATCAAACATGCCTCTTCCCATGAGGTTGCAGAATAAAGTTAGAAGAAGCTAGGCCTCTCCTTCTATGTCAGTTCTTAATAAATGAAGGAAGAAAGGTGACTATTTAATCCAGAAAAATTAATTAAGCTCCGGAATAATTTGCAGGAGACAGATTCCTGTGGGCAGCAGGAATAGAAGACATTAATCACACATGACCTGCCACACACAGGTATGTACAAGGCTCTTTCTTTGAAGAGAGATAGTTTTGGCTGTTGTTTTAATTTTTTTATATGCCATTCATATTTAAGAACGGAAATGATAGACTTTATAGAAATTGCAGAATTATGCAATTCTTCTACAAAATTATAGAATTGTAGAATTCTTCTATGTTATGGATAATCAGGTCAAGTTAAAGACTACTATTTAAATACCAAGAAAACATTAGTATCACTCTCTTTTTTTTTTTTTTTTTTTTTTTTTTTGGCGGTTTTTGGCCGGGGCTGGGTTTGAACCTGCCACCTCCGGGATACAGGGCCGGTGCCCTACTCCTTTGAGCCACAGACACCGCCCGGTATCACTCTCTTCTTAAGGCAAGAATCCTGGAACTACATTGCATTCCAGTAACTACCCTGTGTTTACCTCACCTGTAAGCCACCAGAACACATTGTAGAGGCCCCAGACAGAGCACTGGACATGTGGGATGAGCGCTGCGAGGTATCCAGCCAGCTCCAAGACTTCTGATCTCCTAACTTTAGCCCCCAACATCCAGGCCTCTTCATCCCCCCACTGACCACCAGGAGGCGGCAGTGGAGGGGAGAGCAGAGGCGAGGTAGAATCATGGCCTTGAAGTAGACTTGGCTGCTCCCATGGTGCTGTATGGGCCTGTGAACCTCCTTTCCCACTGTCTCCTGAGGGCCACCAGTGACCCTCTGAGGCCACCCCATGGCCCAAAACTCCCAGCTGAGGTCGGCTGCAACTCTACAGTTCTCTAACCCTCATGAGAAAGATTTTTATCAAGGACAGATATTGTTACCAGCCCAACAGAAGACAATTCTGCCCCATGTGTCTCCTGGGTCCCAAGCAAGTATCTTTATTTCTGACAAGGCTGAATTGTGACAGACTGAAACACATACATCTATGGGGATAAAAAGTCACATCCCTTGAGATTATCTATTTGTTAGGAAGAATCATGTTCACGATTCTTCACGGACAGCCATACATGTGAGGGAAGACCTTATGCCCCTTTCTTCGGGGAAGCCATCTGCTCTGCAGAAGCAGCCTTGTCTCAGCAACGTTCCCTTCAAGGATGCCAACATTCTAGGGCCATGAACTGTCTGGTTTCTGGTACCAGAGAAACACCAGAATCCTGGCAGAAGCCAAGCTACCCTAGCTGCATCGTCACAAGCAGAGGTGCACGAAGGTAACGTGCCTGCTGTCCCCTGTCAGGTTTTCCATTTGTGCTGTTCATACACAGGCGGGGCTTTTCTGGGGAATGCTGGGAAGACGACTATAACTAGACAGAGAAGCACAGACCTCAGGGATTCCAGAGAGGGTGACTCTGGCTTATATGATAAACTATTAGGAAAAAAATGGCTCCCTGAGTCCATGATGTGTGTTAGCGATGCCTCTGCAAATACTGTCATTCAGCAATGCAGGAGCACTCAGAAGACCACCCTTCAGAGCCACGCACCCAGATGAAGGACCAAACTTTGTGGTCCAGTCAACATGCCTTCTGTGATGAGTTCAAGTCTTGCTTATCCTAAGACCATGCATTGGCAGAACTCTTAAAACTCTAACCTAAACTCTTAAAAATCTACTCTCTCACAGAGCTCTTTTGTTAAATACTTCAGAACCCTGAGGCACAAGCAGCACCATCTGGGATACCTGTGAATCCCAGGATAATACGCCAGAGAGGGGTGTTCTTCCCCATCCCATTTTTGGTTCTGTAGGGCTGGCGCCACGATGGCTGTAGCATGTTCGCAGTGCCCAGTGAGAGGCAGAAGAGAAGTGACGGTGCCTGACGGGGACCTGCTATTCTTGGTGGAGCAGCTGGTGCTCCCACAGAACCAAGCATGTGACCAGCATTTGAGAGAGTTCTTGGAAAGAGCAGAAAACACCTGTGTGGAGAGAGTTTACACAAACTGGAGGTTTTCTATTGCAAGAATGAATGGAAGCCAATGAGATCTGAGTTATAACTCGGGACAATTCACCGCAGTACATACAGGAGGATACAGTGTAGATCAAACTTGGGCCACACGAAGCCCTTTGATCCTAGATGTGAGTGCTCCCTTTATGTCTACAAGATAAAATCCATAATAATTCAGTCTACCTCTTGAGACCAGCTATGAATAGTGAAGAATTTCAACAAAATCTTCTATGATGTAACTTGAATTTATAAATAACAGAAGGTTTTAAGCCAAAATCCCAACCAATCTGCTTTGATCTCATTTAAAAAGACTCACTTGCAGTAACGACAGTTGATATAAAACATAGGTTCATATACACAAATCAAATGTGTTCTATGAACACTTTTTTAAAATTGTTCACTTATTTAACAATCTGTTCCTTCTTATCTAGGGCAAGGAATAACATCATTGTAGTTGTGACCATGCACAACCAGTAGAATGTGAATTACTCTAGATCTGCAGTCTCCAACCCCCCAGACTGTGGAACCGTACCAGTCCGTGGTGTGGTAGGAACTGGGCACGCAACAGAAGTGAGTGGCAGGCCAACGTGAAGCTTCATATGTATTTACAGCCACTCCCATCAGTTGCATCACTGCCTGAGCTCCTCCTCCTGCCACATCAGTGGCAGCATTAGGTTCTCATAGGAGTGCAAACCCTACTGTAAATCACACACGAGGGATCAAGGTCACCTGCTCCTTATGAGAATCTAATGCTCCCCACACTGGCCTGGGGAACAACTGTCTTTCATGAAACTGGTCCCTGGTGCCAAAAAGGTTAGAGACTGCTGTTCTAGATACTCTAAGTTCTGCTCAGGAAATGTACATTCATTCCAAGGCCATGGCACCCAAGTATGAGATCAGGAATGTTAAAGGTAACTCACAGAATAAGCACTATGATATAAATAGTAATTTATAGAATTTACAATTCTGAGTCAAGATTGAAAACTATTTCTAGAACTACTGAGTATTAGACTTGAAAGAATTCTTGGGGTCATTGCAATTCTTAATAAAAGGGCCACAGTAACAGGTGTTCTGTGTTCTGCTTTAGTATTTTTAACTTGGGAGAACTTACAGTCTCCCAGGGTGGCTTGTGGAATGTTTTTGAATATCCTCAATTATTAGAAAGATCTTTTTTTACTGAACTTAAACCTTTTTTAATGACTTCTAACCCATGGGCACTAGCTCTCTGGGATTACAGTGGGTAAGAATAACCCACTGTAATCACACTGGCCTTCATATCTTGAGACATTTATCATGTCCTCCTTAAGGGTTCTGTTGCTTAGGAACATTCCATGTTCATACTATTGTTCTTCAGATATGTAGTTGGTCATCCAAGCTCACACTAACCACCCCCCACTCAGAATTTAGCACTTCCTTCCTGCTTAGACTTGAGTAGTAAAGAATTTGGCTTTGCCCAAAGAGAGATCCAGACTTTTCCATGAACTTCTGGGAGGTACACCATGTCATATCCATTAGGAGTGCCTGTGTTTAGGGTGGGTTGGCCACATCAGATCATAGGAGGGGTGAGTCACATTTGATAGTGTTAGAGTGGGGGCTGGCCACATAATAAATGTCTACCATGTGATTAGGGCAAGGGCTTTGGGCCACATGGTATAAGTCAACCTACAGACTGAGCTCAATCACATGGTACATGAATCAACAATCTTGCCCATGTAATGAAGCTACAACAACAACTCTGGACACCTACGCTCAGTGAGCTTCCCAAGTTGGTAAAACTCCATACATATTGTCACACATGAATGCTGGGAGGGTGATGTGTCCTAAAGGCAAGGGAAGCTACACATTTGGAACCTTCCCAGACTTCCCTTATGGCTCTTCCTTTGGTTGATTTTAATCTGTATCCTTTCCATATAACAAAGTGTAGTCAGGAGTACATTTTCAGGGAGTTCTGTCAATCCTTCTAATCGATAAAAACCCTTCAAACTTGCAGTTGGTGTCAGAAGTTGAGAGTGGCCTTGTGTGAACTCCTCCTTCTCACTTTGGAGCTGGACCCTAATCCCTTGTAGTTGGTGTCAGAAGTCTTAGAAAGACCTGGGGCAGTCTGGAGACTGAGCTCTCAAACTTTGAAGTTTGGCCAAAACTGGGCAGCTCTTCTCAATAAGATAAAACCAACTGTGATGGTGAGAGCTGTGTTTTTATTTTGACCTTTCTTTATAGTAACACAGCTGATACTTAAGACTTAGTTCTAGGACAGAAAAGACAAGACCTTACATTTATTTTTATCCAATTTATCATAGGAATGTCATCACTTTGATGAAAAAAACAAATCAAATCAAAAAACAAACTCAAAACCCCTCAAATAATAACTTAGAAGGCAAATTAACAGACCTTATAGACAAACAGAAAATAGGTCCACAGATGTCCCTTGAATCAACAGACTGCCAAAAATTGCATATGCTAATTTAGTTTAAGAGGACATAAACGGGTGCTGATTCCTAACAAGACCCTGTGCACTGAATGAACATATAGACTGTTGTGTAATAGATGCTCACTCACTTAATCCACCTATAGGACCGGATTAGGAATAATAATACTATTTTTTATCATTATCACTATTACAATTTAGAATGTAAATATTGCTCTGACATGTTTCCCATTGTCTGAGGTCTTGCTTCCCTTTAAATTGTATTTGACCCAAGCCATTATCATTAATTATCAATGCCCTGCAATAGACATTTCTATAGCCCTGTCACTTTTTATAGAACTTTTGCAATGGTTTATGACAGCTTTACTGGGGGAGAGTTAAGGAAACATCTCAATTATGTGGCATTATGAACCTTACACGTCTTTTGAGTAAAGATGAGCTCACTGTACTATTTAGAAACTTTGCTCTCCTTCAACTTGAAGTCAGGTTTAAGAGCATGTGTTAATCCCAATGTCAGATCTCTGTACAGTCCAAAAGGGAGTTGGGTGCTGAGGGGTCACAGAGATGGAGTCGAGAGTCATGTTGTCATGGAAACCCAGAGCCTCTTCCTCTATTCTTGCTTAGCCCCATTCTCCTCCATGGATTTCAAAAGAATTCGCAAGAAGAAAGAAAACAAAGAGCCCAAATGGAGTTTCTGATATAATGACATCTTATTCTAGCCCAGGGCCTGGCCACTATACAATCTCCCAACCTCCTGTGTCTCCTTAGTGAGAAACTTACATTTTAAAAACATTCCTATGCTTTTCCAAGAGTTTTAATGTGTTTCAAGGTAAGAAACATACAGGAAATTTACATTTGATGTGGTGTGTTGATGGCCCCTCTTTCTGTAGCTCCCTTCACGGTTGACATTAGAACTGTGTAGAATCTGGGCTTTGAAAATCTACAAGCATGTTTAGAGCTCTTTCCCCCCAAAAATGTGTTTACAAAAAAAATGGCAGGGTAACACCCAGAAAAATTTCATCTACTTTTTTTTTTAAACAGCTGCTCTCTGAGCAAAATCCTAACATGACAACAGAGCATCCTGAGTCCTAGGTGAGTTACGGGGGTTTATTTTGGGAATTCAGGTGAGTCCCTCTCCTGTCACATTCCTTGGAAAGGCTAAAAAGAGGTTAAACAGGATTAGGCAAAGGGTCTAGGCTTGATGATTATAGTGGATTACAGTTATGACTACTTCAAGTTTCTAGAGTTGGATTTAGCCAACCCCATGCTTTCTATCAAAATAAAATAAACTAGAATATGCAAATATGAGCCCTGGGCAGCCTGGATTTGTATTCCCTTGGCTGTATTGTGATCTTATGCACACAAAGGCAGAGAGGTCTTACCTCTCTCTGCTCAATCAGGCTGCATACCAGAGGGCCCCCCTTGTAGGATATAGGATGACCTTCTGAGGAGGTGACAAAACTGGCTCTTTATTAAGGTTGTACAGTAACATCACTCTGTTGGGAAGGACTCAGACCAGTTTGGAGATGATGAATTATACGATGAAATCTGTTCCTTCCTGTGATCTCATGCTCACATCTCACCCTGTGCAGTGGCCTTTCTGTTCAAGTCAACAACATGAAAACAGGATTCTGATTGTCACGGTCAAGATCCTTTTGAAATTCAACACATATAATATTCTTACTGAATTAGAAACCTATTCCACTGAAATGAATTGAGAATTGGTGGTAGCGCACATAAATTCATAATTATTTTCTATGAAACTGTGCTATTCTTCCAACAGAAGCTGCAATTATCAAAATGTACAATATGTACAGTAAGGTAGTTAGAATATCTAAAGAAAAATGCCATGGTTTTATGATAATACTAGGAAAAAAAATACAATCTTACGAAAAATACCATGAACATGGTATTAGACGCAAATATGATAAAGACTGATTAAAACAAAGGTAAACCAAAAAATAAAATTTAAAAAAAAAGGTAAACCAAGAATTATTATTCCTATTTTTTTAACATTCAGAGGTATAAAATGTTTTGCTTTTTACTTTGATGTATATAGATATTTTCATCCTTTAAAGAAAATATTTCGTGTTTGAAAGGAATTTTTGGTATTTTATAGGTTCATCAATCTAAAATGGATCTGTAAGAAAATATTTTGAAACATTAACTAATATTAGGTATCCCATTCTCAAAAGTGTCCTGGTGGAGACAAGAAATTATATAATCCCCTTACAATTTAAAAGAGGGAGGGATGTGGAACAGAAAAAGAACAATGCTAAAATATGATAGGCTGAGTACTAAAAAGGCCTTCTTGCCAACTATAACAAAATATGGTGGATATTTCTAAAAATCTTACTAAGTGCATTGCTGAACTTCAATGGGGTACCGAATTCTTAGGCCAAAGAAAAGCCAGTGAAGCTGGAGACTCAAGAGAAAAACAGAACATATTTGTACAACAGTGAAGCTATTATTCAGCAATATATTACAGAATAGTAAAGCTTGCTTTCACCCTGAAGACACCTGCAAACGCAACTACTATTTGCTGCAGTTTTTTATGACCTTAAAGGCATGGAGAACAGAAGACACAGCCCGAAGCCTGTGCAGCATGGGGATTTCAGTAGGGAAATCCTCTTGTCCAACCCTTTCCCCTTGTGTTCAAGACATGACTGTCTTGAAGTACAGCGCTGAGTAGAGGGGAAAGAAACTCAGCTTGAATTTCATCCAGGTTTGCAAATCTTCACTCTCAATAACCAGGTGGTTCAAAATATTGTAAGGTGAGAACTTAATTTACACGATCCTCAACTGGCACCTAGTAGAAGTAAATACAGATGCTCTCTAAAGTAAACTTCGTTATCCCAGGTCTCACGAATTCACAAATAAAATACCAGCAAAAATGAGCAACCCCCAGACAAAAATCAACCCGCAGAGAAACGTGGCACTATGAGGAAGAACCCACAGAAACAGATGGCAGAAGGTGGTGCTCAGACAGATGACAAAGGAACAACCAAAAGGCGATTCACACGTCTAAGGAAATGAAGACTTTAAAGGAAATAAACAAAATGATCAGGAATGACCGAATTTCTGCTTCTGTCCATGTTTGAAACCCAGGAACTGAATTTACTTCCCAACTTTAAACAACTAGAAGACCAAATAACATTTAAAGAAATCTTAAAAAATGATTTTGGGTACTGGGTAACAGGCAGCAGTAAGTTGAGCCTTGTAAGTGTCCTAGCTCACTGCCTGGAGTGAGTTCCCCAGCCACAAAACAGAAAAGGGGAGCCCAAACGAAGCTGGGCAGTTTTCTTACTGAGATAGGAGACAGTGCAGAATTTGGGGAGGCCAAGGCAGCCAAAATGTGCAGGACAAAATAGCTGAAAGGATGAAAGGAAAGAGCTACAGAAAGAAAAAGGGAGAGAGAGAGAAAAGGGATTGGGGGAAGGATGGGGGAGAGAGAACCAGAGGAGGAGGAGGTTTGGGGGGAGAGAGGGAGGGACACCACCAAGAGCAATCAGGAGTGCTACAGGATCGCTTCTCAGCCTTTTGGCTAAGATCAAGTGTAGGAGTGCTACGGAGATCTCCAGCTGAGCACTGATCTGCACCCACACGAGAAAAACACCAAGACCACAGAAGGAAAAGGAGGGTCAAGTCCATCCTCATACTCAAGAAGGGCCTGAAGAGTGGGAAGACCTGTTAACATCCAGGGCAGCAGACAGAGTCCTCGGAAAGCTGTTGCTCCAACAGTGGGGTCAAGACCTCGCCTGCTCTGTGCCTGCCCTCGAGAAGCTTAAAAGCCTCAAAGGAACAAACTGATTCCCAATAACTTAACTGTGGAAATTAGTACATATACTTCAAAATAATCCATGGATCGAGAAGTGGTTAAAATGAAAAACAGAAAATACACTTGACATTATTAAAACTTGAGGATATAGGCAAAGCAGTCTTAGAGGGCGATGTGTAGAATTAGGTGCTTGTATTACAGGATAAGAAAGAGAGAAATCCACTAAGCTAAACGGCCATCTTCAAATGAGAGAAAAGTCACAGCAAACACGCCAAAGAAAGCAGAAGGAAGGAAACGGTAAAGAGCAGAAACAAACATGCCATAAAGGAAATAAACAAAATCCTAAGTCATTACGGCAGTGGGGTGTGGGCACAGGGACAGAGGCCCGGAGACGGACCCACACAGATTTGGACGCTCGCTGTGTGACGGGAAAAATCACTCCAGATCAGCAGGGGCTCAGTAAATGGTGCTGACAAGATACCTGCAGAGTAGTGCTGTCCATAATTTACAAAGAATTCCCACGATCGAGAAACAAAAAGATAGTAATTCTATAGAAAAAACAGGCATGCATATCGTATATTGTTGCATAATCATCAGTTATTACTTCCCTTTGCTTTAGAGACAGGGTCTTTCTCTGAGACACAGGCAGAAGGTCACAGCTCACAGCAACCTCAGATTCCTTGGCTCGAGTGATGCTCCTGCTTCAGCCTCTGAGTAGCTGGGACTACAGGTGTACACTACCACGCCCAGCTTATTTTGAAAAACAAAACAAAAACATTTTGTAGCGACAGGGTCTATATATAGCCCACGCTAGTCTTGAACTCCTGGCCTCAAGTCTTTTAGCCTCAGCCTCCTGAGTCACTGGGATTGATATCACTGCCCGAGAAGCACAGCCCACTGGGAAGATCACTTCTGATTAGGTATAGAGTTAAATGAGGCCTAGGGCACTGGGGCTCTCAACAAAGTTACAAGCAGCTGGGGGGCAGTGGCTCACGCCTGTGAATCTTAGCACTTTGGGAGGCCAAGGTGGTTGGGTTGCTCGAGCTCAAGAATTCAAGACCAGCCTGAGCATATTTGAGACCCCATCTCTGATAAAAATAGAAAAACCGCCGGGTGTTGTGGCAGGTGCCTGTAGTCCCAGCTACTCAGGAGGCTGAGGCAAGAGGATCACTTAAGCCCAAGACTTCAAGGTTGCTGTGAGCTATCACACCACAACTCTCTATCTAACATGACAAAGTGAGACTCTGTCTCCAAAAAAAAAAAAAAAATCAACAAATAAAAGAAAAAACAAACAAAAAACCCCCAAAGTTACAAGAGGTGGATGGAAGTGAGAGCAGTTGGCATTGGCATTTTGGGCTGGCACAAAGCTACAGGTAGGTGGGAGGGTGAGAAAGAGGTGCCCAGGCACAGCACTGGGCGGAGAGGTGGCGAGGAGGCACAGGAAGCAAACTTTGCACGCTTGCAATCGTGTCCCTTGTCCGGTGAGTCAAGTGTGACGACTTATCTGCTCCATGTTTCTGCAGGCTCCAAGCTCCAGGCTGCTGTGACAAAGGAAACTTGGAGCAAACCTCCTCAGGCTGATTTCTAGTCCCGGCCCTGTGGGGATTGTCTTCAAGATGAAATGACGTAATATACAAAGAGAACGGAGTGGAGAACTTGGCCCTAGTAACCACCTAAGTTTAAATTTAGCCACAATGGTGATGTTGATAACAATGATGACAGGAAAGTGAGTGAATTCTGGGCATAATGAAAGTTAATAACCTGTAGCCATGCGTATCAAGATGGATCTGAAAAATGAAATATTGATTGAAAAAAGCACGTTCGGGCAGGCCAGAGAATAGAGTACGATTCCATTTACGTACGGTTCAAACATAGGCAAAACTACACGATATGTCTTTTAGGGACACATACTCAAGTGTTAAAACCAAAAGATAAACCAGGAGATGGTAAACACAAAATTCAGCACAGTGGTCACCTCTGGAGCAGGCGGAGGATCATGTGGACTTCCTAAGGCATCAGAATGCTCCATTTCCTAACCTGGGTGATGGGCACACAGGTATTTGTCATTCTACAGACTGGGCTGATAGATTTCTTCATCTCTATATGCAAACACATTTCACCATTATAACATGTGAAAGAAATAAGGAGAAACTCACTAGTGAAGAAAGAAGTCCAAGACAGTCCTGGAATCCAGTATGTTCCTGATGACAATGAATGAATGAATGAATGAAGAGTCTTTGGAAGAAGAATAAATAGCATCTTAGCATGTTCAGTAATATCGCCATAGTTTTTATGATCAGAAAGATGGGTATGGCTGGAATTTAAAAAGATTCATAGGCAATAAGGGGGTTTTAACTCTATCCTATAGTCAACAGGAAGGCATCGCAGGATTTCAAGACTGGGTGACTTCTGCCTGCATCTTAAAGGGGCCATGTGGTAGCTATGTGGAGGGCAAGGGGAAGTAAAATCTTCAATACAAATAGCAACTGGATTTAGCTCCCAGCACAAGATCTCATGCTGAGTGATGGCAAGGTCTTGTGGGGGAAACAAACCTTGGTAAGTGGTTTGAAGGAAAAGACTGATACAATCTTTTAAAGACAGACATATTTAATCCTCAGAAAAATTGACATGTCAAGCCACACAACTAGGAAATGTACACTTATAAATAGGGGACTCTATGGACCCCAAACCTCCCCCAAAGTTTTGTTGATCTCATTGGTAGGGAGTAGAATGATGGTAAGAACAAACATAAATAAATAGCAATTATAGTTGTTGCCCTCGAGGACCAAACATCATAAAGGCTAATATTTCTCACACTAGTAACAAATTTAGTAGAACCATCTCTAGTCCTCTGGTTTTCTTTTATATTATATCAAAATGAAATTGAAATGCAGCTGTTTTGAAAAATTACTAGGTACCATAGATAATTTGGTACAACTTAACTGTTCCTCGAATTTAACTATTTGAAAATCGTTCAATTAGACATGAAGTGAATTATCACCTCATTTGCATGTCAAAAAAAATCTATTAATGCTCAATTGAGCCTGAACCAGTTGTGAAACAGGTGAGAATTTATGGTTGGATACTCTGATTGAAGCTCTATTAATGTTTAAGACAGTTTTTTAATGAATTAAGCCCCAACTCATTTGAACCCTCCATCCCTTCCGATGCCTAATTGCATCTAAATGAAGCCATCCTTCAGTAACCACCAGCCCTGTGGTGCCCAAGGGCATCCTAGGCTCTTCCTGTGCACTGGCCCAGGACTAACTCACAGCCCTCCCCCTTTGGCTGTTTTCTTTCTGGCGGCAACATGACTTGTGATGGGATGATTACTTATCATTAACGGTAAGACTGAGCTGTGGATTCGGAGTCTTGCACTTGACTCAGCAGTTCATCATGATTTGTGTTGGATAATCTCTGCGTTGATACAGGGACTGGAGAAAAGCTGGGCTCAGGCGCTTGGAGGATGGACCGTGAAACACTTCACAACTATGATGAGAGAACTTGGAAAATCACCACCCCTGCCCGAAGACCTTTCGCAGCAATCCTCTGACTCGCTCAACCCTACCTGGCCCCTCTCTCCCTGGGCGCTGCGGAAGCTTTGATGTGCGTACATGTTGGGTGTCACACTTGAGTGCTTCATGTCTGTACTGCTATGCTTTGGAAGGTACCCAAGCATGGAGACCATCTGTCATATCCCCAGCACCTTGCATGCTACAGGGCCCAATAAATATGTTTGAATAAATGAATAAATAGATCAAAGAACTTATATTTCTGGTAGATATTTCTCCAATTATTTTTTGTATATGTTTGGTAGCCTCAATCAGACTTGTAACAAAATCAGTCCCTTACTAGCTAATTCCTGAGCTAGTTCTTTTGAGCCAGAATTACCCTGCTGATTAGAGCAGGGCTGAGTTCTATGAATAAGGGAGTTAAATTTTATGAACCATGTAGGGATTCTAAAGTGAAAGGTGAAATTTCCATCATCAAAGGTAACCTTGAAAGGCTCTTTGGGGCAGTGCCTGTGGCTCAAAGGAGGAGGGCGCCAGCCCCATATACTGGAGGTGGCGGGTTCAAACCTGGCCCTGGCCAAAAACTGCAAAAACAAAAACAAAAGAAAGGCTCCTTGGAAGATAACCCTTTTCTCATTAAGTCCAACACATGCAAATTTTACTTCATTGTTGGAAACAATCACTATCTCTGGCTGAGCACCAGAGGAAGAACTTGGCTTGCGGTTAAAGGTCATCATCTATGAAAACTGTGTCACCTGCATTTGAAGCACGCCTGTCAGAGGGACACAGATAGGGTGAAAGGTGCAGCAGCATCGGCCCCCCACAGCCAGGCTCTTTCTCACGCCCCTGGACTCACTGAGGTTGGAGTCCTCTGTCTCCTTAGATCATCCCTTCTCCTTTGTCTAGAGTTCTTAGAGTTGAATTCTCTTAAATCAAATGTCCGTATCAGCGAGCCACCTTGTATGTTAAGCCCACAAACTCTGGTTGAGTAAATGCATGAGGGTTCTATTTTAATAAGAAGTAACTCTAATACCCTCAGCCAAAAGAGATGCATACTTTTAGAGTCAAAGAATAGATAAAAAGATCTGATGGTGCTAGATTAATCTAGGTTATATAATTCTAAATACATCAAAACAGTGATCTTTTTGCCTTCGAAGCATACTTCACAAACATAGTCTCAATGGGACCTACTATATGTTTCCGATTTTATAGGTGGGAAAAGAAGAATGATGATTCTGATTTCCCTGATGGAGACACGGAAAGCTCCAGAGGCGTCCCAAGTGCACGAGGTCAGCAGCGACAGAGGCACTAGGACCCACCTCTCCCCGCTTCAGCTCAGCGTTGGCTCCACTAGCCTCAGGTCACCATCCATTGCTTTCAGAAGTCACAGCTATGACGACACACATTCCTCTGGGAGCTCAGTCTGAACAAACAGCACGAATTCCAGCTGAGAGGTTGACTGCCTCGCGTGCCAACCGTGAGAACGTCCAAAGCTTCTGTCATCAGCCGGATGTCCGGGGAGCTCCCATGCCCCAACAGCCCCGCCATCATTCTCCCGTCTTGCTAATGTTCTTATACTCAGCAAAGCTGCAAGACCCAGCCGGGGTGATAACTTCCTGCACTGACACAAACCTATCCACTCAGAAAGCCTCTGCTACTGAAGGGACGCTACTGTCCAGGGACGAGAGGGACAGGGACTGTCCTGCCAGGCGGCCTGAGCTGCCCCAGGTAAGGGAGAGAGCTTCATGGGGGTCCCTGCAGCCAAGGAGGGCATCATAGAACCCTGCCCTTTTCCTTTCTGCAGGGTATGAAATGGCTCCATTAACTTTCATGCTCTCCTAAGAGAAGGGCTGGAGACATTTTTTAAATGACTTGGGACATAGGCTGAGATTTGCTGAGATTTTCCGTCAGTGGTGCCCAGAACGTGGGGCTCCGGCATCAGGCCCCACTGAGCAATCTAATGGCCAGCCTCACTTCATGGGCCCCGTGTACAGGTTCTTGGTCAGGACAGTCTTGTCGATTTCAACATTCTTGATTGATATTTCTGATTCAGCTGTGAGGAGTAACTTAGGTCCTGAATGGAAGATTTCTTTCCCTTCTTTATTTCCCCCATTTTACGTTTCTTACCACCCTGAGTCTGGGAGTCAGCCTGGCTTAGCAATCACACAAAAGGTGAGCCTGGGAGGCTGACATGAATATCTGTGCTGGCCACCAGCAGCCCAGCCCTGGGATCTTTGCCTTTACTTCCCATCAGTGACGCCTGTGTCAGCTTTGCAGCTCCATTTGACCCATGGTCATAGCTCACTCGTTATTTCAACACCAACAATATCCCAGATGCTGGACTTGGTGGCGGCGATGTGCTGGGAGGCACTGTTACCCACCATCTGCGTAAACATGGACAGGTCAGTCACCCAGTGCCTCAGTTTCCCCATATGTAATACAACGGTAATCTTAACAGTGCCAATGTCAGAGGCTGTCATTAGAAACAAATACCCACAAGTACTCAGAACAGTTCCTGACACACAGATACAGACCAGCGACCATGAGCTATGACCACTCTGTTCACAGCGCGGAGCTCATCCCTGCACTGTGCTATCTGCAAAGTTGCTGAAAAACCAGCAAGTAAGTATTAGAAAGTATTTTCTCCTTCTCCCCGTGATCCAGCAATTCTATAGATCAGGAACTCCTGTCCTCACGGAAAGACTGAGAAAAAACTTCCCAGCCTGCCTCTGCCCCTTTCATCACTTCTTCCCCTGGAAGGAGGACGAAGGTCTTACTGGTAAGGCCAGTAAATGGGACCCCGGGCATGTGCGGCCTGCTCTGTCTCTCGTGCTCTTCCCGCAGACCACACATTCCTTCCTCCGCTCAGACCAGGCAGGCTGGGTAAGGGACTGCTCTGCTGACCGAACCCTGCCTTTTCCTGAGTCCTGGAGCCTATACCTGTGGACAGGCAGGAGGACACCCCTCCTTCATTTATTTGACAAGTGGTTGAGAATCTGGAAAGGCGAGAGTTTGATTAGTAACCTCAAAAATGGAATATCCAGGAAAATAAACTTGAAGAGCCAAAAGGGAAAGGAAGGTGTCTCCTGATCCCTACCGAGCCCTTGAACTGTTATATCCCATTATCCAACAGCGACCAATGCGGTGGACAAAGAAAAACAGAAGCCATGGCTTTGTGCTAAGAAACGATGATTGAGCCAGAGACCTAATATTCTGCTTCCGAGTCCATGAAGCTTCCAGAGGAGGCAGAAAATGGTCTTCTTGAGAACATAAAGAATCATGTGTCTAGTGAGCCAGTGGGGAAACTTGGACACTTGAACCCAGGGCCTGTGATCCCCAGCTGATTCCCAGATGGAATCTCTCCCCAGGGGACAAACATGCTTCTATAATGAGCCTGGAAGACTGAATTTTGTGGCAGCTCCTGCCTCAACTCTCAATATTAACAATCTCTGGAAATTTCCATAATTAAATATGAAGATCCCGCTAGCCACCAAAGCAAATGCAGCTTGGATGGAAGAATAAAGAAATGTAAGAATGCTAAAAACCTCATAAAAGAAAAAGGGACTTTTATGTCCTCGGGATGTCTGAACTCACTTGCTCCGCATCCTTACAGTCATTAAAATCTATAAAAATGATATTTTTAAAGCAGCAATACCAAGAATTGTCATTGCTACAGTTGCCTGGCAACCTGAGACTTCGGTTATTTCATTTCTGAATGGGGAATGCTCTAAACCAGTATTTGGAGTTTGTGCAAATAGTTCTAAATCGATGTTCTCCCTAGAAATCAGGAGGTAATACAGCATTCACGCACACTTCCAGGAGGCTAAATACGCACACCTCTCTCACACCTCTGCCTCACGCTCAGATTCTGACATGAGCTTTGCCCCATTTCATGCTATCTTAACTAAATCTAGAGAATTGATATTGCTTTGCATTTTCCCAGGCAAAGATCTATTTAATTTCATGGTATCTAAGTAACATACATTCAACTCCGGCGGAACAAGCCTTTCCTCTCCTGTGGGAGCCAGGGAGGTGGATGCTGTAGTGACCAGCAATCCTGAGCCCCTTTCTCCCGCTTCCCAGACGTTGAGTGGGCTTCCAGTTGAGAAAACAAGACATTAACCCAAATTGTAAATGGGTATTAGGAAGAAATATTTCTCAGGGCCAGGCGGAGGAATGTCTGTGTCTTTCTGAGAGGTCCCAGGCCTGCTGCTGCAGGGATTGCCCGTAGGCACCGGCGCCCTGCGCCCTCTCAGATGAGAAAAGGTATTCACATTTTGAAAAAGCTGCCTCTATTTATAAAGTGTCACTTCCCCTAAAGTCCTTGACTTGCATTGGCGTTTCCAGGGCTGCCTGCTGGTTTGAATGAACCACTAGCTCTGATACCTCTACTTTCTTAAACATGACCTTGGTTCATGACTTCTCACTGGGGCCTCAGGAGGAAGAATTCCCATCACAGACCCTAAGGATGGGTGTCCTTATCGCTTAGTGGAATAGAGGTTTCTGGAAGTGGATGCCACCTGCGGTGTCCGCCTGCAGCCTGCGATAACAGAATGCCTCGGGCCACCTGCTTTCTCTCTGTTATTCTACCTCAGGAAAAAAGGAGGTGAGGTCAGCTGTGCTGCCTGAGACCCACAGCGTGGTGTCAGCAACTGATCTGACCACACAAAGGATTAGACTTCGGTCTGAAGCACAGACCAACCCAGGAGAGAGAGGCATCGGCACCACTCACATCTTGGGATTGTGACCTAGCGCCACTTTTCAAGTTGACGTGAAAAGCATCTTAGGGACACAACATGAGAGGCTCACAGAGTGACCTCCCAAGACCTCGTTAAATACTAGCCGAAATATCATTGAATATCAAACAGAGTGCAAGCATCCTGTTAGCAAATAAGTAAATAGATCGCACAAACATAAAAGTAACTATTTTTCCAAATGGAGTAACAGTTATAAAGAAATGCAGCTGTTTTAGGACCTGAAGTATCACTGTGTGAAGGGTGTTTCCTGAGGGTTTGTACCTTTGCCAAGACAATACCTACAGGGGATCAGAAATTCTTCTTTTTCTTCTTTTTTTTTTTTTTTTGAGATAGGGTCTTGCTCTTTCATCCAGGCTACAGTGAAGTGGCCTCAGCCTCGCTCACAGCAACTTCAAACTCCTGGGCTCAAGGGATCCTCTTGCCTCAGTCTCCTGAGTAGCTGGGACTACAGGTGGGCATCCCCACACCTGGGTAATATTTTCCTGTTTTTGTAAATACAGGCATCTTGTTCTTGCTCAGGCTGGTCTCGAACTCCTGGCCTCAAGCTCTCTCCCCACCTTGGCCTCCCAACATGCTAGGATTACAGGTGTGAGCCACTTACTGCAGCTGGCCCACAAAGTCTATTCTGAGAGAACCATGTTGTAGTTAGAATTCCTGAGTCTGCAGAAAGACTGTGGTCCTGGGACATAACAGCACTTTGGCCAAAGCTAACTTTACTCTGACAGATCCTCGGGGTGACCCCTGGGCCAACTCTGGGAGGATGTGCCTAGAACCCTAGTTTTTGGTGTGAGAATTCACTTCAGTGCCCTTGAGCACCTTGGTGCCTAAGCAGTGGGGAGGAATAGTCAATGGCTGTGACGAATGAGCGATGGAAGGAAATTGGAAATCTGCAAACGCACTGTCAAAATGCTCAGGCCTAGGACAGATATCCTGGGACATGAGGTTGCCCCCAAAGTCAGAGTGTAATCCACGCAGAACTGACCAGGGGGATGGAGACCTTGGCTGTCTTGTTGCAAGCTTTTCTGAATGGTGTCATGATTTAGGATTGATTTAAGGCCCTGGGACTGGCTGCAAAATCTATGCTAGGTAATGGCTGAGCTTGGGAACCCCTGTCACGTGCAAAGGCAGAAACACACCTGGGATGGGCTGTGAGGCCACCTGGGTTAGCACCTGGGAAGGGCAGTGAGTCCAGACTCCCTCCCTGGCTTGCTCACACAAGAATCATTGGTAAAACGGTGAAGACAGATGAGGACGGGCTACAGGCCCCTCTGTGCATACTGCAGTTAATTTCCCAGCAGCGACACGAGAGACGCAGTCTCCAAGGCGACAAGGGAAGAAGTAGTGGGGTTTTGTGTTTTGGAGTAAAGAACATAGAATTTGTTTTTCCCTGTGAGCAGGAATAAGAGGAAACTGCCCCTCTCTACGGAACAGCTTGCAAAGAAAAGGTCAGAACCCAGAAAGGTGTTCAGTATGCTAACAAAATGCTGCCGTAATGTGCTTTAGAGCCCTGATGGAACTGATAAAAGCAATCAGGCCCCCTCCTGCTGGGCTGAGTCCCCCCACTGCTGTGCAGAGCAAAGGCAGCTAATCTGTTCCAGAGCTTGATGAAAATGTGGGCTGGCTCCCAACTATCAAGGTTGGTGGCAGTTTGATCCTGCCACCAACTGGCTGGGTGATTTGAGTAAACCTTTGTCTTGCCATACCTAAAATGTGGAGAGTTTGTAGCTGATGAATCACTTTGCAAATGTGATTTGCAGAAACCAAATATTGACTATATGCTGTGGCCCAGACTAAGAAAATATTAGAGCAGGGTCTTTCAAAGCTTATACACTATGACCGGCACCAGGGACTGAGGGCCAGACGTGGCAGCTCGCGCCTGTAATCCCGGCAATTTGGGAGGCCAAGGTGGGAGCATTGCTTGAGGCCAGGATTTTGAGACCAGTTGGGCCAACACGGTGAGACTCTGTCTTAACAAAATGTACAAAATTACCCAAGCGTATAGTCCCAGCTATTCGGGAGGCTGAGGCTGAAGGATCAGGAGTTTAAGGCTGCAGTGAGCAGTGAGCTATGATGATACTACTGCACTCCACTCTGGGTGATAAAGCAAGAAAAATAAAGAAAGAAAAAAAGGACTAAGGGATGTCAGAACAAACACTCTTGCCAAGGAATGTTTTGGGGAGGACAGCGGTGGCTGGACGGCCAGGTCACCATAAGAGTCTGGACCCAAGAACCCAATGGCTCAGGTAGGCCAGTATCCTGGTGGTGGGGGGAACCTCCATGACTGAGTCTTGTGCAGACAACATTTATGTTAAGTCTGTGCTTACTGAAGACATAGAAACACTGTCATTACCACTCCCTCACTGCAGAGATGGAAGGGATTCCTGGGCCTGTGGCAGGCAGCTGTCTGCAGGGACCTGTGAGTAGAGGTTTCCCACTCTGTCAGCCCTCCCCAGAGAGCAGGTGGCTGGTTGTTAGGGATAGTTAATGTTAAAAGTACGCTTTTTTTTTTTTTGAGACAGAGCCTAAAGCTGTCGCCCTGGGTAGAGTGCCATGGCATCACAGCTCATAGCAACCTCCAACTCCTGGGCTCAAGAGATTCTCCTGCTTCCGCCTCCCAAGTAACTGGGACTACAGGCGCCCGTCACAACGCCTGGCTATTTTTTGGTTGCAGCCATCATTGTTGTTTGGCGGGTCCAGACCGGATTCGAACCCGCCAGCTCAGGTGTATGTGGCTGGCGCCTTAGCCACTTGAGCCACAGGCACCGAGCCTAAAAGTGTGCTTAACAAGAGACCTTGAACTATTAAGAGATTCTTTATTATAGTCTATAAAATACATATATTTCCATTTATTCAAAACTATAGCCTAAGCGTAGTGGCCCGTCATTTAGAGATTCTTAATGTTCCCTTCCTTGTTTGTAATGAAACCCAACTCCAACCAAGAAAAAGTTACTTTATCTAAATTCAAAATATTTTCATATGCTTACCTTCATCCATCCTCTCCACCATCAATTCAACTATTTATTGAAATTACAAAAGCATGTTGCTCTACAGAATCAGTGTAAAAGATAAAAATAAAATACACAATCCCTGGCCTCCTAATAAGGTGGTATTTGAATTTTATCTACATCATGATCTATTAAGTTGTGGCTTTAATAGACACGATTCTCAGATTACGGAAACCAACCAAGAATTCTGTACTTTTTGTCTATGATCTCCCACCTGGACAGTTTTTCTCCCTCTCTCCCTCCCTTCCCTCAAGTTGAATTTATTCAACCACAGAAATGATGTCAAATGAAACTCTGTGAACTTCCAACTTGCATTTTTCTCTTACAGAAAAAGGTCATTATAAGAAGTGGGAAAACTGTTTCTGGGTTTACTCAACTAGGATTCCAAATGTCAAGAATTGAGACATACAGGGTTATAATTGCTGTTCACGATCCTAAAGTCAGTTCATAATGATCCCCCTGGGGAAAATAAAATCACTTTGTTTGGGGGCTACATCAACTTAGGACAGAGGGAAAGAGTTCCAGGACTCATCCTGAATCTCAGTTACTGTAGAACAAACTGCCCAACTTACCTTTTTCCTTTCACACAATAGTAACTCAGGTTTTATAGGATTTTTACAGTTAAAAAAGCGATTTCACTTTTTTTTTTTTTTTTTTTTACTTAATCCTCATCCTATATGGTAGGCATTTTTTTCCATTGAAATAGATGAGACAGGCTTGACCAGACTATCATGATTGGGTATTTGCCACAGTGTTTTAAATTCTACAAAAAGTTTTCACATATATCATATCATTCCGAGTCTTATGTCCCTCTGATGTGGAGACAATATCTAGCTATAACCCTCATTTTAAATGAGTGAAGGTGCATATAGCTTATAAGACGCACACTTGCGCCTTGACAGTCACTCACACACACACCACTGTACTGTCCATGGGCAAAGCTGAATTGCACTGTTGGTGGTGAGGGATGGCTCTGGCTGTGCCAACCATAGGAGTAGTTCTAATTAGCCTTAGAAAAGTAACAGAAAGAGGGGAAGGATCCTGGAAGTGGAATAAATGTTTTTTTTTTTTTGTAGAGACAGAGTTTCACTTTATTGCCCTCGGTAGAGTGCCATGACGTCACACAGCTCACAGCAACCTCCAACTCCTGGGCTTAGGCGATTCTCCTGCCTCAGCCTCCTGAGCAGCTGGGACTACAGGCACCCACCACAACACCCGGCTATTTTTTTGTTGCAGTTTGGCCGGGGCTGGGTTTGAACCCGCCACCCTCGGCATATGGGGCCAGTGCCCTGCTCACTGAGCCTCGGGCGCCGCCCAGTGGAATAAATGTTTACATAAGAAGATGAGTGGTAATTCCTCAAATTCTCGAAGCTCTCCTAAGTAGGGCTATCAGATAACATGACTCCCATAATGTCCCATGGAATACTGGGGGGGGGGGGGGCATAGTCATAATAAAATATCATTTGTTGTTCATCTGAAATTCAAATTTAACTGGGTATCCAGCATTTTCATTGGTTGAGCCTGACAGGCCTACTTCTTCTTTTTTTTTTTTTTTTTTTTAATATTTCTAGAAAGATGTTAGATATCTTTTATTTATTTATTTTTGTGTGTGTTTTTTTTTTTTTTTTGGCCAGGGCTGGGTTTGAACCCGCCACCTCTGGCATATGGGACCGGCGCCCTACTCCTTGAGTCACAGGCGCCGCCCAACAGGCCTACTTCTAAGGGAAGAGTAAGCCCATCTTTTGCCCCCTCCTCACATCAGTATGAAACAGCTACATCTATATTATGGTGACAATAATCCACCAATAGCAATTGTGATTGGAAACCTCAACTGAAATAACTTCCTATTCCCTCTCACTTGAGCAGCCTGAAGTTATAACTGAAATAGACGTATTTCTAGAACTTTTGAATTTGGAAGGTGATACAATGTACAATAGTTAGTTAAGGCTGGTGTCTGGCACTGAACTCATAACATGGTCCAGACTGTCCCTCTGTGGCTCACTTTCCTCAGATGGCCCTGGATCGAGAGTCCCACACCTGGCTCTGGTTCCATGCTTACCCCATCCCATTCTTTGAGTCACTTACTTGTATGGAATGTGTTTGCTGCCGTTGACAAGAGCCAGGATGACATTGCCCAGAGCAGACAGTGACAGGCACAGCCCTGCACCTCCTTCCCGATTTTTGCTAAGAGCTTTCACACAGCTCCCGAGATCTATGAGATGCAGGCGGCTGCGACCTCCAGACACTACCACAGGAGAGAAGACAAGAGAGAAGTGGTTAAGTTTTGACAAATACACATCTATTCTCCATGTAGCTCCTTGAGAAATCTTAAGGAAAAGGGGAAACATTGACATTTATGACCTAGTAGGAGACCTTAATCCTAAATAATCCTGGGGTTACAAAAGCATTGGTCCTCTTAAATTCTATCACATATCACTTGATCTTCTAAAGGAGGGGTGAGATGTCCAACCTGTGGCCCGCAAGCTACATGCAGATTATTTGAGGACTATTTTGCTTATCTGTGATGTCCAATATTGCAGAAAGTATGCACGGATCTTCTTTGGTTGCTCATCATATTTCATTAGTGTCTGTGTATTTTGTGTGGCCCAAGACTATTCTTATTCTTCCAGTGTGTGGCAGAAAAGGAAAAAAGTCAGACACTAAAGCCTACTGACACTCATACTATAGAATAAATGAATAATTCCTACAGGTTGAATCTGGTGAGATTTCAGAGAAGATAAACATGTAATTAAAAGAGGACAAAGTTTGCACCTACATGTCCTTTGAATAACAGAATTCTGAAACTCATCAAGTTAAAACCTAAATGGCCCAGGAGAGAGTATCTGGTTTGGTTGACCATCATAGAGAACCAAACCTAAAGCTCAGCCAGAATCAGGTAGAAAAGCCAAGGTAAAATCAGGAAGAAGTAACAACCAGGTGCCGACACAGGGAAGTCTCAGTTATTCGGCGAGTATCTGCCGAGTGCCAGGTGCTGCACAAACATTAGTCTCATTCAATTCCCCTATAGTAAAATCTTAAGTGAAATACTGCTCTCTTTTTTTTTATAGATTGAGAAAATAATACATCAGAAAAGTAACTTGCTCATGAGTTCTGCTTCTCAGGTACAGAGAGACCAAAGTGGCAACAGTGGAAAGGAAAGAGCTCTGGAGATTGGAAGGTCCCTTGTGTATTTAATTGAGTTTTAATTTTCTTAATTTTTCGTTGATGCGTTGGTCATTCAAGAGCATGTTGTTTAATTTCCATGCATTTATACGGTTTCCAATGTTCCTCTTACTACTGACTTCTAGTTTTATTCTGTTAAAATCAGAAAAGATACCCAATATGTTTTGTCTTTTTTGAATTTGTTGAGACTTGTTTTGTGGCCTATCATATGGTCTGTTCTTGGAAAGAATGTGCATTATGTAGCACTTGGATGAAATGTTCTGTAAATATTTGTTAGATCTATTTACTCTACAGCTTAACTTTGAGGTTTCTTTGATTTTCTGCCTAAATTATTTGATCCATTGCCAAAAGTGAGGTGTTGAAGTCCTCTAATATTACTGTATTGTAATCTATCCTGTTAGATATATTAACACTTGCTTTATATATTTGGGTCCTCTGGCCTTGGGTACCTATATTTTTTATATTATCTTGTTGACTTGACCTCTATATCATTATATAATGATGTTGTTCCCCTTTACAGGTTTTGACTGAAAGTCTATTTTATCTAATATAAACACAGCTATTCCTGTTCTTTTTCAGTTTTCATTTGCATTGAATACTTTTTTCACTTCTTTGCTTTTAGTCTAGGTGAGGTGAGTTTGTTGCAGGCGGCATATATTTGGGTCTATTTTTTTTCAATCCCTTGAGCTAATTCATGTCTTTTAATTGCAGAATTTAGTCCATTTACATCCAATATTATTAATAGATAAGGCCCTTCTACTACCATTTTGTAACATTATGTATTTTATTTCATTACATCAAATGGACTATTAGCATCTGAAAGTCCAAACTGATCCATTGGGATAAGGTCATCCTTTTCAATAAATGGTGCTGGAAAAAGCGTATATCCCTATGCAGAAGAATGAAACTAGACCACCCTCTCTTACTATATACAAAAACTAACTCAAAATGAATTAAAGATTTAAATGTAGGGCCTGAAACATTACAAAAACTAGAAGAAAACCACATAAGGAAAATGCTTCAGGATACTGGTCTAGGTAGAAATTTTATTGTCAAGACTTTGAACACATAGACAATGAAAACAAAATTAGACAAATTGAATTACAGTAAATTAAAAGCTTCTGCATGATGAAGGAAACTATCAAAGGAGAGAAGAGGAAAAACCTGTAGAATGGGAGGAAATACCCTGCAAAGGACTAATATCCAGAATACATGAGGAACTCAAATAACTGAACCCAAATAATCTCATTTAAAAAAAGTGAGAAAAGGATCTGAATAGTTATTTCTCAAAAGACAATACACAATGGCCAATAGGTATATGAAAAATACACCTGTCATTAATCAAAGAAATGCAAATCAAAACAAGCAGGAGATGTCATCTCACCCCAGTTAGAACAGCTACCATCAAAAAGACAAAAAATAGCCAGGTGTGGTGGCTCACGCCTGTAATCCCAGCACTCAGGGAAGCCAAGGGGTGGATTGCTTGAGCTCATGAGTTTGATACCAGCCTGAGCAAGAGGGAGACCCCATCTCTACTAAAAACAGAAAAACTGAGGCAAGAGGATCGCTTGAGTATAAGAGTTGGAGGTTGTTGTGAGCTATGATGATGCCATGGCACTCTAACCAGGGTGACAGCTTAAGACTCTTCTCAAAAAAACAAAAGAGACAAGACAATATAACAAATGGTGGCAAGGATGTGTGGTAAAGGGAACTCTCAAATGGGGATGCAAAATGGTGCAATCATATTCAGAAACAGTTTGGCAGTTTCTTAAAGGTGTGTATGTGTGTGTGTATGTATGTATATATATCTATATCTATATCTATATATATATATATATATATATATATCCACCATTATTTTCTAGCCATTCCTATTCTAAGTATTTACCCCAAAGAAAAGGAAATAAATACATCTATTCAAGAATTATATATGAATATTAATACAGGTTGACTATCCCTTATCTAAAATGCTTGGGACTGAAAATATTTCAGATTGTTTTGGATTTTAGAATATTTGCACCTACATAACAATATATCTTGGGGATGGGACCCAAGTCTAAACACAAAATTTACTCATGTTTTATTTATATTTTATACACATAGCCTGAAGCTAATGCTGTGCAGTATTTTTAATGATCTTGTACATGAAACAAAGTTGTAACCTTGGCCCATCACATGAGGTCAGGTGTGGATTTTTCATTTGTGGCATCACGTTAGTGCTCAAGAAGTTTTGGATTTGGAGCATCTCGGATTTCAGATTTTCAGATTGTGAAAACTCAGCCTGTAGTACTTTTATTTGCTGGAAACACCACCACAAGCAAATGGATGGGCAAACTGGGGTCTATCTAGATCAGTGATTTTCAACCGGTGTGCCATAAAAATTTTAAAGATCATTAATTAAATTATTTTTGAAAGAATCAAAGCACGGTAAGTATATTCTTTTTTGTCTTTTTTATTTTTTAATAAAGAAGAGAAGTTTATTTCTTGCATTTGTGGAGGCTGGGAGGCCCCAGAGTAAGACAGTAACATCTTTTTTTATTTTTTTGGCATTCATTCATCATTCATTTTCTCATGGAGCATCTCATGTGCTCTGTTAAACACCACAGGGATATAAAAACGAAACAGGGATTTTTGTCTTCAAAGTTTCTCTAGCAGGAATCCCACCATCTTCTCTCTCTCTTTTTTTTCTTTTTTTTTTGAGACAGGGTCTCTGTCTTCTCTTTTTTTATTGTTTGGGATTCACGTAGGTTACGAAGAATTTGGTTACAGCGATCGCATTTGTTAGATAAAGTCCCTGTTATGTTTGTGTCCTGCCCTCAAGAAGTTTTTTGATCAACATAATCTAAGTGAGTCACAACATTTAACTATGGGTTCAAGTGCACCATGAGATAATAGCAGTTGAAAAACACTGATCTAGACCATTACTCAGAAATGTAAATAAATGAACAGTTGATCTATGCAGCAATATTATTTGTAGGAGACACCTGAAAAGAAGCACCTTGGTAATAAGGGAACGGGGAAGGGATCCCTAAAAAGCACGGGAGGGGGTGGTGCCTGTGGCTCAACACAGTACGGCGCCGGCCTCACATGCTGGAGGTGATGGGTTCAAACCCGGCCCTAGCCAAAAAAAAAAAAGAGCACAAGAGCACATGAGCACATGCATCATTGCTTGACAGTCTCCACACCTGTGGTGTAAACAGCCACAGGATCACTTCTATAAACAGCCATGGGAGAAGTGAGTTGGGGCTCCTAGTAAGACTGACTGCTGCACCTTTGAGGCGCTCCAGCACCTCTGACCTGACTGAGGCAACTGGCTGCTCCTGATGGGGAGCCTTACCTGACTGAGACAACGGGCTCCCCGGCACTTTTGGGGAGCCATACCCTGAGCGAGCTTGTACAGCAGTCCGCATCCTAGCAGTGTCCTGGGCCAGGGCCGGCGACCTAGCGTCTTCGCTCTGACAATTACTGAACCTCAAAATAATTATAACAAATACAAGAAGCCACATAAGAGAGTACAGCCTTTATGATATGAGTCCATTAATAGAAGAATTCTAGGCGATCTAAACTAATGTAGAGAAACTGAGAGCAGATCAGTGGTGGCCTGGAGAGGGGAGGGAGAAAGTGGGGGAGCTGGAGGCGGATTACAAGGCTCCCAGGGAAGCTTCTGGAGGTGATGGATATGTTGGTGATCTAGACTGTGCTGATGGTTTCATGGGTGTATACACATGATGAAACTTATCAAATTACAGTTTAAATACAGGCAGGTCATTGCATCTCAAATACGTCTCATTAAAGCTGTAAAAAAAAAAAAAAATAGAAATTTGCCCACGATATGCAGCCAGTCATAGAACTAGGACTCAAACCAGGGTCTGACTTTAACACCTGAGCTCTTCATCCCACACCACGTGGCCTCAGTCAGTTCCTGAGACAGCAGAAGCACAAGGCTGCCTGCCCTGGCCCCTTTCTCCTTGAGAGGCAAGAGGTGTCTCCCCCAGATCTCTCTGGGGCTGATCCCCAATAGCCGGGACTCTAGTCCCTTCTCTGTTCTCATCTACTGAGACATTACAAAGACCCTCCAAGAGGTGCTGGAAGCCTTTAATGGTATTTGCCTTTTCCTTTAACCCAAATTTATTATTTAAAAGCAATTCTCTTTCACAATTTAAAAATAGGAAGAAGATGAGTTTGATGCTAAATATTTAATATGTGCCAAGGATTCATTAAGTACCGATGTGGGGTGGCTCACTAAGGTTAGGAAGTGTTCTCATGTTTTCCTCTCACCTATGGAAGCTGAATTTCTTACATTGGAAGCAATTTAATTGTTTCCTTGTTTTCAAGATTTCTCCCAGATTTCAAACTGAAAGCAAAAATATGAAAAAGTAAAAACCATAAACCTGCAAACAGTTGTTTTCAGCGTGGTTTGAAACCTAGGAAGAGGAAGAGATTATCCCATTGTCTGAGTTTTTCTGCTCAGGACCATTTGGCTCAAGATTCAGATCCGTGTGAGTCATTCTTTGCTGAAAGTAACAGAATCTGCTACAGGCTCTGATTATTATTATGAACAGCTGCTTAAAAGAATAAACATTTTTCAGATTCTCATATTCACACTGCTAAGACATTACCCAGGAAAAAAACAAAAAACAAAACAAATGCAGTGAGGGCAGGATTTGAGGCCAGCCCCCAGCTTGTTGGGGGAAATGTGGATAAAATTGCTGTAGATTCTGAAGTTCTGATCTTCTCATCCCTGTCCTGATCCCCCGTCTCCTCCTTTAGGAACCTTATTCTAGATGGGCGTGCTCTATGTGGTGTGAACCATTTATAGACAACTAATCTCCTCTGAAAGATTCTCATTCAATATGCTCTGTTCCTCGCCAGTCAGACCTCTCTCCCCATCGCAGAGAATCTGGTCCTCTGCTGACGCTCACCTCCCTAGGGTGCCCAAAGCACTGCTGCTGAGGACCGTACCCAGGCCCCTGGGGCAGCAGCCACTGCAGGTCGCTCAGGGCTGATTTTCAGAGCCACGAAGCCTCGTTGCTCACTGGTGCGCTGGCCCTGGATGCAGGTGCTTGTGTACAGTCCTGGGGGCAAGGGCAGGAGCCCAGTTTCCTGGCCCTGCCCGAACTAAAGGGTCAAGGAGTGACTGGGTCAATCTCAGATTCACTAAACAGAAGCAGCAAGCGCAAAAGGCCACATATGGACCACGTGATTCCATTCACGTGACAGTCCTGAGCAAGGCACAGCTAGAACAGTGAACATCAGAGCAGCGGTTGGCAGGGGACAGAAGTGTAAGGAAGGGACAGAGGGCAAGAGGGACTTCACACAGTGATGGCACTGCTCCGTCTGCACAGTGGTGGTGGCTACACCACTGCAGATTGGCCAAAACTCACCTGAAGACACATAAAAAGGGCAAATTTTACTGACTATACCTTCTGCCTCAGGGAACATGAACGTCAACAACAGAAGAGAAGGAGCAATGGCAGAAAACAGATCACGAGATCACAGAAGAAGGGGAAGGGAGGGGCTGCCACTGAGGGGTGATGGGAGCCCCCAGACCTACCCTCAGGGGTGCTGGTTTTCAAGTCTTTTGGGCCATAAGGAGATTTAGGGAGAAACTGGGGAGCTTGCCCACAGATCCCAGCGGACATCTTAATTTCTGAATTCATCTAGAGTAGGCTTGTTGACTCTCTGCTTTAGGCAATTGGCTTTACAATGTCTAGGTCTGGGTTAAGTTTCCTAAGTCAAAGTTTTGTTTTTCTGAACTCCAATGTTCTTGAGGCAGTCATTCAGAAAGGACTGGGGTTCAGTCACCTGTGTTGTGAAATCCCTGCAGAGGGGGGCACAGAGAGACTGTGGAAGCCACTACCTGGCCAGCCCAGCAGGGCCCACAGCTTGCCTTAGAAACCACTGAGGTCAACAGACCACCCTGGCCATGGCCTAAGATTCCACCCATGACACTCAGCTGTGTGTTGGCACAGTACTCCGCTGGCGATAGACACCACCCGACCAAGGACAGAGCATCGTGCTGAGTCTCCTGCTGCCTATGACAAACAGCCAAGAGGGGTCTGTACAACCACAGTGCCATTCCCAACTGTGCAGTACCAGACCTGGTACTGTGCCTGAGTTTTACAATCAATCTCCACACAGGGGCATACCCCAAGGAGGCTGGTAGTTATTCAAAAGTCCCCTTTCTACCTAAAAAACACGACTATGTTTCTTTTGGGCTCACATAGCAGATTCAAGCTCATGATTAATAACATATTCCAGCGTGCTTTGATGGATAAATGATAATCTTTCAAGACAATCCCTTTAGAGTTTATGAAGAGAAGCTATTTTTTTTTTTTTGTTTGAGACAGATTCTCACTGTCACCCTGGGTAGAGTGCTGTGGTGCCATCGCTCACAGCAACCTCAAACTGCTGTGCTCAAGTAATCCACTTACTGCAGCCCTCCCCCCGCCCCAATAGCTGAAACTATAGGCGCCTACCACAAAGTCTAGCTAGTTTTTCTATTTTTAGTGGAGCAGGGGTCTCACTCTTGGTCAGTCTGGTCTCCAACTTCTGAGCTCAAGCAATCCACCTGCCTCGGCCTCCCAGAGTGCTGGGATTACAGGAGTGAGCCACTGCTCCTCCAGAAGGACACTTTTCCTTTCGAAATTTTGTCCCCTTACATTTTCACAGCAATCACAATGGTGAATTATCTTTTTCAAAGAAAAAGTTCAGAAGTACATTCTGGCCCCAACTCCACAATTGTCTTAATTACCAATCACAGCAGCCCTTAAGGTCACAGTGTCCATATACCACAATTTATTAATCCATTCATGGGTCAATGGGCACTCGGGCTTCTTCTGTGACTTAGCAATTTTTGCAGCCTTAAAGAAAGATGGAGACTTTACCTCTTTCATGTTTTTACATGGATGGACCTGGAACATATTCTTCCTAGCAAAGTATCTCAAGAATGGAAGAAAAAGTATCTAATGTACTCAGCCCTACTATGAAACTAATTTATAGCTTTCATATGAAAGCTATAACCCAATTATAGGCAAAGAAGAAGGGGAAACGGGAAAGGGAGGAGGGGGAGGGGAGGGAAGGGGACGAGTGGAGGGAGGGTAATTGGTGGGACCACACCTATGGTGCATCTTCCAAGGGTACATGTGAAATTTACTAAGTGTAGAATATAAATGTCTTAACACAATAACTAAGAAAATGCCCTGAAGGCTAACCAGTGTGATAAAAATATTTCAAATTGCATATAAAACTAGCACATTGTACCCCATGATTGCATTAATGTACATAGCTATGATTTAATTGAAAAAAAAAAAAAAAAAAAAAAAAAAAAAGGTCACAGTTGCCTTCGAGGGGATGTCTCTGGGGGGAGCCCAGGAGGGCTGGGGTGGGCAGGCCAACTCACTTCCGCCCTTGCCGCTCTTCTCCATCCGGTACTGGTAGACATGCAGTGTGAAGAACATGTGTGAGCTGCGGTGAGCGTCCTCGTCACAGTCCTGCTGGTGGCTCCGGCGGGAGGCAATGGCTGCGTCCAGGAAAAAGGCCGCCTTCTCTGCAGTGGGGGCCCGCAGCTCACTCTGGTTCTGCAGCTGGAAAACAGAAGCCACAGGCTGAATGAGGCTGCAGGCTGGGGGTTCTGGAGGGGCGGGGAGCTTGCCTGTCACTCACGCCCAGGCGCTAGGGCTCCATTCAGCAAGCCATCCCTTTCCTATAGTAAAGCCACGCACCTAAGGCAGAAAGTCTGTCTAGAACCAGGTGCTATGCTGGTGTGCAATTCTCAGCTTAATTAATTCATTTCTGAAGATTAATATTGAGCACACTTAATTGGATAAAACCTATTTTCACCCATTTTGTAATTTACATAGTATATCTATAAATAGCAGGTGTAACAAGCAAATGGTTGCATAGGCTGATCTAGGGAAGCAGGTGGCCCAGCCTTATCTCTGCAGAGGACAGCAAGCCAACCTCCCAGCTATCCGTTTACCTAAGAAAACAGAGGGATGAGGGATGTGACTGCATCTTGATCCCAAAGATTAGACTGTTTGCAGACGGGTGGGTTACAAAATGTGATCTGGACCTGACAGCACTGAGGTCTCAAAGAACACAGACTTGGTTAACTTTCACAAGGCTTCTAATCCTTCAGTTATTCAATGAAAGCCAATTTTAAGCCACATTTACTCACATAAATAAGGAGTGAGTGGAAAAGTCACCCCAAAACACCCACGATGTCTCATCCGTATTTAAGAGATACCTATTTTTGCCTTTAATTCTGAATTCATGTTCCTGGCGTACCCATTAATTAATGGAAGACGGCACAGCGGGTAATGTGTCTAAATGTTATGAGAACACTTGGAAATAACAGTAAAGCTGATCGGAGCCATCATATCAGCATTTGACCAAGATGTCCTTCTTGGTCAAATTCTTATTTCTTCTTTTGCTATTGTCTATAAGATTGGCATGATCTGTTTTTTGAAATTATCTTTTACTTTTATTTATAAATTTTAGTTGTCTATTTTTTGATACTTCAAAATAAATAAGTTAACTGATGACTCCACACTGAATCTCAGAGTCGAAGCATTCTGTAATAGACATACTTTTATCTGACAATGTGAATGTTACTTTCTTTGCATTATTATTGCTTAATATTTTGATGCAGCAATCGTCTGATTTCTTTTCTGAATGTATTTATCTTCGTTCATTCTTTACGAGGTTTTTGTTTCTAGTCCCTGTCTTAAACATTGTTATTGTTATTACATTTTAAGCCTTTTTAATTTTGTTAATTTTGCATATGTGAATGAAAATAAAATAAAAACAAGACTTCCTTTTTTTGAGAGAAAAAGAAAACTCATGTTTCTGAGCTGGCTTGCAGTCCAGGCCTTGGTATAAATTCTGACAATTTTCTACTCTAATTTTGACCTGTGAGAAAAAAATAAAGTGAACGGAGGTGAAAGTGTATTTGACCGTCCAGAAGACACCTGGAACCTGAGCAGTGGTAGCAGTGGGTGCTGAGTAGAGATGGTCTGAAGACGTCTTATACTTCAGAACACTGATTCTCAAAGTGCGATCCCCAGACCAGCAGCATCAACATTATGTGGGAACTTCATAGAAATGCAAATTTTGGAACTCTACCTGTGACCTACTTGATTAGAAACTCTGGGTGGAGCCCAATGAGCCTTGTTTTAACAAGTCTTCCTGGTCACTCTACTGCAGACTAAAGAGGACTCATAAGGAAAACAGGAGGATCTGAGGTGCTTTCACAGGGGAAGAGCATGGTCAGGTTTGAGTAGGTGAGACCCACCGGGGACATCCTCACCTGTGCCAGCAATCCCAGTTGGGATCATATGGAACATATATAAAAAAGAGGCAGCTGATAAAACTGGGGGCTAGAAGAACGGACTGTTCTGGATACGAATCAGGGACTCCCAAGTCATTCCTCCAGCTACCGTCACAGCAAGGGGGAGACGCTCCCAACAGGTATGACATCCCACAAAGGCAAACCAGAGCTTCTCTTGGCTTCCACAGTTCTAGCAATTATATCATGGTTCTAATTAGACAGTGGTTATGAGTTTTTCCTAAAGCAGTGCTAATCCGACTGCAAACTAGTGTCAGAAACAGAGTTTATAGAGCCATAAACAGCCCCGGTAATGGCTGCAGCTATTTGTGCAGAGCAGTAAATATTTCGGTTTGTTGTTAAACAAAAGAAAGATTGTACCTTTTTTTTTTCTTGAAAGGGGCATAAAGAAAGTGAATCCAATTTCCCCCCAAATTCTACAATGGTGGTTCCTGCACACTGTCAATTAGATTCAAGGTACAAATATTTAGTTTGGGCAAGCAGATGGCCCCGCAGCTGCAGGCCATAAAGTTCAGTCCACTTTAAAGTAAACACCCGTAAGCCGCAAGTGCACAGGCTGAGTGATTCACAGGCTGAACTGCCCCAGCCTCTGAGCCAGGGGTGAGCGTCCTCGGGGCAAGTTCCAGGAACAGTCACCTGCGTGCCACAGATGGGGTCCTCGCAGAGGTACACGCCCGGGGACTGGCCGTCCTGCAGGCTGCCTGTGGCCACCTCGGACAGCAGGTCTCGCAGGTTCTCCTCCTTCCCCCACACTTCCACAGCGGAGATCCGGACCGAGAAACGGGCGCCTGTCTTCTCCTTCCGTTCATTAATCAGCTTGAAGAGCCAGGAGATGGCGCAGGGAATGATGCCGAGGGTTTGCATGGAATCATCCTTCCCGATCATCGTATAGGATTTTCCTAGGAGAGCAGGGGACGAAAGCAAAAGCAGTTTCAGTGTCTAGGCATCATTCTAGGCCTCTTAAAAAATACAGGCCAAGGGGTGGTGCCTGTGGCTAAAAGGAGTAGGGCACTGGCCCCATATGCCGGAGGTGGTGGGTTCAAACCCAGCCCTAGCCAAAAACTGCAAAAAAAAAAAAAACAAAACCAGGCCAAGGGCATAGAGGAAAGGCGGGAGGTGGAAGAAAGGAATGAAAAGGTGAGAGAAATAGCAAGCATTGGACAACAGAAACAGAAAAGACATTTCCTAATACTACTGGTTAAATAGCTGTAACAAAGAAGTCAAGAGCCCAAATGACAAGATGCGATGTGCCTTGCGGAGGGTCCCAATATCACAAGCTATCCAGTTTCTGCGTTGTTTTACGCAGAGTGGAAAGGCAAGAACTTGTCATTATTACGGTTCTTTTTACAGCTGCCCCACAGATTAAATCCACAGACTCACACTTTATATGGTTTCTCAAGTTAAATGCTGTGTATATTTTTATAGCATGGGCAAATTCCATTGGAGTCCAGATCACTGCTTTCATGGAGATCAAGAAAAGAGGAAGAGCTAGGATGGAAGTGCAGAGAGAGGCAATGGGCTTTCTGTCCTGGCCCAGAGCTGGCCTCCATGCCCTCTGCGGGGCCTCTGTCGGAGTCTCTGCCAAGGACACTTTTTGCAGCTCTCGTAATCACTAACTTATCAAGCGTGTAACTTAAGGCAAGGCCTGGTGAGCAGATGGCCACAGGTCAGGGTTAAGCTGGGACAGTGAAGGCATTTGATAGAAACCCTGGGTGTGTGGTGAGGAGGGTCACTGCGCCTTCACCAGAAGCTACTGCACAGGAGTGTCCCAACAGTGTGGACCCTGCGTGCTGGGCAGCAAGGGCGGCTGGTCAGACAGCTTCCCCCAGACAGGTCCTAACACAGCTGTGGGGCTTTGTGGGGTGGTTGATCCTCCAGGTTTTACATCAGCTCTGATCACCTTGCTGGGGGATGGGGTAGGGGGGAGTGTGTGTGCAGGGAGCCCTGTCTGCTTTCCCAACAGCCCCTGTTCAGGAAACCTAGAGCCCTGGTACCCCTGTATGCATCTCATGCAGGATTTCCTACATGACTGGGTGTCTGCTTAAGATGAAAGCCTAAGTTTCAAAAGCAGAAATGGTTCTTCAGCACCTACGAGATACTTAACCCTTCCTTTCACCTGAGGGGGGGACCAAAACAGGAGAACAGGGACAGCAGGAACCCTAACACACAGCAAGAACAAGTAAAGCTCTCACTGACCTAGCTTGGCGTGGCCGAAACAGAACACACAGCCATCTGCCCCGTTGACCACAGATTGGATCACCTCCGCCACGGTCCCAGCACACACTTCAGCCTGTAAAACAAAAAGGAGACACGAGCTGTGACTGGATTCCACCACCGAGGCACCATTGATGACTTAAAAGTGAGCCCACCTGTTTCCAGGACTTAGTGTTCCAGTGTCACTGTATTCTTAAGTGGGCCAGCCTCGGCCACAGAAGCCTGAAGATGCTCACAGCCCCTGGGTACCTTCTGCCCTTTGCAAGCCTGAGCATTAGACATGTTAACTGCAAAGTGCCCTTCACCTTTCTGCTCGTCTGGGGTGCGTTTCAGCTGCTGCCTCTGTAGAGGAGGATCAGGCTGGAATGGGGACACAGGGTGTCGCCGACATCACTTCCTTCCCTCATCTGCTATTCCGACCTCTTGAACAAGGAATTTAAATGCTCCATTTGCCCTCTGCTAACTAGATCCTTCCTGCGCGCGCGCGCGCACACACACACACGGCTTATGAAACGCTCCAGGCTTACTAGAGGGAAGAGGTGATGTGCTGTTTCAGGAGACCGACCTTGGGAAACACGATAGCTCTAACACAAGCAGGAGGTCCGTGATCTGCGTCTGCTTTCTCGGGCTCTTGCTGACATTCTCTATTTCCCCATTAAAACCCAGTAACGCAGCACTCTGCAAACAACAGGAACTCCATACATTTCATGGACCAACTTGGAAAGCCGAGGAACTCCTCTCGCTCTGTTTAGTACCTGGGACTCTTCAGAGCAGCTGGAAGACAGAGTCACTCCCTATGTCCTGGGAACTCCACTTCTGTCCCTGCGCCGGAGTTGGTGCTTGCAGCAGCACAGTGAGGTCACCGTGCAAATGCGGGAGCCCTGCAGTCACCACAGCAACATGCCTCCCCAGGGGGATCTGAAAGCCCCAGCCCAGGCAGTGAACACAGTTATTCAGCTCCAGGTGTCAACGGCACAATGACCCTAAGTATTCAGAAATCAATTTTCTCTCCCAAATTGAAATTGAACAACCACGTTCCCGACAACTGTCAATTGTTCCAGGGTGGTTGGCTCAGCGTCTCTGCGGAGGGCTCCTCTCTGGCCAAGGGGGCAGCAGGACAAGGCTGCTGTGGGGACCACAGGATCTTACAGACAGTCCCCCCCTCCCTGGACCTCGACAAAGGGAACCTGGCGAGGCAGCCTGAGGCAGAAGAATGTTGACAAAGTGGCCAGAGGTCCCTCTGCAGAGTGGGGACAAGTTACAGCCCAGTGCACTAAGTCTTCTTTGAACATAAGTGAGCCGCACATAAAGTAAACCATTTCATACTTGAGTCATTCTTTCATTCTTGGCTGTATGTGGGCCGAACCTCCATCACTGAATCACCTGCCCAGAGGCCAGGAGCTAGAGGGGACACGGGGGGGGGGGGAGCGCACGGGGATGGGGGGGAGCCCTTTGAAGAGCCCCTGCCGCTGTCTACCAAGAAGAGAGTGGTCAGCTGTGTGTCCCTCTAGTATCTGTTAAGAGCTGACCGTGCTTCCTGGAGGCCACTGGTTGCTTTTCCCTTGGACTTGGAGAAGCACACACCCTTCCCCAGCACAGACCCCGGAATGCAGAAGCCTCTGCCATTCGTGGGTGTGAGTCCTGCCCCACTTCCAACCCCACAAGCTCAACCCTAAAGAGTTTGTCCCAACAGTGGGCAGCTGGTGACTGCCAAGGCCACTTAGGGTAAATAAGGATGGCTTATGAAGGCAACAAGGAACGTGGACTGTTCCATCATTGCTTAGCTTCAGGAAACAGATATCTTCAAGGGACTGAGCAAAAGTAAATTTTGTAACTGCCTGGGGTCACTGAGAGCTGAGGCCCACTCTGCACACTTTCTGGGTCTTGAGCTTTGGAGGCCCAAGGGTGCTCAGCCTGCAGGGGCTGAGGTGGCCATGGCCGGCAGCCTGATGGTGACATTGGCAATGACGATGGAAAGTGGAGGAAGGTGAAAGATACAACCTGAGCAGGGTGCAGCGAGGTTAATGGAAGAATCCAGAAAAGGTGTCTGCTCAGAACAGGGACTTGAACAGGTGACTGAATCTTTGAGTCTCAGTTTCCTCATCTGTTACGTGAAAAGAGTAATGTCTACCTTCCCTACTCCACAGAATCCTAGGAAGAGTTGCAACTTCTGAAGAATTGCAAACTTACATGTAAATGTAATTCATTACATCTAAACAAAAATAAAACATTCTGAAATAAGTGAAACTACAACATGGAGCTTACTGAGTTCTGGAACCAAGCGTGCAATATAAGCAAAGACCAGCAATAAAAACGGCTCCCTTTTCTGGAATAAATCTAAAACTCATTAATAGTCCATGCTTAATTTAGGGCATGCTTTGGAATTTTTACAACTTACAGAGATTTGCTTCTGAAAAGTTTTCACTGTGTTAATTAAATTATCCGTAGGCCATTTATTAGATCCAATAGCGGGTTTAAAGGACTGAGCTTATTGGGTGGTACAACGTATTAAAAATGTAATAAAGAGAGAAACTTTAGAATTTAATCATAAAGTTCTTTGTCTTATGGTAAAACTCTTCAGGGAGATCACATGCTCATCTTCTTACTGAACGGAAACTATAATATGTGTGGTGTGCCCGTGGTGTAATACAGGAGCTTGTGCGATCATCATCACTTCCTCCACTCAGGCAACGTGGAGGTAATTACTGCAGGATGTGAAGGGAACCGATTAGCACCATTGTTCTCAGTTCTGCTATAGGCCATCAGTTATACATGGTTTTGTATAAATCTTGGGAAGTACTACACATTTATCAGAAAGGTGCAGGTGTCTGATGCCAAAACGCAGGCCGAGGAGGCCACTGTTACAACCCGGGTTATTTCTGCAATTAATCAGTTCTACACTCATGACCCCCTGCAGACTCTTGCACGAATAGGCACTATTTGGTGCCACTTACAGGCCCATGTTCACCACAGCACCAGAAGCCAATCTAAGTAAAAAGTGATGTCTACTAGGGTCTATAGTTCACTGGCTGTTTACGGTCCAGTAATCTTGTAATCCTGGCACCTTGCCCTCCCCCCCACCAAGTAGCCTCCAAATTATACTCATAGTAGAACAAAAATGGCCCCAATTCTCCCTCCACCCTGTGTGCAAGCTCCTTGCAATGTTCCATGCAGTTCCTCCTATCATGAGGGGGAGTCTCTTCCCCACCTCTTGAAGCTGGGCCAATAAAATGCAGAAGTGATTCTGTGTCAATGCTGACCCCGGCCTCAAGAGGTCTGCATGCGTGGGTTCTGGACGTGACCATGAGAACAAGGCCAAGCTAGCCTGCTGGATGATGAGACAATATGAAAGCGACCACTCAACCCAGCCAAGGTGATTCCCAAACATGTGCCCATAAAGCATTATTTCATTTCGGCTGGGTAGCATCCAGCCAAGACCCTCAGAGATTCCTACCCAAATCACAGCTGACCACAGACACTTACAGGAGCTGGTCTAGGACCAGAAGAGCTGCTCAGCTGGTAACAATAAATGCTTCTTTTCTAAGCACTGAGTTTTAGCGTGGTTTGTAGTGCAGCAATACCTAACTGATGCGACAGCTATCCCCAAGCCTCTCTTCCCTCCGCTCCACCGACCCAGGCCACAGGCACACGCCAAGCCTCAGCTTCCATGCCTGGCACTCTGGTTCTTCACTAGGACTACAGACCTGCCCTCAGCCCTGATGCGCTTGTACAGGGCCTGAGGACATTGCCTAATTCTACTCTAGCTCCCAGAAATGCTTTTTCCCTTCTTCCATGCCCATACCCAGAAGAGCCCAGGATGGGTGGGCTCTAGTGGACCAGCTGTCCCTCTAACTCCCAGTTCTGCCCATCCTCTTTCTGCTTCTGGTCACTGCCCACACGCTGCCGCGCTCGTCCTTCTTCCCAAGGGTATCTGGAAGTCCTGGCACACGGATCCCGCCCTATGGATGAACCAGTAATTCAGAAGCACTGACCCAGCCAAGGAGGCGCAAATCGACTCCTAAAATTCGTGCAGACGGAGGAGCTCTCCAGGAGACACAGGGCCTGCTCACAGGTCCAGTGAATGAGTAAACGCTTCTTTAATCGGCCCTGCCTGAGCCTGAGCTTTACACCCACCTGAGAAGCGTCTTGTGGAAAAACTGCATCAAAGGCGAACATCTTTGGAGGAACCTGGCTGCCTCTCTTCTGGAAAGCATTGTGACCTGCACACGTCAGGGGGTCATACAAGGTGATCTGCTTCTTCCGCGGGTCCACCTTTAAGAAGGAACTGGATTCTGAGCTATCACGAGCCAGGGTGGAGCAAATGCGAAGCATGACTTTCACCTGTTAAGAAACAAAGGTGGGAAACAGCGTGGGGTGAGCTTGCTGGATACCTCACAGCCAGGCGCGTCTGTCTGTGCTGGTGATATAAACATACAGAGAAGCCCTGCATTTTCTCATGATAAATTACGGTGAAGCACAGGATGAATTAGCAATGTAATCCTCACCGGGTCATGGGAAAACTGATGTATTTATAATTACCAGGTAGAATATTTTGCTATGTCTATTACTTTAATACAGAGGTGGCACGTCATGTTCTTTGTCTTCCTATTAATATAAATCGAAAGTTAACTGAGCCCTGGTGGCCCAATTACACAGATGAAAAGGTAATCTGGACTGCTGAGCTATAGGGGCTGGCGGAGTTCCCTCGAAGCTCACAGATCAATAAACCGTGCACATGAAAGTTAGCTCCGTAATTTACTCCTTGGCTTGGCTCATCAGGACTCTGGGAGACAAAAATCCACAGTTATTAGTGTCATCATTAAAGGCCTATGAAATGGCCTGCTGTTAATGGCCAGCATTTGAAATGTGTTCCAAGGGGCAACAGTGATGAAAGATTGGTTTGCAACGTGTTATTTGGGATCCCAGTAAGTGAGTGTAAAGAAGTCGTCATTTCAGGAAATTAAAGTGCATCTCTGAAAGAAGGGGGAGGCAGTGCCCTTTAACCTGCCTTCTGAGTCACTGAGCACCAGCCCGGCCCCGCCCACCTCGTCCTGGCCCCGCCCCACTCAGCCGGGCTTGTGGAAATGGACAGTCTACATAGGGCCTAAGGTGAGAGGAAATCCAGCCACACTCCTGGGGAAACAGCCTTTGCTCTTACCAAATCTTTGTCAACTAGTTCAGTTCAGCTTACTAGATCTTACCTAGTTCAGTACAACTCAAGATGGGTACTTTTTTGAGCACCTACTGTGGGCCAGGGCTGGGGGATGCAAAGGCTGGTAACGTATAGAGTACCAGGGCAGACAGAGGCAGAGACAGATCACTTCAGTGATACAATGTGGCAAATTCAGGGTTATTTGTAAACTCCCGTTTCCTGCCAGCTGTATATAATCAGATGTAAGGTCTGATGAAACCCCCATCATTTTTTTTTTTTTTTTTTTTGAGACAGAGTCTCACTGTGTCACTCTCGGTAGAGTGCCCTAACATCACAGCTCACAGCAACCCCAAACTCTTGGGCGTAAGCGATTCCCTTGCCTCAGACTCCCAAGTAGCTGAGACTACAGGCACCCGCCAGAACGCCCAGCTATTTTTTGGTTGCAGTTGTCATTGTTGTTTAGCTGGCCAGGACTGGGTTCAAACCTGCCAGCCTCGGTATATGTGGCTGGCACTGTAACCACTGTGCTACCGGTGCTGAGCCGAGGTCGTACATTTTTAAATAAAGTATTCCAAACATACAGAAATACTCACAGATTAATATATAGAGGGTAGCAAAAAATGTACACCCAAGTCACGTTTGCCTTCTGCAATTACAATTGATGCTTGCCCTGACTTGTGTTCATTTTTGGTTCAGTATATATTGAGTATTACAATTTTAATGGGTTTTTTTTCCTTTCTTAAAATGTGTATACATTTTTTGGCACCCTTGATATGTTGCGTGTGATGGAGTGAGGCCATCTTCCTGCTCCGTCTGCTGAGGCAGGGGGCCTGATCTGCAGAAATAAGGTGAAATGTAAAGAATTCCGAGAGCACGGGGCTCCTCAGACATACCACACTGCGCCCCTGCTGAGCTCAGCCTTGTAACTTAAGAATGAGACTCAAGTGTGGATCTGGAGGCCCCATGTCATGAACGTGGGGTGACGCGGGCCTCCCAGAGTTTAGATCTTGGTTCTCCCCTGTGAGATCACAGAATGATACCTGTCATTTTCAGAGAGTTTATTGTGTGCCAAGACTGTGCTATCATCTACATCGCCTCGTTTAATCCTCCCAGGAATCCCATGTGGAGGCACACGTGTCCAGATTTTACCGATGAGAAACCAGATGTCATGTAACTTGGCTCAGATCACTGAACCTAGGGTGGTAAGGCTGGCCTCTGATCCCACCTCCAAAGCCCATACTTTCCCCATCATGCCTTGTTGTCTTCCACACATAAACTTCTCAGAGCCTCAGTTTCCTCACCTGTATATAGGGAATAACGACGCCTATCTTATGGGCTGTGGGAAGACTCAATGAAGGGACATGTGGCCTGCTGAGTGTGGGATTGAGCACACAGGGGCTGGAATCCTGTTTCTCTTCCCACCTCCCTGCTTTAATAACTTCCCTCTGGATCAGGATATCCTACTATTGTCCAATCACAGTGTGAATGATAAGCTTTAAGACTCCTTGCCCTGGACTCTCGGTACCACGAATCACAAACAGGTTACCACGGGGCATCACTATAGATACAGCTGGTTGTTAAGTGCTGGGCCTGACAAGGCTCTTGTTAGTAAAACATCGCCGACTCCCACAGCCTCTGCATATAAGACAGCCACCACTTTTATCTACATTCCATCTGGCAATTTTCCTGTTCATCGCGACTTTTAATAGCCTGGTTTCAGATCTGTGAATTTTCCCCCGTTACGTACCAGGTGTAGTAAAAGCGTGCATTCAAATCCCACCCTCTGGGAGGTGTCTGGGTCCCCGGGCTTCCTGCGAGGATCTCTCAGCCCAGGCTGTGAGCTCTGCAAGGCTGGGACGCTGCGGTGCCAGGCAGAACTGACGAAGCCGTGGCCCAGTGACTTTCCATTTCACAATTTTGCATGCAATTTCTGGGTAATGAGAGGTGCTGAATGTAAAATATAAGCTAACCCAGGCAAGGGTCTGCAAGGAGAAGCAAGAAGGAAGGGCTGAACGAGAGAGTCATTTGTCCACAGGGAATGTTCCTGCATCTTAATGAAGCTCCGGCCTGCGGTTCATTTTCTGCAGACAGGCTAAAGATCCCGGCTGCTGGTCTGGCCAAAGAGATACACAGTTCTTTAAAACCCCACTGAACTCTGAGCTGCGGGAAATGCCACACTCAATTCTTCTCTTTAAAATACATTTAAATAGAGACTTTTCTTCCTTAAAAGAAGGAAATTGGGTTTTTCTGCTTCACTTACTTGGTGTCATTGTTCCCTTAGTCCAGCATTTTACTTCCTGCTTAATCTGCTATAATTAAAGTGCTGGGGAGACACTACCTGTGCTGAAGAAAGTCTCTCAGCCTTCTTGCCAGGAGTTCTTGCCTCTGTCACCAACCCTGGAAACACCTCCTCTGCCCAGCCTGCCCCTGCTGCTCTACAGAGAGTCCGGGCCATTGTTAACATGCACAGCCTTCTCCCCAGCTCTCAGGGTCAAGGGCACAGTCACTATTTCACTCTCAAGAGTAGACCTGTGGGAAATGGGATCCAGGAAGTTAAAGGAATAGCCCAAGTGGGGGCAAGGAAGGCTGACACCCCGGTTCCATCAGCAGGAGGCCGGTGTTTCCTGGACCACAGTCCCCGCCGCTGCAGACCTCACTTCGCCTCATTTGTCAACTCACTCAGTGGATGGTGCAAGACAGCGGTTGCTTCGGGCAGCAGTTGCCTTTACGTCCTGCTCATTAATCATCTCAGCACCTTCTTCTGGGCGGCATTGTGGGACAGAGGGAGAAAGGAATCGTGAGACACTGAGAGAGGCAGAGCCTGGTTGATGAACTTTAGCAATGCGGGGGTGGCCTCAGACCACCAGGCTGCCTGCGAGGAGGCTAATGAGGGGTAGCTAGTCATCGCCCACTGGCCGCTACACACGATCACAGCAAGCACAGATTCCTGCTAATCCTCAGTCAGATTGTGGGGTTTAGGAGGGTGTTGGGCAACTCTGCCCATTGGAAGGCTCTCTCAGCAATCAAGAAAAGACTACGAATGGTGAGGAGGTACAGGGGGAAAGAGAGGACTCCCTCGTTCAGTCTCAGGTGTGAGCTTTGTTCCAATTCTTTCTGTGGATACCTACAACTCTCTCAGATGCAGAGAAACTACGGACTGTTCTCCGACCTGAGTCTCGGCCACAATAAATGTTTAATAAGTGTGTGAGGGTGACAGTGAACAGGTCCCCCCCCGCTACAAGGTTATAGGATACAAAGTTAAATTAACCACTAACACCTTTTGGTTCCTTTACATTTCTCTATCTTAACTCTCTTTACTTTGATTTCTGAGTTCACAGATTTTTAAAGAATCAGATGAGTAAAAACTGGCAAGGTACATGTGGATTCACCTCACCAAAAACATCACTTGGCATCACTTTGTCTCAGTAGGGTCAGAATTACCTCTAAGCCTTCCACATCTACTCTCAAGTTCCTAAAACTTGTCTGGAAATGGTTCTCCCAAAGTTTGGGTGATGACAACTCTCCCAGTGTGGAGATTGGTGGGGAAAGTAGAAAAAAAGTAAGATTGCCAGAGGGATTATAAATCCAAAGGGGACACATGGCACAGCCAAACCGTGGAGCCCACTAGCAGCTACCTCAGGTCAGGACCCTGCTTCCCTGCCAAGTGGCAGTGACAGTGACCCTGGGAGTCCTCAGGGTGAGGGTATGCCACAGAGATGCCAATAATCCTCTCAGCCTCAGGGAAGAGAGAGCCAACACGTGGGCCAAAGAGGAGAGCCCAGGGCAGCAGTGAACAGCAGCACCATGGGGTCCTTGGGACAGACCAGGAAGGCTTCCTACTTTCCACATGGTTTGGGATCAGCTGTCAAGGGAAAATGTGGAGGGATAACAGAAGGGCCCATTGAATGTCCCTTTCTACAGGTACAGGGTCTGTGGGCACCACAGTGAGGCAGGAGCTGAGATCTAACCCAGATGCAATACCACCCCTGGAAGGCCTACGGCATAGGATTTGGTTTCCTTCTCCCCCAAATGGGCCTGTTGTGCTGCCTGCCTTGAAGGGCAGTTGCAAAGAACCAAAGAGATAAGAACAGACTTTAGAGCAGCATCCAGATATAAAGTATCACTATCTCAAAAGACAAAGAAGTCAAAGGTCCATTTTCCTTAAATCAACTGGCTTCAAATAGATTTCCTACAACAAATGAATGACATCAGAAGTCTTTGCCCTAGGCATAATCTTCAAAATTAAAGCAAAAACTTCTTTAATGAGTGTATGCATACACAGAAACTAGAGAAAGAAAAAAATTATCCCCTCTCAATTAAAGAATGTATGGCCTGCTTACCCTTTTAGTAAAATTGAGTAATCTGTGCAAAATTTGATCTGAGCATCCAAATGATAAATGTGGTATTTCCCGTAGTTTATTGCTTTGTGTTCTGTCTTGAGCAGGCAATGTGATCAATGGACATGCTCACGCCGTCTGCTTTGCTATGTGGCTTATTTCAGGAAAATTCCCAGCCAGCCCAAGGAGGATGGCTGGAGAGACAGGGAACCTACAAGGTGTGCCCTTCCCAGGGTTGTCCTCCTGAACACTCCCTTTCCTGACCTACCAAAAACTTCAGCAGCTTTCCCTATCCTTCTGTGCTATCCCTTCTGACAAATGTATCAGAAAACATTTTGATGGAGTGTGAATTTCTAAAACACGCCTTACAAACAATTAAGGGTGTGGTTTTCCAGCCATTATTTAAAGAGGCCCTTTCTCTTTAAATATCAAAGTGTAAGATTATATCACTCACCCCCCACTGGCACAAACAACTCCATGAAGAGGATTTTCCTTTCTCCTTTTTATTTACCCCAAGTGCTTGCTTCACGGGATAGGAGGTTTCATAAAAGGAGAAAGTTTAAATACTTTTCTGGTAAAATTTCTATAGAGGATCTAAAGTGACTTTTTCTGAAGGAAGATCTTGATGATTTCATGTGACTAAAAGGTTCCAGAAGTTTTTTTAGGAGACCAAAGGAATCACATTCCAGACAGCAATGACCTTGGAAGTTTCAAGTAACTCCAACGCCAAGGAACATGGGGAACAACCAAGAAGATTTAATCCCTCAGTTTAGAGGGAGCTTTGAAATAGACCTTACGAAGTCACTATTCCACCCCATCACGGTTACAGGCACAGAACCACAGATCCACACCTGATGGGCTACAGAGAGATTCTAAGCACAGTTCAGTTGTTCATTACAGAACAAAAGTAAATTGGATTAAATTTCTTTGTATAAAAACACAATAATAATTCTATGTGACATATTTGAAGATCACAGGGCTACATTTACCTGGAGAAAGTCCAAAGCCACATGATCCCCGGCTGAGTCTGGGAAGCCAGACTAGGAGGCCAAAGTGAACTCAGCCTACCGGGGGGTCTGCTTAGGGGCAGGGACTGCTCTGTGTAGACAAGATCAATTAGTTATCAGCCACGACTACCATACTTCTTTACAAGTTTTACAAATCTTACCATTTACAAAGACATTCCTTATTTCCATTTGGTTTCCCTGTAACAACTTTGTTGAGAAAATATTATTACAGTTATGATTATTATCCTCCCTACTTTGACACGGAGGAGATTGATGTTTGGGGTATTTCAGTGACTTGTTCAGAGCCAATTGCCTGAGGAAGATGGAAAGGCCCTGGGTCCTGACAATTCTTCCCTCCAAGAGCATCTTGGGTGGCAGCCAGGGCCCAGCCACTTTTTGGGAGCTGGTGGGAGGGAGACTGGCTTCTCAGAGCTGCCGGCAGATGAGCATGTGTGGTGCCAGACAGCAAATAATGAGCAATGATGCCATCAAAGGGGGAAGATTTACATTATTAAACGCCAGGGTGGGAAAGGTGACAAGTGGTGGCACAATGAAGCTAAGTGTGAGGAAGCTCTGCAAGCCCAGGAGAGGGAGCCGGGTAATGAGATGTGTTCCATAAAGGAGAGCTCCGGGGGACGGGGAGGAGACTCCCTCAGCTCTTCATCAACTGGCATCTGTCACCAGGCAAGCCCAGCGAGGGACAGCAGCGCTGGAGGGAGGGAGCTGAAGCCAAGGAAGAAAGCCCTTCCCCAGGGGCAGCGCTAATGGATGGGCAGCCTCGCCACGCCAATTAGCAGACTTGGAACAGTGCTGGCTGGGCTGTGAGGACAGAGACAGACATGTGTCAGGGGCTGATCTGTCAAGAAGGATGGAACTTTGACAGTGGTATAGCTGGAAGAGGCCCATCCTCAGCTCACTGTATTAGAAAACTTATTTCAAATGGTATAAAGATCCCACCTAGGGCGGCATTCGCAGGTCTGAAGTGAAGTGGGGTGTGGGATTTTGAGGTATCCCTGAATGACCCACTCCAATGTCAATGACACTCCCTGTCAGAGCGTTCTAGGACATACATGGCATATAGACTTGAGCTTGGGGGTGCAGGCTGCTGCATTTGGGTTCTGGCTGTACCATTCAGTGCTGTGTGTTCATGGACAAGAGATTTACCATCCCCTGTGCCACAAATATAAACTGGTCATTATAATAGGACTGGCCCACCTGGGTTAAGTGATCATTAAAAGAGGAAATGCCTGTAACATCCCTTTCCACCATGCCTGCCCCCTAGCGAGTGCTCAGTGACTATTAGTCATTATTTCCTTATTACCTAATCTTGCTTTGTTTGAGGCTGCAGTGAGCTGTGTTTGGACCACTATACTCAATCCTTTGTCACCCAGGATTGAGCATAGTGGCCCAAACACAGCTCACTGCAGCCTCGAACTCCTGGATTCCAAGGATCCTCCTGTCTCTGCCTCCTAAGTAGCTGGGACTGCAGGCGCATGCCACCACACCTGGCTAACTTAAAAAAAAATCTTTTTGTTTTTTGAGAGATAGGGTCTTGCTATTTTGCCCCAATGGGTCTCAATCTCCTGGCTTCAAGTAATCCTCCTGCTGTGGCCTCCCAAAGTACTGGGATTACAGGTACGAGCCACAGTGCCTCGCCTCTTATTACTGTGACTGAGGCTACCAGGTCTACTGGAAAGAACATGAACTTTGACGTCAGACAGATCCCGGCCCTGGTCGCTGTGTGACCATATATACAGTATTTTAACAGTTTCCTCATCAATAAAGTGAAGCTATTAACCTCTCCCTTGAAGGCTTTACATGATTATAAAGCTGATAATCACACTAAGCCTTGGCACATAGTGGGCCCTCAATACATAATAATTGCTGTCATAATGAACCCACATCCAAGGCGTTGCAGTGACAGCCCATTCCTTGGGAATCTAAGAAATGTTCACTGCCTTCCTGAATCTCGACATAGGCGTTCAGGACACACAGCACTGGATGCTAAGTAATTTCATGCTCACAGAGCTGAGGCAGACCCATGTTTGGCTAAGGTTCCCCAAGTTTTATACACGCAGCTAGGCTTAGGCCTTCCAGCCTCCACCCGTCTCTCTTGCCTGATATTTGATAAATAATGAGTCAGTGACAATTGGGGATTTTTCTGAGTATTGGGTAGGAAAACTACCCTGTTTCCCCGAAAATAAGACCTACTTACAGGAAAGATAAGATGTCCCCTGAAAATAAGACCTAGCGTATCTTTGGGAGCACACCTTAAAATAATATTTTCAGGGAAACAGGGTATTATGGTTAGAATTGAGAAATACCCATTCAAAAGATAGAAAAGCATGGAAGGAACTTTTGAGAACGTGCCAGTGGGCACTCAATTAGAATTCTTTCCGATGTTCTCAGTTTGGATTTTGGCACTCACTGTAATAAGGGGCCCATTTACCACTAAAGCTCACACATGTGTTATAACCAAAGAGCTAAATAATAGATCTGTCATTAGAGAACACTCAAGAAATGCTGCATCTGTTGATACAGACTCGTCTGTCACCATAGAGATGCCGTTTGGCTTGGGAAAAAACCAGGACCGAGGGAGAGTTGTTTTTCTTCTCTGTAGCCCACTTTAATATAAATATGAAAACTCGGGCTTGCTAACATGACACCTGACTCGGCGTCTTCTGAACTTCATCTCCTGTACCTCATCAATGCCATGTTCACCCTAGTCCTGGGAATTTCACTATCCCACTGCTCTGGCCTTTAACCCAGCTAAGTAAAACCAGAACTCTAAAAATAGGTCATGCAACCCAGTTCGTTGTCTACCTACAAATACTATGTCCTGACTCCTCAGTCCACTGTGGACTGACCAAAGCACCACAGTGAGCAACCCAGTTATCTAAAACAAAAAGGCAAGAACCAGGTATGCCATATAGCTTTCTGGCACTCTTCCCTGAAGTCCATTTTCTCTATAGAACTGTATTTTGGGGACACTGTTTATGCTGGCTCCCAAGCTCCCAAGGTGCTCCAGGAGATGATCGTTTTGTTCCTAGTAGTCTCTCATGAAGATGTGGGGCTCACAGCATTAGCCTGCGTTCTCAGCGCTGCCCAGGGACAGACAGCAGGTGAGCCAGTACAGAACCCATTCAGTTTATCATCAAGGCCTCTCCAGCCTGAGCCTGCAGCCTGATGGTGGAAAATAAGGCGTCCTTTTCAGGAAAGACTGTCTAGGGAGGCTGGGTTCCTGGCAGGCTTGGGAGTCCCTCCCCAGCAAACCCACGGGTAGGCACCCTCCCGGAGTGAGCTATTTGTCCAGCCTGGAACACTGCAGCCTTATTCCAGGAAGGAAAAAATAAGAAACCCAGGGAATCCCCCTGGTAAGAAAAATCATCCAATTTTGGATTAAGATGTTAAAATCTGGAATGCCAGCCACATACAGCTGAGCTGGGGGGTTTGAATCCAGCCTCGGCTCACCAAACAACAATGATAGCTGCAACCAAGAAAATCTGGAATGGTCTTACCTAAAATCCAGGATGTTAGGTAGATTTACCTTTTCCTGAAGCCTGCCTGACATATACTCAACAGATCTGTACCCTGAACTCTGTATCCTCAAGACCTTCTCATACAAAAAGAGGGGAGAAGTAAGGAGGAGAAACAAAGAAAGGATGTTAGTATTTCAATCCAAAATCCCTGGACTCTTGGTAAGTCTCAGAGATTTCCATTCTCATTCAACCAACAAAAAGGAAAAGTAAGGAAGTTCTGTAACCAGCCACAATCACTGCAATTCTTTCTCCGTCACTTCCTCCAAGAGGCCCCCATGGGGAGGGCATCTGCTCACTTCCACTCTGCACACCTGGAGCACACTATGCCCAGCGCCCCACACCTGGGCTGTGAGGGAGAGGGTCAGGAGGGAGGCCCAGAGAAAGGAGAGACAGCTGGGTGTATGCATCAAACAAAAGAGAGACGTGGCATTTCCATGTAAGAGTTTCTTTATTGTCAAGTTTTAGGCTTAGAATGAGAGCAGCTTTAATTCTCAGCCTAGCTCCAAGGACCCCAAGCTTACTGCTGCCATCTTGTTGAAGGGACTGGAGAGGACCTGAGTGGAGGGGACAGCCAGAGAGAGGAGAAGGAAGGGTCAATAAGAAGAGGGGCCCAGGAGGCCCAGCAGGAGAGGGAAGGAGGAGACGTTCCTGCCCCCTCTGCTGGAGGCAAGCACCGGCCACCACCCCTCTAATTCCCTCCACCCCCTCCTCCTTGGCAGAGGAGCCCTTGCTGGCAGCAGGGGACAAGTTCAAAGCACAATGTTAAGTTCAAGTATGGAGGATTATTAGGAGGACGTGTTTTCCTAATTTTCCTCTTAAGATATGTGTGTGTAGGATCAGATGGGGGTTAGGGAGGGATGTACCAAGTAAATGTGATACTAGTGTATTAGATATTCGCCTAATAATAACTAGTGGGCTCTAGTGTACATTTGTTTTTTTCAAGAACAAATTAAGTTATATGCCCGTGTTCCAGCAACAATAAGCCTCTCTGCCTGAGATGCCAGGACCGAGGAGGCTGAGAGGGCAGTACTCCCTCTGTGACTGAGGGGCTTGGAAACCTCTACCAGGAAGCATCTGATCAATAAGGCAGACGCCTGCATTTCAGAATTTAAAAGCCTTCTTTGCACGCTGCATCTGAAGGAAATGTCAGAAGCATTTATCATGTGCTGGACGGATGGTGTGCAGCTGCGGCTTGCCAAACCACAGAAGCCAGTTTTGCCCAGGCCCTGCAGATACTCTCAATGGGCCCTGTAGGGATCTTTTGTCAAAGATCAGAAAAAGCAGACGTGGACCCCGCCACCAGCACTATACTGCAGAAGGTGTGCATGGTGGGGATCTGTTTCTGGGCTCCGGCTTACGTCTTTCTTGGCTGTCTTATTTTGCCTAGCAGGTGAACCCACAAACTGCCCTTTCCTATTTCCAAAGGACCCAGGCTGCTGTCCCCTAATTGGGGCAGTGTGCACAGTTCACCTTGTTTGGACTTAGAAACCAAAGTCTAAAACGAAATTGCCCAAGGGATATGAACCAGACAGAGCAATGGTCCGGCGGCTCTCTCAGCCCCCTGGCCGCCCCCTAAACTAGACTAGTGGATGAGCACCAGCTGAGAAACCCATTCCTTCCTCCATTAAGGATACGCTAAGTCTCTCCCAGTCTGGGAAGGGTACCATAAAGGCTCTGGGGTTACAAACAGCTTAAAAACCAGTTGCTGTCCACAAGGGGCTTATGGTTTATTAGGTGAGACCAAAAAAAGATTATAATAGAGAAGAACAAAAGAGTTCTGTGCTAGCTGAGAACCCAGAGGGGGAAGCATTTCTGCTTGGAGAGCAGGGCCAGAAGAGCCTTCATGAAGATGATGATGAAGAAACAGCCTTGGAGGAGGCGTCAATGTCAGCCAGGCACTCAAGGCAGGAAAGGGGCAGGGGCACCGGGCAGAGGGGCGGTGAGGGCCGCAATACGAGTGTGAGGCAGACGGGGGTCTTAGACCCTGCACGCGGCCCTGGGGCCCTGGAGCAAGGTACCTGGAGCCTCTGTGTCTCAGTACAAAGGGGATGGTAACAGTGAATCCTCTTCATGAAAACAAGCAGTAAATGAGCTAAAGCGGGTGAAGCTCCTGGCAAAGAGCCCGGCGCCTGGGGAGGCTCCACGAGCGAGTGGGGTTCCACCTTTTACTGAGATTGCAGTTTAGTGTGCACAGGGCAGAAGAAAGTAAGGCATTTGGCTTGACAGACAGGTGAACACCAAATTAGGGAGAGATTTCTTCTCCAAACAGAAACATTTGTATTAACCTGGATATTAGGGAGCTGCTGCGGGGGACACCCAGGAACATCACCGGGAGGTTCCCACAGCTCGGAGACAGAACACACCTGCAGGTGACATGATTTCCCCACCTGCAAAGCCACACGAACGATGCCACCGACTTCCTTCTGATTCGGGGTATTACAAAGTTAAAGACAAACAATGTCAGCGCAACTCACGCTTTTACAGCACAGCGTCTTTAAAGGTGCTGTCCACTGAGATGACTGCAGAAATCGCATGGGTGACGCCACCGTACAGAGGACCTACTCTGTGCCTGTGTCCTGGGTGCTGGCAGAAGCCCCGTGACTTGACGTGAAGGATAACGAATCAGTCAACCAACAAATGTTAAATGTAAATGAGCAACGCCTTCTTCCTGATCTAGGAAAGCTAAGTAAGGCTACCTATGTGAATTCACAAAAAGAACCCAAGCCGGATCTGCTCAGAACTCTCACGAGGAAGAAGCGTGCTTTACAGTCGTTACATAAATGCGCAGGATGCGGACTGCTGTTCTAACCACAGAACAGCACACACTGACCTTGGCTCAGGAGCTGCCTGACACAGAAGCATCCCTTTCCTTCCTGGTGGGAGGGAGCGGCAGCCCTGGCTCCTTCATCCGCTGGGGCGTGTGTTAGCTCACCCACGAGACATCGCTCCGTGCCTGATCCTTACTCCCAGTAAGCGAGCAACTTTCCAGCTCATAAAGGAAGCAGCACAGATTCTGCACTTTGTAAATTTTTATAAAGGCAATTGGCCACCCAATCTGGACTCCCTAGACACATTTTTGTTTAAGTAACTACAAGTTGGGGGGAAACTGGTTACACACTGGCACTCAAGCGACAGCCCAGCATCTTCTTACTAAGAGCAGCAGTTCTCAGACTTAAACTACACGGTGAAACGAGGATTGCTGGGCCCCCTCCCAACAGAGTTCCTGATTCAGTGGGTCTAGGGTGGGGCCTGAGAACTTGCATTTCGAACAACTTCCAGCTGGTATGAATTATGCTGGTCTAGGGACCACACTTGTAGAACCACAGCTCAGGAGGCACGTTGGCCTCATCTTCGTGGAATGTTTCCCTTGAGCTCCACTGCAAATCAGAAACACAACAGATGTGAATATTACATCCCGGGAAAATTACGATCTTATCAACCTTAAAGATCTGGGTAACCAAGGAAAGAACATTTCTGTGCTGTCAAAACTGAAGTGGTATCTGACTCTGCTCCATAGTTCTACCTGAGGAAATCTCTTGATCTCTAAAGGAAAATAAGGTAAATGTTAGCCTTAGGAAGGACGACTCAGTTAGGGATCAAGGTAGCACAACTCCTGGAGCTACACTTAACTGCTACAGCTGCCCCCCACATACACACACAGTTTATCATGACCATGAACCACAACAGAATCCAAACCAACTCTTCCCACAGGTTTTCTTTTTCTTTCCTCAAATAAATGATTCATTGAATTATTATTAAAATTACACTCATTAGGAAATAAACATTAAAGGTAACTAATAATCATTCCGAAACCCTTTTTCACCCCAGAAAACACTGTCCCGGCATGGAAACGCTGTGTGTGTGAGAGTGTGAATGTGTTAGGCCCTGCGTCGCTGAGTGCATCAAAATATGTTTGAGGATAAGGCTCCACTCTTTCACTCAACAATTTCTAGAATCAAGAACTACCTATGGTTGGGTAAGATAAGATTTATCTGATGTAGAAAATAGTTAATAAAATCAGAAGACTTGGGGTAACTTCACCAGGAAGGATTCTCTGCTTCTAGGTCACAGGCAATCTAGAACGATGTCTGAATTGGATGGAAGTATTCCAGAATATTCCAATCCCTAAAACCAGGGAACACTCACTGGGCAGGGGATCTGCAGAATTCTGCTTTGTTGGGTGGTGAACACTGGCAACCTTCCAGCCACATTTTGTAGTTTTGACACACTCAAAGTGAGGGTGGTGATATGACCCAGATCCTTCCTGAAGCCCACGCGGGTACCAGGAATCTTATTATGATATTATCCACTTATAACACAGTTCAGATGGCAAAGGGTCCTTGGGTAGCTTTGGAGACGGCTTTAGTCAACTCCCCTCAGAGTGAACTGATTTAATAAAATCTCATTCATGATAAGAAACATTCATCTATAAACGTGGAGTAAGCTGGGCTATAATGAATTTCCCCCAGAAGGTTGAGTTTAGGGTGAGGTGTCTGGTTGGGTACCTGATGGTGGCTGGAGGCTCATGCAGAGAGAGAGAGAGCATCTCTCTGCTGGTTGCTTGGCTAGGATTCAACTCTAGCTGCTACTTGTGGCCATCAGCCTCCAGGCAAAACTCTCATTTCCAGCCTCACGGGCCTGTGAGGGCCTTGGAAGACACACTGTGTCTTATTTATTCATACACCCCCAATTTCACCAACAGTGCCTTTCACACGAGTGGGGCTCAGTTTTACAGGACCAATAACAAGCTTTGAAACTGGGAGTTAAGAGAGTGAAGAGGGAAGAATTCCAAAATAGGCTCTTTCCTGGGAAATAAAAGGAAAGAGAAAGGAAAAAGAAGTTATCTCTATAAATCACGATGACAAATTAGAGGTAGGAAATGTTTTAGAAACAATCCTCCCAGATTCTTAATTCTTTCTTCTTATATTTTTAGGGGAATGGGTAGAAGGTGGTAGTTCGGCTGACTGGTGTGTGTGTATTTACCAAAGAGATGGAATGAGTGTACTCTAATAGCTGGCCCCTCTGTGAATAGAGTACATGGTGTGGTTCTCCTCTCAGCAGGCGGGAGAGGGAAGACACTGAGTGCAGTATCAGCTCTTGCATGTGGTTCAAGTTCAACACACACCTGTTGACAGTTGAACTCTGCCTTGCTCTGTGCCAACCCTTGCAGCTACTCTATAAGGTGGGCACATCCTTGTCACGTAAGAGATAGTTCACAGGAGCAAAAGGGCTTCCCTAAGGTCCCACAGGAAGTAGGTGGAGAAAAGAGATTCACACCCAGCTCTGGCTCTGCGTCCTGTGAATGTTTCCCTCTGCCACAATTGCCCGTCTAAGGTGACAAGGCAAAAGGGCTCACCCCCAACCTGTTGCATATAAATTGTACACAAAACAGACCTCACTCTGGTATATTTATGGTTGCTTTGGCAAGTTTTACGGAACTCTCTAAAGTCGTTTTTTCCTGTGCCACTGTGGCTTAACGTGCTGAAACATATTTCAGCACTTAAAAAAAAAAAATCACAGGCTCTAAGTATATTAAGAGACTTTTAAAACGTAGATTAATGGCCTGATAAGTTGTAAAACAACTCAAAGTTGTGCAAATTTGTATTCAGGGATTTTCTAAAACTGTAAGTTATTGACTTGATCGATTGTAACAAGTCCTTTGAAACTGTTCTGCTCCATTATTCAAATCTTTACTGTGCAGTTTACTGGCAGGCTGACGAACAGAAAGACCCCCTTGGTGGCACACGGTGAATTCACAGCTCGCAAGCCCTCTGCCAAGAGGATCTGCTAGTCAATCCACAGACACTCCAGACAGGATGAGGGGTGGTTCTGTGGTGACAGGAAGTTCAGCATCCTGCTGCTTGTATGTCTGACAGGCATGACACCCAAAGGCTCTGAGGGTCTTTGCTCAAGTCTCAATGTCACAGCAAGACCTGGTACTTTGGAAGTACTAAAGTGGCCAAGTTACCGCACATGGTTCACTTGGAGAGTAATTGCCACTTCATGTTTATTATATTAAACATTTCCACACAAGGCCCCTGAGACCCAAACAGTACAGTGAAACACACAAGTTCAACGGTTAGAGTTTAGGGTGAGGTGTTTGGTTGGTGAGCCAGGATAGCATCCATGCCCTCCTCCCCAGTTAATGTCTTTCCACCAGAAAGCAAGGTCTTACTGAGGCTGTCCGTGCTGTGTCCTCGTATGGGAATGGAAGAACCTCTGAGACTGAACAGATGCCATCTACTGTATACTGGTCAAGGCAAGAGGATAATGGCTCTAAGAAAATTGACCCTGTTCTGGGTGGCACCTGTGGCTCAAAGGAGTAGGGCACTGGCCCCATATGCCGGAGGTGGTGGGTTCAAACCCAGCCCCGGCCAAAAACTGGAAAAAACAAAAAAAAACAACAAAAAACCTGACTCTGTTCTTTAAAACACACACAAACTTCTCTCTCTTTCCATCCTTATAATATAGCTGGAAAATGTATTTGCAGCAAAACCCCAATACTATTCTGATCAAGGGCAAAGCCATTAATAGCTCTTGGTTGGAACATGTGGAGAAAGCCGGGGCTAGACAGGCTGGGGAGTACCCATCCCGGGGACACTGACTCCTGTGAGGCTCTTCGGCATCGACCACGTGTCAGAAGCAGCAGTTGTCTAAATATTACTCAACGGATCAAAAAGGATGATGTGCAAAGGTCCTGCAATTTGATTCCCCTCACACGTGCAAACTGCGCTTTGGTGACCCAGCTGGTGAGAAGGAAGCTCTCTCTGTGCCACTGTGTCCCACACAGCCAGGACGTGGCCCAGCCGGGAGTAAGATGCTGAGAGATGGTCCATCCAGAGGGCAATGGATACAGTGAACTCAGGCCAAAACCCTCGTCCTGGGTCTGTGTCACACTAATGGCAGAACACATTTTGTGCTGTCAGCAGCAAGAGAGAGGATTTAAAATTCCCTGCCCATTATGACTGTATTGGGAGAACAAGGAATGAGGGTCACACACAGGATGGGAAATGACAGGGGAGGCAGGGGGTGACAGAAGCTGAAGGGAAAGATGCCTTTTACTCCCAAGGAGTGAGGCGGCTACTGTGAGAGGCTAATCTGACCCATGCTGGGCACATTTTCCTCTGTGCCCTCCAGACTCACTCTCTGCACTTCCTACTGGCCTCAGTAGGACCTGGACAGCCCGGACCACACCAACAGGCCCCTGTCCTGGGGGAGGGAGGCCTCACCACTCCTCCCTGTCTGTAGGGTCAGAACACTGCTCCTCCCTTCAACCCCTCAGAGTAGGGGAACCAGCCCCAGGCTAGTAATATTACCCTTTTAGTTTTCTATTCCCCATCCACGTTTATACACATTCCCTTTGTCAAACCCTTCCCCAAATACACAGCTTGAGTGTGCCAAATTTCTCCTGTCAGATTCCAACCCACACACCTGCTTACTCGGATGCCTTTTTCTGTTTGTGGTTTGTAGGCGATGGCTGCTCCTGGGGGAGGAGAGTGGGGGCTTTAGCGCTCCTATCTAATTGTAAAGGGGAAGAACTTGTGTGGAGGAGGGAGAAGCTGGTGCATGTTACATATGGGGTGGGCATGTTGGGGTTTAGCCTGTTAGGAGATGGCATTGCTGTGTAGGAGTCAGAGTCCCTCCCAGCTGTGGTGGCACTCACGCTCCGAGCATTACTGTAATGCTGGTGGCTGACACAGTTATTACCCCTTCTGTACAGCTAAGAAACCCTGCAGAGGGGAGAGAGCCAGTGTATCTAAACCTCAGTGGCCTCAGGGGCAGACCCTGGAGGAAACCCAGCCTCCCTCCATCCCTCAATCACACAGTCCCCCCACCAAGTCACAGGGGAAAATCTTCAGAAACACAGGCTGGGATTAGTGGAAATTGAGGCTCCTTTTTAAAAACTTGATTTCCTACAGTGCGTCTTACAAGGGTACATGTGAAATTTACTAAATGTAGAATATAAATGTCTTAACACAATAACTAAGAAAATGCCAGGAAAGCTACGTTAACCAGTTTGATGAAAATATTTCAAATTATATATAAAAGCAGCGCATGGTACCCCATGAGGCGGGGCCTTGGTGTGTGCCACACCTCTGGGGGCAAGACATGATTGCAAGAGGGACTTTACCTAACAAATGCAATCAGTGTAACCTGGCTTATTGTACCCTCAATGAATCCCCGACAATAAAAAAAAATAATAATAAAAAATAAATTTAAAAAAAAAACTTGATATTTCCTAAGGGGGGGAAAAAATAGTGGGAAATCAACTATAGAGATGAACACTTCTTTTTCTTCCTGTAAAGTTTCCAGAATGTTCTTCCTTTATCTGGTGCAAAATGGAACACTGCGATCCACATGCCAAGGGCTGTGGAATACAGCTCCCAGAATTGATCTAATTTGTTTTTCCCCTTGAATGATAACCAGGTGGCTGGGAAGGAAATAACTCAGAAAGACAGAGCATACCCTGCTGTTCATTCAAATAAAAATAAATAATAAATAGGACAGGAAAAGTTAAGAAAGGGCTTCCCACCCCAGCCCCCCTTAAAGCAATGATTTATTAGGATAAAAATCACAGTTTCTAGTAGCATAACCAGAAACTATTTTCCCTCAGTTCATTAACTCTGTTTTTAGAGCCTGTTTTTCCTACCTGAAAGTAATTTCATGTAACAGTTTGGTTTCTATTTCCATACTGCTGGCATCTATGGGACGAAAGACTTAGAGAGTTGAATGAAATTATGGCTTTGCATGTGGACACAGCCACTAAATAAAATCCTGTGACTAGAGGAGAGAAACACCTCAGCCCAGCCTAGGAAAGCTCATAAAAGAGTATTGGGACAGTCTCCATCCAGAGCCCCAGTGGCAGATTTTCTTCTTCTTTTTTTTTTTTTGAGACAGAATCTCACCATGTTGCCCTTGGTAGAGTGCCACAGCATCACAGGTCACAGCAACTTCAAATTCTTGGGCTTAAGCGATTCTCTTGCCTCAGTCTCCCAAGTAGCTGGGACTACAGGTGCCCACTACAATGCCTGGCTATTTTGTTGTTGTTGTTGCAGTTGTCATTGTTGTTTAGCAGGCCCGGGCTGGGTTCAAACCCACCAGCCCCGGTGTACATGGCCGGTGCCCTAACCACTGAGCTATAGGTGCTGAGTCGGATTTTCTTACCTTTACACAAGGGAAATATGGGTTTATACCTAGACTTGGAATCAGGCCCAGGAGGAAAACTTCTCATCTCTCAGCTATGAATCCCTTGGAAATGACATTTGCCCTTGTTCATCAGACAGTGGCAAGACTCTGCAGGGGTCCTCAAACTACGGCCCGTGGGCCACATGAAGCGGTGTGATTGTATTTGTTCCTGTTTTGTTTTTTTACTTCAAAATAAGATATGCGCAGTGTGCATAGGAATTTGTTCATAGTTTTTTTTTTTTTTTTTAAACTATAGTCCAGCCCTCCAACGGTCTGAGGGACAGTGAACTGGCCCCCTGTTTAAAAAGTTTGAGGACCCCTGCGCTAGGGTTCATTCATTACCTGCCACCCTCCTTGTGATGAGCGCCATTTGTGTGCTCTAAAACTGTGGCCAGAAAAGTGAGCAGACATAAAGGACAAAACGGAATGGAGCCCTGAACAAACTGGATGTTGGTTACAGTTCAAGAAAAACTGCCAAAGAACCTATGTGAATCGGATGATGCGCAAAGTCAGGCTGATGTCCCCCTGGCCGAGGAGGAGCTGTGATCACTGCATGAGGCTCCTGGAGGATTTGCATGGGACTGGTTCCAGGCCCTGGGGGTGCGGATGGCCAGCACGCATGCAGAAACATTACTCCGTCTCTGACATTCTCTCGCCTAAATCCATTCACTCTGGATGCACGCCCTGTGAATTTCTAGAACATAGTGTCTAGTGGAAGAGCCCCCAGAGATGATGGGTCCCTGAGTCACTGGGCCAGGTTCAGTTACCAGATAGGGACACTGGGTAGAGGGGACACACGGCCCGGAGCTCTACAAAGCTCATTCTTGATCACGACTCCTTCTCCTCCAAGCCCTCTATCTTCCCAGAGAGCCATGCAGAGCTCCTGACTTCCTTTGAGCTCCCTATGGGTTCATAGCCTGGGAAGGATCGATCTGGGAGTCAGGACACCCAGTCTTCCTCCAGATACTGTCATCACTTAGCTGGGTGACTGCTACATCTAAGCCGGTAGTTTTTGTTTGTCCCAATCTGGGGCAGGAAGATGCCACCGGCACCTAAAGAGTAGAAGCCAGAGACAGTGCTGAACGCCCTCCGGGGCACCAGACACCCATGACATAGTGTCACCGGGGCCCAGGTCACCAGTGTCACTGTTGAGAAATCCCACCCCAGGTTTCTGCCCCCTCTGTAGACTGAGTGCTTTGGATTAGGTCATTTAAAAAGCATTTTCTTTCTTTCTTTCTTTTTTTTTTTTTGTAGAGACAGAGTCTCACTGTACCGCCCTCAGGTAGAGTGCCGTGGTGTCACACGGCTCACAGCAACCTCCAACTCTTGGGCTTACACGATTCTCTTGCCTCAGCCTCCCGAGCAGCTGGGACTATAGGCGCCTGCCACAATGCCCGGCTATTTTTTTTGTTGCAGTTTGGCCAGGGCTGGGTTTGAACCCGCCACCCTCGGCATATGGGGCCGGCGCCCTACTCACTGAGCCACAGGTGCCACCCTTAAAAAGCATTTTCAAAGACAACGTTCTGAAGCATTTGGGGGAAGGTATAATCTAACATTACATTTAGATTTGAATCCTGTCATAAATGATGCTGAGAAAACAAAAACGAAGGGGACGCGTCCTGTGGCTCAGGCAGGCCCTTGTGCTATCGAAATGCGAGAAACTGCACTTCATCAACAAGGTATCTAACAAGCCATTCATTTAGAGAGGAGGGAAAAAAATCCCCAGTTCTAAATCCCAGACTTCCACTTAGCAGAGTCCGGTGGGGAGTCAGACGCACAAACTACTCTTTGTCTCAACAAGGTGCCACACAGAAAAAGAACAGAGGTGATTCATGTGGAAATGGGTTTTAGGACCAGCTGCAATAAAGTAAGCCCCTTTCCAAGCCCTGCAGAAATGCTATATAATCAACACAGCGAGGCAGGAAAGGCCTGGGGAGCACCAGGGATACCTATCTGCTGGCCAGACACGTGGACAGCAGGGTCAGAGATGTGCTGCCCAGGACATGCAACTATCAGCAGGTTCTTCTCCCCCTGGGCTGTCACACTCACAAAGGCTGACGTCACAGGTGTCCCTGGAGGGGTCCCAGGATTGGCATCCGTCCCTAAAAATGTCACTGAATCTCCACAAAGACAACTGTCAGCAAAGGTGATTACTGGGAGTCCCAGGGAACTAAGAAAAAAAGGTAAATTTTATGAAAGGGAAAAAAAACCCAACCAACCCTGTAACAATGCTGTTCAGAAAAGCTGTGCCCTGGTAACTCCAGAACCTGTATTCAAGGAAGGTCTAGATGACTTAGAAATGCCTCTTTGGCCTCAGTCTGTGTTAATAAGCCACTGGAGCGTAATATGTATTTTTAGACATAGGATCTCACTCGGTCACCCCAGCTGGAGCACAGTAGCTTATTGGAGGCTCGAACTCTTGGGCTCAAGCAATCCTCCTGTCTTAGCCTCCTGAGTAGCTGGGGCCATCGGCCTGTGCTGCCACATCCAGCTAATTTATTTTTTGTAGAGATGAGGTCTCACTATGTTGCCCCACTAGTCTCCAACTCTTGGCCTCAAGTGCTGAGATTATAGACTAAGGGGGCCCACAGGAGCTAGCTGGACTTTACACGTCAGGGTGCAAAGAGATAGACCCTATACAATGGTGTTGATCTTGACTCTGCAAGCTGTGTACAGTTTGCAACGCAGGGATACTCGGGCAAGGGTGTCATCTCTGGCCCAGACCCCTACACGAAAGGCCCCAGACAAGCATGAGGAAGCGGCCAAGAAAGTGCCAGAAAGGGGAGGAGGCCTATGTAAGTGTTCAGGCCACAGATTCTACTGACACTCCATCATTTTCACTATATAACAAAAGTCATTCAGGAATGAAGAATGTCTCTCTCTCTCTCTCTCTCTCTCACACACACACACACACACACACAAAAAAAACAAAACTAGTAGAAAAGATAACCTCTGTCAAGGTCTGGTTTCCTCCTAGGAACACTTACTAAATGTTTGCCTTGGCAGTGCTAATAATGCTATGGATTTTAAAGCTTCATTTCCCCAACATCCTGCCCCACACAACAAAGCCCCTATAATTTGGACAAGGCCATTCTCCAAGGGGAAAGTTAGAGAATGCAGATATTAGGACAGTCACCAACTCCAGCAACCTGACCTACCCGGGAGTTGCAAAGTAGAAAAAGAATCTAAAATCATGTGAGTGATCAAAATCTACTTTCCGCCAAGCCATGAATAGCGGATGGGTTTTGTTTTTTAACCTTTTTCTTTGAAATAGATAGAAAAAAAGACAATCTGCCCCAAACCTCACAATTCCTATTTTTATCGTTCTTTGAAAGGGAGGGCAGCAATGTACAGGGATGAGGGAGAATTGTGTTTGGGACAACAGGGAAGGCTTCCTGCTTCCTGGTCCGGGATGCTGGCAGGAGGCTGCCACCCACCTGGCCTCTGCAACCACTGAGGCTACAGCAAGAGCAGTTAATGGCCCTGTCACCAACAAGAGCAGCCAAAGTGCACAGCCTGAATTCCAGAATCTTCCAGGGGACATACCAGTCCTGATATATGTTAAGGTAGCAGCCAGCCTGAGAGGGGGCAGCTGCCTGGCCACACCCTGCTGTCCTCCTGGCGTGGGCTCCTTCTCTGGCGGCTCCTTGTTTACGTACTTATCACAATTAAATGGTCTCTAAGAATCACGGAGGTCTGATCTGAAACAGGCCAAGCCTAAGCATGTCAATCTGCATTCTCCGAACTGACAGTGGTCCCCTCTTATCCGTTCTGAGCTTTGAGCTACTTAAACCTCAGAAAGGATAAGTCAAGGACAGTCTAAAAATATTAAATGGAGGGTGGAGGGAAGGTGATTGGTGGGATCACACCTACGGTGCATCTTACAAGGGTACATGTGAAATTCACTAGGTGTAGAATATAATGTCTTAACAGAATAACTAAGAAAATGCCATAAAGGCTACGTTAACCAGTGTGATTAAAATATTCCAAATTGTATATAAAACCAGCACATTGTACCCCATGACTGCCTTAATATACACAGCTATGATTTAATAATACTAAATTATTAAAAAATAAATATTAAATGAAAAACTCCAGAAATAAACAATTCCTAAGCTGTTTTTTTTTTTTTAATTAAATCATAGCTGTGTACATTAGTGCAATCAAGGGGTACAATGTGCTGGTTTTATATACAATCTGAAATATGCTCATCAAACTGTTCAACGTAGCCTTCGTGGCATTTTCTTAGTTACTGTATGTAGACATTTGTATTCCGCATTTAGTAAGTTTCGCCTGTACCCATTCTAAGATACACCGTAGGTGTGGCCCCACCCATTACCCTCCCTCCACGCTAACCTCCCTCCTCCTCCCCCCGCCCCTTCCTTGGCCCTTTCCCCATATTCTTGTGCTATAGTTGGGTTATAGCCTTCATATGAAAGCTATAAATTACCTTCATAGTAGGGCTGAGTACTTTGGATACTTTTTCTTCCATTCTTGAGATACTTTGCTAAGAAGAATATGTTCCAGCTCTATCCATGTAATCATAAAAGAGGTAAAGTCGCCATCTTTCTTTAAGGCTGCATAATACTCCATGGTGTACATAAACCAGAATTTACTAATCCATTTGTGGATGGATGGGTACTTGGGCTTTTTCCATGACTTAGCAATTATGAATTGGGCTGCAATAAACATTCTGGTACAGATGTCTTTGTTATATTGTGATTTTTGGTCTTCTAGGTATATACAATTCCTAAGTTTTAAACTGCACATTGTTCTGAATAGTGTGATGAAAGCTTGTGCCACCTCACTCCGCCCAGCCTGGGACAGGAGTTCTCCCTCTCCCCAGCAAATCTCTGTTACTGCTGCTGCTCCCCATTAGTTACCTAGATATTGTCTTCCTTATCAGATTTAAAAAAAAAAAAAAAAAAAAAGCATATACAAGATTCAGTACTTTCTGAAGTTTCAAGCATCTACTAAGAGTCTTGAAACATCATCCCCCAAGGATAAAGCAGGACTACTGAATAGAAGAAATTATTCTGGTTTTTATCTTGGACAATTTTTTGTAAGCAAGAGCAAACTTCTGCTTGGGGAGGGGTCAGTGAGGTATCTAAGAGGTTAAAAAGAAAAAAATAAGCCCTAGGATGACACAGAAAGGACTGATTTCAGGAAAAACCAATCTTCATTAATTTAAAAAGCATTGGGACCTAGATAAACTTTAGAGCTTTAATGTGAAACATAAGTATTTTAATTCAGATAAAATTTGCATCTGTGAGTCCCAGGTGTAATCCTCTCAGGGACAGTGGCTGAGCATAGCTCTTTGTTTCTTATCTGTGTTCTCAGGATTTGTCTTTTGCATCTGCTTTTTATTCTGTGTGTGTTTCAGCTGAGTTAGAAAAGGTTGCATTCTTCCTCAAATTCTGGACAAAAATGTCAAGAACCTCATCTCTGTATTTTGATAAAGAATTTTACACTACAGAATCAAAGTATTCGGACAGGCAGCAGGAAGAGGTGAGGATGTGTCTCTCTACTTCGGTCTTGGACTGGTGCCCTTTCCAGCACAGGACGTCTGACCATTTCCCCACAGCAAACATACCCGAAGCCACAAAAGGCCTTGACCCGTCGATTCACTTATGGCCGATGGGCATTTCATAGGGTCATACCCACATACAGTCAACAGATGCAGGTCACGTATCTTGAAATGAACTTAAACATTAGAATGGGATGGATGTGAGAAGCAAGGAATAGTATTGTCAGGATGATTCCTTCCAGGAGATTGGATATTTTTTTTTTTAATTTAATTTAATTTTATTTTTACTTATTTATTTTTGAGACAGAGCCTCAAGCCGTTGCCCTGGATAGAGTGCCCTGGCATCACAGCTCACAGCAACCTCCAACTCCTGGGCTCAAGCGATTCTTCTGCCTCTGCCTCCCAAGTAGCTGGGACCACAAGCACTCACCACAACGCCCGGCTATTTTTTGGTTGCAGCCGTCATTGTTGTTTGGCGGGCCTGGGCTGGATTCAAACCAACCAGCTCAGGTGTATGTGGCTGGCGCCTTAGCCGCTTGAGCCACAGGCGCTGAGCCTTTAATTTTATTTTTTATTTTTTGATATAAAAATTCACGTAACATAAAATTTCCCACTTTAATAAGTACCAATCAGTGGATCTTTCTGCTTTTAAACAACCCTATATACACTATTGTACAACCATCAGTGCTACCTGATTCTAGAATGTTTTCATCCTCCCCAAAGAGACCCTATACTTGTTAGGAGTGACTCCCAATTCCCTCTTCCCCACCCCTTGGAAAGCACTAATCCACTTAGCGTCTCTATAGGTGGGCCTGAGATGATGTTTAGAGGAACCTCGAACAGCTACCACAGCAACATTCCCCTCTGCCCTGGGAACAGTGATGGGGAGGTTGAGAGGTAGATTGTTGCTGGGAGAGCTGTGACGTGGGTGATGGCCACGGTGTCAGGAGTCTATGACGGAAAACAGTTGGGGAAAGACATAAGCGTGCTGTGCTCCGTGGCCTTTTCAGAGGCCACACCCTCAACCCTGCCATGCCCGGCCCAGCAGCACCTCTGTTCACACGGAGGTTGGGAGTTAAGGATGAACTGCCCATGACCTCAGCAATCTCAGTGTCCAAAATACAAAAGCATCTTCTACCTCTACTTATCTCCAAAAGGAATTCCCACCATGACCAGGCTTTCATGATATGAAACATTCCAGGCCACATGACAAAAGGTAAATAAATCCTTTGCAAGGACGAACCACTCCTATAGCTACAGAGTCAGAGTCAGCCCTGTCTCCACTGGGGCAGGGCTACAAGCCTGAGGTCTTGCAGCCTTTGCAAAATGAGACAATGAGATCCGGGCTTTGTGAGCAATGGTCACACCTGTCATGCTTAGCAGACAAAAGCTATTCCCTGAGGATCTTGTCCTTACAGAATTTTCCACTGTGTACGCTAGCAGCATGCTCCTCTTGTCTCAATCAAGGCAGCATAAAGAGGGCAGCCAGCTACGTGTGTCTGTCATTTACACGATTACCCCCTTTGACAGTAGATATCTCTTTGAAAGGCTGGCTCTTAAAAGCACCTGATTTCTCACCAGGAAATAATTTTCCTGCATCTATCAAGGGCAGAGAAGGATGCATGTCCTTACAGGGCGTGAACTAGAGGCTCACAAAGGAATCTCTGTAAATATACTGACAATACCCTGGCAACCTATCACCCAGCCCAGACCAAGTCTTTGAGAAATAAGAATCCACAATATAGAATCTGCTGTAGACACAGAGAGGTTGCCAGGATGACTTCTTTTCCTGGGCTACGACTTAGTTTTCCAAAACCAAGAGAAAGCCTTAATTGATTCTGTTACTCAAATAATGTGTTTAGAGAACCAAACAAAGGGAAAGTGGGAGCAAATGGATAAGCATCTCTCAAGAAAAGCTCATCAGGAAGAATTACAAAACAGTCTATACCCCGCTCAAGGCCAACCACCTTCTCATCAACAAAGGAAGAGTAGGGACAGGATGACAAAGAGGCCGGCTCTGTCTGTCTGGAAATCTGACTTCTCTGCTTCTTGATCTGGGGATCCAATAAATGTTCACAACTAGATAGATCTCTTCTCTGTTGACACTATTTATTTGGAAGTAGCATGGTCTTATGGTACATGTTTAGAAGTAGCATGGTCTTATGGTGTTGGGCACATCACTCATATCTGCCACCTTGGGTACTGATAGCAAAGCAACCCAGCTCCCATAGGACCAGGGGTATGTATTGGGCTTTCCATGCACTGAGTACTGACCGGATGTCTCCCCGAGTAACTCCATTTATGAACAAATACGGGTCTTGAAGAGTTTTACAACCCAATGGGACAAGAGGGCATAATAGAAGATAGGATATGATGCGGTTTTGTTATTTCATACAATGAAATAATGGATTATAAAAGAGGCATTATTATCATTCTCATATTTCAACTTATTATGATAGGTTTTTAAATTTTAGAGGGATCTGGGGACCTTTGCAAGGCCACGTGAACATGGAATTACAAACAAGAACACGTGGCCCCAGTATGCAGTTTGCAACTAGACCAGTGAATTCTCTGGTTTAGGATTCTAGGAAACAAAACAGCACAAAACAAAACCCACAGCAATTTCAGGGTGAGTTTTAACTGACTTTGGTGACCTGACGTTTAATGGGTATGCAACATACAAGGACTCGTGGACCCATAAAATTATCTACCACCAACAGGTCCACACTCCAAAAATGAACACCAACAGCTGGTGTTAGAGTTGAGGTGCAGGGGATATGAGCGTGCTCATAAATGAAACAGATGTGGATTCATATTCCCATATTCTAGGGCACTCGGGGAAGGCACCAAGGAGAGAAGACAGGGAAGGTCATGTATAAATCCAAAGTAATAGTCCAGGCATGAGGTGATGAAAGCTGGATGTGGAGAGAAAAAGATGGCTGAGAGTAACATCACAAAGAAAAAATTAATAGAATTTGGTAAAGGATTGAATGTGAGATGCACGGAAAAAACACAAAAGGAATGTTAAAGTTTCACACCTGGGTGGCACCACCCCTTGACATCCCTGAATTTGAGTTATCTTCTCTGTAAAGTGGAAATTAAAAACATTTCTATGTAACACATAGATCTTCAAGGCAAAGATAAATGATCATTTAAAAAGGGCTCAGAAAAAAAGACCCCAAAAAGTTAGATCAGATCATCAAAGTTGACAAATCAAGAATCCTCTAGCAGAAGTCTTCAGTTTTTTTATCTTTAAGGTGAACTTTTCCTTAAGGCCCAGTGGGACGCTTTGGAAGGACAGTCAGTAACAACAGGGTAAACTACACAAAGAGAAAGGAAGAAAATGTACGTGGTTACTTGTCTAATCCTCAGGCTCCAAAATCCAAACAATTTCCAGCACTGGGGCTCTATATCCTCTCCCAGTAGCCTATCACAACATTTATTCATTGACAAGAAGAAATATTCTTTTTCATGTCCAACCAAATTCCAAAACTCTTGCTGTGTCTTAAACCTGTTTCTCATCTGAGTCCAGTGAATGTGCAGCACAACCAATCATCTTCATCATCCTAAACCAGGCTGTAGCTGTCATCGCCTCTTGCTCAGAGTAGGGAAGTCACAGAATTTGGTCACTAGATTGAAAATCGTGTACTGTTTTCATCGTATATCTGTTCTGACTCAGCTCAATTCAAAAGCATGGTTTAGATGAAGGCTTGAAGACTCTCAAAGACGATTAAATTCTTGGGATTATTTTACTATTCCTTGACTCTTGCTACGAAGAGTCAGAACATAAAAGACGCAAAATAAACTAATTCTCTCCATGACTTCAGTTTCTTTTAAGCAACCCGTCATGAGATGCCCCCATGAGATCTTGCGATTCCAAGGGCCAAGCTGTGATGTTGCAAATTAGCGCCAATAAACTCTCCCTCTAGACATCCCCCGATCTTTTTTACACCTTTGCATACGGAAAGAAAAAAAAAAAGGAAGCTTTGAACTAGTGATGTTTCACATGCCTTTCAAGATTTTGAGAACTTTGTTTCCCTTTGAATTCGAAACCCAAAATCTTAATTTACATTAAAATTTTTAAACAAGGGGCGATGATGAAGATGAGAAGGAGGATGGTATATTTCCCCCACAACCTTGTCTTACTTGTACTGTTTAAAACAAGAGTTTTGTCCCGAGATCCAGCTACTGAACACTCCAAAATTTTGCAGCTAATGAGAGCCACTGAGAAATAAGTCAGTTTTTTGGAGTTTTTCATGGATGGACACTGAATTATTGGTTTGGCTTGGGGTATGGGAAATCCCTTCCAACCAAGACCTCCCCCCCGACCCCATGAGGCTGTATGGACATCCCATATGCCTTTGGTGGCCACAGTAAAATGTCACCATTTGGTGAAACTACTCAGCAGCTCCTGGGGACGGGAGAGGAGAAGGTGCTCATAGGAGGAAAGGTGGTGAAGACAAGTTTCCCACTGTTCGGGAAGGTGAGGCTCTGAAAGAGGCACAGCCTCTTTCAACATTAGACACCAAAAAGATGTCCAAATGAGAAACTTCACAAATCAGACAAGGTCACTTCTGTGTAAACTCCTCGTGTAAGGACAGCTCTTCCATGATGAAATAAATCAGGAGCAGGAGAGCGCTGCCACCCCACAGTCCAGCCAGCAGGGTCTGGAATATCTCCCAGGAAATATTAATGGCTGGCCTTTACGGGTCTGCTTGTTTCTACAGTCTGGCCTGCAGAGACAATAAAAGCTGACAGGGTCCTATGACAGGAGCCACCTGATTAATCACCAGTTGCTACTTCTGACCCTTAGCATTGGCAGGGAGTGGACAGGGCTGTCTGCTCTGGGAAGCCAGGATATGTGGACGAGCAAGCTGCAGCTGCCGGGGGGCCCTGCACTCGAGAAGGAAGGTTTAGAAATGACCCTGTTGCACTTGAAAGCTTTTGCTTTGGAGAAACAGAAGTAATGATAGCCTTATTTTCTTTTTTTCTTCTTTTCTAAAAATTTCAGAACGTTAAGGGGAACAAACGTTTACATACTTTGCTTTTGTACAGACTGAGTCAAAATTATACGCCTAAGTATGCCCTTTACGCAGAGAACGTGCACCGTACCTCCACCCAGCTTGATTTTTCACAGAGAGTTACTTCCATATGTCTACTTGAGCAATGATCTATTAGATCCAATTTGGCACTGAATGCTCTTGTTTCTGTTTCTTGTGAAGTTTCACACAGATGAATAGTTCCCAGTCCCCTCCAGGTTGTCCAAAAGGATACTAGAAACTTAGCTCAAGCAGCTGTATTTATTTGGTATTCATTCATCCATCCTTCATTCATATTTTACCATATTCCTTCATTCATATTTTACCATATTCCAAAAACAATTTTTTATACAGTGAACACAATTTTTATTTAGTGAGCCATTAACTTGCAGGATCCCGAAGGAATGCAAAATCAGGCAGGAGCCTGTGGCTCCTTGGGGTAGCAAGTAGCCCCTGGCAGTAAGGCAAAGGGCTGGTAAAGTATAAAATGCAAAGAAAAGAGGCACCACAACTAAAAATGGACTCACTTAGCATCTCCGCTGGGGCTGGCCAGTGTGAAAGGGCTCACTGACCTCCAGTGGAGAATGTAAAAATAATACAGCATGAACTAACCATGAACATCTTCAAGGTAAGTCCACAGAGGCCAATGAAGTTCTTCCCTTTGTCCTGAGCACTACGTCCATGTATTTCGGAAGTTGAATAATGTTTGACAGCGCTGATGTCACACCCTTAATCTCCGAGCTGAAGAACGCGGGTATGAAGGAGATTGCAGATAGACTGGCGAGGCTACATTAGAGCCTGAGAGTCCAGTGAGCTCCAAGGGTCCCCCCAGTAGCTACAGCATCTTTCACAGTGATATCTGAATTACTATAAAATTTCAACACAGCAAACTCAAAAAAACTGTAAGAATTCAAAAATTTTTTTCATAACGTTATTCCCCAAAAGGAAGCTGCCTCCTGGAGTCTGGGGCATTTGCTATGATGGGAAGGTACAAATATCACCTTGTGTTCAGGTTTCAATGAAAAGGCCTTTGTGGATGCTTCATCTCGCAGGTGTCCTCAAACTACAGCCCGCGGGCCACATGAGGCGGTGTGATTGTATTTGTTCCCGTTTTGTTTTACTTCAAAATAAGATATGTGCAGTGTGCATAGAAATTTGTTCCTTGTTTTTTTTAAACTATAGTCCGGTCCTCCAGTGGTCTGAGGACAGTGAACTGGCCGCCTGTTTAAAAAGTTTGAGGACCTCCGATAAAGGTTCAGTTAAGAGAGCTCTTTCCTTCTCTTTCTGAGTTTCAAAAGTGCACAGAATTTAACCCAAATCTTTCAAACAGGTGATGTTGTTCTCTCACCCCCAGTCAGCAACATTTAAAGGGGAGAGGAAGCAACTGTGGCCTCATTCTGGGATAGGAAAAGCAAAGAGGACCGTGCCAGAGTTCCTGTGCTGGTGAAGGTCTCAGGCAGTAGAAGAGACCCCCAAACCCAGACAGATGCTGGCAGAGACAGGAACAAGGTGAGGAGCACTCTGCCCAGGGAGAATTTGCTCCCAGGGAGGAGTGGAGCTATGGGGCATAGAATGGGAGGCAAGGAGCTTGCTCTAAGCAGAGGGGCAGGTGTAAAGACAGAGACCCTGGAAGGTCTGGAGTGTTTAGGAGACACTGAGGCTTGCAGACGGCTGCACGACAGGGGAGGCGGCATGCTGGTGTAGGCTTGGATGTTGGGAGTTTAACTGCTATTTGGATTGAATTGTGCAGAGCCTAGCATGACCTGCTTAGCTGTCTAAATGGAATCTGGTGGTTGACTAAAATGATCACATTTGATTTTTAGGAATATACGTATAAATCTACTTGTTCAGAGGACATCCTGAAAAGGAAGCTGAAATAGAAGTATCTGCTGATGGAGGAGAAAACAGGAGCCTGCGGTGGAATCCCCATGAAAGACCCTGAGGGCCTGACCCGAAGACAGGGGCAAGGTCAGGTTCAACAGTGGACCCAGGGAGAGCCAGGGACTGGCACTGAGCACAAAGCATTTGAATTTCGCTAGTTTCCACCTTCAATGGACTCAACTGAGAATCACTTAACTGATGGCCTCACGTTCATTCCCTGAACAAACCTGTCCGAAGTGCCGGGCTCTGCGCTGGCTGCGGGTGGAAGGTGGTAGCAGGCAAAGATGAAAAGGCAGTGGATTTTCAAATTCTAAAAAGACATTCTCTGTCTGTGGAGGAATTGGGAGATAATTACAATACATCTTGCTGAGCACATACGCTGGGATGTTAGAACTAGGAGAAGGTGACTCTGCCTCTGGAGGGCTCTGCAGGAACTCCCGAGATTGAGGCCTCGGCCAGGCTGAAAGGAAGGCAGGGGTCATGGCCATGTGCACACAGGTAGACCCAGCAACTATCCACAGTGAGAAATAGCTGGGTACGACAGACAGCAGGCAATGGGGGTGCATAAAACCTGCGAACAGAGCCCCGATCCTGGCTGAGAGTGAGATGTGCCACCTCAGCAGGGCCAGCCACAGAATATTTGCAAAATTCCCTGAAGACTCCTTTTAAGCAACATGAGGGTCCTCTATTTTAAGGGTGTAACCTAGGCATTGCCATTTCTGCCCCTAGGTTATGTTTTTTGAAACATCTGCCTGTTATAGTAGGTACAAAAGGCTAAAGTCACAAACCAACTTACCCCCTCCCCTCTACGCCTCTGTGTAACTCCCGGCATTCCTCCTGGCTCTCGGCCTCTGCTCTTGGAGGTGGCCAAAGCACAGCTGAGAAGGGCTTTAGCACTGACCACAGGCAAGTCCCGCAGAGGAGACAGAGCCTGGAGGGTGAATGCCGAGTCTGACCCAGCCACACTGAGGTTGCCACCATCTGCGGTGGCCCTGGGGGAGCATCTGAAGGGGCTCTAAAGCACCTGCAGCAGGAGGTGGCGGCTGAAAAGAGCTGGGATGGACCCTGGGATCAGACAGAGACGCCTTCTCATCTCTGTAGGTCTGTTGTGTCTGATGGGCTGACAAAATTGCTAGTAAACCAAAGGCACCCTCCACACAGGACAGTGATTAAGATGTGCAGTGCCATCAGGAGCTCGGCCTCTGGAGCCACAGCTGGCCTGTCTGACCTCAAGCACATGACTCTGTGCCTCAGTTTCCCCATCATTAAGAGATTTAAATAAGTCAATGTATGTAAGAGTAGATGAGTATGAGCTGATATATGCAAATTATATGTATGCAAGTGAGTTGATATATGCAAATTATGTAGATTAGTATGTATGTAAATGAGCTGAGGTATGAGATGCATTTAGAACAGCACACAGCACTCGGAAACAATTTTTCCCTTTTTAGCTGGGATTCAAATTTCAGTGCTGAGTCAGAATTACAGGTAATAAGTCCTCTGCACAATGCGTGAACCCACCTTGCACCTTTGTTAGGAAAACAGTTCCCGAACCTGGTTCCAATGTGCAGATGACTCTGCATTTGTCAGTTCAGGTTTGCTCTTGTCCCCGGGAAGCGGGTGCTGCAGGGACCACATGGCTTCCCTCTGTATCTGCAGCTGCCCAGGCTGTTACCAAATGTCCAACTCTCCACTGCCACCCACCTACTCACTGTCAATTTGTGCCTGCGCTATTGCTGTTTCGTTATTAATAATCCAAGATCAAGTTGGAAATTGCTTTGTGCTGTTGGGTTTCAGCACTGCCTCCTGTCTGCCTAACACCCCTCACAATCAACAGCCACCCACAGGCTGAAAAGGCTCCCAGCTCCCCAGGGCACCTGGCAACTAGCCTCAGGGGCAGCCCTTGGTTTCTCCTGTCAAGTCTGGAGTCTCCCTCTGCTCAAGTGCACAGGGCTGTTATCAGTCAGACACCCGCTGGGACTATAGGGGGGCTGACATGTACCACACCTGAGCATGGCTCCCCTCAGGAGCTGTGATTTTGGAGGCGACCCCCTACTCCCAAACCCAGAATCTATTGTATCCAGAGCACAGGGGCCTCCAAAGGGAACTGTCCCTGTGTTGTAGAGGTGGGGAGTGAGGGGTAGCAGGGAGAGTCGGGACTGGAGGAAAGGGTGTTTCCAAGGGAGACAGGGCATCTGACAGTAGGTTGAACCACCTGAGAGTCACCTGCCAGACTTCTTCCAGAGGGGAGAGATGACAGGTGGACAGGGCTGCCTTTCCCACCTCCCCAGGGATTTATGGGGTCCCTTGGAAACTCCATGAAGTGAGGAGAGAGGTTCTGAACATTCATACCCCATGAATACACCACAAAGTTGCCTCTTAGCTCTTCTAAAATAATTAGCAGCAGAGCATAAGAGGATTACCAGGCAGTGATCTCTGAATGAAAGTAACTCCATAAGCTACACTTTCCTTCCCCAGGAAAGAAATGAAATGGCATGTTGTTGGGCATAGTCTTCCCCACGTGGCTCAGCAAGTCAACCTCCTCAAAGCTCTTTAAAGGCAGGACCTATATTCTGGGACTCCTCCCAAAGAGGAGAAAAGGCCTGGCAAAGGTAGATATGCACGGAATTGGAATTAACAAGCATCTCTGTGGTCACTCAAGTAAATACAAAGGAGGTAACTAAATCTACGGGAGGGGCACACAGCACAGCGCGTGCAGGTAGGTCGGGGGAGGGGCTGCAGGTGACAGTGACACCGGGGCTGAGCCTGGAGGGGCGAGCAGGGCTATTCCAGGCCAACAGATGATGTGGCGATAAGCATCCCTGACGGAGGCGAGGGCGGAAGGACAGGCAGGGAAGCACTCACTGTGTGCCAGCAGGATGTGACGAGGCATAAAGGCCTCAGTCCGGAGCCAAAATACTGAGAACACTGGTTGACAAAACAGGCCAACTCAAGAACAAATCAAAAGCCCTGTTACTGTGGTAAACAAAGAAGTTGGTAGTAAAGCAGAATTCCTTCCATTTTAATTTAAATACTTGTACACACCAAGAGAGAACAGCTGACTGTCAGTGTGTACGTGTAACGATGAGTTTCCTTATTTAATCTGACAAGAACTCTTCCTGACTCCTGTCAAGGCTTTGAGAGCATCCTCTGTAATACTCAACTACTCAAACAGAAAATGCATTCATCAACCCGCCCCACATCACCACTTTCCAAGCCTGGAAGTAAGTGAGATGCTGGTCCCAGGATCATCAGAGTGGAACAGCGTCATGCATTTTTGCTTGCAAATAAACGTGTCTTCCCAACACTATGCTGTTATCCAAGTAGATGGTGACTGAAGTGACTCAATCCGAATGTTCAGAGAGGGCAGGAAGGATAACGACACAGTGGCTTCCTGTAACCTTCTGAGCTCTGATCCTAGCTGAACAAACATTTATCCAGCACCTTCCATGTTCTGGATGGACTTGACCTCACAGCACGGTCAGATGTGATCTGTCCTCAGAGAGGAGGAGGGCAGACTCGACCCAGTGAATAAATGCTGAGTTAGAGCCCAGCACAGCCTACTGTGGGAGGTTATTAGTGGCCAGCCTCCTAGTACCAGCGGCTATCACCCCTCGGCATCTACCCCTTGCCTCCTTGACCTTGGAGGGCAGCTGACTAAGTCTCACCTCTAGCTAGATGGGATTGGCTTCAATTTACTCCTTAGCCAAAAATCACCTGTGCTTCCTTCCCTCACAGGTTTAAATCACCAGTGTCCAACCTGTGGCCCTGGGGCAGCATGCTAATTTTGTGAGGCCCTTTTTTTTTTTTTTTTTTTTTTGCTTAGCTGTGATGTTGGATATCACAAAAGTATGCATGGAGCTTTTTTTTTGCTAATCAGCTTTCATTATTGTTTGTGCATTTAATGTGTGGCCCAAGACAACTCTTGTTCTTCTAATGTGTGGCAGAAAAAAGGTTGCACGCTCCTGGAAATCCTAGTTTGAGGCCTAACTTGTATCGCCTGTTACCTGTCTCTTACATAGAGACATCTAAAGCTTCCTCACCTACCCACAGATCTGGCAAGGTCTAGAACAGGCGTCCTCAAACTGCGGCCCGCGGGCCACATGAGGTGGTGTGAATTGTATTTGTTCCTGTTTTGTTTTTTACTTCAAAATAAGATATGTGCAGTGTGCATAGGAATTTGTTCATAGTTTTTTATTTTAAACTGTAGTCCGGCCCTCCAACGATCTGAGGGACAGTGAATTGGCCCCCTGTTTAAAAAGTTTGAGGACGCCTGGTCTAGAACATCTCACCAAGCCCTGAACTCCTGAGGCTGATTGAAGAGGGCCCTCACACGGTCCAGAACAAGGCCTCCCCCCTTGCTTTCCCCAGCATGGTCATTGGAGCCTCAGTTACCCCTGGAAAGTATGATTAGCTCCTGGGTTTTGAAGATAAGAAATTTAAGGCCCAGAGAAATTAATATCTTCCCTAGGGTGACACAACCAATGAAGGAGGAGATCTGGGACTTGCTGGCTGTGACAGTGACACAGAGGTAAAGCTGGGAGGTTTGGCTTCTGGTGACCCATCTGCAAAGAGGTCTGGATTACCTCTGACTTCAAATTCAAATCCCCCTTAGATCGATAAGCCTTTTCAGATTTTTTGCTAATCAAAGACTGATACCGATTTTTGATATTACCCAAGTCATATGAAAAATTCCAAAAATCTATACATTAAAAAAAAAAAAAACGCTATCTATTTTTGCTTCCATCACATAGGGGGCATCTGTCACACAGTGCCTGGTACTTTTGTACAGGCACTTGGAAAGGTCAATTGACTGAATGTTCTTGGGTAATACAGGAAGTTAGTACACGGCCCGCATTGAGAGAGATGCCCCTTGTCCCAGGTGTGTGCTGCACCATGGAACTCTCAGGTTGGGTTAATAGGGAAAATTGAGTCCTCCCACCTGTCAGTTGGGGAAATGGAATGGCTGTGGCAGGAATGGGAAAAGAAAACAATATGTTTCATGAAGATCAATGTGCTAAAATTCAGGTATTTTTGTCCAACACATGTTTCTCAGAGGGAGCAGGTTGTAGTCAGCGCTAACCTGATGTGCAACTGTCCATCTGGAGTCAGTGTTCCCCGCAAACCAGAGCTCCGAGTCAGGACTGCGTCTGTCTCCTCCAGAGCAGCCACGAGCCTGTCCTGCCACTGGCATCTGAGAAGGCGTCGATTTCCCCACAAGGTGCCCCTCCCCCCGCACTCCCTGGGCAAGTCCCTTCACGTTTCTGTTCTCTAAGCTCTGTTGAATGTGCACACTACTTTTCTCCCCTACGAACTGCTAAATGACTGTGGAATAAGTGGTCCACAAAATTAACTACCCCCCACAAATTCTCATTTTCAAGGCACAGGGACATGCTCATTGGGCAAATGACTCCCCCTTCTCCCTGGCACCGGGCCACGTCTGAATCTTAAGACACACCATGCTCTGCACACATTTCCTTTCACCTTTCCCCCCAAATGCTCGCTAGTACTTCCTACAAACCATCAAAATAGGGGCGGCACCTGTGGCTCAAAGGAGTAGGGCACTGGCCCCATATGCCAAAGGTGGTGGGCTCAAACCCAGCCCCGGGTCAAAAACTGCCTCAAAAACCCATCAAAATATGCAGGGGATGATCTTTTCTTGTCTGCCCAGCCTCTCTACAGGACCTTATCTTCCAGATGGACACGGATCTCCCTCCCTCCAATCCTGTATTCCGGAGTCTGCAGTGGCCCTTTCTGGATACCCAAGCTGGGCTCATCTGAACCCTTCCCTGGAATTGTTGAGTTTTTGAGTTTTTTGTCCATAGAGGACAAGAGTCTGCTGGCAGAAGCTGTAAGATAGGACACTTTGGAGCTCTGAGTAGCTGGGAGAGGAAAAGCTTGCCTGAAATGAGGAAGAATGAGGTCAAAATGTGGGAAGAAGTACCAAGGACAGAAAGAGGCCAGGAGCGCTCGGCCGATCCTAGTTCCAGGCATTCCTGACCTTCCCACAGTCTGGTTCCACAGGACACCAGAAGCCTCCCAATCACGTCCACCGCTTGCCAGCTTGAGCTTCTACACTGTTTCCCCGAAAATAAGACAGTGTCTTATATTAAGGTGTGCTCCCAAAGATGCGCTAGGTCTTATTTTCAGGGGACGTCTTATCTTTCCTGTGAGTAGGTCTTATTTTCAGAGGATGTCTTATTTTCGGGGAAACAGGGTATTACTTGAAACAAACAAGACCTCTATTAATAAAAACCCTCCTCAGATGGCATGCTCCCTAGGTGTAGGACACACCCACAACTCTGACTTTTTCCATCCGTAAATTACATAACCTAATGGTTTGTACCCTCATATTAATCTGAAATTAAAAATGAACAAATAATACAACACGCCTCCATTCCTCTTTATCCCCATTTCAGACTGTGGCATCTTCCAGGACACCCGTTATTCAAGATAACTTCAGAATCTCACCTACCCTTGGTGCCACCCTCCTATCTTAACAGGCCATTTTCCAAGAAGAGTAGAAAATACTGGAATTTTGGAAGGTCTGAAGTTTCTCTTTCATTACTAAAAGCAGAATAGAGATGGCACAGGTGTTACCTGAGTTGGAAGACTATGACCCAGAATGGCAGACAGCTTTTTCAATGGGCTTGAACAAAGCCCCTCACTTCACTCCATCAGAGAGGAAAAGCACAACTTCCTTATTACACACTCTCAGAGGAATTCTATCCAAAAGCAAGGATGTGTGAGTTCTCTTAAGAAGGTCTGTATGACCACACCCATTTTGCATGCAACCATGATTTATGCATGTGAACTAATTGCAGGGCAAATGCATATAGTACACCAAAGGGCTAAAAATAAAACTACAGCCTTCCCTGATGGCTGTACTATTAGCTGTCATCACAAAGCAGTGTGGACACTGTAGGAATATTATGGTATATGCAGTAAAAATAATTTTAAAAAGGAGGGGGGAAGAAACCTCACCAGGAAGCCAATTATCTGCCACAAACTTACGTGCCCTGGTAAGTCAGAAGGATGGTAATAATAACAGGAATTTTTTGTTTGAATTGTCTACCTAAATAATAATTTTTTTAAGTCTTTCAAATAGCAATTTTTGGAATCCTTAAGGGTAGAGATCATTTAAACTTATTTTGACATCTAAGGATGTCAAAGTAACCAGCACATAGAATATAACCTAATACGTGCCTAATGGATGAATCAATGACTAAAAGACTGGTGGATAATGGCAGGCAAAGGCAGGGGCAATAATCACATGACTCCATTATACTCCATATTTTAATGACTCTCAATTCAGGGAGTTCTCTATTTGCCCAGCAGACAGCTAAACATTTGGGGATATGAAAGCAGTATGAACCAAGATCCCCACCTCAAGAAGCCTGCAGACTTAGTGGAGGAGAGAACCAACCCTCTAAGCCAAGGACAGTAATACAGTGCAGTGAATGGCCAGTGAGAAAAATCTGCTAAGGGTAGTTCATGGTACAAAACACAAAGAGGGGGCCAAGAAAGGGACAGATGTGGGGTGCTGAAGAAACTTAGCTAGATTTGCAAGAGTGGGTGGGTTAGACGCGGAAGACAGAGGGGTGCATGATAAAAAGAGATTAAGAGCAGAGGCCACAGTGGGAGGATAGCCGTGACAGGTTCCAGAAACGCAGCCTCTCAGCAGTATCCCCACAGAGCACAAGTCAATAAATTCTCACATCATATTTTTATCAACAGGAGCTGAAGTCAGACTTTTCTAGGGTCACTGGATCTGGTGGTCTAGACACAAAATTCTCAATGGAACTGAATCACCCAGCTCCCTCAACATGAGATCTACCAATAAAGTTCATGAATTAGCCACTGTGCACTTCCATTGGCAGCACCGTACAGGAGGCTCAGTAGGGTTTCATAACCTTAGTATATCGTGTCTTAGGAGCTGTGTTCGTGTGAACATGTGGTGGTGTCTCGCTGAGTGGTGCATGTCATTGGTGTTATGTGTTTTTGTGTAGCACTGTGAGAATGTTGGAGCTTGAATTAGAGCAATGAACAAATGTTAAATTTCTTGTTAAATTTGGAAAGAGGGGGAGTGAAATCAGGGACGTGTTAGTCCAAGTTTGTGGGGGGAGAGAAAGCAACCCTGATAAAGAGAGTTCAGGGAGGCCAGTAACAAACAGAACTGATGAAAACATTGCAAAAACTCAATGAATTGTGTGTCAAATCATCAGCTGGCTGTGAGAAGCATAGCAGACCAAGAAAATGTCTAAAGAGAAACAGAAAACTCTTAACTAGAAATCTTGGCATGAGAAAGGCGTGTGCAAAAATGGCCCCGAAGGAGCTCAAAAGCAAAGGCGAGTCGAAGTCTGCCGAGACCTTTTAGAAAGGCAGGTGATGTTTTTGGACAGTGTTATCTCTGATGAGGAGACACAGGAGTACCAATACAACCCTAAAACAAACCGTCAAAGTACACAACAGAAGTCAGCCAATTCTCCACCACCAAAAATTCTGTCAGTCTAAATCAAGAGTCCAAATGATGTTCCCGACCTTTTTTGATATCAGCAGGATTATTCATTATGAATTTGTACCAACTGGACAATCAGTCAACCAAGTTTACTATTTGTGAGTGCTGGAAAGGTTGCAAGAAAAAGTTAGGAGTAAAGACCTTAGCTTCTCACCGACAACTCACGGCTCTTGTATCACAACAATGCACCAGCTTACACAGCTGTGTATCTATGAGGGAGTTTTTAGCCTCTAAATAGATAACTATATTGAAACACCCTCCCTACTCACGTCATATGGTCCCAGGTGACTTTTTTCTTTACCTTAAGATAAAGGAAATATTGAAAAGGAGACATCTTGATTACATTCAGGACATCAAGGGTATTAAGACAACAGCTCTGGTGGCCGTTCCAGAAAAAGAGTTCCAAAATTGTTTTGAAAGGTAGACTAGGTACTGGTGTCAGGGCATAATTTCCTAAGGGGCTTACTTCAACGATGACTGTAGTGATAGTCAGAAATGAGGCACTTAAGAATAAGCTCATGAACTTAATTGTCAGACCTGTATAGCCTGGGATGGGATTAAATAGCACAGAGGTGCTGTCAGTACCCTAGCTTTGGCTCTGAGTTTTCACTGTGCTTGAGGAAGGCTGAAGTACAATGTGTCTTTCTCCCATGGAACTTAGGACTTTTTTGTTTGGGCTTTTTAAAAATCATTTTCAGTATTAATTTGATTGTTATGGTCAGTGCATAGATATATGAGCCACATGTCAATCCATATTTAAAATGAGAGAAACTACAAACAGTGACAATTACAAAGCTATTCAAGACGAAGAGGGAACAAAGCCATGAAGCTGTCAGCGGCACAGGAGGACAGCCGGTCTCGGCCCCGGCCTGGTGCGCCACCCGGCAGAGGGGGACAGCCCGTCTCAGCCCCGGCCCTGTGCACCACTTGGCAGAGGGGGACAGCCCGTCTCAGCCCCGGCCCCGTGCGCCACCCGGCAGAGAGGGACAGCCGGTCTCAGCCCCAGCCCCGTGAGCCACCGGGCAGAGGCATTTGCAGCACGCCAGCAGGGACATTCATTCACTGCAATTCTTCTGAAACTGACATAACTCCATCAGATGAGCACAGAGGGACAGTAACATGTAACAGAGAACAGGAACCAGAAGTGAAGATCACAGCCCAGGCCCACCGTGCACCAGATATGTGACTGTGGGCAGATTCCATGCATCTCTTTCAGCTACCTTCAGAATAAAAGAGGGGTAGTGATAACGGGACCTTCCCACAGAGCTGTAAGGAGGATTTAAGGAAGTGTGAAAACACTCAGACCAGTGCCTCACACAAAGTAGATGGCCAATATATGTTGTCTGATTAGGAAAAGAACATAGGAAGAACTGGAAACAGCACCTAGCCTCTCCCCACTGTCTATAAAAAGCTGTGTCACCTCTGGGAATTCTCTTGCCCTCTCTGAATCTCAGTGTTCTCATCCATCAGCAGCACTTTACCCTTCCCCCATGCTCTGACTCGCCTCTCAGAGCTGTATTAAGAATCCGATGAAATGACACAGGTGAACAGTTTTGTAAACAAGGCCTTACACAGATGTGAAGGATCATCGTAGCTGAATGGAGACCAAGGTCATAATTCTATCCATCCATTTATTCGTCTAGCATGATGATTCATGTATGGACCCAGATACTTGGGCCAATATTATCAGAGCTGTATTAAGAATCCGGTGAAATGACACAGGTGAACAGTTTTGTAAACAAGGCCTTACACAGATGAGAAGGATTATTGTAGCTGAATGGAGACCAAGGTCATAATTCTATCCATCCATTTATTCGTCTAGCATGATGGCCCCTGTATGGACCCAGATACTTGGGCCAATATTATTCTAGATATTTTTATGAAGGCGTTTCTTTTAGATGAGATTAACCTTAAATTAGTAGACTTCCAGTAAAGCAGATTACCCTCTAATATGTGGGTGAGCCATTTCCAACCAATTGAAGGCCCAAATAGAACAAAGTCTGACTGAGCACCAGGCAAGTCTGCCACCGATCTCACGGGCCAACCTCCACAGTTGCATGAGATAATTCTTTAAAATCAGTCAATCCCTCTCTCTCTCTCTCCACACACACCCTCCGAGTTCTGTTTCTCTAGAGAACTCCGACTAGCATTTACAGCACACCTATGATGTGATGAGTTAATACCCGTGACACACGGAGGCAGCTCTGTGGGGAGGTTGTCCTAACTCCCACTCTTCACGTTGTAGACAGCCGAAACAGAAGGAGTCTGCCCACAATCACATACCTGGTCCCTGGTGGAGCTGGGCCATGAACCCTGGTTCTAGAACTTGCATGCCTGATGTCTACAGGATTCTGTTTCTCTGGAGAACTCTAATATATCTAGTATTTATTGTACACCTATGATGGCCAGGCACTGTGTCATGACCTGGATTGAAAGGGGGACAAGAGAGACATGGCCCTGGCCCCATGGAGTGTACAGTCACTAAGATGATCCACTTGGAATTATGCGGACTGGTCATCTAAAGGGTGATAAATGCAGTGTGGGGGGGGGAAACTTAGTAATGAAAGCAAATAAGGGACACCCAACCTGCACAACAGGAGTGGGGGAGGGAGGGTGGCAGGAAAGAGTCCCCAAGAAAATGGCGTTTCCAAGGATACACACAGGATGGATGGAATCAGCCAAGTGAAAGGTGAGCACAGGTCCCTGGGAACCTCTGGAAGAGCCAGCTTCCTTCTGGACACCCTGCGTCCTTCCTGCGCACAGACACCACTTGCACTTAGAACAGAGCAGACAGCCTGATCTCGAGCTGTGGTGCTCTGGCAGTGTGACCGGTGTTTTACTAGTCCCCTGGCACCTTTTGCTACCTTGCTACTTTCCCCACTTTTTAGAGAATGGGGGACAGAGGGTGTGGAGGAGGGAGACTACAAAACCTGTTCCTTCCATTTCCTGTGATTAACTTTCCACCGATTTATATGAAAACACCACCCAGGGAGTATTTTACTGACTGGATTCTTAAAATTTTGTCCTTCACTGAAAATCTTCTGGTGTAAACTGGGTGAAATATTTTCTTAAAATATTTAAAACGAAGAGCAGATTAAGTGTGCCGTGACAGGGAATGAAAGTGACTGTCCCTTAGCTGGTTATGGGCTAAGACATCCCAAGGCCCTCTCTCCCTCTTCCCAAACCTGGGGAAAAGAGTGGATGTGATCAAGCTGCTGAAGGAAATAACCTTTGAGGGGCAAAAAGAGTCTCCTTTCTCCTGTAAAAACCCAAGGGCTCCATAAAGGTCACCTTAGGCTTCCTGTTTCAAGGCTCAGAGAGGAAGCTCATACCAACTTACTGATGATGACAGTAAATGTGTTAGGAGTTTACAAGTTGGATCCAAAATGCCTGATCCCATTCTCCCTGCACATCCCAGGACATAAATGCGACTTTTCTAGCATGTGCCTGGCCCCCCCATGGCTCCTCTAAGCCAAACTCATGACCTGGTCTCAATCCTCTGCCTGTCACCCCAAGCTGGCCTGAGCTGCTCCAGCCTAATTGTTGTGCTGTGGGTTTTCAAAGCATAAGACGGGTCCTAAATGCAGTGCAGGTAGCCCTCAAGGGTGTGGGGGGCTGACCATTTATTACAGGGCACTGCTGGTAAGGAGCACCCAGGATGGAGGTCAGAGTGCTCCCTGCTGGTAAGCCAGGGCCCACTTGACAGCACCCAGGATGGAGCAGGCGAGAGTGCTCCCTGCTGGTAAGCCAGGGCCCACTTGACAGCACCCAGGATGGAGCAGGCGAGAATGCTCCCTGCTGGTAAGCCAGGGCCCAGTTGACAGCACCCAGGATGGAGGTCAGAGTGCTCCCTGCTGGTAGGCCAGGGCCCACTTGACAGCACCCAGGATGGAGCAGGCGAGAGTGTCCCTGCTGGTAAGCCAGGGCCCACCTGGGAGCACCCAGGATGGAGCAGGCGAGAGTGCTCCCTGCTGGTAAGCCAGAGCCCACCTGGGAGCACCCAGGATGGAGCAGGCGAGAGTGCTCCCTGCTGGTAAGCCAGGGCCCACCTGGGAGCACCCAGGATGGAGCAGGCGAGAGTGCTCCCTGCTGGTAAGCCAGAGCCCACCTGGGAACACCCAGGATGGAGCAGGCGAGAGTGCTCCCTGCTGGTAAGCCAGGGCCCGCCTGGGAGCACCCAGGATGGAGCAGGCGAGAGTACTCACTGCTGGTAAGCCAGAGCCCACCTGGGAGCACCCAGGATGGAGCAGGCGAGAGTACTCACTGCTGGTAAGCCAGAGCCCGCCTGGGAGCACCCAGGATGGAGCAGGCGAGAGTGCTCCTTTGCAGGGCATGCTGTTGTGTCTCACACTCCAGGAGAAGAGAATTGAGAATGGAAGCCTAGGAAGTGGGCACTGGGAAACAGAGACCGATTTTACCACCACTGGTTTCACAAAGAAGCCTTCTGATTAGCTACAGCTGGCACGGCGCTCCACTAAAGACTCTACCGAACGTTCACTGTTGTGGGTAAACAGATCTCAGCTGAGCTGTCAGTGGACAACGTTTCTGTCTGAAAAGATGGTTGTAGCACGGTACACACAGGTCGACCCAGGGAACAGGAAAGGGGACATGGCAGGAAATGTGTCCCTAGCACTCACTAACTGCTACTACAATGGTTCTATTTTTGTTTGTTTTTTTTATCTAGAAAGTTAAAGACTTAAATTTCAGTGCTGAAATTTACAACTAAGCGTGACATTACAGAACAGATCTAAGATGGACTTGTAAAGTGATATTAGAGAACTCAGAAGGTTAATGGTGCAGGTCTGAGTAGCTAGAGGATTTTTATTTCAGAAACCATTCAACAATTTAAAGCGAAACACATTTTTCTTCTAAGAATATATTAAGATGATTTTCCCCCTTCCCTAATACATTTCAGTTCAATGAAGCATTATAAAAGGATTCGCATAGTTTTATTTGATGCAAATCGTTCAGCAGGCAAGAACAGTATTTCCTATTCTGTGTGAAGCATAAAGGAAAACTTCCTAATTAACTCAGCAGTTCTGAGTCACCTTTTTTTTTTTTTAAATAAAACACTGCTATCAATCCCATTTTAATGGGATAGTTACAGCAAATTGTGATTAACTTTCCTTTCATCCCTGGGTAAGAGAAAGACATAGAAAGATAAGATGCTGCAATGTTAGCTTTAAATATTCCTACTATTTCCATTCTCTTTATATCAGTAATTGTCTAATTGTGCTGAGTTTGACTAAAATGGGGGTTTTGGACAAAAAGTGATCAAAAGCCCTACACTGGCATTATAATGCATCGTATTGCCCTTTGGTTAATTGAGACAGTGGCATTTATTCCAGAGAGAATGCCTTCATTTTATCTCATATTTTCATTCCACAAGTCAGGATGCTAATTAGGAATTACGGGTATTCCAGGAAGCCCAAACCTATCCTCCAATTATGATAAAGGTTGCTAGCTTTTTAGAAGTCTCCTTATAAAAAATCCTGTTCCTCCTCTTCTACACAATTACACACAAGCACACACACTCATATACAAGCCTACCCTCGCCAATTTATACCTAAAACTAGGTTAGAATTAAGATTTTAAGTAACAGAATTGAGTGGAGGCTGAGATGGGTAGATTGCTTGAGCTCAGGAGTTTGAAACCAGCCTGAGCAAGAGCAAGACCCCATCTCTACTGAAAGTAGAAAAAACTAGCCAGGCGTTATGGCAGGTGCCTATAGTCCCAGCTACCTGGGAGGCTGAGTCAAGATGATCACTTGAGACCAGGAGTTTGAGGTTGCTGTGAGCAGTGACGCCATCCAGGGCCACAGAGTGAGACTCTATCTTAAAAAAAAAAAAAGGGGGTGGGGGGAGAAAACATTATGAATTTCCTGTCCAAATTCTCACTTACAGTTTAAACTTTTGTCTTTTCCTACATATATGGATTGACAAGTTAATTCCTTTTGTTAGCTCTGTTTGCTCTTATGCAAAATGAGAGGATGGGAAATGATGGTCTTTAAGAAAGTTCCTTGGTGAGGGATGTGGGTAATGTTTGCTATTTGCTACCATGGCATAAGTTCATCTTCTCCCTGACATAACTCATCCAGAGCAACTCACACCTTAAAGGAATGGGTCCAGCAGCTGGGTGATGTCATACAGATGTTTTGGGGGCATGTTCGCATCGTTCTCACAGCTGCCTCCTTCAGGAAGGACCCTGTCTAGTGCTCAAGGCCAAATCAGAATCCCACAAGGACTCAAGAATTATGAAAAAATACTTAGCATTTATTGTATGTCCTTTCTGTGAGTGGCACTGGAGGCATTTGAAAATGTAAAGAATATGACTTCTTCTCCCAGGAAATTAACAACCTGGTGAAGGAAACTGACAAGGTAAGGAAATGAATTCTAGATATTTCCTGTGGACTGCATTATACCTATCAATGTAGAAAGGTTTTCAGAAGATCCAGGCTCCTCATATGAAGCAGGCAGGGGGAATTTAGAGAATTGGAAACTGCAGAATCTGTATAAAGAAAATGGACTTAACATTCCCTTTCTATTCCTGCACCCTGAAAACTACCATAGCAGACCCGGGATGTGTGCCAGACACTCTGGGTTACAGGACCCTAGTCCTCCCTGGGCACCCAAGGACCTTTCATTGAGTTTGCTCCATAAGACAGCTCAGGCCAGGAAAGTCAGAAGATGAGGGTTTTATACGTGGTAATATATCGTCCTATCAGAAATATGATCTAATTAAACTGAAATGGGCTGCTTGACCTTCCTACTTCTCCATCTCATAAGACAACAGAAAATGACATCCAGACAACTTGGACCAGCAGTCAAGACAGCCATCTCGATGAGGAAGAACAAAAGTGACTCCACACTTTCTTTACACACGTCTTTATCGTGACTTTTCTATCCAGGCGCCTTTAATGGAGAACATCCTCCTCCTAGTTTCCCTGCCTTTTTTTTTTTTTTTTTTTTTGGCCGGGGCTGGGTTTGAACCCGCCACCTCCTGTATATGGGGCTGGTGCCCTACTCCTTTGAGCCACAGGCGCTACCGAGTTCCCCATTCTTTTGCAAGAATCAAGAATGGTAAATTCAAGAGAGGCACAGCATATAAAAAGCGCCCATGACTTAGAGGTTTCCCCAAGAAGCAGCGTGGTGCTCCGTGCCGCGCCAGCTGCATTTCCTGACCTCTGGGTCAGCCCAATCGCGGGGCTACGTAGTGCGCATGTGCAGCCCGGTGGCTGGCGCCTGCTAGGACTGGGGCGGAATCTGCGTCCACAGAGCAAAAGACACTGAAAATTAATGAGTCAGAACATTTCCCCCAAGTCTCCTTTTTCTTGAGATAGGTTGGAGGAGGGTTCAAAATAAAATATCAAGGAAGGAAGGAAGGAACAACTACCAATCAACTCTAGCTACACGAGCTTAGGAGACCCAACCAAAACCAACTGAGGGCAGAAATGAATTAGCAAGGGGAAGGTCACAGAGCGCATCTCCCAGAAGATCTAACCTTTTCATTTACGAAGGTTGATAGCTTTGCAGTACTCGCTAGCTATAGCGATGAATGAGCAGGTATTAGTTGTGTAATAGTTTCCCCTTTCTTTTTTCCCCAGCAGCACACCTAAATAGCTAACTCACAATTCACTTTTTTGGTCTTTTGGGTTTAAGGGTGGACAGACTCTGAGTGACTAGTGGGATCCAGAATTTTCCGTAACATTTGAATTCTTTTTTTAGATTTATTATTAAATCATAGCAGTGTACATTAATGCGATCCTGGGGCACCATACACCGGTTTTATAGACCATTTGACTATTTTCATCACACTGGTTAACATAGCCTTCCTGGAACATTTAAATTCTTTACTGCATATACACCTGAAATGAATTTTAAAGACTGGCTCAAATTTTTGCTCTGGTTTTGGATAAAGCTTTAGGATGAGGAAGGGGAGAAATGATAAGGAGGAACTGTACAACTTGTATATATTGTTTAAATGATCTATCCCTAGTGGGCTGGAAAGCATGAGATTTTTACCCTGGATGTAACCTGACCTCACTTCCTGAAGGAGAGCATCATCCTCCCCATTTCTACTTGAACTTGCTGAACAGTGAATTCTAGCTACAGAATATCTTTTTAAACATCTCATCTTAATCTAACTTTTAAATCTTGTTATTTTCCTCTTCGTGTTATCAGAATGGTAATTGGAAAGAAATCTTATCTTTGCCTTACAGTCAATACCACAAGGAGTTAGTAATGGAACGGCTGCTACCCTAAAAATGTTAATAGAATAAAATGCATAAAAGAAAAGAGTCTCTACGAAGAAACACACCTGGCTCTTTTGTTTTTCTGTGCTATTTTTGTTGTTGTTTTTGGCCGGGGCTGGGTTTGAACCCACCACTTCCGGTATATGGGGGCAATGCCCTACTCCTTTGAGCCCCAGGCGCCGCCCCACTGTGCTATTTGTTCTTATATCAAACAAGAGAAAGTTGAGAAAACTAAGCCTAGACAGGGCAGGACCTGGTGACGTGAGACCAGCAGTGTTTAAGTAGGTGTATATATATCTGAGAGAATATTTAGCAAACGTGTTAATAAAGGTGAGAATATCCTGAAACCTAGTGCTGAGTAAGAGGTAGGTTACTTAAAATTGAGGACAAAGAAGAACAGGAAATGGAGCCAGTCTTTATTGCATAAGAAAATCTGACCACTGAGTCCTAATTCCAAACACTCTGGCAAACTGCCTGCTTTGGGGTTGCACTGCCCACAGAGGAGAAATCAAAAGTACATGGGTGATTGCCCCTCTCAGCCTTTCAGCTAAGATCAAGGGAAATGCACAGATAAATGGGAAGGGGTGGGGAGGGACAGCCACTGTTAACAGCACACACCTGTCCTGTACCAAATGAGCTAAGAAAGCAGTCGAATGAGAGGGAAGCAGCATTGGTGGCCAGAAGTGGTGGCAAGGGCTGGGAGCCAAACATTTTTATGGAGTTTAGCGTTTACGGAGAACACGATTTATCTTCCCCTTCCAACACAGCCACGTGGCTTAGAGCAGCCAACAGCTCCTATGTCCTGCCTCTGTCAATGACAGCTACTCCAGTGCCTGGAGGGGCTATAGCAGGTGTCCAGACTTCCCCTCTCAGTGAATCAAGTAGGACTAAACCCTCCTTGACTTGTTCTCGCCTTAATTTCCACAATTCCTCTTCCTGTTTGACTGTCCAATTTTTATGATCCTTCCAAATTCCACAGTCTGTTCTCTTGCTGCTAGCATCCACGTGTAAGAATTAACTCAGGAATTAACTATTATTTTTTTCCCAAAGTATCAAAGAATAGACAATATTTATAAATAAAGACAAAAGATAATTTCTAAAAATAGATCATGCCAAATCTTACAGAAGAAATACTTCAAAATCATTCTACTTAATCTGGATAGTTAACTGATGACTCCATACTAAACCTCAGAGTCAAAGCATTCTGTAATAGACATACGCTTATTTGACAATGTGGATGTTACTTTCTTTACATTATTATCATTATTATTATTGCTTAATACTTTGTGGCAGCAATCGTCTGATTACTTTTCTTTTCTTTCAATGTTCAGCTTTTATTGGGAGTAATATTTTTACACTACTGAAGATTATTTCTAAGGGTTTTTTCTTTATTTTTTTTATTGTTAAATCATAGCTGTGTACATTAGTGCAATCGCCTGTACCCATTCTAAGATGCACCATAGATGTGGCCTCACCCATTACCCTCCCTCCACCAAAACCCTCCCCCTCCCTTCCCCTTCCTTGGCCCTTTCCTCATAGTCTTGTGCTATAGTTGGGTTATAGTCTTCATGTGAAAGCTATAATTTAGCTTCATAGTAGGGCTGAGTACATTGGATACTTTTTCTTCCATTCCTGAGATACTTTGCTAAGAAGAATATGTTCCAGCTCCATCCTTGTAAACATGAAAGAGGTAAAGTCTTCATCTTTCTATAAGGCTGCATAATATTCCATGGTATACATGTACCACAATTTGCTAGTCCATTCATGGGTCGATGGGCACTTGGGCTTCTTCCATGACTTAGCAATTATGAATTGGGCTGCAATAAACATTCTGGTACAGATGTCTTTGTTATATTGTGACTTTTGGTCTTCTGGATATAAACCTAGTAAAGGAATTATAGGATCGAATGGCAGGTCTATTTTTAGGTCTCTAAGTATTCTCCAAACATCCTTCCAGAAGGAACGTATTAGTGGGCATTCCCACCAGCAGTGTAAAAGTGTGCCCTTTCCTCCACATCCACGCCAACATTTCTGGTTTTGGGATTTTGTTATGTGGGCTACTCTTACTGGGGTTAGGTGATATCTCAGAGTAGTTTTGATTTGCATTTCTCTGATGATTAAGGATGATGAGCTTTTTTTCATGTGTTTGTAGATCTTGCATAGGTCTTCTTTAGAGAAGTTTCTCTTCAAGTCCCTTGCCCACCCTGAGATGGGGTCACGTGTTCTTTTCTCGTAATACGTTTGAGTTCTCTGTGGATTCTGGTTATTAGACCTTTATCAGAGGTATAACCTGCAAATATTTTCTCCCATTCTGAGGGCTGTCTGCTTGCTTTACTCACTATGTTCTTGGCTGTGCAGAAGCTTTTTAGTTTGATCAGGTCCTAGTAGTGTATTTTTGATACTGCTTCAATTGCCTGGGGAGTCCTCCTCATAAAATATTCACCCAGGCCGATTCCTCCAAGAGTTTTCCCTGCACTTTCTTCAAGTATTTTTATAGTTTCATGTCTTAAGTTTAAATCTTTTATCCAGTGAGAGTCTATCTTAGTTAATGGTGAAAGGTGTGGGTCCAGTTTCAATCTTCTACAGGTTGCCAGCCAGTTCACCCACCACCATTTGTTAAATAGGGAATCTTTTCCCCACTGAATGTTTTTACTTGGCTTGTCAAAGATCAAATAACGGTAAGTAGCTGGATCCATCTCTTGGTTCTCTATTCTGTTCCAGACATCTACTTTTCTGCTTTTGTGCCAGTACCATGCTGTTTTGATCACTATGGATTTATAGTACAGTCTCAGGTCTGGTAGCGTGATTCCTCCTGCTTTGTTTTTATTGCTCAGTAATGTTTTGGCTATTCGAGGTTTTTTTCTGATTCCATATAAAACAAAGTATTATTTTTTCAAGATCTTTAAAGTATGACAATGGAGCTTTAATAGGAATTACATTAAAGTTATATATTGCTTTGGGCAGTATGGACATTTTAACAATGTTGATTCTTCCCAGCCATGAGCATGGTATGTTTTTCCATCTGTTAACATCTTCGGCTATTTCTTTTCTTAGAGTTTCATAGTTCTCTTTGTAGAGATCTTTCACGTCCTTTGTTAGGTATACTCCCAAATATTTCATCTTCTTTGGCACTACTGTGAAAGGAATAGAGTCCTTGACTGTTTGTTCAGCTTGGTTATTGTTGGTATATATAAAGGCTACAGATTTATGGGTGTTGATTTTGTAGCCTGAGACATTGCTATATTCCTTGATCACTTCTAAAAGTTTAGTAGAATCCCTAGTGTTTTACAGATACGATCATATCATCTGCGAGGAGTGAAAGTTTGATCTCTTCTGACCCTATGTGGATACCCTTGATCACCTTTTCTTCCCTAATTGCAATGGCTAAAACTTCCATTACAATGTTAAAGAGCAATGGAGACAATGGGCAACCTTGCCTGGTTCCTGATCTAAGTGGAAATGATTTCAATTTAACTCCATTTAATACGATATTAGCTGTGGGTTTGCTATAGATGGTCTCTATTAGTTTAAGAAATGTCCCTTCTATACCAATTTTCTTAAGTGCTCTGATCATGAAGGGATGCTGGATATTATCAAAAGCTTTTTCTGCATCAACTGAGAGAATCATATGGTCTTTATTTTTAAGTTTGTTTATGTGTTGAATTACATTTATAGATTTACGTATATTGAACCAGCCTTGAGACCCTGGGATAAATCCGACTTGGTCATGGTGTATAATTTTTTTGATGTGGTGTTGGATTCTGTTTGTTAGGATCTTATTAAGTATTTTAGCATCTATATTCATTAGTGATATGGGTCTATAATTTTCTTTTCTTGTTGGGTCTTTCCCTGGTTTGGGGATCAAGGTGATGTTTGCTTCGTAGAATGTGCTGGGTAATATTCCTTCTTTTTCTATATTTTGGAAGAGGTTTAGTAGTATAGGTACTAGTTCTTCTTTAAAGGTTTGGTAGAATTCTGACGTAAAGCCATCTGGTCCTGGGCTTTTCTTTTTAGGGAGATTTTGTATAGTTGATGCTATTTCAGAACTTGATATGGGCCTGTTCAACATTTCCACTTCGTTCTGGCTAAGTCTTGGTAGGTGGCGTGCTTCCAGGTATTGGTCGATTTCTTTTAGATTTTCATATTTGTGAGAGTAGAGTTTCTTGTAGTATTCGTTAAGGATTTTTTGAATTTCTGAGGGGTCTGTTGTTATTTCATCGTTAACATTTCTGATTGATGAAATTAGAGATTTTACTCTTTTTTTCCTGGTTAGGTTGGCCAAAGGTTTATCTATTTTATTGATCTTTTCAAAAAACCAGCTTTTGGATTTATTGATCTGTTGTATAATTCTTTTGTTTTCAATTTCATTTAATTCTGCTCTGATTTTGGTTATTTCTTTTCTTCTGCTGCATTTAGGTTTGAAGTGTTCTTCTTTCTCCCTGATTTCTTTTCTGAATGTATTTGTTTTCGTTCGTTTTTTGCAAGGTTTTTGTTTCTGGTCCCCATCTTAAACACTGTTACTGTTGTTAAAGTTTAAGCCTTTTTAATTTTGTGAAGGCAAAAAGTGGAAGCCTAATGAATACACGTATATGTGAAAATAAAATAAAAAAAAAGAATTAACTCAGTAAAACATGTTTGCGGGAGAAAGGCTGGGTGCTAATCTTTGTCATTTCTTTTGAGGTGTCCCTGGAGCTTATGATGAAAATGAAATTTCCTTTTCCTTCATGCTGCAAGTAGCTCTCTTCAGGGGTTTTTCCTGGAAGAGGAGAATCAACCAACCTGCAGGATGCTTGTCGTCAAACCAGTACGACTGTCACCATTGCCGTTCTCACTCTTTAAAGTGTTTATGCACTGTGATGCGCGGCTGCAGAGTCATGTCCTCCGTGTACTGAACAGATAACGTGCTTTGCTCGAGAAGCTTGTAATCCAAAGCAGAAAGGCCTGACATTAAGCTGTAACACACTGACAAATGAACCTTAAACACGCATGTTAATTAATCGTGCAAACAAATTTCATGAAGAATGTTTACTGACTTAGGAGAAGGAACCATTTTCAAACAGATTAGGGGTATCATTTACATATAAGCCAAATCAGTGCAATATAAATGGGGAATAAGCGGCTTTGATCCACTAATCATCTTTATCTATTCATTAAGAATGTCTCTGGAAGGCCACTCAGCAGCGTAATTTCTTTATATAACTCAAAAGTTAGACAGAATCGCTCTGAGTTTTCCTGAAACCAGACTGTCCTTCATTTTGGTCCAAATTAGTGAGATTTCTACATTTGGTCGGAATAACACAGTAACTACAAGTGCTATAATGACAGGCATTATACCTTGTCCATTGCTGTGAGCCCAGCACAGTACCTGGCACATATTAGGTGCTCAATTAATATTTGTTGTATACAAGGAATGGCTCTAGGTGCTGAAGAATCCTGAGATGTTTCTGTGTGTGTTTCAGTTCCAAGTATACCAAAGTTATCTCAAATTCTTCCTAAAATCACCTCTAGAACAGCTTTTGCTTCAAGAAGGGATTCATGGCCAGCAATCACTTGTGGGGAGGGCAGAAGATTTGCCACTGGAAATGTCAGGGAGTGGGCATGAGGGGAGGGTGGTGCGGAGATCTCCAACTTCCCCTCTATTCTTGGCTGTTATTAACCTTCCTTTCCTAACTCTATGAAAAGGGAAGAGTGTCCTTCTCCACTGGATGACAACAACTGGTTCCCAGTGATGTTTTCCTGACACCGTGGTCCCATGACATTTTTGTCTCCACTCAGAATTTTACAGAGTCATGCCTATCTAGGGGCAGTCTGCTGATAACATTGGAAATAAAATGGCTTAATGATCTTGACTTCTCACCCTGATTCTGGAGCCAATGGAAAAATCTCTTACCTTCCCCAGGCCTCAGTTTTCTTATTTACTAAATAAAAGGGTTTCTCGAAGTAAACCCATAAAATCCCTTCCATGCCTAGGAAAACCTCCCAGGTTTCCAGAGGGTGATCTGGAGTAGCTGAGGCCTGAGTGGTGGTGGCTGAGCTGGCTGACAAGCTCTCACCTCCAGGCTACCCCAAACGTTGGGGCTTCCTGGCTCGCTTGGCCCCACCTCAGAAGGGCCAGTTCAGGTTTAAATAATCAAGTGGCTTTTGGCAATTCAATCAAGCTTGTCTACTTCACACATGCCAATTTATATATAGCACTAATTACGTTCTATATTAAGCTCCACTGTATTTCTTTGAGATATTAAAATATGAATTATGCAATAGAGACAAATTGATGGGAATTTTCCATATGGGTAAAAAGAACGGCAGTTCCTAATTATAGGGAGATGTCAGTGGCAGTGGAAAAAGCTGGAGTCTGGGGAGATGGGCCCCAGCTAAGGTTGGACAGTTCGGCAACTCTGATATGGCCGAGGACGAAGCTGTTGGCATGTGAGAACAAGACTGTGCAGCAAGAGGCAGGGTCCAACGTGTGTGTGGGAATCTCTTGCTTTAATCAAGTACATGTTTTAATATAACAAGTGTATGATTACTAGTATCTTCCAGAGGACACACTCCTCTGTCACTTGCACTTCACCACTGTCTGAGGCCAGGCAAGACAGAAAAATAAACTCAGCTGCCATGTGGCCACTGGTCAGATGGAAGATACCCCCCTCCATCACCTGCTGGGACCCCAGGCTGATGCCCCCCTCCATCGATGACATATTTCAATGGACAAATTCAGGGTTGTGGTTACATTTTAGATAGCAAATGAAAGGGATGATTTCTTAAAAACGTACGATTTGGCTGGGCCTGGTGGCTCATACCTATAATCCTAGCACTCTGGGAGGCCGAAGCAGGTGGATTGCTTGATCTCAGGAGTTCAAGACCAGCCCGAGCAAGAAAGAGACCCTGTCTCTAGTAAAAATAGAAAATAACTGGCCAGGAATTGTGGTGGGTGCCTGTGGTCCCAGCAACTTGGGAGGCTGAGGCAGAAGGATCACTTGAACCCAGGAGTTTGAGGTTGCTGTGAGCTATGATGTCACAGCACTCTGTTTCAAAAAAAAAATTAAAAATGTATGATTTGCAAGTTTTACTAACAAGTATAACTCTTCCTCTTCTTCCATTTTCGTGTAAGTGTTTGGCCATCCTGCTGGCTCTTTCTGCTCTTTTGGTCCCTGGCCCGGGTGCCCTGATGTCCTTTGTCTTACTCAGAATTTCTAAGAGAGGGTTAGGGAGAGAGGAGGAGGGGACAGAGGTCTTGGGCTTGGGGTCCAGGCCCACCTGAAGACACATCCACACGGACCTTTTTAGGAGCCACAGACAAGGCCAACGTTAGATAGACAGAAAGATGGTGCTTGACGAGGTTCATTCTGAGTCTCCTGGACAGGTACCCCGGGGTACAGCTCTGGGTGCAGAACTCTGCCTCCCTCTCCCCCAACCTGCTCCACATCCCTAACCCACCGCCATCTGTGGAAAACTGTCTTCCATGAGGCTTGAGAATGAGACTACACGGTAGGAGGTGAGTTGCCATCACTCATATCGTCACCTGAACTCATTGACCCACACGTCCCCCTACATAACAGAAAAACTGTCTTCCATGGAATGGGTCCCTGGTGCCAAAAAGGTTGGGGACCACTGGCTTAGAGCACAAGAGAGGAAGGAGACTGTACCTGTAGCCTGATTTCATTTCGTTCAGGGAAGCTTAGCTCTGGCATTGACGTCCCAAACGCCTCTTAGCAAAACCAAAGCCCATGAAAACTTAGAAATTTTAAAGTTTCAGAAAGAAAAAAAGAGCCCTACAGTTACTTGGTCCTACCCTCCTGGGAAGGCAGCACGTCAACCACCTGTTATCACTCCCATGTGCCCCTGTGGGGGTGTCAGCAGCCTGCCTCGGTGGCTTCTTCCCACTTGAGTCCTCTTCTGGACAGGAGTCCTAGTCCCTTCTGTCATCTCCATCTGTTTCCACGTCTGGTGACGCTGGAGCAGCCCCCGCAGACAGAGCCCAGGCCGGGGCCCTGCTGCCTTGGGTCTCACTTTACCTCTGGGCCTGGGAAAGCCTTCAGCTGAAAACTATCTACCCTGCCCTACACGACAGAAAATTTCGGGACCAGATGCCTTCCATCAGAGTAAGCACTGCCCTACTGAATGTAATTTTAAAATTTAAGCTCTTCTTGAGGAAAAGGACCCGAGGTAATCACTATCTTCCCAGCAGAGTGGTGAGACTGGGGCCAAAGTCAGCAAACCGGGAGGCCATATGCACCCTCCTACTTCTGATGAAAATAAAAAATAAAACGCCCCTTCTGTCTTTAGCTGTTTACACAGACCCCAGCTTATTTACCAATTGAAGAGCAAACCATAAATTACTTCACCCAAATGTTTATATTGGAACAGAGAAAGGCTTCAGAGATGACATTTAAAAATAAAGTGAGCAAGAGTGGGCCGGCATCTCTTTCTAAGGATTTGGAACAATTCAAAATTGCATTCCTTGGCTAGAAAGGCAGGACTGAAAAGGTGCCTCAGTATTCCCACAGTGGTCTGGTTCAAAAACAGAAGTCATGATTTCTCTGCAGGGGAGGAAGCAATGCTCTTGTCACCAGGAAATCATGACATGTCTTCACGTCTCACTTCTGTCCTGTGGGTGTGTCTCCTACCTCTGCCTTCTTTACAGGGGTACGGTTCTGTCAAACAATGTGAAGGTAATTACCCCCACCGCACCACCAAATCAGATCTCCGACACTTTGAATGTCTTCATTCACTACTTAACAGTATATGAAACCAAAGAAAATTGTACAGTACTTTCAAATGCGTTCTTTGGTCTTCTTTTCTCCCTGGCACCTTCTTTTAACAAATTGGGGCCCTCGTTTTCCTCTTTCCCACACTTGATCCAGAACCCCACCCTGGGCGACGGCGGATGGTGCCTACCTTGCCCAGGCCGGGGGTGTCCTTGACCTTGTTGACGGCCCTCAGCAGACAGGGCGGGGCTGGGGGCGGGGACGTCTGCAGAATCCCACTGAAGCTGGTGGCAAAGGGCGGGGGCTCAGCAAGGGACGAAGTGGAAGGTCGATGTTTCTTCTTTTTAGAAGACAGATTCAACTTCTGGGCAGCTCTGGAGGGGATAATGAAGAAAAGAGGCATTGAGGGGAAAAAAACTGTTGTACAATCAGATACACTGGGGTTACTTTGTTTTCTTTCTTTGAAGAACCCTCTAGTTCTTACTGAAGCCTAATCGTCTGTCTTTCCTCACCTCCGTGTCCTCTGCGGTAGCCCCTTAGTACAACACAGTGAACTTAATGAGCTACCTAATCATTTATGTAGCAGAAAAAGCCATAAAAATGGCATGGTTCTGCAATCGTCACTTAGGAAGAATTGTTTGTTATCCACCAACATTTCAGCTTAAGCGTGAATAAAGCTGGTCATCTCTGGGGATTAAATAGCACCAATGAAGTTAATCATCCCTTCACTTCTCTGGTATAAATTCAAGTGGGAGAGACCATACGAAATGATTTAAAAACTCTACCACCTTATACGTGACTAAAGACGAAAAATACAAGCCCCAATACAACAGGGAAAAATAAAAAACAAACTGGTTTTAGGAACATAATGCTGAATCAGAATATAAACTCCAGCCAGAGTGCAGGACGCCGAGACTAGGTGGGTAACAGACTCATAATTCACAGGTAAGCACAAGGTGAGGGGGTCATGGAAACAAAAGGGGTGTGGATAGGACAGGTGGGTGCAGAGGTGCCCAGCATCATCAGCGACACTGGCTGTTCACATGACATCTTCCAGCATTCAAGTGCCCTGCAACACCTAAAACATGATCATCTTAACTACAGAAAAGAGGGAAAGGGGTGGTGTGAGGCACAGGCACTTTACAGACCATAATATACTCATTTCTGGATTAATTCTTGGTATTTTTGCACCACGCTGCTGTGTCCGGTTTCCTCATCAAATGTTATTAAATGTTTGCGCTGCTGCTTAAAACAAAAGGATGACCATCATTTTATTCTACAAATCAAAATCTTTTTTTTTTCCCCTTTATTGTTGGGGATTCATTGAGGGTACAGTAAGCCAGGTTACACTGATTGCAATTGTTAGGCAAAGTCCCCCTTGCAATCATGTCTTGCCCCCATTAAGTGTGACACACACCAAGGCCCCACCCCAAATCAAAATCTTCTAATCCATCCAACATGCTTACCAATAATTACCTAATGGGGCACTGGGGAAGCAGGTTTGGAAACATGAAATCAGCATCCCTCACCCTCCTCCCTTCCCCCCGACTCCTGTCTCTCTTAACGATCAGGAATAGTTGATTATGCATCGGTAAGTTTCATGCTTTTGACAAATCCCCTGAGCTCCAAAATTGCCACTGCACAAATATGGCAAATGGAGTCACCATTTCAAAGCTTAATTCTTCTCAGCCGCAAAACTGAAAATCTATTTCGCGGGAGGAAAACACAAAGGGATGGGACACGTGAGGACTAACGGGTTTTGATGGGAAGTTACTCCAAGTCCAGTAAGTACCCTGGGCCGAACTTAGGGAAGTCTGTAGTCGCCCCGTTACAGGAGGACGAGAAATGAAGGGTGCTGGAAGGAGATTCCTATGATGCTTTCCCACTTTCCATTTCCAATCAGTGAAAGACAGAGCTAAGAATATATTTTTTCCAGGGTTTCATTGCCACTTTCCCTAATGCTTTCCTTCTAAATTAAGGGTGAAATGGAATTGTTCGATGACTAGTCTGGTGCTCCTCCTGGTGGTTTTCATTCCTCTTTGAGATTCTCTCCCTGAATGAACAGCAGCTCATCCCTGGGTGAGTGTCATCAGCGACAGGAGGTGTCGCATTACCTCCCTCTGACATCTGCGCACTCCTCTGCTCAGCAATCCCTTACTGCTTTCAAGCCTCCCTGCCTGCTTCTCAGCGAGCTAGAAGGGGGAAGATGATGATCTGCTAGTAACTGAGAGGTGGCATTTATCCATTCACGTTTAGGATTCTTCTGTACAAAGGAAAAACAACCAGGCAGAAGCTGGGGTTCCCAGGCCAAGTGAGAGAGAGGCGGGGCAAGGCAGGGGTCCTAGAGGCCGCTCAGAAGGGGTAGGGGCCCGGTGCTTTTTCCTTTTTCTTGTCTCTGCTCCCCATGCTCCGATGCTCACCTCACACATTGCCCCTGGAGGAGGAAAGCAAGGGTCTCTGGAATAAAAGCACAGCCCAGGACATCACTCCAGGGTCCCCTCCTCTCTCTCCTACAATAACAAGTTTTATTCTCTACTAGATCATTCCCAACAGCCAGTAGATAGGTTGTTTCTCTCATCTTAAAAAAAATCAAACAAATCCTTCTCTGGAGTCTTCTGCAGCAGCCAGCTGCTGTTGTATCAACCTCGCTCCCCTGGCCAGCACTACACCTGAAAGGTGTCTGTGCTCCTCGTCTCCAGCCCTCTCCCCTTCCATTGCCTGGTAAGTCCATTTCTATCTGGCATCTGCCCCACTATTTCTTTGAAACTGCTCTTATCTAGGTCACTGATGACCACACGGTGGCTAAACGTGACGGTTCTCAACCCCATCCTGACGTATCAGAGCACCAGGACCATCCTTCCTTCTCTAGACTCCAAGGACATTCTGGTCATTATTTCCAGTTTCATCTGCTGGTTCCTTCTTTGCTGTCCAACCTCTTACTGGCAAGGGTGTGGGGGGCCTCAGGGCTCACTCCTTGTTCTCTTCTACACTCAATCTTTTGGCATTTTCTTTCAGAATTGCAATTTAACTAGCCTCCTTATTAAATAATATCCTTATGCCTACGATTCCTCAAATTTTTCTTTTTTTTTTTTTGGCTGGGGCTGAACCTGCCACCTCCAGCATATGGGGCCGGCGCCCTACTCCTTTGAGCCACAGACGCCGCCCTGATTCCTCAAAATTTTTTTTAAGAGATGAATCTTGCTCTCTCACCTAGGCTGGAGTGTAGTGGCCTAATCATAGCTCACTGTAACCTTGAACCCCTGGGCTCAAATGATTATCCTGCCTCTGAGTAGCTGAGACTACTGATGCACCCCACCACACCTGGCTAAATTAAAAAAAATTTTTTTTTTTTTTTTTTTATAGATACTGTCTTGCTATGTTGCTGAGGCTGATCTTGGACTCCTGGCCTCAAGCGATCCTCCAACCTTGATCTCCCAAAGCACTGGGATCACAGGGGTGAGCCACCACATCCAGCCCCAGTTTGGGGACAATTTATGACACAGCCATAGCAAACAAAATGCCACGTACTCCCAGACCCTGAATTTCCCTTATTCTCATTGTATCTTTTAACACAGAAGATAATTTACTCAGTTTTCATTTTTATTGTTTATAATCTGTTTCCCCTCTAGAATGTAAGTTTCAACAGGGAAGTGATCTCATAAGTATTTGCTGAATGAGTGAACGAAGACTAAAGAAACTCAGGATATTTACCCTGGAGAATAGAAACCTGGAGAAAGAGGAAGGAAAAGAAACTTAAAATACATAAAAAAAAAAAAAAATATATATATATATATATATATATCCTTAAATAAATAAATTGACATGTAGAAGGAAGTATTTTTTAAGCAAGGATGTTATATACTTTCCTAAGCCATGTTTTGAATCTCACAAGATCTTACAAGGAAGGTAATACTATCCACACCTAACAAAGAAATTAGCCAGAAGGAGGTACGATCCAGAGGCCTTTCAGTATCTGACCTAAGTTTGAACCCGAGATACTAGGTGGATAATTTTAGGCAAATTACTTAAATTGTGATAATAAGGTATTTAGTCCAGTACCTGGCATACAGTTGCCACACAAGAATGCTATCATCATCGTACATATTATTACCAAGTCTCAGTTTCTGCATCGTAAGATAAAGGAAAAAGAATACCTCCTTTTATAGACGTTTTATGAAAATTAAACAAGACAGGCAAAGCGTTATTTTAAAGCAGTGGTTCTCAACCTTCCTAATGCCGTGAGCCTTTAATACAGGTCCTGTGGGTCGCGACCCACAGGTTGAGGACCGCTGTTCTAAAGGAATATAATAATTAGTAGAGTTGAGATTGAATATAGGTCAATTGCACCATGTTATATCTGAATGGTGGTTAGATTTCTGTAACACAGGTAGCTAAACACAGATAAAACATAAAGGCATATTTAGCTTTGTAGGTATAAGGGACATTTTTCTAAAAATTGAAGCGATGGGTCATGACTAGTAACAAGTCAACTTCATGAAACAGATTTTTTTTGTCAGTGAAATTGTCCAAGTGGTGGGTAGAAAACCGCTGGTAGGAAATAGGGAGAGAAACACATACATTAGGAAAACCAGGTGATTTCTAAAACACCTTCCAAAGCAGAGATTCTGCAATGAAACCTCGAATTCATATTCCATTTAGGGAAGTCTTTATGGGCTTCGATGCAAAAAATACAGTAATATAGAAGAAATGATTTGAGAATACATTCAAAATTATTTTCATCTTCAAATCTGCATATGAAATCTATCAGGAGAGTTTCAGAATACTGAAGTTAATATAAATCACATTTTTATAGCCACAGATTCCATAATAGCATTTGATATTAATTTTGACATCATTATAACCAGCCGTTTGATCTCTTTTATATATTCCAATTTCTTGCAGGTCAGCAGCCTCAGCTCTTTTTATGGAGCACTTCAATGACACACAGATAGGAGAAGGTTAAGATACAGAAATCATTCATGTATAATTGTATTATTCAGGGACTGAAAGGAGAGGCAATCATGAAAGAACTGAAAAGGTAAAGACATTTGGGCCAGAAATGTATTTTATGTGACTAATGCCTTACAAGTTATTTTTTTCATAGGAAAAAAAAAAAGACAGGTGAGTTGTTTTATATAAGATTTCAAATGGCAAAAATAATTAACCCAAAAAGCTATTATAAGGTATATTTACTTGTCTTGTTCTTATGGAGGATAGAATCATGTATTTCCTAAAGCTACGCATCACAGCATAAGTCTGTAAATATCCATTAGCTTCACTTAATTCTCTGGGCTTTATTTCAAGAAAAAAAGATGGTCTCTTTAGCAGGCTGAGATTAATAGTTACTGAACACTGATAAGGAAAGCAGGGCCAGGCTGAGTATGACCCGGCTGTGAAGAGAAGACCGATAGACTGTACTTGGCAAGAATCTAAACCCGGGAGATTAGACCTCCCCTCTGCATTCTAGCCCTTTCTTTCTATATCCTCACTTCACACAGAAGAGAACTCTCAGTTTAGAACTGAAATGACCTTCCCATGGGATGGTTACTGGTTCTAACTGGCCAGATCTACCCAGTTCTAAGAAAATGCAAATACTTGTTTGTAACTGGTTTAAAGTGGAAGAAGTCTCAGGTCTCAGTTATACAGATTAGAGGGAGAATTTATTGCCTTTTTTTTATATTTGTGTCACAGACTATTTGCCAAACTACAACCCTGGATTTTCAAAATTATAGAATATTTAAACGAAAAGCTCATTCTAAGTGCATCTTGGCTGGGCACAGTGACTCGTGCCTGTAATCTCAGCACTTTGGGAGGTCGAGATGGGAGGATCTCTTGAGGTGAGGAATTTGAGACTAGTCTGGGCAACATAGTGAGACCCCATCTCTACATTTTTTTTTTAATTAGCCAGGAGGATTGTTTGAGCCTAGAAGTTTGGGGGTAACAGTGAGCTACCATGGCACTACTACACTCCAGCACTGGTAACAGAACAAGACCTTATCTCTAAAAAATTTAACAATAAATACATCTCACAAGGATTAAATTGGGCTCTACTGTCCTTGGTAGCTAGGGAATTACTAAATTGTTGACCTAACAATCTTTTAAAAATGATTAACTTCATGAAGAATAGAACTTATCCTAGGTAACAGGTAAGAAAATCCAGCAACGTAGTCATTTTTAAGGACCTCTACCCTTTTAAAAATTCTACGCACCATGTGTTGCTAACTACATCCAGAATGTTTCATCTTGTCTAAGAGGTGTTCAAGTGTAGGTAAAAGGTTTATAAAAATCAAGAGGTCATTCAAGCTGTACTAAATTCAATCCAGGCGATTGATGGGTGAGGTATCAACTGAAAACTGGGAGGCCCTCTGAGCTGCTGCACCTGCTCCCCAGAAGGGGTCCTGACCCAGAGGGAAACGGCAGGCACAGAATTTCCACTGTCAGCATGTAGAGGATGAGGCAAGCTGCAATTTAATGTGAAAATGTCTGGTGCTGCCATGGACTCCACAGCTTATGTGCCATTATAGAAATATTTCAATGCTCTGAGGATTAAGACTATCTGATAATGAGCAATGACATGACAGATCACAGCAGCCCCTAGGAAATCCACGGGGTCAATGACACAGGGAAAGGAGATAATAAAACAGATTATAAACAGCGAGGCTATGCGACGAGACCCTGTGTTCTGAGGCAGAGCCTCTGGAAGCAATTCAGATATCACACACACCACTAATGCTTCCTTTTAAAACACCTATTTGAAAGTATTCTGGCACAGGCATGAAGCATGCTAGTCATTCTGGACCTTCTCCAAATCTGGAATAAGAACATCCTCCTTCACCTTTCTGTTTTCTAATTGGCTGCCAGGGAGGTCATTTCCACGTCTCCAGAGACTGAGAACCATATGTGTCCTGGGGTTTTTCTGAATTTTTATGCAAATGATCCATTTCATTAGTGCAGGAAGATAATTCATGACATGACTTCAAATAAAATGTTTACTGCTAGGAGGCAAAACATGGCTAACCATTATCCTCAAACAATACTGCATTAAAACCCTATAGACCCAGATACTGTTACAAGGTGGAAATGGATTGATTTTTTGCACAGTGTTAATACACAACGTTAACCCAGAGTGATCATCAGGGTGAAGGTCCTTTTATTCTTCTCTTAAAAATTTAACTGTGTGCTCCTAGGACTTGAACAAGCGGCTCTCATCAACAACTTTCCCCTCACGGCTCATTGTCCTTTTCCCCGCAGTCTTACAGCCATTGGCCTTGAGAAGATATATCTTACGTTTTTACACCTAATGAGATTCTGCTTTGCTGGGTAGTCTTTTGCTTCTGCTTGCCTCCATCACTGCAGATTTAACTTACTCAGGGTCAAGACCATGGTTTCACTTTCTTCTGTAGCCCCCCAGGCCTCCCCTATAGCTGTGTGCCTCGCTGAGGGGACAGGGTGTACGTACTCTGTACTTGTTAATCAATCCAGCCTTTGGATTTAAACTAACAGACTCGAAGTCCCAAGGTTAAGTAGTTGGGAGTCCTAGCAGCTAATGCTTAGACTTTGAAATCCCTTTTTCCTACACATCGTCACATCCTTACGTAACCTGACCCTGTGAAGCAAGCACAGAAGGTATTTATATCACAAATTATAGGTTTAAAAAAGATGATTTTGCCCATGGTCACAAAACTAGTCACTCTCATACCTGGGACTCCAAGTTGTGTTTTCTGTCTTCTAGACCCAGGGTCTTTCCATGACATCATGTTATTATGCACGTTGATAAATAAAAGCAGTTATTTTATACTATTTAGACAAAATGAAACTAAATGATAACCATTTGTCGAATAATGAAGAGGAACAAAACCAGTTACATATTTTTGCATGTAACTCAAATTGAATCATATACAAGCACTTACCAATTACTGATCTGGTTGCTTAGCAACATACCTCCATATTAGAAGGGGGAGATGTCTCAGTTGAGCGAGTTAGGTCATGGCCAGAATTAGGATGTAAAGGCAAATTGTACAAAAATGGCTTCTCCCTTCCTATCCCCTGGAGTGGGTCCTTTGCATGACAGTAACAACAGCCACCACCACAATACAAAGTATGAGCTATCTGCCACAGCCTCATGCTTCTCCCTCAACATACACAACAGGAGTACTGGACACTGTTTAATCAATCAATCTATCAATCAGTATTTACTGAAGGACAATCATACCCAAAGAGCTATGCAATCAGTATAAGTGTCACTAAAGTCATCTTTGAGGCGCCCAGCAGCTATTCCGTAGTAAACAGTCTACTCCTAAATTGCACAGAGGACAAGAGTCCACGTCACCAACTATGACTGATAACTTGGTATTGGCTCCATGGCAGCAGAGATAAAGAATAAGAAGGTGGCTGAAGCCACACAGCAGGTAAGCCCACCGCAAACTGAAGAGCATCCCTAACAGGCAGGTGCGGAAAGCTATTCCTGAACTCTGTTATCTGGGCAGTATGCCATTCATTCATGGCTGGAGGTTAAAAAAAGGTAAAAAGCAGTATTTGAAAACCTCACTGCTAATGCATGTTGCCGATCTATCTATGTCTGCATTTTTTCATGGTCAGAGTAAGAATATGATGAGTAAATGAAAACACGACAAGGCAAAAAGAATGGGAGAAAAAAGGAGCCCATTCAAAAACTAATATTCTTTTTTCTATCTAAGCCCTTCCAAGTAAGCCCTTCCAAGTAAACCCTTCTCCTTTGCTGCAAGCCAGGGACCTATGGAAGTGTCTGCTGAGTCAAGCTCCTTCGGAGAACACAGACACTTTCATATGCCAAAGGAAAGCAGAAGGCATTTAATAAAAAATAAATTAGGCATTGGCACGGATGCCTCAACAGAAGTACAAAGCGTGAGTTTGTTATTTTCTGGCTTGGCTATTTGGATTTTAGAAATGCCAAATGAATAATCCGTGGCAGAATCTACGCCTTGCTGAGGGTTTTTGCTGCAGAAGGTCAGCAGCATCCTCTGCCTGCTTCTGAAAGGAGCTGTGGGATCTCTGGGTGCACTAAACACTGTGATGTACACTGGGCTTTGAAGCATTTTAACAATGATGCTTCTATTTGCCTTGCGGGGGGGCAAACCCCTGTCACTTCATTATACAGCATCTGCTCACCTCCAGCCACGTGGCAAGGGGACAGCAGGCTCTGCAGCTGATTTTTGTGGATTTCTTTATATTTCACGAGACAGGGGCTCTGATAGAGCTGCTTTACTAATGGCCAAGATGTTGCTATCTGTGAGAGCCGGATTTCAGGACCCAAGAGGAGGTTGGGAACTTGTGCTTTAATGAACCTCATTTCGCTCAGAACTTGACAAGTCAGTACCACACTCTATGGGCAGCCTAAGGACATGTCAACTTTGTTATTACACTTTCCTTATTTCTCTATGTCCCGAAACTCAGACCCAAATACTGCCGAGACAACAAGTTCCAGGTCAAGACCTAGAGGAAAACACTCATTAAAAACAGAGAAGTCCTGTTTCTGAGACTAAATGATCTCAGGAAGGTGGCGACTTGCTTCAAGCCTCAGCAATCTTTCTTATTTTTAAGAGACAGCAAATTACTTTTCCAAGAACTTGGAAGATGGCATAACCCCCAACTTATTTATAATGCATGTGGAATAGAAAAGTCTAAAGGAGCATGTTACCAATTTATAAACTGCCTTTGCTGCCACGTGACAGAGATTCTAGCTTGTGATTTCAGGCTTACAGCCACTGTATTACCCATTCATCACAATTTATCTCCGATCAGACCTACCAAACTCACTTCCTTTGCTCCTTGCTGCTCTGGAAGGGCCGTCTCCAGCCTGCCCAGGTACCCGCATAAGACCTTTATCAGGGAGGAAGAAAGCGTCATGAACACAGAACTCATGAACACACGCGTGTCTGCAGGGCATTCTGCTCCAAGCACGTGGGCTACAGACGATAACAAGGAAGAAGTCTCTACCTGAGAAAGGACAGGGGCACAGTCTCACTCACCCCATCCATGCCTGTGGGGGGAGCTTTGCCTGCTTCTGGAGGATGTCGCGCAATGGCTGTGCACACCGGTCACTGATGACCCAGCTACTCTGGAATGTGCCCCAATGCTATCCGCTCTTATTCCTGCTGTTTGCCTGTGCCAAGCCCTGTGTCATCATCGTCTTCCCAGATGTCCCAGCATCCTGATTTTAGCTTCCAGATCTCCCACATCATGGCTTCTGCTTGCCTGCTAGCCTTTCCCTTGCAAGGCTTGGCTCCAGCCTGGGTTGGTTTCCCTGCCTTTCTTTCTTATCTGCACTTACATGCACAAGTGCTTTTCCTTGTACCAACTGACCTTCCAGACATCAATCCTCCTGGCCAGAAGCTCCCTGTCTGCAGATCTTCATGATTCTGACCTGATCTGCCCCGTCCAAAGCCTGCTTAGTACCCGGGGAACGGGGCAGCTTCTTATCTCTTCCTGAGCCATACTACAGGAAGTTTAATTCATACACTGAAAGACCTGTAAACACACAGTACACCGGACCCAAGTCAATGTAAGTTTAAAAACCTATCCTAAAGCCAGATGTAAATGATTATGGTTAACTGACATTATTATGATCCTTTATAAATATGAGTGTTTCAGATCAGAACTGTCTGCTCTTCGGATGGAACTGATGAAACCATGCTTTACAATCCGGCTATTTCAGAGAAAAAGACAATTATAAGCTCATTAAAGCCCAGTCCCTGTGGAATGCTGGTGCCTAGCTTTTTGGCCGAGAAACACTTGTTCATAAATACACATGCGTGTCTTCCACAGTATAAAGACTATCCAACTAAAATTAAGATTCCTTCAAGGAATAAGCATATTCCAGATAATCTGATTTCAAGAAGTTAATGAATCTAATGCTCTTTTCATTACACCATGTTGCCTTTTACATCCGAAGTACAGTAGTTTCTAGTTAAATCATTTACCCCTATGCTAACGTAATGTTAAAAGGAAAAAGAAGCTGCGTGATTTACCATAATCATCAAAGCCCATTTAAAGGCCAAGGGTGACCACTAATTCCTTAGGAGTTTTCCTTAATGTTTATTTTCCTTCCTTCACGGTTTGGTAAAACAGTATCTTAAAAAGCAGAAGAAACCGAAAAGCCGTTGTTCAGTTTTCACGTCTTTATTTTTGGGGGAAAAATGGTGCTTTACTCTCATTTTTTCTATTTTAATCATGCAAAATTAAAATCTGACATGAAATTACACATTTTGGGTATCATTTGTTGCCTGAAGCAGCAAACTGCTATGGAGGTGCGATGGTGAGACGTGGGCAGCATTTGCAAAGCAAGGAAAAGCTTTAATCCACACTCTTTGCTCAGTACCTGTGGCTCTTTCAGAGCAAAGCTAATTAATTGTCAATGCTGGGTGACACGCTCTGTGGTTAGGGGGCTTCTTCTTTAATTAAATTTGAATATAAATCTCTCCTGCTAAACAGTGATTTCTTTTTTTCCCCCTTAAATACCAATATTTTTATTTAACAAATTATTTACTACGGTTGAAATCTGAAGAAATCATTAAGTAAGTTATTTCAAAAAAAGAGAATAATTTGCATAAGATCCCTGGATTGTAACAAATAGGTATCAGGCACAGAAGTAGGTTGGAATCCCTGCCCCTGGGTCTGCTGAGAGGCTGGGCTGCCCCAGACAGACCCTGGGTGGTTGTTTAGACGGCTGGTTCCTTAGCAGCTCCACTAGAGGCAGAGAGGTAGAAACTTACATCCCCTCCTCCTGTTTTTACTTTTGTCAAGAAGCCTGGCATGGGGTCTATGCAGATAACCAAAAACCAAGGCAAAAGCCCACTGTACAGTAAAGTGCACTCATCACAGGCCCGGCAAAGCTCTGAGATAAACAACAAAGGCAACTTTTGTTTTTAATGAAGTGGAGAAGTAATATTTTCCTAGTTAACTCTGTAAACTAACCTGGGCCATGTTAAACTGCATATTTAACTAATGTTTAGTTTACTGGAAATCTTATTTGCAAGCAGGTGAAATTTATAATATACAAGATTATAATTTTTAATGCTGTGGGTACTCTAAGCTATTAGAATTCTAAGTTAAATAAACATATTTCCATTTATTTTGTAGAATCTGAGGCATAATCACATTTTAAATAGGCATGTAGGCTTAAAGTACTGCCTCGATTTCACTAAAACAGTTTTAATTATAACCATAATTTTTTGACACTAAATCCTTGGCTAAGAGTAAAATCATTAAGTCTGATATTATTATAAGGAAAATAATATTTATGTTCTGATAGACCTTCCAGGAACAGATTGTGAAAAGAAAACACTTGTTTTCTAAATCAGGATGCCATCCAGCTGTGTCTGCCAATATAGTCATGTGCAGTTGGATGAATATAACTCGTGTTATATAACCAATCAATCCATCATCTTTTCCTTGTGTGGATTCCCACGTTTACACAACAGATATGCTTCGACAAACTGCTTGTAATTTGAGATTTCATAAATTGAATCTTATTTCACATTGATTTCTATCAAATTTCAGAGACATCTTTATGAATGGTATTCAATTGAGAATAGGTATGAATATCTTTAAATACCTGTGCCTGCCTTCTACTCCAAACAGATCACTAAAAATAAATGCAGACTCGTTCAAAAGTATAAAGATACACAGACATGATTCCCGGTGCATAAGTAATTAGCAGAATTGGCTAAGAAATATATCAGGTTCTTCACTTTTTACATCAGGCATTGACTCCCTAGACAGAAAGCACTTGTTTTCATCTTAACGTAGGCCTTCACTTATAGCATTTGAATAGGAAAATATTTGATTCAGGTTTGCAGTTGTGAGAGTCTTCTGCATGCAGATGGCACCTGGAGTTGCGAGGGTAGATGAGATGGACCCAGGGAGGTGTAGAGTGGAATGAGGCAGATGCATGAGAAACCTCGATACTGAACAAACAGATAGAAAAAGAGAAGATTCCAAAGGAGAAGCTAGAGAGATGTGGTGGAACAAGTGGTTAATAATGTTAAATGCTCCTGAGAGACCAAAAAAGACCAAGAATACAATGGATTAATATTGATGACTTTAATGACTTTATCATGGACCTTGAACAGAAGCACAGGAAGATGGAATACGTTTCAGTGGATTGAGAGGTAAATGAGGGCTGATGTAAAGATAAAGGTTCCACGTTCTTCTTTTTAAAAGTTAAATTATGAAAGAAACAAAAAAAATGTAAAATAGTAAAATTTTAGGCCTGTATCTAAATGCCTTATACTGAATTATGAGGCTATAGTATGGCTTTGTTTTTTTTATACAGGTTACTACAAAAGAATCCATAAAAAACAGTTGTATAGCTTATAAAAATTAAAGAAAATCTATTATCTATGCATTTATTTATTCATGTTATTCCATAAACACTTATTGAGTGCATACCATTTACAGGTTACTAGGTGCTACCCAACGTTCCCTAGATAAGGATCCATTGAAAGAAATATTCAAAGAAAGACTAGGAGCCTCCAGACAAATCGTATGTGTCACTTTACTGGGAGAGGGTAACATAACCTAAATCTAATGTAAAAAACATAGAAGCTTTGGCATCAGGTAGGCTTGGTTCAAACCCTGGCTCTGCCACCTACTTTGATGTGTATATAAATAATGACACCTCCACCAAGAGTCTGCTGTGAAAACAAGGACATACCAGAAGGAAACGTAGCCATCAGAATGATTCGCACACACAAGAGCTCAACACATATTTTGGTTCCCTTCCTCTTTCTTTTATTCCTTGGTGATTTCTGTGCCTTAGCTTCCATAAAATTCATAGCCTAATTAATGTCCAAATGCAATAACTGACTTGGTCAAGGTCAAACCTTGTGCTTTCCTTCTAACTGCTTTCTAATATATATATCTTAGGATCTAATTTATTTCATAAATATTTAATTTTATAAGTCATTTAAAGTTATTTGGAGATGAAAGCCAGTGCGGCTGTGGCCTTTGGCTCTGGGTGGTCTGCACACCACAGAACTGTACCATCCTGCACAGGCACACAGCTGCCATGCCTTGCATGGGCCCTGCCCTGCCTGTGTGCCCAGCCCTGTGGCTGCGCCAGCCCATGGATCTGCTCCATCCCACATAGGCATGCTGACCAGTGGGTCCACTGTGTTCAGAAATCCTTTTTTATCTTGCACATATGAACTGTTACCTGCTGGCCTACTCCACACTAGCAGCTGCTCCACCTGGTACCTTGTGGGCCATGGGGCCACTACACCCTGTGGACCTGTTTTGCCCTATGCTGTACCATGTGCAGACCTCACTCTACCCATGCACTAGGCACCTCAACTGCCCACCTCCTCCATCCTGCATACACGCCCCATCTTGCCAGCAAGCTTCACCTTGTGTGTACACCTGGTACCAGGGGCTGGGCCCTGCCACAGCAACCCAGTGACAACCACAGAGAAAGAGGGGAGATGTGGTACGGCAGCAGAATTAAAAGGCTCAGAGTTCATCTGCCCCTCTCCTCCCTGATCAAACTTCTGGAGTAGGAATGAAGCTTGTCATTCAGGGACCCAACCTTATCTTCACTGAGCCATAGAGGCTCCCAGCAGAAAGGAACAAGTACACCATAACTATTCTGGTTATCCATCTTGAACTGAGAGAAGTGGCCCCCATGAGAACCCACCAGCATAAAAATTCTAGCAACATGAAAAAGCAGGCTGTCTCAGCATCCTCAAAGGATCACAATAGCGCTCCAGGAATCAACTCCAACCAAAAGGAACTTGTTGAAATGACAGATATGGAATTCAGATTATAGATGGCAAGATGAATGAAATTTGGTTTCTCAAAGCAGTAAAAAAAGATTCAGGACAGGATGAAAAATTCACTACAGAGACAGATAACATTAGAAAAGAGATAATAGAACTTAAAGAAATGAGATTCAGTTAGGGAATTTCAAAATACGTTAGAGATTTTTAAAAACAGAATAGACCAAGCAGAAGAAAGGATTTCAGAGCTTGAAGACAAGAATTTCAAAGTAACCCAGTCAGTAAAAAATGCAGAAAAAAAGAACAAAAAAGAATGAACAATCATTGTGAGAAATACGGGATTAAGCAAAGCAAATGTAAGAATTATAGGTACTCCTCAAGGGAGAAGAAAACACAGTAAGTACAGAAAACCTATTTGAGAAAATAATAGAGAAAAACTTCCATGGTATCATTAGAGGTTTAGATATCCAGATACAAAATGGTTATGAAACACCTAGAAGACACATAGCAAGCCGGATATCACCAAGATATATGGTTATCAGTCTTACTAAAGTCAAAGTCAAGGAGAAAATCCTACAAGCTGTGAGATGAAAGCAACAAATTACTTACAAAGGAAAACTCCTCAGACTAACTTCTGGTTTAGGGTCCCATTTTTAGTTGCTTTAAAAAGAATAACTGGCAGTGTAGAGTTTTGTATCCTGTAAAATGAAGATCATAAATGAAGGACAAATAAAGTCTTTCCCAGACAAGCAAACACTAAGGAATTTGTCACCACTAGACCTGCCCTATAGGAAATGCTTAATTGTGCTCTATACATGGAAAACAACTGATAGCCACGAATGTAAAAATGTCCATGGTTAAAGCTCACAATTCTTATTAAACAGAAACACAAGGAAGAAAACAAAGCAACTAGGTATCATTGAACATGATGAGCAGAACAGTATCTCACATCAATATTAACGTTGAAAGCAAATGGTCTTAATGCTCCTTTTTAAAGATACAGACTGGCTGAATGGAAAACACACCATAAGTAATTTCTTGTTCCAATAATCCCATTTAACTCACAAGGATATTTATAAACTAAAGGTAAAGGGATGGAAAAAGATAGTCTATGCAAATGGAAACCAAAAGTGAGCAGAACCAGCAGTCTTGTATCAGATAAAATAGATGTTAAATCAACAATGGTTAAATAAAAAATGCAAAGATGGTCATTATATAATAAAGGGAACAATTCATCAAGAATATATGACAGTCCTAAATATATATATACCTAACACAGGAGCTTCCAAATTCATCAAATACTACTAAACCTAAGCAAGGAAATAAATAGGAACATCATAATTGCCAGTGACTTCAACACTCTACTAACAGAACTGGACAGATCACCAAGGTAGAAGATCAACAAAGAAACACTGAACTTAAACAGTACTCCTAGAACAAATATACTCAATATATATGTATGGAACATTCTACCATGCAAAATATACATTATTCTCATCAGCATATGGAACATTTTCCAAGATACATCATATAATAGCCTACAAAACAAGTCTCAAAAAAATTCAAAAATAATCAAAATTATTTCATGTATTGTCTCAGATCATAGTAGAATGAAACTAGAAAACAACTCCAAAAGGAACTCTCAAATCTATACCTAGTCATAAAAATCAAAGCATCTGTGTGTTGAGGGATCATCGGATCAATGACAAAATTAAGATGAAAATTGAAGATTTTTTGAACTGAATGACAATCATGACGTAGCATACAAAATCTTAAGGGATACAGAAAAAGCAGTGTTAAGAGGGAAATTCATAGCTTTAAGTGCTTAACCTAAAAAGACAGAAAAGTCAAAACTTAACAACCGAATGTCTCATTTCAAGTAACAAGAAAGAACAAACCAAACCCAAAGCCAGAAGAAAAGAAATGACAAAGGTCAGAGGAGAACTAAATAAAAGGGAGACAAACAACAACAAAAATCAAGGAAACAGAAAGTTGCTTCTTTGAAAAGATACACAAAATTGATAGACTTCTACCTACATTAACCAGAAACAGAAAAGGACTCAAATAGTCTCAAATAGAAATGAAAAAGGAGACATTACAACTCATAGCACAGAAATACAAAATATCCATGAAAACATGAAAACCTCTAAACACACTAGAAAACCTGTAAGAAATGAATAAATTCCAGGATACACACAAATTTCTAAGCCTAAATTATGAAGAAATAGAAATCCTGAACAGAGGAATCACAAGCAATGAGATTAAAGTGATAATAATAATAAAAAAACTCCCTTCCCCCCCCCCAAAAAAATCCCAGGAACAGATTGATTCATAGCCCACAAAGAAGGCTTGATTCTACTAGAATTTATTCTACTAGGCCTACAAGAAGAAGTGGTACATATCCCACAGAAATTTATTCCATAAGAGAAAGAGGAACTATTTTCTACCTTATTCTATAATAGTATATCATATCACCTTGATGATAGCATAGCCAGGAAAGGATACAGCAAAAAAGGAAACTATAGACCAATATCCCTTATGAACACAGATGCAAAAGTCCTCATATAAAACTGGCAAATGAAATTCAACAGCACATCAAAAAGATAATTCATCATGATCAAGTGAGTTTCATTCCAGGAATTCAAGGATGGTTCAATGTTCCCAAATCAATAAACATGATTCATCATGTAAACAGAAACAAAAACAGAGACTACATGATCATCTTAATAGATGTGGAGAAAGCATTTGATAAAATCCAACACTCTTTCTTGATAAAAACTCTCAACAAATTAGGCTTAGAAGGAACATTCCTCAAAATTATAAAAGCCACCTATAACAAACGCATTGCCATTGAATGAGGAAAAGTTGAAAGCATTGTCCCTAAGAATTGGGATTTGACAAGGGTGCCCTCTGTGACCATTCCTATTCAACATAGAACTGGAATTCTCAGCCTAAACAATCATGCAAGAGAAAGAAAAGGTATCCAAAAAAATGAAAGAGGAGGTCAAACTATCCATGTTCACTGACAAAAACATTGTGCCTAGAAAACCCTAAAGTCTGCACTAAAAGATTCCTAGAATTGATAAACAAATACAACAAAGTCTCAGGTTACAAAAATCAATGTACACAAATCAGTAGCATTTCTATATACTATAAAAGTCAAGCTAAGAGTCAAAGAAAAAACTGAATACCATTTACAACAGCTATAAAGAAAATAAAACACTTAAGAATTTACTTAACTAAGAAAATGAAAGATTTCTACAAAACTACAAAACACTAATGAAAGAAATCATAGATGATGCAAATGGGAAAATGTTCCAAGCTCATGAATTGAAGGAATGTTGCTTAAATGTCCATACTATCCAAATAATTTACAGATTCAATGCAATCCTCATCAAAATACCAACATCATATTTCACAAACCTGTAAAAAAAATCCTATGCTTCATTTAAAACCAAAAAGGAGCCTGAATAGCCAAAGCCATCTTCAGCAAAAAGAACAAATCAGGAGGCATCACATTACCTGACTTAAAACTATACTACAATGCTATAGTAATCAAAACATCATGGTACTGGTATAAAAACAGAGACATAGACCAATGGAACAGAATGGAGAATGCAAAAATAAAATCATCTACCTATAACCAACTGATGTTCAGCAAAGCCCACAACAATATACACTGAGAAAAGGAAGCCTATTTAATAAAGGGTGCTAGGAAAACTAGATAGTTCTATGTAGAAGAATGAAATAAGACCTTTATCAACAACCATATACAAAAAATTAATTCAAGAATAAGACTTAAATGTAAGGCATAAAACCATAAATATTCTAGGAAACATAGGAAAAAACTCCTCCAGATGTCAGCCTAGACAAAGAATTTATGACTAAGGCACCAAAGGCAAAGGCAAATGTAACAATAAAAATAAATAGGAGTTAATTAAGAAGCTTCTGCACAGTAAAGGCAATAACCGGCAGAGGAAACAGACAACCTAGAGAATGGGAGAAAATATTCACCAACTATATATCCTAAAAAGGGCTAACATCCAGAATCTAGGAAGAACTCAAACAACTCAGTAAGAAAAAAAACAAGTAACACCATTAAAAAGTGGGCAAAAGACATGAACAGAAGTTTTTCAAAAGAAGATAGACAAATGACCAACATATGAAAAAATGCTCAATATCAGTAACCATAAGGGAAATGCAAATTAAAACCACAATGAGATACTGTCTGACTCCTGGTAGAATGCTCATTAAAAAGTTCCCAGACAATAGATGTTGGTATGGATGCAGAAAGAAATTCTTATATAGTGTCGGTAGGACTGCAAATTAGTATGACCTCTGTAGAAAAAAGTATGAAGATTCCTCAGTAAAGTAAATGTAGACTTACCATTTCATACAAAAATCTCACTATGGGGTACCCACTCAAAGGAAAATAATCCATTTTATCAAAAAGACACCCGTACCCCATCAATTCATGACTGGATAAACAAATCTGGTGTGTCTGTGTATCCCCCATATATCAGCCATAAAAAAGAATGAAATAATGTCTTTTGCAGCAACCTGGAGGATATTGGAGACCATTATCCTAAGTGAAGTATCACAGGAATAGCAAAGCAAACACCTCATGTATTTTCTAATAACTGGGAACTAAATGCTAGGCACACATGGGCACAAAGAGATGTCAAGGATATTGGAAACAAAGAAGAGGGCAGACAGTGAGCCATAAAAACTTACCTGACAGGTAGGATGAACATTGTTCTGGTGATGGACACACCAGAATAATAAAGCCCTGATTTAAGCATTATACAAGGTATCCATGTAACAAAAAAATGTGTCCCCCTAATATTTGAAATACAAAAAAAATTTTTTTTAAAGAAAAGAAAATGGAGGAAAGAATTATATACATTGAGACTCACGACTTAATATGTGCTTTTAGCAAACATGTATTTAGTATCATATAGTACTTTTATCACTTCTTGGCCTTTTGGCGAACACTAAGTTTAGTATGTAATCATTCAGTATTTCGGAGTTCTCTCAAAAAAAGCTGAAAAGAAAAACAGCCAAGAGTATAGGTTGTGGAGCCAATTGTCAGACTTAAGATCGTTTTTCTGCCACTCACAGCTTTGTGAACTTGGTCAAGTTCTTTAACTTTCCTGTACCACAGTTATAAACAAGATAAGAGTGGCCACATCAAGTGAGACTTAATAGCTGATATACAGTCTATATACAGTAGAACTTCTAGAGCTGACCATCGCCCTACACTGGAAACCTAAAGTTGACCTAATTTTCATCGTCAAGAATACATGTACACATCAGCACAAGAGGCCTATCTCCTTATGTTGACCACCTCCATTATGTTGACTATAGTTTGTTATAGTCCCTTGGGTGGTCAACTTATAGAGGTTCTACTGTATCTGTAGAACACACACAAACACACACCCATATTTGTTTATCCAGGACTTAAAACTTACATCCAAGTCAATATCGTAGACTCCATCACAATATCAACAGCTCTGGGGGGAATGATTCAGAAGTAAGAGTTGATTCAGAATACAGCAGGGTTGACGGCACAGGCGTCTCTGCCATGTTGCTCTTCAGGATTCATATTTTAAGAATAAGAAGATAATGTACGTACACACACACACACGTCTTAGAATAGTTCTTGACTTGTAGTAAACATCCAGGAAATGTTTGCTCCTATTACTGTCATAAGAAAACATTAACAGAGAGCAAGATGGTGGCCGAGTAACAGCTTCCTTGCATCTGGGCACTGTGAGTCTGGGGAGATAGGACTCCAGGCATCTCTGGATGGTGGGATCTACCTATCATCACCCCTGTGAGGATACAGGGAGTCAGTGAGAGACTTCTGGACCCCAAGAGGAGGACTAAAACAGTGGAAAAACGGCAAGTGGTCGTGTGTGTTCAATGGGTCTAAACTGGCCCACAACTATAAGTTCAGTAGCAGCAAGACTGCAAACCGGAAAGGCCTTACCTGTGAACTGTTTTGCTGTCTTTGGACTTGGCACTCAGTTGAACTGCCTTGGGGAGAGCCTGAGCAGGAGTGTGGAGAACTTTGGCCATTGTCTAGTGCCCCAGTCTGAGCCGCTGAGCCAGACGAAGCTAATAGTGTTTGCTGTGCGCCACAGGGAGCCATTATGAGTGATCTGCCTCGGTAAGCTCCGCCCTCAGGGTTGCAGAGCTAGAATCCAGGTGGGAGGTGGTAACCTAGCAGCCTAAGGGTGGGGTCTGAGCTGCCTTGCAGCCCTAACCCTCAGGGGCAGAGTGAGACCAGTTTTGGCACACTGGGTAAGTGAATAGCCACTTCAGCAGTGATTCCAGTGACAAGCACTTTCCTGAGAAAGCTTCTGCTCAGCAAGTTTACAAGTTCAAAGTGCCTTTTAAGAGGGCTGAAGAGAGATTTAGGGTGTCCACCTGCTGGGGTTTGAGAAATCAGCGGCCTCCAGTTGTATCAGAACTGTGATTAACATCTCATACTCCAGAAGACCACGTGTTGCCCAGACAATAATCAACAACATATACATACTGCTTTGTTTTTGGTTGTGGTTTTTTTTTTTTCTTTCTTGGTTTGGTTGGTTTTTTTCTTTTGTTTATTATGATGTTGATGTTGTTTTGTTTTTTAATTTCAACCTTTTCCGTACAGATCTTTTTTCTTTCTCAATTTTTCTAGTTTAATTATAATTTCCCATTGCTGCCTTTTCAACAACTAGAACTTCATTTTTGCTAGTGTTTCTACCGCTATTATTTGGTTTTTCACCCCATTTTATCCCGTAAAGTTTTCTGTTTGCTTGTTTTTGTTTGATTTATAGCATTTTTGTCTTTTCTCTCTACTTGGTGGAGGTGGGGTACTGTGTCTGATCAGGTTAGCAAAGAGCTGCTGACCTCAAGGGAACCACCCAACTGGGCACCCCCAGAAGGTGGTTTTTTTTTTTAAGGTTGTGTCAAAGAACCCTACTGTACACCTATATTGCCCTGTCTCCCTCTTTCTGTGCCTCTCTTCTTTTTGTCAATATTCCTTTTACCCACCCCCTCTCCTTTATTTTTTTTTTCTTATCACTTGGTCCTCCTTTCTTTCATCCCTTTCTTGCTCTTCAACCTTTTCACCCTTCTGGTCCTGTACCGAAAGAACTCATCGACCCCTTAGTCCACAGGCACAGGAACTTAAAGAGCAAGAGGAAGTGAAAGGAAAACTAGGGCAAGGAAACAGACAAAAGAAATCACTCATGAGGAAGAATCAGCAGAAAACTCCAGGCAACATGAAGAACCAGTCCAGAACAACCCCGCCAAGGGACCATGAGGTAGCTACTGCAGAGGATTCCACCTATAAAGAAATGTTAGGAATGACAGAAAGGGAATTTAGAATACACATGTTGAAAACAATGAAAGAAATGATGGAAACAATGAAGGAAACTGCTAATAAAGTGGAAAATAACCAAAAGGAAATCCAAAAACAGAATCAAATAAGAGATGAACGATATGAATATAAAAAGGATATAGCAGAGTTGAAGGAACTGAAACAGTCAATTAGGGAACTTAAAAGATGCAATGGAAAGTATCAGCAACAGGTTAGACCATGCAGAAGAAAGAATTTCAGAGGTAGAAGACAAAGTTCTTGAGATAACTCAGTAAAAGAGGCAGAAAAGAAGAGAGAGAAAGCAGAACGTTCACTGTCAGAATTATGGGACTTTATGAAGCATTCCAACATACGACTTATAGGAATCCCAGAAGGGGAAGAAGAATGCCCCAGAGGAATGGAAGCCATACTAGAGAATATTATAAAAGAAAATTTCCCAAATATCACCAAAGATTCTGACACACTGCTTTCAGAGGGCTATCGGACCCCAGGTCGCCTCAACTCTAACCAAGCTTCTCCAAGACACATTGTGATGAACCTGTCCAAAGTCAAGACAAAAGAAAAGATTCTGCAAGCTGCCAGGAGTAAGCGCCAGTTGACCTACAGGGGCAAATCCATCAGAGTGACCGCAGACTTCTCTAATGAAACTTTCCAAGCAAGAAGACAATGGTCATCTACCTTTAATCTACTTAAACAGAACAATTTCCAGCCCAGAATTCTGTACCCTGCTAAGCTAAGCTTCAAAATTGACGGAGAAATCAAATCATTTATGGATATACAAACATTGAGGAAATTTGCCACAACAAGACCAGCTCTAGAGGAAATATTTCAACCAATTCTGCACACTGACCACCACAATGGATCAGCATCAAAGTAAGAACTCAGAAATTAAAGGACAGAACCTAACCTCCACACTGATGCAAAAGATAAAACTAAGCAATGGACTCTCACCAAATAAGACGAATAGAATACTACCACACTTATCAATTATCTCAATAAATGTTAATGGCTTGAATTCCCCACTGAAGAGACATAGATGGGCTGACTGGATTAAAAAACACAAGCCATCCATTTGCTGTCTGCAAGAAACACACCTGGCTTCAAAAGACAAATTAAAGCTCCAAGTCAAGGGTTGGAAGACAATTTTTCAGGCAAATGGCATTCAGAAAAAAAGAGGAGTTGTGATCTTATTTTCAGATACATGTGGATTTAAAGCAACTAAAGTCAAAAAAGACAAAGATGGTCACTTTATATTGGTCAAGGGAAAAATACAACAAGAAGACATTTCAATTCTAAATATCTATGCACCCAATTTAAATGCTCCCAGATTCTTGAAACGGACCTTACTCGGTCTGAGCAATATGATATCTGATGATACCATCATAACAGGGGACTTTAACACTCCTCTTACAGAGCTGGACAGATCCTCTAAACAGAAATTAAACAAAGATATAAGAGATTTAAATGAGACCCTAGAACAACTGTGCTTGATAGACGCATATAGAACACTCCACCCCAAAGATAAAGAATATACATTCTTCTCATCACCCCATGGAACATTCTCCAAAATTGATCATATCCTGGGATACAAAACAATTATCAACAGAATCCAAAGAATTGAAATTTTACCTTGTATCTTCTCAGACCACAAGGCACTAAAGGTGGAACTCAACTCTTAACAAAAACGCTCGACCCCACACAAAGGCATGGAAATTAAACAATCTTCTGTTGAGTAAAAAATGGGTGCAGAAAGAAATAAAACAGGAAATCATTAACTTCCTTGAGCATAACAACAATGAAGACACAAGCTACCAAAACCAGTGGGATACTGCAAAAGCAGTTTTGAGAGGAAAATTCATCGCTTTAGATGCCTACATTCGAAAAACAGAAAGAGAGCGCATCAACAATCTCAGAAGCCATCTTGTGGAATTGGAAAAAGAAGAACAATCTAAGCCTAAACTCAGTAGAAGAAAAGAAATATCCAAAATCAAATCAGAGATCAATGAAAACGAAAACAAAAGAATCATTCAGAAAATTAATGAAACAAGGAGTTGGTTTTTTTAAAAAATAAAATAGATAAACCACTGGCCAGACTAATGAGGAATAGAAAAGTAAAATCTCTAGTAACCTCAATCAGAAATGATAAAGGGGAAATAACAACTGATCCCACAGAGATACAAGGGATCATCTCTGAATACTAGCAGAAACTCTGTGCCCAGAAATTTGACTATGTGAAGGAAATGGATCAATATTTGGAATCACACCCTCTCCCTAGACTTAGCCAGGAAGAAATAGAGCTCCTGAACAGACCAATTTCAAGCACTGACATCAAAGAAACAATAAAAAAATCTTCCAACCAAAAAATGCCCTGGTCCAGATGGCTTCACTCCAGAATTCTATCAAACCTTCAAGGAAGAGCTTATTCCTGTACTGCAGAAATTATTCCAAAAAATTGAGGAAGAAGGAATCTTCCCCAACACATTCTATGAAGCAAACATCACCCTGATACCAAAACCAGGAAAAGACCCAAACAAAAAGGAGAATTTCAGACCAATCTCACTCATGAATATAGATGCAAAAATTCTCAACAAAATCCTAGCCAATAGATTACAGCTGATCATCAAAAAAGTCATACATCATGATCAAGTAGGCTTCATCCCAGGGATGCAAGGTTGGTTTAACATATGCAAGTCCATAAACGTTATCCACCATATTAACAGAGGCAAAAATAAAGATCACATGATCCTCTCAATAGATGCAGAAAAAGCATTTGATAAAATCCAGCATCCTTTTCTAATTAGAACACTGAAGAGTATAGGCATAGGTGGCACATTTCTAAAACTGATTGAAGCTATCTGACAAACCCACAGTTAATATTTTACTGAAAGGAGTAAAACTGAAAGCTTTTCCTCTTAGAACTGGAACCAGACAAGGTTGTCCTCTGTCACGTTTACAATTCAACACAGTGCTGGAAGTTTTAGCCAATACAATTAGGCAAGACAAGGAAATAAAGGGAATCCAAATGGGAGCAGAGGAGGTCAAACTCTCCCTCTTTGCTGACGACATGATCTTATACTTAGAGAACCCCAAAGACTCAACCACAAGACTCCTAGAAGTCATCAAAAAATACAGTAATGTTTCAGGATATAAAATCAATGTCCACAAGTCAGTAGCCTTTGTATACACCAATATACAATAACAGTCAAGATGAGAAGCTAATTAAGGACACAACTCCCTTCACCATAGTTTCAAAGAAAATGAAATACCTAGGAGTATACCTAACGAAGGAGGTGAAGGACCTCTATAAAGAAAACTATGAAATCCTCAGAAAGGAAATAGCAGAGAATATTAACAAATGGAAGAACATACCATGCTCATGGATGGGAAGAATCAACATTGTTAAAATGTCTATACTTCCCAAAGCAATCTACCTATTCAATGCCATTCCTATCAAAATACCAACATCGTACTTTCAAGATTTGGATAAAATGATTCTGTGTTTTGTATGGAACCGGAAAAGACCCTGTATAGCTAAGGCAGTTCTTAGTAACAAAAATAAAGCTGGGGGCATCAGCATACCAGATTTTAGTCTGTACTACAAAGCCATAGTGCTCAAGACAGCATGGTACTGGCACAAAAACAGAGACATAGACACTTGGAATCGAATTGAAAACCAAGAAATGAAACTAACATCTTACAACCACCTAATCTTCGATAAACCAAACAAGAACATACCTTGGGGGAAAGACTCCCTATTCAATAAATGGTGTTGGGAGAACTGGATGTCTACATGTAAAAGACTGAAACTGGACCCACACCTTTCCCCACTCACAAAAATTGATTCAAGATGGATAAAGGTTAAATTTAAGGCATGAAACAATAAAAATCCTCCAAGAAAGCATAGGAAAAACACTGGAAGATATTGGCCTGGGGGAAGACTTCATGAAGAAGACTGCCATGGCAATTGCAACAACAAAAATAAACAAATGGGACTTCGTTAAACTGAAAAGCTTCTGTACAGCTAAGGAGACAATAACCAAAGCAAAGAGACACCTACACAATGGGAAAGGATATTTGCATATTTTCAATCAGACAAAAGCTTGATAACTAGGATCTATAGAGAACTCAAATTAATCCACATGAAAAAAGCCAACAATCCCTTATATCAATGGGCAAGAGACATGAATTCTCTAAAGATGACAGACAAATGGCTAACAAACACATGAAAAAATGTTCCTCATCTCTATATATTAGAGAAATGCAAATCAAAACAACCGTGAGATATCATCTAACCCCAGTGAGAATGGCCCACATCACAAAATCTCAAAACTGCAGATGCTGGTGTGGATGTGGAGAGAAGGGAACACTTTTACACTGCTGGTGAGACTGCAAACTAATACAACCTTTCTGGAAGTAAGTATGGAGAAACCTCAAAGACCTCCCATTTGATCCTGCAATCCCATTACTGGACATCTACCCAGAAGGAAAAAAATCCTTTTATCGTAAGGACACCTGTACTAGACTGTTTATTGCAGCTCAATTTACAATCGCCAAAATGTGGAAACAGCCTAAATGCCCACCAACCCAGGAATGGATTAACAAGCTGTGGTATTTGTACACCATGGAATACTATTCAGCTATTAAAAAAAACGGAGACTTTACATCCTTCGTATTAACCTGGATGGAAGTGGAAGACATTATTCTTAGTAAAGCATCACAAGAATGGAGAAGCATGAATCCTATGTACTCAATTTTGATATGAGGACAATTAATGACAATTAAGGTTATGGGGGGGAGGAAAAGCAGAAAGAGGGATGGAGGGAGGGGGTGGGGCCTTGGTGTGTGTCACACTTTATGGGGGCAAGACATGATTGCAAGAGGGACTTTACCTAACAATTGCAATCAGTGTAACCTGGCTTATTGTACCCTCAATGAATCTCCAACAATAAAAATAAATAAATAAATAAATAAATGCCCAATCAACCAAAAAAAAAAAAAGAAAAGAAAACATTAACATAAAGGCTGTTTCCTAAATGTTTCCTTTTAGAGATTCTTTCTCATTATCTTCTTACAATAGAAATCCTACAGAACGAGGTGAAATAGATGCCTTCTAAGTCCTGCTGCATTCTGGGTCAACTCTGAGGATTTCCACCAGAGCTTGTCAATATTACAACTGAGTGTCTGATATTGACCCTGATGTTAGTTTTAGGTCCTGGACATCTTGAGTTCTGGTTGGCCTGTTGGCCCAGAAGGTCTCATTTATAGCTAAGAAAAGGGCTTAAAAGAGAACAGCCTCAATTTCAGCTGATACACTGGGGTCTTCTACAGCCTTAAATCAGATGTCCGGAAAATCTCGTCAGAGCAGTTTCTTTGGCTGAAAACTATCAGCTGAAACTGGATTCTTATGTCAACCATGTGTCTGCAGCCTTTATATGCTGGAGGCAATTACTTACTTGTAAAATTACTCCTCTGACAGTGTGCCTTCATGCCAGAATGACCAGGGACAGGACAAGTGATTGTCAGCCTCACCAAGACACCGTAAGAAGCATTCTGGAGGACTTAGCATGTTTGCACAATCAATAGCTATGCATATATAAGGTGCTATGGTAAGCAAACTAACACAGCTGGCTCACAATCTAAATTGCGTATATACAGTATCACTTTTCCTTAATACTCTGGAAATAAGTTGTCTGTGCTGGTCAACAAGTCCTACAGATCCTGACTGCCATGTCGTATCAGCCAGCCATCCGCCCGTGGGGACCCTGATCAAGATGAGGAAGGAGCTGAACGTGTAACTCACCATACTGTTTCTTACAATTGGCTACAATTATCTGCTTCAAAATCACAGGACTGAAAATTCCATAAAGTCAAGAGCCAGGTCTCTGAGAATTCTCCTAGCTCTTTCCTACAATTGCCTTCCAAACTGCCTTGTCCGTGGTGAGCACTGTATAAGCACAGATGGATGTTTGGATGGACAGAGCTGGCTCAAAGATCACTGACACCACTGAGGAAGCGTAATGCGTGCCTTCCTGAGAGGGTGAGCTCTAGGATCCTCACATCCTTCCCATGCACATTGGAACATTGGCCTAGGTGGAAGTAGACTTTTTTTTAAGGACTGTTCCAACTCAGAGGTTCTGCAAAGCTATGCTTAGAGATGTGTATGGATGTAAAAGTATCTATCTTCCAAAATAAGCCTGTCTGATTAACAGGTTGTGCAGTATCCGTAGCAAGGTGATTATTTTTACTGTGTAGGGGCGTAAGAGATTCCGTTTATTGCTTCTCTGCCCCCATATCCACATCTTCATTCATCCTACAACACTCCCTAAGAGAAAGGCAGAGCTGATGCCTTGTAGTGCCTGTTCCAGTATAACTCCACGAGGGAAAGGGTTTATTGCCTTACCCAATAGAATATTTATTGCCAAGAATGGTGCCTGGTACATAACAGATACTCAATAAACAGAGAATGGGGTGGCGCCTGTGGCTCAGTGAGTAGGGCACCAGCCCCACATACTGAGGGTGATAGGTTCGAACCCGGCCCCAGCCAAACTGCAACAACAACAAAAAATAGCCAGGCGTTGCGGTGGGCACTGTAGTCCCAGCTACTCGGGAGGCTGAGGCAAGAGAATTGCCTAAGCCCAAGAGCTGGAGGTTGCTGTGAGTTGTGATGCCACAGCACTCTACCGAGGGTGACAAAGTGAGACTCTGTCTCTAAAAGAAAAAATAATAATAATTAAAAATTAACAGAATGAATGAGTGTTGTTTGTTTTTAAGGTTTGCTGGCTTCTTAATGATGATAATAGATAAAATATTTTGTTATGGGATTTTTCCAGCTATTATGTTCATAAAACAGTTATTATATCCATTATGATTATTTCCACATCATTATTAGTCTGTGTTCAACATTTGTTTTTACCAACTCTTTGGGAGAGGGAACTTTTGAAATTGCTAGTTGAAGCTAATATGCTCACTAGGTTCTTTATGGGTTAAAGGCTATAGACTTGCGTTTCATAAGGTTAACTCCAAAAGTCGATTTGATTAGATGATTGTTTTCCTCATTTCTGACCTTTAGAAGAGAAACCATTTGCTGCCAGATTAGCAGGGGAGGGCTTTCTCTTTTTCCTCCAGAGGGGGCTCAAAGTCCATATTTTCCTTGGCTTATTCGTGGGGTAGTTCTCAGCATAAAAGAGACACCTTTAACTATTGTTCCCATTTCCTATAATTAACTGAGTTACCAGTTAGTTGAGTGTTTTAGTTTATAGTATATCTAATTATTTAAAAATAACAGATATTTTTCAACATTATATTGTCTAGGTAATTCAACCAAGACATTCTTGTGCTTGAACAATATGTTCTTATTAGGCTACCAGCTAATGACAACAATTTAACAATTCTAATCCTGTTATACATTTCCCCAGAATAAAAGTATGGGCCAAGCCAAATTGCATAAAGCGGTGTTGGCCAACGATGGACCACAGTGGGGTGGTGCTATAAGATGATAAAGCTGCATTTTTACTGTACCTTTTCTACGTTTAGATATGGCTTAGATAGTCCCTTCCCAGAATGCCATTCTTCAAATATTTGAAAATATAGAAATCCTTATTGTGTTAAAAACAGATACAAGTGTGTAAGTCCAAGTTAATACAGCACATTCACAATTACAGACCACAGTCATCAATTTTACTTGGAAATAATTTTCTACCTTCCAAATATCAATAGCTCTCACTGTATTTAAAAAATAACTGTTTATACATATATACCTTCTTTATAGACGTATCCCCTTTCAAAGCTGTAAGTTCCCAGAAGGTAAGACCAATATCTTATTCAAATAAAACAAATTTTTTTTTGAGACAAAGTCTCACTCTGTCACCCAAGCTGGAGTGCAGAAGCGTCATCATCACTCCCAGCAACCTTAAAGTCCTAGGCTCAACCAATCCTCCTGCCTCAGCCTCCTGAATAGCTGGAATACAGGCGCCGCACACCGCAAGCAGCTAATTTTTTTTTCTATTATTTGTAAAGGTGGGGGTCTCACTATGTTGCTCTTGGCCTTCTGGCCTCAAGAAATCCTGTTTTGGCCTCCCAAAAAGTACTAGGATTATAGACATAAGCCATTGTGTCCAACCCCTATTTATATATTTATCTACATGTGGTAAGCACTTTTTGAACATCTGTTGAATGAACATGCTTGTGTGTAAATGTCCTTAGTAACTCTGTTCATGGACTCCCAGCAGTTTCTTTTCCCATTTGTTCACTTTCAAATCTTTGAAGAATACCGTTACAAAATACATGGTCTCTGAGCTTCCCCAGCTCAAAAATACTATTGCTTCTGTAATCACTATGACGCTTTGACTTATTATTAAAAAGCATCCAAACATTACCCCCTGCTTCTCTGGTGTTTTAGAAGGCTCGTTAGTATTTTTTGGCACTATTATGAATTTTGGGAATGCACCTTAATAAAGTCACCAGTTAACAGAACACTGGCAGGCAGCGTAAAAGACTTGAATTACCTAAAAGGTTCTATCAAGTCCTGTGCTTTTTACTATAGACCCTTTTCCAGTGATGACTTCTGACTCCTCAAGTGAAATCAAATTGTTAGGACTCAATTTCTTGTTGTTGCTCCTCAATCTCTCTTCCTTTTCAAGCAAGGATTCTTAGAAATGGGTAAACTAATAATACTGTCTTAAGACAAACAGACGCAGGAGTTTACAAGTGGTCTAAAACTACCCTCCCAGTGAGTCACAAAACCCAGGTTCTAATCACAGTGGTGGGTCTGTTCCTCCACCCTCTCCCTTGTACTGACCTATCATCAGTTGTTTCCAATCAGTTGTGAAAATGTGACATGATTTTGAATCGTATCTGATACGGTTGTTATTCATCATCACTATAACTTCCTATTTGATCTGGTCTATTACTAAACGTTGCCTATGTTGAGAGCCTGAAAAAAAAAATTGCTTTTAATCATGAATATAAACTATTCATTCCTTTTCATGCTTCTGTTCATAAACAGAGATTCCTGAAAATTCTCTTCTCTGCCTTCTCAGCCACCTCCTACTGGTCTTTCCAGATCCAGTTCTAACGTGTGTGACTCCCGCCCTACCACACAACAGAATTTATTCTTTTCTCTCATTAGTTCTGATAGTATGTTGCTAATGCAACTGCCTTGCAGCTTATTGTGGTGTATTACAATAGAATTAATTTGTCTTAACCGTTCTTCTCTTTGATTCACTTTTAAATTCCCCAAACTTTACAAAGTGCATAATGTTGTGCCCTACACCACAATTAGGTGCCTGGCCAATGAATGTGTACCAAATACCTGCTTTCCACTCTACAGCTGGTCTGCGGGCCTAAATTTCAACATGAAACTTGACTGGATTTGTATTATGCTTCCCGTGGAGTTTCAAACATCATGCAACAGAGATTGAAATTTGTACAGATTTACTTGCTGTTGCCAAAAGCAAAATGCTGGCAACTATTTCTCCTGTCTCCATCTATACATTCATATTTGACTCTTTTCCTATCCCAAGTGTCACGCTGCAAATTTTTGCCTACACTTACTCATCAAATGCCAAGAGAGAAAAGCCCTGGATGGATGGCCAGGTGGGGGAGAGGGCTGCAGCTGCGGGAGGGCAGCCAACAGTCAGCCCGGCTCTCCCTCCCCACCTCTCATTCGCCAGCTTTTAGTCCCCAGAATCCAGGGATACTCTGGCAATTGGAACTTTTGTGTTCAGCTGAAAAGAATGTGCAAATGACAGTTTTGGCTGTCAAGGAGCTTATTACCTAAGCCAGGAGCTTACATATTTATGAGCTGACATCTCAGATTTGTGGCTTTGCAGTATTCCTCAATTTCCCTTTAGAGCAGCCAATAGGCCAAGTCAGGCCTTGAGGCCCTCATTACTTCGCCCCCACACCAAGACACAGCAGGTGGCTCCTTTGCAGAGACATCCAGGGTCAAAGGTAAGTGAAAAATGAGCCCACACAAAATTCCTGGGCTGCACCTGAAGAGGTGAATAATAGAGCCAGCATTCACTCCACCGGCTGGCAAAGGCAGCTGCGGTGGGGGGCTCCTCACAGATACATGTAATATTAATCTGCGCATCCCTGCAGAGTTGCCTATTAACAAAGGACACTTATGAACATAATTTCACATCATTCTCTGGACCATCTTGTGGCTCTGAGAACCGGCCATTGGAATTGACCCATCCCTGTTAAACCTTTCTTTTTTTTCTGCAAAGAACATTTTCTGAAGGAAAAACAGACCTAATACCAAGGAAGGGCTTGAGGCATCATGAACCAGAGTGTAAGTATTGCTATGGAAACTATAAGTGGGCATTCTATCAAAAGGGAGGGAGTTCTGAGAAAGAGAATAATTCAGTGTCATTCTCCTTAGTCTTGGGGTATTCCCAGGATGAAAATACACTGGCCAAAGAAGCAAAACAGAACCCAAGCACTCCTCCAGGGAGAGGCTCATGAAATGCAGCCAAGACCCAGGTAGGAGGCTGGAATCCAAACCCAGGTTTGTCAGACTCAAAAATCCTTGCTCTGTGGCTGGGTGTGGTGGCTCATTCCTATAATCCTAGCACTCTGGGAGGCTGAGGCAGGTGGATTGCTTGAGCTCAGGAGTGTGAGAGAGTTCTTAGCCTGAGCAAGAGTGAGATTCCGTCTCTATGAAAACTAGAAAAACTAGCCAAGCATTTTGACTGGCACCTGTAGTCCCAGCTGCTCAGGAAGCTGAAGCAAGAAGACCATTTGAGCCCAAGAGTTTGAGGTTGCTGGGAGCTATGATGCCGCGGCACTCTACCCAGAGCAACAAAGACTCTGTCTCAAAAAACAAACAACTTTGCTCTTCCCTTGACAATGCTGCCTCCATGACACAGGCAATGTGTGGCTTCTGAGCCGTAGCACAGGGACCCTCTCTCTTTCCTCTCCACCCATCTCTGCTTTTAGAACACTATTTCCCTCCTCCGTCCTGTCATGCAGTCTGAAATCTCTCCCTCATACCCCGGTGAAGCTAAGTTACAGGCTGATCCCTCCCAGGGGCCCTGGCTTTCAGAGTCTTATCTCTCATTTCAAAATGAAAAGTTTTGTTGCTCACAGAGTTTCAAACATCAGAAGTTCTAGCCCACATAAAGCCTGCCCTGTGTCCATGACAAAGAGTGGGTCTGCATTGCAAGGACAGTGCAAAAAAAGGGAATGAATATTGTCTTGTTTCACTAAGATGTATGAATCTCAGTATCTGAGAAACCAACTAAAATATTAGCACTAAAAATACGTTGTCCTCATACTAACTTAGAACTGAAGGCAGCTCCACGGCACTCTCTGCTCCATCAAAGCCTTTCACACAAGCTATTTTATCTCCACTCCAGACCTATGAGGGAGGCAGGGCAGATAGATATTCCTTGTTGATTCCTTCTTTCATTAACTTATCCATTCAGCAAACATGCATTGAGCAGTGCCCTGGTCTTGATGCTGTAGCAGAGCGTCACTACAGAGGGGTGACAGTCCAGGGAGAGAGATGACGACGTCCACATGGCGAAGCCTGGGGTGGAGAGATGTAGGCACCATGTGACCACAGAGGAGGGACCCTGAGCCAGGCTCGGGAGGTCGGGGGGTGTTTCATAAAAGAAGCAAAGAAAGAATTCAGCCAGGAGGAGGAGGATAGGCCATGGGGAGGAGGCCCTCATGGGAGGAGGAGGAGGATAGGCCATGGGGAGGAGGCCCTCATGGGAGGAGGAGGAGGATAGGCCATGGGGAGGAGGCCCTCATGGGAGGAGGAGCAACCAATTTAGGGAAATGGGAGCATTTCCGTAGAGCTGGAGCAGAGGTGGGGTGCGGGTGAGGGGCAGTAATTTTCTTTTTTTATATATATATTTTTTTATTTTTATTATCTTTTTTAAAAATGCATTTATTATTTATTTTTTATTTATTGTTGGGGATTCATTGAGGGTACAATAAGCCAGTTACACTGATTGCATTTGTTAGGTAAAGTCCCTCTTGCAATTGTGTCTGGGGGGCGGTAATTTTCTTAAGGTCACAGGAGTAGTTGTAAACAGAGCTGGGACTAAAACACCCAGGTCTGAACTCTACTGCCTTGCTCCTTCCATTCAGTCCCAGAGTCTTGGGTGGCGCCTGTGGCTCAAGGAGCAGGGTGCCGGCCCCATATACCAGGGGTGGTGGGTTCAAGCCCGCCGCCGGCCAAAAAAACTGCAAAACAAACAAACAATCCCAGCGTCTTCCCTGACTTCCCAGATCCCCCTTTGCCATTTAGGATCTGGGTCCTCTGTTGTAAGTGTCTGACACCCAGGAGAACACCAAGAGAGTACAGATAAAAAGGCCTTGCCCAGCACTAAGCTATCACATCTAACTCTCATAAAACCTCATAATACAAGATTGCATGTGCTTTAAGGATGCCATGGGCAGAAGCTTGCAGAAGCTAAGCAATTTACAGGTCAGTACCTCAAGTGTAGATAATAATTACAGGTTCTCCTGACTTTAGAGGTTGCCTAATAGTTTTTCTACCACCTTCTAGAGGAAGATGAGGAAAGAAACCGTTTAGGAGAAAAGGCAAATCCTTCCTCTGATCAGGAATACCTGTAGAAGTATTTTTCTTCAATTTTATTTCACTTTTTAAAAAACTTAACATAAATTCCTGTTATCTATTTTTTAATTGATAAAAATCATGTGCATTGTATAAAGTATGTTTTGAAATATGCACAGGGTGGAATGGCTAGCTTGAGGCAATTAACCAATGCTTTACTTGACATACTTTGATTTATGTTGAGAACCCTGAAAATCTCCTCTCTCGGCAGCAGTTTTGAAGAAAACAATACACTGTTATTAACTCTACAGGGTGGTCACCCTGTATTACTTCTCAAATTTAATGAAGACAAGCTTCTCCCCTGGAGTCTCTCCAAGGGAATAAGGGGGAAGAAGAGATTAAGAATGAGTGCGTTGTGTTGGGGTGGCATGGGCTGTGCAGCAAAACTCACCGGGAACTTGAGAGTTCTCCACAAAGCAGACAAAACTAGGGAGGAATGGAGTTCATGGGCAAAAGGATATTGGCAGGTCTAGCACTGAGGCCAGTTAGTTCAGACAAAGGCCAAAAACTAGCACCAGCAATACGTCTAGTAAGAAAAATGATGAGGACCCTCCTGGGTAGGTTTTCCCTCAGAATTAAAGATCTAAAGACCACACTTGGTTTTAGAACATTACTTGAACTCCCAATTTTTTCGGAACAGCACCCGTTGTTAAGGAGGATGGCTAACCAGACAGAGAACGTTCTAACACAGTAGGGATTTCTGAGCAAAGCGAGGGAACTGGCAGTGTAGCCTGAGCAAAGCTTTCCGGCAGAACATCAGGCCAAAATGCAAGTTTCACTCCATCTGCAAGGTATTGATCAGCGAAAGACTTATCTTCACCATCTGGCGTTTTATCGTTATGAGTTTAGGCCTGCTGGGTGCTTAGCAGAACTTTGCTGTACACTCCTCAGAGACAACCCATTGCCTTCTCTTTCTCTCACCTTGACCCCAGTGTTTTCGTTTCAATCTCTCAGCAGTTTTCCTGATGCCAATCAGTTGCCTGTCTCAAAGACTGTTTGCAGGTATCAGCATATCTGGTCTCTTTGCTCATTCACCAGTAAAAAGCACTCTCCATCCTCTGTGAAAACCCTGCCCTCTGCAGCTCATCTTTTCACCTTAGTAGGACACATACGAGATTCTTGGGGGGGATTTGGTGCTGGCCACCCGGGACGCTTCAGAGGCACCGAGAGGCGGGCTGGAGGTGCACACAGGACAGGGCAGGGTTGCTTGCTCGGATGATGTGACCAAGAACTCAAAAGACTACTTCTTGCCTTTTCTATGTCTGGGAGGAATCTCCCTCCTTTGCTGAAAATCCAAAAGCACCATGCAAGCACCATCTCTACTAACCCAGGAAATTTTTAGCCACTAACCCAGGAAATCTGCATCTACTAAATGGGCTAAAATCTGTATCTACTATAATGAGCAACCAAGAAACAAGAAGAACTGGAACTTTGGGTAAGAAAATAATTCCTTTTCTAGTCTGACTTGATTTTTGAAGGATTTCCCTTTGCTTTGCATGTTTGGTTCCAAGCTTTTTACTCCCCTCCAAACCTCTTCCAGATGCATGAGTCTGACGGAGTTCACATAAACAAGAAACCAAGACAAAACAGCACGAGACTGCAAGCATTTCCCCCGTGATACAACCACTTTATGCACAGAGGCACTCATGTGACGCTGCCAACATGTGCTTTCTGTCTCAGATTTCCCTTGATAACAAAGGACACATTTTAAAAGGCGTGGCCCTAGGTATATTTTGGCCAGCAGGAATGCGAGAGGAGTTTGGGGATCTAGTTTGGCTTTCAACTTCCCCTCTCAGGTATTTGGTGCTATAGCTCTCGATGATGTTAAATGACAATAAAGTTAGGAACACTTTGGGTCAGGTTTGTAAGATATGATCTCATTCTACTGCTGGCAGAGCGGATTTAATATTCAGGAATCAGCTGAGCTCATTCATTTCCAAAAGTGGCAGCCTTGTGTGTTGCTTTACAGTACTTCCTCTGTCCAAGGCTGGGCAGGGCGTGTTAAAAGGGAGTCTTTAGAAGGGTCTTTCATGACAGTCCAAGGCTCAGAGAAAAGGATGGGGGCTGGGAGGGGTAGGCAGGTAGGAGGAGCAACAGCCCTCCCTGGGGTACGGATGTGACAGATAAAGGCAACGATAGCTCAGAAAAACTCATGACTTATTGTTAGAAATCCTACTACGGAATCTACGTAAGTTTTAAGGAGCCAGACACAGTGGTGTTAACACTATTGCATAGGTTCTGAAAGTTGCAAATGGCCATAAAAACAAAAATCAGCGATCTCTTTGGATGTCCTTACCTAAGTGATTTATGGTCTTACAAGACTCCTGTAACATTCTGTTCTTAATCAAGAAAGCTTATGTTCCTTGTTCTAGACAAAGTTACCTCATTTCAAATTTAGAAGGCAAATCATAGTCTTTCATTTCAATGTCTAATCCTCTAGATACCTGCTTCCTCCTCCTGTGAAGTAAGCTGATCTGGATTGTCAAGTTCCTTGTCTCCCACAAACACTTGAAAATTAAAGTGCTCAAATCAAGACTTGGCACATCAAGGCAGAAAACCCTCTGACTCTTATCAACCAGCGATGACTAGTTTTCAACCCACCAGGGTCTTGCAACCCAAGAGTGACCAGACATTGTACTTTAGAATGGGGAGGTGTCCTATCTCAAGGAAAGCTGAAATGGGCAGGAAACATAGCCAATGTTAGACATTAGGTTAAAAAGACGAAAGAACCTGTGTTCGGAAAACCCTAGGCTAACTTTATTTATACAATCCTATAAAGAGAACACACTCTGATTCTGTCTTGGATTCTAAGATGAGACCATGTCAAATATTTTAGCAACTCTGAATAAGTCTGATCATGGCAGTGACTGTCAGTTGAAAAACCTGGTTTGTTTATTTTGCATTTTATTCTCATCCTCCAAGGGATGTTTATAAATCTCTGTCCGTAGTTTGTCTGTCTCTTCTGAGAGAGCTGTGTGTATTCTGCAGTGGACTGAACACGGAGGGAGCTCATATAACCTGGCCCCTCTTAACTACTTTAGAATACTTTATACATTTTAACTTTTCTCCAAAGGAAATTCCCTGAAAAAGTTAAAGTAAGAAAAATTAATAAGCAAGTAAACAGACCCCCTAACTATAGGAACATATTATAACTGTTACTTACACCACTTTCCAATCCATCATCATTGAAAACTCATGGTTAAATAATCAAGTGCAGGATCCATTTCTTCACGTCTGCTAACAAATAGCTTCTCTCAAATGTCTCTTGTAGATCTGGGGCCATCTCAGAAGGAAGAAGGATAGTGCGAAGGTGAAGGAGAAAAGGCTGTAAAATTCTGAAATCCGTGGGGGTCTGGGAACTCTCTGAACAGACCCTGCTGAAACATTGCTGTGATTCCAGCCTTTGGCTAAACCATGATCCTGGCCTCACTGAGCTCTCAGCCACCTTCCCAGGGCAGCTCAGCCCCAGCTCCAACATTGCATTTCCCTCTAAGAACTCTGCATCGATGGGAGAGGAGCTCACAGGATCCTGCCAATCTGCGCATATAAGCAGAGGAAGCCTCACTAGTTTCTCTCTCTTGTCTGCGATCTCATAGACAGGGAGGGAGGGACGGAGGGAGGGAGGGGCAGAGAGAGGTGGAGAGAGAGAGAGGGAGAGGGTAAAGAGAGGGAGAGAGAGAGAGGGAGAGATGGAGGGAGAGAGAGGGAGAGACGGAGGAAGAGGGGGAGGGAGGGGGGAGGGGGGGGAGAGAGAGAGAGGGAGGGAGGGAGAGAGGATATTTGCTAAAAGAGACAGCAGAAAGAGAAGCACTTGCTACAACTCTCATTAACCCACAGTAGCTGAGGAATTTTCTCAGCACAGCAGCTGCAAAACAGACTGTCAAAATCAAGTGTTTAAAAAGCTCTAACTACACATCCATATACACATGTCGTCTTGCGTGTGCAAAGCTGACGGAACCAAGGCTCTGTCCACGTGCGTGCCTCTGCAAGTGAACACTTGTAGACAAACAGATATGCATCCCCACAAGAATGCTCTCTGCACGCACATATTTCATTTTCAGAGTGAAAATGTCTAGTCTCACACTTCAGGTGTCTTAAAACTATTCAAATGCTCTTGGTAATCGAAGTGCAAATCAGGCAAATAGTCCTTTGCCTCTGATGCCATGTCAGACCATGCCTTCCCCGGTTTGATCTGGGTTCCTGTCTCTTTCTTCCCTGCCTCGGGAAAGAAGCCCCCCAAAGGACAAGAGGGAACAGGTAAGGCAGGGGCTTGCAGTGTGACCGTCCAGAGTGCCTGCCTCACTCCATGGTTGGTGGCACCATAGCTCAAAACATTTCACAGACCCAGCCACAGCACAGATTGTGTCTGCGGGAGGGAGTGGCAGTAGCAAGGCCGTGAGCTACACAAGAGGGGCTCTGCAGCAGCGCAGAACTGAGGGAGGCATAAAATGACAGCAAAAGAGGAGCTGAGGGCAGGAATGTAGAAGGGAGCCGGCTCTGGGCAGGGCACGGCGGGGGGCAGTCCTCTGGCAGGCAGCAGAGATCACCTCTGATTCCTGAGGGGTCTCTCCACCGAATCCTTTCTTCTGGGCTTTGTATGTGTGGTCCCAGTTATCTATACTACACAGACCCAGTGACAGCGGGTTCAACCTGCACCTCCTTGGCCCCTATCCCAAAGATTCTGACTGTGCTGCTGAGGACCATCATCAGCATTTTAACAAGCTCCGCAGACAGTTCTCCTGCAGGCTGGAGTTTGTGATGACTCATTTCTTCAGCAGTGTCGAGAGAATGAATGAAAGAAAAAGGATATGACGTGAGAAGAGAGCTAACAGAACACCTGTGGGCAGGCTGCCTGCACTTGTGGAGGGTGGGAGGACAGAACAAAGCTGAGAATGCTCGATCAGATTGGGAGAAGGAAGCCAGGAGAGAGAAGGTCACAAGAAAGAGAAAAGGAGTGACTGCAGACTCTCCAAAAAGGCCTTGCTTTTACAGCTCCGAGGCTGCACGTGCTACGCTGTTCCCGTTGCCTGGAATGCTCTTCCTCCTCAGGCAAACCATTCCTTAGAACCCAGTTCAAAAGTCACAGCCAGCTGAGCTAAGTGGTGTGTGGCTGTAGTCCCAGCTACTTGGGAGGCCGAAGTGGAAGGATTGCTTGAGCCCAAGAGTTTAAAAGCAGCCTGGGCAACTTAGTGAGACCCTGTCTCTAAAAATCTCCAGGCACAGGTAATGGTTCCAATCACATCTTGTTTGTGGGCCTTGTTGCAAGTACCTATATGCATTGCAATAATTTATTGGCTGGTCTCTCCCCTATTTGGGAATGATGATCCATTTTATGTAATCGAGATAATCTCGCAATCATTATGTCCCCAAATTCTGGATCCAACTAGACAATTTATGGGCATTAATCAAGTGGCTAAATATATCATAACAGTATTTTTAACCTGGGTGGTTAATACAGAGACTTTTATTCTATCATTGCTCTTCAAACTGCACATCAGTATACACATATATTTTTTTCATGTACACTTCACTTAAAGAACAATTTTTAAATAACTCATAACATCTGAGTTTTGGCCTAGAGCATCATATGGAAAATGAAGAGGAAAAAATGATAAACAGCTAATGTAAAAAGAAGGTTAACAAGACACGTAGAAAAGAACGAACCAGAGTGAGGTGAATTCAGCCGAATGTGCAGGTTTGGAGAGGTGGTTTTTAAAAATGGATGTGTCTGGGACTCAGAAAGTGTCACATTTGCAATTAACGGTGGCAAGGAGAAAGCCTGAGCAGAGAGGGCTGCTCTAAGCGAGAGCAGACTTAGGCTAACTCTTTTGCAGAAGGACCACCAAAATAATTAGCAGAAAACAAAATCTCCCATTTACTTGGCTGAAAAAGGTTGGAGAATTATAGACAAAAAGTTAAGAAGCGTACTGACAAGTGGCTGGATGGATGGACGGACGGACGAGAGAGGGCTTAGCACATCCCTGGGGACCACCACCAATGAAGGGCATTTTCAATATTGTTTTTCTGCCTTTTAGAATATTTCATGTGGTATCAAGTCCTCTGTGTACAACTGAGGAATCGTGGCTCAGAAAAGTTAAATGACTTGCTCTTGTTTACACAGCTAGTAACTTCCTGAACAAGACCTAACGCCCAATCTTCTGCACGAAATCTGCTGCATTTTCCTCGGCACCCAATTAAGCCCCCGCAGTTGACAAGGGTCAGCAAAGTTGGTGAACCAGAGATGGAAGTGGAAGATATCGACAGGTTTCCATCTGACGACAACAGAGAAGCCGCCGCCTCAAGGACTGATCTACTTGCCAAAACACATGTTTAGCCAACCGCACTCCTAGTACTGCAAAGCTGAGAATCCCAGAAGTTTCGGGCGGCCCTGTGGGGAAGGCTGCGGCTGACATTCCCTGTCCACTATCTCTGGTGTTACTGGTGCTTCCCAGGGCCATCCATAGGGGACAGACATGGAGATGTGCCTTCCAGATCTTTCTTCAAGGGAGGACTTGATGGTGGTGGTGAGGATACAAAGACTCAGCCATTAGTCCAATGCAGGACACTGTGGGAGCCAGGTAGGTTCCCAAGCTTCCTCTGGGACTTTGCCAAGACTTTGTTGGCCTGTTAGACAGTTTGAATTTTTCCTCTGTACCATCCTGCATCTCCCCTCATTTCCACAGGTGCCCATCTGTAATAAACATCCTGCATGCCCCGCTCCATGTGGAAGTGTTGACTGCAGAGAACCCAACCGGGAACCTCATGGGAATTCTGCTCTATTGAAACCTGTGACCAGCAATTTCCACAGATATGTACTTCTGGGGGTATCAGAGTGTCAAGGCAACACGTTTAGTCTTCCTCCCTCACCAAAATGTTGGGGAACTGATTTTACCTCCAGGGGTGTCAGTTCTCTCATCTAGAAGAAATCAGAGGGGCCTCTGGGAGGTTTGAGGAAGTCAGATTGCCCCCCAACTCCTGCATTTCAACCCGAGTAGCTCTGCTTTTATCCCTGTTTTGCAGGCTGAGGGTCTTGGAAGATTTTGCTTGCAAGAGGGGGGGCTTCGTGGTTAAAAAAAGTTTTAAGGCTGAGCACAGTGGCTCATGCCTATAATCCTAGCACTCTGGAAGGCAGAGGCAGGTGGATCCCTTGAGTTCGGGAGTTCAAGACCAGAATGAGCAAGAGTGAGACCCCATCTCTAAAAAAAAGAAACAAAGAAAAAAGAAAAATTAGCTGGGTGCCAGTAGTTCCAGCTACTTAAGAGATTGCAGCAAGAGGACTGCTTCAGCCCAGGAGTCTGAGGTTGCTGTGGGCAAGGCTGATTCTACAGCCTGTAGCCTAAACAAAGTGAGAATTTGTCTCAAAAAAAGAGAAAAAAAATTATTTTGAAAAGCACTGGTTCTGATGACACCATATAAACCCCCCATCTATAATAAATAGTCTATGATGCTCCAACTGTCCCCACAAGACGCGAAAAAGCAGAACAGCATGGTACCTAAGGCCATCTACTAATTTGGAGAAACAAATCAACTCACAAAGACAGACAAGATCATAATGCACATTAACAGAATGATGCCTTTCAGGCTCAATTTATAGGGAACTATAAATGATGATGGAGTTGTGAATTGCTTCCTGAAGGAGTTCGGACAACTTTCTCATTTACAGGCTTCTCAGGAGGATTTAAGACAGGCAAAGTAGAAAGAAGAGCTTTCAAGTTCATGAGCCATGTTCCCTGGCTGTGGTCTGCAGTTATCTCCTTCCTCATGGCCCCCAAACACAGTAGCAACTATAGAAAACGTGGGGGACATAGAAATGAGGCCCCACTGTCTCTGTGAGCATGCCCAAGAGAGGGGAGGAATTTCTTTATTCCCTCTTATAGGAAAATACTAGCTGTATTCTATGCAAGAAGGGAGGTTTAATGGTTACTAAATAGTTACAAATAATGAAAAAAAAAGCTGTAAAAACATCATACCTAAATTACTTGCAGAATTTTCCTAAGGGAAATACCAAAAGTGTGAGAATCCTTAATCATTTAAGCACAGCAGGATGAAAATGAACCGTGTGTATTCTGAAAATACAATGCAGAGACAGTTAAAAAGAGATTTGCTTCCCTTGAGGTCGCGTACCACCACATCTATGGTGTTTATGGTTTGGTAATTCTTTCTAAAACCCACGTTATTCAGAAAAGGAGGTTTGACAGAAAGAACGAAAGCCCATCACGGTACCCAGGGTCACTTGCACATCAAGCCTCAGGTATGACTCTTCATGTCTTTATGACGTCCGCCGTCTGTAAGTACGGATCCCAAGTCTGCTCCCGAGAAGCTGTGCCCCTGTTATTATTTAGAGGCATTGCGGGAGCCCGTTATAGACATTTATTTTTCATTTGTTTAAACAATGCTGTGTTTTATTCTTTTCCAAATCATCCATGTGATTTGTCTTTCAGTAGGAAATTAGGATTTTTTAATTTTAAACTCACATCTTTTTTTTTTTTTTGTAGCCTCCTCGAGTCACTTGCACTCCCAGTTTTCCAAGCCTCCTCACTTCCCATGGCTGCACCCTGACCTCCTGGCCCTGCCCTCACCCGTCCAGCTCCAATAACTGGCAGAGAAGATGTGGCAGCTCAGAAAGCCTGGGAACTAGCATCTTAAGTAGACCCTAAGGGAAGAAAAAAAGGACTAAGGCAGGAGCAGATTCTTTTTCTTAGAAAGTCTTTGTGCTGGCTGCATCAGGACACTCAGGAGAGGACAACCTTCCATAGACAGCTTTCAAATACTGCCTCCCACTAATGCCCAGGGTAGCCCACCCAGAGAGCTGGAGTCATGTGACATCCAATCCCACAGTATCGATGGGTTGGCCTGGAAAAGCCACCAGACCCTTATACGAGAAGAGACTGAGATTTGCATCTTCATAAGGCAAGATAGTCGAGCAAAGTCACGAGGAAAACCCCCAAGTTCTAGCTTCAAATTCATTGGTCTAGCCAGTGTTTCCAACATACCCATCACCATCCAGCTTCCTTTGAGAGACAATGACCAGCCTTCAAATGCATGGTGCTGGGATGCCCTTGATCTTCAGTCTGACTTAAGAGAGGGTTTTTATCCCTTTCAAAGGAACTGAGGAATTCTGCCCTTACGGTGCATTTGAGAACAGAGCTCTTTTGTTGCAAATAGTCAGAACATCAAACATCTTTTTTAAAATAAAAGGTCAAATACCTCTAATATTTAGTTAGATCTGTATGGGAAAAAAGGAAGTGCTTTCAAGAATGTATAAATGGTAAATTTAGGACATGCCAATACCTTAAACCTCATTCCCCATGAGGTGTGTACAGAGTGGGTTGGTAAGAAGGGCAGCTTTGGCATTTTATGTAAATATTAGAAGTCTGATTAAATATTACATACAGCCAAATGTACATGAAATCTATATGTTGATTAGATATTACTCATGAGGAAACAACACAGGAAACTCTAGACGTAATTTTTAAAAGACAAATTGGGAAACCATGTAATTTACAAAAAGTTATCATAGGTTCTTTTCCAATTAATATAAATCATTTTTCAGGGAGATTTCCTCTCGTGACAAAGGAGGAGTTGGTACCCACAGACGTTCTTGACTCCTCTGGCCATCTTAGGTCTCTCCTTATATCCAGAGGCATTTTCTTCATCTCCAGATAGTATCTATCATTTTCATTTATTCATTCAACAAACATATATAGAGTGCCTGGAACAAGACCAACCTAATTTTAACCTTCATTGAGTTTTAGTCTTAAGAAACTAGTCCTTGTTTTCTAAGACAATTGTTGCTGCTTCTTTTTAAACATCACACCCCCTCACTCCAACTCCTTTCTTGAAAAGCCGTAAGAAAGTATGTTTTGTGTAGTTCTTTATGAAAACTTAAATCTCTCTTTATTAAAATTTAAATTTAAAGCTGGAATAAATCAGGCTATATTGACTTATCATATTGAGTCGTTCTAAAGCAACAGACAAGAGTCCCTTCTCATCAAGAGGCCCAGAGTTATCTGTCCACCTGAAGGATGGGTGGGGTGTTTCTCTCACCTGAAATGTAGGCCGCCTTAATTGGTGCCAAGGACGACTTTGGGACAATCAAAGCCCCAGTTCTCAGAGACTTGTACAGATGCACAGCTGGCGTCCTGAGAATGTGCACCAGTGTGGTAGTTACCAAAATATCAGGCCAGTACAATGTGTGCATGATGAAGCAATTGCCTAGTTCTAAAGACAGAAGTGCAGCATAGCCGGATTTAGCGAAGGGCTCAACAATCCTCCGTCTGTGTGTTGATAAAGGAATAGAATTACTTCAGACTGCTGTATGCCTCTAAATATGCGGCTAGTCTTAGCAGAAATGCATTTGTTTTTACTTTAAGTCACAAAGTCTAACTCGGAAGTGAATTCTTGCTACCATACTAACCTAGCATAGCAAATTTTCTCCATTTAAAAAGTTCTCTGTGGGGCGGAGCCTGTGGCTCAAAGGAGTAGGGCACTGGCCCCATATACCAGAGGTGGTAGGTTCAAACCCAGCCCCGGCCAAAAACTGCAAAAAAAAAAAAAAAGATTCTCCGTGGATAAAAATTATTAATTAATCTCCATGATACCTTTGCACGCATGCTACCTCTGCTAAAGCAGGATTATCATCTTTGTTTAGGTATAAAGAAAACAAAAGAAATTTAGTCTACTTGCTTTGGAATAAAGAGTCATATAACAACAGATGAACTATAACCCTAGCACCAAAGTAAACTAGGTTTCAACTCTCTCAGATGAATAAAAACAAATCACACAACGAATAGGTAACTAGTACTTCTCAGGGATCTGCGCCTATCAGTTTACTTAATCCTCATTACAACTCTGTGGTGATAGATGTAACATTATTATCCTTGGTCTACAGATAAGGAAATTGAAACGCAAAGAAGTTAAGCTTTTCTCAAGGTCACACAGCTAGAAAGTAGCAAAGCCAACATTTGGATCCAGGTGGCCTGGTTCCAGAGTTTCCTCTCAAACTTTATGCCAGAATGCCTCATGTACATTCCCGAAGGTGTCTAAACAGCTATCTGTGACATCGGCATAATAATGGCGTTGACCTTGCTAAGATTGCCAGAATATCTACAATAAAGCATTTAAAAGTGCTTGACACATCACTTAGTAACTAGTCTCAATTTTAATGAGCAAGCAGTGCCCAACCCTTCCCAATACTTTGCCTCCATAGGGCCAAGCAGGCTAGTCTTCATCTAGGGCAGTGTTTTTCAACCTTTTTTAATCTCCCGGCACACTTGAACCTATTGTTAAACTTCCACAGCACACTTAAATTATGTTGATCAAAAAAAAAAAGAGTAAAAAAAAGAATATACTTACTGTGCTTTGAACTTCTATCAAATTAATTAATGATCTTTAAAAATTTTTTAAAGATCACACCTAAACCCTCCCATAACACACCGGTTGAAAATCTCTGCTCTGGATTACACCTGCGGTGCATCTTACAAGGGTATATGCGAAACTTGGTAAATGTGGGATGTAAACGTCTTAGCACAATAACTAAGAAAATGCAGGAAGGCTATGTTAACCAGAGTGATGAAAATGTGTCAAACGGTCTATGAAGCTAGTGTATGATGCCCCATGATCCTATCAATGTACACAGCCATGATTTAATAAAAAAAAAAAAAAAAAGAAAAGAAAAGAAAATCTCTGTTCTGGGAAGATTGTACATGACTTCGTGTGGCCTGCCTTCCTTTGTGGTCTCTGGCCATGTGACACCACTACGTCCTCGGCTGGATAGAAAGACTCCTCTTTGGCTGTATGGGATGGAAGCAGCATTTTAGGCAGTTCCAGCCATGCTGCTTAAGGACTAAGAAAGGAGCAGGATCTATCGAAGGAAATGAACTTCACTGCTATCCTCACTCTGATCTCACGTAAGGTACAAATCAATTAGTTCATCACGCTGTTATTCAGCATCTTGCCCTCGTGAGACCCTTCCCCTGGCTCTTCGGAATTCCTCCTCTAATTCAGTTGTGACTTCTCAAATTGGCCAGGGGCCAGCCTTTGCCCTGGTGAAGTTTGAGAACTACATAAGCTGCCTTGTCTTGGACGTTCTTCTGAGAATTTGGAAGGAATTCTAAGTCGGTTTTTGACAAGTTACTGGCAAAAGTAGAAGCAGAGCCTGCCAATTTGCTTCAGGCACTGAGCATGTTAACAGGTATCACACCGGGTGTTATTAATATGTTACTTACAACAAACCCAGTTTTCAACCTATTGTTTGGGTTATGTAGAGTTATGGCTTTTGTAGTCTAGAAGGACTGTAGTCTTTTCTAAGTGGGAAAAGTTAGAATGTGGGTTGAAGAACTCAGTCCTCAAATGGAAGACATATTTATTGCAAATAAGTCTTATTTAGCCATTAGGATGTAGGCCAAATGACCAGTACTATTTCTTTAAATTAAAAAAAAAAAAAAATCATTTGTTAAAGCTGAAGACTGGAACAGATTCCCAGGGCTCAGCCAGCCAAGCTCATAGGAATGAGGTCAGTTCATTTGGAATAAAAAGTCATAACAACGGATGATGAACTATAACTCTAGCACCAAAGTAAACTAGGTTCCTAGGTTCCAGTCAGACTGGAAAGAATACCTTTGAATGCTCTATCACCTAGGGCTTAGAAAATAGATATTTAAGACACAAGGATCCTAAAGACGCCTCATGTTCTTAGCAAGCATTAGGGCTGTCTGCATTCTAACTACTGACAGGTGGCTACCCAGCCCGAAATAAAGTGTGCATTGGAAAATCAGAGGGTAGTCAGGAAGGTAAAGCTCCCGGTCTGGCCCAGCTACAGCAAAATCTTAAAAGAGAAAGAACGTCCCCTTCGGAAAAACGACCTCTTTGTATGTTCCACACTGTTCCCTAGCATCCATTATTATTGGTTTACCACGTTCCCAGGGCATTAGACCTACCAGCCTGAATACCCCAAGCAAAAATCGAACCAACCAAAACAGGGCCTCCACGTTATAGGCCTTCAGGCCTGGGATATCAACTGGCTAATCTGATAGCCATGTGTGCTAAGAAGCTATTTCTAAATAAATAAATTATATATACACATATATAGACACAGAGAGAGATTCTAAATTCTGCTGTCTTTGCCTCCCTGGCCCCCTTAATACTCTCAGCTGAAGATACAGAAAATCTGCAAGTGGAAAGTTTTTGGCACACTCAAATGATACACAAACTACATAAACAGTTATTTATCTATGGCGTAGGGTCTGAGTTGTGTGCTTCCATCAGTTTAGCCGAGTTTATCTATCCTGAGAAAATAAAATCAGAGAGCAGTCTCCTCCTCCTCATTCTGATGGAGCACAACAGCACCCTTTAGATATGAAGTAGGGACTTGGTCTGTGTCCGGCTCTACTTCTAAACTCACCATGGAGTCTTAGCTAAATCACAGCATATGTGGGCTGACTGACCAAACCTCTTTAGACTCTGATGATGTTGGATTAATCTAGATTGTATTTGTAGTGTGTTGACCTTCTCCAGGAAAGGCACCCCCCCACACCGTGCACGCCACACACACACACGCACCCCTATTATTCTCGCGCTCTCTTACATTTTTAATATGGGTCACTGCCAAGGACACTGAGAATTGTCCTGAGCTTGAAGATTCTACACACCTTTCTTTTTGAGTAAAGGTAACATGAGCCCTGGCTGACACCGAAACAAAAGAGATTTGGTGTAGATGAAAACCGGCACAAAAATGCAATGGAAGTTCCTCTTTCAGTAGTTACACTACTTTGCAGCCTGCTGCCTCTCGGTGTAATTGTGTCTGCTTTCCTTAAAGAGCACCTGCTAATTTTTCTCTTCCCATCTAACACACATCAACAAAACTTGGCATTGTCCTCACCAGTTCTTTAAATGCATTCACCATTGGATGCAAGAGGAAGAATGTGAACCTCTGAAAGAAACGCAGGTGGGTGGAGAGAGAGCCGTGGAGAAGACCATCCTTACCTCCCCCTTTTCTCAGGGTGTCTCAGATTCTACACCTGGAAGGACAGAACCAGGAGGCTCTGGGTCAAGACCGGCCTTTCTCACGGTGGCACATAAGGGCGGCTATGATATCATTGAAAGTTCCAGGCTAGAAGAAGTTAAATCTCCAACGTCTATACTATAAGGAAGAAGAAATCTTGACAATCCACACCATCTTGTCAGGAAGAAAGCTCAGGGGACACGGCCGAGTACTCTCAGGCACAGCTTCGGAGACAGCGTCCCTTTGCTTAACACACAGGCTCCGTGCAGAGACCCCCCCCATGCTGTGCCTCCCCCACTCCTCACTTTCCCTGCGGCTTGCTCTGGACAAACAGTTTCCAGTTACAGTTCAAAATTCTATCTTCAGCATGTTCTTGCTTAACCCAGCTGCCCCTCAAGTGAAGATTTTTGCTGGGAAAGATGATAATATTCCAGTAGCTTCTAATTAAACACACAGAGCCAAGAGTGATAACCTTCACACACAGGCTGACTCATCATTTGGGGTGCCCTTGAGGTCTCTGATTCAATTTCTAGCTTCTCCCATCACGCTAAAGCAAACTGGATGGAAAATATTAGAACACAAAGTGTGGCAGACCGGCTCTCTACCCACCTACCTCCCTCTGCTCCCAGGAAAGGGATACACAAAGAAATAGAAAATGACAATTTGATGGATAATAAATGATGTTTCAACATTGAAAAACCACCTGGAAATTACATTTGCAGTTGCATTATGTTTTGAGAGGGATGATAATATGATAGAAGAAGTATGTGTTCAAAATAGCTTCACCTAAGTGTTGGCTGCTTTTTATTTAATATTTGGAAGCCCCTCCCCTCCACAAAAGCACATTGCTATAATTACCTCTATTCTTGCTACAGTCTCAGCAATTTACTTTAAAACACAGTCCCTCAGCATGCACAGCGCAACACTGTGTATGGGTTACTATGTTTTAGGGGTGTTAATATTTGGGATGCCTTAAGCAGGAATACATACTTCAGGAGTGATTGGTTAGTTAGCACTTGATAGGTCACATTTTCATTATTTCATTGCAAAATTTTGTCTAAAATCCACTGAAACTCTTGTTTAACTCATGGGTTATTTATAAGTGGATAAATATTTGGGGATTTGTTATTAATTCTAGCTTAATTTCTCTCTGGTCAAAAAACAGACTCTGAATGACTTTAGTTCTTTGAGATTTGTTGAGATTTTGGTAAATGTCCCAGGTGTAGTTGGAAGAGAATTGTACTGTGTGACTGCAGAGAGATTCAGATCTTCTCTATCCTTATTTTCTTGCCTGTCTGTTCTATACATTCTTGAGAGGTGTGTTATTTCTATGATGACAGATTGATTTATTTCTTCTTTTAAGTCTCCTAATTCTTGCTTTCTACATTTGGAGCTGTATTAAATACAAATTTATAATTATATATATTCCTTGTAGATCAACTCTTTTATTACAAAATGACCCAAATGTGTCCTTAATGATTGTTGCTTTGCCCTAAAGTCCACTTTTTCTGATATTAGTACAACTACATCAGCTTACAGATTGGTATTTACAGTGGGTATCTTTTTCCGTTATTTTATTTTTTTTTGTAGAGACAGAGTCTCACTTTATGGCCCTCGGTAGAGTGCCGTGGCCTCACACAGCTCACAGCAACCTCCAACTCCTGGGCTTAAGCGATTCTCTTGCCTCAGCCTCCCGAGTAGCTGGGACTACAGGCGCCTGCCACAACGCCCGGCTATTTTTTGGTTGCAGTTTGGCCGGGGCCGGGTTTGAACCCGCTACCCTCGGTATATGGGGCCGGCGCCCTTTCGACTGAGCCACAGGCGTCGCCCTTCCGTTATTTTATTTTCAACTTCTTTGTGTCCTTAAATTTAACCAGTTGTCTCATATGAGCAGTATAGACTTAGATTTTATTTTTTTAGTTCAGTCTGATAATCATTATCTTGTAATATTCAGCTAATTTCCATTTAATTCGGTTAGTGATATATATTTGGGTTTATAGCTCCCATCTCAGAATTGCTAGCTGTTGGCCTGTTTTCTGTTCTTCCCTTCTTTCTTATGTTCTTTTACAGTTTTTGGCCGGGGCTGGGTTTGAACCCACCACCTCCGGTATATGGGGCCGGCACCCTACTCCTTGAGCCACAGGGGCCACACTTCCAGACGTTGCTAAGACTTTACAACTCTTCCGCTCCATTTACCTGTCTTCCACTTTTTGTATTATTTTGGCCATACATTTAATGCTGCATCCGTACATGTATATTTTAGACCACACAAAACCATTTTTGTTGTATGACCAATACTCATTTATACCTGCCCTTATAGTTTCTTAATGTTTTATTCTGAATTTTTCAAAGTTAGAAAAATTGTACAGTGAATACCCATATACTCCTCATCCAGATTTTATAATGAACATTTTTCTACACTTGCTTTATGGCATACCTATCCATCTCCCCATCCAGCCACCGACACATAGTATATTTTTAATTTACCCTTTCTGTCTCTCTTGATTTCTTCCTGCATTTCTGAGATCATTTTCTTTCTCTCTGAATATGTCCTTCTAATATATTTTTTAGTGTTAATCTACTGGTGATGGTTTCTTTCCATTTTTGTTTGTCTTAAGATGTTTTTATTTCACTTCAATTTTGATGAATATTTCTGTTGAGCTTATAACATTTTTGGTTAGAAGTTTCTTTCTTTCAGCACATTAACATTCCGTTGTCTCCTGGCCTCCATTGCTTCTGTTGAGAAGTGAGTTTTCTCTTTGATTTTTGTTTTTAATAATTTTACTGCATTTTACCTAATTGCAATTTTCTTTGTATATATCCTGATTGGGCAATACAGAGTTGCTTGAACCCACGTTTCAGTGGCATTCATTGTTTTCAGAAAATATTGCTTCTGAGAGAGTAAAATTGTGAGTATTAGAGGCTGGGAAGGAAGATGGGCTGAGGTTGGTTAACAGACAGCAAATTGCAGCCAGGTAGGAAAGATGAGTTCTGCTGTGCTCTGCTGCACTGGAAGGTGAATACGGTCACCATAATTTATCATGCATTCTTAAAAAGCTAGAAAATTTTTACAATGCAAAGAAATAAACATTTGAGATTACAGATATGCTAATTACCTTGATTTGATCATTACACATTGCATTCCTGTATCAAAATATTACTCTGTATCTTATAAATATGTACAACTATTTATCAAATTAAAAAAAGGAAAAAAAATTGCTTCTGCCTCCTTCCTATTTCCTTCTTCTGAGATGGCAGTTACGTGTTATCACACAGAGCAACACACGCTCCACAGTTCTCTTGCCCTCTTGTCTGCAGCTCATCTGTTTTATTTGAGCTTCTACTTGGATATTTTCCTTTTCGTTCTCTATGCATCTCCCTGATCTGTCTTCCATTTCACTAATTGTGTCTTGTGCTAAATCTAATCTGTTCTTAAATCCGTTTGAGTCCTTTATTTTGTAAGTTACAGAATGTTTTATTCTTGATGGCTTCCAGTTTTCTGGAGAAATTTTTTATTATGTCATTTTCTTGAACGTATTAACTACAGATATTTTAAAGTCTATGTCAGATAATGTCTGTAATTGGGTAAGTTATGGGCCTTTTTCCAGTGCCTATTTTCTTCCCCTCTTAGGCCTATTTTCCATTATGCCCAGTTATTTTTGATTGAAAAAATGTATGAGACATTTAAAGACATGTGACAGTGCTATCCTCCAATCCTCTAGTAGGCAGCCTGAATAGGAGTGGCCAACTGAACCTTTTGACCTCAAATGATGCCTACAGGTATTCAAACAAAATGCCCAACACCTTTAGATCGTCAATACAAGAGTTCCTTTGGTGCAAACAATGCTTGTAGGCACATTTCTGAACGCTCCAAAGGGTTAACCCAATCCATGAGTGAGCTCCCTGAGTTGTTATATGGCATGGTTTATTCTAGTTTACCTCTATTCCCAGGGTATAGCTCTCCAAGGATTCCAATAAGATCTATATTGGTACCTTTTCCCTTTGACAGTCCTTAAATGAGAATTTTTTACTCAGCACTGTGATACTGAAAATCCCCTTTTCAGTGGTTTTTGCTTAGCCTCTCACTCCATGCAGCTTAATATTTGGCAAATGCTTCAAAGAGGAAAACTGCTGGAGTATCCAGCTCACTTTTCTGTGTCAAAAACTTGATTTCAAGGCTAAGGTAGGCAAGACTTGAGAGGTCAAAATTCTGGAGAATTTGAATTGAAAAAGAAACAAAAAAACACCACCTTCTCAGCACATAACCTAAAACAGTGGTTCTCAACCTTCCTAATGCCACCACTCTTTACTACGGTTCCTGTGGGTTACGACCCACAGGTTGAGAACTGCTGACCTAAGAGGAAAAAAAAAAAAGAGAAAAACATCTTCTCAACACTCCGTAGTTCCCTTCTCTCTCTGATGTTAGCTATTCAAGTCCTAGTTGCCTTGGCAGCTCTTTGGGACAACTCTGGCTCAGTAGGGAGGTTCCCAGATCTAGCATCAGCTGAGGCCAGAACCTGTTATGACTGAAGGTGATTATTTGAAAGACTAATCAGAAAGTTATACTCCAAAGGTTGTTACCACAATTGCTTTGTCTATCTTTATTACTGTTCAACAGCAGAGACATTGCTAATTAGAATAATGGAGGTTACAAATAATTTTTCTTTGGTTTAAATGGCTGTGCAAGAACATGTGAATTGGCTGGAAATATTGAGCAGCCATTCCAACTCTAGTAAGAATCTGGCAAGCCCAATTAGAATGTGGATTAAAACTAACGGGCCCATTGTTGAGATGGTTACAGGTGGGTTTCTCTGCTTGACTCTGGCTGATGATCTGAGACTAGCCATTCACATATTACCATACCCACCTCTGGTATCCTTTTCAAAGTGCTAGTGGAAAGCCTAAAAGGACAGGGAAGTGGCTCTTCAGCAAACTTAAAAACATACGGTGTGGCTTTTATCTGTCAGCCTATACCCATGTTTGTAAGTCTAGCCTAATTTGGCTTAAGACTTCCGTTTTTGGTTTTTTTTTTTTTATAACACAACACAGAAACAAGTTTTTGTAGGAGAAAACCTATACCCCTACCTTCCTTGGACTATAGGCAGCTTCAATGTCTACCAAAAATAACCACAGTCCAAACTGTCTTTGGTCAGTTTGAAATACATCCTTCCGTCACGAGTCTATGCAAAACTTCAGTAGCCACGACAGTCTTGTCATTTGCTCTGATTTTCCAGTTTTGTTTTCCTTTAAAAAATATTTTAACACATTACTATCATCTTTGCTTATTTTTTGCCCATTTTCCCTACATTCTCTCATTAACTCTAGTTGCATCCTAGGAATTAAGGTTATTGAAGGTTCTTCCTAAAGCTGACAGTTGACAGCCAACCACTGTGTTTAAGACAACTGAACTTTGCCCTCCCTCCACCAGAAGAAAGCTTGTAAAGCTTGTAGGTGGCATTTTAAAAGTGTTTTTGTCTAATTGACTTTGCAATAATATAGATACCACCTTAAGCAAAAAGGAACATTAGCAAACCTGAATCCTGCTTCAGCAAAACACCTAGAGAATCCAGAGAGGCCACCAAAGGCATTTCTGACCATTGCGAAGGGTTTAAACTGCTCTTGGAGAAAGAGCTGAAGAGCACTCAGCCCTTGTCCTCAGGGGTTCAAGAGAAAGATGGAGAGATTAAAACCACATTCTGCTTGCCCTGTTGTGGAAGCAGACATCAGGCATCTTGGATTCTTAAACTTAGAAGGCATTTAAGAGATTTTTCTGGTCCTTATCTCCATTTTACAGTCAGAGAGCTGACATCATGAGAATTTGGTAACTCAGCCAAGGTTACTCAGGAGGTAAGGCTTGACCTAGAATTCAGCTCACCGGGTTTTTTAGGCATCCTCCAGTTGACAGCTCCTCCTTTTCTCTCCTCCATAAGGAGCTCCTTCCTAGAGGCCAGTGGCTCCTGCCCAGGCTACAGTAATATTCCCCCAGGCTTGATTTCGGACCTAGACCAAGGTGGGTCAGGATAATTCTCAATCTGACATAGGCCTTTCAGGTTACCAGTGTCTATGCAGCCATCTCAGATATTAGCAGAATGTCTCAGGCAAAGAAAATAAAAGTTTTTATATCAGAACAACAAGAAACAACAGTCGCCAGTAAAGCAGGCTACATTTAATTTTGAAATGTCAATATATAGTTATTTTCTTTCGAGAAGAGAAATATGAAAATACTGATGTCAGCAAGATAAACCATTTACGTGTTAGCTTTGACCTAAATTTTTTAGGTCCTACGTCTCTGCTTGAGACTCATTTCAGTCTCTGGATAATATTTGCAGAGAATAAATATAGTGTCTAAAAAAAAGAATAAACAAAATTAAATCTGTTCAGTCATTTCTTGTGGGACAAACTCCAATCTCAGCAACAGAATTCATAGAGGAAAACATTATTCAGTACCGAAGAGGTGGATATCTGCTTCAGTTTTCTGTGAAAAATGAAACAAGGATCTGACTTACTTTTATTAATAGTATCACGGCTATTTCAAAAGACCATTTACTTGTTCTGTTTTGGTTTCTCCAACCACAGAGTTAACAGTGTAGTTCAGAAATAGGGATTCTTGATAGAAAAGTTTATGTACAGCAATAAATGCAAGAGAAAATCATTCTCAGGTATTCTCAAGTATTTCTCATGGTATATACTATTTTCCAAGGATTCAGCAGTGAGGGTGAAAACAAATCCAAAGTAAAATGAAAGGAAAACAGGCATTGTTTTTGATAAGACACTAATATAAAACTGCCACTTTTTATTAACAAGTAGCTCGTGACAGAACAGAAATGCAAACGTGGACTGTGTAATAAAAGTGTGTTCTACAGAAGCCTGGATGGCATGTGGTCCATCAGAAGTCCCCCATGGACAGTTTAAGAATAATCTAATTTGGAATGGTGACTCCTGTTTTCTCATTCCTTTATCCTGGACCTACCCATTGTAGAGATCACAGATCAATCACAACACTACTTCTTACCAAGTTCAATACTTTAGAGGCCCACATTTGATCATAGTTGGCAAGTAAGTTGAACTTGATTCACTGTTCCAAATAGTCAAAGAAACTTACACACATCAGAGCTGTTGTTACAAATACGGGCTCCGGACAAAGGAGGAACCAGGTTTGCAAGCAGCTCAGTTACTGAGCTGTGCTTGGGCGTATTACTTAACCTCCCTGAGCCTCTGCTTCTTCTTTCTATAAAACAGGGAGAGTCATAATACCCGCCTCAAAATGTTTCTTTAAAAATCAAAAGAGGTAATTAGTATAAAGTTCTTAGTAGAGATGTAGGCATAGTGACCACACTCAATAGATGTTAACTAGTATCACGAAGACTGAGCGAGCATGAGTAGTTTTTTTTGTTTGTTTAATATTCCCTATTTATTTATTATTTTTTTTTTTTTTACAGTTTTTTGGCCAGGGCTGGGTTTGAACCCGCCACCTCCGGCATATGGGACTAGAGCCCTACCCCTTTGAGCCACAGGTGCCGGCCCATTACTAATTTTGAAAGAGAGTTCTGCCTATACTAAATTAAGCCATGTTGTGTTATATACTGTGACACCTCTACCAAAAAGCTTGCTTCCTCCTCCTGATAAGCCTGGACTTTATTTACACCCATCCCAAAGCAAAAACAGGAATTGAAAATTAACCTGTTTTCTTGCATTACAAACTCGCAAATTTAGCAAACATTAAAACTAAATATTTCAAGAAGGAGGCAGTGTGGTATTTAAAATGTACTAAATCTGATTGTCTTGGGAAATAACAGGTTGAGGCTACCTGGCAGGCCATCTCAAAGCCATTTAGCCCATTGTGTGGCTTGACCTTGACCCTAACCCTAACCTCACGGTGTGGCTTGACATCTCTTAGATTTCTACACTAGCACTTGACTGTGGATTGTATAATTTTATAAGAAAATAAGCCATCAGATTTACTTCCATGAGATGTGAATATCTTTCCTCTATTTGCACTGTGTATTCAGTCCATGTTTATTATTGACATACAACTGCAATGTAATAAATGATGCGGCATCCTCTTATCCGCTCCTGAGGGTTGGAAGGGATGCATTAGTCCTTCTGAGGCTGTGTTCCAGTAAGTTTGTTCAAGCAGATGCTGGAAACCCACAAGGACTGCTTTATGATGGGTATATTTACAATGATCAATAAGGGGCCTTCCCCTATGTCCTCAGTGAAGCGATCGAATTACCAGATGTGCAGCTGGACTCTGTTCCAGCCCTTGTGATGACTGGTAGGAGATAAGAATTGCTCTCCTGTCCATACCAAACTCCAGACAGGATCCATTGCAAGGGATTCTAGGGCAGTGGAGCCCAGAGAGTCCTCTGAGAAGGAGGGCAGAAGTCATTTGCAAATAAAAGAGCCTGAAGCTTGTTTAAGAGTCACTAGGGGAGCTTTAATCTTATCAGCATATTTTGCATCTACCCGCTGCAAACCCAGCCTAAGGCATAAAGAATCTAGTCTCGTCCCTCTGTTATTAAAGACTCACTGACAAAATTAACCTCTTACAGATCTGCCCTCTGATTTTAGTGTCTGAAATGCAAATGCAGCACCACTTCAGTGCCTTGAGATAATTATAATAATCTTTTTAAAGCGAAAATGCTTCACTCTAAGTCTCCTTTACAGCCTGGACTTCGGTCTTCAGTTCATCAAAATCTAGATGGGGAAGGATTGGGGCCACAGCAGAGGACAGACAGCATCTGCGGTTCACATCTCACCCCAGGGGTGCCATGGACCAGGAGGTGCCTGTCCCCCAGGCTGCAAGGATAATTCATTCCCTAGAGGCTGCTCCTTGAGGAACTGGGCTGTGTGGACCCAGAGGAGACAGATGCCAGGCTTGGCTAGGTCCCTTGCTCCTCGTATCCCCTGAAACAATTCTATACAATGAGGAATGTTTATCTGGTTAGCATATTTTTAGGGAACGTATCTATCATTGGGATCTATTGGCAAAATTCTGGCCTAATGTTAGGGGGATGCAAAGTCTGTGGCTGATTTTTTTCATGTGGTTAGAGGTTTTTTTTTTAAGTTAAGTGAGTGTAAATGTTGCCACCAAAGCAACTTAAAAAGAAGCCACCATTGGGCGGTGCCTATGGCTCAAGGAGTAGGGCCCTGGCCCCATATAACAGAGGTGGTGGGTTCAAACCTGGCCCCAGCCGGAAAAAACTGCAAAAAAAAAAAAAAAAAAAAAAAAAAGAAGCCACCGTACCAATGGAAAGTTTCATTAGGGTTTTCATAAGTCCAATTAATAACTATGGTTTAGAAAAGAGAGTTCAGGCTTCAGGACTACTTACTACTTCTTTAATTTTCTCCCTTTGATTCTGCCAAGGAGTAAGGTTTTCCATAAAAGGTCTGGAGAAAGGCCAAACTGATCCCCCAGGCACATTGTCGCTTCGGCGGCAGAGAGGACTTGCCACTTCTCCAGGCTAGAGAGGCAGCAGCCGCCTAGTACTGAATGCTGTTGCCGTATTGACATTTTTAATTATTCTTTGAACACAGGACTCTGTGTTTCATTTTGTACTGCACCCCATACATTACGTAGTTTGTCCTGGTGGTGATACTTTTTTCTTTTAAACATACAGAATACCACCCATCTATTTAGATCTGTTAAATTGAAAATCACAAATTCAGATGTAAAAGACCATTTCAGAAGATGTGGGCATGGTTAGGTTTACAAGTATACAAAGACGCAGCACCACGTGCACTGTATTCATGAAACATGTCAAAAGAATCCAAACACCTCCATTCTCAATTTTCCACAACTAGAGATTCATTCCTGGAGTCACCAAGGTCAACTCTGGGGTCCAGCCGCCTGTAGCAAACCCGGCCTTCAGGCTTAGGACCTGACCCAGTAAACTCTTCTGGAGTTTGATTCCTCTATGGGTGGTAAGGCCTTGGGCAAGCCACTTATTAAAGCTGAACCTTCATTTCTTACCCTGTGGAGTAATGAAAACTCCTTTGCTGGATTGCTGTATCAAATGAGATGATATATATGAAATTACTTTATGTATCTAAAAGTTCGACGTAAAAACAAGTTATTAGTACTATTTGCGGTGTTCTTTCCCCATTTTCTTTTTGCTGTTGAATTGCCTACTCAATCTTACACTTTGCTTCTGAACTTTCTTTGCTGAAAATGATTTATCAAAATGACAGATGCTTTACTTCCTTCCTTCTCTCCAACCGTGACCCTCAGAAAAAGAGGTAGGAACCTTTTCCTGGAGGATTCTCGCCGATTTTATAAAATGCTCAACGATGTGGTTTTAGCCCAAATGGACAAAAAGGAAACGCGTTACCAAAGGCGCCTTAAATAGGACGTTCTTAAATCAGAACCAACATTTCTTTGCTTTGCCTACATTAATCCTTGAGAAAGTATACAGCTTTCTATTTTTAATCAGGGTATGTGGATTTCTTTAAAGCTGCTTTAGGAAAGGTCAAATCCTGTTTGACAAGAAGGCTCACTTAAGTAAATGCCAGTATATTTAAGAATAACAGCTGTGGGAGAGGTTGCTAGAAACAGGAAAAGAAAAAGCCCATATTCAGTCAAAAGACAAAGCTGCAGAGTAGTATGGAATCTTAACTTCTCCCTTCATTTATTTATTCATCACAGCTATGGGGAAAATCTCAGCATCACTCCTGTGGAAGGACCCAACATGCTTCCTTACTGCTGGCCCTAAAGTGTCTGTATCTACACAGGGTCACTAATTTATAAGAAACTGAAGAGCAGGCAGTGCCTGTGGCTCAAAGGAGTAGGGCGCCAGCCCCATATACTGGAGGTGGTGGGTTCAAACCTGGCCCTGGCCAAAAACTACAAAAGGATTTGGGCGGCTCCAGTGGCTCAAAGGAGTAGGGTGCTGGCCCCAGATGCCGGAGGTGGCAGGTTCGAACCCAGCCCCGGCTAAAAACTGCAAAAAAAAAAAAAAAAAAAGAAAGAAATTGAAGAGCACCCCACTTCCATAAGGCAGTGATTTTCAACAGGTGTGCCACAAAAATTTTTAAAGATCATTCATTATTTTCAAAAGAAGTTCAAAGCCCAGTATTTTTTTTACTTTTTCGAATCATTGTAATTTAAGTGTGCCTTGGAAGTTTAACTACAGGTTCAAACGAATCTCAAGATAAAAAAAGGTTGAAAACACTGCTGTAAGGCTACCTTCCTATGCAGTATTTTTTTAATTAAGGCAATATAGCCCCAAATTCGCCTTTTTCCACTATCTTTAAGTGTACAATCAGTGGCGTTAAGTGCATTCACAATGTTGTGCAACCATCACCACTATCAAGATCCAAAACTTATCACCCTGAACTGAATCGCTGTACCCCTTAAACAGTACCTACCTACTCGCCCTCCCTCTACCCCTGAAAACCACTGTCCATCAATGGTTCTTAACCTTCCTAATGCCGCGACCCTTCACTACAGTTCCTGTGGGTTGCAATCCACAGGTTGAGAACTGCTGGTCTAGATGAATTCCCCTATTCTAGGTACTCCGTATGAGTGGACTCAAACAGTATTTGCTCTTTTTCGCCTGGCTTCTTTCACTGTCAGAATGTCTTCAAGGCTGATCTGTGTTATAGCATGTGCCTGAATTCTATTCCTTCTTTATAACCGAATAATATTCTGTCATATGTATAGAACATTTTGTTTATCCCTTCCTCTGTCGATGACTACTTTGTCACTATGGCATTTTATTTCTCAGTTTCCACTGGGAAAAGAGACTTAAAATACCAAGACGTACATAAAGCATAATCAGAAAAAAAAAAAAAAAAACTCTACCAAGGTGTCTGTTTATCTTTAGTTATTCCCCTTAGTTCAGAGAAGAAAGGCAACCCTCAGGGCCCAATCACTAGGCCCCTTACGTAAATCTGCTCTTTTGTAAGCTGTTCTTCTGAAGGAAAAAGAAAAAAAAAAAAAAAAAAAAAGCTCCAAATTGCTGGAATAATCTCCAAGTCTACAATTTAGAATAAAGGCCCAATCTCCTAACAATTCTCCAAAATCTTTACATTTTTGCTACATATTTCTTTAATAGAGGTCTATTTCTTAATAGAGCCCAGTATTCCAGAGAGGAATTCATCCTAGAAAATATGTAACTTGTGGAATAGCAGAAAGACTGGTCACCTTAAAATGTATTAGAGAAGTCACATGGTGTCCAGTGACAGGGTTATGAGGTGCATTGGGAGGAGGACGGAGAGGGTGAATCTGATTGGTGACAGCTATGTCCCTTCCCTTACTGTTTATGGGCTTTATGTGAAAGGCAGAGTTGAGATCTTATCTGCTTCTGTAAGTGATCACAGACACATAACATGGGACATTTCATTAGCACTTTCTCTGGTGAGATAAGATTTCAGATACTGCCCAGAAGGCTTAAAAGTAGAACCCAGAATCATTAACACTTCATAAAGAAGGACAGGCAGGAGAGGTCACAGGTGAAAAGAAAGAGAAAAAAAGATAGGAAGGTAAAAAAAATTTCTGAGGTTAGAGTAGAACTCAAACTCGGACAAATACAAAATGGTTTGGTATTCACAGTCCGTCCTAACAAAGCCCCGTAAAAGTGACGAGCTCTCAACTCAAGTGAGGGCCTGAGAATGACGAAAGGGGAATAAAAGAATTCACAGGTTTTTATAAAAACATTTTATTAATAAATTGCTAAAAACAGAAAAGAAGAAAAATATTTGGTATAGTAAAATAAAAACAGCTGAGTGTGGTGGCACTTCTGTAGTCCCAGCTACTCCGGGGACTAAGGTCGGAGGATGACTCAAGGCCAGGAGTTCAAGAGCAGCCTAGACAACATGAGTGAGACTTCATTTCTTTTCTTTTTTCCTTTTGAGACAGTCTCACTGTGTCGCCCTGGGTAGAGTGCTGTGCTGTCACAGCTCACAGCAACCTCAAACTGTTGGGGTCAAGTGATCCTCTTGGTCAGCCTCCCGAGTAGCTGGGACTACAGGCGCCCACCACAACGCCCAGCTGTTTTTTGGTTGCAGTTGTCATTGTTTAGCAGGCCCAGGCCAGGCTCAAACCTGCCAGCCTCAGTGTATGTGGCTGGTGCCCTACTCACCAAGCTACGGGCACCGAGCCAAGACTTCATTTCTATAAGACTTTAAAAACTTAGCCAGGCACACACCTGTGGCTTCAGCTCCTCAGGAAGCTGAGGTGGGAGGATCACGTGAGCCCAGGAATCTGAGTGAGCCATGATCACTCCCCTCTCCTCCAGCCAGTGTGAAATATTCTTCCTGGATAAAACCCAAGTAGTTGCCCTACATAATTATAATTTGGGGTTTCCCCACCCAAAACTGACAAAATAAGCAAAATGCGTATTTCCCGTGCCAAGGTACCCCTTTTCCTTTTTACTCTGCTGTCACAACTGCACTTGACTTGCCCTTCGTAGCCGGAACACTTAAGTGCCCACTGACAATAGCATCTGTGCCAACATGCACCGGGGCAGCCTGGCTCAACATATCCTCCCAAAATTAATCAGCAAAGTTTCTTAACGATCTGAACTTTATTCCTCCACCTCTCCCATTCCCCACAACTCAGCTGGTGGCTGTAATAAAACCAGCCCTTTTGAGACTGAAATTCACAGGCAGTTAAGTCAGGGCAGGAAATGGAGCAATTCCGAGCAAGGGCTCCGGGATCAGGCAGGCATGGTTTACAGTCCCAGCTGGGTGACCCTGGACAACATTTTGACCTAAATTTCATTTTTCTCCTCTAGAAAAGATGGCGCTAACAGAACCTGTGAGGGCTGAAGGAAACAAGTGTGCTTAGCATGCTGTTAAGACAAAGCAAATGCTCTCTGTCTGTTAACTATTCTTATTTTTCTAGTGATTGGTTCTGAGACAGCTTTTGTTCACCAGGCTCTCGGATTGTCCATGTACATCAGACACCAGCAGGCACGTAATCCCTGAGATCTGAAGGAGGGTGCAAAAGAAGACATCCCAGTGCTCTGGCCAGCACCTGAGTCCCCAGTTTCCAAGGGAAATTAACCCGAGTGTAAGTCCTGGCATCTGCCACTTGCACCTTCTCACACCTGCAGGGGAGGAATTTCCTGATGACTAGAATTGAAGTGTCTTATTCCTAGAATCTGTGCACAGTTGCCCTGAATTCATCACACCTCACTTGCAGACGGCAGGGCCCCCAAACAGGGACTAGGCATGTCCACTGATTCTGTCGGGGCTCAAAAAAAAAAAAAAAAACAGCACCCCAAAATTACCACCTCAGAAGCAGAAGTTTCTCTCTGACTTTCTCCTGCTTTCCTGTCTCAGTTCCATTTCCTTTCACCTCCAGGCTAGCTAGCCACAGAAACCAGAATCTCTCTTCCCTGAGGCGGGTCATACAAACCGAACCCCTTTTCCCTAAAGCCAAGCCATAAAACCTAAGAATGTCACTCTGACTTTCCCTCTAAAAACTGTAAAAACTGGCCATAAAGAGATTATCTCACCTACTTTGAGTGTAGGTCATAAGACCCCCATTCCAGGGGAGAGGACCCTGCCCCACGTCTAGGAGGAAGAAACGTGTGTTCAGAGAAGCCAAGAAGAATGTAGACAGACAGGCCTCGCTGGGTTTCCCCATGAGGTCTATTACCATCAGATTATATCCTTTCCCCCACCCAATCATATTTCTACATGGCTGTCCAAACTTTGTTAGACCTAAGCAGAAAAACAGTTTCCTCTGTGTCTTTGGGTCTCCATTCTAAAGGCTCCCATGCATACGCTTTAAGTAAATTCTGATGCATTTTCTCCAATGAATCGGCTTTTGTCAGTTACATTTTCATCAAACCTTCAAAGGACCAAGGGGTCATTTCCCTGTGGCCCTTCCAGTTTTAGGACTTGATACTCTCACTCACTTCCTCCTCTAATACCCACATCAGGATTGCCTTGGGGGGAGCCGTTTACGGTGGGGGGAGCACTCTTAGTAACTGCCAGCCCACTCCAGGGAACAGCCAACAGGGACATACTGCGGCTCTACAGCGCATGGGTGAAGCGGATCTTCCGCGACCCCTTTTCTGACCCTAATTCATGAAGCTGTGCCCTTTCTTCTGATTCTGAAAGATCTCAGGCAAATGGAAAATATCCTGTGCGTGCAAAACTGGGTGCCCTCCGGCAATTTCTTCCTAAGCCCTCAGAAGAGCTTGGTCAATAATGTTTGGTTTCAGTCCTTTATATTTTTACATAACACAATGTGCATCTCACATGCCTTCTAGTTCTAATGGTGAGACATTCCGTTCTAAATACTGATTATGAAGGATCACTCATTGGAAGGTCTTTGTTAAAAATAAACTTCTCTCCCCATTAATTGCCTCCCTGACAATTTCTAACTTGGTGTGCACCTACTCCGAGAACCAAATATGGCCGGATATTTGTTACCTTTCTCTTCTTTGGCTACGGGTTTCATTAGCAAGGACAGTGTAGTAAGAATAACACGTGGTTCTGAGAAGAGGGGAATCTGGTCAGATGCTGCTGCAGCCCTGGTAAGAGGGAAGACTGCCGTGTGCTGTCATGGCACATCAAACCAGGGACAGCTCAACGTGCCAGAGGATGTTTATTAAGGTCTGTGGGTGCAATTCCCAGCCTAGAGGCTCTAGGGGGGATTCTGAAGAAATAAAGCTTAGGGCTCAGTAATGATAACATTTGTATTCATCTCTTACAATAATAATCAACACTTGGCCACATCTGTCCTCACTTGTTGAAAAAGGAAATCTCTTGTCTTTACGGTGAGCTGACGGGAGGTCTGACACTCCAGGGAAAGAATTTTCAAATATTAGCTGCATGTAAAAAGACCAAAGCTCCAGGACTAGGAATAAGCATTCTCTCTCTCTCCAGTCTGTGGACCACAGCACTAAGAGACGCTGGAGTAGACATTGATATTGGGTTTCCCTGTTCAATGATGAGTTCCTACCCACCATGCTAGTTTCCCCAAGGGACCAGTTCAAATGCTGAAGCCTGAAATTTTATATTGTTCTTTTTACATCATGTTGGAGCATTAGAATGTTTGAGGAGTCCCATTGTTCTCTAGACAGACTGACTGCAACCTGGGAACAGAACCTGACACAATTCATGAGCCAGCTGGGCTGGCAGCTGTGGGCATTCTCTGAGCCCAGAGAGGGCCTTTGCCAGTTACCTACCATTTATGGAGAAACCCGCACAGTAGTAAAGATAAGAGAAAAGCCATTTTGTCTGCCATCGGCTCCAAGCAGATGCTTCTCGCTAAAGGATAAATATTCCAAGAACAGCGCTTACAGGTGATATTTTAAATAAGAAAATGCATGTGCAAGGTGTAGCCAGCACAATGCCTGGCATAGCTAAGGACTTCTCACATGGTAACTATTGCCAACTCTTAAATATACTTGTGGACAAAATACTGTACAGGGAACTAAGATGGGAAGGTTTGCATCAACTGACTGATCTTGAGTAAACCACTATCTGGGTATTACAGACTCCTTGTCTATAAGAACAGGGCCATAGGACCTTTGTGGTCGTTCTCACTGAGCATATTTAAAGATTCAAAGGGCTTGTGTCCAAACTTTAAACATTTCCCTCTCTTTTTTTGACCTTCTAAAAAATGTCAGGATTAAACTATTTTAGCACTTGGAACGCATAAGATAAATAAATAACCCTCAATTCTCTACAGAACAAAGAACAATTCAGGTACAGAGTGCAAGTTGTATTTCTTCTTTAAAAAAAAAAAACATAAGTTCAGAAGTTCAGTTTATACACTCTATCATGCCCCTAGCTCTGACTCTTGGGCTGTATTACTGCAAATCAGCTGTGCAATTCCTCAACTTTAGATATGCTGGTCAAATGGTACCAAGCTGACTATAACCCTTAGAAGAACAAGGGCCGGTGGGGCGGTGCCTGTGGCTCAAAGGAGTAGGGCGCCAGCCCCATATGCTGGAGGTGGTGAGTTCAAACCCAGCCCCTGCCAAAAACTGCGGGGGCAGGGGGTGGGGGGGAGAACGAGGGCCAGTTTACATCACAGAGATGCAGAAACTCCCAAACACCTACCAGAAACCCGTCCCATCTTCTTAAAGACATTCTAACTGACAATCACAGAGTCTGCAAGTAGGCAAAGCACTCACTGGCCCTAGCAGAGTATAGAAGTTCCTCTGGCTGCACCCTCAACTGAGAATCCCTTGCTCCTAGGTGTGACACCAACAGGGTGATTCAGGCAGGTGCCCAAATCCACCCTGCATATAGTTTAGCAGCTTTAATCCTCTGGAAGTTCTTTCCTAAGTGGAAAGTTGTCTATTTACCGTCCTTACCCTTGACTCCTACTTCTGTCTTGAGCAAATCAAGCCTGTGACCTTTCACATACATGAATATTAACCACTGCTCTCCCTCCCCTGGGTCTTCTCCAGGCTAAACCCCCATCAGACCTGCAATTATTCCCACGTGACATGGTTTTTGGACTAGTTGGTATCCCCCATGTCTCCTATTATTTCTTTGTTAAGATTATTCATTTCTTCTTATGATTTCTTTATTGAGAAAGTATTGCTTTCTAACATTTTCGGCCCTCAACTGTCAAACTACTTTTCTCTCTATGGAAACAGTGCATAGGAGTCAATTAGGTAAGGTTACCACCCACTTTTGCAAAGGTCTCAACCAAAGATCCTTACTCCTTTACACACTGATCACAAGCTGACGTACACATGGGGGAACAGAAAAACAACCACCACCAAAAAAAAAACAAAACAAAACAAAAAAACCCAGACAGCATAATTTAAAAACACAGAAAACAAAAGAGCCTTCATAAAATATGGATGCACATCCTAAGATTATAATGAATGGCTTGTGTTTATAATACACCCAGGGTGCCTATAGCTCAACCACGTTGAAATATGTATTTCTAGATAAACTTATCTGTGATATGTGTTTTCAGTTATAATATGAGCTCATTGTTGGAATTCAATAGACAGAAAATACTACCACACGCTACTCACATTTGTGTTATTTTATCCTTAAAATAAATGGGAACCTTGGTGACCTTACTCAGTCTCATGTGATTCTAAATGCCATTTATATGCCAATGACTCCCAAATTTATATCTTCAGCCCAGACTATTTCCTGAACTCCAGACTCATTTATCCAACTCCCTGTTTGACATCTCTTTTTTGTGTCTAGTGGACATCTCCGCACTGGTATATTCGGACTGAGCTGATGTTTCTCCGTGTGCCTCTCCTGTCTCATTGAATGACAGCTCCATCCTCAGATCATGCCAGAATCTCTTGAGTTATCCTGACATCTTCACTTTCCACCATAGAAAGTGTAAATTCTATTGGCTACATTCAAATATATCCACAATCTAATCACTCCTCAACAGCTTGATGGCTCCCACCTGGGTATGAGCCACTATCATCACTCACTGAGTCACTGCAAATGCCTCTTAACTGGCATCTCAACCTCTGCTCACTGCTTACCCACATCTATGCTCCACAGGCAGCCAGAGGGAGACTTAAATGCAAAGTTAAAAATCCTGCTAAGGTTCTCCATTTCATACAGAAAAAAAAAAAAAAAAAAAAAAAATCAAAGGCCCTTCCACTCCCAGGCATATACCCAAGAAATAAAAACACATACCCACAAAAAAAGCTTGTACCTGAACATATGTAACGGCATTATTCACAATAGCCAAAAAGTGGAAGTAGTCCAAAGCATGCGTCAGCTAACGCATGGGTAAACAAAATGCGGACATCTATACCCACGCCATGGAATAGTATTCAGCCCTAGAAAGGAATGAGGTTCTTATGTGCTACAACAAAATGCTTGAAAACATGTCACATCAAAGAAACTAGATACAGAAGCACATATGCTCCATGATCCCATTGATGTGAAATGTTCAGAAGAGGCAGATCCAGAGAGCCAGACTGTAGAGTAGCAGCTGCCAGGGGCTGGGAGGAAAAGAAGGTGGGTGGGTGCGTGCGTGTGTTTGTGTGTGCACGCACATGAATGGCTTGGGGTTTCTTTTGGGGGTGAGGACAATGTTCTGGAATAAGTAGTGACCCCAACACTGTAAATACACTAAAAATCACTGAATTGTAACATTAAAGGCTGAATATTATGGTATGTGAACATGTCTATTTTAAAAAAGGCCAAGTCCTCACAATGGCCTTCTACACTGCACAGGTCCTCAAACTTTTTAAACAGAGAGCCAGTTCACTGTCCCGCAGACAGTAGGCCGGACTATAGTTAAAAAAAAACTATGAGCAAATTCCTATGCATACTGCACATCTTATTTTGAATTAAAAAACAAAATGGGAACAAATACAATCACACCGCCTCATGGGGCCCGCGGGCCGTAGTTTGAGGACCCCTGCTAGAGCATCTGACTTTCCCGAGCTTCTGATTTCCTCTCTGTCTCTTTTCCAGCTAATCCCAGACTTCTTGCTATTCCTTAGACACACCAGGCCTGTTCTCCCTTACAGCCTTGACCTTGCCACTTCCTCTCCTGAGAATGCTTTTCCCCCAGGGATATCTAGGCACCTGCTTGGTTAAACTCCTACTTCCTTTATGTCTGTGTCCAAATCTCACCTTTTCGGTAGGCCCCGGCTACTTCATTTAACATTACAGCCTGCAGCACCCCACTTCTATACCTGCCGCACAGTTTTTCCCCTCCTTTATCACCTTCTAGTCTAATACACAATTGACTTACTCATTGTATTTGTGGTTTAAGGTCTGTCTCCCACACGCACACTACAATCTGTGCCCCATGAGAAGAATCTTTTCGTTTCCTACTGCGTCCCAGGTGCCTGGAACAGTGCCGGACACACAGCGTACGCTTGAGAAGTATTCGCTGAATGTAGGACTCAATGAATTTTGTGTCTTGAGTTTCAAACATGTGCCTTCTAAACCAGGGTTTAGAACAAAGTATTTCTGGTTTAGAAAGAAAAGAAATGGGACTAAACCAAGAAAACATTAAGCACAAATTACTAATCCTACCTAATTGAAAAGTGATGCCAAAAAACCAGTTTCAAGGTTTTGCAGTTTAACTTTTACAAACCAGTAAATAGCCTGTTGAACCCTTTATTTCACTAAAAAACATACTGGCTCACTCCCATCCCCCACACTCATTTGGGGCCTCCACTTCTTTCTACCTTCCCTCTCTACAAGGTGAAACAATTCTGGCAGTTACTCTAAGCAAGTATTGTTATCTGTTTTTCTCAGACACATCAACGCATATGTTCCGTTTTTTCCCTTTGAACTGTGGGGGTGTATATATTGTTTATTCCCTCGTGGTTTATTTACTTTTCCATTAACAAAATGTAAAAGAATCTTTTAAGGCAGTTTAAGAGCCCCAAACAATGTAAATTTGCCCTTCGTGAATTTTAAAACTAATAGTGAGATAAAATCCATATGACATTGAACTTCACCATTTTAAAGTCTGCAACTAAGTGGTTTTCATATACTCCAAGCTGTGAACCACTCTATGTGGTTCATCATAGAACACAGGACATTTTCACACCCACTTCCTTTGACAGTCAAGCCCCATCTCAACAGCACCCCCAGTTCTAGGCAATCGCTAATTTCTGTCTTTATAGATTTGCCTATTCTGGACGTTCAAATAAAGGAAACCACGCAAACGTGGGCTTCTATGTCTGGTGTATTTCACCTGCCACGTTTTCAAGGTTTGCCCACAAGCAGGCTGTAGAGTGTATCGGTTCTTTGTTCTTTTTCCTGGTAAATAACATGCTATTGAGTAAATAAACCATGTTTTGTTTATTCATGCATCCGTTGAGAGACTTTGGCCGTTTCCACTTTTTTTGGCTATTTCACATAATGCTGCTCTGAACATTTGTATACAAGTTTCTGTGTGGACGTATGTTTTCATTTCTCTTGGGTGTGTATCTAAGACTGGAATCGCTGGGCCATCCATTTAGTAACTCTGCACTGTGATCTTTTGAGGAACTGCCCGACTGTTTTCCACAGTGGCTGCACCATTTTACAAGGGTTTTAATTTCTCCACATCCTTGCCAACACTCAAAATGCCCCCAAAACTCTGTCTGTCTTTGATTATAGCCATTCTAGTGGGTTTGAAGTAGCATCTCACTGGGTTTTGATTTGCATTTTCCTAATGACTAACGATGTTAAGCATCTTTGAATGTGTTTATTGGCCATTTGTGTATCTTAGGAGAAATGTCTATTAAAATCCTCCACCCATTTTTTAATTGTGCTGTGTTTTTGAGAAGTTATAAGAGTACATTTTATTGTCTATACTCTAGACCCATATCAAAACCATTTAAGTAAATCTTTTCTTCTAATCCTGTCACTAATTTTTATTACCACCTATCCAGTAACCTTCTGACCCCCAAGCAGGACCCACCCCAGGATGTCTGATGGTGCCCAAGGCATCCCTCCTTGGAAACATGGGCCAGGCAGTTTCCTCCACACTTGTTAGTCAACCAAGGCTTTGCTCAGCAGTGCCAGGGCCCCAAACCTTCCTATAAACATGCACGAGTGTGATTCATTCCCATTTGGCAGGAGTGAGGCAGCCAGTGTTCCCCGTTGGGTACTCTGTACTGGGTCAAGGATCTGAGCAGCTCTAAGAGGCAGAGACGGCCACAGTCTCCACAGGGGCCAACAGGTGGCTGCTTTAGCATCAATCCAACAACCGTCCATCAATAAGCAAGCAAGGGGGTATGGACAGAGATGTCAGCTTTAAATTCTGAATGTCTATGTGTGTTCTCTAGTCAATGAAAAAAATGACTATGAGCGCAAGCTTTCCAAGTTGTTATTTATATGAGTAGTAAGAGCTTTTACACACAAAAATAATGTTTTGCTTTTGGAGACAGGGTCCCACTCTATCACCCAGGCGGGAAGGCAGCAGCTCAGTCAATCACATTGGACACCTGGGTTCACCTGATCCTCCCACCTCAGCCTCCCAAGTGGCGAGATTATAGAGGTGAGTCACGGTGCCCAGATAAAAAACAATGGGTTTGTGTCACAAAATATATTCCAGTAAGAGTGGCGCTGCACGGAGGAAAATCAGCTGGCTGTGCCCCTGGTCCCTTGTAGGGAGGGCCCCCGTGCTCTCAGGCTGGTGACCCCCTGCCGCTCCACAGAACACAGTCTGAAAACCATCTATTGATCTGGAAATTTGCTGTTAGTGAGAAAATTGGTAGTGTAACCCCATTTGTTCTAAAATTTAAGGAAGAAATAATTTTTAGAAGTATTTAGGGCTATATACCACGATATTAATAGTAGCTGCTTGGGCGGCGCCTGTGGCTCAACGGGTAGGGCGCCGGTCCCATATGCCGGAGGTGGCGGGTTCAAGCCCAGCCCCAGCCAAAAATTAAAAAAAAAAAAAAAAAAAAAAAAAAAAAAAAATAGTAGCTGCTGCCAGGATTATGAGTGTGAACTTTATTGTTGGCTTTGGTTTTCCTTCCTCCTTCCTCTCCTCAATGCCTATTAAGAATTTAAGAAGCAAGTGAAAAATAGTCCACAAGATGCAGGAGTAGAAACATTCCTCAGCCTCCTCTGATGACAGGGCACCCTCCCCCAGACTGCCACCACACCAGGAAGTCACCAACTCAAGTGGCAATCAGAGGCACATAAACCCTAATATGTCTTATGGATGATAGGCCAAGATCATGAGTAGGAAAAGCTTTCAAGCAAATAAATATCGATTTAAAAATTGAAGATCATAGAAAAGACATCACTGTTGTATACTAGTGCTCTAAAACAAATAGGTTTGCATTTAACAGTAAGAGGAGGAGAGCTGGATGCCGTGGCTCACACCTGGAATCCTAGCACTCTGGGAGGCTGAGGTAGGAGTGCTTGAGCTCAGGATTTCCAGACAAGCCTAAGCAAGAGCCAGACATGGTCTTTACAAAAAATAGAAAAATTTGCATCATGGTAGGTGCCTGCAGTCACAATGACTCAGGAGGCTGAAGCAGGAGGATCACGTGAGCCCAGGAGTTCAAGGTTGCAGCAGTGAACCATGATGCTGAATGTGTACTCAAGCCAAGGAGACAAAGTGAGACTCTGTTTAAGAGAGAGAGAGACAGGTCCCCTTTGGGCAAATGGCCTTTACTGTGCCCATCAAGAAGACCTGGTGATCCAGCCTGCTCGCTCAGCCAATTCTTAACTCTCAGCTCTTCTATATTTCTTTAGTAGTCTTAGCCACGTCGGTTTGCCGATACTCTGTTTATAGTCTGCTCATTTTCCCTACATAAAGGCTGAGTGTCATGGGACCAGAGGCCTAAGGGACCCACGCACTATTATATTCACAGAGGATGGCCAGGCTCAGTAACTCCTCTCCATAGGAAACAGTTCCTGTGCACTTACCTCTTGGTAGAATCCTATTGGTTCTTTCCAGGCCTAAGTCAAACCTCACTTCTCCTGAAGACTCTCTCCAACCCCAAATCTCTTGTGACTTCCAGTTCTTTTGAACTCCCACAGAATTTCCATACACTACTATCCGTTTGGAGCGAATCCATAGGCTACTTTTTGCACCTGTTTGTTTGAGACAGGGTCTTGCTCAGCCACCCACACTGGAGTGGAGTGGCATCATAATAACTCACAGCAACCTCACACTCCTGGGATCGAGTGATCCTCCTGCTTTAGCCTCCTGACCCTGGGACTACAGTTACAGGCCATCACACTTGGCTAATTTTCAAATTCTTTGTAGAGATGGGGTCTTGCTATGGTGCCATGCTGGTCTCAAACTCCTGGGCTGAAATAATCCACTTGCCACAGCTTCCTAAAGTACTAGGATAACAGGTGTGAGCCACCACACCTTCGATTTTACCTAGTGTGATATCTTGAATTCTTAAAAACCAGAGATGAGATTGTATATGCTTCACATTGTATAGGTAGGTGGTACAAAAGTTTTGATGGATTAAGTAAACTGCGTTTGGGATATGCTGCAATAAAGAGCTGTGCCTGGCATTAAAATAAACATGCATAGTGACAATTCCATCAATCAAGATTTAGATAATACAAAACTCACTTGAGGATGAGATCAGATACTCTTAGCCTGCTCAGCCCCACCTGGAATCCAGGTAACCATAGAAAGCACAACTTTATTCTGGAGTGAAATATAACTCTGATTAAACACAACAGTTCTCAGTACAGGTAGGGATATTAAAATACACACGAAATATTAAGATATTAAATCTCTAAAGAGGATGTGAATCCATTATGCTACCCCTAACCCTCACTCTTTATTAAAATGGATACCACCAAAGAAAACGGAACAACAAACTCTCTACACTAAAGCCTGTGAATGGCTTGATTTTTAACTGAGATGAGAAGACGATTTCAAGTCAAGGCAGATCCCCGGCTGACATTCTCCCTGAACACCAAAACGCAGGAGGGCAGCAGGGAGACAAACCGTGACATTTCTACATCACAATGTGGTGCTCTGGCCATGCTGGCGGGGGAGAAGGGACGTCATTTAAATAGCACACCAGAGTCCCTGCTTTACCAAAGACTCTTACAGCATAGCTACCCTCTTTTTCTGATGTCAAAGAACAGAAACACATACATACCTATGTATACACATGTATAGTGTGTATACATATTTTTAAAATACAAAGTGTATTTTTATTTATTATTATTATTATTTTTGCAGTTTTTGGCCGGGGGTCAGGTTTGGACCCACCACCTCGGCTATATGGGGCCAGCACCTTACTCCTTTGAGCCACAGGCACTATGCCCCAAAGTGTATTTTTTATATTAAAAAATAACTACTTTAGCAAGTAGTCTCACTTGTTAAACCAATAAGTAGTATTTCCCATGCAAGAATACTTTAATAGTCCAGATGCAAACTGTTAAAACAATACAGCTTGGGGGTGGGGGAGGACACCCCTAAACTGAGCCTTTGTGGGCAGTTCTACTGCCAGATGTTATAACCTTTTTTTTTTTTCTTTTTTTTTTTGTGGGTTTTGGCCGGGGCTGGGTTTGAACCTGCCACCTTCGGCATATGGGACCGGTGCCCTACCACTTTGAGCCACAGGCGCCACCCATAACCTTTTCATAATGAGAAATGTTAGGGCGGTGCCTGTGGCTCAGTCGGTAAGGCGCCGGCCCCATATACCGAGGGTGGCAGGTTCAAACCCGGCCCCGGCCAAACTGCAACCAAAAAATAGCCGGGCATTGTGGCGGGTGCCTGTAGTCCCAGCTACTTGGGAGGCTGAGGCAAGAGAATCGCTGAAGCCCAGGAGTTGGAGGTTGCTGTGAGCTGTGTGAGGCCACGGCACTCTACCGAGGGCCATAAAGTGAGACTCTGTCTCTACAAAAAAATAAATAAAAAAAAAAATAAAGAGAAATGTCACTCAACTCCGTAACAAAGGCCCTGCCTCTCCTCCTCTCTCTCTCTTGCTCTTTAAGGTATAGGTATTTCATTCAGCAATTTTCTAAGCCTGAGTCTCTCTTTTGGCCAACAGTTCCCTTCTTTCAGCAACAGCTCTCTTACTTTCCTATTCTTTTCTCTAACTTCTTCAGGTCCCCAGAACAATGGCTCATGACTCATGGGACATTTTGCAGTCCTTCCATTCTCAGGAGAGGGGAATACCACTGCCCTGATGGGCGGCCCCTGCTGCTTAAAATGAGAGTGAGGGTGGGTAAAAACCACAGAGGAAATGAACTGGGAAGGGGACAGACAGGACAGATTCTATCTCACTCTCCTTCTCCAGACCAAAGCCACCCTCTGTGTGGTGCAAGGAAAGGTAGTTTATTACGTTGGCCTCCCCAGTGCTGTTTCCTAACTGGCGCTGGAGAAGGGGTCCTTGTGGAAGATAAAGATGCTCTCCTGATGAGACGACAAAGGCTGAAAAGTAAAAGTGAACTTGGCTTGGAAGTTTCTGATCATTTCAAGCCATTATATAGGAATTTAAATAATTTTGGGTTGGTTCTTCCCACCCGTGCCCTACTTCTTGGAAAAATTCAAAGGCAGAGCAAATACTTGAGCGGTATTTGTTCAACCTGGTTCTTACCAAAAAGCCTGGATCTAAATGCAAAAGTGAAGCCACAATAATAGGTGGGGACTCTGGGGCGGAGCCATCGCCGACCAGTTTTAAGTCAGACGCCTTAAAATCTGAGCCTGGTGGGGCCCCTTAGGAATCAGATCCAGCAGTTTCCACCTTGGAGTCAGGAGAGGGAGAAGAACTGGGCAATAGAGAAGGCTCTTCCTGTTTGCAATCACTCAAGAACTGAATACCTCTGGGATTTCCCAATAGAAAAAAACTTTTTTCTCAAGGAACCAGACTTTTGCCTTAAACTTTCAAGGCAACCAAAACCAGAACTTCTAAGAACTAAAATATACGTGGCTTCGTTTCCTAAAAATACCTCATCAAGTACCACACTAATGACAAAACTGAAATTATTGGTGCCCCATGATAGCATTAATGTACACAGCTATGATTTAATAAAAACAAAACAAACCGAAATTATCTCAATCCCTACTTTTTACTTTGTTCTTTCATATGACCAAATGGAGTATGTCTTATATTTAACAGATTTTTATTTTACTATGAAAATGTCCAAAAATGTTGATATTCTAGATGAATCCTCAGTTCCAACTGTCGAAGGTCCAAAGCTTCCTAACTTCCTGTCTTACATCCTTTGAGCAAAAGCAGTCATTTTCACCACCATAAGCAGGACGGCACGTGGTTAGACCCAAAGCTTTCAGTGATTTTCTTAAATAGGTGAATGCAAAACCGAGGATTAGATAGGCCTTCTTAAAGAGAGCATCCGTCATTTAAGGAGCCAGAGAATATAAAGCGTTCATGAAAAAAAGGCAATCAAATATTTAAAGTCAAGATCCTTACAATTACCTGTCTACACACTCACCTTTCATTTAAAGAAATCAAATAGAGGAACATGTTTTGAAAACCTTTCCCTCCCTTCCTGTGGTTGCTTGTAAATCCCAGCCATAAATTTTCCTCTAAATAGCCATCATTTTAAACACTCCCTTAAAATTAGTGAGGGTTGTACTTTACTGCAACCGAGCCTCTGTTCTGCTGGGCTTGTTTATTCCTTTGTAGAATAGAAACAAGAAATGTCTGCTTACTGTATATGTGGCCTGGGCACCTGTGTGCAGGCTGGCTGTGCACTCAGCTGTTATAGACTCAGGGAGAGCACAAACCCAGAGGTTTTTAGGGGGAAAAAAACATTCCTATCAATCTCAGTCAGGGACTCTTACCCTGTATTGGCTGAATGGGGTATATAATGCCATGAAAATCTGACACAGTTTGCTTATTTAGACACTTTTCTTATTCTCATGAAATGCTTATGCTTAGAGCCTTCCACCTGCCCACCTAAGCTCACTCCTTTCTCCACCAGCTCTGGGCCAGGAGGCAGATGAATGGAAGCTGTCTCAACAGATTTCCTTCATGATTTCAGGATGGGCTCAGCTACTGGAGAACTCAGAAGAACACGGGGGAGGACAGAAGTTTGTCCACCCAACTCCCGCCTGGTGAGGCTGCTAAGGGCCGGCTGGGCCTCTCAAGGGAACCAGCACTTGTCTGGCATCTGCCTTTCTCACTTGTGGCTATGGCTTCTTCTCCTTGTCCCTCATGCCTGCAGGTGGTCAGAGCACAGTGGGTCCTGGCTTGGACCCACCATCCCCCATAGCTTCTCTACATCTGCTATGTAGTTTTGTAAAGAGTCCCTTTCAAAAAGTGTTCATTATGCAGAGCAAACCATCTGCTTTCTGCCAGGATCCAAAGGATGTTCAAGGGGTTGATGACCCTAAAGAGTTATGAATATTTACAGGCTAAAGGTACCTGTATAAATTAGAAGGAAATGGAATATAAAGAAAACAAGAAAGTGAGTCTCAAGGTAACTGGGCAGAAAACCCAAAAGACATTTTCTCTGTGGGTCCTTTCTCTCCTTACAGATATCTGAATTCCTCTAATCCCGTGCTTTTGAATGAATCCCGAGCACCAGGCATGGAGGCCGCTGCCTGCACACTGATGCTGTTTTTCACCTCCCATCCATCTGGTTAGAAGCTTAGGCTGTGGGGAAACAGCTGCTCACCGGCAGTGTCCTCTATCACCTGGGAAACTGTGACAAGAATCATCCCCTCCCCACAGGATGCTAGAGGAAGAAATGAAGTCATCAAGTAACCTGTAGCTCTGGTGCCTGGGCAGCCTGGGACAGTGCTGTGGCTCTTATCAGTTCAACCCCCCTGGCTGATGCCCTCTGCTCACCAGCTCCCCCTGCTTTAGCCTTGACTTGCTAATTCCATATTTGAGTCTTCTCCAGGATACAATATCAGTGTCACCCTGGGTTGAGTACCGTACGTCACAACTCACAGCAACCTCAAACTCCTGGGATCAAGTGGTCCTCTAGCCTCAGCCTCTCAAGTAACTAGGACTACAGGCACCTGCCACAACACGCGGCTAGTTTTTCTATTCTGTTTTCAGTAGAGATGGGATCTTGTTTTTGCTTAGGGTGGTCTTGAACTCCAGAGCAAGAATCCACCCATGTTGGCTTCCCAAAGTGCTGGGATAACAAGCATGAGCCACCATGCCCGGCCAGGGTTTGTCTTCTGGACACCAGCACCACAACCTCAGTTTAGTAAGAAACACTCTGTGCTTCACACATGCACACACTCACACGTGTGCTCACAGGGTCAGGGGACTGCACGCACGTTCTTCCTTCTAGCCCATCAGGTCCTGCGACATCCAGCCCCTCCCCACTGCAGCAGAGCAACCTAGAGCAGTGCAGTCTTTGAGGGGCCAGCAGAAGCATCTTTGCCATCATAGACCAACATGGTTTCTGAACAGGCATTTTTAAGCTCTTGATATTTCTTTCTTAGCATTTGACTTGTGCTCATCTGAGACATACAAAAATTTGAGGAAAGACAAGGAAGGGTGGGGTTGGCATGATTAAATGTGGGCAAAGTCTGTGCATGTTTTCCAGAGGAGAAGGAGGTCACGGTTTGAAAGCTCTGAGGCAAAGCGGCATAAAACACCACTAATTGATGAATGAATCATGAAAAAAAAAAAAAATCATTACAGGGAAGCCTTGGAGCTTAGACAAACCTCACAGCAAATATTCCCAAGTAGAAATTAGGTGAAATGGGTTTGTCTCAGAGGTGTCTTTACACAATAAAAGCCTGTATTTACCCACCTCCAGGTTCCTGTAACCAAGTTAAACTACACTTTTAAAGCACAAATCGGTACTGTTCCCACTTCCTATTACACCTTGAGTCACAATCTGGACAGGCTGCGGTGGCCCCAGAGACGGACAAACAGTCGCTGCCCCACAGGGCCGTGGGTAACAGGTTAGACTCACAGGGTTTGTGATGCGCTGAAAGAGAGTAACTTCTGCAACCACGGCCTGCAAAGGCCCAGGAGGTCTGTGAGGAGCTGACTGGGCTCTTCCTGATGGTCCAAACACCTTCACATCCATGGCTTTCAACTGCCACCTGCCAGAGCCACAGTACTGATGTATATATCTGAGAGACACAACCTGGCATGGGACGCTCACAGGCTTTTATGGATTGCTGCATCCTTGCGTGAGTCCTGACTCCACTTCTCAGCCACGACATCTGGCAAGCTGCTTAACCTCCCAAGCCTCAGTTTTCTCATCTCAAAGGAAGAATCATCATCCCTACCTGGCAACATTGTTATGAGGATTGTAAGGCCATGTATGGAACAGGAGGAGTCCAACGGATCAATGGCAGCTGTTCTCCCTCTTATTCACCTGTGCTGGTATACAATGGTAGCGGGGCCTTTTCCTATTAGGTCTGTCAAAGAAGCACATTCTCTTCTGAGAAGGGCATGGGTGGGAAAGAACAGGTGAAGGAGAGAGGAATCTCAGCAGGCATCCAACCCCTCTCATGTGCACCATGCACTTGCCCATTTGGTTGCACATCTGTGTGTGTTTGTACCAAGCCTTGTCTTCCCAACCACGTGTAAGCTTTGAGAAGGCGTTCTAGAGCCTGTTTGCCTCCACAGGAATGATTCGTTCATTCATGGATTCATTCATGCATGCATGCATGCATGGATTCATTCATTCATGCATGCATGCATGCATGGATTCATTCATTCATGCATGCATGCATGCATGGATTCATGCATGCATGCATGCATGGATTCATTCATTCATGCATGCATTCATGGATTCATTCATTCATGCATGCATTCATGGATTCATTCATTCATGCATGCATTCATGGATTCATTCATTCATTCATTCATGGATTCATTCATTCATTCATTCATGGATTCATTCATTCATGGATTCATTCATTCATTCATGCATTCGTGTTGATTTCTGCTCAGGAGGCCACTCAGGTAAGAACTGAGAACACAGCCTCTGACATTAGTCCACCTGGAGTTCAAATCCCAGCCCTGATGACTTTTGGCAACTGACTTCACTGTCTGCGCCTCGGCTTCTCCTGCGGTTACTCTGAGCACAAAACAAGAAGGTGACCGTAAAACAGTCTCATTTGCAGGGAGATGGACACTGGGAAGCCACCTGACACGCATTACCTATTAACACTGTGGGTACCGATGACACACAGTGAAGATGCCGCTAAAGGAAGCCACTAGCACGACAGTCGCTTCCTCCCTCTCCTTCAAAGGCGCAGCCAGTTTCTGCCTCTGATTTGCTGGCTGAAATAAAGACATAGAACATGCCTGGTGTGTGCGTTTTAGGGGGTTACTACAAAACTAGACTTTAAAACATTTTGGAGATTAACTTTTCAAAATATTGTCTAGAGATAAGCATTACGCCCGTCTGCATGAGTGTTCTTTTGGTATGTCTTGAAGCCAATCCCTGCGGTCAGATTTTGATACACCGTGAAACTCCATTCTCCGTGGTGTGCCTGAGGAATGAGAACAACTTGTGGACGTCTGCAAAATTCTCCCTCCAGTATCAGTCCAACATCTCCTGCCTTCAAGATACCTAAAATTTAATCCCCGAGGCAACAGTGAAAATATTTGATCTACACTCTGCCTCAAATTAAAATCCAGGCCTTGTCTGAAGAGATCGTGCCACACTTTGGAGAGCACAAATGCAGCGGGAAGGCACCGCACAGAGCTCTGATTCCTGACAACCGCAGGGCAGGGTCCCTGGGGAGGCCCAGGTCAGTCCTACTCAAGGCTTATGTGGCTCCAGGTAACTGGAACAAAAGATGGGTATTAATTTCTTCCCTCCTCAGTTTAACAAACTACCACTGACTATTGGCAGGTGGGCTGTGGCTTGCCCACTTGCGCCTCTTCCTGGGCACACAATTAGCTGATCTAATTAGTTTTAAGATCGGGAAACCGGAGCCGACTTCGTGAGAAAGCAGAACCAAAGAAACCAGTCCAGACTCTAGCACATCACCTCTAAGTCATCCAGGCCTTGCAACCATTTGAGAATTGAAGAAAGGACACGTTTTCTCCAAAGTCTGCTTAGCCTGGAGAGGGCGGCCAGCAGAGGCATGCTGCTTGGCCTCCACGGGTGGACAGGTCTTTGGTTTCGGTTGTTTCCCTCATGAGAATGAAAGGAACGAGGTCCCAGAATGGCTGTCCCCAACTCCCCCAGAAAGAGTGAGTTGCTTTCTCTAGCTCCCCATTAGCCTCACTCCTTTCTGAGGTTTGGTTTTGGTAACTGCTCACGTCTGTGTCCCCTGCTTTGCACACGCAGGGGCCCTCCCATCTTTGCATTCCCTGTTCTGAGTGTGGCTTGTGTCCAGAGGTTTTTTTTTTTTTTTGTAGAGACAGAATCTCACTTTATGGCCCTCGGTAGAGTGCCGTGGCCTCACACAGCTCACAGCAACCTCCAACTCCTGGGCTTAAGCGATTCTCTTGCCTCAGCCTCCCGAGTAGCTGGGACTACAGGCGCCCGCCACAACGCCCAGCTATTTTTTGGTTGCAGTTCAGCTGGGGCTGGGTTTGAACCCGCCACCCTTGGTATATGGGGCAGGAGCCTTACTGACTGAGCCACAGGCGCCGCCCTGTGTCCAGAGGTTTTTAAGGAAAGTCTGTTGAATTGATCTGAACCAGGATGGCCAAAATAACTCCAGAAAGGGCGGCAGAATTTAGGAGCTGTGTGTATATCCATACACACATACCCCACAGTTTAACATATTCCCTGCTGCTGGAGGAATAAACCGATCGGCACCTGTCCATCTTGTCTGTTTTCCTTTTACAAAATATATACCTTTTAATCATAACTGTGTTTTGCCAAATGACACTTCAGAAACCTTCCTACACCTGAATTCCCTAAAGCCTCTCTTTTTCTGTACTTTAAGGATGGGTGAACTTTCTGTAAAGGGCTAGAGGGGTAAATATTTTAATCTATGTAGTCTCTGTCCAACTACTCAACTTTTGCATGGCAAAAGCAGCCATTGCTAACCTGTAAACAAATAGAGGCAGCCATATTACAATGAAACTTTATTTACAAACATAGGTGACTTCAGGCTCGATTTGGACCTTGGGCCATACTTTGCCATCTCCGGATTTAAAACAAAAATGATCCAAGAGAAGGTGAACTAATTCTACAACGAGAGAAGTCTGTAGTCAGATACTCTGCCCCATCAAGAAAGCCCTGGGGATAATCAAGGGCCTTTCTTGACTTCCTAATTTTGCTGCAAATTATAGGCAGAAAAAAAAAAAATGTAGGGGCAGGAAGGACATTAAATCATAGATTTTACATTACACAGCAACTTGAATCACAGGTTCCCATTTCAGAGATTTTCACCTTTTCTGTGCCATCACAGAGAATAGGAGCCTAGGGCCAGGTCTGCAGTATTAAGTTTTTATCCCACTTTGCACCTGTTTTGGCTACTATAGAGCTTAGTTCCAGTTTTTGCTTTAGAACTCCGTTCTTCTTCCAGTTCAGGTGACCTCAAAGTATCCATTCATTGCTTTGCTGGCGCGGCCCATCCTCATGTTCTTTACCACCAGATCCTTATCACCCACTCTCCTAGTGACTAGCAGTGCCTGGCAGGCCGGTGGCTACGTCTGCTGGGGAACTGATGTGAACAGAACAGCTGGACGAGCAAAAGCTGGAACTCCAACCGCAGGTCTGTGTGCAGGTTAGAAAGATTCAAAAAGTAACTGGGCAGGGAGGGAAGAGGAGTGAGACGCCCAGCCTAGCAAGATGAAACCAAAGCAGAGGAGGTAGGCAGACAGTTGGACTGACTCAGAAACGCTACCGATGAGCCACTTCGTGTGTGTTTCTCTCGCAGGCAGGATGGAAATAATTGGCTGTTGGCAAACAAAATGCAGAAATCGGAAATGTTCAACCTGAAGCTGTAATTAGTTTGTCAGTGCTGCGCGTCTGATCTGCAGACAGGTGCGTTCCTGCTGATGCGCCCTCTTCTACCTCTGTCTTTTCTTGCCGAAATTGAGCTTGAATAATAGAAGGCAAGTGGCAATACGGCCTCTGCTGGTCAGGTAAGCCTGACCCATGACATGGTCCTCTCCACAGAGCTGCAAGATCACGAATAGTTTTACCACCAATTCTTGCAAACACTGACAGAGGTAGTAACCATAGAGGAATGGGAGCATGAGATTTAATTCTACATCCTTATTGGCAGGCGAAGGACGCTAACATCTCTCCTGACTGGGCCTGCATCATATTTGATGAATGTTCAGACATGATTGTACCAGTAGCATGTTCTCTGAAAATTACAGCGATTACTCATGAGGAAATGAGGGCCCTTAGGCAAAGAATCTGGTCAGAAGACTGAGGACAGTGTTACCAACAGATGCAACAAATTAATCCTGAAAGTTTGGCACTTAGAATGGGGATTAAAGCGCTGCAATTAAAATTTACATCTACGAGATTACATCCATTACTAGTCTTAAAACATTTAGTTGACCTTTCCTGTTGTGAACTGTCTACTCAAGGCTAAAAGAAATGAAAAGTACATGAAGATGGAGCTATGTGCCTCCATGAATACATTTGGGAGGAGAAGAGAAGAGAGTGGAGGGGAGGAGAGGGGAGGGAGGAGAAAGGGGAGGAGAGGGGAGGGAGGGGAAAGGGGAGGAGAGGGGAGGAGGGAGGCGGAGGGGAGGGGAGGGGAGGAGGAGAGGGAGGGTGAAGGAGGGGAGGGAGGGTGGAGGATGGGGGAGGAGGGCGGAGGGTGGGGGAGGAGGGCGGAGGGAGGGGGAGGAGGGCGGAGGGAGGGGGAGGGGAGGGGAGGGAGGGGGAGGGAAAGAAGAGAGGGGAGGAGAGAGGGGAGGAGAGAGGGGAGGAGAGAGGGGAGGAGAGAGGGGAGGAGAGAGGGGAGGAGAGAGGGGAGGAGAGAGGGGAGGAGAGAGGGGAGGAGAGGAGAAAGGACAATATAAGAGCAAAAACCAAAATATCAAAGGCAAGACTACAAAATTAATCTGTCTATAAGTGTTGAGCTACTACTGTATTCTTGGGTTTAGTTGTAAGCTTACAGCAAACATTAAGTATTGTTAACCATTTAAGCTGAGGGATTTAGACACTTTTGTTGTATCGTGACATTTTAGTCTCTTTAGTAATTTATCATGATGTGGCTAATAAATTTTTTGTTGTATCTCCTTTTACATAACCCCCGTAACTGAGAACAATTTTACTCAGAGAGTTCTTCGGTCTAGGGACAGCACGACATTTTTTATGAGTGGGATTTATGTCTGTACCATGTGGCCTAGAAAGGCAAAGTCTCATTTTGAATTTGTTTAGGCTTCTGTGTGCCTTCATCCGGAGGCTTTAAACCAATTCCATCCCTTCCAGCTCTTACAATCTCCCCCTCACCCGCTGCTTCTGTAATAGTCCCTGTGCCTAGAGGAGGGATATTGGGTAGCAGGATGTTGGCAGTGAGGGACGGGTTGGGCAAGGCAGCATTCAATAGTCTCAAAACCTGGAGGTACCAGGTAAACTTGCTGTTCACTCAAAACTTGTCATGACTTTTAGAACACTGGCCATAAGATAGTAACATAACTCATCAGTTTGTAAAGGACAACTGATTCCAAATTTCTTCTGACAAAACTGGAACTTGTTCACATGGCAAAACTTTCGTTGGCCTGATAGGTAACCTAATTATGCCAATTCCACCCCGTGGAGAAGTTCAGAGTCAGGGGCCTAAAAGGGTCCATGTCGGGACCTAGTGCTGAGTTCAGGCTCCTCCTTCGGGGGTCCTGAGTCTTCTGACCTCACGTCTGGGTGCTGATCTTGTCAATGTGAAAGAAGTCATACTCAGTAAAATAATTTAAGGAGGTTTATTCTGAGCCAAATTTGAGGGCCATGACCCAGAGCCACAGCCAAGTGGACCCTTCAGATGGTTCTTACAGGCTAAGCAGCTGCTGTCTTTACACTACTATAAATTGGCACAGTAGTCTCTCTCCAGTAACTAGAGCACAACCCTGGGTTGAGAGAAAGAAAGGGCTTGAGACTACACTGGCGGGTGTGAGTGGGCTCTGATATTTGCTGTGTGACCTTGGTTGAGATCCTCAAGTTCTTTTGTTGCAGTTTCCTCGATTGTAAAATGGATAAGGGGCATCAAACGTTTTGAATCATGTGAAACTCTTAGAAGGGTTCATGGCCCATAACAAGCACTTGGAAATATTAACTAATGTAGTTTGTATAATATGTCCCTGACATAACTCAGTTATTTGCATAATACCTTAAAAACATGAAAAACAACTTGGTATTATTTAAAAAAGATGATGATGGCTGGCGCTGTGGCTCATGCCTGTCATCCCAACACTCTGGGAGGCTGAGGGAGGCGGATTGCTTGAAGTCAGGAGTTCAAGACCAGCCTAAGCAAGAGTGAGATCCCTGGGCATGGTGGCAGGTGCCTATAGTCCCAGCTACTCAAGAGGATTGCTCTAGCCCAGGAGTTTGAGGTTGCTGTGAGCTATGAAGGGCATAGCACTCTAGCCTAGGACAACAGAGCAAGACTCAAAAAAACAAAACAAACAAACAAAAAAAACAAATAGGCTGGGCATGCGGTGGCTCATCCCTATAATCCTAGCCCTCTGGGAGGCCAAGGTGGGTAAATTGCCTCCAGCTCAGGAGTTTGAGACCAGCTTAAATAAGAGTAAGACCCCATCTAAATAAATAAATATTAAAATATAAAAGAGGAGGAGGAGATGCCTATGACTTAGCAATTGCTTTCCTATCCTAGAGAAACTGAACTTATGTATACAAATAGACATGATCCAATGTTCATTGAAGCGGCATTTGCGAGCTAGACATTGGAATGACTGTGAGGAACAGAGTTGACAAGTAAGTTGTGAAATTTCCGTATGATAGAGTGCTACTAAAATGAATCAACCTCAAATACTTAATACTGAATGAGAAAAATGTTGCAATTAGAAACGTGAAGTATGATTCCATTTGTAACAGGTTTAAAAATGTGAAACACTCCATATTGCTTACAGACACAAGCCTATGTCATAAAAATATAAAAACACACACTTGAATAATAAACCCCACATTTAGACTAAGAGGTCCCTCTGCGGAAGGAGGAAGGATGAGATTAAAGAAGGGATTGCAGGCTTCAACTCTCATATTTTATTTCTTTAAAAAAAGAAAAACATGACAAAAACATTAAGGTTGATAAAGTCTCTTATATCATTCTATTTCATTTTGCAAGCATAAGATACTCATTAATTTGAAAAAAATTGAGCTGTACCTTTGTTTTGATTTATAGTATCAGTGATGTCCTGCTAATATAAGGTCACATATATAGAATTTTTTTCTCTCTTCTAGCTTCTTTTTCTGGGACAACTCATTTTAAAAGCTGTCCTTATTGTAACTCTGAATGGACTAAAAATTCTGATTTTTGCTTTGCTAATCAACATTGTACATCAATGACATGTTTAGGTAATGGATCATTCTCTCATTAAAAAGTATTTATGTAGGGCGGTGCCCATAGCTCAGTGGGCAGGGCGCTGGCCACATACACTGAGGCTGGCAGGTTCGAACACCACCCGGGCCAACTAAAACCATGACAACTCCAACAACAACAACAACAAAAAAAAAAAAAAAATAGCTGGGTATTGTGGCAGGCGCCTGTGGTCCCAGCTACTTGGGAGGCTAAGGCAAGAGAATCACTTAAGCCCAAGAGTTTAAGGTTGCTTTGAGCTGCAACGCCACAGCACTCTACCCAGGGCAACAGCTTGAGACCATCTCAAAAAAAAAAAAAAAAAAGTATTTATATAGCTTGTTGAGTATGCATAGCTCCCTGCCAGGCACAGGAGTTAGGGAAAAATAACAGAGTCACATTATAAAAGAAGACCAGCTATTGCAGTTTCATTAAAATTTAAAACGTTTCAGCATGGTTCATATTTTAAAATAATTAGATTTGAGTTCTTACAAGGTTCTAAAATAACCTAAAATCATTTAGATTCTCCAAATAACCTAATAGAAGGATGAATAAAAGATAAAAATTCTAGCAGGATCATTTAAATGGCTGATGAACAAATGAAAATATTCAACCAAATGAACAATAGAAGGAAAACAATTTAAAGTAAGTTATAATTTTAAGCTACCAACAGGCAAAGATAATATTCAGTATTGGAAGGTATGCGTGACGCTGGGCGTTCATATAGTAGTGGTGTATAATTTGACATTGTGTAGCAACGACCCAATGATTCTTCTGCTGGGATTATGCATTTAAGGAAATAAATGAAGATATGCACAAAGATTTATGCGCCAAGATACTCACTATAGCATCATTTATCATAGCAAACTCTTAAATACACAATAAGGTATTCATTAAACAAAACACAAGCCACGTAATGTAATAAACTGCACTCTTCATGTCATTAAACATAAACTGAAAAATATTATGGACAAATGTTCAAGAGAGAATGTTAGTGGAGAAAATGCTATGTACACCTAGGAATCTAATTCTGAAATAATATATGCACGAAAAAAGACCGGACCAAAACACACTAAAAAGCCACCCATGGTTCTAACTCCTGGAATCATGGGTGTCTATTTTATTTGCACCATGATATAGTTTCTAACATGTTTTTCAGTGGGTTGGCTTTGCAATTAGAATAAAACATCAACTGGGCTCGGTGCCTGTAGCTCAGCAGCTAGGGCGCCAGCCACATAACACTGAAGCTGGCAGGTTTGAATCCAGCCTGGGCCAGCCAAACAATGATACCTACAAACAAAAAATAAACAAACAAACAAATAGTTGGGCATTGTGGCAGGCACCTGTAGTCCCAGATACTTGGGAAGCTAAGAATCGCTTAAACCAGCAGTTCTCAACCTGTGGTCGTGACCCACGGGAACTGTATTAAAGGGCCGCAGCATTAGGAAGGTTGAGAACCACTGGCTTAAGCCCAAGAGTTTGAGGTTGCTGTGAGCTGTGATAGCACAGCACACTACCGAGGGCAACATAGTGAGATGGTCTCAAATAAATAAATAAAAACATAAATTGTCAGATAATTACAGAAATTGGGATCTAAGAGCAATGGTCACCATCTGTCACTTCTTCATGCTCCTGGGGTTTTTTTTTTTTTTTTTTGCTGCTTTTGGCCAGGGCCAGGTTTGAACCCGCCACCTCTGGTATATGGGGCCAGCGCCCGACTCCTTTGAGCCACAGGTATCGCCCAGCTCTTGGTCTTCCTGAACACTCCTGTTCCAGTTGGGCTCATCTCAATGACTGGTAGAAGAAGCCAGTGCCATGGAGATTTTATTTCTCTTGGCTTTGCCACCTTAAACATTTGCTCACGCTACAACCTGAAGTAGAAGCTAATGTAGTATAGGTTTTAAAAAAGGGATAGATGCTCAGAAGTTCAGAAGCAACTAAATTCAATTAAAATCTAGCAAGGGCACAGTGGTGAGTCTATATCCCAATGCAAATATTACACAGAGCCAGCCTGGGGCAGCCCACACACAACAGACCAGCCAAGTAACAGCCAGGGGCTTCTTAGCAGCAGGTTAATGAACCAGCATTTAACTTCTGGGTGATTTTAAAACACACACACTACGCCGAGCATTAATTTCTCCTTCAACTCAAATATTTGTCCCAAACAAGTTCATTATAATCTAAAGTTGAGATTCTAGTTTTACAGAGGGGAGATGAGGTATCCAGGCATTTATCCATGTTAGAAAACAAAACTCAGCTTGAGGGTTATTTTCATTTAAAGAGCGTTCCCACAATTCTTACAATAGAAAGGAGAAGAAAAAAAAAAGAGAAAGGAAAAAAAAATGGGGTGGGGATGGGGGAGGTGGGGAGAGGACTTCTCTTCCACTGAAGGTGGCTCTCCTGATACAGAACTAGGGCAGTTTCTAGGGCAGATTAGATGCTTTCCATCGAGGCCTTCTCAATAGTTTTCTCAATGTTCGCCTGGAGCAAGAGTTTGCTGACAAAGTGCTTTCAGATGTTTTGTATGAAGGCTCCCAGTGGAAGGTATCAAAGGAAAATACTAAGTTTTGTTCAGCCTGGGCTTTCCTGCTCTGTTATTGATGCCTTTGAGCACCTCAGAGGGAGACAGAAGAAGAAAGCCTGTTGGACCAAAACACACCTTTTTTTTTTCTTTCCCATTCATACAACAAGATGTGCAGAGAGACGCATGAATCCATTTAGAAGGGTCTGGTAAGGCCGAAACTGAGCCATATTTTATTTCCACCCTTTTCCAGCTTTACCTCCCTAGATGCTCTGAGACACAGAAATAATTACTACTTAGAAGGAAAGTAAGAAGGCAGTCTCCAATGCTCCCTCACTGCTCGAATGAAGCTGGGTGGGTTAGAGACTACGAGGTTATGGCAAGAAGCAAAAAAGGGAAATATAAGGAGACTCTATTCTGTAGAGTACAGTAAAACTCCCTTCTTTGCTCCATCAAACGTCTAGTAGCTCTAACATAGAGGTCTAGGATCTCGTTGTTAAAACTAAAATTTCTATTGGAGTGGGTGGAATCATCCTACTTCAACTCACTGGCCTTGAACCTTTATCTTTGTATGAGTTGCATTCAGCCCAAAGATTTCTCAAACCTGCCTATCCCAAGACCTTGGTTGAGTGTGCAGCCCATCCTTAAACATGATGAACACATGCACTGCTCTTTTTCTTTACACAATTTCAGAACGATACCCTTTTCACATTGAAGTATGATGAGGCCATTACTATAGTATCAGGACTTAGGAGTAATTGACATTTTTTAACTTAATGATAATTATTTCAGCTGCTGCCAAAGTCCTCATTTTCATCAGTTGTAAAGTGGGGACTTGCTAGAATCCCAACTTTTCTGCCGTAGTTTGTGATCCTGATATCAGATAAGGTAGGATCCATGCCAAAAAGTATTAAACGAGACAAATAACACTGTAATACTAAAAGCCACAGTTCATAGCAAAAGTGTAACATTTATGAATATGTTTATACCAAATACATAGCAACTGCTTTCAGAAAACCAAAACCACAGGAGCTGTAAGGAGCAATGGAAACACACTCACAACAGGAACCTTTAACCCAGGGCTGGCACTTGGGGGTGGGGGGCACGGGTGATAAGGCACTCTCCTTGGGCACACAGTTTAAGGGGGTGGAAAAAACTCAAGAACTAAGATAAATAATATTTTAATGTAATCTTTTTAAAAATTTAAATATATACAAAAAAGTCCACGATTAATAAAAGATGAAAATTTTATGTAAAGATGAGATCAGTGTCACTGATTTGTCCTTTTGCCTTTAACTTGCCACTCTTAGCCCAAGAAGATAAAAAAGTGCTCAGTGCCCATAGCTCAGTGGTTAGGGTGCCGGCCACAAACACGGGGACTGGTGGGTATGAACCCGGCCTGGGCCTGCTAGACAACAATGACAACAACACATAAATAGCCAGGTGTGGTGGCAGGCACCTGTAGTCTCAGCTACTCAGGAGGCTGAGGCAAGAGAATCGCTTAAGCCCAAGAGTTTGATGTTGCTGTGAGCTGTGACGCCACAGTACTCTAAGGGTGTCATAGTGAGACTCTGTCTAAAAAAAAAAAAAAAAAAGAAGATAAAATAAGGCTATAGGAGACCTAAACAACATGATCAATAAAAAAAGATCTTCTGGTATGAGGGGACAACTGAATTTCTACATGCAAAGGAATGAAGTTGGACCTCTACCTCATACCCTGTACAAAAATTAACTCAGAATGGATAAACAATCTAAACATAAGAACTATAAACTATAAAACTCTTAGAAGAAAATATATAGGTTATTTATTTAATACAGAGTTTGATTTTGCCTCCCCGGGTAGAATGCCATGATGTTACATGCAACCTCAAACTCCTGGCTTCAAGCCATCCTCTTACCTCAGTTTCCTGAGTTGCTATGACTACAGGCACCCACCATACCACCTGGCTAGTTTTTCTATTTTTAGTAGAGATGGAGTCTCATTCTTGCTCAGGCTGGTGTCAAACTCCTGAGCTCAGGCAATGCACCCTCCTCAGCCTCCCAGAGTGCTAGAATTACAGGCATAAGCCTCCGTGCCTGGCCAACATATGGGTAAATCTTTATGACTTAGGATGGGCAATGGATGGATTATTAAATATGACACTAAAAGAACCAGCAATGAAAAAATAAATTGAACTTCACCCAAATTAATTGCTTTTGTGTATCAAAGGATATCATCAAGAATGGGATCAGTGCTCTTATCAAAGAGGCCTGATAAAAGTTTAATATCCAGAGTAGATAAAGAATTGCTACAATTCAACGACAGAAAAATTTTTTTTTTGGAGACAGAGTCTCACTCTGTTGCCTAGGCTAGAGTGCAAGGGTGCCATTTTAACTCACTACAGCCTCAAACTTCTGGGCTCAAGTGATCTTCCTCCTCAGCCTCCTGGGAGCTGGGACCATAGGTACACACCACCATATCTGGCTAATTTTTCTATTTTTTTGTAAAGACAAAATCTCACTCTTGGTCAGGCTGGTCTTGAACTCCTAAGCTCAGGCAATCCACCTTCCTCAGCCTCTCAAAGTACTAGGGTTACAGCCATGAGCCACCATGCCTGGCCTAAAAAGATAATGCAAGAAATGGACTAAGGATTTGAACAGACATTTCTCAAAGAAGAGACTCAAATGGCCAATAAACACGTGAAGAAATAATCGACATCATCAGTCATTAGGGAAATGCAAATCACAAGGTCAAGAGAACCCCTCACTTCTATTGGGATGGCTGCAATTTTTTTTTATTTAAAGGAAAATAAATGTTAGTGAGAACGTGGAGAAATTGAAAACCACCTGTATTGTTAAGGGAATATAAAATACGGCAGCTGCTGTGGAAACAGGTATTTCCTCAAAAAGCTCAACAGAGAATAACCACATGGCTTAGCAATTCCACTCCTAAGTATATACCCAAAAGAACTGAGCACAGAGACTCAAACAGATACTTGTAGACCAATGTTCATAGCGGTGTTATTCACGATAGCCCAAGGTAGAAACAATCCAACGTCAGTGCACAGATAAACGGGTGAATGAAATGTGGCTTCTAGATAAAATGGTATATTATCATTTAGCCATAAAAAGGAGCAAAATTCTGATACATAAGACAACGTGGTTAAACCTTGAAAACATTATGCTAAATCAATGAAGCCAGATACAAAAGGATAAATTTCATAGGATTGGAATCATATGATAGGTTAAGAACAGGCAAATTATAGAAACAGAAAGTAGATCAGAAGTGGCCGGGGGTCGAGAGCAGAGGGATGGGGACTTTCTGCCTAATGATTACAAAGCTGCTGTTCGGTGTGATCAAAAATGTTTTATAGGGGGGCAAGACACAATTGTAAAAGGGACTTTAACAAGTGCAATCAGTGTAACCTGGTTTCTTGTACCCTCAAGGAATCCCCAACAATAAAAAAAATTAAAAAAGAAGTTTTATAGTGGTAATTGTTATGTAATATGCAAATGTAATTAATGCCACTTAAACGCAGAACCACAAGTTTTATATTAAACATGTTTTATCATAATAAGTATTTTTTTTTAAAAAGAGCTTCTGGATACATATCATACTTTGCACCCACTACAATCAAGAATACACCTTCTCAGGCACAATTCATAAAGACTGACCATACATTAACTCACCAAGAAAACTTCAATAAGTTCATGAACTTGGGGTGGCGCCTGTCAAAGGAGTCGGGCGCCGGCCCCAAAGGCCGGAGGTGGTGGGTTCAAACCCACCCCCAGCCAAAAAAACAAAAAACCTTTGTATTAAAAAAAAAATCGTAAGTTCATGAACTTAAGACAATAAAAACAACAGTATCTGATCATAATACAATTAAACTTAAGTCATAAAATAAAAGGCTCTTGCCTCAGGAAATTTAAAAATTCTGTAAAAATAATTCTTGGGTGAAAAGGAAAGGCATAAATGCAAATTGCAGAATTTGTAAAGCAAAATGTTAATAAAAACACTCCATGTCAGAATACATAAAACATGATTAAAACAGTGAACAAAAGAACTCAGAGCCTAAATATTTATATCAAGAAAAATAAATGCATTTCATTCCAAAAGTTACCAAAAAAAGAACATAAACCAAAAGAAAGCAGAAGGAAGGAAATAAAATTAAAAGCAGAAATCAGTGAAGTAGCAAATAGAAAAATAGTAGAACTAATAAAAAATAAATCAAAATGCTGGTTAAAAAAAAAAAAAAAAAAAAAATCAAACTTTCCCCTGTAGTTAATGGCAGTGGGCGTAGAGAATTCGTTCCCACAGGAAGGCATAACCCAAATCAGTCTAAATCTAGCAAATTCCCTAGAACTGCATGCTCTATCTTAAAAATTCCTTCAAATTTCATATTGTGTTCCATACTATATCTGTTTTTAATTGTCGTAAAAAAGGGTTCCCTTCACCACACCATGGAATCAAGGAAAAACTAATATCCCCAGATGTGCTATGTCAGACAGCTTTTGGAGCCCTTGGCACCTTGCTGCATGCCCCCATCTGAAGAGACCCCTTCAGTTTTAACACTGTTTTACTCTATTTTTGTTGTTGCATTTTGGCTGGGGCCGGGTTTGAACCCACCACCCTCTGTATATGGGACTGGCACCCTACTCACTGAGCCACAGGTGCCACCCCACTGTTTTATTCTGAATATTACCACTGAATACAGCTACCCAAGAAGGGTAACATCACCAGTCTCCTCATTTTCCCTGTGAGAAGATTAAGTCACAACAAAGTGAAATTATTCACCGAAGGCCCCCAAATCAAACCCTAACAGAAATGGAACAACAGTTCACCCCCCACCATCATTCTCACACAGCCACTGGGCCTGCTGCCCTAAATTCTATAGAAAGGATTGGTCAGAAAAAGATTAGGTTATTTTTCCCATCTCATTAACATGACTCCTTTCTCCCTTTAGCATTAAAACTGAGCAGCAATGACTCATTCCACCTTTGAGAATATCTGAAACAATAATTAAAATCTTTTCAAATTCTAATCCCAATCAACTAATGTGTGTGGCAAGCAAGCCCCTTAACCCTGTAAATCCAGTGTTTTGGAAGGAACCACGATGCTGTTTTCAAGTTAGACGGGAAAAGCAACTCTCAGATGGAACCAAATCATCACTGGAGAGAACAGTAAGAAAAAAATGGCCACCAAAAATACCAAACTGGAGGAAACAGCTGATTGCTGTTTCAAATGGCATGAAAAGATGGAAAACTCACCACGCCCGGCCCAGACATACACCAGCTGTAATTTATATTGCAAGGTTGGTGCTTCCCAAAGCAAAATACAGACATCTAAAGGCCACATTGATGTATTTTTCTCTCTTCATCAATAAATAACACCCACCATGTGTGGACATACCTCGTAGGCATGGAATACCTCATTCCGAATATGGTAATCCTCCTCCCAATGAATCCATTAGCAGAAAGCCTCAGTAATAATTGCCTAAGATAACAAATAGACTGTAAAAAGCATCTTATGGTAGGTGAATGTCCTTGGGACAAACTGTAACTTAAAATTCATGCTTTTGTCTCCTGTTGGATAGATTCCCCTCCAGCAGTAAAATATATTTTACCTCATTCAGCTGAGCATTTTAAAGTAATCTTGATTACCGAATTCTACAATCCATTATAATGGTTTTTCCATTTTATAAAATGGAAAAACCATTATAATTTCTGTCTCCCAATTTTGTCAAATGTGAAGACCTTCAGGCTAGCCAGGTGCTTCGTGAATGCACTCCCCAGCTCCCAGTCACTTATCTGATTAACCTGGAAATGTACATGAGCCATATGGCGCATGACAGAAACGGAGTTCTCACAGTACACTGAGTCATGGAAATTTGGTCTGCGAAGAAACAGCCAGCGACGATGGAGGTGATTACCAGAGACTTCATAAACAAATGCGATTCAAAGGCAAGTCATAAAAAGCCTCCTTCAAAAAATAGTTACTGGGAAAATGCATTTCCTTTGTGGTGTGTCCAGCTCGGCTCAGGCTTGTAAATTGCTCTGGCTGAGTTTTAGAAACACCCTGGTTCTTTTCCGCAGACTGCTCGCACAGCTCTCAGCCCCTGCGAATCACTTCCATATGACAATGATCCACGGGATAGAGGGCTTGATGAAAGCGAGATTCTTGATGCCCGTGGCAGGCAGGCTCCGGCCCCTTCCTATTATTGTGACAGATTCTCTGATGCTGTGTTCATTTTATTTCAAAATCCACACGATGTTATTCTGAACTTGCAGGCCAAAGCAGCAACGCAGAATCGATCCTCAAGTATAGATGTGCTAAATTGAACAAGCATAAGAGGTTCTCTACTCAGAGAAGACTATGGCTATGAATATTTTGTATCACTTGAAGGATTTAATAGCTACTGGGTGCTTCTGGCTTTAAAAATCACAAGGATAGCCAAAGCCAAGCAGATCCTGATGTCTGGACTCCGTGTTCAATAAATGTACTTTTAAATGAATAGCAGGGAGTTATTAAAATTCAAAGTAGCTCTGCGTAAGCAAGAGGAGTGCAACACTTTGGTTATAGGTTGTGATGCCAATTTTTAATCTAAATAATAGCTATAAAGCTTCAGACCAAACTGGGAAGAGTTGTAGTGTTTCTGTAACACGCCACAAGGAGAGAACTGTGGGTTTCCTCCAGTCTTTTGAGTATCTGTCATAATTCCTAAGATCTATATTAATTCCTTCCTACCGAGATTAGTCCTTGTCATTCCTGCTGCTAACAAAATACCTTTAACTGGGTATGTTATAAACAACAGGAACGTATGCTCACAGTTTTGGAGGCTGGGGAATCTAAGATCCAGCTGCCAGAAGATTCAACGTCGTGAGGGGCCCAGCTCTCATGGATGGCACCTCCCATGTGTCCTCAACAAAGTAAAGTGAGGGACAACCTCCCTCAGGCCTCTCTGATAAGGGCACTGACCTCATTCATGAAGGTGGAGCCCTCGTGACAGAATCACCTTCTCCAAGGCTCCACCTCTTAATATTATAGCATTGAAGATGAAGTTTCCAACATAGGAACGTGGGGGGTGGGAGACACCAATGTTCAGACCACAGCAGTCCTTATTAAGAATGCTTTCTTCTCCCAGTACTAGGCATATTCTTATTGACTTTGTAGATATTAAAAAAAAAAAAAACCATTTTGTTTTTCTACTTCAAAATATGTGCAGTGTGCATAGGAATTTGTTTCATAGCTTTTGTTTTTTTATTAACTATAGTCTGGCCCTCCAACAGTCTAAGGGACAGTGAATTGGCCCCCTGTTTAAAAAGTTTGAGGACGCCTGAAAGAATGGAGAACCAAACACATGTCCGATTAAGTTGGAACTGACCATGAGCACACGTGCGCAGAGGGCAGTAAAACTCAATGGAAATCAAGCAGGGAAAAATGGGAGGGAAGGGGATGAGTGAAACCTACTTAATGGATACAATAAATCTACTTGGGTGATGGGCACATTGTTTTCTTTTCTGCCATACCTTGGAAGAAGAGTTGTCTTGTGCCACATATTAAAATACACAAACACTAATGAAAGCTGATGAGCAAAAGAAAAGGTCCAGGTGCGCTTAGCACAGCATCTGACATCACAGACAAGCAAAACAGCCCGCAAATAATGTGCCTGCAGCCTGCAGGACAGCCCCAGCACTAGGACATTACCCACATTACCTACAGTCCTAAGTGATTTAGTGCAAAGAACACCAAAGAGCCTTGTGAGCTGGTCTATTGAACGGACAGTGAGCACAGCAGCAGCATCAAGTTCATCAGCAACGCACCTGCTCCAGAAGAGCTGGCTCAACCCGCCACACATTGAGGAGCAAGGGCAAAGCTAAAACAGAACCAAGAGTTGCATCTGTAGGGAAGATTACATTCAATCAGACTATATCCTGAGAGTCAGCAGTGTTCATGGTACACATCTTTGTGGAAGAGACCACTGCTAATTAAAAACAGTATCTCCAAATATGAAAGAAAATGAAATTTACTTCTCAAATAATGGAACACCTGGGCTGTTCTAGGATCCATGGCAGTATCTGTGGGAACTCCCTAGTGACAGAAGTAATGAGATGTCTTTGTGTAAAATGAGAGGGGCTGTGAACTGGGGGAGAACGGAATTTGCAATTGTATCTGACTCCTCCTCCAGGGAGGCTCTCCTGTCATGAGACCACCTCCTTAAGTTGACCTGATTTTCATAGACTGGACAGGCACCACACAGACGTGTCAGTACAGCAGGCCTAGTTCCTTATGTTGACCAGTTTGTTATGGTCCCTACTGTAGTTCACATAGGAGTTAAATGGTCTATAATAGGGGTCGGGGGTTATTCTTTAGATCACCTTTTTTGTTATATTGTCAGTTCCTCTTGATTAAGTGCCAACACCTCCCTAATTACCTAAGGTGGCATCTATAAATGTTTTGGCATATATTTCTAAAGGAGGAGGACACTTTTTAAAAAACTCTATTATCACACAAACATTCTAATTCATTGCCTTTTAAACTGTTACCCATGCCCCTCTGATAAAATTCCCAGGCTGGGGCTGCCTGAAAGACTAGGGCTAGGTAGGACGAGCCTGGCTCTGCTGGAACCCAGGACGGCCACCCCCTGGACTTCACTCCCTCAAACGGCCCAAGGAGAAGGGAAATTCACTGTCTCCACTCAGTCACAACACTAAAACCAGAACATGCTTGGCTTCCAGCGTCCTCAATGTTGATGGGTACGACAGATACAAAGCCAGCAGGGGACAGAACTACTCTGCCATAAATTACAGAAGAACCTGGAGTTCTCTATCAGCTAGGACACGTCTGAGGGACCCTCATACTTCATAATCAAGAGTCAACATCGCTCTAAAATGTTAGCTGTTTTCACTTAAAATGTTGTTGCTATAGGTTCATATACAATTTTTTTTTTTTTACATGCAGCTATTGGTTTTGAAGAAAAACACACATGGATTTTGGAATCTGTGGACCTTAAGCCACAGCATGGTCTCAGAAGGAGGGGCGCCCCCCCCACTTTCCATCTTCCCTTTTCATTTTCCTACCTTGTAAAGGAACATGGAAGTTTACTTAGAAACAACCCCCCCTCGGGCTCTGGAGATGAGAGTCAGCCTCCTCCCGTCTGTCATCCAAGGTGAAATACCCCATGGTGTTTCATGCTGACTTGGTTTGCAGGGAGCTTGCCAATCAAAGACATCTGAAAATACCACCCCCAGAATTCAGGAAAAGCAACACTCTTACTGTGGAAATAACAGCGGATGGTGTTGCCTGAAAACATCAGGGGCACCTGGTTAATCCAGCCACTGGTTTCCTGTCTCCACCATCTCGGCGTCCTCTCCTGCCGGCTAGCTGCTGAGGAAGGCCAGGTGGGGGTGGTCACCGCTGTACTCGGCCAGCCACCTCCTGTGCTGCTTTTACAGGCTGCTTCGCTAACAGCCAGCACCTGCACCTCTTTCCAAAGGCCTGCCCTTGGGCTGCTGGGCCTGCCTTTCCAGCATGCCGAGAGCTCGCTCAAGGGCCTGGGATCCATCCGCTACCCCCCTCCTTCCCACAGCAACCGCGAGAGGCTAACAGTCAGGGAGAGGACAGCCCAGCTCCCCGGCCTCGGGTCAGGACAGTGCCCCAGCATGGCCAGGCTGAAGCTAAAAGCCACCCTTAGGCTGACTCAGCTCTGGCTTCCTCTTCTCTTTCCCTGTCTCCCCCTCTCTCCCTTACCAGTGTCCCCAGGGAACACATTCTTAGTAAATCAAGTTCACAGGAATCCTCACTTTAGGATCTGCTACTGGAAAACCCACCTTAAAACAGGTCACCTGGGACTCCCTCCATGTACTTCGAATGTTCTGGAAAATAGCAACCCTTCTCAACACATGTGCACGGGAATCCAGGGAACAGGCCTGTTTCACACATACCCAGAGCACAGACAGGAAGGAGCTGTCGCCTCTTCCTCCATCTCGCCACCAGAGGCCACGAGGCTTGGGAGGCTCAGCTGCCACTTGCCCACTGTGACCTGGATGTTCCTAAACCAGCTTAGGCCTCTATTTTTCAGAGTATTGTTTTTTTTAATGATGGTAATACTGACCTCATGGTTGTCGGCATTAATGAGATAACCTAACCCAGTGCTTGGCACATATTCGATGGCTACCCACTAAACCTTAATGTGCATTTAATGACAATGCCCTTTAGACCAGAAGTTATCCCAAGCCCATCAAAGGAGCCAGATGCCTCTGCAGCAGGGCTCCTGCCCTACATCCGTCTGCCTGCGCCTGCGGATTCCTTGCGCTTGCAGGGACAGGAACCAGATGCTATCATAACTGCATGAAAAAAATGGTCCCTCACCAAGAAAAAAGGCCCTTGACGGACTTTACTGAGGCTTTATGAGCCATCAAGTGCGCCAGCTGTATAGTTCCAGGGAACGTTTCCACCCAACAATTGTTAAGCAGCAGGCGATATTTTATTATCTTTCCCCCTCTGTTTAATGTGCTGTTCACCTTCTGCAGGGATTGTTAGCCTTGATTATCAATCTCCACATACAAATATAGGAATATCCTATTCTTGTTCGCCTCCCAGATTCGTGTTGCTCGTTACTGTCAGAATCACACACTTGTTAGCCGGGGAAACTGGAGCCTGGGCTCCCAGGAGCCACCAGATGAAATGGGGGTTGGGGGGAGGACCAGGAAGCAGCCACAGGCATGAAGAATCAGAAAACTCTGTGATAACAGCAAACACGCCAGCAACAGAGAAAGATGCTCGCTAATTAAGTTATATCCGAGGGACAGACACCAGGGGAAAAGAGTACTTTTTTGTCCCTTTTTTTTTTTTTTAGGTTAGTATGAGGGTACATACGATTAGGTTACATTATTTGTGTTTTTAAGGTAAAGTCCAAAGTCTGAGTTGTAATTGTGTCCTTTACCCAGGAAGGGTGCCGTATACCCTTACATTATGCCCAATAGGTAAAAACTTTGTTTTTGTAATTTCAGGTTAATTTGAGGGTACAAAGAATTCAGTTATAATGTTTGCCTTTATTGAGTATGATACCTGTTGTAGTTGTGTCTCACCCCCAGGAGGTGTGCACCCCACATTGTGCCCATTAGGTGGGAGCGCACCCATCCCCCTCCCCCCTCATCTTGAATTGAATTGCTTGTCTCTCGTGTGGGTATAGAGTCAATCGTCTTCTGGCTTCATATTAGTATTAAGTATTAGTAATATTGAGTATTAGTATTGATACTTGCTTTCCATTCTCCTGGTACTTTACTAAGAATGTGTTTCAGTTCCAGCCAGGTTAATACAAAAGATGTAAGGTCTCCATCTTTTTTATGGCTGGATAGTATTCCATGGTGTACATATGCCACAGTTTATTAATCCATTCCTGGGTTGATGGGCATTTAGGCTGTTTCCACGTCTTGGCTAGTGTATATTGAGCAAAAGGTGGGAACTGGCCGAGCCCCATTCCCCTCCCCCCTTCTTGAATTTAGTTTTGTTTTTCTCTCACGTGGGCCTATAGTTGTTGATCTACTAGTTTCAGATGAGAACTGAGTCCATGATGCTTGATTTTCATTCTTGAGACACTTTACTTGGGAGAATGTTCTCCAAATCCTTCCAGGTAAATACAAATATGCAAAGTCTCCATCTTTTTATAGCCAAATAGTATTCCACGGTATATATATACACCATAGTTCATTGATCCATTCAGGGGTTGATGGGCACTTGGGTTGTTTCCACGTCTTTGTAATTGTGAGTTGAGCTGCAATAAGCATTCAAGTGCAAATGTTCTTTTCTTTTTATGTAGATTAATGATGTACACACTAATTTTTTTTTTTTTTTGTAGAGACAGAGTCTCACTGTACCGCCCTCGGGTGGAGTGCCGTGGCGTCACACGGCTCAAAGCAACCTCTAACTCTTGGGCTTACGCGATTCTCTTGCCTCAGCCTCCCGAGCAGCTGGGACTACAGGCGCCCGCCACAACACCCGGCTATTTTTTCTTTTTGTTGCAGTTTGGCCGGGGCCAGGTTTGAACCCGCCACCCTTGGCATATGGGGCCGGCGCCCTACTCACTGAGCCACAGGCGCCACCCCAAATGTTCTTATGGTAAAATCATTTTTTTTTCTTCTGGGTAGATACCTACTGATGGGACTGGGAAATCAAATGGGAGGTCTCCTTTGAGCTCTTTGAGGATTCGTCATACTTCTTTCCAAAACGACTTCATCCTTCCATTCCTTTCATAAAGGAAAACCTGGTGGCTGTGTCCCCTGGGTGCCATCAGCCTTCCTGCGTCTTCACTTTCCAATGTGACTCTCACACTCAGTTCCTTCCTGGTGGTTAATAGTAATGTCTACGTGTGCCACACCCCTCCTAATTATGGTGGTAGGCACCAGCTGCACTGCTCTCCGGGTTCCAAGTATGCACATAGCTGGAGTTCACAGTCCCCAAGTGCCACTTCAGAATTCCTCAGGAAGCCAGCAAGAGGATGCCAAGCCATCACCTGTCCTTTTTTTCTGAGCAACTGCACTGATTTAGATTTTTATGCCTTCCTGTCTTGCCTCCCTCTGGGCATGAAACAACCCAGGTGCTGGGGGGAAATGCCTAGCATCTGCTCTGCTGACATTTACATCCCAAACATGGGCAGCTGGAGGTCATTCTATACCAGGCTGCCCAGAGTCTGCCTCCTACAGGAAAGAGCCTATCACACGTGTCCAACCTAGACTTGCTGAGGGGGGCTTTAAATCCTTGCTGGCTTTCAGCCAACTTCAAGCATTTATGTCAGCTGATTTGTAAGTTGATAAAAATGCTCAGAAGAGGGTGGTGCCTGTGGCTCAAAGGGGTAGGGTGCCGGCCCCATATGCCGGAGGTGGCAGGTTCAAACCCAGCCCTGGCCAAAAACTGCTAAAAAAAAAAAAAAAAAAACTCAGAAGAATGAAGACACTTTTAAAAATGATCCAGACTATTTCAGAAACCCTAGAGCAGCCATTATGTTGGACTAGAGTCCTGCTATATTTAGCTGAGAATTCATCTTTCTCCTGTGCAAGAGAAGCTGGTTGTGACCCTCAGTGGAGTCAGAAGTTGGGGTTTGCCCCCAGACCCTTCTAAGCTTTGTCTGGTAGCTCCCGATCAACCTACCATCTGGGAATTAATCTGCACCGGCACATTTATATTCTCAGTTTTTGCTACTATCTCTTAGGAGGTGGAATACAGCTATGTTTTGTTTTCCTCGAAAGCTGCTTCTTCCCAATTTCAAGAGATAATTCCAAGACGCACTGAATTATCTATCCCCATGTCAAATGAGCTACTCAGATTCCCTCCTAGACTGAGGAGTTCTTCCAAATGCCTATTCCAAATGGAAATCCCTTACCTCTTGACAGTGTTGCTTCCCTTTTATAAGGTGTACTTATCAAAACTTCTTAAGAACTTCTAGGTTCAAACGTTCATTTTGTTCAAGGCTAAGAGGATGCCTTTGACTTTCTTTCCAATATTCTTCCTGATAAGGTCCAACAAGTTTTGCTATTGTTTCTCTACTCATAATCTTAGACTCAATCTTCAGGCAACTAAGTCCATAATTTCCCTTCCTCAATTATAAAGTTTCTCAGAGTCTATCATCTCATAAGAACAGTGTGAATTGCTTGTACCTTACCCCAAAATGTTTCACTTTGCTCTCAAAAATCTCCTAGGCTCATTTCTTCCCATTTATTCTACCTTGATGATTTTTTATTGCCTGGAAGAATCCAGTGTTCTGTACACATTTCAACATTTTCCAAGGATACTGTCTCATATTGATCCCTTAAAAAAAGTTAAATGATGCCAATTCAATATGGTTTCCTGGGAGCTCCTATTATTAACATTTTTCCTCTGGAGAAAATGACCATTTACTGGGTGGCACCTGTGGCTCAAGGTGTAGGGCGCCTGACCCATATACTGGGGGTGGTGGGTTCAAGCCTGGCTCCAGCCAAAACAGGAAAAAGAGAGAGAAAGAGAGAGAGGGAGGGAGGGAGGGAAGGAAGGAAGGAAGGGAGGGAGGGAGGGAGGGAGGGAAGAAGGAAGGAAGGAAGGAAAACAATCATTTACCCTCTTTACTCTCAATGACAATTTTCTACCATCTCAAAACGTTTCTCTAATCCCAACAAAACTCATTTATTAGCTTCAGGGAAGCATCATTGATATATAATAGACTGTGCAATCTGGTGGATTTTGTGATATTTATCCACCCGAGAAACCACCACAATCAAGATAATGAACATACATCTATTATCCCCAAAAGTTTCCTCCCACCCCTTTGTAATGGGTCCACCATTTCTGGTCAACCACTGAGATGCTTCCCGTCTCTCTGTTGGTCTATACTGTCTATGCTTGTATAAGGATGAAATCATATCGTGTGGTGGTGTCTGTTTTGGGGGGGGGGCCTGGTTTCTTTCACTTACCGTAATTATTATGAGATTTTATCCATGTTGCTACAGTTAGTAATAATTTGAATCTTCTGAAGAGTATTCCAGTGAACCGATAGCCACACTTTGGTTATCTGTTTATCAGCTGGAGAAGATTTGGGTAGTTCGTTTGAGGCTGTTATTAACAGTACTGCTGTGAACATGCGCGTGCAGGTCTTTAGGTAAAAATGCACCTTCATTCCTTTTTGGTAAACACCAAGCAGGGAAAGGGGGGCGGTAAGGAAGTGAAAGCTCAGCTCAACTGCTCCTGACCTATTTAATAGGTCTGACCTATTTTCAAAGGCTTTCCGAAAATCTAAGTAAAGTACATCCTCTCTTGATCCTTTATGCATTTTAGCAAAGAAAGTAAACATAATTCTCCAAGAATAAGATGAGGAAGTCAAAATGTGCAGGGACTTGAAATTGTGTCTGTACTTCTTTAGAAATTTCTCTGTCCTTGGGCGGCGCCTGTGGCTCAGTGAGTAGGGCGCTGGCCCCATATACAGAGGGTGGTGGGTTCAAACCCAGCCCCAGCCAAACTGCAACAGAAATTTCTCTGTCCACCTAAAAACTGCTCAATCTTAACGTCTGTAAACTGGCACACAGCAGCTATCTGGCCCAGGTGGCAAGCAGCCCCATAGGGACAGGAGGAAACATAATTTCCCCATTCCTGGAAGCTCTGCGGGATACAGGTGTTACATTTAAGATACTAATCAAATTCATTCCACCAGCACAGCTGGGATGTATTATTTGCCTACTGGAAGAAATGTATGGCTCAAAACATAGTGGAAACTAACGAAGACTTTCCTGTGTTCTGTTTTCTGATGCTGTTAGACTTTTTTAAAAATTTATGTAAAATAAAAAGTCAAAACAAGGGAGAGAAAGAGAGGAGAGAGGAGAAAAGTTAGAGAAAAAAAACACAAGACTAAATTCTTAGATTCTATGCTTCAGGTAAGTAACTTCCCTTAGCTTGAAATATTTTTTTTTTAAGCAAAGGTCAAAAGACATGAGGTGAATCATTGCTTGGATTTCAGAGCCACGGTGGAGATCTTGTTTGAGTTGTCACCTTCAATGCCTCTTTTGTGAAGGGGGCAATCACAGAATTAACAGGTTGTAATTTTGCAGCTCCAGGTGCGTAGGAAATAGTCCTGTTATTTTTAATTTATGAGCTCCTGTAGCAATAGACTCAGCTTAGAACTTTTTGTCCCTGAATGTGTAAAGAAATACTAGTGATGTTTAAATTTACTGCAGCTTGAGCAATACCTCGCCTCGGTCTGCACCCCCTCACCAACCAAGCAGGATATAGGCTCCATAAATCAATGTTCCTCAGCTGCCCAGGTTTACAGGAAATAAGGTACATGCCAAGCAGTAAATCCACCACGGATCTCTGCGGCTGTGGTTGGACCACAGGAGAAGTGTAAAGATTAATGGTATCTATTTTTATTTGCTCTGTCTTTAATGTGAAAGCTAAAACTAAATGCTCAGCATCTCAAGTAATGAATGATATGGAATTCTCCGATTTATCCAAGACAGGGAGATTCCGTTAAATGTGAAACGAAGGCTGGAAGATGGGAGGTCAAGAGAGGGAGGGCGTGGCCGAGCTCCACCTGGGAGTGAGCAGGTGCATCACCTCAGTAGCCTGAAGGTTAGGAAACAAGCACCAGGAGCAACCCTGGCCAGGCTCAATGGGTGCTTGATGAACTGCACTGAGAGTTCATTATTATCAGGTTAAACTCAGTCCTGCTGATTCCAGGTATGGTGGTTAATTTCATGTGTCAACTTGGCGAGGGTATGGTTCCCAGTTATTTGGTCAAACACCAACCTGGATGTTGTTGTGAAGGTGTTTTCATGATGAGATTGACATTTAAAATTGGTAGACTCTGAGAAAGCAGATTACCCTCCATAAAGTGGATGGGCCTCATTCAAGCAGTTGAAGGCCTTCAGGAAAAAGGCAGAGGTGCCCCAGGAGAGGAAGGAATTCTGCCTCCAGGCTGCCTTTGGATTCAAGGCTGCAGCATCGACTCTTGCTGGAATTTCTATCCCTGCCAATTTTGGACTTGCCAAGCCCCACAATCACCACGTCAGTTCACGTTGCACAACACAGAAGGGAGGGTGGTGGACAGTTATTTCTCTGACCCTGTTGACAGAAAGTCTACATTCCAAATTCAAACTGCCCTTTCCACTGCCACCACCACCAACAAAGGGGGCTGTATAGCTGTCTCGGTGGTCCATCACTCAGGATCATGCAGGCTGGGGAGGGGGGAGGCTGTAAACGGGGTATAAGCAGACCCTCCCAACTTAGAGTTTAGCATTCAGTGTACAAAGAAGATACCTAAAGAAACTTAGCAGGCTATTTAGAAGACAATTCCTTTCAACCAAATAACCCTTTATGTTAAGGGAGCGTGCCCACCTTAGGGACACAGTAGGGGGAAGGACTTCGTTCCTAAGGAACAGTGACCAGAGGGAAGGCCTCTGGCTTCAGGGCGGGGAGCACGTTTACTTTCTCTCCTGCCCTAAGCAGAGGCTTCCACATGCACTAGAAACACATTCAGACTGGAACTTAATTACATTTCAACATGGATGAAATTCCCCCCACCCCTGGGAGGGACAGGAGGAGGCCGACCAACTCTCTGTGACAAACTCCACACTGATTCCGAGACCAGCTCACCAAACCTTTACTGTGCCCCAGCCATGTGCCAAGGCCCCGCTCTAGGAGCTGAGGATGCAACAGCTGAACCAGGGAGACACAGGCCCTTTTCTAAGGATCTTATGTTCTAGGAGGGGGAGCAGGAAATAAACCAGTAAGCAAATGAACACACGTGATAATTTCTGATAATCACGTGTGCTGGGAATAGGTTGTCATTGCTAAACGGGCCAGTGATCCAGGGAGAGTAATACTGGACATTTTCATGAATGTCTCTATCTTGAGCTTCCATATTATTTCTAACTGTCCTATAAGGGGACTAGCTGCCCTGCTGGACTGAGAGCTCCCTGGTGGCAGTAGTGTCCTCCTGCTACCCTGGGTGTCTAAAACAAGACCTGGCATATACCAAGGATTAGCGAATGCTCGTTGGAAGGGTGCATGGATAGAAATGAATGAATGAATGAATGTACTCGCAACAGCTTACACTAAATTCCCTCAGAAGCTTCCTTGGACAAGGAGGAGGGTGCTGGTAGTTTTAACTGAGAGGTCACTCCAGGAAGCAGCCGTAGGACAGTGGGAAGTGAAGGAAGATACCAGAGGCTGTGTTCTTTATCAAACAGGTTATGGAGATGGACAATTTAGGCACAATCCTGCCTAGGAAATCCGAGAGACGTGGTAGACCATGTCCGCAGCTCTTCCAACCAAGGCATGAGGGAGCTGGGGGCTTATTTACCAACTCCTGCCAGTCTTATTGGAGCTGTTCCCAAGAGGCATTAAGTTCCCGGCACTTCTGGCTGTCCTATGTGTCCCTGCAGGTGGCTCCAGCAGCCAGAGAAGACCTGCAGGTGCTGCGCCTCAGAAGCTACAAGGTTTGGGCAGAATGATGAGTGTCAAGGGCATGCGGGAGGGGGACTAAAGCACCTATCTCAGCCCCTGGATTCTTCTTGTGAATTCCTGAGGGACATGGAGAGAGTAGTGTACGATGGGGCCACAGAGGCTGGGGGAGAATAGAGGCCCTCGCAGCCGGGCTGCACCCTCCCCAGGTCAGGTGCTATGAAACACTGGTAATCCTTGGTTCTCTTTTACCGCTGCTCCCCATTTTGAACCTGATCCCTGAAGTTTCTCGAGGGTGGAGGCAAGGTTTCATTTTTATTTTTAAATAATTTTAGGTGATGAGACTAGAGATAGGAACTTACGACCACGGTGTGCACTTTTCATCTCTTGAAAGTGCCTCTAAAATTCAGGATGGCTGGGTTAAAAAATACTGTTTTCCCTATAAATGGCACCTTGCCACTTTAGCTTGAGCACCAAAGAGACAGTTCTGATAATAAATGGAAATTTATTTGAGAAAAGTGAACTCCATTTATATTTTGAAGCGCCTAAAAGACTAGAAATAAATTTTGAGTGATGGTTTATATTTGCTCATTTTTCTTTTATTTTATTCAAAGTGGCTTGCCTGGTGCTGATTACACCCTTTTTCCCTGTAGGCCCCTGAGAGAACTGCTTTCTTTGTCACTGCCAAGGGCCTTTCTTTCCTTTGCTAGGGTTGAAAAGGACAAACCATGGACTCTTAAAGCTTTGATTTGGGGGGATACCAAGAAAATGACATGGGCTATTATTTCTAGGCTCTTGAAATTATATTTCCCAAATTTCAGTGTATTTCATGAACAAGCACACCAGGTGCTAGAGAAAAAGCATCTATTACAATGTGATACTAAGATCATTTCTGCATACAGTAAAGAAAATGATAGACGATTATCAGAAATAGTGTACTTCTGAGTCTAACTATGATGAAATCAATAACGAAAAATAAAATTCCATTTATTTACCCATCAGAATTATTTTTTATCACTCATACCAGTCCCTGGGAGGATGAGATGCTGAAGCTACACCATAAATTGTAGTATTTTCAAGCACACTCCCATAGCTTCTTTTAAGTATTTTACTCATTTAAAGGGCAGGCCTAAGTTTTCAAGCATGGCTCATTCATTCATTCATTTACTGAGCTTCAACATTCATTTACTGAGCTCCTACTATATAACAGGCATGTTGGGAATTATGGGGTGGGAGAGGATTAGATTAGTTCCTCTTCTCATGAAATCTGATAAAAATAATAGAAACATTCATCAGAGAGTAATCAGATAGAAGAAATAGAAACATTCATTATTTTCATTTTAGAGTCAAAAAAATAAAAATACCACCTTCAGGAACATTTCTCAGTAGAAAAAACAAGAGATGTCAACTAGATTATCTATGCTTCAGTTCTACCTATTTCTTTCTTTCTTTCTTTCTTTTTTTTTTTTTTGCAGTTTTTGGCCAGGGCTAGGTTTGAACCCACCACCTCCGGCTTATGGGGCCGGCGCACTACCCCTTTGAGCCACAGGCACCACCCCAGTTCTACCTATTTCTAACCAAACTATTATAGCAGGATCCCTTAAGCCCCTCCTTCCCATACCCTCAAGGAGGAGCCAATTTCGCATTCAGCCAACAGACAATGCCATGGACAGATTTGTGTTTTCTTCAACACTATGAAGCATCAGCATACAGAACCTCTGCCCAACACCACGTAATATAATACATCTTTAGTTTCTATAATGTCTTCCACGTAATTTTCTCCCTGAATGTTTTACATACTTCACTAAGACAGCTATAGAATTAAAATAATAAATAAAAGCAGGGGGGACAGAGAGCAGAGAAGTTTATTCAAGGGAGGAAAAGACAGGTTTTCAACAAGACAGGAAAAAGATGGAGAGCCCTACTTTGTTTGTGCTAGTCCTGTAACTAATAACACTTTTCTCTGTTTTAACTCTTTCTTGGGTTTATCACCCTAAGAGCGGCATCACTTGTCCTATCCCTTACAAATCCTCATCTTGGAATCACAGCCAGGTACTTAGACTTTAATAAGGACCTCATTTTCTCAACAATACTCCCCCACCATGTTTTGTTATAATGCTATCTCCCCAGAACAACCTCAAGCTAAAAGAGTAATTTAATTCCCGAGCATGTAGTTTGAACTGAATGGGAAATATGCAAACTTCCTTCTTAAAGAATTCAGAGGAAGATAATCTGGAAATTTAGTTGCTTGTTTTCCTTTTGTCTGAAATTCATTCATTCATTCAACAAATATTCATAATAACAGAAAGCATTATCCAGAAAGGGGGGCGTGCAGAAGTAGGACAGGTGCAGTTTTAAGAGGAAGATCTGGGAAGGCCTGACCTCGAAAGTGGCATTAGAGCAAAGATCTGAAGGCAAGGCAGGCTGATGTCTAGAGGAAGGGCAGAGGGAACAGAAAAGAACGATGTCCCTGAGAAGGGACATCGTGCTTTTGGAGAAAAAGCAAGATCACTCTGTCTAGGTTAGAGTAAACAAGAGGGAGGGTGGCGGAGGAAGAGGACCGGCTACGCGTGGTATGGAAGGAGCCTTGGGAGTCACTAAAAACCCTTAGCTTTTTAGGAAGCAGTATTTTAGTAACCAACAAAATTAGAAGATTAAAGAATCTTCTAATCACTTCTTGCCCACAGTGTTTCCCCGTTTCCCCTACAGCTTCTGTGGTCCGTTTTGCATCCATCCTCTACTTTGGCCTCACTTGCCACCCTTGCTCTGAGCCTATTTATTTCATGATCCTCTACCCATCACAATACATCTTGAGTGTGGCGGTGTAACCGCATTTAATCATGCAACAAACATTTCTTTCTTTTTTCTTTTCTTTTTTTTTTTGAGACAGAGTCTTGCTATGTTGCCCTTGGTAGAGTGTTGTGGCATCACAGCTCACAGCAACCTCAAACTCTTGGGCTTAAGCAATTCTCTTGCCTCAGCCTCCCAAGCAGCTGGGACTACAGGCACCCGCCGCAATGCCCAGCTATTTTTGTTGTTGTTGTTGTCATTGTTATTAAGCAGGCCTAGGCCGAGTTTGAACTTTTTTTTCCTCTCTCTTTTTTTTTTTATTAAATCACAGCTGTGTACATTAATGTAATCATGAGGTACCATGCACTGGTTTTATATACAATTGGAAATATTTTCATCACACTGGTTAACATAGCCTTTCTGGCTTTTTCTTAGTTATTGTGTTAAAACATTTATATTCTATATTTAGTAAGTTTCACATGTACCCTTGTAAGATGCACTATAGGTGTGGTCCCACCAATCACCCTCCCTCCTCTTACCCTCCGTTCTCCCCTCCTTATAAAGAACTCAGAATAGTGAGTGTAATAAACATTTAACCCTCAATAAATGTAGGCTCCTATGATTTTTAAATGAGTAAGTACTGACCAGGTATGATAGGGGGCATATGGAGTCCCAGCTACATAGGAAGCTGGAACAGGAGACTCTCCTGAGCCCAAGAGTTTGAGGCTGTTTGAGCTACAATGACACAACAGCCCTCTAGCCTGGGAGAAAGGGCAAGACCCTGTCTCAAAAACAAACAAACAATTAAATAAAGAAGGTAAGTATGGAAAAAAGGAAATAAGTTATAGAGGTCCTGCAGTATGGTGGTGGTGGAAGTGTAGACTATTAAACAAGCTGAAGAAATATTATACAGATGAGGTAGAACTGTATCCTCCCCCCTTCCTCCTATCCTCGCCTTCTTCCAGGTCCCTGTCCTGCTCTTTCTGAATTTATTCCATGTCACCCCATCCTCCCTCTTTAGCCCCAAATTTAAATCATGAAGGTGTTAACCAAAAAAAGAGAATATTCTCTCCTTCTACTTTTGTTTTATTTACTGTTTAATCTTCCCTGTCAGTGTCATGACAATTCCAACTGGCTGTACTTCAGTCACCGCCAAGTTATATGGAAATAGAATTCTTCATGCTTCTCTCTTTGTTCCATTTTTCCTTCATTCTTTTTCAAGACCCTTCTTTCAAGGGCTATAAAACAAAACAGAGCCAAATAAATAAATAAATAAACCCCCTTCTGAAAGAGATGTAGAAGTGTGTGCTCACCTACCTGGAGCCTGGCTAGGATGGGGCTACCTGAGGGTGAGTTTTTCTTCCTGTGGGCTGTTGATGTTTCAATTGTCAGTGGCATCTGGTTCATAATGGGTGAAGCTTTGAGAGCTAACTGGTCTTCAACTCCCAGGGTAGGGGGTTTTGTCTCTAGGGCACGGTGCCAGATGTTTGCAATTGCCACAGAAGGCCTAGGCGTCACTAAGGCAAACTACAGAGTTTCACGCAATGGTGGGCATGACAAAAGTCATCTACTCGATAGGGAACGTTGAGAATTCATTGGACTTTCCACGGAGACCAGAACTTACAGCACGTGCCAGCTTAACATCACCTCTAGAACGTAGAAGACGTTTACAAAGTACTGTCACATTGCCATCTAATCCTCACCACACCCTAGATGTGACCATCCCCATTTAATACAAGAGACTGAAACGTAGAGAGAGGTAAAGTTACTTATCCAAAGTCAGAATGTCAATGACAGGCTGAGGATTCAACCTTGGGCTAGTCTAGTTTTCTGTTTGCTTTATTCAATTTCCTTCTATACCTCCCACCCCCAACATCAGTAAAAAAAACACATTCAAAATGTGCAATAAGAACTGGAAAGCCTAACCCTGCAGATATGTGACAAGAATCGCTGGATCCTCCATGCTCATTGAAACGGCGCTGCCTTCAAATATCCGCACCAAGACATGAACTGGGTTTTCAACCCAGGCGAAACTGTGCAAATGATTTCCAGATGTTGGGAGCTGATTGCCAGCACCCCAATCAGCCACCAGGCAGACAAAGGACTTGTTTAATCAGAAAATGCCCCATCTGATACAGTCCCTGTAGCAGGAGATGGGAGAGGGCTGGAAACACTGGTGGTTTTCTTTAGCACAGATCATCAAGCCAGAGTGGCGTATGCCAAGCCATGAATGCCATTTCTGTTACAGTGTGCACACCCCAAAACAGAAGCGTCCTGGGGGCTGCCTACTGGATGCTAGGGTTAACTATTTGAGGTGCTTTAGGATTTTTTAACACAAGGGATAACAGTGTAGATATTGAAGTATAACCACTTTCTTCCCAATACTTTCACTGTCTCTCATAAGCAACTAAGGGTGTTACTTCATGCAGCAAACACCTGAAACTATTTCTTGGGGCACTTGAAAGCTCATGGCACTAAATATATACTTGACTGCTTCTTACTGTTTTCTTTTCATATGGCAACTGAGGTGAGTTAAAGTGAGACTATATTCATCTAACTCTGATTTCTGAAAATTGCCATCAATATGCATGAGTAAGGGTCTCTTTTCCAAGAAGGCCTGGAGTCTTTCCTGAGAAAAATGAAGCAATGAATGACCTGTCAGGAAGAAATAAACAAGATACCCAGAGGGTAGGGGGTTGGCTTCCAATTGAGGTCTTCCACGCTCTCTGCCCTGACACTGCTTAGCCACCAGGGAAGGATGCAGGAATGGCTGGAATGACACCAAGCCAGACTCCAGCTGTGTGCTACTGAGAAAAAGATGCTCACTCTGCACAAAGACCCACAGTGGCCCCTCCGCTGGGCCAGGGGCCAGCCCAGCATCGGCCGGACTTAGACCCCACTCACTCCTACATTGGGTGCCCCTGTTCCATGAGCAAATGGCACAATTATGCATGTTGGCCTTGACCACAAGTGTCCCAGGGGAAGCTCAAGGGCAACCTCACCTGCAGGGGAAGGAATAGACAGACAGGGAGCTGGAATGGGGAGAAAAAGGAAAGGAACAGACGCCAGTTCAGAATGACACCCTGGAGAGAGAGGGGGAATGAGGGGAGGTAACATACACTTTAGTGAAAACAAAACAAAAAATGGGAAAAAATAATAATACAGAGACGCTCTGTAATACGACCTCATAAAAGTTCTTAGGCTTTTATATCCTCTACCTAAGAGTCTATTCAAGAGTTTTTATAGGGTTTCATACACTTCATATGATATAAGGCAAAGCTCATAATTAAGTAAATATTTATCCAAAGTAAATATTTGGTGACTATTTGAATAGTCACCAAATGGGAAAATCTAATCATACTCTACTTCGCCATTTCATGCTGGGAAAGTAACGTCCCAAGCTGTAAAAGTATAGGCAGAAACTACAGTCTATCTCCCCATAGCAAATTCATGCCTAAGACTTGGACCTTCTGCATCCAGCACCATTTTTCTCCTCCACAATTGAGACCAATTGTGGCGTGTTTAGGATAGTTTTTCTCCATAATGTTGCTGATGGATTTATAATGGGAACTGTATCTGACAGAACAGAAGTGCGAGCCGTTCCACACTCCTCATCCTTCTTTGACGTAATAAACTAGCAAAACACCAAGTCCCACTGTTATGTGTTAAGTGCCCAGGGACTAAAGAAAGCCTTCACTGTGAAGATTATATATGAAAAGCATTTGCTGGAACCCGCGCACCAAGGCGCTATTTGAGTCGGCTGTCAGCAAGAATGTGGAAATGACAGTCATCATTCCAGTAATAGCCGTCCATGCGGTGGCATGTGTATACATAGCGCTCTGAGCGGGCCCCATGGGGGCTGACAACAGGAGCCATGTGGTCCTGCAGGCAGGGCCGTGGGCCAGGAGTCGGGCCTCTATGTTCAGCTTATCCCCTGACCCCAAGTCCTGAACAAGTCTTGGTTTTAATGCCAGGGTAACCTCAAGACTCAAGGGCAGACTGGTCATGTCAACCATAAGTGACACGCTCAAGAGGCCTGGAGAACGCTGCTAGGTAATGCAAGAAGCCATTTAAAAAGAAAGATTGAAGAAATTGTGCAAGAGATGAAGGTAGACAAAAAACATAACAGTAACCCTGAGAAAAGAATGAGTGTGGGCCCACAGCAAGGAGGTGGAGGAGCTGGTGGGAGGAAATAATGAACAGCCTGGCAAGCGAGAAAGAGAAAACAGAGGAAATGGACACCACGAAATGGAGTCAAGGCCAAGGTTACATGGAGGTGAAGGTCAAAATTTACTCAGAAAATTCAAAACCCAGCACAGATATATCTGTTATCAATAGTAAAAAACTGTGTACAGGTGGCGCCTGTGGCTCAAAGGAGTAGGGCGCTAGCCCCATATGCTGGAGGTGGCAGGTTCAAACCCAGCCATGGCCAAAAAGTGCAAAAAAAAAAAAAAATAGTGTACAGATTGGAATCTTCAAGAGGAGGTTCAGTAGGTGGAAGGAAGGGAGAGGGTCAGCAGAGTGTTGGCCGGATTTAAGCCCCACTCACCCATACCAGTAGGTGCCCACCATCCAAGCACCATGCTGGTCCCATGCCACACTTACACTATAAATATACACAATTTTTATGAGTCAATTAAAAAAAATTTTTAAGGCTAATATCATAGAGAAGGAAGGGAGAAAGAAAGAGAAATTCAAACTAATGTGATGGACCCAATAATGAGGAAACATATTCTGAAATGTGGATTTGAAGGCAGGGAGGAATCTGAAGTCATGAGAACCCAGGAAAACAGAATGGGAAAATTCTGTTCATACACAGGAAGGGAAAATTTAAATAAAAGTCATTGACAATTAAAAAAAAAATCCCTTAATATAATTTTACTTGAAAATATGATTTTAATTTGGTAGAAAGGATGAAAACTAAATATAAAAGCTGTAAAACAAACAATATTCCTGGCTTAGCACCTGTAGCTCAGCGGTTAGGGCACCGGCCACACTCACCAGGGCTGGCGAGTTGAAACCCAACCTGGGCCTGCCAAACAACAATGACAACAACAACAACAACAAAAAATAGAATAGCCGGGCATTGTGGCAAGCACCTGTAGTCCCAGCTACTTGGGAGGCTGAGGCAAGAGAATTGCTTAAAACCCAAGAGTCTGAGGTTGCTGTGAGCTGTGATGCCACAGCACTCTACCAAGGGTAACATAGTGAGACTCTGTCTCAAAAAAAAAAAAAAAAAATCCAATCAGATATAATGTCTGATGGCAGAGCTGAAAGTCCCTGTGCTCACTAACGCCACAGAGCTGGCCACACCCGTTCTGCAAAAACTTGAAATTGTCTTGGAGAGGCTTATGTGATCATTAGCAATTTCCACCATTTTTCAAACACTTGCTCTGAACACAGAATAAAAATCCTCCAGAGGCTCATTTTCTCCATAAATAAGAAAAACACGATCTGTAATGCTTATTTGGGAAAGAAAATCAATATGAACATATAAGGTCATCTGAAAGTTTCATTTTATTTTCCAAGGTCCAATTTTATGCACAATACAAAATCAGCTCACTTCAAATGAAAATGAAGATTTCTCTGCCCCTATGTACAAAGCGAGGGTTTCACCCAAGAGTTTTTATTGGGTTTCATACACTTCATATATGTGTATGAAGGCAAAGATCATACACTTCATACAAGTTACAAGGCAAAGATCTTAATTAAGCAAACCTTTATCCAAAGTGAACAAATGGGAAAATCCAATCACACACTACTTCACCATTTCCTCTTAATGTGAAAAATCACGTAAAGGACAGTCCCCCATCTGAGGCGTTCTTTACGTCCAAAGCCAGCACATGATAAACTAACTTGAGGACCAATTTTGCCGATCCTTTTTTGGGTAGACTGTTAATGTATTTTTTCCAGAACAATAAATGTTTTCTAAATACAGAGCACTGAAATTCTGAAGCAAAGACAGCTAAAAACTAAGATGCTGATTATTTAAATTTATAAGGAAATGTTGGTAAGAAAGGCAGAAAAGAATAGGCCAGATGCCTGGGGCTCCGTTCTCTACAGTAGTACTTCTCAACTGTCTGTGGCAAAGGACTACTTTTTCTTTTATTTCTAATTGTGCACAAAATACAAGCCCCGACGTTTTATTCTTAGGTTCAATAGATGAAGTTTCTCTGTCCAAAGACATTTTTACAGGTGTCCAATTTCTAGACTTATCCCAGACCAATAACTGCATAGGGACCAGCACCAGTCCAGAGGCCACACTTAGAGTAACCCTGTCCAGAGGCATCACTGCTTATTCCATACTGGGATTCTTATTTTATGCATGTTGAATTTGAGATGCAACACGGTCCACCCAGATCTCTACCCATAGTGCTGAAAAGCAAACATTTAAAATAAAGGCTCAGGACAGAGCCTGTGGCTCAAGGGGTAGGGTGCTGGCCCCATATACCGAGGGTGACGGGTTCAAACCCAGCCCCGGCCAAACTGCAACAAAAAATGGTTGGGCGTTGTGGCAGGTGCCTGTAGTCCCAGCTGCTCGGGAGGCTGAGAAGCCTAAGCCCAAGAGCTGGAGGTTGCTGTGAGCTGTGACACCACAGCACTCTACCAAGGGCGACAAAGTAAGATTCTGTCTCTAAAAAATAAATAAATAAACAATAATAATAATAATAAAGGCTCATTCCACAATATACACATATTTCAAAATACACTGTCTACCCTAATATATACAATTTTAATTAGGCAATAAAAAATGTTTAAAAAGGATAGCATCATGGAGAAAAGTGTACATCTGTGACACTCAAAAATCGGTTTTGTTTTACTCATCTTCTCAAATAAACCATGTGGCCCACTAATTTCAGATGTGTTTTATTTATTTCTTTTTTTTTTGTAGAAAACAGAGTCTCACTGTACCGCCCTCGGGTAGAGTGCCGTGGCGTCACACGGCTCACAGCAACCTCTAACTCTTGGGCTTACGCGATTCTCTTGCCTCAGCCTCCCGAGCATCGGATGTGTTTTATAAGCAATGATCATCAGTTCATGGTGTTGGTGAATAAAATCCTATAATGAGGTATCTCACTGTGCCCGTTCAGGGGAGGAGAGGAACGTGGGCTTTCAAATGAGAAAAAACGAGGATGAACCCTCCTCCCCTGCCACTTCCTTGCTGTGTGGCTTTGGGTCAGTAACTCAACCTCAGAGCACCTCTTTGTTTAGCCATGAAACAGGAAAAATGACAGGAGCTAGTCCATAGGGTCACTCCAAGGAGGAAGAGGGTCTCTGCACATTAAGATCTTAGTTGTTGATACAGAGCATCAATAACCGTCAGCCACACAGGTCACAGATTCAGCAAATGTCATCCTTCGCATATGAAATGACCCCCAGCACAGATTCCTGACAGCAGGCCACCCTTGTGTCCTGTCTTGGAGCTGCAGGAGTTCCAGGACCCTCCAGGCTCAGAGGCCTGTGACTCTGTTACACAGACCAGCAGGAAGAGTTGAAAATGGGGAGCATATAGGAGCTGACTTTGCCCCCCAAACCCTGTGAGGACAGAAACTCCTGTTTTTCAATATAAATCAAAACCACTCAAGCATTTCCAACGTTGGCACCAGCAACAGAGCCAGAATTCACCCCTAGCAAAAGCTACCCACACCATCACCGATGCAGCTTTGTGTTGGCTGAAACCAAAAGGCTCCCCAACGCTGAACTCAAGTTTCCTCTCTCACAACGTAAGCTGGGCTGGTTTGGGCTTATCACGTGGATCTTTGGGGATCCAAAGAGGTGAGACATATCCCTGATTCTGTCTCTTGACCTAGTAGGCCTTGAGCGAGTGTTCCGAATCTGCTGTAAGCGCCCATCAGTGACAGGGAGGTTGTTAACATGCTGCCTCCCTTGCGGGAAGGTGGGAAGGCCCAACTATGGCTGATGGGAACAATAGGAAAAATCAGGTAAAGAATAAGTGGTGTGTTGGCAGAACCTGTGGCTCAGTGAGTAGGGCACCGACCCCATATACCGAGGGTGGCGGGTTCGAACCCAGCCCCGGCCAAACTGCAACAAAAGTAGCCGGGCATTGTGGCGGGCGCCTGTAGTCCCAGCTACTCGGGAGGCTGAGGCAGGAGAATCACCTAAGCCCAGATTAGAGGTTGCTGTGAGGTGTGACGCCATGGCACTTTACCGAGGGCGACAAAGTGAGACTCTGTCTCTAAAAAAAAAAAAAAAAAAGGAATAAGTGGTGTGGGGGAACTTATACTATCTATAAAGAATTGTTCTTTTTCTGTGGTACTTTTGTTCCCACTGTATATTGTAAACCTTTTGAAAACAAATGATATACTTTCAATGCTTATACCATTAAGTTCCGAGGGCTATCAGCGTTCAGTAAGAAAGTAACAATGAGGATTTTGGCAGCTCCGTGGATCCTTTCCAGCTCTTTGAAATCTCTCACCATAAGCCCCTGCCATTCTGAAGTCTCGGGTTTTTGAGTCTTTTCTTAATGCTGGCATCATCTGCTGGCCACCCCCACTGACACCACTGGCCCATCCACTTCGAGCTGGCCTCAGAGTTTCTCTTCCGTCCCCTGGCTTTGCCAATGATTTGCCCTTCCTTTCCCTGAAGTTTGCTAATAAATCCTCCCCTGATGAATGTAAATTCTGGCCTCTGGCATAACCATTTGTCCAAGACTCATGAGTTCCCAGGCCCATCTCCTTTTGACAACCTTTTCCTAGCTCTACAGACACTGTTGATTCTTTGCACTGGGAAACTTCTGTTCTCCCTACACATTTTCTATCAGGAGCCATCCCCTTATATTTCTTCCTGCTTCAAATCTATCTCCTGACTGTGGTATATGCACATCATGGAATATTATTCAGCCATAAAAAAGATGGTGGCTTCACATCTCCTGCATTAACCTGGATGGAGCTCAAACACATTCTTCTCAGTAAAGTATCACAAGAATGGAAAAGCAAATATCCAGTGTACTTAATACTATAGGAAGCCAGTAGAGGATCTAATTCACACCCACATAAGAGAAAAACTCATTTCAAGTCAAGTTGGAGGGGGGAAGGAAAGGGAGAGTTTGGGGTGCTCCCACGGAATAGGCACAATGTAGGGGTGTGTGGCGCACCTTTTGGGTACAGGGCATAGTTAGAAGAGGTACCTAACAAATTCAGATAATGTGATTTGGTCGTTTGTACCCTGACATTAACCTGAAATGAAAAAAGAAATCTATCTTCTGGGGTGGGGGGTTGTGAATCAGTTGGTAGTCTATAAAATTCTCTGGATGGACTCTGAACTGAAGTCTTCTGACAGTCAAAGAACTTCAGACCGAAGGTACATTGGAGATCAACTCTCATATGAGCACTCAACATACCGTAACTAACCTTCTTCTCCCTCGGGGAGAGGGCCGCACCTTATTCTGGGGCAGAATGAACCACTGCCAAGTTCCCCTCTATTCTGAGCTGGGCGATACCTCCCTTCCAGCTGTAGGTCTTGTTCAGACTTTGCGTGGATGCTCTTATCAACCACGTCCTCTTTTACACAATTGCCCAAGAGGTACTAAGGGCAGCTAGAATGCACCCCAGATCCTTCCCTTCTCTAAACTAACCCTGCCATGACATCCTCCTCTGCAAACCCTCTAATCACCTCCTAGGGTCTCCTGCACTTGTGGAAGTTCCTCATAAACCACTCCACCTCTTCATTTCCCCCACCTAAACGGCATGCAAGCAACCTCCCAGGGAGCCTAGCCCCCGATCAATGGTCTCGAACAACACAGAGATTTCACGTATAGATGGAACTAACACAAGCGTCGCCACTGTTGGGTGGCCGGGATATACATATTTCCTGCTACTTCCCACACATTCGAGCTAGTCCCAGTGTTCAGAGGATAATAAACAGGGCACCAAAGTACAATCAGGCCCTCAAAGCCAATCGTCCAGCAAGCCCCAGGTGCTGCCTTGATGGTCTCTTAACCCAGGACATCGGCTCTCAGTTCCTGCTCCTAATCAGAGCCCCTTTTCCATATTTAATAACCAATTTTTAAGCAGTTTGTTTTCATGTGGATAGCAAGAAAACCATGCAGTATTTCTGCTTAGTGCCCCACTGGCTAAGTCCACGGAATTAACACGTGTACTTCCGTCATTTTCTATCCTCTTATCTTAACCTTACAGCAACCTTGCAGAGAAGATACTATCGTCATTTTATAGATATGGAAACTGAGGCAGAGCTGGAACTTGAACCCAAGGAGGCTTCTAATTTCATATCTGCTCCCCTGGTACTTAATCCATGCTCTGTGTCCTCAGGAGCTTGCAAATCTTAGGTAGAGAAAGTTTTCAAAGGTTAAGTTCCACGCATTTGTATCAAATAAATAAAAAATGAGTCATAGAGAAAAAAGCAGAGAATCTGGTTTCTATTTCTGGCTTTGCTATTAACTAACTCATAGCTGAAGTTTCCTGGTCCTCAGTTTCCTCACTGACAAAATAAGGAGCCCGGATTAGACAACCCCTGAAGTTCTTTCCTGCTCAGCTGTTCTTTGTCTCCCGCTCCGTCTCCACCATGTTGCTAAAATTAGGCAGAAAACATTGTTGAAATACCTTTCTTTTTTGTTTCTTGTGTTTTTAAAGTTTCCAAGATTAGCTGAATAGCATTTGGTAACTCTCCAGCTAGACTGTCGAGGAGAAAAAAGGAAAAACTGCCGTCTATTTAACAACCAGTTTTTAAGCAGTGCGTTTTCTGTAACAAGAAGATAAATCTGGAAATGCCAGCCCTAGGGCTGTACCTATAAAAGCCCTCATCCTGAGGAAGCCCATCTCTATAGCCATGTATTCTTTGAGCAGAGGTTTTCCACCCAGGGGACGTCTGACAATGTCTGAAGACATTTTGGGTAGTTACATGTGGGGCAAAGGCATTTGGCGAGTGGAGACCAAGGCTGCTGCCACCATCCTTACAACACACAGCACAGTTCTCATCATAAAGAGTTATCTGGTCCAAAAGGTCCACAGGGTCAAGGTGGAGCAGCCCTGTTTTAAAGAGTGACGTCAAAGACTGACCCACAACTCTCTGTAGTTGAACTGGCCCAAGTGAGAAGATAACCGGATGGGCTCGTCCCCAAAGTAGCAAGGATCTGAACACCTGTCTTACCGTGCGAAGAAGGAAGCGGCCACGGAGGTGCCTGTGGTCGTCTCGCTGGCCGCGCAGGAGCCCTGGGAGGCTGGGACGCTGCTGGTGGAGGGCTTGTCTGCATTGTAGCGGTTCAGCGCAGCTTCTGTCAGCCCCTCCCGGCCACTCTCTGTCATCAGCTGAGAGATCTGACAAGGAAAATAGATAGTGAGCTTGTTACCTGTGGCTCACTGCATTTCCTGACCACTGACAGCAAGTCTCTCTTTGGGCGAGAGAGCCAGAAGTATGGGAAAGGGAGAGGAAGGCCAGAGGGGAAAAAGTGTACATCCCTCTTGTATTCAGCTACATGGGGGTATTTAGGGCTTCTAGAAGGCTATTTTCCCACATTTGAGCTGGGCTGTCTCCTCATCTTCATTAAAAATAATGGAATAAAACCACCCCTTGACACTAAGTTTCAATTACGTCTGTGTCTCACCTCCCTTTGGAATGGAAAGCACAGACCATTATCTACACACTTTTTGCAGCCCAAGACCAGCAGAGAAACATCAACTAATGCTGATGACTGACCAGGAATGGCCCCAAATGCTCTCAAAGGAAGGGGAAGTTAGGCTGCTAATGAAGGACATAAGGAATTAAACACAACTCCACGGAATTTGATAGTGGTGATTTGCCGTGGGAAGTCAGGAAAGCAGACAAGTTAGGGAACCTCCCAGAAACAGACAAAGCCACCATGAATTTGTGAGGTTATGCTGTGGGGTTAGGAAATTAGGATGTCCAAACTTTTTTCTTTTCTAGCACACATTTGGAAGAATAAGGTTTGTCTTGAGCCACACATTAAATACACTAATGAAAGCTGATGTGCAAACAAAGGCCTCTGAATACTTTTTGCGATATCTGATACTACAGATAAGCAAAACCTCAAACAATCTGCACGCACCCCTGGGCTGCTGGTTGGACGCCACCGAGGCTTCAGATCATTTCAATAGCCTTCATTTTCCTGCTGGTTCATTGAGATAAATGGCTTCTGTTTTATTTGACATGATCGCCCTTTACAGCAGAAGTCCTAGTGGACAAGGCAGGGTCCATTTTGCCTAAACCCGCTTAGTAAGCTGTGAAGAACTATACTTTTGGGCAAAGTGAGATTCTTGTGTAGAAAGATACTTTTGGAAAATGCTAATCCCCCATGACAAATGTAAAAATTAGGCAGGCAAAGTCTAAGTATGCTATGCAGAATACATGTTATTCTAAAACTTCAGTCTTTGTACAAAAAGGGGAAAATGTTATGTTAAAAAGAAAGAAAGAAATTTTACTTTAAAAAAAATGTTACCCGCCTGCTCAAATGCTTCACTGCTAAGTGGAAAATGCTTCTAATCACCTAGGAACTACAACTTTAAAAAAGCAAAGATCCGGAACAGTTTCGGCTTTGTAACTGAGCAGGCCGATCAGCCAGGGAAAGAATCCCACTTGTTAACTTTTGAACGTAAAAACATTTGTACTTTTCATTATTAGCTGAATAGCCATCACTCTGAGTCCCACTGACTTGAGATTTTGCTTTGCTTAAATTCATGTTCTCACTTGGAAAGGCGTGGTGTTACTCAGCTGAAATTCTGCCAACCCGCAATTTCTTATTCTCATTCATTCAACACATTGTAAGGATATTTGACCCAAGTAAGAAAAACTGGAGAGAAGGGCGCAGGAGCAGGCGAGGGCCTGAAGCACAGTCCTTGTTCCCTCTACAGAGAGCCCATGGGGTGTGGGCTCCCCTCCCCCAGCTGCTACTGTCCCAGAGGAATGAGGCATGCAGAGGGAACAACTTAAAGAACTGGGGACCTGAGGATGGAACTGTGAGCACTGCTGTCCCCACTAAATAGTGTCCTGAAGCTCCAGGTGGTACACAACGCCATGACGGCCAATGTCGGAACATTACACAAGCCTCCAACATTCATGGCACATTTTTCTCATCCAGAAGCTACAATTGAACATTGCATCTGACTGTGACACACCATGACATTGGAAAAAAGCCAGTAACCCAGGCAATGAACATGCATGCAATTTGCTATACCTTATATCCTTTGATGGGCTTAATAAGGCTGTTCTTGCCTTAAAGAAAAATGGAGACTTTACCTCTTTCATGCTTACATGGATGGAGCTGGAACATGTTCTTCTTAGCAAAGTATCTCAAGAATGGAAGGAAATGGTTGTGATATTGTACTATGGTTTTTTAAGATGTTATAACTGAGGGAAACTGGGTAAAGTGTCTATGGGATCTCTATATTATTTCTTACAATTGTATGTGAATACTTCAGAATACAAATTTTAATTAAAAAAAAAAAGAATTGGCCACTGGGGGGGGGGAGAAAAGAATGGAAGGAAAAGTATCCAATGTACTCAGCCCTACTATGAAACTAATTTATAGCTTTCGTATGAAAGCTATAACCCAGTTATAACCTAAGAATGTGGGGAAGGGGGAGAGGGAGGGGAGGGGAGGGGGGAGGATCCATGGAGGGAGGGTAATTGGTAGGACCACACCTACTGGGCATCTTACAAGGGTACATGTGAAATTTACTACATGTAGACTGTAAATGTCTTAACACACACACCCACAAAATAATTAAATTAAAAAATAAAATAAAAATAAATTGAAAAAAAAATAATAAGGCTGCTCTCATAGGAACTTCTCTTTGTGTGGCTTCCTTCTCACTATTGTATTTCTAACCCAAAGAAGGGAGGGAAAAGAAGGGAACCCTTTTGTTTCCATATGTGTACATTGTTCTTGCAAACCCCAAGAGAAGCCATCAGGACTTGTGTGGTGAAAGGCAAGAAGCCTAACCCAGAATCGCTCAATAATCAATTGTTTCTAGAATCACGGAATGTTTCAGAGCTAGAAGGGATTTCGAAGGTCATCACCTTCACACTTCTTAGATAAGACACCCAAAGACCAGAGAGGTATAGGCTTAGCACTCTGGGGAGCCTGATGCAGGAGAATCACTTGAGCTCAGGAGTTCGAAGCCAGCCTAAGCAAGAGTGAGACCCCCATTTCTACTAACTATAGAAAAACTAGCTGGGTGTCCTGGCAGGTGTCTGTACCCAGCTACTCGGGAGGCCAAGGCGGGACAACTGCCTGAACCCAAAAGTTTGAGGTTGATGCCACTGCAGTCTATCCTGGGCAACAGAGAGAGACTCTGTCTCAAAAAAACAAAAACAAAACAGTAACAACAACGACAACAAACAGAAGTGATTTGAGCGAGACTCTGCAGAGAAGAGCGATTGTAGCCCCTCCTCCTTTCTTCTAACTGTTCCTTATCCCATCTGGGGAAAAATCAACAACAACAACAACAAAATAATAATAACATATAGAAAAACATCAAATAAAACATACACATGGCTATCCACTACCATCAGCAAATGTTAATATTTTATCTTAGAAGATATTTTCTAAAAGAAGCCCAAGTTGCCAGTGTCTCTAGTCATGATGCCCTGCCCGCCCTCCTTTGCAGATGGAGCCAGTACCAGGAGCTCAGTATTTTAGTGGGGCCAGTCCATGTTCCTGTTCCTAAGGGGGTGCTTTCCCGCAGCCTTCCTCCTAAGAGCCTACCAACTCACTTTACTATTTCCTTCTTCTGAGCATTCTCTAGAGTTTGTTCTCCTTATTCCACCAATAGGCAAGTGCAACCCCCCAGTGCCTACTCCTATAGACTTTCACCACCTAGAAGTTCACGTCCTCATTTATATTTACGCTCAGTATCCTCTTCAGGGGTGACAGACTTCAGAAATAATACACACTTTGGCTACAGCCACTGCTAATTTTCCTCCCACTCACTTTTGCTCTCTAGGGCTCTGGCCTCCGTTAAGGTCCTCAAACACACTTCCTGCTTCTTCTGCCACAGGGCCTTTGCACATGTCTTTTCTCTCCATCTCAAATGCTGCTTCTTTTCCTTCAGATCCACTTCAAACATCATACCCTGGCTCGGCGCCTGTGACTCAAGCGGCTAAGGCGCCAGCCATATACACCTGAGCTAGTGGGTTCAAATCCAGCCCAGGCCTGCCAAATAACAATGACGGCTGCAACCAAAAAAAATAGCCAGGCATTGTGGCGGGCACCTGTAGTCCCAGCTACTTGGGAGGCGGAGGCAGGAGAATCACTTAAACCCAGGATTTGGAGGTTGCTGTGAGCTGTAATGCCACAGCACTCTATCCAGGGTTACAGCTTAAAGCTCTGTCTCAAAACAAAAACAAACAAACAAAAAAAAACATGACCTCAAAGAAGCCTTTTTCCAGCCTATGGTTCCTCTGCTGATGCTTTTACAGAACTGCAATCTCTTCCTGCAGCACCTTAGCTTTGATTCATATTATGCATTTAATAATAGGTCATTTTCTCCCACTACACAAATTCTCTGAAGTAGGTCTAGGGCTGGTTGCCCACTACCGCACACCAAGGCCTGATACACAAAGATGTTCACAATGCTTGGGGAGTAAACTTCAGCTATTCTTACTTTCTAAATTTTTTTTTTATTAATTCTGTTAAGCAAAACAACATTTTTTTGTAATGTTTCATCGCGTTCCTATTTTGATTGATTACTAAGATATAACAATGTTTTTCCTATCCTCATTACTGCCAAAGTCTACTATTTTGGTTCCACTATGTAACAGTTTAGGGATCAAGAGCTGCCTTTTTTTCAGTCTACTAGTTCATTTGTTCATTCATTGTTATCAACAACAAGGTATTGGGAGCTCAGTATGTGCCAGGCACCGTGACAAATGCATGTACAAATAGCTTAGAGTCTCCTGTATCTTCAACATTGACTTCATTTTCTTTTTAGTTGTGTAAAACCCATTGGCAGTCAAAGTCTTACACAAAGTGAGTTCATAAGCTGGCTATCCAAAGCCACTTCTGTTGTCTATGTTTAGCTATATCGTCATATATGTAATTCTAAAAACAGAAGAGCTAGTGCTCTCAGTAAAAGTAGATCTAGCTGCTTTAACAATTAAAATCTTATCAGCTGTAGATGATTCTGGGCGACAGGGCACCTCCTTGTAGATAAACTTATCAGTTTTCATACATACCCTGGGCATGGAGACCTTCCAAGTACAGAGTTCTACCAAGGTACTGTTTTGCTCCTTTCCTAAAATTTACTCTTCCTCAACCCAGCAAACTATCCCTAGGGCGATATCATAGGTTACACATGAATTATCTCATTAATCAGAGAAACAAATAATTGCCTACTGGATGAGATTTAGCTCAGAAAGAACTGCTCCCATCCAATTCTTCCTGTGGCTCTCTGAAACAGTGATAATTTGTCCCTGAATTGTTCTTAGGTTAACCAAAGGTTAGCAATCCACATCCATGACAATTACATCATCATTAACAGAATGAAGGATGCTCTTCTGTGGTCCACCCCCTTCAAGGCTGATCAACATCTCATGAGATTTCAAAGAAAGCTAGATAGAAAAAGTCCGAGTCAGCCACCAAAGACCCATGTTCTCTCCTGTCCCTAAAATTGTGTATGTAGAAATATTATCTGCAACTTGGTAATGGAGAAGCCTCCAACATATGTTTTTAGCCCAATATTTAGGTCAAAAAGGACCTCAGGGGGCACCGGGAAGGAGGGGTACGCACTCCCCTGCTCAGTTTCCATGGGGTGAGCGTGCAGTGCCAGGCCTGAGGGGGATGTGCTGGAGCTTGGTCGCTTCCCACCAGCTGCAGCCCTGGTCAAGTGGCAAGTGAGCTGTCACATGCCTGGGGCCCTCACTGAGAATTCCCTCAGTTCAGCAGCCTCTCTACCCAGAGCTGGTTCTCAGGAGTGGCAGGCCGTTGTATTCCCTAAGGGATTTGAGGAGTTTGCAATCCATGGCACTGGACACACCACCTACTCAACAGCACTCCTTCTTCTCTTGGCTTCTAAATTTTATCCCAGGGCAGTGGTCTTTCCCACCAGTCAGTAGGATCATTCCCCCCCCATCATGCTTTAAAAACAAGTCTAAGAGGGGCCTGCCTTTGCCCCTAGCGATACTAAATACTCTGTTCTGTATGTAAACACCTGCCCAAAGCCTTGGCTCCTCCAGCTGCCCTGGGTGAGGGAATGAGTTCTAGAGAACCCCTGCTCTTCTCCAGCCATGTCCCCGGCTCCCAGGCCAGGGGGGGTGGCCTGGAAATGGAGCTAAGGGTGGGCTTCAGCTGACACCTGCAGAGCCCCCACTGCTGTGCTGAGATGGTCACTTGCAAACCAAGACAGTTCAACCACTTCACCCATGTAGGAACCAAGGGCGGGAGAAATTGAGCCATTTCCCCAAGGGGAAACACAGCTAATAAAAGGAAAAGCCCAGAGCGGAGCTCCACGCTGTTTGAAGTGGTTTTCACGAGCATTTTGCCCCCAGAATGTACTGAAAATTAGAGCAATAATTTTCCCCATCTCATCAAAAGAGTCTCTATTTTAAAAAACAAAGAAGTTTAACATCCCTTTCCTGAACTCTTCTCCCTCCAGAACCACTTCCCAACTCCGCCTCTCTCCCCCAACCCACTATCCGAGAACATCCCCAAGACAGCAGGAGTTCTCTGGAAACTTGAACTTCACCGCTTAATTTTGATTCAAGAGCCTTATTTTTAAAGGGCTTTGGTTGAACTCTAAGATTTTTAGACTGTTACGAATTTATTTCTCTGGCAATATTGTGACATACAGGAGTCTTCCTGATTCAACTCAGGTTCGAAAACCTCAAAACAATCATCTAACACATTTGGAAAACCTAAAATCCTTGTGGAAAGGACGCATTGTCTCGGTTATGTGTGTGTCGTGGTCACGTCTAAAGCAGCTGCGAAACACATCGGACAGTCCCACTCACAAGCTTTTGGGGACTAGATTTTCACCATAGGATTTTGTCTGGTTTAATTCTCTCTCTCTTTTTTTTTTTTATTGTTGGGGATTCATCGAGGGTACAATAAGCCAGGTTACGTTGGTTGCATTTGTTAGGTAAAGTCCCTCTTGCAATCTCCATCTTGGCTCCATGGGACCATTTCGCCACTTCATACCTTCTGTTACTTTCCAGATACTACATCGTACCCCTTGGGTGGCAGTAGGGGTGGTAAAATGAATTCAGGGTGCAGTAAAAGGGACCAGCCTGCAGGGAGAGGGTGTACATGTGTATCTGTACAGGGGCGGACACATGTGTGCATGTGTGTATATAAGGGGTCCTCAAGGTATGTGAGAATCCCCCCTCCATTCCATGTGCAGTGGGAGCTTTTCCCCAGACTTCATAGAAATAAAGCTTCTCTCTGTATTTTAATCTTGGCTAAGATTCATGCCTTTCAACCACATTTGAATTTCTGCACAGATACCTCAGTCTGAGGAGCTCGGGACTTGTCCCCAAAGAAACAGTGAATCTTAAATTTGGTTATGGTCTTGACCACAAAATCAAAACAAAAGATACTTGGTTCTTATAAATGTCTCTTCCACATGGCAAACTGCAATTTGTAAGCCATTGACCTTTAACTTTCCCACCAGAGGAAAGACTCTGAGAGCCAGCAGAGTGTATCCACGTGGGTTCATCATAAATGGCCTTACTGACCCAGAAAGCCACCTCCCTCTGACTCCACCAACACAGCAGGGAAGGCCACACAGTGCCCATTTCCTGTGTAGGGTTGTCTGTGGACAGCAAATGCTTCCTACTCAGTCTTTAATTAAGTACGTTTAATGACACTTGCCCCCGCTCCCAATCCCAGAAAATAACCTGTAATAACATTTTCCCTTACACAATTAATATCTTACTGTCTGGGGACATCTTTTATTGTTATCTGTTAGTTACACTGTTACTTAATGTCTTTTAGGGTTTTGTAAACAGTGGGTGCTTAATAAATATTTTTGATCCACAATAGCACAAATCAACTCACAATTATCTTGAAAAAGATTAGTCACAGCTCATTTTTAACTCTTGGCCTTGGCTTGGGCTGCCTCTATGCTGTCTGTGGTTCTGCTCTTGGGAAGCAGAGCACCGGAATATATTTCTATATATATTCTGTAAAATATAAATTATGCAAGGAAATCTGAAAAGGAAAAGACCAAACAATGCATCCGGTACTAAAGATAAACGCATAGCTGTTGTACAGATGTTTCACCGCAGTCCCACGGATACCAGGAGGGGGACAGTGGCCAGAAGGCACTTCCTCCAGCAAGCACAGTGCAGGGGTGTGGCCCCACATCAACCCTGTTTAGATTTTGCTCATGTCAAAGAGAGAGAGAGAAACTGTATGTCCCTTTCTGTATATGAGCCTGGATTGCAGGAGTGTCTCAGTTCCTACATCGAGTCACTTCCAGAGCCAATCACTAGTGTAGGTGGCAGAGGGGGCCCCATGGAGTGGCTGCTGCTTGGCCACCCCAGACTCTTCCTTCTGGACCCAGAACAAGCAGCCGGGAAGGTCCCTCACTCTGACAACCACCCCGCAGGTTGCCCGCTTGGGAGCCACTCCCACAGGGATTGAAATGCTCCATTATGAGTAAGGTTGACTCCAGCCTTGAAGGCAGAGAAACAAAAGAAATGACGCCCTCTGGAAGGAAGTGTGGGGGATGCTCCCTAGCCCGGGACCGTTTCCTCCTCTGCAGTGTCTTGTCAGTTTCCTCAGGACCGCTGCTCTCTGCCCTCACTAACTTACTCTGCACACCTCTCTTTTCCCCTTCCCTCCTTCCTGACCCCAGGTGTTGGGCAAACTTGTCCATCCTGTTTAGACTTTAATCTCAGCTCTTCTCTCCCTGGACACCAGAGCTACCCAGAACTGCAAGACAAGTTTCTGTCTCAGCAGATGCTACAGCAAGTTAACTATCGCTGGATTCTTCTCGCCTGAACAAAATGTACTGAAAATTAGAGCAATAATTTTCCCCATCTCATCAAAACAGTCTCTATTTAAAAAAAAAAACAAAAACAAAATCCACACATTTAATCCTGGCACTTTGGGGGGCTAAGGTGGGTAGATCACGTGAGCTCAGGAGTTTGACAACAGTCTGAGCAAGAGTAAGACCACCACCACATGTCTACTAAAAATAGAAAACTAAGACATTTATATTCCACATTTACTAAGTTTCACATGTACCCTTGTAAGATGCATGGCAGGTGTAATAGCACAATAACTAAGAAAATGCCAGGAAGGCCATGTTAACCAGTGTGATGAAATGTGTCAAACGGTCTATGAAACTAGTGTATGGTGCCCCATGATCACATTAATGTACACAGCTATGATTTAATAAAAAAAAAAAAAAAAAAATAGAAAACTTAGCCGAGGGTGGCGCCTGTGGCTCAAGGGGTAGGGTGCCAGTCCCATATGCCGGAGGTGGCGGGTTCAAACCCAGCCCCGGCCAAAAACCACAAAAAAAAAAAAAAAAAAAAAAAAAAAAAAAATGTTGAGAGAAAACTTAGCCGAGCACCATGACGGTAGCCTATAGTCCCAGCTACTTGGGAGGCTGAGGCAGGGAGATTGCTTGAGCCCAGAACTTTCAGGCTGTTGTGACCTATCTCTATTAGGGCAACAGAGGGAGACTCTGTCTCAGAAATAAATAAATAAACAAACAACAACACAAAAGGTCAAACATACGATTCCACTTATCTGGCCTACCTAGAAGAGTCAAATTCATAAAGACAAAAATAGAACAGGGGGTTGTCAGGCACTGGGGATGGCAGAGAAATGCAGAGTGATTGGTTAGTGGGAACAGAGTTTCAGTTTGGGTGATGAAACTATCCTGGAGACGTAGGGTGGGGATGGTTGTAATACGAGGTGAATGTGCTTTTAATGCCACCAAGCTGTGCGCTTAAAAATGGGCAAGATGGTAAGTTTCAGGTTATGCATATTTCATCACAATAAAAAGAGAAAGAAAAAAAATCCTACAACACCTAAGAGTTAATCCCTTTTAACTCGCCCCAGGCGGCCGTGCACCTGCTTAGCCATTTTAGAGCAGGTGGCCCTGAGGACTATCAATGGTGAGGCCTGAGTCAGACATGGGGGGCAGGGACCCGAGGTTTCTCTCTTCCACAGACCCAGGTGCCCTCTGTACCTTTCACGACCCCACCTAGCCTGCTCGCCAGGCCAGCAGGAGGAGGGACGAGGGGGGAAGGCAATGAAGAGAGGAGATGGGCTGAGGGCAGCCCTCACACAAATTCAGCTCCTCCATTAAACATCACTTGATTTCTTTCCACTCACATAAATGAAATCCTCTCCTTCCTTATCTCTCTCTGGCCTGCCAAGTCACACCTGAATAGTCCGTGAACATCCTTCCTTAGGCTCACCGTTTACATTCAGGCATTTAAACAGGACATTTCTTTCTCCCACTGCTCTTGGCATGCTATCCACAGACTGCAGGCGGTCCCTGCCCCACTTGAAGCTTGCCCCGAGCCTGGCCCAGTCCTCGCAGCTGGCGGGCACACAAATCACCTCTGAGACTCTGAGGCTGGCCTTGAGTCAGACAGATAAACTCCTCCTGTGCTGTCCAACCCCCCCACCGGCACCACCAGGCCAAGATGGGATTCTCCTGTCGCAGGGCTGGACGTGTGATTACCCATATTATCTTAACTTGCCTTGGCTATAAATTTTATTAGTGGCCATAAAATTATCCATCCACAGCATTTGACTCAGTGACCTCTTGGAAAAGAGAATCCCACAACTGGCGAGCACAGGGCCTAGGAGAGCTGCCTTTCCTTCACCCCCAATTTATAGCCTTGCCTGCGTCTGGCCTGTGCCCTGCGAGAGGAGGCTCTGAGACTCAGCAAATAGAAGAGGCTGCTCACGTTTCAAGATACCCGTTATCAGGGCTTAAATCTGGCCCCTCGGCACCTGATAACTATTGTCTTTTCTTTGTGTTGCTAGAAGGTTAAGAGGCAGGGCCAGCTGCCTGCTTTCAGACAGACCCAGGTGCAGCGAGAAGCACAAGGCCATCTGCATTTCTATTTTGGACCCTTCCCTTAGATTTCTAAGTTCCAACACGTGCAGCTTAAGGTAGAGACCACATTTTTTTTTAAAAAAAGAATCTCTTACAACAGATGAGAGAGTCTTACCAATTGCACCTGTAGTATTTCTACATATGCATTGTAATTCACCACGTAGGTGTGTTGAATCACAATCACTTTGACTACTTAATCCTCAGTTATGTGTTGCGGGATGATTTCAGGGACATGTTCAATGGCAGGTGTAAAGATACGAGAAGTCCAGCTGACCTGACGGCATCAGCTGCAGCCTGAGAGGACTCTGAGGACGGAAATCGGGCATCCTCCTAGATCAACACCAAAATCATTACACCAAAATCTGAGCATGTAGCATGAGCCAGGTTCTGTTCTAAGGGTATCGTCATATTTAACCCTGGCAATAACCCTATAACGTAGGCATAACTGTTATCAAATAAGAGCTTAAACTCTGTCTGTCACATGGAAAGACCCTGGGGCCAGTAATGCACCCGGCTTGGTTTCTTTCTGTCCTTGAGCAGACCCTTGAGCAGATACTGTGCAGATACCCCTGTTACCCAGAGGACGTGCAGCTCCCTCCCTCTGGGAAACGTGCTCACAGCAAAGATTTGATAAGGAAAAGAGAAAAGGATCATAGGAATAATTTCTTTTTCTTTTTTCTTTTTTTTTTTTTTTGTAGAGACAGAGTCTCACTTCATGGCCCTAGGTAGAGTGCCGTGGCCTCACACAGCTCACAGCAACCTCCAACTCCTGGGCTTAAGCGATTCTCCTGCCTCAGCCTCCCGAGTAGCTGGGACTACAGGCACCCACCACAACACCCGGCCATTTTTTGGTTGCAGTTTGGCTGGGGCCAGGCCTGAACCCACCACCCTCGGTATGTGGGGCCAGCGCCCTACCGACTGAGCCACAGGCGCTGCCCCAGGAATAATTTCTTAATATGTGCCATAGGCTCTACTCTATCCAGTGTTTTGCGATTTTTATGATCAAATGAAAATAAAATCAAATGGTCTGAATCTTAATGAAATCGATTTCACTTTCAATTTGCAACTGAGCAAACTCAGACTGAGAAGCTCAGTCAAGATTAAATCTCAACCCTGACATCAGGGACGGGCCAGAGGCTACGCCTAGTCCAGGTCCTGTATTTCTTCACATACTGAATCACCCAGAGGCTGCCCTTCCACTGGGGGAAGGTTAGCATTCTTTCCTACCCCCAAATGGTTAACCAAGAGCCAGTCCCCCAGGAAGTCCCTGACCACTGTTCCCCTGCACTGAGTGATCAGGGCCACCTGCCTCCATAGTTCTCCAAAATTGTCCCTGTGCTATCAGAGCACCTCTTGTTTTGTAACTGCCTGTCACCAGCCTCTCCCCAACTAGAGGATCCGGGACTGTCTGTTCTCAGCATAACCAGTGTCTAAACATGCACTATATCCAACAAATACATTAATTCAAACACGAAATCACAAATACATGCAAATAAAAATGAACTTCATTGAGTTGGCTTTGGGCTGGTTGCCAGAGTTTCGTTTGTTTTTAAACGTTAAGAAGTTATTTTCATTTAATTTTTTAAAATTATGAATAGGATACAGCAATCTTTATTCAATAAAAACAGGTATTTTAGCATATACTCAATTGAATATAGTGATAATAAGACAATTGCTGGGGTGGGGGAAAGAAAGGAAAAACAAGGAACAAAGAGGGACAAAGGAACAAAAGGTGGAAAAATAAAAGAGAAACCCCAAAAGAAATTTACATAAAAAGACGAGAAAAAAGAGAAGACACCAGTAATTGCTCCTCTCAGTGAGTCTCAGTGAGTGTAAAACAGCTACAGCAAGACAGCTGGAATTCTCTAGAATACAGGGCAAGCAGTCATAGGAATATGGTTTCCAGGAGAGGAGGAATCAAGCCCAAAGGCTGAAGTCCCATTACCCTGGCCCAGTTCTCCCTGCACCAGACTTGACTTTCAACTGTCCTCTGGCCCCTGAGGCACTAGAAAGATCAAAGTGTACAAACTGACTAACGATACATTTCACAAAATTGAGCCATTCTCTTCCTTTTTTCCATTTATTAATAAATAAATAAATAAAAAGTCCTAACCTTTGAAGAAAACAGCTTGGAGTTTTTAAACTATCTGAATACTTGCTTTGTATAACTTCTACAGAATGGCATTGTTTATTAGTTATGCTGCCAAGGGTCAACACAATGAGATTAAGGGATCGGACATTAGATTAGCCGGAATTGATGCAGCATTTAATTCTAATACAGATGACGGCCTTTCCATCTCTGTTTAATCTGTCCTGTAGAGGTCACCATCATGCACCTCTAACAAGCAGTACCTTCCCAGGGTCTATGTCACTGTTCTTCCCCTACGTCTGGGCTAATGCTTGGAAACCTTTCAAGGAAATCAGCAGTGCATTACAGCCTGAGATTTAAAATGTGCATTTCTTGTAGACATTCCATTTCCTCATATTTTTCTTGAGCTCAAGTCATGTGGGACTTGGGGATAATACTGGCTCATTTAGGTCTGCAGAATGGCCAGTGAGCTGAATGCAAAAGTGACCTTGCATTTGGACAAAACTGAGGCAACAAGGTTAGGAACCTACCCACTAATGGCATGTATGTGTGTAGCTCAAGTGCACACACACACACCCTCAGGGATGTGTAGAAACTAGAGCCCATACAAGGCCTGGGGGCTCCCTGCCACAGAAGCCACAAGAGCACAGGCCTGCGGGGCTCGCCTCAGCCAGGGAAAGCACTTCTTGTTTGGAATCCTTCAAGGAGACTGACCGCTCTGGGGCTGGCTCTAGATGGCACGATTTACCCTGCTCTGTTCTGCTCAAGCCCATGTCACAGCCACGAAGGAGGGATGTCTAAATTGGTGACATGCTGCCCCGAATTGAATTATCTCTGTAATCCCAGCGCCTAGCAAAGGGTATGGCAGGTATTGGGCCCTGGTTGCATTGAATGGTAAGAACTAATTCTAGGCTTGGCTTGGTTGAAACAACATGGGAGGTTTAGGGCAAATCATTTCCCCTCTCTTAGCTCCAGTTTTCCCAGCAAAAGGAGACTCTTAAAACTGTGTCTGGGATGAAATGAGATAACACAGCTGAATATGCCCTGTGATTCCTAAAGTCATAATCAAATAGAAAGCAGAAATGATTAGAAATATCCCTATTACGGGCGGCACCTGTGGCTCAGTGAGTAGGGCACCGGCCCCATATACCAAGGATGGTGGGTTCAAACACAGTCCCAGCCAAACTGCAACAAAAAATAGCCAGGCGTTGTGGCAGGCGCCTGTGGTCCCAGCTACTGGGGAGGCTGAGGCAAGAGAATCGCCTAAACCCAGGAGCTGGAGGTTGCTGTGAGCTGTGATGGTACAGCACTCTAGGGCAAAAAAGTGAGACTCTGTCTCTACAAAAAAAAAAAAAAAAAAGAAATATCCCTATTACATCTTTAAAATATACCCCTAATTTAACATTTGAGCAGCCTTTGTCTAAAAACAGGCAAACACATTGGTGACAACAGAACATTCCCCTCCACTGTTCCAAACCACCAGTGATGAACAGAAACTGATTTTCAGAGTCAGCAGATTGTTCAGAGTAATTCAATGGTTCAGGGGTGTCCAACCTGCAGCCCAAGGGCCACATGCACGTTATTCAATGACTATTTTGCTTGTTTGTGGTGTCACATATCGTGAAAAGTATGCATGGACCTTTTTCCCTTTTTTTCTGTCACCAGCTATTGTTAGTGTTGGTGTAATTAACACGTGGCCCAACCCAACTCTTCTTCCAATGTGAGGCAGAAAAAAGGTTGGACACGGCATGTGGTTTCAGTTTTTACTTCATCCCAAACTTCATGTCTTTTGTTTTCCAACTGCACAAATGCCAAACCTTACATAAACCAGAAAGCAACTGAAGAAAAATAGAGCAGGAAAAGTCCTTAGATATATTCTAGCTCAACTTTTCATATGTAAACCTGAAGATGGTGAGGCCTGAACTGGTGAGGTTGAGTTACCCCAAATCACACATCCAGTTTGTGCCACAGCCAGTTAACTGCAGCACTTATTCACACATATCAAAAAACCAACAACAGGAGAGCCGAATTCTAAAAGGATTGAAAATCCCAGAAGTACAGAGTGGAAAAAAAGGAGTCATTCTCTGCAGGTTAGCAATAAACCAGGGGCTCCGTTCTTCCCAAATGACCAGCTGCGGGACCTTAATAAAGTCAATTAACCTCTCAGCATCTCAGCTTCCAAAATCAGAGATCTGCCACAAGGAATATTAACTAAAAACACTCTCGAGCAAACTTCTCCTCAAATAAAAATGGCTTAAGGATCAAAACCAACGCTAAGCCTCTACTTGCAAACCTGCACACGAGCTGACAGACCTCTGTGGGCTGACCCAAAACGATCTTGTGAAGATGCTTAAAACGGTTCTCCTGTTCCTTTCCGAGTTTAGGATTCTTTACTTTATAGACCTGACAATCTAAACTTTCATACCATTCCTACATGTCCAGAATGTAGAGAACAGATTGTCAGAGTTAATTACTGGGAAACTCTGTTTCATTAATCCTAATGAGGACTGATCCTAATCCCGTCACCAGACCCAGGGCAGGCTTCACAGCTGCCGGTTTTCTAAATTGGTTCACTCAGTAGCTCTGGATTATTCATAACATATACTTATTTACACGTGGGTGTCTTCATTTTATATTTCCCTGGTAAAAACAGCATTAAAGTTGTTTTTAAGCCATTTAAATAATGTTCGAATAGTCCCTAAATCTATCCTTAACCCTGAATCCTCAAATGGAGGGACATTGAAAAATCCTGGATGGCGTGAGTTATCAAACTAACCTCCGAGATTAATTTTTTGCTGTTGTCAGATTTCTTTAGAAAATTTTTCTTAGCACTCACCCTTCTGCTTTTTGCATCATTAGCAAGAGACAAAGATCTTCTGTGTGAGGTGACAGCAGAGAATTGTACCATCTCAATGTTTTCACTCAATAAATACTCCGCTCTTTTTTTTCTACTGTGGCAGTAACATTCCATCCAGTGTCCTAATTTCTTCACTTGGTGGTTCTGCTCAAATTTCTCCTCTGTTCATTCAAGATGTTGGTTTTCCCTTCTATTGTATCTGCGATGGCTTTTCCCAAAGCCTGGTTATACTTTCCACTTTTTAGAACTTTATAATACGGGTCAGGCCTAGTGAAGTTAATACTAAGCAGCGTATTGCGAGCTCACAGACCAGAGCCGGCAAGATTGGCATTCCCCAACACCTCGGGGAACCCAGCCAGTGAGCTTTATTCTCTAACAGAGTTGGACCTGGGACTTCATCCCTTCCCTACCTGCCCTTTTGTTGCAAGCCTTGAGTCCCTGGAGTCTGCTATTTAAAACAGAGCCAATCTTTGGGGATTCTTGTCTTTCATACACACTTGAAAAGCTATTCATCTAACCCTGAGTTAAAAGACTCTACACTGCATTTAAAAAAATCAGTCTTGCTACAATTCCTCCAAATTGAATGATTCTCTGAACAACCTTTTGAGAGAAAGTAACAACAACAACATGTCAGCTCAGACTGTCCTCTTCCCTCATTGGGGAAGGTGGGTCGACCCCCAATCACCAGGACCAAAACCATGATTCTCCCCTCAATACAAAATCCCTTTCAAGTCTGCAATGTCTCCATGCATGTGGGGCAATCATGCAAACCCATCTAGCCTCTCAGATCCAGAGTCTGGAATCAACCAGGCCATCTCTGAAAGAAGCTGATGGCCCCAAACCACAATGTTCAACACCCACTGAGAATACACAGGGTGTGTAGTAACCCCTGGTTAGCGTGGGCAGCAATATACCTATTTTAGAAGGTCAGTGCCAAGAGGGCAGGAAATAAATCTTGCCATTAGAGTCACTTTTATTACTCTGAATGGTCCTCTTGGAGTACGTATTGAAAATTATGCTATTTAAAATTCTACAGGGCTCACTACCAGCAGAATCATAAAATGTTGGCAAGAGTGAAAAAATACGTATGCATGTAGTTAGCTTAAGATTTAGTAGCGTTGTACTTTTTCCAGGGCCTGAGATGAGGCCAAAGTAAAGCAGTACAGACGTGAGCACGGGCGTGGGTGAACAGCCACACACACCCCCTCCACCTGCTCTTCCAAGAAGGTTCCAGTGGCATCTCTGGAAAAGAATGAAAACTACTCTGGGGGGAGGAATGCCAAGAAATCATTTATGAAATATACAAAGACACATTTGAGAATCCAGGGAACAAGCCCACTGAGGAAAAAAACAAAGTACAGAAACTCAAGTTAGGTTAGTCCTAAAGGGAACGCACCCACACAGTGGGGGCAGAGGTGAGGGGGGCTCCTTCCTTCCACAGACCTTTAAGGAACAACCAACGGGGCACAGTGGCTCATACCTGTAATCCCAGCACTCTGGGATGCTGAGGCAGTGGACTGCTTGAGCTCAGGACTTTGAAACCAGCCTGAGCGAGAGTGAGACTCCATTTCTAAATATAGCCCAGTGTTGTGGAAGGTGCCTGTAGTCTCAGCCACTCGGGAGGCTGAGACAAGAAAAGCGCTTGAGCCCAAGAGCCTAAGGTTGTTGTGAGCTATAATGCCATGGCACGCGACTGAGGGTGACAAAGTGAGACTGTCTCATAAAAAAGAACAACCAGGCACGGTGGCTCACATGTGTAATCCTAGCACTTTGGGTGGGAGGCCGAGGCGAGTGGATTGCTTGAGCTCACGAGTTCAAGACCAGCCTAAGCAAGAGCAAAACCCTGTCTCTAAAAACTAGCTGAGTATTGTGGCAGGTACCTGTAGTCTCTGAAGCAAGAGGATCACTTGAACCCAAGAGTCGGAGGTTGCTGTGAGCTATGATGCCACGGGACTCTACCCAGAGTGACAAAGGGAAACTTGGTCTCAAAATAAACAAACAACCAACAACAACAACAAAACCAAAAGAAAAAAAAATACAACCATCCAGCTGCCTAGCATGGCTCCAGTGTAGACCTACCAAAAGGGGGAGATGTAGCAGGTGCCCAGAGGAAACTTCTTCCCAAACAGGAGTTTTGGATGTGTTAATACTTCTAAAGTCTCAAACCTAAACCACTGTGTTGCTCTATCACTAACCTGTAATTCCATTAGTGTCCCAGACTGACCTCAGCCTAGATCATGCACCATGCTCGCCCCTCTTCTTAGTTGATTTCTGTCCAAAACAGCCCTCAGTGCTGCCTATCTATAACAATCGCACTTCAAACACAACTGAAAATAGGTCCTGCTATTGTTCTCCCACGTACATTTATACGTGTCAACTCCTGCCTCCTGAATTGAGGTGCAGCAATGACACTCCAGCTAGATTACAGACCGTCAGTTTTTAACTAGTCATTGGGAGGGGAAAGGCAGTATTTATGAAAGATGCTTTATCTTCGAATTCTACCAAAACTCCCCTCCCAATCAGATCCCCGTGGGGATCCTTTGCCAGAGTCAAGGGTCAAACTTAAAAAGGCAGCAGTGGGAATGAGAGACGTGGGCTCTTTCTGCAGCGGGCCTGCCAGACCCCACAGACAGAAGGGACTCAGATGAAGGCACCCTGTTTAAAGGAACTTTGTTCTGCTGGGGCTTTGTTTAAATCCCAGAGTGGGAGATGACCCACAATAAGCCACTTGAACCTTTTTCCCTCTGTAATTCTCCAGCTGAAATACAGTATGTGGGAATTCTTTCAATAGTAGCTATGCAGGCCTTTTCAGAGACCAAATTTGAATACTCCGCAGTTACCAGTGGGGAGGAGAGCTGAGGGCAGCTTACCCCAGTCTTACCCTACTACGCTAGTCAGCCCTGCAGAAGTCTCAACCTTCTCAGCCCACAGGCCAGGAGCCCTAGCCTGGCGAGGCCCAACCCTCCTTTCCTCTTGACTGTACTGTTTGCGTTTATCTATTGGAAGCTGGAGTAATAAGAACAAACTCAGCTAAACTAAATTGGTCCTTTGTTTGCCATTATCATAAAAATTTTATGTAGGAACTAATAAAAACATGCTCTCCACGCACAGTTACGTGGGTTTATACAAGCAATAATATCCAGCAAGTTATATCCATAAATTCAGTTATAGACACTCAGGAATAAATATTTTATCTTCCCCGATGTTTTTTATTGGAAGGAAGGTGTGAACGCAGAAGTTCATGGCTGATCTGTGGCTTCCAAAGGCTTCTGAGTCTCCCCTGGATGCTTCATCTGTGAGAAGGACCAGAAAAGTCCTTTCAGAAGTTGCTGAATAATTTTCACAATTCTTCAGCCCTTTTAGAACTCTATATTAAATCAGACCTACAATCCACATAAAATAGAAAGCTTTTTAGAAAGCTTTCTAAACTAAGTCACTTTGGAAATGAGTTCAGGATGTTCTTAGAATTTTCGAAAGCAAATAAAAAGATTCAATTCTCTTGCCAACTGGGACCTTGGATGGATTTACAATAAATTTAAGTAAAGAAGCTTTAATGAAACCCAAACCTAACAACAACAATAAAACCTAGAACCTTTGGATATTCAGCTTTCTCTTCAGGAAGTCAGTCTACAATATACTTAATGAGTTAATTTTTTTGTTCGATATTTTCTTTCCTTCTAGAGCTGATCTGTCCAATAGAAATATAATGGTAGCCACAAATCTGAGCCACACATGTAGTTTAGGATTTTTCTAGGAGACATCGAAAAAAATGAAATTAATTATGCTATGGCTATTTTACTTAACCCTACCTATCAAAGAATATTATCATTTCAATGAATAATCAACATATTTAAAAACTTATTATTGAGATATTTTATTGACACATTCTTTTTCATGTAGTAGGTTTTTGAAGCCAAATGTGCAGTTACACTTCCAGCAAGTCCACAGCAAAATAGCCACATCTCCAATGCCACACACAGCCGGTGGCAATCATGTGGATAGCACAGGTCTGCAGCATCTTTGACTAACCCAGGAAAAGATAATTTAAAAAAAATTTCACTATTGATGTGATTATTGCATACCCTCTGGGCACACTTCCCTCAGGTTATAATTTGGAATGCTATAAATTCATAAAATATCAAAATTATATGCCACTTTAAAAGTCCAAATTTTTGGTCTATAACCCTTAGTGAAATAGGCACAGGTCAAGTAAAACAAGTGAAAAGGAGAAATACTTAGGGCAGCCACAGGAGAGCCCGTTATCAGAGGCACATTACCAACCTGACCTTCCACCAGCCTTATAGCTCTTGCAGCTGCTTAAACAACAGACCACAGTGAAGTCTCTTCAATATAAAATCGCACCCTCAGAAAGCGAGAAGTCAATTATTTTTTCCATTTAGCTTTTCTTTTTTCTTTTTTTTTAAAAGAAGCTGTGGACCAGATTTCTGCAAAACCTTTTTTAAAATGCTATTTTCTATCAGTCTCCCCACCCTCTTCTGTTTCTTAGACAGGAAAGGAGACATTTACAAAGGGTATTTTGAAAATGAGGGGTTGTAGTAAGAAAGTTAAGAACTGAACATTGGTTTTGTAGCTCTGGTTCTTTTCTTTTGAGAAAGAGTCTCAAGCTGTCACTCTGGGTAGAGTGCTGTGGTGTCACAGCTCACAGCAACCTCAAACTCCCGGGGTTAAGTGATGGTCTTGCCTCAGCCTCCCAAGTAGCTGGGACTACAGGCACCCACCACAATGCCCGGCTATTTTATTTATTTATTTATTCATTGGTGTTGCAGTTGTCATTGTTGTTTAGCTGGCCCAGGCCAGGTTCTAACCTGCCAGCCTCAGTTAGTTGGCCAGCGCCCTAACCCCTGAGCTACGGGTACCACCTTGGTTCTTTTCTTTTTTAAGCAAAATTTGACAAATTATTCAGCTTCTCTGCGATCAAATGTTGCTATCTTAAAAATATCATCTCAATAATTCTAAGTCTGTATTTATGTTTTGCAAGTGTTAGTCCTATTTTTTACTTGATGTGTTATTATATTTAATAATGCATATTGATGCATGCTAAGCAAGCTGTTCTGGAGGGCAGGGACCAGAATTGCTGAATATGCCCTTTCCTGAGCTTCCAAAGCACCGAATGCCTAGAAATGCTTAATTATCACACACATTGCTGTTGTTGACTCGTAACATGCATGAAAGTGCTGAGATAAGGGCTCTGAGTATATGCAAAGGTATTTTCATCTGTTTGCAGATTCATAAGAGTATGTTGTCTCCATAGAAAACAGATTCTCAAAAATGATCCTCTTTTTCTCAAGGATGAAGGAAAGATCTCTTTGGCAACAAGCTAAATTGGCAACAGGAGATTTTGAGGATGATCTCGAAGAATTTGCTCAGTTTTTGTGTGTTCTAAACCAAATAAAGTAACCCTGTTGAAAAAGCACACCCCAAATTCCTCACCCCCATCCCTTCCACCCCACTTTCCACAGGATAGGAGCGGGTTTGGACTCCAGAGAATCTAGCTTGGTTTTTTTTTTTTTTTTGAGACAGAACCTCAAGCTGTCGCCCTGGGTAGAGTGCTGTAGCATCACAGCTCACAGCAACCTCCGACTCCTGGGCTCAAGCGATTCTCCTGCCTCCACCTCCCAAGTAGCTGGGGCTACAGGCACCTGCCACAATGCCTGGCTATTTTTTGGTTGCAGCCATCATTGTTTGGCAGGCCCAGGCTGGATTTGAACCCGCCAGCTCAGGTGTATGTGGCTGGCACCTTAGCTGGTTGAGCTATAGGTGCCGAGCCTCTAGCATGGTTTTTAAGTGAACAAAAGCATGGTTGTAAATCAAATCCACCCTAGTAAGAAGTACGTCTAGCTAACAATTTAGAATAAGTTAGTGAGCTTATTAACTACAGCTATAATAATGTTACAGTTAAAAGAGTCAAAAAAGAGATGTGACAACTAAATGTAATCTCATTCCAGACTGCACCCTGTCCTGGAGGGGAAACAAGGCTATAAATTAGGACCTTATCGGGTCATTTGAAAAAAATATGATGGCCAATTATGTAAAGTTATTCATCAACGTTAATTATACTTAAATTGATAACTGCACTCTGGCTGCACAAGAGAATATGCCATTTGCTCAAAAATGCACAGTGAAGTAATTAAGGATAAAGGATCATGGTATACGCATCTTATTCTCAAATAGTTCCGAAAAAAATAGTTCATGGTTAACTGGGTACAGGGAATAAGGGTGTCTTTTGTACTAATTTTGTTCTTGCAACTTTTCTGTTAGCTGAATGTTATTTCCGGGGGAAAGCATCTAATTCTCTTAAGAGTGAATGAAATTGATGGGGCAAAAATTCTCCTGAGTCAATTTTTTCTCTTAGGGCTTTACATGGGGCCATTCCTTGTCCTCTTTCCCTAATTTCCACAAACCCTCTAGGCCTGGACACAGACGATGTAGACTGAGCAATGACTTCCACATCTGGGGAAGGGCTCTCTCTCAGCAGCCCACCCCTTCGCCAGCTAGGAGCGTGGGTCCGTCTACCTGTCTTCTCCACAGAAAGAAGCCTGGGCTTTGGGTCTCTGCATCAGCCCAGGAGTCCATCTCCTGGTCTCATTTCCATGGTGAGAAATACGAGAGGAGTCTCCACCAAGGATTAAAGCAATCCTCACAGTGGCCTTGGAAGCTGCCAAGACTCTTCTTCAGGAGACAACCACAGGCTCCGTAAACCCTGGCTGCCTACGCTGCCACGGGAGCAGCTAAGATCACTTTATCAAGGGTCAAGGCACCTGTGGGAACTGCCTGTGTCACAGAGTAAAGGAACTGGCTTGTGAAGGTATTTTTATTGCCTCCCCCCAACCCCTAGGCCCCCATTTACTTTGAAACAACCTAATCCTTCAGTTTAGCATGGAAGGCGCCAAAGAAAAGAGAATCGTGGAAGCAGGGCAGGGCCAAACCTTAGAGTCAACCAATCCACCCTCTCTCCTGATGCAGGAATATTTTTTAGGGGTCTCCACATTCAGCCTCTTTGTGGGATCCTGCAGAGATAGAAAGTTTCCTACTTCATAAGGCAATACATCCTATAATTACATAATTCTGTTAGAAAGTTCTTTGCAAATCGGGCGGCGCCTGTGGCTCAAAGGAGTAGGGTGCCAGGCCCATATACGGGAGGTGGCGGGTTCGCAACCTGGCCTCGGCCAAAAACTGCAAAAAAAAGGTTCTTTGCAAATCACCCCAAAACTATCCCCCTAAAGTAGAAGAAATTTGGGGGCAGGGAACTTGTCCTAATCTGGGCCTCTTCTGCATGCTTGAGAGAGCAGATAAATAAGTAATAACTTGGAAGTGAAGGGATCAGTTAATGAATGTTCTATCCACTGGCTCTTAATCTATTTTCAGGAGCAATAAAAAATCATGTCCACTGTCGCCTCCAAACTACAGCATCTCAGGCATTTGAAGACATTTTCCTTTTCCTCTTCTGATTCTCTTTTCCAGCCTAAAATTCCCTAATTCCCATGACCATGTCTCATATTACACAGTTCTTAAAACATGGTTACTTACCATTACTCATTTTCCTTCACTTTTTCAGAACCATTCATTCATTTATTCATTTTTTTTCCCCAAAAGGAATTTGTAATTTAAAATAGTGGGGCAGACCAGGCGCCGTGGCTCATGCCTGTAATCCCAGCACTCTGGGGGGCCAAGGTGGGCAGATGGCTTGAGCTCAGGAGTTTGAGACCAGCCTAAGCAAGAGCAAGACCCCATCTCTACTAAAAATAGAAAAACTAGCCAGGTGTCTTGGTGGCAGCCTATAGTCCCAGCTGCTTGGGAGGCTGAGGCAAGAGGACTGCTTAAGCCCACAAATGTGGGGTTGCAGTGAGCTATGACAATGCCACGGCACTCTACCCGGCGTGACAAAGTGAGACTTTGTCTCAAAAATTAAAAATTAAAAAAAAAAATTAATAATGTGATAAGTACGATAGAAACAAACGTGGAAAATAGGGTCAGGAAGAGAAATCTTACTTGCCAAATGAAAAGCTTACCCAGTTTTTAAGACTGAGTACAAAATTTGATTCTAATGTGTCTGGCACAAAGGTGAACTGGGAAACATTATAAGTATCACCACTCCTTATTAAGAAGATAAAAAAGACGAGCTCCTTTGAGAGACAAGGTCAGTCCCTGTACCAAGGACAGATGTCTCTTGTAGGGCAGCATAAACTGGGAAAATTGAAACTTGTAATGAACAGTCAGTGTCTGTACTCACCATTCACAGCAAATACTGAAGCAAAAGCCAAATCGTTGCTTTTTACAATAATTTACGATGAAGACTTGAAGGAATAAGATTACGACACATTTCAGAGTGGTGAGAGAAAGGATTGAATTGAGTTTGTCCACATGTGTAAATATTTCCTTCAGTATTTTAACTTTGCTCAAAGATGTAACTTAGAATAGGTAATCTATTAGACAGGCCTTCTTTAAATAACTGCCCCTCCACAAACTCCTCCACCCTCAGACTCTGAGCACTGGAGATAAATCATTTTTTTTGCGGTTTTTGGCTGGGGCTGGGCTTGAACCCACCACCTCCGGCACATGGAGTCAGAGCCCTACTTCTTTGAGCCACAGGTGCTGCCCTGGAGAGAAATCTTATACTCTCTTGGGAGAATCTAAAGTTCACTGATCCCATAGTTTTGATTAAGTAGCTTTATAAAATTTGGAAACCAGATAAACAAAAGATTAAGTTAGTATTTTCTTATAAAAATGCAGACCCAAAGATGCCGCAATCCTGCTACCAAACAGAAATAGGTCACAGAGGCACCTGTTCACAAAGGCAGGATTCCCTGCAGGATATGGTGGGGAGATGGCACAGTTAACTTTTATGACATCCCACTGTTAGGCAGAAATCCTAGGTAGAAATCGTTTCCCCTGTTCTGCAGGAAACTGAAGCTGAGGCTCAGAGAGGTTTGCCAAAGGTCACACAGCTAGAAGTAGCCAAGGAAGGAACTAAATGTCAGGCTGTCTGGCTCCAAATGTTGCCCTTTGCCCGCTGTATCACGGGCCTCCCTGGGGCTCCTAGTGTGGTAAATAAACACAATGCCACGTTGGTAGTATGACGTGATTATGAAGCTTTGGGGGGGTGGGGGGGGGGTCACCAGGCTGCCCTGAGAGTAAAGTCAGATCTAGGCAGCAGCATGCTGGTAAGACTCAAAAATAAGCTTTTCAGAAAAAAAGAAAAGAAAAGAAAACCAGCCCTGATTTTGTAGCACTTGCCAATTTCAGAGGTGTGAATGACCCCACCAGGGCATACACCTGGGCTCCAGCACACCACTGGATCTAGACGGCTTGTCTAAAAAGTCTGCCTGGAATCTGGCCTGCTCAGGAATCAGGAAGGTTTCTTATTTCCCTTACATTACACCTCCTCTTACCACCACCTAACCTGTCTTTTAAATGGATATCAGAATTTGAGCTGTTACTGGAAAAGGAAAGGGAAAGAAGAGAATGGATTATACACGAACCAAGTCAAGTATATTAAGATCCCAGGGAAGAACCCAGAGCAAAACTGCCCTTGAGTACGATCCAGCCTGGAACCCAGAGCATCTGAAAACACTCCAATAGCGACATCATTTTCAACATATGTATGTGCCCAGATCTACTCAAGTTTGAATCTTAAGGTAGAATTATGATTATGTAATGTTGGAGCCAAACATCAAACCGCTTACTTCTGAATCAGGCCTATAATACTCAGATATAGGTAAACTAAGAAACAGCAACAACTTGGTTCAAGAAGTAACAGGGACTGAATAAATGCTTCTTACTCTTAGCAATTTCACCTACTAAGAAAATACCTCAAAGGCATTTTTTTATTCTCTTTAAATATTTTTTAAGGCCGGGCGTGGTGGCTCATGCCTATAATCCTAGCACTCTGGGAGGCCAAGGAGGGTGGATATTTTGAGTTCACAAGTTTGAGACCAGTCTGAGTAAAAGCAAGACCTTGTCTCTACTGAAAAATAGAAAACCTGAGGCAGGAGGAGCTTTTGAGCCCAAGAGTTGAAGGTTGCTGTGAGCTATGACACTACAACACTTTACCCAGGGCAACAGCTTGAGACTCTGCCTCAAAATAATAATAATAAATGATAAATAAATATTTTTGTAAAAGTCTATTTAAAAATGGTGGATTAAATACATGCATGAAGCAGTGTTCTCTACTGAAACGCTAACAATATGGTAATAAAGGATTTTTAAGAAAGCATAAACTCACAAGGACAAAGAAAATGGGCGACAAAATCCGGAAAGCTGTAAACAACTCGGTTGAGAGCTCAAAATCCCCAAAGGCTCAAGAGTGGATGGCACCAGATACCATGGGCAGTAGGGCTGATGGTGAAGCTGATGCCAAGGGGACACGTGGAACTGTTTCAGAGCAGTTAGAACCCTGGGTCCCTTTCTGCACTCCGGGTAGCTGGGTGACTATGCCTCCCCACCTGGCAGAGTTTAACAGTCTTTTCTCCAAAAGGATAAAACACAGACTAGGGGGTGGCGCCTATGGCTCAGTGAGTAGGGCGCCAGCCCCATATGCCGAGGGTGGTGGGTTCAAACCCAGCCCCGGCCAAACTGCAACAAAAAAATAGCCGGGCGTTGTGGCGGGCGCCTGTAGTCCCAGCTGCTCGGGAGGCTGAGGCAAGAGAATCATGTAAGCCCAAGAGTTAGAGGTTGCTGTGAGCCGTGTGACGCCACGGCACTCCACCGAGGGCGGTACAGTGAGACTCTGTCTCTACAAAAAAAAAACAAAAAAAAAAAAAACACAGACTAGGGGAGGTTCCTAGAACATACTAGGCGCGGTTAGAAGCAGGAAACTAAAAATGGGGATCGAGTTGAAGTTTACGTACCAAATCGAAATCTCCCTTGTCCTCCTCCTCTTGGCTCCCCAAATCTGGCAGCCAAAATTTACACCTACCAGGCTGGCAATGAGAAGAGTCTTTTCTGGTGGATCCCAACAATCCAAAGAAAAGAACTGAGGAACCTACAGAAAATGGCTCACTTGGGTCACCAGTGAACGCCACACTCGACGTTCAGCCCCACTCCCGCCCCATGCTCCCACACTCTGCTATTTTGTGCCTCATTCGTAATCAGTCCACCAAGAACCAACGAGTATTTGAAGAAAACATCTACTAAAAAAGGGGAAAAAACAAAACAAAAAAAAAGTGCCACCTTTGGGAATGGAGAAATTATACAGGAAGAAGAAAACTAAAACAGAACAAAACAAAATCGACTAGCAGGTATATTCTCAGAGAGAGCAATGAAAATACCACATCCGAGGCAAGAAGAGAAGGCCATTAAAAAAGGAAAATGCAGGGAGGTGCCTGTGGCTCAAGGGTAGGGCCCTGGGCCCATATGCCTGAGGTGGTGAGTTCAAACCCAACCCGGGCCAAAAACTACAAAAAAAAAAAAAAAAAAAAAGGAAGATGCAGAGATGAACGGAGCAATAACAAAGAGAAGCTCTTAGAAATGAAAATGAGTATAACAGAAATGGAAAGAGGGCTGGAGTCCCCTCCCCAGGGAGGTACAGTTTAAGGACCATGTTCCCAGGATGACTTAGATTCACTTCTTCCTAGGAAAGGCAGGAGACAGATGTGGAAGGGGCCAGGGACCTACTCAGTCAGCCACACTCCTACTTATGGTGAAACACACTGGGCCAGATTAATTAGCATAGTCATTATCCTGGCAGTTTTCAAACACGGCGATAAATGCTAACAGCATCATATGTGCAAGATGAGAAAAGAGAGCACATTTGGGCAAATAAGGACTGTGACATCCGTGTGACTAAGCAATTAAAGTAGCCGGCTTTTGCTTCAGTAATTACAAGTGCGTGCTTCTAATGGTTCCATTGGTATCATTTTTCATCAAAAGAAAATCCTTTCAACATGAGCTACTTTACAACTTTACTTTTCTTTTTTTTTTGGTAGAGACAGAGTCTCACTTTACCGCTTTTGGTAGAGTGCCATGATGTCACAGGACTCACAGCAACCTCCAGCTCTCGGGCTTCTGCAATTCTCCTGCCTCAGCCTCCCGAGCAGCTGGGACTACAGGTGCCCGCCCCAACGCCCGGCTGTTTTTTTGTTGTTGCAGTTTGGCCGGGGCTGGGTTTGAACCCACCACCCTCAGCATATGGGGCCGGCGCCCTACTCACTGAGCCACAGGCACCGCCCCACAACTTTACTTTTCTATCCCTTCAAGAAGTATCCATCTAGAATTTCCCTTAGAAAGTCTTTAATACTAAAACAAAAACCTGGGAATGTTCATATCATGGTCTTTTCTCCCCCGACATTAATTCTCACTAAAGAGTGAATGGAAACTGTACGTGCCCAAATATCTCTATCTCAATACTGCCCATGTCACTACTTAAAACAGCTCTGGTCTCATGGAGATGAGCACCAAAGAACCACCAGGAAGAGAGGTCAGAACTCTGCTATTTCAGTTTTGTTTTTTTTTTTTTTTAATTAAATCATAGCTGTGTACAATTATGGAACCAGAGGACCTCTTAGGTCAAAGCTTCAAAATGGCCTATTCCGGCCTCAGACATATAAGCACATATTAGACTAAAGTTGGCAAATGCAGCCCAGGACTCTGCATTTCCTAGGTGATTGACCAGAGGTTGGGCGAAGTGAATGAGAAAGAAAAAATAGGACTTGTATTTAATTTTGATGCTTTTTCCCAAACTCCACGAGTCCACACAAATGTCCGGTTATACTTCCGGAAGGTGTCAGGGTAGCCCTGTCTGCTGAGCAGAAGAATAATTTTAAAGGTGGCATCAAAGGCTGGTCACACAAGGCTGAGGATCACTTGAGGCCAAGGAGTTCAGGACCACCAGCCTGGCAAGACCCCTTCTCTCCCATCTCTATCCAAAAAAAAAATATTTAAAAAATTAGCCAGGTGGTGACACTATATCCCCAGCTACTCAGGAGCCTGAGGCAGGTGATTCCTTGAGGCCAGGAGTTGCAATGAGGTTGCAATGAGCTGTGATTGGGTCACCTCTCTCTATCAGGCCTAGATGACAAAGAGTATAAATGTCTTAACACAATAACTAAGCAAACGAGATGAGGTCTATATTAACCAGTGTGATGTAAGCGTTCCTAATTCTATATGAAATCAGCACATTGTACCCCATAAATGCATTAATGGAGACATGAGCTATGTGTTTATGATTTAATAAAATAAATAAGAAAAAATATTAACATATAGGAACATATATATGAAATCAAGAGCCAGATTGGATAATAAAGCCTCTATAGAAGCTACTAATAACTAGTAAATAACATAATTAGTAAATATTGTATTATATTATCATTGTATTATTAGTAAATGTTGCATTAAATAAATATTTACTACTTGTTTCTGGATTACTACACGTGTAAACAGTTCATCTAACTCACAGCTATGCAGATAACCAATGTTAAGAGGCATTTTTCCAGACACCTGGGTGGCATTCACACCTGGCCTCCTTCTACTGTCCTGCGGCAGGCCATCTGCACCTCTGCCACGGCGCTGAGCCCGGTCTGACTGGAATCATGGAGAGCTGTGCTCAGCAAGATGCCTGAAGAGAGGGGCTCAGCCCGCCTCAACCTTACTACCCTAGCCCCAAACACCCCAAACACTGCATGAACTAAGATAAAGAACTGAGGATTCAGTATTTCATACTGAACTGTTTTTCTCTTCCCAACATCAGAGAGTGAGAAAATAAGTGGTGACATTTGTTTTGCTGCAGATTAAATGGATGAAGTTGTCCATTGCTTATCTTTATCAATGGATAGCTCTGAAAAGGAGGCTTTTTTTTTTTTTTTTTTTTTATTGTTGGGGATTCATTGAGAGTACAAGAAACCAGGTTACACTGATTGCATTCGTTAAAGTCCCTCTTACAATTACACCTTGCCCCCAAAAGGTGTGTCACACACCGAGACCCCATCCCCTCCCTCCTTCTCTCTCTCTCTGCTCTCCCCTTCCCCCGCCCCCACCATGTCATTAATTGTCCTCATATCAAAATGGAATACATAGGATTCATGCTTTTCTATTCTTGTGATGCTTTACTAAGAATAATGTGTTCCACTTCCATCCAGGTTAATTGCCAAGGCTGTAAAGTCTCCATTTTTTTAATGGCTGAATATTATTCCATGGTGTACATATACCACAGCTTGTTAATCCATTCCTGGGTTGGGGGGCATTTAGGCTGTTTCCAGATTTTGGCAACTGTAAATAAAAGGAGGCTTTTCAAAGGAAGGAACAAAGCCAGTGGGATCCTTAGTGGGATCCCCTATCGCCCTTGTTGGGTTTGCCCACACCACCACGTTGGGGAGGAGGGATGAGCATATTCTGCCCCATGGATGGTCAAAGTCTGATTCCCACCATAGCGGCAACCCAGCTGGGGAGCAGAAGCCTCAGCCCTGACCCCAGAAGCAGCATGGTCACCCCACGACCCATGAGTCTGGGTCATACCCCCTGCCCACCATCAAAGAGATGGGAGTCGCTATGCCGTTCCTTAAAGACCACTGGTGAGATGACACTCAAAGGGTACAAAGCCTCCGTGAGACAGGAGAAACAAGTCTGAATTTTTCTAAATCAATTGCACAGAATGTTGCATAATAGCTACTACCTGAGTTTGGTATATTTCAACATTGCTAATTTACCCAATTGCTAATGTTCCCAGCATAAAACCTGTCAAAAATCTGGGGCGATGGATACGTTAATTAGTTTAACTTAACCATTCCACATTGCATTTGAAAACAGTAACACCCCTTTGTAGCCAATAAATGTACCCAATTATAACGTGATACTATATAATAAAAAATAACAAAATAATATATATTTTTTCTTTTTGGAGATAAGAGCCCCACTCTGTTACCCTGGATAGGGTGCCATGGTGTCATCATAGTTCACTGCAACCTCAAACTCTTAGGCTCAAGTGATCCCCTTGCCTCAGTCTCCTGAGTAACTGGGACTATAGGCTCCCACCATGACACCTGGCTAGTTTTTCTACTTTCTAATAGAGATGAGGCCTCACTCGTGCACAGCTCAAACTCCTGAGCTCAAATGATCCATCTACCTCGGCCTCCCAGAGTGCTAGGATTACATGTGTGAGCCACCAGGCCAACAATTTAAAAAGTAATACCTCTGGTTACCCCTCCTCCCCACATATACAGGTTAGCACAGGTCAAGAAAAGATCAGAGCAGCCCATTGTCCTTCACTATTTCTCCACAGAAAAGCCGCATTGATAACAGGCAAAATCCTAGAAGCAAGTACTGGCCCTTCGTATCCCCAGCATTGAGCACAGTGCCTGGCTCAGCAAATACTTGCTGAAGGAATAGATCAACATGTGACCTCCCACAGTGCGGTCAGACCACAGCAACACAGCTTTTCAAGTGGAGGCATTGACAAGACAGCCATCCAGCGGAGAGGACAGCCAGACCCGGAAGACCTGAGCTCCAGAAGCAGCAGCTCTGCCACTCTGTACCCACTGAGGCTCTCATGGCTATGTTCCCACCTCTGATACACAGCTAAGCCTCTGCCGCTAACCACACCGGCTTTACCATGTGCCTCTGGCCTGCAGCACCCACAGGTACCCCAGGGCCACACATCCCAAACTGAGCTCTTCCCTGGCCTTGCTCTCTCCTCCTCCCTGCTGTGGTTAACAGCTCACTGCCCGCGCAGCACCCAGCACAGAAACCAGAGCGTTGTCTTCAATGAGTTCCCTTTTGGCCCACATACAACCAATCCTCAAGGTTTTTGGGCTTCTTTGTAAGTATACATGAAACCTGCCTTCCCTCACCTGAGCCCTCTGCTGCCACCTTCCTGATCGCAAACTACCTGTTAGAGTAGCAGGGCCCCCCCCCCCCCGCCTCCACGTGGATACACACGGCTTCTCACCACCCACCTACCGAGGGCCTTGCATGCAGCCCCCACTTTATCCCCCCTCCCTGCCCTGACTCTTCCCTAGCTCCCCACACCCCCTTCCCACGACAGCAATTTTACAGATCCGTTCTTCTTTCCATCTTTTTGCAGTCTTTTCCCAGTGACAACAAACATCTGTGTAAATTCAGGATGCTTCAATGTAAAAGCCCTCTAGAGACACTTTAAATGCGTAGGTGTAAGCATGACGTGTTTGCAATTATACGTATTCAGTAGGCGGCATTTACACAGGTACTGTGCCAGTAACATATACATTTAATACCAGATGAAACATTTAATGACCAGCTAATACAATTAATATATTTTTACCCACTAACCTTAAACACTGCCTTGGTCTATTTTCCATTTAGTCCATTACTTAGCTATTAGTAGCTACAGAGAAGGGACAAGAAAGTTTGCAATGCGACTTTCCATTAATTACTGTTTTAGTTCCCGTTTCCTTTTCTGCAAAACTTTTATGTAGATTGCTCATCAAGACAGAATTAACTGACTTTCATTGAGTCCTTTTATTTCTTTTGCCTACCCACCCGCTCTTGGAAATGCAACTGAACTGTGGTAGATCAAATTTAAAATACAGGGATGGAATGAGAGGAAAAGTGTGAATAGTTTATGATCTAGACAGTTACATTAGACGTAGTAAGAGATGATTATGATTTAACATAAAAAAAAGAAGAAAGATAAAGAAGATGTGTGGGGAGAGGTGAGGAGAAGGAAGGCTGGGGACATGAAACTTCCTATGAACAACCCTAAGGACAGGACTTCGCCTATTTCAAGTCAGACAAAACCAGATTTCCTATCCCAGTTTGGTATTAACTGAAATCACTGGAACTTATAATATTAAGTTATAATAGCACTTATATAATCACTTATATTATTATTGTGGAAATGGTATCTATTTATAATGCCAACCAATAACTGAATTAAGAAAACAGATATTGACTAAATTTTTAGAAGTCTAGAAATGTGGAATTCCTCTGTGCAGGTGGCGAAGTGTTATCTAGACAAACTTCTACTTCAGTTTCCCCACCACTAAAACTAGGATAATTATCTACCTACTTTACAGGAACATTACAAAGCTTATCTGCTTCGATACGCACAGGGCCTGGCATACTTACGTATTGGTTATAGTTTGTTTTTTTGTTTTTTTTTTTGTAGAGACAGAGTCTCACTGTACCGCCCTCAGGTAGAGTGCTGTGGCATCACACGGCTCACAGCAACCTCGAACTCTTGGGCTTACGCGATTCTCTCGCCTCAGCCTCCCGAGCAGCTGGGACTACAGGCGCCCGCCACAACGCCCGGCTATTTTTTTGTTGCAGTTTGGCCGGGGCTGGGCTTGAACCCATCACCCTCGGTATATGGGGCCGGCGCCCTACTCACTGAGCCACAGGCGCCACCTGGTTATAGTTTTTATTTCTACAATACTAAATTAAAGATATTCACAGTTGGTTCTTACAGGTGAGAAACAGTGAACTTGGTCACCTGGGAGAGAAACAGAACCCAGTAAGCAGAAGCACATTGGCAGGGGCGATGCTGGATGTCCCCTCCCGGGCTGACGAATCCAGGAACAATATAAGGCTTCTGCTCTTCAGAAGAAAAGATCAGAAAAACTGCCCAAGGCCATAATAAAAGTAGACGTGGACTAGAATTAAGATTCAGTGTTTGTACTCTCTGTACTGTCCCCACAGTTTTCCCAAAGGAAAGACCATTTCAACAGCTGAAATATTTTGTTCAAGTTTTAGCAATCCAGGCATGTGTTCGGAAAGGAGTCTGTGATCAGTTCCTCCATCCAGAGTGGACTGGCAGCCCCTTTTCTAGAAGGGGAAAGCTTCTGTCCTATCAGAGGACAGCACGTCTTGCCCTCATTTCCTTCAGAAAGCCTCAGCAACCACCATTCATCTTTTCTACTCACAACTTGCACACAAGAATTTTCATTCCTCTGCTACTGATCCTTCTCTTACCTCCTAATGGACTCAACAAAGTGGTTGCTGCTTGTAAATTGCCAGGTTCCCAAACAATAATGAACAGACCAGAGCATTTGGAGAGAGGGAGCCACCTAGCCTAATAGCAGCAGTTAATCCTTTGAAGCATCTGCACTCTATCACAAAGGTTATTTAGATGAGAAAGTACAATCTGTCTTTAGAAGAAAACGAAAAACTATTGTCTTCAACAAAACCTCCAATCCACGGTCTCAGCTGCCTTCGAGGTGGGCTATAAATGAATCTCGAAGCTACAGAGCAAGCCCTGCAAAAAGGTGACATTCAAGGTGTTAATCATGACGTGACTGCTAAAAACAGAGCTGTATCACCTCTGAAAAACAGTGGTGGAGGGCGGCGCCTGCAGCTCAGTCAGTAAGGCGCCGGCCCCATATGCCAAGGGTGGCGGGTTCAAACCCAGCCCTGGCCAGACTGCAACAAAAAAATAGCCGGGCGTTGTGGCAGGCGCCTGTAGTCCCAGCTGCTCGGGAGGCTGAGGCAAGAGAATCGCGTAAGCCCAAGAGTTAGAGGTTGCTGTGAGCCATGTGACACCACGGCACTCTACCCGAGGGCGGTACAGTGAGACTCTGTCTCTACAAAAAAAAAAACAAAAAACAGAGCTGTATCCCATTCAGATGTGAGATGCCTTAGTTTTGCAAATTCATTAGTTCTACCACTGTTGTTTGTTTTTTTGTTTGTTTGTTTTGCAGTTTTTGGCCAGGGCTGGGTTTGAACCCGCCACCTCCGGCATATAGGGCCGGCGCCCTACCCCTTTGAGCCACAGGCACCGCCCTCCACCACTGTTTTTCAGAGGTATGTTCATGGCTCAGGTATGTGTGCCTCACCTCTAAATGTGGTGCCAGGCCACAGTGAGGTACAGAGCCGTGCTCTGTGAGTGGTCTGTCAGTGCAGGCTGATTTTATAGGATTTTGTGTATCTCTCTGTGTGTGTCTCTCATATGTATGAAATAGCAAAAATATATAAAAGTATATGAAATGGATGTCCAGAAAGTATCCAGCCACATACTATGAAAAATAGTACTGACAATGGCTGGACACTTTGTGGACAAATAAAATGATTATTAATACACAAAAAAATGATTAAATACATGTAAAATGATTTTTACATAAATAGGTATAAATGGCTTAAAACCAGTGCCTAGAAAAGTACACAGAACTAAAAAAAATTATTAGTCGTTTCTGAGACAGAGTCTCACTCTGTCACCCTCGGATGACTGCGGTGGCATCATCAGAGCTCACGGCAACCTCAAACTCTTGGACTTGAGCAATACTCTTGTCTCAGCCTCCTGCGTAGCTAGAACTGTAGACGCCCACCGCAAGGCCCAGCTAATTTTTCTTTTTTTTTTTTTTGCAGTTTATGGCCAGAGCTGGGCTTGAACCCGCCATGTCCGGCATATGGGCTGGTGCCCTACTCCTTTGAGCCACGGGCACCACCCCTAATTTTTCTATTTTTTAGCAGAGATGGGGTTTCACTCTTGCTCAGGCTGGTCTCCAAACTGCTGAGCTCAAGTGATCATCCTAACTTGGCCTCCCAGAGTGGTAGGACTCAAATATAGTATTTCAGAGTGAATGTAATCTTTCAATAATCTCAAGAGACACATGCTATACTAGTAGATTGGTACCATTCCCATTCTCTAGAAGTGGAAATTGGGGCTTTGAGTGGTCAAGTGGTTTACCAAATATTAGTTCACAAACGGCCAAGGGACATGAAAAAACGCTGAGCATCGCTAATAATTAGACAAGTGCAAATCAAAACCAGTGTGACAGCACCTTGTAGTGCAGAAAAAACAGAAAGTAGAAAGTGCTGGAGAGGTTGTGGAACAGCTAGAAACCTAAAGCACCACTGGTGGGAATGTCAATGGCACCACTGCTGGAGGAAACCGTTCGGCAGGTCCTTGACAAATTACAACACATGCCGCGTGACCCAGCCGTCCCACTTCTGTGTGTATTTCCAAAAGAATAGAAAGCAGGATCTCCAAAGAGTTCTGGAAATGGATCGTGGTGACGGCTGCACAACAAAGTAAATGCGTGTGATGCTGTCAGAACTGCACACTTAAAAACGATTCAGATGATAAACTTTATAGTATGCTTATTTTACCACAAATAAAACAACAGCAAAAAATTACTCGGCTTCTAAGTAGGTGAGTCAGAATTCACATGAAGATCTCTGTGCTATTTCTACCTGGTCAAAAGTGAGTTCCACTTTTGCAAGAGAGCTGCTCAGGCAATAAGGTTCTTTCTAAAGGATATGCGTTGGGACGCTGAATTTAAATCTATACTATGCTGTTAAACAAAGACCACACTAGTGACAATGAAATAGGAAAGTGGAGTAAGTTTCTGGACAGATCCAATCAGGCCTCCCAACCCCACCCCTGAGGTCGGCCTGTCTCACTAGATGGCAGTGTTGCTTACACAGCCCTTTACTCATTTTTGGTCCATCTTTGTCTGAACCTTTATCCCCACTGGCTTCCTCATCTCCCAGTGAGATGTAACACAGGGCACTTATGTTTCCACGGATGACGCTGCAGAGCCATACAATGGGAGACCTGACTTGGAAACCCTCGTCACCCAGAATCGCCAGAGAGACACCATGTTAGTGGTATCTGCTGGGGTGCCCCCCCCCGCCCGAGGCTGCACATGTGGCCGGTCTGAGTGACTGGTCCCCTCCCTCGGGAGAGCAGTGGCAGGGAGGGAGGCAGAGGCAAATGCACAGGAAACCCAAGGTTGACTCCTGGCTCCATCACTTCCCAGCAGTGTGACTTGGACAGGTCACGTGGCATATCTGGGCCTCGGTTTTGCCATCTCTAATTTACAAGGGCAACCTCCCCATTTTGCTTCCATCAGCATCGCTGAGATGTGTTTGCTGTAACAAAAAAGCAGTTGTGAACCAGCTTACAACGCTGCTCCTCAGGCACCGTGGGCAGTGGAAACCAGCCTTGCTAAGGTGACGGGGACTGTCAGGTTGGCTCCGATGAGTCATCTGATTAGAAAACTCGGGCTCACCGCCTTGAACCTAGACATGCCTGTTGCTCTGCTTGCTCTTCATAGGGTACCTGTTTTCTCCCCAGTGTCTCAGTCATGCCCAGGCTCTCAGATACGCTACTGAAAGATATGTTAACACTTCGAGGCCAGTAATGCAGCAGAAATGTACTAACCAGCCTCCAGTGTCCTAATGATGGTGACTAATTGCTTCCTAAACACCTAAATGACTCCTTGGGAGTGATTTAGGCAGAAGAAATATATGACTCATTAACTAATCCTTACAAATACTTCTATAAGATAAAGGTATGCTAATTTGTCATGCTAAAGACTGTTAGTAAAGTCTCAATTTAAAATTAATTAGGTGTATGCCTGGGCTGGGAGTCAGGAGTAGACTCCACTTTTAAGATTCCACTCCCAGCCCAGGCATCCACCTAATTTTAAAAATGAAAATTATCTTTATTTTAAAAATAAAGATTTTATTTTCTAAATAAAGATGTCAAACAATAATAAGAAAGCAAATGCATTAAAATTATATTTTACCGTAAGCATGTATCTTAGGAAAGCAAGAATGAAAGGCCTGAGTGGTCTGTTTTTTAAAACATTCATTTCAGGAGGCGCCTGTGGCTCAAAGTAGTAGGCACTGGGCCTATATGCTGGAGGTGGTGGGTTCAAGCCCAGCCTCAGCCCAAAACTGCAAAAAACAAACTAAAACGTTCATTTGGTAAGAATGAACTATGCCTGAATTACTTGATCTTTCAAACTGATTCCAAAGTTAATAAGCTTTTACTCGTTTGGATAATTTTAAATGTGGCCTCTCTACTAGTCTATAGAATTTAAAATTCCACACACTGCTCCCACTCCTCCCTCCCTTTAGCTCCCTAAATTTGGGGGGAAATGGGTCCATGAGCCTTTCTGTATTATATCAATTAATTCACTCATGGTGGAATGAGATTATTTCCACTTAATATGGAAATATGCCACCTTACATATGGCATCCTCATGTAAGATGTGATATGTACATGGAAAGTTAATTTTTAGCAATATGTAGGGAGGGCTGGTATTTTCTGAGTTGCTGGACAATATTCATTTTATGATTTTGTTTTCTCATTTACCACTGTTTCATAGACTAGAAAAGAGGTCCCTGATTCCATTCACTGCTGAGTCACATGAACCTGAGTTGACTAAAAGAGGCACTTGGGGTTCAATGAACTTAACTGAGGGGTTACTGTGTGTCAGACACAGCGAGCACTAAGTTCATACGTTATCTCCCACGATTCCCACAGCAACTCTGGGACTTCCCACCTTGCAGTTAAAAAGCGTGCACAGAGGTTGTACAGTGAGCTAGGAAGCTGGGATTTTTATTTCTGGGACATGAGCGGCAAATCCAGCAGGACCCCACCCTCTAGTCCCTCATTGTGTGAGGCTTGTATAAAATCGTTGATAAGGGGTGATGCCTGTGTCTCAAGGAGTAGGGCACCAGTCCCATATGCCGGAGGTGGAGGGTTCAAACCCAGCCCCGGCCGAAAAACAAACAAACAAAAAAAATCATTGATAAGTCTCAGGCTCAGCTTTTCTAAAACAATCTGTTTTCTTTGTCAAGAATAATATAATAATAATAAAGAACCAAAAACGGTAGCTGCTGTTTCCCCTAGCTCACTGGGGACTGTGGAGACGCCTTAGCTCTTCAGCTCAACTGTGTAATATAAAGTGAAAATTTTGCCTGAGAAAGCAAGAACTGGGGGGGATGGCTGAAATGACGAGTGATGTGGAAAGCTGTCAAAAACGAAAGATAACTGTGAAAAAGCATCAACATCTAAGCAATCTTCCCTCTGACTGAGTTCACCTCCTAGTGCAGTGATTCCCCCTCACCTGGGAGGCAGCCCTGCGAGAGAAACTCCCCCGTGCTTGGGAGATAGCAGCCTCATTCCCATCACCTCTCACACCCCACCCTCCTCACCCACACAAAGGGGGGGCGGGCAATAACTAAGAAATCCTTTTTTTTTATTGTTAAATCATAGCTGTGTACATTAGTGCAATCAAGGGGTACAATGTGCTAGTTTCATATACAATCTGAAATATTCTCATCAAACTGTTCAACGTAGCCTTCATGGCATTTTCTTAGTTATTGTATGTAGGCATTTGTATTCTGCCTTTAGTAAGTTTCGCCTATACCCATTCTAAGATGCACCGTAGCTGTCAGCCTGGGTGAATATTTTATGAGGAGGACTCCCCAGGCAATTGAAGCAGTATCAAAAATACATTACTGGGACCAGATCAAACTAAAAAGCTTCTGCACAACCAAGAACATAGTAAGTAAAGCAAGCAGACAGCCCTCAGAATGGGAGAAAATATTTGCAGGTTATACCTCCGATAAAGGTCTAATAACCAGAATCCGCAGAGAATTCAAACGTATTAGCAAGAAAAGAACAAGTGATCCCATCTCAGGGTGGGCAAAGGACTTGAAGAGAAACTTCTCTAAAGAAGACAGACGCATGATCTACAGACATATGAAAAAAAGCTCATCATCCTTAATCATCAGAGAAATGCAAATCAAAACTACTTTGAGATATCATCTAACTCCAGTAAGAATAGCCCACATAACAAAATCCCAAAACCAGAGATGTTGGCGTGGATGTGGAGAAAAGGGCACACTTCTACACTGCTGGTGGGAAAGCAATCCTTTTTTAAGGGGCGTAGCAACTTACCTACAGTTTCTAGCTTCTTTCTAGAGCAGAGAAACATTTCTAAAGAAGAAAAAGTATCCAATGTACTCAGTACTACTGTGAAACCAATTTATAATCACTCGCACTTGCATATGAAAAATGAAACACAATTTTAGCCTGGGATGAAGGAGGGAAGGGGAAGGAGGGTGAGGGGAGGGGGGTGGGAGGGATAGTAGGGATAGTAGGGGGACCACACCTATGGAGCACATTGCAAGTACAAGTTGGATCTATCATGTGTAGAACACAAATGTCCTAATGCTATAATTGGGTAAATGAGGTGAAAGCTATGTTGATTAGTATGATGTAAGCACTCCAATTTGTAAAAATAATCAACACACTGAAAATGGCATAAATGGGGCGGCGCCTGTAGCTCAAGAAGTGGGGCGCCGGTCCCATATGCCAGAGGTGGCAGGTTCAAACCCAGCCTTGGCCAAAAACCACAAAAAAAAAAGAAAATGGCATAAATGTATTTATGATCTATGTACAAAAGACGTAATAAAAACAAATAATAGTAATAAAAAGAAGAAGAAAAACAGAAACACAGACCACCAACTTAGCCCAAACTATCAGAGTGGTCGGTAAAATAAGAATTAGGCTCCGCTAGCACTGGTTAGATGGGGTCCTCCATTTAAATGTATCTACCTGCAAACAGTGTTCTAAGAAACATTTACATTAATGACTAGGGTTGTGAAAACACAAATGAAACAGTCATTTCCTAAGTTCTGAAGAGGAGGCCATTACTCCACCAAAAAACATAGGTATATAAGTTGATCACTCGACCTCATCTCTGAGCATGTTTTCATTTTGTCCGGCTCTTGAGGTGTCTCCTCCAGCGGTATCAGGGTCTATGCCGATGTGACACTTCCCTCCTTCTTTTTGCTCAGCCCGTCTTTACCCTCTTTCCTTTCCAACCAAAGAACATGAATGGGCCACGTGCACCTGCTCCTTCTTCAGAATCAGTCCAGGGAGGAAGAAGCCCACATATTGCTCACCTCCTCAACGTCGTTTTTCATCCATCCATCTACCTGTGCACCTACAGTAGGTTGAATAGTGTCTCTCCAAAAATCCGTGCCCATTTGGAACTTCAGAATGTGACCGCATTTGGAAATGAGGTCTTTGCAGACGTCATTAGTTGAGGATTGAGATGAGATCATATCGGATACCAGTGGATGCTAAATCCAATGACTTGTGTTCCCATAAGGGGAGGGGACACAGAGTGGGACCCAGGTCACGGGAAGAGACAGGCAGAGACTGGAGGGATGCGCCACATGCGGAGTGATGCCTGGAGTCACCAGAAGTTAGAAGAACCAAGGAAGGATTCTTCCTGGCGCTCTCAGGGTGGGCACGGCCCTGCTGACACCTTGATTTCAAACTTCTAGTATCCAAAACTATGAGGACACACTTTTGTTTTAAGCCACATGTCACTTATCTATCTACCTATATGGATTGCTCCTCCTTCTTGTACTTGTTATACCCACACCAGATAAACTGTTTCTTGCAGTTTTTGTCCAGGGCTGGGCTTGAACCCGCCACCTCTGGCATATGGGGCCGGCGCCCTACCCCTTTGAGCCACAGGCGCCACCCAGATAAACTGTTTCTTAAAGCTGTAGTTCTTGGCCCTGCCAGTTCAAAACAAGTCCGGGTTTATCTCTCAGATATTCTCAGTTAATTGGTCTGGAGTGGTTTAGACATCAGATTTCTTGAAATCCCCCAGGGGATTCTAATGTGTAGCCAAAACTGAAAACTCCTGTCTTCAAGCAAGGACATCTTCCTATTCTCCTGGGACAAAATCTCCAATGGCCACCATCCGCCTACCAAACAAAAAACGATACCAATGAACACTTCCAATCTTCTCTACAATTTCTAAAGTGTTTTGAAATGCATTTGACCCTCAAGATCTTACCAGATGAGGTCAGGACTGTTCCTGGGGTAGTTCTGTGAAACCGCATTCTACCAGGTCCAAAGCCCTGGGGAGAAGGTGAATTCCCTTCTGTATATTTCAGTTAAGTCTCTCCACAGCCCTTCTGGCCCTCTCATCCCCTCCTCCCCTAGTTTGGAACGATTTCTGCAGTTTCAACACTATGAGAAACTTACATAATGGTAATTACTAGCTACCAATGGAGAGCGGCTGTGGTGTGCTTGTTATTATGAGTCTATAACAATAGGGAAATCTGAGACAATTGAAAACCAACAGGGCGGGATGAGTAACCGCTCATTCTGTGGAGGCACCCAAATGAAATAATGGGACTTGCTGATGTCCTGGCCCGTCTGCAGGGCAGCGTGGTCTGTTCCTAACCCTCCTGCAGGCTTCTGCACCGACTCCTCGGTCTGAGCACCCCAGGTTGCTTCTCCTTACCAAGCCTTTCAGTTACCAGATATTTCCGCGTCTATCAGTTTCCTACCACTGCTGAAACAAATCACCCCGAATTTAGCAGCTTTAAAACAACACAAATTGACCTTCTGAAAGCTCAGGAGGTCAGAAGTCTAAGTCTGCAGCACTGGCTCTTTCTGGAGGCTCTCAGGGAGATTCGATTCCTTGCCTTCTAGAGCAGGGGTGTCCAACATGCAGCTGATGGTGCCATAAGCTGATTTGGTGGAGACTTTTTTTCTTTGAGACAGAGTCTCACTACATCGCCCTCAGTAGAGTGCTATAGTGTCACAGCTCACAGCAACCTCAAACTCTTGGGTTTAAGCGAGTCTCTTGCCTCAATCTCCCAAGTAGCTGGGACTACAGGTGCTGGCCGCAATGCCGACTATATATATATATTTTTTGGTAATTGTCATTGTTGTTTTTAGCAGGCCCAGGCTGGGTTCCCACCCGCCAGCCCTGGAGTATGTGGCTGGCACCTGTACCACTGAGCTATGGGCACCAAGCCTGGTGAGGACTTTTTTTGTTTATCTGTGATGTTGGATACCACCAAAGTATGCATGGACCTCTTTTTTTTTTGCTAATCAACTTTGCTTAGTACTTGCGTATTTAACGTGTGGTCCAAGGCAATTCTTATTTTTCCAATGTACGGCAAAGGGAAGAAAAAAACGGTTGGACACCCTTGTTCTAGAGCTGCCTTTACTCCCTGGCTCATGGCCCCTTCCTCCATCATGCAAAGCTTTTGCCTCTCCCTGGCTCTGAGCCTCTCAACTCCCTCTTTTAAAGGGCCTTTGTGATTACATTGGGTCCTCTGAATAATCCAAGATAATCCCCCCCATCCCAAGATCCTTAATTTAATCACACCTGCAAAATCACGTTTGCTATGTGAGCTAACAGGCCCACATACTGCGGGGATCAGGATATAAACATCTCAATCCCTTATTCAGCCACCACACCAAGCAGATGGCCAGTTTAACATTGTTTTGAAATTCCCTGATGAAGTTTGGATGTTCCTTGCAGACTAAGCCCTACCCATCCCCTCCTAAATTTTAGGGAGGAGACACTATTCAACCTATCCAGGTAGGTAGGTAGACAGAAGGATGAAAAATGAAGTTGAAGAGGTGAGGGATCTATGGAGTCCTTCCTCGCTGGACTGATTCTGAGTGCCAAATGTGCACGGCTGGACAGCGGTGGAGGAGTCCCATTCTTGTTCTTTAGTTGGAAAGGAATAAAAGGAACAAGTATAAAGGGTAAAAACTGGGAAAGAAAGAGAAGATATGCTCACCCCAGGGGTGGAGAACCTATGTTAAGGCCACATGTAGCCTTCTATACCCTTCAATACGGTCTTTTGATTGAATCCAAATTTTATAAAACAAATGCTTTTATTTTCATCTATTTTTATTTTAATTTTTGAAAGAAGTGTATTTAAAATACCAAAGAATAAAATAAATTTCAATGAAATAATCTTCCCTGACTAGCACAATTAGAACATCTGCAAGCCATATGGGCTAAATGGATGGCTCTACGCTCATGATATAGTTCTAGCTTCCCCCACCTGACTGGCACCACTCCACACAATGCTGGCTGGTGAGAGTTTACAGGGGTCAAGCACACCAGTCTGTCACCAGCTTTTGACAACATTGCACCGTGTTTCTGTCTGAAGTGGAATTTATGAATAGAGGCACAGCAGCCCATCATGTAAAAGACAACCAATAGAATGCTGAAGGAAAAAAACAGATTTTTAAATGAGGATTGGGAATTGCAATATTACGTCGTTTCTGCTAAAGATGATTTACTCACTTTGTGATACTGAAACATCAACATTAAAGAAATCGGCATTAGAACTCCTGCCAGGAACACAGATACTTTAAATCAGGGGGAGAGGTGTGAAAGGTTGTCTTGCAGAAATTCAAAAGATAAAAAGCAGAAGCAAAGATAATTCGTTCAAGCAGCAATAAGACCTGTAAATATTGACACTGAAACAATTTACAAAGTTCCTTACACTCAGGAAAAAGGGGAAACTATTGAGTGATGTAGAAATTGTAGAAGAATGCATTACTAAAGTTGTAGGATGCTTAGACTCCAATAACATTTCAAAGTACAAACAACTGCCTCTTTCAAGGGGAATCATAACTGATATGTAATAGATACGTAATAGAACAACTTTATGAGACATTTCAAAAGGAAAGTATGTATTATTCGATCACTTGGGATGAATAAACAGAAGATTACGACTGGATTGGCACAGGTTTTATACATCATTTGGGTCATCTGGGTTGTAACAGAAGATTTTCTTTGCTAACCAAGAGTTACTTGCTTTGGATACTCTTGCAAACAGAATACAGGGAATAGCTATCTATTCAAAATAAATGTTGTGAAGTTGGACTAAATTCGGTAAACTTAGTGAGAATGTGCACAGAGAGTGTACCTTCCATGACAGGAAAACATGAAGAGTTTATTGCACAGATTTTTAAAAAGTATTAACAGATCCAGATACTTTCATCTTTTCATTGTATCTTGCATCAGCAAAATCTTCTGTGCTACTTTTACTATAATATGACACGTTGTAACGAACTGTAAGTGTTGCTAACTATATTCCTGCAAATGCAACATGGCATTGTCAGTTTCATAACATGCTAAAGTTGAATGATGAGGTATCTAGTGTGGACTTGGCCTATCATTCTAAAGTGCACTGGCTATTGCAGGGACAAGTATTAGCCAAAACTTTATCTCTGTTAGAACAGACACTTAAATTTTATGAAGAATAGAATCAGCAATGTGAATTATTAAAAGAATACGTCTTTAGGAATCTGTGTGATATCATGTTAAAACAATTTGAGTATTTCTTTGCAAGGTACAACTAACTCTAATAATATATGTCAAAAAAAAAAATCCAAGCGTTTCAAAAAAAGCTATTGGTTTTCAAAATACTTCTTCTTTAAAAGGAAATTTCAGATGATCTTTCTCCCCAAGAATGATCAGCAAAGGTCATAGATAAGCAAGATGGTGCATGTGAATCATTTAAAGAATATGCGACTGTTATAGGCCTACTAATTGGAGAAGACAATGAAAGGGTCACTGACTTTGGGAATCACAATATCACACTAAAATTAGCATTTCAGCCTTACCTAGTTGATATCACCCAGGCACCTAACGAACGACAGATGGAATTGACTAAGTTCTTAGTACATGACATTTTAAACATATTATTTGATGCTGAGAAAGATCCTATTGAAATATGGAAAAATGCAGATTACCCATAGCTTCAGCAACACGCACAAAAAAATTATTTCTTGCTTTCCACCACTATTGCTGGGAATCTGTATTCTCTTACCTAACTCAACTAAAGATGACCTAACGGTCACAAATGACAAGTACCCATCTAAAGAATTAACCGAAGTGGTGGACCTCCATGCTGCAAGCAAGTATTCAAATGCTTTCCAACAAAAATCCCAGCAAAACATTAAAAGGTTAATTAAGGCCAGGCCTGGTGGCTCACGCCTATAATCCTCACACTCTGGGAGGCCCAGGTGGGTGGATTGCTTAAGCTCATGATTTCAAGATCACCCTGAACAAGAGCGAGACCCTGTCTCTAAAAAATAGCCAGCCTTTATATCTAAGAAATGGCGGGCGCCTGTAATCCCAGCTACTTGGGAAGCTGAGGCAAGAGGACTGCCTGAGCCCCAGGAGTTTGAGGTTGCTGTGAGCCATGACGCCATGGCACTACTCAGGATATTAACAAAGTAAGACTCTGTCTCAATAAATAAAAATTTTAGGTGCGGCCCTACCACCCCCTGGAGTGGCCGCCACTGCTCTCCGTGCTCCAGTCTAGAGGCTGCTCCTCGCCCCTCAGCTGACGCCATGAAGATCAAGGAGGCCAAGAAACCTTCTATCTTCTGCAGTTTGATCCTGTGATGAGATTAGGCGTCTTCAGGGTGGTATGGTGATGGACTGGTCCTTTGAAAAGCTTTCCCGTGTTTTGGCCTGGACATTGGGGGAACTATAGTAAAGCTCTCACGTTTTGAGCTTATTGATATCACAGCAGAGGAAGAAGAAGAAGAAGTTGAGAGCTTAAAAAGTATTCTGAAATATTGGACTTCTAATGTAGCATATGGATCCACTGGCATTCGGGATGTACACCTTGAACTGAAGGATTTAACACTTTTTGGCCGAAGAGGGAACTTGCACTTTGTCAGATTTCCAACCCAGGACCTGCCTACTTTTATCCAAATGGGAAGAGATAAAAACTTCTCAACGTTACAAACGGTGCTATGTGCTGCAGGAGGTGGTGCTTACAAGTTCGAATTCGCACAGTAGATTGGAAACCTCCACCTGCACAAACTGGATGAACTTGACTGCCTTGTAAAGGGCTCACTGTACATAGATTCTGTCAGTTTCACTGGACAAGCAGAGTGCTATTATTTTGCTAATGCCTCAGAACCTGAGCGATGCCAAAAGATGCCTTTTCACCTAGACGATCCTTATCACTGCTGGTCGTGAATATTGGCTCAGGAGTCAGTATTCTAGCAGTCCATTCCAAAGACAACTATAAAGGAGTGACTGGGACAAGCCTTGGAGGGGGTACCTTTCTGGGTTTGTGCAGTTTATTGACTGGCTTTGAAAGTTCTGAAGAGGCTCTTGAAATGAAATCCAAGGGTGATAGCACCCAAGCTGACAAGCTGGTCTGTGATATTTATGGAGGAGATTATGAAAGATTTGGTCTGCCAGGGTGGGCTGTAGCGTCTAGTTTGGGGAATATGATTTATAAAGAGAGACAAGAATCTGTTAGTAAAGAAGATCTGGCAAGAGCTACTTTAGTTACTATCACCAATAACATTGGTTCTGAGGCACGAATGTGTGCTGTTATGAGAAAATAAACTGAGTTGTCTTTGTTGGACATTTTTTACGTGTCAGTACTCTTTCAGTGAAACTTCTGGCATATGCACTGGATTATTGGTCAAAAGGTCAACTGAAAGCATTGTTTCTAGAACATGAGGGATACTTTGGAGCACTTGGTGCACTGCTTGGGCTGCCAAATTTCAGCTAAACCGTCAGGTCTCTCTCTGTTAATAAATGTCATCCAGGAGGAGCTGAAACCAGAGGCATTATTGTCTCTTTGTTTGTAACTGGGAACCCAAGGATAAAAGACTATCATAAGCTGCTGCATATTGCCATATTAAGAGAGAACTCGGTAACATGAAGTATTTCTATTTGAAATGTTTTCCCTAACATATACGGCCAGTGTAGAATTCTTAAATGTAATACAGCCTCTCACTACAGAAAAAAAAAAAAATCTGAGGTAAGGGTTCAACTTTTTCTTTTGCATGTGAATGTCCAGTTTTCCCAGCACCTTTTGTTGAAAAAAGATTGTCCTTTTTCTTTCTTTCTTTTCTTTCTTTAGAGACAGAGTCTCACTTTGTTGCCCTTGGTAGAGTGCCTTGATGTCACAGCTCACAGCAACCTCCAGCTCTTGGTCTTAGGCATTCTCTTGCCTCAGCCTCTTGAGTAGCTGGGACTATAGGCACCCACCACAACACCCAGATATTTTTTGTTGCAGTTTGGCCGGGGCCAAGTTTGAACCCACCACCCTCGGTAGATGGGACCAGCGCCCTACTCACTGAGCCACAGGCACCTCCCAAGATTGTCCTTTTTCTTTTGAATGACCTTGGCACTATTGTTGAAAATCATTTGACTCTATGTGTAAGGGTTTATTCCTAGGCTGTCAAATCTATTCCAGTTGTGTATATGTCTGTCTTTATGTCAGTACTGTTCTGTTTTGATTACTGTTGGTTTGTAGTATGTATTAAAAGCAGAAGTTTGAGATGTTCAACATCTTTATTCTTGTACAAGATTATTGTGTCTATCTGGACACTCCCAAGATTGTGTATAAATTTTGGGATACCTTTTTTTTTTTTACTTTTGCAAAACATTTAGGATTTTGGTAGGGATTACAATGAATCTATAGATTGCTTTGGGTAGTATTGATATCTCAGTGATGTTAAGCTTTCCAATCCATGGACATGGGATGTCTTTTCCTTTATTTGTGTGTTGTTTCATCCATGTTTTGTAATTTTCAATATATAAATTTTTCATTTCATTGTAAAGTTTATTCCTCAATATTATATTATTTTTCATGCTAAAAAATTTTTTTAAAAGTCAATAAACTTTAAAATTTTTTTAAATTATTAACTACATAGTAGATTTTTACAAAATAATGTACACTCTTAAGTATAGCTAATTGAAGTTTCTTGAATACAGCCTTGTTTGATTACAGCTAAAGTAATTCAGCTTTCTAACATGAAAACTTTCCCCACCCTGGTCTACCTGCTTGGAATTCCACCTGAGAACATTATGTCCTTGAGAAATACCGTCCATGACTGAATATACAAACTGATTCCTTTTACTGTGTTCCAGATTTGTCAAAAAGCATAAAGATAAATAACCTAATACCCTTCGAATATCGATAAACAGGTAAAAACAAAAACTCGTGGTGTTAAAAATCCTTTCAATGTTATGATGTATCTAATGGTAACAGCTTATGCTATTGCCCTATCTGGGAGTCTGGCAAACTGGTAGCCACAGAGGAGGGCTGGCCCGATAAGGGGCATGTTGCATATTTTAGGTGACAAGTGGCTGAGCCCTGGAAAGTTTGCCTGATGCAAATACCCACCTGTGTACCTTCTAGAAAAGTGGCTCAGCCAGAAGCAGCACATGTACACCTGAACACCTCATGCTCCTGACATCAGACTAGAACGCACCCCTCCGCTCTCCTGGAATCCACCATAGGAAAAGCCACTGAGTACAGCAGCAGTTGTACTGGGGGCCTCACAGTCTCAGCTTCCTCCCGCAGGGGATCTCAAAGGCTTCCTTACAAGGTGCCTTTTTTTTTTTTTTTTTTTTTTTTTTTTCAGTTTTTGGCAGGGGCCAGTTTTGAACCCGCCACCTCCGGTATATAGGGCTGGTGCCCTACTCCTTTGAACCACAGGCTCCGCCCCAGAAGGTGCCTTTTCAGAGTCAAAACTCATGTGGTCAAATGTTCTAGAGCATTTTGTTCTGTATATGTACAGATTATCTTAAATGTCTACAAATTAAAAAAAGAAAGTTTCTTTGAAAGGGCCCATCTTATCAGCTTCTAGGAAACCAATTCACTAAGATATTTAATGACCAATTAACTTTGTGATTTGTTTGACATTTTTAATGTCAGCTCAGTGTCTCCTAAATTACTGGCTTTCTAACCTTTCTGGATAGATTCATATTTATCTATGATGCTTATAGATTCTTGTTCTTTCTAGAGGTATTATGGAAATATAAAGATATAGAATCAAGAATCTTCCTATTGCAACCTGCGAGGATTATTACACAGTGGTGTGGGTAACAGGAATTGAGGGATTTGCAGGACCTTTTTCTACCCACACAACAGTTTCTCCAAGCTCACAGTTAGAAAGCCCTTTCTCATCTTTTTCATCCCCACTGCATCTGACTGAAGAAGGGCAGGTGTCTTCTCCCATTTCTGTAGGCTCAGATTCTGTGGGTGTGGACCAGTACCCTCCGTAGTGACAAAGCTACATGCTTCTCTGCTCAGGGAACAGCTCTGGCACAACTCCAGAGGCCATCTGCTCTGTGGGGAGGGAAGTGGGCGTATGGGTGAGCAGGAAAAACGAGGTCAGCTTTCAGAGCAGTCAACCATCTCTGGCGAGTCGGCTAGACTGTGAGCCGCACGGTATTTACTGCAGGGAGATGTCCACAGCAGGAGACGCTCAGTCTGGCCAGGCCCACACCCCCCAGCCCCGGGCATCAGGATGACACAGTCACAGCAGAGGGGATACGGATTCATAGCCAGGCACCAAATCTCTTTATCCCAGAGAGATTTCCTCTGGTCGCTTTCATTATTACTCAGGGGAAATGCACAAATGGGTCTTTGCTAACTAGAGTTGGAAAGAAGCAATGTAATGTACCCAGGACAATCTCAAACTGGTGGCAGGCATGAATCATCTTCATGATTCAGCCAACCAACCTGCCCTTCCTCCAGGGGCTGGATTACCCTCTCATCTCAAAGCATCTCGCTGCCTTTGCACTCACCTGCTCCTCCGGCTGTGACGACCTCAGGACAGGAACCTGGGTTTCCAGCCCCAGGCAGCAGCCCCACCTGCCACCTACCATGGTGCTTAGAACCTGGTTAGAGCTTAATAAATACTTATTCTTGTACATAAAATTCCTTTCTTTTTTTTTGAGACAGAGCCTCAAGCTGTCGCCCTGGGTAGAGTGCTGTGGCATCACAGCTCACAGCAACCTCCAACTCCTGGGCTTAAGCGATTCTTTTGCCTCTGCCTCCCAAGTAGCTGGGACTACAGGCACCTGCCACAAAGCCTGGCTATTTTTTGGTTGTAGTTGTCATTGTTGTTTGACAGGCCCAGGCTGGATTTGAATCCACCAGCTCTGGTGTATGTGGCTGGCGCCTAAGCCGCTTGAGCCACAGGCACCCAGCCATACATGAAATTCTTTTATCCGAGGTAGGGAGGAAGTAAAAAAAACAATTATTTACAAATAAATGTGCGATAATCCCTAATCTTCATTTCAGCCTTCCCTCCTCTCAGGCACTGGGGCAGGTTGGCCTTCTCAGCTTCCCCTGAGGGAAGAGCCTGGATTCTTGCCACTAGAATATGAATGGAAGCCACACGCGTCCCTGTGAGGCCAGGCTGGGGGGGGGCAAAATCCCCCTACGGGACCCTCCAAGCTCTCCTCCCTCATCTCCTGGGTGGTTACAGGTCAGGTGGAAGGCTAGGGAGGCCCTGGGAAGCCGGTGGCACATCTGATGGATGAAGCCCAAGTTTCTCTGTCACAGCAGAAGGCCACCCACCAAACCCCAACTTTGACAGGGAAAGAGATGAGAAAGTACCTGAGATCGTCAGTGTTATTTGTTGCATCAATTACCATCCCTAAACAATTCACCCCTGACCACGGCCACCTCTCCACTCCAGGGGCAGGCAGTGTCTTCCGCTGCTTCCCACACAACTGAGGCAGGGGACGCAGAGAGCACGTGGCTCGCTTGCCAGAAAACTCACCCAGGAAAAATTCAGACACATTTTTTAGACTCTCTGGCAGATTTAAGACCTGCTCCCTATTTCTATAGGAAAAGTTGGGGGGTGTGTGCTAATTAAAATAACTGAAAAGGAAAAAAAGACACCATAGGTAACCCAATCCCAGTGGTATTAAAGGTGAATTGTAAATAGAAAAGGGTTAAGGTCTGTCAAGCCAGAAGAGTTAACAGGAGAGTCTACACCTCTTTTAGGAGGTGTAGACAATGGAAGCAGAGTACTAACCTGGATCAGTGGCCCCTCGTATACTTTATCTTCCCAATGTCCAGCACTACGCACCATGATTTTAGGAACCCATAATATTTTTTGTTCAAAAATCTCTCACCCATCTCCCTTAATTTCTAAAATCTCTGTTAACAGGCATAACAACAACCCCCTAGTATCTGGCAGATACTCAGCTGTATGTCTGCATACCCTACTTAACTCTCACTGCTAACGTACATTTATAAGAGAGCCTGAGATAGGGCAAGCCCCTTGTGCAAGGTCACACTGCTAGGAAGTGGACAAGTCAGGGCTTGGACTCTAGTCCAATTATCTCCAGGGTCTATGCTCTTAATCACTGAGCCATATGGTCAACCTGCTGGCTTGGAAGCCCTTGGCACTGCCAGCAAGGCCTCCAGGAAGCAGAGAGGGGCCAGGTACAGAGGGTTCAGAGGATGAAGCAGGCACACTCTCAAAGCAGAGGCCCGGATGAAACACTTCGATTAGAACCCTGTGGGAACCATATGGAAACATTAGGCTGTGAGTTGAGGAGGTTCCAGGAGACGGTGAAGAAAGGAAGTGCTACCCGCCTCTCTGCTTTTGGGTCTAGCCAACCCTGCTCTTCCAAACTCACCGAGGCTACTCACCTGGTATGGGTACAAGGTGACCCCGTTGGTTCTTGACAGGGACCAGGTGCCATCCAAGTATTGGTGAGCCTGGATGGCCACTGAATTGAGAATGTTCCCATTGCTGGGACTGGTGGCCATCTGGAGGCTGACCTTGGCCTGGTGGGTGGGGGACCCACTCTTCTTTTCTGCCCCATTACTGACCCCAAGGCTGTTGGGTTTGCTGCCGTGCTTGTTGACGAAGCCTGTATAGTTGGAGGTGGCGTAGGCTGCAGGCACAAAAGCCCAATCCCTGGGCTGCTGGAACCCAGCCACGTGCTGGGAGCCCACCAGGGCGGGGATGCTGGAGAGTGGTGGGGGTGAGCCGGGGGAGGCATCATAGTGCTCACTGCCAGCCGCCTGCTCCAAGGTCAGCACCATCTGGATGGCCTCCTGCTTCAGCTGGTTCAGGTGCGTGGCACAGATGTCACAGCGGTTGTCACGGTCATTCCATGCCTTCCGGATGGTGTTGGGGACCTGGAGTTTGTCATGAATCACAGCCGAGAAAGCCGGGTCCTGGAGAACACAGAGGCAGGAAAAAAGAGAGAGAGACAGAGCCTGTAACTCAAGGCTGGTAAGCACCATTTGTATATCTGGTTTATGAATTAAGCTCTAGGCAAATCCAAGGAATTTGACTGATTGACTGGCATCCAATAGAAATGAGAAGCCAGCCTGGCAGAAGAGCATCTAGGGTTGACAAACATGTTTTGACAAATGCCTAAGAATTTTATAGTTCAAACTTTTATTAAAGAAGTACAAAAAAACCCCAAACAGATTCCTAAGTCTCCTCCTCATCAAGCCAGTCAAATAAGAATCTTCTTGTTCTTTAGCCAGGCGTTGTGGTGGGCGCTTGTAGTCCCAGCTGCTCGGGAGGCTGAGGCAAGAGAATCGCATAAGCCCAAGAGTTAGAGGTTGCTGTGAGCCATGTGACGCCATGGCACTCTACCCGAGGGCGGTACAGGGAGACTCTGTCTCTACAAAAAAAAAAAAAAGAATCTTCTTGTTCTTGGACCAGCCCACAGCGTTCGATCAGAGACACAAATGTTTGTGCAGGCACAATGGGGTCTGGACCCACACCTTGTGGCCCTCTGGCCCCATGTTACCCACAGAAAGTCAGTCACAGATGGAGGTGCTACTTGTGGCCTGGGAGAGAGATTCTGCTCTAAGGAAATCTTGGCCTCATTAGCACTGGGTGGTTAAGTGCCACCGGGAGAAAACCAAGCAAACAGATTCTGGATCAGACACCCAACCTGATCCAGCAGCCCAGCAAACTTCTGCAGGTGAACTCATGTGTACCACGTGGCCCACAGCAGGCTGGCCATGCCTGTATCTATGGATCTGAGACACATTAAAATAAAAATCTGTCCCTGACAGTCCAAGATACTTTCCCACACAAACTTCATCTAAAACTACTACAGTAGAAACTCTATAGCTGCCCACCTCCCTACCCTGACTGCCCCCTTAAGTTGACCTAATTTTCATAGACCAGACATGCACCACATGTACATATCAGTACAGTAGGCCTAGGTCCTTACGCTGACCACCTCCATAAGCTGATGGCTTTGTTACAGGCCCTTGGGTGGTCAAGTTCCAGAGGTTTTACTGTATTTTAAAAATCTTTAGAGGCCCATATCTTTTAAAAAGACCAGAACATTTATTGAAGATGATGCCCTTCATTTACTTGGCTTCCCACTTTTATAAGAAAGCAGGATTACCCAGAGAAAAAAGCACCAGGAGAGCCAACTGGGTATCAAAATATTTTGCAGTTCTGCTCCTTGTGTCCTTGGAGTTTTGCGTGACCTCAGACAACTTAATTTCACTGAACTTCTCATCGGTCCTTCTTGTAAGATCCTTCTAGCTTCATGACTGTGGGGAAACTGGGACAGGAGGGTACAGTGTGTGTGTACATGGACAGAGCCACTATGTCTTTTGGGAGGCCTGGTTGAATTTTTGAGGGTCGGCAGTTGCTGCCCATAATGAATGAGGCTCACCTCAAGGCTTATTTACCGCTAGGACTTTAGGGGGAAACCTGCCCATCTGAGATTTGCTGTTGCAGAAGTCCCATCAGAGCTGAATGGGGTCTGAGGAGCTGTGGGCCAGGGCAGTGGCACTGGGCAGCCAGGAAGATGGTCACAGTGAGGGCCGCTCTTAATTATGATCCATCTTGATTACAGGCTCTCGTATTTTGTTTTCTCAGTTTAACTACCCTGAACAGCGGCTCAGGATGCACTGATTAATTGATTAATAAATCAAGAGGCCTCTTTACATAGCAACGGTAAGGAGTAGCCCAGGAGGGAGAAACTCAAGACAGTCAGATAAAACGATGGGAAACAATAGGAGGTCAAGGTTGATCAGGTCCCGGCTGTGAAGTGATGTGAACCACATGGGGCCCGCTTCCACCAAAGCTGCCATATCCAGAGAGTCTCTGATCACAACATGGAGCACTGGGACCCAAAAGGGCCCTTCAGGGACCATTCTAGAACAGATTACCACCTCAGCTTACAGACAAAGAAACAGCACAAAAGGGGATACAAGTTTGGGGCACATTGAGACTTCTCTGCTCTCTGCCAATCCGTGATTTTTCACTGCAAAATCCCAAGAGTCACATCCAACAACAGACCTGTAGTTTTTGCACAGACATATATGGCTGTCAACCCTGCTCACCTAGGAAATTTTAATTTATTCGAAGGGAATTTGCGGGGGGAATATGTACCAAGATAAGAGTCCTTTGCTTTTTCACATAACATTGAAAAGGAACATTTTCCTCTTATCAATAAACATCATTCAAAAATGTGTTTTTTAATGACCACATGGTACTTATCCGTTAGTTGTTCCATAATTCATTCCCACATAATTGGAGAAAATGTGGGAAATCAGGAGACTGGCATTAAATACAATCTGCAACCAATGGCTTATACTTTCAAGTTACCAAACTATTTGGCGTCAAGAGGCCTCAAATTAACAGCTTATTTAGAATATTTTTTGTTACCCAAATCATATGCAAGAAATACCAGTGAAAGGGGGCAGTTATAAGAGCAAGTGCATCTGTACATCACAGTTATTTTCAACCCTAGCCCGGAGACTCTGGATTTGACTTTGACATAGAGACACGTCCCCTCTGCAGTCCTTGGTTCTGAGACTCCTTTTCTCTTTTCTTCCTGTTTTTCCTACTCTCCCTTGAGGCAGTATCTTTTTCATTGAGCTATTACCATTTCTTGTTTGGCTCCCAACATTTAACAAACAGGTATGCTGGCTTCCAAAACGCCGGGCATTGCACCGGGCTGGGCACCTGAGCATACAGGGGAACAATTATCTTTCTCTGTTAGGCACAGACCAGGGGCCTTGGTTTCTGGACCTCCAAATGGCATATCCTACCCCTAGTTCAGTCTGTAGTGACTCGCAGGATCCACCTGTACGTACTCAGACGTGAGAAGTTCAGTCTGCGGTTCCTAAGATGTCAGGCAGAGCTCCAGCTCCCCATCACTCTCTTTCACTCACACCTGCACCAGCCAAAGCCACCCCCTCAAGAGCCAAGAAAACCATCCCTGAGTGCACAGCTGAACCCACTCCCAATATGACGGTCACGGACGGCACAGCAGGAGCCAACACCATTATTGCCTCATCCCGAGGAAAGCTGAGGGTGAGTCTTTAACCAGTGTGCAGTTGTCAGATCGCTCCTTACCTTGAGCAACCCTTGATCTGAAGCCCCGTGTTAGTTCTTATCATCACAAGGCCTCAGTACACGGAGAGATACATCTCACGGAAATGAAAAGCCCTTTCAAGGGCCCCTGGGCAGCATCACCCAGGTAAATACCCACAACCTGGTAATTCAAAATTAATTTTCTTTGCCCTTAAACCTCCTCTCATTCCAATAGCCACTAGATGAGTAAATAGTTTCATTATTCACTTGGGGGCCCCAGGCTAGAAATCTAGAACCGTCCTGTGTCCTCCTTTTCACGCACCTCTAATCACAGCACTTTCTTTCTTTCTTTCTTTTTTTTTTGTAGAGACAGAGTCTTATTTTATTGCCCTCGGTAGAGTGCCGTGGCGTCACAGCTCACAGCAACCTCCAACTCTTGGGTTTACGTGATTCTCTTGCCTCAGCCACCTGAATAGCTGGGACTACAGGCGCCCGCCACAACGCCCAGCTATTTTTTGTTGCAGTTCGGCGGGGGCCAGGTTTGAACCCACCACCCTCGCTATATGGGGCTGGCGCCTTACCCACTGAGCCACAGGTGCGGCCCAAATCACAGCACTTTCTAAGAGCCCCTGAAGGTCCCTCCTCCCACTGCCATGTTCAGACTTCCAGTGTCCCTCTCATCACCACAATCTCGCAGACCTCGCTGCCACCAAAATGATCGTATGAAAATGCAAATCGGATCATGCCATTACTTGCTTTCCTATTCCTCCGTTCTAAGGGTTAGCTGACCGTCTTTACTTCTTATCTGTAAAACCACTTGTCCTGTGGACTGGGGAAAATATTGTTTCTTTCCATTTTTGATTCCACAGCATAACACCTACTCCACAGTAAGGCCTCCACAAACATTTGGGAAATGAATGAAGGAATTCAACCGAAGCGAGAACAGCCAAGTAATAAAGCTGGTTTAGGTCCATCATTCATTTATTTTGCCTCAACGAGTTAGGCACCTATTATATAATCATCACAAAAGAAACTCTTTCAAATCAAAGATAGTTTCCCAACCATATTTGTTCTGCCTTGTTAAAGAACCTCATGTGAGTCCACCATAGTCTGGATATTCTCCTTTTACAGATGATTCCTTAAACTGTAAGAACAGATTCTCTGGCCTCAGTACAAAATCTATTAATCTTGTTCGTAAATTCCCAAGAAAGTTACGTTTACATGAAAAGGGCTTTATTTAAAAAAACTTTTTAACCATCAGACCAGCTTCTCAACAAGACAAGACACACCTGCCTACAAGTCAACTCCAGACCAGTAACTGCACACGTGCTCCAGCAAGGTGAGACTCCAGCGAGCAGGCAGCAGGCTTATTTTCTAAGAGCTGGCAGCCAGCTTTCAACGCATGAGTTGGGACAGGCAATGAGGGTGGGAGAGTCTGCAAATTCAATCAAGACCACAAGAACTACCGCCCAGGCAAACAAAGCCATTGACTAAAGCCCCTCATTTGCCTGCTGTCCCATTTTGTCCTCCAATGGCTATGTTGCTGAGCAATAAATGCTAATGCCACTTTTGAGGACTGGCTCATTTTCCACCTTATTGTAGCCAAAAGAGCCTTCGAGCATGTTCCTCCAAAGCCTCTGGGTCTGTGAGGAAGGCGCAGCTGGAGTGAGCATGTAGCATGTGTTATACAAACCCTTGTTGATGTTTGCTTCTGGTTTATTATTCTAGGGGCCTCCAGTGACAAGCTCAATGAGATTTAAGCTGCTCTTCAAAGGCAGTTTCTTTCCACTTTGTTCCTAAACTTTCTTCCTCCAAAAATGCTGCCCCCAGGAATGGAGGAAAATGCCCTGAGAACCAAAATGTTTTGTTCCCCGCAGGAGCAGCTTCTCGGAGGATCCATGGAATTTGCCTTCACACTCCGTACAATCCTTCCATGGGGAGGGTGTGATTCCCACTCCCACTCTCCCATCCCTGCTGGCCCCTGTCCCATTCCCGTGTCCTTTCTTTTTTTTTTTTGTAGAGACAGAGTCTCACTTTATGGCCCTCAGTAGAGTGCCGTGGCCTCACACAGCTCACAGCAACCTCCAACTCCTGGGCTTAAGCGATTCTCTTGCCTCAGCCTCCCGAGTAGCTGGGACTACAGGCGCCCGCCACAACACCCAGCTATTTTTTGGTTGCAGTTTGGCCGGGGCTGGGTTTGAACCCGCCACCCTCGGTATATGGGGCCGGTGCCCTACCGACTGAGCCACAGGCGTGGCCCTCCTGTGTCCTTTCTTTCGCAAGAAACTCAATGTTCCTTGTAGCAATTTTAGTCCCAAAGGTCCATATAACAAATTGCTTTTTTTGAATGGAAAATGCAAAATCGAAAGGTTTACAAAACAATAGATAGCAAATCTTCGGTGTTTCGAAACCTAAGAGTACCAACTGTCTCATTTGTAGTTCAATATTCCACTATCTGAACCCAAATGTCTCTCAAAGAAATAGTTCTTTTTCCCCCCTCAGTAATCTCAGAAGAAGAAAAATAATTTGCCCTAATCTTAGCCATTGTCAGAGAGGAGAGTTCAAACATATGAAACCGAAGGATCCTCCCAAAATGCCAGTAAGCGGATATTAGTTACTTCTGAAAATTAAGAGGGGCGAGAATGGTAAGGAAGAGAACATATGACCTTCAGTTAACCACCTCCTACATCCAGGTAAGTCAACTTCTTAAAAGAAATCATAATAAGAACAAGTCTCCAGAGCTGACACTCCTGAGCTTGGATTAAATGGCTCCCAGCCTCCTTCTTTATTGTAAGAGATAAAATAATCCAAGAGTGATTCATTTCCATGGAACTGAGAATATGATTCTTTTCTCTATAATAAGCTGAAAAAAAAATATTCCTGGCTCAGGGCCTGTGGCTCAAGCGGTGAAGGCGCCAGCCACATAGACCAGAGTGGGCGGGTTCGAATCCAGCTCAGGCCCGCCAAACAACAATGACAGCTGCAACCAAATAAAAAATAGCCCGGCATTGTGGTGGGTGCCTGTAGTCACAGCTACTTGGGAGGCAGAGTCAGGAGAATCGCTTGAGCCCAGGAGCTGTAGTGATGCCACAGCACTCTACCCAGGGCAACAGCTTGAGGCTCTGTCTCAAAAAAAAAAAAAAAAAATTCCTTATTTGTCCCTTAACAGTAAGCAAGTAAAGTCCTAAAGGGGCTTTGCTAGATGTTCAGTTAGAACCACAGAGCCATCAACTGGTCAGTGTCTCCTGGGATCTGCCAACCTATACCCAGGAGAGGTAGAAAGAAAAAGATGATTTTGAGTTAGCAAAAAACTATCTTCAAAGCTGAAAATCCTGATCTCCAGTTTATCCCTTGGCCCTGGGGAAATAGGATCCCTTCACAAATAAATTAAGAGCTTAAGATGGGAGAGTAGATTCCTATTTAAAATGTTTCCCTTAACTTGAAAGTTCATGTTCAACATGACACAAAAATAAAGTACTGGCCTTTAAATATATGAGCACTCGTCAGGATTCTAATGCAACACACCGAAATAGCATCTTTATATTATTAAATTCTATCTAGACTAGATATATTTTTTATGAGTAGGCTTCAGTGTACTAAGAGGTGGCAAATGGAATTATTTTCAGTCTGTAAGTAGTTGTATTAGTATAAGGCTATTAAGGATTCTGTTAATTATCTAATTATGAAATTGCATAATACTTTCTTTTTCCTTTAATTGATTTTATATGCATGAAATACTACACGAATGTACTTGGCTGTGTTTTCTTGGACTTACTACAAAAAAATGAAATAACCAAAAATTAGTTATTTGTTATTACTATTATCTTTAAAAGATGAAATGTTATCACTATATTAGTTATTTGTTGTTACTTTTATCTTTAAAAGCTGAAATGTTAGCAGATAAACCCTGTTTTGACTATGTCTTGCAACAAATTTAAATACTTCCACAGTTCCCCTATGAGCTAATCCTGGTGGCCAAGAGTTTCAGACTTTACATAATTTTCTTCAAGCCATCTTGTCACCTCCAGTGAAGTGAGCGTGGGCTTCCCCCTGTCCCACAGGAGCCCCTACATTTCCCTGAACCTTTGCTTAGGTTCTGCCCTGATGATAATCCTCAGCCTCCTTCATAAACCAGCAGAAGACTGATAGGGGGTCACGGATATGTTTGCTGTTATAATTGTGGGGATGGTTCCATGAGTGTGTACATGTACACATGCATCAGAGTGTGCTCTTGAAATGTGTACCCCTTGCTGTATGTCAATTACATATCCATCAAGTTAAGAAAAAATCTTGTTCATTCATCCTAAGGCCCAGCTCGTCCGTGAAGTCGGGCTCCCAGGAGGGATGTCTCCCTTCCCTGGACTCCCAGAGCGCTTCTCCGGTCTGAGTCACTCACAGCGCTTAGCAGAGACTTCCTCATTAGAGTTGTACATGTTCTATCTCCACCATCGCAGTAAATTCCTAGGGGGCAGAAACCATGCCATAATTTTAATAGCAATGACAATTTCTATTCTTGCTCCCCTGGAGTCTACTCTCAAGACAGCAGCCAGGGTGATCCTTTTAGATTTTAAATCTGATCTTGCTATTTCTTGGCTTAGAATCCTCCCCTGGCCCCTCACCTAGTTCCCTCAGAGTAAAGTCAATGACCTTGCCCTGGGTTCTTACAGGATCCAGCCTCCTGGTCCTTCTCTGATCCCAGCTCCTACAAGTCACTCCCTGACCTACTCTGCACCAGCCACAAAAGCCTTCTTGCTAATTCTTGAACACCCAGGAATGTTCACTCCCAGTTGGGTGAGTCCTCCTGCGCAGAAATCTTTTGCTTGGAGATATCTGCTTGGCTGTCTCTCACCACCTCCACGGTGCTCAAACATCACCTTGTAAATGAGCCCTCCCAGGCCCCTAATCACACTGCAGGCCGCCCTAACCCCCTTCTCCCTGCTTTATTTCTGTCTGCCATGCTGTCACCTTCTCCCATGCTCTATGACCCTTCGTCGTCTGTCTCTCCTTGCAAAATATAAACTGGATGAGAGCACAGACTTTTGCCCATTTTGTTCACTGCTAAATCCTTAACGCCTGGGAACAATGCCTAAATTACAGCAGGCACTCAGAAAGGACGAGTTGCATGAATCAATGAATCAATTCTCAGTGAAAGGAGTTCCTCCGTCTATTAGCTTCGTCTTTCTTATGGATTTCTATCACTTTTTTCTTTATAAGAAAGTTGTTTTAGTAAAGTTGTCTTTTTTGTTTGTTTCTGCTAGATTTTAGTATCCTGAGAGGACTTGGAGAGCTCGTTTGTTCTAAAATTCCTCCAGGGTCTTATTTCTCAAGGGTGAGCTCGCTGTGAATGAACCTTTGCAGCAAACTCATTTGGGAAGCTTGTAACAAGGCATATTTCCAGGCCCTCTCTTAGACCCTTGATATTAGAATCTCTGGGGACCGGGGCTCTGGAATCTGCATATTATAAGCACCCCACGAGATTCTGTGGTGCTGTGCCATTGAAAAAGGGAGAGACCAAGATGAGAAAGCAAGAAGACCTGGTGAAGTGGCTCGTGCCTATAATCTCAGCACTTTGGGAGGCCAAGGCAGGAGGATCACTTGAGGACAGGAGTTTAAGAACAGCCTGGACAACATCGCAAGACCCTTTTTTCTACAAAAAATAAAATAAAAATTACCCAACTGTGGTAGCGCACACCTGTAGTCCCCACTACTTGGAAGCCTAAGGCAGAAGGATTACGTGAAGAAGCAGAAAGGGGCTGGGTGAATGGCTCAGGCCTGTAATCCTAGCACTTCGTGAGGCTGAGGTGGGAGGATCACTTGAGGTTGGGAGTTTAAGACCAGTCTGAGCAACACAGTAAGAATCCCATCTTTACAAAAAAAGAAACCTTAGTTGGACATGGTGGTGCACATCTGTAGTCTCGGCTACTCAGGAGGCTAAAGCAGGAAGATCCCGGAAGCCAGGGAGCTATAATGATACCACTGCACTGTAGCCTAGACAACAAATGAGACCCTGTCTCAAAGAAAAAGCAAAAAAAGAAGTAGAAAGTGACATCTGTCCTTCCCTTTCAATGTCTAACCCTAACCATGGCCTTCAGAGACGAGCTTTCCACTCCACCCAACAAATTGCAAACCTCTGAAAACCTCAGTGCTGAGGGCTGTTGCTTTTTATAGACAGTAATAATTCAAGACAATGATAAATGGTTCTTGATACATAGCCTTGAGACTAAAGGTTTGATGCAAATATTTCTTCACCAAATTCTCTCACTACTCCAATAGTTTTCAGCCACTGATGATTTTGACCCCCTAGTCCACATTTGGAAATATCTGGAGACATTTTGGCTATCACATCTGGGAGGGGGCTACAAGACATCTCATGAGTAGAGGTCAAGGGTGCTGCTGAATATCTGACAGTCTGCAGAACAAACACTCCCCGCCTTCACGAAGAATCATACACCCCCTTGTCAACTGTGCTGAGGTTGAACTCTGAGTCCTCTGTCTGATTCCTTCACACCGGCTCCTTAGAGAGGAATCTCTATGCAGGACAATGAGATGGTGTCTACTCCAAAAGCTAATTCTGACACTCCTCTACCTCAGTTTCCCTTAAGTAAAGAGATACTAAACTCTAAAAAGCACACTCTCTTAACATTTTGACTCTTCCACTGCAGCCGACAATGGACTGTGGTGGGTGTACGTGAGCACACCATGGGTGGGCATAGACCCCCTGACTGGTGCACTTTAGATCCCGGACCGCCTACCCTGGCCTCCAACCTCCCCTCTTTTGGGCTACACAGGCCATTGCCCTTCCTGGTGACAGAGGCACTGCTGACAGTGCCACCAGCTGTTTACAAGAGTGTGGTGAAAAGGGCTGATGTGGGCCCAAAGGTCTTGGCCATGTGTAACCATGGATCTGCTTCATGGCTCACGAGGCTGCTTGTAGAGCATGTCATTCCCATCACTGCTTCCTGTCCTGAGTTTAAGAGGTGACAGCTGAGGTTGCTTTTTACTATGAAATCACTTCAAGCCTCTGGCCAGATTTCACGTCATAGTAACTTTGCAGTTTCCTTCTCAGAGAAGGAAAATCAATGCCACGATAAGACAGAGTCATCTTGAAGATGTAATATGGAGCTATTACACAGAAGACCAAAGACCTCTTTGTTCCTGAAAATGCACACACACACACACACATTTATATAGCTCACACCATGCACCGGGCTCTGTGCTATGTCAGTTGGTCAGGGAAGTCTCACAGGCTTTGGCCATAGTGTCCCAAGCCATAGGCTCTCTCATAGAGAGCTGAGGTCACCAACCTTTTGCACCAGGGACCAGTTTCATGGAAGACAATTTTTCCATGAGCCACAGCAGGGGCAGGTTTCCGGAGAACTCCAGCACCTTCTGTCTCCCCTTAGACCATCAAGCATGAGGTTCTCCTAGGGAGCAGGTAAGCTTCCTGTGAGGGTCACACACCTGTGAGAATTGAATGCCACAGCTTCTGACAGGAGGCGGAGCCCAGGCAGTGACAGGAGAAATGGAGAGCAGCTGTAAATACAGATGAAGCTCCTTTGCCAGTTCACCTGCTGCTCACTCCCGCCGCGTGGCCTGGTTCCTAAGAGGCCACAGCCTGGGGCTTGGGGACCACAGCCTTAGAGGATGAGAACCTCAGCTATACATTGTTCTCCCTCACGATACATCAGAAGTGACTTACATCCTTGAGCAGAGGATGTAACATCTCACAACATCTGACAGAGGGTGTCTATACTCACAACAACTCCGAGACCTACCCAGGAGGCCCAGAATTAACTTCCCTATCCCGTTTACTGATTTGAGGAGGGAAGGGCTAATCGTGGAATACTCAGCCATATGGCTCGCCCTTCTTTCAGCCATGATGATCTTTAGGAGAAAGGTCTGAACTGAATGAACCAAAAGGTCATTCACTAAGATGAGGGAGCATCGCTGAAATATTTAAATATGGCAGGATGGTGGAGTGGGGGGAGGAAGGGCAAGGAGCCTTTCTCCAGGGGGTTGGTCCCACCTCTCCTTCAGCTCCGGTCGGTAACGTCACTCCTGACACACAGACTGTCACATCCCCAGAACATCAGAGAACTGGCTGGCCATTCTCATTTCCGACTTCCACCTCTTCAGTGCTGATCAGGGGTGAGATTCCTGGACCTGACCGTGGGCAGGGGCCATGCTTTGTCACCTCCTTTACTGTGTGCTGTACCCGCCAGCCTCCAACAGCAGAAGTGGCCTCTATAAGGGCTACAGCTCTCAGGATTCGCAGAGGACCCCATGGTAGGGAGAGCTGGAAGAACACATGGGGGGCCCGAGTGAAGCCTGGAGCTGTCTCCTTTAAATGATCCCTTTTAGATGCTCCCTCCACAGCCTCAACCACAGCAAGCCCCTGTTAATAAGTGAATGAGAAAGAGGGTAAGCCAACCAGGACCCCACTCCGCGATGCCTCCAATCATTCCAACACACGGGAGCCCAGGATTTGACAGAGCACAGCTGTATTGAGCTGCTATATTGTTAAATTATGAATATATCTTCACTTTTTAAAAGAGAGCTATCTAGGCTAGGGGCAGTGGTTCGTGCCTGTAATCCTAGCATTCTGGGAGCTGAGATGCAAGGATTGCTTGAGGCCAGAAATTTGAGACCTGCCTGGGCAAGAAATCAAGATCCCCACCTCTATAAAAAAATGTAAAAAAATTAGTTGGGTAGTGCACATGTGTGTAGTCCTAGCTACTCAGGAGGGGAGGCAGGAGAATAGCTTGAGCCCAGGAGTTTGAGGTTGCAGTAAGCTATGATCAGGCCATTGGATTGTAGCCTGGGTTACAGAGTGAGGTGCTGTAGAGAAAGAGGGGAGAGGAGAGGAAGGGAAGAGAGAGAAAAAAAGAAGGGAGGGAGGAAGGAAGAAAGGAAGGCAGGAAGGAAGGAAGGCTTTCTGACTATTTTTAACAGACCCCAGAAGAGATATATTTTAATCAGTCAATTCATATGCACTGTCTACCTATATAAATTAATTACATAAGAAACTAAAAATATGGCTCGGCTCTCATAGCACAGTGTTTACAGTGCCAGCCACATACACCGAAGCTGGTGGGTTCAAACCCACCCTGGGCCAGCTAAACAACAGTGACAACTGCAACAAAAAATAGCCGGGAGTTGTGGCAGACACCTGTAGTCCCAGCTACTACCCTGTTTCCCCAAAAATAAGACAGTGTCTTATTTTAAGATGTGCTTCCAAAGATGTGCTAGGTCTTATTTTCAGGGGATGTCTTATCTTTCCTGTAAGTAGGTCTTATTTTCGGAGGATTTCTTATTTTCAGAGAAACAGGGTAGGGAGGCTGAGGCAAGAGAATCGCTTACGCCCAAGAGTTAAAGGTTGCTGTGAGCTGTGATGCTACGGTACTCTACAGAGGGTGACATAGTGAGACTCTGTCTCAAAAAAAAGAAAGAAACTGAAAATAACAGCAACTATAACACTAAACCTCTGACGTATTAATCTTACAAAAAATATGAGTAGGTTCACAGGGAAAGAGCATAAAGCAAAATTCTGTGAATTCACTCAAAGTTAAGAGGGCTACCTTACATTTCCTCACTGAACACACACACACGTGAACACACATACATCTCTTTGGGAGAGAATCCGTAAGCTGGCTCTGGCAGAGCAGTTCTAGGGGTTAACACTACTGGTCAGAGGCTCAGAAACTGAGATTAATGAGAAAATTCACCCCTCCCCACCCAGCCTGCCTCTCTCAGCTTTCCTCAGGATCGATTCTGATGAAGTTAAACATGCAAAGTTCATAAAGTGATCTGTGTGGTCTGATGAAGGGTGAAAATTAAAAAGCTGTGCCCTGAGTATTTCCCAGATGACTTTAAAGTGGAGGTAGGAACGGGAGAGATAGGAGCATAGAAGACCTTTTTAAAATAGATTTTCATTTTGATTTTGGTTACAGATTTCAATGCAATTTGAGAAATACTGTGTGAACTAGATGTGGACCTTCCATATCGGTAGGAAATCAGAAGCAACGGAAGATGCAGGGAAGATCCCTCCTACCCACCTGGCCACACTTTAAAACTCTTTCAAATGCCATTTTACATATAGTACTTTCCAATACAAATGCAGACAGGTAGATTTCTGCCCGGTTAATCTATTCTTTCAATATCTTCACTCATTTACCTCTTTACTCACTAATTTCATTCACGTATAAAACATCTATTAAGTATCTAATTGCGTCAGATCCTTTGTTAGGTGCTAGGAAACAAACACAGGCCCAGCCTTTAGAGAGTATTACAAAACTATTATCATCGAAGATTTAAACCAGAAAACAGATCCTCTGTATCAGGACAGCTGAGGAAGAAATCACAGACTGGCCAGAGCTCTGGGCTCGAATTCTTAAGACCTGGGTCTTAGTCTAAGCTTTGTCATTTTCTAGTTTCATGGGTTTACCCAAATCACTCCATCTTCTTGAGCCTTAGTTTCTTCATCAATAAGATCAGGATAATACTTATCCCTTGGTGTTGATGTAAAGATTAAATAGAGTCATAGACATTGAAGTACTCTGTGAAGAGCTCTACAAACCGAGCATGTTATTATTATAAACACTCAGTTTTTCCTGCATTTAAGACACAAAAAAGCATAGTCAGAGCCTAGCCTAAGTCCTATTTGGTGTACTTAACAGTTCTCAGCTAGGGAGCTCAAGGGCCAAGTATGAAAAGGATAGCAGAGTCACAGGACCAAAGAGGGCCCACCCAGGTAAGCCTCTGGCTCCAGAGAAAAGCCAAGATCAAAATGCCAAGCCCAGCTAAGTGTCCGGCTCTTTTTCTAGACCCTCCATACAGATAGGAAAGTGCTCTCAGCTAAATTTATCGCAATGGACAGGTCAGAAAAGATAAAGCCAGAAGTGGCTCAGTTTCTTCCCTGGTCTATAGTTAAGATGAATGTCAAGCACGCTCTGTCCACACTTGTTACATACATGAGAAGTCACTTCCCTGACCTCCCTGCACTGCTGTGGGGGCCAGGCAGAGGAACAAAATTTTCCAGAAGGAAAAATGAGCACAGTCCCATGCCATTTGAACTTCTGTGATAAGCCCAGTTCTCAGCCAAGCAGAGAGAATCATTAAAGGCTTTGGAGACAGTTAGCCAGAGCCTCCGTAACTATGAAGACTTCAAGTGCATGTATTCTGGGATCTTAGAATTGCCTCAGAGCAATAGATTTTAGGTAAGAGATATCCCCCACCAGGCAGGCCTGGCAGGGCCCTCCATATAGCTAGTGGTCACCTTCAGAGCCCAGACTTAGAATCCCAGAGCAGAATCTAAGTTTTCTGCGGCCCACAAAATGGGAAGTGTGTGCCCCAGGACAGGCCTGGCCAGAGACTGCTCTGGATATAGCCTTACCTGGGTTTTTATGGCCCCAGGTCACACACTTGAGTGTGCCCATAGTCCAAGGCCAGCAGTGGAGCAGGCATTCCTACTCAGGAGACACCAGCCGAAAGACTAAAAAGATAATTTGAACTGAGATGAGATGTTAATCAACCATGTCTTGTAGGATTAGGAAAAATTTCATAGCTCAAGACACAAGGCGAGCTTCAAAGAAGGTCAAAGGGTTTCATGGGGAGGCTTTAGCTATCCAGAGGTGGCTGAGCTGACACAGACGGCAAAATCTCCAGATCTCCTTCGGAAATGAAGGATTCTCTGCTATGTCCACAGAGTCCCAGGTCAACTGTGCACACCTCCAGACAGGATGAACTGGCACCTGATAGAGACTCAGGCGGGGCCACCAAACGTGAACAGCTCCAGGCCAGCTATCTTCAGAGCCACTGATTCAATCAGATTATAGACTGAGGGAAAATGTGAAGGGCAATTATTATGCAAAAAAATACTCTCAGCATTCCTCTGTATTCCCAGGGACGTGGTCAAGAGGTGACCCACCAGATTTTTAAAAACTGTTCCAAGACAAAGCCTTTAAGAGTATGATTTTGTAAATGGGTTTTAGGTGCAATTTCCTACAATTTTTCCCTCCCATAAGAGCTAGTTCTCAAAGGACCACGTCTTGTGCTCTTTACACTTCAAATACAGATAGGTTCAATGTTAACTCCACTGGGTTTGGAAGCTGTCCAAGCCCAGCCGTGGATCAATACTGCATCTTCCCACATTATTATTTACAAGCAGAGTTTTAGCTGCTTTTTTCTGCAAATAATATAACCTGACAGGTACCCTTCTTAGAGCCGAATTCATGAAGCCAATATTATTGAGACATTATTTAAAATCATTCAACCCGGGCGGCGCCTGTGGCTCAGTCGGTAGGGCGCCGGCCCCATATACCGAGGGTGGCGGGTTCAAACCCGGCCCCGGCCAAACTGCAACCAAAAAATAGGCGGGCGTTGTGGCGGGTGCCTGTACTCCCAGCTACTCGGGAGGCTGAGGCAAGAGAATCGCTTAAGCCCAGGATTTGGAGGTTGCTGTGAGCTGTGTGAGGCCACGGCCCTCTACCGAGGGCCATAAAGTGAGACTCTGTCTCTACAAAAAAAAAAAATCATTCAACCCAAAGTAGTTAATATCAGAGTGACACTTTGTTAGCTTTTAATAAAATTTTATTTCTGTTAAATAGCTCAACATTCATAACTATTATGTGTTTCAAAGGTTTAAGGATAAGTAAAATGGGATTATTGAAGTTTCCCTTTTAAAAACACTGTGGTTCTTTAGCAAAACCATAACCTGTTAACATTGTTATTTCAACTCTTTCCACCAATTACCATCAACTGAAAACATGCTGGAAAACCTGGAATCTTTTTTTTTTTTTTTTTGCAGTTTCTGGCCGGGGCTGGGTTTGAACCCACCACCTCCAGAATATGGGGCCGGCGCCCTACTCCTTTGAGCCACAGGTGCCGCCCCAAACCTGGAAACTTTTGCTACAATTTCAGGCACATTTATAAATGTCTTAAAATCTAAGGGGACAGGAAAGAAGACTCGCTTTTCCATTTGTTACCTTATTCCATTTGTAAATGTGAATCAATTTACAATCAAAGAAATTCACTTTTATAAAACTAAACACATGGGGTTTTGAAAGATGTCTGTGCACTCCCCGCAGAGACTTCGTTCATTCACTCAGCAAATATTTACACACCCAGCACCTATTATCTACCCAGCGCTGGTGATAAAGCAGCCCACCAATTAAGGTCCCTGCTGTCAGAGAGCTCTCTTCTGGAGAAAAGCAAGTCATGAACAAATGTGAAAGGTTACGTGTGGCACCTAGAGAATGAAGCAAGATGGGAAAGGGACTCTGGGAGCTGGAGTGCGGGGCTTTTCCTCAGGATGGTCAGAGATGGCCTTTCTATTAAGTGACACTTGAGGAGAGACCTGGAGAAAGAGTGGTTGTGAGCCACAGCAGGCATCACTGGGCAGCCTCCCACGCAGAGCAGCAGGTCATATGAAGGCTCCAGGCTGGGAGCTGGATTAGCACAACTGGGCAGAGCAAGGGAGCCCACAGGAGTCAGCAGGGGACACGGTTGAAAATGAGGTCCAGGAAACCACTGTAAACTGAATGTTATCCTCCCACCTCCACTCACATGTGAAATCTCACTCCCAATGTGAAGGCTGGAGGTAGAGCCTTTAGGAGGTGACTAGGTCATGAGGGTGGGGCCATCATGAATGAAGTTAGCGCCCTTGCCACTAATAGCTCAGAGAACCCCCTTCTCCAGAGTGAGAAGGTGATGTCTACAAACCAGAAAAAGGTCCCTCACCAGGCACCAAGTCTGCCATTGCCATGACTGTGAACTTCTCAGTCTCCAGAAACATGTGAAATAAATTTCTGTTGCTTACAACCTACTTGGTCAGTGGTGGTTTATTACAGCAGCCCAGTTACACCAAGCCAGAGACTATCAGGCCTGGAGTTCAAGGGTGAAGTGCAGGCTAGGGATACAATTTTAGAAGTCGATGAGACACTGGTAAGTGTTTAAAATGACAGGACTGGGGAAGATCACACAGGGAGGAAGGGCAGGTACGGAAAAGGTTTGATAGCTGAGCTCTCCAGGTTTATTTAGAGCAGATGGGAAGGAACAAGCAAAGGATAGGAGAGGAAATAGCTAATGAGGTAGAAGGAGAAACCAAATAGAGTGCTGTTCAGGAAACAAGGTAAAGGAAGTATTCCAAGAAAAAGAAAATGACCTGCCAATAAATACCTAATGCTGCCTGGTTGAGGGCTGGTGTACCAGCAGAAAAACTAGGAAGTATGGAAGAAATGGTGGAAAAGGTCAAGTAAAATAAGAAGAGAGAACTAACCATTTGCATACTATTTATGGTAGAGAAGGTCAATTCCTCACCCATGAGACAGGGATAACATTGGCACCTTATGGGTTTATGTGAGTCAGTACACAACGGCGCCTGGCACATACCAGGGGGTCAACAATGCCTACTGACTGAACGAATGGATTATAACATCACAACATTATTTAGCATTTATTACCACGGATGACTGTCACAAGAGCCTTTGCTTGAGTGGTGCCAACTAAAGGATGCAGGGAATAGGCTGAAGAGCGCGTAGAGATAAGAAGTCGGAGGCAGGGAGTATGAACACATCTTTTTAAGAAATAGACTTGCTGTACAGACAATCAAAGGAATAAGACAGTAGTTTGTGGGGGGTAGGAGGTCCAGAGAACCTGTAATTTTTTTTTTTTTTTTTTTTTTGTAGGGACAGAGTCTCACTTCATGGCCCTCGGTAGAGTGCCGTGGCCTCACACAGCTCACAGCAACCTCCAACTCCCGGGCTTAAGCGATTCTCTCACCTCAGCCTCCCGAGTAGCTGGGACTACAGGTGCCTGCCACACACCCGGCTATTTTTTGGTTGCAGTTTGGCTGGGGCCGGGTTTGAACCTGCCACCCTCGGTATATGGGGCCAGTGCCTTACCAACTGAGCCACAGGCGCCACCCGAACCTGTAATTTTTTTTCTAAGTTGGGAGTTGTAATAGCACTTTCGTGTTCTAAAGGAAATGATCCAATAAAGAGAGAAGAAGGGGGCGGCGCCTGTGGCTCAGTGAGTAGGGCACCAGCCCCATATACCGAGGGTGGCGGGTTCAAGCCCAGCCCCAGCCAAACAGCAACAAAAAAATAGCCAGGTGTTGTGGCGGGCACCTGTAGTCCCAGCTACTCCGGAGGCTGAGGCAAGAGAATCACCTAAGCCCAGGAGTTGGAGGTTGCTGTGAGCTGTGACGCCACCGCACTCAATGAAGTGAGACTCTGTCTCCAAAAAAAAAAAAAAAAGAGAAGAAGGCAGGGGAACTGCTAGAGGGTGTTCTTGAACAAGAAGGGACATACCAGTGTGTTGTACTGGGTGAGTTCAAAGGCCCCCTCTTTATGATAAACACAACAATACCAAGGTAATTAGCTGGAATCTCTCTTCACTTGAGTCTACGGCCACGGATGACATTCAAATTTTGTCAACAGTCACCATGCACAGGAGAGCACAAGTGTGCCCTTGCTGCTGGGGAATAGCTCAGAATATATATTTCATGCCATCTCCTTGGTGAAGATACAGTGAACCCATCTGTGTCCTCCAGTATTAGCTGAACTGTGTGTCCAGAAGCACCAGGTAGGTACGGGGTGGTGGAGGTACGAGGGTCCGATCAGGCTGGGGGAGTAGAACGAAAGCAGCAGCATCACCAGTTTTTACATGAACCATCACAGACAGATCTGAAAAGTGTAACTTTGAGCTAAAAATGTGAGTTGTCAAAGGATCTGTTCAGCATGATACCACTCACCGAAAAACACACAGCTGTAGTGTCCAGTCCTGCGGGATCCTAAAGTTTCTCACACACTGGTAAAGATTATCTGTGCATCTGGTGCAACCTAATGCTGCCTGGTAGAGGGCCAGTGTGCTGGCAGAGAAACTGGGAATTATCGGAGAAATGGGAGGCCCAGGAGTGTAGCAACTGCTGAAGTGGAAAAAGACCTAGGTAGGAACACATAGGTAGCCAGAGTAATTGCCCTGTTGTGGTACAGGGTAGCCAGGAGCAACTTTCCTATAACCCAGGGGTGTCTCCCCTTTTTTTCTCTGCCCTGGGCCACACAATAAATATATAACCGCTAATAACAGCTAAGGAGCAAAACAAAAGGTCCGTGCATACTTTGCACAATCTCCCACAGCACAGATAAGCAAAACAGTCCTCAAAAAATCAGCTTGTGGCCCAAGGGCTGAGGGTTAGATAGGGGGATAGAACTCTCTTTTTCAAATAAAATCTTACACAGAAGTGTAATGAAAGAAAAAGGAGACAGTGAAACAGGAAGGAAGGGAGGGAGGGAGAGAAAGAGAGGGAAGAAGGAAGGAAGGGAGGGAGGGAGGGAGGGAGGGAGGGAAGGAAATACCATTGTGCTTCTGGTTAAAGCCGAGCAGGGCCAGAGCCCTACCTGTGCTCTAAGAAAGGCGGAATATTCTGCAAAGGAAATCTTGGCCTCTCCGTGGTGCTGCCACAGAGGCTGGGCTGTGTGTGAAGCGCTCAGGATGTTTATTTATTTCAACACGGTCGCCTTCATCAGCGGTGACAGCAGAACAAAGGTTTTCGTGTTTGTTTTCTGGTTTTCACCACATAAATCAAAACGACGCCTCTGCCGGTTCTTCTCCTTTACAGGCGGAAGGTTGCGATTTCATGAATTATAAGTCAACATCTCATGCCCAAATCTATCTATTTTACTTGAGATTTCCCGAACTGTCAAATATGTCAAGCACTGACAAGAGTTATAAACTGAGTTTCACGGCTGTCATGAATGAAGTCGTTGTCAATTATGAGAAGAATTTGTGTTGTAAACGTCAATTACAAAGATGATTTCTACCTAGAAAGCACTGCTAAAAATTTAAAATCTAAAGCTTAAGAATGTAGCATGAATCTTATGAAAATTATACAGAGGGTGCCAAAAATATGCATAGACATTTTAGGAAAGAAAGAAAAACTATAGTAAAATTGTAAGACTCAAGTCACTTTTGACTTCTGCAGGTATAAAAGATACCAGATGCAATACAAGATACACAAGATAGGGCGGCGCCTGTGGCTCAGTGAGTAGGGCGCCGGCCCCATGTACCGAAGGTGTCAGGTTCAAACCCAGCCCAGGCCAAAAACTGCAAAAAAAAAAGGTATACAAGATAATAAACTTTATTGGTATACATTGAGCATAATAATTTTAGTACAGTTTTTCCTTCTTAAAAGAAAGATGGAGACTTCACCTCTTTCGTGTTTACATGGATGGAGCTGGAACATATTCTTCTTAGCAAAGTATCTCAGGAATGGAAGAAAAAGTATCCAATGTATTCAGCCCTACTATGAAACTAATTCATAGCTTTCATATGAAAGCTATAACCCAGTTATAACCTAAGAATATGGGGAAAGGGGAGAGGGAGGGGAGGGGAGGGGGGAGGATGGGTGGAGGGAGGGTAATTGGTGGGACCACACCTACGGTGCATCTTACAAGGGTACATGTGAAACTTAGTAAATGCAGAATATAAATGTCTTAACAGCATAACTAAGAAAATACAGTGAAGGCTATGTTAACCAGTGTGATGAAAATATTTCAAATTGTATATAAAACCAGAGCATGGTGCCCCATGATCGCATTAATGTACACAGCTACGATTTAATTAAAATAAATAAATAAATAAAATAAAATGGGTATATTTTCTTTGGCACGTTCTGTATATATTTATTTGCTGATTAGTCTTCATTATGCTGATTTGAACACAGACCTTCATGTGTAGGGGATAATAATTTCCCTGGCAAAGGAGAGGCAAGATGGAGATGATTTCTCATAAATACATGTAATAAGAAAGAAACAGATGGTATGTAACCTTTTAATATTTTGAAAAAAAATTTTTTTTTTTTATCAGATTTTTTGGCCAGAGCTGGGTTTGAACCTGCCACCTCTGGCATATGGGGCCAGCGCGCTAGCCCTTTGAGCCACAGGCATGGCCCTACCTTTTAATATTTTAAACTGTTTTTTATGTGTTAAAGGCATTAGTTCTGATCTTAAATCTCAGATGATTCCCAAATAAATGTTATCTTGAGCACCTTCGTACAAGGCATCACACCCAAATGACTAAATATACTCAAGAGACCAAAGGAAGTTATTTTTCAAATTTAGCCATAAACAAACTTATAGTGAAGACAGACACTTAAATATATATTTATGGTTGTCTTGTTCCAAAATAAACAATAATCTAAATTCTTTTTTTTTTTTTTTGGTTTTTGGCTGGGGCTAGGTTTGAACCCGCCACCTCCAGCATATGGGACCGGCGCCCTACTCCTTGAGCCACAGGCGCCGCCAATAATCTAAATTCTTAATCTCTGACTCTTGTACTCCAAATCCTACTACAAGTTAATACCTTCTTTTTATATTTATATTTTTATTTTTTTGAAGTTTTTGGCCGGGGCTGGGTTTGAACCCACCACCTCTGGCATATGGGGCCAGCGCCCTACCCCTTGAGCCACAGGCCTCGCCTCCTGTAAGTTGACACCTACTTCTTCCCTCCCTCCCCCTCTCTTCACAAAGATCTCATTCAGCTCCATCACTACCCTGCAGGGCACTGCAGTTCTGAGTTCCAATCCTGATAAACTGGCCTGGAGTGCTGAGAAATTGTGGAACGGGCCCTTTGCCAGCCTCCAGCCCCAAGTCCTTGAGAAAAACAGTAAAAAACAAAACAAAAAACACAAAACCAGCACTGACGTCAGAATAAAGGTCTGAATCAAAATGACTAAAGACTGTAGACCAAGGAGCCATCTTTCTCTCTTGCTTGGCCAACATCATCCACACTCTTAATTATGCAATATATTTTTTTGCAAAAGCAAATTTATATAAAAACACTAAAGACTGTCTCTGCACTTTTCTTTTCTGGGCTCTGGATATGGAAAACCATCTGTCTGACTCTAAGGCCCTCTACTTTCTTCATCTTGGTGCCATAGTTGCTGGTCTTGAAATAAAAACCCACTGAAGGCAAAAAGCCATCCACTTGGCTAAATGAGTGAAAAATCTGACAGTCAGAGATGCATTCCTCTATAATGCAAGTCCCATCCATATTTAGCATCACCATCCATCAGGGGCTCAGAATTAAATGACTACAGCCAGAGAGCAACTAGGTTTGGGGAAGTTTTCTAGTTTGTTACCCCGTCTGGTCTCCTAGGCACAAATTCTCATTCATCATTCAGTAGGACACAAAGGATTATTTTCAACTCAGTTTGAAGTCTGAGAATTTTAAACTCCAGAATTGAAGTGAATAAAAAATCACCATCTGGGGGTAAAATGTCATGTTAGCACGGGGAGCGGAGTACACAGACCTGATGGTGCCAAGAAGCAGAAGGCCCAGGGGCTGAGCACCTGGCAGCTGTGCCTCCCTCGGGCTCTACCCACCAGCAGCCTCCTGCCTGTCCTCCCACCTAGGAAGTGAGAGACGCAGCATTTGGATCTTTAAAAAAGATGCAGGTAGGCGGCCCAAGGTGGTTTATGCCTATAATCTGTAATCCTAGCACTCTAGGAGCCAAGGCAGGTGGATTGCCTGAGCTCAGGAGTTCTAGACCAGCCTGAGCAAGAGTGAGACCCCCACGTCTACTGAAAAAATAGAAATAAACAGACAAGCATTGTGGTGGGCGCCTGTAGTCCCAGCTACTTCGGAGGCTGAGGAACCTCCCCCTCCTCAAGAGTTTGAAGTTGCTGTGAGCAGTGACTCCATGGTATTCTAGCCCAGGACAACAGAAGGAGACTTTGCCTCCAAAAAACAAAACAAACCAACAACAAAAAAGATGGAGGAACTTTACAGCGTGGAAAATGTAGATTCCTGTGTTGAAGCCAGTTTATGAATGCGACTTCAAGTTTATGAACATCCCTGTGAGTGTCTTTGGGTGCCCAGAGAGTTAACCTTCTCTGAAGACTGCGTCTTTGATAAGCCCTCAGCTTTTCCAGTAACATTCCCAGAACAACGTCAAGAAATTATCTGGAGAAGCCTTCTCCTTATAAATCAGGGGTCTCTAACATTGCAGACACAGTTGTCCTAAGATGACAATTAATTGACTCCAGGGGCACTGAATGGCTTGCAGTGTGAATTCAATGTACACTCAGCCAGACAGGAAAACAAGGACATCTGAGGTCCTAGAACTGGGAAAGCAGGACTCTAAGCAGGAATGAAAAGGTAATAAATGCGATGAGGGTGGTCAATTCCATGCCCTAAACAGATCTCAAATCCACTTTCATGTCCCCTACTCTCCCTAGTTTGGGCACTGAAGACACCCATCTCTCATCTGGATGCCTGCAGTAAATTTCCCTGTTCTATGCCAGCTCCCCTCTAACCCTTAACACACAGCAATTAGGGTGGGTTTTAGGAACTTAGGGAATTTCTACTACTTGGTCTAAAATCCTTCCTACACCTACAAGGCCCTCTATGTTGTAGCTCCCGCCTACCCTCTTGCCCCGCCTGTGACATTCTGCCCTCACCATAGGCACCCCTGCCCTTGCGCACACCGTTCCCTTACTACTTATCCTTCAGATGTTGGCTGAAACATCGCACCCTCCTCGAACCTCCCCCTCCTCCACCCTTCTATCCAAAAAACCTGGATACTTCTTTTGGTGCATATATCACAATGTGGCTGTGAAATTCATTGTGAGATTAGCTATTTAATAACTCTTATCTTCACTGGAAAGTAAAGCCTATGAGAGCAGAGTCCTGCCAACTTCCAGTGCCATTTAAATATCCCCCAAGACCCTACATAGTGTGGGACACACAGTCACTGAATCATTCACAATGCAAGGACATCTATCTTACGCGAGCTTTGAATGCAATCAATACGCCTCTGCTTGAGGAGCTGTTCTGAGGACAGCTGAGTGAACATGCAGTGAGGTTTCCAAAGGTGCTACAGTTCCTCCAGAAGGTCGTTGCCCTTTGGGTCAGAGGTCACAACATCCTGCTCACTGCCATCAGTTGAGTGAAGCAGAAGTTCTAGCTAATTTCATTCAAACATTTGAGAATGTGAATGTGGCATTCAACATTTAACTGAGTTTGTTAAAACAGAGCAATGCGTGTGTGTACAAACTCATGGACACAGATCACTTAATGCCTGGAAATGAATCAGACTTACACAGAAGCAGAAACCAACACCTGAAAAAGAACCCAATATGGAGACCAGGGATTGGCAAACGTTTTCTGTGAAGGACCAGATAACAAGTACTTTTGGCTTTGCAAGCCATATGGTTTCTGTCACAGTTACTCAACTCTGCTAAGAGGAAGAACGAAGTTGCCACAGGCAGTGTGTAAATGAACAGACATGGCTGTTTCCAATAAAACTTTATTTATAAAAACAAGCAGCAGGCTAGATTTGGCCTACAGGTCATAATTTTCTGCCTCCTGGTGTATGTAATGAAAGCATGACACTTTAAGAAACATTTAAACCATTTTGAAGGAATCTTCCCCCAAATTAGAGATGACCTCATCTTCTTATAAAATCATAAGACATGATTTAAGCTTTTGACCCTGCAGCATCCACTGTGAATGTTAGTTAATGTCGGACCATGTGCTACACGACATAATTTCCAAATGCACAGTAAATTATAAATGCTGTTTGCCCTAAATCTAGTGGTTCCAGGCGGCTATACTTATAGTTTTTGTGTCTGTTTTTTGTCTTCTCTCTTCCTGTCAAGATGTTAACTGTCACTTAGTTGGTCTCAGCTTTGTGACTGTCTCTATCTTTAATTTGCCGTTCCTGATCTGCTCCAGGCCATGAACAGTATCTAAAGTAGACCTAGCTATGAAGGACGATAAGTTCCTCTTGAAGAAACGCGACCCTGAGCTTTGTCACCTTCATGCTCTCACTCTCGCCTTTTGGACTGTGTTCTAATTCTTCGCTTATTTTATGGAGTTAAGGTTGTTACATCAATGACTTTTTATGGGTGAGATATTACTCTGTGTATAAATGTGCACACACACACACACACAATTTATTGAATTCCTATCTGCCAGACACTGTTCTCAGGACTTGAAATATGTTAGTAAACAAAAGATTTAAAAAACACCACAAATAGACACAAACAAAAGCAGACATCAAGGACCTTACATGATAGCAGTAGAAGACAGTTAAACAAATCTACAGATTGTTTATGTTAAATGAATGACAAGCTCAGTTACAGCGCACGCGCGCGCGCACACACACACACAATTCCAAAGTACTGCTAGATCACCAGGTTGAATAACTAACAATCTTCAGTTATAAAACTTCTACGTGACCTTCCCCTCCTCCCAATACACACACACACTCTCTCTCTCTCTCTCTCTCTCTCTACTTCTCTTGATAAACCAGAATGCTCACTCCAGTTTTCTCTTTGCATCTCATTTCCTGCTTCCTTTCTTCCCCGTCAGCCCCCATGGCAGCCAAGGTAAGTCACAAACCAGCTACGACATTGGAGGCCTAACAGACTACCCTGGGATTCCAAGTGGTCGGCTTGCTCTTGGATCATTTAAAACTGCTTATTCTACTGTTAATGAGGCAATAAATTCCTGTGATCTGGGAGGTGAACCAAAAAATCCTAGCCTGGGTTTCAGTTTCATTTAAAATGGACTAATTAGCAAAGCGAGCCAGTCTTTCCAGTTTAATGAAGTTGGATTTGTAGTTCCTGAGCACTTTGGGGAAGGAAAAGATAAGAGAGAGAAGGGTATCAGCGGCTTTCAGGTGGGGAAAGCCAAAAGGCATGTGATAGGGAAGGTGGGTAGGGAAACAGGAAATGACTGAACCCCAAGACCTTTCCGAATCGCCCAGGAACCGCCCAGGAACCGCCCCCCAGCAGTGCCACTGCACAAGCTATAAAGCCATAGATCTTTATTACAGAGAGCAAATCACTGCCAGGCCACTGAGTGTGAGTCCACGTTTGTGCAGCAAACGTGGTCAGCAGGCCAAGGTCACTGCTGTCTCCACCAAGTGGTCAGATCAGCCCCTCCGCAGTAAGGACGGAGCAGACACAGCTGTGACCCTCTGTCTTGTGCTGTGGCCTTCAACACAGCACACTGATGTCTCCTGTCCCTTGGGCAGTCCTCCTTCTAGGATGGCTCGCCCACTCTCATCTCCTTCCTCTCCTTCTTTCGCAGACAGTGGATGGTGCTTTTCTAGAGAGCAGCCAGACGGCATAAAGCCTGAGAGCTACAGAGAGTGAGATGGCAATCACTGGGTAGACGTTCTCTTTCCCTTCCAGCACTGGTGGGCAGTGGATTCCAATCCAGCTCTTTCCCAAGTCAGATCACCTCCCGACTCCTCTAGATTCCTCTAACCTCTCCCATTCCAAAGACACTCGGGGGAAGAAAACCAACCTCCCGATCTGTCATGTTTGGCTCTAGAGTCAGTATGCATGTGCGTGCATGTGACTGAGAGAGAAAGTGTGTGTGTGTGTGTGTGTGTGTGTGTGTGTGTGTGTGTGTGTGTGTGTGTAACACAGGCAAACCAGAAGCAGGGCTCTGGGATTCCATAAAAGGGGGATGGCAATCCAAGATTGGGATTGGATGGAGATGAGCACCCAGGGGGGTATCCTAAGCAGCAAGGCAGATCTGGGATCCCCAAATTATGCCTTCACCGTTAGCGCAGGACAGCCAGCTGGGCAGCAGAATCCAGAAATGAGATGGAGGGTCACGACATCCACAGAAGGGAGCAGAGATCCCCCCTGGCCCCGGGTGCCCTTGCTTTAGCTACCTTCTGCTTTCTTAAGGTAACAGAAATCACAGGGCAAGTGGAACAAGCTGGGCACTGCAGATGAGATCCGATTCTTACCTGCTTCAGGGACGGGAAGTCTGGGGTCAAATCCCAGCTCTCCCACACATGGGTGGATTTGGCCCAGTGACCTAACCTCTATGGAGGCTTCCTCCTCTATACAAGCACAAAGCAACGATGCCTAGTGCATAAGATTAGCATGAGGCTGAGGTGACAGGAATTATGCCAAGTGCTCAGCAGAGGCAGACACAGAACAAATACTCCAAAACTGTCCCCCTTCATGGAGAACAGACTCACAGACTGCAGGGCAAACTAATGTCTCATTCTCGGTTGTTTCTGTTCCTTTGTCTTCCTGGTGACCACAATCCCCTCCAGGAAAAGATCCCACTCTGCCAGACCCCCAGGGAGCCTGGCCTGACCCGGACTGGACTGAGGTCACTCCTCTGAAGGCTCCAGCAGAGCCGCACCCCGTCCTTCCTGTGCACCCAGCAGCTTCTCACCTAGGTGTTTCACCAGGAGGGAATAACTGCTGGGAATTGGGAATTTCACTCCTGGCAGAAGACATCTGCTCTGGGGGCAGTAAAGACCCAGGTGGCCTTGTTTTGAAGGGCAATTACCTTGCCATTAATCACGCAGGCTGCAAGGACAGCGTGGCGTGAGTAAAGACCAGGAAAGAACATTTTAATAACATCCCTGGGTATATTAGGAATGAGCAAAACACAAATTAAGTTAGGAGGCAGCTATGAGACCACTTGAAATATGTCCGCCTGGATTTTAAAGCTGCCTTATAGAATTGGAGATCCTAGTGGGAGTCACCACCACTTCCTCTGCAAAATGAAGAGGCCATCATGGACCCCCCACGCATATCATTTCCTGTACCTCACTGTGTGGGTAACAGATGACCGGACTGAACTCTTCCGCTTCCTTCTAACCCCCAAATAAATTCCCCACTCTCCCCACCCCCACTCACAGAGGAGCTATTTCAGTCAAGGACTGGGAGAGGTGAAAGGTTAAGGATGTAAAGATAGAACATGAAGCCTGGGCGTGGACGTTCACACCTGGAGTCCTAGCGCTCTGAGAGCATGAGGAGGGAGGATCCTTGAGTTCAGGAGTTCAAGACCAGCCTGAGCAAGAAGAGGCTTGGTCTCCACTAAAAATAGAAAAATTAGTCAGGCATGCCGAGGCACATGTCGTAGTCCCAGCTATTTGAGAAGCTAAGGCAGGAGGATGACTTGAACCTGGGAATTGGACGTTGCAGTGAGCTGTGATGATGCCACTGCACCCTAGCCAGGGAGACAGAGAAAGACTGTCCTGGGGAGAAAAAAAAAAAGACAAAACTTGGAGAGTTCAGTTGTGTGTGTGTGTTTGGGGAGGGTGGTAAAATATAACATAAAAATTTCTACTTTAATCATTTTTAAATGTCCAGTTCTGTGGCATTAAGTACATTCACGGTGTTGTACAACCGTGTGTACACCACCATCATCCACCTCTGAAACTCTGGACCTCTTACCACTAACTAACTGCCCCTTCCCCTTCCCCAGCTCCCAGTAACCAGCAAATCTGACAAATCTGACTCTTTAGGTACCTCACAGAAGTGGAATCATACAGTATTTGTGGCTTATTTTATTTAGCTTACTGTCTTTAAGGCTTATCCACATTGTAGCGTGCGTTAGAATTTCAATCCTTTTTAAAGCTGATAAACATTCCATTGTACATGTTTATCATATTTTTATCCATTCGTAGGGTGATAACCATTTATGCTATTTCCACCTTTTGGCAATCATGAACGTGGGTGGACGACCAGGCGTACACAAATACCCGTTGGGAGCGACAGTATTATATTAATTCAGCCACCGTGTCTCTGTCCTGCTTTTCTTTTGCATGCTGACTCCACTTGCTAATCTTGCACCAGACCTCTGATTATTGATGCCAAATAAATCCTTTGTGGCACCACGACGGCCCCGTGTTGGTGCCCTGGCCTGTATTTTGCCCCCATTCTCTAGGATTTGGTTTGGGGAGATACACATGGAAATACACATCTGCCCAGATGTTCCTGAGCAGCCCTCTCCCGGCTCTGAACTCGCCTCTCACCTCTGCCACTGACCAGCAAAGCCAGCCCCTTTGCAGAGGACAGACAACAAAAAAATCCACAGGTGCCCTCTCAAAGAATAGAAAATCATAAGCCATGAACAGAAGCCATGGCCCCGTGCCAGCAAACCAGCCAGGACTCCTCCCTGTCTTGGGCGAAGCATGATATTCATAACGGACCACATCACCCTGCATGAAACCTACCTGGGCTGTGGCTTCTAGGAGGCGGCAAATGTCAAGCTAGCAGTGTAGGGGTGCGGAGGGGCAGAGGCAGGAGGAAGGTGGAGGGGCTGAAGCAAACCGGGAGGAGGAAGGTTACACTAGACCAAAAGCTCCTTCACTAAAGAATCTGCTAGGAAAAAATAAAAATTTAAAAGGAAGTGCTCATTTCTGGCCTTCAGAGGCTAAAGAAAGAGAGTATTTCAAACTGTGAACCCTAAATGTTATACCCACTTCTCTGTCTAACCTGGGTGGGGGTGATGTCATTTGTTGTGACAACAACAAATTGAATTGTTTACGTTCCATCAATACACAAAAGACCTAGAAGATTCTGCAGCAGCTCAACCCAGCTCACAATCACGCACTCATGCATTTCTGAATGTGGACTTCGGCCCACACACAAAATCTCGTTTCAGAAATCCCTGCATTTTCTGTACACGTCATCACATTTTATGCCTTATTTTATTACTATCCATTATATAACAATAACACACAGTTAACATTAAACAGTGCATATCTATTTATCACACATGTTCAGTTGTTCATCTACAAAGCTCACAGGCGACCAGAGCTCCACAGAAAATCAAGTTCCTTCCTTGGCAAACACAATCAAGGGACAGCCTCGGGCTCCTCAGAAACTCTGTCCCCCAGACAGGTATCACAGAGGCGTCTGCCACAGACAGCTCCTTATTTCAGGGTGGAGGCCATGCTTGGGCAAATGTGGTTACCTTAAACTTCCTTTGTCAAATTTCCGATCCGTATTTTCAGTGAAAGCAGCGGTTCTCAACCTGTGGGTCACGACCTCTTTGTAACAATGACAATACATCCTGCATATCAGATATTTACATGACGATTCATAACAGGAGCAAAATTACAGTTATGAAGTAGCAATGAAAATGATTTTATGCTTGGGGTCACTACAACATGAGGAACTGTATTAAAGGGTCGTGGCATTAGGAAGGTTGAAGACCACGAAGTTAGAGTCTTGGGTGACAGAGCACTTCCCTTACGAGCATATGGATTGGTTTAAATATGAGGAAGAGTATCAAGGGCTCCCACTTTTCTCACCTTGTGCCCAGCCACACCTCAAAAGTGGCTCGTAAGTCTCTTCTGAAACTCATCTTTTAGAACCTCCCCCTCCCACCCCAGCACACACAACTTGGCACAGTGGTTGTCGAAACCTTTGACACCTGCTTTCTTCTCTGGCAAGAGCAGGTGTCCAGGCTCTGTCACTCATGAGAATGAGAAGCTCATTTTTAGCACAGCTCTACTCTGTCACCCTGCATTGTGGCCCGTTCTAGCCCTGTATCCTATCACACACTGGTCACACCAAGGCCACCTCTGTATTCCTGCTCTGAGGCGTCTCCCTCCACAGGATCAGCCTTTCAAGTCTCCCGGGTGTGCAACTTCCAGCCTGTGTTCTCCACAATCTCTCACCCCACCCCGGTTTCTTACAGGAGTTTTTGTCTGTCTTTGGAGGTCGCCCATCTCACAGAGGAGCTTGTCCTTTTTCATAATCACTTAATTTGAAATCATTAAGGGAATGAATGACTAAGTCACACCTCCTCTGCCCCACCTGCCCCCCACACACACCAGCTGTGGCTGCGGCCCATCTCTCCTTCCCACGTGCTGCTCGCCAGCCCACCTGATTCTCCACGAGAAGCTAAGCTCCTGCTCACCCCCCCACCCGGGTCTCAGCCCACACGCTGGGCAGCCGTCTGTGCTCTGAGAAGGTGGCACCCCCCACTCCACAGGTGGGCCTGTGCCATCCACAGAGCTTTGGGACCAGAAGCTCAGAAAACATCAGACTCTTAACATCAACATCCTTTTATAATCTTACTGATCAGACAGATGTCACTCCAGTGTTTATCAAACAACTATTTAGTTAGTATCCACCATGGTATCATCTAGTGAACCTTCCAGGCATGCCTGACAGAGTCAGGAGCCTGGGAGGGATATGGTGGGAGAAGGAAATTATTGATGAGTGTGGGTGCATGTGGCCTCCAGCCATTCAGCCAGAGGGCTGAACACACCGCTTCCCTCCGCACTCGGAGCGTCTGGTGAGCGCTTCATCTGTCTGTGGTTCAAATTGAACAAGATAGTGGGTAAATGTGGTGCTTCACAGCCGCAGGCAGAAACAAAGATATTCTTATACATTGACTCTGCCCTTCCTACTCACGGCACTGGTGACAATGGTGTCCCCTGACTTCTATTGGTGGCAGGTGGTGGACTGACAGCCCTGCAAAGCAGATGCTTCCCCAAGGCCTAGAAATGCTGGAGTTAAAATAAAGCCCAATCCCCAAACTAAGCTGAGGAACACATCCTTGGGAATTTCTCTAGGGACTAGTAGCCACCTCCTATCCTGCCCCCAGCTCCAGAAAAGGAAAAATCACAGAAATGGCCAAAGCTTCCCAAACATACTGCCGCTCTGAGAGCCTGCGAATTCAGCTGGCATTTTCTAACAATATCCAGATGCCCTCATTTTAATCCACAATTTAGTGCCTTTTGCGCAGAACTACAAAATGACAAAATTAGAGAAAATTACTCTCTAATAGATGTTATAATATACTAATAAGGCCGCACGACGCATCACAGAATGCGCGCGGACACAAAGAGCTCGGACCGAGACACAGTCCTCATGACCAGGATGAACGAGCCATCCTGGCGGGTTCCCAGCCATTGTTCTCCTTCCTGTCTCCTCATGCTCCTGACGACAAACGATCAGAGCTTCATAAAACCCTGGTGGCCATCCTTGGAATGAGAAGCGCCTGCCAGTGTAAAGACCAGGCATGGTAACCAGGAGAAAGATGACAGTGCCAAAACGCCGGGCCTGCTCTTTCAAGCTCACGGGTGCTCAGCCTTTATGAACCAGTTAAGGGCATCCCCACATCCCCTGGTCTTTTGCTAGAAGGAGCCAAGGTCAGGTGGTGGTCATGGTGCAGCCAGCCACTCTGGGAATTATGCACACCAAAGGCACGGCATGAATGAAAGGCAGGCGGAATTTACAGCTTACACACAGCCATTCAATCTAGCTCTACACTTGACATGTCCAAGTACCTAACAAATAAAATTAATACAAGGTACTCCCCCCCCAAAGTCATACAAAATAAAATTATAGCTACTAAATTCTTCCATTATCTTGGCCTATGTTATGGATATGAACCTATTCATGTGTTTATGAATAAGAAGAAATAGATAGAAACAAACAGATTGAGGGCTTCCAGGAACGCTTAGCCTGAGCATAATCCCTCCTTTTACAAATGTTAGGCCTGAGCTTACCCCCAAATAAATAACACTCCCATTATGACATGCTCCAAATGGCACAGGAGTTTCCTGCTTTCCCCAAGCCCAGGCCTCTCCCCTGCCCCCTCCTTAGCAAAACACAGCCTTGTCAACAGAGCTGCTCACTAGGGGACTCAGTGAGCCCATCCCTGCCTGTCACTCCCCTGACAGGTTTCAGATGGTGCAGAACCCTTCAATTTGGTTGAGAGTTGATTGGCGTGTCTGGGATAAAGACAGTCCTTCAATCCCAGATTAGACCATTATTGTTTTCTGAAAGTCACAAGTTTTTGAGTTCTGATAAAGCCCATTTTACTATTGAAAGCATTCCCTTCATAAAAAGGTCAATTCTCTTTTTTTCCCCATTGATCTACTATCTGAAAGCTCCGGAAAATACATTTAGTGGGAAAAAATAGCCAAGAGCATGTTGGTATTTTGTAGCCACCTTAGAAGAAAAGATGGCAGAAGCTAGATCCCTTCCTGGTCAATGCTATAAAACAGCGTCCTCAACGCTTCCAGGGCCACGGAGCCCTCTGAGGTCCCAGCAAGGCAGGCTCAAGCAGTGTGTGGTGTACAGAAAGCACTTAATACATGAGAACTATCATAATTATAAAAACAGTGAGACCCTGTCTGAGCAGACAGTCATCAGAGGTGGCAGGCCCTGATGGATGGAGAACCCTTGCTGTATTCTCAAGGCAGGTGACGACTCCTAGAGATGTCTCATAACTAAAAGTCAGAGAGAAGGGAGAGACCAAAGTGCAAGGGAGGAAAAAAGCAAGGATCAAAAGATCAAGAGCATGTTGACCTCTAACCAAGGAAGTCAGAAAGTAAAACCTAGAGCAAACCATGCAATGGCCAGACTTGGGATAACTAAGGCTTGCTCTGATCATTATGCTACCACCATGTGGCATAGAAAGGAAGGCTTTTTCTTGGGCTTTTTGACTCAAACCCTCAGAATGAAACCCTGTGCTTCATTTCACATAGGGCATGAGTGGGAAAAAATGAAGGAAGAAAAGTTAACATTGCTATGCCCATAACAATTTTCTCACTTCTTTTTTTTTTTTTTTTTTGCAGTTTTTGGCTGGGGCTGGGTTTGAACCCACCACCTCCAGCATATGGGGCCGGTGTCTTACTCCTTTGAGCCACAGGCGCCGCCCCAATTTTCTCACTTCTTCAGACTGCAAGGAGTGGGAAAAGGAAGGCGAGACGTGAAGACAAAATATGAGATACAAAAGAAATAGCTGCAGAGGTGAACGTGAGGTCAAGGAGAAGGAATCTCATTAAACCTTGATCTTGAAAAGGAGGAGTTATTCTGGCTAGGTGATTTCGATATGACCTTCCAGTTCTCTGAGATTTCCAAGTTATGGATTAATACATGGAATTTTCAAATCATTCTCAGGAACAGAGTAAAGTTTGTTCAATCTGTGGAAACCAAAAGATTGTCCTCTTGAACTGCTGTGAGGAGTGTGTGCCATGGAAGCTGGGCGGCCCTCGGTCCTCACCAGCTGCCGTTCCACGTGCCAAGCCCACAACCAATGCCTGGGCACACGTTCTGACTTTTCTTAGCCTCATAAAAGTCAACATTTCTGAGCTTTATGAGGCTGCAGATATTGAAGAAGAAAATGGCCCCGAACCTGCTCTGGAGTAAAAACAACATCAGTCCACATTTAAATCCCAGGGCTGAGGACAGAGTAACCACCTGGGTGGGAAGAAATAAAAGGTCACTTCACTGTGTTTGTGAGATGCTGAACGAATCTATCACTGTCCAGAAATGTCGTTTTGTGCTGAGTAACCCTAAATACCCCATCTACTACTAAATCATGTTAATGACCTTTCGGTTGTTATATTCTAACAGCTTTTATTCTTTCTAAATAGCACACCTTTGTGACAATAAAAAACTGTTGCTGCTTTGGTGGCCTTGTGTTTACATTTGAAAAACAGCAGTTAGAAGACTGAAATGAACACACCTTCCTTTCAAGGAAATCACACTCAAATCTTCCCTGTGACACAACCACTCTTCTGAGCATGGGGTGAGGTGCTCTGTGTTTCTGCTCATGTCTACATCAAATCCAGTTGGCAAAGTCATTGCTTTCATGTTCACAATCTTGTCCGTTTTCTCTCAATTTAACGATAATCAGATGCAGCAGCAACACAGACGGTGGTTTCCAAGGAGCCCTCTGTGTCGTAGGAGGTGAGACAGTTAAGCCTACAACATTGGTTCTGGTTCAAAAATCTCCATCACGAGACTTTACCTCTTTCGTGTTTACATGGATGGAGCTGGAACATATTCTTCTTAGCAAAGTATCTCAAGAATGGAAGAAAAAGTATCCAATGTACTCAGCCCTACTATGAAACTGATTTATAGCTTTCATTTGAAAACTATAACCCCAATTATAGCCCAAGAATATGGGGAAAAGGAATGGAGGGGAGGGGGGAGGATGGGTAAACGGAGGGTAATTGGTGGGACCACACCTACCATGCATCTTACAAGGATACAGGTGAAACTTACTAAATGTAGAATATAAATGTCTTAATACAAGAAAATGCCATGAAGGCTCTGTTAACCAGTTTGATGAAAATATTTCAAATTGTATATAAAACCAGCACATTGTACCCCATGACTGCATTAATGTACACAGCTACAATTTAATTTAAAAAAAAAATCTCCATCACAACTTATATCCCACACACACTCTATCTGACACATAGAAAGCTGTCCAAATATATGTCATACTGAACACTTCATGTTCCCAGAAACAGAACCGGATTCTTAAGCCCATTTTCACAAATTCACTGAGTGCAAAATGGAATAGGTTTGGTTTCAAGTTCACATCAACCAATGAGCCAGCTCATAGCGAAATGGTAACTTACCTTCCACTAGACAATAGGCTCTTACCCCCAAATTGGAAGGATGTGAATAAAACGCATGATTTTGACACAAGAAAGGACCTCTAACCAAGCATTTTAAATGCTTCAGAAAACTTCTACATATTACGGTTATATCCTAGAGGGCAGAGAGCTATATATCTGCATGTGAAGGGGAGCAACCTGGTTTCTTTTAAGGAAAGTTTATTGAGAAAGATAGGTTTACAGCCGGGCGTTGTGGCGGGCGCCTGTAGTCCCAGCTACTTGGGAGGCTGAGGCAGGAGAATCGCTTAAGCCCAGGAGTTGGAGGTTGCTGTGAGCTGTGTGAGGCCACGGCACTCTACCGAGGGCCATAAAGTGAGACTCTGTCTCTACAAAAAAAAAAAAAAAGAGAAAGATAGGTTTAAAGAGTAAGAACAAGGTACCGGCTTACAGAGCAAGCTACAGACAGCAACAGGGCCACCATTGGCATGACAAAGAAAAGGTCTGATTTTTTTTTTTCCATTTTTTAAAAATTTTCAATTCCAGAATATATAAAGAACTCTTACAACTTAGTGGCCAAAAGGCAACAACGACAACAAAAAAATCACTCAATTAGAAACTGGCAAAGACTTGATTGGACATTTCTCTCTAAAAAAGATGTAAATAGCCAACAAGCACGTGAAAAGATGTACAACATCCTTAGTCAACAAGCAAATACAAGTAAAAATGTCAATGAAATGTCACCTTACACCCACTAAGACAATTATCATTTTAAAAATGGAAAATAAGTTTTAACAAGGATGTGTAATGATTTTGTTTTTTTAATGCAGTTCTCCTCAGCTGGATAATTAGCCCAACCAACCACTTTGTCATGTAGTCAACAGAACATACTGGTTCTTAGCTTTGAGCCTCTTTTCTGGTTTTTAATATGTATTTTTATTAAGATCTACGTGTCAGGTGTCACATACTGGGCGATGTAGACACACAGATAAACAGTGAGAAGACCCCATTCCACTATACACAGAAACGGACAAAAAATGCTGTTTACCCAGTTTCCCCAAAAATAAGACATCCTCCGAAAATAAGACCTACTTACAGGAAAGATAAGGCGTCCCCTGAAAATAAGACCTAGCGCATCTTTGGGAGCACACCTTAAAATAAGACACTGTCTTATTTTCGGGTAAACAGGGTAAACGCAATAGATGATGGGTTGTTGAACCACATGAAACCGCCCTTTTTTGTAGGTCAAGATGGTAAACCCTGGCAACTTGGTTCAACTCCACATGGCAACATCGATATGGGAGCACAGACCAGGAAAGGAGTCACTGCACTGTGGGTATGTGTATAAGGAGGGCAGCAGTGGATATCCAATTTCATTAGGAACATGGCGTCTTGGAAAGTCCTGTTTTGCTAATGAGCCTGCACAATCATAGCAATCATGCTGCAGAGGGATGGCTGAGTTTCACGCCTGGCTCTGTGGTCAGCATCCCAAGAGCCAGTGGATACTCCAAAGATAACGCAGGGCATCAAAGTGGGAGATGTCTTAAGGGAGGAAAGATGCACAAGCCACCTGGGCACTAAACTGCGAAGAAATCATAACAGAGGAAAAAGAATAAATCCCAATCAAAAGCACTGAGCTTCTTGCTATTTTGCATACCCTCCTTAATCTAGCATTCCAGAGAGTTTCTCTTTCTAAAGAGATACTTCAGCCCCATGAAGAGGCATTTTCCATGACATGAATTTTGTTTGAAACCCCAACATCGTTTGTGGCTTCCACCAAAAGAATTCCCCCCAAATATTACACCTCAAATTTTCCATAGGAAGAAGATTCTCTGCCTGGATGATCAGATGCCCTAAACAACCACGTTCTGATTTTACTGTATTTCCTGTGATTCTGTCCACCATCTGGGGTCTACCCCAAGTCTGAAATGTTCTTCCTGCTCAGCCTCAACTGTGCAGAACCCTCAGTAACTCCACAAGCAGTTGGGCTGTCTGTTCCCCCTCGGCGTTCTCCCACAGCATACAGTAGGAGCATGGTAAATGCTTGTGAGTGAATGAGTAAATAAACAGATGGATAAGTTAATTAACAAATTAAGGATGACATGAGCAGGTGGCACCTTTGAGAGTGGGGCCTTTTAGGGTCTTTCTTAACAAACAAGTTGAAGCAGCACTTCCAGGCTGATGGAAAGGCACCGTCCTGAGCGGAACCTTCCCCCAAACCCAATCCAACATGCATATTTGTGGTTCTGTAAAAGACGCCGCTCAGCCTTTCCATCAAAAGAGACCTTTCTCAAAAGGCTGATCTTGATTTTGTTCAATGACTTTCTTACAGCTTTTCCAAACTTGCTCATAATTTGGTTATAAAAGCACTTGTGATCTTTGTCTACAATGAAGTTCTTTTTCCCATATTTCAGAAACTTGGTCATTGTATCAAGTTTCAGGAATCATAACCTCTCTCAACTACACTTATAAAATGAATGCAGAAATATCCCCCTTCTGAGAGGTTGCTGGGAGCATGAAATGAGATCCTGTCTGCAAGAGAGCTTTGTAAAACTGTAAAACACAAAAATACACGTGTTTTTTTATAGACACAAGCATATCCACACGTCTACACATATCCTCACATATAGACACATCCATATATAACGACCATTAATAAGATACACAGAAATAGTAATATATATCACATATATAAAATAAATATTAATGGTATATAATACTTTTTGTCTTGAAACATACTTGAAGTTGTAGACTGACAGCATAAAACTCTTTGCATAAGTCAAAGCCACGTATCGTTATGACTGCCCACGTTTTAAGGACGTGGCAAGGGAGAGCCAAAGAAATCAAGTGACTTACCCAGAGTCACCCAAATATCAACAAGGGACTTAGGAGTCAGTTGGAAAAGTTTGGACCCAGGAGCTAGAGCTGTTTTCTACTAGACTATGCTGCCACCTAACTGACAAGGTTAAGAACACCCATATTTTATTTGCTCAGCAAAAGGAGCATTAGCCATCATCATCCTTGGTTATCCGATCCTCAGTTATTTTTTTAACAAGGTACTCTATCCTTGTTAAAAAGCAAGAAGTGTTTTGAAATGTTTATGATCCTTCATCTTTCTGTCACTCCGGTGTCTCTAATACGTAGAAACAACTACCGCTCAAACAACAGAAAACAAGATAATTAATATGTCACGCAAATAGATAATCAGTTGCTAAGCAATATCAGTTACTGGATGCTTCCTTTGTTCCTCTGTTCATGATAATGCTGACTCCAGAAAGTAATCTCTTCCATCAACCAACGCCAGTATTCAATTCTTTCAAACACACACAAAAAAGACCGTGTGCTAAGCTGGTAGGATGGACATGGTTTGAATTGTTTTATTCCTGGATTTCAGGGGAGGAGATGAGATCTAAACTTATTTTCTTGGTTCCCCTTATAAACCAGGTGCCCATGTGGGCCCTGACAGCTCCCAGGAGTTAAAGGCTACCCTGTTTCCCCGAAAATAAGACAGTGTCTAATTTTAAGGTGTGCTCCCAAAGATGCGCTAGGTCTTATTTTCAGGGGACGTCTTATCTTTCCTGTAAGTAGGTCTTATTTTCGGAGGATGTCTTATTTTCGGGGAAACAGGGTAGTTCCAAGGTAATGCTAATGTATGGGGACCAAATCCACAGCCTGGGCCACAATACTCAGGGCTTCTATGCCAAATGGCAAAGCTGACTGCCTGCTCTGTCCTTTCCAGATCTTTCTTTCGGATTCACTAGCCAGTGATTGCTAAAGTCAGCAGTACGTCAAATGGGAGTAAGGAGGCCTCGGCTGTTCTCCTAAAGGTCTTTCCGTGGGCAAGCTGTTTCCCCTTTCAAAGCCTCAGTTTTCTTAATCTCAAGGGCTAACAGTCTCTACTGATATTCATAGTTTACAAGAGCATATATCACAGGCTACCTTAGAACCCAAAAGAATTTTGCTGATTTTGCTCAGAAAAACAAAATTCTTGGTATGAACCAACAGTCAGGGCTGTTATAAGAAGCAGGAACATCTTACCGTGAAGTAACTCTACTGACCACATTCTAACCAATGATAAAAATAGGCTTAGAAGACCGTGTTGAAAACAGAGGCTTTTTTTCTCTACATACCTAGCTTCATTAAAAAATTTAATTCAGGTGGTGCCCGTGGCTTAGTGGGTAGGGCGCTGGCCACATGCACCGAGGCTGGTGGGTTCGAACCCAGCCTGCTAAACAACAATGACAACCGCAACAAAAAAATAGCCGGGCATTGTAGCTGTAGTCCCTGCTACTTGGGACTCAGTCCCTGCTGAGGCAAAAGAATCAATTGCTTAAGCCCAAGAGTTTGAGGTTGCTGTGAGCTGTGACACCACGGCGCTCTACTGAGGGCAACATAGTGAGACTGTCTCAAAAAAAATTAATTCAAATAGAAAGAAACTCAAAAAATTTTTGTTGTTGTTGACACAACCAATGAAGGCAAAATATCAGGGTTTAAAATGGGGGTAGAATCAAAGTACACAACTACAACTGTGTAATATTCTAGAAAAGGCAAAACTATGGAGATAGTAAAAAGATCAGTGGTTGCCAGGGGTTAGGGCAGAAGGAGGGAAGGATAACTAGGCAGAGAAGGGGATGTTTTAAGGCAGAGAATCATTACGTCTAAGCCTGTATTGGTGGACACATGTCATTATTCATTTGTCAAAATTCACAGAATGTAAAACACAAAGACTGAATCTTAATGTAAACTACAGCCTTGGGTGATACTAATGTATCATTATATCATTCTTCAGGCATAACAAGTGTCCCAGGCCAATGCAATATGTTAGTAATGGGCAAATTGGAGAGAAGAAAAGGAAGCACTTGGAGCTCTCTGCACTTTTCACTCCTTTTTTCCTACAAGACTAAAACTGCTTTGGGAAAAAAAAAAAGTCTATTCGTTTTTTTTTTACAAATGTGGTAAAGGCACCTGCGGGGCACCTTACAAGGGTACATGTGAAATTTACTAAATGTAGACTATAAATGTCTTAACACAATAACTAAGAAAATGCCGTGAAGGCTATGTTAACCAGTGTGATGAAACTACTTCAAATTGTATATAAAAGCAGCGCATTGTACCCCATGATTGCATTGTACCCCATGATTGCACACAGCTATGATTTAAAAAAAAAAGAAAAAAGAAAAAAATCTAGGGAAGGAACAATAAGCAAATGTTTCTAAAACAGTAAAAATGTGGTAAAGGGATTTTGAGGGAGTAGCTGTGGGCTAGGACGAAGGAGTTTTGAGTTCTGCCTGCCTGCCACAGGAGGCATGTCACCTGCTGCTCCGAGCCTCCTGTCCCTCATCTGGAACAAACGGGACTGACACTAGCTGGCTGACCTCGCAGGGATGACCGTCACAATTTAGCCAAATAAAATAATACATGTCAAAGCACTTTGTGAACAGTAACATCCTAAGTAAAATTAATTTATGATTTATTTCTAAAAATACAGTGTTCTTTCATTGTTATAGATTGGTAGACAGATATGTTTTCGAAAGAAAATGTTAGTAGTAGATACAATGATAATAATGCGTCTATGTTTTCATGTTCCCAAATCATTCCCACTTGAGGAATCCACACCTAAGCTACAACAGAAAAATATCATGGACTAGTAAAACTCATTCTCAAAATGCTGCCATTCACATAGTCTCCAAATCACAGGGCGGCCTTTTCAAGTACAACTGTTTCTTCCCCAACGCAACTTCAGAAACAGACCAGGGACTCCCTAAGAAGTGTGCAATTCTAATCAGGGTTCATCCCCAGGAATTTGTGGAAACGTTTTTCTGGGAAGAAGAGAAATTGTGTCATGGAAGGAGCACATAAGACAAAGTCCAGGGATCACTGACTATTCTGTAATCCAGATACGAGAAAACATTTTATCCATGTTTTATGTTGATTAGAAAACACTTAGCGTAGTAATTATTTTGCCAAGCATGAAAGATGTACTAATGAAGTAACCTCAACAATAATTTTTGAAAATCACTTTATGACAAGTCGTTTTCACGGCTTTTGTCAGGCCTGGCACATGGCCAGTGACAGGAGACTTCATGAGGAATGCTGAGCAAGAAGTGGCCCAGCAAAATGCCACATTGTCACCCACTCTTCTGCAGGCTGTTATTTATGCTAAATGATGACAGCTGTGAAAAGCCTCCAAGTTGGAAAGTCCAGCAGATGAATGGACCAGGATGGAGGCCTTTGAAGTCTGAGTAGATGAGTGAACTGGATCTGGACACATTATTATGTAGCTTGTAGACGTCTGTTCAGCTCATGTTTTGCTTTCTGTTGTTTACACCCTGGAGGTTCTAACTTAAAGGAAAAGAAGACCCACAGCTCTACTGCATTTCATATGGCTGGGTCTCCTTCCTTAAGTAGCAGAGTGATTACATCAAAACCCCAGGCACCCAAACATATTGCCACTTTGCCCCACTCTAGCTAAGGGCCCTTGCAGTCTGCAGGGCCAGCCCCTACCCTCAGCTCTCGGGGCCTACAATCCTCCTACCCCCGCCTCTCTCTGTGGCCTATCTCAAGACCTTTACAGAGGTCTTCTCTCCCACAAACAATGTGGTTCTGCCGGATCTTCTGACTCTATTCGTCTCACTCAAAATTAAAGCTTCACCCTCCTCTTGAATCTCTTGGCACCTGGGAATGTATTCTCCCTATAAAAGAATTACTGTAGACTCAATTTTATACTATGTCCCCTACATACACACACACCCTTAACTCCCCAGGCTCTTTCTTCCAGGGCATGATGCTTCATGAATCTAACTTTTTCCTCTACGCCAGTGATTTCCAACTGATGTGCTATGGCACAGGAAAACCTTAGGTGCGCCACAGAAATTTTTGAAGACCATCAATTAAATTCTTTTCTTTCTTTCTTTCTTTTTTTTTTTTTTCTTTTTGAGACAGAGTCTCGCTCTGTGGCCCTGGGTAGAGTGCCATGGCATCATCACAGCAACCTTAATTTCTTGGGCTCAAGCAATCCTCTTGACTCACCTTCCCAAGTACCTGGAACTACAGGTGCCCACCATGATGCCTAGTTTTTCCATTTTAGTGGAGATGGGGTCTCACTCTTGCTCAGGTTGGTCTTGAACTCCCGAGCTCAAGCAATCCATCCACCTCAGCCTCCCAGAATGCTAGAATTACAGGCGTGAGCTACCACACCCGGCCCAATTATTTTCAAAAGAAGTCCAAAGCACAGTTAGGTATATTCTGGGGGGTTTTTTACCCTATTTTTAATCAACATAATTTAAGTGTGCTGCAGAAATTTAACTATAGTTTCAAGTGGGCGATGAGATTTAAAAAAGGTTGAAAAACACTGCTCCAAGCTGAAGATGCTTCTTAATCAGGGGAGAAAGATATGTAACACTTGATCCCAATCCCCAAAAGAACCATGATTGAAATATCCCTGTACTCTATTTATAAAAGTTTCCTTCTTTCTAGGAGTAAAATGCAATAGATTTTTCTTTTTTTCCTGGCCAGCCTTGGTTCAGGCTAATTTCAAACAGTAAAAGTTTCCCTTGTGACTGAGAAACCCTTTACTTTGTTTTGTTAGATCTTGTCCCATTAGCCCGTGTTGACCTGAGCTGGCCCCTAGAAATCTCAGGGACGACAGACACAGGGCAGCCAGGGGAATTAAGTTATGCACAGTTTACATGGGGACAACCTTTCACCCTGGAACTCTCACGCATATGCTGGAGTCTCCAGAACTCATTTTTGCTGCTTTCCAAATTAGTCCTATGTGACTCCTTAAGGAGTCAGAGCAAAGTGCCAGCTTCAAAAGGCCAGTGTCAAGACATCATAACGCACAGTTCTGGGATAATTCCAGCACTGGTGCATTTATGACCTGCAGATCAGGAGCCAAGCAGATCCTAGTAGGCCAAAGGCAGAGTAGTTCTATCAAGCTATACACTTCCCAGGGCAAAGAATCCCCTGTGAGGAGCAAAGGAGGTGCCTGGCCAGGCTTGCCTTTCCTTCATCTTACCGAGGCTAAATGGAATTCACATCTGTATGCCCCAGTCATTCATTGTACTGCTTTTTTCCCCACCAATGACAAGTGTTGATATTGACTAATTGACTTGTGTGATCGGGCCCTGTCTTTTGTATGTAGTTAATATTTGCTGATTTAACCCAGCATGAAATCTCAATATACTTAGGGATCTCTTAGATCAGGGGTCCTCAAACTGTGGCCCGCAGGCCACATGAGGCAGTGTGATTGTGTTTGTTCCCATTGTGTTTTTTTACTTCAAAATAAGATATGTGCAGTGTGCATAGGAATTTGTTCTTTTTTTTTTGTTTTAAACTATAGTCTGGCCCTCCAACGGTCTGAGGGACAGTGAACTGGCCCCCTGTTTAAAAAGTTTGAGGACGCCTGTTTTAGATCTGTCCTCACAACAGAGGCAATCTGAACTAAGAGAAACGACAGGCTTGTCTCAACTGTACTTCTAAATGAGAGTGCCCTGGGAAAAAAGTCTGGCACTGTTCTAACCTGGAAATCAGGTGGCGTGTGACCTGTAATCCTCGCAACATTAACTTGCTTAAAAGTGTTAAATCCCCATGCGTGCCCTGTGTTTTATAAGGCCATTGAAGTTAGAAAGATAAAACCTGGGGGGCCGCTCTACTTTCACAAAGTTTTCTTGTGCTAGTTTTAAATTCTGCTCCGCTGAAAATCTTCAAATTGCTGCCAAGAAAGGCACCATCCATGGTACCTAAGACTTGCCTTTCTGCCCAGAACACCTGACCTTGAGCAGGCCCCTGGATTCAGCAGCAGGGTCTGGGGGGCCCTCCAGGATAGTGACCAGAAATGTGCAGAGGGGTCAGCTTCTGGAATTGGGGAGCATGGGGGTTTTCACTCTTGGACAGTGAAAGAAACTAAATTCCTCCAGCTGCTAAACTGGAGCTTTGCACTTTTCATCATCAGTCAGCCCTTCTCAGCTGCAGGTTTCCCTCTTCACTCCAAATAAAAGCCGAGCACCAGTCAGTTTCGTTTCAAGCTACTTCATTCCCCAAGGTGGTATTTAGGCGATTCTTCTGTTTTTCTCAGCAGTGCCCCAAACAAACAGCCACCCTTCCAGCTCTGGCCTCCAACTTAGAATAAACAGATCAATCAACCCTGGGGGATACAGCAACCCTGTGAAAACCCACAGCCAATGAGCCCTCTGGGCCCGTCAGACAAGAAAAATGTCAAGAATATCAGGCCGCATGAATACCGCTATTTGTTAGCTAGAATTTTAGAATTTCTAGAGCTTATTTCTAAGAAGAGATCCTCAGCTCAATTTCTTCCTTCCACTGGCAAGAGCATTAAGGTCTCGCTTTTAAGAGCTTTTAAAAATATAGAATTCATACTGAGGTCTATTTTCCAGCAGGTTTCTAGATTTATTTTCCTCTGGTTGAACAGTGAAGCCCAAAACAACATGGCAGCAAAATGCGAGTCAGGGAGTACAGGAAATCCAAATCAACCCTGAAATGCTGAAATCATACATCACGGCCATGTAACAGATCCAATATGCACTCCTGACTAGAGCATCCATCACCAGGCCTCGGGGAGCCCCTCTACTGGGGCTGGACACCCAGGCGCCTGGACTCTTAAAGGAACCGCACCAGGAAACAAATGAAATGCAGACCCCTTGTTTTCTTGTAAGTGAAGGGTGAGGGGATGGGGCGTAGCGGGCTGTCCTGATGTGTCAAAAACCTTGTGGAAAGCACGTCTGTATTCATACTCAAGTGTTACATCAAATGCAGCTTTTTATGAAAACAATGTAGAGAAACTGGCCATCCAAGCCGGTCAAGGACCCTGCTGGGTGGTTAGGTGTGTCTAGATCTTTTTTTAACCTTGGGGGTAGGCAGCAGGGGCTGTGGGGGTGTGGAGATTATGATTTTATAAATGCAGAAATAAGAACTATTTTTTAAACTGCATTCGATCTAGTTCATAAAATATTTGGAGATCATTGAGCTGGATTTTCATCTTCGTTTGAAAAGAGGTGACAGAAGTTTTCTGTTGAACCAAAATTAGTCTCATTTGGGGAATAATTTTCCTACATAAGAAGCCTGGAAACCAAAACATAACTCAGTCTCAGCAGTCTTCCTTGCAGTGCAGTGATGTCCCAGCTTGGTGACACGAAGCAGGCTGTGGCTAGTTGGGTGACACTATACTCAGTCACGTTCTGAGTACTTGTTTCAGTTGGTGTTCTGTCTGCATTTGTGGAATTAATGATATACTATAACGGAAATCTATTTTCATCATTGTAGGATATATATAAAATTTTCCATTTTAACCAGTGTACAGTTCATTGACATTAAGTACATTTACACTATTGCACAACCATTGCCGCCATCCATAATGAGAACATTATCATCTCAACCTGAAGCTCTGTACCCATTAAACAGTAACTCTAAGGGGGAGCACAGCCCACTAATTCAGGTACCTAATAGGATTGGACCATTAATTATATATTACCATGTGAATTTAAAGCTTGCTAGAAAAATAGGAAATGATTTAATATCAACATATAAGACATCCCTTCAACTTTTAAGGGAACTTGGTGGGACATAGGGTAATTGAAAAATTTAGGGTACCCTTTAGATGAGCATCGACACCTAAAAGCAAAGAGAAATCATGGTCAAAGCTTGAAAATAATCACCTTGCCTAAAGCTTATAGCACAGCAAAGCAAAAAGAATCAGAAACATTCGACTCTCTATATAGACTCATTTATCCATTCATACATCCATTCATTTTTTTGTTTCACCTACTTCTGTGTACTAATTTCACCTGCTTGTGTGTACTAGCTAAGCCCTGTGCTAAGAATAAGCTCCCAAGGGCCACAGCCTCCATCAGTCCCTTTCCCTGACTCCAAAGAGTTTGCCATACAGCTGGGACTCAGAAAAGTGAGCAGGCCACTCCATTATGAAGACCCAATAGCTGATAAAGGTAATAAAGGTAATTATAAAGGCCAAAAAAGCAGAAAAGGAGTTAGCCCCATCAGAAAAATGTTATTTAAGACCAGTGTGTTGGTTTATGCCTGTAATCCTAGCACTCTGGGAGTCCAAGGTAGGAGGATCACTTGAGGTCAGAAGTTCCAAACCAGCCTAAGCTAGAATGAGACCCCATCTCTACTAAACATAGAAAAATGAGCTGGGTATGGTGGCAGGTTCCTACAGTCTGGGAGGCTGAGGAAGGAGGATCGCTTGAACCCTGAAGTGTGAGGTTGCTGTGAACTAGACTGACATGATAGCACTCTACCCAGGGTGATGGAGCAAGACCGTCTCAAAAAGAGAAAAAAATCCATGTTTTTTAAACAGAGGCCTGAATAAAGAGGTGAGAGAGAAAGAGAGAATTGAGAGGTTGAAAGGAGCTCCGTAAACCTGGATTACAGAAGACTCGGAAAGGTGCCAGGGGCCAAATCAGAATGAGCCTTAGTCCTGCTAAGAAGTTGTAATTGTTTCTTCAGGACAAGGAAAATCACTGAATGTTTAATCAGGAAAAGGCATTCATCAAGCAGGAATCACAATCTTCGAATAATAATGCGCATGCATTTAGGACAGACTGCCGGGTTTCTATCTGTTAAATATCTGTTAAACACTGAACTATTCTACCAAAGTGATCACGGATAGGATGAATTCCCTCCTCAGCATCAATGACAGGGGTATTTGGTTTCTTGGGAGGGGGTCTTGTTGGTTTTTTTTAATTCCAATACATTTAGGGAATACAAGTATTTTTTGTTACACGGCTGAATTGTATCAGGCTGAAGTCAGCTTTTAGTACACCTATCACTGGAATGGTGTTCACTGTACCCAATAGGGAGATTTTCATCTCACTGCCCAACCTCCTTTAGTTTCCAATGTCCATTACCCCATGTTTATGACCATACGTACCCCTCATTCAGCTCCCATTGATTAGTGAGAACATGTGATACTGGTCTTTCCATTTCTGAGACACTTCACTTAGAATAATGGTCTCCAGTTCCATCCAGATTGTTACAAAAGGTATTAATTCTTTGCTTTTTATGCCAGTAAGTATTCCATGGTGTGTACATACACCACATTCTCTATCTCCTCATCAGTTGACAGGCACTGAGGTTGATTACAGATCATTTGCAATTGGGAATTGTGCTGCACAAACATTCAGATGCAGGTGCTTTTTGATAAAATGGCTTCTTTTCCTTTGTAGATGCCCAGCAGAGGGATAGCTGGATTGAATGGTAGAACTTTTAGATCTTTGAGGAATCTCCCTACTGTTTTCTGTAGGGGTTGCTCTAGCATACATCCCCACTATCAGTGTACAAGTCTTCCCTTTTCACTCCAACATCTATTGGTTTTTGACTTTTTCATAATAGCCATTCTGACAGAGGTAAAGTGGTATCTCCGGTGGTTTTAATTTGCATTTCCCAAATGATTAATGATGTTGAGCATTTTTCCATATCTTTTTGGGTATTTGTCTATCTTCCAAAAAGATTCTATTCATATTTTTTGCCCACGTTTTGATGGAGTTACTTGGTTTTTAGCCTTGTCGATTTGTATGACTTCTTTGTAGATTCTGGATATTAGTCACTTGTCAGGTATAAAGTTTGCAAATATTTTTTCGCATTCTGTAAGTTTTCTATTTACTCTGTTAATTATGCCCTTTGCAGTGCAGAAACCTTTTAGTTTAAGTCCCACTTACTTATTTTTATTGTTGCTGTCTTTGCTTGTGGGGTCTTGGTAATAAATTCTTTGCCGAGGCCAATGTCCCGAAGAGTTTTTCCAGTGTTTTCTTCTAGAACCGTTATGGTATCAAGTCTTACATTTATGTCTTTAATTTCCAATCCAATTTTTCTGCCCCTCACATTGCTCCCCAGCTCTCATTATTTGGGGTGGGAAAGAAGTTGGTGGATTACTTATAATTATTACAGTTTTAAAAGAGAAAAACATAAATATGAACTCGCCTGGTGATTTTATTATTTTAAGTTACATAAAATGAGTGTGTTTGTTTATTTTTACTTATAATTTGAATGTGATACTTCTTGGAGCAATCGCCAGGATTAAGTCCAATAATGGTTTCTTTCCTTTTATCTTTCTCATTTCTTCTGCTGCAAACCAGGCAATGCTTTGTTGTTGTTGTTGTTTTGAGACAGAGTCTCATTCTGTCACTCTGGGTCTGGCGTCATAGCTCACAGCAACTTCAAACTCTTGGGCTCAAGCCATCCTCTTGCCTCAGCCTCTCGAGTAGCTAGGACTACAGGCGCCTCACCCAGCTAGTTGTTTTTTTTCTTTTTTTAGTAGAGATGGGGTCTTGCTCTTGTTCAGACTGGCCTGGAACTCCTGAGCTCAGGTGATCCACCCACCTCAACCTCCTGGAGTTCTAGGATTACAGGCATGAGCCACCAAGCACGGACTATTGATTTTTTTTTTTCACTTTGCATTATAAAATGCATCTTCCCATGTAGCCTCTCCTCGGTGTCAGAAGATGAAGGTCTTCCCCTCTTTCTTGAATTTCTGTTCCTCACATTGCCCACAAGCTGAGTGATGAGATTCTCCTATAAGAAAGGTGTATCTGCACTTTTTCTCCACTCTCCTCATCTCATGAGTAAAAGGATGTAGCTGTTCATGACTCCACCTCCCATCAGCCAGAATAATAATTTTCTCTACCATTTGTAGGACCTCCTTATAAATCCGTAACATCCACAGTACTGATTAGCTCTGTCCACTCTTCTCATAAGCTCAGTGTATTCTAAAATAACTTGTTTTTTCAAACTGAACAGCTATTTCTTCCTATAACCAGTGATGAGCTGTGTTTGAGGGTCAAAGAATGCACCTAGCTTGTCAAGCATCAGAGGCACATCAACAAACACAACAACAAAAAAACATGTTGACATCTTTCCACATGAGTGGGACAGGAAAATCGTTATGTCGGATGAGGTCTGACGTAGGCTCAGAAAGGGTTTAATCCAGCTGGAGTTAATTTTTGTGTATGGTGAGAAGTCAGGATCCAGTTTCATTCTTCTGCATGTGGCCATCCAACTCTCCCAGCACCATTTGTTGAATACGGCATCCTTTCCTGACATGGATACTGGTCCAAACAGGAGCCTGTTCCATGGTACCCATCTTTTGGCCTGTGGATGGCGTGGTGCTCAAGGCTAGTGGTCACCAGTATTTCTGGTTTTCCTTCCCTTCTTGAACACAAAGAAGATACAGTTTCACAACTACCCGTGCAGTTGGGCAGAGCTCTACAGCTGGGCCTGGCCCACAGGCTGGGACTGATGTGAACGTGGTTACTTTGTGGTTGATGAACTTAAAGCCAACAAGCAAGTCTTCAGTTCCCCTCCTCAGTTCAGTGCACCCCAAAGGCTCCTATTGTGGGGCAGGAGGAGGGGGTGGGGGGAGGAGATCAATGCCACTTGAAGACGCAGAGAGCAACTTCCCCGGAGAGTCGCTGGACCCACAGGGGACCCTGCATAAACAAATCAAGCTACACACAGTCTGGTCTATCCTTATCCTGGCTTATCCTGGTGGATGCGGGTGGGATGCAATATAAATCTACCTTACCTCGAATTCTGTTCTCTTACAAATACTGTTTTAGTGATGTTGGCATTATCATTACTACTATCACTATGAGGCAATGGGTGGGGTGAGCATCGAGCCGGTTGCCAACAGAACTTGACTCTAGAACTGAGTCTGCAACTCACCAGCCACACGAACTTGGGAAAATCATACAACCTCCTTGACACTCACTTTCTTCTATAAAAAGGGGGAGTGATGCTTGCCACCCCCCACCTTTAAGAGTTGGTATAAAGTTGAAAATAAAAAGGGAAATTGTGAGTGAAAATGTTAGGGAAAGTATTACTCCTATGATCACCTTCCTACAATTGCTAATGATAGTGTCGGGGGCAGGGTGGAAGGAATGAATTAAAATTTTTTTAATCTCTTCTCACACATACACACACAATAGGCAAATGACTTCTGTATTTATGTAGATTAAAAATCTCATTTTGTTGCTTGAATCATTTCAGATTTTTTGAAAGCTCATATGAAAGTTGATTATCACATGCAGGCTCAGATAATTTCCCCGGAGAACTAAACAAATTAAAATATATTTTTTAACTCCAACAGGCTGACACGGGCCATCAGTTTGCATCCTTAGTACAAGTTCCATCGTGTGGCTTTAATCAGAAGCTGAGTGTCTAAGCAGTATTTACCTGGTGGGAAGGGAGGTGGCAGCGCAATGGACAGGCAGCCGTTCCCCAGAATCCTCCCGTTCCATGCCTGCTTTCCCACATAGCTGTGTCCCGACTCTAGGCAGACCCAGTTGTGCTCTTCACAGGATGGCAAAGTCAACAACCTACCACATCCCCAGGAGATCCTCAACCTGATGTACAAGTAACCTCACCCAATCCCACCTGGCTGATTCTGAGTTAGGGGGTGATTTCCAGATAGGCAGGGAAGTCTAACTCGCCACTAAAACAGCCTGAAACCTGCTTAACAGAACAAGACGATGATATAGGGTGACCAGCCTCAGTTTCAGCAACAGCTTTATTCAACACAGATTGACACATTGATCACCGTGAGAAAGACCCTCCAGATCCCTGTGGAGCACCCTCCCACCAGGGGAGACACTGGCTATTGCTCCATGCTCCATGCTCCAGGGGTCATGTGCACTGTTCCTGCACTGAGGTCAGGAGCAAGGGGCCTGGAGCATCTAGAAACAAAAATCAGGTGGTGAGAAAAACTCCTACTAGGGAGAAGCAAGTCTGGATTCTCTCTTCCACTTTGCTTTTCAAGAGGATCTGCATGGGCTGGGAGCAGGGACTTACACCTGTAATCCCAGCACTCTGGGAGGCTGAGGTGGAGGACTGCTCGAGCTCAGGAGTTCAAGACCAGCCTGAGCAAGAGCAAGAACCTGTCTTTACTAAAAATAGAAAAACTAGCCAGGTGTCCTAGGAGTCCCAGCTACTTGGGAGGCAGAGGCAGGAGAACTGTCTGAACCTAAGAGTTTGAGGTTGCTGTGAGCTGTGATGCAAGCACTCTAGCCTAGGGCAACAGAGTGAGACTGGAACAAAAAAAGAACACCTGCGGGCTTTGTTACCCTGCTTTCTTTTTCCTTTTCCAGCTTCATGCTGATACCGAGACAAGTTCTCAACAGAAATTCCTGTCGCAACGGGGAAAGGGGGTTCAGGAAGCTCCCACCTAACGGGTACAATGTAGGGGTGTATGGCACCCTTCCTAGGTGAAGGATTTAACTACAACTTGGACTTTACCTTACAAACAAACAATGCAACCTAATTGTATATACACCTTCATATTAACCTGAAATAAAATAAAAAAAAATTCTTGAGGTGCGTTGGAACTGGCAAGGCAGGTGTAGTGAGGAAATCAGAGTTTAGTGTCTAACAACTTAACAACTCTAGTATCTGCCAGCTACCTGAGTTACCCCCTCATGACACCAGGAAAGTGCTTAGTAAATTACAAGCATTGATGGGAAAACGAGTAGTTCATTTGCAGCTGCTCAGGAGGTCACCTTGACACAGAGCCAGCCCAGCAGGGCTTCCCAGGCATCATAGCTGCCCCTGTGGGCAGCCTCCTCCCTCCTTTGCATGAGCTGTCCCAGCTGCTACCTGCACACACCGCATCCCACACTGCACACGCCGCATCCCACGCTGCATACGCCGCGTCAGCAGCCCACGCTGCACACGCCGCGTCAGCAGCCCACGCTGCACACGCCGCATCCCACGCTGCACACACTGTGTCAGCAGCCCACACTGCACACGCCGCATCCACGCTGCACACACTGTACATGTCGTATCCCACTCTGCACACGCCGCGTCAGTAGCCCAACCTGCACACACCATGTCAGCAGCCCATGCTACACACGCCGCATCCCACGCTGCACACGCTGTGTCAGCAGCCCACGCTGCACACGCCGCATCCACGCTGCACACACTGTACACGTCGTATCCCACTCTGCACACGCCGCGTCAGTAGCCCAAGCTGCACACGCCATGTCAGCAGCCCACGTTGCACACATGCCCGCTGCTTCCTTACTTTAGTCAGAGATGCCTCAGCCTATAAAAGAAGGCAACTTCTAATTTATCTTCCATACAGATCCCTCCCATGCTTCACCACCAAGAGTAAATGGAAGATCAGCTTCATTTAGATTAAGACCTTGAAAACACTACATCATTTCCTAGCTACATGACCTTGAAGAAGTTCCCTAACTCTGAGCCTCAGGTCTTTAGAATCTTGCTAGGAGGCTTCTGTGAGCTAATAAAGAAGTGCTTAGCAGTACACCATAAATATTACTATTGGTATTATTATTATTATCAGAACACTTAAGGTTAATGGATAAGAGAATACAAAATCTTCCCCCCATTCAATGATATCAATTAGATTTACCTCTTCAAATACAAAATAAGTTTATAACTAACACCTAAGACCAACACTCACTCTCTCTGTCTTTTTTTGTTTGTTTGTTTGTTTGTTTGTTTGTTGAGACAGGATCTCACTCCGTTGCCCAGGCTAGAGTGGTGTCAGCCTAACTCACAGCAACTTCAAACCTCAAACTCCTAAGCTCAAGCAATGATCCTGCCTCAGCCTCTCAAATAGCTGGAACTACAGGCGCCCCCACCCACCCCCGCACACTGCTAATTTTTCTGTTTTTAGTAGAGACAGGGTCTTGCTTTGGTTCAGGCTTGTCTCAAACTCCGGAGCTCAAGCAACCCACCAGCCTTGGCCTCCCAGAGTGCTAGGATTACAGGCATGAGTCCCAAACAGAATTAATAGGATGTGTGTGTGGAGAGAGAGATATTTATTATAAGGAATTGGCTCAGGGACTGTGGAGGCTCCCCCATCTCCCCCAGCTGTTGGCAAGCTAGAGACCCAGGAGAGGTTATCACCAGGGTTCTCGTCTAAGCTCAAAGGTCTGAGAACCAGAAGAGCCAGTGGTGTAGTTCCAGTCTGAAAACTGCAAAGCTTGATACCCAAAAAAGAGCTGACATCTCAGTTTGAGTGTGAAAGCTGGAAATGGCCAGTGACCCAAAAACCAAGCAGTTAGACAGGAGAAGTTCCCTTGTACTCACAAAGGGGGAGCCTTTTTGTGCTAGTCAGGCCTCCAACCCCCAACTGGATGAGGCCCTCCCACATGGGAGAGCACAGTTTGTTCACAAACATGCCCAGAACAACGTCTGACCAAATATCTGGGCATCTCATGGCCCAGTCAAGTTGACACATAAAAGTAACTGTCACAGAGTCATTGACGACATCATTAGCACAAATAAGCCTTGGTACTCTGAGCATTCCTCACGCACATTAACGCTCCGTCCCCAGCTGTGCTTCCTGCACATCACACACACTTCCCTAGAGCACCCTGCACATGTGCTAGAATGTTCTCATTGTCCACCAGGAGTCAGGACCATGTGCTCAGGGACAAGGCTCTCAGGTATTTGCATCAGAAAACAGCCACTCTTTCCTAGGCAACTGGTTTACTTTTATCTTAAGAGCCCTCAATTGTATTCTACATTTACTAAGTTTCACATGTACCCTTGTAAGATGCACCGCAGGTGTAATCCCACCAATCACCCTCCCTCCACCCACCTACCCCCTCCCTCCCCTCCCTTTCCCGCTTCCCCTTATTCTTAGGTTATAACTGGGTTATAGCTTTCATGTGAAAGCCATAAATTAGTTTCATAGTAGAGCTGAGTACATTGGATACTTTTTCTTCCATTCTTGAGATACTTTACCAAGAAGAATATGTTCCAGCTCCATCCATGTAAACATGAAAGAGGTAAAGTCTCCATCTTTCTTTAAGGCTGCATAATATTCCATGGTGTACATATACCACAATTTATTAATCCATTCATGGATTGATGGGCACTTGGGCTTTTTCCATGACTTAGCAATTGTGAATCGGGCTGCAATAAACATTCTGGTGCAAATATCTTTGTTATAATGTAGAATATAATTGTCTTAATACAATAACTAAGAAAATGCCAGGAAGGTGATGTTAACCAGTGTGATGAAAATGTGTCAAACTGTTTATAAAACCAGTGTATGGTGCCCCATGATCGCATTAATGTACACAGCTATGATTTAATAGTAATAAAAAAAAGAGAGGAAATGGAAACACTTAACATCAAGATATTATGTATCCAGCAAATGTAAAACTAAATTATTACATAACTCAAAACAACACTGATATTTTAATGTTTTATAGAAACCAAATGAAGATATTAAAATTAAACTGCAATAATAAGAAAAAAGCCTTCAATTGTGTCACTGACCCCTTCACTGTCTCTCACTGTCTCTTAGAAGCTCAGAACCCAATCTGTGGTCCACGTCTTAGAAGCTCAGGACCCAATCTGTGGCCCACGTCTTAGAAGCTCAGGACCCAATCTGTGGTCCACGTCTTAGAAGCTCAGGACCCAATCTGTGGCCCACGTCTTAGAAGCTCAGGACCCAATCTGTGGTCCACGTCTTAGAAGCTCAGGACCCAATCTGTGGTCCACGTCTTAGAAGCTCAGGACCCAATCTGTGGTCCACGTCTTAGAAGCTCAGGACCCAATCTGTGGTCCACGTCTTAGAAGCTCAGGACCCAGTCTGTGGTCCACGTCTTAGAAGCTCAGAACCTAATCTGTGGCCCACGTCTTAGAAGCTCAGGACCCAATCTGTGGTCCACGTCTTAGAAGCTCAGGACCCAATCTGTGGTCCACGTCTTAGAAGCTCAGGACCCAGTCTGTGGTCCACGTCTTAGAAGCTCAGAACCTAATCTGTGGCCCACGTCTGGCCGAGTTTCCTGCCTGCTGTATGGATTCCTTCCACATGATGACCTGACCTTACAACTAAACCCATTCCTATCCTCATTTTTCCTTAACCTTCATTTCCTTACTTACCATTCTTCCTTGTTCCACCCGTGTCTTTTAAAAAGTCACCTGAGGTTTATTTTTTAATGAGGCACGTATATATATGAATACATATATCCACCCGGGTTATTTAATTTTCCTCTCCTTACTACCTAGCACCTTAACATTTTTTCAAAAACTGCTGTTGAATTGGCATGATATGTATTTGTTATTTTTTAGAAATGGGGTCTCACTGTGTCACCCAGGCTGGACTACAATGGTACAGTCATAACTCACTATAACCTGAAACTTTTGGGTTCGAGCGATCCTCCTGCCTCAGCCTCCCAAGTAACTAGGATTGCCGGTATGCACGTGCCACCAAGGCTTGATTAATTTTTCTTATTTATTTATTTTCTTTTTTTTTTTTAGAGAGAGAGAGAGAGGGTCTTCCTATGTTAGCCAGGCTGGTCTCAAACTTCTGGATTCAAGTGATCCTCCAGCCTTGGCCTTCCCAAGTATTGGGATTACAAGTATGCCCAGCCAATACATATTTTTAAACTGCACAATATTTGCCATATGAAAATGTCCTAAGTGTTAAACTTTTGTATTTCAAAGACAAGACCACCATGCTTCCTCCCCTCTCTCTCCCAGAATTCCAGGAATATGGAATGAGGTTTCTCTGTGACTGTCCCCTCCCTTTACCCACGCACTGATTTAAACCTTCTCAGAAGACTCCCGTTTAATGGGTTTGACTCATAATAAGAAGCGAGTCAGATGGACAGTTTTGAAGTAGAAAATGGTCTCAAGAGTTTAAAGATGACATCAAAGTTGGACTAAAAGATTAATCAATTAAAGATTCCTAGAAGATAATAGTTACTTCTGAGGAAGGGGAAAGGCCATGAGAATTGGGAAGGGAAGGAATTAGTCAACCAAAATGTTTTTCATTAAAAATCAAATCCAAAGTACATATGGCAAAAAGCGAGCATTTGTAAACACCGGTGGTGGGTTGGTTGGTTACGTCATTCTCTGTCTTTCTGTATATTTGAAATATTTTTAATTTGATAAATATATTTGCTTAACGAATTCTAGTTGAAACAAAGATTTATAGAGCAAATGAGCTTTAAACTGAACTTGAATAGATATGAGGAGCTTATCACCCCGGACAAGGAATCTCTGGGGCCCATTCATTAGCGGAGGAGCTGAGGAACACAGCAGAGTACTAATTTGTTTTCCAGATCACAATCCCCCTCGTTGAAATGGATGTAAGTGTTTTCACAGAGCTTCTGGCATCCTATCCCCTCTTTGTCATGGTCCCGCGTATGAGACAGTTTTGTTTACAACTATGAAATGCTGCCAATCTCTTCAAAGACAACTGTACCCAGAAAAAGTGCATTACCTCATCTGACAAACTAATGTAGATGATAAGGCATCTTAAAGAGTGCCGCCAAAAGCTAATTGACACTAATTTGAACAGTTACCAGGGTTACAGATAATAATAATACCCTGCACAGAGTTTTAAGAGTTTCAAAAATGTCATTCTACGTTTGATCTCGCCGTTCTTGAAAGACACTTGTGAAAGAGGTTGGTAAAGATAGTGTCATGTCTGGCTCACTTCTGATAATTTCACAATCCGGTCATTCTATCAAGTGATAAGAATTTATCACGTGTCGGTCAGATCAGATTAGGGGTCAGGGGCTGTGAGGGATCCTAACGTGAGTGAGCATTCTCTGCGGCCTTGAAGAGCTCTCAATCAGACGTATACAAAAAGAAATACAACTCGAGGCAGATGTTGCTAAAGGCCATGAAGAGAGGGATGAAGGAATATCTATCTGGAGGAAGAAGACATATCCAGTTTGACGAATCATATGGCATTTGAATAACACGGTTTACAGATGTATAGATGAGGGGGAGGAAATCTCCATATAAATAAAAGCAATTTAAAGCCAATCGGTAAAGTTTAGGCAACATACGGAAGGCAGTGGTTAAATTTCAGAGTACAGACACACATCTATAATATTTCTTTTTACATTTTAAAAATAGCTTCAGTGAGATCAAATTCACGTGCTATACAATTCACCCATTGAAACTGTCCAAGTCGATGCTTTTTAGTATATATTTACAGGACTGTGCGACCCTCATCAATTTTAGGACATTTCCATCCTCTCCTAAAAGAAACTCCACACAACCACTGATCTCCCTACACATCACAGACTCGCCTGTTCCGGACACTGTACATGAATGGAACCGTACAACACAGGGTCTTGTTCACCTACCATACCATCTTATGAATGAACCACACTTCCTTCCTTTTTTATTCCCAAGTAATATTCCCTTACGTGGACAACACCACATTTGATTTATCCGTTCATCAGTTGATAGACTTTTGGGCTGTTTCTACTTTAGGGCTATTATGAATAATCCTGCCGTAAACATTCTTGGCCATGTCTTTGTGTATATAGTTTTTTCATTTCTCTTGGGTATGTAAACAAGGTTCGGAATTGTTGGGTCATATAACACTATATTTAACTTTCTGAGAAAGTGCCAGCCTGTTTTCCAGAGGAGCTGCCTCATTTTACGTTCCCACCAGCAGAGAATGAGGATTCTGTTTCCTCACATCCTCACCAGCATTTCCTATCATCATTTTTATTCTAGCTGTGCTGGTACCCGTGAGCGGTATCTCATTGTAGTTCTGATTTATCTTTCCCAGATGGGTGATGATGCTGATCATCTTTCCAGGTCATTTGTATCTTCCTTGGAAAAACATCTGTTCAAATCTTTTACTCATTCTTTAATCTCATTATTGAATTGCAAGAAATCTTTATATAGTGTGGATATGGGTTCCTTATCAGATACATGACTTGCACATTTTTTCTCCCATCATGTAGATTTTTTTTTTCACTTTATTGATGACATCATGTGCAACAAAAAAAGCTTTCCATTTCCACGTCGTCCAACTTACCTACTTTTCCTTTTTCTCCATGCTGTTGATTTCCCTACGTATGGTCAGTATACGCCGATTTCCTCTCCACAGTGACAATTTTGTAATGTCAGTTTTTAGAGAGAGAATAGAAACATAATTCGGCCTTTTCTCCAGCATGGTGCTGATTTTTAAAAACTTAATAGCTTAAAAATGTTTCCATGTCCAGCTTCTGGCTCTGTATCTTCCTCCTCCACTGTGTCCAAACTTCCAGGGCTGTGCCACACACAACCCATTCACATCACGATGCGACCTCTGGACCTGGGCGAGTTGGTCTATTGGGCAGGAGGGAAACATTTCTGCTCCGGGACCCCTCAATGATTCAAACATAGGAGGGACTGAAAACCATGTAAATATAACCACGAAATGGAAACTAAATGTACCCTCAGCTCAATTTCTGCTTATCAGGTTAGCAAAAATGCCAACTGCTGTAACACCTCCCAACAGGAGGAGGAAGGTGTCAGGGAGGTGAGGTAGGGCATCAAACCAATCACAGTCAAATAGCTCACCTTTACAAACAAGAGAAATGGCTGTGTGAACTTGCAGCAAGCACCCTCACACCTTGGAAGTGGAGCTCAAATTTCATCAGTGTAATAGTAAATCCACTCCGAGTACATCTTAGGACTGAGGAGAGAGGCACAGGGAGCTGTCTGCCTTTAAAGGACAGAAAGAGCAAACAAAGCCAACATAAAGGAAAGAGGCAGGGAGCTTTAAAAATTAGAAAGCACATATCCCAGAATAACAACAACTGTAGTTAATATTTATCAAGTAATTCCATGGGAACAATTTCTAAGCACTTTACATATACCACTGGATGTAAGGCTCATCACAACCCTAGGAGTCAAGGCCAAAGAAGAAAAACCTTTCCAGAATGGAAATGTAGTCAAGGGTATTAGATGCCTTTAAAAAAAAAAAGTCAAAATGATGAGGGTTCACAAAATACCTGGGGAATTGGTGGTCTGGATTAGTAACCAGAAAGTTGTTGGTCACATTTGATAGAGCAATTTCAGGACAGTGTAAGGACTTTCTCATCAATTGCAAAAGGCAAAAGAGTAAGCTAGTTATGAAGCAATGGATATGGCAAATATAGATTTGTCTTTCAAAATGTTGGGCAATGGATGGAGAGTTAGGACAAGAGAGGATTGCACAATCAGGCGACGTCTGCTTTTTATTTAGACTTGGACCTGTCTGCAAACTGAAGAAGCATCAGATGAAGCAAACTTCTGGAGAAGTCAGGGTAGAAAAGGATCTCCAGCACCAAAGGATATTTCCTCCTCAGAGTCAGTGAAGGCAAATATTTCTGAGGATTCAAGAGCCAAACCTAAAATGACACACCAACTCCATTTTGTATCATGGGTCAGAGACAACTTCCTGGAAAAAAACAAATCCTCCTGAGTCCCCAGTCAGAAGACAATTCACAGAAACTTTTGCCATCAACTAGTGAGCCTTTTTCTGGTCTTGTGTAGCAACTGCATTGATCAGAGAGGATGGGGTTCTACTGAGGTATCTATGGGTCTCCTTGTTTAGAAACATCTCCAGAGGGAAAACATCAAAACTCAGCTCTGTGCACCACAAAAGAATGAGGCTGAAACCCATCTGAAAGCCCACAAGACTTACTTGTTATTAGTAGCTTTCCTTTCTCCAAAAGACAGTGCAAAATGTGTGCCCTGGGTCTGTGGCTGGTTTAGACTCTTGCAACGGGAATGCTTTTTTTGTTTTTCTTTAATGTAAGGTGATCTGTTACTCTGAGAGCTTGCCCCAGGATCCTTGTTGGAAGCAGGAAAGATTGCAGAGTTGGAAAACTTTGCAACGGGCTCATTAACTTGAGAAAGACCACATTTGCTCGGTAGTGGAGCCCGCACCTGTATCACGTACCTTCACAGCCTCACACTTCCTCACATCATTTCACGGCACAAGAGCTCGCAATAATTCTGCACAGCTCAGGACTTGCTGAAGCGGGCAGAAGGGCCTAGCATGGCTAGAGTACCTTTACATGTATTTTATCAGCATTTACTCTAAAAGAAAAGTTTCTTCTAGTTTTGCTTTTTTTTTTTTTTTTTGTAGAGACAGAGTCTCACTTTACCACCTTGAGGTAGAGTGCCATGATGTCACAGGACTCACAGAAACCTCCAGCTCCTGGGCTTCCGTGATTCTCCTGCCTCAGCCTCCCGAGTAGCTGGGACTACAGGCGCCCACCACAACGCCCGGCTATTTTTTGGTTGCAGTTCAGCCGGGGCTGGGTTTGAACCCGCCACCCTCAGTATATGGGGCCGTCACCCTACTGACTGAGCCACAGGCGCCGCCCTAGTTTTGCTTTTTGAAAATTCCGTGTTTCCTTCACAGAACCTTTAGTTAATGTAGGATAGCACGACTATTAGATATTGAGTGTGCAAGCAATAATTAGCCAGGTGCAAACAATTAACAAATCCAAATTAATTCTGCTAAGATTGCGTAAATAAATCATGTAAGTTGACGTACCAAGTTCAGCGTAAGGGCTTGGAAGGAGATTCAAGAACATTTCATTTCGTTCAATGATTTCTTTTTACAATAGATAAGGGAATTCAGGTGCAGCAAAGTAAAGAAACCTCGCTCAAGGTCACTGAAAGTGACCTCGCTCAAGGTCACTGACCATGGTAGAAGCATAACGGAAGCCAGAGTTCCCAGGTTTTTAAAATCATCAAGTAAATGACCATCACCCACCTCTACTGCCATGTACTTCCTCGTGTTCGGGAATAGATAAAAAACTCCCTGATATACTGGGGAAAGCCTCCACGCTTCTTACCACTGCCATGACATATAAAGAGGAAAGTGATGTGACAAGCAGGCTCTCACCCTTTGCTGCTGCACAGGCAGAACCATCTCCCTTCAAGATATATCCAAAGAATATGATGTCCAATTCTGGGTTGAATGAAACTGGATATTTTCACATGACTCGATTCATTTGCAGACATATGTATACTGTACAACTATCATGTTTTAGAAATAATCCCCAAACCAGTATTTCAATATCTTCCCCCTGTCACCAGCTTTCTCTCTCAACAAGAGATCACTGAAGCCAAAAGGGCTGACACTCTTTATGGCATTACGGTGAATTTACATTAGATTTTTTTGACTACTACTGATAATCACAGGCTGACAGACATAATCCTGCTGCTACGATGAAACATCAAGAAACAGGACCTTGACTATGAACCAGCAAATGGGTTGATGTAGGGTCTACATTGATCCGAGAAATACAATGGGAAAATGGTGGTTGAAAGATGTACTCATGACATCCACAACAGATCAAAGTATTTGTCATTGATAAACTTAATGAGGCGGCAGAGTTTATTGACACTGTCGTTCCACTTGATTGAAACCTCAAAGCCACTTGCAGAAAGCAATGGAAATGGAATGGAACAAAAGTGGATTCTGAGGACATAAAAAAGGAATAACAACCAGGGTTTGATTCTATTTCGCATCTTACGATGCTAAGGATTCAGTGTTCACACTTCTCAAAAACTGATGAATAATCCAGAGGTTGTGATGTTAACATTTACTGGTAAATAATCAGGTCCTGGAAGGCTGAGGGTCTGATCAGGGATTTCTTTGTGATCCAGCCGAGCTTCGTGGTTCCCCCACAGGCCGTTAAGCTTTGGACCAGATTCATCTCGGCAGCAAACATTTGAAATGATAACAGCAATATAGCATTTCCTCTCTTCTGAAGAGCTCTCTGATGCAAGCTTCCGAGAACAAAGCCCAGCTGACATATGAATAAGTACTCACAAGTGAGGATATAGGGCAAGTGACAAGGTGACCTGGGACTCGAGCCCTAGTCCAGGAATTCTACGGGGCCCAACTCCTGGAGTAAAACCAGGCAGTACAGCCAGACTTTGGTTGGGAAGCCAGTTTATTGCACTGCCTGGCTGTCCATTTATATAAACACACAGCTGAAGCGAATCTAGGAATATCTCCAAAAAAGAAAGCCCTGCTTTTGTCTGACAAAGCCGCTCTGACCCCAAAGGAACGCACGATAGGAAATGAAAGTTGGACAGAAAATCAATTCCAACAGGAAACAGGATGATCCCTGTTCAAGCTCAGTTCCAAGATGTATCACTGTAATAACCCAGAGCAGCACATCCTGGGAGCCCCAGCTTCGACCCGTGCACACTGCAGGAAGAGGGGACAAGGAAGCGACCCGGAGAAACCACAGCAGAGCGACCATATCCTAGACACCAGAGTTCATTGTCGTGAACTGCAATTCATGAGAGAAGATTTACATTCATTTGTGTCTCTACAGGACGGTTGTGTTTTAAGAGGAACTTCAACTAACGACAGAAAGACCTCTTTCAAAAGGGGGGGACAGAAAACGTACCGAGTGGGCTACGTCTGAAATCTTAGTAAAATGAGCTTGCAGTGAGCAATGCAATCGATTGTAATTCACCATAAGAAGAAACTGGTCTCTTCAGAGGTTCCACTCAACAAATAGCTACTGGGTCCCTATTGTGTCAAGAAGCTAGAAACGGATGTTGCTGGAGCCATCCCAGAACGTTAGCTGGGCAGCAGGACGCTGCGTTTTCACCAAAACATCTACACGGCTCTGGAAAGGATGATAGAAGTCCATTAGCCCAGGTTAAGAGGACATCAGAGATGTTCCTGAGAACCTTTGAGTCTCTCTTCACCATGTCTGGCTCACTTTGCCAACCCGATGCAGACCCTGCTCACAAGAGTTACTAAAACACAAAGAGTAAAAAGGATTTCTGCAAAGTTCAAATGTACACTATGACTTATCTAATAAAGGACAATGATCTAATAATTTGCTTAAAATGATGGATAATTCCAAGTTATTTACTCTAAATTGGATCTTCTTTTCCAGTAGGCATAGGAGAAAGGTGAAAAGAATTCTGAACATGGACCCAGAAGAGACAATCTCCTGATCCGGCTCTAACCAATGTTAGCTGTGCAACCTTGGGCGCAGCTCTTAACCTCTCTGTGCCTCAGTTTCCTCACATGGATGAGACCCCTGCTCAACTCCTTCTCAGGACTGTAGTTAGACTTGACAGAGGTGATTTATGCAACAAGTTTTGAAAATTGCTGAAATGTTTTGCAAATTTTTTATTCCAACCTTCCTAATAACGTTTTTCTTAAAGTATGTATACAATTACTTCGCTTTTCCTGTGCAAATACCATCTGATGACAGAAGGTCAGCTGGATAAGGAAAAACCAACATGGGTTTGGAAACTGGCCTTTTGTAACCCCACCAGCAGGTGACTCGAGCTCAAGAAAAGTAGACACAGACTGGATATAAATGCAATGTGACGGCCATTCATTCGATCATACCTATTGGAAAAAAAGATTTCATTTTCTAGCTTGGACTCCGGGCAGACAAATAAGTCTGAAAGTAGTAGAGGCTGGTAGTGATGCAATAATAATAAGAAAAAGGAAGAACAATGCGTCCGTTCAAACCAAGCTCTGGGAATAAGGGTTAAGCTAAAAGGCAGGCGGGAGCCAGGGAGCTGGGTTAGGAACACAAACAGGTTTAGTAATCAATCCAAAATCACAGTTGTGAAAACCACATAAAATGCCATCTGGCCTCCTGGATCGCGTGGAACATTAAGCAAAGGCAGCCTTCCAAGACACATGTTCTCATTTCTCTGAGAACAGCTCTTCTCCTTAGCCAATCAACTGTGAAAGAGTTACCCGGATCCTGGTCCAGTTTTTCAGCCTCTGCCAGAATTGTTCTGAATGCAAGTGAAACAGCTCACGGGTCACGGGAGGGCTGTTCATTCCCGGATGCCTCCTGGATTCTGAAAACTAGTTGGTGACACGTGGGGTCTCTTCCACTTTCCAAAGATGCCTATGACTAGTCCCACCTTCCTTGTGCCTTAAAGGTGTTTAGTAAGCACAGCTGACAATATTCTGGAAACAACTTTTGGGGGTATGGCATACTGAACAAAAAAATTAACAATTTAACCACTTTTAGATATTCAGTGGCATTAAGAATGTTCATTTTGTTTTGAAACCATCATATACTATTCATATCCAGAAATTGTTCAGCTTCCCAAACTGAAACTCTGTATCATCAATCACTGCCCCGTTCTTTCTTCCTCCAGAGGTTATTCTGCTTACTTTCTCTATGAATTTGCCTGTCACATAAGTGGAATCTTACACAATTTGTCCTTTTGTTTCAAGCTTGTTTCACTTAGTGTAAATATCTTCAAGGTTTGTGTACAGGCTGTAGTATGTATCAGAATTTCATTCCTTTTTAATGCTGAATAATATTCCATTTTACGTCTACACCACATTTTGTTTATCTGTCTATCCCTCCATGAACCCTAGAAACTTACATTTGTATAGTATGAGTATAAACTTACTCATAATGAATGAAGATAAAATGTGCCTATCAGTTGAAATATTTGGGGTTAGTCTTTCAGATCCACAAACTGAAAGGATCTAGAACCATGGGGTTCCACCTCCTGGCCACTAGGCAGGGAGCTCCAGAAGGACAAAAATCACGTTATTTGACACAGTTCTTGTTCCCATCAACCAACACAGTGCCTGGAACAGGGTAGACACTTAAATGTTCAATAAAGGAACAAGTAAACCTTGACCATACTTTTTTTCTTATAGCCCACTCCTTTGCTCTAAGTCAAATTATTTTCTAGAAAAATCATAGCTGTTATAAGCCGAAGACAGCCTTCTTTAAAATAAAAAAAGAAATATGAGTCTAATTTTTGAAGGCAGAATTTATTTTATCAGCCAGCCCAACAGACAGTGCAGTAGTGGAAAGAATAATGGACGTGGAATGATCACGGATGGGTCAAGGATTCAAATCGTGCCTCTGCCTCTCACCTGGCCGTGTGACCTTGTCACTTGACCTCTCTGAATTACCGTTTCATCATCAATAAAATGGAAATAATAAAAATTGCTCTCACAGGGTTATTTGGAGAATCAAATAAAATCTCAGAAACTGAAAATCTATATGACATGGCCCCGACATGTACAATCGCGTTCCTGAAGTCATCCTGATACAAAAAGAAGAACCGTCCCTCTCTAGTGTGCCATCTCAACAGCCAATACACGAACAAAATCCCAACAAAGCACGTGCAAGTTAGGTGCGGAATAAACTGTGTAGTAATAAAGAGAGGGCACAGAAGGATTTTTTGAAGAGTTGAGTTTTGCTTGAGCTCTTCATCAACAAGGAGCAGAGTGGATGGGATTCCTGGCAGGTGTCAGAAATCAATAGACAAGGAAGCGAAAACCAGGAGATGGGCAGTGAAAAAGAAGGTCACCTTTGCTAAGCAAGAGTTTTTGTTCCTGATTTAACATTGTGGGCCTCCCACCAAGACTTAGGAAAGCAGAAGTCTCAACACTAGAGGGAGGATCCTTCAGCAGAAGACCCCCAGGACTAAGCTCAGTGCCTGCTGTATAGATCTAAACCCACTTCCAGCTGAGGCCTGAATGGCCCTTTGTTTGACCTTTATCATCCCTCACTCAGATTACTACCCACGTCTCTGAACTACTCTGCCGACCTCTGATCATACAAACCAGAAGTCTATCTTGTTACTACGGAGATTAGGAACTTTTTAATAAGGGGTATCAATTAGTAAGGTGGTTCTTCACAGAACCCAAAAGAAGACACTTCAGTTAACTTGGATATTTGTTACTTACTCCTAAATGAGGTACATAACTTAAGGGGAAATTCGCCAGCCCATAAGAAAAAAAAATCGTCAACACACCAGAGCTTCTGGAATGCTAAGGCTTCTTTCCCCAAAGTCGTACGTCCTGGCAGCAAATAGTACTCAATTCAATGAACAAATGCAAATGTCTTACTCTGAAGATTTATTGAATGCATATTATGTAACTAACCTTATCAAGGGGTATAAAGATGAGGAGAGGCCGAGGTGTCTCCACATAAGTTCAAGTCTAAACCACAGCTGTCTGAAGGAAATCCCAATTCTAAAAACAGCTTCACTCTCATTCAGGCCTCCTTACATCCCAAAGCTATTAGATCAAAGCAATCTACCAAGCCACTGCCAGAATGAAATACAAAACAAGTTTCTCAGGCAAACCCAGTACACTCAAAACTAGATGGAAGAAGTTTTCTAAATATACTTAAAGGATCCCCTTCTTCTAATTAGTTCCAGTCCTTGAAAAGTAATGTTTCCGATAAGGACTTAAAAAGACACTAAATTGAACATCATCTCTAATGTCCAAATTGTCTCTGGAGTTCACTCTCATCACCTCCATGTGTCTAAATGTGTTAACATCTCATGTGCTTTTTGACATAGATTGAAAATACTACTCACTGTAGTTGGGACGCTGAGGCAAGAGAACTGCTTAAGCCCAGGAGTTTGAGGTTGCTGTGAGCTATGACAACACAGTACTCTACAGAGGGTGACAAAATGAGACTCTGTCTCAAAAAAAAAAAAAAAGAAAAGAACACTGACTGTGAAATCAAATGAGACCTCAAGGGTGGGGAACTATGATTTCATTTGCCTTTTCATGGGCTGCTGAATGGATCCATGGGTGGAGATCTCCACATCTTACTTAACCTTGGTCACAGCCACTGATCACTGATCAGCCTAACCTTATTACTCTAGGCCATCCAAACTTTTGTTCGAATCAAGCAGCTGACTGGTTCAGTTTTATTAAAAATCAATTAAGAAGCTGATGGAATTGACCATTTGTTGAACCAATGTGCCTAATTAATTCAGCTAAAATGTTAAACCAATGGTGTGTATAAACATGTCCCTAGAACAGCGATTTTCGACCGGTGTGGCATGAAAGAATCTTAGCTATGAAACAAAAATTTTTAAAGATAATTAATTAAATTATTTTTGAAAGACATTCCAAGCACAGTAAGTATATTATTCTTTTTAACTTTTTTTTCTGGATCAACATAATGTAAGTATGCCACGGAAGTTCTATAGGTTCAAGTGTGCCGTGAGATAAAAAATGTTGAAAAACACTGCCCTAGAATGTATGAAGTTATAATGTTTGAAAAGAGATCATTTCTGTCCATCCCATACAAAGACTTTAACATATCTGTGCTTCACTTTTTACATCTTGATTGGTGAGAATTATAACACTTTAGGCGCCAACTCTGCAACGTTTCCCTTGTAAGCTGAAGGAGATTAGAATATGCTTAATAAAACAGCAAAACAGTCAAAAACTGGACTATCCGTGTAACTCAGTCCTGGCTTCCTTAAGAACATTTCCTGTGGCTCAGTGGGTAGGTAGCTGGCCCCATATACTGAGGGTGGCGGGTCCGAACCCAGCCCCGGCCAAACTGCAACAAACAATAGCCGGGCGTTGTGGCGGGCGCCTGTAAGTCCCAGCTACTCGGGAGGCTAGGGCAAAAGACTCACCTAAGCCCGACAGCTGGAGGTTGCTGTGAGCTGTGACGCCATAGCACTCTACAGAGAGCGACAAAGTGAGACTCTTGTCTCTTAAAAAAAAAAAAAAGAACATTTCCTTCAAGAACTTGTTTCAACCCCTTTCTCATCCCCACCTTCTACAGTTCCAACATGGGTAGACCAAGAAAACAAACTCAAGCAAAATTCTAGAAGAGAAAGCGAAGCTGGCTATGGACCTCGGTCAGCTTTATGTTGTTCAAGGGCGGTCTCCTTACAACAGTGCTTTTCGACCTTTTTTATTTCATGGCACACTTGAACCTATAGTTCAACTTCCACCGCACATTTAACTTAACGTTGCTTAAAAAAAGGTGGAGAAAAAAATCTACTTACTGTGCTTTGAACTTCTTTTGAAAATAATTTCATTAACGAGCTTTACAATTTTTCACAGCACACCTAAGATCCTCTCTCAGCACACCTGCTGAAAATCACTGCCTTAGTTAGACAAGTCAGATCATAATGCAACTCAGAGAAAGGAAAGGCCCAATTGTAACATTTTGAGAGGCTAGCTGGCCTGCTCTTTAGAAGATAGAGGATAGGATTGTGCAGATTAATTGCTGAAAGGACTGTCAGGTCTTGTTGACGCTCATCCTTTGATTCTTTCCTGAGGACAGAGTAAGGAGAGGGGTGGGGAGAGAAGGCTTGTAACAGATCCTTTAGGACTAGGAGTGAAATGGGAGTCTGGGGATGGGTGGGAGGTTCCTAACCTCTATGGCACTTTTCTCTGAAAAACCTCTAAGTGTTTTATGAACCTTGCATAGACTTCCTGTCCACAGCCCCTCAGGACACAAAACAGGGCCACCGTTATAGTCTATACTCCTTAAAGGAAGAACTCAAAACAGTCTGCGGCCTTATTTCTCAAGAGGATTTTGCCAGCGGTCAGAGTTTAACTTGCAAATTCAAAGATGTAGTCAGTCGATGCTTCCTTTAAGGAGACACATCAACATAACTAAATTCAATTTTATGAAAAAAAAATCCTAAAAATAAAAATAAAAAGGAGGAACTTCTTTCTTTCTTGCCTGGCTTTTACCCTACAGAATCTCTTAACTCCTAAGAGCCCTCTATTCTGAGGTTAAATTCTATCTTGAAAGATCTTGAAGCCTCCAGGGTTGAGAGAATAAGACTTGGGCACTTGGTTCATTTGAGTCAAGAGCAAAGAGTCCACACAGTCGTTCTTCACACCTGGCCAAGTCCACACCAGGCAAAGCTCCAACCCTGCAACACCCCAACAGCCAGTCACTCCCCTCTCCTGCAGCACAGCCCTAGCTCCGGGGATTGTCTCTGCTTCCAGTCCCCACGTCGAGGTACCACCAAAACAGATCAATCAGGACATTGCCAAGCAAAAACCAAATAAACGAGATAAACCAAGTGGAAGACGGAGCAAAAACAAGGTTTTTCTTAGCCTTGGGGATAGGATCATAAAAGATTAAAAACACACACATACACGGGGCTGGAGTCGAAAGCCTCTCTAAATTATATTTCACAGATGTTATTATATTATCTTTGGGGCACAGTTATTAAACATTAAAGATAATGACTTCATTCTGCAAGTAACCTAATATTGAACACGATTGATAAGCAGGACCTGTTCTCGAAAGAAAATTCTGGTTGTCAAAATTCAGGAGCAGAGGTGGCACAGAAACTGAGCTTGGGCCACCGAGTTAAACTGCCGGCTGGGGCGCCCTAAACATTTCATTATGAAGAAGCTGTGCAGTGGCCACGTTCCTTCTGGGACCAATGAGAATGGAGGGACACTGGATAGGGAAATGGGTTTGCAGAACACGGGCAATGAACTGTCAGTTACTCTGGAGTGACGCTTGAGAAGCACAGCTCCCAGGCGCTCCCAGGAGGCAGCAGTGAAAAGGAGATCTCTGCTCCACCTTGAAAACCAGGAGAAAGGGGGCGACCAATCACAACATTTTAAAAATGACAACTGATAAAAAGGTAAAATGGCACCCAATTGGGGGGGGGGGGGAAATAGGGGAGAAATAGCAGCAGGTAAAGGTCCTGCCCTGAGACCTCAAGAGAAAGAGCTCCACACTATCCCAGCTGAGCCACTTGCCAGACTTGTGTGAGGACTCAGGGGGTTTCACAAAGCCCCACAAGCCCCTAACCAGCAGGGCATCCCGGGTCAGAAGGAACAGAGTGGTACCCAGCGCTGGTAATGACACTCCCTCCCCTCCCCTGTGTCCTCAGCTTCCACGCACAGGCCGAGAGGTTCCCCTGGGACCGGGTTCAGAAGGATTCTAAAACTGCACAATAAAGATGTCTCAGCCAAGTGTGGCACCTGTGGCTCAAGGAGTAGGGCACCAGCCCCATATACTGGAGGTGGTGGGTTCAAACCTGGCCCCCCCCCCAAAAAAAAAAAGATGTCTCAGCTGGGCATGGGGGCTCATGCCTGTAATCACAGCACTTTGGGAGGCTGAGGGAGGACGGATTGCACCCAGAAGTTGGAGGTTGCAGTGAGCTATAATGATGCCACTTCACCCCAGTGCACGTGACAGAACAAGACTCTAACTCAAAAAAAAAAAACAAAACACAAAGACTTGTCTGAACTGAATACCACTGACAGGGTTATCAGTAGCTTCAGTGTAGTCCAATTGCTTTTTTCCTCACACCTTCCTGAGGAGTGGTGTTTTGATACTAGAAAAATGAATGGGATTCTCTCTGCAGCCCAGGAAGATTTTTATTTTATTTTAATTTGACTTTTTGAGACAAGATTTCCCAGCCTACAGTTCAGTGGTACAACTGTAGCTCACTGCAGCCTCAAACTTGGAGGTGATCCTCCTGCCTTAGCCTCCCAAGAAGATGGGACTTACAAGTGTATGCTACCATACCTGGTTATTTTTCATATTTTGTAGAGACAGGGGTCTCACTATGTTGCCCAGGCTGGTCTCAAACCCCTAAGGATAAATTTAACAAAAACTGTGCAAATCCTAAAGAAGAAAAGCTTGTGAAGTTGCTGAAAAGACTTGTTTACAAAATGACCTTAGTTGTTCTCCTCCCTGTACCCAGCCCCTTTGTAACAGGACTTGCATCTCTTCTGCTCAAGGGAGTCTATTTCCCATCCCTTAGATTCAGGACTGGCCCTGTGACTTCTTTGGCCAATAAAACACAGCAGAAGTGACACTGTACCAGTTCTGAGCTTCACACCTGTAATCACAGCACTTTGGGAGGCTGAGGAGGGAGGACTGATTGAGCCCAGAAGTTGGAGGCTGTAAGAGACCATGCATGCTTCTGCTCACTTGCTTAAAACCCTGACCACTTGCCACATGAACAGCCCAGGCCAGCCTTCTGGAAGATAAAAGACTACATGGATAAGGAGGTGAGACCCCACCCAGCTGAGGCCAACTTAGATCCCCCAGCCCCCAAATGACCTGGACGCTGACCACAGACACAAGAGGAAAGACTGCTAAAATCTGCAGAACTGCCTGCTGGACCAGCTGAAGTTGCTTGTGTGCAGGATCGGAGTTAATCAGATAGCCATTGTTTTGAGACACTGGGTCTTAGAGTGGTTTGTTATGCAGCAATAGATAACTAATATACCAAGTAGGCAGTGGCTATGCAGAAATGAATAAGGTATGCAAAGGCTTACCACCCAGGTGAGCTACGCACTACTTCCATTCATTCATTCAATAAAGGTTTTATTAAGCACTTACTGAATGCTAGGAGATACAAAGGTAACAAGACACAGTTCCTGATGCCAAGTAAAAGAGGACATGAACAAGAAATAGGCAATTCCAAAATATATTAAGACAGGCACTAAGGCTGCCCACCTAACAGAGTTGGAGGTAGGGTTGAGGGTAGGGTGGCAAAGTTTGGGAAGGCTTCCCAGAGCAAGTGTGTCTAAGCAGAGACCTAAAGGGCGGTACACTTAGGAAAAACAGAAAATGTCTTTCTAGGCAGAGGGTGGCTATTTATCTTTTCAATCTACACTGCTTCCAGTCAAAAGGAGGGTAACGTACCATTTCCTGAGAAAACTCAGGGAATGAACTCCCAATTCTCCAGCAGAACAGTTTGCAATTTGGAACCTATCACTCCATAAAAAGTGTTTTAATTGAACACCGTCTCCCCATCCAAAAAAAAAGGAAAGAAATTCAGATGGATGGCAAAGAAAAACAAGAAGCTCTGACTCTAAAGTTATTCAAGAAGGGAAGAAAAAACAGAAAGACTTTAAGATTGCAAAAACTCGGGGGGGGGAGGATGGGCGGAGGGAGGGTGATTGGTGGGATCACACCTATGGTGCATCTTATAATGGTACATGTGAAACTTAGTAAATGTAGAATATAAATGTCTTAACACAATAACTAAGAAAATGCCAGGAAGGCTATGTTAACCAGTGTGATGAAAATATGTCAAATGGTCTATAAAACAAGTGTACGATGCCCCATGATTGCATTAATGTACACAGCTATGATTTAATAATAAAATAAAATAATTTAAAAAAAAGACTGCAAAAACTCACATGAGCCACAAAGCCACAATTTAAGTTAGTAATTTTCACCTTGATGTTACATACCACTCCTGATTACACCAATTAATGAAAGTGGATGCATCTGGTTCCTTCTAATTTTCTGCTATCAGGCAAAGAGTAGCTATTAATAAGTGTTTATTAGATGATTTTTTTTCAAGTCCACACACTTACTGAGTAGAAAATCACAATAACAGTAATAGTAACTGACCGGGGTAACAGAAGGGTTCTACGATGCCTAGATTCCTAAAGCTTGCCAGTATTTTTTTCAATGATAGTCTTCTATTCAGAGGACAGAAGATGCTTTCAAATCCCACCCTAGAACCACATCTGTGACAAAACTAAAAATACAATTTCATTATACAGGGTGGCCATGAAGTTCATGTGCAATTTAAAATAATTGTCTATTTAAACTGCACACTTGAACTTTATGGCCACCCTGTACTTTAGGAAGGTTACCCAACTTGATCACTCAGCTCTGGTGAGAATCCCAAAACCACAGGTGATGGCGGAGGAAACATTTTATTTCTGAGCTACATTTAGTCACCAATTCTAATAGCGCCTCGCTACCCATGAACCAGATTTCTTCTATTATGTAAATCATGCAGGAAAAGGTTAGCATGAAAGTCATCAAATACATCAGAGCCCATTGTTTAGCTGCCTGGATGGCACACATCGAAGTTATGAAAAAAAGAATTGTTGTACTATTTGGATTGACTTTCCTCTTCCCAATAAAAATTCCCTTCCATAAAATAGAGACAGTAAACCAAAAACAGGGTATGCCCTTGTCATGGAGGTTACAGTTTTTTGGCAAGAAATCAAGACCTTTGGGTTATTATGGTTGCTGTTAATTACAAGGACAGAATGTTAATTCCCAGACCGAGACATGGCATAGCTCTTCCTCCTCAAAACACAAGGAAATTAGATGTAAATTAGAATCAACTCACTTAGACCTAATCCATTCAGAACCCTGTCACCCATCCTGTGATACCGTCTCCAAGACTCCTACTGACCCAGAGGCAGGACTTGATCTTCAGGGGACACCATCCCAATTTGTATGGTCCAGCGCACATTCCCAAGTCCTGCTCCACGTGGGTGCCACCTTTCCCAGGGAAAAGTGCTCAGTAGTCTTTGGTGTCAGCTATCATTTCTGGTTGAGAATACGTTCTAGAGGCATTTGGAACCGATCATTAAATGGGAAGTTGTATTATCCTCAATCCACTTACTCTATCCATTTTCCTGTCTTATGTTGGTTGCTAAGGAGATCAGTGTGAAATGAGCTCCCTGTCCTAAGGGGTTAATCATTTTACACTGCTCACTCCCCACAGAAATCATAATCTGCGGTGTGTGAAATCACATTTAGAAGCTGTGAAAATGATTATGATGCTGGGAATGGAACATCATGGCTTCAGGTGGGAGAGAAGCAGGGAGGGCACACCAGCTCCTAGAAATTACAAAAGTTCTCCCCAGGAATAACGCTCACTACAAAAACAGAGTAAGATTAAGGGAAAGTACATCTTAGTGTGTACGAAAATATGAAAGATAATAATTTGGGACATGGAAATTGACTTCCTCCGTGAATTTTCTAGCTGTTTCCTTCTCTGTTCATTCCTAAAAAAAAAAAAAAACTATAATGGTCTGAGTGGAATACTCAAAGGGTAATTATCAAAACCCAGGGAAAAATAGGAATGGGGATCTGGAAAAGAGTAGCCACTTTTCCTTTTTTATTCATTCCAGATTAATGTGAGGGTATAAACAATTAGGTGACAATGTTTGCATCTGTTAGGAAGAGTCCTCTTGTAGTTCTGCCCCGTACCCAAGAGGCGTGCCACACACGCTTACATTGTACCCACGAAGTGGGAGCACACGAGTCCCCTCTGTCCTCCCCTCTGCTCCTCCCTCGTTTCCCCTCCCCACAACTTGAATGGAATTGAGCTTTCCTCTTATGTGGGTGTGTATTAGATCATCTAAGAGTAGCCACTTTTCAATGGCTAAGTTCTACTGAAGTCCAGATCTCCATTCTCTCCCCTAGGCAAGTCAATAAAGAGACAAGTGAAGCAGAGATCCCCCGATCAAAGGCTCTTGATAATTTCATGATCCCTGCACTGCGCCAAAAGCGACTACCAGCCCACCACAGAGCAGGCTACAATAATCTCTCAATCATCTTCAAAACAGCCAAGTCCTGATAATTTGGGACAAAGGAAACAAATACAGCAAAGAGGTAGCCAACACACAGAGAATTATTTTGTAAATATTTTCTAAAATTTGGTAATGAATATTTTGTAAATAAAGGTACATTTAACTACAATTTCCCACTTTGCCTACGCATGGTGACTTCAGGGCAGTTTGGGGGATGTCCTGTATAAAAGTGAGAGGCTGCACAGGTACCAGACTGCCTGCAGCCCAGTCAGGACGTGTCATTAATGGTCTGGGAAGCAACACTCTAACGAGAAAGCCTATAGGATGTTAAGAACCGATTATTTGGGTTCAGCTTTTAATAAAGATCTAGGCTGCCACTGTTTCATACAGACAGAATAAAAGCATCAGGTATGAACCACCAAATGCCTAACGGTGCAGTAGACAAAGTGAACACACTCTGTCCGCTGATGAACTTGAGTGCCCAAAACAATGGAGAAGTAGCTGGGCGTTATGACTGGCGCCTGTAGTCCCAGCTACTCAGGCGGCTGCAGCAAGAGGATGGCTTGAGCCCAAGAGTCTGAGGTTGCTGTGAGCTGTGATGATGCCACAGCACTCTACCGAGGGTGACAAAATATATCTCAAAAAAAAAAAAAATGGGAGAAGAGGTAGGAAGACCACTTGACCACTTCTGTTCTTGGCTTCAGCCAATTATGAAGCATTTTCAGACACACTTGGTTCCCAGACTACCTGGTACATCCTATTTTCCATCACAGTTTCATTCATGGGATCGGTGGTAACATTCTTCCCCATCTCCTTCAAGAGGGCCACGTGCTCCATGAGCCTGGCAGAGGCTTTGAAAGGAACTGGCTGGCAGACACATGGCGAGGAAGCTGGGCTTGACGCAGAGCAAATCAGAGGAGGGTCCGAGCTGGGGGCTTAGTCTCCAGCTGGTTTGAGATTGAGTTGTCCGTGATTCCTGCTTGGGGGGTTCTCAGGATGGTTACTTGGTACTTCATCAATTAAAGCACTTCCCCAAGAGATCAATGAGTCTCCATTGTATAGGAGAGAAAACAGAAAGACAAGGTAACTTTTCAAAAGCCGAATGGCAAGCATGTGTGGCAGAGATAGGGCTGCAACTAATTAGCCCACGCACTGGTCCCAGGAAGAAACTTCCCTTCTGTGGAGAGGAAAAACAGAACGCAAAAAAGGCACTGAATGCAGTTTGAGGACTCAGCAGAGGAGGAGGTAGAATTTCTTTCTTTTTTTATTTTGCAGTTTCTGGCCGGACTTGAACCCCCCACGTCCCGTATACGGGGCTGGCGCCCTTATTCCTTTGAGCCACAGGTGCCACCCAGAGGTAGAATTTCTTTTATGGGGAATCCCCATCCCCAGTCTTCATCTTTCCCTCCAACAAATTAAGGCTTAGTAAGCATGCTAACTATTTCCCACACTGGACTTCTAGAAAGAAAAAGAGATCTCTGATTCAGGAAAGGGACTGCTAATGCCAAACAGAGAAGGCAGAGACCTGCCTTTCTGTCAAGGCTATTGGTTTAGGCCCGAAATTCTGAATGCAAAGTAATGAAATAAAGGAGCTCTGACAATGATAAGTGATGTAAAATAAAAGAGTACACTCAATGATGTCCGTGACTTGAAAAGCGGACACTTTGGCAGCAAAATCAGTGCAAAGAAATGAATGGTCCCCCGTGCCAGGAGATAATGGAAGAAATGAGTCTTGCTGACTGATCCACGAGAAAGAGGCCGCGGACAACACAGAGTGAACAATACAGGTAAATTGTTCTCACATTTATGCACAGCATCAAGTCTTAAGTGTGATTTCTATGGCAATACTTGGGGAAAATTACAGCACTCTGATGCAGGTACAGTTTTTCCTTTTATTATCCTGCCTCCCTTTTCCTCTAAGCCTTTTAAAATAATTTTCCTGCCTGCTCACCCCCACCCCCCAGTATTTAATGATTTCACCCCACCCTTTCCTAATCTCTTCCTCTCCACGCTTTCCCATGGACCAGCAGTGAATGTGACACACCAGCCTAGGACGGGGTAATCTGCATGATACTGGTCATAAGAGAGGGTAAAAATCAACACTACGGACTTGGACTGGGGGCAGAGATGAACAGCCACACCTCCCCCTGGTTTTATCTGAAGCACTGAGCATTCTTCAAACTCCCTTCCTCCCTGAGGTTCTGCTTGAAGCCCCTCCCCATTTCCATTCATAGTTACAGGAAGTCACTGTGACTGCAGCAGCTGATGCAACCCAGGAGGGCACTGGCGGAAAGCAGCAGGGCAGAGAATTCATTAGAAGAGAAAAAAGAGCAGGGGAATGCAACCTGTAGAAATTTCACCAGGTATTTTTTTTTTTTCCTTTGACTTTCATTGTTAAAGGGCAGAGCATTTTTGTTTTCTTGGGTGTTTTTTTCCCAAGACAAAAATCATATATACATATATATATATATATATATATATTTTTTTTTTTTTTTTTTTGGTAGAGACAGAGTCTCACTTTACCACCCTCGGTAGAGTGCCATGATGTTACAGGACTCACAGCAACCTCCAGCTCTTGGGCTTTCACAATTCTCCTGCCTCAGCCTCCCGAGCAGCTGGGACTACAGGCGCCCGCCACAACGCCCGGCTATTTTTTGGTTGCAGTTCAGCCAGGGCTGGGTTTGAACCCACCACCCTCAGTTATATGGGGCGGGTGTCGTACTCACTGAGCCACAGGCGCCACCCAACAAAATCCTATATTAAACCCTCTAAAAATAACCCACCTAAATTGAAGACATGTTAGGTCACAAAGGAAGACTTAATAAACTTAGGAAGACTGAAACTGTAAGTATTTTTTCTGATCACAAGGAAATGCAATTGGAAATAAATAGCAGAAGAAAAACTAGAAAATTCACAAATACGTGGAAATTAAACAACTCACTCTTGAACAACCAATGAGTCAAAGAAAGAAATCACGAGGGAATTTATAAAATTATCTTGACACAAACAAAAATGAAAACACAATATCCTAAACATAGGGGACGCAGTAAAAGTAATGCTAGGAGGGAAGTTTATAGCAGTAAATTCCCATGTTGAAAAAAAGAACAAGGGCAGCGCCTGTGGCTCAGTGGGTAGGGCACCAGCCCCATATATGGAGGGTGGCAGGTTCGAACCCGACCCCAGCCAAACTGCAACAAAAAAATATCTGGGCATTGTGGTGGGTGCCTGTAGTCCCAGCTACTCGGAAGGCTGAGGCAAGAGAATCGCCTAAGCCCAAAAGCTGGAGGTTGCTGTGAGCTGTGACGCCACAGCACTCTACTGAGGGCGATAAAGTGAGACTCTGTCACTAAAAAACAAAAAAGAAAAAGTAAAAGAGAAAAAGAACCAAAGATATCAAATAAGCAGCCCAACTTTGTACCTGAAGTAACTAGAAAAATTAACTAAGCCAAAGTTAATAAAAGAACAGAAATAATAAAAAGAACAGAAGAAATAAATGAAATGTAAAATATAAAATAATACTAACAACAAAAACAGTGAAGCGGGCATAATGGCTCATGCCTGTAATCCTAGCACATTGGGAGGCCGAGTCGTGACGATTGCCTGAGCCCAGTTCAAGATCAGCCAGAGCAACAGAGCAAGACCATTTCCACAAAAAATTTTTTCAAATTAGGTGGGTAACACCTTTGTCCACTCACAAAAATTGATTCAAGATGGATAAAGGACTTAAATTTAAGGCATGAAACAATAAAAATCCTCAAAGAAAGCATAGGAAAAACACTGGAAGATAGTGGCCTGGGGAAAGACTTCATGAAGAAGACTGCCATGGCAATTGCAACAACAACAAAAATAAACAAATGGGACTTCATTAAACTGAAAAGCTTCTGTACAGCTAAGGAGACAATAACCAAAGCAAAGAGACAACCTACACAATGGGAAAGGATATTTGCATATTTTCAATCAGACAAAAGCTTGATAACTAGGATCTATAGAGAACTCAAATTAATCCACATGAAAAAAGCCAACAATCCCATATATGAATGGGCAAGAGACATGAATAGAACCTTCTCCAAAGAAGACAGACGAATGGCTAACAAACGTACGAAAAAATGTTCATCATCCCTCTATGTATTAGAGAAATGCAAATCAAAACAACCCTGAGATATCATCTAGCCCCAGTAAGAATGGCCCACATCACAAAATCTCAAAACTGCAGATGCTGGCGTGGATGTGGAGAGAAGGGAACACTTTTACACTGCTGGTGGGACTGCAAACTAGTACAACCTTTCTGGAAGGAAGTATGGAGAAACCTCAAAGCACTCAAGATAGACCTCCCATTTGATCCTGCAATCCCATCCCCAGAAGGAAAAAATCATTTTATCAAAAGGACACTTGCACTAGATTGTTTAGTGCAGCTCAATTTACAATCGCCAAAATGTGGAAACAGCCTAAATGCCCACCAACCCAGGAATGGATTAACAAGCTGTGGTATATGTATACCATGGAATACTATTCAGCTACTAAAAAAAATGGAGACTTTACATCCTTCGTGTTAACCTGGATGGACGTGGAAGACATTATTCTTAGTAAAGCATCACAAGAATGGAGAAGCATGAATCCTATGTACTCAATTTTGATATGAGGACAATTAACAACAATTAAGGTCACAGTGGGGGTGGGGGAAGGGGAGAGCAGAGAGAGAAAGAAGGAGGGAGAGGGGTGAGGTCATGGTGTGTGCCACACCTTTGGGGGGAAAGACGCGATTATAAGAGGGACTTTACCTAGCAAATGCAATCAGTGTAACCTGGTTTCTTGTACCCTCAATGAATCCCCAACAATAAAAAAAAGGAAGAGAAAAGAAAAATGAGGTGGGTATGATGACACGTGCCTATAGTCCCAGGTACTCAGGAGGCTGAGAAAGAAGGATGACCTCAATCCAGGAGCCTGGGGTGACAGTGAACTATGATAACACCACGGTACTCCAGCCCAGGTGACAGAGAGAGGCCATCTGCCAGAGTTACTGATAAAGACGATCAGAATCAGTGGACACTTGCTGTGTACAGTGCAATGTTTTACATATATTATCACATTTAAGGGTACTTAAAGATGGAAGAAAGGAAAAGAAAAAAGCTAGAGAAACTGAGTATCTTTTTTAAAATGTCATTTGTCTTTAACATGTCTTTTTAAAAAGAACTTAGAATTCTTGGGAGATAGATACCATAATATCGGTGTCAGGCGTAGCCGTTTTATAACACAAGTCTGCAAAAGAAAACATTTTGAAGAAAGAAAATACACTATTGTGTCTAGCAAAGTTTGGGTCAAAATCTCAGTTTTGCATGTGTGTGTATTTAGAGAAATAAATCTGTCTTAACAATTCTTTAATCAGTGGCACAATAACTTAGAAGCTGCCATCTGTGGGTTTAATCATCTAAATACTGGGGGAAAAAACTGATGGAAATCCTGAGGGAAAAGCCCCGTACAAGAAAGCCCAGCAGACAGGCAGACTGTAACGACCCAATGACAAAAGGACTAGCTGCTCATTCAATCAGCCAAACTAGTTGTTTGGCATTTATTAACTAACTATGCTTCTCTTTTTTTTTTCCAAAAATGAATCTTTCAGCATCACCCTAACAGATGAAAGAGCTGATAACCTGAGTCTAGGAAGAGAATCCTCCATGACAATTCTTACCTTTTTATTAAGGAAATGGGTTGTCCAAGTCCCCTGTCTCCCAAGGAGTCTGAGAAGCATAACAGTCTGAGAGCTCCTGGACCAATTAACCCAAGTCCTGAGGGCAGCATGCAAATGAAGTCAGCAGCAGGGGCCTCCATTCATCCCAGTCCCCAGTGCCCACCTCAACTCCTGGCACACACTAAGCATTCAGATCTCTGCAAAGTCCACGACCGACGCTCAGAGAACTCACTAGAGCATGTCAACTCATCAACCGTGCCAACATCGTGACTGCCAAGCAAGGAGAGAGCACAAAATGCCAACAGCCCAAACCTAGAGCTCAGGACAGCACGTGTGACAGGGGCAGGACTTCAGATACAAGCCTCACTGCCCGCTCTCCGGAGTGGAGCAGGCAGTGGGATGTAGACCCCCAGGGAAAGGAGCACTACAGTTTGGCGGCATCAACAGGTCAGAAGAAGGAGCCCATGCAGGGGACACCAGCAATCCACCTTCCACTATTAAGAAGGACACAGCTGCCCATGTTTCTCCCACCAGACTGGACGACAGCAGTGGCCTCTAAGTCTGATGCAGGCTTTTTGAGTTCCCTTGCCATGACGCTGCTTGTCTGCAGCCTGCCATGATCACTGAACACAGGGGTGACGGTAATAATACCAAAAACAATGACTGCATACGGAGTTCAAATGACGCGCTAGGAATGCTTCTGAGTACTTTAACATACGTACATACAAACTAATGAGGATGAAGTTCTCTTTCTAAGGAAACCCTAACACTGGCTGAAATGTCACTGTTGTTGAACCTGGGTGTGAATACAGCATCCTGCTTGGCAAAATGAACATCTGTCTTTCATCTTTCTAAAAATTCCACTCTCCTTCCAGAGAGAGGCTCCTGAGAAGTCCCAGTAGGAAATCATTCCCTCACTGGAGACTCTACCTGGAAAAGAGATTTAAAAATGAAACAAAGCAGATGGTTAAAAGATTCTCCAATGTCTCTTAATGGGACCACACATACGGTGCATCTTACAAGGGTACATGTGAAATTTACTAGGTGTAGAATAGAAATGTCTTAACACAATAACTAAGAAAATGCCATAAAGGCTATGTTAACCAGTTTGATGAAAACATTTCAAATTGTATATAAAACCAGCACATTGTACCCCATGATTGCATTAATGTACACAGCTATGATTTAATAAAAAATATATATATATGAATGAGAAGTAAAGAAGTAGCTCTCACCAAGGAAACAGAATTGTACACAAAGCAAGTTACCAAACTAGAAGCCCCTGGCCTTTTCCTGAATCAGATAACTGCTTTGATAGGTGAACCCTCTTATGCTCTTTCCAAGAATGATGCCTATGCATTTCAGCACATATATTACATATGAGGGCAACAAGACTCTCCAAAGACAAAGACTGGGCAAAGCTATGCCCAGTCTGTCTGTCAGCATGGGAATCAGTAGTAATAATGTGCCCCACCTGGCGTATTTCATGCCCCAGTGCAGATGGGATATTTGAAAAATGTTGACAACACTAATCAGTGACCAAAGGAGCATAAGACAAACTGCTGTGGCGAAAGATGATTTTAACGTTGTATCCACGGGCCATTGGTGGCTCCCAGACGATGCACTTTGCAGGTAAAGAGCTATCCTGGAATTTGGAGGTTGGTATCTGAGACTGCCTCCATTAAGCCCATCCATAAGCCTCTGGGAAGCCCCACATTCACAGTCCTGGGCTGAGGGCTGTGGAGGATGTAAGTGCAGAGAGTAAAAGATTAGAAAGCTACTGGGCCACTGATCTAGGGACAAGATGCTGCAGCTGAAGTCTGCAGCAGTCAGGAGCCTGGGCCCTGTCTGACTAGGTGGCTCATTCGCCCTGTCCAGGCCCAGTACAAGGGGACACCGACGTGATTAAAACACACATGCCAGCATGACATTTACACTTGGCAGAAGGTCACAGATGTGTGAGAACTTCCCTCTTCCTGCCGTTCAGAGGAAGGAAATTCCACAAGGTGGTGTGAGCGCGGACAGCAAACCAGTATACACAAACCTCAAAAGTTGTTAATCTACAGGCCTCATTGAGAAGCACGCACTAAATAGACTATGTTTGTAAAACGTCAAGCGTTCTCATGGGTTACTCCTTCCGGGTCCCTAGAGAGACTCCAGCAGGTTCCCTGCTCTTCTTACGTGTGCCTGAATCTCAGAGAAGTTAAGTGACCTGCCTCGGGCCACACAGTAAGTCAGCAGAAGAGCTGAGATGACCTCCAAGCAGCAGCGACAGACCCTGTCACACCCAACATCTCAGCCCAGCACTGGCCTGAGTCACGTCATGCTGTTCGGTGACAGAAAGACCCGAGAATGCTGCATCCTTACAGATGAACTACCTGGCTTCCCGACTCTGTGGCCGTCTACTCAAGTCCATGTAAAGTGCAGGCAGGGCAAGCAAAATAGCCCACAGGGAGAGGCCACTTTCTCACAAGTCAACCGGATCAGTCTTCTGGTCCTTTCTCCTCTCTCCTGGTTCCTCGGGCCCTCCTCCATCAGGACGTCTTCCCCTCTCAGATAAACAAACAGCATCCTCCCCCACCATGCTGTGGCTACCCCAGCCGCGCCCCGCCTTCAGGAATAACTCAGCAGAGAAACATTCACCCTGTCAGAGCAAGTCTTTGTTCAGGTATTATCAACACTGCAAGATGCTTTCTGAAAAGCATCAGAAGGTTTATACCCAGTTTCCAGGAGGTGAAGTTTGTTCTTAGCAACCAGTCACAACCAGGCCCAGGGCTCTTCCCAAATGTCCTCCCTTCCTCAGGCCTTATTCTCTAGAATCAAGACAGCTAATCGGACTAGCATGTATGTTCACATGAACTGGCCCTGACGACACTTCTCAGCAACACTTGTGGCCTTCAGTGATGTAGCCACAGCCCTCACCATCCAACAGAAAGCAGTGCGACGGCAGCCCCCAGTCATACCACCTTGGCAGGTGCTCACTGGCTGAAAAGACCCTAAGAAACCATCCACTCCAATGCAGCTTTTTTCAGCCATCAGCAAAATGGACCCAGGACCACTGTGTAGCTCCCCAAACCACCCAATGAGGGGCACAGTGTGAGATCTGCCACCAGCCAACCCCCTGAGGAGGTGCGGCACCTGGGGGTGGGTGCAGCAGTGTCACTGGCACACACATTGCACAAAACGAGCAGTGGCTGTGATTTTTACACAGCCTTACGTTTTACCTTTTACGCCAGCAGGCCGATCAGTGTAACAAACACTACAGAGGGGTCACACACAGGGAAGCTGGAGCGCAGACAGGCTGAGTAACCTCTCAAACACACGGTGAGTCAGCAGCCGTCACCCGGAGCCCCCGCTTCGCAGCCCCTGGGCCCCGCCCCACCTGTGGGCCCCATGCCTCTCTCCCCACACTGCTCTGCTATTGTTATCCTTGGCAAACACTGGTGTATTGTTACCAAGGCTGGGGTCAGACGCTGCGAGAAGACACTTGGAGTGAGGCAACAGCTCCATGCGGAGCAGGTGGAACTTGGGAAGCAGCCAGTGGCTAATCACAGTAAGACAAACTTTCATTTTAGTCTCCCTCTATTTTATGGTTCCAGTTGTTTACCTGCTCGTTTCTGCAGGTTAGTGAGGAATGAGCTTTGATCCCATTCCAGTACCAACACCACTGTTTGCCCTCAGCTTTCAGCAGAGGAAACTCAGCAAGCAGAGCAGTCAGGAATGAGCCCCTGCGCCAGGTCCGCAGGGGGCCAGAAATCCTTCCCATGAGCAGTCTGGCACCTGAAGTTCACATTTCACTTGGCCCCAGAGGACCAGCAGAGCTGTTTATTTCTTATGTGTTGGACTTACATCTCCCGGGGATGGACAGAAACCGCTGGAAGACAGAGCTACTCAGTAAACATTGTGGGTGACAATAATGGTGAGGAAATGACAATGGAACAAGGAGAGTGACAAGCTCCCAGGCCTGGGCGGCTCTGGATTCACCTCCATAGAACGAGTGAAGAGGGAGAAGCCTCTGCCCAACAGTCCATAGCGCACACGTCCACTCCTGTCTTCCGCCATCTGAGCAGCGGCCACTGAGATGTTTCCAGATATGGGAAGCTTCCATGGGAAGTCCATCTCTCATTCCCAGCCTTCCTCCAAGCTGCTATGCAACAAGGCTTTTCACACAATGAGCTCCTGAAGAGCAACACAATAAGGACAAAAATTTACCGACAAGAAAAAACGTTCCCTGGTCTCTTCCCCCAAGTTAAGAGGTGAGCTGAGACTATTTCAGAGACCTGCCCATGTCTTCACTGCGGGTGTGGATATAATCTGTCAGTCCACACGGGTCCTGTAAAAAGTCACCCAACTTCACCAAAGACTCATCAAGGGGGAGAGGCTAAAACCTGCCAGTCAGGAGCAAGGAACACAAGGCTCAGCACTGCAGCCCTCCAGGCTAACCCTGGCCTTGGCCTCCTCATCTGGACACTGAGACTGCAGGGCTGTGCACAGCAATGGCCCCTTCCAAACTGAACATTCAACATCTGCCTCCGAGTGTCCTGAGACAAGGTGGATGTCCCCTTCATGTTTGCAGTTAATATATACCACAGACCTAGGTTATATGGAATCAAATAAGATTTTATGTCCCCAAATGCTGGTAGTATTCCTGGTCTGCATCAGTGGTGAACTGGGAGCCCAAATTCTATCATAAATTCCCTGGCCATTTGAAAAGAAGGATCTTAGATTTCACGGATTGAGAAATTTGAGACCCTAAGAGGTCAAACAGCTTGTTCAAGGTCACGCAACTGGGAAGGGCATTCCAAGTGCAGTGGTCTTTCCAGGAGAAGGTGGGTAGGAAAGAGGAAGTGCAAGCTACAGGACACCAAGGGTGAAAATTAAAAAAGGAAGAAAGACCCCCCAGATGATGACTTGAAGCGACTCATTTAAGCTCTAATGCCTCCCGTTTCTACTTCTCAAGGACGTGTTTCAGCCATTTGCTACCCTTAAGTACCATGAAGAAAAGGGTTATGTGAAACCAAAGAGCCACCATGTCTAATAGTTTAGAAATTGCTATTCTATGAGTTAAAGAGAGAGAGAGAGAAGGAGAAATATGAGTTATCCTATCAAAAGAAAAAAAGGAATTTTTCCATGTCCCTAGATTTTTTTTTTTTTAAACTGGATTGTGGACAGCACCTGTGGCTCAAAGGAGTTATGCGCCAGCTCCATATGCTGGAGGTGGCGGGTTCAAACCCAGCCCTGGCCAAAAACCAAACAAACAAACAAACAAATCTGGATTGTCCGTGAGATTTTACATATGTAATCTGCAACTGCCTTGAAGAATATTTTTTCTAATTCTCAGAAAAGTGATGTGTAAGTGAGCTTGGCAACACCACCTGCGGTCCTCCCCTTACAACACAAAGTCACTGGGGCCGCTCAGGCCTCGTCAGCAGGTTGCGAAAAGCTGTGTAATTGCACCAAGAAGAAAACATACAGGTGGCGGGATGTACAAAGTGTGTCTGAGAAAGTGGGGGTGAGGGTTGGGGAGGGCTCTTTCAAAGGTGAACTCACAAGCCTGACCCTGTTTCTGATTTCATTTTCAGTGGGTTTCGCACAGCTCTGGTCAGGAAACTCAGTAGGAGCTTTCCGAGACTTCTCCCAAGGACACTTGGCCGCAGCGAAGCTGGACATTGAACTGATGGTGGCTGGTGGAGAAATGAATGGAGTGCGTCTTAGTCCGTTTTGTGCTGCTATAACAGGATACCTGAGACTGGGTAACTTATAAAGAGCAAATAACGCATTTCCTGAGCAAGTAACATACCTCCTCATAGTTCTGGGTGCTGGGAAGTCCAAGATCAAGACACCAGCATCTGATAAGGGCCTTCAGGTTGTGTCATAGCCTGGTGTAACGCAGCACGTGTGAGAGAGAGCAAGGAGGCTGAACTCATCTTTTTAAAAGGAGCCTACTCTCAAGATAACAGCACTAATCCACTCAAGAGGGCTGTGCCCATGACCTGATCCCACGTCTTAGAGGTCCCACCTCTGAGACCGCTGCATTGAGGATTAAGTTATCAACACTTGACCTTGGGGGACACATTCAAACGACAGCAGAGGGAATGTTTTTAGACCTTTAAAACAGAAAATAGTGTTTAGGGTTTTGCTAAGAAACTGTAGGTGCTATGTTTTAAGCCACGCTCCTGAGGAGTGCAAACCTGAAATGGGTGTAGCATTCCTTCAGGAGCGTGGCTGCCCCCACAGCTTCCCATACATAGCACCTCCCAGAAGACACTGGCAGCAAAGGCACCAGCCCCACGGGAGCATCAAGAACAGCTCCACGGAAAACCATAGGCTGCACCTTCAGACCTGAAATCAGTAAAAAGGGAAAACACGTCTTCTTCCTCTAGAACTAAAAACCTGCCACTCTTATAATACGCTTTCAGAGATCTCTGCAAATATCTTTCAACAGAAACTGCTCAGGCCTAAAAAGTCTGAGCTCATCAGTTCAGGCAGGATGCATTTTAAAAGTAAGTCATCATTCAAAAAGAATGTGTTATTTTTCCTTTAGCACAAGGGAAAACCTCCCCTCCTTTTGTCATAGAACTGCCTTTACCCTCTCCCTGTGACCCATGAGGAAATTCCAGCCTTCTGCTCTGGAAAGTTACAAGGCCTGGTTAGTTTCGGGTACAATGTCTAGTAGAAATTATTGTATGTTTACTATGCGCCCGGAACTGCTAGTTATCTTTTCTCTACATCACATATGTAAGCTTATGAAATTCTAGAAATAAATTTAATCATAAAGAAAACCCATTGCTAAAGTAAATGCTTTAAAAATCATCTTGGTAACATTGAATGATGTAGAAATATTAAAAGAAAAAAGCAGGACTTAAAATTCTGCATTCAGTATTATCAAAAACAATTTTAAACTGCATGTAATTTAAGAATAAATGGAAAAACTAAACAGTCCTATAATGATTTTTTAAAAAATTAATTAGTAAAAATTGACACACTAATAACCCATATATACAAATGTCCATAGGCAGATCCTACCAAATTTCGTCAACTTAATCTTATGTAAACACTTCTGGGAGTGTAACAAGAGGAAACATCCTCCAAGTCATTTGATAAGGCCAGTGTAACTCTGAAAGCAAACCAGTTAAGGATAGCACAAGAAACAAAAATTATAGGACACTTTTACCCAGATATGAAACAGAACACAGATATGACAATTTTAGCAAGTCAAACCTAGCAGTGTATTTTAAAATAACAATAATAATAATGACCAAAGCATCTTTAATGCAAATAATCTAAGATTTACAAATAATACAAATAATACACTCCCAATCAGAAAATCTCTTTGCACCCCCATTAACATAGTAAGGACAAAAATTATTATCACCTCAATAGATGCAGAGAATTGATTTCATAAAATTCAATTGACATCCATGAATTTAAAAACATTACCAAATTGAGACAAAAACTTCCTTCCCTCTTTTTTTTTTCAGACAGAGTCTCACTTTGTCGCCCTTAGTAAAGTGCCACGGCGTCACAGCTCACAGCAACCTCCAACTCTTGGGTGTAAGCAATTTTCTTGCCTCAGCCTCCCAAGTAGCTGAGACTACAGGCGCCTGCCACAACGCCCAGCTTTTATTTTTGTTGTTGTTGTTGTCACTGTTGTTTAGCAGGGCCAGGCGGGGTTCGAATCCACCAGCCCCGGTGTATGTGGCCGGCGGCCTAACCACTGAGCTACGAGCACCAATCCAAAACTTCCTTCCTTTGATAACAAATATTTGATAAATTTTTGTTAAACTCTGTTAAATTTTGATAACAAATATTTGTACAAATAATGTGTTTTATCCCCTCGTATCATACACAGCAAACATCACACTCAACAGATAAATAACAGAAGCATTTCCCTCAAAATTTAGGACTGACCATGATGTCCACTGTCACTACTTCTATTCAACATGGTACCTGGCCAGAAGAGTATCACAAAAATAAAAATAAATACAAGGAATAAGCATTGAAAAGAAAGAGATAAAAGGTCATAACACAAAATTTAAGAGGATCCACAAAGTGTTAGACTTAATAAAAGAGGCTAGTCGGTTTGTTGTATATCTCGTTATAATATAAAAATTTATTCAAGTCAACAGTAATCGATGAAAAAATTTTCTAATTTTTTGGAAGAACGATCCGTTCACAATAAGCGAACAGCTCTAAAGTACTTAGGGAGAATTCTAACAAAATTTCTTAATGCCTTTCCAAAGAAATTTATAAACATTTACTGAAAGGCAATAAAGAAAATCTAAATAAAGAGAGAACTATAATATGTTCAAGGATGGGAAGAGCAAATATTTTTAAAAATGTGAACTCTCCTCAAATTAATCCACAAATTCTAAACAATTCCAACAGAAAAAAGTTCATATTTTCTCTTGTTTACAGAACTTTACATGCTTGTCAGAAGAGCCAAGAAAAAACAAGGCAAAGGGGAGCCACATATGCTGTTAAATATTAAAAGTTATAAAATGATAATAAAATGGTGTGTTGGGTGGCACCAGTAATTCAGTGGGTAGGGCGCCGGCCACATACACCAAGGCTGCTGGGTTCAAACTCAGCCCGGGCCAGCTAAACAACAATGGCAGCAACAACAACAACAAAATAGCCAGGCATTTTGGCGGGCGCCTGTAGTTCCAGCTCCTAGGGAGCCGAAGGCAAGAAAATCGCTTAAGCCCAAGAGTTTGAGGTTGCTATGAGCTGTGATGCCACAGCACTCTAATGAGGGTGGCATAGTGAGACTCTGTCTAAAAAAAAAAAAAAAAAGTGTGGAATTTACCCTGTTTCCCTGAAAATAGTGTCTTATTTTAAGGTGTGCTCCCAAAGATGCACTAGGTCATATTTTCAGGGGACGTCTTATCTTTCCTGTAAGTAGGTCTTATTTTCGGAGGATGTCTTATTTTCGGGAAAACGGGGTAGTGTCCACCAGTGGGATGCAAACTTCATGAGAACTGGGTATGCCAGAGGACGTTTCACAGGTCTGGGAGGACAGGATGGACTATTCAATAAACAGGGAAGAAACAATTGGATACTTTAACGCAAAAAGGTGAAATGAGATCTGTTCCTTTCACCAATCACAAAAATAATGTCCTAATAGATTATTAGTCTTAAGTACAAAGAGAAATTTGTTAAAACTATTAGAGAAAAATGGTGAAAAATAAGGAACTACCTTTATGAACAGGGTAGGAAAGGAAGTTTTTAGACATGACAACACAATTATAAAGCATTGAAGAAAAATATATTGCTGCTTTTATGGATAAAAGACAATAGAAATACAGACGTGGTGGGGGAGAAATACAGATTGGGAGAAGATCTGTGAAATGAACATTACTGTGTAGAACAAAGTTACCATTAAGCAGGTCCAAAGACCTGCTTGCAAGCTTGGCCCTTGGCTGGTATCTAGGGATCTTAGATTTCTGGAGGGTTCCCACCATTCCCAGAACTGATACCAGTGACTTGCTGTGTCTAAACTATTTGTACAAATAATGTGCTTTATGCTGAACATCTGGTTTCCTCCTGAGGATCTGGAATTTTGGTACTTGATAGGAAAAGGCTGCCTACATGACTAGCCCCCAATAAAAACCCTGCTCACCAAGTCTCTGCTGATCTTCCCTGGTAGACAATTACTTGATGCTGGGGAAATTAAGTGCGTTCTCTGAGACTCCGCTGGGAGAAGACTTCTGAAAGTCTGCACTTTGGTTTCCTCTGCTGTTTGCTTCTTCTGCCTTTTACTCCTGCTAATTTGCTTTGTATTCTCTTGCTGTAATAAATCTCAGCAGTGAATTTGACTCTAGGCTGAGTCCTGTGAGCCTCCCAGCAAGTCACCAAACCTCAGGGTGCTCTTAAGAGTCACATGCACAAGTGTATGTGGTACAAAAAATGTTTACTATGCCATTGTTTGTAATATTGACACATTAGGAACTACCTTGGTGTCTACCCAAAACATAGCTAAGTAAATCATGAAATAGGCATCCATTAGAAAATTAATCTACTAAAGTTATACCAAATCTAAAAACCTATATTGAATATACCAAATCAACAGATAAATCTTGAAACTCAAGTTCGCAACTGATATGTAAAATATGCTGCCATATCTAATAATTTAAAAACCTATATAAAACAGGTTTATTTATAAATAATATACATATTTGTAATAATATAAAATTTTTTAATAATATAAATATTTGTAAATAATATAAAAACCCTGTATTTAATATACCAAATCAACAGATAATCTTGAAACTTAAGTTTACAACTGCTATGCTATCATATTGAATGATTTAAAAACCTATAAAACATACAGTATTATACTTTACTATTATACAATACTCCTACCTACAAAGATACGCAGGAAACCATAAAAGCACACGAGACTAACTTCAGTTCTCCTCAGAAAAGAAGAAAAAGCAATGGAATGAAAAGAAGGGGGAGGGGGCGACGCCTGTGGCTCAGTCGGTAAGGCGCTGGCCCCATATACCGAGGGTGGCGGGTTCAAGCCCGGCCCCGGCCAAACTGCAACCGAAAAATAGCCGGGCGTTGTGGCGGGCGCCTGTAGTCCCAGCTACTCGGGAGGCTGAGGCAAGAGAATCGCTTAAGCCCAGGAGTTGGAGGTTGCTGTGAGCTGCGTGAGGCCACGGCACTCTACCGAGGGCCATAAAGTGAGACTCTGTCTCTACAAAAAAAAAAAAAAAAAAAGAAAAGAAGGGGGAGGCTCGGTGCCTGTAGCTCAAGCAGCTAGGGCGCCAGCCACATACACCAGAGGTGGCGGGTTCGAATCCAGCCTGGGCCCGCCAAACAGCAATGACAACTACAGTCAAAAATAGCCAGGTTTTGTGGTGGGCGCCTGTAGTCCCAGCTACTTAGGAGGCTGAGGCAGGAGTATCGCTTAAGCCCAGAGTTTGAAGTTGCTATGAGCTGTGACGCCACATCACTCTACCCAGGGCGACATAGTGAGTCTCTGTCTCAAAAAAAAAAAAAGAAAGAAAAGGAAGGGGGAGGTGAGAGGCCTTCAATGATGTTTTGTTGTTGTTTTTTGTTTGTTTGTTTGTTTTGCAGTTTTTGGCCGGGGCTGGGTTTGAACCCACCACCTCCAGCATATGGGGCCGGTGTGAGCCACAGCCGCTGCCCCCTTCAATGATGTTTTATTAACATATAAAAATGTATAAAAAAATACATCTGAAGCAAACATGGCAACTTGTTAAATATGGATGAATTCTCCATGGGTCAAGTTATACCCTGTAGATTTAAATTTTTGAAATATATTTTATCATTTTAGAAGTCGATAGATATTTGGAAAATAATGTGCATCACTGATACTAAGCAGGAAAATAGGATTTCTTCGGTTGTACCATACAGGAGAAGTCCACCTCCAAGCTGACCACCTCCCTACCTTGACCTCCTCTGTATGTTCACCAGCTTGTTACAGTCCCCTCGGTGGTCAACTTACAGAGGTTCTACTGGACACAGATTTATAGATGCCCTAGGTAAAGTTGCCTTCTGATCAATGTTAGTATTATTTTAACCTGTCCCGCACAAACTCCAAAACAAAGTGATCCTTCCCAGACCAGGTCTAATTGTGTGTCCATATTCGAGTGATCAACATACGCCCATGAAGCAGCTTGGCATCGTGTGTCACTGCTGCAACCCAAGGACCCCACTCATGTTCAACACGTCCCCTTCCCTCCTCTTACCCCCTGACTTTACTATATTAAAGCAAAGCCACTTTCTCTATGGTTTCTTATTATTTTTTTACATGTGTTTATTTGCTTTTCACTTTTTGCCTTCACAAAATTTAAAAGGCTTAAAATTTAATAACAATGACAATGTTTAAGATAAGGACTAGAAACAAAACCTCGTAAAGAACAAACGAAGATAAATACATTCAGAAAAGAAATCAGACGATTGCTGCAATGAAATATTGAGCAATAAAAATAATAATAATGCAAAAAAAGTAACATTCACATTGTCAGAGAAGGGTATGTCTATTAAAGAATGCTTTGACTCTGAGGTTCAGTGTGGAGTCATCAGTTAACTTCCTATTATTATTTTCTTCCCCAAAATTGGATTAAATTTTGACTAAAGTACATTACTTAAACATTAATTTTTAATTCAACTTGTTAATGTATGTTGTTTAGGATATTGCATCCTCATTTATAAGTGAAATATGTTTGTAATTTCCCTTTATAATAAAATATTTTTTCCAATGATAATATCAGGTGTACCCAGATGAAGTAGAATGATTTTGAAGTATTTCTTCTTTTTCTATTGTCTATAAGATTTGGCATGATCTGTTTTTTTAAATTATCCTTTATTTTTATTGATAAATATTTGTTGTCTATTTTTTAAGTCTATGGTTTTTTTTTTATTTTCTAAGGAAATCTGCAGGAGTTCTCAGGAGATAGAAAATCTCCATAAAGGTTCCTCTCCCCTGGCTGGCAGTGTGCAGGTGGCAGGATGCCTGGAGTCCTCAGAGCTCCAGCAGTCTTCCTCAAAAAGTATGGGAAGCCAAAAGGCCCCACATGGGTAGACACAGCCAAGCTGCCTGAGCACAAAGAGCTTGCTCCCTATAACAAGAACTGGCTCTACATACAAGCTGCCCCCACAGCACGGCACCTGTCCCTCCAGGGTGGTGCCCGGCTTGGCTCCATGACCAAGATCTCAGTGGGATGTCAGAGAAATGTTTTGCCCAGCCACTTCAGCTGAGGCTCCAAGAGGGTAGCCCACCGGATCCCCCAAGCCCTGGAGGGGCTGAAAATGATGGAAAAGGACCAAGATTCAGGCCACAAACTGACACCTCAGGGACAGAGAGATCTGGACAGAATCACTGGACAGGTGGCAGCTGCCAACAAGAAGCATTAGAACCAATGATGCTGAGTTAATAAATTGCCTCATTCAAAAAAGAAAATATCTCTACAAAGGCTTCTTCAGTAAGTATGAGACTAGAACATATGACAGGTGTTCACAACCCAGTGACTAGTTTCTGCTTGGGGTGCAAACAGATTCATGCTTGACTTTCCGGATGCGTCTATTTCCATGGGAGCCTCTCTATACATCCAAGATATGGGCTGATATCTCAACCAGAAAACAGGAAATAAACTCACAAATCAAGTTCAGTTTCAATTATTTGAGGGCTAATCCTGTGTTAGCTTAAAGAGAGATTTTATGAGGAGGTTTAACCATAAAAGCAACCAAGTGTTATCTAAGCCTGTGGTGAAGGGCGCATGAGCGCTTCAAGCTCATTAGAATTTAGCTCTTGGCAGCAACAACTTTCATCCCAGCAGGGCATGCAAAAGAGAGTTTCTTTGATAATGATTAATAACTAGAGAATTTGGTTCATTTCCAAGTTCAAGAAATCCCCAGAGTTCACTCTCTGACCAAATACATATATCTTCATATGTGAAAAGCTGTTCAGATGCAGTTACAGAAGCTGGAATCTAAGAAGCCTAGAAGACAATGTGCCTTCCCAGAGTTGGAAGAGTGCCGAGTGCCTTCAGCGATCCAGGGCTGAGCACCAGCTCTCAGACCTCTGAGGACAGTCCCTCCCAAGGTCCTTCCACTGCCAAGACAGAACTCCAACTAATACTACCAAAGTTCCCAAGGAGGTCACAGAGTCTCCATTGATGTGCTCAATTTGGGGGTATAAAAGAATACTACCAGCATTTTTATCACAGGGAGAAAAAAAAAAAACAGTGTCTCTTAGCTGTAAGCCTCAGATTCGCCAAGGCTGTTAAAAGCATATACGGAAGCCATTTGAATGCACGCAGCCTGTTGGCACTGTTGGTGGTGTAACTAACAGAAGCAGTCTCCCCTTATCCTCCTACCCCTCAGTGAGACTGCAGCCTGGAACCATGGCTAACACAGGCTCTGGTGCACTGAGGGCATCCGCTAAGACATCGCCCTGTAGAGAAAGGTTAGAAAGGTTCATGAAGCAAAGAGAAAAGGCAGGGGTTTCTGCAGGATGTGTGACTAAATAGTGGTTGCAGCTGGGGCTCCTCCCGCGCGGTCCTCCTGGCTTCCCCAAAATAGGTAAGTCTTCCTATGCTGGAGCAAGGATCCCACACTCTAAGAGATGGCTGATCTTTCTTCACTGTGTTCTTCTTAATGATTTTCATATGGAATCCAAAATCCAGTGTCCAGCCTTCAGGGTCCCGCAAGTCCTCCTCACTGTCCCTCAGCCCCACTCCCCAATACTCTTTTTTTTTTTGAGACAGTCTCATTCTGTCACCTGAGTAGACTGCTATGGAGGCATAGCTCACAGCAACCTCAAACTCTTGGGCTCAAGCAATCCTCTTGCCTCAGCCTCCCAAGAAGCTGAGATTATAGATGTGCACCACTACACCTGATGAGTTTTTCTATTTTTAGTGGAGATGGGGTCTCACTCTTACTCAGGCCAGTCTCAAACTCATGAGCTCAAGCAATCCACCCACCTTGGCCTTTCACACTGCTAGGATTACATGTGTGAGCCACCATGCCCGGCTCCCATTACTCTTGTAAGCAACTGCTGCCCAGCTAAATTGCTGCAATGACAGCTCAGAACTTCAACCCACCTGTGCCCTGCTCCTCATGCAGAATGTCAGTCTCCCTTCTCTCTCCATCCACCTGTCCTACTTCAAAAATTCAGTGACTTTATATTCCCCAATCAATTAAAATTTTCAATACTTACTAAAATTTTTTGTTTGTTTAGCTGGCCGGGGCTGGGTTCAAACCCTCCACACTTGATGTGCATGGCTGGTGCCATAACCACTGTGCTATGGGTGCCGAGCTTAAAATTTTTAATACTTACTCACGCAGCCATAGTGGCAGGCACCATAAGGAACAAAGAAGGGAAAGAAAATAGTTTATACTCTGGAGCGGTCTGGCCATATCTTTGCACTCTAGCCCCTCTGCACCTGTGTTCTAACATCAGTGCCAATGAGCTGACACATTGCTATTTTAAGTTTGTGTGTGTGATGTGTGTATGCAATGGAATTCTTTTGTCTTGTAACCATAGAAAGGGCCCAAATTTTTGTTTGGTGAAGTTTTGATATTCACAATGTTTAACAACTTTTCTGGCATGAGCATCAATCAATCAAGATGGATTCCTCTATGACCATGGGCATGGGGGTCACTGGGGAGGGGGTTTGTCCATCTCCCTACTAGATTATAAACCAGCTAGACTCTGGAGAAGCCTCCTGGAGACCCGCTGCTGAGTAGGTGTGAACTCAGCTGTTGATATGTGGGGAGCTCCCAGAGATCCTAGAGGCAAGGCTTAGGTGGTGAGGGGACTCAGGCCCCAAGCAGCAGTTCTTGACCAGAAAGCATGGCAGTGTCAATATTTCGACAACCAGCATGCCTATACATATGCGTAGCAGCTGAATATTAGCCTGGCTATTGATGCTACTGGAGGCTGATGAAGATAATAGCATCACTCACGTATCCCCGGATGGACTAATGACTCTGAAAAGCACACCTTGGGTCAGGTGGCATCTCAGTGGCCTGGGCTAATACCCAAAAAGCACAACTGTGCTGTGAGGGTTATTTCAACAGTGACATTCGAAGAGGCAAAAATTTCAAAGCTATATCTTGAAGTCCTTTATTCTGCTGTCAATATTAAATCCACACTTAGCCCAGAAAGCCACACGATTACTCTGCAAAGCTTTCAGTCTGGACTGAGCCAGGTGTGTAAATAAAGCCCTACCTTCTGCCCTGAGCCATCAACATGTGTTCCAGGAAACCGAACTCTGACCTAGTGTCACCTCACCCAGAAGGGGCAGTGGCAAGGCCCAGCATTCCCCAAACTCTTCCTCTTGGGACTTAACTGAGGGATGACAGCAGCACTCACAGTCAAGGGCTTTGATCATCAGTAGACCACCTGCCTGGTATCTCGGGGACACAGACTGTGATAGACAAATTAGGCAGCTAGGGACAAAGGCTCAGACAGACACCAGACGAAGCCATGGATGGCTTTGGCATCTGCAGACTTCCAGTCATTCCATCCAGGCCCCATCTGTTAAATAGTCAATAATCTCCATCAAGTTGTTATTTTATTCTTAGTTTTTCATCAGCCCACTATTAAGGTTCATATGCTCTCTGTGTAGAAGTCTACAGCTTACATATATTTTTTAAAAAATGAATCTCACTCAGTAGTGAGGTGACTAAAAATTCTTGAGAGTTAAAAAAATTTCATCCTCTTTTCACCTGATTTCACTGCCTCTGACTTACGATGATGAAATGATCATCATTCTAAGCCCCTCTCCAGATCAACTAATAGAAGGGGCTTGGAAGAATGAAAGGAATCAGGCAGCACCCGTGGCTCAAAGGAGTAGGGCCCTGGCCCCATATGCCAGAGGTGGCAGGTTCAAACCCAGCCCAGGCCAAAAACCGCGAAAACAAAAAACAAACAAACAAACAAACAAACAAATGGAAGGAATCATCCATGGGGATAAGGACCAAGCCAGTGATATTCAACCAGGGCGGCGTGGCACATTGCTATGCTGGGAGAGGATCTTAGGTGTGCCATGAGAAATTTTAAATATCATTAATGAAATTATTTTCAAAATAAGTTCAAAGCACAGGAAGTGTATTTTTTTACCTTTTCTTGATCAGCATCATTTCAGTGTGCCACAGAACTTTAACTAGAGGTTCAAGTGCGCTGTGAGATAAAAGAGGTTGAAAAACAGTGTACTAAGATCTCAGAGACCACTCCACAAAGCAGCAGCTAACGGGTTAACGCCTGACGCAGCATCCACATCCAAAGCAAATTGCTGTATGCGTGTGCATGTGTGTATATGTGTGTGTGTGTCCCCTCTCACCAACATTTTTATATTGTTTGGAATCTGGTTATGATGAACACCTACAACCTCAACATAAGTAAGAATACAGAGAACACGAGTTATACTGGAGGTCAGGGGAGGGGTCTCTTGTCACTTAATATGTTCTGTGACATAAACGTCCCCTTCATTCTCTGTGCCTGCCTCACTCTGTAACTTGGCCAAACACAACAGGATTGGTCTGAACTAGTCCTATGGCCAACAGCAAAAGACTTCCCCAACTGTGGCTGAAGCTTATGGTGCCGTTTACATAGTTAACGAAACTTCAAAAAGCAGAATGTTCATCCTCTAATGTATGTTACGAATCCTATGATCATGGAACTGGATATCAGAACAACATGCAAGATGTCGCTCCACGTTCCTCAAGAGACTAACATGTCTTGGACTGTCAGTAATCAGAAAAAGAAATGGTGGGCGGCACCTGTGGCTCAAAGGAGTAGGGCACCGGCCCCATATACCAGAGGTGGCGGGTTCAAACCCAGCCCCGGCCAAAAACTGCAAAAAAAAAAAAAAAAAGAAATGGGCTTTATTTCTTAGTTAAGACACTCAAAAAGCACAAACCATATACCAAAGAATGGAGTAAGCGTGGCTACACTTAAGTCAGAAACTTTTGCACACAAAAGACTTTCAAAGCAGGGAAAAGACCAAGCACAGCCTGGGAGGAAAAACATTTCACAAACATAGAAAACAAACAATTATTATTCAGAATAAATAAAGAACCTCTGCATCAGTAAGGACAAGACTAGCATTAACGGAGCAAAGGAAATGAACAGTTTATAGAAGGGAAAATCCCAACTGGCCTCCACAGAGATGATCGCTCTTCCTAGGAATCAAGGAAAGACCCATCAACAATGAGACATCACGTCTCACCATGTGATTGGCAAATATTTAAAGTTTGATAAAAGCAAGTGTTGGCTAGGGAGAAACAGGGTGGGAGTGTCCACTGGAACCACCACTTTGGAGAGCCGCTTGGCAAATACGAGTAAAACTGAACACAAGCACAACCTCTGACTTGACAGTTTCTCTCCCCACACTAAAAAATATAGGCAACTTCCTTGTAGTTGCAAAAGAAAACATATACAAGAATACCACTTCTGAAGAGCCTCAGCTAAGTCTTCATGTTTCAATTCTCCCCACCCCCCAGACAGGGTCTTGCTCCGTCTCCCAGTGGAGTGCAGTGGCATGATCATCAGTCACTGTAACCTCAAATTCCGGGGCTCCAGCGATCCTCCTTCCCTGGCCTCCTAAAGCGTCAAGATTACTGGTGTGAACCACCACACTCAGCCCCATTTCAATTCCTTAAAACGCGATCTAAAGTAAATATGATGTAGTGTTTAGATCTAATAAAACTTGTAATGAGCTTAAATATTTAAAAACTGATGCCATTTGGGCGGCACCTGTGGTTCAGTGGGTAGGGCACCAGCCCCATATACCAAGCGTGGCAGGTTCAAACCTGGCCCTGGCCAAACTGCAACAAAAAATAGCCAGGCGTTGTGGTGGGTGCCTGTAGTCCCAGCTATTCGGGAGGCTGAGGCAAGAGAATCACCTAAGTCCAGGAGTTGGAGGTTGCTGTGAGCTGTGACGCCACAGCACGCTACCGAGGGCAATCAAGTGAGATTCTGTCTCTACAAAAAAATTAAAAATTGATGCTATCCTAAATCTAACAGTCAGGCATTTTTCCCTTTTGTTTCCCAGGAAAAGACAGATATCCCAGGCCGAGGAATGGCATCATGAAAAGCACAGAGGTTCTAGAATATGTGGGAATTTCAAGGACTAGTGAGTGCATCTTGAGTGGCTGGAGATGAGGCTAGCCAGATGAGGGCCCCCTGAGGAATGTGGCCTGAGCTCATGCCATGGGCAAAGGGGAGCCACCAGGACAAGTGATACCGAGATGCTGCCCCTGGCAGGGCACTGCTGCTGCTGCAAAGCTCCTGCCTGGAAGAAAAACCAGCCGCCAACTGAGAGCTGCCATGGACCCTGGACAGGGCCGTGTCGGCTTCCTATAGGTGTGTACAGTGCCCAGGACTACACAGGAGGACACAGGGTGAGTTCCGAACTTCAGGCTGCAAGGAAAGAAGGTTTGGACCAGCTTTTATCAAGGCCTGGATGGCGACCTGTAAGTGACCTGGGCACCCATCTCCCACCCCAGGGCCTGGGATTGCCCCTGCTGCTTCCTCCCAGTCTCTGAGCACAGCAGCAGCTCCAAGTTCCAACTCTTCTCTCACTTTGAAATGGGCAACCCTGGACTGCGGCTCTCCTGCCAACATGGTATCCGGAAAACAGCTGGTCCAGCTGACTCCCTTTGGCCAACTGAGTACCTAAAACCCACCAGCTGCCCCTCCTCTTCCAGGGCCTCCTCGAGCGCTGCGGTCTCCCCTGACCCTGGTCACCATGGCCATTCGACCTTCTGGCTCTCTGCTGCTCTCTTTTGGAATGGTACCCCCAAATCCTTCAGAGCCCTCCTGGTACTGAGGGAAGAAATTCCTCATTGCTTACGATCTTCTTGACAGGTGTTCTTCCAACACAAGGAACAGCAGCTTAATTCTGCTTCCCAGTCCAAACACTCTGTAAGATACAGCACAGGGAGAGACGGTGATCCAGGATCTGGGGGTCGGGGGAGGCCTGAGGGCAGGGACCTTGGCCAGATCCCCTGTCTTGGTGTTCAGGGCGTAGAGGAAGAAGTTTGCTTTGATGTGGTCTCCGAGTCAGCAGAGGTTCTCTCTCTGCCTACAGCCTCCCTGAGCCACCCAGCCCCCAGCCTCCCTCTAGTTCAGCGGTTCTCAACCTGTGGGTCACAACCCACAGGAACTGTATTAAAGGGCTGCAGCATTGGGAAAGTTGAGAATCTCTGCTCGAGTTGGTCCCTGGAGCTTCCTGGCTTCCTCCCCCAGTGACACCTTCTGACCGTCCCAGCTTCTATAAATACGACATGATCACTTTTCACACTTGTACCCTTCTGATATGACCATGTCACTAAAACCTCCCTGATGCTGCTCTCTGCTCTCTCTCCCACTCATTTCCAGCCCTATATTTAGTAAAAACATGTGACTGTATCATGAGCTCTCTCTTTTTAAAATTTAAAATTTTCCCTAGAAGGGAAAAGATTAAATATAAACGTAAGAGGCTGAGGAGAGCAGGATTTCTGCAGAGTAATTTGATAGGTATACGTAAACATGTACATACATATATGCCTCCATGCACCTTACTCTAAACAAACCCAAAACACAAGATTTCAAAATTCCAGGATTTATGAAATGGAAAAGGAATTGTAGAAACCCTAAAACTAATGTTACAATCTTCAGGAATTTTTACGTGAAGGTGCAACTTTGCAACCCAACTCGGCAAGTTATGACTATGCCCTGTTTTTCCCCTCCCCTAAAGAGAGAAAAATAAAGAAAATGTGGTAACGGAACCTTGCAAAAGGGGACTCAGGAAGTCACTAGGCAGTAATTCCTAGGACGGAAGAGGGCAACGTGGTTTCACAGTTATGAGATTCTTTTTTTTTTTTTTGAAGTTTTTGGCCAGGGCTGGGTATGAACCCACCACCTCCAGCATATGGGGCCGGCACCCTACTTCGTTGAGCCACAGGTGCTGCCCCAGTTAAGAGATTCTTTATACTGCCAAGGAAAAATACAGTCAGGAAAGACAACTTCTGGAAGGAAAAACACTAACCCATTCAGAAAATTGTTTTACTAACCATAATCCTAATCAGTGGATCACAAATGTGTTCTAGTCACCTGTTGTGGCATTTCTACTAAATTTTAGATAAAAATCAAGGCAAAGAAAACATTCACATTCTAGTAAATCATTAAAACGTAGCTCTGAGGGAGAGTTAATCTGATGATCATTTTTATTAGCTCATGACCTCTGTTATTGGCCTTATGTCAATATCTGCTTTTTTGCCATGTGCAACATTGTCATTTTCTGTGGGACTTGGGTGTGGCAGCTGTAAGGCTGAAAGAAGAACACGGAGTCATTCTTGGGTCTTGGCCTCCCACTGCACAAGCTGCGCTAAGATGGGAAATAAAGAGGCTGAGAGAGAGAAGTGAGGTAAACAGTAAAACCCTTTCTAGGCTCAGTGCCTGTGGCTCAAGCAGCTAAGGCACCAGCCACATACACCTGAGCTGGCAGGTTCGAATCCAGCCCGAGCCCGCCAAACAACGATGGCTGCAACCAAAAAATAGCTGGGCGTTGTGGCGGGCACCTGTAGTCCCAGCTACCTGGGAGGCAGAAGCAGGAGAATCGCTTGAGCCCAAGAGTTGGAGGTTGCTGTGAGCTGTGATGCCACTACACTCTACCCAGGGCAACAGCTTGAGGCTCTGTCTCAAAAAATAAAATAAAATAATAAAACCCTTTCTATACAGGGTAGAAAACAAAATGTGGGTTAAAAGCCATATCTTTTTTTTTTTTTTTTGAGACAGAGTCTCACTATGTCACCCTCAGTAGAGTGCTGTTGCAGCACAGCTCACAGCAACTTCAAACTCTTAAGCTTAAGTGATTCTCTTGCCTCAGCCTCCCAAGTAGCTGAGACTACAGGCACCTGCCACAAAGCCAGGCTATTCTTTTATTGTTGTTGTCATTGTTGTTTAGCTGACCTTGGCTGGGTTCGAACCCACCAGCCTCTGTGTATGTGGCTGGCACTGTAACCGCTGTGCTACGCACGCCGAGCCAAGAAGCCGTATCTTTATAACAGGAGCTCTTCAAAGTCAGCTGTGTGGACAGTTTGCCAGCTAACACCTACACCCCGCTCCCCCCCCAAAAAGTATAGGATTTGGGAGTAAACAATTAGAATCTTGTGTGACAACGTGAGTGATTTTATACCTATTACTCTTAGTAATTAAAAAAAAAAAGTTGAGGTTTGTATTTTTTTTTAATGTCTTCTGGTTTTGACTTTTTTTTCCTTTTTCTATTCAATTGTCTTTGACAAATTATTAGCCTGCAACAGACTGGAAATTTAAAAAACTAGTTGTTCATCACAGAAATCTGAGAAGCATGGAATCTTCTGTGTTGAAAAAGACCAGAGTTCTGTGATGGTTACATGATGATATTCTTACTTGCACAGAGATTTGCAGTCCCTAGAATAATCCAAACTAAAGCTTTTTGTACAAAAGACACAGTTGCCAGCAAAGAATGGGGGGGGGGGGTCGGGAATACGCTGACTTCCAAAAACTTAAAAGGAGGAAACCAGCAAGTCCCAGGAAGGCTATTTTGCCGTGAAGTTTACGGGCCCCCCGGGTCCCAGTTTTAGTGTCACCACCCACCAGGGAATGTTTTCACTGAGCCACAGAAGGAGGCTTTACCACGGTTGGGTGATCCCCGGCACCATTACCCACCCCAGGCTTCCTGGGTGCTGGAAAAGCACTTTCCCCAGTAACAAAACGCCATCCAGATGGCCTCCAGGGGCCAACGGTACCTTGAAATTGGTGGCAGGAGGGCAAACTTGCTAACAGAGAAACAGGAATGTGCCATATGTCCAGAGAGAAGGGAGGTTAAACACTCACATCGCTGCAAGTTTTAGTCTAAAGATGGACGTTAGAGTTATATGGTGTAGGACAGAGCTGTAGGTTACATCTGCCCTAGATGGCAAAGGACTCACGGCCAGGGTCAATGGCAAAAAGGGAAAAGGGGAGGAAGGAAGGAGGGAGAGCAAGAGAGAGAGAAGGAAGGATGGAGGGTGGAGAACTTGTGTGTCTTGCCGGCATTTCTTAGGAACTCTTTTAAGTGAGCCTTATAAGCTTCACTGCCCAGAGGCTGCAGTCTCAGGTCTGTCTTAGGGAATACTGGACAAGTCGAGTTTCTATCTGTAAGCAAGTGCATTGGACTTTGTGACCTCATTGATTTATTCAAGTGACACATACTTATTAGGCACCTACTACGTGCCAGGCGTGGTGCATTGTCCTGGGGATATAGCAGTGAGCAAACAGACCTGGTCCCTGCCCGCTGGGCTCACAGCCCAGTGGACTCAGCCTTCCTTCCCCCGGCACCAGCAGTCTTGTAAGAAAGAACAAAGAAAAATCAGGTATCACGAATGATGCAAAGCCAGGCAGATACTCTTTTAAAAAATGAACTAAACCAAACTTCGAATTTATAAAACAAATTTGATTCCCAACTGATTGTAAACATCTTAGGCTTAAAAAGGAGTTCACTTAAAGGTTCTTACAAGGGACAAAAATCCTATAGTTCACATATTAATAATTATAATACTGTCAATCATGTGCCAGCCACAGTGCTATTTCATATGCACTATCCTTTAATTTTCACAATAAGCCTATGATGGAAGTTAAAAAGTTGAGGCTTAGGCTCGGCGCCTGTGGCTTAAGTGGCTAAGGCGCCAACCACATACGCCTGAGCTGGCGGGTTTGAATCAAGCCTGGGCCCGCCAAACAACAATGACAGCTGCAACCAAAAAATAGCCAGGCGTTGTGGCAGGTGCCTGTAGTCCCAGCTACTTAGGAGACGGAGGCAGGAGAATCTCTTGAGCCCAGGAGTTGGAGGTTGCTGTGAGCTGTGATGCCACAGCACTCTACCCAGGGCTTGAGGCTCTGTCTCAATAAATAAATAAATAAATAAATAGATAGATAGATAGATAGATAGATAGATAAATAAATAAAAGTTGAAGCTTAATGGGATTAAGACTAACTTGCTCAAAGCCCCATAGCTAGTAATTGATAGAACTGAGATAGGAACTTCGCACTTATATGTGTAACTTTCTTACCTACACATACATCATTCATCAAAACCCAAGTGATACAGTGTGTACGAGCAGCTTGTGGCAGTGGTGGTGTTGTTTTAGGAAGGCAAGAAGCATTTCTTATTCTATCCAAACATCCATCCAAATGAGGAGGTCGGTATTCACTCACACGTCTTAACACTGCAGGCGCAGTTCCTGCTTGGCACAGTGACTATCTGAGGAGCCTCCTACTTCACTCCAGTTGTCTTTATTTAAAACATCATGATGCCAAGCCATTCAACACTCCGTGGACTTTTCCTTTCCATCTATCTTCTGAACATCTTTCTTAACAGAAATTAAAAAGCGACTCTTAGTGTACTGACATAAATTTTCACTTTGAATAACAAAGGAAATTTAATTAACTGTGGCCTTTGAAGTACAACCATAAAGTAAGATCCAATTCACAAAAATCTAACAAACACAAATATTTTCCCCGAAAACATCAACTGTGCAAAGAAAGGCGGTGAGTGGTGCCCCACTCTGGAGGCGACCAACCCAGTGGGGCCAAAGAGACAATGTCAGTTGACACTTCTCAGCTATTGCACCAGGCAGGAGGGTGGAGAAGTGCAGACTCTGCCTCCTGAAAGACACAGGAGGCCAGGCCACCTACTGCAGAGCTGGCCTGTGTGGCACTGGGTGTCCAGCAGATTGGCTAGGGGGCCACACTGCTGGTAGAGGGCAAGTCCTTTTAACACAATGGGCTTTTATTCTCTTAGAAACACTTAATAGCAGCCTGGTGTGGCCAGGCCTGGCAAAGGAGCTCCCCTGCTGAGCTCATGCAAGTCAAAAGCTTTCAGTCAAACCAAAGGAATTCACAGCTGAATAAATCAGAGCCCTCATCCCGCCTTTCCCTCCTAGCAAGCCCTAGGAAGAGGACCTTCCCACCTGCAGACTGAAGCAGCCTGGAGGCCAAAATGCTGGCCTGTCCCCAGCCCAGGCCTACCCACACAGGGCCCAGCAAACATCGCTAACTCACCAGCAACCCTCACCACGCTGGGAAAATGCCCAGCCCTGTCCTATCACAATCCCTCACAGCTTCAGAAACAGGAGGTGCAGCCCGGTAGCACCGGGACCTGGGAGAAAGATCCTCATGGCTCAACAAGGCAAGGCGCAGCCCCCAAGCTCACACTGGGCTGTTACCCCTGACACACGAGCAATGTCTATGTGAGTACAGTATGGCTACCACCCTGCCCTTTGGGGTGCTTTAGGTACTATGCAATTTGGTACTTAAAAACATCAAGTAAGAGTCCAAAAAACAGGGCAGCGCCTGTGGCTAGGGTGCTGGCCCCATATGCTGGAGGTGGTGGGTTCAAACCCAGCCCCAGCCAAAAAAACTGCAAAAAAAAAAAAGAGTCCAACAAACAACTAGAAGGTTCAGAGAGTTCTCTAGGAACAGGTTAGGGTACTGATAGGCTATTTTTGAGCCCCAGTTTTCCATTAAACTAGTACCGTTTATATCACTCACAACGTGAAGTTTACTTATTGAGCCAGGCGCTATCCTGAGCAGCATATGTGCATTAACTCTGTAAATTCTCAAATTAGTAATCTAATGGGATCAGTACTAATAGTATCTCCATTTTACAAATAAGAAAGCTGATATTTGGAATATCTGTCTGTGGTTGGTTAAGAGATTTTTATGGCAAAAAAAGAAACTGATTTTGGAATATCTGTCTGTGGTTGCTTAAGAGATTCTTTTTTTTTTTCAGTATGGCAAATAACAGTGTCAAGTGGCAAATAATAGATCTTTATTGTAACACTTGGTAACAGTCTGCAGTGCTTTAAAGTACAGACGAGTCACCTGGGCATCTTAATAAACTGCAAATTCTGTCTGGGGAGTTCAGGTGTGTGCCCGGAATTCTGCCTTTCTAACAAGTCCTAAGGGATTGCCTGCTGCTGATCTTCACGCTTTTGAGTAGCAGGAGACTAAGGATAAAGATGAAAAGAATCGCTTTACATGCAAAATTCTGCATAAGGTTTGCCTTGCCCAAAACTTGAGGTCTGTGTGATTCATGATTTTTCTACAAAGCAGAATATTTCACGATCATCCCAATGTTTGATACAACTTAAAAGTTACACACTCGTAACAAGACCAATTTTACACAATCATTCATTTCCTTCAGGGCTCTCAGAGGATGGGACTGTGTCCTGACCATTTTGCTATGCCTGGTGCCTCACGTGGTCATGGTCACTTACTAAGTGACAAATAAATGCTTGCTGAGAAAGGGTGTCTATAATAGCATTAGTTTGCACAAAGGAGATAAAGATGCCACGTAATCAGGCCACAGACCTTATAAGAGATGGGATAGCCAATGTATTGCAATTTACAACAAATGTAGATAGAATGTAAGGCGTCCCTGGAGCTCAGACAAAAAGAGAACCCCTGCCAAGATCAATTACTTTATTTATTTATTTATTGCGATAGAGTCTCACTATGTCACCCTCGATAGACTGCCATGCCGTCACAGCTCACAGCAACCTCAAACTCCTGGGCTTAAGCGATTCTCTTGTCTCAGCCTCCTAAGAAGCTGGGACTATAGGCGCCTGCCACAATACCCAGCTATTTTTTGTTGCAGTTGTTTAGCTGGCCGACGCCGGGTTCAAACCTGCCATCCTCGGTGTATATGGTTGGCACCATAACCACTGTGCTACGAGTGCCGAGCCCAAGATCAATTATTAATGTCCAACATAACTTTGGAGAAAAAGGAGTGAAAACAGATGTGGCATGTATTTGCCATCATGTCTAGAGTAGGATGGTCCCAAGTCTAGCTAACCAAATGAAGCAATAGTGTACAATAAAAAATATTTTATTTTTTTAGTACAATAAAATATCTTTGATGTTTGTAAGAACTATAAAGCCAGGGGGGTGGGGCCTTAGTGTGTGTCACGCTTGATGGGGGCAAGACATGATTGCAAGAGGGACTTTACCTAACAATTGCAATCAGTGTAACTGGCTTATTGTACCCTCAATGAATCCCCAACAATAAAAAAAAAAAAAAAGTTTGAAAAAAAAAAAAAAAAGAACTATAAAGCCCAAATGGACTTGGATGCCCCCTCTCAATGAAATTTACCAAATTCAAAATCTCTAGTTCTTAGAAAATTCTTTCATATATTCCCAAATGAGGTGTTCAGACATGTCAACGCTTCATTCATTGCGTCTGCCTTGCCCACCCCTTGCTTTTCAAATTTGGCATGGAGAGCTGCCAAAGCCACGTCCTCATCTCTTCAGAGATTCTGGATTTGATGAAAACATAGCAACTTGGCTTCATTAATTTATGATTCAAACTTTCTTAGCAAGTTTCAGGAGGTCTAGTATGGGGATATTACATCTTATGGATGAAAATGTCCAATAAATCTCTTAAACCTAAGGTCTTCTTTCAAAGTAGCATTGCCTCTTGTTTTGATCAAATCACCAGTTATTGTCACAAATGTCCCCAGTGTTCTCCCAGTCTGATGGTGCCAATTCTTCAGGAAAGGGTTGTCGTTACAGTTTTTCCTGACTTCTTGTGTGACTAAAACTGTTTTTCTTGATATTGAAGGACAGGTAGGCTAGAGAGAAAATCTTTGGCTTGTGGGTTCCTTAAGTTTCTTGAAAGTACTGCCCCATCATCGTCTTGCCTTGCATGTCGCACGGACAAGTCTGACACCTAATTTTCCTCCTTTTCTAAAGTGACTTGGGATTTTTGACTGAAGACCCAGAAGGTGGTTCTCTTCCTCCTCCTCCTCTATTTCTTTTCCTTCTCTTTCTTTAATATTTATCTTCTAAGTTTATTAGGACACGTCTAAAATTTAAGCATTCTGGGTTAATTTTCCGAGATCCATGTAGGAATTTTTTTTTTTTTGGAGACAGAGTCTCACTCTGAAGCCCTGGGTAGAGTGCCGTGGCATCACAGCTCACAGCAACCTCAAACTCTTGAGCTCAAGAGATCCTCCTGCCTCAGCCTCCCAAGTAGCTGGGACTACAGATGCCCGCCTCAATGCCCAGCTATTTTTAGAGACGGGGGTCTCGCTCTTGCTCAGCCTGATCTCAAACTCCTGAGCTCAAGCAATCCACCTGCCTCAACCTCCCAGAGTGCTGGGATTATAGGCGTGAGCCATCGCACCCCACCCTACGTAGAAACTTTTAATATGTAGAGTCACATCTTTTGTTTTCTGGAAAGTATTCCTGGATTATAATTTTAAAAGTTAGTTTAGTCCTCTTGTATTTTCTTCAATTATTGGTATGTTGTGTCTTCTTTGCCTATCTTTAATATCACTTTTTCTCTAATCCTTTTCACCTCTCTTTATCTCTCTTTTAGTGTCTTAACTAATTTTGTTCTTCTTCTCAGTATCTTTTTTTTTAAATAATTGATGTTGTTTTTATTACCGAGAAGTTGCCACAATAATGACACTCGTAACACAATCTTTAATTATTCCACATAATGGAAAAAAAATTAAATGTCGCCCCCGATCAGCAGCCAGAATATGGATGACGCTTACATAATAATGACCTTCTCCTGCAGGGAGCCCAGCAGCAGGCTGGGTGATGGACGGCCAGCCTTGAAGCAAATGGGGACACAGAGTGACGTAGACACTGAAGCGGAGGGGACTGTCCTGCTTCAGACAGATCAGTCAGATCTGTCAGATCGACCAGGCAGATCACTGCTGCCTCCTCACCTCAGTTTACCCATATGTTCAGAGATCATGGTTTGCAGTCAGGGTCCCTGAAGACAAGGAGAAGAATGATTCAAAGTAGCTGGGCCCTGCTGGTTTCTGAAATACAATCCTTCCTGCCTCGTCCAGGGCACCAGGACCACATCTCTAACTCTGCTTCAGCCCATCTCATCCATGGTCAGTGAGGCAGGTTCTAAAGCTGCAAATTATGCCATACTTGAGACTTTTAAAATCCTGGCTGAAGAAGCCTGGGCTCTCTCCTCCAGAAGGCCTGCCTGGACACACTAAGATCCAGGTAACCACAAAGTTCAATATCTCTTATTAAATTTTTTCAGTAGGATCTAAATGAATACCTTGTAATCTTGTCTTCATTTCTGAGACCTCTTTTTGTCTTTTTCTTCAATTTCTTTCTTATATGTCATAATTTTTCATTTTATATCTTTCAGGGTTTTTTTGTTTTTTATTTTGAGATTTTCTAATTTCTGATTTCACGTTTTCTTTCATTTCTTCAAATGCTTGTGCAATGATATTCCCTTCCTATTGGTAATGGGACGGTTTTCATTTTCTTTTAGAGGAAAATATTTCTTCCCTTCCACCCATTTTCTGTTTTCTTTTTATAGTAAATTTTCATGGATGTTTCTTGTCATTTTCTGGTCATTCTTAAATAACATGGATTTTCCCAGACCAGTAAGAATAGGTGCTTCTAAAATACCTTGGGTGGCTAAGTTTCTTAATTCAAAAGCTCTTCTGTTGTTAAATTGCGGTATCCTCATAAGGCACCTGTTTCGGGGTAGGGGCCTGGGGAATTGGGCTCTGCAGTTTGGGGTGTTCATTTCCCCACGTTTATAGCATCCTCTGTCTCCAGTTATATCACAGGTATCGGTTGTGGGTGGTTTTATTTTCTCTCCTTGTTGATCTTTATATATACCAATAAGAGAATGAATACAGAAATTTGGAACATAATAGAAATTCAGATTTAGGTGTCAGCCCCTTTGTTTTAATCCAAAGTAATATTTTGTTCACAGAGTTATCAAACACTTCCTCTAACTAGCGCTTTCAACAGTCACAGTGCCCATCACTTATAGATTTCAACAAGGCTAAAACTGTTAGGAAAATATACACAAACACAGTAAGTATACGTCAGGTTAATGAATAGAATGGCTGAGACCAACATGATTATGCACCATCATTTGGTGGTAGACAGACGGCATTTTGGTCTAGTGAGTAGCTCTGCTCTTACCTGTGAAAGTTCACAAGTTGAAGTTTATTAAGTCACGAGCTCCTTACCTATAGGAGTTATGAACTATACTGTACCTCTTTTAGGAATTGTACGTATATCACTCTAGGCGAAGAGTATCCTGCTCCTAAAAGAGCATTTGGAAGGAAATTAGCTAGGTCTCTAAAAGTACAGTTTGATGATTTGACAATATATCCTGTCGGAGAGGGGTGGGTAAAATAAATCCTTCTAGCTAGAATGTTAACTTTATTTTCTCTAAATTTCAGCTATAAAACGAAGGTAACATCATCTCCTAGGATTACTGTGATGATTAAGTGGGATAATAGATGTAAATAACTGAGCACTATTTCCTCCATGCAGTAAGCATTCAATAGCTGAGGATGGTTTATTGCGATCATTAAGGTTATTATATATTCCTCCAGCCCTATTTATAATAGGGAAATGGATCTTCATTTTTAAATTCAGAACACGTGGGAAGATACAGACCTCGAGATGCCCCTTACATATAAACATCTAGATAAAAAGACATTTTCTCACATACAAAGTGTGAAGAATGAACAGGCTTCTGAAAGAGGGCCCTCCAAGAAGATGCTAGAATCACAGAAGCAGCAGGAAGAGATAATAAGAGATGACCTCCTGGTGTCCCAACCTTTAGAATCTATGTTATAAGTGGTATGTATGTGACCGTATTAGTACAGGTGGTTTTGAAGACAGGTCCAAGAATTTTAGGTCATTATTTCCATGAATAAATATGATCAGCATTTTTAAAAAATGAGTACAAAAGGATTTGTTGGGAAACAACCCAAACATAACAGAGTGGCTCAGGAAATCATGGGTCTAAAAGTTTCACTGCGTTGGTCCCTTCTCCAGTGGTTACACATTTTAAATTTCACACACTGGCACACAGCAGGGAGTAAGTTCAGAGGCAGTAGCTCTGCCCAGGAGGAATCCACGCAGCAGAAGACCTCAAGGCCATAGGAGAAGGGCAGGAAGCACAGAAGGGGTGGCGACGGGAGACAAGGAGACTGCAGCCTTAGGCCCAGGTGTAAAGACACTGCTGAGTTTCCTGGCCAGACCCGCTTGCTCCACTGACGTGTGTGTGCCCATTGTCACTTGGAAGGCTTTGTCATGCTGTTGACTTTAGCAACATTACAGACTTGAAATCCTCAGGCTGTGGAATGAAGAGGCCTTTTTTTTTTTTTTCTTTACCGTCCAGGTAAACAGATGACTCAATCCAGAAAGGCACATCCTTCCTTCCTTTCTGACCTGTCCTGGCTCAGCCCACCCAGAAATACATGCCCGTCAGCAACTGGAGCTTGATAATAAGGTCATCTGGTCCAGAAAAGGTAGCTGTCCTAGGAATGTCAAAACATGTCACAGGACTGGCCCATGCTAGGGGTGGATGGAATTCCTAGCCTGCCACTCCTTACAGTTCATTTAGAAAATGCTGCCTGTCTTTCAAGAATCTGCAAGACGCCTCCTGACAAAGCACTGGCCTGGAACTAGATGGAAAGCAAGAACAAACGGCTTCACTCGGGCCACACATGTGGGCAAAGGGCAGGCCTGCTGAGCTTTCTTATGGCAAATGAGAAGCTTAAGCCCAGGAGGGAGAATGACGTCATCGTGACAATTACCGGCAGCACGTGGCTCTGCAATAATTCATACCTTTTCATACCAAAACAGAACGAGATGCACACTCCATACAGATGCAAGTTGAGGGCTGAGATGCCAGGCAAGTGCCACAGAGAGGAAACTTGCCCCCTGAAGCTCAGAAAGACTATTCAGCCTCTGCCAGGAGTGCTAGCAAGACAGTATGTGGTGGGCTCGCCACAATCTGACAAGCCCAGCTAATCGGCAGGCCCCAATTTCATGTCCTGTTGTTCAGTTTCATCTCTTTCACAATCACGAGATTTTAGGAGGAAGAGCTGTACTGTTGGACAAAGCCTGGATTCCAGATATTCCCCCCTCTGCCCAAACTCCTACAAGTAATCAGGGCTGTGAGTTTAGCACCGTTGCTGCCCCCAGTGGGGAGCATGGCCAACTCTTGGGATTGTTTCCAGGATTCAAAGATAATGAATGTAAACCATGAAGCACAATTTCCTGCAAACAGTAAGCACTCGACGACTGTGGGACTACTAAGCACCCTCATTCTATATTTTTTTAACATGATGTGTTCAGTGAAATGCAAAACAAATTTGCCAAGAGCTCGTTCCCTTAATCCTGAACCCCTTGTGCGTTTTAAGGGAAACCAGACCATATGGTTCAGATTTCACTCACAAATAAATCAGCATGATGTTTGTTCAGTAAAAGCTGTTTTATGCTCTTGTTTTTATGGGCCTTTTTATCCCAAGTCCTAAAATAATAATAATAATAAAAGCTAGTTGTGTTTTGCTAAGGGTAAATAAAGCTCAGGCTTAAATCCTTCCAGCCCCATGGACTGGAGCAGGGGGATTGCCTCTGATCATAGCTAATTTAGAGTCCTGTCTCTGGCCTTGAGCCACCTGCATAGGGCTTGGAAGCCTAAGAACAAATCCCTAGCAAGAAAAGCCAGAAATCTGATGGGTAAGGGTAGTCCAGGAGAAATTCGTATGGGTGAGGGTAGCCCAGGAGAAATTCAGACGAGTGAGGGTAGCTCAGGAGAAATTCAGACAGGTGAGAGTGGCCCAGGAGAAATTCAGACGAGTGAGGGTAGCCCAGCAGAAATTCAGACGGGTGAGAGTGGCCCAGGAGAAATTCAGACGGGTGAGGGTGGCCCAGGAGAAATTCAGATGGGTGAGGGTGGCCCAGGAGAAATTCAGATGGGTGAGAGTGGCCCAGGAGAAAGTCAGATGGGTGAGGGTGGCCCAGGAGAAATTCAGATGGGTGAGGGTAGCCCAACAGAAAAGAAGTCAGTGATTCCCAATAGGGATCTCGAGATGTCTGGAGCACCAGACTCCTCCTTCCTGTTCTGTAATGCAGCCGTGTACGTATCTGAAGCATGTTTTCTCCATTAGCCTTCCTACAGGGGGTCACAGACTGCTCTTTGTAGAAACCTAGAGCCTCAAAAAACACATAGAGAAGCGACAGTGAAATACAGCCTGTGGCCACATGGTGAGCTGCAGATACTGATACTCTGGGAAAGGGTTTTCAGTCATTAAGTACCACTCCTAGAATCCCTCTCCTCGCTTTATGAGACAGCGCTTTAACTGACCTTGACAGTGCTTGACATCTAACTACGCAGTCCTCTCCCACTCAAGGTTACGGTCATCTCAAATCCTATGGTCGCCGCTCCCTGGCTTATCTTTTTCTGTAATACTATCCCATCTATATGAATTCTGAAATTACATGTGGGGCTGTTTTAAGTTTATAAAAAGCCTATTATACTCTCATACACTGTGGTGGAAATGTAAAATGGTAAAGTACTTTGGAAGAGTGTCTGGAAATTTCTTATAAATTAAATACATGCACCGATGCTATGACCAGTCCAATTCAACTAATAGGTATCCACCCAACAGAAATAAAAACATGTTCGAAAAAATGATTTATACAAGAACGCACATTATTAATAGCTTTATTCACAATAGCCAAAATCTGGAAAGAGCCCAAATGTCCATCAATAAGAGAATAAACAACCTGTGATATATTCCTACAACAGAATATGACTCACAAGAATCAAACCCCTGACACACACAGGACATGCCTGTGACTTAAATGCACTGTGGAAGTCAGCCGCGCTCCAACGGGTGGGTCTCAGGACCACTTACCACTTTATACTCGTATATATTCACTTTCCATCCCCAAAAGCTTTTGTGTACGCGGGTTATATTTTATAGTAATGGAAATTAAAGTGAGGAAATTTCAAAATATGTATGAATTCATTTAAAAAATGGTAAAAATAAACCCATTACAAATGAATGAAATTTTTGAGAAAAACAACTATTTTCCCAAGCAAAACCAAAATAAAAACAATAATGGTGCTTTTTTGAAAAATATTTTTGCAAATCTCTTAAATGTCTGGCTTAATACATGATATACAATCTACTATAGTAAGTTTTGTTGTGGTTAAACTAGATGAAGAAAATTCAGCCTTAAGATTGAGGAATATGAAGGGCCATTGTCAGCTAATTGCAGCTACTCATCTTTGATGCAAACCAAAACTTTGTAAGTGGTAGTTTCTTAAAGGTTAGTTGCAATATGGAAACTAAAACCGTATCAATAAACTTTTTATGCTCTGTTACATGAAATTCATTGGTCTATATCACACTTAGAATGGAACTGTTACCTGTACACGATTATAGAATACCATGCATAGGTCATTGGGAAAATAATACTTCTGTGAGTTATGTATCTCTCACAAGCATTATTTTATTTTATTTTTTTTATTTTTTTTATTATTTTTTTTTTTTTGGTTTTTTTGGCCGGGGCTGGGTTTGAACCCGCCACCTCTGGCATATGGGACCGGCGCCCTACTCCTTGAGCCACAGGTGCCGCCCCACAAGCATTATTTTAAAAATCACATTTGTTAATATTACGCTATCTCATCAAGCTGGGAGCTATCAAAGTCACAGTGACAAACTAAATTTTTTAAAGGTCAAATTTGTCACTTGCGAGTTTAAGTTTTATCAGTAACAACAAATGCTGTTACTGTTTCCTTTGAAGCGACAGGTTCACTCTTCCACAGACTCCAAGCCTGAATAACCTTGGTTTGCCTGTCAGGTGTTCTTCCAAAGTAAAAATGGTGTTCCACGAAAAAAGAGCAGCTAGTTCAGCGGGAAACTCACACAACTGCATATGTACTTTTCCTGGAAACAACTGTGTTATCATGGTGTGTAGTGGAAACACTTTCCACTACTTCCCATTTCATCACACAGAATACTAAAAGCACGCATATTCAGGGGCTGAGTTTAATGACAGTAATCACCCGCTCTGCTTCATCTGAAGCTTTTTTTTTTTTTTTGCAGTTTTTGGCTGGGGCCAGGTTTGAACCCACCACCTGCGGTATATGGGGCCGGTGCCCTACTCCTTTGAGCCACAGGCGCCGCCCCATCTGGGGCATTCTTAAGTGATGCTGCCTCCTCTTCCTACAGATGGGTAGTAGTGAATAACCCAACAACAAATGCACAGTTTGGTGCCACTGTCCCAGTTCATGCTGAGGCACCAGCAGCCTGATCTATCACTGCCTTTGCTCCGTCAATGAAAATGTCAGCAGAGTTAAAGAGAGAAAAACAAGTGTCAGCTTTATCCTGAAAATGGCTGTGACATAGGGAATCCCTTGAAAGGGTTTTGGAGAACCCCAGAGGTCTGCAGAACAGACTTTAAAGACTGTCATGATAGGACAGGAAAGAAGCCTTGCACAAAAGGGAATGTTCCATCTCTGTGCAGTCCTTAAAAGAGACAAAACTAGTCTATGCTGGAGAAATATTAGAACAGCGTTGCCTCCGGAGAAGAGGAGGCCAAGGGGCTTGACCAGGGACGGCCACGAGGGAATTTTCTAAGGCAGTGGTAACATTCTGAGTCCTGACAGGGGCTTGGGTCACACAGGTGTATGCATTGGCCAAAACTCTGAGAATTCTTAAGATTTCTGTAGGTCACTGTATGTCAATTTCATACAGAAAAAAAAACACTGTAAACAAATAATGAAATCTAGTTAATAACATGCATATGTAAATATTTATTAATGGAAAGAAGTATACCGTTGTATCTAGATTTCTTTGAAATGCATCAAAAATAAGATGGATTAAAGCAGGGTTTCTCAACCCCAGCACTACTGAAATTTGGGGCCAGCTAATTCTTCGTGGTGGGGCCTGACCTGTGCGATGTGGAATGCTGAACAGCATCCCTGGCCCCTCCCCTCTAGACACCATTAGCATTCCACCCCAAGTTGAGACAACCAAAAATGTCTCCAGACGCTGCCAAACGTCCTGGGAGGCAAAATCAACTCAAGCTGAGGACTAACAGAATTAAAAGGAAGAGTGGATAGATAGGAGATAAAGTCAATTTGGTAAGAGATTAATGATTTAAACTAGATGGTGGGTATACAGGTATTCCCTGTAAAATGTTTGACATTTTTCATATTAAAACACTGTGTTAAGAATGGCAAAACATAACCATAGTCCAGAAAGCAGAAGGGAAGAGGAGCGAGCAGGGAGGGGGAGGGGGCGTATGGGAGGAGGGAGAGCATTTGGGGGGACCTCACCTAATGTGCATGATGCAATGATACATTTCAAAACTATTAAGAAATGAGTTCAATTGTGATGGAGGTGTTACTTAGTTCAATGTAAGCATTTCACATTGTGTATCAAAGCAGCACCCTGAACCCCATAAATGCATCAATGTACAAAGTTACGATTTCATAAAAAAAAATTAAAAAAAAACATTGTGTTAAAAATGCTATTTGTGTTTTATGTAATCCTTTTTGCACTTAGAATATCATGTTGAAAAGACTTAGCCACAGGATAGTATGCCTTAGTAGTTCATGAATTTGAACTGTTTTTTAAAAAAAAATTTTTTAATTGTCTACGAAAATTCTACAGTTTATCTACTCTCCTCTCACTAGGCATTTGGGTTATTTCGAGGTTTTGCATTGTCCTGCTATGAATAGTCTCATATGAGTAATTTGTAATTCAATTTATCAGTCTTTTTTTTTTTTGAGACAGATTCTCACTTTCTTGCCCCTGGTAGAGTGCTGTGCTGTCATAGCTCACGGCAACCTCAAACTTCTGGGCTCAAGCAATCCTCTTGCCTCAGCCTCCTCAGTAGCTGGGACTACAGGCACTGGCCACAATGCCTAGCTATTTTTAGAGATGGGGTAGGGGGGTGTCTTGCTCTTGCTCAGGCTGGTCTCAAACTTTTGAGCTCAAGCAATCCACTCTCCTTGGCCTCTCAGAGTGTTGAGATTACAGCTATAAGCCACTGCGCCTGGCAATTTATTAGCCTTGGTTCATAGATTTTTCTTCCCTTGCTGTCATGTTTTTTTTTTTCTTTTTGAGACAGAGTCTCACTTTGTCACCCTCAGTAGAGTGCCCTGGCATCACAGCTCACAGAAACCTCAAACTTATGGGCTCAGGTGATTCTCTTCCCTCAGCCTCCCTCGAAGCTGCAGTGACTACAGGCACCCACCACAATGCCCAGGTATTTTTAGAGACAAAGTCTCACTCTGGCTCTGGTTCAGGCTGGTCTTGAACTCATGAGCTCAGGCAATTCACCCGCCTTGGCCTCCCAAGGGCTAGGATTACAGGTGTGCGCCACTGCACCTGGCCTTGCTGTCATGTTTAAATGAGGCTTTCCTATTCTGAGATCACACAGAAATTAACCTGCATTTTCTTCTAGTTCTTTCAAAGTTTCATTTTCTACAATTAACTGTGTAAGCCCACTGGAGTATATGCTGGTGTCTAGCCTTGTTTACTCCAGACCATTTAAGAGAGTCTTCCTCCCCACGCTGAGTATTTCTTAATCATGACAACTGAGGATGCACTCGAGATTATGCTCTTCACAACTTGGGAGAACGACTATTCCCTGCGCCCACAGGGCACTCTCCAAGTTCAGTGTCACCCATGCCCCACTCTCACTCTACTGATGGATTATAAATTCCAAGTGGCTCAGAGAACCGTTGGTCAGGCCTAGAATCCAGACTTCCCTCTGCTTCAACGGACAAAAAAAGAAAAATCATTTTAAAGATTTTACTTCAAACCCCAGAACTGAATCTCACAAACACTGGGCTGTTTGATAAGCATGCCTGAGTTTGTCAAGTGAAAAGTTGGATGCGAACACCAAGGGTTAAAGCCAGAAAGAGCAGAAGCTGAGCAGGAAACAGTATTTCCCACCACCGCTGTCTGCAGGGCCACCGGGCTTGTTATAAGTATGTTTTCAGCATGTGAAAAACTGTTCTCAAAGAAGCGGCTGTCCGTTTTTTCCTTTCTTCCTTCCTTTCTTTGGTTTGATCCCACAGGTTTTGTTGGTGACATCAGCTCCCCTGTTCGTTGTTTCTGTAACTACTATTTCAAAAATATTTAGACATTGGCTGTATATTTTTTATGATTAGAGAGAGAAAAAAATAATTTCCCATTAACAAACGTATTTATACACATGCTGCTTTGGAACTTAATTGACACCATGTGCCTCCTCCAACACCAGCTGATGGAAGGCTGTCATGAGAGGTCACACCCAGTGGGGTGTCCTGGGTGGATGTTTGGTTTTTACAGCCATTGTCATCCCCAGGGCCTGCTTCTGCCTGGTCCCCTTCTTCCCCAGGCTTAAACTTGAACATCCCACAGATAAAATTGAGGACAGTGGAGCTGTGTGAAATTTATCACCCATGGAGGACAAAACCGTTCAGGCTATAGTCCTCCCTCCCCAGGCCTGTCCACACCCATCCCAGCCCCCAAACCCACACTCCAAACTCCTGGAATTTCCATTGTGTTTGGAAATTCTGTGGCTTTCTGGAACAATGCTGGTGTTTCTGGTAAAGAAAACCAGCTGCAGAACAACTCAACCTCTTTTTGAAAGAGACAGTATTTCATGCCTCAGAGAATGTCTGTCAACCTCGCCTGCCAGCTGTCCCCCCAACACACACACTTTACTGGGGGGTTGGGGTATTATACAGTCACGTGTTCCCCTCTTCAGGGTGCCTGACTGGGGATGGACACTCTCCATCTTGACCTGCTGGTCAGCTGGGAAACTTCGTCCTCCCGTGGTCATCACAGATGACACTCCCACCACTCACCACTCCAAAGCAATGGGATTGCCTATCAGGCCGGGGGTTGAGGCCTCCCCAACCCAACACCAGCAGAGAAATGGAAAGGAAAGCAGGAGAGGGCGTGAGGACGGTGGACCCTGGATCCCAATCCTTTGGTTACTTCACATCGGTGAAAACTGGGGCCAGGAATGATTCTCACCTTAAAACCCCACCAGGTTACTGTAAGAATTAAACATGAACATCCTGAAGTCTTCAGAAACTGGCCAGTGTGATAGTGACCTTGGCAGTTATTATTACTGTTCATGTAAACCAGGCGTCCTCAAACTTTTTAAACAGGGGGCCAATTCACTGTCCCTCAGACCATTGGTGGGCCAGACTATAGTTTAAAAAAAAAACTATGAACAAATTCCTATGCACACTAAACATATCTTATTTTGAAGTAAAAAACAAAACAGGAACAAATACAATTCACACCACTTTGAATTGGTGTGAACCCACAGGCCACAGTTTGAGGACACCTGATCTAAACTGTCAAGTAGACAACAAATAACTTGCAAAGAGGAAAAAACTAGCTTATTCCTCTGATTTTCTGTTCTCACACCCCCCAGATTACCCACTGGTCTTCAGTGTAGTGTGGAACACCTGTAAGCTTCGCTGGGAAACGTAGCAAGCTGTCCCCTGAAGGTCCTGTGGTCCTGCAGAGGGCCCACCAGGGTCTGGGCTGTTCCGAGCTGTTGAGGAGTTAAATAAGATGGAGTCTGCCTTGAGCCTCAAAGCCCTTTGAAAACTAAATGGACAGTTCCAGACACCTGGGTGGGAGTCACTGCTCTCTCGGTCCACAGCCAAAGTTGTCCGGGGAAGCTGCCAGGAGAAGCAGCGATCAGGGTGAAAACTAAGCAAGACTCAGCAGCCAGTGCTTCTAATATCAGTAGGTATTTGGTGCCTCCTGTGATGACAATGCTTTCACCTCTCGGACAGAGAAGAAACGTAGTCAGAACAAGACACTCATGACTCTCGCAGAGGATGCCGTCCCAGAGAACAGTTAGGAGCAGCTGGTACACAGGTCTCAGAAGGATTGGTGCCAACCAACATGGCGAGTCAGTAATGCCAGGAGGAACTGGATTTCGGGAGCTCGTCCTCATGTATACTAAGCAGGACATAAGAGCCAATAACTTTTTCATGGTTCACTCTGCTCCATGCTCCCTTTTAAAAAACAAGCTCATCATGGGCGGCGCCTGTGGCTCAAGGAGTAGGGCGCTGGTCCCATATGCTGGAGGTGGTGGGTTCAAACCCAGCCCCAGCCAAAAAAAAAAAAAAAAACAAGCTCATCCTGCTTATTAATTCACAGGTTTGGAAATATAAGATTCCCTCTACGGCAAGGTACCATATTTGTATTTATGTATTGAAATTCTTAGCTAGAGGCACAGTGGTTCATAGCTATAATCCTAGCACTCTGGGAAGCCAAGGCAGGTGGATCCCCTAAGCTCAGGAGTTAAGATCAGCCTGAGCAAAAGCAAGACCCCTGTCTCTACTAAAAATAGAAAAACTAGCTGGGCATTGTAGCAAGCACCTGTAGTACCAGCTACTCAGGAGGCTGAGGCAAGGCCAGGTGATGAGAGCTCAAGCCCAACAGTTTGAGGTTGCTGTGAGCTATGATGCCACCGCACTCTACCCAGGGCGGAGAGTGAGACTCTGTGTCAGAAAAATAAAAAGAAAGAAGGAAAGAAATTCTTAGCTAGAGAGCACGTGTGAAATAGGCAGTGAAACTGTCTGTCCTAAAGCAGTGCCATCTAAGGACATTCCAGGCAGCATCCTACAGGGCTCCTGGGGTCACCCCAGGCTGGAAATGGGACAGGAGGGACACCAGGCTCTTGCTCTTCCCTAGAGATATTCGGATCTCCCAGCGGACTGAGTGAAAACCACCAGGCCCCACACCCAATACCCTCCTGCTTTTTCTAACTCTGTTCTCCTTTTATCTCTCTGACGGATGGACAGGTAAACAAAGATGATGAAGAGAGCCAGAGATTCCTTTCTGGTTTTGACCTGAGCACGCCCCTCCCTTGAGGTGACAGCTGCTGATATTCTAGCTGCTCATCTAATGCAAACCAGACCAGGAGACAGAACCCCATTGCTGAGGTGACCCCCCAGAGAAGGCCCAGGCCCGGGCTGCCTGCATTTCCCTGCTCAGGTGACACAAACACACAGCTGGAGAAAGCTGGAGAAGCCCCTGAAACTCAACAGTCTCGGTGTCCCCCCACGACCTCCCCCTGCTGCACAGGACGTGTGTGCTGGACAGAGGGTACACGGTGCCAGAGGGACAAAGGCAAATGGCCAAACACGGTGCTGCCACATGAGGGCTTTGAAAAGAATGTACGACCAAGTCTCAGTTCTGCCTGCAGCTGATTCATCTCAGGCAGCTCATTTCTTCTTCCTGAGCTTCTGGTCTGAATATGTAAAATTAGGATGACACAGAAGCCCAATTGGCAGGTGGGTGAAGATCAGAACCGTGGCACAGGTAGATGTGTACTCGCTGGCAGCTGTGACTATTGTTACTGGTACGTCCCTGGGCAAGGCCTAACGCTCTGAGCTTGAGTTTCCTTATCTGAAAAATGAAGTTAATAATCTTTACCAGCCGACCACTTGGGATCATTGGGAGTAAAGGGGACTTCATGAGATTACATAATTAGAATGAATATGTGTGTTGTGGTGTTAAAAAACAACCTCCACCAAAAAAAAAAAAAACCCAAAATAAGAGGATCAGAATCATTTGTTGTCTTAACTCTAAAAGAAAAAAATGTAAACTAAAAGCCTCTCTCCGAACGCCAGGCTTCCTGTTTCACTGCTAAATTGGGCGGAGGTCTTTGGCCCTTGTTGTGTTGTTCCTTTAACCATCTCCACGTGCTCTTCCTTTCGAGCTCCATCGGTTTAGAGCAAATGGGGTCTCAGTCAGAGGAAGGTAGACATCCCATCTCTGCCCCCAGATGCTGAGACAAATATCCTTCTCTGTGGGGGGATGCCTCTGCGGCTGGGGGAGGAGAAAAAGGGGGCCCTCTCAGAACCTTCAGAGACTAAAGTGGGTTGGCTCCCTGTACCCTGCAGCTCCCTCTTTAACAGACCCAGTAAGTGGCCCGGCGGTCTCAAATATGAAATAAGACAAAAGTGAAACACTTTTATATTAAACCCTTAAAGAAAACTGTTGTCGCAGTTGAGGCAGGAATATCATCTTCCCTTGAAGATCACTGAACCTAGCTACATCTCTCAACACTGTGATTTAGCCCCAAAAGAAGCAATTTCCCCAAGAACCAAGGTCAAATAGGATGCCACACACTGCAGAGCCAAGCTATGCCTATTGCCAGGGGAAGCAGCTCCCCATCTGACTCAATGAGTTCTTCATTTAAAATCCAAAGATAATTCCTGAAAACATAAAGCGTACTTTCTGAAAGGCTACAATAAATCAATTTTTCTTGCCTGCGTACCATCTAGATTTAGCCACTTAGTTCATCTTAATAAACAAGTTACTCATTCAAAGGAAAATAAATGAAATGTTTTGCCTTGAGGGATGGTTTTATTTTTAATAGTTTGGTGCTACGGTGACAGCAGTAATATTCTGCAATCTGAATTGCCTTTTGTTCATCAAGACCTCTTGAGGATGGGGTTGGGGAGGGTAGGGGAAAGGGTTGCCAGTCTTTTTCTGCATCTATCCTGTTCATGGACATAAATGCAAGATCTTCCTCCTCATTTTTTTTGATACAGATACAGCTATTCTTGCAAGGAGCTTATTTAAAGAAATGCCAGTTTATCTTCATACGATATCGATGCAATGCTGGGTAGGTTTTTTTTGTTGTTATTTGTTTGTTCTTGCAGTTTTTGGCCAGGGCTGGGTTTGAACCCGCCACCTCTGGCATATGGGGCCGGTGCCCTACTCCTTTGAGCCACAGGTGCTGCCCGCTGGGTGGGTTTGTTTAATCAACCCATTCCAATAAAAATGAACGCAAAGAGAAAGGATTTTTCTTAAAGAAATAACAGGCAATATGTTCAACTATGATGTTAGGGTCTGACCCTTTTTTTATTTGTTTAAATTTTTTTTTCTTTAAAGATAGAATCTCACTGTGTTGTCCAGGCTGATTCAAACTCCTGGGCTTAAGCGATTCTCCCGCCTCGGCCTCCCAAGTAGCTAGGGTAGCTAGGACCACAGGTGCACACTGCTGGACCCAGCTTTCACTCCTTTTAATATGAAAACTTGAAGGGAAGATTAGGTCATGCCAAAACTATACCATTCTAAATGGTACAGAAAGGAGAGGGCACATTTTCAAATTATCTAAGGAACTAACATTAGGAGCCCAAAAAGATTCTGATCATGTAATTCTCTAAAGCAACACAGAGATGACAAACAGAAGGCCCATCTGTACTATCCCAGCTTCCCAGGTCCAAAAACCCTCCGTAAAGGACTATAATTTTCTATGGAGCAAGGACCAGGTGTGATTCAAGCTCAGTATAAGGCCTGACACAGCCGTCAATGAATGAATATATGTTAGTGAATGAGTCAGTGAGCTAGTGAATGAGTTAGTGAGTGCACTAACAAATGAAAATGATCCTCCAGAGGAAGAAAAGCACCACTGGCTTTCCAAAATGGAAAAGAGCAACACTGTCACTCCACAGGCCCTGAAGAGCAGCAATATCTGCCTATAACTGACCTTCAGGCCCTCCCCGGGCTCAGACAGGCACGTTCCCTAATCAGGCAGCTCTGCTGTCCTCAGGAACTGAACCTGCTTCCCACCAACTCCTCCAAACATCCTCGCCACATCCCAGGGAAGTGAGGTGACGACAGCGATGTCACGTCGGGGCCCTGGCTGGGGGTCACCAAGGAGGCAGAGCCCTGTAAGTCTTGACCTTTCCCTCCCTGGCTGCTGCCATCTGAACATCACAGCCTGAGACAAGCAAAAGAGTATCAAGAAGAATTTTCATGTGGGAAAAGAAAGAATCTTAAGGAAAGGGTTAAGGAGAAAGACTTATAGCAGGAAAAAAAAAAAGGATAATCCTACCAGTCCTTAGCTAATGTCACCTCCTTGTGCAGCTTTTAGCCCAGGAGGCTGCCCTCTTCTCACCCCCAACCGCTCTCCCTCTGGGGTGAACGTTGCCGTTTTACTGGCTCCCATATTCCGTCTTTGATTATGGTTCTCTATGTGCTCTCTGTACCCGCTAGGCTCACAACAGACCGTAAGCTTCCTAGGGACAGGACTGCTCATACAGTCGGTTACATCTGCTCATCTTCATACATTTTTTTTCTTTTTTTAGAGGCAGAGTCTTACTTTGTTGCCCTCGGTAGAGTGCCGTGGCGTCACAGCTCACAGCAACCTCCAGCTCTTGGGCTTAGATGATTCTCTTGCCTCAGCTTCCTGAGTAGCTGGGAGTACAGCTCCTGCCGCAACGCCCGGCTATTTTTTTGTTGCAGTTTGGCTGGAGCTGGGTTTGAACCCACCACCCTTGGTACGTGGGGCTGGTGCCCTACTCACTGAGCCACAGGCGCCGCCCCTCATCTTCATAATTTTTGAGAGTTCTTGGCCCAGTGCTTGAACGTGAGTGACATTTAGAAAAGTTATTAAGTTCGTGTTGAGAGTGAAAGAAGAATAGAAGTACATTACAAACTCTAAGGGAGTCCTGGAAAATTCTAGAAAAACTGAACTAAAGCCGTATGTCAAAAATTTAAGAAAAGGATAAAAAGAAGATGAACAACAAAAACAAATCATCAAGGTAAGATACACCAAAAGAATAAGGCAAAGATAAAACAAAAAATCAGGGTGGCGCCTGTGGCTCAAGGAGTAGGGTGCTGGTCCCATATGCCGGAGGTGGTGGGTTCAAACCCAGCCCTGGCCAAAAACCACAAAAAAAAAAAAAAAAAAGTGAAAGAAAGAAAAGGAGTGATCTTTTTTTACTAATTTTCATGTCAGAATAATATAATAAACCCATAGACACCAATATCAAAGATTTCTATTCCACGTGGCCTCAAAGGCTAGAAAAGGGAGATTTAAAGTGACATCTGACTACAGGAAACGGGATAACACACTTACTAATTCAGTAAAATGGTGTCATTTTGATTAGCACCGTATGAGTAATGTGGAGAAGTTTTTCCTCTTAAAATTTCTTTTCAGGGGTCTTGGCACCCATAGCACAGTGGTTATGGAGCCAGCCACATACACCAAGGGGGGCGGGTTTGAACCCGACCCAGACCAGCTAAACAATGGCAACAATACCACCAAAAAAAAAAAATAAATAGCCGGGCATTGTGGCGGGCACCTGTAGACCCAGCTACTTGGGAGGCTGAGGCAAGAGAATCGCTTAAGCCCAAGAGTTTGAGGTTGCTGTGAGCTGTAATGTCACAGTGCTCTACTGAGAGCAACATAGTGAGACTCTGTCTCAAAAAAAAAAAAAATTCTTTTCAGGGGAGGAGGGAGAGCAACTGGCAGGATCTTACCGAATGTGCCCAATGTAGAGGTGTTCGGCACGCCCCCCCACCCCCAGGTGAAGGACTCAACTACAACTTGAACTTTATCTTAGAATTGAAAATAATGTGACCTAAAAATGTGTGCCCTCATATTAATTTGAAATAGAAATTAATTAATTAAATTTTTTTTTCAGTTGACAGTCGAACAGTTGTCAACACTGTTCAACTTGGTTTTGGAGTTCTCCCAACAGGAAAAACATCATTCTTTGCTCAGAATTAAAAGACATATAAGTATCTGTGTAAATGCAAAAAAATGTTCTTGACCACTTATGTTTTATATTCTTTAAGCTCCTTCACGCTACAGAGAAGGTTAAAGAAGAGTGAGCATTTGACAGGGCACTGGCTTTCCCTGATACAGGATGTTAGCGGCCACATGATGTACAGACAGTGGTCAACAAGTCCCGCAAACAAGACTGTGAAACAGAGATGGTGTGAAACAGAAAGTCTGCCTTCTAACTCTGGCCCAAGTTTTGGAAACCTGTCAGCACATCAGACAGAAGATGTGCCAATCTCCAGAATGAAAAATGCCCATCTTTCAGTCTCATTCCATTGATTTAGGAAGAGACCATAAATCAACTGGAAAGAGAATGGTTATCGGGGTGTAGGTATTTCTGTGGCTCCTGTGGTTGGGATACCACAAATATGAGAACACAAGGATTTAACTAGAGACGCCAGGTGTGCACCCAGTGGTGTAAGATCCAACCATGGCTGTGACTTTCAACCACTCAAATATCTATCCCAAAGGGTCCTTCCCTTTAGCAAGTTTCCACCAAATTATAAATAGAGATGTTCAGGTCCCATCAACACACCTTTCCTTCCTATGAAATAGATTTCCCTGCTAACAAAATCTGAGCTTCTGGTCCCTTTGAAGAAAAATCAATGTCATGGAAAGCAGCATGAATCCAAGTACGGGAATGTTACCATATGGGAACTTTAGGAAAATGTACACTCCACACATAATAACTATCCCGCAATTACTTCAAGGTAGCCCCAGGCTCGGTTCTCAATCAGGAAATTCTGTAGTCAAGGGGAACTTAAAAGTTGGGGCACCACGTCTTTCATTATCTAAATAAGTAATAAGGACCGGGCAGATCAAAGGTGCGGCTCGGGGCCACGTGTGCATCCCCGCCGCGCGAATGCTTGTTAATGAAGATGAAAGGCTCCAAGGACTCTGAGGGTGATTTACAACCCAGGGTCCAGTGAATGACAGCCCTGCTCCTAACGCAGAAGGGGGCGGGCTCCGCCATCCTGCCCTGTGCCCATCTTTTCCCTTCACGCCCCCATCTCTACCCTTCATCTCTGCTTTAGGTCTTCCTGAGGCAGGCACTTCTATCCCTGAACCCCACTGGTGATCTCTGAGAGTTCAGAGTTTGCTGACTCCAGTATGAGAAATGAGAAGACCCTCAGTCAGGGTGTGGCATGGGGAGTTTATTTGACCAGCCACCAAGAAAGAAAAGAGGACACTCCCACCAGGGTCTCCCTGCGCACAGATGGCCTGCAGTGGTCATGTGGCCCCTCTCCATGGCCCCCCATCAGCCTAAGAGTCTGTCTTTGGGGTTTAATTGTGGTAACCAAGCCCCCTTAGGGTCTAGTTAATTCCCTTTCCCCCCAGAGGTTCATTCTGAAAAATCTGAGATTGACCTAAATTGTTCTGAACTAAAAGGAAGTCAAAATGAAGGAGGTTAATTGGAAAAACCAGTGTTCTGGCTACATTAGGGTTTTATTTTTTCCCTCCCTTGGAAAACCACACTGATTTAAAGGATATTGGTCAATAGAACTAAAAACACATTAATGCTATTTCTTAACGAGTGCTTTAAACTAACTGGGTCAACTTCTCGCTCAGGGTTGGCTCCAGGGAGAACCCCTGGAAATGATGACTGGAATGCTTTTGTAATTACAGTCATGGAAAATGCCAGCCAATGTAAAATCACTGTATTCAATTCACAGGTATTAAGTGCTCATTAAGTGGATGGTACTCCATAAAGAGCGACCCACGATGAATGGCAATGGGGCAGGGCACTCAGCAGACTCAGCCCCACTGCAGCGACACCTCTCAAGGCAATGTCACACACAGTTACACCAGGGGAAACTCGTTGAATGCACAGCAGCAGAAAAGCTGAAGAAAGCTGCTTGGGCCATACTGTTTGTTCAATGGTATCAAAAGAGAGACGCAGACCAGCTTGCCCAGTAGGATGTGGGCTGACGCTATGTCCCAGGGTAACGGGGAGAGAGACCTGCATTCCTTGTTCTCTCTGATCTCACTCCATGCATCACAACCCACGTGTCAATATGGGGAGGAAGGAACTGGGAAATACAAGTGCTGGAATAGAGCAGGAAATTAAAAGGAACCTCTCAAGGGCATGCCTGCATCTCCCACAAGTGAGAGAGCAGGCTGGAGAGGCCCAGAAATCTTGGATCCCAGCTCTGCTGTGCGCTGCTTCCTACCTTATCATGACATGACCAAGTCACTTAATCCGTTCTTCTTTTTTTTTTTCCTAAGACAGGGTCTCACTCTGTCACCTGAGCTAGCGTGCAGGCAGCGGTGCATCATAGCTCACAGCAACCTCCAACGCCTAGGCTCAAGTGATCTTCCTGTCTCGGCCTCCCGAGTTGCCAGGACTACAGGCATGCAACACCATGCCCAGGTAATTTTTATATTTTTTTGTAGGGATGGGGTCGCCCTGTTGCCCAGGCTGGTCTCAAACTCCTGGCCTCAAGTGACCCTCCCACCTCCCACGGTGCTAGGATTACAGGTGCAACCACGGTGCCCAACCCACAATCTCTTTAGGCCTCCAACTACTAACCTCTAAAATGAGGATGAACAAATAAATACACTTCTCTCTCAAGTGGGATTATGAGAAAGTGCTTCTAAAATAGAAGACTCCAACTGTAAAGCTACCAAGAGGTGAAACACAGGCCAACCCCAACTCCCCACTTCCAGCTGGAGCGTCTTAGGTAGACTGTCCCCTGTGGGAAGGGCCAGGAGGGGCAGGGACAGGCAGTGTTCCCAGGGCCTGGCTAAGGAGAGCCCTGTCCTCTTTGGATTTGCAGTGTCTCCAGCAGGGAGAGACTTTCTATTGCTGTCACTAACTGGGAGGGCCTCAGGCCACACAGGGGCTCAGACAGATGTCTGGGGATGCTGTGGTGACGACCGCTCCCATCCCACACCCAACCAAGCCAGATCCCAGTTTGGCTGGAAGCTGGGCCTTTTTATTCACAAGGGAAAACTGTGTTTAGCAACAGTTGGCTAGCCTCTCTCCTTCAGGCTGGGAAACATCACAACAAGAACACACAAAGCCCATACAAACATTCCCTTGGTGTGAGCATAAACTGCCAGATTTCCGCAGGATAGATTTTTGGTCTGGAAAAACAAGTAAGGCTATGGTAACCCAAAGAGAACAGAACATCACCAGTGGTACAGAATAGAGGGTGGGGCTGTGGGGAGGAGAACATCTTAGGAAAGGATTTCCTAAGTCTGGGGAAGAAAAAAATTACAGAAGACTTGGATGGTAGGAACACCTCTTCAGAACAGGCTGGGGACACCCTGGGTCCCTGAGCTTGCAACCAGCTCCCCACACAAGGACGGGGTGGCCACAGGCCCTGGGGCTCCTTGGCTCTGCAAGTCCAGCTTCTTCTCCTTTGCTGAAAGCTCTGGAAACACCTTCATCACCTAGCTTTAATTCTGACATGACCATCGGTAATATAGACCCTGGGTTCTTAGAACTGAAAGGAGATTGTGCTGAACTCTGCCCAGGAGAAAACAAAATTCCACAATTAGATCTTCAAAATGTTACTATAAGGGTCCTTTATCTTGTCTTGCCTAAGAATTATCCTCCTTCCCATGGCTCCTATAATAATAAAGGCCACACATAACATTACATCTCTGCCCCTTTCCTTCTGTGGCCTAGGTCAAAAACTTAATCCTTTAGACTAAATCACTGCAAAAGCCTCTGTCCATCTTCCACAAAGCCAACAGTTCAACATAACCAGGTGAATGATCTTATTCAAAAACCTCTAACTCAGAAGTTAACTGATGACTCCATACTGAATCTCAGAGTCAAAGCATTTACAATAGACATCCTCTTATTTGACAATGTGAATGCTACTTTCTTTGCATTATTATTATTATTGCTTAATATTTCGATGTAGCAATTGTCTGATTCCTTTTCTGAATGTATTTATGCTCGTTCGTTCTTTACAAGGTCTTTGCTTCTAGACCTTATTTTTTTTTTTTGTAGAGACAGAGTCTCACTTTATGGTGCTCAGTAGAGTGCCGTGGCCTCACACAGCTCACAGCAACCTCCAACTCCTGGGCTTAAGCAATTCTCCTGCCTCAGCCTCCCAAGTAGCTGGGACTACAGGCGCCTGCCACAACGCCCGGCCATTTTTTGGTTGCAGTTTGGCCGGGGCTGGGCTTGAACCCGTCACCCTCGGTATATGGTGCTGGCGCCTTACGGACTGAGCCACAGGCGCCGCCCTCTAGACCTTATCTTAAACACTGTTATTGTTATTAAATTTTAAGCCTTTTTAATTTTGTGAAGGCAAAAAAAATGGAAACCTAATAAACACATGTATGTGTAAAAATAAAAAATAAATACAAAATAAAAAACCTCTAACTCCTCACTGCCAACGAATCAAGCCCACCCTTAGCCTGGTGTTCACGACTCCCACACTTCACCTCCAACCTGCATTTGCCCTTGATCTCCAAACACTCCCTTGCATACCCATAAGGCTCCAGTCAAAGCCAAAGGCACCTTGCATTATTCTTTATATAATGCAAGGTGCACAGTGTTCTCCAAATTCACCCCTGAAATGCCTGACCTTCACTCTCGACTGTTCGATCTCTCACCCTCCAGGCCAGCCTCCCTATCCTATAGGGTTCCTAGCTCACTCCAGACAAAAGGGGCGCTCCCACTGTGATTTTTTTCTTTTCCAATTCCACATATCTGTGTGTCCCCCCACCATCTGATTAATCCATTTGTTAATATTTTCCAAATGCATTCTAGATTCTATAGAGCTAACAGTCCCCAACCCCTAGGCTTGGGACGAATACAGGTCTGGTCTGCGGCCTGTTAGGAACTGGACCGCACAGCAGCAGGTGAGCGGCAGGTGGGCAAGCAAAGCTTCATCTGTATTTACAGCTCCTCCCCGTCTCTCACATCCCCGTCTGAGCTCCTCCGCCCCGTCAGATCAGACTCCCACAGGAGTGCGAACCCTACTGTAAACAACACATGTGAGGGATCTAGCTGAGAGATCCCACTGATTCTGCATTATGGTGGGTTTTATATTTCATTATATTACAATGTAATAATAATAGTAATAAAGTACACAATAAATGCGATGCCCTGAAATCATCCCAAAGTCATCCCTTACCACCCACTGTGGAAGAATTTCTCCCATGAAACCACTCCCTGGAGCCAAACAGGTTGGGGACTGCTGCTATAAAGAATACTAAGACAGAAGAGAGAAGACAAGGTCCTTGATCTTGAGGGACTGACAATCTTGTGGGGAAATAAATAACCACAGCAGCATCTAACATACCCCAAAGGCAGCAGCTGGTTTCATCTTGATATTCCCTAAGCGCCCAGCACAGAGCAGATGGCCAACACAACACTGAATCAACACGAGACAGCAGCTGTAAGGTTTCAGCTGGAACGCACGAGGAAGACAGGAGCTGAGCCAGCTGGGCCAGCCAAGCTCATGGTGATCTCCAGGGCTGACCCATTCAAAGATATGACACTGAAGCAAATGGTAACGTAGAGCCCCTCTTGCAAACCCTCTCCCCAAATCTTACCTCTACCTGCCCCAGAAACCACGCTGTGCAAACAAAAAAAATTAGCTAAACTCAGCCTAGAGATGTTGGGCCCCAGGTGTCAAGAAGTAAGCAAAAAAAAAAAAAAGTCTCATTTTCTAACTGTGGGTAATGCCCCACCTTCCCAGGCCTCTACCTCAATCCCTCCAACCTAAGGACTTTCCAGACCTGGGCCTGGACCTTGTCTCCCCAGGAAAGAAAGTAAGCTCCAAGCAGAAGCAGCCAACTGGCTCCCTGGATGAGCCTCAATCAATGCTGCTCTCCAGCAAGTCTGTTTATTTTACATCCTCAGAGAGAGAAACACCCACCGAAAATGACCGACTTGTGTCAATTACAGAATACAAGGGCCTGGTGTTGAAGATGAGTGTAAATTATAGCACACTGAACTCCAGTGAATTGGCTGCTAAGTGGGACAATGGGCTCAAAGATGTTGTTTAGAGCACCTCATTAATAAAATTCAAAATTGTTTTCTGCAATTATGTGCAATCATCGGTTATTTTACCCCCAGCCAAGTAGAGTCCCATCGCCAATCTATCGCTTTGGTTTCAATTGCCAAGACAATTTTCCTGGCACTGCGGTGAGAAGAGAAGAGGGAGCTCAGATCTGGATTGGAGGAGCCCTTGATTAGCTGACAGAGAATTGTCTATCAAGAAAAGAAACCTGCTGAAAAAGGAAACCAAGTGTGTCTCTCCAAGGCAGTGCTGGCTGCATGGCCCACTCCAGAAGCAGATGGAAGGCTCTCTGCCCTGACGCTCCCGGCTGCAGCAGCTGCTTTTTGCTTTACTTTTTTCAGCAGACCTACCAGTGTTTGGACCTGATGAGAAACCAACTCATGACTAAGTGTACCCGTTTCTTTACCAAAAAGGATGGTAGAGTGAAAAATGGATGTGTATACATGTTTGGGAAGAGCTGGGAGAAATAGGCTGTAGCAACCACCAACCTAGGACAGAGGAGAGAGAGGCTCTCAAAGCTTGTAATATATAGACCCTTCTGTTGTTTCATCATAGCGAAGGCCTTGGAAATTCTATTATGTCTCCTCTAAGGAGTCCTGCCTTAATTCCATGCACCTTATCCCATTCATCCATTCATCCATTCACGCAGCAGTGCTCCACTCAGGGCCAAAGGCTTCTTTCTCCCTCTGAGGACCTGGGCTGAGACCTACAAAGCAAAACACATCCCATTTAAATACCACCAGGTTAATATGGACTTAAACATTCCAGCCAGACAAAATAATTTGGACTCTCTTATTTAAACTATATCTTTATAAACTAACTTAAGGTATTTAATTTTTTTTTTTTAAGACAAGAGTCTTGCTCAGTTGCCCTGAGGATGAGAGTCATGACATCACAGCTCTCAGCAACCTCAAACTCTTTTAAGCAATCCTCTCATCTCAGCCTCCCAAAAAGCTGGGACCACAGGCGCCCACCACAACACCCAGCTAGTTTTTTCTATTTTTAGCAGAGACAGGGTCTTGTTCTTGCTCAGGCTGGTCTTAAACTCCTGAGCTCAAGCGATCTGCCCACCTTAGCCTCCCAGAGTGCTAGGATTACAGGCGTGAGCCACCACATCCAGCCTTTAATTTTTTTTTTTATTTTTTTTTAGGTAAGTTCTCACTCTGATGCCTGGACCAGAGAGCAGTGGTGCAATCGTAGTTCACAGCAACCTCAAAGTCCTAGGCTCAAGAGATCTTCTTGCCTCAACCTCCCAACTAGCTAGGACTACAGGTGCCTAGCACCATGTGTGGCTAATTTTTCTATTTTTTGTATAGACAGGGTCTTGTGTTGCCCAGGCTGGTCTGGAACTCCTGGCCTCAAATGATCCTCATGTCTAGCCTTCCCAAAGGGCTGGGATTACATGCATAAGCCACCACAACTAGCCAGATACATCATTTTTTAAAGAGTAAAGCAAAATGGAATCGAAGCAGCCAGTAGTCAGAGGATTCATGAGAATTCGCTGGTCTATGCAGGACAATCTGACCTGAGGCACAAGAAACACACACAACTGCGGGACCCACAGACAAACTCCACAGTATGCTCAGGGTCTCCTTCAATACAGACACATCTTATTCCTCAAAGTAGCCACTGAGGTTAATTCTTCAGATCAATAACTGCATACATTGCTATGTGCAACTGTGCCTCGGGCTGCTCCACAGCCCAAAGTTGTTCTTTCAATGTCCAGAACCTACTACTGCATGAAGAAAACCCATTCTATGCCCTGTGCCCTTCCCAATTTACAAGGGAAATCATTTAAGACATATCACATGAAATGCATTATCCTTTGTACACAGATAGTGGAGGGTGCCCAGGACATATGCAAACAGAAGAATAAGTGGGAACCACTCTGGGCGTGGTCACAATGACAGCCCAGGCATCATATCCCACACCTGCATCCAGTTAGCCCATGGAAGGTGGGGTAAAATATTTTCCCAGGGTTATGCTTTCAGCCTTTACAGGGAACAAGAGAATCAGAAGGAGTTCCTGATATGCCAGGACATTCACTCTCAGTAAATACGACAGGGCCCTAGGTCTGGCCCACAAAGACACATTCTGGATGCTTCCCCTGGTTCTCTGAGCACAGCAAAGACTGTCAATCAGGAAAGATCCCCTGGGAAGTCTGCTCTGCTCTGGCAGCCCAAGACAAAATACAATGGTGGCTCCATCCTAGACATAGTTCTCCCAGGATGGTTTGGTGGCCAGTATATACCAGCAATGGCAAATGGTTGTTTTGCTTTCCCATCTGAAGGGAGCAGTTGAGTAATTATTGTGGAAATGGAGTCTGCAACCACATGCTCCTTGTGGTAATTGGTGTTGCTGGTGGAGCACATTATTATTATTATTATTGTGCACTTCAAGCACTATTTCCTCCGGATTTGTATGAGAAGATTCAATAGGCAGTATTATTTCTGTGCCTTGATTGTTTTTCCTACAGAATAGGAATGAGTATGATTTCTATAAACCTTAAGTGATCATACCACCACGAATTCTAGAAATAATTCTTGCGAATTCTAGAAATAATTATTGCATACAGTGTGCTTAGAATAAACCGCATTTACAAAGAACAATCCACTCTACTAATGATTCTTTTAGTGCATCCAGTGCCCTGGTGTGCACAAAATCCAGTGTCTTGGGTGGAGGATGCGCTGGCAGGTGCTCTAGTGCTGAGCTCACAGAGGATGCTAAGTACACACATCGGCTCCCTTTACAGCCCAATCAGGGCTGTCAAACGAACAATCAGAAATAGCACACAAAATAAAGCTCTGTGCATGGCAAACTAAAACTGTGAGATTTTAAAGCAATTATTTGTTTTGAGATTGAGATGGAGCCATGAGAGACATTTACGAGATCCTTAGAACACAGAAGATGCATTTCAATACAGTTTTGAAGGAATACAGTTTCAGGAACGATGCTCCATTAAATAGCATTTCCACCTAGTGCTCTAACTGGAAAGCTGCAGATGTGAATTATTACCGTCCATGAAGCCCCAGCGTTCTTTTCTTTTGTTCCTCGCTCTTATACATGAAGTAGCCCTCAGGAGACCTCCCCTCCACTTCCCTCCCCAGTCCTTCCCTGCTTCACCACCACTTCATTTGAGCCTTGCATGACAAGGACCACAGAAGGATTTATGAAATGAACCCAAAAACACTGCTGGGTAAAGATCTAAGCTAATTGCCACCTCCCTGTAGGCTGCTCATGTGCTGGCCAGTGCGTGAACAGCGTGGAGATTTATACTCCTCTGGGGAACTGGATCCAGCTCCTAACTGGATCCAGCTCCTAACTACATTCAAGAAGCTCCAGTTCCTATCACTCCCCTCAAAGCTCTATCCCCAAGGTCCTTTACCACCTAAGTTCACAGGGTGGCACTAACTTTCCTCTGCACTGGCTGCTCCCGCATGAGCGTGGCCACAAAACACCCACAAAGTGCCCTGATTGACGGGAGTAAGTGACAGGAAGGGAGACGCCAAGACTTAGGGAGCCACAGTCGGGAGTGGAGAGGGAGCGAGATTCCAGGGAAAGGTGCATTCATGAGGCCCCTCCAGGGAGAAGGCAGGAGGAAGCCCCCGGTGGAAACCGCATGCCTGACATTAAAACATCCACTTCCTGATTCACAGCTGTGTAGCAACAGGGGGTTCAGGGGGTCCCAGAAATGCAAACCACACACAACCATAAATACCTGCTCTCCATGGTCTGTTGTGACAGCTTAAAATCTATGCTGTCAGGACACTTGTCCAGTTAAAACTCAAATGTGCCTGTCTTATACCACCATAGAATGGGGCAGCACCTGTGGCTCAAAGAAGAAGGGCGCCAGCCCCATATGCCAGAGGTGGTGGCTTCAAACCCAGCCCCAGCCAATAACAAAACAAACAAACAAAACACCATAGGATGATCAATGAATGTTTGTTGAATAAAAACCTTGGGGAAACTTGCCAAGTTGTGGAAGCAATCCAAGTGCCCATCAACCCATGAATGGATCGACAAACTGTGGGCTATGTCTACCATGGAATATTATTCAGCCATTAAAAAAGATGGAGACTTTACAGCTTTTATATTTACTTGGGTGAAGCTGAAATACATTCTTCTTAATAAAGTATCCCAAGACTGGAAAGTAAATATCCAGTGTACTCCATACTAATATGAAATCAATATATATACAATTATATATTCATAAGAACAATAAAACACTAATATAGTCTAGTTCAGGGGTAGAGGGAAGCAGGAGAGAGGACGTAGGGCAGAAGGAAGGAGGGCTTGAGGGGGGACCTCACCTAACGTGCACATTGTGAGGGTGTGTAACCCGCCCCCGGGGTGAGGGGCTCTTCTACAAATGGAACCTTACCCCGGAAGTGAGAACAATGTAACCTAAAAATTGTACCCTCATTAATTTGAATAAAGTTTTAAAAAAAGAAAACAATACAAATAATAAAATAAAATGCAAACACACACACAAAAAAAAAAAAAAAAGAAAAGAAAAGAAAAAGAAGACCAATGGGGAAAGGAGGGGAAAGTGAATAGAACATATAATAGCTTTGAGATGTCTATGAGTCAGAAACCGTCCTCACACCAGCCCAGGCACAAAGCAACCATCATTGCGTCCATTTTTCTTATGGATGCCCAAATCAGCTTCCTGTAACTTCAGCCGATTTTTAAATAGAGAAACGGAGGTTCAGAAAAGTGAGGTAACTTTTTTCTGTCTTTTGAGCTATTTGTAGACTTTTTTTTTTTTTTTTTGCAGTTTTTGGCCGGGGCTGGGTTTGAACCCGCCACCTCTGGCATATGGGGCTAGCGCCCTACCCCTTTGAGCCATAGGTGCCGCCAAGGTAACTTTTTTCAAGGTCATATTGCGAGATTGGGATTGGGACCTAGATCTGCCAGACGTTCTTTCTACTAAACCTAATGAGCTAGCCTGTGTACTCCGGAGTCGATGAATTTTTTTCAATCATTCTCTTGGAAAGAAAAACTGGTGAAGGTAAACAGTGCACCAAAACAAGCATTCTGCAGTGAGGAGAGAGGGGAACACTGCAAGAGACCAGGGATATAAATTTGGATTTTCCCTGCCAACAATATTTTCCAAGTCTTACTGAATGTGGGTAATAACAGCAAGTGGCCCTCATGGAAGGGCTTGGGGGGAGAGAGGCGGCACACAGCGCCAAGTCGTTCAAAATGGGCTAATTGAGTGCATATGGCCTGCCTAGCAATCCTAAATAAAGCTGCTCTGTAATTCTAAAGCCCCAAGGCCAACGTAACATAGACCAACAGGGCTCCTGCCTTTAAATATTCCAGCTGACTTATAAAACAGCAACAACCTAAACAAGGGTGACTTTAAAACCCCAACAGGAAATAAAAAGCTTCTCCCTGGAGCATAAAGTCAAACTGATTCCTCAGATACAATCAGACTCCTGTGGTGCAGAATAGCTGGGGGTAAAAAATTATCCCTACTTAAAAAAAAAAACCCTTACAGAAGCATGGCAAAATTAAAAATGGATCCTCTCACCCTGCACACCTCTAAAAAGGAGGCTTGTTTCCATCTTAGAACACACTTTAAATAGTAGATGATGACTTCTGGTAATGTTTAGCTTTGATTCCTTTCAGGTTGTGAATCTAAGGAAGTGGAAACCTGGTTTTATGTTAAAGCAAAGATCTAAGACCTGAAATTACAAGTCCTTTATTGTAGTTATCCTCTGCCTCTATGTTAGCTGTCTTAAAAGTTATATGGGTGCCATTATCCAGGTGGCTAATAACCTTTTGAATTCAGAATTCCAATACTCACAGAGGAAACAACGGCAGGGCTGAAAGTCAGAAGGTAAATGGGATGAATTTGAAAATATCGAGAATTCAAAACCCAGGAGCAACCCTTTACTGGCATTAAAAAGATTTCTGTAAAACCAGCGCATGGTACCCCATGATTGCATTAATATACACAGCTATGATTTAATAAAAAAAAAAAAAAGATTTCTGCATCCTTTCTACCAATATATAAATCCTTAAGGCAGGTAACTGTGCTTTCTTTAGTATCAGAATTGTTTTATGTCAAGCATAATATTGTCCACACTGTAGCTGCTGTGTTATTATTATTATTTTTTTTTTTTTAGAGAGACAGAGTCTCACTTTGTTGCCCTCGGTAGAGAGTTGTGGCGTCACAGCTCAAGCAACCTCCAGCTCTTAAGCTTAGGTGATTCTCTTGCCTCAGCCTCCCGAGTAGCTGGGACTTCAGGCGCCCGCCACAACGCCCGGCTATTTTTTTATTGCAATTTGGCCGGGGCCAGATTCGAACTCACCACCCTCAGTATACAGGACCAGTGCCCTACTCACTGAGCCACAGGCACTGCCCAGCTGCTGTATTATTTAAAAGTAGAACTGACCTGGCCTATTTTTTGTATGTTTAACCTACAATAAGTTAAAAATTGGGAGGTGCAGCAGGAGTGATCTTGAGAGTGTATTTCACCCAGGCAGGTGATCCAGACTCAGGAGCCAGATCTCAAGCCCAGCTCCAATTCTTAGCTGTGTAGCTGCAAGGAAGTCTCTTTCTTGGCTCTGGTCATCTTTAGCTGTCTCATGTGTAAAATGAAGATAATGCCTTTTTCTCAGGATTGTTGTAAAGAGATAGTGGGCACATGGTGTGGGCTTGATCAAGTTTTTAAAAATCCTGTTAACTTTTCCACAAAACAAGAATAAAGAGGCATCAATAGGATTAGCACGATAGCCTCACCCCATTTGTAAATGCCCAACGCTACAGCGTCATCAGGGCAGCCCATGTTATGCCTGTCCCCTATGTTATGATTCCAAGAATGTTGGAAATCCCTAAGCCCCCAAATCCATCCTGCTCGCCTGGAAATCCAACAATCAGACAGTCACTCCCTTAGAATTCAGTGGTTGTCAACCTGTGGGTCGTGACCCCTTTGTAACAATGAAAATACATCCTGCATATCAGATATTTACATTATGATTCATAACAGTAGCAAAATTACAGTTATGAAGTAGCAACGAAAATAATTTTACGGGTCACCACAACATGAGGAACTGTATTAAAGGGTTGTGGCATTAGGAGGCATTAGGAAGGTTGAGAACCACTGCCTTAAAGCTTTGATCTCCATGAAAAGGTGTGAAAAGGTTGAGTTCCCCCAGAAGAGAAAACAATAACAATTCAAGCCTCTATCAGTCATTTATGGTAATGATTTTGTAACCTTTTCTGAAAACAAAGAGAAAAAATGTATATTAAGGTAACCAGGGGCTAGAGGAGGAAAGGGGGGCTTAGCCTAGAATGAAAAAGAGATACGGAATTTAGAGGCTGGAGAAATTTATGGGTGGACATGTATACTCACACATACAAAGATGTCGACACATTCTCTTGGGATGGAGTCTGTGCTGAACAGCATCTGCCATGTAACCCTTACATTAATGATATTCCAAAATATTTAGGATTTCAGCCACAACAGTCCTTCCTCAGAGTCCCTAGAGCAGCGGAAGATTTAAATATTTTGTCTAGGAGATTATCAGGGCTCTAGACAAGATCAACCGGGCTCTAGACAAGATCAACCAGACTCAAAGAGACCAGAAGGGAAATAAAAAAATGGTTCATGAAATTCTGTTCCTCATTGAGTGCAAGGTACAGCTGCAACAGTCTCCCTATTCTGAGCATCTGTGAAAATGAGAGGGAAGAGAGAAATGACATTGGGGAATATCAATGCCCCTATCTTGGAAATTAAAAATAAATAAGCCAGTAAAGAAACAGCCTTATGGGATCAACAAGAGGGTGAGTTCCCTGTGGGTGTTGCAACCATCTTGCGTATTTTTTTGAACCCCATAGCACCCTGATAGCATCTGAATGCAGACACAGGGCAAGTTTCTGGCGTCTTCCTGATGACAGACTGTGAACTGCGTGAGGGCGGAGACCAGGTTTGGCTGGCCATCAAAAATACCCAGCACAAATGCTCGACTCAGAGATGCCCTTCAATAAAGATTTGTGGATTGCATGAACAAGCAGATGGATGGGTTGAATGCTTTAAATCTGAAAACTAAGAAGCAGCCTGAATTCTCCCTGTCCAGCTACCCACTACCATCCAACATATACATACATCCCCATCATCGGAGCCCTATCTCCCCTGGGAAAGGAGGAGGAAAGGAAGAGGGGGAGAAGTATACCAGAGGTGCCAAAAAAATGCATACACATTATAAGCGCTGTTATCCATGCCTTACACATTGTGTTCTGTATATACTCTGAGTAGCTCTTCTAATCGCAAATGTCAAACGTGGCGTGCACTCATCTTTCATTACATGGCGTGCACTCATCTTTTGTTCCTGGTATATACTGAGTCTTAAAATTGTAATACAGTTTTTTCCTTTCTTAAAATATGTGTACAATTGAATGGGCGGAGCAAGATGGCAGCCGAGTAACAGCTTCCTTGCATCTGGGCACCGTGAGTCTGGGGAGATAGGACTCCAGGCATCTCTGGCTGGTGGGAACTGCCTATCATCACTCCTATGAGGATACAGGGAGTCAGCGAGAGACTTCTGGACCCCAAGAGGAGGACTAAAACAGTGGAAAACCGGCAAGTGGTCGCGTGTGTTCAACCCGTCTAAACCCGCCCACAACTTCCACAGGCACAAGAACTTAAAGAGCAAGAGGAAGTGAAAGGAAAATTAGGGCAAGGAAACAGATAAAAGAAATCACTCATGAGGAAGAATCAGCAGAAAACTCCAGGCAACATGAAGAACCAGTCCAGAACAACCCCGCCAAGGGACCATGAGGTAGCTACTGCAGAGGATTCCACCTATACAGAAATGTTAGGAATGACAGAAAGGGAATTTAGAATACACATGTTGAAAACAATGAAAGAAATGATGGAAACAATGAAGGAAACTGCTAATAAAGTGGAAAATAACCAAAAGGAAATCCAAAAACAGAATCAAATCAGAGATGAACGATATGAAGAATATAAAAAGGACATAGCAGAGCTGAAGGAAATGAAACAGTCAATCAGGGAACTTAAAGATGCAATGGAAAGTATCAGCAACAGGTTAGACCATGCAGAAGAAAGAATTTCAGAGGTAGAAGACAAAGTTTTTGAGATAACTCAGATAGTAAAAGAGGCAGAAAAGAAGAGAGAGAAAGCAGAACGTTCACTGTCAGAATTATGGGACTTTATGAAACGTTCCAACATACGAGTTATAGGAATTCCAGAAGGGGAAGAAGAATGCCCCAGAGGAATGGAAGCCATACTAGAGAATATTATAAAAGAAAATTTCCCAAACATCACCAAAGATTCTGACACACTGCTTTCAGAGGGCTATCGGACCCCAGGTCGCCTCAACTCTAACCGAGCTTCTCCAAGACACATTGTGATGAACCTGTCCAAAGTCAAGACAAAAGAAAAGATTCTGCAAGCTGCCAGGAGTAAGCGCCAGTTGACCTACAGGGGCAAATCCATCAGAGTGACCTCAGACTTCTCTAATGAAACTTTCCAAGCAAGAAGACAATGGTCATCTACCTTTAATCTACTTAAACAGAACAATTTTCAGCCCAGAATTCTGTACCCTGCTAAGCTAAGCTTCAAAATTGATGGAGAAATCAAATCATTTACGGATATACAAACATTGAGGAAATTCACCACAACAAGACCAGCTCTACAGGGAATACTTCAACCTGTTCTGCACACTGACCACCACAATGGATCAGCAGCAAAGTAAGAACTCAGAAATCAAAGGACAGAACCTAACCTCCACACTGATGCAAAAGATAAAACTAAGCAATGGACTCTCACCAAATAAGACGAATAGAATACTACCACACTTATCAATTATCTCCATAAATGTTAATGGCTTGAATTCCCCACTGAAGAGACATAGATTGGCTGACTGGATTAAAAAACACGAGCCATCCATTTGCTGTCTGCAAGAAACACACCTGGCTTCAAAAGACAAATTAAAGCTCCGAGTCAAGGGTTGGAAGACAATTTTTCAGGCAAATGGAATTCAGAAGAAAAGAGGAGTTGCAATCTTATTTTCAGATACATGTGGATTTAAAGCAACTAAAGTCAAAAAAGACAAAGATGGTCACTTTATATTGGTCAAGGGAAAACTACAACAAGAAGACATTTCAATTCTAAATATCTATGCACCAAATTTAAATGCTCCCAGATTCTTGAAACAGACCTTACTCAGTCTGAGCAATATGATATCTGATAATACCATCATAACAGGGGACTTTAACACACCTCTTACAGAGCTGGACAGATCCTCTAAACAGAAATTAAACAAAGATATAAGAGATTTAAATGAGACCCTAGAACAATTATGCTTGATAGACGCATATAGAACACTCCACCCCAAAGATAAAGAATATACATTCTTCTCATCACCCCATGGAACATTCTCCAAAATTGATCATATCCTGGGACACAAAACAAATATCAACAGAATCAAAAGAATTGAAATTTTACCTTGTATCTTTTCAGACCATAAGGCACTAAAGGTGGAACTCAACTCTAACAAAAATGCTCGACCCCATCCAAAGGCATGGAAATTAAACAATCTTCTGTTGAATAACAGATGGGTGCAGGAAGAAATCAAACAGGAAATCACTAACTTCCTTGAGCATAACAACAATGAAGACACAAGCTACCAAAACCTGTGGGATACTGCAAAAGCAGTTTTGAGAGGAAAATTCATCGCTTTAGATGCCTACATTCGAAAAACAGACAGAGAGCACATCAACAATCTCACAAGAGACCTTATGGAATTGGAAAAAGAAGAACAATCTAAGCCTAAACTCAGTAGAAGAAAAGAAATCTCCAAAATCAAATCAGAGATCAATGAAATTGAAAACAAAAGAATCATTCAGAAAATTAATGAAACAAGGAGTTGGTTTTTTGAAAAAATAAATAAAATAGATAAACCATTGGCCAGACTAACTAGAAATAGAAAAGTAAAATCTCTAGTAACCTCAATCAGAAATGATAAAGGGGAAATAACAACTGATCCCACAGAGATACAAGAGATCATCTCTGAATACTACCAGAAACTCTATGCCCAGAAATTTGACAATGTGAAGGAAATGGATCAATATTTGGAATCACACCCTCTCCCTAGACTTGGCCAGGAAGAAATAGACCTCCTGAACAGACCAATTTCAAGCACTGAGATTAAAGAAACAATAAAAAAGCTTCCAACTAAAAAATGCCCTGGTCCAGATGGCTTCACTCCAGAATTCTATCAAACCTTCAAGGAAGAGCTTATTCCTGTACTGCAGAAATTATTCCAAAAAATTGAGGAAGAAGGAATCTTCCCCAACACATTCTATGAAGCAAACATCACCCTGATACCAAAACCAGGAAAAGACACAAACAAAAAGGAGAATTTCAGACCAATCTCACTCATGAATATAGATGGAAAAATTCTCAACAAAATCCTAGCCAATAGATTACAGCTTATCATCAAAAAAGTCATTCATCATGATCAAGCAGGCTTCATCCCAGGGATGCAAGGCTGGTTCAACATACGCAAGTCCATAAACGTTATCCACCATATTAACAGAGGCAAAAATAAAGATCACATGATCCTCTCAATAGATGCAGAAAAAGCATTTGATAAAATCCAGCATCCTTTTCTAATTAGAACACTGAAGAGTATAGGCATAGGTGGCGCATTTCTAAAACTGATTGAAGCTATCTATGACAAACCCACAGCCAATATTTTACTGAATGGAGTAAAACTGAAAGCTTTTCCTCTTAGAACTGGAACCAGACAAGGTTGTCCTCTGTCACCTTTACTATTCAACATAGTGCTGGAAGTTCTAGCCAATACAATTAGGCAAGACAAGGAAATAAAGGGAATCCAAATGGGAGCAGAGGAGGTCAAACTCTCCCTCTTTGCTGACGACATGATCTTATACTTAGAGAACCCCAAAGACTCAACCACAAGACTCCTAGAAGTCATCAAAAAATACAGTAACGTTTCAGGATATAAAATCAATGTCCACAAGTCAGTAGCCTTTGTATACACCAATAACAGTCAAGAGGAGAAGCTAATTAAGGACACAACTCCCTTCACCATAGTTTCAAAGAAAATGAAATACCTAGGAATATACCTAACGAAGGAGGTGAAGGACCTCTATAAAGAAAACTATGAACTCCTCAGAAAGGAAATAGCAGAGGATATTAACAAATGGAAGAACATACCATGCTCATGGATCGGAAGAATCAACATTGTTAAAATGTCTATACTTCCCAAAGCAATCTACCTATTCAATGCCATTCCTATCAAAGTACCTACATCGTACTTTCAAGATTTGGAAAAAATGATTCTGCGTTTTGTATGGAACCGGAAAAAACCCCGTATAGCTAAGGCAGTTCTCTGTAACAAAAATAAAGCTGGGGGCATCAGCATACCAGATTTTAGTCTGTACTACAAAGCCATAGTGCTCAAGACAGCATGGTACTGGCACAAAAACAGAGACATAGACACTTGGAATCGAATTGAACACCAAGAAATGAAACTAACATCTTACAACCACCTAATCTTCGATAAACCAAACAAGAACTTACCTTGGGGGAAAGACTCCCTATTCAATAAATGGTGTTGGGAGAATTGGATGTCTGCATGTAAAAGACTGAAACTGGACCCACACCTTTCCCCACTCACAAAAATTGATTCAAGATGGATAAAGGACTTAAATTTAAGGCACGAAACAATAAAAATCCTCAAAGAAAGCATAGGAAAAACACTGGAAGATATTGGCCTGGGGAAAGACTTCATGAAGAAGACTGCCATGGCAATTGCAACAACAACAAAAATAAACAAATGGGACTTCATTAAACTGAAAAGCTTCTGTACAGCTAAGGTGACGATAACCAAAGCAAAGAGACAACCCACACAATGGGAAAGGATATTTGCATATTTTCAATCAGACAAAAGCTTGATAACCAGGATCTATAGAGAACTCAAATTAATCCACATGAAAAAAGCCAACAATCCCTTATATCAATGGGCAAGAGACATGAATAGAACTTTCTCTAAAGACGACAGACGAATGGCTAACAAACACATGAAAAAATGTTCATCATCTCTATATATTAGAGAAATGCAAATCAAAACATCCCTGAGATATCATCTAACCCCAGAGAGAATGGCCCACATCACAAAATCTCAAAACTGCAGATGCTGGCGTGGATGTGGAGAGAAGGGAACACTTTTACACTGCTGGTGGGACTGCAAACTAGTACAACCTTTCTGGAAGGAAGTATGGAGAAACCTCAAAGCACTCAACCTAGACCTCCCATTCGATCCTGCAATCCCATTACTGGGCATCTACCCAGAAGGAAAAAAATCCTTTTATCATAAGGACACTTGTACTAGACTGTTTATTGCAGCTCAATTTACAATCGCCAAAATGTGGAAACAGCCTAAATGCCCACCAACCCAGGAATGGATTAACAAGCTGTGGTATATGTATACCATGGAATACTATTCAGCCATTAAAAAAAATGGAGACTTTACATCCTTCATATTAACCTGGATGGACGTGGAAGACATTATTCTTAGTAAAGCATCACAAGAATGGAGAAGCATGAATCCTATGTACTCAATCTTGATATGAGGACAATTAATGACAATTAAGGTTATGGGGGGGGAAGCAGAAAGAGAGAGGGAGGGAGTGGGGTGGGGCCTTAGTGTGTGTCACACTTTATGGGGGCAGGACATGATTGCAAGAGGGACTTTACCTAGCAATTGCAATCAGTGTAACTGGCTTATTGTACCCTCAATGAATCCCCAACAATGAAAAAAAAAAGAAAAAAAAAATATGTGTACAATTTTTGGCACCCTCTGTGTGCGTGCACAGGCCTATGTAGGGGAGGCTTTACTACACATACTAACACTTTGCCCTCTTTTGCTGGGAGGGCCTGTCATCCACCACGCACAAGTCGAAGGACACTTAGGTTGACTTTGATAGGAACTGGAAGGGATGAGAGTTTGAGGTGAACGACTTTCTAGCAGCAGGAGTAAGGAGACTTGCATCCTGCCTCAGCTCTCACTGGCCTTGTTACTTGGATAACCCAATTGTCTTTCCAGGCCTTAGTTTCCTCTTCTCTAAAATGAATGAAATGAACTTCGATGTCGTTGGGCCCTACATGGTCCAGCCCTGCTTGGAACTCCAGCCTCCGCTCAGCTCAGCCCAGCCCACACTCTCTCCTCTCTCACTTCCCCTGCCACCTGCAACAACGCTTCCCCGACCTCCCCGTTACACTCCCATAACGCCCCTCTTCTTTCTTTTACAGAACTTGCCTCCGTTTACAACTTCATATTTATATATTATTCACTTAAGGCCCACCCCACCCCAATTATAAATAATAAATAATGTTTATTGAGCCCTTACTAAATATTGGAGGCTCTGGTCTAATCACTTGACATGCATTATTTACTTTAATCCCTACAATAGCTTCAGAGGTAGGTGCTTTTCTGATTCCCATTTTACAGGACAGGAAATTGAGGCCAGAGACACAAGTAACTAGTCTGAGGGCACACAGTGTAGGAAGGGCCTGATCTGAACTCAGGCTGGCTGGCTCCAGGGACTGCACTGACTCTGGGACCCAGATTGGAACCCCCCCAAAGGCAGGTACTGGTGGTCCGTTTTGCTCAGCACCGTACCCTAATGCCTGGGAAATACCTGTGTGAGGTGGCGTAAAGGGAGCGCTGGGTATCTACTGAAGGAAAGAGGGAGGGAAGGGAGGAAAAGAGAGACAGAAAGAATCTCATTCCTTAGCCTCTTCCGTCCCACAGCTTGAGTACAGTCATGTGCTAAAGAGAGTCCTGGCGGAGGCGGGAAACCTCCAGGAAGTTCTCAAATGTGAAACTAAAACGTACCTGTGACGCTCAACGTATGTATGGGAGTACTAATAATTTTGAAGATGCCATAAAAACTGTATGTTGATTATCCTGGGTAAAAAAAAAAACTAAGCTAATAGTTGTCTGTCTACATTATTTTGTATTTCATACAAAAACAAAGTATGTGTGTATGTGTGTGTGCATTAAAGAAACTTCTAAAGAAAGAGAGAGAAAAAGAAAGTAAGTGTGTATGTGTGTGCGCGTTAAAGAACAAGGTTATAATTATATTGAGCTAAAATAAAAGATTAGTCTTTACTGCCTTCTTCAAAGTACTTTTCACTAGAAAAGTAATAACCTGAGGATGAAACACGCCCTGCCCCTCCTCAGATCTTCCTGGCTGATGGATACTATTCTTGGCTAAATGTGGAAGGATAATAAATAGGTGTAAATTATGCCACACACCAGTTCATTAAAAATAATAGATGTTCTCCTGGAAGGACCACAGTGTATAAGAGGATTACAAGAATAGAAGCCAGCAGACCACGGAGCGCTTTCTCCTTATTTCTCAGGTCTGCCACATCTTGAAGGTAGCTATTAATTCAGCAAATATACAGTACGGGCCTGCTGCGGGTAAGGAATTAGGTTCTGCAGAGCACTCAAATATCAATCAGATATAACCTGCCCTTTCAGAGTCTCAAAGCACGTGCCAAAATCATTAAATGCAGATCAACAAGAAACAGGGTCTCTGATATCAAAATGGTTATTTTACCAAACACTAAAGGAGTTATATTTTGTTCTTCTCAAAGAATGTACCATCCAGAAGAGAAAACAATGAAGGAATTAAGACAACTATGCCACTTGGTACCTCGGATGAGAGAGGCAGTGGGGTGGTGACCAGTTAAAGGAGGGTGTGCCCAGAGTCATTTGGAATTAGCAATCACTTCCTTTAAAAGGCAGCACTGCAGGGATGCAAGGCTGGTTTAACATACGCAAGTCTATAAACGTTATCCACCATATTAACAGAGGCAGTAAAATCAGGATATAAAATCAATGTCCACAAGTCAGTAGCCTTTGTGTACACCAATAACAGTCAAGATGAGAAGCTAATTAAGGACACAACTCCCTTCACCATAGTTTCAAAGAAAATGAAATACCTAGGAGTATACCTAACGAAGGAGGTGAAGGACCTCTATAAAGAAAACTATGAAATCCTCAGAAAGGAAATAGCAGAGGATATTAACAAATGGAAAAACATACCATGCTCATGGATGGGAAGAATCAACATTGTTAAAATGTCTATACTTCCCAAAGCAATCTACCTATTCAATGCCATTCCTATCAAAATACCAACATCGTACTTTCAAGATTTGGAAAAAATGATTCTGCGTTTTGTATGGAACCGGAAAAAACCCCGTATAGCTAAGGCAGTTCTCTGTAACAAAAATAAAGCTGGGGGCATCAGCATACCAGATTTTAGTCTGTACTACAAAGCCATAGTGCTCAAGACAGCATGGTACTGGCACAAAAACAGAGACATAGACACTTGGAATCGAATTGAAAACCAAGAAATGAAACTAACATTTTACAACCACCTAATCTTTGATAAACCAAACAAGAACATACCTTGGGGGAAAAGACTCCCTATTCAATAAATGGTGTTGGGAGAACTGGATGTCTACATGTAAAAGACTGAAACTGGACCCACACCTTTCCCCACTCACAAAAATTGATTCAAGATGGATAAAGGACTTAAATTTAAGGCATGAAACAATAAAAATCCTCCAAGAAAGCATAGGAAAAACACTGGAAGATATTGGGCTGGGGAAAGACTTCATGAAGAAGACTGCCATGGCAATTGCAACAACAAAAATAAACAAATGGGACTTCGTTAAACTGAAAAGCTTCTGTACAGCTAAGGAGACAATAACCAAAGCAAAGAGACAACCTACACAATGGGAAAGGATATTTGCATATTTTGAATCAGACAAAAGCTTGATAACTAGGATCTATAGAGAACTCAAATTAATCCACATGAAAAAAGCCAACAATCCCATATATCAATGGGCAAGAGACATGAATAGAACTTTCTCTAAAGACGACAGACGAATGGCTAACAAACACATGAAAAAATGTTCATCATCTCTATATATTAGAGAAATGGAAATCAAAACAACCCTGAGATATCATCTAACCCCAGTGAGAATGGCCCACATCACAAAATCTCAAAACTGCAGATGCTGGCGTGGATGTGGAGAGAAGGGAACACTTTTACACTGCTGGTGGGACTGCAAACTAGTACAACCTTTCTGGAAGGAAGTATGGAGAAACCTCAAAGCACTCAAGCTAGACCTCCCATTTGATCCTGCAATCCCATTACTGGGCATCTACCCAGAAGGAAAGAAATCCTTTTATCATAAGGACACTTGTACTAGACTGTTTATTGCAGCTCAATCTACAATCGCCAAAATGTGGAAACAGCCTAAATGCCCACCAACCCAGGAATGGATCAACAAGCTGTGGTACATGTATACCATGGAATACTATTCAGCCATTAAAAAAAATGGAGACTTTACATCCTTCGTATTAACCTGGATGGACATGGAAGACATTATTCTTAGTAAAGCATCACAAGAATGGAGAAGCATGAATCCTATGTACTCAATTTTGATATGAGGACAATTAAAGACAATTATGGTTATGGGGGGGGAAACAGAAAGAGGGAAGGAGGGAGGGGGGTGGGGCCTTGGTGTGTGTCACACTTTATGGGGGCAAGACATGATTGCAAGAGGGACTTTACCTAACAATTGCAATCAGTGTAACCTGGCTTATTGTACCCTCAATGAATCCCCAACAATAAAAAAAAAAGGCAGCACTGGGAAAAGTTCTAAAGTACATGTAGGATTTTGACAAGATTTTGGTAAGAACCAAGGAGGAGAAGAAGAAGAACCAAAAAAAATTTCAAGGGAGAATTCTGAATTCTGTGAAACCACCAATGTCTCATTGGGCTACAATGAGAAAATCGTTGTGTTTTGTAAGGATCATATAGAAACCTGTCAGAAATGCAAATTCTCAGGCCCATCCCAGACCTACTCTGGAGGCATTTTAATAAGTCTTCCAAGTGATTCTGGAGTAGGTTAAAGTCTAAAAACACCTGAACTGGAGCACAATCTATGGAGGGGCTACACCTTAGACAGGTGGGTAGGAGACCTGGAGGTCTAAGGAATTTACACTCAGTTCACCATTCAAGGGAAAGCCCGGGAAGGCTTTTGAGCAGTGATATTACAAGAGCTTGAAAGCAAACCTGAAAGATACTTGAAAAAAACATGAGAGTTGTTTCAGAGTCATGAGAAAGGGGAGAAAATGGACCAAGTGGGAAACCAGGGTCCCGGACTAAGAGACAGGTATGGCCATCCTCATCACTGCAAAATGGGAATCTGTAGGATTCAGCCCCAGAGTAGCTGCAGGGAGGAAACAAAAAGATCATTATATTTTAAATCTCACTTACCAGGAAAATAGTGATCTTGATACTAAACAGGGTTTTTCTATAGGGACAGAAGCTAATCATTGCGTCTGTACCCATAATGAGAGTACATAAAATCCTAAAGCTAGACAAAAGAACACTAGAAATAAATAGTTATGGGATCGTCCTTCCACAAAAGGACATCCTGAAAAACCTAGAAAATAATTTCAAGTTCTAGGCTAGGGCTCCAGTCCCATTTCCCGCAAAATGCTGTAACTAGCAAATGACCTCTCCCCTGGACACCATACACAGCCCTGCCCCTTCTCCCAGCATTGAAGGAACAACCAAGGGGAAAAGAGAGGCCAGCTGTTGCTTAAGTGCTCTCATTTGAGAAGATCAGAGGAAGGATGTAAGGAGTGGAGACGCAGGCACCCTCCCCCAACCCTAAAATTAAAAAAACACACATACACAGTATCATGTTTATGTGACCCATTTCTCTCAAGGAATGCAAGCCACGTGCAGTTCAAACACCGTACCCCACCTTGCACATCTCACCATGTCAGATGTAATACAGAACCAGGGTGCTTCCCACCATTACACACCCCCTATTTAACGCCAGGGAAACTGAGGCACAGTAAACAATGTTATTCCCATCTTGGATAGACGATGACTCTGCAAAGTGAGTGGCAAATAAGCAGCAGGAAGAAATAAGCGTAACTTGAAGATACTGATGCCATGAGTTGTGCTCACGTGAGGAAAAGCAAAGTGACGCAATGGATGATCAGCCTTGGTTGTAGGTGGAGAAAGGAAACCTACCAGGGATATTCATCAGATGTAACTGCACAGGAACACAAGGGGGCCTTTGATTGGCAGGGTGTAAAGGAATCTCCCCCAGATCACATAGTTCTTATATAAAATCCTAGCAAAGCCCATAAAAAGTAACAATGCTTAGGGCCTTCCAATTAGTTGCCTACGTAAACTAGCTGCTTTTTAATTTTTCTCCATATGTTAAATGCCTTGGCACTTTACATATTATGTTTGGACCATATTACAACCTTAGGCAAGTAATTATTAAAATCTACAACCCTCTCCCAACATATACACACACATGCACCCCACAGAGTGCGGAAATTGCTGATATTTCTATTACAGCAGATTTTGGCTTTTTGAGAACACATAATATTTAATTACAAGCATCTTTATTTTTCTGGCTAGACAGGTGCCAGGGCCAATGTTGCCATTTGAGTCAGTTAAACCTTGTTAACACTATCAGGCTAAAATGTCAGATTCAAAAGTGAAAAACAACATCCTTTTTGGTTTCCATACACTAAGTTTGCAGTGTGATTATTTTACCAAAATCTGTGCAACTCTGATCCCAAGCAACACGCTAAGTGATGGCCTCCCTTTCCGTAATCATAAGGAGTCCATGTAAAATGAAACTCCTCATCAATTCCAAACAAGGGGGAATTTTAAAAATGCATTTGCCACGAGGATGAGGAGTCAGTCCTCCTGAAAGCTAAATTGTAGCAGAAAGGAAGTTAGAAAGGGAAACAGGGACTTTGTATATGATGATATACCTTCCTCCCAAATCAAATTTTCCTACAATCAATTATCAAGTACCCCACATGGAATGCTTTAAAATTATAGTATTATATGGATATTCTTCTTTAAAGCCCACGGAAAACTCATAAATGTTCATTTAAAAGCAAAAAGAAACTTTCAAGTGTAGATGTAATTTCCTAGTTGCACATGGTTCCGTTCCTAACACGATAAATGAACCCAGCTGTCTCTCTGCTCCAAATTCTCTGCTATTGATTTGCTAGAGGCTTCATCAGATGGCAGCCTTTGCCAGTAAACTTGGCACAGAAATGGGGAAACTTTACAGTAAGATTATCTGGGTTTACACTTGGGTCTCTCCCTTCCCCTAATTTCCCCATGCTTGAGTTTCCTCATCTGTAAAACTGGGATAATAACAGTACCTGAATCTCACAGGACTGCTGTGCATATTAAATGATATAACACACATAAAGTGTTTAGAACAGAACTTGGCTCTTCTTAAGCTCTTAATATATGCTAGTAGTGCATTCCTAAAATGAGGAAAACATGAAAAGTTTTTAAAAAGTAAAGCATAAGCTTTCCTGTTTACAAAACCAATTGAAATGGACTGTATTGTATCCGATTGCAAGTTGCACAAACACAAGAGCATTAAGAAGTATAGAAGCGGGGCGGCGCCTGTGGCTCAGCGAGTAGGGCGCTGGCCCCATATGCCGAGGGTGGCGGGTTCAAACCCAGCCCCAGCCAAACTGCAACCAAAAAACAGCCAGGCGTTGTGGCGGGCGCCTGTAGTCCCAGCTACTCGGGAGGCTGAGGCAAGAGAATCAAGTAAGCCCAAGAGTTAGAGGTTCTGTGAGCCGTGTGACGCCACGGCACTCTACCTGAGGGCCGTACAGTGAGACTCTGTCTCTACAAAAAAAAAAAAAAAAAGAAGAAGAAGAAAAAGTATAGAAGAGGGCGGTGCCTGTGGCTCAAAGGAGTAGGGCGGGGGCTCCATATACCAGAGGTGGCGGGTTCAAACCCAGCCCCGGCCAAAAAGTATAGAAGAATATAGGCAGCCAGCAGCAAGACAGCCAAATAGAGGGAGCATGGGACTATCCTGGCTGGAGGAGGAAGACTGGACTAAAGTGAACTCCAAGCAATTGAAATGGGGTAGCAGGAGCGTGTGGATCACAGGAAGAACAAGGGATTCAGTGACCCTTCTGAGAGGAGTTGCAAAGGCGCAAAAGAGGAAGAGAGCAGGGGACAGTCATGGAGTGGACCAGATTTGAAGAACCTGGAGTCAATCAGAAGGGTAGAGGGGAACTCTCCCGCCGCTGCAGAGGTCTCCATGAGCAGCAAACCATGGGGAATTCTCCACCCAGGGGAGAATACCAGGAGAGATCAGACACCTAGGTGTTTCCCCCTCTTAATCTCCGTCTTGCCCAGCAAAACAGAAAGCTATTTCAGCTCTAGCCAGCTTGCAGACACAGCCCATCATCCCCTTTCTTGAACTGGACAAAAGCCCCTTGCTGAGGTCAGCTTCCTACTGCGCTGGTAAGTCGGGAACACCAGCCCAGCTCAGACAACCTGGCAGGGCCGCCCCATCCCAAGCACTGGAGCAGTGAGGAGAGGCTGGCCCCTGTGACGGCAAAAGCAAGTATTGTAGATGCCAGCTCTCTCTCCACACCACCTGGAGGGAACAACTGCTTGCAGAGCAGGCAGAATGCTGGAGCACTGAAGGGAGATGGGCCCTTGTCTTCCCACATATCTGGCAAGAACCCAAGGGGCCCTGAGACCTGGGGTAAGCCGGGCTGGGAGATCCTGAGAGGCATACAGCGAACTGCAGATTCTCCTCCCAGGACCACAGCAGGAAACCGTGGTATTTTTTAATATGTTGCTGATGGCCCAGCACTTTGGCTGTGCCTGGCTTCCACCAGGCTGGTTCTGACTCCACCCTCTGGGGCGGTTTACCCCACGATCCTTGCACTGCCACTGCCTAGGAGCTTCACCTGAAGCCCTGCCCCCAACCTCCCACTGCCCAGTTTACAAGCAAGAAGGCTGGGCCCCCAGAGACACCTCCTTGCCCAGGTAGCTGTAAAAGGCAACTTTGGCAGGCTGTGAGTGGGACGGAGCACAGGAGAAAGAAGCAGGTCATTCACTGCTTCTGCGAGCTGTCTAATCAAGCCCAACCAGAACTTCTCTCAACAGTGATCTAGGGACACCCCAACCTGTTAGCTTAGAACTAAAAAGATAAATAAAAAACACACATGGACAGGAATCAGCCAAAGAACTCTGGCAACATGAAAATTCCGAACAGATCAACTCCCCCATGTGATTACATTGGCGCTGCAGCTGAGAATACCGTCCATGAAGACTTTGCTGATACCGTCCATGAAGACTCTGCTGAAATGACAGAAATGGAATTCAGACTGTGGATGGCAAAAAAGACGAATGGAATGGGGGAAAAAGAAATCTAAAAACTGTCTCCAAAAGTCAGTGAAACTCAAGAAAAAGTCACCAAGGATAATTGGGCATGATTAGGATTGGCGTTATGAGAGATCTTCCTTTTTCTCTTTCTAGTTAATCTGGCCAAAGGTTGATTGGTTTTTTATATTATTTATTTTTTGAAGGAACTGATGCCAGCGCCTAGTCCACCCTTCAAAGCACTCTTTCTAGGATGAGTTTACAAACTTAATCATCAGGCCGCATAGATGTACATTAAAGACATTAATACTCTGTTAGATTTTTTTTTTTTTTTTTTTGCAGTTTCTGGGTTTGAACCCACCACCTCCGGCATATGGGGCCGGCGCCCTACTCCTTTGAGCCACAGACGACGCCCTCTGTTAGAATTTTTTACATTCTCTGCCAATGGTTATCTGCCCTTTGATCTGCTTTATCAATATTTTTTGACATACAGAGTGTAACTATGGAATCAAACCTGTCCATATTTTTCCTTCTGATACGTTCCATTCTTTTAAGCTTAGAGACTTCACCATCTGTAGATTACCTATATTTTCTCCTAGACTTTAATTTTTTCTTAGTTAATTCTCTTATGTATTTTTTTATTTTAGTGTACAGCATTTTAATTATATTTTGAAGATAATAAGCTCAGAATTTAATGGAATCTGAAGATATTACTAAAATGATCACATAAATAGTTGCTTTGTAAAATTGATCAAGTTTTTCTAAAGGACAATTTTTTTTTGAGACAGAGTCTTACTTTGTCACCCTCAGTAGAGTGCTGTGGTGTCATACCTCATAGCAACCTCAAACTCTTGGGCTCAAACAGTCCTCTTGCCTCAGCCTCTCAAGTAGCTGGAACTACAGGCGCCTGCCACAACACCTAGCTATGTTTAAAGATGGAGTTTTGCTCTTGCTCAGGCTGATCTCAAACTCCTGAGCTTAGGCTATCCACCCATCTTGGCCTTCCAGAGTGCTAGGATTACAGCCATGAACCCCTGTACCCGGCCGTTTCTTCTTTTTTTTTGAGATGGAGTCTCACTCTGTAGCCCTGGGTAGAGTGCCCTGGTGTCATCATAGCTCATTTCAGCATCCTCTTTTCTTTTTTTCTTAATTTTTTATTCGTTTATTTTTTAAATTTCAGATTAATATGAAAGTACAAACAATTAGGTTATAATGTTTGCATTGTTAGGTAAAGTCCCTGTTGTAGTTGTGCCCAGCACCCAGGAGGTGTGCCATAAACCCTTACATCATGAACAATCCTCTGGGCTCAGCCTCCCAAGTAGCTGGGACTATAGGTGCCCATCACAACATCTGGCTAGTTTTTAAAATATTTTTAGTAGAGACAGGGTCTTGCTCTTGCTCAGGCTGGTCTGGAACTCCTGAGCTCAAGCAATTCATCCACTTGGGCCTCCCAGAGTGCTAGAATTACAGATGTGAGCCACCATGTATGGCCTTAAAAGTACAAATATAGTATGATTCCACTTATATTAGGTACCCAGAATAGGCAAATTCATAGAGACAAAACTTTACCAGGAGCAGGAGAGAGGGGATAGCAGAGTTATTGTTTAATGAGGAGAGAATTTCAGTGGGGAATGATGAAAGTTCTGAAGCTGGATGGTGATGATGATTGCCCAATAATGTAAATGTATTTAACACAACTGAACTGCTCACTGAAAAACGGCTAAAATGGTATATTTTATATATATTTTAAATCTAATTACAGTGTTTCATTTACTCTTGGTATAAAGAGTTAGAAATTTTAGAATATCTGGTGAATTACACTTCTCATCAGGAGTGATAGTCAAACTCCTTTATATATGATGTGGCCTACCAGGTAATTATAATTGGAAGAGATGCCCCAACTCATCAAAAAAGATGCCCAATCGATGAAGGACAATGACCTTATACAACCAACCAAGAAGACCATCCTGTACACATCAGTTGGCTACTGGACCCACTTTTATAAATATAACCAATTTTCAAGTACCCCCTCCCTTGGAAGTTTTTAAGGCTCACTGAAAAATACCATATAACATCTCTCCTTTTTCTTTGTTCAACCATAGCACTACCAATTCATGGCCACATATTATGATACAATTGAGTTGATTATAAATGTCTATCCCTAGTGATGATATGGTCAAATCTTCCAGAAAGTATATCCTCTGGCTCTACAAACTCATCACAGATAAATTATTTCTCAGGAAGGACTTGATCAGAGGTTTTTAAAACATAGATGAAATACCATCTATTATGTATCAATTTTATTACAGGTTGAGCATCTGTAAGCTGAAAATTTTGAAATAGAAAATGCTCAAAAGTCCAAAACTTTGTGAATGCTGACACAGCACCACAAGTAGATAATCCCACACCTGACCTCATGTGCTAGGATGCCTTCAAAATACAGTAAAAAATTTATTTCATAAACAAAATTATTTAAAATATTGGACTATGTGCATAGGTGTATATAAAATACAAATGAATTTCAGGTTTAGATTTGGGTTCCACACCCAAGATACATCCTTATATATATGGTAATATTACAAAATCTGAAAATATCCAAAATCTTAAATACTGCTGGTGGCAAGCATTTCAGATAAGGGATACTCAACTTGTATTTTCCACATTGGAAGATAACTTCATCTTGATGGCATCTTGTCACAGGAAAAAACCAGATTACAAATGAACAAATATTTATATTTATACATATTTTTTTTAATTTTATACATATTTATACATACTTAAAGTCTCTCCTAGAGAAAGAGAAATATCATAAAACTAAGGCTCTGCTCCCATAGCACAGTGGGTAGGGTGCCAGCCACAAACACCGAGGCTGTTGGGTTTGAGCCCAACCTGGGCCTGCTAAACAATAATGACAACTACAACTAAAAAATAGCCAGGCATTGTGGTGGGCACCTGTAGTCCCAGCTACTTAGGAGGCTGAGGCAAAAGATTTACTTAAGCCCAAAAGTTTGAGGTTGCTGTGAGCTGTGATGCCACTGCACTCTACCAAGGGCAACATAATGAAACTCTGTCTCAAAAAAAAGACTAAGGGAAAATAACCACTTCCTTCAAATCGAAGAATGCTTTATAAAGGTGCTGAGTAGGCAGTGTCAAAGAAATACAAGAAAACCATTCAGGGAAAGCTTATAGTAAAAGACATCCTATGTATAAAAGGAAAATGGATACTGGCATAGGAATTAAGAAATGATGTTCTCAAAATCGGTAGAAGTTGCTCCTGAGGAAATGAAAAACTGTTTTCAATCAGGCACAGCGCTCCTGACTGATTATGGAGTGGGCTAACAGGCGTCTGTGGGGCTGCAGCCAAAGCCCAGAAGACAGTCTGAAATGGAAAGATTACAAGCTAAATGGCTTGGTTCTGATACCATCTGGTATAAATGGAGGGGGCTCTTGACAAGTGAGCCCTGGCCATCAGAGCATCCGATCATGGAGCTCTGACACTAGCTCAAGTTTTCATTTAACACACATGCTCAAAAGTCTACAGAGGACAGTCCTCTTCCTTGTCACAAAGAGAAGGCAAAAAGTTCTAACTTCTCAGGCATCACACAGGTGGTATGGGGTTTACCTTTAGTGTAAGCAAACTTTCAACAGACATCTAGAACAACATCTCCATGGCCTCAGGGCCACAACGCCCAAAACGCAAATGCCAAACACACATTTAGAGCAGGTCTAGTTGTTAGTATAAAACCTTCCAGAAACACAGACTTCAAATTACAGAGTTTGCTATTTTGTTATGGAAACATAGCAAGGTGTGTGTTTGGCCTAGGAAACATCATTCTCTTTTGTTTTCTTAGAGCAAATGACATCTGAAAAAGACAACCATAGTGAACTTTCCAGAACTGGAATAACATAAGAAGAGAATTTTTATACCATATTTTCCAGAATTGGAAAGGAAAAAGGACCAACGCAAGATACTAAAAGTTCACTTTTTATTGTTGTAAAATATACATAACAAAATTTACTATCTTTTTTTTATTATTGTTGGGGATTCACTGAGGGTACAAGAAACCAGGTTACACTGATTGCATTTGTTAGGCAAAGTCCCTCTTGCAATCGTGTCTTGCCCCCAAAAGGTGTGGCACACACCAAGGCCCCGCCCTCTCTCTCCTTCCCTCTCTCTGCTCTTCCTTTCCCCACCCCCCCTCCTTCTTTCTCTCTGCTCTCCCCTTCCCCCACCCCCACCGTGACCTTAATTGTCATTAATTGTCCTCATATCAAAATTGAGTACATAGGATTCATGCTTTTCCATTCTTGTGATGCTTTACTAAGAATAATGTCTTCCACTTCCATCCAGGTTAATACAAAGACTATAAACATTTTTAAGGGTACAGTTCAGCAGCATTAAGTACATATACACCATAGTTCGGCTATCACCACCGTCCATCTCCAGAACTTCTTCATCTTCCCGAACAGAATTTCCGTACTCATTAAACACTAACTCTGCACTCCCTCCTAACCCTAGGCCCGGGCAACCACCCTTCTATTTTCTTCCTGAGTTTGATTACTTTGTGCACCTCACATAAATAAAATCAGACGTATTTGTCTGAAGTCTTCAAGGTTCATTCTCGTAGCATGCATCAGAACTTCACTCCTTTTCTAAATGATATTCCACGTTTTATTTATCTAGCCAGCCACTGGTAGACATTAGAGCTATTATTACCTTCTGGCTATTGGGAATAATGCTGCTATGAACATGGACATGCAAATATCTGTTTGGGTCCCTGCTTTCCATTCTTTAGGGTTTATACCCAGAAGTGGAATCGCTGGATCATATAATAATTCCATGCTTAAAAATAGTAATTCCATGCTTGCTTGTTTGTTTAGGGACAGAGTCTCGTGCTGTCTCCCCAGCTAGAGTACAGTGGCATCATTGTAGCTTATAGCAACCTCAAACTCCTGGGCTCAAGCAAATCCTCCTGCCTCAGCCCCCCAAGCAGCTGGGACATTAGCTATACCATTTTACATTCCCAGCATCAACACACACTGTTCAGTTTTAAAGTTTGAACACCTCTGGAAGTGGAACTTACTTGAGAGCTAGTTTTTCAAAATGTACCTTGTCATTAGTTTGCAAAGCACACAGGGAAAGTTAAAAGGTCTCCCTTTGGGGCGGCACCTGTGGCTCAGTGAGTAGGGTGCCGGCCCCATATACCGAGGGTGGTGGGTTTGAACCCAGCTCCGGCCAAACTGCAACAAAAAAATAGCCGGGCGTTGTGGTGGGCGCCTGTAGTCCCAGCTACTCGGGAGGCTGAGGCAAGAGAATAGCGTAAGCCCAGAAGTTGGAGGTTGCTGTGAGCTGTGATTGTCACCGCACTCCACAGAGGGCAACAAAGCGAGACTCTAAATTTACTAAATGTAGAATATAAATGTCCTAACACAATAACTAAGAAAATGCCATGAAGGCTATGTTAACTAGTTTGATGAAAACATTTCAAATTGTATATAAAACCAGTACATTGTACCCATGATTGCATTAATGTACACAGCTATGATTTAAAAAAAAAAAGAAAAGAAAAGAAAAAGGAAAGGTCTCCCTTTTAAAGTGAGCTATTAAAATCAAACTTGAACATGACCGGAATAAATAAAAGACTGTGGAACAAACCGAGGGTACCAGAGAGAGCAGCAGGGCTTTGCTTGTTCTTACACAGGCCTCACTCCCCACCCACGGCCCTGGCCTCACCCGCCACGCCTGTGTTGCGCTGTGTCTTCAATCTGCACCTTGATTAATGTTTCAGTATTTACCATCCTCATTCAGATTCTCGTTATTTAAATGTGAATATCTTCAAGGCCAGAAAAACAATCTTCAACCATTATTTTCATCAGCTCATCTACAACTCAAGAATATGACCTCATTCTACATCTTTCACCTGTTCTTCAAAGCCCTTAACCGACTTACCCTGTCTTGTGACTAATAAATTTCCTAATAACTCTAATTATCTCCACAAAAACTGAGTTACTATCTCACCACTCCCCGACATAACTTACTCAATCCCACTTAGTGAGGGGGAGAACTAAGAGCCTTCCGATCCACATTCACATAAAGTGGGTGTGCTGAGCATTTCGTCAAAATAAGAACCTGAATCATCTCTTTTACTGTCTCCCAGGCTGGCCAAAAGGAAGGGACCAGAAACACCCCCTCTGCATTAGCCAAAACACCAGGTACAGCTCATAGCAAAGGTCTTACTATCTTTTATTCTAGAGCAGTGGTTCTCAACCTTCCTAAGGCCACAATGTGTTTTCATTGTTAAAAAAGGGGTCGCAACCCACAGGTTGAGAACTGCTGTTCTAGAGAATTAAATTGGTTAGAAAAGTACTGGACCTTTTATCCAACACTACCGTAGTTCCCTTGGTGTTGGTGATGGTGGTAATGACAATATAATAAGACTCTTTTCATTCCCTGTCACTTTATTATTTCTTGTTGTTGGACTGGGTCTCACTCTGTCACCCAGGCTGCAGGGCAGTAGCATAATCACAGCTTATTGCAGCCTCAAACTCCTGACATCAAGGGATCTTCCACCTCAGCCTCCTGAGTAGCTGGGAGAGAGGTAGGGCCACACCATCTTGCCCAGGCTGGTCTCTAACTCCTGTCCTCAAGCCATCCTCCTGTCTTAGCTTCCCAAAGTGTTGGGATTACAGGTAGGAGTCACTGCACCCAGCTTAATTTTAATTTTAATTTATTAAACACTTTCACTATCTCATTTGATACTTGTCTGAAAGCAAGCAGACCAGGTATTAAGATTCCCAGGTTAGGCTGGGGAAGCTCAGGAAGGTGCGCATGGATGACGTAACCTAAAATAAATGAAGGAGGGCCCCTTCTTTACTAGACTACATTTTCTACAATTCTCAGGATGTTGCCAGTATTTCCAGACCAACTCAGTTCATGATTTATCAATGGAGAAGTTTTATTGTGGTTATTTAGAAAACTAGCACATATGGCAGAGGGGACCATCTTAAGAAAATGCAAACATTAGAAATGTAAGTGATTACGCTGGTGGCAAATGAAATTCTTAATATTGGTTCTTAAATTACCAGAAGACTGCTCATTTTGGTGACATGGACTTGCAATGGGACACCCCTTGAGGCTTTGCAAAGGGAAATGAGAGACCACAGTGTTCGCTGATTGAAAATAAATCTTATGGGCTGGGCATGGTGGCTCAGGCTTGTAATCCTAGTACTCGGGAGGCTGAAGTGCATGGATTGCTTGAGCTCAGGAGTTCGAGACCAGCCTAAGCAAGTGCAAGACCCAATCTCCACAAAAACAAATAGTTGGGTGTTGTGGTGAGCACCTGTAGTCCCAGCTACTTGGGAGGCAGAGGCAGGAGAGGATTTCTTGAGCCCAAGAGTTTAAGATTGCTGTGAGCTATGATGATGCCATGGCACTTTACCCAGGGCAACAGAGTGAGACTCTATCTTAAAAAACAGAAGAAAAAAAAAAGAAAAGAAATCTGACTTTCAGAGTAATGAGAACTTCAGAAAGGGTGTTCAGATCCTCTTAATCCCGACCCAATTTGCATCTTTGGATTTTATCCAGACTTTCCCCTCGTGTTGTCCTTAAAGGCCAGACCCACGTTTTATTAAGTATCTCTACTACGTTGGCATTGAGCAGAATCTCAAAAATGTGAGTTGAATTAAATTTGAATTGAATGATTAACATAATCCCAGAAAAGCAATACATAAATTGGCTCTGAAACTAACTATGAATTTGAGTGTCTTGGATTCCAACCTGGAATCCCCTGGTCTCCCGTGGTACTAGGCTGCAAATACCCAGAGAATTGTGGAAATTGGTGCTCTGGACAGACTTTTTCAGTGCAAAGAAGGCACATTCTCTATCTGCTGCTGTAGTAATAAACTTTTATCAACCATCTCAGATTTAAGAAGAAGTAACCAGGCAGTCACTTTAGCTAAAAACAATTTGCCACTCACTACAGTTCTCAGGATGTTGCCAGCATCTGATCCCTGGGAGACGGAAGGTTTGGGTGCACCCCCATATGTAATAAAAATAACTGTTCTAAAGCTCATTTGAATTGCGCCGAGGAGAAACTGTTCTCTGAAGGTAAACGATGGATAAATTAGTCTGTGATGACAACAGAAACTCTATTACATTTGGATTACATAAACCCAGATTATAAAATATTGGCTCTTTCTTATTTTTATGCAGGGGAGATGAGTACATGTGATTTTCCATACTTTCCCCCAAGATTTTAAAATCAAGTGGCAGATGAAAGAACATTAAATGTGAACCAGGTTCCCCAGAAAAGACAAAAAGACACAACGTATACTAGTGTGCAAAGGGGACAATGCGTGTGTTTGTGTACACACTCCAAGACCACAGCCTAAAGCCAACCTGGGATCCACTCTGCACGTCCCTCAAGTTGCTATAGGGCTGTGTGATTTCTGTAGCTGTGCCTGGTATGTTTTGAGACCTGGCTTGCAGCTATAAAGTCTTCAAGCTCATCTGATCCTCTACCACTCAATTTGCTATTGTGATTCCCTCAAGAGCAAATATCCTATGGGGTCTTTCCATCCAGTGACTTCTGCCTGGTGAAACATTAGTCTTGGATTTTGATAAATCTCGCCTCCCCCCACTTCTCTAGAAGTTTTATCTGATCCATGGGGGACTTGGAGAAAAACCAGGAGGGTACTTAGAAAGCTCCAGGGCTTCCTGCAGGAGGTTGGCAGGGTTGGGTAGAGAAAAAAAAATCTACTGAAAAAGAATGTAGTCAAAAACAGAGAGACAGCTTTATCCAATAATTACATGGCAGCACCCCAGCAAAGACCTGATAGCCCTGTCTGCCCTTCTGACTTGGCAGACTGCCCCAAGGCCAGCACGGCCGACTGAACCGTGCCATCAGGCTTCTCTCTTGGGTTTGCTCTGTCCCCTCTGAAACTGGTGAAGCGGTCAAGCTTCCTTCTGATTAGTGCCAGGGTCCTGGGGTCCATTCCTGCCTGCAGGTTACTTCTCTGACAGTTCTCTAATGCTTGCAACACATGTCAGAGATTTTGGCAGGATCTCCATTCCTTGCCGTGGTACATGCCAAACTCTTACGTCAATCTCTGCGATTCTGACTCTAGCCAGCATGTGATGCCCGCTATGTATATTTTGTTAGAAAACAAATACAAGAAAACCCACAAGGGTCATTCTGAACCTATCTTGCCGAAACCTGTATAAGACTCAGAAAATCTTACACTCCAGGAAAAGGAAATGATCTTCACTCAAAGCACACTGTGCACGTGAAGGTCAGAGATAAAACTATAAAACTCTTAGAAGAAAATATAAGAGTAAATCTTCATGACCTTCGGTTAGATAAAGTCTTATTTTCGGGCGGCACCTGTGGCTCAAGGAGTAGGGCGCCAACCCCATATGCTGGAGGTGGCAGGTTCAAACCCAGCCCCGGCCAAAAACTGCAAATAAATAAATAAATAAAATGCAGTCAAAAAAAAAAAAGTCTATATTTTCTTTCATATGATACCAAAAGCATAGCAATAAAAGAGAAACTGATAAACTGGACCTCATCAAAAATAAAAACTTTCGTGCTTCAAACAATACCATCAAGAAAGTGAAAAAAGGGAGGGTATTTGGGGGGACTTCACCTAATGTACATGACGCAATGGTACATTTCAAAACTAGTAAGCAAAGAATATAATTGTCCTGGATGTATTAATCAGTTTAATGTAAGCATTTCACATTGTATATCAAATCAACACACTGAACCCCATAAATGCATCAATGTACATGGTGATGATTTAATAAAAAAATAAATAAATAATTTAAAAAAGAAAGTGAAAAAATAGCCCTCAGACCAAGAGAAAATATTGGCTAATCATATATTTCATAAGGAACTTATATCTCTTATGAGAGATATAAAAGGGACTCTCACAACTCAACAACAAAAAATAGCCTAATTAACAAAAGGACAAAAGATTTGAATATACATTTTTCTGAAGAGCATACTGTGAACAGTTAATAAGCACATGAAAAGATGCTCAACCTCATCTGTCATGCAAATCAGAACCACCCTGTGACACCTCTTCACATCCACTGTAACTGCAGGCGAGGATGGAGAGCCAGGAAGCCTCAGCTTGCTGGTGGGAATATCAACAGGGCAGTCCATTTGGAAAACAGTTTAGAAGTTTTCTCAAAAGTGAAACACAGAATAGCCGTATCAACTAGCAATCCCATGCCGAGGTATCTACCCATGAAGGTGTATACACAAATTTTCATAGCAGCATTATTAGTCATAGCACCAAACTGAAAATAACCCACAGCTCCATCAATTAACATGTGGTTTATTTATACAATGGGATATCACCTGACAATAAAAAGAAACTAAGTACTGGTATGTGCTACAACATGGTAAACCCTGAAAGCGTGGTACTAAGTGAGAGAAGCTATACCACAAAAGACCAAGTGGTAAATGACTCCACTGAGATGAAATGTCCAAAACAGGAAAATGTATAGAGACAGAAAACAGATCAGAGGTTTCCTATAGCTGCAAGGCAGATGAATAGCAAGTGACTAATGATGGGTACATTGCTTTTTGGAGTGATAGAAATGTTCTACAATGAGATGATTATGACAGTGGCAAAACTCAAAACAAAATACTAAAACCTACTGAATTTTGCATTTAAAACAGGTCAAAATTTTATGGCACATGAATTGAATCTCAATGAAGTTATTTAAAGAAACTAGGCCAGGCGCAGTGGTTCACGCCTGTAATCCTAGCACTCTGGGAGGCCAAGGCAAGAGGATGGCTTGAGCTCAGGCATTCGAGACCAGCCTAAGCAAGAGTGAGACCCAATCTCTCCTAAAAATTAAAAAATCAGGGTGGCACCTGTGGCTCAAAGGGGTAGGGCGCTGGCCCCATATGCCGGAGGTGGCGGCTTTAAGCCCAGCCCTGGCCAAAAACTGCAAAAAAATAATAATAATAAAAATTTAAAAACAAAAAAATCAGCTGGCATCATGGTGTGCAGCTGTATTTCCCAGCTACTCTGGAGGCAGAAGCAGGAGGATCACTTGAGTTCAAGAGTTTGAGGCCATAGGAAGCCATTATGATGCCATGGGCCTCTAACTCAGTTTGACAGAGCAAGACTCTGGCTCGAAAAAAAAAAAAATCTTAAAGAAACAATAAAAAAATAAAAAAACAGAATGATCTCAGAGTTCTAATTCTCTCCTCTCTGGCCCAGAAAATTGGCCTTAGCTACTCCCAGCGGCCAGCACCTCCTCTCAGCCACCTCGCTGTCCCTCCCTCCTCCCCCTATCTCACAAAACTGAATCTAGAAGGATCTTATTGTAGCAAAATTAACCAACAGTCTAACCTTTTCCTTCACATCAAGATTTCTCAAGAAAATTAATGCTAAGAGGAATCAAAGGAATAAACCAAAAACATAAAGAACTTTAAAACCTGTTGCTATGTTTTCTCTGGCCTTAGCACCAACCCACTCCACACACACACACACACACACACACACACACACACACCGTAGTTTCTTTCAGAACACAGTAAGGTGCAGCCACGTTTATTTTTGCCTCAGCTATAATATAATGGAAGAAATACTCATTTTCTTGTGGCTTTTTTTTCCTTTAACTTTACATTTTTCTTTCCTCAACTCTCTTGAGCTAAAGTGATACAATCTTGAAAATTTACACCATAATGAGATCAAGAGGCTTTGGCAAGAGCCTGAGCAGTAAATTGGCATCCATGCTAATCAATAACCTCCTTTCAAATGAAAAGCGCAGGCCCAATCCATCCTCCACACACCAAGGCTGCCAAGCAACAGAACATGCCGCCTTGTCAGGGTGAAAGCTAACTGCTGCTCTCACAAAGACAGGGGCAATCTTATCCAGGTGATCCACTAGCTAGAAACCACGAGAAAAAGAGCAAGAAAGGAGGGGGAAAAATCAGGATAAAAAGGTTAAACAGCACAACAGTGATTTCAAGAGGTGGGGGAAAGGGTTTAAATTTGTATGTGAAAGAGATAAAGAGAAGAAAGTTTAATGCAGAAAGATCGCTGAGAGCTTTGGCAAAATTCCTCTCTGGCTACAATAACTGTCCCAAGCTCTCTGGCCACTCAGTGTCTGGAAGGGTCTGTCAAAGGCTGGGACAAGGGAGAGAGGTGGGCAGACCCCACCACCACCACCATCTTGCCCACAATAAAGAACAGAAATCCTGCAGCAACTCCAGAAGGACCCCAAATCCCACTCTGGCCATGAACAAGTGTGTGACTACCCCAGTGGTTCGGCTTCCTTCTGTTCCTCCTCTCTTACCATTTCCGCGGGGACCAGTGGCCCATAAGCTGCACATCTACCACAGGCAGAAAAATTAACACAGGACGCAGTACTCTGGACTGCATGAGCCGATCTGAACATTTAAAGAAGTAACCACAAAACCCCTCTCTTAGAGCCCTGGATCACATTCAGTGGAGGTCACAGTTTAGGAAGTAAAAACCGGCAATGATTAAGTGCTGGGATTGAGCACTTACGCACATGAAGTGTAAGTGTTATTAGCAGATACCACCGCACTTCGTCTTACCAATAACCCTGAAAGAAAGGTGTTCTCCCCATTTTACAGATGTGGAAGCTGAGGCCAGAACAAAGTTGAGTAAATTACCCAGACAGCAGCACTATTTAAGAGAGCCAGAGCCAGGTGTGATGGTTCACGCCTGTGATCCCAGCATTCTGGGAGGCCCAGGCAGGTGGATCACCTGAGCTTAGGAGATCAAGACCAGCCTGAGCAAGAGAAAGATCCTGTCTCTAAAAATAGCCGGGCGTTGTGGGGGGCGCCTATAGTCCCAGCTACTTGGGAGGCTGAGACAAGAGAATCGCTTGAGCCCAAGAGTTTGAGGTTGCTGTGAGCTATGATGCCACAGCACTCTACTGGGGATGACAAAATGAGACTCTGTCTCAAAAAAAAAAAAAGGGGGGGGGGAACCAAGATTAGAGCCCAGATGTCCTGGACTCCAACACCCACACTCTTACCCTTCTCTCTACCACCTTGCAGACCTAATGCTGAATTTTTACCCCAAGGAGAGAGACACACAGACAGACAGACATGTCCACTCATGCCTGTGCACACACAGGTCCCTCCCACACTTAGAAATGGGGAAAGATCTGATATCCTCAAAATATTTCATAGGAAAACAAAAGTTCCAGTGAAACCAAATGTTTGAAAAGCAAGATATTCCTTTAAAGGTATCACAATAGCCTTTCACCTGTCTCCAGCTGTGACCTTGCCACCTTGCGGCTGCCAGTGACTACCCTGAGGCACAAGGCTGGTCCTTGGCTGAAAATTCTCCATCAGGATGTAGGTGGGTCCCTGGCTGAGTCCACCAGGCCCTGCACCCTCTGGGCACTCTCATCTTGGCCACCAAAGCCCACACCACCATGCTTCAGTTTCTTTCACTCTCACCACCTTGGCTCCTGCAACTACAGCTCTCCGGGATGCCCTGGCTGCCCTCTGTCATCAAGAGACAGGACATGGCCTGTCCTCGCAGCTCAGAGGAAGGGTGCAGCCCTAGCGTTTATGACAACTCTTCGATGACTCTCATTCTACCCAGGCACCCTGGCCCCACAGGCTTTGTGCCAATTTGAGACTTGTTTGCATACTTGCCTCCCCTACTAGTTGGTAAACATCTGGAGGCCAAAACTGGGGTCTCATCTGCTTTTGCATCTGCAGCATATAACAGAGTGGGAGATATCGGGAGCTTAACAGATATTTGATAGGTGAACAGTGAATAAATATGAGGTCCCTGGGTCTTTCTCTTAAAACCTTTCTCTGGAGTGTTTCAAACACTGTTTGATTGTAAAATGCCTTAGGGGGGAGAGGGGGCAATGGGGAGTTGTTTTTTCGATGCAGAGATTCAGTCTGAGATGGTGAAAAAGTTCTGGAGATGGATGGTGGAGGTGGGTGCATAACAATGTGAATATACTTAAGTTGCTGAACTGCACACATAAAAATGGCTAAAGTGGTAAATTTTATGTTACATATATTTTACAATTACAAAAGAGAAAACTTAAAGATTACAAAGAGACTGGTGACTAAAAGGATGACCTAAGAATCTGATCACCGAGGGACTGAGAAAAAAGCACTTGAACAGAAACCAAAGCCTGGGCGGGACTGTGGCTCAAAGGAGTAGGGCACCGGCCCCATATGCCAGAGGTGGCAGGTTCACACCCAGCCCCGGCCAAAAACTGCAAAAAAAAAAACAGAAAACAAAGCCTTAAGGACACTGCTCCTTTTATTTCAGAAATGCAGCCCCGAACCATGATAATGGCTCCCCAGTCAAACTTAGTCATTTGGTTATGCTTGAACATGCTGACCTCCCAGCACAGAACCCAACGCAGAGTTAAGTAGGTGCTCTAAATATTCTCTGAACGTGTGGAGAACTGCTTGAGCAAGTGGCTCCACGCTTACCGATCATTTTGATGTACAGGCCTTTCTCCCGTAACAAAGCAGCGATAGCGAGATTTGACTTCTGAGATGTGATACTCTCCTGAGGGACAAAATATCTTTGCCCAGAAACATCCCAATCTCACTGCCAAAGGCAGCTCTGCTTGCCCACACAGCCTGGCCTTGTCCTCTGTCTGCAGATTCTCTCCTGTGCCAACTCCTAACATGACCCCTTTACCTTCTCTCTAAACCAAAAATTATAATCCCCCTCAACCAGCTCTTTCATTTTCTCACTAAAAGCATAGGATTTGAGGCCATTAAACTTATGATAGAAAAAAACAGGGTTCCAAGGGTTCAGGAGAGCATTTTTCCCTTAGTCTCATTTGAAGGGTCATTTTACTAATCAGAAACAGACCCAAACTGCCATCGTCATTATCCATCACCAGGAGGCAAGGGGGAAACTCACACACACCCAGACAAGTAAAATGAAAACCAAAAGGCAATGACTCCTACCCCAATCATGGCTCCACAGAGGCTCCATTCACACAGACAGCCGAGGATGCCGGGAAGGCGCCTGTCTCTCATCCTCACTTTTCTGACTGGTTCAGATAAGCCGTTCATCAGTGAGAGCCATTTGCACTGTCACAGTAACATGCCCCCACCGCAATCCAGGTTCCTGGTAAGTTTGACACACCACAATCCATTCCCTAAAAAAAAAAAATCCTGGGGGGAAGAGAGGGGGGAGGATTGGTGTGCTCCCCCCACCTGAGGAGCACAATGTGAGGGTGTATACCACAACTGCAGCACAGACTTTACCTAACAAATGCGAACATTGTAACCTAATCATTCTACCCTCTGAAATAAAAAGAAGATAAAACATAAAAACTTTCAATAGGACTACTTGGCAACATTCTTTCATTAAAAGATACTGTTATCCTAGGAGGAATTAGGGATCAATAAAGACAGAATTGTTTAAAACAATATATGGAAATGGCCAACCCCCGTGTGCCTATGCTTAAGAGTGGTAAATAGTGGGTCAAGGCTACCATAGGGCTCTCTGCGGACTGTCTATTCACAGAAGTACCAGAAGATGTTACAAGCCTCCTACCAGATTATACTCAGAAGTGAACATGACCTTTAAAAGTCACAGAAAGACGCCTGTAGTCCCAGCCACTCTAGAGGCTGAGGCAAGAGAATCGCTTAAGCCCAGGAGTTGGAGGTTGCTGTGAGCCGTGTGATGCCACAGCACTCTACCGAGGGCTATAAAGTGAGACTCTGTCTCTACAAAAAAAAAAAAAAAGTCACAGAAAGATTAATCTGAAAGTCAGTGGCCCCACAACAGCTTAGCCCTCCTTCTGAGCCATATGCCTTCCACTGTAGCTGAAGGCACAGTTCAGAGAAGGAGTTGACCCACCAAATGTCCCGGAAAGCTTTATACTGGACATGAAAGAGCTGATAGGTTCCCATGCCTATCTGGCATCTAGGGGGGAGTGGCTAACATGCGGTAAGTTACACAAGACCTATGAAGGCCTCCAGCAGCTTCCACCCCTCCAGCTCCAGGCTTGCTATCAAGAGTGCGCCACCAGGCCAGGTGCTGTGGCTGATACTTGTAATCCTGGCACTCTGAGAGGCTGAGATGGGAGGACTGCTTCTGCTCAGGACTTCAAGACCAGCCTCAGAAAGAGCAAGATCCCATCTCTACTAAAAAGACAAAAAAAAAAAAAAAAAAAATAGCTGGACATCGTGGTGGGTACCTGTAGTCCCAGTTACTCAGGAGGCTGAGGCAAGAGGATTGCTTGAGCCCAGGAGTCTGAGGTTGCTGTAAACTATGATAATGGTATGGAGCTCTATCTAGGGCGACGGAGTTGAGACTTTGTCTCAAAAAAAAGAAAGAAAAGAAAAACAGTAAAAGAAGAATACACTGCCAGCAACGTGAGATGCGAAAGGGAAAGAAATATTTAAATCCCAAGATATGCCAAATGCACACTACGTACCTGAGCTTCTCCAGTCCCCTTTCATGAAATAGGACGTTTTACTTACTAGCAAGTTCTAGTAAGACTTTCATAGATCTGACCCCATTTCTCCCCAAATATTTTTTAAAAATTAAAATGCCAAAGTCTCACAGGGAATAAACATGGAGGTAAAGGTTCTCAGAATACAAACTGACCACTTTTAAATAAAGCTTGTGGCTCCTTTCTTTTAATCTGGACAAGAAAACAATTAGAAATGGAACAAACCAAAGAGACTGCTGAGTAAGTACCAAGACAATAAAAGAAATCTTAGAACTGGGGTATAGCTTCTTCGTTTCTTTTAATCATAGCTGGACTCAGTCTCTTTCACCCGCCTAATTTTTTGTACTTGTCTTTTTTTTAATTTTGAGTTGACAGAACCTCAAAGGATCTCAGCCAACAAAAATTTGCCCTTGGCTGGTATTTGAAGTTTCAGAGCTGCCTGAAACTTCAAAATAAATAGACAACATTACCTCTACTTACCTTCTCTCCTCCCAGCTCCCTGTTCTGGTCCTCTGTGTTCACACCACCACCTTACCTGAATAATCCACCATCACCACATTCACAGTAACGGTGACCCCGTGAGCCTCCCTAAGGGAGACCTGGAAAGGAAGTGAGTTTTAACCTTTCAAGATTCTTGCTTCAGACCTACATTCATTTTTGGTGAAGCTAAACTGCATAATAAAGATTCCACCCTTTCTCCAACCAATAGCATGGAAAGAAAAAATATGGATCTGAACCTAGTATTTTATAATTCATATATATATCCACCTGAACCTAGTATTTTATAATTCATATATATATCCACCTGAACCTAGTATTTTATAATTCATATATATATCCACCTGAACTAGTATTTTATAATTCATATATATATATCCATCTGAACCTAGTATTTTATAATTCATATATATATCCACTGTTTATGTGTACATGTAATATGTGCGTAGATTTTAGCCATATGCTGCATTCTGGGGAAATAAGAGTACATCAGCGATATTTTTGAATCAAGTAACGCACCTTACAAAAGCATCTCTAGAAACTGAAGCTCCGTTCTTTGATTTTGCCATACCTATTTCCAGCTGCTATCTAGGGTGGATGTCACCTAACCCTCCTTCCTTTCTCTGTAGAAATGCACTGCAGTCAGGAGGCTGAGCAGCTCAGGGTTGAAATGGAATATGTAGCCTTTCACCTCCGGGTCACAGTACTGAATCTGGGCCACATCAGTGCATCTGAAAGCACTTTCTGTACCATCTAATGGCCTTGCCTAAGACAAAAGCCACTGTTCTAGCTTTTCACCCTTGTGGGAAGTCTCAACTAGGAAAGGCAGCAAGGAATGAGCAATGGGCCCCCAGGAGAAACCCTCAATTAGCTACAGTCCATAAGAAGGGTTGGAAGGAGCCCTTTGCAGGAAAAGCTCCAGGGCTTTATAGTCTGAGGATCACGGCTCTTCATCTGTAGACAGAGACCTTGGGTACGTTCTACGAGGGTACAATTCCCTTTCTTTAACTTGGGAAGTATCAGACATCTATAAAAAGGCAGGTATTTCAATAATCCCTGAAATCCTACAAGCTCAGAAGGGCCCTTCTCCAGGGAAGGAGAAGTAGAGCCAGAGAAGAGACAGAAGTCTGGGGCTCTGACCTGAGCTCACCAGTGACACTGACCGAGGGTCCAGGGCCTAGAACAGTGACTCGCACAGAGGAGATACCATATCAATATTGTGTTTCCTTGTCTCTGTCCTTCTCTTTACTATTAAATGATGTTAAGGTAGACCACCCCATAACCAGCCATGACGCTTCCTTAAAAGGGAGCTATGAGAAAGCAGGGGAAAGGTGGCAATGGTCCAGCGCAGTGACTGAAGGAAGCAGCCGTAGAAATGTGAGGTGGCCTTAACTTAGATCTTTAAAAGGCTCTATTTGCTCTAACTCTGGAAGACTCACACACACAAAATGTGGCAAATTTGAAAAAGTTAAGCTGCTGTTGGACATACTACCGACAAGTACCCAAGAGCTAACAAATCTTTTTTTTTTATTCTCCTGGAAAAAGTGCAATGTAATTATAGCAAGTTATTAATGACTATTATGCAGGGAGCCCTTTATGTGCTGCCCTCATGAAGATTGATCTGCCAGCTTACTGTGTTTACACAGCGATGATGACTACTGTGGAAAACTTTTCAAACTATTACAGACACAAAGAAAGCAGTCACCTTGCAGGACAGGGCAGCGTGGGTCTGGCCCGTGAGCTGTATCACCCTGGGTGAATGCAGAGGCTGGCTGACAGGTCCCGGCTGCCCATGGCCAGTCGTCTGCTCAGAAGGTCAGTGGAAGTGAGAGATGGGCGAGAACAGGCGGGGAGATTCCTACATCACTTACAGCCACCTGCTTGGGCCTTTTCCTCCCAGGGGCTGGGGTGAGGCTCACAGCAGAGGCTGCAGAAAGGATTGCGCAGCGCAAGCGTGGGGACTGCATCCTGCCCCTGTGTACAGCTCCCGGCAGGAGCGCGGCTCAGGCATCTGACCTTGCGGGGCGTCCTCATCAGGAAAGTGGGGGCAGTGACAGAGCCCACCTCGCAGGGTGACTCGGAGGACCCCATGTGATATCACTCACAAAATGCTCGCAAGTCCCTGGCGGGTATAGCAATGAACATCCCTGCACCTGCCCTTCACCAGCCACTACTGGATGTTTGGTCCACAGAGATATCTCAGAACACTATTTCGTAATACAACTGCTATCTGTGTGTGTGTTAAGATAACATGAAATTTGCCATTTTTAACCATTTTTCAGTGTACAGCTCATTGACATCATGTATATTCCCATCGTTGTGGGAAAAACCACCAGCTTCCTTCATATCCAGAAGGTCTTTTATCTCAAATTCCTGGGAACCACAATCTACTTTCTGTCTGTAAGGACTTGACTCTACCAGCTATTTCATACAAGTGAAATCATGAAATCTTTGAGGGCTGGCTTACTTCACTTCGCAGAGTGTAGCAGGTGTCAGGACTCCCTCCTTTCTAAAACTGAGTAATGCCCCAACACGACGCACAGCACTTGCTGTAGCCATGATCTGTCCATGGACACGTGTGCGACTTCCACCGGTGAGCCACTGTGAACACGAGGACTGTATTGGTGTGCTTGGAGTCTTACCTGGTAGCCCCTTTAGTTAAATAGATGTATCTAAAATGCAAATCTTACACTGTCACTCAATTTCTTGTGAATGCAGTGTGGTTGGCCTCCTGGGGCCATTTTCAGCTGTCAAAGCTGCATTTCTGAGGGTTCTTGCAGACCCCCAAGGCCGTTTCTGGCCCCTGGACATGAGATCTCTCATCTTCCTCGGTTTTTTCTCACTAACTCCTCAGCTTCTTTTTAGCCTCCTCCTCACCACCACCCCCTCCCACTCCATACCCAGCCATGACACCCCTTGAAGGGCTGCTGTAAAAAAGAAAAGAAAGAGGCTGTCCCCTAAACTGGGGCCTGGAGCTGTGGCAGCTGCTCCCCACATGTCCACAACTCTGCACTCACCAGCCTGCTTCTGTGCCCACCTCACCCCCAGGGGAGGGACTGGGGGGCAGGGCTGTGTCTTAGTCATTTACATCCCAGGCTGACGTCCAGCGTCCAGATAGACAGACAGACAGACAGACAGACACATACATACTTACACATATGGTGAAGACCATGGAAACATTGGACAGGGAGCTGAGTGGACAGATAGACCGACGGATGATGAAAACACAGAACATGAATGAAATGAGTATTAATTACACAGAACCAAGCCTGGAGTCTGGAGGTTGCCGTCTACATCTGTAAGTTTTACTTTTCTTTAAGATGGAAGTTTGGATATGGATATTTAATGAATGCCTACTATGTGTCAGACAAAAACGCACCTATGAAGCAATGATTATTACTAACACTGCTACGGAGGTGAGGAAACCAAGGCAGAAAGTGGTGGAGGCTTTCTCTAGGTTCCCCGAGCTGGAAAGTGGCAGAGCGAAGATCCAAACTCTTAACCAGAGAATTGTCATGTGACACTGGACAACTTCCAAGGTTCCTTCTATGCCATTCTTCTGTGATTATAAAATGCTAACAATTTTTTTTTTTTTTTGTAGAGACAGTCTCACATAATGGCCCTTGGTAGAGCGCCGTGGCATCACACAGCTCACAGCAACCTCCAGCTCCTGGGGCTTAAGCGATTCTCTTGCCTCAGCCTCCCGAGTAGCTGGGACTACAGGTGCCCGCCACAACGCCCGGCTATTTTTTGGTTGCAGTTCAGCCAGGGCCGGGTTTGAACACGCTACCCTCAGTATATGGGGCCGGCGCCTTACCGACTGAGCCACAGGCACTGCCCTAAAATGCTAACAATTTTAAAAGAATATTCTGAGGTTCCTGGGAGTAAAGGTGATGGACAATGTTTGATGTTAAAAAATAATGGCATTCATTTGGACTCATTGACATCTGAGAGGGATTTTTGCCCTATGTAAAGAATTATCAAGAAGGTTTGAGAAGGCTGTGATTCCACTTAAAAGATGCCATCAGATGCTCTTAAACAGCATGATAAACACTATTCCATTTCTTTTCAGAAGAACTAGCACAATGCCATTAATGTCTGTGGAAAAATCATCCTTCCTCATAAAACCTGCCCTCTTCATCTCTCTCCTCTCACTTCAAACTCTAAGTAGTCAGAAGCCTTTAAGGGGAAAGAGATTCCTTTTTTATTTTTTATTATTATTTTTTTTTTTTGTAGAGTCTCACTGTACCCCCTCGGGTAGAGTGCCGTGGCGTCACACAGCTCACAGCAACCTCTAACTCTTGGGCTTACGCGATTCTCTTGCCTCAGTCTCCCGAGCAGCTGGAACTACAGGCGCCCGCCACAACGCTCGGCTATTTTTTTTGTTATTGTTGCTGCAGTTTGGCTGGGGCTGGGTTTGAACCCGCCACCCTCAGCATATGGGGCCGGTGCCCTACTCACTGAGCCACAGGCGCTGCCCTCCTTTTTTATTTCTAAAGTGATCATGTGTTGTTACCATCTCACCAGGTAATAGAGGCAGTGGGGAATCAATTACCCAATAAAGGAAAAAAAATAAAGGAAATAAGAACACTTCTGAAGGGCCAGGGTCTGGATAAGAGGCCTAAGGCTTACTGCAATGTACTAAATGCTCATGCTCCCCCAAAATTCTTAGTCGAAACCTAACCCCCAAGGTAATGGCGTCAGGAAGTAGGGCCTTTGGGAAATGATAAGGTCATAAGGGGGGAGCTCTCCTAATTGAGATTAGTGCCCTAACCATAGAGACCCTGAAGACTTGACCAGTCCCTGCTTCTACATGGGGACACAGAACGAAGACAGATCCTCACAAGAAACTATATCTGCTGGAGTCTTGATCTCTGAATTCTCAGCCTCCAGAACTGTGAAAAATGAATCTTTCTGTTGTTTATAAGCTACCCAGTTCATGGTATTCTAATAAGACGTTATTTGGTGTTGACCAATGATAATAAGTTTCCTCCCTGGAAACAGGACCCATTGTAAGGATCCCACAAGCAATCCCACATTCCCTTATCCCGTAAGAGTAGAAATGAATACAAGGGAATTACACTAAGTGAAAACAAGGCCACGCTGACTGACAATGACTGCAAGGATCCTAAACCAGCAACTTAGAAATGCCTAGACCCACCGGGGTAAAAGGGCTCTTCTCGCTCCTTGCTGTGAATTTCACTCATTTCTGGAGAACAGGAGGCCGTGTCATTGGGACGGCAGCACACCACTCCCCTGACTGACCCAGGCCTCACCTCCCACTCCTCCACACATCACCAGCCCCTCCTCCTCTCCCCTCACCCCAGTCATGTTCACATTACGCAGCAGTGGACAGGAGATATTGTTCTCAAAAAGCCAGAAATCCTTGGAGAATTTGTGTATTAAGAATTACTGTCTACTCAGTGCCCAGGCACCAAACCAAACATAAAATGATTAAGATAGGATCGTTAACTACACTCATGGGGTTCAGCGTTAAGAAGGAGATCACGCAGGCAAATAGAGACTTCAATAAATTCTATTAAAACCTTGGTGGAGATTCAGAAGCCAGAGGTTTTCGAGGTGACCCCAGGCAAGCCTCCTAAACCTCTTCATCATTCTGTTATCTCCTTCCTGACCACCCTAAAGGGGCATTATGGAAACTCACTAATAACTGTGAACAGTCTATTAAAAAAGGTAAATTAGCACAAACCGCTACCACAAAAAGCCCACAATCCAGCAACTTCCTTCGCCCAAGTGGATGCCTCCCACAGGAAGCAGAGAGCCTGACTGGGCGTATTAAAACCATGCCTTTGTATTACCTTTACCACCCTGGCTGCAAAAAATGCTCGTAAAGCCATCAAGGGCAGACTTGCAGCTGCCAACAGCTGCCTCTACTCAGCCTGCCGAGACAGTTACCCATCCTTCCCTGCTGAATGCCCTTTTAATTGCACATCCCACTTTATTAGCTGCCTTGACCTCTAATAAAAGCTTCAGCCTAACAATGTCTGAAACCTGGGACAGGATGTCCACCATGGTACCAACGTGTACACTGCCTACAGGGCCTTGGCACAGTGTGGACACACCCAAACATACACACACACACAGACCATGCCCTCTTAGGAAGCTTCTCCTTAGAATTTTCAGACCTGATTGCATGGACACATTTAGATGCAAAGATTAAAGAGGAGTTATAATAAAAGATGCAGTGCTTGAAGACATAGCAAAAACTGGTGTGGAGAGTGTTTGCTGTGCTAAAGGCAAAACTCTGAGTTGGATGTGTCTGGCTGCAGAATGTTTCATTCATATTCCTTAATGGATGTGCAGAGAATGTGGTGGGAGACCTGAGAGTAACAATATTCCTGTTGCTCCTGCCACTCTGTGACTGTTTTCAACTGTATCTGCTCCATAGTCATCATGGACTCTGGGCTAATAAAAGCAAAAGTACTTCTGCTTTTAGCGTCTGTATTCCCTAAATTGTGTTTAGACTCAAATACAAAGTATTACATTTGAAATAAGATTGAGGGAAAACATTCTCCAGCAAGCAGGTATTTTACAGAGGCAACCTGGGCTAGCAATAAAAGAAAAAAATAAATTCAATAACGGCATGGACCTCATTAAGTCAGCAGGTGGCTGGCTACCTGCTACATCTTTTCCCAGACATCAGCATCAAATACTCCAAGATTATTAATCCCAAGTCAAGGGCATGTGACATGTACATGCTGCCTTAAACAAGTATGGCCCTACCTACACATTTAAAAGAGCAAGGAAAAATAAAGAGAAATCTAAGGGGGCAAAAAGGTTTTGGAAAAAAACTAGATGGAGAAATTTTCATAAGAATGATAAAAATGTCTGTTCCTATCTTGCTACTCACAAATTATTTTTTATTTTAAAAAATTTTAATTTAAAATATAAGTTAAATTATATTTAACTCATCAATATGGCAGATATCTTCAAGGTAAAACGAACTATAAGCAGTTCTTATTTCTAAGGCAATACCTTTTCCTCAAATGTTCATTACCAAACTGCTCTTACAAAATCAACTGTCCTTTTGTCTGTCCAAGTTTATTCCTGTTTACAAACAGGGAAATCAGCAAAGCAAATAGCTTTATTAAGAAACAGGAAAAACCTTGTATATCAGATTATGATCCAAATTCCAAAGGCAGAAACATCAGCGATGACAGCAATACAATTCCTTCACTTGGCTGGACAACCAAGGAGGCCACCTTGGCCAGGCGCTTGGTGGAAGACAAATGACACTCCAGTTCCAGCCATGGAACCATGGAGAAGACACTGAGCTGCCCGCTCAGGACTGAGACTTCCCTCAACAAAAAGACACACAACTCAACCAGGCAGCTGGTTATTTTTCTTAAACTATGAGTTGCTACTTGCTTGCCTGAATTTGTTTATTTTCTGTACAACTATTTGGTTAGATAGTGCAACTGCTTTTGGTGGTTGTTATTGTTGGTTTTGAATCAGTTAATATGTAAGTCATCAGTCAGATGAAGTAGAGGGAAGGAAGGTAGTAATGTAACTCTAAAGAAAGCAGCCACTATAAATAAGATGGCAGTTTCATGGGAAACAGAAGCTGCTCATCACTGCTAATTAAAAGATGGAATTAACCCACAGAAAAGTCTCAAGCTCTATAACTCCTATGTTATCTTAAGAAAAAAAAAGTCCAGAATTAGCCATTACAAGTCGCAGACACCAACCCAATTAGATCAAGAATCATTAAAATAAAAGTTTATTTGACACCCTTGTGGTAGAAAAGCAGATTTTAATTTATTTGCAGTTCACCTTCTCAAACAAACAAAAATTTAAATAAAAATAGTGTGTGTAAGAACCATCCAAGATTTTAGAATGATGCTGTGTGGAGAACTAAAACTTCTTCCGAGAACGTTTTGTGAACGTTAAGTTCAACAGTGTTGAACTTAAACTCCAACAAGGGTAAGAGATGAATAAAAATAAACCCTTAGCTATAACCTAGTTTACAACACTTAAGATATATTGAGATACAGTTCTGCTAATGGAAAGAACTTAGTCTACCCCCCAGAGCCTTCTGACATGCTAACCTGAACAGCAGCATTCAAGGGAATCTGCTCTTTTTATATTAGAGTTCACAAGATCCCTTTCCTCCCAAGAAAACTGAGACATGAACAGGAAATACTGCGTGGTGGGGGAGGGCGACTTCTTTATTTCCAGACTTCTTCGCAGGGTCTGGTCAGAATCGATGCGATAGGATCAGCAAAATATAACTGCAAAGAAAACCGTCTAAGAAAGATAAAACTGGATCGGAAGGCAGATAAGCCCAAATTCCTGGTGCTGCTCAGCTCTGCAGGTCGCATGAAGTCACTGGAGGAAATCTGCTCTCCTTCACTCAGCACAGCCCAAATGCCAAAGGCTGCATCTGCACTGCTGCCTGGAGGGCCCCTGGGAGGGCAGGGCTTAGAGAAGGGATTTCCATCTGTGACAAAGGATCTCAATCCCTGTTCATGGCATCTCAACTCAAAGGAGTTGCTATTTTCATTGAGTGAACTCTCCCAAACTTTCTGTGTAGCCACCTTGCAAATGAATAATTAAGTAGGAGATGCTTTACTCACTTGGAGGTGAAGAAACAGAAAAAGAGCCGCACCAAATGGTTTCATTTTCTCTGACTGCTGCTTCTCTGTTCTCCTATCAGACCACTGGTGTGACAAGGAAGGGCTGAAGGAAGGAAAGAAGGAAGGAAGGGAGGAGGGAAAAGGGATGAATCCATAGAATTCAACTTCCTGGGGAAAGTCATTGGAATACTAATCCAAAGTGATGGTTGAATATTGTCTCACAATCTCACCTAATCTCCACAACCACCTGGTTGGCTCCTATCATTACCCACTTTGCATAGACCAGAATAACCAGGTTCAGAAAAGCTAAGTGGCTTCCCCAAAGTCACACATTAAGCCAGGAAGCCCAGTTTTGCACCTCAAGTCTTCCAAGTCTTCATTTTAAGGATCTCTTGTAACCTCTTAGTGTATTCAACAACTTTAATGCTACCTGAGATGGCCTCACCTTCCCCATCCACTCCTGGACACACCGTCATCAGCTACTTTTCTTCAGGGCATCAGAAACTCTTCAAACACAGATACCCAATGACCTTCTTGCCAATGCAATGGAAACCTCAGCCCTTCTCTCCTCGATTTCTCCAACATGTCAAGTTTATATTACCCTCTGAGCTCATTCCTCCGTCAGTTTCTGCTACACCACTTTCTCCCATGTTTTTCCAACCTCTTTTCTGGCCTCTCCCTCTTGGCTCCTCAGACTACCCATGTCTTCAAAGTGAGTGAGCTCCACGGTTCCAAGTTCAATTGCCGATTGTCTCACCCTGCAAATCCTTGGAGAGCTCCCATCATCTTTGGATTCCAACACTTACTCCATGCTGCCACTTCCCAGATACACATCGCCACCTCTGAACCCATTCTAGAACCCCAACTGGAACCCATTTTCCACCGGAAGCTGTAGATAGCCCAGACCAATTTAATTACCCACAGCAATCCTCAAAAACCACACTCAATAACAAAAACCATTCTCAGTAATAGGCAGCACCATCTACACACTTGCCCTGGCCAGAAATCTGGAAGAACATCTCATTTCCTTCTTCTCCCTCCCTCCCCACATCTCAGCAGCCGCCATCACGGTTTTCTACATATAACTTCGGTCAGGTCCAAGCTGCTTCTTCATTCCCTCTGCATCATCTTTCACTCCAGCCACTGCCAAGGAGCCTCCTAACTAGACATGGGGACATCACTCTTCCAACCCATCTTCTAGATCATGATCACAGCAATCTTTCTTAAATGCTTATCTGATCATTTCTTTTTTTTCTTTCTTTTATTTATTTATTTTTATTAAATAATAACTGTGTACATTGATGCCTTTATGGGGTACAGTGTACCAATTTGATGTACAATGTAAAATGCTTACATTGAACTGATTAACACATCCATTGCAATTATACTCTTTTATTAACAGTTTTGAAATGTACCATTGCATCATGCACATTAGGTGAGGTCCCCCAAATATCCTCCCTCCTCCTGCCTCTCGCCTCCTCCCCTCTCATTCCATTCTGAATGCCCTACCCACAGCCTACATGATAAAGTCCAGATCCCATAGCCTGTAAGGTTCTTCATCCTCTCTATCCCTGCTTCCCAGCCTGTTACTCATTCATGCACATACTGTGTATAGTGACAACACACCATTTCAGTTCCCCAAGTGTACTGGGCATGCAATAACCCCTTTGTGCCTGCGCCTGCCTTTCCCTCTGGCTGGAATGGCTGTGCTTCACCATATTCCTTGTCTATTTCTAATACGAGATTGTGAGTTGTTCCAGAGCAGAATTTGAGTCATTTTTGTATTTTGATTGTAATGTGGCATAGTATTTTAGCTGGTACATGAACAGGCACAAAATATGCTTATTGGCATATGACTATCGAAGCAAAAGCAATAAATATTAGTAAACTGAATCCAATAGCTTATTTTTTTAAATGCACTGTGACCAAGTAAGGTTTATCATAGGAATGCAAGGACGGTTCACTAGCAGGAAATCAAGGCTAATAATTCGCTATGTTAAGAACATTATACTTAGTAAAGAATCACCAGATTAAAGATGGCGGCCAAGTAACAGCTTCCCTGCAACTGGGAACAGCGAGTCTGGGGAGACAAGACTCCAGGCATCTCTGGCCGGTGGGATCTGCCTATAATCATCCCTTTGAGGATACAGGGAGTCAGCAAGGGACTTCTGGACCCCAAGAGGAGGACAAAAACAGTGGAAAACTGGCAAGTGGTTGCGTGTGTTCGATCGACCTAATCACGCCAGCAACTGTAAGTACAAGCAGCAGTGAGACTGCAAACCGGAAAGGCCTTACCAGTGAACTGTTTCGGTGTTCTTGGACTTGGCACTCAGTTGAACTGCCTTGGGGAGAGCTTGAGCAGGAGTGTGGAGAACTTTGGGCATTGTCTGGGGCCCCAGACTGAGCCACTGAGCTGGGCGCAGGAAGCCATTGTGAAAGAACTGCTCCGGCAAGCTCCGCCCTCAGGGTCTCAGAGCAAGGATTGGGCCGGTCAAAGTAACCTACTGAGCAGCCTAAAGGTGGGGACTGAGCTACCTTACAGCTTTAATCCTCAGGGGCAGAGTGAGACGGTTTTGGCACACTGGAGCCTTGGGCTGCTGCCCTGGGTAGAGTGCCGTGACGTCACAGCTCATAGCAACCTCAAACTCCTGGGCTTGGCGCCGCCCAGACCTCCATAAGAGCTATGCAGCGACCCCCGACCGGTGACCCGCACCTACCGGGCCTCCACATTCCCTGACCAGGAACTACAGGAGCCACGCAACCCTGCATCTTTCCTCCTGTGTCCTCCCAGCTTCCACACTAGCCCGTTCATCTGGACAGGGACTCTGGTAGCTGCGTGCCCTTTGAAGCCCTCCCTGCCTCTGCGCAGAGCTCTTCTCCTGGCCAGAGTCTGCTGGAGCCTTAGGCTTTCTGTGCCAAAGACACTGGGCGCCTGGCACTCCCAGAACCGTGCGCACCACCCCCAGCCCTGTTGCTGGATCCGGGTGTGTCACAAACTGGAGCTGCTTCCACAACCAGAACTCCCTAGCTAGAGCAGCCCCAGAGGAACTACACAGGGTCACTCCCTACAAAGATCCAGCAATAACAGAGTGATCCCGCTGGGGTCTAATTTTGGAGAGACACCTCCCCAACTCTGAGGACAGCCAGAGGTAACGTGAAAAACAATCATGAGGCGAAATCAACAGAAAAACTCCGGCAATATGAATAATCAGAGTAGATCAACTCCCCCAAGGATCAATGGGGCAGAAACAGCACAAGACCCCATGCACAAACAAATAGCTGAGATGTCAGAAATTGAATTCAGGATCTGGATAGCAAATAAGATAGAATTAGAATTCCAAAAGTTCAAAGACCAAATGACCAAAGATTTCGACACATTGAGACAAGAAGTTGCATCCCTCAAAGATCTGAGAAACACAGTAGAATCCCTTAGTAACAGAATGGAGCAAGCAGAAGAAAGGATTTCTGACATTGAAGACAAAGCTTTCGAACGCTCCCAAACCCTCAAAGAAGAAGAGAAATGGAGAGCAAAAAAAGACCACTCTCTCAGATAATTTGAAGAAAACCAATATTCATCTTATAGGGATCCCCGAAAGTGACGAAGTGGCTTCACAAGGCACAGAGTCTCTTCTCCATGAGATTATGAAGGAGAACTTTCCAGACATGCCAGGAGATTTCGAAATTCAGATAGCAGACAGTTTCAGAATTCCAGCACGACTCAACACAAATAAGACATCCCCCAGACACATCATAATCAATTTCACTAAAGTTAATATGAAGGAGAAAATTCTGAAAGCTGCCAGACGAAAGAAAACCATTACCTACAAGGGGAAGAATATCAGAATAACTGCAGATCTCTCTGCTGAAACCTTTCAAGCTACTAGATGATGGTCACTGACTTTTAATCTCCTAAAACAAAATAACTTTCAACCCAGGATCCTGTACCCAGCTAAACTGAGCTTTATTTATGACGGAGAAATTAAATACTTCAACGACATTCACATGTTGAAGAAATTTGCCACAACTAAACCAGCTCTCCAGGACATTCTTACACCTATCCTCCATAAAGACCAGTGTAATTCTCCACCACAAAAGTAAACCCACCCAAAAAAATTTTTTGATCAAATTCCAACTTCCACAGTCACAAAAGGATTAAAAATGTCCACTGGACTCTCAAAAGGCTTATCAATACTCTCAATTAATGTGAGTGGTTTAAATTGTCCTCTAAAGAGGCACAGGTTGGCGAACTGGATACAAAAACTCAAGCCAGATATCTGCTGCATCCAAGAATCGCATCTTACATTAAAAGACAGATATAGACTCAAGGTGAAGGGACGGTCATCTATATTCCAGGCAAATGGAAAGCAGAAAAAAGCAGGCGTTGCAATCCTGTTCGCAGACGCAATAGGCTTTAAACCAACCAAAATAATTAAGGATAAGGATGGACACTTCATATTTGTTAAAGGTAATACTCAATATGATGAGATCTCAATTATTAATATTTATGCACCCAACCACAATGCACCTCAATTTATAAGAGAAACGCTAACAGACATGAGCAACTCGATTTCCTCCACTTCCATAGTAGTTGGAGATTTTAACACCCCTTTAGCAGTCCTGGATAGATCCTCCAAAAAGAAGCTAAGCAAAGAAATTTTAGATTTAAACTCAACCATTCAACATCTGGACTTAACAGACATCTACAGAACATTTCATCCCCAAAAAACTGAATACACATTCTTCTCATCAGCCCACGGAACATACTCCAAAATCGACCACATCCTAGGCCACAAATCTAACCACAGCAAATTTAAAAAAATAGAAATTATTCCTTGCATCTTCTCAGATCATCATGGAATAAAAGTTGAACTAAATAACAACAGGAACCTGCATACCCATACAAAAACATGGAAGCTAAACAACCTTATGCTGAAGGATACATGGGTTATAGATAAGATTAAGAAGGAAATCACCATATTTTTGGAACAAAACAATAATCAAGACACGAATGACCAGAACCTCTGGGATACTACAAAGGCAGTCCTAAGAGGGAAATTTATAGCACTACAAGCCTTCCTCAAGAAAACATAAAGAGAGGAAGTCAATAACTTAATGGAACATCTCAAGCATCTGGAGAAAGAACACTTCAACCCCAAACGCAGCAGAGGAAAAGAACCAAAATCAGAGCAGAATTAAATGAAATTGAAAACAAAAGAATTATACAACAGATCAATAAATCCCAAAGCTGGTTTTTTGAAAAGATCGATAAAATAGATAAACCTTTGGCCAACCTAACCAGGAAAAAAAGAGTAAAATCTCTAATTTCATCAATCAGAAATGGTAATGATGAAATAACAACAGACCCCTTAGAAATTAAAAAAATCCTTAACGAATACTACAAGAAACTCTACTCTCACAAATATGAAAATCTGAAAGAAATCAACCAATACCTGGAAGCACACCACCTACCAAGACTGAGCCAGAACAAAGTGGAAATGTTCAACAGGCCCATATCAAGTTCTGAAATAGCATCAACTATACAAAATCTCCCTAAAAGAAAAACCCAGGACCAAATGGCTTTACGTCAGAATTCTACCAAACATTTAAAGAAGAACTAGTACCTATACTACTAAACCTCTTCCAAAATATAGAAAAAGAAGGAATATTACCCAGCACATTCTACGAAGCAAACATCACCTGGATCCCCAAACCAGGGAAAGACCCAAAAAGAAAATTATAGACCAATATCACTAATGAATATAGATGCTAAAATACTCAATAAGATCCTAACAAACAGAATCCAACACCACGTCAAAAAAATTATACAACATGACCAAGTCGGATTTATCCCAGGGTCTCAAGGCTGGTTCAATATACGTAAATCTATAAATGTAATTCAACACATAAACAAACTTAAAAATAAAGACCATATGATTCTTTCAATTGATGCAGAAAAAGCTTTTGATAATATTGAGCATCCCTTCATGATCAGAGCACTTAAGAAAATTGGTATAGGGAGGCGCCTGTGGCTCAATGAGTAGGGCGCCGGCCCCATATGCCGAGGGTGGCGGGTTCGGACCCAGCCCCGGCCAAACTGGAACAAAAAAATAGCCGGGCATTGTGGCGCGCGCCTGTAGTCCCAGCTGCTCGGGAGGCTGAGGCAAGAGAATCGCGTAGGCCCAGGAGTTGGAGGTTGCTGTGAGCCGTGTGATGCCACGGCACTCTACCCGAGGGCGGTACAGTGAGACTCTGCCTCTACAAAAAAAAAAAAAAAGAAGAAAGAAAATTGGTATAGAAGGGACATTTCTTAAACTAATAGAGGCCATCTACAGCAAACCCACAGCCAATATCATATTGAATGGAGTTAAATTGAAGTCCTTTCCACTTAGATCAGGAACCAGGCAAGGTTGCCCATTGTCTCCATTGCTCTTTAACATTGTAATGGAAGTTTTAGCCATTGCAATTAGGGAAGAAAAGGCGATCAAGGGTATCCACATAGAGACAGAAGAGATCAAACTTTCACTCTTCGCAGATGATATGATCGTATATCTGGAAAACACTAGGGATTCTACTACAAAACTTTTAGAAGTGATCAAGGAATATAGCAATGTCTCAGGCTTACAAAATCAACACCCATAAATCTGTAGCCTTTATATATACCAACAATAACCAAGCCGAACAAACAGTCAAGGACTCTATTCCTTTCACAGTAGTGCCAAAGAAGATGAACTATTTGGGAGTATACCTAACAAAGGACGTGAAAGATCTCTACAAGAGAACTATGAAACTCTAAGAAAAGAAATAGCCGAAGATGTTAACAGATGGAAAAACATACCATGCTCATGGCTGGGAAGAATCAACATTGTTAAAATGTCCATATTGCCCAAAGCAATATATAACTTTAATGTAATTCCTATTAAAGCTCCATTGTCATACTTTAAAGATCTTGAAAAAATAATACTTTGTTTTATATGGAATCAGAAAAAAACCTCGAATAGCCAAAACATTACTGAGCAATAAAAACAAAGCAGGAGGAATCACACTACCAGACCTGAGACTGTACTATAAATCCATAGTGATCAAAACAGCATGGTACTGGCACAAAAGCAGAGAAGTAGATGTCTGGAACAGAATAGAGAACCAAGAGATGGATCCAGCTACTTACCGTTATTTGATCTTTGACAAGCCAAGTAAAAACATTCAGTGGGGAAAAGATTCCCTATTTAACAAATGGTGCTGGGTAAACTGGCTGGCAACCTGTAGAAGATTGAAACTGGACCCACACCTTTCACCATTAACTAAGATAGACTCTCACTGGATAAAAGATTTAAACTTAAGACATGAAACTATAAAAATACTTGAAGAAAGTGCAGGGAAAACTCTTGAAGGAATCGGCCTGGGTGAATATTTTATGAGGAGGACTCCCCAGGCATTTGAAGCAGTATCAAAAACACATTACTGGGACCTGATCAAACTAAAAAGCTTCTGCACAGCCAAGAACATAGTGAGTAAAGCAAGCAGACAGCCCTCAGAATAGGAGAAAATATTTGCAGGTTATACCTCTGATAAAGGTCTAATAACCAGAATCCACAGAGAACTCAAACGTATTAACAAGAAAAAGAACACGTGACCCCATCTCAGGGTGGGCAAGGGACTTGAAGAGAAACTTCTCTAAAGACCAAACACCATCTACAAACACATGAAAAAAAGCTCATCATCCTTAATCATTAGAGAAATGCCAATCAAAACTACTCTGAGATATCACCTAACCCCAGTAAGAGTAGCCCACATAACAAAATCCCAAAACCAGAAATGTTGGCGTGGATGTGGAGGAAAGGGCACACTTCTACACTGCTGGTGGGAATGCCCACTAATACGTTCCTTCTAGAAGGAGGTTTGGAGAATACTTAGAGACCTAAAAATAGACCTGCCATTCGATCCCTTAATTCCTTTACTAGGTTTATACCCAGAAGACCAAAAGTCACAATATAACAAAGACATCCGTACCAGAATGTTTATTGCAGCCCAATTCATAATTGCTAAGTCATGGAAGAAGCCCAAGTGCCCATCGACCCACGAATGGACTATCAAATTGTGGTACATGTATACCATGGAATACTATGCAGCCTTAAAGAAAGATGGAGACTTTACCTCTTTCATGCTTACATGGATGGAGCTGGAACATATTCTTCTTAGCAAAGTATCTCAGGAATGGAAGAAAAAGTATCCAACGTACTCAGCCCTACTATGAAGCTAAATTATAGCTTTCACATGAAGGCTATAACCCAACTATAGCACAAGACTATGGGGAAAGAGCCAAGGAAGGGGAAGGGAGTAGGGAGGTTAGAGTGGAGGGAGGGTAATGGGTGGGGCCACATCTATGGTGCATCTTAGAATGGGTACAGGCGATTACACTAACATACACAGCTATGATTTAACAATAAAAAAAAAAGAAAAAGAAAAAAAAAAAGAATCACCAGACTGGAAAAGCAAGAATCTAATGTACTCCATATTAATTTGAAACCACTAGATGAACAAATACACACCCAAAAAATACAATTAAACTCGAGTAGGGGAAGAAGAGAGGAGAGAGGGGGACTGGTGTCCTCTCACCTAACAGGCACAATGTAAGGGTATACGGCACACCTCCTGGGTGAGAGACACAACTACCATTTGGACTCTACCTAGCAAATACAAACAATGTAACCTAATCATCTCCATCCTCATACTAACCTGAAATTTAAAAATAGTATGTCACAAGATTAATTGCTCTAAGGAGAAAAATTTTCTCCCTACCTCCCAAAAAGACATTTGGCAAAATATAACACCCATTCCTGATTTTTAAAAAAAATTAAATAAAATAGAATTGTTGGACACCTCCTTAACTTTTAAAAATTCAGTCCAAAAGCCAACAAGTTAATGGCAAAAACATGCCTACTATATCACTACTATTTAACACTGTAAAGTATTAACCAATGTAACAAACAAGAAAAGAATTAATGGCAGAAAAATATCAAAGGAAAAGAGTAAAGATATATGTATTTGAAGAAGATAAATTATTTTGAAAACCCAAGGGTACTAATTTTTTTAAATAAATGAGACTATTAGTAGAATTTAGTAAAGGAATAGGATTTAAGATTAATATGTACATCAATATCCTTCACATATGTAAATAATTATCAGAAGAGATAATGAAGTAAAGATTCCATTTATAATAGCAACAAAAGATACAATACCTAAGATAAATTTTACAAGAAATGTGCAAAGCTGATATTAGAAAACACTTAAAAATTGCAGAAAAGTAGATTAGTTCAAATGGAAAGGCATTCATGTTCTTGGGAAAGAGTCTGTGGCATAAAGATGCCAAGTATTCCCCTTGCTTAATATGAATTTAATATGGCTCCAACTAAAAACTTTTTTGGAGTTGGGCAGGTTGATTCTAAAATTCATATGGGAAAGTAGTTAAAGAAAACCAAAGAATATCTAGAAAAGAAAGACATTGCTTAAGGGAGAGACAGGTAAGCACCTGCTACAAAGCTTCTATAATTAAATTAGTGTGGGATTAATACATGAGGAAGACCGATAAATATAAAAGAAGATCTAGAAATAACCCCAAATTCAGCTGAAAAGTTGTTTTGTTTTTTTGTTTGTTTGTTTTTGTAGTTTTTGACCAGGGCTGGATTTGAACCCGCCACCTCTGGCATATGGGGTCGGTGCCCTATCCCTTTGAGCCACAGGCACCACCCTGAAAATTTGGTTTCTGACAATGATAGTATCTTAAATGAGTGCAAGGAAGATGAGTGTTTTAATAAAGGGTCTGGGGACAACCTGATAGATACTCAGAAAAAGATCAAATTGGCCAGACACATCAGCTCAGGCCTATATATCCCAGCACTTTGGGAAGATAAGCCCGGAGGGTCACTTGGCAGGAATTTCAGACCAGCCTGTGCAACCAAGGGAGAGCTCCATCTCTATAAAAACAAAAAATTACCTGGAAAAAACATTTTCAAATTTCAAAAATAACTTTAAAAATTAGTTGGGCATGGTGACATATACCCGTAGTCCCAGCTAGTAAGGAGGCTGAGGCAAGAGTTTGAGGTGACAGTGAGCTATGATCAAGCCACCACGTTCCAGCCTGGTTGACCAAACCAGACCCTTTCCCTTAAAAAACTTAATTTAAAAAAATTGTGAAAGAAAAAGATAAAATTGATTTCTACCTTTCATTATATACCAAAAGAATCCTTTCAATGGATCAAAGATAAACGTTAAAAAGGACCCCACAGAAATACTGGAAGAAAACATGGGTGAATTCCTTTAAAACATGTAAGTGGTGGACGGACGTCTAATTTTAAAGGCCATGGTAGGTAGATGATGGATATGAACTGATTTGATATTTTGATCAATATTTCAAAGGTAATTTAGGAATATAGATGTATTCCCATTTCTGTTGCACCTATACAAATATACTTTAAGATATTTCCACATGTTAGTAGGAAAGATCATTTGGGAGCACAGTCTAAACAGTGCTCCTTTGATCATATAGGAGGTCAAAATAAAAGGAAAGGAAAAATGCTTATGAACAGCTTGTGACTCAAGATAGTGGTAAAAACGAAATTAGTTTTGTATTCCTGAAAAGAGCCCAGGAACCCTCACAGAAACCAGGCAGTTTGCAATGTTTTCCAAGACAGAACGGCACTGCCCACGCGGCACTGAAACGTCCAGCTGAAGGATTCTTCCTCCCAGAGGGTCAGGACTGGACCCTGGGGCAGGGTTTTCTGTTCAGGAAGGGCCGACAACAGAGTCTCAACTGAATGAATACAAATGTAAGAAACTCCCCCTCCCACCTTGCCACCAATTACATTCCAACCAGGAAAACTACTCAACTGGGAATTTGACGGTCACTTAATGTCTCCCCACCTGCCCACTCCCCAAAAGTGAAGTTACCATCTGTGAGCCCAGGAAAAATAATAACATTCTCAAGCAGGGGTCTCTGTCAGTTCTGCGATTAGTGACCCACCCTCCCACCAGCTTTCTGGGGAAAGTATGCTTTGATTTCTCTGTTCCTTGTATCTTTTTTTCACGCTTCCTTTTGGGATCTTAACCACTATAAGAATCTGGAATTCCTGGGTAAAGAAAAGAAGTCAGATTTATCTTCATTTTGCAGTATGAGATTTTATGTGTGCAGGTATGCCTGTCTTAGTACAGTAGTTGCTGGCACATGAGGGCATTAATTGTTAGCCATCTGTTATGGTATTATTACATCACCAGTATTATTAGATGATGAATGCTACGATCTGTGATTTAATGCCAAAGAGCCACTGATACTGCCTAAATTTTAATTGACTTAATCCTCCCAAATGCTGACAAACTACCAGCCTCAGCCATTTAAAAATCACATTTCTAATGCAATAATCCTATCTACAATGAGTGTGGAAGAAATGATTATAGGCCAGGGCTTTTTTTCAAAATGAATTAAGTCACTATAAAAACTGACCATCCTGGTTTACAATTAAAAGTCTGGTAGAAGGAAATGCCATTATTCCCTCCCTTGGTAAGCCTTAAAGAAAAGATTAGCGCTCACATATCTCTACTGGGAACGTTTTTACAAATTCCTAAAGTGTTTCAAAAATGTTCTAATGATAAATGCTGCAGGACTTTTTCATGACTGATATTATCAATTAGCTGCTTCTTTATCTAAAACACTTCTGAAATGGGAAAGACTCAAAGAAAGCTTTTTGAGACCAGCCACGTGCTCTTAGAACAACGAAAATATTTCAGCTGGAATTAATAAGTATTTAAAATGCAATGTCCGGTTCATCTATAAAGTGTTTTAGGATAGCTTTGGAGGACAGTTTGAGTAATTTTTTCCTATTCCTCTTCTGGAGCTGGCAAAATACAGAAATATGTGTGTGGGGAGACATATACAGATATATCCCCAAGTCTAGACTTCCTTGGGCTTTGGCTATTTAGAGCCCACGTTTGGTGTTTTTAACCTCCGTCATGCATTCCTTTCTTTCATCTGTGATTCCTGGCGTCCCTTCTCAGTGTGCCTGGCTAATCTTCCTGATATTTCTGGGGCATAAATGGACTCAGAATATGTGACTGAGAAAAAATCAGATAGGAACATCGTTCTGGATCTTTTTTTTACATAAAAGAAGATTTTATTTTATTGATATGGAAATGAGCAGATGTCTGATAACCTTTTGCCAACCTCAAGCATTTCTGTTTACTCCAGAGACTATCTTTGGGCTGCTGTTTCGCAGCACTTACCCAGTCAATTCAAAAGTTCTGTCACAGATACCAAAATGATCTCGGCTAACTCAAAAATAGGAGATTCATTTCTTGGCCCTTATTTCTGCCTCGACTGTCTATAAAACAGGAAAGACACTCTTGCCGCTGGACATGAAATGATTTTATATTTACACACTGGAACACTACAGTGGGTAAAAAGACTATTCTCACTTAAAACCCCAACACTTTACACATCCACATTGTTTTATCTGAGCACTTCCATTTACCAACACCAGCAGAGAAATGATATAAACCCAGTAAGTATCTTTTTACTGGCTGAGCAATAAAAGTCAATCAGAATGTTTTATAATCTGCCACTAGACACAAATCTCTACTCACCCAGGTAAGGTGCTATTGGAAAGGATGAATCCAGATTATCAGTAACAGAATTATGTGAGCCCGCAGTTGTCACGTCTGCATTCCAATCTTGAAATAGCCAGCGACAAACTGTTTTATTACTAAATCTGCCTCCACTCTCCATCGCTTTCCAGAAAACTCAAAATCGGTATATGAAAAACCAAACCCAAGATGAAAATATTTCAAACTGTATATAAAACCAGCACATGTACCCCGTGATTGCATTAATGTACACAGCTATGATTTAATAATAATTAAAAAAAAAAACCACACCCAGTATCATCCTTCCCTCTGAGCTTCATCTAGTTTTTTTGTTTCCTCCTATTTCCGACCTCAGCCAACCACATTACCATGCATTCAGTTACATCCAAGTCATGTCACCTTCTGCCATGAAGCTGTGTTCTCCTATGGGCCACATGACTAGTGACAGTGTTACTGAGAGTGTTCAGAATAGGGCTCTTCCTCTGGGGCCATCATATATAGCCAGTCACTAGCACCTGGGACCAGCCAGATATCCCTGCCTGGGCTCCCTACGGCTCTGCCTCCCCTCCTTAACCAACTGTCCTGAAGACATAACTGGGCGAGTTAAGTGGGGTGTGCCACCTCCCAATGGGCCTAGTGCAACAACTCATATGGCAGTATGAGATTCAGGAAACAGACTGATGAAATTAGAGCCTGGTGTTAGTAATGTTTTGTAAGAAAAATCTTAAACTCTGTAAACTATAAATCGAACAGAATCTTACCTAATTAATAATCATCAACCCTCGTATCTTTCTCTAAAGACTGGAAACACTTTTCTTTTTCTTTTTTTTTTTTTGAGGCAGAGTCTCACTTTGTCACCCTGGGTAGGGTGCCGTGGAGTCACAGCTCACGCAACCTCAAACTCTTGGGCTTAAGCAAGTCTCTTGCCTCAGCCTCCCAAGTAGCTGGGACTACAGGTGCCTGCCACAACACCCTATTTTGTTGTTGTTGTTGTTGTTGTTGATGATGCAGTTGTTTAGCTGGTCTGGCCGGATTCGAACCTGCCACCCTCGGTATATGTGGCTGACACCGTAACCACTGTGCTACAGGCGCTGAGCCAAGACTGGAAACACTTTTCAAACTTTACCTTAGGTAATTTTTATGACATTCTACCAGTCTGAATCACATTTCTTCTTAGCATGTGAAGGCCAAAGCTAAAAAACAGAAAAACCATCCACTCAATGTCACAAAGTAAATATGTAATAGAGAAAGAAGTAAAACCAAACCCATCCTAAAAAAAATAAGGTTCCTGGATATACTAGTCTGCTTCTGACTTTTAAATACCTACCTAGGAGACTTTTAATATGATCCAGTAGAATTAAAAACTCTATTGAAGAAAATATTCCCCAAATGCAGTTAAGCACCTTAGTGAATTACAAAGATGATTTTTGCTAATTACCCCTCAAAAAACATGTCTTTATCTTCCAGACTTTTACTCTCCAAGGCAAACTATTTATTGGAGTCATAACAACATCCCTGTTCTAATAAAATTTAATTCCTTCTATGCCTGAGGGCTACAAAGGTCCACAGTTTGCTCACAAATCCAGCCCTGGAAGAAGAAAGGCCTAACTTTAAGTTACATGGCCCTGGATCCATGGTGCACCAGAGAACATGGCTACTGTTTGGTTAAAATGTTGCAAACATTGAAGGTATAATAGAAATTATACCTAAGTGGAGAGTATGAATGTTAAAAATACACACACACACACCCCTAAAATTATTATTCCCAAATACATGCAGAAGATTTCTAGTTAAAACTGAAGCCCCGAGCCTCATTATTAACCATGAGCTAATCTAAAGCACCCTGGCTCAGTCCTGTGCACTCCCCTGTGCCAAATGTCAGGCTTCACTCTGCTGCTTCATATATAAAACTCAGGCAACTGCGGTACTGTGCGATATTCCCTTGTGCACCTAAATGATCCCTTGTGACTGTGGCCAGGACTGACGTTTCTTCTCTAGATGTCCTTGGATCACTTTAAGTGATAATCAGTAATAATCAGTTTCCCAACTTTGCTTTTATTTCACCAGGTAAATAAAATTGGCATATATAGAGTTGCCTCCTATGACACTGAATGAATTTTTCAGGCTGCTTCAGCAAAAACAAAATCCTAATTTGTCACACAATTCCATAAAACAAGACGGATGCATTTAAGTTTCAACATTCTTCTTTCTGTAGATTTTCCTTTCTCTCCTCCATTTTAATAGAAAAAGGTATATTTTTATTTACCTTTGCACATAAGGAGAACTCAAACAACAACACAAAGAACCTTTTATAAGAACGAGTCCTTAAAAATGGCCTAAAATAATTTGGTAGGCCACAACTTACTAGGATTGCGGAATATCAGTTGTTCTATCTTCCAGAATCAAGGTTCTTCAAATCTTTATTAGATGGTCCAGTATCATTCAACAACCTCACCACATCCTGTGCTCCCTCCACAAATGTGAACAAATTATGAACTTTGCCTTTTGTGGTTAATGTCTACATCCTCCGTTAAAACGTAAGCTCCATGTGGACAAGGTCTCTAAGTACCTGTTATTTTCATTGCAGCACCTGACACAGTGTCTTGGTAGGAAATCACTGAATACTGAGAGCAAACAAATCTGTGAGTGAAGAAAGAGTGTTAAATCTGAGGGTCTGACATGCAAGGACAAAATAAGTTTTTTTGATTCCCCGAGATTTATTCTTGGGATATCATGGCCGATTAATTATCAAACTGCAAAAATGGCATTGTGGCAACAATCCACGAGTTAATTATTCTTGAGATAAGTTCCGCATTCATAAAGCTAATTCTTCTGGTATCATCTTCCCCCCGTTTTACACCTTATGGCGTCTGTGGCTATTTGTTTAATTTAACCCTTGCAAATGAAAACATCGACGCGTGTGTTGGGATAAGCAGAAGAGACAAGCCAGTGCAGTTATTCCTAAACTCCACCACTAGAAATAACAATATTTCATTTCCAAAGTCACAGAAATATAAACCAGAAAACGCTACGGAACAGTGTCAGAAACCTCCACAGCAAGCCACCGTGTTTTTTTGAGATTGCTCTCTAACCACGGATAAAAACTCTTGGAAGTGGAAGCGTAAATATTATCATTTGATAGTACTTGGACCCAGCAGTGCAAATACAGTTGCATTGTGTTACACTCTGGGAGCTCCGGCCAGCGCCACCCAACGCCGGCTGGGTTGCTATGGAGGAACCAACGTGTTTAGCGCAGGAGCTGCCAGGAGGCAGCGCTGCTGGGAGGACGCTGCCCACCCCTTACTCGTTCTTAGACACACGGACTGTTGGGGGAAAAGGATGGCTTCCAGATGTTTCTGTTTCTGCAATCCTGGGAAGGAAGGACTCCAAATAGGCGATGAGAAACGCCAACTCCCAAGTATCAGTTTGCTGTTAGGACTCCCATCGACATTTTTGTAAAAGGAATGCGGGTGGGGGTGGGGTAAAAACCTAATGGGCCACCTGCAGTCCGGGACCCGGCAGCAGGACAAACCACCCGGGGGCATCCCCCGTGGACCCCTAGGCCTGCTGCCACGCGCGCTCCCTCGCGCTCCAGAGCCAGCTCTCCGCCCCAGCGCGGCCTGGCTGAGAAAGGTGCGCGGAGTCGACCCGCGTGCCTGCGCCCCCGGGGTGCGCAGCGGCCTCCAGGGCCCCCAGGGCGGCGGCGGGGCGAGCGGTCCCGGCGGGCTGAGCAGCTGCTGTCCGCTGCGGAGCCGCCGGAGCCCTCGAACGCTGCCCGCCGGCCCCTTCTCCGCCCGCCCCCGCCGCGGCGCTCACCTTGCCGGGGAAAGGCCCGGGGAGCAGCAGCTTCAGCGCCTGCCTCTTCAGCTCCACCAGGCGGGCGTTGCAGTTCTCGCACCAGACGCCACGGTCCGAGCCGGGGGAGGAGCCGCCGCCGCTGCCCGAGCCCGGGGAGCCCGTGCCGAAGCCCGGAGACCCGCCCAGAGAGCCCGGCGAGCTGGTGCCGATGCCCGGAGAGGCGGGGCCCGGGGAGCCCGTGAAGGAGCTCGGGGACGAGGTGCCCGAGCCGGGGGACGGGGTCCCCGACGAGCCGAGAGCCGAGCCCGCGCCCTCGGGGGTGGGCCGGCTCCCGGCGCGCGACTCCTCGTAGGCTTTTCTGTACCAGCTCTCGGGAGAGAAGGGCGCCGCCGGCTTGGTGGGCGAGCAGACTTCATTCACCTGCGGGAGGACACGAGGAGACACGCCGGGGTCAGGGGCCGCAGGGCGGCCGGCTGGACGCCTCGGAACTGGGCTGGGATGTGGGCACCCAGCCGCCCGCCAGGGAATCCACGCGCCCCCAAGGGTCCGGCCGAACGCCCACGGGCACCTACTCGGGACCGCTCCAACCCCTGCGGCCAAATCGCTCTCCATCTGTCTCGTTAATTGTCCTTAGTGAGTCCCCACCTCCCGGGTGACCTCTGGTTCGGGTCAGGAGGAAAAGGGCTCGCTGAGCGCGGTTTTCAACGGGTTCTGAACGGGGGGACCACAGATCCAGCGCCCCGCGCTTTAAACCCAGCACCCACCCCACCAAGAGCCCAGGTACAGATCCTGGAAGACACTATGCAGGGAGATAAGTCATTTCTGGATTTTTATTCATTGGAGGTACAATCCTCCGGCTCCTGCAGGTAAATGAAAGGCTCTCCCGACTCCAGGGCCAACGATCTGAGAAATGGCAGAGCCTTCATTCATGGTAAACCCTCCCCCTTTAGCTTAACTCTGCCTGGAAGTGCAGGAATGCTGCAAAAGTTGCGGTGCAGAGTAAGGCAGGAACGAGAAGAGACAAAATTCCGAGAGCGAGACGAGCGTGCGGGAGTCCCCGCGGCAGACCCGCCTCCGCGCACGCACAGCCCCGCCGGCCGGCGGAGGCTCCAACGCAGCAGCCGGAGGAGGCCGGGGCCGCGCGCTGGCGGCTGGCTCGGCGGGGCTGCACGTTCCCGGGAAAGGGAGCTCCCGGCTGGGGACTGTCTGGTAACGCGTCTCCGCCTTGTGCCCGTCACAACTTACCCCATATTTCTTGCCCCTGGTGGAGACCGCAAGCCTCTCTTTATTCCCAGCTACCGAATTCATGGTGGCTTTTCCAGAGGAGAGTATCTAAATGTTCCCCCAACGCTCCATCCAAGAGGTCTTGCAACAGAGAAGCGTCCCCCAGCTGTAGGGGGCTGTCTCTTGGCCCTGGAGTCAGGGTTTCTTAGAGGAAGGGCGGGGAGGGAGATAAAAGCAAATGGACCCCAGAAGTAAAACACCAATTGCAGAAAGGGTTGGGGTAGCTGGTTTATTCTTCTTTCCAAATAATGCTTTTCCTCGTCGTCTTCTGCCTCTCCGAGTCACACGTTCTCCTTTCACGGTCGCATCCAGATTACTGGCATTTTCCTCGGCCAAGGGAGTCCGTTCCTCTCCACGAGGGACGAGGAATACAATCAGCCCGGCGGCTGCAGGGAAGGTGGGCGAGCCCTCGCCGAGCCGAGCCAGCTGCGGGAACTTGTCTCCTTCACCGAGCTTGGTAACTGAGTTCAAAGAAATTCTCCCAAAATATAAAGATCCAGACTCGGGGAGGAGCCTCCGCGTGTCGACGAGCCAATATCCGCCGGCCCGTTTCGCCTGACAGTTGCGCGAGAGCAGCTAGAGGGGCGGCTCTGCGCGGCCCGGCAGCCGCCAGCGGTCAGCGAGCGCGTGTGCGCCCGGGCGCAGCGCGGAGCCTGCAGAGCCGCGGCCCCGCCGCCCCGGAGCCCGCCGCCTGGCTGCCGCCGCCGCGCCGCCCGGGATCCATCTTAGGTTGCGGCGCTCTCCTGACTGACAGTGCGCGGCCCAGGGCCGGGGCGCGGGGGGTGTGGCCGGGGGGTCGTAAATCTCGCTCCTTGCGGGGAAGTTACTGGCGAGGGGCTGGTGTCCGGGGCTCTAATGACACACCGCCGCTCCCGGGCTGCAGCGAGCGAGCGAGGCTGGACGGAAATGCTGCGCCCGCGCCTCCCCCGCCCCCAAGTTCTTTCTCTTCCTGGCAAGGCTCGCAGGTCTGCCTTTGAAACGCCGTGTAAAAGGGATTGAGTCACAAACAAGTCCACAAACATGCCAGGTCCTCCCCCCGCCCTTTGTTCTTCGAGACCTGCCCTGCAAACCTTTTCTGGAATTGCCCTACCAAGCTAGCGCCGGCCGGGGGGCCGCTTTCCCCGACCACAGCTGGAGGACTGGGGACCCGCGCCCGCCTTCCCGATCCCCCATCTGTGATGTGCTGCGCCGCCGGGACAGGGATAGGTGAGCCCGGGGACTCAGCTGGCCACTGCACGGACAGGGAAACTGAGGGAGTCTCTGCGCTGCACACGCGCAGCGCGGACAGCGGGGGCCTGGCGAGGGGGTGTGGCGCGAGCTGGCCTTGGCCTCTCCTCTCGGGCAGTCGGTCCCCCGGCCCCCCTCCGCTCTCTTCCTCCCACGCGGGGGCCCCATTGCACCTGGTCATCCCTCCCCGTGCTGTCCCCCACCCACAAGCCCCCAGCGCTGCGCCCGGGAGCGCAGGACGCCGGCATGTGCCCGGCTCCACACGTGGCTGCTCCGGGTGTCATTTTTCATTTCCCGGGAGGACATTTCTTCTGGTGAGCCGGCAGGTCTGTTTTGTTGTGACCTTTAATTAACACCCCGCTAGACGCAGCTCGAGAGCCCGGCTCGGCGCGGGGTCACGTGGGGTGTAATGGCATCTCCGCGCCCGCGGGGGGACCCGGCCTGGGGTGGCGCGGGCGCGAAGGGCGTGCAGGGTCTTCCGGTCGCCGGCGTGCCTCTAAAATACGAACGCGGCAGGAGCGGCAAGAGGACGATTTGTGCGCTGGGACCCGGAGTGACGCCCCCCCGCTGCCTTCCTCGGGGGAAGATTCCTGGTGTGCCTCCCCGCGATGCCCCCACCCCGCTGCGCTGGCGTGGGAATATTTCACAGACGCCAAAGCGAGGTTAAAAGGTCAAAATGAAGATGTAGAGAACAGTGTGGAAGTTTCCTTTATGTGCCTACTTCCAATTTAAAAAACGACCCCATCAATGGAGGACATCGGGGCGGCGCGTCCGCCTGCAGCCCCGGTCCGCCCCGCGTTAGTGTTCCGCGTAGGTGCTGCGGAGAATAACACTTAGCTACGAGCCGCTTCTCAGCCAAAAAGCGGCTTGTGGCCAGTGAAACGGGCGAACTGGTGAAGCCGCGGGTGGGGAACGCGGGGTGTCTGGGGGACGGGCCTGGGAGCTTCGCGATCACCTTTTAGGGACCGGGGAGCCCGGAGCCGGCCTCATTTGCCTCCCGGAGTAGCCCGAGGCGCCGGAGCGTTTGGTGGACTCAGGGCGCCCTCTGTTGGTCAAAGCTTATAACCGGAGGCTTCTCAGGAGTTTGAAGGCTTTTAAAAATTGATGTAAAAACTACATATAGTGAAATGCACAAATTTTAAGTCTACAGGTCTGTGAATTTTGATAGATGTATACTCCTGGTAAGCTACCATCTCAATAAAGATATAAATTCGTCTCCAGAAAGTTATCTCCTGCCTTTTCCCAGGCAATCTCTACCCCTATCAGATTCTATCAGAATCTCTACTATTCTGATGTAGACGCTATAGATTAGTTTTCACTGAAGTTGGGTTTTTTAATTCACAGAATCCATACCATATACTCCTCTGTATTCGACTATTTTTATTTACGTGTGTTTTCGAGTTTCATTTTGTTGCGTTCATGGTTCTGTTTTCTATGTACTCTAGGGAGATTTGGGGAGTTTTGTTATGGTGGTGGTGGTGATTTGATTAGTTGGGATTTTATAGAAACAGAGTCTTCCTCTGTTGCTCGGGATGTAGTGCAGTGGCATAATCTTAGCTCCCTGCAACCTCAAACTCCTCAGCTCAAGTGATCCTCCTGCCTCAGCCTCTTGTGGAGCTGGGAGTACAGGTGTACTCTTATTTTAATGTGCCTCTTTAACATATTGTGGGCTACTTGAGAGTAACATTATGCCACTTAGCCTAAAATAAAAACTTGCAACTTTTCCATTTCCCTCCCTCCTTTGTGCTACTATTTTGATATATATGTCTACATATATGGTAAGACCCATAATAACGTACGGTCTTATCAATTTTACCTTAAACAATCTGTCATCTTTCAGTGAAACTAGAAAAAAAAATTAAGTTTATCCAGTTTTACCATTTCTGGGACCCTTCATTTTTTTCTATAGAGCTGAGTTTCCAACTTGGTCATTTCCTCTAGCATATCTTATGGTGAGAGTTTCCTGGCAACAAAATTTAACAATTTTAATACAGTGTTTTCCCTTCTTAAAATATTATCCATATATCCATTTATCTGTCTCTTTTCCTTTAAATTCTTGAACATAGGAGCTTTAAAGCTCTTGTCTGAATTTCAAACTCTTACTCACTTCATACTTTCTATTAACTGATTTTTCTCCTGAGTCTGAAAATCACATTTTCCTATTTTTTTCATATACACCAAATTTTAATTGTGTGCTGAATATTATACATTCTACATGGCAGAAACTCCGGATTCTGTTTCTTCTTGAAGAGTATTGATTGTTCTAGCAGGCAGTAAGTTACTAGCAGATCACCTTGAACTTGGGGAGGCTTGAATTTATGCTTTGTTAGACTGGATCTATTTCATTGTTTTCCCTAAGATCTAAGACAAAACCCATAGTCCTGGGATTTGTTCTTTATTCCTAAAGTGTGGTCCTTCTGGGATTTCAATGGAAAGCCCAACAGGTTTGCTGAGCACCTTAAACTTGGGTCTCAAACTCCAAGCTTTGCTTCCTGCAGTTGGCAGCACTGAAATCTCTGTTCAATTCCTTCACCTAGGTGATACTTTCTCTGGATTTCTTGGAGCTCTTTTGTATCTTCAGAGTTCAAATATATCAGCCAAAGAACTGAAAGAGATGTAATGTGGATTTCAGGGATGCCTCACTCCAGCTCTCTCCTTTCCAGAATTTTCCTCCTCCCTTTCCAACTACTGTGACAGCCCTGAACCCCACCATGTAATGCCCCAAACCAATAAGACTGGCCTTCTCCTTCCATTCTGGCCACTATGCTCAGCAGTCAGGTAAAAGTCCATTTTTCCAGGGATTGAATCCTTGAATCCTGTGCACTCTGCCTGCTTTGGGCCATTCTCCCATAGCCTTAAGTAGGTTTATTGTGGTTCTTGTCCAGTTTATAAGAGTTTTCTTTGGGAAACTACATGTTGTATAGAAGGTACTCCTAATTCTAGTTTTGTTTTATTTCATTTTATTTTACTGTATTTTTTGAAACAGAATCTCACTCTGCGCCCTAAGTAGAGTGCAGTGGTGTCATAGCTCACAGCAACCTCAAACTCTTGGGCTCAAGTGAGAGCCTCTTGCCTCAGCCTCCCCCTGAATAGCTGGGACTACAAGCACCTGCCACAATGCCAAGCTAGTTTTTCTATTTTTAGTAGAGAAGGGGGTCTTCCTCTTGCTCAGGCTGATCCTAAACTCCTGAGCTCAAGTAGTCTGCCTCCCTCAGCCTCCCAGAGTGCTAGGATTACAGGCGTGAGCTGCTGTGCTGGCCTTAATTCTAGTTTTAATCGTGACTTTTTCAAATCTACCTTGAGCTTTTAGAATTTCTGTAGTTTCAGAGATTTTTTGGGTTGGCATCCTACACTGGTTATCTATAACTTTTACTTTCTGTTATCCTAGAGAATTAGTGATGTAACTGAAACTATAACTGATAGATAGGTAGGTAGATGATACAGATTATAAATATACCCCAGGTGCCAAAAAGTGTATACATTTTAAGAGATCTTGTTGGAAGTACAATTGATCATTTCTAAAAAGCGTACGAGTACCAGGTAAAATGGATGTGTGTAGCATGTCTGGGTACATTTGACCAGTTCAGTTCAACTTCAAAAGGTCATAACATCGATAACATCGTTTAACATGTGTGTGTTTTTTGTGTGTGTGCTCTGTACAAATGTATTTCTCACTTATTCACATTCAAGGATTTAGCAGTATTACTTCAAGATTTAGGTAAGAAAAAACACTTTTTAAGAATGAAAAAATAAGAAAAAAGTATTTTAATAAAAAATTAAAAGAATGAACATGGCTCTCACCTGTAATCCCAGCATTTTGAGAGGCTAAGATGGGTCCCAGGAGTCAAGACTCTGTCTCTACAAAGAATTTTTTTTAATTAAGAAAAATTAGCTGGGCGTTATGGTGTGTGCTTGGACTCCCAGCTACTCAGGAAGCTGAAGTTGGGGATCACTTGAACCCAGGAGTTGAATGTTATAATGAGTCAGCCTGGGTGACTGAGCAGAGCAAATCCAATCTAAGAAACAAAGAGAGAAGAGAAGGGGAGGAGAAGGGACTGGAGGGGACAGGAGGGGAGGGAAGAGAAAAGGCTGGGTGGGCACAGTGGTTCACACCTATAATCCCAGGACTCTGGGAGGCTGAGGCAGGTGGATTGCTTGAGCTCAGGAGTTTGATCCAGCCTGAGCAAGAGCTAGACCCTGTCTCTGCTAAAATACAAAACCTAGCCAGGTGTTGTGGTGGGCACCTGCAGCCCCAGCTACTTGGGAGGCTGAGGCAGGAGGCTTGCTTGGCCGAAGAGCCTGAGATTGCTGTGAGCTATGATAATGCCACTGCACTCTAGCCCAGGGCAATGGAGTGAAATTCTGTCAAGAAAGAAGGAAAGGAAAAGGGAAAGAAAAAAAGCTTATATATTGGCTTCAAAAAACCCGGAGCTACAAGAACAATCCAAGATGGCAGCCAAGTAACAGCCTCCCTGCAACAGGGCACGGTGAGTCTGGGGAAATAAGACTCCAGGCATCTCTGTCAGATGGGATCTGCCTATAATCATCCCTTTGAGGATACAGGGAGTCAACAAGGGACTTCTGGACCCCAAGAGGAGGACAAAAACAGTGGAAAACTGGCAAGTGGTTGCATGTGTTCGATCAACCTAATCCCACCAGCAGCCTTAAGTACAAGCAGCAGTGAGACTGCAAACCGGAAAGACCTAACCTGTGAACTCTTTCCATGTTTTTGGACTTGGCACTCAGTTGAACTGCCTTGGGGAGAGCTTGAGCAGAAGTGCAGAGAACTTTGGGCATTGTCTAGGGCCCCAGACTGACCCGCTGAGCCTGACAGAGCTAACAGTGTTTGGCTGTGGGCCACAGGGAGCCACCGTGAGAGAACTGCCCCGGCAAGCTCCACCCTCAGGGCTGCAGACGAAAGATGGGGCCGGAGCTAGTAACCTAGTGACTGAGCTGCTTTACAGCCTTAAACCTCAGGGGCAGAGTGAGACTGGCTTTGGCACACCGGAGCCTCAGGCTGTTGCCCTGGGTAGAGTGCTGTGACGTCACAACTCATAGCAACCTCAAACTCCTGGGCTTGGCACTGCCTGGACCTCCATAAGAGCTGTGCCGCAACCCCCAACCCACGCCCTGCACCCGCAGGGCCTCCGCATGCCCTGACCAAGAACTGGGGGAACCGTGCAACCCTGTGTCCTCCCTCCTGTACCCTCCCTCCCTCCACACCGGCCCACTCATCTGGCCAGGGGCTCTGGTAGCCGCGTGCCCTCCGGAGCCCTCCCTGCCTCTGCGCAGAGCCCTTCTCCTGGCCAGAGACTGCTGGAGCCTTGGGCTGTCTTGTGCCAAAGTCACTGGGCACCAGGCACTCCCAGAACCGTGCACACCACCTCCCACCCTGTTGCTGGATCTGGGTGTGTCACACTCCGGAGCTGCTTTCACAACCAGAACTCCCTGGCTGGGGCAGCCCCAGAGGAACCACACAGGGTCACTCCCTACAAAGATCCAACAACAACAGAGTGATCCCGCTGGGGTCTAATCTTGGAGAGACACCTCCCCAACTCTGAGGACGGCCAGAAGCAACGGTGAAAAACAATCATGAGGTGAAATCAACAGAAAAACTCTGGCAATATGAATAATCAGAGTAGATCAACTCCCCCAAGAATCAATGGGGCAGACACAGCACAAGATCCCATGCACAAACAAATAGCTGAAATGTCAGAAATCGAATTCAGAATCTGGATAGCAAATAAGATCAAATTAGAATTCAAAGCAGTAATCCAAAAGATATCTCAAGAATTCAATGAATTCAAAGACCAAATGCCAAAGATTTTGACACATTGAGATGAGAAGTTGCAGCCCTCAAAGATCTGAGAAACACAGTAGAATCCCTCAGTAACAGAATGGAGCAAGCAGAAGAAAGGATTTCTGACATTGAAGACAAAGCTTTTGAACGCTCCCAAACTCTCAAAGAGGAAGAGAATTGGAGGGCAAAAACAGATCACTCTCTCAGAGAGCTCTGGGACAATTTGAAGAAAATCAATATTCATCTTACAGGGATCCCTGAAAGCAATGAAGTGGCTTCACAAGGCACAGAGTCTCTTCTCCATGAGATTATGAAGGAGAACTTTCCAGACATGCCAAGAGATTCTGAAATTCAGATAGCAGACAGTTTCAGAATTCCAGCACAACTCAACCCAAATAAGACATCCCCCAAACACATCATAATCAATTTCACTCAAGTTAATATGAAGGAGAAAATTCTGAAAGCTGCCATTCTGAAAGAACACCATCACCTACAAGGGCAAAAATATCAGAATAACTGCAGATCTCTCTGCTGAAATCTTTCAAGCTAGAAGAGGATGGTCATCGACTTTTAATCTCCTAAAACAAAATAACTTTCAACCCAGGATCCTGTATCCAGGTAAACTGAGCTTCATTTATGATGGAGAAATTAAATACTTCAACAACATTCACATGTTGAAGAAATCTGCCACAACTAAACCAGCTCTCCAGGATATTCTCAGATCTATCCTCCATAAAGACCAGTGTAATCCTCCACCACAAAAGTAAACCCACCCAAAAAAATTTTTTGATCAAATTTCAACTTCCACAGTCGCAAAAGGATTAAAAATGTCCAACGGACTCTGGAAAGGCTTATCAATATTCTCAATTAATGTGAATTAATTGAGAGGCATGCGTTGGCTGACTGGATACAAAAACTCAAGCCAGATATCTGCTGCATACAAGAATCGCATCTTACATTAAAAGACAAATATAGACTCAAGGTGAAGGGATGGTCATCTATGCTCCAGGCAAATGGAAAGCAGAAAAAAGCAGGCATTGCAATCCTATTCGCGGGTGCAATAGGCCTTAAACCAACCGAAATAAGGAAGGATAAGGATGGACACTTCATATTTGTTAAAGGTAATACCCAATATGATGAGATTTCAATTATTAATATTTATGCACCCAACTAGAATGCACCTCAATTTATAAGAGAAACTCTAACAGACATGAACAACTTGATTTCCTCCAGTTCCATAATAGTTGGAGATTTTAACACCCCTTTAGCAGTGCTGGATAGATCCTCCAAAAAGAAGCTAAGCAAAGAAATTTTAGATATAAACTTAACCATTCAACATCTGGACTTAACAGACATCTACAGAACATTTCATCCCAACAAAACTGAATACACATTCTTCTCATCAGCCCACAGAACATACTCCAAAATCGACCACATCCTAGGCCACAAATCTAACCTCAGCAAGTTTTAAAAAATATAGAAATTATTCCTTGTATCTTCTCAGACCATCATGGAATAAAAGTTGAACTCAATAACCTGCATACCCATACAAAAACATGGAAGCTGAACAACCTTATGCTGAAGGATTGAACAGCTATTTTATCAAAGTAGCCATACGCATGGCTAGTAAACTCATGAAACAATGTTCCACATCATTGGTCAGCAGGGAACGGAAAATTAAAATCACACTGGTTTACCACTTCATACCCACTTGAACAACTATAATCAAAAAGACAATATCAACATCACTGAGGATGTAGAGAAATGAGAACCCTCATACATTGCTGGTGGGAATGTAAAATGGTGCAGCCATTTTTAGAAAACAGTTCAGCAGTTCTCAAAAAGTTAAATATAAAATCACTGTGCCATCAACTCCATGACTAAGTATCTACCCAAGAGAAATAAAAATATATGTTCACACAAAGACTTGGACCCAAAAGTCCATAGTACCAAACTAAATGTTCCTAGGTTGGAAACAAACTAAATGTTCCTCAGCTGGTGAATGGACAAACAAAATGTGGTGGTTTCCACTCAAGGGAATAAATTATTTGGCAATAAGATGGAATGAAGTATTAATACTACAACACAGGTGAGCCTCAAAAGTGTCAGAGTACGTGAAAGAAACCAGACGTAAGAGAGCACATGTTGTGTGATTTTGTTCCAAGGAAATGTTCAGAAAAGCCAAATCCACACAGACAGAAAGTAACTTAGTGGCTGTCTGGGACTGGAGGTGGGATCATTATCAGGCTGATGGAAAAGCCCTGAAGCTGATTGATGGTGATGGCTGCCTACTAAGGAAATTTACAAAAAAAAAATTGAATGGTGCACTGGAGTAAGGTGTATTTTATCTTAAGTAAAATATAGCAATAAAGCTGGTTTGTTTTTTGAGACAGAGTCTCACTTTGTCACCATTTGTAGAGTGCTGTGGCATCATAGCTCACAGCAACCTCAAACTCGTGGGCTCAAGCAATCCTCTTGCCTCAGCCTTCTGAATTTTTAGAGATGGGCGTCTAGCTTTAGCTCAAGCTGGTATCAAACTCCTAAGCTCAAGCAGTCCACTTCCTCGGCCTACTAAAGCTGTTTTTTAAGATGGGAGAGGCAAAATAGAAAGTGGGAGCGAGGGGTGAGTTGTAGACCCAGCAGCAGTCAGCTGGGCCTGGAGACCGCAGAGAGGGGAGGGGGGACTAGAACAGGCAGGGATGATCTTCAGCTATGTGAGCTGGCTGAACGAGATGGAAATAGCATTTCCTCCAAGAAAAATGGGAGGATGATGATGTGTTTGATTTAGAAAAGATATAGCCACAATAATCTGATGGTCTTTTTTGCTCTGAAGCAAAAGTCCCAGAGAGAATCAACCAGTGTGCCCGTTTCAGGAACCCCAGCATGTCCTGCTGGGATCCTGTAGGGTCTGTCTTCTCCTGAAGCAGAGCATCTTGGGAATGTGAACCCTGACACTGGGAAGGGCATGAAAAGACACTGGCTGATGGCTGCTAGGAATAGAAGAGCCATTTTCAACAAAGAAAAAGCTGAGAACATGTTCTTAATAAACAAACAAACAAAAAAAAGTTGTGACATTGGGATGTCTGTAAGGAACTGCTGGAACAAGGCCGGTATGGCTAGGAGAGGGGCGGGCTGGCTCCAGCTTAGTCATGTGAGCCTGAGCAGGTGCAGGGCTGACCCGGGAGCAGCTGTGACAGTGAGCCCGGGCATGATGGGAGAGAGGTGCACACAGCTCAAAGAAGTGCTTCAGAGGCCATGGAGAAGATTCGGGAACCACCAAGGTCCTGTTCAGGGAAGAGGGGGGTTTGCAGGGTGTGTGGGAGTCCAGGAGTTCCTGCAGTGAGGGCTTACAGTCAGGACCTATTTTCCTAAGCTGCTTGCTTCCTGAGGCCAGGCACCCCCCTCATGAGAAGCCTCTTGTACTCCTCTGAATTACCATAGCCTCTACCCTTGCCTCAGCAGACACACCCTTAGTCACCTCCCCCTTCATCTCACCAGCTGTGCCAAACCTTCTGTCACTCCAAGAAGTCAGCCTCCCAGTTCTAAACCTGCACTAGAAAATCAATAGTTCTGACTTCTGGTCCCGCCGCCCAGAGCCGGTGTGGCTGTGAGGGGCCGCGTCTGGCCGCCGCCGCCCGTGCCGGGCATGGTGTTGGGCGCCGAGCCCGCCTCATCTGTCTGCGGGTACCCCGGGTAAAGGCATGCTAACGCTGGCAAGCAAACTGAAGCACGATGATGGTCTCAGAGGGTCCCGGACATCAGCCACAGCATCGGATTCCACTCGGAGGGTTTCTGTGAGAGACAAGTTGCTTGTTAAAGAGGTTGCAGAACTTGAAGCTAATTTACCTTGTACATGTAAAGTGCTTTTTCCTGATCCAAACAAGCTTCATTGCTTTCAACTAACTGTAACCCCAGATGAGGGTTACTACCAGGGTGGAAAGTTTCAGTTTGAAACTGAAGTCCCTGATGAGTACAACATGGTGCCTCCCAAGGTGAAATGCTTGACCAGGATCTGGCACCCCAACATCACAGAGACAGGTGAAATTTGCCTAAGTTTACTGAGAGAGCACTCGATCCATGGCACTGGCTGGGCTCCCACACAAACACTGAAGGATGTTGTTTGGGGATTAAACTCTTTGTTTACTGATCTTTTGAATTTTGATGACCCACTGAACATTGAGGCTGCAGAGCATCACCTGCGGGACAAGGAGGACTTCGGGAACAAAGTGGACAACTACATCAAGCGCTGCCAGATGATGAAGGGGACGCTGCAGGCCCACGGACTGGACGCAGCTTGTCTCCAACGTGAAGCAGCAAGAGGTGGCCCCTTCGCTCCCATCCTCACGCTCCCTCAGCCCCTCTGGATTGTCCCAGCCCTGTGACCATGTTGTCCGAAGGAGATCATCTCATGACTGCCCATTGTAGATGGAGAGTTCAAAGTAAACACAGCAAGAACACGTGTCTGGGCTTCTCAAGAGTTGTCTGCTTACCTTAACATGTTTACTTTTTTGAAATTGTACTGTATAGGTTGGTGAAATTCTTGAAAGTTGTAATGAACTCAAAATTGAGGCTAGAGCTTGCTTACCCTTTCCCCAAACAAAATTGGTTTCCTGCACTAGTGACGCTAAGGATATGTTCAGTGTAACTTGCAGATTGGCAATAAGAAACCCGCTATAAACTGTGATTGGATGCAAATTCTCTTAGCTTCTTCCACGAAAGTTGGCCCTGCCTAGGTGTCGTGAAGCTTTCCAGAATGCATAGAGTCATCCACTGTAGATCTCTTAATGAAATGCATATTTTATTTAATGTAAGTATATTTTGGAACATATTTGTAATTTGTACAATTCAATGCTTTAATTATGTTTTCTATTCTCATTTAGTTTGTATTTTCATTGTATAGAGCAGACAGAAAGATGTTGGGTCAATCAACTATTGAAGAGAAATACAAAGAAAATATGAAACACACACACACACACACAAAAAAGAAAATCAATAGTTCTGAGCTACTCACATTGGGCTCATTCAGCTCATGAGTTGGAAATGTAGTGTGTCTGGCTGGCTAGCTGGCTGGCTGGCTGGCTGGTTGGCTGGATGGATGAATGGCTGGCTGGATGGAAGGAAGATATGGCCTTGGTGAAAAAAAGAAATGGATTAGATAACGGGACAATAGATGTTTCTGGGTAGGAATCAGTGACTGCTCACATTGTTTCTAACAAAAAAGACAGGCCGGAAATGGTGCCTCATGCCTATTATCCTAGCACTTTGGGAGGCTGAGGCAGGAGGATCCCCTGAGCTCAGGAGTTCAAGACAAAAAGACTTGGAGATCAAGCTGTGATCCCTCTTGTTACTTCTCTAATATTAAAAAGAAATCACAAGATTTAAATGTACAGCCTCATTTAAAAGCAACCGCATAGATAAGTGTCAGGGAATTCAGGAATTATGGTTTCTACAGCAACATTCACATGACCACCCAACAACTATGAAATAAAGGAAATTAAGCATTTATATTGTCCTTGACATTCAGCCATATGCTAAGCAGTCACTTTCTTGGTTCCTAATTCCTCAGAGACACCTGTGAGGGAGGCAGCCTTCTCACTCCCAGGTTAAGGATGAGGACACCAAGTCCCCTCTGCCCAAAGAGCCCCCCGCCGTGTGACTAGCCAGCTAGTGTGACTCTCCACATAATCACAGGCTACAGGTGGAAATGGCCCTCGCAGGGTCGCACACGGCACGAAGACCCATCACCATTAAAGGCCTACGGTTCTGCTAGTGAGTTCTTTTCAAACCCTTGCCAATAAAGACTGAGTCACGGGCGACTAAGGAAGCAATAATAAAACCAATGTTCAGAGTGAGCAAGAACAGGTGAAAAGGGGACGAGAAGAAATACCCTGTGGCCTTGGTCCAGCTGTGCCCTCATCTGGCCAACTCCCTGCCTGCACAGAACTGTGAGCAGACACTGAGGGAAAGAAGCGGGGGAAACCCACCACTGGTCCAAAAGAACGAGGGGCAGTACATCGCCAGCTCCCGCAGAAAAGAGGCTGGCCCTCAAATACCAGATGACCTTCCAATAGTTTCCCTTATTTGACAGATGAAAAGAGCCCACCCAAAGTGAGAAAGATTTATTTTGACAAAGTTTTTACTGTCGAGAAACAGCAAAGCTCAGCTCTCCAATGCATACAGGTGCATGGATTGAAACCACAACCAAAGCCTCCAGGCCACAAACGGTGACCTGTGGCCCCCAGTCCCCAGGCATGGAGGCCTGAGGCCAGGGGTGGCTGTGGCCTGATCTCTCATGTTAACCAATGATCTTCAAGGAAGAGCAAAGAGCCACACAGGAAATGCAGAGGCAAGCTAAACTGAGAGGTGTTGCCAATACTCCCGCAGAAAGTAAAGCAGGTGTGAAAATGACGGGGCTCAAACACACCGACAAGCAAAAGCACAAAGGCGAGCCAGATACATCAAACTTCCCGCGGCTTCTAAACCTCAGATTTGGTGTGGTGCACATTTATTTAGGAAGCAGTTGTCTCTAAAGACAAGCAAAAGATAATAGGTTCAGAATTAATATAAGCTTTTGCTACATAAAGACAGGCCTGCTTCCTACAGGAAGCTTTTTCCAGTCAGTCCCGTTATCTATGACAATCTCCACAATCCTCTGGGACTGCGGTCTTATCCCCCCAGCATCCCTAATTACCAGCAATGTCCTTGTGCCTGTGCTGTGCGTGGATGTTTTCATGCCTTCTCTTTTCTCTATGAAAATTGGTGATTCCCTGTGTTTGTTCTTTTTGTGTTGCCATACAAGCAATTCCTGAGACTGGGTAATTTATAAAGAAAGGGGGTTTATTTGGCTCACAGTTCTGCAGGCTGTACAAGAAGCATGGGGCCAGCGTCTGCTTCTGGGGAGAGCTTCGGGGGACTTCCAATCAAAGCGATGAAGGGGGAGAAGGTGTGTCACAAGGCTAGAGAAGGTACAAGAGAGAGGAGGTGGCAGGCTCTTTTAAACAACCAGCGGCGTGTAAATTAGTAGCAAAAACACACTCGTTACCAGAGAGAAGGCACCAAGCCAATGATTAGGGATCCACCTTCATGACCCAAGCACCTGCCACCCAGATTCCACCTCCAAATTAGGGAATCCAACTTCAACATGATATTTGGGGTGGGGGGGTTTATCCAAACCATATCATTCCTACAGAGTTCCAACCCACTGTAGAACTTAGAAGGGATGGCTTAAAAGTGAAGACTGAAGCAACTGGAATATATATAAAATGTAAAAATAACTGTAGTGAAATCAGACTGTTTTCTGCAAGTGCATTTCTAGGGGTGAAAACAAAGACAGAAGCACAACTAGTTTAGGAGAGGATTAAGAAGGAGTGATGGATTTAAATTGACGTTAAGAAAGTGTAGGCAAGCTTTCAAGGTAAAGATAATTACCGTAGAATCTAGCAGACTGTGAAGTCATCCTCTTTAGTTAGTGGCGGCAAACGCGTCACTGTGGGATTTTAAATGACTCCTGAAAGATTCCCCGCTTACTCAGTTCTCTACCAGCACAGAACATTGAGTAATGAATATTCCTCGGCAGCTGGCTCTTCAGGATAATTTATATTCTCAGAATTAGGATTTCCCCCCTTCTCCTATGTTTAAAATTAATAAAGTTGTTTCCCTTATAATTAGAGGAGCCCCCAAACACAGTGAGGCTAATCAATATGCCCAATATCACAAAAGGCGTTAACATAGCAAGGAAAAGGTTAGGATTCCAGCCTACCAACCACACTTCTCTCTTCTTACCTCTCTCTTTGCTAACAGGGAGGGTGTAGTGTAGTGTCGCAGTTCCAGGATTCCCTGCCCAGAGACTTACTCCGGGCTTGTGTTTCAGAATCCCAAGCATTGTATTCAGGTAATTTTTATGGTTATGTTACTGACAAAGTCACACAAATTTATAAAACCCTTCCCTCAGGCACAGTCAGTCATCTTTCTTGTTCAGGTCATCATCTCTCCTGACACCCAGGAATTTCAGTCATTTTCCACATGCATTTCTGTTGCTTTTCTGAGAATTCTCATTTTCTAAAGTTGAAAGGCCACATCGTCTCTCCCAGCCTGGCTGGTGCAGGGGCTGATGTGCAGCGGGGAGATTACAATGTGGGAACGTGTCACCCCATTGTCTCCTGACCCTCGGAGGCAGGGCGTGAGCAGAAGAGACAACCTAGGAGAAAAAAGGAGATTTCTAACTTCCCCTCCTCTGCTTTCTTCTTCCCCTGAAAGAATTATTATGAGGGTACAATATGGAGGTTACATTGTTCTGTTATTCTGTGTTACTCTGATCCCACCTGGGCTCTGCGTTTCCTCTTGCCCAGGCAGAAAAGAGCCTGGTGAATAAAGAATAAGATGTCCTAGCACTAAGATGTCATTAAAAGGCCTTGTGGGGCTCTGCAGTCACTCCCTCAAGCCCCATTCATAAATCACCTTTGACAAGTGTGCACAAAAGTCCTTTTTGTGTCCTTTACAATTTCTCTATCAAAGAAACACATGTACAGTCATTTAAAAATCAAATAATATCGGGCGGCGCCTGTGGCTCAGTGAGTAGGGCGCCGGCCCCATATACCGAGGGTGGTGGGTTCAAACCCAGCCCCGGCCGAACTGCAACAACAAAAAAATAGCCGGGCGTTGTGGCGGGCGCCTGTAGTCCCAGCTGCTCAGGAGGCTGAGGCAAGAGAATCACATAAGCCCAAGAGCTGGAGGTTGCTGTGAGCCGTGTGACGCCACGGCACTCTACTGAGGGCAGTAAAGTGAGACTCTGTCTCTACAAAAAAAAAAAAAAAAAAATCAAATAATATCAAAAGGCGTATTTTTTTCAAGCCCCTGTCCCAACCATTCCCCGTGCCCCACTGTGCCCCCCTCCTCTGAGGTGACTGTGTTTCTTTTTTTTTTTTTTTTTTGAGAAAGAGCCTCAAGCTGTTACCCTGGGTAGAGTGCAGTGGCGTCACAGCTCACAGCAACCTCCAACTCCTGGGCTTAAGCGATTCTCCTGCCTCCGCCTCCCAAGTAGCTGGGACTGCAAGTGCCCGCCACAACGCCCAACTATTTTTTGGTTGCCGCCATCGTTGTTTGGATTCGAACCCGCCAGCTCAGGTGTATGTGGCTGGCGCCTTAGCCGCTTGAGCCACAGGCGCCGAGCCGGTGACTGTGTTTCTAAAGGTGCTTACCGTGCTGTCTCTTGATCTAAATGTTGGAGACACCAGCTCCTGACTCCACTGTGGCTCAGGCAGATTCAGCTCTTATTCACACCCTCCTGGCTCTCCATCTCTTCCCAGCGATGACGTTAATAAACATAAGACAGGCCTGAGAGTTAAGGACCTTGACTAGGTGCCAAGCACTGCTATCTTCTGCCTTGCTGGTCCCCCTTTCTTCCCTGACACTCCCCACTTCTTCCCTCAGGTACCTCCCTGCTAGGCTCCCTCACAGGGTCCTTCCCTTCTGCCGCCCTCTGAGGGGCAGGGCACCCAGGGCTCCATTCTCAGACCTCTCCCCTTCTCCACCTGCCCTCCCCAGGCCCTGGTGTTCTCACCCCGTCTCATGATGTCATCCGTATGCTGGTGGCTCTGAGGCTCCTGTCTCCAGCCCTGATCCTTCCCCTGACCCCAGACACATTTGTCTGCCTCTCTTCTTCTTCCTCTTTTTTTTTTTTTGTGTGTGAGACAGAATCTTGTTCTGTTGCCCTCAGTAGAGTGCTGTGGCATCTTAGCTCACAGCAGCCTCAGACTCTTGGGCTCAAGGGATCCTTTTGCCTCAGCCTTCTGAGTAGCTGGAACTACCGGAGCCTGCCACAGGCCTGGCTAGTTTTGTTTTTGTTTTGTTTTGCAGTTTTTGGCCAGGGCTGAGTTTGAACCCGCCACCTCCGGTATATGTGGCCAGCGCCCAATCCTTTGAGCCACAGGCACTGCCCTGTTTCATTTCTAAAGACAGGGTCTCGTACTCTTCCTCAGGCTGGTCTCAAACCCCTGAGCTCAAGCGATCTACTGCGTCGGCCTCCCACTCTCTTCTTGACTCAAACATAACTGAGTGTCCCTGAAAGCCACTGCCCTGCGGTCCCCCCAGCCCTGCCAGTGACAGTTCTAGCCTGACGGTTGTGCAGCCCAAAGTTTTGGAGTTAGCCTTGGCTCCCCTTTACTCTCACACCCCATTTGCCAATCCATCAGGAAATCCTGCTGGTTCCACCTGCAAACCATATCCCACATCAGACCATTTCCCAGCACCCCGCTGCTCTGGCCCAGTGGAGACTGTGTGATGTTCCCCCTCTAGCTGGCCTGTCCCCGCCTCAGCAGCCAGCGTGGACTTTCCTGAAACATCCATCAGACCATTCCTTCTCTGCTTAAAATCATAAAATGTCTCCCAGTACCTCTCTGTCTGACTCCATTTGTTTGTTTGGGTGGCCACAACAAAGCTGCACAGATGGGGTGGCTTCATGTGTCTCACATGTCTGGAGGCCGGAGCCCAAGAGCAGCCAAGGTCAGCACCTTCTCGGAGTGGACAGGGTTGGCTCCTTCTGAGGGCTGGGAGGGCAGGGTCTGTCCAGGTCTCTTCCTTGGGCTGTCCTTGGTCATCTTCTTATGACTCTTCACATCATCGTCCCTCTCTGTCTGTCTGTGTCCAGAATTCTCCTTATAAGGACACCAGTTGTATTGGCTTAGGGTCTCCTTACTAATGACCTCATTTTAACTTGATTACCTCCCCATCTCCAAATAAGTCTCACTCTGAGGTAGGGGAGTTAGGAATTCCTATTCTCAGCATAACAATTTTCAGCCCGTAGTATTCTCTTTCTTACTTTGCTCTGGTCACACTGGCCTCCTTGCTCTTTCTTGAACATGCTGGAATCCTCCCAGCTATAGACCTCTGCACTGGCCTGTCCCTGCCCCAGACATTCATCTCCAGGTAGCTGCATGTCTGACCCCTTCACAGCCTTCAGGCCTTTGCCTAAGGGTTACCTGCTTCTACAGGCCTGTGGTGCGTGGCCTATTCAAGATCATGACTCAGGCCTGTAATCCTAGCACTGTGGGAGGCCGAGGTGGGTGGATTGCTTGAGCTCAGGAGTTCAAGACCAGCCTGAGCAAGAGTGAGACCCTGTCTCTACTAAAGGTAGAAAAAAAACACCCAGATATCGTGTATACCTGTAGTCCCAGCTACTCAGGAGGCTGAGATGGAAGGATCACTTAAACCCAGGAGTTTGAGGTTGCCTTGAGCTAGGCTGACACCATGGCATTCTAGCCTGGAGCAACAGAGTAAGACTCTGTCTCAAAAAAAGAAAAAAGAAATTCAAAAAACAGAAAGAGAGCACATCAACAAACTCACAAGCCATCTGATAGAATTGGACAAAGAACAATTTAAGCCTAATCCCAGCAGAAGAAAAGAAATATCCAAAATTAAATCAGAGATTAATGAAATTGAAAACAAAAAAATCATTCAGAAAATTAATGAAACAAGGAGTTGGTTTTTTGAAAAAATAAATAAAATAGATAAACCTTTGGCTAGACTAGAAATAAAAAAGTAAAATCTCTAGTAACTTCAATCAGAAATGACTGAGGGATTGATCCCTGTGAATCGAATAGTGACTAATTCTCACATAAATTGGATTTAATTTTGACCAAAGTACATTATTTAAACATTAATTTTTAATTCAACTTGTTAAGATGTTGTTTAGGATATTGCATCCTCATTTATAAGTGACATATGTTGGTAATTTCCTCTTTATAATAATATACTTTCTTCAATTTTAGTATCAGGTGTACCCAGATCAAGTAGAATGATTTTGAAGCATTTCTTCTTTTTCTATTGTCTATAAGATTTGGCCTGATCTGTTTTTCGAAATTATCTGTTACTTTTATTTATAAATATTAGTTGTCTATTTTTTGAGACTTAAAAAAATAAAAGAAGTTAACTGATGACTCCATACTGAACCTCAGAGACAAAGCATTCTATAGTAGACATACTCTTATTTGACAAGGTGACTGTTACTTTCTTTGCATTATTATTATTCTTATTGCTTAATATTTTGATGTAGCAATTGTCTGATTCCTTTTCTGAATGTCTTTGTTCGTTCGTTCTTTACGAGGTTTTTGTTTCTAGTCCTTATTTTAAACATTGTTATTGTAATTATAATTTAAGGCTTTTTAATTTTGTGAAGGCAAAAAAATGTAAACCTAATAAATACATGTATATGGAAAAAGAAAAAAAATCATATCCCACTACCCTGCCCTGGCAATCAGGATTCCCTTTGCCCTGCTCTGTGTTTTTCCTTAGCACGTATGTCTCCTCATGTACTTTATAATTTACATATTCATTATATTTATTGTTTATTAACTGTCTCCTATTGATAGAATACACAAGGGCAGGGAATCATGACAAGCACCCACAACAGTGCCTGGCACACAGTAGGTGCTGAATAAATATTAGCTGATGAAATGAATAAGCTCTTTTTGTGACTTTTCTCCTTTTATCCTCACGACAGTCCCACGAGATCGGTGCTCTCTTTATCTCATTCTACAAATGATAAACAATAAGGCCCAGGGGAGTTAAGTAACTTGCCTAAACTCACATAGCTAGTTGGTAACATAAATATACTTACATGATGGCAAATACCATTCACTTTGGAGTATTTCTACCAGGAGCTATTTGCTCTGTGATTGCATTTTCTTGCTTATACAAACATCTCTGTTTTTTGGAATCAGGCATTTCCTTTTTGCCCCCAATATCATAATTTTCTCTATATTTGGATTGTATTTTCTTGCAGATGCTATACTGGGTGCCATGCACACTGATAGTGGCTTTTTTCTTGAGGCAGAATCTCACTCTGTTACCCTGGGTAGAGTGCCATGGCATCACAGCTCACAGCAACCTCAAACTTTTGGGCTCAAGTGATCCTCATGCCTCTGCCTCCTAAGTAGCAGGAACCACAGGCAGCTGCCAACAACACTTGGCTAGTTTTTAGAGACGGGTTCTCGCTCTTGGTCAGGCTGGTCTAGAACTCCTAAGCTCAAGCAGTGCACCTGCCTTGGCCTCCCAGAGTGCTGGGATTACGGGCCTGAGCCACCACACCCAGCCCCTGTGGTTGGTTTTTAACTGTTCTCTCCTATCAGACCACCTGACCTGCCCCCCTTTTCCTCAAACACTCCCACGACTGCTTCGAGTTAAGTGACTTTCTAAGCCTGCCACACGATTGTCACTGAGACTTCCCTTTTTTGTCATCCTGACTTAGACCCTCTATTGCCTCTACCCCATGGCTGCTTCTTTCTTGATTTTTGCCCTGATTTTACTGGGATAGCTTCTTAGCTAATGTCAAGGTAGCCACTTGTCTGGGCAAACTTTCTGAGCTCTTGCTTAGCTGAAAGTGACTGTATATTACACTCACACAGGAATCAGGGCTTAGATGGGGTTAGAATTGGATTGAAGGATGGCAAGACTCATTCACAAATGAATAGCAAGAATCAAAATCATTTCCCTTAGAATCAAGGAGAATGTGTAAGGGTCTTCTGGCATCAGTGCTGCCTGAAGCAGCACAAGCCTGAAAACTAGAGGGACTGGGACCAGAGAGGGCAATTTGGAGTCAGAGTGCAGGCCCAGAGCAAGCAGAATGAGGGCGCCAGCAAAAGCAGTACCAACCCTCCTGTGGCAGGCCTGTCAGCGTAGATAGAGATGGCAACCTTTAGGGGACTGGAAATGCAGCCTTTCTTTGGAGTTAGATTACAACTGCTCAGAAATATCGCATGGATTCTTAATTCTTAGATTAAGAAAATTTTGAAATTGGTTGGTCCTGGTTATTGTAGAAATGACTTCAAATTTCTACCTGGCTTACAAGTCCAAATTTCATAATAATCAACACATGTTGTTGAATGACCAACTTTAAAACGAAAGATGCATAGAAATAACAGGTGCAAATCTGAAGTGTGGGAACAGTTTTCTTATTTTTAAATATATACTTTTTAAAATGTATAATGTAAATATATTAAACAGTAATGCATATTAAAATGTTTGTGGATTAGTTGTTTATGTTTAGTGGGGAAGCATTATATTCAGAATTATTAATTTGTGGCATGCTGTTATTAACATAGTGATTTTAAATCACCTTTTTCCTATGACCCTATGATCATTTTTGAAACCTGTTTTGTCAATCTGTGATGGCTTCATTAAATCTAGTCCAAACACTTCACTTTCACTCACACGAGAAACAGATAGGTTCAAAGTGACAGAAATAGTAGTGTAACTGCTAATTCAAACACTGACCAGAAAAGAACAGGTAAGAAGAATGTCACCCAGAGTGGCAAGTGGGGGCTTAGATGTCTCATAAGGGACACGGGCAATTTCAAGGCCTACCTGTGACACACACGATTATGAAAATCAAACGCACATTTTAAAAAGAAATCAAGTAACATTTAGTTTGAAAAATTGAAGAAAAGAAGCAAGATGATGTTCCCTTGCTGTGCAAATTGCATTTCAAAGAAACCAAATAAGCTCAGCTTGTCTGCTGGAGCCCAGGAGAGATCTCACCTGCTTGGGGAGCAGGAGGCTCTGCTTCGGATACCAGGCCTCAGGTGCCTACTTGAGAAAATCAGTTTACTACTCAACAGGCAGAAGTCATATTTGCATTGGTCAAAATCATGGAGGCCAGCATGGCTGTTGTCCACAAAGAGAGGGTCACCAACACGCAACAGGAGATCGCTTTTCAGCAGACAGTGTCTCAGTTTGCTCATGTGGAAAAGGGTATGATCGTTTTGGAGAACAGTGAATTGTCAGCCCTCAGAGTGAAAAATGACAAAATATAATTCAAACTTCATCAGAGAAGTGATCGAAATCTGAACAGATACCAAGTTAGACTTTGATCTAGAAAAGAGCAGAGTCAAGGAATTGTATTCGTTGAATGAAAGGAAGCTGCTGGAATTAAGAACAGAAATAGTGGTATTGCGCACCCAGCAAGGTTGGGCCCTCGCAGAGGGACAGGAAGATAGGAAGCAAGGTTGCTGGCCCCAAAACCATGCTCAAGTCACACAGCTTGATAAGATTACATAGTGAGCAGGGGCTGAATTTATGTCTCTAACAGTAGTACTGGGGTTTTATCCTCTGTAGATAGAATAAAGTATCTATTTAAAGATATTTTTTTCTTTCTTTTTTTTTTTTTTAAGATATAAAGTCTCACTTTATCGCCCTTGGTAGAGTGCCGTAGCGTCACAGCTCACAGCAACCTCCAACTCCTAGGCTTAGGCGATTTTCCTGCCTCAGCCGCTGGCTGGGACTACAAGCGCCCGCCACAACGCCCAGCTATTTTTTTGTTGCAATTTGGCAGGGGCCTGGCTTGAACACGCCACCCTTGGTATATGGGGCCGGCGCCCTACCCACTGTGCCACCCCTAAAGATATTCCTGATATTTCTATTGTTTTGCCAGATCCTGGTATACTTTAACCCTGATTTTGATATTGCATATTTTTTATGCAAATTATGGACACACACTCCCTGGAGAAGCCAGGAATTCCACAGCAATTCCTTTCATCCTTTCTTCTTTAGTGACTTTGGAACTGGGGAGGGGTGTCAGTGCGCTGAAGGCCCCCCTCAGCTGGACAGTGAACTCAATCTAACGGGTGGTGCAAACCAGCAGTAAACACTTGGATCATTCTCTGCCATTTCCACTCTTTTGTTACTCAGAGGATTTGGAGCCTCCCTGTAAGGGACACAGTGGCTTTAATGAGTGCTGAAGAACTGTTGAAACTAAACCAGGAGCACCAGATTCTCTTTGTGCAGCATGACCCAATTCTTAGCTTCAGTTAGCGCCTTTTCCCTTGGAGTTGGTTGTTATGTTAATAGGCAGCTGTACTTTAAAAACAAACAAAACCCTCCAATGAAGTCGATTTGCCAAAAAAAAAAAAAAGAAAGAAAATAAAAAGCTGACCTTGAATTTGATCAAGCCTCTGGATATAAAAATTGGTCTATAGGAAATATAGGGAGTAGAGGGACAAGTTAAATATCACTCCAGAAATGCAAACAGACAAAACCGAGTGTGAAAAAATTCATAGGAACAAAGACCAGACTCATTCACAAATGAATGGCAACAATGGAAGGGGAGGGGAGTGTTACAGATTAAAAAACATCAACCAAATGCAATGTAGAGACCCTGTTTGGGTCCGGATCACAATACGCCAATAGTAAAAAGACATTTATGAAACAATAGTTTGTGTACCAGATGATACTAAAGAATTAATGTTAAATTTTTTAGGAATGATAATAGTTTCGTGGTTGTGGGAGGAAGGGAGGAAAGGAAGTCCTTATCTGGTAAAGATGATATCAAAGCACCTCAGACGATGTGAACGACATTTAGTTCTTGTTTTAAAATAACCAGCAGGTGTGGATGGAGTTAAGGGAAGCTGTTTGTGGAGGGGAATAAAGCAAGATTGGCCATATGTTAGTGGGTGATGGATCTATGCAGGTCCATCTATCCTATTCTTTCTGGGTTGAAATGTCTTAAGGAGAGTCTTTTTTTAATCACCTAAACTGGTAATCGGTGTCTTGCAAAGGTTGTTCCAAATAACTTATGCTTGGTTGTGCCCATCCATAGGCTCCAGTGTCCCCACCTTCCCTATCAAGCAAGGCATGCATCCCCACCCCCTCTTGCTTCCACTGTCCTCTTCCCCCCCAAAAAAAACCTGAACCAACTGGTCACGTCTCTGGTTCTGCTTTTTAGCCTCCCTTGTTCCTTTTTACTCTGTCCCTTCCCTGAACCCACTCTCCCTCCCCAGGTCCACGTTTACAGATTTCAGACCAAGCACGCGTCTTCTCGCCAGCTCCCGGCAATGGCCCTCTGCACACGCAGCCACCCCGCCTCTCCCCTCCTTTTCTTCCCTGCATCCAGCTCCCAGGAGAGTTCCGAGCCACGCAGAGCTTCCCCAACCTCTGCCCTCTGGTCTTACCCTCCCATTAGCAGGGGACCACCTGAGATCCTCTCTGTAGGAATAGGGTCGCATTCTAAAACAAACAATTCTTGCTCTCTCCACCTACTTACTTGTCACCTCCCTGCTTATGAGGAAGACTAACCTGATTGGCCAGAGACAAAAGTAAGTGCAAAGTTTTGCTTCTTTTTACCATGTTCTATTGCTTTTTTGAAAAGTCTGTGCTGGGCTGGTCTCCTGCTCTATTTTGCATTTTTTGTTCTACCAACATGGGAATCTAAGGCAATTCCCATTATGAAACAATAGATTGTGCACCAGATGATATTAAAGAATTATTGTTAAATTTTCTGCCACTGGGGTTTCAGTCACTAGTGACATTGATTATTACAATGGATCCAGAGTTTCTATATACACTGCTTTCCCCATGGGTGAATCCTATGTTGTTTTCAGAAACGAAAGGTCCACAATTTGGCTTCAGGTTCCAGATGCATTCTCTAACCCAGCTTTTAGAATCAGGAGTATATATGTCTGCCCTACAGATTTCTGTGGTCCCTATTTAGCCGATGAGTTTTGTATTTGTGCGCTATTGTGTAGAACCCTGGTGGAAAAGCAGGCAGTAGTATCCGAAAATCTCTAACATGAACCAAACTTTTCTTCCTCTACTTCATCTCCTTCTTAGTAACACATCATTAGAAAAGGCCCACTGTTGACCTTGATTTCAGGTCACCAAACATTGGCAACATATCATTTAAAACTTATCTAAGATGAACCTAAACTTATACCATATATGCAGGAAGCTCTTAGGAGCCAACCTGAAGAGGCTTCTACTAACCAAAGACGGGACACTGTTAGCACCAATAAGAACAGTGACTGCAGGCTCAGCGCCCATAGCACAGTGGTTAGCTTCTGCCACATACACTAAAAGTAACGGGTTCGAACCCAGCCCAGGCCAGCTAAGCAGCAATGACAACTGCAACAGAAAAATAGCCGGGCATTATGACAGGTTCCTGTAGTCCCAGCTACTTGGGAGGCTGAGGCAAGAGAATCACTTAAGCCCAAAAGTTTGAGGTTGCTGTAAACTGTGACACCACGGCACTCTGCCCAGGGTGACATAGTGAGGTCTGTCTCAAAAAAATAAAAATAGGAACTGCAGTACATTGAAACATACCAAATACTTGCCAGTTTCTAATGATATTAGAAAGCAAACAAAACCCACTTGGTATGAACAATTACCACATCTATTGTACATCTATTATGTATCAATAAAAAAAAGTAATTTTAAAAATTACTTGATTGCTGTTAAGAGAATACTGAGAAACCAAATCATTATTTTGAAAACTGGTAAATAAAGGAAAATACTCAACCATTCATCTTGCCTTTCTGATAGATTGTCCCACTAGTTAACTAATAGATGAGGAATATTTTTCTTTAAAGAAGAATTTCTGGATGGGCTGCAATAGCTCATGTTTGTAATCCTAGCATTCTGGGAGGCTGAGGCAGATGGATCAATTGAGCTCAGGAGTTGGAGGCCAGGCTGAGCAGGAGAGAGAATCCATCTCTGCTAAAAATAGAAAAACTGAGGCAAAAAGATTGCTCGAGCCCAGGAGTTTGAGGTTGCTACAAGCTCTGACGCCACAGCACTCTACCCAGAGTGACAGAGTAAGACTCTGTCACAAAAAAAGAAAAAAAATATTTTTTTCAACTAATAAATGAAGAGGAATGATAGAATTAATTTTAACCATTTTGCAACCCCTAAAATAGACCTATGGTCTTCAATAATACTACTGATGTCACAGACAATCAGATATCATTTATTTCCTGACGGAAGGTCATAACACCCACAAAATAATCCGCTCCCCCCACCCCTGCCAAAATCATACCTGAACTTGTTCTAAATCTAACTAACACTTTGCCTGTTAGAGAGGACAAATGAATATGTTCAGCCACCTATTAACTGAGGATGCCACCAGCAAAACTCAGGCTGTGAGAAACTGTGCAAGGAAGCAACTTGGTTTCTTCAATAATCAAATTCCAAGGAGGGGGGTAAAGGAAACTTTTAAAAAATATTGGTTAACATAATCACAATAGTGAAATTCTGCCTCTTAATTCAAACTGCATGGTATTAAAAAAAATCACTTACTATATTTATGGGAATATTGACCATTTGAACATTGAGTGGATAATTGATGACATTGAGCAATTATTACTTTTTTTAGGGGTGATTATAGTGTTATGAGTATTTTTTAAGATTCCCGATCTTTTACATGTTCCTACTGAAAAAATTATGGGTAAAGTGAATTGGTGTCTTTTTGGGCGGAGTTTGGGGGTGACGCGGGGCTGGGTTTGAACCTGCCACCTCCTGCATATGGGACCGGCACTCTACCCCTTTGAGCCACAGACACCACTCACGAAATGCTGTCTTGTATTTGTTTCAAAACAATGACAGAGGATGGTATGTGGAGAAAGGGACATCAGGAGATGTCATTGGAGATCTTACCTGGAGATTCATTGTACCATTGTCTACTAACTCTCCATAATACAGCATTTCACAAAAACACGGATATTGAACCTTAAAAATGGGAGACTTCTTCTCTGCCTGGCAGGATAATTTATAGGGTTACTGCTTTGTGTTTTCTTTGTACTACTGGTAAAAGAGAAAAAAAGTAACTCTTCCTTCTCTCCTCACCACCCCCTTGAGAGGGCAACTGCGCTTTGAGTTCCAGAGAACTAGGGCTTCTCTTGCACACAGGGAAGAATTCTTAATAGGCCTTTGTTTTCAAAAGCCTTTGCACAAACAGCTGAATTGTCTGGAGAGAGCAGGTGGGGTCTCCAGGCAGGGAGTGGGCAGGCTGTTGAGGTGTGACCTGTGACCTCTGCCTGGGAGAGTGGGCAAGGACTGGTGTCTGCTGCTGGCTCGTGGGTGAGTGGGAGGGAAAAAGAACTTCCTTTTTTTTCAGCGTTTGGCCTCTGCACAGCTTTCTCATCTATAGTTTCACTACAGTCTCAACAACCATCACGCCAATAATTCCCTTTAACAATCTGTTGAATAAGACCCGTTAAGAGAATATGCTTGGGCTTCTGTTGGTTCCATCACAAGGGTTATTCTAGTTTCCTGCACAGTGGCCTGAGGAGGGGACAGGACTGCTCAGGTGATGATGGTGGAAATGACTGCAGCCAGGTTTGATGTTCAATAATGGTCATGTTCTTGGTCAATATTGTTAGGCTCTAGAGGTAGCAAGGGAGGTAAACTGAGGCCTCTTCATATTATGATTGGGCTTCAAGTCAGCCTTGATTTAGAAAAATAAAGTGGTGGTTCTGGCACAAAAGCGTGATAGTTGCATTTCACATGAGAGTCACATATTGCCCATTGATTCCTCTCTGAGAGTTTAAAATTAAGGGCCCCAAATGTCTTTGTCATTACCTTTAAACACATGCTTTTTGTTAATGGCTGACTTTTGGTAGCCACCACAGAGGCTCAGCTAGATCTAACCCCTTTAACTTGTAATGAGGCCCAGACGATGCCAGCTGGGCCCTGCCTCGACCCCCCTCACCCAGGTAAGAATAGTCATCAGGACTGAAGATCATCAGGAAACCGTGGAGATGTGGTGAGTGGAGATATTTGTAGATTTCACAACTACTAAAAAATTGGGTGCTATCATTGAATTACACACAAAATCCCTGTAGTATTTTCTAATCTGAGTGAGTCTAACTTGTCTCAGGACCATTCAAGAGAAAGAATTGGGTGACAGAGGCCTTCTGTAGAGTGGAGACCAAATAGGACGTGGACTGCCCCAATACCACGCTTGCTCTGTACCTTCTGCTGATCTTTGGCCCTCCCTACCTCTAGCTTTGGGTTGTCCTCAGAGGCCTTCTCTTCTACACTCACCCTCCCTCCTTAGGTGATCCCATCCAGCCCCATGGCTTTCAACACCATCTATGCACTGACCATTCCAAACCTAGGATCTCCTGAACTCCAGTTTTATGCAGCCAACCTAGATGTTTAGTTGGTTTCTCAATGTGAACATGTCTTGAACCACACTCTTGATCTTCGCCCTGAAGTTTATCTGAACTAATGGTACCTAATCACTCGGACCTAAACCTGTGGTCATCCTTGATGTCTCTTTCTCCACTCCTGTCCAATCCTTCAGATCCATTTGGTTCTGCCTTCCAAGCACATTCCAAACCCAACCACCTTCCACCACCTCCACCATCAGTGCCCTGGTCTGTGACAGTGTCTCCCTACCTTCCCGCTAACCATCAACACCATTCAATGGCTTCTCTTCACATTTAGCTCACATCTGAGACCTTTTCCAGGCCTGCAGGGCCCTTCACATTCTGGACCCTGCCTCCCTTCCCATCTTCATCACCTGCTTCTCTCTTTTCACTCGATTATCATGGCCTGTGATGGTCTCCCTGCTGACCCTCCAGGCTGCCTGATGTTCCTCTACAAGTAATGCTCTCCCCACCTTCCTTCACTTCCTTTAGTGCTCAAATGTCACCTCCTATGCGAGGACTTCCCATATTATCCTAACTAGAACAACACTCCATCCCTCTCTCAGGATCTAACTTTGTTTTCACGTTTATTCCAACGTGGCATATATTTTTTGATGTCTTGTTTGCCTCCCAGCCAGAATTCAAGTTCTGTACGGGCAAGGACTTTGCTAGAAAAGTTTTTATTTTAGGCTGGGTGCAGTGGCTCACGCCTGTAATCCTAGCACTCTGGGAGACCAAGCTGGGTGGATCGCTTGAGCACAGGAGTTCAAGACCAGCCTGAGCAATTGGGAGATCCTGTCCCTAAAAATAGCCAGGCATTGTGGTGGGTGCCTGTAGTCCCAGCTACTCAGGAGGCTGAGGCAAGAGGATCACTTGAGCCCAAGAGTTTCAGGTTCCTGTGAGCTATGATGCCATGGCACTCTACTGAGGATGATAAAGTGAGATTCTGTCTCAAAAAAAAAAAAAAAGTTTGTATTTTATTTTTTTTAAGCAGAAGTGATAAAACAATGGTTTATTAGAAGATGAGAAAGTTTCCAACACAATGGAAGGGGTCCCAAATGGTTTGCCCTGCTCGAACAGTTTTTAGCACAGAGTATCGCTACATAAATAATTCTTGAAAGAGTGAATGAAGCTAAACTGACACATACACCCTTTCCATGAAGTCCCTGAGGTCACAAGTTTGGGGAAACAGCCCTCCTTGTTCTCAGAAATCCTATAAGTATCCGGACCCAATCTTGTTATATCACTGAAAAAGATTGACTATACAGAGAAAATACTCATATTCATTCATGCAGCAGATATTTACTGAACACTTTGTAATGATAGGTACCATTTTTTGAGCCCTATGGGCAGAGTGCCCTTAATTCTCAGAGTAACCCTACCAGATATGATTTCTGCCACTTTATACTGGTCAACAGAGGTACAGACGCCTTGAGTGACTTTTCCCAGCTCACATATCCTACACCTGGCACAGATGGAATTTTCCCCTAAGCCATCCCATAAAGCAATTTTTTACATTAGCCTTGAGCCATCTCATCCTGGGCTATTCCTTCTCACCCAGGGTTGGAAGTACCACCGCCAATGTAAGCGCAAAACCATCCGTGGCTCTTCCTGTCACTTCTTTTGTGAAGTCCTCTGTGAGTCCCACAGGCAGAGCTGGTTGCTCTCTGTTCTCATCCCAAAGCACTTTGCCAAGGTTGCTGAACAACTGTTGCTCCATAGTCATTTGTCCTGCTATCTCTGCATAAGACTCAAATCTCTCAAGGACAAGGGCTATGTCTTCTATTCATTTTGGCATCTCTGGCGCCTAGCACAGTGTCTGGCAGTGCTATTCATTTATTGAATAGTGGGAATTCAATAAATGCTGACGGAATGAGAAACGAATTGTATTAGGAAACACTTTCGCGACCCCAGAAGCTGGTAGCGGAGCAGGTGGCCTGCTGCCCCTCGCTCTGACTTTGCTGATCCTTCTTCACTTCTTCTTTGCATGCTAGGTGCCCCGTTCCTGTTTCGTTGCTTGAATTCATGCATTGGGGACATCTCCTGCTCACTGTTCTGTGCATAGTGGCTCATTTTCACTAATTACCTCCCCCAAGTAATAATTGTTCTACAAGAAACTGTATCTCTTTTATTTAGATTCTGTCTGTAATTTCGTGCTGTGTGGAACTCTGGGTCATAGCAGCTGAGGGGTTTGTTGTTTCTGTCTGAGGAAACAATATTGAGGCTTAAATTTGGTGCCTCCTGGAGCTAATTGAATTGAATCCTCCTAGGCGTTGTCATGGGCCTTTAGAAAGCTCAAGTAATCAATTCAATGCAAATTTTTAAAAAATCAGTAAGATACTACGCTTGCCTACGAAATTAGTGAAATTAAAAACAAAAATATGCTAACAAGGTTTAGGATATGGGGACAATCTTTCTCCAGCATAGACTGAAAACACATTAACAATACATTCAAACCTAAGTTCCCATCACTTTTTTTTTTTCTTTTTTTTTTTTTTTTTTATTGTTGGGGATTCATTGAGGGTACAATAAGCCAGTTACACTGATTACAATTGTTAGGTAAAGTCCCTCTTGCAATCATGTCTTGCCCCCATAAAGTGTGACACACACTAAGGCCCCACCCCCCTCCCTCCTTCCCTCTTTCTGCTTCCCCCCCCCATAACCTTAATTGTCATTAATTGTCCTCATATCAAGATTGAGTACATAGGATTCATGCTTCTCCATTCTTGTGATGCTTTACTAAGAATAATGTCTTCCACGTCCATCCAGGTTAACACGAAGGATGTAAAGCCTCCATTTTTTTTAATGGCTGAATAGTATTCCATGGTATACATATACCACAGCTTGTTAATCCATTCCTGGGTTGGTGGGCATTTAGGCTCTTTCCACATTTTGGCAATTGTAAATTGAGCTGCAATAAACAGTCTAGTACAAGTGTCCTTATGATAAAAGGATTTCTTTCCTTCTGGGTAGATGCCCAGTAATGGGATTGCAGGATCGAATGGGAGGTCTAGCTTGAGTGCTTTGAGGTTTCTCCATACTTCCTTCCAGAAAGGTTGTACTAGTTTGCAGTCCCACCAGCAGTGTAAAAGTGTTCCCTTCTCTCCACATCCACGCCAGCATCTGCAGTTTTGAGATTTTGTGATGTGGGCCATTCTCACTGGCGTTAGATGATATCTCAGGGATGTTTTAATTTGCATTTCTCTAATATATAGAGATGATGAACATTTTTTCATGTGTTTGTTAGCCATTCGTCTGTCGTCTTTAGAGAAAGTTCTATTCATGTCTCTTGTCCATTGATATAAGGGATTGTTGGCTTTTTTCATGTGGATTAATTTGAGTTCTCTATAGATCCTGGTTATCAAGCTTTTGTCTGATTGAAAATATGCAAATATCCTTTCCCATTGTGTGGGTTGTCTCTTTGCTTTGGTTATTGTCTCCTTAGCTGTACAGAAGCTTTTCAGTTTAATGAAGTCCCATTTGTTTATTTTCGTTGTTGTTGCAATTGCCATGGCAGTCTTCTTCATGAAGTCTTCCCCCAGGCCAATATCTTCCAGTGTTTTTCCTATGCTTTCTTTGAGGATTTTTATTGTTTCATGCCTTAAATTTAAGTCCTTTATCCATCTTGAGTCAATTTTTGTGAGTGGGGAAAGGTGTGGGTCCAGTTTCAGTCTTTTACATGTAGACATCCAGTTCTCCCAACACCATTTATTGAATAGGGAGTCTTTCCCCCAAGGTAAGTTCTTGTTTGGTTTATCGAAGATTAGGTGGTTGTAAGATGTTAGTTTCATTTCTTGGTGTTCAATTCGATTCCAAGTGTCTATGTCTCTGTTTTTGTGCCAGTACCATGCTGTCTTGAGCACTATGGCTTTGTAGTACAGACTAAAATCTGGTATGCTGATGCCCCCAGCTTTGTTTTTGTTACTAAGAACTGCCTTAGCTATACGGGGTTTTTTCCGGTTCCATACAAAACGCAGAATCATTTTTTCCAAATCTTGAAAGTACGATGTAGGTACTTTGATAGGAATGGCATTGAATAGGTAGATTGCTTTGGGAAGTATAGACATTTTAACAATGTTGATTCTTCCCATCCATGAGCATGGTATGTTCTTCCATTTGTTAATATCCTCTGCTATTTCCTTTCTGAGGAGTTCATAGTTTTCTTTATAGAGGTCCTTCACCTCCTTCGTTAGGTATATTCCTAGGTATTTCATTTTCTTTGAAACTATGGTGAAGGGAGTTGTGTCCTTAATTAGCTTCTCATCTTGACTGTTATTGGTGTATACAAAGGCTACCGACTTGTGGACATTGATTTTATATCCTGAAACATTACTGTATTTTTTTGATGACTTCTAGGAGTCTTGTTGAGTCTTTGGGGTTCTCTAAGTATAAGATCATGTCGTCAGCAAAGAGGGAGAGTTTGACCTCCTCTGCTCCCATTTGGATTCCCTTTATTTCCTTGTCTTGCCTAATTGTATTGGCTAGAACTTCCAGCACTATGTTGAATAGTAAAGGTGACAGAGGACAACCTTGTCTGGTTCCAGTTCTAAGAGGAAAAGCTTTCAGTTTTACTCCATTCAGTAAAATATTGGCTGTGGGTTTGTCATAGATAGCTTCAATCAGTTTTAGAAATGTGCCACCTATGCCTATACTCTTCAGTGTTCTAATTAGAAAAGGATGCTGGATTTTATCAAAAGCTTTTTCTGCATCTATTGAGAGGATCATGTGATCTTTATTTTTGCCTCTGTTTATATGGTGGATAACGTTTTGGGACTTGCGTATGTTAAACCAGCCTTGCATCCCTGGGATGAAGCCTACTTGATCATGATGAATGACTTTTTTGATGATAAGCTGTAATCTATTGGCTAGGATTTTGTTGAGAATTTTTGCGTCTATGTTCATGAGTGAGATTGGTCTGAAATTCTCCTTTTTGTTTGGGTCTTTTCCTGGTTTTGGTATCAGGGTGATGTTTGCTTCATAGAATGTGTTGGGGAAGATTCCTTCTTCCTCAGTTTTTTGGAATAATTTCTGCAGTACAGGAATAAGCTCTTCCTTGAAGGTTTGATAGAATTCTGGAGTGAAGCCATCTGGACCAGGGCATTTTTTAGTTGGAAGCTTTTTTATTGTTTCTTTGATCTCAGTGCTTGAAATTGGTCTGTTCAGGAGCTCTATTTCTTCCTGGCTAAATCTAGGGAGAGGGTGTGATTCCAAATATTGATCCATCTCCTTCACATTGTCAAATTTCTGGGCATAGAGTTTCTGGTAGTATTCAGAGATGATCTCTTGTATCTCTGTGGGATCAGTTGTTATTTCCCCTTTATCGTTTCTGATTGAGGTTACTAGAGATTTTACTTTTCTATTTCTAGTTAGTCTGGCCAATGGTTTATCTATTTTATTTATTTTTTCAAAAAACCAACTCCTTGTTTCATTAATTTTCTGAATGATTCTTTTGTTTTCAATTTCATTGATCTCTGATTTGATTTTGGATATTTCTTTTCTTCTACTGAGTTTAGGCTTAGATTGTTCTTCTTTTTCCAATTCCATAAGATCTCTTGTGAGATTGTTGATGTGCTCTCTTTCTGTTTTTCGAATGTAGGCATCTAAAGCGATGAATTTTCCTCTCAAAACTGCTTTTGCAGTCTCCCACAGGTTTTGGTAGCTTGTATCTTCATTGTTGTTATGCTCAAGGAAGTTAATGATTTCCTGTTTTATTTCTTCCTGCACCCATCTGTTATTCAACAGAAGATTGTTTAATTTCCATGCCTTTGGGTGGGGTCGAGGATTTTTGTTAGAGTTGAGTTCCACCTTTAGTGCCTTATGGTCTGAAAAGATACAAGGTAAAATTTCAATTCTTTTGATTCTGTTGATATTTGTTTTGTGTCCCAGGATATGATCTATTTTGGAGAATGTTCCATGGGGTGATGAGAAGAATGTATATTCTTTGTCTTTGGGGTGGAGTGTTCTATATGCGTCTATCAAGCATAGTTGTTCTAGGGTCTCATTTAAATCTCTTATATCTTTGTTTAATTTCTGTTTAGAGGATCTGTCCAGCTCTGTAAGAGGTGTGTTAAAGTCCCCTGTTATGATGGTATTATCGGATATCATATTGCTCAGACTGAGTAAGGTCTGCTTCAAGAATCTGGGAGCATTTAAATTGGGTGCATAAATATTTAGAATTGAAATGTCTTCTTGTTGTAGTTTTCCCTTGACCAATATAAAGTGACCATCTTTGTCTTTTTTGACTTTAGTTGCTTTAAATCCACATGTATCTGAAAATAAGATTGCAACTCCTCTTTTCTTCTGAATTCCATTTGCCTGAAAAATTGTCTTCCACCCTTGACTCGGAGCTTTAATTTGTCTTTTGAAGCCAGGTGTGTTTCTTGCAGACAGCAAATGGATGGCTTGTGTTTTTTAATCCAGTCAGCCAATCTATGTCTCTTCAGTGGGGAATTCAAGCCATTAACATTTATGGAGATAATTGATAAGTGTGGTAGTATTCTATTCGTCTTATTTGGTGAGAGTCCATTGCTTAGTTTTATCTTTTGCATCAGTGTGGAGGTTAGGTTCTGTCCTTTGATTTCTGAGTTCTTACTTTGCTGCTGATCCATTGTGGTGGTCAGTGTGCAGAACAGGTTGAAGTATTTCCTGTAGAGCCGGTCATGTTGTGGCGAATTTCCTCAATGTTTGTATATCCGTAAATGATTTGATTTCTCCATCAATTTTGAAGCTTAGCTTAGCAGGGTACAGAATTCTAGGCTGAAAATTGTTCTGTTTAAGTAGATTAAAGGTAGATGACCATTGTCTTCTTGCTTGGAAAGTTTCATTAGAGAAGTCTGCGGTCACTCTGATGGATTTGCCCCTGTAGGTCAACTGGCGCTTACTCCTGGCAGCTTGCAGACTCTTTTCTTTTGTCTTGACTTTGGACAGGTTCATCACAATGTGTCTTGGAGAAGCTCGGTTAGAGTTGAGGTGACCTTGGGTCCGATATCCCTCTGAAAGCAGTGTATCAGAGTCTTTGGTGATGTTTGGGAAATTTTCTTTTATAATATTGTCTAGTATGGCTTCCATTCCTCTGGGGCATTCTTCTTCCCCTTCTGGAATTCCTATAACTCGTATGTTGGAACGCTTCATAAAGTCCCATAATTCTGACAGTGAACGTTCTGCTTTCTCTCTCTTCTTTTCTGCCTCTTTTACTATCTGAGTTATCTCAAGAACTTTGTCTTCTACCTCTGAAATTCTTTCTTCTGCATGGTCTAACCTGTTGCTGATACTTTCCATTGCATCTTTAAGTTCCCTGATTGACTGTTTCATTTCCTTCAGCTCTGCTATATCCTTTTTATATTCTTCATATCGTTCATCTCTGATTTGATTCTGTTTTTGGATTTCCTTTTGGTTATTTTCCACTTTATTAGCAGTTTCCTTCATTGTTTCCATCATTTCTTTCATTGTTTTCAACATGTGTATTCTAAATTCCCTTTCTGTCATTCCTAACATTTCTATACTGGTGGAATCATCTGCAGTAGCTACCTCATGGTCCCTTGGTGGGGTTGTTCTAGACTGGTTCTTCATGTTGCCTGGAGTTTTCTGCTGATTCTTCCTCATGAGTGATTTCTTTTATCTGTTTCCTTGCCCTAATTTTCCTTTCACTTCCTCTTGCTCTTTAAGTTCTTTTGCCTGTGGACTAAGGGTTACAGGACCAGAAGGGTGAGAAGGTTGAGGAGCAAAAAAGGGATGAAAGAAAGGAGGACCAAGTGATAAGAAAAAATAGAAAGATAGAGAAAGGAGAGGGGGTGGGGTAAGGAATATTGACAAAAAGAAGAGAGGTACAGAAAGAGGGAGACAGGGCAATATAGGTGTACAGTAGGGTACTTTGACACAACCTTAAAAAACCCCACCTTCTGGGGGTGCCCCGTTGGGTGGTTCCCTTGAGGTCAGCAGCTCTTTGCTAACCTGATCAGACACAGTACCCCACCTCCACCAAGTAGAGAGGAAAGACAAAAATGCTATAAATCAAACCAAAACAAGCAAACAGAAAACCTTACGGGGATACAATTGGGTGGAAAACCAAATGATAGGGGTAGAAACACTAGCAAAAATGAAGTTGTAGTTATTAAAAAAGGCAGCAATGGGAAATTATAATTAAACTAGAAAAATTGAGAAAGAAAAAGGGATCTGTATGGAAAAGATTGAAATTAAAAAACAAAAGAACATCAACAACGTCAAAATAAACAAACAAAAAAACCAAACAAACAAAAAAAAGAAAAAAATACACAACCAAAAACCAAGCAGTTTGTATATGTTATTGAATATTGTCTGGGCAACACGTGGTCTTCTGGGGTATGAGATGTTAGTCACAGTTCTGATATGACTGGAGGCTGCTGATTTCTCAAACCCCAGCAGGTAACACCCTAAATCTCTCTTCAGCCCACTTAAAAGGCACTTTGAACTTGTAAACTTGCTGAGCAGAAGCTTTCCCAGCTTTCTCGCTGGAATCACTGCTGAAGTGGCTATCCACTTACCCAGTGTGCCAAAACCGGTCTCACTCTGCCCCTGAGGGTTAGGGCTGCAAGGCGGCTCAGACCCCACCCTTAAGCTACTTGGTTGCTGGGTTACAAGCTCCCACCCGTTTCTAGCTCTGCGACCCTGAGGGCGGAGCTTGCCGGGGCAGATCACTGGCAATGGTTCCGTGTGACCCACCGCCAAACACTATTAGCTCCGTCTGGCTCAGCGGCTCAGACTGGGGCCCTAGACAACGGCCAAAGTTCTCCGCACTCCCGCTCAGGCCTTCCCCAGGGCAGTTCAACTCAGTGCCAAGTCCAAGGACATCAAAACAGTTCACAGGTAAGGCCTTTCTGGTTTGCAGTCTCGCTGCTACTGAACTTACAGTTGTGGGCGGGTTTAGACGGATTGAACACATGCGACCACTTGCCGGTTTTCCACTGTTTTAGTCCTCCTCTTGGGGTCCAGAAGTCTCTCGCTGACTCTCTGTATCCTCATAGGAGTGATGCTAGGCAGTTCCCACCAGCCGGAGATGCCTGGATTCCTATCTCCCCAGACTCACGGTGCCCAGATGCAAGGAAGCTGTTACTCGGCTGCCATCTTGCTCCGCCCCTCCCCCATCACTTTTTTTTAATTTTCTCTTTTCACCTCCGATTTCATGCTGAAGCCCATCTCTTAAATAAAGTCGACGTAACAGTTCCACTTCTTAGAATACATCCTCAGCAACTAAATTAAGATTTAACTACCTAGATGTTCATCACAATTTATTATAATAGCAGAAACTTGAAAATTATTGAAATGACCAAGAATGAGGAACTAATTCAATAAATCAAGATATTTATACATCCAAACATTCAGATACTATTCAGTCACTAAAAGTTATGTTTTAGGTGAGTATACATTAACATGGAAAGATTGTTCATGATGTATTAAATGTTCTAGGTGAGTATACATTAACATGGAAAGATTGTTCATGATGTATTAATTTAAAATAGCAGATTCCATAATAGCATGTGTGGTCTGATCCTATAGTAAATATTTGTCATATTTCTTTATTTCTTCCCCCCAGTAGTACCCTGATTTTTTACCAAAATCTTTTTTTCCTCCAGTTGGGTAGAGCTTGTGTCTGGGTGATTTCTAGGATAATTCCTGCCTTCATGACAGATGCCTAAGGATGCAAAGTCCTCCCTTGGCGGGTCCAGGCTGGTCTCAACTCAGCTCAGTGGGCTGTGTCTCCCTGGATTTGAATCTGAGCCAGCACAAGGCCATCCCCGGTAGCGGTAGCCCCAAACAGGCCATTCTGGTTATGAGAAGGTTCTAACTCTCACCTCTGCTGCTCTGCCCTTGGAAGCCCCAGTGACTCCTGCTAGTCCCAGCCTGCCCCCCAGTCCCCCGTAGGCTCTGTGAACACCCCTGCCTCAGCCCAAGTGCCTTCCAGTAAATCCCCCGATAGGTTCCAGAGTGATATTCTGAAGAAGTTATACAGAGATACGTTTCTTGGGGAAAGGTTTTGGAAGACATGAAGCAAAGTGTTTATAGTAGATAACTTTTGTGGAATTAAGGAGTTTTGCTCTTCTTTGTTTGCTGGTATTTTCCATTTTTTCTTTAACATCTATGTATTGCTTTACAACTACTATAATAGGTTTTAGAGTATTGTACACTTTACATTATTTTTACATAAGACCCTTTCCTCCAAAGAGTCTCTAGAGTGGTCATCGTGACAGTGAGATGGATGCCCCTGCAGGGTCCACAAGGTTTAATTCCTTAGAGTACAGAAAGTAAATTAAAATTCCTGTTTTAATTTATCTTGTATGTTTGAATGGATTTCATTGGCATCTTCTCTAAGTTCGTGCATCAGAAATGCATCTGTCAGGGAAGGGAAGCAGGTGTCCTTAAGGCAGCTTTGTGGGAGCCTCCACTCATGGATGTGTTTTTATTTTGCTTATTTTGAAATCATTATTAAACTGATAGGTGGCCAGTTGAGTGGAGGATTTACAGATGTTATCTGGTTTTAATGATATCTGTTTTCACAGATTGAGAAGAGGCATAAAAAGATTCCTACAAAGTAACCTTGAATTGAACATAATACCAATACTGTAAGCACAGGGGCATTTCAAGAAAATGGCAGAGCAAATAATTCTGCTCCTAGTAGGAACTCTTTGTCCGCCATGTTACAAGGTCAAAACAATAACAATCTAGTCAGATTTTATAAAAAGTAACTAAAAAATCCTGGAAGTTACCAAGAAGACTAGTTGGGAATAGTCTGTCATTAACAATGAACTTTGCCAAAGTGAAAGACACGCCCCGAGCTAATGACCGAGTGAGAAGGAACCACCACAGCTAGCAGGACATTTTATTTTATTTTTTTAAAGACATATTTTATTTATTCATTTATTTTTATTTATTTATTCTGGGACAGAGTCTCAAGCTGTCGCCCTTGGTAGAATGCTGTGGCATGCATCATAGCTCACAGCAGTCTCCAACTCTTGGGCTCAAACATCCTCTTGCCTCAGTTTTTCTATTTTTTAGTAGAGACAGGGTCTTGCTTTTGCTCAAGCTGGTCTCCAACTCATGAGCTCAAGCAATACACCCACCTCAGCCTCCCAGAGTGCTGTGATTACAGGCATGAGCCACCTGGTCCAGCCAGGACATTTTAAAACTGAGCATTCAGGCCAAGTGCAGTGGCTCATGCCTGTAATCCTAGCACTTCTGGGAGGCTGAGGAGGGTGGATTGCCTGAGCTCAGGAGTTCTAGACCAGACTGAGCAAGAGCTCTAAAAAGTAGCCAGATATTGTGGCAGGTGCCTGTAGTCCCAGCTACTCAAGAGGCTGAGGCAAGAGCCTCACTTGAGCCCAAGAGTTTGAAGTTGCTGTGAGCTGTGACCTCAGAGCACTCTACCCAGGGTGACAGAGTGAGACTCTTGTCTCAAAAATAATAATAATAAATTAAAAAACAAACAAAAAGTATTAATATAAAACAAACCCTGACATTTTTAAGCTATATTTAAAGTCATATAATAGCCCATACTTTGATACATTTCATGAACTTAGTGACAAATGGTTAGAAGCCTCTTTCTAGATTTCCTATGAATAGCTGAAGACTTCATACAGCAAGATATTTGGCATTTTGACCTGCCACACATATAAAACCATCTCCTGATTTTTATAATGTGCTATTTATCTCATCTCCTCCCAAACACTAGAGTTGGCCACAACTTTTCAACTTGTGATGTTTTTATTTTAGAAAAATAACACTTCAAATGATTAAAAGTGTTTTCTCCACGAAGTGAGGTAACTAATCTATGCTGCTCTAAAAGTACGGTGACTAATAGCAATTTTTTTTTAAATAAGAAAAGAACCCTCACCTCTTCAAACCCATTTTCACATTCTAGAAATAAACTTAACATCTTATAATTAATAGCACATGACAGCAAATCTCTGGTCTCTCTCCCTGAGCACCCAGCTAGGCTCACCGCTGTCAGCGGTTAATTTTCTGCTAACTACCTACTTCCCACTCTTTCTGTCCGTAGCAAGGCAAAAGATTTCCTTTCCTCTCCTCCCCTTCCCCGCTTCCTGGCTGGTTTTCTATAAATAATAATCTGCATAACATCTTATCATTTTTAAAAATTTTCACTTTTATTACCCCATTTAGTCTTCACACCAGCCCTGTAAAGTAGGTGTTTTTCCGCTTTACAAATTGAGGTGCGAAAGCTCAGCAATATTAAATGTCTATGCCAACCATGTACTCGGTGAGCGGCAGAGCCCAGTTCCAATCCCCACACTTTTATCAGCAAAACACTGCCCAGGAGGTTGTTCTTACAGCCAGTGTGCAAAGGCTCCCCTGAGCTGTTAGAATGTAGGGTCCTGGGCTCCACTTCCAGAGATTCTGTTCTGGGGGACGGGGAGGTTTGGAATGGGGTGCAGGTGCCTGAATTTCTAACAAACACCCACCTCCCAGGTGCCTCTAAAGCAGGTGATTGGCAGCTACCCTTTTGCAACACGCAGGCCCAGGAGGTGGCCACAGAGATGTGAGGCATGTGTGAACGGGAAGCTCTGCTTATTTAATCTGCCCCAGAGGGTGATATAATGACATTTCATCTTTTGGCAATTGCCCTCATCAACGAGGTGCTTTGTGCTTATGTGAAAGCAGTTAGGAGAGGGAAAGGAAGGCAGGAGAAAAAGACTAACTCATTCCATTCCATAGATAATGGTCCTGCTGGTAACTACTCGTGATAATCCCAACCAGCTGACTATCCTGGACACTCCTTTTTGTATTTCAGGCATCTGGCCTTGGACACTGAGTGTCTGCCAAGGGGGCTGAACCTCTGGATTTCACAGGCGGAGACGCACAGGAGGCGAAGCGCCTGACCCAGAGTGAGTCACAGACAGACCCGGGATGTCGCCAGACTCTCAGGCCTGCGCTCAGGCCTGAGTCATGCAGCGTCCCGGCCCTGAGTGTGAGATTAGAGGCGGCTTTGCACCGAGCTGTTGGGAATGTCAGGCCAACAGAGCCAGGAGTCCTGAGAATAAGCAAACTTCCTGCACCAGAGACCAAGTACTCTTCGTGGGGAAAACACCATTGTGACCTAAATTGGATGTTGAGGGCAAAGTAGGAGAGTTGAAAAGGTAAAATACACATAGAAATGGTTTGAATATAAAGAAAAATGTTCCCTTTGTAAACATGGCACTTTTATTCTGCCACTGGGAGGTAAAATGAGATTTCTGTAGGAAGCCTGTGTTGTACTTTCTGGTGGAGGATCACATTCCATGAGACCAAGTTTATGGACTAAACAGAGAGGATTCTCTTGAGACAGGATGTAAAGTTTGACACCCACCTGGAACTTTGCAGAGCATTCTAGAAGTTCGGCCTTGGGGGTGCTCAGAGGCATCCTTCCTCCATTGCCTTCTGTATGGGAATTTCTCTGGAAGAGAATATGGTGTCACCACCTGATTATCAAGAAAATGGGCTTCGTTCACCAGGCTGTATTTCTTTGGCATAACCAGGGTTATGCGGAATAATGGATGGGCTTGTCTCCCAGGCTCCAAACAAGTCGGTGCCTGGGTGTGTGAATGAGGCCCTAGCAGATCCCTGCTGCGTGTCGGTGCCAGCCACTGCTGTCGAGTGACGTGCCCCTGGGGGTACTTCGCTCTTGAAGGAACGTTTCATGTCTCTGCCACCCTCTTCTGTGGCTGCCACTGTCGCCTGTGGTAACAGCCTGTCTGCTACTGTTCTGAGCCTCACCATACCCCCTTCCTCCGACTTCCCTGCCCTAAATTAAAGGCATGGGGTTCGCTGTCACCTCTCGGTGGTGACTCTAACATGCGTGGCTCAGCAGGTGGCACACCAGTTCTCCATTTGGACTTCACATTGGGAAAGCCTCAGTAATCCCAGAAGAATTTTATCTTGGGAAACTGTAAAGGAAGAAATGCCTTCAATTGCTATAGCCATTTTCATGAAGCCTTGGTAAGTGATGATTCCTCACCATCATTTTTATTCACTATTTTTTGAAAAGGATAATCACATATTAATCATCTAAACTGGGACACGTTTAAGAGTAAAAAGGACACCCGTTAATTATGCTTGGGAAAATATAGGTGGGACTACTCTTAATAAACCAGGACATACAGTCCTCCTACTTGTGAAGCAGGTGGGTAGAACACGGAAGACCCCGACTGACTGCAGCTGACATAAAACATAACAAAACATAACCTTCATGTTGTAAACCACTATGATTTGGGGGAAAGCTAATACAACCCCTTCTTGCTATGCAACCTCTTTGTTACCACCTCTGTAAAATAGGGTAACCTGCCAGGACCCGTATCATTAGGGGGATGTGGGGTTCAATAAATAAGTGTAAAAGCACTTAAAACAGTGCCTGACACACAGTGAACAGTCAATAATGGTTAGCTACTCTAATTCTAATAATAACATGGGAGAATAAAAGAAATACTCTAAGAACGGTGAAGTGAAATTTCAAACAAAACATACTGTTACTCAGGAAAAGCTGGCAAGGAAGAGTATCCCTTCTTCCTACCCCACAAGCCCTTTGCCCTTTTAGAGATCTGGAGTGCCCGCTCTGTCCCCACGCCTACCTGATCTTTCCCTAATACTGTACCCCACAAACCATCATCATAACTGCTTCCTTGCAGATTCCTCAGCTCCCTCGAGGAATCTTTCATCTCACCCATGTGACAAAACCTTAACCCGGAACCAATATAGCTACCTACCATTTTTACTCCCGAGCCTCAGTTACTGAACAAAATCCTCCAGGGTTTCTTGAAAATTCTTGCATGGCCTCTTTCTCAACTCTTTCTCTAGGCCCCACAAGAGATATTTCAAAATTTGACCATTCCCCTCAAGCTCCTCCCCCAAAGAAAATAGGGACTACCTAAGTGGGTTCTTTGTCCTCAATGCCTTTTTGCTCTGGGACCCGGCCCCTCCCGCCTCTTAGAAGGTTCCGTTTCCCCGCTGGCTCAGCCCCTGAGATACAACTGGTGCCTTCAGCCTGTTGTCTCTGTCCTTCTCTTCACTGCTGAGTAACCTGCCTTCCAGGCTCCACTTTCTCCCATCTGTTCACTCCTCAACCTCCTGAACTCTATCTACGCCCTGTCACTTCACCACATCTGCTGTGGGAGAGGTCCTCAGTGAACCTTTTGTTGCTGACCCTAGTGGACATGTCCCCATCTTTGATGAACCTCACCTCTCTGTGGCATCTGACGTGGCCACTGGCTCCTCCTGACAAGTCTCTCCCATCTCAGCTTCCAAGATGTTTTTTTTCTGGCCTTCCCTCTCTTAGGCTTCTCTCTCCCAGTCTCTTTCGTGGGTTCTGTCCTCCCTTAAACACCGCTGTTCCCCACGGCTCTGCTCCTGACCCCCTCCTTCCCTTCCAAGGCAAAACTGCTACTTACATGCTGAGATCTCCACACTCCAGATCCTGAGCCACATCCCCCTCCCGTCTCTCCAAGTTATTGTTGAACGTCCCCTTGGGTGTCCAAGATGCCCACAGCCATGCTTGTTGTTTTGCCTGCCATCCCCCACACTTGCTCCTTGGACTGACCTGAAGGAATAGCACTGTTAGTTACGCGTTGTCCCAGCCAGAAACCTGGGACTCATGCTTGACCTTCCCCAGGCATTCCTCCCACCAAGAGCCAGCTGGGCTCTTCACATCTTGATCTATCAAATCTACTTTCCATACTGTTTACAATGATCATCCTAAACTCTAATACTGAAACGTTAACTCTCCAGCTAAGCTAATATTCCTAACGACATAGCTCCTGTCTACACTCTAATTTTACCTCTCCTTCTGTCTCCCAAATCTCCTACCTGCCCAATATACTAAACTACTTTCAATTCCCATAGTGTTCCATGTTGCGTGACACCCCTGGGGGTTGTGCCTGCTGCTCTCTGCTGAAATGCCGGTGCCCTGCCACTCACTAGGCAAGCTGCTCATTTTTAAGTCAGGCATTCCCTGTCCTGGGAAGCCTTCTCTACTCGCGAGCACCTTTTGTCTCTCAGAAAGCTCCCTCCCCACCAGGGCTGATTAGCTGCCTCCGTTAGGACTTCCACAGGACCCTGAAGGTGCCTGTCTGAAATGTGGTTGCCAGTTGACTTGCAGGTCTCCCTCACTAAACTGTGACCTTCTTTATTTAGAGACTTACCTTTTCCCTCCAGTTCCCACCACATTGTCTAATGATACTCATTAAATATTTCATGGACGAGTGGACAGTAATAAATAGTCTCTCGGGTAGCAGCCTACTCTCTTGGGGACAGGCGATACTGCAGGCCTTTGAGGAAGAATCACCAGCAACCTTCAACATTTATGCATTTACACATAGATATAGTGGGGAAGCTATCTTTAGAGATTTGTGTGTGTGTGTGTGTGTGTGAGAGAGAGAGAGAGAGAGACAGAGAGACAGAGAGATGAAAGAATACATAGGTTGTTCATTTTCCTTTATCTTACAAGCTGCCATGTGTTTTTCAATCATGGGTTCTTGTGCACAGGTAAGTTTATTCTGTTCTTTCAACAGCTGTACCTCCTGTACATCATAAAAGTTCTCAACATTCTTACTCAGTAAGGACAGATGCTCCAAGCAGGGGAGACTCCTAAAGACCAAAAGAGAGTGGTCACTACCACGTACTATCAGCTGCTGTGCCGTCTTCTCCTCTCTAGCTTCCATTACCTCAACTCCTTCAGCTAGTCCACAGATAGTGACACGATGCATCAGCAAATTAAGATTTTTACACTCAGTTATTATAATGGCAAATGAGATTTGTAATTAGCGCTCTGAAGGAATCAATTATTAATAACATTGATATTCCAACGTTGGCATTCCAATAACTCTTCTTCCACATTCAAATTGCTGAAGAGTTTGTTGTTTTAAAAAAGAAGCCGCTGTCAAATTGCTGCTCATTTTCAATTTGTGGTCATTCTGCCTCCCTCAAGATCTTTACGTGCCAAACCCTGGGTCACTGCAGTCATTTTTCATTTTGTCAGTTTAATCAATCTGAAGGTAATATGAGTTTTATTGTAGAAAATAAACAACAATCCATTCGAATGTTAAAATGTTTTAAAAATAGTTTTTAAATATATAGCAGTTTGTCAAATCTGTCATTCTGTAAGTCTAGACAGACTAAAATCTTGTTTCGCATTGTTATGATCATCTTTTTTTTTGTTTTTGTTTTTTTTATTTTTGGCAGGGGCTGGGTTTGAACCCGCCACCTCCAGCCTATGGGACCGGCGCCCTACTCCTTGAGCCACAGGCGCCGCCCCTGTTACGATCATCTTTAAAAAACAAAATATTGGGCAGCACCTGTGGCTCAGTGGGTAGGGCACTGGCCCCATATACCGCAAGGTGGCAGGTGCGAACTCGGCCCCAGCCAAACTGCAACAAAAAAATAGCTGGGCATTGTGGTGGGCGCCTGCAGTACCAGCTACTCGGGAGGCTGAGGCAGGAGAATCGCCTAAGCCCAGGAGTTGGAGGTTGCTGTGAGCTGTGTGAGGCCACGGCACTCTACCGACGGCAAAAAAGTGAGACTCTGTTTCTACAAAAAACACCCCAAAATCTTGAAATAGTTATATTACAATGTATTATATATCACATATAGGAATTACAAGATGAAATGTGAATTTTTTAATTATCTTTTCATTTAGAACTTGGAATGTTTAATGCTCATCTATCACCATCATTGCTATATAGTCCTTGTAATGAATTGCGTTTGACTCTGGATCAATTGCAGCAGACAACATTTCTTCCATTTCTTCTTGAGAAAAAGGCTCACCTGGGAGGGACAAGAAGGGAAAATCATCAGGTATGATCATCTTTCTCTTTACACTAGCCTGTTTAATTACCATGGAGCCACCCAAGCCCCCACCGTGTCACTAGTTGCTCTCCCTGGAGCTGTAAAACCACCACATCATGATAGTTCAGAGGTTCAAGACCATATTGATAGCTCAACAAAGTGAATATAGTCAATGATAAATTAGGGTGTACTTTAAAATAATGAGTAAAATTGGAATGTTCCTAACACAAAGAAATGATAAATGCCTGAGGTGGCTGATACCCTGATTTGATTAATTCACATTGTATGCCCGAATAAAAACATCACATGTACCCCATAAATATAGGGTTGCCATAAAGGTCACGTGCAATTTAAAATAGTGTACAACATTATGGCCACCCTGTATATACAACTATTATGTACCCATAATAATTAAAAATTATTTTTTTTAATTTTATTTATTTTTTAAATTTTGAGACAGAATCTCAAGCTGTCACCCTGGGTAGAGTGCTATGGCCTCATTGTTCACAGCAACCTCCAACTCTTGGACTCAAGCGATCTTCTTGACTCAGTTTTTCTATTTTTAGTAGAAATGGGGTCTTGCTTTTGCTCAGGCTGGTCCCTAACTTGTGAGCTCAAGCAATCCACCTACCTTGGCCTTCCAGAGTGCTAGGATTACAGGCGTGAGCCACCGGGCCCGGCCTAAAAAAATTTTTTTAAAGAGCATGCTGTTGTACACCCCAGCAGATTTTAGACTTACTTTACCCTGCAGATATCACAGATCAAGGAACTTACAGAATCCACTATTTCAGCCAAAACATCAGGAGTACTTAACAACATCATAAACAAATATGTTTTTTTTTTTTTTTTCTTTTTTTTTTTTTTTTATTGTTGGGGATTCATTGAGGGTACAATAAGCCAGGTTACACTGATTGCAATTGTTAGGTAAAGTCCCTCTTGCAATCATGTCTTGCCCCCATAAAGTGTGACACACACCAAGGCCCCACCCACCTCCCTCCTTCCCTCTTTCTGTTTCCCCCCCCATAACCATAATTGTCATTAATTGTCCTCATATCAAAATTGAGTACATAGGATTCATGCTTCTCCATTCTTGTGATGCTTTACTAAGAATAATATCTTCCACGTCCATCCAGGTTAATACGAAGGATGTAAAGTCTCCATTTTTTTTAATGGCTGAATAGTATTCCATGGGATACATATACCACAGCTTGTTAATCCATTCCTGGGTTGGTGGGCATTTAGGCTGTTTCCACATTTTGGCGACTGTAAATTGAGCTGCAATAAACAGTCTAGTACAAGTGTCCTTATGATAAAAGGATTTCTTTCCTTCTGGGTAGATGCCCAGTAATGGGATTGCAGGATCAAATGGGAGGTCTAGCTTGAGTGCTTTGAGGATTCTCCATACTTCCTTCCAGAAAGGTTGTACTAGTTTGCAGTCCCACCAGCAGTGTAAAAGTGTTCCCTTCTCTCCACATCCACGCCAGCATCTGCAGTTTTGAGATTTTGTGATGTGGGCCATTCTCACTGGGGTTAGATGATATCTCAGGGTTGTTTTGATTTGCATTTCTCTAATATATAGAGATGATGAACATTTTTTCATGTGTTTGTTAGCCATTCGTCTGTTGTCTTTAGAGAAAGTTCTATTCATGTCTCTTGCCCATTGATATAAGGGATTGTTGGCTTTTTTCATGTGGATTAATTTGAGTTCTCTATAGATCCTAGTTATCAAGCTTTTGTCTGATTGAAAATATGCAAATATCCTTTCCCATTGTGTAGGTTGTCTCTTTGCTTTGGTTATTGTCTCCTTAGCTGTACAGAAGCTTTTCAGTTTAATGAAGTCCCATTTGTTTATTTTTGTTGTTGTTGCAATTGCCATGGCAGTCTTCTTCATGAAGTCTTTCCCCAGGCCAATATCTTCCAGTGTTTTTCCTATGCTTTCTTGGAGGGTTTTTATTGTTTCATGCCTTAAGTTTAAGTCCTTTATCCATCTTGAATCAATTTTTGTGAGTGGGGAAAGGTGTGGGTCCAGTTTCAGTCTTTTACATGTAGACATCCAGTTCTCCCAACACCATTTATTGAATAGGGAGTCTTTCCCCCAAGGTATGTTCTTGTTTGGTTTATCAAAGATTAGGTGGTTGTAAGATGTTAGTTTCATTTCTTGGTTTTCCATTCGATTCCAAGTGTCTATGTCTCTGTTTTTGTGCCAGTACCATGCTGTCTTGAGCACTATGGCTTTGTAGTACAGACTAAAATCTGGTATGCTGATGCCCCCAGCTTTATTTTTATTACAGAGAACTGCCTTAGCTATACGGGGTTTTTTCCAGTTCCATACAAAATGCAGAATCATTTTTTCCAAATCTTGAAAGTATGATGTTGGTATTTTGATAGGAATGGCATTGAATAGGTAGATTGCTTTGGGAAGTATAGACATTTTAACAATGTTGATTCTTCCCATCCATGAGCATGGTATGTTCTTCCATTTGTTAATATCCTCTGCTATTTCCTTTCTGAGGATTTCATAGTTTTCTTTATATAGGTCCTTCACCTCCTTCGTTAGGTATATTCCTAGGTATTTCATTTTCTTTGAGACTATGGTGAAGGGAGTTGTGTCCTTAATTAGCTTCTCATCTTGACTGTTATTGGTGTACACAAAGGCTACTGACTTGTGGACATTGATTTTATATCCTGAAACATTACTGTATTTTTTGATGACTTCTAGGAGTCTTGTGGTTGAGTCTTTGGGGTTCTCTAAGTATAAGATCATGTCATCAGCAAAGAGGGAGAGTTTGACCTCCTCTGCTCCCATTTGGATTCCCTTTATTTCCTTGTCTTGCCTAATTGTATTGGCTAGAACTTCCAGCACTATGTTGAATAGTAAAGGTGACAGAGGACAACCTTGTCTGGTTCCAGTTCTAAGAGGAAAAGCTTTCAGTTTTACTCCATTCAGTAAAATATTGGCTGTGGGTTTGTCATAGATAGCTTCAATCAGTTTTAGAAATGTGCCACCTATGCCTATACTCTTCAGAGTTCTAATTAGAAAAGGATGCTGGATTTTATCAAATGCTTTTTCTGCATCTATTGAGAGGATCATGTGATCTTTCTTTTTGCCTCTGTTAATATGGTGGATAACGTTTATAGACTTGCGTATGTTAAACCAGCCTTGCATCCCTGGGATGAAGCCTACTTGATCATGATGAATGACTTTTTTGATGATAAGCTGTAATCTATTGGCTAGGATTTTGTTGAGAATTTTTGCGTCTATGTTCATGAGTGAGATTGATCTGAAATTCTCCTTTTTGTTTGGGTCTTTTCCTGGTTTTGGTATCAGGGTGATGTTTGCTTCATAGAATGTGTTGGGGAAGATTCCTTCTTCCTCAATTTTTTGGAATAATTTCTGCAGTACAGGAATAAGCTCTTCCTTGAAGGTTTGATAGAATTCTGGAGTGAAGCCATCTGGACCAGGGCATTTTTTGGTTGGAAGCTTTTTTATTGTTTCTTTGATCTCAGTGCTTGAAATTGGTCTGTTCAGGAGCTCTATTTCTTCCTGGCTGAGTCTAGGGAGAGGGTGTGATTCCAAATATTGATCCATTTCTTTCACATTGTCAAATTTCTGGGCATAGAGTTTCTGGTAGTATTCAGAGATGATCTCTTGTATCTCTGTGGGATCAGTTGTTATTTCCCCTTTATCGTTTCTGATTGAGGTTACTAGAGATTTTACTTTTCTATTCCTCGTTAGTCTGGCCAATGGTTTATCTATTTTATTTATTTTTTCAAAAAACCAACTCCTTGTTTCATTAATTTTCTGAATGATTCTTTTGTTTTCAATTTCATTGATCTCTGATTTGATTTTGGATATTTCTTTTCTTCTACTGAGTTTAGGCTTAGATTGTTCTTCTTTTTCCAATTCCATAAGATCTCTTGTGAGATTGTTGATGTGCTCTCTTTCAGTTTTTCGAATGTAGGCATCTAAAGCGATGAATTTTCCTCTCAAAACTGCTTTTGCAGTATCCCACAGGTTTTGGTAGCTTGTGTCTTCATTGTTGTTATGCTCAAGGAAGTTAATGATTTCCTGTTTTATTTCTTCCTGCACCCATCTGTTAATCAACAGAAGATTGTTTAGTTTCCATGCCTTTGGGTGGGGTCGAGCATTTTTGTTAGAGTTGAGTTCCACCTTTAGTGCCTTATGGTCTGAGAAGATACAAGGTAAAATTTCAATTCTTTTGATTCTGTTGATATTTGTTTTGTGTCCCAGGATATGATCAATTTTGGAGAATGTTCCATGGGGTGATGAGAAGAATGTATATTCTTTATCTTTGGGGTGGAGTGTTCTATATGCGTCTATCAAGCACAGTTGTTCTAGAGTCTCATTTAAGTCTCTTATATCCTTGTTTAATTTCTGTTCAGAGGATCTGTCCAGCTCTGTAAGAGGAGTGTTAAAGTCCCCTGTTATGATGGTATTATCAGATATCATATTGCTCAGACTGAGTAAGGTCTGCTTCAAGAATCTGGGAGCATTTAAATTGGGTGCATAAATATTTAGAACTGAAATGTCTTCTTGTTGTATTTTTCCCTTGACCAATATAAAGTGACCATCTTTGTCTTTTTTGACTTTAGTTGCTTTAAATCCACATGTGTCTGAAAATAAGATTGCAACTCCTCTTTTCTTCTGAATTCCATTTGCCTGAAAAATTGTCTTCCAACCCTTGACTCGGAGCTTTAATTTGTCTTTTGAAGCCAGGTGTGTTTCTTGCAGACAGCAAATGGATGGCTTGTGTTTTTTAATCCAGTCAACCAATCTATGTCTCTTCAGTGGGGAATTCAAGCCATTAACATTTATTGAGATAATTGACAAGTGTGGTAGTATTCTATTCGTCTTATTTTGTGAGAGTCCATTGCTTAGTTTTATCTTTTGCATCAGTGTGGAGGTTAGGTTCTGTCCTTTAATTTCTGAGTTCTTACTTTGCTGCTGATCCATTGTGGTGGTCAGTGTGCAGAACAGGTTGAAGTATTTCCTGTAGAGCTGGTCTTGTTGTGGCGAATTTCCTCAATGTTTGTATATCCGTAAATGATTTGATTTCTCCATCAATTTTGAAGCTTAGCTTAGCAGGGTACAGAATTCTAGGCTGAAAATTGTTCTGTTTAAGTAGATTAAAGGTAGATGACCATTGTCTTCTTGCTTGGAAAGTTTCATTAGAGAAGTCTGCGGTCAATCTGATGGATTTGCCCCTGTAGGTCAACTGGCGCTTACTCCTGGCAGCTTGCAGAATCTTTTCTTTGGTCTTGACTTTGGAGAGGTTCATCACAATGTGTCTTGGAGAAGCTCGGTTAGAGTTGAGGCGACCTGGGGTCCGATATCCCTCTGAAAGCAGTGTGTCAGAATCTTTGGTAATATTTGGGAAATTTTCTTTTATAATATTCTCTAGTATGGCTTCCATTCCTCTGGGGCATTCTTCTTCCCCTTCTGGAATTCCTATAACTCGTATGTTGGAACGCTTCATAAAGTCCCATAATTCTGACAGTGAACGTTCTGCTTTCTCTCTCTTCTTTTCTGCCTCTTTTACTATCTGAGTTATCTCAAAAACTTTGTCTTCTACCTCTGAAATTCTTTCTTCTGCATGGTCTAACCTGTTGCTGATACTTTCCATTGCATCTTTAAGTTCCCTGATTGACTGTTTCATTTCCTTCAGCTCTGCTATATCCTTTTTATATTCTTCATATCGTTCATCTCTTATTTGATTCTGTTTTTGAATTTCCTTTTGGTTATTTTCCACTTTATTAACAGTTTCCTTCATTGTTTCCATCATTTCCTTCATTGTTTTCAACATGTGTATTCTAAATTCCCTTTCTGTCATTCCTAACATTTCTGTATAGGTGGAATCCTCTGCAGTAGCTACCTCATGGTCCCTTGGCGGGGTAGTTCTGGACTGGTTCTTCATGTTGCCTGGAGTTTTCTGCTGATTCTTCCTCATGGGTGATTTCTTTTATCTGTTTACTTGCCCTAATTTTCCTTTCAATTCCTCTTGCTCTTTAAGTTCTTGTGCCTGTGGACTAAGGGTTACAGGACCAGAAGGGTGAGAAGGTTTAAGAGCAAAAAAGCAATGAAAGAAATGAGGACTGAGTGATAAGAAAAAAAAAAATGAAAAAAAAAAGAAAAATAGAGAAAGGAGAGTGGTTGGGTGAAAGGAATATTGACAAAAAGAAGAGAGGCACAGAAAGAGGGAGACAGAGCAATATAGGTGTACAGTAGGGTACTTTGATACGACCTTAAAAAAAAAAAAAAAAACACCTTCTGGGGGGTGCCAAGTGGGGTGGTTCCCTTGAGGTCAGCAGCTCTTTGCTAACCTGATCAGACACAGTACCCCACCTCCACCAAGTAGAGAGGAAAGACAAAAATGCTATAAATCAAACCAAAACAAGCAAACAGAAAACTTTACGGGATAAAATTGGCTGGAAAAACCAAATAATAGTGGTAGAAACACTAACAAAAATGAAGTTCAGATTATTGAAATAGGCAGCAATGGGAAATTATAATTAAACTAGAAAAATTGAGAAAGAAAAAGGATCTGTATGGAAAAGGTTGAACTTAAAAAACAAAACAACAATCTAGAATGTCAAAATAAACAAAAAAAACAACCAAACCAAAAAAAAACCAAACAAAGAAACAAAAAAAAACACACACGCAACCAAAAACAAAGCAGTATGTATATGGAATTGAATATTGTCTGGGCAGCACGTGGTCTTCTGGGGTATGAGATGTTAATCACAGTTCTGATACGACTGGAGGCTGCTAGTTTCTCGAACCCCAGCAGGTAGACACCCTAAATCTCTCTTCAGCCCACTTAAAAGGCACTTTGAACTTGTTCACTTACTGAGCAGAAGCTTTCTCAGGGAAGTACTTGTTGCTGGAATCACTGCTGAAGTGGCTATCCACTTACCCTGTGTGTCAAAACTGGTCTCCCTCTGCCCCCGAGGGTTAGGGCTGCAAGGCGGCTCAGACCCCGCCCTTAGGCTACTTGGTCGCTGGGTTACCAGCTCCCACCCAATTCCAGCTCTGCGACCCTGAGGGCGGAGCTTGCCAGGGCAGATCGCTCACAATGTCTGCCTGTGACCCAGAGCCAAACTCTATTAGCTCCGTCTGGCTCAGCGGCTCAGACTGGGGCCCTAGACAAAGGCCAGAGTTCTCCACACTCCCGCTCAGGCTCTCCCCAAGGCAGTTCAGCTGAGTGCCAAGTCCAAAGACACCAAAACAGTTCACAGGTAAGGCCTTTCTGGTTTGCAGTCTCGCTGCTACTGAACTTACAGTTGCGGGCGGGTTTAGGCGGATTGAACACACGCGACCACTTGCCGGTTTTCCACTGTTTTAGTCCTCCTCTTGGGGTCCAGAAGTCTCTCGCTGACTCCCTGTATCCTCTCAGGGGTGATGATAGGCAGATCCCACCAGCCAGAGATGCCTGGAGTCCTATATCCCCAGACTCACGGTGCCCAGATGCAAGGAAGCTGTTACTCGGCTGCCATCTTGCCCGCGTTACTGAGGAGGAGGAGGAGGAGGCGGCGGCTGGAGCGCGGCGCGGCGGAGCGACCCAAATATGTTTATTTATTTAAGTTAAAACTATCAAAATTATCTAAGGATTAAACCGAAGCTACAGTTTCACAGGGAGTCTAATCCTTAAGTTTAGTAAGAGTTTGAAGAGATGCTTGCTGCTATACAAAATTCCCAAAGAGCAGATAACAGAGACTTGAAACTGTAATGATCATATGTCTGTAACTGTAATGATTATATATCTGAAAGTGTAATACTTCCTAACCAGGTCTGGCCAACCTAGTGATGCCAGCTGAACCCAGTGAGAGACAACCACTCGTCAACTGTTTCCAAACTCCCCTTGGTTACAGTTTGGCCCAATGATGGTGTCCAATAAAACCAAAAGAAAATGTATAGGCTTTCGTTGGATTCACGTAACAGCTGAGGGCCATGTTGGAGACTGGTTTCACTAAGATGAGAAGCAAACTCAGGAAGAAGGTTGAAAAGGCTGCACACTACTTAAGTTAGAAATTTTTCCCTATGTTAGATAAAAATACAAAAACATCCAAACATCATCTTATCCTGAAGGAGGCTTATTTAAGCAGGTGACTTTCAGGGCCTGAGACTTAACCTATCTTAAGTTACCTGCCACTACAAACAATGCATTCTAAATTAGAATTTAGCTGGGTGTTGTGGTGGGCTCCTGTACTCAGGAGGCGGAGGCAAGGGGATCTACTTGAGCCCAGGAGTTTGAACTTGCTGTGAGCTGTGACATCACGGTACTCTACCGAGGGTGACAAAGTAAGACTCTGTCTCAAAAAATTAATTAATTAGAATTCAGTTACTAATACGTACAGAAATGATTCAAACAGGGATCTTAATGACAATGAAGAAAATACTGTCAAAGAAGGGGAATGTGCAGAGTTCTTTTGCAATCATGCTTACAACCAAGGAAAAGAAAGAATGCGTAAAGTGCCAAAAAGACAGATTCTGAGTCTTTTGTATACCTGATTGTTAAATACTAAATCTATTGCCAAATGAACTTCTATGTGAATCCTGAAAAAATACGAATAACTAATATTTATTGAGCACTACTGTGTGCCAGGAACTGGCCTAAATGCTTCACGTATATTAACTAAGTTAATCTCCCAAGCACACAATAAGAGGTAAGAACTGCTATCATCCCCATTTATAGCTGATGACACCAGCACATAAAGAAATGTGGCAGCCTGCCCCAGTGAGTCACGGACCCAGGGGCTGAAAGCCAGCAGTCCAGCTTACGGTTCATGGGCTGAACTACCACACCCAGGGCACAAGGCCTTACTTACTGCAATTATAGTCACGTTGCTTCTTTGGGCAAGGAAAAAGATAAGTGGGTTTGATTAAGGATGGCAGGAAAAATACCTCATTGGTTAAAAGCTCAGGTTTGGAAGCCAGTCTGCTTGGGTTCAAATACTAACTGTCTCTAACTAGTTTTAAGATTGTGAGCAAGTCACCTAACCACTCTCTGCCTCAGTTTACCTGCCTATAAACAGAATGACAGTAATACTCCCCATCACATAGGGCTGTGAGGATTAAATGTGTTATTATTTGAATAGAACTTAGAACAAACAATACCTGGAACTTAAGTAGCAACATGTAAATGTTTGTTTAAAAACATTTTAAGATCCGCTGCTAAATACTGTCTGATACAACACACACCCCTGGACACATGTGGACTTCCATCTTGTAGGAACTTGACTCAGTATGATTTATTATGTTTACCATATGACATCCTGGGCATTTAGAATGCATATTCTCAAACTGACTGATGCGTTTGATGCTCTGTGGATATTGTGAAAAGATTGTGCAAGTAACTGCTAATCCATATTGTTATAAAGCATAGATACACATAGAAACACTTTGTAGAATTCTGAGAATCTAAGACAGACAAGTGGCCAACAAACACATGAAAAAGTGCTTATCAGAGAAATGCAAATCAAACCACCTTGACCTATCACCTGTGGGAACAGCCCCTATTACAAAGTCCCAAAGCTGCAGGTGCCGACGTGGGTGCAGAGAGAAGGGAACACTTATACACTGTTGGTGGGATTGCAAAGTAATACAGACTCTTTCCATAGGAAAGAAGTATAGAGAATCTTCAAAGAGCTAAAATTTGATCCATTTGATCCCACAATCCCATCACTAGGTATTTACCCAGAAGTAAAAAAAAAAAAAATCATTTTATCATAAGGAAATTTGCATTAGAATGTTTGTTGCAGCTAAACCTACCCAAGTGCCCATCACCCCATGAATGGATTAATAAACTGCGGTACATGTACACTATGGAACACTATTCAGCCATAAAAAGATGGAGACTTTACATCTTTTGTATTTACCCAGATGGAATTGAAAAACATTCCCCTTAGTAAAGTATCACAAAAATGGAAAACCAAGTATCCAATGTACTCGATACTAATGTGAGGATTTTGAGCAGGTGAGTTACGAGGTGCAGGAGTGATTGTGGGAAGGTTATTCTGATGCTGGTAGGTTTGTTAGATGAGTGAGGAAGAGATGAGGGAAAAATGAATTAAACTCAAATGGGGAGGGAGGAAGGAGGGTGGGGGATGAGTAAGCTCTCGGCTAATGGCACAAGGTAAGGCACAGGGCACACCTCCTGGGTGAAGGGCTCAGCTACAACTTGGACTTTACATAACAAAAGCAAACAATGTAACCTAATTGTTTGTACCCTCATATTAATCTGAAATAAAAAAAAATGTAGAATTCTGAGAATCTCAAAGCACCAATTTTTACCAGACTGGTTTACCAGATGGTTGAACTGCTATTACACTTAACTGTTGGGTCTGTTATATGAAATAATACCTTACATTTGTGTAGTACTTTGCATTTTATAGATTATCATCAAACACACTAGTTCATATAATATGGAAGATATTTAATAATATTTGTTGAATGATTGACACCACATATATTCTTATCTGAAAATAATTATTCTATGCTTGGTCCACTGAGATACCCAACAATTGATCTTTAAATACTATTAATTCTGTAAATATACCTTTTTGGAAATTATCACATAGCACCTCCCAAGTAAACCACATGACTGTACTGTGTCTGTATACATTGAGTCTGTCTGATTTCCTATTTCAGTCAGTAGTGTTACTGTAACACCTGTCATCTAAGTCAAAGCCATCCATCTTTGTCCCCAGCATTCTGATGTAGACAGTCCCCCACTGTATCGGTCCTTTCTTTCTGTTCTCTTCATTCCTATTGCCCTTATTAACGTACCTTCAAAATGCTAAAATAGCCTTCTTATAGGGCTCCCTCATCTAACCTCTTTCTCACTCACCTAGCAAACCTACCAGCATCAGAATAACTTTCCCACAATCACTCCTGCACCTTGCAACTCAGCTGCTCAGAATCCTACAATAAATACTTCCTCAGTGCCCACAAGATGAATTCCTAAGTCCTGAGCCCAAGCTTCCACAAGCTTTACCAGCTTCTTTGTCCTGGTAAGCCTATCTAAATTAATTTCCGACTGATTGCTGCCTTACCCTCGGGGCCAGCTAGGCCTGCCTTCTCACAGGCTTCTGGAATCCCATGCTCATTCCTACCTCCCAGTCTCTGTTCACACTGCTCTCCCCGAGTGTGTCTCCCTCTCAGCAGCTCCTTTACCCCGTCTCCATTCATCTATTCATTCATTACCTAACTCAGCAAGCCATTTGCTGAGATCTGCTCTGTGTGAGGATATTATAATGGTAAGATTTTACCCCTGACCGCAACAGCTCATCCATATAAATTCTACTATCTTAAGAAACCTATTTTTTCTTTAATCTTTCCAGGCTGGTCCAGCTTGCATCGATCTTCTGACATTTATTTTTCCATTGCCTTGTGAATTGTTTTGTAGGTTAGTTTTATTTCCCTAATAAGACTGTAACACCCTTGAGGGAGGAGCAGATTCCGGTGTCATTATCCCTTACTGCACTTACTAAATGCTAAACACACAGCAGGTACACCATCTCGGTGAAATTGAACCGCTTTGGCTGTTTTGACAAAATTAATGTTGCCTAATATAACCTAGGAGTTACTTCCTTTAAAGTTAAACTAATCCTTAGGATTAAGAGGATGAGGCTTTGAAAATCATAACACTTCCATCAAACTTAATCCCCAGATAGTTTTACAAAGGCCTAAGAGTTCTCTGACAGCAGCTCTGATGGTCGCGTCCTTCCTACTCTCACCCCGTATCCTCACCTGACGGTGGATCAGGTAAAAATGGTCAAACCAGTTATGCGTGTAGATGCGGTCTTAGTTCCTCCTAGTCCAAATTACTTGCTTTTTGATTCTATAACAAGTGTCCAGTGACTTGGAATCCCTCAGGACTCAGTTTGTAAACCAGTGTGGGAGGAGGAGTGGTGACCACTATGACAGCAGTCTCAAGAGACTGACCATCAGGCTATTGACCTTCACGGAAAACACATTTACACATCAGTCTAAGCAGAGAGAATTGCTAAAGGAAATATGTTGGCATATTTCCATATTTTTTGTGTGACTTTATATTTGATTGAGGCTGCTAATTGATCTGTAACTTCAACTGAAAAGCTCTTTAAAAGGGATTTTTTTTGGGGGGGGAGGGGACAGGGTCTCACTCTGTTGCCCAAGCTAGAGTGCTGTGCCATCAGCTTAGTTCACAGCAACCTCAAACTCCTGGGTTCAAAGGATCCTCCTGCCTTAGCTTCTCGAGTAGCTGAGACTATAGGTGCCCTCCATAATACCCAGCTAGTTTTTCTATTTTTAGTAGAGATGGGGTCTTGCTCAGGCTGGTCTCCAACTCCTGACCTCAAGCAATCCTTCCACCTTGGCCTCTCAGAGTGATAAGATTATAGGCATGAGCCACTGCACCTGGCCTAAAAGATAATATTTCTTAGAAAGAATTTTTACTTTTTTATTTTTTGGAGACAGAGTCTTACCTTGTTGCCCTGGGTGGAGTGCTGTGGCACTGTAGCTCACAGCAACCTCAAAATCTTGGGCTCAAGCAATCCTCTTGCCTCAGCCTCCTTAGTAGCTGGGCCTATAGGCATCCACCACAACATCTGGCTAGTTTTTTCTTTTTAAAAATATTCCTTTAATAACTGTATAATATTTTGTAGTATGTATATCTTTTATTTTATTCAATAATTCCCCTGTTTATGAACAATAGAATTATTTCCTTTTTTTTTTTTAATCACTACAAGTAATGTGAAAATAAGTATCTTTCAACATAAATCCTTCCACGTTGGAAGTGGTGTTGGGCATCTCCCTAAAGCCTTGCATTTTGGATATTGCCAAATTGGAATAAATGAGTCATAAAGGACAATTTAGGCAACTGACTAGCTGGCCAGGGCTCCAGGTCCCTAGCTGGTCTACCTTCCTCTCTCCATCTTTCAGAGTCTTCTTATGTTTGTTTGATATCCAGTATCTGGAGTTTTTAGTTGAACTTTGCAGGAGGAATATGGGAAAATATGTCTGCTCCATCCTCCCTGAAGTACAGGTCCCCATCTTCGGTTTTTGATGCTGTTCTGTGGTTTCTGTCTTGCTAAGTATTATGACCAAGTAATTTTTCAACAAGATAGTGTCTCTGTTAGCAGAACATCACTATTGTCCATTTGGCAAATCTATTTTTTTTTTCATTTTCTTTTATTTCAAATTAATATGAGGGTATAAATGTTTAAGTTACATTGTTTTCATTTCTAAAGTAAAGTTCAAGTTGTAGTTTAGCCCTTCACCTGGGGGGTCATGCTGCACACCCCACATTGTTACATCAGATGACATCCCACCAGTTGCCCTCCCTCCTCCCTCCTCCCTTCTACCTCCTCTCCCCTCCCCCTTGCTAGACTGCTGCTCTCAGTAACCCAGCCTTCAGAGACACAGGCTGCATCCCTGAGAGGGAGCTCCCCAGGGCTGCAGGTGGAGGGCCGTGAGCACAAGCTCCAGTTCCTCGGACCTCCAGATCTGGTCTCACCCCACCAGTTTTTTCTATTTTTAGTAAAGTTGGAGTCTCACTCTTGCTCAGGCTGGTCTCAAACTCCTGAGCTCAAGCAATCCACCTGCCTTGGTCTCCCAGAATGCTAAGATTCCAGGGTGAGCCACCTCACCCATCCAAAAGATTATTATTTTTATTTTTATTTTTTTGCAGTTTTTGGCTGGGGCTGGGTTTGAACCCACCATCTCCTGAATGGGGCCGGCACCCTACTCCTTTGAGCCACACGCGCTGCGCCCGGAAAGAATTTTTATATAATTCCAATCTTCAATCTAGTAACAGGCATTAATTGGTAGTGATTGATAGTTGATGTTTTCCAGGTGGCATATCTTTTTTATTCTGGAGATACCCTGAATGGAATTACTACAATTTACAGAAGTCATCATTATACTTTACAAAACCCCATGAGGCAACATTCTGTGTCCCGTTACCCTACCCTTTGTCTCCTAAACCTCTGGAAACCAGAAACCATCCCTAAACCAAAATAAGAGGAAGAGCGACATCTACCTGGGTGACCAAAAACAAAACAAACAAAAAAGAAAAAAAAAAGGAAGAGTAAATAACTCCTTGAAACAGAATAATTTTAAAGTATCCCCTATAACTTTTCCATAATTATTCAAAATGATTCTTTCTTTACATAAGTCACTCTTACCTTCTTCTGTCATGTACTTGACCAGTTCCTCCTTAGTAAGAAACCCGCGTTTAGCTGAATCTAAAACCTAAGGGAAAAGAAAAAACAGATACTGTGTTTTTGTTTGGGAATAAGTTTTCTCTCTCTCCCTCCACAAAAAATAAAATCTGGCGCTTACATACCTCAAAAGCTCGAAGAAGGACATCTTCTGGAACTGGTCGGTATCTATAATTATGCAATAAAATGAGTAAATGTCACAGATATTTACCTGAGTCTTTACATAATAAATAACCACTGCTAACATACTGGGAGGATAATACTTCCCTTACTGAAGTTTTCTTTTCAATTTCTGGACATGAAAGTTGAAAGTCCCTCTCCCCCTGCAGGAGATGTTCAGTGTAGAGTCACTGGCATGTTTGATACTGTCTATAAGCTTATTGAAAATCAACTCATCTGGGCATAAAAATTAGGATTCTTAATAATTAGGATTCTTATTTATCATGGATAATTCAATATAGAAGATAATAAAGGATGTTAATTAACAATTCTTGTAGCTTACCTATTTGCCCTTTAATCATGCTTTGCGTGGATTAATAACAATGTGCTTGATAATTCTAAGCACATACCATCTGGCCGTTCAGAATTATAATAAAGTATTAGAAGGAAGGTATCCTAAGATTTTATTAGTTGAGTCTGATGCACAAAGTGAAATAACCCAGTGTTTTCAAATTAACGTAATTCTTTGTCTTAGCAACTGCATTTATTTATTTACCTTCTTTCTAGCAGTACACTCGTCATCACTGGAAGAAATTTTTCGAATCTTATGTATCCAGTGGGTTCTTCCTCCTCCACCTAAATGTCCATAGAGAGCCATTTATTCATTCAACAAATATATTCAGCAGCGACTTTCTCCAAGCACTATGCCAAATGCTGAGATATGATAGGGAGCAGGGACTATAAATTTATGAAAGCACAATGAAGTGACGGAGCAACAATCTGTAAGAGCATGTAAGAAAGGAAACTCTTTTAGACCAGGAGATCAGGGATGCCATTCATGAAGAAATAATACTCGAGCTGGTTTATCAAGGATGAGCGGAAGGTAATGAGATAAAGACAGCAGGGAAGAGACTCTGTGTCACAGAGAGGAAATTACACGCACTGAGACTCAGTGTGACAAACCAGAGGCTGTGAGGCTGGAGCACAGAGGAGGAGGAGGAGGAGAATGTTTCCAGGTGAGCCTGGAGAGAGACAGGGGTCAGACCTTGCACGGCCTTATCACCAAGAAAGTGACTTTGGAGAGGGGTGGGGCCTTGGTGTGTGCCACACCTTCTGGGGGCAAGACACAATTGCAAGAGGGACTTTACCTAACAAATGCAATCAGTGTAACCTGGCTTATTGTACCCTCAATGAATCCCCAACAATAAAAAAAAAAAAAAAGTAAGTGACTTTGGTTGTTATCTTGCCAATGGGAAATCACTGAAGGTCTCGTCCACATGTGCTTTGAAAGACTGCAGTGGTTGAGAGTGAGGCAGCTTCTTCCACAGTAAAAGCAGATAGGATGAGGGCTTGGGGTGCAGAGGCAGCCATGAAGAGAGAAGTTGATGGTTTCAAGGAATAATTAAGAAGTAAAACTGATAGACCTGGTGCTGCATCCATTATGGGTAAGGAAGAGAGAGAGTGGTAGCAAGGATGGCTCCCAGGATTCTGACTTGCATAACTGCCTTTCCCCAAGATGACGAACGCTAAATGGGGGACCTGGTTAGGGGACCAATCACTATCTCGAGGACCTTCCTGTAGCTCAAACCACTATAATATTTATTCGAGTCAGACTGTTTATAAGCTGTAAATTCTCTGCTCCCTTTCAAATAGCCTATTAAAAGACTCATAGATCCCAATTCAACACATGAGCTTTTAATAGATTTATTCTTTGAGCAACAAAATACAAAACCTATAGGATGCTGGTAAGTAGAAAACACTGTCATCCAAATGACAACTAGTTTTTAATGTTTATACTAGATTCACATGCAGGGTGAGTGGAGCCCTCAGTACACTATCAGCAGATAAAATTTAATCCACTTAATGACAGAGTGATGTGCTCCGCAATTCCTGAGTCCATACATGAACAACTCTCTTCAGCAGCCTCTGGGTCAAAGGTGAACATTTTGCAAATTGACATTCACATGGCTCTGATGCACTTGAGTAGCACTCTGCAACTCCTGACCCCAGAGCCTCTCACAAATAAAATGTCAATATCAGGAGATTACCTATGATGTCATAATTTAATAACTTTAAAATTAAAATCTTGAGTTGTTATTCTGATTTTGCAGAAATTTGCTCCAGAAGCATGAGCAGTGGTCACCTCCCATTCCTCCACCCATAACAGACCACTCTAGAGCAGTCTCAAACTTCAAAGATCAAAACCCCTCTTTATCTTATAAGCATCCTCATCAATCTAAAACGGCTTTTAGGTTGTCCAGGGGAAAACTAGACAGCTCTATAATGTTGTCTCCATCATGTAAGAATTCACTAATGGCACATATGTGCCTCATATCACTTCCCCGGGTTCCCTCACAACTCACAAACCTTCATTGATCACTGCGGTGAAAACTGCATATCATTCTTGCCTAGTAGATCTTTGCGGAGCCAAAATTACATGAAAATAAGTTAAAACAACATATCCAACTAATCAGAATAGCAGAAGAGGCATTTTCTTTGGCATTTTTTAAAAGCAGTATAATGAATAAACAGTGGCCTATAGTTAAAATGTAAGAAAAATGGTTAAGTCCATCTTTAACCTGGGGAGAAATTATGCAAGTCCTTCTATGACCCAACACTGTCCTCTAGAGGCCATATTTAATCTGTTCATTCATATAAAAACATAAGCAATGGTTTTATAGTTCTCTCCATAGACATCCTTCACATCTCTTGTTAGGTATAATCCAAGTTATTTCATTTTCTTTGTGTAGAGTATTGTATCTTTGATTTAATTCTCAGCTTGACTATTGTTGGTGTATATGAAGGTTACTGATTTGTGGACTACCACTACTGATTACTGGTAATCTTTAATCCATTTTGAGTTGACTTTTGTATATAGTGTGAGATAAAAATTCAATTCCATTATTCTCTGTATGGATATCAGTTTTCCAAACACCATTTATTACAGAGACTATTCTTTCCACATTACGTATTACTGTACTCTTATTGCAGATAAGTTGACCACACAGGCATAGGTTAATTTCTGGACTTTCTATTCTGTTCCAATAATCTATGTCTGTTACACACTTACACACTTTTGGTGGGAGTCTGTTTCTATGCTAGTACCACACTGTTTTGATTATTATTGCTTTGTAACATAATTTGTAATATAATTCCTCCATTATTAATTCTTACATTATGATGGCACACTTATTACAAATAATGAATCCATATTAACACATTATTATTCACCAAACTTTATTTAGATTTCATAAGTTTTTCTAAAACTCAGTGGGGGCTGTATTTGCTTTTGTTTTTGAGAGAGGGTCTCACTCTGTACTCAGCTAGAGTACAGTGGCACTATCATAACTGTAACCTCAAACTCCTAGGCTCAAGTGATTCTCCCATCTTGGCCTCCCAGAGTGCTAGGATTAGGCCTGAACCACCATAGCTGGCCCTAAATCCTTTTTTAAAATGTAGTATATCATCTGTCATAAAAGAGAAATAAGCCAGGTGTGGTAGCTCATGCCTGTAATCCCAGCTCTTTGGGAGGTTGAAGAGTTTGAAACTAGTCTGGCAACATTCTCTACAATAAATAAAAAAATTAGCCGAGCATGGTGGTATGTGCCTATGGTCCCAGTTACTCTGGAGGCTGAGGCAAGAGGACTGTTTGAGCCTAGGAGTTAAAGGCTGCAGTGAGATACCATCAGGCCATTGCTCTCTGGCCTGGGCAGTGGCATGAGACTTTACCTCTTAAAAAGAGAGAGAAATAGAAAAGAAATTAGAAGAATAGGGTAGACTAGCACTTCTAGTAATCTGGAAACAGGTGGGAAGAGCTCAAGGATAGGGGATGGTTCTATTATTTCTGGTACAGGACAAGATAGGTAACTTTGTAAGAAAAGACAAGAACACTAAAAATGTGATGCAATGGTGACTTAATATGATTATTTAAGTCCATAAATTTAAATGCCTTTAGGATTTAATATCAAATATTGAACCATACTCCTTTTTTGTGTGTAGAAAGAGAGAGCACACACATGAGCACATTATGGGTTGTATTGTGTCCCCCAAAATTTAGATGTTGAAGTCCCAATCCCAACACCTCAGATTGTGATCTTATATGGAGACAGGGTATTTACAGAAATAATCAAATTAAAATGAGGTCATTAGGGTGGCCCCTAAATCAATTATGACTGACATATTTGGACACAGGCAGCCACACAAGGAGAATGACAGGTGAACCTCATTTCTAGTATCTACCTTACAGGCTGCACATGTAGGTTACACGGGATGTGACACGGAGATAGTACATGCTTTGTGAGCGGTGCAAATCTATGACCAAAATGATATTTCTACCAGTAGTGCACACACTTCTATGACATGTAATGACATTTCTTCCTAAAGCAGTGGTTCTCAACCTGTGGGTTGTGACCCCTTTTTAAAAATGAAAAAACATTGCAGCATTAGGAAGGTTGAGAACCACTGTCCTAAAGCATCAATCTCTAGGGCTCAAATTTCAGGCTCACCATATAAACCTGACTGTTTACACAGAAGTCTGGCCTTGCTGCCTCTTTGTAAAATGCCATGTGAAATGTGGCAATTAAACAAAATAATGCATTAAATTGCTAAGCACATGGAATACCTTGTCCCTGGCCCCTTGTCACCTCACCCCACGTCTCGAGGACAGGCCATGTGGCTGAGCAGTAATGCCTCCTCCTCTGCTGTTTCCTTGCTTGCCTCTTTGGACTGAAAACAGATGGGAAATAACAGACACCCTCCATACTCTACACCCCTCCTCTTCAATAGACAAAAACAAAACAAATACATCCTGCCTGCAAACACGAACAAGGGAAAAGTAAATTAAATCTACTCCATTTCTTCTAAGAGGAGGGACAATGTACTGAAAAGGAGGTAATAATTTGGAAGTAACCTGGGCAGCATGTATAAATGGTTAAGGGAATAAAACCTCTTTGTGGGAAGATTCCCCATGTGCAGCCCACTCAAAGCACCATTTCCAGTGAATTCATCTTAATAGTGTGCCAGCAGATGTTTGCTTGGATGACCAAGGCCCTGGTACGCCTGGCTGCTCTTCCTCCAAAGAATTATAGTGGAGCAGGGGACCTGAAGAAAATATACTGCCTTCATTGCCACACAAAGGGGCCCCACATAACCGAGTCTCCCACAGTGCCTTCAAGCATTCACAATCTCTGCATCCTCTTCCCCAGCAGAGACGTCTCAATAAATCCATACATGCTGTAAGATTTTTAAAAAATAACAACATTGATCTAAGCCTTAAAGCGTGCAGCAAATACTGTTTCTCACTCTTCTCTGGTTGAAGTCAATTTCCTTAATCTATTTTGAATGTGGGGTAATACAGGCACAGGGAGGTTAAGTGCAGATTTGAGGTCGTCAGAGTTAGTCAGGTGTTTTGATGAGGTCACAGCCCAGACTTCTTTGCTCCATTCCTATAGAGAAATCACCAGGCCATCTCTTTTCTCATTACAGCATTATTTATTTTAATGCTGAGCTCAGGGAATAGACCCAATAAAACACACAGTGAAAATTCATTTCTCCCCAGTGACATAATAATCAGTCAATAAACTGAACTATTTCATGCTTCACAAAAAACAAGATGATATCGGTAGTTAAGAAGCTTTATTAAGCATCTACATTTCAACCAGTTCCAGGTCACCAAAAAAGATATACACAATGAGTACTAAAAAATATAAAAACTGTAAGATAGGGCCAGGCGTGGTGGCTCACACCTATAATCCTATCCTCTGGGAGGCCAAGGCAGGTGGATTGCTTGAGCTCAGGAGTCTACTGTGGGTGATAAAGTGAAACTCTGTCTCTACAAAAAAAAAAAGGATGTACACTCTCCATCTTTTTTTTTGCAATTTTTGGCCAGGGGCCAGGCTTGAACCCGCCACCTCCAGTATATGGGGCTGGTGCCCAACTCCTTTGAGCTACAGGCACCGCCCTAAAGTCTCCATCTTTTTAGTGGCTGAATAGTATTCCATGGTATACATACACCACAGCTTGTTAATCCATTCCTGGATTGATGGGAATTTAGGTTGTTTCCACATTTTGGCAATTGTAAATTGAGCTGCAGTAAATAGTCTCATGTAAATATCCTTATGGTAAAATGATTTTTTTTCTTCTGGGTAGATGCCTAGCAAAGAGATTGCAAGATCAAATGGGAGGTCTAATCTGAGTTCTTTGAGGATTATCCTTGCTTTCCTCCAAAGAGGTTATGTTAGTTTATAGTCCCACCAACGGTGTAAAAGTGTTCCCTTCTCTCCAAATTCACACCAGCATATGCAGCTTTGGGACTTTGTGATGTGGGCCATTCTCACTGGGATTAAGTGATTTCTCACGGTGGTTTTGATTTGCATTTCTCTGATCATCAGGGACAATGAGCATTTTTTCAAATGTATGTTAGCTGTCACGGTAGGTATCAAGGTGATCACACCTCTCCACAACCACAAAATCCTGGGCTCAAGTGATCCTCCTGCCTCAGCCTACTGAGTAGCTGGGACTACAAGTGCCTGCCACCACACCTAGCAATTTTTTCTATTTTTTAAAGAGATAGGGTCTTGTTCTTTCTCAGTCTGGCCTCAAACTCCTGAGTTCAAGCTATCGCCCACCTCAGCCTACTAGAGTGCTAGGATTACAACAGGTGTGAGCTACCACACCCAGCCTATTTATTTAAAATTTTTGTAATATGAGTATTATTTTTACAGTAAAAATTTTGAAATAAAAAAATTGTGTTAGTCTACTGTAATCGTTATTTGTGTTTTGGGTTTTTTTTTTGTTTGGTTGGTTTTTTTGAAGCCTACACCACCATGCCTGGCTAGTTTTTTCTACTTTTAGTAGAGGTGGGGTCTCGCCCTTGTTCAGGCTGCTCTGAATTCCTGACCTCAAGCAATCCACCCGCCTCAGCCTCCCAGAGTGCTAGGATTGCAGGCTTGAACCACCGCACCCAGCCCATGTTCTATATAAAAATAAATTTTATTTACTTAATAGAGGAAAAATCCACTTTTACAGATTTCCCTGGATCCTGTTTTCTTCCTGCTAATCACTGGTTTAGCACCATTTACTGTACTATTTTTTTTTCCAATTACAAATAAGCATTATTTTTAGTATATTCATTATTCTTTTTACAACATATTTGCCGATTTCCACTCAAAAATAATGGTTGGTAACTATCACTAGGTAATCTCCAAGTACTACCAAGTCTATAATTCTTTAACTCCATCATCTAAAATAGACAAAATTAGAGCAGCTCTGTTCATTCTCCTGCCTTCCCCAATGCCAGGATGTGTAGGAACAATAACAGATAAAATATTTCATATCATCAACTACTTCAAAATAAGAAAATAATTACTCCCACCTTTTCTCATTTTCCAAGAAGTTTAATACAAATTCTGAATAATGTGAAATCTCAGGGAACCCCTAGAACCACAATGATGTGATAAAGGTGATCCCACTTCACAGGAAAGTAGATTACATGGATCTTGCTCTACTAAGTAAAAAGCCATTTTGGAAGTTTCAAAGAAAAAAAATTCTGAGGATATTGAACCAGTTAAAAATAATGAGAAAGAGTGATTTGAGACCTTTGAAGCTTGTGGTATGTCTGGTATGGTATGGCACTTCTCATTCAAGATCAAAAAGTGTGAGGTCCATTTTACCCCCAGGGATGCTTAAAAAAAAAAAAAAGAAAAGAAAAAGTGTAGAAAATGATTCAGTAGCATCATTACATTGTTTTTACTGGTTACTAGAGAGTATCAATTACACTTTGACATCATGAAGGCTATAAATTTAACATTAAATCATTAATCATTATATAAAGATATGTAAAATTCTATTGAACATTTATTTGCAGGTTTCTTCATTTAGCTAAATGAGTAGGGATTGAATATGATCTCAAATACTAAATATACATGTATTGAAAACTTTGCTTCGGCCAGCATGGTGGCTTATGCCTGTAATCCCAAGAGTCTAGAAGGCTGAGGCAGGTGGACAGCTTGAACTCAGGAGTTCAAGACCCACCTGAGCAAGAGAGAGACCCCATCTCTGCTAAAAACAGAAAAACTAGCCAAGCATTGTGGAGGTGCCTGTAGTCCCAGATACTCAGGAGGCTGAGGCAAGAAGGGTCACTTGAGCCCAGGAGTTTGAGGTTGCTATGAGCTACAACACCACTGTACTCAAGCCTGGGGCAACAGAGTAAGACTCTGTCTCAAAAACAAAAACAAGAGAGCAAAAAATAAGCTACTGGACATTAAAAGCACAACAGAAATGGAAAACCTGATAAAAACATCAGAAGACAAAGTTCAAGAAATCTACCAGAGAGAACAAAAAGATAGAGATGGAAAACAGGAGCGTGAAAAATAAAGACATTAAAAGATGAGTCTGGAAACACACAATGATAATAGGAATTCCAAAAGAGAGAACAAAGAAAATGAGCAGTAGTTAGAAGTCATCAACAAAATAATTGTAAGAAAATTTCCTGGAAAAAAAATATATAAGTCACCAAGGCTGCAAACTCCCACCAGATACCTAACACATTAGATATAGATACACACACAAGGGAAACCATTGTGAAATTATAAACACTGGAGAGAAAAGAGACAGTAGAGTGCCGTGGCGTCACAGCCCACAGCAACCTTAAACTCTTGGGCTCAAGCAATCCTCTTGCCTCACCCTCCCAAGTAGCTGGGACTACAGGGACCTGCCACATCACCCAGCTATTTTTAGAGATGGGGTCTCACTCTTGCTCAGTCTGGTCTTGACCTCCTAAGCTCAGGAAATCTACCTGCCTCTGCCTCCCAGAGAGCTAAGATTACAGGTGTGAATGCCTTTAAAACTCTTTCTGAAGACCTTTAAAAAAACCAAAACACATTGAATATAAAAAAATACACTGAATGCAGAATTCTATGCCCCAGCAAACAAATAGACTTTCAAACACACACAATCTCAAAAATTTTACCTCCAAGTCACTCTTTTTTCAAGAAGCCATCTAAGAATGTGCCAAAATGCTATAGGAACTAGAAAGAGAGAAACTTGGGATATAGAGAAATCCAACTTAGCAGAGGGAAAACAGAGATTCCCAGGAATATCATAGTGATCCCAGAATGACAGCTGTGCACCAGATGCCGATGTCAACCATACCATATTGAAGTTGGTTGCCTAAAGAGACAAGGATGTTGAGGGCTATCATTACCGGGATCTCCCTGCCATGGAATCATCTTTTTATCTAAGGACAAGCCTGGCCCAGTTCTTATCCATCGCTCACCTCTCTTTACCAGGTACTGGTTAAGTTTTTGCTCACTCACCATGCCCCTACTCCTTGGATTTGATGAGGAACTTCATTTCATTCCTGGGTAGTTTTCTGCTTCGATCTAATCCTGAAAGCCAGAAGCAGGTCATGATAAGCTTAGAATGAAAGATACAGAGCAGCCAACTCCTTTTGGTCATATTCTATCGGACATAGAACCTGGTTCACATTGCAGCTTTTCCAGGTGCCAACTATGGCAACCACGAAGATGTACCTTTTAAATTTCCAACGGCCGGAAACATAATTGAATAATGCTCCCAGCTATCACTGAGCCAAGGCCACACTTCCTGTGGTCTTCTCCTAGCTCTTAACTGAGGGTTAAATCTCAGCATAATCTGGCTGGGGAAGTGCTGGGCCTGATGAGGGAGGAAAGAGACTATACATTGAAACAGCAAAAGGAATTAGCTGGCCAGGACTAAAAGAGCTGAGAGTATCCCTGAGATTGGATGAGAGTGCTTGACCAAGAGGGCTGGAATACAGAACTGGATAAGCAAAAATTATCCACTTCAGGTACTTTCTCATGACACAAAATCTAATAATGTGCAAGAACCTTAGGAGACAGGGCAAAGTACTGCGAGGGTAACTCTTATACAGACCTGGAACAAGTGATAATAAGCACTGAGTGAAGCAGAAAAGCTGAGCTGATGGCTGGGCGCACTGGCTCATGCCTGTAATCCCAGTACTCTGGGAGGCCAAGGCAGGTGGATTGTTTGAGCTCACAAGTTCAACACCAGCCTGAGCAACAGTGAATATTAAGGATATAAAAAAAAATAGCTGGGCATTGTGGTGGGCGCCTGTAGTCCCAGCTACTTGGGAGGCTGAAGGAAGAGAATCACTTCAGCCCAAAAGTTTGAGGTTGCTGTGAGCTATGATGCCACAGCACTCTACTGAGGACGACAAAATGAGACTGACTCAAAAAAAAAAAAAACTGAGTTGACAGAAGTGGGTACTTTTAAGTCACAAAACCCACCCAGAGAGGAGCTTAGACAACACACCGTTCACTATCAGCATCAGTCATGTGCCCAGAAGGGAACCAGCATCACCAGGCTCTGTGATGGCGCCCTCTGCAGGCAGGATTAACCAGAGCACAGACCTGGGCTTGTTAAATCCATGCAATGATTTGCTGGCCAATCCCTGCAACCTAGGTAATAAAAGCCAGACAGAGTTGTTTAACCACAGACGCTAAGAGACTTCATATAACAGTAAGTAAAGTTGAAGAGGCAGCCACAGGGAATTATGGAAATGGTTAATAGAGCACAGCATATTTAAGAGCAAAATGGGTAGCTAACAGGGTATTGCTTAATGTCTACATCCTAAAAAGGGCAGGAATGGGGAAGTGGAGGCTATGAATGGTCATGCCAAAAGAGAGTCATAATCCTTACACAGTTCCTAAACCTGAGTCAACAATCTTACCAACATGAGTCTTATTTTCAAAGATCTTTTAGTTCTCCTTTGTAATTAGTTTAAATCCTCCCTAATTCCACTTAGGTTTGAACTTCAAAGGATATACATTTTTACCTATGGAAACAGAGTGCTGGGCTATGCCTCAGAGAGCTCCTCCCAGGCCTGGGGCTCTCTCCTTGGAAGTGGGCAGACCCCCAGGGAAACATTCCAGGTGAGGAAGGTCTAGGCCTAAGTAGAGCAGAGGAACAAGCACTCGCCCCAGCCCTTTATCCACCTGCAATAGCTATGCAGGACCCACCTACCTGCTCCTGGGGCCATCTCCCACTGGAGTGTCCAGGGCTGGGCCAGGGACAGCCTGCCCACAGAACACAGCCTACCCCAAGGCCCTGGGTCAGCCCTAAAGCAGGAGGACAGCTGGAAGCAACTGGGTGAGGGGCCCTGTCCTGCCACTGACCAGCCAAGGTTGCATAGAAAGCCATTCACTACCCACTGGGGCTGGGTCATGGGCAGTAACAATTTGGGAAGAGAGGGGCAAGGCAGTCAGTGAGATAGGGGTTTGGGGGAGGAGCCCCTCCAAAGAAGCACAGCCCTGTCCACAAGTCACTGTGAGAGAGTCACTCCTAGTTACAGGTACCACACCAGTGTCTGGCCCGCCCATGTCATGCTCAACACACAGAAGCCCCTGCATTCCAGCCTGTCTAGGGCTATGTGAGGAAGGTCCTTGACACGGTGCTCACAAAAGCTGTTTCCCACAATGCCTAATAATGTGGCAAGGACCTTAGGAGACAGGGCAAACTACTGCAAGGGTAACTCTTACAGACCTGGACCAAGTGATACAAGCACTGAGTGAAGCAGAAAAGCTGAGCTGATGGCTGGGCTGATGGCCTAGAAGCTGCATCACCTCCACGTGCAAGTGCTTATTGCCTACCATTATGAGACCCATGTCCATGAGGACCTGGGTGCTGATGAGCAGGTAGGGAACCAGGTTTCTATCCAGTAGCACTGGACTTGATGCTGACACCAGCCCACATGGGGACTGTGACCACCCAACATACATTTAAATGGTTTTATATCTGACACTATTACAGAACATTTAACAATATCTGATATGTACCCTTAGATGTTTACTTTACTATTATGGAGCTTTGATTTTTAAATGTATTTAAATATATTAAATATTAAATGTATTAGGGTGGCACCTGTGGCTCAGTGGGTAGGGCGTCGGCCCCCTATACTGAGGGTGGCGGGTTCGAACCTGGCCCTGGCCAAACTGCAACAAAAAAATAGCCGGGCGTTCTGATAGGCACCTGTAGTCCCAGCTATTTGGGAGGCTGAAGCAAGAGAATTGCCTAAGCCCAAGAGTTGGAGGTTGCTGTGAGCTGTGACACCACAGCACTCTACCAAGGGTGATAAAGTGAGACAGAGTCTCACTTTTTTTTTTCTAAAAAAAAAAAAAAAAAATTAAATGTATTTAAATCTGTACAAATATGCATGTATATATAATTTTCCCCTCTTATTTCCTTGGGAATATTCAAAAAGAGCAGTCATGCTCAAAGCTGTTTAAGTATATTACTAGAATTTAATTAGAAGTAATTGTGTTGGTATTCAAATATAGAAAAAAAACTATCCTCACTGCTCCATAATTGTTCTAAATATCTGTAATTTTCACTGGTTGCATCAATGTGCCTAAGGAAAAGGATAAAAATAAAACAAAACTTTGGGATCTAAGTATCCACAATGGCTAAGTGCCCCAAATAGTGGGTTATTTTGGTAGAGAGCCACCTGCAGCGCAAACCCAAATGTGTGCCGAGTGCCCACCAAGTAACAGTTGATTCCTCACAGTTATTAAATTTAATCCCCATAAAACCCTTGATATTATTATACTCCTTTTGCAGATGTAGAACTAAGTTTTGAAGGATTAAGCAGCTTATTGAGAGCCCTATCATTTAAGTGGTAGTTGTAGGGTTTGAACCCAGATCTTCTGATACTAGAGGTGGCATTTGTTTTACTTTGGCATAGAAACCTACAGATTGAAAGTTGGGCAAACTTTTTCTGTAAAGGGCCAAAAAGTACATATTTTAAGCTCTGCAAGCCTTTCTGTTGCAACTATTAACTCTGCCCTTATAGTGAGAAAATAGCCACAGATAGTACATAAAGACTTTAACCATGTTTCAAATAATTTTATTTACTTTTTTTTTTTTTATTGTTTGGGATTCATTGAGGGTACAAAGAGTACGGTTATACTGATTTAATACAACTTAATTTACAAACACAGGCAATGGGCTGAATTTGGCCAGGGGCCATGATTTGCTCATTTCTGATAGAAGTTAAAACATACAAATGACTGACTAGGTTCTCAAGAGTCTCTTTTTCTGACCTTCAGAGGCTTTTTTTTTTTTGATACAGAGTCTCAAGCTGTTGCCCTGGGTAGAGTGCTATGGAATTCATAGCTCACAGCAACCTCCAACTCTTGAGCTCAAGCAATCTTCTTGCCTCAGTTTTTCTATTTTTTAGTAGAGACGGGGTCTTGCTTTTGCTCAGGCTGGTCTTGAACTCATGAGCTCTGCCTCAGCCTCCCAGAGTGCTAGAATTACAGATGTGAGCCACTGTGCCGGGTCTCAGAGGCATTTTTTATTACTGCTCTGCTTACCCTACTGAATATGCAATAATTATGATTTAACTGTAAATTCATCTTCTTGTTTCTATCTCTTCCACAGGGCCAGCCTGCTTCTCCCTAACACCAATTCCAGTATTGTGGTTAACAACACTTTAAGACAGCAGCTATTTTTTTTTTAAGTGTTAAGTACCAATTCAGGAAAAATAAGCTTTCCCACTACACTTGGTAAAAAAAAGCTTTATTGAATCCCCAAATGTAAAAACAATGTATTCTTAAAACTTATATTCCTTTATCAAATATTTTCAGAGTCATCTTTCTAATTTTCCATTCCTCAACTTTATACAGTTTGGCATAGAAACCATGCAAACCATGTCTTCTAGGGGCCAGATACAGTAGCTCATGCTTATAATCCCAGCATTTTGGGAGGCTGAGGAAGGAACATTGCTTGAGGCCAGGATTTCAAGACCAGCCTGGGCAACATAATGAGAGACCATGTCTCTAGAAAAACTATAAAAATATTAGCCAGGTTGCGGGGGGGGGGGGGCAGAGAAAGATGGCAGACCAGAAGGATCATTCAGGTGAGCTCTCCTAAAACAACTGTGGAAAAAGAGAGAACCTAGCCATACCTAGTGTGGGGACCTTATCCAGAGTCATAGCTTAGGGAGCACAGCAAGGAGGTGGTGAGCTGGATGCAACATATGACCTGGAGAAGTGGAAATCTAATGAATTAGGCAAGGGACTGAGACCTTCTGGGATTGGCTGGCAGCCCAGGGAGGGCAGGAAGTCTTTCTGGAGTTTTCAGTTGTTGGGGAAAGCTATGCATTGAGTGGAAAGCTTGGAAGAGTGGACAGTATACAACAACCAGATTTGACATAGGTTTGGTAGCTGGAGAGGCAGCCATACTGAGAAGGTCTCAGCAGGCAGGGGGCTGCCATTATGGGAAGGTCATGAGAAGGTCTTAACAGGGGCCCAAAGCAAAGCTGTCTTAATTCCACCTGCCAGGATCAGAACTCTACTCTTGGGACAGACTGAGGGACTCCTGCACTCCACAGGCACTGGAGTTAGGAGCTGCTATGAGACCTGCCCCTGAAGGATTCTTGTGAGCTTAAAGATCCCAACCCAGCAGTGTCTGAATGCTGAGGAAACAATCAGGCAATCACCAAAGGCAACTAAGTTTAGAATAAGAACCATAGAGGTTGCTGGCTGTGTGCTCTGCTAAAAAACCCACAGTGCCACCTGGTGTCCCAGTGACACAATGCAGCATACTGTCATCAAGAGCAAGGACTTCTGTTGGAAACAAAGGAGGCAGTGAGAAGTAAAAATGACGACAAGGGGCTGAACAAGAGGAAAGAACACATGAGGAGGAACCAACTGAAAAATTTGGGCAATGTGAAAAACCAAAACAGAGGAATGCCCCTAAGGGGCCATAAAGTACCTACCGCAGAAGGCTCTACCTATAAATAATTAATGGACTTGACAGAAAGAATTTAAAATATGGATGATAAAGACAATTAAAAGAATGGACGAGAAAATGGAAAGACAGAAACAAAAGTCAGATGAGAGATGTATAGAATACAGAAAGCTCCTTATGCTGGAGCTTAAGGAAATGAAGGAGACAATCAGGGAATAAGATGCAGCAGAAAGTATCAAAAATAGGTTAGACCATGGAGAAGAAGAAAGAGCCTCAGTGCTAGAGGAGAAAGTTTTCAAGTTAAATAATGGTTCCCAAATTATTTATGAGATCAGCCTTGGCCATGCCAATGCCAGTGTCTACCGAGGTCAGAGTTCATTCCTGAAGGTTGGGGATGATGTCAATTTTTAACTCTTTACCACTGTCCAACTTGGAAGGATCTGTCAGGCTGTCATAACAAATCTTGTCCAAGGCAGCAGAAGCATTAAGAATCAACTCTCAAAGGAAAATTTCCTTGTTGGAATAGAAGGTATTGATGATAAGAGACATGAGCTGGGCAATTTCTGCCTGAAAGACAAAAGTCTCCATCTCCTCCTCTCCACATTGCACTTCTTCAGGCATCTTAAAGAAATAGGGCTACAAGTACTAGGAATCAGGTGAGTCGGGGCTTTGTGACTCGCATACCACACTACAGCTACTCGAGGGTGACTACCAAAAGCAGTCTTAAGAGGGAAATTTATCACATTAGATGCCTACATTCAAAAAACAGAAATAGAGCACATCAACATATTCATGAACCATTTTATGTAATTAGAAAAAGAAGAGTATCTAATTCCAAACCCAGCAGAAGAAAACAAATAACCGAAATTAAATCAGAGATGAATTAAATTGAAAACAAAAGAATCATTCAGAAAATTAATCAAAAAGTTGGTTTTTTGAAAAAATAAATACATAAACCTTTAGCCAGACTAACTAGAAATAAAAAAGTAAAATCTCTAATAACCTCAATTAGAAACAATAAAGGGGAAATAACAACAGATGCCACAGAGATATAAGAAATCATCTCTGAGTACTACAAAAAACTCTATGCCCAGAAATTTGACAATGTGGAGGAAATGGATCAATACCTGAAATCACACCCTCTCCCTAGACTCAATCAAGAAGAAATAGATCTCTTGATATATGCAAGTAACAGCTAAGATGAGAAGCTAATCAATGATACGCACTGAATTCAAGAAATGAGATTGAAGAAACAATAAAAAAATCTCCCAACAAAAAAAATTCCTGGTCCAGACATTCCAGAATTCTGTCAAACCTTCAAAGAAGAGCTTATACCTGGCATACTGCAGAAATTATTCAAAAAAATTGAGAAGGAAGGAATCTTCCCCAACATGATATACAAAGCAAACATCACCCTGATACCAAAACCAGGAAAAGATGAATTTCGCACCAATTTCACTAATGAATATAGATGTAAAAATTGTCAATAAAATCTTAGCCAATAGATTACAGATGCACATTAAAAAAAATCAGTCATCACGATCAAATAGGTTTCATCCCAGGGAAAGAAGGCTGGTTTAACATATGTGAGTTCATAATTCACCGTATCAACAGAAGCAAAAAACAAAGACCATATGATTCTTTCAATAGATGTAGAAAAAGCATTTGATACAATTCAGCATCCTTTTCTAATTAGAACACTTAAGAATTTAGGCATAGGTGGCACATTTCTGAATCTGATTGAAGTCATCTATGACAAACCCACAGCTAATATTATACTGAATGGAGTAAAACTGAAAGCTTTTCCACTTAGAACTAGAACCAGACAAGGTTGTCCTCTATCACCACAACTATTCAACATAGTGCTGGAAGTTCTAGTCAAACTAGAACTTCAAGAGAAGGAAAATCAGGCAAGAGAAGGAAATAAAGGGCATCCAAATGGGGGCAGAGGACATCAAACTCTAGCTTTTTGCCAAAGGACATCAAACTCTCGCTCTTTGCCAACAATATGATCTTATACTTAGAGAATACTAAAGACTCAACCACAAGACTCCTGGAAGTGATCAAATATACAGCAATGTCTGAGGATACAAAATCAATGTACACAAATCAGTAGCCTTTGTATATGTGAGTAACAGCCAAGGTGAGAAGCTAATCAAGGACACAATTCCCTTCATAGTAGCTTCAAAAAAAAAGAAAAGAAAGAAATACCTAGGAATATACCTAACAAAAGAGGTGAAGGACCTCTACAAAGAAAATTATGAAACCCTAAGAAAAGAAATAGTAAAAGATAACAAATGAAGAACACACCATGCTCATGGCTGGGAAGAATCAACATTGTGAAGATGTCTATACTATCCAAAGCAATCTACAGATTCAATGCCATCCCCATTAAAATACCATCATCATACTTTCTATTTTTTTTTTTTTTTTTTTGTAGAGACAGAGTCTCACTTCATGGCCCTCGGTAGAGTGCCATGGCATCACACAGCTCACAGCAACCTCCAACTCCTGGGTTTAAGCGATTCTCTTGCCTCAGCCTCCCAAGCAGCTGGGACTACAGGTGCCCGCCACAATGCCCAGCTATTTTTTGGTTGCAGTTCAGCCGGGGCCGGGTTTGAACCCGCCGCCCTCGGTATATGGGGCCGGCGCCTTACCAACTGAGCCACAGGTGCCGCCCACCATCATCATACTTTCAAGACTTGGAAAAATAATTCTTTGTTTGTATGGAACCAGAAGAAACTCCATATAGCCAAGGCAGTTGTTAGTAATAAAAACAAAGCCAGGAACATCAGCCCATATCACAAAGTCTTAAATCTGCAGATGCTGGCATGGATACGGAGAGAAGGGAACACTTTTGCACTGCTAGTGCAACTGCAAACTAATATAGCCTTTTTGGAAGAAAGTACTGAGAATCCTCAAAAGAACTCAAATTAGAACTCCCATTTGATCTTGCAATCCCTTTATTAGGCATCTACCCAGAAGAAAAAAAATCCTTTTATCATAAGGACATTTGCACTAGACGGTTTATCACAGCTCAATTCATAATTGCCAAAATGTGGAAACAGCTGAATGTCCACCAACCCAAGAATGGATTAATAAGCTGTGGTGTATGTATATCGTGGAATACTATTCAGCCACTAAAAAAGATGGAGACTTTACATGTTTTGTATTAACCTGGATGGAGGTGGAACACATTCTTCTTAGTAAAGCATCACAAGAATTTTGAAGTAAGAATCCAATGTACCGTATTCTAATATGAAGGCAAGAGATCAGCTAATAAAGGGGGGGGGTATAGGGAAATGAGCAAATGGGCAGGAGAAAGGGGGTTCGGGGGGTCACAGTGTATTGCACATCTCTCGGCGGTGGACACAATTATAAGAGGGACTTTATCTAACAAATGCAATCAGTGTAACCTAATTTTTTTGTACCCTCAATGAATCCCAAACAATAAAAAAAAATTTAGCCAGGTGTAGTGGTGTGTGTTTATAGTTGTAGTTATGTGGAAGCTGAGGCAGGAGGATCACGTGAGCCTAGGAGCTTGAGGCTACAGTGAACGATGGTTGTACCACTGCACTCCAGCCTGGGCAACAGATTAAGACCCTGTCTGTAAAAACAAAAACAAACTTACGAGGTTTTTGTTTCTAGTCCTTATCTTAAACATTATTGTTGTTATTAAATTTTAAGCCTTTTTAATTTTGTGAAGGCAAAAAAATGGAAATCTAATAAACATGTGTATATGTAAAAATAAAAAAATAAAAAACACATCTTCTCATTTATCTTTGAAGCATACTTTGAAGTGGGTATTATTATTATAGAAAAACCTACACTCACAGAGGTTGACTCCCATTAAGTCACAATTCCTTCTCTTAAATTTAACACTGAACAAGTACTATGCTAGGAGTAAGGAATAAGGAGACAATTAAAGTCCCCACTAGGTGCCTTTCTTCTTTCTCCTCTTTGTTATACTCCACCCTAGAAGCTAGATAAGCAGTTCTGAAGATTCTTCTCCTACGGGTGGTCCAGGTAGCTGTTTCCCTTTAAGGTCTCTGTTAAAATGAAAGCTACACATGAAATTAGATGAGAAACCTTTCTGGAATACCAAACAGAGTATGACGCACTGTGATCTTAAGGTGCTTCTCCACTGCTTTGTGGAAAAATTCTCCAGGGACTCATCTACGCTATTATAGTCATTTAAAAAAATTATGAGAGTATTTGGTCAATAAGAAGTTAGTTCTTATTATCACGTTCTGTTTACTACTTGTTCTGAAACTTAGTTTTATTGCCCCAAATAAATATAAATTCCTTGTAGTCTCTGTTTCTGTTCCTGTTGAAACAACATTTTTTACATTATTTTCATCTGCCAATAGCCTTTCTGCATATGGTTGGTCCCTTGTGTCTACTGATGTTTCTTCAACTAATTTTAAAGAAAGGATAGTTTCTCTTTTTTTTAATTTTTTTAAATGAAATTCTATTGTTTATTTTGTTGCTGTTGTCATTGCAGTTTGGCCAGGGCTGGGTTTGAACCTGCCACCCTGGGTATGTGGGGCCAGCACCCTACTCACTGAGCCACAGGCACCACCCAAGACAGGATAGTTTCTAAAGTGGGTTCTTCATTTGGTCAATTGTGTTATTTGTTCATAGGCATTTTTTCAAGATCTGATCTTAATTCTTTCAGATCTTACTGGTCACTAATATGCAAAGCTACACAGCTGTCCTATTATCTTCACTGAGCCCCTCAAGTAGTCTGGGGTATTTTTAAGTTTCAGAGAAGGACTGTTGCGAATTACAAAGAGTAGCTGTCACATAGATGGGCTTCTGAAAGAAAACTTTCTTAGCCCACTTACCTCTGCAATCAGATCTTGCAGCTCTCCCTCACTGGGGCAGCATCCTAATGACCTGATGATTGTGCCAATCTCTCTGGGGAAAACAAAGGTTATCAATAATTTTAGAATATAAACTCTGAAAAGGCAAGTGCTATGTTTCTCGAAATTATTTCAGAGAAAATGGATCGTAGCAAACCAAATAACTCAGATATTGCTTCATGATTATAAAAGATGCTTTCTGGGAAAAGAAAAAGGCAGACAAGTGAACCAAAGACGATGAAAGAAATGTTTTCACTCACTGGCAAATGCAAGCCTTGCCTGGCCAAAATCAAAAAGTGCTAGAAAGGGAATAGAAAGGAGAGATGGGGAAGTAGGAAAAGGAATGTCATCCACTGATTTTAAGTGGTACTTAACTCTTTTGAGCCCCAGTTTCCACATCTGTAAAATGGGCATGATGATGTTGACCCAGGGGTTTTTAGGTGAAGTTTACATTAGTATCACAGTGCTTAAAAGCATGGCCTCTGATGCCAAACTGGCAGGGTTCAAATCCCACTCTGACTTGCAGGTTACCTGCCCATCACTTGCCTTTTTCTGTCCATAAATATCTGGCCATGTGGTAACTCTGGTGTCACCCTTTACCTAGTCTGTTTGAGGGGGATACCTGATTCTCAAATCATTCTTTGCTAATTACACTCTGTTAAATTTATCTGTCAATGCCTGCTTCTTTTTTACGTTTGAACAAAATGTGGCTACTAGAAAATTTAAATTTTCTATGTAAACTCCTTTCAGATAGCGCTTCATAGGGAACAGCTGCTATCATGACTCAGATTTTGAGAAGAGAGGCAAATATAAAGAAAATTAGAATTACATAGTACTCTGTCAGCACATAAACCCTCTGTGCCTCTCTGAGAAACTTAAACAATATTTAAATAGTTTTTCTTTATTTTATTTTTGTTGTTGTTGTTGTAGTTTGGCCAGGGTCACATTCAAACCCACCACCCCTGGTATATGGGGCTGGTGCCCTACTCGCTGAGCCACAGGCGCCACCCCTATTTAAATTGTTTTTTAATGTTTTGGGGATATTGGATTGTGGTTTTTCTCTAATGTTAACACTAGACCCAAGGTAGCCATTTTATATTCAGGTTACTTAAGTACTTTAATATATATGATATCATGACATAAATTCCCATACTTTATATTTGCTTAATACTTTATTTGCACAATATTTGGAAAGTAGTTTCACATATACCATCTTACTTGATCTTCCTAATAGTCCTGTCTTAGTTACATAGGTAATATTATTCCAACACACAGATAAATAAACTGAAACTTAGAAAGGATAAATGACTTGCCCAAGGTTGCACAGCTAGGAAGTGGCAGCACTAAAGTTAAAATAATTCCAGATCCCATTCAGTCAACAGAACAAACATGAGTGCTCAGTATGTGCCAGAGAGTATGCTAGGAGCTAAGGATACAGTAATGAATAAGCTAAAAATTGTCATTGCACTCATGGAATTTCTGCTCTAACAGAGAATGAAACGAATAAACAAGCTTTTAACATAAAGGAGATAAATCATAGCTGTGTACATTAATGCAATCATGGGGTACAATGTGCTGGTTTTATATACAATTTGAAATGTTTTCATCGAACTGGTTAACATAGCCTTCATGGCATTTTCTTAGTTATTGTGTTCAGACATTTATATTCTACATTTAGTACGTTTCACCTGTACCCTTCTAAGATGCACCGTAGGTGTGGTTGGTTTTTAAATGTTTAAGACCAGGAAGATATGAGCACATTTTAATGCTAAGGAAGTGAGCCGGTGCAAGGCTGGAGACTGGTGAGGGTATTGTTCACTGAGTAACTTAACGAGTAAGTGGGCTTCCTGGGAAAGTGGGAAGGCCTGAGCCAGGCACCCAGTGCTCAGTGTCCCTGCAGCCACTCCCCTCCTAGGTCCTGCCACCTACACGTTGCTACGTGTGAGAGCACGGCCCGTCTTCCCTACAGACTAATGGAATTCCCCTCTTCCTCTTCCCACATCCCCTTGCAGAACCTGTCACCATCCTCTTCTCAGCTAACTTAGCTAGATGGTCTCATTTTGCCTACGTAGACCACAGAAAACAAAGTCTATGCAATGTCTTCTGGGCATCAGGCAACTTCTGTCTACTCCTGAATCCAAAGGCCTGACTTATACAAGGGAAACAGCAAGGATTCTTTTGGTGATGGGCCTACAGTGGCCTAAAGACCAACACCATGACTGCCTCCAGAACTGACCCTATTCTCCTCTAACTGACCTGCTAGCTCAGCTCTCTTTCCCTCTTTTCCTGACACTGGACAAAGTTTCCTCCTCCCGTGCAAAGCTAATCTCTTCCTTTGAGGTCTGGGGATTTGGAAGCGGTGCTAAGGCTCCCTGTGGCTGAGCTGGCCTAGAGGAAGTGGTCACGACTCCAGCCTCAAGTCTGGACAGCCTGTCAGTTCAGTGGTTTTCCTCTTTCCTCTTTCCCCCTGAAGACTGCAGTAGTGTTGGGGTCCCAGTACAGAAACTTCTTCACTTAACATCCTGGGTTATGTTCTTGGAAACTCCGACTTTTAAGCAAAAAGATGTACAATGACATAATTTTGTTATTAACATTACAGTGAAATTTTTCAAGGACTTGCTGCAAGTCCTTGAAAAGTTGCTTTGTTTAAAGTCAGTGTCCAAAAACCTATCAACATTGAGAGGAACTTTTGTACAATATAAGAGAGGAAAAGAAAGAGCCACAAAAACAGCTCATATTGAACTTTTTACTAATCTTGACAAGTAGGGAAGTGGGACTTGGTTGCACTCAAAATGGAAAGAAATGTGACTAATTTATAACCTCAACTCTTACGGTGCAGTTCTTATCGGTATCTCTAGCATGTGCTTTGGAAATGGGATGATGAAGAAACTGTCATGTGAAGACTTCTCTTTCCTCTGTGTAGTAAAAGGTCTCTGCCAAGAGTGAAAGGGAAAGGAAAAAAGAGGAGTCTTAGCTGTTTCCAGGCTCTCTCCAGCACTTAACCATCACCAGGACTTGCCTCTCCAGCACACGTATGTCAAGATGACAAGCCCTGTCCTTGCTCTCACATTATGCACCTGCGCTCCTTCTACATAGATACTGTCCACATGCCCCTCCATTCTTCTCCATCTTGCACAGATCTCCCTTGGGACTAACCTCTATTTTTGCATCAGCCTCCCTGGCCTCAGGCTTCCTCTCAGACTTAACACAAAGCACAGCATTGCAGCCTTCTAGTGCTGTGTAACAAGCTGACCAAAACACAGTAGCTCAATCAGTAATGATTTACTATTTTTCATGACTCTGTGGGTTGACTGGATGGTTCCTTATTGGTTGTGCCTAGGCTCACTCACGCAGTTATGTTTAGCAGTTAATTAATCTATACACGGCTGCTTAATACTGTACAGCCAGCCGTTATCACCACCCTGAATCCTGCCTACTCTGTCAATCTACAACCCTGAATATCTCTAATTTTCATTTCCTCTGCTCCTACAAAGTACTGCTGGAAGAAAACAGTTAACAGAATAAAACATGACCTGTTGTGGGCCATCCAGTGTCAACTGTGTCCTGGCCGTGGCCCACAATACTTCCCTTCATGTCCTGTTGATTTCCTACTCTACAGGTAGGGGCGCTCAGTCATGGCGGAATAAAAAGTGCTCTTCCTTCGTCAAGCAGTCCCGCTTCATTTTTCTTCGTTGCAGTCTTGGCTCTTGTTCTTACCACACTTCCCTTTCCCTCTCAGCATCTCCATTCTTTTCTTTAGTAGCTGCTTCCTCTTCTGTCTTAAATTTTTCAAGTATCTTCTTTATGTTGAAAAATAAATTGTTAGGCGCTTCACTACCTCTAACCATTCTATTTCTCTGCTTCCTTTCACTAATCATAAGATTTCTTTCTTTCTTTTTATTTTTTATTTTTGCAGTTTTTGGCCTGGGCCGGGTTTGAACCCACCACCTCTGGTATATGGGGCTGGCACTCTACTCCTTGAGCCCCAGGTGCCACCCCTAATCACAAGATTTCTTCCAAATTACTTACCGTGTAACTGTCAACTCCATTTTCCACCATAAGCCTAATCCGTTTGCAGAATTCTGCCATCACTAGCTCTCCACTCCATGTCTCCCTCCCACTCCCTCTTTTCCTTCCTCAACTCTATCTCCCTCTCTTCCTCCTATAATCCCCTCACTGCCACCTGTCCCCAATCCCCTGATTGCAAGATGATCTCTATGGTTTAAAACATTATAGAAAACAGAGTATTATTACAGAATAAGCAAAATCTTAGATTTGGACAAACAGAAGATCAGTGGTGGCCTTAAAAAGAGTGCTTGCAGAGGAGAAGGGAGGAAAAACCCCAAAGAGAGTCAGCGGTAAGAAAATTTAAATCATAAGTATAGAACACCATTGAGGCTATTAAAGAGTATGGACATCATAACCAAGAGCTAACAGTTCCACAGCGTGAGTCATCATTCTGGCACAGGACATGGATTAACTCATGGAATCCTCACAACAACCTAGGAGGTACTACTATTATTATCCCCATTTTACAGATGAGAAAGCTAAAGCCCAAGATGTTACATTACTTGTCAGCGATCATAAATAGCCAATATATTCAAGCAATGACTTCTTCAGGACTAGGGAAATCTAAGTAAGAGCTGGGAAGAAGTCTGACAAGAGGGATGAATATAAAATGAGATGAGTGGCTGGGTGCAAAGTACCATAACCTCAGTACTTTGGGAGGCCAAGGCAGGAGGATCACTTGAGGCCAGCCTGGGCAACATAGCAAGAAAAGAAATTATCTGGACGTGGTGGTGTGCACCTGTAGTCCCAGATACTTGAGAGGTTGAGGCAGGAAGATGGCTTGAGGTCAGGCTGCGGTGAGCTGTGACTGTACCACTGCACTCCAGCTTGGGAAACAAATGAGACCGTATCTCAAAAAAAAGGAAAAGAAGGAAAGAAGAGAGGAAGGAGCGAAAGAACAAAGGAAGGAAGGAGAAAATGGAGATGGGAACAGAAACAAGGTTGCTCATAATGTGAAAGTAGATAAATTAGCTTTCTGGCTTGGGAATGGACATCTCTTCTAAGACTCCTAGTAATAGTCCCCATCTCTCTCAAATCCCTTATACCAGTATCATGATCTTTACAAAAGTCAGAAAAAAATATCTTCTGGCCATCAGATTAGTATTAGTAGAATACAACTGTATTCTACTATAGCATTTTATTATGTGTGCCAGGCTCTGTTTTAAAGTGCTTTAAATATTTTTATTCACTTATTCCTCACAAAAGTTCTGAGAGATGGGTACTATTATTTCACAGATTAAAAAAAACCTAAACCACAGAAATGTTAAGTTTTTCCCAAACCATAACACTAGTAAACAGTGGAAATGGGATTTAAACACACCGAGCCTGAGATCCATGCTACTAACCACTCCCACAGTTGCCCCTCTCCAGTACCACCTGGGCACTTAGACTGAAAGGAGAACTCTCACTGTGACAGGTGCCTCCAAGTAAAGGCGTGGATCTTCCACTGCATGGGACACAAACTGATTACTCAAGGGACAAATGTGGCCCCCAGTTGAGTCTAAGGCATACAGACTGGCATGACTACTGTCCTATACTCTGGTTCCCGTGTTTATATTACAGGCTGTCCCTGTAAGAATTTGTGTTTATCACTCCTGTAAAATGTCAGTTTTGTGCTGGTTAGGATTTATCTGCAAGAAGAAGGGGAATGAGCCAAATGACATCTTAATCCAAGTTTCTGCCTCTAAGATTATTTTTATGAATACACACAGAGACTAAGCCTGCATTTCAGGAAAAGGTTACAATGTTTACAGCTTACTGTCAAATAGTCCAGCAAAATGGAGATGATGATCATAACAACAATACTAAAATGTATAAATGTGTATGTGTGTGTGCATTATATACACACACGTACTAAACGCAGAGACACAGAAAGGGGGAAGAATACACAGCTATGATTTAATTTTAAAAAGAGAAGAAAAACAATAACATGCAGTGAAGAAATACAGCAGACACTACCTTCACCATGGCATCTCCGTTACCAATACAACAGAGGGAAAAATTGACATACTATGCCTTCTGGTATTTAGAAGAACAAAACAACATCTCTGGGGTGTTCTTGACAAAAATACATAAATGGAGTATAATTATAAGGTAAGATTAGCCCTACTCAAATGAAGGCACATTCTACAAAGTAACAGATTAACAATCATCAAAAGAGTCATGTAAGATAATGAAAAATGGCGGACAGGGTGTGGTGGGAGCCTATAATTCCAGCTAGTTAGGAGGCTGAGGCAAGAGAATTGCTTGTCCCCAAGAGTTTGAGGTTGCTTGAGCTATGGTGCCAACACACTCTACCAAGGGCCACAAAGTGAGACTCTGTCTCGAAAAGAAAAGAAGACAATGAAAAACCAAATAACTATTTCAGATACAAATGACCAAAAGAAATATGGAAATTATGACAACATACATCCTACATCCCTAGACCAGCAAAGGGATACTAGTGACACAAGTGACAATTTATTAAGTGTATAATTAAATATTTTATATTGTTTATATTAACATTATAATTTTGAAAGTTTTCCAGTAGCTATGTAAGACAATATTCTTATTTTCTTTGCAAACACATAAGAGTTTATGTTTAGAGATCAATGAATGGCAAATACAGGTTACACTCAAAAGTTTCAAACAAAACAATTATAAATTCTAAAGCAAATGTGATAACACATAATATCTGAAAGAAAGGTGTATCGGGATCTTTGTATTAATTTTTCCAGTTTTTTAGTCTGAAAGTACTGTGCTTGGAGAAGAACATTTTCTTTTTCATCAATCTATTTACACGTGTAAACACATACAGTGCTTATGTACATTTCTGTGTATATGTGTATAGGCATACATATTGTACAATACATATCCCTGCTGAATGTAGGTAAAAGAATATAAAAATTCTTTACACCATTTTTGCAAGTTTTCTGTCAGATTATTTCAAAATAAAAAGTTTTAAAATGTAAAAAAAAAAAAGAAAGGGGGAATGGGGGAGAAAGAGAGAAAGCAAAGCCAAGCAGCAAAGTGTTAATAACTGGTGAATCTCAGTAAAAGCACACAGGAGTTCAGTGTACTAGTCTTACAATTTACAAGTTCAAAATTTTTTTAAATAAAAAGGTTTTACTAAAAAAAAGGCTCGGTGCCTGTAGCACAGTGGTTATGACGCCAGCCACATGCACTGAGGCTGGTGGGTTTGAATCTAGCCTGGCCAGCTGAACAACAATGACAACTTCAACAAAAAAACAGCCAGGCATTGTGGCGGGCGCCTGTAGTCCCAGCTACTTGGGAGGCTGAGGCAAGAGAATAGCTTAAGCCCAAGAGTTTGAGATTGCTCTGAGCTGTGACGCCAGGGCCCTCTACCAAGGGTGACAAAGTGAGACTCTCTCTCAAAAAAAAAGGAAAAAAACAACAAAATAAACATACTTCATTTTCAGCAATTAAAACCAAAGTAATAACAAATGATAATAGAAACCCTATCACATATAAACTATTTATAAAAGAATTTACTTTTGTGTTATACTATTTATGTCACTTTGGCTTGAAAAGTGATTATTAAAGATGCCTTAATCCTCGGTTTCATAATACAATGTTAGTTACAATATTTTTACTGAGTAAAATGAAACCTGGCAATAGTGGATACATCTAAAATATTGTTTTATGAAATAAAAGTGGAAGTGAAGCTAGATGTAAGTCTACAATTCCTTGCAGCTAAAAGTACAGTTGACCTTTGAGCAACATGAGTTTAAACTGCAGCTAAAATAAAAATACAGTCGACCTTTGAGCAACATGAGTTTAAAAATCCACTTATGTGTGGATTTTCTTTGGCTTCTGTCACCCCAGAGATATCAATTCAACTCCTCTTCCTCCTCAGCCTAACAAGGATGAACATCTTGATGATACACTTCGCTTAATGAATGGTAAATATATTTTCCTTATGTTCTTAATAACACCTTATTTTCTTTTGCTTACTTTATTATAAGGATACAATATAAAATACATATTGCATATAAGGTATGTATTAATCACTGTTTATGTTATCCATAAGGCGTCTAGTCAACAGTAGGCTATTGGTAGTTAAGTTTCTGGTGTGTCAAAACTTAGGCACGGATTTTCAATTTCATGGGGGGTTGGCTTTTGCAAACCAGCTCAAAGAAGGAGAAATAGCCTGAGTGGAAATGAGAAAGAAAGACAGGGAGACAAAGATGGGATCGGGAGGTCTGGCATGGCTGATGTCTACAGCCAGCACCAAACTGCTTTATTTATAAAGTATCTAATCAAGGTGACACCTGGGTAAAGATTAACTTTAAGGAGGAAAAGCTGTGTGCTGGCCCATAATAAGGACTAGGTGACTTCTGGCAGAGGAGTAAAGAATGTTGTTAAAGGAGGAGAAGCAGCTGGGGGGGTGGGGTGAGAGGGTTGTTCTCTGAACGTCTCCCCAGACTGAGGGGGCCCTGCCACCTCACAGCCCATATTCCACAGTTGGCACCCTAATCTCCACACTGTTGAGAGTCAAGCATCCGTGGAAAGGATGAAGCCCTTTCATCCCTCTGTACACACTGATGAAGGTAGCGCTGTGAACCGCTCCTTGCTGCTACAGCCTCAGAGCTGCTTTATGTGACTGACTTGTGTTGATCACTAAGCTCAAGTCATCAGAAGAAGAAATGGCTAAGTTACCACCTGACTGGTCAGACTGACCTTGGGCCCCAGAAAGGACCTCACTGGCAGGTGCCTTTCAGTGGGCATCAGTTGATTAAATTGCCCAATAAAGGCTACATAGAGAGTGACTGAAAAGAAAATAACACAGGAGCAAATGAGGCAGGGGAAGGGACGTGATGTTTAAATACTAATAGCCCCTTCTCAAATGTTGCTTTCTTCAAGTGATAATGGAGTGAGATGTATTTATTTCAAGAGTCCTCCCAAATTCCTAGAGTGCTTAGAGAATAAAGGAAAATTATAGCAAAGAAGCACAGTCTTATACAGTGGAGAAGCGGAGGCATCTGGGTTACTACAGATGAGAAAACTGAGGCCCCACAAGGCCAGGTGGGTTGCCCAAGCCTCCCTGAAAGCTTCTGTTATTCTCCCAAGTTCTGAAATACAGGGCTAGAGGCACAGGATGAATGATCCTATGAGCTACTCTCACATCATAACTCTGGTGCCGAGAACACGGGAGTGCAGCAGAAGGGGCCAGGCAGGCCCTGAAGAACTCCAGACGGTATCCGGATAGAGCTGGGATCCTGGCCATGGCGGAGAAAACCATACTGCCAACAGTTCAGCCTTAAGGGTAATAAGGCTTCTAAAGGTGAGCGAAGAGAATGGCAAGAAAGAACATAGGCCAGGAAAAGATCAGGCCATTAATTTTCATAAAGAGAGGTCTATATGTGGAGAGATCTGAAAAGAAAAATATAAGAAAACACTAAAAGAAGCAAAAGTAAAGTTACAAGAGGCAGGAAATTAAAACTTCAAAGCTTAATAAAGAAATTAAAACAGTTCAAAAATAAGAAGAAAAAGTAAGATACTAAGCAAGAACTAGAAAACAAAACAAAAATTTAAAATAAGTAATTTGTAGAATCACATTTAATATTAAGGTTGCTTAACCTGTTTCTACTAAATGTGATTTTTTTTTTTTTTTGAGACAGTCTCGCACTGTTGCCCAGGCTAGAGTGCCATGGCATCAGCCTAGCTCACAGCAATCTCAAACTCCTGGGCTCAAGCCATCCTCCTGCCTTACCCTCCACAGTAGCTGGGACTATAGGTGCACATCAGGACACCTGCTATTTTTTTTTTCTATTTTTAGTAGAGAGGGGGTCTGGATCTTTCTCAGGCTGGTCTCCTGCGCTAAAGGGATCCTTGGCCTCCCAGAGTCCTACGATTGCAGACATGAGCCACGACTCCTGGCCTAAATGAAATTGATGTTATTTATTTATTTAGAGACGGAGTCTCAAAAACATTTAGTTAGCATTTTATACAGAATAACCTGAAAAACTGCAGAACACTCCATGAGTCTATGTGTCAACCTTATGCAGGGGCCATGATCATCTTCTCTGTGTTGTTCTGATTTTAGTGCTAAGTGCCACTGAAGACAGTGCCTTTGTTTTTAATAAAATGTAATTAAGTTTATATAATTTATCTCTTCACAGAAACTAGTTTTTTTAACAGCAGCTTGCAGAATTCCTGAAAATTTAACAATCAGCTCTTGTGAGCTACTACAAGTTAGCACAATCTGGCTCTAGCACACCACTGATATTGTGAGTCACAATCACTCCATTCAGACAGTTAACATGGCCTCACGCAGGCTCTCTACAGGTTCATCTGGTCAACAACCAGAGTGGTTAGGACCAACTCATTTAGTATTCCATCATGCATACAAAACCGAAATTGAATGCAACTTTTATAAAACAAACAAACAAAAAAGCACAACTTTTTCTTTTGAAAAAATATTTTCTTCCTTTTAAATCAATTTCATGAGATTTAAAAAAAAATTACTAACTCCTCAATTTTGGTAAGATTTTAAAGAAAATGAAAATCAACTGTTTCATATAACACCTTTATTTTTTATTTTTATTTTTTTTTGGCCAGGGCAGGGTTTGAACCCGCCACCTCCAGCATATGAGACCGGCGCCCTACTCCTTGAGCCACAGGCGCCACCCCTCATATAACATCTTTAAAATACGCAGAGACATTTCATTTCTTTTGTCAAAGTAGATGTCTTCTATTGATAAGTTCATACTAAACTCCAAAAGTCTTTATGGTTAAGTGTAAGAATTTGTTTCTGCATCTGGGCCATGTATGGAATAATGGATATGAGAGTAAAATTATTTCAGAGCAAATGAGTCACAATAAGGTGGCCCAGTGGTGTAATCATCATTTAATAATACACAGCATTTGGACCACTTAAAATGTTTGGTGAAGACTGGTTCTTGGCAACCTGGCGTTCAGTAGGTGTAGTATCCCGTTCCTGACACGAGGTGGAGCCAGTGCCATTGAGCTAGACTAGAGCTAGACTCAGAGCCTTCAGTTTAAGGGCAGTCTAAGGTCAAAAATATCCCAGAGTAAATATCTGATTCAGGACATTTGATGCAATTCTAAGAAACAAAAGAATAGGCAAAACATCTTACTTCCTCTGTGAAATAGCTAATGTTATTCTAAGTATGAGAAAACATTTAAAGTAAGTAAAAAATCTAAACAAAGGATTTAAAAATGATTTTTATTCATTTAACAAATACTTGAACACTACTATGTACCAGGTACCTTTTAAAATATGGTAGAGAATAAAATAAAGACTTTGACTTTACGGAGGGCATTTTTCACACTTTAACCTGATTTTGCAAAGCCATTAAATGAAGCCAAAATAATGACAAATCTCTTTATTTAGCTGAACTACAATTCAAAAAAGTGTCTTTTAGGCCAGGTGCAGGGCCCATGCCTGTAATCCTAGCACTCTGGAAGGCTAAAGATGGTGGATTGCCTGAGCTCACGGGTTTGAGACCAATTTGAGCAAGAGTGAGACCCTCCGTCTCTAAAAATAGCTGAGCATTGTGGTGGGCGCCTATAGTCCCAGTTGCTTGGGAGGCTGAGGCAAGACGATCGCTTGAGCCCAAGAGTTTGAAGTTGTTGTGAGCTACACAACAGAGTACCACAGAACTCTACCAAGGGTGACAAAGTGAGACTGTCTCAAAAAAAAAGTGTCTTTTCTCAAGGTCCCTCTAATCCAATGAAGATCATTTTTCCACTGCTAACATACACTTCCTGAATATCTTCTGGTTCTAACTTGTTGCAACATTATTTCTTAGATAGCCCTTTCTGCTAGAGTTTGCACCCCTCTCATGACCTCAGGGTCTCCTGTACTTTACAGAAAAAAAAAATCTCTATAAGTGTGTTGAGGTGGCTTACACCTGTAATCCTAGCACTCTGGGAGGCCAAGGGGGTGGATTGCTTCAGCTCAGGAGTTCCAGACCAACCTGAACAAGAGCGAGACCCCATCTTTACTAAAAATAGAAAAACTAGCTGTGCATCAAGGTGGGAGCCTGTAGTGTCAGCTACTCAGGAGGCTAAGGCAAGGGGATTGCTGGAGCCGAGGCATTTGAGGTTGCTGTGAGCTATGCTGATGCCATGGCATCTACCTAAGGTGACAGAGTGAGTGTCTCAAAAGAAAAACAAACAAACAAAAAAAGAAAAAAATAGGCTCTATAAAACACTGGGTTATTATAAAGAGTGATATAATAAATAAATTTAGTGATGTGGTCACTTTTAAACAACGTTGCCCTAGGCACTGCCCCGTGGCACAGGGGATTACTGTGAATTGGACAAAGTCCCTGGCTCTTACTATGGAACTTATAGTCAGGAGGGAAAAAGCACAAATGTAAATAAACATGAGCTAATTTTAGATGGCAGTCCTAAGTACTATGAAGAAATCATCACTACCATCATCATTTTCATAACTACATTAGAAGGCTGCTGCAACAAAATACCACAGACTGGGTGGCTTACACAACCAAGTCAACTTCTCCCAGCTCTGGAGGCTGGAAGTCCACAATCACGGCAGCAGGACGTTTGGCTGGTTCTCAGGCTTCTCTCCTTAACTTGCAGAGGGCCGCCTTTTCCCTGTGACCTCACACAGTCACCCTTCTGTATGTTAGCATTCCCAGCGTCTGTGTGTCCAAACTTCCTCTTCTTAGGAGGCTGACAGATTGCATAGGGACCCTCCCTAACAGCCTCATTTTAACCTAGTCACCCCTTTAAAAGACCTATCTCCCAATAAGGTCACAGTCTGAGACTTCAAAAAACATGAATGAGGATCGTGGTAACACAATTCTCCCCATAACAAAAACAAGAATGATAATGACAACTTATGCCTCACCACCACCAAGCTTGTCTGGCCACCATCCCCTCCTGCCTTGGACCACTACCTAGCATTATGCCATCTTTCTGTTTCTGTGCTTGCTGGTCACCTCAACCCATTCCCATAACTCCCTGAACAAATCTTTTTTTTTTTTATTATTGTTGGGGATTCATTGAGGGTACAAGATGTGTTACACACTGAGACAAATCTTTCTAATGAAAACCATATCTTATAACTCTCCCACTTAAAATGTTCCAGTGGCTTCCCATTGCACTGATAATAGAAACTCCTTTCTGTGGCCTTGTAGTGCTCTTCATAATTTGGGCCCTGCCAACTTTTTGCACTTGACCTTTTACCACTAACTGCATCCCAGCTACACTATCCTCTTTGCTTTCCTCCAACATGCTAAACCCCTTCCCTTTCACAAGACCTTTGTATTTGCTGGTCTCTGCTTCTTTACATGGCTGCCTCCTTCTAATCTAAAAAGATCTTGGGCTTGGGTGGTGCCTGTGGCTCAGTGAGAGGGTGGCAGGTTCAAACCTGGCCCCAGCCAAACTGCAACAAAAAAATGGCCGGGTGTTGTTGCAGGCGCCTGTGGTCCCAGCTTCTTGGGAGGCCGAGGCAAGAGAATCACCTACAGCCCAAGAGCTGTGATGCCATAGCACTCTACCAAGGGCGCCATAGTGAGACTCTGTCTCAAAAAAAAAGATCTTGACCGGCACATATTTTATACTAAGATTGTATTTCTTCGATTTCTACTTTACTGAGTCTTTAAAATTATAACTATGTTGAATTCTGTCAAATGCCTCTTATCTCAGATCTATTTATAGGATGAATTACATTTAAAAACATCCCCATTATCCTGATTTGATTAATTCACATTGTATACCCATATCAAAACATCACATGACAAACAATGTAACCTCATTGTATGTACCCATCTGAAATGAAAAATTTACATGGAAACTCCCCAAAATACCTATCATGTGTATCCTATAAAGATATACGACTATTAGGTACCCATAATAATTAAAAATAAAATAATATTGGGCGGCGCCTGTGGCTCAGTCGGTAAGGCGCCGGCCCCATATACCGAGGGTGGCGGGTTCAAGCCCGGCCCCGGCCAAACTGCAACCAAAAAATAGCCGGGCGTTGTGGCGGGCGCCTGTAGTCCCAGCTACTCGGGAGGCTGAGGCAAGAAATCGCTTAAGCCCAGGAGTTGGAGGTTGCTGTGAGCTGCGTGAGGCCACGGCACTCTACCGAGGGCCATAAAGTGAGACTCTGTCTCTACAAAAAAAAAAAAATAAATAAAAAAAAAAATAAAATAATACAATTTTTTTTTTTAAAACTTACCAATAGAACTATTTTTACATTCCTGGAATAAACTCTAGTTTAGGAGATGGGCCATTGACACATGGACTCTGCCTAGCTGTGTTAGAAAAATACTTCCTTAAAATACCCATGCAGAGTCAGCACTCACCTCATTTACGCTATCAAGAGCTCCCTGGACACTGAACCTCTAAAGGGAGGAGGTCTCCTCTGAAGCAGGAGCATCAGGGTTTCCTGGGAGCCGAACATAGGAGCGTGTAGGCCTGGGGTGGGTCAGGCCCTGGTAGCACTGCACCGTGGGAGGAGCCACTTCACCTTTGTATCAGTTGTTAAAAATAGAATTTTGATCCTTTGGTCAGGCGTCAATCAAATTTGTTCTTTAAGTCCCTGTTCAAGTCTTTTGCCCATTTTTTCTCATGCGTGTGTGTTTAGGAACTCCCCATGTGATTCTAAAGTGAACCCAAGATTAGGAACCATTGCTCTAGTCCATATGCCAATCTACAATCCTACAACTACAATTTTCTTTCTTTCTTTTTTGAGATCTCACTATGTTTCTTTTTTTTTTTTTTTTGGTTTTTGGCCAGGGCTAGGTTTGAACCCACCACCTCCGGCATATGGGACCGGCACCCTACTCCTTGAGCCACAGGCGCTGCCCATGAGATCTCACTATGTTTCTAATAATATATTTTGTGCTATTTTCTTATTTTATCTTTTTTGTTGTGTGTTTTTTCTTTTGTTTTGTTTTATTTGAGACAGAGTCTTGCTCTGTTGCCCAGGCTAGAATGCAGTGGCATCGTCATAGTTCATTGAAGCCTCCAACTCCTGGGCTCAAGCAATCCTCCTGTCCCAGCCTCCAGAGTAGCTGGGACTACAGGTAAGCACCACTGCACCTGGTGTTCTCGCTTCTCTGCATGTATGGATTTGTACTGCTTGCATAATGAAATGCAGGCTCTTCAGGGCAGCAAACAAGATCATTCACTGACTGGCCCCAGCCCACCTTTACACATTCATTCTTAACAACACCATACAACTAGTTACATACCCTCAGCTAATATTATTAGCACTGTTTAGAGAAAAAAGACAATGTTGCATACATTATAGAACCCAAATCTTAAATACATTTTGTCTTTTGTAAGTTTATAACTTAGGAGAGAAAGAAATATAGGCTTTTGTTTTAAAATGTAAGTATACAGGTGGTGCCTGTGGCTCAGTGAGTAGGGCGGTGGGCCCATATACAGAGGGTGGCAGGTTCGAACCCAGCCCTGGCCAAACTGCAACAAAAAATAGCTGGGTATTGTGGCAGGTGCCTGTAGTCCCAGCTACTCGGGAGGCTGAGGCAAGAGAATTGCCTAAGCCCAAGACCTAGAGGTTGCTGTGAGCTGTGACACCACGGCACTCTACTGAGGGCAAAAAAGTAAGACTCTGTCTCTAAAAAAAAAAAAAAAAAAAAAATTGGGAGTTAGGCAGCAAAGGAAAGATGGCCTAAAATTAGCTCTCAGTGGAGGGCTAGAAACTATAACAAAATGCACACTCTGTAGTTCTCAGAAAAAAATAAACATTTGAGTGTGACTTCTCAGGAAATCAAAAAATGAAACAGAAGAAGGCTATGGGTTAGGAGTTGGTGTGGCTGCCATGCCTTTAAATTAACCAAAAGCTTGCTTGAATCACAGCATTTGCAACCTGGCTTCTGACGTGGCACCCCTAGTTACTAACCCCTACTTCAAAAAACCTACTTCAAAAAACTGCTGAACTCTCTCACGTAACTATACAAATATATCTGATATCCACAACTTGTGATTTGTGGAAGAAGTATTAAAGGAAGACATTCTTCACGTAGTGCTGAACAGGAATAGTATTAAAAAAACGATGGCTCTTCTATACCCCATCAGCCCTCTCTGAAGGGGGTACCCTGTTAACCAATTTCAGCCTATAAAGTAACTCACCAAGATATCTAGGGGAAGGTTCCTGTGAATCAAATTTGGTATTGCCACTATGTGAGAATAATAGTCACCATTGTACCAACTGCTAACCTCCTGTGGCTTACCACAATAGTCACAGAGATGGCTTACGTTAAGTCCAAAATGGATTTCTTGATCAATGAATGGCTTACCTCCAAAAAAGTCATTCGAAGACCCAGCTCCTTCCACCTTATAGTACCCTTATTATCAACATGTAGCTTCCAGTGTCACTTTGCTGTATCAAGCTGTAAGGGGGAAAAGCCTGAAGAATCACACATGGGAGGTTTCGTGGACCAGGCCTAAAAGCGGCACACATCACATTCCACCAGCAAATTATACTATAGTTACGTGCTCAGGAGAAGGGGAAATAAAATTAGACCCACTCTCTACCACAACTGACCACCATGACATGAATCACTAGTACACTGGGAAAGGGTCAGGGGTGGGAGTGGGGTGTGGGGATGGGGTAATAAAACAGTAAGTTCACCGCAGAGTTCTCAAACAACCTCATCAGGGTGTGTGGCTAACGTACCAGATAGGCAGTTAAGGGACCTCCTTGACAAATCCACAGTCCCCTTCTCAGAATTCTGAGAGTTTCTGAATTTATAGATTGTTATGCTTTGTACCATTTGCTCTGCTGCCCTCAGCACAGAAGCAGAGATAGCCACTTAACCAAAAAATGGCATCTCTCCATAGGCCTGCAAAGGAGGATCCTCTGCTCAGCAAAGGCCTCTGCACTGAATACTGACAAATGATCAACACTGACTTGTCTTCTTTATTCCTGGGAAGTTTTAAAGCAAGGCACACAGATAGAAGACAGATGGAAGAGAAACAACAGAGAGAGAAGGCAGTAAGCTGAAGCAGAAGGCATTAGAAGCCAGGAGGAAGTGAGGTAAAGGGGTAGGAGACAACACGGCAGAGATGAAAGTCATCAGGAGCAGAAGAAGAAAAAGAATCTAGGAGAGAAGGAATAAAAGCAGAATAGGAGAGTCACAAGCATGTTTGACGACTAGAGTTGACATGGAGCTACCAGAGGACTAAATCCAAGTGGGTTTTTTTGTTTTGTTTTCTGTTCTTCAGACAGAGTCTCGAAACTGTGGCATCACCATAGGCCCTGGGCTCAAGCAATTCCCTTGCCTCAGCCTATGGAGTAGCTGGGACTACAGATGCCTGTCACAATGACCAGCTAATTTTTCTGTTTTTAGTAGAGAGCAAGTCTTGGTCTTGTTCAGGCTGGCTTGGAATTCCTGAGCTCAAGTGATCCTCCTGCCTTGGCCTCCCCAAGTGTCATTTTTATGTCACAATGCCATCCTTCAATACATAAAACCTGGAACACAGTCTGTAGGAATATCTAGAACTCCTAGAGGACAACCTTGTCTGCTTTCGGTTCTAAGTGGAAAAGCTTAGAAAAGTTTTACTCCATTCAGTATAATATTAGCTGTGGGTTTGTCATAAGTGACTTTGATCAGATTCAGAAATGTGCCACCTATGCCTAAATTCTTAAGTGTTTGAATTAGAGAAGGATACTGAATTGTATTGAATGCTTTTTCTACATCTATTGAAAGAATCATATGGTCTTTGGTTTTGCTTCTGTTGGTATGGTGAATTACATTTATAAACCATCCTTGCATGCCTGGGATGAAGCCTACTTGATCATGATGATGATTTTTTAAATGTGTAGCTGTCATTTATGGGCTAGGATTTTACTGAGAATTTTTGTATCTGTATTCATTAGTGAAATTGGTCTGAAATTCTCCTTTTTAGTTGGGTATTTTCCAGATTTGGGTATCAGGGTGATGTTTGCTTTGTATATCACGTTGGGGAAGATTCCTTCCTTCTTAATTTTTTGGAATAATTTAATTTCTGCAACATGGGTATAAGCTCTTCTTTGAAGGTTTGATAGAATTCTGGTGTGAAGCCATCTGGACCAGGGCTTTCTTTTCTTTGGGAGATTTTTTGTTGTTTCTTCAATTTCAGTTCTTGAAATCGGTCTATTCAAGAGATCTGTTTCTTCTTGATTAAGTCTGGGGAGAGGATGTGACTCTAGGTATTGATCCATTTCCTCCAAATTGTCCAATTTCTGGGCATAGAGTTTTTTATAGTTTTCAGAGATGATTTCTTATATCTCTATGGCATCTGTTGTTATTTCCCCTTTATTGGTTTTTTGTTTGTTTGTTTTTAAAGACAGAGTCTCACTTTGTTGCCCTCAGTAGAGTGCCATGGCATCATAGCAACCTCCAATTCTTGGGCTTAGATGATTCTCTTGCCTTAGCTTCCTGAGTAGCTGGGACTACAGGTGCCCGCCACAATGTGTGGCTATTTTTTGTTGCAGTTTGGCTGAGGCTGGGTTTGAACCCACCATCCTCAGTATATGGGGCCGGTGCCCTACTCACTGAGCCACAGGCACCGCACCTCCCCTTTATTGTTTCTGATTGAGGTTATTAGAGATTTTGCTTTTCTGTTTCTAGTTAATCTGTCCAAAAGTTTATCAATTTTATTTATTTTTTTGAAAAACCAACTTTTTGTTTTGTTAATTTTCTGAGTGATTCTTTTGTTTTCAATTTCATTAATCTTGGATTTAATTTGGTTACTTATTTTCTTTTGCTAGGTTTGGGATTAGATTGTTCTTCTTTTTCCAATTCCAGAAGATGGTTCATAAGTTTGTTAATGCACTCTCTTTTTGTTTTTCGAATGCAGGCATCTAATGTGATAAATGTCCCTCCTAAGACTGCTTTTGCTGGTAACTTGTGTCTTCATTGTTGTTATGTTTGAGGAATTTAATGATTTCCTCTTTTATCTCTTCCTGATCCCAACTATCATTAAGCATAAGGTTGTTTAATTTCCACATTCTTGTGTGGGGATGAACACTTTTGTTAGAGTTCCACCTTTATTGTCCTATGGTCTGATACAAGGTGTGATACAAAGATACAAGGTATAATTTCTGTTCTTTTAATTTTGCTGAGGTTTGATTCATATCTTAGGATGTGATCGATTTTGGAATTTGTACCATGGGCTGACAAGAAAAATGTATATTCCTTAGCTTTGGGATGGTATGTTCTGTATATGTCTATGAATCCCATTAGTTCTAAGTTAAGTCCTTTGTATCTTTGTTTAGTTTCTGTTTAGAGGATCTAGCCAGTTCTGCCAGAAGGGTGTTAAAGTCCCTGACCATTATAGTGTTATGGGCTATTGTATTGCTCAAACCCATCAAGGTCTGTTTCATAAATGTGGGAGCATTTAAATTGGGTGAATAAATATTTAAAATTGAAATTCCTTCTTGTTGTATTATTAATTTGATTAGTATAAAGTGTCCAACTTTGTCTTTCTTTAGTGGCTTTAAATCCACTTATACCTGCAAATAAGATTGCAACCCCTCCTTTCTTCTGATTTCCATTTGCTTAAAGTATGGCTTTCCATCCCTTAACTTTGAGTCTTGATTTGTCCATCAAGGCTAGGTGTGTTTCCTGGTGATAGCAATGGATGGTTTGTGTTTATTTTATCCAATCAGCCAGACTGTGCCTCTTCAGTGGTGAATTCAGTCCATTGACATTTATTGAGAGAATCACTAAGTGTGGTGCAGTTCTATTCATCTTATTTTGTGAAAGTCCGTTGTGTAGTTTTATCCTTTGTGCCATTGTGGAAGCTAAGTTACGACCATTAGCTTCTGGGTGTTTACTTTGCTGTGTCCATTGTGGTGGTCAGTGTTGAGAATAGGTCTAAGTATTTCGTATAGAGCTGGTCGTGTTGTGGTGAATTTCCTCAGTGCTTGTATATCCACAAAAGATTTGATTTCTTCATCAGTTTTAAAGCTTAGTTTATTAGGATACAGAATTCTGATCTGAAAATTGTTTTAAGAATGTTGAAGGTGAATGACCATGTCCTTCTTGCTTGGATGATTTCAGTTGAAAAGTCTGCTGTCATCTTAATGGCTCTGCCTCTGTTGGTCAGCTAGCACTTACTCTTGGCTGCTTGCAGAATTTTTTCTTTCATCTTGACTTTGGACAGATTCATTACAATGTGTCTTGAAGAGGGTTTGTTTGAGTGGAGATGACCTGGGGTTCGATATCCATCTGAAAAGAGTGTGTCGGGTTATTGAGTAAAACTTGGATGTTTTCATTTTTTGTAAGTAGGGCTTCTATTCCTTTGGGACAAGCTTCTTCCCCTTTAGAAATCCCTATTATTTGAATGTTTGAATGCTTCATGGAGTCTTGTAGTTCTCTAAGCACCTGTTCTGCCTTCTCTTTCTTCTTTTCTGCCTCTTTATCTACCTGGGTTAACTAAAAAACTTTATCCTCTAGGTCTGAGGCTCTTTCTTCTTCATGGTCTAATCTATTTTTGATACTTTCCACTGCATCTTTACATTCCCTGATTGTCTCCTTCATTTCCTTAAGCTCTACCATATCCCTTCTATATTCTACATATCTCCCATCTGACTTTTAGTTCTGTCTTCCCATTTTCTCATCCATTTTTTTTATTGTCTTTATCATCCATATTTTAAATTCCCTTTCTGTCAAGTCCATTAATTCTTTATAGGTGGATCTTCTGCTGTAGCTGCCACATGGTCCCTTGGGGGAGTTCCTCTGTTTGGGATTTTTTTTTTTTTTTTGTAGAGACAGAGTCTCACTTTATGGCCCTCGGTAGAGTGCTGTGGCATCACACAGCTCACAGCAACCTCCAACTCCTGGGCTTAAGCAATTCTCTTGCCTCAGCCTCCCGAGTAGCTGGGACTACAGGCGCCCGCCATAACGCCCAGCTATTTTTTTTGGTTGCAGTTCAGCTGAGGCCGGGTTTGAACCCGCCACCCTCGGTATATGGGGCCGGCGCCTTACCGACTGAGCCACAGGCGCCGCCCTCTGTTTGGGATTTTCATGTTACCTGAATTTTTCTGTTGGTTCCTCCTCATGTGTTTTTTCTTTTTGTTCACCTCCTTGTCCTCCTTTTTCCTTCTCACTGTCTCCTTTATTTCCAACAGAAGTCCTTGCTCTTGATGACAGTATGTTGCAATGTGTTGCTGGTACACAGGTGATGCTGTGGTTTTTTCAGGAGACAAAGAGCACAGCCAGCAACCTCTATAGTCCTTATTCCAAACTTTGTTGCCTTTGGTGATCAGCAACTCAGCATTTGGACCCTGTCAGCTTGAGATCTTTAAGCTCACAAGAATCCTTCAGGGACAGGTCTCACAGTGCTCCCTGACTTCAGTTCCTGTGGGATGCAGGAGTCCCTCATCCTGTCCTAAGACTAGAGTTACGATCCCGGCAGGCCGAATTAAGACAGCCGTGCTTTAGGACCCTGCGAAGACCTTCTCATGACCTTCTCCTGGGCTGCTGAGACCTTCTCAGTATAGCTGCCTTGCCAGCCACCCAACCTAGGGCAAATCCACTCCAACCAGCATTCAAATATGGTTGCTGTATCCTGGTCAAGTCCACCCACTCTTCCAAGCTTTCCACTCAATACACAACTTCCCCCAACAACTGAAAACTCCGGAAAGACTTCTTCCTGGCCCGGACCTCTGTGATGGAGGTGGGGTAGCTGATCCAAGCTGGTCTCAATCACTTGCCTAATTCATCAGATTTCTACCACTCTGGATCATACACTGTATCCAGCTCACTACCTCCTTGCTGTGCTCCCTGAGCTATGACTCTGGGTAAGGTCCCCGCACCAGGTATGGCTGGGACCATCCTCAGCTGAACTATCCTTCTGGTCCACCATCTTGCCTCAACTCCTAGGATGGACCCTTAATCCAATGACTCCTCCTTTTGTAATTTTTTTTTTTTATACAGTCTCACTATGTTGCTCTCAGTAGAGTGCAGGGGCGTCACAGCTCACAGCAACCTCAAACTCTTGGGTTTGAGCAATTCTCTTGTCTCAGTCTCCCAAGTAGCTGGGAATACAGGTGCCCACCACAATGCCCGGCTATTTTTTGTTGCAATTGTCATTGTTTAGCTGGCCCAGGCCAAGTTCTAAGCCGCCACCCTCGGTGTATGTAGCTGGCACTATAACCACTGTGCTATGGGCACCGAGCCCTTTTGTAATTTTTTTAACTCAACATTGCTTTTGAGGTTTATCCAAGTTACACATGTAGTCTTCACTTTGTTCAATATATGTGAGCAATCACTGTATTAATAAACATACAATTTCCTACTGAGGGGTATGTTTTTGTATTGCAGGAATGCAGACCCAGTTACCTAGGCAGTTTTTCAAAAGCTCTTTGAGTAGTCTCAAGGATTCTGAGATAATAATTGTTTTGGGGAAATTATCAATGCAATTTCTACATACTGCTCACACTTTTTACTACCTGATAAAAAATGAATTATGAAATGTTTTACTATCTCTTCAAAAACAGCAATGATGTGAAGAAGCAGAAGTGATATTTATGGCACCTCCAGTCCTCTTAGGAAGAGTTATTTCTAATCCATTACAAATAGTTTCTTTTTACCTGCTTCTTAACTGAATTTTAGATAGGATCTAATCTACTCAAAAGTTTCTGCCAACTGCTAATGAAACTTTAGTCTCCCAGTCAGTGAAAGAGATGAATATTGGATGTCATGAGCCTCAGACTCATGCTGAGTTGAAGATGGAAGCAGTGAAAGGAGAGATTTGCTATAGAAAGGCAACCTTAGCTTCAAATTCTCCTTTTGCTTTTGGTAGTGTCTTCAGCGGCTGAGGAAGACCAGGTGCTGTCCTCACCTGCAAAAGTTTAATCCAGTTGTTGTAGAAAGATATATCCACATACTGAAAAGTTAACTCACGTGAGCACAGGATGTCACCACATTTCCCTCCACTGGCTGTGCTGGTGGAACTCAGGGGCTGAATCACCCCTGCAAGAGTCTCTGGGATTGCTTGTAATGTTGACCTTACTGCTAACATTTCGATGGAACATCATCAGCTCCATGGAGGAAGGAAAACACTTTAATGAATATGACAAACAAAAGGATCTAGTTTGAGGCACAAAGAAGGATAAGACAGGTTGAAAAGAGCTGATGTCTTTCATCAAAGAAACATGAATTCTGCTAAAATTAAAGCAAGAAGAAACATAAAATTTTACGTGAAGCTTGGGTGAAAGAATGGTGAAATCATTGATGCTTAATGAAAAGTTGATGGGGACAATGTCCCAAAGAAATCAGTAGTTTACAAATGGATAACTTGTCTTAAGTAGAAGAGATGATGTTGAAGATGACGCCCACAGTAGCAGACCATCCACATAATTTTGCAAGGAAAAAATTCCTCTTGATTGTGCCCTAATTAAAGAGGACTGACAACAGAACAAACAATAGCCAACACTGGAGACATCTCATCTGTTTCAGCTTCCACAATTCTGACCGAAAAATTAAAGTTGAATGAACTTTCCACTTGATGGGTGTCCACTGCACCCAGATCAGCGCAGCTTTCAGTGGAAATTTTGAAAAAGGGGGAGATCCTGAAGCATTTTTCTGAAGATCTGTAACAGGAGATGAAACATAGCTTTACCATTTACTTTCAAATTTAACTTATCAGCTACATGGAAAAAATAACTTCTTTATTTTAGAAAAACACTTTATTTAAAAAAAACACTCTTATGAGTGTTTTTAATTATTATTTTTTTTGAGACAGAGTCTTACTTTGTCACCCTTGGCAGAGTGCTATTGTGTCATAGCTCACAGCAACCTCAAACTCTTGAGATCAAGCAATCTCCTTGCCTCAGCCTCCCAAGTAGGTGGGATTACAAGCACCCACCACTACACCAAACTAATGTTTCTGTTTTTTGTTTTTGTTTTTGTTTTTTTTTTAGTAGAGATGGGGTCTCACTCTTACTCAAGCTGGTCTCAAACTCTTGAGCTGAGATGATCCATTCCCCTTGGGTTCCCAGAGTACTAGGATTACAGGCATGAGCCACTGTGCCCAGCCTAATTTTTTTTTTTTTTTTGGCGGGGGCTAGGTTTGAACCTACCACCTCCGGCATATGGGACAGGCACCTTACTCGTTTGAGCCACAGGCACCGCCCAACCCAGCCTAATTTTTTTTTTTCTTTTACAAACTAGGTTTCTTTAGGATAACCTAAATTTACTCTACTAAAACTACTAAATGACTTTTATTTCAAAAAATTAAATGAATACTCAAAATATGTGTATTTGACTAAATTTTGAAAAAAACTTCTGAATGAGCCTAAGCACAGTGATTTGAGTTACCCATGAGGCTAAGGTGAAAGGATGTTGTGAGAAGGAGTTTAGCCCAGACAACACATTGAGTCCCTGGTCTCTTCACAACAAAATCTCTAAATGCCAGAAAGAAATAATAGAGTAAAAAGACAGATGACATATATATCACAAACTAAGGCTAAGAACTTTTTTTTTTTTTTTGTAGAGACAGAGTCTCACTTTATGGCCCTCGGTAGAGTGCCGTGGCCTCACACAGCTCACAGCAACCTCCAACTCCTGGGCTTAAGCGATTCTCTTGCCTCAGCCTCCCGAGTAGCTGGGACTACAGGCGCCCGCCACAATGCCCGGCTATTTTTTGGTTGCAGTTCGGCCGGGGCCGGGTTTGAACCCGCCACCCTCGATATATGGGGCCGGCGCCTTATGGACTGAGCCACAGGCACCGCCCTAAGGCTAAGAACTTTAATATATAAAAAGATAAACAATTCAATAGAAAAAACATGGAAAGGTCATGAATTGCCAGTTCAAATGAAAGAAAATGCAAATACATTGTAGAGATATAAAAGATGTTCATAATTCAAAAAATAAAAATTAACACTGTGTTTCTATTTTTCACATATCAGATTAGCAAGAATACCAAAGTTTTAGAATTAAACTTTGTTTAAGAAGGACTGAGAAAACATGTACTCTCATGTGATGAGAGAGACTGTATTGTCAAGCTAGCAACATTTACCAAAAATATTCATGCAGTTTGACATATTTCCAAGAATTTTTCCTAGGGAAAAATTTTCACTTTCACAAAATGGCACGCATACTGGGTGGGATATTCTCTGCACCATGGACTATATACAGTATAATAACAAAAGCCTAGAAACAACTTTAATGTCCCTTAGTAGAAGATGAATTCAATATATTATGGTTCATTCAGACCATGAAAAGAGGAAAATCTTTATATGTATACTAATAAAGAATAATCACCAAGGTATATTGATAAGTGCAAAAAGCAGATTGCAGAATGGTTTATACAGTATCTCACCACTTGTATTAAAAAATATACATGTATCTAGCCGGGCGTTGTGGCGGGCGCCTGTAGTCCCAGCTACTCGGGAGGCTGAGGCAAGAGAATCGCTTAAGCCCAGGAGTTGGAGGTTGCTGTGAGCTGTGTGATGCCACAGCACTCTACCGAGGGCCATAAAGTGAGACTCTGTCTCTAGACACACACACACAAAAAAATACATGTATCTTACAACCCAACAAGGAAACAAACAACCTGAGGTTAAAAATGGGCAAAGACTGGGAGGGGAGGGAGGGGGGAAGATGGGCAGAGGGAGGGTGATTGGTGGGATTACACCTACGGTGCATCTCAAGAGTATATGTGAAACTTAGTAAATGTAGAATATAAATGTCTTAACACAATTAACTAAGAAAATGCCAGGAAGGCTATGTCAACCAGTGTGATGAAAATATGTAAAATGGTCTATAAAACCAGTGTATGGTGCCCCATGATTTCATTAATGTACACAGCTATGATTTAATAATAAAAAAAATGGGCAAAAACTAAACTAGACATTTCTCCAAAGAGGATGTATAAATGGCCAATAAGTACCTGAAAAGATGCTCAACATTATCAATCATAGAGGAATGCAAATCAAAGCCCCAGTGTGATACTACTTTGCACCCATTACTTTGCTATCAGAAAAAGAACAGTAACACGGCCTCAGTAACATGGCGAGATCTGTCTCTCCAAAAAATAGAAAAATTAACTGGGTGTGGTGGGATCCCTTGACCCCAGGAATTTGAGGTTGCCGTGAGCTATGATAATACCACTGCACTCTAACCCAGCAAACAGTGAGAACCTGTCTCAAAACAGACCAAAAAAAAAGTGAAAAGTTCTTATGAAGGTTTTGTTATATAGTACAATATAATATTACTCACATAGATTAAAGAATGGAAAAACAAGTCCAAATTATTTAATTCAAGAATATCAAGAATCTATGAAGTGGAATAGTTATAATAGTTAATACTGTTCTAAGCTTTAAATCCAAAGCTAATTTGTCCCAAGTTAATACTGCACCGAGAGCTTTAAAAATGTCCTCTGACAGGCTCGGTGCCCATAGCATAGTGGTACAGCCATGTACACTAAGCCTGGCGGGTTCAAACCAGGGGACAGGCCAGCTAAACAACAATGACAACTGCAACAAAAAATAGCCAGGCGTTGTGGTGGGTGCCTGTAGTCCCAGCTCCTGGGAGGCTGAGACAAGAGAATTGCTTAAGCCCAGAAGTTTGAGGTTGCTGTGAGCTGTAATGTCATAGCACTCTACCAAGGACAACATAGTGAGACTCTGTCTCAGAAAGAAAAAGAAATGTCCTCCAACAAAAACTGGCTCTCAAACTTTTTGGTTTTCTAAAAATTATCAATACCTTCAAAGAGCTTGTGTTTATGTGAGTTACATGGATCTTTATTTATCATATTAGAAATCAAACTTTAAATTTAAAAAAGCATATTTATTAGTTCATTTAGAAATAATAAACTTTTGTTTACATAACTAATAATTTTTATTGAAAATAACTATTTTCTAAAACAAAAAATAAATTGAGAAGACTGACACTCCTTGACATATTTACTTACGCATCTCAGATCTCTAATCTCTGGCTTAGCAAAAGACGTTCTTTAGCAAAAAGACAGCTGGATTCTCATTTCTAGTTCTGTATTCAATCTGTTGTAATATCACACATAATGAGACTTTGAAAAACTCCAATATACACTCATGGAAAAAATGAGATCAAAAATAGCTAATGCTGTCTTAGATTTATTATGAAAATGGCCCGGGCGCTATGGCTTACACCTGTAATCTCAGCACTCTGGAAGGTAAAGGCAGGAGGACTGCTTGAAGCCGGAAGTTTGAGGTCAGCCTGAGCAAAAACCCTGTCACTATTGAAAATAGAAAAATTATCTGGGCATGGCACACCTGTAGTCTTAGCTAGTCATGCTGAGGCAGGGGATCACTTGAAACCAGTTTATGCTGCCGTGAACTATGATGAGGCTACTGCACTTCCTAGGAGGCAGAGCAAGACCCTGGGAAAGAAAAGAAAGAAAAGAAGGAAGAAAAAGAAGGAGAAGGAAGGAAGGAAAGAAAGAAGGGATAGGATGGGAGGATGAAAGGGAAGAAAGGGAGGGAGAAAAGAAAGAACAAAGAAAACAGTTTTGGCTTTGCAGACCCCTGAAAGGATCAGGGAACACACAGCACAGAAGTCTCCAGACCAGACTGGAGAACTCCTTTTATACTAAGTCCAGCAAGGCAAGTGTAAACACAGACGCACGAAGAGCAGAAATAAGTTACTCACAGTTACAGAGCTGGGATGGGAACTCAGGAAGTCTAATTCCAGACCTCAGGCCTGGCCCTCAGAGGTCCAGGCAAAGCAGAGGAGCTCATGTCATAGTGGTGTGCGACCTGCTGGTGACTGCCCCGCAGTCGTAATACGGGACCTCCCCTCTAGCTAATGTGATAACATTTCAATTACATCTTTCAATTTGTGCAAAGCAGATATGTGGGAAGGGAGAGCAGCCAGCATAAAACTCTCAAGACCTAGACCTCTAAAGGAGCCCAGGTCTGCCCTGAGAGAGAAGTGACACCGTACCTCCACCTGTGGGAGGAAGCACTTTGCGGAGAACCAGTCAATGCCTTGGAGCCTGCCAAACAACAGGGACAACTACAACCAAAAAAAAAAAAAAAACCGGGTGTTGTAGCAGGCGCCTACAGTCTCATTTACTTGGGAGGCTGAGGCAAAAAAATCGCTTAAGCCAGGAGTTGGAGGTTGCTGTGAGCTATGATGCCACGGCACTCTACCAAGGGTGACAAAGTGAGACTCTGTCTCAAAAAAAAAAAAAAAAAAAAAAAAAACTTTCTTTGCACCACTCAACCTTTTTTTGTTTCTTTTATTTTGAGTTGACACATAATAATTCTACATATTTATGGGATATAAAGAGGTAGTTGGTACAAGTATGTGATCAAATCAGGGTAATTAGGATATCCGCCACCTGACATATTATTTCTTTGTTCTGAACATTCAAAACCCTCTCTTCTAGCTTTTTGAAAGTATACAATAAACTACAGTTACCCATGTTCACCCTACAATGCTATAGAATGCCAGAACTCATTCCACCTGTCCAGTCATAATTTTTATATCTGTTAATCAACATTTCTCCATCTTCCCCTCCCCCTCATAGCCTTCCCAGCCTCTAATATCCACAATTCCATTCTCTATTTCCATGAACTCAATTTTTTTTTTTGTTTAGCTCCCACGCATGAACGAGGCATCATGATATTTACCTTTCTGTGCCCGGCTTATTTCACTTCGTGTCCTGTCCTCCAGGCTCATCCCTGTTGCCATGAATGACGGGATTTCAAACTTTTTTATGTATACCACTCAATCTTTACACAGAACATTGCATTCAATTCTTAATTAAAATGTTTTAAAAGAAGAGTAACAAACTAGTTTTGTCAGATGTTCGAGCATTTTATAAATTGATGGCAGTTAATGCATACACGTTTATTTATTTTTATTTTTTTGAGACAGAGCCTCAACCTATCACCCTGGGTAGAGTGCCGTGACATCACAGCTCACAACAACCTCCAGCTCCTGGGCTCAAGTGATTCTCCTGCCTCCTCCTCCCAAGTAGCTGGGACTACAAGCGCCCGCCACAGTGCCCAGCTATTTTTTGGTTGCAGTTGTCATTGTTGTTTGGAGGGCCCGGGCTGGATTCAAACCTGCCAGCTCAGATGTATGTGGCTGGTGCCTTAGCTGCTTGAGCCACAGGCGTTGAGCCGGCATACACGTTTAGTACTAAACCAGTATAAAACTGAAAGGCAGAGGAATACATCGGAAGACAGCCCTGATCCAGTTATACAAAGTGTAGCATATTATAAAGAAGGCCTAAAAATGCAAAAAAAAAAAAATTTAGTAATGTGGCTGTAAAAGTCCATTTAGATCTTCACTTTTAATCATAAGTTAAAATAAATTCCAGGTATAATAACCACTTTTACAAACAGAGACAGAGCTGAGGCTGGGAAAGGCAGGACCAGACCTTACCCATCTTGTTTCCAGAGTCTCCCCTGGGGCAGGCACATAGTATGCCCAAAGAAGAAACTAATTCAAGGGTGGCACCTGTAGCTCAGTGGGTAGGGCGCCAGCCACATATACCTAGGCTGACGGGTTCGAACCCAGCCTGGGCCTGCTAAACAACAATGACAACTGCAACAAAAAAATAGCCAGGCATTGTGGTGGGTGTCTGTAGTCTCAGCTACTTGGGAGGCTGAAGCAAGAGAATCAATTAAACCCAAGTGTTTCAGGTTGCTGTGAGCTGTGATACCACAGCACTCTACCCAGGGGAACATAGTGAGACTCCGTCTCAAAGAAAAAAACAAAGAAGTTATAACTTTGAGTTATAACTTTGCTGCTAACCTACTATACAATATTGGGCAAGTCTTTGCTTCTCTGTCCTTAATTTCCAGTTCAGAAAAAGCAGACAGTTGCCAGGCACGGTGGCTCACGCCTATAATCCCAGCACTTGGGAGGCCGATGCAGGTGGATCACCTGAGCTCACAGGTTCAAAAACAGCCTGAGCCAGAGTGAGACCTTGTCTCTAAAGGTAGCCAGGTGTTGTGGCGGGTGCCTGTAGTCCTCCCTCAGCGGGAGGCTGAGGCAAGAGAATCTCTTAAGCCCAGAAGTTAGAGGTTGCTGTGAGCTATGACATCACTGCACTCTACCAAGGGTGACAAAGTGAGACTCTGTCTTAATAAATAAATAAATAAATAAATAAGAAAGAAAGAGTGGACAGTAATGATACCAGCAGCTTGAGAACACTTATCATAAACTTTAAAGTGCTATACTAATTAATATACAGGACAGAGATTAAAAAACCACGTTCATCCACATCCCTACTCCTCAGATATGCCTAGCATCGATATTTTAATGCTAATTTCCTTAGTAACCATCTTTATTTAATGAACTATACCATTTAAGTTTTAAGAACATACACTTTCCTCCAGGGCCTCAGTAAAGTTATTTTAATTTTGAATAAAAAAAGATGCAGCCCATAAACATGTTTATTTTCCTGAATTGGCCCTTTAAGCAAAAGAGGCCTGGCCCCACTGCTCTGGAGGATTTGGGAGATTTCCTTTTCACTGCTACTGTCAGAAGCCTAAAGGCAGAAGATAAGCCCTGAGGTTCTTGAAGGGTAAGGGTGGGCAGAGTAGGCAAAGTAGCACAGCCAAAGACTTAGAATTAGAAAAACCATGATAGGCTAGATGGAGCAAACTATTTAACCGGTAGTCTCCAAAAACTGGAACTGCCAACCCTTACTACACAAATAAAAAGATGAAGATGAGGTGATGACACAGGCCCCTCGCATCCAACCACAGGTAGTTTGTCAGCGAGCCTTAAGTAAATGCTGGTTTCCCTCTCTCATAAAGCAATACCGTCTCTGGCTTCTCTTGTAATACCTCTCTGCCCTGCGCCCAGGATACTAAGTGTGAGGTCAAGGCGCTTGCCATACACAGATTTACTCATTCAAACTGCAGGCCAGAACTGCCTGCTTTGCGCACCCTCCCAACCCTGATCACCCTACCCGCTCATTTTCCTTCTCGATACACTGAGGTCTGATGCTCCGTGGAGTGGCACTTTTACAGAAGGCAAAGTGACCAGAGCCACTTGGAGCTTTGTGTGTGCGACAGCCCTGCACACTACCCTTGCTCTTCCTTAGCAATGGCTGAGCCAAGGTTCACATAAGGCCTACTACAGGGAAGGGGCTGAAAAGATGAACTCAATTCTCCTCCTTAACCACTGTAGTAAGGCCCATAAACATAGTTGAAGGATAAAACAAAACTTTGTAAGGTGGGCGGTGCCTGTGGCTCAAAGGAGTAGGGCACCGGCCCCACATGCCAGAGGTGGCAGGTTCAAACCCAGCCCTAGCCAGAAACTGCAAAAAAAAAAAAAAACTTTATAAGGTACTACTATAAGGCAATGAAACTAATTATCAGTCTTATCCTTTTAGATATAAATAACTGAGGGATACATACAGTTACAACTTGTCACAAATGAAGTCTCATGTTTTCATTCGGTTTAGTTCAAGTTTAAGGCATTTAGTCCCCCAACTAGTCTTGAAGTGATGGTACTGATTTATGAGCATCAAACAATTCCTTTCCACTACCATTTCTTTCTTTTCTTTTAGAGATGGAGTCTCACTATATTGTCCAGGCTGGCCTCCAACTCCTGGGCTCAAGTGACCCTCCTGTCTTAGCCTCCTGAATAACATGTGTCACCACACCTGGGCATTGAGAACCATTCTAAAGTCATTTCCCAACGCTTTGCTGACCTCCATAGTAAATTCTGAGTCTTTAGACTGTAATCCTACCAAATAATCTTCATGTAGCCTACACTCCTAGAAGAACGGTTTGGTTCCTTTTCTTTGATATGTGTAGCAAAGATCCTACAATCCTATAGACTCTAATCACTTCTACCTTTTGCCTTTTTGAGGCTCAAGCTATTCTTTATCTCTCGTCCTCCATTCCAGATCTACGAGTATTCTCATCTTTTTATGTTCTTCTGTTTGGGTTGTTTTTGCTATTTCATTGTACCATTGTTTAAGCACTGTTAATCATGCTTTATAATATCCCATCCATGACTCAATAATACATATTTATATATTTTTAAATGCAAGTTCTATTCATTCACTCAACAAGTATTTACTGAATTCCAACTATGTGCCAAGTACAAAAATTATAGTAAAGTTCATCTCACTCACAAAGTTCACAATCTCTAGGTTGGAATGGGCAATACGATATAGTATATTCTTCCCATAAGACTATGAAGAACAAGAAACAGCATTTATCTGAAACAATAGTTAGTAAAGACCTTTCCAGGGCTCAGGAAAATAAATACTCTACATAGCATAATAAATTCCAAAATACAGTATAATAATAAGAGAAAAAAAAAAGCCCTTTTCCATAGAATTATAATTTTAAAAAAGTATTTCCAAACCTCACATCCACTGTATTATTCGTTTCATGGTCAAACACTTCAAACGCGTCTTTGATTTTCTTGTGATATTCTGCTACTAAAATCTCTACAAAAGATAAATTAAATAAAAATTAATTTACTTTCTTTTTTTTTGAGACAGAGTCTTTTTGTCACCCTCAGTAGAGTGCTATGCCATCATAGCTCACAGCAACCTCAAGCTCTTGGGCTTAAGCGATTCTCTTGCCTCAGCCTCCCAAGTAGCTGGGACTACAGGTGTCTGCCACAACGCCTACTTTTGGTTGTAGTTGTCATCATTGTTGTTTGGCAAGCCCAGGCTGGATTCGAACCCACCAGCTCCAGTGTATGTGGCTGGTTCCCTAGCCGCTCAGTTATAGGTGCCAAGCCTAATTTACTTTAGTTTTGAATTCAAAACAAACGGTTCAATAACCAAACTAGAAATCTTAATAAGGAAAAACATGAAGAACTCTTTCCTGATATTTTTATTTACTTATTTATTTATTATTATTATTTTTTGGAGACAGAATCTCAAGCTGTCACCCTGGGTAGAGTGCGGTGGCATCATTGTTCACTGCAACCTCAAACTCTTGGGCTTAAGCGATTCTCCTGCCTCAGCCTCCCAAGTAGCTGAGACCACAGTTGCCCACCACAATGCCCAGCTATTTTTTGTTGTTGTTGTTACAGTTGTTATTGTTGTTTTAGCTGGCCTGGGCTGGGTTTGAGCCCGCCAGCCTCAGTGTATGTGGCCAGTGCCCTACCCACTGAGCTAAGGGCGCCACCAATTTCCCGATCTTTTTAAAAAATATATTTTTAATTATTATGAGTACATAATAGTTATATACTTTATCTTTGTAGGATACCTGTGATGTTTTGATATAGGCATACAATGTGAATTAATCAAATAAGGGTAATTGGATTTTCCATCACTAGGGGCAATTAATATTTCTCTTGTGTTAAGAACATCCCAATTCCACTCTTTTAGTTATTTTATAGTAAACCCTAACTTATTACTGATCACAGTTCTGATTTTCTTTATGTATCATTCAGCAAGTTTGACTGAGTTTTTTTAAGTGCTGGGATCACAACTGTCTGTTTAAGACAGAGTCTCAAGCTGTCACCCTGGGTAGAGTGCCGTGGTTTCACAGCTCACAGCAACCTCCAACCCCTGGGCTTAAGCAATTCTCTTGCCTTAGCCTCCCAAGTAGCTGGGACCACAGGCGCCTGACACAATGCCCAGCTATTTTTTTTTTTTTTTGGTTGCAGTTGTCATTGATGTTTTAGCTGGCCCGGGCTGGGTTTGAACCTGCCAGCCTCGGTATATGTGGCTGGTGCCCTACCCACAGAGCTGCGGGTGCCACCCAAGATTAACAAATTTTTAACATGTATATACTCATGGAACCACCTAGATCAAGGTAATAGAGTATTTCTAGTAGAGTCTATCTATCGCAAGTCCTGAGTGGAGTCCTAGCCTGAGAGGCAGAGTAAATCTGATACAAGAGATATTGTTTGCTTATCAATTTTGCGCCCTTCCATAGTATAGAATAAGGCCTACCTTGCCTTATTCTATGCTTAGGGAGGGCTGAAGTTGGGGAATAAAAGGCATAAGAACCAATATGTGAGCTTTCAAATTAGCTTTGGGACTAAGACTTAACTTACATGAAACAGTAATATACATGTATATTCAATAAATATTGTATTTAGTATTTATTAATACTATGTGCTAGACACTATTTCAGTATTTATTAATACTATGTGCTAGACACTATTTCAGGTGTTAAGGTTATAGTAAGAAACAAAATAGACGGGCGGCGCCTGTGGCTCAGTCGGTAAGGCGCCGGCCCCATATACCAAGGGTGGCGGGTTCAAACCCGGCCCCGGCCAAACTGCAACCAAAAAATAGCTGGGTGTTGTGGCGGGCACCTGTAGTCCCAGCTACTCGGGAGGCTGAGGCAAGAGAATCGCTTAAGCCCAGGAGTTGGAGGTTGCTGTGAGCTGGGTGAGGCCACGGCACTCTACCGAGGGCCATAAAGTGAGACTCTGTCTCTACAAAAAAAAAAAAAAAAGAAAGAAAGAAACAAAATAGACAAAAATTTCTGACTCCATAGAGCTATTTTTATTACGGAAGATACATAAGTTTATATATATTTGGTAAAATATATAAGTAAAATGGTGCTTAAAATAATAGATGAAAAATAAATTAGGGAAGAGACTTGAGAAGTGCTGGGAATATGGGCGGGAAAGTAGGGTGAGGTGGTTTGGGGAGGCCAGCCTCCGTGATAAAGGGGACATCTGGGAAGACACCTGAAGGATGGCGGCAAGCCAGCCTTGTGAATCTCTACAGGAAGAGTTTTAGGCAGAGACGACAGTAGCGCAGAAGAGTAAGAAATAAGATCAGATGGGTGTGAGTTTGAGAGTGAGGGACAGCTTCTGGAATGGCCCTGTAGGCTACCTTAAGGATTCTGGCTTTTACTCTGAATGAGATGAGAAGCCACTGAAGGGTTGTTCCAAGCAGTGAGGTGAAACGGTCTGCTTGTATTTGCTTTGGCTGTTAAGTCTTGAGAATACACTCCAGGAAAAAGGTTGAGCAGGGAGACTAACAGTTAGGAGGATACTGCAATATTCCAGGTAAGCGGCCGGGCACAGTGGCACATACCTGTGATCCTAGCACTCTGGGAGACCGAGGGGGGTGATTGCTTGAGCTCACGAGTTCAAGACCAGCCTGAGTAAAAAGTGAGACCCCATCTGTACTAAAAATAGAAAAACTGAGACAAGGGGATCACTTGAGCCCAAGAACTTGAGGTTGCTATGACCTATGAAGCTACAGCACTCTACCCAGGGTGACAACTTGAGACTCACTCTCAAAAAAAAGAAAAAAAATTCCAGGTGGGAGACTTGGGTCAGAACAGTAGCAGTAAAGGTGGTAAGAAATGATAAGATTCTAGATATATCCTAAAGGGCAGAACCAACAAGATTTCCTGATAGATTTGACATTAGGGACAAAGAGAAAAGAAAGGGGTCAAGGCTGACTGAAAGGTATATGAGTGAGAGAATGAAGGCAAATAATGTAATCAAGTCTCAAAATTTACTAGACTATATGTATAATACATTAAGACACCTAGAAATGGACAGAAAGATTACATATGAATTTAGATAATTATTTTAATTATAAATTTAATACCATCAAATAAATATTAGAAAACGATAAATTATTTTGTTGTTTGTTTTTTTGAGACAGAGCCTCAAGCTGTCGCCCTGGGTAGAGTGCTGTGCCATCATAGCTCACAGCAACCTCCAACTCCTGGGTTCAAGCGATTCTCCTGCCTTCACCTCCCAAGTAGCTGGGACTACAGGTGCCCACCACAACGCCCGGCTATTTTTTGTTTGCAGCCGTCATTGTTGTTTGTCGGGCCCAGGCTGGATTTGAACCCACCAGCTCAGGTGTATATGGCTGGCACCTTAGCCGCTTGAGCCACAGGTGCCGAGCCAGAAAATGGTAAATATTTTAATCACTTACATTCCCTTTACCCTAACATAATCACTAATCATTTTGTTGTATCTTCCTCCAATCTTTCTTCAAACATTTTTTTTTTTTCCTCTTGGGCTCAAGTGATCCTCTTCCCTCAGCCTCTACAGAAGCCGCCACAACACCTGGCTATTTTTAGAGGGGGAGGTGTCACTCTAGCTCAGGCTAGTCTCAAACTCCTGAGCTCCAGCAATCCACGCACCTTGGCCACCCAGAGTGCTAGGATTATAGGCGTGAGCCACGGCGCCTGACCTAAACGTATCCTTTTATATGTAGTATTTAATAATGGCCAGTCAGCAAATATTTACTAAATAAATACTATGTCCCAGATTCTGTGTCAGGTGCCTTCTGTACATTCACAGAGAAGAAAGTATCTCATTCTTAAGAAAAAAAGAAACTGAAGCTCAGAGAGATTAAGCAACTTGCCCAAGATCACAAAGTTATTAATGGCAGAGATGGGTTGAACCCAGATTTTCTCACTTGAACAATCCTGCTCATCTCTCCCTACCCCAACCCACCTGTTAGCACTCATAGTATAAAAACTTAAACTCCTGTACAACTGCATGCAAATTTTATATTTTTCTAGGCTGCTACATAATCTACCAACCTTTCATTTTTAATAGTACCAAAGGAATGTACCATAAATTATTGATATTATTAATTTTTCTTTATTATAAACAACACGGTAGGCTCAGCGCCCATAGCTCAGCGGTTAGGGCGCTGGCCACATACACTGAGGCAGGCAGGTTCGAACCCGGCCTGGGTCTGCTAAACAACATAACAACTGCAACAAAAATTAGCCGGGCATTGTGGTGGATGCCTGTATGCCTGTATCCCAGCTACTTGGGAGGTTGAGGCAAGAGAACTGCTTGAGCCCAAGAGTTTGAGGTTGCTGTGAGCTGTGACATCACAGCACTCTATCCAGGGTGACATAGTGAGACTCTGTCTCAAAACATAAATACATAAATAAATAAATAAGTAACATGGTAGTGAAGTTTTGCTAATGTATGTGAACTCATTATTTAAATTTAAACTTTTTTGATTACGGGCGGCGCCTGTGGCTCGGTGAGTAGGGCTCCGGCCCCATATACCGAGGGTGGTGGGTTCAAACCCAGCCCCGGCCGAACTACAACAAAAAAATAGCCGGGCGTTGTGGCGGGCCCCTGTAGTCCCAGCTGCTCGGGAGGCTGAGGCAAGAGAATCGCTTAAGCCCAAGAGTTAGAGGTTGCTGTGAGCTGTGTGAGGCCATGACACTCTACCGAGGGCAGTAAAGTGAGACTCTGTCTCTACGAAAAAAAAAAAAAAACTTTTTTGATTACAAGTGTCTGAATAATGATCCATATCTTTGTTTATCACCTCTATTTTCTGTGTTATGAATTGTCTTTATTATATGAAGTCTCACTCTCCCACCCTGGGTATAATGCTATGGCACCATCTTGGCTCAAAGCAACCTCAAACTCCTGGGTTCAAGCGATTCTCTTGCCTCAGCCTCCAGAGTAGATGGGACTACAGGTACCCACCATAACGCCTGGCTGTTTTTAGAGCTGGGGTCTCGCTCTTGCTCAGACTGTTCTCAAACTCCTGAGCTCAAGCAATTCCCTGCCTCGGCCTCCCAGAGTGATAGGATTACAGGCTTGAGCCACTGCACCCAGCCCGATTTTTCTATTTTTTTTAGTAGAGATGGGGGGGGGGTCTCTCTTTTATTCAGGCTGGTCTCAGAACTCCTGAACTCCAGCAATCCACTCCCCTCAGCCTCTCAGAGTACTAGGATTACAGGCGTAAGCCATTACACCCGGTTAATCTTCAATTATTTCTTTTTTTTTTTTTCTAGTTTTTGGCTGAGACTGGGTTGGAACCCACCACCTCCAGCATATGGTGCTGGTGCCCTACTCCTTGAGCCACAGGCACCACCCTCTTCAATTATTTCTTAACAATTCATATGAACTCTTTGAATGATGAAGACTTAACCCTATATCAAAATTACTGCAAACAACTTTTCAGGTCAATGGTTCATATTTGTTTTTCCAACATGAAAACATTTCCATTTCCTTTCTGATCATCAAAATCATACATGATTACGGGCAGGGGAAGAAAAGGACATAGTTTGAATTAAGTAAAAATCACTTCAAATCCTACCACCCAGAGTTAACTTCTCTAAATATTGATCTCTAATTTTTCATTTAAAAATAATTTTATTTAGAAAAATAATAATAATAATAATTTTATTTAGGCTCAGCGCCTGTGGCTCAAGCAGCTAAGGTGCCAGCCACGTACACCTGAGCTGGCGGGTTCGAATCCAGCCCAGGCCCGCCAAACAACAATGACGGCTGCAACCAAAAAATAGCCGGGCATTGTGGGAGGCGCCTATAGTCCCAGCTACTCGGGAGGCGGAGGCAGGAGAATCGCTTGAGCCCAGGAGTTGGAGGTTGCTGTGAGCTGTGATGCCACAGCATTCTACCCAGGGTGACAGCTTGAGGCTCTGTCTCAAAAATAAATAAATAAATAATTTTATTTAAAAAGAAATTAAATATTCTCAAAAATATTTATTACATTATCATTTTTAGTGACTGCTTCATATTCCATTATAGAACTTATCGAAATTTATTCAACCTCCTAATTAAGGATGTTTAGGTTTTTTCCCAATTTTTCATTATTATAATTAATTCTTCGGTGAATAATCCTGCCCAATTCATCTTTGAACATTTGTCTCACCTCACTCAAATTCAATGAGTTAAACACAGCTGAACTTGTGGATTAGGGAGGTCCTTGTTAGCCACGGTGGTATTCTGGGAAAATTTCACTGTTTATGATATTGCCATTGTACAAAACTGATGTTTGCTTTTTAAATTTAAGATCATTATTCAAGTAAGTATTTTTTTTTTATTTTTAGGTAGTCACATATGTAGAGATTTCTTCTCATCCTTTAAAGTTGAGAAACTTACCCCTGGAAAACACCAAGAAGGAGGGAAAAAGAGAATCATCCTTTTTCTAGAGGTTTGATGAATATCCAGTTCTATCTTTTCCTACAATTTACCAATGTATTTACTCTTTAATCTACGTGAAATTATTTTGACATGTGATTCAAAGCAGATAAAGTTAACATTTTATAGTTTACTAAGTACGTCACTTATTTCCTTCTACTTTATAACATACAATAGTCTTTTACGTCTTTGAGACTACTGCTATGGATTGATTGTGTTACCTCCCAAATGGAGGGGTTCATCTGCTTGGCACAGCCATGTTGGTTACAGCAAGAGGGGTTTATTACTTGGCACAATTAAGGAGCACACTGTGGTAGTTCCCAAAGCAGTGTGTCCCTGAACAAAGACGTGGCTGCTTTTATACTCGTAGGTTAATGAGGCATGATCTGATAGGACCTTGTGATGGGGTGATGCCAGGAAGCATGCTCTGATTGGATCCCGCCAATGGGGTGATGCCAGGCCTCTACCTCAGTGACTATACCACCGTCATCACCCCACACGGCAGTCCACTTCTTAATTTAGTCTCTGCCTCTCAGTCCAGCCAAGCATTTAGGCTCCACCCTATGGTTGCAAGCTTGGTTCTTCTGGGTATGCTCAGGTTACATAATCTGAGGGGTCCATGAGAACTGAAAAACAACTTATAACTTTGTTATATAAAAGATGAGCCAGATTGTTCTGATGCAGCTGCGATTGTCTGTTCTATCGATTCCATTCTGATTTGCATTCCTAGTGTTATTATACCATTACCGTACTATTTGATTTATTGTCACTGTAATAGTTTCTTATTAGGAATGTTCATTAACACCAGTGTACTCCTCCAAATGAAGGTAAGCAATCCATATAAAATTTAGAGATAAAATAAAATACCACCGAAAATTTTATTGCTATTGCAATCGGCTATATATTGAGAGTCAATAATTAAAAATATTTAGTTTCCACATCTAACTGATATATATTTACAGATACATATATATCCCTTTTTAGATGTCTAAATTAAAAATTGCATATTATGATTTTCCTTATATAAGTCCCACATAATTCTCTAAGAGATGATGCTGGTATTTTATGGGTTTGTAGATATTAGAAGGGAATCTTTTTTTAAATCCTATAATTTGTAGTATTTGAGGTAAATACTGACTTTTTTACTATTGATCATATAATCTACTTCCTAAAAAACTGTATTAATTAAAATCCTTCAGGTAATTACTTTGTGTTTTCTTTTTTTTATTTTTTTGAGACAGAGTCTCACTATGTCGCCTTCAGTAGAGTACCATGGCGTCACAACTCACAGCAACCTCAAACTCTTCGACTTAAGCCATTTTCTTGCCTCAGCCTCCCAAGTAGCCAGGACTACAGGCACCAGCCACAATGCCCAGCTATTTTGGGTTGCAGTTGTCATTGTTGTTTGACGGCTGCAACAAAAAATAGCCTGGTGCTGTGGCGGGCACCTGTAGTCTCAGCTACTTGGGAGGCGTAGGCAGGAGAATCCGTTGACCCCAGGAGTTGAAGATTGCTGTGAGCTGTAATGCCACAGCACTCTACCCAGGGCAACAGCTTGAGGCTCTGTCTCAAAAAAAGAAAAAAAGAAAAGAATTTCTAAATTATATTTGTCAATTAAAGGTTAAGATTTTTGATTATATAAGCATAAAATCAGTTTTTTTATAAAACTGTTATAAAAATGTTTTCACATTTCCACATAAATAAAGGTTTCTTTTTTTTGAGACAGAGTCTCACTATGTCGCCCTTGGTACAGTGCTATGGCGTCACAGTTCACAGCAACCTCAAACTCTTAGGCTTAAGCAATTCTCTTGTCTCAGCCTCCCAAATAGCTGGGACTACAGGCACCCGCCACAACACCCAGCTATTTTTTATTACACTTGTCGTTGTTTTATCTGGCCTGGGCTGGGTTCCAACCTGCCAACTTTGGTGTATGTGGCTGGCGTAACCACTGTGCCACGAGTGCCGAGCCATAGAGGTTTCTTAATTGATAATAAACTAACAAAAATTAAGAGCCATATTAAAGAGTTTTGATCAGGAATTGAGTATAACAATTTCAAGAATAAAACCTGATATTAAAAGTAATATTTTGTGAAACAGGCTGGGCTCTCGTAGCTCAGTGGTTAGGGCGCTGGCCACATACACCAGGGCTGGTGGGTTTGAACTCAGCCTAGCCCTGCTAAACAATGACATTTGCAACAAAAAAAATAGCTGGGCATCGTGGTGGGTACCTGTAGTCCCAGCTACTTGGGAGGCTGAGGCAGAAGAATCGCTTGAGCCCAAGAGTTTGAGGTTGCTGCAAGCTATGACACCACGGCACTCTACTGAGGGTGACGAAATGAGACTCTGTCTCAAAAAAAAAATTTGTGAAACAAGCCTAAAAGTTTTAAGTATTTGAAACATTTAAAATAAATTTATCATTTAAAAATTTCCTAATACTGTTTTATTTTCTTTTAAATTTTAAAAATATAATGAGTTTTTTTCATTAAGCACCATATAGATGCCCCAAAGCTCTTTCAGTAAAAACCTTAGGGTACCATGCAAATATTATTTTCCATGCTCATTTGTTAAAGTGATAAAAGTTGAGAAACACTACTCTAAGGTCATCACCTCTCTTTAAGTCCTTTTAAGAACTGACTGCTCATTCTCCTACAGCTCGACTATCTCAAAGATTTAAGGAAATGTTAGCAATACTCAGGTTCCCACTTCTGCTTATAGTCCCTTACTCTTAACCTGCCATATTTTCTCAAACTTCATTAATTAAGAACATATTCGAATAAACAGAAAAGTTAAAACCTAAAAATTATAACTCCATGCCCACCACAGATTGAACTAGTATTAATATTTTGCCATTTTTTAAAATTCTCTGGGAGAGGATCTTCCAGAGGTCTTCCAAAGTTATTTTTTGTTTGTTTTTTAGAGACAGAGTCTCACTTTATCGCCCTCGGTTGAGTGCTGTGCGTCACAGCTCACAACAACCTCCAACTCCTGGGCTTAGGCGATTCTCTTGCCTCAGCCTTCCGAGCAGCTGGGACTACAGGCGCTCACAACAACACCCGGCTATTTTTTTGTTGTTGCAGTTCGGCAGGGGGCCAGGTTTGAACCAGCCACCCTCGGTATATGGGGCCAGCGCCCCACCCATTGAGCCACAGGCACCACCCCATTTTTTTAATTCCTTTCTCTGTCTCTAAACTGTCTCTAAACCTCTGTCTCTAAACTGCAGATATCAAGATACTTTATCCCTAAATACATTAACATGCACCTCCCAAAAATAAAAACATTCTCCTACATAATCCCAATGTTATTATGACATCTTTAAAAATTAACAGAAATTTGGCTCAGTGAGGAGGGCACCGGCCCCATAACCGAGGGTGGCGGGTTCAAACCCGCACAGCCAAAGTGCAACAAAAATAGCCAGGTGTTGTGGTGGGCGCTTGTAGTCCCAGCTACTTGGGAGGTTGAGGCAAGAGAATCACCTAAGCCCATGAGCTGGAAGTTGCTGTGAGCCTTGACGCCACAACATTCTACAGAGGGTGGCAGAATAAGACTCTGTCTCTTAAAAAAAAAAAAAAATTGGGCGGCGCCTGTGGCTCAACGGGTAGGGCGCCGGTCCCATATGCCGGAGGTGGCGGGTTCAAGCCCAACCCCGGCCAAAAAAAAAATAAAATAAAAAAAAAAAAAAAAAAAAAAAAAAATTGGGCGGTGCCTGTGGCTCAGTCGGTAAGGCGCAGGCCCCATATACCGAGGGTGGCGGGTTCAAACCCGGCCCCGGCTGAACTGCAACCAAAAAATAGCTGGGCGTTGTGGCGAGCGCCTGTAGTCCCAGCTACTCGGGAGGCTGAGGCAAGAGAATCGCTTAAGCCCAGGAGTTGGAGGTTGCTGTGAGCTGTGTGATGCCATGGCACTCTACCGAGGGCCATAAAGTGAGACTCTGTCTCTACAAAAAAAAAAAAAAAAATTACCAAAAATTCACTAAGAACATCTAATATCTATTCCATATTCAAATGTCTCCATCTGTCTTCAAATGCCTTATAGCTATTTTTTTCCATCTACAATCCAATCAAACATTATGTACTACATTTGGTTATGTATTTTTTGTTTTCTTTGAAACTAAAACCATCCTTACCGTTCTCCATCCCTTTTCACCCCCATGAAATTAGCCTGTCAAGAGAGCAGGCTATATAGTGTTTTACAAAATGTCCTACATTCTGAACTTCTGATAGCATCCTTGTTCTCATATTAAAAACTATTACTCCATTCAGGTTTATCCCTTCAAGGTACATCAACTGCTGTTCCTTCTCACTGCTATCTTTTACTGATTCCCTGACCTCTGTCCTCCAAACTCATGATTCCAACAAATTCAGTGTCCAAAAACATATCCTCACAATTATGTATCAACACCTTTTAATTCTACCTATTAAACCTTTCTGAAATCCCTTTCCTTCCATTTCCACTGCTACTCCTTAAGTTTAGACCCTCATGACTTATAGCCAGATTAATGCAGATGCTTCCTGCCTTTTTGCCTTTAGTCTTCTATCAGTCCCTTCCCACTCCACCAGCAAACCATAGTCCACATTTTGCTAGGATGATCTTTCCTCCAGTGGTTCCCAAGGTCTTTCAAAATAACATTCAGACTCTTTAAGTAGACATCGCACTTTATAAATTAGGCCCTACCTATCTCAAAAATGTGATCTCTCAACACTTTCCCACATAGATCTTCCGACCTGGAAATCTTTATGGATTCCCAATGTTTATGTTTTTCCCTGGGTCTTTGTGACTGACGCTCCTACCTGGAATACTGCTCTTCTCCTTGCTGGCTATCTGCTACTCATTACTGAAGTTTAAGAAGGAAGCTACTTTCCACCTCTTTTTTAGTTAAGTACCCTCCTATGTAATCATGTAGCACTCATGGACATCTTTTTTACATCTTTATTACAATATTATAATTTGCAGGTTACTTATCTGTCTTCTGTACTGTAAACACCTTGGATATAACTTTGACAGTGTCTAGAATATATTAAAAGCTCAATTGATGCTTATAAATAGTTAATAATTGCATATGAGATAGTTTCCCTTTTTGGTGTTTTGTTGATATTACTACCAGGATTATATTTATTTCCTTCACATAATGAAACCAGGTGATGTTTCATTTTTTTCTATTATATAGCACAATTTGACTGATATAAGAAAATTATCAGCTTGGTGCCTGTTGCTCAGGGGTTAGGGCGCCAGCCACATACACCGGGGCTGGTAAACAACAATGACAACTTCAACTGCAACAGCAATAAAAATAGCCAGGCGTTGTGGTGGGAAACTGTAGTCCCAGCCACTTGGGAGACTGAAGCAAGAGAAAATTATCTGTTTCTTTAAGAAAGTGGTAAGAAAACAATTAAGGTAGTAAAATGAAATGAGAGGATAACAAATTGTTAAAATGGCTGCATACCACGACTGCATGGGATTGATACCAGAAATACAAGATGGGTTCAACACACAAAAATCAAAGTAATACAACACAACAGAATGAAAAAACTCAATGACCATCACAACTGATGCAGAAAATGCATCTGACAAAATTCGACACCCTTTTACAAAAAAAAAAAAAATTCAACTAGGAATAGAAGGAAGTTTCCTCAAGGGTATTTATAATAAATACACAGCTAACATCATATTCAAAGGTGAAAGACTTTTCCTCTAAAATCAGAAAAAGAACAAAGATGCCTACTTTCACCATTCCCCTGAAACATATTGGTGGATGTTCTAATCTAGACAGAGGATCTAGACAAAGAAAAAGAAATACAAGGCATCCAAATTAGGAAGAAGTAAAATTATCTGTTTGCAGATGACATAATCTTATATGTAGAAAACCCTAAAATTCCACAAGGAAAACTGTTAAGAGCTAATAAATACAGCAAAGCTGCAAGATTAAAATCAACAAACAAAAAAAAGTTGCATTTTTATACACTAACAACCTGCAAAAAAAGTTAAGAAAACAACTATTGATAATAGCATCAACAAATGAAATATTTAGCAAAAAATTTAACCAAAGAGGCAAAAAATTTGTGCCCTAAAACTATAAAATAATTTGGCAGGTATCAATGATAAAAGAAAAAAAAAAAAAGTGAAGGCAGGGGAGCCAAAACTCTTGAAAAAGAACCAAGTTGAAGAATTCATACTTCCTGATTCGAAACTTACTACAAAGCCACAGTAATCAAGAAACAGAATAGAATTAAAATAGAAAGCACAGAAATAAACCCTAGCATAAACGTCCAACTGATTTTTGACAAGAGTGCCAAGAACATTCAGTGGGGAAAAGATAACAAATAGCGCTAGGAAAACTGGACATCCACATGCAAAAGAAAAAAATCGCACCTTACCTTATACCACATACAGAAATTAACTAAAAATGAATCAAACACAAACATAGAGCTAAAACTCTAATAAGAATCATAAGGGAACATCTTCATGCAATGGATTTCACAATGATTTCTTGGATATAACACCAAAAATACATAAACCGTACAACAAAGTACACTATTGAGAGAGTGAAAAGACTATATATAGAATGAAGGAAATACTTGCAAAACAAATACCTGGCTAAATCAAGGAAGATCACTCTTGCTGCAATGAGGATAACTCAACGGAAGGAGAATGAGGCCGGAGAGGCCAGTAGTAAAAGAAGAGCCAGGCAGGCCCTGCAGGCTGTGCTTCACCATAACACTGAAATTGCTGTCTCTCTCCTCCCTTAGCCCCCAGGAGACTGTAAGATCAGTAAAGTCAGAGGCCCCCCTCCCCAGGTCCTACCATAAAGCAGAATCATACAGGGTACTTAGCACTCAATAAAATGTGTTATATGAATATAAAATGATTGAAAAATGATCCCAAGTGTTTTCATTTCAAACCAAAATCTGAGAAAGGATTATACTTGCAAATAGCATTCAAGAAATATCCTCCCTTCCCCCACCTTTTTTTGAGACATTCTTACTATGTTACCCTCGGTAGAGTGTTGTGGCGTCACAGCTCACAGCAACCTCAAACTCTTGGGCTCAAATGATTCTCTCACCTTAGCTTCAAAGGCGCCAGCCACAAAGCCCAGCTATTTTTGTTGTTGTTGTTGCAGTTGTCATTGTTGTTTAGGTGGCCTGGGCCAGTATTCAAACCTGCCAGCCTCAGTGTATGTGGCTGGTGCCATAACCAATGTGGGTAGAGTGACATGGCATCATCATACCTCACAGCAACCTCAGTTTCTTGGGCTGAAGCAATCATCCTCTTGTTTCAGCCTCCCAAGTAGTTGGGACTACCAGGGTCTGCCACAACACCTGGCTAAGTTTTTCTATTTTCAGTAGAAAGGGTATCCCTCTTGCCCAGGCTGCTTTCAAACTCCTGACTCAAGCAATCCACCCACCTTGGCCTCCCAGAGTTCTATCATGACATCATGCTTGGCCCTCAATAAATCTTTATCAGATAAAAGATGACCTTAGAGAAGACATAAGATAATGGGGTGAAAGATAAATTATAAGGGTGAGGCAGTAAGGAAGAAAGGAGAAGTATTCTTTCTTGAACTATTTGAAACCTGGCATTGAGTGTAACTTTTTAAAGAAATTAGCTAGGAAAAAGAGAAACTTAAATAATTGAAAGTCTGGCAGGACCAAGAGAAAAAAAAAATGCTAGAAAAAATGTTTTGTAGGCAAAAAGAAATCAGTCAAGATTTCTAAAGCAATCTGAAGATAAACGTTCTTCTTGCCTGCAATCTTGTACCTTCCACTGCATTTCTCATGTTGCTGCCAAAATGGTATGCAGAAATGCTTATCTGACTACTTCATTTCCCAGCTTCCATGCTTTCAGAAACTCCCCATCATCTGCAGGAGAAAGTGAAAGATCCTCAGCAACACACAGAAAAACCTCCCTGCCCAGGCGGCTATTTCTGCCTTGCTCTCGACACCATGTACAATGATTCTCAAGGGTGAGAGAACCAGCAACAGGCCGGTCACGTGCAAATCACCCAAGAGCTTGTTGAAAACAGGTGTCTATAAGCACTGCCCTGGAAATTCTCATTCAGTGACGTCTGAGGCAGGACCAGGAATTTATATTTTTAAAAAGTTCTTCGGGGGATTCTGATGAGCAGCCAAGTTTGGAGACCAATACATTGGTATAACATGACATTTGTAGAGAGAATCAGGCTTCTCATCCAGAAGGATTCCCAAACAAATCTCTCCTCTACCCTTTAGAGGCTAAGTGGTCTTGGGAAGTTATTTATTTTCCCTTAGGATTGGAGAGATTATTCTTTTCTAAAATGGGAATAATACCTTACTCAAAAAACACTGGAAGTAGGTAAAATACTTAGCATATGTACATAAACATATATTAAGTATTTATGTAAATACTTACTAGCTGGCGGCGCCTGCAGTTCAGTGGGTAGGGTGCCGGCCACATCCACTGAAGCTGGCGGGTTCAAACTCGGCCCAGGCCAGCTAAAACAACAATGACAACTGCAACAAAAAAAAACATAGCCCTTCCGCCGCGGCCGCCATTGGAGTTTCCCGCTGTTGTTGCAGCCATGGCTCTGCGCTACCCCATGGCCGTGGGTCTCAACAAGGGCCACAAGGTGACCAAGAATGTGAGCAAACCGAGACACAGCCGCCGTCGCGGGCGCCTAACCAAACACACGAAGTTCGTGCGGGACATGATCCGAGAAGTGTGTGGCTTTGCCCCGTATGAGCGGCGTGCCATGGAGCTGCTCAAGGTCTCCAAGGACAAACGGGCCCTCAAGTTCATCAAGAAAAGAGTGGGGATACACATCCGTGCTAAAAGGAAGCGGGAGGAGCTGAGCAACGTCCTGGCCGCCATGAGGAAAGCAGCTGCCAAGAAGGACTGAAACCCCCTTCCCTCTGTGCACAATAAAACCTTTATAGATTAAAAAAAAAAAAAAAACATAGCCGGGAGTTGTGGCTGGCGCCTGTAGTTCCAGCTACTTGTGAGGCTGACGCAAGAGAATCACATAAACCCAAGAGTTTGAAGTTGCTGTGAGCTGTGACATCATAGCACTCTAACCAGGGTGACAGCTTGAGACTCTGTCTCAAAAAAAAAAAAATACTTAATAGCTGTCAACTGCAATAACTTTATTTACAGCTAACTGTTCAAACCTTCTCCCCTCTTCCCATTTCCTACTTTTGTCCCTGTTCCTCTCTGCCTGGTACTCTCTCTTCATTTTTTCCCCCCATTGTCTCCTGGAATCTCCTCCACCAAGCTTCTACCCTATACCCTTAAATCTTCCTTCCTTCACTTTCTAGGCTGGGCCAAGAACCCATCCTCTGTGATTCCTTAATACCTCACTTACCCCTCTTCATTCATTCAGTAATATTTATTGAACAATTACTACATTATGTACTATACACCAAAGTCACAATGGACAGTAAAACCACCTGTGCTGACCTTCTAATGGAATAGAAGAAACCAAACCAATTCTACACAGAAGGCCTCCTACAATCACTGTGGTATAAAAATATTAAATGAAAAATTCCAGAAAGAAACGATGTGCTGTTAAGTTTTCAATTGTGCACCGTTCTGAGTAGCAGGATGAAATCTCACACAATCCAGCTACATCTCTTCATCACAAGAAGGATTAAGCAGAGCACAATGAAGCATTTTGAGAGAGAGACAACATCCACATAACTTACTATAGTATAGTGTTATAATTTTTTCTATTTTGTTATTATGAATCTGTTACTGTGCCTAATTTAGAAATTAAACTTTATCATATGTATGTATGTATAATAAAAAACATAGTAAACACAGAGGTCAGTACTACCAAAGTTTCAGGCAACCATGGGGGTCTTGGAACTTACCGTATCCCCTGTAGGTGGAGGGAAACTACAGTAATTATGATTATGATTAAATCATTGCATAATAATCAATTATTTGTGTGTTTCTTTCTCCATTAAATACTAAGTCCTTCAAAACCATATCAAGTTCATCTTCGCATCTCCTGCATTCAACAGTCAGAAATATAAGGAATATTAATAATCTAACCAAGCTGGTTCTCCTGCATCCCTGTTGGTTTCATTTTATGAGTTCTTTGCTATCTTCTAATGTTGTTGTTTTTTGAGACAGGGATCTTGCTATGTTGCCCAGGCTGGAGTGCTGTCACCATCCATAGGTACAATCATAGAGCACTACAGCCTCACACTCATGGGGTCAAGTGATCATCCTGCCTCAGCTGGAGCTATAGGTATGCACCACCACGCCCGCCCCTGCTATCTTCTAATGAATTCCTTTCCTATGACACAGCTAGGGTCAGTTGTGTTTAATTAATAAACTAGACAAGGGAGAATCAAGGAAACTAGATGTCTTGACCAGATCCAACACAAGGAATATATATAAGGGAGCAGAACACCAAAGCTAGGAGATTGTGGTCAGTGAACAAAATAAAGATTTCAAAGTGTTTCACAGGGTCTAATCATGAAAGTAGAATTTTGAAAAAGAGTGAAGTGAAGGTCACAGGAGTTGAAAAGAATATCAAGATTCTGAAACAAGAGTTTTGGATGAGGGCGGCACCTGTGGCTCAGTGAGTAGGGCGCCGGCCCCATATGCCGAGGGTGGCGGGTTCAAAGCCGGCCCCGGCCAAACTGCAACAACAACAAAAAAAAAATAGCCGGGCGTTGTGGCGGGCGCCTGTAGTCCCAGCTACTCGGGAGGCTGAGGCAAGAGAATCGCGTAAGCCCAAGAGTTAGAGGTTGCTGTGAGTCGTGTGACGCCACGGCACTCTACCAAGGGCGGTACAGTGAGACTCTGTCTCTAAAAAAAAAAAAAAAAAAAAAGAGTTTTGGATGGTTGTCCACCTGGTTACTTCAAGTCACCCAGAATGAGTGGAATTGGGATGGACAGAAAACTGACAGAGTGGTGCCTAAGTCTTTGAGAAGGAGTTTAATAAAGGAGTGAGATAAAGACTGATAAATGATGGTAACAAAGAGAAATAAAACACAATTAATGGCTCGGCACCTGTAGCGTAGCGGCTAGGGCACCAGCCACATACACCAGAGCTGGCAGGTTCGAATCCAGCCCGGGCCTGCCAAACAACAATGACAACTGCAACCAAAAAATAGCCAGGTGTTGTGACAGGTGCCTGCAGTCCCAGCTAGTTGGGAGGCTGAGGCAAGAGAATCGCTTAAGCCCAAGAGTTGGAGGTTGCTGTGAGGTGTAATCCACGGTACTCTACCCAGGGCAACAAAGTGAGACTCTGTGTCCAAAACAAAACAAAACACACAATTAACATGGCATAAAATTCAATGGAAGAAGAATTTTTGTAAGCAGGTGGAAAGAACAATAATTTGGAATTGGAAGAGGCTGATTCAACTTATTGGCCTGAAGACAAAAAGACATGGGAGAAAGAATTGGCCCTACTCAGAATGGCCCCCAAAGTAGTATTCTAGAAGGAAATCTAGGGTTAAGTTAATACAAAAAGATGAGAAGGGTGCTCTATAAAAGAGTATTTGTGAAGAAGTGTATTTACATTAGAATAGGTCTGAGGCTCCAAAAGACTCTATAAAAAGTGTTGAGAGAAAAGTCAATGGAAGGACAAGCAAAGATAGGTTAAAAAAGTCACAGCTATATAGTCTGCCTGCCATATCTGTGGGTTCTGCACCTGTGATTCATACAACTCTGGGTTAAAAATATTGGGGAAAAAATTGTGTCTGCACAAATATGTGCAGACTTTTTTTTCTTGTCATCATTCCCCAACCTTTTTGGCACCAGGACTGGTTTCATGGAAGCCAATTTTTTCATGGCTTGGGGAGTGGTGGGACATGGAGTGGAAATGTGACAGAAGTATAGCTCAGGCAGGGGTTGGGGACTGCATCCCTAAACAGTACAGTATAACAATCATTTACATAGCATTTACATTGTATTAGGTATTAAAAGTAACCTAGGGATGATTTAAAGTATCCAGGAGGATATGTATCAGTTATATGCAAATGATACTGCATTTCATATTAGGGACTCCAGTATCCACAGATTTTGGTACCTGAGGGAGGTCCTAGAACCAATCCCTAATGAATTCCAAGGTATATCTATGTGGAGTAGGAAATAAAAGAGTTCAGCAGAGGGGTCCACATATAAAATGAAAATCAAACAGCTGCTGCAGAAGTTAAGAATAATGAGCGTATTCGTATTTCAATACAAAAACAATAATGCTATGGAAAGAACTATTTTTTCCCATATATTCATATTATATGTTCGTATTTTAATGGGGATTGCATTGAATCTGTGGGTAGAATAGATATTTTGACAATGTTGAATCTTCCCAGCCAAGAGCATGGTAGGTTCTTCCATTTGTTATTGTCTTCTGCAATTTATTTTCTTAGAGTTTTCTAATTCTCTTTGTAAAGATCTTTCACCTCTTTTGTTAGGTACATTACAAAGTACTTCATTTTCTTTGAAGCTACTGTGAAGGGAATTGAGTCCTTGATTTGCTTTTCAACTTGGCTGTTATTGGCATATACAAAGGCTACTGATTTGTGGACACTGATTTTATACCCTGAGACATTACTGTATTTCCTGATGACTTTCAGGACTTTTGTGGTTGAGTCTCTGGGATTTTCTAAGTATACGATCATATCATCAGCAAAGAGGGAGAGCTTGACCTCCTCTGCCCCCATTTGGATGCCCTTTCTATCCTTCTCTTACCTGGTTGCATTGGCTAGAACTTCCACAACTATATTGAATAATAGTGGCAATAGTGGACATCCTTGTCTGGTTCCAGTTTTTTTTTTTTTTTAGAGATAGAGTCTCACTTTGTCAGCCTCGGTAGAGTGTCATAGCATCACAGCTCACAGCAACCTCCACCTCTTGGGCTTAAGCGATTCTCTTGCCTCAGCCTCGCGAGTAGCTGGGACTACAGGCACCTGGCTATTTTTTGTTGCAGTTTGGCCAGGGCCGGGCTCGAACCCGCCACCCTCGGTATGTGGGGCCAGCGTCCTTCTCACTGAGCCACAGGCGCCGCCCTCTGGTTCCAGTTCTAAGTGGAAAAGCTTTCAGTTTTACTCTATTCAGTATGATGTTAGCTGTGAGTTTGTAATAGATGGCTTCAATCAGCTTAAAAAATGTGATACTTATGCCTATTTTCTAAAGTGTTCTTGTTAGAAAAGGATGCTAAATTTTGTCAAATGCTTTTTCCGCATCTACTGAGGATCATATGGTCTTGGTTTTTGCTTCTACTGATATGACACATTACACTTATGGATTTGCATATGTTACACCAACCTTGCATCCCTTGGATGAATCCTACTTGATCGTGAGATTTAATTCTTTTTCATGAGTAGCTGCAGTCTATTAGCCAAGATTTTGTTGAGTATTTTTGCATCAATATTCATTAGTGAAATTGGTCTGTAGTTCTTTTTAGTTAGGTCCTTTCCTGGTTTGGGAAACAAGGTGATGTTCGCTCCATAGAATGTGTTGGGGAAGTTTCCTTTCTTCTCAATGTTTTGGAATAGGTTCTGCAGTATAGGTACAAGCTCATCTTTGAAGGTAAGATAGAATTCTGATGTGAAGCCATCTGGTCCTTTTTGGGTTGTTTTTTTTTTTTAAAGTTTTTTTATTATTTCTGCAATCTCAGAAATTGGTCTTGATATTGGTCTGCAAGAGATCTATTTCTTACTGTTTAAGTCTAGGAAGACGGTGTGATTATAGGTATTGGTCTATTTCCTCCAAGTTGTCAAATTTCTGGGCATAAAACATTTTTGGCGATTCGGCGCCTATAGCTCAAGCGGCTAGGGTGCCAGGCCCATATACCAGAGCTGGCAAGCTCAAATCCAGCCCGGCCCGCGAAACAACAATGACAACTATAACCAAAAAATAGCCAGGTGTTGGGGCAGGTGCCTGTAGTCCCAGCTACAGCTACTTGGGAAGCTGAGGCAAAAAGATTGCTTAAGCCCAAGAGTTTGAGGTTGCTGTGAGCTGTGACACCACAGCACTCTACCCAGGGCGATAGCTTGAGAGGACTGTCTCAAAAAAAAAAAAAAAAAAAATTTTGGCAGTAGTCAGACTAATCTCTTGTATCTCTGTGGTATCAGTTGTTATTTCTCCCTTTTCATTTCTGATAGAAGTTATGAAAGATTTTACTTTCCTATTTCTGGTTAATCAGGCCAATGGTTTACAATTTTAGTTATCTTTTCTAAGAACCAACTTTTTTTCATAAATTTTCTGAATGATTCTTTATTTTCAATTTCATTTACTTCTGATTTAATTTTTATTTATTTGAGACAGAGTCTTACTTTCTTTTTCATTTTTTAAGACCTTTTTTCCTGGAAGAGAGGTATTAAAGAAGGACAAAAGTTTTTTTGTTTTGTTTTGGAGACAAGAGTATCTCTCTGCTGCCCTTGGTAGAGTCCTGTGAACATAGCTCACAGCAACCTCCAAATCTTAGGCTCAGGCAGTTCTCTTGCCTCAGCCTCCTGAGTAACTGGGACTACAGATGCCCACCACAATGCCTGGCTGGGGCTGTTCTCAAATTCATGAGCTCAGGTGATCCACCCACTTTGGCTTCCCAGAGTGCTAGGATTATAGGTGTGAGCCACTATGCCTGGCCCTGCCTAGGTTTTTTTGTATTTTAAGTAGAGACAGGGTCTCACTCTTGCTCAAGCTGGTCTCAAACCTATGAGCTCAAGCAATCCACCCGCCTCGGCCTCCCAGAGTGCCAGGATTACAGGTGTGAGCCTCTGTGCCTGGCCCTGCCTCAGTTTTTTTGTATTTTTAGTAGAGACAGGGTTTCACTCTGGCTCAAGCTGGTCTCGAACCTATGAGCTCAAGCAATTCACCCGCCTCAGCCTCCCAGAGTGCCAGGATTACAGGTGTGAGCCACTGCACCAGGCCCTCCGATTTAGTTGGTTATTTCTTTTCTTCTGCTAGGTTTGGGATTGGGTTGCTCTTCCTTTTCCATTTCCTTAGGATGATTCATTCGGTTATTCATGTGCTTTCTTTTGGTTTTTCAGATGCAGGCATCTAACGGGATAAATTCTCTCTTACTACTGCTTTTGCTGCGTCCCACAGGTTTTGGTAGCTTGTTTATTCCTTGTTTTTGTGCTCAAGGAAGTTAATGATTTCCAGTTTTATTTCTTCTTGACCCAAATGTCAGCGTAAGGTTGTTTAATTTCACAGGTCTACAAATCAGGAAAAGCACCTCTGGCTTGTGGGCTCTACCCAGAAACATCTCTTTAGAGGAACAGGGAGGCATCAGGAGACTCGAGGACCCCAAGAGGAGGACGAAAGCAGTGGAGAAGTGGCAAGTGTTTGCCATCAGTCAGAGGCCAGAGGCTGTGGCGGCTGCAGCAAGAGTTTGCAGACAAGGAAGGTCTTCCTTATTTTTTTTTTCAAGGAGCTATACTTAAGTAACTATAGACAAGGAATCTCAACTACACCTGGGCTTGATGTAGAGATAACATTCTGGACTTGGAGCTGATGCTGTAAATCCAGGGAAAGCCCATTTTGGTGGGCCTTGAGAGAGGGTGAGTGTATTCTATATGGGAGAGGAATGTTAACCATTGTAGACCAGAGGTCAGACTGTGGTAGCAAGTGTCCAAGTTGGCTGTCAATACCTCTTGGTATTCACGCCAATGTGTAGTCCTCCCCAATATCATACTAGCTTATATCACCACTAAGAAAAGTAACAGGTTGTCATTTCTGAGATTAGGTTGTAAAAAGGACTGTGGCTTTCGTCTTGATTTCTCTCTCCCTTCCTCTCTCTCCCTCTCCTCTTGAACTCTTTGGGATACCAGATGCAATGTTGTAAAAATATTCAAATGGCCTACAAAGAGTCCCATGTATCAAGAAACTGAGCCCTATAGCGACCAACAAGTAAGGGAATCAAGGCTTCCTGCCAACAGCCATGTGAGCTAACCGCAGACTTGTGAGAAACTCTGAGCCAGAATCACCCAGCATAGCTATGTCCAGAAATCACGGGAGATAATAAGAATTTGTGGTTATAAGCTGCTACCTTTGATGATAATTAATTACATAGCAATAGTTAATACAGTGACTATGTCAAAGTCATTCTTATACTTTTGCAATCCTAGTTGTTTAACAAATTTTGCTAAATAGGATTAATTTTCCTTTCCCTTCCTTCTCACTTAAATTTTTCACTTTCTCAATTTTATAAAGAATTCAAGATTTGAAAAATTTCTTTGGAGGTAGTATCAAAGAACGTGTCCTCACTAAACATACATTTGTGTTCTGCTGCTGGCCTATACTTCTTAAGGAAAACTGGGGTCCCACTCAGCTTTAAAAATGAGGAGGGTGGGTTTCTGTCTTGTCATAGTTTACTGTTTTACCATAAATAGCTTTTATAAATGTAAAGGAAAGGTTTTCCTTGCTGAAAAATTATCAAGCCTAAAAACAGTGTGCTATCACAGATATGTCTATAAAAAGATGTCTGTCATCTGCATTGTATAGTTTAGAAGAAAGTTCTTATTGCAGTTTGCAGCTAGTCCTATCTATGGGTTTTGGTGTGGCTTAAAACACATACAGACACGAAATGATAAAGGCCTTCTATAAACCGACTGAATTCTAATTAATCAGTCTAGAAAATCTATTTTAACTGCTTTATTTACCTTCGATACTATGAACCTCCCCTCAAAAAAACTCTTTAAAAGATTCAAACCACATAAAAATGACTAGAAAGAGGGCGGCGCCTGTGGCTCAGTGAGCAGGGCGCCGGCCCCATATACAGAAGGTGGCGGGTTCAAACCCAGCCCCAGCCAAACTGCAACAAAAAAATAGCCGGGCGTTGTGGCGGGCGCCTGTAGTCCCAGCTACTCGGGAGGCTGAGGCAGGAGAATCGCCTAAGCCCAGGAGTTGGAGTGCTGTGAGCTGTGTGACACCACGGCACTCTACCGAGGGCAATAAAGTGAAACTCTGTCTCTATAAAAAAAAAAAAAAAGAAATGACTAGAAAGATATTGAATGTCAACAAACAATATAGTTTCCCTATGAATATTTCTTCACTAATTTTTTTTTTGTTGTTTACTGATTTTAAATGAATGTCAAGATCTCTACAGGGCCAGGTGTGGTGGCTCACGCCTGTAATCCCAACATTCTGAGAGGCTTATGTGGGTGGATTGCCTGAGCTCAGAGGTTCGAGACCAGCCTGAGCCAAAGCAAGACCCCGCCTCTAAAAACAAAAAACAAACAAACAAAAAAACAGCCAGGGTGGCGCCTGTGCCTCAAGGAGTAGGGCACCAGCCCCATATATTGGAGGTGGTGGGTTAAAATCCAGCCCTGTCCAAAAAGTGCAAAAAAAAAACAAAAAAAAAAACAGCCAGGTGTGGCAAATGCCTGTAGTCCCAGCTACTGGGGAGGCTGAGGTAAGAGAATTGCTTGAGCCAAGCATTGCTGTGACTCTACTGATGGCAACAAAGTGAGACTCTGTCTCAAAAAAAAATAATAATAATAATAAACTCTATATATGCTATGTGTTTCTCTATACATACAAACCTACAATAAAATTTAATTTATAAGTTAGGCATATTAAAAGATTAATAAAAATAATAATAAAATAACATAATAACAATATACTATAAAAAAAGTTATGTAATTATAGCCTTTCTCTCAAAATATCTACTGTACTGTACTCCCCCTTCTTATAATGAGGTGAAATGACATGGCATGTATGTGATGAGATGAAGGGACGTGAATGACACAGGTGTTGTGACATAATAATGTGAGGCTGCCATTGAACTTTGACACTATGGCAGAAGAAGGATCATCCGTTCTGGATGATCCTGGATCATTAAAGCGTGGTAATGTCCATGGCTGGATATCAGAACAGACGATGTCAATGACTCAGATCAGGTGGCATGTACAGCGTCGATAAGACGGACAAAGAGACACCTCATGTCCCAGTGGGACAGAAGGAGATTTCATCACAATACTCAAAAGAGCATGCAATTTAAAATTTATTAACTATTTCTGGAATGTTCCATTTAATATTTTCGGACCCCTGTTGACCTCAGGTAATTCATACCATGAATAAGGGGAGCAGGACTGTAACAAATAAATAGGAGAGAAGAGACAAATCTGTGCAGAAGAATTCTGAATAATTTGTGTAGATAGTCTACCCTCAAGGCGGGGAGCAGAACCCCACACTCCCTAAGTGTGGGCTTCGCATAGTGACTTCCATCCAAAGACTACAGTACGCAATGGAGAAACAGAGCAACTCACCGTGGAGAAGCCTAACACTGCCTTACCCAGGTGATCAAGGTTAACATCAACAGTGATAAACTGTATTAATAGCTTACACTTAGTATGAGGTGAAGAAAGTATCACTTTACCTCTGTGGTCTTCCTCCTAAAATCCCACTCTACCAGCGTAATCATGAGACAAACATCGAAGTCTAATAGAGGGGCATTTTAACCAGTGTTCCTCAAAACTGTCAAGGAGATTATCAAAGACAAGGAAAGTCTGAGAAACTGTCACAGCCAAGAGGAACCTAGGGAGATGTGACAACTAAATATAACTTCATATCCTCACTGAGATCCTGGAACAGAAGAAGACAACTAGATAACAATTAAGAAAATCTGGATAAATCATGGACTTTAGTCCATCTTAATGATTACTTAACAGCTTTTAACAAATTTTGCCACCATTTCTAGGTTACAATACAGTGTAATGGTTAAGATTACAGATGCTAGAGCCAGACTGTCTGGGTTCACAAATAAGATTCATCACTTACTAAGCTCTGTAATCTTTTTTTTTTTTTTTTTTGAGACAAAGTCTCACTACGTCGCCCTCAGTAGAGTGCCGTGGTGTCACAGCTCACAGCAACCTCAAACTCCTGAGCTTAAGTGATTCTCTTGCCTCAGCCTCCCAAGTAGCTGGAACTACAGGTGCCCACCACAACGCCCAGCTATTTTTTTTTTTCGGTTGTAGTTGTCATTGTTGTTTGGCAGGCCCAGGCTGGGTTCGAACCCGCCACGTTGGTGTATGTGCTGGATGTGCTGGTACCCTACCCACTGAGCTACAGGCACCGAGCCTCTGTAATCCTTTGGATGGATTTCTTAACTGCTCAGATATTTGATTTTTCTCATTTGTAAAAAGGACAGTATCAAGAGTATCTCATGAAGTTGTTTGAGGGCTACTACCTGAACTATAGTATCAGTCAATAAAAATTACCCATTACTGTTACTAACGTTATTGAATTTAGGGATATGGCTTAGTATCACAGAGAAGTTATACAGATTGATTGAGAAAATATAACTTTCCTATTACTCATTCACATGATGCACAGAGGGAGAGAAAATAAGCAAAAGTCTAATGTCACTTTCAGTGTTACAGTATTCGTTTTCATAAAGTTACTTTACTGGAATCTGTTCACATTTCCCTAATAATATTTCTGAGCTACTAATTACTATGATTTTTGTATTGAGTGAGATATATAAATCATGTTTTCTAGAATAGTAGGTAAAATTGTATATTTCATACTCAATTTATTTATTTATTTATTTAAACAGAGTCTCACCATGTCGCCCTCAGTAGAGGGCTATGGCATCACAGCTCACAGCAACCTCCAACTCTTGGGCTTCAGCAATTCTCTTGCCTCAGTCTCCCAAGTAGCTGGGACTACAGGTGACTACCATAACGCCTGGCTATTTTTTGTTGCAGTTGTTATTGTTGTTTTAGCTGGCCTGGGCCAGGTTTGAACCCGCCAACCTTGGTGTATGTGGCCGGCGCCGTAAACACTGTGCTATGGACTCCGAGCCTACATACTCACTTTAAAATATATTCTTTATCTTATTTTAGTTGTTTCTACTCCAGTAGGCCACAAAAATCATACAGCAGACTTGCTTATTATAAAATATTATAAATATAAGTTAATATGCCAACATAATTTTTTTTCTAATAATATGTCTTTTAATTGATGAAATCCCACTTAGGGAATGTTTGTATCATTATATAATAATTCTCTAGCTACTCAGGAGGCTGAGGTAGGAGGATTGCTTAAGCCCAGGAGGTGGCGGCCAGGATGGGCAACATAACAAGACATTGTCTATTAATAAAAAAATTTTTTTAAATCCCTGTCTATTTAATTCCATATTAGGTATTATCAGGTATACCAAACCCAACAATTTCACATCGCATTTGTTTTTCAGCAACATAAATGCTAAGAAGGCTAAAACCTATGTATTGAACTAAAATCAAACCACAGAAAGAAAAATTAAACTTAACTTCAAAAGAAGAAATTAATGATAATAAATACACAGCAGCAGTTATGACCAAAATAAAAGTGAAAGTGCCTAGGGATATAAGAGAAGTTTGTAAACAAATAGTACAGCCCGAATTTTTTCTAAAGTGGAGATATTTGTATACATATTTAAACATTAAACTAGGTGCTCAAAACCCCACCTATAGAAATTAAGATAAAATAACAAGCCCCTAGAGAAATACTCACCATGAGAACTGTTTAAAGCATACAACAAAGGAGGTAAGGAAACGCCCTCGAGGTTAATTAACCAGACGTACATGCAAATAGTTTTGTTGTTTTTTTTCTTGAAACTGGTCACTCTAGGTAGAGTGCCTGACATGCTAGCTCACAGCAACCTCAAACTTCTGGGCTCAAGCAATCCTTTTGCCTCAGCCTCCCAAGTAGCTGGGACTATAGGTACCCACCACAAGGTCTAGCTAGTTTTTCTATTTTTAGTACAGATGGGTCTCACTCTTGCCCAGGCTGGTCTTGAACTCCTGAGCTCACCTCAGTCTCCCAAAGTGCCAGGATTACAGGCATGAGCCACCATTCCCGGCCATGTGTTATTGTTCTGTTTGACCCAAGTAATGCCAATATGGTATTCATAAAAAGAAAAAATAGTCAAGAACCAAATTCTTGTCTATATTTTAGGAGAGGAAGGTAATTCTTAGTGTATTCGTTTGTTTTTTTTTTAAACACACAAAGTCTCACTAAGTCATCCTGGGTAGAGTGCTGTGACATCACAGCTCATAGTAACCTCAAACTCTTGTGCTTAAGTGATTCTTTTGCCTCAGCCTCTCTAGTAGCTGGGACTACAGGCACCCACCACAACGCCTGGCTATTTTTGTTGTTGTTGTTGTTGTTGTTTGGCAGGCCAGGGCTGGGTTCAAACCCAACAGCCCCCGGTACAGCGCCCGGGCTGCTGAGCTTCAGGCACCAAGCCTCTTAGTTTATTCTTATTTCATAAATAACTTGACCCAAAGACAATACACCACCAAAACACTAGGCTTAAAATGAAATACTATATTCATAATCTAGTTTTATGTCAATTTGTCCTTTGGTTTATCAAATGTTTATTGATCATCTATTATAAATCTGTTCTTATTTAAAAGGAAAATAGACCAGCTACAGTAAATTATAACAGATCAGTGGTAAAACTCAGTTAGGTATATTGATACTAAGAGTAGTAACTTCAGGCTTGAGGATGGGACTTAAATAAAGATCAGAAGAAAGAGCCAGAAGTTGGACTGGAAAGGAGGTCATACATCTCTAACTCTCTCCTCCAAACCCCACATCCAGCCACAAAATAAGTTTACAATCTCTAGACTCTAAAGCCCTCTTTCATTTTCTCTGCTGCCACCTAATCAAAGACACCACCATAATCATTTGCTTTTGCCCTGCTCCAGTCTTCCTCAGTGCAACAAAGGGACCCTCTCTCTGCCCCTCCCCCCCCTTTTTAGACAGGGTCTTGCTACCTTGCCCAGTTGAGTGCAGTGGCCATTCGCAGCTGTGATCATAACACACTGTAGCCTCAAACTCCAGGCCTGAAGTGATTTTCCTGCCTCATCCTGCCAAACAACTGGGAAGTGTGCACCATCACACCCAGCCAAGCGACCTCTTAAAAATATAAAATGAATTGTATTCACTTCCTGTTTAAAAAGCTTTGCCCCCAACCTCATTTCATTGCTCATTTCACTGTCCCCACTCTCACCTTTCCACTCCAGCCACATTGGCCCTCACTCAATTCCTCTAATGAGCCGTGTTTCCTTCTTGCTTCAAGCTTTTGAACATGCACTTTCCTCTGCCAAAAAAGTAGTAGGTTTTCAGCAGAGGGAATGCCACACTCAAAGCCGCTAACGCTGGCTCGCAGTGCCTGTACCTCAGTGGTTTCAGTGCCAGCCACATACAACGGGGCTGGCGGCTTCAAACCCAGCCCAGGGCCTGCTAAACAAGGACAACTGCAACAAAAAAAATAGCCAGGAGTTGTGGCGGGTGCCTGTAGTCCACGTTACTTGGGAGGCTGAGGGAAGAGAATTGCTTGAGCCCAAGAGTTTGAGTTTGCTGTGAGCTGTGACACCACAGCACTCTACTGAGGGTGACATAGTGAGATTCTGTCAACAACAACAACAAAAAAAGCCACTAATGCAAGAAATATTATGTCAGATGTCCTCTCCTGGAACTCAGAACTTTTTCGAACTATTTATTCCAAATGCAGTTAAATAGTTATGAACTTCTTTAGTGGTCTCTCCTCTGGAGTAAGTAATCTCTAAGAGGACAGGGCCCAAATCTGTTTATTCCACAAGAAGTAATGACTGACAACATTTACAGAGCTCTTAAAGCACATGAAGTTCTCTGCTGTGTGCTTTACACCACAGGAGACAGACTCTGCTGTTCTCACTTGACATGTCAAGAAACTGGAACAGTTGGGTACCTTGCCTAAAAAGTTATCTAGCTGTTAAAGTAGCAGAACTAGGATTCGAACCCACAGAGATTTACTACAGATTTCATGATCTTAGCCCCCAAGAGATACTACATGAAGCCCAGGATGAGGAAACAGTATATGCACAGCGTAGCACTTGTTATGGGAACAACACATAATGCTCTCTCAGATGAAATACAAAAAGCACAGAAAGTGATACTAACGTGATACGGAAAAAAGTCCGGGAGAAAGAAGACATCTATGTTTTATTAGAGTTTGGACTATCCTAAGGATTTTTTTTTTTTTTACACAGTAGTAATTTATTTAAATACTTGAAAAAGGTCAATGATGGAAAAATAGGTTTTGTTTTATTTTTATAAATCTGTTTTATAATTTTTTTTTGCAGATTTTTTTTTTTTTGGCCAGGGCTGGGTTTGAACCCATCACCTCCGGCATATGGGGCCTGTGCCCTACTCCATTGAGCCACAGGCGCTGCCCATTTTTTTAAATTTTATTTTGCAGTTTTGGCCAGGGCTGGGCTTGAACCCACCACCCCAGGTATATGGGGCCGGTGCCCTACTTCTTGAGCCACAGGCACCATCAGAAAAAATAGGTTTATCATGAGAGTTTCTATTCATTAGAATTATCATTTTAAAAAGTGCTGCCTTATCCTAAGGTTAATGGGAAAACACTGAAGAGTTTTAGGTAGAGAAGTCATAAGCAGACAACCATATTTCAGCATGATGAATGAAAAAAGTAAACCAGTTAAGAGGCTTTTGCAATAATCCAGTAGATACAGATAATAAGTGTGGCAGGAAACTGAGGGAGTTTGTATTTTATGGCTTATATTTTCTCTGCCATATAATAAGAGAAGAGGTTTGCAGAGTGAATGGCGAGGTGAGGTAATTAGAGGTAAGAGGAGATCATGAATTTGTACAGGTAATCCAAACCCTTTTAGAATCAATGTTCAATGTCATGATAGACAAAGACTAAAGTACTGCTTTAGATTTAAAAAGACTATAGACATGACACCTAAATGCAATATGTGAGGCTGGACTGGGCTAGAGAAGGAAATGCTGTAAAAGAAATTAGTGACATTTGGGACGACTGACAAAACTGAAATATAGAATGTAGAATTAAATAAGAATACAGTATCTATGGTAAAGTTCATAGATACTCTACATAAAAGACTATACTTTTTCTTAGGAAATACACACTGAAGTATTAAGGGATAAAATGGCATGACCGTATGTAACATATTCTCCAAGTTCAAGGGGAAGACTGATAAATATATATGCTATATACAGAAAGATTGATTAAAAAGAACAAATGTGGCAAAAAGAATTTCAACAAAGGAAATGTGGGAATTCTCTGTACATACTATTCTTGCAATTTTTCTGTTAATTTGAAATTATTTCACATAATTATTAAAATTGTTTAAAATAAATGTTGAGTAAGGTTATACTCCGAGAATGGAGCACCTGAGTTTAAAATTTGAGGTGGCACAATGGTAGACGCTGGCAACACACAAGGTTTGGCCATGGAAGTGGGTGGCTGAGGTGCAGTAAAGGCAAAGTCGGTGAAACTGAGGGCACGTTTTCCTTTTCGTTTGATTATATAGCATAGCTTCATAGGAAATGTCATTTATTTACTGATTTCACTTGAAGATTTCTAATCTCTAAATTCCTTTCCACTCTTCTTTTGAGGTGTTTAGTTTATAACAATTTTAATACTTAGTTACCAATGCAAACAAAGTAAAGGGGTACATAATTACTCTTCCTCTTTACTTATACCATCTTTTTTATTGTTATTTATTTATGTATTTATTTTTTGAGGCAAAGCCTCACTCTGTTGCCCTGGGTAGAGCGCCCTGGTGTCCTAACTCATAGCAACCTCAAACTCTTGGGCTCAAGAGAACGTCTTGCTTCAACCTCACAAGTATTTCAGGAGAAACGTGGTGGGGATGGGAAGGGCGCAGAGGTGGAGTGAGGGGAGTGGTGTCTTGCTCAAGCTGGTCTCAAACTCCTGAGCTCAAGCAATCCACCAGTCTCAGCCTCCCAAAGTGCTTAAGATTATAGGCATGAGCCACCTTGCCTGGCTTACTTAGAAGATCAGATCTTTTTTTTCTTTTATTAAATAAAAGATTCTTTTTTATTTATTTATTTTTTTACTTTTTTTTTGAGACAGAGCCTCAAGCTGTCACCCTGGGTAGACTGCTGTGGCATCACAGCTCACAGCAACCTCCAACTCCTGGGCTCAAGCGATTCTCCTGCCTCCACCTCCCAAGTATCTCCAACCTCCAACGCCCAGCTATTTTTTGGTTGCAGCCATGATTGTTGTTTGGCGGGCCCGGGCTGGATTCGAACCCAGCAGCTCAGGTGTATGTGGCTGGTGCCTTAGCCCCTTGAGCCACAGGCACCGAGCCTACTTAGAAGATCTTTTTACCTAACAATTGCAATCAGTGTAACTGGCTTATTGTACCCTCAATGAATCCCCAACAATAAAAAAAAAAAGAAGATCTTAAATAACAAAATTTCAAATCTCCATTGCTCTGACATCTTAGACATACTACCATTTTTCAGATTTATTGCTTGAGTCCTACTCAGAATATTAAATCTATGTGATAATATTGAATTTCATACAAATCTTAACAATATTTCAGCTACTACATTAAAGTTGATGGCACATCATCTCCACCATCAGCTATGCTAAGTATCCCTAAGTCCTGAGCCTCTGTGGTTTAAAAATTCACGGAATAAATTTTCAGCCTTCTGCATGGACAGAAGGGGAGGGGACACCTGGTTACTTGAGGGGATGACAGGTAGAACCATTTGCCTTAAGACTTTCATCCAAACCTCCTATACCTTGCCTCATTTTACATGTATGCCTTCAGAGATGGCTGCTGCCTCTAATCCTGGGCCTTCTAAGGCATTTACAAGGTAAAATTTGTTTTTATTTTTGGCTCTTTCCTCTACAGACTTACGTTTATTTTCTTTGGTTCTGGTAGGTTAGTTGCCCCTAGTCTATCCAATCAGTAATGTGGCGTCTTTATGTCTTTTTACAAACCACTATTATCTCGCCTCCTATTTTCTTGGTACCTGCAGGTCTTTTTATTCCTCTACTGTCATTGTAGGACAGTTTCAAGAGGGTAAATTTGACATGTGTGCCCAGTTACCATGTCAAAGTGGAACTTCTTTGTTTTGTTTTTGAGACGGAGTTCCACTCTGTCACCCCAGGCTACAGTGCAGTAGCGTCAACATGGCTCACAGCAACCTCAAACTCCTAGGCTCCAGCAATCCTCCTGCTTCAGCCTCCTGAGTAGCTGGGACTATAGGCACTTGCCACCACACACGCCCAGCTAATTTTTCTACTTTTTGCAGAGATGGGGTCTTACTGATTTCGAACTCCTGACCTCAAGTGATCCTCGTGCCTCAGCCTCCCAGAATGCTAGGATTACAGGCGTGAGCCACCACACCGAGCCTGGTATTTTAAATGATGAGATTGAGTTAAATATGTGATTTCCAGAGTGCCTGCACAAATGTAACGGGGGTAACTCTGAGCTTTCTTCAGTATTTTCAGATTAACAGAAAATTACCTTTATCTGTAATAAGATCATAGAGGGTGACAATTTATTATTTTTTTTTTTCTTTTTCAGACAGAGTCTCAAACTATTGCCCTGGGTAGAGTGTTGTGGCGTCATAGCTCACAGCAAACTCCAACTTTTGGGCTCAAGTGACCTTCTTGCCTCAGTTTTTCTATTTTTAAGAGACTGGGTCTTGCTTTTGTTCAGGCTGGTCTCGAACTGGTGAGCTCAAGCAATCCACCTGCCTCAGCCTCCAAGAGTGCTAGGATTACTAATTTTTTTTTTTTTTTTTTTTTGAGACAGAGTCTTTTTTTTTTCGGCCAGGGCTGGGTTTAAACCCGCCACTTCCGGCATATGGGGCCAGCGCCCTACTCCTTTGAGCCACAGGCATCGCCCAGGAGACAGAGTCTTACTATGTCGCCCTGGGTAGAGTGCTGTGACATCACAGCAACCTCAAACTCTTGGGCTTAAGTGATTCTCTTGCCTCAGCCTCCCACGTAGCTGGGACTACAGGTGCCCGCCACAACGCCCAGTTATTTTGTTGTTGTCGTCATCATGGTTGTTTAGCAGGCTCAGGCCGGGTTAGATCACACCAGTGATCTGTGGTGTGGCAGTGCATGTGGCACGCACCCTAACCACTTGGCTACAGGCACCACCCAAGCATCCTTATTTTTGTTCTACCTCTTGTCTTTGAGCTTCCCTAAGAATCTGTCCTTAACGAGAGCCTGCACCTCGCAGGTCACTCAGCTATAATCCACCATTACGTCCTGCATCCCTGTTGATATGGGAGTCAGATGTGGACAAGGAGAGGAATTTAGTCTTCTGTAGTTTTTTAGTGGGCCTGTGTGTTTCTCTGCGCTGTGACCTTCGCAAGTTATTTTCCTAGTTTCTTCCCATTCTAGTTACCCAAGCAAGAAACCGGAGTCTCATTCTTTCTCTGACCCAACTCAACATTCATTTCCAAGCCAGTACAAAATGTGTCAATTCTCTTTAGCCTCTGTCTCCTTTTTTAATACCTGACTTCCATTATTTTAGTTTAGAATGTTATCTTTCTGGATCACTATACTGGGACTCCAACCTTGTCTGACTCTAATCCATTCAACACACTTGTTCAAGTGATTTTCTAAACAACTATGATCACCTCTAAATCTTTTTTAATCACTCGAGTGGTTTAAGAATAAAATAAAAAACCCCACATCTTATTTCTCCTAAATTTCAGCCTTATTGAATGTTTGCAATTACTAGAACTCATCTTCACATTTTCAACCATGTTATTTCTTCTATTCCTGAAATATTCTTTTTTTCTTTTTTTGTTTGACACAGAGTCTCACTTTGTCGCTCTCGATAGAGTGCCGTAGCATCACAGCTCATAGCAACCTCCAACTCTTGGGTTTAGGCGATTCTCTTGCCTCAGCCTCCCCGAGTAACTGGGACTACAGGCGCCTGCCACAACGCCCAGCTATTTTTTTTGTTTGTTTGGCCAGGGCCAGGTTTGAACCCGACACCCTTGGGGCCGGCATCCTACTCACTGAGCCACAGGTGCCGCCCAGGAGGGTATAATTTTAAAAGGATGTGAATTAGGTAACTCTCCCTGAGCACTCAGTTGCTATATACTTGCAACTGTCATAGCACTTATCACATTATTATACCATTATCTCCTTAGCTGCCTGTCTTCCCTTTTAGGTGGAAATTCATTGAAGTTCAGAAAAATTAAGTAACATGCACAAGTAAAATGTGAAAGAAAAGGCAGTGTCAAAATTCCAGTTCAGGCCTTCAGACTCTCAAATTTATTACTGTATTTAAAACACAAATTACATTTTTTTTTTTTTTTTTGTGACAGTCTCACTATGTCACCCTCAGTTGAGTGCTCTGGTGTCAAAGCTCACAGCAACCTCAAACCCCTTGGGCTTAAGCAATTCTCTTGCCTCAGCCTCCCAAGTATCTGGGACTACAGGCACCTGCCAAAATGCTCGGCTATTTTTTGTTGTTGTTGTTGTCATTGTTGTTTAGCAGGCCTGGGTCGGGCTTGAACCCGCCAGCAGTGGTGTATGTGGCAGGCACCCTAACCACTGAGCTACAGGTGCCAAGCCATTACTACATTCTTAATAGTTATACAATCTATACTAGGCATTTACGAAGTATTATTAAGTACAGGATCTGATAACATGTTTTCACAAATGGGTAAGAATAATTTGTAATCACCATTCTATCAGTTTTTTAACATTTTTTATAATAGGAATGACATTAAAATAATGAGACTTTTTTTTTTTGAAACAGAATCTCACTTTGTCACCCTTAATAGAGTGCTGTGGCATCACAGCTCAAACTCTTGGGCTCAAGCGATCCTCTTGTCTCAAGTTTTTCATTTTTAGTATAGACAGGGTCTCACTCTTGCTCAGGCTGGTCCCAAACTTGTGAACTCAAGTGATCCACGCACCTCGACCTCCCAAAGGTACAGGCGTGAGCCACTGTACCCAGCCTAAAATAATGAGACTTTTAAAAATAGGGAAGCAGAAATCTAGAGGATGAGCCCAGTGAGAAGTGATACATCTGTGTGTTTTTTAAGAGCATATTCTAGCATGAGTAGCCCATTAAGGGAGGATATTCATGAAAAAACATAGACCATCTGTTATTTAGAAGAGCTTCAGTTCTGTAAGGTTCATGGCCTATACTTTTATTTAAAATTATTATAATATACGGTTATAAAATCTTAAACCACCTGTATACAAATTACTGTTAGAGGACATGTTTTTATTCTTTCTGTTTCTGTTTCTGAGGTAAGAATTATATCTATATCATTGAGATAACTTATTGCGATATCCTTGTTCATTTGTTTTGACAGAACACTCACTGTAAATGAAGAACAGGTTGAACACGAAAGGAATGCCTTTATTCTAAATAAATATATAAAATAACAAATAAATAAATAAAATTAAATACCCCAAACCAGGTAGAGTGGCTCATACCTGTAATACCAGCACTTTGGGAGGTCAAGGCAGTACAATCTCTTGAGGACAGGATTTCTAGAGCAGCCTAAGCAACATAATAAGACCTGGTCTTTACACAAATAAAAAGATTGGACGGCCTAGTAGAAAAAATTTCCCAGAAGAGGAAGGCAGGCCTCTATATACATAGGGCCTCCCCAGAAAAATGAAATATAAGAAGATCTACACTAAGTCATATTTTCATAATATGTCAGACCATGAAAGATAGAGAAAGTGCTAGAAGTTTCCACAGAAGGAAAAGATTAGTCCCATATGTGAAGATTCTGGAATGAGAATGGCAGTGGAATTCCCAAGAACATCATTGGAAACTGGCAGACCATGGAGCAAGGGCTTCAATATTTCAAGGAAAATAATTTTTCAACCTACAACTCTCTATCTCACCAAACTATGAGTCCAATGAGAGAGTAGAATCAAGATATTTTCTCTTCCTGGCCACCCTCACTCTGTGGCCATTAGAGACGATGCTCCACCAAAACGAGAGGGTAACCCCGGGAAGAGTAGGTCAGGAGAGTCAGGAGAAAGGGGGTTCTGCCCCGAGAGAGGAGAAAGGAGCCTCAGGACAGCAGCTGCACCCAGAGAGTGCCAGTCCACAAAGGAACTGGGGCCAGAAGGCTGGGAGGGGAGTGTGGGGGTCCGGGGGAAGAGGACACTACATACAGGTAGACCACCTGCTGTGTGTGACCACACAGAAAATCGCATGCAGGGGGCTTTGCAATTCAGTTGGAGAGTGTGGAAAGAAATAGCAATAATGACATGGGAAGTTGAGCAAACGAGAAATCAAATAGTAGTAGAGAGGAATGTAGTACAAAGGCCTCATTTAGCTCAACTGTGAGCAAGACTTAAATAGTAATAATGAGGCAAAAAACATATTGACTGAACCAACATTTTGATATGTTCACAGGCTTGAAGTTCGAAAGTAAGATGATATAAGAGAATAATACCAGGCCAGGTGCTGTTGCTCAGGCCTATAATCCTAGCACTGTGGGAAGTCGAGGCAGGTAGATAGCTTCAGCTCAGGAGTTCAAGACCAGCCTGAACAACTCAGTGAGACCCCATTTCTTTAAAAAAACAAACAAACAAACAAACAAACAAAACACTGGATATGGTGGCACATACCTCAGGAAGCTGAGGTAAAAGGATCAGTTGAGCCGAGGAGCTCGAGGTTGCCGTGTACTATGATAGGGCCACTGCACTCCAGCCTGGGGGACAAAGCAAGACCACTGTCTCCAGAATCAAAAAATGCATGCAAATATGCAATGTAACAAAGAATATCTTAATAGAATCAAAAGACAGTAAATCCTAGAATGAGCTTTGAATACCTGTGGCTTACTAAAAAAGCTAACATACTTTCCAAAGCTTGCTGCCCTGCCAAAAATTAGAATTTTACATCTAAGCAGTGCGTTTCCTAGATGTGATTCTAACTATAAACAGAATATCCTCCCAGTCCTATACAAAATTCTCTGACAGATATAATAAGATTTAAGGATCTAAAGAATCAGTAACTATATCAATTCTCCATTTAAACAAACAAAAGAGAAGGAAAAGAAAGAAAAAAAATGTTCTAGTTGAGGTAACTTTGGAGAAATGATAAAACTCCAAAAGTAATTTTTCCCATCCCATTTCAAGCATTTCTCCAGTTAAAAAGACAAGTGACCTGGTGGCGCCTGTGGCTCAATGGAGTAAGGCACTGGCCCCATATGCCAGAGGTGGCGGGTTCAAACCCAGCCCTGGCCAAAAACTTCAAAAAAAAAAAGACAAGTGACCTTTAAAACAAACTTGATTCTGTCCCCGTGTGGTAGCTCACACTGCAGTGAACTATGATCATGCCACTGCACTCCAGCCTGAATGACAGAGGGAGAACACTTCTAGAAAATAAAAATAAAAATAACTTGATTCTAAAATTTATTTTTTAGCTCATATAATTATGTATGTTTTAATTTAGAAAAAAATTATACTTTGTGAAAGCACAAAAATGCTGTAAATAATGGCTTCAATATAATCTTATAGAAAGGTTTTAGAAATAGACATAATAGCCCCTCTAATAGATTTAGTTTTTCTTACCAATATTCTCAGTAGTTAAATCAAGGAGATTCCCTAAACGTTAAAGAGGAACTGGATGTGATAGCTACACAGACACTTATTCCTCCTTTACAACTTAAAAAAACTCAATGTTGTCGGGCAGTGCCTGTGGCTCAGTGAGTAGGGCGCCGGCCCCATATGCCGAGGGTGGCAGGTTCAAGCCCAGCCCCGGCCAAACTGCAACCAAAAATAGCCGGGCGTTGTGGCAGGCGCCTGTAGTCCCAGCTGCTTGGGAGGCTGAGGCAAGAGAATCGCGTAAGCCCAAGAGTTAGAGGTTGCTGTGAGCTGTGTCACGCCACGGCACTCTACCGAGGGCGGTACAGTGAAACTCTGTCTCTACAAAAAAAAACAAAAAAAAAACAAAAACTCAATGTTATTTAAAACATACGTGTATTACTACAAAGAGATGTTTGTAATTACTGTCTTTAAAAGACATGCCAGTGAACACTTTGGCCTTATGAAAAAATGTTTTGCTGAGCCAGATGAAATAGGAACATAGAACATACCTACAAGGAAGAAAGGAAAAAAAAGACATAATACTACTTTTGTGTACTTTTAGGGATAGAATAGATTTGGGGGAAATAGCTAGGAATACTTTGGTTACAACATAAGCAGTCTTTGATTAATTTGAATGTCCTGAATTAAACGCATATTTATTTAGTACCATGTTCTAAGCACTTTGCAAGACACTTGGTATAACAGACCAGAAATGGTCCCCACCCTTTTGTAATTTATAAAGTAATGGAAATGTCATTCAAAACTATCTTCTATTTTTTGTGATTCCATTCTTATCAAGCAACTTCTGAAATAGAAATTCATATACCCCAAAAATTTAATACTCATAAAACAATATATTATATTGCCAAAAACAGTTTTCTAGCCAATGTATTAACCCTATCTAAACTAATAACTCATTCAGGTTTCTACATCAGTGTTTCATGAGTTTAGTTAACTTGAGTGAATCCCAAAACCTAGTCAATTCTAACGTAATTTTTGAAACTTCAGAGCTGAGAATCAAATATAATAGAAGTGGAATATGTCCATATAAATATCTTAAACACTGAAGTATTTAATGTATCCTCTCATAAAATACCTTTCTTTCATCATGCCCTTTAATTCATTAAACTATCATGAATAAATAAGATAGCATTCTCAAATTTTAATGGCAGATATGTCCAGATATGTTTTGGGGTTGTCTCAGCAGGTCAGGCGTAGGATGTGACATTCAGGCTTCTGTCCACAGACCAAAAGGGCATATAACACTTCTGGCATAATACCTGCTCCACCCAGCTATTTCCTCCCATATATGTTTTTTTTTTTGGGGGGGGGAGATAGAGTGTCACTATGTCGCCCTTGGTAGAGTACCATGGTGTACTCTACCATGGTACTATTTTTTGGTTGCAGTTGTCATTGCTGTTTAACTGGCCCAGGCTGGGCTTGAACCCAGCAGCCTAGGTGTATGTGGCCTCGCTCTACCCATTGAGCATGGGCGCTGCCCATATATGTTAATTATCTCTCTTACTAATCTCACCTTTCTTGGGACCAAAGACAATGTCCTTTTCATCTCTACATCTTCCAAAATTCTAAGCAGAATACCCTCCATATGAGAGGCCTTACATTTAGGTCAACTGAATGAAGGCAATCCTGTTTTTAACAGCAGGTACTCCTTCTTCGCTTACAGGGAGAACTGTATCTTCCTCTGAACTAATTTAAACTGAAAAGTTATTTGTCAAAAAAGCTGAAAAAATCCAGAAAGCTCTCGATCTATTTTTTTAAGTAAAGATACTGTATTTGCACCAAACTCCAGTGCATTTTCTCATTTTTCCTCATGCTGACTTATCAAATCTTCTAAAACAAGGGTTCTCAATCTGTGGGTCGTGACCCCTTTGTTCCATTTGTAACAACGTGGCAATTAGGAAGGTTGAGAACTACTGTTCTAAAAGAAAAAAAAGTACGTAATTGTTAGTTTATCTCCTAATAGTGCCCTTTTTTGGTAAATAAATATGAATTTAATAAATAAAAATAATTCATAGCTTTCCAGGCAAGTTTTAAAATTAATCTTTTCTTAATAGGTATCTTCTACTTTTCAAGCAACATGATAAAGTTTTTTTTTTTGTTTTTTTTTTTTGTAGAGACAGAGTCTCACTTTATGGACCTCGGTAGAGTGCCGTAGCCTCACACAGCTCACAGCAACCTCCAACTCCTGGGCTTAAGCGATTCTCTTGCCTCAGCCTCCGGAGCAGCTGGGACTACAGATAAAGTAACATGATAGTTTTAAGGACATCTTAGTAAAAGGTAACGCCTGTAAAATAATACTGACTTCTCTAATGAATACTTCTATGTAACAATCATAGATTCCTGGTATTATTAGGTGGATAACTAGCTGGCACAGTTGCACCTGTTTCCCCTGCTCATTTAGGCATCACCTTAATCGCAGGCTTGTTTTTGTCCCTTGTAAATATTAGCTGTTGACCTGACTACCCTTCATCCCACGCTGAGAAAAATGGTTCGTTCACAAGTGTTTTTGAGCACCCCAGAAGGAAAACAAAGAAGGAATGTTATTTTGTTTCTTAGGTGTTTTCCCTTACTGTTTCAAGGGGTGTCGTTTTTTGTTTTGGGGTTGTCTCTGATCATCACTTAACACAATTATTTTGAGTAAGCGTCTGGTAACCACAGAGCAGGTTTTGAATAATTTAAAGCAAGTTAAAGGTCTTGCGAATAAACGTAAACAGTCGGTTTTTCTCGTCTCCGCGGCGGCAACTCATGAACCCTTGCGATCTGGCGACCCGCGCGGTCCCCGCTCCGCAGGCGGCGACCGGCGGGTCCGGCGGGTCCCCGGGGCCGCGGGAGGGACCCGGCCGGCGCGCAGCGGCCCGACTCCGTCTCCGCTCGGTTTTGCTTTTTCCTCTTTATTATTATTATGTATTTTTTTAAGACAAGACACCAGGCGGGTTGTGGGCACTGCACGGCCGCCGGACAGGCACTTCAGACTCCCGAGGGGCGCTAAGGGAGCGACTCGGACCTCCAGGCCGCATCCTCCCCGGTCCTCACTAAGGACGCAAAATGGTGGCCACGGCGCCGGCAGGCTGGGCCCGGGCGGGACTTCGGCGCCCCCGGAGAGGATCCTGCCAGATTCCGGCGGCCACAACTTGTCCTCACCCAGCCCGCCGTCCCCCGCCCCCCACCCCGGGCCTGGACAGCGGCCGGCGCGGCGCCCGCGGCCCCGGGACCCCGGCGAGGGCGTGGAGGTGGCGGGCGCCTCCCGCGACCGCGAACAAGGACGCCATTATCAGCTCCCCCTGGCGACGCCTCCGCCGCAGCCCGGCGCGGCCTCGGAGGCGGGGGTGGGGGAGAAGCGCGAGGGAGGCGGAGCCCAGACGCCGGCCTCCCGGCGGGGTGTGCCCCTAGCCAGTCCCCCCTCTCCCCGCGGTGGGAGCTCAAGATGGAGGGTGGCTCGGCCCCACCCGGGGCTCCCGCGTGCGGCCCGGGGTCGCGGCGGGCGGCGAGGGCAGCCGCCCCTCGGCGCTCCCGCCTTACCTTCTCTCTCTCTCTCGTCCGCCATCTTGTGCGGAGCCCGTCTCCCGGGAGACCCTAACGTTACTCCGGCCCCCGCCGCGGGCCCGGCTGGAGGAGGGGCCGCTCCGAGCCCCGGGGCGGGAGACCCTCGGCTGGGGGCTGGGGAGGCTCCGCGCGGTCTCGGCCCCGCTTCCCGCGCGACCCTCCCGCGGGCACGACCCTGCCTCCTCCCGGCCGCGTCCTGTCTCTCCAGAACCTAGGCCTGAGCCAGGATTTCTCTGCACCTGGGAAAATGACTAAATCTTGAGGTCCCGATCCTTCTGGGAACAGCTCACAACACACAACACGCACCCCGCCCCCTCCCATCCTCTTGGCACGACGTGGCACTGCTCGATTTTTGTGTTTAACTGTAGATTTAAAAGCAGCATTAGAGCTCGGCTCCCAAGGGCGAGATAGAACCAGCCTCCGCCTGCCCACTCCGCCCGCCTTGCGCGGGGCAGGGGCCCGGGCGGCTGCGGAAAGGCTGCGCTGCCCCGCTGCCGCCCCGCCTTTCCTCCCGTGCGGCCCCGGCCGCCCTCTCCCAGAGCGCCACAGCACAGCCTAGGACAGCTGCAGCTAAAACGGAAAAACTGGGCCGGGTGCAAGAGGAAACCAGAGCCGCTTGACTATTATTACGGGCGGGGAAGAATAGCTGGAGAAAAACGTGCAAAATAGGCGCAAACATTGCGTCGTCAAGGCTGCAATTTCTAATACAAAATAGAAGGTTCTCATGGCAACCAAAACGTGCCCAGATGGCCCAACTAACACGAAAACGTTCTTACTTGTGATATTTGACGTGACCTCCGGTTAAAGTTGCAATGGAAGTTCTAAACCATTGCTGAAACTCCGGCTGTATAGCAGGATGTTAAATTTTTGTCTGATTTTAAGGGCGCGTTTACTAGAATATTTTCTTTTTAAAGACCTTTGATGCCTAATATTCATGCCAAATGTTCAAACAAGTACTTTTAAAACTAATCTTAAACGACATATTAGTGCACATGTGTACTAATTAAACGACGTGATGTTATGTAAAAGCAATTGGTAAACTGTCAGCTGTAAATTATAGCTTTCGAAAAACAAGGTTTTAGTATTTAGTGATTTTATCAGCAGTGTTTTTAATGCTTCTTATTAATTATGGTTCTATAATCTCTCAGGAAATCCTAAAGTAAATTGACTACATATTCCTCTTTATTAAAAAAAAAGTATTCTTTCCATAGAAGAGATTTATTTGGTGATGTGATCAGAAATCTATTTGAAACTTGATAAAAACAACTGGGCCATCACAAAATGACTCACGAGAGAGGAAAGCTGCTTATATAAAATGAATACATTTGTATACAGTCAATGGTTAACACCCAAAAATACAGAAAAGTAATCTTTAGCATTCATTAATATCTAAGTTTCATTTTCAATATGGTTTATTTATTTGTTTTTAAAGACTTTCTCTCTCCATTGTACCCTCAATGAATTCCCAACAATAAAACAAAAAGAAAAAAAAAAAGACTCTCTCTCCACAAAAATAACGAAGGACTTTGAAACAAGCATGGGAAACTCCAGCTCTGCTCTCAGGCTTACTGTTCACTCTCTGTGCCTTTTGTAGACTAACTTTCTTTTTCTGGAATGCCTTTCCCTCCTCTGACCTTGTCCCAACATTCACCCTCCCACAGACACACATTTGTCCCCTCCTGGTTGTCCTGCAGGAAACCTCCCTGAAGCTTTCCCACTTCTGTAGCCCCAAAACTCTTACAGCCTCTTGTCTTGATTTGGAAAGAGGTTTCCTTCGGTTACTTGCTTCCACCTACCAAACTTTAACCTCTTGAGGACAAGAACTGCTTTTTCAGCCATATATTTCTAGCGTCTAGAAAAAAATTTCGGTCTGAAATAATATGTATATATCTTAAAAATTAAATATGAGTGAAGGGACATCAAAAAAATGGGAAAAAAACTAAGACAGGAGTTAATCTTCTCAATGACTTTTGTAAAAGACCCATATTCAGATTTACTGCAATCAATACAGATTTTCATTTTACATTATATTTTTGTCTCAGTATTGGTAGGTGATACTAATACAATTAAATTCTTACATAAACATATAAATAAAAACTAAATTATTATTTTAAGAGTTGAACAGATTTCTTTGCCACCTCCCCCATGTTTTTATATTTTTCACTAACTTTATTCAGCAAAGCTTTCTATTATTTAAATTTTTTCAAACCACATCAATCTTTTATTTCTCTGAACTCCTAGAGCACATTTACAACAATACTGTTTCTCTAAAAAAATATTTAACATAAATATTTAACAAAAAAATATTTAACCCATCCTCCCACCCTGGGTTTGAAGGATAAGTAGTAGCCTTCATATTTATATCTTTTTTTTTTGTCCCACTTTATTGCCCTTGGTAGAGTGCGGTGGTGTCACAGCTCACAGCAGCCTCCAACTCCTGGGCTTAGACGATTCTCCTGCCTCAGCCTCCCGAGTAACTGGGACTACAAGCACCCGCCACAACGTTTTGTTTGCAGTTTGACTGGGGCCGGGTTCGAACCTGCCACCCTCAGTATATGGGGCCTGCGCCCTACCCACTGAGACCCAGCCACTGCCCTATACCTCCTTCTTTATATACTCACAGTATCTAGCTTAATTGGGGCACATTATTAGGTGCTCATACATAACTTTTCAACTGCCTAATTTGCTGATTAGGCATAAATGTATATATGAACTTTCCACAAGGTGAAAATGATTATCCAAATAACAAAATAAAGAACTATAATGCCAATGAGTAAATCCTCTACATTATGCTATTTAATTTGACTTTCAATTCTCCTTGGTTGTGAGAACTTGATTGTCTATTATATTACACTTTTTAAAAATCTCAGAATGTTAGGGAGTACACACATTTTGGTTACAAAATTTGTTGGTGTACAAATTGAGTCAAAGTTGTAAGGGTGCCCTTCACCCAGATAGAGTTCACTGTACCCATCCCTTCCAACTCCCTACCTCCCCTTGATTTTCACTGAGTTTTACTTCAATACATACACAAAGTGTTGAACAATTAGTTGCATTTTAGTATTGAGGACATGTGGTGTTTGTTTATCCATTCATGTGATACTTCACTTAGAAGAATGATCTTCAGTTCCATCCAGGTTGTCACAAAGATACTAGCTCAGCACTTCTTAAAATTTTTTTAGAGACAGAGTCTCACTTTGTTGCCCTTGGTAGAGTGCTGTGGCGTCACAGCTCACAGCAACCTCCAGCTCTTGGGCTTAGGCGATTCTCTTGCCTCAGCCTCCCGAGTAGGCTCAGCCCTTTTTATCACTGAGTGGTACTCCATCGTAAAGATATAGTACATTTTATTAATCCATTAATATATTGGTGGGCACTTGGGTTGTTTCCACGACTTTGTGATATTACATTATACTTTAACTCTTTTTAAAGGTCTTTAGCTTGCTTTGGACCAGAAATATATTTTATTTCTGAGCAATAGCTTGAGTAACTAGTAATATTGCATGCTGCTAAAGCATTCTTTCTCTTAAGAATATCATGATGGGGCAGCACCTGTGGCTCAAAGGAGTAGAGCACTAGCCCCATATGCCGGAGATGGTGGGTTCAAACCCAGCCCCAGCCAAAAAAAAAAAAAAAAGAATCTCATAATGATTTTCAGAAATTCAGAATTAGAAAATTGTAATATTTTGAGCCCACTCATGAATATTTAGTAAACAGGGCTAAATCAAAAAAGGACATAGTTTTGGACAATGACACATATTTGATTAATTATTTATGGGATCAGATGGACATGTACAGATTATGTCCTTTTGCATGTTTGAATTTATAGTGCGTTAACTCTGTTTAGACAGGTATTAGTACCATGTCCATGAGGAATACAGAAAATGTTTCTTTTTAATACAATTGACTCAGTTATTTCAGTATGTCTACTTCTTTTAGTATGGAGAAAATGAAAATAATAATATTATCAGAAATTTTTTTTTTTTTTTTTTGTAGAGACAGAGTTTCACTGTACCGCCCTCGGTAGAGTGCCGTGGCCTCACACAGCTCACAGCAACCTCTAACTCTTGGGCTTAGGCGATTCTCCTGCCTCAGCCTCCCGAGTAGCTGGGACTACAGGCGCCCGCCACAACGCCCGGCTATTTTTTGTTGCAGTTTGGCCGGGGCTGGGTTTGAACCCGCCACCCTCCGCATATGGGGCTGGCGCCCTACTCAGTGAGCCACAGGCGCCGCCCCCAGAAATATTTTTTTAAGCTGGATTTTTCTTGGGCATTGCCACATACTGACCTATCAATCCTATGCAAATCATATAATCTCTATAAAACTTAGTTAACTGAGAAAAATAGAAATAACAATGTTCAAAGTTCTTATCTTACAGTTTTCATGAAACTCAATAGAGTAACTGAAATCTGTGAAAAGTTTTAAAGAATGTTCAAGGAAATTCACTGTTTTTAAGTGAAAGTCTTCCATAGGAAGCACTTAGAGTTCACATCCTAATTTCTGTTCTGAGATCCACCTTCCATTTGGAGAGTTTGCTTTTCCACTGCTTCTGACTTCAGAGTTTACACTATTGCCTACTAATAGTTATTAAGTATGAAATACCCAGTTTCCTTAAGTACTAAGTTTGCAGTTTTGTCCAGGGCCGGGTTTGAACCCACCACCTCTGGTATATGGGGTCGGCACCCTACTCCTTGAGCCACAGGCACCACCCTTAAGTACTAAGTTTTTGACAGTTAATATCTCTGGCATTTCTTTTTGACACTTTTTGTTTTATTTTTATTGGGAAGGTACAATCTCATTCTCTCTTTTGTCTTGTGATGATCTTTCAATTTTTTTTTTTTTTGTAGAGTCAGAGTCTCACCTATTGCCCTCTTTAGAGTGCTGTGGCGTCACACAGCTCACAGCAACCTCCAACTCCTGGGCCTAGTGATTCTCCTGCCTCAGCCTCCCAAGTAGCTGGGACCATAGGCAATCTTTCAATTTTTTTTAGAGCAGTTTTTGTGAAACAATGGATTAAATCTAAAATTCATGTCATTTTTCAAATATAAGTTCCTGTTGTGGAACTAATGCAGTGCAGACAGCTCAAAATATCAACGAGCTGTTTGGGAAGGATGTGGCTGATAAACACACAGTGTGTCCATGGTGTGAGAATTTCCATTCTAGTGATTTTAATCTTGGAAATGAACCGCTTGAGCAACCTCAGACCAGGGTGGATAACGATGACCCGAAAGCCGTAGTGGAAGCAAAGCCATCTCAACCTCCCTGTGAATTAGCAGTAGGGTTTGGTGTTACTATTCTTACAATAGTGGACCATTTAAAACAAATTGGCAAGGTAAAGGAAGATGGATAGATGGCTTCTGCATTAAATGAGCAAAGAGATTCCAGAGAGAAATGGTCTGGAAGCTTGCCTTTATTTACTGTCATAACATAAAGGCAAACCCTTTCTATACCATATGGTTATGGGTGATGAAATATGGATTCTTTTTTTTTTATTAAGTCATAGCTGTATACATTAATGCAATCATGGGGTACCATGAGCTGGTTTTATATACAATTTTAAATTGGTTAACATAGCCTTCCTGGCATTTTCTTAGTTATAGTGTTAAGACATTTATATTCTACATTTAGTAAGTTTCACATGTACCCTTGTAAGATGCACCGTAGGTGTGGTCCCACCAAAATGGATTCTTTTTGACAATAGCAAGCATTTGGCACAATGGTTGGATAAATATGAAGCACTGAAACAGTCCAAAACTCAGTATTGATGGCGCCTGTGGCTCAAGGAGTAGGGCGCTGGTCCCATATGCCGGAGGTGGCGGGTTCAAACCCAGCGCCGGCCAAAAAATAAATAAATAAATAAATCTGAACCATACAGGGGAAAAAAAAAAAAAGCTTATAATATCTGTTTGGTGGCCCAGTGCTGGTATTGTCCACAACAGCTTCCTGACACCTGCTCAGTCGATCACAGCAGATGTCTACTGCAACCATTTGGGGGAAATGATGAGGATGCTTGTGATAAGCAGTGGACATGGTCAACTGACTCCAATCCTCTTGCAAGACAATGCTCTACCACATGTCACACAAACATTGTTGTTCAAACTGCAGATGCTGGACTTGAAAACTGTCTTGTCTTCCACCGTATTCACCAGACTTTGCACCAACTGACAGCCACTTCTTCCAGCCTTTGGATCACTTCTTGCAAGGAAAAATATTCAATTCTCAACCAGCTATGGAAAATGGCCTTGCTCAATCACTGTTTGCTCTCCAGGCTTCTTTGCTGCTGGCACACACAAGCTACTGTTAAGATGCCAAAACTGTGTTGATAGTTGAGGCTCATACTTGGCTTAAGTGTACAGCTGCTTGTTAGAGATACAATAAACTAAACTTTGTGGGGGGGTTGTTTATTTATTTATGCATTTAGAGATAGAGTCTCACTTTGTCATCCTCAGTAGAGTGCCATGGCAACATAACTCACAGCAACCTCAAACTCTAGGGCTCAAGTGATACTCTTGCCTCAACCTCCCAAGCAGCTGGGACTACAGGTGCCTGTCACAATGCTTGGCTATTTTTAGAGATGGGGTCTCATTCTTGCTTAGGCTGATCTGAAACTCCTAAGCTCAAGCTATCTACCTGCCTCAGCCTCCCAGAGTACTGGCATTATAGGCATGAGCCACTGTGCCTGGCAATAAACGAAATTTTTGATTCAAAATCAGATATTTGACATTTAATGGCCTAAATATAATCTGCTGCCTATATGTCATGTGATCTAGTTTGCACGATATATTAGGTTAGTGCAAAAGGAATTGTTGTTTTGGGCCATGAATTTTTAAAATCATTTTAACCAGGCTCACACACATTATTAATCAAAATAGGAACAATTACAATCAACACACTGCTGCCAATGAGAAATAAGTTTGTTTATTCCTGTAGCATAACAATCTATGCTTCAGAATTCCACAAACTCTTAGAAAACATTTTCTGCCTCCTTCTGGTTGTGGAAACATTTTCCCTGCAAAAATAAGTTGTCGAGATGCTTGAAAAAATGGTAGCCAGTTAGTGAGATGTCAAGTGAATATGATGGTTGAGGCAAAACTTCATAGCCCAATTGGTTCAACTTTTGAAGCATTGGTTATATGATGTGAGGTTGGGCATTGTCATGGAGAAGACTTAGGCCCTGAGGTCAGACATTGCCATGAAGAAGACTTGGGCCCTGAGGTCAGACATTGCCATGGAGAAGACTTGGGCCCTGAGGTCAGACATTGCCATGCAGAAGACTTGGGCCCTGAGGTCAAATATTGTCATGGAGAAGACTTAGGCCCACTGAAAACCAATGCCATTTTCAGTGCATTGTGGATTTCTGAGTAGACATCTCCAATGGAACAATTTCATGGGCCTTCAGAAAGCTGTAGTGGATTAGACTGGCAGCAGGCCACCAAACAGTGACCATGACCTTTTTTGGCTTTGGGGGAAGTGCTTTGGAGGTTCTTCTAGGTCAGTGTTTTTCAACCCTTTTTATCTCGCAGCACACGCAGCACACTTAAACTATGTTGATCCCAAAAAAGGAGTGAAAAAAAGAATGTACTTGCTGTGCTTCAAACTCATTTTGAAAATAGTTAATGAACTTTAAACATTTTCACAGCACAGCTAAGATTCTCTGACAGGTGAAAATCACTGCTCTAGGCCCAACCACTGAGGTGGTCATCAGCAGTTGCCATACAAAATGCACCTTTTGCCACATGTCACAATTCAGTTGAGAAATGGTTCCCTTTTGTTACATAAAATAAGAGAAGATGACACTTGAAAACAAAGATTGCTCTAATGTTCAGTCACCTCATGAGGTCACCTCTTTTCACCTTTGCAATTTGTATCCAAATTGAACGGCCATAGAAGAGTTGAGGGTGAATTCTTCAGCAGTGAGAACTTCTCATGTGGTTGTCGAGGATCAGCTTCGATGTCTGCTCTCACTTGGTCGTTGTCACCTTCCCATGGCTGCCACTATGCTCCTCATCTTCCAGGCTCTCAGCTCCTGTGCAAAACTTCTTGAACCACCCCTGTGATGTACGTTCATTAGCAGTTCTGGCCCAAATGCTTTATTGATATTGTGAGTTATCTCTGGGGCTTTACAACCCATTTTGAACTCAAATAAAGAAAATTGCTCAAGAGTGGTGCCTGTGGCTCAGGGACTAGGGCGCTGGCCCCATATACCGGAGGTGGTGGGTTCAAACCCGGCCCCATCCAAAAACTGCAAAAAAAAAGGAAAGAAAATCACTCAAATTTGCTTTTTGTCTAACGTCATTTCCATAGTCCAAAATAAATATAAAATAAATAACAAGTCTTAAGTCATTAGCAAAAAAAAAAAAAATAAAGCGAGAAAGGTGCATTAAAATGATGTATAGCATAACCAAATTTATTTAAGAATGTATTCCAGTATCAAACTGCAAATTTCAACAGTGCTAAAACCGCAATTACTTTTGCACCAAACTAATAGCTTATCATCTTCAGTTTGGTTTCCGCCTTGTCATTTTTAAACCTTACCGGGAGATGCCTTTAAATGTACCTAGATTCCTTCAGCTCTAGATTCAGAAATATGAGAGGGAGGCAGTTACTCTTCTGGTCTAATTCATTTCATAACTGAGGGCATATCCCTTCCCTGGGTGATCAATGAGCGTGTCCAGCCCTTTAAAGAAGGCACCACCTCTCCCCATAGGTGGTGACCCTATTATCTTAAAAGTAAAACCTTATCAGAATACAACAGAATGGCTCAGTGCCTGTGGCTCAAGCGGCTAAGGCACCAAACACATACACCTGAGCTGGCAGGTTTGAATTCAGCCCAGGCCCGCCAAACAACAATGACGGCCGCAACCAAAAAATAGCTGGGTGTTGTGGTGGGCACTTGTAGTCCCAGCTACTTGGGAGGTGGAGGCAGGAGAATCGCTTGAACCCGGGAGTTGGAGGTTGCTGTGAGCTGTGATGCCACAGCACTCTACCAGGGGTGACAGCTTGAGGCTCTGTCTCAAAAAAAAAAAAAAAAGAATACAGCAGAATAAGGGTATGATTTCATTACAGTTGTGATATTAAAATAGTCCTTCTTTATTAAGCTGCATGAGGTACTTTGAACACATTATCTCATTTAATCCTCATGAGGTTGATACTGGTATTCCTTTTTTGCAGATGGAAAAACTACATCCTTTTTTTTTCTTTAGAGACAGAGTCTCACCACAACACTTGGCTATTTTTTGTTGTTGTTGCAGCTTGGCTGGGGCCGGGTTTGAACCCGCCACCCTCGGTAAATGGGGCCCATGCCCTGCTCACTGAGCCACAGGCACTGCCTGAAAAACTGCATCTTAAGGTCTCACAGCTAGTAACTAAGAGAACTGGCTAGGAATCTAGTTCTGACTGTACCTTACTGACCATTTATAACTATACTATATCATTGTTAGATCCTTGCCATTAACCAAATATTTATCAAAGAATGTTAAGGGCAAAAATTCTCCATAGAATTAGTTACCTCTCTCTCTCTCTGCTTTTTTTCCTTTTTTTTCTTTCACTGCTACAAAACATCAGCAAAGCATCTGGCAGAGACTCTTAGGGACGTTAAAGAAACCAGAAAAGGGCATGCACTTTGTCCTTGTGTGGACAGTTGGACCAAATGCCTGCTCAGATGCTGGTTTGGGGACGGCAGTAGGGAGGCAGAATTTACTCTCCCATCACGGTCTGGCAGCTGCTCACCTTCTCACTTCTCTTTCCTTCCTGCCTTTCTGCAGTTTGAGGTTTCAGGCCTTTCAGTCATGACGGAGAAGTATGTTAGATTCTTGGCCCTGGACAAGAGCATGTTCAGTGCATAGATCCTTCAAGCTTTCCAGGGAAACCTAGCACAGGAAACCAGACAGCAGCGCCTGTGGGCAGCTTGCAAGCAACTCTTCATGCAACCACAGCTCTCAGATCATTGGGAAAAATCACACCCCAGCCCCGCTTGTCTCAAAAGCACATGTTTCTTCCTGTTTCCCTTTAAAACACATATTGAGGTTCGGCGCCTGTGGCTCAAGCAGCTAAGGCGCCAGCCATACACACCTGAGCTGGCAGGTTCGAATCCAGCCCAGGCTCGCCAAGCAATATTGACGGTTGCAATCAAAAAATAGCTGGGCATTGTGGTGGGCACCTGGAGTCCCAGCTACTTGGGAGGCAGAGGCAGGAGAATCACTTGAGCCCAGGAGTTGGAGGTTGCTGTGAGCTGTGATGCCATAGCACTCTACCCAGGGTGACAGCTTGAGGCTTTGTCTCCAAAACAAACAAACAAATAAACAACAAAAAAAAACACATATCGGGCGGTGCCTGTGGCTCAAGGGAGTAGGGCGCCGGCCCCATATACCAGAGGTGGCGGGTTCAAACCCAGCCCCGGCCAAAAACTGCAAAAAACAAACAAACAAACAAAAAAAACACATATTGATACAGCAAGTCACTATTTAATTTACGTAGCCATTTCCTGTCCTGAAGACCACTTTCCAGGGACTCTCATTGCTAAGCAATTTTGCTAATTCTCTGTTCTTTATTCATCAAAACTAAGACTTTAAAGGTGAAGGTGGTAGCTGACCCAAAGATTCAGATTGTTCACCCAACCTCTTTTGCCTCAAATGAAAAAAACAGGAAAAAATGTTCAGCGCCCGTAGCACAGTGGTTATGGCGCCAGCCACATACACTGAGACTGGTGGGTTCGAACCCAGCCCGGGCCAGCTAAGCAACAATGACAACTGCAACAGAAAAATAGCCGGGCGTTGTGGCAGGCCCCTATAGTCCCAGCTATTTGGGAGGCTGAGGCAAGAGAATCGCTTAAGCCCAAGAATTTGAGGTTGCTGTGAGCTGTGACACTGCGGCACTCTACTGAGGGCAACACAGTGAGACTCTGTCTCAAAAAAAAAAAAAAAGAATAAAAACCAGGAAAAGTATAAAATTCTGCTGTTAATTGACTTTGGAATGTTTGTTGGTTCCAGTTCCAAAAACAAATCTTCAAAATTAGGTTTCATTTATGTTGATATTTACATCAGGAGATAATGCTGTACCAAAGAATAAATAAATGGTCTCAGGAAGTAAAGAGATCCAGGGTTGAATCTCAGTCCACGACTCATTAGCTATGACTTTGGACATTAACTACTTCTCCCTCTGTAAAATTGGGGGGTAAGGAGATGATGATTCATCATCTTGGACCTGAAGGCACTCTGTGGTTCTCCTTTGACTTATGTCCTGATTTGATTTCTTTGGACTATGTCCATGTGACCCTCCAATTATTCTGGGACCAACAGTAGTAATATCTGGAGCATTGACTATGGTTTGGTAAATATTCTAAGCATTTTACATGGGCTATCTCAATCACAATAGCTCTAAAAGAAATAAACTATTACAATATGATTCTCATGTTAAAGATGAGGAAACAAGAATTAAGATCATAAAATTGCTTCCCTGAGAAACCTCTCTACTGCTCACCCCCAAAAGCCTCTCCTGAGATTCTCCCTCAGAATCTTACTCTGGATTTTTCTTTTTCTCCTGGTATCAAGTCCCAGGGTCTCGGCCTGCTCTGTATCTTCTGGAAGGTAGAACTGACAATCCGGTGGGGGTGCCAAGGGAGACCATGAAGGGGACTGGGTCACCCCAATCTTTCTAGTGCCCACTTTCTCTGCTACTCTCAAAGACAACCATGTAGGCATTTTTTAAAGTTTGAAGAGTTTTAATGCTTATCTATGGGGAAAGACATAGAATAATGAAACAAGCAAATAGAAATGTTATAAAGTTTATGGAATCTTAGAAAATTTTAAAGACCTGGTTTCTGATTCAGAAAGTTCTTTTTTTTTTGAGACAGAGCCTCAAGCTGTCACCCTGAGTAGAGTGCCATGGCAATCACAGCTCACAGCAACCTCCAACTCCTGGGCTTAAGCGATTCGCTTGCCTCAGCCTCCCAAGTAGCTGGGACTACAGGCGCCTGCCACAATGCCCGGCTATTTTTTGGTTGTAGTTGTCATTGTTGTTTGGCAGGCCTGGCCTGGATTCAAACCTGCCAGCTCTGGCATATGTGGCTGGCGCCTTAGCCGCTTCAGCTACAGGTGCTGAGCCGATTCAGAAAGTTCTAGACTATCTCTGACGTGATAAGAGAGAGTGCCTAGTACATGGCACATAAGTCTCCTCCATAATTACTTTTCCTGCCCAGAGTTTGCATAGATGAGGCTCTTACAGGACAGTACAAAGACAGCCTGGGGATGAACAAATAGTTAACAGATTCATATATTCAGTATATGGATTTGTAAATTGCTAGTATAAACAACAAGCAGATAGATAGTAAAAAATGAATTTGCACTATATTTTATATTATGGACAATTCCAATACCATTTTCAGCTTTTAAATTAAGCAGAAAAAGATTCAATGCGGTGCCTGACTTTGTATAGGCCCAGCCTGTGATTGTGGCCACTTCCCCTTAAAAAGATGCCCCCAGAATAACAAATAGTTGAGACTAAACATTCTTGTGGATTGGACGCTAACTACTTGAGAACTCCTGTGTTACCTAGTCACTGCTCTAGAACAAGAACCTGCAGCTCCATCCCCAAGAGAGAAAGTCACTGAGCAATAGAAACCTACGAAGGTAAAAAAATCTACATTTCACTGGATTTTTCTTTATATTCTCCCACCTCCCAACCCTGCTGCTTTTTTTTTTCAGGTCAGCTATATTTTCACTTCTTTTTTTTTTTGCAGTTTTTGGCCAGGGCTGAGTTTGAACCCGCCACCTCTGGCATATGGGGCTGGTGCTCTACTCCATTGAGCCACAGGAGCCACCCAGGTCAGCTATATTTTCAAGGAGGGAAGGGAAGGTGTGAGATTGGAAATGAATATTGGCAACAGGAGGGAAAGGTTAGAAAAGGAAGTTATTTTTGGAAGGATGGGCTAGGATGGGATGTGAAGGGAAAAGTGAGTTGCCCTTGGGGTATGGGGGTGGTAGAGAAAGTCAATGGAAAACTAGTTAATTGGCCTTTTGCTGGTGACCACCCAAACTAGCTGGTAAGTTCTTCAGGGCCTTTTCTTTCTTTCTTTCTTTTTTTTTTTTTTGTAGGGACAGAATCGCACTTTGTCGCCCTCAGTGCCATGGCGTCACACAGTTCACAGCAACCTCCAACCCCTGGGCTTAGGCAATTCTCTTGCCTCAGTCTCCCGAGTAGCTGGGACTACAAGCGCCTGCCACAATGCCTGGCTATTTTTTTGTTGCAGTTTGGCTGGGGCCGGGCTCGAACCCGCCACCCTCGGTATATGGGATCGGTGCTTTACACACTGAGCCACAGGCACTGCGCTCTTCAGGGCCTTTTCACACATAAAGGGCTTCTCTGACAGGTGAGGTTCTTGACAAATGAGGCCTGGCCTTCATCCCTTCCTAAGGGTTTCTTGAGGCTATAATGCTGCTGGTGCATGTTGTACTGACCTGGAGTTGTCTCCCACGTGCCCCACACATATGAGGTTTCAGTCTGTGGTATGTTCCATGGTGTTCGTCCAGCTGCAAAATATCTTTCAAGTTGGGGCCACATATGTCACAGAGTGAAGGTGCTGGGTGGATGAACCCTTCTTAGGAATACTAACACTGACAGTCCAGAGACGTTCTGCTCAGAAGATGCCACTTCATTCTCCACCCTAGGCCCCTCCTGCTGTGCCCTTTTGAGCACTCAGAGTTCTCTCCCCTGTTACAGTGCAGCAAGCACAGAGGATCGGCCTAGGGCCTGTCACCTCAGCGGCCCCCATCACAATAGGGTCACACTAGGGGGTTCGGGGAGGAATCAGGATGCCACCCAGGCCCTGAGGTCACCCAGTCCTGAGGTGGAGGTGGGGATCTTTGTAGGTGTCGCCACTGCCCAGCCTCTTTGCAGTAGGACCAGCATCTCCTCCCCCATTTCTCCGCCTCTGTCACATCGGAACCACCCCTGTGGTCTCACATGCAGCTCGCAGCAACCTCAAACTCTCGGGTTCAAGTGATCCTCTTGCTGCAGCCTCCCAAGTAGCTGGGAGTACAAGCGCCCACCACAACTCCCAGCTATTTTTAGAGATATGATCTTGCTCTTGCTGGAACTCTGAGCTCAGGAAATCCACCCATCTCCGCCTCCCAGGGTGCTAGGATTACAGGCGTGGAGCTAGGCTAGGAGCCACAGCACCTGGCCCTTTCAAACTTTTTTAAAAAAAGGACAACGTATTGCTCCTAAATTTATAAATCAATTTGTGATAAGACGTATGTAATTTTTTTCTGATATTTTGTTTTTGTTGAATATGGTATGCTTCATGAATGTATGTAATTTTTGCTCAAGGGCAATGCTAATCTTCTCTGTATCATTCCAATTTTATTTTTTTTTTTAGAGACAGAGTCTCACTCTGTCACCCAGACTTTCGTGCACTCGCAGGATCAAAACTCACTGCAGCCTTGAATGCCTGGGCTCAAGAGATGCTCCTGCCCCAGACTCCTTAGTGACAGGCATATGTCACCACACCCAGCTAATTTTTCTTCGTTTTTGTAGAAATGAAGTCTCACTATGTTGCCCAGGCTGGTCTCAAACTCCTGGCCACAAGCAACCATCTCCCCCTTGACCTCCCAAAGTGCTAGTACAGGCATGAGCTGCCATACCCACCCCTGTTCCAATATTATGTGGAACAATTTGTGCTAAAGTGAGCAGTGTAGTTTTAGGGGTTTTTTAATTCTATTTTTTTATTATTAAATCATAGCTGTGTACAATAATGCAATCATGTGGTATAATGTGCTGGTTTTATATACAGTTTGAAATATTTTCATCAAACTGGTTAACATAGCCTTCATGGCATTTTCTTAGTTATTGTGTTCAGACATTTATATTCTACATTTAGTAAGTTTCACCTGTACCCTTCTAAGATGCACCGTAGGTGTGGCCCCACCAATTACCCTCCCTCCAGCCATCCTCCCCTTTCCCCTCACCCCCCTTGCCCCTTTCTCCACATGGGTTTTTTAATTCTTCATATGCCACTCAAAAAATGTATTCCTCAAATGTATCTGCTTTTATGTTTGTATTTTTATGGAAAGGTTTGTTTGTTGTGATAGGACATCACTTCGCATTCCATTATACACTCAGCTGTCACGTTCTTCTTGATGTACGTGGAATAAGACTATGTGATTGAAGGATTCCCACCTCATAGCTCTTTCCCCCAATAATATGCCCACAGCTGAAGTAAAGTAAAATGCTCCAAACAGCATTTTACAGTTAGAGAACTAAAGGAAAACCTCACTCAGCTCCATGCCTTTTCCCGAGAGCCACTTGTGATTGTGAGAAAAGTGTCCTCGGCACAGTGGTTGGAGTTTTTAATCTTGTATACTGGGGTTTCAAATGACAGAATGGGAACCCAACTTTCTAAGGCTGCCACTGTAATTTTACAGAGCGCAGAGGGAGTAGTTATGAATGTCGCTCAGTCTGCCATCCTTTCTAGTTACCCACTTGTCTAGCCATGTCTGCACCCCAAATATTCCACCTAAAGATTTTTTTTTTTTTGTAGACACAGAGTCTCACTTTACCACCCTCTGTAGAGTGCTGTGGTGTCACACAGCTCACAGCAACCCCCAACTCCTGGGCTTGGGCGATTCTCTTGCCTCAACCTCCCGAGTAGCTGGGACTACAGGCGCCCACCATAACACCCAGCTATTTTTTTGGTTGCAGTTTGGCCAGGGCCGGGTTTGAACCCGCCACCCTTGGTATAGGGGGCCGGCACCCTACCCACTGAGCCACAGGCGCCAGCCCCACCTAAAGATTTTAAGGAACCGCATATTATTATAGTGTGTCTAGTATGTATCAATAAGAACTAAAGCCTCAAGGAATGTTATTGCAGACAAATAGGAATCTGTCATCGTAGTTTATTTGCATATACGCCTATTATACACACATATGTATGTTTTCTGCTATAGAGAAGGGATAAAGTGAACCTGAAATGGAGGTGGGTAATTTTATCCAAATGCATAATAAGTTTACGAATGCTTGACTTTTTCTGTTGTAGCCACTGTCATTGCTTTCCATGACTTGGTATCTTAGATTGAGTTTCTGTTCTTGCTATGTTTAGAATCTATTTTTAACTTGGCCAACTGATTTACTATGGAACCATGTGAGGGTTGCTATTTTTAAATACATAATAGTTGTCCCCAGAACCCACTAAAAACCCTTCGGGAAACCATTGTGTGCCTGTCCCTCTCTACTGCACATGTTCCAGAATATAAAATAATGATATTTTAAAAAAAGTATTCACTGAGTTCCTCCTGGATGTCAGGCAGCAGGCTCTGTGCTTATGTATGTTTTCTTACTTAACCCTCAAAATATTCCGTGTGAGTAGAGACTTCTTGTCTTACCAAGCACATAATAACCCTGCATATAATTATAAAGCTGTATACCAAGTGCAAAGATCAAGGGTATTCATGCCACTCAGTCCTGAATTCAAATCCTTTCTTTGCCACTTGTTAGCTACATAAACTTGAACAAATTGCCTAACTTCCCTGCGTCTCAGTTTTTCATTAGTAAAATAAGACAATACTTCCTTGCAGATTGTTAAGAAGAAATATTAACTGAGTTAAGGTAGCACAGTAGGCACTTTCATAGTCTGCGGTAAGCAGCTACATACTAAAAGGGAGTTACTGTATTTTTTTATTATTCTGAGTTTTTTCATGTTCTGGAAAAAAACATTCCAAAGGGTTTGGAAGACGCATGTTTGTTGAAAGGGTCACTTCATTGCTCCTAGAACTCTTTGAGCCGGGCAGTTTCCATTTGAGAGGCTGGAAGTTGCAGCAATAACCCAATGTGGCATTTGAACCACTGCCAGGCCTTTCAGTTGGGGCCTTTTGCCCCTGGGAGTTCTCAGACACCTGCTGAAACCTCAGGAGTGATCTTTGGTTGTTGTTTAACAGACTATTAGCTTTGAACAGGTGTGTTTTTGCCTGCTTAATCTCAACAGAGCTCCTACAGCAGCACCTCTACATACACTTAGAGGGAAATCCTTGCTCTTATCTCTGTGTCCAACTGGATCTGGGTTAAAATCACTTGTGATGATTTCAGAATCCTGGCAACTGGTTGCTTTCTGATTTAAGGGCCCATGGAGCTTTTCTGGGTGGTCTGAGGCTATAGCTTGAGACTTGGAATTTTCCCTGACTCTCAAAATATGGTACAGATTTGGCTCACCTATGGCTGCTCAGGCAGCTCTTTAAGTACAGTCTTCTGTCTGCTGCTGAAAGTGTCATATTAGGAGACACTGACAGTGTTTCTTCAGTTGCAGGGCAGGAGTTAGGAAACTGTAGTTGCTGAGGTTGGTGAAGAAGAAGGAAGAGGTCTGACATCCACCGAGTACCCACTATTGCATCAGGAACTTCACGAGGGAGTTAAAATAGCATTATACCAGGTATTGATAAGTTATGGAGGGAGGTCCCCCAGCTAATCAAATCTCACATGTAGTTTAAAAGCAAATTGCTGGGCCGGGCGCAGGTGGCTCAGACCTGTAATCCCAGGACTCTGTGGGGCCGAGGTGGGAGATTGCCTGAGCTCAGGAGTTTGAGACCAGCCTGAGCAAGAGCAAGACCCCATCTGTAAAAATAGCCAGGCGTTGTGACAGGTGCCTGTAGTCCCAGCTACTTGGGAGGGTGAGGCAACAGGATCACTTAAACCCCAAGAGTTTGAGGCTGTGAGCTATGATGCCATGGCACTCTATCCAGGATGAGAAAATGAGATTCTGTCTCAAAAATGAATAAATAAATAAAGAAAAACAAATTGTTTTATATGAATATTACAAGAAAACCATTTTCTTCTGATTATATGAGCAAAGTGAAAAAGTTATTTTCCATTGAGTGTCGGCAGATAATCCATATCTATACACCATACTTAAGAAATACAGTAGAACCGGGCGGCGCCTGTGGCTCAGTCGGTAGGGCGCCTGCCCCATATACCGAGGGTGGCGGGTTCAAACCCGGCCCCGGCCAAACTGCAACCAAAAAATAGCCGGGCGTTGTGGCAGGCACCTGTAGTCCCAGCTACTCGGGAGGCCGAGGCAAGAGAATCGCTTAAGCCTAAGAGCTGGAGGTTGCTGTGAGCTGTGTGACACCACGACACTATACTAAGGGCCATAAAGTGAGACTCTGTCTCTACAAAAAAAAAAAAAAAGAAATACAGTAGAACCTCTGAGTTGACCACCCAAGGAACTGTAACAAATTGGTCAACATACAGAGATGGTCAGCATAAGGAACTAGGCCTGCTGTACTGATACGTACATGTGGTGCACATCTGGTCTACGAAAATTAGGTCAGTTTAAGGAGGTGGTCAAGGTAGGGAGGGTCTGTCGTATTTGCAGAAAGTAATTCAAGTTTCTGGTTCTGGTGCTCTGCAGGTTCTTTTTTTTTTTTCTTTTTGTTGCAGTTTGGCCGGGGCTGGGTTTGAACCCGCCACCCTCGGCATATGGGGCCGGCGCCCTGCTCACTGAGCCACAGGCACCGCCCACTCTGCAGGTTCTTATGGACTTTCTGAAGTCGTTAATGTATCCTCAGGTTATTCACTCCCTAAGGCAAGGATTTTAGCTTTAATTTTTCTGGCATTTCCCAAATCACCTAATATAATCTCTGTGATAATGTCTGCTCCATAGCAGTCACTGGGACAAGGAAAATTGCTGTGGTGTTGTATAATACCTCAAGGCTTATGCATTTTCTAAATAAGTATTTGCATGAAATTTTGCAAACTGATGGACTCTTGTTTAATATCATAAAACTAAATCATCTAAGAAGTCCTCAGAAATGGTTATTTGTAATATCTCTCTCTTGCATACAATCTTATTTAGAAAACTCTTTTTTTATTTGCCTTACATGAGCAGAGTTTATTGTTGGTTGTTCACATGTACAATTTTGTCAACAAAAATCAAATGTACAGGGTAGCGCCTGTGGTTCAGTGAATAGGGCACTGGCCCCAGATATGGAAGGTGGTGGGTTCAACCCGGCCCCTGCCAAGCTGCAACAAAAAAATAGCTGGGAGTTGTGGCAGGTGTCTGTAGTCCCAGCTACTTGGGAGGCTGAGGCAAGAGAATTGCCTAAGCCCAAGAGCTGGAGGTTGCTGTGAGCTGTGTGACACCACGACACTCTACCGAGGGTGACGAAGTGAGACTCCGTCTCTAAAAAAAAAAAAAAATCAAATGTACAATCAGAAAAGGGCCAGGCATGGTGGCTCACACCTATAATCCTAGTACTTTGGGAGACAGAGGCAGGTGGACTGCCTGAAGTCAGGAGTTTCAGACAAGCCCAACCAAGAGCAAGATCCCTTCTCTACCACAAATAGAAAAACTATCCAGGTATTGTAGTGGGCACCTGCAGTCCCAGCTACTTGGGAGGCTGAGGCAAGAGAATCACTTGAGCCCAAGAGTTTGAGGTTGCTGTGAGCTGTGATGCCATGGCACTCTATTGAGGGCAACAGAGTGAGACTCTGTCTCAAAAAATAAAATAAAAATAAATCACAAAAGATATGAAGTTGTCCAAAATATTTTTTAAAAATGGACTTTGATATTTTAGTGCCTAAATCTAGTTTACTATCTTCCTTCATTATACTTTAACTGTCGATGTTTAAGAATTTGGTGTTCTCAGAGTTTTTGCAATGTATTGGGCACCTTTGTAGAAACAATTTAGTTTTCCTTTGAATGCCCAGCAGGCAGAGTTTAGAAATTGTTATGAAACAAATCCATTTTAACGTTGTTCATTTAACAGGTTTAACTCATATATTATGAGAGTTGAATGGGACCTCTCAGGGAATTTAGTTTGCCTTCTTTCTATTCAAGGCTTTGAGATTTTACAAAAAGAAGCTCTCAGTGAAAAGGATAGTGTTATTTAAGATTCTTTTTTCCACTACTTAAAAAGGATTAACTATTTTTGAATCAGAAATATATGCACATAATTCAAAATTCAAAAGGGCCATAGAGTGAAAAGATAGTCTTCCTCCCTGGCCCCACACTTATCTAATATTCCCCTCTAGACACAGTTATCAGGATTTTTTCACTCTACTTTTTCAAAACCAGAAAGGTTTTACGTTCTTTGAGTAGTGTCTGATCATCTTCCTTTTAAAATAACTAGAAAAATGGCATGCATATAATCACTCCAGAATCCTATACAAAGTCCTTATTTAACATAGGAAGTACAGAGAAAATACAACTTTCTCATTTTCCCTTCTATTGCATATTAATAAAATAATGACGGTAAAGTAAACTGTGGAAAGGATTATGATGGAAATAGACTCCATCTGGAATATGTTTCAAACTCTGGGCCCCAGGTGTTAGCAAGAACAATGAGCTGTACAGAATCCATAGCAAAGGGACTAGGGCAGCGGTTCTCAACCGTGGGTCGCAACCCACAGGAGCTGTATTAAAGGGCGCGGCGTTAGGAAGGTTGAGAACCACTGGACTAGGGTGACAGATGGAATTAATCTGACCCATGAAGAATAGTTGATGGAATTACAAGTTTTAGTTTAGAGAAAACTAATTTGGGGAAACATAATAGTTATCTTTGAGAAGCTGAACAGCATATGGAGAAGAAATTATATTTACAGGATAGTACTAGGCCATAGACTCACCGGATTTGAAGAATCTTCAGAGGTTATCCCACCTCTCCATCTACAGCTTATAACTTTCACACGTATCTCAATCAGATTATAACACAGAGTTGATCTGGTACCTAGATAATTGGTTCTCAGAGAGTGGACCCAAGACCAGTAGCATCAGAATTAACTGGGATCTTGTTAGAAATACAAAACTTTTGGGCTCAGTGCCCGTAGCTCAGTGAGTAGCATGCCAGCCACATACACTGACCGAGGCTGGTAGGTTCAAGCTCAGCCTGGGCCTGCTAAACAAAAGTGACAACTGCAACCAAAAAATACCCAGGCGTTGCGACGGGCACCTGTAGTCCTAACTATTAGGGAGGCTGAGGCAAGAGACTCACTTAAGCCCAAGGAGTTTGAGGTCGCTGTGAGCTGTGATGCCACAGCACTCTACCGAGGGCAACATAGTGAGACTCTGTCTCAAAAAACAAAAAGTACAAAACTTTTGGACCCCACCCATATCTACCGAATCAGGAAAGCCTTCCAGGTGATTCTGACACAAGCTGAAGTTTGAGAACCATTTCAGAGCATCCGATACGGATAGTTAGCCTAAGATTCATTCTAGAAGGCAATTATGTCTACCTTCTTCTTTTTTTTTTTTTTTTTTTGTAGAGACAGAGTCTCACTTTATGGCCCTCGGTAGAGTGCCGTGGCCTCACACGGCTCACAGCAACCTCCAACTCCTGGGCCTAAGCGATTCTCTTGCCTCAGCCTCCCGAGTAGCCAGGACCACAGGCGCCCACCTCAACGCCTGGCTATTTTTTTGTTGCAGTTTGGCCGGGGCTGGTTTGAACCCGCCACCCTCAGCATATGGGGCCGGCGCCCTACTCACTGAGCCACAGGCGCCGCCCTACCTTCTTCTTATTAATTCCTTTTCACTTGTCCTTTGAATTAGTCCAGCTGGTAATCCAATTCATCCTGTGCAATGCATATTTGTTCCACTTTTTGGCTATACAGAATTCAAATCCCCTTAAGTACACTCTGGAGCAGCGAAAAGCAAGTGTGTCTGATGCCGGTGGTAGAAGAGGGTAGCAGCTTCCCATCCAGTAGGTTCCTGGGGGAGGACCTTGCTTGTAGCTGCTTCTACCTAGCTGAGGTTTCTGTCCCTGGTTTTCTGAACCTGGTTGTCCAGGCTTCCTACACATCCTACAATCCATCCTTTAATATTGATTTTGTTTTTTTTTTTTTTTGCAGTTTTGGCCAGGGCTAGGTTTGAACCTGCCACCTCCGGCATATGGGGCCGGTGCCCTACTCCTTTGAGCCACAGGCACCGCCCTTGAATTTTTTTTTTTTTTTTTTGGTTTTTGGCCGGGGCTAGGTTTGAACCCGCCACCTCTGGCATATGGGACGGGCGCCCTACTCCTTGAACCACAGGCGCCGCCACGCCCTTGAATTTTTTTTTTGAGAGATGGGGGTCTCTCTATGTTGTCCAGGCTGGTCTCAAACTCCTGGCCTCAAGCAATCTTCCCACCTCCGCCTCGCGAGATGTTAGGATTAGAGGCGTAAGCCATATTGCTCGGCTCTTTTTAAAAAATACAATACTTTAGGGCGGCGCCTGTGGCTCAGTCGGTAAGGTGCTGGCCCCATATACCGAGGGTGGCAGTTTCAAACCCAGCCCCGGCTGAACTGCAACCAAAAAATAGCCGGGCTTTGAGGCGGGCTCCTGTAGTCCCAGCTACTCTGGAGGCTGAGGCAAGAGAATTGCTGAAGCCCAGGAGTTGGAGGTTGCTGTGAGCTGTGTGACGCCACGGCACTCTACCGAGGGCCATAAAGTGAGACTCTGTCTCTACAAAAAAAAATACAATACTTTAAATAAGGTGGGCAGTTCATTTCTGTTGTTTGCAACAAAGAACCAGAATGATACACAGCTTCTTGTTCCTTATTGCACATTCCATATTCAGCTAAGTCCTCAGTTTATTATCTCTGCTTTGGACGATGGCAAAAATAGGTAATTGGTGCTGGCTAACATTGGCAAGGAGTAGAGAAAAAGGTTGAAGCTGGTAAACTAGCAACTGGACTCTTGAGCTATTTTTATTCCTTATCGTAGTAAATTTGGGGGCGAGGTCCCAAATGCTTCTTGAAATAATCCAAACCTGCTTGCATTTTGAGGGAAGTTCTATTAAATTACTGGTGGCTATACTACCTATGAACTATTCTAGTCAAGGAAATTTAACCTGAATCTAGTCAAGCTTCTAATTTACAGGAGGTGGAGGTGGGAAAGGAGTAAAGGAGCCTGAGTTCAAGCCTCCACTGTCTGGCCTGCACTGAAGAGTCGGCCTCCTAACTGGTCACCCCACCTTCAGCCTTGCTCCACTTGACTCCATCTTCCCCACTGCCACCTGTCATCTTTCTAAACCACAGGCATGATTGAGTCAATTCCCAGTTCAAAAATATTTAACAGCTCTTTATAACCTATAGATAAAGTCGGAAATCCAAAATGCTTTATATTGCATTTTATAATCTGGCCTCAAGATAACTTTCAGGCTTCCTGCCTCACGCACTCCTGCTCTGCCTCAACCCTTCCTCCTCACCAAAATCTTTAGTGAAAAGAAATTCCAATGCTTTAAATTCTTGTGGCTTTTCCCCCTAACCTGAAAAGCCCTCTTCCTTGCATAAAATAAGCACTAACCTTTGTGCAATGCATTGCAATTCACAAAGAGAGGCTTTCTTGTAAATGCTCATTTCAGAAGCTTTGCGTTAGTGATTAAGAGCTGTAGCCAGACTTACTTGCTATGAAACCTTGGACAATTGATTTAACCTCAATTAAATACTATTTCCCAAAATAGTGTCTTGTTTTGAAGTTTATTTATTTATATATATATATATTTTTTTTTTTTGTAGAGACAGAGTCTCACTGTACCGCCCTCGGGTAGAGTGCCGTGGCATCACACAGCTCACAGCAACCTCTAACGCTTGGGCTTACGCGATTCTCCTGCCTCAGCCTCCCGAGCAGCTGGGACCACAGGCGCCCGCCACAACACCCGGCTATTTTTTTGTTGCAGTTTGGCCAGGGCTGGGTTTGAACCCACCACCCTTGGCATATGGGACCAGCGCCCTACTCACTGAGCCACAGGCGCCGCCCAAAGTTTATTTATTTATTTAGACAGACTCTCAAGCTGTTGCCCTGGGTAGAGTGCTGTGGCATCACAGCTCACAGCAACCTCCAACTCCTGGGCTTAGGCGATTCTCTTGCCTCAGCCTCCCCAGTAGCTGGGACTACAGGCACCCGCCACAATTCCTGGCTATTTTTTGGTTGCAGTTGTCATTGTTGCTTGACTGAGCCATACTGCTCTGCTCTTTTTAAAAAATACAGTACTTTCAATAAGGTGGGCAGTTCATTTCTGTTGCTTGCAACAAAGAATGAGAGCTTGCCGACTGAGCTACGGGTGCCACCATTATTTTGAAGTTTAAATGGGTTAATACGTTACCAGACATGCAGCATACATGAAATAAACAATGTGCCCGCCCTTAAGCAAGAGACAGTCCAGACTCTCTGAGGTGACAGGCACTTAGATGACGGATTCCACCATAGCAAAAGTCCTGTTCATTCTTCAGAGATCCCAACCTCAAGAATCTCTTTCTCTGTCAATCTCCCCTCATCTGTGTGTGACCCTGATATACAATCAACATGTTCAATAGAAATATCATTGATTGTTAGTTGCACCATTGTTTTATGCATTAGTAAGGAAAAAACATGCCAATAATCATTAGGAAACATCATCTAGTATAAGGATGCATCTTGATTTCAGAGACCTTCATGTGCATCTAAGAAGAGATGAAATATGGGTGGTGCCTGTGCCTCGTGAGTAGGGTGCCGGCCCCATATACCAAGGGTGGTGGGTTCAAACTCTGCCCCAGCCAAACTGCAACAAAAAATAGGCAGGCGTTGTGGCAGGCGCCTGTGGTCCCAGCTACTCGGGACGCTGAGGCAAGAGAATCGCCTGAGCCCAAGAGCTGGAGGTTGCTGTGAGCTGTGACGCTATGGCACTCTACTGAGGGTGACAAAGTAAAACTTTGTCTCTTAAAAAAAAAGAAAACAAGAGAGAGATGAAATAAGGTAACCCTTCCCTTACCTGGGTACAGGCGGCAGGTTGTGTATCTCTAATAAACACACATTGTACTGCATTATAATTGGTTGTTACCAGGGCTGCTTTCCCCAGTAGTATTCATATCCCTAGTAGATAGGAGTAAACGTAGGGTAGGGGACATATCTCACTAAATTTGATATTCCAGTGATTAACACTGTGCTTGGCACAAGATTGATGCTCAATTTATGATTACCATAAATTGAAATCATAGTACATAATATGACATTAGACACTGTGTCTACTGAGAACAAAACATGTGTACACACTTTGCATAATAATAAAGCTTTCATGACCCAACAGCTCAACCAGACATAGGTTGGTGAACTGGCTTTCCAGCCTTGAGGTATAGAAAAGTGAATAATGTCCTAGTTTCGGGCAACGCCTGTGGCTCAAAGGAATAGGGCGCTGGCCCCATACGATGGAGGTGGAGGGTTCAAACCCAGCCCTGGCCAAAAACTGCAAAAAAAAAAAATAAATAAATAATAATAATAATAATGTCCTAGGTTGCCTTCCATATTGACACGACTTCCCATGGGAAATAGAGCCTTATCTTGCTTGAAAGTGTTGCAAATACATATACATCTTATGTAGGTTTTCAAAAACAGATGGCCCCTTTGTCAGCAAGAAAAAACAAGCAACATACCTAGTGTTCTGCAGGCATCTGCTTTAGAATTTAATGTTAAAGGACATTTTCATCCCTTCAGAACTTTCAGATACACCTATCCTGCTTTCTTTTCCTCCTTCCATAGGGCTCGGATGACCTACCTTTTAAGGTTTAAAAATAGGTGCCCAGACTATGCTTTGAAATATTTCAAGAATCTAGCATCACAGGAATCCCAGATTCTATAAAAAACGTTAGCTACATTCTCTTCCTTACAAATACTGCAAGTTTTGTCATCATTTGAAAAGTAATAGCATTGCTTTGCTTTGTTTCATTAATCAATTAATCTTCCAGGAAAAAGAAAACTTTGAGCAGTGCAGAAAAGTTGCTTCTGGTGGTCCAGGGAACAAAAACCCACCCACCTGGAAAATGTGATGAAGACAAACCTCCTCTCCACTGAAAAGAACATCTTTCAAAGAAGTTCTTGGCTGGGTTTCTTAATGACATAAGAACCATTAGATGAATACTGATTCTGTTTTCCGCCTTTCTTTTTAGATGTATAAAACCAAAGAGAGAAAACGGTCTAGGCCACGCTACACGCATGTTCTGCCCGTATTTGCATTGAGGTGTGGGCGCCCTTTGTGCATGTCACCTTGCTTTGTATTATATAATCCTGTAACCTTGGCCACACGGACTGTACTGCGAAAAAACCTTACCAAAGCCAATGCACTATAAAAGGGAGCTAATAGCCCATGAGATGGCCTGGCATAAGAACCCTGCCCAGCAGAAGTAATCTCAATCGAATGGTGATTAGACAACCTAATCGAATGCTTTATCTTAGGGAATTTTGAATATGAACCAGCGAGAAGACATTAGAAACTGAATCGGAGGGGCAGCACCTGTAGCTCAGTGGTTACAGTGCCGGCCACACATACCAAAGCTGGTGGGTTTGATCCCAGCGTGGGCCTGCTAAAACAACAATGACAACTGCAACAAAAAAATCTCTGGGCGCCTGTAATCCCAGCTATGTGGGAGGCTGAGGTAAGAGAACTGCTTAAGCCCAAGAGTTTGAGGTTGCTGTGAGCTGTGACGCCACAGCACTCTACTCAGGGCGACAACTTGAGACTCTGTTTCAAAAAAAATAAGAAAAGAAACTGAATCTGAGAAAATGACTTAGTATTATGGGCAAGACGCTAAAGCAGAGTACATAAGGCTTCCGCTTCAGAGGACAGAATAAGATGGACAGGTCACTGAACTGCCACTGCTTTAGGCAAAGGTCTGCTTGGAATTACTGTTTCATATGAAGCCTGTTTCTGGCTGCTGAGACATTTTCTTGTTTCTTTACTTTCCTGATTTTTTTGTATATTTAAAAATGTAATTTTAAAATGATAAATATGATATATGTTTATTGACTACATCTCAAATAATAAAGAAATTTATGCTGGTATAAGTGAAAGTCCAGAGGTGGGTGCAGTGGCTCACATCTGTAATCCCAGAACTTTGGGAGACCAATGGGTGAAGATTGCTTGAGTCTAGGAGTTCAAGATCAGCCTGAGCAACATAGCAAGACCTTGTCTCTACAAAAAAATAAGAATTAACCAGGCATAGTGGAGTGTAACTATAGTCCAAGCTACTTGAGATGATGAGGCGGAAGGAACACTTGAGCCCAGGAGTTCGAGAATGTAGTGAGTTTTGATTGCACCACTGCACTTGAGCCCTGATGACAGAGTGAGACCTTGTCTCTAAAAAAAATGATGAAAGTCAATCCGTTCCTTCCTTTTAATATTCCAGAGATGATCACTAACTATTAAAAGTTTTGGTGTAATATTCTTGCATATTAATTTTAATATAGTATGTTCTGTAACTTGCTTTATTATTTCAGCAATAAATTATGGATATATATAATATAAAAATTATTCCTTGCAACATCTGCGTAGTATTCCCTTGTATGGATAGTCCATATTTTACTTATCTAATCTAATCTAATAATGATGAATGTGAAAACTATTTCAAATCTTCAAAATAACAACCAAAGGTCACCTTTCCCCACATGTTTATGTATTTATGCAAACATTCTATACAATAAATTCCCAAAATTGGGATTTGGGGGATCAAAGGAAATGTGTACTTTCAATTTTAATAGCTATTGCCTCTCTACCATTTGAGACAAGCATGAAATCAATGTGAAGATCAGTCCCTCCATCACTGTGAAGTCCAAGTTAATAACACCTAAAGGTCTACTCCCCGTTACCTGAGGAGTGAGGGCGTGTCTCTTAGGCTCTCAGTCTGTTTTCAGCACCTTGCTCAACTAATTTACCCTCGAATGACTACCTCCTACATTTTGAGAGTCCTTGTGGTTATCATTCAAGAACTGTTAATATGTTGGAGTCCATCCTCATAAAAGGCAACAAGTCAAAAAGACACATTAATTTCAAATTTATGATTTAGTGCACTACTATGCACTGCCATCAAATCAGTGATTTGATTCAAGCCTGCACCAGGCAGATTTTATGTATGGAGGCTTAAAGTTAGAAGCCATCCATGAGCTCTGCAATTAGGAACGGCCACGTCCAATGCTATTGAAGTAGACAAAGCAAAATTGAATTAAGAAGGCTGAACATTTAAAATGTAGCTGACTAAAATGCTGGTAGAGAAGCAAGGTCTAAGCTCAACTGAAGTTCTTCTTTCAATATCCACTACTGAGAACTTAGAGGGCAGCATGCTGTGGCCCAGGAACTCAGAGACAACTGAGGTGTAGTCCACGATCTCAGACACATCGCAGGCCATGGCCACCTAAAGCAGAAACAGAGTTGGGGGCATTTAGCCAGACCTGAGGAGCTGGGGTGGATTTCACATGATAGCTAAATGTGATAGCTCCATGATAGCTGAATGGAGATGCGATGGGTCAGTTGACATTTTCCAGGTGCACAAAGCAGGGGAAAGCATTTAGGCAAAAGGACAGGAGGTATAGGGCGGCACCTGTGGCTCAAAGGAGTAGGGCGCCGGCCCCATTTGCCAGAGGTGATGGGTTCAAACCCAGCCCTGGCCAAAAACTGCAAAAAAAAAAAAAAAGGCGGGGGGGAACAGATGGAATGTGGGAAATGGGATAAATTTTGTGCTTTTGTAAGACAATGATAATACGGCTTCTGTCAGCAGTGCTCCATCTAATGAGCATCTTTTGTGAGCCATATGTCTCAAACTGGGTCCTCTATTTCTGTCTTCATTCCCTGTCTGGAACATGCTACCCAATATGGAAGCCACTGGCCACATGTGAATACTAAGTCCTGGAAAGGTGACAGTGTTAGTGAGGAATGGAATTTTCAATTTCATTTTAACTTAAATTTAAAAATAGGTATACACAATATACTCGACTCAGTTGTTGGAAAAATTTTTAGTATGTATAGAATAATTTGGTAATGCAAGTCTACTCTTTCTTTCTCTTATTTATTTATCATTGAGACAGAATCTCACGTTGTCACCCTCAGTAGACTGCCATGGTGTCACAACTCATAGCAAACTCAAACTTTTGGGCACAAGCAATTCTCTTGCCTCAGCCTCCCAAGTAGCTGGGACTACAGGTGCCCTCCACACCAGCTATTTTTAGAGATGAGGTCTTGCTCAGGCTCAGGCTGGTCTCTAATTTGCGACCTCAGGCGATCCACCCACCTCGGCCTCCCGGAGTGCTAGGATTACAGGCATGAGCCACCACAGCAGGCCTTTTCTCTCTCTCTCTCTCTTTTTTTTTGGGGGGGGACAGAGTTTTATTCTGTCTCCAGAGCTAGACTGCCATGGCCTCAATCTAGCTAGCTCAGAGCAACCCAAAACCAACTCCTGAGCTCAAGCAATCCTCCTGCCTCAGCCTCCTGAGTAGCTGGGACTACAGGCATCCACCACAAATCATGGCTAATTTTTTTATTAAATCATAACTGTGTATATTAATGCAATCATGGGGTACAATGTACTGGTTTTTTCTTAACACAATAACTAAGAAAATTCTGCATTAGTTATTGTGTTAAGACATTTATATTCTACATTTAGTAAATTTCACATGTACCCTTATAAGATGCACCATAGGTGTGGTCCCTCCGATTACCCTCCCTTCACCTATCCTCCCCTCTCCCCTCCCCTCCCTATCCCCTTTCCCCATATTCTTGGGCTATAATTGGGTTATAGCTTTCATATGAAAGCTATAAATTAGTTTCATAGTAGGGCTGAGTACATTGGATATTTTTTCTTCCATTCTTGAGATACTTTGCTAAGAAGAATATGTTCTAACTCCATTCATGTAAAATTTTTCTATTTTTAGTAGAGACCGGGTCTGCTGTAGTTCAGACTGGTCTTGAGCGTCTGACCTTAAGCAATCCTCCTGCCTTGGCCTCCCAGAGTGCTACGATTCCAGGCATGAGCCACCGTGCCCAGACATACTTTTTCAACTATAAATTTTATACAATCTAAATACAGATCGACTATTTCTGATGAAAACTGAACATCTGAATTGAGATGTGCTGTAAGGGTAAAATCCCATACACAGTGGATTTCAATGACACTACAAAAACAAGGAGTGTAAAATACGTTGTTGATGACTTTTCATATGATTACATGTTGAAACGGTAAGGTTTCAGACATAATTGGTAAATAAAATATACTATTTTATTTTATTATCATTATTTTTTTTTCTTTTTTTTTGCGGTTTTTGGCCAGGGCAAGGTTCAAACCCGCTACCCCCAGCATAGGGGGCCCGAGCCCTACTCCTTGAGCCACAGGCGCTGCCCAATAAAATATACTATTAAAATTAATTTTACCGGGGCGGCGCCTGTGGCTCAGTGAGTAGGGCACCGGCCCCATATGCCGAGGGTGGTGGGTTCAAATCCCGCCCCAGCCAAACTGCAACCAAAAAATAGCCGGGTGTTGTGGCGGGCGCCTGCAGTCCCAGCTACTCGGGAGGCTGAGGCAAGAGAATCGCATAAGCCCTAGAGTTAGAGGTTGCTGTGAGCCGTGTGACGCCACTGTACTCTACCGAGGGCAGTGCAGTGAGACTCTGTCTCTACAAAAAAAAAAAAATTAATTTTACCTGTTTATTTTTGCTTTTTAAAACATAGCGACTAAAAAAGTTTTATTTATTTATTTATTTTTTATTAAATCATAGCTGTGTACATTAATGCAATCATGGGGCACCATGCACTGGTTTTGTATACAATGTGAAATATTTTCATCAAACTGGCTAAAAAGTTTTAAATGATATCTGTGGCTCACATTGTATTTCTATGGACATTGCTGGTCTGCACTCTCATCCTTCTTGCCTGGATCTCTGTAATAGTTGTTGTATGTTCTTTCTGTCTTCCACTAGATTAGTCCTTTCAAAACACTAATTTTATCGGCTCAGTTCCTGTAGCTCAGTGGCTAAAGAGCCAGCCACATGCACTAGAGGGTTTGAATCCAGCCCAGGCCTGCCAAACAACAATGACAACTACAACCAAAAAAAAAATAGCTGAGCACTGTGGTGGGTCCCTGTAGTCCCAACTACCTGGGAGGCTGAGGCAAGAGAATCTCTTAGCCCAAGAGTTTGAGGTTGCTGTGAGCTGTGATGCCAACGCACTCTACCAAGGGTGACATAGTAAAACTCTATCTTAAAAAAAAAAAAAAATTAAGGGGTGTCGCCTGTGGCTCAAAGGAATAGGACACTGGCTCCATATGCCGAAGTGGCGGGTTCAAACTCAGCCCCGGTCAAAACCTGCAAAACAACAAAAAAAAATTAAAACAAAAATCCCATTAATTTTTATCAAAGTAGTATGCAAACTTCCAAATCACTCAAGTCCTTGGACATCAACTCCCCGCTCCCTCCTCAGCCCACGTTTCCTGGGCCTCCTCCATTTCAGGTAACTTTCCCTTCAATCCCGCTGAATCGTCCCTTCTTCCTGGTCCCAAACCTCAGCTCCGTCTTCTGATTTTTACAGGACAAGCTGAACCCCAAGATTTCTATGTGAAAATGTCTGATTTGCAAAACATTGACAACTCTGACAGGAACTATCTACCATTTCCCCCCTTTCCCTTATAATAGAACCCTGCTTTTAACCTGGACAGCAAAGTTCCCAGGTAAAGAATATATTTTCCTGTTTCTCTTGCACCTTGGGTAGATAATAAGATAAAAGGCAAAGTCAAAGGGTTTCAGTTCAGCTCAAAAATGCCCCATTGCCCCAGCATTAGTTTTATCAACAGAAGAAATTGAGAGACACCTTCAAAATTCAGAGGAAACATGATTTTTCAAATTAAAATCACAATCCCAGGCTGTAGGAAACAAAGTAAAAACATTTTCTGCTGCGCTTTGGCACAGCAAAAATTTTATTTGTTCCACGCTTTTTCTCAGTAAGTTATGAGAAGACGCACACTACCAAAACAAAACAAAACAAACAAAAAACCCCAAACCAGGATAAACCAACAAAGACTGAAAATATGTGACACAGAAGACCAGAAATCTCATCCACAAAAGAAATCAAGAAGAAAAAAAAAAAAGAAATCAAGAAAATTTCTAAGTTGCTGGGGAAGAAAAATCCCAGGACACAGGTGTGTGGTGAGTTCAGAAAGCAACTTACCCAGGTTGGAATAAGAGGAAGAGGGTTCTGGTAAGTATCCTAGAAAAAAATAAAACCAATAGGCTATTTAATGTATTTGATCAGTTTCTATCTTTACTGAAACATCTGGAGTTGATTTATTGGTAAGTGCACAAAAAATGAAGTAAATGAAAAAGTCAGACAATTATAAAAGAGGAAAAACACATTAAAAATATTAAATTTGGGGGTGGCACCTGTGGCTCAAAGGAGTAGGGCGCTGGCCCCATATGCCGGAGGTGGCGGGTTCAAATCCAGCCCTGGCCAAGAACTGCCAAAAAAAAAAGAAAGAAAAGAAAAGAGAAAAAAAACATTAAATTTTAAAATATTAAGTATTAAAAGTTATAAAACATTAGAGAAACAAAAAATATATAGAAAAAATGTAACTAGCTGAGAGCTATATTTACAGAGTCATGATACAAATGCTAAATATTGATTTTAAAAAACTGTGATGTGACGGTATTGGGAAAATGGGGGAAAGGTGACAGAGCAAGAGTTGGGAATCATCTTTTATAAAAGGAAACAAATAGATTCAAATAACCAAGAGTTTATTTGAGTTGATTATGGTTGCCTCAGCGCAGTGCATTGGGGAGTTAGGGCAGGGTATTATTGTTTTTCATTGTACACAATGACTCTAAACCAGTGGTTCTCAACCTTCCTAATGCCTCCTAATGCCGCAACCCTTTAATACAGTTCCTCATGTTGTGGTGACCCCCAACCATAAAATTATTTTCATTGCTACTGATTCAGGATTCCACCACTCAGGGCTAGACAGGGAGCCCCCCATTCTTTAGGCCCAGGTGAGCTCAGAGGTCAGACCCCCATTTCCAGGCACAAGCAGACTGCCTTCTTCGGGACACACCCTCTGGCTCTGATAAGATCATGAACAAAGCAGCCTGTGGTGGTTTTTTGGGTGGTTCCACCTTTGGTAGGAGCACACACCCTAATCCCTTCCCAGGGACAAAGACTGGAAAGGACTAACTGCCAGCCATGTGTAATCCTCTAGACTCAAGACCCCTAGATAAAAGAGCCCATGTGCAGACTCCCGAGGGAGTTCTTCAGTTCTTTCCCCTTCCAGAAGCTCTGGTGATTTTTACTTCTATATTCCTTTCTAACTTCTAACAAAAGTCCTATCTTACCACTGATCTGTGGTCCATGGGTTCATTCTTTGAATCCCTGAGACCAAGGACCTACTGAAGAGTGAAATTCCGGTATCACTATTTCATAACTGTAATTTTGCTACTGTTATGAATCGTAATGTAAATATCAGTCCTATCTTACCACTGATCTGTGGTCCATGGGTTCATTCTTTGAATCCCTGAGACCAAGAACCTACTGAAGAGTGAAATTCTGGTATCACTATTTCATAGCTGTAATTTTGCTACTGTTATGAATCGCAATGTAAATATCTGATATGCAGAATGTATTTTCATTGTTACATAGGAGTCACAACCCACAGGTTGAGAACCACTGCTCTAAACTAATGTATAAACTTCAGCGCTTTAAACCAACAGGTAAAAATTAAATTTAAAAATCATCTAACTTCTGGCTCGGCGCCTGTGGCTCAAGCAGCTAAGGCGCCAGCCACATACATCTGAGCTGGCAGGTTCGAATCCAGCCTGGGTCCGCCAAACAACTATGATGGCTGCAACCAAGGGCATGTGGCGGGTGCCTGTAGTCCCAGCTACTTGGGAGGCAGAGGCAGGAGAATCGCTTGAACCCAGGAGTTGGAGGTTGCTGTGAGCTGTGATGCCACAGCACTCTACCCAGGGCAATAGCTTAAGGCTCTGTCTCAAAAAAAAAAAAAAAAATCATCTAACTTCTAACCTATGTAAACAGGCCTCTGACTCTAACAGTCATCCGATGTGTCAAGTCAAATTCTTCAGCCTGACAATGAAGTTTCTCCACAATCTGTCTCTACCCTCCCTCTCTGATTTTATCTCTGATTTTGTTCTCCATCATGTCTTCTTTGTTCCAGTCAAGAACTAGTCACTTGGCTCGGCGCCTGTGGCTCAAGAGGCTAAGATGCCAGCCACATACCCTGAGTTGGCGGGTTCGAATCCAGCCTGGGCCTGCCAAACAACAATGACGGCTGCAACCCAAAAATAGCCCGGCGTTGTGGCAGGTGCCTGTAGTCCCAGCTACTTGGGGGCGGAGGCAGGAGAATCGCTTGAGCCCAGGAGTTGGAGGTTGCTGGGTTGCTGTGAGCCGTGATGCCACAGCACTCTACCCAGGGCGACAGCTTGAGGCTCTGTCTCAAAAAAAAAAAAAATTAAAAAAGAACTAGTCGCTTGGCCTTCCTCAACCCCTTCAAAAACATTATCTACCATGCCTGGGATGTTTTCTCTCCTATCTGATCCAAAATCCTACCGGTCGAAGGAATGAAGCAGCAAATCTAATAATAAAAAAAGAAAAGAAAAGGAAAGAAAGTCATCTTCTGAGACATTATCTTAAGAAGCACCAAAATACGATGGGTGAAATCAGTAGACCGATGGTTTGGTGAGCTGAGGAATAATGAGTTAATACAAGATGGTCTATACGCATCTCTGAAAAGTAATTTACTGAGTTATTCAACATAAATTCCTTATGTGTCTACCATGTGCCAGGGGTGGTTTACAGGAGATAGCAGGAGGTGGGGTAAATACCAAGAATTAAGAGAGACAAAGATATTACAGTGGGTCTAAAGGGCTAAACTTTCTAGGAAAGAAGGGATCAATGAACAACCACAAATGTCTTATCTACTAAGCAGTCACCATGTTTGTAGGGATGGAGAGCACAGACTTAACGATATTAAGAGAAAGTCTTATCAAAGTTCCATTTTGTCTCCGGGTTAAGTGCTTTATACTCATTATAATGTCTGAACCACACAACAGCTCAAGGGGATACCTATTATTATTTCCAACTTGCAAATAAACAAACTGGAGCTCATAAAAGCCAAGATCTCATAGCCATTATCAGAGGTGAGATCTGAATTCTGGTCTAGCTTTAATGCCCTTCCTTCTACACCCTACAGCATTTGTGGCCAACTAACTAATTATGCCTACCAAGCAAGCTTCTAATTTGATTTGACTTCACATGTAGGAAAGATGGTTATCAACATAACCTTACTTTACTAAGCAGTTAGTAATATAAAAATATTAGATGCTGGGCGGCGCCTGTGGCTCAGTGAGTAGGGTGCCGGCCCCATATGCCGAGGGTGGCGGGTTCAAACCCAGCCCCAGACAAACTGCAACAAAAAAAAAAATAGCCGGGCGTTGTGGCGGGCGCCTGTAGTTCCAGCTGCTTGGGAGACTGAGGCAAGAGAATCGCGTAAGCCCAAGAGTTAGAGGTTGCTGTGAGCCATGTGATGCCACAGCACTCTACCCGAGGGCGCTACAGTGAGACTCTGTCTCTACAAAAAAAAAAAAATATTAGATGCTAACATATATTGAACATTTGTTATGTGCCAAATTTGTACTAAACACTCAAAATGCATGAATTAGAAACTGTCATCCCTGTTTTACAGATAAGACCGATTGACTAAGGTATGTCAATACTTTGCCCTGCAGCACACACCTAGAGAGAGGATCTGTGCTCTGAATAAGTCTATGTATTGCCATCTAACTTATACTGTTATTATTATTAATAGGATTTATTCATTTAAATAATATTTATGAGCACCCACGTCTTGCTGGGGGGCTTGCTGGGGGGATATCTGTGACATATAAGACAGAGTCTCTGTCTTGCAAACATTTACAATTTAAGTGAACAGGCATGATATTCAAAGTAAGATTGTTAGGTAACAACTGAGCTTTTTATAGAATTATGTATGATTAGTGTAACCAACAAGGGCGTTGAGCTTTAAGAGAAGGGGCACTCACTGAGAACTGAAGCAGGGATGAGGTGAGGGTTGAACAGAAGCCAGCAGGAAAGAAAGAAGATTCGAGGACAGGAATGAGCATGGTGTCCTGAAGGAAAGGGACCAAGTGGCCCAGTGGTGGGACAAAACAATCCACAGGCAACTTCCCACAAAGCCTTACCTCTGAAGGCTGATGGTCCAGTGCTCTTTCCAATTCAACTTTAAACAAAGAAGTGCCAGCAAGGCAGCATGAGCTCCCAAGGTTCACCCCTTCATCTTCCAAGAAGCTCTTTCAGACAGTCAGGAGCTGGGAGAATGTCTCGTTACTGGGAAGCAAAGCAAAAGTTGGCTCGTGCATCACATTTCTCTGCACCTCTAGCAGGGACCGCCTCTCGTGTGTGCTCAGTAAATGTTTACTAAGCACGGAAGGAAGGCACCTGCACAGGTAGCTCTCAGTGTAGCTGAGTTGTTGATGTAAGAGCCAGTAGGGTGTGGTGGAGCCAGAGCCCCCAGCCTGAAGCCTGGTTCTGCCCCTTCCCAGCTTTGCCATCCACATAGTCACTTCACCCATCTGTGTCTCAGTTTTCTTATCTGTAAAATGGATCTCATGTTGAGTATCTTCCTCATAGGCTTATTGTTGTGAACAGTAAATGAATTAATAGACAAAAAGCACTTAGAAAAAGGGCTGGCATCAATGAAGAGCTGTTTATGATGCTCTTGTATATATATTTATTTATTATTATTTTTTTTTTTTGTAGAGACAGAGTCTCACTGTACCGCCCTCGGGTAGAGTGCCGTGGCGTCACATGGCTCACAGCAACCTCCAGCTCTTGGGCTTACGCGATTCTCTTGTCTCAGCCTCCCGAGCAGCTGGGACTACAGGCGCCCGCTACAACGCCCGGCTATTTTTTGTTGCAGTTTGGCCGGGGCTGGGTTTGAACCCACCACCCTCAGCATATGGGGCCGGCGCCCTACTCACTGAGCCACAGGCGCCGCCCATGATGCTCTTAGTTAAAGAACGGGGTCCAGAGCCGGACCATATGGTTTCAAACCTGGGTTTGCTAATTATCAAAAGAGTGGCCTCTCTGAACCTCAGTTTTCCCATTCCTAATGTCAATATTATTATAATAGTATTAATCTTATAAGTTTATTGTAAGGATTCAATGAGTTAAACGCAGCTAGGCACGGTGATGTGCACTTGTAGTTCCAACTCCTTGGGCCCAGGATTTTAAGTCCAGGCTGAACGACGTAGCCAGACCTCATCTCTGAAAACAAACAAACAAACTTTTCTGTGATTTAAATTTTTTAAAAAAATATTTATTTACCTGGGCAGTGCCTGTGGCTCAAAAGAGTAGGGCACTGGCTGCATATGCCAGAGGTGGTGGGTTCAAACCCAGCCTTGGCCAAAAACTGCAAAAAAAAAAAAATATATATATATATATATATAATTTATCTATTTATTTTGAGACAAGAGTTTTACTCTGTTGCCCAGGCTGAGTGGTATAGCATCAGCCTGCCTTACTGCAACCTCAAACTCCTGGCTCAAGGGATCCTCCAGCCTCAGCCTCCTGCGTAGCTGAGACTACAGGCACCCACCACAACTCCTGGCTAATTTTTCCATTTTTAGTAGAGATGGATCTTGCTCTTGCTCAGGCTGATCTCTAACCCCTGAGCTCAAGGGATCCTCAACTCCTCTAGAGTTGCTAGAATGATAGCCACCGCCTAGCCTAAAATAAAAAAATTGAGTTAAATGCATATAAAGCTCCTGGCACATGCCCAGGACATAACTCAATAATGTAAGATAGAATTATTTTCTGTGCTTAGTCACTGGGCCTTTCCCCTACCATGCAACTGCAGCTGGCAGGTGGCTAGCACATTTCTGAACCAGGCAAGACTTTATTTATGGAGCTGGTGTAATTCTACCATAATCAGTTCCTCCTCGGCTTCCTCCACTGACTTTGTAGTCTGCATTTCAAAATAAATTTTAAACTTTTTATTATGCAATTTTCAAACATATATAAAACCAGAAAGGTGAACATAGTGAATCCCTGTACACCCACATGTATCAACACATGGTTGACTTTATTTCATCAGACCACAGCTACTTTCCCTGCTCACCCTAACTACATTATTTTGAAACAAATTTCAGGTATAATTTCATCTATACTATTTCAGTATGCATTTTTAAGATATAAATAATTTTTTTGTCCTAACCACTAGACCAGTGTTTTTTCAACTTTTTTTTATCTCATGGCACACTCAAACCTATAGTTAAACTTTCATGACACACTTAAATTATGTTAATACAAAAAAAAAAAGGAGTAAAAAGGCTCAGTGCCTGTAGCTCAGTGGCTAGAGCAGCAGCCATATACAACAGAGCTGGTGGGTTCAAATCCAGCCCAGACCTGCCAAACAACAATGACAACTACAGCCAAAAAAATAATCAGGAGTTGTGGCGGGCACCTGTAATCCCAGCTACTCAGGAGGCTGAGGCAAGAGAATCGCTTAAACCCAAGAGTTGGAGGTTGCTGTGAGCTGTGATGCCACAGCACTCTACCCAGGATGACATAGTGAGACTTTGTCTCAAAAAAAAAAAAAAGATTTAAGAAAAAGAATATACTGTGCTTTGAACTTCTTTGAAAATAATTTAATTAAAGATCTTTAAAAATTTTCTCAGCACACTGGTTGAAAATCACTGCACTAGACTACCAGTGAAAGAATCTTTTTCAATGTAACCATAATCATATTACAGCTTCTAAAAATGTTTATGGTAATTTCTGAATATTGTCAAAAAGCTAGCCAATGCTTAAATTTCCTTGATTTTGTCATAAATTATTATTTTAAATTTTATTATTTTTATCATGGTAAAATATACATAACAAAATTTAACCATATTAACCATTATTTATTTTACTTTATTTTAAATTAATTTATTTTTTTGAGACAGAGTCTCACTATGTCACCATTGGGAGACTGCCGTTGGCTCACAGCAACCTCCAACTCTTGGGCTTAAGCGATTCTCTTGCCTCAGCCTCCCAAGTAGCTGGGACTACAGGCACCTGCCACAACCCTTGGCTATTTTTCTGTTGCAGTTGTCATTGTTGTTTAGCTGGCTGGGGCTGGGTACAAACCCACCACCCTTAGTATATGTGGCTGGCGCCGTAACCACTGTAATACGGGTGCCGAGCCTATTATTTATTTTATTTGATATATAAGAATTATGCAAATATGGAGGGTATGCATGATATTTTGATACAGTTGGGGGGTTGTCTTTTTATTTTTCGAGACAGTCTGCCTCTGTCACCCTGGCTGGAGTGCAGTGAGGTCATCATATCTCACTGCAATCTCAAACTCCTGGTCTCAAGTGATCCTCCCACCTTAGCTTTGCAAGTAACTAGGACTAGGTGTGCCCCACCATGCCCAGCTAATTTTTTCTATTTTTGGTAGAGGTGGGGGTCTCACTTTTGCTCAGGCTGGTCTTGAACTCCTTGAATGATCCTCCCACCTCGGTCTCCCAGAGTACTAGGATTACGGGCATGAGCCACCGTGCCGGTCTTTGATACTGTTTATGATGTATAATCAAGTAGCTGGGATTACAGGCACCTGCCACAACGCCCAGCTATTTTTTTGGTTGCAGCCATCATTGTTGTTTGGCGGGCCCAGGCTGGATTTGAACCCGCCAGCTCATGTGTATGTGGCTGGCGCCTTAGCCACTTGAGCCACAGGTGCCAAGCCAACCCTTCACCATTTTTAAGTATAGGGTTCAGTGGTATTAAATAAACTCATAATTTTATGCAACCATCACCATCATCCGTCTCCTTAACTCTCTCTCTTTTTTTTTTAAACAGTACTTAAAAGAAAATCAGGATTCAAACCAGGTCCAGACGCTGCATTTGTCTGCTGTCTCTCAGCCTTTTCTAATCTGGGAGGTTTCACACCCTCCTTTTATCCCCCTGGCAATTTATTGTTGAAGAAACTGGTTTATTCTGTAGAGTTTCTTGAATTCTAAATTTTGCTGATTGCTTCTCCTCAATGTCACTTAATATGCTCCTCTGACCCACGTATATTATACTGTATAGTCTTTCACAGTATGTCAAAGACATCCGGGGTCATGTCAGGAGGACACAGGAGCACTGGCCAAAACTGGGATATTTGGGGCATCAAATGAGTAAGCAAATAATTCCTGCAGCATATTGAGACACATTGAGTAATATCCACAGGTTCATAGTAGTGCTCCGGAAATAGATTCACTGGTCACCTTTGGAGGATGCTAAGGAAACAACTCTTCATTCCAAAAATAAAGAGAAGCAAGCATTTGTTCTGCCTCTCCTGGAGACAGAACCGTATTTCAGGGTAACTAAATAATTGATAAGAAATGATCCTGCTGATAAATGAACCGAATGATTAAATTAAAATATGGCCATTTTGCAGCCCCTAATGAAATTAAGCAATGATTACCAGAGGCTGCTAAAGGCCTAGCTGAAAAGCTGATGGGGAACTTTATAATGCACACATCAGGTCGACAGCATCTGAACCCACTGATCAATCTTAACATGACCCAAAGACGAGACTGCCAGGTATTATGTCCTCTTGCTGTGACAAAGTAAGAAATTTGCACCTATGAGGTAGTCACGGCCAAAGGGGCGAATTTGAATCTGATCAAGCTTTTATATGCACCTCCCCGCTTAAAGGTAGTTTGTACCTTTTTCCAGAATGACCAAATGCCAAATGAAAGGCCACTAAAAATCATTAGGCATAGGGCGGCGCCTGTGGCTCAAAGGAGTAGGGCGCCGGGCCCCATATGCCGGAGGTGGCAGGTTCAAGCCCAGCCCCAGCCAAAAACTGCAAAAAAAAAAAAAAAAAAAAATCATTAGGCATATGTCAAACTGAATGCCTCCCATACGGTGGGGGTGGGGTAGGGTGGCGCAGCAGTCCCAGTTGGTTAATGCAGACCCGCAGTGATAACGCCAGAATAGCTGCACGCGCGACGGGGGCAAACTGTAGAGCGCACTAGGCTTTGGAGTTTAGGAGAAGCACAGATATCATGTTCATAATCATCATCTACAAAGTAAATCGGTTTCACACACGACACGGCTTTCAAATACCTGTGTTGGAGAAAATGGTGTGACAGAGCATCTGGCAGCAGAATCATCCCTAAGGAGCTCCCCCAGCTGGGCCAGCGCCGCGACCCTCGCGCACGTGCAGTGGGTGAGGCGCGCCTGCCCGGAGCTGCAGACTGGGCCAGCGCGCGCTGTCGTCAGCGGGCAGGTGCCTGTCCCCGCCTGCCGCGCTGGGTCCCGCTGCGCAGCTCCCGGGAAATGCAGGGCTGTTGCATAACGCTGCATACCTGGTTACTTCCCGAAGTCTGAAAACCCAAGCCCTTCTAGGCTTCCTCCTGTGCTCCAGTATCAAATTCTGTATTCCTCATTATGGGCACTGCAGATTCAGATATCATTTTGACAGGTACCCGAATTACATGTACTTTGAAAACTGCAGCTCTCAAAGATTACCAGCTGGCGGGCAGTGCCTAACAGACTGCTCATTTTGGAGTCGGTTTAGTACGCCGCTGTCTGCTTAAGAACACTGATAGTTCTTTAAAAAAATCAGAGACTGCATGAAAAAAGAACATGAATGACAAGGAATGAAATCACAATACAAAAATGAACCCTAGACTCTTGACCCCTGGCAGACGGTAATAATTTTTAAATATAGGATATTGCAAAGTCCACTGGATTCTTTTGTTTACTTTCTCATAAATGCATGAAAGAAATAACCCAATAATACTTTTAAAATAATTTTGAAAAACATTATATGATCCCGAAGAGTAAAATTCACATCTTTTTTCTCCTCTTCTAATTTCTGCCACAACCTAGCAAAAGATTCAAGATCCAAGAAAAGACCCAAGATGTATCTGGGCATTTATCTTGGTTCTCTTTGCCATTCTCATGGAAATGTGGTAAACACAACTCTCTCTCTCTCTCTCTTTTTTTTTTTTTTTTTTTGCAGTTTTTGGCCAGGGCTGGGTTTGAACCCACCACCTCCGGCATATGGGGCTGGTGCCCTACCCCTTTGAGCCACAGGCGCCGCCTTACAACTCTCTTTTTAAATTTTGTTTTTATTATTAAATCATAGCTGTGTACATTAAGGCAATCACGGGGTACCATGCACTGGGGTTGTTTTTTTTTTAAATATTTTTTGTTTGTTTCTGAAAACAAGTTTTATTTAAATAGGGTTTAAATACATTAGCTGGCTTTATGTACAATTAGAAATATTTTCATCACACTGGTTATCTTTTTTAATTTTTAATTTTTTTCTCTCTTAACGTAGTAGTTAGCTAAGTTCTGTGCATTTGATTTGTTTTTCTTTTCTTTTTTTTTTTTTTTTTGTTGGGGATTCATTGAGGGTACAATAAGCCAGGTTACACTGATTGCAATTGTTAGGTAAAGTCCCTCTTGCAATCATGTCTTGCCCCCATAAAGTGTGACACACACCAAGGCCCCACCCCCCTCCCTCCTTCCCTCTTTCTGCTTCCCCCCCCCATAACCTTAATTGTCATTAATTGTCCTCATATCAAAATTGAGTACATAGGATTCATGCTTCTCCATGATTTGTTTTTCTTTTTTAAGGAGGTGGAGTGGGATGCACTTTGGAACTGAGTCTAAGCTTTGTTCAGTTGAATCTGAAGGGCAGTTTCCTTGTGCTGGATGAAAGGTAAAACATTAGCCTGCAAGTTTAGCAAGAGCTCAGGGCAGAATAATTGTTCGAAGCTTGACATTTAATACTCTAGCGATGCCAGATATTGCTCCTGAAAGCTTCCTTGACAAAGCAGGAACCAAAGACCCTTACAGCAGTGTCTAACTTCGCAAAAGTGAGGGAGCTGTGAGGTGAGGGTCAACTATGAAGTGTCTCTTCAACTCAAGGGAGAAAGCAGCAGAGCCCAGAGAACCCTCTGCATGTAATAAGGAAGAGCCTGTGCAGTGCTTGAAGCATTCAAATGCAACGTGAGAGTCTAGCTGTGAAGAATTGTTTAAGGTGAGTTATTTTTCCCACCTTGTGGGACCCCACCTCATGGGAATAGTGTCTATGTTGCAATCTCCAAGCAAAAAAAAAAAAGACTGGAATGAAGTGAAAGATCAAATTCCTTTTGTTATCTGCATACTTTTTTCTTCCTCTAATTTGCTTTACCCCACTAGCTCTCTCTTATAAGATAGCCTAACAGGATTTGGGGGGCATGGAAGGAAAATATCTTATATATAGCAGCTGTCATTTTCATGTACTGTCTTCACTGCTTTGGTAGTGGTCCTTATACCAAAAGATTATTAATTCCTTCAACCTCCTCACTGTCTTGTTTTTGAATTTGTTTTGACAACCACAAAGGGATATTCGGAGGACTCTGCTTCAGGCCAAGATCATGACTGTTAAAATTCCCACTGTATATTTTATAAGCAACTGTTGCTAAGGGATTTTTATGTAAATGATTAAAAGTATCATTCATTAAGTATCATCCTTATCATCACATCAATATGCTGGATACAGTTTCCACCTTCTCCAGTATCTGGAGAAGGTTGTGAGCTTCTTGAGGTCATGGCCACCCACTCCTCTTCCAATGTCCTAATACTGCTAGGGCTACAGGATGTGCTCAGATGATATTTGCTAGATGAATGGTTCATGAGTCAACTTAACTCATTTTTTGTTATATACAGTGGGCATGGTGAGAAATCATGGGGCACAACTAGAAAGAAAGCGTTTAAAATTTCAGCTCTGCAGAGAATGTGGGAGGGGAGGAATATCCTACCTGGTAAAAGAACACGTATCTTGAAAAACAAATATAAGAAGGACTAAAGCCGGCTCGGCGCCTGTAGCTCAAGTGACTAAGGTGCCAGCCACATACACCAGAGCTGGCGGGTTCGAATCCAGCCTGGGCCTGCCAAACAACAATGACAACTACAACCAAAAAAAATAGCCAGGCACTGTGGTGGGTGCCTATAGTCCCAGCTACTTGGGAGACTGAGGCAAGAGAATTGCTTAAGCCCAGGAGTTTGAGGTTGCTGTGAGCTGTGAACTTTACCCAGGGTGACAGCTTGAGGCTCTGTCTCAAAAAAAAAAAAAAGAAGAAGGACTAAAGCCTAGAATAGAGAAACTCTACAATGAACTGGTTATCTTAATAGAACATAAGAAATTAATTTAGCATGCTGATATTCAAACAAACATAATGATTAGCTTAAGTTCCCTTAAAATAATTTGCTTTTAATTGTACATGTAGATAGTTATTATGCTGAATTAATTAATTTTAGAATAAATTAATCTTAATTCATACCAGTGCAGGGCTTTTTCTTTTTTTTTTTTTTTTAAGACCCACTCTGTTGTCCAGGCTAGAGTGCCATGGCCTCAGCCTAGCTCACAGCAACCTCAATCTCTTGGGCTCAGGCAATCCACCTGCCTCAGCCTAACAAGTGCCTGGGACTACAGATACCCACTACAATACCCAGCCAGTTTTTCTTTTCTTTTCTTTTTTTTTTTTTTTGAGACAGAGTCTCACTTTCTTGCCCCTGGTAAAGTGCCATGGCATCATAGCTCACAGCAACCTCCAACTCTTGGGCTCAAGCCATCCTCTTGTCTCAGCCTCCCAAGTAACTGGGACTATAGGCACCTGCCACAATGCCCAGCTATTTTTAGGGTGTTGCTCTTGCTCAGGCTGGTCTTGAACTCATAAGCTCCACCCACCTCGGCCTCACAGAGTGCTAAGATTTCAGGTGTGAGCCATCATGCCCAGCCCCCAGCTAATTTTTGTATATTTAGTAGAGATGGGGGACTCACTCTTGCTTAGGATGGTCTCGAACTCATAAGCTTAAGTGATCCTCTCACCCCGGCCTCCCAGACTGCTGGGATTACTGGTGAGAGCCACCACTTCCTGCCAATAGGGCATTATTCTATGGTTGATAATTAAACAGAAAATTTTCTCAGTTATGACAGCCTGTGGTATTGCATTCTGCAGTAATAGTATATACAACATATATGTCTATGTTGGATTCTTTGATGTGCAAGGAAGTCATCAACTTTTAGAGCTGGAAGGAATCTTGGAAATCTCATGCTCCAACAGCCTCATTTACTGAAGAAGGAATTGAGACCAGAGTGGTGTGAAGATCTGTATCAAAATAGTTGATTGACGTGCAAGGGCCAGAAACTCTAGGACCTGCCCTAGTCCTGGGCCCCGCTTCATTATGCCTCCCTGTATTGGGTCAGAGTGCCCTTTAATTATCTCCTCTGGGGTTTTTCTGCTTTCTAAAACTTTTAAAGTATATTACAAGTTTTAAAGAATTTCTGATTAATAATGACAATAATAAATAGTTATGGAAAGTCCTCCAATTTATAGGAGCATTACATATTACATTAGAACCTTAGTAAGTTGACCAACAGTGGATCGACATACAGAGGTGGTCAACATACAAAGATGGCCAACATACGGAAGAGTTCAACATAAAGAACTAGACCTCCTGTACTGATATGCACATGTGGTGCGTGTCTGATCTATGAAAATTAGACCAACTTAAGGAGGTGGTCAGTGTAGGGAGGTGGTCAATTATGGAGGTTCTACTGTGTATGCAAAATCATAGTCCCTTATAATGAAGAGATTTCATTTTTTGAGATAGATATATAAAGATCAGTGTATAAGGAATTTTGTCAAACTTGCTGAAATCAAGCCTTTTTGAGTTTTAATCATATGCACGAACATAAATGTTCAAATTCTGCAGTAAGATTTGGATGCTGCTAATTGGTATCAACCAATCATTTTCAAATTTTTATTCTTCAAAATATTGCTCAGAACCTGAAAACATGGAACAGATAAAAGTGGAGCTGTTCTGCTTGAAATTGAATAAGAGAGTTTCAGTGGCCCAGCCTCTCCTCTCTTCCCTTGATGGAGGCTGTATGGCACAGTGGGATAAACCAATGATTTAAAGGAATTCCTAGAAATGGCCAGAACTAAGCCTAGACAAACACTGATGAGTGTGGCTGAACTGATTGTTTCGTTTATGTCTACAACCAGTTTAATCACTGTAGCATGAGGACTTAGCTTTGCCTCTCTGTGATGCTAAGTTCAAATACACTCTTTTCTCCTTTTTGAAAGTTCTGAATATTGGATTTGTCCTTTCATTCTCTGTGGCAGTATTTCAAACTATAAGATGGGCAGGAATCACCTGGCCGTGTGCAGAGGCTCACACCTGTAATCCTAGCATTCTGAGAGGCCAAGCTGGGAGGATCCCTTGAGCTTGGGAGCTCAAGACCAGCCTGAGCAGGAGCAAGACACCACATCTACTAAAAATAGAAAAATTAGTGTGGCATTGTGGCAGGCACCTGTAGTCCCAGCCACTTGGGAGGCTGAGGCAGGAGGACCACTTGAGCCCAGGAGTTTGAGTTTGAGGTTGCTGTGAGTTGTGATGATGTCACGGCACTCTAACTTGGGCAATGGAATAAGATTTTTGTCTCAACAACAACAACAAAAAAGAAAACCCACCTGGAAAGCTCATTAAAAATGCAGCTTCCAGGCGGTGCCTGTGGTTCAAGGAGTAGGGCGCCAGCCCCACATACTGGAGGTAGTGGGTTCAAACCCGGCCCCGGCCAAAAATTGCAAAAAAAAAAAAAAAAATGCAGCTTCCTAGACTCTGTCCTGTAACTTCTCTTTCAGAAGATCTGCGGCATAGTGTATCAATCTGTACATCTAAAAGTACTTCAAGTGAACTGTTGGCCCCTCTTTGAAAAACACCACTGGAGCATCTCATAAAATGCCTTACACTTATACCCCCATTCTTATATATATGCTTATTTCCTAGATTTACTGCACTTTGGCTGGGGCCGGGTTTGAACCCGCCACCCTCAGTATAGGAGGCCGGCGCCCTAACCCACTGAGCCACAGGTGCTGCCCCCTAGATTTAATTTTCATCAAATTAATTAAAAGAAGGGCTTCATATTTTCAAATCCTAATGTTACACAAGTTATGACAATACTAATTGATAATCCAATAATATATCTTAGATTAAAATGGAGTCTACAGGTTTTAACCAAAATGAGACATTTGGGGCTGTATAGAAAGTACTTTGACTAAGCAGGGACCCTAATACAGTCAGGTAACAAATTGAAAAACCAATAGTAAAGAAAGCAGAAGGAATTTTCTTTCATGTGATAGAATTCTTCCATCTGAAATCAACAACTAACATTGTGCTTAGTGGTAAAACCCTGCAGTTATTTACAAATCCCAAACAAAAGTATAAAGTGTGTGTGTATCCTAATTGCATCATGATTCAATATTGTTCTGTTTTAGCCAGTGTAAAGAGAGCTAAGAATGAACTTAATCTTTAGAAAAATGAGCTTAAATTATCCTCTCCCCCCTTTTTTGCAACCAAGACACTGTTGTAACAAATAAGATAACTCATAAAGTGATTATAAAAATTGATATTTAAAAATAGCTTCCCTATAAACCAGTTACAAAATATAATAGGAAAATGTCCGATTCAAAATATCAACCAAAGAGAATCTAAGTCCAGGTATAAACAAAATGAGAAACAGAGGGAACCACCTTTAGGAATAAAACTAAACATCTTTCCTGAAGCACACAAAAGCCTTGAACAAGTGGAGAGTCATGCTCTGTTCCCGCTAGACAAAATTTACTATTAAAACATCATCAATCCTTCCCCAATTCATTCCACACTTTACTCAATTTCAACAAAAAATCCCAAATGATTTTATTAGAAACTAACAAAATGACTTAAGAGTTAATCTGGAAGACTGAGTATATGACACTATCCAAATACGTCATTAAATTTAGCAAAGTCTCCTTATAAAAAGGAACTTTATCACCCTCTCCTTTCCTCCTTCTTGAACTATATGGAGTAGAATTACCTCTATTTAACCTTCTTTGAGAGTTGAGAAAGTGGGGCCCAGAATGGATAACCTTTAAAAGGCCTTGGCCCGTGAACCCTCTCCCTGAGTTTACCATGCTCTGGACAAGATCAGTGCTGTCTCCAACAATATTTAATTTTCCCCATCGTTATTATTATTTTTTTGAGACAAGAATCTCACTATGTTGCCCTTGGTAGAGTGCTGCGGTGTCACAGCTCACAGCAACCTCCAATTCTTTTTTTTTTTTATTAATTCATAGCTGTGTACATTAATGCAATCATGAGGTACAATGTGCTGGTTTTATATACAATTTGAAATATTTTCATCAAACTGGTTAACATAGCCTTCACAGCATTTTCTTAGTTATTGTGTTAAGACATTTATATTCTATGTTTAGTAAATTTCACATGTACCCTTGTAAGATGCACCATAGGTGTGGTCCCACCCATCACCTTCCCTCCACCCATCCTCCCCCCCCACCCTCTCCCCTGTCCCCATATTCGTGAGCTATAATTGGGTTATAGCTTTCATATGAAAGCTATAACTTGGTTTCATAGTAGGGCTGAGTACATTGGATACTTTTTCTTCCATTCTTGAGATACTTTGCTAAGAAGAATATGTTCCAGCAACCTCCAACTCTTGGGCTTAAGCGATTTTCTTGCCTCAGCTTCCCAAGTAGCTGGGACTCCAGGCGCCCACCACAACACCTGGCTGTTTTTTGGTTGCACTTGTCATTGTTTTAGCAGGCCCGAGCTGGGTTCAAACCTACCAGTCCCGGTGTATGTGGCCAATACCCTAGCCCCTGAGCTATGGGTGCCGAGCCTCATTATTTTTTTATTTCAACAGAATTTTAATATACTACCATGGAAATAATAAAGCTTAGCCCAAACATCACTTCTTTTTTTTTTTTTTTTCTTTTGCAGTTTTTGGCTGGGGCTGGGTTTGAACCTGCCATATGGAGTCAGCACCCTACTCCGTTGAGCCACAGGTACTGCCCCCAAACATCACTTCTTGTATCTGTTATGATCATGCAGACGCTCATCTCTATTTCTTTGGTAGTAGCTGCATATATATATGTAGTCACTGTGATTTCTACATGGCTCAACTTACAGCCTGTTTTTACAGTCTCCTGCAGACCCCCACTGTTTCCATACTTTCAGCATGTCTTGATTTAGAGTAAAATACAGCTTTCCCATCAGAAGCTATTTTTGCAAGGATTCTGTGTTTTGCCTATATTTAGTCACTTCAATCCTCTCACCTGTTTCAGTTTTTGCTGTGAAATCTTAACTCATCGAAATATCCAAATCTTCTATTCCTCTCCAATGAATTTGGTAATCACCAAGGAAAAGGATATCATCACGCACAAATGTTTTAAAAACTGTTAGAAAGCTTCTTAATAGACTTGAATTAAGGGGGAGTTTGCATGTTTTTAATAATAATGATAATAATAATAATGATAACAGCCACTAACATTTAAGTGTTCACTCTGTACCAGCAGTTTACCTTAAGCACTTTACATGCACTAACTCCTATAATGTCAACAACCTTATTCTTTTCTTTAAATTATTTTTTATTATATCATAAGTTTGTACATTGATGTGTTTACGGGTTCAGGGTACTGCTTCGATATACAATGTGAAATGAACCAAGTAACACATCCATCACAATTATACTCATTTCTTAATAGTTTTGATGCACATTAGGTGAGGTCCCCCTCAAATACCCTTCCTCTCTCATATCCTCCCTCCCCTCTCCTCTCTTTCCTCTTCCCTTCTATTTTCTGGACTATAGTTATGTTTTGCCATCCATATGAGTGTGTAGATGGTTATATATTAATTTCATAGTAGTATTGAGTACTTTGGATACTTTTTTTTCCATTCTTGAGATACTTTACTAAGAAGACTATGTTCCAGCTCCATCCAGGTAAACATAAAAGATGTGAAGTCTCTGTCTTTTTTATAGCTGCATAGTATTCCATGGTGTACATATACCACAATTTGTTAATCCATTCATGGGTTGATGGGCACTTGGGCTGTTCCCTTGTCTTGGCTATTATGAATTGGGCTGCAATAAACATTCTGGTGCAAATGTCTTTGTTGTAAAATAATTTTTGATCATCTGGGTATATACCAAGTAGAGGAATTGCAGGATCGAACGGTAGGTCTACTTTTAGTCCCTTGAGTGTTTTCCAAACTTCTTTCCAAAAAGGTTGTATTAGCTTGCATTCCCACCAGCAGTGTAGAAGCGTTCCCTTCTCTCTGCATCCGTGCCAACATCTGCAGTTTTGGGATTTTGTGATGTGGGCTAATCTTCCTGGAGTTAGATGATATCTCAAAGTGGTTTTGATTTGCATTTCTCTGATGATTAAGGATGATGAGCATTTTTTCATATGTTTGTAGGCCGTGCACCTGTCTTCATCAGAGAAGTTTCTGTTTGAGTCTCTTGCCCAGATAGAAATGGGGTTATTTAACAACCTTATTCTTTAGTTAAATTTATTGTCTCCATTTTACAGATGCAGAAATTGAAGGACAGAGAGGTAATAGCAAGTTGCTTATAAGCAAACAAATAAATAAGAACAACCGTAACAAAACAATTGCTAAATGAGCTGGGATATAGTTTTTCCTTCCAAGCAAATTATAAACCGAAGGAGTTAATAGCAACTACTGTGCACATTTAAGGCAGCAAATTGTGGATTGCAGTTTCTTCAGGCCTGATATTCACCCAAAGTACTGTACTGATTTTGCATTAAAAAAAACCATAATTGGAAATTAACACCCTATTCAATTTGAAAAATATATCTATGTATTATGTGGGACAGAGGTCACCCACCCAGGAGTATGCAAATTCCCCCAAATTGCTTTTCAAGTATTAGGAGAGCTTGACATAAATATAAAAAGCTCGTCAGACTTCTCTTTCTCTCCTAGAGAATGATCTTTCCAAATAATTTGCAGGGGAGACCTCTGTTCTCACCTCAGGCAAGTGGTTGCTTGTTAAAATCTTTTCTGGCCATGATATTAGATTTCCACACAGGTGCTGCTTTCGTAGCTCTTCAACCTGGCAATGAACCTATGTTTCTATTTATTAAACGATATTATGCTCCTCCTATACACGTATAGTTGCTGCTCAGTCATGCTTCACTGCATGGATGGTTGGATGAGTGAATAAACAACCTCATTCTCCTGGTGCACCTCCTGACTGAAGCAGAGGGTCAATCACCAGAATATACAAGAGGAGTCTCTGAGGGCAAAGAGGCTGACTTCATTTGGAGACTGGAAGGAGAAATGTAGTGTTGGAAATGTTGAGCATGCTAAGAATAGAGAAACACAAGGCCGTGTCAGTGTCAGTGTCAGTGTCAGTGTCAGTGTCAGTGGAGGTGGAGGTGGATGGTGAAGTCTGGTGCTTGCCTCACTCCCCGTATCACCCATTCTTGGATCAGCTGTGTGATGAAGATGTTGCCCCGATGGACTAATTGTGTTGTTTCGGAATGAGGGTGACCCTTCCCCATTGGCGTCTAAAAGAACATTTACTTCATAACCATATAAAATCATTCCAAATGGCTCAGCGCCTGTGGCTGAAGCGGCTAAGCTGCCAGCCACATATACCTGAGCTGCCAGGTTCGAATCCAGCCCCGCTCCGCCAAACAACAATGATGGCTGCAACCAAAAAATAGCTGGGTGTTGTGGCAGGTGCCTGTAGTCCCGGCTACTTGGGATGCAGAGGCAGGAGAATCGCTTGAGCCTAGGAGTTGGAGGTTGCTGTGAGCTGTGATGCCACCACACTCTACCCAGGGCAACAGCTTGAGGCTCTGTCTCAAAAAAAGAAAAGAAAATTCTGGCAGTAATCTTTCTTAGTATCTTTCCTTGGAAGGTTTTTTTTTTTTTTTTTTGTAGCTGTACTGTACCGCCCTCGGGTAGAGTGCCATGGCGTCACACGGCTCACAGCAACCTCTAACTCTTGGGCTTACGCGATTCTCTTGCCTCAGCCTCCCAAGAAGCTGGGACTACAGGCGCCCGCCACAACGCCCGGCTATTTTTTTGTTGCAGTTTGGCCGGGGCTGGGTTTGAACCCGCCACCCTTGGCATATGGGGCCGGCGCCCTACTCACTGAGCCACAGGCGCTGACCCGGAAGGTTTTTTTTTTTAATTTGGTAAAACTGGCTCGGCACCCATTGCTCAGTGGTTAGGGCGCCAGCCACATACACCAGGGCTGGCAGGTTCGAACCCAGCCTGGGACTGCTAACAACAACAAAAAGGTAGCCAGGCATTGTGCCTGTGGTCCCAGCTACTTGGGAGGCTGAGGCAAGAGAATTGCGTAGGCCCAAGAGTTTGAGATTGCTGTGAGCTGTGACGCTACAACACTCTACCGACGGTGGCATAGTGAAACTCTGTCTCAAAAAATAAAAATAAAAATAAAATAAAAATTTGGTACAATGATGACTAGAAGACTGACGTCCTTTCTACACATTGTAGTCTTTCTTCATGCTCCTTGTGAATATACTAACTGCCACCGGAAATTGTTAATTGAAAATTGACATGTAAATTATACCTCACTAATACTAATTCAGGTAACAAAATTCATTGTTTTAACCACCATCAGGTGTACAGTTGTCGGGGGTGGGGAGATTTTTTTTTGTTTTTTGTTTAGGAGGGGTTTGAGACAGAGTCTCGCTCACTTGCTTCCTGGGATAGAGTGCTGTGGCATCAGCCTAACTCACAGCAACCTCGAACTCCTGGGTCCAGGCTATCCTCCTGCCTCAGCCTCCCAGAGTGCTAAGATTCCAGTGTTAGGATAAGCTGCCACGCTGAGCCCGGGTGGTTTTTTTTTTTAAAAAGCACTCACAATGTTGTACAATCATCACCACTATCTAATTCCAGAATATTTTCATCATCCCCCCTCCCAAAACCCCATACCCATGAAAAGCAGTTACCCCTCAACCTCCCCTTGTCTCAGCTCATGCTACTACTAACATACTTCTGTCTTTACAGGTTTGCCTCTTTTGGATATTTCACATAAAAAGAGCAGGTGGTGGCGCCTGTGGCTCAAATGGATAGGGTGCCAGCCTCATATGCCGGAGGTGGTGGGTTCAAACCCATCCTCAGCCAAAAAAAAAACTAAAAAAAAAAAACAAAAAGAGCAGGTGGCTTTTTACCTCTGGCTTCTTCCATTTAGTATAATGTTTGCAGGGTCCGTTCATGTTGCAGTATGTGCCAGCACCTCATTCTTTTCTGGGGCTGAATAATATTCCATTGTATGGACAGACCACATTTCATCTATCAATCACTTGATAGACATTAGAATTGTTTGTTATTTTTGTTATTCTACGGATAATGCTGCTATGAACATTTGTGTACAAGTTTTTGTGTCAATATATGGGGGTTTTTTCGAAAAAAAAAAAACCCATATCAATATATGTTTTCAGTTCTTTCCGTGTATACCTAAACATTAAAAGGCTGTGTCACGTGGTAACTCTAGGTTTTAACTTTTTGAAGAAACACGAAACTGTTTTCCACAGTAACTGCACCATCCTGCATTCCCACCAACAGTGTTGGAGGGCTCCAATTCCCCCATCTCCTTGCCAACACTTGATATTCCTCCCCCCTCTTTTAATTATAGCCATCCTGGTGGGTGTGAAGTGCTATCTCATTGTGGTTTTGACTGGCATTTCCCTAATGACTAACGACGTTAAGAATCTTTCCAAGTTCTTGGCCAGTTGGTTCCTTCTTATTCTTCAGGTTTCATCTTCTCAAAAAGAACCTTCCTAAACACCCTATCAAGAGTAAACCCTCCCCTTCTAATCATGTTCTAGTTTTTTGTTAGCATCCTTCAGAGGATTGCCCACATTCTGTTGCAGTTTTTTCACTTGTTTATTCCATTTTGCCAAGCACAATTTCTGGCCCATGGGAGGGGTTCAATATTTATTTAACAAGCAAATCAATCAGAAGAGTAATGAGAGCTAAAAATCAAGCTGTGTGGTAAGAAATGGCAAGTGGTAAGAAACAGGAACCCAGAAATACAGACAGATGAACCCAGATAAGGATCCAGCACAGAAAAAGTGAAGGGTGGGCATAGAGTTGGTAGGCTAACTCATATGAACACTGCCTTAGTTGTAGAAAATAAGTTTAATGTAATGAATGGCACAAAACTGAACAAAATATGCCATTAGTCTTAAAATATGTTCATGTTTTTTAACTTAGTACTGTAGTTCTTTTTAGAAACTCATCTTGGAAAAATAATCAGAGATATGAGAAAATTTGTTATAAGGATTTATTTTATTTATTTATTTTTTTTGAGGCAGAGCCTCAAGCTGTCACCCTGGGTAGAGTGCAGTGGCATCACAGCTCACAGCAACCTCCAACTGAACTCAAGCGAGTCTCCTGCCTTCACCTCCCAAGTAGCTGGGACACAGGCGCCTGCCACAGTGCCCGGCTATTTTTTAGTTGCAGCCGTCATTGTTGTTTGGTGGGCCCGGGCTGGATTCGAACCCACCAGCTCAGGTGTACATGGCTGGTGCCTTAGCCACTTGAGCCACAGGCGCCAAGCCGGAGGATCTTTATTATGGCATTTCTCTATGATATTAGAAAGTTGGAGACGACATGAAGGCCCCTGAACAGGGTATGATTATATAAACCTATACGGTATGCCCATATGATGAAATACTATGCTGTCATTACCAGTGAGAATATTTAGTGAAATGGACCAGGGATGGCGCCTGTGGCTCAGTGGGTAGGGCGCCGGGTCCCATATACTGAGGGTGGCTGGTTCAAACCCAGCCCTGGCCAAATGCAACAAAAAAAATATCCAGGCATTGTGGCAGGCACCTATGGTCCCAGCTACTCTGGAGGCTGAGGCAAGAGAATCGCCTAAGCCCAGGAGTTGGAGGTTGCTGTGAGCTGTGTGATGCCAAGGCATTCTACCAAGGGCAGTAAAGTGAGACTCTGTCTCCATAAAAAAAAAAGAAAGAAAGAAAAGAAATGAACCAGGATTTGCTAAAATAAGTTTGAGGAAAAAAGAAAGCAAAAAGTAGGACATAAAATATTCAGAACTATTGATTGTAAAAAAAGTTATTTAAAGGGGCTAGGGCTAGAAACTCAGCCCTTGGTCTGAAGGAGAATCTCTGGGGAAAGTTGAAAGAAAAGAAATAGAGAAAAATTAAGATTCTGGAGTTAGACACCAGATAGACATAAGCTGAGTTAATGAAGAAGGTATCTATCTGTGCCCAACTTTTAGCCAGAATTGAAACTGGAAGCCAGAATGAGAATGACTCAGCCAGTCAGTCAAATGCTTCATGAGCACCTACTATGTGCTGGGCACTGTCAAGTGCTGGGAACGTACTTCTATCTTTGTATGTGGAGGTACAAAGTCAAGTGAGGGAGATAAAAATTAAACAAATTATCACTCGTGATTAGTTAATTACAAGTATGCCAAGTGCTGTGGTAGTACAAGCTGTTAACTGGAAAGTAACAGATGTACCTAAGGATATCTTTATAAACTTTATCCGTAGGTAAGTAAGTAGCCCTTAAGCTGAGACCGAAAGGAGCTGCAGCAATTTCAAGGCAACAGGAAAGTGCTATGGTTTGAATGTTTTGTGTTTCTTCAGAATTCATACATTGCAGTATCAACCCCTAAAGTGATAGTATTAGGAGGCAGGGCCTCCGGGAGGTGATTAAGTAAAGAGCGCAGAGCCCTGGTGGATAGGATCAGTGTCCTTATAAAGAGGTCCCTGAGGCTCCCCAGTCCCTTCTCCCAGGTGAGGACACAGTGGAAAAAGTGCCATCTATGAGCCAGAAAGTGGGCCCTTGGAACATGGAATCTGCTGGTGCCTTCATCTGGAAGTTCCTCGTCCAAGTCTATTGTTAATGAGCTATCCAGGCTGGGGTGTTTGTTATAGCAGCCTGGACAGACTAAGGCAGAAGGGGTAAGGATGACAGGAAGAGCCTTATTCCAGGCAGTGAGATGCAAGTCCAATCTGACCAAAAATCGGGGGGTGGGGGGGTGGCAAGTCCAATCTGACCAAAGGAGAAAAAGGATTGGCTAGATTGGATCAGATCGTGCAGGGCTAAGGATTTTGGACTTTATTTTAAGAGCATAAGGATGTCACTCGAAAATTTTTTTCTTGTCTTCCTAATAGGTGACATGCTAAGAATCTCACTTTTCCCAAAGTACCTTTTAGGATGTTTGTCCTGCTTTTGGTATGTGGGCTCAACCCCTTGACCACAATTTATCAGACCACAAATATCTCACACTAATTTCTAAAAGGTGTTTATTTATTTTTTTAAAGCAGACTTTTACCAGATTGATTTTATAGTCTAAGATGGTTATGTCAACTACATATTAGCTTTTAATTCTTTTTTTTTTTTTTTTTGAGACAAGAGCCTCAAGCTGGGTAGAGTGCTGTGGCATCACAGCTCACAGCAAACCTCCAACTCCTGGGCTTAAGCGATTCTCTTGCCTCAGCCTCCCAAGTAGCTGGGACTACAGGTGCCCGCCACAATGCCTGGCTATTGTTTGGTTGTAGTTGTCGTTGTTTGGCGGGCCTGGGCTGGATTCGAACCCGCCAGCTCTGGTGTATGTGGCTGGCACCTTAGCTGCAGGCTCCCAGCCTAGCTTTTAATTATCAAAGAAAACAAACATTTTCCCTTATGACCATTTTAAGAACACCCAAACAGAAACAAACTGCTCTCAGATCTTGAGAAGACACGTATACAACCCTGAAACAGAAGTTCAAGTATCCTTTTTTAAGAGGCATCAGGGAGAAAACAATCTCTTCTTTCTCTTTCAACTTTGTAATCTGACTTCTTAATGTACTGGCCAAGTCAAAGGGTGATGCAGTTTGTTGTATGAGGTCAAAAGTCCATGTTCTTGGCCATCCTGTAGGTGTCTGCAACAATTCCTTCATCTTTACACTTTACCTTGCTTCTTTTTAAAAAAATTTTTATTGTTTGGGATTCATTGAGGGTACAAAGAATTAGGTCACACTGATTGCATTTGTTAGATAAAGTCTCTCTTATAATTGTGTCCCACCCCCAAGAGGTGTACCATACACTGTGACCCCCCATCCCCCTCCTTCCTCCCCTCTCCCCACTTGCGCATTCCCCTACCCACCCATTGTATGAGCTCATCCACTGCCTTTATATTAGAGTTGAGTACATTAGATTCTTGCTTCTCCATTCTTGTGATGCTTTACTAAGAAGAATGTGTTCCACCTCCATCCAGGTTAGTACAAAAGATGTAAAGTCTCCGTCCTTTTTAGTGGCTAAATAGTATTCCATGGTATACATATACCACAGCTTATTATCCATTCCTGGGTTGGTGGGCATTTAGCTTGTTTCCACATTTTGGCAATTGTAAATTGAGCTGCAATAGACAGTCTAATGCAAATGTCCTTATGGTAAAAGGATTTTTTTTTTCTTCTGGGTAGATGCCTACTAATGAGATTGCAGGATCAAATGGGAGGTCTAATTTGAGTTCTTTGAGGATTCTCCATACTTCCTTCCAAAAAGCTTGTATTAGGTTGCAGTCCCAGCAACAGTGTAAAAGTATTCCCTTCTCTTCACATCCATGCCAGCATCTGAAGCTTTGAGACATTGTGATGTGGGCCATTCTCACTGGGGTTAGGTGATATCTCAGGGTAGTTTTGATTTGCATTTCTCTGATGATTAGGGAAGATGAGCATATTTTCATATGTTTGTTAGCCATTTGTCTATCTTCCTTAGAGATAGTTCTAGCCATCTCTGTTGCCCAGGACTATATAGGATTGTTGGGTCTTTTTGTTGATTAATTTGAGTTCTTTATAGATTCTAGTTATCAAGTTTGTGTCTGATTCATAATATGCAAATATATTTTCCCAGTCTGAAGGTTGTCTGTTTGCTTTGGTTCCTTAGCTGTACAGAAGCTTTTCAGGTTAATTAAGTCCCATTTGTTTATTTTTGTTGTTGTTGTAATTGCCACTGGAGTCTTCTTCATAAAATCTTTCCCCAGGCCAAAATCTTCAAGTGTTTTCCCCACACTTTCTTCAAGGATTTTTATTGTTTTATGCTTTAAATTTAAATTTTTTATCCATCTTGAATCAATATTTGTAAGTGGTGAGAGATGTAGGTCCACTTTCAGTCTTTTACATACAGTTATCTAGTTCTCCCAGCACCATTTGTTGAATAGGGATTCTTTTCCCCAGTGTATGTTCTGGTTTGGTTTATCAAAGATCAGGTGGTTGTAAGAAGTTAGTTTCATCTCATGGTTTTCTAATCAATTCCAAATGTCAATGTCTCTATTTTGGTACCAATACCATGCTATTTTGATCACTATGGCCTTGTAGTACAGCCAAAAGTCTGGTAGGGTGATACCCCTGGCTTTGTTTTTATTACCAAGAATTGCCTGGGCTATAGAGGGTTTCTTCTGGTTCCATACAAAATAAATAATTTTTTCCAAATCTTGAAAGTGTGATGATGATATTTTAATGGGGATTGCATTAAATCTGTAGACTGCTTTGGGTAGTGTAGACCTTTTCACAATCTTGGTTCGTCCCAGACATGAGCATGGTAGGTTTTTCCATTTGTTAATATCTTCTGCTATTTCTTTTCTTAGGGTTTTGTAATTTTCTTTTTTTTTTTTTGTAGAGACAGAGTCTCACTTTATGGCCCTCGGTAGAGTGCCGTGGCCACACACAGCTCACAGCTACCTCCAACTCCTGGGCTTAAGCGATTCTCTTGCCTCAGCCTCCCCAGTAGCTGGGGCTACAGGAGCCCGCCACAACGCCCGGCTATTTTTTTTGGTTGCAGTTTGGCCGGGGCCGGGTTTGAACCCGCCACCCTCGGTATATGGGGGCGGCGCCTTTACCAACTGAGCCACAGGCGCCGCCCCTGTAATTTTCTTTCTTTTTTTTTTTTGTAGAGACAGTCTCACTGTACCGCCCTCGGGTAGAGTGCCGTGGCGTCACACAGCTCACAGCAACCTCTAACTCTTGGGCTTACGCGATTCTCTTGCCTCAGCCTCCCAAGTAGCTGGGACTACAGGCGCCCGCCACAACGCCCGGCTATTTTTGTGTTGCAGTTTGGCCGGGGCTAGGTTTGAACCCGCCACCCTCGGCATATGGGTCCGGCGCCCTACTCACTGAGCCACAGGTGCCGCCCTGTAATTTTCTTAATAGAGATCCTTCACCTCTTTTGTTAGGTATATTCCTAGGTAGTAGAAAATTCCTATTTCTTTCTTTTGAAGCTACTGTGAAGGGAATTATGTCCTTAATTAGTTCTCATCTTGGTTGTTTTTGGCATATACAAAAGCTACTGATTGTGGACATTGATCTTATATCCTGACATTGCTGTATTTTTTGATCTCTTATCCAGGAGTCTTGTGGTTGAGTCTTTGAGGTTCTCCAAGTATAATATCATATTGTTGGTAAAGAGCAAGAGTTTGACCTCCTTTGCCCCCATTTGGATGCTCTTTATTTCCTTCTCTTGCCTGATTGTATTGGCTAGAACTTCCAGCACTGTGTTGAATAGTACTGGCAAAAGAGGACAACTTGTTTGCTTCCAGTTCTAAGTGGAAAAGCTTAGAAAAGTTTTACTCCAGGGCGGCACGTGTGGCTCAGTAAGCAGGGCGCCGGCCCCATATGCCGAGGGTGGCGGGTTCAAACCCAGCCCCGGCCAAACTGCAACAAAAAAAAAATAGCCAGGCGTTGTGGCGGGCGCCTGTAGTCCCAGCTACTCGCGAGGCTGAGGCAAGAGAATCGCGTAAGCCCAGGAGTTGGAGGTTGCTGTGAGCTGTGTGATGCCACGACACTCTACCGAGGGCCATGCAGTGAAACTCTGTCTCTACAAAAAAAAAAAAAAAAAGAAAAGTTTTACTCCAGTATAATATTATCTGTGGGTTTGTCATAGATGGCTTCAATCAGATTAAGAAATGTGCCACCTATGCCTACATTCTTAAGTGTTCCAGTTAGAGAAAGATGCTGAATTTTATTAAATGCTTTTTCTGCACCTATTGAGATGCTCATACGGTCTTTGTTTTTGTTTCTGTTGATATGGTGAATTATATTTACCAACTTGAATATATTAAACCAGCCTTGCATCCCTGGGATGAAACCTACTTGATTGTGATGAATGATTTTTTTAATGTGTAGCTTTGATCTATTGGCTAGGATTTTACTGAGAATTTTTGCATTTATATTCGTTAGTGAAATTGATCTGAAATTCTTCTTCTTATTTGGGTCTTTTCCTGGTTTTGGCATCAGGGTGATGTTTGCTTTGTAGAATGTGTTGGGGAAGATTTCTTCCTTCTCAATTTTTTGGAATAATTTCTGCAGTGTGGGTATAAGCTCTTCTTTGAAGGTTTGATAGAATTCTGAAGCCATCTCAATCAAGGCTTTCTTTTTGTTGTTGTTGAAAGTTTTTTTATTGTTTCTTCGATCTTAGTTCTTAAAATCAGTCGGTTCAAGAGATCTATTTCTTCTTGATTAAGTCTAGGGAGAGGGTGTGAGTCCAGGTATTGATCCATTTCCTCCATATTGTCGAATTTTGGGGCATAGAGTTTGTCGTAGCACTCAGAGATGATCTCTTGTATCTCTGTGGCATCTGTTGTTATTCCCCTTCATCATTTCCAATTGAGGTTATTAGAGATTTTACTGTTCTGTTTCTAGTTAATCTGGCCAAAGGTTTATCTATTGTACTTATTTTTTCAAAAAATCAACTTTTTGTTTCGTTAATTTTCTGAATGATTCTTTTGTTTTTAATTTCATTAATCTCTGATTTAATTTTGGTTATTTCTTTTCTCTTGCTGGGTTTGGGATTAGACTGTTCTTCTTTTCCCAGTTCCAGAAGATGGTTCATGAGTTTGTTGATGTGCTCTCTTTCCGTTTTTTGATTGTACGCATCTAATGAGATAAATGTCCCTCTGAAGATTGCTTTTGCTGTATAATCACAGGTTTTGGTAACTTGTGTCTTCATTGTTGTTATGTTTGATGAATTTAATGATTTCCTCTTTTATCTCTTCCTGAACCCAACTATCCTTCAGCATAAGGTTTTTTAATTTCCAAGTCTTTGTGTGGGGATGGACATTTTTGTTGGAGTTGAATTCCACCTTTATTGCCTTGTGTCTGAGAAGATACAAGTTTCTATTCTTTTACTTTTGCTGAGGTTTGATTTATATCTTAGGATGTGGTTAATTTTGGTGTGTGTACCATGGGCTGATGAGAAAAATGTATATTTCTTAGCTTTGGGATGGTATGTTCTGTATGTCTATTAATCCCATTTGTTCTAAGGTCACATTTAAGTCCTTTGCATGGTTTCTGTTTAGAAGATCTGTCCAGTTCTGTCAGAAGGGTGTTAAAGTCCCTGACTATTATGGTGCTCTGGGACATCACTTTGCTCAGACCCATCAAGGTCCATTTCATAAATCTGGGAGCATTTAAATTGGGTAAATAAATATTTAAAATTGAAATGTCTTCTTGTTGTATTGTTCCTTTGACCAGTATAAAGTGTCCAATTTTGTCTTTCTTAACTTTAGTTGCTTTGAATCTGATTGTATTTGAGAATAAAATTGCAACCCCTCCGCCTGATTTTCATTTGCTTGAGATATTGCTTGCCATCTCTTAACCCTGAGTCTTGATTTGTTCTTCAAGGCTAGGTGTGTCTCCTGGAGACAGCATATGGATACATCTGCTTTTTTATCCAAGCAGCTACCCTGTGCCTCTTCAGTGATTAATTCAATCCATTGACATTTATTGAGAGAATTGATAAATGTGGTGGAGTTCTATTCATCTTATTTTGTGAATAAGTTTTATCTTTTGTGTCATTGTGGAAGCTAAGTGTTGACCTTAAGCTTCTGGGTGCTTACTTTTCTGGTGGTCCATTGTGGTGGTCAGTGTTGAGAATAGGTCTAAGTATTTCCTGTAGAGCTGGTCTTGTGGTGAATTTCCTCAGTGCTTGTATATCTGCAAAAGATTTGATTTCTCCATCAATTTTGATGCTTAGTTTAGCAGGTTACAGAATTCTGGGCTGAAAGTTGTTTTATTTAAGAATGTTGAAGGTGAATAACCATGCTCTTCTGCCTTGGAAACTTTCAGTTGAAAAGTCTGCTGTCATCCTAATGGCTCAACCTCTGTAGGTCAGTTGGTGCTTACTCCTGGCTACTTGCAGAATTTTTTCTTTCATTTTGACTTTGGACAGGTTCATTACAATGTGTCTTGAAGAGGGTTTGTTTGAGTGGAGATGACCTGGGAGTCAATATCCATCTGAAAAGAGTGTGTTGGGCTGGTGAGTAAAACTTGGAAAGTTTTCATTTTTTGGAAGTAGGGCTTCCATTCCTTTGGGACAAGCTTCATCCCCTTTAGGAATCCCTATTATTTGAATGTTTGAATGTTTCACAGAGTCTTGTAGTTCTCTAAGTGCCTGTTCTGCTTTCTCTCTCTTCTTTTCTGCCTCTTTAACAACCTGGGTTAACTCAAAAACTTTATCCTCTAGCTCTGAGGTTCTTTCTTCTCCACAGTCTGATCTATTTTTGATACTTTCTACTGCATCTTTACCTTCCCTGATTGTCTCCTTCATTTCCTTAAGCTCTGCTGTATCCTTTCTATATTCTACGTATCTCCCATCCGACTTTTAGCTCTGTCTTCCCATTTTCTCATCCATTCCTTTTATTGTCTTTATCATCTATATTTTAAATTCCCTTTCTGTTAAGTCCATTAATTCTTTATGTAGGATATGTTTATTTCTAATCACGCAACACTTTATAAGTGGAGTCTTCATAGTAGTTGCCTCATGGTTTCTTGGGGGAGTTCGTCTGTTTTGGGTTTTCATGTTGCCTGAATTTTTCTATTGGTTCCTCATCATGTGTTCTTTCTCATTCACCTCCTTGTCCTCCTTTTCCCTCTCACTGCCTCCTTTGATTCAAACAGAAGTCCTTGCTCTTGATGACAGTATATTGCAATATGTCACCTGACATCAGGTGGTGCTGTGGTTTTATTAGGAGACAGAAAGCATAGCCAGCAACCTCTATGGTCCTATTCCAAACTTAGTTGCCTTAAAGTCATTGCCTGATTATTTTCTCAGCATTCAGACCCTCCTGGGTTGAGTTCTTAAATCTCACAAGAATCTTTCGGGGGCAGGTCTCACATTGCCCCCTGACTCCAGTTCCTGTGTTGTGCGGGAGTCCCTCAGCCTGTCCTAAGAGTGGAGTTCTGATCCCGGCAGATGGAATTAAGACAGCTGTGCTTTAGGCCCCTGCTAAGACCTTCTTACAACCTTCCCACAATGGCCGCTCCATGGCCACAGAAATCTTCTCAGTGTGGCTGCCTCACCAGCTACCAAACCTAGGGCAAATGCACTTCAACTGGCATTCAAATCTGGTTGCTGTATACTGTTCAAGTCTAGCCACTCTTCCAAGCTTTACATTCAACATGCAGCTTCCCCCAACAACTGATAATTCCAGAAAGACTTCCTCCCATTCTGAGCCTCTATGAGCGACCAGCTGATCCCAGCTGTTCTTAATCACTTACCTAATTCATCAGATTTCCACCACTCTGGATAATACACTGTATCCAGCTTACCACTTCCTCTCTATGCTCCCTGAGCTATGACTTAGGTAAGGTCCCCAAGTTAGGTACAGCTGGGTTCTTTCTTTATCCCCAGTCATTCTAGGAGAGCTCAGCTGAACGATCCTTCTGGTCTGCCATCTTGCTCTGCCCTCTCAACAAAAAGCCCTTAGCAAAGCATTTAGGTGACCAAATGCTTACCAGAGGTAAGTGACTACATATATAATATTTTTTAGATTTTCTGGTGAAGTTAGGATGTTTTCATTAGACCAATGATTCTCAATAAGGATAAGTTTTCCTCCAGGGGAGATTTGGTAATGTCAGAGACATTTATGATTATTAACCCTTGGGAAGGGTGGTCCTCCTCATATAATGGGTAGAGGCTTGGGATGATACTACACATCCTACAATATGCAGCACAGTCCTTCCTAAAGAAAGAATTATCAGGTCCAAAATGCCAATGATGCTGAGGTTAAGAAACCCTGTTATAAAGAATGAGCCATGATCTGTCAGCCATGGAAGGTATGCTATTTCTCTTTCTCTCTCACTCCCTTTTTACTATTCTTTACACGGAAATACCATTAAGATTTGACAACAACAAGAGGAAAAACATGGGGCGGCGCCTGTGGCTCAGTCCGTAGGGCGCCGGCCCCATATACGGAGGGTGGCGGGTTCAAACACGGCCCTGGCCAAACTGCAACCAAAAAAAAAATAGCCGGGCATTGTGGCGGGCGCCTGTAGTCCCAGCTACTTGGGAGGCTGAGGCAAGAGAATCGCTTAAGCCCAGGAGTTGGAGGTTGCTGTGAGCTGCGTGAGGCCATGGCACTCTAATGAGGGCCATAAAGTGAGACTCTGTCTCTACAAAAAAAAAAAAAAGAAGAAAAACATTATAAGGAGTCCAACTATATGACATTCTGTAAAAGGCAAAACTATGGAAACAATAAAAAATGCAGTGGTTGCCAGTAGTTAGTAGGGAGGGAAGGATGTATAGGCAAAATGTAGAGTATTTTTAGGGCAGTAAAACTACTCTGTATGATTCTGTAATGCTAGATACATGTCATTATACATCTGTCAAAACCCATAAAATATACAACACCAAGAGTGAACTTTAATGTAAACCATGAACTTTGGTGATATTGATGTCTTGATGTCTTGATTCACCCATTGCAACAAACGCGCTTCAGGATGTTGGTAGAGGAGGAAGGTGTAGGGCTGGAAGTGGGGAAAGGGTATGTAGAAACTACTCAATTTCACTCAAATTGCTGTAAAAAATGAAGTCCATTAAAAAAAGAAAGCTTATTGTAAAAACAAAACAGCATTTTAGAAATGTGGTAGATTTTTCCACTCTGATATATTATTTGAGAAAGGGGGATTTAAAAATTCACAACTAGGGCAGAACCTGTGGCTCAAAGGAGTAGGGCACTGGTCCCATATGCCGGAGGTGGTGGGTTCAAACCCAGCCCTGGCCAAAAACTGCAATAAATAAATAAATATTCACAACTAATGTTCATAACTAAACCAATTTTTCACTATAAAATGCTGGAAAGTGTGTCACTACTAAAAGCAAGTTTCAGGTGTTGAGGCTGGGATGGGACAGTGGTTGCCATTTAATGCCCCATGGAATACTAGTTCTGCAGTATTTTAACAGGCCTTATTTGAAGGAGAGTGTTTGGGATGCCCGGGGGTCATTTTTGTTTTCATCTTTTTTAGTTTCTTGAAGAACTCCTCGGGGCCTCCCAGAGGCTATTGTTCATTGGGAACCCCTGTGGGGTTTATTGTATATATCACCATAGAACTCTTTTCTTGAGGGACATCTCAAGGGATTATTTTGGACACACTAATGAAGATATGGAAGAGTCATTCCAGTTGGTTATTAATGTGGTCTTCATGGCTCAAGAGTCACCTCTGTCCCCTTGGATCTTTATTTGTAGGTCTTCTTGCTTTCAGTTTGCCACAGTCATTGCTCTACCATCTCCAAACCTTGCCCCCTTCACCTGACCTCTGAGTACAGTGCTCACTGTGAGATATTCCCAGCAGAGGCAATGACATATTCATCAGCAGTTTGATTGCTGTGTGGCCAAGGAAGCTTTTCTTGAGGCCCTCCTGGCCCTGTGTGTGTGTGTGTGAGTGTGTGTGTGAGTGTCTAGTCCTATCTGAGTAGCAAATGCTTATGTGTTTCCTGTGAGTGTGCCTACTTACCTTCAAGTCGTGAGCATGCTTTGATGCCTGTAAGAAAGAGAGGTATTGAATTTCTTCATTTCTTTCTTTCCCCATTATGGAGGAAATGCAAGTCCTTTTTGATGGTGTTGGATAAATCTTCCAAGTAAGCTTCACTAGTCCTGTCTCCTGACATTCGCCTCCTTGCCTACAGTACAGGGGAGTTCCTGTGTTTTTGTGAGTGGGTGAGCCTGTGCTATTCTAGGTCTCTCTTCCCTGGCTGCCAACAGAGCAGGTGTTTTTCATGGAACACGAGAGCTGCCAGGATCCACGCTGCCTCCCGCTTTGCGCTTAACACTTGTGTCTGGGCTGTCTGGTGCTGCCAGCTCTGTAGTTTTATTTCTCCATTCTTCTTCTCCCATTGCATGAAAAGATGAAGCAATATGTCAGACAAATCCACATTTTCTCCTTCATCTTTCTAGGGGAGAAAGAATTTCCAATCTTTGTTTTCTTAATGTTTCAACTGGAAAATCCAGGCAACCCCTTTGGAAGTATTTTCCCCCAAAAAACTAAATAATATTTGGATGTGGTTGCCATGCTTCACATCATCAGACGTTTAGGAAATGCTGTAATCCAGGCTGGAATGCTGGGTGCTGGGGATAAAAAGATGGGTAAGACATAATTTGTAGCTGGACGCTACAATAAATAAGAAACAAATAATTGTAGAGTAGGTGGTGCTCCCCTGTACTGTAGGCAAGGAGAGCTCTATGCACAGGGACCTACGGAGCACAGGGACAAACTGCCCACTCACCTGAAGCCTTTGAGCGGGCCCCAGGAAAAGGCTCTGAGCTGAATCTGAGACTTTTTTTTCTTTTAGACAAGGTCTTACTATGTTGCCCAGGCTGGACTCAAACTCCTGGGCTCAAGGGTTCCTTCTGCCTCAGCCTCCTGAGTAGCTGGGACTACAGGTTGCTAGCTAATCCACCCACTTTTAAAAGACTTTTGCTAGAACCCTTAGCACGATACATGTCATTCAGGTTTCAGATTGGTGTTGTATTTTCAACTTCTTTTGTATATAACACATATTATTGGGAGCATTTTACTTATTGTTTTTTATTTTTTATTTCTAGACAGAGTCTCAAGCTGTTGCTTTGGGTAGAGTGTCATGGCGTCACAGCTCACAGCAACCTCAAACTCCTGGACTTCAGTGATTCTCTTGCCTCAGCCTCCCAAGTAGCTGAGACTGCAGGCGCCCGTCACAGTGCCTGGCTATTTTTTGGTTGTAGTTGTCGTTGTTTGGCAGGTCTGGGCTGGATTCAAACCCTCCAGCTCCAGTGTATGTGGCTGGCGCCCTAGCCACTTAAGCTACAAGCGCCGAGCCCATTTTACTTATTTTTATCTTGATTAAAATCTTAAGGATTTTTGCTAGATGGTGACCTGCTATTGCTGAAATGTTCATTTTGTTAAAAGTAGCAAGAAGAAATTCACAGAACAAAAATCTATCCAAGCGTCTTAGGGACCAAATGATAATAAATCATATTTGGATGACATTTGGGAGTTTGCAAAGCACTTTTACATCTTCTCTGATAATATTTGATACTGACAATAATTTTACCAAGTTGAGTTGATAGGGAGATTTCTTTTTTGTTGTTGTTTGTTTGTTTGCTTTTGAGACAGAGCCTCAAGCTGTCACCCTGGGTAGAGTGCCGTGGCATCACAGCTCACAACAACCTCCAAATCCTGGGCTCAAGCTATTCTCCTGCCTCTGCCTCCCAAGTAGCTGGGACTACAGGCGCCCGCCACAATGCCCGGCTACTTTTTGGTTGCAGCCGTCATTGTTTGGTGGGTCCAGGCTGGATTCGAACCCACCAGCTCAGGTGTATGTGGCTGGCGCCTTAGCCGCTTGAGCCATAGCGCCAAGCCGATAGGGAGATTTCTAATTAGATATGGCTGAGTCAGTATGTCTATGGCCTTCTGAAGCTCTATTAAAATGACAGAAAAGAAGTAAAATGGGTCTAAACCTATGATGTCAAAAAGAACAGAATATGTTCTTTTTAATAGTGAACAAGAGGCAGCAATACATTTTGTGACTGTGGAAATGAGATGAAGTAAGTAACTTCCACAGCACAGGGTACTAACGTGCTCTCACAACCCAGAAAAGCTCAGGTCAGGGAGAGACAGGATCTGCTGAGTGGGGCTGGAAATAGGGAAATTGGTTCCAAGTCTGTAGATTCCCCACCTCTGTTCTTAGAAGAATGAGTCTTCGTTGGAGAAATTGTTCTGCTAAAAGACCAAGTAGCTGGCTGGGCAGGGGTGGCCCTATCACTCTAGAATGAAGCTCAACATTACCAAGTTCACTCATGTTTTCTTTGAGCTTGGTAGTGAGTCACTGTTTAATGTGAATGACCCTGTGGATGTTGCTGGACATTTGAGTGAGGCCTCCCTTATGAATGACAGGAACTAAAATCAAAAATAGGAAAAAAAATTTGGAAAAAGGCACTGTAGGAAGTAGACAGTAACTTATAAAAAGTAAAATAAAATTGTCAATTTCCTGACAAAATAATGGCAAATTTTTTTAAATAGGGAAATTTCCCACAATATAGAAAAATGGGCAAGAGAGAGAAAGAGTTTTAAAACTAAAAGATTAATCCAGATAGTAGAATACCCAGCTAATAGGAATTTAAGAAATAGAACAGAGAGGAAAAAATTATCAAAGAAATAATAGAAAAAATATTCCCAGAAGGAGGAAGGCAGGCTCTATATTCAAAGGGCCTACCCAGAAAAATGAAAGAAAAGATTTACACTAAATAATACTTTTATAATATGTCAGAACACTAGAGATAAGGAAAAAGTGCTAAAAGTTTCTATAGAAGGAAAAGATAAGTCCCACATGTGAAGATTCTGGAATGAGAATGGCAGTGGAATTCCCAGGATCATCATTGGAAACTGGCAGACCATGGAGCAAGGGCTTCAATATTTCAAGGAAAAATAATTTTTCAACCTACAACTATCTCACCAAACTATGAGTCCAATGAGAGAGTAGAATCAAGATATTTTCTCTTCCTGGCCACCCTCACTCTGTGGCCATTAGAGACGATGCTCCACCAAAACGAGAGGGTAACCCCGGGAAGAGTAGGTCAGGAGAGTCAGGAGAAAGGGGGTTCTGCCCCGAGAGAGGAGAAAGGAGCCTCAGGACAGCAGCTGCACCCAGAGAGTGCCAGTCCACAAAGGAACTGGGGCCAGAAGGCTGGGAGGGGAGTGTGGGGGTCCGGGGGAAGAGGACACTACATACAGGTAGACCACCTGCTGTGTGTGACCACACAGAAAATCGCATGCAGGGGGCTTTGCAATTCAGTTGGAGAGTGTGGAAAGAAATAGCAATAATGACATGGGAAGTTGAGCAAACGAGAAATCAAATAGTAGTAGAGAGAAATATAGTAAGAATGCCTTACTGAGCTCAACTGTGAGCAAGACTTAAATAGTAATAATGAGGCAAAAAAGAATCATCTGAACCAATGTTTTGTTATAATTATGTGTGCAGGGTGGGATATAATTATGTTTAAGTGGGAGGGAGGGATAATATGAGAGTGTAAGACCTTCATCTTCCAAAATAGGAAGTCAAATTACAGTATGTCTGAGATGGATAGCAAAATATGCTAAATATTATTGCTAAATATGGAGTTATGGATCAGGAGGAAAAACAGATAATCCTAGCACTTTGGGAGGCTGAGGTTGGAGGATTGCTTGTGGCCAGGAGTTTGAGACCAGCTTGGTCTCAAAATTTAAAAAAAAAATTAAAAATATTAGCTGGATGTGATGGCACACACCTATAGTCCCCACTACTTGGGTCCAGATTTGAAGGCTGCAGTGAGCTGTGATTGCACTACTGCATTCCAGCCTGGGCAACAGAGCAAGACTGTTTGTTATCTTAAAAAAAAAAACAAAAAAAAAGGAATAGAAGAAGGTTGCCCTCAGAAGATCAAGATTCATATGTAAGGCTGAGCCCTGTGGCTCATGTCTGTAATCCTAGCACTTTGGGAGACCAAGGCAGGAGGATCCCTTGAGCTCAGGAGTTCAAGACCAGCCTGTGCAAGAGTGAGACGCCATTGCTACTAAGAATAGAAAAAACTTTCCGGGCATAGTAGCACAAATCTGTAGTCCCAGCTACTCAGGAAGCTAAGGCAAGAGGATTGCTCAAACCCAAGAGTTTGATGTTGCTGTGCGCTATGATGCCATGGTACTCTACCCAGGGTGGCGAAGTGAGATTCTGTCTCAAAAAAAAAAGAGTGCGAGGTAAGAAGGGTCAGGAAATACTCTGGTTACTATTGTATTACTGCTGTGTATCAGCTCACCCCAAAACGTGGTGGCATTAAACCACAGCAATCATTTGGTATGTCATTGCTCACAGTTTGTGTGGGTCAGGATTTCAGGAAGGGTCAGCTGAACAGTTCTGGATGGAGGTCTCTCCTGCTGTTTCTATCAGATACAGAAACCGGAGCTGAAGCTGAGACAGCAAGAGGAGCTGGGGGCAGCTTGAGCCTGCCCGGCATCCCCCTCTCTTCATGTAATCTCAGGGTTTCCTCAGTGGTCCCCCTGGTAGGCTTTTATGTAGCATGGCAACCTCAAGGCAGTTAGACTGCTAACATGGCAGCTCAGGGCTTGAAAGGGGAAGTCCCAAGATGTCATATAAGGTCCGTGATGGTTAATGTTATATGTCAACTTCACTGGATCATGGGATTCCCAGATATCTGGGTATACTTTGTTTCTGGGGGTGTCTTTGAAGGTGTTTCCAGAAGAGTTTAGCATTTGAATCAGTAGACTGAGTAAGACTGCCCTCCCCAGTGTGGGTGGACCTCATCCAACCTGTTGAGGGCCTGAATACAACAGAAAGTGGAGAAAAGGGGCTCGGCACCTGTGGCTCAAGCGGCTAAGGCACCAGCCACATACACCTGAGCTGGCGGGTTTGAATCCAGCCTGGGCCTGCCAAACAACAATGACGGCTGCAACCAAAAAATAGCCGGACGTTGTGGCGGGTGCCTGTAGTCCCAGCTACTTGGGAGGCGGAGGCAGGAGAATCGCTTGAGCCCAGGAGTTGGAGGTTGCTGTGAGCTGTGATGTCACAGCACTCTACCCAGGGTGACAGCTTGAGGCTCTGTCTCAAAAAAAAAAAAAAAAAGTGGAGAATAGAAAGATTCACTCTCTCTGCCCTAGTGCTTGAGCAAGGACACCAATCTTCTGCCCTATGTGCTCTGGGTGCTCAGACCTTCAGCCTCAAACTGGAATCTACATCAGTTCTCAGGCCTTATAACTACACCCCTGGCTTTCCTGGGTCTCCAGCTTGTAGGGGAAAGATTGTGGGACTTCTCAGCCTCCATTAGCTCATGAGCCAGCACTTTATATATAACAGCACTTTATATAGTGCAGTTTATAGTCCAGGTATGATGGCTCATGTCTGTAATCCCAGCACTCTGGGAGGCTGACATTAGGAGTATCCCTTGATATCAGGTGTTCAAGACCAGCCTGAGCAAGAGCGTGACGCCCATCTGTATTTAAAATAGGAAAATTAGGCTCAGTACCTGTAGCACGGTGGTTACAGTGTCAGCCACATACACAGGAACTGGCGGTTCGAACCCAGCCTGGGCCAGCTGAACAAATGACACTGCAATAAAAAAAAAAATAGCAGGGGAATTGTAACGGGTACCTGTAGACCCAGCTACTCGGGAGGCTGAAGCAAGAGAATTGCCTAAGCCCAGGAGTTGGAGGTTGCTGTGAGCTGTGATGCCATGGCACTCTACCGAGGGTGACATGGTGAGACTCTATCTCAAAAAAAAAAAAAAAAGTTAAGAGAATGCTTGAGACAGGGCAAGGAGTTGAATCAGACCTGTTGATCTTAGTTCAGAGTCTTTCCTTTACTGCTAACCAGATCACCAAGGAGAGCCACTGTAATTTTTTTTTTTTTTTTTTTTTTTGGCAATTTTTGGCCGTGGCTGGGTTTGAACCTGCCTCCTCCAGCATACGGGGCGGCGCCCTACTCCTTTGATCCACGGGTGCCGCCCCAGACAGCCACTGTAATTTACATTAATGACCACAGCCTGTCTCAATTACAATAGTTGACAAATGGGCTGTTCTCCAATCTCAGTATTTTAGCCTTGTCCATTGATCTGAATATTAGTATGAACTTTGAATGCAAATGATCAGATCTCAACTAAGCAAGATCAAAGTCACTGTTGTCTAACATGCCCCATCAGACATCTGAGAATTGAATTTGGTTTCTCAGGTAGTAGGCCCATCCTGGAATTAGAGTTGTACTTAGGGTCCTTCAGGGTGATTCTGCCTTAGGCTAGGACGTTTTAATGCCAATTTGAAGCACAAAAATAGAAGTCTTTTAAATAATGCTCCTCTGCCTATCTCAGGAACACTACCCTTGCCCACTCTATAAACATTTACCTACACAAACCACCAAATTTTCTAGGAGGACACATTGAACTTGGTCCTTGGTAACTCAAGCCTCACTCGTGTCTCCAAATCCATTCCCATTGCCAGCATGTTGCATCGCTCTGCCACCACTGACATACTCCTTTTGAAGAGCTACCACTGTTCCCAGACCACAGCCAAGGGCTAGGATGGAGCTCCTGGGTGGCCAAGTGTATCGATCAATCTTGAACCTGATCTGTGAAGCAAGAATGCCTCATGCAGAAAAACTAACAACAACAGAAACGCATTAGCAGGAGGAAGAAGAGGCAGAGTCCACAGATCACAAACTTGAAATGTTTAGTGGAAGTTGGTCCTGCCTGCTTCCTTGAAAGTGATCTTCATAATTTTCTGATTGGACAGGTAACGTGTCTGGGATTCTGTATTCAAGCTGTGTTAAGGTGAGTGGGATTTAACTAACTGTATATAGCAAAGAGTTGAGTAATTATAAAGGCTGCTTTTAAAGAAAACAAGGGCCTGGGGCGGGGGCGAGGGGGGGGAAGGCCAACAAGAGTGGAACACAGTATTTTAGAAATTCCATTGCAAATATAAGGGCTCAGAATAGTCTTCAAAAGACTCCAAGTCAAAGACATCAGCCTTGGTAGGTAAGCTGAGTTGGTGATGGGGCCGTGTTAGGTAGAATAGTTACTACCAAAGAACACGGGGTGGGGATGCGAGTCTCCATGTGAAAAGATGTGATTCTGCTGGTGACCAGATTTGGACATAGCATGGAGCTCAGCCTTGAGGTGGGAAAATGGAAGCATAGTACCCAAACAGAAGGATCATAATAGGAACTTTGAGGTGCACCTAGAAGGGATTTGTTGGGACTCTTTGATGACCACCTATAAGTCAAGGCAACAAGCTTCAGGAGAACCCGACCCTGCTGTTACCTTGGACTTGGAGCAAGGTGAGAACTGTAAGGAAATAAATTTCTATTGTTTGAGCCAGTGGTCCCCAACTTTTTGTCACTAGGGACTGGTTTCATGGAAGTCAATTTTTCCACAGACCAGGGATAGAGGGGAATCATTTTTCTTTTTTTCCGAGGGGATAGTCAGAGAGGAGTCTGCAAGCGATTGATGTATTAGGTCTCTGTGCAGTCAAACCTCTCTACTATGCTAATCTTTATTTGCAGGCACTCCCCAGCACCAGCATCACTGCCTCAGCTCCACCTCAGATCATGAGGCATGATTAAGGAACATGCATACCCTAATACCTCCCACACACAGTTTACAGAAGGCTTTGCTCGCCTATGGGAATCTAATTCCACAGCTGATCTAACAGAAGGTGGAACCCAGGCAGTGATGCCAGTGACGGGGAGTGGCTGTAAATACAGATGAAGCTTCCTTCTCTTGCCAATGATCACCTGCAGCTGCGAGGCCTGGTTCCTCATAGGTCACAGACTAGTCCACTTGGCCCAGAGGTTGGGTGCTTCCAGTTTAAGTGACGTCATCTATGGTATCTTGTTACAGCACACTCTTAGACAGTGTTCCTATAAAGGAATACCTGAGGCTGGGTGATTTATTATTATTTTTTTCTCTTTTCTCTATCTTTTTTCTTTCTCTTTTTTTTTTACTTAAAAATTTGGCATTCCTTTTCTTTTCTTTTTTTTTTGCAGTTTTTTTTTTTTTTTGGCCGGGGGCCAGGTTTGAACCTGCCACCTCCAGTATATGGGGCTGGTGCCCTACTCACTGAGCCACAGGCACTGCCCTCCTTTTCTTTATATTCTTTTTTTCTTGTACTTTTTTTATTTTTTTCTATATATTTTTTTTTTTGTTTGGGTCATTTATTAATAGAAAGAAAGGCAGTTTCTTTGATTCACTATTCTGCTGGCTGCACAAGAAGCAGGGTGCCCACATCTGCTTCTGCTGAGGGCCTCGGGAAGCCTCCACTCATGGCAGATGGGGAAGGGAAGCTGGTATGCCACGGGGCAAGGGAAGGAACAAGAGAGAGAAGGAGAGAGTGTCAGGCTCCTTTCAAGAATCAGTTCTTGGCCAGGCAAGGTGGCTCACAGCCTTGCACTCTGGGAGGCTGAGGCAGGTGGAACTGGATCATCTGAAGAGGTTTGAGTCTCATTCTAAAGACTTCAGAACTTGCGCTCACAAGTTCGAGACCAGCCTGAACAAAAGCAAGACCCCCATCTTTACCAAAAATAGAAAAACTGAGGCAAGAGGACTGCTTGAGCCCAAGAGTTGGAGGTAGCTGTGAGCTATGACTCCACGGCACTCTACCCAGGGTGACAGCTTGAGACTCTGTCTCAAGAAAAAAGAATCAGTTCTTACAGGAACTAAGAGTGTGAGCTCACTCTTGTGAGAATGGCCATATCCCAGGGATTCACCCCCAGGGTCCTGACACCTTCCACCAGGCCCCACCTCCAACCCTGAGGATCAAATTTCAGCATAAGATTTGGAGGGGCCAAATCCAAACTACATTATACCGCTAGCAAATTAATAACACTGTTTTACAACCCTATGTAGTTTGTAATCTGAAATTTCCTGTGGCTGTAGTGCAACTTAGTTATATCCCCGATTCTGACTTTGTAGTTAAACCACAGGGACTAAAGGAAAAGGCAGGATTGCAGGCTTGGCGCCTGTAGCACAGTGGTTACAGCGCCAGCTACATACACCAAGGCTGGAGGGTTCGAACCCGGCCTGGGCCAGCTAAGCAACAATGACAACTGCAACGAAAAATAGCCAGGTGTTATGGCGGGCACCTGTAGTCCCAGCTACTTGGGAGGCTGAGGCAAGAGAATCGCTTGAGCCCTAGAGTTTGAGGTTGCTGTGAGCTGTGATGACACGCAGCACTCTACCGAGGGTGACATAGTGAGACTCTGACTCAAAAAAAAAAAAAAAAAGACAACAAAGGCAGGATCCCAGAAAGGCAGTGGAGACAGGGCCAGACTGAGGATGTTGGTTCTCCTTGGAGAAATGGTCTTCCTTCTCCCCCACCAGACTGCAGAGAAGTGCCTTAGGCTCCCAGAGAGGCAGCTTTATGCATTTCAATAATGACATTTTGATGTCAGATCTAGAGAGAACTTTCAATTGCATAAGTTGATACAGATTTCTGAAGGGTCTTTTAAAATTATAAACACAAGAAGGAAAACATTCTGGTGAATTCATTTATTTTCCCAGGCATGGAATGCCCTAATGAAAAAATAAAGCACAACATGATTGGATAGCCACAGGATAATAAACTGAGACCTTAGTTGGGAACATAGGATGCTGGCTGACTGGCAGGCAGGATACCTTTATTGTGCCATCTTTGGCTTCCAAGAAGCACATTCCTTTTTTTTTTTTTTTTAGAGATGGTGTCTTGCTGTGTTGCCCAGGCTGGAGACAATGACTAGTCACAGGTGCAATCTCACTTTGATCAGCATGGGAATTTTTACTTCCTCCTTTTCCAACCTGAGCTGATCCATTCCTCCTTCACCAACCTGGTGGCCCCCCACTCCGGGGAGGTCACCATATTGATGCCAAACTTAATGTGGACACCTGATCAGCATAGCACACTACAGCCAAACCCTTGGACTCAAGCAATCCTCCTATCTCAGTCTCCTGAGTAGCTGAGACTACAGGCGCACGCCATGGCATGCAGCAGAAAAGCACATTCTTAAGATTAAAAAAAAAAAGAGTTAACTAATTGTAATAAAGTAAGATGGCAAAAAACATGTTCTTAAGATAAAAAGAAAAAAGTTAACTAACTGTAATAAAGTAAGATGGTAGGGTAACATTATAAACATAATATTCTAAGGGGCCAGAATAGAGAAAATGGCAGCAGAAAAACGTGTCCTCATACATTTGAACTGGATCATCTGAAGAGGTTTGAGTCTCACTCTAAAGACTTCAGATTTTGAGGAGTTAAAGGTGCCAAGAAGTAATCATAGTTTAGAAAGTTAACTGTAGGAGGGCGGCACCTGTGGCTCAGTCGGTAAGGCACCAGCCCCTTATACCGAGGGTGGAGGGTTCAGACCTGGCCCCGGCCAAACTGCAACCAAAAAATAGCCGAGTGTTGTGGCAGGCGCCTGTGGTCCCAGCTGCTCGGGAGGCTGAGGCAGGAGAATCGCTTAAGCCCAGGAGTTGGAGGTTGCTGTGAGCTGTGTGAGGCCACGGCACTCTACCGAGGGCCATAAGGTGAGACTCTGTGTCTCTACAAAAAAAAAAAAAGAAAGTTAACTGTACGCTCGGCGCCTGTGGCTCAAGTGGCTAAGGCACTAGCCACGTACACCTGAGCTGGCAGGTTTGCATCCAGCCTTGGCCCACCAAACAACAATGATGGCTGCAACCAAAAAATAGCTGGGTGTTGTGGTGGGCACTGTAGTCCCAGCTCCTTGGGAGGCGAAGGCAGGAGAATCACTTGAGCCCAGGGGTTGGAGGTTGCCGTGAGCTGTGATGCCATGGCACTCTGCCCAGGGTGACAGCTTGAGGCTGTGTCTCAAAAAAAAAAAAAAGAAAGTTAACTGTAATAGCCAGAGGGAAGAGGCTATGGGACAGGTGGGAACCCAGAAGTAATGAAAACAGTTAGAAGTTTTATAGTCCAAGTTTATCCAGAGATAAACAGGATCTAAATGAAAATTGGGAACACATATGGATTTTCCCAGAGATACTCAAGAGTAGAAGGAGGGGAACCAGGTGATTTATTAAATGTGTGGGCTAGGGAAGAATTGTCAAAGGTAAAGTCAAGGTTTCACACTCAAGTAGTATATCAGTTTTTTATTGCTGCTATAACAAATTATCACAAATCTAATGTCTTAATGCAAATTCATTATCTTACAGTTTTAGAGGTCAGAAGTCTGGTATGGATCTCCCTGGGCTAAAATCAAGGTGTTGCAGGGGTGTGTTTCTGGAGGCTCTTAGGGAGAATTCATTTTCTTAGCTTTTCCAGTTTCTAGGAGATGCCCATATCCCTTGGCTCATGGTCCCCTTCCTCCGTGTTCAAAGCCAGAAATGGCAGACTGAGTCCTTCTCACTTTACATCTCTGGCCTCCTTCTGTGGTCACATCTTTCTTTGATCACAGCCTGGAAAAGTTCTCCACTTCTAAGAACTCAAATGATCAGACTAGGCCCACTTGATAACACAGGACAATCTTCACATCTCAAGGTCTATAATCTTAATTGTATCTGCAAAGTCCCATTTGCCAGGTAAGGTAACATGCTCACAGGTTCCAGGAATTAGGATGTGGACATATTAGGGGGGACCGCTCAAAGGTATCAATGAGCAGAGTTTTTCAAACTGATCTATTAGTGGATTGTGGAATCAATTTAATAGGACACCACCACTTTTTTTAAAGGAGTAGAAATTAAGAGAATGAAATGTCTGTATAGTCCTAGCACGCTGGGAAGCTGAACTAGGAGGATTACTAGAGCTCAGGAATTCAAGATCAGCCTGAACAAGAGCAAGACCAGGTCTCCACTAAAGAGAGAAAAATTAGCCAGGTGTTGTGGCCCATGTCTGTGGTCCCAGCTACTTGGGAGGCTGAGGCAGAAGGATTGCTAGAGCCCAGGAGTTTGAGGTTACAGCGATCTGTGATGATGCCACCACACTTTACCTGGGGTGACAGAGCAAGATTTTGTTTCAAAAAAAAAAAAAAGCAACGCATGTAGTATTAATTTTTGTGACACTTCAACTTAGTTGTGTGTGTGTGTGCATGTGTGCACGCGCACTGGATTGTGATATAAAATGTACTTCTTATTGGAGGTCACAGGTAACAATGTTTGAAAGCTATTGACGTAGACAGGAGGATGATGAGAGTGTTAAGTGACATGGGACATAAGCCTAATAGCTGACATTTACTGCATGCTTGCCACGAGCAATGCCTGTTCTAAGTACTTCACATGTAACCTTCCCAAGAACCCATTAAAGCAGACACTGCCATTGTGTCCATGCTGTGAATGAGGAAACAGAGAGATGGATTGTCTTGCCTAAATTCACACAGCTAGAAAACAGTTTAGCTGGGATTCAGTCCCAGACAGTCCAGCTCCTTGCTCTCAATCCAGTGTATGTAACGTCATTCTGCAGTGTCTAGAGCACCCAGGGCCCTGGGAGGAAGACAATCCCGCCTATTTGGTTTAGCCAGTTACCCTGAGAACCTTCACAGGTGCATGGAATCCTATTTAAAATAGGAAATGCCAACCCTGCAGAACAGAAAACAAACTTCTTATGTAACTCCAGGTATAGGTGTATGTGAGGGGAGACAGGAAAGACACAGTCCAGAGTGTACAGTGAGCTTCCCTCTACAGACTGACCACCTGAACTTCTGGCTCCAAGTTCAGTGTGAGTGTAACATTCACCATTAGTCTAATAAGTATAAAATTAATATTGTTTCCAAAACGTTCTTAGCCAAAAAAAGGCTTAACAGTCTTTCTGCTGAACAGAAGTTTTGTTCTTAGCAAAAAAAGACTTAATAAGGGGCAGCTTCTGTGGCTCAAAGGAGTAGAGCGCTGGCCCCATATGCCGGAGGTGGTAGGTTCAAACCCAGCTCCGGCCAAAAACTGTGAAAAAAAAAAAAGACTTAATAATAGATGGGTAACCTTCTTAGGAGACATGCAACACGTATCATAAATACACATCAACAAACTCTGTTTTATTTCCATAGATGGTATTATACTTACTGTCATACTAATCAAACAGCTAGGAAGTGATTAACCACTATGCTCTTTGCTTTGATAATGAGATAAAAAAAAGTGCTGACCCTTTTTCCTTGGAGAAAGTGAGGAAAGAAAAGATAGGAAATGCTCATTTTTTTTTCTTTCTTTTTTTGAGGCAGAGTCTCACTATGTCGCCCTCAGTAGAGTGCTGTGGCATCACAGCTCACAGCAACCTCAGACTCTTGGGTTTAAGTGATTCTCTTGCCTCCTAGTAGCCGGGACTACAGTGCCTGCCACAACACCCAGCTTTTTTTGTTGCAGTTATTGTTGTTTAGCTGGCCCGAGCTGGGTTCGAACCTGCCACCCTCGGTATATGTGGCTGGTGCCGTAACCACTGTGCTATGGGTGCCAAGCCCCTTTGCTTCTTTTCACTGTGTGTATTTTAGTCCGTTTTGTGCTGCTATGACAGAATACAGAACTGGGTAATTTATAAAGAACGGAGATTTATTTCTCACAGTTCTGGATGAGAGGAGGTCCGAGATTCAGGGGCCCACATCTGCCATGTCATTCCATGGTAGAAGGTGAAAGAGCAAAGGAGTATGGAGTGGGGGGAGAGAAGGAGAAAGAGAGACAGGAAGGGAGCCAGACACATCTTTTTATCAGGAACTCACTGCTGGGATAAGGACATTAATCTCTCAACACTATTACAATAGGAATGAAGTTTACAACACATGAACTTTGGGGAATACAATCTACCCATCGCCTTGTCTATCACTGAAAACCAGGGTTTAAGGAGTCTTTCTGATTAACCTCAGATTTTTGGTATTCTCTTTCCTTTATGCTGCCTCCTAATATTTTATTATACAGAATTATTCTTACCTCCTTTCTTACTCTATAAAAGGACTAATGTTTATTCAGTAGAAAATAAAAGAAGAAAGCAGAAAACACGACCACTATTTAAACTATAGATAGTAGACTAGGTGTGGGGGCTCATGCCTGTAATCCTAGCCTTCTGGGAGGCTGAGGCAGGTGGATTGCCTGAGCTCAGACATTCAAGATCAGCCTGAGGAAGAGTGAGGCCCCATCCCTCCTAAAATAGAAAAATTAGCCAGGCATTGTGGTGGGCACCCAGTTGTCCCAGCTACTCGGGACACTGAGGCAAGAGGATCTCTTGAGCCCAGGATATTGCTGTGAATAAATAAACAAATAAACTATAGATAGCAGACAAATGGTGTGTGATTCCTTTATGAAATTAGATGCATAATCCTTGCTGTCAAGGATGCCCAGGAGGCTTTGCAACAGGTTGGGGGTAGAAGTCAAGGTGACGGATGGTAACCTGAGATATTATTCGTGGAAGCATTTTGTAATGGGGGAAGGCCTAAACAAATACTATATTTTTGTCAATAACCTGTTTTGATTTACCATTTTGTGCATTGAGTGCATATTAAGTGCTAGCTGCCTAGAATATAGAGAAAAATAAGACCCATCTATCCAGCTTTTTTACACGCAAAGGGTGACTGGGTTTGAATTTGAGTGTACTTTCTATATTATTAAAATCCAAGAGCACACTTTATGTCTTTTTTTTTTTTTTTGAGATAGAGCCTCAAGCTGTAGCCCTGGATAGAGTGATGTAGCATCACAGCTCACAGCAACCTCCAACTCCTGGGCTCAAGCGATTCTCCTGCCTCCACCTCCCAAGTAGCTGGGCCTACAGGCACCCGCCATAACGCTCAGCTATTTTTTTGGTTGCAGCTGTCATTGTTGTTTGGAGGGCCTGGGCTGGATTCGAACCCGCTAGCTCAGGTGTATGTGGCTGGTGCTTTAGCCACTTGAGCCACAGGCGCTGAGCCATGCACCTTATGTCTTACCCACAGTAGGTACACTGCCAATGTTTATTGAATTGAAATGTTAACACAGGGCTGGGTGCAGTGGCTAACAGTAATCCTAGCACTCTGGGAGGCCAAGACAGGAAGATCCCTTAAGTTTAGGAGTTCGAGACCAGCCTGAGCAAAAGTGAGACCCTATCTCTACTAAAAATAGAAAAAGTAGCCGGGCATTGTGGGTGGTGCCTATAGTCCCAGCTATTTGGAGGACGAGGATCACTTGAGCCCAAGAGTTGGAAGTCGCTGTGAGTTATGATGCCATGGCACTCTACCCAGGGCAACACAGTGAGACTCTGTCTCAAAAACAAAACAAAACAAAAAAACAATTATAAGAGGGACTTTACCTAACACATGCAAGGTGTGTAAACTGCTTCTTTGTACCCTCAATTATTCCCCCACAATAAAAACAAAACAAACAAACAAAAAACAAAATGAAAACCTTCCCATTGAAATGTTCACGTTGGGTAGGGCCTGTTTCAAAATTATTTATACATTTACTTAGCACTTTCTAATGGTGGTAAAATATATATAATGTGCAATTTAGCATTTTATCCATTCACACTTTTGTGCCACCATCACCACCATCCGTCTCCAGAACGATCTCATCTTCTCATACTGAAACACCACACCTATTAAACAATAGCCCAGATTTTAAGGCCTTTTAATTTTGTGAAGGCAAAAAGTGGAAGCCTAATGAACACATGTATATGTTAAAGAAAAAAAAAAAGCAATAGCCCAGATAGTAGGTTAGTGTGCTCCTATTCAACACATTTTTACATGTTCTTCATTCAATAAAAATTTATTTATTTATTGAGTTAGTTAGTTTTGAGACAAAGTCTCATTCTATTTCCCAGGCTGAAGAGCCATGGCATCAGCCTAGCTCACAGCAACCTCAAACTCCAGGCTCAAGCCGTCCTCATACCTCAGTCTCCCTAGTAGCTGGGACTACAGGCACCCACCAGGATGCCCAGCTAATTTTTCTATTTATTTATTTATTTATTTTTGGAGACAGAGCCTCAAGCTGTCGCTCTGGGTAGAGTTCTGTGGCATCACAGCTCACAGCAACCTCCAACTCCTGGGCTCAAGTGATTCTCCTGCCTCCCCAATTTTTCTATTTTTAGTAGAGACAGGGTGGCTCTTGCTCAGCTGGTCTTGAACTCCTGAGCTTAAGCAATCCATTTGTCTCAGTCTCCCAGAGTGCTAGAATTACAGGCATGAACTCAGTGAGGATTTATTGGGCACCTGTGATCAGCCTAGTTCCCAACATGGAGGTCTGGGGCACAGAATGAACAAGAGGGAACAGCCTAGAGAGGAAGACAAGCATGACCAGTAGCAATGTTCCCGTGAAGTAGGTCGACATTCCTAACGTTTTCCAGAACAGTAATCATTAGGAGAAGGGAGGTGTGAGTCACTCTTCGGGACTAAACCTCAGTCTGGAGGACATAACTCGGTCAGGGCAGTCAGGGTTAACGCTGAGACCTGAAGTGTAACCCTGGAAGACACCAAGGCTGCTTCTGGGAACAGATGGTTCCCCTTAGGGCCAATGAAGTACGGAGAAGCCTCAGATAAGAACAGAGAGGTAGCAGGAGCCATCTCCCCAGGGACCCAGAGGAGGCTCCTGCTCTATCTCCAGGGCAGTGGAAGCCGCTGAAGAGCTTGAAGCAGGGCCTTAAAAAGATCAACTGCTCAGGTACCTTGTTAGCAAGTGATTCATTTCTCTGCCTTCTTTATTATGCTGATGCAAGTACACTAATCTACTATAGGGGTAGAAAAATCTCTAGTATTTACATTATAAAATCTTTCTGTGTTTACCTTTGAATTTCCTATTGTGGGAATTCACATTTCTTTAAATGGTCTAAACAGAATATGAAAAATGTGACAAAGGGGTAAACAACTGGAATCAGTCCCATTTTGTATCCCATCAAATCCCTCCCAAATGGGGAAGAAATCCCCCCCCACCCCCACCCCGAGCGATACAGAGTATCAGCCTAAATCCTAACTGGTCTCTCTCTCCCAACTTGTTGATTCACGTCTTCCCAGGGGCAGGAGGTAGATTCCGCAGTTCCTTCTGGGCAAGTGTAAATTAAGACTCTGTTTACAAAGTACTTAATTAGCTTGCCTAGGCGATATTATCAATCATACTTGGAGAGAGAATTTGCAAGCTTGCCTGTTGTAGGATTGCACAGGGCTGCCTTGAGCGCACATTTGATAAAAAGGCCAGGTTCTGAAGTTTAGTTTCTCCAGGGAAAGACCTGCTGCTTAAAGCCGATAGTGGCCAGTCCCAGGTAAGAGTGCCCGGCCATGCAAGGTCAGCTGTCACACTTGATGGGCAGTCAGCACCTTTATCTTTGTATTTTTAAGTCACTACCCTTTATTTGAACATTATCAGTTCAAATGTTTTTGGAGACAGGGTCTTGCTCTGTCACCCTGCCTAGAGTGCAGTAGTGTCATCATAGCTCATTGTAAACTCAGACTTCTGAGTTTAGGGCTCAGACATCCAGCAGTGTCCCCTGGAGAAGATCAGTCAGGGGGAAAGACAGATCAGAAACAGATAATTATGAAACTGTGAAGCAAGAACAGCATCAGAATGTTGGGAAGCTCAGAGGAAGCATACCCAATCCAGGCAGGGAGGAAGGATTTTCCTGTTTGCCCCAGAAGGAGGTGGTACTTAAACTGAATCTTGAAACAGCATAGAATAAGCAAGGCCTAGCCTCATACAAACTCAGAATCATTGTGCCAAAAAGACAATGAGATAACATTTGTATGTTCAATTAAGTAATTAATAGGTGATATAGCTGGGCAGTGATTAGCTGAGCAGTGGCTTTGGGGACTGGTGGGTAGGAAATATGGCATTATAACATTTTCTTTTTTTTTTTTTTGAGACAGTCTCACTGTGTCACCCTTGGAAGAGTACTGTGGCGTCACAGATCACAGTAACCTCAAACTCTTGGGCTTAAGCGATTCTCTTGGGTCAGCCTCCCAAGTAGCTGGGACTACAGGCACCTGCCACAACGCCCAGCTATTTTTTGTTGCAATTGTCATTGTTGGTTAGCTGGCCTGATCCGGGTTTGAACCTGCCAACTTTGATGTATATGGCTGGCACCATAACCACTGTGCTATGGGTGCTGAGCCAGGCTTGTAGGTTTTTAATGATCAACATGCTTACATGATCTTTCTCAAATTCAGACTTGATCTTGCCTCTCTCAGTTTAATATTCCTTGGTGTCCCTACTCCCCACCTCCTTATCAGTGGACGAAGCTCCAACTGGTAGCTTGGCTGGGTTCTTCTCAATGTGCCTCTTTGTCCACTATAATCATTTTCTAAATCTGTCCCCGCCCCTGAAACCTTACCCACTTATACTGAATCTAGCCACAGGAGTGATTCTCACCTCTATGCAATTGTAGAGGTTTTTCCTACAGCCTGGAATGCTCTTCCCTCTCTCTCAGCCCCGCTCACTCTTGGAAGATTTGGCTCAAGGGCCTTTGGCCCCAAGAATTCTCTTTTTTCTATTTCCTGTGCTGAATACATACTTGTCATACTATATATATATCACCCCTGTAATGTAATTATTGGTTTTCCTGTCTCTTTCTCCTGTACTATGTACTATAAAATCTTGTTTATTTATTTATTTTGCAGTTTTTGGCCAGGGCTGGGTTTGAACCCGCCACCTCCGGCATATGGGACTGGTGCCCTATTCCGTTGAGCTACAGACACAACCCAATATAAAATCCTGCTAGATCAAAGGATGCAGTTTTTAACTTTGGAACTTTAATGATTTGAATTTTTTGAGCGTAGGAGAAAAAGCTTGGACATGGAAGTCAGTTAGCCCTGATTTGATAACTCTACTTTACCACTTATTAACCTTGGCCAAATTTCTTAATCTCTCTCACTTTCAGTTTCCATTTCCGTAAATTAAGACTAGTAATTCCTACCTTGATGAGATTGCAATGAGTAGAGGTATAAAATGCCTAACACAATGGTTGGTACGTAGCTACTAGCACTTAATCACTAAAAGTAAATATCACAAATAAATGGATCAGGACACAACACGCCAGATTGAAAAGATAGCTTATATCAAATGTACTTGGAGCAAAGTGCAAACAAGAAAAAGAAGGAAAAGATGTATAAAACATGGAGAATGCACAGTGTCTTAGCAATTAGGACCTCATAGGAAGCACTTTTAGTTTGATGTATTTTTCCCTGAACCCCTACAGCTTTTGATGAAGAACTTGCTTAGTTTTCAGCTGGCAGAAGTTTGCAAATGATGGGCAGCTCTGTGTATAGAATAATGAATATGATATGATATAAGATAATCTTGGCTAATTACTATTTACTTGCAAATGTCATACAACTGGCTTTTTAAGTGTGTGTGTGTGTGTGAGTTTGGGTTTTGAATGTTTGTGTGTGGGCAAGTGTGTGTACAAACCTACACCATAGGAATCCTCTAAATAATGGCTCAGTAGTTGGTTAAGATGACTGGTTCCCATGAAGCTGTGCTAGTGTTCCATAGCATCCTAGGTACAGCTCGTCTCTCCAAACTGCAAATTCCTGGAGGCCCAGGATTGTGTAATTCATTTCTGTTTTCTTTGCATGTAGAATAAGAGTTGGTATATAGAAGATGGTCAATAAATATTTGTTATATAAATGAATGAGTGAATTAGGAGTTAACTATGTTCCATATATGGGACACACCCTCCCATGCCTAGGGCCAACTTTCCATTTAGTCTGGCTACTGAGTCATATATAAACTATAGGTTATTAAGTATGAGATATCAAATTTTCTTAAGTACTAAGTTTGACAGTTGATATCTCTGACATTTCACTTTGACACTTCTTATTTTTATTGCAAAGATACATCCTCATTCTTTCAAATGCATGTTTTGGCTTGTGATTATCTTTCAAACTTTTGTAGAGCAATTTTTATAAAACCATGGACAAGTCAAAAATTCGTGTTATTTTAAAAATATGAGTTCCTGTCGTGGAACTAATGCACCACAGACAGCTCAAAATATCAATGAAATGTTTGGGAAGAATGTGGATAATGAATACATGGTACGCCAATGATTCGAGAGATTCCATTTTGGTGATTTTAATCTTGCAAATGAGCCACGTGGGCAACTTGAGACCAAGGTGGATATTGATGACCTGAAAGCTATAGTGGAAAGGAATCCATCTCAACCTATGCGTGGATTAGTAGCAAGGTTTGGCTATTCCAACAATACTGGACTATTTGAAACAAATTGGCAAGGTAGAGAAACTGGATAGATGGCTTCTGCAGGAGTTAAATGAGTATCAGAAGAGAAATCGTTCAGAAGCTTGCCTTTCTTTGTTGTCACTACATACAGGTGAACCATTTCTACATCATATTGTTAGGTGTGATAGAAACAGAGTCTTTTTGATAATCACAAGCATTCGACACAATGGTTGGATGAAGATGAAGTGCTGAAACACAGTCCAAAACTCAATATTCATCAAAAAAAGCTAATGACGTCTGTCTAGAGGTCCAGCCTCAGACTCCCAGAGTGCTAGGATTACAGATGTGAGCTACTGTGCCCAGTCTAAAGCTTGCACTTTCAACCAGAACTTTGATACATCATCACTTCCAACTGGGCTTCCTTGTTTGTCTATGGAAAAATGTCTATTTTCAGTGCTTAATAATTAAGGTATTTATAATTTTTCACATCTTTTATAAAACACATTGGAAAATGTACTTCACCATATTTCATGTTGCTTTGATTAAACTGGCCAAGATGTAGCTATTTACTAGGTAAATACTAGGTGGTGGGCACCTGTAGTCCCAGCTACTTGAGAGGCTGAGGCAAGAGAATCACTTAAGCCTGAGAATTTGAGGTTGCTGTGAGCTGTGACACAACGGCACTCTACCAAGGGTAGAACCCGGCCTGGGCCTGGTAAAAACAACACTGACAACTACAACAACAACAAAATAGCAGGGTATTGTGGTGGGTGCCTATAGTCCCAGCTACTTGGGAGGCCGAGCATTGAGGCAAGAGAATTGCTAAAGCCCAAGAGTTTGAGGTTGCTGTCAGCTGTGACGTCATAGTACTCTACTGAGGGTAACAAAATGAGACTGTCTCAAAAAAAAAGTTACCTTATTTCTTAGGCTTCCCCGGCCACCCCTTTCATATCTGATAAAACTCGCCCAGCCCCTGCCCTGGCATACTTTGCCTCTCTCCCCTTTATTTTTCTTGTTTTTAAATAAGATATCTTGAGTGAGATCTCCTGTTTCTTTTTCTATAGTATTTGCCATCATCTCTATTTTATTTGCTAAGTCTCCTTAAGTCAGTAAAAGGAGAATTATAATCTCTGCTGTATCCCTAGCAGACTAGTACCAATATTAGAGAAAATACTCAAAACATATTTGTATGACAAAGTATAGCATTTTGGTGTGTTCTTTTGCTTTAACCTTAAAATGTGTAAGTTTTTATGTCGAGCACTACAACTTTGTAATTACCTCTCATAGATCTATTATATTATCCACAGGTAATTCACTAATCATAGTTTGCTATTGAGAATTAATTTGTCTCCTCTCCCACTCCGTATTCTTGGTAGTTTCAAAAGTGGAATTTGAAGTGCCTTGCAGGTCCCTCAGAGATTTAGAGGAAGTGACCTGCACTTTTATTGGTCTCTGTAGAGCAGGACTATCATAATAGCATTAAAAGTATAAGAACAAAATTAATTAGCAAATTAAGTCACCATTTGTCCTTTCAAGTGGTAACACAAAATATAGAATGGCAGATTTCCTTTGTTTGTAAAAAGGACAAACAGTAAGATGACAGGTCTTTGGGCATTTAGAAAAACTGTTTTTCTTTCAGATGGCTATAAGGCTGAGCACAATGTAATGGCAAGAGCATTGTTATGGGAGTGAGGGTCTCAGCTTCCTTGGGCTGTAAAATGAGCAGGCTGGAAGTGCTCTGTACTTATCATTGAACTTTAAATTAAAGTCTGCAAAACTTTTGGAAGATAAAGCCATGCGACCACCCCATGTGCATGAAAGTTACATTTCATAGTTATTATTACAACTGATTAAATGCTCCAAGAAGGACCATTATAGATCTATAATACGTAGGTACATAAACTTAGTTTTAATAGTTTTTCCAGTTAAATGCAAAGTTTTCATATCACTAATATTTAAAAGTGTAGATAATATCTACAGACGTCTATAATTTAAAGGACCCTCATCATAATTGCATTTTACTCTGATTCATTAAGGGATCAATTATCCAGTTGGTCAACATGCAAGTCGCCTGTAGCTCTTTCTCATTTTTGAACACAAAGAAAGGATCAAATTCCAGTTTGTGGCTTGTTTATAAGCTTCAAAGACATTATAATCAAAGGTTAAAATGAGGTTTGGCACTACTTGGAAGTTTCTGTTTGGGGGGCTATTCTCACCAGTAACTTGCATTGAGGAGTATCAGTAGTACTGTAATTGATTTCAACTCAAATCATTTCAGAAATGTTAATATTTCATACTTAATACATGACTGTATTGTATGATACAATGCTTCTTAAAAGCTATTGAAAAGAAACTAAAAATAAAATTTATTCATCAGTTAAATCATATTAACCTACAGGAGAAATTTCCTATTTCTATACTTCTAAATTCAAATTAATATTGGAGCAATATTATTATGTCAGCTATGGCACCAAGGAGTGGGTTTTATAACCAATTCCTTAATCAGATAGAACACTGGCTGAACGCTGTGTAGATTCTCTGGAGTTTAAGAAGTTAATCTCTATCACCAATCTAAATTCTGGCATCCTTATTTTCTATTTCACAAATACACTATACCTTTAATTTTATTAAAGAGAAAAATCAGACTTCTAAAATACAACAAAATAATGGACCTCCCTCCCCACCCCGCCCCATGGTATTTTTAACAAAATCACAACCCTTTATTTTTCATGAACTTTAGGTTTCAGCCTGATTTGGTTTAGAGTATTTCCATAGGACTAATAAGATCAAAGTGTATGACCTAGCTGGATCTCATCTTCTCTGTTAGCTACTGGGGACTTCATAACCATATGACTAGGCCCTAAAATGGACAGAATTAAGCCCTACACAAGGGCAGTCTTGTGGGTAGGAATAGAAAACTTAGAAATGCAATTTCCGAAGCTTATTCCAGGGGTATTAACACCATAAGAATAGATACTATGAAAAACAAACAAACATGCTGTGAAAAGGCTGATAAACAACGTTTTGCTGTACAGAGCACGGCCATCAATTTCCAGGCCTTGCACTAGGGGTTGTGGAAGAGACAAAAGGCAGCCTCTGCCCTCCCCTTCAACTTAAAATTCAATTCGCAAGGCAGGACTTAAAAAAATTAACCTTAATGCAGTATTATGCAGTATTATACCCTCCATATAACCTTTGCCAATTTGGGTTATACAAGTCAAAACTAAAATAAAATTTTAAGGAGTTTTAAACGAATAGCTGGGGAAACATGTAAGAATGAAATCTAAGATGGAAGAAAAGGTGGAGGAGTCGAGTTGAATTGCCAACTTGAGGACTTAAGGAAAGCCTTTGCGTAAAGCAGTCTGCAGGCTCTGAAAGCGAAGAGCAAAACGAGTATTGCCACCAGGAACTCGAAAGGCCAATAGACTTTGCAGTAGGCCGGTTTAACTGAAAGGCGGTTTCCATTTCCTCCCTTTGCTCAGTCCCAATTGGAAGCGCACTGCGCGGCCTATGCCGCGCTCTCGGCCCGGAGTTCGGCGTGGGGGCGGGGAGGTAAGTACGGTAATGGGCGGGGCCGGGCGCGGGCGCGCTCCGGCTTTCCTCCTGCGCAGCGCTCCCGTCAGCGCAGGGGGCGGGGCGGCTATATTACGTGCGCGGCGCCGCCCCTGCGAGAGGACGTTGCGTGCTCGCTCGCGCCAGGCGAGTCTTCGCGTCTCCCTCGCGAACTCGGTGAAAGGAATTGGCGCCGTTCGACACCAGGCGGATCCGCTCTGCAGCAGGAACCCACTTCCAGCCGCAGCCGCAGCCGCCGCCCGGGCCGAGGAGCAGCCGCAGCAGCCGCCACTAGTGGCCGAGCGAGCGGAGCCCAGTTTGAGCCAGCGCCTAGCGGTGATTTGGGGCCCTCACCATGAGTTCGTCGCCTGTTAATGTAAAAAAGCTGAAGGTGTCGGAGCTGAAAGAGGAGCTTAAGAAGCGGCGCCTTTCTGACAAGGGCCTTAAGGCCGAGCTCATGGAGCGACTCCAGGCCGCGCTGGACGACGAGGAGGCCGGGGGCCGCCCCGCCATGGAGCCCGGGAACGGCAGCCTAGACCTGGGCGGAGATTCCGCCGGGCGCTCGGGAGCAGGCCTCGAGCAGGAGGCCGCGACCGGCGGCGATGAAGAGGAGGAGGAGGAGGAGGAAGAGGAGGAAGGGATCACCGCCCTGGATGGTGACCAGATGGAGATAGGAGAGGAGAACGGGGCCGCGGGGGCGGCCGACTCGGGCCCGATGGAGGAGGAGGCCGCCTCGGAAGACGAGAACGGCGACGATCAGGGTTTCCAAGAAGGGGAGGATGAGCTTGGAGACGAGGAGGAAGGCGCGGGCGACGAGAACGGGCACGGGGAGCAGCAGCCTCAACCGCCGGCGACGCCGCAGCAACAGCCCCAACAGCAGCGCGGGGCCGCCAAGGAGGCCGCGGGGAAGAGCAGCGGCCCCACCTCGCTGTTCGCGGTGACTGTGGCGCCGCCCGGGGCGAGGCAGGGCCAGCAGCAGGCGGGAGGTAAGAAGAAGGCGGAAGGCGGCGGAGGCGGCGGTCGCCCCGGGGCTCCGGCGGCGGGTGAGTGCTGCGTTGTACGTTGCGCGCGGCGGGAGGCCCGCGCGGATGGGGACCGTGCCCCAGGCCTGCCGGAGCCCCGCAGGGGGAGGGAGCCCCGGGCGGGCGAGGGCCGCTGCGCTGCAGGAGGGCGGAGGTGGCGAGGGGGAGGGGGCACGGGGAATCCCAGATTAGCCTTGCGGCCTCGGGCTCGGTGTGTGTGTGTGACGGTGGTGGCAGCGCCTCCATTATGTGGCTCGGAAGCCGGGAGGGGGGTGCTGCAGCTGCCGCTGGAGGGGGAGGAGCCGCGGGCGGCGGGAGGGAGCCCCGTCGGCCCGCGGTGGCGCCGTCGCGCTGCGTGCGCGCGGTGCGGGCACATGTCTCGGGGGGAGGGGAGAGGCCCGAGGTCCCGGGGCGGGCGCGCTTTGGCGGCTCCTGGCCGCTGTATTGTGCAAGGAGCGCAGGGGCTCGGCGTGACGTCACTTCCGGCGGGAGGAGCCGGGCGGGGAGAGCGGAGCGGAAGATCAGTACAATGCGGCCGCGGGGAGCGCGGGCCCGGGTGGGGGAGGGGAGGCCGCGGCGCCGCTCGGCCCCTCCCCCCTTCCTGAACTCTTGTCGGGATGCACGTGGGCTCTGGGCCTGGGCTGCTATTTTTCTTTAGCTTTCTCGAATCATCGAGTAGACTGGCAAAATTAGCAATGTCTTTTGACTGCGTCGCTGACTTCAAGGTGATTGTTCTTTGAGTTCAGATTTGATTCGTCGATTAAAATCTCACTTTTTTAAAAATTAAAAAGCGTGAAGTCGGGCTGCTTTACGCCTCGATAGGGAAAAGGTGGTCTCTGTTTTTGTGCGCGTTGGCGTCTTACAGGGTCGTTGTGTGTTGTAGGGGACGGCAAAACAGAGCAGAAGGGCGGAGATAAAAAGCGCGGCGTGAAACGGCCGCGGGAGGACCACGGCCGCGGGTACTTCGAGTACATCGAGGAAAACAAGTACAGCAGGTAGTGCGCGCTCCCGGGCTGGGCCGCCGCCCGCCGGCGGGGCAGCGGCGTTAGGAGACGATTCTGTCTTTCAGAGCCAAGTCTCCCCAGCCGCCGGTGGAAGAGGAAGATGAACACTTCGATGACACAGTGGTTTGTCTTGATACTTGTAAGTGAAGCTGTTCTCCCCCCTTCCCCGTTATCAACTGCTTATTTTCCCAGTTGGGTTGCAATTGAGTATGAGGAAGTATTGCAAACCTGTAAATGGGCTTTGGCTCTGTCTTTGGTTTCTTTTGGTGCCGGAATGTTAAAAGACTTAGTGCAGTATGTTGAACTTAAGTGCAGAAAAGTTAGGATGGTTTTTTTAAAGCAGGGAGGTAATGGCTTATATTCACACTCAAGGAGTTTAATATTTTGTTCGGCATCGGTTATATTAATAGCAGTTTTATATATTTTTATGACTTGGAGGTTCTCATTCTTAGGAATGTAAAATCAATGCCAGCTTTGGACTAATGGAAACTTGTAAACTATCGATAGCTTGTTCTTATAGGCTTCTACAATGAAGTAATTTCATCTTTTTGTGGAACTGTTAAGTGAGCTATTTGGGCTGGTTAAATATTACTGATGATTTTTCCCATTAGCACACAAGTATATTCCCTATTCTAAAAGACTGTAATATTATTTTTTCAATAACTGCTCTTTTGTTCTCAATTCCAGTTCAGTAGCTGCTGCTTTAACATAAGTTGATTTCTTCCAAAGACCTGGGGCAGCAGCAGTGGGCTATCACTGGGCCACTAGCTTTCTTCAGCAGCGAATGGTATCAATGGCAGCACTGTAAATACTGCTTATTTTCCCAGTTGGGTTGCAATTGAGTATGAGGAAGTATTGCAAACCTGTAAATGGGCTTTGGCTGTCAGACTTGTAATATTTTTTGTTGGAAAAAAAGTTGGTTTAGTTTATTGGAAAGCGCAGGACTCCTTTGTGATAAGTAGGTAAAAATACGAGGTAAGGTGTCAAACTGCTCCATTAGATTTAAGGAGTCGAAGCTTAGATTTCCATGTTTTGTTGTACAAATTGTTCATGTTCAGATTTGTAAGAGTAATAAAAGTTAAAGCTTTGGATTCCTTACTGAATATTCTTTATAGTTAGTTGAAACCGATAGTCATTTGAGTCTTCTAAAAGAAAAAACTATAGTTAATTTGAAAGTTTCACGTCAAATTCAGTTAGCTTAAATATTGTTAGGAGTAGGTGAGATACCAGAGCAGCGGTTCAGGAAGGTAATGTCATTGTCATAGACTTGTAACAAGTCAACTAGTAAATCAGTTTGTTAAATGCTATATTGGGTTCAAACATGGTTTGTTGAATTAGAAATTTTACCAGTGATTAGGAATTTTAGGAGCAAAGGTAATATAAGGAAAATCTTCTCATTAGTAAGAACTCCCTAAAGAAAACAGCTTTCCAACTTGATTGCAGCTGTCACTCAAGTGCTAACTCTGAGAAGAGTGCATGCTAATGAGCCAGTGACCCTAAGGTAGCTAGGTTAAAGACACTTTGGATTTGGATAATCCAGGAAGTGGTTAATCCCTAATTGTTAGTAACAGGCAGACCTGGGGAAGAGGAACCAAGGACCTAGAATGCTGTAATACTAACAGCATTTAGATGACCAATTTGTACTTTGTAGACTTAAGCCATTTTCAGAAGTTTTAGAAAAGAATTAAGGACCTAGAGCCCTGGTGTTAACTAAGTGCAGAATCAACAGCTCATACTCATATTTTAAAATATTTGATCGTGGCCTCCCTTCACTTTTATTGTGGCACTGGTAAATTCTACCTGGTTCTGGCATGCTTCACTTTGATTTGCTGCTATCCTCTACTGCTTGCCTCTAAATCAAGGTAAAGAGCAGAGCAGGTATGTATTAATATCACATTGTCTTAATGTTTTTATAAACTTAAAAATACACACCTTAACATACGTTAAGCTTTGATAACAGTTTCATAGGCAGTTTACTCTTTTCATGCGTAATTGAAGTCACTTGGTGGGAGTGGGGCTAAATCTGAAATTGAAACAATGGTGTAATGTGTGTTTTATGCAGCATTAAGAAATACATGCACAAATTTAATAACCAAGTTTTGTCTACATAGCAGATACATTTACACTAGATATCAAATGAGTAATAATGATATTTGATATAATTGCAGATAATTGTGATCTACATTTTAAAATATCAAGAGATCGCCTGAGTGCTTCTTCCCTTACTATGGAGAGTTTTGCTTTTCTTTGGGCTGGAGGAAGGGCATCTTACGGTGTGTCAAAAGGCAAAGTCTGTTTTGAGATGAAGGTAAAAGAAATTTTGTGATATGATTTTTCTTTCTTTTTTTCCCAGTTTTGGCTGGGGCCTGGCTTGAAGCCGCCACCCCCAGTATATGGGGCCGGCACCCTACTCCTTCAGCCACAGGTGCCACCGTATTTTTTCGTTTTAATTTTTTTTAAAAGAACCTTTTGAGTTTTCATTTGCCTGACATAGCTGTCAGTTTGCCATGAATTAGAAAAGGGGCTCCTTTTTTGTGACAGACAAGTTTGTTACATCAGAATTTGGCATATAGATCCGTGCTATTTTATCAGGCACTCGAAATGGTCCCCAAGGAGCTTTAAAAGAACAATTTGGTTGGATTTTTATTGTTGTAGAAAAACATGTATATTTAACTGGCTTTAAGTTGAGAATTGAGAACATGAGCGTTAAAAATATTAATTGTTCTTTCAAATGTGAATTGACCAACTATTTAATGCAAAAACTTGCTCAATTTCAAATTATAGGCACTTACATCAATTTAAGTTCTTATAAATGTTTGGGGTGGAACAGGGAAGTGTGAGGCAGAGTTGGGTGTCTTCTTTGTGTTAATCTATCTGAAATAAAACAGTTAAGGCTTTATCTTCCTTGGTTTACAGTTTAATCATTTAGTGATTTGACTTTTTAGGTTACAGAGAAGATCCCAGTAAGGCATTTATATACTAAAGATATTGACATACATGAAGTTCGGATTGGCTGGTCACTAACTACAAGTGGAATGTTGCTTGGTAAAGTTGCCTTTTTTGACCACTGTAGTTTTTTGTATGGTTGGGATCTGATTTTAAGTATTTGAGAATAGAAGACATTCTGAGACGTTCGCCTGTTTTTATCCATTCTGTTAATCTTTTAGAGCAGGGTAGTAATAGCATATAGTAGGCAGGCACAGGCTAAATTTTAATTCTTATTCATGGTTGGTTAAGCTTAGGAGTGATGGTTAAAATAGTCATACCCATGACACAATTTGCCAACTAAGTTTGTTTATATATACACACACACTCACATATTTCAGTATCTATATATTTCAGAATATATCTAGTACAGGGATACATAAGTCAGAATGTCAGATTGTTTTCTACTCTTTTGTTTTATACCTTATATCTTAAGTTGTAAATATAAAGTAGGTGGGTCTATTCTTAAAAATTAATTATTTCTTTAGGTGAAGAAGAATTTTCTTATGGGTATTCTCTGAAAGGAATAAAAACATGCAACTGTGAGACTGAAGATTATGGAGAGAAATTTGATGAAAATGATGTGATTACATGTTTTGCTGTAAGTTATAGCTAAAATTTCTGTATAAAAAAATTTTTAAGTTAAATTTCTGTGTATAAGTGGCAAGTTAACAGCTACATCTAGGAATTTTTAAAAAGCTACATCATTGTTAGTCACATTGTTCTGTGACTACGTGAACCAGCCCTGGGTTGAAGACTTCATTTAGCAGTTGAATTGGGAGAATATAGGAAATAGTTTGACTAAAAAGTATTAAACACAAAATTGACCTGAAAATTTATTCTGTTTTCCTAGACAATATTGTTTGCAGTTCTTGGTGTACATGTGTTTCATTGTCATAACCATTCCAAGACTTCTTAACGTTTAACCTAAATACATTTTCTACAAGATAAAGTTTCCTAATAAGAACTTTAAAGTTTTTTAGAAAGCTTAAAGTAGGTCTAAACTGCTAAGAATTTTTTCCTATTTATAGAACTTTGAAAGTGATGAAGTAGAACTCTCCTATGCTAAGAATGGACAAGATCTTGGCATTGCCTTCAAAATAAGTAAGGAAGTTCTTGCGGGACGGCCACTCTTCCCTCATGTTCTCTGCCACAACTGTGCAGTTGAATTTAATTTTGGTCAGAAGGAAAAGCCATATTTTCCAATACCTGAAGAATATACTTTTATCCAGAATGTTCCTTTAGAGGATCGAGTGAGAGGACCAAAGGGGCCTGAAGAGAAGAAAGATTGTGAAGTAAGTGATTCTTTTTTTTTTTTTTCCTGCCTGCAGCTGTGACACTTAATGTTGCTTTTGTGTGGCAGAAATGGTATTTAGAAGAACTGGATTAATCATGTTCTGTACATAACTACTCTCAGTGTAGTGATTTTTTTTTCTTAAGTAGTTTTTTCCTTTTATGTGGAACATTAAACTTTATATAAATCCATTAACATAAAAAATATTTTTCAATGTTAGGTGGCCTCTAATGAAAGTGAAATAACATTTTTTTTCTTTTCACTTTAGGTTGTGATGATGATTGGGTTGCCAGGAGCTGGAAAAACTACCTGGGTTACTAAACATGCAGCAGAAAATCCAGGGAAATACAACATTCTTGGAACAAATACTATTATGGATAAAATGATGGTAAGTAAAATGTTTAGGGCCCTATCTCAGCATTTAAAATATGCTGGGGGTGGCGCGTGTTCAGTGGGAAGGTGCCGGCCCCATATACTGAGGGTGGTGGGTTCAAACCCAGCCCTGGCCAAACTGCAACAAAAGTAGCTGGGCGTCGTGGCGGGCGCCTGTAATCCCAGCTACTCGAGAGGCTGAGGCAAGAGAATTGCCTAAGCCCAAGGATTTGGAGGTTGCTGTGAGCTGTGACGCTACGGCACTCTACTGAGGGTTAATAAGCAAGACTCTATCTCAAAAAGAAAAGAAAAAATTAAAAAAATATATGCTGGGAGACATTCTAGGTACCTCTCTTGCCCATTGTCAGTGTCCAATGCTATTATCTTAGAGATAGGTATTTGGGCAAGATAAAGTTTTTACTTAAGCTCTTCATGTGTAACGTAAACTGTCTTCTACTGGTTGTTAAGCTTACCTGTTTTTCTCTATCGCATAAATATATGGGGTACATATATTTTGGTAACTCTTAAGTATCCAGTAGCTAGAAAGGATTGAGTAATACGGGTTCATGTTACATGAGTAAATGATTCTTTTTCTACAGCAGTAATGGATGAAGATGATACTTAAGTTATACAGTCTAAGCCTTAACTTGAGATTCACCAATTTAAAGGACATTTTTAATTTTTGAAAATAACAGGTGGCAGGTTTTAAGAAGCAAATGGCAGATACTGGAAAACTGAACACACTGTTGCAGAGAGCCCCACAGTGTCTTGGAAAGTTTATTGAGATTGCTGCCCGGAAGAAGAGAAATTTCATTCTGGATCAGGTAAGCTATAGCTTTGAAGTTGAAAATGTTACGTATGCTTGGGTTGGATATAGAATTAATGTTCAGTGTTATAAACTCAAAACGTTTTTTGTTTTAAGACAAATGTGTCTGCTGCGGCCCAGAGGAGAAAAATGTGCCTGTTTGCAGGCTTCCAGCGAAAAGCTGTTGTAGTTTGCCCAAAGGATGAAGACTACAAGCAAAGAACACAGAAGAAAGCAGAAGTAGAGGGGAAAGACCTACCAGAACATGCAGTTCTCAAAATGAAAGGTGTGAAATCTAATTCTACTGAAATTGTTTAAAATATTTTTTACTTCATATATGAAAAGTGAATGTTTCTGCCATTTATATTGTTTCAGGTATTAGAGTAATTCTTGGTAAACATGGTTATGTTTGGTTTACTTCTGCTTACTTTTAGGAAAATATAACTAAGCCATGAGTAGATATTAAAGAATTAAAGCCATTTGAGATACGTCAAGAATGGGAAAGCAAAAAAAAGAATGGGACAGCAAGCACCCCATGTAGTCAGTACTAATTTGAAACTAGTAGATGAGTAACTACAGGTTCATACAAGAGAAAAATCACAATTAAATTCAGGCATGGGGAGGGGACTTGGGCTCAGTAAGTTCTCACCTAACAGTACAGTGGTGAAGTACTCAGCTACACCTCTGACAAACCCAAATAATCTTATCTAATTGTGTGCACCCTTTTATTATGCCAAAATGGAAAAATAAAGGAGGAAAAGGCCATTTAAGAATTGAAAGCTTTAGCATTGGAGATACTTGGTACATTGCAGTTTTTAGTTAATTTGATTTTGTTTCCTGCAGGAAACTTCACACTGCCAGAGGTGGCTGAATGCTTTGATGAAATAACCTATGTTGAGCTTCAGAAGGAGGAAGCCCAAAAACTCTTGGAGCAATATAAGGAAGAAAGCAAAAAGGCTCTTCCACCAGAAAAGAAACAAAACACTGGCTCGAAGAAGAGCAATAAAAATAAAAGTGGCAAGAACCAGTTTAACAGAGGTGGTGGCCATAGAGGACGTGGAGGATTTAATATGCGAGGTGGAAATTTCAGAGGGGGAGGCAAGTTAATTTTGACTGTTGTGGTATACTTAGTTCCAGATGAAAAAGAATGGATAGTCCCACAGTCATGGGTTTAGCTAAATTTAACATAGAAAGTTTGTTCCACATTGATGCTATGCTGTTATAATTTGAAGTATTTGTGTGATTGGCCTTTAATACACCTGTTAATTGAATGGTTAAACAATTCTTTTTATCTTTAAACATTGTTTTTTCAAAAACGAAGGAATGGTTCAGAACACTTGACTCGTGTAAGTAGGTGCAACACAACAAAACGAAACTTTGCTTGTTTTTTAGCTCCTGGTAATCGTGGTGGATACAATAGGAGGGGCAATATGCCACAGAGAGGTGGTGGCGGTGGCGGAAGTGGTGGAATCGGCTATCCATACCCTCGTGGCCCTGTTTTTCCCAGCCGAGGTGGTTATTCAAACAGAGGGAACTACAACAGAGGCGGAATGCCCAACAGAGGGAACTACAACCAGGTAATGATTTAAGGTCCCTATAGGGCAGTGATATATCTGCATAATTTTGTCTGGAAAGTTAGAGGCCTATGTATGGGTCTCAGTAATCGTAAGGAACATGTATAAGCATTGGCATGAGGAAGAACATGCAGTCCTCAAAATGGTTGCAGCTGGTTATTGGTAATGGTAAAATGAACCCATTTAATTTAGGGTTTTCAGGTATATTGACTAGCAACAAGCCATGTGGATTTCTCATAGTAAAAATCAAAACACTTAAGAAAAAAGCACAGGATGCTCGACTTTGTATTCCCCTTAGATTAGTGGCTAGCAACCACCTGTCCATTTCTGATCCGTTGTTACTTCCATTACCCCCAGCAACTTAACACTTTGGCTCAGAGCTAAAGAGCTTTTCCTTTTTGTAGAATTTCAGAGGACGAGGAAACAATCGTGGCTACAAAAATCAATCTCAGGGCTACAACCAGTGGCAGCAGGGTGTAAGTAATTTCTTACGTGCTTATGTGCATTAATTGTATTTTGAGTTCCTAAGAATCAGTCTTGAAAAAGATCTTGTTCAGACATGGAAGTGCTTATAAGTGTTAATGGGCAAGGTGTGAATTGTGTTGCAGCTGATAGGTTGGAATTTACTATAACTTAATTTTTTTAGTAAAGTAATATTTAATATATATGGTTTTTTTTTTTTACTACTAGCCTTAATTGTGTAAACTAACCAAGTCATGGCGTGTTTCTTTTGTAAAGTGTATTGATACTATAATGGGATATTAAAACTAACTAAATGTGGTTTGATAGAAATCAGAGGTATGACAGGTGTAAATTTGTTTCCAGCAATTTACTCTGAATTAGATTCATTGTCATTTCCTAAAAGCAGTTTGAGTGGCTTATTGATGTTTTTTCTTTAAAAAAAAAATTTTCTCTTACAGCAATTCTGGGGTCAGAAGCCATGGAGTCAGCATTATCACCAAGGATATTATTGAATACCCAAATAAAACGAACTGATACATATTTCTCCAAAACCTTCACAAGAAGTCGACTGTTTTCTTTAGTAGGCTAACTTTTTAAACATTCCACAAGAGGAAGTGCCTGCGGGTTCCTTTTTTAGAAGCTTTGTGGGTTGATTTTTTTTTTTCTTTTCTTTTTTGTACATTTTTAATTGCAGTTTTAAAGTGAATCGTAAGAGAACCTCAGCATTGTGCACGATAAGAGAATGTGTCAGTATTTCAGGGTTCTACATTTTATCTGTAAAATGTGACTTTTTTTTTATCACAACAAAAGTAAAATGTTGCTTTGTACCTGGTGTCTTTTATTAAGAATTTACTCCCCCCATTTCTCACAAAGAATAACAGTCGGGAGTCATTGTCACAATATAATAGAAATGTTAGCAACCAGATTCATGTAAGGACTAAGTGGTCCTCATGAATTGCTTAAGACTCTGTACTGCTCACATTACACTCCATCCTCTCTGTAGTTTGCCGGGTAGCAGAGGGGGTTAAGCCAAATAGTTTCTGACAATAGCTGGGAAGGCTTTTTTCTTGAGTAACAGTGGAATTCACATAATTGGGAATGAAGATTTAAAAGTTGGAACTAAGATAGAGAAGATGGAGTGTATGTAGAAGGGCTGTTAAAAATGTAAATCTTGGTTGCATTATTTGTGGAGGCTCAAACTTGTGAAGGTTAAATACCATAATTTTTCCATTTGTTCTGCATTTTGATTCTGAAAAGAAAGCTGGCTTTGCCCATTTCTTATTAAAAAAACTTGTTGTAAATCCAGTTGTCTAATGGGATCTATATGAAGTTAGCTATGTCTGTATGCCCTTCTCCCACAAAATACTGTATAACTAGTGTGCTTGTAGTAGTTAACTCCACCATCTTTGTAAGCTAATGAAATTGTGAGTCACCCATTTATATCTTAATTTTTAATCATGTCAGTTCTTGAATGGGTATCTCCTTAGCCTGCTGATTTCTTTTTCTTTCTAAAGAAAGTGGGTGGAGAAATTAATTTAGACGTTTGTTTGCAATAAAAAGAATTCATTTTACTCTTGTTTTGGGATTCTCGCCATCAAGGTTCAAAATCCCTTTATATAACTCCGAAAGAGGAGAAATCTTAAGTGTGTGCTTTCTGGACAGCTTATTCTTTACTCTGTACTTAGAACATTTAGGTTTTTAAAACTTAAATGTATGTTGACAAATGATTTATAATTATGAAGTAAAGTTGAATTCTTCCCTTCCCTTCCCCCCGACAACTTTTTAACATTTAATGAGGGGAAAAGGTACTGGCTGGGAGAAGCTAACACTGTTTACCATCTTTACAAAATGCTAATGGCTGTCCTCAACTGATTATTTTATATACATATATATGAGACATGAAACTCTGGGAATAGATGCTTTTAGAAGCCATCATGCAAGCCAGTCATTGATTTCACTACTACACAACACTGCTAACTTAACTGTAGCTATGTGATAACATTAGATCCCCTAATTGTAATTTTATTGGGTTTGCACAGAACACTTTTATCTACTCCTCACTACAGTGAAGTGAGGAATCAGGAGTCAAACTGTAGAACTAAAACTTGACTTCAGGATAGTGTTTTGTTGGTGTTTCTTAGGTTGCTTCTGGTAAGTTTAGGTTTGCTGTATTTCGGATTGCTTAGAATTTTGTAGTCTTTTAAAAGATTTTTAACTTGAATTCATGCTTGTAGGAAATTTCTTGTGATAAAAACTAGAGTTAAAAAAAAAACTAGAGTTTTAGATGGTGTAGGTTTAACATATTTTTAGAACAAAGGCTTAATCCTTCATTACCATAGGGTATTGAACAGTTAAAGGTAGTGTCTCATGAGTTTGTGTCTTATTAGCAGTTAATGTTAGTGACCATTGGCCTGAGCTACTTTTCACTATATGTTATTTTTAGGATTGCATAGATACTGACCCAGAGGAAAAATTTAAATGAGATTCTTATCAACGTTTAGGTGTCCTCAAGTTTTCCTTTGTGCCTTTTAAAAATCTTGAATATGTGTCTTCTGGTTGAGAATTGCTTACTAAGGGATACATTTCATAACAGGAAAGTAATGGTCAAATGACAGTAGGTAGACTATTAATGTCAGTATAGTCCAGAGAATTTGGGGAGGAGAGAAAGAATAGGTAAAGCACTGTCCAGAAAGATATTAAAATTTCTTAAGAAGCAATCAAAGTTGGAATTAATAGTATTCTCTACATTTATGGGGCAAATAAAAGTATTTAAGAAATTCAGAAAAGAGAATGCACCAAATAGCCAGTGAAGGGGAGAAAAACAAGTGAAAGAAATGCCAGGTGTTGGCAGAATGAGTTCTGTGAATGAGAAACTTGGTTTGTTGTTTACCCAATTGAAATGCCATCCCTGTACCCCCAATAGCAAACAAATCAGAACAAAGACACAACTTAGTTACGAACAAATTGTGACACACCCAGAGAAAACTTCCTGTGAGATTGCTTTTGGTTTAGGGGTGCTTTTTAAGTTTTGTAGATGTTTCATGCTCAGTAAAAAATTAGATTTGTCAGCTACAGAAGTATGAAAACAGTAGAGAGGCTAATAAGAACACTGAAACTTAAATTGCAAGATAGGAAGGAAATGAAATTATGTAGAAAGTTGTCCTGACTGCTGTTAGCTTATAGTGAACTCATCTAGCCTTCGAAGGGCTCTGGTTCTAGCTTGCAAAGAAAGCAGTGACCAGCTTTTTCAGGCTATAATGTCCAGATAGCAACATGTAATGAAAGGAAGCAATATTAAATCTATTAAAAAATAAGTTTATTTGCCTAGGATATATCCTGTCTGAAAATTAGGAATACAAATCTAGGTGTCATGAGCACTTAGCAACAAGGTATTTAATCTTCAAGGCAAGTTTCTTTGAAAATTAATTTCAAAAATTTTAAGGGGTTTTCACTTGGGGATTTTACGTTCATGAGCTGTGATCTGTATTTAATATTTGCCTCACTTTGGGGAGCTGGATGATTCTGTAAAACTTGTTCATAACATAAATTGGCTTCTAAGGACCATGTCTATAGTGGGTTCCTCTGTACAAATAAATGCAATGAAATATTTTACTAATTTTTAAGGCAGTGGCATATAAAGACCTAATTATAGGTTTTGTCACAGCATTTTTTTAAAGCCAAAACTAGAATCAGTTCAGTGAAAAATGCTTAAACACCTCTTAGACTAGAGCCTTTTACAGTCTGTGGTATCTGTTACTGGACATAAGTGATGTTTTCCAAAGTTTCCATAAATCCTTAGACATTTATGTAAAATATTTTTTAAAAGTGGAGGGAACTTGTGTAGGAGGGAAGAATTATCTACTACTGAGCCCCCAGAATATTCATTTGAGATGTTCCTTTGAGAAACATGACCACAATATTGTCTGCTTTGTCATTGTTTTATAATTCTGGAGCCCTAAGATTGAGGTGTTCAGAATTTTCATGAAAAACTGGGTTTAAGTTTTTAACATTGTAGTTAAGATATATGTAAAGGCCTACCCATAGGTTGTGATACCTATGCAATGGGACTCAACTAAGAATTAAGAATAAATTCTAAGGGACTGTAAACATTAGTGGTGAGAGCAAGAATCTGTTGACCTGAGGTCTCCCAAACAGTAATTTGAATTTATTAGTCATGTAAACCACAAGTCTGTTCAAATTCCCAATCACCTGAACTTAGCCCAAAATGCTCACTTAAATTGTGGTACCCTTTGTGGACACCTTATTCTTGTAGTTTAGCTTTTGATTGTTTTGTATGGCCATAGCTATTCCTCACCTTTTGAAGGTGATAGCTCTAGCTAGCTGGGTCAGTACTTGAGATGAGATTTTAGTTTTGTAGGCTGCTCTGGAATCATCTCCCAAGTTTTTTTATTTATTAGCTATTACTAGAACTACAGGGTCATGTTTATAAAATAAACATTAAAAGTACATTTGTCCAGCTCCCTCATGTTGGAGTGACTTAATTTGTTTTAATAACCCTTGCCAGTAACTGTGATAGTTAAAATTAAGCCTTTTAGATTTGAAGATGAGGTACAGTACTTTACAAAGTAATGTGTATCCTTTGAGTGTGTTGGAATAGATTAAAAACCAGGGCTCCCCAAGTGTCTTGACATATCCATTATTGTGTATATTTATGAAATAGAATTGAAACTACCCACCTTAATGTTTAGTTTTCATTATGTTCAGCTACATATCTATGCTACCTTATTTGGCATCACACTTAAACGCCAATCTCAAATCGTGCAAAACAGCTGGACCTCAGAAAACACGAGCATTTACATGGGAAATAGCTAAAAAATATTGTATACCTAGACAAATACAGACCTTCATTCACATCCTAGCCAATTGACTAAAAGTATAAGTGAGCTTAATTGTCTCCTTAGGAACTTCATTAAGTCTGTAAGGGATAGTATATTGGATGTAAGGCAGAATTACTCAGAAAATGTATAACACCTATATAGTGGAATTAGTAGTTCCTAGGGAAACGAAGGATGAAGATAAGTGTAGGCAGAACATCTGTAAATAATCACTGCTAGGTGAGTTTTTAGGACGAGGAACTTAGCCATGTTTTTAATTTGTTATGTAATTATAGCCTAGGAATGTTTCTTTTTCATGCCCAGGATTCAGTATATACTTGGATATTGGCAAGGAACAGGGGTTTTGCTTTTAAACAAAGCTGAATCTGGGCATGAGAAACTATACTATATTGAAAGTGATGAGGTAAATGACGCGTTAGGAATGTCTTCGGTTCAGTTCCTTTTTGTTACACCATGACAGTCACTGGTCTGTGCCTGTGGCATAATTTCTCATAAGCACATCCAGCCTGTCTCCACTCCTGGAAGTTAATAAAGGGACTACAGGCTAGAAAACTAACCTGGCTTCTAACTGGTAAAGACTGAAGTATTGTTTTGTGGCATGCTCTTTCCTTGCTTTTCCTTTTAACAGTCCCATTCCATGATCTTCCAGGAAGCAAAATGAGTTTTTCTGGTAAAATACACTTTGCAAACACATAAAGCATTGCCACAAATTGGTATCAGTCAAATTTTCAAGATAGAAAAAGCCATCAAGAACAGATTTAGTATAGACATCTAATTACCACTAAAAATGCTTTGAAAGTATTAAAGCATACATAGAGAAGACGAGATAAAACTAACACTTCACATGAGTGATTGGGGCTTACTTGAATGGCAACTAACAGTGAGTTTTTGAGGTAGCCTGTATCGGTTTTTGTAAAGGGAAATGGGAGTGTCACGGTCAAATACAAGAATAAAAGGTTCCAACTTACTTTTTTTTTTTCTTTCTGAAAAGTAATAAAGCAAAAAGAAATGTGCTGATTTAAATTTCATCTCCTTTTCCTTAGTCTGTCCATGTGAATGTGCTGTGTGGAAGAGTTAAAGGGCCCAACTAAATGTGTTCCAGTGATTCCAATAGGTATTCCAAATTAATTGCTGCTTGTACATTTAACAGTTGTTACTTTAGGCTTCAGGATCACCTTAAAAGGACTCTTCTTGTTTTAAAAAGAAGGGGGTGGGGGGGAAGGATTGGAACCAGATGGACAGATCATAACAGAGAAAGGTGTTTCATTTTTCTTGCATACCAGGAGTATTTGGTGATTCTCTTAGCAGTTGGTGGTCCTCTTAGGTTTACTAAAAGACACCTGAGTCATTTCAAGGGTAGATCCATTTTCTTGGTGGCTCAAATTCCTTCTTTTACATTTGCAAGATGTTTGTTTTAATATCCTCCCTACTTGTAGGGCTTTTAAAAACTAGTTTAAGATTCAGACTTTTGGAGCTTAAATACAGTGTTCCAATATAAAACAATGAGTCTAAGATAGCTTTCTGTCCTTGGTTTCTATGGTCTTTTGTTGCATTTATACTAAATACACAAATACTCCTTAATAGCTTTTGAACTTTGGAAAATAAATTGATCTTTTGAGATAATGAAGTGATGTAGGGGCCGCACCTGTGGCTCAGTGGGTAGGGCGCCCGCCCCATATACCAAGGGTGGCGGGTTCGAACCTGGCCCGGGCCAAACTGCAACAAAAAAATAGCTGGGTGTGTGGCAGGCACCTGTAGTCCCAGCTACTCAGGAGGCTGAGGCAAGAGAATCACCTAAGCCCAGGAGTTGGAGGTTGCTGTGAGCTGTGATGCTACAGCACTCTACCGAGGGCCATAAAGTGAGACTCTGTCTCTTAAAAAAAAGTGATAAAAATTCATGTCTTTGAAGTACATAAAATCAAATAGCAAGTAAATTTAAAATTTAAAGGCTTGAAGGAATTAGGGAGGTGTGGCATGAGCTTTAATTGTGCCAGTCCCCAGAGCATTTCATTCTCACTACTGAAAAAGACCGGATAACTTAGAGAAAACTCATCTCACTTAAAGACATTATTTTGGAGTATAGTGGGAAGAGAGAGGACTTAGGTACTGTTGTCATTCCAAATGTACCTGTCAAGGTTTGCTTAATGAAATATGGCTCTATGCACAAATAAGCAATATAATGGCTTCTGAAGAGCAGGCATCTTTAGGTTTCATAACTAATTCTGTTTATAGAAAAATGTTGATAAAACTAGGAAAGGAAATATATCTCAGATTAGCTGTGTAGATAGATGGTAAGGCTAAGGCATATTTTACTTCACATGACTTCATGGTATACGAGAAGAAACATTTCCATGGAAACTTTAAGAAACAAGTATATGCAGAGATTATAGAGTGCTTTATCCCTTAAGGGTTTACCAGATAATAGCTGGCTTACGACACATAGGACTTAATTACTCCTAGAAAAAGTAGAACAGATACCAAGCATTAAGTGACAGATTTTAAACTGAATAATAGAAACTTATTAACATTATTACTATTTGCCTATTACGATCAGTAACCTTCTCAAGATAGAAATACTCTGTCCTTGCTCTGGAAAATAGAAGAGTGAGGTGGATGCAGTGGTTGAAGAGCACTCGAATATATGCAACACATTAATCTGTAATGTTCACATTACAAACTTTAAAATGTAACACTTTTTAAAATTTATTTTGTCCCATTATCCCTTTTAAGGAAAAGTTTGAAAACATTTTAAAACGGAACTTAATGTGCAAAGCTGTGTAAAATACTAGTATTTGGGTGGTAGAGGATATTGGTATATTATTGATCTGATGACATGACTACTGGACTATTTTAAGATGCTTCCAGAAAATAATTTTATTCTAGAGGACCAGTAAAAATCAGAATTACAGCAATCGTTTTAATTTTTCTACTTTCCTTGTTAAGGTCTTCTGCTTACCCCCCAAATAGTGCATATCTTAACATGACTTTTAAAGGGGTGACTTGACCCCATCACAGATTTTTATCTAGGAATAGAAGGATTCAAACCCTATTTGATACCTAGCTCTTTGCTGAAAAGTGCATAAACAGGAATCCTGAATTTATTATATAGACCTCCTCGCATAATATAATCGAAGCAAAGGGAAACCAGCGATGGAGTAGAGGTACGTAGACTAAAGAGATGCTTGCAAATCAAATAATGGTACCAGGGATAGTCACCAGTTTCTTGTTGACAAACCCAGTCAATATAAACCAGAAATCCATAGAAAAGCTAGTTAATGTTAAATTCCCTAAGGTCCTTTTACTGAGCTGGAAAAGCAAAGAGGGAGGGGCAAGGGACGGGGGAAATGCATAAATTATGAACTAGAAAGATTTTTAAAAGTAGATATGATAGATAAGCCAAAAAAGTTTTTAAGACGACTAATGACCACAATTCTATTTTAATCAGCTATTTAGCTGGTACCTACTGCTATATCACCTAGTGTGAAATTTTGGAATTAATGGAACAATGAAGGAAGCATTGCACTGGAGGCGTGGAAGGTGGGCGTGGAAGGTAGGTTGCTACTCTTTATCAGTTTTAAGATTTGCAGAGTGTGAAAGTCTGGATGAGAGGGGTACTGGGATTCCATTGGTAGCGAACATTAAGTCTAGCGCCTTTTGACTATTTTGTGCCAGATACTTTATTGGGAATGTTAAAGGGCAATGTTCTGCCAACAAGAAACTTAGGTTCTGTGCACTAGTGGTAACAGACATCAGTAAGTCAACTGTTGTAATACATTTTGGACATGGAAATTGTATGGCACAATAGAAATTAATTGGGGGGACTAGAAATATTGAGACCAATTAATAATACATTTTGTAATATCTTAATAGCTCAAAAAAATACATCAGTCATTCATGACCATATAATGACAAATTATGTTACATCTTTGTTTTATCCAGGTCTCCAGTTTACACAAGCACTCTTCTGTGAAAGTGAACTAACCTTGTTACTGGTGAAGGTGTTGGAAATTTTACCACCTAAAGAGAGTTCTCTCTTACCCAGGGTAAGATGCAAGTTGCAGTATACTAGAGCTAGAAGGGACTTCACTTAAATCGGATAGCCGAGTTTTACATGTTACTACATTTAAAACATCTTTCCGTATCTGTACTCCAGTGCCATATCCTCTTAGCCACAGATTCAGCCAACTGCAGATTGTGAAAGTATTGAGAAAACCAAACAGTAACAATGCAGCAACAAAAAAATGTAAAATATTAACTATTTACTTGGCATTTACATCGTATATTTGGTATTTTATAAGTAATCTAGAAATGATTTGAAGTATATGGGAGGCTGGATATAGCAGTGCATGCCTGTAATTCCATCTGCTCAGGAGGCTGAGGCAGGAGGATTGCTTGAGTCTAGGAGTTAGGAACTAGTATGGGCAATAAAGTGAGACACTGCCTTAAAAAAAAAAAAAAAACTGTGGGAGAATGTACAAATGATTAAGGGACTTGGGTATGTGCTGCAGATACCCAGGGACGGACTACATACAGAAACTCAGCATATGTGGTCTGTCCATACAGTTTTTAAATACCAGGTTATTGTTTAGTGTCCATCATGTTTTCCCTCATTCATGCAGCGTTGCCTGTCATTGGGAATTTTAAACAGTTAATTTGGCTGTGGCCAACTAGACTGCACTCAGCTTTGGTTTGTGCCAGTTGAGAGTGGACAGATCTTGCAAAATTGTGTTTTTCTGTTTAACCTTTTCTTATCAAAGTCCATCCCTTTTGTGGCTGCCAGATTGGAATCAGTAAAAATTTCTTAGAACATGTTTGACAGTGTCATTTATCGGTAGTTAAGGCATTTGGGAAACTATAAAACTTATATACCCTAATCCTAATCCTCCCAGTGACAGCTAAAGAATATGGGCATGGGAGCAAACCCCACTTTCCCCTGAAGACGACTTCTTGCTCTATTTCAGTGGCTTGCCATGATACTTCAGAGGCAGAGTAACAGAACCAATAATAATGGGCTATAATCCCATTGACCAATGCTTTTCCCCAGTAATTCTTTAGCACTTAAGATTTTTTTGAAAAGTAATGTTGATACTTTTTGAGAAAAGTTTCATTGTCTTAGAATTTGTCCCGGATGAGCTTGGATGTTGGGTAATTCTATACTTGTATTTTAAAGGACTTTTTAATGGGATTTTATTAGTGTAATAATGAGTATAATTCTACAATTTTTCCATTGTACCAGTCTACCAAATTGAGAATATTTTTTATATACCATGTGCACATTTGAATTCAAAACTAATTTTACTTAAAAATTAAGACCTTGGATACTTCCAAAAAACACTAAGGGTTCTTAGAAATAACTTCATAAAGTATGACCTGTTCACTACATGCAACACATATACTACCTTGGCAGTAAGATAACAAAGGCCAGAATAAATTGTTGACTTTTCATATAAGTGTGAACAAAAAAAAGACTACAACTTACACGTACTTTATTTACTTATTGCCAGCTTATTGTACATAAAATGCTTTATGTGGTTAATCTCAGCTTTGTTCACATTGATTTTCTGTGCTCAAGTTGCTTAATTGCTGCTGCTGCTGTTGGTTTGTTTTGTTTCAGGATCAAGGTGGGTGCTTTCATATAATATCTTATTTTTAATTCCTTGTCTGGCAATTCTTTCTTGGATTCTCTGCTTTGCATAATTATACCTACAATGGAACCTTGTAAGAAAAGAATATGAATAAATTATTACTATAAAGTTTCTATAGAAATTAGTTTGTGAAACTTATTGTTCTTTATATTAGCACATAGTTTTTTAAAATGCTTACAGATGACTACCACGAGCCTAAAATGTGGAGTGCTATTTTGGAGTGGTTGTCAAATTTTAAAAATGTATCAAATGAAGATTTCTATCAAAAAGAACATGTAAATGGAACCACAGTGTAACTTTATATGAATGGAATCATAGAGCATGTACAGAAGGTACTATGGGGTCTGTTTGTTTTGCTCAAGACAGTATGTGTGAGGTTCATCTGTGTTTTATATTCATCAGTAGCTGTGAACACATTCTTAAAGTAGCATTTTTAGATGTGATGAATAAGAGTGATATAGGAATTCAGATGAGGGAAAAGGTTGAGGCCTTCCTAAATGAAGTGTAAAAGCCATTTTGTTTTGTTTTAATAGACCGTTGAATGTCATGCATTCATCTGTTAAAGCATTCAGTGAATGATATAAAATACATGTATATATATTTAAAAGGTAAAGGCAATTCCAGCAGTGTGTCTTTAAGATTCACAACTCATTCTTCATCAGTGGAGGCTGGCATCTCCCAATAGGAGATGGCTGTGAAAAAAGCATATGCTTCTGTATTAGATAACATACAATCATGGATTTTCTTGAATACTTAGCAAACATACCAGCATCCTAAAGTCACCAAGATGAATCCTCCTACTCCAACATCACATGATCTTCTAATCCTGCCTATTGAAAATAAGCATAATCACTACTACAATTGATTAGAATACAACTATACATTATATAGGTTATAGTTACTCTTATCTAGAAAAAAATTATCAACAAAGAACTTTTTCAATACATAGAGAAGTAAAAAACAGATACTCACTAGTTAACAAAAAATGTCCAAGGCCAGCCACGACAGATCCTAATGAACCATATAATATCGAATCCCGTGCACAGGGAATGTTTTCAACATCTAAAATTCCTAGGAGCTTAAAGGGCTAGGATTAAAAAAAAAAAAAATTGAATATGAAAATGAAATTCCCGGGTGAGTTGACAAAGATTACATCACCATCTCCCTTGTCAAAAGATAACTAAATTTTTTTTTTTTTGAGGCAGTCTCAAGCTGTCACAAATCTTGGGCTCAAGCAAATCCTCTTGCCCCAGTTTTCCTACTTTTAGTAGAGATTGGGGGTGGGAGGTGGATTGTGTCTTGCGTTTTGCTCAGGCTGGTCTTGAACTCATGAGCTTAAGCATTCCACTTGCCTCAGCCTCCCGGAATGTTAGGATTACAGGTGTGAGCCACCATGCCAAGCCTATGGGACAACTCAAAATCAGTTTACACTTTGCCCTGGTTTGGTATACAGTCTGAATCTTGAAAACTTAATCACAAAGAAAGCCCTAGGCAGTAGGATAACTGTGATGTATGTATTTTGCATATCAACTGATTTGGAAGTAGGCAATTTCATGTGAAGACCTCAGGAAATACTTATATTCCTGAGAATTTGGCTGTCACTGAAATTAAAAACCTTAGTTTGCTCCAATAATCCCAGTAATTTGAACCACATTTTCTTTTAACATTAACATGCTGTTCTAAACTCCATTTTCATGTTTTGTTGTCTGACTAGGTGAACAACAGTTGCAGTTAAGTAAACATGGGCAATATATCATCTAGTCTGTGTTCTTGCCTTTAAAATGAGGTTGCACTTGATGGTATTTGATTCTGTGATCACAGTATATGGTAACCACAGCTAGCTGTGGTGGGAAGAGCTGGGAACCCAGAGCTGGCTCTTGTCTCAGCAGTCAGTAGGCCTTGATTATTATGACTTCTTTTTCTACAGTCTTCATTGGATTTATGGACTTTTTAAAACTGGAATGTCTTGTCACTCTTTACTACAGGGCTGCAGGACAGGCATTTAAAAGTAATAGCTATGTTTAACTGGCATTTCTATTGATAAGTTAGAAAACGATATTTTCTAAAACAAATGTAAATTTTCAGTAACATTGTTTTCAAGGTTTTAGTTTTAAAAGCAGCCTAATATTGTTTGAGACAGGACATTGAAGCTAGATTAAGAGCATTCTATAGGATGACGTGACATCTAGAAGGTAAAATATTGGAAGAATAAAGAGATCAGAAGAAATGGGGAAAGAAGAGTAAAAGGCAAGTCAGTTTAAAGATTGAAACATGAAAATAATCTTCAGTTGTATGTTTGCCTGTATTTGGTTCTTTTGCTCCATCATCTGGAAAAGACAATGTGATTTGGTTCATAATAAAAGCAAAAAAGCTGCACACTTGCTTTTGGGGTCTGTTTTGCCTCCCCCTTTTCCCTCCACACTCATAACCGGATTGCTTCATGAAGCACAGGACTTGCTCTTAGTTGCAGGCTTTAAAAGCTCTGCAATACAAAGACTTAATTCTGCTTCTAGGTTTTTCTTTTTAAAAGGACGTCTTTTACACTATATGCCATAAGGAATGCTACACTTTGAACTCCAGTCAAAACTAAAGCCCTTCTAAACAAGCTGGTTGTGTCAGGTACTTAGAATGCACGTGTGAGAACAGCAGCTATGGTGGCTTTCACACATCTCCCGTTGCCCACAGCATGCCAAACACTGCCCGCCTGCCCCCTAGCAAAACAAAATGTTCTTTCAGGGCTTCTGAGCTTTCTCATTTGGATTCCCTTCCAGTGTGGTGGAACACTTGGGCAAAATGTATATGTTAGCCCTAGATCTTTAATGTAGCTGGTAGAAAGAAGTACACTTGCCAAATACTTGGATGGAACAGTGCTTTCAGGCTTTAAAAAGCATGGTTTAGGAAAGTAGCTTTACCAGTGCACCCTGAACTGAAACCAGCTAAACAATTAGGTTATCTTGAGTTTTTAAAGATTTTTTTTTCTAGTTCCACCTTCAGATTATAATATAGATCTGGGATAAGCCACTGAAATCTTTGAAGCATTCCTTTAGGGAAAAGTATATACACTTTTTTTTTTTTTTGAGACAGAGTTTCAAGCTGTCCTCAGCCTCCCAAGTAGCTGGGACTACAGGTGCCCACCACAATGCCCGGCTGCTTTTTTGTTGCAGTTTTAGTAGAGATTGGCTAGCTGGCCCGGGCCAGGATCGAACCTGCCAGCCTCCATGTATGTGGCTGACGCTGTAACCACTGTGCTAACCACTGCGCTGAGCCGACACACTTATTTGAAAAGCAAATTTGCAAAGAATCTCAAGAAAGACATCTTATAAAAGTTAAATATTCTATTTAAAATGGTACCTTCTAAAACCAAAGAGTGGTGGTGCTGCTAAACACTCCCCTAACAGGCCAGCCCCTCACCCAATGAGGTGGTGACAATGCCAGGGCTGAGAAACCCTGGTCTAATTAAGCCATCTCATAATTTAGAGCTGGCAGGGGGTTGTCAGTGTGAAGCACTCCACGTTTTTCTTTGCATGATCACTGAGCACTGCAGCCTCACCTAAGTAACTACAGCTGCACACCACTGCACCTGCCTATTTTACAACCTCCATGAAATAGGTTCAGGAACTTCAAATAAAAGGCTATTGAGTGGAAGTGGAAGCTAGTCTGACCCCGAAAAGCCTGTCATGTCCACTATACCAAACTACATTATTTAACTGGCTAAATGAAACAAGGCCTGAGAATTTTTTTTTTTTTTTTTGTAGAGACAGAGTCTCACTTTATTGCCCTCAGTAGAGTGCCGTGGCGTCACACAGCTCACAGCAATCTCCAACTCCTGGGCTTAGGCGATTCTCCCGCCTCAGCCTCCCGAGTAGCTGGGACTACAGGCACCCGCCACAATGCCGGGCTATTTTTTTGTTGCAGTTTGGCCGGGGCTGGGTTTGAACCCGCCACCCTCGGTATATGGGGCCAGTGCCCTGCTCACTGAGGCACAGGCGCCGCCCGGCCTGAGAATTTTCTAATGGTCACATATATAAAGAGGACAAAGTCAGTATATAAATATATACCTGCAAGTTGTATTAAAACCAGGAAAAACGTCTGACTTTATTTTTGAGACAAGTCTCACCCTCAATCTGGCTCAAGCGATTCTCTTGCCTCAGCCTCCCGAGTAGCTGGGAACTAGAAGTGTCCACCAAAATGCCCAGCTGTTTTTTTTTTTTTTTGCAGTTTTTAGCCGGGGCTGGGTTTGAGCACACCACCTCCCGGCATATAGGGCCAGGGCCCTACTCCTTTGAGCCACAAACGCCGCCCCAAACTTGCCTCTTAATGGCATCGCTACTCAACCAATTTTTAGGCCCCAAACCCAAGTCATCCTTGATTCCTTCCTCCATCAAATCTATGACCAAGGTATCAGTAACCCTAAAAGGATTTATCTTCAAAATAAATCTTAAACCAAACCACTTTTGTTGTGACTTTACAGGTTGAACATTCTGAATCTGAAACCCACAACTTTTTGAGTTGCTGACATGACACTTGAAGGCAATGTTCATTAGAGGAATTTGGATTTGGGATGCTCATCTGGTATAATACAAGTATTCTAAAATCTGAAGCACTTCTGGTTGGTCCCAAGCATTTCACATGAGGGATACTCAACCAACCAAAGTACTGTCAATGTTTTTTTTGTTGTTGTTGTTTTTTTTGGAAACAAAGTCTTACTCAGTCACCCTGGGGTTGAGTGCCATGGCATCAGAGCAACCTCAAACTCTTGGGCTCAAGCAATCCTCTTGCCTCAGCCTCTCGAGTAGCTTTAACTACAGGTGCCCACCACAATGACCAGCTATTTTTTAAGAGATGGGGGTCTCGGGCGGCGCCTGTGGCTCAGTCGGTAAGGGGCCAGCCCCATATACCGAGGGTGGCAGGTTCAAGCCCGACCCCGGCTGAACTGCAACCAAAAAAAAAAAATAGCCGGGCGTTGTGGCGGGTGCCTATAGTCCCAGCTACTCGGGAGGCTGAGGCAAGAGAATCGCTTAAGCCCAGGAGTTGGAGGTTGCTGTGAGCTGTGTGATGCCATGGCACTCTACCGAGGGCCATAAAGTGAGACTCTGTCTCTACAAAAAAAAAAAAAAAAGAGATGGGGGTCTCAATGTTGTTCAAGCTGGTCTCGAACTCCTGAGCTCAAGAAATCTGCCCACCTCAGCCTCCCAGAGTGCTGGGATTACAGGTGTGAGCCACCGCACCCAGCCCCTAACAATGGTAATACTTTAAATCTTGATTATACTCTTAAAAAAAGGTCTATCAGATAACTGTCATTCTCTTTATTTTTTTGAGACAGTCTCACTATGTCACCCTGGGGTTGAGTGCCATGGCATCATAGTTCACAGCAACCTCAAGCTCTTTGGGCTTAAGTGATTCTTTTGCCTCAGCCTCCCTTGTGGCTGCGACTACTGGTGCCCACCACAATGCCTGGCTATTTTTTAGTAGGTCCGGGCTGGGTTCGAACCCACCAGCCCCCGTGCATGTGGCTGGCGCCCTAACCACTGAACTATGGGCACCGAACCTATTCTCCCTTTTAAAACCCACCATGGCTTTCAGATGTGCTCAAAATAAAATATGCATTGCTTACATTGCGCCCAAAGCCTTCCATCAGTGGTCCCTAACCTTTTTTGGCACCAGGGACTGGTTTCACAGAAGACAGTTTTTCCATTGGGGGTGGGCAGGATTAGACTTCTTTCGTAAGGAGTACACAACCTAGATTTCCTAGAGTGCGTAGTTTACAGTAGGGTTTGCGGTTCTGTAAGAATCCAATGCCACCACCTGATGTGACAGGAAGTGGAGCTCAGGTGGTGATGCAGAAACAGCAGTAAATACAGATGAAGCTTCCACTATCACCACCCGCCGCGCACCTGGTCCCTAACAGGCCACAGACCCCATACTGGTACTGGTATTGGTCCAGAGGTTGAGAACAGCAGCCCTAAAGATCTGGCCCTTACCTCCTTTTGTATCTCACTCTCCCTTGTCCTCTAGTCCAGGCATCCTGGCTTTATTCCTCTAACAAGCCCAGGTGGTGATCCCCTAACACATGTTGCCTTTCTCCAGATCTTTGCATGGGTGCCTCAAAAATGTCTTACTGATTTCTCCCTCTACTTCAGTGCCTAAATAGTAGGTACCCTATAAATATTTGTTGAATAGGCCAATGAATGAATTCAGAATTTTCCTGAATGTGAATTTACCTGTATATACCAAACCTTACAAAGTTTTTGAAGAACAAGAATGAGGGGCAAACAGAAGTTTTTTTTGGCCAGGGACAGGTTTGAACCTGCCACCTCTGGTATATGGGGCTCGAGCCCTACTTCTTTGAGCCACAGGCACCGCCCTCAAACAAGTTTTTTTTTTTTTGTAGAGACAGAGTCTCACTTTATGGCCCTCGGTAGAGTGCCATGGCCTCACACAGCTCACAGCAACCTCCAACTCTTGGGCTTAAGCGATTCTCTTGCCTCAGCCTCCCGAGTAGCTGGGACTACAGGCGCCCACCACAATGCCCAGCTATTTTTTGGTTGCAGTTCAGCCGGGGCTGGGTTTGAACCCGCCACCCTCGGTATATGGGGCCGGCGTCTTACCGACTGAGCCACAGGCACCACCCCCTTGAACAAGTTTTTAAGGGCTAGTTCTATAAAGTATGATGGCTTGATAACTTGCATTTACCTTAGGTTGCTAATCCTAATACCCAAACAATCCTTTCCCCTAGGTTATACCAGCACGATCACTGACAAATTCTTTTTAATAACTGCAGACTTCCTTTTCTGACATTGCTGTTGGCTGTTAATTAGTCATAGCTTTATATCAACTTTATCTCTTTGATGAGCTTTGATAAGGTACTAGCGTTTCACCAGCAATTTATTTGTACGCCTTTTTTTTTTTTTTCCTTCTGCAGTTTTTGGCCGGGGCTGGGTTTGAACCCGCCACCTCCAGGATATGGGGCTGGCACCTTACTCCTTTGAGCCACAGGCACGACCCATATATTTGTAGGTCTTTTAATTTTTTTATTTTTGCACCCTCCCTCCCCAATCTGACAGTGGTCTTTTAGGGGTTGAACCTATCCTTCATTTCACTGAAAATAGTGTTTTGCAACTGAACCAGTTAAATATGTCAACATTGATACATTTTTTTCTTTCATTGAGTTTTTTTTTTTTATTTCAAGTGGATTAGGCACCCCTACAACCTTTAAAAGACAGCAGTTATTTCCTGTCAAAGATGAAAAATCTTTGAACAGAAACCATAAAAGTCCCACACAAGATCTCAGTATTCATTCCAAAGCGGAACTAGAATTTGGTGTTTGTAGTTATGGTGCACCTTGAAATATGCATGTTTTGAACAAGGATGCATCTTTGTTTTAACACATGTATCCCAAATGGTCAGTGTATGAGAGTAGAAACAAAAGGCACCATTAGCATATAATTGACAAAACTTGTTCTGGTATTAAATATGGAAACAATGCAATATTTGTTCATATCAACCATCTGATCTGATATCTTGGCCAAATTTAGATGGAAATGTCTGTAGTGAAGCAAGAATGAACAAGAAGTGAGCGAAATTTCCCAGTCGAGCAGACAATAATCTTAAATCTGTACATTAGGGTACCGTGGCACTTGCCTATAGTCCCACCTACTTGAGAGGATCACTTGAGCCTGGAACTCAAATACAGCCTGGGCAATACAGAGAGGGCTTCTGTCTAACACCCCCCCCCCCCCATCCCAGCCCATAGATTAAGAACCATCTGGCACACAGTAGGCTTTCAATAAACACTTGCTCATTATTGGTCCAGTGTCACCACCTCTATGGTTTACTATTTTCTTTTTTTTTTTTGTAGAGACAGAGTCTCACCTTATCGCCCTCGGTAAAGTGCCGTGGCGTCACACAGCTCATAGCAACCTCCAAATCCTTGGGCCTAGGCGATTCTCCTGCCTCAGCCTCCCGAGTAGGTGGGACTTAAGGCGCCCGCCACAACGCCCGGCCATTTTTTTGTTGCACTTTGGCCGGGGCTGGGTCTGAACCCGCCACCCTCGGCATATGGGGCCGGCGCCCCACCCGCTGAGCCACAGGCGCCACCCTACGGTTTACTATTTTCAATTTTGTTTTCTTTTTTCCCCATGAACACCTGTTATTTGTACTGAGGATGTAAGCTGGGTTCCCTGCGCTTAAGGAGCCCAGGAAAAAAAAGACAAGATAAATTCTTACCTTCCAACATGATAAACGCGGTAATGACAAAGCTACGTACAAGATGTCAGGGAAGGGGAAAGCAGCACCTCGGTTGGCTTTGGGGAGGTAGAGGCGTCCCTTGTAGGGAGGCCAGAAAACCTGGTTCACCTTTACTACACCAAGAATCAGGGTTTTAAAGAAATAGGCGGCTGTGATTGGATTTTGAGCAAGGGGGGTGAAGCTATCCAGTTCATAGGTTGGAGCACGTGGACGGCTGACGAGGGGAGGGCACCAAGGCAGGACACCAGCCAGGCAGGCTACTGGTGACGTACAACGCTGTGCAAGACACTTGGTCGGAAGGAAACTAATGGTAAAAAATACCATCCCTTTCATCTCATCCTCCAGCAGGATATAAATCCCAAGTTTTCATACCTCCGCAACTACGTCTATGTTAAATGCAAAGAATAGAACATAAACACAAGCTCTTCAAGGAGCTTTTAATCACTCTGCCTTTACTATTAACCTTCACCGGCAAACGTTTCTCGCCAAAGGATTCAGTATTATCTGTTTCATAAAGACCCGCAGTTAAGTCATTAGTGCATGGTCCCCTCCTCCCTAGTTTTACTCGATTTTGTCCCGGCAATTTAGATGAAAATGCCGGGGAGGAGGGGAGGGTCTGGCAGCAGTCACGAGTTCCAGGCCCGCGGGTGGCGGGGAGCCTGCGACGCGGGCTGCGGGTCCAGGCGCTCCGCCCGAGCCGCCCACGCCGCCCGCCCCGCCGCGCGCACGCCCGGCCGCGCCCCGGGTTACCTTCCCCTTCCCGGGCTCGCCGGACTCCGGCGCAGTAGCCATGAGGACCAGTCGGCGCTGCAGCCCCGCCCGCCAGCGCGCAGGCCGCGGGACCGGAAGCGCCACCAGCCCCGCCCCGCCCCCGCGCGCCGGCCGCCATCTTAGGGAAGGTCGCGAACGCCCCGCACTGTCTCGCCGGGGCTGCCGGCGCCTCGCACGCCATCTCCTTTGTTCGCTCCAACAGGCCACGCTTCCTTCCCGGCCCGGCAACCAGCCAGCGGGGCCCGAAGCGTGGAGGAGGAGGAGGAGGAGGAGGAGGAGGGATCGTGCAGCAACCCGGCTCCCCGATTCCCAGCGGGCCGAGGGCGGACACAGCGAGCAGGGCCCGCTTCCCGCCTCAACCCCCCTCCGCCGCCCCAACCGCCATTTCTAACCGTCCCTCGCGCTCGTGCTCGCGCTCACGTGCACGGGCGCCGCGCGTGCGCGCCGCGGGGCGGTGCCGCCGCTTTGTCCTGCGGGGCGGGCTCCGCGGCCCGGAAGGAGCCCGGCGCTGGCTGGGCGGCCCTCGTCCGCCAAGTGTCCTTTGTCCTTCCGGCCCGGGACGAGCCCCGGGTGCCCGGGCCGCTGCACGCAGCCCCGACTGGCGTGGAGGCCCTAGCGCCGCGGATGCGCTGAAGGCCCACACTGTCAACTCCCTTTTTTAGTGCCATTACTTAGTGACTTTAAAATAGCGTCGCTCAGTCCGCCTAAAGGAGACTGGGGTCAAAATGAAGGGAGCAACTGGCTAAGGGACGTGCGTCGGGACGTTTGTGTCCTCCAGTGTGAGCCCGAGTGGGAAGGGGAGGGCGGGGAGCGGGGGATGAAGCGCCTTTAGTCCCGGAGGAGAAATGCTTGCGACATGCAGTTTGGACACCGAGTCGTGTACGTTGCCCTCCTCCCTCCGACTGCGGCTCAGCGTGGAACTGTCGCACGTTGGCGACATCAGTCGAGAATGCGCGCAGGCTGGCGCGGCGTGGGATAGGGGCGAGCCAGTTCTTCAGCCATCAAAGTAGATTATTTTCTGTTTAGCCTATGCCTCTTTTATTTGTGGACCTTTACATTTAAGGTTTAGGCTTTATGTATTTCAAAGCGTATTCCTGGGAGTATATTTAGCCTTGTAGAGCCGTGTCACTGTGCCGAGTCCTGCTGCTTCTAATTACGCTGCTGCCTGGCACGCAGTAAATGTTCAGTGTTAGCGAGGAGGGTTTAATACCAGCAGTCGTTAATTGAGCACTTCCTTACTCCATGTAATTACCTTATTTTCATGCTCACTTAATACCTTTGTATAATCCCAGTAAAATAAACAATTCGATGTGTGATACTTTTTTTAAAAACGGAGTATCTTTTTTTTGAAATCAGTTAACAAAATACATACTGCTGTAATATTTTTATTAGGGAATAGAAAAAAGTAGCCCTACCGGGGATACCCTTGCCAATTCTGGGTTCTCAGCTGAAATTCTCCTGCTAATTATGCTTGAACTGTAGGTTTGGAAGGTAGTAATATTCCATAAGAGAGTGAGGCATTGTTTTGGAGTAATTGCTAATTATGTTGTAAAGGAAGGAAAATTGGAAAAGTACCAGACTGAAAAATTGCTAGGGTTGACTTGGGGTTCGTTTCATTTGTGTTTGAAAAGTATTTTCCTATCGATTACTCGTTTATATTAAAATTTTTTACTTTCACAAAATTGCATGACACAGCACTTTTTTTTTTAAACATTTTACAGGGTGGAAAGTAAAAAGTTTCACTCATCCCTTTCTCCTCTCTAAGGCAGACAATTGTGTGTCTCTTTACAAAATCTTTTTCTTTCTGTCAAATATTATGCTATATAATATATAATACATCTATAGTAATCATTAAAATAACTCTGGAATATATGAGGTAAAAAGTGAAAGGCTCTATGGCACGCTTGCCCTAACGCACATATGATATACACATGACTATATGTCATACACACATATCCAAATGGCACTGTGCTATGTCATTTGTATTTAGTATTTTACTTTTTGCCATTTAACTCTTAATCTTTGAAAATTTTCATGTAATTACCCACAGATACACATTCATTTTAATAACTACTTAATACTCTATTTTCCTTCTGACTGACATTCCTATAAGAAATTTTTTTCTCGCTAATCCAAAAATATGTTTGAACATCCTTATGCATATATCTTTGTGCCGATGTTCATGTGTTTTCACAGGATGGATTTCAGGACATGGAATAACTGATCCAAAGAGGTATACACAATTAAAAATTAACACATACTGCTAATTTGTCCTGCAAAAATTCTACCAATTTACATTTTCCCATCAACAGTATATCAATCTGGGCCTGGTGGCACACCCCTATAGTCCCAACATTCTGGAGACCCAGGCAGGAGGGTCTCTCAAACCCAGGAATTCAAGGCTAAGATTGCACCACTGCACTCCAACCTGGGCAACATATCTAGACCGCCTATCTACAAAAAATAAAAATAAAAAAAAGTTAGCCAGGCATGGTGGCAGGCATCTGCCTGCCTCAGGAGGCTAAGACAGGAAAATCCCTTGAGCCCAGGAATTCAAGGTTGCAGTGAGTAAGCTCAGATCTTGCCCCTGTATTTCAGCCTGGGCAACAGAGCAATACACTGTTTCTTAAACAAAACAAGATAAAACACTATATGAGAGAAACTGTTTCTGCATAATCTTTTAAATACCACAGATGATCATGTTTTAGAATGTTTACTGAATCTGATGGGGTAAAAATGGTGTCCTACTGCTTTAAACTTTTTTTTTTTTTGCAGTTTCTGCCCAGGGCTGGGTTTGAACCCACCACCTCTGGCATATGGGGCTGGGCGCCCTACTCCTTTGAGCCACAGGCACTGCCCCTAAACTTTCTTAATTACTAGCATGATTGGGCATTCGTTCAAATGTTTATTGACCATTCTTTTTATAGAATTAACCTCGTATAGCTTTCGTGCATTAAAAATTTGGTTCCTGTTGATTTCCTTGTTATTTCATACTAGCTCTTCTTTTTTTTCACTCACCACTATATTAATGAGGATATAGTAGTTTTTTACAATGACAGCTTTTAGCTCTTTGTTGTATATGTACCAAATATTTTCTTCTAGTTCATTTATTAATGTTTTTCATGGACTCTTCCATTTATCATACATTTTAACCCTTTCGTGGAGTCAAATCTGCCTTTTTGTGTGTGTGTGGTTTTCATCTTGTGTCTTGCTTATGTAGGAATTCTTGACTCCTATAATAATATACATGATTCTGAAAGTAATCTTTATATGATCCCTTTCTCATTCATAAGTTGGACTACTTTTCTTCTTTTTTGCAAGACCAACTTTTGGCTTTATTAAACCAAGTCTGTGTTTTTAAATAACATTTTCTGTTTTATGGCGTGTCTATCCTGTTTTCTTTTTTCTAGCTTTTTGAATTGACTGCATACTTTATGTATTCTCCATCTTTTTTTTTTTTTTTTTTTTTTGTAGAGACAGAGTCTCACTTTATGGCCCTCGGTAGAGTGCCGTGGCCTCACACAGCTCACAGCAACCTCCAACTCCTGGGCTTAAGCGATTCTCTTGCTTCAGCCTCCCGAGTAGCTGGGACTACAGGCGCCCGCCACAACGCCCAGCTATTTTTTGGTTGCAGTTTGGCTGGGGCCGGGTTTAGAACCCACCACCCTCAGTATATGGGGCCGGCGCCTTACCGACTGAGCCACAGGCGCCGCCTTCTCCATCTTTTTTATTCTAGTGAATATAGTTATGGCTATGCAGTTTGCTCTGGGAATCATTTTATCATATGTGATATCACAGATTTTGATAGATAACATTCTTATTACCATTCTTCCCTAAATTTTTACAATAGGAGCTTTTATTTTTTCCAAGTGTATAAATTTGGATATGCTTTTATTATTAATTTCTTTTTTTTATTATTTATTTATTTATTTTTTATTGTTGGGGATTCATTGAGGGTACAATAAGCCAGGTTACTCTGATTGCAATTGTTAGGTAAAGTCCCTCTTGCAATCATGTCTTGCCCGCATAAAGTGTGACACACACCAAGGCCCCACCCCCCCATTAATTTCTTTTTATTTTATTTGTTTTGTACTGTGGACCATTTGTACCTTTTGGGATTTATTGATCTGTGTGTGTGTGTATGTGAGTGTGTGGTGGTGGTATTACTTACGAGAGCATTTTGTACATGTTGTATGGGCATTTGGAAAGAATGTGAATTCTTTATAATAGTGTTGTTAGTGTAGGAGACTAGGAGCCAGGGCTGAGACTGATGCCAGGGTGTACAGACTGGGTGCAGACGTTACAGTGGCCCTCCAGCGAAGCGACTGGAGGACCTGATAACCACAGGCAAGAACTGGCTTCAGTTGGCTTGTCCGTGACCTCTGTCACCTTACAGGAATCTTGGGTAATTACAATATCATTTACACTGCAGTTTTTAAACTTCTCTGCTCTTAAAATCACTGTGACAATTCTAAAAAAATATGAAAATGGGAGGGAACTGGGCGGTGCCTGTGCCTCAAGGAGTAGGGCGCCAGCCCCATATACCGGGTTGTGGCAGGTTCAAACCCTGCCCCAGCCAAAACTGCAAAAAAAAACAAAAAAAAAAAAAGAAAAGAAAGAAAATGGGAGGGAACCCAGTTCTAGGACTTACTACCTAAATTCTTAGTAAAAGCCAACAACCCCTAATCTTGAATAGGTAAAACTACAAGTGATCTAAAACCACTTCTCCTAGTACAGCTGGGAGTGTACTTTCATTTATTTATTTATTTATGTGTGTGTGTACTTTCATTTTAAATTAAAAAGCTGTTTGGCTTACATGGTGCATTCTGAAATTCTTTTCTCAACAATCACCAAGAACTTGGAAAAACCACCACTCAAAGGCTGGAAATGGTATTAAATCAAGCTTATAAATTGTAATATGACCTATTACATATTACAATTGTATCTAAAATTATAATAGCATGAAATCAAGTGTCTTGTCATTCAAGAATCATTTTAGTTTTTTATCATAAGCAACAGACTGATTCCACTTAGTTGAAACATGAAAGAAAGAAATGTATGGGAAGATGTGGAGAAACTCACTAAACTGAAGAGAGTTGAAGAGCCAGGTCTTAAAAAGGACAGCGTGCAGGACACATCTGGGGATCTGGATTAGCAAGAACTAGGTGAGTGGCTCTTGAGGATGACCATGAGGAATCCTCACTGACCTATCCAGTCGTAGTTGTGACTACTGGGCTTTGATTTTCTTTCATGTCTTGTTGTAAGACTCCTTGTGTGTCTGGTGGTGGATAAAGGTTATGATTCCAGAAGCTCTAAGTGAATTGTTCATCATTCAGCCTAGGGGTGAAAGCAGAGGCAGAAAATGTTTTCTCCAAGGGGTTCCTTCCCTCTTGGTGGCTGTAAGTCCTCGTCATCCCCTCGTGGAATACATCAGTCATTGCATCCTGGAGAACTTTAGTTATCTGCTGACAGCAGGGTGGTAAAAGAGAAACGGGGCTATCACTTTAGAGGTCTGAAGGGCTTTGCTGAGAAAACCTTACTTTTTGGTTTGTGTGAGTTATTTTTTAATCTGGTTTATTTGGTTTTAGCAATCAGCATGATTCCAATTCTTTTGTATCACCCAGAAATTTTTAACTGCCTTGATTTGTTGCTTCATTCTCTTGGCTTTCCATGAGAGTTATTTTTATATTCCTTTTGTTATTTCAATAGATATTGGAAGAGTGGTAAAGGTTTGTGTTTAGGCCAGGCATGGTGGCTCATGTTTATAATTGCAGCACTTTTGGAGGTTGAGGAGGAAGGATCGCTTGAGGTCAGGAGTCTGAGGCCAACCTGGGCAACAGAGCAAGAACCCCATCTCTGCAAAATACTATGTATTAAAAATTAGCTGGGCTGAGGCTGGGCATGGTGGGTCACACCTATAATCCCAGCACTCTGGGAGGCCAAGGCGGGCACATCACCTGAGCTCACAAGTTCAAGACCAGCCTGAGCTAGAGGGAGACCCTGTCTCTAAAAATAGCCAGGCATGGCGGGTGCCTGTAGTCCCACCTACTCAGGAAGCTGAGGCAAGAGGGTCACTTGAGCCCAAGAGTTTGCGGTTGCGGTGAGCTATGATGCCTCAGCACTCTACTGGGGGTGACAAAGTGAGACTCTGTCTCCAAAAAAAAAAAAGCGGGGGGGAGGATTGGTAGGGGGACCACACCTTGCAAGTACAAGTTGGATCTATCAGGTGTAAAATACAAATGTCTTAATGCTGTAATTGGGTAAATGAGGTGAAGGCTATGTTGATTAGTAGGATGTAAGCACTCCAATTTGTACAAATAATCAACACATTGAATCCCATAATGGCATGAATGTGTTTATGATCTATGTACAACTGACTTAATAAAAAAAAATTTGCTGGGCATGGTAGTATGCACCGGTAGTCTAATTTGTACAAATAATCAACACATTGAATCCCATAATGGCATGAATGTGTTTATGATCTATGTACAAATGACTTAATAAAAAAAAATTTGCTGGGCATGGTAGTATGCACCGGTAGTCTTAGCTACTCAGAAGGCTGAAGTGGGAGGATTGCTTGAGGCCAGGAGTTCGAGATTACAGTGAGCTATGATCATGCCACTGCTCTCCAGCCTGCTGGCCTCTGTCTCTTCTCTCTTTTTTTTTTTTTTTTTTTTGAGACAGAGTCTCCCTCTGTCACGTGGGCTAGAGTGCCAGGGTCTCAGCCTAGCTCACAGCACCCTCAAGCCCCTGGGCTAAAGCAATCCTCCTGCCTCAGCCTCCTGAGTAGCTGGAACTATAGACATACGCCACCACACCCAGCTAAGTTTTATATTTTTAGTGGAGATAGTTTCTTGCTTTGCTCAGGCTGGTCTTTTTTTTTTTTTTTGCAGTTTCTGGCTGGGGCTGGGTTTGAACCCATCACCTTCAGCAGGGCCGGCGCCCTACTCTTTTGAGCCACAAGCACCGCCCTACCAGGCTGGTCTTGAACTCCTGGCCTGGAGCAGTCGTCTTGCTTCAACCTCCCAGATGCTCCCAGCCCAGACCCTATCTCTTAAAGAAAAAGAAAGTTTACGTTCAGCTAGCCTTCTATAACCAGAAGTCTGAATTTCCCTCCTTTTTTCCACCTGTGTGTGTTTTAGTCTAATAGTATTACAGGGTTTATAAAAAAATCAGTTTTCTGCACACTACTCGTCATTCTGGAGTCTGCACCATATAGGCAACAACTTTGATCTCTTTTGGCCCTTACTTTTTTTACATCCTATTTCTAAATAAAATGTCCCTTCTGCTATTTCTTGATTTCTCCATTTTCAGCATCATGTCTTCCTGGTGAACATTAGGCTCCCTTTTCCACCTGCTTCCCTGCCCTCATTCTCCCAGTGTCACCTTTTAAAAGGTTAAACCAGTATTCAGTGTGCTCGCTGTTGTGACAAAGTAAATATTGTTCATAGATGAGTCACATAGAGTGCAGTGATTCCATTTTTTTTTCAGTTATAAAACTTTGTATTATTCTTGGAGTTAATAATTGTCTTATTTATTTGTTTAATTTTGTTGAAAACAACTCTTACTAGCTCTCGAGAGCCCGTTGTAGGCATTTCTTGCAATTTGTTGGTAGTTTGAAATCAGCTATAGTGGAAGTCATGGAAATCAGGCAGTGCTACAGATCAGGGCTTGTTTTTTGTTTCTGTTTTTTTCTTCAGAGAGGATTTTATTAATACACCACTGAACGCACCTAAGTATTTTTCTCTGAAAATTCTCCTACAGAATTATAAAACTCCCCACAATATAATCCAGCACATCACACGATCCACCTGTCCATTTTTGTTTTTCATGGAGACATCTCCCTTGGAGCTTTTCTCTTCTTGCTCCAGTCTGTAATGGTTGCTTTCTAAGACCTGCCGTCCCGAGATTCTCCTGCCTCCTCAATTTTACATCTTCTCTTTCTTAGCTTACTCCTTCATTTTGGAGGAAGGAATCCACCAGTGGCTTCCTGGGAAAAGGTTACAGAGAAGATAAATATTTTGAGATCTCACATGCCCCCAAATTTTGCTCCTATGAACTTTGATACCTGGTTAAAATTGCATTTTTAGAATCATTTTCTCACTAGAGCTATTACGTAATTTATAATAGAATTATATTTAGAATTTATTATAGAAATAAAGAAATCTTCTTCATAACCATAATGCCATTATCACACCTAAGAAAATAAGCAATAATTCCAGAATATCTAGAATATAGTATACAAAGTTCCCCAGTTCAAAGAAATTTCCCCAAGCTGTTGTTTTGTTTTGTTTTTTATTTTCAAATGCTGTATTTGCTACATTCCTTTTTATTTTCTTTTAGTTTAGGATAATTTCCTCATTTTTAATAACATACTTTTTAAAAAAAAATTATTGTTGGGGATTCATTGAGGGTACAAGAAACCAGGTGACACTATTTACATTTGTTAGGTAAAGACCTTCTTTTTTTTTTTTTGAGGCACAGTCTCACTCTTTTGCCCCAGGCTAGAGTGCTGTGGTGTCATCTAGCTCTCAGCAACTTCAGACTCCTGGATTCAGGCAATCCTCCTGTCTCAGCCTCCCAAGTAGCTGGGACTACACACACATGCTACAATATCTAGCAGAGATGGGGGGGTCTGGCTCTTGGTCAGGCTGGTCTTGAATTCTTGAGCTCAAAGGACACTCCTGCCTCAGCCTCCCTGAGTACTCCGATTACAGGTGTGAGCCACTGTGCACGGCCAACCTTGACTTTTTGGGAAGACTACTGTCTTACATTCTGGATTGTCTCTTGGTGCTAGTTAACTTGTCTACCTCCAATCCCCTTTATTTCCTCTAAAGTGGAAGTTAAGGTGAGGACTGCATCATCCAGTATGGTAGCTACTACCTACATGTGGCTTTAGAACACTTGAAATGTGGATAATGCAACTGAGAAACTGAATTATGAATTTAAATTTAAAAGCTGATACTCAATTCAGTTACTGAAAAAGTTTTAAGTATTTATGCAAATCTTTTTCTTTTTTTTTTTTTGGCTGGGTCTGGGTTTGAACCCGCCACCTGCGGCATATGGGACCAGCGCCCTACTCCTTGAGCCACAGGCGCCGCCCTATGCAAATCTTTTTCAATAACAAATTTTATGAAATCTAGATACAGTTCAAGTATTTCCAATAAAAATTTAGCATCTGAATTGAAATGTACATTAAGTGTAAAAATATAAGCTGAATCTTGAAGACAGTACAAAAAAGAATGTAAGGCCAGTCATGGTAGCTCATGCCTGTGTTATTAGCACTTTGAGAAGCTGAGGTGCAGGATCACTGGAGCTCAGGAGTTTGACAACAGCCTGAGCAAGAGCAAGACCCTGTCTCTACCAAAAAAAAAAAAAAAGAAAGAAAGAAAAAGAAAAAATAGCTGGTGTCATGGTGAGCATCTTTGAACTTTGATATTTGGTTAAAATTGCATTTTTAGAATCATTTTCTCTAGTGATTCTAGGTACTTGGGAGGCTGAGGCAGGAGGATCACTTGAGCCCAGGAGTTTGAGGTTGCTGTGAGCTAGGATGACATCACTGCCCTCTACCCAGGGCAACAGAGCAATACTCTGTCTCAAAAAAAAAAAAAAAAAAGTAAAATATTTATGCTTTTTATGTTAATTACATGTTGAAATGTTACTATTTGGGGTATATCAGGTTAAGTAAAGTATATTGTTAAATTAATTTCATACATGCATTTTTTATTTTGTTTTCACTTTTCTAATGTGACTCCCAGAAAACTTTGCATTACTTATGTGGCTCACGTTATATTTCTATTGGCTTGTGCTGTTCTAGCAGCTGGATTAAATTCATACAAAACATATTTTGGAAAGAATACTTTTAGATAATGCTGTGTATTTCAAATTGCATCACATCAGAAGGTCTATATATCAGATTGCCCCACTATTAGTGATGCTAATTTTGGTCACTTGGTTAAGATGGAAACTGCCAGAACTCACCTTGATGAAGATACCCTTCTCTCTTTGCAATTAAAAATCCATGCAAATATCCTATTAGAAAAAATTGGTTCACTTACTGGTTTTAGCATTCTTTGAGGATCTTTGGCAGAATCAGTGATTACATTGAATGTTGCCAAACAGTGATCGTCTTATTCTGTCAATCCACTTATTACCTGGCTTTTATCTGAAAAGAAAAGCTCCTTTCTCTTCCCTTTTTCATATACATACACGAGGTATGTTTGGAAAGTATCTAGCCAGTAATATGAAAAATAGACACGTTTATTGAAGGAGATACAAGAAACATTATATACAGGGGCAACGACGCTTCAGTCCCTTTCACGGTAGGCACCTGGTACCTCACAGAGTTCTCCCAGCGTCTCTTCCACTATTCACAACACTCTGCCAAATCCTCTGTTGGAGTTGCCTTCTGCTGCCTCGTTTTTTCCTTAATATCTCACTGATGGTCTGAGATCTCTTCCCTTTCAAAGGTGACTTTAGTTTTGAGAAAAGCCAGAAGTCGCAGGGCACCTAATCTGGGCTGTAGGCGGCTGGGTCACCTGGGAGAGTTGACGTTTCACCCAATCAACTCTGCAGGAGATGCGACGCGTGGGCGCGTGTCGTGAAGAAGCAGCGGGTCGCCTTGCATCTCTCAACCAGAAGGACCATGAGATCGTAACAGCACACTGTTCATTGATTTTCTTGGCCTGAGGAGTGTACTCACGCCGGACAACACCTTCGCAGTCAAACACAGTCGACCTGCTCTCGTTAGGACTTTGCGGCGCCTTCTTTGAGGGTGGAACGCATTTGCCACAGCACTTTTCACGCCAACATCCTGAGTCACAAATCCCAGACACCGTAGTTTTGGAATCTCCAGTTCTCGCCTTGGCAGTGCTGACCTTCCCCGGTTGCAGCCTGCACGCGGTCAGCCTTCTCAGGAGCTCTGCTCGCGGCAGGCCTTCCAGCACGTGGCTCACTCTCAGCAGATCCCCGCCTCTCGGAAGCGTCCGCGCCACCCTTTTGTGGGCGCTGCACTCCCTGCGGCGTCCCCGAAAGCCTTCTGAATTGTCCAAATAGTTTCGGTGGAGGAATGTTCAAGCTTAACGCAAACTTTGCTGCAAATTCATTGCTCTGCTGACCAGGTCATTTTTGAGCATCCTGCTCGCGCAGCGGCGGTTCGCGCGCACTGACCAGCGTGGTCACGGTGTCCCCATTCACGCATGCGCATTCCAGGCCGCTCGCCCGGGCCGCCGGGTCACGCAGATGTCGCACGAACTGTCGCCCTTACACAGGTTAACAATGGCTATATACTTACGGACAGACCTCGTATATCAGATATTTATTTATGTAATGTTTCTATCAATGACAGTTCTTTTCTAAATTCTTAATTATTATGGCTACATAACAGTTGTATATATTTGCAGGGTACATGGGAGCTTCTGATCCATGCACACAATGTATGTTAATCGAATCAGGGTAATCAGGGTGGCTCTTGTGGCTCAAAGGAGTAGGGGGCGGCCCCATATGCCGGAGGTGGCGGGTTCAAACCCGGCCCCGACCAAAAACTGCAAAAAAAAAGAAAAAAAATTCAGGATAATTAGGGTAAATGCTTCAGGCATTTATCATTTCTTTGTGTTAGGAGCATTACACTTCTTTTATTTATTTATTTATTTATTTTTATTGTTGGGGATTCATTGAGGATACAATAAGCCAGGTTACACTGATTGCAATTGTTAGGTAAAGTCCCTCTTCCAATCATGTCTTGCCCCCATAAAGTGTGACACACACCAAGGCCCCACCCCCTCCCTCCTTCCCTCTTTCTGTCCCCCCCCCATAAACTTAATTGTCATTAATTGTCCTCATATCAAAATTGAGTACATAGGATTCATGCTTCTCCATTCTTGTGATGCTTTACTAAGAATAATGTCTTCCACGTCCATCCAGGTTAATACGAAGGATGTAAAGTCTCCGTTTTTTTTAATGGCTGAATAGTATTCCATGGTATACATATACCACAGCTTGTTAATCCATTCCTGGGTTGGTAGGCATTTAGGCTGTTTCCACATTTTGGCGATTGTAAATTGAGCTGCAATAAACAGTCTAGTACAAGTGTCCTTATGATAAAAGGATTTTTTTCCTTCTGGATAGATGCCCAGTAACGGGATTGCAGGATCAAATGGGAGGTCTAGGTTGAGTGCTTTGAGATTTCTCCATACTTCCTTCCAGAAAGGTTGTATTAGTTTGCAGTCCCACCAGCAGTGTAAAAGTGTTCCCTTCTCTCCACATCCACGCCAGCATCTGCAGTTTTGAGATTTTGAGATGTGGGCCATTCTCACTGGGGTTAGATGATACCTCAGGGTTGTTTTGATTTGCATTTCTCTAATATACAGAGATGATGAACATTTTTTCATGTGTTTGTTAGCCATTCGTCTGTCATCTTTAGAGAAGGTTCTATTCATGTCTCTTGTCCATTGATCTATGGGATTGTTGGCTTTTTTCATGTGGATTAATTTGAGTTCTCTATAGATCCTAGTTATCAAGCTTTTGTCTGATTGAAAATATGCAAATATCCTTTCCCATTGTGTAGGTTGTCTCTTTCCTTTGGTTATTGTCTCCTTAGCCGTACAGAAGCTTTTCAGTTTAATGAAGTCCCATTTGTTTATTTTTGTTGTTGCAATTGCCGTGGCAGTCTTCTTCATGGAGTCTTTCCCCAGGCCAATATCTTCCAGTGTTTTTCCTATGCTTTCTTGGAGGATTTTTATTGTTTCATGCCTTAAATTTAAGTCCTTTCTCCATCTTGAATCAATTTTTGTGAGTGGGGAAAGGTGTGGATCCAGTTTCAGTCTTTTACATGTAGACATCCAGTTCTCCCAGCACCATTTATTGAATAGGGAGTCTTTCCCCCAAGGTATGTTCTTGTTTGGTTTATCGAAGATTAGGTGGTTGTAAGATGTTAGTTTCATTTCCTGGTTTTCAATTCGATTCCAAGTGTCTATGTCTCTGTTTTTGTGCCAGTACCATGCTGTCTTGAGCACTATGGCTTTGTAGTACAGACTAAAATCTGGTATGCTGATGCCCCCAGCTTTATTTTTGTTACTAAGAACTGCCTTAGCTATACGGGGTTTTTTCCAGTTCCATACAAAATGCAGAATCATTTTTTCCAAATCTTGAAAGTACGATGTTGGTATTTTGATAGGAATGGCATTGAATAGGTAGATTGCTTTGGGAAGTATAGACATTTTAACAATGTTGATTCTTCCCATCCATGAGCATGGTATGTTCTTCCATTTGTTAATATCCTCTGCTATTTCCTTTCTGAGGATTTCATAGTTTTCTTTATAGAGGTCTTTCACCTCCTTCGTTAGGTATATTCCTAGGTATTTCATTTTCTTTGAGACTATGGTGAAGGGAGTTGTGTTCTTAATGAGCTTCTCATCTTGACTGTTATTGGTGAATACAAAGGCTACTGACTTGTGGACATTGATTTTATATCCTGAAACATTACTGTATTTTTTGATGACTTCTAGGAGTCTTGTGGTTGAGTCTTTGGGGTTCTCTAAGTATAAGATCATGTCGTCGGCAAAGAGGGAGAGTTTGACCTCCTCTGCTCCCATTTGGATTCCCTTTATTTCCTTGTCTTGCCTAATTGTATTGGCTAGAACTTCCAGCACTACATTGAATAGTAAAGGTGACAGAGGACAACCTTGTCTGGTTCCAGTTCTAAGAGGAAAAGCTTTGAGTTTTACTCCATTCAGTAAAATATTGGCTGTGGGTTTGTCATAGATAGCTTCAATCAGTTTTAGAAATGTGCCACCTATGCCTATACTCTTCAGTGTTCTAATTAGAAAAGGATGCTGGATTTTATCAAATGCTTTTTCTGCATCTATTGAGAGGATCATGTGATCTTTATTTTTGCCTCTGTTAATATGGTGGATAATGTTTATGGACTTGCGTATGTTAAACCAGCCTTGCATCCCTGGGATGAAGCCTGCTTGATCATGATGAATGACTTTTTTGATGATAAGCTGTAATCTATTGGCTAGGATTTTGTTGAGGATTTTTGCGTCTATGTTCATGAGTGAGATTGGTCTGAAATTCTCCTTTTTGTTTGGGTCTTTTCCTGGCTTTGGTATCAGGGTGATGTTTGCTTCATAGAATGTGTTGTGGAAGATTCCTTCTTCTTCAATTTTTTGGAATAATTTCTGCAGTACAGGAATAAGCTCTTCCTTGAAGGTTTGATAGAATTCTAGTGTGAAGCCATCTGGACCAGGGCATTTTTTGGTTGGAAGATTTTTTATTGTTTCTTTGATCTCAGTGCTTGAAATTGGTCTGTTCAGGAGCTCTATTTCTTCCTGGCTAAGTCTAGGGAGAGGGTGTGATTGCAAATATTTATCCATTTCCTTCACATTGTCAAATTTCTGGGCATAGTGTTTCTGGTAGTATTCAGAGATGATCTCTTGTATCTCTGTGGGATCAGTTGTTATTTCCCCTTTATCATTTCTGATTGAGGTTACTAGAGATTTTACTTTTCTATTCCTCGTTAGTCTGGCCAATGGTTTATCTATTTTATTTATTTTTTCAAAAAACCAACTCCTTGTTTCATTAATTTTCTGAATGATTCTTTTGTTTTCAATTTCATTGATCTCTGATTTGATTTTGGATATTTCTTTTCTTCTACTGAGTTTAGGCTTAGATTGTTCTTCTTTTTCCAATTCCATAAGATCTCTTGTGAGATTGTTGATGTGCTCTCTTTCTGTTTTTCGAATGTAGGCATCTAAAGCGATGAATTTTCCTCTCAAAACTGCTTTTGCAGTATCCCACAGGTTTTGGTAGCTTGTGTCTTCATTGTTGTTATGCTCAAGGAAGTTAATGATTTCCTGTTTTATTTCTTCCTTCACCCATCTGTTATTCAACAGAAGATTGTTTAATTTCCATGTCTTTGGGTGAGGTCGAGCATTTTTGTTAGAGTTGAGTTCCACCTTTAGTGCCTTATGGTCTGAGAAGATACAAGGTAAAATTTCAATTCTTTTGATTCTGTTGATATTTGTTTTGTGTCCCAGGATATGATCAATTTTGGAGAATGTTCCATGGGGTGATGAGAAGAATGTATATTCTTTATCTTTGGGGTGGAGTGTTCTATATGCGTCTGTCAAGCACAGTTGTTCTAGGGTCTCATTTAAATCTCTAATATCTTAGTTTAATTTCTGTTTAGAGGATCTGTCCAGCTCTGTAAGAGGAGTGTTAAGGTCCCCTGTTATGATGGTATTATCAGATATCATATTGCTCAGACTGAGTAAGGTCTGTTTCAAGAATCTGGGAGCATTTAAATTGGGTGCACAGATATTTAGAATTGAAATGTCTTCTTGTTGTATTTTTCCCTTGACCAATATAAAGTGACCATCTTTGTCTTTTTTGACTTTAGTTGCTTTAAATCCACATGTATCTGAAAATAAGATTGCAACTCCTCTTTTCTTCTGAATTCCATTTGCCTGAAAAATTGTCTTCCAACCCTTGACTCGGAGCTTTAATTTGTCTTTTGAAGCCAGGTGTGTTTCTTGCAGACAGCAAATGGATGGCTTGTGTTTTTTAATCCAGTCAGCCAATCTATGTCTCTTCAGTGGGGAATTCAAGCCATTAACATTTATTGAGATAATTGATAAGTGTGGTAGTATTCTATTCGTCGTATTTTGTGAGAGTCCATTGCTTAGTTTTATCTTTTGCATCAGTGTGGAGGTTAGGTTCTGTCCTTTAATTTCTGAGTTCTTACTTTGCTGCTGATCCATTGTGGTGGTCAGTGTTCAGAACAGGTTGAAGTATTTCCTGTAGAGCTGGTCTTGTTGTGGCAAATTTCCTCAATGTTTCTATATCCGTAAATGATTTGATTTCTCCGTCAATTTTGAAGCTTAGCTTAGCAGGGTACAGAATTCTGGGCTGGAAATTGTTCTGTTTAAGTAGATTAAAGGTAGATGACCATTGTCTTCTTGCTTGGAAAGTGTCATTAGAGAAGTCTGCGGTCACTCTGATGGATTTGCCCCTGTAGGTCAACTGGCGCTTACTCCTGGCAGCTTGCAGCCTCTTTTCTTTTGTCTTGACTTTGGACAGGTTCATCACAATGTGTCTTGGAGAAGCTCGGTTAGAGTTGAGGTGACCTGGGGTCCGATATCCCTCTGAAAGCAGTGTGTCAGAATCTTTGGTGATATTTGGGAAATTTTCTTTTATAATATTCTCTAGTATGGCTTCCATTCCTCTGGGGCATTCTTCTTCCCCTTCTGGAATTCCTATAACTCGTATGTTGGAACGCTTCATAAAGTCCCATAATTCTGACAGTGAACGTTCTGCTTTCTCTCTCTTCTTTTCTGCCTCTTTTACTATCTGAGTTATCTCAAGAACTTTGTCTTCTACCTCTGAAATTCTTTCTTCTGCATGGTCTAACCTGTTGCTGATACTTTCCATTGCATCTTTAAGTTCCCTGATTGACTGTTTCAGTTCCTTCAGCTCTGCTATATCCTTTTTATATTCTTCATATCGTTCATCTCTTATTTGATTCTGTTTTTGGATTTCCTTTTGGTTATTTTCCACTTTATTAGCAGTTTCCTTCATTGTTTCCATCATTTCTTTCATTGTTTTCAACATGTGTATTCTAAATTCCCTGTCATTCCTAACATTTCTTCATAGGTGGAATCATCTGCAGTAGCTACCTCATGGTCCCTTGGCGGGGTTGTTCTGGACTGGTTCTTCATGTTGCTTGGAGTTTTCTGCTGATTCTTCCTCATGAGTGGTTTCTTTTATCTGTTTCCTTGCCCTAATTTTCCTTTCACTTCCTCTTGCTCTTTAAGTTCTCGTGCCTGTGGACTGTGAACTGTTTCGGTGTTCCTGGACTTGGCATTCAGTTGAACTGCCCTGGGGAGAGCCTGAGCAGGAGTGTGGAGAACTCTAGGCATTGTCTGGGGCCCCAGACTCAGGAGCATTACACTTCTTTTAGTTATTTGAAAATATACCTTAACTTACTGTTGATCATAGTCACTTTGTTGTGCTATTAAATATTGCTCATTTTATTTATCTAACTATATTTTTGCATCCATTAGCCATCCTTTCTTTATCTTCCCCTCCCTGCGGCCCTTCCCAGCCTCCGGAAACCATCCTTCTACTCTTTGTCTCTATTAAATCAATTGTTTTAAATATTTACATATGGGCGGTGCCTGTGGCTCAGTGGGTAGGGTGCCAGCCCCATATACCGAGGATGGCGGGTTCAAACCTGGCCCCAGTCAAACTACAGTAACAAAAAAATAGCTGGGCATTGTGGCGGGCGCCTGTAGTCCCAGCTACTGGAGAATTGCCTTAAGCCCAGGAGTTGGAGGTTGCTGTGAGATGTGACGCCATGGCACTCTACTGAGGGCAGTAAAGTGAGACTCTGTCTCTACAAATTAATAATAATAATAATAATAAAATATTTACAGATATGAGCGAGAACGTGGGAGATTTGTCTTTCTGTGCTTGGCTTATTTCACTTAACATTAATGCTCTCCAGTTCCATCCATGCTGTCACAAATGGCAGGATTTCATTCTTTTTATGGCTATATAATAATATTCTATTGTGTATATGGACCACAGTTCCTTTATCCATTCATCCATTTATGGACACTTACGTTGATTCCAAATCTTGGCTATAATGAATAATGCTGCAGTGAATATGGGAGTGCAGATATCTTTTTGATGTACCAGAAATGGGATTGCTGGGTCATGTGGTAGTTATTAGTTTATGAGGAACTTCCATAGTGTTCTTCCTAGTGGTTGCATTAATTTACATTTCCACCAGTAGTGTTCTAGGGTTTCCCTCTCTCCCCATCCTCTCCAGCATTTATTATGTGCCTTTTTGATAAAAGCCATTTTACCTGCTGTGAGTTAAACTGTAGTTTTCACTTGCATTTCTCTGATGATTATTGATGTTGAGCATTTTTCATACCCTTTGGTCTTCTGCATATCTTCTTTTGAGAAATGCCCAGATATTTTTTAACAGGATTCTTTGATTTTTTTTTCTTTGGTGTTTTCAGAGCTCCTCGTACTCTGTATGTTCTAGTTACATGTATTAATTCCCTGTCAGATAGGTAGTTTGCAAATATTTTCTCCCATTCTGTGGGTTATATTTTCACTTTGTTGATTGTTTCCTTTGCTGTGCAGAAGCTTTTTAGAGTAATGTGATCCTATTGGTCCAAATTTCCTTTGATTACCTATGCTTTGGGAGTATTACTCAAGAAGTCCTTGCCCAGACCAATGTCCTGAAGCAGTTCCCCAATATTTTCTTTTAGTAGTTTCATAGTTTCCAGTCTTAGAATTAAGTCTTTAAACCATTTTGATGTTATTTTTGTATAGGGCAAGAGATAAGGGCCTAGTTTCATTCTTCTATTATAGATATCCAGTTTTCCCAGCACTATTGAAGAAAGTACCCTTTCCCCATTGTTTGTTCTTGTTATCTTTGTCAAAGATAAATTCAGTATAAGTGTGTAGATTTATTTCTGAGTTCTATGTTCTGTTCTATTGATCTATATGTCTGTTTTTGTACCAGGACAAAACAGTGTTCTTGGTTACTGTCACTCCGTAGTATAGTATGAAGTCAGGTAATCTGATTTCTTCAGTTTTGTTCTTTTTGTTCATGATGGCCTTGGCTATTTTGGGTCTTTTGTGGTTCCATGAACCTTTTAGGATTTTTTTTTTTTCTATTTCTAAGGAGAATATCATTTGTATTTTGAAGGAGATTTCATTGAATCTGTAGATTGCTTTGTGTATTATGGACATTTTAACAAGATTTATTTGTCCAATTCATGACCATGGAATAAATTTCCATTTTTTGTGTCCTATTCGGTTTCCTTCATCAATGTTTATAGTTTTCATTATGGAGAACTTTCGCTTCTTTGGTTATTTATTCCTAGGCATTTTTATTTTATTTACAGGTATTCTAAATGAGATCATTTTCTTGGTTTATTTTTCAGATTGTTTACTGTTGGCATATGAAATGCTATTGATTTTGTATGTTGGTTTTGTATCCTGAAACTTTACTGTATCTGTTTATCAGTTCTAATAGGTTTTTTTTTTTGTAGAGACAGAGTCTCACTTTATGGCCCTCGGTAGAGTGCCGTGGCCTCACACAGCTCACAGCAACCTCCAACTCCTGGGCTTAAGTGATTCTCTTGCCTCAGCCTCCCGAGTAGCTGGGACTACAGGCATCCGCCACAACGCCCGGCTATCTAATAGGTTTTGTGTGTGTGTGTGTATGTGTGTGTGGAGTCTAGGTTTCTCTAAATGTAAGATATCATCTACAAAAATAATCTGATTTCTTCCTTTCCAATTTGGATATTATTTATCTTTCTCTTGTCTTATTGCTGTAACTAGAACTTCCATTACTACATTGAATACTAATCATGAAAATAGGCATCCTTATTTTATTCCTGATATTAGAGAAAAGGCTTTCAGTTTTTTCCCATGCAGGATGATGATACTAGCTATAAGTGTGTCATATGTGACTTTTATCACATTGAAGTAAGTTCCTTCTACACCCAGTTTTTAAGAGTTTTTATCATGAAGGATGTTGAATTTTATTGAATGCTTTTTAACCAGCAATTGAAGCAGTCATATGGTTTTTGTCGTTTGTTCTGTTGCTGTCATATATCCTAATGATTGATTTGTATATGTTGGACCATTCTGGTATCCTGGGATGAATCCCACTTGACCATGATGAATATTCCTTTTTTTTTTTTTTTATTGTTGGGGATTCATTGAGGGTACAATAGATGAATATTCTTTTTAATGTGTTATTGTTTGGTTATCTTTTTTTTTAAATTAAATCATAGCCGTGTATATTAATGCAATCATGGGGCATCATGCACTGTTTTTTTTTTTGTTGTTGTTTGTTTGTTTTTTTGAGACAGAGCCTCAAGCTGTTGCCCTGGGTAAAGTGCCGTGGCATCACAGCTCACAGCAACCTCCAACTTCTGGGCTCAAGCAATTCTCCTGCCTCTGCCTCCCAAGTAGCTTGGACTACTGGCACCCACCACAATGCCTGGCTATTTTTTTTTTGTTGTTGTTGTTGTTGTTGCAGCCATCGTTGTTTGACCAGCCCAGGCTGGATTCGAACCTGCCAGCTCAGGTGTACATGGCTGGCGCCTTAGCTGCTTGAGCCACAGGTGCTGAGCCCATGCACTGGTTTTATATACAGTTTGGAATATTTTCATCACACTGGTTAACATAGCCTTCCTGGCATTTTCTGAGTTATTGTGTTAAGACATTTAGTAAGTTTCACATGTACCCTTGTAAGATGTACCGTTGGTGTGGTTCCACCAATCCCCCTCCCTCCACCCAGCCTCCTCCCTCCCCTCCCTTTCCCCTTTCCCCATATTCTTAGTTTATAATTGGGTTATAGCTTTCATATAGAAGCTATAAATTAGTTTCATAGAAGGGCTGAGTACATTGGATACTTTTTCTTCCATTCTTGAGATACTTTGCTAAGAAGAATATGTTCCAGCTCCATCCATGTAAACATGAAAGAGGTGAAGTCTCCATCTTTCTTTAAGGCTGCATAATATTCCATAAAAAATATGGAACGCTTCATGAATTTGCGTGCCATCCTTGCACAGGGGCCATGCTAATCTTCTCTGTATCGTTCCAATTTTAGTGTATGTGCTGTTGAAGCGAGCACTGGTTATCCTTTTCGATGCTCAAAGCACATCCTTGTACCTTCCCTGCTTTTGAGGGTGTGCTTTTGTTGGTGATTTTCCTGTTTAAAATAGCCCCAAAGCATACTGCTGACGTGCCGTCCAGTGTCACAGTGCCAGAAGGCTGTGATGTGCCTCACAAAGAAGACACGTGTGTTAAGCTTCATTCAGGCATGAGTTATAGCACTGTTAGCTATGAGTTCAGTGTTTGTGAATCACTGTAGAAGGTGTCTTTAAACAGAAATTCACATGAACAAAATGATATGTTGTTTAGATAAACAAAATATTGTGACTCGGGGCACGCAGGAACCTAAGTGCACTTGTCTCATGAGAGCAATGGCTCAGTATTCATTAGCCCTGCGCTCAGGGCAGCTCATAGAACGCAACCATGGGGAGTAATGAGAACTGACTGTACGTTTGTAATGTATAGTGGAGTGTCATCTGGTTATAGAGGTCAGTAAGAGAAAGTGAAATTTTGAAAACAATAAAACAAACTCCAATCCCTTCGAGAACTATTTAGATGTGAATTTGAGAGGATCGCGGTATTTTGTTGTTGGTAAAACCTGAGTTTAACTCTCTAAAGCTGTAGTGATTATTGTTTTCTCTAGAATGAGAACACCGTGAGAATTGAAAACAGTTATTCTTATTGACAGTTTCTGATTGAACGCTAAACTTTAGTATTTCTGTGGCCTTCTGTAAGTACAGCAGTATGCTCTTATTGTTAAATGGAAAAGAGTGAGACCTTGTTTCTAAAAATAGCCAGACAGTGTGGTGGGGTGCCGGTCATCCCAGCTACTTGGGAGGCTTGATGGAACACGCAATTTGGAGCCAGAAATTCAGGGGATGATGAGTCAAAACCGTGATACCTGACACTTGTCTAACTTTAAGACAATCTCGATGTTTCTGACGCTCGGTTTTCTAATCTGTAAAAACAGAGAAAATAGTCAATTTCACCTAACTCTTACCTCTTAAAGCTTTTTATTTCATCCTCGCCACACTGTGAGGGAGGCACTAATACCTCACTTTACAGAGGAGGAAATAGAGGCCCAGTGAGGTCAAGTGGCTAGGTCAAGGTCACCTAGCTGGAGAGAGCTGAGGTAGGACTCTGAGCCCAAGGTGCAAGAAGGGCCCTTACCACCTGCCCTCTCAAATAATGGTATAAATCCAGGGCTAATAAAATGTAAGGTAATACTCTTTTTGTCACTAGGGGTTAACATTTTGAGTGTTATTATTTCAAAGGGAATTTTCCCCTTAAAATATTGGTTTTTTGATCTAAGGTATTCCCAAACGACCAGCAGTCTTTGGAACTCAATCCAGACTCAAGTGTTATTGTTGAACCCTCTTTACCACTGTCCATTACCCTTGGAGGCAGAAAGTCATGTTGTTCTCATACTAGAAGGAAAATGAACTAACATGTTAAGCACCTACTCTGTACAGAACACTTACACTAACCAATATTTATACAACAGAACCTCTGTGAGTTGAGGGGTTTGTTGCACCCAAGGGACTGTAGCAAACTGGTCAACATACAGAGGTGGTCAACATGAGGAACTAGGCCCCCTGTACTGATATGTACATGTGGTGTGTGTGGTCTATGACAATTAGCTCAACTTAGGGAGGTGGTCAGCTATGGAGGTTCTACACGTATACTTGGTGCTGCCACAGTAACTGTTCAATAAATACCAACTACTATTCTTTTTTTTTTGGTCATTAAATTTTTTTTTTAATTGTTGGGGATTCATTGAGGGTACAAGAAACCAGGTTACACTGATTGCATTTGTTAGGTACTATCCCTCTTACAATCGTGTCTTGCCCCCCCAACTATTATTCTAAAAAAGAAAAATATTGGTTTTCAAGAGGCTTGTTGAAGTCATTCAGTACCCCTTCATTCACCTGGGGACTTACGTATTTTTTTCTTTTTGGTAAGACTCATATCTAATTTTAAATTGAAAGTGAATTGAAAAAGAGGATTTTAAGTGGATATTTTCTTGATTAAAAAATTTTTTTTTTTTTTTGAGACAGAGCCTCAAGCTGTCGCCCTGGGTAGAGTGCTGTGGCGTCACAGCTCACAGCAACCTCCAACTCCTGGGCTCAAGTGATTCTCTTGCCTCAGCCTCCCAGTAGCTGGGACTACAGGCGCCCATCACAACGCCCGGCTATTTTTTGGTTGTAGTTGTAATTGTTGTTTGGCAGACCCAGGCTGGATTCGAATCCTCCAGCTCTGGTGTATGTGGCTGGCGCCTTAGCTGCTTGAGCTACAGGCGCTGAGCCTTAAGTGGATATTTTCTTTACAACAATCCTGTGTGGAATTTCTTTTTTGCATTGAGAATGGAAAGACTGTGTTTGTATTTGAGAATGGTTTTTCAAAGGCATAAGATGTTAAGTGACAACTCTAACAACAGTTTCACTGGTGGCAACATAAACTAATTAAATTTGAAAAAAGAAAACACAAAAGGAGAAGAGAGTAAAGAAAAAGAAAACAGCAGCAGACAATTGGGGAGCCCCTGAACTTCTATATAAACTCTGCCCCCCCCAAAAGAAAGTTTCCCACTATATTGAGACTTCAGTTTTCTCCAACGCCCTTCGCACTCACTGATTAGCTCGTTTACTGATTTACTTCATGGCTGGACATGGCAGCTCACATCTACAACACCAGCACTTTGGGAGGCTAAGGTGGGAGAATTAAGGCCAGGAATTTGAGGCTCCAGTGAGTTGTGGTGACGCCCCTGCACTCTAGCCTGAGTGACAGAGCAATATCCTATCTCAAAAAAAAGGGGGGGAGAGGGAATGCTTTGATCATTTGCTAATGCTTGTCACTCCTCTAGGCTCAGAGGGGACAGTGATGAACAAGACAGGCACTTGTGTCCCCTCTTTGCAGGAAGCTGACTTTTTGAGAGAGGTGATGGGATGGTGGGGAAGGCTATGAAATGTCTGTCTCTGGTGTTCCTCCCCATCCCCCATCTGTCTTTCTCCTTTAGATTTTTCACTCTGGGGGAAGCAAGGTACCATGCTGTAAGCAGCCCCGTGGAGAGGTCTAATCCAGGTGGCGAGATGCTGTGGCCTCCTGTGGACAGTCAGCAAAATCTGCAGCCTGCCAGCAGCCCCGTGAGCCAGCTGGGAAGCGAAGTCTGCAGCCTGGCGCGCCTGAAGATGCCCAGTCCCCATGAGAGACCTCGGCCGGAGCCATCCAGCTTCGCTGCTCTGACATTCCCGACCCTCAGACGCTACTCGAGCTGATAAACGCTTGCTTGGTGCTGCTAAATTTTAATGTAATTTGTTCTGCCGTGGGTGGTAAAGAACTATAGTTCTAAACTCTTTGTTCAGCCATTCTATTCACATCAACTGGATGGAGCTGACCATTCTGTTAGGAGGTTAGAACCAGGCTGCAGCATATTGCTGAAAAACCCTGCAAAACAGAGCACATGGTTTTCATGCTCATCAATGTCATTTAAAAATATATTAATTAGTTAATTTTAATATGACTCACTGTAGTCAATGTCATTTTGATCCTTAACACTGCCCAACCATGTTTTCCTAGTGAATTCTGTCATTTTCTAACAGTCTGTGCTATTTTTTTTTTTTGTAGGGACAGAGTCTCACTTTATTGCCCTCAGTGGAGTGCCGAGGTGTCACACAGCTCACAGCAACCTCCAACTCCTGGGCTTAGGCGATTCTCTTGCCTCAGCCTCCCGAGTAGCTGAGACTAGAGGCACCTGCCACAACGCCCGGCTATTTTTTTGTTGCAGTTTGTCTGGGGCCAGGTTTGAACCGCCACTCATGGTATATGGGGCCAGCGCCCTACCCACTGAGCCACAGGCACTGCCCAATCTGTGCTATTTTTAAACCTCAGCCCTGGTTGGGCATGGTGGCTCGTGGCAATAATCCCAGTACCTTGGGAGGGCAATGTGGGAGGATCACCCGAGGCCAGGAGTTCAAGACCAGCCTGGACAATAGAGCAAGACCCCATCTCTAAAAAAAAAAAAAATTAGCCTGGCACAGTAGTGTGCACAGTAGTCCCAGCTACTCAGGAGTCTGAGGGAGGAGGATTACTTGAGCCCAGGAGTTGGAGGTTGCAGTGACCTGCATTCCAGCCTGGACAGCGGAGCAAGAGCCTGTGTCTAAGAAATAAATAAAAACTACCCACCATATTGTTTTCCATTCTGTGATGTTATTTGTCAGTAAAAACCCTACAGCATGCATAATATTAATATTTAAGTCTAGAACTTAATGTGACAACTTGAATGAATCTCAGAAATAGGTTGAGCCAGAAAACCCAGACATTAAAGTGTATACAATGTAGGTTATCATTTATATAAGTACTGCGTGCTAACCGATTGCACCACTGGAGTTCCCAGGTTACCATTCAGAACCAAGTAAGTCAGTGCTGTAGAAGGTGGAAGGTGGGGTCAGTGAATGGGAGCAGGCAACAGTTCTGTGGGCCTCCCGCAACGGCAATTTTTTTTTTTTTTGAGACAGTCTCTCACTATATTGCCCTTGGTAGAGTGCTATGGCATCACAGCTCACAGCAACCTCAAACTCTTGGGCTTAAGCAATTCTCTTGCCTCAGCCTCCCAAAGGCAATGTTTTTAACCTGGATGTTGCTTACAGGGGTGTATTTACTTTGTGAAAAATCACCTAGCTGATTATCATGTATGTGTACTTTTTTTGTTTTCTTTTGAGACAGAGTCTCACTTTGTTGCCTTCAGTAGAGTGCTGTGGTGTCCTAACTCACAGCAACCTCAAACTCTTGGGCTTAAGTGATCCTCTTGCCTTAGCCTCCCAAGTAGCTGGGACTGCAGGCTTCCTGCCACACTGTCTGGCTATTTTTAGAAACAGGGTCTCACTCTTGCTCAGGCTGGTCTCCAACTTGTGAGCTCAGGCAATGCACTTGCCTCAGCTTCCCAGATTACAGGCATGATCCACCTGCCTCAGCCTCCCAGATTATAGGTATGGGCCTATAATACCATGCCCAGGCTTTATGTGTTTTTCTGTATGTATACTACACTAAAGATTTACTTTTTATTTCTCTTTCTCTCTCCTTTTTTTTTTTTTTTGGACAAAATCCCACTCTTTTGCCTGGGTAAAGTGCCATGCTGTCGGCCTAGCTCACAGCAATCTCAAACTCTTGGGCTCAAATGATCTTCTTGCCTCAGCCTCCCAAGTAGCTGGGACTACAGACATGTGCTGTAATGCCTGGCTAGTTTTTCTATTTTTAGTAGAGATAGGATCTTGCTCTCAAATTCAAGCAATCCTCTCACCTTGCCCTCCCCCCCCCCGCCCCAATAGTGCTAGGATTACAGCATGAGCCATGCCACTGGTGAGCCATTGCGCCTGGCCTAAAGATTTACTTAAAAAAGAAAAAAGACTTTACATCTTTTGTATTAACCTGGATGGAGTTGAAACACATTCTTCTTAGTAAAGTTATCACAAGAATGGCAAAGCAGGCTCGGCTCCTGTGGCTCAGTGGTTAGAGTGCCGGCCACATGCACCGGGGCTGGTGGGTTCGAACCCTGTCTAGGCCTGCTAAACAACAAAGATAACAACAACAAAAAGTATCTGGGGGGTTGTGGCGGGCACCTGTAGTCCCAGCTACTTGGGAGGCTGAGGCAAGAGAATCACTTAAGCCAGTGGCACTCAACCTTCCTAATGCCAGGAACTTTAATACAGTTCCTGTGGGTCGTGACCCACAGGTTGAGAACCACTGGAAGCCCAAGAGTTTGAGGTTGCTGTAAGCCGTGATGCCATGGCACTCTACCAAGGGCAATATGGTGAGACTCTGTCTCAAAAAAAAAGGATGACAAGCGAATATCCAATGTGCTCAATACTAATATGAAGCCAGTAGACCATCTAATACACGCCCACATAAGAGAAAAACTCGATTCAATTCCGATAAGAGGTCAAGGGGTGGGAGAAAGCGAGAGGGAGGAGAGGGGAGGAGGGAGGGGGATGGGTGTGCTCCTACTTAGTGGGCACAATGTAAGGGTATATGGCACACCTCCTGGGTGGGGGACCCAACTACATTAGGAAGTTGACCTAAGAAATGCAAACATTATACCCTAATTGTTTGCACCCTCACATTTATAAGTAAAAAATAAAATAAGATGGAACTTGGGTTAATCCCATTCCCTTAACCTAAACTTAATCTCCTCATTTTAGTGATCTTTTTAGCTTATTGTTCTAAGACTTATACCGTTGGCCAATGATGGATTGCATATATGACAGAGGTCCTGGGAGATTACAGTACCATGTTTTTATTGTACCTTTTCTATGTCTAGACATGTTCAGATACACAGATACTGCCTATTGTGTTACAGTTACCTGCAGGGTTCAGTACAGTAACACCCTACCCAGCTGTGTAGCCTCAGAGCAGCGGCTAAACCCAACAGCCTAGGTGTGTAGTGGACTGTACCGTCTAGGTATTTATGTAAGTCACTCTGGGATGTTTTATGGTGACAACATTGCCTAATGACGTATTTCTCAGAACATGTCCCCTCCTTAAGTGATACATGACTGTTTTTATTTTTTTGGTCTAAGTTTTCTGGAACTTTCCATCAAAAATCGGAGGCAATTATAAATGGTTAATCAATCAATAAAGTGATTAAATTATTAGCTGAGCATTTTCTATATTTGAGACATCCATCTAGGTATAGAGGAATCGATAAAGAGGGTTAAACGTAGTTTCTATCTTTTAGGAACTTCAAATCAAATTTTGCCCTATTCCTCGCCATTGAGAAGTAATAACTTTCTCTCCTGTTAGGACCTCCCGCTAACTGACTGTATCTCTGGAGCTCTTTCACCGCACTCTCTCATCCAGCCCTTTATTCATCAGCATTTACAGAGGACTTAATATATTTCTGAGATTTCCTTAACATCTGTAATCTCTCCCACCATGCCATTTAACACGCTGAAAGGCAACCATTTTTAAAACCTGGGGTAAAAGTGAGAGCTGCATCATACTTTGCATTTATAGGAGAAGAACTACATAGGAAGCTGGAGTGGGGGGCAGGAGGAAGCCTAAACGTTGGAGACCCCATATGGTACTTAACAGGCCCAGGGAAAAAAATGTGTTCCTCAAGTTTCTGGCAATGTCCTTGAAGGAGAAAGGCTAGATTTTGGTTCTGGAAATGAGGTATGGGTTTTCTACGAGCACCAGGCTTACCAAAAACCCACGGTGTCCACCCAGTGAGGATTTTTTTTTTTCACTTTTTGAGACAGAGCCTCAAGCTTTCGCCCTGGGTAGAGTGCTGTGGCATCACAGCTCACAGCAATCTTGCCTCAGCCTCCCAAGTAGCTGGGACTACAGGTGCCTGCCACAATGCCCAGCTATTTTTTGGTTGTGGTTGTCGTTGTTTGGCAGGCCTGGGCTGGATTCGAACCTGCCAGCTCTGGTGTTATGTGGCTGGTACCTTAGCAGCTTGAGCTACAGGCACGGAGCCCCAGTGAGGATTTTCTATCTGCAACCCTCAGGGCCCTGCCTGTCTCTCTTCGCCTTTTTCTTTTATTTACAACACCTCGAGCCTCTTTGTCACCACCAAAACACGAGCAGAAAGGATGTGTGATTCTAGGGAATTGCTAATAAACTAATTCATGAAATCTCAAGGAAAAGCCAGAATGAGTAATTCTAATTCACTTAAATGTATGCCCCTGTATATACATGAACGCCATAGCAGCCTTTTGGGCTCACTGAAAAGGTGTCAAAACGAAACCATAACAACAGGAGTCCAAAGGTAAGATTTTCTGTTGTTTGTGTGTTTTTTTTTTTATTGCAGCCTTGTGGAAAGACTTTAAAACTCCCAGCCTGTTGGGCAGCACCTGTTGCTCAAAGGAGTAGGGAGCCAGCCCCATTTGCCGGAGGTGGCGGGTTCAAACCCAGCCCCGGCCAAAAACTGCAAAAATAAATACATAAATAAAACTCCTAGCCTGTGAACGATTCACAAGCTTTTCACTTCCTTGACAATGCAAAGCATTTGAGATTCATGATTTAGTAATAGACGTTGTATCACCGAATCTTCTCCTTTGAGAAAAGATAATTGATGATTGCTGGAAAGCCTCTTTCTCACCTGAGATGCGGCCCTGTTGAACTTACTGTAAGCTCATATTAAAATTCTCTGAACGTAACAAATGCAATCAGTGTAACCTGGCTTATTGTACCCTCAATGACTCCCCAACAATAAAAAAAATAAAAAATAAAAAGATCAAGCCAAAAGCAAAAAAAAGTCAACAACGACGACAAACAAACAAACAAACAAACTTCTCTGAACAGAAGCTCTTTCCACACTGCACATGGACAAGATGGTTCTTAGATTAGTAGTCAAATTGGACTCACCATCGCTCCAAAGTCCAGGCCCTTTAAAGAACATCTCTCATTCCTCATTAGCCTTCAAAGCCTGGCCCTTCTGCTGTGGTTCTGTCTGTCCAGAGCTGAGGACGTGTTTGAGGGGAGAATCTGAGTAGCTCTTGTGTATTTCTCTTCCTCCACCAGTGAGTCCTCATCTCTTCATAGAAGACCACTCTGCAAACTTTTCACCTGCCATTCTCACACATGAAGTCCTGAAGTTTTGGTATGATGGTTTATGAGGTTTTGTTATAATAACTTATGAAGTTAAAACTTGTTTTAGGGGAGCGAAAGCTACAATATTGCCTCTGCATGTTCAATCTATGTTATGTATATAAAAGTTGGACCTAACTTTCTAAATAAAATTTGTTAGTGTTGTCACTCGTTTATTGATCAAAGAACTGTGAATAATGGAGGAAGCATCGAAAATCCCCTTTTTCCAGCACTAGCACGAGACGCTGTGGGCAACAAATTGCGCACCCTAGTGGCCAAAACGAGTAATTATCATTGCAGTATTAATTGTAAAAGTCAGAAGGAAAAACAAAGTTACAGAACCCCTTTGTGTATTTAGGTTCTACACATTTCTGTCATCTACTTTTTTTATATCATTTTTAAGCTTTTTACTGGAAAATAAAACACAAGGATGGAAAATATTACAAGAAAAAATGTATGGCAAACACCATGGTAACTACCATCCAGGTCAAGAAATAGAATCTTGCCAGCCACTGAGATCTTCCACGTGCCCCAGCCTGACCATGGCCCATTCCCACTCCATCAACCCCCCAAGAACGAGACAAGACATAATCACTTGCTATGGTTCTTTATAGTTTTTGTTGTGTTGTTTGTTTTGCCCATGTGAACACTTGGGACTCCACAGTTCTCCATGTAAAAAATCCAATATGATTTTAAGTCTCTGAAGCTGCCAGTTTCTCCTCTATTTCTCATTCTTACAATCTGTTGAAAAACCTGAATCCTTTGACTTATGAAGTTCCCCCTACAGTGCCTACTTAATAAAATTATAGTGCCTATTTAAATTTATAGTGCCTACTTAATAAAATTCAACCTGCAAACTCTATGAACTCTTTTGCACCTCTGAGTTGGATGATTCCACATTTATGATCTGGATGTTGCTGACAAAATATTCTCTGTGCAGTTCAGCAAGTTCTGGATTTCCTACAATTTGGCGGCTGGACCCTAAAGTTTGGTAGGTACAGTCCCTTCGGCAAGACTATAGGTCATGATCTGATCTTGAATCAGGAAGCACAAGACAATCATGATTAATGCCTAGTCCATTAATTCACTGGAAATTACAAAATGGCAATATTCTAATCCTATCACTTATTTTTCATTTATTTGTTGCAATTCTTACATACAGAGATACGTTCTCTCATTTACCATTTAATTACCCAGTGGAACAATTTTTATAGGGAAGGCAGAAAACAATGCTTAATTCTTTCCTATTATTTACAAGGTTTTCAAGATTAAAAATTCGGGGCGGCGCCTGTGGGTCAGTTGGTAAGGCGCAGGCCCCATATACCAAGGGTGGCAGGTTCAAACCCCACCCCGGCTGAACTGCAACCAAAAAATAGCCAGGCGTTGTGGCGGGTGCCTGTAGTCCCAGCTACTTGGGAGGCTGAGGCAAGAGAATCGCTTAAGCCCAGGAGTTGGAGGTTGCTGTGAGCTGTGTGATGCCATGGCACTCTACCGAGGGCCATAAAGTGACACTCCATCTCTACAAAAAAAAAAAAAGATTAAAAATTGGTTCCCTCACATCACCAAATGTGATGATTAAAAGTATTTCTTTGATTTTGAGATAGGATCTCATTCTGCTGCCTGGCTGCTGTGCAGTGGTGCCCTCACAGTTTATTGCAATCTCAAACTCCTGGGATCAAGCAATCCTCCTGCCTTAGCCTCTCTCATAGCTGTGATTACAGGTGCATGCCACCAGCTAGTTAAAAAAAAATTTTTTTTTTCTGTAGACAATGGTGTTCTTGCTATTCCCCAGCTGGTCTTGAACTCCTGGCCTCAAGGGATTCTCCCACTTTGACTTCCCAAAGTGCTAGGATTATAAGCCTGAGCCACTGGGCCTGGCCACCACTAGTCTTTATTTTAACATCTCTCTAGCAAAAGTTCTATTTATTCCAAGTTCATTTTCCCTGTAAAAAGAAGAGGGAAAAACATGACGATGCATCCAGGTTGACATGGCTTACACCTAGTGAATACCTTATAGTGCCTAGTTAATAAAATTCAACCTACAAACTCTATGAACTCTTTTGCACCTATGAGTTGGATCATTTCACATTTACAACCTGCTATCCAGTCTCTGTGGTTGTTGATGGTGGCAGTGAGGACAGTAGGGAAAAAGAAGGCTGACTTTCTCCCTTCCCTTACTTTAGACTAGTTTCTCAACCTCTGCACTGTTGACACTTTCGGTTAGATAATTCTGTGTTGTGGGGTGGCTGTTTGTGCCCTGAACCTTGCCTGCTAGATACTGACAGCACTCTTGTTCCCCGTCGTGACAACCAGAAATGTCTCCAAACATTGCCTGACGTCCTCTGGGGACAAAATCACCCCCGGTTGAGGACCTCTGCCCCAAATGTTGCTGTTTTGACACTCATGCATTTTAATGTTAAGCAAGTAACCCCTAAGTAAAAGGGACGTATTTTAAGGTACCAAGTCTAGCCTAACTCATCTTTAAGCAATATTAATATTTTGTGAAAGGAAATCTGTAGCTAAGAGCTAACTTTGTAACAATGAACTCTATTATAATAATGGCTAACATGGGTGGCACCTGTGGCTCAAAGGAGTAAGGCACCGGCCCCATATGCCAGAGGTGGTGGGTTCAAACCCAGCCCTGGCCAGAAACTGCAAAAAAATAAAAAATAATAATAATGGCTAAATTTATAATAATAGTCAACATAGCAATACAACATAACACTCACGTAATTCACAAAACACTTCACTTTTACAATTATACTGCAAATATTAAGCGAACCAAGTAGGGATTATTGAATTTTCCTATTCTGTAGATGAGAATGTTGAGGCCCGAGGTGGTTAAGTACCTTGTGCACAGTCAGAATAACAGGAAGTAGCAGAATAAATGACACACTCTTTTAAAAAAATTTTTTTAATGACACTTTTTTTTTTTTGCAGTTTTTGGCTGGGGCTGAGTTTGAACCCACCACCTCTGGCATATGGGGCTGGCGTCCCAGGCCTTTGAGCCACAGGCACTACCCTAATGACATAGTCTTGATCAGGTGCTCATCTTCATTAACTGTGTCTTGGGTCAGATCTATCTCTAAAGCGCACACACACTCATGTTCACACACATGCATCTTCTCACTCCATTTCTTGCTCTTGCTAAACCCTTGGAATGGTTCTTAAAATTTCTATGTTGTTTAATTTTATTCCAGGAATAAGCCAATACTCTACCATTAAAGCAGGGTCATTAAGTTATTGCATATCTTACCACCAGGTGTCGCTATAGTATACTTACACACGTCTTTTCCATTGGTGCGTTGCTAATTTACTAAGTGCTCCAAGGATTGATAGCGCAGCTAATTTAAATAACTGCATCATGCAACTTGGAACAGCTCAAAGAACACAATGAGAATTCAAAAGGTGCAGAGGGCGATGTTATGAGGACACTAATGAAATACGAACCATGATAAAAAAAGGAATTTTTTTTTTTTTTGTAGAGACAGAGTCTCACTTTATGGCCCTCGGTAGAGTGCCGTGGCCTCACACAGCTCACAGCAACCTCCAACTCCTGGGCTTAAGCGATTCTCTTGCCTCAGCCTCCCAAGTAGCTGGGAAAAGGAATTTTTATTTTTACCACTTGTGTGGTCCACTTTGCATAAACCACGAAGGCAGATGTTTGGTCTTTTTTGCCATGATCCTTTTTGGCAAACAGAATTCATATTTCTCCCATTGCGATTTTCAAGTAACATAGACATAAAATTTTTAAGGTCCTTTACATATTGCTTTTGGATCCCTGTACTTGAGTTTAATTGAGAGCACAGTCCAGAGATGGAGGGTGGGTCTGGGCGCAAAGACATGTAAGGCAGTTTCTACTTTCAAGAAGCTTATGGTCAAGCTCGGCACCTGTGGCTCAAGCGGCTAAGGCGTCAGCCACATACACCTGAGCTGGCAGGTTCCAACCAGCCCAGGCCGCCAAACAACAATCACGGCTGCAACCAAAAAAATAGCCGGGCATTGTGGCAGGCGACTGTAGTCCCAGCTACTTGGGAGGCACAGGCAGGAGAATCGCTTGAGCCCAGTAGTTGGAGGTTGCTGTGAGCTGTGATGCCACAGCACTCTACCCAGGGCGACAGCTTGAGGCTCTGTCTCAAAAAAAGAAAAGAATGAAAAGAAAAGAAGCTTAGAGTCTACATGTGCAGATAAAAGTACCGGGTGAAAACAGATTCTGGAAGGCACGTTAGGACCAAATGACCATTCGGATGGCTGTGAGGGCTGCGTCGCAGGCTCTGAGGGAGGTTGAGGTGCATGATTATGAAGGTCTGCTCTTAATCGGCACCGAAGAAGGAGCAGGCAGAAGCACCAGAGGGCAGAGGAAGCAGCTGAGCTATGATGTAGCCTGGTGACAGCCTTGGCCAATCCCCGGGGAGCTCTGCAACCAGAATGGCTCTTCAGAGACTTCTTGGGTTGGGTTGAGATGGCTACACCTTTATACTCCCTCACTTATCAGCAGTGTATGTGAGCCAGGTCAGAAAAGGGGTGAATATTTGAAAGTGAATATTGACACATTAATACTAAATCCAAATGGCTGCCTTGAGTATTACCGACATTTTTTATGGTGGTAAGATAAATGAGTGATCCGATCATTGGTTGGTCACCACTTTATGGAGGCCAAAATCATAAATGATATGGAAGTAGGCGATTTGGTCTTCCAAAGGTTAAGATCGAACCAAAGTCAGTTAGCAGAAGTGGCCCAAATACTGAAGCCAAAGGCCAACCTGAGAGGGTCTCTAACCTTTTGACCTGGAAATACCACTTCTAGGAGTCATTCTAACTGTAGGGGACATATGGGCTATGTCCACATCTGTCTTCGTGGGACAGCACCTCCTTCCCTGGGGGAATTTTCATCATGGGTTAGGAGGCATTCTGCTGCAGGGTTCCACGGCACATGAGCAGCATGGACAATAGTCCTCCTTTGGTATCCCATTGTTCCCCACTGGCTCTAAGAAGTTTCACTATGGGAGGGAGGGAGTCAAGTGGATCCAGAAGGGAGGGAGAAGAGGAGGAATCACAAGGGAAGGGGCAGTGCAGAGAGACAGGAGGCAAGTGAAGGCCGGGCGTGTTAGAGGAAGCCAGCCAAAGAGGAGCAGTTGTCTGCTCAGGCTGTGCCCTCTCCTGTCTTATTCATTGATGTGGAAGTTAGAGGGCTGGACTGACTTGGGAAGAAGGTGGGACGAGGGGAAGACTGTCACACAGTTTGTCTCCAAGGCTGTCATACCCCTGATGGCCCTGGCTGTTGCTACCTTCACATTCATTCTGACTTTGTAATTGGCTGGTCAGGAGAAACAAGACCTCCCCTTGGCTCTGCGGTTTCTCACTTGCATCCGTGGGTCCTGGTTCTTGCTGTTGAAACACCCCAGGTAAATGACATTATGTTTTGCTGTCTTCCCTACTTAAATTGGTGGTGTGGAATCACTAATGTCTTAGACATCAGACTGATCTTAGAAGTAGCCAGGGTTTCTGTCGCCTTGTTTCAGGTTATGTAAAGTCACATGTACCCCTCTCGGGGTTCAAAGATAATGGACACTCTGGAGAAGGTGAAAATGAAATGTAAGGATTCATTGCTGCCTTGAAAAGAAACTTGTTTATTTGTTTATTTTTACTTCAGTCAATTTAGGGGGTACAAGTAGTTTTTTTGGTTACAGGGATGCACCCTGTAATATTGAAGTCAAGGCTTTGGTGTAACTGTTACCAGAATAGTGTACATTGTACCTGATAGGTTGATTTTTATCCCCCCTCCCCCCAGTGGACATTAGTTTTAAATGTTCATTACACCACTTACAAATATATATATATATATGCTACATACAAGTGAGAAAATGTTATATTTGGGTTTCCATTCATGAGATATTTCACTTAGATTAATGGTCTCCACTTCTATACAAATTGCTACAAAAGACATTATTTCATTCCTTTTTATGGATGAGAAGCACACACCTTTTATGGTGGGTGTATTACACTATTTATATATTATTGTCATAATAAATACTGGTCACTCTTGTTATCTTGTATCTCTTGTAACTGCAGAAGTCAAATGGGACTTGAGTATTACAATTTTAATACAGGTTTTTGCTTGCTTAAAATAGGTACACATTGGCTCCACGCCTGTGGCTCAAGCAGCTAACGCACCAGCCACATACACCTGAGCTGGCGGGTTTGAATCCAGCCCGGCCCGCCAAACAACAATGATGGCTGCAACCAAAAAATAGCCGGGTGTTGTGGCAGGTGCCTATAGTCCCAGCTACTTGGGAGGCTGAGGCAGGAGAATTGTTTGAGCCCAGGAGCTGGAGGTTGCCATGAGCTGTGACACTACAGAACTCTACCCAGGGCGATAGCTTGAAGCTCTGTGTCAAAAAAAAAAAAAAAAAAGTACACATTTTTTGGCTCTCATTGTATATTTAAGATTGTTTTAGCTTCTTGTAGAATTGCTCCCTTTATCATTATATAATGATTGCCTTTGTCTTTTTTTTTTAGCCTTGTTGATTTAAAGTTTACTTTATATGATAGGGGAATAGCTATTCCTGCTGCTTTTTGGTTTCTATTTTCATCGAACATTTTTTTCTACCTCCTCTGAGTCTTTGAGAATCTTTGCAAGTTAAATGGCATGTATTTGGGGTGTGATTTTGTTTGTCCATTCAGCCAATCTATAGTTTTTGTTGTTGTTGTTGTTGTTTGGCCGGGGTGGATTTGAACCCACCACCTACGGTCTATGGGGCTGGTGCCCTACTCAGTGAGCCACAGGCACCACCCACCAATCTATAGTTTTTAAGTGGAGCACTAAGACTGTTGACATTCCATGTTAGCAATGGTCTACGAGATACAGTTCTGTTCATCATTGTTAGAGAGTTGCTTTCTTTTCTCCCTGATGTTACTACTTTGTTTTAGGAGAGTTATGAGTTTTAACTTCTCAGGCGTTTGTTTTTACACTGGTGGGTACAAAGCACTTTCAAGCGTGTCTTGTAGAATAAGTCCGGTGGTGACAAATTTCCTTAGTGTTTGCTTGTCTGGGAGAGATTTTATTTCTCCTTCATTTCTGAAACTTGCAGGTTATAAAATTCTTGCCTGGGAGTTATTCTGTTTAAGGGGACTAAATGTGGGACCCCAATCGCTTCTGGTTTGGAAGGCTTCTGCTGAGAAGTCTGCCATCAGTCTGATGGTTTTCCTTTCTAAGTTACTTGGTGCTTCGGTCTTGGCGCTTGTAGGATTTTCTCCTGCACTTCACTTTAGGCCGGGCTGATGACAATGAGCCTCGGTGATGTCTAATTTGCCTGGATTTTCCAGGTGTTTGGTGACCTTCCTGGGTCTGAATATTTAAATCTGTAGCAATACCAGGCAAATTTCCCTCCATTATTCCCTCGAATAGCTTTTCCATGATTTCTGCCTTTTCCTCTTCTCCATCAGAGTAACTATGATTCTTATATCTGTTTACTGTATATAGTCCTTTATTTCTGAGAGAGATTGATCATTCTTCTTGCATTCTTCTTGATTCTTTTTCTTACATTTTTTACTGGGCTTTTATTCAAGCCCTGACTTTCTTCTGTGTGGTCTGGTCTGTTGTTAAAACCTTCTAATGTTTTTTGAAATTCCCTGAATGACTCTTTTATTCCCAGAATTTGTGTTCTATGTTTTATCATATTATCTATCTCTTTAGTGAATTTTTCTTTCTTCTTTTGTTTTTGTAGAGTCAGAGTCTCACTTTATTGTCTTCCGTAGAGTGCTGTAGCGTCACAGCTCACAGCAACCTCCAGCTCCTGGGCTTAGGTGATTCTCTTGTCTCAGCCTCCCGAGTAGCTGGGACCACAGGCGCCCGCCACAATGCCTGGCTATTTTTTGTTGCAGTTTGGCCGGGGCCGGGTTTGAACCTGCCACCCTTGGTATATGGGGCCGGCACCCTACTCACTGAGCCACAGGTGCCGCCCATTTAGTGAATTTTTCATTCAAGCCCTGAACTATTTTTTCATTTCTTTTGTGTTGGCTATCAACTTTTTCATCAATCCCATTGATCTTACTTGGCATCCATATTCTGGATTCCATATGTGACATTTCAACAATCTCCTTTTGGTAGGAGTCTGTTGCTACCAAATAGTTGGTAGCAACTATTCAATAGTCGGAGCTACTGTGTGATCTTTTGGGGGTGTCAAGAAAGACAGGCTGCTTTTTTCATGTTGCCAAGGTTCTTATGCTTGTTCCTTTTCACCTGGAACCTCTTCTCTCCGCTCAGATAGATAGCTTTGCAGTTTACCCCTTCTCCTCTGCTGGGAACTCTGTTGTTTGGTAAGGAGAGGGAGTGGTTCCTCTTGAGTCCTACTCTTGAAGATTGGCCACACAGGATGGGGTGGGGGCACTATGAGCCTTTAATACTACCCTGTTTCCCAAAAAATAAGACATCCTCCAAAAATAAGACCTACTCACAGGAAAGAGAAGACGTCCCCTGAAAATAAGACCTAGCGCATCTTTGGGAGCGCACCTTAATATAAGACACTGTCTTATTTTTGGGGAAACAGGGTATTGCTATCCAGCATTTTACCATCCCTCTGTGGTTATCACAGGGCTGCTGCAGCAGGGCTGGCCTACAGTGCGGTAGGCACATGGCAGTCTGCTCACGTCCGGCAGAGGTGGCTGCATCGGTGTTCATCCCACCAGGTCTGTCTGTGGCGGGTCTTCCCAGGTGGTGGCAGCAGCAGCTGCACTGCCCAGGCGTGGAGGACCCTAGAGACAGGTAAGATGAGCATAGAGGAGCCTTGGGGACTATTTTAATGGTTGCTCTGATATGATGGTCTTAGGTAGGGAGTACATTTTTCCACTGAGTGTCTTTGGTTTTATTTACTTGCTTATTTTTATTTTTAATTGTGGTAAAATACTCATAACATAGTATTTACCTTCTTAACCATTTTCAAGTATATACAGTTCAGCAGTGTTGAGTACTATGTTGTGTGACCAATCTCCAGAACTTTTTCATTTTGTAAAACTGGAATTCTGTACCCATGAAACAATAACCCCTGTCCCACCCCCCTCCCATTGCCTGGGACCCACCGTTTTCCTTTCTATTTCTGTGAGTTTGACGACTCTAGGGGAAGTTCATGGAAGTGGGATCACACAGTATTTCCCCTTTTGTAACTGGCGTGTTTCACTTAACATAATGTCCTCAAGTTCATCCATATTGTAGCATTTGTCAGAATTTCCTTCCTTTTTTATGGTTGAATAATATTCTGTTATAGTTCTATACTACATTTTTTGGGATTTATTCACCATCCAGGGACACTTGGGTTGCTTCTACCCTTTGGCTATTGTGAATAATGCTTCAATGAATGTGGATATAAGCTAAGTTTCTTTCAGACTAATTCTAGAGAATTAATTTTGAGAACTGCAAAGCCCATCCTGTGAAGACCAATCTCCCCCTCCTAATTTTCCACTTAGTACTTGCTCACAGTGAATAATGGTTTTTTTTTTTGTTTGACAATGATGAGAGCCTTTCCTGAGACAGATGAGTTTGTGAAGAACAAGGGAACATGAAGTTCGGCTCATAGTCTCTTTTATAGTAAATACAACTATGGTAAAACTTCTCTTAAAGCCAACATCAATAATTGATGAGTTAATGAAGTAAAAGTAGGAATTAAAGAGAAAAAGATCTATCTCAAACATTTTAACCCAAACACAAAATGAATTCTGCTTTGCTGATCTCCGAGTGCAGGGAACCAAGGCCTTCTCTTTCAGTGAGGATCAGTTGATTGGAGTTCTGGACACTTTTTTTTTTTTTGGCCGGGGCTGGGTTTGAACCCGCCACCTCCAGCATATGGGGCCAGCACCTTACTCCTTTGAACCACAGGCGCCACCCGGTTCTGGACACTTTCTTAGGTAACCACACTCATAACTCATCATGAATAGTATTCAGTTTCGGTTACATAAGCGGAGCAAGAATTTAGATTAAATTAAACAAGCTGAGTGTCAAATCCTTCCTTTGCAACAAACTTTTGAGGACCTTATTCTTTCCCATGTGACAATTTTCTGGTGGTTCCAAGAATTTAGAAGAGGCCGAACTTCACTGAAAGATGAGGAGAGGATTGGGTGTCTGGTGACCACAGTGACTGAGGCAAACATAGCTGCTGTGGGAAAAATGTCTCCTGAAAACACCGGGGTGATGTTTAAGGACATAGAAACAGGACTACAGGTTGGATCACTAGCAGTGTCCAAAATCCTGTATGATTATCTTCAAGTCAGGGAAGTTTCATCCCAATGGGTGCCTCACATTTTGACAGATGAACAAAAGTGACTCTGTGTTTAATGTTGTGAAGAAATGCTGGTCAGACGCAGAGGCAAGTCTAGACATATTTCTGACATTGTTACTGGTGGTGGAAGCTGGAATTCCCAGTTTGATCCAGAGAGTAAGGGACTTACCACCGACAAAAGTGAAGCAGTCCTAAAATGTTGGGAAGAAAATGCTGGTAACTTTGTTCTCCAAAAAGGGGTGATGTTGCACCTGTTCCTCTGGCAGAACAAAGGAACGTTACCGTACAGTGATACACGCAGTACGCCTCCCAGAAGTTTTCAGGAACAGCCACCAAGGACAAGATAGCAGTGGACCGTCTCGCACCATGACAGTGGTTCCGTCCACACAGCCAACATCCCCAGTCAGTTCCTGGAGGCCACAGAGGTTAAGTTTATGACTCATCTACCCTCCAGTCCTGACCTGGCCCCTGTGATTATTTCCTGTTCCCTACAGTAAAAAAATCACATGCAGGGCGGCGCCTGTGGCTCAAAGGAGTAAGGTGCTGGCCCCGTATGCCAGAGGTGGTAGGTTCAAACCCAGCCCCGGCAAAAAAAAGAAAAAAGTCACAGGCATAGAACAAAGTTCTCCAGCCCTAAAGAAGCTATTCATGCCTATGAAAATGAACTTACAGTACTTGAAGATAACAAACAGAAAGAGTGTTTTCAAAAATGGTTTATAAGAATGCAAAAGTGCATAGACTGTTGTGACAAATATTTTGAGAAAATATAGTAATCAAAATGATTTTATATTTCTTAATTTTTGTGTCTCAAAACTTTTGTAGCTTCCCTCCTATAAAATGCCAGTATTTTTTCCCAGTCTGTTTTTTTTTTTTTTTTTTTTTTTTGCAGTTTTTGGCCAGGGCTGGGTTTGAACCCACCACCTCCGGCATATGGGGCCAGCACCCTACTCCTTTGAGCCACAGGTGCCGCCCTCTGCGTGGTATCCTTTGAGGCAGAAACGTTTTGAACTTTGATGAAGTCCAATGTCTATTGTTTTCTTTTGTCACTTGCGCTCTTGTTGTTGTATCTAAGAAGTCTTTGCCCAACCAAAGGGCATGAAGCTTTACTTCTACATTTCCTCTTACGAGCTTTGAAGTTTGGACTTTTACGTTTAGGTCTATGATCCATTTGGACTTTTTTGGTTATGGTATGAGGAAGAAGATGCCCAGTTGTCTCTATACAACTTGTTGAGAAGATTATTCTTTCCCCATTGAATTATCCTGATAACCTTGTCAAAAATCAATTGACATAGTTGGGTGCGGTGGCTCATGCCTGTAATTCTAGCACTCTGGGGGGCCAGGGTGGGAGGATCACTTGAGGTCAGGAGTTTGAGATCAGCCTGAGCAAGAGCAAGACCCTGTCTCTAAAAAACAGGCAGGCATTGTGGTGGGTGCCTGTAGTCCCAGCAACTCGGGAAGCTGAGGCAAGAGGATACCTTGAGCCTAGGAGTTTGAGGTTGCTGTGAGCTATGATGCCACAGCATTCTACCCAGGATGACAAAGTGAGACTGTCTAAAAAAAAAAAAAATTCAATTGACATAAAAGCTAAGGTTTATTTCTGGACTTTCAATTCTATTCCATTTATCTGTATGTCCATCCTCTGCCAGTCCCACACTCTTGATTACTGTACTCTGCACTGTTTTGGCTACTCTGGATTCTTTGCATTTCCATATGAATTTTAAGATTAGCATGTACAGCCTGGTCTCGGTGGTTCGAGCCTGTAATACTACATTTTAGGAGGCCTAGGTGGGTGGATTTCCTGATCTTGGAGTTCAAGACCAGCCTGAGCAAGGGCAAGAGAAAAAAATAGCTGGGTGTTGTGGTGGGCACCTGTAGTCCCAGCTACTTGGGAGGCTGAGGCAAGAGGATCTCTTGAGCCCAAAAGTATGAGGTTGCTGTGAGCTACGAAGTGAAACTCTGTCTCAAACCAAAATAAAAACAAACAAACAAATGATTAGTGTGTAAAAAGTCACTTGGGATCTTTTTTCTTTGAGACAGAGTTTCACTCTTTCACTCTGGGTAGAGTTCTGTGGTATCATAGCTCACAGCAACCTCAAACTCTGGAGCTGGGATTTTGATAGGGATTTGCACTGAATCTGTAGATCAATTGAGGAAGTATTTCCATATTAACAATATTGATTCTTTCAATCCATGAACATAAGGATTTTTTCTTCTATTTACTTAGGTCTAATTTCTTTCAGCAATGTGTTCCACTTTTCAGAGTACAAGGTTTGTATTTATTTATTACATTTATTCCTAAGTATTTTATTCTTTTGGATGTAACTATAAATGGAATGTTGTTAATTTCATTTTTGTACTGTTCATTGCTAGTGTAGAGAAATAGAATCGATTTTTGTATATTAATCTTGTACCCTTCAACCTTGATGAACCTATTTATTGATTCTAATTTTTTTCTTTTAGCGGATTCCTTAGGCTTTTCTATATGCAAGATCATGTCGGCTTCCAATAGGGACAGTTTTGTTTCTTCATTTCCAACAGATGCCTTTTACTTCTTTTTCTTGCCCTCCCATCAGAGTTTTAGGGCTGTTGTTACCATCTGGATTAGCCAAGTCCTTGACATTCCAAATGTTACACGATTTGGAGTCATGGCCTGAGGTTTGGGTTTCTGGGCTGAGAGAGCTTTCCTTCTAATGAGCTGATGGCCTGTGTTGGAGTGGAGGGTATCAGCTTTTTTTCTCCCAGGCTCTGCTCATTAATGCTTCAGTGATCTGCAGTTTCCTTTACAGTCAAAGCAGAGAGTCTCACATCTCTGAGCTCAGACAGGCACATATCCCTGCGGTGTCCTTGTGAGGTCTCCCCACCCCTGTCTGTGCCTTCAGCCCTCTCAATCCTCTTTTTCAATATTCTCTACTAATCCCTGCCACTCTACAGCTGGCAAGGGACCAACCTCCTCCTCTTTTCTGAATATTGAAAATACACTTGAATATTTTCAAAACTTTTTACAGTTGAGAAATGTGAATGTATTCTCATTTTTAACTCACAGGCAAGATGGAGGGTTAGACGCTGGCCTAACCAAGTCTTAATAATGCACGTGAACACACACACTGTGGAAAAAAGAGCAGAAGCCCTCCACGTCTGTAATGGGAGGAGGGAGCAATGTCACCTTCTGTCATTTTGCTTTCTGCACAGAAGGAAGGACTCCCCAAGGACGGGCCTGCTGAGCAGAGCAGGGAGCCAGTTCAGAGCTCGTTGGAGGAGAGTAGCCCTTTATCTCTCAATGTTTGGGCATCTTGCCTTCAAGCAAAGCAGTGAGGAATAAACCCAAGGTGGTCATTTTCATGGTACTGACAACTGCTGGGGTGAGCCATGGGTTCTGTTTATTCCCTCTTGCCCAGTACAGCTCAGATCCCTACCTCAGAAGATCCCTACTTCTGAAGGTCCCTACCTCTGAAGGTCCCTACCTCTGAAGATCCCTACCTCAGAAGATCCCTACCTCATAAGATCCCACCTCTGAAGGTCCCTACCTCTGAAGATCCCTACCTCTGAAGGTCGATACCTCTAAAGGTCCATACCTCTGAAGATCCCTACCTCTGAAGGTCCCTACCTCTGAAGATCCCTACCTTTGAAGGCCCCTATCTCTGAAGATCGTGACTTCTGAAGGTCCCTACCTCTGAAGATCCCAACCTCTGAAGATCCCCACCTCTGAAGATCCCTACCTCTGAAGATCCCCGCCTTTGAAGGTCCCTACCTCTGAAGATCCCTACCTCTGAAGGTCCCTACCTCTGAAGATCCCCACCTCTAAAGATCCTAACCTCTGAAGATCCCTACCTCTGAAGATCCCTACCTCTGAAGGTCCTTACCTCTGAAGGTCCCTACCTCTGAAGATCCCTACCTCTGAAGGTCCCTACCTCTGAAGATCTCTACCTCTGAAGGTCCGTACCTCTGAAGATCCCTACCTTTGAAGGCCCCTATCTCTGAAGATCGCGACTTCTGAAGGTCCCTACCTCTGAAGATCCCCACCTCTGAAGATCCCCGCCTTTGAAGGTCCCTACCTCTGAAGATCCCTACCTCTGAAGGTCCCTACCTCTGAAGATCCCCACCTCTAAAGATCCTAACCTCTGAAGATCCCTACCTCTGAAGATCCCTACCTCTGAAGGTCCTTACCTCTGAAGGTCCCTACCTCTGAAGATCCCTACCTCAGAAGATCCCTACCTCATAAGATCCCACCTCTGAAGGTCCCTACCTCTGAAGATCCCTACCTCAGAAAATCCCACCTCTGAAGATCCCTACCTCTGAAGGTCCCTACCTCTGAAGATCCCTACCTCTGAAGATCCCTACCTCTGAAGATCCCACCTCTGAAGGTCCCTACCTCTGAAGATCCCTACCTCTGAAGGTCCCTACCTCTAAAGGTCCATACCTCTGAAGATCCCTACCTCTGAAGGTCCCTACCTCTGAAGATCCCTACCTTTGAAGGCCCCTATCTCTGAAGATCGTGACTTCTGAAGGTCCCTACCTCTGAAGATCCCAACCTCTGAAGATCCCCACCTCTGAAGATCCCTACCTCTGAAGGTCCCTACCTCTGAATGTCCCGACCTCTGCAGATCCCCACCTCTGAAGATCCTCACCTCTGAAGATCCCTACCTCTGAAGGTCCCTACCTCTGCAGATCCCTAACTCTGAATGTCCCTATCTCTGAAGGTCCCCACCTCTGAAGGTCCCTACCTCTGAAGGTCCCTACCTCTGCAGATCCCTACCTCTGAAGGTCCCTACCTCTGAAGGTCCCCACCTCTGAAGGTCCCTACCTCTGAAGGTCCCCACCTCTGAAGGTCCCTACCTCTGCAGATCCCTACCTCTGAAGGTCCCTACCTCTGCAGATCCCTACCTCTGAAGGTCCCCACCTCTGAAGGTCCCTACCTCTGAAGGTCCCCACCTCTGAAGGTCCCCACCTCTGCAGATCCCTACCTCTGAAGGTCCCTACCTCTGAAGGTCCCTACCTCTGCAGATCCCTAACTCTGAAGGTCCCTACCTCTGAAGGTCCCTACCTCTGAAGGTCCCCACCTCTGAAGGTCCCCACCTCTGCAGATCCCTAACTCTGAAGGTCCCTACCTCTGAAGGTCCCTACCTCTGCAGATCCCTAACTCTGAAGGTCCCTACCTCTGAAGATTCCCTCCTCTGAAGGTCCCCACCTCTGAAGGTCCCCACCTCTGAAGGTCCTCACCTCTGCAGATCCCTACCTCTTAAGAACCCTACCTCTGCAGATCCCTATCCCTGCAGCGCAGACACAGAGCAGAGCAGAGGCCTCATAAACATCACTCCAGCGTGCCCGGGGCCTCCTTCTCAGTAGCAGGGGCGTTCGGTTATGGGGAGGAGCGAGCAGAGATCTGTGGGTCCGTGTGTTTCCTTGCTGTTTGCTTTTCTGGCCAATCTTTGTAGCTAAGTTGATCACATTGCAATCTGCAGTTCGACTGAGTGGTAAGCTTCTCATTCAATTTGTTTATACAATAATATTATGAGCAGTTGAGGGAGACTTAAAGGTTCGGAAAGAAAGAACTTTCACTCCATCATCACCTCACTTCCCCTCGGGTCCTAAGGGGTTGATCTGTCTCCCAGGGAGTAACTAGACTCGATGCCCCTCTCCCACACATGGGTTCCCCACCCTAAGAGGAATGGCACTTCCTCGCCCCTCTGTGTGGGGTCTCCCACACACGGGTGGGTCGGCTTCTGTTTTCCATTGAAGTCAGGGTATGGTTGTAGGAATTGTCACACTCTGGAATTCAGTGCTAATGGGATTTTCTGCAAGGATGGAAATCGTCAACGTATATCTGCACAGTCTAATACGGTTGCCACTAGCCCATTTCAAGGGCTACTTATGCTGAGGAACTGAATTTTTTTTTTTTTTTGTAGAGACAGAGTCTCACTTTATGGCCCTCGGTAAAGTGCCGTGGCATCACAACTCACAGCAACCTCCAACTCCTGGGCTTAAGCGATTCTCTTGCCTCAGCCTCCCGAGTAGCTGGGACTACAGGCGCCCGCCACAACGCCCAGCTATTTTTTTTTGGTTGCAGTTCAGCCGGGGCCGGGTTTGAACCCGCCACCCTCGGTATATGGGGCCAGAGCCTTACCCATTGAGCCACAGGTGCCGCCAGAGGAACTGAATTTTTAATTTTCCTTAATTTAAGTGTAAAGAGTCATATGAGGCTAGTGGCTGGTATCTAACAGTACAGCTCTATATAGAAAAGGGAGACAGACACCAAAGGTCTCCAAGTCAAAGGCATGTCTATTTGTGTGACAGAGTTTTGCAGTAACAAAAAGGTATCATCTTGCAAATTTGGAGAGAGGATAAAAGTGTCAATTCCCTTTAAAAACAAAAAACATTTAACTGGCAGGAAAAGTTCTTATTGCACTGAAAAAATTCAAAATGTTTAAAAGAAAAATAACCTAATTTTTTTCCCCGTAAAAATAGGATCTGAAACAAAATTTTAGTACCAAATCAAAGGGTTTGGGGGGTTGTGAAAATAATATATTAAGAAGAATTATAGTTACAACTGGCATAAGAGTCTGGATTAATCTAAATAGTCTTGTCCTTGCTAATGGAGGCTTTTTTCATTTGTCAGGAAAATTGACAAAGTGGTAAGACCCCACCCTCTCCTTGACTTGGATATGCCAGTTCCGTGGTGCTGGTGGTTCTCAGCCCTCGTCATGATTAGAATCACCTGGGCATCCTTTAATAAAACTCCGGTGCCTGGTCCCTATCCCCAGAAATTCTCATTTAACTCTAACTGGTTGAGCCAAGCCTAAACTCTCTAGGTGATCCTAATTACTAGTTACTAATCTATCTAATCACCCCGGGTGGCTCTGATATGCAGCCAAGATTGAGAACTCCTGACCTATAAGGCGAAGCTGTGCATATAGTTTTCCTGATCTGCTAATAATGTTACGAGGACCTGTAGACTCTCAAACTTGTTTAAATAAAAATTCAAAAGTCTTGCATTTAATTTTGCCTCCTTGAATGTGAGAGAGGAATGATAATAATCCCCTTCTTGCCTAACACACGAAAACTCACAGGGGTTTAGAAACCTTGAGGTGACAGTTTTAGTGATATGACTACCCAGGAACAAATTTAATGAGATAATCAGTATTATAAACATCTTCAAGAATAAAGGTCATTTTCAAAACAATCTCTGAAATCTCAGGATCTTATGAGCTCATTTGCTTAGATACTGGCAAAGGGTGGTGGTGCTATGGTTTGAATGTTCCCTGCAAAACTCAAGTTGAAACTTAATGAGCATTTTAAGGGTGTTGACAGGTGGGACCTTTAGAGACAATTAGGTGATGACGGCTCCACCCTCATGAATGGATGAATGCCATTATGGGGAGGGGGTTAGTTATCATGGGAGTTTGGCCCCCATTTTTCTGTCTGTAGCACTTTCAGTCTCTGCCAGGTGATGCCTCCTGCCAAGTCGTAACACGGAGAGAAGGCTCTCAGTAGACAATCTGGCTTCAGAACTGTGACAAGTAAATTCGGTTCTTTATATATTACATTCCGTGGTATTGTTAAAGCAGCAGAAAATGAACTAGGACAGGTGGTTTAGGACACAGAAGAACATCTACTTTTTCCAGCTTCAGGAAAAGAGAGTGTCCTTTTCTTCCCTTTTTGAGATGACTTCTCTCTCCAGGCATTAGAAGAGCCTCCAGTTTTCAAGGCTAAGTGCTTGAATTCCATCAGTGAGCACTGAGAGAAGGGTGATAAAAGCAAGCTGAGACGCTGAAAATTTTAAATATAGATTTTTTTTTTTAAAAAAAAGGGAAGAGAGGGGTATTAATAAGTGGAGTTGGGAGCTTGCAAGGTAGACCGGTTAGTTCAGAGGTCTGTTCAGCTTCCCATTTTGCCATGGAGTTTGCGGTATCTTGTGGGAGTATCATTTTTGTGGCCATTTTCTCATCCCAGACTTTTCACCCAGAAAGGTTCAGGGTCTGTGGCAAGATAAACTGGTTTATACCCATCTTTAAAGATCTGTATTGATGAGATGTCACAGCTTCTTTGGAGAAGCCTGCTCCCATGGTTACTCCCCCTTGTAATTGGACAAATCTGCTATAGGTTAACTTGATGCTTCCTCTGTAGCTAAAGCATATTTTTTTCCTGTGTCAGGATCTGTGGAAGCAAAATGATCAGAATGCAGTGGTTCTCAACCTTCCTAATGCCTCGACCCTTTAATACAGTTTCTCATGCTGTGGTGACCCCCAACCATAAAATTATTTTCATTGCTACTTCATAACTGTAATTTTGCTACTGTGATGAATCGTAGTGTAAATATCTGATATGCACGATGTGTTTTCTGATGGTCTGCAGGGGTCCTCAAACTGCGGCCCGCGGGCCACATGCGGTGGTGTGATTGTATTTGTTCCTGTTTTGTTTTTTTACTTCAAAATAAGATATGTGCAGTGTGCATAGGAATTTGTTCATAGTTTTTTTTTTTAAACTATAGTCCGGCCCTCCAACGGTCTGAGGGACAGTGAACTAGCTCCCTGTTTGAAAAGTTTGAGGACCCCTGGTTAGGGGTTGCGACCCACAGGTTGAGAACCACTTTAGACAATAAATAAGCTGCTCTTAAATCACTGGTGAAAATTTTCCCAAGCTAAACACCTGTAACTTTTTCTCCTGCTAATAATTGTTTCAATTCTCCTCATTAGTATAATGGTGAGTTAGAAAAATACAAAATAATAATTTCAATTCTCTAAGTGCCTACTACGTGTCAGCCATTGTACTAAGTACTTCACGCAGACCATTTCATTTGATCCTTCCATGTTCCTATGAAGTAGGTAGCTTTGTTTTCTTTCTTACTGATTTATAAACCTGAGATTAGAGAGATCAAATGGGTTTTTTTCAGCATCAAAATAGTAAACCTGCTGGGTGTGATGACTTACACCTCTAATCCCAGTACTTTGGGAGGCAGGAGGATTCCTTGAAGCCAGGAGTTCAAGACCAGCTGGGGCAACATAGTGATACCCCTTCTCTACAACAAATCTAAAAGAATAATTAGCTGGGCATGGTGGTGCGAGCCTGAACTCCTAATTACTGAGGCAAGGGGATCACTTGAGCCCAGGACTTTGAGGATTCTGATTGTACCTCCGCACTCTAGCCTGGACAACAGAGAAAGAATCCCCCACCCCACCCCAAAAACCCCCCACAAATCTCAAAACTGTTAGAGGCAAAATTAGCCCAGCCCCTGCTGACTCCACAGATATGCTCTCTCTACTGCCTGGCCTAGGTTCCAAGGACAGGAGGTCAGAAAGGGGTCCCATCGTGGTCGATTTCTGCAGTAAGGAAGGAATAAGCTGTGAAAATCACAGTCATGTGAGTGCAGAGCCAGGTAGTGGGTCGCCCCACTTGCTTAGGCACAAGCCTCCCTGTCTGTCCGTGAAACAGCAGGCATCTATGGGCACCCACCATGTGGCTGTGTGAACCTCTCTAGACCTTGGGATATGACAATGACCCAAACAGACCAAATCCCCACCCCCCAATGGCATTTTAGAGCAAATTTTAGACAGTTTACAAGTTAAGGAGCTCTGACATACAGCAGGTGGTAAGGCGGGAAGTGCTAAGGGGGACAGAGATGGCAGGCAGGGCCCTGGAAGATGCTGGGGAGGGATGGAATTTTCAGGAACAGCTTGTCTCAGGGAAGAGCACGACAGGCAGAGGAAACAGAAAGTGCCAGTCCTAAGGCAGACGCCGTCACTCGTCCACGAGGCCCGTGTGGCGGCAGCAGAGTGGGTGGGGGGCCTGCAGGCCATAAGGGGAGAGGTCAGGTGGGGGCTGCAGGTCCACATCAAGGTCCATGGATTTTCTCCAAACAAAATGAAAACACACTGGAGGGTTTTAAGCAGTGGCGCAACAGAATTTAACCAGATCATCTGAAAGCTGTATTGAGAATAGATTGTAGGGGGGCACAAGGGCAGAGCAGCAGGGCCCATTAGAAGGTTATTGCAATAACCTGGGCAAGGGATGACACGGTGGCAGTGGGGAGATGAAAATTACTGGGTTTTGGACGTACATATTCTGAAGGGACAGACGACAAGATTTCCTAATGAACTGGATGCGTGGGATGAAAGTTGAGGATGGTGACAATGTTTTTAGTGTGAACAACTAGAGGAATAAATAAATAAGCCCAAATAGGGAAAGCTGCTAAAGGGCCCTGCAAGTGGAGAGTCAGGGTCTTGGTTAAGCCTGAGACCCTTGTCAGCCACCCAAGTGCAGGTCTAGGGTGTTTAGTATGTGGGTGAAGCGCTCAGGGCCAACGTTCTTGCCAAAGAGAAACATTTGAGAATTGTCATCGTATCCACGAGATCCGTGTACATCTATCAGGGCGAGATGGGATGCCCTCAGCACTGAGAATATATCCAAAGGTTGAGCCCTGGAGCACACTGACAATTAGAGGTAAAGGGTATAAAAAAGAACCAATAAAAGCGCTTGACAGAGGGTGTCTAGAAAGGTCGGGAGAGAGCCAGGAGCATGTGGCATCCTGGAAACCAAGAGAATGGCAGTTCCAGGAGACAGTGACAGTCATCCCACAGTCGCTGATAGGCCACACAGGAAGAGGGCTGGAGCTGGGCACGTTGGCCTGTGTCTGGAATCCCAGACTCCAGGGAGGCTGGGGTGGGAGGATGGCGTGGGTCTCGCTGTTCCTGGTTGTAGTGCACGGTGATCCCACCTGTGAATAGACCCTGCACACCAGCTTATCAGAAGGCTGACAGGTGACTGAGGGACTCACTAGGGACCTAAAGAACTATTTAGTATTTTATTATTTCAGGGAGTTTTGCTATGAAAGAAGAAAGACAAAGTGGAAGGGGTGGGGGATGTGAAGTGAAGAGACTTTTTTTTAAGATGAGAGAAATATAGTATGTTTCTAAGCAAATGGGACTAATTCAATACAGAGAAAACAGTTGCTAGAGCAATGTTCTCAAGTAAGGGAGAGGGGGTGAGGCCCCGTCCCCCAGAGGGGCTGGCAAGGGCAGGACAGGAGGCCATGGGCCTTGGCCCAGGCTCAGGGAAGTGGGCGGAGTGCTAGTGAGAGCGTGTAGGAGTTTCCTGATTACTCCCAATGTTCTTGGTGAGTCAGGAAGTAGGGTTGCTGAAGGGGAGGGTTGGGAGGAGGTGTTGAAGCTTTGAGGAGAGAAGAGAAGGTATGAAGTCATCACCTGGGAGAGTGGGTGGCCGAGAGAACAGCCTAGATAAGTACACTGTGTTTGTGGGGCATCATTCAGGACCCACTTGAACCACAAATTTAAAGAGTGGCTAGAGAGTATGATGGGGTTTTTCTCCCTCCATCCTAAGATGCAGGACCTCAGTAGATGGAGAGTAAGATTTAGCTAGAGTTGTGGTTTCATCAGGAGAGAGAAAGGCAAGGGGGTCAAATGTCTAAACAAATGAATGATCATGGCCTGGCCCCTGTGGCTCAAGTGGCTAAGGCACCAGCCACATACATCTGAGCTGGTGGGTTCGAATCCAGCCCGGCCTGCCAAACAACAACAATGACGGCTGCAACCAAAAAATAGCCAGGCATTGTGGTGGGCGCCTGTAGTCCCAGCTACTTGGGAGGCAGAGGCAGGAGAATCCCTACAGCCTATGCGTTAGAGGTTGCTGTGAGCTGTGATGCCACAGCACTCTACCCAGGGTGACAGATTGAGGCTGTCTCAAAAACAACAACAATAACAAACAACAAAAAAACCAAATGAGTGATTGTAATAACTGGCCAAGGAATAAGGGGGGTCAGGAAGGAGCAGGGGGTGGAGGAAGCTGGGGGACAGTGAGAAGGTGGTGAGGCCTCTACATTGTAGAATGGTAGATCTTGGTGGGGTCATATGAGGGTTGGAATTGGGGAGCTGAGGGCGTCAGCCAGACAGAGAACATGGTCCATGAGTGGTTTGAGAGTGTGTTAGGGGCTGTCGGTCTGGATAATGGCAAGGTTAAGGGCATGGCTCTGGGGTGACTGAGACAGGAGGAGAAAAGTCCAGGGCCTGGGAAGCTGGGGTTGCCCAGGTGACACTGACCTGGCTCCTGCGGACCTGTCAGGACCTTGGAAAGCTCCCAGAGAGTCTAGTAAAAGCATGATGATGCTCTCTGCCAGTTGGCACCAGTAACCTTGGGGAAACGGCCTCTCAGCTTACCATTGGGGCGTAAAGGATAAAGAGAGACAGGGGAGAGGATCAGAACAAAGAATCTGTTTTCACCGTGAGCACCAACTTTATGACTTTGCCTGCTTCACTGTGTCTTCCATTATGTGATCATAGGCAAATGATGAGTAATTATTGACTGATCAACTCAATGAGACATTTCGTGTGAGTGTGCACCTTGAAGCCACAGCCAGGTTCGAAGCCAGGGCTCGCTGAAGGGTACTATTTCAGGACAACAGACTTTCCCTTTATTTGACCTCATGGGAGTTTCCTGGGTTTGTTTTGGAGTAATAACTTGCAGGTGGGGAGCAAAGAGGTCCTGTTCCAGGATAGGCAGGCGAAGAGGGGCAGGGCTGTGTGAGTGCATGTGTGTGTATCTTAGGACAGGATAAATAGGTATGATCCCTACCCATCAGAACCACTGAAGTGAAGTGCCTGTGTCCACTGAAGTCCTCATCTTGCATAGATATCTTCCAAGGCTGGAGATATCCTGAGGATACAGATCTGGGTAAATTCTAACTCTGCCTGGAAGTAATCGATGCTGCTTCTAAAGGGTCCAACCATCTTTGTAAGTTACTGTTATCTTTGCCATGAAAGAAACTGAATCTGCTTTTACCAAGTCTGTTAACATTTTACCATCCATGGCTCCATCTTTCTGCCATGATAACCATGCGGGCTGATGAAGGATATTTTACTTGGTATCAAGAGGCCCTTTGGGAAGGGCCTTAATCGCTCTTGGGCCTAAATTTCCTCATCTGTAGAAATGAGTAATAATTTATATTTTTTAGGAGGGGGGTAAAGTGGAGATGGTTACTGGGTACAAAATATAGTTAGATAGGATGAATAAGTTTTAGTAGCACAATAGGGTGACTATGGTTAATAAAAATTTATTGGTCATTTAACAATAAAAAAGTGGAATTGGAATGATCCTGACACAGATGATAAATGATTAAGGTGATGGATACCCCCTGACTTGATCATTACACATTGTATGCCTGTACCAACATTACATGTGCCCCATAAATACATGACTAGATATACCTATAATTATTAACAATTTAAAAATTAAAAAACATGTTTCTATGAAGTTGCTAAGATGTTCAAATGAGATATTTACGGGAGTGCTTTGTAAACTGTCAAGTTCTATAAAATGTTATTTATTTTTGCTATCTTTGTAGAAATAACAGCAAATGAGAACAAAAAAAAGGTGAGAGAGAGGCAGAGAGAGAGAGAGCAAGAGTCACGCTCTGTGTGGAAGAAGGCTCTAAATAATGGGAGTCCTGGAGGAGCCAGCCATCCGAGGCCAGATTCCCATAAAAATCAAACCAGGAAGAAATAGACAAAAGATCTTCAAGTTCATTGCTGAAAACCATGTTTTTCTTTTAGTCCCTGTGGGAGGGGGTTATTACTTTAGTGTGGGAATAGAACTATAATTCATTTCTTCCCAGTCAGAGCCTTTTGCTGTTTTTCCATGATTCACAGGCTATGACTCACATATTAGAATTCTCTCTAGTATATTACTAATAGTTTATATTCCTTAAAAAGGACATAAGATGAAGAGAGATTACATAATTATTTCATTCCAGCTTATACCTTGGGTTTATCTGACATGATAATTTCAGAAAGAGAAAGTTTCTCTCCTCCTGCAAAGAAAAAAAAATCTCTTTACTTTTTTCAGGATTTACATTTCCAAAATGCTTGTCAGTACTTTTGTTACCACACTTTATAGACTACGGTGTAAGAAATTATTTTTCTAAGGTCAGCAAGAAAGTTAAATTAATATGAAATACTCCATCCACCCCCAAGATTTATTTATCATCAATAGTCATTCTAAAACACATTTTTTGGATATGTTAAAATTATATATTTTTTTAATTTATGAAGGTTTAAAAATCCATCAGTTCCTCAAAACGCAATTGTATATGTTGCTTTTTTCCCCACCCACCAAAAGGATCGATCAAATGCAATAAAAAACACCAAGCCAATCACACTAAAGTTATTGGAAAATAAATTTTATTCATTCCATTTTATGGAAGACTTAGGCTTAACTAATTGCAAATATTCTAATCATATAGCATCAAAACCTACTAATGTTTGATCTTGTCTAGATTCTATTTGCGTGTCTGCTGTTGAATATAAACCTATAAACTTCCTACAAATAAAGAAGTACATGTACTTTTTAGTTCAACCATCTTGACTTCATTAGGACAGGTCCGCATTGATGTCATAGGATACCGAAATGGTGATGATGATGATGAATGTATATTATTTACCTGTAGTAGCTTAGGCACTTTGGATATACACATTTTTTGTTGTTGTTGTTGTTGTTTGAGAGACAGGGTCTTGCTCTGTCATCCAGGCTGGAGTGCAGTAATGTGATCATGGCTCACAGTAACCTCAAACTTCTGGGCATTCCTTCCATCTCAGGCTTCCAAGGAGAAAAGCTCACCCGCATCTGGGGCCTGCGGGGAGGCTAGCTGCAGGGAGAGAAACAGAGGACAGCTCTGTCCCCATACTCTGCAAGCAATGAAGCCGCAGACAGTCCATTTTCTCAGCCTCCCTCCCCCTGCCTCTTCCTCTGGAGAGCTTTTCTCCAGGCTGGGACTACAGGCGTGCATGGCCATACCCAGCTAAATTCTTTATTTTAGTTTTTGTAGAGATGGGTTCTTGCTGTGTTTCCTAGACTGGTCTTGAATTTCTGGACTCAAGTGAGCATCCCACATCAGCCTCCCAAAGTGCTCAGATTACAGGTGTGAGCAACAGCACCTGGCCCATACGCATGATTTAGTACATCCTACAACACTACAAGTTTGAGGAAATCAGCCCCCAAAGAGGTTTAATAACATGCCAAAGGTCACTTAGGTAGTGGACAGCTGAGCTGGAGTCCTAAGTTATGTCCATCTCTTTCCAGCATCTGATGTGATGCCTAAATAAATATTTTACCAAACAAAAGGTAGGAATTCAAAATTGTAACTTGGATTTCAAAGCATTCAGATTGGCTGTCTTGGTTAACTTCACCTTAGTTTGGTCAATTTCTATTTCATTGGGTGCCTGTGGATTTGGGTCTCAATGATTATGCCCTGGGAAAAATTAAGAAGAAAAAATTTATTTGGACAGTATGCTTTGAAAAAATTAACCAAAGCTCCCTGATGAGCTGTGGCTCTTTCTCAAAATCAGATAGAAATCAGAACTTAAGTCAGTTTCTTTCTGCCCAGAACTTCCAAAGCAACAATATTCAGAAGGAGACTTGGGGAAAGGAGAACAGCAACAAAGATGGAAGAAACTTTGGCTGCAAGGTTGTTGCATCACCTTGCTTCACCTGGTCAGCTTTTCCTAGATTTTCCAGTGTGGCACCTGCGATGACTGGACTGGACTCCTGTGCTTTGGCAAAAGTATGAGTGCCCCATAGCAGAGCTTAGCATTGCCCTTCCTATCGGCCTCCTCCTAAGGCAAAAGAGATGCCTCCCAACCTAACTGGGCTTTAATTTAATAGAATGAAAGCAGGAGCCCTAGGACTCAACTTCTTATCCAGGAATTCTGAGGGTATTAGCCAAGAAAACAGAAATTTCTTGGAAGGAATTTACACAATATTATCTTCTAAGATGTTTCAATGGATGTTTCTAATAGATCAAAGTACCCACTCCCATCACCCCTTTATGAATTGAAGCATAAAGCACATCCAGAAAAGGGTGTCCATCCCGAGAGTATAGCTCAATAAATTTTCACAATGTAAACATACCTGTGTAACCAACATCGGATCTGCAAATGAGATACTACCATTAACCAGAAGCCCCTTCAAGCTCTTCCCCTGCCCCTCCAGAATAGACATTCATTCTCCTGACTTTGTTCCAGAATAGATTTATTTTACCTGTTCTTATACTTTGTCATTGGAATACAGTAAAACCTGTAGATGTTGACCACCCAAGGGACCGTAACCAGTTGATCAATAAGGTGAACGTAAAGAACTTCCATCGAGTACATGTCTGATTTATGAAAATTAGGTCAATTTAGGCAAGTCATCCACTATGGAGGTTCTGTTGTATCATGTTAAACCATATGATGGTTAATCTCGTGTCCACTTGACTGGGTGGCCAGACACTTGTTTAAGTGCCATCCTGGGGGGGTCTGTGAGGGTGTTTCTGCAGGAGATTAACATTTTGAACTGGTCGCCTGAGAAAAGCAGGTGCTCTCTCCATTGTGCTCAGGCCTCATCCAATCAGTCGAAGGCCTGAGTAGAGCAAGAGGCTGGCCCTCCTGAGAGTAAAAGAGAATTCCTTGGCCTGACTGCCTTTAAGCTGGTATAATTGATTTTTTTCTGCCTCTGAACTCAAACAGTGGCTCTACCCAGGTCTTGAGCCTATTGACCTTTGGACTGAAACTACACCATCAGCTCTCTTGGGTCTTCAGTTTGCCAACTGCAAATCTTGGGACTTCTCAGCCTCTACGATCGTGTAAATATTTCCTTTATTATAAGGAAATATAATAAATTATATTATAATATAAATATGAGTATAAATTTAAATATAAATCTCTTCCTATATCTATTGCTATGGTTTGAATATTTGTCTCCTCCAAAACTCATGTTGAAATTTAAACCCCAAAGTGGCAACAGAATTGAGAGGCATTTAAGACGTGATTTGGTTGGGAGGGCTGTGCTCTCATGAATGGACTAATCCATTCGCAGATCATGGATTACTGGGTTATCATGGTTCCTGAGCTGGCATGCTTAGCCCTCTCACCATGTGATACTCTCTTCTGCCTTAGGACTATGCAGAGAGTCCCCACCAGCAAATACAAGAGATGTGACTACCTGTCTTCCTACCATGTTCCCACTTGGCCTTTACTTTAATTCTTCCTCATATAGATAGTAGTGAGTGGAGGACGCAGGAGGAATGTGCATCGGAGGCCAGAGAGCCATCACAAACATTTCCATGCTGATCCTCTGCATTAGGCAATCAATCACTGATTGGACTGTAATCCAAATGCCAACCAGGGCCTCCCAGTCCATCTGGCTCCTGCATACATATGTCTCAAAATCTCACATTACCCTCCATATAAAACTTGGTCCCTTATTATTATTTTATAATAAATAAAATTTATTTATTTCCACCAGTAATCTACCCAAACCAGCTGTCTTGTGAGTTTTAGTAGAATCTTAATGTTTATGTGGCAAGGGGTGGTCATTGTAATACAGTACAGGGACTCATTCCCCATCCTGTCTCGCTTTCCCATTTTCTCAGACACTCCATAAATTACTCTTTTCATCTCATGGACAGTAATTTAGCAAACCTCTTTTGTTTCTTGAGAATGCCCTAGGTGGCCTCACTCTTATCCTGGTAAGCTTGTCAAAGTGTTTCTTCCAAACACACATAGCACTTTCCCAGAGAGCGCTAATCAAATCAAATAAAATAAATCCTCATCTCACTATAACTTGATGGCTAACATGACTTCTATATGTTCAGCATTAGTAGAGGCCCAGGGAGAAATATAGGGGAATAGAAGACATAATTTCTATCCTCAAGGCATTTAGAATTGATTTAGAGAGAGAATTACTATACATGAAATAGGTAGGAAATACTTTGGTGCCAAGCTGAGTGATAATATCTGTGCAATAAGAGCTGAGAGAAGGGCTGGGTCAGCTCAACGCAGCTGGGGGAAAAGGATCTCCCGGTGCAGGTCGGAGGATGGGCTGAAGTTTTTGGGTTCAGTGGTGGGAGAAAAAGGGTTCAGGAGAGGGACATAACATCAGCAGAGTCATGAATATGGCAAGGAGTGTGTGTGTGTCCCCTGGGAGGAGATTGGACACTTGTCAAGTTTTTTTTTTGCAGTTGTTGGCCGGGGCTGGGTTTGGACCCACCACCTCTGGTATATGGGGCTGGCACCCTACTCCTTGAGCCACAGGCACCGCCCAAGCACTTGTCAAGTCTTGATGAGAAATAAACCTGGCTGGGAGGATGGAGTAAAATTATAAAGGGTGTTGAAAGTCAAAGACATGTACCTTGGGGCCAGCGATGAAATAAATGCCAACAGCAAGCCACGGTAGCACTAAGTCCCTGTGACCTGGTTACCAGCAGAAATCATGTAACAGTTTTTTCAAATATCATGAGCTATTTTTTTGCACTCATTACTACTACATGATTTTTTTAAAGTTTAAACATTTTTTTTCTTTTTCCTCTTTGTAGAGATAGGGTCTTTCTGTGTTGCCCAGGCAGGTCTTGAATTCCTGGGCTCAAGCAGTCTTCCCACCTCACAGCCTCTGTGAGTGCTGGGATTACAGGTGTGAGTCACCACGTCCCCCTTCAGAACTTTGATAATTATATTAGACCTGCTGCTCAATCTTGTTATTGAATGTGTTAATTTATCACCAATTTCCAATATTTGATACGATTCATTCCTTTGATAATGCCATATATTTTACTTTTAATGCATCTGGAAACATTCTTAGAAAAGGTTTACGGACTTCACCAGGCTGGCAAAGGTACAAAAACTGGCTAAGGTCTCATCCGTTTGGGACTAAGCTATGTTTCTGCAGATGAAGTTGCTACAGTTCAGGACAGATATGACTCACACATCAAAGAACTGTCAAAACATGAGACTCAATGGAACATGGTTGCCTGGAAACTAAAGCCCTGACAGATTGTTACTTTCTCTTTTCTCTTCCTTCCTTCCTTCCTTCCTTCCTTCCTTCCTTCCTTCCTTCCTTCCTTCCTTCCTTCCTTCCTTCCTTCCTTCCTTCCTTTCCTCCCTCCCTCCCTCCCTCCCTCCCTCCCTCCTTCCTTTTTTGTTTTCTTTCTTTCTTTCTTTCTCTCTCTTTTTTCTCTTTCTTTCTTTCTCTCCCTTCCTTCCTTTCTTTCTTCCTTTCTCTCTTTTCCTTTTTTCTTTCTCTCTCTTTCTCCTTCCTTCCTTCCTTCTTTCTTTCTTTCATTTTTTTTTTAGGAAAGAAAGCATTGAATGTCTGTAGAAGGCTGACACGGATCTCTTTGCTCCCAGGTACCTCAAAAGATCATCCCTGGGAATCTCCATCTCCCACCAGAAGTCAGAGATTACCCTTTCCTTTCCGCAGGTTGTGGTCTGCTGCTGGAGGTAGGGAAGGATGGGGAATCAACACACTTTGAAATGATCATATTAATCCTCCTTGTTCTCAAATATTTATTATTTCCTTAAAAGGCCTCATACTGGGTGCTAATCTATTACAATGAGCCTCAGTTTCCTCACGAATTCATGCTAATATCTCACTTTTACTTTCATACCTCCTGTTGAATTCTCACACCTTTGAAATTGATAGTGTAACCATCCTTGTTTACAAATGAAGAAACTGAGGCTCAGAAAAGGGAAGAAACTTCCCCTTGGCAAGTGGCAGAGCCTGGGCTTGAGAACAAGCTCTACATGCTGCTTCTGAGGGTTTGGGATTTTGACCTAGGCCTTGGTGTGGGGATGACCCCTCTCTCCCACCACTGGGACCAAGTTCTCTGACAAATGCACCCCCCACCCCCATAACCAGTGGCATACTCTGACATGTGGCTGGGGGATGGGTGTGGTTTGTGGCCTCATGAGGGCCCTGGATTCCCTAAGTAGTCACATGAGGGTGGCCCAAGAGGTATTTCCTCCCCTGTGCTCCTGAGCACAGCCCTCTTCATAACCTCTGCAGAAATAAATCTGCAATACACATAGGAAGCTGCTATCCTAGCCCAGTTCCCATTAGAAACTTAGGGTCCAGGGAAGTAGCCTCAGCCTCCAGAAAAGTGTGGACACTTTTCAGGCCCTGCCCCAGTCTGGGGCAAATATCCCACATGATCCCCTTATTTCTTTTGCTTCTCAATTAACCATCTAATCGCAGTTTTTGTTGACACCTGAATGTTAACACCTTTCCATCGACTGCTGTAGATGGATTATCTGCCCTGGTGTTGCTGGATTGGAAGATAATGAATTCAGCCCTGGTCATGTTGAGTTTAAGGAGACTCCCAAGTGGATTGTCCAGTTGTGAGATGGACTCTGTCACACTTCATGGAAATAGAAATGTAGGACATTCCTTATAGAAACTCTAGCCCATAACTCTATACTTTGTCGTGAAAATAATTAACGATTCTGGTGGTGATTTTAAAATCTGGATGTCAAGGAAAACCAAATCCTATTTTTTCAGACTTCTCAACAGCTTTGTGCCTGAAAAGACTAAGTGTTTGCACATCTTAAGTATTCTACTAGATAGAAGCAAACATTTTTAAATCTATTTGTGTCACCTTCCAGAAATGTTTTTTAAAAAGTGCAACCTGAGAAATTGTACTGTTTCTGTCTCTGAGATCCAAGGTGAGCAGTTCACACTTGATAGATTCTGTCACAGAGATTTTTCTCTGTTCTTGCAAATGATTTTGTAGGATTGGAAAGCTAAAAATAGAGCTGAAGGTGACATTCATCACCTAAAATACACACCATTCGAAAAGTCTGCTGCACACAGCGATTTCAGGGCAATCTTCTGCAGAATGCTAGCTATTTTGATAATCCCCTAGATCTTTCAGGTTACGATGCTGTTTGGCATTTAGCACTGTCATTTTCATTCATGTTATCTGGATAATTGAAGCTATGTGAATATCCAGCATTCCAAAGGGGGGAAGCAGTTCTCATTCACAGGGTATAAGCCGAGTCTGGATTTGTTAAACTTGAATTCCTGTTGGATTTTCTGGTGATTTTCATTTTTTTATTTTGAGAGAGGGTCTCCTTCTGTTGCCTGGGCTAGAGTTCAGTGTCAGCATGTCATAGCTCACAGCAGCAATCTCAGACTCCTGGATTCAAGTGATCCTCCTGCCTCAGCCTCCAGAATAGCTGGGGCCACAGGCACATGCCACAATGCCTGGATACTTTTTTAAGATTTTTTGTAGAGATGGGGGGGGTGTCTCACTCTTGCTTGGGCTAGTCTAGAGCTCCTGGCCTCAAGTGATCCTCCAGCATTGGCCTCCAAGAGTGCTAGGATTACAGGCATGAGCTACCATGCCTGGCCCTCTAGTGAGTTATTGAATGACCTTGAGAAATTGCCTCATGTGTCTGTTGTAAAGTTTTAGTCTGTTTTATCCCATAGAATGAATGTTTCTTGGTTGAATGGGTTTTGAGTACATGGAAGGGATAGCTACCTCTGTGTTTTCTATATATGTATAATATAACATAAATCTCCCCATCTGTAAAGTTTGGTCATGTAGAGACCAAGGCTCTTGGTCCCCTAAGTGTTTAATGAAAAATCACTGATATGAGCCTGACTGATTAACAGGAGAAAAGACATATACATTTAACTAATGTGTGTACACAGGAACTTTCGGAATGAAGACGCACATTTTAGGGGAAATTGTCCATTTTTAGGCTTAGTTTCAACAGTATGGACAGCCATCTAGAAATACAATGGGACAAAAAGTGTATGATTTAAAGTTAACAGACTGAGTGGGGAAACTCAGCAAGGCCGGTCTGTCTAGATTCTTCTTGGCCTCCCGGAACATGCATTCTTTCTTCTAGGGATGAGGCAAGGCCCTACTGTAAAACAAAGTAGGTCAGATAACTTTTTTTATGGCCAGTTTTTAGACAGAATAATTTTATATGTTATAGCTGGCAGTCAGGAAAAAGGGTTTTGGCCTTGAAGACCCAGCCTGGGGAGGAGGGGCTTTAGTTCCCATGGCCGCAGGGGAGTGTGGGGCTGAGAATCAGGAGGACACAAGGTCAGAGAGAAATGTTTGCTTCTGAGGCCCTTGTCCCGGGGGACTGTTTTTCTGACCTCTAGCAGATATAGGGGCAGGCACAAAGGTGGGTACAATGGTGCACAGACCCCCAAATCAACATGACTTTCTGGCTCCTGCTCCCACACTGGCCAGGCCAGACTCTCTCTCCTAATTCCCAGTTCCTGGATGAGAGACTGTCTCTGAGACACTTTGGTTTCTATCCTCTGGCCTGGGGGGAGTGAGGTCACTTGACAGGAAGGATGAGGGCGTGGGAGGATTCTCAGAGGAGGGGCGGGGGCTGGGCAAGCGCCCTTTTCCATTTCTCTTCTCCTGGAGAAGTTTCCTGGAGAAGAGAGGGCACAGGGCAAGAGAAAGTCATCATTAGATGGGGTCTTCCAATATCTTACCATCTCCCCACACCTCCCCAGGCAGCAGTGCCTTGAACATCTACCTGCCCCTAACAGCTTGGTGGCCATTGTCTAAACCACAGAGATTCGAGCCTTTGGTTCTTTTTAGAAACATTATCTACCCAAGCATCTTCTTCTGATGCTGTGATGATTGTTGAGTGTTCAATAGGGAATTGGTTAACCAAGACAAATGTTTTAGGTTTTATTTTAGAAAACATTTGCTAAAATAAATGCAGCCCTTGGCCAAGTCTCTCTCAAGGAAGCTGAGATTGGAGTGCAGCCACTTATTCCAGCCTTCCAGAGCTCAGTCCCAGTTTATTGAATCATCCGGATTTTATGCCCAGCTACTTCAGGATGGTATCTCCTCAGTATGTGCCTTAAAAACTCAGGCTCATGGCGCCTGTGGCTCAAAGGAGTAGGGCGCCGGCCCCATATGCCAGAGGTGGAGGGTTCAAACCCAGCCCCCGGCCAAAAACTGCAAAACAAAAACAAAAACTCAGGCTGCTGACACGTACAGCAAACTGCCTTAATCCTCTACTTGACTTTGTAGCAGAGGCGCTGGCCTGGCATGGCCCACTGAAACACCAGGGACCTGAGTGGGGTCACTTCCTTGTTCAGCTCACTGATTTGGACTCATGGCTACACTGAGAGCCTCACAGTCGCCCTCTGGAGGGATCAAATCTGCCTAGCTCTGTCTTCGTTGCTATTTCACCCTTTTTCCACAAGTAGAAACTGGGACCTCAGTAGGAAAGTCATTTGAGTCTACGGTTTAACTTTGTGATGTGGAAACTCCCAAGAAGAGTGAGACAATCGTCCCCTGTGTATCTGGAAGTAAGCTGGTGTGGCCTTCCCAGCTCCTGGGACTCCTGTGGTAGAACGTGGGGACATATCCTCCCTCCTCAGCTCTTGCCTCTTGTATTTCCTTTGGGCCCCAGATGTTGCCAAATTAGGTGGAAACCTCAGTCAATGACCCGACCAAATCTCTTTCTTCTGAAATGGCTTAGAGTTGAGGAAGGTAGTTTCAACCTTCTGTCAAATCACTGGGACCAGCATGTCTGTTTTCCACTTTACACCACACGAAAGGGACCCAATGGCAAACCCTCTTTCTGGAAGATTCTCCAAAGGTCTTTTTTTTGGGAAAACTCTCAAATATGCATAACAATAGGGAAAGCAACAATCCCCTTGTACCTGTCACTCCACTTTAACAAACATCTATGTTTGTCAGTTTTGTTTCACCCATCAATTTCCTCTCCTGTTTTTCCTGGATATTTCAAAGTAAAGTCCAGATACCAGGATGTTTCAGGTTTAAATTCTTCAGTATGCACTTAAAAAATGTTCTATTGGGGCTTGCCGCCCTTAGCACAGTGGTTACGGTGCCGGCCACATACACCGAGGCTGGTGGGTTCGAACCCAGCCTGGCCTAGCTAAACAACGACAACTGCAACCAAAAAATAGCCGGGCATTGTGGTGGGCGCCTGTAGTCCCAGCTACTTGGGAGGCTGAGGCAAGAGAATCGCTTAAGCCAGCAGTTCTCAACCTGTGGGTCGTGACTCCTTTGGGGGGTCTCATGCATATCAGATATTTACAGTATGATTCATAACAGTAGCAAAATTACAAAGTAATTTTGAAGTAGCAATGAAAATAATTTTATGGTTGGGGCTCACCACAACATGAGGAACTGTATTAAAGGGTCACAGCATTAGGAAGGTTGAGAACCAGTGGCTTAAGCCCAAAAATTTGAAATTGCTGTGAGCTGTGATGCCACAGCACTCTACTGAGGGTGATGTGTTTTATTGGAAAATTATAATTCCATTATCATATCTAACAAAATTATTAATAATTCCTTAGTACCATGTAATACCAAGTCTGTATTCAAATTCCCCCTTTCACAGCTGATTTACTTAAATCAATAACCTTATAAGGCTTGTTGTATCTCAAAGTCTGGGCAGAGAATCAGGGCAGAGGAGTGTGGTTGCCTTCATATCCCAGCCTCCTCCCCTCTGAACTTCACCTTTCTTTTAGAGATACTCTCTGGATTCCCTCTGCTACTACCTTACCTGGATACAAAAATTAAAACTTTGTCCCAGTGACTATTAAAAAAAATTCCCCCTTGGTGTGAATGTGGAGAGAAGGGAACACTTTTACACTGTTGGTGGGGTGCAAACTAATACAGCCTCTTTGGAGAGAAGTATGGAGAATCCTCAAAAAGCTAAAGGTAGACCTTTCATTTGATCCCTCAATCCCATTACTAGGTATCTACCCAGAAGACAAAAAATCATTTTATCATAAGGACATTTGCACTGGAACATTTATCACAGCTCAATTTACAATTGCAAAGATGTGGTGGAATCACCCCAAGTGCCCATCAACACATGAATGAATGAATAGACTGTGGTGTATGTATACCATGGAATACGCTTCAGCCACAAAAAACCATGGAGACGTTGTATCTTTTGTATTAACCTGAATGGAGTTGAAGTCTATTCTTCTTCGTAAAGTATCACAAGAATGGAAAAGCAAGAATCCAGTGTATTCAATACTAATATGAAGCCAGTAGACAAATACATGCCCACATGAGAGAAATACACAATTAAATTTAAGTAGGGGAGGGGAAAGAACAGAGGGGAAGAGGAAGAGGGATTAGTAAGCTCTCATCTAATGGCACAATGTAAGGGTATGTAGCACACCTTCTGGGTAAAGGGCTTAACTACGACTTGGACTTTTCCTGATAAACACAATGTAACCTAATTGTTTCTACCCTCATATTAATCTGAAAAAATTCACTCTTTCTGTATCTACCTAATCACCAATGAGGAAGGCTGGCATCATCTAAGAGAATATTACAAAGACAGCAAGAGAAAAATTGAAGTTAATAAGGCACAGAAAGAACTCAAGAGAATAACATTGTTTACAAACTAGGGGCCCTATAATGGCTTACGTCATTAACAAGCAAATAGAGCTGGTACCCTTGTGTGCCCTGGTTTAACAGAACTAGGTTCTATTCCCAGGAACCTAGTACAGTTTGGTCTGGGTCCCTTTCCTCCCAGGGCCCTATCTCCACAAGGTCAGGGCCTTCCTCGTTCTGAGATAAGACGGCATCTCATTGTGCAAATGTCTTTCCCTAAGAACCATATCCAAGCTGCTTCTCTCATACAAATTTCACATTTTTGCCTGATTCAAATCTTACAGATCTCTCTTTACCCCACCCTGGTAGTTCCTGGTGGTCCATCTGGGAGAGATGAAATCCACCAGCCTTTCCAAGCTGAGCCATCATCTCTGCTTAGCTGTAGAGAACTCAGTGTCCATTTACCTTTGCAATTGAAGTGTTAGTATCTTCTTTCACCTGTGAAATGAGAGTCTGTTTCTATCCACCTCCTGGGCCTGCTGTGAGGCTGAAATGAGATCATGCATGTGATGCCCTCGTATCACATAAAAGAGCAAGTTAATGGAGGTAGCGATGATGGTGACAGTGAGAGTGGTGGTGATGATGCCACTGACGCTGAGTCAGGAATATTTCTCCCTCTCTCACTCACCCCACCTTCTCCAACCTTACAGGGAAGTAAGTAATCTTGCCAAGGTGTATATGATCACAATAGAAGCAGACTTAATGTAAGGGTGGGGATGAAAAAGAACTCTTCTTAGATAGAAATATTTATCTCTAACAAAACATCAGTCACACTTGAGGCTTATAAACTGAAGTCAGCCATCACCAGTTGGCAAGATCACCGTGGCAAGGGGAAACTGCTTGACCATGGACGAGGGAAAGAAATGGTGGTTTTTTTCCTTCTTTGTGAAAAGAGGGAAGAGAAGAATAGTGGGAAGAGGCAGGTTAAGAAGAGCAAGGAGGAGAGAGAGGCTGGGGTTTAGCCACTGAAATCAAGGGCACCTTTAGCACTGTAAATTGTTACCTGGGAAATCGTATCCATTCCCCTTCCATGAAAATGTATGAATTTCAGAACACTTTATGCTTCACATTGGAGGGTGGTTTGTGAAAGAGAGGTGGGCAGAAAGAAAGAAGAGTATGTATAGAAGGAGGAATCAAGAGACAGGATTTGTAGAAATCTTGGGGGGAATGCTTTGGATGTCCATAGGCCAAGGCTTTGGGAGGCTTCCGAAGACCACGTCTGACATCAAGGTTACACGAACCTTTCAATAGGCTTGATACACTGATGAAAACATCTACCCACACCTCACACAGTAAGCGTGAGAGAATCAGTTTTGCTCATAATAGTCATTATAGAGTACCAGCATTCAAGGGTGTAGTTACCCAACGTCCTTGGGTGTAGAATTGACTTTCCTATTATGGGAAACAGGCCTTCCCTGTGATGCATTCATTTCATCCAAATTTTATGTCAAGATATCCAGAGGAAATATTTGGTTCTTATGATAAAGAGCAATTTTAAAATGTTAATCTTGCTAAGTCTATACAATAGAAGGAGGGCAAAATCTATAAAGAGAAGCAGCAAAATATGTCCTTTTTGGTTCCAATTCCACAGCCCACTTCTGGCCCAGTTCTCTGGGTAATGGCAGGTGTCACTGTGGGTGATCTCATTCTCTTACTTTGTGTCCCTGTTCACATATCGACATGTCACTGACCCAGCCTTGCTGGGATGGAGCATGGTTGTTTAATCCCCTCACCCCATGGCTTGGCTGGCACTGTTCCACTTGTTCCTGGTGGAGGGTCAGTAGGAGGCTGAGACAGGGCAGGGTCAGGGTGCAGAGGGGAGGAAGACTGTCCCATGAGCTGGGTCCCCTTGGCACCATGCTCCCCCCTGCAGAGCTCACTGACCTTTTGCAGTCCATGCTACTGAAAATACGGAAGCCATCTGTTCTTTTCCAGAACATATCTCCATGGCCCACGTTTTCCTGGGAGAGTTTCCAGGAGTTTGAGCTCACAGAGCTTGGCATTAGCCTTCAGAAACAAAGGCACTGCTGGAACTCGCGTTATGAGAACAGGGAAAAATGGAGAGGATTCCAGAGCTGCAGAGGCCACTGTCACTGAGCACTTCCCTTGTGCCAGCCACTGTCTTCAGCCCTCTGTGCCTTGTCTTATTTGCTCCTCACAACGACACTGTAAGAAAGGTAGGAAAAGCCTGTGGCTCAAAGGGGTAGGGCACCGGCCCCATATGCCAGAGGTGGCGGGTTCAAACCCAGCCTCGGCCAAAAAAAAAAGAAAGGTGGGAATAGTAGCACCATACTCTGATGAGACAACCGGGGTTTAGACAAGGTCTATCATTGATTGCAAGGCCATACTGGTAATATGGAATCAGGACTGTGTAACTTCAAAATTTACACCTTTAAAATGTACTATTCTGCCTCTTTTTTCTGGATTTTGGGGTATCATGAGCTGTGTCCAAATCTGCTGTCACTTCTATAAGACCCTGGGGAGGAGGAATGGGGTTCCTATACCCCTTGTAGAGTGAGTCATTCTTCTCAATGTTGGATCTTTGGTGCTATTCTAGGCACCCGAGTTAAGACACCACGGGCCTAAGGAGCCTGCCCCTGGCCTGAGGTTAGTGAACGTAGAGAGGTCTCCACCATCTAGGCAGCTTTTGGCCCAGGATATCTTCTGAGGAAAGTGAAGGAAAATTCTCCCAAAGGGCATTTATAGGGTGGGCACTGGACTCTCCCTATGACCCTGGTAGGGTAACAAATAAAAATATAAGATGCCTAGTTAAATTTGAATTTCAGATAAACAAATATTCCTTTTTAGTATGCCTATGCAATAGTTGGGATGTACTTACATTAAAAGATCACTTCTTGTTTATCTAATATTTGATTTCAGCAGAGAATCCTGTATTTTTCCCGCAGTCTTAGACTCAAGGTCCTCTGGCACTAGGCTGAGCTGCTGTGGATGGTGACAGGTGTCTGAAAGCTCAAATCTCTGAGTCAGGCCTGAGGCTATGAATGAAGTTTCACAGGCCTTCACTGGTGGGGACAGTGGGTGGCCTGAGAGAAGCAGCCGATGCCCAGGCCTGTCAGGAGTTGCACAGGGAGGATCCACAGATGGAACTTTGCATGGAAGAGCCTGAGCATGGGGGTGCAAGGAATTGTCTCCTGAGATCTTTAGGATGGAACAAAAGAGGGGCTTGAGGCAAAACAAAATGGCAAATGCCAGTCAGTCAGGGTATTTAATTTCTAGGGCCAGCACCGTAAAATACCACAGAATAGGTGTCTGAAACAACTGACATTTTATTTGCTCACAATTCTAGAGGCTGGAAGTTCAAGATCAAGGTGTCAACAGGGTGGGTTTGTTCTGAAGCCTTGATTTGTAAATAGCTATCTTTTCACGGTGTTCTCTTATACTCTCCCACTCTGTGTTTATATACTAATCACCTCTTATAAGATTAGTAATACTGAATTAGGGCTCACCCTCACACCCTCATTTTAACTTTTTTTTTTTTTTGAGAGAGAAAGTCTTACTTTATCACCCCTGGTAGAGTGCTGTGGTGTCACAGCTCACAGCAACCTCCAACTCCTGGGCTTAGGCGATTCTGTTGCCTCAGCCTCCTGAGTAGCTGAGTCTACAGGTGCCCACCACAACACCTGGCAAAACCTCATTTTAACTTAATTACCTCTTTAAAGGCCCTATTTCCAAATACAGCCAAATACTGAGGTTCTTGGGGTCAATATATAAATTGGACAGGTCTTCCCAAGGAGACCACAAGGATACACCTGCAGGGTCCTCTCCATGGTGATTCAGCTCTTGGGAATTTATAAATTTAACTTCCTGGAACTTGGAAATTTCCAAATTCTGTGAAATCCTGTAGTTCTGTAGGGGCGGGAAAAGCATCTCCCGCTTGATTCAAACTGGCCAATGAGAAGGGTACCTGTGGGGTGGAACTTTTTGACTGTCGATAAAATGGGAAAGACCAAGCCAGTCGGAGAGCACGACCATTTGGAATTCTTCTATGCCGTAAGCTCCCGGCTGGTGAATAAAGCCCTTCCTCTTATATATATATATAAAAAACTATCTATTTATATATATATAGGAATTGGAGAAGGAGGGTACAAGTTAGCCGACAATAGCCAGAGAAAGATTTGGGGAACAGGTGAAGTGGTTTGTGCAGGAAAATAGAACCCTGGGGACCTTGTACAAACCCTCATAGGCCAGGCTTGAATTGCAGCTGTATCTAAGTCTGGATGTAACTTAATCACCCTCCAATCCCCTGGGAACATGAGGGCCCAGAAAGCTTGTGAGGCACTATAAGATCATTTTCCACTTGTCTCTATTTTCCTGGGAGGAGATCATGAGTTAGTCAAAAAAGTTTCTCTTTCTCTTGAGAAAGAGAAAACATATTTTTTATCTAAGGAATGTGAGCCCATTTAAATGATCAGTCCCAGAGAAGCATTTAAAATGTTCACAGAAGTAACCCTCACATCCCCTAGATCTAAATAATTATCTTTGGAAGCCACTTGCTATGTGGGCTCTAGACTGACATCAAGTAGCTATAAAACACCATCTGCTGGACACTGTAACTCATACCCTATAGTTCAAGAATGTGTAGCCAGTCGCTAATCCATGTTTTCTCTATAAACCAGTGAGAATTCTTGTGAAACAACATTGTATCAGCTCACTCTTTGGATCCATTGCCTTAAAAACCTGCTTGTAACAAAGGCTGACAGGACTCCCCCAAAGCAACTTCTAAGTGTGTCTCAGGCACCTTTCTTTACTTTAGCTCAAATAAACTCTAATATTTTGTGTTCCAGCCTCTTCCCTCTAGGTTGACAGGTTCTGGTGATGTATAAGACCATTAATGGAAAAACCCCAACTCCATAAAATAAAGTTCATTCCATGCCAAGTGTGTGTGACCACAGCCCAGGGAAACATGGCTTGAGAAAATGTGCCTGAGCTAACCAGGTTACAGTTTGGTTTGATACATTCCTGTTACTATTCCAGTTAACAACTGCTGACCAGAGAGGGGATTTTAGTATTATAAGGAGCCAAGGGTTAATACTGGTCATTCTTTCAGTCTTGTGCACAGGCTCAGTGAGTCCTTGGATCCTTGAGCATAATCTGTCGTGGCATATTTTTTATCTTGGCTTTTCTAGACAAACAGGTGATACAGGGCTCCGTAGTTATCTCAGGGCTGCAAGGAGGTTCCACTGTTCCTGGGAAAGAAACTCAAAATGCATCAGCACAACAGAAAGTTACAAAGTTCTGGTCAGCAATTGTTACAGGGCTAGGAACTTGAATCAGAAGAGAATTACAGAAAATAAAAACTCCTAGAAGGGACACTATACTGGTGAGGTGGATAACTAAAAGCTCAACAGCAACCTGGCTTATTGTACCCTCAATGAATCCCCAACAATAAAAAAAAAAAAGCTCAACAGCAGTATAGTATTTGATAGTCTCAGGTTTTTTTTTTTTTTTTTTTGCAATTTCTGGCCAGGGCTGGGTTTGAACCCGTCACCTCCGGCATACGGGGCCGGCGCCCTACTCTTTTGAGCCACAGGCCCTGCCCTGATATCCTCAGTTTTAAAGAATCTGGGGTTCCAATCATGTGTCCTTAATGTATGACAGGAAAAATTGCCTCTACTCATCTTGGTTCTTTGGCTGGCCTATGAATTAAATGGACCTAAGACAGGTCAAGAGGAGAAAACCAATTTTAATATATAAGTACCCATGGGAACCCCACAAAAATGTGAGTTTCTAGGAAGGGGCCAGATGATTGAGACTTCGATATCATCCTGAGTTACAGAAAGAAATAGGCATAAGGGGGGGAAAAAAAAGCTTTTATCTAACAAATGAATCCTTTTAAATTATCAAGCCCAGAGAGACATTAAAATGAGATAGCAATCTGACCTGTAATCCTAGCCCTCTGAGAGGCTGAGGCGGGGGTATTGACTAAGCTCACAGGTTGGAGACCAGCCTGAGCCACAGAGAGACCTCATCTTTAAAAATAGCCAGGTGTTGTGGTAGGCATCTGCAGTCCCAGCTACCTGGGAGGCTGAGGCAAGAGAATCACTTAAGCCCAAGAGTTGGAGGTTGCTGGGAGCTGTGATGCCACAGCGCTCTACTGAGGGCCACAAAGTGAGACTCTGTCTTAAAAAAAATTAGGTAGCAATCTGGTCTTACTTCTCCCTTGAGTACGCAATCATGTTTTGAAACTGCTATTGCCACAAGTAGCCTCCAAGACTTTAATCAATTGGAAGACTTTTATCTGCATACCTTTGTTCACCATAAAGTTTCTCCCCTCACCTTCCCATAATTGTCTCCACCATGACTGCTAGAAATCCAATAATCTGTGGACCTAAAAGGAAGAGGCTGAGGCTCAATGTTTAATTTAAAGGGTTTACTTGAGACAGAGTGAGGACAACTGCCTCACTAACCTAAAATTAACCTACCAATGCCACACCTGGACACCATAACCTATATCCTAGAGCTTAGGAATGTTTAGCCAATCACTAATCAATGTTATTACTCTAAACCAGTGTTTTTCAACCTTTTTAAAATCTCATGGCACACTTGAACGTATAGTTAAACTTCTGAGGCACACTTAAATTATGTTGATCAGGGAGGCTCAACAGAGTAGGATGCCGGCCCCATATGCCGGAAATTGCGGGTTCAAACCCAGCCCCAGCCCAAAACTGCAAAAATAAATAAATAAATAAATAATGTTGATCAAATACAAAGAGTATCAGAAAGAATATACTTACTGTGCATTGAACTTCTTTCAAAAATAATTTAGTTAATGATCTTTAAAAAATTTCCTGGCACAACCAAGATCCTCTGATGGCACACTGGTTGAAAATCACTGCTCTAAACAAACAACTTTGTATTAAGTCCACTTCTTCCGCCACCCCTTGTGACCTTTAAAAATCTGCTCATAAGGCCTCAGTTTTAATTGACAATACCCGGGTCTGAGTCGTCCTGGCAGTTGACCTCACTTTGTCTCAAGTAAACCCTTTAAATTAGACTTTGTGCCTCAGCCTCTTCTTTTTTGGTCCATAGAGGATTGGGATTTCTAGGGCGTGGAAGAGGAGACAGTTATGGGAAGGTGAGAGGAGAAACTTTATGGTGAATAAAGGTAAGCAGATAAAAGCTGGCTCAAGCAGCTAAGGCGCCAGCCATATACACCTGAGCTGGTGGGTTCAAATCCAGCCCAGGCTCGCCAAACAATGTTGGCTGCAACCGAAAAAAAAAAAAGGAGCTGGGAGTTGTGGTGGGCACCTGTAGTCCCAGCTACTTGGGAGGCGGAGGCAGGAGAATCACTGGAGCCCAGGAGTTGGAGGTTGCTGTAAGCTGTGATGCCAGGCACTCTACCCAGGGTGACAGCTTGAGGCTCTGTCTAAAAAAAAAAGTTTTTCAAGCGATTAAAATCTTGGAGTAGCTTTCTTCCTGGTGCAGATACTTCGCTAATGAAAACTTCCTTTATAAATGTAAATTTCCTTTATAAAAGAGGGAGTTTGTACTTTATTTTAGGAAATTGGGAGGGAGGCAAAGAGCTTTTCTTGAATTGGATGGTTCTTAATTTTTTTTAGTACCAAATAGTCAGCATACCAAAATTGCATATTATGAGGTGACATTTTGAACCCTTTCGTGAACTTTTTGTTTTTTTTGTAGAGATAGAATTTCACTTTATCACCCTCGGTAGAGCACTGTAGCGTCATAGCTCACAGCAACCGCCAGTTCTTGGGCTTAGGTGATTCTCCTGCCCCAGCCTCCAGAGTAGCCGGGGCCACAGGCTCCCACCACAATGCCTGGCCATTTTTTTGTTGCAGTTTGGCCAGGGCCGGGTTTGAACCCGCCACCCTCGGTACATGGGGCTAGCACCCTACCCAGTGAGCCACAGGCACCGCCCACCTTTCATTAACTTTTAAAAGCTATGTTATCTCAGGTAAATGATTTTACCTGTGGGGTTGTTTTCTCAGTCAGCAAAATGAGACTATCACTTTTCTTAGGAACCACTTTATCCAAGTTGTTGTAAAGATTGTGCAATAATTTATTCATTGGGCACTTACTATGTGCCAATCACATACTCAAGGTTTTGCATACGTTATCTAATTTTCACAAGAAGCCTCTGAGGTAGGTTGTAATCTCAATTTTACAGATGGATAAACAGACACTAAGAGGTTAAGTAATTTGCCCAAATTTATAACTAGTAAACGGTGGAGTCAGAATTCAAATTCAAGGTGACACACTTCATAGCCTGCTCACTTGTCAGAGGGCTACAAAATTATGGACGTTAAGCAAAATGTTAAGTAGAATGCACAGTGCATGATAGGTATGATACATAACAGCTACTTTTTACAATTATTTTTTAAATTTCAGATTAATATGAGGGTAGGTTACATTGTTTGCATTTGTAAGAGTAAGTCCACTTTCTAGTTGTTTCCTTTCACCCAGAAAGTGTTCCATCCCCCGTGCATTGTTCCTTTTCAGTGGGAACTTGAACTCTCTACTCCCTTCTTGGATTTAATTGAGTTTTTCTCTCAAGTGAGCAAGTAGTTGTTAATCTAGTTTCCATTTAGTATTGAGCACAGGCATGCTTATTTTTCCATTCCTGTTATACTTAGGAGAGTGTTCTCCAAATCCATCCAGGATCTCACAAAAAAATAAAAAATCTCTTTTTTTTTAAATGGCTGAATAGTATTATGGTATACATATGCCACAGTTTATTAATCCATTCATGTGTGGAAGAGTATTTGGGTTGTTTCCACGTCTTTGCGATTGTAAATTGGGCTGCTAAACATTGTAGTGCACACATACTTCTGGTTCTTTTGGGTAGATACCTAGTAATGGGACAGAAGATCAAATGGAAGGTCTACTCATAGCAGCTATTATTATTTTAACTTTACTTGAACTTGAGAAAATCGACAGGTGCAAAAACAGAAGGCAGGAAAAAAGGTGTTTTCTTTTTTTACTGTATTTGTATTTTCCATTTTTCTTCACAAATCTTACATTTGCAATCAAGACAAAAAATGTTGGGAAAAATATCACTCATAATCCCACAAGAAGACAAGAGACATTTGGGTGAAGGCGGATGAAGAAAATCAGGTTTTGAGAGTCTTCCCGAAACTCTGGTTCCCTATAGGCAGAAAAGTACGGAACACCTGCAACAACTTCATAAAATATATAAATCACATGGGCAACACAAGCCTGAGGCCAAAGCCGCACCTCAATCCGGGGAAGGCCGCGTAGCCTCTCCCGGCTAGAAGCCTGGTATTCAGTAAACCAGGTAAGGCCCTTTCTTGTCCTCCTAAGGCCACGTCTGAAAATCACTCAGCAAGTCCAGCGTCCCTGGATGCTGGTGACTCTGTCAGTGGCACAGGGTGGGAGGTTCTGTTGGGCATTGTGGGGTCACCGTTCGGGTTTCCCTGGCAGCCTAAACCTGTGAGGGCGGCCTTCAGGCACATCCCCGGGGGAGGCCGCAAAGGAGGTCGCCAGGGCCTTTCTGAATCCTGGAGGCCGCCGCGGGCTTCCCGAGCCCGGCAGTTCCTTAGACTTGGGCCCCGGCCCTTCGCCCGGCGCGGCCCGAGACGAGGCCCAGGCCCGGGCCCAGCATGGCGGACGCGCGGCCCGGCGGCCCCCGGCGCGGCGGCGCGCAGCACGAGGCGCGGGAGAACGCGGCGCGCACGCAGCGCGCGGAGGCGGACGCGGCGTGGCGGCGCGCGGGCGCCCCCGACGGAGGCTCCTGCTCTGGCTGCTGGTGGTGGCGGCGGCTCTTCCGGCGGAGCGCGGCGCGCGGCTCGCGCAGGAAGAAGGCCAAGTTCGTGCGGCCGTGCAAGGCTGCGCAAGAGCGGGGCCTGTGGGGCCGCTGGAGCCTGCGGCGGCTGCTGCAGAGGCTGGCGACGTGGCGGCGGCGCTATCTGCGGCGCGGGGAGCGGCCGGAGAGGCTGGAGGAGATCCCGCTGCTCGTGCTGGACCGCGCGCGGGCCGGAGACTAGGCCGCCTCGGCCGACGCGCGGAGCCGGACCTCCACGCCCCCTGCGCGCTGCGCTTTGGTTCTGTTTTGTAAAGAAAGGCAAAAAATCGAAAATAAACCCAGCACCGCATGAGTGAAAGAACACCGATGTGGGGGACGCGCAGGGAGCCGGGGTGGCGCGCTGTGGGCGGTGGGGAGGAGCAGCCGGGGCGGCCGGGCCGCGAATAGCCGAGTCCGGCCACGTGTCGCTCCGAGGAAGAAGGTGGGCGCCGCAGGGGTCTTCGATCTGTGCAGCGCGCTCGCTCAAGCTTCTAAAAATGTCAAAGCAGGACCCACGTCGAAGAGAACCGGGTATTTTTAGCTTGTTTTCTGGTGTTTATGAATCTTGTGGTTTAGGGACACCTGTGAGGAGTTTGAAAACTAGTATGCGTTAACAAAGGGAGAGGACGCTAAGGGACTCCTGGGTGGGTCCTTAACTTCGCTTTCCTCATCCAGTAAACCTGGCAGGCAAATGACACACAGCCTCTACAGACTCCTGAGGATGAAAGTAAAGAAAAATAGAAGTGAAAGTGCCCTAAGTACTCTGAAAGAGCTATGCACCTGAGAGGTAGTTATTAAACTGTTTCAAGAGTCTTTCCTCAGGCGATTCCCAGGCCACACCTGCGGCCTCCCCTTACTGCCCGAGATCGGTGCCCTTCGCTGCCCACCTGCCTAGGCCCCAGGCAGGGAAGCTGAACTTGGGCCTAGCTCTAGGTCTCCGCTTGGCGCTGCTGCTACTGAAGTGGTCTTGGGTTCCGGATGCCTTCCAGTCAATCACCGGGAAAGGAAGTTAAGCAAGGTTCAGTGCATGGCGTGCGAGTGATGACTGATCCCGGGGCAAGAACCTAGGAAGTTAAGAAAAGCAGAACAAAGGCAAGGCTAGAAAGCTGGGGCCAGAATGGAAGCCCTATAGGGCAGAATTCTCTGTAACTCGGTGACTTAGGGTTGGTTAGATGTATTTTCACTAAACTGCTTTATTCTTGCCATTGCCCAGGTAGATTAAATTATTCTGTAGGTCTCTGACAGAGGAAGGCAGTTTTGCCAGAAAAGCCATTAAATCTCATAGCTAGCCCTATCTTCATAAACCAAATGTGCCTATAGATAATTGGGCCAGGGATCTTGTGATGCCTGGATTAAAAGCTGTAGCCCCAGTTGAATCCTCTCTGCCTGGAGAGGTTGGAGGTAAGAGGCCAAAAGGAAAGACACCAGTAGAATACCAAATTGCTGAATATTTAAATTCTTGAATAGAGGTGTGTTCAATAATGCATAAAAGATTCCAACTATTCAATGTTTCTTGGGTTGGTTTCTTTCAGAAAGTAAAGAGCTGAACTAAAGCACAATTAATTCTCTGACCCTTAATTTGAATGTAGCTGAGCCTTGTGTCCACAAAACTTCTGTTCCCTAGGCTAAGGAAATGGGCCTAAGATTGTGTGTTGGTCTGTGTGGACCCACCTCTGTGTCATCACATGTATGAGCACATGACCTCATGGAAATGCTTAACTTAGGGGATTTATGAAGTGGTTTAATGTGTGTTTTCTGTCTTCCTAGTTTCACTTTTGTATCCCGGCTATTTTTAGGACTGCTGCCAGGTTTTGATTGGTTTGTCTTGCTTATTGATTATAACGGATCCCTCCCAGGTCAAGAAGACAGTGGTAGCTTCTACTAGATTTGGTGGGAGATACACCAACAAATGTCTCCCACTAGTGTCCGGATCCAGCAGAAACGTGACCCTTGGGTGCAGACACTGTCAGAGTGCTGGGATTGAGTACCTGCTGGTGGCGGCCTCCCCTGCTGTTCTCCCCAACTCCCCAACCCCCCAACCCCCACCTTAAAGCTAGGAATTTTACAGTATCTCATGTTGACAACTTTTATCTCTGATCATCCTGGCCTAGAGTAGCACCAACATGCAACTGGTTTCTTCTATATCTATCTTTTTTTTTTTTTTTTTTTTGGTGCCTCATTGTTCAGCCATTTTTTTGTTGAGTGTTTTTGGTATAGGTATTCCAGAAACATGACTCTTGGGCACATAAGTGAGGTTGAGTTTTTGTGTTGGTGGAGCTTTTTCTAATTTTCTCTTTTAGAGGCTTTTTTCCCACAAGCTTTTGCCCTGGCTAGAGTGCTGTAGCGTCATAGCTCACAGCAACTTCCAACTCTTGGGGCTCAAGTGATCCTCTTGCCTCAGTTTTTCTGTTTTTAGTAGAGATGGGGGTCTTGCTTTGCTTAGGCTGGTCTCGAACCTGTGAGCTAAAGCAATTCACCCACCTCGGCCTCCCGGAGTGCTAGGATTATACAGGTGTGAGCAACTGTGCCCAGCCTTTTAGAGGCATTTCTATCTAGCGTCATATTCCCTTTAAGGTAACTCCACCTCAGACTACTTCAAGGGGAGAAACGTTTGTTGTTAGGAAACTCAGGAAGGGGAGGACCTAGACCACAGGCCTTGAGGCAGCTCTGGGGCAGGCTCCTCCCTCTACCTCTGCTGAACCTCTCCCAAGCCCCACCCATAGGTCCTTTTTCTCAGTCACCATTCACGTGATAGGCAATAGCTCAGTACCCTCCCAGCCAGATATGAGGGATGTGGTCTGATCGACTTCAGAAATAACCATCATTGCCATTTAGTGATGCCAGGCTACTTTGTGAGTGGACAGCTAGCCTGGGGTCTAGCTATCTTTGGATAGGAGGCCCTACCCCTGTTCCAAACACCCAGTTAAGCCAAGAATTGCTTCTCCGAAAAGGCAGTGAAGGTGGGCTAGGGACTGCATAGTTTTTTTTTTTTTTTTTTTTTAAGAGACAGAGTCTCACTTTGTTGCCCATGGTAGAGTACTATGACATCACAGCTCACAGCAACCTCCAGCTCATGGGCTTAGGCGATTCTCTTGCCTCAGCCTCCTGAGTAGCTGGGGCTACAGGCACCCGTCACAATGCCCAGCTATTTTTTTGTTGCAGTTTGGCCGGGGCTGGGTTTGAACCCACCATTCCCTGTATATGGGGCCGGCACCCTACTCACTCAGTCACGGGTCCCACCCGGGACTGCATAGTTATCATTAGACTAAACTTTTTGGTAAGGCAGGCACTAAAATTGACGGCTCAATTTGAGTTAATGAAACTTGTGGCTGGCATTGTGTTTAATCACTGAGGGAGGACCCAGAGAGGAGGAGAGGAAGGATGTCCACACCAATTCTGTACCCAGGATTCTATGAGAACAGGTTTCTAGAACTACTTCTGCCCTGACAGGTGGCTTAACCTTTCCATCTTCTTAACAGTAGATCTTTTACCCTGCCCTAACTATAACAATGACAACATTACTCCCCACTTCTTTTTTTTTTTTTTGTAGAGACAGTCTCACTTTATGGCCCTGGGTAGAGTGCCGTGGCATCACACAGCTCACAGCAACCTCCAACTCCTGGGCTTAAGTGATTCTCTTGCCTCAGCCTCCCGAGTAGCTGGGACTACAGGTGCCCGCCACAACGCCCAGCTATTTTTTTGGTTGCAATTCAGCAGGGGCTGGATTTGAACCCGCCACCCTCGGTATATGGGGCTGGCGCCTTACCAACTGAGCCACAGGCGCCGCCCTACTCCCCACTGCTGTAGTTCTCAGGTGATCAGTATATAGTCTTGTAAACTTGGCAGGGAGTCTTACTGCATTTTAAAATATGAACTATGAGGCTCAGAGAGATTGTATTAACTTCTAACAGCAAAACAAGGATTTGAAGGTATTTCTTATTTCAAGTCCAGTGCAGTTTGTAGATCTGAAATGCTGTGATGCTGAAGGGGCCTTATAAATAGAAAATTGTTATTTCTGGTACATAGTAGATATGCTTATTAAGTGAATGAACTAAACAAAAGAACCTTAGGGAAAATGCTAAACCTTCTTTCCTGTGGAAAATCTCTTTCCAAAGTTAGAATGTTATCGACTTCAGAGCTTTTCCTCAAATAACAGATCTGACATTGAAGGCAGTTTTTTTTTTTTCTTTAATGAAACAGGGCCTCAGTGTCATTCAGGCTAGTCTCAAACTCCTGAGCTCCATCTTCCTGCCTTAGCCTCCAACTAGCTGGGATTACTGGCACTCACCACCGTGCCCCGTGAAGGCAGCTCTTGTTCTATACCATGTAGAGCAGGGAAGATACCAAAGGCTTCTGTACAATTTGGGGAGCCTATGGACTCCACAGACAAGAGAATGAGGCAAATGTTATAAGGGGAATTATTTCCCTTCTCAATATGGTTTAAACTGATCTTGAAGGAAGAGAAAAACTTAATGAAATAGATCTGGCGAGCCTGTGGCTGAGGATAAATAGAGAAGCTCTGACCAGCGGGATTCCAGCTCTGTGCTGACCATGGGCCTGGGGCCTGGATGAAGGTGCTGGTGAGGAACAGGGAAACCTGTCCCACCTTAATCCACCAGTGTCTCCATGGGGAGGGATGTCAGCTTTGAGCAGTGACATTGGTGCAGGCTAGTACTCTGAGATCTGGGTGGTGGGCGACTGCCAGTAGAGGGGGGTGGGCGTGGTGGGGAAGGTGCGTGATGCTAGGGGCTTCATTTTGAGAAGAAAATTCAAGAGATACATTGCCTTGCTAGTGGGTTAGGGCACCACTGTCTGAAAGAGAAGGGGAGGAGGGCAGTACATCTGGGTTACTGCTGGTGCGTGGAGAGGTATGTCCTTAGGGCTAGATCCAAGTGGTGAGGCAGTCTTCTGCACCCAGGGGAAAGCATGAAGATTTAGGATAGCCAAAGTTTTCTTTAAAATTTTATACAAATCTATATTCCTGATAAAATTTTATACAAATCTATATTCCTATATTGAATGATTTTTTAAATAAAATTTTTAATGGTAAAATACACATAAGAAAATCTGTAATTTTAGCCATTTTTAAGTGTGTGGTTCAGTGGCATTACATATAGTCACATTCATGGGGACAGAAAGTAATTCACACTGTTGTGCAACTATCCCCACACTCCATCTCTCGAACTCGTCTTCCCAAACTGAAAGTCCGTGCCCATTAAACAATAATTTCCTGGTTCCCTTTTCTCTACCCCCATCAACCATCATTCTACTTTCAGTCCCCATGAATGTGACTGCTCTGGGTACTTCCTATGAGTGGGATCCTATAGTACGCTACTTCTTGTGACAGCCTTACTTAATTTGTCATAATGTCCTCAAGGTTCATGCTGTAGCATGTGCCAGAATTTCCTTTGATAGTATTCCACAATATGTATATGCCAAATTTTTGTTCATCTTTTCATCCACTATTGGACACCTGAGTTTCTTCTACCTTTGGACTTGTGTAAATAATGCCACTATAAACATGGGCGTGTGTACAGACCCTACTTGCTTTTGGGTGTATACCCAGAAGTGGGATTGCCAGAGCATGTGATAATGCCATTTTTAATTTTTTTGAGAAATTGCTAAACTGTTTGCCATAGAAGCTGCACTGTTGTGAACTAGTGTAGTGAAGGGGAGCGAACCGGAATGGAATTGGTGGGGACTGAGAAAAATACAGCGTAAGAGAAGAGACAGAATCAAAGGATGGGATCAGGAGGTCTGACTGAGCTGATGGCTGCAGCCAGCACCAAAGCACAAAATCAGCTTTATTTTATAGAATCTCTACAGGGTTGTCCAGGGGGAGGTAGCATAGACAACAAGGGGAAGTAGCATAAACAAAAGACATAGTTTTGGTCTTACAGTACAATAGGAAAATGTAAATAACAAAGACAAACCATCTTGTTAATGGTTTCTACTCAACTTTGTTAACATATGACAAGAAGCAAGAAGGGAAAGATCACTAGGATCCCAGCATAGTTAACAAAACAAAGAACTATGTGACTTAGTGGTTACTACTTAACTTTGTTAGCATATGACAAGGAGAAAGAAGGGAGAGATCTCAAAGATCTCTGCGTAGTTAACTACACAAAGAAAGGGCTACGTGACTTCTGGCAGAGGGAGCATGAAGGAAGGAATATGGCTGTTTTGGGAACAGAAGCAAAGCAGTTGGGGGTTCATTCTCTGAATGTTCCCCAGGCTGTGAGGGCTCTGTCAGTCTCACAGCCCACTCTCCACACTGCACCATTTTACATTCCCACTAACAGGGCTCAAAGGTTCTAGTATGTCCATATCCTCACCAACACTTGGTATTTTCAACACTTATCATTATTATTTTTTTTTTTTTAGTAGCCATCCTAATGGGTGTGAGATGGTACGTATTATGGGTTTTACATTTCCCTGATGTTGAAAATCTTTTTGTGTGCTTATTGGTCATTTGTCTGTGTTCTCAGAAGAACATCTATTCGATGCCCATTCTTTTTTTTTTTTTTTTTTGTAGAGACAGAGTCTCACTTTATGGCCCTCAGTAGAATGCCGTGGCATCACACAGCTCACAGCAACCTCCAACTCCTGGGCTTAAGCGATTCTCTTGCCTCGGCCTCCCAAGTAGCTGGGACCACAGGTGCCCGCCACAACGCCCGGCTATTTTTTGGTTGCAGTTTGGCCGGGGCTGGGTTTGAACCCGCCACCCTTGGTATATGGGGCTGGCGCCTCACCGACTGAGCCACAGACGCCGCCCTCAATGCCCATTCTTAAGAAAAAAATTTGTTTCTGTAGATCTAGGAGGTACAGGTGCAGTTTTGTTACATGGATGTTTTGTGTGGCTCTTTTGTGTGGTGATGAAGTCTGGGCTTTTAGTGTAACTATTACTCAAATAGTTTACATTGTGCTAATTTTTTCATCCTGTCCTCTCTCCCTCTCACCCTTTTGTGTCTCCGTGTCTACTATTCTACTCTTTAAGTTCATGTGTGCACATTATTTAGCTCCCACTTAGAGAACCCGTAGTATTTGACTTTCTGTTTCTGAGTTATTTCACTTAAAATAATGGCTTCCAGTTCATCCTTAAGACATGATTTCATTCTTTTATATGGCTGAGTAGTATTCCAGATATACACCATATTTTTTTTTCTTTCTTTAAGAGATAGGGTCTTGCTCTGTAACCTTGAATTCTTGGGCTCAAGCTGTGTCTCTGCCTCAGCCTCCTGAGTAGCTGGGACTACAGCTATATGCCATCATGCTCATTCAATTAAAAAAACCCAGGCTTTTACTGACATAGGAGTCTATCTTTCCCAGGTTGATCTCAAACTCATAGCATCAGGTAATCCTCCTGCCTTGGCCTCTTAAAGCACTAAGTTTACGGGCGTGAAATACTGTGCCCAGAACATATTTTCTTTATTCAGTCATCAATTGATAGACAATTAGGTTGGTTATCTTTGCTATGTGAATAGTGCTGTGATAAACATTCAAGTGCAGGTATTTTTTTTTTTTTTTTGAGACAGAGTCTCACATTGTCACCCTGGATAGAGTGCTGTGACATCATAGCTCACAACAACCTCTAACTCCTGGGCTTAAGCCATCCTCATGCCTCAACCTCACAAGTAGCTGGGACTACAGGTACCCACCACAATGCCCAACTAGTTTTTCTATATTTAGTAGAGACAGGGTCTCACTCTTGTTTAGGCTGGTCTTGATCTCCTGAGCTCAGGTGATCCGTGCACCTCAGTCTCCTAGAGTGCTAGGTGTGAGCCACTGCACCTGGCCTGAAGGTATCTTTTTGATATACTAATTTCTTTTCCTTTGGATAGATATTCAGTAGCAGGATCACTGGATGGAATGGTGGTTCTATTTTTAGTTCTTTGATAAATCTCCACACGTTTTCTACAGAGGCTGTATTAATTTATATTCCTACCAGCAGTATACAAGTAGTCCCTTTTCTCCACATTCTTACCAACGTCTGCTATTTAGAGTCTGACTTTTGTCCTCCTCTGTACAGTGCTATGGCATCACAGTTCACAGCAACCTCATACTCCTGGGCTTAAGCCATTCTCTTCCCTCAGCCTCCCAAATAGCCTGGACTACAGGTGCCTGCCACAACGAGTGGCTATCTTTAGAGATGAGGTCTCAGTCTGGCTCAGGCTGATCTTGAACTTATGAGCTCAGGCAATCCACTGCTTTAGGCCTTCCAGAGTGCTAGGATTACAGTTTTTGATTTTTTTATAATAGACATTCTGACTTATGTAAGACAGTATCTCATTGTGCTTTTACCCTGTTTTCCCAAAAATAAGACATCCTCCGAAAATAAGACCTACTTACAGGAAAGATAAGACGTCCCCTGAAAATAAGACCTAGCGCATCTTTGGGAGTACACCTTAAAATAAGACACTGTCTTAGGAAACAGGGTAGTTTGTATTTCTCTGATTAGTGATGTTGAACATTTTTTTTATATGCTTATTTGGTGATTTATATGTCATCTTTTAAAAAATGTTCATGTCCTTTGCCCACTTTTTAGTGGGGCTGTTTGGGTTTTTTTGTTGAGTTCCTTATAGATTCTGGATATTAGTCCTTTGTTGTATACATAATCTGCAAATGATTTCTCCCTTTCTGTAAGTTGTCTATTCACTCTATTCATGAGTTCTTTTGCTATACAGATACTTTTTAGTTTAATTAAGTCCCTTTTTTCTATTTTTGTTGCATTTGCTTTTGAGGTTTTAGCCATTAATTTTTTGCCTAGGCCAATGTCCACAAGAGTTTTTCATAGGTTTTATTGTAGAGTGTTTATAGTTTTAGGTCTTACATTTAAGTCTTTAATCTATCTTGACTTGATTTTTGTATATAGTGAGAGGTAAGTATCTGGTTTCATTCTTTTGCATATGGCTATTCAGTCTTTCTAGCACCATGTATTTGATAGGGTGTCCTTTCCCCAGTGTATGTTTTTGTTGACTTTGTTGAAGGTGAGTAGGTATGTAGCTTTATTTCTGGGTTCTCTGCTATCCCACTGATCTACATGCCTGTTTTTATATCATTATAACACTGTTTTGGTTATCATAGCCTTAATAGTGTAATTTGAAGTGTTGTAATGTGATGCTTTGTTCTTTATGCATAGGATTGTTTTGGTTATTTGGGCTCTTTTTTGGTTTCATATGTATTTTAGGATTGTTTCTCATTCTATGAAAACTGACATTGGTTATTTGATAGGGATTGTATTGAATCTGTAGATTACTTTGGGTAGATAAGTGTTTTTTTTTTTGTTTGTTTTTTTGGGGGGGTGGGGACAGAGTCTCAAGCTGTCGCCCTGGGTAGAGAGCTGTGGCATCACAGTTCACAGCAACCTCCAACTCCCGGACTCAAGCAATTTTTCCTGCCTCTGCCTCCCAAATAGCTGGGACTACAGGCGCCTGCCACAATGCCCAGCTATTTTTTGGTTGCAGCCATCATTGTTGTTTGGCAGATCTGGCCTGGATTTGAACCCATCAGCTCAGGTGTATGTGGCTGGCACCTTAGCTGCTTGAGCTACAGGTGCCAAGCCATAGATAAGTATTTTTATAGTATTGTTCTGATTCATGAGCATGGGATATTTTTCCATTTGTGTCATTTACAATTTCTTTCAGTGTTTTATAGTTTTTCTTCTAAAGAGCTTTCACCTCCATAGTTAAAATGTATTCCTAGGGTTTTTTTATAGCTATTATAAATGGAATTGATTTTTTAATTTGTTTTGCAACTTGATTGTTATTGGTGTATAGAAATGTTACTGGTTTTTATTTATTTATTTTTTTGTATGTTGTCTTTGTATCCTGAAACTTTACTGTTTATCCAATGAATCATATTGTTGGCAAATAGAGATAACTTGGCTTTTTCCTTTTTTTTTTTTTTTTTGTTGTTGAGGATTCATTGAGGGTACAAGAAACCAGGTTACACTGATTGCATTTGTTAGGTAAAGTCCCTCTTACAACTGTGTCTTGCCCAAAAGGTGTGGCACACACCAAGACCCCATCCCCCCTCCCTCTTTCCCTCTCTCTGCTCTTCCTTTCCCCATCCCACCTCCTTCTTTCTCTGTCTGCTCTCCCCTTCTCCCACCTCAACTGTGTCATTAATTATCCTCATATCAAAATCGAGTACTTAGGATTCATGCTTCTCCATTCTTGTGATGCTTTACTAAGAATAATGTCTTCCACTTCCATCCAGGTTAATACAAAGGATGTAAAGTCTCCATTTTTTAAAATGGTTGAATAGTATTCCATGATGTACATATGCCACAGCTTGTTAATCCATTCCTGGGTTGGTGGGCATTTGGGCTGTTTCCACATTTTGGTGATTGTAAATTGAGTGGCAATAAACAGTCTAGTGCAAGTGTCCTTATGATAAGAGGATTTTTTTTTTCTTCTGGGTAGGTGCTCAGTAGTGGGATTTCAGCATCAAACGGGAGGTCTAGCTTAAGTTCTTTGAGCATGCTCCATACTTCCTTCCAAAAAGGTTGTATTAGTTTGCAATCCTACCAGCAGTGTAAAAGTGTTCCCTTCTCTCCACATCCACACCAGCATCTATTGTTTGAGATTTTGTGATGTGGCCATTGTCGCTGGGGTTAGATGGTATCTCAGGGTGGTTTTGATTTGCATTTCTCTAATAATTAGGGTTGATCATTTTTCATGTTTGTTAGCCATTTAGAGAAGGTTTTATTCCTGTCTCATTGATATATGGGATTGTTGGCATTTTTTCATGTGGATTAATTTGAGTTCTTTATACATCCTTGTTATCAAGCTCTTGTTTGATTCAAAATATGCAAATATCCTTTCCCATTGTGTAGGTTGTCTATTTGCTTTGGTTGTTGTATCCTTAGCAGTACAGAAGCTTTTCAGTTTAATGAAGTCCCATTTGTTTATTTTTGTTGTTGTTGCAATTGCCATGGCAGTCTTCTTCATGAAGTTTTTCCCTAGCCCAATATCTTCCAGTGTTTTTCCTATGCTTTCTTGGAGGATTTTTATTGTTTTGTGCCTTAAATTTAAGTCCTTTATCCACCTTGAGTCAATTTTTGTGAGTGGGGAAAGGTGTGGGTCCAGTTTCAGTCTTTTACATGTAGACATCCAGTTCTCCCAGCACCATTTCTTGAATAGGGAGTCTTTCCTCCAGTGTATGTTCTTGTTTGGTTTATCGAAGATAAGGTGGTTGTAAGATGTTAGTTTCATTTCCTGGTTTTCTATTCGATTCCAAGTATCTATGTCTCTATTTTTGTGCCAGCACCATGCCATCTTGACCACTGTGGCTTTGTAGTACAGCCTAAAATCTGGTATGCTGATGCCCCCAGCTTTGTTTTTTACTAATAACTGCCTTAGCTATACGGATTTTTTTCTGGCTCTGTACAAAACGCAGAATCATTTTTTCCAAATCTTGAAAGTACCATGTTGGTATTTTAATAGGGATGGCATTGAATAGATAGATTGCTTTGGGAAGTACAGACATTTTAACAATGTTGATTCTTCCTAGACATGAGCATGGTATGTTCTTCCATTTGTTAATATCCTCTGCTATTTCCTTTCTTAGGATTTCTTAACGTTCTTTATAGAGGTCCTTCACCTCCTTTGTTAGGTATATTCTTAGGTATTTCATTTTCTTTGAAGCTATGGCAAGGGGAGTTATGTCCTTAATTAGCTTCTCGACTGTTATTGGCATATACAAAGGCAACTGACCTGTGGACACTGATTTTATATCCTGAAACATTACTGTATTTTTTGATGACTTCTAGGAGTCTTGTGGTTGAGTCTTTGGGGTTCTCTAAGTATAAGATCATGTCGTCGGCAAAGAGGGAAGAGTTTGACCTCCTCTGCTCCCATTTGGATTCCCTTTATTTCCTTGTCTTGCCTAATTGTATTGTCTAGAACTTCCAGCACTATGTTGAATAGTAATGGTGACAGAGGACAACCTTGTCTGGTTCCAGTTCTAAGATGAAAAGCTTTCAGTTTTACTCCATTCAATAAAATATTAGCTGTGGGTTTGTCATAGATAGTTTTGATCAGAAGTCATTTCAGAAATGTGTCACATATGTCTATACACTTCAGTGTTCTAATTAGAAAAGGATGCTGGATTTTATTAAATGCTTTTTCTGCATCTATGGAGAGGATCATATGGTCTTTGTTTTTGCTTCTGTTAATATGGTGGATAACGTTTATGGACTTGCGTATGTTAAACCAGCCTTACATCCCTGGGATGAAACCTACTTGATCATGATGTATGACTTTTTTGATGTTTAGGTGTAATCTATTGGCTAGGATTTTGTTGAAAAATTTTGCATCTATGTTCATTAGTGAAATTGGTCTGAAATTCTCCATTTTAGGTGGGTCTTTTCCTGGTTCTGGTATCAGGGTGATGTTTGCTTTGTAGAATGTGTTTGGGAAAATTCCTTCTTCCTCAATTTTTTGGAATAATGTCTACAGCACGAGAATAAGCTCTTCCTTGGAGGTTTGATAGAATTCTGGTGTGAAGCCATCTGGACCAGGGCATTATTTTGTTGGAAAATTTTTTGTTTCTTTAATGTCAGTACTTGAAATTGGTCTGTTCAGGAGCAATATTTCTTCCTGGCTAAGTCTAGGGAGAGGGAGTGATTCCAAATATTGATCCATTTCCTTCATATTGTCAAATTTCTGGGCATAGAGTTTCTGGTAGTATTCAGAGATGATCTCTTGTATCTCTGTGGGATCAGTTGTTATTTCCCCTTCATCATTTGTGATTGAGGTTACTAGAGATTTTACTTTTCTATTTCTAGTTAGTCTGACCAAAGGTTTATCTATGTTATTTATTTTTTCAAAAAAAACCAACTCCTTGTTTCATTATTTTTCTGAATGATTCTTTTGTTTTCAATTTCATTGCTCTCTGATTTAATTTTGGATATTTATTTTCTTCTACTGGGTTTAGGCTTAGATTATTCTTTTCCAATTTCATAAGATGGCTTGTAAGTTTGTTGTTCTCTCTTTCTCTTTTCAAATGTAGGCATCTAAAGTGATAAATTTTCCTCTCAAAAGTGCTTGTGCAGTATCCCACAGGTTTTGGTAGCTTGTGTCTTCATTGTTGTTATGCTCAAGGAAGTTAGTGATTTCCTATTTTATTTCTTCCTGCACCCAACTGTCATTCAATAGAAGGTTGTTTAATTTCCATGCCTTTGTGTGGGGTTGAACGTTTTTGCTAGAGTTGAGTTCCACCTTTAGTGCCTTGTGGTCTGAGAAGATACAAGGTAAAATTTCAGTTCTTTTAAATGGTATTTTTTTTTTTTTTTTGACCGGGGCTGGGTTTGAACCCGTCACCTCCAGCATATTGGGACCGGCGCCCTACTCCTTGAGCCACAGGCGCTGCCCAAAAATTTCAATTCTTTTGATTCTTTTGAGGTTTGTTTTGTGTCCTAGGATATGACCAATTTTGGAGAATGTTCCATGGGCGATGAGAAGAATGTATAATCTTTCTTTGAGATGGAGTGTTCTATATGTGTCTATCAAGCACAGTTGTTCTAGGGTCTTATTTAAGTCCCTTATATCTTTAATTTCTGTTTAGAGGATCTGTCCAGCTCTGTAAGAGGAGTGTTAAAATCCCCGTTATGATGGTATTATCGGATATCATATTGCTCAGACTGAGTAAGGTCTGTTTCAAGAATCTGGGAGCATTTAAATTGGGTGCATAAATATTTAGAACTGAAATGTCTTCTTGCTGTATTTTTCCCTTGACCAATATAAAGTGACCATCTTTGCCTCTTTTGACTTTAGTTGCTTTAAATCCACATGTATCTGAAAATAAGATTGCAACTCCTCTTTTCTTCTGATTTCCATTTGCCTGAAAAATTGTCTTCCAACCCTTAACACAGAGTTTTAATTTGTCTTTTGAACTAGGTGTGTTTCCTGCAGACAGCAAATAGATGGCTTGTGTTTTTTAATCCAGTCACCCAATCTGTGCCTCTTCAGTGGGGAATTCAAGCCATTAACATTTGAGATACTTGATAAGTGTGATAGTGTTCTATTCATCTTATTTTGTGAGAGTCCATTGCTTAGTTTTATCTTTTGCATCAGTGTGGAAGTTAGGTCCTGTCGTTTAATTTCTGAGTTCTTACTTTGCTGTTGATCCATTGTGATGGTCAGTGTGTAGAACAGGTTGAAGTATTTCCTGTAGAGCTGGTCTTGTTGTGGTGAATTTCCTCAATGTTTGTATATCAGTAAATGATTTGATTTCTCTGTCAATTTAAAGCTTTAGCTTAGCAGGATATAGAATTCTGGGCTGGAAATTGTTCTGTTTAAGTAGATTAAAGGTAGATGACCATTGTCGTCTTGCTTGGAAAGTTTCATTAGAAAAGTCTGCAGTCACTCTGATGGATTTGCCCCTGTAGGTCAACTGATGCTTACTCCTGGCAGCTTGCATAATCTTTTCTTTTCTTGACTTTGGACAGGTTCATCACAAGGTGTCTTCATTTTTGTCTGATTGAACTAATTTGAAAGATCTGTCTTCAAGTTCTGGCATTCTTTCTTCTGCTTGGTCTAGTCCAGTGTATTTCAACTTTTTTATCTTACAGCACGCTTGAACCTACAGTTAAACTTCTGTAAATTTGAAGCACAGTAAGTATACCCTTTTTCTTTTTTTTTTACTCATTTTTTTAATCAACATAATTTAAGTGTGTTAAATTAATATGATCCTTTGAGGGTGTCATAACACTGTTTCTTTCATACTTCCAGAATTGTCATGCGGTTCTATCTCATCTGAAGAAACTTTTTCTTCTTACTTTTTAATTTACTTTCATTTGGATGGGATTTGTTTTATTTTATTTTCCCTTAAAGATATCCCTATAATGTATATTGTGTAGGGTCCTTTGGCTTTACTTCTGGTTGCTTTCAGTGGCAAAGCCTCTGTATGAATTCTGTGATTATAGATAGTCTTAGTGTGGTGGCTTTCTCAAATGTTGGTTATAGATTTGCTGCAATGTAGGTGAAAGTCATATAAGATGCCTGTCCTGTGGCTCACTACTGGCATGGCTTTGATGCCCAAAACACACAGTTCCCTGGCTCTCTGGCTCACTGGCTCTTCACTGCCACTTGGTGTAGGAGATGGGCTCATATTTCATACAAGCTGGGCCCCAGTGGCCACACTGCTGGTTGGGGATACAGTCACCCTCAACAGCTCCAGAAAGACAGATAGTCTTTTGCTAGTTTTGCAAGAGAGTAGCCATGGCTGTGTTTGCAGCAGTGAGTGGAGAAGCGAGGAGGAAGTTACCTCTCCATGCCTGGGTCCAAGCAACAAGGCTGCTCAGCTGGTGGGATGGAATTACACATCTCCCTTGCAGAGCCAGCACAGCATTTGTGTCTGCTGGAAGGGGTGCGACAATTCCTAGTACACTCTTGGCTCAGGAAAGCATGTGTTTTGGTTTCCTTTGTTGCAGGGGATGCCTCTTTGGTGTGCTACACTTCCCCTTCCCTTAGTAGCAGTACTTCTTGCAGTTTCCCTGGGTCCAACCAGCTCTGTGCTTGCTGCCTTGCCAGCAAGAATGTCAGTGGGGGGCTCTTGCGATATACAGACATGGAAATTGAGGTTCCCTGGTAGGACAGTCTCCTGATGGCTGTGTTCCAAGTATGGTGCCCTCCTCCCACCATTATGGTCCAGTGAGAAAATGAGCAACCTAGTATGAGTTCAAGTCCGATACAATGCCCTTAAGATGTCCCCCAGATCACTGCCCACACCAGTATTTAATTTTGTGGGGGCGGAGGAGCTCCCTGACCAATTGGATACTGATCATCTGCTACAAGGGTAAGGGGACCCAAACACCTCACCTGCCCTTTCTATACCATGCCATGTCCTCAGGGTTCCTAGCCAACCTCTGTAAACTTTTTGGTTTTTCTTCTGTGCCCAGCTTCTTCCTGTAAGTTCTCTGCTGTGCTCTCCCTTTGAAGATCTATTTGAGTGATAATTATTCACTTGTAACTTTTGTTTTTCTTTCTGAGATTCTGTGTTCAACATCTCCAGTTATCCATCTTGAGTCTTACGTCTTTGCCCATTTAAAAATCAGGTTCTTTGTCTTTTTGAAATCCAGTTTTATATATTCTGAATCTTAATCTTGATCAGATATATGATTTGCAAATATTTTCTATTCCCTAGGTTGACTTTTCTTATTCTATTGATTGTGTCCTTTGCACACAGGAGTTTAAAGTTTCAATGTAGTCCTATTTATCTATATTTTTCTTTTGTTGCTCATGCTTTTGACATATCCAAGAAACTATTGCCAAATCCAGTGTCATGAAGCTTTTCCCCTGTGCTTTCTTCTCAAAGTTTTTATAATTTTAGCTCTTAATTTTAGGTCTTTAATCCATTTTGAGTTCATTTTTGTGTATGGCAAGAACTACAGACAGACTTGGCATGAATATTTGATTTAAACCTAACAGACTTGACCCAACCTTAACATGGTTTCCAGCAGCCCGACACCAGTCAAGTCCCTGAGACAGTCCATTCCCTTTTTGTATTCCAGTCTGAAAAAGGTCAGAGTTCTCAAAAGAATTTACTGTTTGTCCTAGCTAACACCTGAAGATAGGCTCCTGGTCTCCCTTTCTTAGAGCAATTGTAAAAAGGGCTTACAATTGTGAATTCTTCCTCTGTCCCTTTAAGATGTGTACAACTCCAGCTGCTCAGGAGGGTAAGGCAGTAGGATCTCTAGAGCTCAGGAGTTTGAGTTTGCCACAAGCTAGTCTGATGTCACGGCACTCTAGCCTGGGCAACAGAGCATGACTGTCTAAAAGAAAAACTGGCCCTATATACTGAGGGTGGTGGGTTCAAACCCAGCCCCGGCCAAACTGCAACAAAAAAATAGCTGGGCATTGGGGTGGGCATCTGTGGTCCCCATTACTCGGGAGGCTGAGGCAAGAGCTGGAGGTTGCTGTGAGCTGTGACACCATGGCACTCTACCGAGGGCGACAAAGTGAGATTCTGTCTCTTAAAAAAAAAAAAAGACAATTGCATAAATACTTTTAGAAAGTGAGGAATCCTTTCATGTGGCAAGTACTTCTCAATTTTTTTGAATGCATGCCTTCATATCTATTCTAAAGTAATGTTCTATTTTTGCATAGGAGCTCACGATTTACAAAATGCCATCCTGTACATCTCATTTGGCCCTTCTGAGAACACTGGGAGGTCCTAGTCAAAAGGAAAGCTTGTCAGCAAAACTGTGAAGGGGGGACAAGGTCGTGTTTAATTATGGAGCTGTCAGCTATTGGGATAAGAATCCAGCTGGGTGTGTTGTCCTTGACAATTAGACTCGTCTCTCACAGGGACACGCTTGTTTGCTGTTCAGCATTCATTTTGCATCCTGCTTGATAAGAGAACTACACAAGTATTTGGAACTCTATTTTTCTCTAACCTCAGACATTAGGTTTTTTTTTTTTTTTCTTTTGTAGAGACAGAGTCTCACTTTATGGCCCTCGGTAGAGTGCTGTGGCCTCACACAGCTCACAGCAACCTCCAACTCCTGGGCTTAAGCGATTCTCTTGCCTCAGCCTCCCAAGTAGCTGGGACTACAGGCGCCCACAACGCCCGGCTATTCAGACATTAGGTTTTTAAAAATTGCCCTGACCTCCAGATTCAGGGATTTGCTACAATTGCTTTTTACCAGTGGTTCTCTATCTTGGCTCCAGAACAGAATCATCTGAGGGGTTAAAATACTCTGGGCTCCATCCCCAGAGTTTACTGGTTTAATTGTTATGGGTAGGGCCTGAATATAGGTTGGTTAGTTTATTTTTATGTTGGGGGGGAGGGGTTGGCCAGGGCTGGTTTGAACCTGCCACCTCCAGTGTATGGGGCCAGCACCCTACTTCTTTGAGCAACAGGTACTGCCCAGGTTAGTTTATTTTATTTTTTTTAAGAGACAAGAGTTTTACTTTATTGCCCTTGGTAGAGTGCCGTGGCATCACACAGCTCACAGCAACCTCCAACTCCTGGGCGTAGGCGATTCTCCTGCCTCAGCCTCCCGAGCAGCTGGGACTACAGGTGCCTGCCACAACGCCCGGCTATTTTTTTTGTTGTTGTTGTTGTTGCAGTTTGGCCGGGGCTGGGTTTGAACCCGCCACCCTCGGTATATGGGGCCGGCACCCTGCTCACTGAGCCACAGGCGCCGCCCTAGTTTATTTTTTAATAGACTTCAATTTTTAGAGCAGTTTTAGATTCATGGCAAAACTAAGTGGAAAGCACAGAGTTTCCATATATCCCTACTTCCCACCCCCCCCACAACTTCCCACTATCAAAGTGATAAATTTGTTACAATTGATGTACCTGGTTTGACACTCATTATCACCCATAGTTTGTCTATATTCGGGTTCACTCTTGGTGTTGTGCATTCTATAGAGTAGATAGATGTACATGCCATCATAACATCATAGAGAGTAGTTTCACTGCCCTAAACATCTTCTGTGCTCTGCATATCCAGTCCTCCCTCCTCCTAATCCCTGGCAACCACTAGTATTTTTATTCTCTGCATAGCTTTGTCTTTTTCACAATGTCATATAGTTGAAATTATTCATCTATAGCCTTTTCAGATGGTCTTCTCTCATTTAGTAATATGCCTTTTAAAAATGTTACTGTTTGTTCTAATATGCAGCCCTGTATGAGAGCCTATCTTACGAGGTCAATTAAGTTTGCAAACTCATCCTAGAAAAAGTGTTACCTGCCTCATTGCTGAATATCCTTACAGACACCTTTGAAGTACTTACTCCTCTTGGGAAGTTATGCACCAACTCCAGTGCCTAATCCACCCTTCAAAGGAGTGAAACTTTTTCTGGAATGCAGTTTTGGAACTCTTTTCTGGAATGACCATAAAAGCTGTTATTATATTACCCTTGGTGTCCTGAATGTCATCAAAATGTCTTCCTTTCAATATTTCCTTTATCTCTGGGTAAAGAAAATAGTTTGGCTAAAAATTCCCTCAAAGACAGTGCCATATGAGCTGGTGCATTGTTGTGATGCAAGAGCCACAGCTTTCTCATGCCAAAATTTTCTTAACTGTTTAATCTACTGATGTTTACTTGGTCTGCTATACTTCTTATGGTCAGCTGATGATTTCGATGCACAATTCAAGTTTTTGCAATGTTTCTGTCAGTTCTGCTTGTTACTAGATGCCCAGCCCTCTCTTCATCAGTGATGCTTTCTCTCTACCCATAAACTTGGACTAACATGCCCCAATTTCATTTCCACTCTTGCTGAATTTAACAAGAAACTTATGAATACTTGTTGCCTTAATTTAATCTCTAGCATTCTCAGAGATTGAAACACAAAAAAATTACAACAATAATATTGCCACTAAGCAACACCCTGCTACGTGTTGATGTGAACACAACTGTGAGGCCCTAATATACCAAGGTTCTGAAACCTTACAGAGTTGTTTGTATGGTGCTGCCAATATAAACACATGGTGACAAGTTTGCAAAGGTCTTAATCGTCAGACCTAGTAAACCAGTTGGCATTTTCCTTTTCATAGCTACTTTATTTCAGGGATGGTCAACTTTCCCCATTGGGCCTAGTCACACCAAACTGTTAGAACATAGAGGCTGTTTCCTGCTGGTCCCAAATGAGGATGCCTGTAGCCTCAAGAAGAGGCCTGCCTACCTGAGGCTGGAACCAGGACTGAAGAGGTAGAGCTCAGCAATGGAGAAAAGCCTGCCCCAACACATCACTTGCCTGAAACCAGATCTCTGGGACAGCTTAGATGTATGACTTGGGATGCTTTGGGCTGTGGGTAATAGAGACTCACTGAAAGTAGCTTATAAATAAGGATGTTATCTCACATTGTATGAAATCCATAGGGGGCCAGCTCCAGTCTGGGTGATCAGCTCACTAAAGCAACAGAGACCCAGGTTTTTCCATCTTATTCTTTTCCATGCCTGGTGTGGTGGCTCTATCTTTAGGTCACTAGTCCCTCAAAAGGCTGAAAGATGGCTACTGCAGTTCTTATGTCCTTTATAGGCATTGACAGCATCAAAAAGAAGAGGGACCATATCTTTCGATCTCCTCCTAAGAGAAGGACGTCTCTCTCAGAATCCGTCCAGTGGGCTCTGCTTAGGTCTCAGTGGCTAGAACCTCTAAACCAAACCCAGCAAGGAAAGGAGATTACCATTAGTGCCTAAAACTAACAAGGATTTCCTCCTGTCTGGGGATAAGGTCAAATTCTCAGGCAGTGGAATAGCTGAATAAAATTGGGGCTTTAGAGAATTATGATTCTCTGAAAGAGACTCTTAGAGAAGGATGAGGGGAGGATGATGTATAGGTACAGAGCGATCTTTTTTTTTTTTTTTTTGTAGAGACACAGTCTCACTTTATGGCCCTCGGTAGAGTGCCGTGGCCTCACACAGTTCACAGCAACCTCCAACTCCTGGGCTTACGTGATTCTTTTGCCTCAGCCTCCCGAGTAGTTGGGACTACAGGCGCCCGCCACAACGCCTGGCTATTTTTTGGTTGCAGTTTGGCCGGGGCTGGGTTTGAACCCGCCACCCTCAGTATATGGGGCCGGCACCTCACCGACTGAGCCACAGGCGCTGCCCAGATCTTTGTTTTTTATTCAAACACCAACTTGAACCTATAAGAGTGATCTTGATTGGTTTAATTTCATTCAAGCCAAACATTTTTATAGACTGCCTGACAGAGGGATTGGGGATGAATTTAGTAAGCACTGTGGAAAGATAAATGACAAAGTTCCATAAAATTGGAATGATACAACTGAGATCTCCAGTCTAGTAGGTCCCTGGCACACACCCATGTCACCTGTTAGCAACTGTCCACTTGCTAATGGTGTTGTGCCAGTGAGTATCAGATCCACTGGTGGTAGGAGAATCTCCTGACCAATTTCTACTCCCTGGCAGGGCAGTGCAGCCACGTCAGACAGTGGGAAGTAGGGAGCTGTGCTTTTTGCCAGGCTGTGCCATGCAGCCTTGGGGACAGTGAATACAACCAGCCAGAGAGTAAGGCAGCCTGTGAAGAAATGACAGAGTGGGGCCATATACACCAGGGTGTGTATGATGCTTGCATCTTGTGGGATATTTGATTGCAGGAGAGTTATTTGGCTCGGCACCTGTAGCCCAGTGGTTAGGGTATCAGCCACATACATCGGGGCTGGCAGGTTCGAACCCAGCCCTGGCCTGCTAAACAACAATAACAGCTGGGTGTTGTGGTAGGTGCCTGTAGTCCGAGCTACTTGGGAGGCTGAGGCAAGAGAATCGCTTAAGCCCAGGAGTTTGATGTCACGGCACTGTACTGTGGGCGACAGTGAGACTTTTTCAGAAAAAGAAAAAGAACGAACCCAAACAGAGGTAAATGTGCCCAGAGGAGGAAGTTTCCAGTGTCTGCTCACAAAGCCCTTCCTCTCCAGTCTTCCTTATGAGTGAGAATTGCCTAGGGTCTTGGTTAGAAATGCATATTCCTGGGCTCCACCCAGGCCTCTGACTCTGGCCATCAGGAGGAGGTGCCTATGGGAATGTGTGTTTTAAGAAGCTTCCCTCATAATTCTCAGGCACACAGCTGGGGGAGCATCTTGGAGGGGGAGGAGTTATGGGAGTAAAGCCTCAATGGACCACTGGCAAGCTTATTTTTCGCAGGTCTACCTTCTGGGCCAGGTGGGACTTCTCCCCAAGGCTGTGCCAAAACCCTGCGAGCTGCTAGGGCATCTCCGCAGAGGATCAGTAGCAAGTGACCATAGGGACCAACAGGAGCTCCTTTTACAAAGGAGGAAACATGAACTCAGAGAGGGGAAGCAAACTTGTCCAAACTGTCAGGTCTGAGACTGCAGGAGACAGTTCCTGTCTTCTTCCACTTCACTACCAAATGGGGCTGTCATCACAGCTGATGAAGTGTGAATTCTGGGCTCTGGTGGTCCAGGTGGGGAAGGGGACCCAGGTGGCCATCAGGAATCTTGTCCATGGCGATATTTCTGGTAAATTGCTTAAAAAGATCTTTAAAAAATATAGGACTGGGCTTAGTGGCTCACACTTGTAATCCTAGCACTCTGGGAGGCTGAGGCGTGTGGATTGCCTGAGCTCACAGGTTTGAGACCAGCCTGAGCATGAGTGAGATCCTCTCTCTAAAAATGGCTGGGCACCTGCAGCCCTGCTGCATAGGAGGCTGAGGCAAGAAAATAGCTTGAGCCCAAGAGTTTGAGGTTGCTGTAAGCTGTGACGCCACTCACTCTACAGAGGGTGACAAAGTGAGATTCTGTCTCAAAGAAAGAAAAATAAAGTTAAAGCCAGAAATTAATGACAGAAGATAATCACCCCACAGAGCAGTGATTATTCAACCAATGTGCCATGAGAGGATCTTAGGTGTGCAGTGAAAATGTTTAAAGATCATTAATTTATTTTCAAAAGAAGTTCAAAGCATAGTAAGTACATATTTTTTAATGAACATAATTTAAGTGTGCCATAGAAGTTTAATTATAGGTTCAAGTGTGCTGTGAGATAAAAAAAAAAGGTTGAAAAATACTGCTGTACAGTATAATAAAATGCAAATTCAATCATTAAAAAAAACCTTACCAGAACAGACACAATTCTGTCAGAGAGCGAGGGAGAGAAAAATGGATAAAAAAATGAATAATGAAAAAGAGGACATAACTACATATCTAACAGAAGTTAAAGTGGTAGCAAAAGAATATTATGAACAAATTTTTAATGCGATATATTTGAAAAATAAGATAAAATGGATAAATTCTATAGCATACAACTTATAAAATACTTGAGATGACTATCTGAATAATCTTGTAACTATTAATGTAATTTCATCAGTGTTTAAAAATATGACCACAAAGAAATCATCAGGCCCGGTCAGTTTGACAGCCTAGTTCTACAGAACATTTAAGGAACACGTCATTCCAATCCTACACAAACTCCCTGATTGCTTTTATAAGGCAGCACAAGCTTAAATTCAAAATCAGACAAGGACATTTCAAGAAAGGAAAATTACAGGCCAACCAACTTTTACTACGAATCTAAGACTATCTCTTTGCTGTGTTAAATCCCAGCAGTATGTTAAAAAATATTATGACCAAGTTGATAATTGGGTTTATGCCAGTATGCAGGGAATGCAAAGTTGAAAATTATTTAGAAAATCAATGAATGTCATTTACCATATTAAGAGATAAAAAGAGACTTCTGATTCTGGCCATGATGGGAATAATAGGGGTCCTGACTTGTTCCCTTGCTATAAAGAACTGAACATACTCAGACACTGGACAATGGGTGGTGCAGGACTGTGATTGCTGAGAGAGGGGAAGCAAACAAGTGGGTAAACCCTACAGCTGTCTTGGCTTGCTGCCCCGAGACGATTTCTAGACCACGTGCAAGAGACAGACCTCAGCAGAGAACAGTGGTGTCACTGCGTTGATGAGAGAAATACACGTTCAGAAAGACAGGAGGCTGCAAATTGTAGGACGGGGCCCCGCAGGGGAGAGCGAGCTATATAGAAAGAGCTCTAGCATTCCCCATAGGGGTCCCCTTGAAACTTTGTTGACTACTCAGCTCTGAAAGGATAGGGTCAGACTTCGTGAGTCTGAGTAAAGGGTGACCTGGCAGCTTTAAGCTGAACTATTTCCGAGCTCCACAGGACAGAGATGTTCAAGCTCTGACTAGACAGGCCTCTTAGGTCCCATGAGTTACTCAGTAGCAGTTCAAGGGTCACGCCTTAAGAGCAGGGCTAACCCATCCCTGGAGCAAAGGCTACTTGCAGTTACCTTAAAGCTTACAAATAAGCTTCGGAAAGATCAAGCTGATCTGCAAGTAATTTAACTGAAAACCAGAAGAAAACCCCATTTTTTAATTTTTATTTTTTTTCCCCACAAACTCCCTCCTTTTATTACGGTCTGTAGTGCTGCTTGTGGTCTGAACATCATTGGGGAGCCCATTATCTTTTTAAAATCCAGACACTCTGCAGTGTAACATTTGAAGTATGTAGCATCCAATTAAGAAATTACTACACATGTCAATAAGGGGAAAAACAGGACTTGTAACCATAGTAATGGAAGCCATCCCTACTGGAGCACACAAACAAAAAAAAGGCAACAAAGCTTCAGTGAGCTGTGAGCTTTCAGACAATATCCATCTAACGTGCGTGTGACTGGAATCACAGGAGAGGCGACGTGGAGGGGGACCAGTGCAGAAAACTAACTAGAATAAAGAAAATTGGGAATGGTAAATACGTGGACAGATATAAAAGACTTTTTTTTTGTCTTCCAAACAAAATTTAACATTTGACAATTTATTTAAAAGATAGTCTACTATCTTTATTCGTATAGTGGTAAGTAAAAAACAACAAAAAAGTACACTTTAAATAGCAAAAACCAATGGCTAAGTATCATGTGTTTATAATATGCGTAGAAAAGAATTGATGACAATAATTGTGAAAAGAATGGAGAGGAAATTGAAGTGTACCTTTTTAAGTTTCCAACAATGTAAGTTAAGTGGTTTATTATTTGCAAGTAGACAAAGATAAGCTAAAGATACATAGTGTAAACCATGAGCTACCACCAAAAAATAAAGCAACAAAGATATATAACAATAGAATACTGAAATATACTACATTAATCTAAAGGAATGCAGGAAGAATAACAAATTTGGGACAGACGGGGGGGAAAAGTGAAGCCATAGATTTAGACCCATATGTATTGATAATTACATTCAATATAAATGTCCAAGAACTCCAATAAAGGAGGCAGAGATTGTTAGACTGTGATAAAAATGCAAGATCCAAATATGCTGTATACGAAAGATATTTTAATGACACAGATTGTTGAAGATTATTAGCTGGGTGTGGTGGTGCATGATGGTAGTCCCAGCTACACAGGAGGCTGAGGCAGGAGGATCCCTTGAGCCCAGGAGTTTGAGGTTGCTGTGAGCTATGATGATGCCACTGTATTCCAGCCTGGGTGGCAGAGTAAGGCTGTCTCAATAAATAAATAAGATCTTAAAACCCCACAAATCCTAGGGAAGTTGATATGGCTGTAGTATGAGGCAAAGTAGAGATCAGGATTTTCATAATAAAAAGTGTCAGCTGGGCTTAGTGGCCAGGAGTGAGCACTCCTGTAACCCTAGCACTGTGGGAAACCTAGGCCTAAGACAGCAACACACAAACCTTTTCCCCTTCCCCTCCTCCTTTCCTCTTAAGACAAAGACACAAAGGATCTGGCCACCCCCCGAGAAGTTCTAGCCAAAAGACCTTCACTTTAATTTGCCCACTCCCTAGAGCCCCATATAAAAGGGGTCTCTAACTGCCTCTGAGTGTAGACACCACCTTTGCACTGCCCAGGTGGGTCACCCTCCCCTTTTAATAAACCTGGCCTGAACATCTCCCCTGAAGCATCTCTGGGTGCCATCGTTTACACCTTTCAAGGCAGGAGGATTGCTTGAGCTCAGGAGTTCAAGACCAGCCTGGGCAATAGTGAGATCCTATCTCTACCAAAAATACAAAAATTAGCCAAGTACAATGGTGTGTGCCTGTAGTCCCAGCTACTCAGGAGGCTGAGGTGGGAGGATTACTTGAGCCCAGGAGTTCGAGATTGTAGTGAGCTGTGATCACGCCTCTGTACTCTAGCCTAGGGAAAGAGAGCGACTTTGTCTCAAAAAATTAAAAGTCCAGGGGCGACAAAGTGAGACTCTCTCTAAAAAAAGTCCATAAAGGAACATTGAGCCAAAAAATATAATTAAGAAGTAAAAGATACCATTTACACTAGCAACAGAAAATACAGGATATTATAAAAGGATATAATACAGAAAATATATACAGGATATTATAAAAGAAAATACAGCTTTTAAGAAAGGAAAGAACTGTATTAAAATTGTAACATTCAAGTCACATTTGACATCTGCAACTATAGGAGGTGTTCAAACATGACTTGTAGTTATCTTGTCATTGGTACATATTGAACGTTACAATTTTATTTATTTATTTTTTGCAGTTTTGGGCCGGGGCTAGGTTTGAACCCCCCACCTCTGGCATATGGGGCTGGTTGGTGCCCTACTCCTTTGAGCCACAGGCGCCACCCTGAACATTACAATTTTAATACAAGATTTTCTTTTCTTAGCATGTGTATATATATTTTTGGTACCCTCTGTATAAGGAACGTTGGGACAAATCTAACAAAATATATGAAAGCTCTTTATGGAAAAATCTATGCAATTTTATTGAAAGATACCAAATCTGTTTACATGAAGTGACATATGTCATGTTCTTGGATAAGGACTCAAAGATGTTGATTTTTTACAAGTCAACTTGTACATTCAGTGCAATTCCAATAGAGTGTTTGTAGATGGGTGTTGAACTTGGGAAGCTGATTCTCAATTTATGTAGAGGATAAAAGGCCAAGAATAACAAAGGCACTCCGGAAGAGATTTAGGGAACTTGCTCTACTGCATATTAAAACTTATAAAGCTTTAGTAATTAAGATCGTCATTGGTCTGGAGATAGTAAACAAAACAAAGCCCAGGAAGACAGTCACGTGTATAGGAAGTAGCAATGGTACAACAAAAGGGAAAAGATATTCTGTTGCATGTATTGTGGGGGGGGGAAGTAGTTATTCAATTGGATTGGACCCCTACCTCACACACACACCATCAGTTCTGGTTGGGTAAAAGATTTAAATGCAAAAGACAAATATCACAATACTTGGAGGAAAATATAGGAGAATATATGACTTGGGGGATGAGATTTCTTAAAATACAAAAATTATTTCCCATAAAGAAAAAATACTGATATTTTTTCACTACTTTAAAATCAACTTCTGTTTATCAAAATACCTTACAGTGAAAAATCTCCAACTGGGAGAAAACATTGGTAGGAGAAAACATTAGAACAATGTTCTACCTTCTGGCAGAACTGTCAAAGAATTGTAGCCAGATATGTGAGGAGTTCCTACAGATCAGCAAGAAAAATAATCCAATAGAAAAGGGGGCAAAGTATAGGACAGACATTTCACACGAAACACAAATTGCCCAGAAATATATACAGATCCTAAGCCTTATTAATAATCAGGAAAATGGACATCAGAAGCACAGCTAGATGCCAACTTTGGCTTACCAGGTTAGCAAACATCAAAGACTTGATCAGAATCAAGTGGCAGGGATGTGGAGAGACGGGAACTAAGATTGGCTGGTGGGAGTGTAGAATGTTACAGTCACTTTGGACAACAACTTTGATTAGCTGGTGTTTGAAACACAGGCGCTGAGGATCTGTTAAATAATATATCCCGCAGGGTGTCACGGGCTTTGCTTTTTCCATCATGTGTGCAGACGAAAAGTGTACAGCGCTCTTCCGATCTTTCAAGTCTGTATAACTTTTAGGAAAACTGAGATGTCACTTACAACGTTCACACAGACTGAGATAAAAGGCAGTGATTGATCAAGACAAGGAGCCAAACATAGTTTCCTTTGGGAGGTTATGTTTATGTGGTGATTATGTTTACAAATATTTTAATTTGTTTAAATTTCTTAAGTTTTAGGAGTCTAATGAGACCCAGAGTTGTAAATAGTGATGAATATTTATGTGTCCACTCTATCTAGGAGAATAAGATATTCTACTGAAAGTTCTTAACCAGATCAGATTCTTTGAACTACTTTTGTGATGCTGAGAATTATCTTTTTCAGTGGCTGTACGCACTGGAGTAGGGCACCTTTTTCATCTCTTTGATTCTTTTAATTATAAAAAATATTTTTAAGGGTGCACTTGTAGCTCAGTTGGCAGGGTGCCAGCCACATACACCTAGGGTGGTGGGTTCGAATCTGGCCCGGGCCTGCTAAGCAACAATGACAACTGCAACCAGAAAATAACCAGGTGTTGTGGCAGGTGCCTGTAGTCCCAGCTACTTGGGAGGCTGAGGCAAGAGAATCGCTTAAGCCCAAGAGTTTGAGGTTGCTGTGAGCTGCGATGCCACGACACTCTACCCAGGGTGACAGCTTGAGACTCTGTCTCAAAAAAAATAATATTTTTAAGGCCAGGCTCTAGAATTTATTACATGACATTATAGGAGAATAACTAGCTGTGGAGCTCTATTTGATGGAGTAATGGAGAGATGACTGAATATGACTTTATTTAATAAAAATGTAATAAGAATGTACTGTTTTTCTGTTATACAACGTGGATGATTCTCTTCCTAGAGAAATTCTCACACTTGCAGTAGGAGATATGCATTCTAATCATAGAGGTAGTAGTCCAAATGCCCATTAAAGTTAGAATGTATAGATAAAATACGGTGTAAAATATGCTATATTTATACAACAGAAAGGTAGACAGCAGTGAAAATAAATGAACCAAAGCGACATATATTAATATACATGTTACAAAAATACAGAATTAAAAAAATTATAAAACATACAATGAGACTCCATTTATGTAAAGTTCGAAATAGGCATAACTGGATAATACGGTATTGTCTGGGGAGGGAGAGGAGGGCAGCAAAGGAGCAATGAACCCAAACTCAGAGTAGTGGTTACCCTTGCAGCGAAGAGAAGAGGAGGTGACAGGGCGGGGCCTAGATCTGCCTCTCTGGTCCTGCTAATGTTTTGAAGCTGAGTGCGGGGTACAGGGACCTGCTCATCATTCTTTAAACTGTACACGTACCTTCTATACATCTTTTGTGCACATATTTCACAACCAAAGTGTGTTTTAAAATAGCAGATGGGACATGAATGGCAAGAACTTTTGTTGTGCAGGGAAATAGAGAATGTGTTGCTGGAGTGAAGGAAGTCTGGGGAGGGTTTAGTTTTTAGATGAGAAATGATAAAACGTGCATAGGAATGATCCTGTGGAGAGAAGGGATCACTGTTGCAGCTATGTCCTAGTGGGGGGAATCTGGTGACAAGGGAGGGGCTGGCCTTTGACAGCAGGGACCGTGACTCTGGGCACAAGCTGGGTGAATTTGTAGGCTGAGGGACTGGAGGCCGACTGTCTAAACTGCTGTGTCTTTTCACTGAAACATCAAGTGAGGCTTTCAGCTGGAAGGCGCGTGGAACATGTGGAAGTTTGAGGAGGGAGGAGGTGGTCAGGCGTCCTCTGTAGAGCAGCAGAGCTGACCTGTGAGGGAGTTGTGGCAAGACACGGAGCGGCATGGAATGCCCTGGGGAGGTGTGTGAACAGGAACGTGGAACTCAGGCCAGGCAGGTCCCTCTCGTGATTCTTCTCCAGCGACATCAGCTCATCAGGGGCAGAGTCAGTTGTGGAGGCAGGGGCACAGAAGCGGAGGGTACTGATTTAATTTTTGCCCCGGAATTCAGATTGGGTGAGGAGAGAAACGGAGATGGGGGAAGGCGACAATAGTGAGACAAATGCTGGCTTTAGTGGATTTGGCATCTTCATAAGGGTCAAATTCTTGTGGTGTAGGGTGCTAGGGTGAGCTGGGAAGTTGATGCTTAGAGATGCTTGAAATTAAGGTCGTGGAAGTGGTTCAGACCATTTCTAGTGATGACAACTCAAAGGTTTCCATGCAAGGTGGGCGTGAGGAGATGGAGAGATGCCAACAGTGGTCCTCAGCCGAGGTCCAGACAGCTCATCCCTGGAGGGTGAAATGTGTGGTGATGTGGGGACATTTGATGCTGTGGTGACTTCGGGGAGGACAATATGGTGGCAGTCTGGCAGGGTGTAGCAATGCCATATGAGTTGTGATGTGCAGGATTGTCCAACACAATCACTTGTCCCTCCCCAAATGACAACAGAGACCTAGTTGAGAAGCTCTGGGGCAGGGTGTTGGATGGGCCATCGGTATGGATGTGAACTCACTGAGACAGGACAGGCAAAGGCTCAAAGGGAAAGCAATGGGAACGGGAGTGGGGAGAGCACAGACGCAGCTATTAGCCGGAGGAGCTGGTAGAACAGAATAGCACAGGTTTCAGCAGGGCAGGTTGGAAGGAAAGAGAACTTATTTGGAAGGAGCAAGTGGGAGATGGAGGGCAAACACGCTGAGAGAGAGCTTCTCGAGGGATAGTCAGGTCTCCAGGTAAAGCAGAGAGGTAAAGAAACTTTCAAAAAAGTGGGGTCTATGGGGACATTTGCCTGTCATAGCTTGGGAATTCCAGAAGGTTCACTGAAAGGGGGTAGGCTAAGTATGAACGGGTTGCTGGGAATGAGGGTCTGGGGCTGGATGGCCTGGGGGGATTAGGCTTTTGGTGATGACTCAGGGTAAATAGGGATGGCACCTGCAGGGTGTGGCCCTGAAGAGCTCTCACAGGAAGGAGGGTATCAGTTGAAGCAATAGTCCGGAATTCTTAGGGGCTTCCAGATAACTTAAGCCTAAGTTCTCTAGTAGCAACTCCAGAGTTCATCCTTCATGTTTATAGGGGTGGTGACTCCTCAAATAATTTATATGGGTTGAGTCAAACCCAGTCAAAACTTAAATTCTACCTTTCCTGTACTGAATTTTGGAGGGGAGTCAACTTCCAGGTCCTTCAGACCTTCGTACAGCGACTCCCCTGAGTCACCGTATCCAGGAAATTCTCACTTCCGTGAGCAGAATAGGTTTGAATCACACAGACCTGAGTCTCATGAAATAGAGCAGTGTTTCTTACTTTTTTTTTTAATTGTTAAATCATAGCTGTGTACATTAGTGCAATCAAAGGGTACAAGGTGCTGGTTTCATATATAATCTGAAATATTCTCATCAGACTGTTCAACATAGCCTTCATGGCATTTTCTTAGTTATTGTATGTAGACATTTGTATTCTGCCTTTAGTAAGTTTCGCCTGTGCCCATTCTAAAATGCACCGTAGGTGTGGCCCCACCCATTACCCTCCCTCCACCCTAACCTCCCCCCCCTTCCCTTCCTTGGCCCTTTCCTCATAGTCTTGTGCTATAGTTGGGTTATAGCCTTCATGTGAAAACTATAATTTAGCTTCATAGTAGGACCGAGTACATTGGATACTTTTTCTTCCATTCCTGAGATACTTTGCTAAGAAGAATATGTTCCAGCTCCATCCATGTAAACACGAAAGAGGTACAGTCTCCATCTTTCTTGAAGGCTGCATAATATTCCTGGTATACATGTACCAAAATTTGCTAGGCCATTCATGGGTCGATGGGCACTTGGGCTTCTTCCATGACTTAGCAATTATGAATTGGGCCACAATTAACATTCTGGTACAGATGTCTTTGTTATATTGTGATTTTTGGTCTTCTGGGTATATACCTAGTAAAGGAATTATAGGATCGAATGGCAGGTCTATTTTTAGGTCTCTCAGTATTCTCCAAACATCCTTCCAGAAGGAATGTATTAGTGTGCAATCCCACCAGCAGTGTAGAAGTGTGCCCTTTTCTCCACATCCACGCCAACATCTCTGGTTTTGGGATTTTGTTATGTGGGCTACTCTTACTGGGGTTAGAAGATATCTCAAAGTAGTTTTGATTTGCATTTCTCTGATTAAGGATGATGAGCTTTTTTTCATAAGTCTGTAGGCCATGCGCCTGTCTTATTCAGAGACGTTTCTCTTCAAGTCCCTTGCCCACCCTGAGATGGGGTCACATGTTCTTTTCTTGCTAATATGTTTGAGTTCTCTGTAGATTTTGGTTATTAGACCTTTATCAGAGGTATAACCTGCAAATATTTTCTCCCATTCTGAGGGCTGTCTGCTTGCTTTACTTACTATGTTCTTGGCTGTGCAGAAGCTTTTTAGTTTGATCAGGTCCCAGTAGTGTGTTTTTGATACTGTTTCAATTGCCTGAGGAGTCCTCCTCATAAAATATTCACCCAGGCCGATTCCTTCAAGAGTTTTCCCTGCACTTTCTTCAAGTATTTTTATAGTTTCATGTCTTAAGTTTAAATCTTTTATCCAGTGAGAGTCTATCTTAGTTAATGGTGAAAGGTATGGGTCCAGTTTCAATGTTCTACAGGTTGCCAGCCAGTTCACCCAGCACCATTTGTTAAATAGGGAATCTTTTCCCCACTGAATGTTTTTAGTTGGCTTGTCAAAGATCAAATAACGGTAAGAAGCTGAGTTCGTCTCTTGGTTCTCTATTCTGTTCCAGACATCTACTTCTGTTTTTGTGCCAGTACCATGCTGTTTTGATCACTATGGATTTATAGTACAGTGTCAGGTCTGGTAGCGTGATTACTCCTGCTGTGTTTTTATTGCTGAGTAATGTTTTGGCTATTCGAGGTTTTTCCTGATTCCATATAAAACGAAGTATTATTTTTTCAAGATCTTTAAAATATGACAATGGAGCTTTAATAGGAATTGCGTTAAAATTATATATTTCTTTGGGTAGTATAGACATTTTAACAATGTTGATTCTTCCCAGCCATGAGCATGGTATGTTTTTCCATTTGTTAACATCTTCAGCTATTTCTTTTCTTAAAGTTTCATAGTTCTCTTTGTAGAGATCTTTCACATCCTTTGTTAGGTATACTCCCAAATGTTTCATCTTCTTTGGCACTACTGTGAAAGGAATAGAGTCCTTGACTGTTTTTTCAGCTTGGTTATTGTTGGTATATATAAAGGCTACAGATTTATGAATGTTGATTTTGTAGCCCGAGACATTGCTGTAGTCCTTGATCACTTCTAAAAGTTTTGTAGTAGAGTCCCTAGTGTTTTCCAGATATATGATCATATCATCTGCGAGAGTGAAAGTTTGATCTCTTCTGACCCTATGTGGATACCCTTGATCGCCTTTTCTTTCCTAATTGCAATGGCTAAAACTTCCATTGCAATGTTAAAGAGCAGTGGAGACAATAGGCAACCTTGTCTGGTTCCTGATCTAAGTGGAAATGATTTCGATTTAACTCCGTTCAATACGATATTGGCTGTGGGTTTGCTGTAGATGGCCTCTATTAGTTTAAGAAATGTCCCTTCTATACCAGTTTTTTTAAGTGTTCTGATCATGAAGGGATGCTGGATATTATCAAAAGCTTTTATTGTATCAATTGAAAGAATCATATGGTCCTTATTTTTTAGTTTGTTTATGTGCTGAATTACATTTATAGATTTACGTATATTGAACCAGCCTTGAGACCCTGGAATAAATCCTGTTGGTCGTGGTGTATAATTTTTTTGATGTGTTGTTGGATTTGGTTTCTTAGGATCTTATTGAGTATTTTAGCATCTATATTCATTAGTGATATCGGTCTATAATTTTCTTTTCTTATTGGGTCTTTGCCTGGTTTGGGGATGAAGGTGATGTTTGCTTTGTAGAATGTGTTGGGTAATATTCCTTCTTTTTCTATATTTTGGAGGCGTTTTAGTAATATAGATACTAGTTCTTCTTTAAAGGTTTGGTAGAATTCTGACGTAAAGCCATCTGGTCCTGGGCTTTTCTTTTTAGGGAGATTTTGTATAGTTGATGCTATTTCAGAACTTGATATGGGCCTGTTCAACATTTCTACTTCATTCTGGCTAAGTCTTGGTAGGTGGCATACTTCCAGGTATTGGTCGATTTCTTTCAGATTTTCATATTTCTGAGAGTAGTTTCTTGTAGTATTCATTAAGGATTTTTTGAATTTCTGAGGGGTCTGTTATTTCATTGTTACCATTTCTGATTGAAATTACAGATTTTACTCTTTTTTTCCTGGTTAGGTTGGGCAAAAGTTTATCTATTTTATTGATCTTTTCAAAAACTTTTGGATTTATTGATCTGTTGTATAATTCTTTTGTTTTCAATTTCATTTAATTCTGCTCTGATTTTGGTTATTTCTTTTTTTCTGCTGAGTTTGGGGTTGAAGTGTTCTTCCTTCTCCAGTTGCTTGAGATGTCCCATTAAGTTATTAACTTCTTCTCTTTCCGTTTTCTTGAGGAAGGCTCGCAGTGCTATAAATTTCCCTCTTAGGACTGCCTTTGCAGTATCCCAGAGGTTCTGGTAATTTGTGTCTTGATTGTTGTTTTGTTCCAAAAATTTGGTGATTTCTTTCTTAATCTCGTCTATACCCCATCTATCCTTCAGCATAGGTTGTTTAGCTTCCATGTTTTTGTATGGGTATGCAGGTTCCTGTTGTTATTTAGTTCAACTTTTATTCCATGATGGTCTGAGAAGATGAATAATTTCTATTTTTTTAAATTTGCTGAGGTTAGATTTGTGGCCTAGGATGTGGTTGATTTTGGAGTATGTTCTGTGGGCTGATAAGAATGTGTATTCAGTTTTGTTGGGATGAAATGTTCTGTAGATGTCTGTTAAGTCCAGATGTTGAATGGTTCAGTTTAAATCTAAGATTTCTTTGCTTAGCTTCTTTTTGGAGGATCTATCCAGCACTGCTAAAGGGGTGTTAAAATCTCTAACTACTATGGAACTGGAGGAAATCAAGTTGCTCATGTCTGTTAGAGTTTCTCTTATAAATTGAGGTGCGTTCTGGTTGGGTGCACAAATATTAATAATTGAAATCTCATATTGAGTATTACCTTTAACAAATATGAAGTGTGCATCCTTATCCTTCCTTATTTCAGTTGGTTTAAAGCCTATTGTGTCTGCGAATAGGTTTGCAATGCCTGCTTTTTTCTGTTTTCCATTTGCCTGGAGTATAGATGACCATCCCTTTACCTTGAGTCTAAATTTGTCTTTTAATGTACGATGCGATTCTTTTTATTTTTTTTTATTTTTGGCTGGGGCTGGGTTTGAACCCACCACCTCCAGCATATGGGGCAAGTGCCCTACCCTGTTGAGCCACAGGCGCCACTCAAGATGCGATTCTTGTATGCAGCAGATATCTGGCTTGAGTTTTTGTATCCAGTCAGCCAAACTGTGCCTCTTCAGAGGACAATTTAAACATTCACATTAATTGAGAATATTGATAAGCCTTTCAAGAGTCCAGTGGACATTTTTAATCATTTTGTGACTGTGGAAGTTGGAATTTGATCAAAATTTTCTTGGTGGGTTTACGTTTGTGGTGGAGGATTACACTGGTCTTTATGGAGGATAGGTCTGAGAATATCCTGGAGAGCTGGTTTAGTTATGGCAAATTTCTTCAACATGTGAATGTCATTGAAGTATTTAATGTCTCCATCATAAATGAAACTCAGTTTAGCTGGGTACAGGATACTGGGTTGAAAGTTATTTTGTTTTAGGAGATTAAAAGTTGATGACTATCCTCTTTTAGCTTGAAAGGTGTTAGCAGAGAGATCTGCAGTTATTCTAATATTTTTGCCCTTGTAGGTGATGGTTTTCTTTCATTTGGCTGCTTTGAGAATTTTCTCCTTCATATTAACTTTAGTGAAGTTGATTATGATGTGTCTAGGGGACGTCTTATTTGGGTTGAGTGGTGCTGGAGTTCTGAAACTGTCTGCTATCTGAATTACAGAATCTCTTGGCATGTCTGGAAAGTTCTTCTTCATAATCTCATGGAGAAGAGACTCTGTGCCTCGTGAAGCCACTTCATCGCTTTTGGGGATCTCTATAAGATGAATATTGGTTTTCTTCAGATTATTCCAGAGCTCTCTGAGAGAGTGATCTGTTTTTGCCCTCCATTTCTCTTCCTCTTTGAGAGTTTGGGAGCATTCAAAAGCTTTGTCTTCAATGTCAGAAATCCTTTCTTCTGCTTGCTCCATTCTGTTACTGAGGGATTCTACTGTGTTTCTCAGATCTTTGACGGCTACAACTTCTTGTCTCACTGTGTCAAAATCTTTGGTCATTTGGTCTTTGAATTCGTGAGATATCTTTTGGGTTACTGCTTGGAATTCTAATTCGATCTTATTTGCTATCTAGATTCTGAATTCGATTTCTGACATCTCAGCTATTTGTGCATGGGATCTTGTGCTGTGTCTGCCCCATTGATCCTTGGGGGAATTGATCTACTCTATTTATATTGCCAGGGTTTTTCTTTTGATTTCGCCTCATGATGTTTTTCACAGTTGCCTCTGGCCGTCCTCAGAGTTGGGGAGGTGTCTCTCCAAGATTAGACCCCAGCGGGATCATTCCATTGTTGCTGGATCTTTGTAGGGAGTCACCCTGTGTAGTTCCTCTGGGGCTGCCTCAGCCAGGGAGTACTGGTTGTGGAAGCAGCTCCAGAGTGTGACACACCCGGATCCAGCAACAGGGCGGGAGGTGGTGCACATGGTTGTGGGAGTGCCTGGCGCCCAGTGACTTTTGCACAGATAGCCCAAGGCTTCAGTGGTCTCTAGCCAGAAGAAGGGCTCTGCGCACAGGCAGGGAGGGCTCTGAAGGGCACGTGGCTACCAGAGTCCCTGGCCAGACGAGCAGGCCGGTGTGGAGGCAGGGAGGGTACAGGAGGCAGGACGCAGGGTTGTGCAGCTCCTGGAGTTCCTGGTCAGGGCATGCGGAGGCCCAGTGGGCGCGGGTCGCAGGTTGGGGCTCACGGCACAGCTCTTATGGAGATCCTGGTGACGCCTAGCCCAGGAGTTTGAGGTTACTATGAGCTGTGACACCACGGCACTCTACCCTGGGCAACAGCCCGAGGCTCCAGTGTGCCAAAACTGGTCTCACTCTGCCCCTGAGGGTTAAGGCTGTAAGGCTGGTCAGTCACTAGGTTACTGGCTCCCACCCGATCCTTGCTCTGTGACCCTGAGGGTGGAGCTTGCTGGGGCTGTTCTCTCACAATGGCTTCCTGCGGCCCACAGCCAAACACTATTAGCTCTGTCCGGCTCAGCGGCTCAGTCTGGGGCCCTAGACAATGCCCAGAGTTCTCCCCACTCCTGCTTAAGCTCTCCCCAAAGGCAGTTCAACTGAGTGCCAAGTCCAAAAACACCGAAACAGTTCACAGGTTAGGCCTTTCCAGTTTGCAGTCTCACTGCTGCTTGTACTTATGGCTGCCGGCGAGATTAGGTCGATTGGACACACGCAACCACTTGCCAGTTTTCCACTGTTTTTGTCCTCCTCTTGGGGTCCAGAAGTCCCTTGCTGACTCCCTGTATCCTCAAAGGAATGATTATAGGCAGATCCCACCAGCCAGAGATGCCTGGACTCTTATCTCCCCAGACTCCATGCCCTGTTGCAGGGAGGCTGTTACTCGCCCACCATCTTGGATCTAAATCCAGAGGTTCCATTCTTCAGAGCAGTGTTTCTTAAACATTAAGGTACTTCATGATTCACCTGGGGATCTTGCTAAACTGTGGATTCTGATTCAGTAGGTCTGGGGTGGGCTGGAGATTTGCTGTTTGGGAGAAGCTGTGTGCTTGAATGGAAAGAGCAGCTTTGTAACTGGTGAGGGTCAAATATGGGCTTTTCCCGTATTTGGTCGTGAGCTAATCACCTCTCAACTGTGTAAAGCAGAGCTCATGTCATAGGCTGTTGTGAGAAATGAAATGTGTGTAAAGTGCCCAGCACAGCCCCAAGCACACAGCAGTGGTAGAGAATTTCCGTTTTCCACCTCTGATGTCCTTAAAATGCACTCTTTCCAGACATGAGGTGACATTCTTTCTGTATTTTTTTTTCCCTTCCAGTTTTTGGCTGTGGCTGGGTTTGAACCCGTCACCTCTGGTATGTGGGGCTGGCGCCCTATCCTTTGAGCCACAGGGGCTGCCCCATTCTTTCTATATTTTCTGGGATAGTGGCCTTTTGTGGATTATCAACTGCTTGCCAAGGTAATGCCAGGGCATGTCTGTGGTACTCACTCACTGATCCCAGGTGAGGAAGAAGGGATGGATTTTCTTCAAGAGCTTTTTTTTTTTTTTTAACTTTTGCAATTTTTGGCTGGGGCTAGGTTTGAATCCACCACCTCTGGCATACAGGCTCACAGCCTACTCCTTTGAGCCACAGGCACTGCCCAGGGATGAGTTTTCTTCAATCTTTGTTGAGGGCTGATGCTTGCAGCCTGGCTCCTTTACACCTTATTCTAGTTTTTCAATCTGAAAACCCCAGTCTGTATTTAAGTGGCTATTCCCTAGTGAGCCCAATTGAGGGTCCCTGGTAGACAGAATTGCTTTTCCTAGTCTGATTTGTTCTCCACAACCTTGTTAAATGCACATTCGCCTCCCAGTGGAGAGTGAGTTATAGCCAACCTCACCTCACTCACTCTACTTTGAGGAGTCTGGCTTTCGTGACTTTGGTAACTTCTGAGTTCTAAGGCTTTAAGACAGTCTGCCATATGGCTGGGGCTTCAGAAGCTGTCCAGCTGTACCAAATCCCACAGATCACCTGGGAGTTTGGGGGTGTGAAGGAAACAGCCTGGCAGCCAATGGCTTTCAGCAGAACTTGGCAACTGTCTGGAAGGAGGGCGTTGGGGAGGAGCTCAAAGATGGCGTCAACTCCAGACCTCAACAGCATGAGTGACACATTCTGTACCGTGCCCATGAAAACTTCCAGGCAGGGCAGGGCTGCAGAGCACAGGTAGGGCTCACTGGGGCTCTGGAAAATGAAAGCCTTCCTGATAAGGCTGGGGGAGACTTCTTTAGCTTTCCTTTTGGCCTTGACAAAGGGCAACTACTCGAATTCCCAGTGTAGGGGCAAGGTATGATCATCTTTGGGAGGATTTTCTCCCAAAGGGGCTCAGCAGTCCTCTGGATCTAAGAAGTAGCTATCACTAACTTCCTGCGAAGTATAGCAATAGCAAGCTGCTCATTATTAATCAGCACAGATTTCTGCAAAGTTACAAGGCCAATAGCTGGGTAGTAAGAACTTCAGGAGCAGATGTTAGTGGAAAAAAGGGGACCACTGTCCTGTACACTTGGCATCTTTTCTTTTAGGCAAGACCCTGAAGTTGGTTTACTGATCTGACTTTGTAATGTTACTTAGTCTATTAGGAACCTATACCTTAGACTGGAGAGAATTCTCCTTTGAGGTAAGAATAAGTTATAGATCATTCTGATTTAGCAGAGTGGACAGCCATTAAAAACCCACACAAGACTGCCATTTATTTATGTGACAATAGTGAATTCAAGGGTTTTTGAATTAGTGGAGAAAACTATTACTCAGGTACTGCAAAGAGCTCAGAGGAGAAAAGAGGGAGATGGGCAGGTTGGAGGCGCAGAGCAGCAGCATGATCGGTTCATGGCGAGTAAGGGGCCCCTCAGCCGGGCTCCTGCTTGCTCGCTGATTCTAGATGGACTGTGTGCTGGGGAAAGGATTCCCCTCTGCTAGGCCTGTCCCCTGCACTTGGACAGTCCTTTCCAGCCTGCCCTACCCTGTGTGTATCCCCCAGAGCCAGGGCTGGCCCTGCTGCCTGTGAGGCGTGGCCAGGCTTTGACAGCGGGGGCCCACGGGCCTGGGAGCAAGAGGAATGCATGTGAGTAAACGCATGTGTGAGCACAGGAGGAAGACATACAGACAAGGGCGGGCCATACTCCTGCCAGCAGATGGGATTCTTGGGTTTTAAAACACACTCCACCTCACCCAACACAAGTACACAACAGTGCAGTCTCTGGAAGGTCAGAGAACTCTATGAAGCATTTCTTATAAAAGTATTTTTTTAATAAATCAATGTATTTCAATGTTGTTACATGATAGCCCAATGCTATATCAAGGTAGCAAAAGTGAAGATTCCTGGCATTTTTATATAAACACTATGAATGACAGTACACTTGCATTCAACTTCACAAGAAATTATCTTCAGGTCCGTGAAGATTCTTTGACAGCTGTTAACACCTTTCACACAGCAAAGATGTGTATTGAACGAGTAGACAGCACAAGTCTCATAACTGAGCTGCACTCCAAACCAGCCACACTGAGGCGTAGGACGGCAGCATGGCCAGCCTGCTGAACACAAACCCAAGTCTCTTAAACTTAGTCATTTAACGCAAATACAGCATATATGAAAATTACAGAGTATCTTACAGAAATGCCATACAGAGACACACAGATTAGAACCCTGAAGCAGTGATGTGTTTCTACCCGTTTTGAAATGGAAAGAAGCCATGGACGGCGAGTCTGCAGCTGTCTGTCGTGCTGAATCTCCCTCCTCACACATACCATGCTCAGTTGACTAAACCCAGAATTCCCTGCTCTGTACAAATGCTGGTGATGGGTAACTTGCACTATTGCTGTGGGTCAGAGCAATAGTTGGCTGGAGTGCAGGCATCAAGTGGAGGCTCTCTAAGATTGGACACCACTGCCTTCTATAGTTCCCAAGTCACACTTTCCAGAGTGAATGCTCCTTGAAGGGTTAAAAATACCCCAAACCCAAGGGTATTTTTATTTCAAACAGCAGAAACCAGAAGTTTCTGACCCTCTAACACTATATTACTGTCCAACCCACCATGAAAAGTATGTTTCACTTGGTTCTAACAATAAACAGACTCCGTTGTATCACATGTATGTGTAGAACCAGATTTTTGATGTAGGATTTTTCTAAACAGAAATCAGGCTGAGAACAAGATTCTTTCCTTCCAAGGGCAAGTAAAAGCTGGTTAAATGCTAATTAACTCTATTCTCAATTTTGAACTGCAGAGAAGGACCTGAGTGGGATTCTCTAAAGACATTTATTTCTCAACCTCAGGTATAACTAGATCGCAAGGAATCTCACTGTCCAGAATTTTATCTGTTCATAAGTTAACTGGTCTTAGGATGCTATTTCTACTAGAATGCTTTACAGTATTTTTAAACTCCCGAATGCTGTAGATGAAAGTAAATGTAACAAATTAACAACAAAATGATTTGTATGTATACTGGGGTGCGGACTCTGGCTAAGCACAGATGTTCCTGGCTATTCACCAATAAGTGTCTAACTAAGGGCTACTCCTTTGTGTCAGTAGCCTGGGTTTAACTCATGTATATTTGAATGAATTAGAAAAAACTACAATCCATATTTTAAAAATATGCCAAGCAAACTGCACCACTTTGTCCTAAGCCAGGTTTTGATGACAGGACTCTTTTTTTAAAGCAAACATTTCACTGCTACAGCCTTAGTGTTTTGTCCTGAATCTCAGTTTGAGATCTGAACCAAGTCAACTTTTCCTCAAGTTCATGTATTTCTTTCTTCTTTCTGTCACAATCTTAAAACAAGTGTTCTGCCCCCTAAAGAACTGCAAGAAATTTGTAAAGGTTTCCCTTTACAAAAGCATAAACTAGGTTTTTTAAGTGGCTTCACCGTCCTTGGGCCAATGCTTATAACCCAAGGTTTATTTTCCCTATGAATAGGGTGTGCTTAAGTTAATTTATCAACCAAATTCAGCTTATGGAAAAGTTAAAAATGTAGTTTACTGAAAGGTATGTATCCTCACAGAGCAACAGTAAAAATCCAGTCTAAAAGTTTAAATAAATGTGTAAATAACGTTAACAATATATATAAGAAGCTGAAGTTACTGCCTTGGATAATTAATATACTGCATCCACTATTTTATCTAGGACATTCATTCTTAAGGCAGAAAAACTGAATGAAATTTAACAAGCTGGTAGCCGGGCGTTGTGGCGGGCGCCTGTAGTCCCAGCTACTCAGGAGGCTGAGGCAAGAGAATCGCTTAAGCCCAGGAGTTGGAGGTTGCTGTGAGCTGTGTGAGGCCACAGCACTCTACCGAGGGCCAGAAAGTGAGACTCTGTCTCTACAAAAAAAAAAAAAAAAGAAATTTAACAAGCTGGTTCTTACATCCAAGGGTCAAATCGAGAGTAGACTCAAGCAGATAGATTTCCTTGTCTATGAAGATTTATCTGTGGCGACAATGTCATTCTTAGAGTACATTATGTAAAAGACATTTGTGAGGACATAAAAAGATAAATTTTAAGACACACAAACATGACTTTTCAACATGATGTCTGCAGGACTAAGCACTCTATTCTGAGGTGAAACAATTCCCATAACAAATTAACGAACTGTAACATACTCTTTTTGACATGGTACATAAAAAATATGAAATATGAAAGAATTACCTTTTTTGGGGTATGTTACTTCAGACTCTGTTTTTCAAGGTCTAGTATAAAAAAGGTAGCCTGAATATTTAAAAGCAGTTGAATGTCAACTTATACTGTTACTCAGAAGGCTACCACTTAGGATATTCCTATACCACCAACGAAATCCTGTGCTGGGAGGAAATCAATGTGTATTAAAATAAAAATGAAGCCCCTCCCTGAAAACATGTGCAAAAACACTTGTCAGTTACAAGAGTATCTTTATCAAAAAACATCTCAATTGTGGACCGATGAGGCAGCAAAGCCAGAAAGACAATATACCACCCGCCTAGATGGACGGATGTTTGGGTAAAACGAATCCTCCATGGGCACCTTGGGAAATGTGCTACTCAGGGTGGGAGAGAGCACGGGGGGGGGGGGAGGGGGGACACTGGACTCAGGGTCCCAAGCCCTCAGGCTGTGCGTGCTCCTTCACCTTGGGACACTCTGGGTCTCTGTATCCTGGTGCCCACAACGTTAACAAAACAAAAACAAATCTACATTCTTGAGCAGGTAATAACCAACTGTAAACTGTGTACATACCTTTTTCATGTGCCTACTATTTATGCTGTAGCTCTGGCAATTGTCCGAAGTGTACAAAGATTACCTGCCTAAGTTATGAAGACATGAAGATTTTCTTTCACGGAGGCAGGAGTCCATGCAAGATGTGTAAACAGTGATACAAAATACTGTAAACATAACTTAACAGAGCTTGTAAAAAACAGAAGTAAATCCAAATGTACAAGTGGGTAAAAAAAACAGAGGGCAGCTTCATACAAAGTTCTCCCTCCTGCGCCAAGTGATTTTTTTTTTTTTTGATTACAAATATAATCCTGAGCTGAAAAACTGGGATTTGGGGGAGAGCCATCTTTGCATACAAAATATCCAAAGGACGCTTACTCTGTTTACTTTCCCTATTTATATTCAACTGCCAGAGACAGTTCTGAAAGTGTGACTTTGGAGACATTTATAGTTTAGTGTGGCGCCCGGGTCTGGAGCCTGCAGCGGCACTCGCCATGGAAGCGGAGGCGGCAGCGTCCTCTGCTTCCTCCAGCTCCTCCTGGAGCTCTTGGCTGACACTAGACTGCAGGGCGGCGGGAGTGAGCCACTCCTTTGGGAGGCAACTCTGGAGAAAGGGTATACAGGAGCTGAAGTAGGCAAGTCGGTTGATCCAGCGAGGAATCTCTTTCCCACAAAGAATCTACGGAGAAGAAAGGGTATTAGGTAAGGAATGTTAAGGTTAGCTGGTCCACTGCCAAGGAATGCAGGGCGGGAGACGGGAGGTGGCTGGACAGACTGGCCTTTGGTAGTCCTTCACCAGTCACTCAGTAGCCTGGGGTCCCTACTGTCAGTCCCATTCCTCTTTCTGGAGAGCTTTGTCAAGTCACTTTTTACAATCTGTATAATCAAGCTAATTCTACTTGGCTCCTCTCTTTGATCCCTGCAACTGCTTTGAAACACATGTAAAAGTATTTGAACACACAGAAGATGCTTATTAATGCAAGATATCACGAGAATGACAGAAGCCCCAGGCAGCTGGAACAATGCTGTGTATCTTCCCATCTGTCAATTCTTTTCCAGTTACTTTTCTGCTTTCTTCCAGTCTCCCTCACGCCATTTTTCCTGGCCTTCAGTTTACCCCTTTACTTTTATCCCTGACTCACTGTTTCAAGAGCTTATAGAGGTCTAAAAAGAGGTGCCTCCCCCAGTGGCCTGGCTCCCTGACTCCTTTGCAGAAGCAAAGCAGGCCTATGGTTAAGAACAAGGCATGGGTGCCCAGCCAAGCTTCAGTATGAAGACGCTGTTAGGGGGCGGCGGTTCCATATGCCAGAGGTGGCAGGTTCACACCCAGCCCCGGCCAAAAAAAAAAAAAAAAAAAGACGCTATTAGGAGTAGAAATGGGTGCCAGGAAGAATCCTTCCCATCCTTAAGCACCCCCGACTACCCCCAAACACACATTTCAAACAGTAACAATGGAGTCTTTTGTAATATTAACTTTTATTATTTTCTTTTCCGCAAATAACACTGGATTTAAATGACCAGTAATTGACCCTCCTTATGTCCACATGCTACAGATGAAGCATTGTGCAGCCTGATAAGCCTAAAACAGAGTTCTATAATCTACAGTCACCTGTTTTCTTGTTTCTGAGACAGAGTCTCACTTTGTCGCCCCAAGTAGAGTGTTGTGGCCTCATAGCTCACAGCACCTCAGACTCTTGGCCTCAAGTGATCCTCTTGCCTCAGCCTCCTAAGTAGCTGGGACTACAGGTGCCCACCACAACGCCTGGCTTACAGTCACCTGTTTTCTTGATAAAGTTTTACCAAAACATAGCCAAGTCTATTTAGTTTATGTATTGCCTATGAGTCTTAGGCTACAATGCAGAGGCAGAGGTGGAACCATGACTAGTCTGAGACTAAATTTGGCTCTTACAAAAACAAAAGTGTCAGACCTTGGTCAAGCCTATGCTTGAATTGTGACCCTAAGTAGGTCATTTAGGACTGCAAACTGAATTTTTAAAATGAAATAGATCCTAGGTATTAAGATAACTATGACACCTGTCTTAGTTATGTGTGTGTGTGCACGCATGTAAGTTGGGTCATAATGTAAAATGTACTTACTGTGGCTAGTGGTTAAATAGTATCTGGTTTACATAGTAAAATGAGTGTTGTATTTAAGCTTCAATCCAGCAATACCTCTTCCATCCCACAGCATATTTAGACACATGGATGGGTTATTCATTATAGCACTTTCTGTAATAGCAAAATACTATAAAAATAACCCAAGTGCCATTAATAGGAAACTGGTTGAATAAATTATGCTACATCCACAAAAGGAGTACTATTCAGCTGAGAAAAATGAAGACTACATACACTGCTACAAAATAAACACTAGGACATACAATTAAATGAAAAATGCAAAGTGCGGAAGAGTATAGGATGCTTCTAAATAGTGGGATAGGCATAAGTTAGACATTCCCTTTCCAATAGGAAGAAAATGGAAGAAGGGAGTTACTAGTCCAAAGTAATTCTGAAATTCAACTGGGCAAATTCCATTAGGTTTCAAGGCCTAAGAATAATCCTCTGTGACCGCTGGGATTGTTGCCTGGCTCTTGATTATATCGCTGGAGTCATTCTTTTTATTCCAGCTTATTTCCTACCTTTCATTTTTGTCTTCTCTTTTCATCCCAGCCGGCAGTGTTTCTGGTAATGTAACTTTCTGAAAAACATGGGTCTCCTATGTATGAGATTGACTCCATTAGAAAAGGCTCCTCTATAGATGTTTCCTGGATAATCCTACCTCTATTTCTAATTGAGAGATGGCCGAGAAGAGATTGTTGGAAGAGATTTCTGAGAGGCTCTGTAAATCATATTTAATCTCCTTAGCAACAGTAAAAGGTGTCTGGGCATATCCTCGGCTTTCTATAGCATTCCTTCCTCACAACGGAGGCTCCTAATTTCAAGTCATTAATGTTAATTCCTTTTTTTTGCTTAACGGCTCTCTCAATTTCTTTCTTACCATTTTACTAGAAGCAACAAGAAGAAAGCACACTGCACCTATTACACTTTAGCTCCTCAGCTAAAATCTAAGTTTATTGCTTACACGTTCTTTAGCTGGGTTGTCCTACAAATACTTGGTAAAGTTTTCTGCCACTCTGTAACAAGGAGAACCCTTTGTGTAGTTTCCAGTGTGTTCCTCATTCCGAGTCCTGACAAACAGCACCTTTAGTATTCCTATTTCTATTACGCTAACGGTCTATTCAAGGAATCTAAGCTTTTTTATGAAACCTCTAAAAATTGCTCCAGTCTTTATTACCTAATTCCAAAGCCACTTCCACATTTTTTAGGTATTGTTACAGCAGCACCCTAATTCCAGGTATTAATACTTGTCTTGGCTCCCCATGGCTGCTAATTAACAGTAACAAATTATTGGAAACTGTGGCTTAAAACATTAAAAACTTATTTCTCAGGTCTAGAGGTCAAATATGATGATTAGAGGGGAGTGGCAGAGAATATACTTTTTTTTTTTTTTTTTTTTTTAGATTTGACTTTGGAACCATAAAAAGATTTTATATAAGTAAACAAATTTAAACAAAAAAGAAATCTCTCCCAATAAAAAAAGGGGGAAACAAAGGAGCCTAACTTTGTACTGAGTTGGTGGTATAACCACAATGAAAGAAATTCCAAGTAACTTAAAACACACGAATTTATGTATTATTCCATACTCTAATTAGAGAACTAAAAAAAACTTCAACTTTCCAGCACCCATATTGTTGTGTTGGTGACACTATCTTTCTAAAGCTGCTTTAGCTACAGAAGGATAAAATAAATGAGTAATTGTTGTTGGGCTGAGAACTGAGACTTTCTTGACCAGGAACAGATGAGATATAGATGTACTACTGATAAACTCTGTAAAACCCTGCAGCCTGACTTTGTAGTAGAAACATTACTATGAACCTGTTTTTTGTTTTTTTTTTTTTTTTAAGTCCTAGCTTGATCTATGGCGGGGAGAATCTAGAAACAATGATTAATTTAGCAGCAATGAACAGCCCTAATGTCCAGATTAAAGTTTCTAATTATTTCCTATTAGAAACAGCTCTGTGGTAGATATATATAGATAAGCCTGGAATATTGTCTTACCAGAAAACAAAAATGCTGGCAAAGACTATTAGGGGCCAGGGGCAGTGGATCATGACTATAAACCTAGCACTTTGGAAGGCCAATATGGGAGAGCTGCCAATATGGTCAGGAGTTTGAGAAAAGCCTGAGCAAGAACAAGACCCTTTCTCTACAAAAAAAAAAAAAAAAACAGAAAAAATTAGGTGGGCGGGATGGTGGATGCCTGTTGTTCCAACTACTTGGGAGGCTGAGGCAGGAGGATTGCCTGAGCCCTGAGGTTTGAGGTGGCGGTGAGCTATGATCATACCACTGCACTCTACTGGGACAACAGAGTGAGACCCTGTCTCAAAAGGAAAAAAACACTGGCTACCTTTAGAGAATGCTAAGAGACTGTACAGGGATCCCTAAGACAACCTCCAGGTTGGACGAGTTGCTAAGAAGTCTCACAGGACTTGGCGTATAGTTGTATTCACACATATGGTTTGTCAGAATGAAAAAATATAAATCAAAATTAGCAAGAAAAAAGGTACTTGGGTAAAGTCTAATGCAGGGGTGTCCAACCTGTGGCTGCAAGCTGCGTGCTGACTTTATGAGGGTTTTTTGCTTACCTTTGGTGTCAGATATGATGAAAAGCCTGTGTGGACTTTTTTTGGCTTATAAGCTTTCATGAGTGTTAGTGTTTGTGTATTTAACGTGTGGTCCAAGGTAACTCTTACTCTTCTGTGTGGCAGAAGGAAAAAAAGGTTCAATATTCCTGGTCTAAAGGAAATCAGGTTTCCAATCCAGTCTGAAAAATTAGTTGAGTCTGTTTCAGAAGGAGTATTTTTGTGCAGTCTACTTCAAATAGTTGCTCATCTACGACACCAGGGTACCAGCCTCAAGAGTGTGGATTGCATTTGTGGGTGTTCTGCGTGGGACGTGCATAAGGCCACCCCTTGGTGTCTTACAGTCCTGTCAGGTGGATAGGCTCAGTAGCCTGTTTAAAGTCAAAGTGTTTGCAGCAGTTAAAAAAGGCCGCATTGGAAGTTTTTCTTTAGGAAGAGAGTAAAGGGAATATTGAAAAAGATTATCAGTGTTCGCCCTCCTTTGCAACTGCTCAGGTGCCAGAGTTTTTTTTGTTTTTTTTTTATAAAACCAGTGTGTCCCATTTAGTAACTGTAACTTCTTTTTCTTTTTTGAGACAGAGCCTCAAACTGTCACCCTGGGTAGAGTGCAGTGGCATCACAGCTCACCGCAACCTCAGACCCTGGGCTCAAGCGATTCTCCTGCCTCTGCCTCCCAAGTAGCTGGGACTACAGGCGCCAGCCACAACACCTTGCTATTTTTTGGTGGCAGCTGTCGTTGTTTGGCAGGACCGGGCTGGATTTGAACCCATCAGCTCAGGTCTATGTGGCTGGCGCCTTAGCCACTTGAGCCACAGGCGCCGAGCCTTTTTTGTTGTTGTTGTTCTTTATTTTGCAGTAATTAGCCGGGGCCAGGTTTGAACCTGCCACCTCCGGTATATGGGGCCGGCGCTCTACTCCTTGAGCCACAGGTGCCACCCACAATCCTAACTTCTTTACATCTTAATTATCCCTTTTCTCAACCAGAAAGGCTGAGAGGTATTAAAGAGGGACACAAGTTTTCATAGGAAATGTTTTTATATAACTTAACAAAGACATGTCATTTTAGGAACTGGTCAGGATTAAATCCTGAACTCACTGCTTTCATCCTGATCATTCGTCTAGTGAGTGGCCTATAAAAGATCATTCCAGGCTGGGCAATTGGCTCACACCTGTAATGCCAGCACTTTGGGAGGCTGAGGCAGTCAGACTGCTTGCGCCTAGGAGTTAGAGGCTGCAGTGAGCTATGATTATGCCACTGTACCCCAGCTTGAACGCTGTCCCTTAAGGAAAAAAAAATTCCATTTCTGGCGGACAGCTATATTTAGCAACGAATCTAGAAAGTCTTAAGTCAACTACAGTGAAGAGTAAGAACAGCGTCACAGTACTATGCTTTTCCCCCAACTTGTAGCTTCTGTCAGTAACCGCAAGTAAGGGATGCAATCAGTTCTGTACCAGAAATACAGAACTCAGCAGCAGCCTGCTTTCATATGCTCCAACCAGAGAAGCCTTTTCCTGTGGAACCCAGACAGTTCAGTCAACACCCATGTTTTTCTAGGTTAGAGCCCCCACAGAATAGTATCCTAACCCTGCAACGATTCCTAAGCAGAAATCTGGTTCCTTGAGCCTGTATCTACTTTCAGGTGGGGCTGAAACTGTGTGGCAGACGATGTCAGGTTTTAGCTTAAGAGCCAAGTCCAGACAATTAGGATCTGTGAATTCAGGATTCAAAAAGAAAAAAGCGAGGGGCTTTTCTATGGCAGCAGTCAAGCTGATATGCCAAAGGGCCAGACAGCCAGGTTTCCAATGCCAAGTGACAAGGCTTTCCTAATACCGTTCTAAGACCTACTCAAAAAATACGTACGTCAGGCTGGATAATCGCTAGCCTCTAATGGTCAGACAGTTGATTTTATAAAAGCTTATTAGCAATGAAAAACTGTTTAAAAAAAAAATTTTTTTTTTAAATTGTAGTTGTCATTGTTTAGCAGGCCCAGGCTGGGCTCAAACCCACCAGCCCTAGTGTATGTGGCTGGTGCCATAACCACTGAGCTATGGATACTGAGCCTGCTTTAAAAAATTTTTAAGGTGTATTTCCACCTGAAGATTGCCTCTTTTTCCCCAGAGGCTCCAATGGGCAAAATCATTAGTTATGAGATTTATTTTGCTTTCAACACTCAAAGGATTTAAATTTCCATCTACCCTATGACAGCAAAAAGCAAGGAAGTTGTGGGTCCCACGAACCCTTTAACTTTGCTGCATTGCCTGATTGAGATGATCCCTCTAGCATTTGCAAAATTGCAAGCATAAAACATTTTACATCAAATTCTATTTTATAACCATAGATGTGATAACTGCAAAATCTAAGGCCACTCCCCTCCCTCCACTTCCTGACTGCAGATGTTTTCATCAAAGCCTTTGCAGTAAATTTAGCAAAAGGCTTGTCGACATTACAGATGCCTGGGGAGATCCTAAATGGAATGGGGTTGAGGGTGCGTCAGCAGAAGTGAGGCTAAGGAAAGACTGGGGCATGCCCTTTGCCCCCCTTTTGCTCCAGCCCTGGGAATGTATTCAACCTCTTCCCTCCTACATGTGAGGAAAGAGCAATACAATCAAAGCTCATATTTAGGAATTCTGGGCCTTTTTTTGTTTTTTTTCCTTCCCACCTGTAGGAGAGAATAAAAACCAGATTATCTGGGCTGCACATCTTTTTTTTTACCTCCTTGCTTTAGCCAGCATGGCCAGAAGTAGCCAAGGATGCTCCAGTGAATCAGCTCTCCTGGAGTTGGCTTTGTCATTTTCCAGTTACTTAATTTTTACCTTTCTCAATAGACAAATCTCAGCTATTTTATATTTTGGATTGACTCTATAGCTGCCCAGGCACCTAAAGTTTGCCATATACCCATTCCCTTCATCCTTTCTCTTCTCAAGCAGTCATATTTTGGTAAGTCAAGGGGTGCTGATTTGGGGATTTGCTAGGACTTAGGAACTGGCATCTAATCATACTCATAGCTATGACTTATTATAACAAAAGAGAAAACATACTTGGGGTAAAGTATGAAGAAAGATGAAACCAGGCACAGATTCTAAGGACCCTCTCCTGGTAAAGTCACATAGGACATGCTTAATTCCTCAGCAGGGAGTTGTGACAACATGTAGAAAATAGTTACCAGGGAAGTTCATCACAAAATCAGTCTCGAAGGTTTTTGTTAGGGCTGGTCATGTAAGCATTCCTCTGCCAAAATTCCAGATTCCCAGAAGTTAAGCAAGTGGTAAGCACAAATAAATTAATGCAAACAGATTAGGCACAGGGAGCCACTCTTACCAGTTCTAGGAATGGTGAGGGCCCTCCTTTAGACCAGGTTCCCAGATGGCAGCTTAAGGCCAAATCTGCAGGCAGGCCTTTCTAAGGACAGTAGTCTTGGGCCTGCAGTGTTAACTCTTTTCTGCACAAGAACCAACGCATTTTTTGAAAACTAGTAAGAGAAAGAATCAAGGATCTATTCTGCCTTTTCTCTGGGCACTGTACGTTACAGTAACCAGCTGTGTGAACTTTGTTTATATCTGGATTCAAACTGACTGTTAAAAAATTGTAACAACTGGTGAAATTTGAACTTGTAGGTTTGGATACTATGAAGAAAGGAAATGTTCATTTCTTTTAGGAGTGATACTTTACGGTATAGTGGTTATGTTAAAAAGAACCCATCTTTCAGAGTTATGGAGTGAAACATAATATATAATTTAAATTAAATGATATCTGGGATTTGTTTCAAAATAACCTAGGGATGGAGAGGAATTCTAGAGTGGGTACTTACAGATAAAACAAGATTGCCATGAATTAATAATTTTTAAATCTAAGTGATAGGTGTATACGGGCTCATTATACTATTCTACTTCTATACATGTTTTGAATTTTCCACTGACAATCCACACAGTTTTCTTCTTCCTCTGGATGTGCTGAAATTATTGTAGCTATCTGAAAACTATACAGGGATAGCCTGAGGACAGAGCCAACAGTCTAAAGAGGGCAACCTGGAGAAATGAAAAGACCTTGGATACCTACTGACACTCACAGTTGAGACACTGGTCATACTGATTTGGAACCTGCTTTAGTTGAGACCTGTTTTGTAAAATAATGTTTCCTCCTTGTTTAAGCCAATCTGGATCAGATTACAATGGATCTAACCTGTAGAAGTAGGCAAACTTTGTTAAGGGCCAAACTGTAAATATTTTGGGCTCTGTAAGTCATAGGTCTTTGTTGCAACTACTCAACTCTACCATTACAGCCTGAAAGTTGTCAAGATAATAGGCAAACAAATGAGCGTGGCTGTGTTCCAATAAAACTTTATGAATACTGAAATTTGAACTTTACATAATTTATACATGTCACCATCTATTCCTCTTTTGACTTTTTTCAACCCTTAAACAAAAACCATCTTTAGCTTGCAGACTGTACAAAAACAGATGGCAGACTGTTGGTTCACAGGCCGTTGTAGTTCGCTAATCCCTGCTGCAGAGGAAGCATCTGAACTGATAAGCATTCTCATCATTTGACATAGTGTTAAGTTTTTGGAACAACGTTAACACATTGTTGACTGGCAATTTTACACACTAGCCATTTTACTGGTAACTCAAGACCAGTGCGCAATGTGTTAACAAAAGAATATGTATATCAACAATCAATTACAATTAGCAACTATTTTGTCTATCTACAACTGGTTATACGACATTAAAGATGTAAAAACTTTGGGGGAGGTGGCTCATGCCTGTAATCCTAGCACTCTGGGAGGCCACAGCAGGTGGGCTGCCTGAGCTCACAGGTTGGAGACCAGCCTGAGCCAGAGTGAGACCTCGTCTCTAAAAAAAATAGCTGGGCATTGTGGCAGGCACCTGTAGTCCCCGCTAGTTAGGAGGCTGAGGCAAGAGAATAGCTTAAGCCCAAGAGTTTGAGGTTGCTATGAGCTGTGACACCCTGGCATTCTACTGAGGAGGGCGACAAGGTGAGACTGTCTCCAAAAAAAAAAAAAAAGTAAAGGCACATTAGTTTTACTATCCTTCTTTAGAGTGCCTAATATTAATTTCGTTTGCCTCCTCTCTAATGGGGTTTACAAAGTAGCTTCTTACAACTCTTAATATCTGGAATTGTAGCTTCAGCACTGTCATTAGCAAGCTCGGTAATCTTGGCTAAGTTACTTAACTTCTGGGTCTCACAGTTTAATGTTAAATCCAGCACTCATACGGGGGAAGGCACAAAAAGTATAGGCTAAAAGGATGACTCCAGGAACATCTAGAATTGCTCTTTGGACCCCTAACTGTCATCCACACCATTTTAGGGTTAGACTAAGGCTGAGGTAGTGGTATAGATGCTCAATAAAGTTATTAATATTTTGGAAGACAGAATAAATCAGAACCAGACACAATAAGAAGCATAATAAGCACTGGACTAAGAAATCAGTCTAATGTGAGTTTTCCATAAAACTTTTTGATCATTTTCCCAATTAGGGCCTGTTCCATTGTCTGTAAAAGGAGGAGACAAGATTTACACACTAACAACTCTACCAATTTTAACATTTGAATGCACTCTCTACAAACGTAACGTTGAGGGTCAAGAAGGCTCAGAATCACCTTTCCTGAAACTCGAATAGGTCACCTCTATGGTATCCATGCACTCCTGGAGACTGCTGTGCTTCTCAAACTTTTATGTTTATATGAATCACCTGGGGATCATAGGAAAATGAAGTTTTGTTTTTTTTTTTTTAATGAAGGTGTTGATTCATCTGTGATAGGGCAGAGATGCATATCTCAAGTTTCTAGGAGATGCTGCTGCTGCTGCTGGTCTATGCAACACACTTACGAGTAGTGGCTAACAGACCACTGTAGTGCTGTGTTGCAGAAGGAAGCCACGAGGAAAGGGAAAAAGCTAGATAGCTAAACATTTCTGCAAAGGAGGTTACCGAAACAGCAGCTCTTTTTCTCCTTCATAACTTCCACAATGTCTGTGGTGCCCTGATGCCACCACTGCAGTCACCTGTTAAGGCGTCAGAAAGTTGGGAAGCTGTTTCAAGTGCTATTTAATTCTCTAGACCTTATGTTATAATCTTTTCTGATTTCTTCTATTTTCTTTTTATGGTTCTTTAATTTCCATCTAGTTTTGATCTGTTTGGAATTCAAGAATTGAGAAGAAAATAAGAGTCTGTGGTATGTTAGCAGACTAGAATTTTAAAATGGAAGAGATGAATCACTCAAGAGCCAGGAAAATATTCAAGTTGGCAACTAAAATTTAGCAAAAGGAAAATCTTAGTGGCTAAGCAGGACACTTCTGTAAACATGTATTTTTTAAAAGTGAAAGTTATAAGTTGTAAGATAAAAAAAAACAATTATTTGGGAGGAACGGCTGGGCAATGCGCGAGGAAGCAGGTCCCCATCTGCGCTGCGAGCCGCACCCCAAAGGGGGGCTTTCTGGAGTCCACAGGCACGAGAACTTAAAGAGCAAGAAGTAGTGAAAGGAAAATTAGGGCAAGGAAACAGATAAAAGAAACCACTCATGAGGAAGAAACAGCAGAAAACTCCAGGCAACATGAACAACCAGTACAGAACAACCCCGCCAAGGGACCATGAGGTACCTACTGCAGAGGATTCCACCTATATAGAAATGTTAGGAATGACAGAAAGGGAATTTAGAATACACATGTTGAAAACAATGAAAGAAATGATGGAAACAATGAAGGAAACTGCTAATAAAGTGGAAAATAACCAAAAGGAAATTCAAAAACAGAATCAAATAAGAGATGAACGATATGAAGAATATAAAAAGGATATAGCAGAGCTGAAGGAAATGAAACAGTCAATCAGGGAACTTAAAGATGCAATGGGAAGTATCAGCAACAGGTTAGACCATGCAGAAGAAAGAATTTCAGAGGTAGAAGACAAAGTTCTTGAGATAACTCAGATAGTAAAAGAGGCAGAAAAGAAGAGAGAGAAAGCAGAACGTTCACTGTCAGAATTATGGGACTTTATGAAGCGTTCCAACATACGAGTTATAGGAATTCCAGAAGGGGAAGAAGAATGCCCCAGAGGAATGGAAGCCATACTAGAGAATATTATAAAAGAAAATTTCCCAAACATCACCAAAGATTCTGACACACTGCTTTCAGAGGGCTATCGGACCCCAGGTCGCCTCAACTCTAACCGAGCTTCTCCAAGACACATTGTGATGAACCTGTCCAAAGTCAAGACAAAAGAAAAGATTCTGAAAGCTGCCAGGAGTAAGCGCCAGTTGACCTACAGGGGCAAATCCATCAGAGTGACCGCAGACTTCTCTAATGAAACTTTCCAAGCAAGAAGACAATGGTCATCTACCTTTAATCTACTTAAACAGAACAATTTTCAGCCCAGAATTCCGTACCCTGCTAAGCTAAGCTTCAAAATTGACGGAGAAATCAAGTCATTTACGGATATACAAACATTGAGGAAATTCACAACAACAAGACCAGCTCTACAGGAAATACTTCAACCTGTTCTGCACACTGACCACCACAATGGATTAGCATCAAAGTAAGAACTCAGAAATTAAAGGACAGAACCTAACCTCCACACTGATGCAAAAGATAAAACTAAGCAATGGACTCTCACAAAATAAGACGAATAGAATACTACCACACTTATCAATTATCTCAATAAATGTTAATGGCTTGAATTCCCCACTGAAGAGATATAGATTGGCTGACTGGATTAAAAAACACAAGCCGTCTATTTGCTGTCTGCAAGAAACACACCTGGCTTCAAAAGACAAATTAAAGCTCCGAGTCAAGGGTTGGAAGACAATTTTTCAGGCAAATGGAATTCAGAAGAAAAGAGGAGTTGCAATCTTATTTTCAGATACATGTGGATTTAAAGCAACTAAAGTCAAAAAAGACAAAGATGGTCACTTTATATTGGTCAAGGGAAAAATACAACAAGACATTTCAATTCTAAATATCTATGCACCCAATTTAAATGCTCCCAGATTCTTGAAACAGACCTTACTCAGTCTGAGCAATATGATACCTGATAATACCATAATCACAGGGGACCTTAACACTCCTCTTACAGAGCTGGACAGATCCTCTAAACAGAAGTTAAACAAAGATGTAAGAGATTTAAATGAGACCCTAGAACAACTGTGCTTGACAGACGCATATAGAACACTCCACCCCAAAGATAAAGAATATACATTCTTCTCATCACCCCATGGAACATTCTCCAAAATTGATCATATCCTGGGTCACAAAACAAATATCAACAGAATCAAAAGAATTGAAATTTTACCTTGTATCTTTTCAGACCATAAGGCACTAAAGGTGGAACTCAACTCTAACAAAAATGCTCGACCCACCCAAAGACATGGAAATTAAACAATCTTCTGTTGAATAACAGATGGGTGCAGGAAGAAATAAAACAGGAAATCATTAACTTCCTTGAGCATAACAACAATGAAGACACAAGCTACCAAAACCTGTGGGATACTGCAAAAGCAGTTTTGAGGAAAATTCATCGCTTTAGATGCCTACATTCGAAAAACAGAAAGAGAGCGCATCAACAATCTCACAAGAGATCTTATGGAATTGGAAAAAGAACAATCTAAGCCTAAACTCAGTAGAAGAAAAGAAATATCTAAAATCAAATCAGAGATCAATGAAATTGAAAACAAAAGAATCATTCAGAAAATTAATGAAACAAGGAGTTGGTTTTTTGAAAAAATAAATAAAATAGATAAACCATTGGCCAGACTAACGAGGAATAGAAGAGTAAAATCTCTAGTAACCTCAATCAGAAATGATAAAGGGGAAATAACAACTGATCCCACAGAGATACAAGAGATCATCTCTGAATACTACCAGAAACTCTATGCCCAGAAATTTGACAATGTGAAGGAGATGGATAAATATTTGGAATCACACCCTCTCCCTAGACTTAGCCAGGAAGAAACAGAGCTCCTGAACAGACCAATTTCAAGCACTGAGATCAAAGAAACAATAAAAAATCTTCCAACCAAAAATGCCCTGGTCCAGATGGCTTCACACTAGAATTTTATCAAACCTTCAAGGAAGAGCTTATTCCTGTACTGCAGAAATTATTCCAAAAAATTGAGGAAGAAGGAATCTTCCCCAACACATTCTATGAAGCAAACATCACCCTGATACCAAAACAAGGAAAAGACCCAAACAAAAAGAATTTCAGACCAATCTCACTCATGAATATAGATGCAAAAATCCTCAACAAAATCCTAGCCAATAGATTACAGCTTATCAAAAAAGTCGTTCATCATGATCAAGTAGGCTTCATCCCAGGGATGCAAGGCTGGTTTAACATACGCAAGTCCATAAACGTTATCCACCATATTAACAGAGGCAAAAATAAAGATCACATGATCCTCTCAACAGATGCAGAAAAAGCATTTGATAAAATCCAGCATCCTTTTCTAATTAGAACACTGAAGAGTACAGGCATAGGTGGCACATTTCTAAAACTGATTGAAGCTATCTATGACAAACCCACAGCCAATATTTTACTGAATGGAGTAAAACTGAAAGCTTTTCCTCTTAGAACTGGAACCAGACAAGGTTGTCCTCTGTCACCTTTACTATTCAATGTAGTGCTGGAAGTTCTAGCCAATACAATTAGGCAAGACAAAGAAATAAAGGGAATCCAAATGGGAGCAGAGGAGGTCAAACTCTCCCTCTTTGCTGACGACATGATCTTATACTTAGAGAACCCCAAAGACTCAACCACAAGACTCCTAGAAGTCATCAAAAAATACAGTAATGTCTCAGGATATAAAATCAATGTCCACAAGTCAGTAGCCTTTGTATACACCAATAACAGTCAAGATGAGAAGCTAATTAAGGACACAACTCCCTTCACCATAGTCTCAAAGAAAATGAAATACCTAGGACTATACCTACCGAAGGAGGTGAAGGACCTCTATAAAGAAAACTATGAAATCCTCAGAAAGGAAATAGCAGAGGATATTAACAAATGGAAGAACATACCATGCTCATGGCTTGGAAGAATCAACATTGTTAAAATGTCTATACTTCCCAAAGCAATCTACCTATTCAATGCCATTCCTATCAAAATACCAACTTTCAAGATTTGGAAAAAATGATTCTGCGTTTTGTATGGAACCGGAAAAAAACCCGTATAGCTAAGGCAGTTCTTAGTAACAAAAATAAAGCTGGGGGCATCAGCATACCAGATTTTAGTCTGTACTACAAAGCCATAGTGCTCAAGACAGCATGGTACTGGCACAAAAACAGAGACATAGACACTTGGAATCGAATTGAAAACCAAGAAATGAAACTAACATCTTACAACCACCTAATCTTCGATAAACCAAACAAGAACATACCTTGGGGGAAAGATTCCCTATTCAATAAATGGTGTTGGGAGAACTGGATGTCTACATGTAAAAGACTGAAACTGGACCCACACCTTTCCCCACTCACAAAAATTGATTCAAGATGGATAAAGGACTTAAATTTAAGGCATGAAACAATAAAAATCCTCCAAGAAAGCATAGGAAAAACACTGGAAGATATTGGCCTGGGGAAAGACTTCATGAAGAAGACTGCCATGGCAATTGCAACAACAACAAAAATAAACAAATGGGACTTCATTAAACTGAAAAGCTTCTGTACAGCTAAGGAGACAATAACCAAAGCAAAGAGACAACCTACACAATGGGAAAGGATATTTGCATATTTTCAATCAGACAAAAGCTTGATAACTAGGATCTATAGAGAACTCAAATTAATCTACATGAAAAAAGCCAACAATCCCATATATCAATGGGCAAGAGACATGAATAGAACTTTCTCTAAAGATCACAGACGAATGGCTAACAAACACATGAAAAAATGTTCATCATCTCTATATGTTAGAGAAATGCAAATCAAAACAACCCTGAGATATCATCTAACCCCAGTGAGAATGGCCCACATCTCAAAATCTCAAAACTGCAGATGCTGGCGTGGATCTGGAGAGAAGGGAACACTTTTACACTGCTGGTGGGACTGCAAACTAATACAACCTTTTTGGAAGGAAGTGTGGAGAAACCTCAAAGCACTCAACCTAGACCTCCCATTTGATCCTGCAATCCCAATTACTGGGCATCTACCCAGAAGGAAAAAAATCCTTTTATCTTAAGGACACTTGTACTAGACTGTTTATTGCAGCTCAATTTACAATCGCCAAAATGTGGAAACAGCCTAAATGCCCACCAACCCAGGAATGGATTAACAAGCTGTGGTATATGTATACCATGGAATACTATTCAGCCATTCAAAAAAATGGAGACTTTACATCCTTCGTATTAACCTGGATGGACGTGGAAGACATTATTCTTAGTAAAGCATCACAAGAATGGAGAAGCATGAATCCTATGTACTCAATTTTGATATGGGGACAATTAATGACAATTAAGGTTATAGGGGGGAAAGCAGAAAGAGGGACAGAGGGAGGGAGGTGGGGCCTTGGTGTGTGTCACACTTTATGGGGGCAAGGCATGATTGCAAGAGGGACTTTACCTAACAATTGCAATCAGTGTAACCTGGCTTATCGTACCTCAATGAATTCCCCAACAATAAATAAAAAAAAACCAATTATTTGTACTTACACTCTACCCACAGCAAAGTAATGAAGAGAATCACCATTTAAAATTCTGACTCTAAAGCCATTCTCTGGAAAGGTCATTCATAAGAGGAGGAAATATAGTATATTTTGCAAAACAAAAAAATCAGGAAAAAAATGAATCAAGATTAAATATAGTAGAAAAGCAAGTATACTAATGTATGTTATTTATTTCAACAACTTTTAGGGATAAAATTTAATTTACTTACCTCTGATAAAGCTGAAGAAAAGTGATTACAGTTTTTATGCATCAAATGATAAGCATTGCCTTTGTATTCTTTTCCCAGTTCTTCTACAATTTTTTCTATATCATCTTCTAGAAAGTCAGTGCTCCCTAAAACAACAGCTTCTCTTAAAAAACAAAAAGAAAAAAAAAGAAAAAAGGACATGGTTGTGTGAATTTCAGTTATTTATAAACAGCATGTTTAAAGATTTGCTCATTTCCAAACATATTATGATTGATGTAACAAAGCAGGGTTAATATATTAATACATATTATATATAATACACAACATAATATATGTATATTATATGTTATATATGATATAGGGGTTAATATATATTAAAATTATATATTTTAAAATTTAAAATTATATATATAAAATTATAATTTTAGTTTTTACTTTTTTGTAATACTCTTAAGTATACTACCTCTGAAAAATACAAATGCACAATAAATTCTTTATGAAACGATGTATGTCATATTAAAAATGTAATATCACAGTTATTTTTGCAACTAGTGTATTAATAATTATATTATTAGTGAACCAGAACTGTTCTGCAAATTGCAAATATTCTTGCTTAACTGCACCTGCCATCAAAGGGCTGGTCTCGGGCAGTGCCTGTGGCTCAGTGAGCAGGGCGCCGGCCCCATATACCGAGGGTGGCAGGTTCAAACCCAGCCCCGGCCAAACTGCAACAAAAAGATAGCCGGGCGTTGTGGCAGGCGCCTGTAGTCCCAGCTACTCGGGAGGCTGAGGCAGGAGAATCGCCTAAGCCCAGGAGTTGGAGGTTGCTGTGAGCCGTGTGACGCCACGGCACTCTACCAAGGGCAATAAAGTGAAACTCTGTCTCTAGGAAGGAAAAAAAAAAAAAGGGCTGATCTCAGAAACAAACTTTCAAGTTATCTGCTACATGCTGCAGTGAGATGAACTGTCAAACTTGACTAAATTTAAAAACAATTATCAATAACCCCCCCCCAAAAAACTACTACCTTGGAATGCAATAGACAATTAGTCAAATACAGGTTGCGCATTTAAGAAATGTGAAAATTATTAGAAAACGTGTGTAGTCTTTAAGCTCATGAAGGATGGCAATATAGCACTGCTGTGTGCAAAAGGCTTAATTCAGTGACAGGATGAGAGAACCAAGAACTCAGTAGTGTTAAGTGTAGCCCTCTTCTCAATTTCAATGTTATAATCTCTTTCTGCCACTTTTCACTTGGCAGGTTATCTATTATAGGCCCAGAAGTTTCTTTAAAGCTTCTCAAAATTAAGATTCTAAGTATCACTTTAAATACAAACCTCAATTAAGAAATTTGATTAACATTCAAAATTTCACTGTGTTTTACTACTACTATCTACAGCACCACAGAACACTTACACCCATACATGTTTTATTTATTTTTAATTAAATCACAGCTGTGTACATTAATGCGATAATCATGGGGTACAATATGCTGGTTTTATATACCATCTGAAGTATTTTCATCACACTGGTTAACATAGCCTTCATGGCATTTTCTTAGTTATTGTGTTAAGACATTTATATTCTGTACTTAGTAAATTTCACATGTACCCTTGTAAAATGCATCATAGATGTGGGTCCCAGCAATTATTCTTCCTCCACCCATCCTCCTCCCACCTCCCACTCCTCTTTCCTCTTCTTGGGCTATAACTGGGTTATAGCTTACATATGAAAGCTATAAATTAGTTTCATAGTAGGGCTGAGTACATTGGATACTTTTTCTTCCATTCTTGAGATACTTTGTATACCCATACATTTTAGATTTATCATTACATGTAGTTAAGTGTACCTTCACAACCAGGCTAGTCAACTATTTAGTTATTTCAAGTTTATAAACTGTGTCCTTTTCATTGGGAAAGTATTTTTTTTTTTTTTTTTGTAGAGACAGAGTCTCACTTTATGGCCCTCGGTAGAGTGCCGTGGCCTCACACAGCTCACAGCAACCTCCAACTCTTGGGCTTAAGTGATTCTCTTGCCTCAGCCTCCTGAGTAGCTGGGACTACAGGCGCCCGCCACGACGCCCGGCTGTTTTTTGGTTGCAGTTTGGCCGGGGCTGGGTTTGAACCCGCCACCCTCGGTATATGGGGCCGACGCCTTACCGACTGAGCCATAGGCGCCGCCCGGGAAAATATTTTTAATAGTGGTAGGTAGGTCACAATTAAATGTTCCTCCTTCCAAACAGGAGACTGGAGGAAACAAATCACTAAATGAGAAAGTTTTCTGAGTTACACAAAGGTAAAACTTTAAAAGTGCACAGAATAACTTATATGGGTCCGAATAAAAGCAATAGTTATTTCAGATACTTTATTTGGCTGATTCCCGTCTCTACATAAGTTAAATAGATCTAATTTTAAAGTGTCAGCAACATTTTTAACTTCTTAGGTTTTAATCTACAGAATTCTGTGTGCCTGAAAACAAGCTTTGGCACCTAAAACCAGTGTAATAAGAATTATCCTCCTTACTTACTTAAATTTAAATGTTTCTCCTAGTTCAGAAGCATTTCCTGGGGAAATTTCAAATATTCCAGAAAAGGGGTAAGGATGGCCACCATAAGCAAATTCTGAAAAGAAAAAACTCATGATTTTTAGTATTTATCACATCAAATGTAACCAGAATGCTGAATTAGCTTTAACAAATGAAGATGATAATACCATCTAAATATTTCTTAGTTTGTAACATGCTATCATGAACATCTCATGGGCGTAAAACTGAAATACTGAAAGACACCCAAAAGTAATCTTGACTGCCATATTTAGGCAAAAGGAGAGTGAATAACATTCAAAAGTGAATAGTCTCTCTGCATGTCTATGTCAAACTAAGGAAAGTGATCAGTGTTTTGCCATGTTTTGAATTAATCTAATCTCAAATTCCTACCTTACTGGAAAAACTATCTAATTCAGCGGTTCTCAACCTGTGGGTCTCGACCCACAGAAACTGTATTAAAGGGCCACGGCATTAGGAAGGTTGAGAACCACTGATTTTTTTGTTTGTTTGTTTGTTTTTTTTGTGCTTTTTGGCCAGGGCTGGGTTTGAACCCACCACCTCCGGCATATGGGACCGGCGCCCTACTCCTTGAGCCACAGGTGCCACCCGAGAACCACTGATCTAATAATTGAGTTTTCATGATTTTTGGGATGAAGGCTCCTGGTTTATCTCTGAGAAGGAGTGAACTATTACCAAACCTGAAAAGCTACTTCAATTCTCCTCATTCAAGAAAAAATATGCTGCCAAATTTTAACATATACACTATCACCCTTTCATGTCCACAACTAAACTTTCAGCTAGGAGGAAACTGATATCTCACTTAGATATTTAAGTAGCTAAGTCTCAACAGACATATTCAAAGAATTCAAACAAATGTATAAATTTCACTTAGAATTAAATACAATCTGAAAAGATATCAGAACAAAGCAGATACTAAGTTTATTTTTAATTCAGACCAGCAATGATGTACTTGAGAAAATGTTTAGCTTTCTATTTTGAAATTAATTTTTTAGTTTTTAATGACAGAATTTTATTAAATTGTACATGGTCAGGAAAGTCATAGATTCATTTATTCAAGCAGCGATCATTCACTTTCAGGAATATATATGGTTCTAACTTTGCTAAATTTATAAGGACATGTTTTGAATCATGGTGGTAACTATTACTAAATCATCTTATGAAAGCAACCAATGATTAGGCAGATAATAGAGCAATGACGTGCATACAAGAACACAGAGATTCAAGCCCTAGCTTGGTTAATTATTAGCATATAACTTTCAGCAGGTTTGGGCCTTGGTTTTTGCATCTAAAAATGGAGAAAATGTCACATGCTCTTATCTACCTCACAGCATGGCCATGTGGTTCCAAACTTGACGGTACTTTAAAAACTGTAACACATTATATAAATTCAAATTAAAAAGGAATTCATGGCTCAAGGAGTAGGACGACGGTCCCATATGCCGGAAGTGGCGGGTTCAAACCCAGCCCTGGCCAAAAAAAAGGAATTCATGAGCAACTTTGGCAATAAGCCAAATCAACTAAGGAAGCAAGCCTACAGACTCTGATCCCACCCATAGCAATACTCCAAACAGTGAAGCTATTACCAAGAGGCCCCTCATTGTTTCTGGGATTCTATGGTAGAAATGCACATTAAATGGCAGATAGATTAATTACTTCTTTCTGCCAGTTAAGCATTTTCTTTGTTTTTAAAACTTATTTAAAATTTCATTGCAAATTTTTATACCCAACACTAAATGTGCTTAACATGTGTGCTGTGTTCCAAGCAGCTAGCATGAAATATAAAAAAGACAGTACGAACATCACACTGGCACATTTAAGTACACTGGTCTTTTTCTTTACATTAGCTAAAATTGATTTGTTCAGGGATAACTCTGAACTACACTAATATATTAAAAGAGACCACAGAGACTCCCCCTTGAAGCAAACAAAGACACTTCTGCTATAGGTTAGTTTATTATTTAAAATGATGTCAGCACAACCCTGATGAAATCAGCCATGTGATTAGTCTTGTGCAGACCACTGCTAGATACAACATGATCAAGAATGGATTATTTTGTGCCAAGAGTGGGAATCAGAACAAAAGAAAAAACTGTTGAAAACATGCTCAGTTTGAGTGGCTCCTAACATATTTAGCAAAACAAAAGGTAGTAAAAGTAACAAGCCTTAAAAGGGCCGAGTTAATAAGAAAGGACATCATTCTCGAGAAAAAGCAACATGTAATGGACATCAGGCTTTGTTTAGTGATGTTTTTAGACTTTATAAATATATACTGATAGGTCTACAAAAACAAATTCAGGAAATTGGTATTTCAAGTTTGATACTACATAGCACCAACTCCTTGCCAACCAAAATGATTGTTTTTGTCATGCTATTTTTCAAACAGATTTCTTAGGAATATATATGAGATCAAAACAAACTTCTAGTACAATAATATCAAAAGGAAATACTTTTTAAGACAGTATTTAAAAGATAACTAAATAAATGTATACTCTTGTATTTTTAAGTATTTTCTCCCAAATACATCTTGCTTTGGGGATTTTTCTAAAATCTGTTATAAACAAATATGGGTATATTTTCTTCTACTTCCTGTAATAACATATGGAAGTGATTAAAAAAGAGAATTACATGCTACAATGTGCTTCCCAGATTCTCACAAATCCCCCAACCCTTTTGAGACTGAAGCACTCCTTCCCTCAGCTACTGGGACTACGGGTAGTTGGCTGCTCTCTGCTGAGTTCTTGGCTGGAAATTGCCTCTAGCTAAAGAGAGCTGCCTCATTCAAGGTTCAGTCTCATTTAAGGTTCATGTTTGCGGGGTGGCAGATATCCAAAGACTGGCCATTGCTTCAATTCAGACATCTTTGAGGGGCTTTCCCAACTTGATCCTTGAGGGTCCTCAAGGGATCAACTAAAACATCTGTCGGGACTTCGATCAGAGTTCATCTTCTTGCTCTGTCTGCCCTGCTTCATTCTTCCATTCTCACGGGTCCTCACCTAGACAGCACTGCCCAGTAAACACACTTCCTGCATGTATATTTCTATCACAGTCAGCTTCCCAGGAAACCTACCCTGCATTGTTACTGTATGTTATTTAATGTATATAATATTTTGCATGGAAAATATATTTCATTAACCTTGTGCTTGGATATACAAATTAACTCATGTAATAAAATTTGTCATTTGTTTCAATAAAAAAATTACAATTATTTTGAATCTTCTTTAAAGCACATCTTCTGAAAGTATATTTAGACTGTGTGTACACGTACCTCTGCCATATACTTCAATTCCTGAATGAAAAACTCCAATTCCTATGGATGAGGTGTATTCGTTCATCCAGTACTTCAAAGAAAAAAAAGAAGAAAAAGATTCAGAACACCCGTTCATTCACAACTTAGCTCCACAATATAGGAGATGACTATTTCCCACATCTTTCACTGAATGTGTAGATTTTTCCAATCCTTTTTCTTGGTATTTTCCCTTACAGATCTGAAACACCATGGTAATGATCCATTTGGTATCATCTTTGTGCGTTAACTTGTACCATATCCCAATCAGGAATGCCTTCCTGGGCCAAAAGTCATGTCTTAAGAGTATAATAAAATCAAAAGATCAAAAGCTCAAAAGCCTGGGAAAAAATTTTATAAATTTGTTAGTAATTTTTTTTTTTTAAACTACACACATAATGTATGCTTTCATATTTGTTTTTCCATGCTAAGCTTTTCCTTTCATTCTCTGGTGAGCTTGCTGAGAGAAAGGATGTTGGCTTGCTCAGGGAAAGGATAGTGTATTCTTTTTCAGTAAACATTTACAGCATGCATCATGTATACTGACTCAGCCCAAAGTTTGACAATGATATTAATATTGGAATAAATAACATGAAACAGAGTTTAGAACATTCTCATTGTTAGCATGAAAAAAAAAAAAAAAAAAACTTCCGGGCAGCTCCTGTGGCTCAAGGAATAGGGTGCTGGCCCCATATACTGGAGGTGGTGGGTTCAAACCCAGCCCCAGCAAAAAAAAAAAAAAGGGTACTATATGAACTGTGTCTTTAGAAACAAATAAAATTTCCCCAGATAGAAAAATGGGCTGTGAGTGGGGTGGTGATGTAGTGGTTAAGAGAATGGGAAGAAATGCCAGGAACAGGTAGTAAGCTAGGAAATTACAGAGAAAGACTGTGCAGAGGGCTAAAAGGGTCACTGGGGTGTTAAACCTAGGAGGTAAATGAGTTAAGAGCTCAGTCAGTAGTGTTATAAATCTACTGAATTTCTCCCAGGTTAGGACAAATAATTTGTCTTTGATTTTTTCCTAGGTTTACCCAAGTCTTAACCTTGGCTCTGGATCCCTAACCAGTTTCTCCCAGTATGGGCATGTTCTCATGCATTGCTGGAGGAAGCATAAGTGGACAAGTCATTTTTTTTTTTTCCTAAAATGTACCTAAAAGAAAAATTAACCAAAACTAAAATATTTAAAAAACGATGAACTTTCCAATTTAGATAACAAAATAGTAATTAAAACAATATTGTACTGTTATAGGACTAGATCCTTACATATGTAAGAATTTGGTGTACAGTAAAGGTGTTATTTAAAATTAACGGTGGGCCAGGTTGGATGGCTCGTGCCTGTAATCCTAGCACTCTGGGAGGCTGAGGCGGGTGGATCACCGGAGCTCAGGCATTTAAGACCAGCCTGAGCAAAGAATGAGACCCTTGTTTCTACTAAAAAGAGAAAAACTAGCCTGGTGTTGCGGTGGGTGTCTGTAGTCCCAGCTACTCAAGAGGCTGAGACAAGAGAATCGCTTGACCCTATAAGTTTGAGGTTGCTGTGAGATATGATGCCATGGCACTCGACCCCACTGAGACTCTGTCGCAAAAAAAATAAAAATAAAAATAAAATTAGGGCCAGGCATGGTGGCTCATGCCTTTAATTCCAGCACTCTGGGAGGCAGAGGCTGGTGGATCCCTTGACCTCAGGAGTCTGAGATCAGCCTGAGCAAGAGCGAGATCCTAGCTCTAAAAAAAATAGCCAGGGCTGGGCATGGTGGCTCACGCCTGTAGTCCCAGCGCTGTGGGAGGCCGAGGCGGGTGGATTGCCTGAGCTCAGAGGTTCGAGACCTGTATGAACAGCAGTGAGCCAGAGTTAAGACCCTGTCTCTACTAACATCAAAGACAGCCGGACGTTGTGGTGGGCATCTGTAGTCACTGCTACTGGGGAGGCAAGGGGACAGAGCATCGCCAGAGAAAGAACATCTATAAAAAGAAGAAAGAAAATGAACAACAACAAAAAAGTACTTCTAAATGAAGAATGAACCAGCAAGCTGAAATTAAAAATAAAAAAAATTAAAAAAAAAAATAGCCAGGCATTGTGGCAGGTGTCTGTAGTCCCAGCTACTTGGGAGACTGAGGCAAGAGGATTGCTTGAGCCCAAGAGTTTGAGGTTGCTGTGAGCTATGATGCCACAGCATTCTACCTAGGCAAAAAAGTGAGATGCCTTCTCAAAAAAAAAAAAAAAAAAAATTAACAACAGAGTACAAATTATTAAAAATGTGTTGGCTGGGTGCAGTGACTTATGCTGTAATCTCAGCACCTTGGGAGGCCAAGGCAGGAGTATCACTTAAAGCCATAAGTTAAATAAAAAAATAAAAATGTTGACAAATTGATTACACATAAATTTCACATATCTGAAAATAATCATATATACTGGAATAAAATGTATTTTTAAAAACCGTAGATGGGACAAGAAAAAACCTAAAATATAAAGTAAAACATCAAAAGTCAGTGTAAAAATGCACACATTTTTACTGTGCAAAACTAAACAATATCTGGGCTGCGCCTGTGGCTCAGTGAGTAGGGCGCTGGCCCCATATGCGGAGGGTGGTGGGTTCAAACCCAGCCCCGGCCAAACTGCAACAACAAAAAAATAGCCGGGCGTTGTGGCGGGCGCCTATAGTCCCAGCTGCTTGGGAGGCTGAGGCAAGAGAATCACATAAGCCCAAGAGCTGGAGGTTGCTGTGAGCCGTGTGACGCCACGGCACTCTACCCGAGGGCGGTAAAGTGAGACTCTGTCTCTCCAAAAAGAAACAAAAAACTAAACAATATCAAAAGATAATACATAGGAAGAAAAATTCTAAATAGCAAAAATTAGTATGAGAATATAAATATCCCTCTCTATCCAACTCTTTTGAGTTCCTGATTTTAGACAGCCAGAATTTGGATGTCAAGTTAGGAAAGTGAGGGATACTTTTTAATCTGAAATCAATTTGATTTTAGGTGGAGAATAGTGAGATTATATATAGCAAGGATTCCTCAAGACATTTACTCAAATCTACTTAATCCCCGAGTTTGGGCAGCAAAAGGTCAGACAGTGTATCTGTATGTAAAAGTTCCATTATAAATGAACAAACAATCCCTCCCCCCAAACCAAAAACCCACAGACTTGTGTGAGCAATTTCAGAATAAACTAGTGCCGGCAAACCTGAACTAAAAATCTCACTAGTAAACAGAAAATTATTAAGACGACAAACTACCTTTCTTTTTTATCCATTAGTTTGGCAAGTATTAAAAACACTGGAAATTGGGTGCTGGCAAGGGTATGATGCAGTCCCTGCACACACAAGAATAATCAATGACAGTTACTTAACCATTTACCTCCTGGAATAGATTCTATAGAAATACTTGCATGTATGCAAAGACACATTCCAGGTCATTAACTGTAGTTATCTACAATACCAAAAAGCTGGAAACAATCTAAATATCAATAAAGGAATGGTTAAATTAAAAAACCCAAGCCATTATCTGTAGCATGATCAAATTTTTATAAAATAAGCCCTGAATGTTTACATGTTAAGTAAGGAAAGACAAAATAAGACCACCAGCAACTGCAACAGAAGAACGGTCTGAAGCATATAGATCCAATTGTTAACAATTTGGGGGAGCAAAGCAGATATGGTTAGGGTTGGAACAGAGAAGTAGAAAATGATTATTTTCAGTTTTCACTTCATATATTTCAGGACTGTTTTTCTACATTTGATAAAAGAGTATTGCTTTTATAATTAAAAGGGTTATTTGAAAGCAAAATACTACACTCCGGTTGAGCAGGTTTTCATTTACTCGCCTTTTCACATTATGGAAGGAGAATAGGTTGTATACATTAAAAACATAAGCACAAGGCTATTAATTGCAGCATTATTTGTGCTAGCAAAATACTGCTAACAATTTAAATGTGTACCTATAGGATACTAGTTGAATAAACTGTGATATACATACATAATAGAATATAGAGCCACAGACAGAAGGGATGCTCAGGAGGAACTAATAGGAAGTAATTTCCAGCCTGTATTTGTTGGGTGAACAAAAGCCAAGTTGTAAAATAATGTGTACATACTACTGACAAAGATTCTTTGCTTGACCAAACTGTAGTCAGGCTCTCAAGCCTCCTAGGTCCATCTGTACAAATCCCTATAAAATCTAGTTTTAGCAAAGAACTCGTTGCTCAGCTCAGCAAGAAGCTCCCACCCTCACTATCCACTCACCCTCTATATCTGATCAGGTTCCTCATTTTCTCCACACCCCACGTGATGTCTAATCACCCTGGTCTGTCTTCCATAAAAATCATGTTATATTGGTTTACCGAAAATCCTCTTTACCCCTGAGGATTCTTCTTAAAAATTTTCCATTCAATTACCGCAATCCTGCTCCTTGGTTACAAATTCCCATTTGCCCACGCTGTTTGGAGTTCAGCCCAATCTTTCTATCCTACTGTAAAATCCCATTACTGTTGTCCCCATACATACTAGTCATCCTGAATAAAGTCTGCCTTACCATACTTTTAACAAGCATCACCAATAGTTTTGACATTCAACTATGCATATGCTCTTGTAAGAATATCTATGTACCTCTGCATCTTGAAGCCAGCAAACTACTCTTGCAGACCATCTGGCCCACCTCCTATCTTTGCAAATAAAGTTCTACTAGAACATGGTCGTAGCCATTCATTTGTAAACTGTCTATGGATGCTTTCATGCTACAGTGACAGAGTTTAGTGTGACAAAAACCTAAAATACCCCCTGATTCTTTACAGAAAAAGTTTAAGACCCCTGTCTTGTGCAATCTATTTGCTTACTTTTGCAAAAAAAAAAAAAAGAAAAGAAAAAAAAATCAGAAAACTCATGAAAAGAGTTACCTGTAGGGGAATGGGTGAAAGGGAAAGAGAAGCCTTCCAGAAACTGTCTTTTTATGGCTTTTAAATTTGAACCATGTGAACATTTTATACAAGTTAAATGTAAATAGAAACAAATGAACCTAGTTGTTTATCAAATAATATATCCATACAGAAAAATCAAATTTAATTTCTAAATATAGTACTCTGCTTATATACTTTTCATGAAATATATTCTAAGGATAGAAGTACAAAGAAACACTGAGCGGTGTGGCAGTGGTGTAATTCTAAAATTATTCTGTATGAACTATGGCATACACAGAGCAAGAAGTCAGTAAATACAATGCTGCTGGTGGGCTCAAGAGTTGTCAGTGTAGGTGAGGGAAATACAAACTATGGAAGAGAGAAAGAGAAGAAAGAACCCTGCTAAGTTGAATTGTAACTGAAGGTATTTGCGTAAACTCATGATTTTAAAACATATATATTACGGAGCTTTGCTCACTGAAGCGGAAGTAATCAACATACTGGCCAGATTTTCTTTTTGTTGTTTTTTACTAAAAAGAACCAGAACTCCTTAGAGCAGCGGCTCTCAACCTGTGGGTCACAACCTCTATGGGGGTCGAATGAACGCTTATAATTAAAAGGGTTATTTGAAAGCAAAAAAGCCCCGATTTTCACAGGGGCCGCCTAAATACATACTGCATATCAGATATTTACATTACAAGTCAAAACAGTAGCAAAATTAGTTATGAAATAGCAATGAAAATAATTTTGTGGTTGGGGGTCATCACAACATGAGGAACTGTGTTAAAGGGCTGTGGTATTAGGAAGGTTGAGAACCACTGCCTTAGAGAAACGGTTGACCCCAAATTGGGGCAGAAAAAGTACAAGATAAGAATTGCTCAAAGAATGATTAAGACATGTCAAAATGAGAGAAAAGCTGACCTAGTTAGTTCTACTGGCTAACTATGGGAAAATATAAGCATCAAATATGAGCATTTAATATAGCATATTAAAAAAAATCTCAGAATGCATAGTAATACTTAAAAAAAAAGCAAAAGGAGGGAGAGCTTTTCTTTATAGAACAAAAGTGCACGTAAGGGCAACATCAGGTACTCTCCACTTTGCTGCCCTCAGCTGAGCTATGCAAAGATCATGGATGATTAGACGGAAACCAATAGAAGAAAGATTATTAGAAGAATTATATTCACATGGTCTCAGAACACCACCTCCTCCTCTTTCCCTAAATGGAGAGAAAGATACCTTTGCAATGAAAAATATGGTAAATATCACCATATCCAAGTGAACTTCAGGTCAGGAGTTCAAGACCAGCCTGACCAATAGCAAGACCTTGTTTCTACTAAAAGTAGAAAAAATTAGCTGGACATTGTGGCCACTGTCAGTAGTCCTAGCTAATAGAGAGGCTAAGGCAGGAGGATTGCTTGAGCTCAGGAGTTTGAGGTTGCTGTGAGCTAGGCTGATGCCATGGTATTCCAGCCTGGGCAACAGAGTGAGATTCTGTTTCAAACAAACAAAAAAATCTTCTTGGGAAATATACACCAAAATGTTTAGAGATGAATTACTATTTGTGACTTACTTTCTATGTGCAGGGGATGGAAAGGGTATAAGACAAAGCAAATGTGGAAAAATGTTAAAAACTGGTGAATCTCAGTGAAGAGTACACAGATTGTACTCTTTCAACTCTGGGGGGAAGGTTTATAATTTTCAAAATAAAAAGTTGAGAGAACTAAGAATAATCTAATCCTTGCCTCCTTAAAATGAAGAGATGCCTTTCCAAGTTTCTTGCTATACTCCCTTTTTCACAGAAAATGAGTAGAAAATACAAGGTATCATAATAGTATGCATAAAAATTCTGCTAGTCTTTTGCCAGTTGGTGGTTTCCTTGGCAGCCAACGTCTAGGACTTAAATTGCCTTTTCCAATCGAGAAATTCCATTGTTTATGCAACCAATAATTTTGTCTGTACACCAACCATGTATTTCCTTAACAACGGCACCAACAGGCTTTTGTTCTAGATGCAGGCAGTTCTATTTTAAAATGGCCTTTTCTCTTTTTACAGTGTAAGCTTCTCTTACAAAATAGAGTATTTTCCAAAAAGAGATATAATCAAAAGGTTTTAAACTTGGTAAATTGAACATTTTCATTTAATAATGTTCAATATCACTTAATTTTAACAATTTCTCTTTTAGTTGAGCAGCAAATAGCCTTCCAAAAGGGCTTTATAGTGAATTTCCATAACGGGAATACAAATGTTTTATGGAAAGTTTTCACCAGAAAATACAAAAAATAGATATATACAGTGACTTCTTGCTAAAGGGTTAGGATGAGCGTACACTTGTCAGAGTGAGTATCCTGAACTTAGAAATCTTTTATTCTCTACTTTTTTACAAGTGAAAATAATTTCTTCTATGCTTAAGGATCCCAAGTTTAAAACTTCTATATGTTGCGTGGGTACAACTTCAGTCTGAAATATTCTTGCATTCAAGACTTCTTACATTTTCAAAAAATAAAAGGGTACAGTTAGACATATTTTGTAAAGGAGAGTATCTGCACAATGAGAGAAACTTCAAAACAAAAGAAAGGTACTATCCAAAAATTATGTTAGTACTTTGGAATTCAGTATAATGAGATCTGGCCTAAATAAAGTTTCTAAAGAACTGCTGAGACAGTACAATGAAAAATGAACAGCCGACAGCTTTGCAAGTGGTAGTATCACCTCCATTCTCAGATGAAAAGTTGAATAATCAGGTCAAATGGTTTTGCTCAAGGTTATAGAAAGCCCACAAGCTGCTAGGAAAAGATTTTTTTATTTTAAGAATTCAGATTAATACGTAAAAATTATTACAAATGATTAGGTTACATTGTGTTTGCTAGGTAAAGTTCAAGATGTAGTTGAGCCTTTTACCTGGGGGTGTGGAAAAGATTTTTAACTTTGAGACACTCTTTTGGACAGTATTAAACAGTGTTAAGACCACCTCCATTCCTAACATTATTTTATTTGAAGGGTCTGTTTCAATATTCTGTGCCGGGCAAAAATTGATGTTGCTTATTCATTGTAAGTAATAACAATAGGAATTCAATTGTTCTTTTCTTTTTTTTTTTTAATTTTTGTAGAGACAGAGTCTCACTTTATCGCCCTCGGTAGAGTGCCGTGGCCTCACACAGCTCACAGCAACCTCCAACTCCTGGGCTTAAGCGATTCTCTTGCCTCAGCCTCCCGAGTAGCTGGGACTACAGGCGCCCGCCACAACGCCCGGCTATTTTTTGGTTTGCAGTTCAGCTGGGGCCGGGTTTGAACCCACCACCCTCGGTATATGGGGCCGGCGCCCTACCGACTGAGCCACAGGCGCCACCCATGTTCTTTTCTTTTCTTTCTTTTTTTTATTTTCTATCCCAGAAAGGCCCTCAAGTTAATTCCTTCATGAGATAAAAGTAACTCCATCTACTGGTTACACATCTATGAAAGAGACATCTCTACCTTATAGAAATTAGAAGGATTATAAAAGGAAGACTATGAACAACTGTATGCCAATAAATTATAAATGAGATGAAATGAAAAAAATTCCTGGAAAGACACAAAAAACAAAACTGACTCAAAAGGAAACAAAAAATTTGAATAGACCTCTAAGGAGGAAAGAGAATGAATTAGTAATTTAAAACTATCCACAAAGAAAGCCCAGGAAGAGATTACTTCACTGTTGAATTCTACTAAATAATTAAATAAGAATCAATACCAATTCTTCACAAACTCTTCCAAAACACAAAAGAAAACACTTCCAAACTTATTCTAAGGCCACATACATGATACCAAAGACATCGCAAGAAAACATTGACTAACATGAAGAGAATCAAAAATCATCAACAAAATACTAGCAAATCATACCCAGCAACATATAAAAAGGATTGTACACTATGACCAAGTGGAATTTATCCCAGAAATGGATGGGCTTAATATAAAAAAATCAATTAATGTAATATACCACAATCAGGGATTTTTATATTTTTGAGACAATCTCAAGCTGTCGCCCTGGGTAGAGTACCGTGGCGTCACGGCTCATAGCAAGCTCTAACTCTTGGGCTTAACCGATTCTCTTGCCTCAGTCTCCCAAGTAGCTGGGACTACAGGTGCTGGCCACAGCACCTGGCTATTTTTTTGTTGCAGTTGTCATTGTTGTTTAGCTGGCCTGGGCCAGGTTCGAACCTGCCGGCCTGGGTGTACGTGGCCAACGCCCTACCCAGTGAGCTACAGGTGCCACTTAATATACCATTATCAATAGAATAAAGGACAAAATTCACACGATTATCTCAATAGACACAGAAAAGCATGTGACAAAATCCAATACCCATTTGTGATCAAAAAAAAAAAAAAAAAAATTCCTCTCAAATCAGTAATACAAGGGAAGTTTACCCAAGATGATAAAAGTCTTCATTCTTCATCTATGAGAAACCCCACAGCTAGTAACATATGAAAGGGAGAAGGAATGAATATCTTCTCTTTAAGATCAGGAATAAGAAAATGTTTGCTCTTGCTATTTCTATTAAATACTGTGCTGGAGATTCTAGCCACAGAAATTAGAAGAAAAAAAATTAAAGGCATCTATGTTGGAAAGAAATAAAACTATTTGTAGAAGGTATGACCTTAGATTAGAAAATTCATAAAGGACCCACTAAAAGTTATTAACACTTATAAGCTCAAAAAGTTTTTAGGGTATAAGATCAATATGTAAAAACTATTTTATATACTAGCAGTAAACAAAAAATGAAATTAAAAAAATAATTCCATTTACAGATGCATCAAAAACTAAACTTAGGGATTAAATTTAAGAAGTTTTCCAACTTGTATTTGAAAACTACAGAACACTGAAGGAAGTTAATGAAGACCTAAAGAAGTAGAAAGACATTCCATGCTTATGGGCTGAACGACTTGGTATTATTAAGATGGGAATAATCCCCAAATTAACCTGAAGATTCACTGCAATCCTTACCAAAACTGACAACTGACAAACAAATACTAAAATTCATATGGAAATTAGAGGGGCCCAGAATAGCCAAAAAAATCATGAAAAACTTGGAGGACTCAGACTTGCAATTTCAAAACTGAGCGTGGAGCTACAGTAATCAAGACAGTGTGTTACTGAGGTACTAACAGACACACGGCTAAGTGAAATAGAATTCAGAGTTCAGAAATAAATTCTGATGGTTATGACCAACTCATCTTCAATAAGGGTATCAAGATAATTCAGTACGGGAAAAGGATATTCTCTTCAGGGCGGTGCCTGTAGCTCACAGGAGTAGGATGCTGGCCCCATATACCAGAGGTGGTGGGTTCAAACCCAACCCTGGCCAAAAATTGCAAAAAAAAGAATATTCTTTTCAACATACGGAACTGAGACAGCCGGACATCCACCTACAAATCAAACTGGATTTCTACCTCATACCACATAAAAATGAACTCAAAATGGATCAAAGACCTAAATGCAAGGGCTTAAACTATAAAGCTCTTAGAGAAAACATAAGGATATTTTCATGATCTTGGATTAGATGATGGCTTCTTATATATGACACCAAGGCAAAGCACAAACAACAAAAAGTAGATCAACTAGACATCTGCAAAATTTAAAATTTTTGTGCTTCAAAGGACGCTGTCAAAGATAAAAAGCAACCCACAAACTGGGAAAAGACATTGGCAAGTCAAATACAGCAGAACCTCTGTAAGATGAAAGGACTGTAACAAACCGGTTAACATGAACATGGTCAACATAAGGAACTAGGCCTACTGTACTGATATGTACATGTGATGCATGCCCATTCTATATGACCTAGCAATTTCATTCCTAGGCTTATACCCAAGAAAAATGAAAATATATACCCACACAAGAATTTGTAATCAATGTTCATAGCAGCATCACTTATAATAGCTCTAAAGTAGAAACTACCATCCGCTATGTCTATTAATTGATGGATACAATGTCGTTTTATCCCCATAATATTATTACTCAGTAAAAAGGAGTAAAGTATTGATGCATGTTACAACATGATCTCTGAAAACCTTATGCTAGGTGAAAGAGGCAAATCACAAAAACCACATATTGCACATTTAAATGAAATGTCCATAAAGTTAAATCTATGCAGACAGAACGTATCTGTATACTGGTTACCTATGAATGGGAAGCTGGGAAGATATGGAAAGTGACTGTTAATGGGTATACAGTTTCTTTCTGGGGTAATAAAAATTTTCTAAAATTGCTTATAGTGATTATGGCTCCACAACTCTGGGCGTTTACTAAAATCCATGAAATTGTACATTTTACACAGGTGAATTATAAGGAATATGAACTATACCTCAATAAAGCTGTTAATTAAAGAAAGAACATTAGACACAGAAGTAAAAGATCTAACTCATACCAAACGGCAGAAGAATATATTGTTTTATATTTGGTAAACCTAAACAAAAACAATTCTACGGGCGGCGCCTGTGGCTCAGTTGGTAGGGCGCCGGCCCCATATACCGAGGGTGGCGGGTTCAAACCCGGCCCCAGCTGAACTGCAACCAAAAAAAAAAAAAAAAAAAAAAAATAGCCAGGCGTTGCGGCGGGCGCCTGTAGTCCCAGCTACTCGGGAGGCTGAGGCAAGAGAATCGCTTAAGCCCAGGAGTTGGAGGTTGCTGTGAGCTGTGTGAGGCCACGGCACTCTACCTAGGGCCATAAAGTGAGACTCTGTCTCTACAAAAAAAAAAAAAAAAAAAAAACAGTAACAATTCTACATAAATTTTGAAATCCTAAGGATAAATTTTCCTTCAGCTACAAAACACATCTTGTTTCTTAAGAATAAAAGAAAGGAATTTGGGAGTCTAACAAAGTTCTTCCTTTGTTAGCAAAATGAGAACCAAAAAAACCCATGGGAAAAAAATCTTCCCTTCCTTGTCCCTACTATGAGATGTAATCCAATATGAACTTCACTATGAGTGAAATACAGGTTATGGGAGTAGGGCTTTTGATGGGAAAAAAGTGAAAAAAAAAAATGTTAGCCACCCAAAAACATTTTCTAATAACACAAAAGACATCCAATTAGTTTCTTGAACTCTATCCCTAATCAAAATCCTTTAGAGAGGTTACTTCTTACGTTACGAATTGCATTCCTAATTAGCCAGCTGTCTTCTAAAAACATCTGCTTTAAGTTACAAGGAAAACAGGATATACAAAAGTAATACATCAAAAACAGCAGAAAAACAATTCTAAATAGGTATTCTGGTCAGTCACCCCTTCATATATGAACAGCAGCATTATTTCTGAAGAAATTTTTAGAATTCACACAAAATGAGTAACTTAGATGTTTTTCTTTGATGTGACTTTTTTCCTAAACAGATTTAGAAGAAAAGAGGGTAAGATCTTCCAGGGAGAGGTGGTCAGAAAAAGAGACGTCCTCCAAATGTTTCTGCTCCTGTTAGGGATTCCTAGATCTATTATTAGAGAACACGCCTGGAAGGCTCAATCTTCACTAACTGGGCAGGCTGCCTGCAGAAGACACAGTTTAATTCAAGGTCAGAATGCCTTATCCAGTCCTTCCGCCTGAAAGTCCTGCCAGGACTATGCAGATAACACAAATGATGCCTATTTTAAGTGAAGATTTAATAAGATAAATGTAAACAAAACAAAAAAGTAAATGAGAACTGACCCTTTTTTCATGGAATGACTTCAGTTGGGAAACTCCAGTACAATAATGATCTACCTACTGTTGGTAGTTAGGCTGAAGTAACTGCTAGCCTCTCATAGTGAAATTTTAAAAATTAATAGTAGTGTTTCTCAGTGCTTCTCTGAGTTTCCATTCTGTTATTACGTTTAAAAATTATTTTACTACCATCAAAACTCATGTCCCATAGCATCACTTTGTAAGGAGATTTTTTACAAAGCTCAAGTGAGCTTTTCAAACTTGTTAGGAGGAAATTCATGCTTTTGTAGAACAATATAACACTGACATTTTTAACTTTATTTTACAAACTAGAAAATATTTTTGGAATAGAAAAATTATAAATATGCAAAAAGAAATCACAGCCAAGAACATGTATCCTTACAGCCATTAAAATAAACAAACAAAACAAGCTGCTGAACTAGATATGAGTGGATGTTAGCAAGATTTCTTGTTAATTTTTGTTGGATCTGTGTTCATTGATTTTTGTTATCTCAATGGTAGCAGATGCCAAAAGTTTAAAAACAAATACGTGGGAAAAATGGATAATCCAGGACACTCTTATCTAAATGAAATACTAGAAGTTGGTCTTTTATTTGAACTGGGGAAAGACCACTTTTCTTCTTGTAGCTTGGTTCAACGAGTAAGAGCACAGCTAGTCATGTGTGGGCCAGGTGAAGAACTACTGCAGTGAGACAGGCTCAGAAGGACACTGGGGGCCGGCCTTGCGGAGAACATTTATCACACAAAGGCGGGGCTGTGCAAGGGAGCAATGACACGGAACTTCAAGGGCAGGTACCCTAAAGGAGGCTACACAGTATCTCCATATATGTAGCAGACTTATTCAAGGAAAGGAATGATCCACAGCTGCCTAACTTAGTAGAACAGGAAAAATTGTCAGAAGTGTTAATCTGACAAAGAGGCACAAGGACACACAGCAAGAGGTCCCTATTAACAGTGATTACTACAGCAAACTGAAGGTTGACTCTCCTGTTTACAAAGTTTGAACCAGCCAGCTGATACACTAAGCCTGTATAGATGACAGCAATTCTCATCAAAGGCATCTAAGATGAAAAAAAAGTATTACCAAAGAAAAAAGGAATTCATTCCTGGCATCAAGCAAAAATGTTTTAGGAACCAAAACTGACTTGAGAAAAATGAGTATAACAGACAAAAATTTGTATCGCAACCCACTGGTCTTCAGTCTAAAACGTAACTCACTGTTCCCCTCCATGAAAATGTTTCCCCAGTTCACAGTGTCCTCGGCCCTTCACTCAAGTCCATGACTAACCTGACAAAGTTCTGATCAAACTTTCCGTTTTGCCTCCTTCATGCATCTTACACTCTAGTTATACCAGGACACAACCTGTGCTTTCCTACTCTTGCCGTTTTGTTCCCTGCCCTTGTAGATACTACCAATCCTTCAAGTTTTCCACCTTTTATTTTTCAGTGTTCCCTGACCCTATAACCACATATTCCTTTACACCCTTTTCTGCTCTTATCAAAACTACGCTATTCTGTCTTATACTGTTGTTACTGGTGTAACTCCCTTAAAAGATTCTAAATTCCTTAAAGAAGAAAGTACAACCAACTCATTCTTAAGGCTTCTACAGGATCAAAGTTAAATAAGTAATAGTAGATGGGTGAATTAGGGACATAATGATAGACCAAAAGCCTTCAAAAGAACACACAATCCTGAATTAAGAACCAGAAGGGGAGGCTGGGCGTGGTGGCTCACACCTGTAATCCCAGCACTTGGGAGGCAGAAGCGGGTGGATTGCCTGAGCTCACAGGTTTGAGACCAGCCTGAGCCAGAGTGAGACCTTGTCTCTAATCGTGTCTCTAAAAATAGCTGGGTCTTGTGGCAGGCGCCTGTAGTCCCAGCTATTTGGGAAGCTGAGTTAAGAGAATCGCTTAAGCCCAAAGTTTGAGGTTGCTGTGAGCTATGATGCCACAGCTCTTTACCAATAGTGACAAAGTGAGACTCTGTCTCAAAACAAACAAACAAAAACAACAAAAAAAACAGAAGGGGGAAAAAAACCCAAAAAGGAAAAATCACAAGACCAAGTTTATTGGAAGTCTAATAATTCAACCATTTACCATTCTGATAACTCTTCTTATGCTTCATTTCTGTTGACAGAAAAAAAGCAATAAATAAGAAATAATGTAGGTACTATTCAGTAGAGAAGATGGTGAATCAGGTTGTGGTCTAGAAATTCTAGATCCTACTTTTTAGTTGTGTGGGCAAGTCACTTAAGCTTTTCTCTGCTTGCTTCCTCTGTAACTACCTACTTTACACAGTAATATGAAGATTAAGGTCTTTGTTAATTTGTTAACATTTTAGCATCTGTTCAGAACACTCCTCCTTTAAAAGATAATGGTTTGAATATCATCTCTAGCCTGTCCCAATTTACCACAATTAGCAATGTATTTTCCTATTCCCGTAATTCCTAAAGAGTAAAGCAGCACACTGTATGTCAAAGAATGCATCTTCAGGATCGGTGCCCATAGCACAGGGGTTACAGCGCCAGCCACATATACCAAGGGTGGCAGGTTCAATCCCAGCCCAGACCAGCTAACAACAGCTGCAGCAAAAAAGGCCAGGCATTGTGGCAGGTGCCTGTGGTCTCAGCTACTTGGGAGGCTCAGGCAGGAGAATCACTTCAGCCCAAGAGTTTGAGGTTGCTGTGAGCTGTGACGACGCCACAGCACGCTACCCAGGGCGACACAGGGAGACTCTGTTCACCTCACACACACACCCACCCCCCAAGAAAGCATTTTCAGTTTCTTTTATAAAGCAAACTTCTTTTCCTTTACTCTTATAAATTTCTTTTAGGCTCTGAACCTGCAGCCTCTGACCATTGCATACTCCTAATTTATAAAGGGGTTTAATAATCTACTGCTAGAAGAAAAGGCACACTGTGCTCTCAATCAAGAGCACTATACATCCTGAGATGGTTTGTAATGGTCTATAGGAATAAAAAAGAAACCAAATTTAGATGGACAACACAGAAAAAGTAAAAGGCAATAAAAAGCCTTGAAAAACAAAGGGGTCCAATTGAACACAAAAGATTTTTTTTGAGACACAGTCTCATTCTTTCACCCTCAGAGTGCCATGGCATTGTAGCTCACAAACAACCTCAAACTCTTGGACTCAAATGATCCTCTTCATCAGTTTTTCATTTTCAGTAGAGATGGAGTCTCACTCAGGCTGGTCTTAAACTCTGAGGTCTAGCAATCCACCAGCCTCGGTTTCCCAGAGTGGTAGGATTACAGGCGTGAGCCACCGCCCCGCCTACAGAATTTTTTCTTGACGTAAGACAAAGACCTTCTAAAGTGCTATGTGTTTCTAGGCATTCTGATGATTATTCTAACTTTTTCTATCATCCATCACTTTTTGTTTTTTGGAGACAGAGCCTCAAGTTGTAACCCTGGGTAGAGTGCCATAGCATCATAGCTCACAGCAACCTCCAGCTCCTGGGCTCAAGCAATTCTCTTGCCTCTGCCTCCCAAGTAGCTGGGACTACAGGCGCCCGCAACAACGCCTGGCTATTTTTTGGTTGCAGCCATCATTGTTGTTTGGCAGGCCGGGCTGGATTCGAACCCGCCAGCTCAGCTGTATGTGGCTGGCGCCTTAGCTGCTTGAGCCACAGGCGCCGCGCCATCATCACTTTTCTCTGTATGTTAAACCATGTCCTTTTTACTCCAGGCTCACACCAGAACTTAATGACTCACTTCAAACCGTAGGTGGATCCTATGTCTTCCTGCCACAATTCCAAAATACAGCACGAAAACTTTAGAAACTTATAAACAATGTAAGGAAATAAGAAGTTTAGAATGGCAAGACTCTTAACCTGTATTATTTCTGTTCTTTTACATTTTTAAGCCCTCAAGAATAGCTATGAAGAATTTTTCATTTGTCAGTCAACTTCCAGGACATTTTAAACACCAGAGATAATCTTTTACAAAACAAAACCTGATCAACCAAAACCAAGCAAAAACAGTCAAGCTTACCTCTAACACCAAATATAAACTTCCATCCACTACTTTTTCTGGGTGTATCTCAACTGCAATTGTGAGGAAAACCAGTCCATGGACTGGATTCTGTGTGCTTACAGTATTCCAAAGTTAGACGACACAATAAGCTCCTCCCTTGCCTCTCTTGTGGTCACGTCACCTGTTGCATCACCTACAAAGTGGTCTTCAGAATCTTGGAAAGGAGCACCACCTCATCTCTAATCAGTGGGGCTCTTTTCTTACTAAATTTTAGCCTCATTCATTTTAATGAGCTTGCCTTTGGAGGCAGGTTGTGTTGGCTCCTGTTCACCTTGGACCAGATTCCAACATAGGCAACGATAACTATCACTTTCTGGACTTAGTGGGGCTTGGGAGACTTTGAAGACTTCGGCAGGAAGCGAGCTGTACGTCCGGCAGCAGAGGAGCTGGGAGCCAGGACCGTCGGGACCGGGGCGGTGGGGCAGCCCGGGTGGGAGCTGGGGCGTCGGAAACGCCACTGAAGCTTTGCGGAAAGGACACTGCCAGCCGCCGCGGGGTCGGGCCCAGAGCCGGGGTGCGGGCCCAGCCGACGGCGCGGGAGAGGTCCACGGCGGCCGGAACCCCGACCAAAGCCCTGGGGCCGAGCAGGCAGCCAGAGCGAGACAGAGCATCGACGGAGGAGAGGATTAAGGAAGAACAGTCCTCCCTCCTCCCGCCTTCCCCAAGAGAACTAAGCTGCGGGCGGAGACGCCAGGCAGGAAGCGCCGGGCCGGGGTCCGACCTCGGGCGCGAGAGGAAGCGGCCGGAGCCGCACTCACCATGTCGTACACGTTGAGCACCACTAACTGGTTAGCCCCCATCCTCCTCCCCGCGGCCGCCGCCTCGTCCTCCAGCCGCTCCGTCTCCGCGGGGCCCGAGGCCGCTGTCGCCCCCGCCGGCGCTTCGGGGGCCTGAGCCGGGCACTACGCGCACAGCCCGGCCCGCGGCGGCCGGGGCGGAAGCATCGGGCAGCCGGGCAGCTCCGAGGCGCCGCCGACCGGGGACTCTGCGCGGACGGGGCCGGACCCGCGGAGGCCCGCTCCGGCTCAGGCGCCTCCTCTCGGCGGCAGACACGTGGGGAAAGGCGGGGCCTGAGCCGGGGGCGGGCGCCGGGCGCCCCGGGGGCGGGGCCGGCCCAGCTCCGGGGCTGAGCCCGCCTGCGCGCCGCGTCTCGGCCGCCTCACCTCGGGACCTAAAATGGCGGCAGTCTCGGCGCCTCTACACCTGGAAGAGCGGGTTCCTCTTAAGACTACAATTCCCAGCATGCAGTGAGGCCAACTAGACGTGCAGAGGTGGAGTCCCCACGACGCAACCCTCCACTACAGCTCCCAGCATGCTGCGGGGGTCCGGCCCTATCGGACTAGGTCTCTCCGGGGAACTCCAGTTCCCAGCATGCACTTCTTCGCACCTGCCGGCCGACCCCGGGTTGTTCGCCTGGGCGGGTGGCCAAGTTTACCCTGAACCTTTCATTGCTGGTGCTGCTGCTGTTACTTTATGTCGCGCTGAGCCGACGAAGCCAACGAAATGTGACAAGAAATGTGACAAGAGACCAAAGTGATGATCCTAAGTTTTCCCAACTCCTGTGTTTTTTCCTCCTCCCCAAAGGGAAAGGTGGGGAAATAGAGGAAGGCGAGTTATTGGCGTGGGATGCGTTATAACAGGCATCTAATTAATCCTTAGTATGGACTTTACATTTTAAGAAAGTATCCTGCTGAAATGAGAAGACAGTACAGTATGCAGATTCGCACAACTTGAGGAGGTAGTATGCGCTTTTGTATTAATTCAACACATTTTGTGTCTGTCGCATGTCAAGCAGTGTTGTAGACCCTGGACAGTACCCTGATAAACAGGAAAGGGGCCAAACAAAATACCACAGATCTGTGCTTTGCAGAAAATTAAAATAAGGTTGGCAGTGCCCATAGCTCAGTGAGTACTGCGCCGGCCACATACACTGAGGCTGGAGAGTTCGAATCCAGCCCGGGCCAGCTAAAAACAACAATGACGACTGCAACAACAACAAAGAAAATTAAAATAAGGTGAAGTGATTGAGAGTAATCTTAAACTGGATGAACTGAGATCTCTGTAATGAGATGAGTTTAAAGCTTAAATCTAAATGACAGAGAGATAGCCCTGCAATTATGAGGGGAGGGACAAGTATTCCAGTCAAAGGGAACAGAAGTGCAAAGATCTGCTGTATAAAGGAGTTATCTGTATTAAGTAAAACAAAAAGACTGCTTAGCCGGGCGCTGTGGCGGGCGCCTGTAGTCCCAGCTGCTCGGGAGGCTGAGGCAAGAGAATCGCTTAGGCCCAGGAGTTGGAGGTTGCTGTGAGCTGTGTGAGGCCACCGCACTCTACCGAGGGCCATAAAGTGAAACTCTGTCTCTACAAAAAAAAAAAAAAAAACACGACTGCTGCTGGAACACGGGGTGATGATATTAGATAAGTTGGGCAGGTAGGCAGAGGCCAGATCTGGGAAGGATTTTTAAATTCATGATAGAGTTTGTATTTTTCAATGAAAATGTAGTGTTTGGGCTAGGAAGTGAAAGGGGTGGGTGTGTATTTTGAAAAGAGTATTTGGATTGCTGTGTGGAAAATGGATTTTAGAGAGACAAAGCAGGTGGAAAAAGATCAGTGTAGTACATTATAAAAGTAGTTCAGTGTAGTAGATTATAAAAATAGTAAAAAAATATTCCCAGTCTCCCAACTGATTCACACCTTTTGTATTGTCTCCCCCACACTAAGTCTCTGGTAGTCTGTGACTTGCTTTGGACAATGGAACATTAACAAACATAATGCAAGCAGAGTCATAAAAGCACTTGCAAGGTGGGGCTTGCCCGCTTGTTGATCTTTGGGAATCCTGTCACTACCACTATATGAATAAGTTTGGGCTAGCCTGATAGATGATGAGGGACACATGGTCAAGTCATCACCCACAGCCAGCTGACATCTAAGCAACTGCCTAGCATGTGGAGCTTTCCTCGACCACTGTCAATGGAAAAGAACCCACACTCTGTAACATAATTTAAAGAGGTTTATTCTGAGCCAAATGTGTTGCCATGTTCTGGAAAGTCATGCCCAAGAAGCCTTGAGCAAGTGGTCTCACTGTGTTTTGGTAACACCTTGGCTTTATATATTTTAGGGAGATAGGAATTACACGTAAAGTCATAAATCAGTGTATGGAAGATGTACATTGGTTTGGTCCCAAAAGGCAGGACATCTCTATTAGGGGCACTTACAGGTTATAGGTGGGTTTAAAGATGCTTTGATTTGTAATTGGTTAAAGAAATTAAGCATTGGCTGAAGACTTGGAATATCTTAGTTGATTCAGCTTATCAGGACTTTATTCCAGAAGTGCATGCTAGAAGGTAGCTTAGTTGTTGCTAATAGTGGAGGAGACAGAGAAAATTAGATAACTTTTTTTTTTTTTTTAAAGATAGAGTCTTACTCTATTGCCCAGGCTACTATGCTGTGACGTCAGCCAAGCTCACAGCAACCTCAAGTGATCCTCCTTCCTCAGCCTCCTGAATAGCTGGAACTACAGGCACTTGCTACAACGCCCAGGTAATTTTTCTATTTTTAGTAGAGACGCAGTCTCAGTTTTGCTTAGGCTCATAAACTCCTGAGCTCAAATGATCCTCTTGCTTTGACCTCCTAGGGTATGTATTAGGATTATAGGCATGAGCCACTGTGCCCAGCCCAGAGTTTAAATATTTTGGAGGTAGAGTCTATGGAACTTGCTAATGGGCTGGATATTGAGTTTGTTAAGGAGAAAAGATTCAAGAATAACCTCTAGATTTTTGACTTGGCAACTAAGTGGATGGTTGTACCACTTATAAGATGTGAAACGGGGGGAGGGGCAGGTTGGAAGGAGGAGAATCTAGAGTTATGGTGGTCATGCTAAGATGGAGAAACCTTTTAGACATCCATGAAATGTCAAGTAGGAATTGGATAAACAAACTGGAATCATAGCATTATACATAGACTTTAAAGTCTTGAGACTGCTTAGATTACCTAGAAATGTGTAGCTAAAAAGAAATAAGGGGCCTTGGGAGAAGGTATTTGCAGGTTATGTCTCCAACAAAGGTTTAATAACCAGAATTCACAGAGAACTCAAACATATAAGCAAGAAAAAAACAAGTGATCCCATCTCAGGCTGGGCAAGGGACTTGAAGAGAAACTTCTCTGAAGAAGACAGGTGCATGGCCTACAGACATATGAAAAAATGTTCATCATCCTTAATCATCACAGAAATGCAAATAAAAACTACTTTGAGATATCATCTAACTCCAGTAAGATTAGCCTATATCACAAAATCCCAAGACCAGAGATCTTGGTGTGGACGTGGAGAAAAGGGAACACTTCTACACTGCTGGTGGGAATGCAAATTAATACATTCCTTTTGGAAAGAAGTTTGGAGAACACTTAGAGATCTAAAAATAGATCTGCCATTCAATCCTATAATTCCTCTACTAGGTACATATCCAGAAGACCAAAAATCACATTATAACAAAGATATTTGTACCAGAATGTTTATTGCAGCCCAGTTCATAATTGCTAAGTCATGGAAGAAGCCCAAGTGCCCACTGATCCACGAATGGATTAATGATCGCATTAATGTACACAGCTATGATTTAATAATAATAAAAAAAAACACCTGTGGTGGGCACCTATAGTCCCAGCTACTTGGGAGGTTGAGGCAGGAGGAAAAAAAAGAAAGAAAGAAAGGGGCCTACAACAATCTAGGACCCTTCACCATTTAGAGCTCAAGTAAGGGAGAAAGAGGAAGCACAGAGGGAGAAAGAAAATCAGAACATAGTAACACAGAAGTCACAAGACTATTGGTTTCTGCAATATAGAGATAACCTTGACTTGAGCAGGCTTAGGAATGTGTGGGATTAAGAACTGCTAGAAGACTGAGAAGTGGGCAGTGCCTGTGGCTCAACGGCATAGGGCGCTGGCCACATATGCCAGAGGTGGTGGGTTCAAACCCAGCCCAGGCCAAAAACTGCAAAAAAAAAAAAAAAAAGAAGAAAGAAAGAAATGACTGAGAAGCAAACATAAGGTGAGGAAATGGAAACAACCCTAAACTTGGGGCAACAGCTAGATAAGGCTGTGTCAAAGGCATTTTGAAAATGAGAGATGGGCGGCACCTGTGGCTCAAAGGCGCAGGGCGCCGGCCCCATATACCAGAGGTGGTGGGTTCAAACCCAGCCCCAGCCAAAAACTGCAAAAAAAAAAGAAAAAGAAAATGAGAGATATTGGGGCATACTTGGACATGAAGAGAAATTGTTATGATAGAGGAGAGATTTTCAAGGTCAAAGAAGGGAGAGGGATCTGGGGCTCTACGGAGGGTTATATCTTTTGTAAGAGGAATGCTTCATCCATAGTGATGGCTTAGAAGGCAGACGCAGGTGCATAGTGACAGCATTGAAGGCAAGGAAGACAGGGGTAGGTAAGTAAGTTAGAAATAGTAAAATGTGGGAAATGAAGGCGTTCTTTTCTGATTTATTTTGATTTTCTCAATGAACTATGAGGCAAGATTACATCAGAGAGTGAGAGGAGAGAAGGGTATAGGGAATTTGAAGAGATGTAAAATAATGAACATAAATATACTAGGGAAATATGGTTTGATTGCCAGGTGGTGCTGAGGGGTAGTGAATGCTGTGTTGATTGTCCTTGAGAAGGCTGTGAACAAATCTCAAAATTAATTTTGGCGTGTCAGCGGCTTTGCTGCCCCTTCCTTCTGTGGGATTCCTCCCCACCTGAACAACTACATAGCTTACTAACATCTGCTAAGTGCTTTTCCTTATGAAAGGTGGGGGAAAGGCACTATTCATTTACACATCACTTAGACCTGGCTGCAATAATTTCAGGACTCAAACTTCTGGTTCACGTCACCTCTTACTCTACTCTCTCTTTGCTCTTTGTGATCTCAACCACTCTCACAACTCTGTCACATACATGCTGAAAAGTTCCATGGCTTCATATTCCACCCTTCTCTCTCTCCTGAGTGCTGGCCATTGTAACCTGTGGCCTATTGGGATTCTCTACCAGGACTAGTTTCCTATGCCTGCTGTAACAAATTACTGCAAACTCAGTGGTTTAATATAACACAAATTTGTTATGTTATAGTTCTGGAGATCAGAAGTCCAAAATGTCCTAAGGCTAAAATCAAGACCGTGTTCCCTCCTTAGGCTCTTGGGAGGGTCTACCGCCTTGCTTTTCTTCCTGGAGGCTGCCCTCATTTTGACTCATAGCCACATTACTCTACTCCAATGTCTGTTTCTATCACATCTTTTCTCCCTCTCTTCTTTCCTTCATTTTGTTTCTTCTTCTTTTTAATATAGTTTACTTGAGCAAAGGTTGAGGATTACAGCCTGGGACATGCTTCCAAGTTGCCTTGAGGAGTGTTCCCATCGTGTCTTTTCTGACCTTTCTGCTTCTCCCTCTCACTTGTAGTGTGTCTTGTGATCAGATTGGGTCCATCTGGACAATCTGGGATCTCTCCCCATCTAAAGATCTTTTTTTTTTGAGACAGAGCCTCAAGCTGTCACCCTGGGTAGAGTGCCATGGCATCACAGCTCACGGGAGCCTCCAGTGAAAGACTTGGGACAGGACCCCCCACTCTGTCCTGAACTACGATGACCCCAATCAACCGCAAGAGACAGCACTTGATGCAATCAGCACTTGATGCAAGCCCCAGCATGCTGGAATAAAATCCAGCATGCTGGGGCTTAACTCGTAACTCTCTCAGGAGCAGAGGAGTCAAGCCCCGAACAGCAGGTTTTACAAGCTTATAAAGGCAAAAACCACAAGGTAGGGAGGGGTAGCAGACATAGCAGGGGCTTTCCAGATAAGAACAACTCTGGTTCATTACTCATCTGTCTTAAGACAAGATCAGCAGTTAAACATTTGCTTAGCTAATTTCTCAGAACCAGTTACTGGTTATCTGCTTCAGCTCGGGGCTATTTCCTGGAACAGTTATAAAGGTCACATTCTTATGGTAGGGGGCGAGAGGTGCTGCTACATGGCTGGTCCCCCCCCCTTCCTTTTTGGATTTGGTAGTACTTTCCTTCATTCCCCCATTTGTTTTTTTGGGAAGTTCTAATTATGGAACTTCTGGTTCTATGTATTCATTTTCATGGCTATCGTTCCGGCGGAGAGACTGGTAATGCTGCCTGAGCATTAATACTTGTACAGCACTCACTCTCTCCTGGACGAAGGTGACTATACGGTTGAAAATGCAGGGCCCAAGGGATGCAAGGCTGGTTTAATATACGCAAGTCCATAAATGTTATCCACCATATTAACAGAGGCAAAAATAAAGATCACATGATCCTCTCAATAGATGCAGAAAAAGCATTTGATAAAATCCAGCATCCTTTTCTTTTTTTTTTCTTTTTTTGGCCGGGGCTGGGCTTGAACCTGCCACCTCCGGCATATGGGACCGGCGCCCTACCCGTTGGGCCACAGGCGCCGCCCCCAGCATCCTTTTCTAATTAGAACACTGAAGAGTATAGGCATAGGTGGCACATTTCTTAAACTGATTGAAGCTATCTATGACAAACCCACAGCCAATTTTTTACTGAATGGAGTAAAACTGAAAGCTTTTCCCCTTAGAACTGGAACCAGACAAGGTTGTCCTCTGTCACCTTTACTATTCAACGTAGCGCTGGAAGTTCTAGCCAATACAATTAGGCAAGACAAGGAAATAAAGGGAATCCAAATGGGAGCAGAGGAGGTCAAACTCTCCCTCTTTGCTGACGACATGATCTTATACTTAGAGAACCCCAAAGACTCAACCACAAGACTCCTAGAAGTCATCAAAAAATACAGTAATGTCTCAGGATATAAAATCAATGTCCACATGTCAGTAGCCTTTGTGTACACCAATAACAGTCAAGATGAGAAGCTAATTAAGGACACAACTCCCTTCACCATAGTCTCAAAGAAAATGAAATACCTAGGAATATACCTAACGGAAGAGGTGAAGGACCTTTATAAAGAAAACTATGAAATCCTCAGAAAGGAAATAGCAGAGGATATTAACAAATGGAAGAACATACCATGCTCATGGATGGGAAGAATCAACATTGTTAAAATGTCTATACTTCCCAAAGCAATCTACCTATTCAATGCCATTCCTATCAAAATACCAACATCGTACTTTCAAGATTTGGAAAAAATGATTCTGCATTTTGTATGGAACCAGAAAAAACCCCGTATAGCTAAGGCAGTTCTCTGTAACAAAAATAAAGCTGGGGGCATCAGCATACCAGATTTTAGTCTGTACTACAAAGCCATAGTGGTCAAGACAGCATGGTACTGGCACAAAAACAGAGACATAGACACTTGGAATTGAATTGAAAACCAAGAAATGAAACTAACATTTTACAACCACCTAATCTTTGATAAACCAAACAAGAACATACCTTGGGGGAAAGACTCCCTATCCAATAAATGGTGTTGGGAGAACTGGATGTCTACATGTAAAAGACTGAAACTGGACCCACACCTTTCCCCACTCACAAAAATTGATTCAAATGGATAAAGGACTTAAATTTAATGCATGAAACAATAAAAATCCTCCAATAAAGCATAGGAAAAACACTGGAAGATATTGGCCTGGGGAAAGACTTCATGAAGAAGACTGCCATGGCAATTGCAACAACAACAAAAATAAACAAATGGGACTTCATTAAACTGAAAAGCTTCTGTACAGCTAAGGAGACAATAACCAAAGCAAAGAGACAACCTACACAATGGGAAAGGATATTTGCATATTTTCAATCAGACAAAAGCTTGATAACCAGGATCTATAGAGAACTCAAATTAATCCACTTGAAAAAAGCCAACAATCCCATATATCAATGGGCAAGAGACATGAATAGAACTTTCTCTAAAGACGACAGACAAATGGCTAAAAAACACATGAAAAAATGTTCATCATCTCTATATATTAGAGAAATGCAAATCAAAACAACCCTGAGGTATCATCTAACCCCAGTGAGAATGGCCCACATCACAAAATCTCAAAACTGCAGATGCTGGCATGGATGTGGAGAGAAGGGAACACTTTTACACTGCTGGTGGGACTGCAAACTAGTACAACCTTTCTGGAAGGAAGTATGGAGAAACCTCAACGCACTCAAGCTAGACCTCCCATTTGATCCTGCAATCCCATTACTAGGCATCTACCCAGAAGGAAAAAAATCCTTTTACCATAAGGACACTTGTACTAGACTGTTTATTGCAGCTCAATTTACAATCGCCAAAATGTGGAAACAGCCTAAATGCCCACCAACCCAGGAATGGATTAACAAGCTGTGGTATATGTATACCATGGAATACTATTCAGCCATTAAAAAAAATGGAGACTTTACATCCTTCGTATTAACCTGGATGGACGTGGAAGACATTATTCTTAGTAAAGCATCACAAGAATGGAGAAGCATGAATCCTATGTACTCAATTTTGATATGAGGACAATTAATGACAATTATGGTTATGGGGGGGAAACAGAAAGAGGGAAGGAGGGAGGGGGGTGGGGCCTTGGTGTGTGTCACACTTTATGGGGGCAAGACATGATTGCAAGAGGGACTTTACCTAACAAATGCAATCAGTGTAACCTGGCTTATTGTACCCTCCATGAATCACCAACAATAAAAAATAAAAAAAAATAAAATAAAAATAAATAAATAAAAACTCTATTTATAGGATTTCCCGTCTTTTGACCGAGAACTTTGATAGTGGGTCTTTGGCTCTCACCATAAAAAAAAAAAAAAAAAAGAAAATGCAGGGCCCAAAGGTAAGAACTAGAAGCAGTATGATAAGGGGACCTATTAAACTGGAAACGAGAGTGGTGAACCAAGGGACTGGTTGTACCAACTTTCAAACCACCCTTGATGGGCCTCCCGGTCTCATTGCCTTTTTTCCAGTTTCTCCCTGAGTTTAGACATGGAGTCTTTTACCATGCCAGAGTGATCTATATAGAAACAGCATTCTTCTCTCAGTGCAGTGCATAACCCTCCATCTTTTAGGAACAGGAGATCGAGTCCCCGTCTATTCTGCAATACTACTTCAGATAAGGAGGACAGTGACTCTTCTAGTTTTGTGATTGATTGTTCTATGGCTTTTAGGTCCTCATCTACGGCTGCTCGCAGTTCTTCAAGATACTGTGGGGTCTGGACAAGCACAGCCGTTCCTGTTCTTACTCCGGCTGCCACCCCTATACCCATCAGGACAGCTAGGGTAATAGAGACTGGTTCCCTCTTCTGTCTACGGGGTCTGAAATCAAATTCTGCCTCGAAGGAACTCGCCTCGTGATAGATAACTCTAGGTATTAACTGTACGAGGATACAGTAGTCTGCAGTGGAGTTAAACACTGATGAGGAAATGCACGGGGTTAGCCCAGTGCTGCAAGCCCACCATCCTTCTTTAGGGGGCACTAGATAATAATTGGTAATGGTTGACGGGCTTTTTATGGTCTGATTACACAGATGCTGGTTATTTTCGGGGATCGTGCCTAGGCAAGTGCCTCGTCCAGAGACTGCTGTAAGGGTAATCTTGGACCCCCAGTCACAGGAATTATGGGAGGTGGTATTTTGGAAGATACCTGAGAAGGCGATTCCTTCATAATAGGGCGGGCCTGAGGCTAGGCACAACCAGCAAGATTCAGTAAGATTAGGGTTGGAAGTATTGAGGACATTGAAAGCCCCCTGTATTAAGTTAAGGAGTCTCTGCCCGGTGCTTGGAGTCTCCGGGGATGTTACCTGGGGAGACAGTTCCGCAGGCGATGGGGCTGTGCTGGCCCCAGTTAATTGGGTGCTCTTTGGGGTCTGGGACATACGGGGGGAGATAGGTGGCCTGGCTGGCGGCTGCTGTCCTGAGAGTACAATATTGGGTCCTATCTGGACAGTGACGGGGGTCTCTATTTTTAATTTGATAAAGAAGGTAAATTCTTTATCCTACCCTGACATATAGAAACGAAATCCCCATGTTCTTCCTTTTATTCAATTTTGGGCTTGTTTCCCTCTCTCTGTGAAGGAAATATTTAGGGGTTTGACCCTGCCCCGGTACTGCTTCTCTTTACGGTTATTAAGTCCCAAGAGGAGATGGGGTGCCAGGAGGCCTGCCCAGTCATTTTACATCCCCATTGCTTACAATAGAAATTTTCTATCCCCCGACATCTGTTGGCTTGGCTTCTCGTTCTCCTGTCCCGGGGACAGATATAGAACTCCGTTTGTCGCATCCGGCGCTGGGCGGGCAAGTTGCCACAGCCAGGGGCGTCTGCAATGTACTGGCCTTGGGATGTGGAGCCTTGGGTAAGCGGGCGCTTTGCCAAATGATGATCAAGGCTCGATGGAACCTCCTCAAAGGTCTTATCGGGGATATCCCAATTATCTAGCCCTGCTATTAAGGCGCAAATATCTGGGGTGAGGGACGGCCACCAGGTCCAAGGAGGGTCCTCTTTTGTAGTACTCTATACTACATCACCAGTCTGAGAGAGAACCTGCCAGGCTAACCTCTGGGGGGCATGGGGATTGGGACCGGAGCTACTTATCACCGGGAGTTGTATCAGCAGGAGCAGGGCTACTACAGTGGATGCGGAGCTTGAGGGGGTTGTTCGTTTTTTCCACTTTCCACCCGGAGTCTGGCGGCGGTGCTGGTTTGACATGAGACGCATGGATCCAGGCTGCGATGCCATCAACTTTTACTGCGGTTGGGGTTGTGAGCAGTACTAGGTATGGTCCTTTCCACCGTGGTTCAAGGTTGGCTGTCCGGTGGCGCCGGATGTACACCAAATCTCCAACCTGGAACTGGTGAGGTATTTGCAGATCTCCGGGCTTGTAGGCTTCGATCAGCCGGCTCCACACTTCCTTTTGCACAGTTTCAAGGGCTTTTAATCTGGTGTAGAGATTGAGAGGAGTAAGATTCTGGGGAAGGGAGGTGCTGCATGGCAACAAGCGGGGGGTGAGCTCCATATAGGATTTCAAAGGGGGTCAGCTTGAGAGTACTAGGGGTGTTGCGCACACGGAACAGGGCAAAGGGAAGGAGGACTGTCCAGTCAGTAATGCCAGTCTCTAAGGATAATTTAGTCATGGCCTCTTTTAGGGTTCTATTCATCCTCTCTACCTTCCCTGAGCTCTGGGGCCGATAAGCACAATGTAATTTCCATTCAAGCCCCAGGATTTTGGCCAAACCCTGACTAACCTGGGCAACGAAAGTGGGACCGTTGTCGGATCCGATTACTTTGGGTAGCCCAAATCTTGGAAAAATCTCTTCTAATATTATTTTGGCCACAACTTGAGCAGTCTCCCTCTTTGTAGGAAAAGCTTCGACTCATCCTGAGAAAGTGTCTATGAATACTAGCAAGTACTTGTATCCGTACTTAGCCGGCTTAATCTCAGTAAAATCTGTTTCCCAGTAGCTTCCAGGGCGATCCCCTCGGAGTCATTTTCCCTGAGGTAGTGTGCTAGGCTGGGTGTTTACTAATTGGCAAGGTCTGCACTCTTTTACAGCTGCATCAACAAGCTTACTTAATTCTATAATATAGTATGGAGAGGACTGAACAATGGTTTTCAGATGCTTGGGGCCCAGATGGGTTAATTTATGAAGTTGTCTGAGAAAGGTGATTGCCTGCTCCTCAGGGAGGATGTTTTTCCCTTCCAGGGTTTCTCGGATCCCCTCTGGGGATTCTAGGTGGAGGCCTAATCTGTCCATCCTCTCGAGATCCCGTTCCGAATATTTAAAGTTTTTGATAAGGGGGGGTGCTATTTCTTTAAGGCTAGGCCTTAAAGTGTTTTCATATAGTGGTAGGATGTTGAGCCCTTGAGCCGCTCGCTTAGCTTCTCGGTCGGCTCTTTGGTTTTCCTCGGCAACTCTGGACCCCCCTTTCTGATGTCCAGGGCAGTGGATTATGGCCACTCTCTTAGGGAGGTGAATAGCCTCCAGTAGACTTAGGATTTCTTCCTTGTGTTTAATTTCTTTTCCTGCTGAAGTTAATAGTCCTCGCTGCCTGTAAATGGCCCCATGGACATGGGCTGTAGCAAAAGCATACCTGCTATCGGTGTATATGTTAACCTTTTTCCCTTCTGCCAAACGTAAGGCCTGGGTCAAGGCGACCAGCTCGGCCTTCTGGGCTGACGTCCCTTCAGGCAGACTACTTGTCCAGATGGTCTGCTTATCATCCACTACCGCCGCCCCAGCCACCCTTTTACCTTCTATTATGAAGCTGCTCCCATCAGTGAACCAGGTCAGTTGGGCATCCGGCAGGGGCTGATCACAGAGGTCCCTCCGAGTTCCAGTCTCCTCAGTCAGTATTTCTTGGCATGTGTGTAATACATCCTCCCGAACAGAGGTATCAGGTAGTAGGGTAGCTGGGTTGAGGATGACAGGTGGGCCAAACTGGACTGTGTCTCCATTTAATAGGAGACTCTGGTAATGTGTCATGCGGGCATTGGACAGCCCCTGGTCAGGGGGCTGTCTGATGATGCTTTCTAAGGCATGGGGGGCAATGACTGTCAACTTCTGCCCCATAGTTAATTTGTCTGCATCTTTTACCAGTACCGCCACTGCCATCACAGACCTCAGACAGGCTGGCCAACCACCAGCAACGGGGTCCAATTTTTTGGAGAGGTATGCTACCGGTCTTTTCCATGGCCCTAAAGGCTGCGTCAGCACCCCTCGGGCCACTCCTCTCTTCTCATCTACGTATAGGACAAAGGGCTTTGTTACATCTGGTAGAGCCAGGGCCGGGGCTGATAATAATGCCTTTTTAATGTTGTCAAAGGCTCGCTGTTGGCTGGCACCCCACTCGAAGGGAGTGCTTTCCTTGGTCAAAGGGTAGAGAGGGGCTGCCAGAGTAGCAAACCCCGGTATCCATAAGCGACAGAACCCGGCAGTCCCTAAGAATTCTCGCACCTGGCGGGGCGAGCGGGGAACTGGAATCTGAGTCACAGTATGCTTCCTGGCTTCTGTTAACCATCTCTGCCCTCCTTTTAGGGTGTAACCCAGGTACGTTACCTCTTTCTGGCAGATCTGGGCCTTCTTGGCGGAGGCTTGATATCCTAAGCAGGCTAGTTCTTCCAGCAACAGTTCTGTGCCCCCATGGCACTCTTCCTTTGTCGTTCCAGCTAGTAGTAAGTCATCTACATATTGTAGGAGCGTTACCTGAGGGTGGCTGGCGTGAAAGTGAGCTAGGTCTTGGTGGAGGGCTTCATCAAAGATGGTTGGGGAGTTCTTGAACCCCTGTGGAAGTCGGGTCCATGTCAATTGCTCTGTCGTTCCAGAGTCCGGGTCTCTCCATTCAAATGAGATGTTCTGGCTAGAGGAGTGCAGTCGGAGGCAGAAGAAGGCATCCTTCAAATTCAGGACTGTGTACCAGATATGGTCCGGAGGGAAGAGAGCTTAACAGATTATAAGGGTTAGGCACGGTGGGGTGGATGTCTTGCGCCTGCTTGTTTACTTCTCTCAAGTCCTGCACAGGGCGATAATCCCCTGTGCCGGGTTTCTTGACGGGTAATAAGGGGGTGTTCCATGGTGACTGGCACTTTACTAGTATGCCCAGCTGTAGGAGACGCTGAATGTGAGGCCTAATCCCTTCCTGAGCTTCCCTAGTCATAGGATACTGGCGCACTGCCACAGGAGTGGAAGTAGCTTTGAGTTCTATGACTATAGGCGGCCTTTCTGCGGCCAGTCCCATTCCGGCAGTTTCGGCCCAAGCCGCGGGATATTTTTCTAGCCAGTCATGTACGAGACTAGTCCCTTTCTCCCGCTGCTTTTCAAAGAGTCTATGTTCATCCTCCAAATGCATGGTCAGGGCTGTTACTCTCTTATTCTGGGTTACCTCTGGGCCATCAGGAGTGAAAGTGATTTGGGCTTCCATTTTGGTGAGTAAATCTCTCCCGAGGAGGGGCGCAGGGCACTCAGGGATAATTAAGAATGAGTGGGTTACCCGTCCCACTCCCAGATCTACTGATCTTCGGGTAGTACATGAGTACTGCTGATGCCCTGTGGCCCCTACAACCCAAGATTTTTTCTTGGAGACGGGTCCTGATGGTTCGAGTAGGACTGAGTGTTGAGCTCTGGTGTCTACTAGGAACTTAACTGGCTTCCCCTTCACCTTAAGTATTACCCTAGGCTCGGGGAGGGGTTCCGAGCCCCGTCCCCGCTAATCTTCTTCTTCTAAGGCCAGTACTTTCTTGGAGAGTTCTTTCTTCTTTTTTTTAGGACATTCCCTGGCCCAGTGCCCCTTCTCCTTACAGTAGGCACATTGATCCTTATCTAATGGGATGCGGTTGCCCAGGCTACCTGACTTCTTAGTTCTACCTTGGGTCTGTTCCTGGCTTTTCTCCCCTACTACTGCAGCCAAAATCCGTGTTAAGTTTTTCTCCTGTCTTTGGTCTCTCTTATTTTCCCTTTCCTCTCTTTCTCCTTTCTCTGCTCTTTTTCATCCTCAGTTTCTCTTTTATGGTATACTTTCTCAGCTTCCTTAACTAAATCCTGCAAGGTATAGTCCTGCAATCCTTCAATCCTCTGCAGCTTTCTTTTAATGTCTACAGCTGACTGCCCTATGAAAGTCATAGCCACGGAAGCCCTCTGTCTTTCAGAGGCAGGGTCAAATGGGGTGTAGCGCCTAAAAGCTTCCATTAGACACTCAAGAAACACTGAGGGGGGTTCTGTGGCCCCCTGTATTACTTCTCTTACCTTAGCCAAATTAGTGGGGCGTCTTGCCGCCCCACGGAGGCCAGCCACTAGAGCCTGGCGATAGACTGTCAGTCGCTTCCTACCTTCTGCCGTGTTGAAGTCCCAGTCAGGTCTGGAGAGGGGAAAGGCAGCCTCGATGATGTTGGGGAGTTGGGTAGGACGCCCGTCCGCCCCGAGCACATTCTTTCTAGCTTCTAGTAAAATCCTCTCCCTCTCTTCATAGTGAAGAGAGTTTGTATGAGCTGCTGGCAGTCATCCCATGTGGGCCGATGAGAGAACATCAGGGACTCTACCAGCCCAGTCAGGCATTGGGGGTCTTCTGAAAAAGGGGGGTGATTAGTTTTCCAGTTATACAGGTCTGCGGAAGAAAATGGCCTGTACTGGAGGGGCTGGAGAGGAGGTGGTCCCTCATCTGTTGCCACTGGTGGGGGGCCGTATGCCCTCAGGGGCAGGGCAACAGTAGTGTCGGGAGACATTCCTCCCCGGCGGTGACTCCTGGTACCTTGTGCGGGCTCCAGTGAAGGTTCCCCCGGGGGTGCAGAGGGGGCAATCGCTGGATCCGGCGATGCTGGTCCTCCCTGCCCCCCGACAGGAGCCAAGGCGGGAGGGTATGGGGGAGGACGGGGTGGAGGGTCGTGAAGAAGATGATCAGCCTGAATTTCTGGGTAGATCTTCTTAGGGGGGTCCGAGCTGTTGCCCCCTTTTCTGGAACCAGAAGATTGGACAGCAAGCACCCGAGGATTAGACGGGGGCCTGGATGTGGCAGTCCACGGCCGAACCCAGGAGGGCGGATTCTGCACCAGGTCCTGCCAGACTATGATGTAAGGTTGTTGATCCGGATGGGCTCCCGGTCCTCTCTGAAAAACAATCTCTTTGATAGCAAAAATAAGAGATAAGTCAAAGGTTCCTCCTGAGGGCCAGGCAACGTTAAAAGTGGGCCACTCTGAGGAGCAGAAAGTCTGCCATAGGCCTTTTTTAACTTCTACTGACAGGTCACGACCTCTTCTCTTCACTTCAGTCCAATGATCTAGAGTCAAACTCAGAGGGGTTGTCACAGTCTGTCCCATCGTCAGTAGATATGTCAGAAACACAAATAACAGGAATAACAGAAATATTACAAATACAAGGACCTACCTACCACACTTGGTCCCTCACAAGCCTACAACAGAATCAGACGGGCGTGTTTCCTGTAATTTTTGATCGAACAACCGGACTTGATCAGCGCCCTTACAGCAGGAGACAACCAGGCGTCCCTGGTTCTCCTCAATTCCTGGGGCATCCCCCAGGATTTCAGCCTGTGGTCCTCCGGGCACGTCTACCGACCACTGTCCGGCCACTCTCACGAGGTGCCGAATGGCTGTGAAATCGAAAGCGCGCACACAGAGTCAAACAAAGGACTGAAAACACAGACCAGAACAAAGGACTGAAAACACAGACCAGACAGTTTTCGGGGTACCCCTTTCTTACCTCCAAGGTCGACTCTGCAGGTGAGGGGTGGTCGTCAAATCCTGGATGAGCCCCCAAATGGAAGACTTGGGACAGGACCCCCAACTCTGTCCTGAACGACGACGACCCCAATCAACTGCAAGAGACGGCACTTGATGCAATCAGCAAGAGGATTTTATTCCAGCATGCTGGGGCTTAACTCGTAACTCTCTCAGGAGCAGAGGAGTCAAGCCCCGAACAGCAGGTTTTACAAGCTTATAAAGGCAAAAACCACAAGGTAGGGAGGGGTAGCAGACATAGCAGGGGCTTTCCAGATAAGAACAACTCTGGTTCATTACTCATCTGTCTTAAGACAAGATCAGCAGTTAAACATTTGCTTAGCTCTTTTCTCAGAACCGGTTACCGGTTATCTGCTTCAGCTCGGGGCTATTTCCTGGAACAGTTACAAAGGTCACATTCTTATGGTAGGGGGCGAGAGGTGCTGCTACATGGCTGGTTCCCCCCCCCCCTTCTTTTTGGATTTGGTAGTACTTTCCTTCACCAGCTCCTGGGCTCAAGCCATTCTCCTGCCTCTGCCTCCCAAGCAGCTGACTACAGGCCCAGCTATTTTTTGGTTGCAACCGTCACTGTTGTTTGGCGGCCTGGGTTGGATTTGAACGCGCCAGTTCAGGTGTATGTGGCTGGTGCCTTAGCTGCTTGAGCCACAGGCGCTGAGCCATCATCTAAAGATCTTTAACTTAATCACATCTGCTAAGTCACTTTTCCACGTGAATGATAACACTCACAGGTGTGAATATCTTTGGTGGGGCTGGTAGTCTGCCTATCACATGGGATGTCCCATTATTACTCTGAATTTAGCAGGTACAAAATGGAATTCATCATCTGATGATGAAATGAGGTAAATTCAATTCAGGTATGGATCTATCAGCAATGAACCATCCATCATTCACTCAGTGAACAAGTATTAAGTGAGTACCTTTTATGTGTCAGCCCCTGTGTATCACTAGTTCATCGTGATAGAACAGACATGATTCCAACCCTCACAAAAATCCAGTGAAAGACAAAGTATAAATGTATATTCACTCATAATTTTACACCTGAGGGAGACAAGTGGTATTAGAACATAACAGGAGGGCGGCGCCTATGGCTCAGTGAGTAGGGCGCCGGCCCCATATACCGAGGGTGACGGGTTCAAACCCGGCCCCGGCCAAACTGCAACCAAAAAATAGCAGGGCGTTGTGGCGGGTGCCTGTAGTCCCAGCTACTTGGGAGGCTGAGGCAAGAGAATCGCTTAAGCCCAGGAGTTGGAGGTTGCTGTGAGCTGTGTGAGGCCACGGCACTCTACCGAGGGCCATAAAGTGAGACTCTGTCTCTACAAAAAAAAAAAAAAAGAACATAACAGGAAGAATTATTTGAAGTGGTTGTCAGGAGACAGATTAGCAAAGAATTTAAGATAAAGAATTGCAAATTGGAGGGAGGAGGGTCCCGTGGAGCTGGAATTCAAAACTCCTAAGGGGGAACTGCTGGTGTTTCTGAAGGGCCACAGTGACAATGATGCTGGTCCTGAGAAGTTTTAAAAACTTCAAGCTAGAAACCAACCCCTGGTGCTGAGGTCAAGTGCTGCTTCTGGGGTGCAGAAACCTGGCTACATTCATGCTGATACAAGGGCAGGAACCCCAAAGTCCCCGCTCTGCCTCCTGCCTCCAGTTGCCTACCAGTACCCCTTACTATGTTTCAGAACATGGAAAGGTGGTTTGAAACTAAGAGACAGTAGCTTTGACTAAAACTCCCACAGTCACAAATTATTTCTTAGGTAACCTGGAGGGAGATGTAAGCTGCCCAAACCTATACAAAGGAAAATTAATTTTACAGCTCATGGCTACCTGTGTTATAGAGACGAACCATGACTTATTTACTGCTGTGACCAAACTACCACAAAATGTAGCAGCTTAAAACATTTCATAGCTCCTGAGGGTTGGGAACCCCAGAGCAGATCAGGTGAGTGTTTCTGCCTCAGTGTCTCCTGGTGCCCCAGTCATCTGATGGCTCCACTGGGGCTGTGGATCCGTTTCCAGGTGCACTGCTCAGGTGACTGGGGGCAGCAGGCTTTGGTTGATCAGCACCTGAAGCCTCTCTGTAGAGCTGCTCATGACATGGCAGATACTTCTCCTAAGAAAATAATCCAAAACAGGGTGGGAGAGTGACCAAGAAGAAAGCCACAGTGTCTTAGGACCTGATCTCAGAAGTGACTTTTCATCACTTCTGCTGTATTCTATTCTATGCCACTGGTGACTGTCCCAGGTTGCTCAGATGAGAGTGAAATTCAGTGGGCTAGGTCTCTGGTAACAGCAGCTGGGACAGTTGCTCAGGAGGCCGGGGCACGACCTCTGCGTGTGGAGTAGGTGGTTGCTTCAGATAAGGCAGGTAACTTTCCCAGGCTAGGAGGTAAAGGCTCAACATAATTCACTTGTCAATTCTTTTTTCCCTTGGCTTCGGGAAGATTACTCCATATTAGTGACAAGATGGAGATTATTCTTGTTGAAATTTGGGCAATTGGCTGCCCTGGTAGCTTTTTAATACTTGGTACAGCATGACCTGGGGCCCACAACAACATGGTATCCTAGATAGCTTGATCAAACCAGACATGAACTTGGTTTGCTGTTTTGGTTACCTAAATGAAGAGGTCTACTTGGAAATGACATAGGATAGGCAGATGATTAAATATTGTTATCAATGTGAATGTGAACTGTGTGTTTAATTTTACCCATTGATGACAATCACATAATACCGCAGGATAACATAGATATGAGAAATCTATTTAATGAGAACTCTATTATATGAGAAATCAGGCATTTCCATTTGCAAGTTGATTTACAGTTTGAGTCTTCTCAAACCCTTCCTACATAGCAAAGGAAAACAGTAAACCAGCCAAGAGGCAACTGAGTACCTCTCACAAGAGTACCTCTCAAAGGGCAAAACAGTAGAAGAGTTGCCACGACATCCTATGTCAAGCAACAATCTAAACCATTTGTACTGAGGATGTCATTTGGTTAGTTCAATCTAAGGATCTTGGCTGGGCATAGTGGCTCATGCTTGTAGTCCTAGCACTTTGGGAGGATGAGGCGGGAGGAGTGCTTGAGCTCAAGAGTTTGAGACCAGCCTGACCAAGAACTAAACCCTATCTCGGAAAAAAAGAAGAAGAAGGAAAAGAAGAATTATCTGGGAGTGGTGGCAAATATCTATAAGTCCCAATGACTGAGGAGGCTGAAGCAGGAGCTTGGACACAGGAGTTTGAGGGTGCAGTGGGCGATGATGCGTCACTGCGCTCTGAGGCTACTAAGACCCTGTATCAAAAACAAAAACACAAACAAAACTCTAAAGACCTCTCTCAGGGGGCGGCGCCTGTGGCTCAGTGAGTAGGGCGCCAGCCCCATATGCCGAGGGTGGCGGGTTCAAACCCAGCCCCGGCCAAACTGCAACAACAAAAAAATAGCCGGGCGTTGTGGCGCGCGCCTGTAGTCCCAGCTGCTCGGGAGGCTGAGGCAGGAGAATCACATAAGCCCAGGAGGTTGCTGTGAGCCGTGTGATGCCACGGCACTCTACCCGAGGGCGGTACAGTGAGACTCTGTCTCTACAAAAAAAAAAAGACCTCTCTCTCAGGGTAAAATTGGAAAGCCCAAGTGCTCCAGTGGCACAATTGGTTAGCGCACGTGGTACTGACAAAGGAAAGCCCACAGTGTTCCTCTAGTTCCAGTTTAGATCACAAGTGCATTTCTTCCTTTATATTGGAATTAATCACGGAGATTACTGTTTGAATGCAAAAAGACTATCCAAGTTTTACAGTTAACAAATTGAAAGATTTGAGCTATGTGAAACAGAGACTGGATTGAGAGTTGGGAGACTTGGGCACTTTACTTTGCTTGTTCATATATTTTGAGATTTGATAATATTTTTAAGGTATTCAATGTGTTTCAAGAAGTGTTTGAGGTGGTGCCTGTGGTCAAAGAAGTAGGGCGCCGGCCCCATATATCAGAGGTGGTGGGTTCAAACCCACCCTGGCCAAAAACTGCAAAAAAAAAAAAAAAAAGTGATCCTAATTTGGAATCCTGGAGCCAGAATATCTTGATTCAAATTCACTATCTACTAATTGTGTGACCTTGGGAAAGATACTTAACCTTTGTCTTTTCATGTCCTTACTTACAAAATAAGGATAATAAATAGAATCTAGCTCAGAAGAGTGCTGTGAAGATTAAATGAATTTGTCTAAAGTAATTAAGAGAGTGCTTGACCGTAGTAAACATTAAGTTATGGTTACAGCAAATACATATATTTATAAACAATATGATCCTTCCCTAATATATTTGTTCCACATATTGGTTAATGTTGTATGCATGTGCAAATAAGTAGATCAGCTCTGGTTATCTGTGAATTCTTATAATTTTCAAGAATCTTTAGGAGTTGATGTCAAATTACCAAGAGTGGTGACTCATCAAACAGGGTAGCTAACAATGGCAGACTTAGTAGACTCCACTGTAAAACTCCTAGAAGAATTATTTATATTCTTGACAAGTACAGATTGGAATAAAAGACCTCTTTAAGACAGTGGTTTTATAGGATGCCTACATATTCATGAGGGACATGAGCAGAGCTCTGAAGAACCACATTTCACTTTGGTGCTAGGATTTTATAGCTCTGCACGTCCTTAAGTCCATGGAGAAGGTAAGTATACAGAAGTGGGCCCAGGAAAACCATTAATATACACTTTACCTCTTTAGATACCAACCAGTGTCACTGATGTCTAGAAGGCTTTTAAAAAGCATTCTTGAAAAACTCATTTCAATTCAAGATGGAAGGAGGAGGAATGAGGGGGGTGGGGAAATGAGGGAAGGGGAGGGGAGAAGGGATTTGGGGTGCTCCCACTTAGTGGACACAATGTAGGGGTGTATGACACACCTTTTTTTTGTTTGAGATAGATCTCACTTTGTCCCCCTCAGTAGAGTTCCATGGCGCATAGCTCACAGCAACCTCAAACTCTCGGACTCAAGTGATCCTCTGGCCTCAGCCTCCAGAGTAGCTGGGATTACAGGCATCTGCCACAATGCCTGGCTATTTTTAGTGACAGGGTCTCATTCTAGCTCAGGCTGGTCTTTAACTCTTGAGCTAAGGCAGTCCTCCCACCTTGGTCTCCCGAAGTGCTAGGATTACAGGCGTGAGCCACTGTGCCTGGCTGGTACACCTTTTGGGTGCAAGATACAACTGTAAGAGGGACTCTACCTAAAAAATTCAAATATTGTGACCTGGTTGTTTGTACCCTCATATTAACCTGAAATTTAAAAAAAAAAAAAAAAAAAAGGTACTCTAAAGTATTAGTAAAACAAAAGAAGAGAAAAAAATTGTGGGGAAAAAAAAAATTTTTTTTGAGACACAGTCTCACTTTGTCGCCCTTGGAGGAGTGCTGTGGTGTCATAGCTCACAAAAATCTCAAACTTTTGGTCTCAAGAGATCCTCTTGCCTCAGCCTCCCAAACAGCTGGGACTATAGGTACCCTCTACAATGCCAGGCTGTTTTTTAGAGACCTGGGTCTTGCTTTTGCTCAGGCTGGTCTGGAACTCATGATACACCCACCTCGGCCTCCCAGAGTGCTAAGATTACAGGTGTGAGCCACTGCGCCTGGACATATAAAACTTTCATTAATGTTCACACTATTTAACTTCAGAGGTCTTCTTGGTAACAATGAATTGAGCCCAAGATAATCTTATGGCAAAAGATATTTATAGTAAGTCATGTTAAAGTGCCCTCTATAGGACCTTAGCAGTAGGCTAGTCATAAAGCAGAATCATTAGAAACTCACTAAATGAAAAAAAAAAACAAAAAAAACTCACTAAATGAACTGATAGACATATTCTAGTATCTTTTTTAGATGAAGTCATAAACATCCAAAAATAAAAACAACAAAAAAAAATAATATACATCTTGGGGTATATCTATTAACTTGCTTCCAGGGGTGTCCAACCTCTTTTCTTTTATGCCAAACATTGGAAGAGTAAGAGTTGTCTTGACTACACAAACGCTAATGAAAGCTGATGAGCAAAAGAAAAGGTCCACATGTACTTTTTGCCATATCTGACAACACAGATAAGCAAAACAGTCCTCATGTAATCTGCATGCGGCCCTAAGGCCACAGGTTGGACACCCCTCCAAGAAGACATCACATATAGATCTTATTTCACTGTTGTTATTTCTAAGGAAATGTCCTATCTTTTCATTACTATCGATGATTTTTTTTTTTTTTGTAGAGACAGAGTCTCACTTTATGGCCCTCAGTAGAGTGCCGTGGCCTCACACAGCTCACAGCAACCTCCAACTCCTGGGCTTAAGCGATTCTCTTGCCTCAGCCTCCCAAGTAGCTGGGACTACAGGCACCCGCCACAACGCCCGGCTATTTTTTGGTTGCAGTTTGGCCGGGGCCGAGTTTGAACCCACCACCCTCGGTATATGGGGCCGGTGCCTTACGCACTGAGCCACAGGCGCCGCCCACTATAGATGATTTAAAATAAGTGTATCACTCACTGGGTCTTAGCAAAAAAAACTATGTAACAAAAACATTTTCATTACAATGTTACTTATACATTACTGATAACTTTTGGTATTAAAAGGCCTCACTCTCTAAAAGTAATTATTCTTTATTACAAAGACATGGTAGTAGCTTTTAGTTAATAGTGTTTTTTTTTTTTTTTAATTTGGCTGGGGCTGGGTTTGAACCCGCCACCTCCGGCATATGGGACCGGCGCCCTACCCGCTGAGCCACAGGCGCCGCCTAGTTAATAGTGTTTTAAGTTTTGCAAATGTTCTGTAGTTTTGTTTTTTTTTCTCCTTTTGAGAATGTAGCTAAACAAACATATGTATCAAAGCTAGGGTTCCTAATTTGCTGTCATAGTCTTTATTTACAACTGTTATGTCATAATTATAAAGCCTTTACCCTCTTTTACTCTCAAGTCCAGTTCTGCTGACATTTGAAGGTTAGCTTAGGGCTGGACTTCTTAAGGACTGTCCTTTGAGTCTTAAAAGGACATGAATGGGAGTGCACAGGATGACATACTTACATGCCAGCTTAAAACCAAGGAAGATGTGGTGCTATGTATTATGCATAGAGCTAAAGCTTCCTCTTCTTTATCCACGAGGCAAACTAATTTTTAAAACAAATTATCATGATTGCCAAAGGGCCCGATTTTTAGGACCCACAATAAGCTAGACACAGGATCATTATGAACTGTAAAATTCTTTAAAAGTGAGTAGATTTTAAAAAGTCTAAACAGAGAAACCAAATGCTCCTTGAATGTTTTTTTTTTTGGGGGGGGGGATTTTTTTTTTTTTTTTTTATTGTTGGGGATTCATTGAGGGTACAATAAGCCAGGTTCCTTGAATGTTTTGTTTGTTTGTTTTTGGCCAGGGCTGGGTTTGAACCCACCACCTCTGGCATATGGGACCGGCGCCCTACTCCTTGAGCCACAGGCGCCGCCCCTTGAATGTTTTTAAGATTAAATCTATTACATATAACCCACAGTTTAATTGTTCAGTGATGAGAAACAAATGGGGCTGTACTGTCTTGGTCTGACCACATTTATACCAGAAATCAAAGTTCTTGGCAAATTTTCTCCTATCAGGTGTTTAGTTTTGTCTATGGCTGGTGTCAAATATTTTGTTAAAATCTTGAAACTTTCTTAAAGGCTTTTTTAGCACCCTTAGGCGTGCTAAATTTCATGAGGTCAGAGATAGCCTTATGTAATTCTGCCTCTCCCGTGTCGTTTAGTGCATTATATGACACCTAGTAGACCACTCAAATACTCACTAAGCGGAAAAGTAGCAGGGAGGACATGTTTTCTCCTTGTCTTGTTCTTAAATGTGACCCATGGGAAAAAGCATCTCCATTCCTTCACTCACTCAACAAAAATATTTATTGAACACTTACTATATGCCAAGCACTGGCAACACAGAAATGAGTATGAACTTGCATTGAGAATGTCTTTTAAACTGCAGATTGCAACCCATTAGAGAATTCTTAAGTTATTTCAGTGGGCTGCACCAGTATTATTTTAAATGAATGAAACACGATGGAATAGAACTTACCAGAAGACACACGGTATTTCCTGAACATTGGTTTTATGAAGTGTGCTTGTGGGAATACTTAAAGGGAAGAGTCATATCTTGATGTGCTTGCATTACTAGTAATAATGAGTTTATAAACTTGAAACCAATATTCAATTACTAGTGGTGTAAGTAGATTAGAAGTTATTAGGAGTAGGATTGCAGAGATTGGACAAAAGGGAAGACAGTTAATAGGGGATTGATTTGGAAGAGATTTCCAGGCTTTGAGAGCAAAGTGCGAGACTTTGTCACTTTAATATTCTGGAAGCCTGGTGTGTTGAATATCCCCCCTCGCCTCATAGCTGCCTCCCTGCCGCAGGCTGCAGGCTTTGAGGCCGTTCTTTGCCAGGATGGGGCTGTGTGCTACAGGAGAGTGCTTTTGGGGAGTTAAAAATGTGGAATCTTTAAACCTTGTTCAACACAGGAAGATTTGCTCCAGACCAGATAAGGAGATGAAATATCTCTTTTCTTCTGTCACCATGGTTTGGCCAGAGGAATCTATCTGTCTGGACACAAGGCTGTCAGAGCATAAAAACATCACATCTTTGATGTGTAACTGTGGGTCAGCTAGGATTTTTCCCTTGAGTCAGGCTCGTAAGAGTTTACCTTGTCAGACTCCGTGTTAAGATCATAAATACCTTAAGACAATAAAAAGTAGCAAGTAAATCCATACAATTAACATTGTTAGTTGAAGAATTAGTCTAGTTCATAGAAATGCAAGCGCAGCAAGAATCATGACAGGATTGTTTGCCTTGCCTTCATGAGATTTATGATTATAACACGGATGTATGAAATAAATACAGAGCTAGCCTGATACTTGAGGCAGCATGCTGGGAGCCTCACAAGGGTATGCCCCCTTGAATCCCTACTGCTCTTAAAACTATCTCTTTGTCAAGCCAGGCGTTGTGGCGGGCGCCTGTAGTCCCAGCTACTCGGGAGGCTGAGGCAAGAGAATCGCTTAAGCCCAGGCGTTGGGGGTTGGTGTGAGCTGTGTGAGGCCACGGCACTCTACCGAGGGCCATAAAGTGAGACTCTGTCTCTACAAAAAAAAAAAAAAAAAAAACTATCTCTTTGTCTATTATTTCTCTATTATTTTCATAATAATTTTCCTAATAATCTTTAATCGGTCTCGTTCACATCACCAGGCCACAAGGAAGGAGACCCATAGAATGCTGGGGCTGGTTACCCAGCAGTTTTAGTTATGTGTGTGAGTGTGACATAAAATCTATTTCTTAGGTGGTTCAAGATAAAATTGAGAAACACTTTTCTAGAAGGATCCCCCCTAAATTGCATCTCAGTTTAAAACTCTTTTTAAATGTCTACTTACCAGCAAACTATTTTTTTTTTTTTTTTTGTAGAGACAGAGTCTCACTTTTTGGCCCTCGGTAGAGTGCCGTGGCCTCACACAGCTCACAGCAACCTCCAACTCCAGGGCTTAAGCGATTCTCTTGCCTCAGCCTCCCGAGTAGCTGGGACTACAGGCGCCCGCCACAACGCCCAGCTATTTTTTGGTTGCAGTTCAGCCGGGGCCGGGTTTGAACTCGTCACCCTCGGTATATGGGGCAGATGCCTTACCGACTGAGCCACAGGCGCCGCCCAAACTATAAACAAAGCAACTTTATTCAACAAAATATATGCACACCTCCTATGTTGTGATGGGAACTCTGCTAGACAGTAGGGATACAGGATGATTAATTCAGTCCTTGTCCATAAGGAACTCATTAAGAATGTAAACAATCAGTCATGTCTAAACACAATTTGATAAGTGTTAAAACAGAAACATGTATAATACAGTAAATTAATAACTCATTGTATAAACATCACTCTAACATGTACTTTCAACTTATTCTGTCTTTCACAATAACAGTCGATGCAAAATCTGTGTATTAGGCATGTTTAAGTGATTTATCCGAGGTCACATAATGAGTGGCTGAACTGTACATAAGCCCAAGGTTCTCAGCTGTTACCTACTGCTTTTTCTATCACACACCTCTGCTTACTAAAGAGATCCTCAGTGGCCTTGATTTTCTTTACATGACCTTGAAATATCCTGAACAACTTCAGGATAAGATGGAGGTTATTACTGTAAATTGACCATTTTCCCTAAAACATATAATTATGGTGGCCCCCTCATGTATCATCACAAAAGAAATCACCATTGCTTACTATTTGCTTAAATGTCATACTAAGTGCCCACCTCATAGCTAGTTTAATAGCGTCCCCCCCTCCTATTCTGGGGACAACTTAACTCCAAAAACCCCAGAGGATATATTCCTTTTGGAAACTAGAATTTCAGCTGTCTTTCAATCAGACAACTCTCTTTACACTGTTCAGAAAGCTAATACAAACAAAAGATTATAAATATCTACTTACCAGCAAACTATAAACAAAGCAACTAAAAACTACTCAAGCCTGAAAGCCTCTTGAAACCAGTTGCAATGAAGAACCCAGTCTCTACCATAGTGGTGTCCCAGTAATAGCCTGTGGGGATGTGGGAGCCCCCAGGCTGTGCCCAACTGCAGTGGATGGGGCTTATGGGGCAGCAGGAGTGGGTTGGGGGAAGGGAAAAGAAAAACCAGAGATATGCAAGTGGCTCCCTAGCCAGCAGTTCCAGCAGCTGCTTCCTCAGGGGCAGGCCAGGTGATGCAATATTCATCCTCCCATCTTTGACACTGCTACCTGTCCCTCCAACCAATCCCAACACACACATTCCTTCCACACCTCACAAGAAGTGAATCTCCAGCTTGTATAGGGGCAGTGGGAAGGAGCTGGGGGAAGGGAAAAGCAAACAACAATAATAACAAAACTGCTGGAGACAGTAAACATGTTAAATTCTTTATCTGATGGTTCTTTTAATTTATTGTTGAACAAGGAGCTAAAATTATAATTACTTATGGTATATATAAACCAATCTCAGCCTAAGATGTTTACTATTATTTAATTGTCACAAACATTTTCGACTTATAGATTAATTTCATTAAGTTCATTTGACCCAAAGACTAAAGACCAGATACAGTTCTTAACACACTGGGGGGAAAAGGGCTATAAAACTAACCTCAATTATATATATTTGGAGCTAGTGTCAAACGCAAAATCCTGCTTAAAAATTTATTTTAAAGAAGCAGGGGTTTCACTTTGTTGTCCAGGCTGGAGTGCAGTGACCGCCTAGTCACAGGCATGAGGAACCCCTAGCCTCAAGCAATCCTCCCACCGTAGACTACAGACTCAAGCCTGCCCAACCAGTCCTGCTTTTAATGCTTCAATTTGGGAAGAACTTTGTTCTCTGTAGTGTTAACACTCCTTCAGGCAATTGAGGAAATTCCAAAGATCTGAGTTACTAAGTGTTGCAACTGCTGAAAGCACACAACTGGCAGCTCACTTTCCAGAAGCTTATATAACCCTGCCAATAACAATGGCAATCACAACACTTAAAATCTTCTAGCGCTGCATTTTACTTAACATGACTCATATGATCCTTGTAATAATCCTATTGATGCAGGGGAGAAAAGCAGAAGTGGACTTTGCCCCATTAACTCTGCACAGGCATTGTCCAGGCAGTCCATGGTAACATAAAGACAAACACAAAAGTTACTCATTACCACCCCCACTGCAGCACTGTCCCTGTTGTTTGTATACCCTTCGGGAAGATGCATGTATGTTGTAACCTATTAACTTCTTAGACCCCCTATTGTCCTGGAGGGTGGGCAGCCATGCTGTAATGACAGGTGCCAGCCTAGTCTTCCCTGATTTATGAGACTTTCATGCGCACACAAGCCCAAACCTGTATAAAAGGGGAGGCCAGAAATTGCAGAGGGGGCTTGGTTTGGGGGAAGCTAGTCTGCCAAGTCTTCCCAGCTGGAGAATAAAACTGCTTCCTCTTCCAACTGGTGCCTGAGAATCTCTGTCTGAGTGGGTTCCTGCAATACTATGAACCCCAACCCTAGGGACCATTATTGCTATTTCGATATTAGAGAGGATATTAGAGAGGATCAGGGGCAAAGAAGCTAAGCAAGTTCTCTGCCAAGGTCACACAGCTAAAAAGCAGAAGACAGGATATAAATCCATGCATCCTGACTCCAGGCTATACCCCATAGACAAAGAACTGCATTATGCGGTCTCTTATCATAACAGATTCCAGGCAGCAGGCTTGCTCCCTCCTCAGTCCTAACTCTTCGTCAGTACTCTTACTCTGTACCAGTACAGATAGCTTAGGGGCTCTCACCTGCCACTCAACAGGCTGAGGAGATCCATTAGACTAGCAGAGAGAAGTGGGCCTTTAGAGCTGAGTAGCCAGCCAGAGGGCTGAAAAACATAAGCCACTGTAGTGCCCAGCAGCATCCTTCTGTTTTATCTTTGCCCCAGCAGCAGCAATGAGAAAGAGTACACATGGGGAAAGGAATTGTTCCAGGCTGACAAGCCCAAGGGAACTTCAGGCAAGCCCAACAAACCTTTTTAAAGCAATTATTGTGTACCAGGCTCAAGAGATAAAAAGATGGGTAGATGCCACCTCTGTCTTTAAGGTCACTGCACAGTCAGAATTTTAAAAACCTATACCGCTGCATTATTGTTTGATAGCCACTGATAAAACAGCAACAGGTCAGAATGAATGGGATTGAAGTCCTTTCTTGGACTTGCTTCCTTTGTTGGACTCTTAATGTATTTCTGAAGAAGTTGATTTAAACTTGAGAGCATGATACAATCAAGTTGATGATAAAGACAGATAATATTAAATTATATCACTAATTCTCAGTTTAAATGGATGAGGACTGGAAGATATAGCATTTTCATTTACTGATTGGAATGATATAGTAGAGAAGAAAAAAGTAGGAGCAGAAGAGCGTGGTAATAATTCAGAGAGAAGTCCCTGCACAGACAGGAGTGAGGACGGGATCTAGCACACAGTGGAAGGTTTCATCTCAGACAGGAACATGGACAATCCATTCCATATACTCGGGGGGAGGCAAACTCAGGAGAGCAGTGGTGGAGGAAGGATGAGAACATTCTCTTCAATTGCCTTTCTTCTCTTTTCAGGACTTCCTTTGAGATGCTGTTTTAGTCCACTGCCTTTCTTCCCTTCAGTGAAGTAAGCTGTGTGGTCATCTCTGAGAATAAGCTGAGAGACAGGAATGGGAAGTGAGTATGACATATTGTAGTTGTTTGGCAAGTGGGAAAGTCAACTGACCAGAGAAATAAGGAAAAATTGCCAGAGAATGTTTAGGGCCTTCCTGGGGTTGTGGTCACAAATTTTAAGTAAGATCATTTGGTACGGTTGTTGTCTTTTTCTTTAGTTCTATTCAGCTGCTGGGGCAGATGGAGCGCTGATTTTAACTATGCTTGCCAAACAAGTACGACAGAGGGAGTGATTATAATGGTAGACTCTAGAACCTAACCTAGCTGAAGAGGGCAGTAAGGGTTTGAATATTTTAAAGAATTGACACAAGATGGTGGGAGCTGGTAAGTCTAAAGTCTGCAGGGCAAGCTGCAGATCCCGGGAAGAGTTGATATTGCAGCTCATCTGCAGCCCAAATTCCTTTTTCCTTTGAGACCTCCATCTTTTCTCTTAAGGTCTTCAACTGACTGAACGAAACCCATCTATATTATGGAGGGTGATTTGCTTTACTCGACATCTACATATGTAATTTTAATAACATCTTAAAAATACCTTCAAAGCAACATCTAGACTGGTGTTTGACTTAAACTGGGTATGATGGCTGAGGTAAGTTGACACACGAAACCAACCATCACAGAGATAGTCACAGAAACGGTTTAGGATGTAGGGCATTTCCTTGGTCACTGTCTCAGCATGAGTTCCAGAGAGCACAAAAGTTAGTTCAGGGAGGTGTGTGAGATTAGGACAAATACAAAGAGAATCAGTACTTTCCTTAGATGGAGCAGATGAGATGAGGACTGGTTAAGAGCACAGATTTTAGTGTCAAGAGCTCTTGGTTCAAGATTGTGCTCTACCACTTATGGCATGATTCTCAACAGATTTTTCAACTAAGCCTCAGTTTCATCATCTTAAAGAGGAACAACAGGACGGCACCTGTGGGTCAGTGGGAAGGGTGCTGGACCCATATACTGGGGGTGGTGGGTTCGAACCCAGCCCTGGTCAAACTGCAGCACAAAAATAGCTGGATATTGTGGCGGGCACCTGTAGTCCCGGCTACTCAGGAAGCTGAGGCAAGAGAATCACATAAGCCCAGGAGTTGGAGGTTGTTGTGAGCTATGACGCCACAGGACTCTACCAAGGGTGATAAAGTGAGACTCTTGTCTCTACAAAAAAAAACCACAAAAAAACGAGGAATAATAATATGAGGAAATGGCTTAGTAAAGTGGCTGGAATGCAGAAGCACTAAAAAAACATTAATCTTTATAATTATGGGGAGACTCAATATTCAAATCTATCAGTTCTCTCAAGTTGTTCATAAATGTAATGTTACACTTAAGTCTGAGAAGATGAGGTAGAAAAAAAAATTGGGGAACTTTTTGTAATAAACTGCTTGTAGGCGGTGCTGTGGCTCAAAGGAGTAGGGCACTGGCCCCATATATCGGAGGTGGAGGGTTCAAACCCGGTCCCGGCCAAAAAACCCCCCAAAAACCTAAAACACAACTTTATGGCTCGGCACTCGTGGCTCAAGTGGCTAAGGCGCCAGCCATATACACCTGAGCTGGCAAGTTTGAATCTAGCCTGCCTGCCAAGCAACAATGATGGCTGCAACCAAAAAATAGCAAGGCATTATGGCGGGCGCCTGTAGTCCCAGCTACTTGGGAGGCGGAGGCATGAGAATCGCTTGAGCCCAGGAGTTGGAAGTTGCTGTGAGCTGTGATGTCACAGCACTCTACCCAGAGTGACAGCTTGAGACTCTGTCTCAAAAAAAAAAAAAAAAAAAAAGTGCTTGTAAGTTGTTTTTTTTTTTTTTAAAGAATGTGTATGGTGCAGTGAGTGTGGCTCAAAGAAGTAGGCCCCATATGCTGGAGGTGGCGGGTTCAAACCCAGCCCTGGCCAAAAACTGCAAAAGAAAAAAAAAAAAAACCCAGACCAGAACACCGGTCTCTACTAAACAGAAAAACTTAGCCTGCCATGCTGGTGAGCACCTTTAGTCCCAGATACTTGGAAGGTTGAGGCAGGAGGGTTGCTTGAGCCCAGAAGCTTGAAGTTGCTGTTAGACATGATACCAAAGCACTCTAGACTAGGTAACAGAGTAAGACTGTCTCAAAAAAGAAAAAACAAACTAAAAACAAAATCCAACCCCGATTTCATTATGCTAAATGAAATAAGCCAACTGAAATTTCTCACAAGAAGAAAAATACTTACATAGACTTCTGGTAAAAGATGGAGGATTGGGCGGCGCCTGTGGCTCAGTCGGTAAGGCGCCGGCCCCATATGCCAAGGGTGACGGGTTCAAGCCCGGCCCCGGCCAAACTGAAACCAAAAAATAGCCGGGTGTTGTGGCGGGCACCTGTAGTCCCAGCTACTTGGGAGGCTGAGGCAAGAGAATCGCTTAAGCCCAGGAGTTGGAGGTTGCTGTGAGCTGTGTGAGGCCACGGCACTCTACCGAGGGCCATAAAGTGAGACCCTGTCTCTACAAAAAAAAAAAAAAAAAAAAAAAAGATGGAGGATTAGAGGCAGCCTCTCAGCAGCCTCTTCTAGGAAAGGAGGAGAAAAGTGGGAACAGTCACTTCCATGTGGATCACTGTCTTTGGAAACAGCTCTGTGAAGGCACTGAGGGGCAGCCAGCGCAAGTCACCAGGAGCAGGAAAGAAAGGAAGGAAGCTAATGGAGAGTATAGGCGAAGGGGAAACCAGTGGCTCAGAGACAGAGGCTGCGAGTGGGGATGGCTGTGCGACCTGGGCTGCCACGTGGCGGTGCCATTCCCCACTGCTCCCCCTGATGGGTTGACTTAGGGACTGCTCCACAGACACAGGGTGTGGGGGTGGATGGATGACAGCTGGTGCCCTCCTGAGCAGCTAGGTGCTCCACGCCCAGCCTGTTGGGGCAGTTGAGGAGGGAGCAGACTAACTGGTGGCTTCTCTGGGCCAGGGTTGGTGATTTGGAGCCAAGTGCATCCCACACTGAATGAAGGCAGATCTAGGCACAGGGGATGGGGGTGGGGCTGCATTCCACAGGAAAGCTACTACTGACTGCCCCACCTCAGCGGGGCATAGCAGAGGCCACGGGATCAATCATTGTAACCCTAGGCCCTTGGGTAGCCATATTGGCCCGATTTGGTGCAGCTTCCCATAGTCCCCAGGACCCATGATTTGGCATGCTGCAGGGCTGGCTCAGGTTCCACCCTCCCAGCTTGGGTGTCCATAAGCGAGTTGCCCGGCTAGACAGATTGGAATTCCCCCAACCACCACGTACTTCCAGGTTCTGGGTCCTATTTGGATCTTTGGATCTCAGTCCTCGCCCCAGCCCAAGTCCCGGGCCATCCTCCAGAGCTCAGTTCGCCTCCCTTGAGCATCCAGTGTTCTCCTAAGGTCTGTGGCACTGGTGCTATGCCTGGCCCATGGGCTACCCCAGGGCTTCTGCTTCCAAAAGAGAGCCGGAAGCCCCATTCAAAACCTCCAGCTGACAAGTTTGCTGAACACTGGTCAGAGCCAGCTCATGGAAGGGAATGGACCTCCACATTCAGCAGCTGCTGTTACCACTGATACTAGTGCACCACCTAAGTGACCACTCCCTGTTTTGAACCTAATGATAACTTCACCTATGGGTTTTTTGTCATCTTTTCCCCCCTTTTACTTCCTTTTCTTTCTTTTTTTCTCCTCCAACATATCAAAGAGGATTTTATTAAGTACAATTACAATTTTTGTTCTTTTTTCTTTTCCTTACAGTACCTTAGGGTCATCTTAAACCTGTAGCCTAGAGTTAAAAAAAAAAACACACATGAAGAGACTAGCCAAAGAACCGTGGCAACATGAAAAACCAGAACAGATCAACTCCCCGAAGGTATCACAATGGATCCCCAACCATAAAGAAAATCCCAACCATAAAGAAATTATTGAAATGGAATTCAGAATATGGATAGCAAGTAAGATGAACAGAATTGAAAGCGCCGAATCCTAGCCACTAGACCACCAGGGAATTAGATGAACAGAATTGAAAGGAAAGTGGAAAACCAACAAAAAGAAGCCCAAGAAATGTCTCAAGAAATAAATGAAATTAAAGGCAAAGTCACCAAGATCTGGATGAACTTAGGGAACATATAATGGAGCTTAAAGAATTGAAAGTTGCATTCAAGGAGTTCAAAACAGCAGAGTTTCAGCAGTAGATTAAACCATGGAAAAGAATCTCAAAGCTTGAGGACAAGACTCTACAGCTAACCTCATTATTTAAAGAGGCAGAAAAGAGAGCAATGTCTTACGGAGATTTGAGACTATGCAAAGCATATAAACATATGAATTATAGGTATCCATGAAGGAGAAGAGAGCCCCCAAAACATGGAAGCACTAGTTGAAGATATTACAGGTGAAAATTTCCCAAACATCATCAGAGACTCAGACATGATTACTAGACAAATATCAAATTCCAGGAAGATTCAATTCAAATAGAGTATCTCCTAGACATATTGTAATTAACCTGTCCCAAATTAAAATGAGAGAAAATTCTACAAGCAGCTAGGTGTAAGCAGCATCTGACCTACAAGGGTAAACCCATCAGGTTAACAGCTGATTTCTCAGTGGAAACCCTACAGCCAGAAGAGAGTGGGTTATTATCTTCAATCTTCTTAAACAGAACAATTGCCAGCCTCAGATTCTGTATCCAGCAAAGCTAAATTTCATAATTGATGGAGAAATCAAATCTTTTCCTGACAAGCAAGCTTTGAGGAAATTTGTTTACTATTAGACCTGCCCTACAGGAAGTAGTCAGATGTGAACTATACACGGAACTAGCATAATAGACTCCAACCAATGTAAAACTACCTAGAAACTAAAAGTCAAAGCCTAGCTAATAGAGTGGTCCAAGTGATAAAATAGAGCTATAGTGTCTCACACAACAGGACAAACAGAAATCCACCCTACTTATTAATTCTCTCAGTAAACGTCTACCCACTGAAGAGACATAGGCTGGTTCATTCAATGAAAAAGTATAGGCCAAGTATCTGCTGTCCTCAGAAAATGCATCTAACCCCTAAGGACACATCCAGACTTAGGGTGAAGGGATGGAGAACAAAATTCCACGCAAATGGAAATCAAAAGAAAGAGGAATTGCAGTTCTCATTGCCCTTACCATTGACTTCAAAGGAACAAAACTAAAGAAAAAGATGGACATTATATACTAGTCAAGGGAACAACTCAGCAAGAAGACATATGAATCCTAAATATTTCTGCATGTAACTTAGGTGCTTCCAGATTTATAAAGCAAATTCTACTTGATTAAACGAATGATAAATGACACTACTGTAATAACTAGGGACTTCAACACACCATTGACATAACTGAACAGATCCTTCAAGCAGAAATTAAAAAAACCATAGACTTACTTGTGACTCTAGAACAAATGAGCTTAACAGACATCTATAGAACATCCACCTTAATACTACCGAATATACGTTCTTCTCATCAGCTCATGGATCTTTCTTTAAGACTGATCATTTCCTAGGGCGCAAAACAAGCCTCAGCAAACTTAAAAATAGAAATTATACCACGCATCTTTATAGACCACAATGGAATAAAATTAGAAATTAATTCTAATAGAAATGCTCATCCTGGCTCAGTGCCCATAGAACAGTGGCTACTGGGCAGCCCATACACTGAGGCTGGTGGGTTTGAACCCAGCCCAGGACAGCTAAGTAACAATGACAACTGCAACAGAAAAATAGCTGGGCATTATGGTGGGTGCCGGTAGTTTTAGCTACTTGGGCAGCTGAGGCAAGAGAATTGCTTAAGCCCAAGAGTTTGAGGTTTCTGTGAGCTGTGACACCACAGCACTCTACTGAGGGCGACGTAGACTAAAAAAAACAAAAACAAAAACAAAAAGTTCATCCCCACACAAAGTTGTGGAAACTAAACTTACTGCTGATAGCTGGGTCAAGGAGGAGATAGAGAGAGCAGAATGGTTGTCACCATGGGCTGAAGGGAGAAGAGCATGCATGGGGTATTATCATTTAATGGGCAGAATCTCAGTTTTGCAAGATGAAAAAGCTCTGGAGATTGGTTGCAAATGATGTGAATACACCTAACATTATTAAACTACATAGTTAAAAATGGTTAAAATGTGCATTGTGACACATCTAAACCAAAATAAAAACTTAATAACTTTTTTCAGAGAGCTTTACAAAATACTCCTAGAAAAAGAAATGAAGGCCAAGAAAACTTTGGAATAATGAAGAAAAGCTGGCATAGCCAGATTTCTAAATATGATATGAAATTATAATTAAAATAGTGAGGTAATAAGGCTAGAATGAACAATTGTGTATAGGCAAGAGCTTAGTATTATAAGGATGACATCACAATTTAGTGAGGAAAGGCTTACTTCAAATAATGTGCAGCCAATTATTCAACTTTAAAGTTACTGTTCTGAGGATAGAGTGCACACACCATAATACAATACAGTCCAGACAAAATGAAACAGAATTATTTTTATGTACCCCATTTCCCCTTTATAATTTCTTTGCCTTTTTTTATAGTTTAAGATTTTGGCAGTCTTCCCTTTGTATTCTTTGAGCCAACTGGTTAACATTTAAACAATAAATGCTGCTATGGAATTCAAATAATCTTACAGAGAATATGACAGTCAACAAATGGAAAGTATAAATACATCCCACCTTAAGAAAAATCCATTAAACAATTCAGCTAAAAATAGTAGGCTTTCCTCAGTATTTTAAAAGTAATTTACTCATGTCAAAAGTTCTATTTTGTTAACTTTATTCTAATCAGAAACATGGCCATGGAACTGATACCCACTACAGTATACCATTGCAGTCTGAAAAGGCTTTAGTGATCAATTGCTTGGACCCTATTAACAGCTAAGTATTTGCCAATCGTAAGTTTCCATGCTTTTTTTTTTTTTAATACTTCTAATTTTCCATTTTAAGTTGCCAGGTTAATATTTAATCCATGCCAAATCAAAGGACTGCTGAAGGGGCACAGTCTCCTGCACCCTTGTAAGGTGAATCAGTCTCATTTGTGTTCCTTGGTTACGAGGCCCCGAGAAGGAACATTTCCAGTACTTGGGCTAGATGTGAGTTTTGGGGGATATTCTCCCTCAGCTCACAGAAGCGGCCCTGCCGAAAAATGCAGGCAGTTACACCTTATGAATGCACCGGAGGGCGCAGCTGGGGACAGATCATCTGCCTGGGGCAATGGGCCATTGCACTTAATTCCTACCTCTATTTACACAATAACTTTCAGTTAGTCCTATAGGGAAGTGGGCAAACCGAACAGACAACCCAGCGCCTTTGTGGTTTATCCATTGTTGTTTATCTCCAAACAGGACATTCTTAGTTTGGAAAGGTATGTATGTACTTTGCTGCATTAATGCTGATAAGGAATCTTTACCTTTGTCTTCTTTATTCTTGGATTATTTTTATCTGATGAGTTTGGATATATAAGAAAGTGAATAAAGACAAGTGATTGCTGTTATGCCTGAGCGAGCACCAGCCATCCCTTTTAAAATCATTTCGCCTGCGGTGCTGCCTCTGTGTCATCAACTAGAAGCCCTGTGGACAGCAACAACTGCTAAGAAGGAAAACACTGAACATTTCTGGGTTTATAAAATACCTTTCATAGATATTACAGACAGAATGACTCCCCGAAACATCCATACCCTAGTTCCCAGAGGTTGTGCATATATTATGTAGCCAAGAGCCTTTGCAGATACAATTAAAATTATGGACCTTAAAATGGGGAAATTATCCTGTAATATATTGGTGGGTCCTCTTTAATTATGGGAGCCCTTAAAAGATGAGAACTTTCTCTGGCTGGAGGTAGAATAGATATGGCAGAGGGCAAGTCAGAGATTTTTTTTTTTTTGGTAGAGACAGAGTCTCACTTTACCACCTTCGGTAGAGTGCCATGATGTCACAGGACTCACAGCAACTCTAGTTCTTGGGCTTTTGCGATTCTCCTGCTTCAGCCTCCCGAGCAGCTGGGACTACAGGCGCCCGCCACAATGCCCGGCTATTTTTTGGTTGCAGTTCAGCAGGGGCTGGGTTTGAACCTGCCACCCTCGGCATATGGGGCCGGTGCCCTACTCATTGAGCCACAGGCGCTACTCAAGTCAGAGATTCTTGAAGCAAGAAATGGATTCAACTCACCATTGCTGGCTTGAAGATGAAGGACTACAAGACACGTTAAGCAGCTGTGAGAGGGTCCCAGCTGGAAGCCAACAAAGAATGGGACCTCAGACCCACAACCATAAGCAACTGAAATTATGTTAACAATTTGGATGACCTTGGAAGTAGATTTTCCCCCCACGGCCCAGCTTTTTGATTTGGGTTTGTGAGAATTGGAGCAGCCCAGCTACCTGGACGTCTGACTTACTGAAGTGTGAGATAACAAATTTAAGAGGTTTTAAACCACTAAGTTGTCCCACTCCGCAGCCCCGCGGGGAGACGCATGTGCCGCCAGCTCCATGCAGGATGGAGCAGACCGAGGTGCTGAAGCCACAGACCCTGGCTGATCTGATCTGCATCCTGCACCAGCTCTTTGCAGGAGATAAAATCAATGTAGAGGAGGTGCAAGCCGTCATGGAAGCCCACAAGAGCGACCCAGCCAAGTGGGCAGTGTACGCCAAGTCTGATCAGTACAGGTATACCAGAAATCTTGTGGACCAAAGAAATGGAAAATTTAATCTGATGATTTTATGTTGGGGTGAAGAACATGCCAGCAGTATTCACGACCACACCGACTCCCACTGCTTTCTGAAGATGCTACAGGGAAATCTAAAGGAGACGCTATTTGCCTGGCCTGACAAAAAGTCCAATGAGATGATCAAGAAGTCTGAAAGAGTATTGAGGGACAACCAGTGTACCTACATCAATGATTCCACTGGCTTACATCGAGTGGAGAACATCAGCCACACAGAACCTGCTGTGAGCCTTCACCTGTACAGTCCACCTTTTGATACGTGCCATACCTTTGATCAAAGAACAGGGCACAAAAATAAAGTTCCCATGACATTCCATAGCAAATTTGGAGTCAGAACTCCATTTACCACTTCAGGTTCACTGGAGAACAACTAAGGAACACCACATCCTGAGATTCTACTTTAAGTTCCTCTGTACATTTGCCCAGGACAGAAATACATTTGCTGTGCAGTAAAACACTTAAGTAAGCCAATACTTAGATGTACTGTCAGGCAGAAGCTAATTATAAGGCATTAAGCAAGCAGATAGTGCCCCGAGCTATTGCAGAAGAAAAATCCCATTAAAGGAAAAGGTACTGTGATTTTTTTAAGGCCAAATTAAGTTCTGTCATCAAGTAGGGTTTTTATAGCTTTTGGAAACACTTTGGTCTCTAAACTGTAATTAGCAATAAGTGAAAATAAGAAACCACAAAGATCAAATGTCTGCTTTGTTACCTGAAATATTAAATGTAGTTGTCTTTAATATCCTTTGAATGTTCTTAATATATGAAGAGATTTTTTTCAAATCCTTGGATTTTATTTTTTCAATCTTATTTCACAGATTCCTTTTCTAGAATAATAGATAGAGGAACTTTAAGGCATTTTGCCATTTGGTAATGACATGAAGAGCAGAAGATCTAGAATAGTACAGTACCCAGACCTACAGCAAACCAAATTCATGTCTGTGTCCCTTAGTCATAGTCACTGATTTTGTACTGCTATCCAAACGGCCGGATTTAATAAAACTGGATTTGAACACACACACACAAACAAAATTAAAAAAAAGAAAAAAAAACCCCACTAAAGTTTTTGGCAATTTTTAATAATAACAATAGAAAACAAACATATGGAGATGAAATTCATTCATATATGCTATCCTCCCCCCCCAAAAAAGATAATGCCATGGATAATGTAGGAGGGCGGATTTATGATTGTCCTTTTTGCTTTGCTAGACGCATGGGTCACTGTCAGGTAGTGGAAGTGGTATTGGTCCAGGAAATATACGGGTACAAGAAAATGAAGATTAGTTACTATCAACTATGCCAAAATTCAAGAACTGACCAACATTTGGGTAAGATTATCTTCCGAAGAATGACTAAGAGCCAACATCAAAAAGTAAACATATTAAAAACATTTCCTATGGGGTGGTTCATCACTATAATCCCAGCTTCCAAGGCTTTGGGAGGATCCCCTGAGGACAGGAGTTCAAGACCAGCCTGGGTACCATAACATAGCAAGACCCCCATCTCTACAAAAAAGTTAAAAATTAGCCAGGCATAGTAGTGGGAGGCTGAGGCAAGGAACCACTTGCACCCAGGAGTTCAAGGCTGTAGGAAGCTATAAGAATGTCACTCTGGCATGGGTGATAAAGCGAGACCCTGTCTCTATTTAAAAAGAAAAAAAAAAAATCTCTAGAAAGAAGTATGGAAAGTCCTCAAAGAACTAAAAGTAGACTTTCCATTTGATCCTGCAATCCCATTACTAGGTATCTACCCAAAAGAAGAAAAAGTCATTTTACCTGCTTGTATGTTTATAGCAGCCCAATTTACAATTGGAAAGATTTGGAAACAACTGAAGTACCCTTTATTTTTTATTAATTTTTTTGAGACAGAGACTCACTCTGTCACCCTTGGTAGAGGGCCATGGCATCGCAGCTCACAGAAACCTCAAACTCTTGGGCTTAAGTGATTCTCTTACCTCAGCCTCCCAAGTAGCTAGGACTACAGGTGCTCGCCACAATGCCTGGCTATTTTTTTGTTGTAGTTCTCATTGTTGTTTAGCAGGCCCAGGCTGGGTTTGAACCTGCCTGCCTTGGCATATGTGGCTGGCACCCTAACTGCTGAGCTACAGGCGCTGAGCCCCAAGTACCCTTTAATACATGAATGGTTTAATAAACTGTGGTATATGTACTGTGGAAAACTATTCAGCCATAAAAAGATGGAGGTTTTGTATCCTTTGTTACAAGCTGAATGTATTTGGAAAACATTCTCCTAAGTGAAGTATCACAAGAACGGAAAAACAAGCATTGCACGTACTCAATACTAATTTGAAATGTGTAGGTTAACAACTATGTGCTCACATAAGAGGAAAAACTCAATTAAATCCAAGAAGGGGAGAGGGATTAATCAGCACATTCCTTCCCAGCAGGAACAATGTGTGGGTGTATAGCACGCATCCTGGTAGAAGGACACAACTAAATTTAGACTTTACCTTACAAATGCAAGCAGTGTAATGTAATTGTATGCACTGTTATATTAATCAGGAAAAAAAAAATTCTCAGTCTAGACCCACAGTAATAAAAAACACATCAAAAAGTTTTGCCAAAAAAAATTTGCCTTTTCCTGTACCATTCCTATGATCTTCCCCCCTATTTGGTCACCCCATTTGAAAAATCAAACTAAAACCTAGAGACATACTAGGGGAAAAAAACAAACAGGTATTTGGTACAAAGAAGAGGATCACACAATCTTTTCATGCCATTTACATACTGGCACCTGATAAAAACTGACTGACTGAAATCCCACCCAATTTAGCAACTATTTATAGAATACTTTCTAGTGACAAGACCCATTCTAGACACTGGTGACAATATGATGAATATCGTGAACTTACAGTTTAGTGGGATGTACAGGATCATAATACATGCAGCAAATGAGACATGTAGAAAGTGAACCCAGGGCACGGAAGTTCATCCAAGCCTGATGACTAAATGCTAAGCTACAGCCAGAAGCAGCAGGAGGCTGCAGCTGATTACTGTTGGACTAGAACATTCCAGGCAGAAAACCCAGCATGTATAAAGATACCAACTAGGATATGTACTAGTATAGCCTATTTGGATAACTAAAAAATTTCATAGGGAAAACTGACTGTGTGTATTCAAGAGTGGGGAATGGACCTTGAATGGTCAAGCAGGGGTCATATCATAAAGGGATTGTACCTTATCCTGAAAGTGACTCTTAAGCAGGAAAATGACATAATCATTTAGGTTTCAGAAAGGTTACTTTGGTAACAGAATGGAAGGTGGATTAAAACAAATACCAGACATTGAAACTAGTAAAGCCGGGCGGTGCCTGTGGCTCAGTCGGTAAGGCGCCGGCACCATATACTGAGGGTGGCGGGTTCAAACCCGGCCCTCGCCAAACTGCAACCAAAAAATAGCCGGGCGTTGTTGCAGGCGCCTGTAGTCGAGGCTGAGGCAAGAGAATCGCTTAAGCCCGTGAGTTGGAGGTTGCTGTGAGCTGTGTGACGCCACGGCACTCTACCGAGGGCCATAAAGTAAGACTCTGTCCCTACAAAAGAAAAAAAAAAAAGAAACTAGTAAAGCCAATAATACATTTTTAAACAGAGACGATGAAGGCTTGAACTTGAGAAGCATCAGTTAAAATGGAGATAAAGTGACCTATTTAAAGAATATTCATAAAGTACTCTCTGCATTCCTTACCTACGATTCATCATCAGGGCTAGAAACACCAGATACCCATTTACTCAGCTTTATCACAGTTATAGGAGTCAATTCTGGATAATCTTTTGGGGAAGGGGCATGGCTTTGACAAGCTCTTCTTTTCTGTTAAAAGGAGAGAGGTACATGTAGAGAAAGCCCCCATTCTCTTCTTTGTTCACATTCTGCTGTTTGGTAACAGGGCAGTCACTTTATAGCTGAGGGGACAAACCAAGGGCAAAAGCCAACATGCTGAGGATGGCAGAGTAGAAGGATGGAAAATCTTCATTCTTGATGTGACTGAACTGCTGAATTAATCCAGGACCTATTTATCCCGTAAGATGAGTATCCTTCCAGGTTAAGCTGCTGATTGTCGAGCTGTCACTTTCAGACAGAATCAACCAATCTAAAGCAAAGAGATAGGGCCTGGTGACTGTATGAAAGGCTTGGAAAAAAGAGGAATTTAAGTTTACTCCTAGGTTTCTTATGGGGAAACTAAGTAGAAAAAAGTGCTAGTAAATCAAGAAAATTACAATAAAGGTGGCAGTTTTTTAGGGGTGGCATGGGATGAGAGAGAAGAATGTGAAATGTAGAAAGAAAAGGAGGAAAAGAAGTTTGTTCCTGGACGTGTTGATTTAAAGATACTATGGAATCACTTAGGTCAGTGGTTCTCAAGCTTCCTAACGCTGCGACCCTTTAATACAGGGTCACCACAACATGGGGAACTGTACTAAAGGGTCATGGCAGTAGGAAGGTTGAGAATCACTGATTTAGGTGAAGCAACATGCGAGCCTGAACCTTGTTTAAAACATCTGAATTAGATTTACTGATGAATGAGAAACCAGCTTTATCACACGCCATAACATTTGTGGAGATAGGTGGTTCAAAAGAATGAAGTCCAGATGAAAGAGTCCTTATTTGAAGGACTAGAAGTATTTCTTTTCTAGTCTTAAACTCTGAAGATGGGCTAGGTACCATGGCTCAGGCCAGTAATCCCAGCACTTTGGGAGGCCAAGGTGGGAGGACTGCTTGAAATCAAGAGTTCAAGACCAGCCTCGGCAATACAGCGGGTCTTTCTCTCTCTACAAAAATCAAACAAAAGAAAACAAAAAGCCAAACCTCTGACAATGTATAGATAACTAAAAATAGGAAGAAATGGGTGGTGCCTGTGGCTCAGGGAGTAGGGCACTGGCCCCATGTACTGGAGGTGGTGGGTTCAAACCCGGCCCCAGCCAAAAACTGCAAAAAAAAAAAAAAAAGGAAGAAATTTGTTTATGGAATGAATTTACAAACATTAATACTTACATATTTTTATTTTATAAAAATTTATTAGTAGCCAAGATAATGAAAAGCACAAAATCTGAAATCTATGAAACATGAAGATTGCTACAGCTACTACACCAGAGATTTGTCTCACCATTAGAAACTAATCTGTTTCCTGCTTTGCTATGGGTATGCCAGTAAATTAGGAATACATGAACAGCTTCTTTTTTAAGACTCAGAAAGTAACTCTTAACATATGTTTTATTGGTGAAAGAGTACCCCAACATACAAAGAGAAACATAATCACTGAGAAGACAGCAAGCAGTAATTCAGAAGCACCATGCACAATTAAATAATCTTTTGAGGATTATACTATTCCTCCATAAGAAAGAAGTTAATATAGGTGACCCCCATACAATTACAGTAAAACCTCTATAAGTTGACCACCCAAGGGACTGTAACAAACCGGTCAACATATAGAGGTGGTCAACACAAGGAACTAGGCCTGTTATACTGATACATACAAGTACTTCACTTTCTTATACAACATTTATTAGAGAATATCATATGAAATCATATATAATCAAAACAGTAAAATCATAGACAGTATCATATAAAATCAATACAATTACTGTTTTCTCATGGTTTAATTATTCTTTCTGAAGAAAGAGTCGATCTTGACCTGTCTCTTATTACAAATGTAAGTGCAGAAAGCATTCTCAACACTGGCCACACCACTCAGCATACCTGGGCATTTTTCTGCAGCAAATGACTTCAACTGCATTATCAGATGCCTGACATCCTCTTCCTTCGGAGTCTCTTCCACAACTTCTGCTGAAACGTCATTGGATTCACCACACAAGACTTTCTGGGAGATCTTGTTTCGTAGTTTAAATTTTTCAAGCCAACCACTTGATGCTTGGAAATCTGCCACCCCGAATTCCTGTGCGAATTTCTTTGCCACTTCTCGAATCATCGGTCCAGAGATCCGGGCATTAACTGCCCTCATTTGTTTGAACCAGCTTAATGTGGCTTGATTGACTTCATCCAGGGAAGTTTTCCTCTTTTTCCGCTGTGGGTCTCCACTGTCTTTACTGTATTTCTCTAAGTACTCATGTTTACGTTTTTGGATGTTGCTAACTGTGGTCTTGCTAACACCAAAATGTTCTGCTGTCTTTCTCTGGCTGCTGCTTTCTAGAAAATGTAAAAGATCGACCTTTTCCTTTAATGTCAGCTCTTTGAGTTCTTTCCTTTGCGCCATTATGTCTCAATTAAATATAAAATTTTTCAGTCATTGCAGGATGTACCAGGCCTTCACATAGAAAAATCTTTCCCAACACATGATAAACAATAGGACATTAGGTCTGATTTAACATACAGTAATAATATGACGTGAAAAAAGAACTTATACTAAAGAAAAAATAATACAACTAATGAGCAAAGTTCACAGTTTCTACCTCTTGGTGTAGAGTGAACCGAACTGGTCAAGTTATAGAGGGTAAATTAATATTGTATGTTACATCGTCCAAGTAGTCAAGATACGACTTACAGAGGTGGTCTTCCATTGAGTTCATGTGGTACATGTCCAGTCTACGAACATTACATCAACTGAAGGAGATGGTCAATGTAGGGAGGTGGTCAACTATACTGTATTTTCATATATGCAGCAGATTTATGGAAGAAAAGGAATGAACCACAGCAGCCCAACCTAGTGAATAGGAAAAATACAGTCAGAAGTGACAATCTGACAAAGAGGCACAAGGATGCACAGCAAGAGGTCCCTATTAACAGTGATTATTACAGCAAACTGAAGGTTGACTCTCCTGTTTACAAAGTTTGAACCAGCCAGCTGATACTAAACCTGTATAGATGACAGCAATTCTCATCAAAGGCATCTAAGATGAAAAAAAAGTATTACCAAAGAAAAAAGGAATTCATTCTTGGCATCAAGCAAAAATGTTTTAGGAACCAAAACTGACTTGAGAAAAATGAGTATAACAGACAAAAAATTGTATCGCAACCCACTGGTCTTCAGTCTAAAACGTAACTCTCTGTTCCCCTCCATGAAAATGTTTCCCAAGTTCACAGTCTCCTAGGCCCTTCACTCAAGTCCATGACTAACCTGACAAAGTTCTGATCAAACTTTCCGTTTTGCCTCCTTCATGCATCTTACACTCTAGTTATACCAGGACACAACCTGTGCTTTCCTACTCTTGCCGTTTTGTTCCCTGCCCTTGTAGATACTACCAATCCTTCAAGTTTTCCACCTTTTATTTTTCAGTGTTCCCTGACCCTAGTTAACCACATATTCTTTTACATCCTTTTCTGCTCTTATCAAAACTACACTATTCTGTCTTATAAACGGAATTATACTGTTATTACATACACTCTTATACTATTATTACTGTTATTACTCTCCTAAAAAATTTTTAAATTCCTTAAAGAAGAAAGGACAGCCAACTCATTCTTAAGGCTTCTACAGGGTCAAAGTTAAATAAGTAATGGTAGATTGCTGAATTTGTGACATAATGATAGACCAAAAGCTTTCAAAAGAACACACAATCCTTAATCGAAGACCGGAAAGGGAAAAAAAAAACAATGCCACATACAAAACAAAGTTTATTGGAAGTCTAATAATTCAACTATTTACCATTCTGATAACCACTCTTATGTTTCATCGCCTGTTGACAAAAAAAAAAAAAAAAAGCAATACATAAAAACAAATGCAGCTATTATTCAGTAGAGAAGATAGCAAATCAGATTGTGGTCTAGAAATTCTAGATCCTACTTTTAGTTGTGTGGGCAAGTCACTTACCCTTTTCTCTGCTTGCTTCCTCTGTAACTTCCTACTTTACACCAGTGATATGAAGAATACGATCTTTGTTAATTTCTTAATATTTTAATAAAATGTTCAGAACATTCCTCCTTTAAAAAATACTGGTTTGAATATTATCTCTAGCCTGTACCAGTTTACCACAATTAGCGATGTATTTTCTGATTTATAAATAACAAAGAATGCATTTCCTTATATAAAACAAACTTCTCTTCCTCTAACCTCATGTATTTCTTTTAGGCTCTGACCCCGCGGCCTCCGACACTGCATACTCCTAATTTCTAAACGGAGGTTTCTAAAGGGGTTTAATAATCTGCTGCTGGAAGAAAAGGCACACTTCACAAGAGCAGTACATATCCCATGATGGCTTGTAATTGTCCATATAAATAAAAAAAAAAAAAGCAAATTCAGATGGTGGGGGCACAGACAAAGGAAAAAGGCAATAAAAAGCCTTGAAAAATAAAGGGGTCCAGTTGAACACACAAATTAAATCTGGAGAATTTTTTCTTGACATAGGACAAAGACCTTCAAAAGTTCTGTGCATTTCCAGGATTATTCTTAAGATTATTCTAACTTTTTCTATCATGCTTCGCTTTTCTCAGGATGTTAAACCATCTCCTTTTAACTCCGAGCTCACATTAAAACTCAAAGAATGAGTCACTTCAAATCTCAGGTGGACCCAATACCTTCCCGTATAGAGAAGACTCCGGCAGGAAGCGAGCTGTACGTCCGGCAGCAGAGGAGCTGGGAGCCAGGACCGTCGGGACCGGGGCGGTGGGGCAGCCCGGGTGGGAGCTGGGGCGTCGGAAACGCCACTGAAGCTTTGCGGAAAGGACACTGCCAGCCGCCGCGGGGTCGGGCCCAGAGCCGGGGTGCGGGCCCAGCCGACGGCGCGGGAGAGGAACCCCGACCAAAGCCCTGGGGCCGAGCAGGCAGCCAGAGCGAGAGAGAGCATCGACGGAGGAGAGGATTAAGGAAGAACAGTCCTCCCTCCTCCCGCCTCCCCCAAGAGAACTAAGCTGCGGGCGGAGACGCCAGGCAGGAAGCGCCGGGCCGGGGTCCGACCTCGGGCGCGAGAGGAAGCGGCCGGAGCCGCACTCACCATGTCGTACACGTTGAGCACCACTAACTGGTTAGCCCCCATCCTCCTCCCCGCGGCCGCCGCCTCGTCCTCCAGCCGCTCCGTCTCCGCGGGGCCCGAGGCCGCTGTCGCCCCCGCCGGCGCTTCGGGGGCCTGAGCCGGGCACTACGCGCACAGCCCGGCCCGCGGCGGCCGGGGCGGAAGCATCGGGCAGCCGGGCAGCTCCGAGGCGCCGCCGACCGGGGACTCTGCGCGGACGGGGCCGGACCCGCGGAGGCCCGCTCCGGCTCAGGCGCCTCCTCTCGGCGGCAGACACGTGGGGAAAGGCGGGGCCTGAGCCGGGGGCGGGCGCCGGGCGCCCCGGGGGCGGGGCCGGCCCAGCTCCGGGGCTGAGCCCGCCTGCGCGCCGCGTCTCGGCCGCCTCACCTCGGGACCTAAAATGGCGGCAGTCTCGGCGCCTCTACACCTGGAAGAGCGGGTTCCTCTTAAGACTACAATTCCCAGCATGCAGTGAGGCCAACTAGACGTGCAGAGGTGGAGTCCCCACGACGCAACCCTCCACTACAGCTCCCAGCATGCTGCGGGGGTCCGGCCCTATCGGACTAGGTCTCTCCGGGGAACTCCAGTTCCCAGCATGCACTTCTTCGCACCTGCCGGCTGACCCCGGGTTGTTCGCCTGGGCGGGTGGCCAAGTTTACCCTGAACCCCTTTCATTGCTGGTGCTGCTGCTGTTACTTTATGTCGCGTTGAGCCGACGAAGCCAACGAAATGTGACAAGAGACCAAAGTGATGATCCTAAGTCTTCCCAACTCCTTGGGTTTTTTCCTCCTCCCCAAAGGGAAAGGTGGGGAAATAGAGGAAGGCGAGTTATTGGCGTGGGATGCGTTGTAACAGGCATTGTATCATAGATCAGCACAACCCGAGGACCTAGTATGTGCTTTTTGCATTAATTCAACGCATATTTATGTTGTGCCTGTTATATGTCAGGAAATGATGTATATAGACCCTGGGCTGTTGCAACTACCACAAGCTTAATGGCTTAAAATAACACAAATTTATTATCTTGTGGTTCTGGGTATCAGAAGTCCAAAAATGTCCTGCAGCTAAAAATCAAAACGACACTGTTTCCTCTGTAGGCTCTCGGAGAGGATCTGCTTCCTTGCTTTTTCTGGCTTGGAAGCTGCCTTCATTTCTTGACTTATGGCCATATCACTGCAACCTCTGTTTCCATCACACCTGTACTTTTCTTTTCCTCATTTCCTTCCTTTTCTCCTACTTTCCTTCTCTCTTTCTCTCTCCCTTCTTTCTCAGTTCCTTCCTCTCTTTCTTTCCCTCTCTCTCTTTCTTGTTCTCTCTTCTGTTTCTTTTTTCCTGTCTTCTATTCTTTTATTTCTTTCTATATGGAGAGTTTATTTGGGCCAAGATTGAGGTTTGCAGCCTGGAACACACTTCCAAGTTGCCTTAAGGAGTGTTCCCATCATATCTTTTCTGACTCTCTGCTTTTCCTTCTCTCTTATAGAGAGCCCTGTGATTAGATTGGACCCACGTGGACAATCTAGGATACTCTCCCCACCTAAAGATCTTTAATTTAATCACATCTGCTAAGTCATTTCTTCCTGTGAAAGGCAACACTCACAGGTTCTGGGGATCATGCTGTGAACATTTATGGAAGGGCTGCTGGTATTCTGCCTATCACACAGGCTGTCCCACAGTCACTTTGAATTTAGCAGGTATAAAATGGAATTCATCATCTGATGATGAAATGAGGCAAATTTAATTCAGGCATGGATCCATCAATAATGAACCATCCATCATTCATTCACTGAAGAAGTATGAAGTATCTTTTGTCAGCCTCTGTGTATCATTAGTTTGACTGTGATAGAACAGACATGATTCCAACCCTCACAAAAAATCCAGTGAAATACAGAAAAAGTATAAATATATATTCACTCATAATTTTACAACTTGAGGGAGACAAGTGGTGGTAGAACATAACAGGAAGACTTCTTTGAAGTGGTTCTCAGGAGACAGATTAGCAAAGAATTTAAGATCAAGAATTGCAAACTGGGTTTTGGAAGCCTATAAAAAGACAAAGAGCACACGGAAGCATCAGAGACCCAGAAGTGGGGAACAAAGGAAAGAGGTTGGAACTTCAACATTTCTGAAGGTTGGAGGAGGACCCTGTTGAGCTGGAATTCAAAACTCTGAAGGGGGAACTACTGATGTTTTGAAGCGCCACGATGACAATGATGCTGGTCCTGAGAAGTTTTAAAAACTTCAAGCTAGAGGCTGCACCCATAGCTCAGTGGATAGGGTGCCAGCCACATATCCCCAGGCTGGCGTGTTACCTCAATGTAACTTCAAGCGCCATTGATTTATGCTTGAAGAAACTTTCTCAGAGTCCATATAAAGGGATGTTTCTTTGAAGACCCTCCAAAGTGATTAGAAAGCTAGGCCCTGAAAGCAGAGTCTGGCTGTCTCTGGAATTTTCTGGAAGGGACCTGGGGAGCAGAAAATCAAGATAAGTTAGTGTGCAGCTCTGTAAAAGGTCACACCTGCTCCCGGCAGCTGAATAGTTCAATAAATGTTATGGTTTCTTTGTACTTTTATCATAAAGACCCTTTATAACCAGCTGGTTTTATTATTAGAATGTGTACATGTGTGTAAGTGCAAAACTTTGCATTGTTAAAGTACATAAGCTTATAAGAAATGAACTGAGGTTGCTACATGCCTGAGCGAGCTGTAGTCCTCTGCTTCTCTGCACATTCTGACTGCTGGTTTTATCTCCACAACTCCTGCCCGAGCACTTCTAGCAACACTGGCGGGTTCGAACACGACTCAGGCCAGCTAAACAACAAAGACAACTGCAACAACAACAACAACAAAAACAATAGCCAGTGTTGTGGCAGGCACCTGTAGCCCTAGCTACTTGGGAGGCTGAGGCAAGAGAATCACTTAAGCCCAAGAGTTTGAGGTTGCTGTGAGCTATGATGCCACAGCACTATACTGAGGGTGACATAGTGAGACTCTGTCTCAAAACAAAACAAAAACAAAAACTTCAAGCTAGAAATAAACTCCTGCTGCTGAGGTCAAGTGCTGCTGCTGGGGTGCAGAAACCTGGCCACATTCATGCTGACAGAAGGGCAGGAACCCCGAAGTCCCCACTCTGCCTCCTGCCTCCAGTTGCCTACCAGTACTCCTTACTATGTTTCAGAACATGGAAAGGTGGTTTGAAACTGAGAGACAGTAGCTTTGACTAAAACTCCCACGGTCACAAATTACTTCTTAGGTAACCTGGAGGGAGATGTAAGCTGCCCAAACCAATACAAAGGAAAATTAATTTTACAGCTTATGGCTACCTGTGTTATAGAGATGAACTGTGACTTATTTATTGCTGTGACCAAACTACCACAAAATGTAGCAGCTTAAAACATTTCATAGCTCCTGAGGGTTGGGAACCCCAGAGCAGATCAAGTGAGCGTTTCTGGCTCCGTCTCTCCTGGCACCCCAGTCATCTGATGGCTCCACTGGGGCTGTGGATCCGTCCGTTTCCAGGTGCACTGCTCACATGACCGGTGGCAGCAGGCTTTGGTTGATCAGCACCTGAGGCCTCTCTGTAGAGCTGCTCATGACATGGCAGGTGCTTCTCCCAGAGAAAATGACCCCAAACAGGGTGGGAGAGTGAGCAAGAAGAAAGGCACAGTGTCTTAGGACCTGATCTCAGATGTGACCTTCCATCACTTCTGCCACATTCTGTTGGTCACACTGACAAACTCTGGTATGGTATCAGGGGACACTATGTAAGGGTGTGGATATCAGGAGTCAGGGGGCATTGGAACCCATTCTGAAAGCTGGCGAGCACAGATGGCTATGTGAAACTCTGTCACTTCCAACTGTGATGGCAGCCAGAGCAAAGAATGGTTCATGGATTCCAGAATACTGCTGGTCTCCTCTATGCCGTTATTAGAAATGTTTGGGGGTCATCCTCAGTTCCCCTCCCGCTGCCCCTGTCCTACCCTCTGTGAGATCATTGTTACTGGTTGACTACACTGACTCCTTCAGTCTGATATGTAATCCAATCCAGTGTTGGAAGGTGAGCATGCAGATGATTCAATGGATGCTGAAATGGCCCATTTTCCATTTCAAGATTGCCAGCTCCCTGAGAAGATAGCATAGTTGCATAATTCAGGGTATGATGGTGCTCTTTGTCTTAGATGTCTTTAGTTACAAAGTGACTTTTTAGGCCATTGGTGATTGTTCCAGTTTGCTCAGATGGGAGTGAAGTTTGATGGGCTAGATCTCTGGCAACAGTTGCTCAGGGAGGCGGGGCACTATTCCTGTGTGTGGAGCAGGTGACTGCTTCAGGCAAGGCATGTAACTTTCCCTTGCTAGGAGGTAAAGGCTCAACAGAGTTCACTTGTCAGTTCTGTGCTCTCTTGACTTCAGGAAGATTACTCCACATTCGTGACAAGATGGAGATCATCCTTGTTGAAATTTGGGCAATCGGCTGCCCTGGTAGCTTTTTTTTTTTTTTTTTGTAGAAACAGAGTCTCACTTTACTGCCCTTGGTAGAGTGCCGTGGCGTCACACAGCTCACAGCAACCTCTAGCTCTTGGGCTTAGGCAATTCTCTTGCCTCAGCGTCCCTAGCAGCTGGGACTACAGGCACCCGCCACAACGCCCGGCTATTTTTTTGTTGCAGTTTGGCCAGGGCTGGGTTTGAACCTGCTACCCTCGGTATATGGGGCTGGCGCCCTGCTCACTGAGCCACAGGCGCCGCCCTGCCCTGTAGCTTTTAAATTTGTACAGCATGACCTGTGGGTACAGTATGACCTGGGGCCCACAACAGCACTATATCCTAGATAGCTTGATCAGACCAGACATGAACTTAGTTTGCTGTTTTGGTTATGTAAATGAAGAGTTCTATTTGGAAATTACATAGGATAGGCAGGTGACTAAACATTGTTGTCCATTTGAATGTGAATGATTTCTGATTCTCTTTTCTCACTGGGTTGGAAAAGAATACATTTGCCAAGTCTACAGCTGTGGGCCATATACCCAAGGTCTGATTAATCTGCTCTATCAGTGATGCCACATCTGGTATCTCAGCTGCAATGGGTGCTACTACATGGTTAAATCTACGGGAGTTGGCAGTCATTCTCTGGGATCTGTTTATTTTCTGTAGGAGATTAAACAAAGATAAAGCAATGACCACCAACCTCACATCTTTCAGTCTTTAAAAGTGGCACTAACCTCTCCTACCCTCTCACCCCTTGGAATATACCAATTTTTTCACCTAGGTGGGGTTCGTGTAGGGGGTAGTTTCAGAGATTTCCATTTGGCCTTCCCTATTATGACTCTTTGACTTCGCAGACTGAGGACCCAGTGTGGGCTTTATTTCCACTGCCAAATATACCAGTCCCAATTATGTACTTGGGGACCGGGGAAAGGACGCCTAGTGGGTGGAGTCTCTGTGGCTCACTCTAAAGGGAGAGCTCAATGACACTTTGGGTCTCTGGGTATCAATGTCAACTCAGACCTGTTTGTAATGGTTTCCAAAATGTCTTTTTATTTCTTTTCTCCCAGTACTATCATCTAAGTAAATGGCCATAGATCCCTGGCTGAATTACCACAGTATATACTTGCCGCAGTATCCTTGCAGGAGCCTTCTTCCTAGAGACCTGGCCATCTTGTCAGCCAGTGGGGTCTGGATCTGAAAATTTACTTAGGTCTGTGGACTGGGAAAGGGGCTATGATCTTTATTGAAAGGATTGCCCTCAGCCTCCTCTTCCATTCTTGTTCATCACTGTTATTATTATAGATGTTAATCAACAGCTTTGTTGGCTGGCTAACAGTTTTGCTGCTATCACCATGTTCTATTAACTTTCTCCATAACTCCCAGCAGGTCAAGCCCTCTTGGCTGCTCCTTGGTAATGTGGGCTTCTGGCTTCTGGAAGCGAAGTGTCTCTTATATACAGGCCTCTCTTACTTGAGGTCTCATCCTTCCCATGGATGTTAAGGAGCCAGCTCTGTGACTGTCGTCCCTAACCTGCAGAGGAGAGTCACCACTGAATGTTTTAGTGATGTTGGGATCGCTCTCATTAGGGTTCTTGGAGAATGATGTGGCATCTTGACCTTTTCATGGGACATAATAATCCTCCAGTAGGTCTTCTGGTCTCATATAATGTGTCCTTTCCAGTCCACCCTCCTCAATGAGCTGTTACAACCTTCCCCTACCCACTTCTGGGACACTCAGGCTTTTTCTACTTGACTGAGAGTTGGTTGCTTTGTGCCGTCTTCTGAGAGCCCCTCCAGCTGTGAGTTTGCCCCATTCCCTGGGGTCTTTGCTAGGGTGTTTGTTAAATCCCAGGTCCTGAGAAATGCCCCCAAGTCAGTGAATTCTTGCTTATCCAGTTTTAAAGAACCCACAGATTTCCTACGTATTTCCCTGGCTCCTACCCTCATGTACAGACTAGTGTATGTAAATTCTTCCATCCCTTATTGGGCACCGCTGTCTTCAGCTGGTTTTTGCTGGGATTTAACCCTAGTTTTCAGCCTAGCACACCACAAGAAGTAGGAGTGGGGTGCCTGCTACCCTGTGAGGGAGAGGCTCCTGCAGCATCTTGAAGCACAGAAGAAGGGCTAAGCCTTAGTGGGGAGCAGGGGTCAATTCTGCATGCCCAGAGGGTGGGTGTGGCAGGGGTGTGGGTTGTAGAGACATCTTCATAGGCATCCATCTAGATGTTCCTGTCAGTCACAGTCTTTAGGGGAGAAGGTTTTCCCCACCAGGTCCTCCACCTTCTGACTTGCAGTGGCTGTGTTCCTGCACTTCTGGAGCCCTGTGACTCCCAGCTCTCCAGTCTACTGGTCATTTGTGCCTGCCCTTCCCTGACTGGTGATGATGATCTCTTTGTAAGCTCCCATTGAGATACTCTGCTTCTTATACTCAACGATTAGCTGCAATGACTCTCTGTCTCTCACTAACCTTCTGCAGGTCTTCTACATAACAGTGACCAGCCAACTTCACAGCGTTATCCCTATGTTTTTCAAAAGGCTGCACCCATAAATTCCCCTCCACCAGAACATTTTCCCAGGTCACTACCAACAGAAACGTTAGCAAGTGCAGTACTACCTAGAGCCAGGGACTATGGGTGCCCCACATAGCCTTCAGGTGGCTTCCTCTCTGCCTCCTGGGTTCTGGGTGAGTCAGTTCTGATTTTTCAGACCACGCACATTACCATTTGTGTTAATCCAGGTCCTCTGATAAATAGTCACTAACATGCGGTTAAATGTGCAAAGATTATATTAGGGGAAATGCTTGCGTGAAAAGAAATGGAAACTGCGGAAAATTAGGAGTCATCAGATGGAGCAGTTGGATTGAGATTGGGTAGAGGAGTCCTAAACTACTATGCAATCTACAGAAGGTTTAGTAAAGCCTTCGAGATTCCTTGAGCCAGGCTTTTAGGAGTCCTAAAAGTCCTGTCTATCAGCACGAGGTCTGCCTGAGTGTTCCCACTGCCCTGGGTCACAGGTAGGGAGCAGCCCGAGGTGGCATGGGCTTGGTGCAAATGTGGTAATGAATTTCAGAGGGCAGCTGCTGATGTCCGAAGTGCTTCCACAAACCACTGATCTTCCTACACCTGCCTATGAACTCTGACTTCCTTCCTGTAACAATGGTTGAAATGTTCAACTCTTAGTTTTAGCATGGGATCTCAGCCTCTCTTGCCTGCTCAAGGATTTTCATCCAGCACTAACACCTTTGCTGTGTCATTAATTCCTCCTAGTTACTGAATTATTTCCACTTGCACCCACTAGCATCTTCCTGACCTCACCTGTGCCTCCTTACCATGGAAAAGAGAGGGAGTGTCTTGAAACAGTTTTCTGTACTTGTTTTCACCTCTTCATTTCCCATTCTTTAGTTCACCGTGAAAAGAGTTTTTAATGAGTTATTAAACCATGTAAGCTCAATGTGATAGGAAACAATAGCAAGAAAACAGATATCATCTGGAATCATCTGGTGACTATCATCCTTTCAGTCTTCTTCATGTGCAGACACATGGTTTACATAACGAGAAAACTTTACCCGCTGCTCTTCCATGCTCTTTGTCTACATCCTCCTCTCTCTGTATCTCCTGAGACGGCCCCACTCCGCCTTCTGCTCTGTGCACACACATGCTTGCACACCTGTTGTCATGCAGAGAACATTTGTTTATATAAAAACAGGATCACACCATAGATACTTCTCTGCAGCCTGCTGTTCTCATCTAACAAAACCCTGTGGAAAATCTTCTAAATCAACTAGTACAGATTATGTGATCAATGTACAAATTTTTATTCATTTTTTATACACTGTTAATAGGCATTAACTCTATTTCTAGAGTTTCCCCACTGCAACTAACGATGACATCCTATACCTATCCATAGGCACGCACAAACACAAATATCCTGACATATTGGTCCTCCCCTTCCCACCCTATGAATAGATTCCTAACTTGGGTTTTGGGGTCCAAGAGAATGTGTATTTTATTGATTGATTGATTGTAGAGACAAGGCCTCACTATGTTGCCTGGGGTGATCTCAAATTCCTAGCTTCAGGTCAACCTCCTACCTCAACCTCCGAAAGTGCTAAAATTAGGCGTGTGAGCCGCTGCACCTGGCCAATAATATGTATTTCTAATTTTAATAGCTTTTGCCAGATTGTTTTCCAAAAATGCTGTAACATTTCACATTTCTTTCAGAAATACAAGAGAATTTCCTTCCCATCCTGACCCCCATTCTTTCTGGAGAGTATTATCCTGATAAATTTTTACCATCAGGTGAACCGTGCAAGCTGATTGTAACATTGTAACCTTGCTTTGTATCTTTCCCATTGTCCTTGAGGTTGGTATCCTTAGTAGAAAATCACCTGATTCTAAAGCCAGTCTACCTGAGTTTGAATTCCAACCTCATCACCAACTAGTTATGTGCCCTTAGAAAAATTATTTACCCTTATGTGCCAGTTTCCTCATCTCTATAATGGGATAATAATAGTTCCCATCTCAAAGGGTTGTTGAGGAGGATTAGTTATGAGAATAGTTTCTAGCATGTAGTAAACACTAAAAAACCACTCGTTTTAAATACGTTTATTGGCTGTTTGGACATGCTCTTCTGTGTAACGACTATATTCTTTGCTCATTTTCTGTTGGATGGTTTGTCTTTCTTCCCTCCACCAAGCTTCAGATCTTATTTCACCTCTTTCATTAAATATTTTAAAGTTTTATTTATGTAGGTCATGTACTTTTCATATTGAATTTATATAATGTCACTGCAATGAGTAAATTTTCATTATTTCTATTACTAATTGATCATAACTATTATAAAGATATTTTTAAATATCTGTTTGATAGTGAGCCAAACAATTTTTTTACTTGTATAATATTATTTAAAGAGAGGATCTTATTTATTTTTACCCAATGTTTATGATGGTTATTTTATTTTTCTCTTTTGAATGCTAGAACTTTCAGAATAATGGTGAACTGCAGATCCACCTGTCTTGCTCTTGATTTTAGTAAGATAAGAAATGATTTGTGGGGTGGCACCTATGGCTCAAGGAGTAGGGTGCCGGCCGCATATAGTGGGGGGTGGTGGGTTCAAGCCCGGCCCTGGCCAAAACTGCAAATAAATAAATAAATAAAATACATGCATTAAAAAAAAGAAGAAATGATTTGTGGACAATAACTTTAGTCTGTGCCCATGGGATTCCATCTTGCCTGTAATCTTCCATTTTTGATTGCCTGTGCGTGGATTTTCAGACTTATTTAGCCTGTTATATGATCACATAAGCCAATTCTTTTAAAATAGATCACTTTAGAGGTGATGGTTATGTTAACCAGTTTAATGAAAGCTTTCCATATCAAACCAGCATGTTGTACCCCATAAATGCATTAATGTACAAAGTTATGATTTAATAATAAAAAAAACTATTTGGGTGATGGTCACACTTATAACCCTGAATAAAGCATTATAAAAGTTAAAAAAAAATAAGTCACTTCAGGTGTACACATGCATGCGCGCGTGCACACACACACCTCTTCCTGTGGTTCTGCTTTTCTGGTTGAATTCTGATGCAAATACTAATTGTTTAGAAAGCTGTAATATTATTTGGACCAATTAAAGATAGTATTTTGAACATCAAAATCAAATTTTAAAACTTCAAAAATTAAAATTTGGAATATCAGCTACTCATTTTCAACGTAAGTCTTATATTTTATACATGAATCTACTACTAGAAAATCTTATGAAATCTGTTTAAAACAAATTATTTAAATCCATACTTTTATTAAGTCCTTTCTACATAAATTAACTATATCCATATAAAGTTTCATATGAAGAGTTTTGTGTAAAATAATAATATTTGACACATTTATACATTTTCAAAAATTTATTTTCATTCTTAGGAGAGATTGTAATAGCCAGATTTAGTTTTTTTTTTTTTTTAATGTTATATAAGAATATATAGTGTCTTTAAAATGAATGCAAATATATTAAGAATTAATTTACTAACACAATATATGTGAAAACATTTCTATTTTGGGATAATTTAAAAACATTTTTCAGACCTTGACTTATATTTAGTATTTCTTGGTCAAACACATGCCCTCACTGTAAGTATACATACACACTCCTTCTACATGCATGTATCCATAAAAAAAAAACAAAACAAAAAGAAAAACACTTCGGTATTCCTATTTTGTCTTTAATTTTCCTAAAGGTTTGTGAAGTGGTTCAAAAATATATCGTCTATAAATAGTCATATACCGGAAATAGCTCAAAACAAGAACAGTGAAGAACATTAGCAACAGGATAAAGAGGAAAGCAGCTACCAGGTAGGCACTGGGACTGAAATGAGATAAAAAATTAAGAAGTCATTAGACATTGTTCACACTTTGGTTGTTAATTTATTTAGTCAAATTTTAGAATAGAATATTATACCATCAATGGACATGATGATTCACAAGACGTGACATGTACTAAGTGTTTACCTTTTAGTGTTTGAGGTGTGTATCTGTGTGGGTGTGTGTGGACACCACTTAGTAGATGATACTCTCAGGTGGGTGCCAAACATCTGACTTTTCACCTGGGACCCTGCATGGGTTCCTCCCATCAGGGTGGATTGGTTTCTTAAAATGAGCTTGCCAGAATGAAAAGCTCAGAAGATGACACTGAGCCTGGAGGGAGGTCAACCTTTAATGGCTGATAAAGCAGGGTGAGGCCCTCTTTACTAGACAGAGAGAGGGAGTGGCCAGAGTTTAGGATGACCAGTAGAAGTGTACAACAGCCAAATGAAGAGTCAGTGCTATGAAAGATCCAATAAGACTGAAAAAGGTCTTGTTGGTTTAATATAGGCCAAAGCTATTCTGATGAGAAGTAATTGGTGGAGTGATAAGATAGAAACCAGACTGGGTGGGTTGTAGAACAGGGAAATGGAGAATGTGAATATAGACAAGATTTTTGGGAAGTTTTGTCTTACAGAGGAGAAATCTGAGGGTTATTAAATACCCATTGGAGGGATCTAGTTGAGAAAGATAAACATACAGAAGAAAGAAGGAATAATTGGGGAAAAAAAGGAATAATTGATTTAAAAGCTCCCTTAGAAAGTGGGAAGGAATAAGGTACAGTAGGTGGAAGAATTCTATTTAAAGAGGAGGAATAACATCTCTTTTTTTGTAACGGCGTGGAAAGAGGAAAGGATGGGTAAATTTTTGCGTTTGGAATGAGAAGTAGAGAAAGTTTCTAATTTCTCTGTAAAGGGGACAAGACACTCAGAGCAGAAAGCTAATTTGATAAAGTCTGAAATAGTTGTAAAAGTGTAAGCACTGGTTGACCAGAGTAAGATTCCCAGGCAATTTGGCGATCTACTTAAAAGTTGGTGACAAATCTTTCCTGCTGGATGACTTTCTGTACCAGCACTGGGCTGCTTGGGGATTTGCCATATGGGGGACCAGTCCCAGACTACTGGTGTTAATGTAATAATGGATTTTAAAATGCAAGGAAATGGAAAATAAAGAGAGAGATTGAAGTAGAGGTGGAGATCCCAGTGAGGATGAAGAAAGGTTGATCAGTGGAATCAACAAGCTGGAAGGACAGGAGCTCATGCTCAGAGAATGAGATGCCTGAGCTGATGCTTCTGGAAGGGGAGAAGTATTAAGTGTTAAGACCTGTTACTCTGTTCACTAATGACCAAGGTATGACTATGGGGGCGGATGGCTGAAGTGCAGTAGAGGATGAAATCTGATGTTAGATGTTGGATGAGGACCCTAATGGTAGGGCTTGTTTTGCAGAGGAAAATGGTGTAGCCAGGCCAAAGTCATTGATGAACAAAGGGGAGTTGGAGAAGACATAGCAATGACAGAACTGGGTGGGGCTGCAGCAGATGCCATGAACGTCAAAGGATCAGGATAGATTTTGGTTTTATTTATTTTTGTTTTGTTTTATAAGAATGAGAGTAAAAAATGATCTGGAAGTGGTCATGAAGCCCTGAAGTTCATGGGGAGTGTGTGTGAGGAAATAGCATTAATTGAAAGGGCTGAAGGGGAAGCAGTGTCTGAGGGGAGATCCTGGTTTTCCCTGCGGAGATGGAGGGAGGCCTGAGAGGACAGCTGAGGATTTAGGTGAGTTTGCTGGGTAAGTGGTAGCAATCCCAGTGATCAGAAAGGAAGAATTTAGAAAGTGGTAGGGGAGTTGGGCACAGGGCTAGAAGCGAAGGGAGGACCAAGCTCTCTGTCTCCTACAAGCTGAACTCTAGTCATTCATTGTTCATGAAAAGGGCCTTCTTACTAGGAAGGGTTCACCACCAGCTAGCCCCTGTCTGTCTGCCTCAGGTACCCTGCATGGGTATGAGGTGCTAAAAGAGGCTAAACTATACTCACTAACCTAATGGACCATCCTTGTGCTGTGCCCATATTCCCTGGCTGCTGGAACCCAGGTGCTGGCCGGTGAGAGGAGGTTAGGAGAGATCCTCCTTTCACTCTAACTCAACTTGACTCCCTCTTCCATTGCTGGGTACTTGGGTGGACATACCTTAATATTCACCTAAATCAAATATACCAACCTAATGAGGAAGGGAAAAGGGCTAAGAATATGTTTCCCAAAGTTACTCAGAAACAGCTAGTGGTTTATCTCACTTGCAGATTATTCACACCATTAACCTTTCATTAGCACAAAAATATCAGGAGTCAATAATATTTATAGCAGGGTCATGAGTAACCTAATTGTTTTCTCCACTTTTGTTTAGCATTTTACAAAAGGACCCACCAAAACCCAAATCCCAAACATCAGGTCCAAGACAGAGATGTAAAGTCATTTAAGGTCCTAACTTTAGTATTAAGACTTTTTTACTCTGTTCACCAAGGGAACTGGAGCTGAGTCCAGGGAAATGCCTTCACAAGCTATGTCCTGGATGCATCACACTAATAGTTGAGTACTGACTCTGGCTTAGAGCACAGGACACAGCCACTGTGGCCTCCCAATCCCTGATGGTGGACTTGAGAGACATGTTTGATAAGAAGACAGCGGCTATTGAATTGGATGGAACAAAAGGGGACTCTTGCTGCTATAACAATTCTCAGGAGTTCCTGCTGTATCTTTGTTATAATACACACATTGAATTTTTAGAATGGCTATATAGAGCAGAAGTAAAATAGCAAGTTTCTATCATTCGGGAAACAGATTCATAAATAGTGAAAAAAATCTAAACATAAATATATATAAGCTATTGACCTTGCAATAAACGGTTTGTACAAATCTTTTTTTTTGAGGATTCATTTCCATTGTATACTGTATAATAATATGTTTTTGTAATAGGATTTAGGCTGTGGACCCTGAAGAGCAATTGCATAGACTCTGTTTTTAGGAGGCATTGGGGACTGGTGCTTTGTTTTTAGCCGCCACTTGTATCTTTTAGAAATGTTCTTATTAAACCCTGGTAGGCCTTGCTCATACCTGGGAATTGTTCCAAAGGTCTCTATTGCAAATATAGCTGTTAGGTTACAGAAACTGCAAATTAGAAAAATAAATTAAATATTAAATATTAATTTAAGTTAATTAAAGTAAATATTAAATACAATTAGATTTTAAATTAAGTACAATATATTTAAACACTCCACATCTCTATGGTAATAATCAAATCATATATATATATATATATAATCTTAGTTAAGGTGTAATTTTCTTGACAGGGGACAGAAGAGATACATTTATATAGTAGCTGTGATGATTTTGCCATATGTACATTGTAGGCTTCTTCAAGGTTCCTCAGAGCTCACTGTCCTAGCAGCCTTACATTATTTTGATAGTGATTCCCAAGGAAACGGTGACAATGATATTGATAATAATTAACAATAAGGATTGACAGAAATAATAAACAGCTAACATTTACTGAGCATTAACAGTTACTGAAAGTGAATACTAAAGAGCCTTTTTATATACCAGGCAGTGTTTCTAATGCTTAGATGTATTATCTTAGTTAACCTTCATAGCAACCCTTCCTTTTAGAAGAGGAAACTGAAGCTCAGATATGTTAATCAATGTGCAAAAGTTGACACAGTCGTATACAATCAGCAGAGCTAGGATTGGAATTCAGGTTTTTATCATCTTAGAGTCCATGTTGTTCATCTAATGTCAGCTGACTCCTTCAAGAGGCTCCTAATGTTTAGGAACTTGGTATATGGAACTGTATTATCCTTTCTAAAGTTATTGAGTATCTCTCGTAATTTAGCATATTGCTTGGAATAAGGCAAGATACAGCTAAATAAACATTAATGATATGATTTACTCCATCTTTATGTGAGAGAAGGCAGAAAAAAGGAACTTCTGTGAAGTATTTGATGTATGCTCAGCAAAGTAAGAGATTTTTACTCAGGTGCTTCATTTATGCCCCAGAAGGCTATACGATACATATTTTTGACCCACTTTACTGATAGAAAAATACACTCAAAGGGATTAAGCAATTTGCATAGTAGTGGCAAAATTAGGATTCAAACCAAAATAGTCTACCATTATACCTACTTGTGGAATTGACACATAAATATGAAACAAACAAACAATACAAGATCCTGTATTGTAAACACTGATGAGCGATGTAGACACTTACCACAGAAATTTTCACAGCAAGGTAATTATTAAGGCCTGAGGCCAATCAAAAAGCCTTATGTAGTGTCTTCAAGGACGGTTGGAGGTTTAAATAAGCAGAGATAAAGGGCCAGGGCATCCCAGGTGTAAATAAAGATGAGCAAAGACTGGGAACAGGAATGAGTTTGTCAGGTCTAAGAGATAATGAGGAAGTGTGTTGGTGTAGGTAGAGGAAAGCAGTGGGAGTGCGTGTGTGTGTGTGCGTGTGCGTGTGCGTGTGTGTGTTTATGTGTATGCTCGCTCATAGGTACTTTGATGAGGGTCTTGACGAAAGGCTTAGGAACTTGGGCTTTACCCTTTTTGTATGAAGGAATCATGACTTTTGAACTTGATTGAAGAGTAAAATGAGTTAGAATATAGAGATTGAATACAAGTGGGCCGTATAGAAAAAATTATAAATAGTAGTGAACAACCCAGCTCTGCGGTAATGGGGTCTAGGCTTGAGTGGAGACAGTTGTGACTAAAAAGTGGGCAAGGTTGACTTTTGATAGCATGACATTGTGATGGACTTAGCACAGAATAAGCAATTTTAGATTTTTGTAGTTTTAAAGTTCTGAGGCCTTTTCTTTTCTTTTTTTTTTTTTTTGGTTTTTTGGCCGGGGCTGGGTTTGAACCCACCACCTCCGGCATATGGGACCAGCGCCCTACTCCTTGAGCCACAGGCGCCGCCCTCTGAGGCCTTTTCTAAGTACCTCATTCAAGAATAAAATAGAGATCGGTATTAGGGAGCACTCATTTCCATCTATGTTTAAATGAGAGACAGTCAGGAAGCAGTATTGTAAACTAATGTTAGGAAGAAAGAGAAATAGAATTTATAGGTTGTATCAGCAGGATTGTGTGAGGTTTAAAATTTAGTTTTATAAAATTAATGTTTTTAGAAAAAATATATTTTCAGAATTCCCTATGAAGTCATCTAGGCCTTGGATTTTCTTCGTTGGAATGTTTTAAACTATGAATTCAATTTATTTTTTTCTCACTCATTTAAATTTTTTTTTGAATATTCACAGGGCTATATAACCATCTTCACAAAAATCAATTTAGAACAGTTCTATCACCTTCAAAAGAAACCCTGTACCCACTAGAAGTCTTGTTCTCCCCAACTCCCCTCTAAGGCTATTTCCTATCTCTATACTTTTGCCTGATCTAAACATTTCACATAAATGGAATCATATGGCATGTGATACTTTGTGCCTGGCTTCATTCACTTAGGGTGATATTCTCAATGTTCATGCACATTGTAACATGCATCAGTGTTGCGTTCCTTTTTATGAAATCCCAAATAATATTGTATATATGGGTATAGCACATTTTATTTGTCCATTCATCCCTTGATGGATACTTGCTTGCCCTCCCCCGCAAAAATAGAGACCTTGTCTCTATTTTTTGAGACAGGGTCTCACTTTGTCACTTGGGCTAGCGTCCAGTGGTGCCATCACAGCTCATTGCAGTCCCTAACTCCTGGGCTCAAGCAACCCTCCTGCCCCAGCCTCCCAAGAAGCTGGGACTATAGGTGCCCTTGAACGAAACCCATGATGTACCTAGAGACCTATGTATGTAATTTAAAAAACTTCCTTCTAGTTTTTCCTAAGGTGAATGTGCACTGGAAAGGGGAAATGTCTGGCTTTTACAGTTTTATCTGGACATTGGCTCTGAGCTAAGACTAATCCCTGAAGATTCCAAAAGCCTCTGTGTTCCATTGGTCAGAAAGTGGGCTTAAGGAAAACAGGTGACAGATGTAGTTTAGACTAAATTCACCTAATGGTAGGGAGCAGTGGTTCTCATAATTATTTCTTTATTCCTGAATGTAGAATTCCCCACACTGAATTCCAAACTACAGAAAAGAGCTATTTTTTGACAGGAAGGGACAGATGGATGCCATTCAAGCTCTTCTTGATTGTGAGAAAAGAACATTAAATCAATACCACATTCCCGAGAGCAGTGATTTTTGAAAGATGTACTAATGCCAATTCCTAGAATTGTGGTTGCTATGAGAGTGTCACTATAATCCTTCTCTTTCAAAACCAAAGCAGTTAAGTCTAGACCAAAATCTAGCAGTTGAGTTCTTTAATCAACTTAAGGAGGACTTGGCCTCAGTCAAGGTTACATCCTCCTTGACTGGTTGTTGATTAAGAGGTGTAAAGGCCTTTCCCTTATGGCCCCCAATTCAGAAGAACTCTGTAGGGCCATTTTAGTTCCCTAAGAAATAAGCCTTATTGGGATTTTACTGGAGTTTTATTGATGTTGAAGTTCTACTACCTTTTTTTTCTCCCCAGTTCTATTTACTTCACTTTTCCCAAAGGTGTTGATCCCATAACACTTTTCTTCTTTTTTCTTTTCTTTCTTTCTTTTTTTGTTGTTGTCTTTTTCTTTCCTTGCTTTTTCTTCTTTCTTTCTTCTCCTCTTCTTTCTCCCTGCTCACTCTTTACTCTTCTCTTCCTTTTGGCCTTATCCCAAGTGGTCACTTCAATGCCTAAGCTCTTAGGTGTTACTTTTGATATACCATGATATGTTTACTTTAAGGATAAACTTTTGATAATACCATCATATGTTTCTTTAACTTATGATATATTATTGGGGTCCATTTTTCTGATGTCTCAATCTGGTACCCCTTTTTTGAGTTACTGATCCATTTAGTCAAGTAAGTACTTTTTTTCATTGTTGCCTGTTTTGAGTGATGGCCTAGACTCATTTTTAGCTAATGAGGTTTTCTCACAACATGGGCAGGCATGATTTAGAATATTTACCTCTGGACTCCAACTTTGAAGAAAAGTAGGATGGCCTGTTTCATGAAAGTACCATTTGGAATAATAAAAGAATAGCAAAGATAAGTGGCATAGTAGGCTACACAAGTTGAGGCAGGTGGCTATTTTATAGTGGAAAATAACTGGTGGAAATGATTGCTGTTATCCTTCTATGAGGATCATTTGTTGGAGGTTTGTTCTTTTGCTTTCATGACCTCAGCCTAGCTCACAGCAACCTTAAACTCCTGGGCTCATGCAATTCTCCTGCATCAGCCTCTCAAGTAGCTGGGGACCAACGGGCCTGCCATGATGCCTGGTTAATTTTTTTGTTTTTAGTAGAGAAAGGGTCTTGCTCTTGTTCAGGCTGGTCTTAAACTCCTGAGCTGAAGAGATCCTCCAGCCACATCTTCCCAGAGAGCTAGGACAGGGATGAGCCACCATATCCAGGCTGTTGGAAGTATTTTCATACTCCAGCAACCTGGTTTTGCCAGGCAAAATTAATTGGCAATACACATTTTTCTGAAGCGTTTTTCAAGATAACTCATGTAGGCAGAGGTTAAGCTTGGTCCAGGCAAGTTGAAAGAATTAGCTCAGACAATCTATTTCCTGAAGAGTGCGTGTGATGTAACCTCCCATTGTGGTCACCTTCAGACAATGTCATAGTTGCTGGTAGAAGTGGGTTTGGTGGTTAGGCTGACTGTGGCAGTAGCCTCCAGGTAAGCCAGTAGTTTTCCTACCACCACATTATTCTGGAGGATCCTTTCCCAGTGGGTGGTCCAGCAAGCTTTAATGTAGGTTTATTCAATCCCAATAGTCTTCTTGAAAGTGACAATTATGTAAATCATCTCTACGCACTTGGCAGTTTCTTTCAGATAAGATAGTGGCTGTGATGGAGATGTGAATGAATAGGTCCTGTGAGTCTCACTGGCTTAGATGAGTTCCCTTTAGCTAGGAACTTCTAAGGCTTTTCCTGGAGTAAGTGAATAGTTGAGGATCTAGAAACTGGATAAGCTAGAAAAGGAGGATTTCTTTCTTTCTAGGTGAGAGAGTAGCTTCCTGAGTAACAGCTTCTCATTGTGAATAAAGGCTATAGTGCATGGGTCAGCAAGTCTTCTGTTCACATCTGTAAAGATTTTCCAAAACAAAGCTTCAAGTCTGCATTTAGGAGCTTTGTATATTTCTCAGCTGTTCTACTATGACAAAGGTTTTTTTTTTTTCTTTTACTTTAAGTGTCTTCAGTTAGGACATTAAGAAGGGAAGGGAATAAAAAACATGAGATTATTTCACTGTCTTCCCAAAGCCCCTCTGGCTAACCACTTCTTAACTTCCTACAAACTCGCTCCTACGCCTAACATTTAACCAAAACTCTTTTCTCAGTGGTGAACCTAGATGCTATGACATTGTTGATTCTTTCTACTAGGAATTTTCTTCCCTCTTGACTTCTGGATGTTGCGTGTCTTAGTGTAACTCATTTTTGTGTTTTGTAGATTAAAAACTTCATTCTATTTCATCAGTATCATGTTGAACAAGTTGTCTGCAGATGAGTAAGTTGTCCATATAAATGACTGTTTTAAATTTTCAAGTATATAAAAAGCTTAGTCTGGTCTATTTACAAAGTGTTAGTCTCTAACCATTAAAAAACTTCTTCTTTCCCCAACCTTAGGCCTGAATCATGCTCAAGAGATTGCACTGAAAAGAGAGGCGTGATCATTCATTTTCTTTTATCACTAAATTTCCTTTCCCACTTGCTATTTGTAAACCTTCCAGAGTTGGTCACGTGTAGGAGCCACAGCATGTGGTTATATTCTTGGCTGATGGCCTTTGTGTAGAAGAGCTTCAGTAGAGACCCTAAACTCCAGGCCCAAAGTAGTATTAAGATATCTTCACTTGGAAATCTCATTGTCCCCTCAAATAAAAAGTCAGAACTCTCATCTTAATACCTTGTCTATGGTGGTCAAAGAAAATACCATTATTTTTATTATCTAGTCTAGAAAACTTGAGACCATAGCAATTACTTCTTTCCCTTTATTTGCTACATTAGCCCAATAAAATCTTTCATCTACTGACACATATGTGTTAGATTTTCTTCCTCCTGGGCGGCGCCTATGGCTCAGTTGGTAAGGCGCCGGCCCCATATGCCGAGGGTGGCGGGTTCAAACCCGGCCCCGGCCAAACTGCAACCAAAAAATAGCCAGGTGTTGTGGTGGGTGCCTGTAGTCCCAGCTACTCGGGAGGCTGAGGCAAGAGAATCGCGTAAGCCCAGGAGTTGGAGGTTGCTGTGAGCTGTGTGAGGCCACGGCACTCTACCCAGGGCCATAAAGTGAGACTCTGTCTCTACAAAAAAAAAAAAAAAAGATTTTTTTCCTCCTTTCTTTCTTACTGCCTCTAAGGCTGCCTTTGACCTTTTGTCCTGTTAACTTCACTCTTCTCATTTATCTGTGGAGTCAATTTTCCTTCTATAATCTATACCATTCTTTATGCTATGTTCTAACTGATTTTCTCAGAATTATGCTTTCATTACAAAGGGGCTCTCTGGGATGCGGTTGAACGTTATGAATTGCCCTAAAGCGTTTTCTACCTTCCTCACTCCCGGTACTTTCCATCTTCCTTCATGACGCCACACACTGCAGAGAATATGCTACCATTTCACTCCTTTCCATTATTATAGTGAGATTTCTTTCACTTGAAGTGTCTATTCTAGTCCTCTGGCAATGGAAATTCTGCTAATGCTTCATATTCCCCAGAAAGTTTCTCTCTACCTCTCAAAATAGCATTAATCTTTCCCATCTCTGAATTATTAATACTATTGTGCCTATCGGTAATACTAATGATCATTTGAAAACTATCTCATGTATTTGCTCTGATTTAACCTTTCTTGGTTTGTATGTGTACCCCTACCTTCTTCCTTTTCCAAGCAGCTTAATTCTAAGTACCCTGAAGGCTGAGATTGTGCTTATGTTATATTTGGATCTATCATGGCAATTGAATATAGAGAAGTATTCAGAAGGTAATTGCAAATTGATTAATTTAATTAACATTTAACATAAAATTTCCTGCCCTGTAAAACATTTTAATGTGATTGCTACAAAATAAAAAAGTTAATATGTAAATAACAAAAATAACAACAATTGGACATCAAGTTGGCATCAAATTGAATTAAAAAAAAACCAAAATTTGATTTCGAGGAACTAATGCTAAAATATTATAATGGAACATTTATACTCACCTATAGTTTGGATCCAGGATCTTCACACGAAACACATACATTCCGGATTGGCCCATGGGCCAAAGTATATGGTTATTATTAGAACTGTTGATAATCTCATATGGTTGTGTTAAGTCTCCTGGTTTTCCAATAGCATAAGAAAAACAATGTCTATAGTTCTGAACAAAGAATGAAGACAAAAACCTTAAGGTCGTTTTCTGACTTTAATAAACAAAATTAAATTCTCATATATTTGTCATGAAAAATTATTTAGAGGTAAGGGCTATTTCCTTCTATTCTATCATTTTAGTGCTCAATAGCATTTTGAGAGACTATTTTGGGTTAAAATTTGGTAAAAAGTGAAACTTAGTGAACACAAATGCTATATTGATAAACAAATCAGGATGTTGAGAGTATTAAGAGTATTATTTTCCTAAATTAACAAAGCGCAAAATCCTCCGAAGATGCTTAAGTGGGGAGAGAAATTATTTTGATCATAAGGTATGGATACAACAGTCAAGATGATGTATCCTTTGGTTTTTATCTTCCCCAGGACTTTTTTTTTTTTTTGTTGCCCTCAGTAGTGGTGTCATAACTCACAGCAACCTCCAGTTCTTGGACTTAGCCAATTCTCTTGCCTCCGCCTCCCGAGTACCTGGGACTACAAATACCCACCACAACGCCCAGCCATTTTTTTGTTGTTGTAGTTTGGCCAGGGCCGAGTTTGAACCCACCACCTTTGGTATATGGGGCTGGTGCCCTACTCACTGAGCCACAGGCGCCTCCTAGTCCCCTAGGACTTTTATTTACCCCCTTAACCACTACTGTGTCTCTCTGTGGATCTCAAGATACAAACCATCTCCTATTCCCCCTTTAAAATGCACAGATAAAACAAGTCTATATTCTTTTGAAGTCATTTTATCAATACTAAGAAAAAGAAATCAAAAGGTTGTTGGAACTTGCAGATATCTGATCCTACTATGACATAGCATCACTTTTGAGTTTTTTAGGCCCTGTATGCTTTCAAACCCTACTTAAAGGACTCCCACTCTACCATTCCTGCTTTCTGGAAGCTCCTTATTTGAAGGAAACAAGAAGCCTTGGGAAGCAATTACTTTGGATGTGTCTGAGCTTCCCTCTGTCAGTGTTCTTATGTTTGCTATGGTATGAATGTGTCCCCCAAAGTTCATGTGTTGGAAACTTGATCCCCAATGTGGAGGTGTTAGGAAGAGGGGCCAAATGGGTCCCATTAGCTATTTGGATCATAGGGGCATCCAAAGGGGCATAGGGGGAATGGAAATATCCATTTCCATGAAGGGATTAATGCTGTGGGTTCCTTATAAAAGGACAGGGTCGGTTTCTCTTGCTTTCCCTTGCCCTTGCCCACATCCTTTCTTGCCTTTGGCCTTCTGCCAAGAGATGATGCAGCAACAAGTCCCTCACCAGAAGCCAGCCCCTTGATCTTGGACTTCCCATCTCCAGCCCAGTCTCAAGTGTCCTATTATAGCAGCATAAAACAGACTAAGACAATGGTATTTTTCTTTTTTATAGTATTTGGTGATGATGTTTTGTATTTATGTGGTATCTGTTGTTTTAACCCATTCTTCATTTCTATTTGAGCTTATTAGCGATCTTACTTTTTTTTTCTAGTTAATATGGCCAAGGGTTTATCAATTTTATTTGTCTTTTTAAAGAACCAATTTTTGGTTTCATTAATCTTCTGAATAGTTCTTTTGTTCTTGATTTAATTTAGTTCTGATCTGATTTCAGTTATTTCTTTTCTTCTGCTGGGTTTGGAATTGGATTGCTCTTCCTTTTCCATCTAGTTCCTTGAGATGATTCATTAGATTGTTGATTTGTTGCTCTTTCAGACTTCTGGTTGTGAACATTTAATGCACTAAATTGCTCTCTATAGGACTGCTTTTGTAGTATGCCACAGGTTTTGATAGCTTGTGGGCTCACTGTCATTTTGTTCAAGGTATCTAATAATTTCCTTTTCTTTCTCCCTCATGACCAAGTTATAGTTCAGAAAAAGGTTGCTTACTTTCCATGACTTTGTGTGGGGATGAGTGTTTCTGTTGGAATTTAGTTCTACTTTTATTCCACTGTGGTCTGTAAAGATACAAAGGTATGATTTTTTGTTTTTAATTTGTTGAGGTTTGATTTGTGACCTAGGATATGTTCAGTCTTGGAGAATGATCCATGTGCTGATGAAAAGACTGTGTATTCAGTATTGTTGGGTGAAGTGCTCTGTGTATGTTTGTTCTAGAGTTATATTTAAGTCCATCAAGTCTCTGCCTACTTCCTTCCTAGAGGATCTGTCTAGATCTGTCTAGTGCTGTCAATGCAGTCCCCCACTGCTATGGTGTTGTTGTTTATCATATTGTTCAAACCAGCTTGGGTTTGATTTATAAATCTGGGAGCATTGAAGTTGGGTGCATAAATATTTAGGATTGAAATGTCTTCTTGTTGGAGTGTTCCTAGGCCAGTATATAGTGTCCACATTTGTCTTTCTTTACCTTTGTAGCTTTAAAGTCAATTGTGTCTCCAATAAAAATTGAAACTTCTGTTTTCTTTTGGTTTCCATTTGCATAAAACATTATTTTCCAACTCTTCACCTTGAGTCTTGATTTGTCCTTGGGGGTTAGATGTGTTTCCTGACAACATATACTTGGTTTGTACTTTTTCTTTATCTAGTCAACTAATTTGTGTCTTTTCAGGGGAGAATTCAATCTGTTCATGTTTATTTAGAGGATTGATAGGTAGAGTGGAGTTGTGTGGGGCTCTGTTATTTTGTTTTATCACATGGCTTATTGTGGTAGCTCGGCTTTGTCCTACAGCTTCCAGGTTTCTTTATTTTGCTGGGAGGTCCATTGTGCTGGTCTGTGAATAGGACAGGTCTGAGTACTTCTTCCAGAGCAAGTAGTGGCAAATTTCCTCAACCTTTGCTTGTCAGTAAATTTTTTCTCCATTGAATATGAAACTTAGTTTTGCAAGACACAGAATCCTAGGCTGGCAGTAGTTTTGTTTAGGAAGATTGAAGGTATATGCTCACTCTTTTCTAGTTTGTAAAGTTTTAGCTGAGAGGTCAGATGTCACCCTAATGGATTTTCCCTTGGAGGTAAGCTGCTATTCACACCTGTTTGCTTGCAGAATTTTCTCTTTTATTTTGACTTGGGCCAGGTTCAATAAAAAAAAAAAAAAAAGAAAAAAAAATTAGCAAGAACACCAGGGAGCTCTCCAGTATCAGCTATCTTGATAGCTGCTTGTGAACATGAAGATCAAAGTCTAGATTTTGGGTTGGCTGTTGTTTATCAACTGGCTGTCAAGGAGATTAGGGATGGGTTTCCTATTCATGCTCTGAAAGACCTGGTGGGTAGTGCCCCCGGTCTAGAGGGTATCCCAGACATTGAAGGATGGTGGGAGGTAGTTCTGGGACTGGCTGGGGGGTCTTTGCTTAAGTGGGGATCGTGCCTTCCCTTAAGCAGAGGACTGTGGGGGAGTCCTCTGCTTAGTGGAACCACAGGATCAGCCCAAATGTGGCTCCTGAGCTTGGAGGGTGGAGAAGAAGCTGGCAATGGCTGGACAGATTGTAAGGCCTCAGAGGTCCTGGGAAGCTGTGCAGAGCAGGGCCCATGTGGGTGTCAGCAGACTCAGTGCCTCTACCATCTCCAATCCCCATGACTCCCCTCTGTCTTCTGAATTGGGGTGGTGAGCTGTGTCTCTCCAATGCTTGTTAGGTCACTGGGTCCTTTGTTCACCAGACCCCACACCCAGAGCTGCCTATACTCTGTGAAGGAAGTGCCTAGCTAGAAGTTACTAGCTCTATTCAAAAGAAGCTGTGGGACAAACTGCTCTCTCTCCAACCCTCCCTGAAAGGGTCAGCTTTAGTCTATATGACAGCTCTGTTGGCCCACAGCGCCTGTTTGCCTCACCCTCACCCCTTCTCGGCCTGTTGGGACAAAACCCCACCAGGAATTGATTTTGTTTCTGATCCACCCCCACAGGAGATTATTGGGGGTAGCTGAGGTTGCCTGTGCTAATCACGCAATAAATCCACATGTATGCTCTGCCTGTGGGTTCCACATTCCCCTTCACCTGTTCCTTGTGTTGGCTTCCCTCCCTTCTTATCATTTCCATTCCTGGTGTCCCACACTGTCACTCTGTGCTTTACAATGCTGTTCCTGAGTGGGACTACCCAGATGTCAGCAGCTTCTCCCACATTTTCTAGGATTTCTCTGGATGTCAATCCAAGTCACTCAGTTTGAAGGGGTACACGGAGTCTTGGAGAGAAGGCAGCATTCCAAATGCTGGTGAGGTGATGCACACTGCCCAGGACTCTGGGTGCCTCTGGAACCATGTACCACATGCACAGGATGGCAAGATCTTCCCTGTGAGTCACGACCCCTGCTTGGCCACACCTGCCTTTGTGACTCCTGGGCCTCCCTCATGGGCCAGTCTGGAACTTCTACTTTCCTTCTTAGCAGGTAATTTTCTTTTATGTAGGTGAATAATTCTTTAATTATATTTTAATTGTAAGTACCATCTGCAAAACTCTTTTTTTAAATTTAATTTAATCAAGTATTACTGTATGTCTTGATAAACAGCCAAAAATAATTCTGGTTTTAAAAAAATTTTCATTTTATTTTTATTTTATTATTTTTCTCTTCACCCACCCATCATGATGATGATGGTCTTGCTGTTTTTTAAAAACCTATGTCTTCGGGTGGCGCCTGTGGCTCAAGGAGTAGGGCGCTGGTCCCATATGCCGGAGGTGGTGGGTTCAAACCCAGCCCCGGCCAAAAACCACAAAAAAAAAAAAAAGAAAAAAAAAAAGAAATAAACCTATGTCTTCAACCATTTCTTGTCTTTTTTTAAATTTTTGTCTCACTTTATTCTGTCCTATTTTGTCGCCCTCGGTAGAGTGCTGTGGTGTCACAGTTCACAGCAAACTCCAGCTCTTGGCCTTAAGCGATTCTCTTGCCTCAGCCTCCTGAGTAGCTGGGAGTACAGGCGCCCGTCATAATGCCTGGTTATATTTTGGTTGCAGTTTGGCCGAGGCGGGTTTGGCGGGTTTGAACCTGCCACCCTTGGTATATGGGGTAGGTGCCCTACTCACTGAGCTGCAGGTGCTGCCATTTCTTGCCTTTATCTACTTTTCTTTAGCACATTTTTAAAACAATATGTTAAGTATACATTAATGAATAACACATAAAAGGCTCATTATTTCTTGAAATATCCTAACTTGAAAACACAAAACATCTTATGCATCTTATTGGAGGGTTCTTATGGGTCAAGAATGACTATGAAACTTCTTGTCCTACGAAGTTAGTCCTTGGGGACCATGAACTTAGCTGAAAAAAATATGTGGCACATGCTAAGTCTGAGTAGAAACTATACATCTATCATCATAACAAAGCATTGCTACCAAAGACTTATTTGCCTTGCATCATTGTATGCTTTTTATATATAGTTATATGAAAATATTTGTATTGTTTCTAATTTCCTATTCAGTTGTTTCTTTCTCTTTTTTTGGTATATTACTCCTTTATTAGCAATTGTAAATGAGAAACTATTTCAACACCTGAGGACCACACTACAATAGAAGATTCCATAGGCTTAAGATTTTGAGACATTCTGGAAAGATTTTCTCTAAGATATATCCTTTCCATGGCATGGCAACATCATTCTTCTTTAAAAAGGTTACCAGATGGACATCATTTCCAACATCACTTGTATAACCAATTTGTGTATAATTCACTCCCTGTTGTAACTGTCTGTTTACAAATTCTACCAAAACGACATTTTCACAAAGATTCTTTGGGCACTGTTGCAAGAATGAGCATGATAATTTTCCACAGTGAGATGAACATTGCTGTCAAAAACTGCTGGGTTTGTAAACACTTTAACAAACAGATTGTGAAAATTGGAAGCTTCTAAAACCCAATCTATGAAGAATGAATTTGAATCTGAAATAATGATACAATCAAATTTGTCCTTATTCTTTATTCTAAAGTTGTAAAGTTCCACCAGGCTTGGGATGAAAGGCACGGATGTCACTGCTCCTTTCATTTCATCTTCTCTTAACACCTTTATCTCCCGAATATTAAAACTCTGCTCATAAATTCTGTCCAAAATTCTTTTGATAAGAATCTTGTAGTTCAATAGGAAGCTTTTCCTGGAGCACATTGTACAATCCAAGTGTCACTATTGTAATCTATGATTGTATTGTCAAAGTAAAAAACCAGCAAAATTTTCATGGTTCCAGAAATAGATTTGGATTATCCCACCTCAGTATTTCCAAGACAATTAATATTACTTCAGCAAAGGGCTTAGGTCATGATAATCTTCAGTTTTAAACACCAGCCAGTTGTTTTTAAGCATTATTCCCATTCTATACACAGGGAGCAAAGACTTTTGTTTGGAGCGAAAGTATGAAAACTTCTTAACTCCAGCATTAGTGGAACATCTGATAGTAAGATGAGTCCACACTGAAGGTAAGCATCTGGACCTAGCTGGGAGTTGTTCTCCATGAAGCACGCACCAGGTGGGCATGCGAGTGGCAGGCAAAGCTGCCCCTTGAGGGTTCCTCAATGACCCAGGATTGGCATTGGCAGCTGCCCTGGCATCTGTGCAGTCTCTGCCCCTTGGGCTCACATAGACGCCTGCTGGAGAGGGCCACCACACATGGCTTTCCGGTGCAGGTGCAGCCTCTGTTCTCTTGATCCCCCGCCAACTAGTATTCAGTTTTTCCTTTTTCTTTTCTTTCCTTATTGTTGGAGAATCATTGAGGGTGCAAAGAACCAGGTTACAGTGCTTGCATTTGTTATGTAAAGTCCCTCTTATAATTGTGTCCTGCCCTCAAGAGGTGTTTCTTTCTTTCTTTCTTTTTTTTTTGCAGTTTTTGGCTGGGGCTAGGTTTGAACCTGCCACCTCCAGCGTATGGGGCCAACGCCCTACTCCTTTGAGCCACAGGCGTCGCCCCAGAGGTGTTTCTAAATGTGAATGACGACACCTGCTGACTGCTGCTCTTATTTTCGTGTCATACCGATATTTCCTGTTATATTATTACAGTCCCCCAGCCAATTATTGTCTTTTCCACCTTCTTTATCATTTTTTTTTATTGTTGGGGATTCATTGAGGGTACAATAAGCCAGGTCCTTCTTTATCATTTGAAAGCCCACTTGATCAAGTCATCTAGTCTCAAACAAAACAAATCTCCTCTAGCCTCATGAATTATACTCAGTTTTTAAAAGGCAATAAGCAAAGTTTATTGAGGAAGAGAAAGATAGGTTAAAGCATAAGAAGGTTTGCAGAACAAGATACATTTGCCACCTCCATTGTCATGACAAGAAGAGGCCAAATTATACTCAATTTTTTAACCAAGAACTTTTCAGTCTCGTATTTTCAGTCATGTCCAGAAACTCAAATCCCATCCTGTCTTATATAATACAGTATATAGCTGGTCACATGGTACCCGTGTTCTCTCTTTCCTTCTTAATCTCCAACATCAACTTGGAAGTACCTGTGAAAATGCCACTTTTTCAACTTTTCACTTCAGTTTTTTCCCAGTCCCTAGAGGTACTTCCCAGATGTTTTATGCAAGTGTCATTCACCCTTGTGGGGTCAGAAGGACTGTGTAGCATTCAGTGTAGCTCCAAGAATTGGAAGGCTCTCTGTTTCATTTCAGGTGTATGTTTCAGGAAGAAAGCACCCCTCCCTGATGGCCATGTTTTATGACTATACAATGACACCTTTCAGTAAGAGTAGCCTTATTCACCAGGATATAGCTAGTCTTTGCAGGTTCCTGATTTCTACAATATTCAGACTCGAGACAAAATTTACCCTTTTGGTGGTAAGCTTTATGTTTCAAATGCAGTAGAATTGAATGTTTAGGCACTGGCATGGGCACTTGAGAATCTTTCTAGAATGTAAGCCATTATTTCAATGGTTCTTAAATATAGTTCCCAGATCAGCTGGAAATTTGATGGAAATGCAAACTCTGGGGCTCCACCCCAGTTGCTGAATCAGAAACTCTGGGAGTGAGATTTAGCAGTCTATTTTAACAAGCCCTCTTGGTGGGACTTTACCTAACAATTGCAATCAGTGTAACCTGGCTTATTGTACCCTCAATGAATCCCCAACAATAAAAAAAAAAAAAAAAAGAAAGAAAAAAAAACCCAAGCCCTCTTGGTGATGAATGTTGAAGTTTGAGAACCACTATACTCAATTGAAGCAAACTCCATGATTGCCTAGCTCATTGCTTTTTTGGAGTATGTTATTTTGGCAGACTCTTAGACATTTAGGTGACCCTTGTAAGATTTTGGGTTGTTGAACACCTTTACCCTATCCCCAACTCCAGACCCACGGATGCCTTTCCATAAAAAGTTGGGAGGGTATGGGTGGTGCCTGTGGCTCAGTGAGTAGGGTGCTGGCCCCATATACTGAGGGTGGTGAGTTCAAACCCAACCCCAGCCAAACTGCAACAATAAAAAAAAAGAAAAAACTTAATTAAAAGAAAAGTTGGGAGGGTAAGTTTTATTTTAACTGATTTCAGTAGTGATTTTTAAGTAGTGGAATGATATTGTTTATAATATGTTTATAACCCCAAATTAATTAATTAGTTCCACAAATATCAGTTGAGCATCTATAATGGATTAGATGCTGGTGATACAGCAGAAAACAAAACAAACAAAATTCCCATCCCTCATGGAGCTTACTTTCTAATTAAGGAGCCATATAATAAGATAAAAAATAGGATATATAATGTATCAGAGTTATGAATGCTAGTTATACTAAAGAAAATAGGGAAGGAAAATATGGGGTCTCATGGGAGTAATGGTTAAATTATTCAGTATGGTGGCTGGGAAGTCCTTGTTGGCACTTGATTTTTAAGTAAAGACCTAGAAAAGTGAGGGAGCTAGGTAGACTTTTTTTTTTTTTTTTTGTGGTTTTTGGCCGGGGCTGGGTTTGAACCCACCACCTCCGGCATATGGGACCGGTGCCCTACCCCTTGAGCCACAGGCGCCGCCCTAGGTAGACTTTTTTTTTTTTTTGTAGAGACAGAGTCTCACCTTATGGCCCTCGGTAGAGTGCTGTGGCCTCACACGGCTCACAGTAACCTCCAACTCCTGGGCTTAAGCGATTCTCTTGCCTCAGCCTCCCAAGTAGCTGGGACTACAGGCGCGCGCCACAACGCCCGGCTATTTTTTGGTTGCAGTTTGGCCGGGGCCGGGTTTGAACCTGCCACCCTCGGTATATGGGGCCGGCGCCTTACCGACTGAGCCACAGGCACCGCCCCTAGGTAGACTTTTAAGAGACTCATTTTCAGTGCTTTTACACGTTCCTCAGATATTTAATAATCTGCAAATACATATTTTCAGCAGTGAAAATTAAAATAGTAACACAGAATCAACAAAAGATGAAACAGAGATTAAGGCGAAGCATTTTCAAATACTGTAATATAATTCAATAGAAAAATAGGTTTTAATTTAAAAAACAAACCTAAATCTAAAGTGTTTCCATCAACTTTTTGTTCCTACCAAATGCCAAATTCATTATTAGAAATGAAAAATTTGCAAGGTAATGTTTTTCTTACCTCAGGTCCCCAGACTTCTTCTAATGGGAGGTGCTTGTTAAGATCAATCATTGACTTCCATGTCTGGGCTTCATTTAAGCAACCACTCTGTCAAAAGATTGCATAAATGTGGATATGTAGAAGTTTTCATATCAACTTATTCCTAAGTACTTAATATATTCTGATGCCTTTGAAAATTTTATATTTTTTAAAATTTTGTTATTTAAATGTTTGCTATTATACGGGGAAATAATTGACTTTTGTGTATTGACCTAGTATTGAGGAAATTTCTTAAACTCACTTATTAATTCTAATTGCTTCACATGAACAGTTGTGTCTTCTGTGGATATGAGTTTTATTTTTCTCATCTTTATACCTTTTGTTTATTTTTTGCCTTCATTACAAAGATCTTCAGAACAACATTGTATAGAAGTGGTAATAGTAGCCACCCTTGTCATGTTTCTGATTTCAGAGGCAAGGCTTTCAAATTTTCACCATTAACTATGTTTGCTATAATTCTTTTCTATATATATATTATTGGTCTAAAGAAGTTACTATTTATTTATAATTTTCTAAGATTTAATTTTTCAAACTAATATATAGGTGATAAATTTTTAGTCAAATGTGTGTAATTATGCATCAACTACTATAATAATTTTATGTTTTCTCTTTTTTATTCTGTTAACAGAGTGAATTATGTTGATTTTATTTTCTTTTTTTGTGTGTGACAGTCTCACTCTCTTGCCTCAGGCCAGAGTGCCATAATTTCAACTTAGCTCACAGCAGCCTCAAACTTCTGGGTTCAAGTGATCCTCCTGCCTCAACCTTCTGAGCAGCCACAGGCACAAGCCTCAACATCCAGCTAAGTTTTCTATTTTTAGGAGAGTTGGGATCTTGCTCTTGCTCAAGCTGGTCTTGAGCTCCTGAGCTCAAGGTCTCTTCCTGCCTTGGTCTCCCAGAGAGCTAGGATTACAGGAGTGAACCACCATATGGGCCTGGCCTTGATTTTCAAATAATATACTGACTCTACATTCATGATATAAAACTTGGTCTGCATGTATTCTTGAATATATTAGTGAGTTTGATTTGCTAATATTTTGTTTAGTATCTATGGTTATGAGTGAGATTGGCCCATAATTCTCTTCTCTTTTAAGGTCCTTATGATTCACAAAATGAGTTGCGAAGTCCTGCCTCCTGCCCACTGAATTCTTTGGAAGAATTTTTATAAAGCCAAAGGAAAGTTTTCTTTAAACATTTGGTAGACTTCAGGAAAATCACCTGGATTTTAGAGTTTTCTATTTTTCTTTTGTAATGCAAGAAGCTCTGGTAAGTTATATTAATGCTGCAGGGAGTGAGCCTGAGTCTGGTCATCCTCTGGATCCAGCTGCCCATTTGGCAGCAGGCTTCCCTTGGGCAAGGCTATTGTTGGGGGTGTGGTCTTTGATTGGGATTGGCTTTAAGGTCTGATATTTCTCTTAGTGATGTTACCAACTATTGATGCTCAATGTCTATAACCACATACTAATGTTCATTGGGGTTGTAAAATGGTGACACTCCAATTTTATCATTTCATTTTCATTTATCAACTGAAATAATTTTATAAAGAGATGTTCCCTCTCATCTATATTTGGTTACCCCATAATATAGTTCATATGGAAAAGGTAAGGTATATATTTGTTGTTTTCTCTTGATTTGCCAGTTTTCAAAATAAGACATTGCTTTCTTATCATATCCAAAGATGATCTTTTCTGAAAAATCTTCATGAGCTGATGAATTTAACATATATAATGGATTTCAGCCCACTGTAATAATTAGGTCAAATTGTCCCATCCTTGACTAGAAGGAACCTCAGATTCTCTTCTGATTCTTTTTAATACAAACAACCTTAGCATTTTTGATACCTCTTTGCTACTCCGTATGTCAAACTATTCCAGGCTCCTCTTGTATATTTCCTCCTCTAGTCTAGAATCAGTCATTTATCTAAGAATCCTTGGTTATTTTAGTGGAAATCATGTTTCAAGACAATAATCTGGATACTAAGGGTACAGATTGGTTATTGTTCCTAGGGATTTTAATGGTACTTACATACCTGTCCATATAAATAATATATCTACATCTATATGCAGACTAATATTCAATACCTCAAGTTTATATTGAGTCCAGTTCAAGTTCTAGATTTTTGTTTAACTTTTTCTATTTTACTTGTATATATCCTTGCTTTGACACCAAAATACTTGGTGAGGAACCAGAGTATTAGAATATTCCTTAACTGTACATTCACTTTACCTCATACCTCACATCTTCAGAATAATAACACAGATATTACCACTACCATCATAACTACTGAAACAGTTCATTTTTTTCCCTTGCACATACTCTTCATGTTCTCCTGCCATATTTTATAATTGTATCATGTCAACATTGTCAAAGAATACATCCATTACATAAACTCTTTCCCTTTATTTTTATTCTTTTTTCAAGTTTTCCTTTCCTCATTTTGTTTTAGTTTTATAAGTAACTCTATATTTAATGCTTCTCTTGAATTCTTATGTTGATATCATTTTAGTAATTTTTGTTGCCTAAAGATTTGTTATTTAGTAAATTCCTCAGGAAGTGCTCATAGGAATAATATTTTCTGTGTTTCTTACATCTTGGTTGCGTTTTATCTATGCCCTTTATAGTGTAAGTCAGTTTTTTTCTTTTTTTTGTAGAGACAGAGTCTCGCTGTATCGCTCTCGGGTAGAGTGCCATGGTGTCACATGGCTCACAGCAACCTCTAACTCTTGGGCTTACGCGATTCTCTTGCCTCAGCCTCCTGAGCAGCTGGGACTACAGGTGCCCACCACAACCCCCGGCTATTTTTTTGTTGCAGTTTGGCCGGGCTGGGTTTGAACCCGCCACCCTGGGCATATGGGGCCGGCGCCCTACTCACTGAGCCACAGGCGCCGCTGTATAAGTCAGTTTTGCTTGATACAAAATCCTTGGCTTTTGGCTTGGCAGCTGTAGCACTGTGGTTACGGTGTCAGCCACATACACTGGCTGGTGGGTTTGAACCCAGCCCAGGCCAGCTAAGCAACAATGACAAATGCAACAGAAAAATAGCCAGGCATTGTGGTGGGTGCCTATAGTCCCAGCTACTTGGGAGGCTAAGACAAGAGAATTGCTTAAGCCCCAGAGTTGAGGTTGCTGTGAGCTGTGACACCATGCCCTCTACCGAGGGCAACATAGTGAGACTCTGTCTCATAAAAATAAATAAATTAAATAAATAAAAATAAAAAAGCTTTTTTAAAAAAAAAGGCTTGGCTCCTGTAGTACAGTGGTTATGGCATCAGCCACATATACCCAGGCTGGTGGGTTCAAACCTGGCCTGGGCCAGCTAAAACAATAATGATAACTGCAAAAAGAAAATAGTCAGGCATTGTGGTGGTCTCCTGTAGTCCTGGCTACTTGGGAGGCTAAGGCAAGAGAATCGCTTAAGCCCAGGAGTTGGAGGTTGCTGTGAGCAGTGATGCCACAGCACTTACCCAGGGTGACAACTGAGTAAATATGTTAATTACTTTTCTCCTCACATACAGTATTTTAAAAACGTCTGATGATAACCTAATTTTTCCATTTTTTATTACAGTAAAATATGAGAACATAAAATTTACTATCTTAGCCATAAGTGTGCAGTTCAGTGTGCATTATGTGCATTGATATTTTTGTACATCTCCACCATCCATGTCTAGACTCTTTTCGTCTTTCTAGCCTGAAACTCTATATCCATTAAACATTAACTGCCCATTCCCCCTCTCCTATCCCCTGGCAACCACCATTCTACTTTCTGTCTCCATGATTTTGTCTACTATAGGTAGGTATCCAACCTATGGCCTGTGGGCCAAATGTTGGTTTTGTGAGGACTGTTCTGCTTAGCTGTTGTTGGATATTATGAAAAGTATGCATGGACCTTTTTTATTTTGCTCATCAGCTTTCATTAAGTGTTTGTATATTTAATGTATAGCTCAAGACAACTCTTCTTCCAATGTGTGGCAGAGAAAAAAAGGTTGGACACCCCTTACTAGATAGATTGGGCCACAATTTCTGGAACATGAAGGTTGGACACCTCTACTCTAGATACCTGATACAAGTGGAATCACAGAGTATTTGTCTTTCTGTGATTGGTCTGTTTCATTTACTATAATGTCTTTAAAGTTTATCTGTATTGCAGCATGTGTGGAAATTTCCTTCCTTTTTAAGTGTGAATAATATTCATTTTACGTATACACTCAATCTTGCTTATTCATTCATCTTTCATGAACATAGGTTGTTTCCACGTTTTGGCTATTGTGTATAGTGCTGCCATGAACATGGGTGTACAAATACCTCTTTGAGAACGTGCCTTCAATTTTTCTGAGTATAAATCCAGAAGTGGAATTGCTGGGTCACATGGAAATACTATTTTTAACATTTAGAGGACTGCCATACTGTTTTCCACAGCAGCTGACTATTTTACATGCCCACCAACAATGCACAAGGGTTCTAATTTCTCCACATCTTCGCTATCACTTGTTATTTTCTGTTTGTTTTTTTTTTAAATAATTGCCATACTAATGGGTATGATGTGGTATCTCATTGAGCTTTGGTTTGCACTTCAAATTCAAGACACTGATCATTTTTTTTCATGTGCTGACTGGTCATTTCTCTTTGAAGAAATATTTCTTTAAGCCCTTTGTCCATTTTTGAATTGTGTTGTTTTTGTTGTTGAGTGCTAGGAATTCTGTACACATTTTGGACATTAATCCCTTATCAAATACATAATTTCCATTTTTCCCCATTCTGTGGGTTGTCTTTTTATTTTGTTAATGGTGTTTTTAGCCTGTCTTTGGTGTCATGTCCAAGAAATTGTTGTCCAATCCAATGTTTTGCCCTGTGTTTTCTTCTAAGAGTTTTATAGTTTTAGGTCTCACATTTAGGTTATAGATCCATTTTGAGTTAATTTCTGTGGTGTTAGGTGAGAGTCCAACTTCATTCTTTTTCCCATGGACATCCAGTTTACCCAGCACTACTAGCTGAAAAGGCTAGTGAACTTGGTACCTTGTCAAAAATCTTTTGTCTCTATATGTGAGGGTTTATTTCTGGTTCTCTGTTCTATTACATTGATTTATATGTCTGTGTTTATGCTGGTATAATAACATTTTGATTACTGTATCTCTGTAGTAAGTTTAGAAATCAGGAAGTCTTTCATTTTGTTTCTTTTCAGATTGTTTTGACTATTTGGGGTCCCTTGAGATTCTGTATGAATATGGGGATGAGTTTATTTCTATTTTTGAAAAAAAAATCATTGGAATTTTTATAGGGATTGCATTAAATCTATAGATTGCTTTGGGTAGTGCTAGCATTTTAACAATTCTTCTAATCAATGAACATGGACTGACTTTCCATTTATTTAGGTCTTTAATTTCTTTTAGAAATGTTTTGTAGTTTTCATTGTATAAGCTTTCTTACCTCCTTGGTTTAGTTAATTCCCAAATATTTTATTCTTTTCACTGCTATTATAAATGGAATTGTTTTCTAAATTTCAATTTGGATTATTTATTGTTAATATATAGAAATGAAACTGATTTTTATGTTAACTTTGTACCTTGCCATTTTGCAGAATTCATTTTATTAATTCTAATTGTGGTGTGTGTGGGGGGGTGTATGTGTTATCTTATTTTTTTATTTTTATTTCTTTATTTTTTGAGACATAGTCTCAAGCTGCTGTCCTGCGTAGTGTGTCATGGCATCATAACTAATAGCAACCTCCAACTCTTAGGCTCAAACGATCTTCTTGCCTCAGTTTTTTTATTTTTAGTAGAGACAAGGTCTTGTTCTTACTCATGCTCATGAGCTCAAGAAATCCACCCACCTCGGCCTCCCAGAGTGCTAGGATTACAGGCATGAGCCACCTTGCCCAGCCTGTATGTGTCATCTTTAGGGGTTTCTACATATAAGATATTATTTGTGAACAGAGATAATTTTCCTCTTCCTTTCCAATTTGGCTGCTTTTTACTGATTTCTCTTGCCTAATAACTTTGACCAAGACTTCCAACACTATGTTGAATAGAAGTGACAAAAGTGGGCATCCTTGCCTTGCTTCTGATCTTAAATGAAAAGCTTTAAGGCTGGGTACATTTGGTTTATGCCTATAATCTAAGCACTTTGAAAGGCTGAAGTGAGAAGATTGCTTGAGGCCAGGAGTTTGAAACCAGCCTGGGCAATAGCCAAACTTTGTCTCTACCAAAAGAAAGAAAAGAAAAAAGAAAAACCTGGGTGTGGTGGCGTGTGCTTGTAGTCCTATAGTCCTAGCTACTAGGGAGGCTGAGGCAGGAGGATTGTTTTAACCTAAGAATTGGAGGTTACAGTGAGCTATGATGATCCCACTGCACTCCAGGCTGACAGAATGAACAAACTCTGTCTCAAAAAAAAAAAAAAAAAAAAGAAAGAAAGAAAACCTTTAAGACTTTCACCATTGAATATGATGTTCTCTGTGATAATGTAATTTTATTTTCCTTATACACTGCTTGCATCTTTGCCTAGATGCCCAATTAGGTTAGTTGTTCTGGTTTGCTATTCTCAAGTACTTAGTATGTGCTTTCAAAATCATAGGAGGGGTGTTTTTTCTTTTTCTTCTTCTTTTTTTGAGACAGAGTCTATGTTGCCCTTGGTAGAGTGCTATGGTGTTACAGCTCACAGCAGCCTCAAACTCTTGGGCTTAAGCAATTCTCTTGCCTCAGCCTCCCAAGTAGCTGGGACTATAGGTGCGCACCACAATGCCCAGCTATTTTTTTGTTGCAGTTGTCATTGTTGTTGAGCAGGCCTGGGCCGGGTTTGAACCCACCTGCCTCAGTGTATATGGCTGGTGCTGTAATCACTGTGCTAAGGGCGCCTAGCCAGGAGGAGTGTTTTGTTGAATTAAAGTTTTAGTATTGGTTTTATTTCTATGCACTGTTTTTCTTTATCAGGCATTCCACTCTTCTGTGAATTGGATTTTCTTTGCCTGTCTTTAATATTTGTCATTTTCTCTCAAATCCTTTTTATTCAATCAATCCTTCATTTCCTTTTACTTTATTTTATTTTTCTTCTTTTAATTTTATGTGTCTTTTAAGGTATTATCTGTTGTTTGCTTTCATTTTTTTTTTAAAGCCTCTCTTCTTCAGTAGAGAATTTGAGGTTGTAAATTATTTATTTCAAGAGTTTTAAACTGTTTAAAACTGGCTGTTTAAGATGTTTAAAGATATTTTTGCTTAGTGTTCTGGCTTTCATTATTTCTACTGGGAAATCAGCTTTAAATCTTATAGTTACTGTTTTGAAAGTAAGTTATTTTTTCTCTGGCTGCTTTTAAAAATATTTTCTTTGTCTTCTTTTTAGGTCAATAATGGATTTTTTATTAAAGATTAAAGTCTCTTGGCTGAGAGTCTATAAAAACAACAATAGAAAATAGAGATCAAAGTCATCAGTTTAGAGATTCCAGAAATCAGATAACTCACAAAGAATAAATTCCAAATATATGAACAAAGACATTTTTTCTTGACTCTGTTAGACTTGAATGTATTAGAAGCAAAAGGCTCCAAACTCCATTAGGACAAAGACCAGAAGAATGATGACATGATTTTAGAAATTTTATTATGGTGTTTGTAGAAGTAGATTACTTTTTTCTGTGGCTTGATGTTTCTCATTAGTTTTGAAAAATACTGCTTCTTCCTTCCAGTCCCTCTCCTTTCTTACTAGGGCTCCGATTCTTAGATCTTAGCACTGAACCTCATATGTCCCTTTTGCTTTTTTCTACATTTTATATCATTTTATCTCTTTATGTTAACTAATTATTAGTTAACATATTTAGTTATTTAGGATATTTTAGTGACATCTCTTTTAGTTGAAAAAGTATCTCGTTAGCCATCACACCTAATAATTGAGTTTCCAATTCCAGTGATTATAATTTTAATTCAGCAACTCATCTAGGCATGGAAAGAACTCAGATATAGGCATAGATTAGGTAGAAAGAGGAATGTTTTACGTTGCCGTAACAGTGAACAGAAACAATGATGGAGACACAGAGATAGAAACAGATAATGGCAAGAGAGCTGCAGAAGAATGGAACTCTGGACCTCCAGCTGGATAGGAAAGGAATGGGAGAAAAATGCAAGTGAGAGAGAGGGAGAGAACAGAGTGTTCAATATAGTAGATGTCTAGATTTCATGCGAAAAAGTGAAAGACTGAAGAGTAGGGGAAATAACTGAGCACTAAGGGATTGGGGTTGAGTCCAGAGGCTTACATGTTTGAATTTAAATGCAATTTTAATGGGGGAGCTACATTAGTTAAGCTACTCTCTGTGGTGCTATGTTAATAAAATAACCATAACTCTCAGGGATTTACACAATACAAATTTAATTCTTGATCCCACCCACATATTCCAATGCAGGTGTCCCTGGTGAGATGGCTCTTATGGGTGACTCTCATCAAAATAGAGAGTTAGGAACCCTCAAGTGGCTCCTTGAAGTCCTTCCACTATCGTTTCTATCCAGCTCTCATCTACTCCCTCCCTAACTGTTGCTATTATAAACTGACACGAGGAATGGGGGTTCGTGTGATTCCTCCTTCGGTACTTCACCTGGAAACGACACACTTAACTTCTGCTCATATTCTAGTCCTGAAAACCTGTCACATGGCCCCACCTAGATACAAATGGGTCTGGTAAATGTAATCCCTGTTTAGAAACCTTCCCACAAATATCCCTCCATGATGGATGGCAGAAATCAGGAGTCAACAGGAATAGTTTTCAAGGCATGAGGAAAAATGATCAATTTCTGAGTGTATGACATTAGCAAGTAGAGATGGGGTAGTTGCTGACTGAATGGCAGGTGCCTCAAATAAATGAAGTTTTACTTAGAGTGAAGAGATAATGACCTGAAAGTGATACCAGGATTAGGGAGAACATCAAACTGAAATCTCATCCTCAAGTCTATGAGATGGGAGAAAGAATACCCTTGGTTTGAGAGAACTGTATGGAAAAGGTTATCCTCTGCAGAACTTTTCTTGAAGAAACATCTAGGCGTATTTAACCTTAAGGCATAAAGGCAAAGTTTGAGAAGGAGGAGAGTAATGGGAGAAGAAAGATACAACAGTTTGGAGATGAGACTGTGGACTAGGAAGTAGACCACAAGAACTTACATATTGGATGTTGAACAAGTATAGGAGGAATATGTGGAAGGATGGATTTATTTGGTTACACAATTGAAAGACAATTCTTGCAGTACTCTGTGGGGTGGCAGGTGGAACTCATTTCTTTTGGCTGCCATCTAGGTAGATAATACTTGTCGAATAATTAAGATCTCTAGTAGAATAAGAACACTTTATTGAAAGGAAATGTGCCTGGTATTGAGAGTGAGATCACTGGCAATATTAGGAATCAAGGCTAGTAACTCTTAGAGGGCTCCATCACGATGGGAGGCCCTCGGAAAGGCTGACAAAGGCTGGTGAAGTGTGGTGACTGGGAATGGTAAGGACATTTGACTGGGTCCTATAATGTGAAAAGACAGAATAAGGGGGTTTCACTAAGGAGCTGAGAGCAGCCAGTCATGGAGGATGAAAGAAAACCAGAAGAGTGTAGGACACGGAAGCCAAAGTCAGCAGGGTTAAACAATGCCGAGAGGTCAAGTGCGATGAAGCCCAAAACATGTCCATCTGATTCAGCCCACAGGTAATGAATGTCCTAAAGCCAAAGGCAGACTCATAAATAATCAAATATTCAATATAGTTTGGAGAGAAAAGAAAATACTCGTATACAGGGTGTCTTATAAAGTTCATGTGCATTTTAAAATTGTATAACTTTATGGACACCCTGTATAATTGCATTATCCCACTATAAACATTATTTATTTTTTTCTGACTCCTTTATGTCTGTTTTATATGATAATGGCTTTTTTCATAAATGAATTTTAGTAGTCATATAATTTAATATAGAAGTAATACTTTTTTTCCTGCCCACTACTGCCTGCCTCTATTTTCTTTCTTTTTTTTTTAAATTTTATTTAATTTTTATTGTTTTTATTAAATCACAGCTGTGTACATTAATGCTATCATGGGGCACCATACACTGGTTTTATAGACCATTTGACATATTTTCCTTTTCTTTTTTTATTTTTAGATGGAAAAATAAATTTATTCATCTGACCAAGCAATATTCCAGGTATTAGAGATACAATTATAACAAACAAAAATCCTTGACTTCATAAAGCTTATGTTTTCATTTCCTTCCTCTTTTTCTTTCTCCCCTCCCTCCTTTCCTTCCTATTTTCTTTCCTATATTTCACCTTGTTTAGGTGAATATAGTCCATAGAATAAAAACTTTAAACTATAGTTAACAGTCCTCACCCCCCACCTTTTCGAGGTCATGGCTCACTGCAGAACACTAACTAGTTAATTAGGCTAAACTTTCTCATTGTCTTTACTTTATTTTTTATTTATTTATTTTTATTAAATCCTTCAGATTTTCATATTTCTGAGAATAAAGTTTCTTATAATATTCATTAAGGATGTTTTGGATTTCTGAGGAGTCTGTCTGCCTCTATTTTCTTTAGATCATTTGTATATAGTTTTAAATTTGAAAGACATGTCTAATTGTATGCTAAATTCTGTTAAATTCAAAGATGTCATACCTGCTTCATAGTATTATTAAAGCTATAGTCATCCCTGCCGTGTATTTCCCACACTATGAAATTTGCTTCAACTTCTTTTACATAGCCAGTGTCATCAAATCTGAAAGAAACAGCAAGTACAAAAATAATAGTTTAGTAGTGTAAAATAGAGGGGTTAAGAGTTCAGGTTTGGAGTTAAATGGGCTTAAATTTAATAGGATATTAAGTTATCCTGTCTATAACTCTATAGCTTTATGACCCTGGGGAAGTTATTTAAACTCTTGAAGGCTAATTTTGCTCATTTGTCAAATAATAATAAAAGTTACTACTCTATAGATTTATTTTGAAAGCTGAATGAAATAGCACTTATCCAAATAGGTGCCATAAATGCCTAATAATAACAAAGTAGAAAATTTTCAGTTTTCAAACAGTTGGAACCATATTGTTCTCTTTACTTTGATAGGAACCATATATTAATAAGGTGAGGGTAGCTTGGGTCCTGCTGTTCTGGGGGTTAGCAGGGAGAAAGATGGAAGGATGTGAGGAATGGACAAAGGTATCATTTTATCAACAAATGTTCACTGGCTGCTTATTATGTACTAGAGAATGAAACCCCAGAATCACAACAATGAGAACTGAGATGTTGCACATCCCCCAGGGGAACCAGAGGAAAGATGCAGCTGAGCCTCAAAGAATCAACAGTTTTGTAAACTGAGGTAGAGCTGAGAAGCAATAGTCTACAAGCTCACTAGAGTGACACTCATGCATAGCCCATGCTCACAGAATATATGATGACTTCTACCAATAGGAGAAAGGGTCCAGCACGGGCAGGATATGCCTCCCATGATGCTGGGTATGGACACACAAGCCCAGTTGAGCTTAGAGTGCTTACCTCAATCTCAGTGAGTTTAAAACAGATGTGATATTTTATACAAGACCTTTTCCTCCTGCTCCCACATGAAAATAGAAGCTTGCGACCAAAACTGAAGTCCAGTTATATTGTTAAAGTTACACCTTTGCATATCAGAACTTGTGACTGATAAGCAAAGAACCTTCTCCATCAGTTATTGCCTACATGTCTGAATGAAACTGTCCCTCACCCCTTGGATGGAAATTCTCAATTAGGACCTTGGTCTCAGGCACTTATTTCTAGGCTGCAGACTCTGGACTGTTATCCCACTTTCCAATATAATTTCCTATTTCACAGATCTATGTCTATTTGTGAAAAATAATAGTCCTTTACAGCGTTCCTTTATTCACCACTCAGTCTCTGCTTCCCCTTGTAGTAGTTACGTCTAGTTTTTTAAGTCTGTTACATATACAACTTGCTATCATCTATCCCTGGTTATAAAAAGCAGGTATTGTCCCAGTCTCACAAATTGGATGCAAGAATTTTAAGTGGCAATAATTGGTATCTGAGAAGTTATTTTATTTCCATTCTAATTAGTTTTGAGAAATCATGAAGAGATGAACGCAGAAGGTCGGTTCTCAGATAGGCATGACTAGGTAGGCGTTGGATCATTGGTGCCTGGCTTCTCTCTCGGTGGGGGAGGAGGGCCACAGAGAACTGTAAACCCTCAGAGAGAATTCTGCATCCTCTCTCCACTGAATAATGCACACGTATGTGGGTGGGTACACACTTTTTTTAATATATGTTTTTGGAGATTTGGGTCAAGCTTTAGCAAAGCTCTAATTCTTGCAGCTTTGGAAATAACAGTATGTCTTATTGCATCTTCCAAAAGTCATCAGATTCTTAAATTATTAAGCACTAGTTGTAAGCCATATGTTTTACGTAAATAAGAAAAAGACGCAAAACATCTTGATGGGACTGGCGTCTTCCTTGACTCTCACAAGAGCAATAAGCTACAGTGTCATCTAGTGGTAATAAGTATAAATTGCATGACTCACAATTTCTGGGTTTCTAATCATCTTTGATAAGGTTTTATTTCATTGAAAATATGTGATAAAAATACTACCTATGTAAACGTGGTTTACTTTCATTAATGTTCATTAGTGTATAATATAATACTAATTAAACCTGAGAAATTCAGAAATACCACTGGTTGGCAACTCTTCCATACAATTTTTAAGTTCTCCATTATGGCAGTTCCACTTTTGAAACTGGGAAGGAGAGAACTCTTCTGTTGATCTACAAATTCATTAGACACAATCCTTGTGGCTAGCCCATTGTATCGACCATGGCTTTTATTTTCTGCATTTTTTTTTTTTTTTTTTTTTTTGAGACAGAGTCTACTCTTGCATCAGCCTCCTAAGTAGCTGAGACTACAGCATGGTGTTAGGTTACAGGTGAAGAGATCTGGGTGGTAGTGATATACAACACATTTAATCCTGACCTTTTAAAAAATACCATGCAATCCTCCTGTTTTCTCCCAGACATGATGGTAAACTAGGAGAGGCCATGTCCAGATGATATAGCTAAGATATAAGAGTTAGACTATGATATGAAAAGAGTTAAGCATTGAGATTTTGTCGTTTGTTACTGCAGCACAGCCTAATCATACTTGACTAATACAAGTGGAGAATGTTCAGGCTGGAGATACAGTTTTGGAATTTATCAGTATATTGAGACATTCGGGTCCACAAGACTGGATGGCAACACTAAAAGAGAAAGTTGAGATGGGGAAAAGAAAAGATAGCCCCAGGCCTTGCTACATTCCAACATTAAGAGGTCAGGGAGAAAAGGAGGAACTAAGAAATTAAGGGGGAGCTACCAGTAAGGCAGCAGGAAAAGTGGGAGCTTTTGGTCCATGGGAACCAGATGAAGAATATATTTTAAGTAGAAGTGAGTGAGTAACTGTGTTAATACTTGTTAATGAGATCAAGGAAGGTGGGAGATGAGAATTTCCCATTGGTTTAGCAAAATAGACATCGTTGATCATATTGGTTAGCTAACCTGAGGGGAATTTGAAAGAGAATGGCAGAAGAGTTGTTGACAGTGAGTATAATAGCTGAGAGGACAGTGGGGTCAAAAGAAGGTTTTGTGTGTGTGTGTGTGTGTATGTGTGTGTGTGTGTGTGAGAGAGAGAGAGAGAGAGAGAAACAGAGAGACCTACATATTTGCATGACGATCCAGTAAAGAAGGAAATGATGCAAGAGAGAGGGGGAGACCTTCAGGAGCAATGTTCTTAGGAAAGGCAGTGGAAATCTGGTTCCCGAATGGAGCGATGGGCCTCAGACACACACACAGGTAATTCATCCATGGTAAGAGGAAGGCAGACAGAGCTGCTTGAAGATGGATGGATGTGGTGCTCAAAGGCTATAGAAGATCTCTTCTGATTGATGTCACTTTTGAGTCATTCATCCTCCTGATTCTCTGCCCTTACCACTCACATACGTCAGTTATCAAACCCTGCCTATTAAATGGCTAATTCTTTTCATAAATGATTCCCTTTTATGTCCTTGCCTTGTTGCTATTTTAGACATTTTTTTTTCTTCCCAGGACTACCAATACAGTTTACCGTCTGGTCTCCCTCCTTAGACTTTTTCCTGGAAATTCATCCTCCACACTTGTCCCAGAGAGAGCTAGCTAAAGCAAGTATTTGATCATGCGACATTATCATAGGAATGGATAGAAAGCCTTCCATAGTTTGCACACCTAGCTAGCTCCCCAGCCTTTCCCCCTAATACTTCATATATCATTTTATACCCTAGCAATATCATACCATTTGAAATATAAACTTCCTTCATCAGGTTGTTGCTTTGTCTTGAAAGGCTTACCCTGTTGAATTCACCATTATTTTCCCTACTTCTTCCTTTTCTGCTTCTAGCTATGAGGTAGGACAATTAAGTTCAGTAACTCATCCTAGAGAAAGTGCTACATACCTGATTGCTGAATATCACTAGGGTCAAATTTGAAGTACTCCCCTTCACCATGTGGTGACCATAGTGATATTCAACAATGAGGTATGCAATACTTTTTCTAGGATGAGTTTGTGAACTTAATTGTCTGTTCTCATATTCATCATCTTTTAAGATTCAATGATTCCACTGAGACCTAAGTTTTTGGAAACATTTTCCAGAGCTCCTCTTCCTTCATAGAGGAATTGGATTCTTTTCTTTTGAATTCCAACACCAAAACCCCACAGCATCCCCTTCTATCATTCCTTTTAGCCTATCAGCTCATATGTCTCTCTAATTCATCAAACTGTTCAACTTTTCAGGGTAGAAATATTATCATTTATTTTTTGAATCCCTAGTGCCTAGCACAGTCGTTGGTATAAAATAGATGTTTAGTAATGGTGAAGTGTACTGAAGAGAGAGGATTAAGGCTTTTTACCTTCGGGGATTAAGTATTATATAAACACACACACACACACACACACACACACACACACACACACAAAAAAAAAAAAACAAAACATGGCCTACTGGGGGAAACAGTACCTTGAGTACCCAGGAAAAGCAGTGGTATGATTAGATGGTCAGAAGATCAAAATTAAAGGCAACAGCAAATTAGACTGATAGCACAGAGAACTCTGACACAGGGATTTAATCTTTTACATGTGGTTATCTAATTCTCCCAGCACCATTTATTGAATGTGGTATATGTACACCATGGAATACTATTCAGCCATAAAAAGATGGAGACTTCACATCTTTTATATTAACCTGGATGGAGTTGAAACACATTCTTAGTAAAGTATCATAAGAATGGAAAGGCAAATATCCAATGTACTCAATACTAATATGAAGCCAGTAGATCTAATTCACGCCCACATAAGAGAAAAACTCACTTCAATTCAAGTTGTGGGGAAGGGAAATGAAGGAAGGGGGAGAGGGGAGTTTGGGGTACTCTCACTAATGGACACAGTGTAGGGGTGCATGGCACAAATTTTGGGTGCAGGACGTAACTACAAGAGGGACTGTACCTAACAAATTCAAATATTATGACTTGGTTGTTTGTATCCTCACATTAGCCTGAAAATGAAAAATAGAATGTGATTTAAGAGGGAAAGAGTACAGGGTAGAATCTGAGAAGGGCCATGGGTGAGGGGTAGGGATAGAACTGCTGGCAGAAGCCTACTGGATCTCAACACAGAAAGTTCTGATAGCACAGCTAAACCCTAACCACCTGATTCGTTACTTCTACACCTATCCACCCGGAGAGAGCTAAGAAGTTGTCTGCAGCTTAAGAAGTCCTCAGAAGCTGAAAACCTTGACTAAAATTTTGGTGCTTTAGACGTGGGAATTTTACTGATAGTAATTTATTGTAATGGCATAACCACACCAGTGTCTACATATGTACATAAACAGATATTTTATAATAGCAAAAAAATTAAGAAATATGGCTCATTTATCTCTTATGTTTTTCCATATTTACTTTTATAACCATAATCTAAAAAAATTAAGAAATATGGCTCATTTATCTCTTATGTTTTTTCCATATTTACTTTTATAACCATAATCTAAGAATTAAAAAGTCTTAGAGGAAAGCAAACGAATTACTTAGAAAAGCCTTCCTAATAGCATTTTATTCATATTATTAGGAAATATTATTTATAAGAATTAAGTCAGGGATGATATTTTTGGAATCTCCTTAATATACTTACTAGCAATCTAGGTTTTTGTTTTTCCTTACAAGTTTTCCCTTATTATTGGCACAGAGAAAGAAAAATCATGTCATTTGGGGAAGATAGCTCCTACCAAATAGGCAGGGTTCTTGGTAGGAGGTTGGGAGAGATTTAGAGAGGATGAAGGAAGGGCTCAGATGCTGCCAGTATCCCTAAGAAGGCTCTCAGCTCTCTTAGCCACTATCTCAGCAGCTAAATTGTACCCATGTGGGGACCATGGTTGTCCAACTTTGTATAACAGTACTGAAAAGCAACATATTAAGTCCTTCAAAATCTTTATTATCTTCAATAAATGAATGATTTAATACTTTTATTTTTAAACTTTTAAAATAGGTTGATTTTTTTGATGAGTATATACTTACAATTGGATCACAGGATGAAACTTTTCTGTGAAGTCAAGTCTTAATGGGCAGCCATATTCTTCCCAGTTATACTTTACTTTCTAGAAAAGGAAAAGTGTTTTTGTTATTTTATATATGTGGACCATTAAAAAGATTGTAATTTTCTTAAAATTTTTTTTTCTTTAGTGCCTAGGATCAAAAGATAAAAAATGTAACTTTCTTACCAAGTTATTAAGTGGTCGGTGCCTCAGAAATGACCTATAAAAAAGACACTCTTCATTATTTATTTATTTTTCCTCTTTTCAAACTTAAAAACTAGAACCATGACTTTGTTTAGGTAAAGAAGTATCACAAAAGTCAAATAGATAGACAGAATTATAAAATAGTAAGCACTCACTATGTTTCAGACCCTTTCTTTCTGCACATATTTCCTCACATTTTAATGCATTCTGACAACAGCCGACAGGATGTGAATTATTGTCTTCCCTTTGTAGATACAGCACCATTCTCAGAAATTGTTCAAGGCTACAAATCTTGCTTTAATATTAAGAAGGATGCGTGATTATAAAGCCCATGTTCATTGTACTATTTCAATGCCACTTTCCCCGGAATATTAATAGATAAAAAAACAAGATCCTTCAGAATCAGCAACAATAAATGTATAATTTAGATTTACATTTTTTAATTTAGATTTCTCACTACAATGGAATTATAATCTACATTAAAAATCTAATTTAATCTAATTTAAATTAAAAATTTAATTTTTAATTTCCATTTCTCACTTTGATGGAATCCTTTCTCTTCATGAACTCCAGGGTTTATTCCTGCATGTACTTCCTACATATTATTCCCTCACATATTTTCTATTTTTTATTTTTATTTATTTATTTATTTATTTATTTATTTATTTATTTATTTATTGAGACAGAGCCTCAAGCTGTCACCCTGGGTAGAGTGCTATGGCATAACAGCTCACAGCAACCTCCAACTCCTGGGCTTAAGTGATTCTCCTGCCTCTGCCTCCCAAGTAGCTGGGACTACAGGCGCCCGCCACGATGCCCAGCTATTTTTTGGTTGCAGCCATCATTGTTGCTTGGCGGGACCCGGCTGGATTCAAACCCACCAGCTCAGGTGTATGTGGCTGGTGCCTTAGCCGCTTGAGCCACAGGTACATCACATATTTTCTGTCTTGTCCATCCTCAGACTTGACTCACTGTTCCAAACCATATGTTCCATGCACAGACTCAAGAAATTCCTGCCATAGAGGATAGAGTCCATTTCATACTGAAAGGAAATACCCTCACCAACTATTAAACATTTTTTTCTCATACCTTTTATGTCGCCTACTGACTTCAGCAAGCATTGCAGTCTGCAGCACCTGGGTTCCTCTACCTCTCCACCCCGCCTTAAAGTTCAATAAAATCACTTAGGGGTTTGCCTAGTGGTTAAACATTCTTTCATTTGTTTTTTAATTAATCAGAATTCGACAATTTCACAGCGTTTCATAGGATCTTATAAGTATTTCAGAGGGTATGGACTTCTGTACTTTTGATGGCCTAATAAATATTTTTTAACTTTGTTAATAAAGTATTTTTTTTTTTTTGGACACAGAGTCTCACTCTGTCATTCTGTTGCCCTGGCTACAGTGCCATGGCATCGTAGCTCACAGCAACCACAAACTCTTGGGTAAAAGAGATTTTTTTTTTTTTTAGTGGAGACAGGTTCTCAGTCTGGCATAGGCTGGTCTTAAACTCCTGAGCTCAAGCAGTTCACCCAACTAGGCCTCCCAGAGTGCTACCATTATAGGTGCAAGCCACCACCCTTGGCCTTTAATAAAGGTTTTTATCTTACAAAAGTAAGTCACATTTTGTTTAGTTATATCTTTAATAAATCACATTATTAAAAATAAATATGCTTAAGATTAAATAAAAAACATAGAAAAAGATGACAGTAGAATATTTGATGTCAGGACTTTCCTGGCAAATTTATAACTTCTATTTAGCTTAACTATAATCATGTAGAATTCAAGAAGAATTACATAGGGAAAAAAACTTTCTTAAACTAGGGGGAATAATATAGAATTTGAAACTATACATGTATAAATGAGGCTTACTTGGTTTATCCAGTTGAACTGAACGAGAAGGCTGGAACTCTCTCTTGCATGTTTTGGAAAAGTTAATTATAGTGCCTTTATATTTTGCTTAATGCTAAAACTGACTGCACACTGTACAGCCAAACACATGGATGCTACCAGGAATTCAATGAATAAGTACTGGTTGTAAATAATTAGTACTACGTTAATAAAACACTTAGTCTTATGTTCAAAAAATTTCTTACTTTTCAATCACATAGGTAAAATCGTGGCGAAGACATTTTTCTTTGCTAAATCTACAAGAAAAATAATAAAGTTGTAATGTCATCAGTCCTTATATACTAGCGCAAACATTCAATTATTTAATGAAGTGACTCTCTACCTGGACAGCATCATGAAATCATCATTTACCGAACTAGAATCTTTAGGGTTAGCGTTTGGCCTTAGCATGTCTATTTTTAAGATAATCAGTTTCACCAATGTTTCAGAAGACACCAGAATTTGAAATCTGCTGGTCTACCTCTTATATTTGATACATGTTTATTAAAAATTCATAAGACAGTGGAGGGTGGGGGCTGGGGAGAGGCTGCTCAAAAGATACCAAATGTTAGGTGTCCTCAAACTGTGGCCCGCAGGCCACATGAGGTGGTATGATTGTTATTTGTTCCTGTTTTGTTTTTTTACTTCAAAATAAGATATGTGCAGTGTGCTTAGAAATTTGTTCATAGTTTTTTTCTTAAACTATAGTCTGGCCCTCCAACAGTCTGAGGGACAGTGAATTGGCCCCTTGTTTAAAAAGTTTGAGGACCCTTGCTTAGTTCAATAGGAGGAATAAGTTCAAGAGATCTGTGGTACAACATGATGACTATAGTTAATAATATGTTGCATTCTTGAAAAATGCTAAGAGAGGCCATAAAGTGTTCTCATCACAAAAAACAATAACTATGTGAGGTAATGTGTATGCTAATTAGCTCAAATTAGTCATTCCACAGCGTATTTTAAAGCATCATGTTGTATACTATAAATAAATACAATTTTATCTGTCACTTAAAAACAAAAACTCAAAATAGAAAGCAAAAAATGTTGACAAGGATGTGGAGAAACTGGAACCCACATACGTTACTGGTGGTAATGTAAAATGTTACAGCTACCGTGCAAAAGAGCTCCTCCACAAGTTAAACATAGGATTGCCAAACGATCCAGCAATTCCACTTCTAGACACATCCTCAAAATAATCGAAAACAGGTATTCAAACAAAAACTTGTACACAAATCTTCATTGCTGCACTAGTCAACAAAAGCCAAGAGGTAGAAATACTCAAAATATTCATGAAAGATAAATGGATAAACAAACTATGGTTTATCTGTACAAAGAAATCGTTCAGCCATGAAAGGGAATGAAATATTGATACATGGCACAAGTGAACCTCAAAATCATGCGAAGTGAAAGAGCTGGTCACAAAAGGTCATTCAGATATGGTATGGCTCCATTTCCATGAGATATGCAGGACAGGCAGATTCATAGAGACAGTACATTACTGGCACCAGGGGCCGGAGGCAAGTGAGTATGGGGAGTTACTGGTTACTGGGCAGAGTTTCCTTTTGTGGTGATGAAAATACTTTGGAACTGGATAGTGGTGTTAGATGCACAATATCATGAATGTCCTTCATGCCACTGCCTTGTATTTTTCTTTATTTTTTTTGAGACAGACATTCACTCTGTCACCCTGGTAGAGTGCTGTGGCATCATTAGAGCTCAACCTCAAATTCTTGGGCTTGAAGCAATCTTCTTGCCTCAGCCTCCCAAGTAGCTGAGACTACAGGCGTGTGCCACTATGCCTGGCTAGTTTTTCTATTTTTAGTAGAGATGAGGTCTTGCTCCTTGCTTAGGGTGATCTTAAACTCATGAGCTCAAGCAATCCAGCTGCCTCAGCCTCCCACAGTGCTGGGATTACAGGCATGAGCTTCCACAACCAACCTGCATTGTATATTTTAAAATGGTAAATTTATGTTGTATGAATTTCTTCACAATTTTAAAAACTTACCATGCCAAAACACACACACACACACAAATTCATAGGAAAACTATCAACATGGAAATAAAAAAAGGTAATATAACATAATCATGGGAGACATACACCAGGACTACAGGGACAATTCAATATTATAAAATCATTAATAAAGTTTACTATATTGATATTTAAGAAAATTCGGGAAAAAGTAAATCAATCAAAATAAAGATAAATTTCTTTCAACTGTTTTATTACACACAAATACTTTTCCCCCTCTAAACACACATTTCTAGTTGCTACTAGAAACTCAGCTGTGTAGGTAAAGAATTCATATAATTTCTAGTTAGAGTTTGTACAGACAGAGGACATAATGGTCTATGAAATCACACAGCTTTTAGATAAAATTATCCATTTTTCCACTTTATCTAGCAGCTTCCAGTGTTAATTAGGAGGAACCCTAGACATCATCATTTTTAGATCAATGTTGAAAGTCTAGACCATTCCCCCAACTCTGAACCCAAGTTGGATCCCAAGGGATGCCAACTCTCCTTCACTGACAACTCTACTAAAGTGTCTCGGACCACGTATAGGTCCAGTCTCCCTTGGTGACTATGAAAACCACAGGCCCACTGTAGCCAGAGTCCTAGGCATTAGAGCTATTTTTAGGGTCCCAGAGCAATGGGTTATTGACTAAGAAATCCAGAGTGAGGTCTTGAAATTTGTGTTTTTTTAAACATGCTTTCCAGATGGTTCTGATGAGCAATTGAACTTGACAATTACTATCTGGAGCCTCCCAGAAATAGGTTGGTTCAAGCTGCTTCTGTGTATCTGGTTTGGGAAGGAAATCAGGGGACTGAGAAAGAATTCTTTATGTGATTGTACTGGGAATTGATTCTGGTAACATGTTGCTTACAGCAGTTATCCTCAAACATCAATGTCTCTATGGATCTCCTGGAAATTCTTTTAAAATGCAGATTCTGATTCAGTGGGTGTGGGAAGAGGCCTGAGATTCTGCACTTTTTTTTTGGAGACAGAGTCTTACTCTGGTGGACTTTGTTAGAGTGCCGTGGTATCAGCCTAGCTCACAGCAACCTCAAGCTCTTGGGCTAAAGTGATCCTGTTGCCCCAGCCTCCAGAGTAGCTGGGACTACAGGAATCCACCACCATGCTGGCTAGTTTTCCGTTTTCTTTTCTTTTTCTTTCTTTCTTTTTTTTTTTTTTGAGAGAGAGTCTCACTCTGTTGCCCTGGGTAGAGCGGAATGGAATCATCATACCTCACAGCAACCTCAAACTCCTGGGCTCAAACAATCTTCTTGGCCTCAGCTTCCTGAGTAGCTGGCACTATAGGTGCCCACCATTATGCTTTGCTAATTTTTCTATTTCTAGTAGAGATGAGGATATTGCTTTTGCTTAGGCTGGTCTCAAACTCCTGAGATCAAGGGATCTGCCCACCTTAGCCTCTCAGAGTGCTAGGGTTGCAGGTATGAGCCACCACGCCCAGCTTAGTTTTCCTATTTTTGTTAGAGATGGGTCTCACTCTTGCTCAGCCTGGTCTTGAACTCCTAAGCTCAAGGGATCCTCCCACCTTGGCCTCCCAGAGTGCTAGGATTATGGGTGTGAGCCACCAAGCCTGGCCTGTGATTCTGCATTTATAACAAGTTTTCAGCTGATGCCAGTGCTCATTTATACATCAAACTCTGATGAACAAAGATGTAAATATTCCCAGAAATAGGATAATAGAATGTACAGGCTATATATGTTGTGTATCAATTAGCCTGGGTGGGAGGTATCCTCTTGCCTCAGCCTTCCTAGTAGCTGGAACCACAGGCATTCACTACCACCTCTGGCTAATATGAATATACATATTCATATTACATATAAATTCTTTTACATACACATATAAATATACAGTATACATATACATTCTTTTAGAGAGGGGGATGTCCCTTCCTAGGCTCAAACCATCCTTTCATCATGGTCTCCCAAAGTGCTGGAATTACAGTTGTGAGCCAGTGTGTCCAGCCCAGTTAGCCTTTTGGAGTTTCCTCGAAAAGGAATTATGAGTACAAAGGTGTTAGGAAATGGAAATTTAGCAAATGCTGAATGAGATGCAAATATTTATCAATCTAGCAAGTGATTATTACAATTCAGTAATAATCAAAGTATTACCAGACTGACAGAGGAATAGACCATTTGTCTTGTTTGAGAGCAAGCCATATCATAAAAACTCAGCTAAGAGTTAATGTTCTCCCACTCACACCCCCACTCCTAACCAAAGAAAAGGAATCACAACAAATTGCCATCTCCACTACACCTTTAACCGAAGCTAAACAGATTTATATGTACCGGGGGGGCCAAAAAATATTTACACATCTAAGAGATATTACCTGTGTATTATTTTTCAAAGTGGAATTGAATTACTGTAGCAATGTGTAGCAGGACATTCGCTCAAAAGGCAGTAGTCAAATGAACGCTACCGTCACCATGCAACAGACCGGACAGTCAAAGAAAGTGGCAGTGGCACGGTTGAGGGGTGCAAGGCCAATGTGAAGTGCTGTTTGGAATTTGGGAACACTGTGGAAGCATGATGACAATGGAGGCCACAGAACCCCTCACATACCTAACGGCATGATTCATGAGGAGTCTGAGATGCCTGATCCTCTGTGTGACGTGCACAGGGAGGATCCCAGGCACTTTGTTCCGTGATGCTCCAGCAGCAGTTCACCCACTATCAGAAGTGTTTGAATGCTGGGGCCTTGGTGTGTGTCACACTTTATGGGGGCAAGACATGATTGCAAGAGGGACTTTACCTAATAATTGCAATCAGTGTAACCTGGCTTATCGTACCCTCATTGAATCCCAACAATAAAAAATAAATAAAAAAACAAACAAACAACAAATAGAACATTAAAAAAAAAAAAAAGAAGTGTTTGAATGCTGATGGTAACCACTTTGAGCACTTCTTGTAATTGAAGCAATCAAATGTGACTTCTGTTCATCTTTTGGTGTCAGTATCTATGGATATCACAATTTCAGGGCAGTTTTTTCCTTTCTTAAAATGTGTATACCTTTTTTTGCCACTCTTGGTATATGTGGTCCTTGATTCTGTCCCATGTAGAGATATGGCAAATGGGAGACACAAATCTAAGTTGCTTCATTGTGAACCACGGTAGGATCAATGACATTCACACCTTGGGACACTCTGCAGGAACCACTGGTGGTTCTGTTAAAAATTTCCCATGGAAAATGGTGCAGAAAACTGAGGCTTCTCTAGTAGGAGGGTAAGCAAGTCGCTGATGGAAGTTGTGAGTAGTTTGAGTAGGATGGAAAACAGAGGTTAAGTGTTTCTCCCCTTCACTTCTCTAGGAATGATCTGTACACTGAAGAGCAGATGAAATGATGAAAAAGAGAAACTGGCTGATTAAAAGGAAATGTGGATGGGTCGGGTACGGTGGCTCACGTCTGTAATCCTAGCACTCTGGGAGACCGAGGCAGGTGGATTGTTGTAGCTCATGAGTTCCAAACCAAGCTACTTGGGAGGCTGAGGCAAGAGGATCGTTTGAACCCAAGAGTTTGAGGTTGCTGTGAGCTATGATTCCATAGCACTCTACCAAGGGCAACAAAGTGAAAAAAAAAGTGGAGAAAAATGCTGGTAATAAAGTGTTTAATTTTTTTTCTTTTAGGTCTGATTTGAATAATGTATATTTGACTTGGCAATAATTGACTGGGCATCCCATTAATTCAATTTTGGATTTCATTGTGAATGTGTCAGTCATTAGGCCAATATCATAACTAGTCATTATCATCTAGTTCATCATTTGTTTTAAAACTGAAAGAATATAAGACAGGTCAAATTGGAGTATACTTGCCCTTGAACTGCAATGTGTTTTTTAGCATCACATCCAACAGCTATTTGGAACATCTAAAATAAAGTAATTTAGGTAGTGAGTTCAGTGGTTTTGATTCACATGATCTAAAATGTTATGACGGCTAAAACTAGTTACATTTCAGATTTGAAATCACAACCTTTGAGATGCAGGGCTCTGTTATGCTATTGCTCTGTGCTGTTCTGCTCCTTTCTTGATCTTTTTTTATTTTTTTTTCTTTTTGCTTCCTTTTGTCTTTACTGCTCATGAGGCCCAAAGGTTGGCTCTCTGCTTTCTCAATGTTTCTTGGGGAATCGATCCAATCCCATCTTTTACTCACCTCTGCCACATGATTACCAACTTCACCCTTCCAGCTCACACCTCTGACTCTGCTACTAGTTTGACCCCCCCACACTTTAGTAGACCAATAATTTTTTATTGAGTCTTGAGTCTCATCTTATAAAATAGCATCTTAATCCTGGTATTCCTGCTTTAAGTAGCACTACCCGTTTTTGAAAGAGCCTGAGCATCCAGCCAGTTATTAAATCTTAACTCCCTGTCCTAGTTCTATGGATATTTTAAACATTACTCACCACTGCTTTTTTGAAGAGAAGCACATCTGTGCTTTGTTTGGAAACAAACTACCTGTGCATACTACAGCACAACATACAAGAAGTTAGAGATTAGCCTACATCTCTGCCATTGGTGAGATACCTTGTGAACACAAACAGAGCCTGTGCTTCTCTGTGAGCAGACTGGGATACAGTAGAAAAAGGCAACTGCAAAAACCCAACAATAGCATCACATAGACATGCTGTGCCATGATGCCTTGTTTCATGGGCTGAAAATTCCGAAGAAAGGCATTTGATAAGGGAAAGGTTGGCGTTAAAACCACCAAATAAAATCTGATGCAATAAGCATATTACTTTTACAGACAACTGTATCTCTACTGTTACTAGCAATATTTCCTTTCTCTTTCAACAGATTTGATAAATAGTATTGGCAGTAAGAACAGAGTAGAATTAATGTTACATATAAAAATTAAATTAAAATAGAGTTTCGTGTGGCTTTGTTAAGAAGACACGTTATATCTGGCAGTGGGAATATAGCAGGAATTTCAATCTAAAGTCAAAATACTATTAACTTCATTAAATCTCTGTGATAAAGAAAAAGAACTGTTGCAAAATGCCAAATGTCTTATCCTGCCTGCAAATGTTTAAGTATCTGTTACTTAAAATTAATATACTGGTTATATAGAACGAAAATATAACTAATTGCTACATAAACAAAAGGAAGGCTTACAAAGAAAGTTAAAAATAAAGCGGAATAATCCTTCAGATTTTTTTTTGAGAATTGCTAATATTTCAGGCAGGGGGTCATGACTTCTCTTTCACCAGTCCTGGTTCTTTCTTAAATGGATGCCTACTTCTATTTCTCCATGGCTCCAGGGCACCTATTCCTCCACCAGGCTAAGTGAGCTCTAGACACTTGCATTCTACCTTAAACATGTCCCTGTATGTTGGAGATTTCCACAAGGTGAATCTGGAAGAACCCTAATACTCCCTACCCTTTGAGAAGGACTAGGGACCTACGAACATGGGGATAGAGAAATGATGTCCAGACAAGTTTGGTGGATATAAAAGAGTTGTCCCCGCTAAACCAAGACCTCCCAGACTTCATTTCAAAGACAAATTGCACAGTGGGAGTCTATGGATTTTATTTCTGGAATCACCTGATTTTACCCACAGCATCTGATTTGTTCTTTTAACACCACCTATTATTATTAAATCTTTGCTTTCCCACCAAATATGTTCAGAAAGATGAGCCTGCCCTTATTAAGTTATCCATGTGACACACATGATTGGCTGAGGTCCTCAAATCTCTCACAGTCAGCACTCACCATCACTTAATGATCTCATTTTTAATATTTCTTCTCTTCCTAGTCTCAGCTGACAGAAATAACCCCAAACTTCAGAACCAATAACATGGCTAGGATTAAAAATGTGAGTTGACTTGCAGGTGGAAATTAAAAAGGAGTTGTAGGTACAGAGTGTAGGAAGCATGATTGATCCTGTTTTCCAGAGCACCCACTGCTGCAGGGCTAACACATGTTCCCCAGGCCTGGACACCTAATTAGAGAGATTCTGACATATAGGCTAAATGAAAATGTTTCCGCTCAGTGCAGAGACAGGGCAGGATATCTTCTGCCTTGGCTGAGAGTCAGACATAACAAATTCCCTCTAACTGGTCAGAACAACTGATCTGAGACAGGGATTCTCAAGGACCCTCAACACGAATGCTGGTAGATAATGTGTCAGACTAGAATTATAGTCCTCTCTTTCTGGGAAAATTCATCTTGGAAGGAATTAAGCCCTCTGGGGGCTGGCCTGCATTTCTGCAATTCCACTTCTTGGCACATGGTTAAAAAGTGAGATGCAGTTGTTGGAGCTGCCAGTTCTATTTGCTGCTCTGCCACAGGTTATGAAGACTAAATGACAAAGACAGCAGACTCCTGTTCAAATAGCGCAGTCTATTTCCAAATATCCAGCAGGTTAACAAGGATCTGACTTCCTCCAACTGGAGAAGTCTGTAGGCCATGGCTCTGTGTACCTACAGAGCTAGGCCTTATATCTCTATAGTGTTTATCTGGGAGGCTGATGACTACTCAGGAGTATGGGAGCACAAAGATGGGACCCTGTGGTTGAAAGCATACCTTGTGGTTATGTACACATTTTGATATCTTTGGCTATTTGGAGGACATGCCTCTACAAGGCCACAGTTTCCTATTGGCTACAAGGGCTGTGGCATATTTCTCCATTCTATTTCAGTTGGTGGGTCAATGTAAACTACCTGCAGAGAGTGGCTAGATTTGAACTGTCTTTGTCTAAAGAGCTAAAGAGGAAAAAAGAGGATGAAATCTGCGATGTTAGATAATTACTCTATGACAGGGACTTTGCATAAATAATCTCATTTAATACTCCCAACAACCCTTACTATAGGTGGTGTTACACTACACTTTTCACAAATGAGGCAACTGAGACTCAGAGTGTTTAAGTAGCTTGGATCTGAAGTCAGGTTAGATGAACGTGCCTTTATAACGCCTTGGCTGGGTAGGATACAGCAAACAGGGATCTCTAACAAATCTATAGATTAGAAAAGGATAACAAAAACCATAGTGCTTTAGGAAGTCATCCATGAAGGAATAGGATCACCAAGTTAAGGAAAGAGAACCTAGGCCTAGGTTAGGAAGGAACTCGTGAGGCTGCAGTTCCTTGCTTCCTGAGCAGTTACGGTATGTGGGTGATGTGGTAGCCAGAAGGGAGTTGTTAGGATACAACTGCAGGCAATTTCCTAGGGAAGCAGTGTTCGTCAGCAGTGCTAAAGGATGGATCACATCTACCGCGGTTCAAGGCTTCCTCTAAACTCATGGAACCTTACCCTGGAGGAACAGGTTCCTTGTGCTGGGTTCCCAGAGAAGAGGTGCCGAGTCCTATTTCACTATGTATTCCCTATGTATAACATGATGCCTGATATACAGTAGGTGCTCAGTATGTTTGCTGAAGAAATAAGAACAGGCATCCCCAGGTGTGTACCATGGGCTCAAAAGAGGGGCTTGTTAAGAATCTGGGTTTAATTTCATAATACCCACAGTTACCTGCACGTGCAGATGCTATTTCATACCTCCATGCTCTTGTCTATGCCTTTTCCTGGAATTCCCTTTGCATCTGCCCACTGAACTTCTACTTATTCTTCAATAGTCATTTCATGTATTCCTTTCTTTTCACCTTTCCTCTCCCAATCAAAATTGCTAACACTTTAGACCAGGTGCAGTGGCTCACACCTGTAATCCTCACACTCTGGGAGGCTGAGGCAGGTGAATTGCTTGAGCTCATGAGTTTGAGACCAGCCTGAGCAAGAATGAGACTAAGAATAGAAAATAGAAATTTCTCTACTAAAAATAGAAAAACTAGCTGGGCTCCTGTAATCCCAGCTACTTGGGAGGCTTAGGTAGGAGGATTGCTTGAGCCCACGAGTTTGAGGTTGCTATGAGCTATGATGCCACAGCACTCTACTGAGCATAACAAAGTCAGATGCTGTCTCAAAAAAAAAATTGTTCACACTTTTCGTGGGGCTTCTTGACAACTGTGTACAACATAGTATCTCTCTCTTTTTTTTGGAGACAGAGCCTCAAGCTGTCACCCTGGGTAGAGTGCTGTGGCATCACAGCTCACAGCAACCTCCAACTCCTGGACTCAAGCGATTCTCCTGCCTCTGCCTCCCAAGTCGCTGGGACTACAAGCACCTGTCACAGTGCCCAGCTATTTTTTGGTTGCAGCCATCATTGTTGTTTGGCGGGCCTGGCTGGACTCGAACCCACCAGCTCAGGTGCATGTGGCTGGTGCCTTAGCCACTTGAGCCACAGGTGCCAAGCCGAACAACATAGTCTCTTAAGCTAGCTTATGTTTAACTCTAGGGAAGGTAGACTCTCTTTTCATCTTTGTAACTCCCATTACCTAGTGCACAGACTGAAACACAGAAACACAGTAGGGATGAGATAAATTGTTTTTTTAATGGATGCTATTTTGATGCAGGATAAATATGGATATGACTTTCAATCTTCTTTGACAAACCACATCCGACTTAAATTTTTCCCATTAATTTCAGTTTTCCTTTAAACAGTTTCATTTATCTTCAAACACTAATAGTTTTACATTTTTGTATATGTTTATATATCCCACTTCATTTTATTTATTTATTTATTTATTTATTTATTTATTTATTTATTTAGACAGAGTCTCCCTCTTGCCCAGGGAGGGAGGACCTCCAACAACTGAGATTAGGAGATCCTCCTGTCTTGGCCTCCCAGAGTGCTAGGATTACAGGCATGAGACACCATGTCTGGCCTATATATCCCACTTTTAGATGATAAATTCTATCTTTTGTCTTCAGACTTGAGATAAAAAATCTTATCTTCTGTTTTCAAAATGAAATAATGTTCACTTCAAAGTGAAACATTACAGAATGCTGCTAAGTATTAGGGGAGTGGTATTCTATGGAGGAAATGTGAGTTATTTAGTTTACCACCTATGCATTCTTGAAGTAAATTTTTGATCTTCACCCCTGTCACTTACCTTGTGGGCTCTTGGACATGGGTATGAGTAGTTACTAGGTCGAAGCTGAATGAGCACAAGACCCATGTTCTGGTCTCTAGGAAATAAACAACCCACACAGGTTATTATGGAATCAGGGGAGAAGAAGACATGACCCTGCCTTTCTTAGAGAAAATGCAAAGTCCCAGGTACATGATGTGATTGAATTCCATGAGGAAGTCTAGAGGCCTGGTGCTGGTGGTAACTGCTCGCTGCTTCTGCTAGGGCAGCTCTGTATTGTGGTCATATGGTGAAGTGGCTCTGCCTCATGGCATCCCATATTTTGGCCACCACAGGGTTGGCACAATAAGAAAGAGAAATTAGCATCACGTCAACATTTCAACCACTGTATTTCATAAGCGCCCCCGGTCCCTGAACAATGGAGCTCTGCTGCTGACACTGTGGTTTGCTTGCTTCCTGATGGTATTTCAAAGTGGTACCCACACCACGGGTTCTTCCTCTCTCCCCAGTGTATATCCCCCTTCCACTGATAACACCTTTGCAATAGTAAAGAGTATGGTGCAAAATTAGTTTTCTGAACCATAATAAGTTGCGTAATATGACCTGACTGGAATTAAAAATTAGGTCAGATATAATGTCTTTTCTCAACTGTGAAGCATGCATGGATCATTCTGTGCTCGGGGGGGGAAGAATATGAGAGCTCAAAAAGAGCAGAAGAAGAAATTTTGAAAGCTTGCTTTATATCCCACCTCTGCTAAGGTTTTTACTTTCTGAAAAAACTGGGGAACAAACACACACACACAAAAATCCTGGGCCATTTTATGTGCATACTCTAGCAACATCCGTCTCAGTAAATATCCACAAAACCAAAACTACTCAAAGGAACCCACACCCAGTAAGAGGATAAAGCAAAAAGTCAATGGATGAAGGGGGAAGGAACAAATTGAGTCTACTCAGTTTAGATTGTGTTTAAAGCAGCATGTTCTCCCTACCCTTCCTTATCAGGCTCTATCACATCATTCTGTTTTCTTGATAGCATTTGTCAGTATTTGGAATTACCTTGTTGGTTGGATTGCTTGCTGTGTGTCTTTTCCCACTGGAGATGTGTTCTGCGACACCATTACTTTATCTTTCTTGTTCACCACGTAATTTTGAACACCGAGAAAACACTTGACATAGAGCAAGTACTCTAATTGCTTGGGGTAGCAGCAAACTAAAGAAAAGTGGACTTCTTCCTGGAGGGGAAATGCTATTTTCCTGGAAAACATTGCCAGGCTGTAATGATAGCTATCTAAATGCTTTAGCACCAAATTCCAAGTTCATCATCTTCCTTCAGAAATTAAATGCTTAAGTGCTACCTTATTCCAGGAGTCAAACATGGTGTTTTATATGACTTTCCTCACAGTTAAAGACTTTCTGTGATATTAGAGTCCTTGTTTTTGCTTAATGATAGTCTGTAGAAACTTTGAGATAAGAGTTTGTTATAGAACATGCTTGAAAATTACTGAATTAAGAAATAGCCCATTTTTCATATCTTCATTTGAATGAAAGAGATTCTTCAGAGAGGTCATGTTTCCATTAAACTACAAGGAGGACATTACATTTTAAACACTTGAATACTAATTTTACATCTATCCAGACATTTAAAGGAATTTCAAATTTGGATATTTAAACAGGCATGGGGCCATTTAAGTAAATAGCTACAAATCAACAACCCAAGTAGCATATTTAATACTGCATATGTACTATATAAGTCTTACTTACTGCAGCTTGAAGTAGTCATCTGCTCCCTCATAATTTATATTCTGAAAAAATTCTAGTGTCTGAGAGAGAAAATTAAAAAGTTTATGTAAAGAAGGAAAATTGGGGGTGAGGATCTCACTTTAATAGCATTTGGTTTTCTACATCCAGGCGCATAAAATGTCTTCATTAGGATATGAAATAATGTTCAACACTTGTAAAGCAACACTGATTGCTGGATGGAGGCTGCATAGATATGTAATAAAGCAAGTGAAGTAAAATGTTTATGTAGAATCCAGGCAGTGGGTTGAGAGGTGCTAAATGCAAAATTCTTTCAACTATCTGTATGCTTTAAGTTTTTCATAATAAAATTAAATTTATGGCCTCACCAAGAATCTCATATAAAAGTTAGTAACTCTAGCTGATAGAAAGGTTTATATGAGGCTCCATGCACTGGCTTATGCCTGCGATTCCAGCATTCTGGGAGGCCAAGGTGGGAGGATCATATGAGGCCAGGAGTTCGAGACCAGTCTGAGCAAGAGCGAGACCCTGTCTCTACTAAAAAATAGAAAAATTAGCCAGGCATGGTGGCAGATGCCCATATTCTTAGCTACTTGGGAGGCTAAGGCAGGAGGATCACTTGAGCCCAGCAGTTTGAAGCTGCAGTGAGCTGTGATGATGCCACTGTACTCCAGCCTGGTGACAAAGCAAGATTCTAAAAAAAAAAAAAGAAGAAGAAGAAGAAGAAAAGAAAGAAAACAAAGGAAATATTTATGTGTTTTTCAAGAGGTACATCCTAAAAAAATATTTATTGTAATATTGTAACATTTTTTCTTTCTTTCTTTTTTTTTTTCTTTTGGCTGGGGCTGGTTTTGAACCCGCCACCTCTGGTATATGGGGCCGGCGCCCTACTCCTTTGAGCCACAGGCGCTGCCAATATTGTAACATTTTTCAGAATAGCCCCCAAATAGAAATAATCTCCATCTAATAAGCAAGGTGCTATAAAAATAATACTATAATTCACTAAATCTAAAATGCCATAGATATAATACTCATCCTGATTTCAGAGATGTTAAATGTAAAAAAGAAAATGTGTCTTAGAATTAATGAAATATGGTGGTTGCAGTGATAGTAACAGTAATGGTAGTAGTGGTGGCAGTTGTAGTAATGCATACATGTAGTGCTGGCTGTGTGCCAGGTGTTTTCCTAAGTCCCTTATGTATATGAATTCACTTAATCCTCATAATAACCTTATGAGGTAGGTTCTGTCATTATCCCCAACTTATAGAAGAGAGAATTAAGGCACAGAGATTTAAAAATTTGCTCACTGTCATTAGGTAATAAATGATAGAGCCAGCATTTTATTAAAAACACACATTTTGATGTTTTACAGTCATTGGTCATTTATCTATTTTGATGGGTAATGAGTATTTTGAGGCGGGAAGTTGCAAATGGACAAATATACAGTTGACCCTTGAACAACCTGGGTTTGAAAGATGCAGGTTCACTGATACATGGATTTTTTTTTTCAATAAATATATTGGAAAGTTTTTGAGATTTGCAAACCACATAGACTAAAAATATGGAAAAAAATTAAGAAAAAGGTATGTCACAAATACATAAAGCGTGTGTAGATACTAGTCTATTTTACCATTTACTACCATAAAATATACACAAATCTATTATAAAAAGTTAAAATTTATCAAAACTTACACACGGAAACACAGACCATATATAGCACCATTTGCAGTTGAGAGAAATGTAAACAATAAAGATGCAGGTGTTAAATCATGACTACATAAAATTTACTAGTACAGACTGTGCTAGTGTAATAGCATTGGGAGTGCCCACTTCAAACTCCTGTGATGCTATCATGCAAGCAGTTTGCCTCACCAGCAAATGGCACATAGCAGGAAAAAGCGATCTTCTGAGCCTCTTGTGTATTTTTCATGTGATCTCTTGCACTTCTTGTGTATTTTTAATTGTGTGTAGTACAATACTGTAAATCTGGAATAACACCATGGGACCAATACAAAGTACCATTAGTGATGCTGGAAGTGTTCTCAAGAAGCAGAGAAAAGTCATGACACTATAAGAAAAAGTGAAATTGCCTGGTATGAACTATAGGTTGATGGAGGTGTGCAGCTGTGGCCGTGCACATTTCAGACAGGTGGTTCCTCTTGTAAATAGATAATGCGAACTTCTAGTATTGGTAAGTACAGTACAGCACTATAAATGTCTTTGCTCTGTTTTTATGATTTTCTTAATAACCCCCTCTTTTCTCTAGCTTACTTTATTGTGAGAATACAGTATACAAGTGTACAATACATATAACATACAAAATACACATTGACCATGGTTGACCACCTCCCTGCATTGACCACTCCTTAAGGTGACCTGATTTTCATAGACCAGATGTGTAGCACATGCATGTATCAGTGCAGTAGGCTTAGTTCCTTTTGCTGACCACTTCCATGCTGACCAGTTTGCTACAGTTCTTTGGGTGGTCAACTTACAAAGGTTGTGTGTTAATCAACTATTTTTGTTATTGGTAAGACTTCTGGTGAACAGTGGGCTATTAGTAGTTAGGTTTTTTGGGAGTCCAAAATTATATGCAAATCTTTGACTGTGTGGCATTGTGTTGTTCAAGAGTCAACTGTACATTACGCCTCCAGTCTTTGGAAAGAAAACCATGAGTTAAATACATCCCTTTTTTCTTGGCACACAATCAATCTAGTCTCATTTTATGCATCATATTTTACCTTTTCCTGGTATCTTCCCCCTCCTTTATCTCCCCATATTAGGCAGCCATATCATATATAAACATACTTGTTTACTTACACATAATTTTATGTTTGATATATGTCTTCGAATATCTTGTTATCAAAGATAAATTTATTTTCCTTTTTTTGCTTGTGGTGTGTGTCTATAATATTATTTAATATTATTATATGATAGTGCTAAGGTATGAATGTTTGTGTTCCCCCAAAATTTACATGTTGAAGTCACCAATATGATGACATTATGAGGTGGGAGGTCATGAGGGCAGAGCCTCATGAGAGGGATTGGTGCTCTTATAAAAAAGGCCTCAGAAAGTTGTCTTGCCACTTCTGCCACATGAGAACATTGTGAAAAGACATTATCTATGAGCATTTGGCCCTCCCAGACACCAAATCTCGTAGCACCCTGATCTTGGACCTCTTGGCCTCTAGATCTATGAGACATAAATTTCTATTGTTATGAGACACCGAATTTAAGCTATTTTTGCAATAGAAACCCCAAAAGACTAGGATAGATTTCAGAAAGTGTCTTATAATTTTCATTCAATGCTGTAGTTTAAGATCTATTAATGAGATCTTAATACAAACTGATAGATCTATATCAGTTTGTTTCCAAATCAGTTTCTGGAAGATTACATTATTATTATTGTAATTAAGTAATTATAATACTATATAATATTATGTACTGATGAGATGAGTGCAAAATGAAAGGAGAGTTATTGTTTTCCTGAGAAATAAGTTGATTTCTTTGGAAATTTTTGATAAAACAAGTCACTGTAGAAATTGCTGAATTAAGTATGAGCAAGATAATAGTAAAAGACAAAATAATTATAAAAATCTAGAACTTCATTTGCTTTGTCAATGTTGTTAAGTGTTTTTTTCTTTATTATAAAAAAACTGAAATAGGAACTCAGCAATGATGCCTTATAGGTAAGGTTATTCAAGAAAGGAGATGAGGAACATAATAAATGGATTTATTTTAAAGAAAAAGCTTTGGTCTTACGCTAGAAAATTGACTAATGAATGTGCATTCATTTATTTAAGCTAAAGTAAAATGTTTCACATATATCTGTTTTACTTTTTATGATTCTCTGCTTTAACTGAATTTGGAATTAACTGAAAACTTCTATTCTATTGTATCCGATAGGAGGCCCACTGTTGTATATGCTTAAGGAAGCTGAGCCTAGAAAGGGAAAATGAGGGAGAGAAACTGTCCCTTGAGTTATGCAGTGTTTGAGAAGAAATGGAAGTAACATGTAAAATGCTCATGTTATAATATTAGAAAAGTGTTCTACAAAATTATATATACACAGCATATATATACCTATTTTTATGATAGATTATTTGCAAAGATGGCTGCAATAATTTCTCCCAATTCCTTTATGCGTGTCCTGTTACAGTACTTAGGTCACAATGAAAGTTGTGAGATAGACTGTGTTATGGTCCATTATTTCACTTCCAAAAACCACAGTCAACAGCATTGAATAAACACAGTCCATAGCATCCTTTCTGATTCACTCATGCATATTTCAACCTGCTCGGCTTACTGGTGTTGCTGAGAGGGCTTCATTTATTTCCATCTGAACAGATTTTACATTTCTTGATTTTTGTGTATCTCAAAACTTTTGTAATAACCCACATATAACTTGGTTATTTCTCTGGAAGAGGTAGGGCTTATTTCCCCAACTTGTGAATTAGGACTGGCCTTACAACTTGCTTTGACCTATAGAATGTGGCCAAACCTAGGCCTCAAGAGGCTTTATCGCTTTTGCTCTTATCTTGGAACACTACCCTGAGACTGCCATGTGAAGAAGCCAGGTCCAGTCTGAAGGATAAGAGGCCAGGTGGAGCAGAGATAAGTGTTCTGGGGCCCTTCAGACTAATGAGGCTATCTTAGATCAGCCAGTTGCAGGTGAATTACCAGATCATCACAGCCACATCAATGAACCAAGATGAAACCAGCAGATCTGCCTACCTAGTCAGGGCCCAAACTGTGGACTCATAGAATTGGTTGTTGTATAAAGGAATTAGGTTTTGAAGTGGTTTATTATACTACAAGAGATAACAGAAGTCTACAGAAAAGCCATACATTAAAAAAAAGAGAAAGAAATGAATAGTGCAACTGACAATCAAGGAGTTTTGAAGGATTATGTTTTTTAGGTTGCAAAGAAGCCTTGGATATTGAGAGCAAAAATTGTGGCTTGGGAGTTAATGGCTTATTATATAATTAAACTTACATAGTCTTCAACATTTCCCCAGCTTAATCTAGAAGAGAAATTAAATCACTTTATAAAAAATGTTAATACTATGCTTTTATGTTTATTAAAATCAAATGCAGAAATTTAAAATATTAACCTACCAGAGTTTTAGTACATTGTCCAAAGGCAATTTCATAGGAAGACTGTTGCTTTGCTTTCAATATTTTTGGACCATAAGAATCCACAGCTGTAAACAGACCATAATTTTCTGGATAAACGAGTTGACTCCAAATGACTAGATTCTCTCCCTTGTCCAAAAAATAAAATATGCGATCAACATTATTTTGCCATGCAGTGTATGGGCATTTTTCTTTTGTCTTGTGGGATATACTTTTGACTTCCAGATTTAAAGGATATTCCTGTGCTTGTATTGTGCCATTGCTGAAAGCACTCAGGAGATAGGTCTCACCAGATGTATTTAAGAGAAAGACTGTTCTTACTGTACTGTTCACCCACTCATGCAGCTTCACTGACTCTCTAACATTAATCTTGGTATAAAATAGTATATTGTTTTCCATTTTCACCAAAATATTTCCATAATAATCTGGAAAAAAGAGAGAAAAGTTGTGTTATTATAACTATACATCATGCTGTTTTATTTAAGTGTACTTTGAATCAAAATAATTTATTTTATAATGAGTATTTATATAGTTTGAGAAAATTAGAGTGTGTAGGCACAAACCCGTCATTTCAGACTACACTGGAGAACTTCTCTCTCGATTCATTGTATTCAGTTTTCTTATTGTATGCATTTTATCCTTATATTTGCTGTATCACTTTTATATATTTGCATCATTTACATAGAGAAAAGAGTTAGAATAATGAGGAGAAGAAGGACAGCAATGGTATTATTAGAGAGTATGGATTGATTTGTGTCCTCTTCAAATTTTTATTTTGAAACCATAAATCCCCAATGTGACCATTTAGTGAGATAGGGCCTTTGAGGAGGCAATTAAGGTTAAGTTTAAGAAATTAAATTAAAAAGTAGATTTGAAAAATGAGATCATAAACAGAGGTGCTAATCCAGGAGCGGTGTCAGTTACAAGGAGAGGAAGAAACACCAGGAAACTCTCTGGGCACAGAGGATGCGATGAGAAGGCAGCCTTTTACAAGCCAGAATAGAGGCCTCCACAGAAATAAATCCTGACAGTACCTTTGTCCTGGACTACTAGCCCTCAGAAATGTGAGAAAGTGAATTTCTGTTGTTTTTAAGTCACCCAGTCTGGTATTTTGTTATGGGAGCTCTGGCAGACTAATACAACTGGGATGAAGAAATGGGGGATGGGGGCAGGAGTCATGTAAGGCATAGCCTACCTTACTGGGAGACTCATAGGAGATAATCCACTTTCTCCACTTAACTGAGAATTCTGCCTAAGTCACAGTGGCTCACAGAAGGCCCTCTCTTAACCTCTTTGGCTCTGTTGCCTTATCTATAAAACGAACATTTGGACTCCTAGCTGATTCCATAGCTTCCTTTCAAGATATGACATTCTCCTTGTATGGCCTAGGGGTATACCTTCTTTAATTTTCAAAAGACAACACTCAGAGGGGATTGGCTAAATGGAGGAAGGTACTGAATTCATAGACTCAAGGGAGGTTCGGTTTGTGTTGTGCTTATATCTTACATTTGGAATCTGAATAAATCAGTAACCTTTTTACAAATAACCTTAAATTTATAGTCTTCTCAAGTTTACCTAATCAGAAATGCATGCAAGTAGATGGCAAGGGGGAAGGAGAGAAACGTGGGTGGAGAATGTGATAAAATATATCTCTATATCAAAATAGAGAGTAATTGCAGGATACGTACAGTGAATGATATATAAAATGTAAAACCTCGTGAAACAAAACAATATATTACTTCTAGTTATATATAACATCCAAATTGCTTCACAGTATGAACTCTTTTTACCCAGGTTTATTTCTTACTTTTGGTCTTATTCTCTATTGTGTAGTCACACAGACGTAATTTCAGTTCCCTAAACTTTCCATGTTCTCTCCCATTTCCATATCTTTGCACACACTATATTCTCAACTTGGAATGCTACTTCAATCTCCTATCCTAACCAGTGAAATCATTTTTCCAATATGTATATACTCTACTCCTGTGTTTTCAGCTTAGGAGTCATTTCCCCCATATCTACTTTTCTGATCCCATAAATCCGGATTTGATGCTCCTTATATACACTTTTATAACATCTCCTTTTTTGCTGATCATATTGCTGGTTAAAACATTATTAAACGTTATCGAATGATCTGTGGATTAAATACAAGGCTGATGAAAATTAAGAACGATTTAGGGCTGAGTGCAGTGGCTCACTCCTGTAATACCAGCACTCTGGGAGGCCTAGATGGGCAGCTTGCTTGGGCTCAGGAGTTTGAGACCAGCCTGAGCAAGAGTGAGACCTTGTCTGTACTAAAAACAGAAAAACTAGCCTGGTGTAGTGGTGGGCGTCTGTAGTCCCAGCTTCTTGGGAGGCTAAGGCAAGAGGATTGCTTGAGCCTAAGAGTCTGAGGTTGCTATGAGCTGTGATGCCACAGAACTCTACCCAGGGTGACAGAGTGAGACTCTCTCTCAAAAAAAAAAAAAAAAAAAAATGATTTAAAACGTAACAACGATAATAACACTATATGTAAAAATCTCATGGGATGCAGCTAAAGGACATACAGAGAAAAATTCATAGCCTTACGCTTGTTTATAGTTTTAAATGCTTAGAAAACAAGAAAGACTAAAACTAAATGAAATAATCATTTAACTTAAGAAGCAGGCCATAGACCACTAAAGTTAGAAAAAGAAAGCAGAATTGAAGAATCAATAAGGACTAAAGCAGAAATTAAGAAATTAAATTGAAAAGTAGATTTGAAAAACAAAATATTTCCTTTCAAAAGGAAAAGAAAATAAAAACAAAACCTCCTAAAAATAATAAATAATTTCATGCAAGCCAAACTAACAATGGGTGGGCACAAACAATATTGTAAATGAGAAAGAGAATATAATTACAGGTACACAGGAAATCTATGAGTTAATAAGGGAAATTTTGGTCTATAAATTAGAAAACCTACATAAAATAAATGATTTCCTAGGCAAACACAAATTTCTAAAGTGGACTCAAGAGGGAATGAATCAAGAACTAGTAAATTCTGTCAATGATGACTCTCATTAAAAATTTTTTAAAAGGACTAACTACTATTAATTGAAAGTTTACATGTCAGGCATGTTTAAGCATCTTATATACAATCCTTTACCCTAATTAACATGCCAATCCCGTATTGTAGCTTAGAAAACTGAAAGCTTAAAGAAGTTAAGCAACTTGTTCATGGATTTGAGCACAAATCTATCTAAATCTATTTTACTCGTTATGGTTGAAATATGTCCCCTCCAAAAGATGTGCTGAAGTTCTGACCTCCACTACTACCTTAGAATGTGATCTTATTTAGAAATAGAATCATTACAGATGTAGTTAGGTAAGATGAAGTAATACTGGAGTAGGAAAGACCTCTATTCCGACATGGCCATTGCCCTTATACAAGATGGTTGTGTGACCACAGAAGCGCACAGGGAGAAAGCCACGTAGCGACAAGGCAGAGATTGCAATGATGCAGCAAGATACCAAAACTTGGATGAACAAAGGAAAGATTATGCTATAGGTGTCAGAGGAAATATGGCCCTATCAACATCTTGGTCTCTGTCTTTGAGCCTCTAGGACTGTGAAACAATACATTTCTGTTGTTTAAAACCACTTGGTTTGTGGTACTTTGCTTGGGGGCCCTAGGAAACCAATACAATAGCACAGCGGGTGATGCACAGATGCGTAAGAATGTAAGTTAGAATCTGCTGATTGGCCAAAATCGAACACTTCCCTCCTCCCCCAAGAAAAGAATTTTAATTTGCTCTTTTGCTACGTGAGATCATAGTTAACATTAATTGAATTAATATCTATTTATTTCTAAATGGTAAAAAGTGCACCTTCAAAAGTACCACATATTGGTGCATTAAAAGTTGTTACATCATTAAAAGGAAGATGTCTACAATAAAATCTAGAATAATTTTGGTAGAACAAGAATTATTATGAGAATGCCTTACCTATAAAAACATCATGAATAATACTGTCATTTGACAGTGCCGATAGATTTCCATTTCCTGTAGGTGTTTGTAAAACCCCAATAACACTGAAATTATGATAACAATAGTAGAGCCTATGTTTGTCCTTTAGTATCAATTCTGGTGCTGCAGAAAATAGAAAATATGGAACTAGAGAACTGTCAATGGGGACATCTAGTGTAAACTCTTGACACACCCACTGTTTTGAATCTTCATTATATATCATTATAAAAGTCTTTTTGGTGTCAGTACATGTAATGCAATAATTTAATACCACGCTAACTTCCAGAGGGTGTCCTGTATATACAACATTTTGTATAGTCAGAGTGGTAGCTGGTGATAGATTTAGAAGATTTTTCAGCTCTGCAGTAGTTACTATTCTGACAAATTTGAGATGACTATGTTGAAGATAAATTTCATTTTCTGTCCAGATTGCCATGCTGCTTCTTCTTTTTTCTGTCTGTGACAAAATTAAAAACGATTAGAAAAATCTTTGATTTTAGAGACAAGTCTAATAACTCCTGTCTTCTAGTTTGGTATATGTAAAAATAAGAGGTAGTAACCACTAAAGGTTAATTTGTTTTAGTATCTTTTTGAATGAATACTTTAGGGATAGATATACATTAATAGAAATAAATCATATGATTTATAAACATAGAAATAAATTATGCCAGAACCTTTATTTTATTGTTTGTTTCTTGAGACAGGTTCTTGCTCTGTTGCTTCACTAGAGTACAGTGGCGTCATCACAGCTCTCAGCAACCTCAAACTCCTGGACTCCAGTGATCTTCCTGCTCAGTCTCTCACGTAGCTGGGGATACAGATGCACACCAATGCGCCTGGCTAATTTTTTTATTTTTAATAAAGACAGGGTCTCTCTGTTGTTCAGGCTGGTATGAGCTGGCCTCTGGCTGGTCCTGACCTCAAGTGATCCTCCTACAGTGCTAGGACTAAAGGTGTCAGCCACGGTCATCCAGCCAGTAATTTTGGTTTTTCATATATTTTTTCTCTTAATAGGAATAACAACTTTTAATTTCCTTTTAAATCTTTAAAGCACATAATCCTTCTCTTTCCGTATGTATTTATCACTTTGGCCAGGAGTGCCCCTTTGACATTGATATTTACTAAGGTTGTGATATAAAGACACCTCAAACATTTACTTATGTTCGGAGCTCTAGATTCCCTGGATATCAAACAAAGAGAAGAGATAGTTTAAAAACTTAGACAAATCAACAACACCCATTTTATGGACAGGTTTTTAGAGGTGAAGGGCATTCAGAAACTCCTGTATCACCCTTTCTGCCCTCTCCCCACCTGTTTCTAAATCTTAGGGGATTTTTTTTTTTTAAACTTAAAATGTAACTTTATGTTCATCAATCAAAAGGAGTCTATTGAGCACAGGTTGTCTTCCTTATTTTACTTAATGTACTAATATCTAGTCTATACTCAAACAAGATGTAGGCAAATATCAAACTGGTAACTAAAGAAAAAGACAATTTGGGATAAAAAGTCATTTTACTAAACAAAGATTTCACTTTAAATTATAGAGCTCAAGGTGCTGGAAATGAACATGTGGAACAATCATTAAAGAGGAAATAGAAAAAAAAAAGATGAACCCTTTATAGAAGGAACCCATAGCCATTCTTATTCTTTTTTTGAGACAGAGTCTCACTATGTTGCCCTCAGTAGAGGGCTGTGACATCACAGCTCACAGCAACCTCAAACTCCTGGGCTTAAGCGATTTGCTTGCTTCAGCCTCCCAGGTAGCTGGGACTACAGGCGCCTGCCACAACACCTGGCTATTTTTTGTTGTAGTTGTCATTGTTGCTTGGTAGACCTGGGCTGGATTTGAACTGCCAGCTCCAGTACATGCGGCTGGTGCTCTAGCCACTGAACTACAGGTGCTGAGCCAACCATTCTCATTTTTGACAGGGACATGGAGGAGAAATATATCATAAACATGACAGATGAGAATTGAATTCCAAGGAGTCCCCACCATGGAGTGAATTTTATTTACCCACGAATGTTTCACTGTAGATCTTCACTTACTGCTGGAGCACAGTAAGCCAAAGGACTTCAGGCAAGATGGGACAGTTGAGAGGTCCTCCTGAAGATCAGGGTCTCTCTAAAGTATGAGGCAGTAACCCTCTGAAGACAGAAAGAGGGCAGGCACCAGGCAGGAAACTTGAGAGAAACCCATCTGTACTTTAGATTCTCAGCTCCATGACTGGGAATGGGATATGAGAGCTGAGAGTAACTCTCCCTCTGAGACATGAGATACGCTTGGGCTTTACTCTGGGTGTGACGCAGCCTCCCTACTAAGATCGGAGGCAGGGAAACAGGAGAGAGAGTGAGAAAGGAAGACAGAGAAAGAGAGAGAGAGATCCTTTAATGCACCCAAATCTGGAGGCAGATGAGAGAGGAAAGAGTATTACTCAGTGACCAAGAAGGTGGAAGGTTGGCTGTAAAATTCTTTCATGGTTCGAAAGTTAGTGGCTCAGCTGTAAAGTATGAAGAGGTCTCTGGAATCTTGTCAGTGCTAAGATACCTTGCATGACTAAAGAGAAAATAACTATGATAAAAATGTTGAAGGATCTACTGGACAATATGGGTAACATGTAAAGATATGGGCACTTTTAGGCATTATATGGAATGATTTTTCAAAAGAACAAAATGGACATTCCAGAAATAAAAAATATATCAGAAATAAAGAAATTATTAGACAGAAATAAGAGCAAACTTGAAACAGTGGAGGAAAAGAGAGTGAACTTGAAGACAGATTAATAACATGTACACAAACTGAAATGTAAAGGAAAAACACAGTGAAAAAATAATGAATAAGTCATCTGAGATCTATGGGACAATGTTTAAATGGTCTTATACATGTGATTTTGACATCCTAGAAGGAGAGGAAAAAGAGTGTGGAGTGGAAGACATTTTTGAAGAGATAATGGCCAAAGACATTCCAAAAGTAATGAAAAATATGAGCCTAGAAATCTGAGAACATGAAGTCAGATAAATTCAAAGGAAAACACATGTAGGTACACAATAAAACTTATGAAAACTAAAGATAAAAGCAAATCTTAAAAACACTGATAGGTAAAAAGACAAATTATATACATGAGAACAATGATACAAATAATGTCTGACTTCTTACCAATAATGATGGAATTCTTAAGATAATGAAATGAATATCATTTTTTTAAAAAACAAAAAAACAATAAAAGCCATCTATCATCCTAATTCTTTTTTTTTTTTGAGACAGAGTCTCAGTCTGGCTAGATTGCAGGGGCCTCATCATAGCTCACAACAACCTCAAACTCTTGGGTTCAAGCGATTCTCCTGCCTCAGCCTCTTGAGTGGCTGATACTACAGGAGTGAACCACATCTGGCTAATTTTTTTGATCCTATAGTTCTTTATTCAGTGAAAAATGTTCTTCAAAAATGAAGGTGAAAAACATTTTTTTCCTAGAGAAATGCTGAGAGAAATTGCAATACAAGAAATTTTAAAGATCTACAGGCTAAAAGGAAATGAAACTAAAAAGAACTTCAAATATGCACAAAGAAATAAAATATACCCAAGGGTATATATATTTTGCTATCAGTTTATATTTATATATCTTTAAGACAATTGACTGTTTAAAGCAAAATATTAACAATGTATTATGGGATAGCATATTTAGAAATAAAATATGAGACAAGTATACAAAGAATAGGGGTATAAATGGAAGAATATAATTATAAGGTATTATACTGTTGAGAAGCAATTAGACTTTGATAAATTAAAGATGATTGTCCTAAAGTCCAGTGCAACCACTAAAAAATAGTTTTGATTTGAAAAAGAATCGAAATTGATTCTTTTTGATAATTGAAGTACTAAATTTGAAGCACTAAAAAAAAAAAAAAAATGCATGATTCATCCAGAATAAGGCAAGAAAGGAAAATTAAAGGAACAAAGACCATGTAAAGTTAATAGAAAACAAATGCCAAGGGGGCAGAGACAAGATGGCTGACTGAAGCCAGCTTTCCACAGAGGTTCCCGTTCAGAAGGAGAGTTAAAGGACAGAATTTAGCAAGTAAACTAGTGGATTAGAGCTGCACCAAGAGAGAAGGTTGAAGAACACACATCAAACCTCCTGAGGCGAGCTGCGACCCCAAGGATACAAACGAAAGGTACAAAATCCATCACCAAGCTGATGGGAGTCCCCTCCCCCATGAGAACAGCTTGGAGTGCCCCACAAACAAACGAGCAGAGTTCAAAGGTCCTCCCACTCCACTCCATGGGAGAGACCCTCTAAAAACTGGACCTACTTCCCCTACTAGGGTGCCACGGCATTCTCCTGGCAGGCATAAAACTGTATATATTCTCTACCTGCAATTCTGAGCTCCAAGCACTCCCCTCCACTCTCACTCTGAGGTCTGGAGGCCTGTCCCCCAGGAGTCCAGATTCTTGGGTGATTTCTCGAGGGGTGTGGACAGGGCCTAGTCTGCAGCTGATCAGTGCTGATTCTGTGGCACAGGAGTGAGGAGAGGACGGTCAGCTGAGAGAGAACCACACTGGAGCGGCAGTACCCCAAGGCGCAGAGCAGCAGCCATTTTTGGCAACAGTAGGGCTCACTTCTGGATATTCTGAAGCCACACCCCCTGTCTTCCTGGGCAACCAGAGGCGGCGGGCATCTTCTCAGGTGGCAATTACCGTGGAACAGATCTGGGATCAAAACGCAGGCCATGTGAGTAAAGGGTTTGCCTGAGGCGGTACCGGCCTGAATGGAGAGCGGGGACTAGAAAACGCATGCGAAGAGCTGGGAAATTCCAAGGGAGGGGCTGACCCAGAGGACTGCTTTACTGAGCCTAAGACGCACCTGGCCCTCAGGGGATCATCCACCTATGGAGGCTAGAACTGATAGCTAACGGAATACAAACCTGCAGGAGCAAAGACAGGGCCTGAGGCACAGGCTCTGGGAACTCAAAACAGCTTCTCTTCTTCAGGGGAATTTAGCAGGGACAGAAACAAATTCCTGCAAAGTTGTTCTGTTCTGTCAGTAACATCAATCAGGGGTGGGGCTGGAACTGAGTGAACTCCCCCCAGCCTCCATCAAGCGCCCGAGGTTGTCAGGCCTCACCTCTCCCCAGCAGAGCGCAGCGGTCTGGCTGAGCAGATACAGATTTCCTTGTAATTCAGGCAGGTGCAAACCCCTGGAGTATCTGTTCACTAGAGGCAACTGGGTCAAAGCCCTGCGGGGCTATCAGTGACTGGGTGTGACAGAGGTGCAAGGTGGGGAATCTTCCCAGACTAATCTATTTGCTGGGTGGGTCCTACTGACTTCACGGAGCATGGGAGCAAGTCATATCTGAGTTGTCACCAGATTCCTGTGATCCAGTTGCCAGAGACCTTTTAAACTCTCCCACCTGAGACAGGTGCTGACTGAGACAATTGATTTGGACCTTTTGAACTGAGCCAATCACCCAAGGACTATTCAAGTGGTGCCCTGGGTGTGTGGTTGTAGGAAGGTTTGATTTTCCTTTTCTAATTGTTGCCTGTGGAGGGTGGGGTGACTTAATTGCTGGTATTTCTCCACAGCTGAGACTTCAACCCAGAGCAACTGTTTCACTAGGGTCGAACAGAGACCAGCTGAAAATAAGACAGAACCACTTAGCCCCACCACACCAAACAGGTTCCCAGTTTCTCAGGCCATAGCACTGTACAGGTCTTCGACAAAGCTCCTGGGGAAAAATCAAAAGGTGTAAAACAATCATGGGGTGGAATCAGTGGAAAAACTCTGATAACATGAATAACCAGAATAGATCAACCCCCCCAAGGAAAGATATGGCAGATGTAACTGAAGATCCCATTCATAAACAGCTGGCCAAGATGTCAGAAATCAAATTCAGAATTTGGATTGCAAACAAGATTAATAGAATGGAGGAAAATTTGGAATGAGAAATTCGAGGAGCATTTCAAAAGTCAGAATTACAAATTCGAGGAGAAATTCAAAAGTTGTCTCAAGAATTTAACGAATTAAAAAAAATAATGTAACGAATTTAAAGACAAAACCAACAAAGATTTTGATGCACTGAAGCAAAGAATTTGCAGCCCTCAAAGATCTGAAAAATACAGTAGAATCCCTCAGTAACAGAGTGGAGCAAGCAGAAGAAAGGATTTCTAACATTGAAGACAAAGCCTTTGAACGCTCCCAAACTCTCAAAGAGGAAGAGAAATGGAGAGCAAAAACGGATCATTCTCTCAGAGAGCTCTGGGATAATTCGAAGAAGGCTAATATCTGCCTCATTGGAATCCCTGAAAGTGATGAAGTGGCCTGGCAAGGCACAGAGGCCCTTCTCCATGAAATTATGAAAGAGAATTTTCCAGACATGCCAAGAGACTGTGAAATTCAGATAGCAGACAGTTTCAGAACCCCAGCATGACTCAATCTGAATAAGACATCCCCCAGGCATATCATAATTACCTTTCACTGAAGTTAATATGAAGGAAAAAAATTCTGAAAGCAGCCAGATATAAGAAATCCATTACCTACAAAGGGAAGAATATTAGAATGACTGCAGATATCTCTGTTGAAACTTTTCAAGCCAGAAGAGGGTGGTCATCGACTTTTAATCTCCTAAAGCACAATAACTTTCAACCCCAGATCCTGTATCCAGCTAAACTGAGTTTCATTTATGATGGAGAAATTAAATTCTTTAATGACATTCATATGTTGAAGAAATTTACCATAACGAAACCAGCTCTTCAGCATATTCTCAGACCTATCCTCCATAATGACCAGCCCAATCCTCTACCACATAAGTAAACTCACTCAGAAACTTTTGATCAAACTCCAACTTCCACAGTGGCAAAAGGATTAAAAATGTTCACTGGACTTTCAAAAAACTCAATATCCAAAATTTTACCAGACTTATCAATATTCTCTATGAATGTGAATGGCTTAAACTGTCCTCTAAAGAGGCACAGGTTAGCTAACTGGATACAAAAACTCAGGCCAGATATTTGCTGCATACAAGAATCACATCTTACCTTAAAAGATAAATATAGACTCAGGGTGAAAGGATGGTCATCCATATTACAGGCAAATGGTAATCAGTAAAAAGCAGGTGTTGCAATTCTATTTGTAGACACAATAGGGTTTAAACCAACAAAAGTAAGGAAGGATAAGAATGGCCACTTCATATTTGTTAAGGGTAATACTCAATATGATGAGATTTCAATTATTAATATTTATGCACCCAACCAGAATGCACCTCAATTTATAAGAGAAACTCTAACAGACATGAGCAACTTGATTTCCTCCAGCTCCATCATAGTCGGAGATTTCAACACTCATTGGGCAGTGTTGGATAGATCCTCCAATAAGAAGCTGAGCAAAGAAATTTTAGATTTAAACCTAACCATCCAACATTTGGATTTAGCAGACATCTACAGAACATTTCATCCCAACAAAAACTGAATTCACATACTTCTAATCAGCCCACGGAACATACTCCAAAATCATCTTGTGACATCTTAGGTCACAAGTCTAACCTCAGTAAATTTAAAGGAATAGAAATTATTTCTTGCATCTTCTTGGACCACTATGGAATAAAACTTGAGCTGAGTAACAACAGGAATCTGCATACTCATACAAAAACATGGAAGTTAAATAACCTTATGCTGCAGGATAGCTGGGTCAGAGATGAGATTAAGAAGGAAAATGCCAAATTTTTGGAACAAAATGACAATGAAGACATGAATAGTCAGAACCTTTGGAATACCACAAAGGCAGTCCTAAGAGGGAAATTTATAGCACCGCAAGCCTTCCATCAGAGAATGGAAAGAGAGGAAGTTAACAACTTAATGGGACATCTCATGCAACTGGAAAAGGAAGAACATTCCAACCCGAAACCCAGTAGAAGAAAAGAAATAACCAAAATTAGAGCAGAATTAAATGAAATTGAAAACAAAAGGATTATACAACAGATCAATAAATCAAAAAGTTGGTTTTTTGAAAAGGTCAATAAAATAGATAAACCTTTGGCTAACATAACCAGAAAAAAAGAGTAAAATCTCTAATCTCATCAATCAGAAATGATAAAGACAAAATAAAAACAGACTCCTCAGAAATATAATGAATATTACAAGAAACTTTATTCTCAGAAATATGAAAATCTGAAGGAAATAGACCGATACTTGGAAGCACGTCACCTTCCAAGACTTAGCCAGAATCAAGTGGAAATGTTGAACAGGCCAATATCAAGTTCTGAAATAGCATCAACCATAAAAAATCTCCCTAAAAGGAAAAGCCCAGGACAGATGCTTCACGTCAGAATTCTATCAAACCTTTAAAGAGGAACTAGTACCTATATTACTCAACCTGTTCCAAAATGTGGAAAAAGAAGGAAGACTACCCAACACGTTCTATGAAGCAAACATCACCTGATCCCCAAACCAGGAAAAGACCTAACAAGAAAAGAAAATTAAAGACCAATATCATTAATGAATATAGATGCAAAAATATTCAACAAGATCCTAACAAACAGAATCCAGCAACACATCAAACAAATTATACATCATGACCAAGTTGGTTTTATCCCAGGGTCTCAAGGCTGGTTCAATATATGTAAATCTATAAGGATAATTCAGCACATAAACAAATTAAAAAACAAAGACCATATGATTCTCTCAATTGATGCAGAAAAAGCTTTTGATAATATCCAGCATCCTTCATGATCAGAACACTTAAAAATATTGGTATAGAAGGGACATTTCTTAAACTGATAGAGGCCATCAACAGCAAACCCACAGCCAATATCGTATTGAATGGAGTTAAATTGAAATCATTTCCACTCAGATCAGGAACCAGACAAGGCTGCCCATTGTCTCCACTGCTCCTTAACATTGTAATGGAAGTTTTAGCCACCACAATTAGGGAAGAAAGGCGATCAAGGGTATCCATATAGGGTCAGAAGAGATCAAACTTTCACTCTTCACAGATGATATGATTGTATATCTGGAAAACACCAGGGATTCCACTATAAAACTCTTAGAAGTGATCAAGGAATATAGCAGCATCTCAGGTTACAAAATCAACATTCATAAATCGGTAGCCTTGATATATACCAACAATAGTCAAGCTGAAAAAACAGTTAAGGACTCTATTCCATTCACAGTAGTGCCAAAGAAGATGAAATATTTGGGAGTTTATCTAACAAAGGACGTGAAAGATCTCTATAAAGAGAACTATGAAACTTTAAGAATATTTTGGGGTGAAATTTCCTAAGCTTTACCTAAGACTGCCTGTTTATCCTTAATTCCTAAAAGACATTTTTTTTTCTCTGAAAATAGAATTCTGGCCCTTTTCTTTCAATATTTTAATAATATTGTTTCATTATCTTTAGCCAGCTAGGAATTCTGATGAGAAATATGCAATCATTTGAATCATTGTTCTCCTAAATGTAATGTGCTATTTCTGTTTGGCTGCCTTCAAGTATTTTGCAGATTATGAATTTCTTTGCAATTACCTTGCATGGCATTCTCTGAACTTGTTGACCCCAGTATTCTCGTATCTTTGGTCAAATATGGGAGGTTCTAGCAATTATTTATTGAAATATTTTTCTACATGATACTCTTTCTCTTTACCTTCTTAATCCAATAACATAAAATTAGAACTTTTGGTATAGTACTATAGGTCTCTGAGGTTTGATTACATTTTTATAATTTTTCTCTATATTATTTAGACTGTTTTCTGTATTTTATTTTCTATTAATATACCCTCAGTTTAAAATACTGTTTTCTGTTATATCATCTTCATTCCATTATTGGGCACATATAATTTTTATTTCAGTCATTGTATTGATATCTAAAAATCTCTGGTTTTAATTCTTAAAATGGCTTTTAAAATTCTTGTTCTTGAAAATAGTTTCATTGACTATCTCCCTCACCCACATACACATATAATTTTAGGTTGACAATAACTATTTCAGCTATTTGTAATTTTTCTTTTCTGTCTGGATGCTTTTAATATTTTTTGTTAGTCTTTGATAGTTTATTATTTTGTATCTGTGTTTAATCCCTATATTAATTGGGATTTTAATATTAGTATTTCTGAAATGAAAATTAATTCTTAGGACTTTACCATTCTGTTCTAGTCTTTCATTGTGGAATTCTGATTAGATACATGTTGGGTCTTCTCTTTTCCCTTCTTTCCTCCTTATCTCCTAATCCTTTTTCTTGTTTTCCATCAATTTTTCTCTGAGTTATTTATTCCATTTAATTGCTTCTTATCTAATTTCCAATACATTAGTTACTTTTGTTGTAACTTCTATTTAACCTGACAATTGAATTTCATGTTTCATTTATTATTAATTGTATCTAAATTAATCACATAAAATGTAATGTTTAACACTCATTTTTACATTTAAAAAAAATCTGAAATCTGATCCAGAAAAAGTTCCAAAGGAGCTCAGGAAATTTCAGCCCAGAATATGATTCCTTGGAATAAAGATAATTTGGAATTAAAGGCCATTGGAGATCAACAAGCCTTGGAAGGGGCTTTCTCTCTATTGCATAAACCAGGCAGACCCTGGTTTAAAAAGAACAATTAACTTCTCTTTCCTTCCCTGTTATCTCAGTATATTTCAGGAAAGAATATCAAGAATACAACCAGAGCTGCCCCAAATTATTTTAAATATAAAACATATCTCTCAAGTTAATTTAATTTGCCAAGAGAATCATTTACAAATTAATGTTTCCCCCCATTCATTAATTCTCCCAAGTATCTATTCATTCTCCCTAGCAGCCATTTATTGCCCCTAAACTGAATTACCTATATTCTTTACCTCCTCCTCTCTCTCTCTCTCTCTCTCTCTATATATATATATATATATATATTTATTTATTTCTGGACCCCATTGCTAAATGGGGTAATCACTCTGTGACTCTCCCTGTGTGCATAATAAACTTTCTCTTAATAATGTGCCTCAATTGTGAGTTGATCTTTTAGTGAAGTTTCAGGAGGAAATGGGAAGTTTCCCCTCACCCTTACAGTACCAAATAGAAATGCATACAGCTCAGATTTATCACAAAGCAAGACTGTATGTAAAGATTATACAGATTAAGATACAGAATATTGTCAGAACTTCCTAAGTGCTACTCATGCCTTCTCCCAGTCACTACCTTTTCCTTCTATGATAACCACTATCCTAATTTTATGGTAATAATGTTCTTGCTTTTAGTTTTACTATGTCTATCCATTTGATAGACTATTCCCTTATTTATGTTTTCCATAAACCCACTACAATGCCCAACTAGTTTTTCTATTTCTAGTAGAGATGAGGGTCTTGCTCTTTCTCAGGCTGGTCTCAAACTCCTGAGCTCTAGGGATCCACTCACCTTGGCCTCCGAGAGTGCTAGAATTACAGGTGTGAGCCATTAATTTTCTTTAGAGCTCTTAGAGTCTTCAGGGAAAATAATATTGGGGGGAATTTTGGCCATATTAAGGTAAAATCATGCTACCATAATATAACAAATACATCATAGCACATAAGATTAATTTTTTGTTGTTGTTAGAGGTGCATCTCTATTATAAAAGCTACTTAGAGAACTTGGGTCAGAAAGATAGAACTGTTTATAGTCTTAGATAAAATAACTATGCAAAGAGCTGTATAGCATTGTCTCTGACACATCCCCAAATGAATGAAATGACAAATATATCTAAACATGTATTGTGATATACATACACATAATATTTACTAACCTTAAGTAAATATTTGGTCCAACACCATTTTCTTGTTATAATGCCCATAATTCCATTATCAAGTATATTTTCATTTCTTCCCAGTCTTTTAAATCCATTAACAGTTTTTAGGTAAAGAATGCTATTTATTAGAAAAAATATTCCTTGCGGAAATATAATCACATGAGTCACACTTTGTCTTTCAGCATCACTCAGAATGTTTGGAGGCACTCTGACTGTAGTCCATGTACGGAATGAGTCATTTGTTTGATAGGTCTCCATATCAGTTACTACAATAGCAACTGAAGGAAGACAAGCAATTGCTGAAGTTATTAACTGACTACCAGCTTGTGAAGAGATTGGTAAAAAGCCAGGAGTATCAGGTAGAGTTGGAATAGGAAAAAGGAGCAGAAAAAAAAGATCTGCAATAAAGCAATCTTGAAAAGTCACTAGGTTTCCTTTAATCTCATTTAGAACATCATCTATTGTCATTGGTACTAGGATACGCCAGGTCCTAAGAGAGGAAAAAAAAAAAAAAAAAAAGAATAAAATGATCTTTCCCTTCCTGATCCATCCTGCTGCAGTATTGGCATTTATAATCTTAATTTTTTAAATTAAAATAAAACCTGGGTAAAACTAATAAAATAATACTAAAATGTTACCACTGCCAGATACCTTCTCATATTTCACTCTGGTCCCAAAGGAAAGCAATCTTCATTCTTATAGCTCTTTATTCTAAAATGTGTCTCCATATTCTCAAATGAATACTCTTATATTTAAAAAAAATTTTTTTTTTATTATTGTTTGGGATTCATTGAGGGCACAATGAATTAGGTTACCCTGATGGCATCTGTCAGATCAAGTCCCTCTTATAATTGTGTCCTGCCCCCAAGAGGTGTGCCATACACTGTGACCCCACCCCCTCTCTTCTCCCCTCTCCTTGCTCCCTCATTCCTCTACCCCCCTTGTATTATAGCTCATCTACTGCCTTCATATTAGAATTGAGTACATTGGATTCTTGCTTCTCCATTCTTACGATGCTTCACTAAGAAGAATGTGTTCCACTTCCATCCAGGTTAATACAAAAGAGTAAAGTCTTCATCTTTTTAAATAACTGAATAGTATTTTATGGTATAAATATATGACAGCTTGTTAATCCATTCCTGGGTTGGTGGGCATTTAGGCTGTTTCCACATTTTGGCGATTGTAAATTGAGCTCACATAAACAGTCTAGTGCAAGTGTCCTTATGATAAAAGGATTTTTTTCTTCTGGGTAGATGCCTAGTAATGGGATTGCAGGATCAAATTGGAGGTATAATTTGAGTTCTTTGAGGATTCTCTATACTTCCTTCCAAAAAGGTTGCATTAGTTTGCAGTTTCAGCAGCAGTGTAAAAGTGTTCTCTTCTCTCCACATCCATGCCAGCATCTGCAGCTTTGAGACTTTGTGATGTGGGGTAGTCTCACTGGGTTAGGTGATATCTCAGGGTAGTTTTGATTTGCATTTCTCTGATGATTAGGGATGGTGAGCATTTTTTCATGTTTGTTAGCCATTCGTCTGTCTTCTTTAGAAAAGGTTCTATTCATGTCTCTTTGTGTGACTTTTGGCTCTTGTCTTTCCATTTTCTCATCCATTCCTTTTATTGTCTTTATCATCCATATTTTAAATTCCATTTCTGTCAAGTCCATTAATTCTTTATATGTGGAATCTTCTGCAGTAGCTGCCTCATGGTTCCTTGGAGGAGTTCCTCTATTTTGGTTTCTCATGTTGCCTGAATTTTTCTGTTGGTTCCTTTTCATGTGTTCTTTCTTCTTGTTCACCTTCTTGTCTTCCACTTTCCTTCTTACTGCCCCCTTTACTTCAAACAGAAGTCCTTCCTGTTGATCACAGTATGTTTTAATATGTCACCAGGACACCAAGTGGTGCTGCGGTTTTTTTTTTTAGGAGACAAAGAGTACAGCCAGCAACCTCTGTGGTCCTTAATCCAAACTTAGTTGCCTTTGGTGATTGCCTGATTGTTTCCACAGCATTCAGACCATGTGGATTTGGGATCTTAAAGCTCCCAAGACTCCTTTAGGGGCAGGTCTTACAGTGCCCCCTGACACCAGTTCCTGTGGGGTGCAAGAATCCCTCAGCCTGTCCCATGAATGGACACAAGTGCTTTAAGCCCCAGCTAAGACCTTCCGATGACCTTCTCACAATGGCAGCCCCCTAGCCTCTGAGACCTTCTCAGTATGGCTGCCTTGCCAGCCACCAAGCCTATGACAAGTCCACTCCATCCAGCATTCAAATCTGGTTGCTGTTCAAGTCTGCCCACTCTTCTAAGCTTTCCACTCAACGTTCAGGTTCTCCCAACTATTGAAAACTCTGGTAAAGCTTCCTCCCATCCCAGCCCTCTGTCGGAGGGGGGCGGAGGGAGGAAGCCAATCCTAGCCAGTTGCAATCACTTGCCTAATTCATCAGATTTACACCACTCAGGATCATATGCTGTATCCAGGTCACCATCTTCTTGCTGTGTTCCCTGAGCTATGATTCTGGGCAAGGTGTCTGCTCCAGGTAATGCTGGGCTCTCTTTTTTTTCCTCAGACATTCTAGGAGAGTTCATCTGAATGATCCTTCTATTCTGCCATCTTCATCCATTCTATTGCTCTTTATTAATCTAAAATTTTTGTATAGCATCTACTGCTTTCTTACGTGGCAGATGAAGATGTATCTCTCATGTATCATGCCTACTTATACATTTTTCTCCATCTCTCAAATTAATTATATTAACTTTTTAGTTAAATAAATGGAATGTTTATATTATTACTCTTATGTTAATATTGCTTACTATTGAGCCAGTTCTACTATAATTATGTTTTCTTTTTAAAAATTTTCCTGGAGTTAATAATTATCTCATTAAAAAATTGTTTTCTAGGTCTTCTAATAAGTAGTTAAAATAGTATTTCCAATATTTTCCATGTGTTAAAGGTAGAGGTAATCTAGTATTTGTTTCCTGGGATTTCCCTTCATTACTCACTGGGTCTAAAGGACCATTTACCACATCTACTCTTTGATCTTTCTTGTTTTTCTAAAGCAGATTCTTCAGTACCTTCCCGTGAAAGGCATCTAAATATACCTTTTTTGAGAAGCTAAATATCTGAAAATATCTTTATTTTACACTCCTGAGGAATAGTGGGTTAGGGAGAAGGCATTTTTCTCCAGAATCAATAACGAGAAAGTCAAATGACATATTAATTTTTTAGATTATTAAATGGATTGTCTTTCTATAAGTTTTTAGGATCTTCCATTTTTTTCCCTTGTCAGTCTAAAATTTGACAGAACAGAGTATATCTTTTAAGGTGAAAACACAGAGTAATTTGTAAAAAACAACAACAACAACAAAAAAAATTCACTCTGATCATACATCTTAAGAGTAACAAAAATTTCTGTTGAGAGTTTCTCATCAGAGCAATCCAGGATATATCAGGCTAAAGTATGTTCAGTTTTTGAGCCTCTCATTTTCTCAAGGAATACATACTTGGATTGGTGATGATGGCATTCTGCCCGCTCAGAATCCTCACATTGGCCTAGGTCTTGCTAGGTCAAGGGGTTCTTACATTGGAGCAGTTGTGAAACTGCTATCAAATCTCTTTTGCCCTAGACTATACCATTAGTAAACTCAGTGCAATTTCTGCTTTATTTAAACCACATCACCTAGCTTGAATATTGGTTACAATTGCAATTTATTAAATCACCAGTACCATTTTGTTACTTTGTCTACTGGTTACACAATAATCTCACATATGCAGTCACATTACAACTAGGCATTTGTGATTTCGTTTGAATGGACATTTGATAGAACTCATCACCTAAGGCCTACCCAGGGAATACTGCTCTTTTTCAATTTTCTGTTATCTATAATTTTGTTTTCAAATTTTACTTTTTAAAATTTTGACCACAAGCTTTCAAATTTTTCTCTTCCTTTCCATTTTATATCATTTTAGTATATATCTTCTGTTATTTTGTGTAGATGCTATTCATATTATCTAGAGTTCTCCAGAGATACAGAATCAATAGAATAAAATAGAATACATGAATATACTATAAAGAAATAGATTATGAGAGGTTGGCTTTCACATGATTATGTTACCTCCAAAATCCAAAGAGGCTCACTAGGCATCATTATATCTCTTTCTTGGTTGTAAGATGGGCCAGATGCAACAACTTAATTTTCACCTTAGAAAGGATATCTTAGTATATCTTATACCACAGGACCACTAGAAATTTTACTTAGGTGGAAAGCCCCTAATTTTAGTTGGCTTATTTCTCAGTCTTTGGCATGCTGATGTTTTATGAGCAAGTCTAAGATCATTGTTACTTCTTGCTCACTAGATCCCATCAGCATAGTGTCATCAATGTAATGAACCAGTGTGATATCTTATGGAAGAGAAAGGTGAACAAGATCTCAGATTCCTGTGAACCAAATTAGGATATAGAGCTAGAAAGTTGAAACATCCCTGAGGTAGGACACAGGTATTGCTGGCCTTGCCTACTGAAAGAAAACTGCTTCTGAAAGTCCTCATTGACAAGGATGGAGAAAAAAATGCATTTGCCTGAAAAATAGTTGTATACACATACAATGTCATGGTGGACATGTTAATTTGCTCAAGCAATGAAACGCATCTGGTACAGCAACTGTAACTGGAGTCACAACCTGGTTAAATGAGAATCCATTGTCATTCTCCAAGATCCATCTGTCTTCTGCACAGGCCAAAGAGAAGAGTTGAATGGGATGTGACAGGAATCATTATCCCTGCATCTTCCAAGTCCTTGATGGTGGCTCTAGTCTTTGCAATCCCTTCAGTAATGCAATATTACTTTTGATTTACTATTTACTAAGTTAGAGGCAGTTCTAATGGATTTTGTGTGGATTTACAACACAAAACTTGCTCTCATTCCACAAAAAAGAATGAAATCTTGCCATTTGCAACAATATAGATAAACCTGGAGAATATTACAGTAAGTGAAATAAGCTGAGCACAGAAAGAAAAATCTTGCATGTTCTCACTCCTTAGTGGGAGCTAAATATTAAAAATAATTGACCTCTAAGGTTATGGGGGGAGGAGGAGGAAAGCAGAAAGAAGGATGGAGGGAGGGGGTGGGGCCTTGGTGTGTGTCACACTTTATGGGGGCAAGACATGATTGCAAGAGGGACTTTGCCTAACAATTGCAATCAGTGTAACCTGGCTTATTGTACCCTCAATGAATCCCCAACAATAAAATTAAAGAAAAAAAAATATAATTGACCTCAGGGAGACAGTAGAATGATGGTTACCAGCAACTGTACCTTATTCCAATTTGATTAATATACATTGTGTGCCTGCACCAAAACATCACATGTATGCTATAAATATATACAACTGTCATGTACCCATAATAATTAAAAATAATTAAAAATGTGCTATTTGGTTTATAGCATATATAGATGTAATGGTCATGAAAATTATACCAAAATAGGGGGAAAGATATAGAGCTACATAGGAGTAAGATTCCTATATCTCTCTGAAATCAAATTAGTAAAATATCCAAAGTAGTTTTTGCTGATATGTATAGGGTAAGTTCTAGAAAAACAACTAAGAAAATATCTCAAAAAACATAGTGAAAAAAATCATTAATGGAATTAAAATGTAACACTGGAAAACATTCACTTAGTGCCAAAGAAAACAGTAAAGGATGAATAGAAGAACAAAAACAGATGTAAAAAATGTAGAAAAGAAAAAGTCTAATGGCATAACTGGATCCAACTATATTAGTAATAACATTAAATGTAAGTGAACTAAACAGTTCATTCAAATGGTAGAGGTTGTTTTCATGGATTTATAACAAAAGATCATCTAACTGTGTACTGTCTATAGAAGATATATTTTATATTCATAAATAAAAATAGGCTGAAAGTAAAGAAATGAAAATGATATATCATGCAATGACATGGAATGGCTATACTAACATGAGACAAACTAAATCTTAAAATAAAAAGTTACAAAAATAAAAAGGAATCTTTTATGATAAGATGGTCTGTCTATTAGTAAAGAATAGCAATTATAAACATATATTAGTTTAACAACAGAGACTCAAAATCCATAAAGCAAAAATGATAGAATGTAGGCAGAAATACAATTCAACAGTAATAGTTTCAGATTTAATACCCCATTTTCAAAAATGGATAGAACTAACAGAAGATCTAAAAGGAAACGGAAGATTTGAACAATGGTATAAACCATCTAGAACCAAGAGACATCTAAAGAACACACCACACAACAACAGCAATACATATGTATTTATATGTTCTTCACAAGTGTATACGGAACATTCTCTAGGAAAGATGGTATGTTAGACCATAAATCTCAATAAATTTCAAAGGACTGAAAATCTACAAAGTATTTTCTCTGACCATAAAGAAATGAAATTTAAAAAATCAATAAAAAATTAGAAATTCATATTTATCTGAAAATGAATTAACACACATTCAAATAACCAATGGGCCAACGAAGAAATCACAAGAGAAAACAGAAAATACTTTGAGATGAATGAAAATGAAGACACAGCATACCAAAACTTATGAGATGAAGCAAAAGCAGTACATAAAGGGAAATTTTTAGCTGTAATGACTATATTTAGAAAAAAGAAAGATTCCAAATCAATAACCTAACCTTTCACCCTCAGGACACTAAAAAAAAAAATAAGGGCAAATTTAACTTATAGCAAACAGAAAGAAAGGAATAATAAGTATTGGAGGAGAAATTAATAAAATAGAGAATAGAAATAGTAAAAAGCAATGAAAACTAAAGTTGGTTCATATAAAAGATCAGCAAAATTGATGAATTTTTAACCTGACTGACTAAAAAGGAGAGAAGATTCAAATTACTCAAATCAGAAAGGAAAGAAGAGAAAATACTACCTATATTACAGAAATAAAAAGAATTGTATACATTGTTATATATAAGAAGGGTACACTAAGAACAATTATATAACCAAGAATTAGATAACTTAGATGAAATGAGAAAATTCCTAGCATGACACAAAATATTGAAATTGACTCATGAAGTAATAGACGATTTGAATAGACTTAAAATAAATAAATAAATTTAATCAGTAATAATTCTTTTAGAATTACTCACAAAGAAACCCCAGACCCAGATGGCTTTTGGGGAACATTTCTACTCATTCTATAAGGCCAGCATTACCCTAACACTAAAATCAGACAAAGTATCACAAGAGAAAAACTATAGAGCGATATCTTTTATGAATATAGATACAAAAATGCTCAGTAAAATACCAGCAAATGGAAAGTAGAAACATAAAAAGGACTTATAAGACCAAGAGGGATTTATGCCAGGAATGCAACATTTGTTCAACATCCCCAAATCAATAGATGTAAAGGACAAAACCCATAAGATCATTAAAACAGATTCAGAAAAATATTTGAAATACCCATATCCCTTTATGATAAAAATACTCAAAAAATTAGTATTAGGATAAAAGAGGCCCTCCTCAATCTAATAAAGAGAGCTATGAAAAGCCTACAACTAATATCATACTTAATGGTTAAAGACTGAATATTTTCCCTCTATATTAGGAACAAGACAAGAATATCTATTTAATACTTTCACAATTTCCATTCAATATTTGTACTAGAAAGGTTCTAGCCAGGGCAATTAAAGAAGAAAAAGAAATATACTTGTCTGTCAGGTGTGGTTTAATTCTGAAGTTTCTTTCTGGATTTCCTCCCTCAATGATCTGTCTAGTGCTGCTAGTGGAGTGTTGAAGTCTCTCAGAATTATTGTATTGTCCCTTTTCTTATTCTAGTAATGTTTGTTTTATAAATCTGGAAATTCCTGTGTTAGGTGCACATATATTTAGGATCACAAAATTTTTGTGTTGAATTGATCCCTTTATCATTCTACAGTGACCTTTGTCTTTTTAACATTTTTAAAAATTTTTACTGTTCTTGATTTAAAGTCTGTTTTATTGGGTATGAAAATAGCCATTCCTGGCTGGCTGTGGTGGCTCATGCCTGTAATCCTAGCACTCTGGGAGGGCAAGGTAGGAGGATTGCTTGAGGTCAGAAGTTTGAGACCAGCCTGAGCAAGAGTGAGACCTTGTCTCTACTAAAATTAGAATAATTAGCTGGGCATGATGGTGTATGTCTGTAGTCCCAAGTATTCAGGAAACTGAGGCAGGAGGATTGTGTGAACCCAGGAGTTTGAGGTTGCTGTGATCTAGGATGAAGCCATGGAACTCTACCTGGGGTAAGAGAGCAAGATTCTGTCTCGAAACAAATAAATAAACAAAAAGAATGTAAAATATTCACCTCAGGCCACATATGGATGTAGATCTAAACTTAACATACCTAATAATAGTCTATGGTAATACAAATTGCTACATGAAAAATGAAGCTTAAAAATTGTCAAGTAGCCTTGAAACCCCTAAAACCCCAAAAGAAGGAATTGGAAAAGAAAATGCAGAAACCTAAGACTCCCAGCAGAAAAACCACCACCATCAAATACTTGATAATCAAAACTTACAAACCACATAAGAAAGTAAACTGCCAAGATGGAGAGTCAGCAGACAAAATAAATTGAAATCTGGCATGGAAAATGTTAAAAAATAACAGAACAATTTGAATAGTATATAAAATATGTTTGAAATAAATAGAGGAAAATAGATTAGAAATTATAATAAAACGACTTTTCATAGTCATTTTCATATGGCTAAGAAAATAGGCATATTTTAAACTGCTCTGCAGAAAAGTAGTCACATTTTTAAAAAATAAAAATTCTAGACACAAAAATATAGTCATTATATTCAAAATTTTAGAGATGATTACAAAGTAGATTGGATACAGGTGGAGAGATACTTACTAGAAAAGGATAGATATGTGGAAATTAACCAGAATGCAGTGCAAGCAGGTAAAAAAATATAGAAATATGAAAGAGGTTAAGAAACAATTTAAGGGGTCAGGTGTGGTGGCTCATGCCGTAATCCTAGCACTCTGGGAGGTCAAGGTGGATAGATTGCCTGAGCTCACAGGTTTAAGACTAGCCTGAGCTAGAGTGACACCCCAACTCTAAAAATACCTGGGCATTGTAGTAGGCAACTATAATCCCAGCTACTCAGGAGGCTAAGGCAAAAGAATTGGTTGAGCCCAGAAGTCTGAGGCTGCTTTGAGCTATGATGCCATGGCACTCTACCATGGGTGACAAAGTGAGACTCTGTCTTTAAAAAAAAAAAAAAAAGACAGAAACAATTTAAGCATAAGGACAAATCCTAACATGTGCCTAATAATTTTTTCCAGAAGTGAAATTAAAGAAAATGACTTGGAAAAGGAGGAAATATTCATAAAAAAATTTCAAAATTTATTAAAGGTCTAAGCCAACAGAATGAAGATTGAAATGAAGTCTCAAGTACCTCACAATGATATCATCGAACATCAAAGAAAGAAAGAAAATCATATATGCTGCCATGCAAGTAAAGCAGATTACCTGCAATGGAATATCATTTAGATTGACAGATTTTTTTTTATCAGCAAAAATAGGATGAAAATAATAGAATGATATTTTCATTGAGCTGAGGGGAAAGAATGTTAATCTTAAACTGTAACCTTAAATTGTAAACTTTTATTCTAGAGTGAGGGTGAAAAAATCCTCATGCAAATAAGAGCTTACATTTCAAAAAAAAAAAGCATTAATATAAAGAACTGAAGAATTTTATTATAATAATAATGAATCTAAAATTTCTTTGCTCAGCATCTTATTGGAGGATCTAACACTGCCAAAGGAGTGTTAAAATCTCCGACTATTATGGAGCTGGAGGAAATCAAGTTGCTCATGTCTGTTAGAGTTTCTGTTATAAATTGAGGCACATTCTGGTTGGGTGCATAAATATTAATAATTGAAATCTCATCATATTGAGTATTACCCTTAACACATATGAAGTGACCATTCTTATCCTTCCTTACTTTTGTTGGTTTAAAGCCTATTGTGTCTGCAAATAGAATTGCAACACCTGCTTTTTTCTGATTCCATTTGCCTGAAATATAGATGACCATCCCTTCACCCTGAGTCTATATTTATCTTTTAAGATGAGATTCTTGTATGCAGCAGATATCTGGCCTGAGTTTTTGTATCTAGTCAGCCAACCTGCACCTCTTTAGAGGACAATTTAAGCCATTCACATTAATGGAGAATACTGATAAGCCTGGTAGAATTTTGGGTATTGAGTTTTTTTAAAGTCCAGTGGACATTTTTAATCCTTTCGCCACTGTGGAAGTTGGAGTGAGTTTACTTTTGTGGTCGAGGATTGCAATGGTCATTATGGAGGATAGGTCTGAGAATATCCTGGAGAGCTGGTTTATGGTAAATTTCTTCAACATGTGAATGTCATTAAAGAATTTAATTTCTCCATCATAAATGAAACTCAGTTTAGCTGGATACAGGATCTGGGGTTGAAAGTTATTGTGCTTTAGGAGATTAAAAGTCGATGACCACCCTCTTCTGGCTTGAAAGGTTTCAACAGAGAGATCTGCACTCATTCTAATATTCTTCCCTTTGTAGGTTATGGTTTTCTTACGTTTGGCTGCTTTCAAAATTTTTTCCTTTATATTAACTTTAGTGAAGTTAATTATGATGTGCCTGGGGGATGTCTTATTTGAGTTGAGTCGTGTTGGGTTTCTGAAACTTGTCTGCTATCTGAATTTCAGAATCTCTTGGCATGTCTGGAGAATTTTTTCATAATTTCATGAAGAAGAGCCTCTGTGCCTTGCAAAGCCACTTTGTCACTTTCAGGGATTCCTACGAGGCAAATATTAGTTTTCTTAGAATTATCCCAGAGCACTCTGAGAGAATGATTTGTTTTTGCTCTCCATTTATCTTCCTCTCTGAGAGTTTGGGAGCATTCAAAAGCTTTGTCTTCAATTCTGTTACTAAGGGATTCTACTGTATTTTTCAGATCTTTGAGGGCTGCAAATTCTTGTCTCAATGTATCAAAATCTTTGGAGATTTTGTCTTTAAATTCGTTGAATTCTTGAGAAAACTTTTGAAATGCTCCCCTGGAATTTCTAATTCCAACTTTTCCTCTATTCTATTAATCTTGTTTGCAATCCAAATTCTAAATTTGATTTCTGACATCTCAGCCATCTGTTTAACAGACATCTACAGAACATTTCATCCCAACAAAACTGAATACACATTCTTCTCATCAGCCCATGGAACATACTCCAAAATCAATCACATCTTAGGTCACAAGTCTAACCTCAGTAAATTTAAAGGAATAGAAATTATTCTTTGCATCTTCTCAGACCACCATGGAATAAAAGTTGAACTCAATAACAACAGGAATCTGTATACTCATACAAAAACATGGAAGTTAAATAACTTTATGCTGAATGATAGCTGGGTCATAGATGAGATTAAGAAGGAAATTACCAAATTTTTGGAACAAAACGACAATGAAGACACGAATTATCAGAACCTCTGGGATACTGCAAAGGCAGTCCTAAGAGGGAAATTTATAGCACTGCAAGCCTTCCTCAAGAGAACGGAAAGAGAGGAAGTTAACAACTTAATGGGACATCTCAAGCAACTGGAAAAGGAAGAACATTCCAACCCCAAACCCAGTAGAAGAAAAGAAATAACCAAAAGTAGAGCAGAATTAAATGAAATTGAAAACAAAAAGATTATACAACAGATAAATAAATTAAAAAGTTGGGTTTTTTTTGAAAAGGTCAATAAAATAGATAAACCTTTGGCTAACCTAACTCAACCTTTTCCAAAATATAGAAAAAGAAGGAATACTACCCAGCACATTCTATGAAGCAAACATCACCTTGATCCTCAAACCAGGAAAAGACCCAACAAGAAAAGAAAATTATAGACCAATATCACTAATGAATATTGATGCAAAAATATTCAACAAGATCCTAACAAACAGAATCCAGCAACATGTCAAACAAATTATACAACACGACCAAGTGGGTTTTATTACAGGGTCTCAAGGCTGGTTCAATATATGTAAATCTATAAATATAAGTTATAGATTCAATACATAAACAAATTAAAAAACAAAGACCAGATGATTCTCTCAATTGATGCAGAAAAAGCTTTTGATAATATCTAGCATCCCTTTATGATCAGAATACTTAAGAAAATTGGTATAGAAGGGACATTTCTTAAACTGATAGAGGCTATCTATGGCAAACCCACAGCCAACATTGTATGGAATGGAGTTAAATTGAAATCATTTCCACTCAGATCAGGAACCAGGCAAGGTTTCCCATTGTCTCCATTGCTCATTAACATTGTAATGGAAGTTTTAGCCATCGCTATTAGGGAAGAAAAGGCGATCGAGGGTATCCATATAGTGTCAGAAGAGATCAAACTTTCACTCTTTGCAGATGATATGATTGTATATCTAGAAAACGCCAGGGATTCTACTACAAAACTCTTAGAAGCGATAAAAGAATATAGCAGCATCTCAGGTTACAAAATCATCATTCATAAATTGGTAGCCTTTATATATACCAATAATAGTCAAGCTGAAAAAACAGTTAAGGACTCTATTCCATTCACAGTAGTGCCAGAGAAGATGAAATACTTGGGAGTTTATCTAACAAAGGATGTGAAAGTTCTCTATAAAGAGAACTATGACACTCTAAAGAAAAGAAATAGTTGAAAATGTTAACAAATGGAAAAACATACCATGCTCATGGCTGGGAAGAATCAACATTGTTGAAATGTCCATACTAACCAAAGCAATATACAATTTTAATGCAATCCCTATTAAAGCTCCACTGTCATACTTTAAAGATCTTGAAAAAATAATACTTCATTTTATATGGAATCAGAAAAAAAATCAAATAGCCAAAACATTACTCAGAAATAAAAGCAAAGCAGGAGGAATCCTGCTACCAGACCTGAGACTGTACTATAAATCAATAGTGATCAAAAACAGCATGGTACTGGCACAAAAACAGAGAGATAGATGTCTGGAACAGAATAGAGAACCAAGAGACGAACCCAGCCACTTACCATTATTTGATCTTTGACAAGCCAATTAAAAACATTCAGTGGGGAAAAGATTCCCTATTTAACAAATGGTGCTGGGTGAACTGGCTGGCGACCTATAGAAGACTGAAACTGGACCCATACCTTTCACCATTAACTAAGATAGACTCACTGGATTAAAGATTTAAACTTAAGACATGAAACTATAAAAATACTAGAAGAAAGTGCAGGGAAAACTCTTGAAGAAATCAGCCTGGGTGAATATTTTATGAGGAGGACCCCTTGGGCAATTGAAGCAGCATCAAAAATACACTGCTGGGACCTGATCAAACTAAAAAGCTTCTGCACAGCCAAGAACACAGTAAGTAAAGCAAGCAGACAGCCCTCAGAATGGGAGAGGATATTTGTAGGTTATGTCTCTGACAAAGGTTTAATAACCAGAATCCACAGAGAACTCAAATGGCTTAGCAAGAAAAGAACAAGTGATCCTATCTCAGGCTGGGCAAGAGTCTTGAAGAGAAACTTCTCTGAAGAAGACAGGCGCATGGCCTACAGATGAAAAAATGCTCATCATCCTTAATCATCAGAGAAATGCAAATAAAAACTACTTTGAGATGTCCTCTAACTCCAGTAAGATTAGCCCATGTCACAAAATCCCAAGACCAGAGATGTTGGTGTGGATGTGGAGAAAAGGGAACACTTCTACACTGCTGGTGGGAATGCAAATTAATACGTTCCTTTTGGAAAGATGTTTGTAGAACACTTAGAAATCTAAAAATAGATCTGCCATTCAATCCTATAATTCCTCTACTAGGTATATACCCAGAAGACCAAAAATCACATTATAACAAAGATATTTGTACCAGAATGTTCATTGGAGTCCAATTCATAATTGCTAAGTCATGGAAGAAGCCCAAGTGCCCATCGACCCACGAGTGGATTAATAAATTTTGGTATATGTACACTATGGAATATTATACAGCCTTAAAGAAAGATGGAGACCTTACCTCTTTCATGTTTATATGGATGGAGCTGGAACATATTCTTCCTAGCAAAGTATCTCAAGAATGGAAGAAAAAGTATCCAATGTACTCAGCCCTACTATGATACTAATTTATAGCTTTCATATGAAGGCTATAACCCAGTTATAACCTAAGAATAAGGGGAAAGGGGAAAGGGAGGGTAGAAAAGGGGGGAGGATGGGTGGAGGGAGGGTAATTCGTGGGACCACAACTATGGTGCATCTTACAAGGGTACATGTGAAACTTACTAAATGTAGAATACAAATGTCTTAACACAATAACTAAGAAAATGCCAGGAAGGCTATGTTAGCCAGTGTGATGAAAATATGTCAAATGGTATATAAAACCAGTGTATGATGCCCCATAAAAAAAAAAAAGAATGAAAATAAAACCCTAAAGGAGAGGAATAAGATACAAGAATTTATAAGGAAATAAATCATAGGTAAATGTAAATAAAGATGAACTATAGAAATAAGAATAATCAGTATCTTTGATGCATATGGAAACAGGGTAGAAATGAGGTATAGCTTAGCTTGTGAAATGGGAGCAAGATGAATAATTAAATTATTCTGAAATCCTTGTATTGTTTAGAAGTAATTTGTATACTTTTTAAAGTAATGACTAAAAGAATAATAGAAAGACCAGAGTGAATGAAGAAGAAAGCTTAATAAGGAGAAAACTTGATGGGTATACAAAACCCCATTTTCTTTTCCTCCAGGGCACATTCCTAGGCTTTGTGTCCAAGCCTCCACTACAGTTAGGTGGGACCATGTGCCTGAGTTCTGACCAGTAGAATATAGACTTTAGTGACATATGACCTGTCAGGCTTGGATCATCTCCTACAAAAATTAAGTTTTTGCATAACCCTCCAAACTTGGAAACTAAAAAACCTTATGCTAAACAACAGCTGGGTCAAGGAAGAGATAAAGAAGGAAATCAATAGATTTCTTAAAAAAACACAAACCACAAACTAACAAAACCTATGTGATACTGCAAAGGCATTCCTAAGAGGGCAATTTATTGCATTAAATGCCTACATCCAAAAACTAGAACTCAAGTCAACAACCTGATGAACCACCTCAAGGAGCTGGAAATGGAAGAGAAATCTGATCCCAAACCTAGCAGAAAAGAAGAAATAACCTAAATGAGATCAGAATTCAGTGAAATTGAGAACATAAGAACATAAAGAAGATCAGCAAAACAAATATTGGTTCTTTGAAAAGATTAATAAAATCAATAAGCCCTTACCCAGATTAACTAGAAACCTAAACATAAGATCTCTAATAACTTTAATTAGAAGCAAAAGGGGAAATAACAACAGATACCAGAGAGATGCTAAAGATCATCACTGATTACTACAAAAAACTGTATTCTAGCAGAGAATACAACTATACATTTAAAAAAGTTATGCATCATGGTCAGGTGGGCTTTATCCCAGGGATGCAAGGTTGGCTCAACATATGTATATAGATAAATGTAATTCACCACCTAAATAGAAGGGAAAACAAAGACCATATAATCCCCCCCAAAGATGCAGAAAAAGCATTCAACAAAATTCAGCATCTCTTTCTGACAAGAACACTTAAGAGAATAGACATAGAGAAGGGACATGTCTTAAATTGATAGAAGCCATATACAACAAATCCACAGCCAACATTATTCTGAATGGAATAAAACTGAAAGTATTTCCACATAGAACTGAAACCAGATAAGGATGTCCACTATCAACACTGCTATTCAACATCATGCTGGAAGTTCTAGCCAGTGCAATAAGGTAAAAGAAGGAGATCAAGGGTATTCAAATAGGGACAGAGGAGGTCAAACTCTTGCTCTTTGTTGATAATATGATCAATTGATAATATTGATAATGTTTTCTATACTTAGAAAATCCCAGGAACTCCTTGAAGTGATTAAGGAATACAGTAAAGATGTGGGATACAAAATCAGTGTGCATAAATCAGAAGTCTTTATGTACACCAAAAACAGTCAGGCTGAGAATTAAATCAAAGACACAATACCCTTAACAGTAGTTTAAAAGAAAATGAAATACCTGTGAATATACCTCTTAGAATGCATATGTTTTTTTTTTCCAGGTCTTAGTTGAAGGGCTTCTGCACATGTTAAGTACTCAATGTCAGAGATAGATTCTTGGAAACTGAGACTTTAAGTGAAATGATATATAATGAAACCAATTTTACCATAGGCTAATGAATATAAATAAGAGTTAAGGTCCTACAGCTTATTTCTGATCTTGAGAACATCACCAAATTTTGAATTAAAGACCCAAGACATGTATAATATTAAACATCGAAATGTATGTGAGCTATATGTACATTTAAGAAAGATTAATAAAAATAAGTAAGAAAATTATTTATTCCATATTTTTTAAGGCTGCATAATATTCCACGGTATACCACAATTTATTAATCCATTCATGGGTCCATGGGCATTTGGGCTTCTTCTTAGCAATTATGAATTGGGCTGCAATAAACATTCTAATGCAAATACCTTTGTTATAAAGTGATTTTTGGTCTTCTGGATATATACCTAGTAGAAGATTTGAAGGATCAAATGGCAGGTCTATTTTTAGATCCCTAAGTGATCTCCAAACATCTTTCCAAAAAGAAAGTATTAGTTTGCATTCCCACCAGAAGTTTACATGGATGGAGCTGGAACATATTCTTCTTAGCAAAGTATCTCAAGAATGGAAGAAAAAGTATCCAATGTACTCTGCCCTACTATGAAACCAATTTATAAGCACCCACAGTTCCTTATGAAAGCTATAACCCACTACAGCCCAAGATAAAGGGGAAAGGGGAGGGGAAGGGAAGGAAGGAGGATGAATGGAGGGAGGGTAATTGGTGGGACCACACCTATGGTGCATTTTACGAGGGTACATGTTAAATCTACTAAGTATAGAATATAAATGTCTTAACACAATAACTAAGAAAATGTAGTGAAGGCTATGTTTACCAGTTGCCGGGCGCGGTGGCTCATGCCTGTAATCCCAGCACTGTGGGAGGCTGAGGTGGGAGAATTGCATGAGCTCAGGAGTTCGAGACTCTCCTGAGCGACAGTGAGACCCCAACTCATGAAAAAAAAATGGAAAAACCCAGCCAGGTGTGGCGGGAGGCTGAGGCAGCGGGGTGCCCACAGCCCGAGTCTGAGGTTGCGGTGAGCTACCACACCCACTGCACTCTGCTCAGGGGCATAGGGTGGGACCCTGTCTCAACAACAACAACAAAAAAAGTATTTCAAATTTTATACAAAACCAGCATATTGTACCCTATAATTGCATTAATGTACACAGCTATCATTTAATAAAAAAAAGAAAGAAAATTATTTACTCAATTTTTGATCAATCAGCAAGAGATGGTGATCTGGTGATCTGGTGATCATAGTGATAGTGGGTTAGATCAAGAAATAAATGTTTGTAAAGCAAAAAATTTAAGGGGTATCTCCTAGCACCAGGAAGTTCTAAAATAATCACAAATATGGTGGCTCCTGAGTGCTTTCATTGTTTATTGTTGTGTATTTGTATGATTATTGCATACTTTACAAATTTTATTTTATAATAATTTGTATTCATTCATTCATTCATTTTTTTCACCCCACTTATTCAAGTTCAGTGTTGCAGGTGACTAGAACCAATTCCAGCCACTGAGAGCTCAAGATGGGAACCAACCGTGGAGAGGATATTATGCCATAGTGGTGTGCACTCACATTCTCCTATTGTTTGTTTTTTTCTCTCATTAACTGGAAGGTCCCTGAACACAAGAACTTTCTCTTTAGTTGTAAGCATCTTGCCCTGTCCCTTGCTGCTCAACAGATTAAGAAAAGTTGACCAAACCTTGTGATAACCTACCAGGTTTAATAGTAATAACTTCTCAGGTAGAATTTGTAGGGTGTGTGGTCGTGAGTGTATGTGCACTGGTGGTTAAGATATCCATCACACCATTGTGGCTCACTTTTATGGACCAGCAGGAAACATTTTGATACATTTCCAGGATTGCCACCAACCTGAATGAGGCTCTTGGACTGAGGGTCAGGTATTTAAACAAATTGTAGAAATATAATCCAACAGTCTGATTGGCATTTTCTGAGTTGGTAATAAACTCTGATTATTGCATTTTTTTGTATTTCACAAAAGAAGGCACTTAGAAATTACATATAAGATACATTCCTAAAATTACATAAAGTTTTCATTCTCTTTTAAGTTGCTGTTGTTTTGGAATTTTAAATTTGAACTTTATATTTGAAATTAAAAAATTAAATACCCCTCATGCAATCCTTTTGGAAGATAAATTTTTCTCTTCAAAATTGTAAATATTGTAGGGTGCTGTCCCAACGTATTCAACTGTGTGCTGAGTACTATGGAATTCTGTAACAAACAAAATAAAATTTTTCTTTTAATTATTTCCATAGCCAAAAATATTATGAAATGACATAATGATTTATTCAATGTTTTATTTTAGTTAAGACATTGTTCAAATTTGTAAATTTATCACATTTTCAAAATTTAGCTTTGTTTTTTCTATGATACAGCTACCTCTCCATTAGAATTTTATGAATTACAAATAAAGTATATTATAGTTTTCACATGCCCAAAATACCATGAACAATCATAATCCTGAATGATTATGAAACTATGGAACCCTTAAATAAATAACCCTAGTTTTAGTGCCAATTAAATACATAATGGTGTTCTAAAAATTAATCTGTTAGAATTCCTTCTACTTGACCTTGTCTTCAAAATGACATCCTCTTTCAAGGCAGGTTTCAAATGACACCTGGAGACTTTAAGAATAATTCTCTTAGAATTCAGAGAGATCTGAAAAGTTCCCTTTTTATTGTGACATACAGAGAGAAGTTGAAGTTAGCTGTAATTATTCTTTAATAAGATTTTTTTTTATTAATTTATTTTTGAGACAGAGTCTCACTCTGTCACCCTGGGTAGAGTGCTGAGGCATCATATCTCACAGCAACCTCAAACTCTTGGGCTTAAGTGATTCTCAGCTTCCTGAGTAGCTGGGACTATAGGCACCAGCCACAATGCCTGGCTTAATAAGTTATTTTTAGAATAGAGGCAACTGATTCATTTTGAAGAATTCCTAAAATTAAAAATTAGATAATGAAGGGCAGTCCATAATTCTATAGCTTTCTTCTTCTGTTTACTTTTCTAGAAATATGCCAACCACCCACAAAGGAGCCTTTGAGAATGCTTTGATGAGTTCAGTACGGGTGTAGTCATGGGAGTTGTGGGTATGGTGGAATAGAATCTAACTTTTTATTATTATTATTATTATTATTTTTGTTGTTAGTGGTGACAGGATAACACTTTATTCAAAGCATAACATGTTAACACATTAGAAAATCTAACTTATTTTGAAGAGTAGAAATAGTGGTCAAGGGTGACCTCCCTGAAGAATATACATTTAATAATTTTTATAAAGTGGTGGTGGGTTAAATCAAGAAATAAAATTATATATATAATTTTGTTTCTAAAAATATTATTCACTCTTCAGAATTGTACATACAACTATCTTTCATGTAACTGCAAAAAGAAAAGAGTGAAGAAAGGCTTCTTTTTTTTTTTTGAAAGCCTTCTTAATGTAGCAAAGAATAGACAGAAATAAAATATAATAACACAAACAAAAAGATTAGAAAAAAATACCAAGAAAAAGTTAAGATAATCATGTAAACAAGCTTAAAAACATATTTTTTCCAATTAAGAAAGTAATTCATGGTCATTAAAAATAATTTTATAAATATGGAAGAATTATCACATAAAAATGATCAAAAAGATAAAAGCCGCATTTCATATATTTTCTTCAGATTTATCAAGTGTAGTCTACTGTTACCCCAGGTTATTACATGTTATTACAGTCTATATTAACAACATTTTAAATAATATTGCTATTAAAAATATAGATATTGTGCTGGTTTTATTTTTTAACTATTGGTAAATATAATTCCCATGAACGTAAACTAATATACAGTCTTTTTTACAAAAGACTGATTATTTCTTTTGATAAGATTGTTGGAAGTGTGAGTATTGGGTCAAAAGTATGAACATTTTGAAAACTCTTAATATTACCAAAATTATTTTGCAAAGGATTATATCACTTTATTTTATTCCTAATGATTATGAAAGACCAAGTTTCACAACATTTTTGCCAATCTTTGTCTTATTATTTTTAATAATATTTTTTGAGACATACAGTGTCATGGCATCATAGTTCACAGAAGCCTCAAAATCTTGGGCTTGAGCAATCTTCTTGCCTCAGCCTCCGGAGTAGGTGGGACTACAGGTACCTGCCACCATGGCTGGCTAGTTTTTCTATTTCTCATTGAGACAGGGTCTCACTCTTGCTCAGGCTAGTCTTGAACTCCTGACTTCAAGCAATCCATCTGCCTTAGCCTTCCAGAGTATTCGAATTACAGGCACAAGTCACTGTGTCCAGCCTATTTTTAATAATATTTTTCTAAACATAGCATCAATATATGACAATACACATTGTTAAATTTAATAAACATAATTCTGTTTATCTACCTGATTTTTTTTTTTTTTGTAGAGACAGAATCTCACTTTACGCCTTTGGTGGAGTGTCGTGGCATCACACAGCTCACAGCAACCTCCAACTCCTGGGCTTAGGCGATTCTCTTGCCTCAGCCTCCAGAATAGCTGGGACTACAGGTGCCCACCACAACACCTGACTATTTTTTTTATTGCAGTTTAGCTGGGATGGGTTTGAACCCACCACCCTTGGTATATGGGGCTGGCGCCCTACTCACTGAGCCACAGGTGCCACCCTATCTCCCTGATTTTTTGGTAGCATCTTATACATTGGCTTCCATGTTACCTTTCCTTCCCGTTCCACTGAAGGTCACCAGGGTTTGGCTTTAGACCTTCCTCTCTTCTCATGGTATGTTCTCTTCCTAGATGATATTATGTACTCATATGGCTTCAAGTACCATTCAATTCCTATACAACTCCTCAAATTGTATAGCTCAGATCCCAAACTTTGTGTCTAGTTCTAGATCCAAGGATCTAATTCTTAATCATGATTTCTTAAAAACACTCCAAATTAGTATGTTCAAATATAGACTGATGCCTTAAAGCTTTGCTTTTCAAACCTGCATTTAAAAATATTTGTTGAATGCATATAGGAAAAAATCTTACCACTGAGTATAGCTCTCTCACAAAACATCTGTGAGAGGAACATTCTAGAGAAAATGAACCAGTTACAAACTCCCTAAGGTGGGAGAAGAATTATTATGCTTGAAGAACTGAAAGGAAGGAAATATGCTAAAGGCGGGGAGTTTGTACGTAGATAAGGTTAGAGAAAAGATAGACAGGGGCCACATCACACTAAGTATTGTACACTTTAGAAAATAGTTTGGATTTTATTTTTAGCACAATGGTCAAACATTGAAGAGACTTTAAAATAGGATTTTTGATTATTTTATTCTAAAATAGTGTGACACACAAAAAGCTTTCAGATACTCTTTCCCCAATGATAGTAGTTTACATAATCCTAGTGCATTATCAAAATAATGAAAGTCACATTGAAAAACATTAACTCAGGTATAGATTTTATTTAGATTCTACCAATTTTTACAAGCACTCTTAATTTTTAAAATAGTTATGTGAAAGTTTATCACATGTATGGATGGACGGATTCGTGTAAACACCCATCATCACAAGCAGAACCCAAAACTGAATACATGACAAAAAAGAAACTTTTACCACTTACGAGTTGTAACTGCCCACACATCCTAACCACTGGAAACCAATTAGGTGTTTTCCATTACTACAATTTGTCACATCTGAAATGTTACATAAATGGAACGATACAGTACGTAACACTTTGGAAATGGCTTTTTAATTTAGCAGCCATCCAAATTATTAGGTGTTATCAGTCACTAATTCCTTAAATATAAGAGCTAAAACTACAAAACTCTTAGAAGAAAACATAGGGGAAAATATTGATGACATTGGATTTGGCAGTGATTTCTTGGATGTGACACCAAAGGCACAGGCAACAAAAGGAAAAATTGCCTTTATCAAAATTGAAACTCTGTATATCAAAGGACACTATTGAAAGAGTAAAAAGAAAACCCACAGGATGAAAGTACGTATTTTGAAATCACATCTGATAAGAATTAATATTCAGAATATATAGAAAACTCGAAAAAGTGAACAAAACAACCCAAGTAAAAAGTAGGTATGATGGGGTTGCAGAATCAACCTGCCAAGCCCACCACTGCCAGTGCCAATGCATGCTATCCAGGGTCCTGAGAATGGGCCCAACCTGTCTACCACCACTGCCATTAGCATCTCAGTGTGATGCCCGGGGGTCCTTGGTTTTATCTGCCCTGCCTGTTGCAGCTGGCATCCACATGTGCCAACAGGTGAACTGAGGACAGGCCTGACCTGCCTGCCACCATCCTCATCAGTGCCTGCATGCATCATTTGGGGCCTGGGAGTGTTGCTGCCAAAGCATATGCATGTTGTCCAGGACCTGAGGATCTATCTACCCCAACCTGTGATTGTACTTACCTTCTGAGAGTCTGAGAATCATTCGACCTTGCCTGCTAATGCTAGCATTCATGCATGTTTTCCAGGAGCTTGAGAACAGGCTCATCCAGCATGTCACTCCCACCCCCACACATTGGGGACCTGGGGACTGGCCCAGCCTACCACTGCCACTGCTTCTGGTACCTACTCACATGTGCTATGTGAAGGCCTGAAGACTAGCCTGCTCAACCCATCACTGCCACTATTGGTGGTCACGCATGCCACCATGGGGCCCAAGGGTTGACCTGCTGCCACTACTGTCACTGTTGACTCCACTGACATTACCCATCTGCCTGAAGACTCACCTGCCTACTTGTTCCAGGGCTGGAACCCAAGAAAAAAACCTGGAGTTCCAAGGACCAGTCTGCCAAGGACCTACTATCACTGATGCCTGTGTATGCTGACTGTGAGCCCAAGGACCAATATGCCTGGCCTACTGTTGCCACCATTGGTGCCAAGGACAAACTGTCTAGCATACCTGTCCTCAGCAAATTCTAAATACAGCTTCCACTAACAACCATAGCTTAAGCCACTGAGGAACTTACAGACACCATTGGCACTAATTACAGCTGAAGAAATCGTACAAAGATTACAATACTGTGACCACTCAGAATCAAGGCAAAGTGAACTACCAAACTAATACTGCAAATACATCATCTATAGGAAAAAGTTTTCACCTGCAAATATGCCTTCCACTGGATTCTGCGGTTCCCAGAACCCCATGTGGATTTGGGGGTCCCTGTTGTATTTTCCTCTGCCACTCCCCTCTTTCTTCACCAAGAAGCACAGAATTCTGCTGGATTTTATCGAATACTTTTTCTGCATCTATTGAGAGGAACATATGGTCTTTGTTTTTCTTCTGTTGATATGGTGAATAATATTTATGGATTTGCATATGTTACACTAGCCTTGCATCCCTGGGATGAAACCTACTTGATCATGTTGTATGACTTTTTTGATAATAAGCTGTAATCTATTGGCTAGAATTTTGTTGAGAATTTTTGCATCTATATTAATTATTGAAATTGGTCTGAAGTTCTCCTTTTTAGGTGGGTCTTTTCCTGGTTTTGGCATAAAGATGATGTTTGCTTCATAGAATGTGTTGGGGAAAGTTCCTTACTCCTCAATTTTTTTGAATAATTTCTGCAGTATTAAAAGGAATAAGCTCTTCTTTAAAGGTTTGATAGAATTCAGGTGTGAAGCCATCTGGACCAGAGCATTTTTTTGTTGGGAGATTTTTTTTTTTTTGCAGTTTTTGGCCAGGGCTGGGTTTGAACCCGCCACCTCCAGCATATGGGGCCAGTGCCCTAACCCTTTGAGCCATAGGCACTGCCTGGGAGATTTTTTTTAATTGTTTCTTTGATCTCAGTGCTTGAAATTGGTCTGTTCAGGAGATCTATTCATTCCTGGCTAAGTCTAGGGAGATAGTGTGGTTCCAAATATTGATCCATTTCCCTCACATTGTCAAATTTCTGGGCATAGAGTTTCTGGTAGTATTCAGAGATGATCTCTTTGTGTCTCTGTGGCATCTGTTATTTCCCCTTTATCAGTTCTGATTGAGGTGACTAGAGATTTTACTTTTCTATTTCTAGTTAGTCTGGCCAAAGGTTTATCTATGTTATTTATTTTTTCAAAAAACCAACTCCTTGTTTCACTAATTTTCTGAATGATTCTTTTCAATTTCATTCCTCTCTGATTTAATTTTGGATATTTCTTTTCTTCTGCTGGATTTAGGCTTAGATTGTTCTTCTTTTTCCAATTCCATGAGATGGCTTGTGAGTTTGTTGATGTGCTCTCTTTCTGTTTTTTTGGATGTAGGCATCTAAAGTGATAAATTTTCCTCTCAGGACTGATTTTGCTGTATCCCGCAGATTTTGGAAGCTTGTGTCTTCATTGTTGTTATGCTCAAGGAAGTTAATGATTTCCTCTTTTATTTCTTCCTGTACCTGACTGTCATTTAGCATAAGGTTGTTTAATTTCCATGCCTTTGTTTGGGGTTGAATGTTTTTGTTGGAGTTGAGTTTCACCTTTAGTGCCTTATGCTCTAAAAGATATAAGGTAAAATTTCAATTGTTTTGATTCTGTTGGTTTGTTTTGTATCCTATGATATGATCAATTTTGGAGAATGTTCTATGGGCCGATGAGAAGAATGTATATTCTTTAGCTTTGGGACGAGGTGTTCTATATATGTCCACCAAGCACAGTTGTTCTAGGGTCTCATTTAAGTCTCTTATATCTTTGTTTAATTTCTGTTTAGAGGATCTGTCCAGCTCTGTAAGAGGATTTTTAAAGTCCCCTGTTATTATGGTGCAATAGGATATCAGATTGCTCAGACTAATTAAGGCCTGTTTCAAGAATCTGGGTGCATTTAAGTTGGGTGCATAAATATTCAGAATTGAAATGTCTTCTTGTTGTATTTTTCCCTTGAACAATATGAAGGGTCCATCTTTGTCTTTTTTGACTTTAGTTGCTTTAAATCCACTTGTATCTGAAAATAAGATTGCAACCCCTCTTTTCTTCTAAATTCTGTTTGCCTGAAAATTTGTCTTCCAACCCTTAACTCTCAGTTTTAATTTGTCCTTTGAGGCTAGGTGTGTTTCCTGCAGACAGCAGATGGTGGCTTGTGTTTTTTTTTAAAATCAATAAGCCAGTCTATGCCTCTTCAGTGGGGAATTCAAACCATTAACATTTATTGAGATAACTGATAAATGTGGTAGTGTTCTATTCATCTTATTTTGTGACAGTCCATTGCTTAGTTTTATCTTTTGCATCATTGTGGAAGCTAGGTTCTGTCCTATAATTTCTGGGTGGTCCACTTTGCTGGTGGCCCATTGTGATGGTCAGTGTGTAGAACAGGTTGAAATAGTTCCTGTAGAGCTGGTCTTGTGGCAAATTTCCTCAATGTTTGCATATCAGTAAATGATTTGATTTCTCCATCAATTTTAAAGCTTAGCTTAGCAGGATATAGAATTCTGGGCTGGAAATTGTTCTGTTTACGTAGATTAAAGGTAGATGACCATTGTCTTCTGGCTTGAAAAGTTTCATTAGAGAAGTCTTCAGTTACCCTAATGGATTTGCACCTATAGGTCAATTGGTGCTTACTCCTGTAGCCTGCAGACTCTTTTCTTTTGTCTTGACTTTGGACAGGTTCACCTCAATGTGTCTTGGAGCAGCTCTATTAGAGTTGAGGCAACCTGGGGTCTGATATCCCTCTAAAAGGCGTGTGTCAGAATCTTTGGTGCAATTTGGGAAATTTTCATTTATAATATTCTCTAGTATGGCTTCCATTCCTCTGGGGCATTCTTCTTCTCCTTTGGGATACCTGTAACTCATATGTTTGAATGCTTCATAAATTCCCATAATTCTGTCAGTGAACATTCTGCTTTCTCTTTCTTCTTTTCTGCCTCTTTAATTATCTGAGTTATCTCAAGAGCTTTGTCCTCTACTTCTGAGATTTTTTCTTCTGCATGGTCTAATCTGTTGTTGATACTTTCTATTGCATCTTTAAGTTTCCTAAGTGACTGTTTCAATTCCTTGAGCTCTGCTATATCCTTTCTATATTTTTCAAATAGTTCATCTCCTATTTGATTCTGTTTTGGACTTCACTTTGATTATTTTCCACTTTCCCAGCAATTTCCTTCATTGTTTTAATCATTTGTATTTTAAATTCCCTTTCTGTCATTTCTAACATTTCTGTATAGGTGGAATCCTCTGTAGTAGCTACCTCGTAGTCCCTTGCGGGGTTGCTCTGAACTGGTTTTTCATGTTGCCAGGACTTTTCTGCTGATTCTTCTCCAGGAGTCTATTCTTTTTTTCTGTTTCCTTGCCCTAATTTTCCTTTCACTTCTTCTTACTCTTTAAGTTACCGTGCCTCTGGCCTAAGGTTTCAATGAGTCCTTTTGGAATAGGACTAAAGGGATGAAAAGACTGAAGAGCAAGAAGGGAAAAAAGATTATAAAAAAAAAAGAGAAAGAAGAGAGGGTGAGTAAATAGGAATATTGACAAAAAGAAGAGAGGCACAGAAAGAGGGAGACAGGAGTAATAAAAGTGTACAGTAAGGTATTTTCACTCATGCCTTAAAAAAAACCCCCACCCTCTGGGGGTTCTGGTTTGGGTGGTTCCCTTGAGGTCAACAGCTCTTTGCTAGCCTGAGCAGACATGGTATCCCACCACCAAATACAGAGGAAACGCAAAAATACTATAAATCAAACCAAACCAAGCAAACAGAAAATCTTACACGATAAAATTGGGGGAAAACCCAAATAACAGGGGCAGAAAACCAGCAAAAATGAAGTTCTTATTATTAAAGAAGGCAACAATGGAAAATTATATTTACACTAGAAAAATGAAGAAAGACAATAAAAAAGAAAAATCCGGGCGGGGGGGGGATGTTGAAATAATAATAATAAAAAAAAATACAAAAATAAAGCAGTGTATATATCTTGCTGAATATTGTCTGGGCAACAGGTGATCTTCCGGGGTATGAGATGCTAATCGCAATGCTGATACAGCTGTATGAGATGGAGTTTGAGGCCTCTGATAACTACTTTGCCCTCAAACCGGGTTGAGAGCCTGAATCTCTTGTCAGCCTGCTTATAAGACTCTTTAAAACATTAATCTTGGCTAATCAGAAGCTTTCCTAGGAAAGCACTTGTTGCTGGGATCTCTCCTGAAGTGGCTGCCCCCTTATCTGATGTGCCAAAACCTGCCTGACTCTATGCCCCTGAGGGCCAAGGCTGCAAGGCAGCCCTCCCACTGCCAAACACTGAAAGTTCTGCTCTTCCTCAGTGTCTCAGTGCTGGCCTTTGGTGCTGCCCACAGTCACTAGATCACTTGCCCAAGGTCTCCCATCCTGAGCCTTACTCTGCAACCCTAAGGGCGGAGCCTGAAGGGGCAGTACTCCCACAATGGCTGCATGCAGGGCTCACAGCTGAACATTAGCTCTATTCCAGGCCAGTGGGTCAGTCGTGTGCCCTAGACAATGCTTAAAGTCACCCACATTTTCACCCAAGTTCTCCCAGGGTAATTCAATCTAGTGCCCAAGTCCAAACAAACAAAACAACCCGCAGGAAAGGCCTTCCCTGTCTGCAATTTTGCTGCTGTTGTAGTTAACAGCTGTGGCAGCCCATTCACAACCACTTGGCACTTCTCCACTGCTTTTGACCTCTTCCTGGGGTCTGGAAGTCTCTTGTTGTCTCCCTGCATCCCCGAAGGGATGTTTCTGGGCACAGTCCATAGGCCAAAGATGCCTGGAGTCTTCTCTCCCAATCTCACTGCTCCTGGTTGCAAAGAAGCTGTTACTTGGCCACCATCTTACTCCACCCTCAATTCATTGAATTTTTCAACACCTAACTCTTAGCATTGGACAGATCATCTAGACAGAAAATCAATAAAGAAACATTGGGTTTAAAATGCACTTTAGATCAAATGGACCTAACATACATTTATAAAATACTTTAGCCAACAGCTGAAGAATAGACATTCTTTTCATCAGCATATGGGACATTCTCTAGAATTAACTATGTTAGGACACAAACAAGCCTCAAAATTTTTTAAAAATAAAATTCATTTCAAGTATCTTATCTGATCACATTGGAATGAAACTTTGAAACTAACAAACAACATGCTTCTGAACAATGGGTAAAGAAACTAATTAAGAATGAAATGCAAAAATTCCTTGGAACAAATGAAAATAGAAACACATCATAATAAAACCTATGAGATAGGGCGGTGCCTGTGGCTCAGTTGGTAAGGCGCCGGCCCCATATACCGAGGGTGGTGGGTTCAAACCCAGCCCTGGCTGAACTGCAACCAAAAAAAAATAGCCGGGTGTTGTGGCAGGCGCTTGTAGTCCCAGCTACTCGGGAGGCTGAGGCAAGAGAATCGCTTCAGCCCAGGAGTTGGAGGTTGCTGTGAGCAGTGTGATGCCACAGCACTCTACCGAGGGCCATAAAGTGAGACTCTGTCTCTACAAAAAAAAAAAAAAAAAAACCTATGAGATACAACAAAAGCAAGGCTAACAGGGAAGTTTATAGCAATAAATGCCTACATCAAGAAAGTAGAAATATTTCAAATGTGCAAACTAATGGTGCACTTCAAGGTATTAGAAAAGCAAAACTAAAATAAACCCTAAATTAATAGGTTTAAGGACATAATAATGATCAGAGCAGAACTAAATGAAAGAGACTTAAAAAATTACAAATGATCAAGAAAAGAAAAGTCAGTTTTTTAAAAATATAAACAAAATTGACAAACTGCTATCTAGACTAAATAAGGAAAATAGAAAGAGAAGACCCACCCAAAAATAAAATCAGAAATAAAAAAAGGACATATTGGAATTAATACCATAAAAATACAAAGAATCATTACAGACTACTCTGAACAAGTATTTGCTAACAAACTGGAAAACAGAGAAAATGGATAAATTCCTGGAAACATACAACCTACCAAGATTAAACCAGAAAGAAATAGAAAATCTGGACAGATCATTAATGAGTAACAAAATTGAATCAGTGATTAAAATGTTCCTCAACAAATAAAAGCCCAGGATCTGAAGGGTTTTACTGGTGAATTCTACCAAACTTATAAAGGATAACTAACACCAAATCTTCTCAGATGTAATGTACCTTGACACCAAAACCAGACAAGTACAGGCCGGTATGGGCCGGTACACAACTATAGGCCGGTATCCCTGATGAACACAGATGAAGAAAGCTTCAACAAAATACTAGCAAAGTGAATGCTATAGCACATTAACAATAATTTTCCACAATTAGGTGGGATATATCCCAGAGATGCAAAATGGTTCCACAGACAGAAATGAATAAATGTGATACATCACATAAACAGAATGAAGGATAAAAACCATATGATCATCTCAATAGACAAAGAAAACGAATTTGATAAAATTCAACATCCCTTTATAATAAAAACTATCAAAAAATTAGGCATAGAAGGAAAAAAGGAACACACCTCAACATAGTAAAGGCCATATATGAAAAACCTACAGCTAGCATCATACTGAATGAAGAAAAACTGAAAGCTTTTCCTCTAAAATCTGGAACATGGCAAACATGTTCACTTTCACCACTGCTATTTAATATAACGCGAGAAGTCCTAGCCAGAGCAATTAATTATACAATAAGAAAAAACAAACAAATAAGGCAACAAAGTGGAAAAGAGGAAGTCATACTGTTCCTCTTTACAGATGACATGATCTTCTATGTGGAAAATCCTAAAGACTCTGCCAAAAAACTTTTAGAACTGATAGCAAACGTTCAGTAAAGTTGCAAGGTACAAAATTAACATAGAAAACTTAGTAATGTTTCTAAACACCATTAATGATGAATGAAATAGCTAAAAAAGAAAAGAAGAAAGCAATCCCATTTACAATAGCTATAAAAAACATAAAATAGCCAGGAATATATTAAACTAAGAAAGCAATGACCTCCATAAGGAAAATTATAAAACACTGATGTAAGAAACTGAAAAGGAAACAAATGGAAAGACATTTTATGTTCATAGATCAGAAGAGTTAATATTGTTAAAATGACCACACTACTCAAAGCAATCTACAGATTCAACACAATCCCTATCAAAATATTAATGACATTCTACAAATAGAAAAAAAAATCATAAAGTTTGTGGAATCCCAAAGATTCTGAATAGCCAAAGTAATCCTAAGTAAAAAGAACAAAGCTGAAGATACACTACCAGACTCAAACTATACTATACAAAACTACAGTAACCAAAATAGCATGGTATTGGTATAAAAACACACACACAGAACAGAGAACTCAGAAAGAAATCCACATATTTATAGCCAACTGATTTTCAACAAAGGTACTAAGTATATACATTGGGGAAATGGCACTCTCCTCAATAAATGGTGGTGAGAAAATTGGATATCCATAAGCAGAAGAATGAAACTAGACCCCTATATCCCACCATATACAAAAATCAACTCATAATGGATTAAAGACTTAAATAAGAAGACACAAAACCATAAAACTACTAGAAGAAAAATAGGGGAAATGCTTCAGCACATTATTCTTGGCAAATGTTTTATGACTAAGACTTCCAGACATAGGCAATAAAAACAAATATAGACAAATGAGATATTAAACTAAAGATATTCTGCATAGTAAAGAAAATAAAAATGTGAACAAACAGCCTACAGAAAAGGAGCAATTCCCTTTCTGGGTACATATCCAAAAATATTGAAAGCAGGGATATGAGCAGATTTTTGCACATCCATGTTCATTAGCAGTATTTCTTACAATATTCAAAAGTAGAAGCATCCAAATGTCCACTGCTGAATGAATGGATAAACAAAATGTGGCATATGCATGTGATGGAAAATTATTTAGACTTAAAAAGGAAGGGAATTCTGAACCATGTTTCAACGTGGATGAACCTTGAAGACATTATGCTAAGTGAAGTCAGTCAGTCACAGAAGGGCAAATATTGTATGATTCCATGTATTTGAACTGGTTACAAGTCAAGATGAGAGCTCTCATCAGGAACAGAACCTGTTGGAATCTAATCTTGGGCTCCTTAAGAATCGTGAGAAAATAATTGTTTTTTTTTTTGTTTGTTTGTTTTGTGGAGACAGAGTCTCACTTTATCGCCTTCAGTAGAGTGCCATGGCGTCACACAGCTCACAGCAACCTCCAACTCCTGGGCCTAAGCGATTCTCTTGCCTCAGCCTCCCAAGTAGCTGGGACTACAGGTGCCTGCCACAATGCCCAGCTATTTTTTTGTTTCAGTTTGGCCAGGGCTGGGCTTGAACCTGCCACCCTCAGTATATGGTGCCGGCGCCCTACCCACTGAACCACAGGTACCGCCCTAAATTTCTGTTTTTTAAGCTACCCAATCTATAAGCATTTTGTTATGGCAGCCCAAGCTGACTAATACCCCACATGTACACTGGAAATTAAATAGCCAAGTGTCAGTTTCACCCTGTTAGTAGGAGATGACAGATAAGCAAGTAAGGAATCTAGGGTGATTGATGTGACAATACATTACAACTGAAGCCATCTGTATAAACTCATGTTTAGTTTAATATAAATACAGAAATTTTTGTTGATATGTATGTATATATGCATGGATTATTATACACACATTTCCTTGGTCTGAGAGCTGAGAGGGGACAACAACCAAATGGCAATGAGCATACCTACTACACAGATCTTTGTTTCTAATACCATTCATTTCTAATTCCATTCTCTAATAAAAGAAATAAAAGGAACAGAACTCTTAAGGGAAAAACTTCATTCTAAGGCTGAGTCAGGAAATGCACAAGATTAATTTGGAGCACTGCGTAGTGCTGGAAAGTGAGAAAGTGTTAAAAACAAAGAAACAACAAAGAAAACCTCACTTTGAAGTATGTCATAGGGATACAAAAGCTGACTGAAAGAGTTCCTAATAAATAAGAGCATTGGATTATAACCCAAAACATAAAATCAATACCTATTAACTCACATTGATATAAATAAATGACTGAATAAATCAATCAATCAGGGATAAGACAAATCTGCCATACAAAAGACTTACGTAAATACTTCTTCCATAAAATGTTACTTATTTCCAAGGAGAACAATATGGAAAGGAGAATAAAGAGGAACTTTATAGTGGAGGATCAGTACCACAAGCCAGGTGATAAAGGGTAATATCCACAGTGTTATATATGGTATAAAATTGATAGTATGTGTTCTTGATGTGAGGTGATGAGAATGTTACTTTACTTCTGTGATCTTTCTCCCTAAAACACCTAACTCCAGTCTAATTATGAGAAAGATTGTCTCCAATCTCAGACAATTGACTGATATTCTACAAAAGACCTGACCAGCAAGCCTCAAAATTGTCAAGGCCATCAAAAATAAGCAAAGTCTAGAAATTGTCCCAGACAATAAGAGCCTAAAGAGACAACTAAATGTAATTTATTATTTTGGATGGTATTCCAGAATAGAAAATGGACATTATGGAAAAATTGAGGAAATATAAATAAAATATGAACATTTGTCAATAATAATATATCAGTATTGGTTCAGTAATTATGACAAATACACAAGTGTAAGATAGTAACAATAAAGGAAACTAGGTGTGAGGTATACAGAAATGCTCTGTACTATCTTTGCAATTATTCTGTAAATCTAAAACTAGTCTAAAATAAAAAGTTTATTTTAAAAGTGAATGAATGGAAGGTGAGGAAATGTAAAATTTATATTTAATAAACTCAAATAGCTTAAATCAAAGTGAAGTGAATAACATTGCATTGCTGTCACTACTTCAAGTATAGAAAAATAGGATATTTTTGTGCTTTTATTTATTAAATATAGTAAAACAGAGGAAATTTTAACCATCTCACAGTGGTTTTACATTTCACTATGTTTACTGTGATTAATAAAAATAACCATGAAAACATCTCGGGTAATAGAAAACTTTAAAAGTGAAATGTAAGAATTGTTAAGCAACCAAATAAAATGTCTTATGATAATTGATATGGAGAACTCAGTGAATTGGTTTAATACCAGATTTAGAAATAACCAGTGACCTAGAAGCTGATTAGAAGAAATCTCTGAGCCAAATGTTGTATAGAGAGAAAAAAAGAGAGAATATAAAGAGAGAAGGGTAAAAGACATTTCAGATGAGTCAGATGGCCTAATATCTATCAAAATGGATTCCCAGAAAGAGAATGAGAAAATCTAATATATTATTCCAGAGGGAAGGGAGAAAAATATTGAGACACAACAATATTTGAAAAGAGTATGAAATATTTTCAGAAGAGTATGAGAGACCCCAATCCACAGATTCATGAAGTCAAATAATTCTAAGTACAATAATTGTTTTTTTTTTTTTTTGTAGAGACAGAGTCTCACTGTACCACCCTCGGGTAGAGTGCCGTGGCGTCACACGGCTCACAGCAACCTCTAACTCTTGGGCTTAAGCGATTCTCTTGCCTCAGCCTCCTGAGCAGCTGGGACCACAGGCGCCCACCACAACACCCGGCTATTTTTTTGTTGCAGTTTGGCCGGGGCTGGGTTTGAACCCGCCACCCTCGGCATATGGGGCGGGCGCCCTACTCACTGAGCCACAGGCGCCACCCACAATAATTGTTTTTAAAATCACATTTAGACACATCATAATAAAACTGCAGAAAATAAAAGACAGACAAAAATCTTAAAAGTAGCATGAGGAGAAACTTAATTCAGCACCTCTTGTAACCTGCAACACATCTTCTACCCTACTTTTTAATCTAGCAACTGTTTTGACAGCAATCTTCATATATTTGTAACCTGAAAGTGTCTCACTTGATTGTAAGACCATGAGTTTCTTTCCTTCTGTAGTCAAGGCAGGTCTGTCACTGTGTCTTGGGCTACCCAGGGAAACCTGCTCTGCACGTGCACATGCAGAACCAGGGAGTGCAATGGCGTTTACAAGCCACGGGGGATAGAAACAGCTCTGTTCCTTTGTGAGGCTAACTCTGAAGCATATTCTGTTTCTCAGGTGGACAATTTCTGGACCCATTCTACATGGCTCCTTTGAGGGACTCAGTGAGAATGAGTTCCAGTGGTCTCCAGTAGGGACAGCCTAAAAATTGAATTTCCCTCTTTCTCTGTTATACTTTTCCCAGTCCTTCACTCTTATCCCTGGTAGCACTTCCAAAAGTAAACTATCATCATAAGCCCTTATCATTTAACAAAGGGCTTTGTTTTCTGGAGAACCCATGCTAAGTACAACATTTTCAAAGGACAAACAGGCTGAAAGGTAATCTCCTAATAGCAATGATAGAAGAACCCGTGAAAGAGTATCTTTAAGTGTTGAGAGACAAAAACTGCCAACAGGCAACTAAGGAGAGGAACATAAAATAGGAAGAACAAACCTAAATCAAAAAATAAGAATTATCAGTGACTACATTAAATATAAATTGACTTAGTGGTCTTTGAAGACAGGCTGCCAGTCTAAATGAAAAAGTAAAACAAAAGCAAAGATTCAATTTTATAGTGTTTATGAAACACATTAAAAGATGAAAAGAACATAAAAAAAAAAGCTTCTGCCCCAGGCTATGCTGCACCATGGCCACCTGCAGACTGCAACCCTTTATGAAAAATATAGCTCTTCTTTCCAAATTTGTGAAACCTCATGATTCTTCAGCTGACATGAGTGAATTTTCAAAAGGTGGCAAAAGGTTCAAGATGCCCTCTGACAAGGAAACAAAAACTTGAAATTGCCAGTTTTTAATGCACTGTTAGGAGAAGCACACGTGGATTATTTTTTTCCCAGTTTTATTAAGGCATACTTGGCAAATAAAGATTATATATATCGAAAAAAAAAAAAAAAAAAAAAGTGAAAACAAGAAATATTTGTACACCCAAATACTCATCCAAAAAAAAATCTGGTTTAGCTATGTCAATAACAACAACAAAAAAAATTATAAAGCAAAGCAATTCTAAAGATAAATGTGATCTTTACTTCATCACTTATAATAAAATGTTTAATAATTATAAATCTGTATGTACTTAATCACAAAATTAAGAAAATTTTAAGGAGAACTAGATAAACCCACATAATAATGAGAAAAATTTAACACATCTATTTTAGTTTGTGACTGATAGAACAAGCATACAAAAATTGAAAAGAACATAGAATATTTAAACAACATGATTAACAAATAAAATGCAGTGGACATGTATCAATTTGGAGTAAATAAATGTAGAAAATAATTTTTTTCAAATACACCTAGAGGTTATTTACAAAAAAATGGCTCTATATTGGATGATAGAACAAGTCTCAATAAATATTGAGGATATTGAAAGTATATTCTTTGACCACGATGCTATTAAGCCAGAAATCAATAAGAAAAGATAATTAGAATACTCCCACTTATTTGAAAACTAGAAGTATATGAGTTAAAGAAGAAATGATAAAGGATATTATCAATAAATAATATTTTGAATTGAATGATATTGAAAATATTACATATTAAAACTGGTGAAATGCTGCTAATGTCATGCTTACAGGGTAATTTGGAGCCCTAAGAATGTATATTAGAAAATAGTAAAAGCTGGCATTTGATGAGCTAAGCATACATATGATGAAGCTTCAGGGAGAAAAGGCAAAATAAACTCAAAGAAAATTGAAGAAGGAAGTAATAAAAATAAGAGCAGAACTTCACAAAATTTAAAAAAATATTAACTTTTTTCATTGAAAAGACTACTAAAATTGATAAACTCCTGGCAAGACTGCTCAAGACAACAAAAAAGAGAGATGGCACAATATCCAATACCAGAAAGGAAAAAAGGGACAGCATCACAGACAAGTGCTGCCACATTAAAAATAAATAAGGTGAGGCCATCAAGGTGGTTCATGCCTATAATCCCAAAACTCTGGGAGGCTGAGGCAGGAGGACTTCTTCAAGTCATAAGTTTGAGGCCAGCCTGGGCACCATAGTGAGACTCCATCTCTAAAGAAAAAGAAAATTAGCTGGTAAATAAGATTAAAAATTTTTGATTTTGAAAAACTTTATGCCAAAATTTGAAAATTTAATTAGAATGAAAAAATTTCTTTTAAAGAAAGTAATGTATCAGAGTGGCGTTATAAAACCTAAAAATCCCAGTGCTGTTAAAGTACTGGGCATGGACAAATTTCTAAAGACTTACCAAAGTAGCCTACCAAACTGATTCAAGTAGAAATAGAAAATCTTCCTAATCCTATAAACATTACAAAGTTGTAAGAGTTAAGAGTCCATCTCCTTTTTAATGTAGATCCATTGGAAGGTTTTAAGAAAATGATATGGGGTGGTGCTTGTGGCTCAGTGAGTAGGACGCCGGCCCCATATACTCGGGGCGGTGGGTTCAAACCTGGCCTTGGCCAAACTGCAACAACAAAAAAAATAGCCAGGCGTTGTGGCAGGCGCCTGTAGTGCCAGCTACTTGGGAGTCTGAGGCAAGAGAATCGCCTAAGCCCAAGAGCTGGAGGTTGCTGTGACCTGTGTGACACCACGGGACACTACTGAGGGTGACAAAGTGAGACTCCATCTCTACCAAAAAAAAAAAAAAGAAAGAAAGAAAAAGAAAATGATATGGTAATGAATAAATGTGGTGAAATGAAAATGTCAAAAACTTTAAAGTTTATAAACTTTAACAACCGAAGTATTCATTAACAGTAGAATTGATAAATAATTTGTGATATATTGAAACAATGGAATGCTATACAGCAAAGAAAATAAACAAAATACAGGTATATAAAATATGGATAAATTTTACAAACATAATGTTAACCAAAAAAAAAAAAAAAGCAAGATGCAAACTGTATATAAAACATGACTCCACTTATATAAGTAAACATGATTCCATTTATATAAAGTAAAATAAACAAAACTCAATAAGCTGCATTGCTTAGGAATGCATGTGGTAAACTAAAAAGTAGAGCAATTATTATCATAAAATTGAGAATAACATTTTTACCTCTAGAGTGAAGATAAATTATGTTCATACAAGCACATAGAGGGCCTTCTTTATTATTGTTAGTGTTTTATTTCTTGCTGGTGAAAGCTATTTACTTTATAATTATTCATTAAACTATATTTAGCTTTATTTTTTTTTGTATGATACTATGATTTACATTTAAAATGTTAATAAAAGGGAAAAACAAACAAAGCTCTGCACTTTCTAATAATTTTTAATCAAATTGCACATAAAGTTTATCCTGTACCCCATCTTCATGAGCATCATCCCACTGTGGTCCTCTTTTCCCTGGTGTGGATGTTGGAAACAGGCTGAGGCTCGGACGAGTTAATGAGATGAAAGACAGGGAAGGGTTGATGTTCAAAGATAGAATAAAATACAGGAATGAGTTAAAGACATGAGATTATTTAGAATTCAAAGTCAGGGATGGTTAAGGAAGAGAATGAAGAACAAAGAGTCAGGGATAGAATCAGGAGTTGGATGTCTGTTAAGCCCATTCCTGGACAATTCACACTTTGCCATAGCTACTTTGTTGATGTTGATCAAAGCTGTATCATCAAAATAATCCCCTCAAACTGCTCACATAAAAAAGAAAACCTGACTTGGCTTGGTACCCTGTAGCATAGTGATTACAGCACCGGCCACATACACCAGGATTGGCGGGTTCAAACCCAGCCCGAGCCAGCTAAACAACGACATCTGCAACAAAAAAATAGCTGGGTGTTGTGGTGGGTGCCTGTAGTCCCAGCTGCTTGGGAGGCTGAGGCAAGAGAATCGCTTAAGCCCAAGAGTTTGAGGTTGCCATGAGCTGTGATGCCACAGCACTGTACCAAGGGTGACACAGTGAAACTCTGTCTTAAAATAAATAAATAAATAAATAAGTAAACCTGACTTGGTCAAGGCTGGCATCTTGGAGGCAGTTGATACCTGACTGGAAACCTAAAACATGAGTAGAAGTTACCTAGATGAAGAAAAGGAATGGACAATTGGTGTAGAGGGAACAACAAAGACACAGATGCATGGAACAGCAAATGCGTGCGGACAGCAGAGTCCAGCTACTGGAGGCAAGACATGTGGAGTGCTGAGGCCAGAGAAGGATGGTAGAACAGGTATGAAGGGCTTTGTATGCCACAATAAGAGCCTAAGAGGTAAGAATCCATGCTGTTCGTAATGGAGAGCCATAGAAAAGTTTTAAGGAAATTATGATGTCATGGATAAACATGGAGATGGAAAAATGCAAAGTATAAGATATGCATGCATTGAGTGGTGCCTGTGGCTCAGTGAGTAGGGCATGGAGCCCTCTACACCGAGGGTGAAGGGTTCGATCCCGGCCCCAGTCCAACTGCAACAAAAAAATAGCTGGGCATGGTGGGAGGCGCCTGTAGTCCCGGCTACTTGGGAGGTTGAGGCAAAAGAATCGCTTAAGCCCAAGAGCTAGAGATTGCTGTGAGCTGTGACGCCATAGCACTCCACCAAGGGCGACAAAGTGAGAACCTGTCTCAAAAAAAAAAAAAAAAAAAAAGATTAGAAACTAATTTATAGTCATGCTTAAAGTGTTCATTAATGTATTTTATTCCCTCTAAAACTGATTACCATGTTAAAAAAATTAATCAATTGCTTGTCATTCTTATTTATCAGTCCATCCATTGTGAATTTGATTACCGTGAGTCATGCTATTAAGAATCAGACAGATCTTTACTTATTAAGATGTAAACAGTCCCACGAGAAACTAACAGCCAGCTAAGTCTTTCTAGATTTATCTTTAATATATTAATATTTTAATTGTAAAAGAAGACAGAAGTTAAATCTTGAAAGATGTAAATTCTAAAAAATAAAAGAAATAACTTATTTATTCACTGTGTTGCACCTTTAGAAAACGGATTTGTTTCCAAGTGATAAAGGATTCAATCAGGGATTAGACCAGTTTTTAGAGAAAGGCTTCAGTACAGATGCTCAAAGAGCATCTTTAAAGCACCTGAATGGTCAAGCCCCCTTCATATGTAATGAAGTTCATAGAAAATATGAAATGTACTCAATAGGAATTTGAAAGAAAGGTTTATAATTGTAGAGATCGAGCACAAGTTCAAAATCATTATAATGACTAAACCAAAATGGACAATGAAAATGTATTTCATTACATCTGGGCAGCTTAAAATCCTATCAACTGATTATAAATTATTCACAGTCCTTAAAAAAGAAAGGCAGCATACTATTTTATCTATGAGTAATAATGTTTCCACCTACTCGTGAAGGTTGTTCTGCTCTCCATTGCAACTCATCAGGATCTGCATTTTCTGGATCGTACACCCATACAGTGATAGCCTATAATATAAAATGTTTGCATTTATTTACATTTTATACAAATTTCAATTTTATTTGTAGCAAAACTAATAATAAAAATATTTTTATTTATTTAAAAAGTTTCAGTTATCCCATTTTTAAAAATGAAAAGCAATTTTCCATAAGTTAAATCATTCAAAGACATAGGAAAAGCTAATATCTTTCTACACGCCTTAAAAAAGTAGTGTTAAAATTTCATATGAATATTTATATATCTTTCTTTACAGCCATAAATATACACAACAACCACCCCCCAACTCACATACTTTTTACAAAAATGAAATAACCCTGCACGTGTAATTTGTAACTTAACATTGGTCACTTGATACACGGCCATTTCCATACATATAGATCTGTTTTCTTTCTTGTTCATTTGCATAGTTAAAAACAAATTATGTTAAAAAACACAGCAAATAGGGCGGCGCCTGTGGCTCAGTGAGTAGGGCGCCGGTCCCATATGCCAGAGGTGGCGGGTTCAAACCCAGCCCCAGCCAAAAACCACAAAACAAACAAACAACAAAAAAAACAACACAGCAAATAGTCCAGGAGGGTGCCGATCACAGTCCGGCGCAGCTCTTCTAGAGGTCCGGGAGGGTGCTGATCACGGTCCCGAACCGTGCGCAGCTCTTACCAGGGTCCAGAAGGGTGCCTGGTGATGTTGGCGTGGATGCGGAGAAAAGGGCACACTTCTACACTGCTGGTGGGAATGCACACTAATACGTTCCTTGTGGAAGGATGTTTGGAGCATACTAAGAGATCTAAAAATAGACCTGCCATTCATCCTATAATTCCTTTACTAGGTATATACCCAGAAAACCAAAAATCACAATATAACAAAGACATCTGTACCAGAATGTTTATTGCAGCCCAATTCATAATCGCTAAGTCATGGAAGAAGCCCAAGTGCCCAGAGACCCACGAATGGACTAGCAAATTGTGGTACATGTATACCACGGAATATTATGCAGCCTTAAAGAAAGATGGAGACTTTACCTCTTTCATGCTTACATGGATGGAGCTGGAACATATTCTTCATAGCAAAGTATCTCAAGAATGGAAGAAAAAGTATCCAATGTACTCAGCTCTACTATGAAGCTAATTTATAGCTTTCATATGAAGACTATAACCCAACTATAGCACAAGAATATGGGGAAAGGGCCAAGGGAGGCCAAGGGAGGGGGGAAGTCAGGATGGAGGGAGGGTAATTGACCACACCTAAGGTGCATCTTAGAATGGGTACAGGCGAAACCTACTAAATGCAGAATACGAATGTCTACATACAATAACTAAGAAAATGCCATGAAGGCTACGTTGAACAGTTTGATGAGAATGTTTCAGATTGTGTATGAAACCAGCACATTGTACCCCTTAATTGCACAAATCTACACAGCTATGATTTAACAATAAAATAAATTAAATAAAAAACACAGCAAAAATTGTCCCTCCTACCCTGTACTCCATCACTCAGTTCCACTTATACCCCCCCCACAACTATTATTAGTAAGTTCTTGCTTATATTTCTTTTTTTTTTAGAGACAGAGTCTCACTTTATTGCCCTTGGTAGAGTGCTGTGGTATCACAGCTCACAGCAACCTCCAACTCCTGGGCTTAGATGATTCTCTTGCCTCAGCCTCCTGAGTAGCTGGGACTACAGGCGCCCGCCACAATGCCCAGCTATTTTTGTTGCAATTCGGCCAGGGCTGGGTTTGAACCCCCGACCCTCAGTATATGGAACAGGTGCCCTACCCACTGAGCCACAGGTGCCACACCTTCCTTATGTTTCTATAAATATTTTGTGCATGACCAATAATGATGTCATTTTTTCCTCTGTTTTACACAAATTCTAGCTAGCATGCTGAATCCATTTTTTTTTTTTGTTAAATCATAGCTGTGACATGAGTATTATTATTATAGCCTTAAAAATAAGTTAATAACATCAGTGTGTTTGGAATGGAAATACACACAGCCTCATTTAACCATCTTGATCCATGATAGGCAGTTTATTAATTTTTTTTTTACTATCTCTTCTTGCCATTAAAGCATTGCTTTTAAAAACTTACAATATCTTTCTAGAGCTGTAATTTCTAAATATTATCCTCTTGCTTCTATTTTTAACATTTTGAATATAACTCTCTACCATATCCTAATGATCTTCTATTTTAATATATATTATTTTGCAGTTTGTTTTTTTTGGCTGGGGCCGGGTTTGAACCCGCCACCTCCTGTATATGGGGCTGGCGCCCTACTCCTTTGAGCCACAGGAGCCGCCTATTCTAATATTTTAAAACTTTTTAAATCTTAGACCTCTTCAATACTACTGGGAATCTGACCAGGCACAGTGACTCATGCCTGTAATCCTAGCATTTTGGGAGGCCAAGGTGACAGGATTACTTGACACCAGGAGCTCAAGACCAGCCTCAGCATAAGCAAAACCTAATCTGTACTAAAAATAGAAAATTTAGCTGTGTGTGGTAGTCCCGTCAACCTGTAGTCCCATCAACTTGGGGGTCTGAAGCAGGAAGATCATGTGAATCCAAGAGTTTGAGAGGGCAGTGGGCTATGATGATGCCACTTCACCCTACCTAGCTGATAGAGCAATACCCGACTCAAATATTAAAAACTTATTGGGAATCCTACAAAATTTTTGTTTTGTCTTGGTTAGGTCTATTGACATTTACTATATAACAAATTAAAACTGGGAACATTTAAAGATTTATTTTCAAAACTTTATAAACCTACTATACTTAACATATTTTTATAAAAAATAATTATTTTTAAAACAAAAAACTAATAAGAATGCCTGTTTACTTTAAAAAATCTTTTAATATCTGTATTAATAAAAGATGAATAATTATCTCTGCTCCTGCACTGAAGATGTTGGTGGTGTATCTATGCTGTTTGAGTGAAAGTATATGGGAAATAATATGTTTTCACACAGATACATGGTTGGAAAAGATGAATCTCCTGATGCATCTGCTAAACAGGTTTGATGGAGCCTTAGGAGTCCTCAGAATATACCTTGAGTACTGACCACTACTCTAAGCAAATTTTATTGCAAAATTAGTTTGAAAAATTCCTTATCTGGTAAATGTGAAAGATAAGGGAGGAAAAATATAATAGGAATAGATAAAGGATATAAAAAAATTTAAAAATACTTTACCTGGGTAAAATTGCCCACAAAACTGTAGGGAAAAAGGAAACATATTTCAGTAAACAGTATGTACAACATTAATTGACTATTCTACTTTCAATAAACATGTTTATAATTTTTTTAACATTCTCTTTATATTCCGTTACAGATATTTAAACAATTAAAGGTTAAATGTAAAAAAAAACACCCTAAATATGTCTATTTATTTGTCAATACATTTATTGATTCTCATTCGACATCACAGAAAGCTGAGTGGCCTGCATCTGCATGCTTCCTTAATAATACTGCAAATTCACATACTCAAAGTTAAATGATATCATTATTCCACATTCCAAAGCCTGTAGTGTTAACACGTTTTAATTTATGTCAAATACAAATTCATCTTTTAGCACTACAAATCCTTCATTCACCAGTCCTAAAACGTATTTATTTGTATGTTTAGTTACATGTTTTTAGAAAGCTATTTTTCACTTCAAAGTTACTTGTATTTTTTATCTATATAATCTTTAAAAGTCAATACTTCAGGACTATATTCTCCCATTTGCTGATCGCTGCACAGTGCCTAGGCATTATTCTGCACAATACAATATGAAAATAATTTTTGAATCAGTAAATGAGCATGCAGTGATTTTCTGAAACTGTATAAGGAACATAATAAATGTCCAGTGACATATGTTAGAAAGCTCCTAAACAATGGTATTATAAATTTTAACAGATAAACTGTGCCCAGAGTTCAATGAAGTCCAAAGCTAATCAAAAAGACCTCTGGCTCCGAGCTGATATGTTCTGCCTGGTGTTACGCTACTTCTCAGAGGCCCAGGAAGAAAAGGAGTCGCTGAGTGAGTTACCAGTGCATCTAGAAGGGAAAACTTAAAGGTAAAAGGAAAAATGTAAAGTGAGAAGAGATTTTTGGTATTAATACAGTAACCTTGCAGAGAAAAAGTCATTATTGGCTGATGGTAAAGTGACAATCTTGATTTACACGGAAAGACAACAGTAGCAGTGTTCTGCTGGATCTTAATCAATTTGCTTTGCTTTCCTGAGTTGGTGCACAAACTAAAGTGTAGAGTAAAAGGGTTAAACAGACATTTAAAGTAAGGATAGATGACAAAAAGGCAAAGAAAAAGACTGGGAGAAAATCATTATAGAAAAGCGAAATAGTGGTAGATGAGTAGTGAAGGAAGAAAAGGGTTTCAGGAAGAAATGAGTGATATTCGCCACTAAATGTAGTTCAGAAGTCAAGTAGTAATAGGACCCCCCCTCCAAAGAAAAATCCCATTAAATTTAGTAACTAACTTCAGTGACTTCAGATAGATGGCAGTGAGGGAGAATGATGAAGTAGAAAAAGGTCACATGAACTTAGGAAAGATGGCACCTAGGCATAGATAATTAATTGACTTTTGAAAAAATTCTTATTTCCAAATATGAAGGGAGTATAAATATTTTAGTTAAAAGAATACATTTTATAATGCTTAAGTCAGGGATTTTTGTGTGCCCATCACCCAAATGATGTTTATTGTACCCAATAGGGAGGATTTTACCCCTATTTTCCTCCCACTCCACTTCTTCATTTCCAGTGAACTTTATATCTCTTTGAGTCTATGCGTGCCCATCAATTAGTTCTCATTAATTGGCTTTTGACAAAGATAACAGAGCTATTTAGTAGAAAAAGATGTCTTCTCAACAAACGATGTTATAAGAAGTATTATACAAACATACAGAAAAAAATAAAACTTTTGACCCATCCTTATACAATATGCAAAAAGTATATTGAGTGTAAATGTACAATGTTTCCAGAAGGAAACATAGGAGAATATTTTTGTTATCTTTGAAGTAGGGAAAGATTTCTTAGATAAGACTCAAAAAGTACTAACCATAAACAAAACTTCTTCAAATATTAAAATCTCTATTCATCCAAAGATACCACAAGAAAATGAAAAGACAAGTCATACACTGGAAGAAAATATTCACAATACATATATCTGATGGAGGGCATGTATAAAGAAATACTATGAATCAATTTAAAAAGACAGTGTAATTAAAAACTAGGCAAAAGACTAGAACAGATACTTTACAAAAGTCCATGTAAGAATGGACAACAAGCTCATAAAAAGGCACTTAACATCATGTCATCAAGGAAATACAAATTAAAACCACAATGACAATTTAATTCTCACTATATGGACAATACTATTAAATATTGGCAAAACTACTGCTGGTGGTAAAATAAAGTAATATAATTGCTTTGGAAAATGATTTGCCTTTTTCTCATAAAGTTTAACCTTTATCCAATGATTCAGCATTCTACCCCAGATATATACCCAAAAGAAATGAAAATCCGTGTTTGCAAACAGACTTGTACAAGAATGTACATAGGTACTTCATTGATAATACCCCCAAACTGGAAAAATCCAAATGTCCTATAAAAGAATAAGAGATAAACAAATTGAAGTGTATTTATATATTGATACTACCAAAAAATAAAAAGGAACAACTACTGATAATACAACAACATGAAATCATCTCAAAAGTCTTATATTGACTATAGGAAATACAGACAAGTACATACTGTATAATTATATTTACATAAAATTCAAGAATGAGAAAACTAAGATATTGTGATGCTATTAATATATAAATTAGAAAATTGGTTGTCTCTGAAGTAAGGGATGATCTACAAAAAGATAAATAAAATTCCTGAGAAGATTGAAATATTCTATTAATATTAACTATAGGGATATATACATGGTTTTCGATCTCAAGCACAAACTATAGTGCTATAACTTACTATAGCAAGGTCAGAATAATTTAGTAAATTTTTGACAAATGTAAATTATCTAAATGATGACAAAGGAAATGTACTTATCCTGATGACAGGCTTCACATCATGAACACAGTGGAGCAATTACTTCATAATCTAAGGAAATAAAAATTTAAAATTAAAAAATAAAATAAAAATATCAGGCCAGGCATGGTGGCTCACACTGGTAATCCTAGTACTTTGGGAAGCCAAGGCAGGTGGAATGCTTGAGGTCAGGAGTTTGAGACAAGACTGTAGAAGACTAAAACCCTATCTCTACAAAAAGTAAAAAAACAAAACAAAACTAGGCACAGTGCTGCCTGTCTGTAGTGCCAGCTAACAGAGGAGTCTGAAGCAGGAGGAATGCTTGAGCTCAGGAGTTTGAGATTGCAGTGAGCTACAATGACACCACTGCACTCTAACTGTGGCAGAGCAAGGCCCTGTCTCAAAAAAAATTTTTTTTTTTTTATAAATAAAAATAAGAAACAAAACGCCTCAAAATTAAAATATACAAACAAAAAGAAAATAACCGTCTAAGTAGAAATATTTACCCAGCAAACCTTTCTGTCAAGAATAGAATTAAATAAGACAGTATAAGACAAAGAAAAAATGAGTATTTATCATTGGCAGATGACCTGCCTACCTGGGATGAAACCCACATTATCATGGTGAATTATCTTTTTGATGTGCTGTTGAATTTGGGTTGCCAGTATTTTGTTGAGGACTTTTGCATTCATATTCATAAGGGATATTGGTCTGTACTTTTCTTCTTGTGTTGTGTCCTTTCCTGGCTATAGCATCAAGTTGTTATATAGATTGATAGAGGGAGGAATCCTTCCTTCTCCCTGTTTTGGAATAATTATTGTAGGATAGGTCCAAGTTCCTCTTGGTAGGCCTTGCAGAACTGTGCAGTGAGTCTGTCTGGTCTGCACTTTTTTTGTCGTTGGGAGATTTTTTTTTTTTCTCTACTGCTTCAATCTCACTGCTCATTACTGTTCTGTTCAAGATTTCTATTTCTTCCTGTTTGAGGCTTACCAGACTGTGTGTTTCCAAGAATTTATTGATTTCCTCTATATTTACGTGTGTAGAGATATTCACAGTATTCACAGAAGATATTTTGTATTTATTTCTGTGATATCAATTGTAATGTCTCCTTTTTCATATCTAATTGGGCATATTTGGGTCCTTTCTCTTCTATTTCTGGCTAGAAGCCCATTGGTTTTGTTTATCTTTTCAAAGAATCGACTTTGTATTTTTTTTTTTTTTTTGGTTTATATTTCATTTAATTCTGCTCTGAGCTTATTTTTTTCTTCTGCTGTTTTTGGTTTTTGTTTGCTCTTCCTTTTTTACTTTCTTGAGATGTGATATTAGGTTGCTAATTTTGATCTTTCCGTCTTTTTGATGTAGACATTTAAGGATATGAACTTTCCTCTTAGGGCCAATTTTACTGTATTCCATAGATTTGAGGTGCTTACATTCCCTTTGTCATTCAGTTCAACAAATCTTTTGATTTCATCTTAATTTCATCATTAACTCAAGAATCATTCAGCAGCAGGTTTTTTAATTTTCATGACTTTATATAGATTTGAGTATTTTCCTTAGAATTATCCTTCTACTTTTGTTCACCGTGGTGAGAAAATACAAGGTATGATATTGATGTTTTTGAATTTGCTGAGATGTGTTTTGTGGCCTAAGATGTGATGGGCCTTGGAGAATGCCCTACGTGCTGATGAGAAGAATGTATATACAATAGTTCCTGATTATGATATTCTGTATTTCTGTTAGGGAAAATGGGAAATTATAGCTAAATGTACATTTCTTTCAAAAACATTCATTACAGAATTTTACAAAATATTCTTTGTACGTTGGCCACCTCTTTCTACACACACAAAGTCTTCTATCCCACTCATGGTGAACACATTGCAAGATATCTATTTCCATGTTTGGAGACTTTGGAACATCCTGTAGAGTCCTGTTTAAGCATTTGATTATTGATTTTCCGCCTCAATGATCTGTCCAGCTCTGCCAGTATTAAGTCCCAGGCAATTGCAATGCTATTATTCATGTCTTTGCTTAGATCTAGTAAAATTTGCTTTATAAATCTTGAAGGTCCTATTTTAGGTACATATATATTTAAGATTGTTGTGTCTTCCTATTAAATTGCTCCTTTTACCATTATATAATCACTATCTTTGTCTTTTTTTTAACCATTGTCGATTTTAAAGTTCATCTTATCTGATATAAGAATGGCAATACCTGTTCTTTTGGTTTCCATTTCATGGAATAATATTTTCTATATCTTCACGTAGAGTCTGTGTGAACTGTTTCCTGAAACCAGCAAATACTTAGCTTGTATTTATTCACCCACTTAGCCAGTCTGTATTTTTTAGTAAGGTACTGAAACCATTCACATTGAATGTTAGTATTGACATATGGGAAGCTGTTCTATTCATCCTATTGGGTGAAACCTTATTGTTTTATTTTCCCTCTTGTGCTACTGTTTTATAGAGTTGTGAGCTATAACTTTTAGATATTTGTACACTGTTGGTATCTATTGTGCTCTTCCATGTATAATGTACTTTGAGCATTTCCTGTAGGGTAGACCTAACGCTGACAAATTCCTTTAGTATTTGCTTGTTGGGAAAAGTCTTTATTTACGTATCATTTATGAAACTTACTTTTGTAGAATATGAAATTCTTGGCTAATCTTTTTCCCTTAAGAAAACTAAAAACAGAGGCAGAGAAGATGGCAGCCGAGTAACAGCTTCCTTGCATCTGGGAACCGTGAGTCTGGGGAGATAGGACTCCAGGCATCTCTGGCTGGTGGGATCTGCCTATCATCACCCCTGAGAGGATACAGGGAGTCAGCGAGAGACTTCTGGACCCCAAGAGGAGGACAAAACAGTGGAAAACTGGCAAGTGGCCGCGTGTGTTCAATCCGTCTAAACCCGCCCGCAACTGTAAGTTCAGTAGCAGCGAGACTGCAAACCAGAAAGGCCTTACCTGTGAACTGTTTTGGTGTCTTTGGACTTGGCACTCAGCTGAACTGCCTAGGGGAGAGCCTGAGCGGGAGTGAGGAGAACTTTGACCTTTGTCTAGGGCCCCAGTCTGAGCCGCTGAGCCAGACAGAGCTAATAGTGTTTGGCTCTGGGTCACAGGCAGCCATTGTGAGCGATCTTCCCCGGCAAGCTCCGCCCTCAGGGTCGCAGAGCTAGAATTGGGTGGGAGCTGGTAACCCAGCGACCAAGTAGCCTAAGGGTGGGGTCTGAGCTGCCTTGCAGCCCTAACCCTCGGGGGCAGAGGGAGACCAGTATTGGCACACAGGGTAAGTGGATAGCCACTTCAGCAGTGATTCCAGCGACAAGCACTTCCCTGGGAAAGCTTCTGCTCAGCAAGTGAACAAGTTCAAAGTGACTTTTAAGTGGGCTGAAGAGAGATTTAGGGTGTCTACCTGCTGGGGTTTGAGAAACTAGCAGCCTCCAGTCGTATCAGAACATCTCATACCCCAGAAGACCATGTGTTCCCAGACAATATTCAATAACATATACATACTGCTTTGTTTTTGGTTGTGTTTTTTTTGGTTTGGTTGTTTTTTTTTGTTTATTTTGATGTTGTTGATTGTTGTTTTGTTTTTTAAGTTCAACCTTTTCCATACAGATCCTTTTTCTTTCTCAATTTTTCTAGTTTAATTATAATTTCCCATTGCTGCCTATTTCAATAATTAGAACTTCATTTTTGTTAGTGTTTCTACCGCTATTATTTGGTTTTCCACCCAATTTTATCCCGTAAAGTTTTCTGTTTGCTTGTTTTGGTTTGATTTATAGCATTTTTGTCTTTCCTCTCTACTTGGTGGAGGTGGGGTACTGTGTCTGATGAGGTTAGCAAAGAGCTGCTGACCTCAAGGGAACCACCCAACTGGGCACCCCCAGAAGGTGGTTTTTTTTTAAGGTTGTATCAAAGTACCCTACTGTACACCTATATTGCTCTGTCTCCCTCTTTCTGTGCCTCTCTTCTTTTTGTCAATATTCCTTTTACCCACCCCCTCTCTTTTCTCTATTTTTCTTTTTTTTCTTAACACTCGGTCCTCCTTTCTTTCATCCCCTTTTTTGCTCTTCAACCTTCTCATCCTTCTGGTCCTGTAACCCTTAGTCCACCGGCACGAGAACTTAAAGAGCAAGAGGAAGTGAAAGGAAAATTAGGGCAAGGAAACAGATAAAAGAAATCACTCATGAGGAAGAATCAGCAGAAAACTCCAGGTAACATGAAGAACCAGTCCAGAACAACCCCGCCAAGGGACCATGAGGTAGTTACTGCAGAGGATTCCACCTATAAAGAAATATTAGGAATGACAGAAAGGGAATTTAGAATACACATGTTGAAAACAATGAAAAAAATGATGGAAACAATGAAGGAAACTGCTAATAAAGTGGAAAATAACCAAAAGGATATTCAAAAACAGAATCAAATAAGAGATGAACGATACGAAAAATATAAAAAGGACATAGCAGAGCTGAAGGAACTGAAACAGTCAATTAGGGAACTTAAAGATGCAATGGAAAGTATCAGCAACAGGTTAGACTATGCAGAAGAAAGAATTTCAGAGGTAGAAGACAAAGTTTTTGAGATAACTCAGATAGTAAAAGAGGCAGAAAAGAAGAGAGAGAAGCAGAACGTTCACTGTCAGAATTATGGGACTTTATGAAGCGTTCCAACATATGAGTTATAGGAATTCCAGAAGGGGAAGAAGAATGCCCCAGAGGAATGGAAGCCATACTAGAGAATATTATAAAAGAAAATTTCCCAAATATCACCAAAGATTCTGACACACTGCTTTCAGAGGGCTATCGGACCCCAGGTCGCCTCAACTCTAACTGAGCTTCTCCAAGACACATTGTGATGAACCTGTCCAAAGTCAAGACAAAAGAAAAGATTCTGCAAGCTGCCAGGAATAAGCGCCAGTTGACCTACAGGGGCAAATCCATCAGAGTGACCGCAGACTTCTCTAATGAAACTTTCCAAGCAAGAAGACAATGGTCATCTACCTTTAATCTACTTAAACAGAACAATTTCCAGCCCAGAATTCTGTACCCTGTTAAGCTAAGCTTAAAAATTGACGGAGAAATCAAATCATTTACGGATATACAAACATTGAAGAAATTCGCCACAACAAGACCAGCTCTACAAGAAATATTTCAAACTGTTCTGCACACTGACCACCACAATGGATCAGCAGCAAAGTAAGAACTCAGAAATTAAAGGACAGAACCTAACTTCCACACTGATGCAAAAGATTAAACTAAGCAATGGACTCTCAGCAAATAAGACGAATAGAATACTACCACACTTATCAATTATCTCAATAAATGTTAAGGCTTGAATTCCCCACTGAAGAGACATAGATTGGTTGACTGGATTAAAAAACACAAGCCATCCATTTGCTGTCTGCAAGAAACAAACTTGGCTTCAAAAGACAAATTAAAGCTCCGAGTCAAGGGTTGGAAGACAATTTGTCAGGCAAATGGAATTCAGAAGAAAAGAGGAGTTGCAATCTTATTTTCAGATACATGTGGATTTAAAGCAACTAAAGTCAAAAAAGACAAAGATGGTCACTTTATATTGGTCAAGGGAAAAATACAACAAGAAGACATTTCAATTCTAAATATCTATGCACCCAATTTAAATGCTCCCAGATTCGTGAAACAGACCTTACTTAGTCTGAGCAATATGATATCTGATAATACCATAATAACAGGGGACCTTAACAGCCTCTTACAGAGCTGGACAGATCCTATAAACAGAAATTAAACAAGGATATAAGAGATTTAAATGAGACCCTAGAACAACTGTGCTTGATTAGACGCATATAGAACACTCCATCACAAAGATAAAGAATATACATTCTTCTCATCACCCCATGGAACATTCTCCAAAATTGATCATATCCTGGGACACAAAACAAATATCAACAGAATCAAAAGAATTGAAATTTTACCTTGTATCTTCTCAGACCATAAGGCACTAAAGGTGGAACTCAACTCTAACAAAAATGCTCGACCCCACCCAAAGGCATGGAAATTAAACAATCTTCTGTTGAATAACAGATGGGTGCAGGAAGAAATGAAATAGGAAATCATTAACTTCCTTGAGCATAACAACAATGAAGACACAAGCTACCAAAACCTGTGGGATACTGCAAAAGCAGTTTTGAGAGGAAAATTCATCGCTTTAGATGCCTACATTCGAAAAACAGAAAGAGAGCACATCAACAATCTCACAAGAGATCTTATGGAATTGGAAAAAGAAGAACAATCTAAGCCTAAACTCAGTAGAAGAAAAGAAATATCCAAAATCAAATCAGAGATCAATGAAATTGAAAACAAAAGAATCATTCAGAAAATTAATGAAACAAGGAGTTGGTTTTTTGAAAAAATAAATAAAATAGATAAACCATTGGCCAGACTAACGAGGAATAGAAGAGTAAAATCTCTAGTAACCTCAATCAGAAATGATAAAGGGGAAATAACAACTGATCCCACAGAGATACAAGAGATCATCTCTGAATACTACCAGAAACTCTATGCCCAAAAGTTTGACAATGTGAAGGAAATGGATCAATATTTGGAATCACACCCTCTCCCTAGACTCAGCCAGGAAGAAATAGAGCTCCTGAACAGACCAATTTCAAGCACTGAGATCAAAGAAACAATAAAAAATCTTCCAACCAAAAAATGCCCTGGTCCAGATGGCTTCACTCCAGAATTCTATCAAACCTTCAAGGAAGAGCTTATTCCTGTACTGCAGAAATTATTCCAAAAAATTGAGGAAGAAGGAATCTTCCCCAACACATTCTATGAAGCAAACATCACCCTGATACCAAAACCAGGAAAAGACACAAACAAAAAGGAGAATTTCAGACCAATCTCACTCATGAATATAGATGGAAAAATTCTCAACAAAATCCTAGCCAATAGATTACAGCTTATCATCAAAAAAGTCATTCATCATGATCAAGTAGGCTTCACCCCAGGGATGCAAGGCTGGTTTAACATACGCAAGTCTATAAACGTTATCCACCATATTAACAGAGGCAAAAAGAAAGATCACATGATCCTCTCAATAGATGCAGAAAAAGCATTTGATAAAATCCAGCATCCTTTTCTAATTAGAACACTGAAGAGTATAGGCATAGGTGGCACATTTCTAAAACCGATTGAAGCTATCTATGACAAACCCACAGCCAATATTTTACTGAATGGAGTAAAACTGAAAGCTTTTCCTCTTAGAACTGGAACCAGACAAGGTTGTCCTCTGTCACCTTTACTATTCAACATAGTGCTGGAAGTTCTAGCCAATACAATTAGGCAAGACAAGGAAATAAAGGGAATCCAAATGGGAGCAGAGGAGGTCAAACTCTCCCTCTTTGCTGACAACATGATCTTATACTTAGAGACCCCCAAAGACTCAACCACAAGACTCCTAGAAGTCATCAAAAAATACAGTAATGTTTCAGGATATAAAATCAATGTCCACAAGTCAGTAGCCTTTGTGTACACCAATAGCAGTCAAGATGAGAAGCTAATTAAGGACACAACTCCCTTCACCATAGTTTCAAAGAAAATGAAATACCTAGGAATAAACCTAACGAAGGAGGTGAAGGACCTCTATAAAGAAAACTATGAAATCCTCAGAAAGGAAATAGCAGAGGATATGAACAAATGGAAGAACATACCATGCTCATGGATGGGAAGAATCAACATTGTTAAAATGTCTATACTTCCCAAAGCAATCTACCTATCCAATGCCATTCCTATCAAAATACCAACATCGTACTTTCAAGATTTGGAAAAAATGATTCTGCGTTTTGTATGGAACCGGAAAAAAACCCGTATAGCTAAGGCAGTTCTCTGTAACAAAAATAAAGCTGGGGGCATCAGCATACCAGATTTTAGTCTGTACTACAAAGCCATAGTGCTCAAGACAGCATGGTACTGGCACAAAAACACAGACATAGACACTTGGAATCGAATTCTAAACCAAGAAATGAAACTAACATTTTACAACCACCTAATCTTTGATAAACCAAACAAGAACATACCTTGGGGGAAAGACTCCCTATTTCAATAAATTCTGTTGGGAGAACTGGATGTCTACATGTAAAAGACTGAAACTGGACCCACACTTTTCCCCACTCACAAAAATTGATTCAAGATGGACCAATCTCATTGGTCTCATTAAATTTAAGGCATGAAACAATAAAAATCCTCCAATAAAGCATAGGAAAAACATTGGAAGATATTGGCCTGGGGAAAGACTTCATGAAGAAGACTGCCATGGCAATTGCAACAACAACAAAAATAAACAAATGGGACTTCATTAAACTGAAAAGCTTCTGTACAGCTAAGGAGACAATAACCAAAGCAAAGAGACAACCTACACAATGGGAAAGGATATTTGCATATTTTCAATCAGACAAAAGCTTGATAACTAGGATCTATAGAGAACTCAAATTAATCCACATGAAAAAAGCCAACAATCCCATAGATCAATGGGCAAGAGACATGAATAGAACTTTCTCTAAAGACGACAGACGAATGGCTAACAAACCCATGAAAAAATGTTCATCATCTCTATATATTAGAGAAATGCAAATCAAAACAACCCTGAGGTATCATCTAACCCCAGTGAGAATGACCCACATCACAAAATCTCAAAACTGCAGATGCTGGCGTGGATGTGGACAGAAGGGAACACTTTTACACTGCTGGTGGGACTGCAAACTAGTACAACCTTTCTGGAAGGAAGTATGGAGAAACCTCAAAGCACTCAAGCTAGACCTCCCATTTGATCCTGCAATCCCGTTACTGGGCATCTACCCAGAAGGAAAAAAATCCTTTTATCATAAGGACACTTGTACTAGACTGTTTATTGCAGCTCAATTTAGAATCGCCAAAATGTGGAAACAGCCTAAATGCCCACCAACCCAGGAATGGATTAACAAGCTGTGGTATATGTATACCATGGAATACTATTCAGCCATTAAAAAAAATGGAGACTTTACATCCTTCGTATTAACCTGGATGGACGTGGAAGACATTATTCTTAGTAAAGCATCACAAGAATGGAGAAGCATGAATCCTATGTACTCAATTTTGATATGAGGACAATTAAGGACAATTAAGGTTATGGGGTGGGAAAGCAGAAAGAGGGAAGGAGGGAGGTGGGTGGGGCCTTGGTGTGTGTCACACTTTATGGGGGCAAGGCATGATTGCAAGAGGGACTTTACCTAACAATTGCAATCAGTGTAACCTGGCTTATTGTACCCTCAATGAATCCCCAACAATAAAAAAAAAAAAAAATGGAGACTTTACATCCTTCATATTAACCTGGATGGACGTGGAAGACATTATTCTTAGTAAAGCATCACAAGAATGGAGAAGCATGAATCCTATGTACTCAATTTTGATATGAGGACAATTAATGACAATTATGGTTATGGGGGGGGAAACAGAAAGAGGGAAGGAGGGAGGGGGTGGGGCCTTGGTGTGTGTCACACTTTATGGGGGCAAGACATGATTGCAAGAGGGACTTTACCTAACAATTGCAATCAGTGTAACCTGGCTTATTGTACCCTCAATGAATCCCCAACAATAAAAAAAAAAAAAGAAAACTAAAAACAGGCTCAACGCCTGTACCTTAATGGTTAGGGCACTGGCCACATACACTGGGGCTGGCAAGTTCAAACTCAGCTTGGGGCTGCTAAACAATGATAACTGCAGCAAAAAAATAGCTGGGTGTTGTGGTGGGTGCCTGTAGTCCCAGCTACTTTGGAGGCTGAGGCAAGAGAATCACTTGAGCCCAAGAGTTTGAGGTTGCTATGAGCTGTGATGCCATGGCACTCTATCAAGTGTGACATAATGAGACTCTGTTTCAAAAAAAAAGAAAAGAAACTAAAAATAGGGTCTCAATCCCTTCTGGCTTATAAAGTCTCCACTGCAAAGTCTTCATTTAGCTTAAGGAGTTTTCCTTTGCAGGTTAGTTGTTGCTTTTGTCTTGCTGCTTGTCTATTTTCTCTTTTTTCCCTTTATTTCCAATAAATATGCAGGTACAAATTTTTAAGTTACATTGTTTTCAATTCTAAGGTAAAGTTCAAGATGCATTTGAGTCCTTCACCCAGGGGGAGTGCTGAACATCCTCCCATTGTGTAATTAGGTGAGATCATTGTTTTCAATTCTAAGGTAAAGTTCAAGATACAGTTGAGGCCTTCACCCAGCAGGAGTGCTGAACATCCTTACATTGTGTACCTTAGGTGGGATCTTGCCAATTGCCCTCTCTTCTCCCTCCAGTCGTCCTCCCTTTTCCCTCTCTCCTCCCTCATTTTCCATCCTCCTTGCTAGACGATATTTGTGTTGTATTATTTATGTGGGTGTGTAGTTATTTATATATTCGTTTCATATTTGTATTGAGTCATTGCATTTTTTTTACATTCTTGAGATACTTTAATAAGAATGTGATTCAACTCCATCCAGGTAAATATAAAAGATGTAAAGTCTCCATCTGTTCATATGGCTGAATAGTACTCCATGGTATACATATGTTATAGTTTGTTAATCCATTTGTGGCCTGATGGGCATTTGCGTAACTTCCAAGACTCGGCAATTGTGAATTGAGCTGTGATAAACATCTGGGGAAAATGTCTTTGTGGTAAAATGGTTTTTGTTTTTCTGGGTAGATACCTAGTAGTGGAATTGTGGGATCAAATGGTAGGTCAACTTTTAGTTCTTTAAGAATTCTCCATACTTCTTTCCATAAAGGTTGTATTAGCTTGTAGTCCCACCAGCAGTGTAGAAGTGTTCCCTTCTCTCCACATCCAGACCAGCATCTGCAGATTTGGGACTTTGTGATGTGGTCTATTCTCACTGGAGATAAGTGATATCTCGGAGTGGTTTTGTTTTTCATTTCTCTAATGATTATGGACAATGAGCAATTTTTCATGTGTTTGTTGGCTATTCATCTGCCATCTTCAAAGAAGTTTCTGTTCAAGTCTCTTGCCACTTATAAATGGGGTTGTTGCTCTTTTCTTATTGATTTGAATTCTCTGTAGATTCTAGTTATCAGCCCTTTGCCAGATTCATAACTTACAAAAATCTCCATTCTGAAGGGTGTCTGTTTGCTTTAGTTCTGGTACCCTTAGCTGTGCAGAAGCTTTTTAGCTTGGTCAAATCCTATTTATTTATTTATTTTTGGTGTTGCTGCAATTGCGAGGGGGGTCTTATTCAAAAAATCTTTTTGGAGGCCAATATTGTCAAACACTTTCCCCAAACTCTTTTCCAGAATCTTTATTGTCTTCTGCCTTTAATTTAAATCTTTTATCCAAGGTCAGGTGCAATGGCTCATGCCTGTAATCCTAGCACTTTGGGAGGTGGAGGCAGGTGTATTACCCTGAGCCTACAGGTTTGAGACCAGCCTAAGCAAGGGTGAGACCTGGTCTCTAAAATTAGCTGGATCTTGTGGTGGGCATCTGTAGTCCCAGCTACTTGGGAGGCTGAGGCAAAAGAATTGATTGGGCTTAAGAGTTGGAGGTTGCTGTGAGCTGAGACACCACAGCACCCTACTGAGGATAACAAAGTAAGACTCCATATTAAAAAAAAAAAAATCTTTTAACTAGCAAGAATCAATTTTTGTCAATGGTGAGAGGTACAGGTCCAATTTCAGTCTTCTACATGTGGTAACCACGTCTCTCAGTGCCATTTATTAAACAGGGGCTCTTTTCCCAAGTGCCCGCTTTTGTTTGGTTTATCAAGATCAATTGCCAATATGTGGCTGGGTTCATTTCTAGATTCTCTATTCTATTCCATAGATCTATATTTCTATTTTTGTGCCAGAACCATGCTGCTTTGATCACTATAGACTTGTAGAATAATTTGATACCTGGTACCATGATGCCTCCAGATTTGTTTTTATTTCTAAAAATTATGTTGACTATTCAGGGTTATTCTGGTTTCATATGAAACAAAGTGCTATTTTTTCAAGTTCATCAAAGTATGACATTGGTGCTTTGATGGAGACGGCATTAAATCTGTAGATTTCTTTGGGTAGTATGGATGTTTTAACAATGTTGATTCTGCTCAGTCATGAGCATGGTATGTTCTTCCATTTAACATCTGTTATTACTTTCCTCGGGGTTACAGACTTTTCTTTATAGAGATCTTTCATGACCTTTGTAAGATATATTCCCAGGTATTTAATCTTTTTTTGGAGCTACTGTAAAGGGTGTAGAATCTTTGATTTTATTCTCAGCCTGACTGTTGTTGGCATATATGAAGGCTACTGATTTGTAGGCATTGATTTTGTATCCCGAGACAGTACTACATTCCTTGATCATTTCTAAGAACTTTGTAGTTGAGTCTCTGGGGTTTTCTGGATATAAGATCATCTCATCCACAAAGAGCGAGACTTTCCTCCTGTGTCCCCATTTAAATACCCTTGACTTCTTTTTCTTGCCTGATTGCTATAGCTAGCATTTTCAGTATGATGTTGAATAGCAGTGGTGATAGTGGGCATGCTTGTCTAGTCCAGTTCTAAGTGGAAATGCTTCCAGTTTTATTCCATTCAATATGATACTGGCTGTGTGTTTGTTGTAGATGGCCTCTACCAGTTTAAGAAATGTTCCAACTAAGCCTATTTTCTTTTATTATTATTATTTTTATTAAATCATGAACACATAGATCATATATACATTAATGCATTTATGGGGTACAATGTGCTGATTTCATATAGTATTAGGAATGGTTTCATCACACTGATTAATATATACCTCATCTCGTTTCTAAGCCTATTTTCTTAAGTTTCTTATCAAAAAGCGATGCTGGATGTTGTTGAAAGCCTCTTCTGCATCAATTAAGAGAACCATATGGTCTTTGTTTCTGATTTTGTTTATGTGGTGAATTAATTCACAGATTTACATAAGTTGAACCATTGTTGCGTCCCTGGGATAAAGCCCACCTGATCATAATGTATAACTTTTTAAATGTGTCACTGTATTCTGTTTGCTAGGATCTTAATGAGTATTTTTGCATTGATACTCATCACTACTATTGGCCTATACTTTTCTTTTTTTGGTTGGGTCCTTTCCTGGCTTTGGAATCAGGGTAATCTTTGCTTCATGGATTGTGTTGGGAAGGATTCCTTCCTTCTCTATGTTTTGGAATAGGTTATGCAATATAGGTACTAGTTCTCCTTTGAAGGTTTGGTAGACTTTTTGTGTGAAACCATCTGGTCCAGGGCTTTCCTTTTTTGGGAGATTTTGTAAAGTTGAAGCAATTTCTATAATCTTGATATGGTTCTATTCAACATTTCTAATTTTTTCTGATTGAGTTTAGGAAGGAGGCATGATTCTAGGTATAGGTCCATTTCTTCCATATTTTCACATTTCTGGGCATAGAGTTTTTTGTAGAAATCACTGAAGATATTTTATTTTATTTTATTAATTTATTTATTTACCGAGACAGAGTCCCACTATGTTGCCCTCGGTAGAGTGCCTTGGTGTCATAGCTTACAGCAACCTCAAATTCTTGGGCTTAAGCAATTCTCTTGCCTCGGACTCCCAAGTAGCTGGAACTACAGGCACCCACAACAATGCCCCACTATTTTTTGGTTGTAGTTGTTGTTGTTTGGCAGGCCTGGGCTGGGTTCAAAATTGCCAGCTCCAGTGTATATGGCTGACACCCTAGCTGCTGAGCTACATGCGCTGAGCCAGAGGATCTTTTATTTTTATGTGATATATGTTGTTACTTCCCATTTATCATTTCTGATGGAAGCTAGTAGAGATCTTACTTTTTGTCTCACTGATCTTCCAAATGATTCTTGGGTTTTCAATTTCATTTAATTGTGGTCTAAAAAGGTTATTTCTTTTCTGCTGCTGCATTTAGGGTTGGATTATTCTTTCTTCTTTTGTTGCTTGAGATGGCCCATTAGGTTGTTGACTTGCACTCTATTTTCTTGATGAAGGCATCTAATACTATAAATTTTCCTGTTAGAACTGCCTTTCCAGTATTCCACAGGTTTTTATAGCTTGTGGCTTCATTATCATTTTATTCAAGAAATGATTTCCTTCTTAATCTCATTTTTGACCCAGTTATCTTTCAGCATAAAGTTATTCAGTTTCCATAACTTTATTTGGGTATAAAGATTTCTATTGCTTTTGAGTTCAACTTTTATGCTGTGATGGTCCAAGGAGATACAAGGAATAATTTCAATGCCTATGAATTTGTTGAGGTTATACTTGTGTCCTAAGATATGAGCAATTTTTGAAGATGATATATGGGCTGATGAGAAGAATGTCAGGAATAAATCTTCTGTATATATGTTAAGTCTATTTGTTCTAGAGGCATGTTTAAATCCATTATTTCTTTGTTTAGTTTTTGCTTGGAGGATCTGTTAAAGGGGTGCTAAAATCTAACTATTACGGTGTGGGAATATACCATATTGTTCAGATAATTTAGAGTTTGTTTTATGTATTAAGGAATGTTTAGGTTGGGTGAATAAATGATAATTATTGAAATTTTTTCATATTGTATGCTTCCTTTCACCATCCTTGTCTGTCTTTGTCTTCCCTTATTTTTGTTGGTTTAAATACAATAACATGCTGTATGCTTCCTTTGACCATCCTTGTCTATCCTTGTCTTTCCTTATTTTTGTTGGTTTAAATCCAATTTTATCTGCAAATAAGATCGCAATCCCTGCTTTTCAGTTTATGACTTTTTAGTTTCTGTCTTGGAGATGTCCCATTTGCTGTGAATCTTTGCAGTGTTTGATGATCATCTTATATCTGGATATCTGAATGATATCAGGGAATTTTTCCTTAATAATTCTCTTAAATTGATTTTCTATATTTTTGGCTTTTGCATCTTCTCCCTCAGGGATACCTATGATTTGTATATTAGTTCACTTCACATAGCCCCATATTTCTCAGAATGATTATTCCTTCTTCTTTTATGTATTTTTGACTGGCTGGGTTGGTTCAAGGGCCTTATTTTCAAGATCTGAGATTTTCTTTTGCTCAGTTTAGCCTATTATTTAAGCTCCCTGCTGTATTTTGAAATTCCCTAAATGACTGTTTGAGTCCCAATCAAAACCCCAGCAAGTTATCTTGTAGATATCAATAACCTGATTCTAGAGTTTGTGCATATAAGGAGAAGCAAAAGACCCAGAATTATGAACACAATATTGAAGTAGAAGAACAGTGATAACACCCCAAAATGCTGGCAAAAATGTGAAGCAACAGTAATTTCATTCATTGCTGGTTGGAATATAAAATAGTATAGCCATTTTGGACGACAATGTGGTGATTTCTTATTAAAACCAGACAACCACTTATCATAAAACTATTCAGCAATAGCACCCCTTGTTATTTACATGAAGGAGTTAAAAATGTATGTACACTCAAAAGCCTACACATGGATGTTGGATGTTGGTTCATTCATAATTATCAAAACTTGAAAGCAACCAAGACATCCTTTGATAGTTGGATGGACAAATAAACTGAATTAGCACTAAAATAGAATGAGCTATAAAGGCATGAAAAAGCATGGAGAAAACTTAAAAGCACATTACTAAGTAAAATAATCCATTCTAAAAAGGCTATCTATTGTATGATGCCATCTATATAACACTCTGGAAAAGGCAAAACTAGGGAGACAATAAAAAGATCAGTGATTGCCAGGAATTAGGTGAGAGAGAGATGAATAGATGGAACATGCAGGATATTTAGGGGAGTGAAAATAATTAGTGTGTATCTAATGGTAGATACATGGCATTATACATTTGTCCAAATGTACAGAAAGTAAGACACAAAGAATGAACCTTCACATAAACTATAAACTTTGAATGTTGATGTGTCCATGTAAGAAATGGACCACTCTGGTGAGGGATATGACTGTGGAGGAGCCTATGCATATGTGGGGGCAGGGAGTATATGAAATATCTTTCTACCTACCTCTAAATTTTCCTGTGAGCCTCAAATGGCTTTAAAAAAAAAAAAAGATCTTAAAAATACATGTAAATTGTATTCTATACAACAGCAAGAACTAGTTAGAAAATATAATTCTAAAAATTTAACTATAGTAGTCCTCCTATATCTGTAGGCGATACTCTCCATAAATCCAGTAGATGCTTGAAGCCGTGGATAGTACCAAATTCTATATATTCCATGTTTTGTCCTACACAAACATACTTATAATAAAGTTTAATTAGGCACATAAAGAGGTCAACAATAATAACTAATAATAAAATAGAACCATAATCATAATGTACTGCAATGAAAGTTACATGAATATGGTCTGCCTCTCTCCCTAAAAATATCTTGTATTGTATTCATCACCTATTTTTACACTGCAGTTGATCACCGTAATGAAAACCATGGAAAGTAAAACAATGGATAAAAGAGAACTACTATATTTATAATAACAACAAAAATACAAAGTACCTAGGAATAAATCTAATAAAAAATTTCTAGGTACTTTTATGAAAATTACAAATGTCATTGACACATACATAAAAAGACCTAGATAGATGTGTGGTTACATATTACTCTTGGGATTTCTGCAAAAATCCCAAATAGGGCTTTTTGCAGAATTTGATAAATCAATTCCAAAAATTTATGAGAGGAAAAACAGGTTTAAGACATAGCTATGAAGCTCCTGAAGAAAGACAAGGGTTAGGGTTGGAGTCAGGTGAGTACTTCCACTATCACTTCTCAAGATTTTTAAAATAAAGTTATCCTGATAAAGATAATGAAGTATTTGTTTAACTATAGCCAAACAGCTCAGCTGAACTAAATAGCCAGACCACAAAGCCCATACATATACAGAAAATTGATCTCTGAGAGAGCAGACATTGTATATGAGAAAATTAATTATTCAGATAGAAAAAATAAAATTGAATCCCTTTTGGAAGCTTATTAAAAAACTAATTCCAGGCTTGGCACCTGTGGCTCAAGCGGCTGGGGTGCCAGCCACATACACCTGAGCTGGTAGGTTCGAATCCAGTCTGGGCCCACCAAACAACAATGATGGCTGCAACCAAAAAATAGCTGGGTGCTGTGGCGGACACCTGCAGTCCCAGCTACTTGGGAGGCAGAGGCAGGAGAGTCGCTTGAGCGCAGGGGTTGGAGGTTGCTATGAGCTGTGATGCCACAGCACTCTACCCAGGGCGACAGCTTGAGGCTCTGTCTCAAAAAAAAAAAAAATTAATTCCAGGTAGTCTGAAGACTTAATTGTAGAAGGAAAAGCTATTGAAAAACTTTAGAAAACAATATAGGAGATAGCTTTGCGACCTTATAGGTAGTGAAAGATTTCTCAGATAGATTTAAAAAGTCATAAATTCATAAAAGAAAGAATTAATAAATTTATCCACAAGAGTAAGACCTTTATTATCAATAGGGAGTATAGAAAATAAAAACCTGGGTGGCGCCTGTGGCTCAGTCGGTAAGGCGCCGGCCCCATATACTGAGGGTGGTGGGTTCAAACCCAGCCCCGGCCAAACTGCAACCAAAAAATAGCCGGGCGTTGTGGCGGGAGCCTGTAGTACCAGCTACTCGGGAGGCTGAGGCAAGAGAATCACTTAAGCCCAGGAGTTGGAGGTTGCTGTGAGCTGTGTGAGGCCACGGCACTCTACCAAGGGCCATAAAGTGAGACTCTGTCTCTACAAAAAAAAAAAAAAAAGAAAAAGAAAATAAAAACCTGCATAAACTCAGATAAAATAATTTTAATTCATGTGATAATGTAATAATTAAAATATATAAAATTCTAAAATTATTATAAAAATAAAAACAACTCAAAATGGATAAAAGAGAAGAATAATTCCTTATGAACAAATAAAATATGCTCAATGTCATTAGTAATCAGTGGCAAGAAAATAAAAAACATAATGACACAATTTCACACTAGATAGCAAAAATTAAAAAGGCAAACAATTCTCACTGTTAGTTTAGCAAAATCCGAACTTTCATGCACTGCAAGTATGGGTACAAATTTGAACAACCTTTTCAAAAATTATTTAGACATTACTTAGTAAAGCTGAACACATGCATACCCTATTTTTAGACAATTGTACTTTTAGGTCTATACCCTACAGAAACTTCCATTTATATGCATTTGATTAGTACTATCCCAACTACAATGTTCATACAAATTACTACAGTATCTTTTTAAAATGCAGATTGTGATCCAGTAGGTCTGGAATGATGTCTGAAATTCTTCATTTCTAACAGATTTCTAGGTGATGCCAGTGCCTCTGATCCTCATACCACCATGTAAATAGCAGGGCACTGTGAGATACATTCAAGATTGTTCATAGCATCATTTGTAGTTATGAATACATGCACTGTGAAGTGTAGATTTGTGAGGTGGCAAGACCCCCACAGCCCGGGGGGTGTGTTCAAGGAATGGCCCCTAAACTGCTTCTCTCCATTCCTTAAACAATATTATTTTCTCCTTGATCCCTCTGCCTGAAGTCATGTAGCTTCTGTATATCTTTTGCCTAAAAGCACATAAGTCTTCTCTCCCCAAAGTTAATCTTTACCTCATGTACTATTACTTCTCCTAAACCTTGTAAGATGAAAATATTCCTACTTGCTTTCGCTGCTGATTTGCAACATTATTAGTAGAGCAACCTAGTTTGGGTACTATATAAATAAAGCTGTTCACATGGTTTGGTGCTGACTGCAGCCATCAGCTGTGCCAGACCTCCCAGTCCCATCACTTTTATCTCTTGTGTGACCTTTGTCTCTTGTGTGTCTTATTTCCTCATTCCCCACCATTCCCACTCTGGTTTGTTTACTCTGTGCACTGGCTCACAAAAATGCACCAGCTGCAGAATGAATAAAAATAGTCAGACAATGGAATACTATAGAGCAGTCACAATGAAACAACTACAGACTGGTGTTTAGATATGAATGGGTCTCAAAATATAATCTTTTGAGAAGGAATCAAGCCAGAAGAATACATATGATTCAATTTAAATAATGTTCAAGAACTGACAAAACTAAACAATTATAATCAGATACAGCTGATTATATACAGATTATAATCAGAACAATTATAATCAGATGCTTATACAACTATTTTTAAAAAGCAATTTTATTATACAATATTTAGTACAGTGATTAATTCTAGAAGGATGACTAGGATGTGACCAACAGGGGCATAAAGATTCCAAGGTACTTTAATGTTCTATTTCTTGGTTTGGGTGATGGATACATGGGTACCGATTTCATTATTATCCTTTTTTCTTTATGACATCTTTTTTTTTTTTTTTTTGTAGAGACAGAGTCTCACTTTACTGCCCTCAGGTAGAGTGCCGTGGCATCACACGGCTCACAGCAACCTCTAACTCTTGGGCTTACGCGATTCTCTTGCCTCAGCCTCCCAAGCAGCTGGGACTACAGGCGCTCGCCACAACGCCCAGCTATTTTTTTGTTGCAGTTTGGCCTGGGCTGGGTTTGAACCTGCCACCCTCGGCATATGGGGCCAGTGCCCTACTCACTGAGCCACAGGCGCCGCCCTTTATGACATCTTTTAATCCATTTATTATTCATTAAGTAGTAATTATATACATGGTGTCCATAAAGTCTGTGTGCAATTTAAAATAGTTGTAGCTTTGGAAAGTATACGTGATGGAAAGAATTTGTAAAAAAGGATTAGAGAGCTTGATGTATCTAGTTGTTCTCTGTTTGTTTGTTTTTGGTCTTTAGAAATTTTATTTTTAGAAATTTGACTTCTTACTTTTCGGATTCACTGTTGACCCATGGACGCACTAGAAGAGAAAGTAAATTGTGTTCTTTGGTTGGTTGAACAAAAATCTACTGCTGTTGTTCGAAGGTTTATAACCTATTATAAGAAAGAAGCACCACATAGGAATTCCATATCCAAGTGGATGAAAAAACTTAAAGAAACAAGTTCTGTCAATGATAATCTAGGGTCTCACAGGCCACATGTTCATGAAGAACTAGTATCCATAGAAGGAGCCTTTGAGGCAAGTCCAAGAAAGTAATTAAGACAGGCATCACTAGAGCTGAGGCTTTCAAAGTCTATTGTGCATAAGATTCTGTGGACAAGACTTCACATGAAAGCTTACAAAATTCAAGGGCATCAAATATTGTTAGAAGAGGATTATCATACATGACTCACTTTCTGTCACCAGTTCAATGAAAAACTTAGCAACGATGATGCATTTTGGAGTAACTTAATGTTCTCTGATGAAGCAGCATTCCACATTGGTGGCAAGATCAAGAGGCATAATTGCTGTATTTGGGGAACTGAAAATCCATGAGTCTATTGAACATGAAAGAGATTTCCCCAACACTAATGTATAGTATGCCTTGGGAAAACATCGAATCAGAGGGCGTGTTGTTAATGGTAATAGTTATTTAAAAATGCTACAAATTACTTTATTCCTTGGCTTGAACAATTAGGACTGAGAGAGAATACAGTGTTTCAACAAGATGGTGCTCCTTGTCACTTTTCTTTGCATGTTAGACAGTTTTTACATGAGAAATTCCCTAATAGAAGAATTGGAAGAGGTGGACCATTTGGCCAGATTTGACTCCATTGGATTTCTTTTTATGGGGACAAGTGAAAACTAATGTTTATTTAACCAAACCTTGATCTTTAGAAGTCTTGCAAGCTAGGATAACTGACGTGATTGCTGGTATTACTGAAAATCATCTTAAAAATGTTTTCCAACAACTACAAATCATATTACTCTTTGTATTAGTGATGATCGTGGACAGTTAAAAATGTGTTTCTTCTTTCTAATTCTTTTTACAGATTCTTCCCATCACATATACTTGAAAAGTTACAACTATTTTAAATTGCACAGGAACCTTATGAACACCCTGCACAACAGAAAATTACTTAATCCATATAGAGTTTTCTCTTTGGGGTCCCCTGGTCAGATGCTTCTCCTTCTGTTCTTATTTTTCTGTAGGAAAATATCTGGCTCAGGGCAGGGTGGAGACACATCTCTTTTAACCCTAACTCCTGGGGCTCAATATGTGTGTGTCTGGCAACCCACTAAATGTTTCTTGGTAGATGTCTTAGTCATTTGGGGATGCTATAACAAAAATACCATTGACTGGGTGGCGTTAACAACAAACATTTATCTCTCATATTTATAGAGGTTACAAAGTCCAGAGATTAGATGCTGATAGATTTGGTGTCTGGTGAGGGCCCACTTCCTGGTTCATAGATGGCTGTCTTATCACTGGGTCCTCACATGGTAGAAGGGATGAGAAAGCTGTTTTTTGCAAGAGGACTTACCCCATTCATGATGGCTCCACCCTCATGACCTAATCACCTCCCTAAAGCCCCACCTCCAAATACCATCACTCTGGATATTATCTTTCAACATATGAATCTGGGAGCAGGGGACATAAGCATTCAGTCTACTGCTACAGATTCTCCTCTCTGATTGTTCCCAAGATTTCTACTTGGAGAAAGTAGAAAGTAGCCCATTTGGCCACAGAGGCAGGTTCTATTTTCCAATTCAGATCTACCAGGAATTTTTATCCCCAAATTTTTATTTGCCTATTTCTCAACTGGTTTTGAACCTAGAGAGAGAAAGTTAGTAACTGACATTTCTGAAACTGCCAGAAACCTGCCAGGTTTGTGAGTAGCAGAGACTCAATCCTAGCTTCTCAGTGAGACTCTCGGAAGGCAGTAGTAAATCACAGAGGAATAATTAAAGGTTTCAGCCAGGCTTGCTGAAACCTGGTTATCAGGACTTACAGTCTGGTTCGGGATTACCAATTCAAAAATTGAACATAAACTGCAGAAGCATCTGACTTTAAGGACCAGCACAATGAACCTATCAGCACCAACTATGCATTAAAGAAAGATATGAGTATTCTGACTGGTTCTGAGTGAGTCATGTGCCAATCCTCAACTAGTAACTATAGCCAATGAAGTGTGGGCTTGGACTATAAAAAAAAAACTATAAAAAAAAAAAACACATGAAATTAACAATATTATCATAGAGTAGGGAGGAATGATGTCCTCATAAGAAATGAATGGTAGGGCGGCGCCTGTGGCTCAGTCCGTAGGGCGCCAGTCCCATATACTGAGGGTGGCAGGTTCAAACCCGGCCCCGGCCAAACTGCAACCAAAAACAAAAAAACAGCCAGGCGTTGTGGCGGGTCCCTGTAGTCCCAGCTACTTAGGAGGCTGAGGCAGGAGAATCGCTTAAGCCCAGGAGTTGGAGGTTGCTGTGAGCTGTGTGAGGCCACGGCACTCTACCCAGGGCCATAAAGTGAGACTTTGTCTCTAAAAAAAAAAAAGAAATGAATGGTAAGTGGATAAAAAGAAATAGGTACATTGTGGTCATTTGGAGAGCAGGAAACCTATAATATAGTTCTTCATATCCTCAGTGCTTGGAAATTGACTTTGACTATGATACTAGAGCCATATTCTGAATTATTGACACTTTTTAAACTTACTGAATGATTTAATAATGCAGTTAACTATGTATTCTCGTGCCAGTTTTCCCTTCTTAGTTATATTCATTCACTCTCATGTTAAAATGGATTTGCAGATTTATGCAATCTAAAAAGAGTATTTTGGAATGTTTAGAATAGAAATAGAAAAGTCCTATATTGTGAAAAACAAGAGTCAAATCTCAAGACTATCTTTTAGTAGCTTTTTGTTTTTCTCCAAATTATTTAACATCTAAGCTTATGTTTTCTCATCTATAAATAATTACACTTATGTAATTATTATAAAAATTAAGAAAGACAATGTTTATAAAAATATAAGCATGTAGACAAAACATTTGTTCAAATAGTGATTGCCATTGTTATTTTCACTATCTGTTCTTTAATAATTTCTTCGGCAATATATTTGAGAATTTCTTGGTTGGTTTGCATGGAGGACAAGTACAGTTGCTCACATCTGTAATCCTAGATTACTATGGGAGGCCAAGGCTGGTGGATTGCTTGGAGATCAGGAGTTTGAGACCAGCCTGAGCAAGAATGAGACCCCTTCTCTACTAAAAATAGAAAACTCTAGCCAGGCATGGGCATTATGGCAGGCATCTGTAGTCAGCTACTCAAGAGGCTGAGGCAAAAGGATCGCTTGAGCCCCAGAGTTTAGGGTTGCTGTGAGATATGATGTCACAGTACTCTACCAAGGGCACAGAGGAAAACTCTCTCTGAAAATAAAAAAAAAGAATGTATGGAAATCATAATGTAGATAATCCATTTGTGGTTAATTAGGAGATGAAGCTAAATATTCTTTAAAAGCATGAATTACTGTTATATTCAATACCCTATTACTTACGCAACTCTATAATACCACAGAAAGCAAATATAAGAACTGTCCACAAATAAATAGCGTTCTTCTTCATCCTAAAAGAAAATGCAAACAAAATTATGACATATTAACCTTAAAATAAATACAAATTTTCTTATATGCATAAAAGTCACAGAAGAACTAAGTTATTTACCTAATATTAGAGGAAGAAGAATAAATAAATTTCAGAATAGAATTAAAAAAATACACATAATACTAGTTCAATTTTTTAACTATTCTCCGTAATTAAGAATTTACTATCATGAGTGACAAATTTAAAAACATTTTGATGGCTTGCTATCCTTGTTTCTATTATATTTGTCTTAATCACTGAAATACAATTAATTTTCTTATCACTGGCTTTCAACTTGAGTAATTTTGGCTCAGGACTTGTGACAGTGCTTAGAGATGCTTTTGGTTGTTATAACTGAGTGCTTTTAAGTATATTAAAAATCAGACGTACCTCCTGTACGTACCTGCTGTATCAGACGTATACACATTTATATGGGCTTCTAACAAATAAAAGGAGTCCTTTACTTCCTCATGAATTGTGTTCTTGAAACTGTAAATACTCATAGACTCAAAAAAGAAATTCAAAAATTTGCACTTCATATGGATTAAAAAATGAATTAATATTCATCTGGCCTCTGCCACATTACTCTATTTGTGCCTTGAAAATAAAGTTTTATAATTAAAAAGAAGCTACATGTAAAAAAGCTACATATAAGTACATGTAAAAAAGGAAAAAGAAGGCATAAGCCCCAGAGTAATGGAAGGATTTCTTGCATGGAATCTATTTAGCAGTAGCTTCAGACATACTTGTGTGGGAGCGTCAGATGTGAGGTATGTGCCCAGTACTTTGTGCCAGTGTTTTAAAGTGATTTACTTTGGTTTGGAGTTGTTTCATTTTGTTTTGTTTTTGCAAACTATAAAGAATTGTTTTGTTTTGTAAACTAGAAAGGATTCAACATCACTCTAGTTCATTTGCATTCATGTTTTCTAGAATCAAAGAAAATGGAATGATACAAAAACAACTTGCTAGAAATTGCTCTTAATTCTGGGTATTAGCATAGAATGTATAATGTAAGACCCATTCATCTGAGAGTACTATTATCAATAAGGTGGTGGCTATGGACTTTACCATATTTATTAATAAAAAAGCTAAGGTAAAATTTATATATCATTTCACAATTTATAAGTTGATATGGAATATATCTAAAATTGACATGCTGACAATAAGTCAAAAAATATCTTTTATTTATAGTTACATTTAACTATTTAACACAGGTTAATACTATTTTTAAAAGCTCAAAAGAAAGGCAAAATAAAATGTAGCAGAGATGAGTATTCAAGATTTAATAACTTATCATTAAAATCAACTTACTGGGCCCGCAACAATTGGTTTTATAGTGTGATAACCAGAAGAAGAACAACGCAATTCTGTTCTGGGTGATCTAGTGTTTTAAAAAATGGGGAAGAAGAAATAACTACAGATGCATATGAGATTAATGAAAATCCCCCTGCCTAAAAACCTCAATTGTATTCTGATAAAAGAAATTTTAAAATATAACAGTACTTTACTTCTATTTCCAAGTGGTTTGTCTTTCTTTTCATATTTATTTAATGGAAGGAAATTTGCATTAGATCTCAGCCTTGAATCTGAATGTCCACATTATACGAATGCTTTTTTTACATATAAACATACAGATACATTGATATTCACAGCAAAAATCTTACCTTTTATCTTGTATAGAACAAGCTTCTGGCACATTCCACTCAGAAAATGATGTTCCTTCATACTCTAGCTTAATCTAAAAAGGAAAGTAAGAGTTCAGACAAAAAATATGCTTCAAAAATTTCCCATTAGTGTTCAGTCGTAGGGTTCAATTTTCTGGGGCTTTATTGTTCAAAAAAAGAATAACTAAAATTCAAATCTTTTGAAATTGTACGAAGTAATATGACAAACAAAAGTAAATCAACCCCCCCAGGGCACTTCAGGAGTCTCTCAAAAAAACTATAAGTCTTTAATTTTATTTTACTTCAAAAATTATCTATTAGATTTCTAGGAGGTGACTGGCACTGTGGTAATGCTGGGGATAAAAAAGATGAATGAGACATGATCTTTCCCTTAAAAACAAGTCACTTTTAATTCTGAGATCCTATCATTTACACATCACTGATTATCATCATAACTTTCATCGGTCACCTTTTTTTATTTCTTTCTTTCTCATAGAGTCTCACTATGTCACCATCTGTAGAGTACAGTGGAATCACAGCTCACAGCAACCTCAAAATTTTGGGCTTAAGTGATTCTCTTCCCAAGTAGCTGGGACTATAGGCGCCTGCCACAATGGAGGCTATTTTTTGGCTGTAGTTGTCATTGCTGTTTGGCAGGCCCAGGTTGGGCTTGAACCCGCTACCTCTGGTGTATGTGGCTGGCACCCTTGCTGCTTAAGCTACAGCTGCCAAGTCCTTTTTTTATTTCTAAAGTTACTTTTTTCCTGCCTCCCCATTCTTTCATTTAGAAATTCTTTACCCTCCTGAAATATATTCCTCCCTTTTCTACCTCCTTCCCTTCCTATTTCTTTCAACAGGGTCTTGTTGTGTCACCCAGCGCAGAGTGCAGTGGTATTTATAGCTCACTATGACCTCAAATTCCTGGGCCCAAGCAATGGTCCTGCCTTTGCCTCCTGAGTAGCTGGAACTATAGGTACCTGCCACCACACCCAGCTAATTTTTCTGTTTTTTGTAGAGAGAGCATCTTGCTTTTGCTCAAGCTGGTCTCAAACTCCTGGCCTCAAGCAATCCTCCCACCTGTGCCTTCCAAAGTGCTAGGATTACGGGCAGGAGGCACCACACTCAGCCTGATCCACTCTCTACCACTGTCAGTCTTAGTCTCAGTACTGGTCCTCTTTTTCAGCTAGGGTTGGAAACCAATTTCACCATCTAATATTTGTTACATAAAAATTGTAAATGGGAATTATAAAACCACCTTTTTCATAGATTTGATATTACAGGATTAATGAGTGTATAAGAAATAAGAGAAAAATTCATCAGAAGACATAACTTTGAAATATATAAAGCAAAATTCAATAGAATTACTAGAAGAAATTTTCAAAGCCATAAATAAAGTGGTAAATGCTTACTTATTTTACTTTACTCAAAATTTTAAAATATGATTAAGTTTTATGATACATATATTAAAACCATATACATTCCTAAAATTAAGCAATATAAAATATATACTAATTATATTATTTTTAAACTTATACAGAACATTTACCAAAATTGACCATATTTATCAAGAAAATCTTAGCTAATCTCAAAGAATTATTATCAAATGTGCCAAGACCTTTGAAATTAATAAAGTAACATTAGAATGTCCCATAGAATTAGCATGAAAAAAAAATCCTAAAATAGTTATCATCTTACAAAATAAAAAAGAACAAACTGTATTTCTGAACAATTCATGAAAGCAGAAATCAGAATACAAATTGATAAATAAATAATAAAGCATCTGATATTATCAAAACCTCTGCTATGTAGTATAAGAAATCTCTAGAAGGAAACTTAAAGCCTTAAATGTATAAAGAATAAATCAGGTAGTTTGAAAGTGAGTAAACTCAGTTTTCAGTGTAAAATGATAATAAAAAAGAGAAAATCTTTAAAAATATATTAGGGAGAATATAAAAAAGAGCAAAAATGAGAATTTATAATAGAAAAAAAGGAGAGAGCACTGGAAAGTGGCAGTGTGATGTTTTAAAAATGTATTCAAATTAAATACATTAAATACAAAAAGAACAATTAGAATTGTACAAAAAAATACTGAACAACATCAGTAATAAAATTCAGTGACATAATATTCTTCAAAATCCCAAAATAAAAGTATGGCTGGAATAAACCACCAACACTAGCAGACTTGTGTCAGATCAGCATAAAGAAGCAAAAGATAAGGGCGGCACCTGTGGCTCAGTGGGTGGGGTGCCGGCCCTATATACTGAGGGTGGCAGGTTCAAACCCAGCCCTGGCCAAACTGCAACAACTACAACAAATTAAAAATAAATAAATAGGGCAGCGCCTGTGGCTCAGTGAGTAGGGCGCCGGCCCCATATGCCCAGGGTGGTGGGTTCAAACCCAGTCCCGGCCAAATTGCAACAACAAAAAAATAGCCGGGTGCCGTGGCGGGCGCCTGTAGTCCCAGCTGCTCGGGAGGCTGAGGCAAGAGAATCGCTTAAGCCCAAGAGCTGGAGGTTGCTGTGAGCCGTGTGACGCCACGGCACTCTACGGAGGGCAGTAAAGTGAGACTCTGTCTCTACAAAAAAAAAAAAAAAATAATAATAATAAAATAAATAAATATTTAAAAAAAGAAAAAGCAAAAGATAATATCAAAATAAGCTAACACTGAGAAGAGAACACCTAAATCAGTGATAAGTATTCAATGGAAACTACAGCAGACCAATGTGAGAATGGCAACTCTCAATTGAAAGGGATTTTGCCCTTTTCAACTCTCAGTAAAGTGCAAAAAGTCTTCAACAATGTCTGAAAAGACAGGAAAAGTGGGGACTTAGGAATGCTAAAACAAATCAGCAAAAGATGCCTTCTTAGGACAATGATCCATGTGAAGAAAAATGGAGGGAAAAGAAACCCAATTGAACAGAAAAGAGAAAATGAAGGCAAAGGTAAGAGAAACTACAGATGAATGAGGAAAGGAAACAGAAACTGAAAAAGCGTTAGCCTTATTTTTGTACACTTTATTAAACAACGAAAGAGAGAACTAAAGCCATGAAAATAGGAAAGTTGTTTTGACCCACCCCTCCATAGTTAAAAGAACAGGAAGAAATGAATTTCATGTAGAAGAATGAGCAGCAGATAACAACCAAGCCCCATATGGTTATCTAAAAAAAGAAAAAGAATAAGAGGTAGAATAACATCTCTGTAAGGACACTCTTCAGATTTGTCCAATGAACACATAAAACTATAACCTGATGTGAAAGTTAGTTTTATGTGTCAACTTGGCTAGACAATACAGAGTACCCATTTATTTAATCAAACACGAATCTATGTATCACGGTGAAGATATTTTCTAGATGTGGCTTATATACCTAATCAGTTGATTTTAAGTAAAGGGTAATATCCTTGATAATGTGGGAGGGGTGTTTCACCCAATAAGTTGAAGACTTTAAGAGCAAAAATTGACGTTTCCTGGAGAAAAAGAAATTCTGCCTCAAGACCCAAATATTAAATCTTTCCTGAGTTTCTAGCCGCTAGCCAGACCTAAAAATTTCAGACTTGCCAGACTCTACAATCACATGATCCAATTTCTTTAAATTAATCTCTTACTATACATCTGTATAAATTCTATTGGTTCTATTTCTCTGGAGAACTCTAATAGACCTACTATATCAAAATGAGGTAAATAAATAAAAATAAGATTGAATTTATAAAAGAACAATATAAATAAAAACTTGAAACTCCAAAAAAGAGCTAGAAATCAGGGGGAAAAGTTAGAATCAAAAATAAAAGTTATTTCAATAGTAAAGTAAATCAGAAGAAGCATCAACTGTAAATAAGGCCTGGAGAGAAATAGAATGTTAAAAAGAGGAAAACATTTTAAAATAAGAAAAGAAGATAAAAAGTGATTCAAGAATAAGAGCACATATAAAACACAGGCAAAGAAAACTCAACCTATGTATGTCTAGAGACCCTAAAGAAGTAAATAAAAGTGTTTGGAACAGAACAACAAAACTAACTAGAATTAACTAATAATATGTAAAATTTAAAAAACTTGTCTGGACATATTAAAAGGGCACTTCTCATACCGAGGAAAAACATGAATTATTTAAAAAGACACATGTGAAGATGAAGGCAGAGATTAGAGTGATGTAGTTGCAAGCTAAAAAATGGCAAAAATGGCCAGGAGCCACCAGAAGCTGAAAGAGTCAGGGAAGGATCCTTCCCCAGAGCCTTCCCTAGAGTCAAGGAAGGATCCTTCCCCAGAGTGTGGCCCTGCTGACACGTTGGCTTCAGACTTAATAGCCTCCAGAGCTGTGAGAGAAGGAATCCTGGCAAAAGGAATAAGTCATTTATAAGGGAAAGAAAATAAAATTTGCACCAGACTTTTCTGAAGCAACACTTCATGCCAGAGACAACACAGTAACACATATAAAAGGGAACAGAACATTAACCAATAATTTTTATATATAGAAACACCAATTATTCTCCCTTTTCACTTTCTTGTTTTTTGAGACAGTCTCACTTTTTCTCCTCAGTAGAGTGTCATGGTCTCTCAGCTCACAGCAACCTCAAACTCTTAGGCTCAAGTGATTTTCTTGCCTTAGCCTCCTGAGAAGTCTGGGACAACAGGTGCCTGTGACAATGCCCAGCTATTTTTTTAGAGGCAATGTCTCACTCTTTGCTCAGGCTGGTCTCAAATTCCTGAGCTCAGGCAATCAACCAGCCTCAGTCTCCCACAGTGCTAGAATTACAGATGTGAGCCACCACATTCCGCCTCCTTTTCACTTTCTTGATGATGTCCTTAGAACACAAAAAAATTTAAATTTAATAATTTCCAATTTGTCTAACTTTTCTTTTGTTGTGTTTTCTTATTATTCCTGAGAAGCCACTGCTTCCAGGCATGTCTAAGGCATTTTCAATTTTCATCCCACTGATCTATAATCCTACCCTTATGCTAGTACCACACTATCTCAATTACCACAGCTTTGTAGTAAGTTTTGAAATCAGGATTTGTGAGTGTAGGACAACTTTTTCTGTTTCAAGTATATTCCAGGTGCTCTTGAACTATCTTGTGAAATTCTCTAGGAACTTACACATGAAATCGCTGAACTCACTTGTTAGTTCTAATAGTTCTGTAATAGGCTTGGACTGTCTCTATAAAAGATTATGTCAATTGCAAATAGAGATAGTTTATCTTTTCCTTTCCAAAGTAGATTTTTTTTTTTCATTTTCTTGTCTAATTGCTATAGCTATGTCATTTTTTTCCACAAAAAAAGGTCTTATCATTTAAAGATACACATTGAAATACTTATAGATGAAAGGATATTTCTGGGAGAGTTTCAAAATAATACAAAATGGTAGAAAGTGGGTGGTAGGCCATGTGTTGGTAATGCTGAAACTGGGTGATGGGTATAATAGGGACATATTACAGTAATCTCTACACTTTTGTGTATGTCTAAATTATACTAATTTCTATATCTTTAAGTATATTCAAATGTTTCTGTAATAAAATGTTTTAAAAATATAGGTTAAAAACAGAAAGTAAATTCTATGGAAATTACCAAGCTTATATATAAACCTCTATAATGATGAGCTTAAACGTGGTCAAAGTATCTACTGAAATTTTCCCCTGTGCTTACCAATTTCCCTCATTTTAAGCGATTTGGGGATATTTAAAAAGAAAACTGATGTTATTGTTTCAATTCATGTACAGTGAGAAGAAATTTATTTTAAATGTTTTCTGTAAAGAAGAGTCATGGAAAATTTAATCCCTAACGTGTCTTTAGTAAATTCAATATTTCCTTTCTTTCTCTTAATCTCGTTTTCAAGCAAAGTGCAATACCACTCACTGGTTCTTGGTTCTATCATTTATGGCTTTGGTCTACATTCTTTGCTTATAATCAAACTCTGGCTCCCAGTTTGCCTTTATGCAATGACATAATTTCACTGTATTGGTGACCAGTTGTGAATTAAATATGAACAATTTCTGTTACCTACATAAATATAATAAAATAAAAATAGAGATAAAAAGGTGATTCTTTAAAAGATTAAAATAAGGTCAATTATATACCAAAGCTGTCCAAGAAAAGAAGATAAAGTGCATAATGAATTATATTAGAGAAATAAAATAGCTATACGTAGAGGTTGTCAAGTGATAAGCAAAAATTATCAAAAAATGGATAACAACACATCTGAAAACAAATGAAATGCACATCCTAAAAGAACATACAGATTATGCAGATTCATTACGCCTAGTTTTGAACAATATAAAGTTTGTACAGAACATGTTCTTTTATGTATGGCTCTTTTCATATAGCATTATATTTGTGAGATTCATCCATATTGTTGTATGCAGACATAATGTATGCATTTTTTTTTTTTTGGTAGAGACAGAGTCTCACTTTATGGCCCTTGGTAGAGTGCCATGGCATCACACAGCTCAGAGCAACCTCCAACTCCTGGGCTTCAGCGATTCTCTTGCCTCAGCCTCCCGAGTAGCTGGGACTACAGGCGCCCGCCACAACGCCCGGCTATTTTTTGGTTGCAGTTCAGCCGGGGCCGGGTTTGAACCCGCCACCCTTGGTATATGGGGCCGGCGCCTTACCAACTGAGCCACAGGTGCCGCCCAATGTATGCATTTTTATTTGCTGTATAGAATCCCATTATGTGAGTACAGTTGAAGGGATAAATAAGCCCTTTGACTATTGATGGACATGCCATTGAGTTGCTTCTATTTTGGAATTATTAGGAATAATGCTGTTGTAAACATTCCCACATAGGAATGTAAACATTCCCTGCTTGTGTACCTAGGAGTGAAACTACCATATCATAGGATATGTGTATATTCAACATACGAGATAATGTCAAACAGATTTTCAAAGTTATGCAAATTATCTTTCCTCCCAGCAGTGTATTTTATTGCTTTATATCCTCACCAACATTTGTTAATTTACTCTTTAATTGCAGACATTCTCATTCTTTTTTAATTACATCTTCCTCTAATTTTAACTCACACTCCACTGATTTTTCATATATTTTATTCATCATTTATAACTACTTTTTTGTGAAATGCCCCCTAAGTGTTTTCCTTTTTTTAATACTTTAGAAAAATTTACAAAAAAATTAAAATTGTGCTTTTTAAAGATCTGGTAGAATTCCCATATGAAACTATCTGAGCATAGTTTAAATTGTCTGTATTTATTTTTTATAAAGGAAGCAAAACACTGATAGTAATAAAATGTATGCATAAAATTCACTAAAGACCCCTGATTCTAATTTATGGGTGATACCAATAAATAAATAAATAAATAAAGCAGTGCTGGGAACTGGTTTCTGAAAATCAGATGTAAACTGGAAATGGAGACACAAATCTTCTTCTTCCTCAAGCAGTGGTGGTAAAAGTGCAGGCTTCAAATACATGTGGTCTTTGTGAGGGCCTTCATCATCTCTTTCCATTGAGCAGCATTCCCCACCAGGTACCGAGAATAGACTTTTGACATGGCAGCATTATCTTCAAGTTCCTGATCTCTGGTGGCAATAACAGCTTTCTGACTCACAAGAGATGAACTAAAAGTAAGTGGGAGTTTCTAAGACCTTTACTTTCCTAGTCTATCCAATAGTTTTGTGAGCACCTAATTCCCTGTAATAAATACCTTTCTGCTTAAAATACAGAGTGGTTACTGACTGCTTCATAATCTCTTAAAGGCAAGTATAATATTACAAGTATTTAACAAGTTATATAGTACAGGCACTGACAATTCCAAGTGAACATCAGGCAGTATGCTATACAAGTGCATACTGGCTGAATTCTGCCTTGCTTAGAGGGCGTTTGAAAATATGGAGTAGTGCTTTAGATTGCATAATGTCTGAGGATTGCCCCTGCCACTTATTGTTTGGGAGCCAAGAAAGTAAGATATTCTACAAAGCAGAAAATAGTCCCACACAACAAATAATTTCCCTGCCACAAATCTGAGTAGCATTCTCTTGAGGAACACTATTATGGACCAATCTTACGTATGAATATTGATAAAAGAATCTTATATAAAATATTAACACTGGGCTCGCACCCATAGTTCAGTGGGGTTGAATGGTTCAAACCTGGCTAAGCCTGCTAAACAACAATGACAACAATAACAAAAAAATAGCCAGGTGTTGTGGCAGGTGCCTGGAGTCCCAGATACTGGGAGGCTGAGGCAAGAAAATCTCTTAAGTCCAAGAGTTTGAGGTTGCTGTGAGTTGTGACGCCATGGCAGTCAACCGAGGGTGACATAGTGAAACTCTGTCTCAAAATAAATAAAGAAATAAATACAAATATTAACACTAGAATCTGGAAACATATTAAAATAATAATACATTAGTACCAAGTATGGTTTTCCTGAAATTCAAGGATGATACAAAATAAATTAATATTTTAATATGATTCACGAATAAGTCTAAGGAGAAAAAAATTTAAGATAATTATTTCTCTAGATTATGAAAAGACTATATATAGTGACTATTTTTTACTAGAAATCAGTGGACATTTTGTTAATTTAAAAATGTATATTTTGAAGTGCTCGTTTTTGTTGTCCCCCATGCATATGGTATTTGGAAATAAACCTTTCTCTTTCTAAAAATAAAAAATAAAAAAAGTATATTTCTCTCAGCCCAAAAGTGAACGTTGTGTTTAACTGAGGCATATTACAAAAAAATCCAGTAAAGTTAGGAATAAAATAAGGAGGTTGGATCTGGAAGGCTACATCATTATTCAGAGACTGGAAGATTCAATATTATAATGATGACAATTGCTATTGTAACAGTGTCAGTTCTTAAATTCTCCCAAAGTTACAACCCCAATCAACATCTAAGCAGATTTTTTAAATGAAAACAAAGGCAAAAAGCCAGGAATACCCAAATCAGTCTTACAGAAGAACAAACTGGATGATTGACATTACCAGAAATGAAGACTCATTAGAAAGCTACTGTAGTTAGATGGTAGAATTAGCACCAAGATAGATAGGAGAGTTTGGAAATCAGCCCATCTATATATGGAACAAAGATGATACCATAAAAATAATACGGGAAAAGTAAGTTATTTAATAGGTTCTGGTTTGCTACATGGAAGTCTATTATACAATACCTGGAGTAGACCAGGTGTACTCCAGGTGGATTTATGATCCATATCTTAATAGCAAAAATATAAGGCACATAAACAATTACAAGAAAAGTGTTTGCAACTCAAGGTAAGCAAAGATTTTCCTTACATAAGACTCTCCAAAAGTTTAAATCATAAGGCAAAAAGAGAGAGGATCTGGCTAATCAAAATTCAGCTTTTTTTTTCAGTAAAGTATCCATAAACAAAATTAATAGATGAGAGACTAGGAAGAGATAATTGAAACCAAGATTTGATTAATATTTAAAATGGAATGTAGATAACACTCTGTAATTCAATTATAAATAGGCATAAAATTAAATAGAAACCGAGCAAAGGCAATTCATAGAAGCAGCATAAATGTATGAAGAGGTGCTCAAAATCACTACTCATCAGAGAACTGAAAACTACAATGGTAATAACTATTACTGTATAGTAATCATATTTGTAAAAAATAGAAAATTTAATAATACCAAATTTTGGTGAAGATGTACATTGAATGAGAGCATAAGCTGTAATGGCCATTCTGCAAACAAGCTTGTAGAACTTAGTTAAATTAGTTGTATTTCCTATGTATGGCCAAGAAAACTCCACTTTTGGCTACACATAGCAGAAAAATTATGGCACAGATACACGAAAAGACATATAGAGGACATTCATCACAGTGTTGTTTGTGATAGTAGGAAGCATCCATCATTAGAATATATAAATAAAATATAAGTGCTATACACTAGTAATTAGGCATCATTAAGAAGAAATGTTCTCAGTGTGAAATGTAAATGTGGCAAAAAAAGAAATAAGAAATAACCTATACATAGTATTGAATAAGAAAATATAGAAAATGAGGTCTATAGCTTTTGACAATGTGTACATCCTGAATTTGCTAGATAGTACCAATTTATACCTCTTGTGTAATTATTATTTGCACCCACATTCTCAGTAGTTTAAATAATATATATTATAATTATGTCTATAACACTATTTTGTGAATATTAACTCACAAAAAATACTCAAAACACTACTTTTGTTACACAAAAATATGGTGTGTGGAAGGATATGTGTTGAAGAGGCAAACTATATTAGGATAATGAATGAGATGAAGGAAAGGAAATAGAAATAAAAGAGTAATGCTGTGTATGATGAATCCTACTCTCAGGTTCAAAAAATTTAATATTTCTGCTCGGGAGGCTGAGGCAGGAGAATCGCGTAAGCCCAAGAGTTAGAGGTTGCTGTGAGCCGTGTGACGCTACGGCACTCTACCCGAGGGCGATACAGTGAGACTCTGTCTCTACACACACACACACACACACAAAATTTAATATTTAACTACAGTTTTTAAAACAAATTCAACACTCACTGCACTTCTGGTACTAAAAATCTGGTAGTTTGGGCTGTTACTGTAATACCTGTGGAAGAAAAAGTCAAAAATTAATATTAAAAACTAATTTCTTCTCTAAATATAAAAGAGTCTATGCATGACCGAGGCATACCTCGGCTACCAAGAGCTTCACCTTTCTGCCTGAAGTCCCTTCCTGGAAAGCAAACTCAAAGCTAAAACAGGGGCTCTCAGTGATCTCTACCTACCACTGTAGGTGTGTTAGGATTTGCTCAATATCTGAACATAACAAAATCAGATGAGAAGTAAATACTCTTTACTCTTCTTTTAGTATGTTGAAAACTATTAAAGACACTGGCTCTAACTCCTTTATTTATAAAGTTAAAATAAGAATAATAAAGATTGAAACTTCAAAAACCAGTATTTCTTATTTTAAGCACTGAAGTAAAGAAAAAATTTCTGTCAGTCCTTATTCATTATCACTTTTGTACAATTATCCAATACACTTTAATTTCTATCTATATGATCCATCCCAAGTGGCACTGTCTAGCGGAAATACAATATAAGCCATCTATGTAATTACAAATTTTCTAGTAGTCACCAAAAACTGAGAATAAACAGGTGAAATTAACTTTAATATTATATTTTATTCAACATGTAATCAGTATAAAATAATTTTTTTGTACTTTTTTTGTACTAAGTCTTTGAAAAGGTGGTGTGTATATGACACAACATATCTCAACTTGGACCTTTCAAGTACTCAAAAGCCACAGATAGCTGGTTACTACTGTAAAGCATCACCTTAAAATTCCTTCACCTACCCTTTGCTTCAATAATCTATTCCATGTCTACACTGCATACCTAATTGCCATTGTAGGTGCTAGATCCTTAAAATTTAAAATGAGGGGCATTTTTACTGGATGTAGAGGGAGATATTATTATATGATTCCACTACCAAAATTACACATGTATAAGCCTTAACAGGACTTTGAATTCGTATCTTTAACAGATGTCAATTACTAGTATGAAACACATTTTTTATAGAGATCTAATAAGAAACATATTAGTGTATTTTATATACACCTATGAATGAAAATGAAATACACTTTCATCAAAATACATCATGAAGTACTACTTAAATTATCAAGACACCACATTTTCTTTATCCACTCATCAGTCTATGGTCACTTAGGTTGATTCCATATGTCTGCAATTGGACCACAAGAATATATCTTGCCTATTCTCTATCATATATTCCAAGTCTATCAGTTCTTCAATATCTAAGAGTAATCTTGACCTTTACCCATTCTTTCATTTCCCAAAAGATACATCCCTGTTTGACTTCACTTTTTCTCTCTCTACCCAACCCATAGCATATGTTCTTTGTATAAATATTATACATGTATGAGCCTTAACAGCACTTTGAATTCTTATTTTTAACAGTTGTCAGTTACCAGTGTGAAACATATTTTTAACATATACAGATTAAATAAGAAAACATGCTAACCAGGGCTCAGCCCCCAAAGCACAGTGGTTACTGTGCCAGCCACATGTACCATGGCTGGCAGGTTTGAGCCTGGCCCAGGCAAGCTAAATAACAACAACTGCAACAAAATAATAGCCCGGCATTGTGGTGGGCACCTGTAGTACCAGCTACTTGGGAGGCTGAGGCAAGAGAATCGTTTACCCAAGAGTTAGAGGTTGCTGTGAGCTGTGATGCCACAGCACTCTACGGAGGGTGACAAAGAGAGACTGTCTCCAAAAAAAAAAAAAAGAAAGAAAGAAAGAAAGAAAACACGTTAATTTGCATTTCTCTGATGATTAAAGATGATGAGCATTTTTTCATATGTCTGAAGGCCGTGCGCCTGTCTTCTTCAGAGAAGTTTCTCTTCAAATCCCTTGCCCAGCCTGCGATGGGATCCCTTGTTTTTTTCTTGCTGATGCGTTTGAGTTCTCTGTGGATTCTGGTTATTAAACCTTTGTCAGAGTTATACCCTGCAAATATCTTCTCCCATTCTGAGGGCTGTCTGCTTGCTCTGCTTACTGTGTTCTTAGCTGTGCAGAAGCTTTTTAGTTTGATCAAGTCCCAGTAGTGTGTTTTTGAAGCTGCTTCAATTGCCCGGGGGGTTCTCCTCATGAAATACTCACCCAGACCAATTTCTTCAAGGGTTTTCCCTGCATTCTCCTCTAGTATTTTTATAGTTTCATGTCTTAAGTTTAAATCTTTAATCCAATGAGAGTCTATCTTAGTTAATGGTGAAAGGTGTGGGTCCAATTTCAGTCTTCTGCAGGTTGCCAGCCAGTTCACCCAGCACCATTTGTTAAATAGGGAATCTTTTCCCCACTGAATGTTTTTAATTGGCTTGTCAAAAATCAAATAGCGGTAAGTAGCTGGATTCATCTCTTGGTTCTCTATTCTATTCCAGATATCTCATCATCTTTAATCATCAGAGAAATGCAAATCAAAACTACTTTGAGATATCATCTAACTCCAATGAGACTAGCCTATATCACAAAATCTCAAGACCAGAGATGTTGGCGTGGATGCGGAGAAAAGGGAACACTTCTGCACTGCTGGTGGGAATGCAAATTAATACATTCCTTTTGGAGGGATATATGGAGAACACTCAGAGATCTAAAAATAGATCTGCCATTCAATCCTGTAATTCCTCTGCTGGGCATATACCCAGAAGACCAAAAATCACAACATAACAAAGATATTTGTACCAGAATGTTTATTGCAGCCCAATTCATAATTGCTAAGTCATGGAAAAAGCCGAAGTGCCCATCGATCCACGAATGGATTAATAAATTGTGGTATATGTATACCATGGAATACTATGCAGCCTTAAAGAAAGATGGAGACTTTACCTCTTTCATGTTTACATGGATGGAGCTGGAACATATTCTTCTTAGTAAAGTATCCCAAGAATGGAAGAAAAAATACCCAATGTACACAGCCCTACTATGAAACTAATTTGGGACTCTCACATGAAAGCTATAACCCAGCTACAACTTAACAATAGGGGGAAGTGGGAAAGGGGGGGTGGGTAGAGGGAGGGGAATCGGTGGGATCACACCTGTGGTGCATATTACAGGGGTATTTGCGAAACTTGGTAAATGTAGAATATAAATGTTTTGGCACAGTAACTGAGATAACGCCGGAAAGGCTATGTTAACCACTGGGATAAAAATGTGTCAAATGGTTTATGAAGTGAGTGTATGATGCCCCATAATCATATCATTGTATACACTTATGATTTAATAAAAAAAAAAAAAAAAAAAACACGTTAACCTGGTTCTTTATACCCTCAATGAATCCCAAACAATAAAAAAAAAAAAATCCAACACTAATACAACCTTGTTGTATGTTAAAAAAAAAAAAGAAAAAGAAAAAACGTGTTAGTGTATTTTACCTATAAATAAAATGAAATACATTTTCATCAAAGGCTTTTTGTCAGAACCCTTACCTACTCATCCTAATATATCGCTCTAGGAATTGGTCTTTGGTCTTGGATGGGGCATACTCTTAGGCATCTGACATAATCATGTGTTAAACCATTTATATGGGACAATCATATATTACAAGAGGCACTGGACTCTCACAGAAATTCCAAGCCCCACTAAACATAAATTGAATTATATTAATGTAAGACAAAAGACTTTGAAACAGAAGGCATTTTTAGGGACTAAGAAAATCAATCCATTCATTACAAGTTTGACCCAATAGACCTAGTGGATCTCTAGACAAAATAGATTATTTTCAATCACACATGGAATATTTATAAAAATTGATCATGTATTAGTCCCTAAAGAAGTCTCAAAAGTTTTTAAAGAACTGGTATCATGCAGACCATTCTCTCTGATTAAAGTATAATTAATGGAGAGATTAAAAAAAGATAAATAAAACTACTAAATAATTTGAGAGTTACAGAAGAAATAACAATGAAAGTTAAAACTAACTAGAAGTGAATGATATTGAAAGGATTACATGCCAGTTCCTATGGAAAGCTGCAAAGTGATACTGTAAGAGATTACTAAAATCTTTATTATTGATAAAGCTATATTTTTGTAGAAAACTATAGGCCAATAGTGTTAATGAGTGTTGATGCAAAAATATGCAATAAGATCCTAGCAAACAGACTACAGTGACACATTTTTTTTTTTTTTTTTGTAGAGACAGAGTCTCACCTTATCGCCCTCGGTAGAGTGCCGTGGCATCACACAGCTCACAGCAACCTCCAAATCCTTGGGCTTAGGCAATTCTCTTGCCTCAGCCTCCCGAGTAGCTGGGACTACAGGCACCCGCCACAAGGCCCGGCTATTTTTTTTTTTTGTTGCAGTTTGGCCGGGGCTGGGTTTGAACCCGCCACCCTCGGCATATGGGGCCAGCGCCCTACCCGCTGAGCCACAGGCGCCGCCCTACAGTGACACATTTAAAAAGTTATTACATCATGATCAAGTAGTTTTACCCCAGAAATGCAACTTTGGTTCAACTTACATACAACCATAAATGTAATTCACCACATAAATAAAATCAGTAACAAAGACCGTATGGTTCTTTTAATTGATGCAGAAAAGGTTTCTGTCAATATCCAGCGTCCTTTTCTGACTAGAACATTTAGGAAAACAGACATACATGGGACAATTCTTAAACTGATAGAGGCCATCTACAGCAAACCCATAGCTAGTATCATACTGAATAGAGTAAAACCGAAAGCATTTCCATTCAGAACTGTAACTAGACAAGGATGCCCACTATCACCACTGCTATTCAACATTGTGCTGGAAATGCTAGCCATTGCAATCAGGCAAGAGAAAGAAATCAAGGGTATTCAAATGGGGACAGAGGAGGTCAAAGTCTCACTCTTCACGGGGACTCAAGTATAAAGCTGTTATAAGTGATTAAGGAATATAGTTAGCATCTTGGGATACAAAATCAATACCCACAAATCAGTAGCCTTTATATATATCAATAACAGTCAAGCTGAGAATCAAATCAAAGACTCTATACCTTTTATAGTAGCACCAAAGAAGATGAAATACCTGGGAATATATCTAACAAAGAGCATGAAAGACCTCCATAAAGAGAACTATGAAACCCTGAGAAAAGCAGTAGCAGAAGACGTTAACAAATGGAACAAGATACCATGCTTATGGCTGGGAAGAATCAGCATTGTTAAAACGTCTATACTACCCGAAGTGATCTATAGATTTAAAGTAATGACATCAAAGCACCAATGTCATACTTCAAAGAATTTGAAAAACAAGTATTTTGTTTCATATGTAACCAGGAAAATTTCCAAATAGCTAAAACAATTTTTGGAAATAAAAACAAATATGGAGGCATTACATTACCAGACTTCAGGTTATACTACAAGTCTATAGTGATCAAAACAGCATGGTATTGACACAAAAACAGAGATACAGATCTGTGGACTTGAATAAAGTATCTAGAGATTAACCAAGTCACATACTGCCAATCGATCTTTGATAAACCAAACAAAAGCATATACTGGGGAAAAGAATCCCTGTTTAATAAATGGTCCTGGGAGAACTTGGTAGTCACATGTAGAAAACTGAAATTGGACCTGCACCTCTCACCACTGGCAAAAATTGACTCTTGCTGGATAAAAGATTTAAGAGAAAAAACAATAAAAATTGTGGAAGAGAATATGAGGAAAAATGCTTGCCAATATTGGCCTCCAAAAAGATTTTTTGGATAAGATTCCCCCTGGTAATTACAGCAACACCAAAGATAAATAAATGAGATTTAAGCAAGCTAAAAAGCTCCTGTACAGCTGAGGGTACCACAACTAAAGCACATAGACAACCTTCAGAATGGGAGAAGACTTTTTGCAAGTTACGAATCTGACAAAGGGCTGATAACTAGAATCTACAGAGAACTCAAATTAATCAACAAGAAAAGAGCAAACAACCCCATTTATAAGCGGGCAGGAGACTTAAGATGACAGATGAATGGCCAACAAACACATAAAAGAATGCTCATCATCTGGAATCATCAGAGAAATGCAAATCAAAACCACTCTGGAAAAAAAAAAAAAACAAACACTCTGAGGTATCACCAAACCTCAGACAGATTAGCCCACATCAAGAAGTCCCAAATCTGTAGATGGTGTGGTGAGAAGGAAACATTCGTATATTATTGGTGGGATTGCAAACTAGTACAACCTTTTGGAAAGAAGTATGGAAAATTCTTAAAAAACTAAAAGTTGACCTTCCATTTGATCCCACAATTCCATTACTATCTACCCAGAAAAACAAAAATAATTTTACCATAAAGACATTTACACCAGATGTTTATCACAGCTCAATTCACAATTGTCAAATGTTCAGAGGAACCTGAATGCCCATCAGGCCATGAATGGATGAACAAAGTGTGGCATATATATACCATGGAATATTATTAAGCCATAAGAAAAAAATGGAGACTTTACCTGGAAGTCTCCATCATACCTTTTTATGTTTACCTGGATGGAGTTGAAACACATTCTTCTTAGTAAAGAATCTCAAGAATGTAAAAAAAAAAAAAAAAAAAATCCAATGTACTCAATACTAATATGAAACCAATATATAAACAACTACACATTCATACTGATGATGAAACACAAATATAGTCTATCAAAGGGTAGGGGAGAGGAAAAGAGGGGAGGGAGGACAGGGAGGGCAGTTGATGAGATCTCATTTAATGTGCATAATGTGAGGGTATTCAGCATACCCCCTGGATGAAAGGCTCAACTACAACTTTAAACTTACCTTAGAAGTGAAAACAATATAACCTAAAAATTTTTATCCTCATATTAATTTGAAATTAAAAAAAAAAAACACTCATCAAATTTACATAGACATAGTTAGGTATATCTTGACAAAACTGTAAAAATAATTCCTAATTACTGCTATTTGGTTAGTCTGATAATAGTGTCCAGGATAAATTCCAAGCTCTTTGTCATCAACCCTAAGACTTTCAAGCAGCTCCTTTAAAAAAAAAAAAAAATTCAATACATTTAGAGGATACAAGTGTTTTTGTTACAAGTGTTTAAAGGATACAAGTGTTTTCAATTGCATTATGCTGAATTCAGAGCTTTTAGTATATTCATCACCAGAATCAACCTTCCTAATGCCTCCGCAACACTTCCTCATGTTGTGGTGACCCCCAACCATAAAATTATTTTCATTGCTACTGTTACATCATAATGTAAACATCTGACATGTAGTATGTATTTTCATTATTACAAAGAGGTCACGACCCACAGGTTGAGAACCGCTGGTGTAACAGTTATTCCTAAGCCCCTCCCTACTTCTTAGTTTTCAATGTCCATTACACCACTTTATGACCATAGATACATCTCATCTAGCTCTCACTTGTGAGAACATGTGGTATTTGTTTTTCCACTCCTGAGATACTTTTGGGATAATGGTTTCCAGTTCCATCTAAATTGCCACAAAAGACATTATTTCACTCCTTTTTATGATTTAGTATTCCTCCTTCATGGTATATATATGAGGTCAACATGGAAATCATCCAGCCATCATTAACACCATTTTTCATATTACATGGCTGGATACTTTCTGGACAGTCCTTTTATAGACATGTATATATATGATGAGCACTTAGGCTGGTTTCATATCTTTGTGATTGTGAATTATGCTGTGATAAAAAATCGAGTGCACATGTCTTTTTGATAAAATGACTTCTTTTCCTTTGGGTAGATACTCAGTAGTGGGATTGCTGGGTTTAATGGTAGGTCTACTTATAGGTCTTTGAGGAATCTCCATCTGTTTTCCACAGAGGTTGTGCCTAGTTTATATTCCTACCCACAGTGTATAGGCATTCCCTTTGACCACATCTGTACGAACATCTGTTTTGTGACTTTCTAATGACCATTCTGACACAGTAAGGTGGTATAATAGTGACATTGAGCATATTTTCATATTCTTTTTGTCTATTTGTCTATCTTCTTTTGAAAAAAAAATCTGTTCATGTCCTTTCTCCACTTTTTGGTGGGGTCATTTGTTTTGTTCTTGCTGATCTGAGTTCTTTATAAACTCTGAACATTAGTCCTTTGTTGGATACATAATTTGCAAATATTTTCTCCAATTCCATAAGTTGTCTCTTTATTTCCTTTGCTGTGCAGAAACTTTTTAGTTTAAGTCCCATTTATTTTTGTTGTTGTAATATTTGCTCTAGGGTCTTAGTCATAAATTCTTTGCATAGGCCAATATCCAGAAGTTTTTCCTATATTTTTTTCTAGAATTGTTATGGTATCAGGTCTTACAGTTAAGACTTTAATGCATCTAGAGTTAATTTTTGTATATGGTAAGAGAGATTCAGCTTCATTCTTCTGTATGAGGCTGTCCTGTTTACTCAGCACCATTTATTGACTAGGGCATCTTTTCTCTAGTGTATGTTTTTGTCTGCTTCATTGACATTTACTTGGTTGTAGCTTTACGGCTTTATTTCTGAGTTCTCTATTCTGGTCCATTGGTCTATATAGCTACATTTAAACCAGTACCATACTGTTTTGGTTACTAATGCCTTGCAGTATAATTTGAAGTCAGGTAATGTAATGCCTTCAGGGTTTTTTTGTTTTGTTTTTTGGTTAGGATTGTTTTAGCTATTTGGGCTCTTTTTTTATTCCATATGAAATGTAAGATGTTTCTTCTAGATCTGTAAAAAATGACATTGGTATTTGGATGGGAAGTGAGCTGAATCTGTAAATCATTTTGGGCAGTATGGACATTTTAGCAATGTTGATTCTTCCATTTGGGGGGTGTCATCTATGATTTCTTTCATCAGTGTATATAGCTGTCCTTGTAGAGATCTTTCACCTTGTTGATTAAGTATATTCCTAGGTAATTTTATTTTCTTTGCAGCTATTATAAATGGCATTGAATTCTTGGTTTGACTCTTTGACTGTTACTACCATATAGAAATGCTACTGATTTGTATACATTAATATTGTAACCTCAGACTTTACTGAATTATTGTATCAATTCTAGAAATCTTTTGGAGACATCATTAAGGTTCTCTAGAAATAAGATTGTATCTTTGGCAAACAGTATATTAGAAAAGAATAAAGCCCAAAACTTCAGCTAAATGTCTGACTTAACATCTTAAAGAGAGAGAGTATCAAAATAAGCCTAAGGAAAATAGAAGAGATAAAACATGTGAACAGAAACCAATAAAATACAGGCATAATGTAAGGGAATATGGCACACCTCCTGGATGAGGGACACAACTACATCTTGGATTCTACCCAAATGCAAACAATGTAATCTAATTGTCTGTACTCTCATATTAATCTGAAATAAAAAAATAAAATTTATGTGAAATTATAAAAGTCCAAGAATGACCAGGATACTTCTGGAAAAGAATAGGGATAAGATTTGCCTTATGAAATATAATGACCTATTTATTATTATACAGCTACAATAATTAACACATGGTACTGGTGCAGCAATAGACAAACTGACCAGTGGAATATCCACAAGTAGGTATATGTCCATATGGAAGTTTTTTATAAGACAGAGGTGCTATGTCATATCAATTGAGGAAAAGAGAGACTACTTAATAAATGGAGCAGAAAACACAGATCTGGATTCATATGATAAAAGAAGAAGCTTTCATTTCTACCTTACATCATCAATGGAAAAACCATTTCCATTGGGATTAAGAACTTAAACGTCAGGTCAGGAATGGTGGCTCTCACCTGAGCTCCTAGCACTCTGCAAGGCAGGAGGGAGGAGTGCTTGAGCTCAACAGTTTGAGACCAGCCAGAGCAACAGCCAGACCCCATCTCTACTAAAAACAGAAAAACAAGCTGAGCATGTGGCAGGTACTTGTAGTCCCAGCTACTTAGGAGGCTGAGGCAAAAGGATCACTTGAGCCCAAGAGTTTGAGGTTGCTGTGAGCTATGACACCATGGCACTGTACCCAGGGTGAAAGAGTGAGACTCTGCCAAAAAAAAAGAAAGAAAGAAGGAAGGAAAGAAAGAAAATTCAGAGAGTCTGTGACTATCATGGCGGAAAAATGACATTTTTGTTTTCACTAACCTTTAACTGAAATTTAGCATTTCCTGAAAGTTAAAACACAATGAGATACCACTCTACACCTATGGCTTTCAAAAGTCAAAAAAGTGTAATAGATGCTGGCATGGATGCAAAAAGAAACACTTAATATATCATTGATTGGACTGACAATTATTACTTCCTCTATGGAAAACAATATGGAGATTTCTCAAAAAACTAAAAGTAGACTTACCACTTTATCATTAATCCTATTACTGGGTACCTACCCAAAGGAAAAGAAGTCATTTTCTCAAAAAGACACCTGCAATCAAATGTTTTTTGCAGCACAATGGCAAAGATGTGGAATCAATACAGGTGCCTATCAATTAATGAATGTATTAACAAAATGGGGAATATAGATCTGAGCAAGATGGCAACCAAGTAACAGCTTCCTTGCAATTGGGCATGGTGAGTCTGGGACGACAAGACTCCAGGCATCTCTGCTGGTGGGATCTGCCTATAATCATCCCTTTGAGGACACAGGGAGTCAGTGAGAGACTTCTGGACCCCAAGAAGAGGACAAAAGCAGTGGAACACTGGCAAGTGGTTGTGTGTGTTCATTCAGTCTAATCCCGCCAGCAGCTGTAAGTACAGCAGCAGTGAGACTGCAAACTGGAAAGGCATTACCTGTGAGCTGTTTTGGTGTTTTTGGACATGGCACTCAGTTGAACTTCCTTGGGAGAGCTTGGGAAGGAGTGTGGAGAACTTTGGGCATTGTCTAAGGCCCCAGACTGAGCCACTGAGCCAGATAGAGCTAATAGTGTTTGGCTGTGGGCCATGTGGAGCCATTGTGAGAGAAGTGCCCCAGCAAGCTCCGCCTCAGGGTTGCAGAGTAAGGATGGGGAGCTAGTAATCTAGTGACTGAGCAGCCTAAAGGCAGGGACTGAGCTGCCTTACAGCTTTAACCCTGAGGGGCAGAGTGAGACCGGTTTTGGCACACTGGGTAAGTGGATAGCCACTTCAGCAGTGATCCCAGCAACAAGTGCTTTCCTGGGAAAGTTTCTGCTTAGCAAAGTTTAGAAGTTTAAAGTGCCTTTTAAGAGGGCTGAAGAGAGATTTAGGGTCTCCACCCTGTGGGGTTTGAGAAATCAGCAGAGGCCTCCAGTCGTATCAGCATTGTGATTAACATCTCATACCCCAGAAGATCACCTGTTGCCCAGACAATATTCAACAAGACATATATACTTTGTTTTTGGTTTTTGTTGTTGTTATTAATTTCAACCCTTTACGTATAGATTTTTTTCTTTCTCCATTTTTCTAGTTTACATACAATTTCCCATTGTTGCCATTTTCAATAATTAGAACTTCATTTTTGCTAGTGTTTCTACCCCTATTATTTGGTTTTTCTCCCAATTTTATCCCATAAAGTATTCTGTTTGCTTGCTTTGGTTTGATTTATAGCGTTTTTGTCTTTCCTCTCTACTTGGTGGAGGTTCTGTGTCTGATCAGGCTAGCAAAGAGCTGCTGACCTCAAGGGAACCACCCAACCCGGCACCCCCCAGAGATTGGGGTTTTTTAAAGGTTGTGTTAAAGTACCCTATTGTACTATATTGCTGTCTCACTCTTTCTGTGCCTCTCTTCTTTTTGTCAATTTTCCCTTTTACCCACCCCCTCTCTCTTTTCTCTTTTTCTTTACTTTCTTTTTTCTTTTTCTTTTCTTTCTTTCTTTATTTTATCCCTTCTTGCTCTTCAACCTTCTCATCCTTCTGGTCCTATACCACAAGGACTCATCGAATCCTAGTCCACGGGCACGGCAGCTTAAAGAGCAAGAGGAAGTAAAAAGAAAATTAGGGCAAGGAAACAGATAAATCACTCATGAGGAAGAATCAGCAGAAAACTCCTGGCAACATGAAGAACTAGTCCAGAGCAACCCCTCCAAGGGACCATGAGATAGTTACTGCAGAGGAGTCTACCTATAAAGAAATGTTAGGTCACCATCTGTGTTTTGTTAATGTGAAATTTAATTGTAGTTATAAGCAAAAGTTGGTTGCCTAGGGAACAATTGTATATTCAGTTTAACAGAAATAAAAGAATATTTGTCTTAAAAAAAAAAAAAAAAGAAATGTTAGGAATGACAGAAAGGGAATTTAGAATACACATGTTGAAAACAATGAAGGAAATGATGGAAACAATGAAGGAAACTGCTGATAAAGTGGAAAATAATCCAAAGGAAATCCAAAAACATACTCAAATAAGAGATGAACAATATGAAGAATATAGAAAGGGTATAGCAGAGCTGAAGGAACTGAAGCAGTCAATAAGGGAACTTAAAGATGCAATAGAAAGTATCAGCAACAGGTTAGACCATGCAGAAGAAAGAATTTCGGAGGTAGAGGACAAAGTTCTTGAGATAACTCAGATAGTTAAAGAGGCAGAAAAGAAGAGAGAGAAAGCAGAACATTCAATGACAGAATTATGGGACTTTATGAAGCGTTCCAACGTATGAGTTATAGGAATCCCAGAAAGGGAAGAAGAATGCCCCAAGGAAATGGAAGCTATACTAGAGAATATTATAAATGAAAATTTTCCATATATCACCAGATTCTGACACACTACTTTCAGAGGGATATCGGACCCCAGGTCGCCTAAACTCTAACCGACCTTCTCCAACACACATTGTGATGAACCTGTCTAAAGTCAAGACTAAAGAAAAGATTCTGCAAGCTGCCAGGAGAAAGCACCAGTTGACCTACAGGAGCACATCCATCAGAGTGACTGCAGACTTCTCTAACGAAACTTTCCAAGCAAGAAGACAATGGTCATCTACCTTTAATCTACTTAACCAGAACAATTTCCAGCCCAGAATTCTGTACCCTGCTAAGCTAAGCTTTAAAATTATTTACAGATATACAAACATTGAGGAAATTCGACACAACAAGACCAGCTCTACAGGACATACTTCAACCTGTTCTACATACTGACCATCACAATGGATCAGCAGCAAAGTAAGAACTCAGAAATTAAAGGACAGAACCTAACTTCCACACTGATGCAAAAGATAAAAAAAGCAATGGACTCTCACAAAATAAGATGAATAGAATACTACCACACTTATCAATTATCTCAATAAATGTTAATGGCTTGAATTCCCCACTGAAGAGACATAGATTGGCTGACTGGATTAAAAAACACAAGCCATTCATTTGCTATCTGCAGGAAACACACCTGGCTTCAAAAGACAAATTAAAACTCCAAGTCAAGGGTTGGAAGACAATTTTTCAGGCAAAGGGAATTTAGAAGAAAAGAGGAGTTGCAATCTTATTTTCAGGTACATGTGGATTTAAAGCAACTAAAGTCAAAAAAGACAAAGATGGTCTCTTTATATTGGTCAAGGGAAAAATACAACAAGAAGATGTTTGAATTCTAAATATTTATGCACCGAATTTAAATGCTCCCAGATTCTTGAAACAGACCTTACTCAGTCTGAGCAATATGATATCCAATAATACCATAATAACAGGGGACTTTAACACTCCTCTTACAGAGTTGGACAGATCCTCTAAACAGATATTAAACAAAGATATAAGAGATTTAAATGAGACCATAGAACATCTGTGCTTGATAGACGCATATAGAACACTCCATCCCAAAGATAAAGAATATACATTCAAAAAAAAAAAGAATATACATTCTTCTCATCACCCCATGGAACATTCTCCAAAATTAATCATATCCTGGGACACAAAACAAACCTCAACAGAATCAAAAGAATTGAAATTTTACCCTACATCTTCTCAGACCATAAGGCACTGAAGGTGGAACTCAACTCTAACAAAAATGTTCAACCCCACACAAAGGCATGGAAATTAAACAACCTTCTGTTGAATGACAGATGGGTACAGGAAGAAATAAAAGAGGAAATCATTGGTGGCGCCTGTGGCTCAAGGAGTAGGGCGCCGGTCCCATATGCTGGAGGTGGTGGGTTCAAACCCAGCCCCAGCCAAAAACCACAAAAAAAAAAAAAAAAAAAAAAGAAGAGGAAATCATTAACTTCCTTGAGCATAACAACAATGAAGACACAAGCTACCAAAACCTGTGGGATACTGCAAAAGCACTTTTGAGAGGAAAATTTATAGCTTTAGATGCCTACATTCGAAAAACCAAAAGATAGCGCATCAACAAACTCACAAGCCATCTTATGAAACTGGAAAAAGAAGAACAATCTAAGCCTAAACCCAGTAGAAGAAAAGAAATATCCAAAATCAAATCAGAGATCAATGAAATTGAAAACAAAAGAATCATTCAGAAAATTAATGAAACAAGGAGTTAGTCTTTTCCTCAAAAAGAAATAAAATAGATAAACCTTTGGCCAGACTAACTAGAAATAGAAAAGTAATATCTCTAGTAACCTCAATCAGAAATGATAAAGGGGAAATAACAACTGATCCCACAGAGATACAAGAGATCATCTCTGAATACTACCAGAAACTCAACTTTCTGTGCCCAGAAAGTTGACAATGTGAAGGAACTGGATCAATATTTAGAATCACACCCTCTCCCTAGACTTAGCCTGGAAGAAATAGAGCTCCTGAACAGACCAATTTCAAGCACTGAGATTAAAGAAACAATTAAAAAAGTTCCAACAAAAAAATGCCCTGGTCCAGATGCTTCACACCAGAATTCTATCAAACCTTCAAGGAAGAGCTTATTCCTGTACTGCGGAAGTTATTCCAAAAATTGAGGAGGAAGAAATCTTCCCCAACACGTCTACGAAGCAAACATCACCCTGATACCAAAACCAGGAAAAGACCCAACTAAAAAGGAGAACTTCAGACCAATTTCAATAATGAATATAGATGCAAAAATTCTCAAGAAAATCCTAGCCAATAGATTACAGCTTATCATCAAAAAAGTCATACATCATGATCAAGCAGGTTTCATCCCAGGGATGCAAGGCTGGTTTAACATATGCAAGTCCATAAACGTTATCCACTGTATTAACAGATGCAAAAATAAAGACCACATGATCCTCTCAAAAGATGCAGAAAAAGCATTCGATAAAATCCAGCATCCTTTTCTAACTAGAACACTGAAGAGTGTAGGTATAGGTGGCACATTTCTGAAACTGATTGAAGCTATCTATGACAAACCCACAGCTAATATTTTACTGAATGGAGTAAAACTGAAAGCTTTTCCTCTTAGAACTGGAACCAGACAAGGTTGTCCTCTGTTACCTTTACTATTCAACATAGTGCTGGAAGTTCCAGCCAATACAATTAGGCAAGACAAGGAAATAAAGGGCATCCAAATGGGAGCAGAGGAGGTCAAACTCTCCCTCTTTGCTGATGACATGATCTTATACTTGGAGAATCCCAAAGACTCAACCACAAGACTCCTGGAAGTGTTCAAAAAATACAGTAATATCTCAGGATATAAAATCAATGTCCACAAGTCAGTAGCCTTTGTATATGCCAATAACAGTCGAGAAGCTAATTAAGGACACAACTCCCTTCACCATAGTTTCAAAGAAAATGAAATACCTAGGAATATACCTAACGAAGGAGGTGAAGGACCTCTATAAAGAAAATTATGAAATCCTTAGAAAGGAAATAGCAGAGGATATTAACAAATGGAAGAACATACCATGCTCATGGATGGGAAGAATCAACATTGTTAAAATGTCTATACTTCCCAAAGCAATCTACCTATTCAATGCCATTCCTATTAAAATACCAACATCATACTTTCAAGATTTGGAAAAAAATGATTCGGCATTTTGTATGGAACCAGAAAAAAAATCGTATTGTATGGAACCAGAAAAAAAATCGTATAGTATGGAACCAGAAAAAAAATCGTATAGCTAAGGCAGTTCTTAGTAATAAAAATAAAGCTGGGGGCATCAGCATACCAGATTTTAGGCTATACTACCAAGCCACAGTGGTCAAGACAGCATGGTACTAGCACAAAAACAGAGACATAGACACTTGGAATTGAATAGAAAACCAGGAAATGAAACTAACATCTTACAATCACATAATCTTTGATAAACCAAACAAGAACATACCTTGAAGGAAAGACTCCTTATTCAATAAATGGTGTTGGGAGAACTGGATATCCACATGTAAAAGACTGAAATTGGACCCACACCTTTCTCCACTCACAAAAGTTGATTCAAGATGGATAAAGGACTTAAATTTAAGGCACAAAACAATAAAAATCCTCAAAGAAAGCATAGAAAAAACACTGGAAGATATTGGCCTGGGGAAAGACTTCATGAAGAAGACTGCCATGGCAACTGCAACAACAACAAAAATAAACAAATGGGACTTAACTAAACCAAAAAGATTCTGTATAGCTAATAAGACAACAACCAAAGCAAATAGACAACCTACACAATGGGAAAGGATATTTGCATATTTTGAATCAAACAAAAGCTTGATAACTAGGATCTATAGAGAACTCAAATTAATCCACATGAAAAAAGCCAACAATCCTATATACAAATGGGCAAGAGACATGAATAGAACCTTCTCTAAAGAAGACAGACGAATGGCTAACATATGAAAAAATGTTCATCATCTCTATATATTAGAGAAATGCAAATCAAAACAACCCTGAGATACCATCTAACCCCAGTGAGAATGGCCCACATCACAAAATCTCAAAACTGCAGATGCTGGCATGGATGTGGAGAGAAGGGAACACTTTTACACTGCTCCGGGAACTGCAAACTAGTACAATCTTTCTGGAAGGAAGTATGGAGAAATCTCAAAGCACTCAAGCTAGACCTCCCATTTGATCCTGCAATCCCATTACTGGGCATCTACCCAGAAGGAAAAAAATCCTTTTATCGTAAGGACACTTGCACTAGACTGTTTATTGCAGCTCAATTTACAATTGCCAAAATGTGGAAACAGCCTAAATGCTCACCAACCCAGGAATGGATTAACAAGCTGTGGTATATGCACACCATGGAATACTATTCAGCCATTTAAAAAAATGAAGACTTTACATCCTTTGCATTAACCTGGATGGACGTGGAAGACATTATTCTTAGTAAAACATCACAAGAATGGAGAAGCATGAATCCTATGTACTCAATTTTGTTATGAGGACAATTAATGACAATTAAGGCCACGGTGGGGCTGGGGGAAGGGGAGAGCAGAGAGAGAAAGGAGGGAGGGGTGGTGAAAGGAAGAGTAGAGAGAGGGAAGGAGGGAGGGGGGTGAGGCTTTGGTGTGTCATACACCTTTTGGGGGCAAGACACGATTGCAAGAGTGACTTTGCCTAACAAATGCAATCAGTGTAATCTGGTTTATTGTACCCTCAACGAATCCACAACAATTAAAAAAAAATGTGGTATACATATACCACGCAGTACTACTCAGTCATTAGAAGAAATGATGTCTTTTGCAGCAATTTCAATGGAAGTGGAGACCATTACCTTAAGTGCAGTATCTCAAGAATAGAAAACCACTACCACATGTGTTCATAATTTGTAAGTAATTGATGTACATGAACACAGAAAGAAGTAAAAATCGCTGGAAATCAAGAAGAAGGGAGGATGGAGGAGGGGAGGGATAAAAACCTACCTTACAGGCACAATAAACATTATTCAGGTGATGGGCACATTTATAGCCCTGACCAAAGCATTATAAAAGCTATATGTTACAAAAACATTTATACCCCCCCCTTGATATTCTGAAATTAAGAAAAAAGAAAGAAATCTAGCATTTCCTTCAATCATGAATGTAGACCAGGGGTTAGCAAACTAAGCTTTACAGGCCCCCACCTTTTTGTCATCGATTTTTATTGGCATACAGCTACACCTGTTTGTTTACTATTGTTGGTATTTGCTGTTCCCTACCAGAGCAGAGAGTTGTGTAGTCACAGTATAAATTGTTTTGTCTGAAAAGCCAGGTGGCGCCTGTAGCTCAGTGGGTAGGGCGCTGGCCACAGACACCGAAGCTGGCAGGTTCGAACCCGGACCCATGCAACAAGGACAACATGCAACAACAAAAAATACCTGGGCTTTGCGGCGGGCGCCTGTAGTCCCAGCTACTTGGGAGGCTGAGGCAAGAGAATCGCTTAAGCCCAAGAGTTGAAGGTTGCTGTGACCTGTGACACCAAAGGCGACAGTGTGCCTCTGTCTCTAAATAAATAATTAGAAAAGCCTGAAACGTTTACTGTCTGGTGCTTTACAGAAAAGTTTTGTGACCTGTGGCGTACAGCATAAAGCTTATAAACCCCCTGAGTTCACAGACCACCTTTAATAATATCAACTATCAGTATTTCTTGGTCCACTGTGTGCTCAACTATCACTATTTATTGATCCATTGTTTTCATGAACTGACCGTTCTAAATACATCCTAGCATTTAACCCTCACGATAACCCCAGCAGACAGATTTTATTCTTTTCATTTCACAAAGAAATGAAGCACAAAGTTCTGTCAGAACAAGAAATTTTTGCCCTTCTCACGACTTCACTGACCCACTCAAATGGTTCCTTTTACTCTTTATTTGGCCTCTTCATCTGTCCCATGAGATGTCCCTTCCCTCTGAAACTTCTACTATTTAATTTATTGTTGGCATTCTTAAATTTTAACGTTAGAGGGTAATAATTATTTCTCACAGCAGAAAGCGTTCGTTGAATGTGATTTTCTGATTAACCCACAGTGTTTTAACCTACGTGGAAAATTCAAAGTATTTTGATATACTTTCCAATGCAGCAGTTACCAAATACGGAACAAAAGTCAAACTTGCTTTAATGATGTCTCAGAACTTTAAATGTTTTCTTTTTTCTTTTAGAGACAGAGTCTCACTCTGTCGCCCTCGGTAGAGTGCTGTGGCGTCACAGCTCACAGCAACCTCCAACTCTTGGGCTTAGGCGATTCTCTTGCCTCAGCCTCCTGAGTAGCTGGCTACAGGCGCCCACCACAAAGCCGGCTATTTTTTGTTGCAGTTCGGCCGGGTCCGGGTTCGAACCCGCCACCCTCGGTATATGTGGCCGGCGCCCTACCCACTGAGCCACAGGCGCCGCCCAGGACTTTAAATGTTAATTGCCTAAATCAACTCACTTTATACAAATTTCATATTTCTTTACAGCGTTTACACTTCCTGTGCGCTGTTTCACAAATTACTTAGCTTCAACCAGTTACCTCGTTACCCTAGTAAAGGGTTTCCTCCCTGCCCATCTCCCGTGATGACCTTAGGAGTTTTTCACTAGCTCCTCTCCTCTCCGGCAAAAAGAAGGGTGCAGTAAGGTGAATGAGTTTAAAAGAATTCAGAGGGGCTCAGTTGTTCAGAGGACAGCGGTGTGACGGGACCACGACCCTGAACAGAATAGCAAGGGTAAAAACAACATCCCTCATTTTCCTCTCTCAGTTTTCACTTCCACTGGAAACTCGGGTGGGAGAAGCGGGACGTTGGTGCTGTTGTTCTGGGAGCCGAAGGGACAAGGCGGGAACAGGGTTCTGCCTGCCTGGCTCCCGAGGCGATCCCTGCCCAGGGTGCCCGCCCGCGACTGGAGTCTCTCTACCTCCACAGGGCCGAGCAGCAGCAGCTCAGCCACGACAGAAGCACCGCCACTTCCCGGGCTGACATGGCGCTGGCTCCGCCTGCGAGTCCGCCTCAGTCCAACCGCCTCCGCCAGGCCCCGCCCCTCCCTGTCCCGCCCCGCCCTCCCCGCTCGCCGGGGACTCGCGCCCCACCCCGGGAGCGCGCGGCTGCAGGCGCGCGCGTGCGCACACGCGGAGGGAACGTCGGGAGGAGGGAGCCGCTACCTGGGCTCCCCAGTGGCCTGAAAGTTAGAAGCTAGACAACGAAAATGTAAATCACATTTTAGGAATCACATTTCACATCCGTTCCTGGAGTGAGATAGCAAAAACGCTTCAAAAAATCCGAATTGCCTTAATGAAGGTGAAACTTTTATCTTTTAGCGCCGATCTTCGCCTGTCTGAAGACGCTGCGATAGCAAATACATTGTCTGGCAGTAGGCACGCTATAAGTGATTTTTAAAAAATTGAACAGAAATGAAGCCGGGCTTGGTGGCTCACTCCTATAACCCTAACACTCTTAAGAGGCCAATGTGGGAGCATTGTTTGAGATCAGGAGTTCAAGACCAGCCTGAGCAAAAACCCAAAGCCCCTCTCCACTAAAACCAAACTAGATTAGCCAGGTGCCCTAGGGCAACAGAGTGAGAAGCTCTCAATATATAAATAATTGAACAAAAATGGATAGGAACATGTGCTTATTGAGTACTATATGCCCAAAACTACATCAGGCACTTGTGTACATAGAAATATGACAGCATCCTTCTTTACAAGTGGTTTGTAATCTTCTGATAAAGCCATGACAAACACCAGTTAACATGTAGTATTACAATTTACTTATTTATAGATAGACCAAATAACAGGAATCCTTGTAAGCTGCAATTGTATCTTTATTCCTCCTATACTATAAGTGCCCAATACATTTGTAGTAAATTCTCAAAGTTTACTTATTTAACACATTGACTAGAAATAATAAAATACCAAAATGTGCTCTAGGGACCATTAGGGAACATGAGGGTATATAGGATTTCGGAAACACGTATGTGATTCTTTTAAAATTTTCATTGTTGACAAGAGTTGTTGCCCCAAGCTACAGTAATAGCTCAAACGTTTGAGCTCAAGCAATTCACCAGCCTCAGCCTCCCAGAACGCTAGGTTTACAGGCATGAACCATGGCAAGGCGCCCACATGTGATTCTTTCCCCACTTTTTCCTGAAGCAGCTTTTATCAGAATTAGATGTCACAGTCAATTTGTCTTGTGGTCCAAAGAGCATTAATTAGGTCAACCATAGGTGTAGTCCATTATCTAGATACAATCGAAACACTAAAAAGAGTGAATAAGTAAGGGAATGGGCTACTACGGACTCAGGTTGTTTAGGTACCAATTCAAGTGTCACTCGTTGCCTAGGTTTTAAACACCGTAAAATAAGGGTAACACAAGATCTCCTCCCGCCTTATAGGGTGTGGGGATTTAAAGCCCAAGTGTGTTACAGAATCTGGATTTATGTACTTACAATATAGTAATTCACTCCTCTTGAGTCTTTGTGTGAATGCTTAAATGAGAAGGGTTAAGATTCTACTGAATCTACAGCTTTTCAGATCTAACGTCCTCTACCTTATTGTCTTACTTTTGAGTTTGTCTAATTTCCAATGCTAAACTTATACGTCCCAATTCCAACCTGTTTGCAATTCTAGACTTTGTATTGTGGAAACGCTATCTCATTCCTTCATAAAAATAAATCTTAAAAAATATTTTTAAACGAACAACTAAGAGGAACGCTTGCACAGCCAAACTCGCGCAGGGCCGACTCCGTGGCACCAGACTATCTTGCTGCAGGCGGCGCGTTGCATGCCGGGAGTAGTAGTCGGACGCACGGCACGCAGGTCCGCGCCTCTCCAATTTGAAAGAGGGAGGAACACCGGTAGGCGGGGCCTTGGGGCGAAGCGCTCTCGAAGCCCCGCCCTTGCCCTTTTCCGCTCTGTAGATTTGTACTGGAGTGGCGCGCCCGGCCGCGGAAGGGGCGTGGCCTCGGGCCACGGTGGCGGCAACTGCCGCCACCAGGGCTTCCTCCAGTCGGCTGTGCAGCGGAGGCCGGCCTGCGCGGGGCAGTCATGGTCCCCTTTTGAGCGGGCTGTGCGGAGAGCGGGGCGGGGCCTGGCTGGAGGGTGGTGGCCGGCGGGGACGGAGGCGGAGCCGGCCTCTGGCTCCTTCTTCCTCCGCATGTGGCTGGCGGCCGCAGAGCAGTTCAGTTCGCGCACTCTTCGCCGACGCTGTCTCCTCAGTCTCTGGTAGCGTCACTAGGGCAATGTCGTTCGCCGAGACCAACCCGGCAGCCTCCTCCCTGCCCAACGGCGACTGCGGCCGCTTTAGGGCGCGGCCCGGAGGAAACCGGGTGACGGTGGTGCTCGGGGCGCAATGGGGCGATGAAGGCAAAGGGAAGGTGGTGGATCTGCTGGCGCAGGACGCCGACATCGTGTGCCGCTGCCAGGTGAGGCTGCGGCGCCCTGCTGGGGACCCGGGCCTGGAGGTCGGGCTGCCTGGTTTCTAGTGCCCGGCGACTTGGGCCCAGAACCCGGACCCACCGGCCAAAGGAAGTGTCACCTTGAGGTCCTCTCCTGCTCTGGGCTGCGGCGACAGAGAAATGGCGGGAGGTTAGGGATCCCTGACCTGGGGTCTTGGATGAAGCTTGGGGTGGTTCTGGAGGAAAACGCAGGGTGATGGAGAGCCCCTGAGAGATGTGCGCCGCCTGGGGAGTTGCAGCTGTCACCCCGTGGGGGTCGGTGCTCAGAGCCCCAGGGCTGAGGCCGGGGTGGAGGTGGGATGCGGCCGGAGTTTGAGGAGCCACCGCCAGAGGCCTGCTCGCAACTCTCCCTTCTGGGAGCGGAGACCCAGGACCGCCCGGTGGAAGTGGAGCCACCGCTCCCCCACCTGCTGGCCTGTGGCTTGCTGTGTTTTGCCTCCTGGGTCCACTTTGTTGACATCAAAACCCACCTCTGGCTTTTGCAGTGTTCTGGGGCCCTGTTGATGTTTTCGTTTTTGTACTCTGTGAATTAATATTAAGGGGTGATGACTTTCACTCGTTAGTCCCGGGGTGGGGGGGATCCCAACTCTTAAAAAGAGTGAGGAAAGTAAACACACGGACGCCAAATCCGGTACTTATAAATATTTACATTGTATGGTCACATCGAAAGTGAATTTTGGGGAAATGAGTTGGTAATGTCCTTCCTAACGGGAGACACGTGGTTTTTCAGTGTACGCTTTCTTCCTATTTGTTGTTTACTTTGAAGCAGCGCAGAAAGGAGGACTTTGTAAAGGCTCTCAAGTCATTACCCCCAATTTCAAAATTCGAACTAGATGAGCAGTAACCACGTTCAAAGCGGAATGTAATGTTTAAAGCTGTCTGTTTAGGTCGCAAGAGTATTTCTTGTTGTTGAACATACATGGCGCAGTATGATGATGCCATGCTGTAAACGTTCTAAGTTGGGAACTCGAATTGATTGGACGCTTTCTACCCAAAATTGAATACCATTTGAGCATGCAGAAACTGGAAAAACACAGGCATGTAAAAAGCTAAATGCAAATATTCTCTGATTTTTCTTATTTTATTTTTATTTTTTATTTTTTGGGTTCTTTTTGCATGCTGAAATCCGTCCTACCCATTTTTTGGCTAAGTTAGCTGTTGCACCAACAACACCAGCACTACCACCATTCCCTCCCTCCCCTTCCAGCCTTCTGTTCCACCTCCCTCTAGCAACATACACACTGTACCTTACTTAATGGCCCTCTCAAGGATGTTGCCTTTGTATTCCTACTCCCGAGCTGCCTTAGGCGCTTCTCCAGTAGCCCATCCTTAACCTTCCTATTGTCCTAACATCCTAACATCTGGGCATGAGATGGGGAAAGACATAAAAATATCTAACTCTCCCTGCCTAGAAGAGAGAGGCTGCCACCTGTTTGTCTTCTTCACTCTCATTCTTCACATCCTCTTTACTTGATTGATCCACATTATTGTAAGAAGGTTTGGGGGAACATAACCATTATAGCATGTATTGAGTTTTAATATTCCATTGAAAAATAGTAGAACTAGTTTGTAGATTGGAAAAGGTGTTACTATGTTAGCAATAGCTAACTTAAGTAATCTTGAAGGAAGTCATGACCCATCTGATTGAGAAGGAGCCAAGTTTTTTGGCTTAAAATATTGCCTAAAGATAGTGGAGAGGCAAATGAGGAGACTTTCCTCATCTGTAAGTTTTTGACTTACTCTCTCCTTTATGGAAACTTATATCCTTCTAATGCCTTTTAAGAGCTCATCAGTAGGATTCTTTATTGGTCTTCTTAGCAAAAAGTAGATAAGTAAGGAATAGATGTAAGCATATCTCCTCTGTGATTCACCTTGGTAATTTTACTTTTGGTTAGCTCTAGTAAACTGGCATCTACTTAATGTGGGTTATAAAACCAAAGAATATAGAATGTTGAAATTCTTAGTGACTGTGTATAGAGATCTGGGAAAGTCAACATTGAGAAAGGCATTTTGAGCTTGGATTGATTGCCTTGTTTGGTATTTCAAGTTTTTGTGTTATTGAAACTATGTCCTTTGTTAGAGTTTAATGTATTTTTTGCCATATTCATGTCAAGAACTTTTTGTACAGCATTGTTTCTCGCATGAAAGTATATCTATAATGTATCTGTATTTCAATAGTGGAATCATAAGGATTTTTTTCCCAATATAAATTGTAGTTTTAAAAAGAAAATCTGACAGATTGCATTTAACTGTGTAGTCTAATATATAAAATGTCTTTTGGGAAAGAAAAGATGGAAAGCTACTGGCATTTTCATTATTTTAGCATTTAAGTCTTATGCCTTTCAGATTCAGGATTTATGAGGAACTGTTATGTACTCTAGATCCATAAATAAGTGTGTAGGACTTGCATCAAAGGATAACCGCTACTAATGACCTAATTTTAAATCAATGCACCTTTTTTGTTGTTGTTTGTTTGTTTGAGACAGAGTCTCAAGCTGTTGCCCTGGGTAGAGTGCAATGGCATCACAGCTCACAGCAACCTCAAACTCCTGGGCTTAAATGATTCTCTTTTCTTAGCCTCCCAAGTAGCTGTGACTACAGGTGCCTGCTACAATGCCCAGATATTTTTTGGTCGTAGTTGTCATTGCTGTTTGACTGGCCCAGGCTGGGTTTGAACCCACCAGCTGCAGTGTATGTGGGTGGCACCCTAGCCGCTGAGCTATAGGCACTGAGCCAATCAATGTGTTTTTTTTAAAAGAGAAATTAACTATAGGATCAACTCCAGTTCATTCATCAATAAACATACTGAGTATCTACAGGGACCACCTAGCCTGAGAGTCAAAAAGCTGAAAAAGGCAGGGATTGTGTCCTGTAAGGAGTTCAGTCTAGTGGGCAACTGCTATGTAAACAAGTATTCCAAGGGTGGGGATGGAGAAGGATAGTACAACAGGTTTTTTGAAGGGTTGTTATAGGATTAGGAAGGCCTCTTTTTGGCAGCCCAAAAGTAGTTTTGTTAGGAAGCCTGTTACTGTTTGTTTCCCCCAAATCCTCCCAAAGTAAAATACTATGCTTTATTAATTTTAAAATAAACAGAAACTATACAGACTTTTAAAAAAAAAAAAACTATAGTAGTTTATATCAGGCCTTAAGCAATAGCTTATTTGGTCTTGGAGAAAAACTTGGTGGTCTGGGTACAGTGACAGGCATGCAGTTGCTGTGTTTAAGAAGGGCTAGAGCAATATTGCATTTCTTTGTGTTTTCTTTAGGACTTTGAAAAATATTTACTAAAATTAATCATAAGGGTACCTATACTTTATCACTTTGCTACATGTATATAAAAGCTTACCATAAAAATAAACACAATAAAAAATGTTACTAATTTGTAGCTAGATGCTGGTATCTGAAACCAGCTGTTCGTAAGTGATAAAGAAGTGAAAAAGACATACTAGTAGCAAAGTGAGACTTTCTCCTTGAAATAGAAAAGGTGAAAGATAATTTAAAAGGAAGTAACTTTACTATTAAGACCTTGCCCTTGTACAGTTAAAATGATCTCCTAGACTACTCCCCATAATATTAAAGGTGGTAGATAATTAACATTTAAGGTAAACTATTCTTCCAGGTTTATAACAATTGCTATTTCTGTTTGTTTCCTGACTATCAGAGCTACATTTATAGCATTTCCTTGTATAAAAGTATTGACCAGGTGTCTAGCATGCTGTTCTTGGTTAAATCTTGTTCTCTTTGGTTATTGTGCTTTTCCTATTAGAATGTAAATTTTCTCAAAAGGGGGAGTTATTTCCTTTTTGTTTTCTTCCCTAGCACCTAGTACTGTGTGAGGTGTTAGTTTAACATTTTTCTGTCAATTGCTTTCACATCTCTCTGGGCAGCTTAATTGATTGTTGGCTTGAATTTAAGGTGGAATTACTAGCATTCTTTGGATTAACATTTGTTATTTAATATTTTAACTAGCATTTTTTACATTTACCATTATGTTCAAAGATTCTAATTGTTTATATTAAAGCCGTATCTTTTGTGTCTGTGAGAAAATAGATCACTGGTATTTGTATCTTTTTCAAGTATCTCTCCACTATAATTTAGCTGAATGTCAGGCCCGGTTCTAGTAACTAGTTTTTCTCTGCTGAGGGCAGTAAATCTCAAAGTTTGGTCAATGAAGATGTGCCAAGTTATTAACTATTTAAGTCTATTGCAGTTAATAAATGTGATATACCATCATCTCTGCTTTTGAGACATGAATTTTTAAACTACATGAAACTATCTCAGTGATACATGTATTTGATCAAAGTTATTATTTTTTAAATTTTGGTGGAAATGAATGGATTAATTGGATAGATTCAATTATCTCTGGGAAAAACTGTTGCCTAGAACAAACCTGGAGTGAACCAATAAATTGATATGTGCTTACTAGCATATTTATTTTGTAACTGGATACAAATCCAGCTATATTATCTCTGAGAAACTATGTTTAGATTTTAACACCAAAGATAAATTGGTGACTCTGATCAATAGAAAAGGGGACATTGAAATGTTTGATATTTGCTGCTGAAAGCAAAAAACGGACAACAAATGAAGGAGAGTTCCCATGGCTGTTCTGGCTGTAGGGTGTGATGGTTCTTTATATTGAACCAGCCTTTAATTTAATTATATTTGATTCAATATAATAAATCCTTTTTGAAAAGGTATGGAATTTCTAAAGATGAGATTTTTGTCCATATTAAGCATTTAAAATCCATTTTAGAGGAAGAATTTTGTTAGTGATTAAAAATCATTTTCCATTTTGACATGAGATCTGTAGTTTAATTTCAGCATTAAAAAAATACTTTCATGAAGATAGTGATTAGAACACTTTTTATCAAGCATTGACAAAGAGCTGGATAACAACATTGTTGGCTTATACATTTTTTTGGTTGTATGTCTTATACTCCCATCTAGAGTTTGGTACCTGGAGTCAAAATCTTCTTCATTAGGAACCTAAGATCCTCCAAGGCAATGCCCCCCTTCCACTTCCATTATTATTTATTTCATAATTTATTTCATAATGGCAATTTAAGGTATGAAAAACAAGGTACCTGAGATTTTTGCCTCTTGTATGACATTTATGTGTGTATGAAACTGGTCATGCTTTAAAAGGGGCTTTATTAAAAAAAGAAGAAGAAAGAAACTGGAAAGTAGCTGTAATAATGTAAAGTAGAATGGGTATCTTTAAGCCTTTAAAAGATAACTGAGCAGTGCACTTAGATGTCTTTAAAGAGAAATTCAGATACCCTGTATATGTTTTCTCTTGCTATCTAGTGTCCTGTTACTGCTGAATAGTTTAATTTGATCAACTTGCTGGTGGTAACTAAACCTGCTCTATCCTTGTTTATAATTATTTTATCACTAAAGATTGACAAATGCTTTAGTTCTGGTGGATAGAGAAATGTTTCACCTGGAAGTGATGAAGACACAGGTCTTACAGTCTTTGAGCAAGAAAGCAGTTGTTTTTTTTTAATTTTTATTTTTTCATTTATTTATTCTTTTTTGCAGTTTTTGTCCGGGACCAGGTTTGAACCCACCACCTCCGGTATATGGGGCCAGCGCCCTACTCCTTGAGCCATAAGCACCACCCAGAAAGCTGTTTTAAGTATTGACTCAAATTTAAGTATTGTTAGGCTCTTAAAAAGCTTGAACACTAGACAAAATACAGCAATCATTTTATTGATTGATTGATGAAATAGTTCAAATGTGTGGGGTCTCAGGCATTGTTGCTGTCTGCTGTAATCCATCCTGTTAACTTCTTGATTGATGTTCAATTTGAGCTCTGTGATTATAGCACATTGCTCCTGTATTCAGAGCAAAAAGAACCAAGACACACAAACTATTTTAGTGGCCTGAGAAATGCCTCCCAGCAATGTGCATGAAAATTGTTAGCCCTTGACACTTGGGCCTCTACTGTTGCTGGAGAAGAGATACAATTGTTTCAGATTCATAACATTGTCAAGAGGTAGAACTCTGTCAAGAGGTGGGTGGCTGCCTTGCCTCCAGGAACACATTTGGAGCAGGGAAAAAGGGAGTGATTTGAGGAGGGAAAAGGCCTGGTAGCAAACCAAGTTAAGAATCAAGTGTTACTCTGTTGATTTGTAGTATTTACTATTTTATCCCCTCCTTACTTCTTTTAAACCTCCTCTGGACCTTTGGAGCTTCTTAATTAGAAACTTACACATATTAACATTTCCTGATGCAAAATTTTATTCTAGGATTGGGCTTGACAGTCTTTGATTATGAGAAACCATGGAAAGAAAGTTTGAAACACTTGTCTTCTGACTTCCTTAAACCCAACATCAAATTAGGAAGAAAAGGAATGCATTGAGAAACTGAGAATAGTTAACAAAAGAGCTAAATACTATTGTATCATTCCTATATCCTGCAGTACCATGTTTTAAAGTATTGTCCTTGACAGTGTGAAATGTTATTAATATTTAGCAGTTAAGCCGGGCGGCGCCTGTGGCTCAGTCGGTAAGGCACCGGCCCCATATACTGAGGGTGGCAGGTTCAAACCCGGCCCCGGCCAAACTGCAACCAAAAAATAGCCGGGCGTTGTGGCGGGCGCCTGCAGTCCCAGCTACTCGGGAGGCTGAGGCAAGAGAATCACTTAAGCCCAGGAGTTGGAGGTTGCTGTGAGCTGTGTGAGGCCATGGCACTCTACCGAGGGCCATAAAGTGAGACTCTGTCTCTACAAAAACAAAAACAAAAAAAAATTTAGCAGTTAAATCATTTTTGTATTCAGTTATTATTAGTATAAGATGTGAACTCAGGGAACAAGGTGTGTAAGTACTATGTTGTAGTAAGTTTATTTTGTAAATCATTTGGATACTTTGCAATTAAAGGAAAGAAATTATTTTAAGCAAAATGGGAATTTATTTATTTATTTATTTTATAGAAGAATATAATGGGCAAGAGGCTTAGGGTAGCCTGAGACAAGGCTGCTTCTGGAATTTCTGCACCTACAACTGGCCACCTTTCTCTCTGTGATGCTTCTGTGAGGTAACAGGCATCTGTAGCTCCTCACAGATTTCCTTAATACTCAAAATCAGTTCCCAAGGGAGTTGAGCTGATTTGCTCAAGTTGTATCACATTTCCTTGTCTAGATCAGTCACAATGACCAGGGGGGGGGTGACTGCTGTGATTTGCAAAGGGGAAAGATAGAAGAAGGACTGAATATGCAAACCTCTAACTGCCCAGGGGTTAATTTCATATAGAAAGTAAACTATGAGGAAACATTTGTTCCTCATTGTTCTTATTTATAAATTGTTTTCTGCAGGAAGAATGGGGACCCATGACCCCATTCTTGGCAAGGAAAACACCCCCAGCAAAAGGCAAAAACAGAAATAAGCTGAGCAAGACAGACTAAAAACAGTTTAGCCAGTTTTTTACACCATCAGCTAAATTACTTACTGAGCTGTCCTGCTTGTACTAGAAGCCTGGCCTGTAAGGGATACAGCTTGCACACACATATCTGCTGGTCTGTAAACACTCTGAAGAAGTAATGGCCAGAGAGGAGGCTGCCTACAAGGCCTAGGGAGAAACATCAACCAGGCCGTCCCCTGCCCAGTCAACAGTCAATGCAAATACCCATTGTGGCCAGGGCAGAGATCAAGGGATTAGCTCCAGCCCTGAAATAATGGGCAGGGGGGCCTGTACCCTTATCATAGAGGAAGACACCTCTGGGTGGAGATCAGAAGAAAATTCTGTTTCACCAATTCTTCAGAGGAGCCTGACACCATCTTGTCTGCTCCACAGTGGGGATTAACCTCCCCCAAAGAATCTGTGTGTGTGACCACAGACAGGAGGCTGCCCCCACACAACAAGGCTCAGGATTTGGATTTCTCAAGGCTGCTCAGACCATTAAAGTAATGATTATAGATAGAGTAAGAACTAACATGATCAAAACTACTTTGAGATACCATCTAACTCCAGTGAGACTAGCCTATATCACAAAATCCCAAGACCAGAGATGTTGGCGCGGATGTGGAGAAAAGGGAACACTTTTGCACTGCTGGTGGGAATGCAAATTAATACATTCCTTTTGGAAAGAGATGTGGAGAAGAGTTAGAGATCTAAAAATAGATCTGCCATTCAATCCTGTAATCCCTCTACTGGGCATATACCTAGAAGACCAAAAAGCACATCATAACAAAGATATTTGTACCAGAATGTTTATTGCAGCTCAATTCATAATTGCTAAGTCATGGAAGAAGCCCAAGTGCCCATCGATCCACAAATGTATTAATAAATTGTGGTATATGTACACCATGGAATATTATGCAGCCTTAAAGAAAGATGGAGACTTTACCTCTTTCATGTTTACATGGATGGAGCTGGAACATATTCTTCTTAGTAAAGTATCTCAAGAATGGAAGAAAAAGTACCCAATGTACTCAGCCCTACTATGAAACTAATTTAGGGTTTCCACATGAAAGCTATAACCCAGTTACAACCTAAGAATAGGGGGAAGGGGGAAAGGGAGGGGAGGGAGGGGGGAGGTAGGTAGAGGGAAGGGGATTGGTGGGATTACACCAGTGGTGCATCTTACAAGGGTATATGTGAAACTTGGTAAACGGTCTGTGAAGCTAGTGAATGATGCCCCATGATCATATCAATGTACACAGCTATGATTTAATAAGAAAAAAAAAAAAAGAACTAACATGCTTACTTATAGTAAAAACATGCTAATGTTTTTGTTCCCTTCCTCAGCTTACCCTCTGAGGCTAAATGAAATAATAGCCTTCAATAAAAGTTGAGTGGAACAAACACTCAGGGCCATTCACTGGAACCCCATAAGCTAGCAGTGGCCCCCTGTGTTCCCACCTTTGAATACTATTCTATGTCTCCTGTCTCTTTATCTCTGGCTGCTTCTAACTTTATTTTTATTTATTTATTTATTTATTTAGACAGAGCCTCAAGCTGTACACCAGGTAGCATCACAGCTCACAGCAACCTCCAACTTCTGGGCTTAAGTGATTCTCTTGCCTCAGCCTCCCAAGTAGCGGGACTACAGGCACCTGCCGCAACGCCTGGCTTTTTTTTAGTTGTAGTTGTCATTGTTGTTTGGCAGGCCCAGGCTGGATTCAAACCCGCCAGCTCTGGTATATGTGGCTGGCACCTTAGCTGCTTGAGCTACAGGTGCCGAGCCCTAACTTTATTTTTCTTAAGTCAGTCGCTGCCAGCTCCACTAAAGGACCCTGCCCCTGGGTTGGGACCCCAGCAATTTTCTAGCAGCCTGATAATAACACTGTAGACCCCTACTGCTTTTTGGAGGGAAAAATGTTTGGCGTTAAATTGGTTCTTATTATTTTAACCTTAATTAAAACAATGAAGATTAGCTATATGTTGATTGTAAAAAACTAAAAAGGTACATTGGAAACTTTGCTTTTCAGCTTTGAGAACATGGACTTTTAGTTCTGTTTTTCTTTCATCATGGTTTGCAGTTTATTTCCATAGTGCTTCAGTGGGGTACACTTTCTTTTGGTAGTTAAGAGCCTTATCAATATTTTCTTTATATTTAATCTTTTATTTTTTTTCTTTTCTTTCTTGAGACAGAGTCTCACTCTGTCACCCTAGGTAGAGAGTGCTCTGGCATCACAGCTCACAGCAACCACAAACTCTTGGGCTCGAGCCATCCTCTTGCCTCAGCTTCTCCAGCAGCTGAGACAACAGCAGGCACCTGCCACAATGCCTGGCTAGTTTTTTCTGTTCTTAATACTCATTGTTGGTCAAGCTGGTCTCAATCTCCTGAGCTCAAGCCGTCCACCCACCTCAGCCTCCCAGAGAGCTAGGATTTGTATTTAATTTTAATCTAAGAATAAGTAGTCAAAGAAAATTGGTAAAATATTAATGTATGCCATATTAGAAAATGTTTTGTGACTGTGATGAGAACTAGTTGAATTTTCTTCTATATATTTGTTCACTTAATTATTCTTGGTATTTAATATAAGAAGGACATGATATAAATCATACGTTTTTCCTCAAAGAAACCTGCCACATAACATGTAGCCACTTTTGGACTCACACTGTTGTTTTGTTTCTTGGGGTTTTAGGTTTATTTCAAAATTAACTGCTTAAAAAATTTTAAGTCATTATTAAGAATCAGTGAGAAATATTTTCCCTGTTGATAATCTAGAAAACAACATTAATTGAGATTCACAGCTTTTTATTTGCTTAACTGTTAATTGAACATATTCTGTTTTTCTAGTTAAATAATAAAGAATATAGAGCTGTGATAATTAAAAGTATTTGTCAAAACAAACAGACAAAAAAAGTATTTGTCAAATTCTGTATCAGTGACTAGAATTGTGTTATGGGAATTAGCAAAGAAGCAAGAGGTAGTTACATGCAATTATTATTAATGTGAGTATATGATTTTGGGGGGGATAACGTTTGCTTTGAGGAAAATTTGAGATTGAGAAGGGAATAGTATGTCTCTATTAAAAGTTGAACAGCAACAACAAAATATCTCTCATCATTTATTTAGTGCTATCTGGCCTGCCCAGAGCTACTTGGGAAAACCATTAAACATAATTAAAAAGGCTCGGCGCCTGTAGCTTAGCAGCTAGGGTGCCAGCCACATACACCAGGGTGACAAAATGAGACTCTGTCTCAAAAATAATAATAATAATTTTTAAAAAAGTTGTGCCCCAATTCTCTCACAGGACACTTAGAAATAAGCACTTACATTTTCCCTCCTAAATCCTTCATAGGATAATCTAGGGTTTTTCTAGGTATATTTAACGAAATTTCCATACTCAATGAAACAATTTAAGTGATATTCTAATAATCTAATAATCCTGAAAGAGACATTAGTTATTGAAAAATGTGCAAACTTTGCACTAAAGTGATTTCAAATCTGAACTTTTCCAGCCTTAACTACATATGAGCTTGGATAAACTTAAGGGATTAAGCCAATTCATCCCCCTAAAATCAGTCATCTGTCACAACCATCTGCCTGGGACTATAGGCACCTGCCACAACACATGGCTGGTTTTTTTGTTGCAGTTGTCATTGTTGTTTAGCTGATCCAGGCTGGGTTTGAACCCGCCAGCCTGACTGTATATGGCCGATGTTGTAACCACTGTGCTATGGGCACCCAAGCTGTAATAAACTTCAAATTCTTTAAAGATTTTTCCTAAAATGTTGGAGCTTCCTAAATCAAAAAACTGTGATTAAAAGGCTAGTATTGGCATTTTAAAGAGATACTAGGATAAAGAGATACTGGGATAAAGAGAAACTAAACTACAGGTAAGAATTCTCCTCTGAGAATCTGAGAATCCTTTATCTTAAAAAGATTAAATTAAGATCACTGTATTCTTCTGATGTGTAATATATGTCTTAAGATTCTGTCACAATTGGTAATAAATGTACACAAGTGTTAAATAATAATGCAACTATATGCCAGGACTTTTTATTGCAACCTTGTTTATAATGGCAAAAGATTGGGAAACAACCTGAATGCCTCTCATTCATTATAGGACCAGTTTAACAAATTATCATATGTTTACATGCAAAAGAATACAACACAGCTCTTAGAAGAATGAGGTGGTTCTGTCTGCAAGGTTATGGAATGAGCTCTAAAATGTGTTAAGTAAAAAGAGAAAGCTGCCCAGATGAATATAGTTTGCTGCCATTGTATAGGTGGAATAAAACAATATGTAAATATTTGTTTTTGTGTCAGGAAGGACACCAAAAACTTACAACTGGTTGCCTTATAGCAAGGGTGTGAGAAAGACTTCACGTTTTACTGTGCATGCTTCTATGCCTTAGGTCTGTATCATATGTAGACCTTGGCTATGAAAAATAAATTGGAAAATAGTCTTCAAGCAAAGAGTTCTTTGCTTTATACAGAGCAAAACCTTGTAAATCATTTGCTTTTTGAAGATTTTTTAGCAGAACCTATTTTTCTAGCATATTTGTGAACTCGAGATTGGTGATGAATTGGAAAAAGTGAGTAAGAGTTTGTCAAAAATACCCTTGTATCAAGTTAAACCAGTCATTCTGAGGAGATACAGTTTTGTTTCATAATTTTTAATGTCACATAAAGATGTTGTTTTTATTTGTTGCAAATGTATTTCTAGTTTTATGTTTACTTTTTAAGAGCTTGTTAATGTTGTGTAGAAGTTTAAACATGCATGTAATCAGTTGACTTGGATTTTCTTCTATGCTTTTTAAACTTAGAAATTACCATTGGAGGCTGAGCATGGTGGCTCATACCTATAAGGCTAGCACTCTGGAAGACAGAGGTGGGAGGATTGCTTGAGCTCACTAGTTCAAGACCAGCCTGAGCAAGATCAAGACCCTGTGTCTACTAAAAATAGAAAGACTAGCTAGCATGGTGGCAGGAGCCTATTAGGGAAGCTGAGACAGGAGACTCGCTTGAGCCCAGGAGTTTGAGGTTGCTGTTAGTTCTAACACCATGGCACTCTACCCAGGGCAACAAAGTGAGACTCTGATTAAAAAAAGAGAAAACTATATTGCTGGGTGCAGTGGCTCTGGTTACAGTGATTCCTGTAATCCCAGCACTTTGAGAGGCTGAAGTGGGAGGATTATTTAAGGTGAAAAGTTTGAGACCAGCCTGGGCAATATAGTTTAGACCCTGTCTATAAAAAAAGAAAGAAAAGAAAAGAAACTTAGAAATTGGAGAAATTATTTGGTCACTTAATTAATATTCAGTCTCCTTTGTACTTAATTTGTATACTTTCACTTTGCACATTTTGTTGTCTATTTACTGTATGGACACAGGCTTCATAGAGTGAAAGTTTCTTCATGAGTTTATAGTATGATTCTTAGCATTAGAGATTCCTTGACTCAGCAAGGTTATTACTTTATCCAGAGATGAACAGATTCTAATCAAACTCAGAATGCTGATTTTTAAATTAGAGTCTCTGGATTCAAGTTATTGAATCTATATAAGAATACAAATTTCTGATCACTTATTTGACACAATCTAAGGACAGTGGGAATTATATGAATATTTACATCCAATTAGGGTAGATAAGATCATGGATAATTAATTGGCTTGCTGTATAGCCTATATAGTGCCACAGAGAGACTAACAAACTAATGACTGCCTGTGCTGTTTTTTACTTTTTGTTGTCTTTCAAAAAGAATTTGACCTTCTGTCTTCCAGAAATCTGAATTTTCCAGTTTCCAGATATTTTACTTCAGAAAAATCACTTTAGTGTATCATAGTGTGGAAAAGAGACAATAAAGCTATTATAAAAGCTTTAACAAATCTGTGTAGATGGCAAATATTTGGGCTTTCTTGAATTATATTCCTATTTTAGTGCTAAATTATTAGTTTACTTTGTATAGAGATGTGTTATTTGTCATCTTTTTGCCAAACTCCGTTTTCTCCTATCTTATATTTCAGGGAGGAAATAATGCTGGCCATACAGTTGTTGTAGATTCTGTGGAATATGATTTTCATCTTTTACCCAGTGGAATAATTAATCCAAATGTCACTGCATTTATTGGTAAGTGTATAAACTGAACTGCTTGTTGATTTTTTTCCCCCCTAATTGATCATGGTATTCATTTTTATGATCAAAACCAATTTCTTCCCTTACTAACCAAATGGTTCATTTATCCTTATTAATTTTAACCAAGATACCTTCTAGAATATACCTAACTTTGGCTATTTGTAAATCTTAGATCTTTTTTCAGTAATATTTTTTGGAATGGTTACTTTGCATTTGCCTGTGATCATTGGCAATCTTAATCTATAAAGAAGTATTAGATCATCAAATCAGTTTTCCACTATGACTTATAGTAAGAAAGAGGTTCATGGACTGATTCTGAACTCTTATATGATATAATCTGATATTTTGTATTCTTCTTTTTAATTTTTCAAAATACTAATTGCAACTCACTAAATTGATTTTTATCACTACAAATAGGGTGTGATTTTCTAATTTGAAAGGGATTGATCTAGAAGCCAGGCATAGCGCGTATAGCTCAGTGGGTAAGGCACCAGCCCCATATACCCAGGGTGGCAGGTTCAAACCGGCCCCTGCCAAATTGCAACAACAACAACAAAAGTAGCTGGGCGTTGTGGTGGGCGCCTGTAGTCCCAGCTACTCGGGAGGCTGGGGCAAGAGAATCGCCTGAGCCCAGGAGTTGGAGGTTGCTGTAAGCTATGACGCCATGGCTCTCTACCAAGGGTGATAAAGTGAGACTCTGTCTCAAAAAAAAAAAAAATAGAAGCCAGGCATAGTGGTGCATACTTGTAGTCCCAGTTACTGGGGAAGCTGAGGTAGGAGGATGGCTTGAGGCCAGGAGTTCCAGACTGCTGTGTGCTATGATTATACCTGTGGATAGCCACTGCAGTCCAGCCTGAGCAACATAGGGAGATGGGAATCTCTTGAAAACAAAACAAAACAAAAACCCACTGATCTAGGTTCCGTTTGTTTAAAATTATGTAACTTTGGAAGTATTTCTTTCATAATAACATGTTTTGTTTCGTTTCAAAGAAATTTCAAATTATGTTGAGTATAATTTTAGTGTTTTATATTCTTTGTACTCTATTATATATTTATACTATTTAAAACTCGGAATCACTTCTGTGATAACTCCCTGCTAAGTCAAAATGTCCTATAAATTATATATGTCTACACTATAATTATAAATATTTAAGGCTGGAATATGTCTTGTTTTTCTTTAGGAAATGGCGTGGTAATTCATCTACCCGGTTTGTTTGAAGAAGCAGAGAAAAACGTTCAAAAAGGAAAAGGTATAAAAGAATGAGTCTGCTTAGGAACCAGTTATTTCTTGTAAAGTTTTGTTAGGATCTCATGCCAGAAAAACTTAACATTCTTGTCTTATACTTTAAAACTTCAGGTTACTATAGGATAAAATTTTAATGTCAGTTATTAAATTTTATTCATTATTATTATTATAAACAAAACGAACATAATAATGTCATTAGTAAGTCCTGATTTTTTTTTTTTAAATACATAGTTCATTGGCAAACTTCATCTTAAGGTAGCTGGACTTGCTATATATTGGTGGCATAACACTAGGAAATTTGTGAGTTGCACACCGTCAGTCTTTTTTCCTGGGGGATCTGGAGCTCTCCCTTAGTTGCTATAAGCCAGGTAAAAAGGAGTTAAGTCCCTCCTTCTACATGAGGGAAATACTGCTTTTATGCAATATGTCTTAGAAGAAATAACTGGCTGGGCACTGTGGCTCATGCCTGTAATCCTAATGCTGGGAGGCCAAAGTGGGCAGTTTGAGCTCAGGAGCTCAAGACTAGCTTGAGCAAGAACAAGACCCTGTCTCTATTAAAAATAGAAAAAATTAGCCAGGCATTGTGGTGGGTGCCTGTAGTCCTAGCCACTCAGGAGGCTGAGGCAGAAGGATCGCTGAGCCCAGGAGTTTGAGGTTGCTATAAGCTTTAGGCTGAAGCCACGACACTGTAACCCAGGGCAACAAAATGAGACTCTGTCTCAAAGAAAAAAGAAAGAACCTGGGATTCTTGCCTTTACTGATCTCTTGGATTTGGGGAGTTCTGATTATTTACATCCAACTTGGCTACCTCATCAGGTTAGGAGGGGAATTTGAAGATATAAATACAAGTTGAACATCCCTAATTCAAAACTCTGCAATCTGAAATGCTCTAAAATCCCAAACTTCTTTGAACAACAACATAGCACCACAAGTGAAAAATTGTGCACCTAACCTGATGTGATGGGTTGGAGTCAAAATGCAGGCATACTACACACAGTTTGTTCAGCATCCCCAGCAGAAAAAAGACTTCTTAGCCCATTGCAGCCATGATATATCTTTTCATCATCAGCCCAGATTTCCCCATGCAAGTGTACCCACAATGGCTAATAAAATGGCATGCGTGCAGGCCAGATGTGCCAATAGAATTAATAAAATTAATGTACAGTAAGCTTTTAATCAAAACACAGCACCAGAGGTGGAGACTGGAAGCCTGCCATTGTCTACGTCTGCTGTTGTTTAACAGCTGATGCAGGTATTTTGGTGATGCTACTGTGCTGCTTAGCAACCCTGAACCCATTATGTTTCACTGTATTAAGGGCATATTTTTTACTGTTGAGTACGTATGTGTGAATAAGTACATAAAATTGACTGTGTGTTAGTGGCATGTATATTCAAAGGCATGGATACTGGTGATGCCAAACAACCACAGATTAATGTCCTCAGGAGTTGCTTAGATGGTGAGATCTTTGCTTTCTGACATTTCAAGGTACACAAACTTTGTTTCATGCACAAAATTACTCAAAATATTGTATAAAATTAATTTCAGGCTATATCTGTGAGGTATATATAAAACATAAATTAATTTCATGTTTGGACTTTGGTCTCATCCCCAGGAAATTTCATTATGTATACGCAGATACTCCAGTATCCAAAATCTGAAATATTTTTGGTCCCACGCATTTCAGATAAGATATATTCAACCTGGAATACACAATTGAGAAAGATAATTAATATAGTTTTCCCCTTAGATTCGCTCAAATTTAAAATATTTCATTCTATTGCTATTCATTCTTAAAGTTTATTGTTCAGGTAAAAGTAGCAGTCTGTCCTCAAGTGTTCCTAATAGCTCAGTCTAACTTTGCAGAAGTTGTTACTACCATCTCTGTTGTCCTCCCTCCATTTTTCCTTAGGTGCTGTTCAAATTGGTCAACTTGAGGTTCCCCTGCTGCTCTCTGCTGTGTTCTGTGCTTTAATCATTTTGCCCCACTCCCTTTTTCCTTCTGGCCTATTGGACCCTGCTAATCTATTTTACTGAATTACTCTGTATAATTTTCTTTATTTTTATTTTTATTTATTTATTTATTTTTTGCAGTTTTTGGCTGGGGCCGGTTTTGAACCCACCACCACTGGTATATGGGGCTGGTGCTCTACTCCTTTGAGCCACAGGCACCGCTGTATAATTTTCTTTATGATAAGTCCTAAACTAACTTTACAATACATACTTACATATCATAACAACTGTAGAGAGGGAGGCTTAAAATTACAGGTTTACCTGTTAGTACATTATCTTTAGTAGAAGGTTTTCCTTCTTAATCTATAAAGAATAGACTTTCGAAACAAATCTTTGGATATTATTAGAGGTAACAACTGATTTTTAATATACCAAGATTGGTTTTGAAAATGTTTGAAGCTTCATGGTTTTATCCTTACAACTTGTAGCCTGCTTTAAAGTACTATCTTTCAAGAAAAACGTCTGTTTGCATTCTTTTCTTGTAACAATCATTTTTTGAACATATATTGGGTGACAGGCCTCATATGATGAAAATTCACAGCCTCTGCTCTCAGGCATTCACAGTTGAATGGAGAGATAGAGATGTCTCATTACAATTCTGTGGAATAATGGCAGTAATTGACAGTACTTTGGAGGAATTAGTGAGAATGTCATTATTTCTTTAATAGTGTTTTTCTAATTATCTTTTGAGAAAGGGCACCATTCCTGAAATTAATTCCCTCCCTCAAATAGATCCCCGCTAGATACCTAACTCCTCCACCCCTCAACAGCAAAGAATGTGGTTTTCCTACCATTTGCTTTATGGATTCCTAGAAGTATTTTATGTGTTTGTGACTGGTTTGAGTTTGGAGTTTTTTACAGCAAGACATTTGGAAAGATAGAGTATGACTCAACGGGTATAGAGAATGAATGACAAGTGAGAAAACCCTTGTGAGACATGGTTTTCCTGTGCAGAAGAAAAGATACAAAGGTGATGGCTTCATTAAAAACAATTTCAGACATTGTATGTCTAAAGAAATTAAGGTTTTAAAACTGTTATATAAAATATTCAGTTAAATGTATCTCTCCCCCCCCCCCTTCTCTCTAGGACTAGAAGGCTGGGAAAAGAGACTTATTATATCTGACAGAGCTCATATTGGTAAGGAGAACATATTGCATTTATAACTTTTTATCAGAAATTTATCATATGATAGCATTTGGTAACCAATTATGTCTTTTATTTTTATTTAACCAAAGTAGGATGGATTATAATAGTTGGATTCTGAATACAAAACAATCTTCTTAATTTTTTTCTTCTGTTTTAGCACGGACTAGGCTAAAATTAAACTATTTCCGAGGAAAGAGTTAGCATGTTTATAAGTAGTATGTCATGAGAAAGCTCTAATTCTATTAAAAATAAACCATATCAAAATGCAAAGAACATTTATTTACATAAAAGTAAATCTACCAGTTGGCAAATATTTATAGAGTGACTCTGTACCTAAATTATAATAATTACTGATTTTTAGTTTGTGTTTATTTCAGTGGTTTTTCTTAAAGTACAATTGTGTTACACATATTATGTGGTGGTGAGGTCTAGGCTTTTAGTATACTCATCATCCAAATAGTGTCCGTTGTATCCGATAGTCAGTTTTTATCCCTCACCCCCCTTCTACCCTCCAAATCACCTTTGGAGTCTTCAATGCCTAGTAATAATTATGCTTTTTAAATGTTTCAGATTTTATTCAGACTATCCTTCTTCCATTAGTTAGAGCAAACTGAAGTCTAGAATTAATTTTAACCACTGCCAATAAATTTGGATTTGTCTTCCCTGTTATCCTATTTCTGGACCTATAGAATAACATGATTAAAAGATAGTTTATTTCATTGTTTTTTTTTTTTTTTGTAGAGACAGAGTCTCACTGTACCGCCCTCGGGTAGAGTGCCATGGCGTCACACGGCTCACAGCAACCTCTAACTCTTGGGCTTACGCGATTCTCTTGCCTCAGCCTCCCGAGCAGCTGGGACTACAGGCGCCCGCCACAGCACCCAGCTATTTTTTTTTGTTGTTGCAGTTTGGCCGGGGCTGGGTTTGAACCCGCCACCCTCAGCATATGGGGCTGGAGCCCTACTCACTGAGCCACAGGCGCCGCCCAGATAGTTTGTTTCAAATAAGTTATTTTATTGGGTTACTAAGATTATGCACAGGAGTAACCAGGAAATAGAAAGAATGACAAGAATAACCAGGAAAGAGAAATAGGTATAAACATGTAGTATAACTGTCTAGTATAAATCAACTATATGATTAAACTCTTAAATTATACTGAAATCTATATACAAATTACATATATTATATATATATATATATATATATATATATATATATATATGTCCTGAGGCAATAACTGCTCTAGTTTTAGCAGTTGACCTCTACTTAAAAGGCACCTACTCGAGGTTCTTACAGTATTTCTCAGCCAAATACAAAAATTAAATAACAGTGGCTCCAGATAAGAGCCGTAGACTTAAATCCTGTGTATAACCTTAGTTACAAATAAAATAAAATAACTTATTTGAAGTAAACTGTACTGGATTTAACAAAGTTTTTATGTGAAAAATGCCCTTTTCTTCCTTATGTTTTTTTTTTTGTAGAGACAGAGTCTCACTGTACTGCCCCCAGGTAGGGTGCCGTGGCCTCACACAGCTCACAGCAACCTCTAACTCCTGGGCTTAAGCGATTCTCTTGCCTCAGCCTCCCGAGTAGCTGGGACTACAGGCACCCGCCACAACGCCTGGCTATTTTTTGTTGCAGTTTGGCCGGGGCTGGGTCCGAACCCGCCACCCTTGGCATATGGGGCTGGCGCCCTACTCACTGAGCCACAGGCGCCGCCCTTTTCTTCCTTATGTTTGCCACAGGCTTCTTTTTAATCTATACCATCTGGAAAAAAGAACAATTTTTTATTTTCACTACAAAACATTTTTTTGTCTCTCTGTATAATCTTACATGTTATCTGAGTAGACCAGTTATCCTTGAACACAAGACTGGTGGCTGTTAGTGTGATTGAATACTTCCATATTTTCCATAAAGTAGGCTTGTGAGTAGTTTATACTTAACCTGACTATATTTAAACTCTGAAAATATTGTCGGTAATATTTTTATTTAAACAGAACCTTTATATTTCCAGAATAACTAATAGCATAGATGCATACCCAGACAAAAACTAAAGAAGCAAAGAAGGTTTGCAGTCCCAAGTAATAACATGCCATTTGGATGAGGGCAAAGGGGTTTTGTTTAGCTCTTCAGAGGAAGGAGGTTGTCTTCATTTGTTGGCCTGTTTTAAGCTGATTTTAAAAAAAAATTTTGTTATTAGCTTATCGTAGAACTTGTATTTTATTCTATATATATCACTGTAGTGTTCTGATATATAGAAAGAAATATAATGTTAGTATGATAGTCCCTTGGCTATACAGGGAAAAATGTTTTTGTGAAGTCCTATTGTAGTATTTTTGTCTGTTTATACTCACTATTCATTGACCTTATTTTATTCTGTTACCAATAGATAACTTTTCCCTTCATGGTTTTTATGTGTAACCTTTTGGTATTCACAAGGCCCTGTCTTATAGGGAAAGTTTCAGGCTGTTCTGATGGTTGTCTGCTCTGTGAAATTCAGTATCTTAATCAGCATACCACAATTTAGCATTAAAAAATAGAATAATACCTAATACCTGTCCTTTGAGTAACATACAGCCTAAGTGTATTTTACAAGATAGTTTGGCTGTATCTAAACGTATGCTGATGACAGCAGTGTATTGGAAAGAGCATTGTATTAAGAGACATATCTGTGTTCCCACTAGATTCTCCACCTTCCTTCTTCATTGTAAATGCTTTGGCTTCTCACTTGACAGGTTTTTTTATTTTTTATTTTTTTATTTTTTTGAGACAGAGTCTCACTTTGTCTCCCTTGGTAGAGTGCTGTGGCATCCTAGTTCACAGTAACCTCAAACTCTTAGGGTCAAGAGAATCTCGTGCCTCAGCCTCCTGAGTAGCTGGGACTACAGGTGCCAACCACAATGCTTGGCTATTTGTAGAGACGAGGTCTCGCTCTGGCTCAAGCTGGTCTCTAACTATGAGCTCGGGCAATCTACCCACCTTGGCTTCCTAGAGTTCTGGGATTATAGGCGTGAGCCATTGTGCCCAGCCTGTCACTTGACAGTTTGTATACTTGGGTACAATATGGTGACTAAGCAAGTTACGTAACTACTTTAGACTACAAAATAACAGTAATAATAATAATAATAAAATATTAATGCAAGGGGGTCAAAAGACTCAAAATAAGAGGAAAGTGATCCAATTTAAACCATAATAAATGTGAATTAATATTATTATTTTATTTACAGTATTTTCTTTAAAAATTCTTTTTTCTTTTCCATAAATATGTATCTTTAAAGGAAAATATTTCTGATAAAGAAGAACTGGGCCTAGAGAAGGCACGCTCAGGCTAAAATTTAAGTGTTAATAGTAATATGTATAATAATACATGTGTTTGCTTTACAATGTATATTATTAAAAAGCCTGTAAGAAACATCTATGTTAATCCACTCAGTTCTATAATGATGAAAAGGGATAAACGGTATCATTTAAAAAAATAAATAACTGGAAAATTGGCTGAGAATCATTACTGTGAAACCACTCTGGGGACTCTCTCCCCTCTCCCCTGGGACTGAAAGGACAGAGCTGTTAATATAAGCTCTTTTGCAACTTGTGGCATTAGAACTCTTGTTTCAGAACTGAACACAGAATCTGGTACATAGATGCTTAAAAATATTAATTTACAAGGATTAAAATTTTTTTCTATAATATAGTAAGTCTATGTGCAGTGTGGTAAGTGATATGAAGTATAGTGTAATAGAAAAAGAAAAAGAATTATAAGCTTTTACATTTTAGGGATTGGGGTCCAATCTTGATTATGTGTCCTCTGGCAAGTTAATTTACTCCCCAGGCTTTAGTTTCCCCTCATCAGTAAAAACGGAAACCTAACACCTCACGTAAGATTGTGTGTCAAAGAAGGAGTTTATCTGTTTCCATATGTATATGCCCTGCACCTAACTCAGGTGCCCTATCCCACTTAATCAAGATGTACTGTTTTTTTATCCTAAGAGATATTGGTCTATAGTTTTAATTTTAATTTTTTAATTTAATTTTTTTAGTTTTAATGCCTTTTATTTTTATGTATAGGATTGGTAGTACTAATTTAAATATTTTATAGAAGATCTTTATAGAAATTTTTATGGGGCAGCTCCTGTGGCTCAGTGCATAGGGTGCTGGCCCCAGTGGCTCAGTGCGTAGGGCGCTGGCCCCATATACAGAGGGTGGCAGGTTCAAACCTGGCCCCGGCCAAACTGCAACAACAACAACAAAAAATAGCTGGTGTTGTGGCAGGCTCCTGTAGTCCCAGCTGCTGGGGAGGCTGAGGCAAGACAATCGCCTAAGCCCAGGAGTTGGAGGTTGCTGTGAGCTGTGTGATGCCACAGCACTCTACCGAAGGCGATAAAGTAAGACTGTCTCTACAAAAAAAAAAAAAAGACAAGAAAGAAATTTTTATGAATTCTTTTTTTAAAATTAAATCATAGCTATGTACATTAATGCAATCATAGGGTACAATGTGCTGGTTTTATATACAATTTGAAATATTTTCATCTAACTGGTTAACATAGCCTTCATGGTATTTTCTTAGTTATTGTGTTAAGACTTTTATATTCTACATTCAGTAAATTTCATATGTACCCTTGTAAGATGCACCATCAGTGTGAATTCTTTAACATATATAGGGAATTTAGATTTTTTTCTCACGTGTCAGTTTAATTAGTTATATATATATATATTTTTTTTTCTTTTGCAATTTTTGGCTGGAGTTGAGTTTGAACCCGCCACCTCCAATATATGGGACTGGTGCCCCACTCCTTTGAGCCACAGCCACTGCCCGTAATTTATATTTTTTAAAGAATGTGTCATTTCATCTAACCTGTCAAATTATTGGTATCAGGTTTTTTTAATAATATTTCCATATTCTCCTTTTAACTTTTGTAGAGTCTTTAATGATGTCTGTCTTTCATTCCTGGTATCCATTTTATTGATTCCCCTCTCCCCAAAAATAAGCATTTGGTTTTGTTGTTGATTTGTGTTTATTGTTTTCTATTTCATTGGTTTCAGCTCTTTCCACTTTATACTTGGTTTTATAATAATAATTTGCTCCTTTTCTAGCTTCTTTAGAAGCTTAAATTATTAACTTTAGACTTTTTCAGTGTAAGCATTTTTACATTCATTTCCATTCAGTTTAGTTTAATATAATTTGTAATTTCCTTCTGATTTCTATCTTGATCCTAAGTTATAGGATATAATGTTTATATTTCCAAATATTATAAAATTTTCATGATTTCTCTCATTTATTTCTCATTTAATTTTGTGGTGAACAAGGAATATACCCTGTGTGATCTTGGTCTCTTTGCATTTATTGAGACTCACTTTATGCCCCAGTATATCATAGCATCTGGAAGGCTGAGGCTGGAGGATTGTTTGAGCTCAGGAGTTTGAGACCAGCCTGGGAAGAGCAAGACCCCCTCTTTACTAAAAATAGAAAAACTTAACCTGTGGTGAGCTCCTGTGGTCTAGCTGCTTGGGGAGGCTGAGGCAGGAGGATTACTTGAGCCCAGGAGTTTGAGGTTGATGTGAGCTAGGCTGCCACAGTACTCTACTCTGGGCAACAGAATGAGACTGTCTCAAAAAGAATAAAACGACAGCCAAAAAATCCCTCCATGGAGTTTGTAGTATAGTAGTGAAAAGAAATAATGAACAAGATAAATATGTAAAATATAGCTTGGCACATAGCGATAATCTGAGGAGATAAGAGTTAAGCAGAGAAAGGAGCCAGGCAATGTCAGGTTTGTTAAGCGGTGGGTAGGGGCCTACAATGTTAGATAAAGGTCAGGGAGGCTTCACTGAGAAATGAAAGTTGAATAAAAACCTCAGGGAGGTGTGAGAGAACAAGCAAAGTGGCTATTAAATGTTCTGAGGCTCACACTCAATACAGTGTAACATTAATCATGTTAATAAAACTTAACCATAACAGTAAATGATAAAAATAAAGAAAATGGTGACAGTAAAACACAACTACTAAACGTGCACAATTATCTTTAATTTTACAATTAGATCAAACTCCTAAGTTAGCATTTTTTGTTTTCTATATCCAGGCTATAGAAAATGGAGGAGTTATTCAAAGCAACTTCAGAGAAAGACTTTTTTGTAACAGTAATAGTGGAGGCGTTAAGCCTCCATGCCATAATGAAGCCTGTGAAAACAATTATTCTGATCACCCTAATAGCTTCTGGGGCCTAGAAAAATGTAGGAAAGTGGTTCGGTGTCTATAGCTCAAGTGGCTAGGGCACCAGATGCATACACTGCAGCTGGTAGGTTCAAATCCAGCCCAGGCCTGCCAAACAATGACAACTACAACCAAAAATAGCTGGGCGTTTTGGCAGGCACCTGTAGTCCCAGCTACTTGGGAGGCTGAGGCAAGAGAATTGCTTAAGCCCAAGAGTTTGAAGTTGCTGTGAGCTGTGACGCTACCACACTTTACCTAGGGTGACAGCTTGAGACCATGTCTCAAAAAAAAAAAAAAGAAAAGAAAAGAAAAATGATGTAGGAACATGTTAGCTCTATGACAAGATACTAAATTAATTCCTAAAAAGTATACTTCACTTGTTTTCCATCAACCATTTTATTTGTGGTTTGTCAGTTGCCTTTTTATCTTCATTGAACATAGAAAATAAAACAAATATTTACATGCAAATGCCTTTTTATTCGCAAGAAATGAAATTACCTACTCCAAGATCTCAATCTTGTCCTAACTGATTTGCAAAGTCAGGGATTAAAAAAATAGCACTTAAGAACTGTTCTGGCCCCTCAAGGCTATTATCTGGGCAACAGTATGGGAACATGATAGTAAACTAATCCCTCTAGCATATTATAACTATTTATTGGCCAAGGTCTAGTACCTGTGTGTTATGGAGATAAGGAGACACTTTAAGGTACTGCATAATAAAGCAAAGTCATAAACTTAACCCATTTAATCACTACCTGCCATAAAATACAGTCTCCCTGGTACCCTGAAAAGCTACTCTGATGACATAGTCACTGTCGACTTACTCTCTTTCGCAAAGGTAATCACTATTCTTCTTTCACCATAGATTAGTTTTGGTTGTTTTTTAAACTTCATGTAAAATTATTATATATGTTTGACTTGTACTAAAATTTCTATGAGATTCCTTCTTATTGTTACACACAGCAGTATTTTATTCTTTTTCATTTCTATATAGCATCCCGTTACATGAATGTTTCACGATTATCTGTTCTACAACTGATGAAAATTTGAGTTGCTTCCAGTGTTGGGCTATTACAAATAATGTTGCTCTGGACATCATTGTAGATGTCTTCTGGTGTACAGTTTGCCAATATACTTTTAAAGATGTTAATGTTGGCCTGGTGGGGTGGCTCACACCTGTAATCCTAGCACTCTGGGAGGCTGAGGTGGAATATCCCTTGTGCTCAGGAGTTGGAGACCAGCCTGAGAAAAGTGAGACCCTGTTTCTACTAAAAAAAAATTAAGATATTAGCTGGATGTTGTGGCAGGTACTGTAGTTCCAGCTACTTGAGAGGCCAGGGTAGGAGGAAATCTTGAACCCCGGAGTTTGAGGTTGCTGTGCACTAGGCTGCTACCATGGCACTCTAGCCTGGATGACAGAATGAGACTCTGTCTCCCCCCCCCCAAAAAAAAAAAAAACAGTTCAGAGACGAATAGTAGGCTTCCCTCTTCTATAAATTTGCTCTTTATTCATAGTCAATAAATATTTGAGTACTTGCTGGCAGAGGAAATCAGCTAGTAAGCTAAACTGGCATGGTCCTGATACTCATAGAAGTTTAGGAAGAGGCATAATTTCATGCAGAAACATATGCCTTGTAGTTGAAGACTGCAAAGAATGCCAGTGTGGCCAAAGGGAGAGAAGCACAGCTCATGCAGAGGCCACATAAAAGAGTTTTGTGTCTTTTTTTTTTTAAGAGCCATGGAAAACCATTGAGTTTTTTTTTTTTTTTTTGTAGAGACAGAGTCTCACTTCATTGCCCTCGGTAGAGTGCCGTGGCCTCACACAGCTCACAGCAACCTCCAACTCCTGGGCTTAGGCGATTCTCCTGCCTCAGCCTCCCGAGTAGCTGGGACTACAGGCGCCCGCCACATCGCCCAGCTATTTTTTTTGTTGAAGTTTGGCCGGGGCTGGGTTTGAACCCGCCACCCTCGGTATATGGGGCCGGCGCCCTGCTCACTGAACCACAGGCGCCGCCCGAAAACCATTGAGTTTTAAGGGCAAGGGAGTGGTGATATCATATTTCTGTCTTGGAAAGGTGGTTTTGGCTACATGACGTGAGAGAGGACCGAGGCTTGAGAGTAGTGAGGCAGAAGGGGCTGTCAAAATGATCCTAGATTTATGGAGCCCAGAACTACAAGGAAAGAGGATGTCTTTGTAAACTAAATTTTAGGATAGGGTGTTCCAAAATTACTCTCTTTTTGAGTCATTTTTAAAATAGCATACTGCATTAAATCAGAGTGAAAGATCAGGCATATTTTCTTACTTGGCAATGTAATCTTCTACTATTATCACTTTAAAAATGTATTTAATTTTTCATAATGTAACGAGTTGCATTATGAAAGGAGTTTATAAATAAAGTATGATTTGCTCTCGCATATTATCTTTGTCTTCACAACATGATTTTGTTTTATTCCTCTCAGTATTTGATTTTCATCAAGCAGCTGATGGTATCCAGGAACAACAGAGGCAAGAACAAGCAGGAAAAAAGTATGATTTTATTTCATTTTTTGGTACAGATTAAACATAGCCATACCCTTATTTAAATTCCAGTCATAAGTTTAAGAAAAATTAGCATTTTCTTCTTCCTTTTATGGTTAAAAAAAAAGTATTAGATTATCCTGTTTAGATTTTAGAGAATAATCAATAGGATTATGAAAATATGCTTATAGAAAATACTAATAGCATGAACAGAAAATAGTCTTACATAACTTTATTCTTTGTGATGCCCTGACTGCAGACCTGAGACCTACTACTGCTTTCTCATCTAACTCAAAGCTTGTTTTAATTTGTTTTTAAGTTTGGGTACCACAAAAAAGGGCATTGGCCCTGTTTATTCTTCCAAAGCTGCTCGAAGTGGACTTAGGATGTGTGATCTTGTTTCTGACTTCGATGGCTTCTCTGAGAGGTAACTAAGTTGTGCTTCAAAATTGAAAAAAATGCATGGATTTTTAGAATGTTTAAAATCCAGGGTGCAAAATGGTCAAACCAGCACTCTAGTAGAATGGTGATTGGCTTTTTAAAAACTTGAAATCTTAGTTATTTGTATCACATTCTAATTGGTCCTTAATTTCAGATTAATTTCATTAAAAAATAACATGATGATTTAATAGTATAGTCCTAGGAAGACAAAGCTAGATTTACATTTAAGGATTGGATATGGTTTGCTGAGAAATAGAATGAATCCAAGGCAAATGAATATCAGTACCTTTGGAGTCTTAATCCTCAGATTTTCAGGTCTGAAGACTCTATTATGTCTTCCCATTAGCCTCTTGGTTATTGGTGAATTGTTATATACCAAGCTTACCTTGGAAATAGAAATGGCACATTGACACATACTTTCTATATACAAAATCTCCACGGGGAAACTTAATAATCATGAACAAGCTGAACAGTGGTTTAGTGATAGGGAGTTAGTTGGCTGGGTTTAATAACAACTTTGTATCAAAGCTATAATGACATGCTGTATCCCCTTGCCACCAACTGTCTATATTTGTCTGCACTGGCAGGGCAACTCCACTGAAGAATATTAGAAACACACGCTTTTTTTTTTTTTTTTTCATGTCAGACTGGTAATGTGCCACAAATTTGTGGGAGACACATGTCACGCATGCGTATGAAAACCCAATCATCACGCTTATGAACTACAAAAGGATCTAGAGACAGATGCTTTTATGAGCATCACGTGGACCATCCCTTTTTGTTTTTTATAAAGTGTAATTAATTCAGATTTAAGTCTTTTGTGTTTACAGATTGTAGTCATTCCATCCTTTCCTTCTACACACACATCACCTTAATTATATTGTTGATATTCCCAAACAAGTAAATATTTTGAGCACATCATTTATTCATATGGCTGATCTTCTTTATATTAGATTTTATTTCTTAGAAGGTAAGTTTTTTTTAGGATTAATTTGCCATTAAGACCATTTATCAGCTACAGAAATCATTTGAATTGTATGATGTTTTTGATTTGTATGTTTTTTTCTAAGAAAGGTAATATCTTGATTTGATTTATCTGTGTTTCTCAGGTTCAAAGTTCTAGCTAACCAATACAAATCTATATACCCCACTTTGGAAATAGACATTGAAGGTGAATTACAGAAACTCAAGGTAATGCTTTCTGACCTCATTAATGTTCTTTTTAATACTTTTTTTTGCCAAACTATCATCTGGATGTTTGATTTATTCAAGGTTTGTGTAAGAACTGGTAAGGGACATTTTTTGTCCTGGACATGGCACGTTTGAGTGACTTCACACAATATAACTTGGACAGAGTATTGTGTGGGGAGCAGGAGCAGTACCTGAAGATAGAAGAACAGACCATCAACGCCTTTATGCACAATGATAGGAAATTTAGCTTTTATCCTGGAGATAATGAAAAGGTATTGGGTAATTTTGAGCAGAAAGACTAGGTTTGTATTATATAAAAATCACTAATAGTAATTAAAAGAGCAACAGAGAGATGAGTTAATGATAACTTTTCAAGCTACCCAGTTCACTTAGAAATGACACCCAATATGGTCAGTTTCTTTAGTACTGTACCCTTAAGACACAAATAAGGTAATTGATCGAAGTTTAGGCCCACAGTTGGCAACTCTTCATTGTCAGTGGTGCCTAAGCTAGTTAGCAGTTGAGACTCCTGTCATCTCTACCCTTCCATTCCTCTTGGTTTTTGGTGAACTCAAACTTTTCTGCAAATCTGATTATTACTGCTTGTCATCTATAAATAAATAGCAACATCAATTTTAGATCTGAATAGGAATCGACAAATCTCACATGCTCTTTTCGAATGGTTGCAAATCTTAGCTCTGCCCGCTAAGTTCTAAAAAAGAATGATCTCGAAGGAACATTCTAAATGTTAGGTATTTTTATTTCAGTGGATTGATTGTTGCTTAGAATAGGCACCCATCATCTTTTCTTTGTGTTATACGACAAATATTTTAAATTTATTACTAGCTGCTGGAAAGTCTTTGTGTGCTAAAGTATGGATATATATGGCTTTTTTACTCCATTTATTAGAGACAGAGTCTCACTCCGTTGCCCAGGCTACAATGCTGTGGCATCAGCCTAGTTCACAGCATCCTTAAACTCCTGGGTTCAAGAGATCTTCCTGCCTCAGGCTCCTGAGTAAGTGGTACTATAAGTGCCCACCACAACACCCAGCTAATTTTTCTATTTTTAGTGGAGACAGGATCTATCTCTTTCTCAGGCTGGTCTCTAACTCCTGAGCTCAACTAATCCTCCTGACTCAGCCTCCCAGAGTGCTATGATACAGGCATGAGCCCTGCTCCCAGGCTCTATTCCATTTTATAAATGTTCCATGTGAATGTAAGTAGATGGAAGAATAATAAGCAGAATTAGATCAGAAGATTCTTACAGGTGATAGGTGTTAACCAGGACTTTAAGGAACGAGGGACATTATGAATGGTATGGTCATTTCAGGCATTAAAAAAAGGACTAAGGGGGGCGGCGCCTGTGGCTCAGTGAGTAGGGCACCGGCCCCATATGCCGAGGGTGGCGGGTTCAAACCCAGCCCCGGCCAAACTGCAACAACAACAAAAAAATAGCCGGGCGTTGTGGCGCACGCCTGTAGTCCCAGCTGCTCGGGAGGCTGAGGCAAGAGAATCTCGTAAGCCCAAGAGTTAGAGGTTGCTGTGAGCCGTGTGACGCCACAGCACTCTACCGAGACTCTGTCTCTACAAAAAATAAAAAATAAATAAATAAATAAAAAAGGACAAAGGGAGGAGTAAGCAAGTGATTGTAAACTAGAGACAAGGAAGGACCTTGCATTCATAAAGGGGTGTAACATACTGAGGTGGGCTCATGTTTGGGCTCAAATATTTATACAAATATTTAAGCATATTTGAAATTAGTTTTTATGCTGTAGGCTTTAGGGGAAGCTCTTGTTGATATTACATTTTAAGTTGAATTCTAAAATTAAATAGTATGATGAGCACTTTAAATATGTTTTGAGAAGTTTTTATAATGTTCATGTGTAATGTTCATGTTTATAATGTTCATGTACATGTTCTGATAAAAATATAAACTTAGTATTGCGGAGATATTTTAGTAATGGAAGACAATGCAAAAGAATAATACAATTAATCACTGATATTTACATGCTTGGCAGTGTAACTTGCGGCCTTCGCTGCATTTTGAGAATCACTCTAAATTTCAAAATTCATGATTACGTGGATTATAAATATAGTTTTTCAGCTACTTCACAAAATTTAAAAGCATGGTGTTTAGATGTAGAATACGTAGTTCTTTCTCTTTATTTTCCTGAAAGCTGCTTTATGAAGTATGAGTGCTTTTTGCTTTTGTCAATTTTCAGTCATTAAATTGGGTGATTTATACTGGTACAGGTTATATTGTAAATTGTTGTCTTTGTATACAGGGTTATATGGAAAGGATTAAACCAATGGTGAGAGACGGAGTTTATTTCCTCTATGAGGCTCTACATGGACCACCAAAGAAAATCCTGGTAGAAGGGGCCAATGCAGCACTGTTAGATATTGACTTTGGTGAGTGAGATGTGATTCACAGTTGAGGGAGCTTAACTGAGGCCAAGGTACTTAAGATATAAATAATTAATTTTAATACTGTAGAGCTTTAAAACAATGCTTCTATCTTGTATATTCAGGAATGCTAGAAGTTTGTCATCTTACGCCAATCTTTTTTTAAAGGAACATTATAGAAAATACATGTATGAAGTTTTCTTGTGCCCTAGAAAAATGAAATTATTGTTTGGGTTCAGCAGGTTTGGGGTTCTATACATTGTGATTTTAATGTTTGATTCATGGTTCAATTCCAGACTTCATTTTCCTGGAACTATAAGATGGTAAGATGAATTCTATGAAAGAATCTTTAGTTAAACATTTTTTTAAAATATACATTATTCGTGAACATGCATATTCTATGATTTATGAAAGCCTTTTTATATTAATTAACTTTCTGGGCATGAGACCCTCTGGATGGATTCTCCATCTTCAAAAGGTTAATGCTTAACTTCTTCAAACTACTGTCCCATTAGTTTGTTGACCATTTCATCTAAATGTGATTTCTCAGGCGGTGCCTGTGGCTCAGTGAGTAGGGCACTGGCCTCATATACCGAATGGGTATATCAAACCCGACCCCGGCCAAACTGCAATAACAAAAAAAAAAAAAAATAGCCGGGCATTGTGGCAGGCACCTGTAGTCCCAGCTACTTGGGAGGCCGAGGCAAGAGAATCGCTTAAGCCCAAGAGCTGGAGATTCCTGTGAGCTGTGATGCCACGGTACTCTACCGAGGGCAACAAAGTGAGACTCTGTCTCAAAAAAAAAAAAAAAAAAAAAGATTTCTCATGATTAATCTGATTCTTTCATCTCTTACTGAGATTTCATTGGTTTATGATGACTCCCAACTAAACCAATTAAAGAAACAATATTTCTGTATTGTAGATATGTATTTTTGATGCCATAATATGCCTAGCCAATCTAGAAAGAAAGTAGATTGTCTTAATTAGCCCAGTGTATAGTTAAGTATGAAGGGAATCTTTGGGGGCAAAAAATGTTGCTATTCATAAATTACTCTTGTTTAATTTGAGGGTTATTTCCTAAATAGAGATTAAAAGCTGGAGAAATTCTTACTGCTGTCACTCCAGATTGTTGCTGCATCTTAAATATTCACGTCAGGGTGTCATTTGCTTTAAACTAACAGGAGACTTAAAATATGTGGCTGGGTTTCAGCATGAAATTCTTTCGTAGTCCCTTAAGTAAGCACCTTTCATAGAGTGCTAAGCTACTCACTCCCTGCACTGAAGGAGCCTCTGCAGTGTGAGCACTTCATTTAAGAGTCTAACCACCTACTCATTTATCTCATTACAAGAATCAAAAATAAAACAATGAGGCTTTGAGAGGGTGGTTACAGTTATGTTCAAGTGTATCAGATACCTAGAACATACTCAAATGCAGAATTTTAATGGTAATTCTATTTGAAAATGTGTATGTATTTGTATACTGTATTGTAATGTTTATTTCTATTTTTAGGGACTTATCCTTTTGTAACCTCTTCAAACTGCACTGTTGGAGGTGTTTGTACCGGTTTGGGTATGCCCCCTCAAAATGTCGGGGAAGTGTATGGAGTCGTGAAAGCTTATACGACTAGAGTTGGTATTGGTGCCTTTCCTACAGAACAAGACAATGTAAGCATATTTCTCAGTAAATCTTATTCAAAAAGTATTAAAATAAATATTCAAGGCCAGGCATAGTGGCTCATGCCTGTAATCCCAGCACTTTGGAGGGCCAAAATGGAAGACTTGCTTGAGGTTGGGCAAGACCCCATCTCTACATAAAAAGAAAAAAAAAAAAAAACAGCCAGGTGTGGTGGTACAGGTGTGTAGTCCTAGCTACTCAGGAGGCAGAGGCAGGGGGATTGCTTGAGCCCGGGAATTCAAGGTTACAGCGAACTATGATCATGCCACTACACTTCAGCCTGGGCAACAGAAGAAGGCCCTTTCTCTAAAAATAGTTAGATATTCATGCTTTTTTTTCTTTCTTTTTTTGTAGAGACAGAGTCTCACTTTATTGCCCTTGGTAGAGTGCCGTGGCCTCACACAGCTCACAGCAACCTCCAACTCCTGGGCTTAGGCGATTCTCTTGCCTCAGCCTCCCAAGTAGCTGGGATTACAGGCACCCGCCACAACACCCGGCTATTTTTTGGTTGCAGTTTGGCCGGGGCCGGGTTTGAACCCACCACCCGCGGCATATGGGGCCGGAGCCCTACCCGCTGAGCCACAGGCGCGCCCTTTTTTTTCTTTCTTAGTTAATTCTTATATCCTGTGTCTTTCACTTCATTTGCAAGATTGATCACAGCAATATTTTAAAAAATACATATAATGATGTCAGAATTTGGTAGCTTTAATCAAAAAGGTGCAAATTACAGATTAGGTAAATTATAGATAGGAAAAGCAGGTTGTAGGGAGTGACTGTAGCCTACATCTCTGAGCATTGTTTTCGATTTTAATTTTCTTCTGAGGGACACTGTGATATTAGCAACTACTTATTAGATGTAGTTATCTTATTGTTTTCAGGAAAAACACCAAACTACAGCTCTGGAAAGAAAGATTCATCTATTTTAATAAATACTTGTTAATAACTTATTTTTAATAGGCAGCATTTATTGATTTTTTTATCTGTCAATCTAAATTTTAGAAAGTTACTTACATAACATCAAAAAATATTAGTGAAAGTGGTAAAAGGTAAGGCCAAAAATAGATCTGTTAATGAACCACAAAGGGAATTTTTAAATTGCTCCTTTGCTTTAACTTAGGGCAATTTATTTTTTATTAACCTTTTTTTTATAGTTGGGCACATTGTTTCTTTGTTTTTAACTTCCTTTTTCACTGATCCATTTGCTTTTAATTTTTTTCCCCAAAATTATAAAACAGCCTTATAGCCACAAAAGAGCTACAAGACCTTACACCACCTGTTTGTTTAAAAAAAGACAAAATAAATAATTCCCCACACAAATCTTGCCTAGAGACCCACTAACAACGTACTGCCCACATCCTGCTTTCACATGAGACCAAACTAATAACAAATATTAACCCCTAGCTCATTATACTATTAAAATCTCTGCCCTACAAAAATACCTACCCTCTATTTTTTAGTCACACAAATATATGTGCCAATATAATTTTTCACTACACTTAAATGCCCTATATTCCACCCCTAAACATATAATATTCACTAATTTTTTATATTATTCATTTCATCTCTAAAAACCATCTGACCCAATCAGTCAGAGAAACAGATTTAAGACTGTCTAATTCTCCCACCTCCTGGTTAATGTCCTCTACAATAAATTTTCTTTCTTCCTTAACAATCTTCATTGTCTAAACAATTAACTTTCTATATGGTAAACAAAGCCTAGAACCCCCCCCCCCTTTGCAGGTTCTTTTGCAGATCTATTCCAAATAATGCCTCCCTCCGATAAAATCCATCATCTTTATAGAATTCTATCTTCAGTTTGGTTTTCTGAGAGATGTTTATCTCAAAGTGGCTTTGATCTGATACCTAGTATAATTCCACTAGATTTATAGCATTGGTATTGTAATCCTAAATGTCTATTTTCTTGTTTCTAGGAAATTGGAGAATTATTACAAATAAGGGGTAGAGAGTTTGGTGTAACTACTGGAAGGAAAAGAAGATGTGGCTGGTTGGACCTTGTTTTGCTCAAATATGCTCATATGATCAACGGATTTACTGCGTGAGTATTCTTCAGAAATATTCATTTCAGGAAATTATAAACAATTCATGACCACAGGTTTAATTTTGTAGAGTGGAAACTTAAGGTGGTACCTTAATAGGAAACTTTTACTCTTTATCGACCAAAGAGTAAAATTGTGGATTCAGGTAGAAGTAGACCAAGATCCGAGAAAGGATATGCAAAGAGAGGAATGCTAAGTTATCTTCCCAGAAAACTAAGGTTGGTAGAGAGGAATTAGGATGGCAAAGTAGGTGGTTAGGTGGGTGGATGGGTAGGTGGATAGAGTAAGCACAATATGTATATGATTGGAAGCAGTCATAATAGCACAATGATTCAGTACATGGGCTTAAAGTGTAAGTTCCTGGATTCAAATCTCAGATCCGTGCATGGTGCTCATATGGCTGGGTGAGTTAAGCATTCTATGCCTCAGTTTCATCTTTAATATCTAGATCAGTGGTTCTCAACCTTCCTAATGCCGTGATGTATTTTCATTGTTACAGAGGGGTCACGACCCACAGGTTGAGAACCGCTGATTTAGACAGTGGTATTACCTAATTCACAGGGGTGTTTTGAAAAGTAACTGAGAAATGTAGTGAGAGTCAGCACTCCCTGGCCCACTGAAAATGCTCAGTAAAAATGATCTGTTCGTAGCACATATACATAGATATGTAAATAAATATATTTATATCTGTATTAATTGGGCTGAATGTCTTCCAAATAGCAGAATAAAGGATAAAAAAATAATAATTTATGGACAAGAATCCCAAACCTAGTGTTTTATCTAATTTCAACAGATTTTTTCCCTTAGAAACCTCTTTTCCAGGCAGTTTATCAAGAGAATTTTGATGTATCATGAAGAGGTCCTTGATGTGGTTTTCTCACTCTTCTTTGATAATATCTGACCACAAGGGTGGAGGTGATGGTAACAGTGAAGCACTGAGGGATGATGGCATGTGTGTAAATGTCCATATATCTTGGGGTCATCCGTGTAGAATAGTGAGTTCTGCTGTGTTCCTGGCACAGAGCGCTCCCTTAACCGCAGACAGCCCTCCCACAAATACATGTTGTTGATCAGTCACCAGAAAGCTGAGCAAGAGTGTGTGGATCCACCAGTGAAAATCTGTGACAGTTACTGGAAAAATGACTCAGCAGTGGGTCAGTTGAGCCCCTTTGTACTGTCAAGCAAATGCAGTGGTACGTTGTCCTCTATAGTGAGTGTGGTATGTGTGGCACGCTTTATGACTGAATTCTAACCAGTTTTCAGAATTGCTTTGGAACTTGTAGCTTTGCATGAATTTTTCTTTACTCACTCATCAATCAAATTAGATGTGAAGGCCTTTAAGAGTTTCCTGTTTTAACGATGCCTTTTCTTCCAAAATTAGGTTGGCATTTACTAAGCTGGACATTTTGGACGTGTTTACAGAAATCAAAGTTGGAGTTGCTTACAAGTTAGATGGTGAAATCATACCTCATATCCCAGGTACTTCTTTAGGCATGACCAAAGGGTGTTAGAAAGTAAATGTATTTCTGTATAATTTATGATTTACACATAGCCACGGGCTTGATCTGCACTTTGTGAATAGTGCAGGTGTTTTGCTGACGATTAGCATTTGGTCATTGCCGCTGTGCATTCAAGTCCTCGGTCACAACAGGCAGGTGCTCAAACTCAAAACAGGAAAGAATAAACATGGCACCTCTGAGTGCAGTGCCCTGTCCCTGTTTTGAAAGTCACTTCCATGGATATGTTTCTCCCTTCCCAGTGAACAGTGGGGTAAGAGAGAAGTGCCCTGCTTGTCATAGTAAGCTGGCTTGCTCTCAATACCTTAACCCTTCCTATCGCCTTCAAGCCCCAGGAGTGATTTTCTCTAACCTCTATTCTGTGCCTAAAGTGGGTGGGTGTAGGGAGACTTCCTACTTGAGGCAATGCGTTTTTTCAAGGATATCCTTAGTCATATGATTCCTTCATTTACTCAGGAAGTTGCATAAATGTTTCCAGCTTCCAGCAATAGACTGTTAATTTTTTAGTTTAGTCACCTAATAAGGACTGGGAATATGCTAAATCAAGGAATATTGTTTAGTTTCCATAACCTGGTAACACTGGTAGGTTTTGTGACTTCCTAATGACAAGCATTTCTTGAGGTTGGGAACTGAGGATAGCTGTTAGCTCTTAGAAACTAAATATGTATTATTTTCCTTTTTCACTTACAGAAAAAAGATATGTGTTGATGTCATAGAATAATACTCACTTAGAAAACTGGTTGTTGCAATATATGTTACATCCTTGTTCTCAATTCTATTTACAAAGCTATTTCAAACTGAGGTTCCAAAGAGAATAGCGTAACCAAATATAATGACATGTGGCAAGGTCTACCATAAAGAACATTGTAGGAAACTTTTAATTAAAATACTAAAAACTAACAAAAGAGATAGCACTTGTCAATTTTAAGGATTTATTTTTAAATCTGAGTTAGCTATTTTTGTCAGATTTCCCTGAAACACTCTGAGATGGAAATTTACACCCAAGAAGTTTATTAGAGAATGCTTTCTGCAGTATCAGTTATGAAAGGAGCAGAGGGCTGGGATTTTGCCTAATGTGCACAGTGCAAGGTTATACTTCAAAGTAACTAAGAGTACATTATAAATGTCTTACCACGAAAAATAAGTAAGTGAGGTGATGGTCATGTTAATAAGTTTGATTTAAGCATTCCACATTGTAAATCAAATCATCACATTATACCCCATAAATGTATATAGTTATGATTTAATGAAAAATTAAATTGAAAAAGAAAGAAAGGAGCAGAGGGTCTAGTTGAAATATCATGCAATCTATTTCTTGGGGAACCACTGAGCTAGGAGCTGTCCCAAATTGAGGCAAGTACCTGTACCCAAGACACTGATACCCAGATAGGAAGACTGGTTGCACTGGGGCATTGCCTTCAGCCCCTTGATAATTCATCTTTGAATTTATTTTAAACTTACTAAAGTTTACTTATAGGTTAGTATCCTTATTGCCTACTTGTTTTCTAACTGGCTCCTTATCTCTCTGACGGGCAAGGCTTCTTAGCTGTCGCTCTGACTGCTGCTACTCATGGTGAGAGTTCAGCCCTCCCTGCTTCTGAAGGGTTAGGTGCTGCTGTCTGGCCTTTGTTCTTTAGGAATCCTATCATCTCTGCCTGCTTTTCAGGCATCTCAGTCTTACAACAGCATCTCCTTCCATCAGCCCTAGGGTTTAGGCTTTAGAGGATAATAATCTAAAGTTTTTCAACAATATTGATGCCTTTCTCACCAATGCAATTCTTAGCACTTGGCCACCAAAGAGTTCCTTCCAGGCACTCCCATGTTATTTTGTCTGCTGCAGAGTTTTCTGGCCTTAGTTTCTCACTCTTCTTCTTTTGTTATACATGTATGTTAGACTTTTTTATGTCATCTCATCGGTTCTTGAGGTTCATTTTCCTTTCTTGTTTCTCTTTTTTTGTTTGTTTGTTTTTTCTTGAGACAGTCTCACTTTGTCACCTGGGTAGAGTGCTGTGGCATCACAGCTCACAGCAACTTCAAACTTCTGGGCTAAAATAATCCTCTTGCCTCAGCCTCCCAAGTAGCTGGGACTACAGGTGCCTGCCAAAATGCCCAGCTAGTTTTTCTGTTTTTAATAGAGACAGGGCCTCACTCTTGTTTAGGCTGGTCTCTTAACTCCTGAGCTTAAGCAATCCTCCCACCTCAACCTCCCAAAGTGCTGGGATTACAGTCATGAGCCACCATGACTGGATTTCTCTTTTTTCTTTAGATAATTTCTATTGATAACTCATTCTTCTACCCGTCTCCAAATATGCTTTTAAACCCATCCAGTGAGCTATCCTCTACTCTTGTCTGTGGAATAGACTTTTTGTAGTTTCTACCAGGGAGCTGATTCTCTTTTGCAGGAAGAGCTTGACTTTGCTCTGTCTATAAAATAGACTGTCTAATGGTATCCTGAAGGTTGCCATATATATATATATATATATACACAATATATACATAGAGGGAAAATGGGAAATTGTAGCTAAATGTACCTTTATTTATAAAATATTCATTACTAAATTTTGTACACTATTTCTGTACATGTTGATATGTAAATATAAACAACTAAAAATATAAAATAAGAGTTTGGTAATTTTTCCTCTTTATGGTGACTTTTGGGCCACCCTGCATAGGTTCTAAATAAATCTCACTTTCACTTTATACTGTTGACTCGCTCCTAAATGCTTTCTTAAACAATGCCAAGGACCCACTGGACTTCAAGTGGGAGTCTCTTTCCCTGTGTCACATTCAGAAACATTTTTCTTGGAAAAAGTACCCAACATTTTTGATAACTGTACATAATAATTTATTATCAGAATAAATTGGATTATCATGGTAAATAAAGTCAGATAATTTTTTTAAAAAACCATTCAGTGAATTATTTCTAGAATTTCCATTTGGATCATTTCTACACTTGCTGATTTCTCTACTAAGATTATGTATCTGTCTACTTGCTGATGATCAAGTTTTGTTGACTTATTTTAGCTACTTTTCCCCCCTGTTAGTCCAACATCTGAACCATTTTGAGTTAGAGTTTCTCTTGACTATTCTTTTTCTTTTTTTTTTTTTTTTTTGTTTTTATTTTTATTTTTTAAGAGACAGAGTCTCACTTTATGGCCCTCGCTAGAGTGCCGTGGCCTCACACAGCTCACAGCAACCTCCAACTCCTGGGCTTAAGCGATTCTCCTGCCTCAGCCTCCCGAGTAGCTGGGACTACAGGCACCTGCCACAACGCCCGGCTATTTTTTGGTTGCAGTTTAGCCGGGGCCGGGTTTGAACCCGCCACCCTCGGTATATGGGGCCGGCGCCCTACTCACTGAGCCACAGGCACCGCTCGACTATTCTTTTTCTTGATTGTGGATCACTGTTCCCACACCTAATAACTTCTGGTTGAATGTTGGACATGTGGATGATAAGTTGTAGAGACTCGTTCTGTCATCTTCCTCTGTATAGTTTTCTTTTGGGGGCAATTGAATTACTGACTGATCAGCTTGAACTTGGATAGCTCAGATTTATGCTTTGTTAGTGTAGTTATGTGGAAAGCCCAGGATGTTCCCAAATCTTTCTAAGCTGGAATAAATCAGTCTCCAAATTCTCTCTTCTGTGGATCTTGACTGAGCTTGGTTTTAGGCCTCATTGTGGGGAGTTTGTAGTAGGTTTTACTCAAGGTGTGGGTTTTTTTGTTAAGGAGCCATCTTTCTGTTTCACCTGGATGCAGGAGGGATAACAGTTGTGATAATGAAAGCTGTCCAGTTCAGCAGTGCTGAGCAGTGTGTCCTGTCCCTCCCTTCCCACCCACACTGCTGGACTCTAGTCTTTATCCCACACTCAGCTGTGTAGCAACTAATGTCTAATAAGCCTCCAGTAATCTCACTCTTTGTAGGTAGAGTCCTACCTTAGCCATAGGACTTTCATATGGCCTGCTGGTGAGGGAAGGCTCCTCTCTTCACAGCTTTCTCTTCCCTGATACCTGACCCTGCTGATTATAGCTGCTTCAACTTCCCCCAAACCAGATATCCACCTCCCCGGGCCAGGGGAGCTGCCTTTTTGTATTGACTCCAGTGTCCTGAACTATGAACCAATTTGCATGGTTTCAGGACATACTTGTGAATTTTTTCTCTCTCAGGGACCATAGGTTTTGTGTTGCCTATAGTCAACTTTCTAAAGCAGACTTATTATATATTTTAAGAGCTGATCTGGAACTATTCTATCATGACTAGAAATGGAAGCCCCACAGAGTCTCTTAATTCCTCCTACCATCCACTGCAACACTTCTGGCATATGATTAGTATGATTCATCGCTTTTTCTGAGCTGCCAAGAACATCCCTAGCAGTATGTTTTCATCCCTCTGTCGTGTGTCATGGTATGGTATACTCCAATCCTGATATATTCTTAACTCAACTTGGTTTCGCCACCTGCTGCCTGCCTTGATCTGGCATCCTTCAGGATCCAGTGTCATAGGTACTCACTTGACATGTTGGCTGACTTCTGCAGATCTTAGAGCCTAGTTCCTTCCCTCTCTTAATGTTGGGATCTGACCTTAGATGCTGTCTATCTAAAGGTAGATTTGAGATAGGCAGATGCTGCCTTGCAAGGCAGAGGCCTCTGCATCATCTTTGAGCAAGTGGAAGCCTTAGTTAGCCTTTAATAAGAAATAGTGGGGCATTTGCAGACCCAGAGAGTTCAGTGAGTCTGGAGACTCAAGATTTTCAAGTGTATCAACCCAGAGGTCCCATCCAAACTCTCAGGGTCCCATTTTTTCCTAAATAGGGCTCTGGCTTTGTCATGGAAGACTTGCTGAGTTTGAGAATTCAACATTCTCTGAATGAGAATGATTCATTTCCTATCCATGATTGAGTTATTCCCATTCTAATCTTCATCTTTTTCTACTCGCTGCTGTAGAATATGGGAATCTCTCTAAATGCTACCAGACCTTCTGACTCTCACACTTTGTTTTAAACTGATGAAAGATTGTTAGTCTTTCATTGTTTTTCTTCGATTTGTGAATGGTATTCATCAGGCACCATCCAGTTTCATCATTCCACTGTGCTCATTTCTCAATGCCTCAGATATTACCCATGCCTTACTTTCTACTAGTGTGCCATCCCAGTTCACCTCCTATGAAAGGTTTAGCAGTTATGTTTCTACAACATGTCAGAGGCTGTCCATACTCTACCTACCACCTAGGATGGTGCTCATGGCCAGCCAGCTGGCCAGTGACTGTGCTTTTTAGTTCCCATATTAGAGACGTCTTCCTTAGACTACTCCTGGTGTCGTCTGTCTTACATTGAGTTCCCTAGGCAAGTCTCTGATATAGTTACATAATAAAGCTTTCAGCTGATGCCATGGGGAACTCTGTAGCTAGAATAGCCCTTCAGAGTTGTCCCAAATTAAGGTAATTTGATGTATTCCCACATCAACCAGTTATTGGATATGTGCTGCTCCAGGATGTGACCTTCGTCCTCTCTTTTCAGTGGAGAAAATCCTAGGGAGGCTCTGAACTGTGAGTGGTCAGCAGTATCAACAGCACATTTTCAGTTTCCATTAGAGGATTCAGAGAAAATGGTTAGGTAGAATAATGAAGAAAATTTCAATCAAAACAATAGAAGATCTCTCAAATGAAAACAGGCATGCAAGTCTTTCTATGAGGTTGCTGTTATTATACACATCCACTGTCCCTAACGGATAGTATAGAAATTCAGAAAGCTCTTAAAAATGGAAAGTTTTAAGTTTGGTACCAAAACTCCTTCAAAGACAAAACCTGAATTGAACTAATGTTAGAATTACATAATCTTGCCCTACTTATAGTGAATGATCATATGAATTGTTTCAGAAATATGTTTGATTTTAGAATCCTACCCGAGATGGTATATGCACTGTTTTACCTTTCTGAAAGCTAAAGAATTCTGAATTCTAAAACACATCTGCTGTAAAGATTTTGACAGGAGATTATGAACAGTGGTATATCAAAAAGTTGTTTGACAACAGCCAATGTGTACCATGAACAAATACATTCTTTCACTTTTAGCAAACCAAGAAGTCTTAAATAAAGTTGAAGTTCAATATAAGACTCTGCCAGGATGGAACACAGACATATCAAATGCAAGAACGTTTAAAGAACTACCTGTCAATGCGCAAAATTATGTTCGATTTATTGAAGATGAGCTTCAAATTCCAGGTAAATAGACACTTGATGAACTGTTGGATTTATTGAAGATGAGCTCAAATTCCAAGTAAATACTTTATAAACAACTATCTTTCCTTTTCTACTTTTAACTGCCTTTGAAATAAAATAAAGGAGAGATCATTATTACTTTTTAGTACTGCTCATAATTTGCATAAATGCCTAGGAAAATATAAAATAATAATTTTATTTCTTTTTTTTTTTTTTTTTTTTTTTTTGATGCAAAACGCAAGAGGATTTTATTCCAGTGTGCTAGGACTTGACTCACAACTCTTTTAGGAGCCGAGAAGTCAAGCCCTGAACAGCAGTTTTTACAAGCTTATAAAGGAATAATTTTATTTCTTAGAGTAAATATAATGTTCGTCTTTAATGGAAGATAATAGATTACCTCTCATCCTTTCTGGCCTTGTCTTTAATTCCATTAGTCTGCTTTTTTAACCCTATGACATTCTTTCTTATTCCTTTATCCTTAATAACAAATGCCCTTGTATCTTCGCCGCCACCAAAAATGGTTTATGGATTTTTTCATTTGGGTTAAATCACTCTTGAGAGTTGGGAGAGTTTCTCCAATAGACATTAGGAAATACAAGGTACATAAAATTGGAGATCTCACTAGAAAAAAAAAAAAAGTATGAAAAGAATAAAGAATGATAAAACTTCTATATTAAAAAATAAGTATAAGGTGGTCAGGGAGTTGGACATAGCAAAGTAATAGCCATATCTAGTTATGTGAAATCATTTTTTCACAGATCGCATTTTCCTTTTACCCTTTTATTTGTATTGATAGATATTTGAAAGATGAGAAAAAGTTAAGTGGATGGGAGGTATCTTCCATGTAAAATAAAATACATACTTATTCTGATTTTATATTTGTGGTTCATTTCAAACATGACACATGTTTTCTAAATTGCTAGCTGCCCCTCCCATCTTGATGTCAAATTTAGTAAGCATGTTTGCTTACTGCTTTTAATGAACATCTTTTGAAATATAAACAGCAGTGAGTCTAACAAAGACTTCTGTAAGGGTGACGCCTGTGGCTCAGGGAGTAGGTCCCATATACCAAGGGTGGCAGGTTCAAACGCAACCCTGGTCAAAACTGCAAAAAAAAAATTTTAAAAATAAAAAGTAAAAAATGAAATAAAAAAAAAAAGACCTCTGTAAATCCTAACTGTACCTTACGTAACCCAGTAATTCTGTAAATGATCTAAACGATATGGGTGATTAGAATCCCATAGACTGGTAATAGTGGGCAGTTTCTAAGACTATACAAATTTGAATCGTACTCTTCTAGATATTTCTACCTTTTGAGGTATAAAAGTTAAATAGGTACTTCAGTATCCTCTTAACATCATCCATTTATCAAAGAACCTTATCTTTCTAGTTATGAGGAATGTGATCAAAGGCTCTTTAGGTCTCTGCTTGTTTGGGCCCATATTTTGGTATTCTAGTCATTAGGCATTAGGAAATTGAAAATAATGTGCAATTAAAAACAGGGAACGGTAAGGCAAACTATATTTTTCTAATCTTATCAGCCCATTCTATTTTAGAAGTAGGCACAGTCTGCTAACAAAATAGAAAACTGCAAAAAGGAACAAAGGGAAGAATTAAATGGTGATGCTCAGAAAAGTGGGGGGCTGCCTGTCTTAATTCCCAAAATTGAAAATTATACATGAATTAATGCTATTCTATTTTTTTTCCTAGTTAAATGGATTGGTGTAGGTAAATCCAGAGAGTCCATGATTCAACTTTTTTAAAGATTGCCAGCAGCATAAGAAACACTCCTTCAGAGGGAGAGAAAAGACCTCCTCAAATATTTCGTTTATGACCTGCAAAGTCAAGAACAAAAACACTGAAGTGAGGTTTAAGTCCGACAGTTGTTTCCGGTTTGAATGGATGGCTCTGTGCAGATAAACTTCGGCCTCTCCCAGCTTTTCCTTGGCTGGCACGATTGCCGAATCATTTGTTGCTCTTGCTGCTCATGGTGCCACATTTTCTGTTAACGTTAGCAATAGGATAATCTGTGTTGTTTCAAATCTAAAACAGAATTACTTTCAATATAGTTTTTCTTCATTATTATCATCGTGTGTTTCTGAGGTTTTACCCCTATTCGATGATAAGAGCAATTTATGCAGTTTTGCACATATATTTTTTACATTCTGATCATTCAATCTGTCGTTGTATTCTTTGTTGTTAGAAAAATGATGAAATGATAGGGGTTCTGTAAACTTTTGTAATGCTATAAATTCTGTTTAAATTGTGAACTGTTTATTTTCTGCTGAGACCATTGCAAAATTGAGCTTTGGGTGGGGGAAGGAGGGGAGGATGTTATATTCATTGGTCCTTTAATTTGTACAGAACACAGAACTTATTTGTCTCCGTAAATTATTTAATACATTGGACATTTAATTAAATGTTCAAAGAGAAAAGATGTTCCCCAAAACAACAATCTTAATGTTAAAATTAGTCATTAAAAGATCTGTTGTGATATTTGGTGGATATTTTTCTTTAATTTCAGACATTACCTCCGAAATATATATTTTTTTCTTTTTTTATCTGACTGTGTTATTTTTAAATCTAGTGGATTGGTTTTTCAACATTGTGCCTGTAATATGCTTACAAAATCATCTATAAATGTCTAGATAAACCCAAATTTTTGATAATTTTAATTATCCCTTTATGTCTCCTTTCCTGAAAAAAAGGTATTATTTTGACAATTAGGCTTAACATACTGTGTTGTAGATTACCCTTCGATGAACTATCTTAAATGTTTAAATTAGGTGCCACTTAAATTTATTTTATTATACCATCAATAGCTGATTAAAAAGAACCAAATATTTCTAGTATGCTTTGTGTGTTGTGTTTTTGTTCTAATAAGAGAAATCATAGCCATAATACGTTACATAGGAAGGAGCTTTATCATGACAGTGTGTGGGGATAAGGTAGGGAGACATCCAAAATGAAATCTTTGAAAGGATCTAAATATCCTTTATCTTCTCTACATATTTATTTTTATATATTTTGATTTAAAAAACTTTTTTTATTAAATCATAGCTGTGTACATAAATGCAATCATGGTTCCCTACATATATTTTTATTATTATTTGGTTCAAGAAAAATTCTAAAATAGGAACAGCCTTAGTAAATGCAATGAGAACAATACAGTTGATTCTACAATAATGACCTATATGTAAAAATAATTAATATTTACTATGTAATAAATAAAATTTCTATTCTAATAGAAACTGTGAATGGGCTTTTAAAGTCCACGTCCTTATCCTGACTATATGCATTGCTTTACTGAAATTTATTTTTAGTAATGGTTCGGAAGTAGATATTAAAAACCCATTCTTGCTGGGCACTGTGGCTCATACCTATAATCCCAGCACTTTGGGAGACTGAAGTGGGAGGATCACTTGAGTCCAGGAATTCAAGACCAACCTGGGAAACATAGCAAGTTCTTGTCTCTATCAAAAAAATAAAATAAAATAATAGCCGGGCGTTGTGGCCGGCGCCTGTAGTCCCAGCTACTCGGGAGGCTAAGGCAAGAGAATCGCTTAAGCCCAGGAGTTGGAGGTTGCTGTGAGCTGTGTGATGCCACGGCACTCTATCGAGGGCCATAAAGTGAGACTCTGTCTCTACAAAAAAAAAAAAAGTTAAAATAAAATAAAATTATAGGCATTCGGGTATGTACTTGTAGTCCCAGCTACTTGACATGCTTAGGCAGGAGGATCCCTTGAGCCTAGGAACTTGGGGCTACAGTGCGCTATGATTATGCCACCACACTCCAACCTGGGTGACAGGGTGTGATTCTGTCTCTAAAAAGAATTTTTTTTTAAAGAACCTATTCTCCTTTCCAAATTAGGGGAGTGTTCTTCTTTAATTAATATTATTATTATTATTATTATTTTTACCAAAAAGGCCTCTTATTGATACAGACATTAACTCATTTTCAACCAGTTTGGGTGATTCTCTCTGTCTCTATGAAAGTGAACTGTTTTCAACTTGATTGGTTAAGAGCATCTCTGTCATTCTTCAGTTATAGCTGTCTTTCAAATCATTGGTAACTATTAAAATGATACAAAAAAAAGTTTTTTGAGACAGGGTCTCACCTGCCCTGGGATTGAGTGCCATAGCATTATTGCTCGCAGCAATCTCAAACTCTTGGGCTGAAGTGATCCTCTTGCCTCAGCCTCCTGAGTAGCTGGGATTAGAGGCACCCACCACAACATCCAACTATTTTTTTTTTTAGAAATGGGGTCTTGCTCTTGCTCAGGCTGGTCTTGAACTCTTGAGCTCAAGTGATCTGCCCGCCTTGGCCTCCCAGAGTGCTAGGATTACAGGTGTGAGCCATCGTGCCCAGCTAAAATGATCAATTTTTATTGAATAGGTATGTATATGCTAGATTTAATGAGGAATTAGGTATACAGTGGTAACCGGCCAGTACAGTCTTTGAATTTTATTGTAGTGGAGACAGCATGTTGACCTAACATATATTTACAAATGATGTTATGGGCTTGGCGCCTGTAGCTCAAGTGGCTAAGGAGCCAGCCACATATACCAGAGCTGACAGGGGCCTGCCAAACAATGACAACTACAACCAAAAAATAGCTGGGCATTGTGGCAGGCACCTGTAGTCCCACTTACTTGGGAGGCTGAGGCAAGAGAATTGCTTAAGCCCAGGAGTTGGAGGTTGCTGTGAGCTGTGATGCCATGGCACTCTACCCAGGGCGACAGCTTGAGGCTCTGTCTCAAAACGAACAAACAAACAAACAAACAAAAAAGAAAAAAACGAGTGCTATGTACTACAGTGGAAAAAGTATAGGATGCAATGAATGAGAACCTAATCTAAATTTGGAAAGGGTGAGAGAAGGCCTTTAGTGGAAATGTTTAAGCAGACCAAACAAATGAGAAGTCAGACAGAGAGGGGGCCGAAGATTGGAAAGAATTTGGAACAAAATGAGCCAGGGACTGATGAGGTTGATGAAATGGGCACTAAATTTAAGGAATAAAAACATTTCATGTGAAGGAAAAGGCTTTTAAAATGTAACACATGCAGTAGACCCACTTTAGCTGCAGGGGATATGTTCTGAGACCTCCAGTGGAGGCCTGAAACCATGGATAGGACTGAGCACTTCATACAATGTTCCTACACATACATACCTATGGTAAAGTTGTATAAATGAGGCACAATAGATTAACAACAAGCTTCAGCGCCCGTAGCTCCGTGGCCACATAAACCAAGGCTCGCAGTTCAAGCCCAGCCCAGGTCTGCTAAACAACAATGACAACTGCAACCAAAAAAAGCTGGGCATTGTGGTGGGCACCTGTGGTCCCAGCTACTTGGGAGGCGGAGGCAAGTGAATCCCTTAAGCCCAAGAGTTTGAGGTTGCTGTGAGCTATGACACCATAGCACTCTACTGAGGGTGACGTAGTAAGACTGTCTCAAAAAAAAAAAGATTAACAGCAGCTAATAATAAAATAGAGTAATTATAATGCTATACGGTCATTAAATCTGAAACGTTTGATTTCAAATCAAGTTTATTAAACAAGAAACAATATCATTAATCAGAGTATGTCCCTAAACTGTCAACATAGTTTTGCCATCTTAATGGCAGCTCTTGTATGCCAGCAGCAAAGAAGCCTGGAGAGCAAGTGGTGATGAAATTGCAAAAGGCATTTTCCTAGCTTGTTGAGAATTGTGTATTCCTCCTTGCAAGAAGTGGTCCAAAGGCTGGAAGAAGTGGTAGTCAGGTGGCGCAAGGTCTGAATACGGAGGATAACAGGTTTCCAAGTCCAGCTTCTGCAGTTTGAACAGTTTTGTTTCTACAACATTGTCCTATAAGAGGATTGGCCTGTCTCTATTGACCAATCTTAGCTGTTAAATCGCAAGCATCCTCAGGTCATTTCCCCACCAGAGATTAAAACATGAAGCTACTATAATCAAAATATATGGCATTGTCACAGGGGAGAACACATACGTATAAGGAATGGGATAGGCATTTGAGAAATAGATGTAAGCACATAGGGGAACTTGACATAGGCTAAAAGTGGCTTTTCATTTCAGTGTTGGGGGGGGGGAATGCAACTAAAAAATGACGATAGACGAGGTGTTATGGACTACACCTAATCTTAGCACCTTGGGAGGCAAGGCAGGAGAATTACTAGGGGTCAGATATTAGAGACCAGCCTGAGCGAGAGTGAGACCCTGGCTTAACAAACAATAGAAAAATTAGCCAGGCATGGTAATTGGCCCAGCTACTTGTAGTGCGCTTGAAGCAGGATTGCTCAAGCCCAGGAGTTTGAGATTACAGCGAGCTAGGATGATACCATTATACTTTAGCCCAGCTGACAAAGCAAGACCCTGTCTCAAAACAAACAAACAAAAACAAACAAGAAATGTAAACTCGAGGCAGACAGAAAAAAATGAAACCCTACCAGCAACCCCAGTAAGCTGGGCAAGTTGAAACTTGCATGGATGAATCAGAAAGGACCCTGTTGACCGTGTTCCTTGGAAATGAAATAATGGACTAGAACACAGTCTGTCTCAAAACTTTTTTAGTGACCTACATAATGTTGGTCTACACCAAGGACAAAATATGTAAGGGTAGATATCAAATAGTTAACATTAGTCACTAGGAGAAAACTTCGAGGTTTTCCTTACACATCTTTGTATTTTTTGTATTTTAAACAACGTATTATTTTAAGTATTTTTAAGAAATGGGTTATGGCGATTACTTAGAATAAATTGCTCTTTCAAGTGTTCCTGAGAACTGAATGTATTCAGAGGGTAACAGCTTCAGAAATCCATAGTATAAATCATGGTCAGTGTACCTTTGCCGAAGTATGATTGGGATGTTGGCCTTTTGACATTCATCCTTTTCAGGCTGTCTGTAGAAACCACGTGAACATCTACAGTGACACAAATTACAGATATTGTAAATAAAATAAGGGTGCTTTCACCAGATATCAGAGTCATGATATGCAAACTGAAAGGGCTGCCCATTTGGAAAACACTTCCAGAAATTTCTGATCCAGAAGAGATCATTGGTTCTGTAACCTGTTTCCCACCATTTTGTCTCTTAAGGTTAAAAAGTAGTTTTGTTTGAAGACACCGACAACCGTTAGCCTAGATGTTCATATAGAACAGCATCCCAAGGGGACAGGGGAGAAGGAGGGGAGGAGAGAGGGAAAGATGGGTGGAGGGAGAGTAATTGGTGGGACCACACCTAAGGTGCATCTTACAAGGGTACATGTGAAATTTACTAGGTGTAGAATGTAAATGTTCTAACACAATAACTGAAAATGCTGTGAAGGCTATGTTAACCAGTTTGATGAAAACATTTCAAATTGTATATAAAACCAGCACATTGTACCCCATGATTGCATTAACGTACACAGCTATGATTTAATTAAAAAAAGAAAAACAGCATCCATCTTTATAAGCTTTACTTGAGAAGGAAAAAATTTGGGTCATCACCTTTATGCATAGCACCCATCCATTTTCCTTCACCTTAGAGACTTTTTGGTCTGAGTTTGTTGTTTTATTTGCATCAAAGTGAGACGTCCATATTGTTTTTATCTAAACATCTTTGAGGTATAATTTATATGCCATAAAATTCACCTACTTTAAGTTTTTGTGAATTTATAAAATTGTACAACTGTCACCACAATGCAATTTTATATTTCCCATCACCCCATATAGATTCTTTGGGTCTTTTGCAATCACTCCCCGTTCCCACCCCTCATGTCACAAGTCTACTTTCTGCCTCCATGGAGTTGACTTTTCTGGACATTTCACATAAATGAAATCACAGTATGTGGTCTTTTTTTTTTTTAATAGAAATTTTGGTTTATTTATTTGGGGAGAAAGTGATTGTATACTATTGAAAAAAATCTGAAAAATACATTAAAAAAAAAATGAACCAAGTAGAGTCTAAAATTAAGCTTGTTCCTTGCACTCCAGTTTCACTTTTAAAAATTTCTCCTTCAGCAGAAAGATACCAGTATAAAGAATTTCAAATTGAGGCTGAATGTGGTGGCTCATGCCTGTAATCCTAGCACTCTGGGAGGCCGAGGAGGGTGGATCACTTGAGAGCAGGAGCTCAAGACCAGCCTGAGCAAAAGAGAGACCCCATCTCTACAAATAGCCAGCTTGTGGCAGACACCTGTAGTTCCAGCTACTCAGGAAGCTGAGGCAAGAGGTTGCTTGAGCCCAAGAGTTTGAGGTTGCTGTGAGGTATGATGCCATGGCTCTCTACTGAGGGTGACAAAGTGAAACTCTCTTGATGGCTGAAGGAATGCTACGGAGAGCAGTTGTTCCCACTTACATTCATCTGCTCAATGAATGCATAATCTGTGAACTGTTTCGGTGTTCTTGGACTTGGCACTCAGTTGAACTGCCCTGGGGAGAGCTTGAGCAGGAGTGTGGAGAACCCTGGGCACCGTCTGGGGGCCCAAACTGAGCCACTGAGCTGGGCCCAGGAAGCCATTGTGAAAGAACTCAGTATGTGGTCTTTTGCATCTGGCTGTTGTCATTGAATGTAATGTTTTGAGACTGTACCATGTACTTCATTCCTTTTTAATGCTAAATAGTATTCTAGTATATGATATATCATTCATTCACTGTCTCTGGACATTAGGTCTTTCTACTTTTTGGATATTATGAATATTACTGCTATAAGCATTTGCATATAAGTCTTTTGTGTGGACACACATTTTCATTTCTCTAGGGAAATACCTTAGAAATGGAATTTCAGAATCAGAGGATACATTTATGTTCAACTTTTAGAAGAAATTTCCAAAGTGACTGCATGACTTACATTTCCATTAGTAACATGTAAGGGCTCCCACTTTTTCACATTCTCATCAATACTTATTATTATGTATCTTCTGATTATAGCTATTCTAATGATTGTGAAGTGTTATCTTCTTATTTTAATTTGCATTTTCCTAGTGTGACTAATGATATTTCAACGTTTTTAATTTTTGGTGAAATGTCTACTTATATATTTTGCCTATTTTAAAATGGGTTATTCTTAAGTATAAGAGGTCATTATATATTCTGGAGACAGGTTCTTTATCACATATATGATATACAAATATTTACTCCCAATCTCTGTCTTGTCATTTTAATTTCTTAATGGCATTTTTGAAGTGCCAACGTTTTTAATTTTGATCAAGTTGAAATTTATCATTTTTTTCTTTTACATGTTGTTTTTGGTGTCATGTTTAAGAAATCTTTAACCAACCCAAGATCATGGAAATTTTCTGTTATGTTTAATTCTAAAAAGCTTACAGTTTTAACTCTCACAGGTAAGTCTATGATCCATTTTGAGTTAATTTTTCATCTGCTGGGAGGTAAAGGCCTTAGTGTGTGTTTCTGTATATGGATTTACAGTTATCCCAGCATCATTAGTTGGAAAGGTTATTGTTTCCCCATCAAAATGTTCTCCTACCTCTGTTCTTACACCAGTACCACACTTTGATACTGTAGCTTTATAGTGTGTTTTGAAGTTGGGGTACGTAAGTCTTCTAACTTTGTTTTTTTTTGTCAAGATTATTTTAGCTATTTTGGGTATTACAAATTTATCTGGATCCACATAGATTTTACAATCTAGAATGACAGCAGCAAAATGACAGAGTATCAGCTCCAAACACCCATCTTTCCACAGAAACATCAAAATCTAAACAGGAACTTCCAGAACCAACTTTGTCAGAACTCTGAAAAACAAAGTTTTACGTCAACCAAGCATACAATGAATGAAGAAAAAGGCAAATTTTAAAGGGTAGCAAAAGCTGGACATGCCTGTAATCCTAGCACTCTGGGAGACCAAGGCAGGAGGATCACTTGAACTCAGGAATTTGAGACCAGCCTGAAAAGAGCAAAACCCTGTCTCTACTAAAAACAGAAAAGTTAGCCAGGTGTTGTAGGGATGCCTGTAGTCCCAGCTTCTTAGGCGGCAGAAGCAGGATTGCTGGAACCTAGGAGTTTGAAATTGCTATGAGCTTAGCTGACATGACACTCTTGCCTGGACAACAGAGTGAGATTCTGCCTTAAAGAAAAGAAAAAAAAAATAGGGAAGCTTTGTTGTATTTTTACTTGCCCTTGTTCCATGCCCATCCCAGGTCAGTAGCAGTAAGGAAGACAGCAACCTGCATTCCCAGTGTAGGACCCTGGTCCCTGGTTTAGGGGAAGCAGAATAGACCTTATTTGCAAGCTATTGTGTTTTTCTATTTTAACCTCTATGGACTGACCTGGTTGACTGACACACAGTATTCTCTGTTTTGCCAAACTCAGAACACAGTATGGAAGAGTGGTAGTTATTGCTTGGAAACATCATAAGTAGAACAAAAACCCTACAGCTGCTTGGGGCAAAAGATTACATACAGGTGAGGTGTACAATATAGAATCTAAAGCCAGAGAAGAACAGGGGAAAGTTTATTTGAGAAATTAGGTCATTCACAGTGTATATTGGAGAATATAGAAAGCCACTTACATGACCAGGGCAGGATAAGGAAATTATTTATTGATATAAGGACCAATTCATTGAGAAGGTGTAGCAATTATAAACGACAGAGCTCCTCCAAAATATATGAAGTATTGACAAATCTGAATGGAGAAATGGTTCTATAGTAATGGTTGGAGACTTCAATACCACGCTTTAATAATGCATAAAACAATTAGACAGACAATCAATAAGGAAAGGAAACAAAGAACTTGAACAACCTATAAATTCATGAGACCTAACAGACATTAATAGAACACTCCACTCAGTATAGAAACTCACTAAAGGCAGAATACAAATGTCTACATACAATAACTAAGAAAATGCCATGAAGGCTATGTTGAACAGTTTGATGAGAATATTTCAGATTGTATATGAAACCAGCACATTGTACCCCTTGATTTCACTAATGTACATAGCTATGATTTAACAATAAAAAAGAAAGAAAGAAAGAAAGAAAGAAAATAATAGCAGAATATACATTCTTCTCAAATGCATACAGAACATTGTCCAGTATAAACCATATGTTAAGTCACAAAAGAAATCTCAAATTTTAAGCTATCAGAATCATACAAAGTTATCTTTTCTCATCACAGTGGAATGAAGCTAGAAATCGAGAAGGAAAACTGGAAAGTTCACAAATATGTGAAAATGAAACAGCACACTCTTAATCAAAGAAGAAATCACAAGAGAAATTGAGAAGATTGCTTTTTCACATTTTATGGATATAATTATTTTGACAAATCTCTCATCAAGTGATAACGTTGTTTGTGTGATTTGTCAGCTTGACTGGGATAATGGATCCCCAGTCAGCTGTTAAAATATTCTTTCTGGCTGCGTCCATGAGGGTGTTTCTGAAAGAGATTAGCCTTTTAATCAGACTGAGTGAAGAAGATTGCCCTCACCAGTGTGGGTGGGTATCATCCCACCTATTAAAGGCCTGAATAGAACAAAAAGGCCGGGGAAGGCAAATTTGTTCTCTCTGCTTGAGCTGAGACATCCTTCTTTTTTGGCCTTTGGATTTGGGATGGGACATACTCCTTATACTCCTCTGGTTCGTAGGCCTTTGGGCTTGGAATGGAACTACACCGCCAGCTTGCTTTCTTCAGTTTGTAGATGGCAGATCATGAGTCCTCCTAGCCTCCATAACCATGTGAGCCAATCCCTCATGGCAAACCTCCTCCTATTTTCTACCTATAGACATCCTATTGGTTTTATTTCTTTGTAGAGCCCTAATTCATACAGATTTTGGTGTTGAGAATGGAATTTTAAGAATGACTTTTCTGAATTGGTTCTGGAGTTTTGAAATTTGCTCTGTAACCTATGTAACCCTGTGATATAATATGATTAAACTTGAAGACACCAATGACTGTAATCCAGTAGCAAAGAGAACGCTGATACCGGATAGTCAATGTCATTAACTGTTTATAGAGCATGCAGAATGTCTAACTGGATCCTCCTAATCAAGAAGCAAGGAACTCAGGAATTCTGTACATGATACTTTTGAAGATTTTTGGAAAACTAAGAAATCTGATGCCACTGACTAGTTGCTCTTTTATCACTGACATTGCTGAAAATCAAATGCAGAGCTTCATCCTGTGTGAACTTCCAACCATAGGGTATCTACTGTTAAAGTGAGGGCATTAATCAGGAAATTGTGGGATGCTGTAAGTTGGCATGGGTATGTGTGGGAAGACCCTGATAAAAGTGGGGATGTTGAATCCCTAAATTCTGATGGGTCTTTTTTGCCTATGGTTTCCCCCATCTTACTGGTAATGGCTCCCTGCCTACAGTGGTGGATCAGCCTTTCCACCTCTGAGGGGATAGCCCTGCATTGCCTAAGGAAATGGGAATATCCTCCTGAACCAATTGCCATGCAAGACAATGCTGATTCTTCTCAGGACTCACCCTGGCCACCCCTCATTGCTTCTAGATTCAAGTCCCAGTAGGCCCCTAAAGGTGAGATGTGAGTCATAAGAAGCTGCACCATACGTTAAAAGAACTACTTGTATTTTCTAACTTACACAGCAGACGGCCAGGCGCAGTGGCCCATGCTTGTAACACTAGCTCTCTGAGAGGCCAAGATAGGAGGATCACTTGGGCAGAGGAGTTTTAGACCAACCAGAGCCTAAAAATAGAAAAATTAGCTAGGCATTGTAGTGGGTGGCCTGCAGTTGCGGCTACTCAGGAGGCTGAGGCAGGAGGATCACTTGAACCAAGGAGTGTGAGCTTGCAGTGAGTTATGATGACACCATTGCACTCTAGCCTGGGTGATAGACAAGACCCTGTCTCAAAAAAAAACCCCAAAAACAAACAAAAAAAACACATGCAAGAAAGGAGACTAAGGGCATGGGGAAAAGATGAGAAGAGAAGAAACATAAAGTTGGACCAGGCGAGATTCATTGATGAACTCACTAAACAGAGGTTGTACATTTAATGTTGTAGCTCAGGGAGTTAGAAAGCCTCTGGTTGGTTGGCAAAAATGTGGATCAAAAGATGACCCCCTGTGAGTAAACTGGAAATGCCTGACCTGCCTTGACTTAATGTAGATGAAGGGATTCAAAGACTTAGGGAATTAGAATGATAGAGTGGATTTGTCACTTAAGACCCAATCATCCATGCTGGGACAGTCCAGAAGACATAACTTTCACCAATCCTTTGACAAATTCGTGAGAGGAGCCCTAGCATCCTCAAAGAACTCTGTGATTGCTCTTCTTTGTAGGCCAGACCTTACAGTGGGAACCATGCAACTGGAAAACCTAAATGCAGTGGGAATAATTGGGTCCAGGAGTGGCAGGGGCCAAGTGGTGACTCTCAACTGTAAAAGCAAGGTGGACGTAATTGCCATATGGACAGCAGAGTCAAAGCAGCAATCAAAATAGTCTGACTTTGAAATCCTAACCTCCAAGGAAATAGAAAAGGAAAAAGAGAAATTTTCTGACTTGTGAAGACCTATAGTATAGGCTAGTTAATCATAATGTTCCTAAAAGTGAAATAGACAAGGAGCCTACTAAATTCTTTTTTTTTTTTTTTTTTTAGAGACAGAGTCTCACTTTGTCACCCTGGGTAGAGTGCCGTGGGATCTTAGCTCATAACCATTTCAAACTCTTGGGCTCAAGTGATCCTCTTGCCTCAGCCTCCCAAGTAACTGGTACTATAGGTGCATGTTACAATGCCCGACTGTTTTTAAGAGACACGGTCTCACTCTTGCTCAGGCTGGTCTCAAACTCCTGAGCTCAGGCAATCCACCCGCTTCAGCCTTCCAGAGTTCCACAGGTGTGAGCCACCACACCCAGCCCTACCAAATTCTTGCTTCATCTCTAAGCAGAAAAAAATTCTAAGTTGAATGAACAAATACCTAACTTGAATCATAAAAACAGAGTCATGGGGGCAGCACCTGTGGCTCAGTGAGTAGGGCGCTGGCCCCATATAATGAGGGTGGCAGGTTCAAACCCAGCCCCAGCCAAACTGCAACAAAAAATAGCCATGTGTTGTGGTGGGTACCTGTAGTCCCAGCCACTCAGGAGGCTGAGGCAAGAGAATCGCCTAAGTCCAAGAGCTGAACATTGCTGTGAGCTGTGATGCCACAGCACTCTACCAAGGGCACAAAGTGAGACTGTCTCTAAAAAAAAAAAGTCATGGCCATGTAATCAATTTACAGATGTGAGCCAGTTGACAGGACCAGAACCTGTTGAATGAAAGAGAATAGATTTATCATCAAGGAAGGACCCTGGTACACCACCAAAAATGTACACTGCTGGCCTTTCCCTCAGTCTTTCCCTAAAGGATCTTGGGGCTTTTACCAAAGTAACTGTGACATTGGGGAAAGGAAATAGACTTTTTATTGACTAGTGGACACTGGCTCTGAACTGACACCAATTCCAGGAGGCCGAAGATGTCACTGTGGTCTTTCAAATACAGTAAGGATTTACAAAGGTCATGGGATCAATGGTGTTTCGGTTCAAGTCCATCTCACAGTGGGTCCCTGAATACATACTGAGGTTATTTCCCCTGTTCCAAAATACATAATTGGAATAATACTTAACAGCTGGCAGAATCCCCACATTGGTTACCCGATCTGTGGTGAGAAAGACCACATGGAAGCCATTAGAACTCTTTCCACCTAGGAAAATAGTAAATCAAAAGGAATACTTCCTTCCTGAAGCGATTGCAAAGATTAGTGCCAACATCAAGGACTTGGAACATGCAGGGGGTGTGATTTTCACGACATCCTGTTCAACTCTTCTATTTGGCCTGTGCAGAAGACAGATGGATCTTGGAGAATGACAGTGGATTTTTATAAGCTTAACCATGTGGTGACTCTGATTGCAGCTGCTGTGCCAGATGTGTTTCATTGCTTAAGCAAATTAACACATCCTCTGCTACACAATATGCAGCTATTGACCTGGTAAATGCCTTTTTTCTCCAAGCCTGTCATTAAGGCCCACAGAAGCAGTTTGCTTTCAGTGGTCAAGCCCAGCAATACACTTTCACGGTCCTAATTGGGTATATCAACTCTCCAGCCCTATGTCCTAAGTTGGTTCGCGATCTCCTTTCTCTTCCATAAGGTATCACTCTGGTCCATTACATTGATGTCATTATGCTGATTGGACCTAGTGAGCAAGAAGTAACAATGACTCTAGACATATTGGCAAGATATTAGCATCCCAAAGAGTGAAGAATACATCCAAGTAAAATCCAGGGTCCTTCCACCTCAGTGAAATTTCCAGGGGTCCATTGGTGTGGGCCATGTCAACATATCTCTTCTAAGGTGAAGGTTAAAGTGTTGTACCTGGCCCCTCCTATAACCCAGAAAGAGGCATAATGCCTAGTGGGTCCTCTTTGGATTTGGGGCCATTTACCAAGTGACACAAAGAACTGCTAGTTTTGAGTAGGTCCAAGGACAAGACAAGGCTTTACAAGAGGCCCAGATTGCTGTGCTAGCTGCTCTGCCACTTGGGCTGTCGGACTGAGTAGATTTGTCAGTGGCAGACAGGGATGCTACTTAGAGCCTTTGCTGGGTCCACATAGGTGAATTACACCCCAGGCCTGTAGAATTTTGGAGCAAAATTCTGCCATCATCCTTGGATAGCAACTCTCCTTTTGAGAAATAACTCTTAGCCTTCTATTGGGCTTTAATAGAGAAAGAATGCTTGATCATGGGCCACCAAGTCACCTAGCTGCTCATCACAAAATAGATGTTATCTGACTCACCAAATCATAAAGTTGGTTGTGTCCAGCAATTCAACATTCCATTAACAAACAGAAGTGTTATATACATAAACAGGCCCTAATGAGTCCTAAAATCCCAAGTAAGTTACATGAAGAAGTGGTCCAAATGCCTAAGGTTCCCACTCCTGCTGTTTGGCCTTCTCTCCCTCATCCTGCACCTATAGCCTCATGAGGAGTGTCCTACAGTCAACTGACACAGGAAAAGACTTGGTCCTGGTTTACAGATGGTTCTGCATGATATGTGGGCACTTCCTAAAGTGAACAGCCGAAGCACTTCAACTCCTCTTTGTTTCATCCCTGAAGGACAGTGGCAAAGGGAAATTCTCCCAAGGGGCATAGCTTTGAGCAGTACACTTGGTTGTGCACTTTGCTTGAAAGGAGAAATTTCCAGGTGTGTAATAGTATCCATTCATGGGCCAATGATTTGGGTGGATGGTCAAAGACTTGGAATGAACATGATTAAAAAATTGGAGACAGGGCAGCGCCTGTGGCTCAGTGAGCAGGGCGCCGGCCCCATATACCGAGGGTGGCGGGTTCAAACCCCGCCCCAGCCAAACTGCAACAAAAAAATAGCCGGGCGTTGTGGCAGGTGCCTGTAGTCCCAGCTACTCGGGAGGCTGAGGCGAGAGAATCGCCTAAGCCCAGGAGTTGGAGGTTGCTGTGAGCTGTGTGACGCCACGGCACTCTACCAAGGGCGATAAAGTGAGACTCTGTCTCTACAAAAAAAAAAAAAAAAAATTGGAGACAAAGAAATCTGGGGAAGAGGCATATAGATACAACTCTCTGAATGGGTAAAAACCACAAAGATATTTGTGTCCCATCTGAATGGGACAGAGAAGGATTTCAATAATCAAATGGATAGGATAACTCATTCTGTGGATATTAGTAGATTCTTTCTCCAGCCACCCCATCATTATCCAATGGACTCCAAGTAGCCATGGTGGCAAAGACTCATCAAATTGGACTTGCCACTCACCAGCACCAGCCTGGCTACAGCTACCACTGAGTGCCCAATCCACCAGCAGCAGAGACCAACACTAAGCCTGTATGCCACCATTTCCTGGGATAATTAGACAGCTGCTTGGTGGCAGGCTGATTACATTGGAGTGCTTCCTCCAGGGAAGGGGCAGTGTTTTTTACTTCCCAGAATGACACTCTGGATATGGATTTTCCTTCCCTAATACTTTTGCCAAAACTACTATCTATGTACTTATAGAATGCTTTGTCCACTATAATGGTGTTCCACACAGGATTGCTTTAGATTAAGGAATTCAACTTCACAGCAAAAGAAGTGCAACAATGAGCCTATGTTCATGGAAGGTATTGGTCTTAGCATGTTCCCCACCATCCAGAATCAGGTGCCTCTACAGAACTGTGGAATGGTCTTTTGAAGAATCATTTACAGTACCAACTATATGGAAGGGCAGGGGCAAGGTTCTCCAGAACCACATCCTGAGCCACATGTTTCTTCAATAGCCAGGATTCACAGATCCCAGGAATCAAGGGTTGGAAATGAGAGTGACTCACTATTACCACCAGTGACCCATTAGCAACATTTTTTGCTTCTTGTTCCCAGGATTTTATGCTCTGCTGGCTTACAGGTATTAGTTCTAAAGAGAGACTGCTTCTGCCAACAGACACAAGGATTCCATTGAACTGGAACTCAAGACTGCCATCTTGCCATTTTGGGCTCCTCATGCCTCTAAGTCAACCAACTAAGGAGGGAGTTTTATAGCTGGTTGGGGTGATTGATTTGGACTAAAAATTGAACCTACTCTATAATGGAGGTAAGCAAGAATACATCTGGATTACAGATGTCTTAGGGAGCCTTTTAGGATTACCATATCCAGTGATTAATGTCCATAGAAAACAACAAACAAATCCAGGCAAGACTGCTAATGAGCAGACACTTTAGGAATCAAGAGTTAGGCTACTCTGCCAGGTAAAGAATCACGACCAGCTGAGTTGTTTGCTGAAGGCAAAAGACAGTAGAAGAAAGTAGCTATAAATACTAGCTACAACTGTGTAACCATTTACAAAAACTAGGACTGTAATTGTTGTATGTCCTCATTTTTTAATGAATATGTTTGTATGTGTGTGTATACACACATATATTAAGCAAAAACACTTGTTTTCTTTCCCTTTTTATTCCTTTACCATATGACATAAGATGTACAGACTTTATACATAATATTTGAGTGTTGTTAGTTTAACACCACAGTATTTAAGTTATAGGATATCAGGAAAAGAGTAACCATTATTCAAAGACTTTACCTCCTCTTCTTGGAGCCAAACGCTCTGGGATTAGTGCATTTTCATATCATGTTAGGCAGGATTAGGACCTTGTTATTGTTTTTTTTTTTTTTAGATTAAGTATGATCTCACCACTCAGTCCTGAGTGACAGAGTGACAACTTGCCTCAAAAAAATAAAAAATAAAAAAAAGGTAGAGCAAGGGGGAATTTCTCTCTGCTTGAGCTGGAACACCCTTCTTTTCCCATCCTTTGACATGTGCACTCCTAGTTCTTGGGCCTTCAAACTTGGACTTGAGACCTACTCCCATTGACCCCCCCCCCACCTAGTTCTTATATCTTTGGATTGGACTGGAACCATATGTGGTACCACCAGCTTTCAGGGTTTTCAGTTTGTAAATGGCAGTTCATGGGACTTTTCAGCCTCCATACTCACATGAGCCAATAACCCATCAAAATAAATCCATATATATAAATACATATCCGTGTGTGTGTATGTGTATATACATATATACACATTATAAAATAAAAATAAATTCATATACATATATACATATACATGTGTATGTATGTGTATATATACATAGATACACATTCAGAGAGTGTGAGTCACCACGCCCTGCCTGGTCTTTGTTTTTATGTCACATTATTTTTTCAAATATCTGGTGATTGATCATTGGTTGGTCCTTCACATAAGACTAAGGCACTAGAAATCTATATAAAACTCTGCATTCTTGGGGGAAGTTTGTTAACTGATAGGCCTTACTTTGGGATGAATGAGTAGAGAGCTAACTAGTATGCTGGAAGAGGATATTCCTAATAGCCAGAATGTAAGATTGTTTAATTTAGGATCATTTCCTTTCTTTCGAGAAGACCCTCCAGACTTTTTCCAGAGGAGCTGATGCCAAGTTGTCAGGCTTTCTTCTTAACAAGATAGGGGTGTTAACTCTTCCATATACAAATTTCCACTCAATCCTTTTGACCAGTCCCACATCTCACTACAGCCCTTTGCTAGTCCAGGGTTTCTGCATCCAGAGCCCCTTCAGGGTCTGTGGTGTCAGTCATCTTGACTCTGTCCCCAAAGTTCTTTTGATTCTTCCCCTCAATGGTATGTAATTATTAAGCTGATGTGATTATATTCTTACATGGTCCAATATATAACCATCAGACTAAATATGAGATAGCATGCTGACCAACTGAAAATAATTGGCAACATGTAAATATTTTAGGAATCTAGCTATCTTTATACACACTTAGATAATGAGAGCAGAACTACTTTTAAACTAAGACAAAATGAGTCACCTAAGAGTTCCAAATATGATTTTATTTGAATGCCATGGTTACTTTAGTTTAACAGTGCTTCTTTCCAAGTTGCTTCTCTGTGCTCAACAGTATAACTCCGGCAGCGAATTCAGAGGTCTAGGATTCGATGAAATTGTGGCTAATTTCTGGTCCCAGTCTGGAAGTTAAAACAAATTAATGATTTATTTTAGGACTACTTGCTCTATTATTTCAGCAATTGTATACAATAACAAGATAATTTATGAGACTTAGGACAAAGGAATGCATTTAAAATACGGGAAAAAAAGTCTTTTTTTTTTTTTTTGTAGAGACAGAGTCTCACTGTACCGCCCTTGGGTAGAGTGCTGTGACATCACACGGCTCACAGCAACCTCTAACTCTTGGGCTTACGCGATTCTCTTGCCTCAGCCTCCCAAGCAGCTGGGACTACAGGTACCTGCCACAATACCCGGCTATTTTTTGGTTGCAGTTTGGCCCGGGCTGGGTTTGAACCCGCCACCCTCGGCATATGGGGCTGGCGCCCTACTCACTGAGCCACAGGCGCCACCCCGAAAAAAAGTCTTAATTAAAAAGTTGTCTCTTTGGTTCAATTTCTGATTAAGAGGCATATTATTGAATTATGTCAAAATGTAAATAAAATGAAATAAATCACATAAATTTGCATTTTGATATCTTAATTCTAGACTTCCAAACATTTTTAGTCCTGCATTACCGATGGACTAATGTACCAAACTTTTTTGTACCAAACTTCACTTTTCCTATCCCGAAATTCATATCCGTTGGAGTTCCCTTATATTTTATAACCTCTTGTCTATAATCACTAACAATTCTACTTCTCTAAAAGATAAGAGTTTGAGGTGAGGCCTTGAGTTGAATACAATAATCACTATTTAACAATAGTCTAGGTGGTGCCTGTGGCTCAAAGGAGTAGGGCGCTGGCCCCATATGCCGGAAGTGGCAGGTTCAAACCCAGCCCTGGCCAAAAACTGCAAAAAAAAACAAAAAAAACCCAATAGTCTAATGAACCAAAAGACTAATGTGTTTCAATTATAGCATTGTTAATAAAACTTTTATGTTACTGGATGTTTTACTTACATTAACATTCAGGCAATCATGGTAATATTAGGGATATTATGAGATTAATTAAATTGTCGTTTTCATGGCTTCTAAGAGGTGTCCTCCATCTCTGAATCAGAATTGTCAGCCTCCCAAGTCCCTAATATTTTCACTGTTTGATTTCACCTTCCTTAACATCTCAATAACATTTCAAAAAATAAACATTTCTTAATATTAAGAATGAATAAGATTTCATTCATCTAGAAAGTATGACTAGAAATGCCATCTCTTGAGAAAAATTAAATTAAATTAAATTGAAGTGTAATCTTTTCTGTAGTCAGTAACCATGACTTCTCAAGGTTTATTATTGAGTCAAATAGCAACTATGGCCTTCCTGAGAATTACCTTGTACTTCAGGGAACTGTACTAAAGTAGGTTAAAAGTTTAAGAAATCCTATTCCACAGTTCTGAGTGAACTTTATTCTAGGATTTACAAGAGGATTGAATTATACACATATTTAACCAGGTTAATCCAACAAGAAATGTTCTGAAAAATAACAGGTATTACCAAGCCTGAACTGTGCTATACATACTGGGGACACTATGGAAAAAACGTGGAAAAATATGGAAAATGATTATTTGGATTTCTTGCCATTCAACAAAGTGCAATTATTGTTCATGTGGATTTATGGTGGTGACTCCTTTGAAAGTCATTATTGAAAAACAAGATACAGGGCGGTGCCTGTGGCTCAAAGGAGTAGGGTGCAGGCCCCATTAGCCGGAGGTGGCGAGTTCAAACCCAGCCCCAGCCAAAAACTGCAAAAAAAAAAAAAGAAGATACGGAATTGAGAACTATCAAGAAACTTGAACCAACTTGCAGAGAATTCCAAATTCTTTATCTTAAATACGTTAATGATTTAAAATAATTTAGTATTATCACTCTTTAACAATTTAAGAGATTTTCAATAATAACTTTGTATTTGATCTTTACCATATGTACTGGTTTTAGAACTTAATCTTGGTGTAAGATGCGCTCCATTATATTAAGTTTTTTACAATATTTATTATGGAATGTGTTTATCCTTGATCAATAATAATAATATTAACTTTAACAGTTTTTAAGGCTTATTAAGGTTATATATAGGCAAAAATGCTTACATTCTTTCTATGGCTATCTCAGTTCTATTAGGTAGGTATTATCTTCAATGTTTTTGAAGATGAGAAAATTGAGGATCAGAGAGCCTAAGGATGACACTGCCACTGAAAGAATATAGTTCACTTTGGGAAAATGAGGTCTTTGAATTATTTGGCACCGGAGTGTGTAATACAAGGGCAACTCTCTTCTAAGGGGCCATGTCCTCCTCCTGGGCTATAAATTCTCTGAAGCCTTCCCCATATCCTCCACTGTGTCTTGTACATAGTCAGTGCTTAAAGAATATTTCCTAAATAAATAAAATGATATGTGCTGAGAAAATGTTAAACAAGGAAGAATTTCTTAAGCAACCATCGTAATAATTTGTGGCCTATATTTAATCAAAAACCTTAGAGAACTGATCACTAAATGCAAATCATTGCTAATCCAGATATACCTATGGCCCTTAAAACCTGATCACAAAAACTGAACAAATGGTTAAGATAAACAATTCAATGCTTTGATAATTAGCTTAATATTACTTTCTCTTATTCTATAAAACACACTTCCAGGAATCAGTTTCTTGACTTGAACAAGTGTTTGATTCAATTCCCGCTCTGATTTGTAACATTTCTCTGTTAGGTCTCTCACAGACAGGCCTTTTGCCTGACTGATCATTGTTTATAAAAATAATTGCCAGGTAAGTATCTCTCAAAGCATCTGAATCTCTCTACTGCTACCATTCATCATCTGTTGCCTGAATTACTGGTTTTTAAACTTGGAGGCACAATGGAATTGCCTGAAGAGTTTGGAAAACTGTTGATGCCTGAGATCCTCTGATTTAATTCTTAATGGGTATAGCCTGGGCATCCCAATGTTTAAAAACTCCTCAAGCAATGTAGCCTCCCCAGGCAATTGAAGCAGTATCAAAAATACACTACTGGGACCTGATCAAACTAAAAAGCTTCTGCACAGCCAAGAACATAGTAAGTAAAGCAAGCAGACAGCCCTAAGAATGGGAGAAAATATTTGCAGGTTATACCTCCGATAAAGGTCTAATAACCAGAATCCACAGAGAACTCAAACGTATTAGCAAGAAAAGAACACGTGACCCCACCTCAGGGTGGGCAAGGGACTTGAAGAGAAACTTCTCTAAAGAAGACAGACGCACGATCTATAAACACATGAAAAAAAGCTCATCATCCTTATTCATCAGAGAAATGCAAATCAAAACTACTTTGAGATATCACCTAACCCAGTAAGAGTAGCCCACATAACAAAATTCCAAAACCAGAGATGTTGGCATGGATGTGGAGAAAAGGGCACACTTCTACACTGCTGGTGGGAATGCACACTAATACATTCCTTCTGAAGGATGTTTGGAGAATACTTAGAGACCTAAAAATAGACCTGCCATTTGATCCTATAATTCCTTTACTAGGCTTATACCCAGAAGACCAAAAATCACAATATAACAAAGACATTTGTACCAGAATGTTTATTGCAGCCCAATTCATAATTGCTAAGTCATGGAAGAAGCCCAAGTGCCCATCGACCCACAAATGGACTAGCAAATTGTGGTACATGTATACCATGGAATATTATGCAGCCTTAAAGAAAGATGGAGACTTTACCTCCTTCATGCTTACATGGATGGAGCTGGATCATATTCTTCTTAGCAAAGTATCTCAGGAATGGAAGAAAAAGTATCCAATGTACTCAGCTCTACTATGAAGCTAAATTATAGCTTTCACATGAAGGCTATAACCCAACTATAGCACAAGACTATGAGGAAAGGGCCAAGGAAGGGGAAGGGAGTGGGGAAGTTAGGATGGAGGGAGGGTAATGGGTGGGTCCACACCTACAGTGCATCTTAGAATGGGTACAGGCAAAACTTACTAAAGGCAGAATACAAATGCCTACATACAATAACTAAGAAAATGCCATGAAGGCTACGTTGAACAGTCTGATGAGAATATTTCAGATTGTATATGAAACCAGCACATTGTACCCCTTGATTGCACTAATGTACACAGCTATGATTTAACAATAAAAATAAATAAATTAATAAAAATAAATAAATAAATAAACAAAAACTCCTTAAGCAATGTAGCCAAGGTTTGGAATCATTAACCTTGGCTTGGTGCCTGTGGCTCAGTGGGTAGGGCACCCACTATATACACCGAGGCTGGCAGGTTCAAACCCAGCCTGGACCTCCTAAACAACAATGACAACCATAACAAAAAAATAGCTGGGCATTATGGCGGGCACCCATAGTACCAGCTACTTGGGAGGCTGAGGCAAAAGAATCACTTAAGCCCAAGAGTTTCAGGTTGCTATGAACTGTGATGCCACGGCACTCTAACAAGGGCAACATAGTGTCTAGTTTATAATGGGTACTTAACAAATGACTGGATCACTCTGGGGATGCCAGCTTCCAAGACTGACCCCAGTGATTCTTGCCCTCTAGTATCTATGCCTTGTGTAATCCTCTCCACACTGCTTTAGGACTGGTGTGTGTGTGACTAATAAGATACATCAGAAGTGACAGTGTGTGACTTCTGAGCCTACATCATTAAAAGCACTGCAGTTTCCACCTTGGTATCAATTGCTCACTCTAAGGAAAGCTAATTGCTATGCCCCGTTCCTGACTCAGCTCTCCTGAGATCCTCCTGTCTCTCCCACTCTCCTGATTTCTGCTGTTTGCTATTTCCTAAGGGTCTGAGGCCTAGCCTGGCCCATATCCTCTGGCATTGCACCTGAACTGTAGCTTCTTTCTCTGGGAAGAAAGAATAGATCTTGGCCAGACGCAGTGGCTGATGCCTGGGTACTCTGAGAAGCCTATAGGGGCAGATCTCTTGAGCTCAGGAGTTCAAGACCAGCCTGAGCAAGAGTGAGACCTCATCTCTACTAACATAGAAAAAATTAGCTGGGCATTGTGGTGGGCACCTGTAGTCCTAGCTACTTGGGAGGCTGAAGCAAGAGGATCGCTTGGGCCCAAAAGTTTGAGGTTGCTGTGAGCTATGATGCCACAGCACTCTACCCAGGGTAACAGAGTGAGACACTGTCTTAAAAAAAAGGAAGAAGAGGGGGCGGTGCCTGTGGCTCAGTGAGTAGGGTGCCGGCCCCATATGCCGAGGGTGGTGGGTTCAAACCCAGCCCCTGCCAAACTGCAACAAAAAAAGAGCTGAGTGTTGTGGCGGGCGCCTGTAGTCCCAGCTGCTCAGGAGGCTGAGGCAAGAGAATAGCGTAAGCCCAAGAGTTAGAGGTTGCTGTGAGCTGTGTGACACCACAGCACTCTACCCGAGGGCAGTACAGTGAGACTCTGTCTCTCCAAAAAAAAAAAAAAAGTAAAAAAAAGGAAAAAGAGAGTAGATCCTTCCCTTATTTTTTTAGGTAAAAGGAAAGCGACTCGCTATACAGGAGATAGTGGCTGTGAAAGTGGAAAAGTAGCTTTAGAGTCCTGTACTTGGGGGTGAAATCCAGCCTGAGTCAGAATTCTACTTCTCTTACCTCCCAGTTCAGTGGTTTGAGGCTAGTTAATGAACTATCTCTGCAACTTGGCTTCCTCCTGCTGTATAATGGGGACAATAATAGCACCTACATCAGTGAGAACTAAGTCTGTGCCTGCTGCAGTGTGAGAGCCCCTGAAACATTGGGGTTTGCTCATTTACAATGTTTTTCAATGAAATAATTCATCAAAAACCTATTGAGTGAGAGCACCATGCAAGAACATAGTACTGTTTAAACTGGTATCAGCTTGGTGCCTGTGCTCAGTGAGTAGGGCGCTGGCCACATACACCTAAGGTGACGGGTTCGAGCCCGGCCTGGGCCTGCTAAAACAATGACAACTGCAACAACAATAAAAATTGCCGGGCTTTGTGGCGGGCACCTGTAGTCCCAGCTACTTGGGAGGCTGAGGCAAGAGAATTGCTAAGGCCAAGAGTTTGAGGTTGCTGTGAGCGGTGACGGCACAGCACTCTACCGAGGCGACACAGTGAAACTCTGTCTCTAAATAAATAAATAAGTAAATAAATAAACTGGTGTTTGTGTGTCCAACCCCAGGTCCCTCCTGTCTGGGAGGTCCAATACCTTTCAGTATAGTCGCATCTGCACAGAAAAACGCTACCAGGGGAATTTTGAGAGTTTGAAACATACCTTTAAAATAGTCATTTAACATCAGGAATGAGAAAATTACTCTGAACAGTGTGTTTAGGGTCAATAATGATTTTGCCAGATGACAAGGGACTCGGTTGAAGAGTGGTCAGGCAGGAGCCTGCTTCCATTTACACGCTTTCCTCTCTGACGTCTCATATGCAGGGAGCTAGGACAGGAGGGCTGGAGGGACCTTAGGCGGCAGCACTCCATCCCCTCCTGCACCCAGACACACACACATCCAGACCCCAACTGGACCGGCCCCAAAGGCACTCCCTGAGCTGGGGAGACAGCAACCACACAGAGATGCCAATCCGTGGTCCAGGCAAGGGTGGTCAACCTGAGAGCTGAGAGCAGTCGGCCCGACTTACCAATCTTGTAAAATGGCAGACTATAGTCTCTTTGGTACGAGGTTTCTTGGTACCAAGGTTCTGCAGGCTTTGAATGCCTTCGAAAACAAATATATCGAATGAGCGTCTGTTGGTCTAGCTGAGGCTGATATTCACTTTTTCTCGGGGCTGGAATTGCCAAGTCTATGAGTGGTCTAAATGAAAATAGAAAGAGGGTGATGAACACTCAGTAGAAAAAAAAAATTCCATTTTCTCATCAGCAGAAATGCATTCCCCAGAAGCATCTACAAGGCTAATAAGATAGTGTCAACAAGACTCCCGTGACTCCAAGCCCAACCCCATTAAAGTGGCAAATAGAAGGCTTAGGCATTCCAGTCCCCCTTTTCCCTTTAGCATCACTCCCAATCACAGGTTACACAAAGTGATCTGCATCGAAAGCTCCACTTTCTCCGCGCAGGCGTGGATACCTCCTGTACTCCAGATCTCCCTGGCGCCTTTCCCCAGTGTAATCTTCCTGCGGATGTCTGGTTCCTTCAAGGAACCAAGGCACTCTTTTGGCCAAATGTCCTGGGGTTTGATGGACCTGAAATGAGTTCTAACCTTCCTGCACCTCTACTCAGATAGTTACCTTTGGAAGAATAAAAATGAAGAGCCAAAATGTAATAGCAAAATATCTTCATATGCTTGTGGGCAAAATATCTTCATATGCTGTGGGCGAGCCCTTACATTCTCTAGCACAACCGGTTTGAGATATGAATGCAAGTGTACATTCAGTGGTACAATTTTGGTATTATATATTGAGACCTTAACATTTTGTACCATCAATTCCAGCAAATAGGGCATGTCAACAAAGACTTAGCTATATGAACATTTGTCAAAGTGGTTTTTGTGTTTTGGGGGGGAGGGCGTTTTTTGGAGACAGAATCTCTTTCTATCTACCTGGCTAGAATTCAGGTGCAAACTCCTGAACTCAAGTGATCTACTTGCCTCAGCCTCTGGAGTAGCTGGGACTACAGGCTCATGCCACCACACCAGGCTATTATTTTTATTTTGTACAGAGACAGGGTCTCACTGTGTTGCTCAGGTTGGTCTTGAACTCCTGGCTTCAAGCATTCTCTCTGCCTCTGCCTCCCAAAGTTCTAGGATTATAGGCGTGAGTCACCAGGCCTAGCCTTCAAAGTATTTTTATGATAATAAACAGAGGAAGCAACTTTCTTATTTAAAAAATAGGGAATTTTTTAGACAATGACACAGACATACATAAGGATACCATGCCACTGTTAAAAATGATGCTGTGGAATTACAACTTTTGAAATGGCAAAAAAGTCCACACTGTATTATTAAGTTTAAACAAAGGTTTTAATTAAACTGTGCACTTCCAATGAATGAAGTATATGGTATGTGAATTGCCTCAATTAAAACAATTTTTTAAAGGTTTCAAAATCCCATCCCATCCTATTTTGATATGTATCTGAAAGATTCTACATAATTATGGGTAATTTTCAATCTTTTTTGATGTTCTCTAAATATTCTAATAAACACATTTTTTAAACTATAAAGTAGATGAGCTGAACTGCTATCAATGTGAAAAATATTAAATGTTGATGAGATTTAGGAACATTTAAATCTAATCAAGGTCTATGGGATGTAGCCTCACATGATTATATCATTGTGATCACCTCATCACACTCAAAGAGGTGACAAAAATTGTTTAATAATAATCAAATATGTTTGCCTGAGTGGGTAAAATTTTGATTATAATATGCCTTCTTTAAGAGACTATGTTAGCAGGAATGAATTGGCTCTGACTGAAGTTCAGGAAAAGCAAGGAGAATCTGACCATGCCTGTGGGGTACTGAGCAGGGAGGGAGGCTGGGAGGACAGACAGGTCTATTGTGGGTAGGCTTGGAGAAGCATCAAGAATACCTACCCACCTCTACTTGTCCTTACCTCATGCTCAATGGGTACTTTACTTTGTAAAATTAGTGCCTTTTAAATGACGGGTGGGATATTTCTTTTTCTACAAAAGTATGTCTCCCACTGTCAATCACAACATTAACCGTCCGGTGACTGTATCAATCTTCTGTGAGTTTGGGCTCTGTATGACCATCACTGTCAGTCTGGACATTTGTGAACCACTGACAGCTGTGACATCTGAACCAGATCCTGGTGACTGCCACTAGATATACCCATCCAGGACTGACTGCACCATGTCTCGGCCTTTGCCTGTGGTATTTCTCTAGAACTAGAATAGTCTTCCTTTCCAATTGATGTATCAGTGCCCTTCTGAAGACAAGACTTACACTCAGAAGACTCTAATACTGAAAACATCCAGATGGTGGAGGAATATGTCTGGGGAAGGGAAGTCATTAGATGCCTATTAAGTTGATATCATGACTAAGTAGTGAGACCCCATCTCTACTAAAAATACAAAAAATTAGCCCAGCATGGTGGCAGGTGTCTATAGTTGTAGCTACTCCAGAGGCTGAAGCAAGAGGATTACCTGAATCTAAGTAGTCATATCAACTTGATAGGTGTCTAATTACTTTCCTTCCCCAGACATATTCCTCCACCATCTGGATGGAGGAATAAACTTAGGTCTACTTCATGAGAATTTTCTTATTTCTTGTTTGGGGTTTTGTCTTTTCTTTTTTTTTCCCTTGTCTTTTTTCTATTCATTCTTAACTAGAAACTGAATAACCTCATAGATTGACATTTACACTTAGTTTTCCTCTTGACGCTAATCTTGGGCAGGGACAAGTCTTGTCAGAGTCAAGGTTCCCTTTAATTGAGCCTTCTTCTGGTTGAGGGACTAATCTGGTTATCAGGTGGTGGTGGTCGTGGTAAGCAGAGTAGAGTGATTGTTAGGGTGCGCACAGACCCAACGTGGCCCTATGGATTGGGCCATGAGCAGCTCTGGCAATGGGGTTCTGCCATTTCTTTCCTTGTCTATTCTCGGGCAGAGAGAATAGCCCTAATAGTTTAATATATTATGCATTTGAGTTAAAACAGAGTCTTGGACTGGGAATCAGAAAATGTGGATAGATTGAAGCCCAAATTTTATACCAACCAACTGTATGAGGTCAGGCAAGACATATCACTTCTCGGGGCTCCATTTCCTTCATCTGATTGGATCAGAATGACCTCTCAAGCTACTTCCAGTTTGATCATTTATTATATTTGGACTGTATGCTATTTTAAACCATATATAGATGCCATAGCTCCCTTCTATTTGCATGGAGGAATTGACTATATTGAAGGCAAGTAAGAGAAAAGAAGGGTGGTACATTGGCTCATGCCTATAATCCCAGCGCTCTGGAAGGCTGACGTGAACAGATCCCTCGAGCTCAAGAGTTCAAGACCAGCCTGAGCAAGAGTGAGACCCCATCTCTACTAAAGATACAAAAAATTAGCCCAGCGTTGTGGCAGTTGCCTAGCTACTCTGGAGGCTGAGGCAGGAGGATCGCCTGAATCCAGGAGTTTGAGGTTGCTTTGAGTTAGGCTAATGTCATAGCACTCTAGCCTGGGCAACAAAGTGAGACTCTGTCTCAAACAAAAAGAAGAGAAATTCATGAAATATATTAGATAATGAACTCAAATAATAGCAATCATATGTTGTGAGCTTACTATATTATGGAATTTTACATCATTTATTTTATTTAACAGATAAGGCAACTGATACTTAGAAAAGGAATAAAAATTGTCCAAGATAAAACATTTTAAGTTACTCAAATTGCTGGGGCGGTGCCTGTGGCTCAGTGAGTAGGGTGCTGGCCCCATATACCGAGGGTGGCAGGTTAGAACCCTGCCCCGGCCAAACTGCAACAACAATAACAAAAACGTTACTCAAATTGCTGCTTTTAACTTATTATGATTTCCAGCCTTCCTGAGCTAGAAAATAAGATGAAAGTCTCTATGATTTTTGTTTTTTGTTCTTCTTTTTGTTAAAACTACACCTAGAAGAGTAGAAATCATTTAGGCTAAATTCATAATTTGAGGAAAAAACTGAGTTTCAGTAAGTTTAAGTTTTTTGACCAAGTTGAAATTCTAAACTCATGGTCTTTCTGAAATTTCTTTAATAATACATATAATAGGGCGGTGCCTGAGGCTCAAGGAGTAGGGCGCTTGCCCCATATACTGGAGGTGGCTGGTTCAAACCCGGCCCCAGCCAAAAACTGCAAAAAAAAAAAAAAAAAAAAATACATATAATAAGATTTATATGGCTCGGGGCCCGTAACACGGTGGTTATGGCGCCAGCCATATACACTGAAGTTGGCGGGTTTGAACCCTGCCCAGGCCAGCTAAACAACAATAACTGCAACAAAAAAACAAATTTGCTGGGTTCGAACCCAGCCTGGGCCAACTAAACAACAATGGCAACTGCAACAAAAAATAGCTGGGTGTTGTGGCAGGCACCTGTAGTCCCAGCTACTTGGGAGGCTAAGGCAAGAGAATCGCTTAAGCCCAAGGGTTTGAGGTTGCTGTGAGCTGTGATGCCACAGCACTCTACCCAAGGCGACAGCTTGAAACTCTGTCTCAAAAAAAAAAAAATTATATTTTTTGTTGACGGTAAAAGTAACATATACTCAGTATAGAAAGTCTGGAAAATAGAGAAAAAGATTAAAAAGTAAAATACAAAATACTAAAAATCTCACAACTCATTGAAAAAAGTAATAACAGTTGGGTTTATTTCCTTTCAAATCTTTTCTATCCACTAAATAATACTGTTATGGCTATCATTAGTAGTATCACAAATTGTGTATTCTTTTTCATTTATCATCCTAACTTTAGTAACATCCTTGGAAATTAAATTTTAGGGATGTGTCTCACCGGGGAGTTCTCTTTGCTCTGTGATCAAGATGAAATCTTGCCAGCTGTCCAGGGTACCAGCCTTGGAGGTCCTTTCCTTGGTGAGCAACAAATATACTAATGTAGAAAGCGAAGTAAGAAAAAAGCGATTATTACAATTATTCTTTACAGGAGAATATAAAGCTGTGGTATGATAAAACCAACATATTTGGGTCTTTGCCCCCAGTTCCTGGCAGCAGCAGCTAAAGCCTGTGGAATTTCCTGATAGGATTGTCTTTTGTTATTCATAACAAGCCCCTTCCCAGGACCTGAGTTTATGGAAATTGTAGGCCTCCCTTCCTCAACCATAGCCTATGGTATCTGTAAAAAAAATGTCATTTATTTTCAGGATTCATATGGAAATATTTAACGTGTCAGATATTAGATTCAGAATACTAAGAAAAAAAGAGGGGCTGGGTGTATAATCCTAGCCCTCTGGAAGGCAAGGTGGATGAGTTGCTTGAGCTCCGGAGTTCTAGACCAGCCTGAGCAAAGAGTGAGATCCCATCTCTAATGTTAGTTAGGTGTTGTGGTGGGCGCCTATAGGCACCTTAGCTACTAAGGAGGCTGAGGCAAGAGGATTGCTTGAGCTCAAGAGTTTGAGGTTGCTGTCAGCTATATGGGCATGGCACTCTACACTCTTACTGAGGGTAGAGTGAGACAGTGAGACTGTCTCAAAACAAAACAAATATATATATATAATATACACACTATATATGTAAAAAGAAAGAAATTAAGAGAATATAGAAAACCACTGGAGCAAACGTTGATAATTACTGAAATTACTGAAAGGTGGGAATGGGTAAATTAGGGGTTTAATATACAATTTTTTGTACTTTTGATATGAAGCCAAAAAAGTGGTCTTCAAGATGGAGTGTGACGGGCGGCGCCTGTGGCTCAAAGGAGTAGGGCACTGGCCCCATATACTGGAGGTTCAAACCCAGCCCTGGCCAAAAACTGCAAAAAAAAAAAAAATAATAAGATGGAGCGTGAGAAGTTCAGCTGAAGCAGCACAGCTGACCTGCTCTGTTGAGCTCCCATTCTTTCCCACCCCCAGGCCCATGGTTACCTAGTTAAAGTTTCACTACGATTGTGAGGATGTTTGTCTCTGGAGACTCTGAGGAGACAGTCACACCCAGACAATAGTTGTTGGGATATTGGTAGAGTAAAGGTTACTTTGATGATATGATGTGTTCTTTGATAATTCTCCTAGATATTTTGTTAAAGTAAAAATCAACTTCTGTTGTTTAAACATTTTGCATTGTTAGAACAGAGACTACTTTGATGTTATTTCTTATCAGATAAAATTTTCTACGCTGATTTCCTTGTATCTCATTATAAAACTTATTAGAATTATAACTAATATTTATATTAGGCAGAACAGAATTGAGAGGCTATGCTCACTGTTCTCCAGAATCACTGGTCTTCTGGCAAATAAAGTCTGGTGGACCTATCCCTATCTCTGTACATTGGCTGACAGTGACAGGCGGCCAGACCCTCTTTGTCCAGTAATAAATATGTTTACAAAATTTTGTCTTTTTTTTTTTTTTTTAATAAAAACAGCATTAGGGCTGGGTGCAGTGCCTCACCCCTATAATCCTAGCCCTTTGGGAGGCCAAGGCAGATGGATTGCTTGAGCTCAGGAGTTTAATACCAGCCTGAGCAAGAGAGAGATCCTGTCTTTACTAAAAATAGAAAAAAAACTAGTCAGGTATGGTGGTGGGTGCCTGTAGTCCCAGCTACTCAGGAGGCTGAGGCAAGAGGATTGCTCGAGCCTAAGAGTTTGAGGTTGCCGTGAGCTATGATGTTACAGCACTCACAGTTACAGCACTCAAAAGTAATGACTAAGTATGCAAGATCTGCTAATGAAGCAGCCTGGTGATGTCACTGCACATGGCACTCATAAGCCTGGGGAAGGGACTCTAGTCATACGTAGGAGGTCCATGTCATTAGGAAGTTTTGAAGCACAAACAGTAACTCACAGGAAGGAGGGCTATGAACCCGAGAGGGCTTGGTCTAAGCAGGTGCAACTGGGTTGAGGAAGACTAGGTTAGAGAGTAGTGAGGCTCAGACTTTATGTTTTGAAATATGTCTTACTTTATAATAAATTACTTTCCTTTTATAATATAGTTACAACCCTATATTGCTATTTAAAAATGTGTAATTCTTCTTAGTAAGGTATCTCAAGAATGGGGAAAAAAGTATCTAATGTACTCATTACTAATATAAAACCAATATATAAATGACTACCTGCCCACACTAGAGAAAAAACACTAGTCTAGGAAGGGGGAGGGGAGAGATGAGAGGCGTAGGGGAAGAAAGAAGGGCCATTGGCAGAAGGAGGGAGGGTGATTGGTGCAACCTCACCTAATGTGCACAATGTGAGGGTGTTCAGCCCGCCCCCTGGGTGAAGGGCTCAACTGTAACTTGAACTTTACCTTAGAATTGAAAACAATGTAACCTAAACATGTTTACCCTCTTAGTAACTTGAAATTTAAAAAGCAAAAATAATGTGTAGTTGGTTTGTATTATTTACATATTTTTTGAAAGAGTAGTAAAGACAATGCAAAATACTTGTTATACAAAAAGGGGTGTTGTGTTTGAAAGATTGAGAACCACAGAGGCAGCTAACATTTTTTAAAAGATTCATGACATGATATAGAAAGATCTTCTTCGATGTGAAAAGCAAATTTGAGGCCCATTTGACTAGAAGTAGCAAGGCTGGTTAGGAAGTGTGTGTAATGTGCTCTGTGGGGTGCAATGAAGCTCTGAACTCCATGGCGGAAATGTGGATAAGTTGGGTTTCAAGGTAGCCATCTGTCTCCTAAAATGGGGTTTGGGGCAGTTGCCTGGATCCCCCATTCTTGGAGAGCCCTGGGTTGAAAAATAGCCAGATAGGCCCGGTGTTGTGGCTCACACCTGTAAGCACTCTGGGAGGCAGAGGCAGGAAGAGTGCTTGAGCTCACAAGTTCAAGACCAGCTTAAGCAAGAGTGAAACTCCATCTCTAAAAAAAAAGAAATAGCCAGGCCTTGTGGCAGGTGCCTGTAGTCCCAGTTACTCAGGAAGGTGAGGCAAGAAGATGATCACATAAGCCCAAGGATTTGAGGTTGCTATGAGCTATGACCCCATAGCACTTTACCAAGGGTGACAAAGTGAGACGCTGTCTCCAAAAAAAAAAAAAAAAAAGGTGGGGCGGCACCTGTGGCTCAGTTGGTAAGGCGCCGGCCCCATATACCAAGGGTGGCAGGTTCAAACCCGGCCCCGGCTGAACTGCAACCAAAAAATAGCTGGGCGTTATGGCGGGCGCCTGTAGTCCCAGCTACTCGGGAGGCTGAGGCAAGAGAATCGCTTAAGCCCAGGAGTTGGAGGTTGCTGTGAGCTGTGTGATGCCATGGCACTCTACCGAGGGCCATAAAGTGAGACTCTGTCTCTACAGAAAAAAAAAAAAAAAAAAAAAAAATGACCAGACACCCCAAAGTAAGGCAAGCATGCAACAAAGTTTACTGAGAAAGAGAAAGATTGGCTTACAGAGTAAGATACAGGTTTACAGGGCAAGATATGTTCACCAAATACAGGGAATGGGCCTCCATTGTTGCAACGAAAGAGCAAAAAACCAAAGAGGCCTGGGTTGGAGCCGAATCAGGCCCACCTCGTGGTTCAGAGGTCACCTTGGAATCAGAGTCTTCCTGTGCGTGTGAACCTCCCATGATCCACTCTGAGAACCCACTGGGGGTTGTGGTCTGAAATGCAGATTGAAGCTAATGACATGATAATTAGTCTTAAGGCTGTCCTGGGTCATGTCCAAGACTCTGCTGTGCCTGTTGCTAGTCTCGACAGTCTTCTACACCCTTTTGCAGTCGGGATGCTCGGTTCTGACTGCTAGATTGGCAGGGTGTTCCCTCTTCCCCAGGTGTGAGCCATCTCTTGGGACAGAATGAAGGTGGGTGGCACCAAGATGGGAGCCCGGGGGCCCTGCTCTTATCCTTTCTCCCTAGCAGAGCCAGATTATTACCTACCTAACAGATGGAGAGGAGATGACTGCTGGAGGATATTTTAGGGGGAAAGATTAAGGATAAAAGAGAAGAAAGTATTCAAGACAAGGCTTAGGCTTCAGGCAACAGGAAGACTCCTACCCTTCCCCAGGAGAGGGGACGGGGAAGGTGACCGTTACTGGAAAGAAGGCTTTGTGGAGTTTGTGATACTGGGATAGGTGGGGTCTTTTTGGATCGTCCACAGATTCTGAGTGCTCAGTAGATACCATAAAAGTTCATAGAAAAGTGGAGAGTGAGCTTGGCGCCTGTACCTCGGTGGTTAGGGCACCAGCCACAGACACCCAGGCAGGTGGGTTCGAACCCAGCCTGGGCCTGCTAAACAATGACAATTGCAACAAAAAAACAGCTGGGCATTGTGGTGGCCACCTGTAGCCCCAGCTACTTGAGAGGCTGAGGCAGGAGAATCACTTAAGCGCAAGAGTTTGAGGCTGCTGTGAGCTGTGATACCACAGCACTCTACCAAGGGCAACATAATGAGACTCTGTCTCAAAAAAAAAAAAAAAAAAAGAAAAGAAAAGAAAAGAAAAAGAAAAGTGGAGAGTGAGTAGAAAGTAGCACATAGTTTAAAGTATCTCACTAAATATGTGTTAGGAATATGAATGGAGGGCGGCGCCTGTGGCTCAAAGAAGTAGGGCGCCAGCCCCATATACTGGAGGTGGTGGGTTCAATTTTCAGCCCTGGCCAAAAACTGAAAAAAAAAAAGAAAGAAAGAAAAAAGTAATATGAATGGAAAACTTCAACTATGCCTTCAGTTTGATGACTATTGTTGAACACACACAGTGTGCCCTGCATTCTAGGTTCTGCAGATACAAAGCCGAGTAAGAAGCTGTGCTTGTCCCCAAAATGCTCCTTACATGTCGAAATAGTGACCTGTACCAAGGATCAGTGGAGTACAGAAGAGGAAAGGGTGTCTAGAATTGAGCAGGCAGATGAGATGAGATGGAGAAGAGATTTGGGGACAGGGGAGTTACAGAATCTAAGACCTGGACAGAGTTGGGTTCAGAGGGGAGACTGTGAGGGCCCAAGTGGGCCTGACTGTCTGATATGAAAGGCAGAGGTGGTTCTGTCTTTGTGCAAACAGAACCTCTGGGAGCTCTGATTTTCAGAAAAACCACAGGCTGTCTGGGCCTGCCCTTGGCTGGGATAATATGACTAAGCTCTGAATCGTGAATAACAGCAGGGGATTAAGTCGTAAGAAAGGAGTTGGCACCATAAGGGGAACAAATGACATTTCTGAATGCATTGAAGTGGGAGACATAGTTGTCTTAGGCACGCATCCAGTTTCTGAAGCACTGTCTTGGAATATCACCCTAGACTCTAGGGCCTAGAGCCACATGACAGTTTGTTAAGAATCCACCAGGTTCCAGAAAGACACCCTGATTTCTCCCAGGTGCTGCGCTGTTTGCAGTAGGCTGGGTTTCAACCATGGATTCTCAACTGGTGTGCATAGAACAAATGCCAGCGCACACCGCTGAGTCAACGAAGCTCTGCTCCCCAGACACAGTCGGCAAAAGCTGTTTCGAGAGGTGGCGCTTCACCAGTACCAAGTAACACCCCTGCCCACCGCCCCTTGGGAATATCTCTTGGGTTTGGCAGGAGTGGAGAGAGAGGGACAAAAGTGTGTAAGGAGGTGGGTATGTGTGGAGGGAGGGCAAGCTGGCTGGAGAAGTGAAGAGAATTTTTACCTCCTGGTAGGAAATGCTCGGGAGGTAAATCTCATAGCCTGGCCACAGGTTGTGCAGTGCCCAGCCTGGTGGAATGACCATGAAAACACATTCAGGCTCTCCAGGACTGCCCTGGGCCTGCTCAGACTGATTCTACTGACTTGGCTTTCAAGATTCTACTGACTTGGCTTTCAAGATTCCTGAACCAGTGTGGAAAGCCCCTTCCTTGTTGTTTGGGAGGAGGCAGGGAGTCCAGCCGTGTCTGATTCCACCCTACATTATTTATGAGCCCCAGACAGCTGGGCTCTTTGAGGTGATGTGTTCAGGCCACAGGAGAGCACACCTGTCCCCTGAGAGGGTGCATGTAACCTGAGCAGGCTCTGAGACAACATATAATACACACACGAGAGGTCAGGCGTGTCCATCCCTCCCCAGCCTGGACCTCTGGCCCTAGGTGACCCGTGGTATTGTGGCTACACTCTTGTCTGTTACATCTCTGCTGTGCTTTACAAAGCATTTTTATAGAGAGGATTTCATTTCATTTTCACAGTCATCTCGCAAGGTAAATATTATTCACTGTCTGTTTTATAGGAGTAGCCTGAGCTTCAGAGAGGTGAAGTGGACGTTCTAAATATCCCCCAGCTCATAAATGCCACAGCCACAAATCAAACCCAGTTCTCTAACCACCATGTCATGTCTACAGCCATCGATATGTGTGTACAAGGATTTTTTTTTTTTCAGAAGGTATTTTTATATGGGCTCTGTGATTCTCCCACATATGGGCAGACAATAACCAAAAGGATAAGAAAAGCAATAAAGACACAACAGCGCTAGCTGGAAGATGCTTTCCGTTGGATTAAAAGCACTTACGGCAAGCTCTGATGTGTCTGCAGCACACGAGGTGCTAGGGATACCGTGACGATAAATATCTTTCTGCCCAAACATTCACAGTCTGGTAAGGAAACCATATTTAGGCAACCAGCTAATCAGACCACATGCTGAGTGTTGTACTGAGGCTCCAGGGAATAAGTACATTAGCTAAGGACACCCAGGAGTTAACAAGTACAAAAAATGGGATTAAAGACAGGCCTGGGAGGCCATCAGGCTCATGACCTTATCTCTCAGGCTCTTCTGGCTCCAGGATTCTCCTCAAGGAATCTGAAGCCTCATTTTTCTTATCAATAAAGTGGGAATAAAATCTGTCATTTCATCAGGAGACATTTGTACTTGGTGACTAACATCCCATCTGTGTTAGATGCTGACGTCATTTCAGGCTGCCTCTGGATCTTTCAGAGGCTGGTGCAATCAAAATTTTAAAATTCAGGGGTGGTGCCTGTAGCTCAGTGGGTGCTGGCCACGTACACCCAGGCTGGCGGGTTTGAACCCTGCCCAGGCCAGTTAAAAAAACAAAACAAACAAACAATAAAAACAATGACAACTGCAACAACAACAAATTAAAACTCATTTAAATCGAACACAAATTCTGTATCTTTGTATCGTCCACAGCACTTGAACTTGTCTTTTCAGGAGCATCCTGGGTGGATTCCACAAACCAATGCAACACTCAGCCCTGCCTGAGTGACAGTCTTCCATTCTCCAGCACGCACTTGACACTTGTATCTAATACGATTGTTATTATTGTTACCAAAAGTTTGGTACTTGTCCCCCAAAGCCACATCAGAAAAAGAGGGACAAGCTGTTTGAAGAGAAGGAAAGAGAAGTTTATTGTTTTGTTGGCAAAGGAGGAAAATGGCAGACAATGGTTTCAAAATCCAAATTCGTGCTTGTGAGCAGAAGCACAGAGCTTTTAAAGGTTCTGATTCCGTATTCCCAGCTTGAGCCAAGACAATCTTGTGGCCTCTGTCTATCCCATTTTCAGCTAAGAGAATCTCATGACCTCTGCCCAGATGATTCCCGTAAGCTATCTCCTGTGGCACAAAGAACAAGAGACATTCCCTGCTTCTCCCAGCCACTGGCCTGAGGCAAGGATGTAAGTTTCAGTTGCTAAAAAGTTGGGGAGACAGAAAATATTGCCATTTTCTCCCAGGCCATTTCCTCTGCAACATGATGAGAATTTTATGTGGTAACTACGACTTGTGAACCCCTTAGTAGTTACTTTAATTAGATGCCCCTACTGGCTTGTAGTTCAGTTTTCCCTGTAGCCATGGGGGTTGGGTATTTAAGGATGAGTTGAATAAATGCTTGCGTAGAACAGCAGAAAGACGGGTCAGGTGCCCACCATCACCAGGAGGCCAAATAAATGACAGAAAAATGTCCTTATTCGTTCATTTTAGTGTAGTCAAAAATCGTGCATAGATGCGATTCCCGGGAACGGCGTTCTGCAGAGGTATGGTAGGAAGTTGCAGAAAGCAAGCAAGGCCTGTGCCAGGCAGGGTAACCCCAGAGATTAGCAAAGTGCAGTGACCACAAGCACCGACAGGAGAGAGACCAGTGGATTCAGGTCCCACCTCTGCCAATCACTGGCTGTGATTGGTTTAATCGCACAGTGCCTTAGTTTCCTCATCTGGAACTCACACAGTTGTAATGATTAAATGAAACAATATGAACATAGAACAGTGCTTGACACACAGTTGTAGCCGTGGAAGGGTTAACCATCATCATTTCAGTGGGTGAGATAGGCAGGAAATAAACAATAAAATAATTGGGAGTCGTGATAAAAGTTACAAAGGAAATGAAAAAGGGCGTGAGATGGGGAATAGCCAGGCGGAGAGGTAGGCAGAAGGAGAAGAGCTCTCACCAGCGTGGTCAAGGAACAGCTTTCTGAGCAGGTGACAAGGCTGACATGTGCTGGGAGAGAGAGGCGATGGCAAGGGGGCTGGAGCGAGGAGAAGGTTGGAGAGGGAGGCAAAGCAGTCTCTGTAGAACTTTGCAGGCCAAAGAGTGAGTTTGTAGTTTATGTTAAATGCAGTGGGTTGAAGGGTTGTATGCAATGGAGGGCCACGATCCAGTGTACATTCCTTACAGAACTCACTTTGGATAATGCATTGTCAGAGGACAAGAGTGGGTTTTGTAGATGAGCAGGGAGAGCCAGTGGTGATCCAGACCACATGGCGGCAGTGGGAGAGCTGTCCTGGAGGGACAATTCCCGGCCAGTGGTGGTGGATTGGGCCACCAGATTAGGAAAGGCAAAGAGCTGCCCCACAGCAAGCATTGCAGGGAGAGGGTGGGGCACCAAGACGGGTTTGGGTGTGAGGAGAACTGGGGCTGTGCAGCCTTCCTGTGTGTCTGTGCCTGTGAGGACAGCCCATCTTCAGGTCTCCAAGGGACCCCAGGCGCTGCTGCACTTATTTCCACCCAAGACCTCGGGTTCCTCATAGAACCATGGCCTGGCCTGGGCCAGCCCCTATGATAGATTTGGCTCCATGGAGTACCAGGTGGGAATAACCAAGGGAGATTTGTTTCCATTTCCCCTAGGAGATGAGACCACTATTCAACAAGCCCCATGGTAGACAAAACTGATCTCAAATACAGACAAAAAGAGCACAGGACTCATGGAGAAGGAAGAATCAGAAAAATACTGGAATCTTCCCCTGTTCCTCTGTAGCCTCTTTCTCCTCCTGGGCATTTCAGGGAGGGAAGGGCAGACTCTGTACTTTCCCTGAAAAGAGGATTCTTAACGTATCTATGAAGGAAGCATCCTTCCACTCCTCTGACAGTTTCTGGTAGCAAAACTCCTTCTCTTTGTTGACCAAACTCTGACAAAATAAATACTAAAATAAAAATGAGACTTGCTCAAATCCAGGAAACCACTGAGGCTGGAAGAGGCTGGTCCCAGAATCAAAGTGTTAAGGGTGCAGCCCCCAGGTTCATAGCTTCTACATGCCTATAGGTGGTGAAGGGAGTATGATGTTAAGATTTATAGACTGCCATCTAATATCAAATTTAGCACAATAAAACGTTTTTTGTTCCCTCGATGAACTTAGAGAAAGCGTGAAACTCCTCCTGAGTTTCTGTCTGTGCAGTTACCTGCCATATTGCAGAAGCATGAGAGTGCTTTGTTTTACCCCAAGGAGAGTAAAGGGGTCCCATCTACAATTTGGGTGGGGTCCTTCATACTCCATGCTAAATCCTTCCCCAAGTGAAAAACAATATGCTGGGCGGCACCTGTGGCTCATTGAGTAGGGTGCTAGCCCTATATACCGAGGGTGGCAGGTTCAAACCCGGCCCTGGCCAAACCGCAACAAAAAATAAGCTGGGCTTTGTAGTGGGCACCTATGGTCCCAGCTACTCGGGAGGCTGAGGCAAGAGAATTACCTAAGCCCAAGAGCCGTAGTTTGCTGTGAGCTGTGATGCCATAGCACTCTACTGAGTGTGATAAAGTGAGACTCTGTCTTTAAAAAAAAAAAAAAAAGAAAAAGAAAAACAATCTGCTACACTGTGTTGGGAATTTAGAGTCACCTGTTTGCTTAGATTCTGCAGTGAGTGTGAGATTTCTCTCTTTTTACCAACTTTCTTTAAACTTGGTGAAGCTTCACTAGAAAACTTTGTCAGTTGTCTCTCAATCAGGGAGCAGCCAGGTGAGCAATTCTAACTGCCCAGGTACCTGCCTGAATGGCTTCAGCTCTGGGAGGATCTGCATCTGGACAAACATTACCTAGGTGGGATCACTGGACGACGCTCTATAAATTCTCGTAGTCTGATGGCGGCCATGGTGGATGGGAGTCTGCAAGAAAAAGTACAGCATGAAGGTTCATATTGCAATTTTCCACATGTTTCTAAGAGTGAGCTACCTGGTACCACACATTCCATCTCGAAAGAAATCACAGTAAGAGAACTGACACAGTGGAAGGAGTCTCTGTAGATTCTGCTAGACTATTTGGGGAAAAAAAAAAAAGATGTAAGGGAGCAAGAAGCAATGGCAAGCATAAGCCAAAAGCACACATAAACTTTTCTTTAAAAACCAAAGGTACTGGGGCGGCACCTGTGGCTCAGAGGAGTAGGTGCCAGCCCCATATGTCGGAGGCGGCGGGTTCAAACCCAGCCCCGGCCAAAAACTACAAAAAAAAAAAAAAAAAGCAAAGGTACTGTGCTCATCATGTCAGCTGGCACTCTTGTCCTCTGACAATCCATTATCCAAAGTGAGTTCCGTAAGGAATGTACATTGGATCATGGTCCTCCATTGCATACAACCCTTCAACCCATTGCATTTAACATAAAATACAAACTCACTCTTTGGCCTGCAAAGTCCTACAGAGATTACTTTGCCTACCTGTCCAACCTTCTAGCTCCAGCCCCCTTGCCATCACCTCTCTCACCCTGCACATGTCAGCCTTGTCACCTGCTCAGAAAGCTGTTTCTTGACTACCCTACTGAGATGCCTATCTTTCCACCCAGTTATTCCCCCATCTCACACCCTTTTTGATTTCCTTTTGTAACTTTTATCACGACTCCCAATTATTTTATTGTTTATTTCCTGCCTATCTCACCCACTAAAATGATGATGGTTAACCCTTCCATGGCTATAACTGTGTGTCAAGCACTGTTCTATGTTCATATTGTTTCATTTAATCATTACAACTGTGTGAGTTCCAGATGAGGAAACTAAGGCACTGTCTGCTCTCATTCCCTGGTGGGCCTTCCTATTGTACAAACGTGCAAGCTGAGCACTACATTTCCCAGAGCCCTTCACACTTGGAATTCTGGATATGAATTATAGTCCTTCAGTCAGCAGATTTGGAAGGTAGAAACAAGGCAGAGGCCATTCCTGCTGTTATGGTGTTTTTCGGTAGGAGAACTCCAGTGTCTCAGTGTTACATGTTTGGGGATGTCCAGAAGCAATTGCTGGCCTGGTGCGGTGGCTGACGCCTGTAATCCTGGCACTCTGGGAGGCCAAGGTGAGTGGATCCCTTGAGCTCAGGAGTTGGAGACCACCCTGAGCAAGAGCAAGACCCCATCTTTACTAAAATAGAATAACTGAGGCAGGAAGATCACTTGAACCCCGACCAGAAGTTTGAGGTTGCTTTGAGCTATGATGCCATGGTACTCTACCCAGGGCAAAAGAGCGAGACTGTCTCAAAAAAAAAGAAAAAAAGGAAAGAAAAGAAAAAGCAATTACTGTGAAGCCAATGGCTGAACTCTGTGTCCTAGAGTTCAAATTCCTAGCTTCCTGCGCGTAGACTTGGAGCTGCAGGAGCAATACCGCTGGCATTGGGATCTAGTTCTTGAACCCAGTTGATCTCAACGCAGCTTCTTGATTTGGGCAGACATAGCTGCAACAACATTGACCCAAATAAGTGGCTGACACAAAAGTTTCCGTCAATGAAGGTTTATAAAGCCAAAGTGAGGATGTATGTGGGAAAAACACGAACCATAGGCAGACCTGTGCCGGTTTTTCCTGAAGGGGAAGTTGGAACCTTCAGCATTTAAAGACACACAAAGAGAAACATAAAAGCAGAAGGGAGGGAGTTGGTTAGAAAAAATGGTGGCATTCTTGTGAGACCCAGGAAATCTACATTTTACATAAAGGAGGATGTTAGAAAAAAAACACAGGAGTGAAGGAAGCATCGATTATGTAGATGCCCGTGAGTAAACAGGAGAATGTCTGATCTTATGCGCCCCCAGTTTTGTTACCTATAAAGATAAACTTGTAATTACTTATTCATGTGGAATGAAAGAGATTTCAGTTTTAAGGTGCTAGACATAGTTAAAATTTGTGCTTTTCTTATGGGAAGTTGGCAAGAAATGTCCTTAATGAATGATCTGTGGGGCCAGTTCTTCACAGGTACCTGAGGCCTTCTGTTTTGGTTAAGGAATTGGGGGGTGGCCCCAAGATTTTGATTTTCTTTTTATAATACAGTGATGGGTCAGTTTTATAGAAGTGCTTAGAAAATCCCTAGGGACCCCACCAGAGCCTACTCCTCCGGCACTTATGATGATTTTGTAAGTACCCCGTTCTCTATATTAAACCCCTTTCTATTTCCCAACCTGACCCTGGACTTAAACATATCATATATATTGTTTCTGGTCTAAAATGTCCTATTTCATCTGATTATTTACCGGAGACTTTGGCCACAAGCAAACGACTACATTTAAATATTCACAAGCAGTCATTTAAATAGTTAAACTACTACATTTGAATATTCACATATTTAAATGTGAAATGCTGAGAAAGAGTCAGCAATAGAAAGGGAAGGTGAGTGGCTGGGGGGCGGAGGTGGGAGAGAACCACACTTCATACCACTTACCTTTTGTGTCCCTTACTGTGCACCATGTGTATATAATATGACATCTGGGCCTCTGTTTTGCATAAGCCTGGCAGGTACCCTGTTTCCCCGAAAATAAGACAGTGTCTTATTTTAAGGAGTGCTCCCAAAGATGCACTAGGTCTTATTTTCAGGGGACGACTTATCTTTCCTGTAAGTAGGTCTTATTTTCAGAGGATGTCTTATTTTTGGGGAAACAGGGTAGTGACCTGTGACCCCTTTCACAGGTCACACAGGCCCAGCAATGTTGTCCTGGGACCTGTGTGACCTGTGAAAGGCTATCTCCCCACTCTCTCTACTGATCACAATACATCCTGGTGGGTTAAATGAAGCAATAGCTCGAGAGACTGTTCTCTGACCATCAGGAAAGAAGTATGGGTTCCTCTTTATGAGCTTGGATTGTGTGTCAGGTAACATGGACTAACTCCTACTAGCCTCCCAGCAACCCTGCAAAGTATTTTCTTTTTTTTCTTGAGACAGTCTCACTATGTCACCCCTGGTAGAGTGGTAAGGCATCACAGCTCACAGCAACCTCCAACTCTTGGGCTTAAGTGATTCTCTTGCCTCAGCCTTCTAAGTAGCTGGGACTACAGGCACCTACCACAACACCTGGCTATTTTTTGGTTGTAGTTGTCATTGTTTTAGCAGGCCTGGGCCAGGCTCAAACCCGCCAGCTTCGATGTATGTGGCTGGTGCCCTACTCACTGAGCTACGGGCGCCAAGCCCCTGCCAAGTATTACCACTATTTTACTCCCAAGAAATCTGAGGTACTAAGAAGTCAAAGCAGTATGTGCAAGGTTACCAAGGAACCGGTATTAGAACCCGCTGGCTGGCTCCAGTTTGTGCTGGCTGCTATGCTCTGTTGAAGCAATCACAAAGCACTCAGACCAGCAGCCAGAACAAAACTAGGGCTATTCAAAAGAAGCAGTAACCAGGAGACAGTAAGGACTGGATAAAAAGTGTGTGATGCCTCGCTCTCTTCCTTTTATAGTCAAAACTTAACTCATTGCCCACAAGCTGGCTACTGCTTTATTTCACCTCTGAGTGTGTTTTTCAAAGCAACTTGAAAATTTTCAACAGCACTACATTATAGCACAATGATTGGTTATCCAACCCAGGCTGATCATTATCTAATGTATTTTTACTTTTCAATGTATTTTAGAAATACACTGTTATGATTGCTTAGAAAAAAAGGAGAAAGAAAGAGAGGAAGGGAGGGAGGAAGGAAATCTGGGTAAACACAATTGAGTTCTTGCTTAGTTTGATGATCCAAACTCAGAAAACTTTGTGACTGTTGAGATTTGAGTTCACTACAAGAGAGATGGTGGAGAGAAGAATGCAAAGTATTCAGGCATTTTGAGCTCATAACAAAGACAACCCCGGCTATGCCTTTGATGAGTGTGATTGCTCAGTGCCTAGAAATTCTGAATCAGCGTCAGGGGGAATAAACAGATTGTGGGTTGTCATGGTTTGGCCTGAGCTCCTGGAATAATCAGAAGGCCTTGTCTGGGAGTGGTTACTCATCTTTAGAAAATTTCCTCTACTTATGTAAGGGGTATCAAATTGCCTTTTGTGTCATGAATTCTCTCTTGGACACATAAGAAAGTGTAGTTTGCAGTAAGATCTGTTAGTACCAAAAGGTACTAGTTTTAGTCAATCTTAAAAAATATAGAAACATGCCAAATCTGAATATGATTGTGTAAATATGGTAAACTTATCATTTCCACATTCCCAGTCAATACTATACAACTGTTGCTCTCGGCACCAGCAAGAACCCAGCATCATCTTTCTGTGGATAATGCATGCTTTTTTACCCCCCAATTTTTTTTTTTTTTTTTTTTTTTGAGACAGAGCCTCAAGCTGTCGCCCTGGGTAGAGTGCCGTGGTTTCACAGCTTACAGCAACCTCCAACTCCTGGACTCAAGCGATTCTCCTGCCTCCACCTCCCAAGTAGCTGGGACTACAGGCGCCCACCACAACGCCTGGCTATTTTTTGGTTGCAGCCGTCATTGTTGTTTGGCGGGCCCAGGCTGGATTCGAACCCGCCAGCTCAGGTGTATGTGGCTGGCGCCTTAGCCACTTGAGCCACAGGCGCCGAGCCTTTACCCAAATTTTTGAGGGAAAAAATAAAGATGGGCACAAAACATGGGCAGTACTAGTTCCATATCTATATAAATGTTTTTAATTCTTTTATTTATGCTTATGGTTAAAAGTGTTATTCTAGAAAGAATCAACACTATCCGCGTGCAAAATAATACCCTGGAATACGGTAATCCGTTTTGTGGAACTTAAGACAAACATTCAATGAAAGCATTTTCAGCTGATGAGGCAGGAGCTACCCCGTTTCCCCGAAAATAAGACAGTGTCTTATTTTAAGGTGTGCTCCCAAAGATGCGCTAGGTCTTATTTTCAGGGGACGTCTTATCTTTCCTGTAAGCAGGTCTTATTTTCAGAGGATGTCTTATTTTCGGAGAAACAGGGTAGCAATCTAGCTGATATTTTTACAAAAGTTGCTGGAAAATTTCTTGGAAAATTTCGAAATGGTTTTTGTACACTGCAAGCTTTAAGCTAACAATTACTAAACATGCTAAAGAGTATGGCAATAGAACTGCCAGTAGAGACTTTGGACTCCTCCCACAGAGAGTACCGTCAGATTGCAGAGGGAACAGCAAGAAAAGCTTCTTCAGATGCCAAAACAGAAGACAGCAATGTGAGGGGAACCTCCGAAGTGGCTGGAGGTGGAGCGGGAGATGAAGACCCGATTTCTGGAGCAGGGTCAAACTGGGATCTCGGTTTTAACCAAGATGATAACAAGGAGAGGGTCAAAGGATTGCATGAGAAAAAAAACGATGATTTCTCGGAGACACCTAAAAGGTGTTTGACTTTATGAAAAAAGAAGTTTTGAGCTTGACACAAACCAAACTTCCAGCAGCCTCTGAGAATCAAGTTTTGGAATTTCATTCTTAAGTTATCCATCTTTGGAAGACTCGCAACGTTGAGCTGTCCCAAATCACCCTTGTGGATGAAGTTCCACTCATTTAATGTGCCTTTCAACAAAACTGTGGATGTCAAAAGGCTGTTAAAACTAGTGGACACGAGAAAACACATTTCACTGTTGTTCTAGCCTGTCGTGCAGAAGGGACAAAGCTACCACCTATGATCATCTTTAAAAGAAAAAAACGTTTCCAAAAGAAAAGATTCTAAGTGGAATTATTGTCCACATGCACGAGAAAGGATGAATGAATGAGGAAGACTTAAAAATCTGGCTTAACAAATTCTGGTCACAAAGGCCTGGAGGATTACTTAAAAAACCAGCTTGGCTTGTTTTTGATCGCTTCAAAGCTCATTTTACACAAAGTGCAAAAGCAATTACAGCAGCCTTGAAAACCCAATTTATGATACCTGGTGGGCTAACCAGCCAACTGTGACCTCTTGATCTATCAGTAAACAAACCCTTTAAGATTGGTGAAGAAAGAGTGGGCATCATAGATGCAATCAGCTGGAATGATTCAACATCTACAGGCAGAATCAAGAAAGCATCCATCAGGGTGGCGCCTGTGGCTCAGTCAGTAAGGCGCCGGCCCCATATACCGAGGGTGGCAGGTTCAAACCTGGCCCTGGCCAAACTACAACCAAAAAATAGCCGGGCGTTGTGGCGGGCGCCTGTAGTCCCAGCTACTCGGGAGGCTGAGGCAAGAGAATCGCTTAAGCCCAGGAATTGGAGGTTGCTGTGAGCTGTGTGAGGCCACGGCACTCTACTGAGGGCCATAAAGTGAGACTCTGTCTCTACAAAAAAAAAAAAAAAAGCATCCATCACCCAGGTTTATGACTGAATCCTAAGATCGTGGAACAGTGTCAAGAAGGAAGTGATTGGCCGGGCACAGTGGCTCACGCCTGTAATCCCAGCACTCTGGGAGCCTGGGCGGGTGGAGTGCCTGAGCTCAGGAGTTCAAGACCAGCCTGAGCAAGAGTGAGAGCCTGTCTCTCCTAAAAAGAGAAAAACTAGCAGGCATTGTGGCAGGTGCCTGTAGTCTCATTTACTCAGAGGCTGAAGTAAGAGGATCACTAGAGCCCAGGAGTTTGAAGTTGCTGTGAGCTATGATGATGCCACGGCCCTCTACCCAGGGTGAGAGAGTGAGACTCTATCTCAAGAAAAAAAAAAAAAAAGAAGAAGGAAGTGATTGTGAAATTGTTTAAAAGTGGCATCAGCAATGCTATGGATGGAACTGAGGATGATGAAATTTACTGGGATGTGGAAAGTGACCCTTTAGAAGATGGTGGTAATGGCTGGGCATGGGGGCTTATGCCTATAACCCTAGCACTCTAGGAGATCAAGACAGGTGGATTGTGTGAGCTCAGAAGTTCAAGGCCAGCCTGAGCAAGAGTGACACCCTGTCTCGACCAAAAACCAGAAAAACTAGCCAGGCATTGTGGTGCACACCTGTAGTCTCAGCAATACAGAAGGCTGAGGTAAGAGGATCACTTGAGCCCGGGAGTTTGAGGTGGCTGTGAGCTATGAGACCACGGCAATCTAGCCCAGGGCAACAGAGTGAGACTATGTCTCCAAAAAAAAAAATTAAAAAAAGGAAAAGCGGTGGTAAAGTAGAAATTGAAGAAAATGTACTTCTGATATTGTCAGTGATGAAGAGCTCTTTGCCTTTTATGATCAGTAAATATTGTAAAGCTGTTACTGGTACATAAAATTTCTTGTCCTTTATATCTGTTTTTATGTTTTGTAATTATTTGTTGCATAAAATTTCTTGTACCATAATATGCTAAAAAATAAATGCTAAAATTCCTTTATAATATAAAAAACAATCTAAAGACATAAAAATTTGAATTAAAAAATTATAATGAGGGCGGCGCCTGTGGCTCAGTGAGTAGGGCGCCGGCCCCATATGCCGAGGGTGGCGGGTTCAAACCCAGCCCCGGCCAAACTGCAACAAAAAAATAGCCGGGTGTTGTGGTGGGCGCCTGTAGTCCCAGCTACTCGGGAGGCTGAGGCAAGAGAATCGCTTAAGCCCAGGAGCTGGAGGTTGCTGTGAGCTGTGTGATGCCACAGCACTCTTCTGAAGGCCATAAAGTGAGACTCTGTCTCTACAAAAAAAAAATTATAATGAAATATTTTTTTTCCTGAAAGTTGAGGCCAAAAACGTGGGTGCACATTATACAAGGGAGCACATTATACACAGCAAAATATAGAGTAACTTTCATCTCCCATAAAATACATAATTTTTTAGTTGCGTTAGTAGGAGATTCTCACTCAGATGTGTCCCAGGTAAAATTCTTCCACAGCAAACAAGAGTTTTATCTATACCTTTATTCTAGTGTTTATTAAATTTCAAATTAACCATAGGAGACTTTAAAGCTTTTTTTTCTTTTTTGAGGCATAGTCTCTGTCATCCAGGCCAGAGTGCAGTGGCATCATCATAGCTCACTGCAACCTCAAACTCCTAGGCTCAAGCTACCCTCCTACTTCAGCCTCCTGGGTAACAGGGCTACATGGGTGTGCTACCACTGCTGGGATAATTTTTCTGGGTTTTGTAGAGATGGGGGTCTCTCTCTTGCTCAGGTTGGTCTACAACTCCTGGCCTCAAGCAATCCTCCTGTCTCTGTCTCCCAAAGTGCCAGGAGTACAAGCCACTGTACCTGGCCTTAAAACATTTTTTTCCTTTTATTTTTCATTCTTTTATAAAGCATTTTGTTTTAAACTGAAAGCATACCATGCCCCAAATAAATAATGCTGTAAGGCATTAAATGTACCCATAATCAACTGTTCCCTTATTTTTATCTTCTATAAATAATCTATGCATATAGTTAAATATTTAAAACCATAGAAGATATTCTATTTTGTATTACTTGGATTTCATTTAACAACAACTACAAACAAAAAACAGCCAGGCATTGTGGTAGGCGCCTGTAGTCCCAGCTACTTGGGAGGCTGAGGCAAGAGAATTGCTTAAACCCAGGAGTTGGAGGTTGCTGTGAGCTGTGATGGCATAGCACTCAACCTAGGGCGACAGCTTGAGGCTCTGTCTCAAAGAAAATAAAAGAAAATTAAGCTAAAACTATTGCAATAATTCGAAGTCGAAAGGGATGAGAATTCACTCCTAAAAGAAATTTTGACTTGACAAAAAGTTTTGCCACAAAGTTTCCTGAAATTGGGAATTCCTTAAATTTTGAACATTCAAAATGCAATCAACTGTGTAGTAATGCCACCCATAAGTGAATGAAGACAGAGGTACCCACAGTTACAGATATACAGGCGTTACCTGCCTGGGTTGCAGTGGTAGAGACCTCCTTGTTCTCAAAAGTAATCCCCTAAGGACAGCAATTACTTCAGCTGCCTTCTGGTGTGAGATGTAGGCAAAGGCACACTGCAGAGATGTGGGACTTGATGCCTTTACATCATTCAAAGGGTATTGTGATGCACTGGAGGTTAGAAAGTTTTGCTAGGCAGGGGTGGAGCAAGATGGCAGCCGAGTAACAGCTTCCTTGCATCTGGGCACCGTGAGTCTGGGGATATAGGACTCCAGGCATCTCTGGCTGGTGGGATCTGCCTATCATCACCCCTGAGAGGATACAGGGAGTCAGCGAGAGACTTCTGGACCCCAAGAGGAGGACTAAAACAGTGGAAAACCGGCAAGTGGTCGCGTGTGTTCAATCTGCCTAAACCCGCCCGCAACTGTAAGTTCAGTAGCAGCGAGACTGCAAACTAGAAAGGCCTTACCTGTGAACTGTTTTGGTGTCTTTGGACTTGGCACTCAGCTGAACTGCCTTGGGGAGAGCCTGAGCGGGAGTGCGGAGAACTTTGGCCTTTGTCTAGGGCCCCAGTCTGAGCCGCTGAGCCAGACGGAGCTAATAGAGTTTGGCTCTGGGTCACAGGCAGACATTGTGAGCGATCTGCCCTGGCAAGCTCCGCCCTCAGGGTCGCAGAGCTGGAATTGGGTGGGAGCTGGTAACCCAGCGACCAAGTAGCCTAAGGGCGGGGTCTGAGCCGCCTTGCAGCCCTAACCCTTGGGGCAGAGGGAGACCAGTTTTGACACACAGGGTAAGTGGATAGCCACTTCAGCAGTGATTCCAGCAACAAGCACTTCCCTGAGAAAGCTTCTGCTCAGTAAGTGAACAAGTTCAAAGTGCCTTTTAAGTGGGCTGAAGAGAGATTTAGGGTGTCTACCTGCTGGGGTTCGAGAAACTAGCAGCCTCCAGTCGTATCAGAACTGTGATTAACATCTCATACCCCAGAAGACCACGTGTTGCCCAGACAATATTCAATTCCATATACATACTGCTTTGTTTTTGGTTGCGTGTGTGTTTTTTTTTGTTTGTTTGTTTGGTTTTTTTTTTTTGGTTTGGTTGTTTTTTTTGTTTATTTTGACGTTCTAGATTGTTGTTTTGTTTTTTAAGTTCAACCTTTTCCATACAGATCCTTTTTCTTTCTCAATTTTTCTAGTTTAATTATAATTTCCCATTGCTGCCTATTTCAATAATCAGAACTTCATTTTTGTTAGTGTTTCTACCACTATTATTTGGTTTTTCCAGCCAATTTTATCCCGTAAAGTTTTCTGTTTGCTTGTTTTGGTTTGATTTATAGCATTTTTGTCTTTCCTCTCTACTTGGTGGAGGTGGGGTTCTGTGTCTGATCAGGTTAGCAAAGAGCTGCTGACCTCAAGGGAACCACCCCACTTGGCACCCCCAGAAGGTGTTTTTTTTTTTTTTTTTTTTTTAAGGTTGTATCAAAGTACCCTACTGTACACCTATATTGCTCTGTCTCCCTCTTTCTGTGCCTCTCTTCTTTTTGTCAATATTCCTTTCACCCAACCACTCTCCTTTCTCTATTTTTCTTTTTTTCATTTTTTTTTTTTTTCTTATCACTCAGTCCTCATTTCTTTCATCGCTTTTTTGCTCTTAAAACTTCTCACCCTTCTGGTCCTGTAACCCTTAGTCCACAGGCACAAGAACTTAAAGAGCAAGAGGAATTGAAAGGAAAACTAGGGCAAGTAAACAGATAAAAGAAATCACCCATGAGGAAGAATCAGCAGAAAACTCCAGGCAACATGAAGAACCAGTCCAGAACTACCCCGCCAAGGGACCATGAGGTAGCTACTGCAGAGGATTCCACCTATACAGAAATGTTAGGAATGACAGAAAGGGAATTTAGAATACACATGTTGAAAACAATGAAGGAAATGATGGAAACAATGAAGGAAACTGTTAATAAAGTGGAAAATAACCAAAAGAAAATTCAAAAACAGAATCAAATAAGAGATGAACGATATGAAGAATATAAAAAGGATATAGCAGAGCTGAAGGAAATGAAACAGTCAATCAGGGAACTTAAAGATGCAATGGAAAGTATCAGCAACAGGTTAGACCATGCAGAAGAAAGAATTTCAGAGGTAGAAGACAAAGTTTTTGAGATAACTCAGATAGTAAAAGAGGCAGAAAAGAAGAGAGAGAAAGCAGAACGTTCACTGTCAGAATTATGGGACTTTATGAAGCGTTCCAACATACGAGTTATAGGAATTCCAGAAGGGGAAGAAGAATGCCCCAGAGGAATGGAAGCCATACTAGAGAATATTATAAAAGAAAATTTCCCAAATATCACCAAAGATTCTGACACACTGCTTTCAGAGGGATATCAGACCCCAGGTCGCCTCAACTCTAACCGAGCTTCTCCAAGACACATTGTGATGAACCTGTCGAAAGTCAAGACCAAAGAAAAGATTCTGCAAGCTGCCAGGAGTAAGCGCCAGTTGACCTACAGGGGCAAATCCATCAGATTGACCGCAGACTTCTCTAATGAAACTTTCCAAGCAAGAAGACAATGGTCATCTACCTTTAATCTACTTAAACAGAACAATTTTCAGCCCAGAATTCTGTACCCTGCTAAGCTAAGCTTCAAAATTGACGGAGAAAACAAATCATTTACGGATATACAAACATTGAGGAAATTCGCTACAACAAGACCAGCTCTACAGGAAATACTTCAACCTGTTCTGCACACTGACCACCACAATGGATCAGCAGCAAAGTAAGAACTCAGAAATTAAAGGACAGAACCTAACCTCCACACTGATGCAAAAGATAAAACTAAGCAATGGACTCTCACAAAATAAGACGAATAGAATACTACCACACTTGTCAATTATCTCAATAAATGTTAATGGCTTGAATTCCCCACTGAAGAGACATAGATTGGTTGACTGGATTAAAAAACACAAGCCATCCATTTGCTGTCTGCAAGAAACACACCTGGCTTCAAAAGACAAATTAAAGCTCCGAGTCAAGGGTTGGAAGACAATTTTTCAGGCAAATGGAATTCAGAAGAAAAGAGGAGTTGCAATCTTATTTTCAGACACATGTGGATTTAAAGCAACTAAAGTCAAAAAAGACAAAGATGGTCACTTTATATTGGTCAAGGGAAAAATACAACAAGAAGACATTTCAATTCTAAATATTTATGCACCCAATTTAAATGCTCCCAGATTCTTGAAGCAGACCTTACTCAGTCTGAGCAATATGATATCTGATAATACCATCATAACAGGGGACTTTAACACTCCTCTTACAGAGCTGGACAGATCCTCTAAACAGAAATTAAACAAGGATATAAGAGACTTAAATGAGACTCTAGAACAACTGTGCTTGATAGACGCATATAGAACACTCCACCCCAAAGATAAAGAATATACATTCTTCTCATCACCCCATGGAACATTCTCCAAAATTGATCATATCCTGGGACACAAAACAAATATCAACAGAATCAAAAGAATTGAAATTTTACCTTGTATCTTCTCAGACCATAAGGCACTAAAGGTGGAACTCAACTCTAACAAAAATGCTCGACCCCACCCAAAGGCATGGAAACTAAACAATCTTCTGTTGAATAACAGATGGGTGCAGGAAGAAATAAAACAGGAAATCATTAACTTCCTTGAGCATAACAACAATGAAGACACAAGCTACCAAAACCTGTGGGATACTGCAAAAGCAGTTTTGAGAGGAAAATTCATCGCTTTAGATGCCTACATTCGAAAAACTGAAAGAGAGCACATCAACAATCTCACAAGAGATCTTATGGAATTGGAAAAAGAAGAACAATCTAAGCCTAAACTCAGTAGAAGAAAAGAAATATCCAAAATCAAATCAGAGATCAATGAAATTGAAAACAAAAGAATCATTCAGAAAATTAATGAAACAAGGAGTTGGTTTTTTGAAAAAATAAATAAAATAGATAAACCATTGGCCAGACTAACGAGGAATAGAAAAGTAAAATCTCTAGTAACCTCAATCAGAAATGATAAAGGGGAAATAACAACTGATCCCACAGAGATACAAGAGATCATCTCTGAATACTACCAGAAGCTCTATGCCCAGAAATTTGACAATGTGAAAGAAATGGATCAATATTTGGAATCACACCCTCTCCCTAGACTCAGCCAGGAAGAAATAGAGCTCCTGAACAGACCAATTTCAAGCACCGAGATCAAAGAAACAATAAAAAAGCTTCCAACCAAAAAATGCCCTGGTCCAGATGGCTTCACTCCAGAATTCTATCAAACCTTCAAGGAAGAGCTTATTCCTGTACTGCAGAAATTATTCCAGAAAATTGAGGAAGAAGGAATCTTCCCCAACACATTCTATGAAGCAAACATCACCCTGATACCAAAACCAGGAAAAGACCCAAACAAAAAGGAGAATTTCAGACCAATCTCACTCATGAACATAGACGCAAAAATTCTCAACAAAATCCTAGCCAATAGATTACAGCTTATCATCAAAAAAGTCATTCATCATGATCAAGTAGGCTTCATCCCAGGGATGCAAGGCTGGTTTAACATACGCAAGTCTATAAACGTTATCCACCATATTAACAGAGGCAAAAATAAAGATCACATGATCCTCTCAATAGATGCAGAAAAAGCATTTGATAAAATCCAGCATCCTTTTCTAATTAGAACTCTGAAGAGTATAGGCATAGGTGGCACATTTCTAAAACTGATTGAAGCTATCTATGACAAACCCACAGCCAATATTTTACTGAATGGAGTAAAACTAAAAGCTTTTCCTCTTAGAACTGGAACCAGACAAGGTTGTCCTCTGTCACCTTTACTATTCAACATAGTGCTCGAAGTTCTAGCCAATACAATTAGGCAAGACAAGGAAATAAAGGGAATCCAAATGGGAGCAGAGGAGGTCAAACTCTCCCTCTTTGCTGACGACATGATCTTATACTTAGAGAACCCCAAAGACTCAACCACAAGACTCCTAGAAGTCATCAAAAAATACAGTAATGTTTCAGGATATAAAATCAATGTCCACAAGTCAGTAGCCTTTGTGTACACCAATAACAGTCAAGATGAGAAGCTAATTAAGGACACAACTCCCTTCACCATAGTCTCAAAGAAAATCAAATACCTAGGAATATACCTAACGAAGGAGGTGAAGGACCTGTATAAAGAAAACTATGAAATCCTCAGAAAGGAAATAGCAGAGGATATTAACAAATGGAAGAACATACCATGCTCATGGATGGGAAGAATCAACATTGTTAAAATGTCCATACTTCCCAAAGCAATCTACCTATTCAATGCCATTCCTATCAAAATATCAACATCATACTTTCAAGATTTGGAAAAAATGATTCTGCGTTTTGTATGGAACCGGAAAAAACCCCGTATAGCTAAGGCACTTCTCTGTAATAAAAATAAAGCTGGGGGCATCAGCATACCAGATTTTAGTCTGTACTACAAAGCCATAGTGCTCAAGACAGCATGGTACTGGCACAAAAACAGAGACATAGACACTTGGAATCGAATGGAAAACCAAGAAATGAAACTAACATCTTACAACCACCTAATCTTTGATAAACCAAACAAGAACATACCTTGGGGGAAAGACTCCCTATTCAATAAATGGTGTTGGGAGAACTGGATGTCTACATGTAAAAGACTGAAACTGGACCCACACCTTTCCCCACTCACAAAAATTGATTCAAGATGGATAAAGGACTTAAACTTAAGGCATGAAACAATAAAAACCCTCCAAGAAAGCATAGGAAAAACACTGGAAGATATTGGCCTGGGGAAAGACTTCATGAAGAAGACTGCCATGGCAATTGCAACAACAACAAAAATAAACAAATGGGACTTCATTAAACTGAAAAGCTTCTGTACAGCTAAGGAGACAATAACGAAAGCAAAGAGACAACCTACACAATGGGAAAGGATATTTGCATATTTTCAATCAGACAAAAGCTTGATAACTAGGATCTATAGAGAACTCAAATTAATCCACATGAAAAAAGCCAACAATCCCTTATATCAATGGGCAAGAGACATGATTAGAACTTTCTCTAAAGACGACAGACGAATGGCTAACAAACACATGAAAAAATGTTCATCATCTCTATATATTAGAGAAATGCAAATCAAAACAACCCTGAGATATCATCTAACCCCAGTGAGAATGGCCCACATCACAAAATCTCAAAACTGCAGATGCTGGCGTGGATGTGGAGAGAAGGGAACACTTTTACACTGCTGGTGGGACTGCAAGCTAGTACAACCTTTCTGGATGGAAGTATGGAGAATCCTCAAAGCACTCAAGCTAGACCTCCCATTTGATCCTGCAATCCCATTACTGGGCATCTACCCAGAAGGAAAGAAATCCTTTTATCATAAGGACACTTGTACTAGACTGTTTATTGCAGCTCAATTTACAGTCGCCAAAATGTGGAAACAGCCTAAATGCCCACCAACCCAGGAATGGATTAACAAGCTGTGGTATATGTATACCATGGAATACTATTCAGCCATTAAAAAAAATGGAGACTTTACAGCCTTCGTATTAACCTGGATGGACGTGGAAGATATTATTCTTAGTAAAGCATCACAAGAATGGAGAAGCATGAATCCTATGTACTCAATTTTGATATGAGGACAATTAATGACAATTATGGTTATTGGGGGGGAACAGAAAGAGGGAAGGAGGGAGGTGGGTGGGGCCTTGGTGTATGTCACACTTTATGGGGGCAAGACATGATTGCAAGAGGGACTTTACCTAACAATTGCAATCAGTGTAACCTGGCTTATTGTACCCTCAATGAATCCCCAACAATAAAAAAAAAAAAAAAAAAAAAAGAAAGTTTTGCTAGGCAATGGCTTTCAGGTTTTTTGTTTGTTTGTTTGTTTTTTAATTAAATCATAGCTGTGTACATTAACACAGTCATGGGGTACAATGTGCTAGTTTTATATACAATTTGAAGTATTTTCATCAAACTAGTTAACATAGTCTTCCTGGCATTTTCTTAGTTATTGTGTTAAGACATTTATATTCTACATTTAGTAAGTTTCACATGTACACTTGTAAGATGCACCCTGGTTTGGTCCCACCAATTACCCTCCCTCCCCCCATCCTCCCTCTTCCTCTCCCCTCCCTTTCCCCTTTCCCCATATTCTTGGGCTATAATTGGGTTATAGCTTTTAAATTGGTTTCATAGTAGGGTTGAGTACATTGGATACTTTTTCTTCCATTCTTGAGATACTTTGCTAAGAAGAATGTGTTCGGCTTTCAGGTTTTGGGCTTACAAAAAATAGAGATTTTTTTGGTCTCTGTGGAGAGTCCAGCTGCACATGAAAAATTAGTGTGAAGTGGAAAACCATGTAGGCAAATAATTCAGCCTACCTAATGATTAGAACTTCGTTTTCTGAAAAAGGTTGTTCCAAGGACAGCATAAGGTCAAAGGTCTGGGTGGTGCCATACTGGGGAGGACCGCCCTTGGCGACTGAGAATTGAGGAGGTAAGGCTGCCATGAGGACAAATGAGACTGTCTCTGCCTGGTCCAAGACAGACTCCATCCTGCTCCTCCCGAAGGCATCAAAGGAGGCTTTTAAATTGTTAAAACAAAATATATAGTTCAAACCACCGCACAGAACATCATAAGAGCACTGCTGTGTAGAATAGAAGTTCTATTTAGCAAACAAAAATATTTATTCTGGCCAAGTCTTATCAAAATAAAACAAAACACTGGCATTATCTACAGTGGGCTGTTCTGGATACAGGATGCCTCTCAGTTAAAGTTTGCAAATAGAAAGTAAAGTATTTCCATGAGATTCCAGATGGTACTTAGAAGAGTTTCACCTATGTGGAACAGACACCGAATAACGTAATACCTGAGTCCTGGTGATATGGCATTTTGTTGGAAGCACGTAAGCTAGGGGAAATTTAAGTGTACAAAAACACAAGCAACATGCTGGGCCTACACTAATGGGAATGATAGACTGTGTGATTCCATGGAGAACTACTTAGGGCCAGGCATGGTGGCTTACTCCTATAATCCTAGCACTCTGGGAGGCCGAGGTGGGTGGAAGCTTGAGCTCGCAAGTTCGAAACCAGCCTCAGCAAAGCAAGACCCCTGTCTCTACTAAAAATAGAAAAACTGAGGCAAGAGGATTGCTTGAGCCCAAGAGTTGGAGGTTGCTGTGAGGCCATGGCACTCTACCCAGGGCAACAGCTCGAGACTCTGTCTCAAAAAAAAAAAAAGATTAAAAAGAAGGAAATGCTAAATTGGTTCTCATTTGTTGAGTAAGCACCTTTAGTCTGCCAGGCATTGTTTTAGCTGTTTGACAAAGATCATCTAAAATCTCCACCATCAAAAAAAAAAAAAAAAAAAAAAAAGAAAAGAAAACAAACAAACAAAAAAATAAAATAAACTAAAACATAAAATCTCCACCATAGCCTAAAATCCCCACCTTCCTATCTTTTGGAAGGTAAGCACCTTTATTTGAAATGAAGGCTAAGAGAAACTAAGGAACTTACTTGAAGTCATACAATACAACCAGGCTACAATGAATCTAGCATTTGAATTAAATGACACTGAAGCCCAGATTGAATTACATTTTAATTAAAATACATTAACTTTTAACGTTAAGTGTAATAACCCACGATCCTCAAAGAAGAAAGAATCAAGCAAACAAAAATATCGCAATGTTCTTCATGAAAATATACCTAGCAATATAAAAATGTCAAAGGAAGTGGAAAAATGAACACAGATCTCACTAGTCAGAAATTATTATCGTCCCCAATTGTTGATCATCAGTTTGGATGTTATTTTAGAAATACAAACAAATAGAGGCTAAGAATGAGATGGACACAAATAATTTTTTGTGAAAACTGGGATCACAGTATATACACGATGTACATAAAATATAATTTGTAATTATAGTTATGATATATTAGAGTTATATTATAATATATTATATTAAAATATAATATACTTATATTTTTAATATAATTTTATAATTGTATATAAAATATAATTTAAGTAAAAATTTTTTAAAAAGTTTATTTATTTTAGGCGGCGCCTGTGGCTCAGTGAGTAGGGCGCCGGCCCCATATGCCGAGGGTGACGGGTTCAAACCCAGCCCCAGCCAAACTGCAACAAAAAAATAGCCGGGCGTTGTGGCGGGCGCCTGTAGTCCCAGCTACTCGGGAGGCTGAGGCAAGAGAATCACTTAAGCCCACGAGTTAGAGGTTGCTGTGAGCCGTGTGACGCCACGGCACTCTACCGAGGGCGGTACAGTGAGACTCTGTCTCTACAAAAAAAAAAAAAAAAAAAAAAGTTTATTTATTTTTTAATTTTTTTTGTTACATCATAGCTGTGTACATCAATGCAATCATGGGGTACAATGTGCTGGTTTTATATACAATTTGACATATTTTCATCACACTGGTTAACATAGCCTTCCTGGCATTTTCTTAGTTATTGTGTTAAGACATTTATATTCTACATTTAGTAAGTTTCACATGTACCCTTGTAAGATGCACCGTAGGTGCATCACATGAAAGCTATAAATTGGTTTCATAGTAAGGCTGAGTATATTGGATACTTTTTCTTCCATTCTTGAGATACTTTGCTAAGAAGAATATGTTCCAGCTCCATCCATGTAAACACGAAAGAGGTGAAGTCACCATCTTTCTTTAAGGCTCCATAATATTCCATGGTGTGCATATACCACAATTTATTAATCCATTCGTGGATTGATGGGCACTTGGGCTTCTTCCATGATTTAGCAATTATGAATTGGGCTGCAATAAACATTCTGGTACAAATATCTTTGTTATAATGTGATTTTTTGGTCTTCTGGACATATACCTAGTAGAGAAATTGTAGGATCGAACAGCAGGTCTATTTTTAGATCTCTAAGTGTTCTCCAAACATCTTTCCAAAAAGAACGTATTAGTTTGCATTCCCACCAGCAGTGCAGAAGTGTTCCCTTTTCTCCACATCCATGCCAACATCCCCGGTTTTGGGATTTTGTGACATGGGCTAATCTTACTGGAGTTAGATGATATCTCAAAGTAGTTTTTATTTGCATTTCTCTGATGATTAAGGATGATGAGCATTTTTTCATATGTCTGTAGGCTGTGCACCTGTCTTCTTCAGAGAAGTTTCTCTTCAAGTCCCTTGCCCACCCTGAGATGGGATTACTTGTTCTTTTCTTGCTAATACATTTGAGTTCTCTGTGGATTCTGGTTATTAAACCTTTGTCGGAGACATAACCTGCAAATATCTTGTCCCATTCTGAGGGCTGTCTGCTTACTTTACTTACTATGTTTTTGGCTGTGCAGAATTTAAGTAAATTTTAAAACCAAAAATTATGATGACTAATCTGCATGGTATATGAAGGTGTATGGATTGGTCATCAGAAGTGTCTCGAAAAAATAAAGGCTTCTTTTGCAAAAAGATGCTCAGTGATACACAGTTTATAAGCTTGTGCTTAGTGACCTCTAAAACATAGTTCTCCATTCTCTTCAGCTTTAAATTGTCCTCAAATCTCCCCACTGGATTTGATGAATGGCAAGCTAATGCTTCCTTAGAAGACTGTTAGTGGGATTGTCCTGTAAAATGTGACCACGAAACTGCCAGCCTTTCTTTACATGTCAGTTGATGCTCTCAAAAGGCAAGAAATTGCCACAGCCCATCCCAACCATTATCCAGGGAAGCAGTCATCACCACATCCTAAAATATCCAAATCTTATCTTCATGTTTGGAAGCACGTTCACTAAGTGACTCTTCCCCAGGATCCACTGTTAAACTCACTGTTCAAGGGTCATCTTCTGTTCACTCAATCTCATATTTTTCCCCTGGTGACATTAAAGAGCTTAGAGACCTCCCTCGTCTGCATGGAACTCTGAATATTCTTTTAAAAATAATACATGGGCTGGGCATGGTGGCTCACACCTGTAATCCTAGCACTCTGGGAGGCTGAGGCAGTTGGATTGCTTGAGCTTAGGAGTTCGAGACCAGCCTGAGCAAAAGCGAGATCCCATCTCTACTAAATGCAGAAACACTAGCCAGGCCTCATGGTGGGCACCTGTAGTCCCAGCTACTTGGGAGTCTGAAGCAGGAGGATTGCTTGTACTCAGGAATTTGAGGCTGCTATGAGCTAGCTATGGCCCTCTGGTCTGGAGAACAGAGTGAGACTCTGTCTTAAAAAATAAAAAAGGAATAATAATACATGTTTTCATAATGCAGAAAATGCAGAATATATATATAAAAAACCCCAGGAACATTAAAATAATATGAAATCATTCAAACCAGAGACACTACTATTAATATCTGGGTTCATTAAATATATCACAGTTATTATTGGGGTAGGGTGCCATGGTATACATGTAATCCCATGAGGAAGCCCCTTGCCACTTAGTTAGCAAGAATTCATTCTAGGAGCCAGGTGTGGTGGCTCACACCTGTAATCCTAGCACTCTGGAAGGTCAAAGCTGGAGGATCACTTGAGCTCAGGAATTTGGGAGTTTGGGACTAGCCAGAACAAGAGCGAGACCCTACCTCTACTAAAAATAGAAAAATTAGCTGGGCGTAGTCCCAGCTACTTGGGAGGCTGAGACAGGAGGATTACTTGAGCCCAGGAGTTTGAGGTTGCTGTGAGCTAGGCTGATGCCACAGTACTCTCTCCTGAGCAACACAGTAAGACTCTGTCTGAAAAAAAAAAAAAAAGGGTGGTGCCTGTGGCTCAAAGGGGTAGGGCACTGGCCCCATACGCCGGAGGTGGTGGGTTCAGGCCCAGACTGCCAAAAACCACATTCTAGGACAGAGCCACTGTGCTGAGTGTTCCTCACCCACTTTCCTGAACATTCCCTACACTTGCCCCTTTGAACTTGGAGTCAGCCCTATATTGCAGGTTCCCTGCTGTTTCTCTGGTCCCCTCACTGGCTCTACGACCTCCCCAGCCTGAAGGTGAATTTCAAATAAATGAGCCTTCTACCCACAAAGAGTGCGGAGATCCCTGGAGTGGAGAATGTGGTGCTCTCCCCAGATTCTACCCTTCAGGACTGAGCTATTTCCACATCTGCTTTGAGTGTACGTTGCCACTTGATAACTCACAGCTGTGTCACTCTCCAAGGTTGCCCTTGGCCAAAGAAAATAGTTGTCCAAGGTTTATGCTCCAGCCCATTGGCAACTCACATCCAATTACCTGTCAAGAAGAGGACCGCAAGGCCCAGCCCCCTTTGCCTCTGTTTGGGAGAATGGTGAAGGGTCAGCTCAGCTTCAAAGCCCCCTGTGGAGTCAGCCGGTAGAACCAAGGCCTTTGCTGGGTCTGAGTTCAATTTTTTCCTCTTTGCAAGCCTTCATTCCATTATGGAGATAGTTCCTAAGATTATTTTCCCACATTAAGCCACCATCAAGCCACCACCTCACAAGTCTTTGTCTCAGAGTCTGTTTCCCAGTGAACCTGGTTTGAAAGAATTGGTTCTAGGAATGATCTGAGGAAACAAACTGACTTGAATCTTGGGATTCCATCACCCCCCAGGGCAGGATGTCAGTTAGATCCTCCTGACTGGTGGAGTAGGACTAGCCCCTGGCATTCTGGAGGGGAGCAATTGCTTAAATCCTCCCTGAGGGTACAAAAGGACAGAATGTATGACTAGAAGGGAGCAGCTGGCAGGTGCAGCTTCTCAGGCATTCAAGGTTGGAAGAAGTAATTACAAAAGCAATGAAACTGGATGGCTCTTGATGAGTGTGGTCTGTGCTTTGCAGTAAGACAGCAAATGTAATGATTGATTTAGGCAAAGTGTGAAAGCAACTTATTTAAAAAAACTCTCATTTCCTGCAGCAGGAGGACAGGAAAAAAATAAGAAATCAGACCCAAGACTTAAATATAAGGGTAGTGGAGCCCCCAGGAAAAGCCCAGAAAATCTGCTCTGCCAGCGTGAGGGCCAGTGGAATGGTGGACTAAGATTTGGATGAGGAAAAAGGGTCAATGCACTTGAGAGCCTTGAACCTCAGACTCGTCTGAATTCTCTGGACCTGGCCTCCTTCTCTCTGTTTAGGTTATTGCTTCTCACTTGTTTGATGGCTTGAAGACAATGAGCAGGCCACCCTGTCCCCTCTTCAGAATTTACCCTCATCTCCCCTTTTGGCCGCCAGACAACAATTAGATCAAGTAGAGGAAGTGCTGGACTTGCTAAAAGAGGAAAGAAAGAATGAGTCAAAGGAAAATAATCTGAATTCTGGTCACGAGGAATGATGACACAAATTCAAATATTCTACAATGGAACTAGCCTGAATGCTTTTAAGAAAGATAAAGAAAGGCTGAAGAATTCTTCTAGATTAAAAAAGAGTAAGGAGGGCGGCGCCTGTGGCTCAGTCGGTAAGGCTCCGGCCCCATATACCGAGGGTGGCGGGTTCAAACCCGGCCCCGGCTGAACTGCAACCAAAAAATAGCCGGGCGTTGTGGTGGGCACCTGTAGTCCCAGCTACTCGGGAGGCCGAGGCAAGAGAACCGCTCAAGCCCAGGAGTTGGAGGTTGCTGTGAGCTGTGTGAAGCCATGGCACTCTACCGAGGGCCATAAAGTGAGACTCTGTCTCTACAAAAAAAAAAAAAAAGAGTAAGGAGGCTGGGTGTGGTGGCTCATGCCTATAATCCTAGCACTCTGGGAGGCCTAGGCAGGTGGATTGGTTGAGCTCAGGAGTCTGAGACCAGCTTGAGCCAAGTACAAGACCCTGTCTCTATTAAAAATAGAAAAAAAATCAGTTGGGCATCATGGTGGGCGCCTGTAGTCCCAGCTACTCGGGAGGTTGAGGCAGGAGGATCGCCTGAACCCAGGAATCTGAGGTTGCTGTGAGCTAGGCTGATGCCACAGCACTCTAGTCTAGGCAACAGAGTGAGACATTGTTTCAAAAAACAACAACAAAAAGGCGTAGGCACAGTGGCTTACAACTGTAATCCTAGCACTCTGGCAGGCCTAGGAAGGTGGATAGCTTAATCTCAGGAGTTCAAGGCCAGCCTGAACAAGGGTGAGACCCCCGTCTCTAATAAAAATAGAAAAAAATTAGCCAGATGTAGTGGCAGGCACCTGTAGTCTCAGATACTCAGAAGGCTGAGGCAAGAGGATCACTTGAGCCCAAGAGTTTGAGTTTGTTGCCAGCTATGAAGACGCCATGGTTTTCTACCCAGGGTGACAGAGTGAGACACTTGTCTAAAAAAAAAAAGAAAGAGAAAGAAAAGAAAAGAAAAGCTAAAGAGATAAGACAAATAAAAGCAATATGTGATGTTGGCCTGGTCCTGGTCCAGACTGTGAAGTGCCCAGCGTCGGAGTTAGACTACCTCCTGGAGGCCCTCTTGAGGACTGAGGTTCCTCCACTGAAAGTATTGCCTGCTGACAGGTCATATTAATAGTTAGGCCCCCGCTAAGAACAGGCATCACCCAAGATCACACACCCATCTTGGGGCCGCCCACATCCAGTGACTGGTTAATGTCTTGACCTCTCTGGAATTCCATTCTAACTTCAGGACTTTCCATGGGATGGGCTGATGTCCGTGATGCCGCTCACGGTTCAGCTTCTCCCTTTGCCAGCACTCTGCCCTTCGCTCTCTACAGGTGCTGCTACTGGAGCACGCCCCCAGGCACATTTCCTTAGAAGGAAATGTTTTCTGGGAACACTGCCTGAGAGACCAATCCAAAGCCAAGACCTCTCCCTTCAAAAGAACCACAATCGGGCAGCGCCTGTGGCTCAAAGGGGTAGAGCACTGGTCCCCTATGCTGGAGGTGGCGGGTTCAAACCCAGCCCCGCCGAAAAACTGCGCAAAAAAAAAAAAATTAAAAAAAACAATCAAAAGAACCACAATCCCCATGTTCTCCATCTGCCTCCAGTCAATGCTGCAATGCTTTCAACTGAGCAAGTTCGACCTGTGCACTCTACAAATTCAAATTTCTCAGAAATTTCTGACATAATATTTTCTTTTGTTTTTGTTTTTGTTTTGAGATAGTCTCTTACTATGTCACCCTAGGTAGAGTGCTGTGGTGTAACAGCTCACAGCAACCTCCAACTCCTGAGCTTAAGTGATTCTCTTGCCTTAGCCTCCCAAGTGGCTGGGACTACAGGCACCCACCACAATGCCCAGCTATTTTTTGGTTGTAGTTGTCATTGTTGTTTGTCAGGCCCAGGTTGGATTCAAACCTGCCAGCTCTGGTATACATGGCTGGTGCCTTAGCAGCTTGAGCTACAGGCGCCCAGCCCTGACATAATATTTTCAGTAACAATTTTTAAATGTCTCTTTATCAGACAAATAATACATAATGTTAAAGGCAGACTATAAAATAGGGCAATTAGAACTACCATATAAGGTTCATTATCTCTAGGATTATAAGATATAATGTCTGTGACAGCACTTTGATATTTTGAAAATGTTAGTTAACACAGCTCGGCGCCTGTGGCTCAAGCGGCTAAGGTGCCAGCCACACATACCTGAGCTGGCGCGTTCAAATCCAGCCTGGGCCCGCCAAACAACAATGACGGCTGCAACCAAAAAACAGCCAGGTGTTGTGGTGGGCACCTGTAGTCCCAGCTACTTGGGAGGCAGAGACAGGAGAATCACTTGAGGCCAGGAGTTGGAGGTTGCTGTGAGCTGTGATGCCACAGCACTCTACCCACGGTGACAGCTTCGGGCTCTGCCTCAAAAAAAAAAAAGAAAGAAAAGAAAATGTTAGTTAACAATTACATAGGATAGTTATAAACCTCCAAAACTATGTAGACTGGAATATCTCACTCTGATTCATTAATATAAATCTGTCCTTGAAGACAATTTTGCATATTGGACATTCTCTTCAAACATTTAAAAAACTTTCTTATTGTAAACTGAAAATTAATAGTATACACGTTTTGTTTCAGAAAATTTCAGACTTAGAGAAAAGTGGAAAGAAGAATACAATGAACATTCACATGCCTCTGATTTGGTTTTACCAGTTTTGCCACATTATATGATTTTTTGTGAACCGTTTGAAATCATGACAGTTAATCCAGAACATTTCAGCATGTGACTCCTAAAAATAAGAATATTGTCTGTTAACTGTAGTATGATGTCTTATCTAAGAAAAGTAATACTGGCTCGGCACCTGTGGCTCAAGCGACTAAGGTGCCAGCCATATACACCTGAGCTGGCGGGTTTGAATCCAGCCCTGGCCTGCCAAACAATAATAACGGCTGCAACCAAAAAATAGCCGGACGTTGTGGCGGGCACCTGTAGTCCCAGCTACTTGGGAGGTGGAGGCAGGAGAATCGCTTGAGCTTAGGAGTTGGAGGTTGCTGTGAGCTGGGATGCCACAGCACTCTACCCAGGGCAACAGCTTGAGGCTCTGTCTCAAAAAAAAGAAAAAAGAAAAGTAATACTAATCTTACAGTACTATTTCATATGCAATCCATATTTGAATTTTCATAATTGGTCCAAAAATGTTTTTCAAAGTTGATCTTTGATTTTTCATTATTTTGTTCCAGTGACTAAAGATTAATCCCATTATATTTGGTTGTTAGGGCTCTGGTGTCTCTTAATCTATAACAGTTCCCCTTCATTCTTTTGTTTGCTTTTCCTGATAATGACTTGCTTTAAGAGTTCATATCAGTTGCCTTGTAGAATGTCTCACAGTCTTTTTTTTTCTCATTTACTCATGATGAGATTCAAAGGAAACATTTTTGGCATAAGTATTGCATATGGAATATTGCAGCATATTGTATACTTTTTAAGACCTAACCAAGAGGGGCGGCGCCTGTGGCTCAGTCGGTAAGGCGCCGGCCCCATATACCGAGGGTGACGGGTTCAAACCCGGCCCCGGCCAAACTGCAACCAAAAAATAGCTGGGCGTTGTGGCGGGCGCCTGTAGTCCCAGCTACTCGGGAGGCTGAGGCAAGAGAATCGCTTAAGCCCAGGAGTTGGAGGTTGCTGTGAGCTGTGTGAGGCCACGGCACTCTACCGAGGGCCATAAAGTGAGACTCTGTCTCTACAAAAAAAAAAAAAAAAAGACCTAACCAAGAACTTGGATAAAGTAGTTGGGGTATTAAGTTAAAAGTGATTATTATTAACTTGATGAAAAAAATTAATTTCTTCAGGGTGGCGCCTGCGGCTCAAAGGAGTAGGGCACTGGCCCCATATACCTGAGGTGGCGGGTTCAAACCCAGCTCTGGCCAAAAACTACAAAAAAAAAAAATTAATTTCTTCAAAGGCTATTTATTAGAGTGCTCTATAAAACTGAAGGTAGGATGAGAGTTCCCAACCTTCAGGGAGGTAGTACCAGAACAAGTCTTGAGACCCTCGTAGAGGGGCTAGTGGTCCTTTAGGTACGGCCAGTGACACAACTCCGCTTCCACGACACTGCATGTCAGGCGTCAGGATCACATAGCAAGGACAGCCAGTGGGGAATTAGGATCAGCAGCCAGGCCAGCTGCTTTCTGTTTGAAGAGATGAGGATATTTACTATTATATGAGGCTTATACAAAAAGGCTTTTACTTGCTTTATTTGTTTCTCCCAATAAATTAAGAGATAGGAAAGTGTCTAAAGAATCCCCCAAACAATAGATCATGTCCTAAGTCATAAAATCATTTATACATCTCATTAGCCTGCCTTCCAGCCCTAATCTTCTGTCTCCTGATCAATTAAATCACTGACATCCCAGTCACCCAAGTCATAAATTTGGGAATTGCCTAAGAATTCTTCTTAAACCCTCACCTCTGGTAGCTCACTAAGTAATTTCACTTCTTTTTAAAAAGCTTTTTTTAACTGACGAATAACAATTGAATATATTTATGGGGCACATGGAGATGTTTCTTTACTTTTTTTTTTTGAGACAGAATTTCACTCTGTTGCCCAGGCTACTGACATCAATCTAGCTCACAGGGACCTCAAACTCCTGCGCTCAAGTGATCCACCTGCTTCAGCCTCCCAAGTAGCTGGGACTATAGGCACCTGGCGTGACTCCCAGCTAATTTTTCTATTTTCAGTAGAGACAGGGTCTCACTCTTGATCTGGTTAGTCTTGAACTTCTGAGCTCAAGGGATTCTCCTGCCTTGGTCTCCCAGAGTGCTACGATTACAGGCGTGAGCCACTGTGCCCAGCCATAGTTATGTTTTGATATTTATAGTGTATGGTGAGCAGATCGAGGTAATTGGCATATCCATCAGCTCAAACATTTATTTCTTTGTGTTGGGAATGTTCAATATCATCCTTCTAGCTATTTGAAACCATGTAATATATTGTTAACTATGGCCATCTTGCAATAGTCTAGAATGCTAGAACTCATTCCTCCTATCTAGCTATAATTTGCATCCTATTTATTTATTTATTCATTTTTTTGTAGAGACAGAGTCTCACTTTATCGCCCTCAGTAGAGGGCCGTGGCATCACACAGCTCACAGCAACCTCCAGCTCTTGGGCTTAGGCGATTCTCTTGCCTCAGCCTCCCCAGTAGCTGGGACCACAGGCTCCCATCACAACACCCATCCATTTTTTTCTTGCAGTTTGTTGCAGTTTGGCCGGGTTTGAACCTGCCACCCTTGGTATATGGGGCCTGCGCCCTACTCACTGAGCCACAGGTGCCGCCCGATCATTTGCATCCTTTAACAAGTCTCTTCTCATTCCTCCCTTCCCCTTATCACTTCTGCTTCTTAATAGTCTCACTGTGCTGTTCTCAATTCACCCACTAATTCAGTCTGTCTTGCGTGGACTGTACAAAACACTATTGGATGGCTCCCCACCGACCACATCCAGGTTTTGTTCAGATTGCAATTGGCCCAGCCTCAGTGGGTGACTATAGTTTATCTCAGTCAAGCAATACAATCCCATTCCTTCTTTAATTTTATTTTTTTGAAATTGGGTCTCACTAGTTGATATTGAACTTGTGAGCTCAAGTGATCCTCATGCCTCATTCCCCCTGGTAGCTGCAACAATAGTTGTGTACCAGGGTGCACAGGGCTCTGTGGCTGGAAGCCGCTCAGCGTGTGCGGGGCCCCCACCTGCTCTGCAATTGTAGGGAGTTAAGATTACAGTGCTCTGTGAAGTGCACCAATGTCAGCAGGCTGGGTGGCTGGGTCCATGCCTGTCACGTCTAATTGTGGCTATGTGCCCAATTCTGGCCAAAAATGTGACTGGAAGTGTTTTGTGCTGTCTCTAAGAGGCACAGCCTTCTTCCTGTTGGGTGGAAATGCAGATAAGATGCTGAAATTCAAGCAGTGCTGGGTCAGTGTGTTGGAAACCAGGCACATGGGATGGTAGAATAACAAGGCTGGATTCCAGATGATTGTAGGGCCCCCAAACCACCACTTGACTGCTTTTCTTGGGTCTCTGTTTAAAGGAAAGAGCAGTGAGTTTCCATCTTATTGAAGGCCAGCTCTGCACAGCCAAACCCATGTATGTGTTGAGTAAGACAAGATCCACCTACCTAAAAGGGAATCTTGTTTTTAAATAGGATTTCTCTATCCACTCACCGTTTTTCATTCATTTAGTCATTGAAAAAAAATGCTTGGTACTGTATACCAACACTTCCTTCATTTTACACTTAGGAAAGAATAGAAATTCTAGATTTTTAAAAAACAAAAAAATAGTGGCACTGAGAGAGAGCAAGATGTCATTGTCACCAACGCCCTTTTTACTGCCCAGGCCTCCTGTGGCCTCTGGGAATCCAGGACTGACAGAGAACAAGCTTGTTACGACACAATCAAGAGTTTACAGTTATGTTTTCATTGCTTTTCACAACTATGCTAGAACGTGAATTTGTGTACTGCTTATTATGGAATTTGTTTGTCTTTCTTTTTTTTCTTCTTGCAACATCATATAGGATAGGATGGCAGGCAAGTAAAAATTAGGTCCATTTTTTCTTTCTTTTTTTTTTTTAATTTAATTTTATTTTCTTACATTTCTTCCAGCCTGTTCAAGGTCTAGTTTTTCTGATGACAATCACTTGGACTCTTGCTCCTTCATACGGTGGCACTGACAAGTGGCAATATCCTAGAGAAAAATATCTGAAATGGAAACCTGGAATGCCAAAAAAAAAGAATTGTTTCTGTAAGCTTTTGGAACAGGATTCATACTTGCTATGTAACTTCCATTTGGTGAGCATTTATTGTAAGCCTGACATGTTACTAAAATACCTCATAAGATTATTTTTCTTTTTCCTTTTTTGCAGTTTTTTGGCCGGAGCTGGGTTTGAACCCACCACCTCCAGCATATAGGGCCGGCGCCCTACTCCTTTGAGCCACAGGTGCCTCCCAAGATTATTTTTCTTAATTCTCTGTTATAAGGTGGGTACTCCAAAATCCAATTTGCAGTTGGAAGCAACTGGGGCCTGGAAATATTTAATATCTGGCCCATTATTACACAGGCAGAAAAGGAAAGGTAGGTTCTGAACACAGGTCTGTGTGACCTCAAAGTCCCTCAATGGAGTGAAGCCTGCTTCATACTGCATGGAGCACAGTGGGAAAAATGAGGCTTAGAAGACCTGAGTGAGAGTTCAGGCTTTGCACTCAGCTCCCAACTTCAGTGTGTTTAAACATTTTTTTTTTTTTTTTTTTTGAGACAGAGTCTCAAGCTGTTACCCTGGGTAGAGTGCAGTGGCATCATAGCTCACAGCAACCTCCAACTCCTGGGCTCAAGCGATCCTCCTGCCTCCACCTCCTGAGTAGCTGGGACTACAGGCGGCGCCCGCCACAACACCCAGCTATTTTTTGGTTGCAGCCGTCATTGTTGTTTGACAGGCCTGGGCTGGAATTGAACCCACCAGCTCAGATGTATGTGGCTGGAGCCTTAGCTGCTTGAGCCACAGGCGCCGAGCCCTTCAGTGTGTTTAATCTCACTAGGCTTCTGTTTCCATAGCTGACAACATCCACCCCCAAGAGCAGAAGATCATTGCCTCACAACCCAGGCAACAGGCTCTGTGGTTTCCGGTCTTGTAGATTCATGCAATCACTAGTTTATGTGGGAGAAAACTCTGGGAGGATTTCATTGAGTGACATTGGGAGGTTCTCCCAGAGACAAGAGAGACTTAAGGTAAACCGTAAACAGTACCCATCTCTTGCCTTTGATTCCTCCCCCTCCCATCTCCTTTGGACCACATGGAGCCCTTTGTCCCAGGATTGGGTGACTCAGCACTTGCAGAGATCCGACTGAGTCTGAAGTTGCCAGAGGAAACCAAACAATTCTTATTTACCAAACTGTCAAAATCCTATCATTGCAATTAAGAAGACAGGCAATTAACTGTGTCTTAATTACAGCAGCTGCCACTTCTTCTGAATGCTGTAATTTACAGAGAGAATGGGAGGAGACTTTACATTAATGTGTGTCTTTAAACAACGAAAAACATTGATGGAGCCTGGAGAAATTGTCAGCAGTGGTGTGAGGCTCCTTCTAGGAGGAGACGTTGTTACAGGATGTGTTTGCAGAATGCTACGGTTTTCCTTTGCCTCTGTTGCCTAATGGCTGCATTCATGACAAATGCCACAAGGACATTACTATATCCCATTTTGTACACAATACAATTTACTGATTGAAATAGCAGGGTCATCTGTGAAACCCGTTGCAATTGTCATCTCAATTTTGGATATTTTTTTGGCTCAGTTTCAAAACAAAGAGTTTGAAATGATGAGTATAGGCTGGTGTGGTGCTCCAGCACTCTGGGAGGCTGAGGCAAGAGGATCACTTGAGGTCAGAAGTTTGAGACCAGCCTGAGCAACAATGAGATTCTGCCTCTATTAAAAATAGAAAAAACCTGGCTCTGTGCCCATAGCACAGTGGTTATGGCTCCAGCCACATACACCGAGGGTGGTGGGTTCAAACCCAGCCCGGGCCAGCTAGACAGAATGACAATTGCAACAAAAAATAGCTGGGTGTTGTGGTGGGTGCCTGTAGTCCCAGCTACTCAGGAGGCTGAGGCAAGAGAAGCGCTTAAGCCCAAGAGTTAGAGGTTGCTGTGAGCTGTGACGCCGATTCTGTCTCGGAAAAAAAATATATATATATATTTAAATATATATAAAACTGACGTAACACTGTGGCAGGCGCCTTAGCCTCAGCTACTCGGGAAGCTGAGACAACAGGATTGCTTGAGCCCAAGACTCTGAGGTTGCTGTGAGCTGTGATGATGCCATGGCATTCAACTCAGGGCAACCGAGTGAGACTCTACCTCAAAAATAAATAAATAAATAAATAAACAATAAAAAAAGAGTCCAAACTCATAGAGAAACGAGATTTTACTTTTATTTTTTATTTTTTTAAGATTTTACCTTTTTTTTAAAATTGGAGCCTCACTATGTTGCCCAGTCTGGAAACAAGCTTTTAAATTCAGGACTTTTTTTTTCTGAGACAGAGACTCACTTTGTCGCCCTTGATAGAGTGACATGGCATCACAGCTCATAGCAACCTCAAACTCCTGGGCTTAAGCAATTCTCTTGCCTCAGCCTTCCAAGTAGTTGACTACAGGCACCCGCCACAGCGTCTGGCTATTTTTAGAGACAAGGTCTTGCTCTGGCTCAGGCAATCTACCGGCCTGGGCCTCCCACATGCTGGGATGACAGGCATGAGCCACCATGCCCAGCCCTAAATTCAGGATTTTAAAGGGTGGCGTGATTTTCATCTGTGCAACTATTCTGTAAGGCAGGTAAATTCTCACCATAATTTATTTATGAAGAAATTGATACAGAGAAACTAAGAAATGTTTTCAGGGTCATAGAGCAAGCTATTAAGTGGCTAAGTCAATTTCAAGTGCAAGTGTGACTCCCGAGTTTGCTTTTATTCCACAAAGGTTGGTTGGCTGCATGGGGTGCAAGGTACCGCAGTGAGGGACCCTGAACAGGGGTGAGGACAGAATCATGGCAAAACCAGGAGGAGCAACACTTAGAAATCACTGGCTGGCAGGGTGGGGCCCAGACTCAGATGCTTTTTGGATCTATGTTTACGCCTCTGGGAAGCTCCAGGTAGAACCCGAATAGTGTAAAGCTTTCAGGCCAGACTGACAGGGCTTCAAACCCCTGCTCCTCCACACCTCCCAGCCAGGTGACCTTGGCAATTGTTCTTACCTCTCTGGTCTTTAATAGCTTCAGTGTTCTTCATTTGTATGCTGGGGATGAGGTCAGCCTTGTACAACTGCTTTGAGTATACACAGGAAAACATAGCCCAGAGCCCGGAATAGTGGCTGGTGTGTTTAAGGCAGTCAGCAAATGTTAACACATCCCTCCTCTTCCCCAGAAAGGGACTGGGCAGCATTTTGGATCTAGGAGGCATGGGAGGTGCTGGGCAGTTACGGGAGAAAGGGTAAACCAGGAGGGACAGTAAGAACTGGAGCATATGTTCAGGGAGGGAGACTTAGTCTTGGAATAAGGTGGTCATCATTGTCAGGGACCAGACCAACGGTGGATAAGTTGCATCCCAGGCAGTTGAGTTTGAGGCTGTCAAAGACCTGCTTTAGATCAGAATGAATCCTAGGACTTGGGCGTGAGACTAAATGGCTTAGTGGTGGGGCTGGACAGGCTTCAACCTCTAGGATGCCAGCTGGGTGGCCCCGGGCCTGGGCTTTCTCTTGGCACGCTGTCTCTTCTTAATCTTTGGATGTTATTATTCTGGCAGCCTGAAGAGAGATTACAACTGCCTTGAGCAGAGGGCTAAGTGAGGATACGGCTCAGTGCCTGTTAGGCATGCCACCTTAGGCTGGTTCACCTGGGACAATCTCTTCTCTTGTCTGATTGCACTTTGATCTCTCTTCCAGGAAAACATTATAGTTTTCAGTATAATGAGTTAATTTAGAGATAAGACGCCATAAAAGTGGCGTCTTATCACAAGAGAATTGAATGTTACCTGGTCACCTGCATAGCACAGATGGGGCCAGTCTGGGAAGAGGAGCCCCCCTCCCCAACCAAAGTCAGCACCCAGAGAAGAAGTTGCTATTCATTATCTAGATCTTAATATAATCCAAGGTTTGTGTAGCCTCTCCCGGGGAATGTGCATTTTAGCATCTCCCTGTGTGACCGATGTACTTGCAGAAGCATCATTCACTAACAACCAGCTGCAGAAATGCCAGCTCTGACCCTGTGATCTCTGTCTCCTCAACGTTCTGTTTTAGAGTTGCTAGTAGTATGGGCGGCACGTGTGGCTCAACGGAGTAGGGTGCCGGCCCCATGTGCCGGAGGTGGCGGGTTCAAACTCAGCCCCGGCCAAAACCACAAACAAAACAAAACAAAACATGGAGAGTTGCTAGTAATTTCCCAAAGGGGACATAGAAAATGAAAAAGCCTAAGCGGGTGGTGGCACAGGGGAAGACGACGATGTGAACCCAGGGGAATCATTCTGATGCACCCCATCCTAGACTCTGCCCAGGGTTAGTTCCACGTGGCTGTAGTCTGTTCCCATCTGTGGCTTCATGTTGTCTGGGTATCATTGGTCAATGATTCTGGTGCAATCCTGTGAACTTAAAAAGGAAAGAACTACTTAGATGCATCAAAGAAAAACAAATTGTTACCTCTCCTTTCTAATCTTATTTTGCCTTTCCTGCAGCGTTGCGTTCTTTGCTTTAAAAATGTCCCCAAGCAGGGCAGTGGCTCAGTTGGTAAGGCGCCGGCCCCATATACCGAGGGTGGCAGGTTCAAACCTGGCCCCGGCCAAACTGCAACTACAGGGCATTGTGGCGGGTGCCTGTAGTCCCAGCTACTCGGGAGGCTGAGGCAAGAGAATCCTTAAGCCCAGGAGTTGGAGGTTGCTGTGAGCTGTGTGAGGCCACGGGACTCTACCGAGGGCCATAAAGTGAGACTCTGTCTCTACAAAAAAAAAAAATGTCCCCAAGCCAATTATTCACGACAATGTTATTGACATTTGTGATTTACGGAGAGAACTCCATTGGCAGAATCCATTCCAGGTGGTACCTTAGGGAGGCCTTCAATACTAAGATACAGGGCCTCAAAAGCTGAAGAAAGCCCACCAAGCTGATAGGTGTGTTTACATTGCCCTCTCTTGCTGTTTTTTCCTAAGACTCCCACATTGTCTCTTTGGCAATGAGTAAGTATCTCAGAGAGCCCGATCCTTTCCATAGACATTTGAGCCCGGCACTCCCAGCTAATTGCCAAGACTTCCAGGCCTGGGGTGTGGTGGAAGGTTTGTTGATGTCCTGGGAGAGGTAATCCTAGGAAACAGGTGTGGTCCTCATTAGTCAAACAAAAGAATGGGGCTTGTCCGAGACTTCAAGGGTTTTAAATATTTGCCAGAGAGTCAATCCATTCTTTATTTGTGAAGCTTAAAAGTATTATTAGTTTTAATACTTTTTAGCTACAGTTGTGGAATTTAGGAAACCTTATTGTGGGAATGATTTGCTCATAGTCACTCCTTAGAAAAAGATGCGGTGGATACTTGGAGGCAGCTGCTTCTGCTAACTGGTCCTCTGCCCTCCTTGATAGTCATTCCCCCTTGTCCATGGGGTACATTCTGAGACCCCCAGTGGATGCCTGAAACCATTGATACTACTGAACACTATATATACTTTGTATGTTTTTTCCTATACACACATACCTATGATAAAGTTTAATTTATAAATGAGGCATAGTAAGAGATTAAGAGTCATTAATAATAAAGTAGGTTATAACCATATGCCAGCATCACTGCTCTTGCACTTTGAAGCCATCACAAAGTTAAATAAGGGGTTACTTGAACACAGTCACTGGGATACCTCAACAGTTGATGTGATGATGAAGGTGGCTAAGTGACTGCGGGTAGGGAGCACAGACAACGTGGGAACACTGGACTAAGGGAGGATTCACGTGCTGAGTGGGACAGAGTGGGATGGCCTGAGATTTCATCACCGTACTCAGAACAGTATGAATTGTTGATTTCTGGAATTTTCCACTTAATATTTTTGGACTGTGGTTTCCTACGGGTAACTGCAGAAAGCAAAACCGCAGATAAGGCAGGACTACCACCTTTCTGTGGGTCCGTCACTGTTGAATAAGGACCAAACTCCTGGGTCCCCACTGTGGTCCTCCGCCGCTGGTTGTCATCATCGTCTCCCCCAGCTCCACAAGGACACCACACACCAAGTGCACCAGGCTGTTTGTAGTTCCTGGAATACATCATGAAGTTTGTTGCAGTGCCTTTATTTCTCCAATTTGATATGAACTTTGTTTAATGTTCCACTTGTTAAATTTGGCTCATTCACTTACTTAAAATAATTATTGAGCATTGGGAGTACAAATAAGAACAAATGTGGATCTTGTTCTTAAGGAGTGTAGAATCTAAAAAGGGAGACAAATATGTAGCAAGCTCTCTCTGCCTAGTTACCTCTTCATTCTCCTTTCTTTCTTTCTTTTTTTTTTTGCAGTTTTTGGCTGGGGCTGGGTTTGAACCCGCCACCTCTGGCATATGGGGCTGGCACCCTACTCTGTTGACCCACAGGCGCTGCCCAACCTCTTTATTCTCCTTAACACTTCCTATCCTCTGGAAAGTTTTTCTTTTTCTTTTTTTTTTTTTTTTAACACAAGGGGTCTCACTCTGTTGCCCATGCTAGAATGCAGTAACGTCATAGCTCAGTACAACCTAAAACTCTTGGGCTCAAGCAATCCTTCTGCTTCAGCCTTCTAATTGAGACTACAGGCACAGGCCATCACTCCTGGGTGATTTTTCTATTTTTTGTAGACACCAAGTCTTTCTGTTGCTCAGGCTGGTCTCAAATTCCTGACCTCCAGCAATCCTCCTGCGTCAGCCTCTCAAAGTGCTAGGATTACAGTCATGAGCCCTTCTGGAAAGCTTTCAATGATCAGAATTTTCATGGTAACTGCCTGATTTTCTTGTCTTTATCTCCCCATTAGTCTATAAGTCTTTTGAGAGAGAACACTGTCTTACTCACAATGATTGCCTTGGTGCTTAGGAAAATGGTTGGTTACTGAATAAATGAATGAATATGTATAGAGGCCAGCAAAGGATTTGTGGACATCAAATAAAGGCTACGCCTATCCTAAGCCTGGGAGGGTTTCCAAAAGGATACCTAAAATGGATTCAGGACACTGACCAAATATAAGAATAATTTTTCAATTCTGCTTCCAGATATAACTTATACCCACTAGATGACTCTCTCCAAGCAGAAAACAATGGGAAAACCTGGAAATAACACAACAATCAATCAGCTGGCCGAAGGTTCTGGAGAGTAAGCAGAAGCAGATAGATTCTGGGGGTGGGGGGTGGGGAGGATGGTCTTGGAGAAGGGGAAAGGGGAGACCAGTAGCTTTAGTGCTTTAGCTTGGAGCTTTGGCCCAAGGAGGCAAAAAGGCAGGAAATGTTGGATGCTAAAGGGAATAGGATTAAAGAATCCCGGAAGGGCAAGAGACAAAGACAGGTTCTCCTTAATCAGTCTATCCATATATCTGATTTATCCCTCAAGCAGGAATGAATGGAACAGACTCAAAGCAGCTCAGCTAAAAACCAAAATCTGAACTGAGAACAGAGCGGCTACCCAGGAACAAAGTACGTAATTAAACCCAGCCAAGCATGTTATCTGCTAAAATAAAGCAAATAACATCACCAGAGGGGGGAAACAAAATCCAGAATCTGTACAGCTTAACATGTATTATGTTCAAGGAAAATCCAGAATTGCTGGACACACAAAGAATCAGGAAAGTCGAGCAGCAGAAAAGAAAATCAATCACGTCTGACCCTTAGATGAAAAGGTGTTGGAACAAATGGACAGTTTCACTGATTAAAAAGTGCTTAAGTTTAGTTTAAAAAAAAAAATAGTTTTTAAGTGCCTTAAAATTAGGTTGTGATTTATGATCTATATAATGTATATAGCAAGAAATACAATATACTCTAGTGGGGCAGAGATGCATAGCCCCAATGAGCTAATAATACACAGATTGTGATACAGCTGGTAGTGACATAAAAAGAACAATTCTAATTACAGATATCTGATCAGGCAAATATGCCATTCTAATTATAGATTGATTTTCCACTGGCAGTGGGTGGAAGGTTTCTCCCATTAAAGGTGATGGCATTGGTGGAGACACGGAGGTGGGAAAATTCAAGCCATGTACAAGTACAGACAGTCTCCAAGTTGCAAACATCCAACTGATATACAACTCACACTTATGAATGGAGGCTGTTGCAGGTAACAGGTAAATGTACCTATTCCAGCTAACATAAAGGTTCAACTTAAGAACAAACCTACAGATCTTATCTCATTCATAACTGGGGACTGCCCCGGTATTAGTTTTCAAGAGCTGTTGCAAGAAAGTGCCATAGCCTTGGAGGCTTAAACACAGATAGTCATTGTTTCACAGTTTTGGAGGCTGGATGTCCAAGGTCAAGGCTTCAGCAGGGCTGGTTCCTTCCTAGGGCTGTGAGGGAGAATCTGTGCCATAACTCTCTCCTATTAATAGCTTCTGTAGGTTGCTGGCACCCGTTAGTGTTCCTTGGCTTATAGAAACCTTGATTCTTGCCTTCATCTTCACCTGGTGTTCTCCCTGTGTCTTTTCTAATGTGGAGGGTAGAGGTCAGTGAGACCAGAAAGAGATCTTGGCACGATTTTCTATCAAAGAATAGCAATAAAAATAACAGCAAACACTGTTAGCAGGTTGAGCAGGTGTGTTATCTTTTTCCAATTGCTTAATGTTTACACATTTAACCCTCATCATTATTATTATTTTTTTTTTTTGTAGAGACAGAGTCTCACTGTACCGCCCTTGGATAGAGTGCCGTGACGTCACACGGCTCACAGCAACCTCTAACTCTTGGGCTTACATGATTCTCTTGCCCCAGCCTCCCGAGCAGCTGGGACTACAGGCGCCCGCCACAATGCCCGGCTATTTTTTCTTTTTGTTGCAGTTTGGCCGGGGCTGGGTTTGAACTCGCCACCCTCGGCATATGGGGCCGGTGCCCTACCCACTGAGCCACAGGCACCGCCCCCCTCATCATTTTTATAGATGTGTAAATTGAGGCACAGAGAGTGTACTCTGCTTTTTTTGTTGTTGCTGCAGTTTGGCCAGGGCCAGGTTTGAACCCACCACCCTTGGTATATGGGGCTGGCGCCCTACCCACTGAACCACAGGTGCCACCCACACTCTGCTTAACCTTAAAACTTTCCCGAAATTTCTCCAAAAGGGATTTATTTAAAAAAGAAAGAAAGAAAGAGAGAGAGAGAGAGAGAGAGAGAGAGAGAGAGAGAGAAAGAAAGAAAGAAAGAAAGAAAGAAAGAAAGAAAGAAAGAAAGAAAGAAAGAAAGAAAGAAAGAAAGAAAGAAAGAAAGAAAGAAAGAAAGAAAGAAAGAAAGAAAGAAAGAAAAGAAAAGAAAACAAGGAAATGTTGAAGAAAAGTCACATATTCTGTGTTGGGGAGAAGCTGCTTTCGTCAGGTTTCTGGAAACCAGATCCATGTGACTCCTCATTAAACAGGCTGAATCCTTGTTTCTCTTCTTAAAGTCAACTGGTCGGAAAGCTTTGAGTCAGGATTGAGTCATAGTTGCAGCATGTTCTCTAACCAGAAAGCAAACTTTGTTTTTCAAGCCACCAAGAAAATGTGTGAGTAAAGTAAATGGACTTGTGTAGGAGTTATCTCTGATTCATTGTTTTTTTCCACAGTTTACTTGCAAACATTATTCCGTTTACCACACAGTTGGTACGTTGGACATTCTCCACACTTAAAGGTGGTCTTACACTGCCTTTCCCGAGTCTGTTCTGGCACCAATCACTCTTTGAATGTCTTCTTAAAAGTTAATCAAAAATTTAATAATTATTCCAAAGCTGGGCAAACCAGTTCAATGAGACCTCGGCGCAAGAGGAAAAAGAGAGAGAATCCAAGTGTGAAATTCCTCTTTTCTGATTATTGGTGTAAGAGCGATGGTTTTGTACAGATACTGCTTCCAGACTTTCTGAATTGCTCCCTAAACCCAAAAAGCCAAGCAGGCCTGAGACAGAGAAAATTCGAAGAAGAAAGAGAAAGAGAATTCCAAGTCATTTCTGTTAAGTGTTTTTAGTTTTGTTTCTGTTTTCCTAGACCCGGAAACACTACCCAGAGATGTTGATGATCATGACACTTTTTCACATAAAAAGATGAAACTTTCTCCAAATGTGAGCTGGGCCTTTGGGTGATGTATTTTAGTTATAGAATCACAGAAGCACAAGTTATCATAGAAATGACCTTAGTAATCAGCTCGTCCATCTCTGTGTGTGAGGGGAGACAGAAGCCAAGGAAACAGCTGGGACTTGTCAAGGTCACAAAACCTGTTTTTCTGAATTCCATCTATATTTTTCCATGCATTGAATGTCTGTGATTAAAAGTCACAGTGGGGCAAGAATTTCCAAACAATAAAGATTGAAGTGTAATAGAAGTTTAAAAAAATAATGCACATATAATTTTTCATGAGAAGTTTGTCAGAAAGATAGAATTATTATGCACCCATAATAATTTAAAATTTAAAATTAAAAAATTAAAGAGATATAAAGTGAGCTTTGCACCACAATTTCCCCTTACCAAAGAAACTATCCCACCCCATCCTCAGATCTATGGGGCTCCCCTAGTTCTCCCACACAGTATGTCTGTACAAATGTTCTTTGTTTTACATAAGGGGCACTTTCCAACCAAATAAAATCAATTAAAAAAAAAAATTAAAGAGTATGGGCATGGTGGCTCATACCTAGAACCCTAGTACTTGGACAAGCTGAGGAGAGAGGATCACTTGAGGTCAAGTGTGCAAGACCCTGGGCTCAGCATCCGTAGCACAGTGGTTATGGCACCAGTCACATGCACCAAGGCTGGCAGGCTCGAGCCCGGCCCAGGCCAGCTAAACAACAATGACAACTGCAACAACAAAAAAATAGCTAGGCATTGTGGTGGGCGCCTGTAGTCCCAGCTACTTGGGAGGCCGGGGCAAGAGAATTGCTTAAGCCCAAGAGTTTAAGGTTGCTGTCAGCCCTCTACTCACGGCAACATAGTGAGACTCTGTCTCGAAATAAAAAAAAAGAGGGCGGCGCCTGTGGGTCAGTCGGTAAGGCGCCGGCCCCATATACCAAGGGTGGCGGGTTCAAACCCGGCCCCGGCCAAACTGCAACCAAAAAATATCTGGGTGTTGTGGCAGGCGCCTGTAGTCCCAGCTACTCGGGAGGCTGAGGCAAGAGAAGCGCTTAAGCCCAGGAGTTGGAGGTTGCTGTGAGCTGTGTGAGGCCACGGCACTCTACTGAGGGCCATAAAGTGAGACTCTGTCTCTACAAAAAAAAAAAAAAAAAAATAGAGTTCAAGGCCCAGTCTTTACCCCTAAATAGGAAAATTAGCCTGGTATGGTGGCATGTACTTGTACTCCCAGCTACTTGGGAGGCTGAAGTGGGAGAATTACTTGAGCCCAGGAGTTTGAGGTTGCAGTGAGCTATGATGTTACCACTGCACTGTAGCCTGGGCAATAGAGCAAGATCCTGTCTCAAAAAAAAAAAAAAAAAAAGAAAGAAAGAAAGAAAAAGAAAAGAAAAAAAGAAAGAAAGAAAGAAAAGAAAAAAGAAAATAATAAAAGAAAAGAAAAACTTGTCAGAGCTGGGAATACCATTAAGAATTTTCAGGAACTTAGAAATCAGGAAAATCCTGATTTGAATATGCCTGGGCCTATCTACTGGCCTGGGAAGGCAAGTTTAAATTTTCAGATGAAGGCTTGGTGCCCGAAGCATGGTGGTTACGGCGCCAACCACATATACTGAAGTTGATGGGTTTGAACCCAGCCTGGGCCAGCTAAAACAACAAGGACAACTGCAACAAAAAATAGCCGGGCGTTGTGGCGGGCGCCTGTAGTCCCAGCTACTTGGGAGGCTGAGGCAAGAAAATTGCTGAAGCCCAAGAGTTAGAGGTTGCGGTGAGCTGTGATGCCATGGCACTCTACCAAGGGCAACACAGTGAGGATCTGTCTCAAAAAAAAAAAATTAATTAATTAAAAAATAAATTTTCAGACGATTCACAGGCTGAATTTCATTATTGCTTTCTTGAGTGCTATCATTTCTCTATGTTTCTTCATATTTTCCTCATATACCCCATTAGATGGAGTCAGCATCCAGCTCATGGAGTGTAGTCCTCCCCAGAGGGAGTAAGTCCATTACAATGGGGGCTTGTCCAAACTTTTAAAATTCTAAAGCCACCTATCACCATTAACATCATCCATTTCTCACTGGGAATCAGTCACCACCACCACATCCCACCTTACTCCTTTTAAGGGCTTGTTGTAAGCAGTCATTTGGACTTTGTTTTAGTTGTACACCAACCCAATGGTCTATTTTGAGATGTAAACTCCATTTTTGATGTATTTTTACTTAATTCAGCAGTCCAGTTTTGTTTGGTTGTCTAACTCTGTATAAGCTTCCTCTTTTTCACTCTTACTTTCATGGTTTTTTTGGGCTTATTACCCCTTTTCATATTGTCATAGGCAGCCAGCTGGTCCCCTTCACCTTCCATTTGTGTAATTAAAGATTTTTCACTTGGAAATACAAGGTGCCAGAGAAAATACCAGACACTGTGTAATGTTCGAAACATACTTTACAGGATGCCGTGCACTATGTGGATTATACTTGTACCAAAAATTATTTGTTATTTATCTGAAATTCAAATTTAATTTGAATTAAATTTTGGCACCTGTGTTTTTATTTGCTAGATCTTGCCACCCTATAATAGAACTGCCTCTGTACTTCAGAAGCATAATAATAGTCTACAAATTGGACCCATGTACAACTCACAACCTTTGTCTTCCTTTCTTTTCTTTTTTGGCAGTTTCTGGTTGGGGCTGGGTTTGAACCCACCACCTCTGGCATACGGTAGGCACCATACTCCTTTGAGCCATAGGTGCCACCTTTCTTTTTTTTCTATTTTCAAGAACAAATGTCCTTTTTTGTTTTTTGGAGACAGTCTTACTCTGTTGCCCCTGGGTAGAGTGCCATGGCATCATAGCTCATAGCAACCTCAAACTCTTGGGCTCAAGTGATCCTCTTGCCTCAGCCTCCCAAGTAGCTGGGACTACAGGTGCCCACCACCACACCTGGCTAGTTTTTCTCTATTTTCAGTAGAGACGGGACGGGAGGAGGAGGGAGGTCGCACTCTTGCTCAGACTGGTCTTAAACTCTTGAGCTCAAGCAATCCTTGGCCTCCCAGAATGCTAGGATTATAGGCGTGAGCCACCCTGCCCTTTTTCCTTTAAAGAACATTGGGAGTGAGGGAAATTACAAGGTAAACACAATCAGATTATTACACTGCTGTATTTATAATAAAATTTAATTGAAAATTTGATTTCTTTTTCTTTTTTTTTTTTTGGTGGGGGCCGGTTTTGAATCCGCCACCTCTAGTATATGGGGCCAGTGCCCTACTCATTGAGCCACAGGTGCTGCCCAAAAATTTAATTTATTTTTCCTCTGACTTAAAGGCAAAATAGAAACAAACAAACAAACCCCCACAAACGCAGGCCCCTCTTTCAGCTTTCTTACCCACAGGCTGATGTCAGCTGCCACTGAGCATGCGGGAACATCAACCTAACTGCACTTATTGGAATCTGTATAGACCACACGTGTGCCAGGGTCACCATACACACATCGTTTCAGTCTTGGGGATCTAAGTGACCCCCTACCACCTCACAGCCCATGGATTTAGGCTGACCTTTGAGAGTTTCTTTTTATTGACATCGGTGGTGGCCTGGCTCATGTGAAACCAAGCAACCTGAACACTTTGATCAGTTGCTATGAAAACATAGGCCAGATTTCCTCCAGGGCAAAGACTTTCTGTGAAAAATATCTTTAGGGCTTTGCCAATGATGCTTCACTATTGAGCAATGCTTTTCAATAAATGCACTCTGTGCAAAGGAGCTACCCCACCTCATAAAACTCTTTTAAGAACTGAACCAGAGCTCTTTTTAATGCCTGACTGCAGCAGCCATCACGGGTTGTATGCATGCTTTGGGGAAGGGCCTGTTCCCCTCTGCTTTGCTCTATTGCCATAGCGTCCCCACTTGGCTGAAGTTGACATCTGATGAGCAAATTTAGAAACTGGCCAAGAAGGGCCTGATTCTGGTGGCGCCTGTGGCTCAGTGAGTAGGGCGCTGGCCCCATATGCCGAGGGTGGTGGGTTCAAAACCAGCCCGGGCCAAACTGCAACAACAACAAAAAAAATAGCCGGGCGTTGTGGCGGGCGCCTGTAGTCCCAGCTGCTCGGGAGGCTGAGGCAAGAGAATCTCTTAAGCCCAGGAGTTGGAGGTTGCTGTGAGCTGTGTGAGGCCACGGCACTCTACCGAGGGCAGTAAAGTGAGACTCTGTCTCTACAAAAAAAAAAAAAAAAAGAAGGGCCTGATTCCTTCACAGATCAGTGTGATCCTGAGGGAATTACAGGGTGTTGCACAAGTACGTTTTGTGACAGGTAACAGAATCTTGAGAAATCTTAAGTCTAAAGGATTTGGTCTGGTCTTCCTGAGGATTGCTACCATTTAATTAAGAAAGTGAGCTGGGAGCATGTAGCTCAGTGAGTAGGACACCAGCACATACACTGAAGCTGGCGGGTTCGAGCCCAGCCTGGGCCTGCTAAACAACAATGGCAACTGCAACCAAAAAAAAAAAAATGCTGGGTGTTGTGGCAGGCGCCTGTAGTCCCAGCTACTCAGAAGGCTGAGGCAGGAGGATCAATTGAACCCAGGAGTTTGAGGTTTATGTGAGCTATCATGATGCCACAGCCAGAGCAACAGAGTGAGACTCTGTCTCAAAAAACAAAAACCAAACAAACAAAAGGAATTGTTGAAGGGTGGTTATGTTCACTTCTTTTTTTAGAGATGGAGTCTTGCTTTGTGGTCCAGCCTGGAGTGAAGTGGCTGTTCACAGGTGTGATCCATAATGCATTCCAGACTTGACACCTGGCCTCAAGCGAGCCTCCTGCCTCAGGCTCCTGAGTACCTGAGGCTGCAGGGGCACAGCACTGTGCCTGGCTCTTTACTTTCTACCTACTTCAAAACCTCAAATGGTAACTAAATTATCAATTGATTAACACATCTATAAGGATGAAATGTAAACTTAACGTAGTGTCATATTGTTCTTCCAAAATCCTGGCGGGTAGGATCATCCAAAAATCATTCTCAAGTACCTGTAATCAAAATGACTAGCCTTCTGTATCTTGAACTTCTAGATTCTGTTGCTAAGTAAGTATAAGAAATACTCCATCCAGTTTATAACATGTGTCTCTAAAAATATGACCCAAGGGGAAATGTTCCCATTCCCATTCCTTGTCTGGACCTTTGAGTCCACCACAAATCCTGGTATTTAAAGTCCTTAGGTTAAATAATTATGCCATGGAGGAGGCATAAATACAAGTTAAATAATCGTAAAAGACAGACCATATGTTCAAGCAGACAGCATGCATCTTGATGGGGAGATGAGCACGTTAAGATAAATCATGTCCAGATTGCAAGGTGTGGGATGGCATGGTGCACCTTCCAGATTAGCCTGCAGATCTGGACTCTGGGAGTGTTACTGGTTGAGAGCCTTCAGCTGCTGGCCCTCTGCTGAAATTGACCTTGGCTGCAGAGATTCCCCCTTGGTTAAGGTCATATCCTTTTCCTGTCCATTGAAGGGGTATAAAGGCTCAGGCTGCTTGCCCTGAATCATGACAAGTATGAAGGGCCATCCAGTATCAGAGCTCCTCAGGGAGTCAGCTGAGGCCTTTGTTGAGACCACAGTCTAACTTCTTCTGATCATTTCCTGCCCTTTATCCAGGGGTTTTAATCCCAAAAGCACTCTAGGAAGCTTCCTGCATGCTGATCTCTTTCTCAGAATCTGTTTCCCAGGGAATCAACCCATAACTGGTGATAACAGGAGTATTCCAAGAAAGCAGAGGCTAAAATGGGAATCTGTGGCTGAATCCCCTTGCATGTGGTTTCAGCTGCCAAGGAGGACTTCATGACTGCTGGTAGGTGGGGCCCTGGTAAAGTGTAGCAGCACATCTGTTAAAATATTTGCCAGTCGTGAATTTGGAAGGCAAATGAGTAGAAGGAACTACAGTAGCAGGTGAAATGTGTCATGCATTTGAGAAATAGGGGAGGAGAGGGTAATAGAAGGACAATGGAACTGGATGGCTGTTACGGGGAGCAGTTCATGCTTTGAAAAATGAAAAGTTGACAATGAGCATGCAATATACAATCTAGATATGAAATCCAGAGACTTTCTTGGCAGCATATAAGAGAATCTGAATCTGTAGTAGCCAGAGGAGGAAAAAAAAAAAAAAGCTGAGAATCAGGCCTGGGAGTTAATCATAAAAGGAGCAGAATTCTAGAAAGCGTTGGACCCTTGGCCTAGGTAAGTCTTCTTTGCCCAAATCGGGGCTCTGATTAGAAAACATTGGAATTTGGAGATAAGAAGTTGGGACATTTGGATTGATGTCCTTGAAGATCCCAGTTCCCCAGAACCCTTGGAGGCTGAATTATTGGTTTGCTCCCCCATGTTAAGGGCTAGTACCCACCCCACTTGCTTGACCACAGGGCAGTGGCTGTGTCCCTGCAAGGCAGGGGCACCATCCTCAGGGCCTGCCTATACCTGCCCTCTTGGCCATTGACTCTATTCTAGGACCCAGCTGGGGATGTTTCAGTCCTAGGAAAGAATAACAAGGACTCACACAGGAGTTGTGGGACCATGCCAACCTCTGCTGAGGGAGCCGGCACAGCACATGTGAGCTGGGTCTGAGGGTGCTGAGTCGGGGAGTGGAGGATAGGGAGGGGGACAGGGGACATAGTGACTATTTTTTCTTGCTTTCTATACTCTTGATGCCCTGGGATTTGGGACCTTAATCCTAAAGAGACTCCCAGGGCTTTATAATTTCTAGAGATAGCAAATGTGAGCACACCTTTGATATATAAACCAACCAAGATGGAGCCCCACCCTAAACCATCTTCTTTATCAAAGAAGCTCACAAGTTCCAGACCAGCCTGAGCAAGAGCCAGACTCCATCTCTAAAAATAGCCTGGTGTTGTGGTGGGTGTCTATAGTCCCAGGTACTTGGGAGGCTGAAGCAAGAGAATTACTTGAGCCCAGGAATTTGAGGTTGCTGTGAGCTATGATTTCGCAGTACTCTACAGAAGGTGATAGAGTGAGACTCTGTCTCAAAAAAAAATAGAGCAAATTCTAATAAAGGGATTATGTGGGTTTGAGAGAAGATTAAAGGTAACAGTTAAAAGTAAGAAAAACCAAATAAAAACAGTGAAATCTATAAATAAATAGCCCACTAAATCTGAACAGTAAAGAAAAACAAAGAAAACATGTCTGGGATGTAAAGTAAAAAAAATAAAAGCATATTGAAAGATGCCACGGCACTCTACCCAGGGCGACAGTTTGAGGCTCTGTCTCAGAAAAATACCCATATTGGCCAGGTTTTCCAGGACTTATCATAAGGAGGGAAGGCACACACCCAGCATCCCTTTATAGCCTGCAAGGAAGGAAGGTGTTGAAACTTGGAACTAAGCTGATTAGAAACAGATAGGAAAACAAGTCTTTCCTTAGGCCTGACAACTGTACCCCTACAGAGACCCTCTCCAGGGTTTAGGGCTGATGGGTTAGCTGAGGCCAAGCCAGGCTACTATGATCTCCTGTGACCTTTGGCTCATGACTTATAACCTGGTATGGTTTTTGCTTAACACAGTTTGGCTAGATATTGGAGACCATGGATTTTAAACACAAAGGCTTGGATTATGTAAGATACAAACAATATTTCAGAGAGAATTATAGCCCTGGAACAGATGAAGTGTTAAAAGGCAAAGTGATGGTTCTGCAGGCATCTTTCAATATGCTTTGGAGCCACTGTGGGAGACAGCCCAAGAAGAAAACCTCTTCTGTGTCGCAGCTCTGAACTCCTAATGCCCTTGGGACTACTCTTCTTTACAGTCATTGTCAAAGCCACTTGCCATATGAGAGGAGGAAGAAGAGGGAAAGAAAGAAAATTAGAAGGCCAGGAGTGGTGGTTCACGCCTGTAATCCTAGCACTCTGGGAGGCTGAGGCGGCTGGATTGCCCTGAGCTCACTGGTTCCAGACCAGCCTGAGCAAGAGCCAGACTCCATCTCTAAAAATAGCCTGGTGTTGTGGTGGGTGTCTATAGTTCCAGGTACTTGGGAGGCTGAGGCAAGAGAATTACTTTACAGTTAAAAGTAAGAAAAACCAAATAACTGACAACAACTTCAATTTCTTAGGCTCAAGTGATCTACCTGCCTCAGCCTCCCAAGTAGTGGGGCCTACAGGCACCTGCTACAATGTCTGGCTAATTATTCTATCTTTAGTAGAGATGGGGTCTTACTCTTGCTCAGGCTGGTCTTTAACTCCTGAGCTCAAGCAATTCTTTTGCCTCAACCTTGCAAAGTGCTAAAATTACAGGTGTGGGCCACTACGCCCTGCCTAAAATCAAATTTAAGAGTGAAAATGTGAAAGTGTGCAGCACATGTGGCCGCGGGCAGTCCTTTGAACTATGCCCAAAGGCCAACTTTCCCAGAGCCGACAACCCCAGGAGCACAGCACCGGCTTCTGAGCTCTATGACTTTTAATCCAACAGTTGGCTCTCAAGATCATGACCAAATTCTAAATCTGTGCCCTCTTAAGATGTTTCTCATCCACACCATATCAACATCGGAAGCTCCTGAAGAGCACTGAAAAGGGCTCGCCTAGGGAAGTAGGACAAAGGGGCTGCCCTAAGCAATTGCCCCACGGGGGAAGAAGGATGAGGGATGGGCCCTGTTCTACCTTAATCCTCCATGCCTTGACTCACTTCTGTCCCAGAAAAACTACCTGCTATCCCAGAGCAACTAACCCAGGGAAAGGATAAACACTGCCCATGGAACAGGCAGCCCAAGCACCGTAGAATTTGGAAAGTACCCTGGAGTAACTTAAGACTAATTACCAAGGCCCAGCAAAGTGGCTCACTCCGGTAACACTAATCCTGGGAGGCCAAGGCAGGTGGATTCCTTGAGCTCAGGACTTGGAGACCAGGTTGAGCAAGAGCAAGACTCTATCTCTACTAAAAATAGAAAAACTAGGTGGGCATGGTGTCAGGTGCCTGTAGTCCCAGCTGCTTGGGAGGCTGAGGTGAGAGGATCACTTGAGCCCAGGAGTTTGGGATTGCTGTGAGCTGTGATGCTATGGCACTGTACCCAGGGCAATGGAGTGAAAAAAAAAAACAAATGACTAATTACCATGATGGATAACTGTCCATCAAAGTGGTTCCATGATAAAGTCTGAACTATTATGAGTGGCCAATCCAGATCATATAAAACGGAACCCCCAGACTATTACCAAAGACCTTTTTGTCAAGACAAGGGGGCCCATCTGTATCTTGCTCTGTAACCTGTGTCTTGCTCTGATTCCCTAAACCTATCTTTCTCTTCTTCAATAACCTTTGTTTCATACTTGCCTTACTTTTGGTGGCCCAAGTCATTCTTCAGCCAAGAGCCCGCCAAGAATCAAGAACGTAGACAACTGCCCAAACCCTGGCGAGAGGACTGGGAGTTCTCATCTTCCCTTCTGCTCAGTCACAGAGGGGCTGCCTCCAATCTGCGGAACAAGGACACTAGTAGAACCCATGGAAGCTCAAATGGTTGGATTCTGGTCTTATTCTCTCCTATTTCCCCACAAAGCCCTTCAAATAATTTTAGGATTTAAAAAAATACTAAATTATTGATTTTTAAATATTTTTAAGTGGATAGAAAAGTTGCAAGACAATACTGTTAAATAATATTTATAAGAGGCCATTGGTTTGGACTGAGCTCCTGCCCTGGGCCCAACAGCCCAAACCAAAATGGAGTCATTCATGCTGAAGTTCCATGCCACGGAGCCAGAACTTCCGAGAAATTGTTAGATCTTCCGAGAAATCAGGAGAAAGAGAATAGCCAAATCCCCAAACTGGCCTGCTTTAGGTGACATGTTAACGAAGCTGTCTCTACTTTAACTTTTACAAGGAAAGTGAATTTGGAACGACCACTTCTTATTCTGTTTCTGCTTGCCTCAGCCCTTTTCTGTCTACAAAGCCGACTTCCTTTGCACAGCCCATTGGAGCCCTCATTCTGTTTTTTTTTGTTGTTGTTGTTGTTTTTTGTTTGTTTGTTTGTTTTTGCAGTTTTGGGCCAGGACTGGGTTTGAACCCAGCACCTCCGGCATATGGGCCTGGTGCCCTACTCCTTTGAGCCATGGGCACCACCCAGCCCTCATTCTATTTTATACAATGACGTTTCCTGATTCTAGAATTATACATAAAAGCCAATTATGTCTTTAAATTGGTAAAATTTCATCTTTGGACAGTACCCAAGGAATTCTTGAATCCCCCATTCATCATTTCCTGAACCATTTGAGAGCAACTGCAATCACAATGCCCTATCGCTTCTAAATGCACAATAATACACACTCCAGTGTGTACTTTTGGATACCACCTTGTAAAATACAACCTTGTTAAATAGGGTCCCTCCAAAATTAATGTCCATCTGAAGCCTCAGAACGTGACCTTATTTTGAAATAGGGTCTTAGCAGATGTAATTAAAATTCTCAGTTGAGTAAATCCAACAGAAAGAGTATGAAAAAGATAAAGAGAGACAGAGAGACAGAGAGAAAAGGCCAGGCAAGGATGGGGGCAGAGATCGCAGTTACAGGGCCATGAATTGGAGGCAACCTCAAGCATTGGCCAACATCCACCAGAAGCCAGAGGAGAGGCGTGGGATAGCTTCTCCCTCAGAGTCTGCAGAGGAAACAAACCCTACCAATACCTTAATTGCGGACTTCTAGCCTCCAGAAGCACAAGAGAATACAGTTGCTTTAAGACACCCAGTTTGTGGTAAATTGTTACGGCTGTGCCAGAAAACGAATACAAACCCTCCAAGGAGGAAAGTGGCCCGGTGCAACACTAACCCCCAATCCACAAACCCCATTCAAATTTTACCAGCTCAGCCCCCTTTCTGGCCCAATTGGAACATGGGTTGCATTTAGTTGACACCATGTCCACATTGAAGGAAGATGATTTCCTTTATTAAGGAATAATTTGTCAAATTTGCCTGTCTTCCACATTCTTCAGTTTCTCTTCCTTCCTTCCTTCCTTTCCTTCCTTCCCTTCCTTCCTTCCTTCCTTCCTTCCTTCCTTCCTTCCTTCCTTCCTTCCTTCCTTCCTTCCTTCCTTCCTTCCTTCCTTCCTTCCTTCCTTCCTTCCTTCCTTCCTTCCTTCCTTCCTTCCTTCCTTCCTTCCTTCCTTCCTTCCTTCCTTCCTTCCTTCCTTCCTTCCTTCCTTCCTTCCTTCCTTCCTTCCTTCCTTCCTTCCTTCCTTCCTTCCTTCCTTCCTTCCTTCCTTCCTTCCTTCCTTCCTTCCTTCCTTCCTTCCTTCCTTCCTTCCTTCCTTCCTTCCTTCCTTCTTCCCTCCCTTCCTTATTGACAGGATATTGCTGAACAGTTTTTCTGTTTTTAGTACAGGCAGTGTCTTGCTCTTTGGCTGGCTGGTATCAAACTCCTGAGCTAAGGAATCCACCCACCTCAGCCTCCCACAGTGCTAGGATTACTGGTGAGAGGCACTGTGCTCAACCCGCATTCTTCAGTTTCAAAGAGTACAGGACCTCACCATGCATTCTTTTTTTAAAATTTTCTTTCCTGGCTTGGTGCCCGTAGCACAGTGGTTACGGCACCAGTCACATACACCAAGGCTGGTGGGTTCGAACCCGGCCTGGGCCAGCTAAAGAACAATGAAAACTTCAATAAAATAGCTGGACATTGTGGTGGGTATCTATAGTCCCAACTACTTGGGAAGCTGAGGCAAGAGAATTGCTTAAGCCCAAGAGTTTGAGGTTGCTGTGAGCTGTGACGCCACAGCACTCTACCGAGGGTGACATAGTGAGACTCTGTCTCCAAAAAAAAAAAAATTTTTCTTTTCTTTCCTGCACCCTTAACAGGAGCACCATAGACATGACGCTGGGCTCTGCACATTACAGCGCATGATACAGTCCTATTCCTCTACTGGTATTGTTAACCTTGATTGCTTGGTCATGTTGATGTCTTCCAGATTTTTCCTCCATCAAGTCACCATTTTTCCTTTTATGTGGTGGACAGATTTTCTGAGATAATGCCAAAATCCTGGTTCTTATCAGCTTCCACTCATTAGCTTTAATATTTGTGGATGATCCTTACCTGAGTAAATCATAACCAAAATGATGTCACATGGTGGTTCTCTCACTCATTGCTTCTGTTGGGGGCCTAATGCAGCCACACACAAACCTTTTCCCCTCCCCCCCTTCTCTTCTCCTCCTCAGACAAAGACACAAAGGATCTGGCTGGCCCAACTCCTGAGAAGTTCATGCCCAAAGACCCTAACTTTCCAGGCAAGCTGTGGAATTTGCTCACCCTGTATGGCCTCATATAAAAGAGGTCTCTAACTGCCCCCCAGGCACAGATAACATCTTTGGACCCCAGGTGGGTCGGGCTCCCCCCTTTTTTAAATTAAATCATAGCTGTGTACATTAATGCAACTATGGGGTACAATGTGGCCTGAACATTTTCTCTGAAGCCTCGTCTGTGGGTACCCTTGTTTATACCTTTCATCTTCTTACATTTGTGACTTGGCTAAACTGTAGGATTTTAAATCCTAGTATTTTATCTTTCTAGCTGAGTGCCCTTGGGCAGATTATTCTTCCAGCGTCTATTTCATCACCTTTAAATACACTGCTAGGTGTGATGGCTCACACCTATAATCCCAGCACTCTGGGTGACAGAGGCAGATGGATTCCTTGAGCTCAGGAGTTCAAGACCAGCCTGAGCAAGAGTGAGACCCCCATCTCTATTAAAAATACAACTGGGCGGCGCCTGTGGCTCAGTCCGTAGGGCGCCGGCCCCATATACCGAGGGTGGCGGGTTCAAGCCCAGCCCTGGCCAAAGTGCAACCAAAAAATAGCCGGGCGTTGTGGCTGGCGCCTGTAGTCCCAGCTGCTTGGGAGGCTGAGGCAAGAGAATCGCTTGAGCCCAGGAGTTGGAGGTTGCTGTGAGTTGTGTGAGGCCACGGCACTCTACCGAGGGCCATAAAGTGAGACTCTGTCTCTACAAAAAAAAAAAAAAAAATACAACAACTAGGTGGGCATGGTGGCAGGTGCCTGTAGTTCCAGCTACTTGAGAGGTTGAGGTAAGAGGATCATTTGAACCCAAGAGTTTGAGGTTGCTGTGAGCTATGATGATGACACAGCACTCTACTCAGAGTGACAGAGTGAGATTTTTGAGTGAGATGCTATCTCAAAATAAATAGATAAAATAAAGATAAAGTGTATATAACAATATAAACCTCTGGGTCTGCAGCCAGGGTTAAATGAGCAAAGTAACTCCTCCTTGGGAAGGCTGTTCTCGGGCTGCTTTTTTTTTTTTTGTGTAGAGACAGACTTTCACTTTATTGCCCTCGGTAGAGTGCCGTGGCGTCACACAGCTCACAGCAACCTCCAACTCCTGGGCTTAGGTGATTCTCCTGCCTCAGCCTCCCGAGTAGCTGGGACTACAGGCGCCCGCCACAACGCCTGGCTATTTTTTGGTTGCAGTTTGGCCGGGGCTGGGTTTGAACCCGCCACCCTCGGCATATGGGGCCGGCGCCCTGCTCTCGGGCTGCTTTTAAGTTCCTATTCCTTGAGAAGCAAAAGTCCAGGGCAGATTTAGCAAAGACTCAGAGAAATGATCTTGTTCATCTACACTGAAAAACTTCTTAAGAAAACATTAGTTATTAGGAAGGAGATAGGGCCAATGGCAAAAATACATTTAGCTACAATAAATTTCCCATGACTTAGTGACCTGGAGATAATTGATGAGGAATATAGTTTCCTCGTTTTTTGAAAAAAGAAACAAATTACATACTATTAGAAGAATTACATACTTAAGAATTACATACTTAAGTATCTGGCAGAAAGAATCTGCGATTCTGGGACTAGTCTTAATTCTCCAAATCGCTTCGTTTCAATTTCTAGTTTTCCCTATTTTGTTAATTCCTGGGTGGTGTTGTAAATGACAGAGCCATTAGGGGAAAAAAATATTGAAAAAACCTGGGCAGGGCGGCGCCTGTGGCTCAAGGAGTAGGGTGCCGGTCCCATATGCTGGAGGTGGCAGGTTCAAACCCAGCCCCGGCCAAAAAAATCACAAAAAAAAAAAAAAATAAATAAATAAAAAAAATAAATCTTTAAAAAAAAAAAAAAGAAAAAGAAAAAACCTGGGCAGGCTAACAGGGCGGGCTCTGACTGCCATCCCCACCTGTGACAACCTCTCTCTAGTGCAGTGATTTTCAGCTGGCGTGCTGTGAAATTTTTAAAGATCATTAATTATTTTCAAAAGAAGTTCAAAGCACATAGTAAGTATATTCTTTTTTTACTCTTTTTTTTTTTATCAACATAATTTAAGGGTGCCACAAAAGTTTAACTATAGGTTCAAGTGTGCCATGAATAAAGGTTGAAAAATACTGATTTAGTGTTTCTGGGAAGACATTTTCTCTTTCCAGTGTGACTTGCCATTCAAAACAAGAAGTAGTCCTCATCTCCCTCTGAGAAATGACAAGCCTATATTTTGGCAAAGAGGTTGATTTGCAAAGCTGTTGAAAAACAGATTTCAGGTGGGGCGAGGTGTCTCATGCTTGCAATCCTAGCACTCTGGGAGGTGGAGGCAGATGGATTGCTTGAGCTCAGAAGCTGGAGGCCCTCCTGAGCAAAAGTGAGACCCTGTCTCTACTAAAAATAGAAAAACTAGGGCAGCGCCATATACCAAGGGTGGCAGGTTCAACACCTGGCCAAACTGCAACAAAAACATAGCCGGGTGTTGTGGCGGGCGCCTGTAGTCCCAGCTACTTGGGAGACTGAGCCAAGAGGATTGCCTAAGCCCAGGAGTTGGAGGTTGCTGTGAGCTGTGATGCCACAGCACTCTACAGAGGGTGATAAAGTGAGACTCTGTCTCTATAAAAAAAAAAAAAGAAAGAAAGAAAAGAATAGAAAAACTAGCTGGGCATTGTGGGGCGCCTGCAATCCCAAGCTACTCAGGAGCCTAATGCAGAAGGATCACATGAGCCCAGGAGTTTGAGATTGCTGTGAGCCTTGATGACACTACTACACTCTACCCAGGATGACTGAGTCTCTGTCTCCAATGGAAAAAAAAAAAAAAAAAGGCAAAACGAATGTCACTGCGTTTGCATGTGGGGTTGGGGGAAGGTATCTCCAGCCCATCCTAAAAGATTTTATTACTGAAGAAATCCAAGAACCTCCTTAAAAATCGGCTTCTCCTGAGTGGTGCGTGTGGCTCAAAGGAGTAGGGCTCCAGCCTCATATGCTGGTGGCGGTGGGTTCAAACCCAGCCCCCGCCAAAAACTGCAAAAAAAAAAAAATCAGCTTCTACAGTACTAGAGTCTCTAGCAGAGCCCCTTTCCTGAAGTTCTTTTCAGCGGAATCCAAATAAAGGGATGACTTTCTGCTTTGCAGAATTGGTTTCAGACGAGAGTTGGTCCGCTCTTGGTAAACTGCTTCTGCAATTGAGGCTAGCTGCCTCTAGGTGGCACCAGCGTACCGTGGCCCCACACAGAATCTGCTCTGGATGGAACTGGAAAGTTTTGCTCCCGCCCAATTCACCTGAGAACTACTGCCAAGATGGGTCTTTCCAATGGTTTCTTCTCTGCTCAAAGCCCTCTTGATGTCTGCTGAATCAAGCCAAACTATCCGTGGTCTTGGCCTGAGGTCAGGCTGTGAGATCCAGTCTTGTTTGAGTCAGGAGGAGATTGAGTCCTGATGTCCATCTTTGAGCCCAGCGTCATGGACTTAAGCCTTTGCAGAGAAGCCTTCAGGTAAAGACTGCAAACTTTTCACATAAGACCCAGGAGCCACACTTTGGTGCTCACCACGCAAGGAATAAAATGCAACTCGGAGGGAGGCGGGGAGGAAGGGCTTTCTCTTCTACCTCTACCAGAACACAGAAAGACATCATCTTTGCCACACAGCTGTGACCGTGGCACACAGCAGCCATTAGTAAGGGCCTCCTGTTATAAATCAGCTGGTTTATGGTTCAAAAACAACTTTATTATTGTTATTTTTTTCTACTACTACATTCAAATATATCTTCTCAGCTATTTTTTCTTCACTTCTGGACAATCTTGGGTGAGGACTACAACTTCTTCACTCACAAAAAGTCCCAAGTTTTCAGGTATTGAAAGAGTCTCACTTTTTTTTTTTTTTTTTGTAGAGACAGAGTTTCACTTTATTGTCCTCGGTAGAGTGCCGTGGCCTCACACAGCTCACAGCAACCTCCAAGTCCTGGGCTTAAGCGATTCTCCTGCCTCAGCCTCCCGAGTAGCTGGGACTACAGGCGTCTGCCACAACGCCCGGCTATTTTTTTGTTGCAGTTTGGCCGGGGCTGGGCCTGAACCTGCCACCCTTGGTATATGGGGCCGGCGCCCTGCTCACTGAGCCACAGGCGCCGCCCAAGAGTCTCACTTTTTAATCTAAGGACAGAGCTTCCGTCTTTTGGCCAATTCAACGCTGTTTTTCAGCTGTATTTCCCATCTCTCTCCTTCCTTCCCTTCCCTTCTTTCTTTCTTTCTCTTTTTCTCTCTTTCTTCCTTTCCTTCTCTCTTTCTTTTCTTTCTCTCTTCTCCCTTCCTTTCTTTCCTCCTTCCTTCCTAACTTCCTCCCTCCCTTCCTCCCTTCTTTCCCCCCTCCCTCCCTTCCTTCCTGTCTTTCTTTTCTTTTTTTCTTTCCTTCTGTTTTTCTGTCTTTCTTTCTCTCTCCTTCCTTCCTTCCTTCCTTCCTTTTTCCTTCTTTCTTTCTTTCCACCTGGTAATCCATTTATTAAAACAGTTGACTTAAGCATCTGCAACAGTGACTCAATTCCTGGCTCAGTACTGATAGAGGTAATCCACTGAAACAATCTCAGGACTTTCATTTGTGGATTCTCATCTGGAATGATCCCAAGTCTTAGAACCTTCATCACAAGGAGTTTTTCTTGTAGTGATTCTTGAACTACTTGTGGGCATCTGAACTGGTCCTTTCGCTTTGAGATTTGTGCCTCTGATCAAGTCAGTACACACCTTCTCCAGGGACTTTACCTTGTGGCTGGTGAGGGTAATTCTAATGCCACCTCTGGCTTCACGGGTGTTTATCTGGTATCTTTACAAGCCATGCCTGTGACTTGGTTTCCTGATCCACTTGTTTCTGGGCAAGAACGAACAGCAGTGAGTCAGGAGCAAAAGCGAGCACAACCCACCTCTGCCGCACTTGCTGCGGCATCATCCTGGAAAAGCTCCCATCCATTCCTGGGAGTGATGCTCCAGTGTTTGGGTCAGATGAACTATCTCCCCTCTCTACTCCCAGCCCCCAAAGCTTCCTTGTTTCATTGGGAAACTGTGGTAAAATGTGAAGACACAAAACTAGGACATTGGTGACCCCAGATATTCACTCCCAACTCTGTTATCCTATCTGCTGTGTGATTATGAATGAGCAAATCAACACCCTGTGTGACCTTGGATTCTTTACCTATACAAGGGGAATAATGCTCTAAGTGTATGGAAGTGTGATGCAAAGTTCACGCAGCCATTCAGATAGTCAGACTAGTTTCCCTACTCCTCCCCCCCCCACCTTTTCCTCATTCTCATCAATTACCAGGAGAAAAAGAACCATGAAAGAAGCATGGTGAATGTGGGGAAAATTAGGCAAGTATCTGTAGTCGAGGCTCTCTAACTCTCCCCAGGATTCATCAGAGTCCTTACATCCCCGTCAGCCAACATGGGGAGATTTCTTTTCATAGAACGGAAGCTTCTAGAGAATTTGGCCAGTGTGTTCAGCAACTCACCTTGGTACCAACTGTGCCTGGCATAAAGGAGGAGCTCAGTAGATACCTGTTGAGTGATTTAGTGTGTGAGATAATAATACTAAATATATTGATTATGCTGTCTCTTTTCCTATTCCCTGGTCTCCATCTGAGATTCACCACTGTAGGCTTCCCCTGATTCTGTGCTGGCTTACAACGGAAGAAGTGAGGAGGAGGCAGACGAGCCAATAAGAAAGCTCTTGATCTTTAAAAGTTTAAAGTCCTAAAGTAAAGAAAAGATGCAAATGTAAATCAATATAACCCTTATCTTTACTTTCTCCAATGAGAAAGTGTACAAGTGTCTCAGGGTACAGGAAACACAAACCTTCATGCATTTATTGACCAAATTACATACAAAAATATAGATTAATTTTCTTTTCTTTTCTTTCTTTCTTTTTTGAGATAGGGTTTTACTCTGCCTCCCAGGCTAGAGTGCAGCGGTGCAACCAAAGCTCACTCAGCTTTGAACTCCTGGGCTCAAGTAATCCTCCTAATTGGGCCTCCCAAGTAGCTGGAACTACAGGTATACACCACCATGCCTGGCTAATTTTAAATTTTTTTGTTGAGGGCCAGGTGCAATGGTTCACGCCTGTAATCTTAGCACTCTGGGAGGCCAAGGCAGATGGATCACCTGAGCTCAGGAGTTTGAGACCAGCCTGACCAAGATCAAGAACCCCATCTCTACTAAAAATAGGAAAAGTAGACTGGTGTTGTGGCTGGTGCTTGTTGTCTAAGCTATTCAGGAGGCTGAGGCAAGAAGATTGCTTGAGTCCAAGAGTTTGAGATTGCTGGGAGCTATGATGCCATAGCACTCTATGCAGGGTGTCAGAATGAGACTCTGTCTCAACAAAAATCCTAAATTATATTTGTACAGATGGGGTCTTGCTATGTTGCCCAGGCTGTTCTCAAACTCCTGGCCTCAAGCAATCCTCTCACCTCCACTTCCCAAAGTGCTGGGATTATGAGTGTGAACTACTGTGTCTGGCCCCCCAGAAATTACTTTATAAACCCACCTTTGAAAGCACTCAGTTTTGCCTGTTTCTAATTTTTCTTCTAAAGCCCTGGTTACAACATGTTTCTAGTTTCCTGACAGTGGCCATTCCTAACAATAACATCAGATGTGAGCTTCTTATATTCTCACTGTGGAGATTTCTTAATGTTTAAACAGCCATCTAACTCAAAATGGGAATTACAAACAGCCAGTTACACCAGCTTCTCTAAAGAGTCCAGCCTCCTGTGATGAGTAGCTTCTTCTGACTGTGAAGATCGAAGAGGTGGAAACTTACAGGGGAAGACAATACCGATTTCTGTGTTAAACATAAATGCAGGCATTTGCATGTGCAAATTCACCACAGGAAAGAAATTGAGTGGAAGGAAACAGGACAAGTGAGATTGACAAGACGGTCTGCAGAATGGCAGGGAGCAGAGAGGCAGAACAGCAGCTAGATCAGAAACTCAGAACCAGTGCATGAGCTAAGGAGGCAGTAGCGGGTTTAGAAGACAAATATTAATGAAAGAGGCAGCCTGGATATTTTGGAAAGAGAGCAATTCAAGAGACGTTGTGGGGGGCAGAGAGGCTTGAAAGCATCCAGTTGGGGGTGTCAGGAAGGCAACTGCTAAGGAGTGTGGTTCAGTCAGGGGTCTGAGCACAGAGCAGGCCTGGAGATGACCTGCCTTAAGCAGCCTGGGTTCTAGTCCTGCCCCTGCTAATGAGATTAACAGTCATTGCAACTTTTTAGATACTAGCATCCTCAGCTGTCTACAGAGGGTTAAACTAGTCCAGCGGGTCCCAGTCATCACTATAGGTCAGAATCACCTGGGGAGCTTTGAAACCCTCAGTAATGTCTGTGCTTTAGCCCCCCCAGACATTCTGATTTACTTTACTTTTTTTTTCCCCAGAGTCTTATTTTGATGCCCTGGGTAGAGGTGCTGTGGCGCCATAGCTCACAGCAACCTCAAACTCTTGGGCTTAGGCAATCCTCTTGCCTCACCCTTCTGAGTAGCTGGGACTATAGGTGCCCGCCACCACACCTGGCTAATTTTTTATTTTTAGTATAGATGGGGTCTCACTTTTGCTCAGGCTGGTGTAGAACTTCTAAGCTCAAACAATCCACCTGCCTCAGCCTCCCAAAGTGCTGGGATTATAGGAGTGAGCCACCATGCCTGAACAAACACGTTGATTTCATTGGGTACAGGCAGGAGTGTATTTTAACTTCATAGAGACATAATTCACATGTCATAATCTCCACCCTTTGAAAATGTACAATCCTTTGGGGTTTAGGCTATTCACAGACTCATGATCCATCACTTCTACCTAATTTTAGAACATTTTCATCACTCCTAAAAGACACCAATGTACCTATTAGCAATTTTGCCCTATGTCCCCCTCCACAAAGCCCTAGGCAACCACTAATCTACTTTCTGTCTACAGATATGTCTGCCTGGATATTTCATCTAAACAGAGTCGTGCGGCATGTGTATCTCTGTGACTGGGCGCTTTCACTCAGCACGATGGTTTTGAGTTTTATCTATCTTGTAGTAGGTCTGTCAAGTATTTCCATCTATGGAGATACCATATTTTAAACATGGATGGTTTTAAAGAATTCCGGGAAGTTCTGATGTGTAGGCACAGTTAAGGACCATCTGATGGGCTCCATAGGGTCGGGGGGAGGGACAGCAGTATGGGCAGCGCCAACAGGCGCCCCTGTCTGGGGAAGCCAGTCTCCAGCAATATGGCGCACATGTTCTGCTTCCCTGGCAAGGAAAGAGTTTGTACCTCTAATTTGTATTCCCTTGTTCTGTAGTGCAATTGCTGTTGTACTCAGAGGACAGTGGGGTGGAGGCACTGGCTGGCCAGCGTTCTGGGCTGATGGGACGCCCAGTATGTCTGGTGAGGAGACCATGACGTCTCAGGTAAGTTGGTTGGGTGGGGCAGACATAGGGGAGGAAGGTGCTTCTAAAACCTGAAAACGATTCCAGGGAGTTCACGAAACACCCTTGTTGTGTGAAAGACAGATTCAGTTGTGAAGCATCAGCAAACACTCCCTGGCAGAGCCTGTTTGCTGCTGTGCTAGGTCCTCTCCTAGTGCCTTTGGCCTGCTGTCCATTCCGCAGAAGACCCCAGCCAGGTTCTTGCCAATTAGAACACTTGGTGCCAACCCACTGAAATTGCCATTTGCTGCCTAAGGAAAGATGGTCACACCTGTTCCCATCCTGTTCAGAATCCTTAGTGCAGTCAGGGGCGTTTGAGCAGCTGTTCAGACCATTAATGGAAAGTGTGTTAGTCTGTTGTCTCTGCTTTTTTTCTTTTAACCTGTAAAGAAATGGAGTGATTTTTTAAAAAAACATAATCGCAGAGCAAGATAAAAACGGATGAAGAGATGAAGGGACAGAGCTCACAAATGCAGCCATGAAGACATCTCATATATTCGGGGGTTACCAGAAGGGACTCCCTTTGCCTGCCTATGGCCCCCACCAACCTTCCTCCATTTTGCAGGCCTGGTGAGCTTTGGAAAATATAATTCAGATAGTTCTTCTCCTTCTCCTCTCCTTGACACCTCCAATGGCTTTCCTGCACTTAGGATGAAATCCAAAACACCTAACCTCATGGAAAGGCCTCCAGGATCTGACCCAGCTGTCCATGGCCACCTCTCTCTCAGCTGTGCCCTGTCAGTTCCAGCCACATGAATCATCTTAATAAAGCCGCCCAGCTTGCTCCTACTTCAGAGCCCTTGCATTTGATTTTTTTTCCCTTTCTCCATCAAAGTATCGGTAACCTTCTGTTTCAGCTTTGATGTCTTTTCCTTGGAGATACTTTCTCTTTCCCTCTACCTGCTGTCTAAATGAGGGTCCATTCTTTTTTTTAAATTTGTTTTATTTTTTCCTTTATTAAATCATGACTATGCACATTGATGCGTTTATGTGGTATAATGTACTGATTTGATATACAATGTGGAACGCTTACATTGAACTGATTAATGTAACCATCACCTCGCTTACTTATTTGTTGTGGTAAGGCATTTACACTCTGTTCTTTCTAGTTTTGAAATGTACTATTGCATTATGCACGTTAGGTGAGGTCCCACCAAATACCCTCCCTCCTTCTGACCTCCCCCTCCCCTCCCCTCTCTTTCCTCTTCCCTATCTTACTTCCTCTCATGGCATCCTTTGATAGTTTCATACAGCTCATCACCATTTTTGTTTTGTTTTGTTTTTTTTTGAGACAGAGTCTCACTTTGTCACCCTTAGTAGAGTGCCATGGTGTCATAGCTCACAGCAACCTCAAACTCTTGGGTTCAAGTGATCCTCTTGCCTCAGCCTCCAGAGTAACTGGGACTACAGTTGGCTGCCACAACACCAGCCTATTTTTAGAGATGGAGTCTCACTCTTGCTCAGCCTGGTCTTGAACTCCTGAGTTCAGGCAATCCGCCTGCCTCAGCCTCCCAGAGCATTGGGATTGTAGGCATTAGCCACTGTGCTGGGCCTAGCTCATCACCATTTGTAATTCTATGTTTATTGTGTGTGTTTAATATCTGTCTCTCCACTAGACTTGGATTTATTCCTACTGTATTTCCCTGCACAGTGTCTAGCTGTGATTGTCGAAGAAGTGATTTAGATGCCTGGGGGCTGTCACAAAGAGCGTGTTATTAAAAGCAAGAAAGAAATGCTACAAGGAATATATAGGCACTGTAGAAAAAAGGAGAACAAATGCAGATGGACTGGGCTCATATCTGTAATCCCAGCTCATTGGGAGGCTGAGGTGGGAGGATTGTTTGAGGCCAGATGTTCAAGGCTGCAGTGAGTTGTGGTTGTGCCACTGAATTCCAGCCTCGGGGGCAGAGCAAGACCCTGTCTCTAAAATGAAAAAAAAAAATACAGTTAAATAAAAAACATCTTGGGATTCTTTTTCCTTTCCCCTTGTCTTTCTCCTTGCATATTTCTGTGTTCAATATCTCTCAAGTGCCTATGGAGTGCCAGAGTCTGCAGTTCTAAGATGAAAGACAGTCCTCAGAGTCATCAATGGGGAGAGAGAAATACAAGGACCAGACTGAGTACTCCACTGGAGATATCTGCAGGGTGCATGGGAGTGTGGGGAAGGAGCCCCCAGTCAGGGAGAAGCTCCAGGGCATTACTTGAAGAGCAGAGGCACTTGCCTGGGGACCAAGATGCGAGAAGCATGACTCTCCCAAAGGCAGCCGGGAGCCCTTCCGTGCCTGGAAAAAGTGTCATCTGGGATTTTCCCCACCCCTTCTTCTAGGAGGAGGGTCTGCACCCAAGCTGGACCACCTACTACCTCCCCACCCCGCAGAGGCTCTGCAACTTTTCTCAGACAGCTCCTGGGAACAGCTTGCACCTGCATCTGGCCGTCGGGCCTTAAGTGTCTTGTGTCGACCTGTGTCACTGCTTTCTCAGGGGCCAGTGCTCTCCCCTGTGGACTCTTTGACACTCAGGCCCTCCTAAGTCTCTTGGTGGGGGTGCCGGGAGGATCCCTGCCTGCCTTTCTCCAGAATGTCTATTTCCTTATCCACATCCTGGGACACTGTGACATTTTCTCTAAGCCTAATGCACAGAGACCCAGGAGGGAACCACCTTGCCCAACAGTGTCCACGTGAGGAAAAGCATCTCAGATAGGATAGCGCACAGGCAACAGCAAGAGTGAGAGCATCTGGGGTATGCTTGGGGCCACAGGTAGTTCAGCATGGGAGATGAGACCACCATCAGTTTCTAAATGATGCTGGCTGCTGTGCTAAGGGGTGTAGATATTTATCCTGTAGGCCTTTACTTTTCCACTCAGCAAATATTTGTGGAGGACTGCAGTAGTTTTCTAGGGCCACCTAAACAAATCACCACAGATTCAGTGGTTTCCGGCAACAGAAATGTGTTCTCTATAGTTCTGGAGGAAGGAGCTTGAGATCCAGTGTCAGCAGGACTATGCTCTCCCAAAGCCTCTAGGGGAGGACCAGTTCTTGCCTCGTCCAGCTTCTGGTGGCCAAGGGCCATGTCTCTTTGTCATCAGAGAAGGGAATGACAGAAAACAAGTATAAAGAGAGACTGGTGGGCTTTGGTCAGGGGTCAGGGTGAGCATTGATGGGGGATAGTTTTCATTAGGTAAATAGGGCATGAAAGGATGAAAATTTGTCCTGGATGCTGGGCGTGGTGGCTCACACCTGTAGTCCTAACATCCTGGGAGGCTGAAGCAGGTGGATTGCTTGAGCTCAGGAGTTCAAGACCAGCCTGAGCTAGAGTGAGACCCGGTAGGATAATATTTAGAAATAAACATATCCTACATCAAGCACACAAAGTGAACTCAGTGTGAGTTTAAAATGGCTTGCTATTCTTAGAGAGGCTTAAGGGACCTGGGCCCTCCTGGGACACACGCAGAGTTAGCTTGCCTGGAGTTAAAATTCCACAAGCCAATTCTCTGAAGTTGTGCACCCTGTCAAGCATGAGGCCAAAGGGCATGCCGCCCTTCCTCAGAGATACAGGCTAGAGGGTTGATGTATGTTAAAAACATATTGTCAGAGGTCCATAGGTGCTCTGCCCCAAGGAGAGACACAGTCGTTACTTCATGCTGAGTAAACTGAGTGAACGCTTGAAGGTATTCTTCCATTAACTCTGTTCCCCTGTGGCTGCTTTCTTCTTTGTGATCTTTATTTAGATACCTGCCCAAGAGATTAGTCTGTGTCTAGAAGAGGATGTTTACTGCAAAAGTGATTGTGTTGATGTGGTAACAGGATATTTCCTTACAAGTTAATTTCAGATAGGTAAAATGAGGTAATGGTGAAACTAACAGATGATAGATTAAATGTGTACGTGACTAGAAATGTATAAAATAAAATCCCTGAATAAAGAACTTCGCTACATGCCATCCCATACTGTGTAGTCTGTTTCCTGTTTATCCTTAATAATTGCAGAAGCGAGCTTATACCCACAGCAAAGCTGCTGTTCTTTCGCTGCTCTGGTCACACAACAGACCCCATCTCTAAAAACTTGCCTGACGTTGTGGCAGCAAGTCTGTGTCGGAGATCTCACGCTACGTGGGCATTATTTGGAGAGAATAAAATATAAAGAATATAAAGAAGCTTGCTCTGGAGTGTTTATTTCACCTTTTTCTAAAGGCCTTTCTGCACTGCCCACCTCCCTTTTGTTCTGCTCTCAGGCATAGACTCCAACTGATCATAATCATTAATTCATAGCAGTGTTACCATTGTCCCTACAAGGCTGCTCTTCTATTTTTAAATTAATTATTATCTCCCTCTTAGCCTCCCAGCTCCAATCCCATTACCCTTTCCTCTTGGCATACCCACACTTATATATGTAATACATCTCCTCACACCTGTAATCCTGACACCCTGGAAGCCAAGGCCAGAGGATCCCTTGAGCTCAGGGAGTTTGAGACCAGCCTGAGCAAAGTGAGACCCTGTCACCACTAAAAATAGAAAAATTAGCCAGGCATTATGGTGGTTGCCTGTAGTCTCAGCTACTTGAGAGACTGAGGCAAGAGGATTACTTGATCCCAGGAGTTCAAGGTTGCTGTGAGCTAGGGTGAGGCCATGACACTCTAGCCTGGGCAACAGAGTGAGACTCTGTCTCAAAAAAAAAAAAAAAATTATATATATATATATCCTTCCAACCCACCTTCCACCTCACAGATGTATCCTCCACCTGTGAGATATCCTCCTCCATAATATACAGCATTTTGTATATTGTTTTAAAATTCTTATAAATGTTATTATGCTATAAATATTCTGTTTGTTACATTTGGCTTAACATTATGATTTGAGGATTTATACATGTTTTATAGACTCTAAGTGGTTCTTCCTGTCTACTGCAAAGCATTTCACCAAATACTTCTTTAGCTTGTCCATCTTTCTAGTAAGGGCCCCTAGGTTGCCTGCATCTGCTGTACCTACAACTCTGCATGAACCTCTTTGTGCTGGTCTCTTTGTGAATTTGTGTGATAATTTCTCCAGGGTATATGCCAAGAGTGGTTTTCCTAGGTTCTAGGGAATACCTTTAGAGAACCCTTTTCAAGATGGCACACTAGATAACATTCCAACCAACAATGCACAAAGGTTCTCATTTTCCCATTTCCTTGCCACCACTTGGTAATGTTCAACTTTCCAATTTTTGTCAGCTTAATGTGTATAAAGTTGTATTTTATTAATTCATCATAATTCTCCCTAAATCCTAATGTGTGTAGTCATCTTTGCTAAATATGAAGAAAACATAATTACTGTGTCCAATGTTGTGTGAACTGTATTTCTTTCTCTCTCTCTTTTTTTAGATACATGGTCTTGTTCTGCTTCCCAGGCTGGAGTATAGTGGTGTGATTGTAGCTCCCTGCAGCCTTGAAGCCCTGTGCTCAAGCAATTCTCCCACCTAAGCCTCCCAAGTAGCCAGGACTATAGGTGTTCACCATCTCTCCTAGCTAATTTTTTTTAATCTTTAATTTTTTTTTGTAGAGACAGGTCTTGTTATGTTGCCCAGGTTGGTCTCAAACTCCTGGGCTCAAGCTATCCTCCTGCCTCAATCTCTAAACTGCTGGGATTACAGAGTGAGTCATCCCTGACATAAAGTGTAGTTTATAATTATATAGTAAAAATGCCTGCCTCAGGGAGTTGTAAGAGTAACCTAAAGGTCTCGTCCACATAAGTGCTCAATAAAGGTAAATTATGGTTATTATTATTGTCACTATTACTGTGAATATGAAGTAATTACTGCAGTGTTTGACATACCAGATAGCATTTCCCTAGAGGGTAAGCTCTTTAAAAAAAGGGAGATTGTGACTTCTTGTTCATGGCTCCTAGACCAGTGTTTGGCCTATAGCAGGTACTAAATAAGAATTTGTTGAATGGATGTATAGTGACGGTAAGCTTCTATAATGATGGCAATGATGCATATAAAGTAACTAGCACAGTGGATGGCACATAATCAAGGCTTGATAAGTGTTAGCTTATAAATGTTAGCTCTTATTATAATTTACTCATGCCACAGAGACCCTTCCATCTTTGTCTTTGCTGCTGATGCTTAACTCACAAGAAAGAGTTAGGGCTACTGGTTCCCAAAATTGATTGTACCTTGCAATCACTGTACTTTGGAATCATCATGCTAAAAATAAATGATAGCTGGCCAGTCTCCCGCTATGCAACCCACCTCTTACCTCTCACCATAAAATATCAATCAGTTTACACAGAAAAAGGAGTAACTTTACATGGGGGAAGCCTGGCAGACCCCTCCTAAGTCAAGTGACCAAAGTGAATATTATCAATCATGGGACAAATCAAAATTGTGAGCCATTCAATTGGATGCAATGAGAGCACAGCATCTTTTTTTTGAGACTGAGTCTCACTCTGTTGCCCTGGGTAGAGTGCATGTTGTCACAGCTCATAGCAACCTCAAACTCTTGGTCTAAAGTGATCCTCTTACCTCAGCTTTCCGAGTAGCTGGGACTACAGGTGCCCACCACAGTGCACAGCTAATTTTTTATTTTTAGGAGATACAGGATCTCACTCTTGCTCTTACTGGTCTTGAACTCCTGAGCTCAAGCAAACCACCTGCCTTGGCCTCCCAGAATGCTAGGATTACAGGCGCGAACCACCATGCCTGACACATAGCATCATTTCTATGATGTTCTTGCTAAAGATGAGTAAACAGAGTCTACCTCTAAGGAACTGTCACACAACCTGAAATTAAGGAGCAATCTACAAATAACTTTCGAGTGTGTCAAGGTCTTGAAAGTCAAAGAAAGAGTGAGGAACCATTCCCAACTGAAGGAGGATAAAGACACCTGATACCTGAGTTGCCATCACTGCAACTTGTGATTCTCAAATGGACCCTTTTGCTATATAGGATGCTATTAGGATGGTTGGTGAAACTTGAGTGGGGCTTGAGAGTCAGTGAATCGAGAGGTAACAACCTGAGCTTTTTGTTTGTGTTGAGGTTACGTAAGAGAAAGTCTTTGTTTGTAGACAATAACACAAGAATGAATGTGTGAGGAAGATGATGCATTAGTTTGGCAAATTACTCTCAATTTGTTCAGGAAAAAACTTTTTGTGTTGTATGTGTATTTGCAACTTTTTTGTATATTTGTGATTGTTTGAAAATATGACATATTATTTTAAAATTCTGACAGTTGGGTTCCAATTACATGTTGATTTAAGTGGTATATGGTGTGTCTTTCTTAGTGTAGGCTGCTGTAATAAAAATACGGTGGGCTGGCTTACACAACAGAAATGTATTGCCCATAGTTGTAGGAACTGGAAGTCCAAGGTCAAAGTGTCAATGTAGTTGGTTTCTGGTGAGGGTCTTCTTTCTTGTTCACAGATGGCCATGGTCTTGTGGGAGACCACAGGGCAGGGAGCAAATAGAAAGGAAGGAGGGGGGCGGCGCCTGTGGCTCAGTCGGTAAGGTGCCGGCCCCATATACCGAGGGTGGCGGGTTCAAACCCGGCCCCGGCCAAACTGCAACCAAAAAATAGCCAGGCATTGTGGCGGATGCCTGTAGTCCCAGCTACTTGGGAGGCTGAGGCAAGAGAATCACTTAAGCCCAGGAGTTGGAGGTTGCTGTGAGCTGTGTGAGGCTATGGCACACTACCTAGGGCCATAAAGTGAGACTCTGTCTCTACAAAAAAAAAAAAAAAAAAGAAAGGAAGGAGGGTCTCTCCTGTCTCTTCTTCTAAGGTCACTGCCCTTCTCCTAAGGACCTAGCCACCTCTAAGTACCATCCCATGGAAAATCATGGTTTCAGCATATAAATTTTGGGGAGACACAGCCATGCATTCTGTAACAGGGTACAGAATGGTCTTTAGGATTAAAAAAAGAAAAATCTCCCCAGTTATCTAATGTGCTGCTAAGTTTGAAAACCACTGGGTTAGATAATTTCTGCAAGATGATTAGTTAATTTTCTATGACCAGGTATTTCCTGTCAGCTGAAAACCCTGCACTGGGCAGTGTTTTAAGAGAGTGGCAGGCCACTGTGATCTGTCCCTGTAACCTGTGTGAGCTGGGGGAGTGTGAGCTTCCCTCTTGGGCATGTAGGTGCCAAGGGATGGCTTGGGATGCCTCACACAGAGCAGAAATGCCTTGACAGTAACAGCTGACCCCCCAGATCACAGAGAGGGTCTCAGACAACTAGGAAGCTCATCTGTTAGATAAGACTGGGTCGTAAGCCCTTACTTTACCACTTGCTGGCTGTGTGATGTGGGTTATTCAGTTCTTGGGCTTTGAGTTCATCACTTCTACTTCCTCAGAAGATTATTGTGAGGATTAAATGAAGTCATTAGGGCATGAAAATCACCTAGCACAGTGCCTAGAATGGAATAAACACCCAATTCATGCTAGCCATAATATTCTATAAGAAGAGCTTGGGTGGTGCCTGTGGCTCAGTGACTAGGTCACTGGCCCCATATACCGAGGGTGGTGGGTTCAAACCCAGCTCTGGCCAAACTGCAACAAAAAATAACTTGGCGTTGTGGTGGGCACCTGTGGTCCCAGCTACTCAGGAGGCTGAGGCAAGAAAGTCACCTAAGCCAAAAAGTTGGAAGTTGCTGTGAGCTGTGACGCCATAGCACTCTACTGAGGGTGACAAAGTGAGACTATCTCTAAAAAAAAGAAGAGCTATGTGATTTCCTGAAAATATTAATGTCACTAAGAGTTTTAAGTATTTGTATGTGTGTGTGTGTCCTGGAAGGTATCATAGCCCAAAAAGAGGGACGTGCCAAGAGCTACTTTTTTTTTTTTAGGCAGAGTCTCACTCTGTCACTCTGGGTAGAGTGCCATGGCATCATTACAGCTTACAGCAACCTTGAACTCCCAGGTTCAAGCAATTCTCTTGCCTCAGCCTCCTGAGTGGTTTGGACTAAAGGCATATGCCACCATGCCCAGCTAGTTTTTCTATTTTTAGTAGAGATGTGGTCTTGCTCAGGCTGGTCTTGAACTCCTGAGCTCAAAGCAATCCACCTACTTCTGCCTCCCAGCATGCTAGGATTATAGGCGTGAGCCCTCACACCCAGCCATCCTTTTTTTTTTTTTTTAAGATACAGTCTTGCTCTGTCACCCAAGCTAGAATGCAGTCGTGTCATCGTAGCTCACTGCAGTCTCAAATTTCTGGACTCAAATGACCCACCTACCTCAGCTTCCCAAGTAAGCTGGGACTACAGAATGTGTTACCCCACCTGGCTAAAACGGTGAGGTCTTACTATGTTGCTCAGCCTAGTTTCCAACTCCTGGATTCAAACTATCCTCCCTGATCAGCCTCCCAAAGTGATGCATTACAGGTGTGAGCCACCACACCCAGGCTAATAGCTGCTAAATCATCATTTTAAGAGAATTGAGACCACAAATGGTTGGGAATGACCTTGCCTCTTTCCTGCTGGTCAGCCTGGCAAACACTTGTGAGATGAGCATGGGATCCTATCCATGGTCAACCCCCCTTTTCCTACAGTCTCTCTGTAACCTCAGCAGCAGAGAAAATTCCTGTTCTTGAGAAGTTCCATTGTTGAGGAGTGGGTGAAATTAGTGGGGAAAGGAAGGCAGCAAGAGCAGAAAGAAGCCCCAAGGACAGGTCTCATCTGCCTTGAAGGTTTGAAGGGTAGAGAGTCCACTTTTGACATTGTGTCTTTGCGTTGTGTATTGCTAGGAGAAAGCTTCAGAGAACAGTTGTTTGAAGGGGAAAGGAGGTTAATTGTTTCAACTTGAGCAGAGTAAACTTGGAAAGTGAGAAATGCTCCCTATTCCACTAGGTCTCTGGTCCAAAACCACACCTGGCCTCGCATCCTTCTAATGATAATCCCCACAGAGTTCCAGGTGTTCAGCTCAGTGACTGATTGCTAGCCCTGCCGAGTTCAGAGGGACAGGATGGAGGCTATATATAAATCCGACAAAGTTTCAAAAGGTAAAAAGATGCATGACCGATTATGAGAGCTTACCTTGCTCTGGAAGGTGCTGAAGCTTTTATTTCTGCCCTGGCTGACACCTTGCCTTTGTTCCTTCTTGGAAGACAAGGAGGTCCTGTGGCCACAGTTCCCCATCTGTGAAATGGGGTGAGATTATCCACTCTGTGGGAACTCGTCTGTTCAAGGCACCTTTGAAGGCCCAAGGATATGGCAGTTCAGTGTACACTGAAGAGCTGGTGCCAGTATTCCCAATGGCAAAGGCTCCGGGGCCAGCTGACGCTTCAGGCGGTGTCTGAGACACCAGTCGGGGGAAAGCTGGCGGCAGGCAACACCTGCGCGCCGGTGGGAAGGGTTGCCAAGGAGGGCTGTGACATGGCAGCAGCTGGGAGACAGGTCAGCAGGCAGCCCCGGTGTCGGGCAAGACGGGGCCTCTTGGAAGGTGGTGGCTGGCCTCCAGCTCTGCCCTCAGTGTCTGCAGCAGTCATTGAACCACACACCTCGACAGAAGGAGGCTGGAGCTCAGTAATGCCAGAGGAAGTAAACTCAGAAAAGTCATGGAAGGTGAACGCAGAGTTACTCAACAAAATGCCAGCTCTAGGATTGGGAGGAACCCTGTGAAAGCTGATGGTCTGGGGGCAAATTAAGGACCTTATTTTTTTATTTTTTTTTATTTTTGAGACAGGGCTCATCCCGTTGCCTAGGCTAGAATGCAGGAGTGTCATCATACCTCACTGCAGCCTCAAACTCCTGGGCTGAAGCAATCCTCCTCCCTCAGCCTTCTGAGTAGCTGGGCCAATAAGCACATGACACCATGACTAGCTAATTTTCTTGTGTAGGGATAAGGTTTTGCTGTTCCTGGATTAGTCTTGAACTTCCAGCCTCATATGATCCTCCCACATCAGCCTTCCAGATTGATCAGATCAGATCAATCCTCCAGCTGGAATTATAAACATGAGCCACTCTGCATGACCAAACATGGACTTTTAACATAGAAGGGAGCGAGCAATCTCCTTCCCTAATTTCTTTTCTTTTAAAGATATGGGAACTCGAGCTCACAAATGTTAGTGACTTGTCCAAAGTGAAACATCTAAGTAGCAATCGAATGACTAGTGGTTTCCTAGTCAAATGCTCTCTTCAACATGACTTAACCTCCTTAAATAGCTAAGCATATGTCAGACTTTTAGAATTTACTTTTTCCCAAATGCAAATTAGCTTAGAGAGGTAATGTTGCATGATGGATATCAAAAGGGAATAGAACTCTGGTCTTTTGGGTCCTTGTCTGCACCAAAAGCACATTCTTAGCAATGTCATTAAAAGGTCATGTTTCAGGACTAGATAAATCCCAGCCCTCACAGTGCCTGGCTGTGTCCCAGGATACACACCTCCTCACTTGGGGTCAGTCTCTGCTTCCATGGGGATGCCTCTCATTTCCCACTCCTAATGGGCTGGGGAAGACTTGGTGATGACATTGCAAAGAAGCAAAACAAGGCTACCTTGGTGGGGGCGGTTCTGTGCTTGGGGCGATGATCACTCTTCATCCAACTGGCCCCCATTGGTAGCAGCTGCAGTGCTGGGGGTGTTGTCAAGATCTGTTAAGATAAGCCAAGTGCAGACACAGTGAGAGTTCAGCAATGCTGCATCAGAGCCTAGAATGACCACAGTGACAAAGCCTGGGTGGGTGGTACCTGACCTACCCTACAGCACCCATGGATCCTCCTGGAGGAGAGGGGTCCTCAAACATACTGAACTGGAGGACTACAGTTTTAGGCAGCCTGGGTATTGTTTCTTTTCTGTGGCTCGTAATGGCTGGATGAGCTTGAGCAAGTCATTTCTCCTCTGAGGCTGCAAAATGTGTAATAACATCGTAGAGTAATTAGGGTTATTATAAGGAGTAAATGAGGTAACCTGGTAAAAGTACCTAGAGGTAGTCCCAGGGTCTCAGGAGTTGCTTAACAAATGGTTTTTCTTTCCATTTTTCCCCTTAGGATTAAATATCGTTGAAATTGTCATCCATGTACTTAGTCATCTACTGTTTGGATAAATAAACATTATACACATCCTGCCCAAACCAGCAGTCCCCTTAAAATAGTAACATCCCAGCCAGGCACAGTGGCTCACAACTGTAATCCTGGTGGCTTATCTTTCTTATGTACTGTTGAATTTGGTTTACTAGTATGTATTTTGTTGAGGATTTTTGCATCTAAGTTCCTAAGGGATATTGGTCTGTAGTTTTCCTTTATTCTTGTGTCCTTTCCTGGCTTTGGCATCAAGGTCCTACTGGTTTCAAATAATAAGATTTCCTTCCTTCCTTCCTTCCTTCCTTCCTTCCTTCCTTCCTTCCTTCCTTCCTTCCTTCCTTCCTTCCTTCCTTCCTTCCTTCCTTCCTTCCTTCCTTCCTTCCTTCCTTCCTTCCTTCCTTCCTTCCTTCCTTCCTTCCTTCCTTCCTTCCTTCCTTCCTTCCTTCCTTCCTTCCTTCCTTCCTTCCTTCCTTCCTTCCTTCCTTCCTTCCTTCCTTCCTTCCTTCCTTCCTTCCTTCCTTCCTTCCTTCCTTCCTTCCTTCCTTCCTTCCTTCCTTCCTTCCTTCCTTCCTTCCTTCCTTCCTTCCTTCCTTCCTTCCTTCCTTCCTTCCTTCCTTCCTTCCTTCCTTCCTTCCTTCCTTCCTTCCTTCCTTCCATTAAATCATAGCTGTGTACATTAATGCAATCATGGGGTACAATGTGCTGGTTTTATATACAATTTGAAATATTTTCATCAAACTGGTTAACATAGCCTTCATGGCATTTTATTAATTATTGTGTTAAGACATTTATAATCTACACCTAGTAAATTTCTCATGTACCCTTGTAAGATATACCGTAGGTGTGGTCCCACCAATTACCCTCCCAAGATTCTGTTTAAAAAAAAAATGCTTTGGTTATTTGGGTTCATTTTTGGTTCCATATGAAGTTTAGGACTTTTTTTTCTAGATTTGTGAAAAATGATGTTATTTTGATGGGAGTCACACTGACTCTGTGAATCGCTTTAGGCAGTATGGACATTTTAACAAAGTTAATTCTTCCGATGCATGAGTATGGATGTTTTTCAATTTGCTTGGTCATCTATGATTTCTTTGATCTGTGTTTTTTAGTTCTCTTTGTAGAGATCTTTCATCTCCTTGGTTAGTATATTCCTTGGTATTTGACTTTTGTACATATTATTAATGGCATTACATCCCTGATTTGACTCTCAGCTTGACTGCTACTAATATATAGAAATGCTGCTGGTTTGTGTATAATCATTTGGTAACTTGAGACTTTAATGAATTTATTTGTCAATTCCAGGGGTCTTTTGGTGGAGTCTTTCAGGTTTTCTAGATACACATTTATATTGTCAGTGAACAGGGATAATTTGATCTCCTCTTTCCTGATTTGGATGACCTTTGTTTCTTTCTCTTGCCTAATTGCAAGTAAGACTTCCAGTACTATGTTGAATCCAAGTGGCAACAGTGGGCAGCCTTATCTTGTCTCAGTTCCTAGGGGAAATGCTTTCCACTTATCCCATTCAGTATGATGTTTAGTGGTAAATTACATTTATTGATTTGCATATGTTGAACCATCCTTACATTCCTGGAATGAAATCCATTTGATCATGGTGGCTTATCTTTCTTATGTACTGTTGAATTTGGTTTACTAGTATGTATTTTGTTGAGGATTTTTGCATCTAAGTTCCTAAGGGATATTGGTCTGTAGTTTTCCTTTATTCTTGTGTCCTTTCCTGGCTTTGGAATCAAGGTCCTACTGGTTTCAAATAATAAGTTAGGGGAGGTTTTCTCCTCAATGTTATGTAATAATTTTAGTAGAATGGGTGCCAGTTCTTCTTTGTAGGTCTGGTAGAATTGGATTGTCAGTATGTCTGGACTGGAGCTTTTTTTTTTTTTAGCTTGGAGTTTTTTTATTATTCTTTCAGCCTCATTGTTTGTGATTGGTTTATTTAAGATTTATGTTTCTTCCTGAAAAAAGCATTGAAGGTTGTGTGTTTCCAAAACTTTATACATTTCCTATAGGGTTTCTAGTTCATTTTGCCTAGAGGTTTTCATGGAGTCATGGATGTATTTCTGTAGTATTAGTTGTAATGTCTCCTTTTACATTCCTGATCTCCTGTGTCTTTGCCAAGTAAATCCACCAACACAAACAAACTGCACCCCTACTCTTCAAAAGTAGCGTTTATTTTTCCTGATTAAAAAAAAACTACTTTGCTCATCATGGAGAGTTTGGAAATCAGGTAGAAGGAAAACACATAAAAAGACAAGTCACTTATAATCTCACAAACTCTGGAGTAATCTGTGTTAAAATTTTAGTTATTTTATTTTTTGAGAAAGACTCTCACTTTGTTGCCCTTGGTAGAATGCCATGGCATCACAGCTCACAACAACTTCAAACTCTTGGGCTCAAGTGATTCTCTTGCCTTAGCCCCTAATAGCTGGGACTACAGGTGGCCACCACAATACCCGGCTATTTTTAGAGAGGAAGTCTTTGTCTGGCTCAGGCTGGTCTCAAACTCGTGAGATCAGACAATCCACTGTCTTGGCCTCTCAGAGTGCTAGGATTACAGGCGTGAGGCACTATGCCTGGCCTTATTTATTGTTTTGAGACAGTCTCACTCTGTTGTCCAGCCTAGAGTGCTGTGGCCTCAGCCTACCTCACAGCAACCTCAGACTCCTGGGCTCAAGTGATTCTCTTACCTCAGCCTCTCAAGTAGCTGGGACTACACACAATCATCACCACATCTACCTAATTTTTCTATTTTTAGTTGAGAATGGTCTCCTTTTGCTCAGGCTGGTCTCAAACTCCTAACCACAAGTGAACCTTCTATCTTGGCTTTCCAGAGTGTTAGGATTACAGTCATGATCCACTGCATCCCATCTGTTAAAATTTTAGTCTACTTTTTAATTCAAGAAAAGGACATTTATTTAAAAAAAAAAAATCCCAGAACTACTACCAGCCATAACAGCCTGAATTTTCCTTCTCTTCTTGATCTTAAAGCAGGAGCTTTTCCCAGATTATTAAATATTCTTTAAAATGAATTAATTTTAACAGCTACATGTTATTTCCTCATTTAGCTCTCCTTTAATGTATTAAACCAGACCTCTTTTGCACATTTAGGTTTTTAATTTTTGTTACATGTAATTCTGTGACAAACATCCTTATAAACCAATTTTGGCTTAATCACTAAGTAACCCCAGTGTCAATAGAGATTGTGACATTCCAGGTAACGTTATCTCCAAACTTCCAATTCTGGAATAGGTGGAAGTCAAAGGAATCCTAAAGATTTCTGCTAATTGACGGGGGAATGGCTCTCTCTGCCTTCTTTGCTTTGAGTCCTGGCCTCTCCCTAGAGGCCTCAGTCCTGGACTATGTTTATCATGACATGAAGTTGGACTCTTTTTTTTTTTTTTCCCCACAATAAAAACCGCTCACACAAAAGAGTACTGTTTAGAAGACCCTGATGAAGATTTTTGGGGTCCTGGGATGCTGCCATGTGGAGGTCCTCTCCCTCCCTACCATTTCTGCTTTGCACTGCCTAGTCCTCCTCCTTGGTTATGCAGAGCTGTGACCTCATTCTTGACAGGGGTGAGGCTTCTTGGTATCTGGGCCCTTAAGAGTAAAGCTCACCTCTATATAATCATTTACTAAGACATTTTTTCTCATCAAATTCTGGTGCCAGCACTTAGTTAATCTCACACTTACAAGAGGCTATAGCATACTGGGAGAATTACTAGGTCTCACAATATGAACGCTAGGCATTGAAAGGTGTTTAAAGCCAAGTATTAGATGTGAGGATAAGAATATAAATAAAAACATAGTTGTTTTATTATCAACATTGACAGATTCCAGAATCACCATTTTATTTTTTCCATCTTTTTTGCTGAAATATATATTTTTTCAGATTACTATGAGGGTCCTTTCAATTAGGTCACATTGTTTGCATTTGTAAGGTAACATTCAAGTTATAGTTGAGTCTTTCACCGGAAGGTGTGCTATATATCCCTACATTGTACCCATTAGGTGGGAATGTACCGAACCTCTCCTCTATCCCCTTTCTTGAATTTAATTTTCCTTTGTGTGGGCCTGTAGTTATTAATCTACTAGTTTTAACTTAGTATTAAATACATGGGATGCTTGCTTTTCCATTCTTGAGTTACTTTACTAAGAAGAATGTTCTCCAGATACATCTAGGTAAATACAAAAGATGCAAAGTCTTTTTTATGGCAGAATAATATTCCAAGGAGTGTGGGTATGTGTGTATATGTGTGTCTATACACACACAAATATATACATGTACAAATATATACATGTATATACATATATACAAATACATACACACACACACATATTTTATTAATCCACTTATGGGTTGATGGGCACTTGTATTGTTTCCACATCTTTGTGATTGTGGATTGAGTTTTTATAAACATAGAATCACCATTTTTTTTTTTTTTGTAGAGACAGAGTTTCACTTTATTGCCCTTGGTAGAGTGCCGTGGCATCACAAAGCTCACAGCAACCTCCAACTCCTGGGCTTAGGCAATTCTCCTGCCTCAGCCTCCCGAGTAGCTGGGACTACAGGCGCCCGCCACAACGCCCGGCTATTTTTTTGTTGCAGTTTGGCCAGGGCTGGGTTTGAACCCGCCACCGTCGGCATATGGGGCCGGTGCCCTGCTCACTGAGCCACAGGTGCCGCCCCAGAATCACCATTTTTAATGTGCTCAGCTAACTTAGTCCTCGGGGCTAGGGGCTAGTAGTGACATCTGCTTATTAACAACCTGAGAATTGTTCACTGGAAAGGGGTTTACACATAATCTAGAAAACTCGAAGTCTGTAAGGAATCTAGTCTCTGTGGAAACCCAGCCCCTGCTCTCTACTTCTTTTCAAACTTTTGTGAGATCTGATAGAGAGGACAGGTATTTTAACTCCTGGTTGCCTGCTAGTTAACTACTATATTCCATTAATACATATATCCTAAATAAATCTGAAGAAATGTCCTGGAAATAAGCTTATCTCTCCAAATAAATTGATTCATTGGTTTGTATTTAAAGATGGAAGTGCCAAAAAATAAAAAATGAAAATAAAGATGGAAGTGCCCCTTCTCCATTGTTGTGCCCTCACACTTTCCAACCTTACGACTATCCACTTGCCAACGTGGTTGAATACATGTATGTGAAGGCATTTGGTGTCATAGCCCATTTTGAGATATCCTAGTTCAAACTCAGATGTCTGACTTTCCAAGGCCTAATTTTCCCCACATATCACAGGAAACTCTAATAACTTTTGTTGGCAGTCTTACTACGCTCATAATCATATTTGCCCTCGTAAAACCACAGGTGCTTCTCTTAGAAGGCTGGGCCACCGTACTTGCAATTCCCACTCTCATTTGGGTCATGTAAGCAGTTTAGAAAAGTCCATGGAAAAGCTCACTCTCTTGCACCTTCTGGAGGGAAAACCTTGATTTTGGGGGGTTTTTTTTGCAGTTTTTGGCTGGGGCTGGGTATGAACCCACCACCTTCAGCATATGGGGCTGGCGCCCTACGCCTTTGAGCCACAGGTGCTGCTCAAGGGAAACCTTGATTGTTATCCCTCTCCCAATGATGAAAAGAGGAAGAACCTCCTGTTTTGAGAAGTGGCCCAAGGAGAAAGTCCCAACTTCCATCCACAGGTTGTTCTTTCTGGAAGATTTCTGGAAAGCTCAATAATAGATAGAGGGAAATGAGTGGCTTCTCTTCAGAGTCCTAGCATGTCATCCCTAGGGGATTGACAGGTGACACTCATTGTGCAAGGCAGAAGGAGACCCTTTGACTTAGCTCTCCCAGACCTGCTCCAGGGCCCTCCTGGAAATGCATCCACTTCCCTCTTTTATATTCCTCACCAGCTAAAACACACAGAGCTGTTGGAGGCTTATTCCAAACCCTAAAGGATGCTTCCTGAGGACAGGCCTAGTGAACCAAACTTGGCAATGGAAGGTGAATGTGGAGGTGGCAGAGCCCATCCTAGAGAAAAGATGGCTTGGAAATCTGAATCGTACGTCCTCACCAAGCCCAAAGATTTGAAGTCCCTTTGGCTGGCAGGTTATTTTCTCTTTGCAAAACTGTTGATCCTACTGCCAAATGTACCCTAAGCCTACCTCATGCATCAGTGAGAGAAATGACTGATTCAGTAACTACAGGATACAAAAAGGGCCGGCCTGGGAGTGGGAAGCCTCTTTGAGCTCAGATTAGTGTCTTGGACATGTTTTCAGTAGGCCCAACACTGGCTGGCCCACAGACCCAAGCAGAATTGTAATTTTGCAAGAGATGTGAACACTGGGAAATTTGGGTTTTCTTACCAAGCCCCCCTTATCTTGGCATCAGAAATTTTTGGCTTTTCTCAAACAGCTGCACAGAAGCAGGGGCCAGACTCATCTTGTGTGTGATGAGTCATCTTGTGTCAGCGCTGTGTGGCACCAACAGCCTATGAGGGCTCCTTCGGCTGCTGTGTCTTCCAACAGATGAGGCAGCCAAATACCCAAGTCCCAACAATAATGGGCACTTTGCTATTTCATGAACGCAAACTTACAAGACTCATCAACGTTCCTCATTACACATGTATATGAAGAAAGGCCAAAGAAAGTGGCTTGACTTAGATCAGAGAAATGAAAGCTGAGAGAATTTGGCAATATGCACATTAAGGTCGATGCTTTCTACTATAGCAAGAATTTGGCAATATGCATGTTCTGAGGTCAAGGCTTTCTACTATAGCAAGGTTAGGTATCTCCACAGGTTTTGATTTTCTAAGTTTTACTGAGTAAGATTATAGACTATACCTCTCTAGGGATTTTTAATATTTTATTTATTTATTATTTGAAACAGAGTCTTATTTTGTTGCCCAGGCTAGACTGCCATGGTATTATAGCTCACAGCAACCTTAGATTCCTAGGTTCAAGTGATCCTCCTGCCTCAGCCTCCTGAGTAACTGGGACTACAGGAATCTTCCACAATGCCTGGATACTTTTCCTGTTTTTAGTAAAGATGGGTTCTCTCTATTGCTCAGGCTGGTCTTGAACTCCTGAGCTCAAGCAATCCCCTTTGCTCGGCCTCCCAGAGTACTGGAATTATAGGCGTGAGCCACAGTACCCATCTGGGATTTTTAATATATGTGTGAATGTCTTTAAAATTTACAAGTCACTTTTTATATGCTATATCTCATTTAAACTCCACAAAACTCAAAGGATCAAACATTTTTTTTTTTTTTTTTTGAGACAGAGCCTCAAGCTGTCACCCTGGGTAGAGTCCTATGGCATCACAGCTCACAGCAAATTCCAACTCCTGGGCTCAAGCGATTCTCCTGCCTCCGTCTCCCAAGTAGCTGGGACTACAGGCACCCGCCATAACGCCTGGCTATTTTTTTGGTTATAGCCATCATTGTTGTTTGGCAGGCCCAGGCTAGATTTGAACCCACCAGCTCAATGTGTAGGTGTATGTGGCTGGCACCTTAGCGGCTTGAGCCACAGGCGCCGAGCCAGTATCAAACTTTTCTCTCTTTTTTTTTGCAGTTTTTGGCTGGGGCTGGGTTTGAACTCGGCACCTCCGGCATATGGGGCAGGCGCCCTACTTCTTTGAGCTACAGGCGCCGCCCCCAAACTTTTATTATGACCTCTATTTTATAGAGAAGAAAACGGGTTCAGGAAAATGAAAGGATTTGCTTAAAGACAATGCCATAAACAGTGCATTTGGAGCTTGAATGTGGAACCAGCATTCTGACTCCATATTCCTTCCATGTTTTCCACAAACAGTAAGAAATATTAATATCTTCTTGAGATGACTTAAATGAAGGCCTGTCTAAATATTTTGAAGAACCCTTCAAACATCATACCTAGCCCTGCGTTTTATGATGGTCAGAAACTGGAGATTTTATCTAGAGTTGCGCATCCACCACATGGCCACAAGATGGCAGGATAGCCCAGATGATTGAGAGATTGGCTTCATTGTTTGCACCAGTAGAGGGCTGCAGTTCCTTGCTTCAAAGAGTGAGAAATGAAAACAGCACATGCCACACGCACGCACAGAAAAACAAAACAAAATGAAAAAACCTCTCAGTGTCTACGTTGATGAAATAGGATGGTGGGAGGTTTGTTTTTCTTTTCCCTTTTTCTTTTTTAAATTAGGCAGTGAGAGTTCAAACAAACAAGTCTCCATTTTCACCCCTGTGTTTGCTTTTGGAGGCACGAGGTCAGGACTCCGGCCAGCCGCCTAGCCTACATTATTCATCTGTCCAGCTCCAGCCCTGGAACAAATGTGAAGAAATGAAGTAGCTTCAGCCGAGAGAAAACAGTGTTGTTATTGTTGCTGGTGACAGTTCTATTTGCCAACAAACATAAAAACATATTTTGGAACCCGAATGAGCTTGTCAGAGGGAACTTTTGTTCCATGTTTGGGCTGGGACGCTTCCAGATAGAAATCAGGCTGGCATTTGAACTTCAGGCGGCAGGGAGGGAGCTGTGCACAGCAGCTACTGACCCGAAAGGCGGGGCCATCAGCTGCAGTTTTCATCTGGGTGTTGTTTGACTGCAGTCCACTCAGCTCCGGGTTGCCAACTGGGGTCACTGCCCTGAATGGGCATTATGGGGGAGGAGGCTGGGGCATACAGTCCAGGATGATGGGCTAGCCACAAGAGAAGGATTAACAGGCTTTGGATTCTGAATTTTTGGAAAGTGGTCCTCACTTTGGGGCTTTGGGATAGAGAAAGAGGTCCCGATTGTGCAGGATTTAGTTCTCACAACGCCTCAATTATTCCAAGACTGTTGGCAGCACCTTCAGGATCCCTTTGCTACGTGGACTAATTACTCCAGGGAAAAAGCCATCCTTGCTATGTCTGCTGATGAGAGTTTAGGGTATGGAAGCTCATGTTATTGCCAGCCTAAGGAAGCATATTTCAGGAGGCCAATCTGTCTATTCCTGCTACCGTTACATAATTCAAGTTGAAGGTCTCGTCCACAGCTGTCCTAGGGCTGCCTCCTCCCTCCACAGATGGGAGAAGCTCACTCAATGGATTGGAGTTAGACTAATACAGTATCTATTAGGAAAGACAAAAATCTCAATAAATTATTACCATGATGAATATCATTAAAATGCAACCAAGCTGAAAACTGAGAATTTAGCTCCAGTGTGCCTCACACCATCACTTTGCAAGGCCACGTACAGTATCGCTGAACATTTTGAATTGAGCTCTAAAGCTGGAAAGGCATCATAGAGATTATCTAGTCCAAATGTCCATGTCTAAGACAGTGTGTTCCCCGTAGGACGGTTTTGAGAGATGTTCAATGAATGGCCAAGCCTGCAGTTCACAAATAAAGTAACAGCTCCCAGGAAATGAAGCAATTTCCCTGTCATATGCCTAACTAGTGGCGGACTAGGGACTAGAGCACAGCTGTTTTAATTCCCGGTTAGTGGTGCTCTATTCCATTTTTCTGCCTGACAGTCTAAAAACGCTCCTTTTTTGTTTTCTGGGTTTTTTAAAAAGCCTTATTTTAGTCTACAGTTTGCTTTAGAACTACTGTATATAGTAGGAAGCCAGAGGCGACCCAGGGAGAGGCCTCTTGTTTCCAACCTTCAGATTCACTTGAGTCTCAAGTCCAACCACTGGGTTTTGTAAACATTAACTGACTGTAAGAGCTTAAAAGTTTAACTTCCAGCATTCAGCCTCAGATCTATAGGCATTTATGATTGAGCAGTGTTTTTCAACCTTTTTTTATCTCACGGCACTCTTGAACCTATAGTTAAACTTCCCTGGCATACTTAAATTATGTTGATCAGAAAAAAAGAAAAATAGTAAAAAAAGAAAAAAAAAGAATATACTTACTGTGCTTTGAACATCTTTCAAAAATAATTTAACTAATGATCTTTAAACATTTTCATGGAGCACCTAAAATCCTCCCACGGCTCACCAGTGTGCTGTGGCACACCAGTTGAAAATCACTGCAGTAATGGACTAGAAGGATTCTGTAGACCAGGGGTTGACAAACTCAATGAAAGGGCCAGAGAGTCAATATTTGCAGGCCACGCAAGCTCTGTCACTACTACTCAATTGGGGGGGTCTACTAGCCACAGAGAATACTTTAAGAACGAATGTGGACATGTTCCAATATGATGCAACGTCACTTAGGCAGAAGCGGAAATGGGATCTGGTCTTTGGGCCACAGTTTTCTGACATCTGCCAAAGAGGACTTGGTCTTAGTTTTTTGTTTAGTTTTATTTTGGTTATGTTTCATAGCTTCAGTTGCCTTTAGAGGACTTGGTCTTCGACTTAGTATTCGTTTGAATATTCCAGATCTAAATAGCCGGGTGTTGTGGTGGGCACCTCTAGTCCCAGCTACTCAGGAGGCTGAGGCAGGAGAATTGCCTAAGCCCATGAGATGGAGGTTGCTGTGAGCTGTGTGATGCCATAGCACTCTACCAAGGGCAATAAAGTGAGACCCTGTCTCTAAAAAAAAAAAAAAAAAAAAAAAAATTCCAGATCTAAGCAAAGGTATGTCATTCATCTTTGTAGAGTGTATTTATATACCCAATCAATAGTATCCGCCTACCTTAAAAAAATAGAATTCTTAATTTTTTCAATCAAAGATTTGACAATCCTTATAAGGAAATGAGTTTGTATTGGTGCGCTTGTGTTGTGCAGTCTGAGTTTGTGAGACAGTGTCTTAGTGAGCTTGGGCTGCTTAGCCGAATGCCATAGACTGGATGGTTTAAATAATAGAACTTTCTCTGTTCAAGAGGCGTAGAAGTGCAAGAACAAGGTCCAGGCAGATCTGGTGTCTGGTGGGGTCCTCTTCCTGGCTTGCAGATAGCTGTTTTCTCTTTGTGTCTTCACCTGGCAGAAAGAGAGAGAAACTCTGTCATGTTTCTTTCTGTAAGGCACTAATCCCATTCATGAGGCCCCACCCTCATGTGCTAATCACCTCCTAAAGGCCTCACCTCTAAATATATTGAAGATTAAGGCTTCAACATAGGAATTTGGGGTGACACACTTGTTTAGTCCATAGCAGTCAGACAGGTAAAGCGAACAGGATAACAAACTTTAGACATGAGGCAACTGAAGAAGGAGACGTGGAAACTGGACTCTAACACCTTTCATGACACGGCGTTATGCCAGGCTCTGTACTGCATCATCTCATTTAATCCTTATAAGACCCAGTAGAGATTTCCATTATTAAGGCAACTTTATAGAGAAACAGTGAGAGATTCAATAATGTGCTCAAGTCTTATTGTAGTAAGCAGTAGAACTCTTTCCCCTGTACCATGTTCAATGGTTAATTCCCAGGAGTCATCATCTGTTCCAGAGCAAGGAGGGCATATTAATAACCCATCCACACTTAACTCCTGTACATTTATTAGGTGCCTGATGTTTGTTGAAAATTCAGTAAGTAGGTAGCTCATGCCTGTAATCCTATAACTCTGGGAGGCCGAGGCGGGAGGATCACTTGAGTTCACGAGTTCCAGACCAGCCTGAGCAAGAGGAAGATTAAAAATAGAAAATAGAAAAATTAGTCGGGCAATTTGGTGTGCGCCTGTCGTTCTGGCTACTGTGGGGGTCGAGGCAGGAAGATCACTTTAACCCAGGAGTTGGATGTTGCTGTGAGCTAGGCTGAGGCCATGGCATTCTAGTCTGGGCAGAAGACATATGTATTCAGTAAGAACTTGAAGGGATGTTAATATCTTTTCATTGCAAATTTTTACCTAATGTTCTCTTTAAAAATAACTATTCACCTCATCCCAAGTAGGCTGGCAACCAGATTTGAGTTATTACCTGCAGGATTTCCCCCTTTATTCCACAGGACCTTAGGACAGTTAGTGGCAGGAGCCTCTGCCCACCCAGTCAGTGCCACAGGGGTGTTGTGAGGCAGCCTGAAGAAATCTCCTGCCTTCTAGTCTGGGTGGGTAGAGGAGAGTCACTGATAGAAACACAAAAGCACCATTTACCCCCCCTCTGCCCCTGTACCCAAGGAGCACCATTTAGACTCTCAGAGACATAGTCTTTCTTCAGATGTGTGGTGGTGAAGGTAGCGGTTCTCTGATAATACAGGGGTCTTCAGGCCTGGGCTCTGTCATTTGGTTTGGCTGGGAATAGTGCCCCATGTCCATGTGACTTTGGGGAAGTCGTTTCCCTTCCTCTCAGTTTCACTTTCCTCCTGGGGTTGGAATAGGCAATCCCCAGCGCCCTTCCCCTTTCCGTGTGAAGAAGAGAAAGTAGCCTCTGACGTGCTGCGGCTTCTCCCAGTAAGGCTGAGGGGCAGTGACATCATTTTAGATAAAAATGTGACAAGGAAAGGGCTTCCCCACCGATCCAAAGGCCACCCTGTGTGTGACAAACTCTGGAAAAGTCTTTGTACCTGGACTTCTCCTTTTGTGGGGACAGACCTCAGTCGATCCTCAAAGAGGAATCTGAAATAGCAGAAAGAATTTCAAACAGGACAAGAATTTGGGTTCAGCCAAGATGTATTGTGTGAGGGTTTCAGGAGGGGTGATGGAGGGGTGAGGGGTAAAGAGCTGACTTCTAGCCCCCATTCAGGAGGTCTTGGAAGGACAGGCGGTCAGGACAGGAAGCTTGCTTTCTTTAGGCCAGTGACTCACCATCTTCCTGTTCATTTCCTAGTTAATAAAATAAAGATCTGGGACGATAACTTCAAATGTGTCACATATCTGCCGTCCAAAGAGTCTGGGGCTGAAGGGAAGGTCAGGGCCATTTTTCCCCCCTTAATCAGGTTTGAGTACCTTATAATGTAAAGTATTTGATCCTTTGTCATCTTGGGTGCTAAATTGCTGTCCAGTTTTTGTTTACCTTTTAATTTTGTTTACTTTTTAACATACAGAACATTTAGTGTAGTTAATTCTACAAATAATTTCCTTTATGTGTTTTTCACATTGTGTTTACGTTTGCAAAGTTTTTTCTTGTATCGAGAGCAGGTTTTTTTGTTTTCTTGTCCTTTTTTTTGTCTTTGAGACAGACTCTCACTTTGTCACCCTCAGTAGAGTGCCATAGCATCATAGCTCACAGCAACCTCCAACTCCTGGGCTTAAGTGATTCTCTTGCCTCAGCCTCCTGAGTAGCTGGAACTACAGGTGCCTACCATAACGCCTAGCTATTTTTAGAGATGAGCTCTCACTCTGGCTCAGGCTGGTCTCAAACCTGTGCGCTCAGGCAATTCACTGGCCTCGGCCTCCCCAAGTGCTAGGATTCAGGTGTGAGCCACCTTGCCCAGCCTGGAGAGCAGATATTTACGTACTATTTTTAATGGACTTATCTTTTGCATTTGACTTTTTGTTTTTAAATTTTGAAATTAATGCATACATACCCATTTTAAAAATTCAAATAGCGCGAGAGGCGGAGCAAGATGGCAGCCGAGTAACAGCTTCCTTGCATCTGGGCACCGTGAGTCTGGGGAGATAGGACTCCAGGCATCTCTGGCTGGTGGGAACTGCCTATCATCACTCCTATGAAAATACAGGGAGTCAGCGAGAGACTTCTGGACCCCAAGAGGAGGACTAAAACAGTGGAAAGCCGGCAAGTGGTCGCGTGTGTTCAATCCGTCTAAACCCGCCCACAACTGTAAGTTCAGTAGCAGCGAGACTGCAAACCAGAAAGGCCTTACCTGTGAACTGTTTTGATGTCCTTGGACTTGGCACTGAGTTGAACTGCCTTGGGGAAGGCCTGAGCGTGAGTGCGGAGAACTTTGGCCGTTGTCTAGGGCCCCAGTCTGAGCCGCTGAGCCAGACGGAGCTGATAGTGTATGGCGGTGGGTCACACGGATCCATTGTCAGTGATCTGCCCCGGCAAGCTCTGCCCTCAGGGTCGCAGAGCTAGAAACGGGTGGGAGCTGGTAACCCAGCAACCAAGTAGCCTAAGGGTGGGGTCTGAGCCGCCTTGCAGCCCTAACCCTCAGGGGCAGAGTGAGATCGGTTTTGGCACACTGAGTAAGTGCATAGCCACTTCAGCAGCGATTCCAGCGAGAAAGCTGGGAAAGCTTCTGCTCAGCAAGTTTACAAGTTCAAAGTGCCTTTTAAGTAGGCTGAAGAGAGATTTAGGGTGTCTACCTGCTGGGGTTTGAGAAATCAGCAGCCTCCAGTCGTATCAGAACTGTGACTAACATCTCATACCCCAGAAGACCACGTGTTGCCCAGACAATATTCAATAACATATACGAACTGCTTTGTTTTTGGTTGTGTATTTTTTTCTTCTTTTTTTTTTTTTTTGGTTTGGTTGTTTTTTTTGTTTGTTTATTTTGACGTAGCTGATGTTCTTTTGTTTTTTTAATTTCAATCTTTTCCACACAGATCCCTTTTTCTTTCTCAATTTTCCTAGTTTAATTATAATTTCCCATTGCTGCCTTTTTTAATAACTTCAACTTCATTTTTGCTAGTGTTTCTACCGATATAATTTGGTTTTTCACCCAATTTTATCCCCGTAAAGTTTTCTGTTTGCTTCTTTTGGTTTGATTTATAGCATTTTTGTCTTTCCTCTCTACTTGGTGGAGGTGGGGTACTGTGTCTGATCAGGTTAGCAAAGAGCTGCTGACCTCAAGGGAACCACGCAACTGGGCACCCCCAGAAGGTGGGGTTTTTTAAGGTTGTGTCAAAGTACCCTACTGTACACCTATATTGCCCTGTCTCCCTCTTTCTGTGCCTCTCTTCTTTTTGTCAATATTCCTTATACCCACCCCCTCTCCTTTCTCTATCTTTCTTTTTTTCTTATCACTCGGTCCTCCTTTCTTTCATCCCCTTTTTTTGCTCTTCAACCTTCTCACCCTTCTGGTTCTATAACCCTTAGTCCACTGGCATAAGAACTTAAAGAGCAAGAGGAAGTGAAAGGAAAATTAGGGCAAGGAAACAGATAAAAGAAATCACTCATGAGGAAGAATCAGCAGAAAACTCCAGGCAACATGAAGAACCAGTCTAGAACAACCCCACCAAGGGACCATGAGGTAGCTACTGCAGATGATTCCACCAGTATAGAAATGTTAGGAATGACAGAAAGGGAATTTAGAATACACATGTTGAAAACAATGAAAGAAATGATGGAAACAATGAAGGAAATTGCTAATAAAGTGGAAAATAACCAAAAGGAAATCCAAAAACAGAATCAAATAAGAGATGAACGATATGAAGAATACAAAAAGGATATAGCAGCCCTGAAGGAACTGAAACAGTCAATTAGGGAACTTAAAGATACAATGGAAAGTATCAGCAACAGGTTAGACCATGCAGAAGAAAGAATTTCAGAGGTAGAAGACAAAGTTCTTGAGATAACTCAGACAGTAAAAGAGGCAGAAAAGAAGAGAGAGGAAGCAGAACGTTCACTGTCAGAATTATGGGACTTTATGAAGCGTTCCAACATACGAGTTATAGGAATTCCAGAAGGGGAAGAAGAATGCCCCAGAGGAATGGAAGCCATACTAGAGAATATTATAAAAGAAAATTTCCCAAACATCACCAAAGATTCTGACACACTGCTTTCAGAGGGATATCGGACCCCAGGTCGCCTCAACTCTAACCGAGCTTCTCCAAGACACATTGTGATGAACCTGTCCAAAGTCAAGACAAAAGAAAAGATTCTGCAAGCTGCCAGGAGTAAGCGCCAGTTGACCTACAGGGGCAAATCCATCAGAGTTACCGCAGACTTCTCTAATGAAACTTTCCAAGCAAGAAGACAATGGTCATCTACCTTTAATCTACTTAAACAGAACAATTTTCAGCCCAGAATTCTGTACCCTGCTAAGCTAAGCTTCAGAATTGACGGAGAAATCAAATCATTTACGGATATACAAACATTGAGGAAATTTGCCACAACAAGACCAGCTCTACAGGAAATACTTCAACCTGTTCTGCACACTGACCACCACAATGGATCAGCAGCAAAGTAAGAACTCAGAAATCAAAGGACAAAACCTAACCTCCACACTGATGCAAAAGATAAAATTAAGCAATGGACTCTCACCAAATAAGACAAATAGAATACTACCACACTTATCAATTATCTCAATAAATGTTAATGGCTTGAATTCCCCACTGAAGAGACATAGATTGGCTGACTGGATTAAAAAACACAAGCCATCCATTTGCTGTCTGCAAGAAACACACCTGGCCTCAAAAGACAAATTAAAGCTCCGAGTCAAGGGTTGGAAGACAATTTTTCAGGCAAACGGAATTCAGAAGAAAAGAGGAGTTGCAATCTTATTTTCAGATACATGTGGATTTAAAGCAACTAAAGTCAAAAAAGACAAAGATGGTCACTTTATATTGGTCAAGGGAAAACTACAACAAGAAGACATTTCAATTCTAAATATTTATGCACCCAATTTAAATGCTCCCAGATTCCTGAAGCAGACCTTACTCAGTCTGAGCAATATGATATCTGATAATACCATCATAACAGGGGACTTTAACACACCTCTTACAGAGCTGGACAGATCCTCTAAACAGAAATTAAACAAAGATGTAAGAGATTTAAATGAGACCCTACAACAACTATGCTTGATAGATGCATATAGAACACTCCACCCCAAAGATAAAGAATATACATTCTTCTCATCACCCCATGGAACATTCTCCAAAATTGATCATATCCTGGGACACAAAACAAATATCAACAGAATCAGAAGAATTGAAATTTTACCTTGTATCTTTTCAGACCATAAGGCACTAAAGGTGGAACTCAACTCTAACAAAAATGCTCAAGCCCACCCAAAGGCATGGAAATTAAACAATCTTCTGTTGAATAACAGATGGGTGAAGGAAGAAATAAAACAGGAAATCATTAACTTCCTTGAGCATAACAACAATGAAGACACAAGCTACCAAAACCTGTGGGATACTGCAAAAGCAGTTTTGAGAGGAAAATTCATCGCTTTAGATGCCTACATTCGAAAAACAGAAAGAGAGCACATCAACAATCTCACAAGAGATCTTATGGAATTGGAAAAAGAAGAACAATCTAAGCCTAAACTCAGTAGAAGAAAAGAAATATCCAAAATCAAATCAGAGATCAATGAAATTGAAAACAAAAGAATCATTCAGAAAATTAATGAAACAAGGAGTTGGTTTTTTGAAAAAATAAATAAAATAGATAAACCATTAGCCAGACTAACTAGAAATAGAAAAGTAAAATCTCTAATAACCTCAATCAGAAATGATAAAGGGGAAATAACAACTGATCCCACAGAGATACAAGAGATCATCTCTGAATACTACCAGAAACTCTATGCCCAGAAATTTGACAATGTGAAGGAAATGGATCAATATTTGGAATCACACCCTCTCCCTAGACTTAGCCAGGAAGAAATAGACCTCCTGAACAGACCAATTTCAAGCACTGAGATCAAAGAAACAATAAAAAAGCTTCCAACTAAAAAATGCCCTGGTCCAGATGGCTTCACTCCAGAATTCTATCAAACCTTCAAGGAAGAGCTTATTCCTGTACTGCAGAAATTATTCCAAAAAACTGAGGAAGAAGGAATCTTCCCCAACACATTCTATGAAGCAAACATCACCCTGATACCAAAACCAGGAAAAGACCCAAACAAAAAGGAGAATTTCAGACCAATCTCACTCATGAACATAGACGCAAAAATTCTCAACAAAATCCTAGCCAATAGATTACAGCTTATCATCAAAAAAGTCATTCATCATGATCAAGTAGGCTTCATCCCAGGGATGCAAGGCTGGTTTAACATACGCAAGTCTATAAACGTTATCCACCATATTAACAGAGGCAAAAATAAAGATCACATGATCCTCTCAATAGATGCAGAAAAAGCATTTGATAAAATCCAGCATCCTTTTCTAATTAGAACTCTGAAGAGTATAGGCATAGGTGGCACATTTCTAAAACTGATTGAAGCTATCTATGACAAACCCACAGCCAATATTTTACTGAATGGAGTAAAACTGAAAGCTTTTCCTCTTAGAACTGGAACCAGACAAGGTTGTCCTCTGTCACCTTTACTATTCAACGTAGTGCTGGAAGTTCTAGCCAATACAATTAGGCAAGACAAGGAAATAAAGGGAATCCAAATGGGAGCAGAGGAGGTCAAACTCTCCCTCTTTGCTGATGACATGATCTTATACTTAGAGAACCCCAAAGACTCAACCACAAGACTCCTAGAAGTCATCAAAAAATACAGTAATGTTTCAGGATATAAAATCAATGTCCACAAGTCAGTAGCCTTTGTATACACCAATAACAGTCAAGATGAGAAGCTAATTAAGGACACAACTCCCTTCACCATAGTTTCAAAGAAAATGAAATACCTAGGAATATATCTAACGAAGGAGGTGAAGGACCTCTATAAAGAAAACTATGAAATCCTCAGAAAGGAAATAGCAGAGGATATTAACAAATGGAAGAACATACCATGCTCATGGATGGGAAGAATCAACATTGTTAAAATGTCTATACTTCCCAAAGCTATCTACCTATTCAATGCCATTCCTATCAAAGTACCTACATCGTACTTTCAAGATTTGGAAAAAATGATTCTGCGTTTTGTATGGAACCGGAAAAAACCCCGTATAGCTAAGGCAGTTCTTAGTAACAAAAATAAAGGTGGGGGCGTCAGCATACCAGATTTTAGTCTGTACTACAAAGCCATAGTGCTCAAGACAGCATGGTACTGGCACAAAAACAGAGACATAGACACTTGGAATCGAATTGAACACCAAGAAATGAAACTAACATCTTACAACCACCTAATCTTTGATAAACCAAACAAGAACTTACCTTGGGGGAAAGACTCCCTATTCAATAAATGGTGTTGGGAGAACTGGATGTCTACATGTAAAAGACTGAAACTGGACCCACACCTTTCCCCACTCACAAAAATTGATTCAAGATGGATAAAGGACTTAAATTTAAGGCATGAAACAATAAAAATCCTCAAAGAAAGCATAGGAAAAACACTGGAAGATATTGGCCTGGGGGAAGACTTCATGAAGAAGACTGCCATGGCAATTGCAACAACATCAAAAATAAACAAATGGGACTTCATTAAACTGAAAAGCTTCTGTACAGCTAAGGACACAATAACCAAAGCAAAGAGACAACCTACACAATGGGAAAGGATATTTGCATATTTTCAATCAGACAAAAGCTTGATAACCAGGATCTATAGAGAACTCAAATTAATCCACATGAAAAAAGCCAACAATCCCTTATATCAATGGGCAAGAGACATGAATAGAACTTTCTTTAAAGACGACAGACGAATGGCTAACAAACATATGAAAAAATGTTCATCATCTCTATATATTAGAGAAATGCAAATCAAAACAACCCTCAGATATCATCTAACCCCAGTGAGAATGGCCCACATCACAAAATCTCAAAACTGCAGATGCTGGCGTGGATGTGGAGAGAAGGGAACACTTTTACACTGCTGGTGGGACTGCAAACTAGTACAACCTTTCTGGAAGGAAGTATGGAGAAACCTCAAAGCACTCAACCTAGACCTCCCATTCGATCCTGCAATCCCATTACTGGGCATCTACCCAGAAGGAAAAAAATCCTTTTATCATAAGGACACTTGTACTAGACTGTTTATGGCAGCTCAATTTACCATTGCCAAAATGTGGAAACAGCCTAAATGCCCACCAACCCAGGAATGGATTAACAAGCTGTGGTATATGTATACCATGGAATACTATTCAGCTATTAAAAAAAATGGAGACTTTACATCCTTCGTATTAACCTGGATGGAAGTGGAAGACATTATTCTTAGTAAAGCATCACAAGAATGGAGAAGCATGAATCCTATGTACTCAATCTTGATATGAGGACAATTAATGACAATTAAGTTTATGGGGGGGGGAAACAGAAAGAGGGATGGAGGGAGGAGGGTGGGGCCTTAGTGTGTGTCACACTTTATGGGGGCAAGACATGATTGCAAGAGGGACTTTACCTAACAATTGCAATCAGTGTAACTGGCTTATTGTACCCTCAATGAATCCCCAACAATAAAAAAAAAAAAAAAAAAAATTCAAATAGCGCATATATACATTATATGTGCATAATTTTTCCTGAAGAATGTAAATGCAACATTTCTATTACCTTCCCCAGAGGCAAGTAGTGTTAACAATTTTTTTTTTTTTTTAGAGACAGGTCTTGCATTTTTCACCCAGGCTAAAATGCAGAGGAGTCATCATAGCTCACTGTAAGCTCAAACTCCTGGGCTCAAGTCATCCTCCTGCTTTAGCCTCCCGACTAGCTGGGACTACAGACACATGACATTAGGCCTGGTCAAATTTTTTTTTTTTTATTTGAAACTACATCACTACATCACCCTTGGTAGAGTGCTGTGGCGTCATAGCTCACAGCAACCTCGCACTCTTTGGCTAAAGAGATTTTCTTGCCTCAGCCTCCCAAGTAGGTGGGACTACAGGTGCCCGCCAAAATTCCTGGCTATCTTTTGTTGCAGTTGTCATTTGGCAGGCCCAGTCCAGGCTTGAACCCACCACCCTCGGTGTATGTGGCTGGTGCTATAACCACTGTGCTACAGTTACTGAGCCAGCCTGGTCAATTTTTTTTTTTTTTTTGAAGTTTCTGGCGGGGACTGGGTTTGAACCCGCCACCTCCGACATATGGGGCCAGCACCCTACTCCTTTGAGCCACAGGCGCTGCCCCAGCCTGGTCAATTTTTAAATCTTTTGTAGAGAGGAGGTCTTGCTAGGTTGCCTGGGCTGGTTTCAAATTAATAATTGATGGATGAATTTTTCAGGCATTCTCTAAATCTGAGGCATGTGTGGGTGAGCACACCTGTGCCTGGATGTGACATTTATTTTTACATAAGTAAAATGCATATACATACTGTACATTTCATCAGACAGCTTGGCTTTCTTCACATAACACTAGCTGTTGGACATCTTTCAATGCCAGTGCACATAGCCTTACCGTATTTTACCCAATTGCACAATATTACATGTGTTGTAATTTATATTTGACTTTTAAAGTCATTTAAAACTTTTGTCAGTGATGGTGCGAGATGAATATCTCAAAGGATTTCTCTCCCAAAACAGCCGATTTTCCCAACAGTAATTCTTTTTTATTATTTTTTTAATTTAAAATTTTTTTTTTTTTTAGAGACAGTCTCACTTTGTCGCCCTTGGTAGAGTGCCATGGCATCACAGCTCACAGCAACCTCCAAATTTTGGGCTTAGGCAATTCTCTTGCCTCAGCCTCCCAAGTAGCTGGGACTACAGGCACCCGCCATAACACCTGGATTTTTGCTGTAGTTTGGCTGGGGCTGGGTTTGAACCCACCACCCTCAGTATATGGGGCCAGTGCCCTACTCACTGAGCCAAAGGCACTGCCCCCCAACAGTAATTCTTTCCCATGTGTTGAGATGGTGGGGGGAATGTTTTATTTTATAGTCTTTTTAAGGCAGCACAGTGGTTAACACATTTTAGAAAGAAGGATGCTAAAACTTACATGCTGCTCCACAATGTAGAAAGTGCTTTTCCGTAAGCAATCTCACTGAATCTCCCTGAGGCTCTCTGACATGAGAAGTCTCAGCAGTGGAGGTGTCATGTGTGAAGAGGGAGGTCAATGGGGCACCCAGGTTACACAGCTGAGTGTGGAGCTGGGACTGAACTTCAGGTCTCCTGACTTCCAAGTTCAAACTTTCCCCATACTGTGACCAAGAACTTAAGGAGTTTCACCAGCAACGAGATGGAGTTCCCTCCTTTCTCCCTTCTAGCTGGTCTTTCTTCCTTCCTTCTTTGAACGATTATTTGAGCTCCCACAGTGTGGCAGGTACCAAGCCAGGGTCTGCCAGAAACACTTCGAGACTCTCAGAGGGCAATTATTCTCAACTTCAGCTTCCTCATCTGTGGAGTGACCTAGGAGTTACACTTAAGCTCTAAGATTCTATAACGAAGATTCATCCAGTTAACCAGGAAATTAAATTCACCAAATCACCTCTTACCCTGAGCATTTTGTTTAATATCAAGGATTGACTGTATTATTTGGAGACCTTTCACAGAATCCTAGCGCCAGAAAGGATTCTGTCCAATCAGTTGGTGTGCTGGGCCTCTTGCTTTAGTCAAATGAATGACAAGTTCATCAGAAGAGACACTGTCTAGTCTTTCTGTTTCTTTTTGTCGTTGTTGTGGGTTTAAGACAACAAAATTTACTCTCTCCCAGTCTCTGCGTGCCAAGAATCTGGGCATGGCTTAACTGGGTCTCTCTGGCTTAGGGTCCCTTCTGGCAGCCATGAAAGATGGGTCTGGGACAAAGTCATCCTGAGGCTGGGCTCTGGGAGGATCCACTCCCAGGCTTACTCACTGGCTATTCTGAGGGTTAGTGGGCAGGATTCAGTTCCTTGCTGGCTGTTGGCTGCAGACGTTATTAGTTCCTGGCTATGGGGGCCTCTCCCTAGGGCAGCTCATAACATGGGAACTGACTCCCTTCACAGCAAGTGAGCAAGAGAAGATGTGATTGGATGGTATCACAGTCCTTTATCACTTCATCCCATCACCTCTACCACAAGAGGTGGGGACCATTGAGGCTGCCAACCACAGTACAATTTGTTCCTTAGCCAACGCATAGAAAGGCAAGAACCTTTGCTAAGGTTTTGCGGGTAGCAGTGGGGGAACTGGGTAACAACCCAGGCGGCCTGAAGCTGCTCTCATTACTACTGAGCTGTCCTGTACCGCCTCACAGTTCAGATGCCAGCAGACAGGTCCCCTGAACTTAGTGGACCAGGGGGCATGAGCTGTACCCCCATGAAAGGTCAGGCTATGGCAGGCCAGCTGAGACTTTTCCTTGGCACTGCAACTATTGTGAAGTATGGTTAGATGGTTAGATGAGAAGCTAGTACCTACTTAATCATAATAGGCTATCTGGTATCTTTTCTTGGTCTTAAAAGTTTAAAGCACCTGCAAATATAATAACAATGGTTTACAAAAATAAATCAAAAAGAATGCAAAAAGATACAGAGAAAAGTATATCTCCCACACACTCTTTCCCAGGACTTTACTTCCCTCCTCAGAAGCCCCTGTACTAGTTTCATGCCTGTCCTTCTGGAGATAGTCTATGTATATACAAGCCTCTGAGAAGAGACTTCTTCTTCTTTTTTTTGAGTCTCATTCTTCACCTTGGGTAGAGTGCGGTAGTGTCATAGCTCACAGCAACCTGAAACTCTTGGGTGCATGTGATCCTCTTGCCCTGGCCTCCCAAGTAGCTGGAACTACAGGCACCTGCCACAACACCCAACTTTTTTTTTTTTTGTAGAGACAGAGTCTCACCCTATCACCCTCTGTAGAGCGCTGTGGCATCACAGCTCACAGCAACCTCCAACTCCTGGGCTTAGGCGATTCTCTTGCCTCAGCCTCCTGAATAGCTGGGACTCCATGTGCCTGCCACAATGCCCAGTCATGTTTTTGTTGTTGTTGCGATTTGGCCGGGGCTGGGTTTGAACCCACCACCCTCAGTATATGGGGCCAGCACCCTACTCACTGAGCCATAGGCGCTGCCCAACACCCAGCTTTTTTTAGAGACAGGGTCTCGCTCTTTCTCAGGCTGGTCTCAAACCTGTAAGCTCAGACAATTCACCCACCTCAGCCCCCCAGGTGCTGGGATTACAGGTGTGAGCCACCACACCTGGCCCATTAATGAAAAAAAAGTGTTTTTTTTGAGACAGAGTCTCACTGTGTCACCCTTGGTAGAGTGCTATGGCGTCATAGCTTACAGCAACCTCAAACTCTTGGGCTTAAGGGATCCTCTTGCCTCAGCCTCCCAAGTAGCTGGGACTATAGGTGCCCACCACAACACCTAGCTATTTTTTGTTGCAGTTTTCATTGTTGTTTAACTGACTTGGGCCAGTTAAACCCACCAGCTTTGGTATATGTGGCCGGCACCCTACTCACTGAGCTACAGGCACTTAGCCCATTAATGAAATGTTTTGAAAAGCAATGAATATATATTATTTGAGAATAAACCAGATTCAATCAGGGCCCTTTGATTTCAACAATGACCTAAAAGCATAGAATTGGCCTTTTTGTTATGAAATACTTCAAATATTCAGAAATGAACAATGAATAATATATATGAACTTACATAGAGAGTTATCAAATTTTAACATTTGCCATATTTGTTTCTAATTTATTTTCAAAAAAAGAATCAGCTGCAGTTTTCTTTCAACCCAGCATATATTTGTGCTGGCCCAGAAGTAATTGCTACTCCTAATTTTTTTTTTTTTGTAGAGACAGAGTCTCACTTTATGGCCCTCGGTAGAGTGCCGTGGCCTCACACAGCTCACAGCAACCTCCAACTCCTGGGCTTAAACGATTCTCTTGCCTCAGCCTCCCGAGTAGCTGGGACTACAGGCGCCCGCTGCAACGCCCGGCTATTTTTTGGTTGCAGTTTGGCCGGGGCTGGGCTTGAACTCGCCACCCTCGGTATATAGGGCCGGCGCCCTACCGACTGAGCCACAGGTGCCGCCCTGCTACTCCTAATTTATTGTTTCTTGTTTCCATGAGTGCTTTAGTGCATTTCTATACATAATAATATATACTACTGGTTTTCATGTTGTTGTTGTTTTAATATTTATTTATTTATTTATTGGTTTTGGCTGTAGTTGTCATTGTTGTTTGGCAGGCTTGGGCTGAGTTTGACACCTGCCACCTCCAGTGAATGTGGCTGGCGCCCTAGCTGCTGAGCTACAGATGCAGAACCTGGTTTTCAGCTCTGTCTACAGGTAATCATACCATACATCTCACCTGGCAGTGTGGTTTTCTTTTTAAATTCAACATTCTGTGTTTATACAGTTCCAGTTTATTCTTTTTAATTGCTGAATAGTGCTCCGTTGTACCACAGTTTATTTGTAGCCACTCCTTGTTGGTGGGCCTAAGCTGTTTCCATTCTCAACTCCCCCAACACCCCCCACTCCGACTGCTGTTGTTACAAACAGTACTGCAGCAAATCTTTGCCTACATGTCTCTGCGTAAGTAGGAATGGGATTGTTGAACCGGCTGCAACTCTGATGTATGAAACGTGCTCTTCAAAAGGCCATTACCAACATTCACTTCCTTGAAACATGTGAGTGAGCGTTCCTGTCTTCCCTCTCCAGAACTTCACCAGCACTTAATATTGTCAACCTTCTTCTGTTTGCCAGCCTTTGGGTAGGAAATGGTACTTCAATAGTGATTTAATTTGCAAGTTCCTGATTAAGCTTGATTAAGCAACTTCATATACACATTAGCCACTGATGTGTCCACCTGTGAAATGCACATGTGTGTCTTGTGAACATTTTTCTCATTGGGTTGAATTGGTGGCTTTTTCGTACTGTTTTATCAAGAGTTCTTCATATATTCTGGATTCTCATTCTCTGTCAGTTGCGCATCTTACAAATATCTTCTCTCAGCCTGTTCAGTCTTCATTTTGTCTTTTCACCTTGCTTAAGCTGTCTTTTTTGAATGCAAGTTATTACTGGGAATGTATTCAAATTTATCAGTCTTTTTCTTCACGATTTGTTCTTTTTGTACCTAGTTTAAAACTCCTTCCTTCCGGGCGGCGCCTGTGACTCAAGGAGTAGGGCGTCGGTCCCATATGCCAGAGGTGGCGGGTTCAAACCCAGCCCTGGCCAAAAACCACAAAAAAAAAAAAAAACAAAAAAAAAAAACTCCTTCCTTCCTCTGAACACGTAAAACTCTTTCCTTCTAAGAGGTTTGATATTTTTTCCACATAGGTATTTAATCCATAGTAATTACTTCTTGTTTTTGATATGTATTAAGCATCTACCTTTGTTTTTTTTTTTTTTTTTTTTTTTTTTTGAGACAGAGTCTCACTATGTCACTCTTGGTAGAGTGCTGTAGCATCACAGCTCACAGCAACCTCCAATTCCTGGGATTAGGCGACTCTCTTGCCTCAGCCTCCTGAGTAGCTGGGACTATAGGTGCCCGCCCCAAGGCCCAGCTATTTTTTTGTTGCAGTTTGGCAGCGGCTGGGTTTGAACCCACCATCCTCAGTATATGGGGCCAGCGCCCTACCCACTGAGCCACAGGTGCCACCCAGCATCTACCTTTGTTTTTCTAAAGGGGATATGCTATTGCCCCAGGACCATTTATTAAATAGGTCACCTTCTCCCCACAGATTCAAAAGGCCATTTGTGCCATGCATCAAGTTTATTTATGTATACATTTATTCGTGTATAACAGACCTGTGTCAGTGTCTCAGCCTTAATTCAGGTTTTTTTGTTTTATGTTTGTCTACCCCTGTGCTGAGACCAACCTCTTTCAAGTCCAGTAAGTTAATAAACATTGTACATACTTGGTAGGGCTGCTGCTCTTCCTTCTTCTCTGTCTTGAAAGCTGACTTTAGCTATTCTTGGCCTTTTGTTCTTCCGTATGAATTTTCTGGACTAGGGTGTCAAGCTTTATCTAACCTCCGCAGATTTAGAGAATCGTGGAGATTTTGTGAAAAGTTGCCGTCTTTATGATACGTGGGTTTCTCATCCAGCACTGTGGTCTCATTCTCCATTTGTTCAGGATTTCTTTTATACCTTTTGATACTATTCTGTAACTTTCTTCAAAGGATTCTGAACACTGTTAGTGGGGCACCTTGCTCTTTGATCTTGATTTCTGCCAGGAAGGACTTTCCCCGAGCCTTCTTTCTACTCCTTGCCCACTTCAGCCTAGGAGAGATGTGATGATGACTTGTCTAACATCGAATTTGCTAAGACTATCTCAGCTTATTCTCTGGGGAGTAAAAGCTGTAGGGAGCAAGCATTTTGCTTGTTTCTCTAGGATAGGTTTATTTTTTGCTGGAAGTTTTGTTACATAGAAGTTACGCTACTAGCATCTTTATCTCATTCCTGATCCAGAGAAAAAGTTTCAACATTTTCCCATTAGAAATGATGTTCCCTGTAGGTTTTTTGTAGATATTTCTTATCAGGTTTAGATAAGGGCCTTGTATTTCATTCCTATTTTTATATGGGCATTTTTTCTTTTTTTTCTTGATTGGCCTTACTATGAGTTTATTAATTGTATTAGTCTTTTCCAATAACCAGCTTTTAGTCTTAATGATTTCTCATAATTTTGCTTTTTGTTCTTATATTTTCATGTTCTTCATTTTGCTTTCTTTGGTTTAATTTGTCATTCCCTCTCCCCCCAATTCTTTCTTTTTTTTTTTGAAACAGAGTCTCACTATGTCACCCTCGGTAAAGTGCCGTGGAGTCACAGTTCACAGCAACCTCAAACTCCTGGACTTAAGCGATTCTCTTGCCTTAGCCTCCCAAGTAGCTGGGACTACAGGCACCCTCCACCATGCCCGGCTATTATTTTTGTTGTTGTTGCAGTTGTCATTGTTGTTTTAGCTGGCCTGGGCTGGGTTCGAACCCACCAGCCTCAGTGTATGTGGCTTGTGCCGTAACCACTGTGCTGAGGGTGCCAAGCCACCCCACCACCACCACTAAGTTCTTGAAGCAGAGGCTTAAAAAAATGATTTTTTGGTCTTTCTTCTTTTGTAATATATGCACATTAAGAGTATATATAATTTGTTTTTGAAGGGTGAAGGTGTACTTGAACAGAATGTGTGTTTTTTATTTTTTATTTATTATTTTATTTTATTTATTTATTGTTTTTGTGGCTTTTGGCCGGGGCTAGGTTTGAACCCGCCACCTCCAGCATATGGGACTGGCACCCTACTCCTTGAGCCACAGGCGCCGCCCTTGTGTGTTTTTTAGTTCATGGTTGAGAAGACTACATATCATAAAAGTGTCAATTACTCATAAACTCTCTATAATTCTCTAAATCTGACTTCAATAAGTTTTGATATGTAGTACTTAACCATAATTTCCAAATATAGTATTTTTATAATGATTTTTTTTTGACTCAAATAATGTAGCAGTATATTACTTTATTTCTAAATACACATGGGGATTTTCTAGACTTTATGTGGTTAATTTCTACTTCAATTTTACTGTAGTAAGAGAATACATTCTCTATGATTTGTAACTTAAAAATTTTTTCACACTTGTTTATGGTCAATATTAGTAAAGGATGTAGTTGTACTTGCAAAGAATGCTTATTCTTTAGTTCTTAAGCATAGTGTTCTAAATATGTTAATTTATGGCAAGTCTGTGAATTATATTATTCAACTCTTTTATACTCTTACTAATTTTTTTATGGTCTTCTTTATCAGCTGGTAGGAGAAATGTGTTACTATTTCTCTTCAGGATTTTAGAGTTGACTATTTCTCCTTTAGTTATGTTGTCTTTGTTTTATGTACTTTTGGTCTATTTATAAGCTTCATACAAATTTAGAATTAATATGTATTCCTGATGAATTGAACCTTTATATACGGCTGAAAAATTCTAATCCGATCATCTTTGTTTTTTGTCTTATTTAATCAGATTTCAGATGGTGACTTATTGTTTCCAATATTTTTCTTTAAGCATCTGCCTGGCAATGTTCTTTCTAGATTCCTTTTAGTAAGTTGATTCCCTCCACCCCATCCTCTCCATCCTATGCTTCTCCCCTTCACCATTTAGTTCCACTCTTGCTTTAGAATTCTTCAAATACTTGTGATCATAATTGCACCTACCTTCTTTTTTTTGCTATAATCATAAGCAACTCTAGCTCTTAACCCTGTTAATAAAAAACTAGATTTCACCTGTATTTTCTACTCTCCATAGTTAAATACAGATATTCTATCAATTTTCATGTTCATCGTTTTTTTAATATGCATACCACATTTTCTTTTTAGGTTTAGGCGTGTTTTTCTTATTTATTTATTTATTTTTGAGAGTGTCTTGCTATGTTATCCAGGCTGGAGTGCAGTGTTGCAATCGTAGTTCATTTCAGTTTTAAACTCCTGGTCTCCCCCTTTGGCCTTCCAAAGTGCTGGTATTGTAGGCAGGAGCCACTGTGTCTGGTTGGTTTAATTTAATTTCTTGTTTTGTTTTTGTTTTTTTTTTTCCTGCTAAGGGGCATCGTATAGTGGGAATCTATAGAGGTATAAGTAGCCTGAATCTTTGTATATCTGACAGTGTCTTTAGATGACTCTCCTGTTAAATGGTAGCTTAACTCAGTATAAAACTCTAGGTTGAAAATTTTTTTCAGCATTTTGAAGCTATTACCCCATTCTCTTCTGAACTCTGTTAGGGCTTATCTGAAATTTTCTGGAAGAAACAAGAATATAAATGTATTTATTACCACTGAACTGCACGCTTAAAAATGGTAAAGATGAGCTAGGCATGTAGCTTGTGCCTGTCATCCTAGCACTCTGGGGCTGAGGTGCGTGGATCGCTTCAACTCGGGAGTCTGAGACCAGCCTGAGCAAGAATGAGACCGTGTCTTTACTGAAAAAGAAAAACTAGCTGAGCCTTGTGGCATGCTCCTGTAATTTCAGCTATTTAGGAGGCTGAGGCAAGAGAAAGGCTTGAGCCCAAGCGTTTGAGGTCCAAGCTATGACGCCATAGCACTCTACCTGGGGTAGAGAATAAGACTCTGTTTCCAAAAAAAAAAAAAAAGAAGAAGAAGAAAGGTGGGTGGTACCCGTGGCTCAAAGGAGTAGGGTGCCAGCCCCATATACTGGAGGAGGTGGGTTCAAACCTGCCCCTGGCCAAAAACTGCAAAAAAAAAACAAAAACAAGAAGAAGAAAGGTAAAGATGGCAAATTATATAGCATTATAATTATATAGCATTTTTACCTCAATAAAAATAAAACAATAAAAAACAAAATCATAGGCAGAATTTTATGATGGGGAAAGAAAATGAAATTTGCTAAGTGCCTAATTGTTATTCTCTGTAAATAATTTGTCATTTTTTCTTTTGCAACTTATGAGATTTCTCCCCCTCCTTTTTTTTGAGACAGAGTCTTACCTTGTCATCCTGGATAGAGTGACATGGCATCTTAGCGAATAGCAACCTCAAACTCTTGGGCTTTCCTCAGTCTCTTGAGAAGCTGAGACTACAGGTGTGTACCACCACACCCAGCTAATTTTTCTATTTTTAGTAGCGAAGGGATCAACTCTTGCTCAGGCTGATCTTGAACTCCTGAGCTCAAGCAATCCACCCGCCTTGGCCTCCCCAGAGTGGCAAGATTACAGGTGTGAGCCGCGGTGCCCAGCTAAGATTTTGTCTTCATCTGTGTCATTGTATAGTTTCGCTATGATGGGCCTAGATGTGGATTTATACTCGAGAGTTGGAGAATACCTTCCTTTAAGATTTCATGCCTTTCGAGGCGGAGCAAGATGGCAGCCGAGTAACAGCTTCCTTGCATCTGGGCACCGTGAGTCTGGGGAGATAGGACTCCAGGCATCTCTGGCTGGTGGGAACTGCCTATCATCACTCCTATGAAGATACAGGGAGTCAGTGAGAGACTTCTGGATCCCAAGAGGAGGACTAAAACAGTGGAAAACCGGCAAGTGGTCGCGTGTGTTCAATCCATCTAAACCCGCCCACAACTGTAAGTTCAGTAGCAGCGAGACTGCAAACCAGAAAGGCCTTACCTGTGAACTGTTTTGATGTCCTTGGACTTGGCACTGAGTTGAACTGCCTTGGGGAAGGCCTGAGCGGGAGTGCGGAGATCTTTGGCCGTTGTCTAGGGCCCCAGTCTGAGCCACTGAGCCAGACGGAGCTAATAGTGTTTGGCGGTGGGTCACACGGATCCATTGTCAGTGATCTGCCCCGGCAAGCTCCGCCCTCAGGGTCGCAGAGCTAGAAACGGGTGGGAGCTGGTAACCCAGCAACCAAGTAGCCTAAGGGTGGGGTTTGAGCCGCCTTGCAGCCCTAACCCTCAGGGGCAGAGTGAGACCGGTTTTGGCACACTGGGTAAGTGGATAGCCACTTCAGCAGCGATTCCAGCGAGAAAGCTGGGAAAGCTTCTGCTCAGCAAGTTTACAAGTTCAAAGTGCCTTTTAAGTAGGCTGAAGAGAGATTTAGGGTGTCTACCTGCTGGGGTTTGAGAAATCAGCAGCCTCCAGTCGTATCAGAACTGTGACTAACATCTCATACCCCAGAAGACCACGTGTTGCCCAGACAATATTCAATAACATATACAAACTGCTTTGTTTTTGGTCGTGTATTTTTTTCTTTTTTTTTTTGTTTGATTGTTTTTTTTGTTTGTTTATTTTGATGTTGCTGATGTTCTTTTGTTTTTTTAATTTCAATCTTTTCCACACAGATCCCTTTTTCTTTCTCAATTTTCCTAGTTTAATTATAATTTCCCATTGCTGCCTTTTTTAATAACTTCAACTTCATTTTTGCTAGTGTTTCTACAGATATAATTTCGTTTTTCACCCAATTTTATCCCCGTAAAGTTTTCTGTTTGCTTCTTTTGGTTTGATTTATAGCATTTTTGTCTTTCCGCTCTACTTGGTGGAGGTGGGGTACTGTGTCTGATCAGGTTAGCAAAGAGCTGCTGACCTCAAGGGAACCACGCAACTGGGCACCCCCAGAAGGTGGGGTTTTTTAAGGTTGTGTCAAAGTACCCTACTGTACACCTATATTGCCCTGTCTACCTCTTTCTGTGCCTCTCTTCTTTTTGTCAATATTCCTTATACCCACCCCCTCTCCTTTCTCTATCTTTCTTTTTTTCTTATCACTCGGTCCTCCTTTCTTTCATCCCCCTTTTTTGCTCTTCAACCTTCTCACCCTTCTGGTCCTGTAACCCTTAGTCCACAGGCACAAGAACTTAAAGAGCAAGAGGAAGTGAAAGGAAAATTAGGGCAAGGAAACAGATAAAAGAAATCACTCATGAGGAAGAATCAGCAAAAAACTCCAGGCAACATGAAGAACCAGTCTAGAACAACCCCACCAAGGGACCATGAGGTAGCTACTGCAGATGATTCCACCAGTATAGAAATGTTAGGAATGACAGGGAATTTAGAATACACATGTTGAAAACAATGAAAGAAATGATAGAAACAATGAAGGAAATTGCTAATAAAGTGGAAAATAACCAAAAGGAAATCCAAAAACAGAATCAAATAAGAGATGAACGATATGAAGAATATAAAAAGGATATAGCAGACCTGAAGGAACTGAAACAGTCAATCAGGGAACTTAAAGATACAATGCAAAGTATCAGCAACAGGTTAGACCATGCAGAAGAAAGAATTTCAGAGGTAGAAGACAAAGTTCTTGAGATAACTCAGACAGTAAAAGAGGCAGAAAAGAAGAGAGAGGAAGCAGAACGTTCACTGTCAGAATTATGGGACTTTATGAAGCGTTCCAACATACGAGTTATAGGAATTCCAGAAGGGGAAGAAGAATGCCCCCAGAGGAATGGAAGCCATACTAGAGAATATTATAAAAGAAAATTTCCCAAACATCACCAAAGAGTCTGACACACTGCTTTCAGAGGGATATCGGACCCCAGGTCGCCTCAACTCTAACCGAGCTTCTCCAAGACACATTGTGATGAACCTGTCCAAAGTCAAGACAAAAGAAAAGATTCTGCAAGCTGCCAGGAGTAAGCGCCAGTTGACCTACAGGGGCAAATCCATCAGAGTGACCGCAAACTTCTCTAATGAAACTTTCCAAGCAAGAAGACAATGGTCATCTACCTTTAATCTACTTAAACAGAACAATTTTCAGCCCAGAATTCTGTACCCTGCTAAGCTAAGCTTCAAAATTGACGGAGAAATCAAATCATTTACGGATATACAAACATTGAGGAAATTTGCCACAACAAGACCAGCTCTACAGGAAATACTTCAACCTGTTCTGCACACTGACCACCACAATGGATCAGCAGCAAAGTAAGAATTCAGAAATCAAAGGACAGAACCTAACCTCCACACTGATGCAAAAGATAAAACTAAGCAATGGACTGTCACCAAATAAGACGAATAGAATACTACCACACTTATCAATTACCTCAATAAATGTTAATGGCTTGAATTCCCCACTGAAGAGACATAGATTGGCTGACTGGATTAAAAAACACAAGCCATCCATTTGCTGTCTGCAAGAAACACACCTGGCTTCAAAAGACAAATTAAAGCTCCGAGTCAAGGGTTGGAAGACAATTTTTCAGGCAAATGGAATTCAGAAGAAAAGAGGAGTTGCAATCTTATTTTCAGATACATGTGGATTTAAAGCAACTAAAGTCAAAAAAGACAAAGATGGTCACTTTATATTGGTCAAGGGAAAACTACAACAAGAAGACATTTCAATTCTAAATATTTTTGCACCCAATTTAAATGCTCCCAGATTCTTGAAGCAGACCTTACTCAGTCTGAGCAATATGATATCTGATAATACCATCATAACAGGGGACTTTAACACACCTCTTACAGAGCTGGACAGATCCTCTAAACAGAAATTAAACAAAGATGTAAGAGATTTAGATGAGACCCTAGAACAACTATGCTTGATAGACGCATATAGAACACTCCACCCCAAAGATAATGAATATACATTCTTCTCATCACCCCATGGAACATTCTCCAAAATTGATCATATCCTGGGACACAAAACAAATATCAACAGAATCAAAAGAATTGAAATTTTACCTTGTATCTTTTCAGACCATAAGGCACTAAAGGTGGAACTCAACTCTAACAAAAATGCTCAAGCCCACCCAAAGGCATGGAAATTAAACAATCTTCTGTTGAATAACAGATGGGTGAAGGAAGAAATAAAACAGGAAATCATTAACTTCCTTGAGCATAACAACAATGAAGACACAAGCTACCAAAACCTGTGGGATACTGCAAAAGCAGTTTTGAGAGGAAAATTCATCACTTTAGATGCCTACATTCGAAAAACAGAAAGAGAGCACATCAACAATCTCACAAGAGATCTTATGGAATTGGAAAAAGAAGAACAATCTAAGCCTAAACTCAGTAGAAGAAAAGAAATATCCAAAATCAAATCAGAGATCAATGAAATTGAAAACAAAAGAATCATTCAGAAAATTAATGAAACAAGGAGTTGGTTTTTTGAAAAAATAAATAAAATAGATAAACCATTGGCCAGACTAACTAGAAATAGAAAAGTAAAATCTCTAATAACCTCAATCAGAAACGATAAAGGGGAAATAACAACTGATCCCACAGAGATACAAGAGATCATCTCTGAATACTACCAGAAACTCTATGCCCAGAAATTTGACAATGTGAAGGAAATGGATCAATATTTGTAATCACACCCTCTCCCTAGACTTAGCCAGGATGAAATAGACCTCCTGAACAGACCAATTTCAAGAACCGAGATCAAAGAAACAATAAAAAAGCTTCCAACTAAAAAATGCCCTGGTCCAGATGGCTTCACTCCAGAATTCTATCAAACCTTCAAGGAAGAGCTTATTCCTGTACTGCAGAAATTATTCCAAAAAACTGAGGAAGAAGGAATCTTCCCCAACACATTCTATGAAGCAAACATCACCCTGATACCAAAACCAGGAAAAGACCCAAACAAAAAGGAGAATTTCAGACCAATCTCACTCATGAATATAGATGGAAAAATTCTCAACAAAATCCTAGCCAATAGATTACAGCTTATCATCAAAAAAGTCATTCATCATGATCAAGTAGGCTTCATCCCAGGGATGCAAGGCTGGTTTAACATACGCAAGTCCATAAACGTTATCCACCATATTAACAGAGGCAAAAATAAAGATCACATGATCCTCTCAATAGATGCAGAAAAAGCATTTGATAAAATCCAGCATCCTTTTCTAATTAGAACACTGAAGAGTATAGGCATAGGTGGCACATTTCTAAAACTGATTGAAGCTATCTATGACAAACCCACAGCCAATATTTTACTGAATGGAGTAAAACTGAAAGCTTTTCCTCTTAGAACTGGAACCAGACAAGGTTGTCCTCTGTCACCTTTACTATTCAACATAGTGCTGGAAGTTCTAGCGAATACAATTAGGCAAGACAAGGAAATAAAGAGAATCCAAATGGGAGCAGAGGAGGTCAAACTCTCCCTCTTTGCTGATGACACGATCTTATACTTAGAGAACCCCAAAGACTCAACCACAAGACTCCTAGAAGTCATCAAAAAATACAGTAATGTTTCAGGATATAAAATCAATGTCCACAAGTCAGTAGCCTTTGTATACACCAATAACAGTCAAGATGAGAAGCTAATTAAGGACACAACTCCCTTCACCATAGTTTCAAAGAAAATGAAATACCTAGGAATATACCTAACGAAGGAGGTGAAGGACCTCTATAAAGAAAACTATGAAATCCTCAGAAAGGAAATAGCAGAGGATATTAACAAATGGAAGAACATACCATGCTCATGGATGGGAAGAATCAACATTGTTAAAATGTCTATACTTCCCAAAGCTATCTACCTATTCAATGCCATTCCTATCAAAGTACCTACATCGTACTTTCAAGATTTGGAAAAAATGATTCTGCGTTTTGTATGGAACCGGAAAAAACCCCGTATAGCTAGGGCAGTTCTTAGTAACAAAAATAAAGCTGGGGGCATCAGCATACCAGATTTTAGTCTGTACTACAAAGCCATAGTGGTCAAGACAGCATGGTACTGGCACAAAAACAGAGACATAGACACTTGGAATCGAATTGAACACCAAGAAATGAAACTAACATCTTACAACCACCTAATCTTTGATAAACCAAACAAGAACTTACCTTGGGGGAAAGACTCCCTATTCAATAAATGGTGTTGGGAGAACTGGATGTCTACATGTAAAAGACTGAAACTGGACCCACACCTTTCCCCACTCACAAAAATTGATTCAAGATGGATAAAGGACTTAAATTTAAGGCAAGAAACAATAAAAATCCTCAAAGAAAGCATAGGAAAAACACTGGAAGATATTGGCCTGGGGGAAGACTTCATGAAGAAGACTGCCATGGCAATTGCAACAACAACAAAAATAAACAAATGGGACTTCATTAAACTGAAAAGCTTCTGTACAGCTAAGGACACAATAACCAAAGCAAAGAGACAACCTACACAATGGGAAAGGATATTTGCATATTTTCAATCAGACAAAAGCTTGATAACCAGGATCTATAGAGAACTCAAATTAATCCACATGAAAAAAGCCAACAATCCCTTATATCAATGGGCAAGAGACATGAATAGAACTTTCTCTAAAGACGACAGACGAATGGCTAACAAACACATGAAAAAAATGTTCATCATCTCTATATATTAGAGAAATGCAAATCAAAACAACCCTGAGATATCATCTAACCCCAGTGAGAATGGCCCACATCTCAAAATCTCAAAACTGCAGATGCTGGTGTGGATGTGGAGAGAAGGGAACACTTTTACACTGCTGGTGGGACTGCAAACTAGTACAACCTTTCTGGAAGGAAGTATGGAGAAACCTCAAAGCACTCAACCTAGACCTCCCATTCGATCCTGCAATCCCATTACTGGGCATCTACCCAGAAGGAAAGAAATCCTTTTATCATAAGGACACTTGTACTAGACTGTTTACTGCAGCTCAATTTACCATTGCCAAAATGTGGAAACAGCCTAAATGCCCACCAACCCAGGAATGGATTAACAAGCTGTGGTATATGTATACCATGGAATACTATTCAGCTATTTAAAAAAAATGGAGACTTTACATCCTTCGTATTAACCTGGATGGAAGTGGAAGACATTATTCTTAGTAAAGCATCACAAAAATGGAGAAGCATGAATCCTATGTACTCAATCTTGATATGAGGACAATTAATGACAATTAAGTTTATGGGGGGGGAAGCAGAAAGAGGGATGGAGGGAGGAGGGTGGGGCCTTAGTGTGTGTCACACTTTATGGGGGCAAGACATGATTGCAAGAGGGACTTTACCTAACAATTGCAATCAGTGTAACCTGGCTTATTGTACCCTCAATGAATCCCCAACAATAAAAAAAAAAAAAAAAAAAAAGATTTCATGTCTTTCTTGATCATGGACAATTTTTTCATTTTTTGGATTAGAAATATTACTTCTCTACCATTTCAAACATTCACTTATTTTTCTTTTCTTTTTTTTTTTTTTGTTGTTGGGGATTCATTGAGGGTACAAGAAACCAGGTTACATTGCATTTCATTCACTTATCTTCCAAATTGTATTAAATGAATCTAGGAGTTTCTTAATTTCGTCCCTGTATCTCTTTTTTAAAATAACTTTACTAAAAAAAAAAAAAGAAATAAAAAACTTCATTTAAATTAATACGAGGGTACGATATTTAGGTTACATGGTTCTCACTTTCAGGATAAAGTTCCATTTGTAGAAGAGCCCCTCACCCAGGGGGTGGGTTATACACCCTCACAATGTGCACAGTAGGTGAGATCCCACCTCATGTCCTCCCTGTTTCTGCCATAGGTCCCCCCACCACCTCCCTCTACCCCCAAACTGGACTATAATAGTGTTTTATTGTTCTTATGGACAAGTATTTATTTAATTATTTTGTATTACTATGGAGTACATTGGATAGTTATTTTTCCATTCTTGGGATATTTTACTAAGAAGAATGTATTTCAACTCCATCCAGGTAAATGTAAAAGATATAAAGTCTCTATCTTTTTTAATGGCTGAGTAATATTCCATGGCATACATATACCAGAGTTTGTTGATCCATTCGTGGGTTGATGGGTACTTAGGTTGCTTCCAAGACTTGGCAATTATGAATTGAGTCTCAATAAACATTCTAGTGCAAATGTCTTTGTGATAAAATGATTTTTGTTCTTCTGGAATTGCTAGATACCTAGTAATGAGATTGCAGGGTCAAATGGAAGGTCTGCTTTTAGATCTTTGAGGATTCTCCATACTTCTCTCAAAAAAGGCTGTATTAGTTTGCAATCCCACCAGCAGTGTAGAAGTGTTCCCTTCTCTCCACATCCATGCTAGTCCCTGTATCTCTTAACTGCGTGTGTGTGGATATTATAGACATATACACACATGTATTTTTTCCATGTTGTGTAGTATTTGTGTATGTACACACACATACATATACCCATTTCCTTTTTTTTTTCTGCACTTTGTTCAGGAAAAATTCTTTAGTATTCCTTTCTGATTAGCATATTCTTTCTTTAACCTTGTCTAGTGTGGCTTAACCTCATATTGAGTTTTTCAAGATGAGTCTAGTTTTATATTTCAAGCTTTCTAGTTGATTCTTTCACATATACATTTCTTCCTTTATTTTTTCCCATCTCCATATTTTCTTGGTCTCTTAAAAGATAATGTTTCATTTAAGTCTTTGTGTATTATAAACATTCTTTTTTCTTTTATTATTTTTAACATTCTTGTTTTAAAAGTCTTTTCTAGGCTGTTCTACAAAACTGATGTAGTCAGAAATCAATTCACATTCAGAGTCTTAATTTTATTATCAATGGATTTCTTCGTGTTTGGGGATTTTGGTTTGTGCACTTATTGTGAGTGGGAGAATTTTTGTTGTTGTTGTTGCAGTTTTTTGGCTGAGGCCGGGTTTGAACCTGCCACCCTTGGTATATGGGGCCGGCACCCTACCCACTGAGCCACAGGCGCCGCCCTGAGTGGGAGATTTTTGTCTGTATTTCCTTATTCTCTCTCTCATCCATCTTCATATTTTCCTCTTCTTGCCAATGATTTTCCAGTTGCTTAGAGCTTTTACCATCCAGTTCTCCAATCCTGAGCTATGTCTACTGTTTTAGGGTTTTTCTCCTGTATTGTTTTTTTTTTTTTCTTTATTTAATTGTACTTGATGTTTTTTGTGTGTCACAGTTAAGGTGTCCATGTCAAAGTTTTGGTCACTAAGTCTTTCTCTTATGTTTTCTTTTTTTTTTTTTTTTTTTCTTTTGTAGAGACAGAGTCTCACTGTACCGCCCTCGGGTAGAGTGCTGCCGTGGCGTCACATGGCTCACAGCAACCTCTAACTCTTGGGCTTCCGCGATTCTCTTGCCTCAGCCTCCCGAGCAGCTGGGACGACAGGCGCCCGCCACAACACCCAGCTATTTTTTCTTTTTGTTGCAATTTGGCCGGGGCTGGGTTTGAACCCGCCACCCTCGGCATATGGGGCTGGCGCCCTACTCACTGAGCCACAGGCGCTGCCCTTCTCCTGTATTGTTAATCAGAGTTCTCCAGAGAAAAAGAACCAATTGGATATATGTATAATTGATGTAGATTTATTATAAGAATTGGCTCATGCAATTATGGAGACCAAGAAGTCCCATCATCTCTGAAAGCTGGAGAACCAGGAAAGCAGGTGATATAATTCAGTCTGAGTCTAAAGGCCTGAGAACAGGGTGGGGGGAGGAAGTGGTGTAAATCCTGCGGTCCAAAGGCCCAAGAACCAGGAACTCTGATGTCTGAGATCAGGAGAAGATGAATGTCCCAGTCAAAAACAGAGTGACTTCACAACCTGCCTCTGCCTTTGTGTACTATTTAGGCCCTCACTGGACTGGGTGATACCTACCTGCATGGCTGGGGATGATCTTTTATTCAGTCAGCTGTTTGAAATTCTAACCTGCCCCAGAAACACTCTCACAGACATACCCAGAAATGATGGTTTGCAGCTATGTAGGCACCCCTTAGCTCTATCAAGTTGACACACAAAACTAACCCTCATATCTGCCATGGCAATACTGGGGACATCATATTCACAGTCACTGCATTTGACTGAGGTTATTTGTCCAAAGACTTTCCCTTGCCCACCGATCTCCTTAGGTTGTAAAGCTGAAGCCCCAGACACTCTCTTATCAGCAGCTTAATCCTTCAGATTCCTTTCCTAAAGCCCTATCTTGACCCTGCCTTCATCAGTGATGTTATCCCAGTTGCCCTGTCACATGCAGCACAAGTAACTCCCCTGCTCTGCAGGAGTCAAAGTCAAGACTGTCCTGCCCCCAGGCCTGCAGTTCCAGCTGCTGCACACCACTTTTTGTTTCTATTACAAAGGCAACTATTTTGACTTCCATTATTTTACTTTTATTTTGTTTCTTATCTGTCATTGCTGTGTCTTTTCAGCAAAGGATTGTGAGAGAGCGTGGAGTCAGTACACTGGCTTTACCAGGATTCTATCCTCTTTTTGAAGATTTCCTGATTCTTCTTCTTCCTGCAGGTAATTCTGAGTACAGCCGTGATGCTGGGCATAGGGCTCCTACTTCCACTTTTGGCTACCAGGGGATGTCCTGAGTTATAGCTCAGAGATCTTTACCTAGGAAAGGAATAGGAGAGTGTGAGAGGTTATCAGCTATAGAAACCATAAGCCTTTGCTGGAAGGGTGGTGCTAGAAGAGAGAGGTGGGCGGGGGATCTTATTCTGCCTGGTCCCTGTCACCAAATTTTCCAGAGAAAAACAAAATTTTAAGTGCTTGACACATACATATGGAAATGTTGAAAAACCAAGAAATTATTAGCCTAAATTTTATATTCCTTATGAAACTGTAAATGATCTCAAAAATTCCCAGTTACATACAAAATAAAAATTAGGAACATTTGGATGTGATTATAACATGGAACAAAATTGGGAATTTAAAATTGCCACTGCAATTATTTATTCTTAATACATTTCCTTTAAAGAATATTTGATAGCAATTAGCATATTTAAATTACCTAACTTTGGATATGAATTAGTTTCTGATATTTCTTTTTTCTTTTCTTTTTTGAGACAAAGTCTCACTTTGTAGCCCTTGGTAGAGTGCTGTGGAGTCACAGTGGCATCACAGCTCACAGCAACCTACAACTCTCGGGCTTAAGGGATTCTCTCTTACCTCAGTCTCCCAAGTAGCTGGGACTACAGGTGCCCACTAAAGTGCCTGGCTATTTTTTTACAGTTGCCACTGCTGTTTTAGCTGGCTGGGGCCAGGCTCGAACCCATCACCCTCAGCATATGGAGCTGGCACCCTGTCCACTGAGCCACAGGTGCCATCCCTGGTATTTCTCTTTTCTTTCTTTTTTTTTTTGTTGTTGCAGTTTGGCCGGGGCTGGATATGAACCTGCCACCCTCAGCATATGGGACTGGCACCCTACTCACTCTTTTATTTCTTAAATAAAAGATTCCTAGTGGGTGGCGCCTGTGGCTCAGTGAGTAGGGCGCCGGCCCCATATATCGAGGGTGGAGGGTTCAAACCCAGCCCCGGCTGAACTGCAACCAAAAAATAGCCGGGCGTTGTGGCAGGCGCCTGTAGTCCCAGCTGCTCGGGAGGCTGAGGCAGGAGAATCGCTGAAGCCCAAGAGCTGGAGGTTGCTGTGAGCCGTGTGACGCCACAGCACTCTACTGAAGGCGGTAAAGTGAGACTCTGTTTCTACAAAAAAAAAAAAAATAATAAATAAATAAATAAAATAAATAAAAAAATAAGATTCCTAGTGAGGTTGAATTGTTAACTAAATCTGTACATCGTGTAAAACTCTTGCATTGGAACAAATCTAGAAGATGACATTGTTTTCCAGGATAAAGGTGAACAGAATAGCTCACTCAGTGCGAATTTCCCCTTCACAGCCTGTTAAACAACACAGCAGAGGCAAATTCAGTTTTGTGTACGTGTGTAGGCGACTAGAAGGGGTTAAAATCTCAGGTTCTCCTAATTCTGTGAGCATGTGGTGGCCAGCCCAAGAGCCATATTGAGCCATGTTAATTTCCCAAAAGATTTCAAAGCATTATCTTTTGAAAAGGGGAAGTTTGGGCTAATAGGAGCCAGGATCACCTCCGGCAGTCACGTGGAGAAGAATAGAAACAAATTACTCCTGATTTGTTCAACATTGTTGCTGGAAGCTTTCTCCAGCCAAACCAGACTGCTTTGTTGTTCTTTATTCCAGAGAGAGAAGTTATTTCAGCGAAGTCCTAGGAAAGGTAAGAGCCGCAAGGCTGTGCCAAATCTGTGTTCTCCTGCCTAGGGTCCGTGTTTACAGAGAAGCAGTGGAAGGATTCCAAGGGCTGCGGCGTCATCTGGCCCTGGGTTTGGATTCCTGTTTTGCCACTTTGGGGAAGTTTATGTTTCCACTCTGAGCTTTGATTTCTCCAACTATTAAAGAAGATAATTAGCCTCATGGCCATGACTTCGAAGATTTAGATATGATAAGGTCTATAATATGCCTGGCACATAGCAAGTACTAACAAATGCATAGGAATGGCTGGATTACCCTTGTTTGGTTACTCCTCTCTTCAGTCTCTGACACCTGCTGAAACTCCCTCTTGTATGAGTAGCTTCTTGCAGCTGGTGGCCAGATGATCGATAGAGGTTTTGTGTAAAAATTAAGGAGTTTTAAAATAAAATATCAGTTGTCTACTGGTGTTATAACAAATCAACCCTCAAATTAGCATCTTTTTGTTTTAGATAAGAGTCTCACTTTATCACCCTCGGTAGAGTGCCCTGGAATCACAGCTCACAGCAACCTCCAGCTCTTAGGCTTAGGCCATTCTCTTGCCTCAGCCTCCTGAGTAGCTGGAACTACAGGTGCCCGCCACAACGCCCGGCTATTTTTTGGTTGCAGTTTGGCTGGGGCAGGGTTCGAACACACCACGCTCGGTATATGGGGCCGGCACCCTGCTCACTGAGCCACAGGCACCTCCCTCAAATTAGCATCTTAAAACAACTGTATTATTATGTTCTCAGATTCTATAGATCAGGAATTCAAAAGGAACACAGCTCTATGATGTCTATGGCCTCAGCAGGGAGAACTGAAAGGCTGAGGTGACTCACCAGCTCAGGGATAAAATCATTTATAGGTACATTCATGCATGTCCCCAGCTGTCAATCAGGATCTCACACTGGGAACACTCGCGTGTGGCATCTCCATGTGGCTTGAGCTTCCTCGCAATATGGTGGCCTTGTACTTGTATGGTAACTAGGGTATGAAGGCAAGTTTCCCAAGAGAACCAGGCAAAAATGGTATTACTTTTTTTTGATCCTAACCTTGGAAGAAGTCACATAGCATCAATTCTCAAGGCCCTCTAGGTTCAAGAAGAGGAACATCAACTTAACCACTCTCCCTTTTTTTTGAGACTGAGTCTCACTCTGTTGCCCAGGCTAGCATATCATGGCATCAGCTCACAGAAACATCAAATTCCTGGGCTCAAGCAATCCTCCTGCTTCAGCCTCCCAAGTATCTGGGTCTACAGGTGCCTACCACAACACCCAACTAATTTTTCCCATTCTTAGAAGAGACCAGTTCTCACTGTTGTTCAAGCTTGTCTCCAACTCCTAAACTCAAGGGATCCTCCCACCTTGGCCTTCCAGAGTGCTAGGATTACAGGTATGAGCCACTGTACCCAGCCTCAACTCCACCTCTTGATGGGTCATATTCTGAGAACGCATGAAATGGGAAATAGTGTTGTGGCATCTTTGGAAAATACAATCTGCCCCCTGGTGAATTAATAGTAACTCCTCAAAGTATTTGACTGGAGCTGACAGGATTATAAAAAATAGATTTGAGAATAGGTATAAGGCCATTACCACAGTGATTCAGGTAGAGATAATGAAGGCCTGAAAAAAATCAGAGACAGAGCGGATGTCAGAGTTAGCAGTGGGGATAGATCTGTCTCATGTGGGCTACATGGAAAAACATGAAAATTAGAAAGGAGTCTAAAGGCTCTGAGGTTTTGAACCTGGGTGCCTAGTGGAGGGGGGCAGCCATTATCAGGAATAGAGAAGTTACAGAGGAAAGCAGGAACCTCGTCTTCCTCTTTTACTCACCACACTCTTGCCCCTTCTCAAGAACTCATGCTCATACAGTCTCAATCTATGTTGTATGCCAGTCCTTTGCTTTTCCCAGGTCTGCGTGTTAGCTCAGATGGAGAGGCTTCAGGAAATCCTTACGGGTCTGGGACCATGACCCGTTAAGAATGACATCAAGAGCTGTCACAGAAGTTAAGCCATTTATGAATCTGACTTTGAGTCAAGATCCTGTGTTGTCTTTGAGCTTTACCCATAAAACTAAGAAATCAGGAAGAAACAGCTGGACATGTGAAGCTTTTGCAAAATATTTCAATACCATCGTGACAAGGCTTGATCCAAACATTGTCTGGTGAAAAGATCTCAAGTTCGTTTTCTTTATGGCACTTGGAGGTTAGAGGCACTTAGGACTCCATACTTGATCATGTTTCCCCCTCCCACCCTTCCTCCCTCCCTCGTTGCCTCCCTTCCTTTCTTCTTCTCTCTCTCTCTTTCTCCCTTCCTTCCTTCCTTCCTTCCTTCCTTCCTTCCTTCCTTCCTTCCTTCCTTCCTTCCTTCCTTCCTTCCTTCCTTCCTTCCTTCCTTCCTTCCCTCCCTCCCTCCCTCCTTCCTTCCTTCCTTCCTTCCTTCCTTCCTTTCTTTCTTTCTTGACAGAGTCTCATTTGTCACACCAACTAGGTGCCATGGCATCATCATAACTCACAGCAACATCAATCTCCTGGGCTTGCACAATCCTCCTGCCTCAGCCTCCTGAGTAGTTTGCACTACAGGCACATAGCACCATACCTGGCTAATTTTTTTTGTTTTTAGTAAAGACAGGCTCTTGCTCTTACTCAGGCTAGTCTCAAACTACTGAGCGGAAGCCATCCTCCCCGCTTGGCCTCTCAGAGTGCTAGGATTCCATGTGTGAGTCACCGTACCCAGCCAGTCATGTTGACTTCACTGACAGCCTTCTCTTCTACCTTGGTCTCTGCTGTAAGCACATGGCTTCACTTTATTTCACTCCAAAGACTTTTGGGTTCACAAGAACCATTACGATGGAGACATAAGATCATTTAGTAATACCCCGAATAGATGCTGTCCTTCTAGTGGTACTTAGAGAGAGACTAAGTATTACATTTATTCCAATGAAACTGCCATTGCTCAAACATTTCAGGAACTGTCCTTTTACAATGGCCTTTAGAATCAACCTCTGAACCATCATCACTACACTACAATTCAACTTTAAATTGCCTTGCTCACTGGATAAGTCAGGAATCTTTTATTTGCAAGTGACAGGAATTAACAAGAGTGAAAAAACAAATTTATTGGTTCTTGTACCTGGAATCCTGGAGCAATCTCAGCTCAGGCATGATGAATGGATCCAGGAGATCAGACCACATCTCTGTGTCTCTTCCCGTTTCACTTCTCTCTGTAAGTTCAACTCATTCTTTCCCACTTCCAATAGGCTTCCCGCACGTGCCAAGGAGAATGGCTACCAGTGGCCGCCCTGTTTACTAACCCCAGGGAAAAGAGAGCCTGCCCCCACTTGCCCTCCTCCCCACCATCCACATATTATCCCTGGTCAGGACTCTGATTGGCCCAAACTTAGCTGTGTGCCCATTGCTATGGCTAGAAGAAAAAGACTTGCTACTTAGGAAAAAGAATTGTGAGAAAGCACATGTTCTGGGCAAACCAAAATAGTAGTGGCCAGTGGCTACCTTACTACTTTGGTCATCACCCCTGATGCTGATTAGCCTTTAATTATTTCTGAAACCCATCCCTGCAGTTTGTTAGAGACGCCAGTTCTCCAGCCCCTTCCGAGCCACACAGAGTCAGACCCTGCAGATTAATCAGAGAATGGTCTGTGCGTGGCAGCGTGAATGTAGCAGGCGACCAGTCCGCCCAGGGTAACAGCACAGGAAAGGCAGCAGGACTGGGCAGGGACTCAGAGGCCAGAACTGGGCACACGGTCACAGTCGGGCCACACAAAGGTGATGATGCTGGTTCTGCTCAACTCTCGAGAGCAGCAGACAGGGTGGGGAGCCTGGCTGGGCTGGGCCTGTGGGAGGCATCTTCAGTGGCCTCTGGAGTAGAGAAGAAAGCTTGGAGGCAGGAAATCCATTCTCATAGTTACTATAATGAAGGCAAAAGGTAACATGACTTGGCTCTTCTTTTTTTGGTGAAACTTTCCTACAGTGGGCTGTTAGAGTGATTCTGACATTTGGATCCTGCTTAGTTGCAAATGAAGTCAGTTCATGCATAAGAGTTTATGCAAATCCTAATCATACCTAGACAGACCTTGCCCTTTCCCAAGTGGATTGAGTCACAGGAGTTAGATGTGGAAATCAGAGAAATCTCAGATGACTCCATCCGTTCCCATCTCTTTTAGTTATTTATTTTAAATAGGTTATTGCTATAAGAAGGGCTGCAGAAATGAAAGCCAACGGAGGTTTAAATTATGATTTAATAAAAAAAATACAGGAAAAAAAATTAGATAGAAAGGTTTAGTGGCCTTTAGGTCCGGACCAAAGACTGAAATTGCTTCTGTTGCTGGACTCAAGGCTCTGGGGACTTTGCAAACACAACCAAAACCAGCACTGGACGCAAGGCAGACTGTCATCTGGGCAGCAGATTCCACCTGGCCTCACATGTGTCTGTGTCTCCCCAGGCCTGCCCTGTAGTCCTGTGAGCTTGGAAGATGCTTTTGCCTCTAATATACTCCCAAACCCTAAAGTGTGGGGCTTAATGGGCAGGTTCTGGGATCAGACGTCCTGGGTTGGAATCCTTTCTTTGCCACTTAATAGATTCATGATGTTGGCAAAGTTTATATAACTTTGGTCCCCTCGACCATAAAATAGAGTTAGGGAATAGGATCTTGATGAGGATTTTATGAGAAAATGTGCTGGAAGTGAGGGAGTAGAGGTCATGTCTTTTTCCTTCTCATATTCTAAGCACTTAGCACAGCATTTAGCTCAGGACATGCTAAGCACTTATCTAATAGTAGCTGTTATTCTTCCCTAACCTTTGTTCACTTTCTCATGAAGTCCTTATTCTGGATGCTGCATGGTAAGTACACACATTCTGTGCACCCGTGATGGGCGGGAATTAACATTAATGTAGTCTTGAGAATTGTGTGACATTCTTCTCCAGAGATAATTGGAGGCATGCTAAGGTTTTAGAGAAATGTGGAGTCCCAAAAGAATTGACGATTCACAATATGCACGTTTTGGTCTTGATGACCTTAATAATAGGAAGAGACGACCACTGCCATTCATTTTTTCAGATTCCTGTGGTTTTTCAGATAAAAGACCATGTCCTATGCACAACTCGGGGATCTGAGTTAATGATTCCTTTGTTTCCTTTCATCATTTTTAGAGCAAGTCCCATGCTCACAGGCAGCAAGCATTTGGGTTCCTGGCTTGGGGTCGCTTTTCCGCTGCTCATTCAGCACCGTTCTTGACAAACTTGCTGGCAGAAGGCAGGAGCTGTGCACAAAAGGGGCCAAGAAAGGCCAGTTTCCCACAACCACTTTCTCTTCCATGCCTCTGCCTGACATTCTCCCTTGGCCACACTTGGGAAACTAGCATTCGGGATTTTACTCATCTTCCTTGGATTTTGCACAATCTCCCCCTTCAGGGCTTTTCCAGCTGCCTGGAAGCCAATAATTCTACAGTCGGTATCTTCAGATCAGAGCTCTTTTCCAGGACTCAATATTTAAGTCGCATAGAGGAACGCACAGGATGTAGGCTGAGCCTCAATCTCAGGTGCCTTTTCTATTTCTTCTTTGTGGATGTTGTCCAGTTTGGGTCCACCAGAATTATTGAAGGACCGTGAAGATCTGGATTTGGGTATGTTTGTTACTTTGTCTCTTCATTGGTGGTTTTTCCAGGACCTTGGACCATTCTTTTTTTTTTTTTTTTTTTTTTGTAGAGACAGAGTCTCACTTTATGGCCCTCGGTAGAGTGCCGTGGCCTCACACAGCTCACAGCAACCTCCAACTCCTGGGCTTAAGCGATTCTCCTGCCTCAGCCTCCCGAGTAGCTGGGACTACAGGCGCCCGCCACAACGCCCGGCTATTTTTTTTGTTGTTGTTGCAGTTTGGCCGGGGCTGGGTTTGAACCCGCCACCCTCGGCATATGGGGCCGGCGCCCTGCTGATTTGCCCAGGCAGATACATCTAGAACATTCTTCCTCTCTGGGTTCCCTGCCCTCATCTGTTTAATACTGTGATCCATCCTGGCTGGCCAGGTGGCTCACACCTGTAATCCCAGCATTCTGAGAGGCTAAGATAGGAGGATGCCTTGAGCTCAGGATTTCAAGACCAGCCTGAGCAAGAGTTAGACCCTGTGTCTACTAAAAATAGAAAAATTAGCGATGGGCACCAGTAGTCCCAGCTACTCAGGAGGGTGAAGCAGGAAGATTGCTTGAACTTAGGAGTCTGAGGTCACTGTGAGTTAGGTTGATGCCAGGGCATGGCAGCCTGGGCAACAGAGTGAGATTCTGTCTTAAAAATAAAATAAAATGAATGAATGAATGAAGTGGCCCATCCTAAAATGTTGAATGTTTCTCTAAGAAGTCTTTTTAGCACAGCCCTGCCCTCACCAGAATCATGTCCCATTCAACTTCCTGGAGTGTGCCTGGCCTGAATCACTCTAAGATTAGGGCGCTCGTTGTTTGCGTTGGGGTTCCCTTCCCTTGTTCAGTCCCCTCTAGACAGACAGAAAGCTCTAAGAGAGCAGGAATATTCTACATCTTCTGTCTCCCAGAACCTCCAGCAAACTTTTCATTAGCTGGATGACTGTAGGCAAATTACTTGCCCTCTCTTCATCTGTGAAAAGGGATCGTATTACTCAACTCAGAATAATTAATCCAACAACCTGGCTCAGTGCCCCCCACATACTTAGCATTTGATGTGTTTTTACTTTCCTTCTTCTCTCTGTGCTTCTTAGATGTTCAATAAATATTTTCTGAATGGATGAATTAATGAATAAAGACAAACGTGGGCTGTTTTCTGTTTCAAAGCACTCACGGCCCTGTTGATGTTTTTCATCATTGAGGCTGATGACATTGTTACGTAAAAGACGAGCGTAACTATGAAAGATTTCTCGCCGTCGGTATTGTTTAGGCCTTGAGGTAGGATAAAAGAGTAATTCAACCTAGGTAAACACTGGCTCTTATTCTTTGAAACTTCTGCAAGCTTGGTAGAAGAAAAAAGTTACTCCATTATTGTTTTAATTTGTGTTTCTCTGACTACCAGCACTTCAGAAAAAAAACAGTAGAAATATGCTTTTTTTTTTTTTTATTGTTGGGGATTCATTGAGGGTACAATAAACCAGGTTACACTGATTTGCATTTGTTAGACAAAGTCCCTCTTGCAATCATGTCTTGCCCCCAAAAGGTGTGGCACACAGCAAGGCCCCAGCCCCCTCCCTCCTTCCCTCTCTCTGCTCTTCCCTTCCCCCACCCCCACTGTGACCTTAATTGTCATTAATTGAGGTCATATCAAAATTGAGTACATAGGATTCATGCTTCTCCATTCTTGTGATGCTTTACTAAGAATAATGTCTTCCTCTTCCATCCAGGTTAATACAAAGGATGTAAAGTCTCCATTTTTTTTTTAATGGCTGAATAGTATTCCATGGTATACATATACCACAGTTTGTTAATCCATTCCTGGGTTGGTGGACGTTTAGGCTGTTTCCACATTTTGGCGATTGTAAATTGAGCTGCAATGAACAGTCTAGTGCAAGTGTCCTTATGATAAAAGGATTTTTTAGAAATATGCTTTTTAAACCACTTGAAGGCTACTGAATACTTTCATGAGACACCAGGCAAGGAATTTAGAATGGCTGGATATGCAGGCTAGTGCAATCAAATTCCCAAGACTTCTCAGGCTGTGAGGTCACACGGACTGTTGTAGACCTATTGTGTGGGCAGAGAAGAATGGTGTCCCAGCCAGGAATACTTGATGCTCCTCCTTTTTATGAATTATATGATGTAATTCATAAAAGTGCTTGGAAGGGTGCCTGGCCCCTAGAGAAAGCTCCATGCATGCTAGCTGTCATTACCATTATCTCCTTGTCCCTTGCTTACATGATTCTCTGCCCTGCCCCAGGTGTGCTTTGCCCTTGACAGTAGCCATAACCCTCCACACAGATTCCCTCCTTGGAAATCTCTTTCCTAATCTGCTGCCTCGGGCCAAGTTCTTGGGGTTGTCTTACCTCGGCTTACTGAGAGAATCCTTGAGCGTGTCTGCTCTGGCCGGAGTCACTGTGAGCCTGCTCAATATCCAGGGATGAGTAACCTGGATTCCTTAGTGCAGACCCAACTCTTGGGTGCTCACCGCCTTTGCCAGGACAGACATCTTCCCAGGATACACAGCAGTGAGAGCAAATACGCTACTCCATGGATGGGACGCACCTGCTGCTTTCAGTCTGACTTGAGCTTTGGGCTTCCCTGGGAACAACCTTTAGAATGAAGTGAACGGGGCTATTCTGTCTTGGAGAATACTGCTTGTGAGACTTTTGTAGAATGGTCAGAATGGGGTCCAGCAACCTTTGATTAGGAAGTCTTGTTTCATAAAGCAGCAATTGGCTTTCTACAGCCCTGCAGTCTCTGCTCCCCCTTTCCTGTGCCAGCACTTGGAAAATACTGTATTTTGCTGTGTGTATTGAGCTCCAGTGTACAAAGTGCACCTACATTTTGGGCCCAAACTTTCATGGGGGAAAAAACTTGTACTACCCATGTATAATGCACATCCTTATTTTTCTCTCAAACATTTGGGCAAAAGGTATGCAAAATACATGGCAAAATATGGTAAATGAGAAATCACATTAACCGAGAGCTGAAAATAATTTTTAGAGACTGTAGAATCTAAATCCATTTTTAGAAAATTAAGAACAGAAAATGCCCACCATGAGCAACCTTTTATGTGATTATGCACAATACTTTGATCAAGGGAGTTTGAATGTTCCCATTTTATTTCTTCTTCTTTTTCAGTTTTTTTTTTGGCCAGGGCTGAGTTTGAACCCACCACCTCCAGCATATGGGGCTGGCACTCTACTCCTTTGAGCCACAGGTGGCGCCCAAATGTTCCCATTCTAAAACTGGCCCTTTGCTATCCTTTTGTACAACCATACATTGAAGTGACTATCTTCAGACCAGAGCTCTTTTCCAGGACTCAAAAGTTCAAGTCCCATGGAAGAATGCACAGGATGTTGGCTTAGCCCCAACCTCAAGTGCCTTTTATATTTCTTCTTTGTGGATGTCATCACATACACATTTCTTCTTTTTGTATGTTTCTGATATAAGGGAGCAGAGAGAAATTCAAAATTCTGTACCTTCAGAGAAACTGGTTCACTATAAAGAAATGTTAGCTTTCCTTTGGCTTCTAACCATCAAAATTACATCCATGCCCATAGATAGGTAGGTAAGTAGATGGAGAGAGAGAGAGAGGGAGAGAGAGAGAAGAGGAGAGGAGAGACAGGGAGAGAAAAAGATGCTGGGGTTTCATCCAGGTTCCTTGGGAACACACAGAAATGTGCGCCAAGTTCCAAGTTCTTTGTTTTCTTTTCTGGTAGTGATTCAACCGGGCCAGAAGAAACCAAGGTTATATCAGAAATGGACGTAGAACACTTCCAACCTAGGTTACCACTGCTGAGTGAGGGCTAATTCTGCTCTTCCTGTTCACTCTAGAATAATGGGGACAGAGGACTCTTCAGCCAAGGGCTAAGGCCTCCAGGCTTGTTACCAGCTGAGTCCTTGCCCCTCTCTTTCGGGGGCTTACCAGATAGCAAATTAATCAATAAACATTTATCAAGTGTCCGTGAAGAAGCAGGCAGTGACTTGGCCTCTGAGAGAAATACAAAAAAGAAGGGCAACGGAAGCTAATCCTCACCTCGTGTAGAAAGAGAACTGCTAGCCGTAAATTGATACCCTGTAGGTGGTGCGAGGCCAACACCTCGCACCACCTTTATGACAGAAGAGTCACAACCTCAGATCACTAATTGGCTGAGACGGTTTAAAGTAGTAATGAACTTCCTGGGCAAAATTCTGGCTTTTCTCCTTACTTGCTGAATGACCTTGGGCACATTAATACCTCTGGGTCTCAGTTTTTCACTTCAGCAAAGTGGGGCTAATAGCTATGTTACTTATTGCATAGGGCTGTTGTGAGACTATATGACGTAATTCATAAAAAGTGCTTAGAAGGGTGCCTGGCCCACAGAGAAAGCTCCATGCATGTTAGCTGTCATTACCATTCCCTCTCTTCTGGCTGTGATTGTCAAGGTCTAGGGCCACACAGACTCCGACCCTAAGCAGAAAGGCCTAGTTACATGTGGCAGGAAGCTGGCAGAGAAGGATAAAAATACTCTGATGAGGAGACCAAGAAATTTTCAAGCAAGGTCCAGCTTGGGGTTTATGTTCATTATGAAAATGTTAAGACACAGAAAACCATAGAGAAGAAAGTACAATGGACACTTACCACCCCATTTCTTGGATATATCACTTGTTAATTTCACCATGTTTCTCTATGAAAAAATTTTTACTAGTGTATTTTAGAGTCAATTATAAATATTATGTGTGTGTCATCCCTGCTGTTTCACTGTGTATCTCCAAAACATGAGGACGTTTTCTTCCAGAATCACAATATCATTATTCCACCTAACAGATCAACAGTTCCCTAATCTGATACCTAGGCATCTTGGAGTATTTTGATTTCAAGGTAGGTGATGCCGGGGAGGAGACTGTTTTGTAGGCAAGATGCACATCTCCATATGTAGGAAAGAATGTTCCAGGTGTTGGGATAGAAGGGGAAACCCCTTGATTGGGCAGATGTTTACCCTCCGTATACCTAGGGAGAAACATAGCCTGGTCTGAGACCCTTTGTGCGAATGAGCTCGTTACAATCCACTTCTTTCAAAATGAGGAAAACATGTTTTGGAAGGCTGCTTGACAGACAAGCAGGATATTAATAAATGACATGCACATTTCTTAATTTCACTTTGGCTGGCTATGTGACTGCTACTTCTGAGATGCAGGCTGGTGTGGGAGCTTTATTTTTTTTAATTTTTTTTTCTTGATCTTCAACTCTATGTTGGGTTGTCCAATGGACCAAGGGCAAAATCATTCTTATCTTACCCCTCGGGGTAAGATAAGGACATCTCCGGACGAAAATTGGCCCTAGATAAAAAGTTAAGAGTTTAATTTTGAGACTTTCTTGGGTGGCTATATTGCAAAGGTTTGACGGAAAAGCTGCTTAAAATTCTTTTTATAGCTCTGTTGCTCTCACATGAGAAAGTGACTTCCCTGATGGGCCTTTTTACACTGTTTTGTGTTGTTCTTCTGTTTCTTCCTCAATTGCACATGTTGATAGGCGAAATCTGCTCCCCAGTGTCCCACCCTGGGGGCTCTGGGCTACCCAGTTCAACCAACTTCTTCTCCTAAGAACATTTATGAAGGCCTCCTCTTGTCACCCTTTGAGACACCCAGGGATGTCCATTGGTCTCAGGGTTGGCCTGTGGTGTTGCTTGGTGAGAACTCAACAGTATTGGGGTCAAGGAGATGAGTCCTGGAACGAGACTACCTGAACTCAACACTTACTGTTCATTCTCCTTTTCTGAAGGGCAGGGCAGAGCTAGTCACTCAAATATGCTATTCTATTAGATTTACCCCTTTGAGAGGAAATTTTTCTTTACTTGAGAAAAGACAACTGTTCTCCAAGAATGAGTGAATCATTTTCTTGTGTAATGAAGAAAAGTAGCAGTTACAAACGAGGGGGACTGTAAATACAGTGTGACCTTTTGTATCCTGCTAGGTGTTCTTAATGCCTGGTTTACTGAGTTTTGGCACAAGGAATTCAACTTTCACCTCTTCCTCTTTTAATGGACGTGTTTTCTCTTGCTTGTGGGTTTTGCGTACTTAGGATCAACAATCATAATATCCCAGTTTCCAGATAGCAAAATGGTTCTGTAGAGGAGCATTTTTATAAGATCTAGAGGCCATAAAAGAAGTGTAAACCAAATACAATTTGATTGTGTAAAGCTATTATTTTAAAAGTAACTCAGCACTTATGAAATCTCAGCAGTGGGATTTATAAGTCATACTGAGCAATCTTCCATAAATTTAAAATAATACCATCAGCTACAAGCAAATCATGAGCTTTGACTAATCTGTAAAATAGTGTTTGTAGATGCCAGTACTGACTTTGAAATACGTAAATATTGAATCTTAAAGCCTAACCTATTGACAGTGTTTAGAAGTCTTCTGAGCTAACTGGTCCTGAACAAATAGAGGATGGCAGGCAGTACTGGGCAACATTCGAGACAGGTCTTTAAGCAGGTCAGGAAAGTACAGTTTTTAAAGATTAAGAGCTGAGAAGGTGTGCTGAGAGATGCCATCAATTGTTTAAATCATTGGAAAGGGAAACTGAAGTAGCCTTGAGTAACATTCAGCATGGGAAAGAAAGAAAAGTAAATGGCAGAGAAAAGGACTTACTCCCCCTACTTAGTGTAAATGAAAGCTGTGTATTCAAACACCAGCCATATGAATGAGCCACCATATTGGTAATGCATGCTAATGATTTCATTAAGCACCATTAGGATGAAATAAGAGGATACAGCTATAATCTCATTCTTTTTCCTCATTCAAGGCCACAGGCATCATAGACCTTGGGACTTGGTTGCCCTTGTTCAGATGCTATGTTACTGTAGTCACTAGTTGGATGTGAACCCAGTGGAAAACCACTCAAACTGTGTTTAGTAGGATGGATCTTGACTCTCATACAGACACCAACATTTACCAGGCATGATGGTTCACACCTGTAATCCCAGCATTTGGGGAGGTTGAGGAGGGAGGATCACTTGAAGCCAAGAGTTCAAGACCAAAATTGCTTGCCAGGTCACAGACACTGTGACAGATACAGCTAATTGGTTATTCACCGTGTCTGTTTCCCTCTGCTTTCCTTCTTTAGAGAGCCCTGGTTTTGTATGGAACAGCCATAGAGCGGAGAATACTCCTTTATTCAGCCTTCTACAGCTGATGGAATCCACTTAGCACAGTTCTGGTCATGAGATAGGGGAAGAAGTCCTTGGAGAGCCTGTACTTTTAAAGTAAAAAGCCAAGGCTTTAACAAGAGAAATTCTCTTTTTACCCTTTGCTCTCCCTCCAGAATGTAGACGTCAAAAGACACAGGTTACGTTCATTCAGTAAATGATTATTGAAGCTCGACCATGTTGAGAATGGAGAAGCTCAACCATGTTGAGAATGGAGAAGAGAGAGAGAGAACATCTGAGCCCCCAAGAGCGTCACGAGCAACTCTCCTTGCCCTGAGTGCACCCTCCACACTCCCTGCCGTGTGAGGGAAAGCAAGCCCTATTTCTTTTAGCCACGATAGCAGCGTTTTCTATAGCCAAATGCATTCTGGACAAAAGAAAGGGTCTTCCAGAAGACCAGAGCCAAAGTCACTTAGTGATTTGCTAATCTCTTTTAGGAAACAGCACAGTTTCAGCCTCAAAAAAAAAAAAAAAAAAAAAATCCAATTTAAAGAACATTGTTTCTCTCTCTCCCTCTTTTTTTTTTTTTTTTTTATCTCTTCGGACCAGGTGATTCCAGATATCAATAATATTTCAAGGGTGTGAGGAGCAACAATTCTGTCATTTTGACCATGTGTTCCTTTCATCCTTCTATTATCACCGTCTTAATGAAAAAAAACAAGTTGACTGCAATGTTTCTGCTTCGTGTCTCTGCTCTCTCCCTTGCTGCCAGACCACTTTTGTATGGACTGCTAAACAATCCAGCACTCCCCCTCAAAAGGTCATACACTTTAGCTTGTATAGCATGACCTTGACTCTAGATCAGATAGAAGAAACCATAAAGAACAGCATTAGATATCTCCATGTATGTTTTATTTATTATTTTAAAACTTATTTACTTGTTTAATTAATAAATAAAAATCGACTATATATGTTTATTTTAGTTATTTTTCTTTATTTCTTTATTTTGACCAGGTATGTTTTAATAACCTTCATGGAAACTTAACCAAGCAACTATAAAGGAAGTTTACTTGTTCTGAGGTTCCCAGTGACATCTTAAACTCATCACTGCAATGAAATGATTACTTCTGTCAAAGTTCATGACAACTTTCCCAAGTCATTCCCCTGTGTAAATGGGCCAAAGCCAGTCTTTTTCAACCTAAACAATTAAATCATATTGTCAAATATAAGTAGAAAATTAAAGAGGAGACCAGAATATTTTTATGGATACTGAATAAACTTTTCGCCTGTATTAACCTGTATCCCTGAAGTGGGATGAGTACCACCTGGAAACAGAGCATAGTTGACTATTCCTGAAATCCTACCCCAGAAAGTATGGTGCTGTGCATTGAACACAGTTTGACAAAGGCTAAGGGCACAAGCCAGCAGGTGCTGCATCCTGGCCACTGTCAAGGCTGTCAGCTGTCAGTCTCAAGGTGGCTCATCTGGGTCAGAAGGGCTTAAAGAGTAAGGTCATGTGACTGGTCAAACAAGCTTTGCAGGTCCTGAAAAGCCAGCAAATAGAACAAAAGCTAAGAAGCACAGATCCTTAGTTCAAGAGGCCAAAAGCTTGTTTGAGTTAGCTATAGGACCTTGTCAAGGATTAGAACAGAATTACTAATGGAGCATGTTTTTCTAGAGCTTGCAAGTGGTTTCCTAAGCACTTCTAGGTGAAGAACTCTGAGACCTTTTTAAGAATGCCCATGTCAAGTCTACGTGACTGGGGCTTCCAGATCTACAGAGCCCTGTCTCCCTTGCAGGCTGCTTTCTCCAATCGTAAGAAGAAACTTTTAGTGAATCTGAAAAGTCCACAGAGCTCTGATTTGGACCCACCATTACCTCCTTGCTGCTCATGTTGCTCAGAGAGGCCACAGTTCCAGATTTTTTTTTTTTTTTTTTTTGAGACAGGGTCTTACTCTGTTGCCCCAGCCTAAGGTGCCATGGCATTAGTCTAATTCATAGCAACCTCAAACTCTCGGTCTCAAAAAGCAATCCTCCTGCCTCAGCCTCCTGAGTAGCTGGGACTACAAGGCACCCACCACAAGGCCTGGATAAGTTTTCTATTTTAGTAGAGACAGGGTTTCACTGCTCAGGCTGGTCTTGAACTCTTAAGCTCAAGGGATCCTCTCTGCCTTGGCCTCCCAGAGTGCTGGGATTACAGAGATCAAGGACCACTGTGGCCCCTCGTCTTAGACGTTCTGACAGTCCACACTAGGGATGTGGAGAGCCATAGGATAAACCCAGAATATTTTCCTAGAGCATTCATTCTGCTCAGGGCTAAATAACCAAGAACACTTTTATGCTTAAACAATATTTGGTGGAGTGTAATACAAAACTTGCATGACTTTTAAGGAATAACACTAGCCTTCAAGGAAGTCTGGTTTTTTATTGAGTTATACCAGACACTCAGATTGATTCTGACTCTTCCTCACGCTCAGTAGGGCTCTGATGCAAAAGCGGTGAAAGCAATAAATTGGTGATGGTGCATCAGAAGCTGATGGCTCTACACAGACGCTGTCTTTAGATAGCAGCTCCTTGAGGCTGGGGATGGATGTTGTTTCTCATTCTCTCTCTAGCTTTTTCCAAATAATATGGGAGAACAGGGAAAAGATATTTCATCCTCTGAAGAAAACCACACACAACATTTGCGTGTAGATTCTCTTTTACATTGTGTTTGTCTGTGTGCTTCTAGAAGCACAAAGAAAACATAAAATTTTCAGATCAGCTTAATTTAAGTTGACTCAAATAAATTAAGACTTTTCAGATTCCCACTCTTAGCAAACAAGGTCACATACCAAGGTGAATAGACAAAGCTTTTACATTTATTAAGATGTAATAAACATCATCTCTCACTTTATTTATTTTTATTTATGTATTTTTTGAGACAGAGTCTCATTCTGTCACCCTGGGCAGAGTGCCATGGTGTCATAATAGCTCACAGTAACCTCAAACTCTTGGGCTCAAGTGATACTGTTGCCTCAGCCTCCTGAGTAGCTGGGGCTACAGGCACCTGCCACAATGCCTGGCTAGGTTTTCCATTTTTAGTAGAGATGGGGGTCTCACTCTTGCTTATGCTGGTCTCAAACTCGTGAGCTCAAGCAATCCACCTGCTTCGGCCTCCCAGAATGCTAGGATCACAGGTGTGAGCCACTGGGTCCAGGCTTCATTCTTCAATTTTTAACAATAATAAGAAATAGGACTTATAGGCACTCAATAAATTATTCCTGGATGTGTCTCCAAGGCTGGAAGTTAAGTAGCCATTATCAGCTGGTTGTGGTGGCTCATACCTATAATCCCAGCACTTTGGGAGGTCGAGGTGGGAGGATCATTTGAACCCAGGAGATTGAGCCTATCCTGGGCAACATAGTGAGTCCCTGTCTCTATGGAAAATAATGAAGAAAAAAAATTAGCCAGATGTAGCGGTGTGCACCTGTTGTCCCAGCCACTAAGGAGGCTGAGGCACGAGGATCACTTGAGCCTCTGAGTTGGAGGTTATAGTGAGCTGTGATTCTGTGACTCTACTCCACCCTGGGTAACAGAATAAGACATTGTCTTTAAAAAAAAAAAAAAAAAGAAAGAAAAAGGAAAAAAAAAGATGTCATCACCTTTTCAGGTCAGAAAGAAACTATAAAAGGTGACGGATTTCAAATCTTGTTGGTGTGAAGTCTGGACCTCCTGGAGCATCACTTTCCAGGATCTTGGAGGTTTCACTAGCACTGACCTTCTCCCAAGAGCTTTCAGTGATGGGAAGAAGTCATGGAAGATGAACAGGGAGAGCTAAGCCCATCTGTCGATACCGATGGTCCTGGATGTGACATGAGTCTGCTGGGGTGGACATGTGCCAAGAGTGGCCAACAGGAGGAGGTGGCCCCATGCGTGGTGCAGTGAGCCCAAGTGAGTGAAGTGGGGCACGGAGGCAGGAAAGGCCCCCCAGGGCGATCCTGGGGACAGTGCTGTCTGCATAGCCTGGGTGCCTGTGCCAGAAACCCAGCCTCAGCCACGCCTATATACTCTGAATGCCTGGGAATTCTGAAGTACACATCAGAGGAAGACGCTGGCTTTTGAATCAACCTGGGTAGAGCCACAGCTCTCACATGTCTGAGCTGTAAGACCTTGGCCCCCTTCCTTAACTGTCTATAAAGTGGAGTATTCAGCTCCCAGGGTAGTGAGAATTAAGGATGTCTACCATACAGAGTGGTAGACATACTACACCTTGCAGAGTGCCCGGGTCAAAGTGAAGGCTCAACCCAAGGCAGCTGCTACATAAATTTACATCAGGGTTCACCTTACCATGCTGCGGACTTCCTGGAAGTGTGCAAAGTCACTTTCTGTTCCAGTGGAAGGTCTGGATGCACGCACACTGCTCAGAGGCTCAACGGTGATAACAACGAATGACCTTTGATGCTTTGTTCCCTGTCCCACTTCCTTCAAGGACTGGCTGCTCCTGCATTTACAATCCCAGCCACACTCTTCACATCATTTCCCTCTTTTGGTTCTCCATGTTGGTTTTGCTTCCTCCCCTCCCCACAACTAGCCCTTAAACTCAAGCAACCAGGACATATATTTGTACATCCTGTCAGAATCCCAGCAGGCACCTGGGTTAGCGGGCAATGCTATCTATATTAGGGGCATTGGAGCTTACTGGCTAAGAACACAGGATTTACATTCAGGCAGAAAGGGTTTAAATTCCAAGATTTTTAGTCTTCTTGCATCTCAATTTCCTGAACAGCAAAATGAGGGTGATAATAGCATCTAAGTGTTCTTATAACAATTGAATTAGTAATGTTTGCAAACATTTACAAAGCGTGTGGGAGACACCTAATAAACATCAGCTATTATTCATTGTATTGCTAAAAATAAAACAGGACAGGACTGGTGGTTTTGGACTTACATGAAGAAAGCTGCAGCTTATTATACTTTTTTTTGGAAAGTGAAGGGCCTACCTCAGGCTCCTTCTTACCTCCTAGGTGGGTACAAAGAAAGGAGCCGGAAATGCCCTTGATTTTGGCTAAGAAGGAGGAACAATTTCCCCTTTACTCGAAGGGACTTAACTGCTTTGCTCAAAACTCCTATGTTGTCCTGTGGCAAGTTCTTCTTTCTAAGACCATTAGCTGAATACCATTTATGATGCTTTTGGGGGGAAAAGCACAGAGCTGTACAAGGTAAGCAGGATTATTTTTATGGACAGGAGGAAACCATGGCAGGGTTCCTAGTCTTTTTAGATAGCATACACACCGTCTCTCTCTTTTCTTAAAATTACAGTAGAACCTCCTTAGTTGCCCACCTCCCTACATTGACCACCTCCTTAAGTTGACCTAATTTTCATAGACTGGACAAGCACCCATGCACTAAATGGAAGTTTCTTATGTTGGCCACCTCCATACATTGACCAGTTTGTTACAGTCCCTTGAGTGGTCAATTTGCAGAGATCCTATCGTATTTAAAATTTTTTTTTTTTGTAAAGATGAAGTCTCATATTTGTTTCTCTTTCTTTTTTTCAATTATGGCTCTTAATTTTTATTTGTTTGGTATATTTTTTTCTTTTCTCTATGGTTTCTAGAAAAAAAAAATGTGGTCTCCACCATGTTGGATCATGTGACTGCTTAAAACTCTCCTAGTATTTTCCACACTGCTCAGGATGCAAACCCAAGTCCTCACAGTAGCCCACAGAACCCTGCAGGGCCCGTCTCTTCGGCCCTGGTGACCCCATTCTCACCCACACTTTGTGTTTGCTCCATTCCAGCCACACTGTCTTGCAGTTCCTGAAATGCGTCGAGCAAACTCTCTGGCAGGGCCTCTGTGTACACTGCTCCTCTGCCTGGAATGTTCTTTCCTCAGGCAGCTTCATTTTCTCCCTGCTATCAGATCCCTGTTCGGAGGGCATCTTCTGCAAGGGGACTTTCCTGACAACCCTATCCACCTGTCCCCTTCGTCTCTCTCCTTATGCTATCTTATCTTTCTGCATAGCATTTATTACCTCCTGAAATGGGTGTTGTGTGTATTTGATCTTCCAACTTACCCTACCTGAATAAAAGCTCTGTAAGGGCAGAGACTGTATTTTGTTCACTGCTGCAGACTCAGCTCCTAGAACCACCCTGACACACAGTGGGCACTTAGCCAATACTGAATGAATGGATGAATGTGGAGTGAATGATGATGACATGTCTTGAGATTGTGCGTGTGAGCACGGAGTGAGCAGGGATTACTTCTGCAAAAGCTTCACTGTGAGATCCTTCAGATGCTCTGTGTTCAGTGCCAACCCTCTCCACAGAAAAGGAGACCCCGGTTGGGTGGCTGGTCACCTTCCTTCACCATGACCTTGGTCTCTGTGACTATTTTGAGTCACAGGCAGCAGATGCGGTGGTGACTTCCCAACAGAAGGTCTTATGAATCCCACCCACTCGATAAAAGTTCGAATGAAAAGTATTAAAGAAAAAAAAGGGAGGACATGGCTCCCTTTATGAGATACGCATCTGTTTCCTTTGCAAGAGTGTTGACAAAGAGGATTTGCTGGAGTCAAAGGAGGGATTTTTGATGGCAGCTTACGTCCGTCCCTTCTTCTCTGTTTTTTTGTGACATTAGGAAACCAGACACAGCCTTATTCTCTATGAATCATGGTATATCTCAGAAGATCAGGAAGATGGTCAGTGCCCTGCTCACTAGTTCGTCATGAATTTTCACCAAGATAAAAAGATGAGATTTATTTACTTTTTTTTTTTTTTTTTACTTTTTTTTTATTTTTTTGGCCGGGGCTGGGTCTGAACCTGCCACCTCCGGCATATGGGACCGGCACCCTACCCCTTGAGCCACAGGCGCCGCCCAAGATGAGATTTATTTATTATAAAGACAGATTTTTCATAGTGCCTTTAAAAAATTGTATTTATTTACTTTTCTGAGATAGAGCGTCTCACTTTGTCACCCTGGGTAGAGTGCTGTGGCATCATAGCTCAAAAGAACCTCAAGTTCTTGGGCTCAAGCCATCCTCTTGGGTCAGCCTCCCAATAAGCTGAGACTACAGGTGCCCACCACAACACCCAGCTAGTTTTTCTGTTTGTGGAGATGGGGTCTCACTTTGCTCAGGCTGGTCTCAAACCTATGAGCTCAGACAATCCACCTGCCTTGGCCTCCCTGAATGCTGGAATTTCAGGGAGGTGGCTGTGCGTTTTTTTTTTTTTTTAAAGTAAGTGCCCTTTGTAAGAAAATAAAAAGTCAAATAATACAGAGGACAATAGAGAGAAAGAAAAAGGATCAAGATCGCATCCCCTGCTCAATGCACGTGTGCAATGCAGAAGTATAGATTCCCTGTCACCTAAACAGGATCATATTGCATATTTTATATAAGTGGCTTTCTTTACCCAAAACTATATTTGGGGGGCATCTTTCTATGTCAAAATGTAACACATTTTTTTCTTTAACACGTTTTTAATGGACTTTAATGGAATCATAGTTTTTCGATGTATGTGTAACCTAGTCAGTTTCTACTGATCGACATTTAGGCTGTTTCCAACTTCTTGTTGTGGGCTAAGGCTGTATAAGTTGGGTGTTATCTCAGTGGCCTTAAACAGCTCTTTTTTGGTGGGGGGCATGAGAAGAGCATAGGCTTGAAATAAGAAATATCAATGCCATGAGATTTTGCTTTTTAAATTTTCTCTCTTTTTATCCCATCATTGAACTTGGTAGGGTGGCTTCTGTTGGGTAAACCCTGCTGCACTGGGTCAAAGCGTGCCTCACTATTATTAACCTGTTCGACAGCTGAGGACGCTGAAGCACCAGAAGCTTTGTGACCCGCCCAGGATCATGTGTCAGTGACCCAGAGTCCTGAGACTGGCACTTCTCATGGTGGCTGTGCCCTTGGCTCAGGCAGAGCTGTCCCTGGGTTCACAGCAGCCGCCACCGCAGCAGCAGCAGCAGTGAGGGGGTTGGGCTCGTGTTACAGGAGGAGGTCTCACACTGGTGGCTGTTATTCTTTCTTTCGGTTCAATGTCAACAACCACCAAAGGAGGTGTGCAGGAACCCTTGGTAGTTTTATTTTGGAGGATTTCTAGCTACAGAGTCTGGAGAGTGGCAATGACGTTTCCATTGTTTGACACCATCGTGGGTGGATTAGGAGGTCCAGGATAGGTAACTGAATAGTTCACTGTGGTCCTCCACGGGGACAACACTATGTGCTAAAGGGTATCAGCTGTTCAGCCTGAATTGTAGGGAAAGAGGGGGCGGAGGCGGGCAGGAAGGAAGCTAACCCTATTGAAAGTCTACTCCGAGCCAAGCAACATGCCGGGCATCTTCCCATAGATTGTTTCATTTATTCCTCATAACAACTCTGAGAATTCAATCAACAACTTCAACTTCTCCTTTGGGCTGAGGAAATAAGATGATCAGAGTTGCTAAGTGGAAAGTAACTATTATATGATGGAGATAGAATTTTAACTCATTTATGTTTTGATCGCAAAGTTAAGCTTATCCCTTTTACTACACTGCCCTCAGTAGTGTTCTAGCCTTCTCAGGTTCACTGCCCACTGGTCAAGAGGAAGCCAATGTACTCACCCCACAGTGGTTACAACAGAGAAAGGGTTTAATATCACAGGCACCCTGCAAGGAGAGATGGGAGGAAGTTCTCAAATCTGTCTCTTCAAGAATTTGGGAGAGATGATTTATTTTACTTTATTTTTTTTTTATTAAGTCATTTGTACATAGATCATGAATGGAGAGAAGATTTTTAAAGCTAGTTTGGCCAGCAAAAGGCTAGGGAATTGGGTCCGCTGTTTGACTGGGTTTGGGTGGAATCATCAGGAGGTTGATATTTGTTCTCATGCTGAGTCAGTTTCTGGGTGGGGGGCGCAAGACCAGTTGAGTTAGTTTCTTGGTATGGGCCACTGGTCAGGGTAGGTCATCCAATCCACTGGAATGCAGGGCCTGAAAGATATATCTCAAAAACCAGCCTTAGGTTTCACAGGGCGATGTTATCTATGAGAGTAATTAAGAAAGCTAAGAATCTTTGTGACCACCAGTGCTATGATTCCTGAGTAGTAAGTAATTGTAGGAAAGCAACCTATTTTAATTATGCCCCTAGACCTTTGCAGAGTTCAGATCCCTACCACAGTTCCCACCTTGTGGCTGTCTATTAATTTTAAAAAGAGTGGTTTCAGTAGTGTCCAAGGCCAGCTGAATTTTGCACTGAGTCTCTTTGGAGTGAGACCCCTTCCTGTGAAGCAGCTCTGCTAAGTCTCAATTAGACGCCTCAGCCCTCCTTCACTCCCCCCCATCCGATGTGTCATCTGAGGAGAACAATGTCAAAAGTTGGTGTTTTTCCCTGAAACTCTCGGTAAGTCTCCCTCCAGACTGTGGTTGGCTCAGGGGCATCATTTTGGCTGTAATCCCGCAGAGTTTCATTTTCACTTTCTTATTGAAAAATCAAAATCTGGGGAATTAGAACCTTTCCATATTGATTTTCCAGGGGCAACTGAAAATTGCATTCTGTCCAGGACCAAGAGTGCCACCTTCCGTGGTGACAGGGCTGACGCTGGAGATGACGTGTAGGAAGGGGAAGCAGTGGGCAAACAGATGTAGCCTCCGTGTCACTTTGCAATGTGGCAAAAGCAAAGCCTAATGTTTTTAATGCACATAAAATGATTTCTGGAATTAGAATTTTACCTTGTTTTGTTTCTGGTGGAAAGAAAAGTTGATGAGAGAGAAGCAAGAAACACTTTGGAAAATATACATCTAAAGTTTCTCCTTTAAGTATGTCAGGGGTGGAAGGTCAGTCTACACCTGGCCCCCCTACCTCACCCAAGCCTAGTATTTTAGGTTGATGTGAAGAACCAACCAAAGTTCTAGCTCATTCTTTCGCTCTGAGGCCTAGATCTCAGTTCTAGTCTTAGATCTTGCTCTGCCAATTTACTACCTGGATGACCTTTTGCAAATTACTTATTTCCTGAACCTTGTCTTTTTCGTCTGTAAATTGTGGAATAATAATAGAAACTACTGCATAAAGTTATAGTAAAGATTGGTTGAATAAATATTAGTTGACTGAATGAATAAACAAGATCATCGACCTGAAGCCTGGATAAATCTGACAAGGCAGTCTCTGTCACGTGCAGTGACGTGTAGTGACAACCTCTCATTGCTTGTGTGGGCCAAACCCCCAAGATGTTTAAAGGATCACGGAGCTCATGGCCTTGGGCATGTGTGGTATATGTGAGGGAGGTAGTGCCATTTTGGATTTTATTTTCTCTTTTCTGCTCCGTGGGGGTAAAGGCCACCTAGCTGGTTGTGAGTGAAGACCCACTTGGCTCCTGTAAAGCCACTTGCTGGTGAAGAACATTCTACAAGTTAATATCCAGAAAAGAATTGGCTCCTTTCCTCTTGACTTCTTCTCCCTAGTACCCTTTGACCACCTCTAAAGTGTCCCATCTTTCCCCTTTTCCCTATGTAAGCTAATTGTTAACATCAACCAGATCCCTGAAAGAGATTCTGGCAGAAAGTGAGCATGTTTTTCTGAAGCAAGTGAAGAGCCTAGGACTTTGGAGTGAACCGTGTCGCAGCCAGGGGGCTGAGAAGACCCCACCAAGCAGAAGGTGGTGACCTGAAACCATATGATGCCTCTTGAGGTCCCCCAGGCTCCCCAGCTTTGACAGTAATCCTTCAACCTGAGATCCACAGACATTTAAACCAGATGTGCAGCTCGGAGCAAGTAGTTAAACAACTGCTTTGAAGCTGAAGCGCCCTCGGAGCTGGCTAAGTAGCTTTATTATTGCCGAGTAGCGTGTGTTGCTATGCAGAGGCACCAACTCCCAGCACTGTCTCTGCTTGGGAGTTAGTGAAAGGCAAACTCAGCTGGAGAAAATGCCAAGTGCCAAAAAGGAGAAGCGAATAAAATGCTGGGGGTGGGAGGAAGGGGATGGGTGGGTGCCTGTGCTTTGAAATTCTGCCATGGAAAGTTCTCTTCAACGGATTCTCTTCCAACCTGCCCCAAGTGCAACAACTGGACGCAGCATGTGACAGGCGCTGCAGACGGATCACGTTTCACACATGCAGCTGTAATATCTGGCACACAGGTGTTTGGGGCTGTGTTTGCCAGCTGCTCTGAGCACCCTGCTACTACGGATGGGGAGGGGAAGGGGGAGGGGGGGAACCCTCACACTTGTTGCTGCCAAAAGGGAGGAGGGGGCTGGAGATTCCTGTCTCTGGCCAAGAGTGCTCAGCATTCAAGTCTGGGCCTGGGGCCTCCCCCATGCCTGCCTTTGAGGGTGCCAGCGCCTCTGCTCCCAGGCTCATCCAGGACAGGGTTGCAGCTGGAGGGGAGGGCAGGCCAGCTGGCCAGGGCCTCGGAATGCCAGTTGGGATATGAGGTCACTGTGCTCTTGAGTCAGATTCTTAGCAATCGTGAAACGTCAGTCCGATTTCTTACCCTCTCTGGTCTCTATTTCCTGATCTGTGTAATGCCTGGTCGTGGGCTCTTTGTAAGGACTCTGTGAGATGATAACGGAAGCTCTTAGAGAGGGATGTTACTCCCCTGGGGTGGATGGGTCCCAGCCGGATGGCCAGGATTGCAGCCTCACCAGGTCCCCCTGTCGTTCAAGCCTGGCTCAGCAGTTCTGGGCCTCAGGCACAGACATCCCCAGCGTCCAGACACAGATGATTGATTTCTGCTCTTTTGTTTCCTTAGGGAGGAAGAAGGCTGGCCATTCAGGACATTAAAATCACCCAAGAAAGGGGGAACAGGTGAGCTTGGGGATGTCCGTCCCCCTCCTTTCCCTTCTTAGCACCTAGTGGTTGGAGATTCTGCGTGGCTGTTACTGTTCCATGGAGGCGCCCCCACCCCGGACTCTCTGGAAGCCCTGGACTGTCTGCTTTGCCGCCCATCCTGTCCCCAGCACGTTGTCTGCATGCAGTGAAGACTTGATAAATGTCTGCTGAGGGAGCGAAGGAGTGAGTGGGAGAACGAGTGGGAGGGTTTCTCACTGTCTCAGCAGCTCCCAGCCCTATTTTAAGGACAGAACAGGGAATATGCATGTTCAAAGGGTGGATGCGTGGTCACACGTCCAGCCCCCTGTCACTCTCCAGCGTTGGACCTGTCCCCTCCATCCTCTCTGCACACTTCTCCCCAACTCTCCTGCCCTGCTTGGCCACTGAGCTCCCCACCTTGCCTCCTCTTACCTCCTCACTCTGTCCACGCCACTGCCCCTGCCCTCGTCTCTCCCGAGACTGCGAGATGGGACCACCCAGGTCAGAGCAAGGATCAGAAGGAAGAGAACCAAGGAAATCCCAGGGCCGGGGGCCAGGCCAAGCCCCGTCTTTAGACATAGGGACTAACGGTTGTTTTTCTGCGGTTTTGGCCAGGGTTGGGCTTGAACCCACCACCCCTGGTATAGGGGGCTGGCGCCCTACTCCTTGAGCCACAGACACTGCCCATGGTTACTTTTCTGAGTTTAGTTCTGGGATGTTGTGAGATGGGGGTCCTCTGCTCTTTATCCCTGCTGTGTACATATTTTTAAAGAAATTGCCATCTCTCCTCTTTAAAGGAGCTCTCTCCCCTCTAGCTGGGCTGGAGAGGTGGGCTGCTCCCAGCACAGTCCGTCTCATTACTGGGCCTCGTTCATGCTTGCCCTGTGTCTGCTAAGCCTGGTGTCTCTCCCAGAAGGCCTCCTCTCTCACTAAAATCCTCTCAACTACCCCTCTCTGATCATTGCCAAAGTCTAATTCATTTTCCCCTCTGGACCTTCCAAGGAAACAGATATGTATTTGCCACACACGATGTGCCAGATTCTGTGCTAAGTGGCTTATAACCAACACGTCATTGAAGTAGGTACTACTTATTATTCTCCCTGTTTCACAGTTAGAAAACTGGGGAACAGAGATATGAAAAGTCTCCCAAAATTACATGTCAATGGCAGAACTGGGTTTGAATCCTGGTCTGTAGGATTCCTAAGCCTCTCCTCTCTTTGTGCCTCTCTGCATCGGCAGACAACTTCAGGGACGAACTAATAGCCATTGGCTAGGGGCTTGCATTCTTTCTGGCACCTGTGGCTCAAGGGAGTAGGGCGCTGGCCCCATATGCCGGAGATGGCGGGTTCAAACCCAACCCTGGCCAAAAAACTGCAAAAAAAAGAAAAACAAACCAGTGTCCTCTTAGGAGATGATGACATTTATTAGTTTAGTCATTCATCCGACAAGCAAATATTGGGCACCTACTGTGTACCAGACGGGAGATAAAAGTGAATTGGCAGAGTCTCCCTCCTCAAAAAGCCTGAAATACAGTGGCGAGGTGAACGTTAAATGGAGAAGTATGTGACTTAATGAATTAGTTGATTATAAATGTATTAAGTGTTATAAAGACAAAGAACACGATGTTGAGGGGAGTCTTTCTGGGGGGATCAAGGCAGGCTTCCTTCAGGGAGAGACTATATTCTTATCTTTGCTGTCAGCCCAGCAAGTGTCCTGAAGGGTAATAACTTAGGCAAGGACAGTGTCCCGGCAGACAGGGCGAGAGGGGCCAGATGGTTCCATTTTAAACAGACATTGGGCTGTCAGGCATCTTCCAAGTCCTGAAAGGAATAACAAGCATGTTTTAAACACCTACGGGAGGAAAACCCCACATCAGAATGGAATCAGGGATATTTTGGCACTAGCTGGCCCACGGGCAGACACTGCTTCTGTCTGGGACTGTATTTTTCCTGGTGCCCGAGGGATCCTCTTGGTGACCCTCCCAGGCCGCTGCACCAGGAATGGAAAATCACTTGTTGAAAACATAAACACAGCATATAATAATTGGCAAGGCATGGGCAGCTAATCGCCATTCTCTCTCCTCTTGCCCTTCCTTGGATCCTGTTTATGAGACACAGTCTCTGGGTTTTCTGTCTTGCTTTTCTCTTAAAATAGACAGAACAGCTCTCATGAGCTCTCAATTTAATCCAGGTAGAATCTCCCCATGAGCACAGACTGCAGCCCAGGCAGGCCTCGGTGCAGAGTCTGCAGAGCCTCCTCGGTGATGAGACAGACCACAGGGAAGGCAGAGCAGAGGAACAAGCCCAGGCGTCTCCAGCCTCTCCCTCCTTCCCCGAAAACCTGGGTTTCTGACGGAGTAGAAAGAAACCCCCACCCCTTCAGGTCCCCTGTCATCCAGAGCTGCAAAGATCCCTTTACTTCTGCATTCTGAACTTCCCCCAGAGTTGTTTTGGACAAGCTGGACTTCAGCTCTTTACTGATTTTGTTCCCTTCTAAGATATGGGCTAGCCAGGGAGACAGAGAGGAGGCTCAGCCCACCATTCCTGCTAATGAGTCACTTGGGGTATTCTGGGCTACATAAAAGGAAACAGTGAGATATTTTTCATATAACCTCAGAACAGACCAGTAGCTTCCAATCTTGACCATAGTCAGCCAGACATGCAGCTGAGCCTGGCTCAATAGATCCACACTCTCCCAGACCACGCTAGGATTGCAAGGACTCAGGAAAATGGAAGCCACTCCTTCCCACAAAGAGTCTGGAACTTTGGTTTCAGAGTCTTGACTTCTAAGCAGCCAACTCTTTGGCTGAATTACAATTTGGCCCTGGAAGGGAACAGGGAAACTCAAGTTGGGAGATAGCCTCTCAGGTGCTGAAAGACTTTGTGGAGACCTTAGCAGACTTAGATGTTTCTTTACCTGGTTGAAAACAAATGGTGACTCCACTAGCTTGTTGTGCCCACATGATGCAAAACAACTGGCTGAACTGTTTTGTTCCAATGCTTTAACTTAAGTAGGTGTTTTGGCTCTGGAACACAGCCTTAGTCAGAGCACCTGTCCTTTCTGACTTAGATCCTTGTTCACTCTTCAACTTTTAGCAATCTTTCTAGCCTATCAGCCTCAACATTCATACCTCTAAGTTAGGTTTTACCCTAAAGATGAATGAGTTTCCAAATATTTTGACTTTGAAAGGCATACAGACCCCCTGGTCCTCTGTTCCAGCAGTTACATTGTTGTTGACTCCACTGTCCTTGGACCATTTCTCCATAACTCAAGGTGCCTTCTTTCTTCTTCCTGATTCTGCAGGTGAAGGGTGGAGTTGGGACAGGGGAGACTCATGACATCCCAAGACTGGAAGAGTTGGTGGGAAGTTGTCTAAACTGTGTCCCCTGCATGCTCTCAAGTCATTCCGAGTTTTAAGCAACCATCTAATGTGTGTTATCTCAGCCTTCATGATCTGGAGGTCTGCAAGGAAAATTGCTTTTTAGTAGGGGACTAAATCTCTTATTTTCCTTTGCTGTCTATGCCTATTCAATATAGTCTATGGTCTGTAGTAGCCAAGCAGAGCTCTGGAAGTGTGTTTACAGATCCTTCCTTCTTTTAAAGAGGGAGTGTGTATGTGTTTGTGTTTGATCATATATAATTGACCCGTTTATGAGTGTGGAGGTCAGTGATCCCAAGCAACAAACGACATAGTCCCCTTGAGCTGATTCATGAAGCTCCCCATCCCCTAGGCGCCACTCAGCTTCCAATGAGAAGCCATCTGTGAAGAGGAGAGTTTTGGTTCCACCCACACTCTTTGGGTATAAAGATTTAGAATGCGGAAACTAACGTATTGTTTTCCTGACAAAAATGAAATGGGCCACTCTACAGGCTCCATGTCAAAGGCAGATTCATTTGACCACATTCAAGTACTAAAAGACCTTTTTTGAAATGGGCACATGCCTCTTGTTTTCTTGTCTAACATTGGCCATATGATGCCTTTGAGATCACTGGAGACATCTATCCTCTTTTTGCCTGGCAAAGCAGGCATCTAGGTACAGGGGCTCATAACCTATAGTCTCAGCACTCTGGGAGGCCAAGGCGGGAGGATCACTTGAGCTCAGGAGTTCAAGACCAGCCTGAGCAAGAGCAAGGCCCCCATCTGTACAAAAAATAGAAAAGTTAGCTGGGCACCACGGCAGGCACCTGTAGTCTGGTTGCTTGGGAAGCTGAGGAGGGAGGATTGTATGAGGCCGAGAGTTTGAAGTTGCTGTGAGCCTAGTCAGGATGATAGAGTGAGACCCTGTCTCAAAAAAAAAAAAAAAAAAAAGATGTGCTGTTTATTGAAATACAGGCAGAAATGATTCATAATCAATTCCCTGCAATACATAGATCTCCCCCATTACTATTATTATCATCAGCTCTGCGCATGGCTACAGATACCAGGAGTTTTCTTCAGCTCAGTGAAAATTGAGCCCAAGTCTATCATTTATTAAATAGACTTTATTTTTTAGAGCAGTGTTACATTCACAACAAAATTAAGTAGAAGGTACAGAGATTTCCTGTAGGCCCTTTTCCTCCACACGTGCACAGAGCCTCCTCCTTCACCGGAATTGCTCACCCGAGGGGTACATTTGCTACGGTTGATGAAACTGCACTGATGCACCACATCACCCAGAGCGCGTGGGACTGTATCATTCTGCCCACCTGTTCTAGATCTACTCCTCAGAGCTGCAGGGAATCAGCCCGCTCCCTCTCCCCATGGCTACCCTGGGCATGCTGTCTTCCAAACCCGTCTGTCAACCACTGATCCAAACCACTTAGAAATGGCTTCTTCTAACTTTTATCCTGACCAAGAATTCTTACCACTGGCAGAGCATGTGCCTGGTCCCAGCATCTCCTCTGTGACGCCAGCCCTGCTGCACAGACTTCCTGCAGTCCTCTGATACCAGTGCTAATGCTTCCTCTCCTTGTTACACATAATTGAGAATTGATTTTTACCACCTTAACAACGGGTCTATTTGGAGGCCTGGGGTTCTCAGCTCTATGTCTGGATTTCTGGGGAAAAGTTCAATTATGGTGAAAAGATGAAGCAGAAATGTGAATGTAAGAAGACAGAGTGGCCACATATTCTCCTGAGTGATGATGGAATGCCTAAGTAAGGACTAGAAGAAATATAGGGGTGATTTTGGTCCACAGAGTTGGTAGATGGTCAGGAGAACAGAGCAGTAATAGCTTTACTGAGGGATATGGCAAAAGTTCTACTGACACGAAACCTCACCAATTAAGGGCCTCAACCAAAGAGATTCTTGAGAAAAGGGCGATTCCACATTAACACAACATCAAGGATTGGCTTATTACTTGCCTCCAAAGCATAGTCCTCAGTGTCCTAATTCCTCTTTAATAATAAGTCATCACAAAAATAAAAATTAAAAAAAAATAATAAGTCATCACAGTTATTAATATCTGCAGTTTTCTCCCCAAAACTGCTTCTATTTTTCACTTGCATGACCACTAGGGAGAAAGAGTTGCATGTATTTAATGGCAGATTTCATTCCACTTCTGGGCCTTGTCAACTTTTTGGGAAGGAGGCAGTATTTTCTGAGTGTTCCTAATAAAAATTCCAATAAAATCAAATTGGATAATAAAAATAATGAAAGAGGATAGTGGTGCTGAATCATGGAACTCACCCTGGGCAGAAGAACCATTCTTGCTGGAGGTGACAGTAGCTGCCTTGCTAGATGGGGACTGCTGGGTGGGACCCAGGGGAACATGTTCACATCTCCCGCTCTGCCTGCCACAAGTCACACCTTCACCCTGAGACAATTACCTGTGCTCTTTTCCCATGTCCCTATTTCTGTTTTTCCCAGTCCATCCCTCCTAGTGGGCAAATGACTTTCCTAAAGCCTGGCTTTGTCCCTGTCACACCCCTCATTCAAGTCCCCATTAGTTTATCACAGCATTTCTCACACCCTGTCGGGATTAATAAGTATTCCATAAAAAGGCATTTTGTAGACCAAAATTAAAGGGTTTCTTGACTGCAGGACTTTTTGGAGCCTTAAGACACTAATAAGCATTGCAAATTTTCAGGCATGTCCCCCACATTTACTGGACTGGGATCCTGGCAGGAAACAGATGGCTCATTGCAAGGAGCAATTGCGGGGACTGTTAACAAAAGTGTGAACACATTAAGAAAAGCAGCAAGGGGAGGATGAAGCACCCAGGAAGTATCCCCAGAGGTAGCTGCTTCCACCTGAGGCTCGGGGAGAGGGGAAGAGAACAGGCCCAGGACAGATACGGGCTTGGGAGAGGCGGTCTGGATAGGAGCTGAACCCTCCTGATTGGAGACAAGCTGCAGGCAAACACAGGGCCAACATACCCTGGCCTCTTCCTTTCTTAATCCCTTGTACCAACTGAACCCAGCCCAAAGCCAGAGAGCACGACTGTCCCAGGGGTCCTCAAACTACGGCCCGCGGGCCACATGCGGTGGTGTGATTGTATTTGTTCCCATTTTGTTTTTTCACTTCAAAATAAGATATGTGCAGTGTCCATAGGAATTGTTCATAGTTTTGTTTTTTTTTTAAACTATGGTCCGGCCCTCCAGCGGTCTGAGGGACAGTGAATTGGCCCCCTGTTTAAAAAGTTTGAGGACCTCTGCTGAGACCATACAAGAAGGGCAAAGAGTGGGGTCCAGCCCCTCTGCTTCCCATGGAACATCTGTTAACATCTGGTAGAACGCCATGGTCTTCAGACTGCATCTAGACAAGGCCTGCACAAAACATTAAGTCTGCACCGCTGGGCTGTGTGTTTGAGGTCCCACATCACCGGTTCACACCAAGCTTCCCAAGCTCCCCACCCCCACCCCCTCCTGTGCCACAGCCTCCTGCCTCTAATGGCCTCAGGAACACAGGAAAAAGGCCTCATCCCTTTCCCCTTCACCTCTAAGGGACTTTTGTGACTGCTGCAAATAAAAGTTCACTCTCTGGGATGCTGAGGCATGAGAATCACATAAGCCCAAGAGCTGGAGGTTGCTGTGAGTCGTGTGACGCCACGGCACTCTACCAAGGGCAGTAAAGTGAGACTCTGTCTCTACAAAAAAAAAAAAAAAAAAGTTCACTCTCACTGCCCTGGTGATGGGGCCTCGATTTCCAAGTTAGAATAGTCACCGTCTGAAAAATGATTTTGTGTGGCTTCCAGAAGTGACAGGCCACCTGTGAGGGGGTGTTAGATACTCCTAAATATCAGAAACACTAGAACATTTCAGTGGCTTGTGGGGACGGAAGAGTTGAGATCAGGGCTGTCCCAAGGGGCTCAGCAGCGTTGCCCAGGAGGCTTTCTGCACTTTTCACCCAGGCTACCAATTTTGCACTTACAGTGATGAGGGCCTACACTGGGATTCCAGCTAATTGTTCCAGCGTTCCCGCTCTTCTCTCTATGAGAAGCTTAGTGCTCCCCGAGTCCACTGATGCTTGTCATTCTCCTTGCCCTGAGTTGTCACAGCGTGAGCACACAGTGGGAGCACACACGTGAAGAAAGATCAAGTGACTCCTTGGTGAGCTGCACCACGAGAAGAGGTGCATTTCTGTTTGGGGAGTTCATTTTTCTGGAAGCCAGGCTGAAATGGTGCCTTGGATGCCCCCAGCCTCGGCTGGCAGATCTGGTGTGCTGCGTGGGTCACGCAGGAGTGTGGGGGTGTGGGGAGGGCAGCGCTCCAAATGCGGCGGGAGGGTCCGTGAGCCTTGACCGTGCTCTGCATTGTGGGGCCTTCCTCCTCAGGGAACAACAGCTCCCTTTCACAGCCAGCCGACTCCCCCACACCATTCTGTTCTCTTGTCTGCGTTTCAGTTTAACTGGATGCCAGGCCAAAGAACCTCTGGCCGCCACCTCCCTATTCAGCACGAGGCTATTTGGGGGGAGAATGTGACATTTCGTGGGAACTGAGGATTCAGGAATGTTAATCTCCTTTCCCTTATACTTATGTAAACATGCTGGCTTCAATATTACAATAATTCCCACATTATCTGAGCTTTTCCAAATCGCCTGATTGGCAGGGGTGCAGGGCACTGTTGACCTGGTGCAAAACAGCTGGAAAGACCCGTCCCGACCAAGGGCTCCTGTGCCTTTGAGATGAAGCTTAGGCACAGGTTTTAAATTTTAAGGGAGTCACTGAAAAGAACTGCATTCTTTCCAGTATCAAGTTCAAAGGAGACTTTAGGCACTCAGCTCGCCTTGGCTATTTGGAAAGCTCCCCTCTAAGTCTCAATCGTGATTTGTGTGAGGATGACATTGTATATGTGCCCGTGTGATTGTGAGGTCAGGGGATGGACAGACAGGTAATGCAGAGTACCTGTTAAAGTTCCAGGGGTTAACGTGCAACATTGGTACTCACAACCGAAGTCTCTGCTACTTTTCTTTTCCACCACCTCCTTTTTTTTTTTTTTTTTTTTTGGGCAGGTTTTATTTTTGCCTGGGGCTGTGTTTGAACCCGCCACCTCCAGCATATGGGGACAGGCGCCACCCTCCTTCTTTTTTTTTTTTTGAGACAGAGTCTCACTATGTTGCCCTCGGTAGAGTGCTGTAGCGTCACAGCTCACAGCAACCTCCAACTCCTGGGCTTAAGTGATTCTCTTGCCTCAGCCTCCCGAGTAGCTGGGACTACAGGTGCCTGCCACAATATCCGGCTATTTTTTATTGCAGTTGTCATTGTTGTTTAGCTGGCCCGAGCCGGGTTTGAACCCGCCAGCCTTGGTGTATGTGGCCAGGCACCATAACCACTGTGCTATGGGCGCCAAGCCACCACCTCCTCTTTAAATGCCCCCCTTTCCCCTCCAAAGGGCAAGGCAAAAGAAACAAAGAGGCATTGGCTGGGAGTGCTCCCCTTCCATCGCCTGCAGGGGCCTCCGGGCAGCATTTTGGCCTTCCTGCCTCCGTGTGGTCCCTCGTGCTGGGAGGGCAGGCACTGCCACCATCTGTGTGCCCTGCTGGGCTCCCTGGGGGCCTTGGGCCAGGAGAGGGAGTGGCAGGAGAAGAGGCCAGTGACAGCGCACAGGCATTACCCTGCTGCCATCCTGGAGGTTCCAGAACACTGCAGGAAACAGCAGCAGCTCTGTTGCCCTCCACTCCCCACGCCAACCCTGGAGCCCTTGCCCTGGCTCCTACAGACAGGAGGCCACTGGGGAAGCCGTCCAACTGTTCAGGCTCCTCTCTGTACCTGGGCAGTGGGTTCCCAGCGGGAGCGACGCTTCCTCTTCCCACCCTGTGGGGAGCTGGGATCAGCACCTTCTTTCCTTGGCTACAGCACAGGGAGTCCTGGACCCCGGGGCTCTGCCTCCAGGCCTGGGCACCAGAGGAGCCTCCTCTCCCGGAGGTGGTGCTTCCCAGGCTCATCCTGGCCTGCCCCTCTCCCCTGGGAGATGTGTTTTCTCCTTCCCCTTCCTTGTCCTCAGGGCAAACCTGGTTTTCTCAGCCCTGGGCCTGCCTTGTAATCCCTTCCCTTTAATTTGCATTTTCACATTGCAGCATTAACACTTTAATCCAAGGGAAAAGCCTAAGAACCCTGGGTACTAGTGAAAGGACTGAGGATTCTGTTAACTATTTCTCAGTATCCTATTTAGTTTTCACTCAGTCATACCAAGGTATGGCAGGAGAGCAGCGAGGTGCCTATTCTATGAAGAAATCCCAATTCTTTTCCATTTAGTGTAGGTTTTTAATGTTGTTCATTTAGAGATAAACATTACCAGGGTTGGGCCTTCGAGGCAGACCAGGGTAAGTGGCCTCCAAAAGGGTTAACTCAGCTCCGGGATGTGAGTCTGAGCCAAGGCTGGGCAGGGACCTTGGTGAGGTATTGATGGGTTCGAAGAGAGACTCGCAGTCACCCTTTCCTAAACAAGTTCTATTAGCTAGACCTGGAATTACACATTGGAATGTTCTTTGAAAAATTCTTTTTTCTCTTGTTTTGTTTGGAGACATAATCTCACTTTGTTGCCCAGGCTAGAGTGCCATGGCCTCAGCTTAGCTCACAGTAACCTCAAACTTCTGGGCTCGAGCGATCCTCCTGCCTCGGCCTCCAAAAGTGCTAGGATTCCAGGTGTGTGCCACAATGCCCAGCTGAATTTGAGTGTTCTTTAATTCTGTGGTTCCCCAGCTCCCAAGCTTGTTCCTGCTCATAAAAATCCAAGACAACAGGGGGTGTGGGGGTGGTGGGGGTGGGGTGGGGTGGGTGGGAACTGTCTTGGGAGCCTTGGGGGAAAGTTGTGAAGCTGAGAGGGATCTTCAAACCTTATTCCTTAAAGCTGGCTTTGTCGGGAATGTTTCACTCTGTCCATGAAGTGGCATATAGATCCTTCAGAATTTCTGTATTCCTGAGAACCATCACTGGTGACACAGAAACCCTTTTGACGATGAGAGATGAACAAGTTAAGAAATAAGAGCTTCTCTTTTCTTTTTTTATTTTGGCTCTCTCTGCTCCACAAGAACAATGATGCAGGTGAGAAGGCATTTCATTTTTTTTCTACGGAGCTGCTGTTTCTCACATCCTCCCTCTGACAAAGAATCTCAACAAAGCAAATTACCTGATGCGGGGCAGGCAGAGAGAGGCGCTCACACAGGACATTCCGCAGCTGCCCAGGCCAGGAGGCTGGAGGGATTTCGCCTGCCAGCTCCTCCCTGCCCCGGCCACATCCAGCCTCCAGATCACAAAGCTGTATACTGTAGTCCCCTTGCAGATTGACGTGGCCTGATAGGCACCTCTCACAGTTAGCACTTTGTGCTTCTCCCTCCAGACAACTGGCAGGGGCAGTCAACAGACACCCGGTCTCCCAGGACCTGTCCCTTGCTGCATTCCAGCCACCCTGGACTGTCCCCACCCAGCACTGCCGAGAGGCCCTCCTTGGAAGGCAGGGTTGGCACCACCCTGGATGAGGAGGAGGTGAGAGGAAGGCTTCTGAAGTCACGGCCTTGACAAAAGAAGTTGGAAGAAATGGCTCCATTGCCCCTGACTCGAATTGGAAAGCAAAGAAGGAAAAAGTCCGTGACCATACAAGGGGGCTGTGATTTATTTTGTTTTGATTATTTGACTAAGAAGGAATTATTGGCCAGGCACGGTGGCTCAAGCCTCTGATCCTAGCCCTCTGGGAGGCCGAGGGAGGAGGCTTGCTTGAGCTCAGGAGTTCTAGACCAGCCTGAGCAAGAGTGAGACCTCATCTCTACTAAAAATAGAAAACTATGAGCGGCGCCTGTGGCTCAAGGAGTAGGGCACCAGCCCCAGATAGTGGGGTGACGGGTTCAATCTCGGCCCTGGCCCAAAACTGCAAAATAAAATAAAATAAAATGAAAATGGAAAAACTAGTCAGTCATTGTGGCGAGTGCCTGTAGTCTCAGCTACCTGGGAGGCTGTGAGCCCAGGGGTGTGAGGTTGCAGTGAGCTAGGCTGACACTGCACGCTGTAGCCTGAGTGACAGAGTCAGACTCCATGTCAAAAAAGTAAATAAATAAAAAAGCAAGAGATTAACATCCTCACTGTGGAATATCTAGTAACCAGAGATGAAACAGAGCAAGCGTGGAGGTACCGAGGCCTGAGCCAGTCCAGCACCCGTGACTGAGACACCCTGTGCTGCTTCCCAAACTCCTCTCCCCCGGCACCTGCCCACGTGTTGCTGAAAGTACTGCACGACGTAGACTTTGACATTATGTAAGAACATGTATTATTGGATATTCTTGCTACCAACATCCAGCCCACATTTAAACTCTAGATCTTTTTGGAATCATTCAAATTTAAATCTCAAAGTAAAACAAAATTGATTTGGAAAACTTTTTGAAAATTTCAGTACTCACGCATCCTAATAATAACTAGATCCTCTGGCTCACTGGTGTCCGTGACCCAAAGGCTGGAAATCCCTCCTCTGGGAGGGCACCGAGGGACCCCAGCCTGTTGCTGCAGCATGCCTAGCCTGACGGTTGCAGGCCTGAGATGGGCTGCTTTTGTGGGTTTTAATGCTGCTCCTGTGTTAGTTGCAAAAATATGAGCTCTTTTTGCTGGAGTCCTTGTGGGTGCAAACCCCAAAAGAGGTGCATGTGTGCGACATTGTACTGATTTCCAAAGGCCCGTGATATATGCACACACACGCACACACACACACAGAGTTGTGTTGAATCCTCGCAAGAGCCCAGGAAGGGTTACAGGGCTGATGCTCTTGTCCTCACAGTCAATTTAGGAAATTCAGGGTCAGTGGAGCTAAGAGGTCTGAAGGCCCTTCCTGAGTTAAAGCAGAGCTGCCACCAGAACCCTGATCTCCCATTCATTCATCTTAGCCCCTTTTACTGGGCATCATGCTCCTGGGACCTTCTCTCTGGGTGGGAAGTCAAGATTAGAGCAGAGGAAAGTGAAAAACACAATGGTGGGACCACTGAGAATCGCTGTGCAGAGAAATCATGTGATGGATGGGACTGCTAGTGGCCTGGTTGAGATGGTGTCGTTCTGCTAACGAGAAAAACAAAACAAAACAAAAACAACCAACCCATGGCTCAATGCCCACAGCACAGTGGTTACAGTGCCAGCCACAGACATTGAGGCTGGTGGGTTCAAATCCTGCCCAGTGCAGCTAAACAACAATGACAACTACAACCAAAAAATAGCCGGGCATTGTGGCAGGCACCTGTAGTCCCAGCTACTTGGGAGGCTGAGCCAAGGGAATTGCTTAGGTCCAAGAGTTTGAGGTTGCTGTGAGCTGTGATAACACAGCACTCGAGGGTGACATAATGAGACTCTGTCTCAAAAAGAAAAAAAAGAAAACCCACCCTGCTTCTCCTTCCTTCAGCTGTTTGGACTTGAGTTATTTCCCTCCTGAGGGCCTGGGAACTCACTAGTCAGTGACAGGAATCTGAGAAAAGCAGGTGTGTGTCACCAAGGCATTCCTTAGCCTGAGACCATCCCTGGGCCTGCACTCAGCCACCTCCTCTCTCAGCCCCCAGCCACTGCCCGGCCATTGCTTTTCCTGGCAGACTTGGAGGGCACAGGTGTGACTGATGTTCTTTGTGGCACCATTGGTTCACGATGGTTTCTTCCCTTAATAAGTCTCGGCAGCAGTTTTAGCCTCTAGTTTCTGTTTTTAGAAACAGCAAAACCATGAAAGGTCGGGCCTTCTCTGGTAAGGGGCTTCCCTGATAATTGGTTTCTCTGCCTCAGACCACCACAGGCCGTGAAGGGGGAGCCCTGTTCATTACCCAGGTAGGCTGGGGCGCTGCAGTCACACCTCTGCCCACAGCTGCCCCTGCACTATGTCCCCTCTGAGCACCCTGCCTAGGCTTTCTACAACTCTGTGGCCCAATATATGTGTATATAAAGGCTGGTATATAGTTATATATGATACGGACACTTATCTACACATATGCAGCCCACGTACAGGCACCTGTATGTGTATCAGTGTGTGTCTATATGCACATATATGTAGGTGGATGTGTATGCGTAAATGCACATGTGGGTATACATGTACGGCTAGATGTGTGCACATATATAAATAAATTCAGACATATGTCTATCCCTGTCTTCAATAGTGCTTGCTATACGTCCTTGCTGGGGACTGTGCTAAACACTCTACTTCCCAGTGCTTTATTCCCATGCCAACTCTACGGAGTAGGGATGGGCCATTCTACAGATGAATAAACAGAGGCTGGGAGACATTAGTTAGCTACCTGGGGTCGCATGGCTAGTAAGTAGCAGAGCAGTGATTGAATGCAGAGCCTCCTCACTCCAAGAACTATCCTCTATTCTCTGCCCTTCCTCAGCCTTTCACAGCCCAGTGTGCCCTGCGATGAGACCCTCAGCCCTCCAGAGCACCAGGCATGTGCTTACATGGATTCCCTTTGGGGTAAACCAATGTGGCCGCGTTCTTGCTCTTTTCCCAGATTGCACTTTTTTTCCTTCCCATTCTCTAAGGTTATCAAAACAAACTGAGAAGCATGGTTTATGGTGCATGGGGCTTAATTTGACTTAATATATAGACCACACATATTCCTCAGGAATCCATTAAGTTTAATCGAGCGCAGGCTGTAGACCCGGTCTGAGGAAGGGCCCGGGTTCATCGACAGTTCATGTGGCAGAAATGAGTGAGTCACTCATCAATGGCACAGCCAGGGCTGGATTACCCTGCAGCTTCCTTCCTTAAATGGACAGAGATTCCAACTGCTGCGTGAATAACAAAGACCTTAATGTCCCACTGGCCAATGGAGACCAGGCCAGCTAGCAAAGGAACCACAGCAGCTGTTTTTTTCCAGAATGCTGAAGGCTGCAATCTTAGCCCTGCTCAACTGTCACAGCGAAACCTTGTGGGGTCCTGTGGAGGGAGCACAGATGGCCCAGAGCCATTGGTCCCTCCCCTGGAAAACCACAATTGGAATCTGTGTCCTGCGGACAGGGGTCCCCCAGTGTGCTTTGTGGCCAGCTCCCTGCCCAAGGAAGCATTGCCCTTTTACTTGAAGGCCGACAATGACAATGCTATGGGCACAGGGAGAATGATATTTAAGACTGTGCAGGATGACAAACTTCATCTTCTCTTGCAAACCCTGAATAGCTTCTCTACCCTTCTTACTTTTCCTTTTCTGCCTTTTGATTCTTTTTTTTTTTTTTTTTGAGACAGAGCCTCAAGCTGTCACCCTGGGTAGAATGCTGTGGCATCACAGCTCACAGCAACCTCAAACTCCTAGGCTCAAGAGATTCTTCTGCCTCTGCCTCCCAGGTAGCTGGGACTACAGGCGCCTGCCACAACGCCCGGCTATTTTTTTGGTTGCAGCTGTCATTGTTGTTTGGTGGTCCAGGCTGGATTTGAACCCACCAGCTCAGGTGTATGTGGCTGGTACCTTAGCCGCTTGAGCCACAGGCGCCGAGCCATGGCTTTTTATTCTTGATTCTTCATGTATGTCTGTCTTTGGAGGACTGGCTAAGTATTCAATACATATTAAATGTGAAATAATTGTCATGCAGAGGACTTCCTTGTTAATTAAGCACAAACAGAAATATAAAAAAGTTTGTATCTGTGCGAAGTTCTCCCTCTTCCCAACTTCTGGTTCTTTCCTGCAGGAAGTGTTAAGTCTATAACACACTAAGATTTCCCATTCATTATCATTGCCTATAAAAACTCATCACTCTTCTGATGAAAAAGGGAAAAGGATCAACGACAAACATAAGGATCCCTAGAAAGGGGATTGGGACCAAAATAGCATAGAGGTTAAGAACATGAGTTGTGGAACCAGTGCATGGGGCTCTGAATGGGAACTTGACACTTTTTGGAGGCGGGTCACTGAAGCAATCTGAACTTCAGCTTTCTCATTTGTGAAATAGGAACAATAGTCCTGAGGCTATTATGAACATTCAATGTGGCAACGTGGGATCCTCTGTAGTTAGCAAGAGCTCAGGAAATGTGAGTTCCATTTCCCTCCTTTTCTGTCCCCCCTACCCCTCTGCCCAAGTATTGATATTTTCCAGCTAGAATGCAAACAACACTCGGATAGGCCCTGGCAGATCATTTAAGGCAAGTTGGCTGCCCAGAAGAATTTGCACCAATCCTAAGGCCTCTTCATATTAATAGGACTGATTGTGTCAATGCTGATGGAGTCGTTGGTTCCTGGCCAGGATGCAGAGGCATGAGAGCCTCTTTCACGCTTCTGAATGACTGGGTTTGGTGAGCTTCTTTGATGAGCTGCTTTGTACGTATTCAAGGGAATGGGGTCAGTATCCCTTCCCTAGAGACACTGCACCCACATCTTTGCCCCTGAAAGAGGCTGCTTTGTTGTTGCTGCTGTTGTTTTATCTAAATTTTCTTTAAATTGACCTCCTTTCTCCACAGTATATGCTACAATAATTGGCCTCTGACCAAATGTTTCTGAAAGGAGCCCTAATGCCTTTGGTTAAATGCCAAATAAACAAGTTGGTGGCTGGGAGAGGGCGCTCTTCTGATGGACGCAAAGCCTTGCAGAGCACAGGGCACTGACCACTGGACTCTGTGCTGATGGAAAGAATTCCCAGGGTCTGTCCCCTGGAGAAGGAGCCACAGGGTGCCTGCCCTTCCTTATTGGAACGCCATCTTCCAGCTCTTTGTCTGTCTGCCCTACAAGGCACTGCCCCCGTCCTCTGGCTCAGGTACTGGTCCAGGATCAACAAACATGTTGACTTACAGTAAGTCCTCTTGGCTTCCCCATTCCTGCTCCTTCCCAGTGCCCAGAGCTGTGACATGGAATTAAAATGTGGCTGGGCACCCAATGGAGCTATTGTGGTTTGAACCCCGTGAGCTTGACCTGACGCTGCCCAAGGCTGGTTGGGTTTCAGTGGCTAAAACTGTCCACTGGGGTCAGAGTTATTTCTTGACACAGATTTCACCCTCTAAAATGGTCTTGCAAGTGATGACTGTAAGCTATACGATCCCATTTTGAGGATAAGCTTGAGAAAGAGAGAAAGCAAGAATAACTTGGAAGAACAAAAACCGAAATGTTAGCACAAGTGACCTCTCCATTATGAGATTATAGTTTATCTTAATATTTTATTCCATTTTTTCACTTAGCTGTGTTTTCTAAATTTTCCCTACTAGTTATGCTTCATTCTTGTAATAAAACATAAAAATTTATTTGAAAGTAAACATTACTAGGACAGTAGCCCATAATACATCATTATTTTTTCCTCCGGGATGGGCCAAATTGCTGACAGTTTTCCTTCTTTTTTTTCCCCCCAGGTATAAATCACCATTTGCTCTGTGTGAGTTGCTGAGTGCTATTTACAAGGCTATTTTAAACTAACAAGCTGATTTTGGAAGGTTATGATAGACTTAGAGGGAATTACAGGATTTGAGTTGGGCAATGTCTTGGATGCAAAGCCTGTTTTGATGGACAAGAGAAGAAATGACTAAGTGCCTCTTTGGCTGAGAGAAGCAGGAGCAAGCCACCTTAGGTTTCAATGGAGTTAAGTAATTACCTTTCTAATATAAGTCAGTTAAAGATCCTGCGCCCACCAAAGAGGCTAAGCATGGAGCCTGTCTTTCTTCACAGTTCTTTTCCCAAGACTATTTGGCTAAATAAGGAATTTGGAACCGTTGCTGCTTGTTGAGGTTCTCTGGTGAGCAGTTCACCCACGTTTCAGAGAGATAAGGCTCCATTTGTAATGTAAAAGAGACAGCAAGATGACTTTGTGAAGAGTGGGCGAAACTCCACCTTGCGAGCTTTCGGAGGTCCTCCTGACCTGCACTGCAGCCTGCAGACGGTAGAGGGCGCTGTGAGTGGATCCGTGTCTCCTGTCTGGACCGTGCCTGTTCTTTCAGCCCCTTTGCTTCCTCTCTGTCCATGGATAATGGGACTTGCTGATGCAGTGCTTTAGTGAGTGTTTGCTTTCTGCCTCCACGCCCCAGAGAGAGGCAGACTTGGCAGTGCTCAGGCATGGTGTGCACAGACTCTGGATGTTGGAGGCCGCTGCAGAGCCGCTGGCACCACTGGGCCGGACCAGGAGCCGCAGCACCCGGGCTACCACGTGCCAGGTCTCAACAGAGCCATCAGCCTTGATGCTCTCTGGCTCTGAGCAGGCTGGGTGAGCCCTCCACTGCGGAAAGGCTTAGGAGGTGTTGGAAAAAAAAAAATTGGCAGGGTTTAGGCCTGCTAGAGAGAATCGGTGCTTGGTTTTGGTGAAGACTCCACAGACGTAGGAGGCCTGCGCCAGAATTCTGACTGAAGAGACTTCCAGAATATCCTGGGGCTAACCTAAGGGAAAGCTGCTGGAAAAGAGCTCTCAGGGTGGCTAGGAAGGGAGCCTTTGATGTTTTCATAGGAAATTATCATTTCCTCTGGGCAAAAAAGAAGCATGCAATCTTCCTTGTCAGGTTGTAGACAGTTTTGTGTGCGTAGCTAATGGGAGAGCTGGGGGTGTCTCGAGTTGAGAAGAGTCATACCCTGATATACCTAAGAGAACATTTAGTACACCTAACAGGCACTGGGAAATCAGATCAAACATGGAGTTAGTTCCTGTTCTAGCCCAATATGGCACTTGGGGGAAACTTTGCTTTGTATAATAGAAGTTTCCGCCAAAGTTGTTTGTCAATTGTTTTCGTGATACTGTAGGCTAGCCAGTTGGTAATGCAAATCCAGTTTTCTTATTGACTTACATTTCAGGTTCATAGACTGCCAAATAAAAATTGCAAAAATAAATCTTAATTTGGGCCATTGTAAGTTCAGACTCTGTGATAACTCAAGTGTGAATCTACAAAGTGTATCTTTATCTACTTTGTTAGGTCTGTCTTTTGAGAGAATACAAATTAATAGGACAAAAAGAAAAAAAAAGAAGGCTAGGTGTCTGAGGCTCAAGGGGCTAAGGCACCAGCCACATACACCTGAGCTGGCAGGTTCAAATCCAGCCGGGGCCACCAAACAACAATGACGGCTGCAACCAAAAAATAGCCGGGTGTTGTTGCGGGCGCCTGTAGTCCCAGCTACTTGGGAGGCAGAGGCAAGAGAATCGCTTGAGCCCAGGAGCTGGAGGTTGCTGTGAGCTGTGATGCCACAGCACTCTACCCAGGGTGACAGCTTGAGGCTCTGTCTCAAAAAAGAAAAGAAAAGAAAAGAAAAACCAGACAATGTCTAAAATCACTGTTGGGAGAAACTATTTCCAAGCACCAACAAATATTTCAGAAAAGACAATTGCAGAAAAGTTACCATCACGTATTGCACACTCTGCTGACCACCATGGGTTGGGGTGGGGATAAAGATGTAAAGAGAACTAAGAGTCTCTGCTCTCAGCATTTAAAGCCAGTGCTGAGGGCTTGCATAAATTGAATACAAGCTGGACTGCTTTAAATATATCCCTTTCATTCCCAATCTTCTTAAAAGGGGAAATTAAGTTTCTTGCTGTCCCTTCTGTGCCTGTTTCATACTCAAACCTCAAACCCATGAAGCCTGACTTCTAATCCTCCCAATTGACTAAATTATTTAGAGTTCACAAGTCAATAGGCAATCAATAGTTCATCTGCAGTGCTCTTCCTGCTTACAATTTTTCTCCGTGTTTGTTGCTATTGATCGTTTCTGACTTCTCATTACATGAAGATCCCTATATTCTTTTCCTTTTGGTTGCCATCCCTCCTCTGTGAATATTCTTTTGGAGTCTCTTACCATCTCCTCTGCCCATCTTACAATACCATGTTTTCCCAAGGTTTCATTCTCATATTTTCTCTTCTTGCTTTGTCTGCTCATAAGCTCTCATTGCTTCAGCCACAAGTCATATAGACCATGATTCAGAACTCTGGCCTGAACACTGACCTCTCCACAGATCACCTAAAGCTCTTGAGCACTAAGTGCCATAAAAAGAGAAAGATGATTATCTTGGCAGTGTGAGGAACGGATTGGATGGGGCACAAGAGAGAAGGCATGTGGGTTAGGAGACTTCCGCGCCTACGTGAGAGGTTACGAGGCCCTTCATACTTCTTGATCTGCTGCATATTTGCTCTACTTCCATGTGCCTTTGGCCACGACACCTTGAGTTACCTGTCTCAGTCCCTGCCTCCTTTCCCAGGCTAGCAGCTATTTGAGGGGTGGGACTGTGACTTTCATCTTTGTCTCTCGAGGCCATAATAAATATTGTAGGATGGTTTATAATATTTATGCCACGTGGGCAGTAGAGGGATTGGAAAAGAGGGGCTGTCTGCCTCTTTTCCAGATTGGAAAAGCCTTCCAGTTTTAAGACAGAACACTTGTTGAAGGTACTTACTGACCAGTTCGATGTGGAACTTGAACATGGAGGAGGATAGAGAGAGAAGGCTCCCAGACAAAAGGGACCAGTGGGGCCAGTGTGTTGAGTTTTGGGTGTAGAGCGATTGGGCCACAGTGGAATTTGAATGTGGAAATGTTCAGGAGGCAGATGGACGCACAAAACTGTGTTGAGCTACTGTGAGTTATTCCATGAAACTGAAAGCATTGAACTAGGAATTTTAAAAGTAAGTTACTTACTGAATAATGGCACTCCAGAGTTTAGGAAAGCCCATAAAAATCACCCAGTCCAATTGTTTATCGAGTGCCTGAATCCTCTAGACAACTTTCCATTGACCTTCCTGCACTTTGATCTTGGTTGGCAAGCGCTGCCCATATTTACAACACTTTTCCTTTTTTATTCACCTTCTAAGACTTCAAAGTCACTTTTACTTCCAGTTTTAAGTTTCTCAGGGCCTTTTACCATAACAGATTTTTATCAATCATATTTTTAGAGGAATATTTTAATAAACGTTTATTTATCTAGCTTGGGTATCTATCATTTTACTATTGGGCTATCCAAATAGCGGGTTTGATTTAGACTGTGTAGGAGAAGCTTTGGGTAAACTGGAAGAAAAAAAAGTAAGACGTGGCTTAGCTGACAGAAACTGGCTTTTAATATCTCCAAGATTTCCACTCTTGAATTTGCAAACTCTTCAGGAAGCTGGAAGCAGACCGCCTGGGTGTGGATCCTGGCTGTGCCATCTCCCAGCTAAGAGATGTAGGGTGGGTTACTCAACCACTCAGAACTTGGGTTCCTTCTGGTAAGTGGAGATACTGATGGAATTAATTTCATGGGGTTGTTGGGAAGATTGAATGTGAAATGCTTCAACAGTCTCTGCCATCGAGTAAATCTTAATAATAAACATTAGCTCTTATTACAATCCCAGGCACACTCATCTATGAACAAAACAATCACCACCAGAGGATAGGTGGGGAAATGAGGAAAGTGAGTAGAAGTGGTCTTCGCCTCCTCTAACAACAAAGAAAGGAAGCTACTGGAACTGACGAGGTCCAAATGTGACAGAGAGGAAGCTTCAGCAATGAGCCAGGAGTTACTTGGCTCACAGCTTTCCAAGGGAGAGAATTACGGGAAGACGCGGCCTCCGGCATTTAGAAGTGAGAATGTTTTCATCATCCTTGCAAGGCCTGTTTAAAATAGTTTGGCTAATTAGGTGACGATTAAATTGCATTGCTCCCATATGTTTGAGCTTTCTTCCACGCAGAATATCTCTGCCTGAAAAGTTGTAGGTAAATTTTGTGTTCAGGAGTTCTTGGACACCTTGTATGTAGTAAGCACTCTATTGTATTGAATGGTAAATTACAGTAATGATGATGATAACAGCTAATGTGTTTGAGCACTAAGAATGGGCTTCACATATTATCTCATTTAGTCGTATGAGGTTGGCACTATTATTATTTCCAATTAACTCCTGACAAGATTGATGTCTAAAGAGCCATCACTCCTGGGTGTCATTTCTTTTTTTCATGCTTGGGTTTTTGTTGTTGGGGATTCTTTGAACATCATGCATCCTGCAGGAGAAGTGATGGAAATGCCTTTCAATGGGTCTCTAAATAGACGTGGCTGGTAAAGAATCAGGAAGAATGATCTGTGGATCTAGATCATAGAGCTCCTCTAGGAGCTTCATGGGGATGTGTGCTGGCTCTCAGAGTGTGATGGACAGGGAAAGGGGAAGGAAGAGGAAAAATGAGGAAGGAGCAGAAGCCAGCCACCAAAGAGGACTGGCAAAGCAGTTTCAGATACGCCTGAAAGACGCTGCCTTCTCTTCACCAACTGCAGTACTGGCCCATGGTAAAGGACCCCAGTTGACTTGTTGATGGGGCTTCCCAACAGCCCCATCTATTACTTCCTCCTGTCAAGGCTGCCTTTCCCAACACAGATAACTGCTTTCTGGTGCCAAAATATACCATTTCTTTCACGTGTCTCTGTTTTGATACATGGTGTGTCCTCTATCTGAAATGTCCTTCTTTGCAAGCCCAGCTGGTAAATTTAATAAAGCCATCACTTGTTTTGTGCCCATTCCTTTGCTAAACATTTAACGTAGATTATAATTCTTATTACAATTTCATAAGGTAGACATTATCATTTCCTTCTTGCAGATGGAGAGAGACCCCCTCCCAATGTCTAAATAATGAATGCAAGTTTACATGACTACATCTAGGGGCTAGCGTGAAGGTTTGTGTGATTTTAAAGATAGACTTTTTCCTTTTTCCATTGCTTTCAGACTTCCCAGTCGCCCCTCAAGACTCAGCCCTAATACCATTTCCTCTGTGAAGACTTAATGGAATTCCTCAAATAATTGCATATATCTATGTAGTCCCATAATACTCTATATGCACCTACAAAACCAGTATTTATTAGAATATGAAATATTCTAATTAGATATCTACATGGCTCCGGAGTATGGGTTTCATAAAGACAGGAAGGGTTTATATCTTTGTGGGTCTTTGTAACCTATCCATCTTCCAACCAAGCTTTTCACATTGCTTGTCATATAATATACCCTTAATAAATTATTGTAGAATTAATGAATAAATTAATTAATGCTAAGGAGCTCATTTGTAAAGCTGTGAACTCCTTCCTCTCTGCCAGATTATTGATTCTGCTTCTGAGTATGTTCTCTGTCTGCGTCCCACACTAGAGTGATGAGCATTAAGCAGATGGCTAGCCATGGAGACGTCCATCCTTGGAACCCAAAGCCTGCATCCCAAGCCAGTGTGCTGGGAACTATTGGAGACCATACCAGGCCCTTGGCTGCCTTCTCCGTGGCCCCACAAATAGCAATAGCAGCAGCAGCAAATTTAAGGGCTATGAGAAACTCTGATTAACCCTTCAGAATCTGGCCTGGCAGAAGTCTTTGGCCTTCCTAATGCAAAGCCATCTGATAGCATTTGCTGAGGTACCTCACATCACTATTTTTCAGCTCAGAAATGTGGTATGTGCTCTTGCAGTGGCTGCTTTGGCCAGTGCTTTTTCCAAATGTTTGCTGCAGCCAAACATCCAAGCCCTAGAACTAATCTGCAGTTTATGTTTTCATAGAAGCAGAATCACTTAACCTCTGAGAGGTTCACTCACATTCCTTGTCAATCATTCCCTGGCCTCTGTCAATCTTTGACCTACCTTTCTTTTAGATTCCTTCCACCCCTCCTCTTTCAAAACACGATGTGACTTCTTTCCAGAATAGTTCTGTAGAAATTGAGATTGTTGGAAAATGGACCTCTATTACTGAAAGGGTTTGCCCACCTTCCCTGTGACTGACCAAAGCTGAGTTGCCATCCGACAGACAGTGATGTGTCTGTACGTCCAAAACAGTGCAACAGTGTGCACACCAGTCCTAAGGAGACATTTTCATGAGTGTTTTGGTCATCATGTGCAACAGCAGAAAGTCTTTTAAATTGGATTCTCAGAGTTGTTCTCCAAGGAACACAAACTTCACATCCTGCATGCCCCTCCTGGCTGGAGTGACCATCTGTCTGGTTTACGCTAGTTGTCCCAGAGTCACGCTGTCCAGGTGTGCATTTGTACAGACAGGAGTGTCTGGGTTTGGAAGATAAAGGTTTCTCTACTCCTTTCTATCTCCTCATCCTACTCCAACCCACTAATAGGACACAAGCGCAGTTATGTGTTAACTGTACGTAGCATGAGAGCAATTGTGGTGTGCATCTGGGTGTGGGAAGCAACTCAGCAAGAAAGGGCAGGCGACCAGGCAGACACATGCAGACTAATGGGGAACTCATCCAGCCAAGCAGACCTGGGCCCAGGCACAGGCAAGGCAGCCTGCCATGGGGCCCTAGATTCAGCCTTGTCCCTGGACACAGCAAGCTCACATCAGAGGCAGCTCCTAGGAGCTGTTAGGAGACTGTGAGTTTTTTCTCGCTAAGGACATTATGCAAATGCTTAGGGAAGAGCCATTAACTGATTAACAGATGAGTATAAATTAGCTTGTATGATTAAGTGATTAATACCTATTGTGAACTAGCAGAGCCCAAAGAGAGTAGAGTCAGATGAAATGAGACTCAATATTTTGCCTGTGCTATGACAAGGATTCATCTCATTTTGATGTGATTTCTTCTATTATTGGATCACGAGGGAAGAAGAAATGATGAAGGGTGGGGGAACCCAACCTTTAGTAAACCTAAATATGTTGTACACATGGTCATGTGCATCCTCTCAGCAGTCCCAGGAGGAAATGACTGTCGTCTCCACTTTATAGATGAGGTGGTAGGGCTTGGACCAGCCAAGTAAGCTGTCCAAGGTGGGAGAACCAGGATCAACATCCAGGATAGACCTGGAAGCCAGCCTTCTCTGATGATGAGAAACTTAAAGGAAAAGCTGGGCTTGCTCTTGGAAGAGGCATAGGAATAAGTGATGATTGTGGAAATGAGGATAAGATGGAAGACAGGAAATCGGTGTTGGTGATGCCAAGCCAAATACTATTAGGCACCCTGTACATTTTCATATTTATTATTGTATTAAATCCTTATAAAATGCCTGTGATGTTATGAATGTCTCCTTACAAATGAGAAAATAAAGGCTCAGAGACAGTAATATGGTGGCTATACATTACCGTGGTGGTGAATTCGGGCCCCACTGTCTCTGTTGACAGTCTGTGCTCCCAGCCCTCGGTCTGTCACAGCAGGACCCATGGCTAGAATAGTGACTCTACTTTTTGTAGAGATGGAGTCTCACTCTTGTTCAGGCTGGTCTCAAACTCCTGAACTCAAACAATCCTCCTGCATCAGGTTCCCAGAGTACTAGGATTATAGGCATGAGCTGCCCATACCCGGCCCTCAAGTAATTTAATGCTTAAAAAAAAAAAGAAAGCAAGTCTAGCATTAAATTGTCTAAAATAATTAAATATTCCCTAGCAAGGTAAGGACATTTTATACTCTGTAGTATTTTGTAAGTACATATTAACAGTCACGGTTAGCTAATTTAATTGATTGCTAGTAATATAGAGAAAAATCACTCAACCCTTTTAAGGTCTCTCACAGGAAGAGACTAAATATCTAGAGGACAATGTAAGACCTTTGGGTAGTTAGGTCTGGGAATCCATAAAAAGGTCCAGGATGAGACTGAGAACTGGAATATAATTTGATTCTTTCCGAAATTGCTGAGACCAAATTCAGGGTATTTTACTTGGGAAAAGCCAACCACATGAGTACAGAATGACATAGTACCACCTTCACTTAAGTGATAACAAAAACGGATCTGCTGATCAGTGTTAGCAACGCTGGGAAGTAGGAAAACTTTTCCTTTTACCCTTTCCTATTCTGGTTTTCAGAATTCCTTTTTTTTTGAGATTCCAGGGGTACCAGGACTCTTCTGGAGCCCCCCAACACCATCAGGACCCCAGTTGTACCCCAAATCTGACCTCAGACAAGTCACTTGCTGACACCAGCATTCTTTTCTTTTAAATCATTTATGTCAGAGCCTTTTTGGATAAGGATTCAAGATAGCCCGTTAGCAGAGGTTGTCCCAAATCCCTGAGCATCCTGAAAACAAGAGCTCATCTTACCCCCTGTAAAGCCAGCGCCTCGTCCAAGCAGGTGCTGATTAATGTCACCAACACTGGTGAGGAGAGTGCTCAGAAATCATCTGTCCCAACCATTTTAAGCATCCGTGTTCTTTGTGACTCAGCTGTGTTCTCTGAGTAACCCTACGATCCACGTATCTGATGCCAGATTTTTCCTGCTATTCTAAATGTGCTATCTTGAATTTTGTATGGCTCTCTCTCTCTCTCTCTCTTTCTCTCTTTTTTTTTGCATTTTATCACATATATGCTTATCAATCCACACATGAAATAAGCCAATGGGAAAACAGGCCAATAAATAAAGCCCTTAGATTTGTAGGAATATCACAAGCTATCTTAAAACTCCCCTTTTAAAAAACATGGCAATGCTGTGTCAGATTGTTTGCTTCCCAGGGGCTCTCAGTGATCTTTTTCTCCCTCCTTTTGCACCATCATGTCAGAGTAACAGACCCTCTAGATGTCCATATCATGTGTACACATAACCCTGATGTCTCCTATATCTGGCACCTATTTTCTGTACTTAATGCCTTAGGAAATCTCTACTGAAGTCCTCTGACAAGTATTAGTTGCTCCAAATATCACAAATGCATTTGCGCTTTGAATCCTTCAATATTTGTAAATAAGGTTGAAAGATTGCTTACCCCAAGGGACAGGGGCATCAGTTCTGTGGAAAACTGGGGCACAACAGCATTAGGGGACGTGGTCCCAGAATCCCTGGAGCAGGAAAGCAGGTAAATCAGAGCCCAGTTTGTGCCCAGTGTTGGCCATGCTGTCCCTGTCCCTGCGGTTGGGAGGCAGCTGAAGCCAGGTGGGCGAGGAGCAGAGCGGCTGTGATCTCTCTAAGGTGGCCAGATGGCAGGGAGCAGCCTGCTGGGCATGGTAATGGCCAACCTAGGCATGGGCACTTTTTGCTGGAATTTGCTCTCTGTTATCAGGGCGCCAGGTGACATGGGTCATCTTCCGCTTCAAGCCAAGTTCCAGGACAACAGGAGAAATCTACCACCTGGCCGAGACACCTCAGTGAGCAGCCTCACATGGTCTGAGCTTACAAGTTGATCCTCAGAAAACAAAACTCTTTCTGGTTTGGTCCTAAAGGGCTCTCTTGTGCTACGCAGGGTACTGGCTGCCTATAGGCCTTTGAGGACTGAATGTGAAGTTCATTTACCTGCCGAACCCTTGATCTTGCCCTGAGTGGTCTCCCCACTGTGTGCAGCTCACAGCTCCATCCCCAGCCTGTGTGCAGTCCTCTGTCCCCTCTCCCCTGTGACTCTGTTTTCTTGCGTGGTGCTTCTTTAAGGAACGTGAGCAGCAATAGATTTAGCAGGGGTTGAACAAAATGGCTTTACAAATAAACGCAATTTCATATAAACATAATAGCCTACAAAACACAAGGTCAGGTATTAGGTCACTGGGTCATATAAAAGAAGCATTCAGCAGGGGCTGGCTGGCTGCTCTAGCCTGGAAATAAGGCTTGGTGGATTGAACCTGCTAAGATCTCTTGTGTAGCTAAATTGCCCTTCAAGATTAAAAACCTACACTCCTTTTTGCTTCTCCTCAAAAGCCATGTTACTTTGATTGGCAGGTGCTATAAATAGCAGCAGGATCATAAAACTGGAAGAGGATCGTTCAGCTACTTAGGCCAACTACCTCCCTTTAGGGAACTAAGGCCCTGGTGTCAGGTGTTTACAATGGGATTTTCACCCATAGATTTATTAACATGTATTAGCCTTCGCGTACATTTCCCTCCCTCTGCACCCCTGCCAACAATTTGAACCCCCCCCCCCGTGATACATAAATCATGGCAGAGTAAAAGAGTGGCCAAGTCCCCAGAAAGGGGATTTTGAATTTCATCTGACCTGAGCTCCAAGTCGTAGGTAGCAAACCTTCAAGAATGAGATTGGGGACCTTGGTTGAGGATAATAGTCTTGATTCTTAGTCCTGTGAGATGGGTTATTTGCTTTTTGCAAAGACAGCTTTAAGCATCAGAAGGATAACTGCTGACTTGGGACTCAGGAGAAGAAACTTTATGAGTGGTAATCAATCCAGTCCAGGAATCATATTAAAAATGGGGACAATACTAGGTCCACTTTGGGGATTGTCCTGCTTGGGGCTAATGAGAGTTGTAAGGGATCCTGAATCAAGACTTCTGCAGAGCTAGGAAGCATCTTTCCAGATGGGCCAGGTTGCAGGAGTGAGGCCCTGTGACCCTAGCAGAGCACACAAGCTGTGCACCCACCAGAGCATCCTGACACATACGCACCGCTGGGAGAGTGGCCCCGTTCCAAAGCTGGGGAGGTGCCCAGGCACGGGGAAGGGAGAGGGCAAAACTGCAGGATGAATGCACAGATGAGGCAGGATGATGTAGGGAGAACCAGAGGGTGATGGAGAATGCTCTCCCATGACCCTGCTCTGGGCCATGTCAGCTGCCACCTAGAGGTGTCTGGCAGTGGACCTGGCAGCACCAGGAAACTTATGGTGCATTGTAAGGACGTGGGAGGAGCCTCCAGGAGACAACCATGGACTCAGGAGAGAGAGAGGAAGGTGCTAAAACATACGGGAACATTCCCATTCCTCTCTGCAGTCCACCCTGTCCATCCTGCTCTGTCCCCTCCCCAGAGGGCTGCTGTGATTTCTCTTCCCCCCACGTTTGCCATTCCACACTCACTTCAATCTTCACTGTCTCCCCAAAGTTGCCTAAACTCTCCATATGTAGGGAAAATGGAAATTGTAGCTAAATGTACCTTTATTTACAGAATATTTATTACCAGATTTTATAAAGAGATGGCCAACAGGTAGAGACTATTTTGTGAATATTTCGTAAATGTTTTGGAAATTTTTGTAATGAACAGTTTGTAAATACCTATAATTTTCCATTTTCCCTGTATGGTGATTTTAGGGGTGACTTTTGGGACCACCTGTCATTTCCTTGTTTGCATCTGGGGGTGAGCGGAAGCCCAGAATGAGGTGATTCTTGGGCCATTGGAAGTAGAATTCTGTGGGCTGTCATCCTACCCAGACTGAGGGGAGGCGATGGATAGGGGAAGAAGTGGCAAAAAGGCCCTAGGTGCAGGCCAAGGGGGTTTTAGTAGCCCAGAGGTGGGGGAGAACAGTAAGGAAACAGAAGGCCTCCCTACCCTGCACCTCCTGATTTCTCCCCAGACCACTCACGCCTAATCCTGACTGTCATTACATAATAATTGCTAAGAGATAAAGACGTGAGATTGTGAGATAAAGATGCCCCTAGGTTCGGTGTGGAATTGCTTGGAGGCAGAGGATGGACTGAGTCTGTGCTTCTCAATCTTAACACCCACTGCACCACTTAGGAAGCATAGAAGTGCAGACACAAAGCCAGCAGCTGGAGCAGGCAGGGATTCCCCAAGTTCAGCCAGCACCAGACAACGCCACCCTGCAGGTTGGAGACCCACCTGCAACAAAGAGGCTACAACTTCTTTGGCCATCTCCCAGGCCTGAGGTTGCACACTGTCATCTGGGGATTTGCTGAGGTCCTTCTGATACATTGAGGCTCCAGGATGGTTGTCCATGACAAAGAAAGTCCCAGGCCTCGCCCGAGCCACCAGCTCCGAGATGAAGCCACATGAACCCAGGAAGCTATGACAGCTTTCCAGGCACCCCCAGTGCCCTGAGGATAACTTGAAACTGGCTCAGCCTCATAGCTGGCTGAGGCTGCCTCATTCCTCTTTCTTGCCCCAGTTTTCTAGTATTCTTATCTTTTTTTACTTTTGTCTATGAAAATCTCCTCGGTAAATAGCTGTATAAATGACTGAAAAGTCTTATGTTCTAGACAAATTAATACTTTAAGAAAAGCGGGGTCAATAAGAAGACCTGAATATGTGTGTGTACAGCATGTGCGAAGCAATCCTCCCAGGTGCAAGCATTGGCCCAGGTGGAAGGAGGGTGATTTTTAACCCTCTATGGAGGCACTGGGCCTGACACTTTCCAGGTGAGGTTGTGTGGTGTGAAGTGAAGGAAGAACCCCTGGACCGGATGTCGGAATGTCTCCCCTGGAAGGTTTCCACTCTCGGTCGTAAAGTGAGCAGTTTGGCCCCAGTTGAGGACATCTAAAAGCTCTCCAGTTCTTGGCTGAGCGTGGTGGCTCAGGTCTGTAATCCTAAACGCTCTGAGGAAGGAGGACTGCTTGCCCTCAGGAGTTCGAGACCAGCCTTAGCAAGAGTGAGACCCCTTTTGTACTAAAAATAGGAAAAACTAGCCAAGCACAGTGTTGGGAGCCTGTAGTCCCAGCTATTCAGCAGGCTGAAGTGAGAGGATCACTTGAGCCCAAGAGTTTGAAGTAGCTGTGAGCTATGATGACACCATGACACTTACCCAGGGCAACAGAGTAAGACTCTGTCTCAGAAAAAAAAAAAAAAAAGAACTCTCCAGTTCTTGAAGTCAGTAATTTTCCTCATCATGCAGGGATGCACCATCCTAAACCAGAAGATCCCTGGATGCTAAATCAGGTGCCCATTCACACAACAAGACACATTGGAATGTTCCAAAGAGGAGCTGGAATGTCTAAGCGATGTCAACATGCCACTCACACCCAAGGAAGAGGGAGGAGTGGATGGAGGTAAGCTCTGTGGCTCTGAGTGCTGATGCCAGGCCAAGGCCAAGCTCTGAAGGTTGGTATCAGTGCTGTGAAGCTTGAAACTTGATCCTTTCCCAGGGAACAGAATGGGGGTGCGGTTCCTGAGGAACCAGACTGAACAGAAATTAGCCTTCACCAGCTGCTCCTGTAATTACATTTAAATTCAGTTAAACGAATTTCTTACACTTGATAAAAGCAGTTGTCTTTCTGAATTACTCTCAGACTCATCTATTCCAAACACAATATAAATATTTCATGGCCAGGTGAGAAGGGTCTGTCTCTCCCAGCCTCTCACCCTGGTTCCTCTTGGCCCTTTCCTGGGCTGTGGTTTATTGCTGAGAGCTCAGGAAAGCCCAACTGCCCTATTAACATAAGATTCTGTGACTCATTGACTCACAGATTGTAAATCAGAATTAACATTGGATTTTAATTAATTATATTAATTTCAGGGGAAACAACAAAACTGAAAAGTCTGCAATGCTTCATTTACTGAGAAACTCTGAAATGTCTTTTATTTTTAGCAAGAGCCATAAAAACATCTCATGTTGAAATAATGTAAAAATCAGGGAAGGGTTGTATTACTCAGCGTGATCGCGCCCTTTAAAAGGCTTTGACATTTTCTTTATTTTTGTAAGTTTTTTTAGGAAGAAAAAATATATATATACGAGATATTACATCCACATCCACAGAGGCGTACGCTACGCCTGGAATCCAGTATAAGGTGTGGCTGTCTTAGGTCCTCTCCCAGGGAGATTAATTACTGAAAAATGGTAAAGAACTTGCTATTAGTCATGTGTATTGAAAAGACTGCCCCATGGTAAGAAACTCTCAAATGTTTGTATATATGCACAATACATTGGTTACTTATTGTTCATTTGCATTTATTCATTCGCGCAAACTGACACACATTAGCACCTACTGTGTGCCTGGCATTTGCACAGGTCCTGAGAGCGTAAAGGTGAACTGAACCTTAGGAGACCACAGTCTAGAAGGGAAGTAAAGAGGGCTGGACATGGTTAAGTGGCACAAGAGGATTAAGGACAGAGAGCTCTTAGGCTGTTTCCACATTTTGGTGATTATAAATTGAGCTGCAATAAACAGTCTAGTACAAGTGTCCTTATGATCAAAGGATTTTTTTCCTTCTGGGTAGATGCCAGTAATAGGATTGCAGGATCAAATGGGAGGTCTAGCTTGAGTGCTTTGAGGGTTCTCCATACTTCCTTCCAAAAAGGTTGTACTAGTTTGCAGTCCCACGAGCAGTGTAAAAGTGTTCCTTTCTCTCCACATCCACGCCAGCAATTAACAAGCTGTGGTATATGTACACCGTGGAATACTATAGAGCCATTTAAAAAAATGGAGACTTTACATCCTTCGTATTAACCTGGATGGAAGAGGAAGACATTATTCTCAGTAAAGCATCATAAGAATGGAGAAGCATGAATCCTATGTACTCAATTTTGATATGAGGACAATTAATGACAATTAAGATTATGGTGGGGGTAGGGGAAGGGGAGAGCAGAGAGAAAAAAAAGGAGGGGGGTGGGGAAAGGAAGAGTAGAGAGAGGGAAGGAGGGAGGGGCGTGGAGCCTTGGTGTGTGACACACCTTTTGGGGGCAAGACATGATTGCAAGAGGGACTTTGCCGGGCGGCGCCTGTGACTCAGTCGGTAAGGCGCCGGCCCCATATACCGAGGGTGGCGGGTTCAAACCCGGCCCTGGCTGAACTGCAACAAAAAAATAGCCGGGCGTTGTGGCGGGCGCCTGTAGTCCCAGCTACTCGGGAGGCTGAGGCAAGAGAATCGCTTAAGCCCAGGAGTTGGAGGTTGCTGTGTGATGCCACGACACTCTACCAAGGGCCATAAAGTGAAACTCTGTCTCTACAAACAAAAAAAAAGAGGGACTTTGCCTAACAAACGCAATCAGGGTAACCTGGTTTATTGTACCCTCAATGAATCCCCAACAATAAAAAAAAAAAAAAAAACAGAGAGCTCTAGAGCAGAGAGGGAACCCCTGGAGAAATGGAAAAGTCTTCCCAGAGGTACTTACATGAAGGAAATGCCATAGTGAAGATCTGGAGTTTTTAGGTCAGGGAATAGCTATTATCAGCCTTCTAATGCCAGACACTGGCTAGATAGACTGGGGAACCCAGAGGTAAACAAGCTAGACCCAGTCACACCCTTTCGGAGTTTACAATCTAGAAGAGAGATTACTGTTAATCAAATAATAACACAGGACAAAAATTAAATTGTGGTAAGAGCTATTAAGGAAAAGTACAGGTAATTTAATAGTATACTTTCTGGGGTGCTAGGCAATATGGTGAAAATAAGAATAGGCTTCCCTGAGAAACTAACATTTGAGCAGAGACCTGGCGAACAAGAGGGAGAGGCCAGCAGAGGTGGGGACAGAAAGAGCTTTCCAGGCAGTAGTAGATATGCAAATTACTAATAGAAGAGAAAGCTTGGAGTTTTCTAGAAACTGAAAGGAAGCCTAGATAGGAAACTATAACAGCACCTTAAGACCAGGGCTGGACAGGTGGTCAGATCATATAAAATTTAGCCTTTTTAATTTTAATTTTTAATTTTTTTTAGAGACAGAGTCTCACTTTGTCTCCCAGGCTAGCATGCAATGGCCTTAGCTGAACTCACAGCAACCTCAAACTCCTAGGCTTAAGCCATCCTCCTGCCTCAGCCTCCCAAGTAGCTGGGAAAACAGGTGACTGCCACAACGCCCGGCTTATTTTTCTCTTTTAGTATAGATGGAGTCTCACTTTACTCAGGCCGGTCTCGAACTCCTGACCTCAAGGGATCTTCCTGTCTTTGGCAGAGTGCTAGGATTATAGCCACCATGCTCGGCCAAGATTTTGGCTTTAAGATCAGAACAATAGTAGCATAATAACACACACATACACATAATCACATGGAATTTGGATGGGGGTGGGTAGGAGAATTATGAATTTTAAAGTGCCTAGTGCTCAGCCTGAGGCATAAGAAAATTATTTATTCTCTTTCCTTCTGTGCCCAGCTTACATCCTTCCACCTGGCTGGTCTGCACCTTCATCTTGGTCTTCAGGAGTATGTTCTGTCCTGCTGGGTTTGATTTTGACTCCTAACCTAGGTTTTCAACTTGTCCCCTGCCTCTGTGACAACTTGTGATTTCTGTTATAATTTGCCATCCGGGTGTGGGAAAAGCTCATTCATTCAACTATCTATTCAATATATGCTTCCTAAACACCACTTTTGTGCAGAGATCCATTCCTCGCTGAGCTTACAGTGTTGCAAAGATATGAGGCACAGGCATAAAAATTATAATGGGGAACATTATACATTATGGTAGAGGTCCTAGATAGTGCAGTAAGGCAAGGGGAAAAAAAGATACGTTTGCGTTCATAGGACATTCAAAACTATTTTCAAGCAAATTACTAGAATTAATAAGAGACTTTACCACGGTAGCTGAATATAATAGCAATATACAAAACTCAGTTGTATGTCTATAAATCAGCAATAAAATATATTTTAAAAATAAGAAACAACTAACATAAATGTTTTAAAAGAGATGTAAGGGCGGTGCCTGTGGCTCAAGGAGTAGGGTGCTAGCCCGATATGCTGGGGGTGGTGGGTTCAAGCCTGGCCCCCGCCAAAACTCCAAAAAAGATGCAAGACTTCCACGGACAATATTTTAAAATTGTAAAATATTAAAAAATAAATTGTGAAAGAAAACCTAAATGAATTGAATCATATACAATATTTATGAATGGGAAGACCGAATATTGGAAAGATAACTTATTTTCCCAAGCTGGTTTTCAGAACTGCATATCCCGTGTATCCTAACCCTAATGAAAATCTTAGCAAGTTGTTTTTATAGAATTTGACAAGTTGCTTATAAAATGTTTATGTAAATACAAAGAATACCCCCAGACTCTCTTATTAAAGGAAAATATTGAAGTAGGAGGATGTGCTCTACCAGACATCAACATTTGTTTTAAATTATAGAATAGTGTGATATTACCCTGGAGGTAGACAAGTAGACCAGTGGAGCAGAACACAAAGGACAGGAAAGGATAAGCTTATACCTGGACACTTGACATATGGCAGAGGTCCATGGCAGGTTGGTGGGAGAGGAATGCCGTTCAATGATAAATTCCAGGTACACGAAAGCTCTACACATTAAAAGTAAAACTATCAGCTTTTAGGTGTTAATACAGAACATCTTCATAGGAGAAAGAAAGGTAATCTCTCCTAACAAATCAAAACTGAAAGATGCATGAACTTGATCACACTAAAATTAAGAACTCATGTTCACCAAAAGATAGAATGAAAATTATAAAAGGTCAAACCACAAGGTGGGATAACCAATAAATGTTTGGTTACAAATATTGTAATAAATCAAAAACATATAAAGAGCCATTTCAAGTCAATGAGGAAAAACTCGATCCAATAGAAAAAGTAGCCAACCCCAGCAAATTACCAAAGGGAAAAAAAATCCACATGGCTAACAAATAGGTGTGAGAGCCCTTTATTAGTAATGAGAGAAATGCAAATTAAAACCACAAACTGATAACATTGGAGATAATATAAAGAGGTGACACAAAGAGATAACACTCAGCAGATTGGCAAGAATGTGTTTAACAATAATATTTGCCAAATCTATTGGCAAAGATATTTAATAATGGAAAGCCTCACTCACTGTTAGTGAGGGGCTGGTGTCAATGGATAATAATTTATTTGAAAAGCAAATTGGCATTATCCACTAAGCTGAAGGTTTACATCACTTAAAACTCAGTTCTCTACTACCACTAGCTGTGTCTAGAAAAACTCAGGTACGTGCATATCAGGATATATGTACCACAATGTTTAAGGCAGATTTGTTTATAACAACACAAAAGTAGAACCAAGTCAACAAAAGAGCGGATAAATCAATTGGATCTTCCTTCAAGGAAAACGGACTGTTAATAAAAATAGATTCAGGTATTTGCAACAGGGTTGAACCAAAGGTATAAGACAGAAGAGTACGTGCGATATGATTTTTATTGATATAAAATTCAAAAACAAGTAAAGCCAAACCATTCGAAAGGGGTAAAACTATAAAGCCGGAAAAGGATTATCAGAAAATTCGCGTAGGGTAGAAGGAGAAAAATGTGATTAAGAAAGGGTAAGTGGGGAGCTTCAGCAGCCGGCAACCTTCTCTAACTCTTGACCTGGGTTGTGGGTACAATAGGTTCATTTAATTATTATTTCTTACACTGTATGTTGTATATGTGTACTTTTAATTTTTCTGAATGAATATCATATTTTTGGACACAATATTTTTTTAAATGACATGGATACTTTGAAAGCTCCCAGTGATTGCCAGTCTTCTGGAATCACTCTTCCCTTCACATGCTAAAGAGACAACAAGTCCCCATCAGGTGTGATGATGGGGAGTCTAGTCCTCATCAGGAGAAATGCTTTCAAGTCTCCTGATTAGTTACATGGCTTCTTACTCCAGACTGCTACCTCAGGCTGCATCTGGGCCACCTGACCACTGCCCCCCACGAGCAGTGATGCTGTTGCAACCAGGTGGCCCCAGAACAGAGGATTGGATGCTCTCCATGACCCTTGTTCCAAGCAGGGACTCAGCAGTCACCAAACTTTTTTTGGTCAACTTATCAGTGAAATATTTTTGAATGTGCACAAGAAATCTATAAATAGGTGTATTTACTTATAATTCTTATGCAAGTACTGCCATCCTTAGCTAACATTTGAAGTGGATATAAATCCATATTTCAAAATGTTGACTTTTGGGGTCAACATCTTGACAGATATAATTGATCATCACTAATTTTTTTTCCCTAAAATGTATTTGATGAAGACTCATCTTTCTGGGATTCAATTTCTCTGCATTATCAGCTTTGACTTTAATGTCTACCCGGTTTCTTTGCAGGAATCTTTTAAAACCACGTGTTCATTTTTTTGAGAGAGAGGTCATACAAGATAAAGTTGAAAATAAAAATAAATAAACAACACAAACATCTCATTTGTATCTCTAGCGAGAGTTGAAAACTACTTATAAATTCACTTAACAAGAACAGGATGCTTTGAGAAAGGAACGTGGTAAACAAACTGTGCAGATGAGGCAACAAGAAAGAGCCAACATATGTGAATCATATGATCGCCAAAGTGAAATCCAGTATCAAAGGTGGGGCATTTTCCCCACAGATGGAATTATGAGACATTTTAAACTCAGGAGCTGGTCTTACCACCTGTTTTCACATGTCCCCCATCCCACCACATGTGAAACAACAGCAGAGAAAGCCAACCTTTGGAGAAGAGCAAAAAAGTAAACAGTAAACACAGAGGAAAAACAAACAGAACAAGGGCACAGTCCGAATTCCTGACATCCTTCCAGTTCCTACAGTTCCTATTTTGTGCTCGTAGAGAAGCTCCATTGGGATACCTCAGTAACTTTTTAATACATTCCCCTCTTGGTTCAAAATAGGTCAAGTTGGTTTTTGTTAGAAAGAAGACAAAAGAGTCTAAACTAAGACGAAAGGGCTGGGGAACTGGAAGAAGATCAAGCCTCAAGTCCCCTGGGATCAAAACTAAACGGAGGTTCTGAAGAAGAATCTACTCCAGCGAGAATCTCGTGTCCTTGCTCTGATGGTTAACTTTTCCTAACTATTACGCTGACATTCAAATTACACAGTTGGACAGCAGATGCCCCACATGCAGTGTTTCCTGCATTTACATTTATTTTCTTAACATCTTGAAAGAAAGATGGGGCTTAGCCTGCCAAATCTCTAAGCACCTTATAATAACCTATTCAGACATCCTATGGAAGGATTAATTTAACCATCGCACACATGAATCCAGCAGCAAACAAACTAACCTACCTCTTCATGTATCCAAGGCAGCCTGGGAATTTTAAACCCAACTGTGGATTTACCTGAAAATTATATATTTTTAACCTTGAAGCCAAACTTGGGGGAAACAAAAATAAAACAAAACAACTCTGGAGAGAGAGAGAGCTCTAAATTAGTGTTTCGAATGAGAGACCATTACATCAGCCCCTCCTTCCGTTCCTTCCTCCTCAAGATGTTTTCTCAGAATGTCCTTCTGGAAGGTATTGGAAATGAGATGCAAAAAAGGGCCAATGATAAGGGAACCTTGGCTTCCTCTGATATGGGAAGAACATTGTGACCCTGGTATGTGATTCTGCTAAAGGAGAGAAATAGAGCTTTGGTGGGAGGAAAAGAGGGAAAAAGTTATCAAGAAAATGAACTCGTAAAATGGAAGACGCAGGTATTGGGTGAGGCAGCCTTCCTCACCCTAAAATCAGCTTTGCCTTTTTCAAATGCACAGTAACTTTTATTTTCCTTTGTTGATTTTGGTCTTGTTTGTTTGTTTGTTGGTTTGTTGCCTTCTCAACCCAGCCATAGTCTATGAATTTGTTGTTTAACCCAAATCCAATTGAGGGTTGCAGGAAAGAGGAGAGGAAACATCTCACACCCAAGTGGCCCACACCGTAAACAAAGGGGAGTCTCGCTGTGCCAGCTCTTGGCTTCAGTGAAGCCCAGCAGGAAGCCGATGTCCCCGTGCCAGGGAGAGGGCAGTCGCCGAAGCAGATGCTGGGCCCCTGAGAAGAACGATTGATTTCAGAAGCTTGAATTCCTCGGGGTGGCTGCCCTCCCCCTTCCTACTCTTGATGGGAGGGCAGAGGTGGCTGGGAGCTATGTTGTCCACTGCTGGCTGCCAGAGCAGCTCGAACTAGAAGAGCTGTCACCAGTCTCTGGCTCCAGGCAGGAGGATTGTTAGGAATCAGCATCGTCTACTTATGAAGATTTATGGAGAAGCTGACAAACATTAGGCTTTGAAACAGAACTCAGGTGAGCTCTGTCCCCTACTTGGAGGATTCTGGAAGGCAGTCTGGATGATCAAGAATGATTTCTTTTCCTCTCTGCTTCCCATTGGTATTCCAACCCTGGGCCTGGACCAGGAGAAAAAGCAAGGGAGAAGCATGGCTTTCTGGCTCTGCTCATTCTTCTTCACAGAGAAAGGGAGAGACTGGCAGTTTTTGTGGCATTTCACACGGAGGGGGAAAGGCCAAGATAAATGGATAGTTTCAAGGTCATTAGCTTTCTGAGCTCGCGGTGTACTTGTCTCTGCCAGAGGACTGCTTGGAGAGGTTATAAATGTTTTGCGGCTGGACCAGGGAGCCATTGTTGGATCTGGGGCTCAGGGACCTGCTGCCAGTGGCAAATCTGGACTCGGGGGGCTATGGAGTGTGCCTTCTCTCCCTTCACACGTTTGCCATGAAAGAACCTGGGCCACAAAATGTGGAGTGGAGATCTTGGAAAGCTTTGGAGTCTCCCAGCATAGGCAACGTAGAAAGGAGGGAGCTGGAAAGACAGTCCAGGGAACAGCCCAGAAAGTCTCCACTGGCATTCTATCTTTTTAACACAAGAGGAAAAAAAAAAAAGACAAATGAGAAATGCAAATCCTCAAAAAGAAGAGGAGGCAGAGTCCGCGTCCTGATGACGAGAGGGGTGGAGGCCAGGAAGGCAGGCAGGCTGGAAGGATATGGGGTGAGAGCCGGGATGGCCCCCCTTGTTACTCCACGGTGATTGGCTTCTAGTTTTGTTGCTTGTAATCACTTTCTGCACCCTCTAAGTTCTCTTTCTGACTATACTGTATCCTCAGGTCTCTTTTTAAATTCAAAATGTTTATTGTGCCTCTAAACTTTGGACAGGAAAAAAAAACGAGGTTAAAGGTTTGACTATTTACATCTTTACAAATTTACCTCAGAGCCTTGAAATTGCACATGTATACATTTTACATCAATGTGTGCATGCTGTATTGCGTCCTGCTTATCTTCATGACATAATTTTTATTTATGTGTATCTATCCATGTATTACCATACATCCTGTTCTCTTTTTTTTTCTGAGACAGAGTCTCACTCTGTGGCCCTCGGTAGAGTGCCGTAGCATCAGCTCACAGCAACCTCAAACTCTTGGGCTTAAGCAATTCTCTTGCCTGAGCCTCCCAAGTAGCTGAGACTAGTTACCCACCACAACACCCAGCTATTTTTTTTTAGCGAGGAGATCTCACTCTGGCTCAGGCTGATCTCGAACCCTGAGCTCAAATAATCCACCCGCTTTGGCCTCCCAGAGTGCTAGGATTATAGGCGTGAGCCAAGCCCTGCGCCTGGCCACCTGGATTCCATTCTTACCTCTCAAGTGGCCGCAGAATGAGTCGCTGTAGTGTTATCTTAGGGTTTTGGTCATTTTACTATTCCTGGATATTGAGGTTGAATATCCGATCTATACATCTACATTTGTAATTTCATTCCAAGATGTCTATGCCCTATACCAGACCAGTACATTTTTCATAATTGGTGAGCCCTACCTCGGCACATCATTTTATCTAATGTCTATAGTTTACATTAGGGTTCACTCTGGGTGGTGAACATTCTGTGGGTTTGGACAGATAGATATATCTAATGACACATATCCACCACTATAGTATTGTACAGAGTAGTGTCACAACCCTAAAAATCCTCTGTGTATTTTCCCTGAATATTTATATATCTCTATCTATAATTTCATCCCAGGATGAAATTTAAAGCACATATGTGTATATATAGGATGTGTATTTTAAAAATTTCTTTTTATCTTTAGGTAGAGTCTGTCCTCTTTTTTCTTTTGTATTACTTCTCTGGGTTATATTCTTAGAGATTTGATTACCAGGTCATAAGTTATATGTCTTTCATAGTCCTTGTTGCAAAATACCACCTGGTTCTCCAAGAGACAGAAACTCTGATAATTCAGTGTTGGTAGCAGCCTCCAAATGAAAGAGTTTCCTCTCATCACAGTCAAAATTGATTTTTCTTATTTTTTACTTGCTTTTACAAAGCATCTCCTCTTCCATTTCTCTTTTTCATCCTTTCCCCCAACATTCTATTCTCTGAGTTCAATATCTCCTGTTCTTTTTTGTTGTTGTTGTTTTTTGCAGTTTTTGGCTGGGGCCGGGTTTGAACTTGCCACCCCCGGTATATGGGGCTGGCGCCCTACTCCTTAAACCCTAGGTGCCACCCCAACATCTCCTGTTTTCTGTCCTCACAACTTGTTGTGTAATGAAGCCTCTAGCACCCACGAATCTACCACCCCACGGAATGGCTGACAGAGGTGCTTACTACCAGCCAGTTAAAGAAGCACCTTTCTTTTGAGGCTCAACTCCAGATATGGTGTTTTCAGGCAGAAGGGCCTCCTTGCTTCTGTGGTATGCTGAGCCTGGAAGTTTTCCAAACCTCAAGGTTGGTGAAGGTGAGGCACGTGCTGTCCACCCAGTTCTTCTCTTGGGATATTGGAAGGCAGAGGAGCAAGGATGGTGTGATCTCCAGAGGGCTGCAGCTCCCCAGGGGTTTGCTGCTCAGAACAGATTCTGGAGGCTGGCTGGCCCCTACCTGTGACTATCCTTCCCTGCCATTTAAGGTGTGGGCACATTGCTTCCATTGAGAAAAGTAGGAATAGGCAATTCCCAACACGTTCTGCAGGCCTGAAAAATTACACTAGCATGGTTTATTCTTGGGTGGGGAGGAACAGAGTTCAGGGGCTTGGAGAGAAGACTCAAACCAGAGATTTCTTGCAATGTGGTAACTCTCCTGGATTCTGGATTTCCCAGGGACATCCTTCCCTTACAGAGTTGATCAGTTTGAGATTTAACCAATGGGCAGGCATGATTGAAGTAAAAATCAAGAACAAAAACAAAAGCTGGAAGTGGCATTTCCTGGGTCCTTGGTACCTGTTGTTATTTGAGTATTACTTGGATCTGTCTGTTGCTATGGGTTTATCATGTCCATAAATGTGCTATCTGAGCAATTTCATTTGTGGGCACCGTAAAAAAAGCAGCTGAGACTTCTAAAGCAGATGATATGACTAGCATTTAAAGGACCTGCAGAGTTTCAGTTGGAGCAGAACCTGTCACTTCCTCGGCGAGCGTCTTATCGGATCTGCCCACGCTCTGTGCCCTGTGCAGCATGGGTGGCAGAGGAGGCTGCAGTAAGCAGTTGTTGAACAATGAATAAGCGTATTGTCCTCATTTTAGTGATCAGGAGACCTCAATCAAAAAGAACATTCAGCAGCTTTCACCAGGGAACATGGTGCTTACCGGGAAGCTACCCTTTGGCCCGGCTTTTCCCACTTTCCTGTGTTATGAGATGATGAAGACTAACTTTTGTTCATGCTTTCATAGGACTAATTTGAGAAATTAAACTAAAGCAACATAAAGAACTTATTCACCCTCTGGGTAGCAAAGCATTCGGGCAGTGGTTCTCAACCTTCCTAATGCCGCCACCCTTTAATACAGTTCCCCTGGGTGGCGACCCACAGGTTGAGAACTGCGGCAGTAGGCTAAGGCAGGGGCAAATTCTGGAATTCATCTCCCAGAGGAGATTTTATTTTTAAAGAGAGAACAGACTAATCATCTGTTCTAGACAGTATTACCCTATCACTTAGCATGTGTGTAGCTTTACACTATACACAGAGCACATTCATTTGCATAACCTCATTTGATTCTCATAACAACTCCATCGCTGTGGGTGATTGTGTCACATTTACTGATGAGGAAACAGGGGCAGACGGCTGTGTTCTCCCTATGATCACACAGCTATTAAGAGAGGGAGAAGATTGGAATATCCAGTGTTTCCTGTAAGCAGCCAACACCAGGGATTAGGGCCAGATCCCCGAGATTGTAGTGGCCTGGGGATCATGATAATCGCCAACATTACTTAAGGGCTTATGTTCTAGCATACCATAGGATAACTCCCCTGATTCTTATGCCACTCTCATTTCCATTTTTCAGATGAGAAAACTGAGGCATAGAGAAAACAATAGCTCGTTCAAGCTCACCCAGCTGGTAAGTTGCAGAGGTGGGACTTGAACCCACAGGGTTCACCTCATGGAACGTTTCCATGAAGAAGTGATGATGCTGTGATTGTGGTTACCACATGGGATCTGGAGGGTGACCGCAGCAGAGGGTGCCTCAGAAAGCAGGAAAACACCTTACCCACAGAGGAACTGATCTCACAGGTCAGAAGCCTTTGCCACTGTAAGTCCCCAACTCTCCAGAGCAGAGAGGAACAGCAGCATTTAAAAAACTGAGGCAGGGCAGCTCCTGAGTGGCTCAAAGGAGGAGGGCGCCGGCTCTATATGCCAGAGGTGGCGGGTTCAAACCCAGCCCTGGCCAAAAACTGCAAAAAAAACAAAAACAAAACTGAGGCAAAAATACGGGAGAAAGAACTGGGGGAAGTGTGCCCTGCTGCTCAGCCCTAGACGACAGTTGGGGCTTCTCAAAGGGCAGAGCGTTGGGAGCAGCACCCCCAGAAATGTGCAGCACGGCTTAGCAGGTCCTGAGGCTGGGCGTGGGCCTGAGGAGTGTCCTTAAGAGACAAGAGGCAGCCGTACAAAACTACAGAAACTGTCCCTAACCAGCACATTAATAGCTAATAACCCTCACACGGCGGGGGGCTCCCTTAGCCCAAAGAAAAAGAATGGCTTTTGCATTTTTCATTGAAACTTCTTGCTGTGGGCTGGGAGCTGCCATCCCCCAAATGTCAGAGAGGGGACAGGGGTCTGGAGAGCTGCTGGATGAAACGACTTGGCTCTTGCAGCGGAAGGTAAATTGGCCCCGCTCCCCGAGGCCTGGGCTGCTGAGGGAACACGCATGACTGCTCCCAGCAGCGCTGTGGGCTCTGACACCGAGCCCGGGGAGGCCTCGCGGCTCAGAGATTGGCGATTGGCGCTGAGAGCCCGGAGTTGGACAATCGGACTGCTCACAGTTGGTCCACCGTGGGCTGCTGCTAGTTCCGGCTTGTGCTGAATGCCATTTATTCCTTTTTACAATCCTCTCTGTTCACGGTTCCCTCATCTTCCCTTCTGTTTCCATTCCCATCGTGTGCAAAGGATGAGGCTGCATATTCCAGGGTGCCTTCCCCACTATCCAGCAAATTCTCTTATCCATTCATTCATCCATTATCAGTCATGATCATCTATTGTGTCCTTTACTGGCCCCTGTCTACATGCCAAGCCCTGTGCCAGCCCCCGGTATACAAAGAGCAACTATAAGCACAACACAACACTTCCCCTTGAGGGGTTTCCAGACTTCATCTGGGAGGTCAGAAGCAGAAAGCTGGTTCAGCAACAAAAGAGTTGAGCAAGGAACTGTGAACCACAGTAATGAGTAAAGCTAGAAGAGAGGGCTGATTCTAGTTACCCAACAGTCCCTAGGAAAACAGCTTTGGTTGCTATCCCCTAATGTAACCATCTTGTGACTTCCCTGTGTCTTGGGAGAAGCAACAGGGGCTGAAATGGGAGCAGAGATTGTCCCCTCAAATAGATGAGAGGTTCTGGTCAGCTGTTCCACTGATGACCGTAGAAGTGGACCGTGAAGACTTGGTGAAAAGACTCAACAAAGAATTTCCACAGAGAGATGGGCCAGCTGAACCGCGATTCTTGATGAAGGATTATGCTGAGTTTTTGTTGTTGATGGGCTTCTGGGTTTTTTTTTTGTTTGTTTCTTTTTTTTTCATTTATTTAAAGACAATGGATGGAGAACCAGAGCTTTGCCTGGCATTCCTGGCAAAGTGAAGCTATGCCAGGCCTGCGCGAGACAGCTCAGTGCAGCTGGAGTTGGTGTCTTAGATTTGCCTGATCATGCACAGGGCAAGTACCTGGAGAAAAAGGATGTGTAAACTGTGATGGGGACAGAGGAAGGGCCTGCCTAAGTGTGCACACCCCACACCTGGACAGAGGGAGAGCGCTGAAGGGGGAGGAGGGATATTCCCAGTGCAGGGTGAGAGGAAAGTGCTGGAAACTTCTGGCAGCTTCACTGTTGGCTGAGAGCTTGTGCAGGAGGGGATGAGATGGTAGGTTATGTCCCACTCACAGAGCTCAGAGTTTAAGGCCTTGAACGAAACTTTGAGAACATATAGGCTTCTTCTCTTATTTTGCAAAGAAATAAACAGGAAGGTAAAGTGACTTGTCCAAGGCCACAGGGAATTAGAGACATAGCATAGATAATTATTCCCCAGAACCATCTTCCTGCTGATCGCTCAGGTCTCTGTTGAGAGCTATTTCTGTCATATCGGTGCTCTGGGGGCAGTGATCGGCAAACTCCTGGTAAAGGGCCAAATAGTGTTTTAGACTTTGTGGGCCATACAGCTTCTGTGGCCGTGACTCAACTCTGCTGTTGTGGCCCCAAAGAAGCCACTGACAGTGCCCAGATAAATGTGTATGGCCATGTCCCAATAAAATTTTATTTAAAAAAATAGGTGGCAGTCCTGATTTGGTCCACAAGCCATAGTTTGATAACCCCTGCTCTAGATGTTTCTCTTCCTGAGACATACCCTCCATAGTAAGGAAAAGGTTATTATTTAGAGCCAATGATTGGTTTACAGGACAAAATTTTATCTCCCGAAGTTCAAGGCATTAGAGCAGCCACAGCTCTGTGCTGCATCCTTAAAGGAGGAAATGGCATTGTAGGTTGTCAATTTTGTGAACTTGAATGAAAAGAAATTATTTATGGAAAGAAAGGGTGAGAGATAATCCTGATGATTATTAATACATTCCAGCTCCGTAAGAATCACTAATGATGGGTGATGCTCACCCGTGGAGGGCGGGTAATGCATGTCAACCTTCCCCAGCAAGCCTCCCCTTGGTTTGAGGAGGGGGTCAGATTATAGTTGATTGAAGAACAAAAACAGGTAATTATTCCCCAGGACCATCTTCCTCACCCTCTTAAAGGCAAATGGGGTTTTTTTTTTTTTTTTTTGTACAGAGTCTCACTTTACCGCCTTCAATAGAGTGCCATGATGTCACAGGATTCACAGCAACCTCTAGCTCTTAGGCTTCCGCGATTCTCCTGCCTCAGCCTCCTGAGCAGCTGGGATTACAGGCGCCTGCCACAACGCCCAGCTATTTTTTGGTTGCAATTCAGCCGGGGCTGGGTTTGAACCCACAACCCTCAATATATGGGGCCGGCACCCTACTCACTGAGCCACAGGCGCCACCCGGCAAATGGGTTTTTAAAAACTCAATCAATAGCTTGAAGGTTTCTGGCCATGTTACAAGTCAGTCCAAGGGCAAGGTGAAAGGAAAAAGGAAAACCTTCAGGGAGAAGTAGTGTGACTCCAAGGAGCCCTTAACACAGTTGTATATTAAATAAAAGGAAAAGGACTCCTTAAGACCCTGTAATGCGGGTTCAGATGAGTTTCCAAGTTTGGAATCTCCGGATTCTTGATTCTTGACATCTCTAAAGCAATGGCAATTTTCATTAATGGCTTCTTTTTGTCTTAAGAATTCATCTCTCTCTGGTGGATGGTATCTCCTCTTCTTCATAAGAAGCATGGCCTTTAAAACTCAAAGGTTCAAGGAAGATGGAGACTTTACCTCTTTCATGTTCACATGGATGGAGCTGGAACATATTCTTCTTAGCAAAGTATCTCAAGAATGGAAGAAAAAGTATCCAATGTACTCAGCCCTACTATGAAACTAATTTATAGCTTTAATATGAAAGCTATAATCCAATTATAGCCCAAGAATATGGGGAAAGAAGGAAGGAAGGGGAGGGAAGGGGAGAGGATGGGCAGAGGGAGGGTGATTGGTGGGACCACACCTACAGTGCATCTTACAAGGGTACATGTGAAACTTACTAATTGTAGAATATAAATATCTTAACACAATAACTAAGAGAATGCCATGAAGGCTATGTTAACCAGTTTGATGAAAATATTTCAAATTGTGTATAAAACCATCACATTGTACCCCATGACTGCATTAATGTACACAGCTATGATTTAATAAAAAAAAAAAAAACTCAAAGATTCAAAGTTTCCTAATTAAAATACACCCAAAGGGCTCTTTGTCTCATGGTGTTTGGCTCACTTAAAAATATCTAGAAGGTAAAGAGTAATGGAGATTAACTTGATCACCCCTTCCAGTTCTGAAACTAAAGCCTATATAATTCCAGCTTCTCCTAACTTACTGGTTTTCCACCATGGACCTAACTAAGAGTTTTTGGAACTGGGTGGACACAAAGTTCTCCTGGCATCTTCTAGCCCTTGTCACCTCATCCAGGAGCAGGGAGGAAAGTGGTGGCTTCCAACTGTAGCTTTAGTTATTTTGTTTTTTTTTATTTTTTTTTGGCCAGGGCTGGGTTTGAACCCGCCACCTCCGGCATATGGGACTGGCGCCCTACTCCTTGAGCCACAGGCGCTGCCCGCTTTAGTTATTTTGGAATTGCTTATCAGATTCCTTCAATGAGCCACTCAATGGAACACAAGTATAGCTTTATAGATAGGTTCAAAACAAATCGTTTTGCATGACTCCTTCAAGAGCTTATGGGAAAAGCAACTGAGGACAGCTACTATTACAAGCATCTATCTGAGAAGCACCTATCTGAGAAGCGTGGTGCTGCTGGTGCCAGCTAGAGCTAAGTTTTTAAATCAGCTCATGCCCAGACACCCTGATGCTCAGGCTTTAAGCCTTTGAGTTTCTGCTGCTTTGGGGAACACCTCCAGCACTCACTGTATCTGTTGCCCGCCTTCTCTCTTTTGGACCAGTTTCTCATCCTCATTAGGTTATCTCAACTTAACTTTGGATTCTGCAAAGTGCATTTTGATTGCTAGGAGCTGATTCCTTTTTATCCAAGTAAAAAGAATATGGAAACAATTCTGCCTTGCCCTTCATGTTTGATTGATACTTTTCACTTTGAAAGCTAATTATATCTGCTGTGAAGGAAAGATGGAATTCAGAAATATGGGTGTTCTTTTCATAAATTTTCACTCTGAAATTTCAGGTCATCTGTTCCGTTTTTTCATGCCTCAGTTTATATCTACCAGCCAAGGTAATGTGCCTGGTCCTCTAAGAAGAGTGAGTTATGGAACTGAGTTATTGTAATGCACGGTCCACAGAATCTCTGTCCAGGAAGGATGTCACCCTGTCTGAACCTTCACTTATTGCAGGGACGGTCTTCACAGTTTTCTGCCCCCACGTAACTCTTCCAGGGACCAGGGCCCTCCTTAGGCAAGGCAACCATTTCATTTCTGAACAGGTGAAATTGTTAGAACATCTTCTTTCTACCCAGCTTCCTAACATATTTACCTATTCATTTTAGTTCTGCCTTTTAAAGCAAAGCACAACAGACAGAACTTTTCTTTCTTTTTCTTTTTTTTTGAGACAGAGTCTCACTATGTCACCCTCGGTAGAGTGCCGTGGCATCACCACTTACAGCAACCTCCAACTTTTAGGCTTAAGCAATTCTCTTGCCTCGGCTTCCCAAGTAGCTGGGACTACAGATGCCCCCCACAATGCCCGGCTATTTTTTGATGTTGTTGTTGTCATTGTTGTTCAGCAGGCACAGGCCAGGTTCGAACCCTCCAGCCCCATTGTATGTGGTTGGCACCCTAACGGCTGAGCACAGGTGCCGAGCACAGATGGAGCTTGTCTATATTTCAACTCTTTGGGCTTGACGTCTTTTTTATAGGCGTATGTTTAAGTTATTTGAGGTGCTTTATAGAAGAGCATTTTGACAAAATAAATTTGTGGTTACGTTTGTCATGTACACTCCCGTTATGCACAAACTCCCAATAAAACAATGGTATATTCTGGTTAAGTGGGAATCCCAGTGGGGTTTGTTCAATGAGCTTGTTCAATACATTCATGTTCCGAAACACAGGTAACCCGATTTCTGTACCATACATCACTAAACCCTGCCTGGATGATAACTTTTCTCTCATCTGAAATGTTTATGCAACTAATGAGATGGCTGTATTTTAAGAGTCTGGCCAGGAAGTAAAGGACCAAAGAATCTTTCTAAAGCTTCAGATGAGACACCTTGGATATGTTACTATATGGTAGCATTTAACATCAACACTGCCAGTTAGAAAAGGTTTCTCTTTCAGCCTTTATCTTTAGGGCTGGAAGAACTATTGTTCATTTATTTGTTCAGCAAATATTTGTTGAATGTCTATTACATGCCATGAAATATCTTGGATGTTTGTATCATCTCAGACAAAACCCCCAGTTCTTGTAAAGCTTATATTCTGGTGTGAGGACTTTAAAGATGGGCATTACAATATTATAATAAGTACATTCCTTATACATTAAAAGGTGGTAAATTTTTTAAAGGGTAAAAAAAAAAACAGGACAAGGTTAGGATCAGGAATATGGGGGGATCAGAGTGGAAGTGATGATTGTAAACAGGGTGTCTGGGTGGGCCTCAGAGAGCATGTGGCAACCAAAGATTTAGGAGGAATGGCTGGGGAGATAGGAAGAAAACCAAGAGACGGTAAAATACAAAACTGCTCTCCTGGGTATTTTAGCAGTCATAGCAGGAATTATGGAGGGCTGCCTTTAAGATGCTGCTTGTGATTTGATCACTATAAAGCCAAGCTTTGAGAAAGGACATCTTGCCTTGGTGTGGGTGCAGCTTTTCATGCAGAGGACAAAGACAAGCTTTCTACCGGGCTGAGTGGACGGCGCTCTGAGGGTAGAGTGATACAGGGCCAAAGGTAGTTTGTGACCCCTGGAAGATGTCAGGGGCAAACCTGCAGGGTCAGATTCACAATCCAGGTGAGCTGTATGAGGCAAGGAGGAGGCTGATCCAAGATGCCACCTCCCCAGGGCAGGACAGGAGAAAGATCCCCACCCGTGTAAGCAACTCTGGGAAAAAGGCAGAAAAAGGAATTCCTCGTCCTTCTTATTTTAACCGAGGGGGTAGTTAAAATGTACATCACGGGCTAGATGGCTCTGAACTAGTTTGAAAGCAGATTAAATCAGAGAGATAAATCAGGGTGAGAACCTGCACCCCAGACACCTTCCCCACAGTAAGCAGAGAAGGAGGTGTTTGCACATTTCTTCCATTTCTATCATGGTTAGAAATGTTGGCAAGGGGGTACCCAGGCCCCAAATGCTAAGGAAACTTACTGTTGCTCCAATAGACAGAACATAGACTCAAAAGCACGCCTTGGGTCTCAAAATAGAAAAGATGGAGCATTTGTCAGAAGAAACCATCGTATCAAGGGTTTAAGGTCTGCTGAAAGGAGATCAAAACTGAGGAGCACTTAAAAGGCACTGTCTTGTTCTTTGAGTCTTTGGAGCCATCGTTCTGACAGATCTCTACTGTGGACTATGGACTGCCCTGATGTTCCCTCCACCACAGGACAGCTTTCTTGAGCACCTAAATGAGCTTTGTGTGCTTTATTGTGAGGGGCCTACAGAGAATCCAGCGAGCTGGGGGACTTAGGTTATAGGGATGCAGCGTCTAATGAATAGAATCTCCCACCCCCACCCCCACGCACACACACAGTGTGTTTATTCTTAAGGACTTGGAACGGCTGATTCCAGCTATTAGGCCCAAGGTTTTTAAGAAGCCCATAAAAATACGTGAGAACTGAAACATTTATTGGCCCCCAAAGAAAACTATAAACTTGCAATTAATAAATATTTCATTTGTAGACGGGACATTATGATGACTTCAAGGGCTAAGTTTAGTACTAATAAAAATGACACTGCGCTTGAAAACAATGTATAGATTTTCTCTCTCGCAAGAATCCCTAAGTAGGCACAAGAACTTGCCAGGAAACCACTGCCAATCATGATTTAAATTATTCATAGCCAAAAACTTTCAAAAGCAAAAATCACAATTTTAAAATTTATTTTTATAGCAAAAAAAAAAAAAAACCCTTTATGTTGAATGTGGGATGTGGGTACATTTTAATATGTGCATGATGGAGTGGGGGTAGGACCTCCAAAAGGGAGAAAGTCTAGGACTGAGAAGTGGCGACATAGTCCTGACCTGAGGTTATATGTTGTATGTCAAAGGAATGAGCATCTGTTTAATTTCACACTTGGGAAGCTAGAGGTATGTACGGATAAAATAGCAGTTCCATTATTAGGCTTTAAAGAAAAGGTCTGTAGTTCATGCGCCAGGGTTCTGGGTTAGCAAAGCGACTTTGCTCCAGCTTCCTGGGGGCCAGCTCTGCCCAGCCTCCCACCCTCACCTTAACCTCCCTCCTCTCTCCATCTCACGGCCTCATTCATTTACTTCAGTAGCTCCTTTCTGGAACAAATTCTCACACAGCAATCCCTTCCAGAATGCTACAGTAACAGAGTTCTCAAAGGCTTTGATTGATGGGGTTTGAAACACTCTTTCTTTTTGGAAATATTTATATTTGATCCCTTTTGGACAGACTGCACATAACGAGAGCTTATCGCATTGCTGGAAATTATGGGCAGACTCTCTGAGACAGGAACCCTGAGTCTGCCGAACCTGGAGAGACCAAAGATTAATATCCATTTGTTGTCCTCAACCCCTGATAGCTGTAAATAACGTTTGGAAAAGATTGGGGTGCATCATGATCTATGACACGGTGGCGACGAATCTGGTTGTTATGTCTTCCACGGCAATTTATCATTCTCTGCTCTGACACAAATCATGGTCCTTACCTGACACTCTGGAATGTATCATCTGCTGACTGTAACAGTGATGAATTTGTGTTTATATCATAACATGTTTAACCTGAGCTGGACCTGACCTCTTGCTCCAATTTGGAAATGTATTGAATATATATATATATATATGTATATATCTTGTTGTTGTTTGTTTGTTTGTTTTTTTGGTAAACCCCTTTGGTTTTGTCAGTTTTTATTATTATTATTATTATTAATTTTTTTTGGTTTTTGGCCAGGGCTGGGTTTGAACCCGCCACCTCTGGCATATGGGACCGGCGCCCTACTCCTTGAGCCACAGGCGCCGCCCTCGGTTTTGTCAGTTTTTAATAAGAAACAGTTTTCTACTTTTTGAAGTGGGGGGACTAATAAATGGTGCAGATGGTGAGGTTAGATTTTAGATGAAAACATTTTCTCAACTGTTTTCTTACCTGTTATCCTTTTACCATGAGTAACAAGCATCCTCAGAGCTATTCAGTGGAGGAAGGCCTTGGGAGTTTGCTTTTCCGAGACCTGAGAACCAAGAAGGGTCTACTCATCTCTCTCTGGGTCTTTATTTGAAATGTGTGTGGGCTTTTGTGGACAAGTGTTTGTGTCTGTGTAGATACCCACCTGTCCCGTGAGTGGTGCTGACAATGAACCAAGGCCTTTTCCCGCTGCCCTTTAATGTAATCATTTTCTCTGAAACAGGATCCAATGGTTTAAGAAGACCTTTGGGAAGTTCTACATGATAACTCCGTACTTGTGTGTGTGTGTGTGTGTGTGTGTGTGTGTGTGTGTGTGTGTGTATGCGTGAGAACATTCCTTTCTGTGAAGTATGGGAACTGTACAAAATACATAAAATAAAAATAAAAAATAATTGAGAATTTCACTATTCCTCTCTGAAATGATCTTTGTATTCTATTCAAATTGATTGGATTTTTTTTTTTTTTTTTTTTTTGCATTTTTTGCAGTTTTTGGCCAGGGCTGGGTTTGAACCCGCCACCTCCAGCATATGGGGCCGGTGCCCTACTCCTTTGAGCTGCAGGCGCTGCCCTTGGTTGGATTTTTAATTCATACGAGGAACCCAGGGATCTTGAATTAGGGAGTAATATTGGAGTCACAACTATTCACATATACATGAGTAACTTAGAAAACAAATGCATTTTTAGACCAAAAACTTTTTTTTCAGGTGTTTGTTCTACCTTCTCAGTTCTGAGACATAAATGCAAGAATGCTCTAACCTTGGCAAAGCAGTGAGGAGGAGGAGAATTTTTTTCCTAGTGTTCTACCTTGATTAGAACCTTGCCCCCTCACCCGCTCCCTAGGCACTGGCTCCAAGTTCACTGCATCTGATGCCCTCATGGTCTCCTTCTCACTCACAAATTGTTCTTTATTTTCAGATGCTTGTCAAAGAGCTCAGATGACACATTTGCCTGTAATAATGTGCTGAAGCCATATGCATTTTAGCTGAAGCCTCCTGGAATCTGCTTTTGTGCTACGGAAGCCTGCAAGGGGCTTGAGTGTTCATACAGGGAAGAGTGAAAGCCCGCTGTATCAGTAATGGTCATCCTCTGTCCTAACCAAGAAGACACAATCTCTCAGCCTGCCTCATTTTTCTGATTTTTGGATGTATAATTCCGAGTCACTCTCAAAACAATAGCAATTTCACAAGTATCCAGAGTGACGTGCATTTGCTAATTTCAAACCCAGAGGAAGAGAAATGACAACGAATGTTCAATCCATACCAGTCCTCTGCACAGTACTTTGTCACCTATAGTGGGTTATTAATACCCCCTGCAACCTGGGTACGCGCAGCTCTTCAGTGAATTCTCCTTTTTCATAAACATTTCATCTCATCCAACCTAACATAACTCTGAATACAGAACCATGAATTCAACACTCCACCTTCACTGGATAGTTCTTCCTTTTCAAAGCTCAATCTTTCTGAAACTCACTTTATATTACAACAACATTAATTGCTATTTTATGCACATACACAGACTTCTTCACAACTTTACTTCTTGGTAACTTACAAGTGCACTGGTTGACAGCATCCTCAATTAGCAGAGTCATTTCCATATCCTGGACATATACATTGATCAGAAAAGATGACAATTTATTTTTAGACAGACGCAGACTGCATAATTTAAATATATTTCCCATTTGGCAAAAATGGTGTTGTAGCTAATGTATGTACAATATTTCCAAAAACATTGGTACTTTCCCATAAATATCTTCCATATTTTTTTTTCAGTGAGTAATAAAAAAGGTTGAGGTGGGATGTGTTTTATTCCACCACATTATATCATTCCTATTTTTCCTCTTTGTTGGATGGCAATCAGGGGCCCTGATGCCAAGCTTTGGAAGCAACAGCATCTGGCTCCTTGGCAGATCCTGCAGGCAGACTTGTTGCCAGCCTCTAAGCTGTGTCTGGGTCTGTTGCATGGTTTGGCTGCAGATGGACTCTCTGGGTTGCCTCGTGCTTCTGGAAGCCAGTCCTGGCTTTCCTTGGATTCTGAGGACTTTACTCATTTTTATTCATTTGTGAAGAAAGGTCCATCCAAATGCTTTATGAAACCAACACTGGAGAACATTAATGGATCAAATTTTGCCTTTGAAAAGGCAGAGGTCAGTGTGTGTTTGGGCAGGAGACGTGGCATTCTGCAGACGGGTCTACACACATGCATGCTTCTTCCCCTCCATTCTAAGGAGCTTGGAAGGAGGCCAGTTACGTGTTACCATTTCTCTCTCCCCCCAGATGAGGCCGTGTGGTTACCTGGAAAGACAGAAACATGGGAGAGGTCAGACTTCCTCAAATCAGTAAAATCTCCTATTTCTTTTGTCTTTTCGATGAATCAGATGCTGAGGAAGTGAATACACATCAGGAAGTCCCTTTCTTCTCTCCAGAACTATATTATTTTCCATATGAATATGGGATTACAATATGGCTAGAAAGAAGAATGGACATTAAATGTTTTTTTTTAATTAAAAAAATAACTTTTAAGACCCTTCAAACCCCTGACATTAAGTCTTAATTGAGTCTGAACTAAGCACACACATTAAAACCACATCTACTTCCATTAGCGTTCCCTGAGACTCTGGTCTCTAGGGAGGACTTTACAATTTACTTAGAATCTCGAAACCCTATCGTCATTGATTTTACCATTCCAATCCACTAAAAAATTCTGTGCCTTGCACACACATAGACACCCATATTTTAATTAAAATATAATTTGTTTTTGTTCCGAGGATTATTATACATTTCATGATATTTTTCTATTTTATTCCCTTGTTAGCAGCTGTTTCACTGGATATTTGTTATTTGTTAAACATAAAATCCTATTCTCACGTAGTTTACTTGCTACTAAGAGATGCTGAGAAAAAAAACAATGATCAAATCAATTAACAAGATAATTTCAGATAGTGATGGTGTTATCAGAAAAATGAAACAGTAATTTGATGGAAAGTGTTTATAGGAAAGCTATTTAAGATTGTTTGTCCTCTCTTCCTGGTATATATCCAAAGGAAATAAAATCAGTATCTTGAAGAGGTATCTGTACTTCCACATTCACTGCAGAAATAGTCACGCTAGCCAAGATACGTAAACAACCTATGCCCATCAATGAATGAATGAACAGAGAGAATGTGCTATCTACATAACATGGAATATGATTCAGCCTTTAAAAAGAAGGAAATGTAGCCATGTGCAACTACATAAATTAACCTGGAAGATGTCTTACTAAAAGAAATAAGCCAGATTCAGAAAGACAAATATTACATGATCTAATTTTCATGACTTTTTATAATCTAAAAGAGTCAATTTCATGGAAACAGAGTATGAGATTAGTAACCAGTGGTTGGAAGGTTGGGGAAAACGGGAGACGTTAGTCAAAGGCCACCAATTTGCAGTTATAAGATAAATACATTCTGAAGACCTAATGTCCAGCCTGATGACTATAGTTAATAATAATGTCATATTACGGGCAGCGCCTGTGGCTCAGTGAGTAGGGCGCCAGCCCCATATGCCAAGGGTGGAGGGTTCAAACCCAGCCCCGGCCAAACTGCAACAAAAAAATAGCCGGGCATTGTGGCGGGCGCCTGTAGTCCCAGCTACTCGGGAGGCTGAGGCAAGAGAATCGCGTAAGCCCAAGAGTTAGAGGTTGCTGTGAGCCATGTGACGCCACGGCACTCTACCTGAGCGTGGTACAGTGAGACTCTGTCTCTACAAAAAACAAAAACAAAAACAAAAAAAAAAATGTCATATTACACATTAAAACTTGCTAAGAGAGTAGACTTAAGTATTCTTATCACACTCATAAAAAGGTAACTATGCTAATTAAAGGTGATATGTTAATTAGTTCAGCTGTGGCAACCATTTCACAATGTATATGTGTATCAAAATATCATGTTGTACACTTCGAATATGTACGTTTTTTATTAAATCATAGCTGTGTACATTAATGCAATCATGGGGCACCATGCGCTGGTTTTATATACAATTTGAAATATTTTCATCAAACTGGTTAACATAGCCTTCCTGGTATTTTCTTAGTTATTGTGTTAAGACATTTATATTCTACATGTAGTAAGTTTCACATGTACCCTTGTAAGATGCACTGTAGGTGTGGTCCCACCAATTACCCTCCCTCTGCTCATCCTCCTCCCTCCCCTCCCCTCCCTTTCCCCTTTCCCCATATTCTTAGATTATAATTAGATTATAGCTTTCATGTGAAAGCTATAAATTAGTTGTACAGTAGGGCTGAGTACATTGGATACTTTTTCTTCCATTCTTGAGATATTTTGCTAAGAAGAATATGTTCCAGCTCCATCCATGTAAACATGAAAGAGGTAAAGTTTTCATCTTTCTTTAAGGCTGCATAATATTCCATGGTGTATATATACCACAATTTATTAATCCATTCGTGGGTCAATGGACACTTGGGCTTCTTCCATGATGAATATATACGATTTTTATTTGTGCCTTATACATCGGCAGAACTTGGAGTGGGGGAGACTAACGGGAAAGGATTGTCCAAGGAAATGATCTAAGACTTAAACTACTGAAAGGAGCCAGCTATGATCTAGGAGGACCTGAAAGAGGGAATAACAAAGGCAAAGGTTGGGTGGCACCTGTGGCTCAGTGAGTAGGGCACCGGCCCCATGTATTGAGGGTAGCAGGTTCAAACCCAGCCTTGGCCAAACTGCAACAAAAAATAGCCTGGTGGGGTGGTGGGTGCCTGTAGTCCCAGCTACTCGGGAGGCTGAGGCAAGAGAATCGCCTAAGCCCAAGAGCTGGAGGTTACCGTGAGTTGTGACGCCACAGCACTCTACTGAGGGTGACAAAGTGAGACTCTTGTTTCTAAAAAAAAAACAAAAAACAAAGTGAAGGCACTATTACAGATAATCTTGGCATATGTGTGGCACAGAAAAATGATGGATATTATATTGGAGAGTGAGGAGAAGAGTGGTAAGGGAGCTGTTGGAGAGGTAGGCAGGTGCTAGATCACTAGAGCATGCTTCATCAGTGAGGGTCAAGGTGAAAGGCTGGGCGTTTATTCTGAGAGCGATGGGAAGCCATTGGTAGTTTTAAGCAGGGGAATGGCATGATTAATTGATATGTTTCTAAAACGTTGCTCTGGTGACTCTTTAGAGGAGTAAGAATAGAAGCAGGGACCCAGTGGGAAAGTTGTTACAATAGTGTAAAAGTTGGTTGCAGATAAAAATGACAGTATACCAATATTTATTGATCCTTACTGTGTGTTAGGGGCTGGATATGCTTTATCTTGGGTGATCTTCACAAAAACTCCTGATTTGGGGATTATCAGCCTTAAATAACAGATGAAGAAACCATAGGATTTAAACTCTATATGTCTAATTCAGGTAGGTAAACTGCTCAGGCTGTGAACCCAAGTCAGAGTAGAAAATTGTCTTTATTTTACCTGTATGCCTTCAAACAAGAAAGAGATGAAGATTAAAAGGACACATTCAGATATCTATCAAAGCCTTAAATGTCAATAAAATAAGCAAAGTCCTTTTACAAAGCTATATTTGGGATTGAAAAAAATGTATTGTGGTAGAGTGCTGTCTGGAAACAGGAAGAACTCGGACGGGGATCTCAGGCAATAGGGTCTTAGAACATCTTTTTGTTCAATTAGGAAAGGTGAATGCAATTCTGTTTCTAATCCACAAGCGGTGGTTTTCCTAGAAGTGCTCACACAGGATTTTACTTCACCTCTATATTCTAATGGCTCTTCAGTTGCCCTTGTGTTTGAAATATACATGTGGTACATGGGAAAGAAAAATTTTAAACTTACCTATTGGATACAGTGAACACCATTCAGGTGATGGGGACACTAACAGCCCCAACTTAAGCCTCGTGAAAGGTTTTCATGTCACAAAAACATTTGCACCCTGTGAATAGTTTGAAATAAAAAATAAAAGAGGAAAAGAAGAATTTCTTATTCTGAATTTATTAGACAATCTCATTATGTCTCTTTTAGTCTTCAAGATTATCGGCTTAGTGGACAGTGCCTGTGGCTCAAGGAGTAGGGCGTCGGTCCCACATGGCGGAGGTGGCAGGTTCAAACCTAGCCCCGGCCAAAAACCAAAAAAAAAAGATTATTGGCTTACTTGAGCTAAAAACTTCTGAAGATATTGAGAAAGTCAAGTTCTAATACTCCCTGAAGTAGGGAAGGTCTCTATCAACAAATATGGATGATAACTTGTTTATTGTTGCATATGTGATAAAAGTTACCATGTCTACCACTGAAACATGACTAACGGGGGCAAATACTCAGTACAACATTTGTGTTGTCAGTTAAGCTCTCATAGATTTTTATATCTGTAGTAACTTTGGGCAGATCATCTCTACTTAGTTAACTTTATCTTTTTTTGTTGTTGTTACTTTTAACTTTAACTTTTTTATTCAGTCATTACAAATGTCAAGTGCTCAATGCTATAGTATTGGTTCCCAATTCTGGTATCCTATCCTTTTCCCTTATAGCAGAAATCTTTCTAGTAATTGATATTTAAAATCATCAAGCCCCCTCAATTTATTTGAATAAGTCAATCTAATTCATGTAAACTAACATTTTTATCTTTATTGAGCAAGCAGATGCCTCCACCAAGAGGATGTGTTTATTTGAACTTGAATGACCAAATCCTTTGGCTCAAACAACCAGAAATTTCTTTCTTCCCTATTTTTTTTTTTATTTAGTCAAATTTTGGCTGAATTGACTAGTCTTTGGCCTAGTATGAACTCATCAATTTAATTAAGAAAAAAACCCAATTATATACAGAAGCTCAATCATAGTATGGAAATCACGTCTATTTGAAGTCCACTTAAAATATTTTGATAATAATTTACTGTAAGGATTAGGACAAAATATTTTTCTGTATACTAAAACTTTGTGTACTCCTCCTAGGAGTGAATAGTTCCTCAAAAGTCTCCCACTCGGTTCCTGTCAGTTGAAAATGTCATGTCAGTTTAAGATCTTATGGAATCGTCATTGCAACTTATTATTAGAATCTAGCTGGTTTCACATCCTTATTATGTCAGACAGCAGGATCTGGACATAAGGACCTTGAAGTTCATCATTTAAACATGAGCACTGACTAAAACTACTCTAACAAAAATACTACCAAACAGTAAGTGGGAATGGTCTTGAAGAATGAATTGTTTGTTCCTTTTGCTAAATGGGCTTGGGATCTTTCTAGAATGTTTAACTTTCTGGCCTCAAAACTACTAGCTTCTGGGTCTCTTCTTTTTCATATGGAGTCCTTTGAGTTATGGTGATTATGATCAGTTCCACAAGAGGGGTCAGCTTAGAGAGGTGGCAGTCAGGGCCTCCAGCACCCCATGGGTTTTGTTCTTCCTTGGTTGCATCCTTCAGTTGGGTTATAGCATGTTAAGCATAACATTTTATAGGCAGCCTGTGGCACAGTTTGTGATGATAAATATTTCAGAGCCATTTGATCTCCTAATATTTCATTTCCATGGCATCATGAGGGGATCGACACTGCTGTTTTCTGGCCCCAAGAGCCACAAAACAAGGTAGTTTGTGAAATGTGAAGGTTTGCAACTCCCCAATAAATGGCCCTGGCGAGACAGGAGCAAAAGGTCAGAGTATGTCCTGGCTGCCCCACCGAGGTGGTCTTAGTAAACATTAAGAAATGTGTTTGAGGGCAGCACCTGTTGCTCAGTCGGTAAGGCGCCGGCCCAATATATCAAGGGTGGCGGGTTCAAACCCGGCCTCGGCTGAACTGCAACCAAAAAATAGCCGGGCATTGTGGTGGGTGCCTGTAGTCCCAGCTACTCGGGAGGCTGAGGCAAGAGAATCGCTTAAGCCCAGGAGTTGGAGGTTGCTGTGAGCTGTGTGAGGCCACGGCACTCTACCGAGGGCCATAAAATGAGACTCTGTCTCTACAAAAAAAAAAAAAAAAAAAGAAATGTGTTTGACCTCTCCTCTTTCCCCATTTGTAAGTTCCTACTAACTTCCTGTTCCCATTGACCCTGGCATGGCTGAGGATTTGCTTCCTCTGCTCTCTCAAGTGGAAGCTGTGTTTACACCTGACATAGCACATAGCTGAGAGGTGCAGTGGTGTCCTGGCTCCCTCTGCTGCCCCCTCTTTCCTTCTTCAAAACCCTCCTTTGACATGAGCGTCGTCAGACTTCCTGATACTCAGTGCTTCTCCCCTTAATGGGCTCTACTGACCTTTCAGCTTCCCTCAGTCCATCCAGGGAGGACTTTGGCACCTTTGCTCACTGATGCCCCCTGCCCCTGCCTTCATTCTTGGACATGTCATCCTCCATGGGGAGGATACAGCTCCCATCCTGGCCTCTTAGCTCCTTAATTAGCTGCCTTTGTGCTAAAGAATTTTTTTTTTTTTTTTGAAATAGAGTCTCACTATGTCACTCTCGGTAGAGCGTGGCATCATAGTTCACAGCAACCTCAAACTCTTGGGCTTAAGCAATTCTCTTGCCTTAGCCTCCCAAGTAGGTGGGACTACAGGTGTGCACCACAACACCCGGCTATTTTTTTGTTATTGTTGCAGTTGTCATTGTTGTTTAGCTGGCCTGGGCTGGATTGGAACCCACCAGCCTCGGTGTATGTGGCTGGCGCCGTAACCACTGTACTATAGGCGCCAAGCCAAGATCTTTTCTTCTAGAGATCAGCTACGCACTCTATGGCCGTGCGCTACTTAGACCTTGTCATTGACAATGGATGCAGAATCTCCCAAATCTCAAGTTCAGCCATTTCATTCTTTGACCATCATCTCCAACTGAAAGTTGCTAATCTGAGATCTCTTTGCCTTTTTCTTTTCTTTTCTTTTTTTTTTGAGTCGAGGGTCTTATCTCTCTGTCACCTAGGCTGGAATGCAGTGGCCTCACTATAGCTCACTGCAGCCTTGAACTCCTGGGCTCAAGTAATCCTCCTACCTCAACCTCCCAAGTAGATGATACTACAGGTGCACGTCAGGCTAATTTTTTTCTAGTTTTGGGAGAGATGGGGTCTCTCTCTAGCTCAGGCTGTTCTTGAATTCCTGGATTCAAGTGCTCCTCCCACCTTAGCCTCCCAAAGCTCTAGGATTAAAGGTGCAGGCCACTATGCCCAGCCACTTTGCTTCCAAGGCCAACTTTTCCACTTCTAACCTGGATCTCATCCTCTGGGCTCTTCTCCAGGACTTTGCTCCTGCAATTATTTCTTGTCTTTATTTCTTCTTTAATTTACCTGTGTTGTGTTCATTTCAGTCAGCAAACACACCAATAACATCCTTGTTAAAAACGAAGTCTCTTGACACCTCTTCCCAGCCTGGATTAAGCCTCATTTCTGTGTTTCCCCTACGTTGAAAAAGCTTTGAAATGATGGTTGTTACTCATTGTTTCCACTTTCTTACCTCACGGTTTCTCCTAAAACCAGTCCAATCAAGCTTTTGTCCCTTCTATTGCCCAGAAAGGGCTTTGATTACCAAAGCTGAGGGCGAGCATGACTTCTCTGCCCCGAGACCACTCAGCAGTGTTCGGAAGGGGTCACCACTCCCTTTGTTCTGGGTGTACTTTCTTCCCTGGGCTTCCTGGATGCCTCAGGAGCTTGGCTGACCTTCTGCCTCACTGGCTTTAGGTTCAGCTGCTCTGAGGGCTCTTCCCATTCACTTCTCTCCAAAGGTTGGGCTACCCCGGGGACTCTGTTCTTAACTTTCTAACCTGTCTGCATTCTCCCAAGGTGTTCTCCCCGAGTCCCATTGATTCAAGATCTATTTTGATGCTATTTTTCATCATATTTACTGACATCCCTTTGAGCACCTGATTCAAGGACTCAACTGCCCACTCAACATTCTCACTTAGATGACTAAGTGGGGGTGCCTCGTGATCAGGTGTCAGCTTGGACCTTTGGATTTCTTTCCTCCCCTTACATAACTTCCTTTCCAGACCGACTGAGCTTTCTCCCTTTCTAGCATGTGGCATCATGGTCTACCCCATTGCTCAGACTCACCACTCTGGAGTCGTTACTGGTTTTCCTCCTTTTCTTGAACTTCACATCCAATCCGTAGGTAAGTCCTGTTGGCACTACTTCCAAAATATATCCCCAGACTGACTGTCTCACTCCATCCCAACTGCAAGCAGCCATTATTTCAGGTCCCATCACCTCTCACATGAGTAGTCCCTGCTGGCGAGGTTCTTGCCTCCCCCTGCCTCTTACCGTCTATCTTGCACAGGGCAGAATGGAGTGATTTTTCTGAAGCATAGACCAGATGATGTCACTCCTCTGCCTAAAGCTCTCTGATATCTCTCGGTCATACTTAAAATAAAATTCAAAGTGGCCACCATGCTCTGGATCCTGCCCTGGCCTTGAACCTCCTCAGGGATCCCTGCCACTTACTCTCCTTTCAGCCACAGCCATTGCACCTGCCACCCTGACCATCTGGAGCACCCTTTCCTAGGTCTTCGAGTGCCTCCCCACTCTCACTCGGGCCTGGTTCAAGTGCTCGCTCCCTTGCATAGCCGTGGACGCCTTCCATCCCCACTCCCCAGGTTCTGTCTCCTAGAGTCTCTGGTTTACCTGCTCAGGTGCTCAGAAGCACCTGCAAGGACAGCATTTGTTTGTTTGTTTTATGTTTTTGTTTCTTGTGTGAATGTCAGATTACCTTTGCTCATGGACTAAAAGCGGAAACTATGTTTCTTTCCATTTGTCACAGAAAATGTATCATTAAGTCCAATAAAGGGAATGCATCTCTTTAAAGGAAAAATACTCACACTGAAAAAAGGGTCACAAAATACCCAGAGCTTTACTGTCCAATGCTCAGGGTGAACTATTAACAGGTCATCGACATGTCTAAGTAATATACATGTCTAATATCTCTCAGGATGATCAATCATCAAGGACAGGTGTTTGGGGTGTAGCAACCACCTCCTTGAGAGGCTTCAGTGGTGTCCAAAGTTTCCCTCAGCATCAATTGTGGCAGAACGCTTTATTCAAGGTGTGTGATTAGGGCGGATAGTGTTCTGCAAACTCTTATAAATTGGGCTTGCCCACTTTCTAAAGTGTAGCTTTTGTTCAGACTGACTCTGGGTGTCATTCATACTTCCTAAAGGCATAAGAGCTGGTCTTTTGGTTCCAGGCTTTGGGTTTGGGGGCTGGGGAGCATCTGCTCTGATCTTTTGGGCGGGAGACAAGCAGATGTGTGCCCAGGGACACTTATTAAGGAGAGGGGTGAGCACCCCGGGGGAAGAGGCCAGCATGGATGATGTCGAAAGCTCTGAAGATGGTGTCATGTGGCTAGAACATCTTCAAAGCGAGGCCTGAGAATATTTTGAGACACAAACTGAAGAAACGGGTAATGGCAAAGGCATTTAAAGAATCCCTTTGCACTGGGAGTACACAGGAGAGGAAATCCTATCCAGGAGGGGAAGTGAGTCAGAGCTTGCTTACAACACTGGAGAAAGAGGACAATTGGATTTAGAAAAGACTTAGTACTTTATATCCTTGGGCTTTAGAAAATTCTCGAGTTCTTTTTCACATTCCATTGCTGAGTCCTAGAAAAGGTATGTCAGGAAAAGGGCTTTAGGGGAACCTATTATGGGGAGAGAAACAGGTCTGGGGCCATGCATAAAGGACAAATGCTCTGGACAGATTCTGGACAGAACAAGAGGGGTCAAAAGCTATGAAGTTTCAGATGTACCCAGGGCCTTGCTGGCAGCAGTTCAAGCACGAGGCCTTATCCTATCTTGTTAAAACCCCATGCTTGATATGGTGCATTCAGGCAGGTGGTCTTCCATTTACATACTACTTAAAATTCCTGAAGCCACCTACAGTAAATGCTTGAAGTAAATGGTGGGAAATCACTTGAATAATCTTGCAAACATCCAAGTAACGCTTAAACAAAGGCCACCTAAAGACCAAGAGAAGGCGGGCCAGGAGCTGCTGCAAAGTTTACCTGGGAAACCCCAGGGGTGGTGTGGGGAAGACTCAGGGGAAATCACCCACTTGAACTTCGAACTAACCCCATTAATTTTATTCTCTTTTCTCAGAATACTTGACCTAAACTAATCTCAAACGCACTCTCAGAAACTGTGGAAGAACATTTTTTTCATTTTTCACTAAGGAACCAATTAAAATACCTCCATGAGCAAAGGGGAGTCTTATTCAAAGAAGAAATTCTGAATATACCATTTCCTTCCGGCCTGTGGAGGGTCCCTATATGAATGATTCTGCCATTTGGTATGAAATTCTCATGTGAACCATCAATGGCCTTGGAGGAAGAAAGGATTCTTTCTTTCTTTCTTTTTTTTTTTATGAGACAGTCTCACTTTTGTCACCCTCAGTAGAGTGCTGTGGCATCACAGCTCACAGCAACCTCCAGCTCTTGGGCTTAGGTGATTCTCTTGCCTCAGCATCCCGAGTAGCTGGGATTACAGGTGCCCGCCACAACGCCCAGCTAGAGGAAAGGATTCTGATGCCCCAGCCCATCTTCTTACAAGGGAAGTGGCAGATTAACCATACAGCTACAGCAAGCAAACAAACCAACGTGTCCCGTGCAAACAGCAGCCCACTCCCAGAGGCAATCAGAAGCGGGAGATGCCGTTCCTGCTCACCTCCCCATTGCCTAGCAAGGGCCCTCTCGGGTCCACCTCCCAGAGCCTCCTGGCTAGAACTTCAGCTGTTCCTTACATAGTTCCAAGGGAGGACCAGAAGCTATTTATTATCCCTAGTGGGTAATAAAATAAAAAATGAGCTCACCGGGGGCGGTGCCTGTGGCTCAAAGGAGTAGGGCGCTGGCCCCACATGCCGGAGGTGGCAGGTTCAAACACAGCCCTGGCCAAAAACTGCAAAAAAAAAAAAAATATATATATATATGTATATATATATATATATATATATGGTCACCGTCAGTGAGAAATCAGTCAGCCATAACAATTCTGGCTATGAGGCTGTGTAGAGCATGTCAGGGGTTACAGACCAGGTTGGGGGGGGCCTCTGAGTCAGCCTCAGGGGACTCCAAAAGGAAATGCTTTGGGAGGAAATCTTGCTTACAGTGAGTTTTCAAGAAATGGTAGTTGGCCAAGAGAAGAGGAAGAGAGTTTGTGTCTCGAACTATTCTCAGGCCTTGCTTTGAAAGTGTTTCTCCCAGACAAGGAGAAACTGAGGCTCAGATGTAAAAGGGGCAAGGCCCTTTCAGATACCTGCCTGCAAGGAAGGATGGCTGTGGGAACCTGGGGAAACGGAGGGAACCGGGGCCAAGGAATGAAGACTCTTCTGGGCTATACCAAGGAGTGTGCCATTTACTCCAAAGGCAGTGGGGAGCCTGGCACGATCAGGCTGATAGTGTAGAGAATTTACTGTGGCAGCAGGGTGGCGCCATGGCTCAAAGGAGTAGGGCACTGGCCCCATGTACCAGAGGTGGCAGGTTCAAACCCAGCCCTGGCTGAAAACTGAATTTATTGTGGCAGCAAAACAGAGGACAGAGTGGAGATGATGGGGATGAAAGTGTGGGATTAAATAATACTTCATTAATGATACTTCAGTGGGAGCAGAACTGGGGACCCACTGTGAGTAAAGAGATGGGGGGGAGGGGAGGAGTCGGGGAGGAAACCTGCCCAAGTTTCTGATTTAGACAACCCTGCTTTTGCTTGTAAACACAACATTGGAGGGGTATGTTTTAAAGGTGATAAAACTTTAAAAGTTCCCAACGTAAATACTTTAAAATAGAAAGTTTCTAAGACAAACTCAAGTTACCTTCATTGAACAAACTTATTCTAGGTTTCCCTTTGACTTTGAATCAAGAGGCAGGGCTCTAAGCACCCAAGAGGGATCTATCTGACTGCAGAGCTGAGTTATGATGGCTCGAAGCTCTCAGGGTATATTACAATCCTCCCTTAAATGGGGTGTGACCTTGAATACACAAAGGCTGAGGATCTCAAGAATGGAGATTCTGCTGCCATGCAAACAAGAGATATAAATATGAATGTCACACCATTCTGATGCATGAAAGGCTTTTAAAACGCCTGAGAGTTCCAAAGTGCACCGGGCCTCACATAAGTACAATGAAATGATCATGAAGACAACCAGTAGCCGCGACCACCCACCAGCGGTTTTATTGCTGTAACTAGGAATGAAGGGTCTCCTTGGAACTATTGACACTGGATGGCATTGTCATTTTTAGCACATGCTAAAGCTGTGATTGTGAAAGGAATTGTCTCCGTTAAACCAAAGCCAGACTATTTATGGACATCCCTGCTCCCACCGCATTCTTGTGCCATGGCCATAGGTAAGAAAAAATGGAAAATGGCCTCTTGGTTGCCACACATTTTCCCATAAATTCCCTGTCCGGGGTTAATTAGCCGAGGAAGAAATATGCAGCAGAGGCCTCTTTTTGGAGGGCCTGGAGCTCAAGTTCAACCCAGACTTCTACCTTCCTATTCATTTCCTTGCCTTCTGCAGAGCTTGGGTCACAGTCCTCACACAGGACACCCATAATGCTGTAGGTCAAAGGACTGCATTTAACCCTGGTCGCTTTCTCCAAGTATCCAAAGAGACAAAAAGACTTGCTTTAGTACATGGAATGCAAATACCAGACAATGAAACGTCATTGTTTCTGCTTCAGAAACACACACACGCACGCACACACACACATACATGCACGCACGCACACACCCCAAATGGCCCAGCGTTCTGCACTCTAGGAAGTGAGGACAGAGCAATGGTTTTGTGCCCATCTTTTCATTATTCCATATAGTTAAGAAGACTCCAGGTATGAAAAGCATCAGGAGGCTTTACTGCAGCGGTTCTCAACCTGTGGGTCCCGACCCTTTTCACAGGGGTCGCCTAAATACATCCTTCATATCAGATATTTACATTACGATTCATCACAGTAGCAAAATTACAGTTATGAGGTAGCAATGAAAATAATTTTATGGTTGGGGGTCACCACAACATGAGGAACTGTATTAAAGGGTCACGGCATTAGGAAGATTGAGAACCACTGCTTTAGTGGGTTTCAAGTACTTCCCTCTAGGTGTTCGACCCCACAGTCCAAGCAGGTGGGTAGACAGGAAGGCTGATTGGAGAGAGCAGAGCCATCGGATTTGATCTCTCTCATAGGTCAGCACAGTCTTGGGGGCAGGTCTCACAATAGAACTGTGGTGGCACCTCTGGCTCAAGGAGTAGGGCGCCAGCCCCATATACCAGAGGTGGTGGGTTCAAGCCCAGCCTCAGCCAAACTACAAAAAAAAAAAAAAAAAAAAAGAGATTTCCATTCTTGAACAGGACTGTGGAGATCAGTAAGTTTGTACATTTTCTTCTACTCTAAGAAGTAAGTTTCTCTCATCCCAAGTGCTCCATCGCATTGGACATCTGGCTTTTTATTTTTAATTTTATTTCTCTGCCTACTGCCCATTAGGTCACTTCCAGAAAGAGGATTCCTTTGTTCAAGAAATTGTATGTACCAGATGCTGCAAGGAGTGAGGGCTGATAGGGCCGACTCTGTGAGGGTTCCCTTGACAGCTCTGGGTGTGGGGTATCTCACAGCGCCAGTGTTCTGTGAGGGCTGACAGATCCCTAGGAAGTCACCAGGACCAGGAAAACTTGCAAAGACAGACACCTCTCCAAGAATTGAAGTGAGTAATGTGTTGGTGTAAAACAAAAATCGCTAGAGTCTCTGCCAAGTAGGCCAACCCTTTATTTCACTGGGACTCAGGGGGTCCCTATGGGAGGGTAAGCCAGCAGGGTAAGGAGCAGTGAAAACTGAAGCTTGCACCCGTTCCACGGTCTCATCTCAAAGACACCCACAGAGCCGCTAACTAATGACCCTAACATTATAACAACCACAGGAAAGCACTTTTTTTTTTTGGCCAGGGCCAGGTTTGAACCCACCACCTCTGGTACATGGGCCAGCACCCTACTCCTTTGAGCCACAGGCGCTGCCCAAGGAAAGCACTGTTTGATTGGAAGAGGTGGATCTGGACTCAGGCACACCTGGCTCGGATTTTGCCTTTGCCCTCCATGACCTAACCACAGATCTGTCCAGCTTGCCAAGACTTGGTTTCCTCATCAGGAAAATTGGGTATGAAAAGAACTTAACTTCCCTGTGGCATTATTATGAAGTGATATGAGAGACTGTCTGAACATCCAGGATTCGATCTTGTTGGCTATGAGAAGAAGACTGTAGCACAGGGGGGCACTGTGATTTCCAAATTAGACCTTCAGGAAGAAGGTCTCTGTTTGAGGTGTCTCGGTCCTCCTAATCTCCAAGCCCCCTCCCTGCACTGCTGACCCCAGGGCATAGGGGCTCACAGCACGGTGTCAGAATAACCATTGTTATCACCAGGGAGATGCCCCCTCACTCTTTTGTCTTTGGTTCCCTGGACTAACAGGTAAGGTACACGCTTGAGAACCCACTTCGTCTATTTTACCACATTAGCAATTTTGGCCACTATCAGCAAAACAGATTTCTACTACATTCCAAGCAAGAGCCGTATACCCAATGGGGCTGAGGTGACAGATTGCTAAGAAATCTCTCCATTTTTTACTAAAAGAAACCTGTCCTTGACTGGAGCCCTGGAAAAAGCTTCCCAGGTTACAGTTCTGACTTTGAATCAGCCTCAGATGTGTCTATACCTCCTGGACAAGGAGAGTTACAGGTAGGTAAGGGAAGGCCGGCAAACATAACTACCCACCTGCAGAGAGTGCAGGGTTGGGGGAGAAGGAGGAGCTAGAAAGGGGAGAGAGGGCAGGTGGACAGAGAAGGGAGACAGGACAAAATTACCTATATAATTACAGATGAGACCCGATAAGCCTATGGAAAAGACAATCCCTGAATTGCCAAACAGTAACTTTTCTAAGGACTCCAACTGAAAGAGAGAGAATTTCTATTGGTAAGTTTGGTTATTTTTAACGTCTATAATTTAAAGAAAGGAGTGTGTATTCATCACGGATGAGCTATTCCAACTATCAAAGAAGGCACAATTGAGAGTGCAGCATGAAAAATTGTAATTCGTGCAAAAATTTGATATTTGTACTAAAACAACAGTTTCCGTCTATCTGCTGTGATGTAAACACTTTGGGCCTCGGTCTGATGTTTGCTTATTCTTAATTCTTGTTATAATATTGGGTGCATCTAAAAGTCGTGAGATTAGGAGATTGCAGCTAATACTTCCCCTAACTTTTGAGGTCTTCTCTCCCATTTTTTAGTAGCTTTTGAAATTTAAGGTAGTGCAAAGTTGAGTTAGTAGGAACTTGCTTACGCCCAAAGACTCTGGGTACTGTGCATCAAGTTCAAAATTTCTCTTTTTTTTTTTTTTTGTGGTTTTTCTTTTTTTTTTTTTGGCTGGGGCTGGGTTTGAACCCGCCACCTCCGGCATATGGCCCAGCACCCTACTCCTTGAGCCACAGGCTCAGTGTCCTGAACGGATACTTTTGTTGCCAGTGAGTTAGTTCTAAGCTGTTTATCCTCAAAAAGCAGCCAGATACGTGGTGTCATTCACAATAGCCAAAAGGTGGAAACAGCCCGCCCCCCAACAGATGATGAATGTATAAATAAAATGTGGTGAATACACACAACAGAATATTATTCAGTCATCACAGGGATGGAATTCTGACACGTGCCCCAACATGGATGAACCTTGAAAACATGATGTTGAAAGAAATAGGTCACAAAAGCACAAATATCTGGAATAGACAAATTCAAAGAAACAGAAAGAATAGAGATTATTAGGGGCTGAGAGGTGGGGGGAAGAGGGTTCTGGTTTAATGGTTATAGGATTAGGATGATGAAAAAGTTCTGGAAATGGACAGACATGGATAACAACGTTCTGAATGGTACCACTGAGTTATATGCTTAACAATGGTTAGAATGGTAACTCTTATCCTGTGCATCGTTTTACTACGAGAGAGAAAGTTATCAGAGCAGTGCCACTTAGCTCTCCCTACTGGGGACCCAACCGTTTCACATATAACACTTCTGACAACACAAGTGTGCCTTGAGTCTTTTTGTTCTAAAAACATATTGTTAATATAAACAACATAGTGACAACCAAGATTCAGAGTAGGTACCAGTTTAGAGAGAGCTAATAAAATTTAATCAGCAAGTTTTCAGGAGTGGAGTAACTGTGTGCCTTATTTCTACAACCTTCCATCATCCTCTGTAAGATATTATAACAGCTTAAGATCAACAAACACAAATCTATCTACGGTGCCCATTCTCCCCTGGAGACAGTGGCTTTGGGGAAAGAAAGAAGAATGGAGCTGAGCAGAGTTACATACTGGGAGAGTTCGAGGAGGGTAGAGAGCCAGGCTCTATATTTAGGCTGATCTGTACAGCTAGAGTCCCATCAGCAGTTGTTAACAGCACAACAGGACTGGGCAGATTTGGAAAGCATTCTAATGGCTGGTGTGGCATAGGACTGGACCGTAGCAAAATTGCTTGTGATCCCATCACAGATAGGATCTGATGTGATTTTAGAGATGTTGACTGAGCCTGTGTGACTGGAGGGCTCTGACCACGATTCACATGTCAAGGCCACTCTGGTTAGCGGTTGCAGCTGCTGTTGACAGAGCTGTGTGCATCTCCGCTGCTGGCCCGCCCTGCACAATAGGGAGTCATTCCATCCCTCTCCACCAAGGCCAGGGCAGGCGGTCTGTTTGTTGCTACTGTTGCTGCTGCTGCTGCTGCTGTTTCTCAGCTGTCCGCAGCGAGGACGTGTGTTTGAAGTTGGGCACAGTGTGCCTTTGAGGTGGCTCTTTGGCCCCAATTCATTGCAGCTGTCCCACTTGTGCTGGCACCGAGCAGCTGCCAGCCCCCTGCACACATCCTGCCCACAGAGGCCAGCCTGGGGTGTGTGCCCTTTGGTCCTAAGAGGCTGCTGAAGCCACGCCTTGCTGTCCGTTATGAATCGTGCCTTATGTCCAGCTCAGGTGGACACTTTTCTCCCAGCTGTTTGGCAGTACCTGGGCGGATATCATAAGTCTGATGTCTACATGGGCTGGTTAGTTGTGCACCCTTATTCTGTGGCTCCTGAAGGCTCAACTACCCAGAACCTCATCAATGTGAGCCTCTGATGGATTGCAGGGAGATGGGACAAGAAAGCATGGGTGAACTCACGGGAATGTGTCACTCATCCTGTAAAAGCTACGCAGAATTTCCTCTCTGTGAACAAGAGGTAGGTAGGGTCCTCGGTATTTCTTAGGGAGCTCAGTGGCCCCACAACCACCATACGGACGTTCAGTGGCCAGATGAAGTCTGACGCTGGTCTTTAAATGCAGTCCTGGCTCAGTTAAAGGGTCTTCCTCTTAGTCAGCAACTGGTTGGTCTGCACAACAGAATTTATTACTAGTTTAAAGTCTTAAGCATTTGTGGAAATCATTGGCTATGTAGGACATTTCATTGACGGGGGCTGGAAAATGAACTCGGTGGGGATTTTTATTCGTTTGTTTGTTTGGGATTTTTTTTTTTTTTTTTTTTTTTGCCTAATCTAGCATTTTGAGCTGCATTTATAAAGTAGATAAAAATGATGTCCATGGACGTTGTCCTTTGTAGATTTCAGCACATACACTGTTCCTATGGGATTGTCTCAAACACTAAAAATTATATTTATAGCATATTGAATTGAAAATATTTCCCACAAGTTCTGAACCAAATTTTTTTTTTTTTTTTTTTTTTTTTGCAGTTTTTGGGTCGGGCTGGGTTTGAACCTGCCACCTCTGGCATATGGGGCCAGAGCCCTACTCCTTTGAGCCACAGGTGCTTCCCCTGAGCCAAAATTTTAAACCAGCTAGTTTCTAGACACTTGTGTCTTACAGCTTGCCTGAATAAAGTAAGAAAATTGATAGTAACTTAATATTCAATCCTGCCCTACATAAATGAAGACTAAAATAGGAGATTAGCCAGTCGATGAAAAGGATGAAGCAATTGATAAAAAAGACATATTGATTGAAGTTATTTCAGTGAACTTTGACCCTCATTTTCAAGGTATCCCAGCATGAAGGGGAAGGTTGGTAAACTACTCCTTTGGTAACTGAAATTCTCAATTTGAATTTTTCAGGTCCTTGCAGGCACTTCCTGGGCTTAAAAATTGACACTTGAGGGCGGCGCCTGTGGCTCAGTCGGTAGGGCACCAGCCCCATATAGCGAGGGTGGCGGGTTCAAACCCAGCCCCAGCCAAACTGCAACCAAAAAATAGCCGGGCATTGTGGCGGGCGCCTGTAGTCCCAGCTGCTTGGGAGGCTGAGGCAAGAGAATCGCTTAAGCCCAGGAGTTGGAGGTTGCTGTGAGCTGTGTGAGGCCACGGCACTCTTCCGAGGGCCATAAAGTGAGACTCTGTCTCTACAAAAAAAATAATAAATAACACTTGAGGGCGATGCCTGTGGCTCAAAAGAGTAGGGTGCCGGCCCCATATGCTGAGGTGGTGGGTTCAAACCCAGCCCTGGTCAAAAACTGCAAAAAAAAAAAAAAAAAATTAAGATTTGATTTATCAAAATTAAAATTCACAAGCTCAAAAAACTAATTTTTCCCTAAGTTTTAGGTTCATTTCATAAGTCTTTTTTTTTTTTTTTTTTTGGCTGGGGCTGGGTTTGAACCTGTCACCTCTGGTATATGGGGCCGGCGCCCTACTCCTGTGAGCCACAGGCACCACCCTCATAAATCTTATTATTCTATTTATACATTCAATAAAGTTTTACAACCACTGTTAAGAAATCTTTCACTACTTAACTAAATTCCTTTAAATATTTTAAATTGTATTTATAAAAAAACATACTTGACTTCTTTTTAAATAAATCGATTTTCTGGCTAATAAAAGTTTCCGAAGTACCTTCACTACTCTCTTAGATCTAATAAAAAGGAAATTTATTCATATGATGAAACTTAAACTCTTTCTCTTTCCATATTGTTTACAACCTTAGCAATATTCTCTTCTAATTTCCAACTTAGAATCATAAGTCAAATTAACTTGTGAAATTAGAATAATATTCTGTTAATATATTAAAATGGGCCCATTGCTCTTAAGCATTCCAAAATTCAAATATAGCAAATATACACTTACTAAGCCCAAGATTTTATTACCTAAAATCTTAATATATTGGTTTGATTTATTTTAAAGTTTAAATATTTAATGCTATATCTTCTTGAAGTTTAAAAAAACCCACTAAAAAAAATTTGACATCCCAGCCCAACCAAGTATAGGCAGTTATCTTAAAGACCTAGAGGTAACACCAGAACTTGATTTTTGCTGCAACCAGAATGAGACACAGTAAGGTCTCTTTATTGTCATAATGACAGGATTGGTCTTTTGTCACAAGACTCAAATCCTTTCCTTATTGAATTTCTTGTCTACTGTCTGAAATCTTCAGTCCTCACTAAGATAGAACTAACTTCCCCCACTGTCTCAGTTGGATTTGTCTTTCTTTGATGCTTGAGGTACATGAATATCATCTTAGTGGGTTTTGAGTATTTCCCAAACCTTTGCCTGCTTGACCCTGTGTACACAACCAAAACAGTGATAACAGCACCAAAGTACCCCATGAAAGGCAATGAAAGAAATATAAAGAGATGCTATGGATGAACGCCCCTCTCCCCAGACTGAAGAGTAGAAACTAGCAAGGAGTGGGAACTGCTTGGTTAAATCAGATTGTACAGAGAGTGCCCAGACAGCAGTGGGGGCAATTATTTGACAAGACAGGTGGCAGGGAGGTGATCGCAAAAATGCTGGCAGGAGATGATATTAGGCAGTGAGAAGTTAATACACAACTGAGTTGGACTAATAGTGATAGATTGGAGGGTATAGAAAAGAAGTTCATATTTTTCAAAATCTAATGTCTTATGCAAGCTTTAAAAACGGTTGCGCTTTGGCTGATTTTCTTTTTTTAAAACAAGTGTCTGTAGGTAGATAGTCCATGTTGTTGCATGAAGTGAGAACAGAGATTTCTGAATGACAGCTGTGTTAGGGTTGGGTAGGAGGACAAAGCTGTCATTTTGTTATGAATATTCAAGAGGCAGATTTGTGAGACACTCCTTCCCCAGGTCATCTCCTGGAGCTTAAAGATCACTCCTTCACGAGGACTCCCTGCTCTCTCAGACTGGAGGAAGGTGCCCTCTTGTGCCCTCTGCACTTTCTGCCTTGAATCATGTATCTACGTTTATAACGAGGTCATTATTTGTGATGACTCAGACAGTATCTGTCTCTCTCACTCTGGGAGAACTGGAACCATGTCTGTCACTGATAAATTCCTAACACCGAGCCCAGTGTCCAGCATCGGAAAGGTGTTCAATAACTATTTGTTGAATGAATGAATAGAAGAATGCATGGAACTGTAGGGGTGATGGACTGACGGACTGAATGAATGAATGAAGTCACATATAGATCGCTGCTGGTAGAGACAAGCCAATATGTTCCTCTCAATGGTGCTCTGGATATTTTTCAAGCACATGTGGAGTGCTATGGGTGAGTGGTTGAGACCATTGGCTTCAGCCATAGCTATGCTGGGCGATCTCAATTCACTCAATCTCTTAAGGCTTTAGTTTTCTTATTTGTAAAATGGGGATAATCATTGTATTGGGTGTGTGTCCAGTTATATTTCAAATGGCAGAGGATTAAATATGAAATAATTTTAAGCAAAGCAACTGCCTCAAAATCAGCTATTCAGTATTCTCTTTTATCATACTTTGCTTTATATATAAAGGTACAGAGCTTCTAGGGGATACACTCTTTTTCTCCTGTCCTTTGAAATTAGAACTCCAGGTTTTTTGGTTTTTGGACTCCAGGACTTACACCATCAACCCCCTGGGTTCTCAGGGCTCCAGCCTTGGACCGAGAGATATACCGTCAGCTTTCCTGGTTCTAAAGCCTTCAGACTTGGAGTGAGACATGCTACCAGCTTCTCAGGGGCTCCTTCTGGCAAATGGACTATCATGGAATTTCTCCATCTCCATAATCATGTGAGCCACTCCCCCCCCACCAGAATCCTCTCTCATGTATCTTTTTTGTTTTTAAAGAACCTTCTAGAATGTAGGTAAGGGTGTTAGTTTAAAGAGCTATACTATAGTTTTTAAAGAACCTTCTAGAATGTAGGTAAGGGTGTTAGTTTAAAAACTATAAATAGGAGGAAAGAGATTGGGAAACGGCAGCCTTTAGATCTGAGACCCTAGGCAACTCTTAGAATGTTGTATGCAGCTCCCAAAACAATAAGAAGAAAAATAATTTCTTGTGTATTTTGTTACCAAATAATTACAAGTAATACTAAGTTTGGGACATTTTAAATGGTATTATAATGTAGGGCCTATGAGTAAATTTAACTCTGATGTTACATGTAACCATTTGTCACTATAACATTCAGCATAATAATTTCTTTCGATACTGTATTTTTAAAATGCAAATTATATAAAAATACTTTTAAAAAGTACTAGCTAATTCTGACTCCAACCCTTACACAAAGAAATAACTTCTCAAGTTTATTGCCAGGTTTATGATACTCTGCCTTATAGCAACGTTTTGAAAAATACAAATTGTAGACCTGGTTAATGTCACTAGGGAATTTTGATTCCTAACCTTTGAGTGAATGTGGTCTCTCAAGTTTATTGCCAGATTTATAGTTTTATGATGCTCTGATTTATAGTAACTGCAAAGTTACTATAAGGCATTCTGGTTTTTATCACAATCATCTTTGAATGTTTGTTTGTGATCGTATTAACATTGTGCTTTAGTATTTTTGTGCTTCTGATAATTTCGTGGCCCTTGAAAAGAGTCCATGGTCAACGATCCCTGGCCTTCTAGAAATAGTTGATCTCATCAGAATCCATTGAAATGATACTATTACTTCATGTGAGACAATAATGAGGGGCTGTGGATATTTTTTAATTAACTAGATAAAAGCCAATGACTAATTCCATAAAATATATTGAGATGTTACTACAAATATTAAGAGTCAATCAGATGATTAAGAGTAAATCAGAACCAATTAGGTTTTGAGACACCTGTATTTCAGAGCCTCCTTTCAGTAGCAGGAAGTTAAGAGAAGATGGGGTACACAGGGATCCTGAAGGCCTTTATATCCTCAATTTGGTATTGAGTTATCTTCCTATTCTAGCTGGAACTGTCTGCATGGAAATCATTTCTGAGAGAAGAGGAAGCCTGACCACTGAGGGGCGGGGGTGTAAGGGGGTAGAGGGGAACCTACTCAATATGAAAGTTCCAGAAAATTCTAGTGCACACTCCATATACAGAAAAATATTTATTTGGGCCAAGACGTGGATTGTAACCAATGGCCATTCCCACTTCTGTTTGCTTTTTTGTAGAAAAGCAAACAAAACTCAGGAATTTATGATGTTCCCTTGCTATACATCTTTGTGTATTCGTATGGAAAAAGAGTTGGGTTTTCTTGACTGTCTTGTACAGCACAGAATTTCAGGACACAGGGCTGCATCTGAGATGGGAGCATGTTAAGCTGGGATGTCTACCAGTTGTCTCTAAGCTTCCTGAGGAAATTGGTGGTTCTGTAGATAATCTGACAAGTAAGCAAAGCACAGAAAACCCACACACTCAGCTGTGTTTGTAAGAAGGTGCTTAGAGTCTGCTTCAGGAATCTCTCTCCTTCTCAGGACTCCTACCTCAATCCCTCCCCATGTGCTCTGGAGGTAAAAACCACACGCCAAGCTCTCAGGCTCTCAGAATGGGGCATAGGAAGAGTGCTAAGCATATTCACACTCAATCAAGTGGGGCAGCTGGGTTGGCAGGCTGCGCACACCTAGACATTCACAGTCTATGGGTTTAATCCCTGCTGTGCTGGGTGACCTCAGAGTGGCCTCTTAACATTCCTCTGCTTCAGTGTCCATGCGTAAAAGGTGAGGACTGGTCTTGCAGCTGGGAAATATTAGCCACATGTTGCTAATATTTACGGGAGCCCCTCAGAGTTCTGTCACCTTCTCCTGAGACATGGGGAAGGTTTCCGAGCCAGGAATCTGTCAAATGTTTTATTAGATCCTCCACATTTAACTCCCCGTCCCATTTGTAGATAAAACCTCATCTTATTCCTCTGCTCCTGGGACTCTCTGACAGGGCAGTGTCCCTACTGCAGTTGACTTTGGATGCCAGGGCTAGGGTGAAATCACCAGGGAGAGTCTGAGAAGGGAAGGAAAGTAGGAGGGTCAGAGAGCTATTCCCAGGCTACAGGGAATAGCTACAGGGCTCAATGTAGGCTCAATACAGGCTACAGGGCTCAATGTCTAAGGGACATCGTGGGTTGAACACTTGGACACCCCCCCCCACAGCCTGTGACCGCGTGACTCACCTGTGGCCGCTATCATGATCAGTACTGTGTTGGACCTAACACTGCTCCTAAAATGTAGAAGGTTTGTAAATGTTTATTTATCATCCTACCTTTTTCTGTTTATGGCTTACAGCCTAAACCGAGATCTAGCCGGGAGAGGGATGCCTGGATTTATTGTACATTTCTATGGCACTTTGGGAATTTGGCTACCTTGTCAGTGTTTTAGTACTGCCCACCCACTCACGATAAAGCTTCAGCTTCTGCTGTAAGGGAGCTAAAGAGGCACCGGATGAAGCCAGAACAGCCTCTAGAAGCATCTGGGCATAAGTTCAGATGCATTATGGAGAGGACATGGGCCTGGAGAAGTGGTCCCATGGAGCTGTGGTGGTTGGTCTGTGTCCCTCTTCCCAGGTGTCAACTCCTCAGAGGCTGGAATCCCTAGGGTTTCAAACCTCCTAGGGGTTTCAAAAAGGTAATACAGGTAAAGTGCAGTGAGTGTCACACAGTTCTCATGAAAGGGTACCTATTCAACATTCCAAGGCTTCTGCTAATTATGGTGTTTACATTCTCCCTATTTGGCTTTAAGGAGACACTCCATAAATGTTTGCCAAACTTGAAAAAATTGGCAATGATGACTTACAGAGTCCTTTACCCCTACTGCCTTGGTGGTTTGATGTTCTCGAGCCTAAGAATGGTGGAAAAAATTCTATTTTGTCTGAAACTCCAGGAAATGTTGTGGCTAAAACTAGGGAAGTGGTTTTCCTTCATTCAAGATGGAAGGGCAAACACATAGAAAAGTTCTCACAACTTCCCCCACAGCACCTAGTGACTGAATCATCCAGAAGCTTTCACTTTCAGGAAAGTGAAAATTTGAATGTTGTTCTGGTTTTGAATGAACGTTGTTCTTCTTTATCCATTAATAGTACATGGAACCATTTCAACCCTCTACTTTTTTGTAGGCCAAAGATTGGTAGATATTGACGTCATAATAATAGAGATGATTTTCACCTTTATTGCACTGAAATAAAAGAAGAAATTGATTGATTAATACAAATGAGCAAAATACAGTGTCCATTTTGTCAAATGAGAATCTTGCAAAAGATCAAAAATTTCATGCTAAATTTGCAAAGTTATGACCAAAAGGAGCTACATTTTCTTGTCTTCAACAGCCTGTGCACATGTTTAAAAGACTTGAGCCTCGGGCGGCGCCTGTGGCTCAGTCGGTAAGGCGCCGGCCCCATATACCGAGTGTGGCGGGTTCAAATCCGGCCTCGGCTGAACTGCAACCAAAAAATAGCCGGGCATTTGTGGCGGGCGCCTGTGGTCCCAGCTACTTGGGAGGCTGAGGCAGGAGAATCGCTGAAGCCCGGGAGTTGGAGGTTGCTGTGAGCTGTGTGATGCCATGGCACTCTACTGAGGGCCATAAAGTGAGACTCTGTCTCTACAAAAAAAAAGACTTGAGCCTTAGTTTTATGATTCATTTTGTTTTCCTCAGGCTTACTCTGAGAATTACACTAACATTAAACAAACAAACAAAAAAAATTTTTTTTAATTTAACCAAGACCCAGACATAGCTCATGATGTGGTAAGCACTGTTCTAAGCACTTTATCCACATTAACTCATTTTATCCTTTGAGAAATTCTAATGAAATAGGTACAATAATAATTCATGCCTTACAAATGAGGGGTAAGGCCTACATTGGGTAAAGAAGCTTGCCCAAGTTACACAGCTATTAAGTAATACAGGCAGGTTACACTTCTTCTCACTGCCGTACTGACACTTCATGCCAAAGAATGGCCTCTAAAATAATAGCTAAAAATGGTATAGCTTTTTTCCATAAAATTCTTGCCTGAATCTTCCCTATCTTCTTGGCAATTGCCATGGACTTTTTCTTAAACCTTTTGTTACTGGTTTGGGATATTATTATACCTATGGTTTTATTACAAGCTGCTGAAAGCACCACCAACCTCTTTTTTAAGATGCTTGTGGTATATAAATAAATAAGTAGCCATTTGAACTCCTAATGTAGATGACCCTAAGAGGCATTGTACAGATCAGGCCTTTTTATTTCTTCAATCTCTCTTCCTTCTTCGAAAGTGTTGTTTTTCAGGATACTTATGTAGAACTCACATTTCAGTATGCATTTATTTAACTCACTGGACACATTTACTTTCACTGGTTTCTGCCTGCATATATAGCTCAAGTTTTTCAACAGTGCTGTTGAGTATTTAAATGAATTCTTTATGAATACATTTAGGTATGCTTACACTTGCATTTAATATAGACACAGATCATTGTTTGGAAGATTGCATTTTAGCCTGCGGTGATTTAGACTCCGGTAATGAATTGCAGCAATAGCATGAAAGGAAACTTTCAAATGTATGTGCAGGTAGCCAATGATGGAGTCACAGATTAAGAGACAAGAAGGAACCAAAGGAGTCATCAAAACATTTTGTTGTCTTCAACCAAAAAGTGAACCTATGTCAGAACAAAGGGCATATCTAATCAAGTCAGAACACTTTCTAGAAAACCAGCTCCTGCATCTAACAAGACACCAATTTCTGAACAGCTTAATTGAATTAACAAGAAGATTATTCACTTGGCAGGATGTTGTATGTATGTGGTGGGGGGTGGTAGTTGTTGATTACAGAGCAGCCAGATTCAGGCACAATTGGCTACTGCTGTCAATTTAATTAGTGGTATAGATTCTGCCTCAAATAGTTCTTCATTCCAATATTTGGTGTTAAAAGAAGTATCAATCATCCTTGGTCTATTGAGTTGAGAGCGCAAGTGACTTCTCTGCTTTTTAACGATACCATGTCTTTTTCTCTCTCATTCGTTCATTCACTCACTCACTCAGCAATGAGCACCCGCTATAGAGCTAGGAACTGTGGCTGCAAGACAATCCAGAACCTTAAAAGGCAGAAACATTTGAGGCCATTTAGGCGGACTTGAAGGAAACCTCCTTGCTTTTCTTCCAAAGCAAGTTCCTTTACGGACAATTTCAGGTTTTATTTGAAAATATGTGAATGGCAACTTAATAAAATGTTAATGTCAGAATTTGAGAATTTCAAAAACAATTGCTTAAACCTCTAGTTTTTGGCATTTCAAAGTTTGTTTCCTGAAATGTTTTGAATTGTGTTTTTTTCCATGCTGTCTTTTCATACAGTAGAGATAGAATTGGGACTTCTTGACGGAATATTCCCACAGAGTAGGCTTGGGACACAGAGGTGTGGCTACCCTGGCCAGTCTCATTGGAAGAGGTTCTAGCAACAGCTCTCTAGTCTGCAAATCTCCAGTTCTCATCTTTTTTTTTTAATTTAACTTAATTTAATTAATTAATTAATTTTTTTATTAAGTCATCGACCCATGAATGGATCCAATTTTCATCTTAATTTTCACCATAATTTGGGGTCTCAGAGGCAGAGTTAACATCAGGAATCCCCTTTTAAATAAGAAATCTATAAGACAGCAAAACTAGGACAGTGGGACCTGGAGTGGAGTGGGAAGAAGGGCCCGGAAAGGGCAGGAGCAGAGGAGCTGGAAGGGGCACCTGGGTCCACACCCCCAAGCGCCTACCACCGGGCCTGTTTTAGGGGCAGGTGTCTCATTCAGGGATGTTCAGAGAGGAGGACAGAGGAGGGCATATGGCTTCTCCTCTCCCCGCTTTTTTTCCTGCTTCTGGTTAGGTGTCTGTTGTCTGTGACAGATTTGGGAGGTTGACAGGCCTCAGGGAACAGTTCTTATGTCTGGCAGCTGCCATCAGACTGCGGTGGCTGGGGCTAGAGTCATATTAAAGGCTTCCTCATTCACATGGCAGGCAATTGATGCTGATGGTCCGTTGGTGTCTTAAGCATATCTTTTTATTCTGATACTTTGACATCTAGGGCCTTGCTGTTCTAGAGGGGTTGCCCATCCCAGGGCTAGCAAGTTCCTAGAGATGATGAATGACTTTCAAATACAAACCAACCGGTCCAATGGCCCATACCCCAACCACTCTTTTTATTGGTCTCTCCAAGGGCTCTCTGAGCCTAGATCACTACTCACTACCACTAACCACTGCAGGACCCAGAACCAGACAACCAGGGACAACCCCTCTACCCTAGAGAGCCTGAAATTACTCAAACAAGCCAACCCTAAGCTTGCTTACCCTGCCTTCTTTGTCTCTTCCTGCAGAAACACCATAAAGCCCTTTGCCTATGCTTCTCCCTCATTATTTCTGCCTCCTGACCCCTCCTGGTGCTCCCCTGCCCACCCCGTGGTCCCTCATGGTGCAGTGTGCCTTCTATTTCTAAGGATCTGTCAGCATGAAAATTTCTTCCTTCATTAGCGTCATTTCTATATTTAAATAAATAATTGGGTCCATTTAAAACAGCTGAAACATCAGTTCTTGGCCAGATCATCTACTTGTGGCGTCTCCACATAGCTTGGGCTTCCTCACATTATGGCTGCTCAGAGGTGAGGAATCTAGGAGGGAGATGGACAGAAGTGGTATTGGCCTTCCAGAGGGCCCACAAGTCACTCAAGTCACTCAGCATCCTGTCTGTCATATTCTCTTTGTTACGATCTAGACAGTAAAGCCAAGCCACAGTCAGGGGAAAAGGAATTAGATTTTGCCTGTCTATGGGAAGAGTGACAAAGAATTTGCAGCCATGTTTTAAAACCACACATAGATTTTATTTATGGTCTATTCACTGCTTCTTAAATAAGGAATGAACTCACTTTATAAAGAACAGCTTTGCTCAATTCAGATATTTTCACTTGTGGAAGTCAGGTTCAATTTTCTTGCCCCTGATGTTGTCACTTTTGTTTCCCTATTTCATCGTGGCAATATTACATATTTTTAAAATTGTACTTCTTTTGATATTTTACAACTCTTACTGTTGTGATCTTTAATGCCTTAACTAGGATTAAATTATTGTAAATGATTTGAAATGTTTTAAGCTCCAATTTGAAACTTTATTCTTTGTCTTCCTTTCAAGCCCCTACCTTAACACAATTTGGAGAACAGTATTTGCAAAGAGAACGGAGTGTGGGCTAAAATTAAAAACAAAAATAAAAACTTAAAAATCAATCAACTGAAATATAAAAATAAGGCTGTGTGGAGCATGGAAAGTGGTTATTATAATTTTAGCTGTAGTGTTCCTTCACAAACAAGAATTTATGTTTTTGAAAAAAAAAAGAAGAAAAAAAGAATTTATGTTTTCCTAATCTACCTGTTGCTTTTATTTTTGTTAATTTATTTAAGAAAAAGAATTTGAAGATAACGGGTAGAGAGAGCATCCGATCTCCTAACTAATGGTTAAGTGATTAATTCAAAATTGTTAATGACCTCTTTTAAGACAATAGGGAGAGAGGAAGATTGTTACATAGTGGTTTGGTTTTACCAGAGACAGTAAGGACAGAAGAGATGAATTTTCTTCAAGGAAACATGATAAAGGCATTAGAAGAATCTGCTTCAGTGTGTGAAAAAGGAAAAACCTAGCTGACTGGAAATACCCTTAAAAAAATAACCAACATTAAATGAGCGCTAGGATTTGGCATGAAGAAAGACAAACTTTAATGCATAAAAGTGTATAGATAAATCAATAAAACCAAAGCAAGACAGAAGTGCCTGTGGCTCAAAGGAGTAGGGCGCCAGCCCCATGTACTGGAGGTGGTGGGTTCAAACTCAGCCCTGGCCAAAAACTCAAATTAAAAAAAAAAAAACCAAAGCAGGAAAAGGGAGATGTAACTTGTAAAGCCTGAAGGGAGAGAGACAACCTTCCTTTAGGAAACACCCATGAGAAAAGGTAAGGGCAGGCTTGGCGCCTGTAGCTCAAGCGGCTAAGGTGCCAGCCACATACACCAAAGAGCTGGCAGGTTCGAATCCGGGAAGAATGTACTCGTCTTTCCTTCATTCAGCGAAATAATGTATTTTTCAAGTTTTTCTTTATGAAAAACCCTCTCTTCATGTCCTTGTATACAATGAAATATCTCCATTTCTTCCAAGTTTCCCTTAAGTCATGAAGTACTAGTCTATAGGTACGATTCCTTCCTGGTTTATATTTGCTGAGCTTTTCTTGTTTAGGCGTACAAGCAGCAGACTCTTGGTTTAATTAAACTGAAGGGCTCCTTGAGGATTATTACCTTTGCTCTATCCCTCTGACCCTCAAGATCTTTTTCTGTTCTATTCCAAAATAACAATAACCACTTCTATATCTTTGCTTGGCTTTATGCATGGAGCTTCTGTCCTCAATTTTATTTATTTATTTATTTTTATTATAATTATTACTTTGAGACAGAGCCTCAAGCTGTCACCCTGGGTAGAGTGCTGCAGCATCACAGCTCACAGCAACCTCCAACTCCTGGGCTCAAGCGATTCTCCTGCCTCTGCCTCCCAAGTAGCTGGGACTACAGGCACCTGCCACAACGCCCGCCTACTTTTTTGTTGTTGTTGCTGTTGCAGCCGTCATTGCTGTTTGGCGGGCCTGGGCTGGATTTGAACCCACCACCTCAGGTGTATGTGGCTGGTGTCTTAGCCTCTTGAGCCACAGATGCCGAGCCTGTCCTCAATTTTAAAATGATAAAATTGCAGAATAATCCAAAGTCAATGACATTACATTCTACTTTGCATTAGGAGAGTTGTGTGTTGTGTCTTATCTTTTCTATTAGTTTAAGCTTCTAATGGGCAGGGACTATTTATTACTTATTATTATATCATCTATAGTGTTCACTCAGGAACCCTACACAAACTTTTATCAACAGCACATGATGTTGAGATTATGTGTACACCGCATATCCATTAGACCACAGTGTAATTATTACTCACAGCGTCCCATCTTCCTAACTAGATTGTGTTTCACGTGACTTTGTACACCCAATAACTGACTCTTAGGATGCATGCAGGAATTGTTTTGAATGAGGTGTTGGTTGAATAAATTTGGATGAATGGATAGATGGATGGGTGGATGGATAGAAATCAGTTTGTAATACTAACCAAAAACGTAATTCAGAATAAAGTTAAACTTAAACACAAGTTCACTTTTCTGCCTTCCTTTCAGGCAATCTTAAATCCAGTTAAATTATCCTAAGTATCCTTCTGAAAGTTTTAAAAATTTCAGAAACATTGTCATTTACAAATAATTGGGGGGGAGGGGAAGAGAGGGAATGCTGGTATTCCGGGCACTGTGCAGTTGGCATGCCCTTGACCGTGCTCAGGTAGCCAGATGCGGCATGTCTATGAGTTCTGACCTACACACAGAGACTCACTGCTTGTGCGTTTGTTTTTTTCCGAATACCCTGTTTCCCAGAAAATAAGACATCCTCCGAAAATAAGACCTACTTGCCGGAAAGATAAGACGTCCTCTGAAAATAAGACCTAGCGCATTTTTGGGAGCACACCTTAAAATAAGACACTGTCTTACTTTCGGGGAAACAGGGTAGCAGCAGAATGCTTGGGGAAGAGGTCGTGAGCCGCTTGGAGGAGAATCTTGATCAGAAATGCCTGAGGAGGTGGAGGAGAAGAGCTAGAGAGAGCTGAAAGACCCACAGCAAGGACTGCAGCAGCCAGGAACCAGGAGGACCCAGTGCCCTGCCGCCACCCCCACCCTGCTGCAGCATCCTGCTGAGCCTCAGTTCCCTCATTAGAAAAATCGGGAGGTTGAACTGCTTCGTTTTTGGAGTTCCTTCCAGCTCTCAAATGTCTTGGTTGTACATGAGCCAAAATAAACAAAAAATGGTATCACTTCATGCATATGTTCTTCTAAATACACCAGTGGGAAAGCACAAAGCCTGCGTTTCCAGCTCGCTGCTTCAGAGATGCCAGTTCACAAGCCGTTCTTTAATCTCAGGGACATTATCTGAATTCCTTCTGAAAGTGAGTCTTAGTTGTAAATGGGCCAGCGCGTGTGTGTGTGTGTGTGTGTGTGTGTGTGTGCGCGCGCGCGCGTGAGAGAGAGAAAGCGCATGGGCATCAGCACAGGGGAGAGAAAGGGACGGGGGGAGACATGTAGGTCATTGCTGTTTGGACTATGATCCCCCACTAGCAGAGAATACCACTCCTCACACTTCCATTCATGATCTGGTTCACTCGGTAATTTTCAAACCTCTACGATATTGTAGATGCAAACATTTCCAAAACATTGCCTTTCCCAATTTCTTCTAACGAGGCAGGAAGAATTATCTGCAGTCACATAACACTCCGCTCCGCTGCCTTCTTCACCTCTTTTTGCTTAATCCCACAGTGTCAGAGATATGCGTGCATTGTGGTGTTGTTGTCATCTTTGTTTTTAAACTGTCTTCAAATACAAGTAAAGGAAAAGTGATCAACAGATTCAAAGAGAGAGGGAGATGCAGTTAACACTGAAGCTGCTTTTTTAGGGGAGCACTTACAAGTCTAAAATAAGAATCTTAAGTGCCATTTCCCTGGAAAAGAGAGTCGCAGGGAGACAGATGTTTTTCTCATTATTTTTGTTCGGAGACACCATTGCTACTATGACATATCACCATCCGTGAGGGCCACCAGCAAACAGCAGGCCAGCTGTGTGTTAACCTATCCTGTGTTCCTCCAGGGCCTGACAAAAGAAACTATAGCTTGCAGTTATTTAAAAAGTTAGAAGCGATAGCTTTTCGAATGAAGATATTGAGCAATTATCTGTTTCTGACATCATGAGATAGACCTCACTTTCTTCTCTTTCCAGCAAGTGTCTTATCCTGTTCTTGGTGCGTAAGAATTTTTTAAGATGCTGAACACTAAGCAGGAATAGAGGACAGAGTCAGGGTCAGGTGTAGAGCTCTCTCTTCTTTGGGTCATTTTTCTTTCTATCCCAAAGGCCAGCTCCTTCCTTCTGGGGCTTTGCTGCACCTTAGCATTTGTGGACATGGGTAATGATTTTCAGGTGGTCTTATTTGGTGAGAATGGGAGCATCTTTTTCCAGTTTTACTCAAGCCCACCCTTGAGAGCCAGGCCTGAGCTGCTGGCGGTCCGGGAAATGCTGTATTCTTGTGTGTGTTGGGCAGGATTTCCTGTAAAGGGTCAAGAAAACATGCTTTCCCATTGTCTTGATATAAACTGTAGAAAGTCCTTGTGTCCAACTGGAGACCCTGTTAGTTGCTACCATGGCAACTAAGGAAGATGGGCAGGCCCTTCTTTGGCTCTGTACACAAACTCCTGATGGTCACTTTCGTAACAAAAGCAAATGAGAAGACAAGGTGTTTCTGAGTCAGCCCCTGGTCCACTCCACCCTGAACCTCTCCCATTCACCTGGGTGGTAAAAAGGAAAAAGCGCGGCCAAAACCAAATGGAGGGAACCAGATATGAACAATATGCTAGAGGTGCAGTTGATTTGTTAGGACTCTTGCTTTGTAGCATTTTTATACTCTATCTCTTTACAAACAACAGGAAAGCAAATCAATGTGTAGAAAGTGGGGGCAGGGCCAGAAATAACCCTATGAATCTGGACATAGTAGCTTGTAGCTTCAATGTCTTGCTTATAAGAAGAGATTAAGTTCCTAAAGGGTTGCACAGGGAGCCAGCAGACAGATCAGCGATCTAGATAGAAGTATGTGGGCTGCTCAGGTCTGGTACAGCATCTAACCTTGAGTTGGCAACAATCAAAATAACAATAGAAGCAGTGAACAGAAAATCTTGGCTATGGCTCTCAAGCTCAACAGATCTGAAGGTCTGCCCACTGCAACCTGAAGCTCTTTCTGTTACTGTAGAGCTGTCAGCTGGGTCTCCCTTAGTATTTGACCACTGTCTTCCTACTCCCTTGCTGCCCTTTAAGCTGCTTGCCTTGCTGTGACTTTGGAGGATTTGTCCGTGGCTATGTGGAGATGGACATCCACCGCGAATACAGCAGGGCTATTTGCTTGGTCAATGCTTCCGGGAATGACTCCATTAGAAAGCTACGTTTCAAGGACTTCTTTCCTTATCTCTCAGAACAACCCATTTGCTACGGTTCTGAGTGTACAGGAGGGGTCAATGCCTTCCAGAATCCTGGGGACTGAGAAGGCTTATAAAAGGCTGAAAACGAAAGTAAGCAATATAGAAAAATAGTCTCCGTAGAGTTGCACACTGGTTTGTGACAAAGGACTTGCCTGCTTTGGTGAGAGTTAATGGTGTTAATGTGTCAAACAAACAAATAAAGGAAAACAGAATAGGAAATGGGTGTAGGATCTTTCCATATGAGTATCTTCCAGGTTGGAGAGAAAAATAAACCACCTGCCACACACTTACGAATGGGACCCCGTGACACTGTTCTCTTGTCAATAGGTAAAGCCACCAAAAAGGGAGCTGCTACAAGGCTAAGAATAGTGAGCAAATAAACCCAAAAGGTCAGGTGTAAGTTAACTCCAGTCTGGTGAACCCTCCAATCATATTATTATGATAGGGAAAAGAAAAAAGAAAAAAAAAGAGTCTGATGTTTTTATTCTCATGAACTTTTTCGGAAATGCTGGTTAAATTAAGTAGAGATAAATCAACCCAGAATAATTTTTCCCACCCAAGCGTGTGTGTGCGCACACACACTCACTCTCCCACATAGAGGTGTCCAGGAATTATGACTAGAATGTAAACATAGATCCCCATTCTTGGACACGTTCATGGTAAGGTCTTCCATCTACATCTCCGTGGGCTTGAGTGAACTGAATAGGTTTAGGAACACTGAGTTGAATGTATTCTGTCTAAGGCTCTGTTCCAGATTTTGCTTTTTTCTACCAGGAAGTTTCATAGAGGAACTTGGATTCTCATCTTTGAAAACATATACACAATTTATAAATTATAGCAATTCAGGCCAGTCCATCATTAATACTTGAAGATAAAATTGGCATGATTTCATTTATATGAAGTATGAAACAGTTAGAACTAATGTGTGCTGTTGGAAATCAGGATAATAACTCTCCTTTTGGAGGGGAATGGAGATTAGTAATTCTAAGTCACTTCTGGGGTGCTAGTAGTACTCTGCGTTTTCTGATCTGGATGCTGGTTACATGAATATAAACAGTTGTAATAACATAAACTTGGCACACTTGTTTTGCATGCATGTTCAATACAATTTTATTTAAGTGCTCCTAGGAGTTACAGAATTTGGTACTGAAGTCCACAAGGTTACAATTCAGTGTCTGGCATGTTTTATGGAGACAGTGAGGAAGATTTGAATCAGTGGAACCAACTCACATCTGGAACTCTGAACAATTCTCAGCATATAGCAGGTGCTTAATAAATCGTCATTCCATAAGTGAATAAATTAATGAATTAAATGTGTGTGTTTTCCAATCAAAAGGTTTGATAACACTGATGTATAGTACAGACAACCAGGTGATGCTTCTAAAATGTCATATTCTAGACCTACAGGAACTGTGCCATAGTAAGTCAATTTAGTGCTGGCATGCAATTTTTATTCCCACCATGTGCTAATACACATGCATGTACATCAGTACATATGAATAGACACATCTTTCCCTCACTTTACGCAGGCTTTTCTTTGCTGGGTCCATGCAGGATGCGAACTGGGCAGACACCTAACAGGCTCTCTGAACTTCAGCACATTTAAGTACTTCCTAGAATGTGGACTCCCCAAGGGCAAGGACCTTGGTTTTTACAACTTTATTTTTTATTATTTTATTTTTTATTAAGTCATTTGTACATAGGTTTTTACAACTTTAATTACTAAGACTTCACACAGATTGGCAAATGATTGATGCTTAGTGAATTTCTGCTGAATGCGAGAGTGAACCCAAATCAGTTGTCTAGGCTGTGTTCAGCACAGGCAATTTGTTCTACCTACTTTGTGGGCTTGATAACTATATAAATGTGTGTATGTATATATACATATATATGTGTGTATATATTTTTCTTTTTAGGGTTTGAAGGTGGAGGGTAAAGGACAGATAAAAATACTGGCTGGTTGTTTGAATCTGAGACTTAGAAGGCATCTGGCCTTACTGTACCCACTACAAGTGCAGGTCCGATCTTCAAATTTGTAGGTCAAGAAAGTTGGTTATCTCACCTTAGTGACAGCATCTAGAAAATGACGTATAATCAAACACACGCACACATGCACACACTTTAAAAATGATTTTTAAGCAAACAGTAACATGAAGACATAATGCTCAGTGCACTTAAAATGAGAACATTACATCATTTCATTACTACTTTTCATTTTTAGTCATGTGTTTTCTTGAGAAATTAAATTAGCCTGGGAAGTAGCCTGTTTGGTGAATACAGTTAGAGTACAGAAAGTTGGCTGATATTGTTAAATCCTTATTTAGACTTTGATGAGCACCTAATATTTTTCTGACAACGTGACAGAGTCTAAGTACTTTCATTGAACCTTATTTAATGCTCATAGTAATCTTATAAAATTCATATTAATATTCTCATGTGACAAATGACCTAATCAAGGTCCCAAAAGGTTGACTGATATTCCTAGCATCATTATTGGGCATAACTAGACAAGCAACAAGTGCTTACGGAATTAATGAATAAGTTACGGAGTAAAAACCTATTTCCCCACAAGTGAATAGCACAGATGGAATTTGAATCCAAGTCCTCTGATCCCAAGTTCATTGCCCTTGAGTTTGACATACTCATGGACAATATAAAATATTGTCTGCTAGTTAAATTAGAATATCTCCGTCATGGGACTCTCTTCCTTAGCTAGAGACGGAGATAGACAAGTTATTCTTCTTACGCTTGCATTCATTCATTTTCAACATTTTTTCTATCTTTATTGCTTGGGATTCATTGAGGGTACAAAGAATTAGGTTACACTGATACTATTTGTTAGATAAAGTCCCTCTTATAATTGTGTTCTGACCCCACGAAGTGTGCCATACACCTCTCGGTATGGGTTTGGGACCCGTATTTTCCTCCTTCCTCCCCTCTCCCCACTTGCTGATTTCCCTACTCCCCCATTCTATTAGCTCATCTACTGCCTTCATATTAGAACTTAGTACATTGGGTTCTGGTGTCTCAGTTCTTGCGATGCTTTACTAAGAAGAATGTGTTCCACCTCAATCCAGATTAATACGAAAGATGTAAAGTCTCCATCTTTTTTAGTGGCTGAATAGTATTCCATACATATAGCACAGCTTGTTAATCCATTCCTGGGTTGGTGGGCATTTAGGCTGTTTCCACATTTTGGCAATTGTAAATTGAGCTGTGATAAGCAGTCTAGTGCAAATGTCCATATGATAAAAGGATTTTTTTTCTTCTGGGTCAATGCCCAGTCATGGGATTGCAGGATCAAATGGGAAAGTCTAGTCTGCGTTCTCTGAGGATTCTCCATACTTCCTTCCAAAAATGGTTGTATTAGTTTGCAGTCCTACCAGCAATGTAAAAGTGTTCCCTTCTCTCCTCAACCATGCCAGCATCTGTAGCTTTGAGATTTTGTGATGTGGGCCATTGTCACTGGGGTTAGGTGATATCTCAGGGTGGTTTTGATTTGCATTTCTCTGATGATTACAGACGATGAGCACTTTTTTCATATTTTGTTAGTCACTCATCTGTCTTTTTTAGAGGAAGTTATATTCATCTCTCTTGCCTATTGATATAAGGGATTGTTGGGTCTTTTCTGTTGACTAATTTGTGTTCTCTGTAGATTCTAGTTATCAAGCTTTTGTCTGATTCTTAATATGCAAGTATCTTTTCCCATTCTGAGAATTGTCTGTTTGCTTTGGCTGTTGTTTCTTTAGCTGTACAGAAGCTCTTAAGTTTAATTAAGTCCCACCTGTTTATTTTTGTTGTTGTTGCAATTGCCATGGAAGTCTTCTTCCAAAATCTTTCCCCAGGCCAATATCTTCAAGTGTTTTACCCATGCTTTCTTTGAGGATTTTTATTGTTTCATGCCTTAGATTTAAATCTTTTATCCATCTTGAATCAATTTTTGTAAGTGGTGAGAGGTGCAGGTCCAGTTTCAGTCTTTTACATGTGGTTATCCAGTACTCTCAACACTATTTTTTGAAAAGGGATTCTTTTCCCCAGTATATATTCTTGTTTGGTTTATCAAAGATCAGGTCATTGTAAGAGATTAGTTTCATCTCAAGATTTTCTATTTGGTTCCAAATGTCAACATCTCTATTTTTGTGCCAATACCATGCTGTTTTGATCAATATAGCCTTATAGTATAGCTGAAAGTCTGATAGGGTTATACCCCTGCCTTTTTTTTTTTTTTTTAATTACAAAGTGTTTTTGTACTATTGCCTTAGCTATACAGTGTTTCTTCTGGTTCCATACAAAATGAAGGATTATTGTTTCCAAATATTGACAGTATGATGATAGTATTTTAATGTGGATTTAATTGAATCTGTAGATTGCTTTGGGTAGTATAGACATTTTCACAATGTTGATTCTTCCCAGCCATGAGGATAGTATGTTTTTCCATTTGTTAATATTCTCTGCTATTTCTTTTCTTAGAGTTTCACAATTTTCTTTGTAGAGGTCCTTCACCTCTTTCATTATGTATATTTCCAGGTATTTCATTTTTTATGAAGCTACTGTGAAGGGGATTGTGTCCTTGATTAGCTTCTCATCTTGGCTGTTATTGGAATCTACAAAGGCTACGGACTTGTGGCCATTGATTTTATATCCTGAGACATTGCTGAATTTTTTTTTATCACTTCCAGGAGTCTTGTGGTTGAGTCTTTGGGGTTCTCTAAGTATGAGATCTTATTGTAGGCAAAGATGGAGAGTTTGACCTTCTCTATACCCATTTGGATGCCCTTTATTGCCTTCTTTTGCCTGATGATATGGGCTAGAACTTCCAGTACTATGTTGAGTAATAGTGGCAATAGAGGACAACCTTTTCTTCTTCTAGTTCTATGTGGAAAAGCTTTCAGTTTCACTCCATTCAGTATAATATTAGCTGTGGGTTTGTCATAGATGGCATTGATCAGATTAAGAAATGTACAGTCAGGCAGCGCCTGTGGCTCAGTGGGTAGGGTGCCGGCCACATATACTGAGGGTGGCAGTTTCAAACCTGGCCCCAGCCAAACTGCAACAAAAAAATAGCCGGGTGTTGTGGGGGTGCCTGTAGTCCCAGCTACACAGGAGGCTGAGGCAAGAGAATTGCCTAAGCCCAGGAGTTGGAGGTGCTATGAGCTGTGACACCATAGCACTATACTGAGGGTGATAAAGTGAGACTCTGTCCCTAAAAAAAAGAAAAGAAAAGAAAGAAATGTGCCATCTATGCCTATATTTTTTCAGTGTTCTAATTAGAAAATGATGCTGAATTTTATTGAATGCTTTTTCTGCATCTATTGAGAGGATCATATGGTCTTTGTTTTTGCTTCTGTTGATATGGTGAATTATGTTTATGGACTTGCATATGTTAAACCAGCCTGGCATCCCTGCGATGAAACCTACTTGATTGTGATGAATGTTTTTTTTAATGTGTAGCTGTAATCTATTGGCTAGGATTTTATTGAGAATTTTTGCACCTATACTTATTAGTGAAATTGGTCTGAAATTCTTCTTTTTAGTTGGGTCTTTTCCTGGTTTTGGTATCAGGGTGATATTTGCTTTGTAGAATGTGTTGGGGAAGATTCCTTCCTTCTAAGTTTTTTGGAATAATTTTTGCAATGTGGGTATAAGCTCTTTTTTGAAGGTTTGATAGAATTCTGGTGTGAAGACATCTGGACCAGGGCTTTTTTTTTTGACAGAGTCACACTATTTCACTCTTAGTAGAGTACTGTAGCATCACAGCTCACAGCAACCTCAAACTCTTGAGCTTAAGCGATTCTCCTGCCTTAGCATCCCAAGTAGCTGGGACTACATGCATCAGCCACAATGCGCAGCTATTTTTTTGTTGTTGTTGTCATTATTGCTTAGCAGGCCCGGGCCCAGTTTGAACCTGCCAGCCCTGGTGTATGTGGCCAGCCCCCTAACCACTGCAATACAGACACCAAGCCCAGGGCTTTTTTTCGTTAGGACATTTTTTTATAGTTTCTTTGATCTCATTTCTGGAAATTGGTCTTTTCAAGGGATCTATTTCTTCTTGATTAAGTCTAGGGAGAGGGTGCAGTTCCAGGTATTGATCCATTTCCTCCACAATGTCAAATTTCTGGGCATAGAGTTTCTTGTAGATGATTTCTTGTATCTCTGTGGCATCTGTTGTTATTTCCCATTTATCATTTCTGATTGAGGTTATTAGAGATTTTAGTTTTCTATTTCTAGTTAATCTGGCCAAGGGTTTATCAATTTTATTTATTTTTTCAAAAAAACCAACTTTTTGTTTCATTAATTTTCAAAATGATTCTTTTGTTTCCAATTTCATTTATCTCTGATATAATTTTGGTTATTTCTTTTCTTCTTCTAGGTTTGGGATAGATGGTTCTTCTTTTTCAATTCCATAAGTGGTACATGAGTTTGTTGATGCGCTCCCTTTCTGTTTTTCAATTGTAGGCATCTAATGCAATAAATTTCCCTCTTAAAACTGCTTTTGCTGTATCCCACAAGTTTTGGTAACTTGTGTCTTCATTGTTGTTGTGTTTGAGGAATTTAATGATTTCCTCTTTTTTTCTCTTCCTGAACCCAGCTCTCATTCAGCATAAGGTTGTTTAATTTCCAAGTCTTTGTGTGGGGATGAACGTTTTTGTTAGAGTTGAGTTCCACCTTTATTGCCTTACAGTCTGAGAAGATAGAAGGTATAATTTCTATTCCTTTAATTTTGCTGAAGTTTGATTTGTATCCTAGGATGTGGCCAATTTTGGAGTACGTACTATGTGCTGATAAGAAAAATGTATATTCTTTAGCTTTGGGATGGTGTGTTCTATATGTGTCTATTAATCCTATTTGTTCTAGGATCACATTTAAGTCTTTTTATCTTTGTTTAATTTTTCTTTAGAGGGTCTGTCCAGTTCTGTCAGAGGGGTGTTAAAATCCACAACTATTATGGTGTTATGGGATATTATATTGCTCAGACTCATCAAGGTCTGTTTCATAAATCTGGGAGCATTTAAGTTAGGTGCATAAATATTTAAAACTGAAATATCTTCTTTGACCAGTATAAAGTGTCCACATTTGTCTTTCTTTACATTAGTTGCTTTAAATCTGCTTGTATCTGAAAGTAAGATTGCAACCCTTTCTTTCTTCTTATATCCATTTGCTTGAAATACTGTTTTCCATCCCTTCACTCTAACTCTTGATTTGTTCTTCAAGGCTAGGTGTGTCTCCTAGATACAGCATATGGATGGCATGTACTTTTTATACAATCAGCCAGCCTATGCCTCGTCAGTGGTGAATTCAGTCCTTTTCATTTATTGAGAAAATTGATAAGTGTGGTGAAGTTTTATTCATCTTATTTTGTGAGAGTCCATTGTGAAGTTTTATGCTTTGCACCATTATGGAAGCTAAGTTTTTTCCTTTAGCTTCTGGGTGTTTACTTTGTTGGTGGTCTATTATGGTGGTCGGTGTTGAAAATAGGTCTAAGTATTTCCTGTAGGGCTGCTCTTATTGTGGTGAATTTTCTCAGTGCTTGTATATCTACAAAAGATTTAATTTCTCCATCAATTTTGAAGCTTAGTTTAGTGGGATACAGAATTCTGAACTGAAAATTGTTTTGTTTAAGAATGTTGAAGATGGATGACCATGCTCTTCTGGCTTGGAAAGTTTCTGTTGAAAAGTCTACTGTCCTCCTAATGGTTCTGCCTCTATAGGTCAGTTGGTGCTTACTCCTGGCTGCTTGCAGAACTTTTTTCTTTCATCTTGACTTTGGACAGGTTTATTACAATGTGTCTTGGAGAGGCTCTATTTTAGTTGAGATGAAGCGGGGTACATTATCCAACTGAAAGGAGTGTGTCAGGGTCTTTAGTAAAACTTGGGGAAGTTTTCATTTATGATAGTCTCCAGTAGGACTTCCATTATTTTCAGACAATCTTCTGCCCCTTCAGGAATTCATGTTATTCACATGTTTGAATGCTTCATAAAGTCTTGTAGTTCTCTAAGTGACTGTTCTGCTTTCTCTGTCTTTTCTGCTTCTTTAACTACCTGGGTTAACTTGAAAACTTTATCCTCTAGCTCTGAGGGCCTTTCTTTTCTATGTTCTGAGCTATTTTGATACCTTCTACATTTCCTGATTATCTTCTTCTTTTCTTTTCTTAAGCTCCACCTTATCCTTTCTATATTCTACATATCTCTCATCCAACTTTTGGTTCTGTCTTGCTATTTTCTCATCAATTCCTTTTATTGTCTTTATCATCCATTTTAAATTCCCTTTCTGTCAAGTCCATTAATTCTTTATAGGTGGAGTCTTCTATAGTAACTGCCTCATGGTCCCTTGGGGGAGTTCCTCTGTTTTGGCTTTTCATGTTCCCCATATTTTTCTGTTGATTCCTTTTCATGTGTTCTTTCTTCTTGTTCACCTCCTTGTCCTCCTTTGTCCTTTGCATTGCCTCCTCTGCTTCAAATTACCTTGTCTCAGAGTTTAGGTCTTGAAGTGGCATCTGCCTGAGCAAAGCCGAACTCTTCCTCATGGCCAAATAAACAGAAGTCCTTGCTCTTTATGACAGTATGTTGCAATATGTTGCCAGGCCACAGATGGTGCTGTGGTTTTTTTTTTTTTTTAGGATGCAGAGCATAGTCAGCAACCTCCAAGGTCTTCGTTCCAAACTTATTTGCCTTTGGTGATCACCTGATTGTTTACTAAGCATTCAGACCCTGTCAGGTTGGGATCTTAAAGCTCACAAGAATCCTTCAGGGGCAAATCTCACAGTGCCCTCTGATTCTAGTTCCTGCAGGGTGCAGGAGTCCCTCAGCCTTCCCAAGAGTGGAGTTCTGATCCCAGCAGGTGGAATTTAGATGGCTGTGCTGTAGGCCCCTGCTAAGATCTTCCAACGACCTTCCCACAATGCCAGCCCCCTGGCCATGGAGACCTTCTCAGTATGGCTGTCTTACCAGCCACCAAACTTATGGCAAATCCACTCCAACCAGCATTCAAATCTGGTTGCTGTATACTGTTCAATTCTGCCCACTCTTTCAAGCTTTCCACTCAACACGTAGCTTCCCCCATCTGAAATCTCTGGAAAGGCTTCCTCCCGACCTGGATCTCCATGGGGGGCCCGCCAATTCCAGCTAGTCTCAATCACTTAGCTAATTCATCAGATTTCCATCACTCTGGATCATATGCTGTATCCAGCTCACCACCTCCTTGCTGTGCTCCCTGAGCTATGACTCTGGGTAAGGTCCCTGCACCGGGCAAGCAGGTATGGCTGAGTTCTCTCTTTTCCTTAGTCATTCTAGGAGAGCTCAATGGAATGATCCTTCTGGTCTACCATCTTGCTCCACCCCAGTACTGGAGATTGGATGTCTGAGATCAGGGTACTCACACGGTCAGGTTCTGGGAGGGCTGTCTTCTGGGTTGCAGGATGCCAACTTCTTATTGTGTCCTCACATGGTCTTTCCTCAGTATGGAGAGAAAAAAGAGAGCTTCAACATATTTTTTAATGAGCATACACAGTGGGGCTGGCCCTGTTAGCTAATTGCTCTGAGATTAGATGGGTGGCACATAAAGCATAGTAAGTAATTTCTACCTTACACAGCTAGCATAAGAAATAACTCTTATGAGGACAAAGAGATTAAAGCCTGAAAAGAACTTAGTCAAATGGAGAAAAGATAAGAAACCAAATGAATCGGGCGGTGTCTGTGGCTCAGTGAGTAGGGCGCCGGCCCCATGTGCCGAGGGTGGTGGGTTCAAACCCAGCCCCGGCCAAACTGCAACAAAAAAATAGCCGGGTGTTGTGGCGGGCACCTGTAGTCCCAGCTGCTTGGGAGGCTGAGGCAAGAGAATCGCATAAGCCCAAGAGTTAGAGGTTGCTGTGAGCCATGTGACGCCACAGCACTCTACCCGAGGGCGGTACAGTGAGACTCTGTCTCTACAAAAAACAAACAAACAAACAAAAAAACAAAAAAAACAAATGAATCTGGTAAGGCTTCCTAGGGAATTCGTGGTTGAGCCTTGGAAGAATATTATTTTTCTTTGAATTGTCTGTTACTTTAATAATTTCTTTCATTTAAAAAATAGTGTTTAATACCAACCACATTGTTATAGTATCATTTTGCTTCAAACAAATGCAAGAGGTTCTATTGTACATGGTCAGATAAGGCCAAAATAATCATCACCATGATATGGTACTTAGATTAGTTTTCTATAATAGTGAAAGAAAATAGAACTCAGACCTTCTATCTTTTACACAGGCCCAAGTTCAGTTGGGGGAAATGTCATGGAAAAGAAATGATAGGTCTTCTCTGTCTTTGTCTCTACTTTCACTATTGAACATCATGAGATACAAAGGCACAGTGTTCTTGTGTGCCCCAGATCCTCCTAGTGGAAACACAAACCCAACAAAACTGTCTACCCTCTCAGGACATCAGGCAAGGGAGATATTTTTTGTTATAACCTTACCAAGATGCAGCTTTGCTCCAACACAGAGACTTTGTTCTCATACATCTCTTGAAGATGCTTATAATATTCCTAGAGAAAATAATTCACACACGATTGTGAAACTAAGTGTGTTGGAAAAGAGTCAAAAGACTTGTAGTTTGAGTCAAAGAAGGAATATATAAAGTCATCCATTGGAGAATCACCAGCATTTTTCTATCATTCGATGACGGTCATGAATGAATTGACTTATAAGACATTTCTCTTGAAGATACTGATTGACATTTTTCAATGCATCTGGCTGTTGGTTGGGGGGTTTGGTCCTATAGGTTTTAGCCTAGCTCACAGCAACCTCAAACTTCTGGGCTCAAGCAATCCTCCTGCCTCAGCCTCCCATGTATCTGGGACTACAGGCACCTGTAACCGTATCTGGCTAGTTTTTCTGTTTTTAGAAAAGGGGGTCTCATTCTTGCTCAGGTTGGTTTTGAACTCCTGACCTCAAGTAATCATCCTGCCTTAGCCTCCCAGAGAGCTAGGATTACAGTCATGAGTCATCTTACCCAGCCTATGTTGATTCTTATTGCTTCCATTTCTATGTGTACTATTTTGTAAAGATATACCCCCCAATTCAGGTGGTGCATCTTTTCTGAGGCCTGTAATTCTCAGTCCTGCCTGTATGTGGAATTCCCTGGAAAGAAGTCAAAGTAATCAGCAAAGGACCTGGGGATAAACAAGAGGTAGCTAGCTACTTTTGTCTAGTATAGCTAGTGACACAGCATCATGGGAATTTCCTCTGTCTGCTTTGAGGTTGCCCAATTCTGCCTCCCCCCTAGTCAGGGAGAAAAATCTATTGAAAAATAATCATTGAGATTAAAATTTATGGTCAGGATTTTATAAGTCTTCTTTTTGTGTAAAACATGAATAAGTTGTTTCTAGGTATGAGGTAAATAATTTTTAATCTTTCTCCAGACTGCAAAGTATTTAGATATATTCAAACTTTGCATTTCACTTTCCTTTGTTAATTAGTGGGGACATCTGCATTAACACAGGATCATTAATTTATGATCTAGTAGGTCTCTTCCATCTCTAACTTTCCTGATGAAAGAGAATGAAACAAAAAGGAACTATTTGATCAAGGCTTCTCCCACAGATTTAAAAGACGGCCCTTGAATAACATTAAAGATTCTGATTTTGCTGTTGTCTGTTTAGTTTGTTGGGAGATAAACATATTAACCAAAAATAGAGGCATTAAAATTCAGATTTTTGTATTCATGTCTACTAAATCATTAACATGAAAGCATATTGTCATTCTCTTTAAATTCTAATTAAAACCAATTGTTAGTAATGCCAACCCAAGGTGTACCATCTCTTGAAACCGAAATCATAGCTTCCTCTGACAGACTGTCAGAAAATATCATTGCAATGATAAATGGTCTTGCTTCACCTTCTTATTTAGACCATATTCTCATCCTTCCATGTCCATTTTCTTCTCTGTCCCAGTTTGAGTCTTGGTGAATTTTCCTGATCCAACACGTTCTGGAGGCAGTCTGACTCAGTAATTCCAAATAGCATCCTCAGAAGCAAAAAGTCAAATGTATCACAAGTGGATCAGTTTCCTATTGATGCTGTAACAAATTACCACCATCTTAGTGGTTTAAAGCAAAACACATGTATTATCTTACTGTTTGAGAGGACAGGTGTCACTGAGCTAAAATAGTCCACAAGGCTCTGTTCCTTTCTGAAGGCTTTAGGGGAGAGTCTATTTCCTGAGCTTTTCCAGTTTCTAGAGACTGCCCACACTCCTTGGTTTATGACCCCCTTTTTCTACTTTCAGAACCAGCAAGCATGAGTCACATTCTTCTCATATCACATCACTCTGACCATTCTCTAGTCCCATCTGTTTCTGACTCCTCGTCTGCTTCTTCCTCTGCTTATAAGGACTCTTAGGATTGCATTGGGCTACCTAGATATAATTCGGGGCCATCTCCCCGTCTCAAGACCCTTAACTTATATTTGCAAAATCTCTCTTGCTATGTAAAGTAATATATTTATCTATTCAGAGATTAAGATGCAGACAACTTTGGTGGGGTGGAGGACATTTCTCTGCCTACTTTGATAATTTTTAGGGAATCTAAAAATAATATTCTTTAAGGTGAAGTGCATTCTTCCTCTTGAGAAACTGTGTTTTGTAAGTTATAAGAAGCAAATGAAAAAGCAACCAACAAAACAATGCCATTTATAATAGCTACAAAAATAAAATAAAATACTTGGGAATAAACTTAACAAAGGAGATGAGAGATTGCCGTCCTAAAAACTATAAAATACTGATGATAGAAACTGAAGAAGATACAAATAAGTGGAAAAATATCTTAAGAGATAGGATATTTTTGGAGACTCTGTCTCCAAAAAAAGAGAAGAAGAAGAAGTAATATTATTAAAATGTCCATGCTATCCAAAAAATCTACAAATTCAGTGCAATTCCTATCAAAACACCAACTGCATTCTTCACAAAATAAAAAAATTCCCAAATTCATATGAAATTATAAAAGGTGAATAGTCGAAGTAATCTTGAGCAAAAAGAACAAAGCTGGTGATTGGATTAAAGATAGCCACCAAGTAACAGCTTCCCTGCAAATGGGAACAGCAAGTCTGGGGAGACAAGACTCCAGGCATCTCTGGCTGGTGGGATCTGCCTATAATCATTCCTTTGAGGATACAGGGAGCCAGCGAGGGACTTCTGGACCCCAAGAGGAGGACAAAAACAGTGGAAAACAGGCGAGTGGTTGCGTGTGTTTGATCGACCTAATCACGCCGGCAACCGTAAGTACAAGCAGCAGTGAGACTGCAAGCCAGAAAGGCCTTACCAGTGAACTGTTTCAGTGTTCTTGGACTTGGCACTCAGTTGAACTGCCTTGGGGAGAGCTTGAGCAGGAGTGTGGAGAACTTTGGGCATTGTCTGGGGCGCCAGACTGAGCCACTGAGCTGGGCGCAGGAAGCCATTGCGAAAGAACTGCCCTGGCAAGCTCTGCCCTCAGGGTCTCAGAGCAAGGATTGGGCAGGTCAAAGTAACCTACTGACTGAGCAGCCTAAAGGCGGGACTGAGCTGCCTTACAGCCTTAATCCTTAGGGGCAGAGTGAGATGGTTTTGGCACACTGGAGCCTTGGGCTGTTGCCCTGGGTAGAGTGCCGTGACATCACAGCTCATAGCAATTTCAAACTCCTGGGCTTGGCGCCACCCAGACCTCCATAAAAGCTGTGTGGTGACCCCCGACCGGTGACCTGCACCCACTGGGCCTCCGCATTCCCTGACCAGGAACTGCAGGAGCCACGCAACCCTGCGTCCTGCCTCCTGTGTCCTCCCAGCGTCCACGCTAGCCCGTTCATCTGGACAGGGACTCTGGTAGCTGCGTGTCCTTTGGCGCCCTCCCTGCCTCTGTGCAGAGCTCTTCTCCTGGCCAGAGACTGCTGGAGCCTTAGGCTCTCTGTGCCAAAGACACTGGGTACCTGGCACTCCCAGAACCGTGCGCACCACCCTCAGCCCTGTTGCTGGATCCGGGTGTGTCACAAACCGGAGCTGCTTCCACAACCAGAACTCCCTAGCTAGAGCAGCCCCAGAGGAACTACACAGGGTCACTCTCTACAAAGATCCAGCAACAATAGAGTGATCCCGCTGGAGTCTAATCTTGGAGAGACACCTCCCCAACTCTGAGGACAGCCAGAGGCAACGGTGATAAACAATCATGAGGCAAAATCTACAGAAAAACTCTGGCAATATGAATAATCAGAGTAGATCAACTCCCCCAAGGATCAATGGGGCAGAAACAGCACAAGGCCCCATGTACAAACAAATAGCTGCGATGTCAGAAATTGAATTCAGGATCTGGATAGCAAATAAGATCAAATTAGAATTCCAAAAGTTATCTCAAGAATTCAACAGATTCAAAGACCAAATGACCAAAGATTTCGACACATTGAGAGAAGAAGTTGCATCCCTCAAAGATCTGAGAAACATAGTAGAAGCCCTCAGCAACAGAATGGACCAAGCAGAAGAAAGGATTTCTGACATTGAAGACAAAGCTTTCGAATGCTCCCAAACCCTCAAAGAAGAAGAGAAATGGAGAGCAAAAACAGACCACTCTCTCAGAGAGCTCTCGGATAATTTGAAGAAAACCAATATTCATCTTATAGGGATCCCCGAAAGTGACGAAGTGGCTTCACAAGGCGCAGAGTCTCTTCTCCATGAGATTATGAAGGAGAACTTTCCAGACATGCCAAGAGATTCCGAAATTCAGATAGCAGACAGTTTCAGAACTCCAGCACGACTCAACCGGAATAAGACATCCCCCAAACACATCATAATCAATTTCACTAAAGTTAATATGAAGGAGAAAATTCTGAAAGCAGCCAGATGAAAGAAAACCATTACCTACAAGGGGAAGGATATCAGAATAACTGCAGATCTCTCTGCTGAAACCTTTCAAGCTAGAAGAGGATGGTCATTGACTTTTAATCTCCTAAAACAAAATAACTTTCAACCCAGGATCCTGTACCCAGCTAAACTGAGCTTCACTTATGACAGAGAAATTAAATACTTCAACGACATTCACATGTTGAAGAAATTTGCCACAACTAAACCAGCTCTCCAGGACCTTCTTAGACCTATCCTCCATAAGACCAGCATAATTCTCCACCACAAAAGTAAACCCACCGAGAAAATTTTTGATCAAATTCCAACTTCCACAGTTGCAAAAGGATTAAAAATGTCCACTGGTCTCTCGAAAGGCTTATCAATACTCTCAATTAATGTGAATGGTTTAAATTGTCCTCTAAAGAGGCATAGGTTGGCGGACTGGATACAAAAACTCAAGCCAGATATATGCTGCATCCAAGAATCGCATCTTACATTAAAAGACAGATATAGACTCAAGGTGAAGGGATGGTCATCTATATTCCAGGCAAATGGAAAGCAGAAAAAAGCAGGCATTGCAATCCTGTTCACAGACGCAATAGGCTTTAAACCACCCAAAATAATTAAGGATAAGGATGGACACTTCATATTTGTTGAAGGTAATACTCAATATGATGAGATCTCAATTATTAATATTTATGCACCCAACCACAATGCACCTCAATTTATAAGAGAAACTCTAACAGACATGAGCAACTCAATTTCCTCCAGTTCCATAGTAGTTGGAGATTTTAACACCCCTTTAGCAGTCCTGGATAGATCCTCCAAAAAGAAGCTAAGCAAAGAAATTTTAGATTTAAACTCAACCATTCAACATCTGGACTTAACAGACATCTACAGAACATTTCATCCCAACAAAACTGAACACACATTCTTCTCATCAGCCCATGGAACATACTCCAAAATCAACCACATCCTAGGCCACAAAGCTAACCTCAGCAAATTTAAAAAAATAGAAATTATTCCTTGCATCTTCTCAGACCATAATGGAATAAAAGTTGAACTAAATAACAACAGGAACATGCATACCCATACAAAAACATGGAAGCTAAACAACCTCATGCTGAAGGATACATGGGTTATAGATGAGATTAAGAAGAAAATCACCATATTTTTGGAACAAAACAACAATCAAGATACGAATTACCAGAACCTCTGGGATACTGCAAAGGCAGTCCTACGAGGGAAATTTATAGCACTGCAAGCCTTCCTCAAGAAAACAGAAAGAGAGGAAGTCAATAACTTAATGGAACATCTCAACAACTGGAGAAAGAAGAACACTTCAACCCCAACGCAGCAGAGGAAAAGAAATAACCAAAATCAGAGCAGAATTAAATGAAATTGAAAACAAAAGAATTATACAACAGATCGATAAATCCAAAAGCTGGTTTTTTGAAAAGATCAATAAAATAGATAAACCTTTGGCCAACCTAACCAGGAAAAAAAGAGTAAAATCTCTAATTTCATCAATCAGAAATGGTAAGGATGAAATAACAACAGACCCCTCAGAAATTCAAAAAATCCTTAATGGATACTACAAGAAACTCTACTCTCACAAATATGAAAATCTGAGAGAAATCGACCAATACCTAGAAGCACGCTACCTACCAAGACAAAGTGGAAATGTTGAACAGGCTTATATCAAGTTCTGAAATAGCATCAACTATATAAAATCTCCCTAAAAAGAAAAGCCCAGGACCAGATGTCTTTACGTCAGAATTCTACCAAACATTTAAAGAAGAACTAGTACTTATACTACTAAACCTCTTCCAAAATATAGAAAAAGAAGGAATATTACCCAGCACATTCTATGAAGCAAACATCACCTTGATCCCCAAACCAGGGAAAGACCCAACAAGAAAAGAAAATTATAGACCAATATCACTAATGAATATAGATGCTAAAATACTCAATAAGATCCTAACAAACAGAATCCAACAACACATAAAAAAATTATACACCATGACCAAGTTGGATTTATCCCAGGGTCTCAAGGCTGGTTCAATATACGTAAATCTATAAATGTAATTCAACACATAAACAAACTTAAAAATAAAGACCATATGATTCTTTCAATTGATGCAGAAAAAGCTTTTGATAATATCCAGCATCCCTTCATGATCAGAGCACTTAAGAAAATTGGTATAGAAGGGACATTTCTTAAACTAATAGAGGCCATCTACAGCAAACCCACAGCCAATATCGTATTGAATGGAGTTAAATTGAAATCATTTCCACTTAGATCAGGAACCAGGCAAGGTTGCCCATTGTCTCCATTGCTCTTTAACATTGTAATAGGAGTTTTATCCATTGCAATTAGGGAAGAAAAGGCAATCAAGGATATCCACATAGGGTCAGAAGAGATCAAACTTTCACTCTTCGCGGATGATATGATCATATATCTGGAAAACACTAGGGATTCTACTACAAAACTTTTAGAAGTGATCAAGGAATATAGCAATGTCTCAGGCTACAAAATCAGCACCCATAAATCTGTAGCCTTTATATATACCAACAATAACCAAGACAAACAAACAGTCAAGGACTCTATTCCTTTCACAGTAGTGCCAAAGAAGATGAAATATTTGGGAGTATACCTAACAAAGGACGTGAAAGATCTCTACAAAAAGAACTATGAAACTCTAAGAAAAGAAATAGCCGAAGATGTTCACAGATGGAAAAACATACCATGCTCATGGCTGGGAAGAATCAACATTGTTAAAATGTCCATACTGCCCAAAGCAATATATAACTTTAATGCAATTCCTATTAAAGCTCCATTGTCATACTTTAAAGATATTTAAAAAATAATACTTTGTTTCATATGAAATCAGAAAAAAACCTCGAATAGCCAAAACATTACTGAGCAATAAAAACAAAGCAGGAGGAATCACGCTACCAGACCTGAGACTGTACTATGAATCCATAGTGATCAAAACAGCATGGTACTGGCACAAAAGCAGAGAAGTAGATGTCTGGAACAGAATAGAGAACCAAGAGATGGATCCATCTACTTACTGTTATTTGATCATTGAGAAGCCAATTAAAAACATTCAGTGGGGAAAAGATTCCCTATTTAACAAATGGTGCTGGGTAAACTGGCTGGCAACCTGTAGAAGATTGAGACTGGACCCACACCTTTCACCATTAACTAAGATAGACTCTCACTGGATAAAAGATTTAAACTTAAGACATGAAACTATAAAAATACTTGAAGAAAGTGCAGGGAAAACTCTTGAAGGAATCAGCCCGGGTGAACATTTTATGAGGAGGACTCCTCAGGCAATTGAAGCAGTATCAAAAATACACTACTGGGACCTGACCAAACTCAAAAGCTTCTGCACAGCCAAGAACATAGTGAGTAAAGCAAGCAGACAGCCCTCAGGATGGGAGAAAATATTTGCAGGTTATACCTCCGATAAAGGTCTAATAACCAGAATCCACAGAGAACTCAAATCTATTAGCAAGAAAAGAACATGTGACCCCATTTCAGGGTGGGCAAGGCACTTAAAGAGAAACTTCTCTAAAGAAGACCGATGCAAAATCTACAAACACATGAAAAAAAGCTCATCATCCTTAATCATCAGAGAAATGCAAATCAAAACTAGTCTGAGATATCACCTCAGACAGAAATGTTGAAATCACCATCAACCAGAAATGTTGACGTGGATGTGGAGGAAAGGGCACACTTCTACACTGCCGGTGGGAATGCCCACTAATACATTCCTTCTGGAAGGATGTTTGGAGAATACTTAGAGACCTAAAAATAGACCTGCCATTCGATCCTATAATTCCCTTACTAGGTTTATACCGAGAAGACCAAAAGTCACAATATAACAAAGACATCTGTACCAGAATATTTATTGCAGCCCAATTCATAATTGCTAAGTCATGGAAGAAGCCCAAGTGCCCATCGACCCACAAATGGACTAGCAAATTGTGGTACATGTATACCATGGAATACTATGCGGCCTTAAAGAAAGATGGAGACTTTACCTCTTTCATGTTTACATGGATGGAGCTGGAACATATTCTTCTTAGCAAAGTATCTCAGGAATGGAAGAAAAAGTATCCAATGTACTCAGCCCTACTATGAAGCTAAATTTTAGCTTTCACATGAAGACTATAACCCAACTATAGCACAAGACTATGGGGAAAGGGCCAAGGAAGCGGAAGGGAGGGGGGCAGTTTTGGTGGAGGGAGGGTAATGGGTGGGACCACATCTATGGTGCATCTTAGAATGGGTACAGGCGATTAATGTACACAGCTATGTAATGTACACAGCTATGATTTAACAATAAAAAAAAGGGAAAAAAAAAGAACAAAGCTGGACACTATCTGACTTCAAAAATGTACCACAAAACTATAGTAACCAAAACAGTATGGTATTGCCACACAAACAGATACATAGATCAATGGGAAAGAATGGAGGATCCAGAAGTAATCCCATGTACTTATAGCCAACTGGTTCTTGACAAAGATAACAAGAATACACAAGGGGAAAAAAACAGTCTCTAAATAGTGTTGAGCAAACAGAATATTCACATGCAGAAGAATGAAGTTAGATCCTGATCTCTCACCATATAGAGAAATCAACTCAAAATGGATTAAAGATTTAAGTATAGGACCCCAAATTATTAAATTACTAGTAGAAAACCTAGGACAATAGCTCAATGACAATGGTCTTGGCAATGCTTTTCTAGATATGATTTCAAAAGCACAGGCAATGAAAGCAAAAGTAGACAAATGAGATTATATCAAACTAAGAAGTGTCTTCACAGCAAAGAAAATAATCAACAGTATCAAGATACAACTTACTGAATGGGAGAAGATATTTGCAAACTATACATGTAAGAACTTAATATCCAAAATATATAAGGAATTCAAACAACTCAATAGCTAGAAAACAACCAATTCAATTTTTAAAAAGGCAAAAGAACTGAATAGATGTTTTTTAAAAGAAGATGTATAAATGGCCGCCAGATACATTAGTGCTCAACATCACTAATCATTAGGGGAAAGAAAATCCAAACCACAATGAGATATCACCTCACTCTTGTTAGCATGGCTATTATCAAAAAGACAAAAAGATAACAAGTGATGGCAAGGAGGTAGAGAAAAGGGAACACTTATACACTGTTGGTGGGAATGTAAATTAGTAGAGCCATTATGGCAAATAGTATGAAGGCTCCTTAAAACATTAAAAATAGAAGTCCCATATGATCCTACAAAGCTACTGCTGCAGATATATCCAAAGGAAATGAAATCAGTATGTCAAATAGATATCTGTACTCCATTTTTGTTGAAGCACTATTCATAATAGCCAAGATATTGAATCAATCTAAGTGTTCATCAGTGGATAAATGGATAAAGAAAATGTGGCATATACACACAATGAAATAGTATCCAGCTATAGAAAGGATGAAATCCTGTCATTTGGGACAATATAAATGAAGCTGGAAAACATTACCGTAAATGAAATAAGCTATGCACAGAAAGAGATATACCATGTATTCTTGCTTGTATGTAAAATCTAAAAAAACTTGTTCTCATAGAAGTAGAGAGTAAAATGATGGTTATCAGGGGCTAGGGAAATTGGGTGGGGGTATGAGGAGGTGTTGGTTAAAGGATATATATTTATAGCTGGGAGGAGTAAGTCCTCGAGTTCTGTTGTACAGCATGGTGACTATCTGCCTGCTTTACAGTGAACTTCCCGATGACCATCAGAAGAGAGACAGAAAACACACAGCCCATGAAACAGCTCTATGTAGAAAGGGACCATCCATTTCCCAGTGTTGTCGTTACTGGTGTTTATAAGATTCCATGGAGGTATCAAGCATTAGTCCTATAAGTGTTACTGTTATATTTAGAAATTTTATTTTTAAGAATATCTGATCCACAGGGAAGAAATATACATCTTAAATTTGTTACACATAAAAGAAATAAGAATGACAAATGGAATATCTCATTCCATTTGACATTATACTAGAGACTCTCTTCCCAAGAAGGAGGCATATCATGAACCCACATTTTGGATCATATTAACCACTTTCTTCCCAAAGATTTATAAACTTGAACAAGCTATACATTTCTTTTCTTTCTTTCTTTTTTTTTTTTTGAGAAAAATCTCACTATACTGCCCTCTGTAGAGTGCTGTTGCATCACAGCTCACAGCAACATCAAACTCTTGGACTTAAGCAATCCACTTGCCTCGGCCTCCCAGGTAGCTGGGACTACAGGCACCTGCCACATTGCCCAGCTATTTTCTTGTTGCACTGGCCATTGTTGTTTAGCTGGCCCAGGCCAGATTTGAACCCGCCAGCCTTGGTGTATGTGGCTGATGCCTTAACCACTGTGCTACAGGCGCCGAGCCCAAGCAATATATTTCTTAACTGTGCCCCTTTTTTTTTTTTTTAACTAATACTTCTAGTGCTTTCTTATTGAAATTCATGTTTTCTTATTTGCATGACATATCATTGGTATGTTATGAAATTGAGATGCTTGCTTTTAAAACTCTGATAGTATGGTATGTTTTTGGTAATTTAATATATATATGAAATTCATTCTAGTTTAATCAAATTAGGAAAAATAAATGAAAAAAATAGCTACAATGACAAAGGGCACATGTTCAAACGACTGAAAGTTTCTGTCACTATACATTCCATATGTGCATTTGGTAGACCTGAAAAGGCTACCTGGCGTTCCAAACGTGAAATAAGATGAAATGATGTCCATTTGGGTTTCTTAGATAGGAACCAGGGAAAACGTGAGTAAAGGAAGATTTATTTCTCTGCTGGGCAAATGGCACAGATTTCCTTTTGATGATCAACTGTTTCCAACACAGAAGGAGCCCTGGTGTTGCAAACTCTATCCTTGATCACAAACACACATAAAGTTACAATAAGGATATATGTCAGACATATGCAATCCACACTTTTCTTCCTATTAAAGCATCTTGGACAAATGAGAAGGGAAGATGGCATGGTCTTTTTTTTTTTTTTTTAATCCTACAGGTGGTTTCAGTTACTTGATATGTTTGTCTAATTGCTTGAATGTTATCTAATAATCCTGAGAGCAAATAATCTTTTGCAAAGTTTCTTAAGCAGCGTCTGAATGCTGCCCGTGCCCTCTTTAGCATAAATCCCCTTTTCTGCATGCAAACACTGAAATATGCCGTGTTCTTGTCTTACCCTTTGCCATCCAGTTTCAAGAAGCTGAAGCTGACAAGCATAGCATTTAAAAAAAAAAAAAAAACGGGGGCAGGGGACTGCCACCAGCTGTTGCTAATAAAACAACTGCAGCCCCTGCAGTGGGAGCTCTCTTCTCTAACTTCACATCCCTGTAGTGTTGGCAGTAATTGGGAGGGGGGTTATGGGGGCATTTCTCTCTCAAGGGAGCAAATAGGAATATTAATATTAATGCAATATCTGCTTCTTCGGAAGGGAATGGATAAAATGAAATGATTTAAAGAAGGCTTGATCAATCACACCATTTCTTGGCAAGAAAATGATGCCCCTGCCTTTATGAAAGAACATCTGGGTAGAATCACAGTGGTTAAAAGAATTGGGTGGTTGGCAACCAGTATTCACCTTGATGGAGTTAGACTCCCTCCCCTTCCCCCTGTGGGATTTCTGGCACTGCTGGGGGCAAAGGCAATACTTTGAAATGCTTTCCTTGAAAAGCTGTGCTTACATTTCGGCCCTCCTTTTGTGACCTTGCTGCTCACTGATTTATTAGCAGAGTCTAGGAAGACATCTGGGGTAGCTGGTCAGCTTGTCTGATTCTAAAGAAAGGGTGGCTGCCCTGAGAACCTCTCTGCCTCTGTGACCCCATGTCTGGCCCACAGAGCTCTTTCTGCTCCCAGGGTGGCTTGAGAAGTGTCTGCCACCTAGAGCTCCTTGGAGCGATGTGGATAGTGAGTCAAACATTTCCATGTCTGGGAGAGTCAAGAGGTGGCTGCCCGCTTACGACCAGGGCAGCAGAAGGCTGCGGCACAAAAGGACCTTGCACATGGCAGACAGACACAGGCTTCTTTAGACATTAAGTATTTCAAGGTTTTGCTACTGAAAGCACAAGTGAAGTCTTGTGTAGGATACAAAGATGTGTGGCCTCGGGGAGGGGGTGGGGACGCTCTGATCCTTTTACTGTTCTCTTTCTGAATAGTGATGGGCCCAGCATGGAGACATTTGTGACCTGCGTCCCCCTTGCCAGATGCCAGACGGCCATTAGTTAACCAGAGAAGTGACCTTTTCAATGACACTCTCACCACCCGTTCACTCCCCCAAGAAGGCTCTGGGAGTGCGAGCTGGGGGTATGGAGCAAGGTGGGGGCTGATCAGGGCAAAATTAGCACAGAAAACAAATTTGAGGGATTACAGGAAACCAAAGGCACCCTACTCCACCCAAGTCAAAGTAAAGGGGAGGTGGTCTGAGTATTCCCTCACATAGAATTCATTCCCCAGTCTTTTATATTGATCTATAATACCTTAACTGTCCAAACCTCCTAAAACACCCTTTGCTACCTTTAGTACAGAGAGGTTTATCTTAGATCTACTCCTCAGAACCCCTGGCAGAGCAGCCCAGAGCTCACCTGTCAGTTGTCACTCTACACAGCCCTTTTCCTTATTCCCTACCTTTTTAATATGTTATTCGACCACATCGTGGTCTTGCAAAATGTTTACACCATCACTAACATCACCAGGGAGCGCTTACATGTGCACATGACACCTGATGTGACGTTATTGTTTGAAAAGAATTTTCTCGTTTTCCCCATTAAAAGGTAAGTTCTGTAAGGTCGCTGAGTCCTCACTGCCGAGAACTGTACCCAGCATATAATAGGTTCTTAATAAATCTTTGTTGATGGAACAAATGAATGAATATAGATCTGTTCTCTACCCTCTAAGAGCATGGAGTCTAGGAAGGTACTATGTGGATGATCAAAAGCAGAAGGCTGACAGTGTGTAGCCAGTTTTATTTCATGAGATGGTGACTGATTCGATTACTATTGTTGTTCCATTTTGGGCCCACAAGCAGGTGAGATGCTTCAAAGCCCTTCGAGCGAACAGGCATCCATACACGTGGTTTCTAAAGAAACACCATTCTACTCTTTAGTACATTATGTTATTGCTATGGAAACAGCGATATTTTAAAGAAGAACACTGGAACTTTCCAAATACAGTATTTATTCTCCTTGTACTAGCAAAATAATGTGTTTCACCTAAGAACTTGTTAGGTGGCCTGCAGCTACATATAAAGAGACAGATTCTCATCATGGGTAAGTCTATGGGAAAATTTGGACCACCAGGCTCTTGAGATAGATTTTAAAATAATCTCAGTGCAAAACTCGAGACATAATTGGGGCCGCCAATGAAACATTTACTATGTTATATTTGTTTTTGTGGTAGGAAAACTATTTGTATTTGAACCCCAGAAACACCCTCTGCAGAGCTATAAGCTGGCATTGCCTTTGGGTTTTCGGAGGAACTGACTCTGTTGCTTTGTTCTTACTTCAATACCTTCACAACTTTCAGCCGGCAATGTGGCCGTAGCTTTCCTTTACAGATGGCACCTTTTAACAAGAGGTTATGAGACAAAGCATGAACACATATCTGGGCTGTAATAGAAAATGAAAAGGGGAACCAAATAAGATTAGATGAGTGTTACCAAAGAGCCTCTTTACTCTGGCTTGCTCACACACCTGGAAATTCCGTCTCAATTGATAACATCCACTGGTACAATTTTTCCTTATGGATCTGTTTTTAAACAAACCAAGATAGATGCATTTTTTTTAAAAAAACTTCTCTAAAATATTAGGAGCAATTTGTTGAGATTTACACCCTTCTATTATGTGCAAAATTGGGTGTTTGAACATTTGTTTTCAGGTTTTTTTTTGTTTGTTTTTGAGACAGAGTCTCACTTTGTCGCCCTTGGTAGAATGCTGTGGCAGCATAGCTCACAGCAACCTCAAACTCCTGGGCTCAAATGATTCTCTTGTCTCAGCCTCCCAAGTAGCTGGGACTACAGGTGCCCACCACAACCGCCTGCTATTTTTAGAGACGGGGTCTTGCTCTGGCTCAAGCTGGTCTCAAACCTGAGAGGTCAGGCAATTGACCCAGAGTACTAGGATTCTAGGCGTGAGCCATCACACAGACCCTAGTTTTCGGTTTTAGTTGTTCACGTACCTCTTCTTCCCTACGAAGGGAAAAAATAGTCTTGAAGCCGTGAGACCTAGGTTGGCCTTCCACCTTTGCCCTTTGTGAGTTGTTTGCCCTTGAGCAAAGTTTCATCTCCTGCAGCCTCACTTAGTTCCCCATCTTACAGGGCTGCCTTGAGGACAAATGAGAACACACATAAAAGACTTAAAATAGATCTAGGGAAACATGAATCCCCCTTTTTTCTTTCTGAGACAGAGCCTAAGTCGCCCTCAAACTCTTGGGCTCAAGCAATACTCTTGCCTCAGCCCCCTGAGCACCAGGGACTACGGTGCCACAACACCTGGCTCATTTTTCTATTTTTAGTAGAGATGGGGGTCTTGCTTTACCCAAGCTGGTCTCAAACTCCTAAGCTCAGGTGATCTACCCACATCAGCCTTCCAGAGGTTTAGTATAACAGGCATGGGCCACCATGCCGGCCATGAATCCTCTTCTTTCCCCTAATAATATAAAATAACCATTTCATTCCTTTTTATTTTTGTCAGTCTGTTAAATTACAAGAGTCTCGAAAGCTTTCAGCAGTTAAAAGATATTAGAATCAGCTTGGCGCCTCTAGCTCAAGCAGCTAAGGCCCCAGCCACATACACCAGAGCTGATGGGTTTGAATCCAGCCCAGGCCCGCCAAACAACAATGACAACTACAACCAAAAAAATAGCCAGGCCTCGTGGCAGGTGCCTGTAGTCCTGGCTACTTGGGAGGCTGAGGCAAGAGAATCACTTAAGCCCAGGAGTTGGAGGTTGCTGTGAGCTGTGATGCCACAGCACCCTATCAAAGGCAACAGCTTGAGGCTGTGTCTCAAAAAAAAAGAAAGAAAGATATTAGAAACATGTTTCCATGGACATAGGTCACTTAAGCCAAACATTTTTCCTGGTAATGATTCAGTTCAGGCAAAAGGTAAAACACTCATTTGACCAAATATATTGCTCATATTATTATAATTTGTAATGATCTGTTATCTACACAGGAGCTCAAAGGGTGTTACAAAAAAAAAAAAAAACTTGCATAAGAGGGTCTTTGTCTAACAAATGCAATCAGTGTAACCTGGTTTCTCGTACCCTCAATGAATCCCCAACAATAAATTAAAAAAAAAAAATACTTGCAATCTATAGGAATGTGGTCAATTATTTCCTTTCATTGATAAGTAAACTAACTTCTATATTCTACCTACACTCATGAATGGTAAGTATGTGGCAAAATGTACCCCACTCTCCTTTACTGCAACCTTACCAACCATCACAAACTGCTAACAGCACTGTTTCATGCTACTGTCCCGAATTTTCAACCCAGCACTCCAAGCAAACACTATCAAGCCCAAAGAATTGGTTTATTCATTTAAATCTATTTGCATTCCTTGAGTTAGACTATTTTCCAAGTGTTGGCTACATTAAAGATAAATTTACATAATGGAGCATAAAGGTTTATTTGCATACTTCCTCCCTATTATATTTTAATGTTCACTAAAAAAAAAAAATCCTTGAAAATGTACTTTCTTGTGATTTTTAATTGGATCAGCCACAAATGAATTCCCAATATCTTAATCCTCAGAGAGAGAAGATTTGCTGAAAATCCTCCCTCTCTCCTAATTAGGGAAAATGGTAACCATCCAGTTCCCCAAGACCTCCCTCAACCCCTTCTCTGGGCCCCGTCCTTTCTATTTACTATTAATCCCATATGCTTCTGCCTGGGCCATCAAGTTTCCACTTTCCAGTTTCTGATTCTATCAAGTTTCCACTTTCTGTCTTCTTCCGTGTCGCTCCTGGATCTTCTCCCACTCAGATTTTTAGGAGAAATCACCATACTGTCTGGCTCCATTGCAAGCCCATGATTCCCGGTTTTAGCTGGGCCCTCAGGGCTGCCTAGTTCTTCGACATAACCACAGTTGACGCCTTTCCCCATCCATTTCATCAGAGCTTCTAAATCTTCACCAGTCTTCTCAGCCTCCACCTCCTGGCTCCCTTGACTCAACCGATGCCAATCTGTCATAGACAGCACAGATGCCATTAGGCGTGGACTGCCCCAGCCTCCCAGAGTTCTCCCCACACCTTCATATTCTAGTCTTGCCTTGGCCTCACCTTCTTGGTTCATGCACGATGTCCACTTCTGTCCTTGGCCCTGTGCCCCTCATCTGATCCAAGATTATTTTTCCCGCTCCTTCCTCAACACACCTTTAAAACCCTTTCTTGGATGAGCATTCCCTTAAACCTAGAAATGAGATCAAGAGAGTTCCTCAAAAAAATAAACTAGCAAGCAGTCAACAACCAAACAGCAAAAAGAAAACTAAAGTAAAAGCAGAACTTATGCCTGCCAAAGTGCTTAGAGTTTCACACTAAATCCTAATGGTAGGATAATTGTTCCCACTGTCTGGGGTAAAATTCTACCTCTTTTGGTACATCCAAATTCTGCTCACTCTTTAAGACCCAAAGCAAATGTACTTTTCTTCCCAGTATCCCCAAATGGAAATAGCCACCTGCCCCCTTGGACTTTGGTAGCAGCCTGTGCCTCTCTTACCAAACTCACTGTCATCTCTTTCTTCTTCATTGTGTCTGATAGTGTCTGATCTCCTGGAAGTTGAGTAGGGTGACAACCTATGTCAGATTTATCTTTGGGTACCCAGAAGCTTGCATCTAGTAGGTACTTACTCAGTCGTGGTCGTTTTAGAAAGGAAGATATAAAACTTATAAATGGCAAGCTGGCCCCCAGTATTGGCATTCTCCCAATTCCTCACACATTGTCTTGTGTTCTTAAAAGTCTTGCTTCGATCAGATCACAATTATACAATTTGTGGTCAGTGACAATTTTCTCTGAATGTCTGTTTTCTGAAAGCTTTTCAAATGCGTTTATTTCATGGTGCACATAGGCGGAGCTAAATTGGCGTTGAGTGGATAAATAAGTGAATAAGTTTTAGATGATGATATCCATGAAGCCTACATTTGTTAAGGGTAAAAAGCAGAAGTGTTTTTCCCAGAGGGACCCAAGGGGAGGAAAAACAGTGCTTTCTGCCGGCAGCATGCTCGCTGAGGTCAAGTGTGCTCCTTGCCACAGACCGTGGGACTGCTAGTAAAGACAAGAGTTGCGCCTGGAGCCAACCATGGGGCTCCATCCTTTTTGTTTTGCTTCATTTTCATGTTTAGGATTTTGACAATTTCACATACTTTTTTAATTACAACATGAATGTCATTTTCCTCCAAATCCAGCTGTCAAATTCTGATCGTAGACGTCTAGGATGAAAGTATTATCAGTCATAAAGAAGATATTAGGAGATGACTTATTCCTGACCCCAAGTCTCATACCAAGGAACCATCTACAAATGTTGGATCAGGAGCTCAATTTCAGATGATTAAAGAAAATAAAATAGGTCAATAATATTTTATTATCTACTTTCTGTAAGGTCAGGGAGGGTGAATATAAATTGCCATATGCTGGGCGGTGCCTGTGGCTCAGTGGGTAGGGCGCCAGCCCAATATACTGAGGGTGGTGGATTCGAACCTGGCCCTGGCCAAAATGCAACAAAAAATAGCTGGGCATTGTGGCCGGTGCCTGTAGTCCCAGCTACTTGGGAGGCTGAGAATAGCCTTAGGCAAGAGAATAGCCTAAGCCCAGGAGCTGGAGGTTGCTGTGAGATGTGATGCCACAGCACTCTACCAAGGGCAATAAAATGAGACTCTGTCTCTGAAAAAAAGAAATTGCAATATGCTTACAGTTGGGGACAACTCTGCTGAAGAGAACTTGGATGGCTTTGTGGCTTTTTGTGTTATGTACAGTAATTAATGTTCACCTGGATCTAAGTTTTATTATACTTGACAATGGTAGGATTATGTAAAACTTCTGTGGCACCTTAGGTATTTGGGGGAGATCAAAGCACAACCCCCAGGTAATAAGCAGTTTGCATGTTGAGGAATGTACACTTTGTTATTGGATGGGACACTCTGTGATTCTAAATAGGGCTGGTATAAACATTCACTGGAACGCAAGAAACAGGTCTATGATTCAAAGAATGTAAGAACTCCAGTGGACCTAAAAAAAAGAATTAGTAGCAGATAACCACACTCACACAAGAAAAGGAGAGTATTAGCTCTCAGCAGAATTTTTCAGTAATTGCTTCACGGAAAAGGCTCTACATAGAATAATCACATAAAGGTAAACACAATGATATAAAGAAATGATTGAACATATGTAGGTGGGACAACTGAAGCCTGGATGTATTTATTTTTCATTCCTCACTCAAAAGCAGGAGCTGTGTTTCAGATCTGTGGGAAGGAGCTATAGGATTGAAAATACACCATAATTTCTTTAGTCAAATAAGCAGACTTTTTATGTAAAAGAGACCTGTAAGCCTAATTTAGACAGTTTTGCATGGAAATGAAGCATCAGTTACAACTCCAGCTTCCAACTACCTTACACAACTTGTCTCCCTAAAATGGATATTTTAATCTCTAATTTATGAAAAGATGAAATGTTGGAATGTTGGATAGATTGAAATAATTTGTCAGATCACGAAGTCCTCATAACATTTCTCAGCCTTAATAACACATCTGCTCTTAGAATGTGGTCTCTTGATAATAGCTGTCTGAAAGTGTCTGAATTTAGGGATTATTTGAGACAACAGATTTCCTTCTATTTGGAATTGAATGAGGCATCTGCTCCCTCACCGTTAGCTTTGTGCGATAGTCTCAAGGCATTCATAAAAGGGCAGATCATTTGGAGCTTAGAAGGAGATAAGACCCCTGTTGACAATATGAGATTCAGAAAGGGAAATTAAGAAACTTTAAGAGTAGTATTTTGTGTTTAAAAATACTCCGTAGTTTGTTTTCTAATCTAGGGAGTACACAGTAGCTAGAAGTAAAGGAGTAACTCGAAAACCAACAATTTAGGGAATTGACAGAATGCTAAGTAGAAATTCACAAGATTTTATCTGATTTGATTCAGTACAACCAACAGAACTCAGTGGAAATGGACAACCATGCTCATTCCAAAGACCATATGCCAACTGCAAGACTAGACTAAACAGAACAAAAAATAATACAAAAAAATTACCTTCTCCATTTCACTTCCAAGAGAGAACATTCTAAAAGATGAAATCATAACACAACCTTTATGCAAGTTCAAGGATAAATTCTCTATACCAAGAAATGCAGGCCAAGAGTTCAAACATCTTTGAAGGTGCTTGACTGATAAGGAAGAAACCAGTATGAGCTTCTTAATATTTAATTATAAGAAATTACCATTCACATTTGGGCAGGTTCATTTTTAAATGATCGTGTTGCCCTTTTATTTCCACATCACACCCACAAAAGTATTCTTTACATTTAGAAAAAAAGTAAAAAGAAAATTTGCAGAGGGGAAAAAATCATCATCCTATAGATAGCTTCACAGATGGCATTAGTGGATATATAATAACAATGAGATAATGTTTTTGCTTGTAAGACCACAATCTTCTGTGAATTAGCCCATATCACATGCACATATACAAACATATACACAAATAATACACATATTAAATACATGGCATTTTGAATAGAGTTAGATTCTCTGCTTGTTTAACTGTGAACATAAGTGTAACAGAAAAGCATAAAAATTAGGCCTTGCTTGAAAAAATACAGCTGTTCCATCACTGACCACGTAGGACAACACTTAATCATTTAGGAGTAACTCAAGCTATAATGAGAAATGCCTCCCCAATTGTCTTCCAGTTTTTCAGGGTGTCGGTCTTTTTGTTACATTTGAAACCATTGGTTTGGGAACCTTTTGGCCTTTAGATTATCTGCCACATGATTATCTCTTGATATCTCTTGGAAAAACTCTTCTCCTGAATCCAGCTTCTTTTCCTCCTCGAAGGAGTTGTCAGTAGGCCTGGGACAGTGAGAGGGGTGACTTTGGGTATTATGAGCACTTTTCCAGTCATCCCAATAATTAAGAAGCTCTACTGGCATTCATCATGGGAGAGAAGATGGGGAGAAGGGAGAGGAACAGTAATTCAAACTGTCCTATGGGATACACAGAGAAGTTCCACGTGATGAAGGCTTGTTATGCCAAAATCCAAACAGCGCTACTGTAAGATTTAAGAAAACACTGGGTCGGAAAACCAAATTCTTCACCTTTCATTCATTATTTCTTCTTCTTCTTCTTTTTTCAGAATATAAAAGTATAAGTTTACTTTGAATTAGGGAGAGGAAATGGGGGAAAATGAGAGAGAGAAGAGAACAGAGAATAAGAGAAGGGAACAGGGGGAGAGAGAAAACGAGCCAGAGAGTCATTGAGAATGGGATCCTGGCATCCCAAAGAAAGAACGGAAGGCTGCCAGCCTCATCCATTATTTCTGAGCTCCTACTCTTGAGCTTTTTGCTTTATTTGGGGTGAAATCTTCCAGAAACACAAGGGCCCTCAAGTGCGGCTCTCCCACCTCATTCTTCAGTGCTTCACAAGGCCCTTCATGACAGTTACTGCCAAAGATCTCTTCCTGGACAGTTGAGACTGATATCCACCCAGCAGGCAGGCAGATGTCTCATCTTTTTTGCTTCTTTCTCCTTTATTTTCCACACCCAAATGATTGGGTTCAGCTCGTGGTTTTTATCTACAACGTCTTTTAGAAATGTTTCTTTTCTAATACTACAGCTACTTCTTAGCAGACACCCCTGTCTAATCTGTGTCTATCCTAACTGGCTTCCCTAAAGGAAATCCTCACACCTATCAATCCATCCTATACACCATTGTTACAGTTATTTTTATGGAACACTTCCCATCATTTTCCATAATCTCCTACAGACAAATCTTGCCTATCACCTCTCACTGTGACTCTTTATTCCATTCTCAATGACTCTCTCATGTCTTTCCCCATTTCACGTTTTATGTTTTAATATCCTCTTGCCTAAATCTCTGTCCCCACCAAGCTTGTCTGCCTTACAGAATCACATGAGTTTTTCATCCTTTTATCAGTACCCTCATAACCATCACAAACGTTGACTCCACCTTCTCTCCCTCTGTACCTCCTGGCTCCATGTGGCGCCCTCTCTCAAGCCTGGGAAAAAAGGAAAAATCAGCAATACAATCCTCTCTTTCTTTAAAATTTTGTCATTTTGTTCATTATTAATTTTTCATGTAAGTTGTGATTTCAAAAAATATTGCATTCAAGTATGCTTTATTTTGATTACCAAGTTTTTTGACACCCCCTCTGAATTTTGCACCAGAGGCACATGCCTCCCTTGCCACTGTGTGGGCCTGGTCCCGCTGTGTGGTTTCCTCTCTTGCCATTCCACTCCTCCTGGAAGGTGTCCCTGATAAAGACTTTAAGTGCTGACAGCGCCCTTGATCTGCATTTTTAGCATTGATCTAATCCTTGCCTGCTGTCAAGGATGCGGTGGGCGTACATTGCCATGACAGAGCTCTTGTCATCTTCAGGTTTGGGGCATCTGGGCCCTCTCTAGGATCAAGGCTCCTTTCCGGTCCTCTTCACAAGGCTGGATACCCTGCCTAAGTGGATACTTGATAAAGAAACACATGCACATGAATACAAGAGCTGCAGGGTGATCGAAGCTTCAGATATTAAGACGAGATAATAGAAATGTCAACTTCAGAGAACACAAGAGGAACAGGCAAACAAAAAAAAAAAATCCTCACATTATTCCACTGTTATTTTGCCTTTAAAAATTATCTATGTATACATTAGGTTTAGCTCATCAAGAATCCTGGAAGTACATAAATAGAAAAGTGAAATGGGCATTGGCACATTTCTGGGTTGTAGACTCCAGGAGGTAAGTCTGAGCACCCTCCGGGTTGTGCTGGGCCACAGCCCATTAGTGATTTTACAACTGTCACTCCCACCAGCACAGAACCCTCTTGATCCAGTCCATCTCTTTCACAGTGAAAAGGAGGCGAGACAGCTCCTTCTACCTCAGCAGGAAAACACACGGCTATCAAATAACAAGGTTAAGTATCTCTAAAGCATGTGGCTGCATAAATTAGTTTCATCTCACTAGACAAAGGAGACATACCATGTTTGAAGACAGGCACGTGTGAATCTGAAGGTGGGGCTTTAAGAACTGAACAGGACTGGGTGCTACTTTTTTAGTTTGTTTTTTTATTAAATCATAGCTGTCTACATTAATGCGATCATGGGGCACCATGCACTGGTTTTATAGACCGTTTGACACATTTTCATCACACTAGTTAACATAGCCTTCCTGGCATTTTCCTAGTTATTGTATTAAGACATTTATATTCTACATTTACTAAGTTTCACATGTACCCTTATAAGACGCACCGCAGGTGTAATCCCACCAATCACCCTCCCTCTGCCCATCCTCCCCCCTCCGTCCCCTCCCTTTCCTCCTTCCCCCTATTCTTAGGTTATAACTGGGTTATAGCTTTCATGTGAAAGCCATAAATTAGTTTCATAGTAGGGCTGAGTACATTGGATACTTTTTCTTCCATTCTTGAGATACTTTACTAAGAAGAATATGTTCCAGCTCCATCCATGTAAACATGAAAGAGGTAAAGTCTCCATCTTTCTTTAAGGCTGCATAATATTCCATGGTGTACATATACCACAATTTATTAATCCATTCGTGGATCAGGCTTTTCCCATGACTTAGCAATTATGAATTGAGCTGCAATAAACATTCTGGTGCAAATTAATACATTCCTTTTGGAAAGATGTTTGGAGAACACTTAGAGATCTAAAAATAAATCTGACATTCAATCCTATAATTCCTCTACTATGCACATACCCAGAAGACCAAAAATCACATCATAACAAAGATGTTTGTACCAGAATGGGCGCTACTTTTTGAAAATGAGTACAGTCAGATATTAGGACTCTTGAACTTCATGCTTCTGAAAGTTCTGCTCCTGCCCCTCCTCCAATGGTGTTTCAATGAGGTCTGATACTCAGACAATGAGCAGCTGGAAATCTGGGTCAAAGCTGCCTCCTTTCTCCTCTGTGCTCCCTTCCTGGTCGCCCTTTCTTCTCCTCCCACCTCCCCTCTTTCCCACCCAAACCTCCTTCCTCAACACCCAGCTATGGTTAATGCCCTAACAGTACAAAAGCAAAAATTAAGTAAACCTGGTGCCAATAAATTATTCCTCTGTACATATACCTTTTGAAATCATTTCAATGTGTGATACTTTTTATGCGCAGCAGACGCATAAATTATACAGGGACTATTTCAGACTTTTCTAAAATGCATTAACTTTTCTAAGACGATTATTTTGAACATTAGACAGGTGGCAATTGGAAACACCTTTTTCAACTAAAGAGGAACAGGAAAAGAGATATAAGTAAACATGAATTCTCTGTTGCTGTTACATTGGGACCCACCCGACCACCCGGGTTATTCAAAAGAGGCATTCAATTGTCCATGCTGCATAAAAGGCAGCAGATTCAGGCAAGTTCCCTCAGGGCTGTGCAGAATGCTGCAGGGCAGAGCCGCAGGAGCTGCAGAGGAACCCTCCCTGGGCCCTCCCTGTCAGAAAGGCCTCTCCCCTGAGGCATTAATTCACTGTGTCGATTGGCATCAATAGAGCTTCTAGCACAAAGAATTTTAATTTACTGAACAAAAGAGCTCCTATTTTAAGAATAACTGGTAAGCATTCTTGTACCATCAATATTTGAAAAGCCAAGAAGAAAGATGTTTGCAAATCATTCTATATCTATCAAAACAATGTTTGATACTTTCTGACCTCTCAATGACAACATTCAAAGAGACTAGCACAAAGCATGGGCATCAGTGTGACGAGCTCAGATGTTATAAGAAAACATGGGCAATGTGTTCTATGGAAACATAAATAATACTTAAATAGATGAAAAGGAAGCAGGAGAAAATAACCCAAGGAGATTACAAAAGGCAAATCCAGGAATAAGGTAAGGGAGTGTATTAGTTTTCTGTGTCTGCTGTAACAAATTACCATCAACGCAGAAGCTTAAAACAACAGAAATTTATTTGCTCACAGTTTTGGAGGTCAGAAGTCCAAAGTAAGGATCACTGGGCAGACGCAAAGGTATTGATCGCAGCCATGCTCCCTCCACAGACTTCAGGGGACAATCCATCCTTTGCCTCTTTCAGTTTGAGGCTGCTACCACCATCCATCACCTGGCACCTGCGTCAGCCCCCTCTGGCTCGGCGGTCACATGGCCTCCTCCTCTCTCATCTGTGTCACGTCTCCCTCTTCTTTCTTATAAAGACACTTGTAATCACATGTAGGGCCTACCCAGATAATCTTCCAATCCTTAACTTAATTACACTCGCAAAGTCCCTTTTCCCTATAAAGTAACATTTACCGATTCTAAGGATTAGAAGCTGACGGTTTTGTGGGCCATTATTCAGCCAACTACAGGAGGCTGAAATGCAAGATGAGCTTATAGAAAGCTCACAGGATGATAGGAAAAGAGAAAGGTGACAAACAAAGAAAGGATAGGTTTATTTCTTGGAGATGAAAAAAATGAAGCTACTTACTTCTATTTTGCTTCTAGTTTCTTTCAAGGAGAATGATCTTCACATTTGAAATGATTGAATCCATACTATCTACAGTTAAAGATCAAGTTGAGTAAGGAAATACTAAGTGTGTGTTTAGCCATTTTTGTGTGTGAATTCAAATTTGCATGGAAGAAGTGGCAGATGTGATCTCAGGGTTCCACTGCCAAAAACGTCTTGCATTGAGTGATCCTCATTCTTCAGTTCGTGACTTTAATATCATTTCTCTGAAGAGTAGTCCCTGACTACCCAAAAGATTTATCTGTTTCCCACTGGCCTTGAACTCCACAGAGCAAGGGTTATTTTCCCCTAGTCATCCACATATACCCAGCACCTGGCACTGTCCTTGGTACATAGGGACTGCTTCACGGATACTTGCCAAATGAAGAAAAATAGCCAACATATCTGATGACTTCTTCCGGGTGCTTTAGATTGATCAACTCGCTTAGGAAGAAAAGAAGGAAGGAAAGGAAAACAGAGGGAAGGAAGAAGAGAGACAGTGAGAATAAGAGGGGTATGAAAGACAGATTGACAAATGTCTCCATTTTCAAAAGGGGAGATAACAAGACATGGAAAAATTAAAAATTGGCAAGTTGGATGTTTATTCCAGATAAAAATCCTGAACAAGGCTCCCATAGGACATTGGTTATGGCGCCAACCACATACACCAAAGTTGGCAGGTTCGAACCCGGCCCAGGCCAGCTGAAACAACAATGACAACTGCAACAAAAAATAGCCAGGCATTGTGGCAGGTGCCTGTAGTCCCAGCTACTTGGGAGGCTCAGGCAAGGGAATCACTTAAGCTCTAGAGTTGGAGGTTGCTGTGAGCTGTGACGTTACAGCACTCTACCAAGGGCAACACAGTGAGACTCTTTCTCAAAAAAAATAATAATCTTCAATGAGTTATTAAACAGAAAGAGGTTGAGAATAATGTGAGACCATATCAAGCTTACAATGGATCTATAAAGAGCCTTGAATTTAGGTCCCCCAACCTGTCGTACAAGTACAGGGTAAATCAAAATACATGTGAAACGAAATAAAAATGAAAGCTTAAAGTCTTGAGCCTACTACAAGCTTAATATAAGTTAGCATTGTACTCTGACAAGAGGGAACTACTGTCATCATCTAAAATTCCAATTAGAGGAGTGTCCCAACTGTGGGAATAATAGAAATTACGGGAAACATGGACGAGTAAAAGAACTTGAGTCAAGTCGACCTCGATGACATGAGAAAAATTACTTAAAATTTCTCAGGTTTTCTGTACGTACATGTTAATACATGCCTCAAAGTGTTAGTATCAGGACCAAAATGAATAAGGAAGGAAGGGCCCAGCACATGGCAAGTTCTAAATAACGTGAGTTCACCTCTTTCTTTCTCTTTCTTTCATTTCTATTGTACTTTGGAAAAGTTTGATAACGGGCAAACAGTGATTTAATTTGGGTCACACCATTTTTAAGGAACACAGTGACAAACTATAGGTACTGCCAGAGCAAGGGTACTAGATTGGAAACTACATCTTATGTGATAATGTCTTATGTTTTCATAACATCTGACAATTTTCAGAGAGTTCGGTTCTTTCGAACAATGCTAACAGGTAAACAAGTGCTGGTATGCCATTCTTTTTGTACATGAATCTGTAAATGACCAGAGTGATTTAGTGGTTCACCAAAGGCCACAATGCTCATCTGTAAGGGTGGGACCCAGTGTCAGGTCACTGAGCACTCATGTACCTTGACAACCCCTCTTCCTTACATGGTCTCCTTACAAACCATGGAAGGACTGGGGACTATCATTCAGAAAATGCCTAAGGGAAGATGATAATTGTCTTAATCTATTAAAAAAATTATCCTGTAGGGGGTGAAAACTACAGTCAAAGTTGGACTCAACATCAGGGGACCTTCACAACATTACAGATAGCAATGATAGAGTAAGGTTGACAAGTGAGATATTCAGAGATGTGGAGACGGGATGTCTGCACTGGGCTATCAGTTAAACTAGATCCATTCATTTCTTTCATTGTTAAACACATCATTATTGCACCAAGCACGGTGCTAAGTATTGTGCGAGCTAGAGAGATAATTAAGATGTTGTTCCTGACTACTGGGATCACCTTAAATGCCCTCTTAAACTTTAGAAATCATATGAGTGTTTGACATTTTTATTTCAACAGATTTTAAGACATTTGGGAAAACACAATTGGCATCAACAGTGGAGACTTCAACAACTGACAGAGTGATACTTATACCCACCTAAATGTTGCTGTATTTTTTGGTATTGAATGGACATGTGAATTAAGTGCGCATGACCCAATGTGTTCATCTTCTAAATTAGAAATGGACACTCTGACGGGGTGACGAGGGTTTGCTCTCCCTCTGTCCTCCTTCTGAGAGACATCATTCTTCTTATTCTTGTACAATCTAGCATGGTGGCTGTGATGTGGAGGGAGGTCAGGGCAGTTTATCCAAGTCTGCATGTCTTGAAATTTAAAAAATATAACCATGTGCTATTCTAAAGCATTTCAATATTTGCATTTCTAATTCCCTATAAATTATAAGCATTTATTTTATGAAACTTGGAAAGATCACTATTTGTCTCGAATTATACCAGTTTTGCCGGCATCACACCAGAACACAAAATTGTGGAACATATGAGATAGAAACCTGACACTCAGTTCTCTGCGATGTGTTAAACAGAGAAAGAAAAATCATACTGCTGTATAAAAAGCTGGATAATCAGTCTCAAATCAGTAAAGAAAACAACAGAAAAGACATACTCGAATCAGAACCTCTAAAGAGAGTCCAGGGGTGTAATGGAGACTTGAGTAGTGAAATAAAAGCAAATACTCTTAAGCTGCTATTGAATTTGTAATCTGGATTAAAAATGGATTTTTGCTCATATCCATAGCTCATGTATATTTCTCTTAAAATAGTGTGCTGATGGGTGTTGTAGTTGTTAGGAAATTGTTGGGGTTTTTTTCTTTAAAAAAAAAAAAAAAGCCCAAAGACTATTGCATTTAATGCGACGTGGGGAATGATGTTTTCTATGTTTGAAAGTAAAGAAAAAAAAGATCGTGATAATCTTTTCAGTAAATTAGTTATAAATGCTACTAGTCCGCAAGCAATTTCCAGTCCATCAGATTTTCCTAGACCTTTCCACATTTAGGAGTATCAAAATAATGATGCATCTGGTGACAGCGTACCATCAGAGCTTTAAGAAATCACCAAAAAACAGTTCCTTGGATCAGAGTTCCAAATCAAAATTCTTATTTCCCATAGATTGGCTTATCACTGATATGGTCTCCCTAGACCCCCGATCTCTCCCCAAAGAACCCAGACCTATGATGAATCACTCATTAAAGCAGATCTTGAATGCCTGATTCAACCACCACATACAAAGAGATTTTTTTTTCTTTGATTAATGGTTAACTACTTTTAAAAGTAGATAAAAATCCTTCATTGTTTCAAAAAGCTATATTTTTTCTTTAGCATTCATACTAGCAGTAAGCTACAAGTTTAAGGACCCATGAATGATTGAAAAAATTTGTCTCCCCTTATAGGAGAAATAAAAAGGGAGATTTTTTTTTTCTCTTTTCAATGGCTTTGCAGGAGAATCCTTTACCTCCAAAATAGGAAAGCGATTGGTCTAATTCTATTTGACTAACAAACACTACATCAGTATAAAATTCTCTAACTTGATTCACACCCTTTCCTTCAGCACTGACTTCTCATTTAAACTGGAATCTTTAGGTTCAGAATAATGGAATCTCATCCAATTTTGACTCTTCAGCTTCCCCTTCTGGGGTCTGCAAACATTTGGCTATCATGATCTTGAATGACTTATTGCTAAAAGAATGTAGTACCAGGAGACTATTTAGAATTGTATGACAGCAACAGAATCGTAGAGGGAAAGAGTCCCACCTCCTTCCCATGGATCTTCTCCCCTTTCCTTCAAAGGGAAATCTATTCCACATTTGACATCCAGTGAAACACATTCTATCATTTTCCTCAAACACACATTCCAGTATCTCCCAACTCTATATAGGAAAATATTTTATATATTTCACCTAAATCCTTCATGTTCTAGCAATTATCCATTTATTCCCCTCCCTGGAATAGTTTAAGAATACTATGTTCCTATCCTCTGCATGAGCCCATTGTGCCAGGGACAGCTAGCAACACACAGCCCTTCAGCGCTCTCTTCTTCACATTTTTTTTTTTATATAACAATTTTTATTTATTTATTTATTTATTTTTTCTTTATTGTTGGAGATTCATTGAGGGTACAATAAGCCAGGTTACACTGATTGCAATTGTTAGGTAAAGTCCCTCTTGCAATCATGTCTTGCCCCCATAAAGTGTGACACACGCCAAGGCCCCACCCCCCTCCCTCCGTCCCTCTTTCTGCTTTTCCTCCCCCCCATAACCTTAATTGTCATTAATTGTCCCCATATCAAAATTGAGTACATAGGATTCATGCTTCTCCATTCTTGTGATGCTTTACTAAGAATAATGTCTTCCACGTCCATCCAGGTTAATACGAAGGACGTAAAGTCTCCATTTTTTTAATGGCTGAATAGTATTCCATGGTGTACATACACCACAGCTTGTTAATCCATTCCTGGGTTGGTGGGCATTTAGGCTGTTTCCACATTTTGGCGATTGTAAATTGAGCTGCAATAAACAGTCTAGTACAAGTGTCCTTATGGTAAAAGGATTTTTTTCCTTCTGGGTAGATGCCCAGTAATGGGATTGCAGGATCAAATGGGAGGTCTAGCTTGAGTGCTTTGAGGTTTCTCCATACTTCCTTCCAGAAAGGTTGTACTAGTTTGCAGTCCCACCAGCAGTGTAAAAGTGTTCCCTTCTCTCCACATCCACACCAGGATCTGCAGTTTTGAGATTTTGTCTTCACATCTTTTAATCGTCCCCCACTGTCCCGAGCAAATGCTCCCATTACGGATTATATGCTTCAAAGTCTATTTTGCACTCTTAACTCCTTTAAGAAATCTGAACTGACTGTGTTAGTGTTTAGCACAGTGATGCTATTGCAGGTGTCTGTTCTGGGTCCCTTTCTTACCGTGACTTTATTGGCTGTCTCATTATGGTCAAGTTGCTGACAAAAGTGGAACTAATGACACCTTCCACAGAAGTTTATTGAGAAAATTCAGTGAACTAATGCACAGAAAATGCTTAGTTTATTGCCTAGCACACAGTAAGCCTTCAATAGATTTAAGTTTAATATCGCTTCAATAATTTATCAATTATTGAGTATCAAATCCATAGATTTGTCATAAGCTTGAAAGTTGGCCTCCTCTGGTTATTTTCAAAATCCATGTAATATACTGGGCACAGTGGCTCATGCCTGGGAGGCCAAGGCAGGTGGATAGCTTGAGCTCAGGAATTCGAGACCAGCCTGACCAAGAACAAGACCCCACCTCTACTAAAAATGGAAAAACTAGCCAATGTTGTGGCACACATCTGTAGTCCCAGCTATTCAGGAGGCTGAGCCAAGAGAATTGTTCAAGTTCAAGGTTGCTGTGAGCTATTAATGGTGCCATGGCACTCTACCCAGAATAAGACTCCTCTCAAAAAAAAAAAAAAAGCCATGTGATATGTAGGTTGAGATTTAATATTGTTTCACATCAAGCGTGATTCTTTTGAGTACCTGAATCACTTCCTAATAACATTATATTTTTTTAATTTTTTTTTGAGACAGAGTCTCACTCTGTTGCCCTGGGAAGAGTGTCCCATGGTGTCAGCCTACCTCACAGCAACTGCAAACTCCTGGGTTTAAGCAATCCTCCTGCTTCAGGTTTCCCAGTACCTGGGATTACAGGTACGTGCAACCACTCCAGGCTAATTTCTCTATTTTTGTACGATTTTTTTTTTTTTTTTTTTTGCAGATTTTGGCCAGGGCTGGGTTTGAACCTGCCACCTTCGGCATATGGGGTCAGCGCCCTACTCCTTTGAGTCACAGGTGCCACCCTAATTTCTCTATTTTTAATAGAGTCAGTTTTCGCCCTTGCTCAGGCTGGTCTCTAACTCAGCTCAAGTGAGCCTCTCACCTTGGCCTCCCAGAGTGCTATGATCCTAATAATGCCAGCAGTAACTTAGTGCCTTGGAAAGGTTTAAGTGGACATAGGTTAAAATGATCCAAAAGACGGCTTATCTATAATGAACTTTACTTGCAGATGAAGATTTGGACTTTCTAGGCTAAGTCTAGTGTTTGTTTTATTTTTTATGTAAAGCAGATGTTTGATTTATTTACATTAACATTTTCTTTAGCCCATCCAGGGGAGGGTAAGATGAGAAAGTGCTCCTGACCAAATTAAGTGGTGAAAAGGGTAAAGTAGGCCAGGCACAGTGGTTCACAATTATAATCTTGGTACTCTGGGAGGCCAAGGTGGGTGGATCACTAGAGTTCAGGAGTTTGAGACCAGTCTGAGCAAGAATGAGACCCCATTTATACTAAAAATAGAAAAATTATCCAGGTGTTGTGGCAGGCCCCCGTAATCCCAGCTACTCCGGAGGCTGAGGCAAGAAGTTGTTTGAGCCCAAGAGTTTGAGGTTGCTACGAGCTATGATGCCACTGTATTCTATCCAGGTGGACAAAGTGAGACTGTTTCAAAAAATTTTTAAAAAAGTAAAGTAAGGGTCTCATAAGAGGACACTAGAAGAACATTGCCTAAAAAGCGAAGTGGAAAGGAAGGGTTGATATGGCAGGAGTGGAGTCCAATGAGAAGATGTTTAGGAAGAAGGGGAGGTTCACTGCTGTGAGCAGCGTGACTTTTGGGTTGAATCCTGATTGGGCAGGATCAGAAATGTGGGCTGATTAATGGAAACAAGAAGAGAGAGCCTCCAGAACACAACCACAGGCACCTTTTGTGTTGGGGAAAGCGTGGCTTATGCCCACATCTCAGAGAGAGCTTTGCTCAGAGAGGACGTGCTATCACATACTGAGCTGGGGATGGGGAAAACACTGGCCTAAATCACAGTTCTACTTTCCAGAGCACCAGCTCTCCAGTGATATTTTTATAAGATTCTCTAGGCTATTTCCCATAATTGGAGCACAATACTTTTAGCGTCCTAGGAAAGCACCTTATTTCCCCATATTGTCTAAGTTCTTGCAGTATCTAAGTTCAGCAGTACTAATGGAGTCTGTCCCAAACACAGACACCATGGCTCTGACTCACATGTGCACAAATGTGGCTAAGAGCAATCAGCCATGCCCATCTGTCCTCCCGTACGCTCCCCCTCCCTCCCTCTCCCCCTTTCCCTTCTTTCCTCATATGAAGCCATTTCACTCATTCCTTAGTTCTGGATCCTCTATGGATTTTCAAGTATATCTGAAGTACATCCTAAAGATGAAAATCTTATCAACACAAAATACGTAATGTAGGCCGTTTATTGAAACATGATGAAAAAGAGATTTCCTGATTAATGGTTGCAAGAAGAGAGAGCCTCTTGCTCTGTAGACCACTGGTCTAAGTCTGTAGACCAGTGGTTCTCAACCTTCCTAACGCCACCACCCTTTAATACAGTTCCTGTAGGTCACGATCCACAGGTTGAGAACTGCTGCATAGACAGATAAATAGAAAGAAAGAATTATGGATTGATCTAACTGTGGCCATAGAATCAGACAGAAAAAATTCTAGTTTTAGTTTCTCATAACAAGCTTTAGACTTTGTAGTGTTCACCAATAAAGCAGGCAGACATTCAAGGTTGACCTTTTTCCAATCTACTGCCTCTCATTATATAGGTGTTGCCAAAAAGGGAAGAATGTTGCTTTCAGAAAAATCTATTTCCCAAGGGAAATTGGACTTTAAATGACTATTAGGTGTTCTTCCTAGAGAAACCTTGGCAAATGGGGCAAAATTATTCTTTTGCAGGTAAAATACCAAAAGGATAGAAGCCCTGAGATACCAGTATCACATTTTAGTTTTGGTGAAAAGCTCTTTCCAAGGTCTGAGGGTTCCATATCTTCAACTCAGAGACTATCTCAAAGCTGGAAGGATGTAGGGTGTTCATTCATCCCAACCTCTAGCTTTACACTGGGGATATCTAGAGTTGTAGGTGACTTGTACAAGATCCCCAGTTAGTAATTAGCAAAGCCAAGCATGGAAGGGAGGTCTCTTGAGTCCTAGCTCAACGCTTTTTTCACCACGACCTTGCATCTTCTTTTGACAGAAATGGAACTTGCATCAGTTGTCTCCTGAGAGACGCCATGTGGGTTTTTTTTTTTTTTTAAGTGTGATGCATTTTTTAATCCAGTTTGAACAAAATGCTGCCAAACTATTCTCTAGGGAACAGAGCCTCTATAAGGAAAGAAAGGCGCTCATGCTTGGAGATCACAATGAATAATCATTCCTTCAACACCTAGATTGCACCCCAAAGGCCATAACCACCCTGGGGAAAATGATCAGATGGAAGGCATCTGAACTGGGTGAGGGATAAAAAGACACAGAGAAACACTGAGGAACTTCCGCAGTGAAGGGACGTTGGGTTGAATTGAAATATGAGCAAGACTGGAAGAGATACAGGTAGAAGAAGAGATATCAGATCCTCTCTACCTCTTATAACAATAAGATTATTTTCAGACATGTAATCTATAAGATATCTTTTCTTTATAGCCCAACAAAGAACGAGATAAATGCCTTTTGTTTATGCTGGGGGGTGGGAATCCAGCATTTTCTATGTGTGTGCGTGCTTTTTTAATTCATTAAACCCTGGGGAGTAGGGGACAGTGTGGGAGAATAAAGGAGTCTGGTTGGGGTCAGACAAAAAGAAAAGCATCAGGAGATGAATAGAATTGAAACATAACAGCCGGATGGGACAAGCACCAAGTGTTTTGTGATCAGCTCAGGGGCGATCTGGTGGTCAGTCTCCTTAAGACAGATAAATTCTTAGGATTCTTCTTTTGTTTTAGAAGAATTTCAATTCGATTTTCTTTATTTTATAAGAAAAGTGGTTTTAAATTAATCTAAGTCTATCTGCAGGATGAGTCTAGGTATTTGACTTGGTATACACCAAAGTCCCTGACAAGACTTATAAACGTTATTCTATTTTGTAGACAGTGGTAGTTATTACTGCTACTAGTGTAGTATCTAGTGTATTTCTTCACCTGTAGTAGGTGGTGCTGAATAGATACTGGTTTAGAAGCTGTCCAGTTGTTTGTTAGTGGACGTCAGACACACACAGTACACGTGTGATACTAAGTTACTGGTTTGTGTGTATTCGGGAAACAGCTTTCCTGTGCTTTCTTCACTAAGCACAGTCTCAGGGTACAAACATCTGAGGTGATCTCACATCTAATTGATTTCTTTCTTTTTTTTTTCCACTGATGTTGAAAAGAATCTTTGCAGTTATTCCTACAATTCATGAGGTTTGACACTTAAGTTTTTCTCTATACCACCTGAGCACAAAACAATGCAAAGATGGAACAGGACATAATTTTTCCTTGATCCAAGTTCACCTTTATTCTGAGAGCAAGACTTTGGGGACCTGCATGTGACCCCAATGATGAATCATAAAACCATGTAAAAGGACATACAAGATCTTACTTAAGGGCCTTTCCTACATTTTTGTCTTTGAATGTAGACTGTCCAGGCCAGAGAACTGCCTGCTGTCTGATGCTAAGAGAAGACCTTCTACGACCACAAGGATCTGCACATTCCTTAGACTTCCAGAGTGTTCCAGGGAAGGGCCTCAGAGTGCGATTGTGCACAAGGAGGGCGGTCCTGAGTTCTAACCCCATTTTCGGTTATGACGTCTTCAAAAGAGAGCATCTGAAAAGAGAAAAAGAAAACATTTTTACTTACATAAAAATACATTCAATATGGCTCAGTGCCTGCAGCTCAGTGGTTAGGGTACAGGCCACATACACTGGGGCTGGTGGGTTTGAACCCAGACCGGGCCTGCTAAACAACAATGACAACAACAAAAATAGCCGGGTGTGGTGGCAGGTGCCTGTAGTCCCAGCTACTTGGCAGGCTGAGGCAAGTGAATCACTTAAGCCCAAGAGATTAAGGTTGCTGTGAGCTGTGACGCCATAGCACTCTACCAAGGGTGACATAGTGAGGCTTTGTCGCCAAAAAAAAATGACATTCAACAGAAAATTTTTTTTTTAAATCTCTATTCAGATAAGTATTGAATTTCCATTATACATTGGACAAACCCATCTCAACACCAGCAGGTGGCTTGTGAAGACAAGACAAGGAAACGCCTAAGATTTAAAAACAGACTGCACCCTTTCCCAGCGAAGAGATTTTCTAGAAAAGAAATGTAAAGCAGCATCACATTTCATCCACAAGAAATAGGATTCTAGGCAAAAATTTTTCTTTGTCATTTAAAATTCATCTATGAGTTTCACTTTATTTGTAAGGTGTAGTTTTGAATAGAAAATACATAATTTTCAAATATACCTTTTTTAATGCTCCTAACAGTCCTTGTTCCATGATTATTATTATTCAAATTTAAGAAACTATATGTCCATGTGGTTTATTTGCAACAGCTTAAATAAATCTGGACCGTCCTTGAAAACACTGCTATGTTTTGTGATCCATTTGAATTAAAGTGCTTAGACCACAGGATCAACAAACAGCAAATGACCTTTTTAAATACACCTAATTTACTGAGTCCATTAGGTTTATGATAATAAATAAAACATCTGCAATGCTTCATAATAACAATAATGCCTTTCAAATGATTCTTTGCTTAATGGCCAATTTTAGAGCATTAAATGCTGTTAACAATCAATTTACAAGATATTATTGTGCTTCAGTTTATAAGTATCAGATTATATAGGTCACAGCGTTACCTTTGCAGACCAGTCTCAGGATTTAGACTGACATTCTGAATAATAATTGCCAGACATTTTACCGCGATGATTTTTTTTTGTTGTTGTTAAATCTGATTCTCGACAGGTTCCTAGGCTTTTGCACTGACACTTTTCTCTAACTTTTTCTCCCTCAGGATCAGGTAATTAAAAGGGTATTGATGCGAAGGGAAGGCGAGCACCACATGGCTTGGCAAAGTGTTTCCATAAAGTTCTGTCCTGTAGCTGTGGATACAAACTCAAGCTGATCATGTGCAGAACTCCAGCATGTTGAGCCCACTACCCCTCGGCACAGCCAAATGTTTCAGCAGCTGCCCTTTTGTCCTGTTTCTTAAATAAACAAAGAACAGATACAAATTAATGACCTAAATTTATGGCAAAACACACTGCCTTCCCAGAGCAAATAGCCTTAAAAGAACAGATGCTAAAATAACATTTCTTACTCACAGACCCCCAGAGAAGATACTTCTGTGAGCACGTTAGTTTATAGTCTATAGAAACTAATCATTTGTAGAAATGTAATCATATTGTACAATGTCACACGTACACCGATTTCACAAGCTTCCAGGCGTGGGCAGAGGGCACCCATGGTTTGTTCCACGATCTGGGGCCCATTCTGCTCCAGGCTCTTAATAGCTTTATTTCACCTTTGAATTTTTATTTGGACTTTTTTTTTTTTTTTTTGCAAGAAAGATCAAAAGATCATTTCTCTAGGATTTTAAATAATACCTAATGATTGGATCTGGTTGGCATCATCACTATTATGGTTTCTAAAGAATGTCAGGAAATCTTCTTTGTTCTACTCTGAACTACACACAGGATAGAATTGTAGGAAAATGGGCTTCTTTCTGTCAAACTCGGTTCAAGATTTGCCTTCTGCTTCCCTTCCCCCCCCCCCCCCCCGGTTTTTCTTTTGGCCAATGCCAACGACATGTAACAAACCCTGATGGGAACAATGAAAACCTCACTGCCGACTTTGCATCCGGGGACAGAGCAGTAGCTTCATAATGTACAGCTCGTGGGAATGGAGCTAGGTCACCTCCAGGCAGGCATTAGAATGAAAAGGTACAGTATGTTCATCGGCCCCACACCGCACGTTCTCTTTATCCCACCCTGTACAATATTTCCGATCTTATTCAATAATTTAATATACATTTTCTTGTCAAGCTTCTTGGCAGCAGGCTATGCAGCTTGCAAGATGGACTGAGAATGCCACAGGTGGGCTGATTAGCGGGTGGCATTTCTGAATTCTAACAAGCTGCTAGCATTATGTCTGTTTGCTTTAGGTACAGATGTGAAATGATTTGACAGTAGATTTCCAAAGTGTGTGAGTACATTTTTTGGTATGTCAAACTATGGAAATATGGGTTTTTGAAAATTTCACACATTGATGGTATGTATTGTTATTTATTAATTTCCAAAAGGATATGCCACTGACATGGCATAAAAATTAAAAAGCAGTATCCATCGTGGATAAAACGAACAGCTTGAAGAAACGTCCCGCCCCCAGTGAATCAGAAAGTCTTATCTCGTGCGTTAGAAAAAGTCAGAGGTTGGATTAGCTCAGCCAGGAAATCAGAGTCTTGGAAAAGTTTGTTTTAATTGGTTTCAGAGTGTGATGGTGATTTTTAAAGAGGAGGGGGAAGAACAAGAAACAAAAGGGATAAACAAGGACCACGCACGACAAATGGCGAGGGGAACACTTGGCGGTCACATTAAGTGACATCTGCCCTTGTCTAAAATTTCAAAGATGATTTCAGGATGAATAAAGGAAGGTCTGCTTGACATGAAAAGGGAATTTAAAATAAATCCTGGAAAGTTGGTGCATGCGAAGGCTACAATACAGACGTTAAAACTGAAAGGCAGAAAAAGCCAGAGAGCAGAGTGAGGACCCCTGAAGGTCATTCCAGGTAACTGGGGGGAGCTCAGGGGCAGAAGGGAGCCTGTCTCTTTTTCTGAGGATGGCTTAGCCCTGGTGCAGGGGAATATTCGCGTGTGGGCTTATGGGGACAGTTCTGCCTTGAGGCTGTGGTAGAGGATCAGGATGGCGCTACCAAATGCCAATTGTTTTTTCCTCCAGTCCTGGGAGAATCCATCACCATGACATTCATCCCCACCTCTGCTTATGACAGAGCCTGCCAGGAGCTGTAGATAGAAAGATCTCTCAGTTTTTCTCTGGGAGGATCTCAGAAGTCCCTCAGTCACAACCCAGTGGATCAGAGGAAAACCAAAGCATAGCAGGCACCCAGCTTACTCCCCCTGCATACACAGGGAGCTCTGGTGGACACTAGGGAACGTGAGCAGCAGGGAGTCCCCCCAAAAACATGGGTTAGGATTCCGCCACCATCAGACAAGAGGCAAAGGCTTCAGGATGGAGTGCTGGTCAGGACATCTGAGAAATCATCATAACAAGTACTAGGCGACATCAAAGAGGCTCAGATTTTTGTTTTCATTATTGCCACGGACCTTAAGAGGACTAAACGATCTTAAAGAATAGCTAATATGACACTCTGATTTTACAGATGAAAAATTGCGGCTTAGAGAGGGAATGTGTCAGATCCCTTTACAAGCAGGGTTTCATTTGTTCACCTCACCAGTGCTGTGAGGTGAGTGGGGAAAGCAGGCTTCCCAGGAGAGAAAATCAACTTGGGGGGAACCATTTGGTCATGGCCACACAGCTGGACTTCTCAACTCCAACTCCACTGCAGTGAAGCAGTCGCTAAAGTGCTTTTTTGATAATCATATTCACTCCAACAGATATTTATTGGGCTACAACTTTGGGGCTTTGTGCTAGGAGCTGAGAATAAGCAGGAAATAAAATAGACAAAATTCCTGCCCAGGGGGGCTTAACTTCTGGTGGGAGAGACCAACAGTAAACAACATGAGTTAAGTGTCTTGTGTCATATTTAAGAAGGTAAAAGGGCTATGAAGAAAAAGAAAAATGAAGTCGCTGAGGGTGAGTCAGAGTATGAAGGATGGAAGTGACTGTTCCTGAGAGAGGCTGTGAGCCACACAGAGATTGACCAGGCACTGTCATTCCAGGCAGAGGGCACCAGAGCAAAGTCTTGAGTTGGGAATAGCCGGGCAGGACCTGGGCACAGTAAGGCAGTGTGACTGAAACAGTGGGACCTGGGGGGTCCGTCTCAAGGCTGCACACACGAGCTGACAGGTAGAGTGTGAGGCCTCCAGGCCACCGTAGAGACAAGAGCACTTCCAAGGGTCATCCAGGAAGGAGCCTCCTTACTATGAGAATACCTTAAATACCTTATATTCTTATGGGACAGAGCGGTCCAAATTCCACATGGCAGACTTCCAAGTCACCTTTGGGAACCCAACTCATTTAAAAATGGGAGCCTGCTCGTGCATACGAAGTAAGCCAGAAAAGACACTGTCCCATCTTCGGTGCAAGCACTTTGCACATAGAACTGGAATATTCCCTTGTACAGAACAGACCTTCCAGCTTTTGCCTCATTTGCCCCAGTGCACATGTCTCCTCCTCTAACCACTAATGGTGTGTTCCCTAGACATTTCCAACCTTTTCAGTATGTAAAAACTTAAAAAAACATAATAATAGGCTAAGCACCTGTGGCTCAAGCAGCTAAGGTGCCAGCCACGTACACCTGAGCTGGCAGGTTTGAATCCAGCCCAGGCCGCCAAACAACAATCACGGCTGCAACCAAAAAATAGCCAGGCATTGTGGCGGGCACCTGAAGTCCCAGCTACTTGGGAGGCTGAGGCAAGAGAATCGCTTGAGCCCAGGAGTTGGAGGCTGCTGTGAGTTGTGATGCCACAGCACTCTACCCAGGGTGAGAGCTTGAGGCTCTTTCTCAAAAAAAAAAAAAGAAAAAAAAAACCATGATAATAATTATAGCTCCTAGAACTTTGAGAACACTCCTTTCTTTTTTAAAATTAGTTTTTCTCATAATAGGCATTTGGCTAAACAGATACTCTACAACCTTGAATGTAAGAGTCCCAGGAAAAGGATATACTGTGGAGCTCAGGTGAGAACGCTTTATGACCAACCCACACTGAAGATCATGGCATTGCCCCTTGCTCTGGGGCCTGGCCTATTGTGGGCGCTTAATCTCAATCTGTTGACTGTTGAAAGGCATTTTCACCGGGAAGAGAAAGTGGGTAGCTAGCGAAGGAAAATAGTTTTTAATTTTCTCTTCTCCGTTCAGTTGGAACGTGGATGAGTCCCTCCTCCTGGCTACAACGGACTTCCAGAAATAGCAAGGGACAAGGAAAATGCTCCATCCTCAGAGGGCTCAGGGCTAACGGGAGACCTGTCTCTGCGAGGCCGGCGTCTTGGAAAGGGGTTTGTACACAGCAAACCCACTGGGTGTGACTCCTGGGTATGCGAGGCTTTGATGTGCCCTACCATTCAGCGATGCCGCGGAAGGAGTCAGCATCCACAAACACGGCCTGACCTCTGGGCGTTTGTGCAGCTGCTGCAGGCTGTTTCGGCCTCCCTGCTGCTGCCCAGCTGCTCCGAGCTGCCATCATGCACCTGACATCGCTCACCCTGATGGTCAGTCCCTGGGATCAAGTTCTCCTGTGGACTTGAAGCTTCCTCGCTTCCTCCTTCCCACCCCTCACATCCCCGCACATGGTTATCTTTTAAAAAGCCCTAGTCGTGAAAGAGATACCAGTCGACATTTATTTTCAGCACAAGAAAAAAAAAATCTCCTTTAAAAATCAACACCAATATTTTTAAAGAGCATTTTTTTTTTATTGCAGTATGCCATCTCTGCACAGAAAAAGAACGCTGCTGGTTTGTCATGTGGGGGACCAGCGCTTGAGTGATGCGTTTGGAGAGATGATGGATTTGCACTGATCCATCCTCACTCCCAGCTTGCCTGGTCCCCTCTGTGACCAATGGCGGCATTTGCGAGACAGCTGGCGGGGTGAGGGGTGCAGGCTGAGGCTGTGCTACCGGCTCGCTGGCCTCTGCACAGATCAAAGACACATTAGCATCCTGCTCTCACCAAATCAACTTATTGGCTCAGACAATCTGTATTGCTTTAAACCTTTAGACAGCTATAAAATTTATTTGTCAATGAGGCAGGGTTAGCATTTGATTTTTGATAGTTCCTATCCAAAGACAAAAAAAAAAAAAAAACAAGTACACACTCCCAGAGCCACGCATATAATTGTGTAGGTTGGAAGGATAGTTTTTGGCAACTAGAAATTAAAAATTATTTCTTAAAGTACTAAAATAATAACGTTAGGTTATAAAAGAGGATAAATCAGCCACAAGGAAAACATCTCACCTGGAAGGTCTGGCAGCAAACCACTCAAAATATGAAAGGGTTTAGGATGTCTCAAGAATTTTCTGAAAGATTTATAAGATTGTAAAATTTACAGTGTGGCAATGCATGTCTTCTATTCTACTGAACATTGTTGTTGGTGGAGCATAAGGGACAAAAATGAAAGTTGAGAACTCACAAGACACAGAGTTCTGATTTAGATTCTACTACTGACTGTCTGACTGATAGGAAGTTACCTTACTCCTCTGTCTCTTAAATTCCCCACAACAACATCGCAATTAGAACAGTTATTTACCCCTTTGGGTAAACTGTAGGAAGAATCCTTTTTTAAAAATTGAAAAAAAATCTTTCTGAAGTATGACAGTCTAGCTACAAGATGATGAGAATGGCTTTAATGTATAAGGGACTAGGTAGGGTGGGTGCGGGAAACTTCACATTTTGGCTATGTGTGTTTGTCCATTCTGAGGATTCTCAGGGTAGCTGTCCAGTCTGCTGGAAATAGCCAAGGCACCAATCTTTCTGCTGTTCATTTTCCTCCTAAGAATCCTCTCGTTCCCATTATGCGATTGTCTGGAAGGAAGGCAAGCGGCAGCCTGTTTTCCAGTTGGAGCCTGATGCTATCTGCGTGGTTCCTGGGTACTGAAAGTACAGAGAAGATGCAGGCTTTGTGACTTTGGCCCTCCAGCAAGGCTCCAGTGGCGATGTCAGCCGTGGAGCTGGCACTGCAGTGAAGCCCTTCGTGCCTTGGGTCAACCTGTCCAGTTCTCTGAGCTGTCACCCCTGCAATGGCCACGCTCTTGGTTTGGTGGTGTCAAATATAGTCATGGGGGAGGAGGGAAGAAGAGCAGTCGTTCAGTAAGCTCTCAAAAGGAAATCACATATGAGGAAAACTATATAAACATCGTTTTTTTATAAAGGCTTAAAAAAGCCTCACGTTGCATGGAGCGAGCAGGAAACAGCTGTTGAGTGGAGGGGGTAATGGATGGCGGGGCTGGTGAGCTGCTCTGAGAAGATGGTTCTGTGGTCCTGGGCAGGGGTGAAGATGCTCCTGCCAGGGGAAGGGAGAGAGTCCGGGCAATCAATCAAGTCAGGAATTCCAACCATTGGATTTGCAGTGAGGATTTGCTTCCTGGTGGGTTGCATTTTCTCACTCATAATTCTCTTCCGTGGAAAAAAAGGGAGAGGTAGAGAAGGATGTTAGGACCATTTATACTGCAGAGGGTGTAGCATCAAATAAAACACTTTCCATATTAAAGCCGACCTCTGCGGAAGGCCTTCTGCCTTTTCCTCTTTGCTGAGAAATTAGGCCCTTGAATCCCTAACCACACTATACAGGCTGGATAATGGGTGTGTGTTTATGTGACTTTTTAAAATTGACTTAAAATTGGAGACACTCACTCTACGAGTCCTTAGATGTTTTTTGAACCTGGATGTTTCAGATTCTCCATCCTTGCCTTCCTGCCCTATCATAGTATTGTATTTTTTTATTTTTTATTTTTTATTTTTTTGCAGTTTTTGGCTGGGCCAGGTTTGAACCCACCACTTACGGGGCCGGCGCCCTACTCCTTAAGCCACAGGCACCGCCCCCTGGATAGTATTTTAAATACAAATCAAATAGTATGTCTATAGGCATAGAAACATTTTTAATAGTTTAAAATCTTCCACTCGAGTATCTATAAATTAAATTTTTCAGATGCCTTGCTGTACAGTCATATTTAACTTATACAAGGTTAAATTTATACTAGGCCGATAAGCCAGTTCATTTCTTAAACAATATTAATAAAATATGGATAAAGCTTTTTAGTGAACAATGCGCTTTCCCATCCAGATTTAGCATATTATTAGCATTGGGGTTTTTTTGATCTTATACATTTTACTAAAAATAGTTTCCCCAAAGTAGTGTCTGTTTTAATTTAATTGTGCTTTAAAAAAAAAATCCATCACCTGCCAAGAATTAGTTACAGTAGCATTAGCATTCGAAACTATAGTCAGCTAAAGACAACCTCCGAATCAAAGAAATGTTAACCATAGAAGCAGAAATGCTTCCGTTTGCTGGTCTTTTGGCCTTCCTTTCCTCTGCTGGGCATTTCACAGTTAACGGGGAAGGGATTTGGAGACAACCTGGAGCTCTGCTAGGTGGGGCGGAGGCTTCGCCGGGCGCCATGGGGTGACGGCATTCTCTTGACGCTGATACAGAGAGAAGGGTCATAGCCATGCCAGGACAGTGACAGCAGGGGCAGCTGCCACCCCCACTGGCACACGCCGCTTGACTCGGTGCCTAAAGATAACAAAACAGAGCCCTAGGAAAACAGAAGAATTCCATTAGCCAGAGCATTCATCCTCCGGGAGAGGTGGGCAGGCTTCAACCTGCCAAAGTTCCATGAGTAATGAACTCGGCCTTGGAAAATTCATGGATTCCACAGTTTTCCACCACCCTCTACGGTTTTTCTATGCCTATCAGCAATTTTAAATATATGCTTCTATGTTGCCTCCCCAACTGCCATGCTGAATTGGCAGCTTGGAAAGCCAAACCTCCCCTTTCCTAGAGGGGCTATTTTCCTCCCCGAGGAGAGCTGTGTTAAACCTTTAGGAGAGAAAAAGAGAGAAAACGGGAAAGGGAATAACATAACTAAAAGTTGTGAGGATGCTAAGAGAGAAAAAGTTTGAAATAGTGATGCGAAGTCTGGAGCAGGGCAAAATAGATAGCAGGTGATCTGAAAAGTACCTGCCTTCTTGATGAGAGGTCCCTGGCTCATTCAGAAAAAAATACGAAAAATGGAAATCAAGAAATACAAAGAAAGCTATCCCTCCAAGCAAAGAAAAGAGTGACTATTGGCACCACGACAAAAATGTGAGCTACACCAAAGTCAGAAGATTTGAGGTACAATGAAGAAACGCCACAAGAAGGGTAACCTAGATGTCTACGTAGATAAAACCAGAAAGCTAAGGGATGGTAAAAAAAGCAATAAAAAGGAATTTAAGTCTTAATCTAAATTATTTGGCAATATGATCTTCAGATTACCTGAACTTCTAGATAATTCAAGGATTACCTGGAAACCCCTCACTGTCCCAGTAAGCACGGATGACTCTGCATCGTTAACTTTTTCCTTGACAACTGAGGGATTCTCCTTGACATCAAGTCATCGTGAACTTCAATTCTTATTTTTACTAGAATGTCGTTTCCTCTACACCAGTGTAGTGTTTAAGAGCATAGGCACTGGTGCAAACTTACGTTTAAGCGCTAGTTCTATTCCTGATCAGGACGTGGGCAGGTTCATAAAGCTCACCTGTGTAAGAGGAATAATAATGTAACATTACCTTAGTCATAGGATTGTTGTGATTATGAAGGGAGATAATGAATGTAAATCACTTATCACAGTGTCTGGCAATCTCCATTCTGCATGAGGAGATAGGAACGACCTATCCATTAGTCTGAATAGATTTGTCATATCACCTATTGCTTCATAAGTTTGTTCTTTGGAGTTCAATTGTCTCTGCATTTAAAATGGAACATATTAGGAGACAGGTTAAGCAGGCCAGCCGGGGAAGGGAAATTTGACCAATTGAAGATTCCAGAGAGGTAGGCTACAATGAATGAAGTTTTGTCAATGTCTACAAGATGATGAATTATAATGTATTTAGGCACCAAGTCATATTTGTAAATTTTCTGCTATTGGCCTAATCAAATAATGGAAATTCACTACTACTTTCTTTTTCTGACTCCCAACACTGAGGGTCTGGTTTAAATTAACTCCACATGTAGCCAATTAACTCAGGCAGTGCGTGAAATTCTATTTTTAAAATATTGTTTGGTTTCAATTACTTTCTAAAAATAATACAAAAACAAAGTAAACAAACAAACAAAAAACTCTAAAGCACTGATTTTCATGGACTACCAAGTCAAGGGTAACTCCAGACAAGGAAGTTTGGTAAGGAGTCCCCTCCCCACCCCCAGGTGCAGCCACTCAAGAATGGAGTTTCGCAAGAGGATAACTCTCCAAGGGCCAAGAGACCCAGCCATGGGGCATAGAGAGAACAGAAAGTTTTCTGATGAAATCAGAGACTTGTGTGAACTAGATGTAAACACAGGTAAGATAAGAAACTGACTCCCCACCTCAGATGAGATCTCAGGGAGATCTTCTGTGTGAGTCTTAGAAAATATAGATGTTTGCCATCCCTATGTTACACTTCTTTTAGGAAATGGTATTGGGGTGGTGCCTGTGGCTCAAAGGAGTAGGGCCCCGGCCCCATATACTGGAGATGGCGGGTTCAAACCCAACCCCGGCCAAAAACTGCAAAAAAAAAAAAAAAAATAGGAAATGGTATTTAACAGCCCAGAGACTTCTCCCGTGATGTGAGGAGTGTGCACCATCTAACCTTCAGGTACGTCTTCCTTTCCCACGACTGACCCTTCTCAGCATTGAGGAGTTGACACAATCACAGCCCAAGATGGTATAACAGCCGTTTGATTAATAACGATTATCACAGCAGATGGAAAACTGTAGACAAAACTTTCCATAGAATGAGTCTACCACACAATTTCCTGATGAGACAGAAGGATGGGTAGCTACCACAGAATTATTCCTTACTGAACAGAATGAAATCGCTGAATTTCTACTCACCCCTTTTGATAATGTTCACAGATCTCCAGCGGCTTACATTTGAGATTCAGACCCCTCGTTCACGTGTGAAATGTACTGCTTACTACACGGACGTGCGATACTTGTCGGGGCAGCGAATCGCACGTTTCTCTTTCAATGTCTGCACGTGCACGCGTCTCTGAGAAAAAGTGACTGCATAGGTGTTGTGTTCGCAATTCAGCTTTCCAGTGGGGACGCAGACTTGGACTTCCGCTGCTGAAAGAAAGCAAGTTTTACGCCCGCCACCAGAATGTTTTTTGATCATTTGGGTTGTTTTGCTCTATCCCTGCTTTTTGTTGTTCAATTTCATTTACAGTGCAAATAGCCTCAGCAGACGCTAACCATTAATTCTGGTAAACAGAGCCAGCATCTCTTTTTATTCTCTCCCTCCCTCTGTGGCCCAGCTCAGTGCAGAATAAAAGGACCTTGCCTTTGGGCGGTGCCTGTTGCTCAGTGAGAAGGGCGCTGGCCCCATATGCCGAAGGTGGTGGGTTCAAACCCAGCCCCAGCCAAACTGAAAAAAAAAAAAAAAAAAAAAAGGACCTTGCCTTCCTCTCTTTTTCCTGCTGGAAGGAGAAAGAGCCCTTCGTCCCTTCACGTCTGCGGTAGGACAGGAGGCCCGTGAGGGCCACAGCGCACTGGCTGTGAGACAGAGCAGGTGCCAGAGCCAAGGCTCCAAGAAGCGAGGAAAGGCTCCTCGCTTGGATCCAAAGAGCCTCCCGGTGCTGGGTAAAGATGCCAGTCCGTGTGGGCATCTTCAAACGCTGTTCTGTTCTCCCTCCCTCAGACCAAGGCGAGCCCCCTCCAGCAACTTTGCTTAATTAACCTGTTCCAAGAAGCTAGAAACCCCCCTTGGCTAAATAGTCTGCAAACTGAGCCTGCTTCTAGCAGATTGCTGTCGTGTTACTGCTCAGAGTATTAATTACTCCGTGTTCCTACCTCACCACTAAAGAAAGGAAATCAAAAGCAGAATACATTTATTTGCTAAGAAAACCTGAACACAGAAACCATATCAGGGAGAGGCTTCAGGCAGGAGGAAATAGATTTGAATGAATCCATTCAAATGAATTCAATCCAAATGAATTTCTGTACCGTAGAGTTTTAAACTACTCACCACCCAATAGCCCTGGGTGAAGACCAAGGGGCAGCACCAGAAGAACCCCATGCTGGGGGCTGGACGGTCTGGGCTCCAGTTCCAGCCTTTCCTCGCTTGCCTGTTTGTCCTTGGATGAGTCACTTATATTTCCACTGAGTCTCTCATCTGTAAAACTTGAGTAAGGAATTCATGGTCCTATTGTAAAAACCTACGGGGTAACAAAAGTGAAAGCAGTTTGTAAACTCCAAATGGTGACAAATATAAAGTTCCTGGCTGTGTCTAAATCACACGACTGTGTTTCCTTTGTCATGAACCAATAGGATTGAGGAGCAGGTCAGGTGTAGAGGTACCCTCTTCGGCTCACGCCATCCCCTCCAGGATCCATGTGTGTGCCTACCTGGCCCCAGTAAGAGCGAGATGAACAGGGGCGGCACCTGTGGCTCAGAGTAGCATGAAGGTCCCATATACCAGAGGTGGCAGGTTCAAACCCAACCCCGGCCAAAAACTGCAAAAAAAAAAAAAAAAAAAAAAAGCGTGAGATGAACAAGGTTGGCTCTGTGAAAAAAATAGAACAGTATGTGTTTCATATTAAGTAGGGAAATATGGCCTAGTCTAGATTCAGTGCAGGAGGGTGGGGGACAGAGAAGCAGGGCTCAAACCCTTTCTCTGTTCCTTTCAACATCCAACAAGTTATTTAACCTCATTGAGCCTCCATTTCCTCAACTGTAAAATGAGGGAGTCTATGGTGACATTGCCCTTCATACAGTTGTTGTAATGATTAAATGAGAGAATGCATGTTAAACATTTGTCCCAGTGGCTGGCACATGGTCAGGTCAAGCTTTGTACTGTGGATTTCAGAGTATACATCCAGACCATTCTCCTGGTGACTATGGTGGACATTGTGTGATATTTCCTCCTTTTGGGGGGGAAAGTCATTTGACTTTAGCCATTCATTCGAGTTACTTTCTCCAGACATTCAAGACTTTGTTCAAATGCTACCAACTCCATAAAATCTCTCTTGATCCAGTCCCAAGCCCTCCTTCCCCAGGTTATACTGATCTAAGTGTTAGGGTCAAGGCCAGCTTCATGGGCATGGGAACCCTGCAGTGATAAAGCACCCCTACACCCAAAGGGCCCACACTTGGTTTCATGCTCTGCTGTTGTTGTCTTTTTGATCAAAAACTTTGCATTTTAATTTTGCACTGGGCCCTTCGAATTACGTCGCTGGTCTACATTATAATATTTCATTTTTCTCCAATTCTGTCTTGTAAATTTTATAATGTGTTGCTAACATGCCTTTTAGAATACATAATATGTCCTCGTTATTCATGAATTCCATAATTGTAAATTTGTCCACTTGCTGAATTTATATAACCCCCAAATCAAGACTCATAGTGCTTTCACAGTCGTCCCCAGACATGGGCAGAACTGTGAAAACTTTGAATCACCTCACGCACATGTTCCCAGGTGGGGTCGTACAAGGAGAAGCTCTGCTTCCTTGCTTTAGCTTTCAACCTATAAACAAGTGTCCTTTCCATGGTAAACACAGTACCACATTTTTTTTTTTGCCTTTTTGCTTTTTGTTGATGACATTGCTATTTAAATGCCCCCCAAAGATAGAGGAAATAATGGAAAAAGTCTGTGTTAGGTAAGTTTTGTTCAGCCATGAAATACAGTGCTGTTAGCCATGAGCTCAAGGTTATCCAATAATATATATTAAATAAGATGTTTGTAAACAGGAACAGGCATTAAAACAAGGCTATAAATTGATCAATTGGCAAAAATGTTATGAACAAAGGCTCACAGGAACCTATAACCCTGTATTTCCTGTAGGAGGAATGGTTCAGTATTCACTTAATTCAGTGTTCACAGCAACTTCATATAATACGATTACCACTAATAACAGCAATTACCTGTAACTCTTTTGAGGGCAATGACCCTGTTTTATTTATTTTCTAATTTTCTCACCATCACCTTTGCTCCTCTCCCCAGTGCCTGTTGGAGTACTATGAACATATTGGAATTTTTTAAAAGTTAACAAAATTAAGTAATGATTCTTTCTTTGAAGAAGCAGGAACAGCTGCCTGTCGGTTCTGAGAGTTTCATATGAAATCCAGGTCCCCTTGCTGTTGCGTGAAAGATGATTCTACTCTGCAAAGGTTATAGGCTACTCTCAAACTTTTCCTTGGTGAAATGAAAAACTACAGCAGCAAATGGTCATGGACTGACACATCTCAATACTTTATAGTCCTCAAATAAAATACTGAAGACCCAGACTTGCAATTTGTTAAGGAGAAAGTTGTCGTAGAGTTCTAAAGGGATTGCAAAGCAAACCGAGGGGGTCTGTATTTGGGGGAAAATTCTGGATGTGGGAGAGATCCTATTCTGAGTCCCTCTCAAATGTACCATGTATAAGGGTGAGCTGGAATAAACAGACTGGTAAGAAATGACATCCACTACTTAGGATAGGAGTTAAAGACTTCCAGAATAAGTAACCTACTTATCATCTATTTAAAGCAGATGGGATTACTGGATCCCAGGCTGGGAGGGCCCTAGAGTCTGCAAAAGGCAGAAATGGATGAAACGATTTTCTCAGTTGTCAGTAGGATGATGGTAATGCCCACTAGGTCATAGGTGAGCCTATGGTGAACCAGAGGTGAACGTATTTTCTATATATGAAAAATGTCCATTCTCTATTGGCTGAATCCAAAAGCTTCTGCTGAAATAGTTAATGATCGTCTTGGGGAGGAAAGTAATTTGACTTGGTCATTTTATTCAAAGCGTTTGAGGAATAGCAGATGTCCCTAAAGGAGTCAGAAGGAATGAGCACCTGCCACCTGACACCTCCATGCTCTTATATCTGCCTACAGGCTCCACCTCTCCCTCCTCAGTTGCCCCTCCTTCCATGGATGTATGCCCATAGCTAGTTGGGTTTCTTCAAAACTGGCCCTCTTCAAAACTCACCAGCCCAAACCATCAAGTACACAAATAAAACTGAGACAGAGTTGACCCTAAGAAAGACGATGTTCATATTTGACAGAAAACCCATTGATGAAACAGACATAAAAGCAGAAAAGGTAATAAAGAAACTATGGCTGGGTCCCTACAGCTGATGAGAATAATGTGTTAGACGATGGGTCTTTGGAGAAGAGAAATGAGAAGATTTGCACTCCCTCTATGACATGTCTTTTTGGCTGTGGCAGGCAGAAAGCAATGAGCTATGATCTGAAATGAAAAGCAGCAAGAAAGGGAAGGTTCCAGATGAGGGGCTCAGTAGCCATAAAGGAGGAGGGAAGAGCAGGTAACACGTGGAACTATAAATGGTGCCCTGGGCTAGAGTGTAGAGTGTGAAGTTGAATGTGGGATGGATGGAGGCAACAAAACCTCAATTATTTAATGGAGTTATACGGTAAACCTTCATGAATTCAGAGTAAAGGAGTATGTGCTCCAGCTGGCAACAGGGATCCACCGAACGTCTTCCAGCAGGAGATAATATACTTAGAACTGCAATTAGAAGAAATGAAAGCAGCCATGTGCATAGAAGGCTGGAGAAAGACAAGAGCAGGCAGAGAGACCAGTGAGGAGACTCGGCAGAAGAAGGGAGTTGGGTACTAGTGGGCATAGGGAGAATATTGAGTCTGTGGTCTTGGAGATTGAGTAGAGGGTGAAGGGAAGAAAAGACAGGGAGAAAGAGGATTTGAAGATGAGGTTTTGAACCCCGGTGACTAGGAAGCAGAGGTATTTGGTGAGTGAGGTGGATAGAAGGTTTTGGCATGGTGTTTAAGATGCTGGAAGCAATTGAAAATTGGCAGCGTCTGGATATGACTTCATCTGAATTCAATTTCAGATATTGACTCACCAATCGTTCTGCATTCTGACTTTGTTTCTTTGTTACCTACCAATATTTCTCAAAAGAAGTTTGTCCAGGCCCGATTTCTCAGACATGGGAGGTCATCTAGGCAGAGTTTAGCCTTGTTCTGATATGACCTTTTTCTCCCAAAACACTGAGTGGAGGTTATAACATCTTTAGACTTCAGGTTACTTATGGAACTAACAACGTCTGTAGCTATTCTTTTTTGCCCCTTCCCACTCCCCCAATCTCACCCTTCCATTGCATACACACACAAACACACACACACAACACATTATTGACTATCTGTTATTTCAAATTCAGTGCTAGCAAATGTGAAGGAAAGAGACAGAGGTAAAGATACTGTGCTGTCTTCAAAAGAGTTTACAATCTGGTGAGGACTCAGTGGTTGGTTATATTTATGATTACTGAGCATCCACTGTGCACTGAATGCCAAGTTAGGTAGCACTAAGAGGCAAAGTAGACTAGTGGTTGGGCACCCATCGTAGTGGTGAATGTGTTGCCTCTGGAGCCAGATTAGCTGGGCTCAAAGCTTAGCTCTACTGTGTATTCATTGTGAACTCTTCCATCAAATTTTTAAAGATCTTGTTGCCTCCATTTCTTATCTGTAAAATGGGAGTAATAATAATTACTTCATATGGTTTTATGAAGATTAAATAAATTAATAAATATAATCTGCCACATTATGTGCTAGGATCATGAATGAGTTCCTAGCACATGATAATCACTCAACAAATGTTAGCTGTAATTAGTCGGTACCTTTATAAATACTATTTCATTTAATCCTTGTAACAGTTCTGCAAAAACATACATATTATTTTCCACATTCATGAATGAGGACCTTAAGGCTCAGAAAGGATAATTGATTTGCCCAGGTTGTCATGGCATGAATCAAGGTAAACCCAACACTAGTGCAACAACATTGCAATACATCTTGTTATAGGGTAGAATGAGTTAAAGAAAGATGCTGTAAATCTCAATCTGATCTATAATCTCAACACTGGAGGCAATTTTAAAATGGTTGATTTATAATGAATAGTAGAGACTCACAAGAGAGTCCTGAGGAGGGAATGAGGGATAAAAACTTACTTCTGGGGTATAATGTACACTACTTAGGTGATGGGTACACTAAAAGCCCAGACTCTACCACTGCATAATATATACATAGAATGGAATTCAACTTGTACCTCCCAATCTGGGCGGCGCCTGTGGCTCAAGGAGTAGGGCGCCGGTCCCATATGCCGGAGGTGGCAGGTTCAAAACTAGCCCCGGCCAAAAACCACAGAAAAAAATAAATAAATAAATAAATAAAGAATATTAAAAAAAAAAAAATTTAAAAAAAGGAAAGAAATAAAAATAAAAATGGTTCATAATTAAATAATCAATAATGATTAGAGTGCTAATATAATTCCCTAATTTAACCTTATCCCACAAATAGCCATTTAACTTTATTTGATTGTGATAATGAATTAAATTGCCCAGGTATTTTCCTCTTTGATTTTGTGAACTATCCCTGGAGACATGGTTTATTGAAAAATTAGCTTCTAATTTCCTGTGGCTGAAACCAGTTTTCTACAATTAATAAACAAACTGATGGATCTTTAGAAGATCGCATGCTATAATCAGCTATCTGAAGGCTCTGTACAAATGTTAACAAGAGGTGTATTTATAGACAGAGGCACATGAAGTTAGCTATGAGGCTGCAAGGATGGCTCTGTGTTGTACGGAAATGGATCACAACATAGGGGTTGATTGCTTTCTGCCCATCAAGCCAGTGTTGTAGAGTCTAGACCAGGCCAGCTTTCCTTGAGTTCTCCACAGCACTTTACTATCTTTCCTTGGAGATGCTTTTCAAGCTTTACCTTCCATTTGCCATCTGGTCAACCACTAAGGACTAAGCTTGGCTCAAACTCTTGCTCAGGCTAGGTCAGGTAAGATGTTCGCCTAGAGTGGTCCCAGTTCACCTAATCCATGGGGAGAATATCAACCCTAGCCAAAAATGGAAGCCAGAAGTCAGCACAAATAGAGTTGTATCAAGCACCAAAGTAGAGAGACAGAAGTAAGACTACAAATGAAAAATGAGTGAGAAATCTGAAATAAGAAAAATAGATTTCAATGGTCCAAGAGAGGATATTGTGTGTATTACAAGGAAAACATTCCTTACATGTAGGAGAATTCCAGGACCATTCTAATTGGGTACTAGCCTGGATCTGTACAGAAAGGGAGCTATTTATACATGTGTCTTCACTACACTAAACTGGAAGCCCTTTGAAAGTCTTAAAGTACATGTTGTCATTTTGTGTCCTCCATAGAGTCTGAGATGTGACACTTAGCAAATACTTGTTAAATGAATAATGAATATAGTTGAGCGTATTACTTATACCAGCAGTACTATTACCTTGACCTCTAACAACACCTATTAATTACCGAGCATTTGCTATGTGCCCAAAGTTGTGCTAAGCCCTTGACATAGACATTTTTAATTTAATACTCACAAAAACTTTATAATGTGGATTATATTTGAGCCCATTTTATGAATGAGGAAACTGAGACTTAGAGAAGTTTTTCCAAAATTGCACAACTCTCAGGTGGTCAAAATAGCAGATCTGACAAACCCCTCAGTCCATGAACTTGACCACTTTATTGTACTATTTTTGGAAGGCCGACAACCTTGTTTCAACCTATCCTCCCCTTCAACCCCCACCACCAAAACTGAGTTCATTGCTCCTATTGTGTACTCTCTGGCCTTGTCTCCACCAACACATTCAATACGTTGCCAAAAAATTATTTGTTTAGACGAGCATCTTGACAGCAGGGACCCTTGTTCACTTATGTTCTCCCATTGTGAATAGCATAATGCCTGAAATACCATAAGTGCTAAATAAATGTTTGTGGAGTTGATTAATTTTTGAACTCTGAATAACTGATGGTCGTTTAGAAGGCTATGTTCACTGCAGACATGTTTGATTTTGATTCATGGATTCCTCCATGGCAGGCATGAATGGTCTAAGAGATAACAAAGCTGTTTCAGCACCTCTCGGGAGCTACCTTTGCAGCTGGACTTATGGCCCTCTTGAGTGAAATGTTGGTCCTCAATTTTGTTGAGCTGTCAAGAGCAGTGATTTTAGGTGTGTGGGGGGGGTGCTGCTGATTGCCCCACAAGCTAGCTTTCTAAGTCAAAAGTACCACCTGGCACTGAAATGGGAAATTGGTTATGAAGTGTTAACAGGACCTCTGGGCCTCCAAGGAGGTAGGACAGGACAGCAAAGAGAAACAGGAAACACCCTGTTCCCAGCATTTTAATTGCAATGGTAAAATAAGGGAAGAAACTTTAAATTATAAAAAATGTAAAGATTTTAGTAAAAAAAGGGGGGGGGAGAACCTAGAGTAATGGTTAATGAAACAGGCTTTTGAGTTAAAACAAATTTGTTTCTCATTCTGAATCTTCCTAATACTTTATTATATAGGGCGACTTACTGATCATAAGCCTCAGCTATCTTGTCTACAAAATCTACTGTCATCTGTACCTCCTATAGTAACCATTAGGTAATGACTGCAAAGTATTTAAAATAGCATCAACTATATAGCAAGAGCTCAATGAAATTTCATTGTTATTCAGAGTTCAAGTTTATTTATGTACTTAAGAAATGAGGGGGGAGGTTGGGGTGGAGGGAGGGTAATGGGTGAGGTCACACCTACAGTGCATCTTAGAATGGGTACAGGCGAAACTTACTAAAGGCAGAATACAAATGCCTACATACAATAACTAAGAAAATACCCTGAAGGCTCCGTTGAACAGTTTGATGAGAATATCTCAGATTGTATATGAAACCAGCACATTGTACCCCTTGATTGCACTAATGTACACAGCTATGATTTAACAATAAAAAAATAATAAAAATAAATTAAAAAAAAAGAAAATATTTATTCAGCAACTACTGCATGCTGGGTGTAGAATGGTGTGCAAATACAAAGAGTGCCAAAAAGTGCGTCCACATTTTAAGAAAGGAAAATGCTGTATTAAAACTCTAACAGTCAAGTCAGGTTTGACTGCTACAATTACAAGAGGTGCTCAAATATGACTTGCATTCATCTTTTGTTATTGCTACATATTGAGTATTACCATTTTAATACAGTTTTTTCCCTTTCTTAAAATATGTATCTACTTTTTTTGGCACCCTTTGTACATACAGGGTCTGTGCCCACATAGAGTTTTGTGGTAAATTATTAATAATAGTAGCTGTAGGCTCTTCCCCTTCGTATTCACACCCCTATCTGCCCTTCTGGTGCCTTCTCACTTTAACTCTGCTCTCAGCCAGGTGCCTGGCTTTGTCTGATGGGATGTTAACCCATGTGATACAGAGGCCTGAATAATGCTTGTGCTTTGTCCCGTCTGGCCAATCACAGAACCCCTGACACCACCACCATGTGAGGAAGCCCAAGCCAGCCTGCTGGGTGGTAAGAGACACGTGACTGATTGCCAGCATCTTACTGGCCAACAGCTACCAACTCCTAACATGTGAGAGGGGCCACCCTAGGGCTCATTGCCCACACTTAACCTACAGCTGACTGCAGATCCAGGAGAGAGCCCAGCAGAAATCAGCTGATCAGGTATAGACTAGAAAAGCTACCTAGCCAGTTCATAGCACTGTGAGATAAATAAATGGTGGCCATTCTTAACAATTAAGTTTTGGCACCAGATGCTGGCATGGATGTGGAGAAAAGAGAACACTTCTGCACTGCTGGTGGGATTGCAAGCTAATACAGCCTTTTTGGATGGAAGTATGGAGAATTCTCAAAGATCTAAATGTAGACCTTCCATTTGATCCTCTAATCCCATTACTAGGTATCTACCCAGAAAAACAAAAATCATTTCACCACACAGACATTTGCACTAGAATGTTTATTGCTGCTCAATTCATATTTGCCAAGTCTTAGAAGCAACCTAAGTGCCCATCAACCCGTGAATGGATCAACAAACTGTGGTCTATGTCTACCATGGAATACTATTCAGCCATTAAAAAAGATGGAGACTTTACAGCTTTTACATTTACCTGGATGAAATACATCCTTCTTAGTAAAGTATCTCAAGAATGGAAAAATAAATATCCAATGTACTCCATACTAACATGAAACCAATATATAAACAATCACATGCTCGTGAACAATAAAACACAAATATAGTCTAGTACAGTGGTAGAGGGAGGTGGGGGTCCAAGGGGGGGACAATTGGCAGAAGAAGAGCATGAGGAGGGATCTAAAAAAAAGAGAAAAAGAAAAGTAAAAATGAATTTTAAAACAACCAATTAAAGTTTGGGTGGTTTCTTACACAAAGCTAATTGATTTCGGCAGATAGCCTAGCACAGGGACCAAAAGTCTTTTTCTGTGAAGGAGCAGATAGTAACTATTTCAGCTCTGCAGGCCATCAGGTCTTTGTTGAAATTACTCAGCTCCGTGTCGTAGCTCAAAAGGAGCCATAGACAATACAGAAATGAGGAGTCGTGGCTAAATGTGGCCTTATGGCTGTTGTTTGCTGACCCTGGCTCTAGCACAAGAAGCAGACATTACTCAAATAATCACAAAAAGAAATGTGTGCAAAGGAGCCGCGGTAGCATCTGTGCAGCCAAGGCTCGTCCTGCCCTTGGATAGAATAGCCAGAAGTCCTGTCCCAGGCTGGTAATTTAGACAAGGCATCTTGGTTCGATTTCCCCAGAAGCAGACCCCGCGATAAGGCTTTGATTACAAGCAGACTGTTCGGGAGCTGATGTCAGGAGCGAGGCAGGAGAGAGGAGAAGCCAGACAGAAAAACCAAGGTGCAGCGAGTCAATAAGCAGGTTACCCACGGGCAAGGGAGGCTTCATGCACTGGGCCTCGGGGAGATGGTGTCTATGTTCTCCAACTCCCATCCATTGTGAGATGTCAGTTCTCTGCTGTTTTCAGCTGCCCCCACACGCTCCTGCAGCCAGAGAAAGCGCTGGGGCAGAGAGAGCAGCTTGCAGGGAGAAGCTGAACGGGAGCGAGGCGTGCCAAAGGGATGTGGGTGGGCGCCGGCAGCATCTGCCGCAGAAGGCTTCCCTGTAGGAGGAAGGTCTGAGCTGTGCTCTGAGGGATGGGGAGGCTTACAGGTGAGAGAAGCCAGGGCTGAAGCGGAGCCCTGGAGGAGGTTGCCTAGGGAGGAAGACGCGCGGAGAGACGCACAGAGGGCTAGCGCGCAGTGTTTAGGAAAATCCGCACCTGGCGCAAGCTGAGCCTGGAAGGAGGTTATATTAGTTTAACAGGGCTGCTGTAACAAAATGCCACCAACTCAGTGGTTTAAAACAGCAGAAATCTATTCTCCCATACTTCCGGAGGCCAGAAGTCAGAAATCAAGGTGGCAGCTGGGGTGTGCTTTCTCCTAGGGCTCCAGGGAGGCTCCTTCCTTTCCTCCTCCAGCTCCTGATAGCTTCCTGCAGTCTGTACCGTTCCCTGCACTGTGGACCGGTTACTCCAATCTCTGCCTCCGCCCTCACATGGCATCTGCAAAATCTCTATTTCCAAATAAGGCCACGTGGACAGGACCTGGGAGTTAAGATGCGACAGGCCTTTTGGGGAGGGAGGCAAGGGTCTGCCACCCACACACAGGAGATGTGCTGTCACGGACACCCCCAGGAAAGCAGCACTTTGGGAAGAGAAAGCCGTCATCGTAAATAAAATGAAGGGGACAAAGTGCTCGTTGGATTTCATTAAGAAGCATGGATGTCATGGTTCCTACCAAGAGTTGATTCTGTGGGGAAATGGAAGAAGACAAGCAATGAATTAGAAATGAGAAAACAGAGTGGGACGTATTCAGCTCCACCCAGATGCCAGGCGGTGAAAGGGAGGAAACAGGGAGATAGAGTTAAGAGTTTATGGGGTTGAGGAAGGATATTTTTTAAGAGGGCAGAGACTGAATCTACCTGTGAAGAGGACCCAGTTTTGAGGGAGATGTTGAATATGGATGCAACAAGCTTGGTGCAGGGTCCTATGATGCTATTAGACCGGGGAGGATGGGTTCTGGGGACCAGGCTTCCCTGGAAGAGGAGGGAATGAGGAAAGGATGAGTGTCAGCTCCAGAATCCCTCCTCTATTTGTATTCCCATCTTTCTCCTAGATGGTCTCATCTGCCAGTCTTAGGATAATCTACACGGTAACACCTGCCAACTGATCTGTCCCCAGAGAGAGCTATTGTTGCACATCTTCCAAGTTTTCCCCTTTCCTTTGTGACCTTTTACCAGTGTTTATCAATAAATGGCTTTTGTGTCTACCAACGCCCCTACCTCAAAAAATTGTGCTGGGAGGACGAAGCATACAGGTTCAAGGCTTTGGTAGATACGTGCATTATCCTATTGGCCTTCAAAACATCCCCATAAGGAAGGCAAGACAGAGTTACTATCTTCACTTCACACAAGAGGAAATGGAGACTCCAAGGAGTCAGGATTTTAGATGAGAGTCTCTGTTCTAAACCCACATCCATTCTCCCCTGTCTAGTAGTGTCATGGGACCCTGCGCACCCTTGGTTATCTTGTGACTTTTTCCACTGGGAGAAGAAAAGCTGCCTTTCTCAATGTGACATTAAGGATGGTTTAGAAGTTGCCTCACAGCAGGAATGCTTTGGTTTCTAGTGGGAAACAGGTCACTCTTTTTTTCATGATTTATAAAATAACGAGGAATTTTTATGGCTTTGATGTCCTAGAAATAATAAAGGGGGCTAGTGTTAGGAACTAAATTTGCCTCCCTTAGGAAACCACACAACCACAGGATTTAGAAGGATCCAGATGAAATGATACGAGAGCTATTTTCCCATCTTCTGAGAGCCTTAGCTATCCAGAAAACATTTTCTGAGCTCCTTGAGATGCATCAGGAATTGTCTTCAGAACTGAGGGGGTAAAAATGAGTTGGGCATCATCGCTCTTCTCAAGGACCCCATAATCTGAGGAAGGTACATGTGTGTGTGCGCGCACACCCACACATGGCTCCTACCACGTGGTACAGGCTACCCTGATCACATGGAACAAGGGGGCCTGGGAACACACTTCTGTATATGGGAAGTTGATGAGATATAGAGTTTGTGAGAAGAGAGGAGAGGAGAGAGATAAGGCCAGGAAGACAACAATAATAGTGACAATAAAGAATATTTATGTGGCATTTATAGTTTACAAAGCACTTTTACATAATTTTCATTTCATTTTCATAGCTGCCCTTTGAGAAGTAAACAGAAAAGCACATTCCCTTACGCTGGTAGCTCTGGGACACACACTTTCCCTAAGCAGCAATGTATTCGAACTGAATAAAGCAAGAAATCTACCCCTATCATACCACGTATTCATCAGACTTGTCTTCCTGAATTGCACTTGACAGCTTTTGCCTAGTTTAGGGGTACTCTAATTTATCGTGTTGAGCCCAAGCCACACTCCAACACAGACTACCTTGCATTGAAGTTTCTAATACTGTCACCTAAACTCCAAAAGTTGTCGTAATCTCCAGCCCTGACTTCTCCACATTCCGCATCCTCAGCCAAATGTGTGTTATTTATCACAACACAGATCTAGTCCTTCCTGCGCTTTTGTTAACTGATCCCCATCCATGCAGGCACCGAGCTTGGACAGCTTCATCTGGAAAACTCATTCAGGTGGAGTTCTAAGCACATCTCCTGAACAATAAACTTCCTTCTTAATGAACTGATTTTTGCACCACCATTCATTCATCCACCCATTCATTCAATACATTTACCAAACACCGGCTATGTGATAGATCCTGTAAAGGACGCGAAAATAACAAGAGCCTAATAGGAAAGAGAAGGTGAGAATACAGGTAACTGACATGCAGGTCAAAGCGGTAAGTGAGAATGGGGAGTTAGGATCAGATATTCCCTTTTCAATCAGCATTTATTAAACACCAATTGCCAGAAAGACGCTATGCCAGATTCTGCCCCAGGTCCAGCTTCCTTATTCCACCCTCACAATGCAGGGACACGCTCTTTTTCCATTTTCCAGATAGGGAAACCAAGGCTCTCCATCCTTCCTTCTTTCCTGTTGGAGGGACTTCTTGGAAGAAGCTTTCTATTTGTTTGTGTTTGGATTTCTTTCTTTGTTTTCATTTTGTTTGTTGTTGGAAGTTTGGATAGGATTTTCACATTTGAATCCAGGAAGACATAACACAACGCAAAGCTTAACCTCCAGGTTTTGCAGCTGACACGGTTCCCTTTTGAGGTCCTAGGAAGGACCATAAAAATGTGTTAGCGGATTCCGTGGTTTTGTGAAATTTACCAAGGTAATACATTTTTAGCAGCCACTTTCTTAAAGAGGCTGTCCCAAGTTGTGTACACTGGCGGTCCCGCAAAATCTTCATTTAAAGATGGAATGAAGGGCGTGTGAAAAGGAGGGAGACCACTGAGGGCAGCAGTGGAGACAAGTCGGCTCCTGCGGGAGAGAATCCCAGCCTGGGTAAAGGGATTGGCCCTGGGGGAGGAGGAGGAAGGGAGGAGACACAAGAGGCCTGGGTTAAACTAATCAACAAGAAAAGAGCAAACAATCCCATTTATCACTGGGCAAAAGACATGAATAAAACCTTCTCCCTGGGGCCCAGCGTTGAGAAAGTCATCTCCTCAGCCTTTGTGGCCTGGCCTGGAATGGGTCCTGTGCACGGGGCTGTGCACCCTCCTTCCCGTCCGTGCCACTTCCCAAGTTTTCCCCCTACCTCTCTGCCCCTTCCCTCCCAGTCTCTATTGCAGGCGTGGCTTCAAGGCTGATGTCCCTCAGGCTTCTATCTTAGGCTCTCTGTTTTTCTTAGTCTCAACAAAGATTCCCTGTCTCAGGCGCCCCCACCCCTACGCAGACTGGAGACCGAGGCTCCTGTCCTAGACTCCCACCCCAGAAAATGGCATCACCACCCACGCTGCTGCCAAAGCCAGACACCTGTGACATGGGCCCGTCATCTCCTTCTCTTCCACCCTTTACATCAAACACTTGCCCAGACCTGTCCCCTCAAACACACCTTACATATGTCAGCTTTCTACAGCCTGGCCACTGAAGCCGTGATCACCCCCTGCCTCACCCCTGTAAGGGCTTCCTAACTCTCTCCCTGCCCCCCTTCTCCCTCTCACCAAGCCTTTCTCCAAACTGCAGACAGGATGATCTTCCTAAAATGGGAATCCGCTATCACTCCTGCTCAGACCCTTTCATGGCCTCACGTGCTCAAAGTTTTCCAGCCTGTTGTGATCTGGAGCCGCGTCCCCCTGTCTTCTCTTTCCCCCTCCAAGTCCATGTCCATGTTGACCTGTTCATGTTCTCTTGCCTCTGGTTCCTGCACCCTCTTCACTTCCCTCTCCACACCCACCCACCTGACCTGGCTCCCCACATGTCCTCCGCGGTGACTTCAAGTGACTCTTTCCAGGAAGCCCTTGCTGACCTCCCGGGCTCCAGGTCTGTGCGTCCATCACACCCGGCTCTGAACCCCACTCCAAGACCCTTGAGGGATGGCACCAGGACTTTGTTTGCAGTATTGTGTGCACGATGCCCGGGGATCCCACTGCCTGGCACATGGAGGGATACAGTGAGTATGTGTTCAATAAAAGATTGAATGAAGCTGGACCACCGTGAGCATTCCATGCCAGGCTGGGGAGTTTACGTTTCACTCTATAAGTGAAATGGAGCTGCTGCCGGATTTGGAACAAGGGAGCAAGTTGACCTCATCTGTTTCTTGTTTCTAGGAGACCCAGGTAGGAAGCTCTTGCAATGGTCCACATAGGAAGTAATGGGGCTGGGCAGGGAGAAGACAGGGGGAGAAATGACCCAGAAATTACATTGACGGATCCCAGAAACTGTCTAGATTGGGGTTAGATGAAGTGAAGGCATGAGCAAAGCAGAGGAAATGGTTGGAGATGACTCTGGAATTTAAATCTGGAATGAGCAGGAGGTGGCCATTCTACTACCACCAACCAACAGAAGAATCTTTGCATAATGTATACTCAGAAACTGTCCAGGAAGCCCTCAGCTTCCACCTGGAGCTTCCCTCTAAAGTTTCAGGACCTGAAAGTTCATGCGTGTGCCCTAAACCCTTACATGGAAAACAGATATTTACACAGGATTGGGTTATTATTGTTTTTATGGGTTTTAGCCAGAACTTGAATTATGAAATCGACAGGGGCTTGCCCTGATATCACTTCATACACACAGACCATCACTCCCACTTCCCTGGGACTTTGAAGGCTGTCTATAGCAGATGGTTGTGGGTTTGGCTTTCCACTTTGTTTTTCAGTCTTTCGAACTTTCCCATCTCTCTCCCTCTGGTGGAGCTATCTCCCTGTTCACTTTTCCCAGGTGGCTGCACTGACCATCACAGCCTGGGACACTGTGCCACAGCTGGCTTGGGAATGGCAACCACTATGCTGGCCAGAGACAGGACCACAGTCGAGAGGCCTGGCAGGCTCTCCACCGGTGGAATTGGCCAGAAGCTCATGTTCTCTCTGCCTCTTCCCACCGAAGGTTGCCTTTGGGGCACAAGGTTAATTTGAACATGATTTGTCATCATCCGACATAGCCTCACTGGGCCTCCCGTGTTCAGCAGTTTAACCGAGCTCAGTATTTCTGTTAGACAAGCAATTGCTGATCAAAGCTGAAAATGGAATGTTTTCTCTGACTTAAATGGGGCTATGCTGCACTCACAGGAATGGCTCAGGACACACAGATCTATAATGGTCACAGTGAAGAGTGTGGACCTGGAGGTCAGACACCTGGAATCAAAGCCCAGCTTTGCCATTTACTAGGGTTGTGACCTTGGGCACAATCATTTAACCTTTCTGTAGCTCAGTTTCCTCATCTGTGAAATGGGTATCATAAAAATAACTATACCCAGAGTTATTATGAGCATTGCATGCAATGACTCACATCAAGTGGTTAGCGCTCAGCACACTGTAACCCCAGCAACCTTAAACTCCTGGGTGCAAGCTATTCTCTTGCCTCAGCCTCCCAAGTAGCTGGGACTACAGGCACCTGCCACAACGCCCGGCTATTTTTTTGTTGCAGTTGTCATTGTTGTTTAGCAGGCCTGGGTCAGGTTCAAACCCACCACCCTTGGTGTATGTGGCTGGTGCCATAACCACTGTGCTATGGGTGCCGAGCCACTTCTGACATTCTTTTTTTTTTTGTTACAGACTTTTTTTTTTAATTATTGTTAAATCATAGCTGTGTACATTAGTGCAATCAAGGAGTACAATGTGCTGGTTAACGGAGTTTCTTTTCCACTTGGAGCAGTAAGCTCAGTGGTCAACAGCACACCTCGGGAGTCAGGACCCCCTTGAGCGCAAGCCCCAGCTCTACTACTGGCCCTATAGGTGGGTGATTTCACATTTCAACAATTGGATTTCCTCCTCTAAAAACCAAGGATGATCATCTCAGGGCTGTGTGAGGAATAAATGAAATAACATATGACCAGGGCACTGTCAGTGATTAATAATATTATTTTCAATTATAGCACACTAGTAATGCAGGCTCATTGAAAAAGATTTTGAAAGTACAGGCATATATAAATAAGAAAAGAAAATCACCCTTGTGCCCCACTACACTGCCAGTTGAAGGTCTGTGCCCACAGCCGCACCTTAGCACGAGCCAGTGGCGGCGGCTGCAGCAGCAAAAACCAGAGGTATGTGGCCAGAGCACCAGCTTTGGAGCCGGCCACACCCAAGCCCACCTCTCTGCCATCTGCCTCCCTGATGACCTTGGACAAGTCACTTGACTCTGCTGAGCCCTATTTCTTCGTCCATCACAGTGAATGGGAAACACCTCCTTCCTAAGATGGATGGAAGAATTTAAAAGGGTTCAATGTCAAACACCTGACACGCAGCAGGGTCTTGACAGCCAGGGGTGTGAATGGATCCCCGGGAAATCAGCGCTGGAGAACAGCCACTCAAGTCACAGGCACTAATTGCAGTGGCTGTGCAGAAGCGAGAGAGAAGGGGGAGCCCTCCAGGGCAGTTAGGATTTCCAGAGTTAGGGAGGCAAGGAAGGACTGTGCCTGCAGGGAGAAGGTGCTGAGTACGGCAGGGCTGTGGGCTGTTTCATTCCCTCTGCCACCGTCACCCTTGGCCGCTCCCTTCCCACTATCTCATTCACTCTTCCCCAGGTCCCCGTGCTCACAGGAATGTGGCCTGTGGGTGGTGCAGAAGATTTAGAAGTCGTGAGAATAATAACAACAAAAGCAATAGTAATAGCTGGCATTTTTATGGAGGGTTGCTGTGCGCCAGGCATCAAGCCAAGCCCTTTCTCACTTCCTCCTCAACTCCAAGGGGGTGTGGAGGGGGCCAGGGAAGTTCTGCTATAATAGCCGCGTGGTGAGGATGGAGACGGCAGAGGGGCCCATGTGCTGACGTGGTGGCACGCCTGTCTCCACCAGACCCGGCTCTCCCAGCCACAGCACCTTGGAATCTGAGAAACTATAGGCTTCTGGGGAAGGAACAGCAAAGAAGGCAAACAGGTAGAGTTTTGTGTTCAATTCAGAAAGACCCTGGAGAGTAATAGACCAGTTTCCCTCAAGTATCAGAACCTTCTCTATGAAACCCAAACTCACAGGCTGCATGTTTTTGCAGAAGGCCCACCTCAGCTCAGAACATGCCAAACTTCAGCTCCCTCAATGCACAGAGGAGGTGAAATAGGCTGAGGTCGCTAGAAGCCTGACTCCTGGCTGTAGGTGTCCCTTCACATTTCACTGTTTCTCCCTTCCTCACAACCAACACCCCTTCAAGGTGGTAAGTTGAAACCAGTCCCTCGTAACCTTTACTGCAAGTCTCCGAGACCGTCCCTTTCCGAAGAGGATTCCTGTTTGCATCCCACTTGAGAACACGTACATTTGTGTAAGCTGAGAACCCCGAGGCTCCAGACAGCCCGGAGTGGACAGCAGAGGCCCCCACCCTCACTCAGAGCAAGAGCCCCGCCTCCCCCAACAGGGCAGAATGTGACAGACCCTTTCCACTTTGCACAAGTCCACTCCTGGGAAACCCACGTTGGTTTTTATGTTCATGTTCCTAAAACACCATTGTAAGCAAATCAGATTATAGTCCTGCTCTCTCCGGATACCAGACTAAGATTGCTGAGTTTGGACAGGGGGGGTGGGGTGGGGGAGGGGGTGGTGGTGAAAAAGGGGGTGGAGAAGTAGGTGGCAACTGAGGACAGAAATGGGTCTCTAAGGGAAGCTAAGGGTTTGCCAACCCCGCCCCCAGGTGTCCGTATCTCAGGAGGAGACTGAAGAATCTCATTCACGCTCCCCCTGGCTCACCCCTCACTTTACCTGTGGACATATTAAAGCCAGGGAACGAGGCCATCAAAACAGTCTAACCAGAAAAAAAAGTCCGGGAGCAGCCCGAGGGCTGCTTGCCTGGTGGAGTTAGCAAACTGCTTGAGGTGGGAACCTCGGTTCCAGCGGGCTCGATGCTCCCAGGGCGGGAGGATCCCGGCCCTCTCTGAACATTTAGTGAATAGGTGGAGATGCGCAGGAATGAGGGAGAGAGGGAGCAAACCGCAGCAGGGACAAAACAGAGCCAGCTCTTCAGGTTTCTCTTCAAGTCCCTGAGACTCCCCAGCGTGTGGCTTCCACAGTTGGTGCTACGTATGGGGTATCAAGTGTGGGGATCTGCGCTGAAGGTTCCCAGGCGGTGGAGAGGGCCATCTGGGGGCAGGCGGGGTGGAGCCAGCTGTGCAGGCAGCAGATGGGAGAGAAGTCGGAGGTGGGTGCAGATGACTGACAGGGCAGGTGCCGGCAGGAAAGGGGTTTGGTCAGGTGAGAGGACCGAGGGGAACACACACATCTGGGTGCCCTGGGCCCAGCACCCGCCATGTGCTGTCATTTAATTCTTTCAAGAGCCCTGTGAAGTCTGCATCACCACTCCCATTTTATGGAGGAGAAAACTGAGGCTCTGAGAAAACAAGAAACATGAAGGTTAAGAAGTTGGAGCCGGGTAACGCTGAGAACCAAACCCAGGTGCTTTGCCAGTTCCAAAGCCAATCTTCCTCCCATCTCCCAGTGCTGTCTCCCGGGGAAGAATTAATGGGGGAGACATATCATCATTCCTGAGGACCCCTCAGCCTCCTCCTGCCAGCAGCCACCCTACATCAATCCCCAAGTCCTGTGGACATCTTTTCCTAAGTAGATCCAGGGCCTAAACCCTTCTTTCCATCCCTCACTCAGCCCCTACCTGCAGCTCCCAGCCCCTGTCACCAGGACCACAGCAGCAGTCTCCTCAAAGACCACCCACCCCGACACCTTCTCACATTCCATTCCCCCAACACAGTGTTCTTTCTGGAATGCAAACTGACCTATCACCAGCCTGCTCCGGGTCCCCGAGGCCCTGCCTTGCCCATCAGCCCAGTGTGTCTCTCATGACTCTCCCTTCCGCAGTGGATGGGGTGGTGGTCCCCAAAACAATGTGGTCACATCCTAACAACCAGACCCTTGGAATGTGACCTTATTTGGGGAAAGGGTCTTTGCAGATGTAATTAAGTTCATTATCTTGATGTGCGGAGATCATCCTTGATTATCCAGGTGAGTCCTAAATCCAATGACAAGTGTTCCTTAATAGGCAGATGGAGAGAAGACGTAGGCACGGAGTCGGAGGCCACGTGGAGACCGAGGTGGAGACTGGAGTGATGAGGACACAAAAGCACTGGGGTCCACCAGAAGCTGGAATTTAAGGGGCCAGGAAGGATTCTCCCACAGAGCCTCTGCCCTACCAACATCTTAATTTTGGACTTCATTTTTTTTTTTTTTTTTCAGTTTTGGCAGGGGTCGGGCTTGAACCTGCCACCCCTGGTATATGGGGCTGGAGCCCTACTCCTTGAGCCACAGGTACTGCCCCATTTTGGACTTCTTGCCTCTAGAGCAGTGACAGAATATGTTTCTGTTGTCTTAAGCCATCAAGTTTGTGGGAATTTGTTAAGACAGCCCTGGAAAAAATATATACCTTGCCCCTCCCCCCCGGCCCCCCAGTGCTCTAGTCAGGAGGACTGAACAGAGAAAGATCGAACAGGTTCCTCAAATCTGCCTTGTTCTCTTTCTTGTCTTCTTGCTGATCCCTCCCCCAGAACACTCTTCCACCCTCTTATTTATAGGCTAAACTATTTTCCTTTCTTTCTTTCTTTTTTTTTTTTTTTTTTGAGACAGAGCCTCAAGCTGTCACCCTGGGTAGAGTGCTGTGGCATTACGGCTCACAGCAACCTCCAACTCCTGGGGTCAAGCGATTCTCCTGCCTCTGCCTCCCCAGTAGCTGGGACTACAGGCACCTGCCACAACACCTGGCCATTTTTTGGTTGCAGCCGTCATTGTTGTTTGGCGGGGCTGGGCTGGATTCGAACCTGCCAGCTCAGGTGTATGTGGCTGGTGCCCTAGCCGCTCGAGCCCCAGGCGCCAAGTCTAAACTCTATTTTACTATTGCTTCCTCCTATAAGTTTTCTCCTGCACATCATCAGGCTGGACCCCCTTTTCAGTGAGGTCCTACTTGCTGTGTACTTTGCTTTTACAACAGTGTGATAGTTTATGACCATTTTTGTTTCATTGTTTTGTTAGCAGGGGGGAAGTTCCATGAGGCCAGGGACTGCTGTATCCTCTGGGTCAAGTGTGCAGTCATCGCCTAATAAATATTTTCCCTTTATCTTATCACTGTTTTCCCACCCACCTTACATTTGCTTTTCCTAGGCAGGAACCCAGGAATAGAACCTATTGTTGACTTCTGGGTAAAATCTCCCTCTTCTGTGCTTCAGCCCTTCAACTCTTTCTCTCGGCCTCTTTCTGCCCCTGTCATGTGAAGAAAGCCTGCCCATTTCCAGCAGGAAATACAGAAGTAACCTCACGAAGATGGGATGGAGACAGGAAACACAGAAGGGGAGAACTTTAATATTATCACCTGAGTCCCTGTATCCATTCATACCCGAGGCCATTGCCACTTCCAGATTGCTGGTTATGTGAGTTCATAGACTCCCTTCTTTCCCAAGCTAGTCTGAGGTCGTTTGCTGTCACCTGAAAGGTATCAACTCACCAGTCCTCATTGCCCTTCTCAGAGGGAGTGGCTGAAATCTCTATTTTAGTGAGGAACTGAGTCTGTCACATGCCTAAGTTCACACAGCCATGAAGTGGTGAGGCCAGGACCTGCACCCTCTCCATGAGGCAGGCAGGTGGAGAGAGAGATCAACAAAGGCTGGAGACAGCATCTTTTGTCAGTGCCTAAAATCTCCGGAATACAAATCACAATAATTTGAGCAGAAAAAGCAAGCCCAAAGTCCAGAGTGCCTCAAATGTCCATCCTTGTTTTCTACAATCTGTGACATCCTGAATCAATGCTTCTCTACCTTGACCTTGAGGATCTAACTCTGATCAGGAGCTTCCTTCAATCTCTTACCCATCATTCTTCTGATTGCTTTGCAACTTTAGCAATGGGAAAATGAATACCTATGGAGTGGTGAGCCACACACCCAAACCGGCTGTGTTTGCCATTTAAAACAAACACGTGGTCCTCTCCCTGAGGCTCAGCTTCTCCTTCCAGGAGACAGATGTGTGTCAGGAGGGTGGCGCTGGAAGCACAGGAGAGGGTTAGTGCGGCTTTGCTGGTAGCTAATACCCTGGGTGATAACCTGTAGGTGCTTGGGCTCTGAGGGCCTCATGCACATTAACCAACCATGGGGCTCTTGCCTCACTGATTCTTGTGTCCCCAGGTGGACAGAGCACATTTCACACCTGCTGCAATGCAGGGCTCTTCATTAACACAGCATCTCTGCGTGTCCCAAACAAAGAAAAAGGGGAAAAGGTCTTCTTTGTGTGTGTGTGTGTGTGTGTGTGTGTGTTCTGCTGTCCCACCAGCCCTGCCCCGCCCACACGGCACCTGCGTGGGTATTAAGTAGCTGAGAGGTAAGCTCAACCATTGAGTTCCATGGCTTCAGCAGGACCAGCCAGCTCAGGCTTTCAGAAAAATATAGATGAACATGCCCCTAAATTATGAAATGACAAGGGAGGAAGATTAGCTGTAACAAGTTAAATGAAAATTCATTAAAATTTTACAATCCTTTAAAACATACAGTACTATTTCACTTAGCCATTTGGCCATAGATTACAAATGAAGTGCTGTTTGACCACAGGGAGAATACGTTATTTTCACTTCCAAGTGAATCCTATTTTCCCATGGCTTCCCTTTCATTTTAATTGAGCAACGTAATGGGTCCCTATTGTTTTGTCAGCTCAACACCAGCCTCATCTCAGGGAACCATCTCCCAGTCTCCTGGGAGCTGCTCCCTGGCCCCTGCACACACACATGTGTCCTCAACGACATGAGGCCCACAGGGGACTGCCTGGAGGTACAATGGGCCTCGCCCTTGGCACCGACCATTGGTCAAGAGAGGAGCACCTGATCCAAGCAGGCCAATCAGAGCCCTCGCCCAGGATTTGGAAACTGCAACTGACAAAAGAAGTCAGTCTCTCTCCGGGTGTCTGAAGATGAAGACTTATAAATGCAGCAGCAGTTGGCAGCCCTGTTCCACCATGTGGACTGAGGAATAGAAAATGCCAATCAGCAGAAAGAGAGTCAGCGGCTCGGAGGGGAGAGCACATCCAGACAGCCTTTGAGCTCCTACTTCTAGCTGCTGGAGAGGCCTATCTATATTCCTCTTTTGGATTCCCAGGAGTCCAAGAGCCTTATAATAAAATTCTTTTTTGGCTTCAACTCGCTTAAGTTGGATTTCTCTTCCTTGAAACCAAAGAGTTTTAACTAATATGAGAACATAGTCCTATTTCAGTCTCACTTACATGCTAATCTTGAATTCCTCAACCCTTTTACTTTGTGACTCCAGCATGAAAAAAAAAAAAAAATTAAAGTGAAAATATTTGAGTTAGACTCTTATGCAAATGAGTCCACAATCATCCTCTTGGACTGTTTCTTCGCACAGCACGGGTAGAGGTTTCCTTCATACTGAAATGGATTAAGTACACGCTTGAAATAAAGGGAAGGATGAGGTGAGGGGCCTGGCTGCGGATGGCGGACGGTGGCATTTTTATGATTGCCACTAACAATTTGGTCTTGTGTGATTTGAATGTTCATTTGCAAGTGTGACACAGTCTCTACCTTACTCAGGTGATCTCTGATCTTTAGGCCCGTCAGCAATGCATTTGGACGCTCCACATCCCATGAACCACATCCATAGCAATGGTCTTTGGGGTGTCCCCTTCTGGTTGAAGCTGCTTTCTACCAGAGTTAGCCTTTTTGTAGGCAAGCTCCTGTGTTGGAAGGTGGCAGGGAGCTGTCCAACCAAGACTGTGAGGCAGCTGAACAGACAGAAAACCACTTTGCTAATGGGGCTAATGGGAATGACTCCCTAGCTAGGAAGCCTCTCAGGAGGAGTCTGTCCTTGTTCATTGCTAGTTAAAATAACCACCACCAACAAGAACAAAGGTGATACTGTCCCCATCACCTTTCTTAACAGCAGGTGTTTAGGGATTTAAAAAAATGTGCAACTAAATAAGCTCTTGCCTTCTATTTAGGATCTCTGGGTTTCTTCTACTAAAAAATAAAAATTAACCCAAAACCCATTGGACTTGACCAAAGGCAAGAAAGCACGTGTCTAGCACGTGGCTACCATCCACAGGCATAAATGTAGTTAGATATTAAAACCCACAGGCTGGTGGAAACGCTCCCCAGCCAGGCCCATGACCCCCCTTTATCAGAATGAGTGTGTCTTTGATCACAAGGAGCCTCAGAAGCCTGAGCAGCATATTAGTCACCATTTCTACTCTAATTGGAAAGTATTTCTTTGTTCCTAGCCCAAGTTCGATCAGCATTTCAGTTAAACAGGTAAAAAAAAAATCCCAAGAATTTAGAGCTGGCAAGAACCTTAAAGTCATTTGCCCCAAAAGGTTTACTTTAAAGATGAAGAGATGAAGTCACTTGTTCAGGAACGCACAGCTAGTTAGCAGAGGACTTGAGGGCAAAGCCCATGTCACCCCCTCACTCCCAGTTCCAGGCTCTCGGAAACAGGCACTTTGTGGAATGCTCCCAAGCCCTCACTCTGACCCTGACTGCTCCTGGGCAGCCCTGCCTGGGTCAAGTCTGTGGACATCCAAGAAATCAAGGGCACTGGCTCTTCTACATCCTCCAGGGAGAAAGTTCCAAGGCGCTGGGGGCTGTTGTGGCCGAGTTTTCAAAGGCCTGCAGCGGGAGCCCTGCTCACAGGGAGGCAGTCCAGATGTCCTCATGTCCCCTCTGCACACACAAGCCTCACGCTGCTGCAGTCCACCCCCTCAAACCTCCACCCCACGCAGCAGCAGAGCCGCACGAGGCTTTCCCAAGCCTCGGGCACACGTTCAAAACACACCTAGGAATGCCTCCAAGGACTCCTGTCTAGAAGGACAGGCAGCCCATGGCAGGACTGTAAGATGGATACGGGGGCCTGTCCCCCTCTGTCAGCAGGCTGCCCCGCCCCGCCCCACTCCTGCTCATTTGTTGTGGAAGGGCACAAGAAAATAATGAAATGGCAGGGCACACAGACGCCAAACTGACACACAACCACGCTCGGGAGAGAGGGCCCAGTCGCTAAGCAGCTTGAGTGGGAAAGTGAGAAAATCCTGGGGTTTTCACAGAGCAGGTGGATTTCGGTGCAAACAATCTGAGCGTCCTGCTAATCATTAGAGATGACACCTTTGTTCAGTTTCGAGAAGTTCAGTTTCAGGGGCATTTTTCCTCCTTGAAAAAGAGACTGTGAAGACAATAGAAATGTGTTGAAGCTCAAGATGTGAAACACGCTGGGGTCACGCTTCCCAGCTTTCCAAGTTAGGGACAGCAGCATAACTTAGCATCACCCGGCGTCGACACTCACCTGTGTGGAATTCTGGCTTATCACTGAATCCCAGAGATGAGTCTAGTTCCTCCAGATTCACACACACACACAGAAAGAAATAGTTACCCTTCTCCTCGCTCCTATTCTCCCATTGAACAATAGCATGCCCGGGGCATTGGGGTTTGGAGCATCTGTGTGGGAGAACATGGGGAAGATTTCTGGATTCCCATTATTTCACACTCCATGTATGGTTTACGTATCAGTTGGTACCTGAATAGAGGTACCAATTCCATACAGGCTGGCTAAGAGAAGAAAACTGTTCTCACTCGGATTCTATAAATTACCCGCATTCTCACTTTAATATCAAGTATGCTATGTATTAGAGTGCATGGTTTGGGCTAGAATCAATTTGGAAGGCTGTCAAATAAAACACAAAATAGGAAAATAAATCCAAAGTAAAATTTATGACAGGATTTTACTCCCATTACATTCCATTTAACAAATGCATATGTTTTACAATATCTTTAATAATAATTATTAAACATAGTAAAATACTTCCAAACTTGGCTCATTGCATAATTGTACTTCGAGTGAAAAAAAAAAATTATCTGAAGCCTTGTCAATATGCCACTTCCTCCTCCCCCAGCTTTTAACAGAAGCAGCCTCCAGTGGAATAATCCAAGCTGTGTTCAAGAAGTTGGCAAGTAGGTCCAATTAAATGTGGTTTTACTGTATTCTGGCGTTTGCATATCTAGTTTGCCAAGAAGTAATCTTTCACAAAAAAAAAAAGAAAGAAAGAAAGAAAAAGAAAAAGAAAGAAAAAATCTGCACTGGCCCAGACACAGGCTGGATGGTGCAATGCCTCACATAACTTTACCCCATGACTAAGATAATCTTTTTTTTCTAAATAGCTGCAGAAAATGTATCATACATCCATCATATTCCTATATGAATCACAAAACACCATCCTTTCTGGAGCTTCTTACATTTATACATGACAAAGTGAAATTCATCTTAACAGCTCTGTTTATTTTAATTATTAAACTCAAAAGGCGTTAGCTTTGAGCCACCTGAACTTGATGTATTTATTCAGGTGTACTCTGGTTGGATTATCTGAATGAGGCTATAAATGATCCTATTGACTATTAAATACCGACCTGTCAAAGCTGCAGTCATACACATTCACTAACCTGGGTTCCTGAAACTCAGAGAGGCAAATGCTTCTCTGAGCCTTGCAGATGAAATCCTAGGCAGTTCCTCACTGATGTTTTACACATTCTTGACCCCTTGCAGAGGAGCTGACTTCCATTGGGCCTTCCAGCTAAACAAAGCTCTACATGAACCATCAGCCATATCCAAAGTCCAGATGGAAAGCTGTCAACAAAGAGACTCCTTCCCTTCTGCCTTCTGCATGATTCATCCCTGGCAGGAAGACAGGCCCGGAGATGGCCCCAACACCTCGGCTCCCATAGGTGAGCCAGGAGAGAAGCACAGGTGCCCACTCCCCAAGTCAGCAGGGAGGAATCAGGTCAGAAAATGCTGTAAAAACACACAACCTGGCCTTTGTTCGAAACCATCATGAGCTCATTAAAAACACATGCAGAAATGGTTAAACAAAACCCCGAACCTTTTACAGAATTGCCAGTCTATTAGAAGGACTGAGCTCACAGCAAACTCTCTCTTCCAATGTGTGCAATGGAGCAGCTAATGTCCTTTGGACTCTTGTCTATGGTATCAAGCAGAGGGAAGTTGTTTTTTTTTTGGCGGGGGGGGGGCTTGTTTGTTTTCAGTTCTTGTTTTTCAACTTCTTTTATTTTAAGTCAAACTATTAAAGATGCCAACCAAAAGAACTATGTCACCAAACATATATCGTGACAGCCATTGCCTTAAAAAAACTTATGAAAATAATAAAATGAAAAGGAAGATGTGTGTCATTATAGCAAGGGGAGAAGGAAAGTGGGGGGGGATAGATGACTGTGGCTCAAATGCTTTTGTGAAATGGCATTGCATCAAAGAGCAAAGTGGACAGGCCGAATGAGGATTCTGAAGCCATCCAATACTTGGCCCTGTTAACGTGAAAAAGTTGGATCTTAAGTTTGATCTGTGCAATATTTATTCAAAGTTGCTTTAGAAGCAGCATTGTGCATAGTGGTGTTGTACTCCATTGCAATGTAGACTTTTACCAGGTGTATCTTCCTCCAAATGGATTCATTTGCTATGGTTCGGTATAACCATAGATTTGCATTGCACCAAAATGTGGCTGTAACAGCACATAAAATAGCTTATAGATGGAGTGAGGTCTGAGATTGAGATGCTCTGAGCTCTGATTTGGCACGTGCCACCTTCTCCTGGTGAGATCAGAGTAAATCATTTAAATCTCTAGGTAAATCATTTTAATACGTGCACTGCCCTAGGGAGTTGTGCCTGCTTGTTATTACATGTATTAATCATGCTGTTTTTTATACTTATGATACAAGAATAAAAATGAACCAGATCTTTCAGTATTGGTTTCTTCAGCCTTAATAGGAAAAAATATATATAGATATAGACATATCTGTACCCAACTTACGCTTTTGGAATAGAGATTCAAAACGGGCTTTGGGAAATTTGAAATTTGAGAAAGGAACCAAAAGCATGATATGTTATGTGAGATTTGCACACCTAACCAGGTGCATACACCTGCCAGCCCCACCTGAGAAGGTAAAATCTTTTTCATTACTAAGGTGCTTTAATTTTCACGTGTCATGTAGAAACTGCTTTCCTTGGGGCCTGCTGAAAACTGAAATAAAGTTGAACTCTCAGTGCTCGATGAATTTAAATCATAAACATCCACACTGACAAAAAAAAAAATCACATTGGTCGGAAAGGTTTTGAGATAAGGAAAAATGTCATCACGTTGTAAAAAATAATTATTATTATAATAGAGATGTCACCTCAGTTTTATGTAGCGTCTTTTCTCTGAGAGCTTAATGCTTTTGCCCATTCATTTTCACGTGATTCTAAGGAAGAGGTGAGATGGGGATTATTCTCCTGGGCTTGCAAATGGAGAAATGAAGGTAGCGGGGTGGATTCCTTGAGTGTCTCACTGATAGATCTTCCTCCACTTTCTCTTGAGCTTTCTTTGTAGTCAATGATGCTGACAGGAGGTGAAAAGCATTCCCCAACATCAAGCCAATTTTCAGATTCAGTGGAGAGATACTCAATGTTCCCATTTCAGCTGCAGACAGGTTTCGAGGTCCCTGTTTCTTCTCTCCTCACACGTCCAGCACCAGCTCTGCCAGCCCTGCAGTTACTAGCCTGCAAAGAGCAGTGCCTCGTTGTGGTTGAACAAATAACATGTTTTGGAAACCCAAGCAACCCTTTCATAGCTGGGAACAGAGAGGGAAGAGTATGTCAGTCAGCAGAATCCTGACAGGGCTTCAGGTCTTGCTGAGCCAAATGAAGCGGGGTCAAAACATGTCCTCCTTGGACACCTCCGGAGAACGTTCTGCTGTTTATATTTTTAAAATAGATGCTAGGGTCAAAGTCAGAAAAAGAAATAGTATCATTCCAATCTTAGATTTAGTTGGTACATTTATATAGCAGACAATGGAAAGTACCATCATGGTAAATAATCTATTTGCATAATGCAAATTTTATTACATAGGCACAAACAGGATGCAGATTTCAGATTCTGACTTGATCCAGGATGTTCCCGGATCAAGGAATTCAACCTTTGTGTGCCCCTAAGGAAAGAAAAGCCTTATCTCTAAAATGATAGGTACCGAAGGTTTGGGAAATGTATGAAATAGGTACAAAGAACTTTGAACACCTTCTCCCTGTGCTTAGCCCAGTGTCCACTTTCGGGATGAATGAACTTGAAGTCACTTTTGCTCTAAGGTTTTGTGATTTTAGCTTAGTCTCTGTGGAAGAACATGGGATACAGCAATCTTAAAGGGAGGCTATCAGACACAGCCTGGAGGTCTTTAAATAAGGAAGAATAATTTGACCATTCTGGCCATTAGGTTTTGATAATTTGAACAATAAAATTGGTTCATCATTTCAAAAGCGACCAGTCCAGAAAGCAAATTTTAAAATTCAAGACACAGATGTAAGCTTGGAATTGTTTTTGTTTATACGGCTTAAAAGTTATGTTATTTCAGGAGAGATAAAAAACGATATTTGTATTACTAAACAAGAATAACAACGCTGAGGATTGATTGCCTTAGTCTTTGAGGGCGTTATTTGACTGACTTTTAAGCAGAAACACTTCAATCACTTAAAATCCTGCCATTCTGGTCAAGCCTACAAACCGCCTGTTGTAGTTTGACTAAAGTATTCTTTTTACTGCAAAATAAGCACCTTTACAAAGCAAACTAAACAAATGATGACAAACCCTGCTTCTCTCCCTTTTTTGCACAGAAGCGATTCTAGTACTGGTTTGAGGCATCCCTCAAGTAAAATAACATATAAATAGAATGTGAGAAATCACATTTTGTAGACTTCACACATACTATGAAAAGCAAAACTTCATTGCGACCCAACATATTCCCTAAATGTCTTTTTTCTTTTAACCTGAGGATTTCATCTACCCTGTTTCCCCGAAAATGAGACAGTGTCTTATTTTAAGGTGTGCTCCCAAAGATGCGCTAGGTCTTATTTTCAGGGGACATCTTATCTTTCCTGTAAGTAGGCCTTATTTTCAGAGGATGTCTTATTTTCGGGGAAACAGGGTAGATCGATGTTGTTTATTATCATGAGGCCCCAGAAAGGTCTCAGCTCCTTCAGCTGTACACTCGGTCCTCCCTCAGTGGAAATACATCGTGTGCTAGTGCAGAGCTGTACACAGAGCCAATCTCAAATGAAGTTTTCATTTTAAATTTCTTTCCATTTTTTTCCGAAGGGTAGACATCCAGACACAAAACAACTTGGCTGGAAATGTAGTTGTGCCGTGGTGTCAAAATCACTCGGTGCATAAAATTTACCCTCTTCTAGTAAATAAAGGGACATTGAGAAAAATAGAGAGCAAACTATCAAATACGGATTTGAGCTTGAGTCTCAACCAAAAATCAGAACTTAAAGGAATATTTCATCTTCCAGACTTCGGTTTCTTCTGGGTTATTCAGTTGCAAACATTTTGAGGATCTGAAGCGAACTTAGAGAAATTTTCTCCTGAGGGCTTGTGTATAATGACTATGCTTTAAATATAAACCTGTACCATTTCTCCTTTCTGTCACATGCGTAAGCAGGAGACCTTCCTTCTCAAAGCCAGGTAGTTATAAAAATAACTTTAATAAATTAAGTTTTCTTAGGATATGGCTCTCTGCTCAAATTTCTTCTACTTGGTGAAGATTTTAAGCGACAGAAAAACCATTATAAATAAGAAAAAAATGCATTTGTTTTTTACACTAAATACAGAGGGCACTAACTTTTACGATAGTTATGGCTCATAAGCAATAAGTACTTTTCTTAAATGTTCTAATTACCATTATTGTACTATTGTGCTTTTCCGAACAGTGTCCAAATAGACATCCTTAGGGAGCAGTGCTGTCTAGTAAACATACAATTGGCATTTCAATATTACCAAACAGCTCATTTACCAGATATAGTTTCAAAGAAATGGTCCACAGAAAAGGTATACATATATTTTTAAGTCTGTTTTTAAAAACAAATTTTAAGAGATTCAGATGAAGAATCTCTTACTTTAATCAAAGATCATTTCAAAGCATAAGACATGAAAATGTTAGGGTCTTCGCTATAATGCCCTCTAAGGTAAACTGCATTAAGTGTGATTTTTTTAAATAAAATGAACATGTCCTCTTTCATAGTTTTAAGTAATACATGTTAATAAATCATGTATAATACAGATACATTTTTAAGTTCCGTCACACAGCTGAAGCTAGCTATGGTTTGGCACAGCCCATATACATGTTATGCTATTCTTTTAAGTTCAGTGTTATTGTGTATGTATTACAAATCAAAATGAGAGATTTAATCATCCTCTGAGCGATCACCAATATTTGAACACATTTTTTCACGGTCCACTTCATATTAACTCCAAATATACCTTTTACAAACTTGCATATTTGGGGGTGGGATAGGACTTTTTAAAATTCCTATGTATTTATATTAACCAGGAATATTGACATTTAGCAAAAGCTACTTGATTTAATGATTAACTACAGAGATGATAGCAAACTGCAAATAAGTCATTTTCGTGAATGGACTGTATGGGTGTCGAACGGCCTCTCCAAGCCACTTTAAATACCCTCACTGAAACTGTTACTGACTAATGTGCTATATTTTAAAGCCAAATTGGGTTTTCACTCCTCTGCTGCCAAACTAACTAGAGAGAATGCCTCCTATAGCAAATTGCAAGTTTAACTGCAAACCCATTCCTAAAGATTAGAAAAGGAGAAACCTTATTTAGCAGTAAGTGCCCAAAAATTCAAGAAAAATTTTTGTCTTTGAAAGGATTTTTTTCTTTTTTGTTTTTTCAAACTACCCCTCAGCCAAAGAAAAGTAATATGTTCACATAGACCTAGGAATTGTGATTAAAGTTACTGGGATAATTCATCCTTTCTCAAAAAAAAAAAAAAAAAAAAAAAATTACTGATTTCTTTTGAGTGCTTGAATATTTTAGAAAAAACTATTCTATGGCCCTGAAATATCTCGATAATTAATTCAACAATTTATTTAGTGTAAGCAAATAAATTGCAAGGTATTTAGGCTTAGGAAAAAACCTTTTCATGCCATGGTTTCATTTCTCCAACCTCACCCTTTACAATGTTTTGAATTTGGAATTCAGCTTCTTCCACGAGAAATGACAATAGTTAATTAGCAAAGATTTTTCATGGAGTCGGTTTGCAAAAATACAAAAAGTTTCATTTGTAAAGTATCTCTGAATATGAATTAGTATTTCTCAGATCCTCAGTGTAATCAATAAAATCTGACTGCTTTAGCTATCATTTTATAATATTGAGAAATTTTAAGCAGGAAGCTAGAAACATACACTATTTCTTTTTATAGAACTAATTGACTTGAAGTCAAAAGATAAGTGGTGCTACATTTAAAACCAAAGGATCACATACAAAAGTATTTCTTTACGTTAAAGATAGAAAAATTTAACATGAGGGACAAAATCCTATCCATGTAATAAATTTGGTCTATAGCCAAAATGGAACTCCTAAAAGCTATTTGAATAATCAATTTGAAGAATATTTGAAGAATATTCTTTTATTTTTTAAAATGATTATCTCTAGCATTTTAGTGGCAAATGACTTTACAGAGAAGGATGTAGTTTTTCTCTTCTGCATTTCAAAATTCACACTTATTCAATTCACTGAACCTCATCAGCAATTTCAAACATTGCAATACAACATTTATAACAAAAATTTAGATCACTATCTAAAAATTAAAATCTAGAATTTTCTGAGTTTCCCATCCAGAGGCATGTGAAAATTTCCCTCATTACATTAGAAATCAAAGCATATTCTAAGCTTTATAGAAATGAAATAGTCATGTAATTAGGAAATTTTGAGATCGTTAAGACTGTTTTTAAAAAATGGGATTTCTGAAGTCAAGTTTTTGTATAATTTTTATATGTCTTTAAAAAAAACAACTTGGAAATTCCAGATTGTTTAATTAGTGTCACGTCTTGGGCAAAAAACCAAAAACTTTTCTTTGATGGTAATTAAAAAAAAAAAAAAAGATTTACTTGGAAAATGAATATTGTGGATATCTTAATGTTACAATTTTCAGATAATGTTCACCTATTTCTAACCTTTCGGTAACCTGTTTGTAGATAGGTTATTGTCCTGACAAGTCTGTTAAAGAAAAACTGTACTTGACTCACCTCTTAATCTGGTAGCATGATTAACGGGAAGGAAATCCAAAACCAGTATCCTTAACATTTTGTACTTCTTGGATATCCCTAGAATATACCTAGTACACACTGCTGGGCCCACGTTTGTATCGAAAAGAAACAGATGTTTTCAAAAGTAAATAAAACCACATATTTAAAATGTACTTATGTATCAGCCAGCTGTCAAAGGAGGAGGAATCGATTTTAATGGTTTCCAATGAGATATATGACAAATTAATTCCCTTTTTAAGTGTGGCTAATAAAAGGGTTCCTTCATTTCACTTATCAAGTGTGATTAATTTGTGTAATTGATATTCTGTTCTAGTTTTGTAAAGAATGTTTCAAGAAGTTATTCTACATTACACATCAAAATAATTGTTCTTATAAGTATATTCAGTTAAGTTCATTAAAATAATGTTCCTTGTTTAAAATTAGACGTTAGTCAGGGGAACTAAATTATAAACTCTCAACATCTTCAGGAAGCTTTGAGATACTTCGACCAATTACTACAGGAACTGAAAATAGTCTTCCCCCCCCTTTAAGCTTTTAACTGAACAAAAAATTATTTTGTGGAAGTCAAGTGTACATTTCCTTTTCAGGTGAAACAATGTCTGGCTGGTTAACTCAAGTGCGAATCGTATGTTCTAGAAATTCTGCCTCAACAAAAAAAAAGATGAAGGATTGCAAATTGTACTTTATAAAATCTTTGTGGATTCCTACTGAAGGCCATCAAGGAGCTCATAATAATTTGCAAACTTTAGACCTCATATCCTGCATCTATGGAGGTTAAACATATACTAGCCTTACCATAGGGCCATTTAATACAAAAGTATTTTACTTAGTTTTAACAGTAGTAACGTAAAACTGTATTTTCATGTGTATTTTTAAGATTGGAAGTTATGGGCATTTAAGATCTCAGGATTTAGAAAACCTCTGGGTGTCGGGCCCTACTTGCACTTGGGACCGTTAATGACAATTCCTCTACTGTGGCCCCACATGTGAAAAGCATTCTGTCAATTCCCAGGTCAACCAGCAACACTTCTTACCCTGACATATACCCAACTAGATAAGCATGAAGTTGGGCTGATTGAAAAAAAGTCAGGAAGAGTTCTTTTAATGGTACATGTATTAATTACATCTTACAATTAAGACTTGAGAATTAAAATCTGGGAACTTTTAAGCGCTCCCAGCAACAAGAAGTAAGCATATAGCTCCTCTGGAACAACCACATTCTTCCTAATTCAATTGCCTTGAACTCCAGTCATTAGCCAAGCAGTCTTCCAAAATTAAGACATCCGGCCTCCTTCAATTTTCCACTTAAACCAGAACACAGAATAGATTTGACCAATCAACTTAGGATAAAATTACAGATGAAAAGTGATTTACAGTGTATGGATTAGTACTTGTACAGCTGTACTATGAAAAACCTACACTGCCACTCAAGTTTCATGGATTCATAAGCTTCTGGAGAATTACCTCAATGTTCTTGATACAGATCACAGAAAATGGATCACATTTTAAAAATGTGCATTGAGCTTTTTCTTAAATGACTAGAATGTTTACGTATTTCCATTTGAGTGGTATTTCATAAACTGAATAAAACTGACATTGAAGATGTCATATATGACACATACGTAGAACCTATATATAATAATCACAATAAAACTGCACACGAGATTCTCAGTTCATATAATTTATTGCAGTTAGCACACAGTTTAAAAATTCACCAACACACCAATAGTACAAAACTAAACAGCATTATAAGTTATTCCCCCCTCAGGAAAATAAAACATACTATGATTGTCAAAGCTAGATGTCAGTCTAAGTTTTAGAACAAAGGAAGAATGTGAAACTAAGAAAAGGAAAAAAGCAATCACTCACAATGACCACAAAAAAGAAAATTCAAAAGAAAGTCCGTTTTCTCACAGACATTGATTGTCTTCTCTAAATTAATAAAAATTATTTTAACATAAACTGTATTAAAAAAAAAAAACTAAAAACTCTTCAAGTAACTAAAGATAATGCTCCAAGGCCATTTTCACAGCTTTTTTTGTTTGTTTGCTTTAAATGCCATTACAGCCAAATTAACACACATTTGACCAAATATTTCCAAAACAGTCCAGCAACACACAATGGAGTTTTCCATTCAGTATCTTAAGCACAAAAATAGGCTATGTTTACAGTAGTTAAGGCGATCAAATTTTAAACAAAAGCAATTAAAAAAAAAAAAAGGGAAAAACAGCAAACGTTTTCCATGCTACTCCCATAGACCTTATTTGTAAGTGCAAGACAGGAAAACAAACACTGTGCAAAATGCTTTTGCCCTGCGTGCTGGTCATTAAAACCACACGTTGGGCTGCAGCCTCTGCTGCCGTGATACACATAGTCTACTAACCCCCTTCCCCATGTCAATCAAGGCAGTCCAGTCCTTTCAGCCTGGGGCTTTTTCAGTCCATAGAATCTTTTCATGAGTAGGGGGTAAGGGGGTGTGGGGGAGCAAGGGAGGGAGGGTAAGGAAGAAGGGGAGAAAAAAGAAAAGGGGAGCAAACAAAAAAAAAAGAAAAAGAAAAAGAAAAGAATGACCTATTGTCAATTTGTGCAGTAGTTATTCTAAAAATGCTCAACTGGGTAAATGTGTACACCTAAACTCTGAGCTGGCATGGGTTTTGTGCAATTAGAAGTTTGTTATAAATGCACACTGCACATGCAAATCTTTAAGCCGTTTGTAAACATTTATATTTTCCTTGCTATGTAGCGAAGTTATCAATTTGCAGCTTAAGTTTTTATTCAGCTTAACAGTTTCAACTTAAAGACAGTGGGAAAGTCAATTTAAATTATATAAAATAAAAATAAAAACAGTGCATTTACGTTCTTCATAACACCAGTTTTTTTCCAAATGGTGCTACTTTTCTAAGGAAATTAAATAATTTTAAACTCACTCGTTAAAGTTATACAATGCAAACAAAGACAAAAAATATATTGAAACTCATGCATTTCTGTAGCGTTAATATTTACTTTTCAAGACTCAACTAAGAGCATCAACACGACCTGTCAAGTTCTTTGACACCCCCCCAGCCCATGTAATCAATTACAGTATACAATAACAGTAATTCACATTTTTAAACACACAGTTCAACACTGTGGAAGCTGCAATATCCTTTTCATCCCAAGCAAACCTTCACAAGACAGTGTCCCAGTGATCCCAGTGTACTTTCAGAATTTCTCTCACTGGGAACCATCAGAAAACCAGAAGTTGCCACAGAAAGTTTTAAGTCAACTGCTTGTTTAAAAATAGATAATCCAGCATTTCAGAAATTTTCCATTTGGGTCTAAAAGCATTCAGGTTTCCAACAGCCAGAAAAATTTCATGCAATTTGAGACATATAAAGAGGCTAATAAAACTGGAGGGAATTTCTACTTTAAAAAAAAAAAAAAATCGTTGGGGGGAAAAAAGAGCTCAAAAGACAATGCAGAGTTGACAAAATTAAGCCATATGAAAGCATTTTGTGATAGGACGATTTGTTTAAAAGGTTCTTATTGGCTTACTTCCCCTACCCCCTCAAAGGAAAAACACCTCTCTATTCTCTGACATACTCTAAAGTTTCTTTTATCAGAATGCTAAATTAGTGAGATTCTCATGCTATTCTAAAGTGCAAAAACAAGTTAATATCCCAACTTTTTAGTTCCAGGAAACAAGACTGCTTTTAGACCGTACCACAACTATATAGAGATCTATTTATATATATATAATATATATATTATTTATATATATATAAAATTATTTCCAAAGTTCTTGAGAGCTATCTTCTAAGGTCCAGTCTCTGACAGTAGGCAAGCTCAGTGCTTCGCTTTTGACAGACAAGGAGTTCACCAACTCACAGTGGAACTTGCGAATATGTCTGTACAGGTCTCCGGACTGCGTGAACCTGCGCTCACACCACTTGCAGGCGTGCGGCTTCTCGCGGGTGTGCACCACGGCGTGGCGGCTCAGGTTGTGCGAGTACTGGAAGCTCTTGCCGCACTGGGTGCACGTGTAGGGCTTCTCCCCGGAGTGAGTCCTCTCGTGGCGCTTGAGGGTGTACATGCACGAGAAAGTCTTCCCACACAGCGAGCACGTGGGCACGTTGACATCGGCGGCCGGCTTGCTGCGGATGCCGTCCTGCTCGCGGAAGTGCGTGCTCAGGTGGATCTGCAGGATGTGGGGGCTGGGGAAGACTTTGTTGCACAGAGGGCACATGAAGATCTGGCCTGCGGGGCTCAGGATGTTGGAGACGTAGGGTAGCAGGCTGCTCTCCATGCCCCCCTCCACCTGCACACGCTCGTTCTCCGGGGTCATCATCTCATCGTCGCTGGCTTTGTCCTCCCGCTCCAGCTCCCTCAAGACCGAGTCCTCCCTCAGAGGAGCCAGATGGGCCGGCTCATACTGTACCCTGTTATTAGTGCTCACACTTTCTTTCACAGTGCTATGTTCCATGTCATAGTCATTAGTGCCAACATCACTCTCATCACAGGAAGCCTCTTTCTCCACCTTCACCTGCACCAGGTTGCTTCTCAGCACGTCCTGTGAAGAGAAATAAGAGCTGTTCAGATTTTCAACTCCTGAAAGGCTGGACTTGACAGACAGGTCCAGCACACAGTCAACATCTGCCGAATCCCTCACGGAGGTGACAGACCTCTGGGACAAAGACTCTGTTGAGCTGCAGGGGCTGGCTACTGTTTTTCCAGCTGCTGTGGCGTGTGGCTCTACCTCTCCGCCAGCTTGGGGGATGCCTGCTGAGTCCGAGGGCAATCGCATCCACATGTTCCCAGACTCGGCTGCCAAGTCCCTTTTGCTGGGCAGGATGTTCAATTTTTCATCTTCTCCTTCATCTTCATCACTGGGCAAATCGCCTGCCATGTGGCTGCTGCCATCGGAGAGACTCTCGACTTTGTCCGAACAACTTGAAGCATCTTCTTCCTTTTTGGTGCTGTCTGCCTCGGTGGTGGCTTTCTCTTTCAGCTTCTTTTTGCAGACTTTGACAATGTCATACATGTGGAGATAACTGGCAGCTGCTAGCACGTCTTCAATGGGCAAGTCTTTGAACTGGAGTTTCCCTTCATACATGAATTCAAGCAGGAGGGCGAAAGCGGGGGCTGTAACAATGTCGCTGTTCAGATGAACAATGTCTCTTTTGTCTAGCTGGTCCTTGTAAAAGAGGTGGAAATACATGCTGCATGAAGCCAGTACAGCTCGGTGCGCTCGGAACTGGGCATCTCCCACCAGAACAGTGCAGTCACAAAGAAAACCCTGGTGTCTCTGCTCGCTCAGACACTGCAGCAAATGTCTACTGTGGTCTGGAAACTCCATACTGTCTTCATAACCTGCAAAGAGAGGAATTTCTCATTAGATCCTGGTCAGAACAACTTTCCAGCGCCCTAGTCCCCATATAAAAAAAAATAATTCGGCTCTGGCCGCCGAGGTACATGTCCCTGAATTTTAATCAGGCTTACGACTCAAGCACTACCAAATCACACGCACAAGACCTAAATGCAAGAAGAAAAATGTACACTTTCCGAACTTCCTTACCCCAAACAGTCTCTGATGTATCTCCACCTTCCCTGAACTTTCAGTCAAGTTTTAAAAACCTTCATTTAACTACAGTTTCTTAGTAAGAAGAATTTAAATCTCTTTCAGGAGAAATTTAATTAACTCCACTCATCAAATTACGTCCTGCAAAATCTGTAAAATAGCTTTCGTTCAGAGAGAACAACTCACATAACAAACAAAGAAACGTCCCAAACATATTCTGGAAGATTCAAGAAGACTTGTTCTAATGTCCTTTTTCTTATATTACTTTTGATACTTAACTGCACTTAGAAAGCACAGTTTAAACACACACATTTGGCTGAATCAAGGAAAAAAAATGAAATCGCATAATTACTCCAGAAAATTAGCAAACAACTTACTTTTAAAGTCAGAGTGTTACAACAACAAAAGCCCTGTGTATAAAAACAGATGTTAATGCCTTAAGATTTGCAGGTATAGCACACATGTACAAGATCAGAAGGAACTACACCAACAGATGGAAAAGATCATCCTTACTATGAACAAATCCAAAAGATTTTTTTAAATGAACTGAGAAAAAAATACGGTTATATTTCTTTGTATAATCTGTACTTCTAGACCATTAGGAACCACAGGGTCTTTATTTAACTCCGAAAATTCTCATCTAAACTTTGATCCTTTACAAAGCAAAATGAGTTCCATATCAAAATTAATTCAAACTTTTTAAAATAAAGGCATATGATGCTTAAATAAAACTCAGAAGCTTCCCAGGTTCCACATTAAAAACAAAACAAAACAAAAAGCCTTTCTAGAAAAAGAAACTTTTTTTTTCTGGCTCTGCCTTACCTCAGTCAACAGAAAATACTTTGTTTCAACATAACTTGATATATTTTGTTTTCCCACTAGCTCCTATTCTTTCAAATATGCATGGTTTCCCTTGTTTTCTGGTGAGGGAGGGTGAAATGGAGGGAGAAGAAAGGCAAAAATGTACAAAGGGTCAAAATTCAACTACAGTGGGTAAACTCTGAAAAAATAAAGAAAACCCGACTTCACCTTTCCTGTGACCAGAAGCAAGTCTCCACACCACCCATCTCTGCAAGTGCATTTTGGGAATGGATACACTTAATTTAATATTCAGAAATTACTTCCCTTCTTCTACGCTTTGCCCAAGATAGACGAAAACTTTCATCCTAACCCCAAACACATTCTGCAAGATGCCACAGCCAGAATATAAACTAAGATTTACAATACAATCACTTTAAGTGCCCCACAGCTAACATCAATCCTAATCCTTGAGAGGGCTAAAAATAAAGATTGGAGGGCAGCTCACAAGGTAGCCGTGATCAAATTAGGAGGCTGAGAGGACAGAGAGGGACGAAGAAGGAAGCTTATAAACATCTGATCCAGCTGACTGTGGCCATATGGCAGCTGCTGCCCAGATAAAGAGATTAAGAATAGAGGAGTGCGATTACAGCTGTCTGGCCAATTCAGTCAGCTCAAATCTACAAGTTCTAAATTAGTCGCTAACACAAAAACTCCTGCAAATAATTATTGTTATGCTGAAATAAAAGCTCTCTTAAATATATATTTGAAAGAGAAATGAGGAAACCAGTCAAACTATTCTCCTGGGGACAAAAGTTTGGGTTTTTTTTCTTCTTAAAAAATCTTCAGTTTCAAAAGCACTACAGCTGCATGTTTCAGTAGTGCTGCTGAATGTTTTGAAGAATAAAGTTTCACAGTGGAATTAATTACACAACAATCTAGCTCCTTAACTAGAATAATCTTCTCATATAAGTTTGAATGCTGGATTCCAGACAGTTTACTATTTCTTCCCCCACCCCCAAAGCAAAAAGGAATCTCAACAGCAGTGAGCAACAACAAAAAAACCATTTTAATCCAAAGTGATCTCAAAAAGCCATATTTCAAACCCTTTCTGAACATTTCAAAACTTGAAATATTTCTGTGTATCAACATTTACTCGCTCAAGTAAAAGGGATAAAAAAATTAAAACTAAACAAGCTCAAGACTTTGAACTCCAGTAAGATGTTCATTTAATAATCATATATTATTCCTAAACTGGGTTAGGAAAGTAATGTGATTTTTTTTTTTAATTAAATAAACAAAACACCAAAACAGAAATATGCTCCATCTAATCTGCTACTCCTACCTTTAGGACACATAAACCTGATTAAGTCCTTTCCTCTGAGTCTTGCTGGCTCCAGGTCTGTTACATCGGTGGAAAAAAAGCAGACTAAGAGAGACAGATGCAAAGTGGAGATGATGTTAGAGAGGAATGAGATACCTTCTCCACCACAGATCCGCACACACTAACTCCCTGTCTGTGTGTTAGAATAAAAGGCTGAGGGATGGCAGGCTGTCAGCTGCTCTGACATCATGTTCAGATGGAAATGCTACCTCCAGCTGTGCTCCTTTTAATGCCATATGCTACTCCTCTACACTCCTGCCACCAGCTTTTTCTTAGGAGAACTTTTCTCTTCTGTTAGTATAAACAAAATACTTCAAAGTCTTCCTTTTTTTCCAAACTTTCTAACAGAAGAAATTGAAAAACTCAGCATATGGAGTTCTACTGTATTTATGGAATAGCAACACTTCTGTCTTAAGTTGGTGGACTGGCTTACATACTGACAGCACACTCAAGCCCCGGTGCTATTCAGGAAATCCAGATTCACTTTTATTTAACTCCAACGTTTAGTTTCAAAGACAGTTTAGGGATATTTTTAAACCCAACCCATTTGACATCTCCAGTCCCATTTCAACATTATTACCGCACTTTTTTTTTTTTCTGCTGAGATAATGGTACACATGCCTCGGAAATGTTGGCAGACTTATTACTTCTGCCTCGATCACCTTATTATTTCACTCTTACTTAATTACTTATATACAACTACCTTCTTGATAAGATTTCTCACACTGCCACGGTTAATGCAAATTTCAATTCTCAGTACCAACAAGCTGAAACTGTACTTTCTGAAATCCTGGAAAGTACTTGAGTTCAATGAGACCGATTAATAAACTGATGCAACCTGCTATAGTCACTTAAAATGAATGCTGCACTTGCCCAGCTCATCATTCTGCTCAGAAAAAGCTGGACCTGGCCTTCTCCTTGACCTATGTCCTGTAACAATCTTTTGAGGGGGGTCGCTCTGTAATGTTTATGATCGCAAGCAAATCTTTCAGCGAGGAGGTTAAAAAAAAGCCAGGTTTAGTAACTTTGGGAACTCTTTAAATGGAGTTTGTGGGTCTTTTCTAATGGCTGATGAAAATGGAACGTCACCCGGGCAGGGGCTGACCAGTGCCGTGCAGGGAGCTGTGACATCTATGAATGTCAACTACTTCTCCACAGACTCCTGGAAGGGCGAGGGGTGGGGAAGGAGCTGGAGGCACGCTGGTCCCAGCCCAGGTGATAACCACTCCGTGCCCATTAGAAAGGCTCCCCTGGGAACAGAGTGGTTATCACCTGGGCCGAGACGCCAGTTCTTCAGGCCCCAGCTCCTTTCACCCTCCCAAGAGTCTGTGCAGACGCAGGAAAGAAAGCTTCCCATCAGAAAGCCGTGGCAGCAAAGTTAAAGAGTAACAAAACCCAACGACTCCGTCCTGTCTTTCTCGCTTTCCCTGAAGTCTCAAACCTAACTTTCTCTAACTTCGCAGTGAATGACAGAATTATGAATGCCTCTTTGGGAGGCAATCTTTGGAAATAAATTTCTTCCCAGACCCACAACCTACTCTCCACTAACACCCTCGCCCCATTCCAATATATCAGGCATTAATCACCCCATTTACCCAGTGGGGTGGGGGGGGAGTGACAGTTTAATGAGTCCCAAGCACCGCAATGGGCCAGCGACTCCCACTCCACAAATCAACCCCAACCCGTCTCGCTACCGCGGATCCAGAGAGGTTTTGTGAGGATGGGGGAGTTGTTTTTCAAAGAGGTCGGGGCGGGGGGTGGCGAGTGGGGAAGAAAATGCAAATCTTTACTTAGTTCGCTGCGCATAAAACACACGGGGAAAGAGGAAGGTTAAAACCACAGGGAAGGAGGTGGAGGGCGTAGAGCCGGTGCAGCAGGAAAACACCTTCCAAAACAGACCCGGGTCACGGCAACAACAAAAGAAAAGTCGTAAGAAGCAGCCAGCGGGAGGAGGGTGGTTGCTACCGCTTCCCCGACGCCACAGCGCGCGAGCTCCCGCGGCCTCCGGGCAACTGCACCAGCCCGGGAGGGGCCCCCTCCCCCCGGGCGCCACTGCAGCTGCACCGGTCCCCGGAGCCGCGGCCGTCCCGGGCGCCACTGCAGCTGCGGCGGCTCCCAAGCCCCCTCCCCCAGCCCGCCGCCCTCCGCACCCGAGAGGCGCCACCACAGCTGCACCGGCCGGGAGCCCGCCCCGCGCTGCAGCTGCACCGGCCGGGCGGGGGGGGGGGGGGCGCGGCGCAGAGCCGGCGAGCCCGCACCCCGCCCGACCCCGCAGCTGCAGCGGCCCCGTCCCCGCGCCCGGGCCTCCCGCAGCTGCGCCGCCCCCCGCCGCCCCAACAGCTCCAACCACACAAACTAACTCTACTCGCGGGGGCGCCCCCGGCCCGGCCCGCGGCCCGCCCCACGCCCGCGCTACCCCGCCGGCCAGGGCCGCACAGCTAGCGCCCCCCGCCCGCAAGGGGGCCGGGGCACGGAGGGGGCGCCGGGACTCACAAGGAGCGGCCCTAAGTCACTGCGTCCCCGCCGCTGCCGCCGCCGCGTCCTCCGCCTCCTCCTCCTCCTCCTCCTCCCGCTCCCGGCCGCCGCCGCCGGACTTGGTGGGCTTCCTCCTCCTCTTGCCCCCCTCCCTCCCGGCCCCCCCACCCCCCAATCCCGGCTCCGTCGCCCGCTCCCCCCCGCCCCTCCCTCCCACCCACCCCCGCTGGCAGCCGGAGGAGCGCGGCGGAGCGAAGAGGGCCCCACTCTCAACGGCTCCCCATGGCAGCAGCCCAGCGGCGGCCGCAGCCTGCCAGACACAGCGAGGGAGCGAGCGAGGGAGCGAGCGCGGAGCTGCCGGGCCGGGTGGGGGGGGCCGGGGGCGGGGGAGGGGAGGGGGCGGGAGGACGCACCACGCACGCACGCGGCGGCGCCGGCCAGATGTTCCCCCCCTCAGTCCGCCCCTCTCCTCCCCCGGCCTCCCTCCCTCCGGGCGTTAGGCTTCTGCGATTGACCGAAAACGGCTGGACCGGCGCTCCCCGCCCGCCCCTAGTCCTCAGACTCCTCCAATAGGAGGGCGGTTTTTGAGGAAGGCGGAGAGAGTGGTGGGCAATCGTCGGACTGACAAGGGATTTCAGCCAATGGTAGAGGCGAACCGGAGCTGCCGCCCGCACGAGCCAATCGCATGAAGCGACTGTTGGGGTGGGCGGGGCCCTGGAGGGCGGGGGCCGAAAGCGAAGTGGCACGGGGCGGAGTCCTCGGGCGCAGCGGCTGTGGCAGCAGCGGCGCCCCTCTGGGTGACTTGGCCGTGAGAAAGTGAAAGGAGCCCGCAGGCGGCGGCGACAGCTGCGCTGGGAGGGGCTTGTTTCCAGCCTCAGAGGCCCCGAGCACTCTGGGGGTGCGGAGCAAGCTTTTCTATGTGCACGGTGACAACCATAAATACACTTTTAAACGTAGTAGGGCTTGGCTGCTCTAAGTTACGCAGGTATCCTCGGGAGGCAGTGCACCCGGCGACACAGATGACTCGAGTCCGGCATTAGGTGGCTCTCTTTCCGTGGGGGGGACGACTTCCAGGTCCTCGCCTGCCGGAGCACAGGAGAATAGGACTAAGAAACGTTCTTGTTCCGCCCTGTGGTGTCCAGGTGTATATCGGGGCGCAGAGGACGCGAGCAGCTCAGGCAGTTCGTGGTGGTGGTTCCGACGTCGTCCTGTCACAGAGCAGAGCGCCTGCTTTTCTCGCAGAGCCCTCGCGTCCCCTGTATACTTAAACTGTTACAAGTAAGGACATTCCCAAGTGACCAAATTTTAGAGCATTGCAGTAAAATTGATACTTGTAGATAACTTAGCTTAACTCCTTAATTGGTACGTATCTAGCCACAACTTTAAACTCTCAAGGGAAGATGATAGACAGTTGTGTAGCTTTTCCTTCTCTTCGAATAAAGTTTTACTCGATACCTGTTTTTTTGCAATTAAACTGTGTTAGTCGCCGCCGCGGACGCGACTGATTTCCTCAATTGGAAATCTTATTGAGGCAAGAATTACAAGGAAGAAGTTCAATAACAAATGGGGAAAATATGATTCAAGAAAATAAAATCGAAGACTGCATAGTGAAGAAGTGAATATGCTAGTTAATTGTCTAAAGAAATGTATTTATTGTTTGCTAACTGACCCCGGACTGGCAAGCCTGTTGCTAACCAACTTGCCAGGAGACTTTTCAACTGGGCAAAATGTGCTTTCACTTTGTTCCAGGTCAAATGGGTAAAGTAAGTTGAAAGTATTGTGTGGGCAAATCAGACATGTTGAATTGCTAATGAAGTCAAAACAGGAGAACACAAAATTCCTGGAACTGAAATGGCATTGGAATATACTGTTAGAAACAGCAGTAGTGTTCTCCACTCTTTGCTCAATCCTTCTGTGCCCTAAGGCTTGATCACTGGATCAAGGCCAGCTTATCAGAAGAAAGCAAACAACAACAAAAACTAGAGTTTTTTTATTCCATGAAGTCTATTCTTGTATCTGTGCTTTTGATGAATTCTAGGTTTTTTTAGTCTTTTGATAGAAGGCCCAATTTCTGACATGTTACAAGTTAGAGTAACTTGTAAATTTTATTGATGAGTCTCTCTCACACACCCAAGATGTAAAAAGGGGTTACATGTTTCATCACAAATTCAGAGGGAAAAAAGTGTTTGCATTCTCAAAGCTGTTTCTCACTAAAAGTTAAAAATAAGGAAAGCAACAGAACTCAGGATGAATAGACATAAAGTAATTGATAATGTCAGAATATTAAAGAGTAAATTTATGGGGAAATTAGAACATTCTGGTTATCCCCCCAAAACTTAAAAACTCAGCTCTATGGCATCTAAAGCCAAATCGAAGTTCTGTAAATGATTTTACAGGATGTACCTACCAACAGAATAATAGCCCAGTGCCAGAGATTGCAGGGGGGCACGTTGATACCTCAAAAATTGTAACCATTGTGCTTTTCTTCTAATAGTCATTACTAGAATCCATTTTGAGAGCTGAGTTGTGTGGCCAGGAAATACAGATTGAATGAATGTAAGAATGTCACCCTTCAATTGCTACTAACATTTTATCTATAGTTCCTGGTGTGACAGTACTTTCTCTCTCTCCTTTTTTAATATTAAAAAAATTTTTTTGACTCTCTGTCTTTTTCAAATTTTAAACTGTCTTATGAATTTATGGTACAAATGATACTTTTAATCCTTTGGAAAGTCATCACCATATAGATTTTAAACAAATTAAGACTGCTATCGGAAGTGTCCTAATGCAGAATGACTCCTATTTTTTTTTTTTTTTTATTGTTGGGGATTCATTGGAATGACTCCTATTTTTATTCAATACTCATGGAACCATGGAAGGTAATAAGTGAGAGTCTGAACACCCCCCTCAAGTAAGTTCCTCAAAGTAGGGTCTGTTTATCGCCATTCAACAGGCTGAGCAAATTACCATGATACAAAACTATTTGACAGAATTGGTTTTTGGTTTTGGTTTGTTTTGTCTTTTAGCCAATAATCTATTTTTCTCCCAGAGTGGGGAGAAAAAGGGCAACAAGCACAGACTCCAAACTCTCAGAAAAATATACCATTGTTTACTCTCTGGAAGAATCCCAGGCTAGTACATTTCCAATTAATCCATACTTTTCTAGGAGTCCTGAAATTAAAGTGATACAACAGAATCATTTTTGCCAGGAAACAAGTTTTATGTCTTAATAATGTCCATTTCAAGCAGTAACAATTTAACAGTAGTAAATATTGATAGACCAAATAAAATTTAATTTGATAAGCAACTCCATAAAATGAACATCTGACTTTTAAATGGGAGCCACAGGTCAAATCTCAGGAAAAAAATCAGTGTTTTTGCTATGTTGCTATGTTTTATGTAATAGGTCACATTGAAAAAATTATCTGTGAAATTAGTTTTTGAATATTGACTTTTTATAAACTTAGAGATTTCATGTATAATTGGAATTTTTCCTTAAAAATTTAAACAATAATAAAAGACCAGATATTCTCAGATGTAATATTTATAATACGAACTATAAAATGTGACAAAATGTGATTAGAGGTTAACCTGATTTTGAATCTAGAGAGAAAAAAACACACTAAAATGAAAAGTTTGTTTATGTTTCTATTTATGCCACTCATTTTCAGTAGCATACTGAAACTCTATTAACTTATTTAGTTTCTTTTTTCCCCCCTCTGTGTGTCTCTCTCTCTTCTGGCTTTTAGAAATGAATAGGTGGATGTGGCCTAAAGGGAAAGAGAATCTCAGAAGCACGGCTGAGACAGTGATGATTAAAAAAGCAAATGAACAAATTAGAACGCACACCACAATGATGAAATGAACACAGAGCGTATTTTGTACTCTATGGTTTTTAAAAATATGTATAATTCTGCAAAGCATACACCAATCATTTACTAGGTTATAAATTCTGTGAGACTTAAATCTATTTATTAAATTCTGAAACGAAGCTAAGTCCTAAATTGGAGGTAATTCAGCCTGATTTTTAGCCCTAAAGACAGAAATAATGTTACTATAAGCTCTGGAGAAAAGATCCTTAGCAGATTTGCCCAGGGCTTTGGGGATATACCCTTATACTAAAAGTATAATGAGCCTGTACCAGTAGTTCAAACCTGTTGAGGGTTAAAGGCAGAGAGGAATAAAAAACACCATCATTCCAAAACTGTTTTTGCTGTGTAATCAGTTTTCAGTTGCTTATTGTAAATGACAGCTTTTACAGTCTGCATTGTGGCTGAAGAAGGCCAGTGATCCAGGCTGGGTTGGTACTAAGACTGGCCACTTCAGAGAATTTGGAAAGAACACAGAAATATTTCAGTAGCCAGCCAACCCATACCCCTCCCCGTTTTCTTCTCCCTCCCCTCTATCTCCTCCAGTTGCCCCCATAAAATGCATTATATCTTAAGGCAGTTAGAAGGAAAAAATTGCATACAATGATGCTTTTGTGGTAAATTTTGTACTATGAATATATTCAACATTCTCTTTGTATATATGTACAATAAATCAATCCCAGGCAACGTTTGAACCCCTGGCTGGCTCTGTTCCTTGCTCCACAGAAATACCTTCCTGTCATCTTTTTATGGGAGTTCCATCAGTTAAAAATTATTTAAATACTATCCTAAACAAAACGAATTTGCATGGACAAGTCTACCACCTTTGAAAATCATACACCTCCAAAAAACCAGATGCTGGAGTTGATCCGCTGTGTTGAAGGTTGTATTCATTTGGATAATTAAAAGATGCCTTTATTTCATCTGTGGGCTTTTTTTAGATTTAATTTTTAAAATAATTCAACTAACTATATGGCTTTTTCAGAAAAGTACGTTTTGTTAAAGAAAGATTAAAATCAACCTATGATATTCATGCCCCCCTTTTTTCAATAATGTAAGTCTTTCAGGGGTATTGATTGTTCTAAAATTCTGCAAAATATTTAGTGTACAGCAGTAGTTTGTTCAAAATGAGAAAATAAAACTTCTAAATATTTAAATGCTAATATTCTAACTTAAATTGGAGCTTGTAGAAATTTGGGGTGCAAATGAACTTAGAAAAGGTAAAGGACAGAACTAGAGAGATTACCAGGAGGTACTGACTCTGCGTACCCATGAGTCAGATGTTCTGCTTTCTGACTAGGAGATAGAAACATTGTCTGCTTGCATTCTGATACAGGGAGAGGTTTTCCCTTCCTTTTAGGCTTGCTCCACTCTTGAATGCAGTACCTTCTTAGCTTTTAAACCAGCAGAAAGGAAAATGATAGATGTAAAACTTATTTACTGAGAATTTGACAATACTTTGGAGAAATAGAGAACTGCATCATCATGGTTCTTGTGAAATTTCCGCCATGTGCTGGGAGCCAACCACACATGAAATAATATCATTTCCCATTTTATTTATAGCCTCGTAAGATATAAATGTCATTATGAACTCACTGGATAAAGGTACATTTTATTGTTCATTCAGTGGCTAGTATATTGTTGGTGCCTAATTAATGTTTGCCAATCCCAACTGCTGTAATAATATAAAACTGTATTAATAAAAGTCTTTGGTTATAAAGAAATTCCACAAATTTCACACAAAAGTCTTGATACATACCAAATTCGAACTATTCCCAGTAAAAAGAGCAGACAGAAGGTTAAATCTCACTCCAGAAATTTACTTCGCCCTTAGCGATAACATGCAACTCAGGAAGTTACTTCCCTTACAAAGAACTAGCATTTATGCTTAAGACTAAAATGATTATTTTTAAAGTACCCATTTTACAATGCAAATGTGTATCTAAATTAAACTCAGTAAAAATAAGCATTTTAAATTGAAGCGTTATAGCTTTATCGGAGACAATAGGAAAAGTGGTTTTGGAATATGAACTCAAAGAAAACACATTTCAAATTCCTTCTAGGGGTCTTGAAGCTTTCTTTGTTCCCTGTCTCTGTATATTAGCATAGTGGCACACGGTTAAGTAAGGACCCATTGCTCTGAAATTGTTTTATAAAACTGAGGCTATTCAGCAAGGTCAGGTCAAAAAGAAAGGTTGGGTCAAACGGAAAAAAAAAAAAAAGAAAAGAAAAACAACAATGGACTGACAATTGGTTTCCAGTGCTAAGCCATGTCTTAGCACTTGGAAGACAGGACAGATGTAGGAACACAGGCTCCCTAAGACAGAACAGTAATAAGAGACTGTGTAACAAAGACACCTTCAGATAGAGCATTTTAGAAAGAGACAAGTGGTAGATGGAGGTGAGCAATTTAAGGGACAATAGCTTTACAGGGAAGGGGAAGGACTTTAAAGTACCATGAAGATGGTCATAGTATAAAAGAAGGATAATCAAAGAGAGGTAAAGAGAAGGAAAGATTCCAAGGAGCGGTGGTCTGTGCTAGTGGCTCATGATGGCAACAGCCAGGTAAACACAGCAGAGATGTGAGTACCCCATCCTGGGCTCTGCTGATCTGTGCCACTATTTTTTGTCAAACGATGTCTTGGTAATCATCCATAAACAATGCTTCATGAAATATTCCAAAAGCAAAGGGGACTAAAATATCGTCAGTATTTAATTCTTCCAGATATGACGTTATCACAATAAGGGCAACTCTGTGTGTGCGTGTGTACACACAGGCACCTAGGTCACTAGTTTGGCTGGTTTTTCTGGTAAGACCTGCTTGATACAAACTAGATGTTTCTTAATATAGGGTCAGAATTTCATAGCACACTCAATAAGTAGTTTAGATTGACTTTATAGGGAAAGTGGTGGGATTATATTGACATTTCACTGAGGTATGTGAATTATTTGTTAGTCTAATGCATTACATTTCACTAATAGTCATGCTTTCGGAGGTAGTCACCACACCTTTACCAGACATAAGACCTTGTAGGCACATCAGTCTCTGTATAAAACATCTGGCTTGGCTCATAACTAAATGAATGAATTAGCATTGGAAAGAAAACCTACTGTGAGATGTGAACCAGGAAAATTCCCATTACCAAAGATACTGACTCTATTTTTGGTTTCCTGTCTTCCTTGGTGGGATATAAGCTCCATGAGAATAGAGATTTTTTTCTATGATAATAATAGCTATATCATTAACATCTAGAATGATGCTTGGCACATAATAAACATTCAAAAAAATAGGAATACTTATAGGAGAGGGAGGGAGAGATGGTAAGAAGAAAGGAAAGGAGGGTGGAAAGGAAGGAAATGAAAAAGGAAGATATGGAAAGAAATAACTTATACTTTTGGATTTTTCCAGAGGCTGGAGGGAATAAAAGTGCTTTACATGTTCAACTGCACCCTTCAAACTCAGAATAAAGTGAGAAGTCGAGCTTCTTATGCAGACGACCAGACAAGTGTCCATTTCCTTTCTTGGAGGTACTCTGACCCAACATACAAATATCCCAGATAGGGGCAGCACCTGTGGCTCAAAGGGGTAGGGTGCCAGCCCCATATGCCAGAGGTGGTGGGTTCAAATCCAGCCCCAGCCAAAAACTGCAAAGAAAAAAAAAAAGAAAAAGAAAAGAAATATCTCAGATAGACATGGTAGAGACTCTATTCCTGATAAAAAAAAAAAAAAAAACTTAGCCATTCTCTAGTGTATGTCAAGAGTATTTCATCCTTAAGGCATTTTGGAGATTTTATTCCTCAAAATATGTCTTATAGGCATAAAAGCTATTGTCATTTTTATTACTTGGAGGAGAGTGTTGAGATGGAATGGTTAAGTGCCTTGTCCAAGGTCCCACATGAGGAATGGTGAGTTGCAGAGTTAGTCTGTCATCAATTCACCAAGTCTTTGTTCTTCAGATATTTAGCCCACTCTGAAGCAAAAGAAAAAACTCAGTTGTTTCTAACCAAATTAGAACCAAATCTGGTGCCATGCTTTGAAAATATACAGTCATTCAGGTCTTTATTCTTAAGGGGAAAAAAATCCATGATCTCAAATGAGCCACACAGACAAGCTAAAAAATATAATGAAAGGAGTTATTCCTGACTTTTCAAGTGTAGCTTCAACTAAAGACTTATACTGTGGGTGGATATAAATGAAGATGCCTCCAAGAAAGAGATGTTTTCTCTCTCTGTAGATCCTATTAAGACACTAGGGTCCTAATAGCAGTAAATCTGGTGCAGAGGAATCGATAAAATTGTGTATATTGGGTGGGTGCATCCGGTGACTATGAGAGATAAAAGATTATATTTTCATTTGCATGGTTTGCTGGGTTTTATTTGGCAGATATAATAACATGAGCTACGCAGAGCCCATAAAACAAAGTGAGAACAGCAGCTCATTTGGTGGCAGAATGAAATGGTTATAGCTAAAGGGCTTACATAATTCATCTCAAACCCTTATGCCTATATTTATTGTTGTTTAAATGAAAATTAAACTCTCACAGCCATAAGGAAGGATCTGGTCAGAAATTTGATTGAGATCCTTTCTTCCTACACAGCTTCTGAGATGATCAGTCTGTATCATTTAAAAACAGCTACAGAGTTATCCAAGAATGAGCTTACTTTTTCTAAGTCCATTAGCACTTCCTTCCTCCAACCCTGCCTTTTAAAATAACCCTAAAACTCCCGTAGAATAAAAGTGAGTGGAGAGAGAGGCCTTGTTCATCATTCTGCCTTGGAATTTCTAGTTAGATTCAGAGCATCAGTAAGCTATGGATAAGATGTAATATTTAGCATTCAGATAATGTTTAGTACAAGAAAATACTTTGGGGACACTGGAGGAACAATATAAAAGAAGGGCTGAGGCATGTGATTTTGGCCTAAACCATTTCACACAAGTATAGTCCCTTTTAGTATTATTAAAAGAGTGTTTATCATGTCATATTGCTAGAAGAAGACTTTCTAAGTTCATGATTTTTAATCACTTCTTTTTTTTTTTTTGCAATTTTTGGCCGGGCCTGGGTTTGAACCCGCCACCTCTGGCATATGGGGCCAGCGCCCTACTCCTTTGAGCCACAGGCACCACCCAATCACTTCATTCTTTTAAAAGTAAAAATTTTGACTCTCAATTGTGAATTCTTAAGAGCAAGCATGTTACTATGTGTGGGGGAGCAATTAACTTTTTGTTTTTACAGAATCAGACCTGAAATATAGTTTGCTAAAGAGAAATCATTACTATTAAAAACACATCTGGATGAGATTTTAAAATAGCAATGATTATCACACCAATCTAGTGAAAATGGAACTATATGGCTTTAAACGGGTGTGTAGAATAGTATATTTTTATTTTCCATAGATTTCATGGAAGAAACATATAACATTAACATATAAATTTATATTTGCTATTCAAAATTAACATTAATGTTACATAGAAATGTTTAAAATTGGTTGGTGGCTATTGTAATTATTTGTAATTAAACTAGTATTAATATAAAAATAATAAATTAGCTTTTAGTCATTTTTTTAAATGACTAAGTACCCTCTCCACCAAGTTACATAGGTATGAAAATAAATAAAAACCTATGGCCTAAATTTTACCTACCATGAGCAAATAGACAAGTGGCTATTTTAAAAACTGGGTTATCTCTCTTGGTTTTAGAACTTCTTCATTATTTTTAGGTAAATCAATGTGGATATTAAAGTGTTTCACTTGAACTTTCCAAATTTGAAAATTTTATGCCATTTAGGTTGTTACTATATACATACATGAACCAATTTAGAGAGAAAGGCAAACACAAAGAGAAAGTTATTTTAGACCACTATCAAATGCAAGTAAATAACTCATTTTCTAAATAATGAGATAATTGACAGAATTCATCCTGCTTTGGTAGTAAGCCCAAGCAGTTGTGTGTGTGTGTGTGTGTGTGTGTGTGAGAGAGAGAGAGAGAGCATTGCTTTAATTGCGTATTCTTCAAGTTCAATAGGAATCAACTATAAGCAAAAAAAAAAAAAAAATCAAGAAACATTAAAAAACAAATAGACCATGATATGTTTTTATTTGAAACATACACGATATTGTCATAACTCTCTGATAGCCTATATATTTACTCTATTCCGGAAGATGTTTTTTGCTAATCCACATTCATCTTTCAGTCTTTCAATCAGCTGGTTTTGATGGCCTTCCAAATGGCCTTGCCTTGTCTAGGGAAGACCTGACACGTGGAAGGAAAAACAACTGTGATTAAGAGAATTTCAGATGGAAATTGATCAGGGGGGGGGGGAGGAAAATGTATGGAGATAACCAAAAAAATTAGGCAAAGTTTTAGAAATAAAACAATTATACCAATCTTCAGTTCGTACATCTTGCCCCAATATATAATTTTTCAATTGGAAATGTATCTTAATAGTTTAACTTTTAAAAAATCTCCCTTTGGGTGGCGCTGTGGCTCAAAGAGGTAGGGCACTGGCCCCATATACTGGAGGTGGTGGGTTCAAACCCCCCCCCCCAAGCCAAAAAATAAATCTCCCTTCACTAAACTAGAAACAAGGGAACAAATACCCAGGAAACATGAAAATGCAGTGTCTGAAATCTTGAAGGCCAAGGGATACTGGAATAGCTGTGCTGCTGCTCCCAGAGAGATGTGTAGACTTCTGAAGCAAGAGAGAACTGAGTTGAGAACAAAGATTCTGTTTTTTCTTTCAAAGACATTCTAGCACGAAGAAGCATCACTTTCATACTGCCTGTTATCTTATCAAAGCAAGTACATGTTAGTTTGGGCAGAGTGAATAGCTAGAAATCTATTATCTTAAATGAGAGAATGGAATGATTTATGTTTTTTTTCCCCTACCTCCAAGCCACGTGCCTCCTGACCTCACCTCCATCCCAACTGTTTTTCTTCACGCTTTTTACTTTGGAGTTCTTAAAGCATATTATTATTATTTTTTATTTTTAGTGTTTCAATCTCCAATAGTCCTTATTTTCACTCACAATTACAATACAGGGGACTATGGCCAATGCTATGCAGATGGCCAAATAGATAATAAAGACTCAGTTCATGAATAATATCCACTCAGAAAGAGGACAAAAGCAACAGGAAAAAAGAGCCCAAATTGGACAAAATGTGCGTGCTATATTTAAAAAAAAAAAAAAAAAAAAAGCACACGCGATCATTGTCAGAGATCATTAAGGGTGCCCTGTAATTTTAATTATATGCCAGTGGCACCAATTTGATGTGACTGTTTTCTCTTATAGTCAATAAAAAAAGTCATAACTGCCATCAAATTTAAATTTAATTTATTTTCTACACAGCCTTGTCTGTTTTCCTTTTTTTTTCTTTTATAACATTAACACTTTTTTTGTTAAAAAATGTGTGAAAGATTAATTTGTAGAATGAGGGGAGCTGTGGGTGCACAGCACAGGACAGATGGAGTGGGTGGAACATGACAGTTTTCGTCTGTGGCATCGTTTTGTTGTTGCTATTGCAAGTGAGCAAAATAAAGCTACTGCTACCAGGATCGTTTCTTTGGGGGGCCCCTCAGAGAAGAGGTGTGTTGCTTTTTCCTCCTGCCCGGCCCTGCTGTGGGGGGACACAGCCACCCTCTACCCTACATAAGAAGCCCACTTACCAGCATCGTTTTAAGCCCGAGGGCACTTTAATTTTAAAATTGCACATACATAGAATTCCACCCGATTTTTGTACAAAGCAGAAGGAAACATCCTTTTTCCTGGTAAGCTGGCTGTGTTGAAATGAATTAATGATCTGTCCGCTCTATAGTAAACTCGAACGCATGAAACTCTGCATGCAAAAAAAAAAAAAAAAAGAAAGAATTAATGATTTTTTTATGCTTTTATTTTTTGGCATAAAATTCGACTCACATTCAAGGGGAATTTTTTGAATTTGTCAGAAAGGACGATGTGTAAGTTTCAATTTTTGCCTTGGAACAGCCCTAATTTACACATAAGTATTGTAGGAGTTTGCTATTGTAAAGGTTCTTATTGAAGAATAAAGCAATTACCACCGAAAATCACTGTCATATGGCACACGCAGACATTCCGAGAAAAAGTAAAACTTTGAGAAGGAAAAGGGGAATTCAGGACAGCTTGTGGGAGGGAAGATGGGAGTTCTTTTTATGCACAAAGAGATCCATTAACAATATCTTTATCAGCTTCCTTCTTCCTTGTTAACTGAACCAACTTTCAATGCCCAGAATATGTGAACGTGATTGCAAATAAATGACTGGGGGTTGGGGGTGGGGGGTGCCGTGTGCTCTGGAAAATGGTTGTTGGTTAATTCATGGCACGGCACAATTCGCCTGAAGTAAAACCTCCAAACTAGAGCGTCTGCCACAGCAAGGCAAGGAGATCAACAAAACTATGTCAGCGGCCACAAAGGTGAACCCCCTGATTCTACATTCTGCAGTCGTGAGGCCACTTCAGCCTGGAGATCAGCAGGTTCTTATAGATAGGGTGTTGGGTATTCAAGTCTCATTGTATACTGTTACGGTATTTTCCTAGTTAGACTGAAGGTTTTCCCAGGGATGGGTTGTGTTTGAGCAGAGTGCGCTGGATAAGGCAACGCTCCACCAGTGTGCCTGGTTCACAGTCAACTCTATGGGTATCCCGGTTATCATAGAGGTCCAGGAGGAAGGCAGCATGGCTCTGTGATTAAAACCCCAGACTTCAGGGGCAGACCACCTGCCCCGAGCATCAAGCTACCCCTAGCCAGCTACTCACACCTTAGTTTCCACTTCTGTACAAACAAGGATGACAATAATAGCAGGTACTTTCCTTATAGGGTTAGTGGGAAATGAAGAGGTAGTCCTTTGTAGAGCATTGAGCCACTCTATGATAGGTACTTAATGAGCCCTAGAAATTACTTTTGGAGGGCTCCCAATACTTAACCCCTGAGGGTCCTCCAAACCCCAAAATCTCTGGAATAAAATATTTCTTATTCTGTTTTACTAGAGGCATGGGCAAATATGGTGTTGGAATGTACATGGTTGAGTGGAGAGTGAGGAGAAGGATAGACGCAATTTTAAAACCGAAAAAAATGGAGTATAGGTCAGGGGCAGTGGGTCATATCTGTAATCCTAGCACTTTGGGAGGCCTAGGTTGGAGGATCCCTTGAGGCTAGAAGTTTGAGACCAGCCTGGGTAACATAGCAAAACCACATCCCTGCAAAAGAATTTTTTTAAATAGCCAAATGTGGTGGTGTGCATCTGTAGTCCCAGCTACTCAGGAGGCTGAGGCAGGAGGTGCACTTGAGCCCAGGAGTTTGAGGTTGCTGTGAGCAATGACACCATTGCACTTTAGCCTGGGCAACAGAGGGTGACTCTGTCTCAAAAATATATATGTTATATATTTGTGTGTGTGTGTGTGTGTGTGAGAGAGAGACGTTGTCATTGATGTCCTGGGAAACAGGGGGGAATCTGGTATATATACATATATAGTGCCTGGATCATAGAGTCCACACACAGGAAACATGACAAAGAAAGGTGTGTCTACCAAATATCCATTTTTAAGAGAGTTATCTATTTTTTATTTTATTTTATTTATTTATTTTTTGAGACAGAGCCTCAAGCTGTCACCCTTCGTACAGTGCCGTGGCATCACAGCTCACAGCAACCGCCAAATCCTGGGCTTAAGCAATTCTCTTGCCTCAGCCTCCCAAGTAGCTGGGACTACAGGCACCCACCACAATGCCCAGCTATTTTTAGTTGTCATTGTTGTTTGGCAGGCCCAGGCTGGATTCGAACCCGCCAGCTGTGGTAAATGTGGCTGGTGCCTTAGCCGCTTGAGCTATAGGCACCGAGCCTATTTTTTAATTATTCTACCAGAATTTGTCCATGAGTCTATATGGTAGTAGGGTAGTAGAAAGAAAAGATACACATGCACTGACATAAACAGAGCCAGAATAGAGACTATCTATTTGTAAATCAATACAATGAACACAATATGGGGATCCAGGATATCATAAGGGGCCAGGAGAAAGGCAGCATGGTGCTGTGATTAAAATCCCGGGCTTTAGGGCAGTGCCTGTGGCTCAGTGAGTAGGGCGCCGGCCCCATGTACCGAGGGTGGCGGGTTCAAACCCGGCCCCGGCCAAACTGCAACAAGAAAATAGCCAGGCGTTATGGCGGGCACCTGTAGTCCCAGCTACTCAGGAGGCTGAGGCAAGAGAATCACCTAAGCCCAAAAGCTGGAGGTTGCTGTGAGCTATGACACCACAGCACCCTACAAAGGGCAACAAAGTGAGACTCTGTCTCTAAAAAAAAAAAAATCCCAGGCCTCAGGGGCAGAGCCTGTTATTTATGCTCATATGTTCATGTAATTGCTTACAGTCGTGTGTTACTGAACAATGGGAATAGGGGGCGGCGTCTGTGGTTCATGAGTAGGCCGCTGGCCGCATATACCAAAGGTGGCGGGTTCAAACCCAGCCCCGGCCAAACTGCAACAAAAAAATAGCCGGGTGTTGTGGCGGGCGCCTGTAGTCCCAGGTACTTGGGAGGCTGAGGCAAGAGAATCACCTAAGCCCAAGAGCTGGAGGTTGCTGTGAGCTGTGATGCCATAGCACTCTATCTAGGGCAACAAAGTGAGACTGTCTCAAAAAAAAAACAATGGGAAAAGGTTCTGAGAAATGCAAAGTTAGGCGATTTCTTCATTGTGCAAACATCGTAGGGTACTTGCACAAAGCTAGATAATATAGCCTAGTGCACACCAAGGCTATATGCACACGTGGTACACCTGTTGCTCTGAGGCTACACACCTGTCCTGCATGTTCCTATACTGAATACTGTAGGCAGTTGTAACACAAATGGCAAATATTTGTGCATCTAAACAGACCTAAACATAAAAGAGGTACAGTAAAAAATATGGTATAAAAGATAAAAAAATCATCCACCCATATAGGGCACTTCCTATGAATGGACCATGCAGACTGGGAGTTGCTCTGGGTGAGTCAGCAAATGTGAGGACCTACTGTGTGCTACTCTAGACTTTGTAAACACTGCACACTTAGGCTACACTAAACTTATTTAAAATTTTTTTTACTTCAATAATAAATTAACCTTAGCTTACCATACCTTATTTACTTTACACATTTTTAATGTTTTTTTAAATTTTGACTCTTACAATGATATTTAACTTAAACACAAACACATTGTATAGCTATACAAAAATATTTTATGTCCCCATGCTTTGCATTTTTTCTATTTGTAAATAAATGTTTTACTTTTTAAACTTTTTTGTTAAAAACTAAGACACAAATATTAGCCCAGGTCTACTCAGGGTCAGGATCCTCAATATCCCTGTCTCCTGTCCCATGTCTGGGCCCTCTGGGAGGTCTCCAGGGACAGTGACAGGCATGCTGTGGTCATCTATGGTAACACCGCCTTCTTCTGGAGCACCTCCTGAAGGACCTGCCTGAGGCTGTTTTACAGTTAACTTTTTTTGTTGTTGTTTAGAGACAGAGTCTCACTTTATTGCCCTCCATAGAGGGCTGTGGCATCACAGTTCACAGCAATCTCCAACTCCTGGGCTTAGGCGACTCTCTCCTCTCAGCCTCCCAAGTAGCTGTACTACAGGCACCTGCCACAACGCCCAACTATTTTTTTTTATTGTTAAATCATAGCTGTGTACATTTGTGCAATCAAGGGGTACAATGTGCTGGTTTCCTATACAATCTGAAATATTCTCATCAAACTGTTCAACGTAGCCTTCATGGCATTTTCTTAGTTATTGCATGTAGACATTTGTATTCTGCATTTAGTAAGTTTCGCCTGTACCCATTCTAAGATGCACCGTAGGTGTGGCCCCACCCATTACCCTCCCTCCACCCTGAATTCCCTCCTCCCTTAGCTCTTTCCCCATATTCTTGTGCTATAGTTGGGTTATAGCTTTCATATGAATGCTATAAATTAGCTTCATAGTAGGGCTGAGTACATTGGATACTTTTTCTTCCATTCTTGAGATACTTTGCTAAGAAGAATATCTTCCAGCTCCATCCATGTAAGCATGAAAGAGGTAAAGTCTCCGTCTTACTTTAAGGCTGCATAATATTCCATGGTATACATGTACCACAATTTGCTAGTTCATTTTTGGGTCGATGGGCATTTGGGCTTCTTCCATGACTTAGCAATTATGAATTGGGTTGCAATAAACATTCTGGTACAGATGTCTTTGTTATATTGTGATTTTTGGTCTTCTGGGTATATACCTGGTAAAGGAATTATAGGATCGAATGGCAGGTCTATTTTTAGGTCTCTAAGTATTCTCCAAACATCCTTCCAAAAAGGAACGTATTAGTGTACATTCCCACCAGCAGTGTGGAAGTGTGCCCTTTCACCACATCTACGCCAACATCTCTGGTTTTGGGATTTTGTTATGTGGGCTACTCTTACTGGGGTTAGGTGATATCTCAAAGTAGTTTTGATTTGCATTTCTCTGATGATTAAGGATGATGAGCTTTTTTTTCATATGTCTGTAGATCATCCATCTGTCTTCTTTAGAGAAGTTTCTCTTCAAGTCCTTTGCCCACCCTGTGGTGGGGTCACTTGTTCTTTTCTTGCTAATACGTTTGAGTTCTCTGTGGCTTCTGGTTATTAGACCTTTATCGGAGGTATAACCTGCAAATATTTTCTCCCATTCTGAGGGCTGTCTGCTTGCTTTACTTACTATGTTCTTGGCTGCGCAGAAGCTTTTTAGTTTGATCAGGTCCCAGTAATGTATTTTTGATACTGCTTCAATTGCTTGGGGAGTCCTCCTCATAAATATTCACCCAGGCCGATTCCTTCAAGAGTTTTCCCTGCACTTTCTTCAACTATTTTTATAGTTTGATGTCTTAAGTTTAAATCTTTTATCCAGTGAGAGTCTATCTTAGTTAATGGTGAAAGATGTGGGTCCAGTTTCAATCTTTTACAGATTGCCAGCCAGTTCACCCAGCACCATTTGTTAAATAGGGAATCTTTTCCCCACTGAATGTTTTTAATTGGCTTGTCAAAGATCAAATAATGGTAAGTATCTGAGTTCGTCTCTTGGTTCTCTATTCTGTTCCAGACATCTACTTCTCTGTTTTTGTGCCAGTACCATGCTGTTTTGATCACTATCGATTGATAGTATAGTATCAGGTCTGGTAGTGTGATTCCTCCTGCTTTGTTTTTATTTCTGAGTAATGTTTTGGCTATTTGAGGTTTTTTCTGATCCATATAAAATGAAGTATTATATTTTCATGATCTTTAAAATATGACAAGGGAGCTTTGATAGGAATTGCATTAAAATTATATATTGCTTTGGGTAGTATGGACATTTTAACTATGTTGATTCTTCCCAGCCATGAGCATGGTATGTTTTTCCATTTGTTAACATCTTTAGCTATTTCTTTTCTTAAAGTTTCATAGTTCTCTTTGTAGAGATCTTTCACGTCCTTTGTTAGGTAAACTCCTGAATATTTCATCTTCTTTGGCACTACTGTGAAAGGAATAGAGTCCTTGACTGTTTTTTCAGCTTGGCTATTGTCGGTATATATAAAGGCTACAGATTTATGGGTGTTGATTTTGTAGCCTGGGACATTGCTGTATTCTTTGATCACTTCTAAAAGTTTTATAGTAGAATCCTTAGTGTTTTCCAGATATACGATCATGTCATCTGCGAAGAGTGAAAGTTTGATCTCTTCTGACCCTATGTGGATACCCTTGATCGCCTTTTCTTCCCTAATTGCAATGGCTAAAACTTCCATTATAATGTTAAAGAGCAATGGAGACAATGGGCAACCTTGCCTGGTTCCTGATCTAAGTGGAAATGATTTCAGCTGAACTCCATTCAATACGATATTGGCTGTGGGTTTGCTGTAGATGGCCTCTATTAGTTTAAGAAATGTCCCTTCTATACCAATTTTCTTAAGTGTTCTGATCATGAAGGGATGCTGGATATTATCAAAAGCTTTTTCTGCATCAATTGAGAGAATCATATGGTCTTTATTTTTTAGTTTGTTTATGTGCTGAATTACATTTATAGATTTACGTATATTGAACCAACCTTGAGAGCCTGGGATAAATCCCACTTGATCATGGTGTATAATTTTTTTGATGTGCTGTTGGATTCTGTTTGTTAGGATCTTATTGAGTATTTTTGCATCAATATTCATTAGTGATATTGATCTATAATTTTCTTTTCTTGTTGGGTCTTTCCCTGGTTTAGGGATCAAGGTGATGTTTGCTTTGTAGAATGTGTTGGGTAGTATTCCTTCTTTTTCTATATTTTGTAAGAGGTTTGGTAATATCGGTACTAGTTCTTCTTTAAAGGTTTGGTAGAATTCAGACGTAAAGCCATCTGGTCCTGGGCTTTTCTTTTTAGGGAGATTTTGTATACTTGATGCTATTTCAAAATTTGATATAGGCCTGTTCAACATTTCCACTTTGTTCTGGCTAAGTCTTGATAGGTGGCGTACTTCCAAATATTGGTCGATTTCTTTCAGATTTTCATATTTCTGAGAGTAAAGTTTCTTGTAATATTCGTTAAGGATTTTTTGAATTTTTGAGGTGTCTGTTGTTATTTCGTCTTTACCATTTCTGATTGATGAAATTAGAGATTTTACTCTTTTTTACCTGGTTAGGTTGGCCAAAGGTTTATCTATTTGATTGACCTTTTCAAAAAACCAACTTTTGGATTTATTGATCTGTTGTATAATTCTTTTGTTTTCAATTTCATTTAATTCTGCTCTGATTTTGGTTATTTCTTTTCTTCTGCTGGGTTTGGGGTTGGAATGTTCTTCCTTCTCCAGTTGCTTGAGATGTCCCATTAAGTTATTAACTTCCTCTCTTTCCGTTTTCTTGAGGAAGGCTTGCAGTGCTATAAATTTCCCTCTTAGGACTGCCTTTACAGTATCCCAGAGGTTCTGATAATTTATGTCTTGATTGTTGTTTCATTCCAAAAATTTGGTGATTTCCTTCTTAATCTCATCTATAACCCATCTATCCTTCAGCATTGGTTATTTAGCTTCCATGTTCTTGTATGGGTATGCAGATTCCTGTTGTTATTGAGTTCAACTTTTATTCCATGATGGTCTGAGAAGATGCAAGGGATAATTTCTATTTTTTTTTTAATTTTCTGAGGTTAGATTTGTCGCCCAGAATGTGGTCGATTTTGGGAGTATGTTCTGTGGGCCAATGAGAAGAATGTGTATTCAGTTTTGTTGGGATAAAATGTTCTGTAGATGTCTGTTAAGTCCAGATGTTGAATGGTTAAATGTAAATCTAAGATTTCTTTGCTTAGCTTCTTTTTGGAGGATCTATCCAGCACTGCTAAAGGGGTGTTAAAATCTCCCAACTACTATGAAACTGGAGGAAATCAAGTTGCTTTTGTCTTTTAGAGTTTCTCTTATAAATTGGGGTGTGTTCTGGTTGGGTGCGTAAATAATAATAATCGAAATCTCATCATATTGAGTACTACCTTTAATAAATATGAAGTGTCCATCCTTATCCTTCCTTATTTTGGTTGGTTTAAAGCCTATTGCATCTGCGAATAGGATTGCAATGCCTGCTTTTTTCTGCTTTCCACATGCCTGGAGTATAGATGACCATCCTTTCACCTTGAATCTATATTTGTCTTTTAATGTCAGATGAGATTCTTGTATGCAGCAGATATCTGGCTTGAGTTTTTGTATCCAGTCAGCCAACCTGTGCCTCTTTAGAGGACAATTTAAACCATTCATATTAATTGAGAATATTGATAAGCCTTTCGAGAGTCTGGTGGACATTTTTAATCCTTTTGCGACTGTCGAAGTTGGAATTTGATCAAAATTTTCTGGGTGGGTTTACTTTTGTGGTGGATGATTACGCTGGTCTTTATGGAAGATAGGTCTGAGAATATCCTGGAGACCTGGTTTAGTTGTGGCAAATTTCTTCAACATGTGAATGTCATTAAAGTATTTAATTTCTCCATCATAAATGAAACTCAGTTTAGCTGGGTACAGGATCCTGGGTTGAAAGTTATTTTGTTTTAGGAGATTAAAAGTCGACGACCATCTTCTTCTAGCTTGAAAGGTTTCAGCAGAGAGATCTGCAGTTATTCTAATATTTTTCCCCTTGTAGGTGATGGTTTTCTTTCATCTGGCTGCTTTCAGAATTTTCTCCTTCATATTAACTTAAGTGAAATTGATTATGATTTAGTGTCTGGGGGATGTCTTATTCAGGTTGAGTCGTGCTGGAGTTCTGAAACTGTCTGCTATCTGAATTTCAGAATCTCTTGGCATGTCTGCAAAGTTCTCATTCATAATCTCATGGAGAAGAGACTCTCTGCCTTGTGAAGCCACTTCATCACTTTCGGGGATCCCTATAAGACGAATATTGGTTTTCTTAGAATTATCCCAGAGCTCTCTAAGAGAGTGATCTGTATTTGCCCTCCATTTCTCTTTCTCTCTGAGAGTTTGGGAGTGTTCAAAAGCTTTTTCTTCAATGTCAGAAATCCTTTGTTCTGCTTGCTACATTCTGTTACTGAGGGATTCTACTGTGTTTCTTAGATCTTTGAGGGCTGCAACTTCTTGTCTCAATGTGTCAAAATCTTTGGTCATTTGGTCTTTGAATTCATTGAATTCTTGAGACATATTTTGGGTTATTGCTTGGAATTCTAATTCGATCTTATTTGCTATCCAGATTCTGAATTCGATTTCTGACATCTCAGCTATTTGTTTGTGCATAGGATCTTGTGCTGTGTCTGCCCCATTGATCCTTGGGAGAGTTGATCTACTCTGATTATTCATATTGCCAGAGTATTTCCTTTGATTTTGTCTCATGATTGTTTTTCACCATTGCCTCTGGCCGTCCTCAGAGTTGGGGTGGTGTCTCTCCAAGATTAGCCCTGGAGGAATCACTCTATTGTTGCTGGATCTTTGTAGGCAGTGAGCCTGTGTAGCTCTTCTGGGGCTGCCCCACCCAGGGAGTTCCGGTTGTGGGAGCAGCTCCAGAGTGTGACACCCCTGGATCCAGCAACAGGGCTGGGGTGGCGCACACTGTTCTGGGAGTGTCTGGTGCCCAGTGACTTTGGCATAGAGGGCCCAAAGCTCCAGCAGTCTCTGGCCAGGAGAAGGACTCCCTGCAGAAGCAGGCAGGGCTCCAGAGGGCTGGCCAGATGAGCAGGTGGTGTGGAGGCAGGGAGGGTACAGGAGGGAGGACACCGGTTTGCGAGGCTCCTGGAGTTCCTGGTCAGGGTGTGGGGAGCCCAGTGGGTGCGGGTAGCAGGTTCCTGCGCAGCTCTTACCAGAGTCCGGGAGGGCACAGCTCTCTGAGGTCTGGGAGTGTGCTGATCGTGGGTCACAGTTCAGGTCTTCCGGAGGACCAGGAGGGTGCTGATCACCAGTCCGGGCTCAGCTCTTCCCCCAGCTATTTTTTTGTTGCAGTTTGGCTGGGCCAGGTTTGAACCCGCCACCCTCTGTATATGAAGCTGGCACTCTGCCCACTGAGCCACAGGCACCACCCAGTTAACTTTTTTTTAATAAGTAGGAGTACACTCTATAATAATGATTAAAAGTGTAGTGTAGTAAATATATAGACCAGTGACAGTCATTTTTTGTCATTATAAAGTGTGTGCACCTTACATTGTATGTGTTCTACTTTTACATGACTGACAGTGTAGAGGATGTGTTTACACCAGCATTACCACAGACATCTGAATAATGTGTGTGCTATGATGTTAAGACAGCTATGTTGAGACGGAGGAGGATGAGGGGAGGGAGGGTAATTGGTGGGACCATACCTACGGTGCATCTTACAAGGATACATGTGAAATTTACTAGGTGTAGAATATAAATGTCTTAACACAATAACTAAGAAAATGCCGTGAAGGCTATGTTAACCAGTTTGATGAAAATATTTCAAATTGTATATAAAACCAGCACATTGTACCCCATGATTACATTAATGTACACAGCTATGATTTAATAAAAAAAAAAAAAAGGTGGTGCCCGTGGCTCAAAGGAGTAGGGTCCCAGCCCCATATGCCAGAGATGGCGGGTTCAAACCCAGCCCCAGCCAAAAAAAAAAACCTTAAAAAAAAGAAAAAAAAAAAAGACAGCCATGTCAGGTTTAGTGATGAAACTACATTATCTTATGGGACCACTGTCATATATGCAGTTCATGGGTGACCATTCAGCACATGGCTGTCTGTCTATGTGTTCTGATACGCAAAATGTAAAGTACCCTTATTCTTCTTCTGCTGTCTAATGCAGTTATGATTATGCCCAAAACTCTGGAGAATAGTTAATTCACTGACTACAGAGGAAATTTGATGGGCTAATACTAGAATAAAAACAGTAAGCTTTATCCATTACATATTTTTACACTTAAGCAAAAAAGTCTGTATATATACACAGAGGTGTCTAAAATTGCATTTTGTGTAAGCCAATTTTTTTCTTGACAGTAAGAAGTTTGCACTTATTAACTGCAGTAAAATCTGGTCATCTACCCTAATAGCTATTCTCCCTTCCTTCTTCATGATAAAACTCTCACTTTTTACAAAGCACATGACTGGCTTCCTTTACAGATAATTACACTCATATGACAATTCTGAACAATTAAATAGAAGTTGAAGTGTTTTGTATAGGAAAACACTTACAGGAAGACTCCTTAAAAGATAGTTGTAATAATATGCCTTTTGACCCCTTTCTTGTTTGTCACTTTCGATGCCTGGAGCTTGAGCTGACATAATGGATCATGAAGGTGACAGTCATACTACCAGGAAGCTGGAGAGGTGAGCAGGGAACTTCTGAATTTAATGACTTCCTAAAGTAAGTCCCAAACATACTAGCCCCAAACTACCCACTTCCCAAGTTTGTTTCTAGAAAAAATAAATCATGTTGGTGGAAATGTAAATTAGTACAGCCACTATAAAAAATGGTATAAGAGGTCCCTCAAAAAATTAAAAATAGTGCTATTATATTTTCCAGCAATACCACTTCTCTGTAAATAACCAAAGGAAATGAAATCAGTATGTCAAACAGTTACCTGCCTTCTCATGTTCATTGCAGCGTTATTCACAATAGTCAAAACATAGAATCAACCTGTATATGCATCAACAGATAAACAGATGCAGAAAATGTGGTATATGTGCAGTGGAATACTATCCAGCCTTTAAAAAGAAGGAAATCCTGTCATTGTAACATGGATGCACCTAGAGGATATTATGTTAAGTGAAATAAGACAGACGCAGAAAGGCAAATACTACACGATCTTCCTTATATGTGAAATCTAAAATGATTGAACTCATGGAAGCAGAGGGCAGAATGATGCTTACTGGGGTGAGGAGAATGAGAAAACGTGGGTAAAGGGCTGAAAGTCACAATCGTGAAAAATGAATATGTTCTAGAGATCTGTTGTACAGCCTGAGGACTGTGGTTAATAATGGTGTATTATATCCTAGAAATTTTCTGAGAAAATAGATCATATATGTTCTCACCACAAAAAACAAAAAATGGTAACTGTGTAAAGACATGGATATGTTAATTACCTTGACCGTAGTAATCACTTCACTATGTATTTGTATATCAAAACATCATGTTGTATATTTTAAATATACACCATTTATGTTAAGAAAATAATTCAAAAGCAAAGGAAAAAAACAATAAGCAAGTGTGTCAACTTACTAGTTTTAGGTGATGAAAATATGAGGTTTTGGCGGAGTTAGTTCTTTTCTTTGTTTTTAAAATAAAAATAGATATTTGTTATTGATTTAGGAAAAGAAATTAATCATGTTTAAAATCTTATTTAAAGTCTTGTTATTTGGTATTTCTTCACCTGCAGCTGAATGTAATTCTAACCGATGCTTTATAGATACCCTTTAAAGCACCAGGGAAGGTAATATATTTATCACCACTAAGGTTCACACCTTTAAATGGAATATATCATGTAAGATAGCAGCATAACAAAGACTATTTTTAAATAGCAGATGTTATAATCTGGCAAAAACATGTATTCTTTTTTTTTTTTCTTTGAGACAGAGTCTCACTTTGTCACTCTGGGTAGAGTGCCGTGGCATCACAGCTCACAGCAACCTCAAACTCTTGGGCTCAATTGATCCTCTTGCCTCAGCCTCTGAAGTAGCTGGAACTACAGGCACTTGCCACAATGCTTGGCATTTTTTTTTTTTTTTCTGAGATAGGGTCTTGTTCTTGCTCAGGCTTAGCTCAGGCAATCCACCCACCTTGGCCTCCCAAAGTGCTAGGATTACAGGCGTGAACCACCACGCCTGGCCAAAAACATGTATTCAGTATGTATAACAAATACATGTAGCATTAGGATAAGAAATGTTAGTGGTTGGAACAACTAGCCACCTCCAACCTTAAAGGCTTCAAAAAAGGTTTATTTCTGACATAATAACCAACATGGCTGATTGGATGGGGGAAGCATGTGGGAACCTCTGTTCCATGCAGTCATTCAGGGATCAAGTTTATCTTGGCTATCAGCAACTTGGAGCATCCTGTAAGCCTCCTAACTCCCTACAGAATAGACTTAGAGAGATGGAGGATCATGCAAGGGAGATTTACATGGCCCAAGCCTAGAACAGCATTTGACATAGGTCAGCATTCTGTCAGCCAGAACTCAATCATATGGCCCCAAACTAACCGCAAGAGAGCCTGACAAATAGACAGAAAATAGAATTTATAATATCCCTATTTTTAACTTTTCTAAAGGCCCACTTAAGGGCCACGTGCTTAAAGGTCCATCCCATTATGTCATAACATAATCTTCTTGGGTCACCTTAATATTGAAACATGTACGACTCAAACATTTCTGATAATGGAAGATGAACTCCCCATGATGATGCGGCTTTAATGACAAGCTCTGGCCAACTGCTGTTCTTTTTATTCCTGCTGTTGCTCTTTCTCCTTATTTGTGTGTTTTTTTCAAGATGAGGGGTAATTTTTAACATTTATAGAAAACATTAAGAAAAGCTTCCATAGGGGGGTTATGTTTTTGAAAATGCATTTAAGTGGTGGTCTGGGAGTCTATTGCTAGAGACCACAATGGATTTTTGAGGCAGATAGAGCTTTTTCATTTCCTTTTATGCTACTTTTGTATATTTTATAGGCTATTGTGATTATGAGCTGCCTGATGTTTGTGCAAAATCAGATCACTTAGGGTATTTTTAGTAGGGTTAAGCCCCCTCAAAAACACACAGAAAGACAGAATGGACTCCATATTCACCTGAGAATCAATCATGAAGGTTTTAATAAACCAATGTCTCTCTCAAATTCTGGGCAATTATCAAAGATAATACATTTGAGGAAACATGATTTGGTTAAAAAATAATTGATTCAAGAGGAATAAGATCCAAGATTCCATCTCACCTTAATAACAAGTTTGTGGCTTACATCATACGTCAAGTTACTGTCTGTCAAATTTTATCATGAGGCTTCCCACATTTATTTACAAAATTTTACAACCTCTATTTTTTCTTTTTTTGTAGAGACAGAGTCCCACTTTATGGCCCTCGGTAGAGTGCCGTGGCCTCACACAGCTCACGGCAACCTCCAACTCCTGGGCTTAAGCAATTCTCTTGCCTCAGCCTTCCGAGTAGCTGGGACTACAGGGGTCCTCCACAATGCCCGGCTATTTTTTGGTTGCAGTTTGGCCGGGGCCGGGTTTGAACCCGCCACCCTCGGTTTATGGGGCCGGCGCCCTACCGACTGAGCCAGAGGCGCCGCCCTACAACCTCTATTTTTATAACCGTCCAGAAGATACTGTTACTGTTAATTGTTATTTCCTTTGATAGTTTGATTTTTGAAGTTCAGCTCTGTTCCAGAGGTTTGAGGCGTGTGATAGGAAGAAGGTAAATTTTAGAGGATTTGTCTATTTCCTGAGTGAAAAGTAAAGCAAGTTTTAATGCTTTGGCTTGTTCACTAAAAATATAAAAGTGAATTTAAAATGTTTGTATTAATTAAGTAAAATCTGATGTTTGTATAGGGTAAAAGAGGCAATTGTACAAAAATGCTTTTGTAAAACCAGGAAGAATTTTAACTTAAAAATGAAAAAACTTTCAAATGATTTCTTTATGGTTCCAGGAAGCTCCATTTGGGGATTATTTGGTTTAGGATTACTGGACTCACACTTGTAACAAGCCTGGAACATAGTGGGCACTCACATTGTTTTTGAATGATCAGTATGAATGACCAGGACTCCAGAGGGCTAGGAAAAGGGGATGGCAAATAGTGAGACTCGAGATTCAGGAGTGGTCTTCATTGTCAGTGAGAAATGATTGGTGGCCTGAGATTTCCCAGTCCTGTAACCACAGGGGACTCAAGAATCTCTAAAGAGATGTAGAAGAAAAAAGGTTTCTAACATGATGTGAGGCAATTATTCCACTCTCACCTACTACAAAGAAATCACTAAGAATCTGCCAGAGTTTTGTGGCTTGGGGAAGGAGGAGGGATTTCTCAGCTGCCTGACCATGCCTCTGAGTTGCAGGAAAAATATCATGAATTCTTCAGCCTGCCCATGCTTTCTTGTGTGGAGCCAGAACTGGACTAATCTCTTTATTCCTCCAAATCTTTCTCCGTGCATCCAGACTTGGAGATCTGACTGAGTGGCCTAGGTCACTAATCCATGACCTTTAATGCCTATTAGAATCACCTGGGGGCTTTTCCTAAAATAGAAAGCCAGGGTCACCAGCTCAGGCTTACTGAATACAAGTCTCCAAGGATAGGGTCTGGACATGGGGTCTGGGGATAAGTCTTTTTAAAAGTCTCCCTGCTGAATCTATTACTCGCCAAAGATCAAGAAGGCTTCACTTGGTTTACCTCTGCAGTATAATGGAACACATCATTTCTTGGAGCCTTGAATGCAGATGTCACAGCCCTTGGTTTCCACCTTGATCTGAAAGGGCTAAAGCCATGTCCTCACTCACCGGTGATCAAGTGATCATGAGCAAAATGCTTAACTTCACTGCAATTTCAGTCCTAACCTCTAGGGAGCAGGGACTAAGCTGGGTGCCTATATAATGTGCCACTGTCTTAAACAATTTCTCCAACTCCTAAACATTTGGACTGAGTTCCTATAAACAAACATATGAACCGTCAAAAAAAAAAAGAAAGAAAGAAAGATTGAATAAGTGCAATTAGACTATTAACAATTTGGGAAACTATAATTATAATAATAATCCGGATACTCATTTAACACCATTAAAAGGATTCGTGCATTCTTAGTAAATAAATGGCTAGAGTATGATGAAATATGATTAATCTTTTTCATTTAGAAAAATCCAGAAAGTAGATCATATCCAATTAAGACTAACCTGGTTTCTAACCAAAGATGCTTTCAAACAAGAGTCCAAAGTCAAAATATTGGATTATAGTCATAAGGCCATCCAATAACTCAAAAATTGGATCATCATTTTTTTATTCCTTTATTATTGCTAGTGTTCTAATCAACTATAGGCAGAATGAAAGAAAGCTTCTTGGGATTAATTTTGTATGCTATATATTTTTTTTATTCAGCCTGCTGTCTTTTTGAAATACTGATTTCCATCCATTCTGAATCTTTTGATGTAGATCAGTTAAACTTGAATAAACAGAGAGTCTTTTCATCTAGTTTGTCTCATCCTAGTAACACGAATGGCATGTGCTAGTTTCCCCTTTCAGTCATTTATAAATAGTCCATATAAAACTGCCCATTACCTTTTTATACATACTAAGCTCATTATTGAAAAATTACACCTCCTCACACCTCTAGGCCTTTCTACATCTAAATGAAACTCTTTGCATTGAAATGTATATGGCAGGAAAAATCAGCAAATACTAATGTTCAAACCCCAAGGGGGCAGCCTGCACACAGATGAAAATATGACCATGTACATACACAGTTTCTATTGCATGACACCAGGCCTGAAGCAGGAAACCAAAGCCTGACTGTAAGATTTCGCTAGGAGAAATAAAAGAACCCAGTACTCTGGCGTATCCAAATTCATCTGTAAACTCGAAAACCTCAGTAGAAAACCTGACATTGTTTCAAACCACAGCGTACGATTAACAGTGCATAAAACCACAGCGTATTTCTGTTAAATTCACATTTACTTAATAATACATATCACCAACTTTGTAGTCAGATGTCGAGGCAGCAGGCAAAACAAGTTATTTTTAGGAGTCTGGCCAAGGACCATTTGCTCATTCATGAAAGTGTGTTGTAGGAAATCTAAAGCCAAAATGTCAAGATAGGCCATTATCTGGGCAGTGGCTGCAGTACCAAACCACCTCACAAGAGGAGTGCCATCACCCCCCCAGGGAACTAGGGGAGAGGCAATGTATGGTTAGCATAAGGGCTATTACTATTCTGAGAAAAACTACAAAGGGCATAAAGGCCGATGGTGGCCAGAGCATTTTATATTCAAAGGATGGCTGACTGATTTGGCTAAAGATTTGGCCAAAGGGTCGAGCATGCAAAATTCATCTGAAGACTAATTTGCTTCTTAGGAAAGAGAGTCAAGGAAGGGACCAATTATAGCAGTGATTACATCCGAAGCAGAAATAAATGCACCTTACTTGGTTTCTATTGCTTCCTAACTGCTACCAGAGCTGAAGGCCATGGCTTCTAGTTCTCAAGATGAATTACAGCAAGGATTCAGGGCTTATAGAAGGCCTTTTGGAGGTAGAATCTGCTGGGAAAGAACAGGAACAGAAACACCTTGTGAAGTTAAGGATAAGGATATTGTGTCTCATTCATTCATTTAGTTGTGCAACAAGGCTTTGTTGAACTCCTTCCACACCCCACAGGCTGTGCGAGGGATGAGGATACCAAGACACATACAAACAATATCACATTGCCTTCTAGCACTTACATTCATCCCATCATTAATGAACAATAATAATGCAAACAGATAGACCACTTTCACTATGGTTCCTCAAGTTCACCCTAAGAAAAAAGGTCTGGAACCTATTTGCTTTTGCATAAATGATTCTTGTTTTGATGCGTGCAACTGTATTGCCCACCACACTTCCTCTTGTAGCTAATTCTGTCTGATGGACCTGTGAATGTCACAGGTTGAAATGTAGAAGAGGGTGCACCCAACCCTCTGGTGTCTCATCTTTTGTCAAGGTAGTCAAGGAGGCCTCCTGTCAAAATGGCTGAGTCATCTCTTGTCAAGATGACAATCAGCCTTGACTGTCACATTACAGCTTGGAGAAGAGGCACCTGGGAGGGCAACCAACCCACAGCAGATGTCCTACGTCAGAAATAGACGATTGTGGCATTAAGTCACTGAGATGTGTAGTTGTTTTTTTGCTGCCATATAACATAACCTTTTGTGTCTGATACCATTAATAAATGTCTGTTTTGCTTAAGACTTTGAGAGGAGACAAGAAATCAGAGACTCTGTAGAGATGAAAGGAGCCTACAGATTCATAGACTCATCTAGTACAGATAGATCTCCCAGTGGAAGGAAATAGACTTCTCCACCTGTGTGTTTCTCTCTCAGTCATTCAGGGTCACACTGACTCTTCCAAAGATGCAAAGATGTTCAGGCTGCTGTACCCCTCACGCCTGGCATCTTGGCACACACACATGCTTCAGGTATTCCAGCCTCTGTGTGTCCCATTTCTTCTCAGTTTAGTAGGGGCAAGATGGAGACTGTCTAAGCAAAACTTTAATACTAAGACATGAAGATAAAATAAGTACAAATGTATGGAAACAGACAGCTTTGCTGAGTATAAATTTCTAATCAAAGTGCATGTGATCTTCCTCTTCTATAACACTGGGCAGATAATTTTCGATCCTCGCATCCTGAATGTATTTAGTTAAAACGTACCTAAAACAGAAAAGAGAAGTCTGAAATATTTCATGACTTAGCCAGATACTGACTTTTCTGGTCCACTCAAAATGATTACAACATATAAAATAAAATAAAATTCTCTATGGAACAAATACATTCTCTATCGACAATATAACACTTCAAGAGCAGTAGTACCATTAACAATTAATTCGAGACTTTAGAGCTTTGTATATTTAAAGGAATAGCTATAATATTGTGAACAATATTAGTCATCACCACATTTTAAGCTTATTCACACAGAGTAAGGAAGTTCTTTATAATGTAAATGATTCCCAAGTTCTAGAAATTCAGGTTACCTTTATAAATATTACTTCATTTAAAATTTCTTCTATTAAAAATATAATTGTTGAGGCAACAAGCTCCATATTTAATTGTCAATTCTTTAAGAATAAAGAATCTATATTGAATCTTGCTTTGAGTTAAAGGTAAACAACCACAAATGGAAACTCAATGCTTTCAAGATGTCTTTTAAGTCTCTGGAAGAAGTAAATCATATTTATTTCTTGTTTAAAAAAGTTAAAGCGCCTTTCTTCTTATGTGTATCATAAGAAGAAACACTGTAAACATAGTGTTTAATAGAGGAATGTGATATAGTGGTTAAGAATAGCATCTCTGATCGGCACCCTCCCAACTCCAGAAGAGCTGCACCAGGACCCATGACCGGCACCCTCCCAGACCTCCAGAAGAGCTGCGCCAGGACCCTCCCAGACCTCCAGAAGAGCTGCGCCAGGACCCTCCCAGACCTCCAGAAGAGCTGCGCTGGGACCTACGATCGGCACCCTCCCCTCCGTAAGAGCCAGACACTGGTAAGAGCTGCGCCAGGACCTGCTACCCTACCCGCTGGGCCTTCCCACGCCCTGACCAGAAACTCTGGGAGCCGGGACTCTGGAAGCCACGTGCCCTCCGGAGAGCTCCCTACCTCTGTGGGGAGCCCTTCTCCTGGCCAGAGACTGCTGAAGCCTTGGGCCCTGGGTGCCAAAGTCACTGGGTGCCAGGCACTCCCAGAACCGTGTGCACCACCACCCCACCACCACCACCACCCCCACCCTGTTGCTGGATCAGGGGGTGTCACACTCCGGAGATACTCCCACAACCAGAACTCCCTGGCTGGGGCAGCCCCAGAAGAGCTACACAGGGCCACTCCCTACAAAGATCCAGCAACAATAGAGTGATCCCCCTGGGGTTGAATCTGGTAGAGACACCACCCCAACTCTGAGGATGGCCAGAGGCAATGGTGAAAAACAATCGTGAGATGAAATCAAAGGAAAAACTCTGGCAATATGAACAATCAGAGTAGATCAACTCCCACAAGGATCAATGGGACAGACACAGCACAAGATCCCATCCATGCACAAACAAATAGCTGAGATGTCAGAAATCGAATTCAGAATCTGGATAGCAAATAAGATTGAATTAGAATTCCAAGCAATAACCCAAAAGATGTCTCAAGAATTCAACGAATTCAAAGACCAAATGACCAAAGATTTTGACACATTGAGACAAGAAGTTGCAGCCCTCAAAGATCTCAGAAACTCAGTAGAATCCCTCAGTAACAGAAAGGAGCAAGCAGAAGAAAGGATTTCTGATATTAAAGAAAAAGCTTTCTAACACTCCCAAACTCTCAGAGAAGAAGAGAAATGGAGGACAAAAACAGATCACTCTCTTAGAGAGCTCTGGGATAATTCTAAGAAAATCAATATTCGTCTTATAGGGAACCCCAAAAGTGATAAAGTGGCTTCACAAGGCAGAGAATCTCTTCTCCATGAGATTATGAATGAGAACTTTCGAGATATGCCAAGAGATTCCGAAATTCAGATAGCAGACAGTTTCAGAACTCCAGCACGACTCAACCTGAATAAGACATCCCCCAGACACATCATAATCAATTTCACTAAAGTTAATATGAAGGAGAAAATTCTGAAAGCAGCCAGATGAAAAAAAACCATCACCTATAAGGGGAAAAATATTAGAATAACTGCAGATTTCTCTGCTGAAACCTTTCAAGCTAGAAGAAGATGGTCGTCAACTTTTAATCTCCTAAAACAAAATAACTTTCAACCCAGGATCCTGTACCCAGCTAAACTGAGTTTCATTTATGATGGAGAAATTAAATACTTTAATGACATTCACATGTTGAAGAAATTTGCCACAACTAAACCAGGTCTCCAGGATATTCTCAGACCTATCCTCCATATAGACCAGTGTAATCCTCCACCACAAAAGTAAACCCACCCAGAAAATTCTGATCAAATTCCAACTTCCACAGTCACAAAAGGATTAAAAATGTCCACCGGACTCTCGAAAGGCTTATCAATATTCTCAATTAATGTGAATGGTTTAAATTGTCCTCTAAAGAGGCACGGGTTGGCTGACTGGGATACAAAACTCAAGCCAGATATCTGCTGCATACAAGAATCTCATCTTACATTAAAAGACAAATATAGACTCAAGGTGAAGGGATGGTCATCTATACTGCAGGCAAATGGAAAGCAGAAAAAAGCAGGCATTGCAATCCTATTCACAGATGCAATAGGCTTTAAACCAACCAAAATAAGGAAGGATAAGGATGGATACTTCATATTTGTTAAAGGTAATACTCAATATGATGAGATTTCAATTATTAATATTTACGCACCCAACCAGAACACACCCCAAATTATAAGAGAAACTCTAAAAGACATAAGCAACTTGATTTCCTCCAGTTCCATAGTAGTTGGAGATGTTAACACCCCTTTAGCAGTGCTGGATAGATCCTCCAAAAAGAAGCTAAGCAAAGAAATCCTTAGATTTACATTTAACCATTCAACATCTGGACTTAACAGACATCTACAGAACATTTTATCCCAACAAAACTGAATACACATTCTTCTCATCAGCCCACGGAATATACTCCAAAATCAACCACATCCTGGGCCACAAATCTAACCTCAGCAAATTTAAAAAAATAGAAATTATCCCTTGCATCTTCTCAGGCCATCATGGAATAAAAGTTGAACTCAATAGCAACAGGAACCTGCACACCCATACAAAAACATGGAAGCTAAACAACCTTATGCTGAAGGATAGATGGGTTATAGACGAGATTAAGAAGGAAATCACCAAATTTTTGGAATGAAACAACAATCAGGACACAAATTATCAGAACCTCTGGGATATTGCAAAGGCAGTCCTACGAGGGAAATTTATAGCACTGCAAGCCTTCCTCAAGAAAACGGAAAGAGAGGACATTAATAACTTAATGGAACATCTCAAGCAACTGGAGAAGGAAGAACATTCCAACCCCAAACCCAGCAGAAGAAAAGAAATAACCAAAATCAGAGCAGAATTAAATGAAATTAAAAACAAAAGAATTATACAATAGATCAATGTAAAGTCTCTGTCTTTTTTAATGGCTGAATAATATTCCATGGTATGCATAGACCACAGTTTGTTGATCCGTTGATGGGTTGATGGAACTTAGGTTGCTTCCACAACTTGGCAATTGTGAATTGAGCCTCAACAAACATTCTAGTGCAAATGTCTTTGTGGTAAAATAATTTTTGTTCTTCTGGGTAGATGCCTAGTAATGGGATTGCAGGGTCAAATGGAAGGTCTACTTTCAGGTCTTTGAGGATTCTCCATACTTCTCTCCAAAAAGGCTGTATTAATTTGCAACCCCACCAGCAGTGTAGAAGTTTTCCCTTCTCTCCACATCCATGCCAGCATCTGGTGTTTTGGGACTTTGTGATATGGGCTAATCTTGGTGGGGTTAGATGATATCTTAGAGTGGTTTTGATTTGCATTTCTCTAATGATTAAAGACGATGAGCATTTTTTCATGTGTTTATTGGCCATTCATCTGTAGGAATGACATCTTTACTCCAACCTTCAACCTCACATTCCCAGCTGCCTGATAGACACTTCTCAAAACACACATCTGAAACAGAATTTCTCCTCTCACCTACATCTGCTTTGCTGTGTATGACAAAAGCTCCCTACAGGACACTGGCTCTCTTAGCCCAGAACCCAGGTGGCCACCTTTGGTTTCACCTCGCTTTTGGGCTCTGCACCTGGCTGGCTACAATTTTAAAAGTGTTATTTTGAGACTTATAGCTGGTCAGTTGAATGTTAAGAGAATGTATTACCAACTTTGTCAACATTGCTAAATACTCAATGTAACGTAGGAGTCACAATAGTCATTAACTCCCAACTCATCAGATTTACAAAATGTTAAAACCACTGCCAGGGGGCGGCGCCTGTGGCTCAGTGAGCAGGGCGCCGGCCCCATATACCGAGGGTGGCAGGTTCAAACCCGGCCCCGGCCAAACTGCAACAAAAAAATAGCCGGGCGTTGTGGCAGGCGCCTGTAGTCCCAGCTACTCGGGAGGCTGAGGCAGGAGAATCGCCTAAGCCCAGGAGTTGGAGGTTACTGTGAGCTATGTGATGCCACGGCACTCTACCAAGGGCAATAAAGTGAAACTCTGTCTCTACAAAAAAAAAAAAAAAAAAAACAACCACTGCCAGGTTTTGCTTGTCAGGGTCATTAACTTAAGACAGATCAGGCATTTGCTTAGTTGCATAGGAAGCAAACTGTTTGAAATTTATCATCATGGATTAAAATGCTTAAAGGAAACTAATCATTAACATAAATAACATTAATAGTTTAAGGGGAAATTTAGTCCTTTCAACTCCAGCCATCAAATTTGTCAAATTTGTAAATTGTGTATTAACATTATTATGAGTTATACAATTAACTCAATATATAACATAAATTTAAAGGCTTTAGAAGACTGGGATTTAATTTAATTAATTAATTAATTTATTTATTTATTTTGAGACAGAGTCTCACTATGTTGCCCTCAGTAGAATGCCATGCCATCACAGCTCACAGCAACTCTTGGGCTTAAGTAATTCTCTTGCTTCAGCCTCCCAAGTAGCTGGGACTATAGGTGCCTGCCACAATGCCTGGCTATTTTTTTGTTGTTGTTGTTGCAGTTGTCATTGTTGTTTTAGCTGGCCCAGTCTGGGTTCAAACCCATCAGCCTGGGTGTATGAGGTCGGATCCCTATCCACTGAGCTACGGGCACCACCAAGACTGGGATTTTAAATGTGTCATTTTAATAAACTGACTATTACTTTAATACCCCTAGGTCTGCCATGTCCCTGGAAGGGGGGCTGGGGTCGGGAAGTGGCTTCTCAACACTCTAAGCTTCCCTGAGGTCCCCTGTTGGGCCTCTACACAGCTGAGTTCATCGAAGAAGGCCACAGTTAGGACATTCCCCAGTAGGAGTGATGGCTTAATGATGCTATAGGGGGCAAGAAAAGGCGTCCATGGGGCAGGAAGTACTGGGGGGACCAGAGAAAGCTGGCTACCCATCCTGAGCACCTTCAACTTTGAGGAAAGCTGGAGCTGCCCCCAAATGGAAGAGCTTTCTGCGCACATGCTTGGGCTTGTGGTATTTTCAGAGCTCTTTTGAGGAAGGTACCTTCTCTTCCGCTCTCAAGTGCTCTCGTTATCCACAATTGCTCAGGGTCAGTGACACACTCAAGTCCCAGACTCACCAGGAGCAGAACATGAGCTGGCCTCTGTGTCCTCCTCCCACCCCACCTGCAGCTCCTGGTTCTCAGGATGTCATCATCACACTCTAGAGAAATTAAACACAAACTCTCCTGGAGAAGCAGAGGGGGCCTACCGAGCAAATCAATCAAATCCATAAGCATTTATTACATAACTATCTTGAGATAAGGCCTGAAAAATACTCGCCATGGCTTTTATGCTTCTATTTAGTGAATGTGACTATTGTCTCTCTCAGTGGACTCCATTTTAATGACACAGCACTGTCCCCAGCAGGAGACTGTCTGGTGAATGCAAGTAGGGCCAGCAGTATTTAAATCACATTCGACATCGCAGACACTGAAAAATGGAAGGAGAAGTCCCTAATTAAAGTTTTGTTAGATGGCTGTCTTAACTGTTATTAATTTTATCAAAGCGGGGCTTCCATGTAGTCATTCAGAGATACCATATTCACAGTTAAAATTCTGCTTTTGAGGAAAAGGGGGGGAGAAAAGGATATAAGGCAGAGTAAAGGATATTTCACAGATGCTTAATGAAACAAGAGGCAGAAAAGAAAATAAAGCAATTAACTCATTAATGTTTTTGTTTGTTTCAAACCAATTATAATTAAGAGACAAAATAGAAGATTAATATATCAGACCCATTATCAGTTGTCATTTTAGTCATCAAGCCATATGTCCATCTTTCCTCTTTGATAATAGCCCAACACCAGAATGAAGAATTGCTGGGTACTGAGGAAAAAAAAGTTTTTCTTCTCCTGAAGACTAACTTTTGTCACTTATTTGAGTGCTAAAAACAATAACAATATATGGGCAGTGCCTGTGGCTCAAAGGAGTAGGGCACCGGCCCCATATGCTGGAGGTGGCAGGTTCAAACCCCGTCCTGGCCAAAAAACTGCAAAAAAAAAAAAAAAAAACAATCAATAACAGTATATGCAGCCTTGTCAGATTTAGCAAACAAAATATAAGACAGCCAATGTCTTAGTCCATTTTGTGTTATTATAAGGGAATACCTGATTCTGGGTAATTTATAAAGAAAAAAGATTTATTTGGCTCACAATTCTGATGGCTGAAAAGTTGTAGAATGGCCATCTGTATATCTGGCGAGGTCCTCAGCCTGCTTCCACTCATGGCAGAGGGTAAACAGGAGCTAAAGTGTGCAGAGATCACATGGGGAGAGAAGCAGCGAGGAAGGGGAGGTGCCTGGGGCCAGGCTCTTTGTAACAACCAACTAGGGATGGGAGCTAAGGGAGTGAAAACTCACTCACTCCTCCCCAGGGAGGGCATTAATCTATTCATGAAGGATTCACCTCCGTGACCCAGATACGTCCAACACTGGAGATCAAATTCCAACACGTGGTTTGGAGAGGAAAAACATCCAAACCACAGCACCCAGTTAAATTTGAATTTCAGAGAACGGGCATGGTGGCTCAGGCCTGTAATCCTAGCACTCTGGGAGACAGGAGCATGTGGATTATTTGAGCCTCACAAGTTCAAGATCAGCCTGAGCAAGAGCAAGATCCCATCTCTAAAACTACCTGAGCGTTGTGGCAGGCACCTGTAGTCCCAGTTACTTGGGAGGCTGAGGCAAGAGGATCACTTGAGTCCAAGAGTTGGAGGTTGCTGTGAGCTATGATGCTACAGCACTCTATGCACTCTACGCAGGGTGACAAAGTGAGATTCTGTCTCCCCCACCAAAAAAAAAAAATTGAGTTTCAGATAAACAATTTTAAAAAGTTTTCATATTAGTATCTTCTAAGAATTGTGTTTTTGTTACTTGTTATTAATTTTTTTATCATTAATGTTAAATTCAAATTTAATTGGGTGCCCTGTGCTTTATCCAGCAACCCTAGTTGTATGGTTGCACTTATGTATGCCTAATATGTACATTTTAATGTAGTAATAGTAGGGAAAATAATGAACATGACCCACGAGTACAGTCTTCCTTTGCTCCTGTTTCACTGCTGGGTAGAGAGGCCTGCTTAACATCAAGGACTTTCCATCTCAGAGAAGTGTTTTTTTGTTTTTTTTTTTTTTATTGTTGGGGATTCATTGAGGGTACAATAAGCCAGGTTACACTGATTGGAACTTGACCAGGTCACCCAGCTGAGGCGCAGTGGAACAGAATCCTGATCCAAGTCTGTGGGAGTCCAAAGACAGCTCTTATTCATGACCCTGCAACACCCCTCAGACACCAAATTAATAACTCAGGCAGCCATTGCTTTTTCAAAAATATGTGGTAACATGTGCATAATTAAATTACCTTAGCCACTGTTAAGTGGACAGCTCATTAAGTGTTAAGTACATTCACGTTACTCTGCAACCAATATCCAAAACTCTTCTCATCTTGCAAAACTGAAACTCTGTTTCATTAAACAACAACTCTTCGTTCTCTTAGCCTTTGACAGCTGCCATTCTACTTTTTGTCTCTGTAAGTTTGACTCCTCTGGACACCTCATGTAAGTGAAATCAGACAGCATTTGTCTTTCATGATTGGCTTATTTCACTTAGCGTAATGTCCTTGACGTTCATCGCTGTTGTACCACATGTCCTTTTGAAGGCTGAACAGTGTTCCATCGTATGCATTTACTACATTTTTGTCTGTCCGTTTGTCCATCAATGGACATGTGGATTGCTTCAACTTTTGGCTATTGTGAATAAGGATGCTATGAATATGGGTATGCAGACATCTGTTCAAGACCCTGATTTCAATTCTTCGGGGTGTATACACAGAAGTGGAATCAATGGATCATATAATTCTGTTGTTTTTATTTTTTGAAACATAATTATACTGTTTTCTACAGTGGCTACGCCATTTTACATTCCTCGAACGGTGAACTAGGGTTCCGATATTCCACGTCTTCAACAATGCTTGCTATTTTCTGGGTTTTTTTCCGTATAGTAGTCCTCCTAATGGATGTGAGAAACCATTGTTTCCTGTCCCCAGGACAAAATCAAATTAAACCATTACAGTCTAGGTTTTTTTCTTGTTTGTTTGTTTGTTTTGAGACAGAGTTTCACTATGTCACCCACAGTAGGGTGCTGTGGCATCACAGCTCACAGGCTTAAATGATTCTCTTGCCTCAGCCTCCCAAGTAGCTGGGACTGCAGGTGCCCACCACAACACCTGGCTATTTTTTGACTGTAGTTGTCTTTGCTGTTTGCAGGGCTTGAACCTGCCACCTCTGGTGTATGTGGCTGACACTTTAGCCCCTTGAGCTACAGGCGCCGAGCCTACAGTCTAGTTTTTTAATACTGATTTGACTATTTGTTTTGTTGGAATCTGAAGAGATTATTTCACGAAGTTATTTATTCTCTTAACTCTTTTTTCTCTCATGTTATAATTAACATGAACATCAGTTGTTGTTAATAATTACCAGTGTGCTTGGACCACCTGCTGGAACCAGGTATTAATTGAGTGTACCCAACCAGTCTCATTCAGTCCACGCAACAGCCCTACAAAGTGCAGACTTACCAGCAGTGCTCCCATGAGACAGATGAGGAAAAGGCTGCTTACAGAGAGGTTAAGTAACTTGTCCAATGTTTGAAAACTTACAAAGCTGGGATTTGAATGCAATTTTCTGACTCCTACCCATGACCTTATCTTTTAGCGGAGCTTGATAAGAAAAACACCACCTTTTGAATCAAGTTGACCCATGTGAAGGGAATTATTAATTTTTCGTAGAATGAGATCCTGATGATTCCTTTCAGAGAACTTCAAAGCTGATCTTTTCAAACAACTTTATTGAGATATAATTCACCTACCATAAAATTCACACATTTAAAATGCCCAAGTAGGTGGTTTTTAGTACGTCCACAGGTTTTTCAAACACCATCACAGCCAATTTTAGGACATTTTCATCACTTAAAAAAGAATGGCTTGGCTGTTAGCGCACTGGCCCCATATACCTAGGGTGGTGGGTTCAAACCCAGCCCCGGCCGAACAGCAATCAAAAAATAGCTGGGTGTGAAAGACTTGGGGCAGGACCCCCCACTCTGCCCTGAGCGATGATGACCCAAATCAACCGCAAGAGACGGCGCTTGATGCAAACAGCAAGAGGATTTTATTCCAGCATGCTGGGGCTTGACTCGCAACTTTTTTAGGAGCCAAGGAGTCAAGCCCTGAACAGCAGGTTTTACAAGCTTATAAAGGCAAAAACCATAAAGTAGGGAGGGGTAGCAGACATAGCAGGGGCTTTAGGGAGGGGTAACAGACATAGGGGCTTTTCCAGATAAGAAGAACTCTGGTTCATTACTCATCTGTCTTAAGACAAGATCAGCAGTTAAACATTTGCTTAGCTTTTTTCTTTCAGAACCAGTTACCGGTTATCTGCTTCAGCTCGGGGCTATTTCCTAGGACAGTTACAAAAGGTCACATTCTTATGGTAGGGGGCGAGGGGTGCTGCTACATATCTGGTCCCCCCCCCCCCTTTTTGGATTTGGTAGTACTTTCCTTCAGGTGTTGTGGTGGGCACCTGTGGTGGGTATTTGGGCTGTTTCCACCTTTTGGCTATCATAAATAACTCTGCTGTGAACGTTTGTTTTGTACAAATTTTTGTGTGGATGTGTGTTTTCATTTCTCTTGGATGTATACTGTCTTAGTCTGTTTGGGCTGCTTAACAAAATACCATCAACTGGGTGGCATATAAACAACAGATATTTATTTCTCATGGTGCTAGAAGCTGGAAAGTGCAAGATCAAGGTGCTGACAGATTCGATGTCGGGGAGGAAATGCTTTGGCTCACAGATGGTCATCTTCCTGCTGTAAACTCACATGGCAGGAAGAGGAGTCATTCCATTCACGAAGCTTCTGCCATTGTGACACAGTCACTTCCCAAAGGCCCCACCTCCAAATATTACGCATTTGGATTTAATATATGAATTTTGATATATTAACATTGTCTATAGCACTGTTTTTCAACCTTTTCAAATATCACAGGACACTTGAACCCATAGTTAAACTTCTATAGCACACACATGATATTGTTCCCAAAAAAAAGAATAAAAAAGGAATATACTTACTGTGCTTTGAAATTTTTTTGAAAAGAATTTCATTAATGATCTTTATAAATTTTCATGGGGTGGTGTTCGTTGCTCAGTGGGTAGGGCTCCGGCCACATACACCCATGCTGGCAGGTTCAAACCTGCCCCGGGCCAGCTAAACCACAATAGCTGCAACAAAAAAATAGCCAGGTGTTGTGGCGGGTGCCTGTAGTCCCAGCTACTGGGGAGGCTGAGGCAAGAGAGTCACTTAAGCCCAAGTTTGGGGTTGCTGTGAGCTGTGATGGCACAGCTCTACCAAGGGCAACATGGTGAGACTGTCTCAAAAAAAAAAAAAAAATTCACGGTACACCAGTGTGCACAGCTCTGGTTGATAATCACTGGTCTACAACATATACCTAGGTGTGGAATTACTGAATCATGCAGTAATTTTGTATTTAATCAGCCAAAGAACTGTGAGACTTTTTCAAAGAAACGGAACCATTTTACATTCCCACCAGAAATATCTGAGGGTTCTGACTTCCCCAATCCTTTCCACTCCTTGTTGTTATGCGGCTTTTTTATGCTAATCATCCTCCTGGGTGTGAAGTGCTATCTTGTGGTTTTGATTTGCATTTCCCTTATGACCGAGGATGTCAGAAAGGCAGAAAGGTGGGTATTACTTCTCTGTGAGATCCTGCAGACTCTCCTTGTCTCTTGCTGCAGTGACAGTCTTAGATTCAAGTGCAAGCTCTGCACTTAACTCAAGCTCTTAACAACATGCGCTTAGGCAAGTTACTCAATCTCTGTGTCAAGGTTCTCATCTATAAAACGGGAATGCAAAGCCATCTACATACAGATGTGCAACTAGCAAATAGCAAGCATTCAATACATATCAGCTATTCTAAGAGAGTGAGAGAATATTGAACATGAGAGTGGTGACTTGTCGTGAAAACATTTCACATGCCTTCTCCTTCTCATTGCCTGCAGAGTAAAATCCAAGGCCCTCAGTGTGGCCTACAGGACACAAGTCTGATTTGTATCTGCCTCTCAAGGTTTATCTCTCCATGATCCCCCTTGAGCTCTAGGCTTTGTGAACACCATACCACTTGTAGTTTTTCCAAATGTCATGTCTTTGCATATCTCCATGACTTTGTTCATACCATTGCCTCTGTCTGGAAGCTCTCTCCAGTTTTCTAGGCCCAGATAACATGTACAAATCCTTTATCAAAGAGTTTGGGTTAGGGCCTTCTCCCATGAACTTTCATGGCTTCCTTACCAGTTTTATATTGAAATTAACTAGTTAGGTGTCTGTCTCCACCAATAAGCAGAAAACACCTAATAAGAGCCAGATACTGTGCTGTACTTTGAAGGTCTGAGGAATAATGACGTATATGGTTCCTGTCCCCACTAAGTAGTTTGAAGGCAAAAAGGGATCATATCTTTTGAACCTTATGATGTCCTCAAATTATATGCATGCTTGGCACCTCATAGTAGGTTCTTTAAAATGTCGAACCAACTTGAATCTAATGTGTATAGAAAGGACAGTCTATCCCAGTATCAAACTTCCTCCTAACATGTGTGGTTTGTTGAGTGTTTTAAAGGGGGAATTGGTGCTAATAGGCAGGAAAAATTCCAGGTATAATTAGGTATTAATGTCTCTTAGGCCCATATCCACCCGGGAAGCTTTGTTTGTGCTTTATAGGGCCCTCAGTCCCCAGATACTCAGGATTGTCTTTGCTATTCATAAGCTCCTGGCTTCTTCTCCCATCACAATAGTTCCTCCCTTTTGTTGCAAAGCAATGGATAAAAATGGCTTGATCAAATACATTAATTCCTTTCAGATTATGCAGACTCATTTAACACTCTATCGCTTAAAGTTTATCCTAAGTTCATTTCTCTATAGTGTCAAACCTTTCTGACATATGCACGTAGAAGTCCCAGTGTGAAATTCTCCTCTCATACACAGAACAAGGACACACAGACGCTAGAAGTGCAAGCAGAGACACAGCCATTAGGCTAGTGCAGAAGCAACATCCAGCCTGGCAAATTTCTACCAGAAGTGCTTGAAAGTCCTATGATTTAAAGTTAATCTGGTTAATATGAAGTCAAACTGGTTAAAGGGTTAAGCTCCTTAAAGAAGATTCATTTAAGAGGGAATTTTAATCTCGGTAATTTCTACAAGGCCATATGGAGCGCTATTCTGGAGGACCGAGGAACTTTCCAGTATTCTCAATTAGAGCTAACTTGTTATTTTTTCTTGGATGGATATTAGTTGGTCAATTGATACAGTAATGTTATATCAGGTATGCAATATTAGTCAGATAACGTTCTAACTATAAAATTCAGGGGTCAGTTTCACTAATAGGTAAAGTTACTTTATAAGGATTATAGCCACATGACACCCAACCTCTGGGTTTTTCCCAATATACAGCCTAAGATTTCTATCAGGAACAACCAATATGTGTTGGTTGAATAAGGGCGTGTGGCTGTCTCCTACTAGATCATGAATTCTATAAAGGCAGGGCCTCTGGCTCACTCATTTCTGGCTCTATAGTATCTGATAGGGTACTTGTCCCAAAGGAACAATTCGGAAATTCTTGTTGAATGGGAGAAGGAAAAAGGCCAGGAAAGAAGGAGAGAGAGAAGATGGAACCAAGAGTTGCCCATAGGGCCATAGATGGCCACTGTCCAGGGACTTAGAAAGTTAGTGGAAGGTGGTATCACCCAGGCCAACACCAAAAATTCGATTCCCTTTAGCCAAAAAGTACAACAGTTGAATGAAATCAGTTTTTCCACGAGGTCTGTTGTTTCATATTTAATTAGAATTTTTGTCAGCTACAGGAGTTATTAACACTGCTACAACCGAAAAAGTGGTCATAATAACCCACTTCTAGTTGTTCTAATTTTCTAAAATTTCAGCCTTTTGGTTAGGGTTCTCTCCGTTTGCTACCAATCCAAAGGAAACTTTTGGGAGTCTGAGAAATAACTCATTATTTTTAAGTTGGGAAAAATTAAATTCTCATTATTTGCCACTTACCACAAAACACAAAATAGAAGTAAAGTGTAGAACCAATATCTTCCCAGGGTGAAAGAATAAGAACTTGGGGTTCAAGTTAGTAATTACTAATGCTTTTCTTTTTTTTTTTTTTTATGAGTCTTTAAAAAAAAATAACATTTTTATTACAAATATGATTTCGCCTTTTTTATATGGGCATAATGCATTCTGTCTTGGAAGAACCCAAAGCCCTGGTGCTAAATTATGTTTTTCCTTCAAGGAAGATATAATTTCGTATTCTACCAGCACAGCAATTTCAGGCTCACCAATTAAGTCTGTAGAAGGAATCATCACCCTTCTAATTTCAATCCCTCTTACTAGCAAAAAACATAGGATCAAATGGAAAGGCCCTCCAAAAGGTGGGCATGGATGCTAAATTCTGAGAGCACCATTAATGCTTGCTGTGCTTTGCACTAATAATTAGTACAGTATATTCCTGTACAGAGAGGAGAGATTTTTGCACTGATTACATTCAGGGTTTAATTTTCCCTTTTCGTCTTTGTCAGCGCTGGCACTGAACTTGCCCTTATACAGCTGGCTCCATCAAACAATAAAAGTAACCATTTGAAAAGTCAAACAACAGGAGTGGTTTTTAGCAAACCAGTGGCCAAACTGATTCACCGCATTGGCCTCCTTCCCGGGAATAAAGATAATGCTCACTAGTTGTAGTGGTTCTCCTGCACAAGAACAGAACGATTACACTCAGGATCCCTGACTGCAAAGCCAGCCAGGCCAGTTAAAGAATGTCTAGAATGAGAGCAATAATAGAGGTGACTCTGGGCTGGAGCGAGCCCTGAATTAAGTTGGTACATTCAAAGTTGCCACAGAAACCCTGTCTGAAGGTCCCCACTTCTGCAGAATTGATTTTATGTTTCAATGTTAATAGGCCTTCTTATAATTATGATTATGAAATAGAAGATGAATATGGAAGAACCATACTCTGATGTCTGAAATACTCAAGACATTGAATCATTGTCCAATACTAAGTCACCCTTTCAAACTGATCCACCAGAGAGGTAGCGTGGGTTGCCTGGACTGGAAGCTGTTGAGGAAAGCATGACTTCACGTCACAGGCCACAGCACTCTGAAAGGCACTGCTGTAATCCAGCAAACCCAGCTTGCACTTGGAGCCAAATGAAATGCAAAGTTGCCTTTTCAATAGCAAACCTCACTGAGGAAATGCCAGTTAGCAATTGTGAGAAGTTGCAAAGACTGTCTCTTCACAGATTGCATTTTTACCCTGGAGGGTCCGTGAGAAAGCATTTGGAGGCTCTTTAAAAATGGTTACATTACCAATTAATCTATAGTATGTTTTAAATAAATATTTCTATTAAATGTAACAAAACCCCAGCATTTGTATTGCTTGCACCTAAATTATCATCATCACAGCAAAGCAGATGCAGAATGCGAGGCTAGCTGAACAATCGGCACTGTAATTTGCCCAGTAACATTGTTTTAGATCTAATTAGTGCTTATGCGGATCCTTTACAAAAATGTGAAAACTGCACCAGGATGTAATTGTTTAATGAATTTAGTGCAAAGCACATCTGCATAAATTCCATTTTAGCTGAAAAAACTAAGTTCAACTGCTATTTGCTCCAGAGCCAAAACATTGTGGATTGTGCCCACTCTGCTTTAGCCTTGCTCTGCTGGCTTGGACATTTCAAATAAATACTACAAAGTTAAAGCCTCCAGCTGCAGACCAACCCATCTGTAGATGTTTGTTATATTTGGCAGTATTGTAGAATGATTGTGCCTTCCTGCTTGGGGAAAAAAGAAAAAGGGGTGAAAAACAAGGTTTTGTCAGCAAAAAAGAAAAAAAAAGTTTGGAATATTTATTTTAACCAAAGTAAAGTTTTGAATCTGAACCTAACTTATCCAACAGTGAATTTCAAACACCTGTTCACATTGAGCCAACCATATAAGCCAGAATAATAACTTTTCCCCTTGTGCCCCCCCAAATTTAATTTCTTTTAAAATGACGGAAGATTGAATTGAACACACAAGTTTACTAAAATAGGAATTTAAGCCTTTCCTTTAACTTTCCAGAGATTTTACTGATCACTTTTTGTGATCAGTGTTTATTTTATTTTATTTATATTTATTTTTATTTTTTTTAATTTTTGAAACTTATTTATTTATTTTTGAGACAGAATCTCACTTAGTCGCCCTGGATAGAATGTCATGGTGTATCATCACAGCTCACAACAACCTCAAATTCCTGGGCTTAAGCCATCCTCTTGCCTCAGCCTCCCAGGTAGCTGAGACTACAGGTGCCCTCCACTTGCCTGGCTAGTTTATCTATTTTTAGTAGAGATGGGGGTCTTGTTCTTGCTCAGGCTTGTCTCAAACTCCTGAGCTCAAGCAATCCCCCTGCCTCAGCCTCCCAGAATACTGGGATTACAGGAGTAAACCACCGCGCCCAGTGGTGGTCAGTATTTAGATACAAATACTCAAAACTTCTCCCAAAAAAGTTAATTATGGACATTTATGTGACTGGCTGGAAAGAGAACACTTCTCAGCGTGTGTTTTTGTTTCTCTTTTCTTTTTTCTTTCGCATTTACCTTCTGCTCTTTTAGTGCAGGGCAAATAAACTGCAGACCCAGAATGTTTGTTCCACTAACTACGGCTCACGAAGGAAAGGAGGCAGGGTGGGGGTGGGGGTGCAGGGCTTGAGGATGGGTAGTGTGGACATGTTTGAGTTATAAAAATTCTACTTCAGTGTTCACTTGAACTTTCCAATTTAGGCTGAAACAACTCTGAAAAGTGTGCTGTGGATGTCCCAGTTGACCCAGAAGTTGCTATTCTATTTCTCTGAGTTGCCTGTTGTAGACCCAGTTGCGAGTGGTCTTAGGCTAAAGTTCCCTGGAAAACAGGAGGCAGAGATGCGCCTGCAGCTCGGCTGTGTGGGCCTGTCGCCAGCCACCCTGTGACAGAGGGAGGGTGTAAGACTGGTGCTGTTGCAATAGAGGCAGCCACATGGAGAGCTCTGGAGCCCAGATATCACTTTAGCCTTGGATCAAACTGAGGCAAGGGGCTGGGTTTTTTCACCCCCCTCACCAATCGGGCATTAGGTGGGAGCTGCCCCCAGGAAAGGGCATAGGCCAGGGTGTGGTGGTTCCCTTTGGAAGGGACATGTCTATGGGCTGACTGCAGCTAACATTCCTAACGGCTAAGGACAGGGGAGCTAGTCCCCAGGTGTGGGGGTCTTGGTGGCGAATCACACATCCACTCTCACGCGTTTCTCGCATGCTCAGGTACACACTGTACAACAACTCCCCCCGTCTGGGAACTGTGCCTCAGGATTCTCGTGGTCTCTCTGTGCCTGGGAAAACCTCAAAGGGACAGTTATTGGGACAAATTACAGCCCCTGTGGCTATAGCTAATCTTGGGACTATAACTGCTCGCAGTCACCCTGACCCCACCCTGACCCGTTCCATAGTCCCCGCAGTGAGCATCTCTGATGACATTGATGGTGGACCCGGTGGGGTGGACCTGAGCCTCGTCACTTAGCCCCTAGTCACCCTGAGCTTCTGAGGCTGGGCAGGCTTCACTTGTCCACCATCATAATTTACAGGGGAGACCAAAACACAGCAACATAGACACCACCCCCACCACATGTACAGCAGCAGCCCCACTGCTCCCAAGCCGTCAGAGCTAACTGTTCAAGGGCAACTCCTATCCTTACCTCTTAGTCTCTGGGCACAAGAGTCTAGAAGACCTGGTGGCAGCTATGGCTTAAGATTTAATAAGACTTGCTCTGTCCCCAGGTGGAAGTGTTCTTCCCTTTCTTGGACCCAAACCCTCTAAGCCTACAGAATCCAGGTACAAATTTCCCAAGAGGATCACTGGGAGTGATGGAGAGCAGGGCTGTGCCTCCTCGAGCTCTTTGGTTCCTGGACCTGTGTATTCTTACTATAGTACCATGTAATGGTGATTAACTTAGAGCCCCAAGGATAGAGTCCCATCCATGCAGAGAATCATCTTCAGGCCGGTGCTTAACCTGCTCCTTTACAAGCCTGCCTGCTTCATCTTTCCATCAGGCCAGCAGCGTCTAAGTGCATAGGACTAGTAGAGTCCTCTGTCAAATACTTTCTGGGGCACCTCCTTTGCTGTAAAGTGGATTGCTTGGTCCAGTGCAATGTTGTCTGGACTCCTACATCAGTGGAACACTCTGCAGGTTCCACCTGTGGCCTTGCAGCCAGGAAAACTAAACCCATACCTGGAATATGTACCAATTCTAATCAAGATAAATTATACTTCCCTTCCTGGAATGGAAAAGGCGCAACGTAACCAACTTCCCACTTGGTGGCTGGCTGGGTCTTTTTGAGAGATGATGCTCCATCTGGGCTTAGCATTCATCTCTGTGGGTTGCAGGTGGGACGTTTAGCAGGGGCAATGACCAAGTTAACCTTTATTTTTTAATTTTTATTTCTAGAGGCAAAATCTTGCTCTGTCACCCAGGCTGGAGGGCAGTAGTATGATCATAGCTTACTGCAGCCTCAAATTCCTGGACCCAAGTGATCCTCCTGCCTCAACCTCCCAAGTTGCTGGGACTATGAGGCATGAGCTACCATGCCCAGCTAAGTTGGCTTTAATGAGTAGGAGGGACCCATGCTGTTGAGCCCAAGCAGACCTTCCATTACTGAGGTAAGAGTGTTTATCCTCCACTTGTACCAGTGCTTAGGGGGGAAATGGTAGAGGCTAGCTCACACCAGCTGGTGAGTCATTCTGCCAGCTTGGTGTTCAGGACCTATCCTGTAGTAGACGTGCTCTGGTGCTCCCCTATAGTAGACATGCTGTAAAAGCAATGCAAAGCTCTTAGTTCTAGGTCTGCTCCCGTAGTTCCATCCTCAGCCCTATAGTCCTTGCCCCTGAGACTTCCAGTCTTGCTCCTTCTGGGCCTTGCCTTCGCTGTTGCCCATGAACCTTTGTGCAGGCCACTTCTTTTCCCTCAAAAGTGGATGATCAAGTACACAGTTTGAAGGTCCTCCTGCTTGGGGGAGGATTTTCCCTTACCTCTCTCTGTCTTTCAAGGACCCTCCTAGGAAGGGCTTTAAGGCAATCGCTGTTCATTTCTTACCTGTACACACAAGCTAATCTGACTCTTCCACACATTAAGCTTGGTCTTTTTTCAGTAAGAGGCTATGTAGCCCTCATGAGCCTATGAGTCATCATTGTAGATGTGAACATTGTAAATGTGTAGAGAGGAGCTGATGCAGGGGTGGTGGGAGAGTCTAGGCCACCTGACTGTGCAGCTTTCCTGTGCCCACTCGCCCTGCTCATGGCTGATTCTCAGTGTCCCACTTCTCTCTTATGATGGATTGCTCCTAGGCTGGCCTGACCTTATGACTTGGTGGGTTGAACAGAACCCAAACCATCATGAGCAATCTGGCCACATGGTCACATGATGTCCCATGGTTCAGCACGGCATCTCAACCAGGGCCCATTAGCATGCCAGGAGCCATTCTTTCAAATGGTATATAATTCTCTACTGCAGATGGCATGGCCTTGATCCAGAACCCTAGGGGTCTACATTGTCTCTCCTATTGGGTTTGCCATAAACTCCACATGGCATGTTTCCCCACCACAGATACCTCTAATAACAGAGGGTCTGCTAGGCATACGGTTTAAGCAGCAGGGCTGCTGTATCACAACCTACCCTTGACACAGAGCCTTTTCCCACTCTGGGCCCCACTCTCACAACTCACAGCCTTCTATGTCACTTGGTAAATGTGTCAGAACAGTGCTGCCCCTGAACCCAGAGAGGCTGACCAGGTGATGCTCTTTCTTCAGAGTGGCAGGAAGTAACTTGTTCTTTGCCAAATATTCACAGATATGACAGACTCCTGAATCTTTGTAGAGTTTATCTCATACTCTCCAAAGTGCATGTGTTAGCAAGGGCTCGATTACTTGCCAGATCTTGTTCATGTGAACCTATTAACTTGATGTCATGAAATTGGTGGACTAATGTGATGTTCTTCAAATGTCCAGACAGGTTTAGGGCAAGGTGGTAAATGTATACTGTTGTCCACTTCATGTGAAGGTAAACTGATCCTGGTAGTCTCTTTTGACAGGGATGGAAAAGAATACGTGTGCCAAGTCAAGTCCATATCCCATGTACCCAAGGTTGCGTTTCCCTGTTCTAGCAAAAGCAATAATAGCAAACCCGCATCCATATAGTAGTAGGAATTGGGACTATTACTTGGTTGGGTTTGAGTTTGCAATATTGCAATGTTGCATTCTCCTTAAGATGCAATATTGATTTCATTTTCATTTAGTTTTTTAGCCCATGGTGGGGGTTGGGGAAGCAGTTTCAGAGTCTTCCTATTTAACCTTCTCTACTACAATAGTTACAACTCGGCAAACTCACAAACCTAGAAATCAATGTGGGGATCCTGCCAAAACCAAATATGTCCATTCTAATGATACATTTAGAGACTAACAAAAGGAAATGACCATTTGGTGGGTTCATGGACCTAGGTTGCCCACTGTGAATCAGTCCAGATCTGGATCTCTTTTAATTACAAGACACCCATATGCTCTCTTCTAACAGGAAGAGCATAATGATACTTCAGATCCTCAAATGTTAATATGAACTCAGATCTATGTCCAATAATCCTAGAAATGTCTGGGCAGCACCCTTTCCCCACCATATGATTACCCGAGTAAAAGGCTATAGGTCCCTTTAGGGAAAATATTGGGAAAATCATTATCATACGTAACTGCAATGGTGATGGACTAAGGTTCTCCTTGGGTTAATGCACTCCAGGTCTGAAAACTGGCCCAGGTATAGAGACTAGACACAGGGCATGATATACAACTGCTGTTGGCTTTCTGATCATTCTTTGATTTCCTTTAATATGTAGATTGAGCAATACTCCTGTCAGCTGCTATTTATCTTGCCCTGAAGAATACCAAGCTTTATTAACCTTTACCGTAACTCTCTGCTAAGCATCCTCCTACCAACTCTGTCCTTGATGCTCATCATAGTAATTACACCAGCTTTTCTTTTTGAGACAGAGTATCACTGTGTCACCTGGGCTAGAAAGCCATGGCGTCAGCCTAGCTTACTGACAGCAACCTCAAACTCCTTGGTACAAGTGATCTTCTTACCTTGGCCTCTCAAGTAGCTGGGATTACCGGTGCCTGCCACCATGCCTGGCTAATTTTTCTGTTTTTAGTAGAGACAGGGGTCTTGCTGTTGCTCAGGCTAGCCTCAAATTCCTGAGCTCAGGAGACCCATCCACCTTGCCCTCCCAGAGTGCTAAGATTGCACATGAGCCACCGCCCAACCAGTTATACCACCTTGATTCTGATGGTTAACCCCACCACTTGGCTTCTATTATTTGGCGATTTATTATCCTCAATGCTATCAGGGAGCTCAGCTCTGTAACATCACCTCTTACCATGCACATGGCCTGCGGAGGGCAACCAATACTGAGCTTCTCAACCATCCTGAAGCCCCATTCATCACTGTATCCCATATTGCCCTGGAGGATACTCCAGCTCAGAGCACCAGACCCTATGTATTCACTGGGATTTCTCTTTCTCACCTTCTGTGGTGTCCTCTAAGATCTCCCACATGACTAGTTGGCTGGTGGATTTTCTGAATTTTCACAGTATATCAAGTCTAGCATGCCATTTTTCTGTGAACTTTTTTGATCCCTTCCTTCATCATTTTCCATGGGCGTTCTAGTAATTCTACTTCCCTAGGTGTAGCTCATCACACTGCCATGCTTTTGAGAGCCAACTCACCAGTCCATTCCCAGGGCATGATCTTCCAGGGTCCTTGCCAGGGTATATAACACTGTGGCATGTGGGAGAGTTTCTATAACAACAGATTCTCACCTATCCGACTTTATCATTCCTTCCCTCCTGATGTGGCTGTCTCAGGATCCAGCCTCATACATACCTCCCCGACTATTGCTACTGCATGTTTGCTAGTTCCTGCAGCTTCTTCAGCACATTGCTCCCTTTCTCACTTATCAGGCCAAACTCTCTCCAATCAAGTTATGCTCTAACTTGATTCTAGTTATTGATCTGATTGGGAGTGGATGTGGGATCGATCCTGAGGTGGGGAGGGGGCATGTGCGGTACACTGCTGTGGGCCCTAGGATTCAGGGGAATCCAGGTTTTTTGCACTCACTCAAGAACAATCACCCAGATAGCCCCATCCCAAGTCTCAAACTTCTACTTCCTCTTAACCTGGGCCACAATTTGGGTGCAAAAACTTACTGACATTGAGAATTCTATCTTCTTTTGAGCTCTACTAAACTTATCATTAAGTCCTAGGACCCTCAACTTTTTATGTTTTATTTATTTTATTTTCATTATTGCTATTTGCTTCTGGCTGCAGGAGGTGAGAACTCTTCATGTGCTGCCAAAGAAGTCCTCTAACTTTCACTCTTTGCCATAGTTATTCACTTATAGCCTTTCCTTGTCTTTCCCCTATGCATTGGTGGCGCTCGGCAAGAGCTATCCAGTGTCATTGTACTTTTAATTACTACTCTCTCCCACACCTTAAACTCCTCAAATACCCCAGAACATCCCAACTCCCCACTGGTGAAAACTTTAAGAACTGCCCACTACATTATGTCAGGGGATTGCCAAACCTATTTTAGTATAAGCACACTTAGGCCTGCGTCCTGGCACTGACTATCTTACATCAGGTAATAGATTCTGAGGCACAGCTACATGAAAGAAATTTAATAGGGAGTGCCCAGGAAACAATGCCTGGGAGGGATTGAGAGGGCAGCAGCATCCCCTTAGTCTCACCTGCTCCTGGAGGATAGGATAAAGATAGCACTTGCCTTATCTTTAAATTGTCCTAACATCTTCATCTTGCACCCTCGGTAAAGGTGAGCCAAGCTCCTGTGCTTATGAAGTGGCTTATAGATAGAGTGGGGATTGAAACACTTTGGCATAAAACAGCAGTTCTCAACCTATGGGTCATGACCCACAGGAATTGTATTAAAGAGTTGTGGCCTTAGGAAGGTTGAGAACCACGGGCATAAAACATTCTCCTTTCAAATAGGTACAGGTGTCCTGTAGTGTCTTTCTCTGTGTCTTTCTCTGTCTTTCTCACTCTGTCTCTCCTGCCTCTTCAGCCACACACACAAGCATAGACACACATGTGCACACACACACACACACACACACACACACCCCGCTCTCCCAGACAAATCCTTCAGCTACATAACCCAGGCCCATATCATTGCCTCTCCAGGGATTTGGGTAAAAGAAAGAGGTATAGAAGGCTCAGAAAAGGTCATTAGATAATTGTTTCTTTGCTTGCTTTATTTTTTGCTTATTGTCTATGTGGACAGACAAAGGGGAGAAGTAAGAGGTGTAATTTCATTCCAGTGGTTTTCTGGACTCCATCTTCCCTCACCAAATTCAGCTTACACTCTTCATGTAGATTTTTTACTCTTTATTTAGTTTTCCATGTCTGTTTTTGTTTTGTTTTCACTCTTGAGCAAAGTCTTCTCTGAATAGCATTGTCTTTCTCAGGGGTGTAACCTGACTTCACCACCTGGTGGATTCATTTTACCATGGGACTTACCACTCTCTGACAAGTACATTTGTAGAAGGTAGATCTTCAACTCACTCTCATTCTTACCTTTTCTTGCCTTGTCTTGGTTTTAGAACAGAAAGGATCTGTGATTTCTGTAATGTCCATCTTCATTCAAATATATCAAAGGTTTGCCCATTTTATTTTTGAGGATTTTCTTCTACCCCACATCTGAAAAAGAATGTGGGATTAGATTACTGATTATAATTATTTACAAAAATTACTACAAGCAGAAAAGCTGGCATTGCTTAATATGGTTTGCTGTTCTTTGAAAAACCTGAAACTGACAGGCCACGGCAGTGTATTAGGACTAAGGCACTCGGAGGGGGGTTTAGGAACACTGATGGAGATCTGTTACATGTACACGTCATCTACATTTTTCTGATGAAAGGCAGGGGGGGAAAGTTTTCCTTATCAGAGCTCCATACAAGCCCTAAAAACAAGAGTACAGATCTGAGAGTACCTGTGAGTGTGTCCAAACTAACCCAAGGCAGGGACCTGAGCCAAGCAGCTTTCCCTGTTCAGTTGGAGATGAGCAGAGTTCCAGTGAGCAGTCATGCCATTAAGTAGCCACTGTGAAGAAAAGAGAAAAATAATACACCTGCAGCTTAATATCAAATATTTAAGGATTAACCTTCAAAATGACTTTCACAAATTGGAAAAATGGACATACAAAGAGGGCGGCGTTTAATAGGGATCGGAGTGGGGTGTTCAACCTGGAAAAGCAGGAAAGTCATCAGCTTTGCTTCAACGTGGACAGCAGCATGACAGTCGCTTACTCCCTTCTCAAGGGCCTGGAGGAAGCCAGCTGATTCAGATGCCCCCACCATGAGACTCAGGGGAAGCCCCGGTTCCTATGGGGCCACTGTGGTCACCTCATTGCCTTGTCAGGAATTGGCTCAGGGGAAGATAAGCCACCTGTTCTGGGTGGTAGTCTCCAGGGGAGATCTCCTGGGGGCTTCCAGGGAAAGGACCTTTACACTTATCTATGAAACAATGAAAAAAGTTTCCTTTCCTCCTGTCCCATGCCAGCGCTTCTGCCCATGTCACCAGTGCTCCAACAGTCCTCTGACAACTGTGACACCGACTAGTTGAGGGCAGCCCATGCCAGCTGAGCAGAGCAGGCAGACAGAAGAAGTCTGAGTGCAATGTCACTAATGTGCTGATTCAATCAACTTAGGAGTGAATGAGACATTTTAAGAAATAGACGTTTTGGCCGGGCGTGGTGGCTCACGCCTGTAGTCCCAGCGCTGTGGGAGGCCGAGGTGGGTGGATTGCCTGAGCTCAGAGGTTCATAACCCATATGAGCAGCAGGCAGCCAGAGTAAGACCCTGTCTCTACCAACAACAACAAAAACAGCCAGCACTGCAGGAGAAAGAAGAAAATCAACAAAAAAAAAGGAGTACTTAGAACAAAGAAGAATGAACAAGCACACTGAAATTAAAAATTAAAAAAAAAAGAAATAGACTTTTTTTAAAGAATGGTTTTAGATACTCATAAAAATTGAGAAGCTAGTACAGAGAGTTCCCATGTGTCCCTCCCCCAGGGTCTCTGGCTACTAACATCTTGCATTGGGACGGCAGGTTTGTCACAATTAATGAACCAATATTGATGTATCATGACTAACAAAAGTCTATAGTTTATTCCAATACCCTTAGTTTTACCCTATGTCCTTTTTCTGTTCCAGGATCACACCTAAGACACACATTACATTGTTTGTCGTGTGTCCTTTGTCTTTTCTGGGCTGTGACAGTTTCTCAGATTTACCTTGACAGTTTTGAGGTAAAGTATTTTATAGGATAACCCTCTTCTGGTACTTACCTGATGTTCTTCTCTTGGTTATACTGGGGTTATAGGGTTTGGGGGGAAGACGACCACAAAGGTAAAGTGCCACTTCCATCCATCACCTCAAGGACACATACTTTCGACCTTGACCTCTTGCCTGAGGTAGTGCATGTCAGGTTTCAAGACAACCACAAAGGGAAAGTGCTACTTTCCTCCCGTCACCGCAAGGACACATACTTTCAAGCTGATTTATCACTATTGGTACCGACCTTGACCTCTTGCCTGAGGTAGTGCATGTCAGGTTTCACCACTATAAATTTACTCTTTCCTCCCCTTTCTTTTCTTTCTTTCTTTCTTTTTCTTTTTTTTTGAGACAGAGTCTCAAGCTGTCGCCCTCAGTAGAGTGCCGTGGTGTCACGGTCACAGCTCACAGCAACCTCCAACTCTTGGGCTTACATGATTCTCTTGCCTCAGCCTTCCAAGTAGCTGGGACTATAGGCGCCCCCACAAGGCTCGATTATTTTTTGCCTGTAGTTGTCATTGTTGTTTGATAGGTCCAGGCTGGGTTCGAATCCGCCATCTCCGGTGTATGTGGCTGGTGCCCTAACCACTGAGCCACAGGCTCCAAGCCTTTCCTCCCCTTTTCATACCATATACTTTGGAAAGACATCTTCATGGGCAGCCCACACTCAAGAAGTAGGAAACTACACTCCATTTCCCTGAGGGCAGAGTATTGACCTAAAATCAGAATTCTTCTGCAGGACCGATCTGTCTCTTCTTCCTCATTTATTTATGCCAGTATGAGCTCATGGACATTTATTTTATACTTTGTGTTATAATCCAATACTACTTTATTTATTTTCTTGTTAAAAATTGTTCTAATACTACTCTACCAAGGGTGACAAAGTGAGACTCTGTCTCAAAAAAAAAGTTTTTTTTTTATCTAACTTTGGCCATTGGGAGAGAGAATACAGTTTTAAAGCTAAATTTAGGTAGGTTTTCTGTGGTTTGTAGCCCAAAACATCCTTATTAATGTAGCTTCTCAAAGGAAGATCTTGATAGGTCACAAGTCAGCATAAGTAGGGTGGTGCTATCAAAAATTTTTATCAAGGTGCACACGAACAGGTACATTGCATGAAGACTTCACATTTACCTTTCTTTCTGAATCATTTGGCCTGGTCTAATTAGAAAAAAACAAACAGATCATTCTAGTCAGGAAATGAATACTGGTCCTAGACCTGCTTCTGACTGGCTTCAGAATACACTGAATGGCTTCACGAATACACTGTTCAAATTAACGGGACAAAAAATTAGGGCGCCACAGTCAACTACTCCATAAATATCAAATCACATGGGCAGATACCATTAGTAACGAATCACTTCTGTTAAAAAGAGTGAAATTGGGCGGCACCTGTGGCTCAAAGGGATAGGGCGCCAGCCCCATATGCTGGAGGTGGTGGGTTCAAACCCAGCCCTGGCCAGAAACTGAAAAAAAAAAAAAGAGAGAGAAAGAGTGAAATCATAGTAAAAGTAAAATCATACACACATTTCAGTGAAAATACATGTCGGCCTATATTGTATTTGAGTATTTGATGTCCGAATTTCTCTAGACACCTTCATGTACATGATCCTCAACCTCATCAAGACAGTTTCTGAGTTTTTCTAACAGGAATTTTCGAATCTGTTAAAAAGGGATGATATTCCATTACTGAAGCCACAATGTTTATTTGGAAAGTTAAAAAGAAAGTGATAACTGCGAAAATGTCTTAAAACACCTAAGCGCTTTATAAATCCAAGGTGCAATTCAATACAGTTAACTCTCAATGATGCAAATTTGTGTACTAATTAGGATATCCTATAACTAAGCGTATACCACCCTGAAAGTCCTGTTTGCAGCATCAGAAATTCCAGACACACCGTGTTTCTTTTAGAAGTAAAATGAAATAAAAGTAAAAAATAAAAGTGAACGTCAAGGGAAGGTGAGGAGAAGGCAGTAAGTCAGGACATGGCAGCTCCGTGTGTGTCTGGGAGGGAGGCTGTGCGTCCTCTGTGTGTGTGGACCCGTGTGTCTGTCTATGTCTCTGTGTGCGGATGTGTGTATTTTTCTGTGTGTGTGTGTGTGTGTGTGTATGTGTGAGAGGCAGAGAGACGGCGTCTGGATGTCCATGCGTGGATACGTTTGGATCTGTCTCTATGTGTGTCTGTGTAAATGTGTGTGTAGATCTATGGAGACCTGTCTGTGTGTGCGCCTCTGCATGCCTGTGTCCGTGTGGGAACGTGTGTACATGGAAGTGTGCATCTGTGTGTCCATCTCCGTGTGTCTTTGTGTGTTTGTGCCAGTCTGTGTACGGATGTGTGTGTCTGTGCATCTGTGTGCAGATGTGTCGGTCGTGTGTCTGGCCATAACATGGGACAAGTATGTATCCAGCCTCTCCTGGTGATGAGAACTAATAAGGACAGAAAGGAAAGTGACAGGTGGTGACAGGAAGAGTGGACATACAGGGACTTGAGCTGCTCTTTTCTCCTCCAGCCTCAACTGGCAGAGCCTTCTCTTTCCTGACCACCAGCTGCCTCTTTAGTCACCGTCTACAGGCCTGTGGCATAGTGCAGGGACAATGGCAATTTGCCCCAGTTCACTCTGTTACAGGAAGTGTTCTGGTGTCAGTGCCTGAAACGCCCAGTAGGGGAGGCGCAAGGATCCTCTTACCGGGGATTCACCCGGTTACTTTACAAAAACTCTGGGCCAGCTACTAAGGAAGCGAGAGGAGGGATGGAGATCAGTACGGCTTCATCACATGTTTATGGAAGCAAATGTGGTTAAAGCATGAATAAAAGCATGCCCTTAAGAATTTCAAAGTGGCTACGGGACACTTATAGGCTTTAGGGAGGCGTGATCTTAAAATTTTTAAATAATGTACTATTTCTACAATTGCAACATTTCACACTAAAACCTAAATTTCTGGCTTCCCTTATAAGTGTATGATCTGGCAATTCTGGTGCTGAAATCTTTCATGGGGACTTTTAGCCAGAGCTGAAACTGGTATCTTCTCTTTAGTCGAGGGGTCTTCAGTTTCCCAGTATCCCTACACCCTGCCTTTGTTTCCCTTCTGTTGTTCTCAACCTATTAACTCATCTAAAATACCTGTCTGGCCTCAGTTAGCATTTTGAGCTTACAACCCCTGTTCTAAGGAGGAGAGGAAAGAAAACCACGAAGAAAGGTCCAAAGGAAGAAACTTTAAGAGAGTTTATCGAGGGAAATTAGCTTACAGAAGAAGTTAAACAGCTAAAGAAAGGAAAATAGAGTTTTAAAAGATAAAATCTATTGGATAAATAATACAATTAGATATTAGGAAATATTCTTGACTAAACATTTTTTAGAAAAAAATTTGGGGAAATCCAAATATCAAACCTTTCTGTGGTACTTAAACATAGCTGCTATAGAGAATGAATTAGATGTGCTTAATAATGATGGATTTTGCAAGGCACCCATTAGCGACATTTAATTATGACTCACGATTCTAAGAAGCTCTGGAAACGTAATTTTTCTTACTTTGGGATATTATGAAAAGTCTTTTTAAATTTCCCTGAGACCATTTTCCTATGCACAGTTCAGCAGCAGATTCAAATCAATTGAGTATATTTTAATTTCTGAAAGAAGAAAGAATCCATTTAGTGTGTATTTCCCAGTCTTTAAAAAAAAGTGACCAAATGCAAGTCCTGGGTATTAGAATTACAAAAGAAAGAAGGTAAAGGGCAAATGAGCATATATGGAGGTATCTGAGTTAAACAGCATGATTTGATCTAAAATATTCCATATGTGCCCCAAAGCTCTTAATAATTTAGAATAAAATTACTGCAAATGAACTGGAGCCACATGTGGCTGGAGAGGCTGACAGTGAAATCATCAAGAAACTGCTTATTCAGCCTCTTCAAACAAAAATGAATTGTTTTGGTGAATGAGAATTCTTTAATGAATTACCATGTCACATGCCAGTAATTTTTTCAATGTCAAGAAGAGAAAGTTTTCATTTGTCTTTTGTTCAACCACAGCTACTTAAAAATAATGGAAGGTCACAGCCACTGAGACAACATGTTCATTTTGACCCTTGAGAGGCAGGATGTGCCCACACTGAAGCCAAAGAGAAGGGAGTGGGTTGAGTAGGGTTTTCTTTGAATCTCTAAGTCTCGGCCTTATTCTTACTTTCTACACAGAGATGAGTGGTGGATTTTATGAATCCAATAGATGTCATTTGGCTAGAGCAGAATCATGTACTGATTTTATACATTCTGCGGCTGTCAGCACAAGTGTTGGGTGGTCACATTTGAAACCCTAGGCACGTGGTTCAGAGATAGTGTATGAAAACCTTGGGGGATATAGTGTGAGGGGGGGCAGCTATTAAGGCTCGAATTAGAAAGGATGGCATTGAGGGCCACAGTTAAAAGAAAAATACTCTCTTATCTCTATACTCACACTTCTGACACCAAATTGGAAAATCCCACCCCAATCAATCCTCTAACTATTGGTAAACACCAACTATTGTGCTACAATTTAACTCAGTTCTGACACTAACTGCCTGGAGTTAGCACAGGTTAAGGGCTCAGTCCCACAAGACAGCTCCTACTGCTGATGCCAATCACTAGACCTATCTGGGCCGACCAAACTTCCGGCTGACTGGCTATAAATCAGGTATTCCCTTAACCTCTCTCCTTGGGCTTCATAATTTGCTAGAATGGTTCACAAAACTCAGGGGAACATTTACTTATGTTTATTAGAAAGGTTAAAGGTAAAGTAGCCAGATGGAAGAGGTGCGTAGGGTCAGATACAGGGAAAGGACACAGAGCTCCCATACCCTTGCTGGCACCTCATCCCCTCAGTACCTGTGTGTATTCACTAGCCTGGAAGCTCTCCAAATCCTGAGGTTTAGGGCTTCTATGGAGGTTCCGTTATCTTCATTATGTAGGCATGATTAACGAAATCTTTGTCCATTGGTGGTTAAGTCAGTCTCCAGTGCTCCTTTTCCTGGGGAGGTGGGGCCAAAAGCCTCAACTTCTAATCATATGGTTGGTTCCTCCTAGCAACCAGCCGCCTATTCTTAGGAGTTTTCTAGAAGTCATTTCATTAACATAAACCCAGGTGTGGTTGAAAGGGACTTGTTATGAATAACAAAAGACCCACTTCTTACCTGCATTCTCTGGAAATTCCAAGCGTTTTAGGAGCAACATGCCGGAAACTGGGGACAAAGACTAAATAAATATTTCTTATTACATCACAATATCAGACATGGCAAGGGCGCAAGTGGAAGAGCACCATCAAAAGCAAAGGTCTTGTTGTAGGACCACCAAGCTCTTTGCCCACTGCACAAGAATCAGACCAATACACTGAGACAGCAGGGGTTATAGCAGAGAAAGAGTTTAATCATTGCTGGGCAGTCAAAGGAAGAGACAAGAGGAAGCCCTCGAATCCACCTCCCCAGATAGTCATGGGATGGAGTTTTTTAAGGGAATTTTGGTGGGCAGGGGGCTTGGGAATTGGTATAACTGATTGGCCCTATCAAGAGGGATGAAATTACAGGGCCATAAGAATTGCATTTTTGGGCTGAGTCAGTTCCTTGGCAGAGGTCACAGGACCAGCAGCCCATTTAAATACAGGGTCTGGAAAATATCATAAAAAACAGCCTTAGTTTAACATTGAAGACAATATCTATAGAAGTAATTAACAGACATACACAGGACTTTGTAACAAAGGTTACACTCAAGCAGTAAATATGTATAAGAGAGTGAGCTATGGAACAAGCTGGTTAATATTTAGTGGAGCTTTTCCAAGACTTACGTCTTTGTTAAAATCCCAGCACCTTAGTTTTAATTAATTTTATAAGGACAGTTTCAGTTTGGAGCTGGGAGGACAACATGTAGCTGAGATGCCCAGCCAGGAGCTTCCCAAGGACTCAATGAGTCTAGACTCGGTGTCCAGGCACTCATGGCATTGACAGCCTTGTGGGGCCTGACCTTTGAGTGTCAACCTTGGCCCTTCAATAGTGCTTGAGTGGACATTTGTGGCCTCTCCTGTCCCATATCTACACCTCTCCTCACTCTCAGTCTGCTGGGGAGTGGGCCCCAACCCAGGCTCACGCGATAGATGTGAGTCCAGACTGTTCCTGTAGAGTACCACATGGCGCAGCCACAGTGACATCTGATCAGCCAGGCAGTCCAGGCCAGACCAATAAGAACAAATAGGACTCAGTTCCAAGACTTTTATTAGAACTATCAGGGAAGGGAAAATTTTTCTGCTGGACATCCAGAAAAGGCGAGACTTGGTAAGGCCATAGCTACTGACAGTCTTCTACCATGAGCAGAACTGAGCTGATCCCTGGGACATGTGAAAGGAATTCTCAGATCGGCAGAGCTCTGGGGCCCATCACACCGGACAGCAATCCTCCCCTCTATGAACCCTGAATTCCCACCTTTATTCCAGTCATTTTGAGTTGGTATTTCATTCACTTGCAGCTAAGAGTCCTGATGGATACTTATTTTAAAGCTGTGGAGTCGTAAGCATGATTCAGGAAACAGTACCAGACAAAAAAGAGGTAAATTAATAGTGTGTTTGAGAGAAAGAGATAAAAAAAATGTCTTGGGTGCCATGCTGCCATCTCAGTGAGTCTGCCTGTCTGCCAGAGGGAGTCTTTATGGCTGTACCCCTTTATACAACCCTTGCTCTGAGCTTCATTAGACTGATCAAATCACTTCAAACCTATCAGTTTTAACAGCAGATCTGCACATTATGAAGGTTAATGAAAAATGGCCACAACAGAAGAAGATACAGCCATGAATTATTTTCTCATTTGTTAGGAACAAAATACTGTTTAACCGGATTGGTATTTTGGCTAATAAAATACACTGATTAATTGCAAGTCCAAGATTACTGTCCAATAAAATACTCTCAAACTGGACTTGAGTATGCAGGATCTCTGATTTATTTTTTCCAATTTATTTAATAAATATTTATTGAAAGCCTATAATGTGAAAGGCATTATTCAAGGAGCTAGAGATACAATAAAGAAAAAAAACCAACAGATAGTTCTTCTACCCTCATGAGGCTTATATTCTAGTGGGGAAAGATGGATGATAGACAATTTAAAAATTATTTAGTGCTATGTAGAGAATTAAGATCAGTCAATGGAATAGAAAGTAAATAATGGCAGTAAGTTTCTTGTAGAAACTGACAAGTTCATTCAAATGAAATTACAGAGGAAACATTTGGAAAAGAAATAAAACGTAAGGACTTTACTAAATTTCATGAGAGTTTTCTTTCTGGTTGTCTCATTTCACGCAAAAATAGTACTTGGAGAGAGAAATATTTTACCCCAGCCTATCACTTGGAAGGGCTTTTCAGTAAGTGTAGCTTCCTGATCTCCACCCAAAAGCTACTGAATCAGAATCTAGGGGAACGAGGGTCAAAATATCCATTTATAGGAATTCCCCACATGTTTCTGAAGCTCAGTGCAGTTTGTGCCTAACAATACACACGAGAATGTAAACTGTGTAGATTAACTTGCCTCTCAAAACTCAGAAGTTCCTGGGGAACCCTGGTGGTTCCTGCTTTTCATTAATTCTTGAATAGATTTCTAGCCACTGATTTGATGCCAGGAGTTGGTGTTGTTGGTTTGAATGAGAACCATATGCCTCAAAAGCAGATGTGAGGGAGGCAAAGTTGTCTTTCTGTTATGAAAGTTTAAGAATCAGATGTATGTTTTCTCCAGGATGGGAGTCCATCCCCCTGTGTGAGCTGGGCCCCTGTGGGAAGAGCCGGCATCCCTGAGAGAGGGACACTGCGACCCGTCCTCACATACTAGGACTAGTTCCTGGTCAGCATCCACTACAACCTTCCAAGGGAGATGTGTAGTGGGTCTACCCCAGTGGTCCTCAAACGAAGGTGATTTCAGCCCTCAGGGGACATTGGTAACGTCTAAAGATGGGTTTGGTTCTCACAACTGGGAGAGGGATGCTCTGGCATCTGGTGGGTAGAGGGACTGCTACACATCTTATAATGAGCAGGATGGTCCTCTCACCCCCAGAATAGAGTTGTCAGATATAAACTTTCAATAATGCTGCTGTTGAGAGCCCCCCAGAATGTGCTAGTTCAGAGGCACCCCAGCCAGGAGATGAGCAGACCAACACAGTAATGGGATACCACCTCCTCCAGCGCTGGGAAGCCAGGGCTTCGTGGTGGGACATGACAGAGAAGTAGTCAGGCTAGCAGACGTCTCTCAGAGTGGTATTGTGAGGTCTTGCTTGCATGTGTGTTTTCCTCGCTGAGTAACAGACTTTCATGCAGTTTCCTTCTTCTCCAAATCCCCGTGGTTCATCATTGGTTCTTCCAAAGAATATCTGTTGTACCCCTATTTTGTGTCAGATACTAGAAACCCAACCACAAACAGTGCTTGGCTTATCGTCTGCAATCTATAAAAATTTCCTCGAGTGATTTGCCCATTACATTTGAGGATGTTTGTTGGGAAAGAACATGTGTGGTAAGGCATCATAGGGTGAATTTTGGCTTTTGTTCTGAGGCAGCATAGATGTTTATAATGCAGGAGATGCAGAGGAATGTGGACTGACCCACTGAGAGCTAGAAAACAAAACCGTGAAGCCTCTTTTAAGAATCCAGGGAAGTGTCTTAAATGGATGTGTGAACAGATGCTAGGAGTGAGTCCAGGACCACTGGACTCCCCTTGACCCTCACTCTCACTCTTTCCCTCCCACCCCAGAAAGCAGAGCTCCAGGGAGCTTAAACTATGACATCCAGGTGGCAGCTACAGACAGGGTCACAGCCTCTCAGAGACCTCGGTAATACCTTGGGCTATCAGTGTGTGAACAAAGAAAGGTGATGTCCAAGAGAAGGAGAGGATTGGAGCACAAGGTTAGGAAGAGTTAGCTCGGGAAGAAAGGTGAATTGACTCCAAGCCACTTGAACATACATCTGATTAGCCCTCAATTTCCAATTTCCTCTTTAGCTTTTATGAGCCAAACTTCCTGCTTTTTAGCTGGGCAATGGCTACCTAGTTAAGGGTTTTATTTTCCTCATGTCCCTGGCAACAGTTGAGGCTATAGGAGCAGATTCTGACCAATGGGATGTGAGTGTAAGAGACACCAGCCACATCTGGATTATATCCATCAAAGGAAGCTGCTTGGCATACTTTCTTTTCTCCTCCTCTGAGCTGGAACCCTGACATGGTGCTTGTGAGATGGTTTGGATCATGTGGATGGGGATGGCATCCCAAGGGATGGCAGGTATTAAGACTGAAGGAGCCCAGGTCTCGGGATAATATGTACAGCAGAGCCCGTGGGCTACTTTGGATGCCCTACCATCTCAGACTTTCATATAAAGGCAAAATGAATTGACTGTCTGGTTAACCCTCTTCTTTTCATCTTCGTTAAAACAGCTAAACCAAATACACTAACCAATAACAAAGTTCAAACAATAACTAAAATGGAAGTGCACTCATATTCCAGGTGACTCACCCCATTTCTGGCCTTCATACAGAGTGGGCTTTCATAGCCTTGTGGAAGTCAGCAGTGGTTTCCAAATAAAAGGCCATAAGTTATTGATCAGCTAGCCAAGGAGGTTTTTAGAAAATGTATTCCTGGAGTTTCTTATTCAGTAACATTTGAAGGACTCTCAATTTGATGCGCAGCTCCTGGACCATAATGCTCATCTCAAGTATCTGCTACCTCCCTGTTCTCAGCTCCTTGCTGTACACACCATCACGTAATATCCGAATCTTCTCCTCTGTTTTGAGGTCTGTTTAGGCTCTTTGGGGGTGGGGGGAGGATCACTATGTCACCCTGGGTAGAGTGCCATGGTGTCACAGCTCACAGCAACCTCAAATTCTTGGGCTTAAGCAATTCTCTTGCCAAATAGCTGGGACTACAGATGCCTGCCACAATACCCAGCTTTTTTTTTTTTTTTTTAAATTATAATTGTCATTGCTGTTTATCAGGCCTGGGCCAGGTTTAAACCTGCCAGCCCTGGTATGTGTGGCTGTTGCCCTAACCACTGAGCCATGGGCGCCGAGCCTCTGTTTAGACTCTTTTCTGTGGCTTACTATCTTTCTACCTGCTTCTCAACAGGTGCACATCTCCCCCAGGTGTGGGGTTAACAACCCCTTCAAATATGAGCCTCCCACCACCAGCCTTGGCCTGGAGGAGCTCTCACCAGAGCAGCTCACTATCCTCCATAGCACCAGCCCCACTGCCAGGAAGAGGACTCAGACATGGAGGTTGGATTGCCTAGCAATGGTGAGAGAAAAACAGGTTGACCTGTTTTATAAGGCTCAGAGAAAACCCAGGCTAGATTGCCTATGTTTGAAGTGAACACCTCTAGGAAGTTTCCCTTCATTGCCAGGCAACAATGATAGTTATGGCCAGTCCCTGATAGTCACCCCTCTCCAGCCCAGTTCCTTAACTCATGCAGAAGCACAAGAAGCATAGAACCATTTGCAGTCTCCCAGGAAATGATTCACCATCCATGGATAGTTGAGCCCTGGAGAGTTCTTGGTCACTTCCTTGAATTACTCCATAGTACTTCTTGGAGATGTCTTCATAAAGATCCCTAGAGAATTCCTTTAAATCGCTTCTTTCCTAAGAATCTCCTGAAGAACTTCTTTTTTTTTTTTTAGGACTTCTTATAACACAGATTTCCAGGCCCCATCCCAGAGTTTTATGTTTGGTATTTGCTATGGACTGAATGTTTATGTCCCCCCACAATCAAATGTTGAATTCCTAACTCCCAATGTGTTGGTATTAGGTGAAGACTTTGGAAGGTCATTAGGTCATGAGAGTGGAGCCCTAATGAATGAGATTAGTGTCCTCTACAAGAGACCACAGAGAGTTTTCTTGTCTCTTCCATTATGTGAGAACATAGCAGGAAGTGGGCCCTCACAAGACGCTGAATCTGTGGCACCCTGATTCTGGACTTCTCAGCCTCTAGAAGTGTGAGCAGTAAGTGTCTATCATTTATAAGCCACCTAGTCTATAATATTCTACTATAGCAGCCCAAAGTGACCTAGAACAGAAGTTCTGGGGTAGGGCCTGAGAATGCTTGCCTAACAAGTTGCAAGTGATGCTGAGGCTGGAACTTCCCAATGTGGCTCATGGAATTCAGGAAGAGTAATTCTCTCCGAGTGAAAGAAAAAACAAAAGGTAGAAAGGGAACTGGTAATAGGAGACAACACAGTATCACAGATGATGGAACCTGACAGCACTCTTGGATACGGTTCTGTGTGACCAATGCCTCTGACCTCTTGTTTCCTTTTCTGTAAAACTGGGCATAGGATACTTAGTAGATAGGGCTATTGCGATGATTAAGTGAATAACATCTAGGAAGCTCCGCTAGTGCCTGGACTTAGATACACAGCACATGGCCAGGAAATAGTATTCCAAGTCCCTGCTTCAGTTTCCCACAATTGTTCCCCATCCAGTTTTATGACATTGTTCAAAACACATCCCAGAGGTCACTAGACCCCATACGTGGATTGATTTCTTTATTAGTTTAAAGTCTATAAAGAAAGGGAGAGCCCTTACCTTCTTAACTGGTACTATAATATCCTATAAACATTTTCCACTATGTTTGAATAGTTTTATGTGATCAACTCACCCACCAGACAGAGGGCATAAATTTCATTTTCTCTGAAATTATAGGTAAAGGAAATTAGAGGGATGCTTTCCAGGAAGATGTCCTTATGACTTCTGTGATTTACACCAGCAGCTCACTTGCCCAGTAGGGAGTTTTAGTGGCCCTTTTCAGTGAACAAGTGAGAGGTAGACAAGTGGCCAAAGTCTGTAAAACCCTAGCTAGCATCAATAGCCCCACTGGCTCCAAGTGCCCTGTCAGCCCTCCCTTCCAAAATAATAAAGCCAGGGGCTCCATTGCCTCCTTCTGCTGAGTTCCCAGCTTCATACATGGAGCCTCCTGAAAATCAACCATGCCTCCTTCCATTTTTCAAGAGTTGATTGTACGATTGGTGAAGGCCCTTTTCTTTCTTTGGGAGTCATTTCTTCCTTTTAACCTCTTCAAAACACTACATTGTTTTATGCACAGTGGGTTCAATAAGTATCTCTGTTTGGCTGAGTAATGTCTTCTTCCTGTCTTTCTGACATTTTTCTGTTCACAAGCTCCAGAGGAATCAGAAAAAAACTAAAAGAAAGACACTCATACCAGGCAGTGCTTGTTAGCCAACAACCAGGGTTGTGTGGGCCAGGGGATGGAGAAGACTTTATGAAAGGCAGAAAGGTTGATGCTGGTGGTTTAGTAACCATACTGAAGGGTTTCCAAGACTAAACTATCTAGCTTCCCACTATGGCTAGGGTAGTACTTGGTGCTTTCATATTTTTTCCTCGTTTTTTTTTTTGTTTGTTTGTTTGTTTTTATTTTTCTAATGGCCTTCCCCTTACTGGTCACCAACTTGTTTATAAAACATTTTCCTTTAGAGCTGGGCTGTAGCAGTGAGTCAGTGCTCCAGGGAAGTAAACAAAGTGGCCCATTTGGAGCACATGGAGACAATCCAAGTGACCTATTAGTGCAACAAAAGAGAAGAAATAATCGGAGGAAATGGCTTGACTGTGAACATTGCACTTCATAGCCGATCTTCTTCCAGGGTTTCCTATCTATTGCAGTGAATAGTAGCAGCATACAAGCAGTTGTTCAAGCCAGTAATCCCTAAATGGCTTCCAGCACCTTTCTGTTCCTCAGACTTTCCCTTCTTCCATATTCAATCCAGCCAAGTGTCCTACCAACCCAATTTTTCCTCTTGAATTTCTCTCACATCTGTATGTTTTCCATTGCTTCTGCACCACCCCAGTCTAAGCCATGGCCAGTCTCTCATCTGGAAACTGTGATGGCCTCCCATCTGACCTGCCTGTGGCCATGCCCACCCCCTACAATTTCTCCTCCACACTGCATCCAACTGGCCTTTCCACGTGCCATCTGATTGTGTTACATCTCTTCTTAAAATCATTCAATGACTTCCATTTGCTTTTAGGATAAACACAAAACTTCATTTGACTTGGGCGGCGCCTGTGGCTCAGTCGGTAAGGCACCGGCCCCATATACCGAGGGTGGCGGGTTCAAACCCGCCCCGGCCAAAACTGCAACCAAAAAATAGCCGGGCGTTGTGGCAGGCGCCTGTAGTTCCAGCTACTCGGGAGGCTGAGGCAAGAGAATTGCTTAAGCCCAGGAGTTGGAAGTTGCTGTGAGCTGTGTGAGGCCACGGCACTCTACCGAGGGCCATAAAGTGAGACTCTGTCTCTACAAAAAAAAAACTTCATTTGACTCAGGACAGCCTAGCCTTTGCCTGCCTTTCCAGTCTCACCAGGAATCAGTGCCTTGATTAAATGGACAAATAAATGAACAAGTGAATAAAGTTCCCCTTAGAACTTTGCAAAATCTCTCCAGCCACCAGTAGAACCTTGAGGGGGTCCTCATGCCATGACAATAGACACAAGACTCTAATTACAAGTCAAGGTCCACTGTGGCCTAGCATTCTGGATCTCAGTTCACAAACCACCCTCTTCACACATCTCATCCTTAACTCTTGGATTCTTTTTGTAACCCACCCTGGAAATCATTTAATTACCTCATTTACTTATCTTGATATATGATCTCATTTCTCAAGACTTAGGACTTCAGCTGCATTCTGAATATGTTTGTATTATCTATTATGGCTCCTGTGCTGCTCCAGTGTTGCCCATCCTTTGGGCCCTCCTTTCTGTCCACTTATGTGGGCAGTCCCTACCTGGCCCTCCCCAGGTTCATAGTAAAGACCCAAACATAGCCATAGGCCTTGAACTTTTTAGAAGTCTGGACCCCCAAAGACACTACTGGTTCAGTGTCTTGGAGAGATTATAGAATATGCATTTTAACCAGCTCTTTGGATTTATTTATTATGCTGCATCTGGGCCATAGCACCTACCCCAGGTACTTGCCTAGGATGCCCTCTGCTGATTCTTCGCTTTTAGTTCCATGTCTGCAGGCCAGAGGATATCTTTTTCTATACCATAGTCTGAAATGAATAGCTTAAAGCAATAGCCCTCCCTCCAATACACTTTTTCTAGAACTATCAAAGTACTAGTGAACTCCATTGGTGTAGACAACATAATCTGAATTTTATTCAGGACCAGAGTGTTAACAGAACAAGATGATAATAGGACTCTTTCCTCAGACTGTATGTTCATTATCATGAAATATGTGATCAGTTTCTACTTTAAAATACTCAATATCCCTCACACAAAAGAACATCTTATGAAGATCTTAGCATAAATTCTGGAATAGTATAGATGCTCAATAAATAGTTTTTGAATAAATAAATTATTCAGGTTTACTGTCCCTACCAAAAAAAATCCCCTATAATAGTTATGTCAAGAGGGTGTCTTTGAAATCTAGGCTGGCAGTTGTATAGACAGATATCCTCATGAGCACTTTTCCATTTTCTATATTTGAAAATTGAGGGTCAAACATCAACCAACTGAATCCTATCTGACTGAAAGCAGAGTTACTGGTTGGGCTCAGTGTCTCAGTTTCCACTGAGATGAAACATTAATCAGACCACTGATTGTGTTTTGAAACTGTCTCTTTTTGTATATAAAAGCTACTAAAGTACACTTGAGAGCCCATGACTTTTACATTTTACCCTGAATGCCCTACTAATCAAATGTTGGAATAGCCTTGGTTTAAATCAAATGAGTATTTCTTTCATATTTAGAAAAACAAATGATAATATATTAAGACTGAAAAATAGCAAAGTAGCATGAAATGCTGATCCCTGTCTCGGAATCTCACGTGGAGATACTGCAGAAGAGGCAGGAGGCTGAGCTTGGAGGACCACAGAGCCAAGCTCAGTAACTAACACAGTAGCTCGTGGTCTGGAGTAAGAGGCAGCCAGAGCCACTGGATTCCTTCCTATTGTTTCCTTTCCTCTCTGTGAGTAGTTGAGAAGAATGCAATGTAAGGGTCTGCTTGCTGGAAGGCACAGCCCAGATCCCCAAACCTAAATGAGCCTGCAAAGCATAAGCAAGGCTTTCTCCCCCTACCCCCACCCTGGCAAACACTGGGAACCAATATAGTTGAGAGTCCCAACAAAAGATGAACTCACGGAGAAAAACAACAAAACCATGTTCCAGAGGAAGCAAAAGTAATGGGAAAGACAGAGTAAGAATTTAAAATGAGCATAATTAATAGCCTCCAACATAAATGGGGGGCTTTTGGACACCTGCAAGGGGAATAAATGGCTTTGAAAATAAAACTGTGAGAAATATTGTATACAGAAATAGATAACTTTCCAAGTAAAGGATTCCCTGGATGGATTAAATGTCAGAATGAGTGCAGATGAAGAAAGATTTAGTGAGCTGGAATGTCAAGTTAGGGAACTCTCAAAGAAGGTATAGGGAATGAGTGAGAGAAAAGTTAAGCGGTAGGAAAACAGAAGTAAACCTGTCACTCCCTGTACCATAGGTGTCTCCAAAGGAGTGAAAAAAGTAAATACAAAAAAAAAAAATACTTGAAGATGGATTTTTTCAGTATTAGCAGTAGAATGCTTCAGATTGAAAGGTCTCAGCCAATGTGAACAAGGTCAGAAAGGGTGGGGGAAACACAATTAGATACTTCATAGTGAAATGTAAGAATGGAGATGTTATTAAGCATACAGGGTCTGAGGAAAATTTATGCCACAACTTTATGTCTATTTGAAAGAATTCTTGGGGGATACACTTCAAGAAGGGAAATTAATCCAGAAAGAAGCCACAAGATGCTAGGAAAGAAAAAAAAAAACAAAAACAATGATACAGGATACAACATGATGCAATCTTGACAACATTAAACTAAGTGAAAGAAGCTAGTCACAAAAGACCACATATAATACAATTCCATTTACATGAAATTTCCAGAGGGGTAAAATCCATAAAGATATAAGGTAGATCAGTAATTGCCAGAGGCCATGGGGGAAAAATTGATAGTGACTACTAATACCTATGGCGTTTTTTTTTTGTGGGATGATAAAAATGCTCTGGAATGATATAGTGATTATTGTGCAATGTTATGAATATATAAAAACCGGTGAATTGTACGCTTTAAAAATAATTTGTAAACACAAGATCTGACAGTTAAGTTCATGAACATATCCTAGAAAAAGTGCTACATACTTCATTGCTGAATATCACTTCAGTCACCTGCGAAGTACTCCCTTTGAGAAGCTAGGCACCATCACCAGCACCTGGTCAACCCTTTGAAGTAATTTTAGAACTCTTTTTCTGGAATGGCCATCAGAGTTGTTATATTGCCCTTGATGACCTCAATGTCATCAAAATGTCTTCCTTTCAATATTTCCTTTATCCTCAGGTAAACAAGTCATTAAGGGCCAGGTCAGGGGAGTAGGGAGGGTGTTCCAATGCAGTTATTTGTTTACTGGCTAAAACTCCCTCACAGTCAATGCCCTGTGAACTGGTGCATTGTTGTAATGCAAGAGCCACACCTTTCTCATTCCAAGATTTTCAGGTAAGATCTTCCTGTTTCTCTATTACTGTCTCCTTAGTCTTCTCTGCTTCTCACAATCAGCTGATGATTTTGATGCAAATTTGGTGAATTTTTGCAATGTTTTCATCAGTTCTGCTTGTCAATGGCTGCCCTGATCTCTCCTCATCAGTGACACTTTCTTCCCCCCCACCCCCCTGCCACCAAAAAATGTTTAGTCCATTTTGTACATTGCCATTTTCTTCATGGCATTATCTCCTTAAACTTAGACTATCAAGTCCCTGATTTCACTTCCACTCTTGAAAAATTTAAAAAGAAATTTACAAATGTTTATTCATTGCTCTAAAGCTCTGACATTCTCATGTTGGCATAGAGAAACACACAACAACAATAATGACTCTCAGCAAGACACTCCCACACATTGACACAAACACAGCTGTGAAACACTGATATACCAAGGTTGTGAAACCTTACCAACTTGTTTGCACAGTGCTGCCAGCATAAATGTACAATGGCAAGTTAGTGAACTTAATTGTCAGACCTCATAAACAGGAAAAAAGATAAGATATTGGGATAGTCAACATAAAAAGAAAATAAATGAACAATGATTTTTCCCTTCCATGTCCCCAACCTCCAAAAATATCTATAATGAAGCAAACTTAGAACTCAGGCAATGGAAACATGAGGAAGAAGAGAGCAGGACAGAGACAAAACCACACTGTCTTAGCCCATTTTCTGTTGCTTATAACAGAATGCCCGACACTGGGTAATTTATAAAGAAAATGAATTATTTTCTCATAGTTCTGGAGGCTGAGAAGCCCAAGGTCAAGGGGCTACAGCTGGTGAGAGCCTTCTTATTAGTAGGGACTCTCTGCAGAGACCCAAGGTGGTGCAAGTTATCATGACACGGTAGGAGACTAAACACGCTAACTTGCTAGCTCAGGTCTCTCTTCCTCTTATAAAGACACCAGCTCCACTCCCACGATAACCCATTAACCCATTAATCTGTGAATGGATTAATTCATTCATGAGGGCAGAGCCCTCCTGTGATCCAATCACCTCTTAAAGCCTCTACCTCTCAATATTGCCACATGGGAGATTAAGTTTCAGCAATGAATTTTGGAGATGACATTCAAACTACAGCACATTAAAAGTTTTTTCTTGTTCAGGGAGGAGACATAGATTTGTATAAGTTTAAGAATTGATAGGTAAAAATAAACATAACTAAAAATCTAGATAAAGCTGACAGTAACCACCAGAGAAATATCAGTATCTAGAATAGCTGTGCCCAGGCACTATTTAGATATTACAATACATATTAGTTTTGATAAATTATTTTCCCTTTATATTTGCTTTATATTATTTTAATAAATCTGTATATAAATAATATATAGTATATAAATAAAATATATTTTTACATAAAATATATTTTATATCTATTCTATATAAATTTTTATTTTAGATTTTTCTATTTTTAGTTTTTTTTATTATTGTTGGAGATTCATTGAGGGTACAAAGAACCAGGTTACACTGTTTGCATTTGTTAGGTTAAGTCCCACTTATAATTGTGTCCTGCCCCCAAGAGTTGTGTCACACACTGTGATCCTCCTACCCCGTCCATATTCTATATAAATTTAAAATATTTTTTTCTATTTATAAATATGTTACATATATATTTACAGATTAATGGGTTGGTTAATGGGTTATCATGGGAGTGGAGCTGGTGTTTTTATAAGAGGAAAAGAGACCTAAGCTACCACGTTACCATGTTCAGACCCCTTATACCCCATTCACATAAAAACTCTGCTCAAAATCCTACTGAGAGGGTTAGAGCCATGGAGAAAAATACAGATTAGCCTGTCAAGGGATGGGTACTCAGATAAAGTACAGCCTCTGGGGACTGAGTAGCAGTACTTTACCCACAGTTCAAGCCAAGTAGAAGACAGATTGGTTGCACAGGATAAGAATGATACCATCCTCGGACTTGCTATAGGGATTAATGATAAAATACATTTAAAGTGCCCAAAGGTGTCTGGCATGTTGTCAGCAATCAAAAAACAACTGATAAATGGACAAAGAATGAATATGCCTAGTCTGGTGTCTGACCCATGGTTGTCATTCAATTGAAGACAGCTCTTAGGGTAAGACAGAAACAGAAGACACAGGTTTGAAAGAGAAGGGCCAAGAACAGCAAGAAATTGCTAAGGGTTTTCAACAGCATCCATAAAAATAAATTTATCAAAAAATAAATTAATTTGGAGGCTGGGCACAGTGGCTCATGCCTATAATCCTACCACTCTGGGAGGCCGAGGTGGGTGGATTGCTTGATCTCAGGAGTTGAAGACCAGCCTGAGCAATAGCAAGACCCCATCTCTAAAAATAGAAAAACTGAGGCAAGGTGATCACTTGAGTCCAAGAGCTTGAGATTGCTGTGAGCTATGACTCCACGGGACTCTACTCAGGGTGACAGAGTAAGACTCTGTCTCAAAAATAAATAAATAGATAGATAGATAAAAATTTAAAAATAAAATAAATTAATTTGGGGAATCTGTTTAATAAAATCATTCCTTACTTAATAAAGCATTCATCATAGAATTGCTTTGAAAGTAAATCTTTTTCAAAATCTCATTCCATATCTCACAAATATACTTATACCCCACTTCCCTGAGCACATCTATTACTTGAAGTGAGTCACAACTGTATTAATATTTTAATCATATTAAAAATAGTGAATGAATGCTTACTACTTCACTGAAGAAAATGAGAAGAAATTAGCTTACTTGCAGTAGAAGGGGATTAATGTAGACATGAGGAAATACATACTGATATTAAAGGCAGCCACAAACACAAAGAAATTTCCAATTAAATTTGTCATGTGAATACCTTCACATAAATCATTAAAGACACCAAAGTAGCCTTCTGACTTTAGCAGGGTATTTTGGAATCAAGGGAGTCAATTAGTAGAGATCCCTTGATATTTACAATTGCTACATTTTACCAATGCACTTCCAGTCCTGTTATTGCAAATGTTCAGAACAGAAAGCCATCTGAAGGGTCATTTCATTGAATCCTGTCATTTTCACAAGTGGAATCTGAGACCCCAGGGGTTAAATTGATTTGGCAAAGGTCACACAGACAGTTGGCTTGGCCCTTAGAACAGAAGATGTTCTCTCTACCACATTGTGTTATTACCACCATTGTTTTATTCTCTTTCATGGCTGTTCTTTTAAATTGTTATTCATTCAGCTGTGTCCTTTAGTGTAACTCCAAAGTGAGCCCCAAGCACCTTTCCTTTTTGAGCTTTGGTGGTCAGAGATCCACCATGCTCGGTACACTTCCCATTTTACTTTATTGAGACCATAATCTTACCGGGGAAGGGCTGTACCTCCTCCAGCACTGCATTTGGTAGGAATTCTATTCAAGAAGATTAATAACAATATCCATGCTATTCAACCCTAGTAATGAGGTGTTGTAGGTGTAACTTATGACTTTCACCATTCAAACCATAATTTTTAGAAATGGGAAGAGTAATGTGAGAAAATATTCTCACCACTGGTGAAAAATCACGTTTTCACAGGGTTTGCAAACAGGGAAATATTTGTGGTTTTGTCTCATATGTTTTGCTTTTTTTGGCAAAAGCAAAAGGCAGTTTTCTTTGCAATGAAAACGGCCTTTCGTTTTCGCCAATGCTTCACATCCATTTTTGCCAAGCAAAAAGCTGTTTTCCCAGGAGAAAACAGCTCAAGCTGAAAGAAAAGTGAAGCACCATTTGTAAAATTTCCTTCTTTGAAAACAAAAATCACTCCAGTCAATGCAAATGCCACCTGAGGGCCCTCGCATGGAGAAAGAGAAGGGTAGAGTTGTGGTGAAAACATATTATACTTGTAAACACGCTGATCTAGAAGATTATGAAAAAAATAAGTTCAATGTCTCATGGTGGCAGTTTGTAAATCATGCCCAGAATGAAAAATGAGTCCAGTCTTCTCCTGTGTGTTCCAAATGTGCCTCAAGAATAACTCTTAAAATGCTATTTGTGGGTTCCCTTTAGTCATTTACTCTTGGTGGCGTCTGTATTAATAACAAACATTTTCCATCTTGTTATTATGCCACGACACATTCTGATACTCAACAACATCCTGCAAATTAGGAAGAGCCGGCATAATCTCCATTTTATGTACATTCACCGGGGATTTAATGGAGAAGAGAAGACAGAAGTTCACTAGGATTACTGTGTTCCTTTGCCAAGGTGAGTCAGTGCTAGAATCTAGACTAGAACCCAGATGTTCTGATTCCTTGTTCATTTGCGCTTTACTCTAGCTCTTTTGTATTACTCTAGCTCCTATGTATTTAAGAGACAGAGTCTGGCTCTGCCACCCAGGCTAGAATGCAGTGGTGCGATCATAGTTCACTGGAACCTGCGATTCCTGAGCTCAACCAATTCTCCTGCCTCAGCCTCCTCAGTAGCTGGGACTGCAGGCATGTGCTACCACTCTGGGCTAATTTTTAGAATGTTTCTGCAGTAATGGGGTCTTGCTATGTTGCCCAGGTTTAGGACTCAAGCAATCATCCTGCCTCAGCCTCCTGAAGTACTGAGATTACAGGCAAGCACCACCACGCCTAGTTTGTAGCACACTTTAAAAGGGAATGTATTTTTATTTTTGTTCCATTTTGTTTTGTTTTGCATTTCTTTTAGGATGATATCCACAAGCCTTTTGACGTATCGTAGCATATTCTTCAGCAGATCATGTTTGCCGTTAGAAAGATAATCTCTATGGAAATTCTAGTTTTGAAAAAAATCAGAAGTTTCCAATAGCCATGCCAACTGCAAATAGATAATAGAGCAACTGTTACCTTTATAGAAGTGGGTCACTTCTTACATAAAAAAATAAAAACACTGCAACCAGTTGTGGTTCGTAGCAATATTTAATGAGTTATTTTTTTGAGACACCCATTTGGGAATTTTTTCAGCTCCATATATTAAAATAAAAGCTGTAACCAGAATACAAAATGACCTTCAAGTTCTTAATTTGTGCAAAATAAAGTTTTTTATTCTAAATTTCCACATCTATCAGAATTGTTGTTTTATAATTGATTATGTCCCATTCAAGCAGCCACAAAAAAATAAGAGCAAATACTTTACACAAATTTTAACTTCGATCTGGACAGTCAGGTAAATCTTGCTGGTGTGACATGAACATACTTTCACTTTGCCCCTCTCTCTAGTCCAGTTCTAATCAACCTCTTTGCATAAGAATTCTAATCATGGCTCCTTGGAGAGCTTCAGACTTCCCCAACCTTCCACCTTTCCCAATTTCTTCCATACATACCAGTTCTCACTACAAAATGTACCCCTTATGCCACAGAGCTGTACCCTTAAAAATGACAAAGCTTTGTGGTAAATTTTACATGTATACTTACTCTAAAAAGAATAGAAAAATATGTATGGGTTTATTTTAATCAAGGCCATGCTTCAGTGTAAAGAGCTTAAAAACCAATCATGTGTGTAATTTTTCCCTAAAAAATGCACCACTTAACTGTGCATTGCTTGGATTTCTTTGTGTGTGTACGTCAAGTCTTCCCAACCACAGGGGTGGAAACCTCCTGGGAGCTTAACCCATGTCTACCCCTTTTCCAAGTCTCTCTCAAGACTTGTAACACTGTCAAGAGTGCAATGACACAGCAGATCATAAATCAGTAATTACTTTTTTTTTAAAGATGAGACCCTCTATTTATTTTTTCAAATATTTCAATCCATGATTATAAATCAATAATTATTAATTAAGCGTTCTCATGCGTCAAACACAATTTGATGCTTCCCTTAAATCTTTAAGGAAATATGGGGAAGACAGCCTCATGGCAAGTCACAAAATCTCATTTTACATTTCATCTCAAACTTCTCGATTAATACTACTTAACCACTTTATTCTTTATCCATCATTGTCCTTCCTATTTGTAAGGAAGAGATTTCGCCGATGCAAAAACAGAGCACACCCTCTGGTAGTAAACAGCCGTTTGCAGCAACTAACTGATACCATGGACAGCGCCTTGGCACCCAGTTTGATTTCACAGTCCTCCAACTGACTGAATGGGATGTTTGATTAAGCGTGCCTTCAGAAAGCAAACAATGAGGAGAAGGGGAGGAGTGGGCAGGGATGGAAGCCGCAGGAAAGACAGCAGAACAGTGATACTCAATTAGCGCATTAGTGCATTTCATCAAGCCCTAGGGCACCACTTGGAAGTCTTAGACTTCCTGTCTCCTTGTGTATCACGGGAGGCCGAGGGGGCTCCCCAGAGTCTACATCAGCAGGACATCTGGAGCTTGTCTGCTGGTGCTGAGACGTCCTTACACTGACAAGGGGAGAGGAGGGTGGAGCCAGCTCCAACCCACGTGGCTCTAACACGTGTAAATTGCTCACCTTCCTCATACTCTGCTGAAGGCCTTCAGTTCAGTCAGGGCAGGATCTGTGTCCATCCCCCTTCTCTCTACATAGTGAATGTTAAGAAGCTGACATTTATCAAAATGAACAATCATCTGCTACTGAGACTTGTGTCTTGAATAAGGACATACAAGAGCATCTAGAGAGTTTGTGATGAGAATCAGACTCTTGTGATTGAGTAGCTCCCACCGCAAGCTTTCACTGGCACCGTGCAGGGTGCGTATGGCAACCAGCTATCCCCTTGCAAGCAGGGAGCCCTTGCTTCCATGCTCCTTCTTTGGGGACAGAGAGGTAAGGAAAAATGTGCAGATTTCTTCTTGAGGATGCCCCACAGTCTCAGCCTCTTGTTCCTTGTTTCTCTTCTACAGCAGTTCATTTATATTCCACTGGGCTTCTGCACATAAAATTCATCTCTGTGTGGGTGGAAGTAGCCCCAACTTACTTCCGTGCTGTTCACAGAGTTATTTTCATTATTGGTACATTATGTGCTATCTCTATAACTCACTGTACTTGGAGAAGCAAGTGTTGGACTCTGGAGGGATTAAATCCAGTTTAATTGCCTTAACTCTCTTGCTGCCAGCAGGGTAAGCATTATTCTCCCTCACCCCTCATCAAATGCCTAAATCCACTAAACCTGGGTCTGTAGCTTCAATACTAAAACTGGCATGGTAACAATCTACAACAGTTATGCACCTATAGTCATAAACATTTTTAAATTTTATAAAAAACTGGCATGGATTTCAGTGACTTAGAACTCAGATTGCACTCATTGTTCTCCCTGCTATCATATAAATGCAAATTAGTAAACTAATTTGGCATATTCCATATCCCTGCTGAAAAACTTGGGCACCATGTGAGATCTTAGACATAATTTCAATTGTCTGCAGGTAAGGGTTTGGTCTGATTTGGGAGGGGGAGTGCTAACATTTACTGAGTGCCTTCCATGTGCTAGACATTTTCACAGGTCTGATTTCAAATTATGCCCACGATAGCTCTTGGAAGGTGAGTCTTGCTAAGCCTATCTTGTGGAAAAGAGGGGAGGCATGGAGAAGCGCCATCACTTGCCAGTTGTCCTGTAGCTAGTAAGCACCCTAGCTGGGATTTAAATCCAGAGCTGCCTCTTTCCACATCCACGTCCTTTCTGCTCTGTTCTGAAGCCTCTCCCAGTGAGTGCAGAACCTATGGGACAGGGGCTGAGACCAAGCATCACCGGAAGGGCAGCAAGAGAAAAAGGAAGGGGAAAGGGAAGGGAAGGAAAAGGGAAGGGAAGTGAAGGGAAGGGAAGGGAAGGGGAAGGGAAGTGAAGGGAAGGGAAGGGGAAGGGGAGGGGAAGGGAAGGGAAGGGAAGGAAAAGGGAAGGGAAGGAAGGGAAAGGAAGGGAAGGGAAGGGAAGGGGAAGGGGAGGGGAAGGGAAGGGAAGGGAGGGGAGGGAAGGGAATCATTCCTCCTTTCAGCTAAGATCTCAGAGTAAAGAGCATAAGGTTCCTTCTCCACAGGCTCTAGAGGCAGCCATTCTAGGTTCAACTATGGGCTCTGCCACTTCCTGGCTGAGTACTCTTGGGCAAATTGCTTCCCCTTGCTGTGTTTCCTCATCTGTAAACATGGAAATAATAACAGGACATATTTTGCAGGATTGTGGCGAGGATTTCGTGAGCTAATATATATACTTAGATGATAGCTAGAAAAGGAGCCTGTTAAGCCAAGCACAGTGAAACAGAAGGATGGTTTGAGCTCAGGAGTTCAAGAGCAACCTGGGCAAGATTGAAACCCTGTCTCCACAAAAAAATAGAAAATTAGTCAGGTGTGGTGGCACATGCCTGTAGTTCCTAGCTACTTGGAAGGCTGAGGCAGAAGATCAGTTGAGCCCGGATTGTTGTGAGCTATGATGACACCTCTGCACTGTAGAGCGAGTGAGACCACAGAGGGGAGAAAGGGGACCTATTAGCCGTTGCTGCCCTGTAGGCAGATTTTCCCACCTTGCCCTTGTAACAACGATCCTTGGAGAGATTTCTTTGACTCCTCTAGAACCAGGGCATGGCTGACCAGGAGTCCTTATGGGCACTTACACTTACCGGGCTTGGGGAGACTCAGTTTACATTTTCTGTTTTATCTACCCTTGAAATAGGCCAAGGTTCTTTCCTTCATATCCATGAATTTATTCCTCCTTCCAGGCTTCTGTTATTTGGGAATGGCAAGGGGGCCATTCCTGGTGCCTAGTGCTGGTCCTGCTCTTTGGCTGAGAATGGAAGCTACATCACATCCTTCCATTGGCCATTCTCTACCCCTATCTTGACAGTTTCTCTTCATGCCATCTCCTAGGCCGTATATGTGTTCTGTATCCTACAGTTGTTTTAAAGCATTTAAAGAATTCTTAAAGTGAAGGCTCTTGGCCTCAAGGACCTTCCATCCTCTATCCTTTGTTAGTCCTTTGTTCCTTTGCATCTGTAGAAGCCCAGTCTCTTGATTTACTGTATTTCTGACAGCAGTAGCCTGCCGTCCATGTATATATTCAGAAAAGTGTGCTAAAGCATGCTATGTTTATTATATCCTGGTAGTTTAATATACCTGTAGTTGAGAAACGTGCCTGAGTGTATTATAAAACCATTGTTTCTAATGTCTCTTTTCTCCATTTTTACAAGTAGAAATGTTGGGGAAATGTCTAATGAGATGTTTCTTTAAAATCTTATTCAACATTTAAGGACTATTGGGCCATCCTTCAGGGCCAGGCACTGGAGAAAATGTAAGGAACAAAGCCGACAAGTCCTCTGCTCTTGTGCAATGCGCCTTCTAGAGGCTGATAAACAGCCGACCCCATGAGCAGGATCATTTGTGTTGAGCACTATGGGGGAGAGAGGAGGAGAAAGAGGCAGAAGAGAAAGAGGGGAGGCATGGAGAAGCGATAAGAGGAAAAGAACAGGGCCATACGATAGGGCACACGACATAGAACATGTGGCAGCACCAGGGCAATTTGAGATTGAACTTGGGAAGGTCCTTTTTGAAGGAGTGATATTTTAAGTTGGAAGGGAAGAGAGAGCCAGCCAGCACTGGAGTTTAGGGAAGCACGTTCCAGGTAGTAGGAACAAATATAAAATTCCTGAGGCAGAAAAGAGCATGATATTCAAGCTAGAGAAAAAGTGGGCATGACCCAACAGAGGAGGACAGTGGTGCAGCACAAGAGTAGACATGTGGACATCTGTCACATTGGTCAGGGCCTTTGGGCCATGGGAAAGAGTTTGAATTTTATGATGAAAACACGCCTACTGTGTTAGCAACTCGCATCTCAGGCACAAAGACCCTTCCTCCCTTTCATATGGCAGCCACTTCCTCCAACTTCAACAGCAATTGGCTACACCAGAATCTTTCTAAGATGCTAAATTCAAGAAGAAAAAGCAAGAGGAAGCAAGTTTTACAGAAACTTTGCCAATCGAGATGGAAAGGGGGAAAAAAATAAATCTTTAGTGCTCCTATTTTTAAAGCTGTGGTGGCTCTCATCTGCTGTGTTAGGGAGACAAAGACTGGTCAGTGAGCAGCAATTTCAGTTTCTTTGAGTAACAGTTTTAATTGCTTTAATGTGAATTATCGGTATCAGGAAGGGAAATGTTTATCTGTTACAGACGCATCCCAAGTCCCAGACATAATTCGTCAATTCTTTCACGTTAAATAACATGGCTTTTTCCTTGTTTCATGAACTGAACTTAAATTGAGAGGAGGCTGTGGCTGCTGATTTCTCTGTTAGGTGCTGAAAAATCAGAGTCTGGTGTCAAGAAGCAAAACCTAGAGCAAAAAGATGGCATAAATCTCAGATAAACTAGATATCAAATACCTTAGTTTTGTATAACTTGTTAGTGTAGCCATTAAATATTATTGCCCCATTAAGGGAGTATCTTTTTCTTCTAAAGTGTGTTATTTTAAATGGCCGATCAAATAGCACTTAGAAAATTGACACCATTTAGTTTTTAAGGTCTTTTCTTTTATTATTTATGTTAATTTATCTTAAGACCCTGCTCTGCTTTTTGGAACATTCAAAATCAAAAGAATAAGAAAACCTTCTGGGCAGCACCTGTGGCTCAGTGGGTAGGGCACCGGCCCCATATACCGAGGGTGGCAGGTTCAAACCCAGCCCCGGCCAAACTGCAACAAAAAATAGCCGGGTGTTGTGGTGGGCGCCTGTAGTCCCAGCTACTGGGGAGGCTGAGGCAAGAGAATCGCCTACGCCCAAGAGCTGGAGGTTGCTGTGAGCTGTGACGCCACAGCACTGTACCAAAGGCGATAAAGTGAGACTGTCTCTGAAAAAAAAAAAAAAGAAAGAAAACCTTCTTCTATAAGAAGACCACATAAAAACATTCACTCACCCAACCACAATGGCTAGAGAAAAAGAGAAACCCCTTGATTTAGGTGGGTGAACTCTCTCTCAGGCAGATTTAATTAAATATCTAAATGTTTATAAAGCATTTGTCAGTAGACCATTTGATTACTGTGAAAGCAATACACTTCCCCACGTTCATTTTCCAGAGGAGAAAGTGGAGCATCACAACGATTTAGGAAATAATCTGCATTTTACAATTTCTAACCAGGAAGAAAACATCTCACTTTCTCTTCTTTCTTATAAAACTAATGTCAATCATCGTCCTTCGTGTATTTGAAGCCAGGAAGTAAAATTTCCCCAAATTTAGGGAATAATATCACTTTTCTAACAGTTCAGAAATGGGCTCCAAATTGCAAAATAAAAATTACAACATCTATCTCTTCTCCGCATTTATATCTTCTGTATTTACATCAGACGTGAATTTTAATTTAGGAAGCACAGCAACTTGTATTTTAAGAACAAATTAGCCTCATTAGTTAGTACAAAATGCTGCTCCTCCAGCAATCATTTTGAGATCCTTAAAAATTAGATTTATCTTCCCTTGGCCACCAGAAGCCCGTCCTCAGATTCAATGACAGCCTCCAGCCACACGTGGAAATGACACAACGGATCAATTATTGCTTTTAGTCACCGTGCAGATATCTGCACGCCAAAACAGGGAAAGGCAAAGCCATCTGACACGTGAATTTGTCTGGGGAGTAGATTACAACCAAATTTTAAAAGGGTCACTTCCGAGATGTACTTTGCAGAGGCAAAAGCATACAGGAAGATTTCTGGGCTTCTGGCAGATTTACGGTTCCACTTCATTCTCCCGTGTTGAAGGGTCACAGTCAGGGTAAATCTAACAGCTTTGGAATGAAAAGCATGAGAACAATGCCAAAGCATGTTTTTTCAGCCCTGGCCCTTCCTTCACTCCCCTAGAAAGATACCTTCATAATGTCATATTTTTTATTCTTAAGAGTTTCCTTTCTTAGAAATTGGAGTCCTTCATTTTCTTTTATTCTAATATTTTATTTTATTTATTTATATTATTTTATTTTATTTTTTTGAAACAGAGTCTCACAATGTTGCCCTCAGTAGAGTGCCATGGCAGCACAGCAACCTCAAACTCTTGGGCTTAAGCGATTCTCTTGCTTAAGACAGATGACTGCCACAATGCCCGGCTATTATTTTGTTGCAGTTGTCATTATTGTTTAGCTGGTCCTGGCCGGGTTCGAACCCGCCAGCCTCAGTGCATGTGGCCGGCGCCATAACCACTGTGCTACAGAGGCCAAGCCTGAGTCCTCCATTTTAAACTACAGTATATACTTTGGTGCTTTAATAATTCTTGGGTCTCCCAGGTCAGGAAAGTTCTCTGACATTTACAGGCTCCATTCTTTAAAGCCAAATCATGTGGTCCATTTTTCTCATAAATCAGCCCATCAAGCGTTAATCCCCTTTGTTGCTTTATGCTGATTTCCCTCTAGTTCTTCCCTGTCTGTCTGCTCCCAAGACATGCAGGCCCGAACACAATATTCCAGGTGTTTCTGCCAAGTGCACTAAATTACTCCACCTCTCCCTCATGACGTGATGTCTCTACACATCCAGCCCCAAATCACATTAGCTTCCACAGCATATTGCAAACACGTCTAATATGTCGTCCACTCTCCCGCTGGTCTCTCTGGCATTACTGTTTTCTAGATTTTTCCTTCTTGCTGCTTACTTTCATAGCTTTCCCCCCACCCACCCACAGCATTGGGGTTAAACCTGTCTGACTTAATTCTCATTTCATTTGATCCTTTCCATATTCTTTAACCTCAGAAACCCTGTGTAGCATTTCACTTTAGTCACTGATGTCTTTCCAATGCTTCCTGATTTAATTTCATCTGCAAATCTAATTAACATGCTGTTTACTACATTTTCTTCCAGGTTACAAATGGACATGCTCAGAAAAAAAATAGCACTAACAGGGATTCCCGGGGCCCCTCTCAGTGCCTTTCCTACTGGGATAGCCTCAGACAGTGCAATTAACTTTCCCCAGCTCAGGGGATGGCTGTTGCAGCCACTTTACACCATTTTGATGGACAGCTGTGTCTCTTCCCTAATCAGCCAATTTGGAGATAGAACAATTACAAAAGACAGCAATTACTGGATGCAGTCTGTCATTGTGAAGATGGGGAGTATGAGGAGGAAGAGGAAAGAAGAAACGGCCCACATTTAGAGTCAGATGCTAAAAAGATCTCAAGCCTTTTGAGGGAGAGGATCCAAATGGGGGAATCTAAAAAGCAAGGAGACTTCCGGATTCAGAGAGGTAAAAGTGCAGACCTGCTTTCCCAGCAAACCTCTGGCCCATCTCTCAGACTTGTAGTGGTCAAAGATCGATGATTGCTTTTTGTTGGTTTTTAATTGCTCTTAAAGATTCCAAGAGTTTTTTATATTCCCAGATACATTTCCTTATATCTCTCTGATTTTTTGGTTATAATCTGAATGGGTTTCACTTCGTTTTTTAAGGTTAATAAAATAACTGGCTAGATCTGTTCTATAACGATTACAAACCATAGGGTTTTGATGAGACATCTTTTCATTGTTTCTTCATGGGCCTCAGCAATTCCAAGTTCTTGATCTTCCCCTAACTTCGCTTTATCAATTGTCTGTTTCAAAAGCACCATATACTTTCTTCATATCTAGTGAAAAGACCCCTCAACTGAAATGTTCATCAATGAGAAAATATATTTACCATTATGAATGGTCATAGCATTATCATAAGATTAGAAAAACATCGTAAGAAAAACAATACGTATCTCCATTTAAATATGTATTTAATTCCAAAGCTTTCTAATTAAATGTATTTTTTAATACGGAAGCAAGAGAACAAGAAAGGCAATATGTTTTTTAAAAAATCGGGTCTCTGGCAGAAGTCATGTTGGAAACTTGTGGAGCTTAATAAAGAAATCCTTCTCAACATAGATTGTATAAACATCAGGAAGGAGAGAAAGACGAACTAAAAGGATGGTTGCCAGGGAAAACTTTTTCATATTTTGGGGGGAGAGGATTACATTAGAGGATCTAACGAATATTTTACATAAGTCTTCTAACTTGCCTCGCTCCAACTTTTTCTGTTCTCATCAAAAAGGGAAAATGAAGTGGGAAACTACATAAAAATCCAGCTTTCCTGCGGGTCCAAAAAGGAGGAAAAGGGTTGTAGATAGAGAAGCCCAAGAGATGAGAATTATGAAGGCAACCAAATGTTCTCTGTCAGGTAAATTGAAAATAGACTGTGGAGAGCTTTGACACCAAAGCTTTGTGGAACCTTGAAGCAGGTGGAGTATGTTCAAACTGGAAGCTTCCACACACCTTAGACAGGCTCGGGCTTCCAAATACCTGTAGGTGAAATTAAGTTAAATATTTTCTCAAGAATAAAATGTGGGGGCGGCGCCTGTGGCTCAGTGAGTAGGGCGCCAGCCCCATATGCCGAGGGTGGCGGGTTCAAACCCAGCTCCGGCCAAACTGCAACAAAAAAAAATGGCTGGGCGTGTGGCGGGCGCCTGTAGTCCCAGCTGCTTGGGAGGCTGAGGCAGGAGAATCGCGTAAGCCCAAGAGTTAGAGGTTGCTGTGAGCTGTGATGTCATAGCAGTCTACGCGAGGGCGGTACAGGGAGACTCTGTCTCTACAAAAAAAAGAATAAAATGTGGTAAGTCCAAATTGGATGGAGCATTTGCTCTTTATTGGTTTTGTGGCCTAGCCCAAGATATTTGATCTCTCCCTATATCAGCTTTCTCATCTGTTCAAATACCCTCTTCCATCAGGTTGTAGTCATGATCCAATGAAATGACAGAAGCAAAGCCTCAGACTTTATACAGAAATACAACATTGTTGGGCGGCGCCTGTGGCTCAGTCGGTAAGGCGCCGGCCCCATATACCAAGGGTGGCGGGTTCAAACTCAGCCCCAGCTGAACTGCAAACCAAAAAAAAATAGCCGGGCGTTGTGGTGGGTGCCTGTAGTCCCAGCTACTCGGGAGGCTGAGGCAAGAGAATCTCTTCAGCCAGGAGTTGGAGATTGCTGTGAGCTGTGTGATGCCGTGGCACTCTACCGAGGGCCATAAAGTGAGACTCTGTTTCTACAAAAAAAAAAAAAAAAAAAGAAAGAAATACAACATTGCTCCTAATTAAGATTTCACAAAGCCTTGAAACATCTTATTGTTACTGAGAGTGTTTATGGTTACTATTAATCACCACTGGAAAAGCATTCGATTTTATATTCATCAATCCTAGACAAGTGATAATAACACTTTCATTTTCAAATAGTCAAAGAAACAGATAAGAATGAAAAAGATTAATATCTTTGAAATGTTGATTAAATAATTATATATAATTCTTATTCTGTTTATTCAGTATCAATCTATTTGAAATAATCAAATCTAGCATGCATTTTTATAGGATTTCAACTTTGAATGTTTATATTTTAGAATTATTCTATTGTTTAACTACTTCTAAATATTTTGCTATATTTCCCACTCATTCTATTTCTGTACCAGTGATGTGAAGTAAAAAGCAAGTTCTTGTAATATATACCATATTGAAATTATCAAGCATTTGATAATCACAATTGATGAATTGCCAAGCAATAAATAATATAGTAAGATAGCTGAATATAAATATAGTCATTTAGTCATTGGGATTACTGAAACAACTGGATCAACCATTTGTAGACCAGTTATATGTCAACAGTTGACCCAATATGGTTGCAAATATGACTGAAATTAACCAGATTACAGATATTTACTTTGATTACTGCAATTGCTAAGTGATCATTCATTGATCTAACCTATTATTCATGTGGTCAACCTGAAAATAGCCTGTGCATTTGGACAAAGTATTTTATCATTTAGATATAGCCTCCAATGATGTATAGGCAAGAAAAATACATGTCAAGTATGCTATTAAAAATTTGCAGATATATGTGTATGATGTGTGTATATGGAAAATTAATATTGCCCATTGATGATTCACTAACAAAATGAATATTAAAGAATATTTGTTAACAATTGAAGGACTCCCTAGTGACTATACAAAGATATTGAGATAAAATTAGCAATATTCATATGTGAAAAGAAGCTTGAAAACAAATGAATATAGTCTTTTTTTTTTCTTTTTTTGGAGACAGCATCTCATTTTGTCACCCTGGGTAGAATACCTTGGCATCATATCTCACAGCAACCTCAAACTCCTGGGATCAAGGGATCCTCTTGCCTTAGCCTTCCCAATAGCTAAGACTACAAGTGTGTGCCATCACACCCAACTAAGGGAACACAGTCTTAAGGACCAAGATGATACCCAATCTGAACTTACTCAGCAGTCTTTGCACTACTCCAGATATTATATGCCCCATAATGTGATGTAATGGAAAGTAAGGACCCAGCACCAACCACGAAGTGTTCTTGCCTTTAAAAAAAAATTGGGTGGCGCCTGTGGCTCAGTGAGTAGGGCGCCGGCCCCATATGCCGAGGGTGGTGGGTTCAAACCCAGCCCCGGCTGAACTGCAATAAAAAAATAGCCGGGCGTTGTGGCGGGCACCTGTAGTCCCAGCTGCTTGGGAGGCTGAGGCAGGAGGATCGCAGAAACCCAAGAGCTAGAGGTTGCTGTGAGTCCTGTGACATCATGGCACTCTACCGAAAGCGGTAAAGTGAGACTCTGTCTCTACCAAAAAAAAAAAAAAATTGACTCTGAATCTAATCAAACCCAGAGCTCTAAATACCAGTTTACAGGAAATACGGGGGATAGAAGACCAGGTTAAAAGTCTTTACAAACAATTAGCCAAACTCACAATGGAGGACATTGGAAGGATAAATGACCTGGTTTATCTAACTAATTAGTGAAATGCAAAAGATGAAAACAAAATAAACTGAAGAGTCTACCTTGTTTGGGTCTTTATTTGAACAAACCAACTGTATAAACACACCTCTGAGACAAATAGAACCCTAAAAATAAATAAGAAATAAGGTGATGTTGAAGACATATTGTTATTTTAGCTCATTGTGGGTATTTATTTTTAATGTTGCCTTTTCCATTAGAAATAAATATTGATGTTTTTCAGGCTAAAATGACATTTTTAATTTCCTTCAAAATAATCCAGAGAAGGGGAGAGAAAGTATATGTGTGGATGGAAGGAGAAGGATGAAACAAAATTAATAAGATGTTAATAATTATTGAACTTAAGGGATGGGCTCCTGAGTCTATTATCTACTTCTTTTGTATGTTTAAAAATTTTTCACCCTGAAATATCTTTTAAAAAGTAAATGTATTTAATTTTTTACCGGTGCATAACTCAGTGATAGATATCAAGCACAGTAGGTTTGGGGAATAAATTACAGCTTCAATCTTGATTCGCTCACAAGTCTAAATCACAAATGCCAAATAATAGACCCAGTTCTAAGCTGCATGAAACAATAGCCCAATAACTTCCTAAGACTACCCTGATTTTCATTTAAAAAAAAAAACAAAACACTAATTCTTACCCATCTTGTCTTTCTTCTTTGCCCACTTCCACCAGACTAACAAGAATGGGTTGCTTTATAGCTATGTGATTGCATCTGGATAATTATCACACAGCCCTCCACAGTGAAGTTGGGGAGGGAAAACGTTGCCTTCACACAAACAAGTCCATCACTAACACAACTGGGTGCTGTGTTCAGGGCATGAGCTGATGCTTACCACTGCCAAGTGGTGCTGGGGCTGGGGTCTTATTAGCTGCTGCATCAGGAGAGTTCACAGAAGATGGAAGGAAATGATGTCCTGAAATTAATATATAAATTTCCCTTTGAGGCTCCGTGCCCATGGCTCAAGTGGCTAAGGCACCAGCCACATACACGTGAGCTGGCGGGTTCGAATCCAGCCCAGGCCTGCCAAACAACAATGACGGCTGCAACCAAAAAATAGCTGGGTGTTGTGGTGGGTACCTGTAGTCCCAGCTACTTGGGAGGTGGAGGCAGGAGAATTGCTTGAGCCCAGGAGTTGGAGGTTGCTGTGAGCTATGATGCCACAGCACTCTACCCAGGGCGACAGCTTGAGGCTCTGTCTCTAAAAAAAAAAATAAATAAATTTCCCTTTGATTTTTGTCTTGCATTTGTAAATGGTTTTATTTTATTTTAGGTGGATAGGCTTTATTTTTGCTCACTTCTCCAACATAATACTTTTTTTTAAGCCTAGGGCAATTATGTATCCCAGGTTGCCATGTGCAGAGGAGAGAAGCTGTCCCACCTAAAAGAGCCCCTGATCACATCCCACCCCCAGAAACCCCAGCTCACGCAGGGCTCCACAGCCTCCGGGGACAGCAGAGAGGCATAATGTGGAGCAACTGTTGGAAGGGTGGAAGACAGCACATCCTGATGTCGTGGAGCTAAGAGAAGGAAAAGGGCATTTACATAAGATAAGATGCCAATAAATTGGAAAGTTCAATGTGCTTAGAAATAGACAGAGGCGGGGGACAATGATAGAGGAATGAAATTGCTGTAGCAGATTGCATCTTTCAAGTTTAATTTTCAATTAATTCCTGAGGAAGGCAGAGGCTCAAAGGAATGACTCACCCTCATCCTCATCCTTCAGAAAAACTTTCGCCAACACCTCAAATGCCAACGCCTAGAAATACCCCTATTTGTTACTCTCCCCAACTGATCGTTTTCCATCAAGTGCTTATTGATTAGAAGCAATGTTCACTTGCGTTTCAGCTACGAAGTGGTGTTTCGGACCCAGTGAAGACACATCCTGTGGACATTTCCAGCCTATTCATTGAAACTGATTCATCTGTCATTATCTTTGTGCCCAAAGGGAACAGTAAGTCCTCTTACCTCCTCCTCCATCTCTTACTTGATCTCTGTCACCAAAGTACAATTAACAAATTAATGTATTTTACCTGTTTTAAGAAAGAAACATTTTTGTCAGCTCGCTCAGGAAATGAACTAAAGTGAAATGCTAGAACTGAAGTTCTGAATAATGAGAAGAGTTTTGTTGGGTTCAACATGAGGTTGTAACAAAGTAAAAGTAATGAAGAAATTGAAATCAGAGATGTTTAGATGTTTTTAGATTGTTTTTATTAAACGTAGGTAACAAGATGCAGAGCCATCTGAAAACAAAGGTAGCATGTTTTTAACGGTCATGAACTTGACCTCCAGTGAGAATTAACCCTTATTGTAGGGGTTTCCCCAAAAGTCTCAAAACACATCTAAAACATTCACTGTGTTCCACTGATTATGAACAGAAACTGATTGATCATGCAGATACTAGTTCAATGTAAAATGGAAAACCTAAACAAATTTGGATTTACTTGGGGAGGTAGAGTAGCCTATTTCCAACTATTAATAGTTTTTCTCATCTGTAATTTCCCTGAGGAGGAGGAAGTTGGCTACAATGTAAACATAAAATTCAAGGCTTTAAGGAAGACTAAGGCAAGATTCGTTTTGTTTTCTTAAGTCTAATACCAAGGGTGGTTATTTGTTTTTTAAAAAGTTATTGATATTTCTTAGACTACAGGGTTCATTTTTTCAACAAGAAATTTTGGAACACTTATTATGTCAAGAGAATATGCTTATATATTTAGAATCCATTATTTATCTTTTGTTATGTTTTTATTATTTTATAACTAGGTAATAGTTTTTGGCTTTTCTATGATATGAACAGACTTTAATTACTGTAAAAATATTAGAAGAAAATAGTAATTTCTAGACGCTAACAAACATGCTAGTTTGCTTTGTTCTTTCAACTTTTCATCTGGCATTAAATGTCATTGCCCCAAAGATTATACTGTATTGTATTTTTCATTCAAACCCAAATTATAGGATTTTAGATGAAATTAGAGCCAAATCCCATTGGTATTTGAAAGTGGCAATATCACGATTTCTCCATATTTTGTATTCCAGCATTTTTTCTCTTTTCCCAACCTGTTCTGTAGATAAATTTCCAACTCTGTACCATATCTTTAAGGGTGATTCTACAGGAAATTTTATACAATTGGGAGATAGTCGCAATCCTTTAGAAACAAATAACCCTCTAATTTGATAACAAATAAACGTTGGTGTAAATGCAAAGTGTACTTTCATTTCCAAACATCTGACCTGTATTTTCCACAAAACTCCTATGAAGAAATTCCACTCATGAATTTTAGCTGTATCAGAACAAAAATATCTAATTGCCTCTTCTATGAAATCTGGATTTATCAATTATGACTTTCTCGGGGAAATTCTAATTTGCAAAAATGCTCCATATTCCAAGCTTTAACAGTTGGAGGTGGATGTCCTTAAGGATGGAGGGGGAAAAGTTCTTTTTTAAATGGCACATTTACTAATTATAAAATGCTCTTATCTCTCTGCAGCCAAAGCCAAAATGAACATGTGCCTTGTACTAAGAAATCCCAGGATTGTCACAACTTGTGCCAGCTGTTGAGGTTATGACACCTGTGCCAGCATCGCCAGCTCTGCCCACTGTCATCTGTTCCAACTGTTCCATCTGCACTGTTTGTACCAATTCTCCCATCTCTGCATCTGTACCTTCTGCAGAAACGTTCCCAACAATGCCGGCTGTGTCACTGGCGCCAATATGCCAGATGTTCTATCTGTCCACCTTGGGCCAAATCAATGCAGTTTTGTGCTCATTAGTTTTAGCTGGTAGATTCTATTTTACAATTTTTTGAGATGTATTTAGATCAAATCCAAGCTAAATCCCCCTTACAACAATTTTGCACCTATCTAGCCACTGTTTTGCAGCCCCCAACTTTATATCTGACAACATGAAGTTGGTCAACGTTATTTTGATCCTACAAAATAAACTAACAATAACCAATTCAGTATTTATTGTGGTAGAGCATTTCCTACGATGTAAAACCATATACTGCAAAGGCCATGGAATACAGCAATAAGTTGGCAAGGTAATTTACAAAAGGATAAAACTTGTTTCTGGTAAACAAATTGAGAACGCTCAGTAATCAATATGTTGAGCTGATGAGAGTAGTCTATGGCATAATGTTCCTATTAAGCCGCCTGTCTATTGGTCTTTTAATGGACAGAGCGATACATGCAGACTGATGTTTGTCCTCCACGCCTATTTTCTGGGTTCTGCTCTACAGAGTGTTAACTAAGGGTGCACTCAGACAGTAAGGCTGAAACTACAGCACTTGCTGCTTCCTGGTCGTGTTCAACAAGCTCCGATTTGGTCCCCCAGCTAGACGCTCACTTCTCCCTCCTCTCCCAAATGTCACTTCTGCTGCTGCCAGCACAAACCAGGCTCACTCATATGCTCTTCCAGCTTGAAAGTTGAAAAGAAAAAAGTATTTCCTACTCACAACCTTAATATTCTACATCACCACCAAATAAACCAACCAACAAACAAAACACAGTAGTTTTTCTCGTTTCCTTTCTCATTCAGGAAAGTCTTTTTAAGGAGCTCGAACACTTAATCTCTAAATTCTAACCCCAATTCTTTCCTTTCAAATCAGTTTCAGAGGCGGAGAATGAGCCCAGCATTTGTCCTTTGAAAACTGATGGCTTATCAGGACTGTGAGGTCCAGAGAACGTGCAGCTACCTTGTCTTTATTCACCCTGGGTTAATAAATAACACCCTTGGGGCAGTGCCTGTGGCTCAGTGAGTAGGGCGCCGGTCCCATATGCCGAGGGTGGCAGGTTCGGACCCAGCCCCGGCCAAACTGCAACAGAAAAATAGCCGGGCGTTGTGGCGGGCGCCTGTAGTCCCAGCTACTCGGGAGGCTGAGGCAAGAGAATCGCGTAAGCCCAAGAGTTAGAGGTTGCTATGAGCCGTGTGATGCCAGGGCACTCTAACGGAGGGCGGTACAGTGAGACTCTGTCTCTACAAAAAAAAAATAATAAATAAATAAATAAATAAATAACACCCTTGGAAACATCTTTGTTTCCACCCTGAACTTGCCCTTTCTAAGGATGAGAGTGTCATCTCTGCACGAATGCCCAAAAGCATTAATCATGAAATACTTGATGATGGCAAATATGTTGACTCACAATCACCTCCAAAGATTTGCACTCAGTCTGCACGTGTGATGGGAAGATGTCTCAACAGCTTTATCTGGTTTTCAAAATCCACACAGAATCCACAAAATCCACAAAAGCTTTATCTCGTTTTCAAAATCCACACAAAATCCACAAAATCTGCAGCACACCACCAAATTACCTTAAAACTAATGAATTTGTCTAGGTCTTAGGCTAAAAATCCTGATGACATCTTATCTTTCCAGAGACAAGAGTCTGTACACGGAGGCATCAGACCACAGAGCAATGGTATCGGCGCCCACCAGTATTCCTGCATGAACACAACCCCTTCCATCCAATCATACTCTTCCTCCACTGGGTCCCTGATTATCTCTTCATAGCCCAAGTCCTTCACTCTTCTACCCAAGTTTTTTCTGTTTCTGATCCATTCACTCTGGTTAGGAAAAGTCCTAATCTTCTCTACACATGGAAAAAAGATTGAATACATATTGATGAACTAAAATGGTAGCTTTCTATCAAAACATGCCCAGCCCCTAGCTTGAGGGGTCCTATCTGAGTCTGCTGACCATCCTTCTAGAAATGCCACAGACTCCATTACTAGATGCCAGGAGGGAACCAGGAGGAAACATCCTTAATTAGGATTAAAATAGTTTTCTGACTCGTGGGGAGTGCACCCTGTACCTTCTCAGTACATTTTAATTAATACAACTTCTGCTCCCTGCTGACAAAAGATGTTTCCAATGGTGTTTTGGCCGAACATATTTCCCGCCTTCATTGATGTGAGTCATTTGAATACTTGGAGGAATCACAAACTTCATGGTTTCATGGAAAATACAGAATGGAATCTTAGAACTTCCAGGTAGGCACACATAATTGAGAATATTTTTGGTCATCTGTCTAGTCTCTTTTATATACGTTCTTAATATGGTGACCAGGAGAACTGTTGTTACGAGGATCCTTGAACCTGTGTGATTTTACCTTCTCTAGGGTCACATTAACTGAATCTTACGAATCTCAGCATCAATTTAAAGGCCTACATTTATTATGGACTGTAAGATCATCTTACTTCCATGCTCTTATTTTGACTATCCAATTTGTCTTGTAGACAAAGAAGTTGGGGTGGGAATCTGGAATGAAGCAATGGCCCCATGACTGGCTTTTCTTTTTTTTTTTTTTTTTTGAGACAGAGCCTCAAGCTGTCACCCTGGGTAGAGTTCCATGGCATCACAGCTCACAGCAACCTCCAACTCCTGGGCTAAAGTGATTCTCCTGCCTCTGCCTCCCAAGTAGCTGGGACTACAGGCACCCGCCACAACGCCCGGTTATTTTTTGGTTGCAGCCGTCATTGCTGTTTGGCGGGCCTGGGCTGGATTCGAACCCACCAGCTCTGGTGTATGTGGCTGGCGCCTTAGCCACTTGAGCCCCAGGCGCCGAGCCATGACTGGCTTTTCTGTACATTCCCTAGCATACAATGAAGACATTGAGTCCATGGAGGGAGGTCTGAGGGTCCAAGTTAAGGAAGCAAAGACGCGATTAATCTAAACTGAGAAATGACACAAAATGGTATTATTCTGCTTAAGAAAGAAAGAAAGGGGTGGCGCCTGTGGCTCAAGGAGTAGGGCGCCAGTCCTATATGCTGGAGGTGGCGGGTTCAAACCCAGCCCCGGCCAAAAACCACAAAAAAAAAAAAAAAAAAAAAAGAAAGAAAGCACACTCTCAATCAGTATCACCCTCCCATGTGCTACTTTCTAGTTACTTTTTTTTTTTTTTTGCAGTTTTTGGCCGGGGCTGAGTTTGAACCCACCACCTCCGGCATCTGGGGCCAGCACCCTTCTCCTTTGAGCCACAGGCGCTGTCCTCCAGGTACTCTTTTTTATGCCAATCACAGTTATGTGGGTCCTTGCTGAGCAATAGAAAGAATGAGGCCACAGAGTTTCCAAGGAAAAAAAGCAAAAAAACAAAAACAAAAATTCCACTCCATATAGAATGAGTTAACTGTGTGGGAAATTAGGGGGACAGGACAGAAAGGAAATTATAGGAGTTACATCACAAAACGAATCTCTCTTCTCTGTGAAGGTCTTTATACTTCTCAGATTTTTAATATCATCTGATTCTAAGCCTCGGTATTGGGTGGCCCATGAGACTCGCCTGGGTGGGGAGCTTTGAAAAATAGAAAGCCACACCAATGGAGTCACAGTCTCTTGGGAACGAAAACCAGATATCTGGGTTTTTAAGAAGCTCACCTATTCCGATGTCCCAGGAGGGCGAAGAAACCTCTTTTATCTTCTTTTTTCAGTTGGTACTCTTTCCTCTCTATTAGAGCAGCCTCCTAATAGAGCAATTTTAACAAATTTAAATAAACTTCAGAACTTTAAGCTTTAAACATAAAATATTAGTTCATTAAAACAGTTTAGATCAAACTGGGTTAACTCCTCCTTTCGAGGCTTCTGTTTTCAGATTCCGTTTCTTGCCTTAATTCAATCCATTCAAGTTGTACTAAATCCCAAAAGCCAGAGACAGAACATTAGCTCCTGAGTGGGCTCTGTGGGCTTTGTAGGAGTTTGCCTCATTGTTAACCTTGTTACAACTCAAGATCCCTCATGACAAATGAGTGATGACACAGATGGAAACGTGTTAGAGAGGCTGATCACTGCACCGGTTTTTGCCACGATCACAAATATGCAGGGATCCCTAAACCTCTATTAAGGTATCGATGTACGAGTCCATAATGTGTTGGACATAGGCTGGATGGCTTTTTTCAAGTAGATGTTTCCAATCATGGTTAAAGCAGGTCTTAGCATGGAAGTAGAGTTTCCCAACCTACGGATCATGGTATCCTTTTCTGGCTCCTAGCAGGGAGGGCTGCCAAGATAGTGATGCCTTCATCGTGGGGTCAGCCAGAGCTGATGGGCTAGTGGCCTTCAGACGTCAGCAGTCTCATCTCACTGGCTATACAAATATTACCGTCTTTAGGCTCAGTGCCTGTGGCTCAAGCAACTAAGGCGCCAGCCACATACACCTGAGCTGGCAGGTTCGAATCCAGCCCGGGCCTGCCAAACGACAATGATGGCTGCAACCAAAAAATAGCTGGGTGTTGTGGTGGGCACCTGTAGTTCCAGCTACTTGGGAGGCAGAGGCAGGAAAATTGTTTGAGCCCAGGAGTTGGAGGTTGCTGTGAGCTGTGATGCCGCGGAACTCCACCCAGGGCGACAGCTTGAGGCTCTGTGTCAAAAAATAAATAAATAAATAAATAAAACAAATATTACCATCTTTATGCCATGCCATGAAGAACGTTGGAGAGCATAATAACACAAGCCAAGCTCTAGAGCAATACTCTCTAAGCATCTAGATTTCTGGACCAGTAAAATTCTTAAAAGGAGGAAAAGGAGGGGGAAACAGCAACAATGTGGGTTTCCCAAGTTTTTATTTTGGATATTAACACAAAGCAACACAACTCTCTCCTGGGACTATAATTCCATAAAAGAAAGGGGATCGTTAGACTGTTTGTCTCTAAAAATGCTTTCATGTTTAAATGATTTACATCATGCAAAAGAGCTCATCCCAAACACACAGTACCAACAAAATATTTTATCAAGAGGAATTTACTCTATTCTTCCTGGTATTCATTTTGAAAAACTTCTATTCTATGGAAAAGCTGAAGTAATATCACAATGAATACCGACATCTCCTTTGCCTATATGGACGAATTGTTTATATTTGGCCACAATTGTTTTATCTCAAACTTTTCTTGCTGCAGAACAATTTGAAAGTTGCAGACATCGTGCAACTTCACCCCTAAATACTTTCCCATTCATTCCTAAGGGGGAAAAAGTTCTCCAAAAACACCATAATACGCTGGCACACCTAAGAAAATTAGCATAAATTCTAATAACCTAATACAGTTTATATTTGAACTTCTCCAGTTGCCTTTATAGACTTTTTTCCCTGCAAGATTTAATTGGTTGTCACATCTCTTTAGTATCTTTAATCTAGAATTATCTCCACACGTCTTTACATTTTTTTCATAAATATGACTCTTTTTGAAGAAAGAGAATTTGTCCTGTAGAATATTCTACATTCTGGATTCATTTGTTTACTTACTGATGCTTAGGTTCAGACAGAAAGGGTATTTTTTTTTTTAAATTCTAGACTACAGAGTTCAGATAAAATCTCAGACTAAGTGAATACATTGAATTTAATGGGAAAAAATCCCTCCATGATCTTTTATGCTCGCTATGGAGTGTCAATAACTTAGTTGCCAAATGGCACTTTTAACAGACTATCATTAGGTAGCCACCAGCCTGAAGAATAAAAGTGATTCCACCACAATCCATCTCTCAGTCAGTGGTGTTACTGGAATAAACACCCTGGTCTCCGGGGGACTGGCCTGAGATTTTTCCAGGGTTCACTTATACAGGCGCTAAGGCAGTATCTCCTTCTAATAATTCGTGAGGCTAAAACAGTCTTGTCTTAGCCTGGATGTTGTCTGTGATCAAAGTAAAATACACTGAGGTTCAAAATCTACTAAACAGGTTAAAAAGAGAGAGAGAGACTAGAACGCAGCACCCACTGACTTGTGCAAGAGCTCAGGGCACTCCGGAGGTCTGGGGAGAGGCTTGCAAACGTAGCAGGGCAGAGCACCTCAGCACGCCACGTCGCCCACTTGCCTGCTTCATGAACTTGCTCAGTGCCAGGAAGGTCCGAATTATCAATGCCCCATTTATTGCAGTCCTGGATGATAAAACAGAAGCACATTCAAGCATGAGCAAAGCTCTATCATGGAATCCTGACTTTCATCAAGGGACTTCTTTAGTTGTGCTGATTAGGAGTACAGCGTACGACCACAGAGTCTAGGACAGAGAAAGACTCCAGGCAGGGCCGTTGTTCCTCCTGGGGTCAGAGGGTCCCCAGACCCACCTACCAGTATTTGTGGATGTCAATTGTCTTGCCCCCAGGAGCAGGACCACGGCTCTGGGGGTGCTGCTCTCCACTCCATCTGGAGTCTTCCCTCCACCCTGTAAGGTACATTTCATGGCCCAGGAAGAAGAAAGAGCTGGAGCTGCCTATCTTTTAATAGCTGGTATCTCCACTCCACTCCTTCATCTGCACCTTCACCCTGGCGATGAATGTGGACTACAACAAGTATGACAAGGATGGTACACACCCAAGAGTCACAATTCAGACACCAATTTCTCTTAAATGGCCGCTCATGTGCTTCTTCTTATGGATTTCAACAGACACTGCTCCCTTCGGTTACTCCACTCCCAGCTGGCTGCTCCTACATCTGCTTTGTGCCATCCCTGAACTCAGTACTTCTCCATGACCGTGGCAGCTACTCCTCAGACTAGGTTCAGCCAGAGACAGCAGAGACCATGCTTGGTGGGTATATCACTCTCCTTCACCCAGCACAGAGTCCTTCCATTCATTTCACCAGCATGTACTTATCACTCACCATGTCTGGACAGAATGGAGACTGAGCACTGGGGAGGTGGAGGTGAGTTAGATGGGGCTTCTGATTATATATTGGTTTTGTAATAGTATTGAGTACATTGGATTTTTCCATTCTCGAGATACTTTACCAAGAGGAATTTGTTCCAGCTCCATCCAGGTAAACATAAAAGATGTAAAGGCTCTGTCTTTTTTATGGCTGCACAGTATTCGATGGTATATATATACCACAATTTTTTAACCCGTTTGTGGGTTGATGGCCATTTGGGCTGCTTCTACAACTTGGCAGTTATGAATTGGGTTGCAATAAACATTCTGGTGCAAATGTATTTTTTGTAAAATAATTTTTGTCCATCTGGGTAGATACCCAGTAATGGAACTGAAGGATCAAATGATAGGTCAACTTTTAGTTCCTTGAGAATTCTCCATACTTCTTTCCAAAAAGGCTGTATTAGTTTGCAATCCCACCAGCAGTGTAGAAGTGTTCCCTTCTCTCCACATCCACGCTAACATCACTTACACATTCATATGAATGATGAAACACAAATATAGTCCAGAAGGAAGGAAGGGAGAGGAAGAGGGGGGAGGAGGGCGAGTGGAGGGAGGGTGTGGTGGGATCTCACCTAATGTGCACAATGCAAGGGTACATTTCAAAACAAACTATGAGTATATTATAAATGTCATACTACCAAAAATAAATGAAGTGATGGTTATGTTAACCAATTTGATTGAAGTATTCCACATTGTATATCAAATCGTCACATTGTACCCCATCAATGTATAGTTATGATTTAATAAAAATTAAACTAAAAAATAAATAAAAATAAAAACCAAGCACCATGTCCACACCACCTAGCCTAAAGAAGAGAATATTGTTCCCCCCCCCAAAAAAAATAAGGCTTCTGCTTGAGGAGGTTTTAATATGGCTGGGAGACATACAATAATGACGTAGAAGTATGTGAGTATTTTAACAAGGAGGAAATTTGAGCTACCTGGAGGAAGTGGAGAAGGTCCTGGTCAGGCTATATGCGTAGGAGACACTAGGCCTTCCCGTTTCAGATTGACTAGATGGTGTGTGCTTTTTTCTGGGAATGATAAGCAGATAATTGGCTTGGTGATCAATGGGATGGGGCAGCATCAGAAGGAAAAATCAACTGACTTAGAGGTTTCTGGCTTGACAATTGAATCTAACATTGGTGACATTAACTAATAAAAAAGGTTCTGAGCAATTCATTCTTTTTTTAAACACCCTAATCACTGGTGTGCTATGAGAGGATATTAAGTGCACCATGAAAAAATTTAAAGATCATTAATGAAATTATTTTCAAAAGAAGCTCAAAGCACAGTAAGTATATTCCTTTTTAGTTTACATTTTTTTAACTTCTTTTTTTTTTTTTTTTGACAGAGTCTCTCTTTGTCACCCTGGCTAGAGTGCTGTGGCATCAGATCTCCTGGGTTCAAGCAATCCTCTTTCCTCAGCCTCCCAAGTAGCTGGGACTACAGGTGGTAGCCACAACACCTGGATAATTTTTCTATTTTTGGTAGAGGCAGGGTCTTGCTCTTGCTCAGGCTTGTCTTAAACTCCTGAGCTCCGGCAATCCACCTGCCCTGGCCTTCTAGAGTGCTAGGATTACAGGTGTGAGCCACCGCACTCGGCCTTTTACTCTTTTTTTTGAGCAACATAATTTAAATGTGCCATGGAAGTTTAACTACAGATTCAACTGTGCTGTGAGATTTAAAAAGGTTGAAAAACTCTGCTGCAGATGCAGCCAGAGGAGAGCCATCTAGTCACTTATCTTTCAAAAGTGTTTCCTTCGCACCTGCTGTACGCTGGAAACTGTACTAGTCTTGGACATATTGGTTTTGAGGTACCATCAGAATACCTAGGTGAAAAGTCAATTGAACTCATTTCAAAATCTGAATCAAGCTCAAAAGAGCAACTGAAGGTGGAGAAATCCATTAAGAAATCTCATTAGTGCTCCTCCAGGAACAAACTCTGCTTCTTCAAACCCTGTTTTCTGTTTTGACCATCTCCTTTCTGTGGATACACTGTCTCTTTAGCCAGGTTGCTGCATATTTATTTACCTATCCAGTTGCTGGGTAGCCCCTGTTCAGTGACCCTGGAAGAAAAAATGCATCTTACTATAGTTTATCTTCCGAGTTCTAGAGATGTCCTTCCATCCCAGCCTTTGCTCTCCAAATTCAAATAAAACAAAACAGAATCTCATGACAAGATTGAGACTGAAATAAATGCATAATGCTTAGCAATCTGCTATATAAAAAGATCCAACTGTACAGAGGAGCTTATTTTCTAACACCTGCTACAAGATCAGTCACTCTGCTACCTTAGGGCTAATATGCTTATCTGTTTTAATAATGGCTGATCTTGCGAAATAAAATAAAATATGACTGTCATTTAGATTTTGGGCAAAACACATGGTTATCATTTCAAGGATGAGGTAAGACCCCCCCCCACCCTGGTGTCTGACCCTAACTGTTGGGAAATCCCCTTGGGGACAGGGAGTACACAGAAAGTCTCCCGCCTGTTAAAAGTTGTCAACCACAAATTACAAAACAATAAGATTATATCAAATGCCATCATCTCCTTTATAGAACTCATTAAACCAGTGATCAACCAAGGGGCAACATGTGTTGACAATGAACCAGGAGACCTTTGTTGCCATTACTTAACTGAACTCAAATCCTTTGCTGGTATCCTGAGATGATCAGAGCCCTTGTAGTGAAATCTCCAAGTATGAACCACACAGCAGCTCAACTTGACACTTGCAGGTTTCCCCGACTCATCCCTGAGGCTGTTTCCCTAAGGCCCAGTAAACTGAGACTTTGGCTTTTGGCTGCTAAAATTCCTCTGAGATTCTGTGTACCCCATAAGACAAGAGGTCACTTGTAAGATGCAACCGGCTCAGAAATAAGCAGGTGCTCATAAACCCTTCAAAAGGCAAACTCAGCAGGAGAGACCCAATGGCTAACACATAAGCTTAGGGGAAGGAAGGCGTGTTTGTTTCCTAGGGCCTCTGCGGGGGGGGGGGGGGGGTGCACCACAAACCAGGTGGCTTAAAACAACAGAAACTTATCCTCTCACAGATTTGGAAGCTTGAAGTGCCGATTTATAAGCTGTGGGTGCCTGCAGAGCCGTGACCCTTCTGACCGCTCTGAGGCAGGATCCTCCTGGGCCTTCCTAGCTTCCGGGAGTTTCCAGCAGGCCTTGCCTGGCTGCATCTGCGTCTAAATTTCCTTCTTATAAGAACACCAGGCATTGCTTTAGGGCTCACCCCGAATCCAGTACAACCTCGTCACTGTCTTGTAGTTTATGGAAGTACGGATTTCACACAAAGGCGGTGAGATGCAATTTGTGCGCTTACATTTGCACAGGGATAGTAGGAAGGGTGGAATGAAAGTCTAGGGATGTATCTAGGGAAATTGACAGGTTTGATGGCAAATTCCAACCACCAACAGAGTGGGATGAAGGATGAGACTGGCTAATCACTAAGGCCACCTGAAGGCACTGGGGACCTGGAAAAGTGCGGCCCCAGCAACAAGCATTTCTCCACTTTCTTTTATTTATTTATTTTTTATTTTTTTGCAGTTTTTGGCCGGGGCTGGGTTTGAACCTGCCACCTCCAGCATATGGGGCTGGCGCCCTACTCCATTGAGCCACAGGCACCACCCCCTTTCTCCACTTTCATCAGTGACTTGAGGGCTGTTGCTACTATTGCTCTTCTCAGCAGCTCAGGCTAGTTCAGGCAGAAAGGATTTTAATGTGCATTGTACTTTGTGGAGCCTCTGGTTCACCCATCACATGTTAATTACCAACCATGAGGATAATCCTTTTTCAAGTCAAACTAATCAAAAGCCTAGAGTCAAGAAAGCATCCTCGTGGCCAGTCAGCAGAGGAGAAGGCAGCCCCGCCACCTGTCTGGCTTTGGTCATTCTCTTCACCCTTTCTGCACAGCAGTCTGCATGACAGCCTGGTTCTAGCTTCCCCCTGCACAGCAGCCAGGTTCCAGCTTTGCATCTGGGATGGCAACTTCCAACCTACCTCGCTCTTCTTCCTCTCCAGTTTCTATCCACCACAGCAGGGACTCAGCGTGCGATCCAAGTTCAATACCTTTTTTCCTTTCTATGTCAAGTAAAGTTGAGTCACAAAGCCTTCCATGAGAGGTCTTGCACACAGGCAGAGGTGTGAAATGAATGAAGTGTAAGCTATGTGACAGTCTTCACACGTGTGTAAACACAGACAGACATACACACGGTCTATAACTTTGGCCCCCACACCAGGATCTGTCCCTGGTCTCACAGCGAAGCTCTTCTCAGACTAGGTACACTGACAGGCAACCTGACCTGGCCTAAAAAGTTCCATTCCCCAAGTCCGATCCCTTAGGCCTCTGACAGGCCCCACCACTCACCGCAGCCATCTCTGCCTCCCCATCTGCTTATCACAGATTACGACCATTTCTGACCTCACTGAGCTTTTCTTGACCAGAATCTGGGGTTGTGCTGATGAGAGCTCTGCCTCTGTCTTGGCTTTCTTCTTCGTTTTTTTTCTAAGACTTCCTCTTTCTTATCATATTGTTTTTGGTTTTTTGTTTGTTTTGCCACTGAGAATACAGTTCTTCCCTGTTTTTAAAGGTACATGTCACCATACAGAATCAAATTCCATTTGGTGGTAGAAACCACAGCATGACCGAAAGTCTTCATGTAAAACCAAGCAGCAGAATTCAAGGTCTGTGTTAAGACAGATTCTTTTTTTGTTTTTTTTTTTTTTTTTTTTTGCAGTTTGGCCGGGGCTGGGTTTGAACCTGCCACACTCGGTATATGGGACCGACGCCCTACTCACTGAGCCACAGGCGCTGCCTAAGACAGATTCTTAAGCATTGTTACACCCTTTGAAATGATCACTTGGAATAAACTTCAGTTTCTCGATTAGTCCATCTTCACGTGGGCATTTCCCCTGCCCTTGAGTGATATCAGGGAGGCAGTTCTTATGACCTCATCTCAGAGACGCCCTCTATAAGTTCATCAAAGGAGCAAGCTCAGGCCATTAGAACCCCCTTCTCCCTCCCCCCAAAGCATTCTCATCCCACACTCCTGTGTAAGCTGATTCCTTCTCTTCCTTTATAACTCAGTATTAAATAACACCTCTTATAAGTGGTCTTCCCCAGGTAAAGTGCATTTTTTAATTGTTTTTTATTAAATCATAACTATGTACATTGATGCATTTGTGGGGTTCAGGGTACTCCTTCAATATACAGTGTGAAATGCTTACATTGAATTAAGTAACACATCCATCACAATTATACTCATTTCTTAATAGTTTTGAAACGTACTATTGTAAAGTGCATTTGCTATCATCCTCTAGGCACAGATTTGTTTCCCCCTCAGGATGTATTTGTTGGTTTTGTTCTTTTTATCTTCCCGCGTCTTCCTTCAGTCTGTAAGCTCCACAAGGTAAGAACAAGAGCCATCTTCCTCCGTGCTGTCCTGGGTCTGTAGCACAAAGCCCTCGTCCAGCACAAACACCTCCATCAACATCTAACAAGGAGTTACGACTTCTGTGACAACAGCCCAGATCATTGCACTTGTCCTGGCTTTGCTCACAGTCCAGACAACAGAAACATAGAGTGTTTGTCCCAAGCTCATGGCAGGACTCTCCCTGTACAGGCAGGAACAAGGGAACGTGATTATTATCATTCTCTCTTTCCAGTATTCGGTTTTCCTTGGGGGGCTTACTGGGGTTAGTGTGACATCTCCAAGCTCTCTGTCTTCTCTCCTCCCCAGAACTTCCCCCAACACATTAGCTGCCCATCACTGGTTTACTGACTCAGAAAGGGTGGGCCAAGGGCGGTGCACACCGTTATCCCCCATTATCAGACTGAATGGCCTTCCATTAGGCCTCTCCTCCACTTGGGACAGGGTGTTCCCAGAGACACAGGCATTATTTGCATAACTCTTCCCTACAGAGGATGTAGGCAGCAGATGTTTCATGTCAACACCGAGGACAGCTCTTCTGGCCAGGCCTGAAGGAGGCAGGGAGACTTTTTGCACCTTGGTGCTGAACGAACTTTCTGGAATTCAGTCCTCTGCCTCACCTGCTCTTCTGTTCTGGCTTTGAGCTGCTCTTCCTCTGTGATGACCTCAGTGGTTCAGAGCACCACTAGAGGGTTATAGTGGGTACAAAGCCAGGCTTCACTCAGCCTGAGAGATGAGGACTTAACCTTGGAACCCAATATCTCAGACTCACACCTAAATAACTACACGGAGAACATGGCTTAGGTGGGATGAAGGAAGAGGGGGTGAGGAGGAGAAGCCCAGCTTCTTCCATCAGCAATTTACAGTCTGGTCCAGTCTGGGTTAGTTTTGGCAAAATATTAACTTGGGAGTCATCTCTCCTGGCTACGTTGCCTCCTGTTCGTATGAATGGGATATTCATATGAGTGCTGGCCCAGAATATCTTGCTTCTATGATTAATGGAAACAAAGCCAGGTCCTCATCTGTCTTGGAAATCTCTAGGCCCCTCTATTGGCCTTTAAGGCTGTGGACATTCTCAGAGACTTGAAGTCAAAACAAATCTCGGGACCACAGACTGTTCCCTCTGGAATATTCGCTGCAAGGCAGTCCTGACATGGTTAGTGGTTCTGAGGTCAAGTCTGTAGTCAATTTTCCTTGAGACGGTTATAAGATAGCTCTAAGGGGGTGAACCTTGACACCTCTGCCTGTTGTAGCTGGCAGCAAATACCTTCAGCAAAGGTTCATATTTAATGTAGAATGAACTGTTTCTTAGGAGTTTTGCTACTGCAGGCAGAGAACTGCAACCCAAGGGAGTGAGCAGATCACTGAGAGCAGGTTAGTGCAGAAAATGACTGCACCAGAGGCCTTTCCTGGACTTCAGCACTGCCCTGTGTTGTATTTTCAGCATCCACTGATTGATTGAGAAGATGCACGGCGCCAAAAAAGATGCTATGAACACAGTAAGGCTTTGAAATAGACCTATATCTAGTTTAATTAGATACAGAAGCATCGACACATTTTCAAAACATCATGAATATATTTCTATAAGACAGTCCACACATAAGGCTTGGTAGACGTGGATGTCTGGGTCCTTGGCAACACCCCAGCACTGTCTAGTCATCCACAGCCCTCCTGTCCTAACCACTGGGCTAAGATACTATGTCCAAGGGCCTTGTCCCCAGTCATGGTGCAGACTTCATCAGGATGGTTTGTTCCATGGTGTGACAAACCAGGCAGTAGGCCTGCCCTCAGGAATTAGAAGCCAGGCAGAGGGTAAGACTAGTGACCATGATGGAGGAGGCACAGGGCGTGGATCAGCTCCAGGCAGGAGGGCTAACAAGAGCCACATGCAGTGTAAGAAGTCCATGTCATCGGCTGGGACTACTCTTAGGAGAGGCAGACAGCCATCGATGGATAGAGCATGACAGGGCAAAGTGGGACATGAAAAAGATTGGGGCTTGCTCTGGGAGTCTGCTGGCAGGAAGGACATTGGCAGGCGTGGGAAGTCAGCAGACCTGGCCTAGCATGGGATTCTGAGTCTGCAGGGGCATTTGATTCAATTCTCAGAGCTACTGGATGGTGGATAAGGCTGAGGTTGTAGACATCTTTCTACTATCAGGATCGACTCTAGGACCTGGGGCCACACTGAGCCAGCCAATGAGGGTAGCAGAACACTCAGCCAGGCCGCCTGGTGACAGCAGCAGCAGAGGCAGCAAGGTGCTGCCTGCAGGCCTGAGAAGAGGGCGGAGCACCCGGGTCTCACGAAACCGTGTCACCCAGACTCAGAACACAGCAGCACACACTCCCAGAGAGTCTGAGAACTAAAGTAAGTTATTCAGAAAAAAAAAGAAAGAAAGAAAGAAAAAAAAACAGAGACATGAAGTAATTTCTGAGTCTCCCCTCTTTTTGCACTCTACATGCATAATTGCATTCAGTGGGGGAAAACATTAATACTTGGGGCCTCACTTCCAAAAAAAGAAAATGAGAGTGAAACAGCTTTATGGGCAGAATCTTTGTGGGCTCTCTTGATTCAAATCCTTATTGTAATTCAGGAGCCAGAAGCTTTTCCACACCGCCCCCACAACTCAGACTGAAGCTGCCTCTCCAGACTGGAAGAAACAGCTCCTAGAAACAGCCCTGTCCCCAAGCCCTACAGAAACAGTTCCACATCCTTTGTCCACACATCAAAACCAGGGTGATTAATGTAGATGATGGTGATGCTTAAAAAAGGATCACTGAGACCCAGAGATGTTATCTAACTGCAAGTTTCTGAGAAATGCTTTTCACAAGCCTCTCAAGCACTCTCCCTATCAAACACACCCAACGGGGCGGCCACAGAAGGCCAGGACAATAAATTGAGATGAGTGGTGTTCAGAACAGTGAAAAGTTCTAGGAATGGCCTAAAGTCAAGACGATGCGTTGTGGTGTGGAGGGAATTCAGCCCTGAGAATTCATGGATGGATATAAATTAAAGCTTCAGTAAGAAGGAAAAGCACAACCCAGGAAAAAGGCAAGCATATAGCCGGTTGAGAGTCTCATTGTTGCTCTGATATGTCACCCACATTGCCAAGGCCACCTGAAAAGGATGACTTTTTGCCAAGGGAGGATTATAATTGAATTGAGAGGGAATTTTCAGGTGATGCCCCTAATCTTCTTTCTGTTCTGTGCTACTGCCACACTCCTTTTGAAGCCCTACGGATTCCTATACACAAGCAGGGTTTCCACTGCAAGGTTGGCTCCTGGTTCCATCGTGACCCCAATACAGCATTTCTCCTGTGTATTAGATGGGTAGGCTTCTTATTTCCTTTCCTTCTGGCTACTGTCATCACAGGACATTTTCCACAGGCAGGAGGAGTCAAGGCTGGTCCTCTTCCCACCTTATCCCCTCTCTCCCCAACACAGGCCAAGTTTAAAAGGCATAGTTCATCCTGTAAGTCACCAGGGCTTAACAGATAGTAATAAGAACAGCACCCAGACCTGGTCATTTACTACCAACCACAAGCTTTGTGCCACGTGCTTTACCTAAGAAAGTTAGCACCTAACGGTTTCTGGTGTGGGGGATACATTTGGTTGCCTACTCAACCCATCACCCCTCCCTTCCTAAGGGAACCCTGATAAACCATTACTCCATGAAACGCATGTGGGAAATCGACTCTGTCCCCCTCTCCAGAGGGAGGTGCTGGTGGGCCTAAATGAATTACAAGGAGCCCATTCTCCTTGCCAGAGATGGGCTCAGGCAAGCTTACTGCCTCCTCTACCAACTGTCCGTAGCCGGGAGCATGCACATGACCCAAGCCGACCAATCAGCCTGAAGGGGGCAACTTTCAATGCCTTCTTCCTCGTCCTTTTCCTATCTGGATGTAAGCAAGGAAGCACATTGCCTCTGCTGTTGCTGGTGGCCATCTCAGTGCCGTGAGGGAGGCTGTTCTGAGGACACAGCAGACACACAGAGACAGGCTGGGCAAGGAATCACCAAGAAGTGGAGTCAGAGGCCTAATCATCTACACCTGGGACTCCCTGCCTCAGGAGTTCTTAATATCCGACATGTCAAATGCCCTTATTATTTAGGCCAGTTCAAGTCAAATGTTACTTGCAGCCAAAGGTATCCCTATACATCTGGACTGACTGCCTTCCCTTTTCCTCTCCCTTCTTTCTTTTTACAAAGGCAGCCTAGCGGTGCTGCTTTTCCAGCTGTGTGACCTTGGACATATCCTTTAACCTCCTGGTCTTTGGTGTCCTCCAATGTAATGAAGGAGCTAGACCAGAATGACCTATAAGATCCTTTCAAATGCTAACATTTACAATAAAAAGATTATATAGTATAGTGCTTCTAAAAAGGCAAGTGTTGTGTTACAGGTAAGCCACTGAGATTAGTTCAAACTAGTTCAAGCCAAGAGCAGAGTTGCCAAGACAGTGGAAAGGATGACTTGAGAAGACACAAAGCGGCCTCCCCCAAACGGCAGGCTTCAAGTCAATGAGCACAGAAAGTCAGTGAGGCGAAAACATGGATCCCTGAGAATGAATGAGGTGGAAAGAAATGGACCACAAAATTGTATTTTCCTTTTTAGACTCAGCCCAAGGTACGCTGTATTCCCAGTCATTCCATTGTGCCTCCTGGCTATGTCTACCCAAAGAAGATAAGGGAAAAGGGCCCCAAGCCTTATTCAGGAGAAAAGGACAGAGGGAAATACTGGAATCATTAGAGAAAAAAAAGAATGTTAAATAGGTCAAGAGGGTCTGAGAGTCAGGCTTAGAGTCACTGGCTTTCCTTCCTTGTTCATGTGGATGTTCTGTTCATTTTGAGTCTCCAGTACTGTGTGCTGCCATGACCAAAGGCTAGTTCAGTTCAGAGTAATTTTTTTTACCCCAGAAAAAATATTTAAGGAGGCTTCTGGCTCGAGTTATCTACTGGCTCCAACCAGACAGGGATACGGTGAAGTAATATGAGCACAAGTAATTGGGTGGCAGTCAATTTGGGGGGGAGATCGGGGGAATGTTATCCTTAAGAACCCAGGGACAAGCAAGCTATTCTATGCCCCAGGTAGCAAAAAAAGTGAGAGCTTGGGAGCAGTGTCTTTGAGACCCAGATCAAGAGAGGGGAAGAGAAGCTTGGGTCCCGTAGCACAGTGGTTACGGTGCCAGCCACATACACCCAAGGTGGCAGGTTCAAACACGGCCCAGGCCAGCTAAACAACAATGACAACTGCAACAAAAAATAACTGGGAGTTGTGGCAGCCTGTGGTCCCAGCTACTTGGGAGGCTGAGGCAAGAGAATCGCTTAAGCCCAAGAGTTTGAGGTTGCTGTGAGCTGTGATGCCACAGGACTCTACCAAAGGCAACTGTGAGCTGTGATGCCACAGCACTCTACCAAGGGTAACATAGTGAGACTCTGTCTCAAAAAAAAAGGAAGGGGGGAGGCGCCTGTGGCTCAGTAAGCAGAGCACCAGCCCCATATACTGATGGTGGTGGGTTCAAACCCAGCCCCAGCCAAACTACAACAACAACAACAAAAAATAGTCAGGTGTTGTGGCAGGCGCCTATAGTCCCAGCTACTGGGGAGGCTGAGGCAAGAGAATTGCCTAAACCCAGGAGTTGGAGGTTGTTGTGAGCTGTGATGTCATGGCACTCTACCAAGGTTGATAAAGCGAGACTCTGTCTCTTAGAAAAAAAAAAAAAAAGGGAAGAGGATGCTTACTCACCCTGTCCCCCTGTCTGGGATCCCCTACAGAGGCTCCCATCATGCTCCTGGTATAAAAAGAAGTTCTACAAATAGTTGTTGCACTGATGACTAAATTGGGTAAAATAAAGAAATTAATAAATAATAAAATAATAAAAACAAAAATAAAAAAAATCTGTGGTGGCTCACATCTGTAATCTGAGCACTCTGGGAGGCTGAGGCAGGAAGATCACTTGAGGAGTCTGAGACCAGCCTGAGCAAAGCAAGATCCCATCTCTATAAAAAATAGAAAAATTAGCCAGGCGGGGTGGTGGGCGCCCACAGTTCCAACTACTCTGTTGGCTGAGACAGGAGGATCACTTGATCCCAGGAGTTTAAGGTTGCTGTGAGCTACAATTACACCACTGTACTCTAGCCAGGGCAACAGAATGAGACATTGTCTCAAAAAAGAAAGAACTAAAAAGAAAAGAAAAAGGCTAACTGAGTGAAGGTACTTTATGGCAACAAGGCAGAGGGGAAATTGAACAAAGATGGGAACAATGGGGAAGAATAATGTGTAGGGGTCTAGTGTTAGCAGCAAAAACTTTACACTAGTGCTTCTCAACCCTGGTTGCCATTAGAATCACCTGGGGGGGGGGTGTTAAAAATTAACAGCCATAACAGTTAAGTCTCACCCCAAGAAATTTTTATCCAGTTGGTCTGCAGTGGCGTCCAAGCTTGGAGTCACTTGAAGAGCTAAAAGCATGGATCAAATTAGGTCTTACTACTGAGTCTTCAGGTGCGCAGAGTTTTAGCAAGCAGCTGGTCTGGAGCTTTTTATGATGATCCTGTCTCTTTTGGTCTCTGCTCACTATTACCAGAACCAGAGCCAGAACCATCTTTTCCACAACCTAACAGCTTCCACACTCCTTACAGGTTAAAACCCTAGGCCACGTGAACGGCTTTCTTATCTCTGCCTTATTTGTGCCTCATTAACAGCAGAGCCATCCATGCCTCATACTTAGACACATTCTGGAGACACTTCTAAACTTCTCAAATGAAGATTGAAAAGCAAAACTGTTCAGAAAACTGAGTGAAGAGTACTTGTCAAATTTTTGTCTGTGAATGTGATTCAAAGGAAGAGTCTAGGAACAGACGAACTGGAAGATTTCTTTCCCTCTTGCTAGGCCAAGTGTGGGGACCAGACATCAGGTTTGGTCCTGGTTCCCAGTAATGAAGAATGGCTACTGGTACCAAGTTGAGGGAGCAAATAAGCAGACCCAAAAGATGCAAGCAGACAAAGTGTCGAAGTTTATTAAAAGCATAGAACATTCCAGAGAAAGAATGGGTCAATCCATGTGTGGAAAAGACGCTGAGTTTAAAGACATGGAAAGTACAGTAACTCTCAAAGTCAAGACTTACCAGACTGCTACACTGGGGAACAGCAGCCCTCCAGGGTTAGGGTTTGTCCTTTTATGCTGAGCCCTAATAATACACTAGGCTGTGGGTGGAATAGTCATGGTTTTCTTGGGGAAAGGTGGAGAATTCCCAGAATGGAGATTCTCCGCACACCTTTTTTTATCCTCATAAGGCAATTTCCCAGGGTTGCCTTCATATTTGTAAACTCATGGGCTGGTGAGTGTGGTTTTTACTACGTGAATGAGGGTAGTTCACTTAGAGAGCCGCTGTTATCAAAACTGTAAGCGTGCTCCAAAGACCCATTTTTATTGACCATATCTCCACTTTATGGTTTCTCTACTTCTTTCTGGTTTTTTCAGTCCTTGAAGACCCCCCTTCATAGACAAAACATCTGTTTAGTCCTTGGAAGCCCCCTTGACTTGTCAACTGTTCCTTCTTGCAAATGCCACCTCTGGCCAATTTGTTCTTCCTATTGTAGACAAAGCACCTCCTAATACCATCTACTTATCCCTACCTAACAGGTAGACACGTTTATGCGGAAAAAGGAGGCGCTAAGGAAAATCTGGTTCAAGATCATTTGATTCTTTTTTTTTTTTTTGTAAGGCAAGCATGAAACAAAGTTTATTAAGAAAGGGAAAGGTCGGTTTGCAGAGTAAGAGCAAGGTATAGGTGTGTAGAACAAGATACATTGGCCACAAACAAAGAACAGGCCCCCGTCGTGGCCACAAGCTCAAGGCAAAGAGGCCAGGAGGCCAGATCATTAGATGCTTGACTGACAGTCAGCTGTGTGGGCAGGAAGCTAATTTCCCAGAGGCAGGCTCTCTTTAAGCTCATGAAAGTTTATTTTTAAATTACTTAAGCATGTCATCAGAAATATTCATTTCTTCCCAGAAGGAAATGAAGAAGTACAGCATGCAAAAAGTTTTCTCCAGACCGGGAGAATTTTTCCTGTAGGGTAAAAATCTTACAGCTCACAGGCAAGAGAATACTCCCCTTTAAAGCAAACCCAGTCATCCTGGCACCATCTCAGGCTCAACCCTAAAATCAGCGAGTGATGTTTTCAGGCGTTCTAGAAAAAGATCCAAGGTTCCTATAACTGATAATAAATTCTTCCTACGCGAGGGCAAACTAAAAATATTTCTTACACAAGAATCCTGAATGTATTCCATTTCATTCTCTTTCTGAAAAACTCACTACAGGAAGTACTCCTGCAAAATAAAATTAAATTCAAACAAAAATTCCAGGGAAGCAAACTGTGTGAGAACCCTGTTGAGTTATTGATTAAGGACAATTGCAAGTTAAATAGGTGAGAATAATGTTGTTGTAACATAGAAAATAACACCTCTTAAAATAGAAAACTGTTTTTTAAAAAAGCGGCCCTACTCTAGTCTCTTCTGTGACACCCATTTCCTCTACTGTTTTGCAGTGTAGCAGGAGACAGTATATAGGTGAGCAGCCCAGGAGTCTCCTACCTGGTTGACTGAATTCCTTTTTACATACTGATCTTCGCCTGTAGGAAAATTCCCTTTTCCTCAAGCAGCATTAAAGCTTGAGATAGCTGAGCTCACCCTTTTTTTTTTTTTGAAACACAGTCTCATTATGTCACCCTCGGTAGAGTGCTGTGGCTCCATAGCTCACAGCAACCTCAAACTCTTGGGCTTAAGTGATTCTCTTGCCTCAGCCTCCCAAGTAGCTGGGACTACAGGTGCCTGCCACAACTCCTGGCTATTTTTTCTTTTTCTGTAGCTGTCATTGTTGTTTAGCAGGCCCAGGCCGGGTTCAAACCCACCAGCCCTGGTGTCTGTGGCCAGTACCCTAATCACTGAGCCACAGGCACCAAGCCTCTGAGCTCACTCTTAAACATGACACCCCTTCCGAATAACCTAAAAAGATATGCAATAAACAAAGCAAGAGATTATACTAAGGGTTATAAATATGAAAATATCTAGCATCCTAGAATTTTGCCTCCTAATCTCAAAACAGAGAGCAAATTTCAACTCTTCCAAAATACCTTTTATAAATAGGCCAAAAGAAGAATTGCTTCGTACCTAGTAAGCAATCCATACATGTTTTTGTATTTTGGAAAGGAATTAAATAGACCCTGCTTAGCTGATTTACCTACAGTTATTTAAAAGAATGTGTTTGGGAGGTTGAGAAACCCTGTAATAAATCCTTCAACAAACAAACAAACAAACAAACAAAATGTTGGTAAGATACAACCACAGTAAGTAGGATATCTTATCGCCTGATCTGTTAGAAGTCAAATCCTAAGACGTAAGGGCAATGACTGTCTTCCTGACTACAATGTTTGTGGGCTCTAGAAAGACATCACGAACCTTGAGAACACTCAATGAGAATTTTCAAGAAGAATTCTACTCCATATTTTGTGCTGTGTAGAGCACGGTGGCTTGGGAGTGGTAAGGCTTTTGCTTCATGAGATTAGATTTTCAAATATATTCACCCAGTGGAAGAAAGTACAGTTGGCCTTCCATATTCATGGGTTCTACATCTGTGGATTTAACCAACTGAGGGTAAAAAATATTTCTTAAAATAATTACATCTGTACCGAACAAGTAACAGACTTTTTTCTTGTTCTTATTCCCTAACAATACAGTATAACAACTATCTATATAACATTTACATTGTATTAGGTATTATAAGTAATCTAGAGGGTAAGCAGAAGGACATTCATAGGTTACATGCAAATCCTACACCACTTTATATCAGGGACTTGAGTGTCCACAGATTCTGGTATGGCAGGAGGTCCTGAAACCATCCCCAACAGATACTCAGGAACAATGCTGGTAGTTCACAGTTCACTTTACAAATGCTTATGGAGATTTTAAGCAGTGCAAACACAGTGCTGGGCTCACAGCCTCTACATTTTCTGGTTTATTTTTTATTACTTCTCATCTGCTCATCCTAAGAGTTTGTGAAGAAAGGAAGGATTGTCATCATTATTTTACAGAAGAAAAAACTGAGTTCTAGCAGGGTTAACAATCTTGTCCAAAGTTAACTCTGAAGCAACAGGAATGAAGGTGGATTTTTTTTTTTTTTGTGAGACAGAGTCTCAAGCTGTTGCCCTGGGTAGATAGAGCAAGTGCTGTGCAGTCATAGCTCACAGCCACCTCCAACTCAGGCTCAAGCGATCCTCTTGCCTCTGTTTTTCTATTTTTGGTAGAGACAGGGTCTCACTTTTTGCTCAGGCTGATCTCAAACCCATGAGCTCAAGCTATCCACCCACGTCAGCCTCCCAGAGTGCTATGATTACAGGCATGAGCCACCGTACCTGGCCTGAAAGTGGATCTTTTGACACACAGTCCAATAATTAGAAGGAAAAAAAGAACATAGAACTGTACTTAAGTGGTCTAGCTACCCGATGATCCAGAAGAGCTATAATGAATGCAGAATGTGTGTACCCACTGTAGGTCTCCAGCCATTCCCCAGACAGCCCTCCCAGAATCTAATTCTACTTGGCGGTTCATCGCATATCATGTGTCATGTATAATACAACAGAGTTAATGTGAATATTTTAATTTAAACTAATAATCTCTATAAACCCATGTGGCTGGATTCCTTTCTTTCTTTCTTGAACATCTCAAGCGCTTTCTCACCTTTAAACTTTTATTCTCATGTTCCCTTTTACAGAATACTCTTCCTCTGGGCTCAGCAGATATCACCTGCTCAGAAAGGATCCCCTGAATAGCTTATTTCAAGTTTTTCAATATTTTTAATATTTTAGTCTTTTATAAAAAGAGAAAGGGAGAGGAAGGAAAGAGCTCTTATTTGTGGGGTTATATTCATTAGTATTTCCATATTGGGAATTAAAACTGAGAAAGTTTCATAATTTTGTGAATTCATCTAAAATAACAATAGCAAAATTCAGTATGTGCAAACATAAATCACATATTTTTATGGGAAATGACTAGATTTGTCCAAAACAATTAGAGTGGCATTGTTTTATAGTATTGCAACTCTCTTTTATGTCAAACCTAAGGGGAAACAATTAGATTCCCACACAGAATCTCTTTTCTCCTTCAATCTGTTGGGATATATTGCTTTGCTCGAAGTGATATGAAGAAAACTTGGCCTTGTGCAGTTATGTAGTTGTAAAAAGAAGTATGTTAATAGCCTTTTCATATAGTTATGTATATATTCTTCTTTGACATTATACCAACAGTTGAATGGTAGTTTCTAAACCATTGGGAATGTGGAATCTGAAATTGTATCAACGAACTTTCCTTCTCTATCATATTAAAATCCATTGGCACACATGTACTTGGGAAAGATCTTTTACCCATTCACGATTTTGTAACATCGCGCATCAACAGTTTGGAAAATAGTAGTTCACTGAGTTATGCAGATCTCGCAAATGTTGACACATTCCATTACACAAAGAAAAAAACCCACATTCATTAACATCAACATTGATCTTATCAGAAAAGTATGCAAGCACCAAGAATCTGTCAAGCTCAAGGTGGAAGACACAAGTTTTCCAAAATTCTTTTTTTTTTTTTTTTTTGCAGTTTCTGGCTGGGGCTGGGTTTGAACCCACCACCTCCGGCATATGGGGCTGGCGCCCTACCCCTTTGAGCCATAGGCGCCACCCAGTTTTCCAAAATTCTACTTGTTACTTGAGAGTTCAAACTTGACTGTTGGCAACAAATACTATCAGTGATTTCCTTGGAATGACAAGCTTTACTTCATTCTTTTTGTGCTGAGGGCATAGACAATGTCTACCAATTACCCAAGTCTGTATAACAATAATTTTTCTGTTAGTCATCTTTTAAGTAAAAGTGGCATTCCATGAAAACACCAGCTAGTTTAGCAAGCAACTCAAATGGTTGCACAAATGCTTTCCCTCCAGATAATTACAGTATCTTGATTACCATTATTCTACAAAATATTTTTAAAATGTGTGTTCAAAGGTTGATATTTAATAAAATTAATAACTTTTACTGCTTCATCAAGAACACTCGTAAGTGAAACTGACATACTATTTATTTATTTATTTTTACAAGTGTGTGGCGGTAAAGACAACATTCACCAATGGTGCCATTGCTTGATGCTTGCTGAGGTGCAATCAGTTTTACCCATCATGGCTTTTACCTGATCAGCGCAAATGTCAATACAATAAAAACAGGGAAATAACACGTCAATATTACTACATATTATGACTTTGAGGACTCCCTAGATGGGCTTTAGCCCCTACCCTCACTCCTTACAAAGGGTCTGCAGGCTACACTTTGAGAACTGCTGCTCTTTCCAAAAGGGTTTCCTTTGGATGCAGCTCTCCATCTCATTGCCAAGGTCGCTTTCATCATCATATTTACCATAATATGTAATTCTCGTTATGCTTCTTATTTATTATGTTTTCTCCATTTGAATATAAGTTCCATGGATGTACCGTATCTCCAAGCTTAGCAACTGCCACATTGTAGGTTCTCAACCCTTTTGGTTGATCGGGGAACTTATCTCATTTTCCATGTAAAGAAGTCAAGACTAGAAGGGTTGGTGCCTGGTTCAAGGTTATGGTGAGAGGAAAAGGCAGAGCTGAGGGTGAAATTAAGCCTCTTGCTGATTCTTCTGCACTAATGTTCAACAAGAGAAAGTTATTAGTAGAAAGAAGCTTCTACAAAATAGTATTTTATGCTTGGCTACAACAAAGAATAGATTTCCATTCTGCAAGACCTAAATAATGGTTTTCTGGCTTCTGTTTGGTTCAGTTGGGTCTGTTGCAGAAAATAATACATGTACCATCATGCCCAGTTGGAACCCTGCCTTTAATTCTATTATCAAACCTTCAGGACTTGCCCTCTAAAGCTGCATCAGGAAAAGAGGGACAAGTGGTTTGAGGAGAAAGAAAAAGAAGTTTATGACTTTGCAGGCAAAGGAGAAAAATGGGTGACAATGGTCTCAAAATCCAAATTCCTGCTTCCGAACACAGAGCTTTTAAAGATTCTGATCCCATAATCCCATCTTGGGCCAAGACAGTCTTGTGACCTCCACCTGAAATCATCCCATCTTTCTCTAAGAAGATCTCACTGGCTCAGCACCTGTGGCTCCAGCGGCTAAGGCACCAGCCACACCTGAGCTGGTGGGTTCGAATCCAACCCCAGGCCCGCCAAACAACAATGATGGCTGCAACAACAACAAAAAAAATAGCCAGGTGTTGTGACAGGCACCTGTAAGTCCCAGCTACTTGGGAGGCAGAGGCAGGAGACTCGCGTGAGCCCAGGAGATGGAGGTTGCTATGAGCCGTGATGCCATGGCACTCTACCCAGGGTGACAGCTTGAGGTTCTGTCTCAAAAAAAAAAGGATCTCACGACCTCTGCCCATCCTATCTTCAGCTATCTCCTGTGGCACAAAGAATGAGAAACATTCCCTGCCCCTCCTGACCACTGGCCTGACTCAGGGACCCAGGTTTCAGCTCCCCCAAAGTTGCAGAGATGGAAAATATTTTTGCCATTTTTTTTTTTAGGTCATTCCCTCTGCAGCCATAGTAGGAGTGTTCCACGCCTTACCTGTATGCTTGGGACAGAGATGTTTATGAGGCGAGCCAGGTGGAAGGGAAGGCACTGGAGGAGAGGCACGTCCTGCCATAAACAGCTCAGTCTCAGCCCCTCCTGGCTGCGCCCTTTAGTCACTCTCTCCTGCCCCACCTACCCTCTCCCTAGACAAAGGGAGTTTGAAATTCAGAACCCCCTGGAATACAGCTGGAAGTTACCAACTCATCTTTCTTCATACCACTCACAGACTTGTAAAATGTTCAGCTAAGAACCTGATTCCTCACACATACACACTCCTCTTCTCGTCCCCATCTACTCCTACCCAGGTGCAAAAGCTCACTCCAACCTTCTGAATGACCAAAGACCACCTTGACAGAGGTACACACGGATCAGAGGTGGTGCGGCTCATAGCCACCAGCCTTCCAACTCGGCACTACAGAAACCCACAGACCCAGGTTCCAATCCCAGTCAGTCCTCCTCCTGTCCTGCAGACACTAGACGAGGCCAAGCCCTGAATGTTGGTTCCATTCTAAGATAAGCCACTGAAAGGGGTGCAGGAGAATGAAACCACCATCTCATCGGATCAGAATTTGCATTTTAAGAAAACTCCGTTATGTGCTTGCAGTTTTCTCTTTTGCAAGTCGTCTACCGTTTTCAGAAACAATCTCTTTTTGTTGTTGTTGTTTGTTTGTTTTGCAGTTTTTGGCCGGGGCTGGGTTTGAACCCGCCACCTCCGGCATATGGGGCCGGCGCCCTACCCCTTTGAGCCACAGGCGCCGCCCAGAAACAGCCTCTCTTTAACCACAGCATTTGGCCATAGTTGTGTAGCTTGCGGGGCCTGAAGAACCGCCCCACCTCTGCTCGGAATCCCAGACGGGGCCTGAGCAGGCTAACGTGGGGAGAGCTGCGGGGAGTCGCCAGCCCTGCGGGTCCGACTGGGCACGGTGGGCATTGGCCCTCCAGGTGCCAGCCCTGGCTCCAGGAAGCGCGTGGGCTGGACGTAGGCAGCTGCGGGCCGAGGCTGCCTGGGGCTGCCAGGTGCGGGTCCCGGATCCGGGCTGCGTCCTGCGCTGCTGGCCTGCTGGCCGCGCGGAAATCTTCAAAGGCATAAGAGGAACGAGCCGAGGTTGCAGCCACCGCAGCCGCAGCCGCAGCGCTTTCTCAGCTGACAGGCCCCCTTTCATGGCTGGAGCCATAATCCCCTCCTTGTGCGCTCAGCAGGCACCCAGTCGTTTGTAATTCCCTTTCCTTTTCCAGATCCAAAGGCGTTGGGGAGACCAGCGCGCCCGTGAAGGCCCTCTGTGTCGCGCACGGGGTGGCTCTGAGCGGTGGCAGCGATTCCAGCGAGTTCCCGGACGCGCAGAGCCCCGGGCTGCTCTTCCCACACTCCCGACCCGGGGTGGCGGTGCATTCTGATGAGCGGAGCTAGGGGCCTGGTCTGGGGCCTGAATGGGGACTTGACGCCTCTCACTCAAGCTCTCCAAGGAAAGTAATTCCTAGGCCCCTTGAGAGTGAAAGTGGCTCTGCTAAAAACAAATTTTAAAAAATTTAAAAAGGAATCCACGCTAAGAGGCCCCAGGAGAAAGAATTAGAATGAGCTCTCTCTTCCAGATTTATGTACTCCTCGGGAAGCTAGGAATCGGTCCAAAATTCCAGGAAAAGGAGTCACATTGGTGGGAATTCTCTACCCCCTGGGATCACTCTTGGTCTCTAAAATTCCATGGGATGCTACAGGGTAAGATTTAGAATAGAAAAGCCTGAAAAAGGGAGAAAGAAAGAGGAAGGTGGAGGTTCCAACCCGTAAGGAAAAACAGTGACAAAACTACATTGAACACTATGGAGATGCCAGGTACTCTTCCAAAGAGCTAAAACACAATCTATCGTCTAATCGCACACCATTCTATGAGTATGAGGTAGATAAGCTTATTTCCCATTTTGCAGATAAGGATGCTAAAGCACAGGCATTAAACAAAAATGGGACTGAATAGAGGAACTCCCCTGGGTCCCCTTTCCTGTTTTGCAAAACCAGGCTAGTGGGCAGGCCCTTGGGAATTTACCTGGTTTTAGGTAAATTCTAGCTCCACAGCTGAGACAAGTCACTTAATGTCTCTGAGCCCTAGTTACTTTATCAGGAATGAGAGCAGTAATTGTTGACTTTTCAGGAATGTTGTGCAAATCAAGTGAGATTATGTGTCTGCATAAATTTTGCAAAGTAGAAAGCACTTACCAAATACAAAATAATTTCACATTGTCTTAGTGCATTCGCAGAGAGAACGCCTTAAAGATATTTGTGAGAAGGGCACCCACGTGCACTCAACATTGTGGAGAAAGTTCCACCTCTACTGTTTGTTATACAGATATCAGTGAGAGAGGATACCTGGGAAGGCTGAGGTCTAGGAGAACAGAGGTCTTCTCAAGACCCCAATGATACACCTGCAGGGTCCTCTCCATGGTGACTCAGCTCTTAGGAATTTGTAGACTGAACTTCCTGGGACCTGGAAATTTCCACTTCTGTGAAATCCGGTAGTTTTGTGGGGGCTGGAACAGCTTCCCCCACTTGATCCAAACTGGCCAATGAGAGGGGTTGGAACCTTTTGACTGGCCATAAAAAGGGAAAGACCAAGCCAGTTGGGGACGGTGGCCATTTTGAATTCATCTATGCTGCTGGCTCCACTGGCTGAAATAAGCCCTTCCTCTTACAAACATGGTGTTTGGGTGTTCTTTCTCTCCATGGGGCCTCATCTTCCTGCAACACCAGAACAGCCTCTATTCCAAGAAGGCCTCTTTTGGTGACGGAGGAAGAGGGTCTGCCGCCTGTCACTGTCAGCCAATATGCAGAGACAGAGATAGGTCCACCAAATTTTATTTGTCAGAAGGCCAGCAATTCTGGAGTAAAGTAAGAGTAGCCTCTCCAAGACTGTTCTGTTGTTCCATTTCCAAAATTGCAGTTTTACACTTGAAAATTCAAAGTAAAAACCACATTAATCTTTATCTTAAACAACAATAATAAGAATAAACCACGGCCCAAAACAACATTCGAATTCAAAGGTTAATCCCCTAAATCAATCCTCCTAAACCACTCAAGACGAGCATCTTTAGGGAGCCGAATTTACAAAACAATAAGAATGGGAAAGGGGAAGTAAAGCTCACTTAGGAAACCACCACACCACCTGGGTCAGGTTGACTGACTCCATCTTATTTTTACCACACGTGGTCTCATTTCTTCTTCTTCTTTTTTTTTTTTTTTTTTTTTGTAGAGATGGAGTCTCACTTTACTGCCTTCGGTAGAATGCCATGGCGTCACACGGCTCACAGCAACCTCCAGCTCTTGGGCTTACGTGATTCTCTTGCCTCAGCCTCCCGAGCAGCTGGGACTACAGGCGCTGGCCACAACGCCTGCCTATTTTCATTTCTTCTTTAACAGAATTCTTCCTTCAGGATGTTGAATATACTACAGAATTTAGTTGCTTCCCACAGGTATTTCTTTGTAACTTAGAAACAAATTACTAGACATCATGTTGGTTATATGGTTAATAATCTGGTATAGGGTAGTGGTGGGGAAAAAAGGCCTAGTTTCTCTTTTAACGGGGTAGGGGGGACACTGGCTATCTCTTTATTCACTGCCCAAGTCACATCTCTACAATTACTGTGATGGGGTTTCCTCAGGCCCACCCAGCTTTTAAAATTCTGTCTGAGGGAGTGTCTGAAAAAAGTCAGTCAGGAAAGTTTGGTAGAGATCTGTCTGGAAAAGAAAGGGAAACATGTAAAATTCTATACCTGGCCTGAAAATGGGGTGTGTCCTCTGAACATAGCTGAAAGCAAATGCTTCCCTAGAACTCTAGAACAGAACTGCAAAGATCTGACCCAAACAACAGAATGCTTCTGGAAGAACTGGCTTCTGTAAGGGGTATAGACTCAGGGGTGTGCTTCAATTACTGGTGGGCATTGCTCTATGCAAGGTGGGAAGCCTGCTACCATGTCTGTCACCAAGGTTGGTGCCTGCAGCCTCTTACGTGAATATCCTTGGCTTGGGAAGTGCATGCCAGAACTCTTAGGAAAGCCTGAGGGTCGGGAAAAAAATTGCATCTTTTAAAGAGTGGTGCTTTCTTTCTCTAAGAAAATGTGAATTCTGAAACTAAGAATGTTTTTCTTAATTTTTACAATTTATCATATTTCCCATTTTCCTTTGGTAACCACAAAACTTAGATCCAAATTTGTCCATCCATTTTAGAAGTATAAGATTTTATGATTCTTGGATTGTGGTCTTCTGTCCATATTTTTTATAGCCCTAATTCAAAATTTTCTCAATTATGAGTGGTGCCTGTGGCTCAATGGAGTAGAGCGCTGGCCCCATATGCCAGAGGTGGTGGGTTCGAACCCAGCCCCAGCCAAAAACTAAAAAAAAAAAAAGAAAAAAATTTTTTTCTCCATTATTATATAATATATATTCTAGATACTATATCCAGTCCAGCGGGAAACATGACCAAGGCTATAAATAGCCAGGTGTGGTGGCTCACCCCTATAATCCTAGCACTTTGTGAAGATGAGGCGGGCGGATACTTGGGCTCAGAAGTTCAAGACCAGCCAGAGCAATGGCAGAGACCCCATCTCTACTAAAAATAGAAAAACTAGCTGGGCATTGTGGTGGGGCACCTGTAGTCCCAGCTATTTGGGAGACTGAGGCAAGAGGATTACTTATGCCCAAGACTTTGAGGTTGGACGCCATGGCACTCTATTCAGGGTGACTTAGTAAGACTCTGTCAAAAAAAATATATATATATAAACACATAAATAAAATAAATACATTTTTCTAAGACCCTTTAACTGGGACCCAAGTACTAACATCTAAAGAAGAGCTGCCTGGTGCCATGAGCCTGGCTCTTCCATCTGCCTGGGGTGACATCGACATATAGGAATTCAATGAGAATTAACAACACAGCTGCTCCAGAGAACCTTAAGCTACTTCAGAAGCAGAGAATTTATCAAAACCACAACAACCAAGAAAGTTAGTATTCTTCTGAAACCGAGGAATGGTCCAGCTGTCAATGAACACTGTCCTTCCCCCAGCTTCCCTGTTCTGTTCCTTCCCACTCACCACACCCCAGAACTTCCTGTTGCTTTATTTTCACGAAGTTGCTTTTGGTTTATTTGCTTGTTTATTTGTTTTTCAGATAACTTACAAAATTATCTTTTGGGGTTCTGAATTCAGAATATGTAGGTGGCAAAGTACCATTCAAATGATAAGACACAATAGAATTTATTATTATTTTTCAATATTTTGAAGAGTCTGTTGCTATTTCATAATACAGAACAGGAAAGTAAGATACTGTTGTCCAAATATTTTCCACTAAGGTAACAGGAGATGAGACAGCACCAGGGCTGGTGCCACCTGAAGCTAAATTATCACTTAATATACATAGTGAGCAGCTGATGTCCAGAAGCGAGCATCGAGCTTCTTGCTAACGTGATGAGCGGTGGCCATCTGTCCCCACAAAACCAGGCAGCGTGACCTTCAGTCCCAGACGTTGTCAGTTGGGCTCTTCCCCATGATAACTGTAAGATAAAGAGCTGCTCTGTTAAATTTCAGTTATAACAACAACGAAACCCAAAGTGCTTGTCCCTGTTTTTATTACACATTTTCTCCTTTAAAAAAAAAAAAATTAGAAGAATCAACAGGAGCTTGAACAGCACAAGTTGGAGCTTAGAGCTGTGCGATCCCATTTTCTTAGAAAGAAGATGTATGCATATAATTAATATGCAATCAAAGAGCAAAGCAGAGCACATGGATCATACTAAAAATTCTTTCATGTTTTATTAATTTAAACTACATGCAAATAGCTCGCTGAAACAAAAGCCACAGCTCAAAACCTCAGGCCACTAACGCTCTATTGACGAACAGCAATAGTCAGTCTAATCTGTGACTACCCTTGTTGTTGTCATAGAGAAAGTAAACAGTCCTAGAAATAGATGAGAACAAATCACTGCAAAGATATAACCTTGCCAGTGAGAGGTTTGTAATTTACATTGACTCATGAAATTCTTATGTGAATTGAATGCGTTCCCCCATTTGTCTCCTGAATTCTTTTCTGTGTCTGTCATACAAGGGATCTTTAGAATAATCAAAACAAAATAGGAGGGGTGGGTGTGAGTAAGCGGCTGCCTCTCAGTGGGAATCCATCATTTGACAAAGAGCAAGATACCCATGTCCAAGATCAACAACACTAGACATTAAAAAAATGTTGCTCTAAGCCTAAGCGGTTCTCACAATATCAAATACGTATGCAGTGTGTTATTTTTATAAAGAATTCTGTTTTTCCATAACCTTTTATTTAGCTCTCAGGATTTTTTAAGATTTTTTTTTTTTTTTAAGAGAAATGCTTGTCAATTCCTAAGAACTTGGTTTAATAAATTGTTTAAAGAAATAGGAAACACATAATCTAGGTTGGTGTATTTCCTTCACATGTGTTTAGATCATGAGGAAGAAAACAATTCAGCACTGCTTAAGCCACAAGGACTAGTCACTGTTGCCTTCACGGAGTTGGAGGTGGGGGCGCAGGGTAGCTCAGCAGCTCAGGGTACCCTGGTGGGCCCAAACTCCTCTCATTCCTCTGTTCTGCTACGCTCTTCCCCCAACCCCTGCCCTGTTCTTTTCCTTACCATCCACCCCACCCCAGAAGTATCTGTTGTTTTATTGTTTGTTGAAACAGAGGTTTGTTGAAACAGAGTCTCACTGTGTCACTCTGCATAGAGTGCTGTGGCGTCACAGCTCACAGCAACCTCCAACTCTTTGGGGCTTAAGCGATGCTCTTGCCTCAGCCTCCCAAGTAGCTGGGATTATAGGTGCCTGCCACAACGCCCGGCTATTTTTTGGTTGGAATTCTCATTATTGTTCAGCAAGCCTGGGCTGGGCTCAAACTCACCAGCCTCAGTGTATGTGCCTGGCAACCTACTCACTGAGCTACGGGTGCCAAGCCACTTTATTGGTTTTTTTAATTCTAATATCTGTCAGCTCAGAGTCCAAAGTTAGCTGACAAAGCTTTAGGCATCAGACTCTCTCATTGGCCTCTTGCATCCCGGCCAACAAGAGGCAGGGGTAAAGAGTGCTGTCCCTGCTAGGTCCCCTTCCCATTCAGGAGCAGAGCCCTCTGTAGACTTCCCTGAGTGCCTTACTGGCAGCCCTAGTCTCAGGTCCATCCTCAGACCAGTCACCAGTAAAATGAAAACAAGTGTAGGCCAAGCATGATTCACTCTTGAATGAAATCTCTCTGCCTAGTACCCACAGGGGAGAAAATATGGGCTAGTGGCTATTGGGGTAGACCAGGAACCTTGTCCCATGTCTGTCCCAGCAGGCGAGGTCTCATTCTCCTCCCTGTTCTCTAAAACCTCTACTGTCACATGGATTTCCTAGGACCTTATCAAGAATGGCCCATGTAAAATAGCTGCACTCCAGATGGGCTATTATGTTCACAATCAGTTTCCTTTAAATCTTTCCAGGCATTTTTCTATTATTTCTCATTCTTCTGTTGGTCTATGTTTGTAATTTTTCTTCTAAAAGCACCTGTCATTGACTCTCATGTTCGTCTCTGAGACTCCTCCCCTATTGCCTCCCATGTTAGAATAATCTTGTACTTACATGTACATCTTATCCTCACCTATTTCACTAAAAACAAAAAACACAGGTGTGACAGCCTATAGTTCCTGCCCTCGGGGTTATATTCTTAAAGGCATGAGTTCAGTCCCTGGGATCAAAGCTGTCAACAGCAAGTCAAGTTCCCTGGGCAAGTGGTCTTGACAGCAACAGAGAGGAAGGCAAAAGGCAGAGATGAGGACAGGCTGAGGGTGTTGGGTCTGGGCTGTGTGGTCTGGAAACCCTTTAGGCACGAGTGTCCCTTCCTCATTTACCTTCCACGAGCAACCACCAGATTCAAAACTCATACCCCCCCCCCCCCACACACACACACACATACACACACATAATCTTCTTTGAAAGAAGGTTCCTTTCAGACTGACCGGCCAGCAGCAGCTGCCTCCTGTCCCTCCCCCAGAGCAGAGCCCAGCTCACACCAGGTCCCAGGGACAGACTCCTGCAGCGGGACACGCTCAGACACCCTCACTCCCACACTCGGGCTCTTATTGCGAGTCCAGTCCTAATATAGCACTGCAAGGAAACTGCAGCTTTCCTAAGAAACAGAAAGACATGCCGATCTTCCTGGGTTGTCAAAGAGGGGAGCTTCTCCCTGCAGGAAGAGGCAGGGAGACTGCAAACCCAGATGGTTGCCCTTGTGCTTGCTCACTCGTTATCAACCTCTCCACAACCAGGGCCAGCCTGGCCAGGGCAGGCAGAGGAGGGGACTCCACTTCCTCCCTGAAGCCCAAGCGTGGCCACCACCACCTGCCTCTTGATCTCCAAGGGCTATGACAGAGGCAAGGTTGCAACACACAAGCAAGGCTTTTCTAGAGAGATAGGAAGAAGAAAATAAACAGAAATGATTATTAGACAGTTGAGCTTCCTACAAGTCTTCCAGAAGTCTGCTTTCAGCCAGGCTCTAGCTCATTTTGGATCAGAAGTCATCTGCAACAGAATGATAAAGGGGACCCTGGGGGGTGGATAACAAAGGCAGCTCAAGACGCTAAAGCAATGATCCCAACCAGGGACGATTTTGCCCCCCAGGGGACATTTCCCAATGTCTGGAGACATTTTTGGTTGTCACAACTGGACAGGACGTGCCACTGGAATCAAAGAAGCAGAGGTCAGGCTGTTGTTGAACATCCTGCCATGTATAGGACAGGCCTTATGGCAAGAAGTATCAGGTCCAAAATGTCATAGTGGTGTGGCTGAGAAACCTCAACTCAGCCCTGGAGGAAGACACCAGCCCACCTTGAAGGGAACCCAGGGACTGCGGACCTGGGTCTGCCAGCATCTGCCCAACACCTGCCTGGGGGCTCCTAAGGGAGGGCATGAGGGGCACAAAGGACTGTGTATTAGAAGGTCACTGGTCATCTCTTCAGCTCATGGGAGAGGCAGGATGAGCTTCTCCCCTCTGTAAGCATCAGTAGGTGGAGACTTCAAGAAACCTCACCAGCTTAATGGTGAGTCTTCTGGATTTCGCAAGGCAAGGAGCTGGTGCCTGGCTCTTCAGGGGTGTAGATCTAAACACCAGAGGCTGACTGGGCAAGGAAGGAAAGGGCTGCACAGGGAGGAAGCTTCACTTCCACCCCCAGCACCAAAGGGCCAGCCAGGAGATGTCAAAAAAAAAAAGAGAGAGAGAGAGGCTGAGGCAGGAGGACCACTTGAGACCATGATTTTGAGACAAACCTGGGCAGCAAACAAGACCCCATCTCTACAAAAAATAAATTTTTTTTTTGTGTGTGTGTGTGTGTTTTTTTTTTTTTTGGCCAGGGCTGGGTTTGAACCCGCCACCTCCGGCATATGGGACTGGCGCCCTACTCCTTGAGACACAGGCGCCGCCCCAAAAAATAAAGTTTTAAAAATTAGCCAGGCATGGTGCTGTACAGCTGTAGTCCCAGCTACTCAGGAAGCTGAGGCCGGAGGATCACTTGAGGGCAACAGAGCCAGACCCTGACTTTTGAAAAAACAAAAAGATCTTACCTATAAGGACTTAGCCCTGTGCAGAGACAGATTGCTAGAGTCCCAGAGACTGAGCATGGCTTACCAACAAGCAGTCAGAGGAAAGACTTCGCCAGAGACAGATTCCAAGAAGGAATTTCAGAAAGACTTGCAAAGGACTCTAGGAAAGAGGTTGTTTTTGACATCAGTCCTACCCTAAGAGGCACCCTAGGAGGACCAGTCCCAGCTAACAGTTGCATTTCCCAGCCCATTTGATGCCTGATTCTGAGGGGCCAAAGCCATGGCCAGTGAGTGTGAGAAGAGAGTAAACGAGGTGAGGGAGGATGAGCTGGCTGTGTCCCTCCCCAGCGAGTTTTAAGCAGGAAGAGGGCCCAAGCTGCGGAGGACAGAAGCTGCTGTATGACAAAAATATAACATTTTGAAATTGCACCAGGCTGAACTAGAGACATGTGATTGTTAGGCTGGCCTGGGATTTTGGTTACCTAAGAATAACCCTCCGGGAATGTAAAATGGCACAGTCATGGTGGAAAACATGATGGAGGTTTCTCAAACATTTTAAAATAGAATTACTATATGATTCAGCAATTCCGCTTCTGGGTCTATACCCAAAAGAATTGAAATCAGGGACTTGAAAAGATATTTTTATGCTCATGTTCACAGCAGCGTTATTCACAATCACCCGAAAGATGGAAGCAATTCTCATATCCATCCACAGATCAAAAGATAAACAAAATGCAGTAAACACAGACGATGAAATAGTATTCAGCCTTAAAAAGGAAGGAAATTGTAGCACACACTATAATGTGGATGACCCTTGAGGACATTATGCTAAGTGACATAAGCCAGGTATAAAAGGACAAACATTGTTGGTTCCATATATGAGGTATATGGTCCAGCCAACCCTGGTGGTTGCCAAGGGATGGGAGGAGGGGAGAATGGAGAGCTAGTATTTAAGGTGTACAGAGTTTCAGTTAGGGAAAATGGAAAAGTTCTGAAGATGGGTGGTGGTGGTGGTTACACAACAATGGGAATGTGGTTAATGCCACAGAACTGCACATTTAAAAATGGTGAAACCAGGCCAGAAGCGGTGGCTCACACCTGTAATCCTAGCACTCTGGGAGGCCAGGCAGAAGGACTGCTTGAGCTCAGGAATTTGAGACAAGCTTGAACAAGAGCCAGCCTCCCTCTCTACTAAAAATACAAACATTAGCCAGGCACCTATAGCCCCAGCTATTCCAGAAGCTGAGGTGGGAGGATCACTGGAATCCAGGAGTTTGTAGTGGCTGTGAGCTATGATGCCACTGCACTTGAGCTGGGGTGACACAGTAAGACCCTATCTCAGAAATAAAACGTTAACATGGTAAATTTTATGTTACGTATATTTTACCATGATTTTTAAAATATATTGGAAACAAAGTATAACCATCAAGTTTATGTGATCTGACCAAGACTTCTTCCCAAGGGCAAAGAAGCGAGAGGCCATAGAGTAAGTTTAATGGGGTCACTGGAGAAAAAAGAAGTGATTTCTACCGGCAACTCCCTGCCACTTGACAACTGCCCAGCTCCAAGCATCTCTTTGCTGCTGGCTCCCACCTGTCTTCTGAGTTCTAATTTGTGACGGGGACCTGCATGTCCATGGATACTTGTCACTGGTGGTGATGAGTTAAGGGAACAAAAATGAAACAAAACACATTTCTTTCCCCAGGGCTGAAGCCTTGCTCTCTGCACTCAGCAGGACAACTATATTCTATTACAGCCTAGAAAGCTTGGTATTCATACTTGTAAAGTAGCACGCACCCCTTTACAGTGACCCAGCTTGACTTTCTCTTTACATAAAGTAAACTTGACTGTATATATATTTTTTGGTATTCAGTTCCAGGAGTTTTAACACATGAACAGCTGTGTTAAACACCTATACTTTTAAAGTCACAATAATACCAGATCCCCTTGTAGTTACAGAGTAGAGTCAAGAATATGTAACTTACAAAGTGACAAAGACCCCTTGTATCTATCTAATTCCTATAGATACATTTTCTCAATACTTCCCCCCAGGACACACAGGCTCAAAACCTTTCACCTTCCTTGCCTGTAGTTACACTTGCAGCACAGGTAAGACAGGCTGTAGGGTCAGCACAATTTTCTGGGACTGGAGAGAGCACCAATCTTTTCCCTCCCACAACAGAAAGTGAATATACTGGAATGTATTCATGACAGTGACATTGCAGAAGCATAGCCTTGAATCTGCCCCTGTGCATTTAGTTTTAATTCTGGTGTTTTGTTATTAGTAACAAATTGCTTGTGGCTATGCTATACAACAGATACCAACTATCTAACAACTGAGAGCCATGCCAGCTACTACAAAGAACTTTGACCTGATTTCAACTCCTGGCTCTACCACTGATTAGCAGGGCCTTGCCCTTGAAATCTTAGTGCTTCTGACTTTTTATCTGTAAAGTAGGTCTACAGTTGTTATGGGCATTAATAAAATAAAACACTTAGCACAGATGAGTGTTCAATAAAGAAGCTCCTGTGTATGTAGATGTGACCTAAAATGGAAACCATGGAATTGCAACAAATAGGAATTTGCCATAATTCTACTTGGGCTCTTAGAGAAAAAAAACAAAATGAGACTCTTTCTGTTCTGATTGCTGAATTAATGTCACAGTGCTTCCCAGGACAACATATGTTAGGATGCTTTCAGTTACAAGAACAGAAACCCCAGCTAAATGTACCCTAAATCATAGATCATTTATTATCTCATAAAAGGACTATAGGTGGAATAATTATAGAATTAATCACTAATTGGACCCAGATCTATGTACTCAGGGATCCAAAATCTTTCCCTTTTTCTGCTCTCTCATTCTCAGAAGAGTGAGTTTTGCCTTCAAAATTATTGCTTTATGGTGCCAAGATGGCTGCAGTAGCTCCAAACATTTTATCCTTATACAATAACATACAGAAGTAGTAAAATATATTTCTCTAATATTTTCTTTTACAAACAAAAAGCTCTCTCAGAAGATTACTGAATCCTCTGTCCATCTTCTTCTCACATCTAATTAGCCAAAATTGGGAAAGGTATGGCACACCCATGATTAACCAATCACTAGCAAGGGGATTGAGCCAACAGGAGTGGCTTGTACTGATCAAGATTCACCCTAGGAATGAGGTGGGACCTCTTCCCTGAGTACAAGGGCACTGGAGAACCAGTAGACTAACAACTGTGTCTGCTACAGATCCCAAATAATATCTCCTTGAGGGCAAGGAACAAATCTAATGTTGCATTTTTGCTTAGCAAAGGCCTGAGCACGTAAGATACGCTCAATAGATGATAAGCTGAAACAGCCACGTGAAAAGCCATGCATGGGCAGCAACTGTGGCTCAAAGGAGTAGGGTGCTGGCCCCATATGCTGGAGGTGACAGGTTCAAACCCAGCCCCAGCTAAAAACTGCAAAAAAAAAAAAAAAAAAAAAAGCCATGTAAAAGTAACAGACTGGTATAAAAGATTTTATTTTATTTTTTATTTTTTTTAATTTATTTATTTTTATTGTTAAATCATAGCTGTGTACATTAGTGCAATCGAGGGGTAGCATAAAAGATTTTAAAGGCACAAGACGGGAAAGGAAGCTGACGTCTGTAATCCTACCATTCTGGGAGGCCAAAGCAGGTGGATCAATTGAGCTCAGGAGTTTCAGACCAGCCTGAGCAAGAGCAAGACCTTGTCTCTACTAAAAATAGAAAAACTAACTGAGCATTGTAGGGGGCACCTATAGTCCCAGCTACTCGGGATGCTGAGGCAAGAGGACAGCTCGAGCCTAGGAGTTTGAGGTTGCTGTGAGCTGTGACACCACAGTACTCTAGCCAGGGCGACAGAATGAGCCTCGGCTCCACGTCCGTTGGTAGAAAAGCCTGTCTTCCAGGCTCTTGGAAGGAAATGATCTGACACCAGAAACTAGACGATAATTGGATCATTTTCTGTGGCACCTGTGTGAAGAAATTTAGAAATTTTAACGCAGAAAGTTACTGGTCTATGAGAGGATGGTATTTTTAATTTACGAAAATCCATGTTTATTGACTAAGTTGACAAATATTATTGAGCAATTACTATGCCAGATCCATGGGGATACATGTTGAACTTGATGCCTATGGTCTTAGCCCTCAGGAGTTTAAGGTGGTGACTCAAGAGAATTGCAAGTGCTAATGGAGGCCAGGATCTAAGAAAGCCTAGTTGCTGCAGGGACCAGGAAGTCCTACCCGGGAAGTGCTAACAGTTGATGAGGGAGTAGACGTTCCCTTTATTTAATTAGAAAAAGTTCCACTGGAAGTTTAGATGTAAGGAAATCTTTGCACGCAGGTGTGGAGTTAAATGTTAATGCAGACAGAAGGAATGACTTATTTAAAACATTTAGCAATGAATTAAGGATAAGGAAGAGAAAAATAACCAGAGGTGACATGTATTGCCATAGCATTTGTTAGAAGACTTGAAGCTCTAATTATGAAATAGAAAATCAAGTTTGAATGTCTCCTTTGTTGAGAAAATTTAATAAATCACTCCATTCTTATACCTCAACACTATCACTGGCTAGTTATAAGGCTTAAGTTAGATTAAAAGATTCAGTTGTTTACAGTCCAATTCTGTATAATAAGTTTTCTCCATGAGAACCCTGAAGGATTTTCCTGTCACTGCTGATTAAATGAAAAACCTTTATGTCTACATATTTTATAAAGTATCTGCAAAATAATTATTTATTCATATATGTGAATATTTAATTTGTTTGCTTGTTTTGTTTTGTTTTGTTGAGACAGTCTCCGTTTATTGCCCTGGGTAGAGTGCTATGGCATCATAGCTCACAGCAACCTCAAACTCTTGGGCTGAACCATCCTCTTGGCTCAGCCTCCCAAGTAGCTGGGACTACAGGTACTCGCCACAATGCCCAGTTAGTTTTTCTATTTTTACTAGAGATGGGGATCTTGCTCTTGCTCAGGCTGGTCTCGAACTCCTGAACTCAAGCGACCCACTCACCTTGGCCTCCCAGAGTGCTAGGATTATAAGCATAAACCACTGCACCCAGCCTATTAGTCTAGTTTTTAAAAAATAAGAATTTACCTGGCTCAGCGCCTGTGGCTCAAGTGGCTAAGGCGCCAGCCACATACACCTGAGCTGGCGGGTTCAAATCCAGCCCGGCCCGCCAAACAACAATGACAGCTGCAACCAAAAAATAGCTGGGCATTGTGGTGAGCGCCTGTAGTCCCAGCTACTTGGGAGGCACAGGCAGGAGAATCGCTTGAGCCCAGGAGTTGGAGGTTGCTGTGAGCTGTGATGCCACAGTACTCCACCCAGGGTGACAGCTTGAGGCTCTGTCTCAAAAAAATAAGTAAATAAATAAATAAGAATTTACCTTTTATCTAAGACTGTGCATCAGACAATTTATAATCTCCAGGAAAACAAGTATCTCTCATTGTTAAGTAGATACATTTTAGCTGTGTGTGTATGTATGTGTGTATGTGTGTGCCCAAATGCGCCTTCTTTCATGGGGGACTCTAAATGAACTACAGCAGATCTTTGAATAACGTCATTTCATTGTAACATTTATGAGGAAAAAAAAAAATCTCTTCCCTGCCAGTCCAACAGCCTGTGGAGTCTACACATTCTACCCTTGGCTTTTTCCAGGTACTCCGATTTCCTCCCACTTCCCCAAGCTGTGCCCACTGGGCGAATTGGCATGTCTACATGGTCCTGGTCAGAGTGTGGGTGTAGGTGTGAGTGTGCCCTGCAATGGGATGGTTGTTCTGTCCAGAGCTGGTTCCCTGCTGGCACCCTAAGCTGCCAGAATGGGCTCCAGCACCCTGCAACTGGAATGGGCAGGTAAATAATTATCTTACTTGTTTTCATTAACCTTTTTTAAATGTGCATATAACACTGAAATAGCACATTTATTTCAGTATTTAACGTTAGAAGTGCTTTGGTCTTTATTTAGAAGTTTGGCGATGTATTTGTGAACAGAAATATACCATAGAAGGCCAGGCACAGTGGTTCATGGAATCCTAACACTCTGAGAGGCCGAGGTGGGTGGATTGTCTGAACTCAAAGGTTAGAGACCGGCCTGAGACAGAGCCAGCCCCCTGTCTTTAAAAATAGCCTGGTGTGTGGCCAGCACCTGTAGTCCCAGCTACTCAGGAGGCTGAGGCAAGTGGATCACTTGAGCCCAAGAGTTTGACTGTGGCAGTCTACCCAGGGTGACAAAGTGAGACTCTATCTCAGAAAAAAAAAAAAAATACACAACACACAAAGTTAGGACGAGACCTGGTGCTTTGGTGCTTGTGGGGGGGGGTGGAGAACCCTCTGCAGTCCTCCTTTGTGGAGGGCTCTCATCTCCAGCGGCAGGTCACTTCCTTGGGGTCTCACCCACAGTGACCGCTCTCCTGCTAGCTCTGACCTAAGGCTTGCTCTAGGATGTTTTCTCTTTGTTTTGACTGGGAGTGGGGCTACAATATTAAACTTCACCAGCAATGAACATTTAGTTACACAAATTGCAGACCTGGGATTCCAAGTTCTGAACGATGCCCAACTTGAACGAGAGAGGAACGTGTACCATGGGCGAGAATTCTGAGTAAATGTTCGTAGGGTTCTACCAACAACATAATAAACTCATCATTTTCTTTGAGTTAACTGTTCAGTGAGACGTGTCTGACGATCTTGTGCAATCCTCCCAGTATCAGGAGGGTAAAGCGGTTGAAGCAAGAAAGAACAAATAAAACGAAAAAGCAGCCTGGGCTCTCTCCTGCCCAGCACTGGCGCTGCGCTGCTGCGAGGGGGCTGAATACATGGAAGGCAACACCGCCCCTTCCAGAAAAGAAAACTAAGAAAGAAAGAAAAAGCAACCAGAGGACGTAGCTGTTTAGGAATGCCTGTGTCGCGATCCTTATTTACCATTGCAGAGCTTAAGCCTGGCTGCCTTCGCCAGCACAATATAAACAGGAAGGATTAGAGTGACCCCACGTCCCCCAAAGACCAAAGCAGTCCGGGGAAAGCTCTGGTTACCTTGCAGCCTGAGCAGCCTGCCCCTTGATGACAAATATCCCAGATTCGGGCATTCTTTTGTAGTTCATGGGAAAGCAGGACTAATCCGTGCGAGCCCGTGAGCGCACGGCTGCATTCAGCGCTCGCCCGAGGCGCTGGGGGAGCTCGGCGGCCTCCGGGGCCCGCAGGACCGGACGCGCCGCCCCAGCCCCACCGGTCTCCCTTCCACCTGCGCGCGCGCTCCGGGTCCTCCCCGCAGGAGGCGGGTGGGGGTGCGGGGAAGTCAGAAAGAAAAGCGCAGGCCGAATGGGGAAAAGAGAAAACCAAGACGGGCCAGGCTGGCCATCCCCCCCAACCAGTTCTTGCTCGCTTTGTTCTATCCCCTGCTCCCCACTTTTTTAAAACCCTTCCTCCTCTGCGCCCCTCTTACCGCATTCTCTCAGTTTGTTCAATGCACCAGACTCTAAGAGCCCTGCCATGAGTGACTGGAATGTCATTAACAACCTGGTGAAGTAGGTACATTTTCCAGATGAGGAAACTGAGGCACACCCGAGCCCCCGGGGCACTAGACGTGGCACCAGGCCTCCAGAGCGCACATTCTTCACCCCTAAGCTCCAGGCTGCTGCCCTCACTAGTACAGAGCTCTGTAGCCTGCACTGGAGTCATCCTCACATAAACACCTCTGTGTTTCCATCTCAACTGCCTCTTTCAGAGAGAGCTAGGAGTTCACATGCCAGTCAAATGGAAATGAGGTGGCAGAGATGGTTCACAGTTTGTCAAATCATCTTCTCCAGCGCAACCTGGCCAAGATGGAAGTTCTCTTGCTTTTGTAAAGGTGCAGTTTCAGCGAGAGCTCCCACCCCCTCCAGCCTCAGTTTCCCCTAAAGGAGTTGAGGAAGAGTCTCTACCTCTGAGAAGAAGATTTAAAAACCAAGCTGTAAATGGCGTGGATTATCTGCCTCAGCCTTTTTGCAATGAGATGGATTGAAGAGAGGGTGGTCGACAGGGATTTATCAATAGATGACAGGCGCTGGCCGGTCGCGGTGGCTCCCGCAGGTAATCCCAGCACTTGGGAGGCCCAGGTGGTGGATTGCCTGAGCTCACAGGTTAGAAACCAGAGCCAGAGTGAGACCCCTGTCTCTAAAAATAGCCGGGTGGCTATTTAAATAGCTACTCGGGAGGCTGAGGCAAGAGAATCACTTAAGCCCAGAAGTTTGAGGTTGCTGTGAGCTGTGACGCCACCACACTCTACCAAGGGTGATAAAGTGAGACTCAAAAAAAAAAAGACAAGCGATTTCCCTAGTACCCTGGAAAAAGCCTGAAATAGTATGCTGGGTATAATATAATAATTCAGAAAACAAGGCAGTTAACAAAATCCAGAAAGTCCAGGCAGCTTTGTTAAGATTTTGAAACATAGGAGTTAGAAAACTATGCTGAATATGTTGGAACAGGGAGAGGGGAGAGTGTCAGCTTCATTAGTGATTGAAGAAATGAAATTAAAAAGCAAAGGAATGCTGAATTTTACCTCTCATACTGGGGGAGAAAAAGATAATATCTAATTGTATAGAATGTGCCATCTCATATTGCAATTGTAAGAGGTGATTTGGAAATACTGATCAACAGCCTTAAAATATATATTTTTTATCTATTAAAATGAGGGTACAAATGTTTAGGTTACATTGTTTTCATTTCCAAGGTAAAGTTCAAGTTGTAGTTGACCCTACAGTTCTACTTACAGCATTTATATCTTAAGGTAATAATTCCAAACATGCCAAATAATTTAGATAGAAGACTAAATATGATATTGTTTATAATACCAAAAGAATGGAAACGGAAATAAATGTCCATCATTAGGAAACTACTTAATAAGTTATGATAATCCACACAAAGGAAAACTGTTAATAATGTACTGATAACAGAAACAGAGCCAAGTTTAAAGGAGTGTGCATATCACAGTGCCTTTTGGGGGGAAAAAACATATAGAATTATGACTGGAAGAACACAGGAAATGTTAACTCTGTTTAATGTTCAATGACTGTGAGTTTTATGTTCTTTTTTTTTTCTATTTTCTAATATATCTTCAATGAATAGGTATTACACCAGTAATACAGAAAAACAAAATGTTTAAGGAAAAAAACAAATTTCTTTCTTTTTCCCCTTAATGGTAAAATGAAAGCAGCTTCTGACTCAAAGGTGTGACAGTCCTCCAAGCAGGCGAGAAGGCTCATCAGGCTTTTCAGACTTTCACAGGGGAATGTGAAACTGGCCACGCGGGTGTCTGGTGCCCAAGCAAAAGCATCATGGCTTTCAGTCAACAACACAGACACACAGGGCTTGGGTTCACACCAGGGAATTTAACTGAAAAGTGTTGTTATTCAGTGCTTGGCAAATGCCCATCCAAGAGAAGTGACATTCAAAGAAGACAATCCCAGAGGCTTACTCCTGTAGGTGTGTTTAGTGTGACATTACGGCACAGCAGGTGGCCCCTTAGCTTCATAGAAACCTCATTCAATGCGCACTCCACAGAAATGCCTAACTGACTAAATTATGTTTTTGTGTTTTACCCTTGGCTACTTTCTGGGCTTAAAATTAAAGTGATGGTATGAAGATGACCTTTCCTATAAATCTTTTACTGCAGATTTTTTAATTTTTTTTTCTTTTTTTGAGATAGAGTGTCACTTTGGCACCCTCGGTGGATTGCCATGGCATCACAGCTCACAGCAACCTCAAACTCTTGGGCTCAAGCAGTTCTCTTGCCTCAGCCTCTCAAGTAGCTAAGACTACAGGTATCTGCCATTACACCTGCCTATTTGTAAAGACAGGTCTCCCTGTGGCCCAGGCTAGTCTTGAACTCATGAGCTAAGGCTACCCACTCACCTCGGCCTCCCAGAGTGCTGGGATTAATAAATGTGCACCACTGTGCCCGGCCCCAGCTTTTTTCAATGTTGTGTAATATCTTTGTGTACTAACAGCCCACCATCCAGTAAAATCTCTTCAGAGCAGTGGTATTTAATCCAGCTCCCAAGAGCTGCTGAGGGGGCTGAGAGACCAACCCTCTTTTCCACTAGAAAATTCTACTTTAACTTGTTTTACTGCAGATGTCAAATACATGGACATTTCCCCAATGAACCCTCAGAAAAGAAGAATTCTTGTTATACATGAGTCTGTAAAAACTCTTTCCTATTACAAGGTATTGAACAAATGATTTTTCACCACAAAGTATTATTTCAAAAAGACACAGTCTGATACCACCTCAATCAAAGCTAGTTTGGGAAGCTTGAAAAGAGAAAAAGAAATTCAACACAAATGTAAGTCTCTGTTTTGGGAATTTTGAGCTTGCAATTGGAAGTTTGTGGATGCCAACAAAACGAACTTTTCAAAGCCCGTTTTTAAAAAAGCAATGATGTAAGTTAAAATGTAAAGATCATAAATACATATTTGTATTTGTTTCCCAGGGCTTTTGTAGCAGTGTACCACAAACTGAGTAGCTTAAAAAAACAGAAATTTATTGTCTCCAGATTCTGCAGGCTGGAAATCTGATTAAGGTGTTGGCAGCGCCATGTTTCCCTGAAACTTACAGGGGAGGATCTTTCCCTGCCTCTTCTAGCTTTTGGTGTTTGTTGGCAGTCCTTGGCTTGTAGATCTGTAGATCTCAGCCCCTAGGCTGAGGGCTGGTGCCAGGCTGTGGCCTGTTAGGAACCCAGTGGCCCAGCAGGAGGTGAGTGGAGGGTGGGCAAGTGAGGGAAGCTTTACCTGTATTTGCAGCCACTCCCTGTCACTGGTAGCCCTTCTGTCACATCAGCAGTGGTATTTGATTCTTATAGGAGTGCAAACTCTACTATAAACTGTACATGTGAGGGATCTGTCATGTGCTCCTTATGAGAATCTTATACCGCCACTCCCCAACTGGTCCATAGAAAAATTGTCTATCATGAAGCTGGTCTCTGGTGCCCAAAAGGTTGGTAAGTGCTGTTCTAGAAGCTTCACTTCCATCTCTGCCTCTGTCACCACATGACCTGTTTTCTTGTGTGTTTCTCTGCTTGTCTTATAAGGACACCAGTGTATTGAATTAAGGGCCCATCCTACGTCAGTGTGACCTCATCTTAACTAATGACAACTGCAAGGACCCTGCTCCAAATAAGGTCACATTCTGAGGGACTAGGGATTAGGACTTTGACATGTCTTCCGATCTTTATTCTTTGACATAGAATAATTCAACCTATAACATATACCTACAAAACTAACTCTTTAAAACCATCTGGACTTGTGTAAATGATCCTTGTGTCTTGAGATAAAATTCCAGTGAGTACATCACACATAAAATTTAAAAGCTGCTCTACCCTGAATACATTGGATTAAAAAGCAATACTGTCTAAAAGAAATATTGTGAATTACTCAACAAAGTAGTTCTATTTGATTATGACACTAATATTTAAAATTCATTTGCATTTGAATAAAATTATTTCTTAATATGGGTGAGGTTGAAAAAGCACATCTTCTATGTTATTAGTATTCTATTTTATTTTTATTTATTTATTTATTGTAGAGACAGAGTCTCACTTTATTGCCCTTGGTAGAGTGCTTTGCCGTCACAGCTCACAGCAACCTCCAGCTTCTAGGCTTAGGCAATTCTCTTGCCTCAGCCTCCCCAGTAGCTGGGACCACAGGAACCCGCCACAGTGCCCGGCTACTTTTTGTTGCAGTTTGGCTGGGGCCGGTTTTGAACCCACCACCCTTGGTATATGGGGTTGGTGCCCTACTCACTGAGCCACAGGCGCCGCCCAGTATTCTATTTTAAATATTCAGGATCTCTTCATTTACAATATATCTTGACATTTCAGGCAATATTTCACTTGAAAAAGGATTCCAATTTCTTCTTTTTTTATTATTATTTTTGAGACAGAGTCTCACTATGTCACCCTTGGTAGAGTGCTGTGGCATCATAGCTCACAGCAATCTCAAACTCTTGAGCTCAAGGGATCCTCTTTCCTCAGCCTCCCAAGTAGCTGGGACTACAGGCACCAGCCACAATGCCTGGTTAGTTTTTCTATTTTTAGTAGAGATGGGGTCTCCTTGCTCAGGCTGGTCCCGAACTCCTAAGCTCAGAAGCCCCATCCATGTCAGCCTCCCAGAGTGCTGGGGCTACTGGCATGAGCCACCACACCCAGCCATGTGAGCTCTTAAGAGCAAGGATCTTGTCTGTGTCATTCACTGGCCATATAATAGATCAGTCCAAATATACTGAATAAATAAATGCTTAATCAACCACTTAACGTGTGGTTCTTTCAAAGAGTAATTAAAATAATGCAAGTTCATGTCTTAGAACTGTCCCATTTCATAGGAAGTACTGAACCTGTCCCCCCCTCAACTCCCTGAAGTCTTTACTTTCTCATAATACCACCACTATGGATCAAGGTTGGTCTAACAAATGAGTTCTCTTAAAGACACAAACATAAAGGTAGAATTCAACCTACACAAATAGAAATGCCTTGACCCCCCAAAAAATTAAATTCAGGGTCCATTTATTAAAACAAATGCCAGGCCAACACGGTGGCTCACATGGGTAACCCTAGCACTTTGGGAGGTCAAGGCAGGAGGATCTCTTGAAGCCAGGAGATCAAAGACCAGACTGGGCAACACAGCAAGAACCCATCTCTACAAAAAAAAAAAAAAATTTTTTTTTAGATGAGTGAGATTTTTTTCTTTATTTTTATTTATTTATTTATTCTGTTATTAAATCATAGCTGTGTACATTAATGCAATCATGGGGTACAATGTGCTTGTTTTATATACAATTTCAAATATTTTCATCAAACTGGTTAACATAGCCTTCACGGCATTTTCTTAGTTATTGTGTTAAGACATTTATATTCTACATTTAGTAAATTTCACATGTACCCTTGTAAGATGCACCTTAGCTGTGGTCCCACCAATTACCCTCCCTCCAGCCATTCTCCCCCTCCCCTCCCCTCCTTCTCCCCTTTCCCCTTCTTCTTGGGGTATAATTGGGTTATAGCTTTCATATGAAATTAGTTTCATAGTAGCGCTGAGTACATTGGATACTATTTCTTCCATTCTTGAGATATTTTGCTAAGAAGAATATGTTCCAGCTCCATCCATGTGAACATGTAAGAGGTAAAAAAAATTTTTTTAATTAGCCACGTGTGGTGACAAGTACCTGTAGTTCCAGCTTCTTGGGAGGCTGAGGTGGAAGGTTCACTTGAACCCAGAAGTTTGAGATTGCAGTAAGCTATGATTTTTCCACTGCACTCCAGCCTGGGTGACAGAGCAAGACCCTATCTCTAAATAAACAATAAATAATTAAATGGATTAATTAATTACAATGAATGTGAGCCAGGAAGAGTATAGATTTTGTAGGGAAATGGTCCTACCTGGGGTCCAGTCCCTTTCCATTCGCTCCTAGCACTGTATTGGCAATTTATTCAATGTCTCTAAGCCTCAGTGTCCTTAGCCGCAGGTCAGAGTAATGATATCCACCTTATAGGCTTCAAAAGCTAGGTAAAGTAATAAATAGACTTAGATTATTGAACACATAGCAGATTCTCTCTGTAGTCTGATTTGCATTTGCCAACATAGCAAGTCCCCTGGAAAAAAGTAAGCTCTTAGAATCAAAAGGAACCTTACAGAACTTTCCATTTTGCCTTACTTTATGGTATTTAATTTCAAACATAATGAAGACTTTTTTTTTAACCCATATACTTCACAGATTGGGTTCATGCCCTCGAGGAGAATTTACCAAGTATTTTTTTCATTGTATACAAACATTTTTTTTTTTTTTTCTTTCTTGCCAGCCTCACCTCGGAATGAATCCTTTCCCCAGTGATCATGCTGACCAGGATTCATATCCGTATTCAGCTTAGACCCCCACTGCCCTTTAGCGGTAATTTTCGAGTCTTTCTACACAAGTCAACACGTAGTTCCCATTGATGAATAACAGCCTCAGCGCTTTTACCTCCTTGCATGCTATTTTGACAGATCACCACCTTGAAGAAGTTTTTGTGTTTAAGAAAAGTAACTTGTCTAAAGGAAGAGGGCCTTTTCAAACCACACTTCTAAAAAAGGTCAAGTAGCAGGAGTAAAGGAAGAGAGTAACAGAGATAGCATCTGGATAAAAGAAATCTCAAAATAAAAAGAAGAAAAAGATCAAGAGATGATAACATAAAAAGGAAAATAGCAATCCAAACATTCATTAGAAGTGGAAAATGAGGGCGGCGCCTGTGGCTCAGTGAGTAGGGCGCCGGCCCCATATGCCGAGGGTGGCGGGTTCAAACCCGGCCCCGGCCAAACTGCAACAAAAAATAGCCGGGCGTTGTGGCGGGCGCCTGTAGTCCCAGCTGCTCGGGAGGCTGAGGCAAGAGAATCGCGTAAGCCCAAGAGTTAGAGGTTGCTGTGAGCCGTGTGACACCACGGCACTCTACCAAGGGTGGTACAGTGAGACTCTGTCTGTACAAAAAAAAAAAAAAGAAGTGGAAAATGAAAGTATAGCTGCATTCTTATCCAGTTGCCTAAGTGACATGAAAATGTTAGTGAAACTTGCAAAGCAGGATCTCAAACCAGTGGCTTCACCCTTTGAAACGCTCTTTTTTAGAATTTCAGGATAATGAAAACAAATTGCTGGAGTTAATAACACAGACCCATGTCCTTCATGACAGGTGATTTTTCCATTAGGAATTTTAGTAGTTTTAATAAAAATTATTACAATTTCAAATAAAAATACACAAGAGATCAAGTTAGAGTCTAAAGATTTACTGTACCAAAATCACTAAGGTATTCTATTTAGCAAAGTTCCAAGTAATTCACTGGTGCTCCGAGGTAAAACTTGTAAACCCACAATTGTACCTACACATTTTTGACCCACAACCTACTGTTTTTTTTTGTTTGTTTGTTTGTTTTTTATTGTTGGGGATTCATTGAGGGTACAATAAGCCAGGTTACACTGATTGCAATTGTTAGGTAAAGTCCCTCTTGCAATCATGTCTTGCCCCCATAAAGTGTGACACACACCAAGGCTCCACCCCACTCCCTCCGTCCCTCTTTCTGCTTCCCCCCTGTTTGTTTTTTCTTGATAATAGAATTTTGTTAAAGACCCCCCCAAACCACTGTTGACTTTATTTTTTTTTAATTTATTTTTATTGTTAAATCATAGCTGTGTACATTAGTGCAATCAAGGGGTACAATGTGCTGGTTTCATATACAATCCACTGTTGACTTTAAAAGTGAGTTTCTTTTCATTTTTGAGACAGTCTCACTCTGTGGCCCTGAGTATTGTGGTATCATAGCTCATAGCAATCTCAAACTCTTAAGCTCAAGTGATCCTGTGGCCTCTGCCTGCCAAGTACTTGGGACAACAGGTGCCTTTCATGACAGTCAGCTCATTTTTCTACTTTTAGTAGAGATGGGGCGTTTCACTCTTGCTTAGGCTGGTCTCAAACTCATGAGCTCACACAATCCATGTGCCTCAGCTTCCCAGAGTGCCAGGATTTACAGGCACGAGCCACTGTACCTGGCCTGGCAGTGAGTTTCGTATTGACCAATGCCCATGAAATCAGTTTCTTCATTAAATGGAAACCCTTTTCCCCAAGAAGTTATTACTTTATAGTTTATGTGAATGTATCCTGGAGTTTCTTACTTTTTAAAATATCACTTGCCACTCTGCTCTTCAGGGTTCTGTCGTGAATATTTCCATATCCCATTTCCCTGCCCTAAAGAATATATTACCTTTCCTACTAGAAACACCATCACATGGGCAAGAAACCAGCACTTTCATTCCAAGCAACCCATTCCTGCAGCTATCTCAGTTTTCAGGCTCAGGTTTGGTTTGTCCATGTTGGGGCTTTTACAAATCAGGCCCTTTTGGTTTGGTGGTTAGTTATAGAAAAGAGGTTAATTTGAGCAGAAAACTATTAATTAGACTGATAATCCCTTTGGATTCTTCCAAAGGCTAATTAATACTCTAGTTATTTTTCCTAAAGTCGAGGCATTTATAAAACTTCTAAAATGTTGGGTGGTGCCTGTGGCTCAAAGGAGTAGGGCGCTGGCTCCATGTGCTTGAGGTGGTGGGTTCAAACCCAGCCCCGGCCAAAAACTGCAAAAAAAAAAAAAAAATTTCTAAAATTGTCAGTGTCGCAGGGCCGCTGACCAGCAGGGACGAGGACACCAACGGAAGGATCAAGGGCACTTTATTGTAGAAATGATACAGCTCGGAAAAAAGCAAGCTCTCCTCTTCCTTCCTCGTCTTTCTCCTGAAATGGAATCTGTACCGCCAGGGTTTGAGGCAGGAAGGTTCGCACGGGATTCGGACAGACCCGTGGGGCGCCCTGCAGGCAGCTTGCTGAGGACAGGTGAGCAAGCGCCCCCCCCCCCCCCGTGTGCCCCCGGGTGGAAAGCCTTAAGTAGTGGCCAGAACAACAGTGGCTCTGAATCAGGCCTAATGATCATTACTTAAGAAAGCACGGACACCTGCCTGACCAATCATCCTTACTCAAAATAATCTGGCTCCTCGTGGCCCTCAGGCGAGAAAGCCTAATTGTCTCATCTTCCCTACAGAGTCTGAAACCCTCCTGGAGGGACGCCTCTGTACTGAGTCTCACCGGCTGAGGAGGGGGCCCCCGGGCTTAGGGAAGGGGCTCCGTTATAGGTTGCCTAATGTAGTACAAGCAGTTAGCGCGTCATCTGTTTCTGGGGAGCAGCTATCTCTACAGGTTAGGTTTTTCCCATCCCTCCGCCATTTTAGGCCAGCGGCCGTCGTCGTCTTACAGGTCTCTCCACATAAAATGTTTTAGCAGAATCACTTAGATACTACATACTTATGCACAACTTACAACTGCTTTATAGATTGAAGAATTAAATACAGAAAAAAACAATAGTCATGTCAAATCGTGAAGCAATAATTTGCACTCAAGTTTGGAATTTCTTTTCTTTTCTTCCTTTTTTTTTTGAGAGTCTCAAGCTGTCACCCCGAGTAGAGTGCCATAGCATCACAGCTCACAGCGACCTCAAACTCTTGGGCTCAAGCGATTCTCTTGCCTCAGCCTCCCAAGTAGCTGGGATGACAGGCAGCCACTACATGCCTGGATATTTTATTTTGTTGCAGTTGTCATTGTTGTTTAGCAGGCCCTGGCCAGCTTTGAACCCTCCAGCCTTGGTGCATGTGGCTGGCGCCCTACTCACTGAGCTATGGGCACCACCCAAGTTTGGAATTTTTATAAAGGGAGTATGAAAAGATACCAGATTCCACCCACAGCTGGGCGGCACCTGTGGCTCAAAGGGGTAGGGTGCCGGCCCCCTATGCCAGAGGTGTCGGGTTCAAACCCAACCCCGGCCAAAAACTGCAAAAAAAAAAAAAAGAATGCCAGCTTCAAGTGAAATATATCGGATCAATTTTGTCTCTGTGTTTGTTATGGTTCTCATGAGGAGATATCCAAAGGACTAATATTTATTGGACCAAGATGACGTTGACCACAAATAGCACATAGCTTGTTGATACTACTAACTATAACAAGACTTGGCTCAGGGCGGCACCTGTAGCTCAGTGGGTAGGGTGCCAGCCCCATATACCAAGGGTGGCGGGTTCAAACCCGGGCCCGGCCAAACTGCAACAAAAAAATAGCCGGGCATTATGGCGGGTGCATGTAGTCCCAGCTACTCGGGAGGGCTGAGGCAAGAGAATTTGCCTAATCCCAGGAGTTGGAGGTTGCTGTGAGCTGTGTGATGCCACAGCACTCTACCCACGGCGACAAAGTGAGACTCTGTCTCTACAAAAAAAAAAAAAAAGGACTTGGCTCGGACATAAGACACAACTAACTTCCTGATGAGAAAGGCATGAAAATAATGCGATGCTACTACAGCAGTGCCTGGAAGAACAGTAAGTTGCTGGGCAACGTTCTTTGGGGGTAAGATTCTGAGAAGTAGAAATGGAGACGCTTGCAACCAGGAGAGACAAACTGGGAATGTTTGGGACCAAACTAGTTCACAAGAGCTTGTAATGGGTGATTGCAGGGGGAGGGAGGCCTTCTAGCTTAGGATTCTATAATATATTGGTTGATTTGTGTTGCATAAATATCTAGTTGAAATTTAAAAGTTCAATCAATCTTTTGGATGTATTTTCTGTTTGAGATTTAAAAAAAAACAAATATCTGGAAACCTCATCTAAAGCTCTGAATACAGAAAGAAATTAAAGTTTACTGGCTTGAAGCTTGCCTTCCTCCTTATAGCTCAATCATAGTCTCAATCATTGAAGTAATTTAAACTAAATGTGGTCATTTTCTTATTTGAGTAGCACATGTTACAGTCAAGAGGTCTGTTCACAGGCTTGGCACCCATAGCACGGTGGTTATGGCGGTAGCCATATACGCAGAAGGTGGCAGGTTCGAACCTGGCCCAGGCCAGCTAAACAACAATGGCAACTGCTACAAAAATTAAAAAAAAAAAAAAAACAGGCTTGGCGCTTGTAGCTCAGCGGCTAGGGCACTAGCCACATACACTGGAGCTGGCGAGTTTGAATCCAGCCTGGGCCTGCCAAACAACAATGACAACTACAACCAAAAAATAGCCAGGCATTGTGGCAGGCACCTGTAGTTCCAGCTACTTGGGAGGCTAAGGCAAGAGAATCACTTAAGCTCAAGAGTTTTAGGTTGCTGTGAGCTATAACACCACGGCACTCTACCAAGGGTGACAGCTTGAGACTCTGTCTCAAAAAAAAGAGGTCTATTCACAAGTTTTGCCATCTTTCTGTATTTTCATGTCCTCATTAATTTTTAAATATGTTAGTATCAGCTACATATATTTCACATGTACCATGTTCCACCTATGATATGATAAATACTTTATGGACCCTCTTTCACCTGCTACAAGTGTCCATTTTACAGATAAGAAGCCTGAGGCTTAAGGAGAATAAGTTCAAAGTCTTTTTAAGTATGGATCTGGGATTTGGGTCTCTGATGAAGCTATGAAGATTCTTAGCTGCAAAAATAGAAACTGGCTAGCTGGTTTTAGCAAAAATAAAAAATTACTAAAAAAGATAATATATGGGGGTGCGGCTCCTGGGGCTCAAAGGAGAAGGGCTCTGGCCCCATATACCAGAGGTGGCAGGTTCAAACCCGGCCCCGGTCAAAAACTGCAAAAGAAAAAAAAAAAAAAAAGATAATATATGGGGTGCCAGACATCAATGCCAGCACCACTGCTCTTGGAACTCCTGGAAATTGCAGCTACCACTGTTGCCACCCTAAAGAAGTTTTCGTTTTTCCTACTCCTTTGGATCACTAGGTCCTGATCGGTAGTCTGAGGTGGGCAAGTCTGATTGACCGAGTCTAAGTCCCAGGCCTGGGCACTAGAAAACTAAGAACTGAGTACTCTAACCATTTTAGCTTCTCCATACTGAGAAGGGGGCTGTAATTTGCACCAAGATTCCTAGGGTGAAAAATGTCTTCCTTGGAAGAAAAAGACCATGTTCTTTTGTTCATCACCATATCTCAAGCATATAGCAGAAAACCCAGCACTAAGTAGTAGATGTTTAATTAAAATATGTGAAATGAACAAATGAAAGTATGATCCAGGTGTCTTAGATCAGGGGGGAAGGCCAAGGAAAACACTATGAAGAGCTGATGATACTTTTAGCATGGGCAAACGGGGAACCACACTCAAGTGAACGTTCTGGATAGGGGATGAGTTTAAATGGAGCCTCTGCTTCGGAACATAAAGCTGAAACTGACAAGTCGAGAAGTGGGCTGCTGCCTCACACTCTCCCATCCTCCACCCTGGAATGGCAGATCTTTCTCCACCCCAGCCCACAGTGAGAAGACAAATTTAAAGCACTCCAAACCCTCCCTACTGGTGGCTACAGCTGTTGCCAACTAGGTCAGAAACCATTCATCTGGACTCATGGAGAAAGCCGTGAGTGCTTGCAGGTTTTCCAAGACTTACCTCGCCTAATCAGAACTTCCACCCTGGAAGGAGCTTCTCTTTGTAGCTCCATTTTACAGATCAGAAGAACTGAGGCTTAAGGAGATCTACTCGCCTAAAGTTTAACTAGGAATTGGCGGAATCTGGCTTCTGATCACATCTTATTGTCTCCTACACAACACAATACAATGCAAACTTAACCTATAAAAATAGGTCATAGAGGAAGTCACTTCTGTTACAGATTTACTAGCTTCCCTGTCAACTTATCTCATTACTTCTTATTTCACATTTTTACAGGAGAAACCAGCCTACACTTGAGCTGGCTCCAGTAAGGGAAATGGAGGGCTGAGCTTGATGCTCTCCAAGGTTCTGAAAACCAGTGTTTGAAATTTAAAATTTAACTGCCAGAGTAAAGGTAGCATCATTTTATATTGGCTCTTCAATTTTTACACCCAGGGCAAAGCCATCTGTGAGCGGATGAAAATGAAATAATTATGAAATTTAGGCAGTTCTTAAGAAACTAAGTTTTCAACACACCCACATCCATTCACTAAAATTAAGGGATATGAACTCTGAAAACAGACTTCCTTTATACATTTTTGGCTTTCCTCCACAGTTATGAAAGTCAATCCATGCCAGTAATGTCTAAAATCACGATGGGAATTTTTTGAGTGCTGCAGCAAATATATCCTCCTAGATAAGCATCAGCAGTCCTGGAACGTGGCTGAGGCCAGAGTAAGCATCTGGAACCAGGGGTACCTGGTGGCATAGGCAAGAAACAGCCAGGGGGGTGAGGATCAGAATCAGAATTGGCAGGCAGAGAGTCTGGAAGAAGAAAAGACATCAAAAGGAAAGGAGGGGAGTAAGGATGTGAAATAAAGAGAAAAAACGGAAAGCTTGAATGGGGCCAGTCAGAAAAGAGACAAGTCTCTGGCCAGTGGCAAGTCATGGCTTTCGATTCATGGGGAGAAAGGTATCATCTGCTGCCTCTTTACACCAACTGCAGCGATGCGGTTTCTTTCCAAGTCTTTCTACATAGCTCCACGGGGGTTGACATTGGGCTGGACTGACATCTGCTGCTACTTCTTGCTGCATTCTGTGCTATTTGGAGATATTCTATTGATATCATCCTTCTTTGACCTTGCTTCACTCTTCCCCCTCCCAACTCTCCTTCCGCTGTCCTATTTGTAGCAACCGCTTCAGTCCACTAACAAGGGCTCTTTTATCTATTGGTCCTGCTCTTGCTTTTGTTTCTCTTGTCTATTTGGAGTTAGCTTCTTGATAGGAAGCCAACACGAATTTTCCCTTGTCCTTGAGAAACTGTTGATCATAGCTGACTTGCTCGCACCAGCAGGTAAAAGGAGAAGCTAATTGTATATTTCACAGTTGTCTATTTAGCAGCCTTAAACTTTAGCTAAGCAAATAACCATTTTCCTCAGCTGAAATTGTCATCCTGCCCTTATAATCACAATCCCAAGCCACTGAGTTGCAGAGACCACATGTGTTTAGAATAAATAAATAAAAGGACTGAGCTCCTGTCATATGGATTCTGGCTTAGGCTGTTTGGATCCTGCCACTGCAGCTGAAGAGGAGTTGCTGCTTACAGAATACTAATTGCTATAACTATTCTGAACTGATCTCTCTTGGGGAAGAAAAAATATGAGCACAAAGCTTATTTGGGGTTGGTCACTTAAAATCATAAGCTCAGTTAGGAGAAATTCTCTGTGCCACTAAAATATGCACACGCACACACACACACACGTAAATGTAAATGTACATACACACACATATCCCCAGAATTTTTACCAAAATGCTTTTGGGTTTGTACCAAGTCAGAAGTCTCAGAACTTTTCAGTTATTGTTTAAGTGTTGTGTTCTAACTGTGTCACAACAGTCTGTCAGCATTATTGACCGAGGGCTCCTGTGTACACAGAACAGTAGAAGGCTGATCTTGCTGTTTGTTTGACTCTATTTAGAGAGCACAAATTGACCTAAAAGTCTGTTTACCAGAGGTTCACCATTGATCACGGATTCTTTGACATACCTCCTCTGTAGTGGATTTAACAGCAGTTGTTAACAAATCTGATGCTAAGAGGAAAAGTATTCATTCTTGTACCTGGATAGAGAATTTTTTCCTGGGTTGAAGGAAAAGTGATGGATTTGGAATCAGGAGACCTGGGACTAAACTCTGGCTCTGCCACTTACAAAGTGCTGGAGCATAAGCAAGCCACTTACTGTTTTTGAGCTCTAGTTTATCATCTCCAAAATAAAAGTAAAAACCCTGCCCTTATCACAGATTATCACAAGGATTAAAGTAGACCATAATGGGAACCAGCTTTGTAAACTGTAAAAGACTCCACAATGTAAGGGATTAGTGACTATGATAATAATTTAATTAACACAGTGGCTGTGAAATGGTGCAAGCTCTCGGGATTAAAGATCACAGTTCAGAGGATGGCCACTTTAAATTATGGTCAACTTATTTTCTCAAATACCAGTAAATACTATTAAAATCAATTCAAAATATGCTTCAATTTTATCCCGCTGGGAATTCTTTCCATTGGATGAATTGTCCAAAACTGAAAAATTATTAGAAGGTGAAGAAAGGAATTTGGTTCAACAAAGATCTTTTCGTTTTAATAATATTCTTTATAATGCACATACTGTGAAGGGGATCATTAAATCTTCTAGAGTATATCTGGGGAAAAAAGCCTCACCAGAAAAATGAAGCAGTTCTGCACATTTTCTGGTTAATTGCCTCCTCCCAGGTACCAAATTCATAATAGAACCATTAGAGGGATTGCTAGAGAGAGACATCCTTGATGATGAGAGCGCATTCGAATGTTCTATGAGGCTTTTAAGGAGCATTTTGAGAACGTCTTCTTCACAGGCACACTCTCCAGGAGATGGCGTATTCCGTGTTGCTGCCAAAGCCTATGTGAATTTACTATAGAAGAACTGAGCAGGGGATTCAAATCCTAAATAGGGATTTGACCTAAAATAGTAGTTCCCAACATTCCCCCCCTATTTTATTTTATTTATTTTTTGAGACAGAGTCTCACTTTGTCACCCTCGATAGAGTGCCATGGTGTCATAGCTAACAACAACCTCAAACTCTTGGGCTAAAGTGATTCTCTTGCCTCAGCCTCCCAAATAGCTGGGAGGCACCCGCCATAATGCCCAGCTATTTTTAGAGATGGAGGCCTTGCTCTGGCTCAGGCTGGTATCGAACTCCTGAGCTTAAGCAATCACCCACTGAGGCTTCCCAGAGTGCTAGGATGACAGACATGAGCCACCATACCACCATGGCTTTCCCTCCCCCCAATTTTAGGGCTCCCAATTTTTTCCCTAAGTTCAGAAACAATCAACTATCACCATAATCTCATTTTTTTTTTTTAATGAAGAGGATTGTCTTAACACCAAAAAAAGTGGGATAGCTCTAATCTCAGGATCAAAAACAGTCCTGCAAATAGACAGTCCTTGGCTTAATGATGGTTTTATTTTACAGTGATATGGAAGTGATACCCATTCAGTAGAACTCTTGCTTTGAATACCCACACAACTATTCTGTTTTTCACTTTCTGTGTAGTTTTCAGTAAACTGCACGGGTTATTCAATACTTCATTATAAAATAGGCTTTGTGTTGGATAAGTTTGCCCAACTGCGAACTAATGCAAGTGCTGTGAGCATGTTTAAGGTAGGCTAGGTACCTGATGATGTTCAGTAGGTTGGGTATTAAATGCATTTTCAACTTAGAATATTCTGAATTTGCCATAGGTTTATCAGGGTGGAACCCATCATAAGGAGCATCTACATAACCATTCAGCTTATTAAAGAACCAACTGCATTGTCCTTAAGAGTTCTCATTTTATTATGAACCAGAAAACTTCCTCTGAGGCCAGCATCAATTATTATTGGGCCAACACTTGGTGGTAGTCTAGTAGACATTTCAACATAGAGATACTGTGATCACATAAATACATTTAAACACAATTATTTAACGAGGGAGGGGAAAAGGCAAGGGAGGATTTGGAGTGCTCCCACTGAATGAACACAACGTAAGAATGTATAGCACAACTTTTAGTTGCAGGACATAGCTGCAAGAGGGACTATGCCTAATAAATTCAAATATTGTGATTTGGTTGTTTGTACCCGTATAGTAACCTGAAATTAAAAAAGAAAAAAAACTACAAAAAAAGCGCAATTATTTATTATCTCCTAGCACAAAACAATACTTTTTAATTAGAGTATGTGAGAAGGTATTTATAAGGCTATGGATAATTTTAAATTTTAAGAGCCTCTGATATCATTTAGAATTTTGGTGAAAAATGGTTTGATAGTTCATCACTTAATTCCGACCAGTCACCATCATACAACGAATTTACGTAAGCAGCTGACAAAAGGAAAAAAAAAAAAAAAGGAAAAGAAACAAACTAGAGAAAAAAATCTATTGCAGATTTTCTCTATTGATAAAATTGCATAAGCTGTTCAGATTTTGTAACACAGGACATTTGACATTTTCTCCCAGGTGTAAGGAGGTGGCAAGTTCAATTTCTCAGGATGTTGCACCAGCGATTTCAGTTAGTCTTTGCCAGGGGTGTGGGACTCATCTGCCGTTTTCTATTTCTATTAACTGTGAGTTTGTCTGCATTCAAGTTCCGTCTGAGACTCAGACTAAACTTAGCTCATTCCAGAAAGAACAGCTCCCACTGGGAAGGTGTCACTGGATAAAGTCTCATGACTTAGGTGTCTAAGAAATACAAGCTCTGTGGTTATGTTCATTATGAAAGAGAAAAAACTTTACAGTATCTGACATTGTTTTTCTTAACCATCCTCATATATTTACCAAGCTGAACCATTTTATAGGAAAGCACAAGAATCAGGATGAACAAAGAATTTTTAAAACAACTGATGTATTTCCTATAAAGGGAATGAACAAGATTATGCTGTGTGATAACATTTCAAAACTTTATAAATGTGCTATATGAGCATTTTCATTTAGTGTTTCCGGCCCAGTACAGTGACTGAAATGCGTAATTGTTTCTGTCTAAATCAGGTTTCCTTTTTTAAAGCTCCTGGAGGGACTGAGTTGATTTCTTGTCCTTATTTTCTCCCTGTATGACAGCGTATCCTGAACATCAGCAAATGTAGGATAATGAGTTCAGGGGAAATTAACCCATCCTACACTAATACGTGTACATTCATTCACCCATTTATTCTATCCACAGTTGCTAAATGTCTACCCCATACAAGGCACTGTGCTAACGTCTGGGATTACCAAAATGAAAAATGATTTCACCATGGGATGGGATCTAAGATAGCATGTTATCAGCCCAAAAGTGATTGGGCCAGAGTTTCTCAAAATTAAAACTTTTTTTACTATAATCTACAGTAAGAAACTTTATAATCCCAACTTGATACTCATATACAAACAGGTACACTTTCACACACACATACATGTATAAACACATATACCCCAACCCTCAACGGGAACAAAATATACACAAAGCACCAATGTTTACTTTTTTATTTCTTTTAAGAGACAGGGTCTCACTCTGTTACCCAGGCTGGAGTGCAAAGGTATGATCACAACTCCTGGGCTCAAGTGGTCCTCCCACCTTAGCCTCCTGATTAGCTGGGGCTACAGGCATACAAAACCACACCCAGCTAATTGGGGGGTAGAAATGGGGTTTTGCTATGTTACCTAGGCTAGTCTGGAACTCCTGGTCTCAAGCCATCCTGCAGTCTCAGCCTTCCAAAGTGCTGTGATTACAGATTGAGCCACTGTGCCTGGCCCAAACTTGGTCTTTCTACATGTAATACTCTACCATTCTCTATTATATTTCACTTAAGTTTTTTAAAGACTTACATAGCCAACTACATTGATTTCACAGCCCATGAATGTGCCACAATTTGCAATTTGAAAAATAGTGGTCTGGAAAACTTTTGTTATAGCTCTGTATGAAGCTAAAACTATCCAATACTGTCAAGAAATATACTGGCAATAAAAACAAAAGACATTTCTAAGCCAATGTTAGAGTACTTAGGCCACTTTACCCCAAGATATTGCCCACAGAATAATATGGGACATTCTTTGACCTGGGAAAGGTAAATTTAGCTCTACTTAAATAAGTTTATAAAGGGTAGTAAATTTAAGATCTTTATTATGTAACCAGTGATAGTTTTTTTTTTTAAACTTATTTATTACACATTTGTTTATACTGGTTTTTGTTTTTTTTTTGAGACAGAGCCACAAGCTGTCACTCTGGGTAGAGTGTGGTGGCATCACAGCTCACAGCAACCTCCAACTCCTGGGCTTAAGCAATTCTCTTGCCTCAGCCTCCCAAGTAGCTAGGACTAGAGGTGCCCACCACAACGCCCAGCTATTTTTTGTTACAGCCATCACTGTTGTTTGGCGGGCCCAGCCTGGATTTGAACCCACCAGCTTAGGTGTATGTGGCTGGCGCTTTAGCCACTTGAGCCACAGGTGCCGAGCTGCAACTAGCGGTAGTAAATATGTAAAAAAACAGTAGATGAAAATTACTTGAATTTCATCTCCTGTTCTACTTCCATTTGCCGCACTTGCCTACTGCATCTTTTACAGCCTAAAAGTAAAAGTAATGCAAATATATGATACCGCTAGAAGTTTTCAGACATACATTCAAATGTTGCAAAAAGCAGCAGAGAAAAATCTGAGCCAAAATATATTAATTATTAAACACGTTTAGAAAGTAATTGATGTGTTAATTCAAATGTCTAAATGGGGCGTCATGCTCTGACTGTACATATTTTTCTCATGGGCTACCTATAATGCCTGATTACTCCATCTCAGTCTCCATCGGGTTATCTAGCTTGGTTTGTTCCTAATGTGCCTTTCTTTTCATTCTGCACATTCTTTTCAGGTGATCCATGCATTTTCTTGCTTTGGACTTTGTCCTGAATTCTGAAGACTATGATCTCCTTCAGACCCGTTAATCAACTGCCTATTGGTCCAATTAGTTGGCAAGAAGGGCTCCTATAGATACCAAAAAGCAACATATCCAAAGCCAAACTGCCCTCTTCCCCCATGAGAAGGCAGCTTCTTCTTCTTTTTTGGCCGAGGCTGGGTTTGAACCCACCACCTCCGACGTATGGGGCCAGCACCCTACTCCATGAGCCACAGGCACCGCCCAACCGCTGCTTCTTTTCTGATGCTTCCTAACTCACCAAAGATGCTAGGTAAAACCAGCTCATGTTTTCTCAGGTCCCAAAGCCCATCTATCAAGTCCCTAAATTCTACCCCTTCTTCACACATATTGCCCCTATCTTTGGTCTGTCCTCATCACCTCTCATTGGTGTAAAAGCCTTTCAACTGGTCTCCTGCCCGTGGCCTAAAGCTCTGAACTAAACAGACCCAGGTGAGAAGCATTTCGGCTCCACTTATCTTCCCTGAGAAGCTCAAAGTGCCTGCCACACCTACCACCTGCTTCCTAAGAGGTTCTTAAACCAAATTGCTTGCTTGCCTGTTACTTAAGCTCCACACCTTGCCTTGGATGATGAAAGAATTGGGTTCAATGGCACCTGACCAATCATAGGCCTAGGAGGAGTTCTAGCATCAGAGACCTGCCCCAAAGGAGGTAGGTGTGGGGAGTCTCTGGGGGGTTTTTGTTTTGTTTTGTTTTAGAGACAGAGTCTCACTTTGTTGCTCTCTGTAGAGTGCCATGGCGTCACAGCTCCCAGCAACCTCCAGCTTTTGGGCTTAGGTGACTCTCTTGCCTCAGCCTCCTGAGTAGCTGAAACTACAGGCGCCCACCACAACACCCAGCTATTTTTTTGTTGCAGTTTGGCCAGGGCTGGGTTCAAACTCGCCACCCTCGGTATATGGGGCCAGCTCCCTACTCACTGAGCCACAGGCGCCACCTGATTCTCTGGTCTTGATTAAAAAATGGCTCCCAATCAATTCCTCCTTCTTGGGGAGCTAAAACACACAAAGAGCTTGCAAACAACAGCTGTATCTCTATATGGGGAGGCACCAGGAATTGCCTAAGGCTGAATAGGTAACAAGACAGTACAGGGCTAGAGTTGAATAGAACCAGCAACAATGTAGTTGCAGTTTTTATGAGGTCCGGCTGTGGTCACACATCTTCCCTTTTCCCACAAATCCTTTCAGTCATGCCCCCCAAAACCAAGCAAGTCTTCATTGCTTAAAATTCTATAGAGCCTAACACTGCTCATCTTTTCCAATCCATCTCCTACTTGGGGGTCCTCAAACTCCACATGAGGCAGTGTGATTGTATTTGTTCCCATTTTTTTTTTTACTTCAAAATAAGATATGTGCAGCATGCACAGGAATTTGTTCATATTTTTTTTTTAAACTATAGTCCGGCCCTCCAACGGTCTGAGGGACAGTGAACTAAAGTTTGAGGACCTCTGTACATGGTTGCAAATGATTCTCCAAAATCATTTGCAACCATGGGAGGGTGTGTGTGGTTGTGGGGTGCATTCCTGCCTCTTAAGTCTTTGAAGCTTCTCCTCCCCTATAAGACAAAATTCTCAAGTTCTGAGCATGTCAAGACATCCGGCCCTCCCTTTTCCCCCTCGGCTTGGCCTCTGTCTGCACAGCTGCCCAGTGAACTCCGACGTATGCCATGCTCACTCTCAGCCTGTCTCTCCACGCACCCTTCCTCTGCCTCAATCCCAACCTCCTGTTCCCCTGATAAACTTTCTCACGTATCAAGTTTCCGTTCTCACACTCTTCTCTCCATAACGCCTTTCCTTGTCTCTCAGACAGTGCCTTCTACAAACTTCCATGAAAGCAATCATTGTGGGTATTCTAAATCTTCATGAGACTACATGTAGCCTGTCTCCAACTAGAATGAGAAGATAGGCCTGTTCTTGGTAATTCTGAGAAGTTTGTAATTCTTTCCCCTATCAAGCGAATATTTATTGGACACCTACAGTACACAGAAGACTTTAAAGATACAACTATAAGCAAGGCAGGCACAGTCTTGGTCTTCTCAGAGTGTTTGGTATGGCAGGGATGATCAACATACAATAATACAATGGGGTGGGTGTTATGTCCGAGGCAGAGCTGAGAAGCCCAGTTGGAAAGCCCAGGGTTCTGCAGGAAAGAGTTTTGATGAATGAAGGAACGGAGAGACAGTAAAGGAAGATGTTAACAGGAAAAGAAAATAATAGCATATGTAAAGCCATTAATGTAAGAGAAAGCTTGGTGTGCATAGGAAAAATAAGTTCTGTGGAGCCTGCCTGGTCCGGCAGTGAGTGGCAGACTATGAGATGGGACAGTGGGTAGGTGGTGGCTCACTGAGGGCCATGCTGTCATGCTAGTGACTTGGCATTTATGCTAAGGGCCAGGAAAGGCTTTTAAGCAGGGAATGAGATTTTAGTTTTTAGTTATCAACTAGCTCTTCAGTAGCAAATAAAGGAGAGGCAGGGATGCAAGTTAAAGAGCCATGGGAAGCATTGATGAACTCAGGTAAGTGATGGTGGGCAGCAGGGATAAGGGAAGCAAACAGAATTGGGAGATGAAGGGGTTGAATAGTCTGGACTTGGTGAATGATTCAACGTAGGTGTGGTGGCTTACTTTGTTAAAAACATTTTTTCAGAATATTACTGGGGTACACACGTTTTGGTTACATAGTTTGTTTTGTAATTTAAGGTCAAAATTTTAAGTGTGTTCTTCACCCAGGAAGAATTCATTATGCCCATTAGGCGTGAATTAACCCAACCTTTTCTCCCCCTCCCATCTACTTGATTGCCATGAGTTTTACTTCCCTATGTGCACATATGTGTTGGTCAACTAGTTCCGATTTATAATGTTGAATACATGCAGTGTTTGTTTCTCCATTCTTGTCATACTTCACTTGGAAGAATGATCTCCAGGTCCATCCAGGTTGTTATAAAGGATACCAGATCACCATTTCTTGTATACAGCTGAGTAGTACTGTATACAAATACCACATTTTATTAATCCACTCATGTATTGATAGACACTTGGGTTGTTTCCATATTCTTGCAATTGTGAAGTGTGCTGCTATAAACATTTGAATGCCAAGTGTCTTTATGATAAAATGTCCTTTTTTCCTTTGGGAAAATACCTAGTACTGAAATTTCTAGATCAAATAGTAGGTCTATTTCTAGATCTCTGAGGTCTCTTCATACTACTTTTTATAGAGGTTATACTAGTTTGAAGTCCCATCAGTGGTTTTCCCTTCTCTCTTAACCCACGCAAGCCCTTACTGTTTTGGCATTTTTGAGAAAAACTATTTTCACTGGCATTAGATGATATCTCATTGTGGTTTTAATTTGCATTTCCCTAATGATTAGAGATGTTGAGCATTTTTCGTGTGTTTATTGGCCATCAGACTGTCTTTGAAAAGTTTCCATTCATGTCTTTTCCCCACTTTTTAATGGGGTTGTTTGATTTTTTTTTTCTTGCCGATTTGTTTAAGTTCTTTGTATATTCTGGTTATCAGCCCTTTATTGAATGTATGTCATGCAAATATTTTCTTCTCTTTGGGGGTTGTTGATTTACTCCATTGACTGTGTCCTTGGCTGTGCAGAAACTTTTTAATTTTATCAGGTCCCATTTGTCTATTTTTGTTGTTGCTGTGATTTCTTTTGAGGTCTTCTTCATAAATTCTTTCCTAAGGCTAATATGTTTAAGAGTTTTTCAACATTTTCTTCTAGAATTCTTTTGCCAGCCAGCTTGGGGAAGGGGAATGAACCAGAGTTGAAGTGGCGGGGGATTGAGGAAAATATAACACAATAGAAGACACAGAGACAAAAGATGGGATTGGGAGGTCTGACTGAGCTGATGGTTGCAGCCAGCACCAAAGCACAAAATCAACTTTATTTTATAGTATCTGTACAGTGTTGTCTAAGGGAAAGTAGCATAGACAAAAGACCTATCTTTGGTCTTATAGTATGATTGAAAAAGGTAAATGACTTTAATAAAGACAAAGCATCCTGTTAATGGTTTCTACTCAACTTCATTAACATATGATAAGAAGTGAAAAGGGAAAGATCACAAGGATTTCTGCATAGTTCTTAAAAATTAACTAGACAAAGAAAGAGGTATGTGACTTCTGGCATGGGGAGCATGAAGAAAGGAATATGGGTGTTTGGGGAAAGGAGGCAAAGCCATTGGGGGTTCATTCCCTGAATATTCGCCAATCTGTGCCCTGCCGCCTCATAGCCTGCTCTCCACAGAATTCAAATGGTTTCCTGCCTTATGTTTTAAATCTTTTATCCATCATGCATTAATTTTATGAGTAGTGAGAATTGCAGATCCTATTTTACTCTCTTACATGTGATTATTCAGTTTTCCCAGCACCTTTTATTGAATAAGGATTCTTTTCCCCACTGTATGTTCTTATCTATTTTGTCAAAAATCAAATGAAAATAAGAGGATAGTTTCATCTCTGGATTCTCTATTCTGATACATAAATCTATCTATGTCTTAATTTTTGTGGCAGTACCATACTGTTTTGGTTACCATCGCCTTGTAGTATAGCTTGAAGTCTGGTGAAATGATACCTCCTGCTTTGTTTTTAATACGTAAGGTCACCTTGGTATTTGAGATCTTTTCTGATTCCTTACAACGTGTAGAACTATTTTTTTCAAGGTCTGCAAAAATTGGCATTGGCATTTTAATAGGAATTTCATTGAATGTATAACTCACTTTGGGTAGTGAGTTTCAAATAGTATAGCTATTTTAACAATGTTGGGTCTGCCAATCCATGAGCTGATGTGTTTTTCCATCTGTTCACATTCTCTACAGTTTCTTTCCTCAATGTTTCATAATTCTCCCTATAGAAATCTTTCATCTCCTTTGTTAAGTACATTCCTAGGTATTTTATTTTCTTCGTTGTTACTGAGAAAGATATCATGTCTTTGGTTTGATTCTCAGGTTGACTGTTGTTGATGTATGTATATGAAAGCTACTGATTTGTGCACAATTATTTTATAGCCTGAGACTTTACTGAATTTATTTTTTAGTTCTAGGAGTCTCTTGGTTGAATCTTTGGAGTTTTCTAGATATAAGATCATTTTGTCAACAAAGAGGGATAATTCGACTTCTTTTTCTCCATTTGGATATCCTTGATATCCTTCTCTTGGCTGATTACTCGGGCTAGGACTTTTAGGATTATGTTGAATAGAAGTAGCAATAGTGGGCAACCATGCCTGGTTCCAGTTCTAAGCAGGAATGCTTTCAATTTTTCCCTATTCAGTATGACATTGGCTGTGGATTTGTCATATATGGCCATAATTGTCATAATTATTAGGGAAGTCCTATCTATGACTATTTTGTTCTTATCATAAAAGGGTGCTGAATTTTGTTGAAAGGATCATATGGTTCTTCTTTTTGCATGTATTTATGTGGGTGAATTACAATTGTAGATTTGCATATGTTGAACCATCCTTGCACCTCTGGGATAAAGCCCATTTGGTTGTAATTTTTTTTTATGTACAGCTGAATTTGGTTTGCTAAAATTTTATGGAGAATTTTTACATCTATATTCATAAGGAATATTGGTCTATAGTTTTCTTTTTTAGATGTGTCCTTTCCTGGGTTTGGTATCAAACCTGATATTGGCTTCATAGAAGTTAGGGAGGTCTCCTTCCTTCTCAATGTTAAGGAACAATTTTTCCAGTATAGGTGGAAACTCTCCTTTGTGGGTTTGGTAAAATTCATCTGTGAAACTGTCTGGCCCAGGACATTTTTTTGTTGTTGTTAGAAGATATTTTATTGTTGCTTCATTTTCAATGCTTGATATTAGTCTGTTGAATTCTATATCTTCCTGATTGAGCCTAGAGAAGTTGTGTATTTCCAAAATTTTTTCCATTTCCTCCATGTCTTTAAGTTTGTGAGCACAGACTTTTTATAGTATTCCTAGACGATATTTTGTATTTCTGTGATATCAATTATTATTTCCCCTTTTACATTTTTAACTGATCTTGAGTTCTTCCTCTTCTGATTTATCTAGCTAAAGGCTTGTCAATTTTATTTCTTTTTGAAGAACCAACTTTTTGCTCCATTAATCTTCTGTATAGTCCTTTTGTTTTCAATTCATTTAGTTCTGTTCTCATCTTGGTTGGTTGTTTTCTTTTGCTGGGTTTGGGAATGGTTTGCCCTTTTCTAGTTCCTTTGGATGATTCACTAGATTATTGATTTGTTATCTTTATCTTTTGGATATGGATGTTTAAGGCTATGGTTTTTCTCTCAGGACTGCTTTTGCTATATTTCACAAATTTCAATAACTTGTATTCCCATTATCATTTAGTTCAAAGAACCTTTTGATTTCCATCTTTCTGTTCATTGACCCAGCTATCATTAATCAATAGGTTGCTTAGTTTCCATGACATTGTATAGAGATGAATGTTTCTGTTGGAATTGATTTCTAATTTTATTACACTATGGTCTGAGAAGATATAGGATATATATATTTTTTAATTTGTTGAGCTATGTCTTGTGTCCTAAGATGTGATTAATCATAGAGAATGTATCATGAGCTGATGAAAAGAATGTATATTCACAATAGTTTGGGAGTAGGATGTTTTGTAAATGCCTTTAGACCCATTTGTTCTAGAGTTCTCTTTAAGTCCCTGTTTCTTTGCTTGTTTCCTATTTGGAAGATATGTCCTGTTATGTCAGTGAGGTGTCAAAGTCCTCAATGACTTACTTCTGTGTTGCTGCTTATCATTTTGTTTAAACAGAGTAGAATTTGTTTTTTGAATCTGGACATTCCTGTATTAGGGGCATAAATATTTTCTTTTCTTTTTCTTTCTTTCTTTTTTCTTTTTTTAGATAGTCTCAATCTGTCAGCCTGGGTAGAGTGCTATGGCATCATAGCTCACAGCAACCTCCAACTCTTGGGCTTAAGCAATCTTCTTGCCTCAGTTTTTCTATTTTTAGAAGAGACGTACTCAATTTTGCTCAGGCTGGTCTGCAACTCGTAAGCTCTAGCTATCTACCCGCCTCGGCCTCCCACTCATAAATATTTTCGATTGTTAAGTCTTCTTGTTGAGTTGTTTCCGTCACCATTATATAATGATGATCTTTGTCTTTACTTTTGTTGATTTGAAGTCAATGTCATCTGATATATGGCGATACCGTAGCTTTCCTGGGAGTTCCCCACCCAGGAGGTCGCCTGAGTTGAGAGCTCCACCCTTTGTCTCTGGGAAGGGGTTCCCTGTAAGCCTCACAGCCAGGACCCCCACACAGGCTCTTTCACCTCTCTAAATCAACTAGGTCAATCCCAGACCATGCCAGGGAGAGACAGCCATTCCATGTTGTCCACAGGGCACCCGAGCAGGTGCTACATGCCACCGCTTCAAGGTTACCTGGCTGTGAGGCAGCTGCCAGGCACCCAGAACATGGGGAAAGCCACGATTACAATATCATACCTCAGTCCACTACAGGAGCCCAAGAAGAAAGACCTGAGTCCCGCCCTCTGTGGAAACCTCGGATGTTACGATGTTACGTCTCTCTCGGCAGCCGTGGGTGGGGCGGGGGAGGGGCAGGACCGGGTCTGTGTGGAAAAATGCGAGGAGTCCGCTCAGGAAGGCGTCTGCCTTGAATGTCCAACTTCTAGAGTCATAGAAATCACCCAGGACCTGCTGGACCCCTGTGGATCCTGCAGTCCGGGCCAGAGTTGAGAACTATCTGTGTGGGAATGAGCAAGGAGAAACCTGAAGAGAGAAAAACCCTTGGGGAAGAACAAAGGCTGCCCGTGAGTGGAGAAGAACATGGCGCCCGTCATCCAGCAAGGTCTGAGCGGTAGGAAGAGCCAGCGCGGAGCGGGGTGCCTGTTCACACTTGGCTCCCAGCTCACGGGTGGCAGCACCCTGGGGGCTTGTGTTGGCAGTGAATCTCTCCAGCGGCTCGGGAGCCCTCTCCCTGTCAGGTGCAGGGCAAGGGAAGCAAACCTTTCCCGCTCCCCTTCTCACTGCACTGCAGCCGTCTCCGCGGTTGTCTTCCGCTGACATCTTCCGTCTCCTTGCTTTGCTTTGCAACTTCTTCCTGTGGAATCTTATAGGTTCTAGCACTTTTCCCTCAGAATTACATGCATTCTGTGATTGTTTTTTAGATTTTTCTTTGTCATCTAAAACTTTTCCCTCGGTTCACACCTGTGTGGAGGCCGAGGCGGGCGGATTGCCTGAGCTCACAAGTTGGAGACCGGCCTGAGCCAGAGCGAGACCCGGTCTCTAAAACATAGCCGGGCGTTGCTGCGGGCACCCCTAGTCCCAGCTCCCCGGGAGCTGAGGCCAGGGGATTACTTGTGCCCAAGGTTGCCGTGAGCTGTGACGCCACAGCACTCTGCCCGAATGACATAGTGAGACTCTGTCTCCAAATAAATACATAAAACTTTCCCCTCCTTCTGAGATGGTCTGGCCGCTGATGTCTCTGGTTAGCCATCTTGTCCTCTCTGGGGGCTTTCTTTTTTTTTTTTTTTTTTTTAATTTCAGTGTGCTTGTTCATTCTTCTTTGTTTGAAGTACTTCTTTTTTGTTAATTTTTCTTCTTTCTCCTGCGGTGCTGGCTGTTTTTGATGTTGTTGGTAGAGACGGGGTCTTACTCTGGCTGACTGTTGCTCATATGGGTCTTGAACCTCTGAGCTCAGGCAATCCACCCGCCTTGGCCTCCCACAGCGCTGGGACTACAGGCGTGAGCCACCACGCCTGGCCTCTGGGGGCTTTCTAATGTGCCGACTTGGCTGACTGAACTGCTTGTCCCAGAATTCCCTTCCCTCTTCCTGTTGAGGTGAACCACAGAGTCACAGATTTTGTGCGAGATTTGGAGGATGGGAGAGAAGAAACAGCCATTTTATAGCTCTCATATACCCCATTGGTGTAAGGCAGCACTCAGGTCTACACTTCCGTGGACCTTCCTGCAGCTTTTCCCACTCGTGGTCCAGCTGAGAGTGTCAGTGCTTTGGCTTGGGTAAAGCACCTACCCCACCAAGGTCAGAGGCAATAAGACCTGATAAGGGTTTCATTCTATCTTGGGGGCTGCAGCTGATACTTGCAGGTTCCAAACTCGCCCCACTGTCTCACTCTTCCCCCCTCCTTTTTTCTTTCTTTTCTTATCTCTGTCCCTCCTCTCCCTCCCTCCTTCCCTTCCTTCCATTTGTTCTTTCTTTCCTTCTTCCTTTTTTTTTTTTTTTTTTTGAGACAAGGTCATCGTACTCTGTCATCTGGACTAGAGTGCAGGGGTATGATCATAGTTCACTGCAACCTCAAACTCCTGGACTCAATTGACCCTCCGGCCTCTGCCTCTGGAGAAGCTGGGAATACAGGCACACAGGTTTCACTCTTGCTCAGGCTGGTCTCTAACTCCTGGCCTCAAGCAATCCTCTGCCTCAACCTCCCAAAGTGCTAGGATTATAGGTATAAGCCTATATTGTCCTCTTTACCTCCACCTTTCCTCTTTGATTGACCATCCAGAGGACTTTAAGCTCCAACATGAAACACAAAGAGAATAGCATTGAAGAGACTATATAACCGTAACACTGTGTAAGATCAAATCCTTGTAGCAATTCCTTTAGTAAGTGTGTATGTATGTCTATCTACTTTTATCTACTTATAAATTACTGTATATGTAATATAGGTATACGCACAGTCTTTTGAAGGGTCTGTTATCTGATCTCTGACTGATACAGTAGGGTTGATAGAGAGATGGGCCTCAAGAATAATTTCTAGATTTCAGACTTGGGCAGCTGGATAGATGGCAATGTTATTTTGTGAAATAGAAACCCTGGGTGAAGAATAGTTTGAGGGAAAGAGGAAGAATTCAAGTTTTATATATGTTGAATTTGAGGTGCACGTGAGACATTCAGTTCAACAGGTGATCAAACAAGGCAAGTCTGAGCTTGATACTTAAGCCAACAGCAGCAAACATACCCTATTGTGACAACAGAATTTCAAACAAAAAGAACCCAACAAAAGCCTCTCAAATGCATTTTAAGAATTCTGTACAATAAAATTCTAAAGCATCTCTGCTTGTTCACAGTATAGTAAGCATTAAAAAATGTTGAATAGTTGAAGCAAATTTAGATCATGATAGCATGTAGTTTGCTAGTTGCTTATGGGTAACTCAACTTTCTAATAGTTTTCATGAATTACTAGAACAAAAGTTTTATTCAACCTATAAATAATATATCAACTTTTCTAATAAACATAATACTTTCCTCTCTAGCTCCAATTAGACCTTTGATATTCTCATCATATTCTTCCTACCACTTTCCCACATTAAGAGAACACAGAATCTGTTTTTACAAATGTCTTCTAAAGATTCCTCCCAAAGGGGTGGCGCCTGTGGCTCAGTCGGTAAGGCGCCAGCCCCATATACCAAGGGTGGCAGGTTCAAGCCCAGCCCTGGCCAAACTGCAACCAAAAAATAGCCGGGCATTGTGGCGGGTGCCTGTAGTCCCAGCTGCTCGGGAGGATGAGGCAGAGAGAGTCGCTTAAGCACAGGAGTTGGAGGTTGCTGTGAGCTGTGTGAGGCCACGGCACTCTACTGAGGGCCATAAAGTGAGACTCTGTCTCTACAAATAAGAAAAATAAATAAAAAAATAAAAATTAAAAAAAAGATTCCTCCCAAAGAAAGATGCTCATGACAATGAAAAATGGAGTAAGGAGAGAAGAAGACTGTGCCCCAACTTCCTTTATACCCACCAACCTATTTTTCTCTCATTAAAATGTATTTTTTTTAATTGGCAAATAAAATACTTGTATATATTTGTAGTGTACAATGTACTTTTGAAGTATGTAATACATAATATACTTATAATAATACTTTCAAGTATATAATATACTAATTTTGAAGTATATATGATATATATGATTTATATATGATATATGATATATACTTCAAATACATATTATATACTTCAATATACTAGAATATTATGTACTTCAAAATTAGCATCTCCAGGCTATGCAATAGATGCACAGAATTTATTCTTCTATCTAACTGAAACTTTATACCCTTTGACCAACATCTCCCCATTCTATTATCCACTAACCTATTTTTATCATGTGTGTCTGATGCTATTTTTTTTTTTTTTTTTATCGTGCCTTGATTTCTTTTAGGTCTCAGACCTTTGGATTATGGTGCTCCTTTTTCAAATGACAGTAGCTTAACAACCTGTCCAAATTATTACATCTTCCAGAAATCCTTAAGCCTTTAGGTCTCCTTCCATGATCTTTAGTAGAGTAGAAGTACTACATGGTCTCAAAATCATTCATAATACACAGTTAATGCTTACTGCTCTGACTGAGATAGGTCAGTATTTAGTTTTCACATTTTTGAGGGAAGAAGGAAGACATGGAAACCAGGTAAAATGCAGTAACATACTAAGCAGCTGGAATTTAGAACTTTTAATTCTCAATGCATGGGATATTCAAGCCATAGGCCTATGAAGTCTGCTTTCTCAGCAATAAATGTAAACTATGTTATATACCTGAATTATAAAATGAAATCTACCATAGAATTAGGTTTACCATTTTAACTAGAAAATTGCAAAATACGATCCAGGTGCACGAAATCATGAAATCATTTTACACATTGGTAACAGCTTAATTAAACCACCAGAGCAGGTAAGGCAATTCTGCTAGTTAATGACAACCCTCAGCTGTTTAAAATAACCATCTTAATAATCAATACCATGTTGAGACTTTCACCTAGCATTTATTTTAAGGGATGTCTTGTTTTGAACAATCATTTGCAATCCTAGTAAACTGAAGAATTAATTAGCAAGCACACAGGCTCAGCAAACTAATGCTTTAGTCTGTCAAACCATCTGCTCAGGAGTACCCTTCTCAAATCTTGGCATTATTGAGGATGGGGAAACAGTAGTTTTGATGCTTATGCTGGTAGACAGTTTGGTCCTTGATATTTAACCATTCCATCTTCCAAATATACAGGAAGAAACTCAGCCTCAGAAACAAGCTCATGAAAGTCCTGGCTCCTTTTGTACTTACAAACACAGTAAAGCCAAACTTTCTTTAAGGGCAATGGTCATACCTTAAGATACCTTATTACACAAATTAATATGGTCTCTCTCAAAATGTTAGGTGTTCTGGAGGTTCTATTTTTAAGCCAATAATTCTTCTATTCAGATTGTTTCCTGAATTTTCTATTGTGTTTTTTTTTTTGCATATTTTTTCTCAAGCGGGGGAAAGAATCTGAATCTATGTAATCTAATCTATTTTAATATAGTAAGGTATTTCATGTAAAAATGTCATGTAACTGCAAACTAATGAGGAAAATTTTAATTTAGTTTATAAAGTGTCTTGCTCTGTTGCCCAGACTGGAGTACAGTGGTGTAATCACAGCTTATTTCAACTTTGAACTTCTGTGCTCAAGCAACCCTCCTGTCTCAGCCTCCTGAGTAGCTAGGGCTATATACGTGCACGCTACCACGATCAGCTATTTTCTTAATTTGTTTTCTGTAGAAACGGGGACTCGCTATGTTGCCCAAGCTAGTCTCGAACTCCTAGGCTCAAGTGATCCTTTTCTCTCGGCCTCTCAAAGTGCTGGGATTACAAACATGAGCCACTGTGCCTCACAGGGCTAAGAACATTTAAGGCAGGAATCAATACCAACAGCTTTTACTTTCCAGGTGTGTTACAGTTTTCTCTTTGCGACGGTGGTCAGCAGCCCGCCAAGTCTTTCTGGCAGGATGTTTCTTGGGCTATCAGAAAAGATACTTCTGGTCTATAACATCTCAGCACAGTAAACCCAATACAAGCTGCTTTTCTCTAAAATACTGATCAATACATCTGTTTTCCCAGGGATAGGGAAGGAATAAACGGCAAGTCCTGATAAACCTCCTCCAGTGTTGCTCATTTCCTCAAATGCTATACATGGAACACGTTTTTTACTTTAGTCTTCTGCTATTAATAAGTCCTTCTTGAGGAAAAACGAAAATCTCTTAATTCCATCCAGATGCAAGCAGCATCCAACACCAAGTGCCTCTTCCCTGATGCTCTAGCCAAGTTACTAAGAGCACATCATGCCTCATCCCAAGCATCCCTCTCAGTCCTAAAATCTGAAACCAGGGAATTCAGAGCAGGTTGCCTCTTGGCAATTGACTTTTCAGCTGCTGTAACTCACACCAGGGCTCTGCAGTATATTAGCTCTCCTCACAGAGAAAGGCGTTAGCATTGAAAAATTCATGCAGGCATTCATTCTTAAAGTCTCTCAGAGGAAAATTACAGTGCAACTCACAGCAAACACAGAGTGTCATCAAAAGAAGATTTGTAAACAAGTCCTTTGCTGCTGACTCCATAATACCGGTCTACAAGCAAGGAATCAAACAAAAAGCATGGAGAAAAATGCGCAGGGACCAAGCAGGCTCTTACTTTTTGTTGTTGTTTTTCACTCAGCTCTTACATGTTGAACCAAATCCTCAGACACAGTACAATGATGTGCCTAGGATTTTTCACCTGTTCCTTTTTCTGCTAGAAATCCGATTTTTCGGTCCCTAGTTGCTCTGGGAAACTTTCCCCTTCCTTCTTTTTCTCTTTGCTCCTCTACTTAGTGATTTGTGGACAGTAAGTGCTTCTGAGAGGCAGCAGCATTGAGTAGCTTCTGTACATTTTTCAAGAAGAACATTCTGGAACCTTTGTGATAGTTTTCCCTCAGCTTTCTATTTCAATCACTGAAACTTTTATATGAAGAGCTTAACTAGACCTGATCCCACTCTACCCTGTCTCATTCCCAAGTAAGCCTACCTTAAGGGGGTTGTACCTGTTCAGAAGAAAAATGAGTATATGCTTCTGTTTTAGAATAATCACTGGCTAGTTGAATGAGATTATAGCTAAGAGAGGAATTTAGCAATTAGTTGGAACTTTGAAAAGGGTTTTTCTAGAATACCTTTTTTCCCTATCAAGTCTATTTTGGGGAGGACAAGTAAGAGAAGGAGGTAAAGTTCTACTAAAAAAGTGAATGTTGATACAAAATTATTAAGAAAAACATTGCTTAATCAAAAAGTTGCTTCTTGAATTTATTTCAGATAAAACTCTTCAGATAAGACCTTATTTCAGATAATACCTCTTTAAGGTCTTTGAAAGAAATTTGTACACATCACACTAATAGTTTGTGCTTTTTCTTTTGTTATTATGTAATTTTCAACTTTGAGGAAAATACTTGTATTTGTAGACCGTATTCACAAATTATGCAAATCAAAACTATAAGAAAGCTTTAGTTGCAATGTTCACATCACCACCCAGAGTGACTAAGTTTTTCAAATTAGTAAAGGAAGTTAGAACTATGAGTCAGTGAGTGGATCACCCTAATGAATAAAAATAAAATTTATGCTTCTCCCAGATGGACTGTATTTTTTTTTTTTTTTTTTTAATTTGGCCGGGGCTGGGTTTGAACCCGCCACCTCCAGCATATGGGACCGACGCCCTACCCGCTGAGCCACAGGCGCCGCCCTGGACTGTATTTTTTAAATGTTTATTAAGGTTTATTAGTTTTGTGCCTAAATTTTGTTCATAGTTTTTCTCCATATGCGTTTCAACTCTTCAGTATGCTATAGTGTTTATACCTGCACAGTCTGATATTGTCACAGGCATCAGATGAATTTCGATACATGATATAGACGTACAAATAGTGTACTATACTTGACTCATTGAGAATGATAGACAGGCCCCAATGTCTATTGCCAAACTTGAGAACCATATCAATATTTCACACAACCTGAAAGATAGTCTGTGCTGTTCATCTAAATACCATTTATGAAACAACAAATACAGTGATGAAGCCAATTACATTTACACCTTGTGAAATTTTACATGTAATTTACAGATTTGTGTAGCAGATCTTATTCCATGTTAAGGGGTCTTATAGATGGCAGCAAGAACATGAATATGCTTAAGCACTCTTTATTCAGCAATCCCTCCTAGGTACCTACTATACGTCAGGCACTGTCTTAGGTGCTGTGGCAGCGGTTCTCAACCTGTGGGTCGCGACCCCTTTGGGGGTCAAACGACCCTTTCACAGGGGTCACCTAAGACCATCCTGCATATCAGATATTTACATTACGATTCATAACAGTAGCAAAATTACAGTTATGAAGTAGCAACGAAAATAAATTTTTTTTTTTTTTGTAGAGACAGAGTCTCACTTTATGGCCCTCGGTAGAGTGCCGTGGCCTCACACAGCTCACAGCAACCTCCAACTCCTGGGCTTAAGCGATTCTCTTGCCTCAGCCTCCCAAGTAGCTGGGACTACAGGTGTCTGCCACAACGCCCGGCTATTTTTTGGTTGCAGTTTGGCCGGGGCCGGGTTTGAACCCGCCACCTTCGGTATATGGGGCCGGCGCCCTACCGACTGAGCCACGGGCGCTGCCCGCAACGAAAATAATTTTATGGTTGGGGGTCACCACAACAGGAGGAACTGTGTTGGTGACTAAAGAGAAAGATGATATCTCTGTATTCAGGGAGTTGGCACCCATATAGAGAGGGTCATATAAACAGATATGATACGGAAGCATCATGGGAAAGGCTTTCTAAAAATAGGAAGGAATAGCCATTGAGTAATTTGTGCACAAACCAGAAATTACAAGGCTCTAGTTTTAAAGGGCAAAGAACTACAATGAAGAGAATGATCCAATCATGAATGTCCTTTTAATGTGAAAGAAAAGCACTAAGATTCTTTCTTTTCTTTCTTTTTTTCTTTTCTTTTTTTTTTTTAGACAGTTTCATTTTGTAGCCCTCAGAGTCCCGGGGCATAATAGCTCACAGCAATCCCAAACTCCTGGGCTCAAGCGATTCTCTTGCCTCAGCCTCCTGAGTAGCTGGGAATACAAGCGCCTGCCACAATGCCTGGCTATTTTTAGAAAGTGGGGGGGTCTCACACTTGCTCAGACTGGTCTCAGACCTGTGAGCTCAGGCAATCAACCTGCCTTTGCCTCCCAGAGTGCTAGAATTATAGGCATGAGCCACTGCACCTGGCCCAGCACTAAAATTCTTGTGACTGACGTGGAGACTTACAGTGTGGTCACAATCTTTTCTCTAAGAGAAAGTTGAGGTTTGAAGTGAAATCACTTTAGTAGCAAAGTGATACAGGGACTGAGAGCATGTAACAAGTGCTATGTGTATGAAACAGTCTACAAAGACTTCAACACTCAAGTTCAGGGGCTGAGTGGAAGCTCAGGTATTTTTTATTTCCTTATTTTTCAGTATTTTTTTTTTTTCTGGCCACCCGCCACCTCTGGTATATGGGGCCAGTGCCCTACTCCTTTGAGCCACAGGCACTGCCCAAGCCCAGGTATTTTTAACACAGACCAAAGTAGATGAGAGCAGTAGAATCAAAGAGAATAATAAAGTCACCCCTTAATGAGGGTAGCTGAGCCTTGTAGCCTAGAAACCTTTCAATGCCAACACAGCTTAAAGTGTCAGAACTCTTATAAAAGTGCTCTGACTCCAAAAGCAATTAAGAATGAGTTTCATTCATCCTTCTATTGGTCATTATTGAATTCTAAGGGAAAATTAGGGCTGAAAGAAATAATGATTACAAATAGATTAACTATAAAGTTACTATATTTACTTGGATCTTTACTTCTCACTGGGTCAGAGGACAGAGTACAGTGGCATCATCATAGCTCACTGCAGTCTCAAACTCCTGGGCTCACGTGATTCTCCCACATCAGCTTTCTGAGTAGCTGGGACTATAGGTTCAGGCCACCATGCCCAGATAATATTTTTAGTTTTATTATTTTGTAGAGGTGTCTCCCTATATTGCCGAGACTGGTCTTGAACTCCTGGCCTCAAGTGATCCTTTCGTTTCATTTCATCCTCTTAAAGTTCTGGGATTATAAATACAGGCCACTGCACCTGGCCTTTTTCTTTCTTTCTTTCTTTTTTTTTTTGCAGTTTTTGGCTGGGGCTGGGTTTGAACCTGCCATCTCCGACATATGGGGCTGGCACCCTACTCCTTTGAGCCACAGGCGCCGCCCAACCATATCGTTTTTTAACTTGTATGCAGAGCCATTGCAATAAAAATATTGTATAAAAATATGTATGATTAAAATTAATATTCTTTTTCAACTCAATTAATTATGCTTACGGGATGCTTGGCTCTTTGGAGGCTAGAATACCAGAAACCTATACTCCCTTCCGCACACAATACCTGCATTATCTTAAATGCAGGAAAGATGAAATAATAGGAACAGCTTGTATCTCTTGACTTTTGCTATACAGTAGGTACTATATTATTTTTCATGTTGTATTTTAATTAATTCAGCTATCTCAGAATGTAAGGACCATAGTTATCACCCTCTAATATATAAGAAAACTACGAAGAATTTTGCACAGTTGCAAGTAGCCGAGCCAGAATTTCAGAGCAGAAGAGATCTGACCCCAGAGCCCATTCTGTTCAGCAGGACACGGTGCAAATTGTTCTCTTTTTTTAGAGGGAAAAGCAGCAAGTAGGTACTGTCTTGGGGGGAGCAAAAAAGAGAGAAAACTGTTATGGGTTAGGAGCATGAATGTGCTAGAATATGAATGAAAGTTGTGAAGAACAGAACAAGAACAGAGACCAAAAAAAGGCAAAGAGCAAACATGTAACTAAAATTAATGTTGGTGAGAACTTCCCTGTGTTAGAGTTCTTCAAAGAAACAAAACCAATAGGAAATAGATGATAGATGAGACAGATTTATTATAAGGAATTTGTTCAGGCAATTATGGGACTAAGAAGTCCCACAATCTGTCATTTGCAAGGTAGAGGCTCAGGAAACTGGTATAGTTTTCAATCCAAACCCAAAGGCATGAGAACTGGGAGAGGGGCAATGTTTGTAAGTCGAAGACCAGGCCCCACATCCAAAGAGTCAGGAGAGCCAGTGTCCAAAAGCAGGAGAAGATGGGTGTCACAGTTCAAGAAGAGAGCAAATTCACCTTTCCTCTCTCTTTTTGTTCTATGGGGTTTTCAACAGATTGGATGATGCCCATTCACATTGTCAAGGGTGTATCTTCCTTACTCAGTCTACTGATTCAGATGCTAACCTCTTCCAAAAGCACCCTCACAGACACACCTAGAAATAATGTTTCACCAGCTGTCTGGGCCTTCTTTAGCTCAGTTAAGTTGACACATAAAATTAACCATTTCATTCTACGACTACTGTGCTCCCTTCCCATCTTGTTCCCCATCATCAAACTCTTTTTTTTTTTTCCCCACTCAGAACACTTACTGCAGTCTGTATTTTTTCTTTATTTTTAATCTTGATGGTCTCCCACACTAGAAAGTCTATTTTCCCCCTTATGTACATATAGCACAAAGCAACGCCTAACACATAATCAGCAAATGAGGCATTTATTGAATTAACAATTGAGTCAATTAATTAAATAGTGTTTTCAAAACTAGAGGCTAAGTTCTCAATTTTTTTTAACCAGCTGGCTAAGAATTATGTTTGCTCTTCTTTCGCAGTAGGAGAGACCCTACCTAAGACATATTCTTATGGGCTTTGTCTTTACCTTTTGGACTTATAATTTGTATTTGCTTAGCAATCAAGACCCAGGAACCTAGGGAGAAGAGAAGATTGTGCTTAAGGAGGGAGGTATAGATCTCTTTGAGAGAAGACTTTGATTAGCAGATTCTGTGCTGCTTAAATTTGTCATTAAAATAGTTTCAGGGCTCGGCGCCTGTGGCTCAAGTGGCTAAGGCGCCAGCCACATACATCTGAGCTGGCGGGTTCAAATCCAGCCCGGGCCCGCCAAACAACAATGATGGCTGCAACCAACAAATAGCTGGGTGTTGTGGCGGGCGCCTGTAGTCCCAGCTACTTGGGAGGCAGAGGCAGGAGAATCGCTTGAGCCCAGGAGTTGGAGGTTGCTGTGAGCTGTGATGCCATGGAACTCTACCCAGGGCGACAGCTTGAGGCTCTGTCTCAAAAAAAAAAAAAGAAAGAAAAAAGAAAAGAAAATAGTTTCAGAATTACCTTACCAGAACACAGGCGAGCTGTTTTGAAGGAATATGTAGGAAAAAGGTGATGTCAGATGGGTAAGAGAAATTTGTTTCCACCATATAGGGCCATGTGGAAGCACATGAGGGGGTGGAAGTAGAGGGGCGAGGAGGAGTGTTAAGCAGTTGTGATTTCAGAGAGGGGAGGTAGCAAATGTGGGAAGAGGGGGAAATGACAGCACTCCGTTGAGCAGTGGGCTCAGCAATCTGGCAATAAACTGGGAGCTAACAAGGCCCACCTGGAGTGGTTAGTGACAAAGGAAACATTTGCTGCGCACCAAGAAGATTTAATTGAGGGGAAAATAATATCATGTTTGGCTAGCGTGAAACTCATGCTGTATCTTGGACCCAACTTCTTCTGGAATTTTGAAATGGGCAAGAAGTGACTGACGTGTTTGTGCTTCTGGACGGAAAACTTGTTTCTTTGGTGATATTCTATCACCCATGCCAATATGATCCTTATTTGCTTCATGGTGATTTTTGCCTTGACTCTCCTATTTCTGAATAGGAGACATCTTATTACTACTGTCTTCCTTTATTCAAATTGGTTTTCTTTTTTATTCTTTGATTAACTTCTTGGCACAGATGTACTTTTTGATGCTAATCATGGATTTTGCTTTTTAACTTTTTATTTTCAATCTTTTTCGTGATACTTCAACTTAGCTAAGTTTTTTTTTTTTTTTTTTGCGGTATACTTACAAAAACCTGTCTTCCATATTTAGTCATAAAAAATTCATTCACCTTCGAGATTCCAATATTCATTTTTTTAAAAGCCTACAGTCCATCTGTTACCATCTCCTCAGATATTAAATTTATTACCCTTTGTTGTTTCCTCCAACTTTTGGCAGAAGAGACTATTCGCCAATAAGCCCACTTACTTCATATGGCAAGAAATGTATCAAGTTTTTGTCAGCTCTCTGCTAAAGACAGATTATTAAGCATGTCCAAAAATGTTTACCACTTGTTTATGTTTACCACTTGTTTATGTCATTGGTGCAGTGTGTAGGGTGGGGGAGAAGAAGATAACTGAGATAAAGTCATGGAAGTTGGAGGGCTGTACTGATTTTCTGTTGCATTATAACAAATTACTACCAATAGTGGCTTAAAACACATGTATACATTTCTCTAGGTCAGGAGTTTGGGTGTAGCTTAGCCAAGTCCTCTCCCCAGGGTCTCATGAGGCAGCAATCAAGGTATCAGCTGGAGTGTTGCTTTCTGGGACTCAGGGTCCTCTTCTAAGTTCATTTGTTTGTTGGCAGAATTCAATTCCTTGCAGCTAAGGGACTAAAATCCCTATTCTGTTGTTGGCTTTCAGCAATGCCACTGTTGAGTCCTAGAGACTATGTATAGTTCCTTGCCACACGGCCCCTCCCAGGTCCTCTCAAGCATGATACCTTCTTTCTTACAGGCAGCAGGGAAATCTCATCCATTCTAAGGCAAAGTCCCACATAAACTAATGTCATCATTAGGGTAACTATCCCCATCACCTTTTTGATGCTGGGAATAATGGAAACCACTCCACCGGGTGGAATGAGATGCCTCTCCCTTTCTTCTCTGGGTGTGTCAGAGGGGGGCCTAGAGGAGATCCAGAACATCCAGGAATATCCATCACCTGATGGCCTGAGTTGGGTTGCTCCAAAATTTCTGTGTTGAATCCCTAGTGCCCAAAGTGACTGTATTTAGAGACAGGGCCTATAGGAAGGTAATTAAGGTTAAATGAGGTCATAGGGCAGGTGCCTGATAGGACAGGATTAGTGTCTTCATAAAAAGGACAGAAGAGAGTAGAGGGCTCTCTCCCCATCTCTCTCCCACTTCTTTGCCCTTGATACATGAGAAAGTAGCTGTCTACAAGCCAAGAAGAGAGCTCTCACCAGAACCCAAGCCCTGCCGGAACTTTACTCTTAAATTTCTAGCCCCTAGAACCGTGAGAAAATAAATTTCTGCTGGTTAAGCCACTCAGTTTATAGTATATTTTATGGCAGTCCAAGAAAATTAAGACACATCAGTAACAAGGCCAAACTTCCCCTACTTCAGTGTCGATGGAGACCAGATGAGAAGCAGTAATAAGATACCCCTGTCCCTCACAGTCATGGTGTATCAAGGGTGGCCTTGGGGGATCCATAATTTCCACCTTGACTCAACAGAAATGAGGAACCTTCCCCCCAACAAATGAAAGGAAGTCTCAGCAAAGACATAGAAAACCTCTGCAAAGAAATTAAAAATATAGAGAAGAAACATTTTTTGAACTGAAAAATATAATTAACTGAAATAAGTGATAGGCTCAACAATAGAATGGAAGGAACAGAGGAAAAATTAGTGAACCTAAACATAGAACAATAAAAATTAACCAACCTGAATGATGAAGGGAATATATACTGAAATATTAAAACAATGAATAAAGCCTTGGAGACCTGTGGGACTATAATAAAAGACTTTATGTTATCAGAGTTCAAACTTTATCAAAATTAAAATTATTTTTGTGTCAGACGCTGACAGGATGAAAAGACAAATTACAGACTGGAAGAAAATATTTTCAAATCACATATCTGACCACGGACTAGTATTTCTAGAATATATAAAGAACTCTCCGTTCTTTAAAAACTCTTAACAGGGCGGCGCCTGTGGCTCAGTCAGTAAGGTGCCAGCCCCATATACCGAGGGTGGCGGGTTCAAACCCGGCCCCGGCCAAACTGCAACCAAAAAATAGCCGGGCGTTGTGGCAGGCGCCTGTGGTCCCAGCTACTCGGGAGGCTGAGGCAAGAGAATCGCTTAAGCCCAGGAGTTGGAGGTTGCTGTGAGCTGTGTGAGGCCACAGCACTCTACCGAGGGCCATAAAGTGAGACTCTGTCTCTACAAAAAAAATAAATAAATAAATAAAAACGCTTAACAGCAAAACAACACCAACAATATCCCCAACTACAAAGGAGGCAAAAGACAAGACATTGCACTGAAGAGGCTATATGGATGATATACGTGTGAGAAGACAGTTAACATTACTAACTATTGAGGAAATGCAAATTACGATCACCAAGAGTTATTACTACACACCTGTTAGACTGGCTACAATTAAAAGTAGTGACAACATCAAATGCTGATGAGGATACAGATACGGAGAAGGAGGATCTTTCCCACATTGCTGATGGGAATGTAAAATAGTACAACCATTCTGGAAAATAGTTTGCCAGTTTCTTTCAAAACTAAACATACATTTGCTCTGTGACTCAGCATTTGCATTCCTGGGCATTTATCCCAGAGAAATAAAACTTATGTCCATACAAAGACCTCTACATGATTATTCATAGCTGCTTTATTTGTAATAGCCCCAAACTGGAAACAACCAAAACGTCCCACGATAGGTGAAGAGTTCAATAAACTGTGGTACATATCTATACCATGGGATGCTATTCAGCAAGAAAAAGGAACAAACTGTCAACGCTTGCAACAACTTGGATAGATTTCAAAAGCGTTAGGCTGAGTGGGAAAGAGATAATCTCAAAAGGTCACATGCTTCATGTAATATTCTCAAAATGAAAAATAAGTATAGAAAAATTAATGCTTAACAGGGTTATAGGTAGTAAGGATGAGGTGTTTATGTGACTAGGAACAGGTAGCACAAGGGAGATCTTTGTGGTGGAACAGATGTGTATCTTGATTGTGATGAGTGTGTGGTCTACACATCTGATCAAATGACATAGAACTACACGTGTACATTATGACAGTGTCAGATTTGTGGGTTTGATACTACACTGTTTTTTACATAACATGTAACCAACTGGGTAAAGACTACAGAAGACCTCTCTGTACTATCGTTCTAATTTGCTGTGACTGTATAATTATTCTAAAACAAAAGTTTCAAAATTTGAAAATACAGTATATGTGTGCATTTATTTATTTACTGGTAAAACCACTATAATTTTCAGATGCTCTATTTTGTTTAACAATTTTTTTTTTTTTGAAACAGAGTCTTACTCTGTTACCCTAGGCTAGAGTGCTGTGGCATCAGCCTAACTCACAGCAACCTCAAATTCCTGGGTTAAAGCGATCCTCCTGCCTCAGCCTCACAAGTAGGTAGGCCTACAGGTGCCTGCCATAATGCCTGGCAAGTTTTTCTATTTTTAGTAGAGACAGGGTCTCACGCTTGTTCAGATTGGTCTTAAACTCCTGAGCTCAAGTGATCCTCCTTCCTCAGCCTCCCAGAGTGCTAGGATTACAGGTGTGAGTCACCATGCTTGGCCTTTTTTTAACAAATTGTAAAGCCTATAATTTAGGACAAGAGTATTTTCCTACTTCTACCATGTTTTCTAGTGTGTATATTAGTAGAATAACCTTGAGTAAATTCTCTGAACCTCTTTCTGTCATTGTAAACTTGGAATAATTATGCTTATTTATCACATGTCCACTAGTTTCTCTAAGGATCAGACAAGTGAAGACCCTAACCTTCTACATTGTATCTACAATAATAGACACTCAGTAAACAATTTCTTCCTTCTACTTCATATGATGCTACTTTATGAATCCTTATTTGTTTGGGGTTCAAGTACAACTCTGGCTCCATTATATCATATTGTTGCATTTCTGTGTGACATATTTCTTTGATCAGGATACAGAAGTTTTACTGAGAGAGTTTCTACAATCTTGAACCTTCCTAGAGAGAACTTGCTTAGGTTTTTTTTTTTTTTTTTAACTGGGAATTCATTGAGGGTACAAAGAACCAGGTTACATTGATTGTATTTGTTAGGTAAAGTCCCTCTTATAATTGTGTTCTACTCCCAAAAGGTGTGTCACATGCTGAGACCCCCCCTCCTCCCTCCTTCCCTCTCTCTGCTCTCCCCTTTCCCCACTCCCCACCATGTCATTGTCATTAATTATCCTCATATCAATATTGAGTACATAGGATTCTTGCTTCCCCATTCTTGTGATGCTTTACTAAGAATAATGTGTTCCACTTCCATCCAGGTTAACACAAAGGATGTAAAATCTCCATCTTTTTAATGGCTGAATAGTATTCCATAGTATACATATACCACAGCTTATTAATCCATTCCTGGGTTGGTGGGCATTTAGGCTGTTTCCACATTTTGGCGATTGTAAATTGAGCTGCAATAAACAGTCTAGTGCAAGTGTCCTTATGGTAAAAAGATTTTTTTCCTTCTGGGTAGATGCCCAGTAATAGGATTGCAGGATCAAATGGGTGGTCTAGCTTGAGTGCTTTGAGGATTCTCCATACTTCCTTCCTAAAAGGTTGTCTTAGTTTGCAGTCCCACCAGCAGTGTAAAAGTGTTCCTTTCCATATCCACACCAGCATCTGCAGTTTTGAGATTTTGTGATGCGGGCCATTCTCGCTAGGGTTAAATGGTATCTAAGGGGAGTTTTGATTTGTATTTCTCTAATAATTAGGGATGAGGAGCATTTTTTTCATATGTTTGCTAGCCATTCGTCTGTCTCCTTTAGAGAAGGTTCTATTCATATCTCTTGCCTGTTGATATATGGGATTGTTGGCTTTTTTCATGTGGATTAATTTGAGTTCTCTATAAATTCTAGTTATCAAGCTTTTGTCTGATTCAAAATATGCAGGCTCAGCACCTGCAGCTCACCAGCTAGGGCACCAGCCACATACACCAGAGCTGGCAGGTTTGAATCCAGCCCTGGTCTGCCAAACAACAAAGACAATTGCAATAAAAATAGCTGGGCGTTGTGGCCGGTGCCTGTTGTCCCAGCTACTTGGGAGGCTGAGGCAAGAGAATCGCTTACGCCCAGGAGTTGGAGGTTGCTGTGAGCTGTGACGCCATGGCATTCTCCCAAGGGCGACATAGTGAGACTCTACCTCCCCAAAATAAAAATATGCACATATCCTTTCCCACTGTGTAGGTTGTCTGTTTGCTTTGGTTGTTGTTTCTTTAGCTGTACAGAAGCTTTTCAGTTTAATGAAGTCCCATTTGTTAACTTTTGTTGTTGCAATTGCTACGGAAGTCTTCTTCATAAAGTCTTTCCCCAGGCTGATCGATATCTTTGAGTGTCTTTCCTATGCTTTCTTTGAGGATTTTTATGGTTTCATAGGTTTTTAAAGATAATGACCTATAGCCTAGAGAGGTAAACTTAATGTAAAAATCCTATAGATAAAAGGGATTAAAGTTCTTTGCAGAAAAGATCAGGAGATGTGTTTTGGATATCTTTTTGTGCCATAAAGAAAATTGTCAAGAACTAATAAGATCAAGTCTAAAGGAAACAGAAGTTAAATTGAATGCACTTTCACTGCTCTACAATGGCACAAACTGCGCATCAGAAAGAATGAGAAGGTGGCAGGTTTCACTCCTCCTAAATTTCCCTAAAAGCATAAGGAACAACTCTTATGCAAAAGAGTTGTTTTTTGCAAAACAAAAGACTCTTGGGTGATCTCTAACATAAATCTAGATGACAAGTTCCCATGATCCCTCAAGATCACAACACATTCAGGTACAAGACCAGAGCAGTGTCATCATTTGTGTTGGAGGAAAAGAAATAATGACAAATGAGCCCCTAACAGCCCTGAGATCATGACAACCACAAAAATCACCAGGTAGTACTCAAAACATAGGCCAACCTGAACTTGGGAGGAGGTTCTGGAGGATAAAAATTCATGTGTAAGTTCAGACGGATCATGTTGTAATAAAGTCTAATGGAGTAGTCTGGGGCCTATAAACTCTCAAAATTAACAAACTGAATCTCCCCTACAAGACAAAGGGTGAAAGTTCATCCTGCACTGAGGATAAACTGCGGAAAGGAGAATCCAATCTGTCCAAGTTTTCCAAAATTCTAATTTTTACTTGAAAGCTCAAATGTTGGCATTGGCAAAAATAAAAATAAATAAATAAAAATCAAAAAGAAATACAGTAATAGTTTCTAAGTGACAGGATCATGTGTATTACATTTATTTTTGAGAAAATCACTGCCAAATCCATGTTTGAAGTACCATATTTTAGTTGTTCTTTCAAGCAAAATTGGTATTCTATTTTAAAAGTGGCTAGTTTGTCTTGCAACTAAAATAGGTACTTAGGATATTATTCTTCAATATATAGCAGAAGTGCCTTATCTGAATTTCCAATTCTATAAACAGACTATTTAGACTTAACTAAATTAATATATTTTACTCCTTGACTAAGAAAGTTCTTAAGTGAAATTTGAATTTTCTTTTTGCAAGTGCATGTTGAATGCCAATGACTACCCTATAGTTTGTTGCCAAAGCCTTGATTCATGTTGAAGTAGTTTTACCCATTTTAGCTTTTGTACAACTAGTGCAAATATTCCCACATGAAAAAGGAAAATAATACTCTAGTATCATAATTAAAATACTATTGATCTCACAAAAGAACCTGAAAGGCCTTTGGGTACTTCTAGGGGTCCATAGACTATACATTAAGGACCATTGTTCTAAACCCTCCAATTAAAAGGCAAAAGTTATCAGACTGAGTAAAAACAAAGAAAAAGCAGACCAAACTATATTCTGTCTACAATAAATGCTTTAAATATAAAAACACAAATTAAGTTGAAGAATAATAAAAATACGCCATGCAAATATTGATGCTAAGGCAGCTAGAGTGGCTATATCATTATAATAACAGATGAAATAGGCATCATGAAAAGGGACATTCATTTTATGAATGAAAAGGGACATTTCATAATAAAAAGGATTAATTTCTTAAGACATTGTAATCCTAAATGTGTATGTACCTAATAATAAAGATACTAAAGACATAAAGAAAGTATTGCACAACTATGAGGAGAAATAGTCAAATCCACAGTTACATTTAGCAACTTCAACACTTCTCTCTCAGCAATTGATAATACAAATAGATAGAAAATTTATAAGGAGATAGAAGACATAAATATGCATAATTAGAACAAACCTGACCTAATTAACATTTATAAAACACTGTATCTAACAACAGCAAAATATGCATTCTTTTTGAGGGAGTAAGAAATAGTCAATAAGATCACATGCTGAATCACAAAACAATAACTAATACATTTAAAAGGATTAAAATTATACAGAATATGATATGTACTCACAATGAATGTTATATTATCAACTACAGAGTAATAATACAATATCTATATTCTCAAAATACGTGGAATTAAACAATACATGTCTTAATAAACCATGGTTTAAAAGAAAACATAACACGGTGGTGCCTGTGGCTCAAGGAGTAGGGCACCGGCCCCGTATGCCAGAGGTGGCGGGTTCAAACCCAGCCCCGGCCAAAAACCAAAAAAAAAAAAAAAAAAAAAGTAAACATAACAAAAATTAGAAAAATATTTTAATTGACTAATGATGACAACATAACACACCAAAATGTACATTAGAGGGAAATTTAAATGCTTATTTTAGAAAATAGAATCGTCATGTATTAACTTTCCATTATAAGAAACTGAAAAAAACTCAAAATAAGAAAATGATAAAGGCAAGAAATAATAAAGATAAGAAATAAAATAGAAAACAGAAGTAATGGAGAAAATGAATGAAATCAAAAGCTGTTTCTGTGAAAAGACAAAAAAGATTTTTTTTGTTTGTTTGTTTTTGAGTTTCACTCTGTCATCCTGGGCAGAGTGCTTTCACGTGATCATAGCTCACTGTGACCTCAAACTCCCTCCTGCCTCAGACTCTTGAGTAGCTGGGACTATAGGTGCATACCACCACACTTGACTAAGTTTCTATTTTTAGTAAAGACTAGATGCTCAGGTTGGTCTCAAGATCCTGAAATGAAGCAATCTACCTTCCTTGGCCTCCCAGAGCTCTAGGATTCCAGGTATGAACAACCATGGAGGAAAAAGATTTTTATTAAAAGAATTTTATTAAAATTAATACACCTCTAACTCGAGTGATTAAAAATTAAATAAGGCTGAAATTACCAATATCAGGAATGAAAGAAGGGCTATCACTATAGACCTATACACTTTTGGGGCATAAAAAAACTATGATTCACTGCATTACAATAAATCTAACAATTCCTTGAAATGGAAAAATTCATTGAAGGACTTGAAGTGCCCAAACTGACACAAGATCATAAGAGAAAATGAGTACTCTCGTGTCTATTAAAGAAAGTGAATTTTTAAAAAGCCTTCCTGCGCATGGTGGCTCACACCTATAATCCTAGCACTCTGGCAGGCCTAGGCAGGTGGATAGCCTGAGCTCACAGGTTCGAGACCAGCCTGAGCAAGAGTGAGACCCCGTCTCTAAAAATAACCGGTGTTGTGGTGGATGCCTATAGTCCCAGCTACTCAGGTGGCTGTGGCAAGAGGATCTTGAGCTCAAGAGTTTGAGGTTCCTGTGAGCTATGATGTCACAGCACACTACTGAGGGTAACAAAGGGAGACTCTGTCTCAAAAATAAATAAATAAAAAATCTTTCCATAAGGAAAAAACAAAATAATAAACTCTAGGCTTAGAGTGCCTTACTTGTGAATTGTATTAGACGTTTGATGTAAAAATAATACCATTTCTACACAAGCTCTTTAACAAAATAGGGTAAAAGAAACACTTGGTAATTCATGAGGAAAACATAACCCTAAAATAAGGCAAGATGTTATGAAAGATGCTAAAAATCAGTATCTTTTGTAGAAAGAGAAATTAGTTTGAAGAATAGCAACTCAAAATCAACATTAATAAAAAGGATAGTATGTCATGAACACATAGGATTTATCCAAGGAATGCAAGGTTGGTTTAATGTTCAGAAATCAACTAGTGTAATTTATCATATTAACAGAAAAAGGGGGAAAAGCTACCAATAAGTAAGTATCCCAGTAGATGCACAAAAAGCTTTGAACAAAATTTGGTATAAATGTATGATAAAAATTCTTAGCAGACAAGGAATAGATGGACATTTTCTCAACCTTATACAAAGCTTCAGTGAAAAGATTAAAGCTAACATGTTACTTAACTGTAAAATACCCTATGCCCCCTTCACCAATTCTATTCAGCATTCTAGTGGAAGTCCTAACAGTATAATATGGTAAAGAAAAGAAGTAATCAACTTAACCTTCAGTCTCTTTTTCCTCCCCAAAAGTTGGGGAGTGGGGCTGAAAGTTGGTGCCTTTGGAAAGTAACCCCCATCTCAGGGCTATCCAGGAGCCCACCAAAAGTTGCCTCATTGGACTAAACATGCTCCTATTACCCAGAAAATTCTGAGGGACTAAGTAGCTCTGAGTCAGAAACTATGGTCAAGGACCAAATATTAGAACAAAAGATTCTCCTAGCTCTGTGCTAGGGACTGAGGGCAGAGATTATTATGTATATTTATTATTTACACCAGTAAAGGTAGTTTTCCACATGAGGAAACTCTTAGGGAGCAAAGCTGAGCATACATATGCTTTATTTTATTTATCCAAAAGAAATGCATACATATGTAGCACCGAATGACATACTAGAATGCCCACAGAAACATCTGCAATAGCCCCAAACTGAAAACAATCTAAATAACCATTAACAATAGGATGGGTTTTATTTTTACATGTGATACATTCACATAACAGAATACCAGATGGCAATGACCATAAGCAAAATAACTCCGGAGGTAACAACATATGAATGTCACAAATGTAATATTGGGAGAAATAAGTCATATTTTAAAAAAATACAGTATGATTCCTGTCATATACACTTAAAAAAAAGCAAGACGGGCGGCGCCTGTGGCTCAAGGAGTAGGACGCCAGTCCCATATGCCGGAGGTGGCGGATTCAAACCCGGCCCTGAGCAAAAATCACACACACACACACACACACACACACAAAACAAGCAAGACTAATTTATGTTTGTAGTAAGAGAGTGGTTACCTTTGGGGGGAAAGGTAAAAATGATGACATGGAAGAGTCTAAGGGAGGGTTTCTGAGTACTGCTGATGTTATATGTTGACTTAGGTAATAATTACATACGTGGGTTGCTTTGTCATAATTCACTGAGCTATACACTTATAACTTGTGTGGTTTTCTGTATATATATATATATTCTACTATATAAAAAAATTCATTTAGGGTGGCGCCTGTGGCTCAGTCGGTAAGGTGCCGGCCCCATATACCGAGGGTGGCGGGTTCAAACCCAGCCCCAGCCAAACTGCAACCAAAAAATAGCCAGGCGTTGTGGCGGGCGCCTGTAGTCCCAGCTACTCGGGAGGCTGAGGCAAGAGAATCGCTTAAGCCCAGGAGTTGGAGATTGCTGTGAGCTGTGTGAGGCCATGGCACTCTACCGAGGGCAATAAAGTGAGACTCTGTCTCTACAAAAAAAAAAAAAAATTCATTTAAAAAATATTGGTTTTAAAAGAGCATTTTCATATATACAAAAAATGAGACATTGCTAGCAGGTAGGTCTTCCTGAGGAAAATATTAAGCAGTGCTCCTCAAACTGAGGTCCATGGACTAATACTGGCCTGTGACCATTTAGCCTGTGATACTAAAAATAGTCTAGTCCATATAGGAGAGGGCCAGGGGCTAGGAGGGAACATTCAGAAAATTTTGCAGTGGTTTGACTGAATTATTTTATGTTGATTAATCCAATAGTAAACTTGTAGGGTTTGTATTTTGTACCTTTTTGGTTTTTTTTCATTTAATTTTTTTCTTAGTAATTCATGTTACTCTATTTTTTAAAAATATTGGTCTGTGATGATTAACAGAAAAAGAATAAAACAGGACTTTTCCCACGGATAGTTCAAGACATGTTCTGCTAAAGGATATACTTTTGGGAGGGCGATCCAAGTTGCACAAAAGAATGGAGAGGAATGAAAATGGTAAATATTTTGGATAAATAAAGCAACCAGTGACTGTATAAACCTTAATAATAATATCTTAGTTGGGTACTATCACGTGCACCTGCCATCCCAGCTATTTAGAAGACTGAGGCAGGAGGATCACTTGAGCCTGTGAGTTCAAATCCAGCCTGGGCAATATAGCAAGACCCCATCTCTCTCTCTCTCTCTCTCTGTTTTTTTTTTTTGTTTGAGACTCACTTTATTGCCCTCAGTAGAGTGCTGTGGTGTCACAGCTCACAGCAAACTCAAACTCTTGGTCTTAAGCAATTCTCTTGCCTCAGCCTCCCAAGTAGCTGGGACTATAGGTGCCCTGCTACAATGCCTGGCTATTTTCTTGTTGCGGTTGTCATTGTTGTTTAGGTGGCCTGGGTGGGGCTTGATCCCATCATGTTCAGTGCATGTGGCTGGCACCGTAACCACTGTGCTATGGGCACCGAGCCAACACCCCATCTCTTAAAAATAGAAACATCTTGTGGATGCTTTTTAATAATCTATTTAAGATACACTACTGCAAAAATACATGAATGTTAGTTGTAGAGGGAATGGGGTTCAAGCACTATATTTTTGTTGCTGTTGTTTTATCCCTCCTATCACTCCAGGAGAAGGATAAAGGTATTGATTATCTTTAGGGTTTGAAATTTAATTTTATATGTTGTAATTCTAAAATAATTACCAAAGTAATAATCCAAGAGATTAATTGCCAAAAGCATAGAGGACAAAAAATGATAAAAAAAAAAAAAAGTTATCAATCAAAAAGTAGGTAAGAAAAGTGTTAGGCTAAGAGGCATGTGCACATATACCATTGGCATGACAAGACACAAAATGCAGTGTATTAGGGAAACTTGAAGGCAGAGAGCACCTAAAAATACCCACCAGGCCCCATTTCTTGTCATCACACAGAGAGGCATGCCCAAGGAGCAGAGCTCCAGTAGAAGGATGTTGTCCTTTAGTATCCTACATGTTTATGAGGGACTTGGAAGGAGGAAATTCCTCATCAAGAGAATGGTTTTTGTAAAGGAGTTTTAAGTTTTTCTACCTACCTAGGATCTTCCAAATGAGTTTCTTGTTAAGCTACAGAAAGTGAAGGACCATCTTTTTTAAAAAGAGAGAAAAAAGATGTGTAGAACAGGCAGAAGAAAGATCCATTATCCAATAGAATAATAGTTCTTTAAAAACACAATTTCATCAATTGTTACATTAAACGTGAACGAACTAAATCTCTAGTTAAAAGACAAAATTGTCAGACTTCACTTAAAAAATACCTACAAAGCATAAGTATGCCAAAATGTTTAAAAGGATAAAAAGGATGTTTTATGTACTCACCAAAAGAAAGGCAATATAGCCACACACACACACACAGCTATACCCAGATATATTTTTAAGATTTGTGTATTACGTATATATGCATATAGATGTGTATATATCATATATAACCATTATGTACATATATGTGTATAGCTCTAGAGTGTTCTGTTTCTTCTCTTTTTATACTTACACACACACGTTGCTTATATGTTCTGAGAAATATGTCATTAGGTGATTTTGTCATTGTGCAAATATTATAGAGTGCCTTTAACATAAACATAGATGGTTTACCCTACTACACATCTAGGCTACACAGCATAGCCTATTGCTTCTAGGCCACAAATCTGTATGGCATGTGGTTTTACTGAATAATGTAGGCAAGTGTAACACAATGGTATTTATGTATCTAAACATCCTAAACATAAAAAAGCTATAGCAAAAACACAGTATTATAGTCTTATGGGATCCTTGTCATATATGTGATCTGTTCTTAATCAAAATATCATGTGACAAAGGACTGTGTGTATGTATATACATATATAAAAATATATATATGGGGTGCCAAAAAATGCATACATATTTTAGGAGATATTATCTATGTGTTACTTTTCGAAGTTGAATTGAAGGTGTTGTTATTAGTCAACTGTACCTAGACATGCTACACTTATCCATTTTACCTGCAGCTCTTATGCTTTGGGGGAATGATTCATTTCTCTTTAAATGTGTATACATTTTTTTTGGCACCCCGGTATATAGTTTTAATATGAGTTTTCTTAGACATATATGTTTTCTTACATCAAAAAATTTAATATACTATACTGTAAAATTTATTAACATTTTATTAAATTTATGTCATTAAATTTGAGTTTAGTAGAAATAGAAAAATTCCTAAAATAATCATGTGAATAATCATAATATTCATGGAATGGTCCAAAGCATTGTAAGAGATCAAGAGTCTCTATTATGTTTTTAACAGCATGACTTAAAATATATGGATCAAAAATTGACAAAAGTTCAAGAAAAATAAATAAATTCATACCAGAGTGGTAGATTTTAACATTCCTCTCTCAGTAATTGATAGATTATGAAAACCAAAAATCAATCAGTGAAGGTGTGAAAGATTTTAACATGATTTCTTAAAATGTCACAATGGACACATACAGAACAAGCCGCAACTGCAGAATGCATATTCCTTTCAAGCACACCCATGCCACCTTTATAAGAATTGATCAAAAACTGAGACATAAAGCAAGCCTAATAAATTTTAAATGATTAAAATCAGTGTAGATATCAGAAATTCTAACATGATTCTTTAAAACGTACAATAGACATATACAGAACACACAGCAACTACAGAACGCGTATCCTAAAAGTATATTCCCATATTCTGGGGAAGTGAGCAAGGCAATTCTAAGAAGAAATCAGAACATACAAATGATTTTGAACTAAAAGAATGAAAATGACACCTCCACATATGAGATAATACTAAAGATGTCATTAGAGAAAAATGTACAGACATTGATACATATACTGAAAAGGAGGACAGGCTGAAAATGAATGAGCTATTCCTCCATCTCAACATGTTAGAAAAGAACAGCAAAACAAAACCAAAGAAAGAAGAAAATAATAAAAATAGCCACAGTAGGGCGCCAACCCCATATACCGAGGGTGGCAGGTTTGAACCTGGCCCCAGCCAGCTAAAACAGCAATGAGAATTGCAACAAAAAATAGCCAGGCGTTGTGGCAGGTGCCTGTAGTCCCAGCTACTTGGGAGGCTGAGGCAAGGGAATTGTTTAAGCCCAAGAGTTGGAGGTTGCTGTGAGCTGTGACGCCACAGCACTCTACCCAGGGCAACAAAGTGAGACTCTGTCTCAACAACAACAACAACAAAATATATATATATATATATAACCTGAAGGTTATATTTTTGAAAACACTGGTAAAATTAGCAAGCCTCTGGTGAGAATCAACCAGGAGAAAGAGAGGGGTAAAGAGATAGTATAAATAACCAGTATCAGGAATGAAAATGAGGATATTATAGATTCTTAGACATTAAAAAGAGATGAAGTATTATATAAAACAATTTATGTCAAGAAATTTGAGTTTAGTTGAAATGGAAAAATTCCTAAAATAATCATGATATATTCATGCAATGGAATATCATACAGCAGTAAAATGAAAAAATATAGCTGCTCACAACAGTTAAGATGAATCTGAAATGCGTTCTCATGCGTAAATGAGAACAAGGAGGAAGTCAAATAAAAATAAATTTATTTATGGTTGGACAAGGCACCATAATGAAAACTAAAGAAGTGATTATTCCTAGAGAAGGTAGTGGCTGGCGGAAAGCAGGGGCTATGACTGGAGAAGAACACGCTGGATTCTGAGGTGCAGCAGATGTTCTGTTTTCTGGACTCGAACAGTATGACATAGATGTTTGCCTTAAAATTATTAGTCAATTTACACATGTTTTATGTACTTTCTGCATAAATAATATATTTCACAATTTAAAAAATGATAATATAGGACTAAAAGATTCACATATGTTCTTCATTTTACAAATGTTTTCTGAGATGGGTCTTGCTATGTTGCCCAGGATGGTCTCAAGCTCCTGGGCCTAAGTGATCCTCCTCCCTCAGCTTCACATGTAGCCAGAACTATAGACATGTACCACCATGCCCAGCTCATTTCACACATATCCATATTCTTTCTTTCTCTCAAATATAATTTGTTGCACACTAACACCTTTTCTAAGGTGTTAACTTACACAATTATGGTGACTTAGATATCCCACAATTTGCCCTCAACAATCTGGAGACCCAAGAAGGCCAGTGGTATAGTCCAAAGGCCTGAGAAAGAAGACCTGATGGTGCAGTTTCCAGTCTTAGTCTGAAAGCCTAAGAACCAGGAGTGCCAAGGGCAGTTCTAGTTTATCAGTCAGGCAAAGAGTAAGATATTTCCTTTTTTCTTCCACCTTTTTGTTCTATTCAGGCAAAAAGGGTTGAGTGATGCCTACCCTTATAGAGGAAAACCACTGCCTTACTCAGTGATTCAAATGCTAATCTCTTTGAAAAACACCCTCAGACACACCCAGAAGTAAAGTTTACTGGATATCTGGGCATCCCTTAGACCAGCAGTTGAGTTGCTTTTATCTTTTAGAATCAGAACTTTGATTTCTATAGTAAGATAGCATATGTCCTATACACATATTTATTGAAGGAAGTCCTTTAAATAAAAGTTTATGAAGACAATAAAAGAATTAGAAGTTAATGTAAGCACATAGAAAGATTACTATAAATTGCAAACAGTAGAGTTTTTGAGACAGAGTCTCACTATGTTGCCTTTGGTAGAGTGCTGTGATTCCACAGCTCACAGCAACCTCAAACTCTTGAGCTCAAGCGATTCTCTTGCCTCAACCTCCCTTGTAGCTGGGACTACAGGCTCCCGACATGACGCCTGGCTATTTTTTGTTTGTTTGTTTGTTTGTTTAACAGGCTTGTGCTAGGTTGGAACCCACCGGCCCTGGTGCATGTGGCCAGTGCCCTAACTGCTGAACTACGGGCTTCGAGCCCAAACAGAGTTTTGATGTTAAATTCTAATTTCTCTTCACTAAGGAGTTGGTGAAAACTCCTAGAAAGTAAGGCTAAAATAAAATCGTGTTTTACAGTCCAGTCTGTATAAGTCTTCTCTTTGTCTCAAGAACTGCTCATGCTCTTCTCATGTCCTACACTCTCACTGGTTTACGCTGCCATCATTTTCTTATGTTTGGGTCTTTGTTACTCTTTGTGGGAAAGACTCCCTATTTTTATAACTGCTCAAGGACCACTCACTTTAAAAATCTGTCTGGCAGGAAAAAAATTGATTTTTTTAGGTAAAGAAAATGCTTTTCCATTGGATATAAATGTCAGTATGATGACTCTCTGGCCCATCATTATCCATCTCCTCTAGGCTTCCTGTGTTACCTTTTCATTTCCACTATGTTGTAGGCTCTCCACAGCACCCTTAACTGGTAATTTGGGGCTTGATTTTACACTTATTAGTCAGATATTAAGTATCAATTGCTTTGGGGAAAAGCCGTAAGTTTACTCATGAAGAAAATTGAGAGTGAGCATGTAAGTTGGTCTAAGCATGTAAGTTACAAAGCGTCATGTAAGAAGCTTTGAATTTGAATATGTTGGATTGTTGAGATGTGTCTTTTAAGTCTGAATTGAAAGATGACCTTTTATGTTGTGGCAAATAGTGTTTTGTTTTCCAAGTCAGCACATTTATCATGTAATTGGCAAATGAATTTTAAAAATACTCTGGGGTCAGAAGTAAAGAAAGGTTTTTGGTGAACATAGAAAGAAAGAAAAAGTGAGGGAAAGAAGCCAGTCCAGTTGTAAATGTGATGCCTTGGGAAAGGGTTGAAGACAGGGTGGTAACCCTCTAGGCCAGTGGTTCTCAACCTGTGGGTCACGACCCCCTCGTAACAATGAAAATACATCGCAGCATTAGGAAGGTTGAGAATCACTGCTCTAGGCAGTTATTAGGCAGTCAGGAGTGGGGGTCTGAAAGCATATCTTGACAATTTTGACGGTAATTCTGGAATTCATAGTGGAGTACATAGTGGAAGTTACTTAATGGGTACCAGACTTGCCTCCTGTTGTTTGCTCAGCACAGGATATTCACTTAAGAAGAATTGGCAACAGAATAATTATTATTTAATTTACAATGATTTTATTACAGTAATTTGGGTTGACAAATAACTTGTATAGTTTAAAAATTACCTGTTCCTCTTTCTAGAGTTACAATATTATGATTTGAAAAGACATTGATTGAATCTGGGGCAGTCCTCAAACACACCCGGATTCAAACGCTGAATAGATGGGTTGACAAATGAGGGCACTGTTACCAGTTTAATCCCCATATGGGCCAATTAGTTTCACATAGAGAAGAACTCTGTTCCAAAGCCACAGATTGCACCATTAACCCCAGTCAGCCGTCTCCAAATTGAGTGTCATTGATCACAAGAGGGCCAGGTACGAGTGTCGATAGCTCAGCACAAACCCATCATCACCTCTGAGAGCAGAGCCTCCTGTTACCTCACACATCTTTAATCTCAGATGTGCCAGAGACTTTCACAGTAGGAGGCAGAAATTGAAGGCTCCTCTTACCCCCCACTGCCTGCACCCCACAATCTTATATAAAAGGTGAAAAATTACAGTTGCATGGCTTCTATTTTTGTATGAAATTTGCATATGTTAGAGGAAACTAATAATAGCATTATTGATAAGGAATAAATGATTTATGGATTAATTTTATCAATATCTAATGGATCCTTAAAAATTGTAAAGTTGACCCAAACAGATTGGAAAAGCCAAATACATGTTTTCTAGCTCTCGAAAATGTATTACTTCTGGTTAGTTTGTGGAGTACTAAAAATTAATATCAGAAATAGAATTATATTAAATGTGAAATCTGTAAAAGGTGACACCTAAAGTGCACCATTGGTTTAAAATGGAAATGTTGCTTAATCTTGTGTATTCTCAACACAAAGCCAAATCTTACCTAACGTCCCACTACAGAAAAATTTTAGACCCATCCTTAACTGTGCCTAAACCTGCAAATTATTATAAGGGGTAATTTGAGGTACAATGAGGTCAAATTAAGGTAATTTAAAAATAGGCATGAATAAAAATAGTGTCACCCTTGCCATCACTTCTGCAAAACTACAATAGATGTTTTGATAGGCGGGTTCACTTAGCATACTTATCTTTTGATAATAGAATGTAATTAAGCCAATGGTAAAACTGATTTGAGCAAGAAGTTGATGCAGATTTTCTTTGTGACAGCGCCAATACTCTTGGTTCTTTAGTCTTTTGAATGAAGACAAAAATTTGGAGAATAAAGGAACAACGATTTAAATCTAATGATTAGGATACTGGGTAGATTCCTTTTGTGATCTGAGAGGTTCTGGCATAGAATTGGGAGGGCCAGGTGAGAGTCTACAAGAAAAGAGAGGAAGCCAGTCCAGGAGTCAGGAAAGACTTTAATAGAGGGGAAAAGGGGAATGGAGACTGACCAGGTCAGCTGTCCTCCCACACAGTTGCAAAGGCTTTTTTTAGCCTTATCTGTATAGCTGGAATGGGGAAGTGAGCACAGTGTACTGCCTCAGGCTCCTCTCTAGTGCAGTAGTGGGGCTGTCAGGATCAAGGGCATGTACGGGTAGGGCGTTTCCCAGAAATTCTGTCAGTGGAGCACTCCAGGAGTCTGGGGAGGGGATCGGTTGTTTTCTAAAATGGCTGCACTGTCATCAGGGTTATGAGAATTCCTTTCCCATGTTTACTCCTCGTCAGGCAGGAAACACTTTGGTATAGGGCTAGAGTTCATGGGCATTTTCTAAATGTTGGAACTACTGTATTTTTCCTTTATCTTATATTCCACATCGTGTTTATTTTTCACGTTCTTTGTCATGTTTTTCTTGCCATGTCTCACTTTAAAGAGCCATTCAAACACTAAATACTGTTTTCCCCTCTTCCAAAACCTTACAGGGGTAAATGTTTTAGAGAGTAAAAGACCTCTCCCCTCTCTCCGTCTTATAAATGTAGATCCCAACTGAGAAATATAATCAAAAGGATGGGCTTTGGAAAAGAAAGCATCAGCTTTGCATTAGTAAAAGCTGGATTCGAGAGCATGCATTAGGCTTGTAGACAAGTGAGCTTGCTTGCACTTGAATCAGAAAGCTACAGCCCACACCATGGAGTAGGCAGTTTTGGCAAGGGGGAGCATTGCTCCAAACAAGAGCACCCCAGACTGGGCTAAGTGCTCAGTACTCGGTTCCTCCCCTCCCCATCAGGTAAGTCTCTGGGGTGGAAGGAGTAAGGAGTGGTCAGACAGTGGAACTTCAATCCACAGGGAAACAAGAGGACAGGAAGAAAGGAAGTTGTCCCACCACAGAGCTGCTCACCGCCTAAACGTGGGCTTTCCCAAAGCATGCTAGCATTCCTTCCTATAGTAGAGGACCTGTGCTCTCATAAGTTGAATTAATTCCTGGGGAGACAGACTCTGAGATGGAGGATGGGCTGCAGGAAGTTTGTGAAGGAGTGAAGTGGGCAGGATCTGGCAGGGGGAAAGTGAGGTGCAGTGACAACTAAGACCTCAGCCGATCCCCTGCTGGAGGTGTGTGTATGGGGGCTGGGAGAGAGGGGCCACCGGGTGGGGGCATGGATATGCCTGCAGACTCCTTCTGAACTTTATAAAGTCCAGGGGGCTGTACAGTCACCGGGAAGGAAGCATAACCTGCTATAAAATGGCTCTCTCAGTAGAAGGCGATTCCTGGACAGGGGACTTAAGAGGTGTCAGTGACCAGCAGTCCTAGCAGGATGGGAAATGGCTGCTTTCAGCCTCAAAGGGCTACTATGTTGGAGGAGCCCAAAAGCAAGACATATACCCACACTATGTTTAAGGACTGAAATATAAGGTGTTAGGGTTCCATCTTCCTCCTACATACATCCAACAAGTATCCAACAAGCATTGCCACTTGGCGCTTCCTCATGTCATGAAGCACAGGAAGCTTTCCAATGTCTCCCAGCTGTCTCCCAAACTTCATCTATGCACATCCTTTTCCACATTCACTCCCTTCTTGTAGAGGTAGTCACCTTTTCTTCAAGGTTTATCCCTTTCTTTTTATTCTCCTTTATCTTTTAGAATCATTCCTCAGTAAGTGACCCACTTTTCCTTTTATTTTCAAGCTTTCTTTCTCAACTGGCTCTTTCTCTTTTCCCATGTATATGTGTAATGTCTAGTTCCTCTCATTCTTAAATTTTTTATTATAATTATTTTTTAATTTTTATTTTTTTGGCTGGGACTGGGTTTGAACCTGCCATCTCTGGGCATATGGGGCTGGTGCCTTACTCCTTTGAGCCACAGGCGCACCCATCATTCTTAATTTTTAAAGTCTCACCACCATGGATCTCCTTCTAGCTAACACTCATCCCAAATTCAGGTGTGGAGGAAATGCAACATTATTTCTAGAACTCAATTTATTTTCTGTTTTGAGCCTCCCCTTTTCTCAGTGGTTGGAAATCTCCTTTCTGACTGGGACTGTGATGCAGGAGGGAAGCCAGTGGCTTACGGTAGCAATTCCCTGGACAGAGAATGGCTGTTGGCTTGGGTTGCCCATGCGCACTGGCATCCTTTGAGGTGTCAGTAATCTTGATTGCCTGTTGGTTGTTAGCAAGTTACAAGTTACTACTGCTCTGTCCCTCAGTCCCTTCATTTCCATCACTGTCTCTGGTGCTTCCTTCCATCCAGACTCTCACAAGGAAAGGAAACACAATTTTCCTCCTCTGTTGGAATGCTAAAGCTTGGGAGGTTGTTGACTTATCTTCCCATTCATCCTGGCCCCATTGGGCAGGTTATAGTAGTCATGCCCAACATTTTTGGCACCAGGAACCAGTTTCATGGAAAGACGATTTTTTCCACAGATGGAGGAGGGGGTGATGGGACTAGGGTAGGGGGTGATGGGACCAGGGCAGAGCTCAGGCAGTGATGCAGGTGATGGAGAACGGCTGTAAATACAGATGAAGTTTGCTCACTTGCCCCTGCTCACAGCTGCTGTTCCCTGGTTGCTAACAGGCCATAAACCAGAAACTTATTGGCACTAGGGACTAGTTCCATGGAAGACAATTTTTTTCCACTGGGCAGGGTTGGGAATGGGACAGGTGGCAGAGCTCAGGTGGTGACACTGTACAGCACATCTGTGGCCTAGGGGCTGGGGACTGCAGGACAGAACTGACTCTTACCCAGAGACTCATCCATTTATTCCTGCACTCTCTTCTTCCGGCTAACCTGAGGGTCTTTTCTGGTGGAGGTTGTTTACAAGTGGGCACGAAAATTTGTTCTTACAACCTCATACATTCTCCCTAATTCACAGTGTTAAGCCTCTGAGTTGTTTCCATGTTCCGCTGAGGGCTAGGCTTTTGAAGCTAAACAGCCAGGAGAAGGCTTCTTTCCTTGTTTTTCTGCTCTGTCATCTTTTTCCCGAGGCAAAGATCTTGTAGCTCACTGAATGGTCAGTAAGAGATAAGGAGGATAAGAAACCAGAGAAGAGCAGTTAATATTTCAAAATACTGTAGTGTTCTTGCCACATTTAGACAAAGTGCCAGTACAGAACTTAGGTCCTAAGAGGTTTCAGTAAATATCAGTTTCTTCCCCCTGCTTCCCAGTTTGAGTAAATACCAGTTTCTTTCCTCTATCCCCTTTGCCTCAATTTGCCATTTTCTCTTTAACTCAGTTCGATGAAGCTTTCGACTCCATTATGCCACGAAATGACTTCAAGGCAATCAATGACTTCTCAACTATAAAATTCAGTAGACAATCAGATTTTATCTTTTATTTTACCTCTGTGCAGCATTCACACTGCCAAACACTGCCCTCTTTTTTAAAACTCTCTCCTATCTTGGCTTTCATAAACTCTGTTTCTTACCCATTTCATTATTTTTTCTCCATCTCCTTCTGTCCTCCAGTGTTGGTGTTTCCCAAGGTTTGGTTCTTATATCACGTTGCTGCTTGGAGCCACTTACCCCATGCTTTGACGGGGACCTATATTTTCAGACCAAGTCTTTTGTTCAGACCTCATTTTTCTATATCCCCAAATTCCTCTGATATTAAGTTGGTAGAGTGCTTGGCACAGAGAACTCAATCGTGTTAGCTGTTCTGTTTAGTACTGTATCTGCTTAGAAGTCTCACAGGTATACTTACATTTTAACATGTCCAAAATACCCTGTTTCCCCGAAAATAAGACAGTGTCTTATTTTAAGGTGTGCTCCCAAAGATGCGCTAGGTCTTATTTTCAGGGGACATCTTATTTTTCCTGTAAGTAGGTCTTATTTTCGGAGGATGTCTTATTTTTGGGGAAACAGGGTAGCTCATCTTCTTTTCTCTATAACTCTACCTCTCAACAAAATAAGCAGTAACAACCATTGTGTGTGTGTGCTCTCTCTCACAAACACACACATACTCCATGACTCTTCCCTGTGCTGGGAGGGAAGAATTCTCACATCATCCTTCATTCCTTCTTTTATTCACTAACCCTCTGCCCATCATCTGATCACTCATTCCTGTTGATTATACATCATAAGTTATTCTGGAGACCCTTCCTTTTTCTTCTCTCCATTGTTCTTCTATAGAATGATTCACATAGAATCTTCTCCCCTCTCACCGTTAGGCTTCAAGTTCAACTCAAATGTCTGCATGTCACTGAAACCTTCTCTGCACCCATTTTCTTTCATTGGACTCCTTAATGTTATTATCTCTTGCTGTTTCGGGATGCTTTTTCCACCACCTGGGATAGTCTCCTAACCCTGTCTGATGAACTTCTGATGTCATTTTAACACTCAGCTAAACCACCGGTAACCTCTCTTTAGATTGACCTGGCTTTTTCCCTCTCATTCCACTATTAATTGTTTCCCATGGTGTCTTCTCATATCCCTTTATACATATTTCTATCACAACATTTATTTATATTATGGTTCCTTGTGCATATTGATTCAAATAGCTGGAGCATCTTGGTAAAGTAGGCTCTATGTTGAACTTGTATCTATCCCTAGACCTTTGTCTGTATAGAGAGTCAACAAATGTTTATGGGATTAAGTTGAAGTAAATGTTAAATTGTGAACTATAAGATCTGAGGTTTAAAGCATTTTATCAGGGAAGAAAATGGGACTAGGTAAATATGCATATATTTATGGAATCCTGACTGGAGATTTAAGAAAAACAGGTTATGATAATTTATCTATCATTAAGGAGAAAATGCGTGAAGAGTAACAAAAGTTGCTGTTTGCCCCTTTTGTCACTCCTTGTAAGTTTTCCCTACTGGATTATCCAAAGAAACTTCTCTTCTTAAATAAGATTTCATGTAACTCAAGGACTTTCTCAGGTATTTGGAAGAAGATATCTATAAGGAAGTAACTTATCAGAAGAACAGGAGTGGAAAGGGTAGAAAGAGACCTAATTTATGTGAACATGATATCATATGACTTCTGTGTTCAGTACATTGTATTCGTTGAGCATTTTTTACTCAAGGATCCCAATAACCCTTTGAATGGAGCAAAAAAAAAGTTAAGGAGTTTAAACTAGACACCAAAGTCCAATGTCTTTCTGAATTTTTAATACCTTGATGTGGAACTAAGGAAGGCAACTCTTCTTTGGTAATCATGGACATTAAAGGAAAATCAAGGCCAATGTTAAAAATCTTTTTAACGGGCGGCACCTGTGGCTCAACGGGTAGGGCGCCGGTCCCATATGCCGGAGGTGGCGGGTTCAAGCCCAGCCCTGGCCAAAAATAAAAAAAAATAAAAAAAAATAAAATCTTTTTAACATTGTTTAAAAAGAAATCCATCTGAGTTGTGATTCATGCCCACTGTCATGGCTCAACATAAGCTTTGTCCATCCAAGTGACTGTCTCTCACACAAATTGCCCTTCTAACGTTTTATTCTTGATTCTGTGGCATCTACTTCAGAGATGAAATTCTGCAGTCTTCAACTTTACATTTTTTAAGACTAGCCAAGGGTGGGCGGCGCCTGTGGCTCAAGGAGTAGGGTGCCTGTCCCATATGCCGGAGGTGGCAGGTTCAAACCCAGCCCTGGCCAAATAAAAAAAACAAAAAAGAATAGCCAAGGGCAAGAGTCTCTAAAAATATTTAATATTAATGTAGCTAATAATGTATGAAAAAGGCAATTTGTGGGAAAATATTTGTCAAACAGAAACACAAACAAATATAGAGAAGATACTATTTTAATTAATTTTGTGCTTTGAACACCTGTTAACCTAAATATATTTCATTTGGTAATAACTGATAACTTTTCGTACACTTAAGCACACATGTAAATAAGAAACACAGAAAATAGTTATGCCAAAGGGGCGGCACCTGTGGCTCAAGGAGTAGGGTGTCGGCCCCATATACCAGAGGTGGCGGGTTCAAACCTAGCCCCGGCCAAAAACCAAAAAAAAAAAAAGTAGTTATGCCAAAGACAGGATTTTTTTTCAAGACAGTGTCTTACTTTGTCACTCTTGGTAGAGTGCTGTGGTGTCACAGCTCACAGCAACTTCTAACTCCTGGACTTAGGCGATTCTCTTGCCTCAGCCTCCCCAGTAGCTGGGACTACAGGTGCCTGCCAAAATGCCCAGCTATTTTTTTGCAGTTTAGCTGGGGGTCAGGTTTGAACCCGCCACCCTTGGTATATGGGGCCGGCGCCCTACTCACTGAGCCACAGTCATTGCCCAGGATATTTTTTTAATGCTTCTTTGGCAGAACCAAGAGGGAGAGCATGGATTGTCAGACAAAGAATGTTTGAATGTTACTGTGGCCCAGATAGAGTTCCATGGGAGAGATAGAACTGGCTTGAGGGCATTTGGAGTTCTGCCTAGGAGACTTTGTGTCAGAGGGTGAGAAGACTCTAATAGTGAGACTCCTACTGGGCTGAGGAATCAGAAGTTGAGGGGTGATCAGGAGTAGCCGGCTGAGAGAAGGTGTAGCACCCACATCACAGGTGTCAAAGTTAGGGTAACCCAGAAGCAAGAGTAACTTTTAGAGTAAGTCCAAAAAGCTCCTGGACAGCTAGCCTGAAGTACATGCCAGCAGGCGCACAGGCATGTGACCTGTACAGTGTATGGGGTCTTGTACTTGGGTTAATGTTCTGATGGCATAGTCTTGCAATTTCTAATTCTTCTTCAACGAGGGACCTGGCATTTTCATTACGCACTGGGCCCTTCTAATCATGGAGCTAGTTCTGTGTGCTAGACAGAGGGAGTGCAAAGCTGGCCAACAATGGTACCAGCTGGGTAAGAACTGTTTTATACTTCAACCAGAGATTGACTTGTGGATTGGAAGAGAAAAATAAGATGAAGAAATAGAGCAGCTGAGCCTGCTTCCTTTCTCCCCTTTAGAGCTTTGATTAAAATCTAATTACTGAGTCAAGATGGTGTTTGCAACTTAAAATGATCATAGCTGGGTATAGACAATAGAAAAATTCTGAGATAGGATTTCCTGCTACTATAAAAAGCAAACTAACATTATTTAATGAAATAGTACAGAATAGTACAGATTCAACAATTGAAGGGCTTCATAGTGGATCAAAAAAAACAATGAGGTGTAGATTTGAAACTTTCTAGTTAATGCTGAAAGTATTTTCATTGGTAGAAGAAATTGTGTTTTAAAATGGTTGGTGGAACTTTCTGGAATAGGACTTCATGTACATGAGATAGGTGAGTTAGAAGGAGTTGAAGTAATTATCTAGGTGAAACTTGGAAATTTATTATTTTCTCTGCTAGTTGTTGAGTTGGAAAGTTAAGTCCCCATAGAGCAGATTCTGAACAACCAGACATGCACACAACCTGAGTGTGTGAAAATTATACACTAAAATGATGCTCTGGAATTACAATATGTATGTATTATTTTATTGCGTACTATGATTCTCCTGCACAGCCAGGAATAATAATTATGGTATGCTTGTTGCTTTGGAATTAGAACATGAATTCTAGCTTTATGCCCCACAAGCACTTATTTAATCATGGTCAGCAACTTTCCATGACCTGAGTGTCCTGAAATATTAAATGTAATCTCCAGAGATTGCTTAAGTTGCTAAAAGATTTGACTGAGAGGAAGAGAGAATATGAATGAAAAAATTTTCATTCATACTCTAACATAGGAGGAAAAAAAAATTGGTGAAATAAGAGGAAAGTTTCCATAGGGCTTTATATATCCCCATCTCATGTGGTACCAGATTAGTGACATCTCTGAGCCTCGGATATACTCACTATGTTCCTATATAGGCACCTGGCCTATGCCTTAAAAAAGACACCTGTGAAAAGGAGAAACAGACAATTAGTAGTGACAACTATTGCAATGGACACTACATCTTAGTTCAGGCTATTGTAACGAAAATACTACAGACTGGGAGGCTTAACCAACAGACATTTATTTCTCACAGTTCTGGAGGCTGGGAAATCCAAGATCAAGTTACTGGCTCATCCAGTGTCCAGCGAGAGCCTGCTTCCTAGTTTGTGGATGTCTATGTTCTTGTTGTATCTACCCATGGTGGAAAGCAGAGAACAATGAAGGAAGTTGTCCTTGCTCTTCTTATAAGGGCACTAATTCCATTCATGAGGGCTCCATCCTCAGACCTATTTACTTCCCAAAGTCCCCACCTCCTAATACTATCACATTGGAGGTTAGGATTTCAACATAGGAATTTGGGGGGGGGGCATGTTTAGTCCATAGCATATTACTTATACCTCTATTTAAATTATACTCTATTTGAAATTGCTCTATTCATCATCTAGGCTATTCACTAATTACAACTGTAGAATTAACACGATTATTTCAGACACCAACCACAGCAGAGTGTAGCTGGCGCTCATCAAATCTATTTCTTTTTCTTCCTGAGCCAGACTTCCTTTTATGGCCTGCCTTGTAGTCAGATGCCTTGGGAGAGTTTTAACTAGTGGGATGTGAGTGTAAGTGATGTACATAGAACCTTGCTTGAGCGATTCTCCACATTTCTCCCCCTTTTGCCAACCTGATTGATTATACGGTGAACATGTCAAGACTCTAACATGGAAGAAACTTGAGTGTAGGAATTAAAGCTCAGCAGAAACTTGTTTGCTATATAGAACTTTACAAAGATGAGAAATTTACTTCTATAGTTTTGTGTCCAAGTAGATTTTTTAGTTTGTTTTGAGCAATTATGTAGCAGCTAGAGTTCCATTAATATACATATATTCAGGGAGGTGCCTGTGGCTCAGTGGGTAGGGTGCCAGCCCCATATGCTAAGGGTGGTGGGTTCAAACCCAGCCCTGGCCAAAACTGCAACAACAATAAAAAACTAACACAGTTTAATATTAAAAAAATACATATATTCAAATTTATGGTAAAGGAATTTTAATTTGCTCACTATTAAGTGTCAGATATTAATACTTCATAAAATTTAATTTGTATAAGTTGTTGAAGGAGTTATAATCACCATTTCACAAATGAGGAAATTAAGGCTTAGAAGAATTAAGCAACATAGCTGACACATAGTACCCAGAGGATTTGAACTCAGGTAGTCAAGTCTCCAAAGAGTGTTTATATTCTTTTCAATAAACCATTTTGCATCCCAAGAGGAAAATACTGTATAAAATGCACATATTGCACAGATTTATTTGTGCATTTGTTTGTTCATTCAGTAAATTATTCAACAAATACTTATTTTGTGCTTACTGTGTTCCACGTCCTATGCTAGGACAAGATACGGATTCTATTAAGGTAGAGAAACAGTAACTTAATTTTTTACCTGATACTCTGGTCTGAATGTCTATGTTCCCCCCAAATTGATGTCTTGAAATCCTAACTCCTAAGGTATTTTAAGAGGTGGGACCTTTGGGAGGTGATTCAGTCATGGGGGTGAAGCCCTTGAGAATGAGATTAGTATCCTCACAAAAGTGGCTCAAGAGACTCCTTCACACCTTTCTTCAGACATAGTGAAAAGGCATCATCTACGAACCAGTAAAGTGATGGTCACCAGACACCAAATTTGCCTGTGTCTTGATCTTGGACTTTTCAGCCTCCAGAACTGTGAGATAAATTTCTGTTGCTTAAAAGCTGTCTTATCTACGATATTTTGTTATAGCAGTCTGAATAGACTAAAACACCTAACATCCTGAAAATTTAAATGTCCTTCCAGTTTAAGTAACTCCCAAGAAACGAAGTACCAAGAGATAGCTTTCAGTATCTGATTTACTCATTGGTTGTAAAGAAGAGTGAACATTTTTCTTAAAATGCATAAATAACTACTACTGCGAAATAGTAATCTTAAGAACATTTGGCTTAATGAAGAATGGGCTTTCTCTTCAAAATTTAGGAGACATACCTAGGGATGAACTAGGGGCTGTATCAGGTATTACTGGGATGTGCTAACAATGAAGAAGAGGAACGTTGCATGCACTTTGTATGGAGTAACATCATACCACAACTGGTAGAGTCTTCCCAATTTATAATGGTACAGTCTAAGAATAGAACAATGCTACTTACATAAATAATTCTATGATAAAACCAACATTTTTTTTTTTTTTTGTACAGACAGAGTCTCACTGTACCGCCCTCGGGTAGAGTGCCGTGGCGTCACACGGCTCACAGCAACCTCTAACTCCTGGGCTTACGCGATTCTCTTGCCTCAGCCTCCCGAGCAGCTGGGACTACAGGCGCCCGCCACAACGCCTGGCTATTTTGTTGTTGCAATTTGGCCGGGGCTGGGTTTGAACCCACCACCCTCGGTGTATGGGGCCGGCGCCCTACTCACTGAGCCACAGGCGCCGCCCAAAACCAACATGTTTTTAATCACAGAAATTAAGCTACTACAGTGGAAAAGCAAAAATAGAGTAGAAGTATATAATTTTTCAAATACACGAAGCCCAGAGTATGTAGTGTGAGATCCATCCTAGTTTCTACAATACTTAATTTTAGGGTTGAATCTAAGATTTTAATATATTTGATAAGACCAACAGAAATATTTGGAGACAGTGTGGCTGATAAGACAGATTTCTCTAAATTAGTCAGTATAAAAATTTGAAACAAAAATTTCATTAATAAGAGCTATCTAGTAATTCACAATTGAGACACTTTTTGTTGCTGGTGTCATAAGGAACTATTTTCTTAAAGAGTTGGGATACTATGGGATGAAAATCTGATCCATTTTTGTAGTTTACAACAAGAAACCTACAGTATAATTTGGCCAAGAGTGACTATTAGAGGTCTGATAATTATGAGAATAAATTATGTATTTACAGTGTATGCACAGATACTCTGAATAGACTAAGACGCACCTTAGGTGTGTTACAACTCATGGTCTGTTGGGAAATATGGGAAAAGGGGAAAGACAGCAATGGAGAACTTGACACTCAGGTGGACTGTGTATTTTAAAAATAGCAAATTGTGTTTTAAGATGATCAGGAAACAAGTTTCTTTTAGACCTGGAGAAAACTGAATTAAAAAAAAATCCCTCTTTCTACTGTTTCCTACTCCTGTCCACAATTCCAAGAGAAAAATGTGAATATAGATGTGTAAATACAATAAAGTAGATGAATAACAGAGGGAGATAGTATAAAAGATGACTAACGTGAGTTGTCAAGACGTGGAAAAACAAGGCGACCAGGTGCACGCATATTAGGAGGAACTCTTTCATAGAAAGACCCTGAAGACATTAGCAATAATCTTCTAAGGGGAGAAAATAGCACGTAACAAGTATATCAAGAAAGCTAGAGACACGTTGCATTATAATTCGGGTCTTTGCCGGGTGTTTCCAGAGCCGAAAAAATGGTTTCAGAAAAAGTAAACTTTTGTAACTTTCTGGAGTGATGTATGGTGAAATATGGTCATTTTGCAAAAACTGTCTCCATTTCAAATATTCTCAGGAGCCATGAACTTCAAAAGAAAGAAACGGTTATCTTCGTCTTGAATGAATTCCTCGTGGCTTTATCCAAAGTCAACGAGAACTGGTATCTCAAGAGGGGTGTGCTTTTAAGGGTGCATCACGATCCCCCCGCAATGTGTATGCTGCGTGTGATGAGTGTTTACAGCCAGCGCCGTGGACGGCTGCTGGGAGAGGCTGGACTGACTGCGGTCTCCGGGATAATCAGGAGAGCTTGGTGTTTGGGACTGACCAGGACCCCTCTTCCCCGAGGTTGGGGGTGGGCTCCGTCCGCTGGGCTCCAGGCTCGGCTGGTTCCTTCCTCGCCGGGCACCGCCCACCTCTGGGGCTTCCCGGCGCTGGCCCTCACCCCGGCCCTACCTCCCCCAGGGGCCGCGGTGGGCAGGAGACGTGTGCCCACAGCCCCGCAGGGTGGGTGCCAGGAAGACACGGTCGGGAGGGGAGCCCCCGCTCCTGGGCCTCGGGTGCCCGCCCAGGGCCACGCGGGCGCTGGGGAAACCCAGAACTTCCCGCCCGGGAACCACTGTCCCCGCTCCCGGCTCGGGCTGGCTGGGGGGGATGTTCTCGCGAGAGGAGAGGGGGCGCGGGGCGCCGCGGGTTTGGGGGGCGCGGGGAAGCCTGAGGACGAGGGCCCGGCAGGGAGGGGAGCAGAGGCGGCGGGCAGGGCCGGGGACGCGGGGAAACCGCTCCCGCCAGTCGTGAAGAGCCAGCCCCTGACGTCAGGAGTTTTCCTCAAAGTCAACAACAAGCCCCGCGGCAGCGGCAGCGGCGGCGGCGGCGAGAACCGATCGGCGGCAGCCCTGAGAGGGAGGAAGGAGGGGGGCGGGGAGGCGGCGGGGGTCCCCCGAGCGAGGCGAAGCCCGGGAGCGGAGGCCGCAGACCCCCGCCCCGCACCGGGCGCGTCCGGGGCTCGCAGCCGCCGCCCCGCCGGCGTGACCCGGCCCCCGCCCGAGCGGTGTTTTCTGGTGATGAATTGAATTTGTAGCCGATATCCGATTCCCATGTAGTCTCCGCCTCCTCCTCCCCCCCGCCGCCTCCCTCCCTCCCTCTCCCTCCTCCTCCCGCCGCCTCCCGCTCCAGCTCCGCGGCCCGGCCCGGCCGGCTCCCTCCCTCCTCCCTCCTTGCAGCCCTTCGCCTGCCCTCCTGCCGGCCGCACCGGGCTCCAGGGGGCCAGAGGCTCTGTGGGGTGGGGGGAGGACAGGAGGGGAGGAGGAGGGAGGGGGGACCCCCGAGTCGCCCCCTCTCCTCCCCCCGCCCCCCAGCTCCATCCTCCGTCGCCGCCCGAGCAGCTGCGGGGCAGCCGCCGCCGCCGCCTTTGCAGGTAACAGCCACCGCCCCCCACTCTCGTCCTCCTCCCCGCTTCCACTCCCTCCGGGCCCGGGGCCCCGTCCCTCCTCCCTGCCTCCCTCAGGCGGGGGGTGGTGGCGGGGTGGGGTGAGGCGGGGGCTTCTGGGTTGTCACTGCGCCGGGGGCGTGGGCGGGGGCTGGGTCACCGGAGGCTTTGGGTGTGGATGTGGAGGCCGGAGGATGCCTGGCGCGGGTGACACTGACAGCCCCCCACTTTCTGGGGGTTGCCGGGTGGCGGCGGTGCGCAGGGGCCGGGGGAGGGGTGCTCACGGCCTAGCGGTACCGTCTGTGTCTGGGCTGCCCCGGCCCGGCGCCTCCAGTCTCTGCGCAACTCTCGCTCCTTCCCCCTCGCCCCTCCCTGGCCGGGCTCCTCCAGTCTCTGCGCAACTCTCGCTCCTTCCCCCTCGCCCCTCCCTGGCCGGGCCGCGCGGCGTGGGGAGGGGGCGCCGGCGAGGTTATATAACGCGTGGGCCCGGTGTCCCTCTGTTTGGGTGGGGGGAAGGGGGCTGTCTGCCGCACGCCCAGGCGCCCGAGCAGTCTGCGCGCGTGGGGTGGGGTGAAGGCGAGGATGCACAGGCGTCCCCGCGGTCTCCTTCCTTCCCCCATCCCACCCCACCACCCTCTCACGGGGAAAGACAACACTGGTAGGGTGGGGTGTGTGTGTGGGAGGTGGGTAACGTGCTTGTCTGTGTTTTTAATAGTAGTGGGGTTTTGATCCGCTTGGGAGTTGTGTGCTAAGAATAGAAATGTGCGGAAGATGCTGGCTTTGGCTGATCCAGTGATGCTGTTGCTGCTGGCGGCGGCGGCTCTGGCTGCAAGTAAACAAACCAGCCTCTTCCTCGTCCACCTCCTCCTGCGCATGGGGCTGCATCAGCCATGATGCTGGTGGGGCCTTCAGTGCCCAAAGTTGAAGCCTAGCTGCTTGTTGTGTTCACCCAGACAGCGAGGCGAGGTCACCCCTTGTTTGGGATTTCCCGAGATTCTGCAGTTAGGCTAGAGACACATATCTCTCTGGGCGCAGGTTTTTCCAATACCGGTGTTTACTGTTTATCTTCTGAAAGCAGAGGAAATGCTTACCCATAAGTCAAAGCTGGGATGTTCACATTTCTTCCATCAAAATAATGTTGCTAAGAAAATAAAACCAACTCATTTCACCAGTGTGGTATTTTGGTTGAAAGCCCAGTAGGTTGCAATTAATAAAGTCTCAAAGTAGAAATTCAACCATGAAATCTATGTATCTATATTGATTAATCTCTAGTTCTAATAAAATGTTCACTGTTTTTGGTTCATCTTGAGAATAAAATAATGACTTTTTGCAATTAATACATTGCCAGTTGTGTGTATTTGGTAAAGCATGGAAATCAGTAGACAACCAATGGCTTTTTGGTAGAAACTGACTAGATTAGGTAATATATTCACTGTAGGAAATAGTTGGAAAAGCCAAAGGTGGAGAGTCCAATAAAAATGGTTTAGGAAGTAAAGATTGGTTTTTAGACCTTGAGTATCACTTGCAAAATATGTATAAATAAATATTAATATTCCAGGAGATGGTTATCTGTTTTTATTAAAATACCTGCTTATTAGTAAATAACTGGTTTTCCAAGATGTACACCTAAATATATATGGAAGATGTATTTCAGGATTATAAATTTTTTTGTCTTGCCAGTACATAATCTTGACTTTGAAAGTTTACTAAGGAGACTGTACTTGAATATCTTTTTTTTTTCCCTAAGGGTTACCCCAATATCTTTGATTGGCTTCTAATTTTAAAGTGAGGGAGTGCATGTGTTACATGAATGAGACAACGTTGGAATTTAGATGAATGTACAGTTTCACTTTTCAGTTGTGTGTATTGTGTATTTGTAGTACTATGGTTTTTAAAATATTTAAAAAATTTCTAGTCTAGAGTAATTCTGCAAAAAAAATATGAAACTGTTATTCATTTTGTTCCCTTTCCATAGTGATTAGTGAATTGTTTTCCATCTTAAAATTACTTTTAACTTTTAGTTCAATAATCTTGACATTGACTGTAAAGTTGCATATGTTAGTACTTTAAGGTTCTTCTTTGGACTTTTGTTTATGTAATTCTATGGCTATAATATTTTAATAAGGTTTTGTTCATTTGACAAATAGTGTGTGAAATGTGTCCTGGTTTGATTAAAAACTTAATATTTAGGTTTCATTCAGAAGATCACTATCATTAGAGAATTTGTTTTCAGAATTACTGCAAATCTAAAATATGTGTTGATTAAAGTTGGGAAACAAATATACTTAGCATAAGTTTTGTGGAAAGTTGGGGGCTTGGGAATTATTTTTTAAACCTTAACTTTTGATTTAAACATACCACAAATTTTCTTACTAAAATTGAATGGAAATTTGCAGCTATCTGGGTTTCTTTAAAATGGGGAATCAATTTTACAAATTGATTTTATGAAGTTTTAGCCTTTACTTAAACTTTGCATATTTTTTGAAGAGATAGCTATACTTTTTGTTATACTTTTTAGTTTAAGAATTTGTCCTGGGGAAGTTAAGTCAATTACTATTAACAAGCTAATTGGATTTTTAGTATGATTTATAGGAGTATATCTTTATAGTGTGATTGTTTAAAGCATTTAAAAAAATTAAAATTAATTTAGATTTGAACAACTGCAAGATTAGAAAAATCATTTTCATTTTATTTTGACCAAATGAGTCTTGTAATTTGACTTGCATTTTAAAGTTAACAAATTAATAATGTACATATTTTTTATAGAAGATTCATGTTAAAATATTTAAATCATTTAAAGTAGTTCCATTCTTAAAAATGGAGCTCCATTGAGCATATGCATCAGTATTTTAAATCCTGGTTTTACACAGCATATGCTTTTTTTGGAATGATAACCCTGAATCATCTGATGTTAATAAATATTTTGTCATGGTCTTACATATGATAGTGCTAGTTTCAGTTCAGACTTAATGCCTGGTGAAAACATGCTATGTGCTTTACATTTTATATGTGCTTTTACACGTATTATTTCATTTAATGTTCACAACAACCCCTTCTGTACTTTAGAAAGTGACTTTCATGTGGGAAAAACTTATGGTATTATAAAAATGAGTTTCATTTTAACTTCCCAATTGTGCAACGCTTTTTCTTCTAGTGTTTCCCTTAACTTATTTGTACCTTTAGAGTTCACAGAAACAGTGGTAAATTTGGATTATAAAGTACAATAATTTCCACAGAATCAAGTTAAATAAAGAAAAAAGTGTGTTGAATGACCCACTAACATTCCTTTTCATTTCATTTGTTTCAAATGCCAAACTAAATGTCTCAAATTTCTGTATATTTCTGATGTCTTTTCACAAACTAGATGTGGAGTCATTTCTTCTGCTAGGTAATCTTCAACTACTAATCCATTAGTAAATTAATAAATGCTTCTTGACCTGTAGGTGTATGCTTTTTAGTTGTTTCTTTCAGTAATCTGTTTATATTTATCACCACCTGCAGATATTTCAAAATTCTGGATATTCTGGGGGGCGGGGGGGATAAAAAAGACTTATCAGAAAATTTTAAAATGTGAATTTTTTTTCCTCCTTTATATTAAGAAATCTTCTGACTGTATAAGGGGGCTGGGAGATGGAAGGGTAAGGAAGAAAGTATTTGGGGCAGAGTTAGGGACACAGATCCTTTTCTTGGTTGATCTGTCTTATACTCTAATTCAGCAGTGATGAACTTTGTTGTAGGATTCTATCCCTATTGCTTAGCTCTCAGTTTAATCTGGGGTGAAGTCTGTCAAGCTGATTCTTGGCATTTAATGGGCCATATATATCCATTGTATTTTATGTGTATGTATGGTGGATTTTTAGAATTTTATAATGAAGGAGGTCCCCAAGAGAGATTTTAGAAGGATTTTTACATGTATATGAGAAAAATACGGCCAGTTGTGCAATTGAAGTTCTTCTGGTCACGGTCCTTAACCTTTCCATGTTACAGGTACCTTTATATAGAGACAACTCACACTTCACATGATAAATGGAGTGGATAGCTTGATTAGTGGTTTAGGCTAAATGGAGGAATTTAATAAGCACATCCCCTAGTAGTTTCAAATTGGATTATTAAATATATTATCCAGCACAAGCTCCTTTTTTGTTTTTAAGAATGGATATGTCAGTTGAAATGGCACTCAAGTGCCTCAGACTGGGGTATGGAAAAGGAGGCAAGTGCTTCATGATCTGTAAATATATTTTAAAGTTTACAAATGTGATTTTATAAAGTTTATCACATTGATTTTAAGAACTGGCAGATTGGAAGAACTAATATTTTGTCTGAAAGTTAGAAATTTTACCTATATTTATTCAGGTATTTTGCCATATTCTGAAACTCAGCGAAGGTATCTATAGAAAGGGCTTTAGAAAACTCCATAAAATGTATCATTATACTGTGAAGAGAGTAAAGTATCCTAAATAGACAATTTAAGTGGCTTACTTTTCTATGTAGTGTTTTTTAATAGGAAAGCTACTTATTTGAAATAGGGACAGACTGCCTTAGAATTACTTGAAATATAGGGCAAGTTGCCTGAATTTCTTTTCCATTATATTATGTTTATTTTCCATCAGATCCTTTTAGAAGTTGGATATAGCCCTCTGTATTTATTATGATATATAGAAGTTTTACCTACTTCTTGAAATTAGAAAATGCCACAGAACCATATTGTGGTTATTCTTGACCATTATTTGTCTTTCAAAGTAGCAACATTCTATTGTATTTGAACTTTAGTTGTCTTTTATTTAGTTTGGCCAGAATATATGTATTATTTGAAAAATTGTGATGTGGAGCAAGTACATTCTATACAGGATTAATTACAGTTGAAGTTTTCTATAGTGTAGAGAAGTTTGTATTATTGAATTGTTTTCTGGCTCTTTAACTTAAAAATTAACATATAGGAAATATGAAGTGTCTTATTTGTGTAAAAGAATTGCTGGGTACCTTTTAGCTTTGTCATTTTTAATTTTTTTAAAACATTTTGCGGTATTCGACCTTTGGAAAGTAATTTGATAACTACAAAAGTGTTAAGAACTATTTACAAATGTTAATTATGTATTTTTGAGAGTTCATATTGTGTCATTTGATAGCATACTAGAGTGACAGATGACTTGAATTGCTTATACTTGGACCTTATACTCTAATTCAGCAGTGTTACGAACTTTGTAGTTACTCTTGTTACTTTTCACTAACTTGTTCTGGTAACTTTAGGGAAGTAATGGTTGATGGTAGTTTTCTTAGGTTCAAAATTGTGGAAATAATAGTTGCTGCATACATTTATTTTTTAGAGTCAGTTGAGGTGATGCATGTGAAAACTCTTTTATAACAAAGTTTAAGTTTGGAAAAGATTTTTAAAAATACTTTGTTTTATTTGCCTCCCTACAACTTAATATAGTCCTTGTTACAGAGCAGACTATCAACACATATGTATGTATTTATTTACTAAATAAATCATGTATGCTATATATTTTTGAGTCAATTATTTAAAAAAAATGTTTAAAGCTTAATTATTGCTTAAAATTGAATGGCTGGTTACTGTAAGTGAACAAATATCTTTTACAAATTCTTAAATGTAGTATTAAGAAAGTATGCCATTCTTTCCCTTTTTTCTTCCCATAATGATAATTTTGGAGAGTATTGATACTTGTTTTGTTTGGAGTTGAAACTTGATCTCAAGAAAAATTATCAAAAACTGTCAAGAAGAAAAGAGTGATTCTTAGGTGTTCTAATCCTTACAATTAATGGAGGAAACATACTTCTAATTAATAGGGAATAATATTTATATATAATTTTAGTTATATAAAGATGCTTCCATAATGTTTTAATTCAGTTTTGTTTTTAAGGTTGCTTACTACCATTCTCTGTTGACTTAAAATACTTGTTTGCTGAGCCCATTCTTTATTAGTTACCTAAAGCTACATCTCTTCTTCAGAATTTACCCACTCATTCGTTTATTCCATATTTGTAGAACATCTCTTAGGTGCTATGCAGTATCAGATTGCTTCACTAAATTATAATGTGATTGAATCAAGTACAAGATGTGAGATGCTTTGTATATTGTAAAATGACATTCACATGCAATTATTATCATCAAATTCTAAAGTATGCAGTTCGGAACAAAGATACCTTTAGGTACCTGTTTCATGTAAATTGTAAATTGAATCTGTCAAGAATTTTGTGTGAAAACTTTTTAAGAATGGAAAAAATTAACTTATCCAGCAATGAAATGTTTAATGCAGTAGGCTTAAAAGAAAAATAAGACAAATTCTGTCTGTTACAGCTTATTGGCTAGAATCCATTTTTAGAGAAGTTAGGACTAGAAGGAGGTAGAAATGTGCTCTAACCTAGGAAACAGATGACAGAGTTCCAGCTCATCTTGTGGATTAGTGTTGATAGTAAAGTGGAAGCCTGAGTGGGAGAGTGTAGATGCCTTGGTTCAAGAGCGTTCATGCAGTAGGAAAATTAAATCAAAGAGCACGGTTTATCGTTTAAAACCGTCAAGGGTGTTGTTTTTATATACAAAAGAAATCATTTTTTCTAACTTATCATAGTTCTAGAGTAATATGTTCAAAGAAAATGTATCATGTTAGCCAGTAGAGACCCCGGAGCAATTTTAAGCTGATAGGATTATGGTTAGCATTTGATAAGTGAATGCAGATGGATAAAGCCACCTGTACAATGCGTGGGTTCACTGGCCCTGATGAAGATTGGAAATTTTGTTTTATCGATTTAAACATACATTTTAACAGTTTAATCTTAAACATATGAGCACTGATAAAGTTTTTATCTAAAAGACTAGCTTTTAGAAACATCTTTATTATGAAATAAAATTCATTGTTTTTTTCGTTGGTCTGGATATATCAGTGTATTATTTTATACTTAAGAGGCAGTGGGAAGAGCACGTTTTTGGATGCCTGGTCTTGGTTCTGCTATATTGTGGCTAAGTGATCTTCGACAAGTGATTTCATTTGTCTTAGCCTCTGTTTCTTCAACTGTAAAATGAAGGGTCTTTCCAGCTTTAAGATTCTAGTAATAAAATATCCACTTCAAAAAACGGACTCTGTTTTAAAAATATTTTTCTTTTTCTAGTGTTCTTTATAAGGATATTGTAATACACAAGTCATTACAAAAGTTTTGAGATACATAAAAATCAGGAAACAAATTCTGTATGGATAGAAACAGATGACGCCCTCCCAACAACACTGAGTCGAAAAAGTTGAAACTTGCACAGGTGAATCAGAAAGGGTGCTGTAGATTATGTTTCTTGGAAGTAAGATAAAGGATCATAACAGTCTGTCTTAAAACTTTTATAGTGACCCATGCATTAATTATTTTAATAGAAAGTATATTTTTATACATATATATATTTTTGGGATATGTATTACTTTTTGCTATTACTAATTATGATTACCCTGCTTTTTCTTTCATTTCCACTCCCAGGAATAGTCAGATATGAATTTTCTTCTGCCCAGATCATACAGTTTTATACAAGAATGACCTTAAAAGATACTGACCCGCTCCTTGCTATAAGTACTACCAAATAGAAGGGATACAGTGCAGCCTTCAGTTACCTAGTTCCATATTCTGTAGCCAGTTGACAATGTTGGGTTCTTCAGGATGTTGCATCAATCAAATTAAAGTGATGTTTAGGCTTTGCTGAAATAAATAAGTGTATACATATTTATTTTAGAATCTTTAATATACTCAGCAACAGTTCAAGAAAAGGACGTGATTTATAGGATTTCTCAAATTTATTTGGCCATACACTTTTTCATCTTTTGATTATTTCTCTGATTTAGTATTCTGTCATATATTTTTCCATGTATTTGTCTGTCATGTGTATTTCCAGAACATATTTTGGAAAAATACATCCATAGTGTCCCTTTTTGGCTCTACAGCAGCAGACACTTGCGATGATGATTTTGAGGAGTCTTGGCTTTCTTTATCTGTAGGCATTGCTGTCAGTGTCCTGATACACAAGGAGGGTGGTCTTCTTCCCAGGCACACAGCCTCTGTCGTGCTGTGCAGTCAGGCTGTTCAGTCAGACTCTTGAGAGGGTATTTGGTTTTGACTCCTAGCTGCTAAATGATTAGGCTCTGTACTTAATTTGCATCAGGAAAAAACCTATAATCTAGTTCGGTACTAGCTAGGGCGTCTAACCTTGAATTTATTGCTATGTATTATTTATCAAAACCCAACTTGAACGAGTATGGTTGTGTAGTCCACATCCATTTTTCTCGTGATCTAAAATTTGTACCCATGTTTCTGGACCATGTATTTTGGTTCCTTCCTGTATAAATGCTTTTACTGAATTTTATGTTGACATTTTCCTTTATAGTTTGAGAGAAACAAACAGAAATAGCTCTGTAAAACTGATTGCTATATATGTGAGGACATTTTTTGAGGACTTTAATACACTACATACAAGTTGTTTTATGAAGACCCTTGGGATGAAGTTGATTTTTGTCCCAGGAAGAGTTGTTTTTTCTGAGCAACATTTTTTCTTCTTTAAAAAAGATTTACAGATACTATAAATATTAAAAACTCACTGTTTCCTTATTTGTATTGTCTTTAAAGATTTGTGCCAAATTTATAGCTTATCTTTCACAAATATATGGACATTTACTCTGGTTTCTTTTTGTCTTAAGGCACTGATGGTTGGGAAATAAGAATGCAGGATCTAGGCTCAGTGCCTGTGGCTCAAGCGGCCATGGCGCCAGCCACATACACCCAAGCTGGCGGGTTCAAATCCAGCCCAGGCCCTCCAACAACGATTGGCTGCAACCAAAAAATAGCCAGGTGTTGTGGCGGGTGCCTGTAGTCCCAGCTATTTGGGAGGCAGAGGTAGAAGAATCTCTTGAGCTTAGGAGTTGGAGGTTTCTGTGAGCTGTGATGCCACGGCACTCTATCCAGGGTGACAGCTTGAGGCTCTGTCTCAAAAAAAAAAAAAAAAAAAAAAAATGCAGGGTCTGATGGGAGTCAGCCTTGGTTTGGGTCTTGCCTCCATCACTTATTAGCTGTCTTAAAATTGGGCAGGCAGCTTAATTTCTATGAGCCTCAGTTTTACTACTTGTGAATTGGAGTTAGTACCCTAATAGGGTTGTAGGGAAGACCTAAGAATAACAGATGTAAGTAACAGTTCTTAGCACATCTTGAATCTCAGTATTTTTTTCTACTTTCATATTTCTGTCGTTTCACTTTCTTTGTCTACTTTAAAAAATAATTGATTTTATATTACGTATTTATTATAATTAAAATACTCGGTGGAACAAGGCAGAGTAAGAATATATAAATGTTGGTTTCTTGTCACACTGTACTTTATAAAAATATAGCAATTAAAAATATTCACAATAGGCCAGCATGGTGGCTCATGCCTGTAATCCTAGCACTCCAGGTGGCTGAGGGTGAGATTACTTGAGCTCAGGAGTTCAAGACTGGCCTGAGCAAGAGCAGGACCTTGTCTCTATAAAAACAGAAAAACTAGCCAGGAGTTGTGGCAGGCACCTGTAGTCCCAGCTATTCGGGAGACTGAGGCAAGAGGATCATGCGAACCCAAGAGTTTGAGGTTGCTGTAAGCTATGCTGATGCCCAACCCTCAACCCCAGAGGGAAAGTGAGACTGTCTCAAAAAGAAAAAAAAAAAAAA